>NC_073630.1:36295000-46295000 GCF_029407905.1 Bubalus kerabau
CATCTATGTGTGAGAAAGAATATGCATTAAATAAATACAACTATTTGCAAAAATAATATTCATATATCACAATTTACTTGCTTATATAGTCAGGATTAGTGGCAAATAAATTGAAAGTTCATATAGGATAATGAGTAGTAAACATTTCATAAATAATGTAAATCTAAGTTATAATACAGAAACAATCTGTTTTGTTTCACAGCATAGAGCATTTTCTAAAACCTGCAAAGGGCAGGGTGATGTTTTTCATTATCACTTTGAGTTAAAGTTCACTGCATGCAATGCCTTAGGTGTTATAAATTACTCAATTCTGCAAACATTATTTATGTCACCAGATGCTATATTTTCATAAAAATCAATTTCCCATACCTTCCAAAATGATTAAATTATAAGTAAAAATATCATAAAAATGCATACAAAAGAAGTTAACTTCAGAAATACTTTTATGTCTAATTATTTTCAAGTTGCTCCCTTATGGAAGAAATAAAATGAATGACAGAGAAGTTAAGTGAGCGAATATTAAACAATCCTTTTTAAAACACTGGTTAATTTGCCTTTTGAGTATAATGTATAATGTGCATATCTCCTCCTAAAACCAACAGATCATCCACCCAATCCTCTCTAATTGCAAAGCTGTCAGGCTCCTTACCTTGGCAAGCAGTGCCCTGTTACAATGGCTGTTCAAAAAATCAGTGCTGATGAGAAGACTTGTGCCAGAAACTATAAGCAATTAATTTCCACATTGATCTCTGGAACTCATCCAAACTTTTCAAAACTGAAAAGAGCCTTGCCATGCTGTCACTCAGTGAATGTATTTCCAACCTGACTGTCTGATAACTTTGCTGTGAAAAGGTGGGATTAACTGGGTCTAGTAATAAATTATGTGGCTCCTATATTTATGTACAATATGTAATGCATGTTTTCATTAGTAAAAAATATATTTTTAAAAACAAACAAATGAACAAGGCTAGCAGTTGTTAAAGCATATTTTGGACTAAAAAAATAATCTTAATTTCAACATGGATAAAAATGAAACATGGCAATTGGCACCTTGGGTTTATCCTTCCTCAAAAGATTAATTTATCTCACATCCCATATTCACTTTGTCAGGAAATCCTTATGGCTTTAATTTCCTAGTATATATTAGTACCTAAATATCTGCTGCCATTCCCCACACCTCTTTAGCCCATTTCTCCAATATTTCACTCAGTAGTACCTGTTAGTACTACTTCTAAACCTACTTTCCTAATACATGTTTTCCACATATTTGCCAGAGTCTTTGTATTAGTTTTCTAGGGCTGCCATAACAAAATACCATACACTCAGTAGCTTATAAAAAAAAAAATTATTTTCCCACAATTTTGGAAGCTAAAGTTCCAAGATCAAAGTGTCGGCAGGATCGGTGTCTTCCGAATCTTCTCTCCATGGCCTGCAGGGGCCTGCCTTCTCACTGTCCTCACAGGGTCCTTCCTCTGTGTGCACGCATCCTGGGTGTCTCTCTGCATGTCCAAATTTCCTCTTCTTTGTCAGTCATATTGAATCAGGGCCAATTCATATGAACTCATTTTACCTCAATTATCTCTTTGCAGGCTCTATCTTCAAATGCACTCACTCGCTGAGGTACTGATTTAGGAGTTTAATTTATGAATTTTGGAGGAACATAATACAGTCTGTAACAGTCATCATATTCAAGAAAAAGTAATATTCTGTCATAACTCTGCTCAGAATCCTACTCTAAGTGAGAACCCTACATCTAAAATGAAAACAGCACCTAGCTCTTTCTCTTTCCTATGGCTTTCCTCTTCACTTACTCTACCTCAGGCAAATTGGCTCTTCCCTTTCCATGATACAGAAAGCAAGCTAGAGCACCAGAGACATTTCACTGGTGGTCAATCTGGAAGAACCATCTTCCAGGTATTACTAAGAAGCACTCCTTCTGCATATTCAAGTCTTCGCTTTACATTTCCTCTGATACTCACTGAGGCATCCTTTATCATTCATCTAAAATACTACTTCTCTACCGTTTCATCTGATTTCCTTTTGTTGTTTTTATTACTACTCCCAAATATTTATTTAAATATCTATTAATTATATGTTAATCTGTTACTGGCACTAGGATGTAAGTTCCACGAGGCCAAGGAAAACTGTTTTTAGAACAGCACGTGAGGCGTGGTGCAAAGTCATTTGTTAGAGTAAGTGAATGAATCAACTGATAAGAAGTGTTCCTGATATGTTTCAATCATTAAATCTCTCTTTGAAAAAGCTATATATTTAGACAAATTTAACAATATTGTCTTTACATTTTCCAGGTCAGTCAGTGTTCCAGCTAAATGCTTTTTCATATAGAACTCAATGACTTTCCACAGATTTGGTACTAATGATCCACTCAACTGTCTCTGAGAAGTATCTTAGCTTTAGGTTTCTGTTTATATAAATGCATTTTAAAACCTATTATTTTTGTAATTTTAGTCAGACACTGGACTCTTCTAGCTAGTTTCCATGGTAGATATGATCTAATAAACATATTTCAATAAAAACACAATAATAACTATTTTGCACCTACTATATATTCACCTATTTCCAGCTTAACAACCCCAAATAATATTGAGTGGTAAAATTTCAGATCTCAAAAATAGGATGGTTTTGTCAGATTCTGGGTTCTCTTCTTCCACGACTGGTTGAAACAGAATTTCAAGAAGTCCATCTACCCCTCTAGTAAGTTTAAACCTCATTTCTCATGTTTTAATTCCTACCCATTGAGATCTGCACTTTTTCTCAATGAGACATTGGTTTCTTCACTGTTAGCTTACAGTCTGATCTTTCTCTGAGTAGGGTATTTATCCACCTAGAAGGTCTTCTGTCCTGTTGATATTTTCTCCCATGTTTTATCTTGGGAAAAGGTTACATTTATTTCCTGTAGCTGCCATAACAAAGTACCATAAACTTGGTAGCTTGAAACAACTGATACTTATTTACTAAACTCGGGACACTAGAAGTAGTACAAAATTAAGATTCTGAGCAAAGTCACGCTACCTCCAAAGACTTAACTGGAGAATCTGTTCCTTTGTCCCAGCTACTGACGGCCACCCCAGGATCACTATACTTAAGGCTTTATTACTACAACCTCTGCTTCTATCTTCAGATCATTTCTCCTTTGTGTACTGATCTCTTTCTAAAGGTGCTTGTGACAGCATTTAGTGCTATAACAGACAGCTGATTTAATACTGGATTACATCTCAGAAACTTTAACTTAATCATATCTTCAAGAATCCATTTACAAATAAGTATTGAATGCATTCACAGGTCCAAGGATTTAATGTGGATATCTTTTGGTGATCCATTTTTCTATTACCATAGAGATAATACAGAAAATTTTTCAGCATCACAAAGGAAACGTGTACCTTCCAAACTGAATGGTTCTTTTCAGTGCAGTTGAGATGAATGAAAAAAAGAAAAAAGAAAAATTGCATTGTGCAGAATGTAGGACTGAGGTTCCAGGTTTCTTGCCAGCTGGTGGCTGGAGAACACTCCAGATCCTAGCAACATCATTCAGCTCATAGAAATCTCCCATAATATCTTGCCATGGATACTCACATCATCAAACCAGCAAAACAAAGTTTTAAAGAGACTCTACGAGCAATATAGAGTCCTATCTAATGAAATGCTATCACAGAAATGACATCCCATTAATTTTGCTATAATCTATTAGTTTGAGATCTATTAGGTCTGTATCCATTTCAGGGAATGGATTATACTTGATCCCAGGAAGCAGGCATCATAGTAAGCCATCCTAGAGTTTGCCTGACACACTGTGTTACTGTAGTGAAATGTATTTGCATAATTCAAAAAGTATACATACTTTTAATAGATTTAAACTTACAAAATCAACTTACACATGAAGCATGGAAGGCAAGAGTTATAAAAGAGAGATATAATAGACACAACTTCAGCAATATAAAACACAAATGAGACGACCCAGAGGGATGGTATGGAAAGGGAGGAGGGAGGGGGGTTCAGAATGGGGAACACGTGTACACCTGTGGCGGATTCATGTTGATGTATGGCAAAACCAATACAATATTGTAAAGTAATTAACCTCCAATTAAAATAAATAAATTTATATTAAAAAAAAAACACAACTTAGAGAAATGACCCTAGAATTCTGAGAGCATTCACCTTGAATAATTATGCTATATCCATGTTATTCATGAATTTTTTTGTCTTTGCTGATACTGGTATATGATGAAAAATTATCAGCACATTTGGTATATGCTATTATAAAAATCTCACAAGATGAAAGATGAATTCTCTCATCAAATTTAAATGACCAGTGAAGAGATCAGTCAGATCCTGCTCATGGCACACTCCTTAGCCACCACAAACACATGCAAGATTATGGAAATGTGCAACAGACAGCACACCATATTCACTAAGGCCCAGTAATCTGTTGATAAATAGAATCAAGAGATTCTAACAAAAGTCTTTCAACTTTGCTTCCACTTCTAACATCTCTAGTAATGAAGCTACAGATGAGTCATGTGATTTTCTTTTCACATAACTGAAAATCAATCACAACAACACAAAAATGAGAAGATGAAGCTTAAAGTAAGAGAGACCATGAGGAGGGGGAGGGGTCCCTGTGTGACAAGTGATTATAAGAAGTAAATCCATATCTGTTAGAGTGGGATTTATAATATGGGTAAATGACAAAATATATAAATTTATTCTATATAAAGTTATGATACACAAATGAATTAAAACAAAGCCAATAGTAACATTGCCCCAAGAAGTCTAATCATATATAAGGAGTGATCAGATAAAGGCTGATGCTTTCATTAAAATCATTCATCTCACTTTATTGTTATTCACTTTGCAACCATGAATATAATATATGTATATATTATACATATATATATGTGTATGTACATATATATGTATAAATATATATGTATATGCATATATATATAATTTAAAAGTTAAAATAGAACATGATAACACACTATAAAACTAAAATTTCAAAGAATGTATTGCCAAAGATGGAAAAAAATTTCCCTAATCCTTAAACAGAAGGATTAAAAAGAAAAATCCTGAGCTAGTCATGCTTTACCTAAAGGAAATTCTTTAAAAGAAAATCAAATATTTAATATTTTGTGGGGATTTATATATATATGTACATATATTTGACAACAGGGGATGAGATGGTTAGATGGCATCACTGACTCAATGGATGTGGGTTTGAGCAAGCTCCAGGATTTGGTGATGGACAGGGAAGCCAGGCATGTGGCTGTCCCTGGGGTTGCAAAGAGTTGGATATGACTGAATGACTGAACTGAACTGAATTGATATATATATATATATATATGAACATAGATTATAAATTATATTTATGTATATATTTAATTTATGTATATGTACATACATACATATATACACACATTATATATATATACACACACATTATATATATATTTATATATATACACACATTATATATATATATATATATACACACACACACACACACATATCCAATACTATTCATTAAGCTTTTAAAATTATCTTTGTCTTCATTTACCTGCTTAATTTCTTCAGGATGAATCAAATATGTAGCCTACTAAAACTGTGCTTTTGCCTTTTCTCATACTTCTAAACAGTTTTGTTTTATATAATTTATTCCATGCCCTTTACTTTGTAATTGTTAAGAATTAACCCAAACTTGCACATAAAATGATGGGGGGGGGGGCAGTATATTCATTAGATATCAAATCTAGATATCATCTAAAAGTCCTGCCCAAGAACTATTTAATTCTCTATTAGAATATACCTATTAAAACAAATAAACGAACAAAACAAGCTCATAGTTTCAGAGAGAAAATAGATGGGTGGTTGCTAATGGGGTAAAGTGGGTGAAGGGAGTTAAAAGACAAACTTGCTGTTAAAAAATAAATGTTAGATCTTAAAAGTTTTCATTAAAAAAATAAAATTCTGTATGCATGGTGAGAGATATCAACTAGACTTATTGTAATGACCATTTCACAATACACACAAACATTGGATCATTATGCTGTACCCTTGAAACTAATATAAGGTACTATGAATTATGCCCTAATTAAAATTTTAAAATAAAGAATACTATCACAGAAATGACATCCCATTAATTTTGCTATAATCTATTAGTTTGAGATCTATTAGGTCTGTATCCATTTCAGGGAATGGATTATACTTGATCCCAGGAAGCAGGCATCATAGTAAGCCATCCTAGAGTTTGCCTGACACACTGTGTTACTGTAGTGAAATGTATTTGCATAATTCAAAAAGTATATATACTTTTAATAGATTTAAACTTACAAAATCAACTTACACATGAAGCATGGAAGGCAAGAGTTATAAAAGAGAGATATAATAGACACAACTTCAGCAATATAAAACACAAATGAGACGACCCAGAGGGATGGTATGGAAAGGGAGGAGGGAGGGGGGTTCAGAATGGGGAACACGTGTACACCTGTGGCGGATTCATGTTGATGTATGGCAAAACCAATACAATATTGTAAAGTAATTAACCTCCAAATTTCAGCCAAAAAATATTTAAAGTGTACATTTTGGGTTTTGCCAACTTTTTTTAAAATCTCAAAATCTTAGTATCCAAATTTGTATGGGCATATGGTCCCATCACTTTATGGCAAATAGATGGGGAAACAATGGAAACGGTGACAGACTTTAATTTTGGGGCTCCAAAATCACTGCAGATGGTGACTGCAGCCATGAAATTAAAATATGCTTACTCCTTGGAAGAAAAGTTATGACCAACCTAGACAGCATATTAAAAAGCAGAGACATTGCTTTGCCAACAAAGGTCCGTCTAGTCAAGGCTATGATTTTTCCAGTAGTCATGTATGGATGCGAGGATTGGACTATAAACAAAGCTGAGCACCAAAGAAGTGATGCTTTTGAACTGTGGTGTTTGAGGAAACTCTTGAGAATCCCTTGGACTGCAAGGAGATCAAACTAGTTCATCCTAAATCAGTCCTGAATATTCATTGGAAGGACTGATGCCGAAGCTGAAACTCTAATACTTTGGTAACCTGATGAGAAGAACTGACTCATTGGAAAAGACCCTGATGCTGGGAAAAGACTGAAGGCAGTAGGAAAAGGGGATGACAGAGGATGAGATGGTCAGATGGCATTACCGACTCAATGGACGTAAGTTTGAGTAAGCTCTGGGAGTTCGTGATGGACAGGGAAGACTGGCATACTGAAGTCCATTGGGTCACAAAGAGTCGGAAAGGACTGAGTGACTGAACTGAACTGAAAAAATATATACATTATTTTTTAAAGTAGAAAAATATATTATTTTAAAAAATAATTTCATAAAAATAGTGTTTCAATTAGTATATTAATTTTATAGGTATAGATATGACACTTGTAATTTCTTTCAATGTATTTCAAAATAGTAGCATATTTAATTGATAAAGACTAAAAGTATAGAAGCTAGCCATTTTAAAATAAAAGTAGAATTATATTATGCTCTCTACAGGAATATTTTAATCTTCTTTGTGATTCATTTAGTCATTTTAGAAGAAAAAAATATTCATTTAGTAGTTACAAGTGCTCAATTTTATTTATACTTTTGAGTTGTTTTATACTACTTTAAAATTACAGTAATCATTCAACTATAATCTACTTCTGATAGTAGCCCATAGAGATTTTCTATATGAAATACTGAACAGTCTGACAATGATTTATTTCTTTCTTAACTTTCAACATTGAGGATAACTGAAGAACAGCTTTTTAATATCAGTATAACTTATTTGTTATGCCTCAGGGAACAAAAATATACATTGCCAGATACACTGCAATGGCACTCACAACCGCAATCATCTCACACGCTAGTAAAGAAATGCTCAAAATTCTCCAGGCCAGGCTTCAACACTACGTGAACCATGAACTTCCAGATGTTCAAGCTGGATTTAGAAAAGGCAGAGGAACCATAGATCAAATTGCCAACATCTGCTGGATCATCAAAAAAGCAACAGGGTTCCAGAAAAACATGTACTTCTGCTTTATTGACTATGCCAAAGCCTTTGACTATATGAACCACAACAAACTCTGGAAAATTCTTAAAGAGATGGGAATATGAGACCACCTGACCTGCCTCTTGCGGAGAAGGCAATGGCAACCCACTGCAGTGCTCTTGCCTGGAAAATCCCATTGGTGGAGGAGCCTGGTAGGCTGCAGTCCATGAGGTTACGAAGAGTCGGACGTGACTGAGTGACTTCACTTTCACTTTTCACTTTCATGCATTGGCAAATTAAATGGCAACCCACTCCAGTGTTCTTGCCTGGAGAATCCCAGGGACGAGGAAGCCTGGTGGGCTGCCATCTATGGGACTGCACAGAGTCAACGACTGAAGCAACTTAGTAGCAGCAGCAGCAGACCTGCCTCTTGAGATATCACCATTCAGGTCAGAAAGGAACAATGAGAATTGGACATGGAACAACAGACTGGTTCCAAATAGGGAAAGGAGTATGTCAAGGCTATATTTTGTCACCCTGCTTATTTAACATATATGCAGAGTATATCATGAGAAACACTGGGCTGGATGAAGCACAAGCTGGAATCATGACTGTCGGGAGAAATATCAATAACCTCAGATATGCAGATGGCACCACCCTTATGGAAGAAAGCATAGAAGAACTAAAGAGCCTCTTGATGAAAATGAAAGAAGAGGAGAGTGAAAACATTGCCTTAAAACTCAACATTCATCCACTGGATGCTTGGGGCTGGTGCACTGAGACGACCCAGAGGGATGGTACTAGAGGGAGGAGGGAAGGGGGTTCAGGATGGGGAACATGTGTATACCTGTGGCGGATTCATGTTGATGTATGGCAAAACCAATACAATACTGTAAAATAATTAACCTCCAATTAAAATAAATTTATATTAAAAAAAAAAAAACTCTCAACATTCAGACAACTAAGTTCATGACATCCAGTCCCATCAGTTCATGGCAAATATATGGAGAAACAATGGAAACAATGAAAGACCTTATTTTGGGGGACTCCAAAATAACTGCAGATGGTGAGTGCAGCCATGGAATTAAAAGATGCTTGCCCCTTGGAAGAAAAGCTATGACCAATCTAGACAGCATATTAAAAAGCAAAGACATTACTTTGCTAACAAAGGTCTGTCTGGTCAAAGCTATGGTTTTTCCAGTAGTCATGTAGGATGTGAGAGTTGAACTATAAAGAAAGCTGAGTGGCAAAGAATTGATGCTTTTGAACTGTGGAGTTGGAGAAGACTCTTAGAGTCCCTTGGACTGCAAGGAGAGCCAACCAGTCCATCCTATAGGAAATCAGTCTTGAATATTCATTGGAAGGACTAAAGCTGAAACTTCAATACTTTGGCCATCTGATGCAAAGAGCTGACTCATTTGAAAAGACCCTGATGTGGGAAAGATTGAAGTCAGGAGAAGGAGATCACAGAGGATGAGATGGTTGGATGGCATCACCGACTCAATGGACAAGAGCTTGAGTAATCCCCGGGAGTTGGTGATGGACAGGGAAGCCTGTCATACTGCAGTCCATGGGGATGCAAAGTGTCCATCACAACTGAGCTACTGATCTGAACTGAACTGACATACACTCCCTTTCCAGAACATGTTGTTATGAATGAGACTAAGTAGGAGATATGCAATTTTACACAGGTTTTCTTAATAAATACGTATCATACAAGGATGTTTCTGAATGTCCATGTCTGTGGGGAAGGTAGAGAGGGCCAGGGCAGGAGCTGGCAGTCTCAGCCAACTGTTTTTCAAAGGGCTGCTTGCAGCTATTTAGAATCATGCCATCATCTTAATATTCCCAGATACTTTAATGAGTTTTCACTCTAACTAAATGTAAGACTTGCAGAGATCATGGGTGCCAGACTGCTGTGACTGGCAACAAGCTTTCTTTGTTCAGTCAGATTTTACATCACCTAAACACTTTCATTTTTTGGTAGTTTCATTTTAGATGAAGTCAAAGTGTATTTCAATTAAATAACTGACATTTAATTGTGAAAAAAAACCAAGAACAGTATTTAATTAAAACCTTTAGTGAAGCAAATGTAAACAGAAGAAATATTAATAAAACTATATCTACCAGAAAGGAAAACTGATGGGAGAAGTGAAGTCATCAAAGTTCAGTATTAAAATTTCATGCTGGAATGTCAGACTGTTTCTGAGAGTCAACCATGATGTGTCTACATGTTCCTTCCATCTCTTGGTAGTGATTCTCTAGCACAAAATATATTTTTGCTGGTAATAAGGTTAAATGATGCATTTTGCATTATATGGTAACTTAGGTTAGAGGTCACTTTTAAAGCATCTTTCAAAACCCACTGGAAAAAGAACACATTTTTAACCACAGAACACCTTAAATATATCTAGTGATTTTTAAATTTTAGATTTTTTTTTTATACTTCATCCATTTTAAATTATTGTTATGGCCTGTGTTAAAAATAATTTATCAGTTGTCTTCTAGATATTGATATTGTGTTAAAGATAGCCAAGTAGATGCACATTTATTACAGGTTATGTAAGGCACTGTAAAGTGCCATGAAATAGATATTTCTGCCCAAATGCCAATCCATTTTTAGCTTGTCTCCTAATAAGGAAGATATACGTGAGAAGCAGGATAAAATGTTCCCCATTGCTTCAATGTGCTTCAGTAAAAAAAAAAAAAAAAAGTGAAAAAAATAAAAGAAAGAATCCACAAAGAAGAATATAGGTCATGAAGGCACAGTATTTAGGTCAGCAATCTGTGGAGAGAGCCAGTCCCAGGTTATAATGCAACAGGCTGCAAGGCTTTTGCAGAATGTATCAGAGGGAACAAATGTTTCAGGAAGACAATCGAAAAAGACTGAATTTAAAATGAACTTTGACCCACCTCGTAACAGATAATGATATATTTTTTTTTCAAAGAAAAATAAGAATATCATGCCCAAGTACCAGGGTTAAACTGGGTCAATAATATTTAGACAAGGATCAGAAAAAGATAATCCTGGTTAAAAGAAAAGAGAGATTTTTTTAGAAAAGGAACATTCATTATATAAGAGCGGCATTATAGTTTGTCATAAATAATTATATAGAAGTTAACTGTATGCTATTACTGCTTAGTTTTACTAAAAGTAAGGACTGATATTTTCTAAAGAAATCATTTACAAGATTACTTTTTTTTCTATGTCTTGATGTGACACAATGATAATCTCTGTCCATAGTGTTGATTTTCATCTAACCTGGTTGTAGAGTCTTTTACCACAATAATTTCATTTATCTTATAGGATATTCATTCTGAAGAAAGGGGACAACACAGGCTGTTGTACATGGAGGAATGCCACGACCTACAATTGCCCTCTCTGTAGAAAAAGGGAGAAAGAGCTCTCTTTTCATATCTGACTACAGAAATTAAGAAGGTGGGGTGATTAATGCTGTTAGATTATGCAAAGATTCCTATGGGATGGAAAAGGGATTAATGAAAGAAGAAAGAGCAGGAGAGAAGGAACTTTCATCTACTCTTTATGGCTGAATCTTGTTCAAAAGTGCTGATCAGAAGGCTTATGTTCTTTCTGGTAATGATTTCTTTACTCATGTTTCGGGTAAGGATAAACAATACAGGACAGTGTTATATTTTAAAGAATTCATAGTACAATTTATGCTTTTCATTGTCCTTCTTTTTCTCCTTCTCCATATATTAAATCAGGTAATCAGAATCTCTGAAGGAATAGACTTGTATTCAGATTTAATTCTCACTGCATGTATATAACAGAAGATTTGAAACACTGGCAGTAAAAGCAGATGCCCTTTATTCACCATCTACTAAGTTTCAGACACTGTTCTGAGTGCTTTAAAAGTGTTATTTCATTTAATGCTTAAAACTTCCCTGGAAGCATGTATTATTTTGCCAATTTTATTAAATAGATAAGTTGCTCAGAGCATCCAAGTTTACACAGCTGCGGTGGAAATTGAATTGAGGTTTTACTAACGGCAAAGCCCTCTTTGCTAACATCACACATACACACACATGGGCATGTGTGCGCATACACACACACACACACACACCCCCCCCAAAAATCTCACAACACATCAGATTTGAAGCTGCCTCTGCCCTGCTGGATTTGGAGCATTATTTTTAAGAGCAAATATTTTTCTCAAGTAGCATACATTATACAATTTTACAGTGGACTGTACAATTCCCCCCAAACATAAAAATCCCTGAATCTGTTCTTGCTGAATTCCTCAATTTCATCCACATTAGCAAACAGAAAGGCCATCTTTTCTGTCTTGCTGTCCTAATACTAAATAAAAATTCCCAAACTTCTGCTACTCGTGGACTTCCTCTCCTTCTTGAATCTTTTTCCCCTCAGCTCCTAGGATACCACTCTCTTCTGGATGTTTCTCCGACTTCCTGGGATCTCCTTTTTATTCAGGTTTTTGCTAGTAAACTTTATATTTCTTCTGGAAGCTCTATCCTTGGCCTTATACCTTGACCACTAGATAGTCAATCCCTGATCAACAGTATTTATTTTTCTGGCCTCATCTAATGATCTTGATGTCTTACAATCTGTGACACAATTATACATTATATTCATTCAAAATTATTTCATTCAACACTCATCCATGCAATAAAATTTCAGGAAGATACTAAGGTGTTGGTGGTGCTAGTGGTAAAGAACCACCTGCCAATGCAGGAGATGTAAGAGATGCAGGTTCAGTCCCTGCATCAGGAAGATTTCCTGGAGGAGGGCATGGCAACTCACTCCAGTATTCTTGCCTGGAGAATCCCATGGACAGAGGAGCCTGGCAGGCTCCAGTCCATAGAGTCACACAGAGTTGGACACAATGAAAGCGACTTAGCATGTACGCAAGGCATTGTAGGCACAGTTGTTAACTCTGGGGATACAGAGCCAAGCACCTCTCTCAAGAAGTTTGGATGTTCCATTGATATCTCAAATTAATTATGTTCCAAATCAGACTTTGCCACTTCCTCAGAAAATATTTTTCTCTCATAGTCTCTAAACAATAGCGAACTTGTTATCCATCCTTAAGTTTGAATTTTCAAGTTAGTGTATCATTTAATTGGCACATTCTCTGCAGGTTCTATCAATCATTATAGCACAACCCCCATTTCTCCCACAGCTACAGTTCAGACTCGCACGGATTCTCATGTGGATTCATCAGGAAAAGCCTCCTGAGTACTTCCCCAATCTCTCAGGTGGCTCCTGTGTAATCTGTTTTCCACACTAATTCTGGAATGACCTTTCTAAAAAGCAAATTTGATCAAGACATTTCCCTGCTCAAGAGCTTTCCCAAAGCGCTCAGTATAAAGTTCAAACAGCTTAGTGTATAAAGCTTTGTCTTATTTTCTCTCTTCAGACTGAGTTTCTCCTTATAAGTACAATCTTATATGCATCCTTGCATGCTATATACAATTGCATAGTGCAATTTTTCAGTTCTGTGTATTTGTTCATTATGTCTTTCTAAATAAAACTTTCTCTGAGCCCATCTTGATACATTAGAGAAATCCCTGGCATGTTTCCTTTCGCATTCAATTCATCTGTAAAATAACTTTTGCATTGCAATTTAATTAATTTCTTTGATTATTTTACAGTTTGATTCATGAGTGTGTTGAATACATTTAAGATTTAGGAACTGTAGTTTAGGAACTTAACTTATATTTCTAAACCTACTACACTTCCTTGTGCCATGAAATCCACTCAACAGGTACTAAATAAAGTAATGTAAGGAATAACTGCATTCCTGATGCATGCTCTGGAATCAGCCCAAGGCTTCATGTAAGAGTGGAATAGATTAAGTAAGTACACATACTGTTTCAGTTGGTGTTGAAGAGAAAAGCTTTTGAATAAAGCAATGTCATGTAAAAATGGACAGACACACATATAAAATACAAAGTAAAGTATAAAATGTAAAGTAAATACACTAACCTATTGAGAGATTGTGTCTGTAGCTTGATGGCTTGAAATGTGCAATGGGGCTGACAGATAAGATCAAATGTAATTAAAATCTTTGGAGATTGCTTTTTCTTTGTTTTCTTCTTCCACCCTCCCTCTTCCTTCCTTCTTTCCTTTCTTCCTTTTCTTTCTTTCCTTTAGTTGTCTCTATTAATTCTCTTTTTCCTTTTAATTTTTTTAAAGACACAAAAAAAAGAAGCCCTCAAAGTAAAATGTTTTTTGATTCCTTGATATCAAAGCTTTTCAATATTTATGCAGTCTTTTCTCTAGTGCATGTTTCCTTTCCATTCAATCATGATCATGCGCAAAAATTTATTTACTTTCTCATCTGATTCACACAAACATAAATTATTACATAGAAACTAAAATGTGGGGGCATGCCATTTACCCTGTCTGGTCTTGTTCTACTGTTACATATTATGAATCTGAATCAAATCTTGAATTCAGACTTTATGGTCTTCTGTTTTATTTTGCTTCCTCTTTTCTGTTATGTGGATTATATATTAAACTTGTGCTTCAGAGGTTCTTGGCTTGATTTTCAAAAGCGTATTTTGAGGCTGCTTGTATACTGGACTTATACCTAGTCTGTTCCCCAAGATTATGTTTCTTCTATTTCCTCTCCTCCATAACACTACCTTATAGAACATAGAAATCTAATGTAGCATGATACCTAAGGGCACAGTCTGTGGAACATGACTGTCTTGGTTGAAATAACTGTTCTTACCCTTACATGCTCTGTGACACTGTGCAAATTACTTAACATGTATGTGCAGTAGCAATAAAGTAGCAATAACAATATGACCCTCATAGGGAAGTCACAAGGTTTAAAATATTTGATATGCATAACGCACTTAGAATGACTTTAGAAATACAATAAGAACTAAGAAGATTTATATGTTAATTTTCTTTAAAATCATCACCTCTTGCTAATGACAAAAAGATATATGTATTTTTTAAAGGATGAAGTATATTTAAACACTTAGAATGCTGTTCATGGCTTGGTTGTTCTTTGCTTTCTTCTTTCTACATAGGTTACAAGTGTTTTAGCATTTTTCTTAAAACGTCTTTACACTTTATTGCTCATTAGTTGATTGCCAATGCAGTAGCATTTTCTTTCCATCATCATGAGTGACAAGATGTCAAATGGAGGCATTTCAGTACTAATTAAAATGGTCAATTATGTATCTTGATGGCTAATGAACCCCTAATCAACAGTGTTAGAAAGTTTATGTGCATTCTATTGACATTCATCAGCACTCTCTGACATCCCAATATGAGTAAGCATATATCTCTATGCTTATAGATATAGAGATAGAGATAGATGTATCATTAAAACAATTATTATTGGCAGGGAAATAAAATTCTCATAAATTAGAATATATATTTCTTGGAGAGTAAACAGGTTCTAGCTTTCTTTTTTCTTGAATACCTCATTTGAGATATTATGTTGTAAGAACTTAGTGATATTTTAATATCTTCTATTTGAAGCAACTTTTTCTTAACCAAGAAGGGCCATTGATAGCAAGCATTATAATGTCAATAATCACATTAAATGTAAATGGTCTAAATGTTCCAGTTTATTATGTAAATTGCTATAACTTGCAAAGGATATTTTAACCTGGAAAATAAACTATTTCACCCAAGACTTACAAAGTTGAGCAAAAGTGTAATACTATGTTGTGCTATTTTTTAATTGACACATCTGAAAATTAAGAATACCAAAAAAAAAAAAAAAAAAAAAGCAAGGATGGAGTAGAATTCAGGGCAAATAACCCCTGGGTACATATACAAAAAAAACTGAAAACACTAATTTGAAAACATACATGCACCTTAATGTTCATAGTATTATTTGCAATTTCCAAGATACTGAAGCAACTTAAGTGTTCATCAACAGACAAATGGATAAAGAAAATGTTCTCTGCCAAGTTACAACAATTTACATAACACACTGGAACTTACGTAATATGGTCAGCCATAAAAAAGAATGAAATTTGGCCACTTGTAATAACATAGATGAACTTAGAGTGTATTATGCTAAGAGAAATAAATCTGGCAAAGAAAGATAAGTACTATATGATATAACTTATATATGGAATCTAAAAAATAAAGCAAACTAGTAAATATAACAAAAAAGAGACTCAAAGATACAGAGAACAAACTAGTGGTTACCAGCGGGAGAGGGGAAGGGGGAGGGGCAGGAAAAGTGTAGGGGACTAAGACATATGGACTACCATGTGTAAAATAATTAAGCTACAATGATATAGTGTACAACACAGGTGTTATAGCCAACAATTTATAATAACTATAAATGGAGTATAATTTTAAAAATTATGAATCACTATACTGTACACCTGAAACTTATATCACACTGTTCAATTATACTTCAGTAAAATTATACAAAATAATTGGAAAAATTTAGTTGCCATTAAAAAATGTCAGTGCAAAGAAAAGTTAAAGCCTAGCTTGGATAGATACAAAATTTGCTAGAACTGCTCAAATTAATTTGGATTTTTGTTTTTTAAAATTTGATTTGATATTATGTAAAATATGAGGTTTTTTTCACTTTCGTTTTCTCTCATGAGTTATTTCTTTAAATAATTTGTATAATAAAATTATTCTCAGCTATTAAGTATTTATTGCATTTATATTTTAGATATAAATATGTAGTAGTCATATAATCATATATATCATGTAGTCATATATATCAAAAATATTTCTTTTTCTTTGCCATTGGTATAATATTTGGACCTTAGTTTTAGTGGTTTCATGGCTATGCGGTTTATTTGCTATTTACTCACTAAGTCATATCCAACTCTTTTGCGACCCCATGGACTGTAGCCCACCAGACTCATCTGTTACGGAATTTCCCAGGAAAAAATACTGGAGTGGATTGCCATTTCCTCCTCCAGGGTATCTTCCAAATCCAGGCACTGAATCTCCATATCCTGCACTGGCAGATGGATTCTTGACTACTGAAAGTGAAAATTGCTCAGTCATGTCCCACTCTTTGCGACCCCATGGACTATACAGTCCATGGAATTCTCCAGGCCAGAATATTGGAGTGGATAGCCTTTCCCTTCTCCAGGGGATCTTCCCAACCCAGGGATCAAACTCAGCTCTCCCTCATTGCAAGTGGATTCTTTACCAGGTAAGCCATGAGGAAAGCCCCAAAATACTGGAGTTTGTAGCCTATCCCTTCTCCAGAGGATCTTCCCAACCCTGGAATTGAACCAGGGTCTCTTGCACTGCAGGCGGATTCTTTACCAACTGAGCTATCAGGGAAACCCTTTACCACTGAACCTCCAGGGAAAATTATGATTAAATCATATACATTTATTTCTAATTATAATAAAATACATACTCAGGTTTAATTTTATTGTTTTCCACAAGTAGAAAGATTGTCATATCAATTTCATATATTGAAACCTATCCTTCATGTGAAGAGCTGGCTGGGGGCAGGAGGAAAAGGGGACAACAGAGGATGAAATGGCTGGATGGCATCACCGACTCAATGGACGTGAGTTTCAGTGAACTCCGGAAGATTGTGATGGATAGGGAGGCCTGCCGTGCTGAGATTCATGGGGTCGCAAAGAGTTGGACACGACTGAGCGACTGATCTGATCTGATCTGATCCTTCCCTGGTGACTCAGATGGTAAAGGATCTGCCTGCAATGCAGGAGACCTGAGTTCAACCCCAGGGTCGGAAAGATGCCCCGTAGAAATAAATGACAACCCACTCCTGTATTCTTGCCTGACGAATTCCTGGACAGAGGTGCCTGGTGAGCTACAGTCTGTGGGGTCTCAAAGAGTTGGACATGATTGAGATACTAGTACAACCTATGTATATATGTCTGTATGTAATACATAACATCATACTAATTATTAAGTACTAATACACATCAGTATTTATTGACATTGTGTACTACAATCTGTTTCTAAAATTTTTATATCTATTATTTCCTTATGGACATATCAATGCCAATATCACAATTCTGTTCATTTTTAACAGTTTTATTGAGGTTAACTGATATACAAAAGATTGCATGTATTTAATGTATACAATTTTATGAGTGCAAACATATGTATACACTCATGATACTATCACCAAAATTAATGTAATACAAGCATATTTCTCACCTCCCAGAGTTTCCTTGTGTCCCTTTGTTTTTGTGTTTGTGGTAAGAATGTTTAACATGAGATGAGCTCTTTTAACAAATTTTTAGGTAAACAACATCTTATTGTTAACTACAGGCACTGAGTTGAACAATGGATCTCTAGGACTTATTCATCTTGTATAATTGTAATTCTATACCCATTGAACAAAAAGCTGCCCATTTCTCTCTTCCTCCATCTCTAGGCAATGACCATTTTATTTTATGCTTCTATAAGTCAAGTTATACATCATCTCATATCTGTTGGGTGGCTATTATAAAAAATAAAATAAAAATGACATGTGTTAATGAGAACATACAGAAATTGGTATACTTGCACACTGTTAGTAGGAAAAAATATGGAGTTTTCCCCAAATTAAAAACAGACTACCATATGATCCAAACATTCTACTATTGGGTATTTATCCAAAACAATGGAAATCGGGACTTTGAAAGGGTATTTGCACTCTCATGTTTATTCCAGCATAATTCACAAAAAAAGATACGGAAACACCTCAAATCCCCATCAATAAACAAATGGATGAAGAAAACATGATATTTATCTTCATGTTTATCTCTCTAACTCCATCTATATACCATGATCTGTTAAAAATAAAAAAGGAATCCTACCATTGGAAACAACATGGATGGATCTGAAAGACATTATGCTAAAGAAATACGTTAGTTACAAAAGGACAAATACAACATTATTCCACACTTCTGTGATTTTTATAGCATATATAAATTGATGCTGTATTTCAAATTAATTACATTTGTCACATTCAATCATTCATTTGCTGTGAATTACTTCACAGAATATTATTCCTACCAAAATTGCTTTGCATTCTTTTACTTCTTTTTTCATTTTTCCTTGGTATATCCTTGAATATAAATTTATTTAATTTTTAACAGAACACTTTGGCATGCTGCCTTTTCCCAAGACAACCATAGTATCTTCTCTCAGCTAATATGCCTTTCTATAATCTCACTAATTCTCCTCACAAATAACTGTATAATCTTCTCCCCTTGAATCTGAATGAGTTTTTAAATCACTTAAAACCATCAGAATGTGTCAGAAATTATTCAGTACAACTTCCAAGGATGGGAAGTGAAAGACAGTGAAACTTCTGACTTTTTACCTGAAATATCAGGATACTCATGTTTTGAATCTTCAAGTGCCATGTATACATTCCAACTGGCATATCATCATGCTCTTAAGAAGATCAAATAAGCATTCCATGGAGAAAGACCAGCTGGACTAACCACCAGCTTATCCAGCACCTGGACCTCACCAACATTTCAGTCTTAGTCCCAGTTAGACTAGATCCACATAAAACCCCAGGACAGAGCCATTTTGGTGAACATTTCCTGAATCCATTATTCACAAAATCCATGAGAGACGATAAAAATACTTGTTTTGCTTTATGTCAGTGAATTTTGAGGAGATTTGTTAGTTATCAACAACAGCTAACTGGAATGAAATACGATAATTGGAATTAGGAATATGATAAAAGAGAAATTAAAAATTGTGTCATTGAGCTTGAAACTGGATGGTTGATGAAAATTAGAAAAAACTGAGGAGGCTATTGATGAAGACTACAGATTAGAGAAGAAAATTTATGGGACACTGGATAAGATGAGACCTAAAAAATACTTTGAGCTTCTCCCTAAATTATCAGTCATTGTGCAAGAATTTGATATCCTAATCTCTGATTATAAGCAATGGATGGTACCATACATAGAGCTAGAGTAACTTTATTTTTAAATTGCTTTTTTGAGATGCAATTTATATACTGTAAAATTAACTCAAGTGCACAACAATGTAATACTTTTAGTGTATTTACCAACAAAATCTAATTTTAGACATTTTCACCCCAAATTAAACCTGATGCCTACTAGCACTCACTCCTCATTAATCTACATTTTATATAGGCAGGTTTGACTATACTAAACATTTCATATAAATAGAATAAAAAATTTTTCTTTTTTTTTACTTAGAGCATTTCAATGTTCATCCATGTCAAACTATGTGTCAATTCATTATTTTTTTAACACCAAAACAATTCATTGTATGGACTTACCACGTTCTCTTTATGCATTCTTCAATTGAGAGACATTTTGATTGTTTCCACTTTGAGGCTATTACATTAATAAATAAAGCTGCAAGTGTTTACAAGTGTTGGGTGAACATTTATGTTTATTTATTATAAGTATATAGCTAGGAGTGGCCCAGATGTTAAAGAATCCACCAGCAATACAGATCTGAGTTCAGTCCCTGAGTTCGGAAGATTCCCCTGGAGGAGGGCATGACAACCCACTCCAGTATTCTTGCCTGGAGAATCCCCATGACAGAAGAGTCTGGCAGGCTACAATCCTTGGAGTCACAAAGAGTTGATCATGACTGAGCAAATAGGAGTGGAAATGCAGGGTTGGATAGTAATTCTATGCTTATCATTCTGAGGAACTGAAGAATTTTTGAGGTGGCTACTCCATTTTACAGTATCAGCAGCAATGTATAAAAGTTCCAATTTCTCCATTTCTTCACTAAGTCAAGAATTATGAGCGCTCCAACTTGTTATTTTTTTTTGAGACTTCCTTTAAATAGTCTGAGTCTATTGTGGTTCCAAATAAATTTGAGTGTCAGCTGTTGATATCTGCCAAACATTTTAAAAATAAAATATGAAGGAAGCCAATAAAGAAGGGAAAAATTGTTTTAAAGGGATTGAATCTGAAAATCCACTTGGGTAGTGGTGAAATTTTAGAAATAGGTCCTTCAAGCTATGAGTATGGGATATTTTCCACCCCTCAGAAGCAGGATGAAAAAAAATAGGTAAATGAAAGTGGCAGTTTCCCATTTTAAGGATATATTCTGGAAGTGACTCTTCTGAGTTGCCAGCGCTTTTCAGAGCTTGGCTACTTGACCTCACCTACTACAAGGGAGACTGGGAAATGCAGGCTTGTGTTTGGTCTGCATTACTTGCTTTTTATCAAGATAAATGCTGAGCTTCTGTGACTAACGTAGCTAGTTAGTCACAGCTACTTTAAGATTTCTGCCTCCTGTTGTGTAGTGCTGTTTCAAGAAATCAGACAAGGAAATTAGAATCATTTTCCTTCAGATTATTTTTAAGAAAAGCCACCATAGTGTGCTATTACTCAGGCGTGTTTGGAAGGAGTAACTATTGCAAGCCATTATTACAATATTCTTTCCCATCTTTTACTACATTTTCTGAATGTATCCATTCTAAGGAATGTATCCTTAGAATACTTTAAATGATTTACGTGATGTTTGGAAATATTTAACATTGCCTTCATGCTTTTCTAGCAAAATAACTTGCTTTAATGATTTTTATGAAATATTAATAATCAAATATAGTTGCCTGCTTAGCTTTATATTATACTTAAGATAGCTATGGTTTTTGTTTGCAAATATATAGAAAGCATAAGTAAAATAAATCATTATTTTATAATTATATTACAAAGCATTTCATTGAAAAAGTAGGAAATGTGGAGTTTCCATAGCTGTGCATTGGAGGGAAACATGAAAATGAAAGATTTTTGGATATGCTGAGCTTGAGATATTGATCATACATTTATTTGGAAATGTGCTATAGACAGAACAAATATTTGAAATAGAAAATTGAAGCTTGAAATAAATGAGATTTTTGAAAAGCAGATAGCTGCTCTAAATGATTTTAAATATCTTAATCTCTGTGAATTATATCATAAGATACTAAAAGAACTGGCAGTTGAGCCTGATAACCTTTTAAAATATAGGCAATATATTATTAAACTGGAAGCGCCACAAGTTCATGTGAAGTAAATAAGGTTGTGGTTCCACAAAGGAGAAAAATATAGTTACAAAACAATCTATCCCAGGGAAGAGTATCAAGTACACTGCTTAAAAGATCAATTTCTCATCTCTAAAATGTAATTAGAATCTTGAACCATAAAAAGAAAAAATAAGTGATTATCATAGGAACAATAAGTCATAACAGTACATTATTTTGGGGTAGACTCCCAAGGGAAGTGAAACACTAGCAACACTGGCATTGAGGATAGTTGATGCAGCAAATCATGACAGAAACACCATGGGTGACAATATACAGCTTTGACGTACTCCTTTTCCTATTTGGAACCAGTCTGTTGTTCTTATTAGTCACTAAACATGGTTGTGCTTAATGAAGATAACATGCCTTTGCTTGTTGGCATGTGCTGTTTCTTGTGTAATAAATCACAGTTTTCACTCAGCAAATTCCAAAACATCCTTTGGAAGAACTCAGGGACTGTTTCCTCCATTAAGGATTATTTAACCTCAGCCTAAGAGAATACCATTACCACTTTCACAGCACCACATTTTGGCTTATTTATTTTTGAGAATTTGCCCATTTGCTTGGGATGTTTGTTTATTTTGATCACACTCACTTGCAGTCCCTAGATTTAGAGGGCAAGGAATTCTGACCCTTAATTTTTTGTCAGTAGCTTGGAAAAGTACTTTGCTGCTATGCTGATGAAGAAGCATGGAAATGAAAGATATAACAATATTTTAGATAAAAAAAAATTCAAGGACTTTGAAAAGTAAGAACTGGATAGATATATCAGGATTAAATTAAATACCAACAATTTAAATTCGCATGCATAAATATACAAAATACCAAGAACACAAGAACTGAATAGGAAATACATTCCTTAATAGTAGTGCTTATGAAAAGTAAAGAATATTTAATTGATTTTAATCTCAATATACTTCAACTGTGTAAAATAAATATTGTAGTTGTCTGAAGTGTTTTATAAACATGTCCATTAAAACTGTCTAATTCATCAAAATACCATACTTTGGTCAGTACATCTAAATTGTTTACATTTAATTTATATTTTGAATTAGTATTACATTTATTGAGTATAAAAGGATGTCAACATTGAAAAGACTTCCTGCATCACAATCCCTCACCTTCTCAGTTTCTACCCTTCCCAAACTCTTCCTTGAGCTTTCTTAAGGATATATAAGAAAATGTTATTATAGATTATCAACACCACTATTTTGTTTATACACACCTTGCCTGCTTTTAATTAAAAATATATTTTATAAGTATTTCCATATAATATAAAAATCTTCATTATTTTTACTGATGCTTAAATGGCAACCCACTCCAGTGTTCTTGCCTGGAGAATCCCAGGGATGGAGAGCCTGGTGGGCTGCCGTCTATGGGGTCGCACAGAGTCGGATACGACTGAAACGACTTAGCAGTAGCAGCAGCAACATTTTATTGGATAGATGGCCTGAATTTTATCCAGTACCATACTGATGAACATTTTTATTCAATTATTCAAAGTTGTAAATGGCAATTAAGTAAAAAATATTGTAAATACTGTGTTTCACATAATCACATGTGTGAAGTCACATAATCATGTAGGATATTCTTAGATGTAGAGTATCTGAGTCACAGTGTGTATGGGAATTTTGCAATTGTAACACACATTATCAAACTGCCATCTTAGTATCTCATATTTTAAATATTATATTTTGGTGTATTGTACATATCTTAGTATATTATTTTACTAGGTTATTGATCATTTATAATCATTCTGTAGAAGCTTCCAGCTCTTCAGTTCAGTTCATTTCAGTCGCTCAGTCATGTCCGACTCTTTGCGACCCCATGAATCACAGCACGCCAGGCCTCCCTGTCCATCACCAATTCCCGGAGTTTACTCAGACTCATGTCCATCGAGTCAGTGATGCCATCCAGCCATCTTATGCTCTGTTGTCCCCTTCTCCCCCTGCCCCCAATCCCTCTCAGCATCAGAGTCTTTTCCAGTGAGTCATCTCTTTGCATCAGGTGGCCAAAGTATTGGAAATTCAGCTTCAGCATCATTCCTTCCAAAGAAATCCCAGGGCTGATCTCCTTCAGAATGGACTGGTTGGATCTCCTTGCAGTCCAAGGGACTCTCAAGAGTCTTCTCCAACATCACAGTTCAAAAGCATCAATTCTTCAGTGCTCAGCCTTCTTCATAGTTCAACTCTCACATCCATACATGACCACAGGAAAAACCATAGCCTTGACTAGATGGACCTTTGTTGGTAAAGTAATGTCTCTGCTTTTCAATATGCTATCTAGGTTGGTCATAACTTTCCTTCCAAGGAGTAAGCGTCTTTTAATTTCATGGCTGCAGTCACCATCCGCAGTGATTTTGGAGTGCAAAAAAATAAAGTTTGACATTGTTTCTACTGTTTCCCCATCTATTTCCCATGAAGTGATGGGACTGGATGCCATGATCTTCATTTTCTGAATGTTGAGCTAGAGAAAGTAATAATTTTTGTGCTAACAGTTGTTAAGTTTTTGCCTTTTGCTATTTGTATTTTTAATAGTATATACATACATATATATATATATATATATTTCAGCTAGTCAAAAATTTAATTAATTTTGGTAGTTGTCTGTTTTTTAATCTTTTCACATCTGTAGATTGTGTCATAGCTTTAATATAAAATTTTCTCTAATTAGAAAAACCATGTCAATGTATGGCAAAACCAATACAATATTATAAAGTAAAAAAAAATAATAATAAAACTGAAAAAAAAAGAAAAGAAAAACCTGTTCCTCTAGTGTTTTTTACTTCATTGTTTCTATTAAGATTTTTGATCTATTTGGAATTAATTATTGTGTTTTATAGTTTGTGTTCTATATCCAACATTTTTCTCACAATCACTACTCCATTTTTCCAGTAATATTTAGTCAATTGTCCCTCCATCTTCAATGTTTGTAGATGTTACCTCTGGCAGAGAGAGTTGACACTCACTAGATGGCCCAAATGTTTCCCTACATATTTCAGTCAGCTTTTCTATTTGGCTAGAGCCAAATGTGTCTTTGTGTCCAAAGAGCAATAATTAGTTACATTATCACTTCTCAGGAGGAGGTAGTTGAAAGCTGATATAAGTCACCCATCTCTCTCATTTCATTCAGACTTCCAATACCACATGTTTCAAATTTCAGTTCCAAGCTAGTCAAGCCTCCCTATCTACCTAGACATCTAAGAAAGGGGGCATAACAGAATTCTACCAATCCAAGCTAGCCATGTAGTGTAAGCAAGAGACAAACCACTGAAGTTTGAAGGTTCATAACAGCAACACAGTCTCTCCTATCTGTAACATTAAGCCCAATTTATCATATACTAAAAGCCCATGGATATTTGGACCTACTTCTCGATGTCTGCTACTTTCTACTATTCTGTGAGCAAAGAGGTAGCAAAATAGATCTGGAGATGCCTCTACTTCCCCCTTTTAAATGGCTTAACAGAAAACTTGGGGGTAGGTTAGTTTAAAGTACGAAAATGGCAGTAGTACAGAATTCTGGAGTATTTTCAACAAAACTATTTTTTCTTCAATCAGAGAGCTAGAATTTGGAAGGTTTTAGGTATTTATCAACTTCCTTTTGTATACCAAGATGTTTTGAAAAATAATATTTGGTTAAACTGATGATATTAGTGCCCAAGACTGTAAAAATATATTCTTTATAATAAAATGCTGAATTTGAGGTTTAAGACCACCATCATTAATGTAAACCTTGAATATCTTTTTTTATATTAAGTTGTTCTAAATAAATCAGTGGTTAACATTTACTCTTTAATACATGGTTATAATGAATTGATCTAAGCAATTTTGGACAGTTCTTGCATTCATACCCAAAATTCATACTTAAAATTGTGCCAGAGAGCTTTAAAATATGAATCTGCATATAAATATGGGCTACTAATAATCCACTCTCCTAACAAAAAATAAATAAATAAAACCAACAGTGAAACAAGGTGAATATCTTTAAATCTGTAACTTTAGAGTACTTGTTTTTACCTGATTTATATTATGAAAACCTTTAACAATGGAATATAAGTTAGGTCAGTTTCCAAAGTTGGGGGGGGGGGACACAACTAAAAAAAAATTTACAGTGTTTCACAGAGTTCATTGTCCATAGGATTTTCCGGGTAAGAATACTGAAGTGGGTCGCCGAAATGCAAGGGATCTTCCCAACCCAGGGATCAACCCACCTCCTGTGTCTCCTGCATTGGCAGGTGGATTCTTTACAACTGAGCCACCTGGGAAACCCCAGAGATCACAGAGCCTAAAAAGTCCATAAAAGAGGCTCAACCTATAAAGTTAGGATAGCCACAGATAGTTCTTGCAAATGTTTTGAAATGTACATGACATACAAAAAAATGTTTGAAATAAATGTAATTATAGGTACTTTAAAAGCTAGTATTAAGTCAAATAACAACTACATAAATCCTGTCAAAGGAAATCTCTGGGAAATAAATGCCAATAATTATTATTGCTATTTTTAACAGTAAAAATTTCAAAAAACAGTGTATATGAACTGAAATACATTTATAGTATAAGCACAAGTTTAATATGGTAGCTTTAAGTTTTTAGATGTAATACAGGTAAATACTTTAAAACACATTCAAAAGTTGAAAGGTATAAAAAATGTCAATTTTTATTACTTCTCTAAGTTTTGGTTGCTGTGTTCTATGATGTTCAATATTGAGAAATTAACATTTAATGTATAAATCCATTCATATTGTTCAGATTGTTCAGTTTTCTTTCACCCTCAGTACATCCATTAACTGATTTCATTCAAAACCAAGTAACAGACTGGCCATCTTTCTAAAGTCTCTAGCACAAACCTTTGTACTGAGGAACATGGGAGACAAGAAGAGAGAAATCAAGTTGCAGTTGTTAGAAGGGTTAGGCAATGATTTGGAGGCCATAAAAAGCTTTGCATCACTTGTTCTAAGGCTACTGATTAAGAATTAGTTATAAAAATAAAGTGTGAAACTGTTCATACATTGGTTTTATGTTTGTTTTTAAATTATATTAGGTGTGAAAGCTTTATAATTGATGAGATATTCTTTATATATTCCAAAATAGTGATTTATAAAGATGGTTAATACTATTAAGAAAAAATAAATCATGTTCCAACTTGTTGATGTTTGTGTTTGTACTGCTTTTTATGTGGCTATTGCTGTTCATTCCAAAATTTGGCCACTGCCAGCCTTTTTAGGTTGATTTGATTTACAGCACCTTCTGCAGTTATATAATTGCTGTACTCTTGCCAACCATTATAAGATTCATCTTGTGCCTGTACTCTTAATTTGCTCTGGAAATTAGTTGGCATGAATTTCTCTTTGTTCTTATTTGATTATTTTCCAGATTCATCAACTAAACTTTTGCCTGAATTTTGCTAAGTCCATTTCACTTTTTTCTTTTGATTTTCATGAACTTTATAACTTTCCAGTGAAATGTTCTACATCTAATTCTACTTAATTATCTGGAAGAAATTCAAAGTGTGAAAGATTATAAATTTGAATGTTGCTTCCACTGAAGGTTAATGATCATGTTTTAAAATTTTGATTTGATTTCATAGGTGATTTAGCTTACTTTATGCATCTTATATATTGCATTTTAAAAACCAGTATAAAATATATACCCTGTATGTAATATATATTTCATTTTCACCTATCTATAAATTTCTTGTCAATCACTATTTAATTTTAACATAATACTTTTGCTTACTGTCTCAAACTTTTTTCCAGAGCATAATTGTAAATCTTTGATATGCTGAACTCCATCTTCCTCATTTTATATGTAATATCTCTGAGTTATTTATAAACTCAGATGAATAGCTTACTGATAACTCACTGATGTTTTTCCAGGATCAAAAAATGTCATACATATTCTAATTCTGTGAACACATACACATGGACGTTATTTATGTTAAATTGATATACAAAATATTATCATAGCATCACTCTTTTCTATTATTCCTTTTCTCATTCACCAATAATTGTTGTTATTTTCTCATATCAACAAACTTTCGCTCTATATTCCTATTTTGATACTGACCTCGAGTTAGCCACGTATTAATGTACAGTGAGAAGATAACTGCCAAAGGGACTATTATTTCTTGTGTAATTATAGAAGGTAACAAAGTATAAGCAAAACTTTATTAACTAATAAGAAGAAATCACTTTAAAACAAAAAAAAATCAAAACTGTATATTATTTTTTGAATTTTTCCTCATGAGTCAGATCTACTTAAAACAGGTAGTAGACAGCAGAGGTTAAAACTAAACAGCCTTTTGTAGTAAAGGCTTCCTTTTAAACTTCAGGAAGATTCTCATTCTTCAGCAGTGCAATCACTCTTTGGCTTAATTTCCCTCTCAACAAAAAAAGGACAGTAATAGAATCACATCAGGATGATTGCAAGAACAAACTGAAGCAATACATGTGAAATGTTGATATTGGTACCTGGTATCTAGTTAGTATTCAGGGAATCATGATATGCCTATAAAATTGTTACAAATAAATTGTTACTATTCCTGGATGGCATTAGAACAAGAGAGATTACATGGTCCAAATATTAAATGACTACAAATTCTGACAGTCTAATCAATAACCACATAATAGAAATGTAGGTATTACTGAGGGGACTATTAGTTTTAAATTAACATAATTTCTTCCCTAGTGATGATCCATAAATATTCAAGTTCCGATGGTTTCAGTGTTCCTATGTATCTTGTCTAATATACTGATAGACAGTGCCCAAACTTCTTTGTCTCACATTTCCTATTCTTGTCTCCCATGACTTTAAAACTTCATCGAACATTTATTTCTTGGATGGATAAATTTACTCATTCATATTCTAGCCAAACTTTGCTGACCTGAGAACTACTCTGTTTGTCTCTTTTGACATATATCTTATCAGATATATTATTTCAATTATTGGATTTTACAGTCTAAATCTTAGAGAAAACCTCACTTTTCTATCAAGTTTTTCCAGCATTCCCACTAAGTTAAGGGACCACATTTATGGTACTATCTACCTGTGCAGCTCATTTATCCCCGTAACACATTACACAGACTTGGAAATCCAAATGTGGTAACATAAAATACATTCTTTCTGGGCATAATTATTGATAATACTCCGTGTAAAAATTTGCCAATTGTAGGTAACATTTTGTTAGTTATACTGATCCAAGCTAACTTTCTTCTATTGGAGCTATCATTAGGCAATTTGGTTTTGTTTCTCCATTTAGATGCTCATTTTCCTGATTTTCTACTTAGGTATTTCATATATCTTGATCTACCCTTCTTAAACATGACATCTATATCCGTTTTCCTCTGAGTGATCTGTCATACAATGTGTTGTTGTGGTTGGTATTTGTGATTCTCTTTTATTTTCCAATTTCCTGGCATTCATTATATGTGAAAAGTTTTTTTAGTTATGAAGCTATTCATTCCCCATGCTTGAATTTATCAGTTTCCTTTAAAGATGTAGCAGGCAATATGACAAAAAGAATTTTTCATGTTTTTTACTTTGCGTACCCATATATGAACAGCTAATAAAGCATCTTAATGTCCCTTCAAAGTAGCTTCTGTGTATTTCTGAACAGGCAGATTTCCTGATCTCATGGACATCTGGTTCTATGGCCTTTAACCTAATGTCAGGAAGCGAAGAGACTTTGACCATAAGTCATATTTTTTTGTAAAACAGTAATTCAAGGAGTTTAGATTTTACCTACTGTTTGGCTCCAAAATAAGTATAAATCCAGATTAGTTCATGAGGAACCAGATTAAGTTACCAGAGTAGAAAGGTGTGAAAAGTAAAATAACTTCAGAGATGGTGGCTTTCCCAAACTGAAGTGGTCTAAACTCATCTACTCTTGTGTCTTTTGACCACTTGCTGTTGAGGTCTGAAATAAGTCTGGTTTCAAAGCCCAGCCTCTTAAACACTTGATTATATCTTTCTCTAATGAGATCTAACAGATCTTTGGAAAAATCCTATGAAGTATGCATTAATAAATGACTTCCAGTGCTCTGTGGTGAACTAAATGGGAAGGAAACCTTAAAAAAGAGGGGATACATGTACAGATATAACTGATTCACTTTGCTGCACAGCAGAAACTAATACATTGTAAAGCAACTAAAATCCAATAAACATTTTAAAAATTAATAAATGACTCCCCAAAATCATTGATTCAGAAGTTAATAGTTAACAAAATGAAGATTATAACAAAGATGACATTAAAACTAATATCCAAATTACATCTTTGATTATAAACTTTAGTCACTGAGTTTTTCCAGAAAACCATCAATATTCTTTAACATTGTACTCATTTTGCTATGTAATTGAATTTATGTTTTGTTTTTTTTTTAACAAAATCATATTTGTTTTTCCCTTCTACACCTATGGTTATATCTTTTTACTCATTTCTAAGTTAACCTAATTTAGTTAGCTTCTTCTACCTTTTATCTTTGACCTCTGCAATCTATCTATATTTTATTTATGGTTCACTTAAAGAAATATACAATAAGTTATTTATTTATTTACTTTTAAACAAACTAGTTTGGGATTCTCTTATCATTTCTATATATTAGGTTTTTTAACATTTCATTTTGTCAGTTTTTAGATTTAGTAATTTACATTTCTAGAAAGTTTCAAGTTTAACTTGTTATTTTTCTAACATTTTTAAAGTATAGTTTCTTTTCTTTTTTCTTAAATAATAAAGTCACTGAAAGGTAAATTTTTCCTCTGAACAACATTTCCCATAGGCTTTCATTGAAATGTTTCTTTTTTCATTGGTTTGTGGAGAGAATATAATTTCACTTTGAATTTCTTCTGTGACAAAAGAATTATCTAAACCTGTAATTCTTAATTTCTAAGTATATAACATGTAATAATTTGTATTAATACCTAATTTCATTGGCTTATAGAATGTGAATTTTAAATGTATAACTTTAAATACTTTAAAGATTTTCCTTGATGTTAACTACAAGCATTTTTTCAGAAAATATCTCTAAGATATTCCAATTACACATTTCACTTTATGTTTAAATTTAAGAGAAGTATTACAGTTTTGCTTTGCTATTTTTAATTTTCTCTTGGATTCCCTTTTAACATTCTCTCAATATAACATAATAAGTGTATTCACTTCAATGGCAAGATTGTGCAGAGATAATTCAATGGCTATTCCCATGCTATATTAATTTCTTCCTAATATTTTTTCTATTTTAAGAATGTTTAATAACCATGGATAACTAATTATCATACATCTCAATTATTTTAAATATATGTAAACACTTACATTAAAAGGTTGGTTTTTCATTGTAAATAACTTGAAATTACTTAATCTGATTTTAAAATCTCTACAGTTTCCTTTCCTTTCTTGACTTCATATTTCTTGATATTTCTATAGTATATTCCTCAAATTGACATGCATGGGTATTACCATAGTTATCAGATCAGATCAGATCAGTCGCTCAGTCATGTCCGACTCTTTGCAACCCCATGAATCACAGCATGCCAGGCCTCCCTGTCCATCACCAACTCCCAGAGTTCACTCAGACTCATGTCCATCGAGTCAGTGATGCCACCCAGCCATCTCATCCTCTGTCGTCCCCTTCTCCTCCTGCCCCCAATCCCTCCCAGCATCAGAGTCTTTTCCAACGAGTCAACTCTTCGCATGAGGTGGCCAAAGTACTGGAGTTTCAGCTTTAGCATCATTCCTTCCAAAGAAATCCCAGGGCTGATCTCCTTCAGAATGGACTGGTTGGATCTCCTTGCAGTCCAAGGGACTCTCAAGAGTCTTCTCCAACACCACAGTTCAAAAGCATCAATTCTTCAGCACTCAACTTTCTTCACAGTCCAACTCTCACATCCATACATGACCACTGGAAAAACCATAGCCTTGACTAGACGAGCCTTTGTTGGCAAAGTAATGTCTCTGCTTTTGAATATGCTATCTAGGTTGGTCATAACTTTCCTTCCAAGGAGTAAGCGTCTTTTAATTTCATGGATGCAGTCACCATCTGTAGTTATAGGTAGGTTCATTTTTGTTTGCTCTTTAGCTTTTTTTTTTCTTTCTACTATTCCTTCACTTCTCAGTCTTCATTTCTTTTAATTTCATGGCTGCAGTCACCAACCATAGTTATAGGTAGGCTCATTTTTGTTTGCTCTTTAGCTTTTTTTTTTCTTTCTACTATTCCTTCACTTCTCAGTCTTCATTTCTACTGACTTAACTTTAGGTCTCAAAATCTTTTGATTTTTTTTTTTTCTCATTTTAATCTTGACCTAATACGTATAACAAGTATTTAAGATTTATCATATTTGTATCCATTTATTTTCTTATTCAACCAATGTTTATTGAGAGTCTACTGTCAAGACTTGAGTGAAGCAGTAAAAGATTGTTTGGGAAGTAGAAATGTTATCCAAAGCTTCTTGTTCTTATTGGAGATCAAATTACTTATCAATAACAAGCATAGTAGGGCAGACAAAAATTACAGTGCATAACAAGAAAAGTCTAATTCTTCAATGATGCCAATCTAAGTCATAACCCTTTCTTATTTTAGGAGCTTCATGTAGCAGAAGTACTTTCCTTAAAATATGTTTTTATTATGATCACATTTTGTATTAACAAAAGTATATCAACATTTTGCAACTGGAATATTTATAATAAAACCATATTCATGGAACTATACAATTATATTAATCAGTTTGAATTTGATTTACATTAAATTGAAAACTGTTGCTCAGTTCAGTCACTCAGTCATGTCTGACTCTTTGTGACCTCATGGACTGCAGTATGCCAGGCCTCCCTGTCCATCACCAACTACCGGAGTTTACTCAAACTCATCTCCATTGAGCCAGTGATGAAATTGTTGCTAGAATATATGAAAATGTTTCCTGAAGGGGTCCATGAAATCAGCCTTTTTGAAGCAGTTATAATAATTATTTATACCCATTTGAGATAGCTGGAGGCTAAATTAGAGTCAGTCAGTTCAGTTCAGTTCAGTTCAGTCGCTCAGTTGTGTCCAACTCTTTGCGACCCCATGAATCGCAGCACGCCAGGCCTCCCTGTCCATCACCAACTCCCGGAGTTCACTCAGACTCACGTCCATTGAGTCAGTGATGCCATCCAGCCATCTCATCCTCTGTCGTCCCCTTCTCCTCCTGCCCTGAATCCCTCCCAGCAGCAGAGTCTTTTCCAATGAGGCAACTCTTCGCATGAGGTGGCCAAAGTACTGGAGTTTCAGCTTTAGCATCATTCCTTCCAAAGAACACCGAGGACTGATCTCCTTCAGAATGGACTGGTTGGATCTCATAAAATCCTTGTGCTTATCTAGAATATGGCTATTTCCATAACAAAGGGAGTTAAAAACACATCCTTAGTGTAAATAAAATATTTACTGCTTCATTAAATCATTTTGGTCTTATATAAGCCACATGTCACAGAAAACTAGGAAAACAAAAAGAGGAGAAAAACATCAAGTTTGCACTGGCAATATGAATTCCTAACAGGCCTTTTAAAGTTGACACAATTTTAAGCATAAATTCAAAATCAAGTATTAAACTTAAATCCCTAATATGCCACCTTTACAAATTCAAAAGCAGGAACAACTCTTTCCTATTTATTTTCTTTCAATTGATTCCCGTATTGACCATCTGCCATTTGTTGGACGGTGTTTTTTTCCTCTTGGTAACAGCTTTGTTGAGGTATCCATACAACCTACCCAATTTAAAGTGTACAAGTCAATGGTTTTCAACAATTCACCCATTTAAGTGTACAATTCAATATTTGTATAGATATTCAAGAGTTGGGTAACAATTACCACAGTATATTTTAGGATATTTTCATCACCTCAAAAAGAAAATATGTACCCTTAACTATCACTGGAAAGTTACCCTAAACCTCGAAGTTTTAAGCAAATATTAATCTCCTTTCTGATTCTATAGAGGTTTATTTCAGACATTCAATATAAATTGAATCATATAAAATATCTTTTGTAACTTCTCACTTAACAGGATATTTTCAAGTTTCCTCCATGTTGTACTGTAGTATATACCAGAAAGTCATCATTTTCATGACCAAATAATATTACTGTATATCGACATATCACATTTTGTTTATCTGTTCATCAGTTGATGGGCATTTGGGTTGTTGCTACCTTTAAGCTTTTCAGAAAAATTCTCATATAAACGTTCTGCATCTTAAATAAAATTGCAATCCTTTAATTTTAAATTATGCTTGCATGATATATATATATTTTTTCCACTTTGTTATTCCATGTATTTGTATCTTAGAATTTAAAGTGTGTTTCAAGGAGATGCCATATGCAGAGCACTATTTTTTAAAATCTTCTGATCTCTCTGTTTTGATAGAATTGTTTAGTCAATTTACATTTAAAGTTATTATTAATATAATTTAATTTGTCTACCATTTTACCTCTTATTTTTGTCTCTTTGTGTGTTTATAGCTCTCCCTTTACTGCTTTACTTGCAATAAGAGGTTATTTGCTAATTTGACATTTTAAATTCTTCTATCATTTTCCATTATTTAGTTTTGAGTTAATGATTTCTCTAGGGTTACCACACGAATCATAACAGAATCTGTTTCAGATTTATTCCAGTGTGATATGAAATGGGAGTGTAATATATACATTTCATCTATATATATATAAAACACTTAGTGTATTTTTATGATTATTATTTGTAAAAATGTGTCCAATTTTACATAATTCAAAGAATATAATAAAAGAATGGAGAGTAAGTGCATATTTATAGCTTTTGTAATATTAACTGTCTATTTGCTAATTTTCTTGCCCTTCATTTTTTCCAGTGGGTTTCAGTTACAATCTGGAGTAATTTACTTAGGCTGATACTGCCTTGCTTTCATCTGCCTCTTTTGTGCTAGTATTGAAAAAATATATGTTTTTATATGCTATATGCTCAGCAATATTATGAACATATTGTTTAATGTAATTGGTTTTTAAATCAGCTAAGAGAAGAAAGGAGACGAGATATATATTTACAATGTCTTTCATAACTGCATAGTTGTCTTTATTGGTGCTTTTTGCTTTTTCATATGAGTTCGAATTACTGTCTGAAATCATTTACAGAAAGCCTGAAAAACTTCCTCTGGCATACTTAATAAAAGTGGGTTTACTAATTACTGCAAATTCACAGTTTTTGCTTTTCTTATAATGTCTTTGTTTCATTTTGCTGAGGTGGCTTTTCGGGGGATATTGAATTATTTGTGAGCAGGTTTTTTTCCCCCTATTTTCATAGTTTAAGTATGTTATCCTACTGCCATCTGGCCTTGATTGTTTCTTGATTGCTTCCCAGCTGGTGCTAGTGGTAAAGAACTTGCCTGTCAATGTTGGAGGCATAAGAGATGTGGGTTCAGTTCCTGGATCAGGAAGATCCCCTGGAGTAGGAAAGGGCAACCCACTCCAGTATTCATACCTGAAGAATCCTATGGACAGAGGAGACAGGCAGGCTACAGTCCATGGGGTTGCAAAGAGTCGGACACAACTGAAGTGACTTAGCACACAGCACAGAAGCAGTATTTTTCTCTTGCCGTCTTCCAAATTTCTCCTTGTCTTTGGTTTTGGGCATTTTTACTGTGATAAATCTGTGAATGGTTTTGTGTTTATCCTACTTAGATATTGGTAATCATCTTAAACGTGTCTACAACATTTTCATGAAGTTTTAAGATACTCATCACGTATTTTTCATTCTTCTCCTTCTGGCATTCCCATTACATATACACTGTTGTCTTTAAGGTACTCAGCATTTCTCTGAGACTCTGTTTATTCTTTTTTAATGTAATTTTATTTATTTATTTATTGGCTGCACTAAGTCTTCCTTGCTGCATGGGCTCTTCTTTAGTTGTGGTGAGTGGGAGCTATTCTTTAGTTGCGGTGCACAGGCTTCTCATTGCAGTGGCTTCTCTTATTGCTGAGCACAGGGTCTAGGGATCAGGCCTCAGTAGTTCTGGTTCCTGAGCTCCAGAGCACAGGCTCCAGAGTTGTTATGCACAAGTTTAGTTGCTCCCTGGCATATGGGATATTCCCGGCCCATGGATCGAACTTGTGTCTCTTGCATCGGCAGGCGGATTCTTTACCACTAAATCGCTAGGTGAGCCCCTGTTCATTCTTCATAATTCTTTCTCTTTGTTCTTCAAATTGCATAATCTCTACTAAAGGATCTTTATGTTAGCTGATATTTTCCCTGCTGTTTAAAAACTACTGTTGAATTGATCTAGTGAATTTCTAATTTCATTTATTAAATGTTCATTCATTCCATTTTTATAATTTCTATCTCCTTATCTGTATTCTCTGTTGAATAAGATATTATAATATCTTCCTTCACTTCTTATATTTATTATTTATTTAAGTATAGTTGATTTACAATGTTGGGTTAGTTTCTGTTGTACAGAAAGTGATTCAGTTTTATATATATATTTTTTGTTCATATTTTTTCCATTATGGTTTATTACACAATATTCAGTACAGTTCTCTGTGCTATACAGTAGGACTTGGTTGTTTATAGATTTTGTATATACTAGTTTATACCTGCTAATCCCAAACTCCTAATTTATCCCTTCTACTCTGTTCCACTTTGGTAACTATAAGTTTGTTGTCTATGACTGTTAGTCTGCTTTTTTTCTGTAGATAAATTTATTTGTATATTTTAGTTTCCACATATAAGTGATCTAGTATATTTGTCAATTTATGACTTACTTCACTTAGTATGATATGCTCTAGATTCATCCATGTTGCTGCAAATAGCAGTATTTCATTCTATTTCATGGTTAAGTAGTATTCCATTGTCTATAAGTACCATATCTTCTTTATCCATTCATCTGTCAAAGACACTTAGGCTGTTACCATGTCTTGGCTATTGTTAATAGTGCTGATATGAACACTGGGGTGCATGTATCCTTTTAAATTAGATTTTCTCCAAATATATGTCCAGGAGTAGGATTCCTAGATCATATGGCAACCCTATTTTTAGCTGTTTTTAAGGAACCCTCATACTTTTTTTTGCAGTGGCTTCACAAATTTACATTCCCACCAACAATTGCCAACATCCGCTGGATCAAGGAAAAAGCAAGAGAGTTCCAGAAAAACATCTATTTCTGCTTTATTGACTATGCCAAAGCCTTTGACTGTGTGGATCACAATAAACTGTGGAAAATTCTTCAAGAGATGGGAATACCAGACACCTGACCTGCCTCTTGAGAAATCTGTATGCAGGTCAGTAAGCAACAGTTAGAACTGGACATGGAACAACAGAGTGGTTCCAAATAGGAAAAGGAGTTTGTCAAGGCTGTATATTGTCACCCTGCTTATTTAACTTATATGCAGAGTATATCATGAGAAATGCTGGACTGAAAGAAACATAAGCTGGAATCAAGATTGCTGTGAGAAATATCAATAACCTCAGGTATGCAGATGACACCACTCTTATGGCAGAAAGTGAAGAGGAACTAAAAAGTCTTGATGAAAGAGAAAGTGGAGAGTGAAAAAGTTGGCTTAAAGCTCAACATTCAGAAAACAAAGATCATGGCATCCAGTCCCATCACTTCATGGGAAATAGATGGGGAAACAGTGGAAACAGTGTCAGACTTTATTTTTTGGGGCTCCAAAATCACTGCAGATGGTGACTGCAGCCATGAAATTAAAAGACACTTACTCCTTGGAAGGAAAGTTATGACCAACCTAGATAGCATATTCAAAAGCAGAGACATTACTTTGCCAACAAAGGTCCATCTAGTCAAGGCTATGGTTTTTCCTGTGGTCATGTATGGATATGAGAGTTGGACTGTGAAGAAAGCTGAGTGCCGAAGAATTGATGCTTTTGAACTGTGGTGTTGGAGAAGACTCTTGAGAGTCCCTTGGACTACAAGGAGATCCAACCAGTCCATTCTGAAGGAGATCAGCCCTGGGATTTCTTTCGAAGGAATGATGCTAAAGCTGAAACTCCAGTACTTTGGCCACCTCATGCAAAGAGCTGACTCGTTGGAAAATACTCTGATGCTGGGAGGGATTGGGGGCAGGAGGAGAAGGGGACGACAGAGGATGAGATGGCTGGATGGTATCACCGACTCGATGGATGTGAGTCTGAGTGAACTCAGGGAGTTGGTGATGGACAGGGAGGCCTGGCGTGCTGAGATTCATGGGGTCACAGAGAGTCAGACACGACTGAGCAACTGAACTGAACTGAACTGAAATTTATCCATACCCTCTACAGTATTTATTATTTGTAGACATTTGAGGGTGGTCACTTTGCCTAGCATAAAGTGACAACTCATTGTAGTTTTGATTTGCATTTCTCTAATAATTAGTGAAGGTTAAACTTTTTAATATGTCTGTTGGCCATCTGTATATCTTCTTTGGAGAAATGTCTATTCTGGTCTTCTGCTCAGTTTTTTAAATTTTTTAAAAAAGCTTTTATTGGGCATATAATTGATTTACAATGTTGCATTAGTTTCAGGTGTACAGCAAAGAGAATCTGTTACACAAACACATATATCCACTTTTTTCAATATTCTTTTCCCACACAGGCTATTACAGAGTATTGAGTAGATGAAGTTCTCTTTATTTTTATTTTTTAAATTAACCTATTTTTTATTGGAGGATAATTGCTTTACAGAATTTTGCTGTTTTCTGTCAAACCTCAACATGAATCACAGCCATAGGTATACATATATCCACTCCCTTTGAACATCCCTCCCATCTCCCTCCCCATCCTACCCCTTTAGGTTGATACAGAGCCCCTGTTTGAGTTTCCTGAGCCATACAGCAAATTTCTGTTGGTTATCTATTTTACATATGGTAATGTAAGCTTCCATGTAGTCTTTCCATGCATCTCTCCCTCTCCTCCCCTCTCCCCATGTCCATATGTCTATTCTCTATCTCTGTTTCTCCATTGTTGCCCTATAAATAAATCTTTCATACCATTTTTCTAGATCCTGCACTTATACACTGTGAAGTGAAGTGAAGTCCTCAGTCGTGTCTGGCTCTTTGCGACCTGATGGACTGTAGCCTACCAGGCTGCTCTGTCCATGGGATTCTCCAGGCAAGAATACTGGAATGGGTTGCCATTTCCTTCTGCAGGGGATCTTCCCGACCCAGGGATTGAACCTGGGTCTCCCACATTGCAGGCAGATGCCTTACCCTCAGAGCCACCAGGGAAGCCCAATATATATGTTAGAATATGGTATTTATCTTCTTCTTTCTGACTCACTTCACTCTGTATAATAGGTTCTAGGTTCATCCACCCAATTAGAACTGAATCAAATGCATTCCTTTTTATGGCTGAGTAATATTCCATTGTGTATATGTACCACTACTTCTTTATCCATTCATCTGTCAATGGACATCTAGGTTGCTTCCATGTTCTAGCTATTGTAAATAGTGTTTCAATGACAATGGGGGTACATGTGTCTTTTTAAATTTTGGTTTCCTCAGGGTATATGACTAGAAGTGGGATTGCTGGGTCATATGGTGCTTTTATTCCTAGGTTTTTAGGGAATCTCCATACCATCTTCCATAGTTGCTTTCTCAAATTATATTCCCACCAATATTGCAAGAGCATTCCCTTTTCTCCACACCTTTTCCAGCATTTATTGTTTGTTGACATTTTTTATTAGGGCCATTCTGACCAGTGTTAGGGGATATCTTGTAGTTTTAATTTGCATTTCTCTAATAATGAGCAATGTTGAGCATCTTTTTATGTGTTTATAAGCCATCGGTATGTCTCATTTGGAGAAATGTCTGTTGAGATCTTTTTATGACTTTTTGATTAGGTTGTTTGTCTTTCTGGTATTGAGTTGTATGAGCTGCTTGTATATTTTGGAAATTAACCCTTCGTCAGTGGTTTCGTTTGCTATTATTTTCTCCCATTCTGAGGGCTGTCTTTTAACCTTGCTTATAGTTCCCTTTGTTGTGCAAAAACTTTTACGTTTAATCAGGTCCCACTTGTTTACTTTAGTTTTTATTTCTGTTACTCTAGGAGGTGGATCATAGAGGATCTTGCTTTGATCTATGTCATCGAGTGTTCTGCCAATGTTTTCCTCTAAGAGTTTTATAGTTTCTGGTCTTACATATAGGTCTTTAATCTAATTTGAGCTTATCTTTGTATATGGTGTTAGGAAGTGTTCTAATTAATTCTTTTACATGAAGCTGTCCAGTTTTCCCAGCACCATTTATTGAAGAGGATATCTTTACCCCATTGTAAATATTCTTGCCTCCTTTGTCAAAAATAAGGTATCCATAGGTGCATGGGTTTATTTCTGGGCTTTCTATCTTGTTCCATTGGTCTATATTTCTGCTTTTGTGCCAGTACCATGCTGTCATGATGACTATAGCTTTGTAGTATAATCTGAAGTCAGGAAGGTTGAGTCCTCCAGCTCCATTCTTCTTTCTCAAGATTGCTTTGGCTACTTGGGGTCTTTGTGTTCCCATGTGAATTGTGAAAAAGTTTGTTCTAGTTCTGTGAAAAATGTCATTGGCAATTTGATAGACATTGCATTAAATTTGTAGATTGCACTTGGTAGTATAGTCATTTTCACAATATTGATTCTTCCTACCCAGGAACATGGAATATCTCTCCATTTGTTTATGTCATCTTTGATTTCTTTCATTAGTGTCTTCTAATTTTCTGTGTACAGTTCTTTTTTCTCCTTAGATAGGTTTATTCCTAGATATTTAATTCTTTTTGTTGCAATGGTGAATGGGATTGAGTCGTTATTCTCTTTCTGATATTTCATTGTTGGTATATAGAAATGTCAATTATTTTTGTGTATTCATTTTGTATCCTGAAACTTTGCTAAATTCACTGATTAGCCCTAATAATTTTCTGATACATTCTTTAGTGTTTTCTATGTATACTATCATGTCATCTGTATACAATGAGAGCTTTACTTCTTCTCCAATATGGATTCCTTGTATTTCTTTTTCTTCTCTGATTGCTCTAGCTAGGACTTCTATAACTATTTTGAATAATAGTGGGGAAAGTGGGCCACCTTGTCTTGTTCCTGATCTTAGGGAGAATACTTTCAGTTTTTTACCATTTAGAATAATGTTTGGTGTAGGCTTATTGTAAATGGCCTTTACTATGTTGAGGTAGGTTCCTTCTATGCCCATTTTTGAAGAGTTTTAATCATAAATGGGTGCTGAATTTTGTTTAAGGCTTTTTCTGCATCTATTGAGATTATCATATAGTTTTTATCTTTCAGTTTGTTAATATGATGTATCACATTGATTTATTTGCATATATTGATGAATTCTTACATCCCTGGAATAAACCAAACTCGATCATGGTGTATGAGCTTTTTGATGTGCTGCTGAATTCTGTTAGGAAAAATTGTGTTGAGGATTTTTGCATGTATATTCATCAATGATATTGGCCTGTAATTTTCTTTTTGCGTGTTGTCTTTGTCTGGTTTTGGTATCAGGGTGATGGTGGCCTTGTAGAATGAGTTTTGAAGTGTTCCTTTCTCTGCAAATTTTTGAAAGTTTTAGAAGGATAGGCATTAGCTCTTCTCTAAATGTTTTCATAGAATTCTCCTGTGATGCCATCTGGTGCAGGGCTTTTGTTTTTTGGGAGATTTTTGATCACAGCTTAAATTTCAGTGCTTGCAATTGGGTTGTTCATAATTTCTATTTCTTCCTGGTTCAGTCTTGGAAGATTGAACTTTTCTAAGAATCTGTCGATTTCTTCCAGGTTATCTATTTTATTGCCATAGAGTTGTTCATAATAGTCTCTTATAATCCCTTGTATTTCTGCATTGTCTGTTGTAACCTCTTTTTCATTTCTAATTTTGTTGATTTGATTCTTATCTCTCTTTTTTTTTTTTCTTGACGAGTCTAGCCAAAGGTTTGTTAATTTTGTTTGTCTTCTCAAAGACCAGCTGTTAGTTTTATTAATCTTTACTATTATTTTTCATTTATTTCTTCTCAGATCTTTATGATTTCTTTCCTTCTACTAACTTTGGGGTTTTTTTTGTTTGTTTTGTTTGGTTTTTTTTGCTCTTCTTTTTCCAGTTGTTTTAGCTGTAAAGTTAGGTTGTCTATTCAATGTTTTTCTTGTTTCTTGAGGTAGGATTTTATTGCTATAAACTTTCCTCTTAGAACTGCTTTTGCTGCATCCCATAGGTTTTGAGTTGCCTTGTTTTCATTATCATTTTTTATAGAAATTGTTTGATTTCCCTTTTGATTTCTTCAGTAACATATTGGTTATTTAGAAATGTGATGTTTAATCTTCATGTGTTTGTGTTTCTTAGTTTTTTTTCTTGTAACAGATACTTAGTCTTATGGCATTGTGTTCAGAGAAGATGGTTGATACAATTTCAATTTTCTTAAATTTATTGAGGTTTGTTTTGTGATTCTCTCTCCTGGAGAATGTCCCATGTGCACTTGAGAAAAAGGTGTATTTTTCTGTATTTAGATGGAATATCATTGAGAACCATCTCATCTAATGTATCATTTAAGACTTGTGTTTCCTTATTAATTTTATATTTTGATGATCTGTCAATTGCTGTGGGGTGTTAAAGTCTCCTACTGTTATTGAGTTACTATTAATTTCTCTTTTTATGTCTGTTAGTGTTTGTCTTATGTATCAAGGTGCTCCCTATGTCGAGTGCATAGATATTTATAATTGTTATGTCTTCCTCTTGGAATGATCCCTTGATCATTATGTAGTGTCTTTCCTTATCTCTTGTAATCTTCTTTATTTTAAGGTCTATTTGTCTGATATGAGGATTACTATTCCACGTTTCTTTTGCTTTCCATTTGCATGGAATATATTTTTCCATCCTCTCACTTTCAGTCTATATGTGACTTGAGGTCTGAAGTGGGTTTCTTGTAGACAGCATATATATGGGTCCTGTTTTTGTATCCATTCAGCCAGTCTGTGTCTTTTGGTTGGAGCATTTAATCCATTTACATTTAAATTAGTTATTGATATATATATATATATATATTATATATTATATATTGCCATTGTTTGGGGTTTATTTTGTAAATCTTTTTTCTTCTGTTGCATTTCTTGACTATGGAAGTCTCTTTAACATTGTTGTAAAGCTTGTTTGCTGGTACTGAATTCTGTTAACTTTTGCTTGTCTGAAAAGCTTTTGATTTCTCCATCAATTTTGAATGAGATCCTTGCCAGGTACAGTAATCTTGGTTATAGATTTTTCCCTTTAAGTACTTTAAACATATCCTGCTATTCCCTTCTGGCCTGCAGAGTTTCTGCTGAAAGATCAGCTGTTAAACGTATGGGGTTTCCTTTGTATGTTACATGTTGTTTCTCCCTTGCTGCTTTTAATATTCTTTCTTTGTGTTTAGTCATTGTTAGTCTGATTAGTATGTGTCTTGGCATGTTTCTCCTTGGGTTTATCCTGTATGGGACTCTTTGCACCTCTTGGACTGCATTGACTATTTTCTTTTCCATGTTAGGGAGGTTTTCAACTGTGATCTCTTCAAAAATTTTCTTGTACCCTTTCTTTTTCTCTTCTTCTTCTAGGACCCCTATCACCTCTATAATTTGAATGTTGGTGCATTTGATATTGTCCCAGAGGTCTCTGAGACTCCTCAGCTCTTTTCATTCTTTTACTTTATTCTGCTCTTCAGAAGTTATTTCCACCATTTTATCTTCCAGCTACACTGATTCGTTCTTCTGCTTCAGATATTCTGCTATTTATTCCTTCTAGAGTATTTTTAATTTCAGTAATTGTGTTGTTTGTCTCTGTATGTTTATTCTTTAATTCTTCTAGGTCTTTATTAATTGATTCTTGCATTTTCTCCATTTTGTTTTTTCAAGGTTTTTGATCATCTTTACTATCATTATTCTGAATACTTTTTCAGGCAGTTTGCCTATTTCCTCTTCACTTATTTGGACTGCTCTGTTCCTAGTTTGTTCCTTCATTTTTGCAGTGTTTCTCTTTTATTTTTTTTTTTAAGATATTATATTTGAGGTGAGGTCTCCTTTCCAGGCTTCAAGGAAAGTTGAATTTTTTCCTTGAAGAAGGTTGAATTCTGTCTTCCTTTCAGTTTATGCCCTTCTAAGATTGGTCCAGTGGTTTCTGTGAGCTTCCTATAGGGTGAGATTTTTGCTGAGTTTTTATTTGTTTGTTTTTCCTCTGATTGGCAAGGCTGAGTGAGGTGGTAATCCTGTCTGCTAATGACTGAGTTTGCATTTTTGTTTTGTTTGTTGTTTAGATGCGACTTCCTGCACAGGGTGGTACTGGTGGTTGTGTGATGCTGGGTCATGTACTCAAGTGGCTTCCTTTGTGTGAGTTCTCACTATTTGATACTCCCTAGGGTTAGTTCTCTGGTAGTCTAAGGTCCTGAAGTCAGTGCTTCCACTCCAAAGGCTCAGGGCTTGATCTCTGTTCAGGAATGAAGATTTTACAAGTGGTTTGTTAAGTGAGATTTGGTATTAAGTGAGATTAAAACAAAAACCCCAAATGAGTAATCGAAGATGTACCCTAGACAAATGGTAGTTACAAAATCAGGCAAATAATACTTAAAATAATGGAATATCCACATATACATATACACCCATAAGCAAAGTGAAAACAATTCAATAAAAATAAAGTACAGTAGGTTAACCTAACAAAGGAAATCAAAAATTATACTTACCAGTTAAGAACAAAACTAACTTAAGCACAAACTGGAAAACAAAACTAAAGCAAGGTGCCAGTTATGCAATAAAGAAACGAAAATAAAACTAACAAATATTTTGGGAGGAAAGGAAAGAATAACAGAAAGAAAGAATAGCTATGTAAAATTAAATAGAGGTAGACAAAGATGATTTATATACATTAAATATTAACTGCCAGGGGAAGAATAGTAGGAAAGGCAAACAAATGAATAAATGTATAAAAATATAATAGGTTTAAAAAAGTTAAAATTATAAAAAAAAAAATTTAAAAATGAAAGGAAAGAAAGGAAAACTCCACAGAACTGCTAAAGCCCAAAATATAGGCAGAGGTTTATAACAAAAAGATAAATTTTTACTGAATATACACATATACATATACACTGATAATCAAAATCAAAACAGTCCAACAAAAATAAAGTACAATAAATTGACCCAGCAAACAAAGAAAACCAAAAGTTATATTTACCAGAACAAAACTAATTAAAGCACAAACTGGAAAACAAAACTAATGCAAGGTGCCAATTGGGGAATAAAGCAATGAAAATAAAACTGAGAAATATGTTGAGAGGAAAGGCAAGAAAGACAAGAAAGAATAGATATGCAAAGTTAAACAGAGGTAGATAAAGAAGATTTATATATGTTAAAGATTAACTGCAAGGGGAAAAGAAAAGTAGGAAAATCAAACAAAGTAATAAATGTGGAATAAATAATAATAGGTTTAAAATTAAAATTAAAAAAAGAAAAAAAAAAGGAGGAAAAATCCACAGACCTGTAAAAGTCCAACATAGAGGTAAAGGTTTATGACCAAAAAAAAAAAAAAAAAAAAAGTGACTGAGGAAAAAAAAAGCTCAAAAGCTTAATCGGATTCCTTAGTGCCTATAAAATTGACAACTGCAATAGAAGGGGGAAGAATGGGGGGGAGGAAAGAAAAAAAAAAATTCCAAAGAATCTACAGAGCAAGTCAAAAAATAAGAATAGAGAATGTTTCTATTGCATCACTGTTGTCAGAGTCCTTTCCCTTGCTGGGAGTCACAGTCCACCTCACCTCCCTAGGATGCCCTCCAACACTGTACTGATCTCTGGACCTGCTGTGGGGGCAGCTCAGATTCCAATCTGGTCCTACACTTGTGTGTTCTTGCCTCCCATGTCCACAGCTATCAGAACTAGTGCAATTTCTTTTGTGGGAGCTCTCAGTGGCCTTTTATATATTCTGTAGACATACAGTCTGCCTAGTTGATCATGTGGATTTAATCTGCAGCTTGTACAGCTGGTGGGAAGGTTTTGGGTCTTCTTCCTTAGCCATACTGCCCCTGGGTTTCAATTATGGTTTTATTTCCACCTCTACATGTGGGTCGTCCACTGAGATTTGGCTTCTGAGGCTGCCCTGGAGGGCTTGGGTTTGCCCTGTGAGGGCCAAGTGTGGAGGTGGTGCAGCTGCTTAGGTCGCAGGGGTTCTGGCAGCACCAGGTACTCAGGGGAGTTGGTGGCTAGGGCAGCAGGAAATACAGTGCTCTAGAAGGGTATGGCAGCCACCGTTGGCCAATATGGTCCAGTATTCTTGCCTGGAGAACCCCCTCTCTGGCAGAGAAGCCTGGAAAGCCACAGTCTACAGGGTTGCAAAGAGTCAGACATGATGAAGTGACCCCACACATATAGACGCAAGACATTTTTTTTTTTTTTTTTCCTGTGGCAGCTCTGCCCCAGTGCAAGTTGAGCGTGAAGGTGGTGCAGCTGCTTGGCTTGTGCAGATCCTGGCAGCACCAAGTGTGCAGGGACATGGACTGCCTCCACCACAGCAGTTATGGCCCTATCAGAGTCTTTTTTCAAGCCTCTTATAGCTGGTGATCAGAAGGCCTCTTTGGCCAGTCTTTGTAGCTCCACCTGTTCAGGCACTTAGAAGGCTCCCTTGCCTGGGGTTCTTCTTTATTGTTCAGCACGTCAGGCAGATAGAGACGCCCCCCTGGCTGGGGTCCTACTCTGCAGATTGGTGCATCAGGCACTTAAAGGGGCATCCTGGGTGGGGTCCTACACTGTAGGTTAGTGTGTTAGGCTTTGATGGGCCAGACTCTCTATTGCTCAATTGCCAATGCTGGTGAGTTTTGCATGGTTCTATATAGTCTTTCCCACTGGCCAGGTACCCCTGTCTGCTCTCAGCTGGTGTTCTGCATGCACTTCTGTGTCTGAAGGTGTGTTCTTGATGTATCCATGGAGAAAGATATACTCCATGTCCAGCTACTCCTCCGCCATCTTGTTCTCCCAGATGTCTGCTCAGCTTTTGATTGGATTTTTTGTTTGTTTTTTGTTATTGAGTTGTATGTGCTATCTGTATATTTTAGAAATTAAGCCCTCATTGGTCATATCATTTGCAAATATTTTCTCCCCGTTTGTAGGTTTTCTTTTCATCTTTCTTTTCATGTTTCCTTTCATCCTATACTGTGCAGAAGCTTATAAATTTGATTTGGTCCCATTTGTTTACTTTTACTTTTATTTCTTTTGCCTTGGGAGATTGACCTAAGAGAACATTGCTATGGTTCATGCCAGAGAATGTTTTGCCTAAGTTTTCTTCTAGGAGTTTCATGGTGTCATTTCTTTAAGTCATTTTTAGTTTACTTCTGTGTGTGTGTATGGTGTGAAGGAGTATTCTAATTTCATTGATTTACATGCTGCTTTCCAATGCTCTTAACAACACTGGTAAAGAAACTGTCTTTTCTCCATCATGTATTCATACCTCCTTTGTTGAAGAGTAATTGACCACAGGTGTGTAGGTTTACTTCTAGGCTCCCTAATCTGTTACATTGATCCATAAGTCTGTTTCAATGCTGAAAGCATGATATTTTGTTTACTATAGCTATGTGGTATTGTCTGAAGTCTGGGAGGGTTATGCCTCCAGATTTGTTCTTTTTCCTCAGAATAGCTTTGGCAATTGTGTCTTTTACATTCCATATAAATTTTAGGATTATTTGTGCTAATTCTGTGAAAAATGTCATGGGTAATTTGATAGGGATCACATTAAATCTGTAGATTGCTTTAGGTATTATGAGAATTTTAATAATATTAATTCTTCCAATCCAAGAGCATGAAGTATCTTCCCATTACTTTGAATTATCTTCAATTTCCTTTATCAAGATGTTACGGTTCTCAGGGGGCTTCTCTGGTATCTCAGATGGTAAAGAGCCTGCTTGCAATTCAGGAGACCTGGGTTTGATCTAGATAGAGAAGATTCCGTGGAGAAGGAAATTGTAACCCACTCCAGTATTCATGCCCAGGAAACCCCATGGACAGAGTAGCCTGGCAGGCTACAGTCCATGGGTGTGCAAACAGTTGGACAAAACTGAGAAACTGAGCACAGCAGAACACATAGCCATGATATATAATGGCTACTCCAAACTCCGTTTTAAATCCAATATATGGTTACTCTCACTGGCAGTTTCTGTTGTTTGCTATTTCTGTCCAGTTATGCTCAGATTCTTTTGCTTCTGCTTGTATTTTATAATTTTTGTTGTAATCTAGACATTATGTAATACAATGTAGTAATTTTCATTTCTGCCCCCAACTACCATGGTTTGCTATTATTTGCTGGTTTATTTGTTACTTAACTTCTCTGATGGCTTCCCTTGTGGCCCAGATGGTAAAGAATCTGCCTAACATGCAGGAGACCTGGGTTTGATATCTGGGTTGGGAATATCCCCTGGAGAAGGCAACAGCTACCCACTCCAGTATTCTGGCCTGGAGCATTCCATGGACAGAGAAGCCTGGCAGGCTCCAGTCCATGGGGGTCACCGAGTTGGACATGACTTTCACTTCACTTCTACTATTTAGAAATATTTATCTACTTCTCCCTAGGTCCAGGGTAAGAGATGAAGTTTCTAGTATTAGTGTGCAGAGTCCAAGGTAGAGTCTCTATCCTATGAAAGCAAACTGGGCAGAAAGACCCACTTCCAAATCCAAAACACACACATAAACACACATACATAGGTTATTTCTCTCTCTCTCACACCTCTATTGGCCTCATTCAGTCAGGACATGGCTGCTATGACAGGTAGCTGGAGGAATAATGAAAAATATGGATAGTCTTCCCTGGTGAGAACATATCAAAGCCCTTGAACTAGGAGCTGGGGGAAGGGAGACACTTGTGTTGGTGGCTTCACCTACTTTATTTATTTGTTTATCTGTTTGACCTTACCATTCATGGGATCTATGAAGGCAGCACACATTTTTTTTTTTTAAAGCATCAGAGTTAAACTCAAGATAATTAGATTTTGTTCTCAAGTCCATAGTTAACTCTGTGAGTTAATTTGGCTTAATCACTTAATAGCTCTTGGCTTGAGTTTTCTAATATTTATATGTATGGTTGAGCTACTTATTTTCTAAGGTGACTTTCTTCTCTAAGTTGTAAGTGATAACTTCTGCTGTAATTGTCACAATGTCTTTTTTAATATCTGATTGCTTGCTGCTTAGGTTTACCTATTCATGATCCAATTCCCCTTATCCTTAAGACAGAAGATTTATTCTAACTTCCTATTACTCACAGAAAGTAAACTAGACCATTTAGCTTAAATTTAAATAGTCTTGAATTTAACCTTCAGTGTTTTCTGTGTTTGAATAGCTGCTAATTACAGAGAACTAAGAAAAAATGATAATGGATGAAATTTATTCACAGAACACCAAATGTATCCCATATTTAAGTATCATCCTACCCACAGGCTAGAATATATTGCTTATCTCTTCTCAAACTTACGTTAGTATATGCTTCCATAACACATGGGTAGTAACATTTTCAACTTGCATACCTAGAATACTACATGTAAAGCACAGTGTTCAGGGATATAAAAAAATTATCATATAGAAATATTGCTTTCAATTAGTTTACAATAAAATGCAATCTAAATAGAATATAACACATAAGTGACTGGTAAGCCTAAGGAATATTAAGTGAAAAAATAAATATGCTTGAGTAACTGGACAAAATTTTACTTGCAAGACATATATAAATTCCTTTTATATGATATTTGGATTGATATACAAATACTTGTACTCAGTTCTGTATATTCACAGACATATGTAAGGAAGTATATCATGCATACATATATATATAATATCTATTAAAATTTTAGTATAAATTAATAACATGTAAATGTGCAACATACACATAATATATCAATAAACTATCACTTTTTCATGCTTTTGTTTTACCCTTGGATATTTAACTTACTTTGGTTCTCATGAATTTTTCAGGGTAAAGTTTATATTACTGTGTTGCCCATTGCTTTTCAAATTTTAGAAATTTGAACTTGCACTTCCCCGGGGTACATGACAGTATATAGAAAATCATCCACAGAAATACTGGTTCAGTGGGTCTGTAGCAAGGAACAGAATTCTGTAATTTTAACCAGTAACTATTGAGAAATGCTGACCCAGTTTTTCAGTTCCTTCAAATGGAAATGAGTTTCAATGAAAGGAAACAATAGAAACGGCTTTCCCTGATTTGAACTGAAAAAAAAAAAAACCTATTATTTTTTGAGAATTAAAGAAAATATAACAATGAATAAATTATTTCTTTATTCTATGCTTAAGCTATAATGCCGTCATGTATTATTTCTTTTTTATTTTCACTGTGAGGTTCTTTTATTCAGTGACAGGTGAGGCAGAGACAGTGTATCTACTTTTAAACTCAGTTACTGAAAATTTGTTAGGTGACAATGAAATAATATTTCTGATGAAGGGAATAGAGATTAAAGTTCATTTAATTTCATCCTTAAAGTAAAACTCTTTAAATTTCCCAATGTTTTTGTTCTTGTTTTGGTCTAATGTCTTAAAGGTACTTTTGCCCTTGTATCTTTCCAAGTTCTCTGTTAAGGTCAATGAAAATGACTTTGGTGATTTCTCTTGATATTTGCCGTTCTCTTAATTCCACCCCATTACTTTCATTTATTCCTTCTTGCACCATGGTAAAGTATCCCTTTCTGCCTCTAATGTTTACATATGTCAAATGCAGATGCATTATTCTAAATTGAAATGGGTACTGTGGCAGCAATAAACAGAAGAGTGATGAAACAAGGCAATAAATAGGCATACATGAGATTTACAAATGCAACAGAAGAGATTAAAAGTCACTCAGATAAGAGCACTATAAAGTCTTTGGTTGTCCTTTCCTTAATTGTTGGTCATGCTTCAGTGCAAAAACTTTGTTGCAGAAGTGAATATCTAGCAAATCTTTATTACTTTTGTCCCAGGCTATTGTAAATACAATCAGTTATTTGCATTATTTCATATTTAGAAATACATTGTATTGCAAGCAAGAGAAAAATCTCCATCCTTTTTTTACATAATTCTTACCTTAGCCTATCTAAGTTTAAGGACTTATATACAAACTGCTATAGCTAGACAACTCTCCCACACCCACTTTTTTTCCTTGAAACATTTCAAAATGTGTGAATTGATATAGGAACACATATAACATGTTAATTTTACATATCTATAATTATTCAAAATTAAAACCAATGTGAAACCCTATGTATATTTATTTTCTCATTCAAATATATGTAATCTGGCAATAACAAGATAAATATGCTTGGTTAGAATCATTTTGTTTCAATGTTATGTAGGATATTGGGCTTTTCTGAGAGCTCAGTTGGTAAAGAATCTGCCTGCAATGCAGGAGACCCCGGTTCAATTCCTGGGTTGGGAAGATCCTCTGGAGAAGAGATAGGCTACCCACTTCAGTATTCTTGGCCTTCCCTTGTGGCTAAGCTGGTAAAGAATTCACCTGCAATGCGGGAGACCTGGGTTCAATCCCTGGCTTAGGATGATCCCCTGGAGAAAGGAAAGCTACCCACTTCAGTATTCTGGCCTGGAGAATTCCATGGACTGTACAGTCCATGTCAGTCATGAGACATGACTGACAGACTTTCACGATATTTCAAGTAACATTACAATTCCTTGGGCTCTTTACATACAAACTGGAAACTCCATACACTTTTAGTTTCAGAATTTGATATTTCTTTTAGAGAAAAGTTAAAAATCATTTTCTTATCAATTAAAAATAAACACTGCTGGCAATATTTTTTGTAGAAATGTAATATTGTCTTTTCTGTATCCATGTATACCCATGTTTTCTTTTCCAGTCTGTAACAGAATTCCAATTATATCCAGCGAGGCAATGTCAAGTTACAATAATTTTCTCATCCTTTCTTGCAATTAAGCTTGACTAAAGATACTGCAATAGTTGGAAGAGATTCTAGAAAGGCTCCTTAAAAATAGCACAGAGATTTAAGAATAAAATCCTCAGAAATATGTGCTTATTGTTCCTTTACTTCAGCATCAGTTCTCAGTTAATATACTTCTGCCAGTGGGTTTCTTTTCCCATTCATTTTGCACTTCATCTCTTCTGTGCTCTCATGATTATAAACCCAGATAGTAGCAATCTCATCCACTCTCTCATTTTCAGTTTTTTTTAATTTTCTTATATTTTTAACAATCCTGAGCTCTACAGTCTAATTAAATTGCTTTCATTTTTCCATTGTTCTGTTAGAAATACTTATTACCTCTGCATTGCCATACATATACCTTATTCTCTAAGACTCTCTTCAATCTGGCTGCATCATAACTTTCCAGTTCTTTCATCTACTTTACAATATAAATAAGTTGTTCCTATGAGAGTAGTCTATTCAAGATCATCTATTTTCAATGTTTTGTACATGAAAATGGGCCTTATCTCATTCTGTATTCAGATCCAGTTATTGTCGATTGATTATTTCCTACTCTAAGCCCTTTGCCTCTATGTGGCTGGACACACTTGTATACCATCAATTTTCTTCCTTTAAATGTTTATGCAAAATATAGTAATCATCATAATATAACATAATATACTTTTTGATGGACACATTCATTTAAAATCAGTCAGATAAACTTTATATTGCTAGATAATTGAACATTTTTCTTATCTCCCCAAATGCCTCTAAGACAGGAAACATCTCTTACACCATTTTGTACACTTTATAGCCCATATTCACAACACCCAACATATCTGTCTCTGAGCACTGCAAAAGGTCATTTCATGTCTTTAAATATCCTTCTCCATATTTTTCATTTGTTCAATACAGCTACAGATGTTTAATACAGCAACTCACCAGTTTCCTCTTCTCCCTAACTTCTCACTATTAGTTATCACAGAATATTCTATTCCTATTAGCCTTAGAGTTCTACTTGACTGTTGTGAACCTACACTAACTGTTGTCTGCAACTGTTCTAAAGAGTTTCAAGGCTAATGGGAAACACATATGCATATAAATAATAATGTGTTATAATTTAAAAATAAATATTCAAGCAAAGATCTTCAATTCCTTTTTTGAATCTACTCATAGTTATGAAATAGATACTCAAAGAAAGCCAGATTGATAAGATTACTTTCCTAGGTTTTTCTAATTGGAGATAATTAGGAATTGTTCCCATTCATTTCTTGGTCAGAAGTTAGGAATGTAACCTCAAAGATAGCAGTCACAATAGAGAATGGCAGCAAAGCAACAATAGAGAATGGCAGCAAAGCAACAATAGAGAATGTCAATTCTAAATAATGTAAACAAGCAGAATCCTATGTGGCCTTCCCAGGACAGACTCCTCCTCTTGTCCTCCATCTGCTTTTTGTTTGTAGAAAAACTAGGTTCCCAGGCCTCCCCTGAGCTTAAAAACAAATTGCTGGCTCAAGAGTTAATGACTGAAAGAATGTTAACATGTTAGAAACAAAATACATGGCAGCTGGGATAGGAGGACTGGTAACAATTTCAACAGGAAATCTGCCATATAGTAGTCACGGAATCTCTAGTTCCTCACTAAAGAACATAGATAGCAGTGTCTGATGCACGACCCTGAGTTGTTTTCAGTTGTTTTACAAATAAAACTGGAACCAGATAGAAGAAGTTAACGGCATGATAATCCTAAACACATAGTTTCCAGACTGCCTGGCACATAATAATGTTAACCTGTGACTCCATCCAGTGATGTCACCATCAACCAATCAGAGAATTGTGCATAAGCTGATCACACACCCAGAGACTTCCCTCCTTTACCGTGCATTTAAAAACTCTTCTCTGAAACACATTGGGGAGTTTGGTCTTTAGAGCACTGCTGCTGCTGCTGCTAAATCGCGTCAGTTGTGTCCGACTCTGTGCGACCCCATAGACGGCAGCCCACCAGGCTCCGCCGTCCCTGGGATTCTCCAGGGAAGAACACTGGAGTGGGTTGCCATTTCCTTCTCCAATGCATGAAAGTGAAAAGTGAAAGTGAAGTCGCTCAGTGTGCCTGACTCTTAGCGACCCCATGGACTGTAGCCCACCAGGCTCCTCCGTCCATGGGATTTTCCAGGCAAGAGTACTGGAGTGGGGTGAGCTGCCCATATTCCCTGCTTGACCCTTAAAATAAAAGCTGTACTTTCCTTCACCACAATCAGCTGATATGCTTTTTCAGTAACAGTATGATCCTACAGGTTTTCCCATACCATGTAAAAGTGGGATATAAAGAAACATAGCAAAAATAATTCGTGTTCTAGAGACTAAATTACCTGGAACTCTCCTGATTCTTAAAAGTTTTCTTTCCCATAGTATCTTAATAAATTCCTTCTTACGGCAAGTTGAACTGAATGTCTGCCAAACACAGCTTAGATACTTCTAATTAATTTAATTTCAATGTCATTTAAGTGTTTTGAAACTTAAATATTGTTACACTCAATGTGAAGTACTTACTATGCATCCTTTCCAGTGGTGGACCAACAGTGGGTCAGGTAAAGCGGTTTGTCCAAGCTGTGGGGGGAAAAAAAAAAAATCCATGGGAAATCCATAAGCAGTGATAAAATCAATTCAACATTGGACTTAAAAAAAAAAACAAAAACCATTCATTTTTTGTTGCTAATCTTATGGTGGTTCAGATGGTAAAAAATCTTCCTGCAAAGGAGACCTGGGTTTAATCCCTGGGTTGGGAAGATCCCCTGGAAAAGGGAATGGCTACTCATTCTAGTATTCTGCCTATAGAATTTCATGGACAGAGGAGCCTAGCTACAGTCCATGGGGTCACAGAGTCAGACATGATTAAGTGACTTTCAGTATTATTAACATCATTGATCAAACATTCTTCTTATAAAAATATCGTTTGTTATTAGAGAAAATTGCTGCAGTTAATACTGATGAAATATATAACTGAACTTCTAATTAGTGCATTTATGTTACTTTTACTTTAGTAAAAACTGTAGTCTATGTGGATGATAATTTGGATAACTCCCAACAATAGACACAACAGAGCTTTGCCACATGAACCCCCATTGAGAGTTAGTTCCTAACATTCAGAATCACTTGTGGTTGCTTGAGCCACAGTTCACATCTCCAAGTCTTGTGATGCTCCATATTCCATTTCACTGTTTGGATATAAAAATAACAACAATAACCCAGCAATTGTAAATACAAAGAAACAGAACTCATTAATGAAATCATTGTGAAGAGCATTCTTTGTACACTGTAGAGTGTACTTTTGGACAGTGTTTTTCATTTCATATTTACATACATTTTTCAAAAAAATACATTAATGTAATAAAATCCTTCCTCTTTCCCATATTTATACTATACGATTACTTCCAGTTATGTGTATTTCTCAATTTATGTTTTCATTTTTTTACTCATATGATTAATATAAAATAAAATGTGCTCTGTCTTCCTTTATAGACATTGTCATTATCTGGCTTTTTTCATGACTATTTGTGAAGAAGCTGGTTAAAAATGATCTTTTAATAAAAGTGTTTAATACGCCCTACTCCTTCCCTAAGAAAATCAAGCTATGGAGTAGAGATAATAGGAATACATACACATATAAACACACACATATTTATACATATGTGTGTGTGTGCGTATGTATATATATATATATATGCACCTAAGTTAGATAAATATGTGTGGTTCACCTGTAAAAAGTATGTCTCATTAATTTTTTTCTTAAATTTATCTCTGAGTCAGTAAAATTGTAATATATCAATATTTTATATCTAACTACTATTTCCAAAATGGCATGTGCATTTGTTTTCATTTTTATCTTCTTTATTTCTATTTTCTATAAGTTGTTTTCTACATACGGTTTTTTTTTAAAAAAGGAAAAATCGCCACCAGCACCTGCCTTGTTTTGAGAGGCAAGATCTTATCCCTGACAGCTAATCAATAAAAACAAATGAAAAGTAATAACGTCAGACTTGAGAAGTAAGGTTTTTATTCCTAGCCTGAAGCGAGGGTTCACCAATATGCTAAAATCAATCAATCTTTCCCTCAGACTCAACCTAAAGCCCAATCGTTAAATCTTTAAAAGGACCATACACAGAGTGCCCTGCTGCTGGCTCTGGGGGCACAGCACAGAACTCACCCTGCTGCTGGCCCTCGAGCACGGCACAGAACAGACTGTCTGCCGGTCTCCCCCTCAAGTCCTCCTGTCCAAGACAGATCGCTGCGCAGGAAGACACCTGACCCTGAGGGCAGAGGGAGCAAGGCATCTGCACAACTCTTCTTGCTAAACAGATTATAAGCAACCTCCGTGCACCCACTGTGATGAAAGTCATTCTGAGCTTTCTGAGAATCAGGCAGAAAGCTGACTAAATGCAAAGTTGGACAGTGATCAAATGCAATGGAAGTAATGGCCAAAGGGCTGTAGGTGGACTTGCATATGCATCATAATCTATTACCAGTAAGACGTGAAGCAGAGCAACGATTTTGCTGGAAATCACTTACTTCATCAAATGAGAAAAACAAAATCACAAAAGCTTCAAGCTAATGTTTGAAAATGTTCTTGTATGTGCAACTTGCATATATTTTATTCTTCAAAAAAAAAATATTTTCTGCCTGTACCAATTCTGCTTAGTCCTTAGTCTGCCCTGAGCCTTGCCCTTTAGCACTCACACAGAATTGTCCTAATCATCCTACAGAGCTAATTAGAATATCAATGCACTTGAAAGAAGTCAGGGTATGCAGTATAAGATAGGATATTTGGCAAAATTAATAAGACACATATTCTTATAAGAGCTCAGAAACAGTCTTATTTATTTTATCCACTAGTTCTCTCTTATACATAATGGAAAAAAATATTTACTTGCATTCACATGATCACATTTCAAACACTAAAACAATTATATTTTTACACAATTTCTCATAGGAAAGGTGAAATATATAATTTAGCAAATAGGATATTTTCCAATGACAGTTGTGGCAAAAATTATTTATCTGCAGAATGGGCTCAGACAGTAAAGAATCTACCCATGGACAGAGGAGCCTGGGAGACTACAGTCCACGGGTCGCGAGGAGTCAGACACGACTGATTGACTATTTAACTTCCATTTTTCATTTTTATCTTCTCCTGACATTTTTCCCCTCCACCTTTGGGGAAAAAAGCTAAAATTTTATTTCTATTCTGGAGAGTAACAACAACAACAACAACACCTTGTTGCAGAACAAAGTGATTGTACCTGCAGCAATGTTCCTGACAACAAACATAATGAAGGGTCCACCTCTATCTTCTTTCTAATGCCTCCACATCTGCTTTCCTGATTTTAGCTGTCTTAATTCTGTGACGTTCTTCATGATTTAGTCACAGGGTGGATGACTCTGACTGAAAGAAAAATATATATTATTTAACAGATCTATTTTCATCTGGTAGAGTAGCTACAATGAGTAGTTAGAATCAAGACCATCTGATTTTATGCCTCATTATACCACTAAGATACCTGTGACCTAGAAAAGGTAAGAAGTTAGAGTCATAAAAATTTACTTTTTGTAGTTACCTGCAATCAAGCAGACCTATGCTTACTGTCCAGATGCTGTCTTTTATTTTTCTACCTTTTTAATTTATCATCTATCTATATATACACAGTGCATATGTAAAGACCAAGTGCTTGCTTTTATCCATTATTGACCCAATGAATTGACTTGACTCAACTGGAGTCAGGCTCTTCTCCCCATTATAGGCTCACTCTTCAGCTTAAGCAAGCACAAAGAAGCATAGCATTCTATGCTTAAACCCTTAAACCCTTAAAATATTCTAATAACTGACTGACTTCAGAAGAGAATAAATTCCTGTTAAACACCCCTATCATGCCATCTGCTCACTTCCATCTGCTTGCCCTACTCCATAACAAAGTTCTTGATAGCCCTGCTTACACTTCCCTACAAAGGAAAAACCTTTTTTTTCTATTTAATTTTGAAATATTTCTAGATCTAATGTTCCAAGCATTCTCCCTATTGCAAAAGTCTTTTTGCACTAAGTTTCAAAAGAGAATCTTCTCAAAAGAGGAGTTCTTTTCACTAGCTACCAAATTGTAACTTCATCCCTTTCCATGTTCCTGTAGAATGAGTTCTGCACTTTCAGTTTACAAAATCTTGCTTTCTTTAAGCTCACAAGTCCATTCTAATAGCTTATGATTATTTCTCAACCTGCATGTACTCTTTCAATGCATTTACACTGTAACTGTCCCTTTCGTATAATACGTATCTCGGGTCTCATGAGAATAACATTTCCATTTTCCCTTGTGACTATATCTAACAATATACGGGGACCTTCAGTCTTTCATTTCCTTGTCTCTTTTGTTGAGACATTTCCTATTTGGTCACAATTGATCAAAGTTTCTTTCACAGATTCTTAGAGAAATCATAGGTTTTTTTAAACTGGAGTTTCCTTTCCAAAAAGGTTTGCTTTTCATGGTCTTCTGAGATATTCAAACTATAGCTTCCTATCTTTATAGGTGGGCTTCTCTGGTGGCTCAGATGGTAAAGAATCTGCCTGCGATGCGGGAGACCTGGGTTCGAGGCCTGGGTTAATCCACACATTGACATTCATGCAAAGTTTTGACCATGTAAGTCAAAATGATATTTTCATAGAAATCAGTGAACATATGCAAACTGCTGAAGATGAGCTAAGGTAGTCTACAGACTTCTGAAAGCTTATGATATTTTTGAGGTGTGCTTTTGTTGTTGTTGTTTAGTTGCTGTGTCCAACTCTTTTGCGACCCCAGGTGTGGTATCTCGCCTCAAAATTTTCTTTATTGAACTATGTATTTTATTCTTTCTTTGAAATATCAAAGAGGTAGTAGTGACTGTGGCAACCTCACTAATTTATATACTGAATTTTTCCCAATATGGCTTATAAATAATATACTCATTGTAGCTACTCTACCAGATGAAAATAATTCTGCAAAATAATATATTTTTTTCTTTCAGTAATGTTGTGGATTTTAAAATTTAAATACCAGCAGCTTGTGACTTACTTCTGAACCAAGACACATTTTAGCAGGGCAACAATCAAGTGTGTGTGTGTGTGTGTGTGTGTTTTGCAGAATTGTTTCTCAAATATAGGTCCACTGATCTCTTGCATTGGTCTCAACACAAACCCTCAGGCTTCACATCAAATAGCTCAATTATAATTTCCTGGATGGGGGCTCAGTTTTTTTAAATAGACTATCCTGGTGATTCTTCTTACATACCTTAAACTATGATGATCACTGACACTGAGAAAAGAATTAATTTACCTCCTATCTGCCCCCTATCTAGAGGTGTTAAAAGAGAACACAATCAGTGAAAAAGCATATTCAGCTCTCCATCTAGCCCAATAAGGTACATCAGATGTAAATCTCCCTAGCTTCAAAATTTTCTACTCTCATCTGTCTTAAACCTGCTAACACCTATTAACAGGAAGGATGCCAGAAGATACTGCCATGGTTGCCACTCCTAAGGGGCGTGGCTGAGACTCAATCAGGCCACAGGGCCCCACTCATGGGCTGGGGAGTGGACCTGCTTCAGGTTTCAACCCTTGTAACTGGAAGCGATGCTTCTACCCCTGCAGCTGTTTCACTCTTCACCTGAAGTCCTAGCCAAAAATCTCTTCTGAAAATAAATGGATTCTCTATTCAAAAGATCTAAAATATGATATCTTTAGATCCACAGGGTAAGATTCAGTGGCCTATCAGATCAGATTAGTTGCTCAGTCGTGTCCCACTCTTTGCGACCCCATGAATCGCAGCACATCAGGCCTCCCTGTCCATCACCAGCTCCCGGAGTTCACTGAGACTCACGTCCATCGATTCAGTGATGCCATCCAGCCATCTCATCCTCTGTCGTCCCCTTCTCCTGCCCCCAATCCCTCCCAGCATCAGAGTCTTTTCCAATGAGTCAACTCTTCACATGAGGTGGCCAAAGTACTGGAGTTTCAGCTTTAGCATCATTCCTTCCAAAGAAATCCCAGGGCTGATCTCCTTTAGAATGGACTGGTTGGATCTCCTTGCAGTCCAAGGGACTCTCAAGAGTCTTCTCCAACACCACAGTTCAAAAGCAACAATTCTTCAGCGCTCAGCCTTCTTCACAGTCCAACTCTCACATCCATACATGACCACAGGAAAAACCATAGCCTTGACTAGACGGACCTTTGTTGGCAAAGTAATGTCTCTGCTTTTGAATATGTTATCTAGGTTGATCATAACTTTCCTTCCAAGGAGTAAGCGTCTTTTAATTGTCTGTACCATATTGTCAGTTCCTATGAAATTTTGAATTTCAGATTAATAACTGTATCTGGGTTACTTTTTTGAGTCTCAAGTATTTTTCTTATTTCCTTTTTGGGCCAGTAATTTTACATCTTAGCCTAAGATTCATCTTTTGAAAATAATGTTATAGCTAACCTTCAAGCTTCAAAATTTATTAATTCAATTTACTGTTGCATCCCAACGCCTAATATGTAACAAAGTAGTATATTAATATTGCTTAATTTGTATTGGATTACTCAAGTGGAAGACAAAGCACATGCTCTAGGCAGCAGTAAAACAGGCTCCAAAATGATTTTGGAATGAATTAGGTATTAAATTTATCTTTTAAAGAAGTCATTATAGAAAATAAACTTTTATGGCATTTTATTTTTCTTACAAAATAAACTTTAGTCACTGAAATGGCTGAAAAAATTTCCACAATTTTTTTTTTATATTTGAAGCCCCTAAATTTCTAATCATATATAAGCTGATTTCTAATGAGTAAAGTTTACCTAGTCATATATTCTTTGATTATAGCAGTAGATATGACTATATAAACCCAATAATTATTGGAATTTAATCTATAACCAGTGTTCTAACCATGACCTAAGCTAATATACTGTCATTCTGTATAGAAAACATTCATATACAATCATTTTTCATATGTTAGCACACCTGCTAATCTATTTGTGAATATATGGTCATTATCACTTAATACTGCATCTGTATAAAGCTGGCCAAATGTTATCAGTTAAAATGACACAGGTTCTCTAATTATAAAATAGGCATAACTGATTGCTAAAATATTACATATAAAAATATATATAGAAATAATAAATAACCTTGATAAGGGTTCAATTTAGATAACTGATAATGATTAAATCATAATTTAAAACCAAGTAAAAAATTATTTGATATAATAGCATTTCAATCACAGAAATCATAGATAAAACTCCTGTGGTAAGCTAAGATTAAACAAAGGAAACCAAAATGTTAAAGCTAGGTAGAATATATTAAAGATGGAAATGCCATAATATTCAGAGGAATATTCTATATGCATAAATCATTTTAATTCAGTTTGTGAAGACTGGTTTGAAGTAGGACTTTCAAGGTAACAGCAAGAAGAATTTTATTAATAGCATAATAAAATAAGAATATAGAATATTACGCTATTTTCTATTTTCATAGTACAAAGTAGTCTCTTTTTCCAATTTTATTGACTTGATATTTTAATTCTTTTGATATGGTTCACTTTAAGTCATTGGCAAATGATGATATATCTAACATCCAATGTGTGAAACATCCAAAATAAGATATTAGATCATGCCACTTCTTCCAAAGTAAACATATAACATGATTCATATATGAAGAGTGCTAGAGTGCTACTGACTAGACTTAAATGTATATTTATTTTTGTTACATTTATAATCTTTTGCAAGGAAGTCATGAATTTGTTATCAGTTATATATACATACCTCACCATTTCCTTGTAGTAAGCACCAATATAAATTAGTGAGATTATCCTAATTAAGAGTAAAACTTACAGTAATAATTATTACAATAATAATTTGTACAAAGTTAACTGAAACATACATGGGATGAATTTTCTAAATGAGTTTATTATAAGACAAAATAAAAAAGATAATTTTAGCTAAGTTTTCTCATGACCTTAACCATGATGGGTGAATAATGGCTGCAAGCAGATATCTAAAACAATGATGACACAGTTGACATATATACTATTGTTGTTGTTCAGTCACTAAGCAGGACACGACTGAGCGACTGAACTGAACTGAACTGAACTGAAGATATTGTAGTCTGTGATGAACATTGGGCACTAAGATACATAGCATAAATGTGAAAATATAAAAATTGATTGATTAATTAGGTAATTATTATTGAAATACATATATTTTCACACAAAATAAAATGTATGAAACATCTAAGGTATAAAATATATAATCTGTAGAGTTAATATACCAGTTCATTCATTCACTGTACCCTCTCCCACACAGTATATATTTCTACTTTCATCTATTTCTTTTCCTTCTGTCATCAAACATCTTAAAAGTCTGTTTATATTCAAGATCTTTAAATATTTTTCTATGTTCACTTTCAATTGCTGAAACATTTCTCATGGTCCTTCCTGCTTTCTTTTCATATTCTTCATTTGAAACTCCACATCTATATTTCCCATTTCAACCCTGATGCTTCCAAATCTATAACTTCAGCTAAGACCTCACTATTGAGTGTCTGACCTACATTTTCAGTACTATTAATATAAAAATTTAACCTAATCCAAATATAAATGAAAAACTTAACAACCATTTCCCCTTTATTTATATTTTATAGCTTACCATTTCTCAAGTCATTCTTAGAGGTCAATAAAGCTACTCTCTCTTCTTCTCTTCCCACATTTCATTAGGCATAGGATCTGACTTTCTCTGTTAAATACATATGTTTCTGTTTCCTTATAGGTTCCATTCATCTTATTTTAATTCATGACTTCTCTACAATTTCCTATCTTTTGGACATTATAAAAATTCAATCTCTGCTATCAGACTAATGTTTTTAAAGACATAATAACCATATTCCTCCATTACAGTTCCTCATCAATCTCCAGTGTATGATCAGCCTTCAGGATAAAACTGTTCATTATCAGTCTCTTTTTTGCACAATGAGTAAAATATAATAGTTGATTGGTAATTATTTTCCTTTCTTCAGTGTTATTGTAATCTCATTGATACTCACAGTTCAATTAAATCTGGGGAAACTTATAACCTATATACAAAAGCTCAGGTTGTAACAGAATAGGCATTGCCAAGAATTTTGCAATACTAGGAATATTTGACCTGTGGATACTTTACTGCAAAAATGCTCAAAGGGAGAAAAATATTGGTAGGGATGTGTTTTCCCAAATGTGGAAAGGTCAATATAAATTAGGATAGACCAAATGGTAATCTATCTTGTTATCTTGATAGTTATGTGCATTATTAGGTTACTCCCACCTCCATCCCCAGTAATTCAGTTTTTCATTTGTTCAACACTTTTATGACTTTATATCATATTTGGGCTCTAAATATAGGAATCTGTGAGGAAGACATGTACGTCAAGAGTAGAAGATTTAATGGAGCGGAATCATAGAGATATAGGAATAGGGTAAGGTGGAGAAACTTATTCTAGCTATTAAGAGAGGGAAAGCTTTTGGTAGCAGTGTCTGCTATGCACAATGAGCAGAAAGGCCAAATGTGGCTGGAGTTAAAGAGAAGTACAAATAAATTGCTGAGTATTTTATTTTATGGACTGAAGCCTTAGAAGACTAGCCCTCAAGTTGAATGACCCAGGGAACTGAAGAAATAAATGCTTCTTCTTTCATGTCCTTTGTTCTCAGATATAATTGAAGAGGACCTAAATAATTAACCAAAAAAGAATAGTGACAGAGGAACCCTTAAACATAAAACCCTGGATGTGAGAATCATAACGGAGGGGTTTATGTTGGTGAGGAGGAGAATTTCATTGTTTGAATGCTCCAACATAAAACCTTACAAATCTCTGCCCATCATTTACAATTTAGTGTTTATTTTTTTTTCTTCCTAGAATTGTATTTCTTCCTTCTTTATCTTTGAGAATTCTGCCAGTAACTCAAGATAAGATATTCTCAGTCATATTTTACTTTTCTCATGTATAACTGTTAAAACATCATATCTTACTGATTTCAACAGTAACGTATTGTTAACCGAGCAATAACGCTGACTCCATACTGGTCTATTCCTTTAGCTCTTACCTTTGTGCTTGGCTGCCTATGCTTAGACATGCTGGCTCTGCACCTTTAAAACGATTGTTGCCTACAGCCTGAAAGATACGTGATAGTCCATTCTCAAGGCCCTGCCTCCCAGACTTGACTGTTTAAGGTGTAACACTTTTCCATTCATACAGAGATTTTTAAAAGTTGCAGAACAGAGAATATTTGTCCTGTTGGAGGTTTACAGGAACATTTTAACTAGACTTACAATGGACAGTTGCAATGAACAGTTGCAAGAACAAAGAATTAGCACATCCCCTCCAGGATCTGGCCTGAACCACGAACTCTGCAACAATCATATGTCCCCTCCATTTTTAAGATAAAAGAATCCTAACTCAGGGAAAATGATTCTTTGGTACACTATTCCACAATCTCCATCTGCTAGCTTTCCAAATAAGGTCATTATTCCTGGTCCCAACAACTCATGTCTTGATTTATTGGTCTGTCGTGCAGTGAGGACAACAATACTCATTCCAGTATATACATTTTAAATATAACTCTTAATTTTAGGAACAGGTAGGGGTACACATAATCAAGAGTCATGATCACATATTAAATAATAATTTTAGTAACCAAAATATAAATAGCATACCAGTCACTGTTTACTAAGTACTATTTCCTGCTCTATGCACAGGAAAATGCTGCAAGGCACTTTAGTAAGCATATCTATGTTTCACAAAGGATGATCTTTATGTAATTGGAGTAAGTTCTGCACAATATGCTGTGAAAGCTCTTAACAGTCAAAATATGTCAGACATTGCCTCTTATAAGTGTTTGATAGTCAACCGTAACTATTTGGCCTAAATGAGGTACTTATGTGAACAGATGTCAATACTGACAAATTGACTTATCAGCTTTTTCTCCTTATAACCAGCATTGAGCATGGGATGGGAATTTAATTTAAAACATGAGTGAATAATCATATTTTGAGGGCATTGCCTCAGGTGGGAAGACCTCAGAGAGGAGCTGGGTATTAATATAAAGCAGCCAGTGCATTAGAGAAAAACTCAGAACTGTGGGGGCCTAAGTGTCAGGAGAGGATGGTGGCTTTTTAAGTAAGTTGCATTTAAAATTATTTTTGTAGAATATGTATTAAAGCAACTGTTCATTGCAGGTTTTTCTCCATTTATTAAAGTGATTTCCATCAGTAAGACAATATGACTTTGAACAATAAGCTGGTTTTATAAGATTTTAAGGGAAGGATGTTGGCTTGGAGGGGCATGAAGAGATGTCTGAGTTTTCCAGTTTATCATCTCGCATGTACAAGGGGGTTCAGGGGATGGGGACACAAGGATAGCTATGAGGGAACTGAGTGGAACTCTCTGAAGATAAGGATTAACCTCTACCTCCAGTGAAGCAGAGAAGAGGATGCTGAAGAGACAGGTTTTTATATGCATATTTCAGCATGCAACATAAAGTAATATTATGGATGATGTTCCTACAATTTGTCTTTCTTTGCCTCGTTTACTATAAGCTTTGTGACCTACACTTTAAAGTATTTGCCCTCCTTGGAGATTTATGCTTGAGATAAAATTTTGCTTAGTTATATGGTATGGCATTGATATAAAAATCCTTGTATTTCCAATTTTCTCCTTTGAGCATATCTTATTTCAGTAGATTTTAAAATGACTATGCTGGCTTTGCACAGTTTTGTTATAACAGGGTTTCTGTACATGATTTCAAATTGAAGTCATTTAAAAAAATGATTTTATTTCCCAGTGACAGTTCGTGTAATTAAATATAAAGTTCCCACCGTACATATAGGACTGACATTGTAAAATGTCACTTTAGTCATCAGGTCTTATTTATTAATACCTGTTTTTCATTTAATAACCAGCTGTGACAACAACTTCAACACCAGAAACATATAATTGTGTATTACTCTACTGACATTGCAATGGGTGTGTGTGTGTGTGTGTGTGTGTGTGTGTGTATCTTACAAAAGCATATTTTTGTGAAGGTCATTTTGTAGAAATTTTATTTGGGAAGATTCTTAGTATGAGTAGGCAGTTTCAAATTTTCCACTCTTAATAAATCATTCATATACTCACATCTTACCCATTTCTGTTTTGTTTATTTAGCACTGTGATGTGATGATGAACGTTACTGAAAGGACAAGAGGTTCTTTGTCACAAGGGAGACAAAGTTCTAGAATAAAAGACTGTAATCATAATTTTGAGTTTCTCCAAAAGTAGAGATAAATCAAAATGACTTCATTGTCAAGAAAGTGATATTTGTGACTGGACTTAACATTACAGAAAGGTTACAGTCACATGAGCATGTTTTTCATTTTTATTCCAAATCAATCTTGTACTGGTAGTCTTCGTGCTAATAATTGTCAAAGTAAGCCACAGTAATGAAAAAAAAAAAGAACTGGGTGACATATCCTAATTGTTTAACACTAAATATGTTGATCTCCTTCTGAAAGACACGTTTGATTTTTCAGATGAACAATAACTCCTAGAATGTTAAACAATATCTCAATGAATGACTATGATTTAGGGTAAGACAAAAATAATGGTCTGTGTTTAGCAAGAAAGCACTATCAAAAAAATTTTTAAAAAACCCTAAGAAGTACTGTTGCCATTAGGAGAAACAACTTTTATTTTAAAGAATGAAACTAGAACAATTTCTAACACCATACACAAAAATAAACTCAAAATGGATTAAAGATCTAAATGTAAGACCAGAAACTATAAAACTCCTGGAGGAGAACATAGGCAAAACACTCTCTGACATACATCACAGCAGGATCCTCTATGACCCACCTCCCAGAATATTGGAAATAAAAGCAAAAATAAACAAATGGGACCTAATTAAACTTAAAAGCTTCTGCACAACAAAGGAAACTATTAGCAAGGTGAAAAGGCAGCCTTCAGAATGGGAGAAAATAATAGCAAATGAAGCAACTGACAAAGAACTAATCTCAAAAATATACAAGCAACTCCTGCACCTCAACTCCAGAAAAATAAATGACCCAATCAAAAAATGGGCCAAAGAACTAAATAGACATTTCTCCAAAGAAGACATACAGATGGCTAACAAACACATGAAAAGATGCTCAACATCACTCATTATCAGAGAAATGCAAATCAAAACCACTATGAGGTACCATTTCATGCCAGTCAGAATGGATGTGATCCAAAAGTCTACAAGCAATAAATGCTGGAGAGGGTGTGGAGAAAAAGGAACCCTCTTACACTGTTGGTGGGAATGGAAACTAGTACAGCCACTATGGAGAACAATGTGGAGATTCCTTAAAAAACTGGAAATAGAACTGCCTTATGATCCAGCAATCCCGCTGCTGGGCATACACACTGAGGAAACCAGAAGGGAAAGAGACACGTGTACCCCAATGTTCATCGCAGCACTGTTTATAATAGCCAGGACATGGAAGCAACCTAGATGTCCATCAGCAGATGAATGGATAAGAAAGCAGTGGTACATATACACAATGGAGTATTACTCAGCCATTAAAAAGAATACATTTGAATCAGTTCTAATGAGGTGGATGAAACTGGAGCCTATTATACAGAGTGAAGTAAGCCAGAAAGAAAAACACCAATACAGTATACTAACACATATATATGGAATTTAGAAAGATGGTAACAATAACCCTGTATAAGAGACAGCAAAAGAGACACTGATGTAGAGAACAGTCTTACGGACTCTGTTGGAGAGGGAGAGGGTGGGAAGATTTGTGAGAATGGCATTGAAACATGTATAATATCATGTATGAAATGAGTTGCCAGTCCAGGCTCGATGCACGATACTGGATGCTTGGGGCTGATGCACTGGGACGGCCCAGAGGGACGGTATGGGGAGGGAGGAGGGAGAAGGGTTCAGGATGGGGAACACATGTATACCTGTGGTGAATTCTTTTCGATATTTGGCAAAACTAATACAATATTGTAAAGTTTAAAAATAAAATAAAATTTAAAAAATTTAAAAAAAAGAATATAGAAGAAACTACTTTACAATACTTTAGGATATATAATGAAAGTAAGCACTATCAATTAATGCATTTATACATTTTATACCTTATGAGATGGACAAAGCCAGTGAAGAGGAAGAATAGTGTAATAAAGCTTAATGACATGCAGTTATTAAACTGGTCTTTGATTTTAAAGAACCCAGAGTGACAGTGAACCATGTAACACAAGATTTGGCTTATAAACTGCCTCACAATCCTTTAGAGCTGGTACCAATTGCAAACTGCCTTCAGCCACTTTTTGTAATAACTGTCATATTATTTTAATAATAAAAATGGCCTAGGATTATTAGAAATTGATGGGAACTGCTATGGTCTGAATTATTACCCCCAAAACCATATGTTGCAGACCTCATGCTCAACATGATGGCACTGGAGGTGGGACCCTTGCAAGGTACTTAATCTATGACATAAAGAGGGCCCTTGCCCAATCATACTGGTACCCAGATCTTGGACTTACAGTCTTTAGAACTATGGAAAAAAAATTTTTTTTTTATAACCTAACGCAGTCTGCGGTATTTTGTTATAGCAGTTTAAATGGGCTAAGAAGCTTTGTTTTTTCTCTTCAGTATGTCTCTAACCGTTTACATGGTATAATACAACAAAATAAAGCTTCCAATGGAATCCTACTCTTAATAAAAATAATTAGAAGGCAGCATGAATGTAGACATAAACCTGGTGAGGTATCCACTTATTAATAATTTCTTTTGAGGCCCTCTAATAAGAAACCCTCCATAAAAGTATCAATTTGAGGAGAATAGGGCAATGCTCTGATAGTAAGATGCACTACCTATATTACACACTTCTTAACTATAATGTATGCAGTTTCCTCTTTGGCCAAAAAATAATTTTAATGTAACTTTTACTATTCTTAATATAATAAGGGCTTCCCCAGGCAGTTCAGGGGTAAAGAATCTGCCTGCCAATGCAGAAGACCCAGGTTCGATTCCTGGGTTGGGAAGATCCCCTGGAATCACAAATGGTAACCCACTCTAGTACTCTTGCCTAGAAAATTCCATGGAGAAGGGAGCCTGACGGGCTACAGTACATGAGGTCGAAAAGAGTCAGACAAGGTATAGCACATTGGATGTGAGCATTATTATTATAATATAAAAATTAACTGATAATAGGAAAGAATAAATCTGAATCCATAATGGATCTTTTAAGTTTCTTATAAGTTTCTATTACTTTATACTTTGTCTTCTATTGCTTTTGTTGTAAGTCAATTACTAAAGCAATGTTGCCCATCAGTTCAGTTCAGTAGCTCACATGTGTCTGACTCTTTGCGACCCCTTGGACTGCAGCACGCCAGGCCTCCCTGTCCATCACCAACTCCCAGAGCTTACTTAACTCATGTCCATTGAGTCGGTGATGCCATCTAACCATCTCATCGTCTGTCATCCCCGTCTCCTGCTTTCAATTTTTCCCAGCATCAGGGTCTTTTCAAATGAATCAGTTCCTTGTTGCCTGTAGCCTAAAGTATACATGGAGGCCCATCCCCCCAGAACCCTATGTCCCAGGCTCAGTCATGTTTGATTCTGAAACCCCATGGAGTGTAACCAGCCAGGCTCCTCTGTCCATGGAATTTTCCAGGCAAGAATACTGGACTGGATTGCCATTTCCTCCTCCTGGGGATTTTCCTGACCCAGGGATCAAGTGTGTATGTCCTGCGACTGGCAGGCAGATTCTTTACCACTAAGCCACCAGAGAAGCCCCCTGTGTCACATGGCTGAGTGCTAAGCTAAAATACCTTCCTTTAGCTCACAGGAAACATATTGACCTAGCTCAACTGTGAATGATTGCAGAAAAAAAGAAATTAACATACCTCTCCAGAATCTGGCCAGAACCAGGAATATTTGAAACAACTTTTATAGCCTTTTTTCTTTACCTCCTCATCTCCCCCTCTTTAATCTATTGAAGAAACTAGACCCAAACCTAGGCAAGATGGTTCTTTGGGACACGAGTATACCATCTTCTAGGCCTGCTAGCTTTCGAATAAAGACACTATGCCTTGGCGTAACAACTCTTCTATTGATTTACTGGCCTGCTATGTGGTAAGCAGTATAAGACTGATTTCTGTAACACTGATAAACATTTCCTATGCTGCTGCTGCTGCTAAGTCATTTCAGTCATGCCCAACTCTGTGCAACCCCATAGACAGTACAGGCTCCCCCGTCCCTGGGATTCTCCAGGCAAGAACACTGCAATGGGTTGCCATTTCCTTCTCCAATGCATGAAAATGAAAAGTGAAAGTGAAGTCGCTCAGTTGTGTCCGACTCTTAGCCACCCCATGGACTGCAGCCTACCAGGCTCCTCCATCCATGGGACTTTCCAGGCAAGAGTACTGAAGTGGGCACCATTGCCTTCCCCAAAAGTTTCCTATACACTTTATTAAAAAATATATAATGAAGATTTTGTTATGATGTAAGGGAGAGATAAAAGAAAACAATTTATAGTCGACATTCTAGGAATCAGCGAACTAAGATGGACTGGAATGGGTGAGTTTAACTCAGATGACCATTATATCTACTACTGTGGGCAGGAATCCCAGAATAAATGGAGTAGCCATCATAGTCAACAAAAGAGTCTAGAATGCAGTTCTTGGATGCAATCTCAAAAACGACAGAATGATCTCTGTTCGTTTCCAAGGCAAACCATTGAATGTCACGGTAATCCAAGTATATGCCCCGACCAGTAACACTGAAGAAGCTGAAATTGAACAGTTCTATGAGATCTACAAGACCTTTTAGGCCTACCACCCAAAAAGATGTCCTTTTCATTATAGGGGAATGGAAGGCAAAAGTAGGAAGTCAAGGAACACCAGGAGTAAAGACATATTTGGCCTTGGAATACAGAATGAAGCAGGGCAAAGGCTAATAGTTTTGCCAAGAGAACACATGGCTCATAGCAAACATACTCTTCCAAAAACACAAGAGAAGACTCTACACATGGACATCACCAGATGGTCAACACCAAAATCAGATTGATTATATTCTTTACAGCCAAATATGAAGAAGCTCTATACAGTCAGCAAAAACAAGACTGGGAGCTGACTGTGGCTCAGACATTGAACTCCTTATTGCCAAATTCAGACTTAAATTGAAGAAAGTGGGGAAAACCATTAGATCAATCAGGTATGAACTAAATCAAATCACTTATAATTATACAGTGGAAGTGAGAAATAGATTTAAGGGACTAGATCTGATACACAGAGTGCCTGATGAACTACGGACGGAGGTTTGGGACATGGTACAGGAGACAGGGATCAAGACCATGCCCAAGAAAAAGAAATGCAAAAAAGCAAAATGGCTGTCTGAGGTGGCCTTACAAATAGCTGTGAAAAGAAGAGAAGCCAAAAGCAAAGGAGAAAAGAAAATATATATGCATCTGAATGCAGAGTTCCAAAGAATAGCAAGAAGAGATAAGAAAGCCTTCCTCAGTGGTCAGTGCAAAGAAATAGAGGAAAACTATAGAATGGGAAAGACTAGAGATCTCTTCAAGAAAATTAGAGATACCAAGGGAACATTTCATGCAAAGATGGGTTCAATAAAGGACAGAAAAGGTATGGACTAAACAGAAGCAGAAGATATTAAGAAGAAGTGGCAAGAATACACAGAAGAACTGTACAAAAAATATCTTCATGACCCAGATAATCAGAATGGTGTGATCAATCACCCAGAGCCAGATATCCTGGAATGCGAACTCAAGTGGGCTTTAGGAAGTATCACTACAAAGCTAATGAAGGTGATAGTATTCCAGTTGAGCTATTTCAAAACTTTAAAAATGAAGCTCTGAAAGTGCTGCACTCAATATGTCAGCAAATTTGGAAAACTCAGCAGTGGCCACAGGACTGGAAAAGATCAGTTTTCATTCCAATCCAAAAGAAAGGCAATGCCAAAGAATGCACAAAATACCACACAATTGCACTCATCTCACACGTTAGTAATGCTCAAAATTCTCCAAGCCAGGCTTCAACAATGCGTGAACCATGAACTTCCAGATGTTCAAGCTGATTTTAGAAAAGGCAGAGGAATCAGAAATCAAATTGCCGACATCTGTAGGATCATTGAAAAAAAAAGAGAGTTCCAGAAAAACATCAATATTGCTTTATTGACTATGCCTAAGCCTTTGTGGACCACAATAAACTAAGGAATATTCTGAAAGAGATAGGAATACCAGACCACCTGACCTGCCTCTTGAGAAACCTGTATGCAGGTCAGGAAGCAACAAATAGAACTGGACATGGAAAAACAGAATGATTCCAAATCAGGAATGGAGTATGTCAAGGCTTTATATTGTCCACCCTGCTTGTTTAACTTCTATGCAGAATAAATCATGAGAAACACTGGGCTGGAGGAAGCACAAGCTGGAATCATGATTGCCAGGAGAAATATCAATAACCTCAGATATTCAGATGACACCACCCTTATGGCAGAAAGTGAAGAAGAACTAAAGAACCTCATGATGAAAGTGAAAGAGGAGAATGAGAAAGTTGGCTTAAAGCTCAACATTCAGAAAACTTTGATAATGGCATGCGGTCCCATCACTTCATGTCAAATAGATAAAGAAACAGTGGAAACAGTGGCTGACTTTATTTTTGGGGGGCTCCAAAATCACTGCAGATGGTGATTGTAGCCATGAAATTAAAAGATGCTTACTCCTTGGAATGAAAGATATGACCAACCTAGACAGCTTATAAAAACCAAAGACATAACTTTGTCAACAAAGGTCCGTCTAGTCACAGCTATGGTTTTTCCTGTAGTCATGTATGTAAGTGAGAGTTGGAATATAACGAAAGCTGAGCACCAAAGATTGATGCTTTTGAACTGTAGTGTTGGAGAAGACTCTTGAGAGTCCCTTGGACTTGAAGGAGATCCAACCAGTCCCTCCTAAAGGAGATCAGTCCTGGGTGTTCAGTGGAAGGACTCATGTTGAAGCTAAAACTCCAATACTTTGGCCACCTGATGTGAAGAGCTGAATCATTTGAAAAGACCCTGATGCTGGGAAAGATTGAGGGCAGGAGGAGAAGGGGACGACAGAGGATGAGATGTTGGATGGCATCACCGACTCAATGGACATGAGTTTGGGTAAGCTCAGGGAGTTGGTGATGGACAGGGAGGCCTGGCGTGCTGCATTCCATGGGGTCGCATAGAGTCTGTCACAATTGAGCAACTGAATTGAGACTGAGAGTGATGCATGCTATGTTGCTTCAGTTGTATCTCACTCTGCAATACTGTCAACTATAGACTCCCAAGCTCTTCTGTTCAAAAGATTCCCCAGGCAAGAATATTGGAATGGGTTGCCATTCCCTCATCCAGGGGATCTTTCCAGATATGACTATACTGATATACATAATAGACAGAATTTGCCTATTTATAAGACATACACCAATTTATAAGCCAAATAATTTGTTTAAAAATTATTTTGTATAAGAATATTTAAAAGCAGAAGTATGAGTGGACATTAGAGTAAAAGTAGCTGTATGGAAAAGTAATAAAACGCATGATTTATCTATATATGGTAAGGAAAAAAGAGCATAAGCTTAAACTAAGTTAAAAAAAAGTATGTTATTCCTCTTGATGACTCAGAACTTACTAAAAGTGATGTGATAAAATAATTCTTGATGTTATGATGTACAATGGCAAAATAATGAATTAGCACAGAAACCCTGAAATCCCATAGTATACCAAGAAATATACCTAGCTTCCAGAGGTTAAAAAAGACCTTGCAGACCATATTGTTTGAAAAGTGACAAAGAACATAGGATTAACTGGGAAAATAAGCAGTGGGTGAAATGCTATGGTAATTATATGGAGAATTCTGGGAAGAGCAACAAAGTAAGATTAGGAAAAATTTAGACAGTACAAAAATTCATAAAAGTCAATATGAAATTGTTACAATATTAATATTTTATGTTAAAATATTTATGAAAAAATAACAAAAATGGGAAATATTTTGAAAGTTAACATTTATTAATGAGATTGAATAATATCGCTGCACTGCACACGTCTTTTCAAATTTAAAACTTCCTTTTCAAAGGAATCTCAAGTATCTTCTTTGTCTTGTTTGAGTATAAATCCTTTTGCAATTAGATTACATTGCATTCACCTCAAAATCACTTTTATTCCAATTTTTTCTATAGTGTGCCAAAATACTCTATGTTGATTTTGTTGTTTAGTCATTAAGTTGTGTGCAAATCTTTTGTGACCTCATAGACTGTAGCTCAAGTCTATAACTATACCAAGTTCCTCTGTCCGTGGGATTTCCCAGGCAAGAGTACTGGAGCAGGTTGCCATTACCTCCCTTAGGGGATCTTCCTGACCCAGGGATTGAACCCATGTCTCCTGCATTGGTAGCTGGATTCTTTGCCACTGATCCACCAAGGAAGCCGAATATATTCTATACCATGGTGTTATATCATAAAGGTACAGAAAGCTTAAAATGAACAAAGCATAATTTTTATAGCATCCAAATAAGAACAATATAGTTCTAAATATAACTAGTATAAGTACATCCTTTCATAACTGCAGTTGAGTTGGAAACTGGAAATATCTTGAAGATTAATATTGTTTTTAAATAATGTGTCTATGAAAACCATGGTCACTCTGTTCACCTTAATATGACTGAAGCTTCATTTTCCTTGAAGCTTCAGAACACATGATTAAACACTTTGCATATATCTGAAAATTTTTACATTATTTTTAATATTTAAATCATATATTTAGTGTTGTTTGAATGCAGTTGTTATAACATTTAATACTGAGTAAGATTTGTTTTTTAATTTACTTAACAGTTTGATTCCTTTGTGTAGAAACACACATTAAAAGTCTTATACACTGATTACAGAGTTCTCAAATTATTCAAAGCAATGTTCTTAATGTTCTATATAATGCTCTTAATGTTATAACTAATACCATAGGTAACATTCCTTGATTTGTGAAGTCCTTCAATGAGATTTCTTTGTTACTGTGTGTCATATGTGAAGAGGTCAATGGAATGCCAAACCATCTCTTGCTACATTTTTAAGTTGGCTGAAATCTACATTTCTGACCAATCCAAATGATGAGTCAGTCCTTCTCTGTTCACAAATGCAGTTGAAAAAACATTTTTTATGTTTGTGAAATAAATTATCCTGTTTCAAATACTAAAACAATGTTTGCTCAGGGACTTTTTACTTCCTTATGGGCATTATGTATTCAGGCAGTAAAGCTTCATTTTTCAAGCAATATGCTTTCATCAACTGGCAATGAAAATCTGCTTGACTAGACATTATTATACAGTTGACATGTATTTGACACAGAGTTGACACACAGCTGACACTATTTGATACCCATTTGAGATCTTTCACTCTCTTATACATTCTTCTCTAAACACTGTCAATGCTTAATTGAATAAAATTATTTCATTAGATTTTCCTTCATAATTATCCTTGCTCAGGTGAAAAAGTATTTTTTTCAACATTGTAGGATTGCTGCTTCTATTTTTCACATTTTCTATTATTCTGAAGAAAACTAACCTTCATACTGAAGATGGTAGAAGTATCTTATTCCTTTCCCAACTTCTTAAGCATAGTTCCTCAAAAAATGTTTAGTCTTAATTTTGCCTCTAATAAAAAAAAATAGAAATGCAAGCATGTTGGGTAACTGTATTTGCTAGTAAAATTATAAAGCCTATTTGGAAGTATCAGTTGAAATATTACTCGTACATTTTTTTCAGTTGGCACTTGTAAAATGAAAACATTTTCCCTGTGTATATGTTTTGAATCTCATGAATGCTGCAACTATAAATAAAGACTGATATAAGTGTTGTGTATTGACAATAAAAATACATAGGCATTTCTGCCACTGGAGAAATGATTTTCCTACTAGTGAACAAATCCTGGTATGTAACAAAACTACAGCCTTGCTTTGATTTATATACATGCTTTCCTTTAAAAAAATCATTGTTTTTAAACTTCTATAAAAATTACTATGTTAATATGTAGGAGAATTGCTTATCAGATCAGATCAGATCAGATCAGTCGCTCAGTCATTTCTGACACTTTGCAACCCCATGAATTGCAGCACACCAGGCCTCCCTGTCCATCACCAACTCCCGGAGTTCACTCAGACTCACGTCCATCGAGTCAGTGATGCCATCCAGCCATCTCATCCTCTGTCGTCCCCTTCTCCCCCAATCCCTCCCAGCATCAGAGTCTTTTCCAATGAGTCAACTCTTCGCATGAGGTGGCCAAAGTACTGGAGTTTCAGCTTTAGCATCATTCCTTCCAAAGAAATCCCAGGGCTGATCTCCTTCAGAATGGACTGGTTGGATCTCCTTGCAGTCCAAGGGACTCTCAAGAGTCTTCTCCAACACCACAGTTCAAAAGCATCAATTCTTCGGCGCTCAGCCTTCGTCACAGTCCAACTCTCACATCCATACATGACCACAGGAAAAGCCATAGCCTTGACTAGACGAACCTTTGTTGGCAAAGTAATGTCTCTGTTTATAGACACAGATAAACAGAAGGCATTTCTTTCAGATTAATGTGTGAATGTAAACTTAAAAGCCATCCAGGAAATAAAGTTCTCATTTTTCAGGAATATCTTTAAAAAAATCAAAAATGTTTGCTGTTGGTCAAGACAGAATAACATAGACAATCTTCAACTTTCTGAAATAATATCTATAATGACTAAAACATATTTTAAAATGGTATTCATATATTGCATATCAATCTATGTAAAGTTTAAAAATAAAATAAAATTTAAAAATTAAAAAAAAAAAAAATGACCCGTGCTGTGCTTTTTGAGAGAGGGAAATGAATGAAACAAACACTGAAAACTCCATGAAAGTTTTGAGGTTTCAGAAAGGGAGGGGGGAAATATGGTGATTTCCCTGAGTTGAAGAGATGGAGTTGAGAGTCTTAGGAGGATATGAGTTTTAGAGTTCACAAGTCAGTACTTGTTCTTCACAAGTACTGAAGAACAGAGAGTCAGAGGGAGGGAAGGATGGAAGAGGAGGATGAGAGAGAGAGAGGAGAGAGACCAGCTATGGAAATCTGTAAAGCGTACCTGAAGCATTCAGTCACTAAGAATCAGTGCACTTATATAACAACATTAAGCTTGGGAAATGAACCACTTGAAATAGGCATAGAGATTTCTGGAGCTCATGCAAAGCCAGGGATAGTTTCTACTTCAACCAACCACAGTGGAAAACATCATAATTCAAGAGAATCCAGGGCGGTTTTTCCTCAGTAGTGTTACAAAATGAGCCCTACACTAACAGTTGCTTTGGTTGCACATATCAAAACATAAAACAAGATTCAGATGGGTCAAATGTTTTTCAAGTATAATGTAAACCTTGCCCACAGAACAAAGTAAAACTCACAATGTCTGGTCCCAAATAAAAGCTAGTATATATGTATAGAAACAGAAAAACATGAGCTATAATTAAGAAAATATCAATCAATAGAAGCACAAAAATGATAGATAAGGAAATAAGGGCATAAATGACTATGAAATGTATTCGGTATTTTCAAAATGTCAGAGGAAAAATTGGACATATTAGTTAGACACATTGAAAACACATACATAAAGGTCCAAATCAAATTCTATAGATGAGAAATATAATATCTGAGATAAAAAATTCACTGGGTGGGAATAACAATGGATTAGAAACTTCAGAAGAAAAAAAAAATAGTTTCCTTAAGATAGAGTATATTACAGTGATAGTCATTCAGTCTTGTCCACCTCTTTGTGACCCCATGGACTGTAGCCCATGAGGTTCCTCTATCCATGGGATTTCCCAGACCAGACAAGAATACTGGAGTAGGTTGCCATTTCCCTCTCCAACGGATCTTCCCGACCCAGGGATCAAAGCTTGGTCTCCTGCATTGCAGGCAGATTCTTTACCATCTGAGCCATAATAATTATATTTTCTGAAATAAAAAATGGAGACAAACAGCGAAATCAAAAATTAAAACAGCTGTGACATGTGGGACAACTTTAAACAATCTGTTATAAATGAAGTCCTGGAAAGGGGTGGTACAGGAAAATATTTGAAAAAAATAACTGTTGCATATTTCCTGAAAGTAATGAAGTATATAAATTCACAGATCCAAGATACTTGACCATTTCCAAATCTTAGATAATGAATAAAATTAAAAGTAAACATTAATCAAGTTCCTTAAAATCAAAGATAAAGAGAATACCTGTAAAGCAGTAAATGGAAATAAACACAATACATGCAGAGGAACAAAAAAAACAATTGTAGCATGGTTTATGTTATGAATAAGGCAAGCCAGGACAGACTAGAGTAGCATTTTAAAATCATTTAAAAATAAAATAGCTATTGGCCTTGAATCATTATAACAATAACAAAAAAAAATCACTTTTCAAAACAAAGGTGAAATAAATATGTTAGACATAAAAAGCTGAAAAAATTCATGACCAGCAAATTTGTACAGTTTTCACTGTTAAAGGATGTCATTCGAACAAAAGGAAAATGATACCAGGTATGAGTCAGTGCAAGCATGCGTGCATGCTCAGTCACTAACTCTGGCCTACTCTTTGTGGACCCTATGAACAGTAGTTGGCCAGGCTCCTCTGTCCATGGGATTCTCCAGGCAAGAATATTGGAGTGGGTTACTGTGCCCTCCTGTAGGGGTTCTTTCTGACCCAGAGATCAATGCATGTCTCTTATATCCTCCTGCATTGGCAGGTGGGTTCTTTACCACTAGTGTCACCTGGGAAGCCTAAGAATCAGTACATTCACACAAAAAATAGGAGTTCTGGAGATGGTAAAAATTATGAGTACATTTAATTTTCTCTTATCTTTTAAAGTCTTTAAAAATAATTGACTGTTTAAAACCAAAACATGGAAAAACAGTCTGATACTAAACAGGCAAGGGAATACATCAAGGCTGTATATTGTCACCCTGCTTATTTGAATCATTTGCAGAGTACATCATGAGAAATGCTGGATTGGATGAAGCACAAGCTGGAATCAACATTGCTGGGAGAAATATCAATAACCTCAGATATGCAGATGACACTAGCCTTATGGCAGAAAGTGAAGAAGAACTAAAGAGCCTCTTGATGGAAGTGAAAGAAGAGAGTGTAAAAGTTGCCCTAAAACTCAACATTCAGAAAACTAAGATCATGGCGTATGGTCTCATCACTTCATGGTAAATAGATGGGGAAACAGTGGAAACAGGGACAGACTTTATTTTCTTGGCCTCCAAAATCACTGCAGATGGTGACTGCAGCCATGAAATTAAAAGATGCTTGCTCCTTGGAAGAAATGCTATGACCAACCTAGACAGCATATTAAAAAGCAGAGAAATTACTTTGTCAACAAAGGTCCATCCAGTCAAGGCTATGGTTTTTCCAGTAGTCATGAATGGATGTGAGAGTTGGATTATAAAAAAAGATGAGCACTGTGTAATTGATGCTTTTGAATTGTGGTGTTGGAGACGACTCTTGAGAGTCCCTTGGACTGCAAGGAGATCCAACCAGTCCATTCTGAAGGAGATCAGTCCTGGGTGTTCTTTGGAAGGACTGATGCTAAAGCTGAAACTGCAGTACTCTGGCCACCTCATGCGAAGAGCTGACTCATTGGAAAAGACTCTGATGCTGGGAGGGATTGGGGGAAGGAGGAGAAGGGGACGACAGAGGATGAGATTGTTGGATGGCATCATTGACTTGATGGATGTGAGTTTGATTAAGCTCTGGGAGTTGGTGATGGACAGGGAGGCCTGGCCTGCTTGGTCCATGCGGTCATTGAGTCAGACATGACTAAGCGACTGAACTGAACTGAAAACCAAAACATTAACAGTGTATTATTTAGTTTACAATACATGTAGAAGTAAAATGAATAACAAAATTTGCCCAAAAACCAGGAGAGATATAATGAAATGATAATATTGTAAAGTTCTTAAAATACACATGAAATGGCACAATATCCCTTGAATATATATGGCATTAACTATAAATAATTACAGAAACACAAAACAAAATATATAGTTAACATTCTAGCATGATATTAATAATACTGAAAAAAGCACAAAAGGAAGATGATGTAAAATGAAAATAATAATGATAGATTTAATGCTAGATATTAGAAACAATTATCACAGTAAATGCAAATATTCTAGACTATTTAAGAGTCAGATGTTGTTAACTGAATTAAATCAAACTGTATGATGCCTAAAAGAAAACGAATTTTAAAATGTAAGCAAATAAATATGCTAAAATAAAGGGAAAACATTTTCAATAATAATAATCAAAAGAAACCTTGAAAAGCTATAATAACATCAAACAAATTTGATTTTACAGCAACAAATATTAATCATGGAGAAGTTTACTTCATGGTGATAGGAATCAATTTGTATTTGCACTATCTTAAGGGCATATATCTGGCCTCTCTACCCATGTTATAAACTGATTCACCCAATTTCCTCCTAATCTTGACCTTTTCTAAGGCCCTAACGAGGCTTACGAAACAAAGATTATATCAAAGAAAAACAAGTACATGATCAGATTGTAATTTTTGCATTATTATGCCTTTACTCTGGGTTTAAATGGTTGCTTATGGTCTGCCCTTGTGTTGCCATTAGCATAGACTTGACATGCAGTAACGAACAAAAAATTTAAAACCTCAGTCACCTTGCTAATGCTCTGAAAATGTGCAAGCACTTTTTTAAAAATAAGGAATGTGAAGTCAGCTTTCCTGGAATGGCAATATCCTTTGCATCCTTTTATTTTTAATCTTATTCACACACTCAAGGTTATGGCCCATTGTACCAGGTTAGTAAAGGGAATGATGATGGATATGAAGAAATTTATCCTGACATTCTGAATAATACTGTTAGAAGTTGTTTCACAGAGATGTTTAATTATGTGAGAGTGTGTGTGTGTATGTATGTCTTATGTCTATGAAAATTGCCAATATGTCTTCACTAATCCTGCCTGTCCCTTATTAAAATAAACCATTTGTTCACAGAAATGTAAACAATATTCCAATACAGTTTTCTAATGCTTCTGTAATTTATTTGAGCACAGGAGAATAAACCCTACTTTGCATAGAGTAACACTGTTGGACTGATATATTTAACATATCTGAATTCTAATATTGGCTTCACTATGATTTGAGGATGTCCTTGATCTTCTCTAGGTCATCAGAACTTTCCTGATTCTGCCACTAAAGCAGTTTCTTTAGTGGCAGATCAGAGTCCACATAGTGTCCACACTTTGTGGACAGAGTCCACACTTTGCAACAAATATAGAGATTGCCTAGCAAGCTCTCCAAGGATGAAACAAGGTCTCTGCTTGGGCAAACCAGGATTGGTATCATTGTTTTCTCCAAATATCTAGATGCTTCCCAAATTCAAATCCTTTCTCATCGCTATATGCAATACTATGTTCCTAGGGATAAAATACTTTTTAGAAGCAATTTTCTTAATAAAATATATACATGAGAGGTTTCTCAAACTAACTTTTGGAGATTTTTTTTTTTTTACATTAATCCATGTGGTTAAAAAGAATCAATAAAAATCTTTTTCTCCTCACTGGCTTTTGCTCAGTAAATATTTTAAGTTTTATGAAGCAAAATTTGTATGCATTTTCCTCTATAATTTTATGTCCCATCCACAAAATCTTTACCACTTACCTCCTCAAAATATCCTGTGTTTTCTTCTCGAAGCTTCATAGTGAAGCTTTTAATGTTTTTATTCATTTATAATTCAGTATTAAGATAGTATCAGTTCATATTGTGACATGAAGTATCAAGTATCATTTCTCTTTTATGAATACTATTTATTTGCTATCATATCATTTGTTAAAGACTTCTGCTTTCTCATATAAATACATTTTCCTTTTTTCAAAAAATCAATTGACCATATACCAGTTCAGTTCAGTTCAGTCACTCAGTTTTGATCGACTCTTTGTGACCTGGGTTCAATCCCTGGGTGGGGAAGATTCCCTGGAGAAGGGCATGGAAACCCATTTCAGTATTCTTCCCTGGAGAATCCCATGGACACAGGAGCCTGGTGGGCTACAGTCCATAGGGTCGCAGAGTCAGACACAACTGAAGTGACTTAGCATAGCATATATGCACTACACGGATGCATATCAAAAGCAATATGCTAACAAAATAATCTAAACACTAAAGAAAGTAAGATAGCAATTTGATTTACATAAAATCAAGAAGCGCTAAAACTAACCTGCAGTTTTGAACAGAGTAATAGTTGACTGTGAGGGTTGAGGACTGAGTAACAGAGGCATGCAGATTCTATCTTGAATGAGGAACTGAATACACAGATACAAAAGTTTTTTTTTTTTTTTAAAGTCACCAAATTTTATGCAAAAACATTTATCTAAACATTATAAAGGAAACTGAGGATAATCCAAAGGAATTGGAAGACATCCCATGCCCTTGGATTTGAAGAATTAATGTTGTTAAAATGACTAGACTACCCAAAACAATCTACAGATGCAATACAATCTCTATTAAATTACCTATGATACTCTTCACAAAACTAGAACAAATAAACCTAAAGTTTATGTGGAACCACAAAGGACCTAAGATTATCAAAGCAATCCTGAAGAAAAAGAACCAAGTTGGGATGTATAACTTTTTCCAGACTTCAGACAACTCTACAAAGCTACAGTAATTAGGCCTGCATGATACTGGTACAAAAACAGACATATGGATCAACGGAACAGAATAGTAAGCCCAGAAATAAACCCCCACACTTACAGTCAATTAATCTTAGACAAAGGAGGCAGGAATATACATGAAGGAAAGACAATATGTTCAGCAAGTGGTGTTGGGAAAACTGGAGAGCTGCATACAAATCAATGAAAATACTCCCTCACACCTTGTAAAAACTTAACTTGAAAATGGCTTAAAGAATTAAAGATACAACACAATAAAAATACTAAAAGAAAACACAGGCAAAACATTCTCTGACAAAAAATCATAGCAATATTTTCTTCAATAAGTCTCCCAAGAAGAAATAAAAGTAAAAGTAAACAAGTATAAAAATAATCAAGCTTACAAGCTTTTGCACAGCAAAAATATCATAAACAAAATGAAAAGGCACGCTACAAATGGGAGATGATATCTGCAAACAGTGCAACCAAAAATGGCTTAATTTCGCAAATATACGAATGGCTAATACTATTCTGTATCAAAACAGCAAACAGTCTAGTCAAAAATTGGGCAGAAGACCTAAATAGACCGACTTTTCTCCAAAGACTTCTTTCTCCAAAGAAAATCTACAATCGGCCAACAGGAACATGAGAAGATGCTCATCATAGCTAATAATTAGAGAAAAACAAACTAAAACTACAATGAGATGTCACTTCACTCCAGTCAAAGTGGCCATCATTAAAACCTCTACAAATAATAAAATAACAGAGAATGTGTGGAGAAAAAGGAATATTCCTCACTGTTGTTTGTAATGTAAATTGCTGCATCCACTAAGGAGAACAAAACAAAACAAAAACTAAAAATAGAGTTACTTTATGATCCAGCAATTTCATTCTTGGGCATATAACCCAAAAAAGATGAAAACTAACTTGAAAAAATATCAATACATATACCAAATGTGTATAGCAGCACTATTTATAATAACCAAGACATGGAAGCAACCTAAGTTGTCCATCAATAATGAATGGATAAAGAAGATGTGGGGTGTGCGTTCGTGTGTATACATACATATGTATATGTGTGTACATATACAATGGAATATTATTCTCCCATTAAAAGGATGAAATACTGCCATTTCAGCAACATAGACCCAGAGATTATCATAACAAATGAAGTAATCAGACAGAGGAAGAGAAATATTAAATGATATCACTTACACATAGAATCTAAGAAACAATACTAATAAACTTACTTACAGAACAGAAAAATACTCACAGACAGAGAAAGTAAATATATCATTAACAGAGTGGAACATGAGGAAAAGGGACAAATTAGGAGTATGAGATAAACTGGTACACTCCACTATATATAAAATAGATAAACCAGGAGGATTGATGTATAGCACAGGTAACTATAATATTGGAAAAGAGTCTGAAAAAATGTATATGCATCTTTCTATCTATATATACACACACACACACACACATATATATATATACAGTTTGTTATATATTTGAAAATAATTCAAAATTGTAAAGCAGCTATAATTTAATAAAACCTTCATATATATACATATATAAATAAACAGCTTCAGGAAATAAATAAAAAACTACATTATTTTGCCGGGAGCCGGCGAGAGACATTCCACTCGTGACAAAGGTCATGAGGAAGGGGGCTCGGCATACGCAAAGGCGGGATCGAGCCTCGGGAGTGCCCCCGGATATTCTCGAGCATCTACCCCCCAAAAAACCAGAGTCTGCCTACTTTATTGCTTTGTGCTCTCACCTCTGACTTTACTGGGGGCTGTCCCCCACCACCATCTCACTCTCTCTGTCAAAGAGTTAACTTACAGCTCCAATTAATAAAGTTCCTGGGCAATTAGGAGTGTTTAAATCCAAACCCCTCAGATGGCTCTCTAACTCGCCTGACAAGTTTACCCGGACACCTACAGCTATGCATAGGATTGTTTACAGTCTCCCAGCCTCCAGAGGCACGGGAAGCTTAAGATATTCAAATAGCTTAGAGCCTCTCAGAGAATTAGAAACGGTCAGAATAAAACTAGTAAAAGATTTCATTGATGAGCCAATGTTTGTTGCCAAGTTTTCACATCCCTTGAATTGTATCCTTGAATGTGCATTAATTAATATAGTTGGTATGTAGAAAAAATAAGTAGTGGCCTGGTGTTAGTAACTTTAGACCCTTAAGGTAGTAAATTCTTTCCTTTGTAAACCCATTACACATCCACCCTATATAATTACTCTTAGAGAAAATAAGTCTTTGTTGATAAGTCCTTGTCAAGAGTCATAAAATGTTAATAGGCCTCTGGCCAGAAGATGATGTAAATCACCTAAACCATTTGTATACGATAAATCTGCAGGAAAGAAACCCTGGTTTTTGATAAGCATCAAAGACTGCTGATTTTGCATCCCCTATTGTCCTCTATGTGTAACTTAGGGTATAAAAGCCCCTGTTGAAAATAAAGCTATGGGCCTTGCTCACCAACGCTTGGTCTCCCCATGTCATTCTTCCCTTTAACTTCTAGCTGAGTGTCCATCTGGAGCGTGGATGTCCTCTGCGACCATTTATTTGCCTGGGCTTCTAAGACCCACTCGAGAAGGTGTCTAAGGTGGGGCACCTTCCGCTATTCGAGAGGGCGCCTGCGGCCTCCGTGGTCAGAGCTAACCTGGTGTCACGGGTTATATTGATTTTCCGCGTAAACCAAGCCACTCAGCTTCTTTTCTCCACTGAATTTTCCTACTGAGCTATCCTCATTCTATTCCTCTTTATTATATCTAATTAACATTTGAATAGGCCGCCTAGCCGTCTCTCCTTCGAAGACCCTGGATCAGCCGGGGCTGGACCCCGGCATTATTTAAAATGCCTAGGAAAAAATTTTTTGTCTATAAACAGATAAACCCTTGCTATGCACTTCATGTATCAGAAAAGCATTACTAATATCTCTAATTCAATCTATATCTCTCATCCAAGAATTTCTGTTTCTTGATCATAAACCATTACTTAGAGGAAATTAAATAGTGAAATATGTTATATTACAAAAGATGACATGATGATATGAGATGGTTTATAATATTTCAGAAGCAACATGTATATAATAAGTTAACAAGGAAATTAAAAGCAGAAGATATTAAGCAAATAAAGTAAAACCAAAGTTGAGGATATGTCATGTGTCATATCAGACATGACAAACATATGTGATACATCACAAATATATATGTCATAAATCCTAAGTACTTTATAGATGATGCTAAAAATTTGTCTCTGAATTTCCTATTAGTCATTACAAGAAAAGAAACATAGCTATAATTTCCACAAAGAAAAAAAATATGGTTTGAAATAAGAAAGAAATTATTCTTGCTTTGAAACAGGACGTTAAATTTTTCAGTGTGTCTTAAAAGAGATACTGAATAAGAAAATGGGCACTATCATCAATTTCATCCTTAAAAAGTTAACAGAAAAATATATTTGACTCTTTTTTCCAACTATTCTTCTAGATTCAACTATTTCTTTTCCCTTGATTTTGCCTGTTAGAATGACATAATGTCAAAGTGTATTAGAGTGAAATTTGTCCTTCAAAGGGCAAAATACACAGTCTGAAGTAGCAAATCTATAAAACCCTTCTAATGATGACGGTAATTTAGAAGAATATATATTGAAAGCAGTACTGAACTTTTTTTTTCCTTCCCTGCTTAACATATAGTAAAATTGAACAACCTTGTTAAAACTGCATTATCTACAATGAACCCAAATAGTAATTTGGTCTAGCTTCATATTGTTGAATATTCAGTGAATTGCATGATGACTGGGGGAAAAAAAAAAACAGAGCTCCTATTTTTTGGTTAAAATGAGTAATTTTAAGGAAAAAGAATTTTCATTTCTAACCTATATCAAGATAATTAAGCTGTATCATAATTGGAGATATATTTCTCTACATACTCACAGTGTCCAGAACACTGATTTCATAGGGGTTAAGTGCCTAAAACCTGACTCTCAAACAACTTCAGTAGTAAGTATCATCATAATATATATGATAAAACATGATACATACTAGTGAGTGTCACAATAAAACATAAAAAGATACATCAATCTTTTAAATAAGAATACTGATAATACACAAAGATGGTTCTATGCTTCTGACATATTAAAAATGAGATGTTTTTCTTGAATTTATTTACTAAAAATATATATTATACAATTATATGTTAATTTTGTATTTATTATGCATAAACTTTATGTTTTTTATTAATTTATTTATTTTAACTGGAGGCTCATTAATTTTACAGTATTGTGATGGTTTTGCCATATATTGACATGAATCAGCCATGGGTGTACATGTGTCCCCATCATGAACCCCCCTCCCACCAGCCTTCCCATCCCTTCCTCAGGGTCATCCCAGTGCACCAGCCCTGAGCATCCTGTCTCATGCATAAGCTTTATATTCAAAAACATTTTCAGTATTCCATAAATTGCACTTACTCTTTTAAAATTTGTAAATAAATTTTCTTATTAATAAAACATTTGAGTACCCAAGATAAAATGTAAACAGTGTTAGATTTAACATTTAACTGATTAAAATATAATCTGGATAAAATGAAAAAAAAATACAGGATAAGAACTTAAAAATATTCAAGCATATATTGTGAATAGTTCCAATTTCCTCTCTAAACATCATATACTAAATGTATATTTTACATGGAACAAACACTGAAGGGTGCTTTCTAATATACTTCTGAAATGACATTTTCTTAGTATGACCTTTCTTTCTAACAATAACTTACATTTTAATTAAATTGGACCATTTTCATTACATGCCAAATATCTCTGATACATATTATCATTGTCCTTTGTCAGAATTGATAGCTAAAGGTCATGGACTTACATAATTATTGAGATTAACAGAATTGGTAATTTATGAGAAAATGGCACATACCTAGTAGTTATTCTTTCAGAAAAGTGTAACTGAAACTTTCTAATGTTTGAACAGTTTTGAAAGAAAATTAGAAGAATGAAATGACTCAAATAATCATTAAAAAACTCAAAATTTGAAAATTTGCATCTACGGTCTTTTAAATTTATATCTTCATATTCTTAGCTTAATTCTCATTTTTAAACCATAAATATATACACTGAATTAAGTTGTGAAACATCCTATTCATTTGACAAAGACCATGAAAAAAGAAAGTTAAACAACACAGTTAATGATTATTTTCATCATGCAATAATTTACAATCACAAATATAATCAAAACAAATTTAAGTTAAAAAATTACCAACAAATACCTCCTTCATTGTCCAATTTTTTATTTTAGTTAAATTTCATTTTCATTTTAAAAACTGTTCAAATGAAGTATCAAATACAATGGCAATATGAAAAAGACAAAAAAAATATGACTTCTTGTAATGATGGAGCTGATATCCTAGTATTTTAACACTCAAAATGTTAAAAAATAGACAACTTCATATCAGCAATAAATAAAGTATACAAAATTAAGATCAAACTATATCACTTGTAACTTCCTTTATTTAACTCTGTATAAGTTTATAAACATATTTATTGTACATATTTAAATTAACCTTTAAAAAATTCAAAGGTATTAATATTTTACAGCAAAATTCATTTTATTACTTCTTTATGTCTGCCCTCCCTCCTTTATCTAATCTCTTCTTCCTGTAAAGTTAACTGCTGTTACTATTCTCTTTTGTATCTTCTCAAAATTTATTTTTTATGTGTATAACAGCAAACAAAAAATACTTTTTGAAAAGAACAGAAATAATGATGTACAATGCAATGTGTTCTGCACTTTTCTTTTTCAACTAAATACACATTGGGGTGTATTTTAAAACAATATTATAAGAGTTTGCTTTTCTATTTACTCTTTCATAGTCTTTGCTGCATGGACAGATTTATCATAACATATTTAATTCAATCTCCTATAAATAATTATTTTGACTTTTTAGAAATGGGAATACAAGTAATGTTAGAATGATTAAACTTGTAAATAGAAGATCATTTAAATCAACAAGAAAGAATAAATAATAATAATAAATAATGTATATCAAGAAACAGTTAACATAAAAGGAAATATAAATGGTTGCCAAACATATGAAAGATGTTCAACTTAACCAAGAAAAATGCAAATTGAAACCACACTAAGAAACAACTATTTGCCTACAGTATTGGTGAAATTCATGTTGGTAATAAACATGGAAAGTAAAGATGCAATAAAATACAATGGGAAAATAAGTGCTTTCAAATATCAACAGTAGGTGTATAGAGTGAAACAACCACCATGAATAGCCATATTATTTTGTCCAGATATTATATATGCATATATAATTTTTACACAGTTGAATAAAATTATACATGCATTTATCATTTGATATGTATTCCCAAATGCATTTACCATTTGATCTGGATTCCCAGTTGTGGAGATCTTTCAAACTAATATAAATGTTAAGAAAAATGCATTAGGCTTAGCTCTTACAACATGGATTTTTTCTAACCAGAGGTTTGGAAGAATGCATATATACCTCAAGTAAGGGATTGTTTAAATCATGGTATAGTTTATTTAAGGTACTATTATCCAGTCAAATAAAAAATGACAAAACAAAATTAGATGATATGCAAGATAAGATACATCATTAAGTTAAATGAGCAACGTGTATAATTTTATATATAACATATTTTGTGGAAAAATGGCAGAGTTAATATGGATAAATATATTTGTTTATATAGTAGAATCGTTTTTACAGTCTCAGATTCTTCAGCAATCCTTCATCAAGAGATGAGATGCATGTGAAAAGTGAAAGCAAAGTCGCTCAGTCGTGTCCAACTCTTTGGGACCCCATGGACTGTAGTCCACCAGGCTCCTCTGTCCATGGGATTTTCCAGGCAAGAATACTGGAGGGGGTTGACATTTCCTTCTCCAGTAGATCTTCCCGACTCAGGGATTGAACCCGGGTCTCCTGCATTGTAGGCAGACACTTTACCGTCTGAGCCACCAGGGAAGATATGCATGCATCACCCTTTAAACCTGTAAGATTGTGACTCACTTGTTCAATCTGCTCAGAGCTGTTAATGAAATAGAATGTGTCAAAAGTGATACTATATTATTACCAAGGGTCAGCTTCATGGACATGCAATCTGTCAGTCACACAGAACCCTATGCTTATAATGGTCTCATGTTCAGTTTAACACTCTACCATCAGGGTCTTGAAATTCTTAGTAATCATTGAAAAAACTAGGTCTGTATTTTCACTTCGCCCTAGGCTCTATGCATAACTATTGAGGCTGCTGCTGCTGCTGCGTCGCTTCAGTCGTGTCCGACTCTGTGCGACCACATAGACGGCAGCCCACCAGGCTCCCTCGTCCCTGGGATTCTCCAGGCAAGAACACTGGAGTGGGTTGCCATTTCCTTCTCCAATGCATGAAAGTGAAAAGTAAAAGTGAAGTCGCTCAGTCGTGTCCGACTCTAGCGACCCCATGGACTGCAGCCTACCAGGCTCCTCCGTCCATGGGATTTTCTAGGCAAAAGTACTGGAGTGGGGTGCCATTGCCTTCTCCGACTGTTGAGGCTAGGTCATAACAAATGTTGCATGTAACTTTACCCACTGAATGTTTGCACTTGGAGTCCTGAGATACTTCCTAAAAACTCCAACAACCTTGAATACATTATGTGAAATTCGAGCTACGTGGAGGGGCCATGTACATGTGCTCTGATGGACCGTTGAGTCATTTGAGCCAAGGGGCACACTTTGTGACTCAATGAGTCTTCGTGGATGCCAGGAGCCAGCTACAGGATTACCAGCCTTTAAGCTGTGTCTGGGTTGAAAATGCTGGTGTCATGTAGAGACAGACAATCCTTGCTGTGCCCCGAGAGAACTGATGACCTATAGATACTATTCAATTTAAAAAATAAATGGCTGTTTCAAGCCACCAATTTGGGATAATTTGTTATGTAGAAGTAGTAGCCAGAAAAATTTTATATAAGAAACTCTGGAAGGAAATATAAGAAACTAAACAAAATTTATTTATGGAGTATTGAGGTGGAATCCAAGAAAGGAGGGGCAGGACATGGGTGGAGAGAATCTTTCACTGTGTATCTTTTTTATATGTTTGGATGTTTGGACCAAGTGGGTGTATTTTTCTTCAAAAATGAATAGAAATATGAACAAAAATGAAAGATTAATTTAGGATGTGTGGGTTGAAGAAAAAATATTTTTGCATTAATGCAGAGGTGGAGTTTTCTGAATATATTTTCCTGAATACTTGGGATCCTTGTCTTAGAGAAAGCCTTGGAAAGTTATTTATAACTCTATAGAAGTTATAGAAATCCAGAGAAACTCATCTAACTAAAAAATTCATTTTTACATTTCCAGGGAAAATGACGCTTGAAACTTTGAAAACATCTCTAAAAGCTTGTAAAAGCCAATGACACTAGAGTTTACTGACTTTGAGAGGTGTATTTCATTTCAAAAGTTTTCAGTGAGAACCCAGAAGTCTTTCTATACCTTCACCATGACACAAAGATTTTTCTCCTGCCTTTTCTTCCTCTATGTAAGCAGAGATTATTTTTCTCCCCTCACTTATGGATTTTCATGCTACTCACAGAAGGTATTTTCACTACATTGTTCCAATGGCTTCCCTGATGGCTCAGACAGAAAAATCTGCCTGCAATGAGCGAGACCTGGGTTTGATCCCTGGGTGGGGAAGATTCCCTAGAAGAGGGCATGGGAACCCACTCCAGTAATCTTGCCTGGAGAATTCCATGGACAGAGGAGCCTGGTGGGCTACAGTCTATAGGGTCGCAAAGAGTCAGACATGACTGAGCGACTAACACACATGGACACAAACAATAAGAAATATGTCTCTGATCCAGAATACCTCACATGTACATTGAGGATAAAGTTAATAAACATTAATTTTTAAAACTTATATATATATATATATTTTTAAACATATATATATATATATATATACTTTTGATAAAAGTATATAAAACTACATGTAAAAAATTTTAGAGAAGTTATTTCAGGGAAAGTTACTGGTTTGATACATAGTAGGGAAAAAGAGATAGATGCAGAAGTGTTAAGTACAACTTTTCTTGAGTGTTAGAATGTTGGATGTTCTTTTCATTGTTTTCTTTCACAATTCACATATATTTCATATTATTTATGGATAATACAAACTAAATTCAAGTATATACACAATTTTCTTCTATTTTTATTGAGATATAATTGGCATATAGCACTGTATAAGTTTAAGGTGTACAGCACAGTGACTTGACTTATACACATCATGAAATCACTACTACAGTAAGTTTAGTGAATATCCTTCATCTCATATAGGTAATAAATGAAAGAAAAAAGTTTCCTTGTGATGAGAAAGAAAAACAAACAAACAAAAAAGATATGTATGGCAGAGTCAAGAATATGATCTGACTTGCACCACTAAGTTCATAGCAGCACTATTCACAATAGCCAAGAAATGAAAACAACCTAAATATTCACTGACAGATGAATGCATAAGAAGATGTGGTACATATATACAGTGGAAAGCCATTCAGCCATACATGTGAAATAATGCCATCTGTAGCAACATGAATGGACCTAGAGATTATTATCACACTAAGTAAATCAGAAAAAGAAAGACAGATATCATATATTTCTTACTTGTGGAATCGAAAATATGACACAAATGAACTTAATCAAACAGACTTGGCTTATGCAACAGACTCGGAAACATAGAGAACAGACTTGAAGTTGCCAAGACTGAGGAAGCCAGAGCAGGAATGGATTAGAAGAGTGAGGTTAGTGCATGATTGTGTGCTTAAAACGCTCAGTAGTGTCTGACTCTTTGCGACCCCATGGACGACAATGCTTCAGGCTCCACTGTCCGAATTTTCCAGGCAAGAATACAGGAGTGGGTTGCCATTTCCTCCTGCAGGTTCTTCCCAACCCAGGGATCAACCTTTATCTCGTGCATTTCCTGTACTGGCAGGTGGATTATTTACCACTAAGTCCCCTGGGAAGCCCCAGGGAATTAGTAGATGTAAACTATTATGTACAGATGGATAACAATAACATCCTACTATATTCAATATTCTGTAATAAATCATAATGGAAAAGAATTTGAAAAAGAATACACATATACACACATATATAACTGAATCACTTTACTGTATAATAGAAATTAACATAACATTGTAAATCAACTATACTTCAATAAAATAATTATTTTTTAAGAAAAGAATATTATCTGGAAGGCCAATTAGGAGGTGACTCCATATCACCTTGAAAAAGAACATATCATCTTAGACTAAGGATGTAAGAAAAAACAGAAATTGTGAGTTGTATTTAGATTTGAGATATATTCTGAAGATGGTTATAATAGTATTTAATGATGGACTGGATAAGCAGTATGAATAAGTTGAGGAAAGATTACAATATTTTTCACTGAACAACTGGGTTAATAGTTTACAAATTAATTTACATAAACAATAATGGTGGAATGCTGCATAGTTTAAGAAAATTTCTATTCATCATTGATCTAATTTTGTTAAAAACAAGATAATAACAATGCGATATGACATTTAAAATAGAAATTCTCTGGATAAGAAAGCTGTGATACATATACACAATGGAGTATTACTCAGCCATTAAAAAGAATACATTTGAATCAGTTCTAATGAGGTGGATGAAACTGGAGCCTATTATACAGAGTGAAGTAAGCCAGAAAGAAAAACACCAATACAGTATACTAACACATATATATGGAATTTAGAAAGATGGTAACGATAACCCTGTATGTGAGACAGCAAAAGAGACACAGATGTATAGAACAGTCTTTTGGACTCTGTGGGAGAGGGCAAGGGTGGGATGATTTGGGAGAATGGCATTGAAACATGTATAATATCATATATGAAATGAATCGCCAGCCCAAGTTCGATGCAGGATACAGGTTGCTCGGGGCTGGTGCACTGGGACGACCCAGAGGGATGGTACAGGGAGAGGGGAGGGAGGGGGGTTTGGGATGGGGAGCATGTGTATACCTGTGGCGGATTCATGTTTATGTATGGCAAAACCAATACAATATTGTAAAGTAATTAACCTCCAATTAAAATAAATAAATTTATATAAAAAATAGAATCAAAAAAATAAAATAGAAATTCTCAATTGAACATAAAGGTTGGAATTCATATTGCCGAACTCTTTAGTTCCTCTTTGGAAAACAGAAGGTGACTAAACAACATTAATTTTGGTGATTAAATGAATAACTATTTTTACAAAACTTTTATTTCAGCCAAATATGATATAATGGTTTACTGGATAAATTTCCAAGTTCTTTTAAAATAACAATGCTAGAAATTACATTCCCCTAAAATTTAGCTGCAAATACATTAGTTGTTCAAATTATAGAAATTATTGTCTGTTATGAGGAGGTTTGCTTGGAAAGCAAAACACAGACTTAATTTGTACTATTACTTTGTTCTATTTCTCTCTAGCTGCATCTCCCCTGAAACCCCTTTCTTTATTTTCTTCCTGCTTCCTTGCCTGCCTTCCTCACGTTGTTTGCAACATTTTTTCCTTACCCTGTAAGTACAATAAACAGCAAATATCATCTTTGACACTGCAACACTACCTATTATATCATAATATGAAAACAATGTAATTAAAACTCTGATAGAATACAGATGACTCATAAAATGACAGAACTGCGGCTAATTAAATGTTTCTAGACTTCCTAATTTTGCACCTAAAATATACTGAGGTATATTTTCCTAATCCAGTTAGGTCCCATATATTATACAATTAATAGTGATCAAGGCAAATATTTATTCAAATATGTGCATTTGAATATACACACATCAGCTTAGTTCAGTCGCTCAGTTGTGTCTGACTGTGACCCCATGGACTGCAGCACACCAGGCCTCCCTTTCGATCACCAGCCCCTGAAGTTGGATAATATACATGTCTATACATATTACATATATATATATATATATATATATGTGTGTGTGTGTGTGTGTGTGTGTGTGTGTTTATACACATAAACACACATATTATCTGCATCAATGTCATTAATAAAATATGAGACCTGTATGCTGCTGCAGCTGCTGCTAAGTCGCTTCAGTCGTGTCCGACTCTGTGCGACCCCATAGACGGCAGCCCACCAGGCTCCCCCGTCCCTGAGATTCTCCAGGCAACAACACTGGAGTGGGTTGCCATTTCCTTCTCTAAATGTATACTGATATATAAAAGTCAATCTCAGGCATAAAGCCAAAGTTTATCTCTTTTCAACTATTAGCAACAAAAACCCTTTAACATTCTACATATCAGTCATTATTCTTAATACAAATCCAAAACCTCTCTAATAAAATTAAGCATAAATATAAATTATTAATGAAACCTACAAATTGAGAGAATTAATATCTATCTGCAAATTGGTTTTAGGAATAGAAATAGTACATGTGAAGTGATATATAGACAGAAGATAATTAATAATCAATATTTATTAATTGGACTAGAATATTAAAGAAGTAAACTATGGCTTACAAATGAATTTTATAATATAGTTTTATATTCATCATTTTTAAAATTTTCAAAAGCACTGAATTATCAAGAACTATCTTCCCAATTACATGGACTAAATAGTCCAGTCAATTTACAATGTCTTTATTCTTCATCTTCAAAGCGAATGTTATTTTTTATCATTATAATAAAAGCTCTATTACTTGAGTAGCTCAAGATTATAGAAAACTTTACTAACATAAACTCTAAAAAATAATTTTTGTGCATATGTACTAATACATGTATAATATTCTTAAATCTACTATCATAAAAATATATCAAGAGATAGAGTAACCTGATAATCAGTAGCCATGTCATTTATACATATTTAAGGAAGACAGAATGTGGTTGAGTACTGTAACAATTCAGAGTTGAGCACCCTCTTGAGAATTGAATCCAATTTTGTTTTCTTAAGGCTTATATTTATTATCTTATTAGGAATGCACTGAATGATAGCTACAAAAGGTAAAAGTGAATAGACAAATTCAACTTGAATCAAAGGAATCTAAATGAAGATTACTCTTTCCTGAATATCATATTCCAGGGAATATAGAGAACAAAGGGGAAAAAAAAACCTCATTTGACACACATCTCTAAACTGTTGGTTTCTGAAATTTATACTAGGTGATTTGGCAGGGTAATCCTTAAGAAATATTAGTACAACAAACACATTGCAATACTCTAAACTGGGTTGGATATAAGTCTGTATATGATAGATTGTGACTACAGACATGCTGTAGGGAGAGCTGAATCCTTTCATAAATATTTTAGCCTTAGTACTGCAAAAGCCATCAAGTAGTGATTGAGTTAGAAGATGTCTGAAATGCTGTTAACAGGAGAATAATAGCCTGCCTTATAGTCCTATGGGCATCTGAGCCCTAGAACTAATACAATATTGATCTGGAGGAGTCATAAATGCAATCAACTCGAGTGATTTCCTGTGAAGGTGTTTTCTTTCTTCTGTGAACTTTCACAATTATTATTCTGCACAAACCTTACAGAACTGGGATACTTATATTCTAATTTCAATGGTAGTGCTCTATTCCTAGCAAAACTTGTAAAATCACTCAATTCCTATTTCAGATTTGTGTACTTTAAAAAACTACCCAACCCATAACTCTATTGTTAACATTTATGAAGTAATTATTCTGTGTATCAACCTCACACACACTATTCTTTCAATTAGATTCAAACTCTTTTAAGTTGTTTAATATTCTATATTGATGTACTTTCTAAATTCTGGTTAAGAAATAAAATAGCTTGTGGATTATATGTATGTAAATGTGCCATTTATATACCTAACTACATATCTATGTATATAGTTAGGTGTATCAATGTTTATATATATGTAATATGACATATATCCAACTCTTTATTTATAATTATTTAGTAACTTTTACCTATATATTTCAAATACATGCATCTTCATATAAGTGAAGAAAATACTATAAAATCTATGGAGTCAGTTTGAGTTGGTCTGTGTCATTTAATTGTTCTGTGATCAGTATCAGTCTAAGCTTTCTGATTATTCATTTCTCTAATTGTAAAATGGGTGTAAGTATAAATAAATAAATGATTCATAGATGGATTTATATCTATATATTTATATAGAATTACAAATTTAGGATGATAGATTTAAAGTTATCAGAAGAAGCATAAAACTGATGTATATAAGGGACTAACCATAGTCATATTCACACAGTAAGCTCTGAAATGTTATTATAACTAGAAAAGGAAAAGATGGACTTTTCACAAATTCAGATTTTTTAAAAATTCAGAATTAAAGTACCTTAATTTAATAAGGTTTAAATGTAATATCAAACTATGAGACCATAATATATATTACTACTATAATAAAAATAATTTGTCATATCTAAATTCATACTATTTTTGAGATTAAAAAAATCTGTATTTATAAATTGCTTGTTTAGCAAAATTAGATATAAGTGTTATTCCTGTTCTTACTATCTTTAAATTGAATGCAAAGAATATGTATTTGATTTGTATGTATTGTGAATATTTTACAGGATAATACAACAATTTTCCCTTGACTCTTTCTGTAAAATATTTAGAAAGTTACCAATGACAACTAATTTTAAGGAATTTTAAGAATTTATATTTCTTTGAAGCAAAAAGGAAAGCTGGAAAAAATGTACCTAAAGTCAGTTGATACGATAGAAAAAAAAATGCGTTTATCTGTTTAGTTTTTACTCAACTCCCATTTAAGAAATAATAATATATAATAAAATCATACTTCAAAATTACCAATAGGAATGCATGTAAAATATATATATATGTATATATATTATATATAATTTATTTAGAGAACTTCCAGATGTACAAGCTGTGTTTAGAAAAGGCAGAGAAACAAGTGATTAAATTGCCAACATTCACTGGATCATAGAGAAAGCAAGAGAATTCCAGAGAAAAACATCTACTTATGTTTCATTGATTATGCTAAAGCCTTTGACTGTGTGGATCACAGCAAACTGTGGAAAACTTGTAAGAGATAGGAATACCATACCTTGCTATCTTTCTCCTGAGAAGCCTGTATGCAGGTCAAGAAGCTACAGTTAGATCTTATGTGGAACAACTGACTGATTCAAAACTGAGAAAGGAGTAGAACAAGGCTGCATATTGTCACCTCACCGTGCCTATTCAACTTTAGGTAGAAATATCATGTCAAATGCCGGGCTGGATGAAGCTAAAGCTGGAATGAAGACTGCTGGGAGAAATATCAATAACCTCAAATATGCAGATGACACCATCCTTATGACAGAAAGTGAAGAGGAACTGAAGAGCCTCTTGATGAAAGTGAAAGAGGAGAGCAAAAAAGCTGGCTTAAAACTGAACATTCAACAAATGAAGATCATGGCATCCAGTCTCATCATTCATGTCAAATAGATGGGGAAACAATGGAAACAGTGACAGACTTTATTTTCTTGGTGATGGACAGGGAGGCCTGGCATGCTGCAGTCCATGGGGTCACCAAGAGTCGGGCACGACTGAGGGACTGAACTGAACTGAAAATAACTGCAGATAGTGACTGCAGCCATGAAATCAAAAAATGCTTGCTCCATGGAAGAAAAGTTATGACCAACCTAGACAGCACGTTAAAAAGCTGAGACATTTTACCAACAAAGATCCATCTAGTCAAAGCTATGGTTTTTCTAGTAGACATGTATGGATGTGAGAGTTGGACCATAAAGAAGGCTGAGCACCAAAGAACGGATGCATTCAAACTGTGGTGCTACAGAAGACTCTTGAGAGTCCCTTGGACAACAAGGAGATCAAATCAGTCAATCCTAAAGGAAATCAACACTCAACATTCATTGGAAGGTCTGATGCTGAAGCTGAAGCTCCAGTACTTTGGCCACCTGAATACAAAGAGCCAACTCACTGGAAAAGACTTTGATGCTGGGAAAGAATGAGGCCAGGAGCAGAAAGGGGTGACAGAGGATGAGATGGTTGGATGGCATCATCGATTCAATGGACATGAGTTTGAGCACACTCAGGAGCTAGTGAAGGACAGGGAAGCCTGGTTTGTTGCAGTCCATGTGATCTCAAAGAGTTGGACATGACTTACAGACTGAACAACAAAGACTTGTTAAAGCACTACTATGATATATATACACTGAATAATATTAAAAGAAATATGAGAAAGATTCTAGTAGCTTAGATTAAGAATAAATTTAAATTTCTATTTTAATGTTATATTTTCAAGTTTTCTTAAATGGTAATCAACTGCTTTAACACATGGTGAAATATTTCATTTTCATAACTCTTCTAGAGATTATGTGACTTATCTTAGAATTTAGGGAAAGTGACTTTAACTATGAACATAAAGTGAGTGTGCAAGGCTTTTTTAATTTAGACTTTATTGATTTTTTTTTTTTTTTTTTTTTTTTTTTACCACATGGCATGGCTTTTGACATCTTAATTCCCCTACCAGGGATTGAACCTAGGCCCTCTGCAGTGAATGCATGGAGTTAACCATGAACCATTAACCACTGGACTGCCAGTCCTTACCACTGGACTGGCATTCCAGCAAGTGTGCAAGGCTTTAGTTAAGACAAACCTGATAAAACTGGGAAACCTGCAATTTGGTCCTTAATCTTCAATTTGATTTAAGATCAATTCACTTCAAGAATAACTTTTATACACTAATAAATATGTTGATGATGCAGCTGTGTATACTCAGATATTTTACTTAATATTAAAAATAATCAAGGGAAGTTTAAATGTTCCAATTTATTATATACTATATAAATAATATATTTCCAACTTTGATGTCAAAATTATTACGACAAGGGAAGAGAACTTGCTTTTTCTACAGTGTTTTTTTCATAAGAAAAACCAAATAAGCCCTTCACTATATAGTTCATTAAACTGACACTGCCAGTCAAGTTTCCCTAAGAGCCAAAGTGGATGAAAACGTCAAAGTTTTATATTTATATCTTGGTTCACTCTGTTTGGATTTATCACATTGTGACAAATTTATTACCAGAGCTTTACCCACTCTGAAGATCCTGAAGTGTTTCATAATGAAATACAAAATATGTCTACAGGATCATACAAATACCCAATGATTGAATGCAATCTTTGCTAGACACTAGAAACTCTACATTGTATCCATTGTTGGTAAACAGCATCTACTTTATATCCTTGATTCTATTTTTACAATGATTCTACTTTTATGATTTTATGACAGCTTTTAAGATGGTGTCCTATCTCTATTCAATATTTCCACAATTTGTTACTGAAAAACTTTTGACATGGTTTTTAAATTGTCTGCTTATGAGCATCTGGTAGTTGGTGTAAACGGGATCACTTTGCTGTGTATTTTCTCTAAAAGTTACAATTAATTCAGTTCTTCTGTTGCATCTTAATGTACAGTTCAAATACACGTTGTATTTAGTTAAATTAAGCAACAATGTCACATACTATAACTTCTCATCCAGGAAGTACTGAGCACACTGCAGAGATAAATGTCTCACTGGGTGATACAAAAAGCAGTTTACATTAGGGAAGAATAAAACTTAAAATTACATGAACAACAAATGACATTTATACTTTTAAAGGAAAAAGAAAGCCTAGAACTATTTTATTTAATATGACCTTGCCATAGGGAGATGAAGATTTTTTGACTGTTCTTATCCATCCACCCATCCGAGATAATCTTAATACTTATCAAAACATATTTTAGCCAAAAAACCCCCTCTGGAATCCAGAATAGAAATTATATAGAATGCTGTTGATTAGAATTTCTGGTTTGTCTATCTGTATAGAATCATTTGTGATACTTTATAGCTATTCTGTCATGAAGTATTCGAAATATCGGAATAGCTCGACAAAGAAATTCTTTCATTGGAACTGCAGATCTCTGAAAACAATATTTTGAAGAACTATACCTCTCTTTACCATGATTATTTGATCCAGTCTTAAATTTCAGATAGGGTACACATAGACTGTTAATGGAAGACATATAATTTAATAGTCAGATTAATGGAATTAGAAATTTAATCCATGAAGTGGCAGATAGCCTAATCAATCACTTACTACTCTAAAATAAATCGCACTTTACTATATTTCTAAAACACATCAATCATATGTTAATTATAAATTTAGAAAGGAACTTCACAAACAATAAATTTAATGAAAGTTTAACTTAAGAAAGGAAATAATTCTTTAATAGTATAACCAACCAGGACTCTATAGGGCCTTCCCAGGAGAGACCCCACCCCCCACCCTGAGTCTTCTACTTGCATCTAGTATGTAGAAAAGCTTTAGTCTCCCAGGCCTCCTTTCTGAGTCACAGAAATTTGGCTCAAGAGTTATGATTGGGAAAATGTGAACATGTAGTAACAAAAAATAGCAGTGGGGTGAAAAGAACTGGTAACAAATTAAACAACAGATCAGTCATATAGCAGAGTCACAAAATCTTTAGTTCCCCTCAAAGGACACAGATAACAGTGTCTGAAGCACATTCCTGAATTGTTTTACAGGTACTAAAACCCACACTAGATGGAAGAAGATAATTGTATGGTGACCATGAAACACACAGTCCCCAGACCAGCTGGAGCTTAAGGTCTGATGACATTAACCTCTGTGGCATCACCCTATTACCTCACCATCAACCAATCAGAAATCATACAGGAGCTGATCACATACCCTGTGACTATCTCCCTCACCTTGCCTTTAAAAACTCTTCCCTGAAATCCATTGGTGAGTGCTGGTCTTTTGAGTATGAGCCATCCATTTCCCTTCCTTGGCCCCATGTTAGACATCTTGCAATAAACACTGTGCTTTTCCTTCACCACAACTCAGTGTCAGTAGATTGGCTTCACTGAGCCTGGGCAAGCAGACCCAAGTTTGGTTCAATAACAGAAGGATTGAGTTTTGTTTTGTTTTTTAATTTATAAAGGTTGATTCAATTTTTAACTTCAAACTATTATCAGTGTTGTGCATTATGTTCTAGTTTTATATTTAATTGCATTTAATCACAAACTATACACTGCATGCTCTTAAATTTTGTTGCTTTGGGTGCACATGGGCTAAGTCACTTCAGGCGTATCTAACTATTTGCGACCCTATGGGCTATAGCTCACCAGGCTCTTCTGTCCATGGGGTTCTTCAGGCAAGAATACTGGAATGGGTTGCCATTTATTCCTCCAGGGGATCTTCACAAATCAGGGATCAAGCCAGCATCTCTTATGTCTCCTGGACTGGCAGGCAGGTTCTTTACCACTAGTACCACTTCCGTTTGTTGCTTTAATTTAGCTTAAATCATATATGGACTATACTGACGGCTGAGCAGGTAAGGAGTCCACCTGCAGTGCAGGAGACACAGGAGATGGGGTTTCAATCCGTGGGTCAGGAAGACCACCTGGAGGAGGAAAATGGCAACCCACTCCAGTATTTTTGCCTGATAAATCTCATGGACAGAGTAGCCTGGTGGGCTACAGTGCATGGGGTCACAAAGAGTCGGACACGACTGAGTATATACATTTAAATTTTTTTCCTAATTGATTTAAGTAACTGATATTCACTGTGGGATTAACTCTGTTTCAAATCAAATGACTGGCACTTAACTGGCATCATCTTTGGCACTATATTGAATCTTTCTATGACAATCTGCCTAATTGTCAAATGTCTAAAAAAAGTTGCTATGAGGTTTGAAAGAGTTAACATTTATTAAGAGTCTAGATAATTGCCTGGCAAACATTTAACAGAATAGAATTATAATATAAATTTCATCTGTTTGTATATTTTTACTAGTAAGTAGTTTTTTCATTTTCAAAGATTTCATATCTTATTTGTTTTCTAGTTTGATTTGATAATTCCTATTCAAATCTCTTCATTCTTCTCTTGGAAAATTTTCTCAATTCTTCCAATTATTTTAAAAATAAACGTTCCCTTGGGTTTCATCTTAGCCTCACGTCTGCATTTACATGCTCTGCTTAAAGGATGTCATACAGTGCTCTGGACTTTAATGCCATCTATATAAGAGTAACTGGCAGATTTATAGATACAATCCCCACTTTTCCCTTGAACCACAGAACTGTATGTACTACTACCTGCTATATTTCCATTAGTTTGTCAAGCTGGCTTCTGAACTTAAGGTGCCCCAACAGAATTCTTGTTTGGCCTCACTTTCCTCAAGACATCGCTTTCCCTTGATCTTCCCAGTGTTTGTAGATAGCAACTGTACTGCTACTGCTACTGCTAAGTCACTTCAGTCGCGTCCGACTCTGTGCAACCACATAGACGGCAGCCCACCAGGTTCCCTCGTCCCTGGGATTATCCAGGCAAGAACACTGGAGTGGGTTGCCATTTCCTTCTCCAATGCATGAATGTGAAAAGTCAAAGTGAAGTCGCTCAGTCGTGTCTGACTCCTAGCGACCCCATGGACTGCAGCCTACCAGGCTCCTCCATCCATGGGATTTGCCAGGCAAGAGTACTGGAGTGGGGTGCCATTGCCTTCTCCCAGCAACTGTACTACTCTCCCTCAGCTGCTTACTCTGAAAGCCTAAGATATACCTTGATTCTACTCATTCCTTCTCTTCCACTCTTAATTCTTCAAAAAGCTTTTAGACTCAACCTTAGAATAAATGCCTATTGTGTTCTCTTCCTTCCATCTTAACTATAATCACTATCATTCAAGACTCTTATTTTTTAATTTGAATTATTAATAGCCTATTAACTCAACCCCCTGCTACATTCGGTCCTCTTGTAACATATACTTATTATAGAACCCAGAGGGATTTTGTATTAAATAATTTTTCTCGTTAAAACTCTCCACATTAGGTTTCATGCTTTTCTACATTTGAAGACTATTTTAAAGTATAAACCTTCAAGATCTTCTAACTGCCTGTATTTCAGATTGCACCTCAGTGATAAAGTGGTTTACAATAAGAAATATATATTTGCTCTTCCTAGTTTGCAACAGAACTAAAACACTTGCAGTTTCCTAAGTGATGATAGCAACAAAGGTATCCTTTGTTGTGTGAATGAGCTGACTTTGGAAAACATCTAAGGACAGGGCTGGGTTACCATGAAAGCCAACCAGGAATAGAGGACTGAAACATTCACTCCCTCCCCCTAATTTCCTCACAGTTCTGAGAGGCTGCTAAGTCCAAGATCAAAGCACTGGCTGATTCTGTGCCTGAGGAGAGTTCACTTCCTCGTGGAGGGCACTTTCTAGCTGTAACTTCACATGGTGGAAGGAGCAAGACAGCTCTCAGGTCTCTTTTATTAAAAACATTACTCTCATTCATAAGGGCTCTGTTCCCATGACTTAACTGCTTCCAAACTGACTTACCTCCTAATACCATAACATTGGGAATTGGGTTTTAACATATGAGCCTTTATGAACAAACATTCAGATCATAGCATTAACTAATGTATTAAACATACATAAACTAATATTTATATGTATGAATTTACAAGATGTGAAGTAATATTCACAATAAATCTATGTTTAATGTTATTGTTATTAATCTCTATCTTACAAATAATGAAAATGCAGCATAAGAGTCAACTAATGCTCCCAGAATTATAAAACCTGTAAATCGAGAATCAGGATCAAATTCAGACATTCTGAAACAAGAGCCCATAGACTTCATTTCTAAGCCATGAGATCCATGAAGACAGAATTAATTTTGTGCTTGCTGATATAGAATGCTGAACTTTTACCCTCACCATTCTATTTTTACTAAGATACATATTTTTCAATCAATTATTGCATCAAATTTTTTTGCTTCCATTATTGACTATTCAGACTCCCTACCATAAGGTTAGAAATACTTCTTAGTGATACAGATTACTAAAAAATAAAAATAGTGCTCATCTGTATATTTACCAACAAATTCTAAGGAAATAATGTGATGCTACATTTCTCAAGTCATTTCTGATGACTGACATAATGTTTACTGAACTGATATATTTATATATTGACATATATATTTAACATATTTTAAAAAGCTAGGTAAAAGAAACCTGTTCCCTCTAATATGATTCTTTGTTTTCACCATTCTGCACAGTGAATTTATGCAGCACAATCATACCATAGTGTACTTGGTGTTTCAATCTTCACAAAAATTATATTAGGAAGTAGAAGAGTTGTCAGCAATAATCCATCAGAGATATCAGGAAAAGAGATTTTTGTATTTAAAATAATTATCCTTAGATGCTGAGGTCATGAGCCTCAAGAAAAATTTTAGTATGCCTTTTTTTTTCTTATTTATAATTTATTGAATGTGATTTATCTTCATTCATTTAGAGAATTCTTGCTGCTAGCTTTATGGTAGAATTTTGCATATATTTTGCTATAGGTGACATTCATTTTTGTTACATATTTTATTCATATTTAATATGCAAATGCTTCTCAAAGCAAATTACCATATATATTTGATAAAATGCAACGTATTATTTTTAAAAATTAAAATATGATACATATTTAAAAGAGGCAGAGTACTGTCTTCAGAGAGAACTTTAAAACTCATCAGTGTTTAATATATTTGCTATTTTTCTTGTTGTTCAGTTAACTTCACAGGCTGTAACACTGACCTTGGTTTCTACTAATCTTAGCACAGCACTCAGCAAGAGTTTCAAACTGCTAACAAAGCTCTGATTTTTCAACAGACATAGGAGTCACAGTAATACTTTTCTATTCTGGACTAAAATTGGATACCTCTTCCATTATCAATACTGAATTAAATATATTATGGTTGATTTTAATAATTAAAGAAGAACGTAAAAATTAATGTTAGAGTCTGGATGTTGACAAGTTGTATTTTACAAGCTTTTAAAAAACTGTAACTTCTTTTTTTCTGCTTTCACTTCATCAGAATTACTATATATCTTAATCTCAAATTTTTCCCACTATAACAAATGTACTTGGCTCCCAGCACAATCTTCTAAAGCTGATATCATATTGAATATTCTTTTTTGCTTTTTTATTTTAATGTCAATTTTCTAACATAAATTGATGTCTCATGTCCCACTACTAGAATTCACTAGTTTATTATAGGTGAGGATTAATTTCTTCTATTTCATACCAACACTGGTGTTGTTTAGTTGCTAAGTCATGTCCAACTCTTTGTGACCCCATAGACTGTAGCACATCAGGCTTCCCTTGTCATTCACTCTCTCCCAGAGTTAGCTCAAAGTCATATCCATTGGAGTCAGTGATGCCATACAGTCATATCAACATTATGAATATTTTAATTGCTGCTGCTGCTGCTGCTAAGTTGCTTCAGTCATGTCCGACTCTGTGAGACCCCATAGATGGCAGCCCACCAGGCTCCACCATCCCTGGGATTCTCCAGGCAAGAACACTGGAGTGGGTTGCCATTTCCTTCTCCAGTGCATGAAAGTGAAAAGTGAAAGTGAAGTTGCCCAGTCATGTCCGACTCTTCGTGACCCCATGGACTGCAGCCCACCAGGCTCCTCCATCCATGGGATTTTCCAGGCAAGAGTTACTGGAGTGGGCTGCCATGGCCTTCTCCAGATTTTAATTGCAAGTAAATACAATTACGTGATTTATTTAATTTTCTAATGAGCATCAATAATATTATTTACTTGCTTGATAACTTCATTTTACTTGAATCTTGAGAGGCAAAATTGTAAGGCAGATACTTTGTTATAAATTATATGACCAGTTTTTTGGTGTACCATATTAACCTTTCAGAACTTGTTAATTTAACCTGTTTTACTATAAAACACAAGTGTGCATTTTCCATTTAAGGCTATGGTTCAAACTTAATGAAAAATGAAAATAACATGAATATCTTTCTTTCCAACATTTCTTTACAAAAGGGCCAAAGTTTGTATGCAGCATAGTCAAAAATGAATGAGTTCTGGGATGAAAAAAAAACCTGTTTCCTTCAATATTTTCAATGAGCAATAGCAGACTAAAATTTCAATAGGTTCTAAAAACTCTATAAATGATGGTTTAACAAGCCTTTTAAAATATGCTGCTTCTGTACTCCCTTGTCTCTTCCCGATTTTTTTCCTCTTCTCTCTCCTCCTCTGACCCTTCCCTTCCACTTCCCTCTTTTCTCTCTTGTCTTCCCTTCCCTTCTTGTCTCTTCTTTTCTTTATGATTTAAAGCCAGTAAGTTGAGCACACACATTTTATAGGTAACATGCACTCTAGAGTCAGACTTTTGGGGGTAAAATCCTTGCTCAGTGTCACAGCACTGTTGGCTTTTCTAATTTGTTAACATGAGTTGTTTCTTTTTTTTTTGAGGGGGGTTGCTTTGGGAGGTCTTTATTAAGTGAAACTCAATATTAATCTTTATTAGTCTCAGACATGAAATTTTATAATGACTGTCTTTTATGATGTTTGCATTCAAAACAATTTCAACAAAGTTATATTAGCTTTTATATGTTTTGAAAATATCCACTACTGGGGAAAAATGTTACTTTGGATTAAGTAAAGTATAGGACAGAAAGCAATCTTAGAAAGTAGATACAAGCATATTCTTTTCTGTCTTTTCTGAAATCGAGGACTGTTGCAAATGAGCATGTTGAGTAGCATATGTTCATTCTGTCTTGGAATACCATAAAGAACTATAGTACACTATAGGTACTGGCTTCAGATGACGTTAGCAACTAGTTCCAGCTTCCTTCCTTACTATATAATGGGCATTGTGAACATTGATTTCAATGTTCTATTTTCAGGATTAAGTAAGAAAATGAATTTAAAACTGCTTACAGATTTGTCATTAAAAATATTTATCTTGCTGTTTTCTCTCTACTAAGAGTGATTCATCAGTAGAAAGCTAAATGGCATTCATATTATTTTTTTTGGATTTTAGGACAAAAATATTACATGAGATACAAGCATTCTAAATGTGTAAGAGGTAACTTATTTGCATTGTAATTAACTATTCTTCCTTAACAAGGTGACTTGACATTGTAAAGTATCGATGCTGCCATTAAAATGCCTGTGAAGTCATGTTCTTTACTGCTAATTAGGAAGTCTTTTAATATAGCTGAAGTCCATTGTCACTAATTACTACCCTAATAGAATGTCTATATACATACTGATTTCTTGAAATACACTTTGTTTTTGGTGATAATAGAAATAATCTGACAGGGATACTGCCTTGGTTCATCTTTTCTTTAAACAGCAAAGAGGAGGAGGATGAAAAACAGGAGAAGGGGAAGAAAGAGGTGTAGTGGGGAGGAGGGGAAATGGGAGAAAGAGGAAAGGAAGCAGAAGGGAGTAAGGAAGAATGAAAAGAGAAGATATACAGTGTATTTGGTTATTATAAATCCCAGAGCAATAGATTGAGTTGGATGGTGGTGAATATAAAATGTAAACTTCCATTAAATCATTTTATAAACCTTTGATGGCATATTTTAGTTCTCATGTATGCTTGTACTAATATATCCACTTTTCCTAGAGCAATTTGCATCTTTTTGACTCTCTATATTTTACCTAACAAAAATTCTCCCCCACCACATAAGGAAAGAATATAAATAAAGCAAGAAAATAAAAGAAAGTGAAGGGAAGTAAGTGGACAAAGGGAGAATAGTCACTGAATATGCATCCTCTGCTGGATTTTAGTCCCATAAACCATTTCCTAACTTGAAGCTATTACACTCTCTGTGGCTATAGTTCTAGCATATATACAGTGAAATAACTGAGCTAAGTAAAAACATAGGTGATTTTCAGTTATATAATTTATGATGATTTCAAATATGAATGGTTATCAGAGAGGAGTGAATGACAGAGGAGTGGATAAAGAAATTGTGCTATATACGTACAGTGGAATATTACTCAGCCATAAAAAAATAAAATATTGTCATCTGCCACCAACATGGCTAAACCTAGATATTGTCAGAGTGAATGAAGTAAGTCAGAGAAAGACAAATATATGATACTGCTTAAATGTGGAATCAAAAAAACTACAAATGAACTTATTTACAAAACAGAAATACAGTCACAGATGTAGAAAACAAATTAATGGTTACCAGTAGGTAAGAAGATGGAAGTGATAAATCGGGAGATTGAGAATGACATACACATGCTACTAGGTATAACACAGGTAACTAATACAGACCTACCATATAGCACAGGGAACTCTACTCAATACTCTGTAATGACCTATATGGGAAACAAATCTAAAAAAGAATGGATATACGTGTATGTATAACTGATTCACTTTGTCATACACCTAAAATTAACACAACATTGTAAATAAACTACACTCCAATAAATATTTTAAAAGGAAAATAAAGAAAAAGAAAAAAAATGATGTAAATGTCAAGATCAGATATGTTAAATTATTTTCTGCTACCTCCCTCAGGCTCTTCCATTTTATTAAACTCTGCTTTCTCAGTATGCTTAATGTTTATCTAAAGGAGTGTTTCTTGGCAATCTGTATTTTTAATCTTGCCCCAAGTAGAGTTGATGCTGCTGGTTCCAACCACACTTTGAATTTCAAGGTTCGAGGGAATCAGATGCCATCAGTTTAAATCTTCTCTCTGTTATTTCCCTATTATAAAAGTATTACTTTCTTCTTTTTTATGAATATATTTACTTCTTAAATGCTAGGTAAAATTATAGGATTGCCTCACAATTCTGAGACTTAAGAGTCTATTTTAAAACATGTAGGGATAAGGTATAATTTTTTCTCTTAGTTATTACAGGGATGCTATCTAACTCTGCATCCCAGACACTATTTAGCAAAGCAGAGTTTCATATATATTGCTGCAATTTTGAAAACATAAAAGCATGCATGGGTAGTTTTGTGTTTTTAGGTAATCTAAAGGCTAGATCCAGACACTGATGGAGGTTTCGTTCTTTTCTACAGGTGATTTTCTTCAACTATTGTACCTAATAATAAGAAAGCATCACCAGTCACATTTGCTTTCTAATGAGTTCTTTAAAACCTTCTGGGGGCAGCTATCTTTTCACCCTGAAATATCAAATAGCTGTCGTATTGCACTAAATTATTCTCTCCCTTCCTGAACCTAGAAAGCCTAAAAAACTTTTTATCCTTGCCTATCTAATTTTTTAAATTCTTTGCAGAATACTTTTCTGTTATTACATAATTGAACTGAATATTAAGCAGAATAATTGAGGCTTTTCAGGTATTCCTTATACCGATAAGAATAATTTATTTGTGCCATTAAGATTATTATACCTTTCTGATGTACTCCCTGAGACTTCAGAAACAAATATGATGTTGACTGGTTAAAGTGAAAGTCGCTCAGTCGTGTCCAACTCTTTGCGACCCCATGACCTCTTAAACAGTTTTCTTTCTTTAGTGAGCAGAAACATGAAGGAACAGAGAAACAGAGCATATGTAGAGTAGCAAACCAACATAGAAAATCATGTTGGTGGCTGAAAGTCCACCACCATAATGTTTTGGGGGGCCCTCTACTCACAGGTTTATGTGTCTAATTATTGAGATATAGAGCAGACCAATCAATTTTGTTCACAGATCAAATTAAATGAATATGGATAGCCTTTTCACATAAAATCCCCCAAAGACATGAAGTCTAGATTCAAATCCCAAAGAGAAACCGTTAAATTTTCTCTCCATGACCACACTCCTTTACAAATAATGACAATACAAGATTCAGTTCTTTTTGTGGAAAAGTAATAATGTGGTCACTTACAACACATTTTTATCACTTGTACCTAATTACTTCTCAGCCAGTAAGAGTCACACTTATCAATGAGAGTCAGATCTTCATTGTGAATTTTATTTGGTTTCCATTCTAGAATTTGTGTAAATATGTTCAGTCTCTATTCAGAAGCCCCATGCTCATCCATTATATTTTAAATAATCTCAAACTTTATTTATAACACTAAGTGCATCAATTAATGACATGTTTAAGTGACTTCCCTGGTGGCTCAGACGGTAAAGCATCTGTCTACAGTGTGAGAGACCTGGGTTTGATCCCTGGGTTGGGAAGATTCCCTGGAGAAGGAAATGGTAACCAACTCCAGTACTCTTGCCTTGAAAATCCCATGGACGGAGGAGCTTGGTGCAGGCTACTATCCATGAGGTCACAAAGAGTCGGGCATGACTGAGCGACTTCACTTTAAGAAAGGGACTTTGTTATTAATTTATAACCATGCAGAACCAAAGAAAAATAAGTGAGAAAAGAACACACAGATAGAATTTTGCAATTTTAACAGAACAGTAGCAGAAAACTAAAATCTAAAGAGATAATTTTTTTCTATCTAACTTTCTATCTAACTTTTTCTATCTAACTGAAAGTTTCCAAAGATATCGTGGCACTGAAAGCTAAACTTTTCCTTTCTTAAACTGAAGAAATTTTTGATTGGTTAATTAGTCATTCTGGAATAAACACTTAATAAGTCATAATTTGCAGGATAAATACTGCTGCTCTTACAAGCAGTTCAAAGCCTGTTTGTGAAAGGATTTTTGCAAACATCTGTATTCAGTATTATGTTTTGTAACTGTAATTAGAAATTCAGAGGAATGTTAAACAAAGGTTAGGTCTGAAGTAATCTCCAGTGTATATTTTATATTGTTGTGTGCATTACTCTAGTTTAAAGTGATGCATTTATCCTGACGTCCACAATACAGAAAGCTCTTTTGTGGTAATTCTGAGAATTAGGAAAACTGTCGAATATTCATATGGCTTGAAAAGTAATTTGCAATACATGCAATGGATTTGCATTTATTACTATTGCTGTATTGTTACAGAGAATTTTCCATGTATTCTATTTGGCATATGCTGTAGCGCACATAGGAATTTTTTTTTTTTTTCCTTCAACTGACAGATATTGAATGGAGTGAAGCCAATCAGTACAGTTTAGCTCTCTGACTCTAGTAAATTCTGCAATGATTCTCATGGGATATGCTAAGGTAATGCTAAAATAGGTTATTATAAGTCAAAATATCTTTGGGCAAAACTAAATTGGTTCCAGAGTCATTAAGCCTACTGACTAAGGATTTTTAGCCTGTTAAACATGATTCCCCCTTCCATACAGCTTTTCTTAATTCCTCTCAGTATTTATTGCAGCTTCCATTTTTTCCTTCACTCACAATTGCACTAGATCTTACTTATTATTTTTAACATATCTGAGTTGAATTACTTTCATTGATTGGAGGGCTTTAGAAGGGATTTGTGAAGGAAATACAAAACTTTCTCAGGAACCAGACATAAGCAATGAGTAGGGAATAGACATAAGACAAAGAACTATACTAAGGAGTGGTACATGGGTGAATAGTCACTGTAATTTCTACTGTTGCTCGAATTACTAGTATATTCCAGTTACTGGACATATTTTATCTGCAGTGCTCCCAAATGTTCTGTATGTATATAGTAATTTAGCACCGATTTTGTAGTATGTGCCACCATTTGGTATTTGTACCATTTTGACAACTTGCCAAAAGTTATAAAAGTTGCTAGGATCTGTACCCTCATCTATAAGGACATAACTTTTTCAATAGTAAGGCTGCATCTCTGATTCAGAACCAGTAATTTAATTTGAATTAAGGGCAGACAAGAATCAGCAGAATACTGGGCTGGACTTCAGTAAGGCATAAACATGAAGTGTCACAGGAGGTCATCTGGCAGATAGGGAAGCAGTGGCTTGGTGTCACTGAGACACAGAAGGTATATCACACCATGATTTTGGGGAATTTTCAAATAATTCATGACTTTTGATATTTAATTTAATGAATTTATCTCACCATTTATATTCACATATTTACCAAGCACCCTATTCACCATTTGGAGCATGCACACAATATGGAATGCACACAACTATATCTAGCCTCATTCAGTTTTTAGTTAACAAACAATGAGTGAGCAACGGCTCCACCTTAGGCAATGACAGAAACCTTACTTTAGATCTGTCATAGTAATTTAGTAAAAAGAAATAAAGATGTGCATGAAGGTAACTATAGAGAACACAAGGATCTTGTGACTTATTTTAATATAAATCCTGATAACGAAGGCACGGTGAGAGGAAGGAAATAATGCTTGCATTGAGCAGTAGAGACTGGGTGGTGGTGGTGGTGTCATCATTGGGTCGTGTCCAACTTTGAGGCCCCACTGAGTGTAGCCCACCAGGCTCCTCTGTCCATACAATTTTGCAGGCAGAATACTGGAGTAGATTGCCATTTCCTTCTCCTGGGGATCTTCCCGACCCAGGGATTGAACCTGCATGTCTGACATTGCAGGTGGAGTCTTTTACCACTGAGCCACCAGGGAAGCCCCAGAGACTGGACAGGGGTTAGGATAATTTCTGAAGTTAGGCATTTTGGTTAAGCTTTTAATCATGTTAGAATTAGCTTTAGAGAGTATGTACAAAAGATGGTAGAAAAATATAATTTCATAATATATTTATGAAATGCTTAGAAATGTTAGCAATATATTTTATGTAACATATCACTTATATAATACCAATAGAATAACTTATTCATTAGTTCAAAACCTTTTGATAGTCTATTCTGATAATGGGTCAATTACTATGTTAAGAACAATAATGATGAATTTAGAAAATATATTAACCTTTAAGGAGTCTAGTGGGGGAAATAAAGTCCATTAAAATAATTGCAGAACACACATGAATTAAAAAACAGAAGTGAAATGTGCCAAAGAAACATATACTTGACTTTAACCAGAAGTCAGAGACACACTCTCTGATAAAGCATGAAGAGGAGATGGTGGTGTGTTAGAACCATGAGGAAAGAAAGTTCCAGGTAGAGGAGAGTGAATTTGTAGTAACAGAATCTAAAAAGCAACTTCATATTAATAAATTGAAAGTCCTCTGCTATTTTAAATATAACAACAACAAAAAAAAAGGGTTAAGATACAGTCAGGGGACTAGATTTTGAAGGTACATTCGGGTCATGGACATCAACAGATGGCCAGCACCGAAATCAGATTGATTATATTCTTTGTATCCAAAGATGGAGAACCTATATACAGTCAGCAAAAGCAAGACCAAGAGCTGACTGTGGCTCAGATCATGAATTCCTTATTGCCAAATTCAGACTTAAATTGAAGAAAGTGGGGAAAACCACTAAACCATTCAGGCATGACCTAAATCAAATCCCTTATGATTACACAGTGGAAGTGACAGACAGATTTAAGGGACAAGATCTGATAGAATGCCTGATGAACTATGGAAGGAAGTTTGTAACATTGTACAGGAAACGGGAAGAAGACCATTCCCAAGAAAAAGAAATGCAAAAAAGCAAAATGGCTGTCTGAGGTGGCCTTACAAATAGCTGTAAAAAGAAGAGAAGCCAAAAGCAAAGGAGAAAAGGAAAGATATACCCATTTGAATGCAGAGTTCCAGAGAAAAGCAAGAAGAGATAAGAAAGCTATCCTCAGTGATCAATGCAGAGAAATAGAGGAAAACAACAGAATGGGAAAGACTAGAGATCTCTTCAAGAAAATTAGAGATACCAAGGGAACATTTCATGCAAAGATGGGCTCGATAAAGGACAGAAATGGTATGGACCTAACAGAAGCAGAAGATATTAAGAAGAGGTGGCAAGAGTACATAGAAGAACTGTACAAAAAGATCTTCATGACCCAGATAATCACAATGGTGTGATCACTCACCTAGAGCCAGACATCCTGGAATGTGAAGCCAAGTGGGCCTGAGGAAACATCACTAGGAACAAAGCTAGTGGAGGTGATGGAATTCCAGTTGAGCTATTTCAAATCCTAAAAAATCAATGATGCTATAAAGTGCTACACTAAATATGTGAGCAAATCTGGAAAACTCAGCAGCGGTCACAGGACTGGAAATGGTCAGTTTTCATTCCTATCCCAAAGAAAGGCAATGCCAAAGAATGCTCAAACTACTGCACACTTTCACTCATCTCATATGCTAGTAAAGTAACGCAAACAATTTTCCAAGCCAGGCTTCAGCAATATGTGAACTGTGAACTTCCAGATGTTCAAGCTTGCCAGGAGCCAGCACGGGAGTTCCCACCCATGACAAGGTCATGCAGGAGAGCCTTGATGGGCAAGGTGAGTCAGGACTCAAGGGGCCCCCTGGATCTGCTTAAGCATCTACCCCAAAACCAGAATCTGTCTGTGTTACTATTTTACAACTTTCACCAACTCCTCTGACATTAGCGGGGGGGGCTACCTTCGACCACCTTTCTTTGAAGGAAATCAACTTAAAGCTCTAGTTAATTAGAGGAGTGTTTCAATCCAAACCCCTCAGATGGCTCTCAAACTTGCCTGACAGGTTTATCCGGACTCCTACAGCTAGGCATAGGATTGTTTACAGCCTCCAACCGCGAGATGCACGGAAAGCTTAAGATATTCAAACAGTATAGAGCCTCTCGGGGAGTTAGAAATTATTAGAATAGAACTGGTGGAGGATTTCATTGTTGAGCCAATGCTTGCTGCCAAGCTTCCACATCCCCTGTATTGTATCCTTGGGAGTATATTAATTAATATAGTTGGTATATAGAAAAAATAAGTAGTGGCCTTGGTGTTAACAACTTTAGACCCTTAAGGTAATAAATCCTTTCCTTGTTACAGCCCTATAGGAATGCAACTTTATGTAGTGCTTTTGGAGAGTGGCACCAAACTTAAAAAAAATTACTTTTGGAGAAAATAAGTTTTCATCAGGCTTGGTCTCCCCGTGTTGTTCTTGCTTCCTTTTCTCTCCTTTTCTTCTCTGTTCTTCCTTCAAGATGACTGACTGGAGCATGGGGGCCCTCTGATACCACTTACCTGCCTGAGCTTCTAAGACCAACTCTTAGGTGCCTAAGGTAGGGCATCTTCAGCTATTCGAGAGGGCGCCTGCAGCCTCTGTGGTCAGAACAAGCTCGGTGTCACAAACTTTATTGGTTTCCCAAGTAAGCCAGTCAGATCAAGCCTCTGTCTCTCCCCTTTTATCTATACTTTCAATTGCCAATGCCGTCATCCTGAAGCTATCCCTGGATCCAACCCGGGCTGGACCCCGGTACAAGCTAGTTTCAGAAAATGCAGAGGAACCAGAGATCAAATTGCCAACATACACTGCATCATTGAAAAAGCAAAGGAGCTCCAGAAAAACATCTATTTCTGCTTTATTGACTATGCCAAAGCCTTTGACTGTGTGGATCACAATAAACTGTGGAAAATTCTGAAAGAGATGGGAATACCAGACTACCTGACCTGCCTCTTGAGAAACCTGTATGCAGGTCAGGAAGCAACAGTTAAAACTGGACATGGAACAAACAACTGGTTCTAAATAGGAAAAAGAGTACATCAAGGCTACACATTGTTAACCTGAATATTTAACTTATATGCAGAGTACATCATGAGAAATGCTGGGCTGTAAGAAGCACAAGCTGGGATCAAGATTGCCAGGAGAAATATCAATAACTGCAGATATGCAGATGACACCAGCCTTATGGCAGGAAGTGAAGAAGAACTGAAGAGCCTCTTGATGAAAGTTAAAGAGGAGAGTGAAAATGTTGGCTTAAAACTCAACATTCAGAAAACTATGATCATGGCATCTGGTCCCATCACTTCATGGCAAATCGATGGAGAAGCTGGAAATAGTGGCTACCTTTATTGTTGGGGGCTCCCAAATCATTGCAGATGGTGACTGCAGCCATGAAATTAAAACACACTTACTCCTTGGAATGAAATTTATTTCTAATCTAAATAGCCATATTAAAAAGCAGAGATATTACTTTGGTAACAAATTTCTGTCTAGTCAAGGCTATGGTTTTTCCAGTAGTCACGTATGGATGTGAGAGTTGGACTATAAAGAAAGCTGAGTGCCAAGAATTGATGCTTTTGAATTGTGGTGTTGGAGTAGACTCTTGAGAGTCCCTTGGACTGCAAGGAGATCCAACCAGTCCATCCTAAAGGAGATCAGTCCTGAGTGTTCATTGGAGGGACTGATGCTAAAGCTGAAACTCCAATACTTTGGCCACCTGATGCAAATATCTGACTCATTGGAAAGGTCCCTGATGCTGGGAAAGATTAAGGGCAGGAGAAGAAGGGGATGACAGAGGATGAGATTGTTGGATGGCATCACTGACTCAATGGACATGAGTTTGGGTAGGCTCCGGGAGTTGGTGATAGACAGGGAGGCCTGGTGTGCTGTGGTTCATAGGGTTGCAAAGAGTTGGACACAACAGAGCGAGTGAACTGAACTCCCGTCTCTGTGCTCAATGCAAAAATTTTCACTTTATTCCAAAGAAATAAGTGGTTTAAAGTTCTTTTTTTTAATGTCAAAAAGATACAATAATAATTACAACAAAATTTTGTTTTCTTTATTGTGGAAAACAAGTTGTTTTGGTTGTGTGAACTTAAGTGCTTTGGGTATTCTCTAATTATCAAATGAAGAACTGTCTGTGTGTGTCTACATGTGTCTGTACACATGTCCATTAGATTATATATGTTAACTTTGTTTTCCAAATCTTCTGGATCCCTGTTATTACTTTAACAACTTGATTTATTAATTTCATATAGTAATGGTGAATTATTCATCTTACTCTTATGTAACAACCTTCTTCAAACTCTAATTCCTCTAGGTCAATAGATGGTCTAACTCTACTTAGTATGCAATTGCCAAATGCAGCATATAACTCCAAATACTTTTACCAAATGTTCTGATGAACATGAAGTACTGTAAAAATACTTGACTGCAGTATCTTTTCAATGTTACACTTCAGTTAAATTAGTTAAAAGTTAAAGTCAGTTCAGTTCAGTTGAGTTGCTCAGTTGTGTCCGACTCTTTGCGACCCCATGAACCACAGCACACCAGGCCTCCCTGTCCATCACCAGCTCCCGGAGTCCAACTAAACCCATGTCCATCAAGTCGGTGATGCCATCCAGCCATCTCATCCTCTGTCGTCCCCTTCTCCTCCTGCCCCCAGTCCTTCCCAGCATCAAGGTCTTTTCCAATGAGTCAGCTCTTTGCATCAGGTGGCCAAAGTATTGGAGTTTCAGCTTCAACATCAGTCCCTCCAATGAAAGCCCAGGACTGTTCCCCTTTAGGATGGACTGGTTGTATCTCCTTGCAGTCCAAGGGACTCTCAAGAGTCTTCAACACCACAGTTCAAAAGGATCAGTTTTTCAGTGTTCAGCTTTCTTCACAGTCCAACTCTCACATCCATACATGACCACTGGAAAAACCTTAAGTTAAATTAATGATTTTCTATATTTTTCCTAATGATTCTTATTTCTGTCTTCCCTTTTGTCTTGTCATTGTTTGACCGAGCATTTTTATGACACCATTTTTACATCTCTATCATTTTTTTTTTAGGATTTATTTTTCCATAAAACTTAATTATTACTCTAGGGTTTATTCTGCATATACTTAATGTTTCACAGTCTAATTTTTTGGGGGCTGTGCTTGTGGGCTGTCACTTCCCGACCAGGGACTGGACCTAGTCCATGAGAGTCCTAAGCACTAGACCACCCAGGAACTCCCTCACAGTCTACTTTCAACTAACAAATGCTGAGTCCCTTTTGGGATGAAGATGTGAGCTCTTAAGGGATTGCCAAAGAATGCTACACTACTGTCTTGGGGAATGTACTCTTTTTGTTTTTACAGGATGTATTTTAGGGTCATGTCAATAGAAGAAGGCTGCCCTATTCTGTGTCTTTATTCAGTCATGTCCAACTTTCTGTGTCCACATGGATGATAGCCGGTCAAGCTTCTATGTTCATGGGATTTTCCAGGCAAGAATACTGGAGTGGGTTGCCATTTCCTCCTTCAGGGGATCTTGCCAACCCATTCCTTGAACTTGCATCTCTTATGTCTTCTGAGTTTGGTAGATGGATTCTTTACTGGCTGAGACAACAGGGAAGCTTTTTATTGGTGGGTATCAATAGTAATTATCTCATCTTCTTCTGGATCTAGTTAGTACACAGAAATGTATAGTATACACCACATTGTAAAATATATGCCAAACAGTGATAGCTCAGGATGCCTATCTCTGTCCTCTTTCTCTCTATTTTGACATCTGTGACTCCTCCATGTGATCAGGTTGATTTTCTGGCAAAGATGGACACAAAAAAGGAAAGAAATGGTATGGACCTAACAGAAGCAGAAGATATTAAGAAGAAGTGACAAAAACACACAGAACTATATAAAAAAGAACTTCATGATCCAGACAACCACCATGGTGTGATCACTCATCTAAAGACAGACATCCTGGAATGCAAAGTCAAGTGGTCCTTAGGAAGCATCACTAAGAACAAAGCTAGTGGAGGTGAAGGAATTCCAGTTGAGCTATTTCAAATCCTAAAAAAAATGATGCTGTTAAAGTGCTGCATTCAATATGCCAGCAAATTTGGAAAACTCAGCAGTGGCCACAGGACTGGAAATGGTCAGTTTTCATTCCAATCCCAAAGAAACAGAAGGCCAAAGAATGTTCAAACTACCACACAACTGCATTCATCTCACACACTACCAAAGTAATGCTCAAAATTCTTCAAGATAGGCTTCAACAGTTCATGAGCTATGAAATCCCAGATCTCCAGCCTGGGTTTAGAAAGGCCAGAGGAACCAGGGATCAAATTGCCAACATCCGTTGGATCATCAAAAAAGCACGAGAGTTCCAGAAAAACATTGACTTCTGCTTCATTGACTATGCCAAAGCCTTTGACTGTGTGGATCACAATAAACTGTGGAAAATTCTGAAAGAGACGGGAATACCAGACCACCTGACCTGCCTCCTTAGAAATATGTGTGCAAGTCAAGAAGCAACAGTTAGAACCAGACATGGAACAAAACACTGGTTACAAATCAAGGAAAGAAGTATGTCAAGGCTGTATATTGTCACCCTGCTTATTTAACTTATATGCAGAGTACATCATGAGTAATGCTGGGCTGGAGGAAGCACAAGCTGGATTCAAGACTGCCAGGAGAAATATCAACAAACTAGATATACAGATGACACCATCCTTATGGCAGAAAGCAAAACTAAAGAGCCTCTTGGTGAAAGTGAAAAAGGTAAGTGAAAAAGTTGGCTTAAAACTCAAGATTCAGAAAACTAAGATCATGATATCTGGTCCCATCAGATCAGGGCAAGTAGATGGGGAAACAATGGAAACAGGGACAGAGTTTATTTTGGGGGCTCCAAAATCACTGAAGATGGTGACTGTAGCCATGAAATTAAAAGACACTCTTTCCTTGGAAAACAAAACAAAACAAAAAACTATACCAACCTAGACAGCAAAATAAAAAGCAGAGACATTACTTTGCCAACAAAGTCCAGCTAGTCAAAGCTATGGTTTTTCCAGTAGTCATGTATGGATGTAAGAGTTGGACTATAAATAAGCTGAGTGCTGAAGAATTGATGCTTTTGAATTGTGGTGTTGGAGAAGCCTCTTGAGAGTCCCTTGGACTGCAAGGAGATCCAACTAGTCCATCCTAAAGTAGATCAGTCCTGAATATTCATTGGAAGGACTGATGTTGAAGCTGAAACTCCAATACTTTGGCCACCTGATGCAAAGAACTGACTTACTGGTAAAGACCCTGATGCTGGGAAAGATTGAAGGTGGCAGGAGAAGGGGTTTACAGAGGAAGAGATGGTTGGATGGCATCACTGACTCTATGGACATGAGTTTGAGTAATCTCCAGGAGTTTTGGTTGGACAGGGAAGCCTGGCATGCTGAAGTTCATGGGGTTGCAAATATTCTGTCACACCTGAGCAAATGAACTGAACTGACTCCTCCAATCAGTCTTCCCTATTATGGAGCAGCAGACATCAGCATCCAAGGTGTTATGTGAACAAACCTTTACAATATACAGGCCAAGTTCTTTGGGGATTCTCAGCTGAATTTTTACTATAGCTCAAGGATGGGCCTAGGGAAAAAATATATATGCATCAACACTTTATATATGACAAAGGTGGCATTATTTTTTTTTACTTGATAAGTTCTTCCTCATATCAGTCAGTTCAGTCGCTCAGTCATGTCTGACTCTTTGTGACCCCATGGACTGCAGCAGGCCAGGCTTCCCTGTCTATCACCTACTTCCGGAACCTACTCAAACTCATGTCCATGAAGTCGGTGATACTATCCAACCATCTCATCCTCGGCTGTCCCCTTCTCCAGCCTTCAATCTTTCCCAGCATCAGGGTCTTTTCAAATGAGTCAGTTCGTCGCATGAGGTGGCCAAAGTATTGGAGCTCAGCTTCAGCATGAGTCCTTCCAATGAATATTTATGACTGATTTTCTTAAGGATTGACTGGTTGGATCTACTTGCAGTCCAAGGAACTCTCAAAGTCTTCTCCAACACCACAGTTCAAAGCATCAATTTTTTTGGCACTCAGCTTTTTTTATAGTCCAACTCTCACATCTATACATTTCCTTTATATAAGTCATTTAGTTTGGAGAAGAGTGATTACTGAGACATGTAACATCATACACTAGATAACAATTAAATTACCCAAATCCTGATTTAAGTTTTTAAAAGTATTCTCTAGTAAATATGATGATTTTTCAACATTAAAATTATGTGTCAACCATGGTGATAAGTAAAAAATGTAAAAGTTTTATGTATTTAAAGTACTTAAGAGAACCATTTGTCTTTTTTGGCATGAGATTTTCAAATCATATTTTTATTGTTTCCTCTCTTAAAAATGTTTTAAAATGTATTACCTAAATCTTAAAAGCCCTGAACATGCAGTAAGCATAATATAAAGTACACAATCATAAATGCACGTTGCACACATTAATTGTAATTTTACAAAAATAATTATAAAATCACAAATTTTATAAATAAGATTTTTAAAAAATATCTTTACATTTTGAAGCCACACATGCTTACTGTTTTGTTTAATAATAATTTATTTTAATTGTTGTCCAAATACATATCCATATTGCTGACATTAATTGTAAAATTTCATCAAAATTTTAAAACGGCATGTATCATCATTTGAAAATAATGGAAGAACCAATGGAAAGGGAAAGGAATACAAATTAGATAAATTTACAAATCAATTATGATTCTTTAAGTATGCAATACCAGGGAAGACACTGTCTATATCACAAATAAGATATTCTCCTATATTACAAGAACATATGTTTATATATATTTATCTCTATAACGTCCTTGCTATCAAGACTACAACTCCAAAGTAAACACTTCCAGTAGGATAGCCAATAAACAATTGAAATTCACTATGAACCAAATACAAACATCCTTCTTGCTTTCATTATTTTCATTTTATATTTCAGCCTGAAATAGCCTTCAAAATCTAATAAAATCCCTCATTCTGCAAGGCTTTTTCAAACATCTGCTGCGCAATTGTATTTCTATCCTTTGTATATTCTTGAGATTTATAACCAATTAAATGCTATATGAATTCTGTTTTCAGGTAGAATATAACACAACTAATGGTAGGAGTCTTATATATTTTCTATTCCACATATATCTAATGCTTTGTGTTCAATATCCCAGATACTCAAAAAATGTTAGTTAATTTTTAATTAAATGGTATGATCATTTCTAAAATTGTTATTTACATTGATGAACATATGTAAAATTAAGAGTAAAACTGTCTATAATCATTGAAACATGTTAAGATTAAGTAGTGTTTAAAAAGATTATGTGCACTATTTGCTACATCAAAGATATGATTAAAATTTTATATCAATAAAACAAAACAGAATATATATGGCTGAGCCTTTAAAAAGAGTATTTGATATATATTACTAGTAAATTTTGTACTAGTTGAGAAATTTACAAGAGACAGTATGTCATCGCACTTAATCTTTAACAGGTATCACTGTAGGAAATTGTACTTCCTGATACCCTGTATTTTCCTTTTCCAGAATGTGACGTCACTTGCAGAAGCATATTTACTATAATTAAGGATTGTTTCCAAATTATTGCTATCAAAATTAAAATAAACTTCAGAACTGAAATTATTCTAAACCTACCAAAGCTCTTACTCAAACAAATGAATACATTCTAGAACATAAAAAGAAAGAACACCACATGTTCCCAAGGAATAGAAAAATAATTTATAAAACAGTAAGATACAGAACACAGGCCATGAAACAAAACATTAAGCAAAGTGAAAAGCAGCTGTTGAGCTGTATTTCAAGTACTTCTAGTTCTAAAAGAAATACGCTGATGTATCAGAATAAAGAAACTTTTTTTTTTTTGCAGAGAATTGTTTCAAATCATAAAATAAATGGAAATCATGAACTTATCAAAGTAACATAACTTGTATTGCCATCTAACAAAAGATAAGCAAATATCTGGCTTAATAATATTCAGATTAAAGCAAATCTAAAATGTGTAATATATAAATTAGTAAAATAGCAATGTTACATCAGCAGTTTTATAAGGATGAAAATATTTCACAAATAATACTAGAATATTGTATTTGACTTTGCTATTCATATTATTAACAAATATTATTAATCAATATATTAAATGAATGGAAGAATATTGAAGTTTGAATATTTGAAAATAACATGAAAAATAACTTCCATACCTCATCATCAGCATATAAATTCTTTCATTTTTAAACATTTATCAGAGCCAACTACAAAAAGAATGCTTATAGAAAATTAATGAGTTTGATAAGCTATAGGCTAAGAAATTCAGAAAATCAGTGGATTTTTTTAATCTGTTTTGCTCCTTATCTCTTTTAGTTTTATTATAACTTGTTGTTGTTTTTCCTTCTTTTTCATTTCCATTTATTGAACAAATATTTCTTCAGTACTAAAAGCCCTGTTATACTAAATGCCCTGTTACAGATATTTAGAGTACATCAGTGAACAAACAAATCAAAATTCTACATGCAGGAGACTTCTATTCCATTAGTAGAGATCTAATAAACCTAATAATGAGTAAAATATATAATGCTTCTGAAGATGATAGTAAGAAAACCAAAGAATGAGAGAGAAATAACATTTTTAAATGTGTTTAAATGTGTTAACTCAAATTTAAGCTTAGAATCATTTATCCATGATGCTGTTAAAGTGCTGCACACACTATGCTAGCAAATTTGGAAAACTCAGCAGTGGCCACAGGACTGGAAAAGGTCCGTTTTCATTCCAATCCCTAAGAAAGGTAATGACAAAGAATACTCAAACTACCACACAATTGCTCTCATCTCACACGCTAAAAAAGTAATGCTCAAAATTCTCCAAGACAGGTTTAAACAATACATGAACCATGAGCTTCCAGATGTTCAAGCTGGATTTAGAAAAGCAGAGGAACCAGAGATCAAATTGCCAACATCCATTGGCTCATCGAAAAAACAAGAGAGTTCCAGAAAAAGATCGACTTCTGCTTCATTGAATATGGCAAAGCCTTTGACTGTGTGGATCACAATAAACTGTGGAAAATTCTGAAAGAGATGGGAATATCAGACCACCTGACCTGCCTCCTGAGAAATCTGTATGCAGGTCAAGAAGCAACAATTAGAACTGGGAATGGAACAACAGACTGGTTCCAAATCGGGAAAGGAGTACTTCAAGGCTATGTATTGTCACCCTGCTTATTTAACTTGTATGCTGAGAACATCATGAAAAAGGCTGGAAGGGATGAAACACAAGCTTGAATCAAGATTGCCTGAGGAAATATCAATAACCTCATAGATGCAGATGACACCACCCTTATGGCAAAAAGCAAAGAAAAACTAATGAACCTCTTAGTGGAAGTGAAAGAGAAGAGTGAAAAAGTTGGCTTAAAGCTCAACATTCAGAAAACTAGGTCACGACAACTGATTCCATCACTTCATGGCAAATAGCTAGGGGGCAATGGAAACAGTGACAGACTTTATTTTGGGTGGCTCCAAAATCACTGCAGATGGTGAGTACTGCCATGAAATTGGAAGACGCTAGCTGCTTGGAAGGAAAGTTATGACCAACCTAGACAGCATATTAAAAAGCAGAGACATCACTTTGCCAACAAAGTCCAGCTAGTCAAAGCTATGGTTTTCCCAGTAGTCTTGTATGGATGTCAGAGTTGGACTATAAAGAAAGCTAAGCACCGAAGAATTGATGCTTTTGAACTGTGGTGTTGGTGAGAAGACTCTTTAGAGTCCCTTGGGACTGCAAGGAGATCCATCCAGTCCATCCTAAAGGAAATCAGTCCTGAATATTCATTAGAAGGACTGATGCTGAAGCTGAAACTCCAATTCTATGGCCACCTGATATGAAGAACTGACTCATTTGAAAAGACACTGATGCTGGGAAATACTGAAGGTGGGATGAGAAGGGGACGACAGAGGATGAGATGGTTGGATGGCATCACCGACTCAATGGACATGAGTTTGAGTAAGCTCAGGGTGTTGGTGATGGACAGGCAGGCCTGGCATGCTGCATTCCATGGGGTCACAAAGAGTCAGACATGCCTGAGTGACTGAACTGATCTATTATGAGAAATCTTTTCATTTACTCTTAGAAATTGGTTATATTTCTATGGATCCTTGATTGTTTTTATTTAAATAGTGTTTGGTGCATTTTAAAATCTTTCTATTGAATTTTTTTTGCATTGAAAGAATTTTAAGTAGGCTTTTTACCTATTTCCTGTTTTAAAACTGTTGACTTTTCCCTTAAACTTTAATGATTTCTTCTGTTTCATAAAAGCAACATCTCTCATATCTGGAGTATATCAACTACATATTTTACTTATTTTTATTGGAAATGATTAGTTGTTTCTCACAGAAAACTATTTTTTATCTATATCCTATTAGTACTTGATTACAAAGGAAACATTCCCCTCATTTATGATTTTTATTTTGTCAAGTTTTTATCATTGTACTAGTTGCCTCTTGCTGTGAAACAAATTAGCACAAATGCTTTAGCTTAAAGCAACATGTATTTATTATCTCACAATTTCTACAGGACAGAGTTTTGGGCATACAGCTTAGCTGAGTTCTCTGCTTCAGTGTCTCACAAGACTGCAATCAGTGGGAGCAAGGGTTAATAACAAATCAGAAACTTGTCTGGGTAAAGATCTGCCTCTAACCTTCCTGCAGGTCACTGGTAGAATGCATCTCGTTGTGTCTGTAGAAATGAGCTCCCCCCACCCTTTTTTTTTTTTTTTTTTTTTTCCTTTCTGGCTACTGGCAAGTGACCACTGAGCTCCTAGGGGCTCCCCACATTTCCTTGGAACATGTCCCCTTCCACTGGCAGCTCATTTTTCAAATGTAGCAAAGTAGAGAGTCATTTTCATCATTTGTACAACTGTGACAGGGCCTATAAATAACATATGAGGAACACGAGGGTGACCGCACATCAACAATGTCTTATTCTAGACAGAAGACCTTACCATACTCAGAGTATAGAGCATGAACTATCCTAGGGTTTGCTGTGTGTGCTTAGTTGCTAAGTCATGTCGGACTCTTTGTGATCCTATGGGCTATAGCCCTCCAGACTCTTCTCTCCATGGGGATTCTCCAGGCAAGAATACTAGAGTGGGTTGCTATGTCCTCCTCCATGGGATCTTCCCAACCCAGGCACCAAATCCAGGTCTCCCGCACTGCAGGTGAATTCTTTACCATCTGAGTCACCAGGCTGGCCTGCCACAATGATAACTGTAAATGTTTCTGTCATGTCTGGTGGTTTTCAACAGGCAACACCCATGAGATAGCCTTAGCTCCCTTCCCTTTCACCCTTGCATGTTTTGACCAATGATCTTTCAAATACAATCCTCACATCATATTATTTGTTTAGACTACCAGGCATCCATATACTGGTTTTCTGTGATACAGCCTGATTATTTGGTCCTCTGACAAGACTAGAGAATAGCTAAAGCTTAATAAACTTTATTTTACTAATATAATAATTTTAAAACTGTCTTGTTTGCTTTTGCATTTTCATACAACTATGCCCCTTTATGCTATGAGTACCAGAATACAGTATGCTATAAAATTCCTCTCCACTTTAAACTTTATTGTAAATGTCTATAAATGGTCTATAAATTAAAAGAACTAATCTTTATAATGATGTAGAGTTGAACACACAGATTGAGGGTTGAAATTTATTGTCCTACTGATTTGCAAGATAACCCCTAAACATTAGATATGATCTTTATATTCTAGTTATATCCCCTACAATCTCAAGTTTGAACAAAACAACAGAAAAAGTCAATGTCCATCTCTATATACAGTGGAGCATCTTGTTTAATTATACATGAGAGTGTGGACCTTGTAGCTGGATTGCAACTGCTGATGTGATTAGCAGATATCCCCAGGCATTTTTTATTTTACCTTTACTTGAATTTCCTTGCAAGTTCATGGACAGGATTTTCCTTTATTAAATATCACCATGGTCATTATAATGGTAAATTGATAGGAGATATATTAGCTGCTAAGTCGCTTCAGTCGTGTCCGACTCTGTGCAACCCCATAGACGGCAGCCCACCACCAGGCTCTTGCCTGGGATTTTCCAGGCAAGAACACTGGAGTGGGTTGCCATTTCCTTCTCCAATGCATGAAAGTGAAAAATGAAAGTGAAGTCGCTCAGTCGTGTCCGACTCTTCGCGACCCCATGGACTGCAGCCTACCAGGCTCCTCCATCCATGAAATTTTCCAGGCAAGAGTACTGGAGTCGGGTGCCATTGCCTTCTCTGAGGTATATTAGGTATCATATTAAATAGGGGTTTTCCACATATTATTGAGTTTATTAAAGTAATAATGTTGGTTACAAGAATGTTTAAATTTAATGATCATTTAATACTTGTTATTTTACCATTCTGCATTTATGATTGTAAGTTTTAAAAGCCCAAGTTGTTTTATTTTTATTATAACCTCTCTTTCATATCTGTTTTAACTTTATATATCAAATGATGATAAATTTATTATAATTATTACTAATTGTGCTATATATGTTTCAAGGTTTATTTACTGATTATAATTTAAAAAACAGATCCATTTAAAAAGCAGTATTACAGGTAAGCAAATCAACTAGGATTATGTTTTCTAAACTTTCCTACTAGGTGGTAATAAGAAAAGTTTTCATAAATAATGGTAAAGAACTATATCAGACACTTCTTTCCAAAATGTATATAAACTGAATTATTAACTTGGAGGAACCATTAATGTGTTTTTAACATTTTAAACGAAGATCATGGCATCTGGTCCCATCACTTCATGGGAAATAGACGGGGAAACAGTGGAAACAGTGGCAGACTTTATTTTTCTGGGCTCCAAAATCACTGCAGATGGTGACTGCAGCCATGAAATTAAAAGACGCTTACTCCTTGGAAGGAAAGTTATGACCAACCTAGATAGCATATTCAAAAGCAGAGACATTACTTTGCCAACAAAGGTCTGTCTAGTCAAGGCTATGGTTTTGCCAGTGGTCATGTATGGATATGAGAGTTGGACTGTGAAGATAGCTGAGCGCCGAAGAATTGATGCTTTTGAACTGTGGTGTTGGAGAAGACTCTTGAGAGTCCCTTGGACTGCAAGGAGATCCAACCAGTCCATTCTGAATGAGATCAGCCCTGTGACTTCTTTGGAAGGAATGATGCTAAAGCTGAAACTCCAGTACTTTTGCCACCTCATTGGAAGAGTTGACTCATTGGAAAAGACTCTGATGTTGGGAGGGATTGGGGGAAGGAGGAAGAGGGGACGACAGAGGGTGGGATGGCTGGATGGCAACATTGACTCGATGGACATGAGTTTGCGTGAACTCCAAGAGCTGGTGATGGACAGGGAGGCCTGGCGTGCTGAGATTCATGGGGTCACAAAGAGTCGGACTCCACTGAGGGACTGAACTGAACTGACTGAACTGAACATTTTAAAGTTTGACAATTTGAAACATTGGCAAAACTAATACAATTATGTAAAGTTTAAAAATAAAATAAAATTTAAAAAAATAAATAAATAAAAATAAAAAATAAAAATAAAAAAAATAAACTACACTTTTAATGTTACAACTGAATGAATTTAGAAAATTTTTACAGTATTGCGATGTTACCAATTGGGCAAGAAGATCATACTATTATCCACTTAAAATCTCATTCAAATATAGGTCATTAGAGTGTTCTTCTCTCTTCAGTACTAGGTGTATGTACAGGAGACTGTGAAGTTGAGGGTAAACATAAATCTAAACCAAGAATCAAAAATGTAAATTTGTGAGGAAATGTAACTTTTTATTAATAAGTAATGCTGAAGTTGTTATATATTTTCACCTCTCTTTGAATAATATATTAATATATGGTAGGGTGTTGAAGGGTGTTGAGTAGATCTGTTAAAAGAACTACAGATTCTTTAAGATAGAAACCAATATTGCAATGCATAAGTGTTTTATTTTTTTTTTACTTTCCTATTTTATTCAGAAATTTTAAATATACATTATTTCCTCAAATTTCTCACACATCACTGCTTTATTAGTCTGAAGATTATCGTGGCCACATACTGTTCTTCTCTTGAGATATGCAATTATATTTTTGCCTAATGGGGACAATATTTAAGTATTTGTTGGCAGCTTTAACAGGAAAGCACAGCAAGAAAAAGAAAACAGATATCATTTTGTTATTCATTACTCTGTTTCTTTTTTGATAAATATTTTTAACTTTTAAATTATTTGCTGTAAATAGTATTGGATTGATTGTTATCTCTGATCTGTTAAAAAAAAAAAGAAAACATAATATGGATCACTAAATCCAATACACTTTGGGACTGAAAACAATAATTAGTGCCACAACCTGTCTTTCATGGCATGTTTGCTGTTATAAGGAGAACAAAGAATCACTACGGTGTATCTCTACTTTCAATTTAACTGATGTAAACTCTTTTTCTATTTGTCTTAACCTTAACTTGAAGAGTTATAGGGTTATCTTTCTGAATTCTTTGTAATCTTCCTATTAAAGAAATATTGACCACACTTTAACTCTACTATTTCTGGAAATTATATGCCAAGTTTTATTTTCATACAGTTCAGTCTAAATCTGGGAAATCCTAACACATTAAGGGTGAGTGAAAATACAGAATCATGTCACACTCACATTTTACATTCTCCTAGAGAACACTGAAGCATTTTAAAAGCTCATAAATATCTACCAAAAAGAAACATTTTTGTAAGAATGACAGAACAAAGACCTAATATATGCAAGAAAGGGGAGACAGAGATCACTATAGATGAAGCAGAGATAGAACAGATAGTAAGAGAATATTATAAATGACTATATGCCAAGAATTTTTAAGCCTAAGTTTAAATGGGGAAATGCCCAGAAAAAAAGTCAACAAAATTTACTTAAGATGAAATTAAAAAAAAAGCTTGAGTTGTCCTATAAGAATTCAATAAATGTAAGCAGTGGTTAAATATCTGCACTGAAAGAACATATCAGACTCAGATAATTCCATAAGATAAATCCTCCTAAATTCAAGGAATGTTCATCCTAATTTTATATTACTTTTTCTCAACTTTTTATTTTATAGTGGAGTGTAGCTGATTAAAATGTTGTGATAGTTATAAGTGCACAGCAAAGCAACTCATACACATATATACACATAAACAATTCTCCCTCAAGCTCCCTTCTAATCCAGGCTGCCATATAACATTGAGCAGTGTTCATGTGCTATACAGTAGATCCTGGTTGGTTATTCATTTTATTTATTTTTAATATTATTATTGTTATATAGTGTACATGCCAACCCCAAACTCCCTAACTATCTCTTCTCCCAATCCTTCTCTTAGTAACCATAAATTCATTCTCTAAGTCTCTGAGTCTGTTTCTGTTTTGCAAAGAAGTTCATTTATATCATTTCTTTCTAGATTCTGCATATATGAGATATTATATATTTCCCTTTCTCAGCTTGACTTAACTCCACTCAGTATGACAATCTCTAGGTCCATCCATGTTGCTGCAAATGGCATTCCATCCTTTTAACAGCTGAGTGATATTCCATTGAATATATACACCATATTTTTTATCCACTGCTCTGTCAATGGACATTAAGGTTGCTCCCATGTCTTGGTTATTGTAAACAGTGCTGCATGAAAACTGGGGTACATGCTTCCTTTTGCACCACATTTTTCTCTAGGTATATGCCTAGGATTGGGAATGCAGAATCATATGGTAGTTCTAGTTTTAGTTTTTTAAAGAACTTCCATACTCTTTTCCATAGTGGCTGTACCAATTTTAAATTTCCACCAAGAGTGTAGCTTAAAATTTGTTAATTTTATATTACTTTTTTTGATAAAAAAGAAAAAATTCCTTACAACTCAATAAGATCAGCTTAACCTAATAACCAAAGCAGGCAATGTGCCACAGGTCAATTTCTTTCAGATTTCAAGTTGTAAAATTTGTAAAATTAAAAAAAAAAAAAAAAAAAGATAAATTAACACCAACAATGAGTCTAAAGATAACATACAATCACTAAATTTTTAAATCCCATTTTGCTTGGATAGTATACTATTTTAAATATCCATAAATGTCATTTGCCATATTAACACATCAAAGCAATTAGGCCTAAATTAAATAAGATTAGAAGTGATCCCTTTAAAATCATGAATAACATAAAGACACCTATTAATATCTCTTCTATTCAGCATGATATTGGAAGCCCTAATAAGTTCAATACAACTAGAAAAAATAATTAATACATACTATTAGAAAGGAGTGCAGAAGGAAATGGCAACCCACTTCAGTATTCTTGTCTAGAGAATTCCATGGACAGAGGAACCTGAAGGGCTACAGTCCAGGGAATCACCAAGAGTCGGACACGACTGAGTGACTAACACACGTTAGAAAGGAGTGAATAAAACTCTTATTACTTTAATACACTATTATTATGTAATGATTAACCCCAAATAATATATACTTTTAAAATACAGGAGAGTTTAGCAAATCAGTTGGAAATTCAAATAATATATAAAAGTCAGTTGAATTGTTTTACATTTGAAGTAAACAAATAATGAATCTACTTATAGACTGCATACTATTTACTGTAGTATTTGAATACTATATCATTTCCTAGTAATTAATACAATTTAAATGTGAAAATGTGCATTAGAAAAATTACCAGATTTTTGAGACGTAAAAATAAATGTAAATAAATGTGCACACATACATTTGTATGTTAACCTTTTGTATTATTTTGTTGTTGTATTGTTTAGTCATTAACTCGTATCCAACTCTTGTGACCCTGTGGACTGTAGCCCACCAGGCTCCTCTGTCTATGGAATTTCCCAGGAAATACCAGAGAGTTTCTCTTTCCTTTTCTGGGTGATCTTCCTGACCCAGGGATCAAACTCGCCTCTTCTGTTTAGCAGGTATATTCTTTACCACTGAGCTACCTGGGAAGCCCATTCTGTATTATTACTAGATATTAATACACTAGAGGCTTCCTAGGTGGTGTCAGTGGCAAAGAACCCATCTGACAATACAGTGATATAAGAGACATGGGTTTGATCCCTGGATTGGGAAGATCCCTTAGAGGAGGGCATGGCAACCCACTCCAGTATTTTTGCCTAGAGAATCCCTTGGGCAGAGGAATTTGATGGGCTACAGTTCACAGGGTCACAAAAAGTTGGACATGACTGAGGTGACTTAGCATGCAGCACGCATTAATATATTATTATTATTATAACATTATATATGTTTATGGAATTTTCATAGGTAGGAAATCAACATTACAAAGATGTTAACTATTCCCAAATCACACTGCAGATCAAATAATATTAAATAAAATTTTAAATAAAGTTATTTGGAGCTAGATGTTACAGATTTCAATTTTATATGACAAATTTAAGAGCCAAAAAATAACTAAGTAACTAAAGAAGATGATCAAGAAGGATGATTTGTCCTATCAGAATATATACTCCAATAAGATCTATTAATAGTTGAGATACTGAGTTATGGGCTTTCCTGGTGGCTCAGGTAGTAAAGAATCTGTCTGTAATGCAGACATGGGATTGATTCCTGCGTTGGGAAGATCCCCTTGAGGAGGGAATGGCAACCCACTCCAGTATTCTTGCATGGAGAATCCCATGGACAGACAGGCCTGGTGGGCTACAGTCCATGTGATTGCAAAGAGTTGGACACAACTAAGCAACTAACATATACATACATGCTGAGTTACAGGGAAATACATATCAAATCAGACAAAGAAATAAATCAGATTTAAGATCTAATTTCATGTATGTGTGTATGTGTATATATATATACACATACACACACACATGAAACTTCAGTACATGAAAGATATTGGATTTCAGACCATTTTCTATACTACATGAAAGAAAAAGAAATGTTTATGAATAGAGCTGGAAAAGGTCATCAATATGAAATAAGATGAAACAGGGTGTCTAAATCACATAATATGGTCTACCCAAGATAGGCTAAAGTTATTGATGTCAAAAACAGTATTGTAGCACACCCAGTAAAAATACATATTGCATCCTCTGAACTCCATACTTCTTCAAATCTTACATAAGCTCTACAGTTTGCTTCATTCAGAGACATCATTGCTATACAAATACAGTTCTATGCTGATTAGAGGCAATAAATCTAGATTTTTTTTCCAGATATTGAGTAATGTTCTCTTTCTTGTGACATGGAAAGAGAATTAAGAGTATGTACAAGGAAGTGACTATAATGATTTATCATGATGTTTAAATTGACCAGAGAGGTGTAAAAAGATTCAAGGAAGTGAAGAACAATGCTAAAGAGGCTGGAACAATAGGTTAGAGGACCTAGGTGAGAGAGCAATTCTTGGAGTGAGTTGAAACTATAGTGGGTCCCAAGCTGGTATATACGAATATAAGACTATGGTAAGTTTTGAGGTGTTCTCTGCACCCTGGGAACAACCTGATTATCTGAGGAAAGGAGTTCAAATAAATGAGTGGCAAGAACGCCAGAAGAATTATTTATGTGTACAGTGAAGCTGTCAACAGTTGACAGAAAAGAGAATCAAAATGTGGAGAAAGAAATGGCAGCCCACTCCAGTAGTTTAGCCTGGAGAATCCCATGGAAAAAAGGAGCCTGGCAGGCTACAGTACATAGGGTTGCAAAGAGTTGGACATGACTGAGTGACTAACACACACACACACACACACACACACAATGAAAATGAATATATTGAACACATTGAAAAATGACTGAGCACATTGAAAAAGAAAGAGACTATCCTGATGGGGATCTAAAAGATATGAAAAGGTATCTAAAAGAGAATTTATCAGAATTTGTTGCATGCAGCTGAAGGTACTCAGTGCAACTAAATACAATGTGGAATCTTGAATAAGGTATGAAAACAAATGATGGACACCAGCATAATATTTTTTTGAAATCTGAACAAAATCTGTACTTTAGTTAATCATACTGTGTTGTGCTGTGCTTAGTCGCTCAGTCATGTCCGACTCTTTGAGACCCCATGGGCTGTAGCTCAACAGGTTCCTCTGTTTATGAGAATTCTCAAGGCAAGAATACTGGAGTGGGCTGCCAAGCCCTCCTTCGGGGTACCTTCCCAACCCAGGGATCAAACCCAGGCCTCTAGCATTGCAGGCAGATTCTTTACCAGCTGAGCCACTAGGGAAGCCCATGAATACTGGTGTGGGTAGCCTATCCCTTCTTCACGGGATCTTCCCCACCCACAAATTGAACCAGGGTCTCCTGCATTGCAGGTGGATTCTTTACCAGCTGAGCTACCAGGAAGCTCTAATAATACTGTATCACACATTAATTTCCTGTTTTTTTTTTTTTGTTTGTTTGTTTGGTTGGTTGTTTTACAACATAGTATTTATTGATACTCTCAGAATTGACTTAGCAGTTTCAAGCCTCATTAATTTAAATCTTCTAGACTTTTAGCCGGAGAAGGCAATGGCACCCCACTCCAATACTCTTGCCTGGAAAATCCCATGGATGGAGGGCCTGGTGGGCTGTAGTCCATGGGGTCGCTAAGAGTCAGACACAACTGAGCGACTTCACTTTCACTTTTCACTTTCATGCATTGGAGAAGGAAATGGCAACCCACTCCAGTGTTCTTGCCTGGAGAATCCCAGGGACGGCCGGCGTAGCCTCATGGGCTGCCGTCTATGGGGTCGCACAGAGTCAGACATGACTAAAGCGACTTAGCAGCAGCAGCAGCAGACTTTTAGCAGTAATACTAGATGCCAGAATAAATGCAACTATATCAAATTTTTGAATGAATGTAAATTATATATCTAGCATTCTATTGCGACTTAGTCAAATGAGTGGACCCCAAATGTCACAAATTTTTAGTTAAGCAAAAATTCGTAATTTTTCTAAAATAAATATACTATACATACTATTTACTACAGGATAAACTTTTACTTTGATCTATTTGTTTCACTGTTTCTATTTTATATTCAGTGTTCCCATTTCATTTATGTTTTCCAATTTCTTCATTTTATTGTTGTTGTTGTTCTTTCTCAATCCTTTATCAAACATCGTAGTAAAGGTCTTATACACATATACACTTATAACCTTTTGCATAGCAAAAGAAACCACTGACAAAATGAAAAGACAACCAACTGAATGGGAGAAGATGAGAAGATATTTACAAACGATATGATAGATAAGGGATTAATATTCGACATACATAAACAGCTTATAAAACTCAACATCCAAAAAGAAAAATAAAACCTAATCAAAATATGAGCGAAGAACTGAATATACAATTTTCCAAACAGGAAATGGAGATGGCCAACAGGCATATGAAAAGATGATTAATACTGTTAATCATCAGGGAAACGCAAATTGAAATCACAGTGAGCTATCACCTCACAGTGGCCACAGGACTGGAAAAGGTCAGTTTTCATTCCAATCCCAAAGAAAGGCAATGCCAGAGAATGCTCAAACTACCACACAATTGCACTCATCTCACACACTAGTAAAGTGATTCTCAAAATTCTCCAAGCCAGGCTTCAGCAATATGTGAACCCTGAACTTCCAGATGTTCAAGCTAGTTTTAGAAAAGGCAGAGGAACCAGAGATCAAATTGCCAACATCTGCTGGATCATCAAAAAAGCAAGAGAGTTCCAGAAAAACATGTATTTCTGCTTTTTTGACTATGCCAAAGCCTTTGACTGTGTGGACCACAATAAACTGTGGAAAATTCTGAAAGAGATGGAAATACCAGACCACCTGACCTGCTTCTTGAGAAACCTGTATGCAGGTCAGGAAGCAACAGTTAGCACTGGACACAGAACAACAGACTGGTTCCAAATAGGAAAAGGAGTTCGTCAAGGCTGTATATGGTCACCCTGCTTATTTAACTTATATGCAGACTATGTCATGAGAAACTCTGGGCTGGAGGAAGCACAGGCTAGAATCAAGATTCCTGGAAGAAATATCAATAACCTCAGATATGCAGATGACACCACCCTTATGGCAGAAAGTGAAGAAGAACGAAAGAGCCTCATGATGAAAGTGAAAAAGGAGAGTGAAGAAGTTGGCTTAAAGCTCAACATTCAGAAAACGAAGATCATGGCATCTGGTCCCATCACTTCATGGCAAATAGATGGGGAAACAGTGGAAACAGTGGCTGACTTTATTTGGGGGGGCTCCAAAATTACTGCAAATGGTGATTGTAGCCATGAAATGAAAAGACGCTTACTCCCTGGAAGGAAAGTAATGACCAACCTAGACAGCATATTAAAAAGCAGAGATATTACTTTGTCAACAAAGGTTGGTCTAGTCAAGGCTATGGTTTTTCCAGTGGTCATGTATGAATGTGAGAGTTGGACTGTGAAGAAAGCTGAGCACTGAAGAACTGATACTTTTGAACTGTGGTGTGGAGAAGACTTTTAAGAGTCCCTTGGACTGCAAGGAGATCCAATCAGTCCATTCTAAAGGAGATCAGTCCTGGGTGTTCATTGGAAGGATTGATGTTGAAGCTGAAACTCCAATACTGTGGTCACCTGATGCTAAGAGCTGACTCATTTGAAAAGGCCCTGATGCTGGGAAAGATTGAGGGCAGGAGGAGAAGAGGATGACAGAGGATGAGATGGTTGAATGGCATCACTGACTCAATGGACATGGATTTGGGTGAACTCTGGGAGTTGGTGATGGACAGGGAGATCTGGCCTGCTGCGGTTCATGGCATCGCAAAGAGTGACTGAGCAACTGAAGTGAACTGAACTGAACTGGTTCTTAAAAGTGAAAGCATTAATTGCTCAGTTGTGTTTAACTCTTTGTGACCCTGGGGACTGTAGTCTACCAAGCTCCTCTGTCCATGGAATTCTCCAGGAAGGAATACTGGAGTGGGTTGCCATTCTCTTCTCCAGGGGTCTTCCAGACCTAGGGATCAAACCCAGGTCTGTGGCATTGCAGGCAGATCCTCTACCATCTGAGCCACTATTGTTCTTGGTGATGATTAACTCTCTTTTATGTCATTATAAGAAAATCACATCATGTCAATTCTATGTTGATAGGTTTTAAATGGATATAAAATATATTTTGATAAGTTTTTCTTTAAGAATTATAAAGAAATTCCACTTGTCCTCTGTATTCCAATTTTTTATATAAGGTAATCAAGCCTTCCTTTATTTCATTGTTACTTTATATTTAATATGGTGTTTGTGTTCAACTATTTGGCAAATTTTCTCCATTTTTAAAATTAGTTTATGTTGCACCTATTTTTATTACTATTTTTGGGTTAAGATAAAAATCCTTGCTTTGGGTTAATAAACTTCTTATACATATGAAAGTTTTTGTTTTTCATAAAATTTGGGAATTTTCTACTCTTTAAAAAAAATCCCTTATTTTTTTTCCTATTGCCTCTGAAATTCCAATGACACATATGCTAAATGCTTGATACTGTTTCACATCTTAGTGATGTGCCTTTCTTAATGTTTTTAAGTCTTCATGCATATTCAATATCTATAGACTATCTTCAATTTCAATTATCCACTTTTCTGCTACCTCCAATCTACTGTTATTTCTATCCATTAGATTTTTTTTTACAGGTACTGTACATTTTTTCTATAATTTACATATCTTTAAAAACAATTTCTATTTTTGTACTATAGTTCAGTTCAGTCGTTCAGACGTGTCTGACTCTTTGTGACCCCATGAATCGCAGCACGCCAGGCCGCCCTGTCCATCACCAACTCCCAGAGATCACTCAGACTCATGTCCTTCGAGTCAGTGATGCCATCCAGCCATCTCATCCTCCTTCTCCATCCTCAGCCTTCTCCTCCTGCCCCCAATCCCTCCCAGCATCAGAGTCTTTTCCAGTGAGTCAACTCTTCACATGAGATGGCCAAAGTACTGGATCAATTCTTGGCCAATTCAAAAGCATCAACTCTTTGGCATCAATTCTTTGGCCAAAGTACTGGAGTTTCAGCTTTAGCATTATTCCTTTCATAGATATCCCAGGGCTGATCTCCTTCAGAATGGACTGTTTGGATCTCCTTGCAGTCCAAGGGACTCTCAAGAGTCTTCTCCAACGCCACAGTTCAAAAGCATCAATTCTTTGGCGCTCAGCTTTCTTCGCAGTCCAACTATCACATCAATACATGACCACTGACCTGTTAATTTCTATATCCATATTTTCTTTAATTTCTTAACTGCAAATTGTAATTCTTTTGCCCACTTTAATTGACTGCTTTTTTCCTTACCTCTAGTGTAAACTTTCTTCTTATGCCTAATATTTTTGCTTCTTGTTCATTTTCAGACTAGATACTGCAAATTGTGTGTCTTCTGCATATGAATGATGTTGGTCTATGTAATATTTATCTATACTGGACTTAAACTCCAAATGCTGTCTTCCCTGTAGTGAAATGCAGCTGAACTCTTTGCTTAGGTTCTTCAATCTTTCAGTTATTCCTTTTCTTTTTGAAGCCTGATATCGCTCCCACCTATGTGGAACTTTCCCCTTTTATGATCCTCTCCTTACTAGAATCCATCCTGTGTTTTTAGCAACAGCTCTGCAAGCTCTTGATTTTGTAACCAGCAATGCCATGGCTTTTTGCTGGATTTCTGCTTGCTCTCTAGTGTACAAACTTCAGTGTGCATTTATGTATAAAGCCATATAAATGTAAATATCCTATTATATAGTAACCTTCTTTTAACAACATATTCATTCCTAGGGTTTGTTTTGTTTTCATTTTGGTTGCTTGTCAGTTCCTCTGGATACTTGGATTTTTAAAAATGTACATTGTTCACAGTTAATAATAATTATTCAGAATATCTGGAAACAGAACCCAATGTCATTCTTTTTCAGCATAGAAAATAAAACATTATAGTGCCTCTGTGTCTTCTAAAATCTAAGAAAAGAAATCCTCATCAGTTTCAGGCTAAATTGTGTTATGCAAACAAATATATAATTAGAATATCACTAAACTAATGTGATTATAATTAATGTAGCACACCTGCAAAGTGATTACCTAAATCAGTCTAAATTAAATGTCCTAGATACTTACATTTACCATTAACATAAAACCAAAACTTTTATATTTCATATTGTTTGCAGAAAAAGAATGACTCATTTGTGTTTGGAAGTCCCAGAATAGTGATTATTGTTGCATTAAACACTGACAGTACCTCCAAATGTGCAATTAGTGCTATTTCATTTCATATATAATTTGAAGTCCTTATAGGCTATTAAGAAAAATTGTTAACATTTATGGAAAAATAAGAGGAATGGTTTACTTTATGTTTAACATCTCCCCTTCTAGAAGGGGGAAGAATGACAGAAAAAAGAAAATGGTAATGCACACAGAGCTTTGACTGTCTCAGAGTAATACACAACATATCCATGATTTATATCTATTATTTCCTGACATAAAAAAACAAGAATATCCCTCACTTGCTAGTGACCTATTTTTACCACTCCTTCCATTCCTGTTACTAAGCAACCAAAAGACCCTAAAAATATTAAGAACTGTAACATTTTTACATATCTCATATACAGTAATGTACCTCAAATGTGCTCTAAAAGCAAATAAAAAATAACCCTTTCCTATTTGTATTTTTGAGGATTTACAGGATTGTCACATCATATACCAAACATCATATACCAAAATTTTCTATCACAATATATTTTATATAGAGTTTTACTTGAGGAGGAATTTTTTCTATGTAGGATCCAGAAGATTCAGTGCTTTAAAAATCTTTTAAAATGGAAATTTTACTGTGAGGATTTAAATTGTCTTTGTTTCCTTCCTGATTCTCAGTAGTAAGAATACCCAAAGTCCTTTCATATTCTTTCTGAATATATATGTTAACTTCAGCCTTCCTTTTGCTTTATGTACCCTAACACTTCATCCTTGATTACTTTTTTCTTATCAATATTGTATTCTCTCCTTAAAAAGAAATAAAAATAAAAACTATAATATTCCCAGCCCAGCAGTCACTGTTTTAGTTCTTAGTAGAAATATCTGATCCAGATCTTACATTTAGTATAAAATCTAGATAGGACCTTGTTACTCAATAAAAGACTCAGTAAGCAAACTTTATGTAACAATATAACATTCTGCTATGAGTTCTACATGTATTATTTTCCTTTTCTTGATTAAAGATTACACATAATTTTTCAGAAAATTTAAACACACAGAGAAAAAAAATTATTGAAATTATGAAGTCATCATACCGGCAACAGAGTAGTGAGGTTTTTGAGTCCTTTTGTTTTTTAACAGGTAGAGAAGCATGAGGGAAATCAACTTTCCTCAGTTAACTTCAATAAAATCTTCACCTCAAAATTTTCTGTTGAGTAATCGACACTCAGACGCATATATCTAAAAACATCTTTGGCAGTACCATATTTTTTATGTGTTTTAGAAATCTTGTTAAGAGTGATATACATATATGACTGATATGCGGTATCAGTAAACTTAGCATTTGAATTTAATACTGAATTTTAGCATACTTTTAAGAGGGGTTTCCGACTGTATGTTAATGATTTATGTTACCAAACAACCCACAGTATTGGTATCACTGACTTTCATTTTATTCTTTGATTTTACTCTGTTGTTTAACCTAACTTAATCTATTCTCTTTCTCATCCAATTCCATTCCATATTTGAAACAGGAAGAAAAAAGATAATATGGCATTTCATTTTTGAGAGACATTTATCACTAGGAAATTCTCACCTTTTATATCAAGGTGTGGCCCAACATGAACCATGGATTTTATAGTTTTCAAGCCTTAAGCTTTTAAAAGATTTATGCAAATTTTCTCAGTCATGAATTTTATATTTTCCATGACTCTGGATTCTGTGTCCTCAAATGTTATATTTATACCACCCTTCAGCAGTTAAAACAAAAGCTGAGTTACTGTAACAAGTGAAACGAAAGTTGCTCAGTGGTGTCTGAATCTTTGCGACCCCCATGGACTGTAGTCTAATTCTCAGGCCAGAATACTGGAGTGCATAGCCATTCTCTACTCCAGGGTATCTTCCCAACCCAGAGATCAAACCCAGCTCTCCCACATTGCAGGTGGATTCTTTACCAGCTGAGCTACTGGTAAAGTAGTTACCAGGGAAGCCCAAAGATGGCTACAAATTCACTTGCTTATTGATAAAAACTGTTAATCCCCGTGAAGCTAACTATATGAATTATCCAGGTCTGCATGCATCTCTATTCTAAATAAACTCTTCTAGAGTCCAAATTTCTTCTATTGCAAGGCTGCATCATCCTCTAGGTCATTTTTGTTGTCAAGCTGGTCAAAGAATCACATTGTTTTATTTAGAAGTCTGCTGGTTGGATGGGGAAAAAGAGGGGAATAAATCAGTGATTTATGATTCTGAGGTATCACAAGCACACATTACTTCTGGTCATATTCCACTGGACAAGTATAACAGAAACTAGATTACAAAGTGTTCCCAGAAAGCTTTGTGACCCAAAAACTAAAATTCCAAATGAGAAAAACAAAATATATGTGTGTGTGTAATGGTCTCCTAAGAGTTGGCCCCCTCTGATGACATTTCTACCTATGCACATAATATGTTTATTCCCTCCTAAATTGAGAAAATAAAAATCTCATATATTTACTATATTCACTTCAAATTTCAAATACCTAGAGAATGTAAAATCCTCCTTATTAGTTTAGATGTAACTCCTCATGACCATCCACTCAACCAAAGTTTAGCACACTTTCAATGTATAGTAGCCTATAACAGGTTATTTATACCAATAGTGCACAAATACTTTAGTAAAAACAATCAATTAAAAATGGGGATATTGGAAAAAAATTATTGATAGTAATTTTAAAATTTATCTTGGCACAATTTATGAAACTTCTTACCATAGCAGTGAGATAAAATCTTTCCTCAGACAATCTATTTACCCCTGGTTCTTCTGTCTGGAATAATTTCATTAGAACAAGTTTCATTAGAATAAGTGCATTAGAGCTCCTACAATAAAATGCTACCAAATGGGTGGTTTAAACAATTAACATTTATTACTCAGAACTCAGGAGGCTGCAAAGTGTTGAGGATCTGCTTCTCATTTATGGATGGCCATCTTCTCTCTGTGTCCTAAGGCAGTGGAAAAGATAGGACAGCACTCTGCGGTTGCTATTTATAATCCCTCTCATGAGGGGCCCACCCTCATGAACTGATGAATTCCCCAAGGCCCCACCTCCTAATACCATCACACTGGAGGTTAAAACTTCAACACATGAATTGGGGTAGACACAAACACTCAGTCTACATAACATCCTTTATATTTTATGAACTGTGCTTTTGACCTATGTGAGGATAAATAATATACAATCATCCATGTCTATTGTCTGCCATTACACCTTTTGCAGTAGACGTTGGAAACTACACCTAGCCTTGTGGTGTTTATGGCGGGCTATGAACACCAGGTTTATAATCTCTTTAACATACAATTTCCAAAGCTTAGTAGGCTTCTGATTTACTGTTTTTAAATCAGCACTATCAGCTAGTTCAGTGCAGTTCAGTTACTCAGCCATGTCTGACTCTTTGTGATGCCATGGACTGCAGCATTCCATGCTTCCCTGTCCATCACCAACACTTGGAGCTTGCTCAAACTCATGTCCCTAGAGACAGTGATGCCTGTTGTGCCCTTCTCCTGCCTTCAAACTCACCAAGCATCAGGGTCTCTTCCAATGAGTCAGTTCTTCACATCAGGTGGACAAAGTCTTGGAGCTTCAGCTTCAATATCAGTCCTTCTAATGAATATTCAGGACTGATTTCCTTTAGGATTGATTGGTTGAGCTCCCTGCAGACCAAGAGACTCTCAAGAGTCCTCTCCAACACCACAGTTTGAAAGCATCAATTCTTTGGCACTCTACTTTCTTTATAGTCCAAAACTCACATCCATACATGACTAATGGAAATACCATAGCTTTGACTAGATGGACCTTTGTTAGCAAAGAAATATCTCTGCTTTTTAATATGCTGTCTAGGTTATTCATAGCTTTTCTTCCAAGGAGCCAGCGTCTTTTAATTTCATGGCTGCAGTCACCATATGCAGTGATTTTGGCATCCAAGAAAATAAAGTCTGTCACTGTTTCCCTTGTTTCCCCATTTATTTGCCATGAGGTGATGAGACCGGGGGCCATGATCTTAGTTTTGCTAAGTTTTAAACCAGCGTGTTCACTCTCCTCTTTCATTTTCATCAAGAGGCTCTTCAGTTCCTCTTTATTTTCTGCCATAAGGGTGGTGTCATCTGTGTATCTGACGTTATTGATATTTCTCCTGGCAATCTTGATTCCAGCTTGTGCTTCATCCAGCCCAGCATTTTGCATGATGTACTCTGCATATAGGTAAAATAAGTAGGTTGACAATTTAAAGCCATACTCCTTTTTTATGAACTGTGCTTTTGCCCTGTATGAGGATAAATAATATGTAACCATCCATGTCTACTGTTGGCCATTACACATTTTGCAGTAGGTGTTGGACAATACAGACACACTCCTTTCCCAATTTGGAACCAGTCTGTTGTTCCATGTCCAGTTCTAACTGTTGCTTCTTAACCTGCATACAGATTTCTCAGGAGGCAAGGAAGGTGGTCTGGTATTCCCATCACTTGAATAATGCTCCACAGTTTGCTGTATTCTACATAGTCAAAGGCTTTGGCGTAATCAATATAGCAGATATTTTACTGGACTCCTTCTGCTTTTTCTATGATCCAGAGGATGTTGGCAATTTATCTCTGGTTCCTTTGCCTTTTCTAAACCCAGACAGAACATCTAGAAGTTCATGGTTAATGTACTGTTGAAGTTCTTGGTTCATGTACAGTTGCAGCCTGGCTTGGAGAATTTTGAGCATTACTTTATCAGCATGTGAGATGAGTGCAATTGTGAGGTAGTTTGAAAATTCTTTGCCATTGCCCTTCTTTGGGATTGGAATTAAAACTGACTTTTTCCAGTCCTATAGCCACTGCTGAGTTTTCCAAATTTTCTGGCAAATTGCATTCAGCATTTTAACAGCATCATCTTTTATGATTTGAAATAGTTGAGCTGGAATTCCATCACCTCCACTAGTTTTGTTCCTAAGGCCCACTTGACTTCACACTCCAGGATGTCTGGCACTAGGTGAGTGATCACACCATCGTGGTTATCTTTTTTATGAAGATCTTTTTTGTATGGTTTTTCTGTATATTCTTGTCACTTCTTAATATCGTCTGCTTCTGTTATATCCATATCATTTCTGTCCTTTATTTAGCCCATCTTTGTATGAAATGTTCCTTGGCATCTTTAATTTTCATAAGAGATTTCTAGTCTTTCACATTCTATTATTTTCCTCACTTTCCTTGCATTGATCACTGACAAAGGCTTTCTTATCTGTCCTTGATATTCTTTGTCACTCTGCATTCAAATGGATATATATTTCCTTTTCTCCTTTGCCTTTAGCTTCTCTTGTTTTCTCAGTTATTTGTAAGGCTTCCTGAGACAAGCGTTTTGCCTTTTTGCATTTGATTTTCTTAGGGATGGTCTTGATGACTGCCTCTTGTACATTGTCATGAACCTCTGTCTATAATTCTTTAGGTACTCTGTCAATCAGATCTAATCCATTGAATCTATTTCTCAGTTCCACTGTATAGTTGTAAGGGATTTGATCTAGGTCATACCTGAATGGTCTAGTGGTTTACCCTACTTTCTTATATTTAGGTCTGAATTTGACAATAAGGAGTTCATGATCTGAGCAACAGTTAGTTCCCGGTCTTGTTTTTGATGACTCTATAGAGCTTCTCCATCTTTGCCTGCAAAGAATATAATCAATCTGATTTTGGTGTTAACCATCTGGTGATGTCCATGTGTGGAGTCTTCTCTTGTGTTGTTGGAAGAGGGTGTTTGCTATGACCAGTGCATTCTCTTGGCAAAACACTGTTAGCCTTAGCCCTGCTTCATTTTGTACTCCAAGGCCAAATTTGGCAGTTACTCAAGGTATCTCTTGACTTCCTACTTTTGTATTCCAGTCTCCTGTGATGAAAAGGATACTTTTTTTTTTTTTTTTGAGGTTAGTTCTAGAAGGTCTTGTAGATCTTCATAGAACCATTCAGCTTCTTCAGCATTACTGGTTGGGGCATAGACTTAGATTACTGTGATACTGAATGGTTTGCCTTGGAAAGGAACAGAGATCATTCTGTCGCTTTTGAGATTGCACCCAAGTACTGGATTTCTGACTCTTTTGTCGACAATGAGAGCTACTCCACTTCTTCTAAGGGATTCTTGCTCACATTAGTAGATAATGGTCATCTGAATTAAATTCACCCATTCCAGTCTATTTTAGTTCACTGATTCCTATAATGTCAATGTTCACTCTTGCCATATCCTGTTTGACCACTTCTAACTTACCTTGGTTCATGGACCTGACATTCTGTGCTCCTATTGAATATTGCTCTTTATGCCATCTGACTTAGCTTCCATCGCCAGTCACATCCACAACTGGGCACTGTCTTTGCTTTATGCTCAAGCTTACATTATTTTAACTTCATAGGCTTCTACTCTGTTGGCTTTAGCTCAGTACTATGTGCAAGTGGTACATATAATGTTCAACCTTACTTTATTTTTTGGTTTGTACTCTGCACCAATGTCCTTCTCTCTCATTTAAGAGGAAGCTACCCTATGCCATTTAATACAATAAGCTGCCTATAGAAAGATGCATCTTTATTTGATACTTGCACTGGGGTAACCCCCCATCCCCCTTTATTGCATGGCTTAGTAGACTTAACAGGTCTTAAGGTATATCCTTTTGAATAGCCAAATATCCTGCTACTTTGGAAATAGGAACATTTGGTTTCCTCATATTGTGGTGCTCCAAATCTCTAAATTATTTTCCTTCTATTACTGCTTACTAACTAGCAACTTGTTACCTGAATTCATGTCTTCTTTGACTACTTTGCTAAAGCACCAAGGAGCAAACACTTACTCCTAACTTTCTGGATACTTTCCCTCCAGCTATATCTCAATAGGCACTGGGTAATTTGCAGTAAAAATGTTATCTAATATTTTCGCCAAAGAATTGTAAGTCTAATCAAGTCTATAAGTCAAATTCTAGTTGCAATAAGTTTTTCCTTACTGTCAACTTAACTTGTCAGCCAATTCTAAATTATTTGTTTTTGTCACATCAAATGCCTTCTGAGATCAAGTATCTCTGCTAGAGTAAAATAATAGCTACTAAAAGAAAAAAAAAAAAGCTCTGAGAATAAGCATTTGAATAAATAAAACTTTTGTTTTTCTCTCTTCCAACAGTTCTGTTCTCAGGGAATGACATCTCTTTCATTTTGAGTTTCTAACACCTTTTAGGGCAGGGATTCTCAATGTGCAGTTTGTATTAGTGGAATTCTAGGAATTTCTGAGATTTTCAGGTGACTTCAAATTCAAACTAATTTGCACATCAATACTAAGATACTATTTACCTATTTATCCTGTCTTTATATTGGTACTTATGCATGTCACTATTCACCATAATGCAACTACAATAAATAAACTTTTAAATTCAGTGTTGTTTAACAATTGCCTTGACTAAATAGTAACATTATTAATTTTATTAAACATCATTCAGTTCAGTTCAGTTCAGTCGCTCAGTCGTATCTGACTCTTTGTGATCCCATGAATTGCAGCATGCCAGGCCTCCCTGTCCATCACCAACTCCCGGAGTTCACTCAGACTCATGTCCATCGAGTCAGTGATACCATCCAACCATCTCATCCTCTGTCGTCCCCTTCACCTCCTGCCCCAAATCCCTCCCAGCATCAGAGTCTTTTCCAATGAGTCAACTCTTCACATGAGGTGGCCAAAGTACTGGAGTTTCAGCTTTAGCATCGTTCCTTCCAAAGAAATCCCAGGGCTGATCTCCTTCAGAATGGACTGGTTGGATCTCCTTGCAGTCCAAGGGACTCTCAAGAGTCTTCTCCAACACCACAGTTCAAAAACATCAATTCTTCGGTGCTCAGCCTTCTTCACAGTCCAACTCTCACATCCATACATGACCACAGGAAAAACCATAGCCTTGACTAGAAGAACCTTTGTTGGCAAAGTAATGTCTCTGCCTTTGAATATGCTATCTAGGTTGGTCATAACTTTCCTTCCAAGGAGTAAGCGTCTTTTAATTTCATTGCTGAAGTCACCATCTGCAGTGATATTGGAGCACAAAGAAATAAAGTCTGACACTGTTTCCACTGTTTCCCCATCTATTTCTCATGAAGTGATGGGACCGGATGTCATGATCTTCGTTTTCTGAATGTTGAGCTTTAAGCCAACTTTTTCAATCTCCACTTTCACTTAAACATCATTAGGCACACATTTTTTAATATTCTGTGTAAACAAAATTATAAATACACATATATAAATTCTTCAAATTCTGGAAAATATGATGATTTTCTCTAAGTAAAGCATCTGTGTTTTTTTCTGTTTGTGTGAGTGTGCTTTGCATTTGTATTTTTTGTTGTTGCTATGGAAAACCGATTTTATTTGAAAAAAAGTTGATGGATGAACTTAGGTACAGACTTGTTATTTGATAGATTGTAATTTTTTAATTAACAGTTTACAAGGATAAAATGACACTGTTGCTAATAATAGAATTTTGATATGAAATAATCTTTTTTTAGAAAACTCATATCTGCAGCTATGAACTTGACATCTTCCCAACACTTAATTTGATTTTTCTGAGGGAACTGGTGAAATATTAACAAATGCGAATGTCAGTATTATCTAAGGACATGTGTCAACATTGCAAGATCTTGTAAGTGATTAAGCCAAAATTAAAAAACAAACAAACAAACAAAAAAACCTGCACAATGTATCAAAATCATTGATGTATTAAGTTTATTGTAACAGAGTGGAAATATTTTTTGACACAGTTTCTATTGTCACATCATGAATAATTTTTATCAAACTAGAACTTTTAAAGCTTTGCTGGAATATCAATAATTCACAATTATTGAAAAATGTTATTAAAGTATCTCTATTTGTCCAACTACATGTCTGTGTGAGACTAAATTTTCATAATATATTTTGACCAAAATAATATATTGTCATCTTACCATCAGTTAAATAAATAATTAGAGATGAAAAATCAAATGCTTTCTCTGAAACCAGATATTAATGAGACTTAAAGAAAAAAAAAAAAAAAAACAGAATGCTGTTTTTCTCAATAATCCTTTTGGAAAGATAATTTTCTTCAGAAAATGTGCTATTCACTTGCTGTTCAGTTGCTAAGTCATGTCCAACTCTTTCTGACACCATAACAATGGATGAGAACCTAGAGTACATATTCCAACTGCTTGGCCAAGATGACTTATCTACTATTCTTATGGAGGATTTTAATGGACTTTATAGCTGGTACTCTTCTCTTTCACACAGCCTGCTATGATAGAAAGATAATACATTCCAATTAGATTTTTTACCACACTCAAATATATTTGTGGAAAAAGTGGCTCTTTCTTATTAGTAAACAGGAGAAGTGGAGAAAGGTATTCATGACAAAAAACAAAAGACCTAAATTAAATATTTATCATCTCCAAAAATTCCTTACAAGTTGACCACTCAGCAGCCTCTTTCAGCCACTGCCCTCTTGAAGGTTAATGTTTCCATCAATGTGATGGTTAATGTATGTATCAACTTGGGTGGGCCATCATGCCCTAATAAAATACATGAGGAATATGAAAGAGTGAGAGATACAGAGGGCGAGAGAGAGATTTTAAGGAACTGGTTCATAACATGTAGTCTTATATATGCATTTATAAATATATAAATGTATTACCACAAAGGTACCTGCCTCCTGAGAAATCTGTATGCAGGTCAAGAAGCAACAGAACCGGACATGGAACAAAAGACTGGTTCCACATTGAGAAAGGAGCACGTCAAGGCACTATATTGTCACCCTGCTTATTTAACTTTTATGCAGAGTACATCATGAGAAATGCTGAGCTGGATGAATCACAAGCTGGAATCAAGATTGCCAGGAGAAATATCAGTAACCTCAGATAAGCAGATGACACCACCCTTATGACAGAAAGCAAAGAAAAACTAAAGAGCCTCTTAAAGACAGTGAAAGAGGAGAGTGAAAAAGTTGGCCTAAAACTCAACATTCAAAAAACTAAGACCATGGGATCTGGTGCCATCATTTCATGTCAAATAGATGGGGAAACAATAGAAACCATGACATACTTTATTTCCTTAGGCTCCAAAAGCACTGATGGTGACTGAAACCATGACATTAAAAGACACTTGCTCCTTGGAAGAAAAACTATGACCAACCTAGACAGCATATTAAAAAGCAGAGACATTACTTTGCCAACAAAGGTCTGTCTAGTCAAAGCTATGGTTTTTCCAGTAGTCATGTATGGATGTGACAGTTGGATTATAAAGAAAGCTGAGTGCAGAAGAATTAATGCTTTTGTACTGTGGTGTTGGAGAAGACTCTTGAGAGTCCTTTGGCGTGCAAGGAGATCCAACCAGTCCATCCTAAAGGAGATCAGTCCTGGGTGTTCATTGGAAGGACTGATTTCGAAGCTGAAACTCCAAGACTTTGTCCACCTGAAGAACTGAAAATCATTGGAAAAGACCCTGATGCTGAGAAAGATTGAAGGCAGGAGGAGAAGGGGATGACAGAGTATGAGATGCCTCGATGGCATCACTGAGTTGGTGGACATGAGTTTGAGCAAGCTCTGAGAGTTGGTGATAGACAGGGAAGCATGGAGTGCTGCAGTCCATGGGATTGCAAAGAGTCAGGCATGACTGAGTGACTGAATGGACTGATTGTTGCTGCTGCTAAGTTGCTTCAGTCATGTCCGACTCTGTGCGACACCATAGACGGCAGCCCACTAGGCTCTTCTGTCCCTGGGATTCTCCAGGCAAGAATACTGGAGTGGGTTGCCATTTCCTTCTCCGGAATGGACTGATTACCACAAAGTAATAGATATTATATTACATTGCTTTTATTTTCCTAATGATATCTCTAGTAAAACACTAAATTCTACCAACTCTGTTAAAAACATAAATACATTCAAGTGAAATTTTAACTATATTTCATGAAGGATTCATTATTCATACTCTCATTAATATATTTAAATATTTTCAATAATCTATTTAACACAGTTACATTAGAAATAGGCACTATGTTGGAGTTAATGTTTCTGATATTCAGGGATAAAAATGTGCCTCCTCCCCAAATCTAATATAATAAAATCCACTTTTCCTTTGAACTTTAATTTTTATTTTGCTTAATTTGAACACAATACAAATTTTAATATACAGAATATAACTTTTAAATCTCATCTTACATATTCTGTGAAAAGTTCCATATGAAAAGAAAAGAAATATGTCTATCTATTTGTAGCAGTATAGATTTTAAACACAATCTTTATTATAATTATTGATTAATAAGTCCAATTGCTGATGGATATAAATATACTCCAAGCAAAGACATATGTCTGTCTCCATTCTTACTGTCATTTCTTATTTTAGTTTCAATATAAATTATACTACAAAATCTCATATTAGTATTTTGAGTGGCAGTTGATAAAGACATTTAAAATGCATCCAATCTTTTGTATGTTTCGTACCTGGCAGATATGACAACTAGCTATTGCAACAGTAAAGATTGCTTTGAAAAATTCCATTCCAAAGCCCTTAATTTTATTTGGCATATTTGATGGCATATCTATTATTTTATTTTTAACTAGATTCCCCTTCTTTGTGAGATTGCTTTATTAGCTTTATCATTCTTATACGTAACAGGCTTACACTCTGAATGACGTTCTTTCTGTTCTCAAGCCTTAACATTAGTATTCTATCAAGAACTCTATATTTTTCTTCTTTCTATAAAATCATCACTGTGAATCCTTCTTATATACATTTCTGGTTTGTTCTGTAATTTCTTGTTCACATGATATATAATATCCTGCATACTTTTCACATTCCCCTAGCTACATTTAAGAAACTCATTCTCCATAAACTGGTTTGGCATATGGCTAACTGCAGAATTTCATCTTTATAATTATACTTTTTCATACTTTTCCTCCTGTTTTTCTTTTTTTTTTACTTCAATTCCTAATTAATCATCAATTATTTAAAATCATAAAATATCTTAAATTTACATTTTTCATGTCAGTATACCATTTATTTGTGTATTTCATTCATACCTAGCTTACTAAACTAAGCTAAAGTCTTATTGTTGCTGTTTAGTCACTAAGTCATGTCAGACTGTTTTGGGACCCCATGGACTGTAGTCTGCTAGGATCCTCTGATGATGTGATTTCCCAGACAACATACTGGATGATTTGCCTTCTCCAGGGATCCTTCTCCAGGGATCTTCCTGACCCAGGGAGTGAACATGTGTCTCCTTTGTTAGCAGGTAGATTATTTTACCACTGAGCCACCTGGGAAGTCTGTAAGTTGCTGTCTATTACAGTCTACAATTTGGATCTCTGATTGAGAAATAGTGTCTTCTTTGGTACAATTCTAACAGTCTTTATTTTTTGTTTAAACACATTCAAGGGCGTAGGAGTGGCCGCGAGGAGCTATCCTGCGTCCAAGGTCAGGAGCAGTGGCTGCATTTTGCTGGTGCAACCATGAAGAGATATCCCACGTCCAAGGTAAGAGAAAGTAAGTAAGTAAGAAAGAAAGAAAGTAACTAAGTAAGATGGTAGGCTCTGATAGAGGGCATCAGAGGGCAGACAGAGTAAAATCACAATCACAGACAACTAGCCAACCTGATCATATAGACCACAACCTTGTCTAACTCAATGAACTAAGCCGTGGGGCCACCCAAGATGGATGCGTCATGGTGGAGAGGTCTGACAGAATGTGGTCCACTGGAGAAGGGAATGGCAAACCACTTCAATATTCTTGCCTTGAGAACTCCATGAACAGTAGGAAAAGTCAAAAGATAGGACACTGAAAGATGAACTCCCCAGGTCAGTAGGTGCCCAATATGATACTGGAGATCAGTGGAGAAACAACTCCAGAGAGAATGAAGGAATGGAGCCAAAGCAAAAACAATACCCAGTTGTGGATGTGACTAGTGATGGAAGCAAGGTCTGATGCTGTAAAGAGAAATATTGCATAGGAACCTGGAATGTTAGGTCCATGAATCAAAGCAAAATGGAAGCGATCAAACAGGAGATGTCAAAAGTGTACGTCCACATTCTAGGAACAAGTGAATTATGGGTAAATTTAACTCAGATGACCATTATATATACTACTGTGGGCAGGGATCCCTTAGAAGAAATGGAGTAACCATCATAGTCAACAAGAGTCCAAAATGCACTACTTGGATGCAATCTCAAAAATGACAGATTGATCTCAATTCATTTCCAAGGTAAACCATTAAATACCACAGTAATCCAAGGCTATGCCCCGACCAGTAATGCTGAAGAAGCTGAAGTTGAACGGTTTTGTGAAGACCATAAGACCATTTAGAACTAACACCCAACAAAGATGTCCTTGTCATTATAGGGGAGTGGAATGCAAAAGTAGGAAGTCAAGAAACACCTGGAGTAACAGGCAAATTTGGCTTTGGAGTCTAGAATGAAGCAGGGCAAAGGCTAATAGAATTTTCTAAAGAGAATGCAGTGGTCATAGGAAACACCTGCTTCCAACAACACAAGAGAAGACTCTACACATGGACATCACCAGACGGCCAACACTGAAATCTGATTGATTATATTATTTGCAGCCAAAGATGGAGTAGCTATATACAGTCGGCAAAAACAAGACCAGGAGCTGACTGTGGCTCAGATCATGAACTCCTTATTGCCAAATTCAGACTTAAATTGAAGAAAGTGGGGAAAACCACTAGACCATACAGGTATGACCAAAGTCAAATCCCTAACAATTATACAGTAGAAGTGGGAAATAGATTTAAGGGACTAGATCTGATAGAGTGCCTGATGAACTATGGACAGAGGATCAAGGCATTGTAAAGGAAATAGGGATCAAGACCATCCTCAAGAAAAAGAAATGCAAAAAAAGGCAAAATGGCTGTCTGAGGTGGCCTTACAAATAGCTGTGAAAAGAAGAGAAGCCAAAAGCAAAGGAAAAAAGGAAAGATATGCCCGTTTGAATGCAGAGTGCCAAAGAATAGCAAGAAGAGATAAGAAAGTCTTTCTCAGCAATCAATGCAAAGAAATAGAGGAAAACATTAGAAAGGGAAAGACTAGAGATCTTTTCAAGAAAATTAGAGATACCAAGGGAATATTTCATGCAAAGATAGGCTCAATAAAGGACAAAAATGGTAACGACCCGACAGAAACAGAAGATGTAAAGAAGAGATGGCAAGAATACACAGAAGAACTGCACAAAAAAGATCTTCATGACCCAGTTAACCACGATGGTATGATCACTCACCTAGAGCCAGACATCCTGGAATGTGAAATCAAGCGGGCCTTAGGAAGCATCACTATGAACAAAGCTAGTGGAGTGGATTGAATTCCAGTTGAGCTATTTCAAATCCTAAAATGTGATGCTGGGAAATGCTGCACTCAACATGTCAGCAAATTTGGAAAACTCAGCAGTGGCCACAGGATGGGAAAAGGTCAATTTTCATTCCAATCCCAAAGAAAGGAAATGTCAAAGAATGCTCACACTACTGCACAATTGCACTCATCTCACACGCTAGTAAAGTAATGCTCAAAATTCTCCAAGCCAGGCTTCAAAATAATATGAACTGTGAATTTCCAGATGTTTAATCTGGTTTCAGAAAAGGCAAATGAACCAGAGATCAAGTTGCCAACATCTGCTGGATTATCTAAAAAGCAAGAGAGTTCCAGAAAAACATCTATTTCTGCTTTATTGACTATGCCAAAGCCTTTGACTCTGTGGATCACAATAAACTGTGGAAAATTCTGAAAGAAATGGGAATACCAGACCACCGGACATACCTCTTGAGAAACCTGTATTCATGTCAGGAAGCAACAGTTAAAACTGAACATGGGACAACAGACTGGTTCCAAATAGGAAAAGGACATGAAAGCTGTATATTTTCACCCTGCTTATTTAACTTATTGGCAGACTACATCATGAGAAACACTGGGCTAGAAGAAGCACAAGCTGGAATCAAGATTGACGGGAGAAATATCAATAATGTCAATATGCAGATGACACCACGCTTATAGCAGAAAGTGAAGAACTAAAGAGCTTCTTGTTGAAAGTAAAAAAGGAGGGTGAAAAAGTTCACTTAAAGCTCAATATTCAGAAAACTATGATCATGGCATCTGGTCCCATCACTTCATGGCAAACAGATGGGGAAACAGTGGCTGACTTCAATTTTTTGGGCTCCAAAATCACTGCAGTTGCTTACTGCAGACATGAAATTAAGGACGCTTACTCCTTGGAAGGAAAGTTATGACCAACCAAGACAGCATATTAAAAAGCAGAGACATTACTTTGTCAACAAAGGTCCGTCTAGTCAAGGCTATTGTTTTCCAGTAGCCATGTATGGATGTCAGAGTTGGACTATAAAGAAAGCTGAGTTCAGAAGAATTGATATTTTGAATTGTAGTATTGGAAAAGACTCTTTAGAGTCCCTTGGACTGCAGGGAGTTCCAACCAGTCCATCCTAATGAATATCAGACCTGGGTGTACATTGGAAGGACTGATGTTGAAACTGAAACCAATACTTTGGCCACCTGATGCGAAGTGTTGACTCATTGGAAAAGACCCTGATGCTGGGAAAGATTGAGGGCAGGAGAAGAAGGGAACGTCGGAGGATGAGATGGTTGGATGTCATCACTGACTCAACGGATATGAGTTTGAGTAAACTCCAGGAGTTGGTGATGGACAGGGAGGTCTGGCGTGCTGCAGCTCATGGGGTCGCAAAGAGTCGAACATGACTGAGCGACTGAACTGAACTGATTCAGAGATAATGTTGAGCTCTGGTTATTTGACACTGGTTTACTTATTTTGCAGCATGGCAGAATAAATTGAGACTGCAGTGGAAAAAATGTGCCAACATGTCATGATGTTGTCAAATTGGTAACACAACTTTATCAGTTATAGAATATCTGGATTAAGATATGGAGTTATTTTTATTAACTTATTTTATTGAATTGGAGATTATCTATATCTATATATATCTATATCTATATCTGGGAAATGTTTTAAAATTTTGTGGCTATATTTAAGAATGTATATAGAAACCAAACAATAACATCATTTTATTATTTAATCACCTTTAATATATTGCTATATGTTTTAAGTAAATTTTTTAAGTGAATAAACTACAGAAACCAGAAGCATACAGCTGGATAAATTTTCACAAGCTAAATACAGCACACACTCAAATCAAAAAGTCAGCACCATCAGAACTCCAGAAATCTCCTTGAAACTTTTCTGTGTCTTTCTCTCAGGATAACCACCATCCTGACTTCTAACAACATAGATTAGATTTGCTATTTGAGGACTTTAGCTAAATGATAAGTAAGCAGTTCATGTGCTTTATAACTGGTTACTTTTTAAAAATTATGTTTGGAAGTAACATCGATATCACTTATGGAATACTGGTTTGTTCGTTCTCATTATTTTTGTCAATTCTGAATATTGTTGCTCTGAACCTTCTAATAACTGATTTTAGCTCAATATGTGTGTGAATTTCTGTTGAACATACAATTAGAAACAGAATTGCTGGATTATATTGATTTTTGTCTCTTAATGTCCAGCCACAAGTATCTGAGATCTGAAGGTTTTCTACATTCCCAGTGACACCTGGTATTATTATAAGTAATTCTGGTAAGTGTGTAGTTCTATTTCATTATATTTTTCATTTATATCCTAATTAAATGCCTGTTCATGCATCATTTGGGTATTTAGAAAGCCTCTCTGTGTGAAGTAACTGTTAAGTTTGTAAGCCTCTTTGGTTACTGAACAGGGTAGTTTTATCTTATTAATGTTTAGGAGTTCTTTGTATACTGCAGATATAAGTCCTTGTCAGATACCAAAATTACAAAGATATTCCTCAATGCCACTTTTTCACTTTATCAGTGAAATATTTTGATGCCCAGATGTAATCATTAATATAGTCAGCATTATAATTTTACACATTATGGTTAAGGTTTTTGTGCCCCAGTTGAGAAATCTTTGCTTACCATTTGTCATAAAGATATTCTCATATGTTTGATTCTGAAAGTATATTGCTTTATCTGTCACATTTATTTTTACAGTCCAACTAAAATTGACATTTATGAATACTATGATTTAGGAATCCAATTCCCCCCCCCAAAGGATCCAATTAACATTGTACTAATTATTGAAAGAACCATCATTTTTGCAGGACACAATGGTATTGATTATGTCACAAATAAGCTGACTGTACATGTGGGAGTCTGAGAATATTTTTTTCTTCCATATTTCATTAATTTAATTTCTTATATTATTTCTGCCTTTATTATTTAATTGGGTTTGAATAAATTTTATATTATTCATGTCCAAGGTCAGAGAAACCCCAGTAATATGGTAGGTGCTGAGAGAGGGCATCAGAGGGCTGACAGACAGAAACCACAATCACAGAAAACTAACCAATCCAACCACATGGACCACAGCCTTGTCTAACTCAAAGAAACAATGAACCATGCTGTGTAGGGCCACCGAAGACAGACAGGTCCTGGTGGAGAGTTCTGACAGAATGTGGTTCACTGGAGAAGGGAATGGCAAACCACTTCAGTATTCTTGCCTTGAGATCCCCATGAACAGTATGAAAAGGCAAAAAGATAGGACACTGAAAGATGAACTTTCCAGGTCGGTAGGTGCTCCCTATGCTACTAGAGATCAGTGGAGAAATAATCCCAGAAAGAATGAAGAGATGGAGCCAAAGTGAAAACAACTACTCAGTTGTGGATGTGACTGGTGATGGAAGCAAGGTCTGATGCTGTAAAGAGAAATATTGCATAGGAACCTGGAATGTTAGGTCCATGAATCAAAGCAAATTGGAATTTCAAGAGTGAATGTCAACATTTTAGGAACCAGCAAATTAAGATTGACTGAAACGGGTGAATTTAACTCAGATGACCATTATATTTACTATTGTGGGCAAGAATCCCTTAGAAAATATGGAGTAGCCATCATAGTCAACAAAAGAGTCTGAAATGCAGAACTTGGATGCAGTCTCAAAAACAACAGAATGGTCTCTATTAGTTTCCAAGGCAAACCATTCAATATCACAGTAATCCAAGTATATGCCCTGACCAGTAATGCTGAAGAAGCAGAAGTTGAAAAATTCTATTAAGACCTACAAGACCTTTTAGAACTAATCCACGCCCCCCCACCCCCGCCCCGAAAAGATATCATTTTCATTATAGGGGACAGGAATGCAAAAGTAGAAGTCAACAAACACCTGGAGTAACAGGCAAATTTGGCCTTGGAATACGGAATGAAGCAGGGCAAAGGCTAATAGAGTTTTCTCAAGAGAAAACACTGATCATCGCAAGCGACCTCTTGCAACAACACAAGAGAAGACTCTATACATGGACATCACCAAATGGTCAACACCGAAATGAGATTGATTATGTTCTTTGCAGCCAAAGATGCAGAAGCTCTATACTGTCAGCAAAGCAAGACTGGGAGCTGACCGTGGCTCAGATCGTGAATTCCTTATTGCCAAATTCAGACTTAAATTGAAGAAACTAGGGAAAACCACTAGACTATTCAGGTATGACCTAGATCAAATCCCTTATGATTATACAGTGGAAGTCGGAAATAGATTTAAGGGACATGATTTGATAGAGTGCCCGATGAAGTATGGACGGAGGTTCATGATATTGTACAGGACAAGGGATCAAGACCATCCCCATGGAAAATAAATGTAAACAAGCAAAATGGCTGTCTGAGGAGGCCTTACAAACAGGTGTGAAAAGAAGAGAAGTGAAAAGCAAAGGAGAAAAGGAAAGATATACACATCTGAATGCAGAGTTCCAAAGAATAGCAAGGAGAGATAAGAAAGCCTTCCTCAGTGATGAATGCAAAGATATAGTGGAAAACAACAGAATGGGAAAACCTAGAGATAGCTTCAGGAAAATTAGAGATACCAAGGGAACATTTCATGCAAAGATGCGCTCAATAAAGGACAAAAATAGTATGGACCTAACAGAGCAGAAGATATTAAGAAGAGGTGGGAAGACTACACAGAACTGTACAAAAAAGATTTTCATGATTCAGATGATCACGATGGTGTGATCACTCACCTAGGCAGACATCCTGGAATGCGAAATCAAGTGGGCCTTAGAAAGCATCACTACGAACAAAGCAGGTGGGGGTGATGGAATTCCAGTTGAGCTGTTTCAAATCCTAAAAGATGATGCTGTGAAAGGGCTGCACTCAATATGTCACCAAATTTGGGAAACTTAGCAGTTCTACAATACTGGAAAAGGTCAGTTTTCATTGCTATCCCAAAGAAAGGCAATGCCGAAGAATGTTCAAACTAGTGCAAAATTGCACTCATCTCACATGCTAGTAAAATAATTCTCACAATTCTTCAAGCCAGGCTTGAACAATACGTGAACCATGAACTCCCAGATATTCAAGCTGGTTTTAGAAAAAGCAGAGGAACTAGAGATCAAATTGCCAACATCCACTGGATCATCGAAAAAGCAAAAGAGTTCTAGAAAAACATCTATTTCTGCTTTATTGACTATGCCAAATCCTTTGACTGCATGGATCACATCAAACTATGGAAAATTCTGAAAGAGAAGGGAATACCAGACCACCTGACCTGCCTTTTGAGAAATCTGTATGCAGGTCAGGAAGCAACAGTTTCAACTGGACATGGAACAAGACTGGTTCTAAATAGGAAAAGGACACATGTATACCTGTGGCGGATTCATTTTGATATTTGGCAAATCTAATACAGTTATGTAAAGTTTAAAAATAAAATAAAATTAAAAAAAAAAAAATAAATAAATAGGAAAAGGAGTACATCAAGGCTGCATATTGTCACCATGCTTATTTAACTTACAGGCAGAGTACATCATGAGAAATGCTGGGCTGGAAGAAGCACAAGCTGGAATCAAGATTGCCAGAAGAAATATCAATAACCTCAGATCTGCAGATAACACCACCCTTATGGCAGAAATTGAAGCAGAACTAAAGAGCCTCTTAATGAAAGTCAAAGAGGAGAGTGAAAAAGTTGGCTTAAAAGCTCAACATTCAAAAAACAGATCATGGCATCTGATCCCATCACTTCATGGCAAATAGATGGAGAAACAGTAGAAATAGTGGAAGACTTCATTTGTTTTTTTTTTTTTTCGGGGGGGGGGGAGTGGGCTCCAAAATCACTGCAGATGGTGACTGCGGCCCTGAAATTAAAAGACGCTTACTCCTTGGAAGGATAATTATGACCAACATAACATAGCATATTAAAACGCAGAGACATTACTTTGCCAATAAAGGTGCATCTAGTCAAAGCTATGGTTTTCCAGTGGTCATGTATGGATGTGCGAGTTGGACTATAAAGAAAGCTGAGCACAGAAGAATTGATGCTTTTGATCTGTGATGCTGGAGAATACTCTTGAGAGTCCCTTGGACTGCAAGGAGATCCAATCAATCCATTCTAAAGGAAATCAGTCCTGAATATTCATTGGAAGTACTGGCGCTGAAGCTGAAGCTCCAAGACTTTGTCCACCTGATGCCAAGAACTAAAAATGATTGGAAAAAACCCTGATGCTGGGAAAGATTGAAGGCAGGAAGAGATAGGGATGACAGACGATGAGATGTTTGGATGGCATCACTGAGTCAATGGACATGAGTTTAGGTAATGTTGTGAAATTAGTGATGGACAGGGAGGCCTGGCGTGCTGCAGTCCATGGGCTCTCAAAGAGTCAGACATGACTGAACGACTGAACTGAACTGAATTTTTATATATTGTGACTTTTTTTCACTTTCTATCAAGAGAAGAGGGTTTAATTTTCTGACAATATTTTTGTATTTATTTATATTTTTAACATTATCAGTATTGTTTGTACTTAATCTTATTTTAGAGGACATATAGAAATGGGATTTTAATATTTATGTTTCTTTAGGTTCAAAATAAAAGGACATGTATTTTATATTTGGTGATCTATATATGTATGTGCATGTACACGTGTGTTTTAGGTAATTGCTAGTTAGTGGGATAATAAATTAATAAGCATTTTTTCCATTTACCAAATAGTTTTCTATGCTAGAATTCCTCACATAAACTTTGTACTTTAAATTTTTAATCTATTTTGAATTGAATATTTCTGTTATGTGGAGTTGAAAGCATTTTAAGTTGAGAATTTGATTGTAGTATACCAGAGCAAATATTAGATGACACATTATATATGTACAAGCAATGAAGATCTGAAACCGAGATATCAATGCTTGGCAAGAAGTGGTTATCACAAGAACTTTACCTTTCAGAATCCATGATTCCTTGGGAGCAATAGTGAACAATACATTTGGGGATAATAGGAAACTAAATACTTCAGATTGGTAATAATGGCCTCAAGATGGGCATTAGTGTTAGTGCAAATACCAACTTTCAGTATCTTAAAGGCAACTTAATGAAATTAGATAGAGAAGCCAGAATAGGAGAGGAAGACTACTGAAATAAAATCAGTTCTTGGCAGGAAGAAAGTTTCAACTGATAAATGCTTAATGTGGGACATGCCCCCCTTTACACATCCTCAAAAAACATTTAGGAGCACATTTCATAGCAAAGCAGAGGCAAGGATTCATCAGTCAAGTCATCAGAGGCTTAAATCATTATAATCTAGGTTAGGCTTAAATCATTATAATCTAGGTTATACAATTTAGTGGATGCTTCTTTATGTTTACTAGATAGATGAATTAGATGTGTGCAAGTGAAAAAAAAAAAAAAGCTGGATAAACAGAAATGCAGAAATGCAAATAAATTAGCTTAATCATAAAAATCCGTATGTCCATTAAAATAAGTCTATACCAAATTTCTACAAAAATATTTTGAAATGGCGGGAAGTAAGAAGAAAGGATTTAAGGTAGAAGAAGCATTTGCTGCATCAGCTCTCAGCTGGGAAACAGGCTGATGTGTTTGAAGAACAGAAAGAGACCGTAAAGCCTGGAGGATGATGAGGAAGAGAGGGGCTTGGCATGAAATTATATTAGATTGTGGTCATGAATGCATGACACTACATGTTGTCATAAATTTTAAATATGATCTAAACATTTGCATTTGGAAGTCATATAATAATAATAATTATTATTATTTAGTAAGATACCTGGCTTTATCTTTGGAAAAGAAACAAACAAACAAGAAAGAACAACAGGGACCAGGTTGTAGACTCTCAAAATAATTCAGTCATGAGAATTGATGATATCTTTACCTTGATGGCTTTGACTAACATGACAAACGTGGAAAGTTGTGGAAGCCATTAAGTTAGGAATGTATTTGGAATGTATTAGGAATGTAGAAAAACTAATAAGGACATATGAAGTGGGTGTGGGGATGATATGCATGAGAAATATGAAAAAATGACTTCTAGATTTTGACATTAACAACTGGATAAGGGCACACTGGGGATGAAGTGTTCTCTTAATAAATTCTTTAAAAAATGGGGAGCAGGAGGCCCCTTTAAGAATCAGATTAAAATTCTGAGACAAATGCTTATATCTGAACATATTTACAAGACATATTAAGGTATTGACGTCCTTGGAACCAGTCCCAAGAACCAGAGTTCAATGAACTCAATTATGGCAGGTTTGCTATTAATCAACGATACTTCCTGTGACAGAGCTCTGGCGGTTCACATGGTTGGTTGGCCATGGATTTTATTTCTTAACTATCCCTGTAGGCAGGGACAGCTGTGCCACTAGGTACTGATCAGTAGTACCTGGGTGAAAATGATGTGCACACCTGATGCTTAAAAGCGATACAAATGAAGTTATCTTTGCCCCACACTTTCTGTTCTCTTATTACTATTTGAAATACAAACATAGCAGTGACCATATTTTCATTGTAGATATGAAAATAAACTAAGTTATGAAAATAAACTAGCAATAAAACAAAAAAATTGAATCTAGAGGAAAGTACATCTACTCCTCTTAGACTAGACTCTTACATGAAAGACAAGCTTCTATCTTAATTAAATTACTTAAAAAAGTGATTTAAAAGTGATTAAGATAAGCCTATATCTTAACTAATACCTACTAAAATATATGAAAAATATTGAGTTGACATGGACTTTGTAAAGAGAGATTTATAGCCTGAATCACATTTTCAAAGATCCCAATATGATTAACTTGCTGCTCTTAATGATTTGAAAATTAAGTTGGAAAGTGGAAATCCTTTAACATATAGATCATTTAAATCTATAAAATTTTCTGCAGATTAGGAAAGACACAAAAAACAACATGACAACAACAAAACACCAGCAACTAAAACTTCTTGAAATGGTAACCTCTTCTCTAAATTTCCAGTAGCAATGTGTGAATTAGCTCTGGTTTACATGTTAGCAAATAAAAAATCGAGAGGTCATGTTCTTTTGGACACAGATGCTTGCTTAATGAACTTGGAACTGGCATTGCCACAGGTGCACAGAATCTAAGAATGTTTAATTGCTTGTTCTTGCAAAACCCTGGCACACTAAAGCCAATATGTTTTACTTGTATATGTCACTTAGAAAATCTTGCTTACTCAAGCAAAGCCTGTATCTCTTCCACCTGTGCATGTCAACATGTCATGACTATAAGGTTGTTCTGGACATTGAACGCAGTAAAAGAGCTGGTCAGTTATTATAAGAAAAATGACAAAATGAAAGCACAATAGTGACTGGCTAATTCCAGGGGCTCAGCTTTTTATCACTTATTCTGTTTCTCATCCTATTAAAATCTCATATCTGGGATGTCTGTAAGGGCTATTGTTAAATTTAGTACTTGAATACTGTTTCTTGATCAATGTTGGCCAATAAATTGTGTATCTTTATGAGTCTAATGGCAATCCACTCCCATATTCTTGCCTGGGAAATCCCATGGACAGGGGAGCCTGGCAGGCTGTAGTCCATGTGGTCACAAAAGAGTCAGACATAACTTAGTGACTAAACTACCACCACAAAAAATAACTGCTTTACAAGGTTGGGTTACTTTCTGCTGTGCAGCAAAGTGAATCAGCTATACGTATACATATATCCCCTCTTTTTTGGATTTCCTTCCCATTTAGGTCAATAGGGTCTTGAGTGGGATAATGGTAGGGAATCCACCTGCAATGCAGGAGACCCAGGTTCGATCCCTGGGTCAGAAGGATCCCGGAGGAGGGCACAGCAACCCACTCCAGTATTCTTGCCTGGAGAATCCCCATGGACAGAGAAGCCTGGTGGGCTACAGTTATAGGGTCACAAAGAGGTAGACTCAAGTGACAGCATGCATGCATGCAAAGTGTTGAATAGAGTGCCCTGTGTTATACAGGAGGCTCTCACTAGTTATACATAGTAATGTTTATACATAATAAACTAGGGAACAGTTTACTATGTAAAAACTACATGGTTTTTACATGCCAGGGAAGCCTGGCATGCTACAGTACATGGGGTCACAAAGAGTCAGACACGACTGAATGACTAAACAAGAACAAATTTTCCAGATAATTCTTTATACTGCATTAATTGTCTATTTTGGTAGGGTAATGGAAATCACTGTGTTTAAACATAAATAAGCCTCAGAGCAGATTAACATATACTATTTCCATATTTTCAAATGAAAGTGTAATCTACTAAACTTCAAGCCTAACCTTAGTAACTACAATATAGGTGAGAAAAGTAAAACTGAGAAATAAAAACAAGAAAATGGTATAGCTTCTCAAAGGGAAGTTATACCGTTTACTGATTTACAATGATTTTCAAAGAATTATTATAATACTGACATTCTGTGATAGCAAAGTAAGATATATTATGCTGTTTTACACATTCATGTATACATGAATATGTATATAAATACACTATATAATATATATTATATGAAGTAATATATTAAAACAAATAAAACACTTTATATAACTAATCTGTTTAAATTTCTTAACCCTGTTAAAATCACATTGGATACTCTTCATAAAACATCTATTTTTACCTACATTTCTCTGTTTGCTCTTTAGTGTTGATTTTTAAATGCTGAAATAATTATGGTACAGTATAACTTAGCAGTATGCATTCCTGATTTATGTTAAAGTATTTGTTTACTTTTGGTTGCTTTTTCTTATCTGTGATTTCAAAATCAGACTTTAACCATGAAGTTGGTTTCCATACATAGAATTTAAGAAATATTCTAAATTTAAGCAACCAAAATCTGAGATCCTCGGAAAAGAAGTATTTCTATTTTTTTCTTCTTTTAGTACATAATCAACTTTATTGGAAGTTCTTATGAGAATTTGTTGAGATAATGCATTCAAAAAGAATTAATAGAATTCTAATATATGTCAGTAATAAATAAAGCATTTTCCCACACATTTTAAAATTCCATTGTGAAATGACAGAAATAAGATTTTGACTTGAAATCTCTAAATTCTGTTATAGACTCTGATCAATTTCACTTCTGGCAGGTGCATTTTTGAGGAAACACCAATCGTGCTATATGTCAGTTGCTACTGACACTCCCCCATCAAAGCAGTAAAAGCAATGAGGAGGAGGAAAATCATAGAATGTGGTAAAAACTATGCAGAATAATATGAGAAGAAAATATTTGAGAAACAGAAGTAGGAGAATAAGAGACTAATTAATCAGTTTCTTCCAGAAAGATTGTTACGATATGGTAGTGGTAAAATGTATATAAAAATGATTAAGATAGAAGATCTAAACATGATAAATAATTCTGGAACCCTGAAATAGAAATACATATATATACTAGAAGAAGCAACAAAAACAGGAAAATATCTATCAATATTTGTGATTTTTTTTTTTTTTTTTTTTTTGCTTATACAGCGCAAAAAGAGATAGAGGCAAAATCCGCCTCAACTCAAGAGGAGGCCCTAGTTGCCCACACCAACTCGAGAGGAATCCCGAGAGACCCCTCACAACTCAAAAGGATTCCTGACTTCCCAGAGACAACATGAGAGGCTCCCTCAGGTCCCCGTGGCAACGCGAGGTAACCCACACTTCCTGCCACAACTGGAGAAACACCTTGAGATTCCCCCTTCCATGCGAATTGAGTCCTGATTCCCCTGCCGTGACTCCAGAGCACTCACGCACTCGCCCTTGCAACTCAAATGGAAACTTGACTTCGCTGAGGCAACACGAGAGGCTCCCTGAGTTCCCCATGGTACCTGAGGATGAACCCCAAGCCTCCAGCCTCAACTAGAGACAAACCACGAGATGCCCCTGTCAATGCGAGATGAAGCCCTTTTCTCCTGCAGCACCTGGAGAGCAAACCCAGGTTCCCTCTCAAAACTCGAGAGGACGCTTGACTCCCTTTAGGCAGGCTCCCTCAAGGGGGCCCAGAGAACCCCACCACAACTCGAGATGAAAGCCAAGTTTCCCGCACTAACTTGACTAGAACCCCATGTGTTCCACCTCATCTGGAGATGAGGGCCCATTCCCTGCTTCAACTCAAGAGGAATCCCAAATTCCCCTCGCACCACAGGAGGAGGCCTGTGTCACCACTTGAATCTCGAGTGGAACCCCACGGATCCTGCTGCAAGGAAAACGGATGCCGAGTTCCCCCTCCGCTCCAGATAAGTCCTGATTCCCCTGCTCCCCTGCACGGGCTCCAATGGGACACCGAGTATCCCCTCACAACAGGATGGGAGGCCTGTCGGCCCTGCCTATCCTCTTGAAAAAGCCCCAATTCCCCACCCGGACTCGACTGGAGGCCTGATACCCCTTTGACAACTCGAGAGAAATGTAGAGTTCCATGCCTCAACACCACGCGAGGCCTGACTCCCTTGTTGAACCTTGATAGGAAGCCCAAGATCCCTGACGCCACTGGAGAGGAACACTGAGTTTCCCGACTGAACTCTAGACACGGCTCTATTCGCCAGCAGCGACTCGAGAGGAATCCCGACGAGACCCTGGCAACTCGAAAATAGACCTGACTTCTCTGAGGCAACCACGAGCTGGTACCTGAGATCCCCGTCGCAACTCGAGATGAACCCCAAGGTTCCTGCCGCAACTCAAGAAAAACCACGTTTCTCCCTCGATGCGAGATGAGGCCCTTTTCCAGAGCAGTGTCTCTAGAGAAACCCCACATTCCCTCTTGAAACGCAAAAGGGTAGTTGACACCCTTGATGCAACTCAGGAATGTCCACAAGATACCTGTCTGCACTCGAGAGAAACCCCGAGTTTCACGCCAAAACTCAAGAAGAGCCCCGTTTTCCCCTCTTCAACTCAAGATGAGGGTCGATTCCCCTGCTTCATCAGGAAGGGAATCCCAACGTTGCCGTTGCCCCTTAAGAGGGGGCTGGTCTCCCCTTGAAACTCAAGCGCATCCCTGGGAGTCATGCCTCAATTCGAAAAGACTCCAATTTCCCCAGCCACTCCAGATAAGCCGGATTCCCCTGCACTGATTCAACTGGAACCGTGAGGATTGACTCAAAACACGAAGGGAGGTGTGACAGCCCTGTGGCACCTCGAGAAAAAGCCCCAGACCCCTATGTCCACTCGACAGGAAGCATGACACCTCTTTTACACCTCGAGAGGGAAGCGGAGTTCCATGTCTCCCCATGAGACAAGGCCTGAATCCCCTGTTCAAACTCCATAGAAACCCCGAGATCCATGCCAGAACTGGAGATGAACCCTGAGGTTCTGGCCTCAACTGGAGATGAGGCCCTATGCCCCTGCACCGACTGGAGAGGAATCCCAAGAGGCCTCTCGCAACTCGAATGGAGACTTGACTTTCCTGAGGGAATACGAGCGGGTCCCTGAGGTCCCCGTCGCAACTCGAGAGGAACTCCAAGTGTCCTGCAGCAACTCAAGAAACCCAGGAGATTCTCCCCTCAACGCGAGATGAGACCCCCCCCCCCCCCCCCCCCCGCTGCAGCATCTCAAGAGAAATCCCACCTTCCGTCTTAAGCCTCAAAAAGGTACTTGACACCCTTAAGGCAACTCAAAAAGTTCCCCAACATACCTGTCTCCACTCAAGAGGAACCCCGAGTTTCCCGCCACAACTCAAGAAGAGCCCCGGTTTCCCCTCCTCAACTCGAGATGAGGGTCCATTCCCCTGCTCTGTCTGCAAAGGAATCCTGATGTTCCTGTCGCACCTCAGAAGGAGGCCGGTCTCACCTCGAAACTCGAGAGGAACTCCATGTGTTGTGCCACTGTTCGAAAAGACCCTGATGTCCCCGTCCACTTGAGATAAGGCCTCATTCCCCTGCGATGACTGGAATGTCACCCAGAGGATCAACTCACGACATGAAGGGAGGCCTGAGAGCCCCTTGGTGCCTCTAGAAATAGCCTCTGATCCCGACCTCAACTTGACAGGACGCCTGACACCCCTTTTCCACCTCGAGAGGAAAGTGGAGTTCCATGGCCCAATACGAGATGATGTCTGACTCCCCTGGGGAATCTCCATAGGGACCCCGAGATCCCTGTCAGAGCTGGAGAGGAACCCTGAGTTTCCCACCTCAACTCGAGATGAGGCCCTAGTCACTTGCACCAACTCGAGAGGAATGCTGGGAGGCCCCTCACAACTTGAAAGGATTCCTGACTTCCCAGAGACAACATGAGAGGCTCCCTCAGGTCCCCGTGGCAACTCGAGGGAACCCACACTTCCTGCCACAACTCGAGAAACACCTTGAGATTCCCTCTTCCATGCGAATTGAGTCCTGATTCCCCTGCCATGACTCCAGAGTACTCCAGCGCCTGCCCTCGCAACTCAAATAGAGACTTGACTTCCCTAAGGCAACAAGCGACGCTCCCTGAGCTCCTGGTGGTAACTGCAGAGGACCCCAAGCCTCCCGCCGCAACTCGAGACAAACCACGAGATTCCCCCGTCAACGCGAGATGAGGCTCTTTTCTCCTGCAGCACCTCCAGAGCATTCCCGAGTTCCCACTCAAAACTCGATAGGAGGCTTGACTCCCTTTAGGCAACTCAAGGGGGCCCAGAGATCCCCATCACAACTCGTGATGAAAGCCAAGTTTCCCACTCCACCTCGAGAAGAGCCCTGTGTGTCCCACCTCATCCGGAGATGAGGGCCCATTCCCTGCTTGAACTCAAGAGGAATCCCAAATTCCCCTTGCACCACAAGAGGAGGCCTGTGTCACCAATTGAATCTCGAGTAGAACCCCGCAGATCCTGCTGCAAGGAAAACGGATGCCAAGTTCCCCCTCCACTCCAGTAAGTCCTGATTCCCCTGCACCGGCTCCAATGGAACACCGAGTATCCCCTCACAACAGGATGGGAAGCCTGTCGGCCCTGCCTATCCTCTTGAAAAAGCCCCAGTTCCCCGCCTGAACTAAACTGGAGTTCATCCTCCCGTGGTGGGACGATGGTGGGCGGGTGGTGGGCGGGTGGGGGGCGGGATGCTGGGAGGGAGATGGGCAGGTGGTGGGAGAGTGATGGGCGGGTTCTGGAAGGGTGATGGGCAGGTGGTGGGTGGGTGCTGGGAGGGTGGTGGGAGGGTGCTGTGCAGGTGCTGAGAGGGAGATGGGTAGGTGGTGGAAGAGTGATGGGCGGGTGCTGGGAGGGTGATGGGTGGGTGGTGGGCGGGCGCTGGGAGGGCAGTGGGCGGGTGGTGGGTGCCCTGCTATGTATTTATTTCATAAATAGCAGGAAAGACAACATAAATGCTATCACAAGGTAAGACTTGGCAGGAAATGCATTTCATAAAAACTGAGAGTTTCTAAGAGATGTGTAGGCATATATCTTCAAATAATGAATATACAGTAAGGATGACTACAGGATGTCATGTTGTAAATAATGGTTAAATAACATCTGAACAAAGTTAATTATTTGTGGAAAGTTTTTTAAAAAAATGACTTTGACAAGATTGAAAGATATTTTTTTTCTCAAATAAATAAAAAGCAATTTGCCTAATACAATCTGGCTAAAACTTTCTTAAAGAACCCAAGAAAAGTACCAGATAATTTAGTGTAAAAGTTGAAATGTTATTGCTAAATAAAGTTAGGTTATGGAGAAATAAGATAATTACTTCACTGAAGATTTTTTATTTATAAAAGACAAAATGTTAGTTGATAAACAAGAGAGCCTCAGATAAACCACAGCTAGAGCATAATTAAATGAGCTTCTGTACAGTGTTTTAGTTTTGAAGGCTAAAGACACAACTGAGTTTCTTTCAAAATGGAAAGAGAATTTGATGTTTTAAAATATGATTCATAAGAGGGGGAAAGTAAAGTTAAGAGCTATTTGCTCAGACACTGTAAATGGTAAAATTACCTAAAAATGGGGGTAATAGGGAGAATGGAGAGAATACACCTCGATGTTTAAGTGTTCTCAGCACTCCTGGGAATTTATTTATCCCAGAGAATCAAAGGTTTATGCTTACATAAAATCCTGCACACAAATGTTTATAGCAATTCTATATACACTAGCAAAAACTGATGACAACCCAATGTCCTTCTGTGAGTGAATGGTTATACTCATAGATTTGGTACATATATACTGTGGAATACTACTTAGCAATGAAAATGGAGAAACTATTAATATTCAAAATAATTCAGATCTCTAGAGAATTATTACACATGAAAAATGTCAACTATGTATGATTTCATTTATACAATACTCTTGAAATGACAAATTTATAACAATGGAGAACAGATCAGTTGTCAGAGGTTAAAGAGGAGGTGGAGATGAAAATCAGTGTCGCTATAAAAGGGCAACAGGAGGAATCCTTATGTTAATGAAACTGTTCTGTATTTTAACTATCAATGTCCATATTCTAGATATGATATATAGCACTATAGTTTTGCAAACTGTTACAACTGGCAGAAACTGGGTAATGGTACTGTATTTATTTCATACGGCAACAGATGAATCACCACATTCACAACAAAAAGGATATGAGGAACAGAAGATTTGGGGACATCTTCTGAATTCAGAATAGTACTTAGAAGAAGGAAGAGAGAGAGTGTTTCAGAAGGAATTCTGAAATACATAAGAAACTACCATACTATTAAAGCAATTTTCAAAATCTGGAGCCAAGATGAACAATAGTTTTGGATTTTTTTTGTCTTTTATTATGTATTTTTTATCTTTTAAGGATGCAAAGATGCTTGTTTTATTGTTGTTAAAATAGAGTGCTTCATAAAGACATTTCTCCTTTTTTTCAGTCCTTTTGTGTTTATTAAATTTTTTCATATATTTTAAATTTATTTATTTTAATTGGAGGCTAATTACTTTACAATATTGTATTGGTTTTGCCATTTTTGCCATACATCAGCATGAATCCACCATGGGTGTACACGTGTTCCCAATCCTAAACCTCCTTCCCACCTCCCTCCCCCTACCATGCCTCTGGGTCATCCCAGTGCACCAGCCCTGAGCACCCTGTATCCTGCATCGAACCTGGACTGGCAACTCGTTTCATACATGATATTTTACATGTTTCAATGCCATTCTCCCAAATCATCTCCCCCTCCCTCTCCCACAGAGTCCAAAAGACTGTTCTAGACATCTGTGTCTCTTTTGCTGTCTCGCATACAGGGTTATTGTTACCATCTTTCTAAATTCCATATTTATGCATTAGTATACTCTATTGGTGTTTTTCTTTCTGGCCTACTTCACTCTGTATAATGGGCTCCAGTTTCATCCACCTCATTAGAACTGATTCAAATGCATTCTTTTTAATGGCTGAGTAATACTCCATTGTATATATGTACCACAGCTTTCTTATCCATTCATCTGCTGGTGGACATCTAGGTTGCTTCCATGTCCTGGCTATTATAAATAGTGCTGCAAGGAACATTGGGGTACACGTGTCTCTTTCAATTCTGGTTTCCTTGGTGTGTACGTCCAGCAGTGGGATTTCTGGGTCGTATGGCAGTTCTATTTCCAGTTTTTTAAGGAATCTCCACACTGTTTTCCATAGCGGCTGTACTAGTTTGCATTCCTACCAACAGTGGAAGAGGGTTCCTTTTTCTCCACATCCTCTCCAGCATTTATTGCTTGTAGATTTTTGGATCACAGCCATTCTGACTGGCATGAAATGGTACCTCATAGTGGTTTTGATTTGCATTTCTCTGATAGTAAGTAATGTTGAGCATCTTTTCATGTGTTTGTTAGCCATCTGTATGTCTTCTTTGGAGAAATGTCTATTTATTTCTTTGGCCCATTTTTTGATTGGGTCATTTATTTTTCTGGAATTGAGCTGCAGGAGTTGCTGGTATATTTTTGAGATTAGTTCTTTGTCAGTTGCTTCATTTGCTATTATTTTATGCCTTTATTTTAATATTCTAAAGTAAATAATTGAGTTCAACAAACATCTGGGCTTATGATATACTATTATTATGGTCAAGCATCTTTGCAAAATTTGTTCTATTTTGTCTTTGTTTCATCTAGTCCCAGTCCTTAATCACCATGAGCACCCTATCTTTAGTGTTTAATGTATTTTTAAATACACTGTTGATCTGATTATTTAACTTTGCATGCATGCACATACACACCCCCAACATATATACATGCACACGTACATATACACATAAAATATTGATCTATGTATCTAAGCATTTTACAAATAAAATTGTTATAAAGTTACTTACTGTTTCTAATTCATAATTATATTTTCAATATATGCTTTTTAATATGAAGCAATATTCATATTTTCTGATTACAGTATCTTGTTAAAAGTATATATATAAATTCTAAACAGATCTGCAACAATCAGGTAGTTTACTGCCAACACTTTGCTCATAAAAATGTTAATGAATATTCTTATTTTCCTGTGTAATATATTTCTGAAATTGCTTATATGATCTTAAATTCTTAAAATATGTCTTGATACACAAAGCTGAAATGTATGAATATTAATATAAGATAACCCAGTACAAAATCAAATATGAATATGAAATATTGATTCTGCTTTAATAATCTCATTTGTTTGATATATTATTGTTCATTAATTAATTTTTAACTCTTCTCATTTTGTTTCTAGATGTCTCTTAACCTAGCATAGGACTCCCCTTGTGGCTCAGCTGGTAAAGAATTCACCTGCAGTTCTTTACCTGAGTTCAATCCCTGGATTGGGAAGATCCCCCGGAGAAGGGAAAGGCTATCCACTCCAGTGTTCTGGCCTGGAGAATCCATGGACTCTATAGCCCATGGGGTCACAAAGAGTCGGACACAACTGAGTGACTTTTATTCACTTCACTAACCTAGCATAAAGTGATATATGTATTTTTTCAGTTTAGCCCGATTTTCTCTGCTTTTTAATTAAAGAATTTAAACAATTTATATAGCATATACTTTGTTTTCATTACTTATAGTAGGACTTTTGGTTTTATTTTTGGAGTGACTTACAAAGTTCTTCCCTAGTATCCATCTGACTTTCTAAGTACCCATCCCATTTTCTAGCCTAGAATTCATGATTGTTAAAACTATTTTGCACTGTAAACTCAGAAAACTTTAATACACAAAAACAACTATATTTTCATCTGGATTTGACAAGAAGCATATCACATTTTCATTCCTCCACATACTGAATTCCCTATATTGGAGTTATCCAGGTGTTTATTCCATTTCCTTGTTCATTTTATAAATGTATGCAAAATAACTTACATCAAATTATACCTTGCAAGTTTCTTTTATCCCCGCTTGTTATAAGGTGAAATGTTTCCACTCAAAAATTTATATCTTAAAGTCATAAGCCTTTAGCACCCAGAATGTTAACTTATTTGGAAATAGAATTATAGAAAATTAATTAATAATGTCACACTGAAGCACGTGGCCTGCCTAATCCAGTATATCATGTGTCCTTAAAAATGGGGAAATCTGAACAAAGATATGCACACAGGATGAACCCTATGTGAAGATAAATCTAGAGACCAGGGTGCTGTTTCTGCAAGCCACTGAATTTTTAAAAATTGTCAGCAAACCACCAGAAACTGCAAAAGGCATGAAACAGACTCTCCAAAGAGTCAAAAGAAACCAACCTTGTGGATACTTTGATCTTGGACTTCCAGTCTCTATAACTGATATAATAAATTTCTGTTCTTTAAGCTACCTAGTTTGTGGTATTTTGTTGTGGTCACTCAAGCAAGTTAATATACCACCATTTTGAAAGTATATTTTAATCTTTTCCTCTCTGCTTATCTCTAGTTCATGTAATCATTCTCCCACACATTTCTGTGTCAAATATTCTTATCTCATGTCTTCCTGTGCTATGTTCAGTCGTGTCCAACTCTTTGTGACCCAATGGACTATAGCCTGCCAAGCTAAATGCTCTATCTACTCTGCTTCATTTTCACATCTTACTTTGCCTATCAAGGTTGTCAAAAGAATCCCGATGATAAAATAAGTCCCTCACCATCATTCTCATCTTACTTCAATTTATCTTCTGTCTTGCTTCCTTTTCCAAATTGAGAGCCCAATATTCAGGCTTATAGGCCCAGCTTTTACTTCAGTTTTGCACAGCTCATGCAATTTCATCTATTGGAGTCTTCTGAAATCATTTATATAAAATGATCTATATCATTTTATATATGAAATATATATATATATATATCATCAAAGTGATGATATATATGATGTCATCTATGATGATGATATATATGATGTCATCTATGATGATGATATATATGATGTCATCTATGATGATGATCTGTGCTGTCTTTGGTTAAGCAGATCTCAGATGTAGTTTACAGTTTTTGATTTACATAATGCAGGAAGGACCCTGTCTTTCAACATACACTGCTCTGATCATTCTTTCTGTTTCTGAAAATATTTTTAAAGCTTTGTCAAGGCAACTGAGCACATTTGGAGATTTTTTTAATCTTCTCTTTTCTCAGATGTACTGTATTTTGAGACCTTGTTTTTTGGGGAAGGAGGGATGGACATATAGAAGTATAAATCTGATGTAGTCTGGGTGAGTCTTTCTGATTCTGTATCAACTCTTGGAATCATATATTTAAAGATATAATTGGATGCTGCTTGAGATTATCCATGAAATAAAGCTTTTAACTACAACCATTGGAACTATCTACTATTTTTTTTTTTTTTTTTTTTTGAAGAGAGGTAGGGCTTACATGGCAACCCACTCCAGCGTTCTTGCCTGGAGAATCCCAGGGACGGGGGAGCCTGGTGGGCTGCCTTCTATGGGGTTGCACAGAGTCTGACACGACTGAAGTGACTTAGCAGCAGGGCTTACATAATAAGATAAGCACGCATATTAGTCCAGAAATATGCCTCCCAATCCAGATAAATCAATGATTTAGTGACAGAAATCCTTGGTACATGGTCATTTTTAAAATAGAGCTTACACTGCCAAGATATATCTTTTTTTTCCCCTATCTATTGTCAATGTAAAGTAAACAGAATATAAATCAGACATGTTTAGTTGATTGAAATGGTAATATCCAAGGCCAATTTCTTTTGAATACTATTTACTTTGTGCTATACATGATATAAAATCAATTATATCAAATAACAAATTTGTCATTTTATTTCACTTTCACAGTGATTTCTATATATACTACAATAAACGTGTAAATATTTTTTAAAAAGAGAACTAAAAAGAATAAAAAGTCCAATACTTTTCCTTAATATAAAAGAACTTTCTGTTTTAAATACTGAGAAGTAAATTAACTTATAACTATTACTCAAAATCTTAAAATATTATTTAAAGAAAAATATTTATTAAACTAGATACTAGATATATGATCTGACCTTTTTTACCCTGTTATATTTTAAACAGAGTTTTAACACTTCATGATATTCCTAATTGCATGAAATATATATTCCAGTATATTTCCCTTTAGGGTTTTTTTAAGCCAAGGTACCTGATGTGAAGCATGATGATACAGATAAGTTGGTAGTGACAGATACAGTTTTTTAGAATTAATTTATGTGAAAAGAACCTAAATAAGTCTCTTGGGAATGGTGAACATTATGTATAAGATATCTTTTTTAAGACTCTTTTTTTAAACAAAAGTTTCATAGAGCAAGGTAATATTCCTTAAATCTCTGAGCCTTTAAATGAGTTCCAAATTGATGAAAATACCCAAACCTCTATAAGAACTATAGTACTACTTAAAGTTGTCTCCTTGGGAAGTCATTATGTGGATTGAAATGTGCATTTTATTCTCTATTGGATCTTTTAGGAAAAAATGTCAGTTTAATAGTAAATGGTAAACTGAAATTCATGTTTAATACATTTTTTTTTCTTTTCTTTTCTAAAGCATTTTTTTTAATTTTATTTTATTTTTAAACTTTACATAATTGTTATTAGTTTTGCCAAATATCAAAATGAATCCGCCACAGGTATACATGTGTTCCCCATCCTGAACCCTCCTCCCTCCCCATTCCATCCCTCTGGGTTGTCCCAGTGCACCAGCCCCAAGCATCCAGTATCATGCATCGAACCTGGACTGGCAACTCGTTTCATACATGATATTTTACATGTTTCAATGCCATTCTCCCAAATCTTCCCACTCTCTCCCTCTCTCACAGAGTCCATAAGACTGTTGTATACAGTCTATCAGTGTCTCTTTTGCTGTCTCGTACACAGGGTTATTGTTACCATCTTTCTAAATTCCATATATATGCATTAGTATACTGTATTGGTGTTTTTCTTTCTGGCTTACTTCACTCTGTATAATAGGCTCCAGTTTCATCCACCTCATTAGAACTGATTCAAATGTATTCTTTTTAATGGCTGAGTAATACTCCATTGTGTATATGTACCACAGTTTTCTTATCCATTCATCTGCTGATGGACATCTAGGTTGCTTCCATGTCCTGGTTATTAAAAACAGTGCTGTGATGAACATTGGGGTACACGTGTCTCTTTCCCTTCTGGTTTCCTCAGTGTGTATGCCCAGCAGCGGGATTGCTGGATCATAAGGCAGTTCTATTTCCAGTTTTTTAAGGAATCTCCACACTGTTCTCCATAGTGGCTGTACTAGTTTGCATTCCCACCAACAGTGGAAGAGGGTTCCCTTTTTTCCACACCCTCTCCAGAATGTATTACTTGTAGACTTTTGGATCGCAGCCATTCTGACTGGTGTGAAATGGTACCTCATAGTGGTTTTGATTTGCATTTCTCTGATAATGAGTGATGTTGAGCATCTTTTCATGTGTTTGTTAGCCATCTGTATGTCTTCTTTGGAGAAATGTCTATTTAGTTCTTTGGCCCATTTTTTGATTGGGTCATTTATTTTTCTGGAGTTGAGCTGTAGGAGTTGCTCATATATTCTTGAGATTAGTTGTTTGTCAGTTGTTTGGTTTGCTATTATTTTCTCCCATTCTGAAGGCTGTCTTTTCACCTTGCTAATAGTTTCCTTTGATCTGCAGAAGCCTTTAAGGTTAATTAGGCCCCATTTGTTTATTTTTGCTTTTATTTCCAATATTCTTGTTAAAGAGATTGTCTTTTCTCCATTGTATATTCTTGCCTCCTTTGTCAAAGATAAGGTGTCCATATGTGCGTGGATTTATCTCTGGGCTTTCTATTTTGTTCCATTGATCTATATTTCTGTCTTTGTGCCAGTACCATACTGTCTTGATAACGGTGGCTTTGTAGTAGAGCCTGAAGTCAGGTAGGTTGATTCCTCCAGTTCCATTCTTCTTTCTCAAGATCGCTTTGGCTATTCGAGGTTTTTTGTATTTCCATACAAATTGTGAAATTATTTGTTCTAGCTCTGTGAAGAATACTGTTGGTAGCTTGATAGGGATTGCATTGAATCTATAAATTGCTTTGGATAGTATACTCATTTTCACTACATTGATTCTTCCAATCCATGACTGTCCAAGTTCAGTGATGACTGAGACTAACTTCTTCCTTTAGACTTTAGAATAAAAGAATTAACAATTTAGTGTAATAAAGTCAAGACTTTGAAATCACATTTATTCTGGAGAAGAATGTCTCATTCATAAGAACAAGCTGCACTGGAACCATAGTGGAAAAATGAAATTAGAATGATAACTGATGTTGATTTATTGTCTGTGAATTTATCTTTTATTTTTAATGTAACTGATTCCAAAGATGAGATTTATATATACCATGAATAAGCAAATAAAACTTTGCATAAATTTTAGACATTTTTTAACCTAGAAAAGCCCAGGTATTAAACTTTGTATATTGTCTAGCACAGCAACAAGCACAAAGTAATCTTGTAAGTCATGTTAAGATAATTATAGAATTTAACCAGAGTTTCAACCACTTTTTGTTTTCCATCCAGTTCCACACTTTTACATGTAATCTGCATGCAAATGATCCCTAAACTACTCTTGAATCCCAGATATATGAGATATCAGTAAGAGATGATGTTTAAAAGATGGCACAGGAAATTTAGCTGGAAAAGGAGATACAGAGAGGAAGGGATGATGGGCATACACAAATTAGAAGTGTGAACTCTACTGAAGTATAAAGTCAAATAATAATTGTTTTCGTAGTGCTTCAGTAAGTATGAAATATTAAGCTCGAAAGTGGGAATGCCAAATTCAGACATGAACAAAGAAGTCTGTAGGAAGGGCTGCTGGAGATCATTCTTGGAGTGCAGAAATAATAAACTAAGTGGCTTTGATATTGGATAGATAGTATGCACTGTTATTTACATCATTCTAGATGACAGTAGGTCATAGGATTAGAAGGAAAGATTAAATTCAGTTTCAAAGTTTTCAGTGAAGGCAGGTAAGTTTTAAAGAAAGGAGTCAATAACTACAGTAAGAAAACAAAATTTAATCTGTCTCAAATAAGTTGTGTTTGTCTCAAGAAGATAGGTTAGTAATGATCTGATACTTTCAGTGACAACAGAGGATGCAAGCTCCTGACCATGATGCATGTGAGTGAGATACTGAAAAATAAAAATCCATAACTTGAGAATTTTGCAAGGGAAGGACAGTCAAGATGGATGGCTATATTCCAGTTAAGGTATGCATTTGTAAGCAAGATTCATAGAGGAATCAAGGGTAAGGAAGAATTTTGTAATTACTTAAGACAAAGTCAAACAAAAGCGTTAAATCCATGATTAGGGAGAGAAAGGAAAACTGTTAAATAAAAGAAGTACAAAGCAGAAGAGGCACTGTTGTTCTTATTCACTCAGTCCTGTTCAACTCTTTGCGAAGCTATGGATTACAGCACACCAGGCTCCCTATATCCTTCACTATCTCCTGGAATTTGCTCAGATTCATGTCCATTGAGTCGGTTATGCTATGTACCCATCTTATCCTCTGCCATCCCTGTCTTCTTTTGCCTTCAATCCCCCAGCATCAGGATCTTTTCCAATGAGTCGGCTCTTCACATCAGGTGGCTGGTTTGGGAGCTTCATCTTCAGCATCAGTCCTTCCAATGAATATTCAGGATTAATTTCTTTGAGGATTGACTGGTTTCATCTCCTTGCAGTCCAAGGGACTCTCAAGAGTCTTCTCCAGCACAACTCAAAAGGACTGATTCCTAGGCACTCAGCATTTTTATAATCCAGCTCTCATATCCATACACAACTCCTGGAAAAACCATGGCTTTGATTATATAGAACTTTGCTGACAAATTGATGTTTCTACTTTTTCATAAGTTTGTCATAGCTTTTCCTTCAAGCAGCAAGTATCTTTTAATTTCATGGCTGCAATCACGGTCTGCAGTGATTTTGGTGCCCAAGAAAATAAAATCTGTTGCTGTTTCCCCTTTTACCCTTCAATTTTCCACGAAGTGATGGGACGAGATGCCATGATCTTAGTTTTTTTTAATGTTGAGTTTCAAGCCAGCTTTTTCACTCTCTTCTTTCACCCTCATCAAGAGGTTCTTTAGTACCTCTTCATTTTCTGCCATTAAAGTGGTATCACTGCATATCTGAGATTGCTGATATATCTCCCAGCAATCTTAATTTCAGTTTATGATTCATTCAGCCTGGCACTTCACATGATATACTCCCTAGTATCTCAGTGGAAAAGAATCCACCTGGAGTGAAAAAGGTTACCTACATGAAGAAGATTCAGTTTGATTCCTGGGTTGGGAAAATCCCTTGGAGAAGGAAATGGCGACCCACTCCAGTACTCTTGGCTGGGAAATCCCATGGACAAAGGAGCCTGGAGGGAGACAGTGCATGCTGTTGCAAGAGTCAGACAGGATTTAGTGATTAAGCCACCACTACCACCATTTTGCATATAAGTTAAATAAGCAGGGTGACAATATACAGCCTTGTCATACTCCTTTCCCAATTTTGAACCAGTCAATTGTTCTATGTCCAGTTCTGATTGTTACTCCTTGACCCACATATAAATTTCTCAGGAGACAGGCAAGGTGGTCTGGTATTCCCATCTCTTGAGGAATTTTCCAGTTTGTTGTGATCCAAACAGTCAAAGGCTTTAGTGTAATCAAACATCAGAAGATGTTTCTTTGGAACTACCTTGCTTTCTCCATGATCCAAAAAATGTTGCCAATTTGATCTTTGCTTCTTCTGCCTCTTCAGAACTCAGCATGTACATCTGGACATTCTTGGCTCATGAACTGCTGAAGTCTAGCTTGAAAGATTTTGAGCATTACCTTGCTAGCATGTGAAACAAGCACAATTGTATGGCAGTTTGACAATTCTTTGGCATTGCCCTTCCTTGGACTGGAATGAAAACTGATCATTTCCAGTCCTGTGGCTACAGCTGAGTTTTTCAAATTTCTTGGCATCTTAAGTACAGCACTTTAACAGCATCATCTTTTATAATTTTAAATAGCTCAGCTGGAATTCCATCACCCCCACTAGCTTTGTTTGTAGTAATGATTCCTAAGGCCTATTTGACTTCACACTAAAGGATGTCTATCAAGATTTCCCATTAGGAAACCTTGTGTCAGTGTCCTGGTGGGTGGAGCTGGATTTCTTATCTCTGGAGTGCAAGGAAGTTCTCTGGAAAGCTATACTAACAAAGCTACAGTCATCAAGACAGTATGGTACTGGCACAAAGACAGAAATATAGAGTGATGGAACAAAATAGAAAGCCCGAAGATAAATCCACACACCTATGGACACCTTATCTTTGACAAAGGAGGCAAGAATATACAATGGAGAAAAGACAATCTCTTTAACAAGTGGTGCTGGGAAAACTGGTCAACCACTTGTAAAAGAGTGAAACTAGAACACTTTCTAACACCATAACCAAAAATAAACTCAAAATGGATTAAAGATCTAAATTTAAAACCAGAAACTATAAAAATCCTAGAGGAAAACATAGGCAAAACACTCTCTGACATAAATCACAGCAGGATCTTCTATGACCCACCTCCCAGAGTAATGGAAATAAAAGCAAAAATAAACAAATGGGACCTAATTAAACTTAAAAGCTTTTGCACAATGAAGGAAACTATAAGCAAGGTGAAAAGACAGCCTTCAGAATGGGAGAAAATAATAGCAAACCAAACAACTGACAAAGAATCTCAAAAATATACAAGCAGCTCATGCAGCTCAACTCCAGAAAAATAAATGATCCAATCAAAAAATGGGCCAAAGAACTAAACAGACATTTCTTCAAAGAAGACATACAGATGGCTAACAAACACATGAAAAGATGCTCAACATCATTCATTATCAGATAAATGAAAATCAAAACCACAATGAGGTACCATCTCACGCTGGTCAGAATGGCTGCTATCAAAAAGTCTAAAAACAATAAAGGCTGGAGAGGGTGTGGAGAAAAGGAAACTCTCTTAACTGTTAGTGGGAATGCAAACTAGTACAGCCACTATGGAGAACAGTGTGGAGATTCCTTAAAAAACTGGAAACAGATCTGCCATACGACCCAGCAATCCCACTGCTGGGCATACACATCAAGGAAACCAGAACTGAAAGAGACACGTGTACCCCAGTGTTCATTGCAGCACTGTTTGCAATAGCCAGGACATGGAAGCAACCTAGATGTCCATCTGCAGACGAATGGATAAGAAAGCTGTGTAACATATACACAATGGAGTATTACTCAGCCATTAAAAAGAATACATTTGAATCAGTTCTACTGAGGTAAATTAAACTGGAGCCTATTATACAGAGTGAAGTAAGCCAGAAAGAAAAACACCAATACAGTATACTAATGCATATATATGGAATTTAGAAATATGGTAATGATGACAGTATATGCGAGACAGCAAAAGAGACACAGATGTAAAGAACAGACTTTTGGACTTATTGGGAGAAGGCGAGGGTCGGATGATTTGAGAAAATGGCATTGAAACATGTATATTATCATATGTGAAACAGATCGCCAGTCCAGGTTTGATGCATGAGACAGGGTGTTCAGGGCTGGTGCACTGGGATGACCCTGAGGGATGGGATGGGGAGGGAGGTGGGAGGGGGTTCAGGATGGGGAACACATGTACACCCGTGGCTGATTCATGTCAGTGTATGGCAAAATCCATCACAATACTGTAAAGTAATTAGCTTCCAGTTAAAATTAATTAATTTTTTAAAAAAGGATGTCTGGCTCTAGGTGAGTGACCACAGCAGTCTAGTTATCCAGGTCATTAAGACCTTTCTTGTACAGTTCTTCTGTGCATTCTTGCCACCTCCTCTTCATGTCTTCTACTTCTGCTAGGTTCTTACCATTTCTGTCCTTTCCTATGCCCATCCTTACATGAAATATTCTTTTTTTTTTTTAATTTTATTTTATTTTTAAACTTTACATAACTGTATTAGATTTGCCAAATATCAAAATGAATCCGCCACAGGTATACATGTGTTCCCCATCCTGAACCCTCCTCCCTCCTCCCTCCCCATTCCATCCCTCTGGGTCGTCCCAGTGCACCAGCCCCAAGCATCCAGTATCGTGCATCGAACCTGGACTGGCAACTCATTTCATACATGATATTTTACATGTTTCAATGCCATTCTCCCAAATCTTCCCACCCTCTCCCTCTCCCACAGAGTCCATAAGACTGTTCTATACATCAGTGTCTCTTCTGCTGTCTCGTACACAGGGTTATTGTTACCATCTTTCTAAATACCATATATATGTGTTAGTATACTGTATTGGTGTTTTTCTTTCTGGCTTACTTCACTCTGTATAATAGGCTCCAGTTTCATCCACCTCATTAGAACTGATTCAAATGTATTCTTTTTAATGGCTGAATAATACTCCCTTGATTATCTCAATAGATGCAGAGAAAGCCTTTGACAAAATTCAACATCCATTTATAATAAAAACTCTCCAGAAAGCAGGAATAGAAGGAACATACCTCAACATAATCAAAGCTATATATGACAAACCCACAGAAATATTCTTTTGATATCTCCAGTTTCCTTGAAGAGATCTCTAGTTTTTCCCATTGTGTTGTTTTCCCCTACTTCTTTGTTATAAACTATATTTAATTAAAGCATATCAATTTTGGGCTATTCCTATGATATTACTGTTCTTACCTAACTCTTTACACCAAATTTGGATCCCCTTCTTTTAGTTTTTTAAAAAATCTTATGTTTGGTATTTATTTTATATTTCTCTCAAAATATTATATGCATTTTCTATACAGCAAAGGACTTCTCAACTCTGACAGCACAGATGAATTACCTGAGGAGATGTGAAAATAAGTGAATATAAAAGATGATGCCCTGATCCCATTCCAGCTATTGAATTAGTTGATAGGATCAGTGCTGGCAGGTATGGAAATCTCCTTCAATGGTTTTAATGTGAAGACAGAGATGAGAACCATGCAAGTAAATTGCTCACAGAGATCCACCAACTCTTTCTTCCTCTACATGTTTTTTTGTGAACTCCAGAGTCACCTCTGAGTTTCGATGCCAGCACCACAGCAAAGCTTTAGTAAAGACGCAGCTGCAGATAGCACAGCATGCTGTAATACCACTCACAAATGGAAAACTCTGAACAAAAGGCAATCAGCAACAACATTCAGAGCTTCAGGTGCTTAGTAACTATCATAGACTCCTTTTTGGAGGAGCATGTAATAGCTTAGTCACTTGGTCCAAATAACTTGAATGCTAAATCACAGACAGCTGGGTCCATATCTTCCCTATTGTTCATTCCTGAATAAAAGCACACAGTAATAAACTATGGTAAATAAAATTAATCACACATGCTTATGTACATAATATGAGCCTGCTGAATGTTGGGCTGTTTTGAATCTATGGGTCTGTTGAAACAGTCTTTGTGGGTAAACAGTCGCAGATGGGCACATTTTCTCTATTAAAAACACCTGCAAAAAGTTGCTGGAAAAGTTTCAAAAAAGCTTGAATGATTTCAAAATTTATTTTACTCCACCTGGTGATTGATGGGTTTGCAGTTTTTTCCCTTAGGAATCCGTGTATTATTAGAACATTCTGATTACCTCACTGATGCCATCAGAGGAATCAGGCAAGGTGAATATTGTATCTCTATCCTTCATTCCTTTATGTATTAACCTCTTCCTTTCATCACTCAGTCACTACTTACTTACTATATAGAATGATCTCTGCAGGTAAGTGAATAAAATGCAAATAATCAGTCCCAATTATATTTCTTTCATATTACTCATCCTAGTGAACAGAATTATGTAGAAACTTGAACAAAAATTTTATCTAATTTATTAATCACTTGAAACAATCTTTTTTCCTATGCTCAGCATTGTTTCTACTTCTATTCTGAGATATTTCCATTCCTGAATTAATAATAAAAGAAAGGGGGCCTCCTCACCCTTATTTTCATTTACTCTTTCTTCACCGCACTTATTCTACTCTGACCTTATCATATACCCTTAAATATACTATTGATTCAAGTACAAATTTTTTCTTTTTTTTTTAAATTTTATTTTATTTTTAAACTTTACATAACTGTATTAGTTTTGCCAAATATCAAAATGAATCTGCCACAGGTATACATGTGTTCCCCATCCTGAGAGAGGGAGAGGGTGGGAAGATTTGGGAGAATGGCATTGAAACATGTAAAATATCATGTATGAAACGAGTTGCCAGTCAAGTACAAATTTTGAAAAAAAAAAAATTTTAACCCTGTACAGAGAGAAGGCATCAATAAATTGTGAACTTCCAAAACAACTATGGCTATTACCAAATACAAAATAAAAGAAGACTAGTATCATATTAATGAGGTGATAAACTCTCTCTTCAAATGTATTTTTATTTTATAAGTAAAGTTGTACTTCTGCTGTATTGAAGCCATGTTTGTTTAATTGATGTTTTTCATTTTTCTTCTCTCTTTGAAACTATTCAACAAAAGAAAGAAAGAAACTTTGTTGTATTATCTATATTTTATTCAATCAGTTTTGTGTTCTAATATCCCTCTTGATCATATGTTAATTTAAGGGAGATTATGGCACGTCCCGAAGACTCTGGAAGTATATATCTATGGAATGGGACAAAGGGGATTCGTGAATAAATATTACTGAAAGACAAGGGGTTTAACGTTATTCTTATTTTATGGATACAAATTGTAGTTCACCTTCCACCAGGTATAAAATAAAGGACAAGTGAAAGTTTTATTATATGCTTAGCATAAAGCTTTGGGCTATTAAATGTCAATTACATAAATAATTTGTATGTTGATAAGTTAATTGGGGTCCTCAAAACAATGAAAATATATTATTAAATTTTATAGCTATAATCACAGATTTGCATTTTCCTAATAATGAGTGAGGTTGAACATCTTTTCATGTGCTTATTGTCATCTGTGTGTCTTCTTTGGAAAACTGTTTATTCAGTACCTCTGCTTAGTTTTTCATTGGGTCATGTGGGTTTTTGTTTTTGTTGAGTGGTATTAAGGTTTTAATATATTTTGGATATTAAAAATGTATAGGTTATAGAATTTGCAAATCTTCTCCCAATCAGCAGGTTGTCTTTTTGCATTATTGATGATTTCCTTTGCTGTGTAGAAGCTTTTTTGTTTGACGCAATCACATTTGTTTACTTTCATTTTTGTTTCCTTTGCCTAAGGAGACAAATCAAGAAACATATTTTTTAAGACTATGTCAAAGAGCATACTGCCTAGGTTTCCTTCTAGGAGTTTTATGATTTCAAGTCTCATATTCAGGTCTTTTACAAATGTTGAGTTGATGAGTGTGTACAGTGAGAGAGTGGTCTAGTTTCTTTCTATTTTTTTTTTTTTTTTTTTTTTTGCATGTTGCTATCATGTTTTCCCAACTCTATTTATTACAGAGACTATGTTTTCTCCATTTGCCCTTTTTTTTTTGCTCCTCTGTCATAAATTAATTTTCCATATATGTGTTCTTTTATTTCTGGGCTCTAAATTCTGTTCCATTGTATGTACTATCCTACGTAACTTTCTGCTAACACGATGCTGTTCTGTTTAATCTGGCTTTACAATGAACTTGAAATCAGAGCGTATGATACCTCCAGTTTTGTTATTTTTCTCAGGATTACTTTGGCTATTAGGGGTCTTTGGTGCTGCTAAATAAACTTTAGAATTTTATTTGTTCTCATGTGAAAAAATATCATTGGGATTTTGATATGGATTGCACTGAATCTGTAGATTGCTTTAGGAAATATGGACCAATGTTGGACGATTGAACCAATATGGATATTTAAACAATGTTAATTCTTCCAATCTGTGAGCAGAGTGTTCATTTGTTTATATAGTTTTCATTTTGTTTATACAATGTCATATAGTTTTCCATGTATAGATTTTTCACATCCTTGGTTAAATTTATTCCTATGTATTTTATTATATATGTTGCTATTATAATTAGGATTGTTTTCTTAATTTCTCTGCCAGCTCACTGTAAGCAAACAGAAGGGCAAAAGTGTTTTGTATGCTGATTTTGCTCACTGAAACTTTACTGTATTCATTTATTTTTGTGGAGTCTTTAGGGTTTCCTATATATAAAATCATGTCATCCACAACTAGTTAAAGTTCCTTTCTTCCTTTCCAATTTGGACGTCTTTTATTGATTTTTCTTCCTAACTGTTCTGGCTAAGGCTTCCAATATTCTGTTGAGTAAGAGTGGTGAGAGTGGGTACTGTCGTCTTGTTCCTTGTTGTAGGACAGCTTTCAGCTTTTCACCACTGAGTACTATGCTAGCAGCAGGTTTGTTATAAACGGCTTTTATTATGTTGAGGAATGTTCCTTCTACACTTTATTGAGATTTTTTTTTTCATAAATCATTATTGAATTTTGTTAAAGTTATTTCTGCATCTACTTAGATGATCCCAGATTTTGATCTTTCATTTTGTTAATGTGGCCCATCATGTTGATTGATTTGCAAATATTGAACCATCATCGATCCCTGGAATAAGTCCCACTTAATCATGATATGTGATACTTCTAATGTTGTTGTTAGTCACTAAGTTGTGTCCTACTTTCTTGTGACCCCATAGACTGTGGCCCATCAGGCTCCTCTGTCCATGGGATTTCCCATTGGAGAGGGCTACCGCTTCCTTTTCCAGGGGATTGTCCCGATTCAGGGATTGAACATGCATTTCCTGCATTGGCAGGCAGATTCTTTACCACTGAGCCACCTAGGAATCCCTGATACTTCTAATACATTACACTATTTGGCTTGCTAATATTTTGTTGAAGACTTTTATATCTGTGTTCATCACACACATTGGTTGTAATTTTCATTTTTTTGTATGGTCTTTGTCTGATATTGGTATCAGGGTGATGTTGGTCTCATAAAATTAGACAGGAAGTGCTTTCTCCCCTTCAGTTTTATGGAATAGTTTGAGAAGGACAGGTATTAAATCTTTGACTTGTTTGGTAGAACTCACCTGTGAACCCATATCATTCTGGCCTTATATTTTGGAGGAGCTTTCAAAGTATTTTAAAATTTCATTTATTTTTGGCCGTGCTGGTCTTTATTGCTGCACGGAGCTCTTCTCTATTAGCAGGAAGCAGGGGCTACTCTCTAGTTGTGGTGAATGGGCTTCTCATTGAGTGGCTTCTCTTGTTGAGGATGCATGGGCTTCAGTATTGTGGCACATGGGCTTATTTGCTCCACAGAATGTGGGATCTTCCCAAATCAGGGATTGAATCTGTGTCTCCTGCACTGGCAGATGGATTCTTTACCGCTGAGCTAGCAGGGAAGCCCCTGTAGAGGAGCTATGTGTTTAATGTTTTAATCTCTGTACTATTGATGAATGTACAGATTTTCTATATCTTCATGATTGAGTTCTGAATGTTTGCATGATTTTAATATTTGCCCATTTTTTTTCTAAGTTGTCCAATCTGTTGTGCATAGCATAGCAGCTCATATTATTCCCTTGTAATCCTTTTTTTTTTTTTTTTCCTAGGCATCCATTCTAATTTTCCTCTTTCTTCTCTGATTTTATTTATTAGCACTTTCTTTGTTTTCTCAGTGAGTCTAGCTAAAAGTTTTACCAATTTTGTTTATCTTTTATATTGTCATTTTAGTCTATTTACTTCCTTCTACTAACTCTGGACTTCATTTGTTCTTACTTTTTCTAGTTCCTTTAGGTGTATGGCTAGATTCTTTATTTGATTTTTTTTGTTTGTTTGTTTCTTGAGATAGGCCTATATTGTTATATTGCTATAAACTTTCCTTTTAGTACTATTTTTCTTTTTTTTTGCACTAAATATATTTTAGTATGTTGTACTGCTCTGTTTCATTTTTATTTGCCTTCAGGTATTCTTGTCCTCCTTTGATTTCTTCATTGACCTAATAGTTGTTCCGTAGCACACTATTCTGTCTAAACATAATTCCAGTTCTTTTTTTATAGCTTATTTCTACTTCATGTTGTAAAAAGCACTTGTTATAACTGCTATTTTCTTAAACTTAGTGAGACTTGTTTCATATCCCAACATATGATCTATCTTGAGGAGGTTTCATGTGCACTTCAGAAGAATATGCATTCTGCTACATTTGGATGGAATATTCTGTAGAAATATATCAAACTATCCAGTTTAATGTTTCATTAAAGGCTGTTTTTCCCTGTTTCCTGTTGACTTTCTATCTGGATGATTCATCCACTGATGAAAGTAGGGTGTTAAAGACCCCTACTATTATTATCTTGTCAATTCCTCCCTTTACATCTGTTATAATTGTTTGATATATTTTGGCTGTCCTATGTTAGGTGTATATGCATTAATAACTATTGTGTCTTCTTGATGAATTATCACCTTTATCATTATACACTCTCCAATTTTGTCTCGTGTTACCTCTTTGGCTTGAAGTCTTTTTTCTGATATGAGTATAGCTACACCTGCTTTTTCCAGCTGTCATTTGCTAGAAGTATCACCTTCTATACCTTCAATTTTAGTCTGTTTGTCTTTAGAACTGGTGAATGTCTTGGAGGCAGCATATATTGGGTCTTTTGTTTATTAATCCATCTAGCCACTGTTTGTCTTTTGACAGATAAATTCAATCTATTTATATTTAGTGTAATTATTGATAGTTGAGGATTTAATATTGCCATTTTATCTTTTGTTTTCTGGTTGTTCTGTATACAGATTGCTTCTTTTTCCTTCTGTTTCTGCCATTTTAGTTTGGTGGCTTTACATGATATTTTTCTCAATTTTCCTTTTATTATTTTATGTCTCCACTCTGCACATATTTTGTGGTTACTGTGAGGTTTGCTTAAAAGTCTCATATTTAAAACAATCTTTTTTTCTGCTGATAGCATCTAATCTTTATTTTCATATATAATAGATACAAGGAGGAAAATAGCATGTGCCATTCAGAGTCTACTGAGCTAGCTTCTTCCCTCGACTGAATTAACTATTAACCAATGATTCTGATGATTTACATAAACATTTTAAATCAGATTAACACCTACATAAGAGTCTAGTCAAAAAGATCTATATAGGGGGACACAAAATAAGCAAGAACTGAAAAGATTTTACTAGTATATCATCAAATTAGGCATTAAGAAATCAATTTCCTCATGACTCTTTGGAAAGTCACCATTCTTTTCTATCTGTGATCACCCTCTGTCCATTATGCTCATTTCACTGGACCAGAAAACAAACCTGAGAAAATTGCCTCAAAATATTCCTGCTAAAATATTAATTTAATGAAAAGAGAGATGTGTTCTGCAACACTCTATCACACAACTGAATTTAACATTCTGGTTTTAGAATCCAAAACATGGCCCGAGAACTTCACTAAAGAAAAGAAAATTAAAGTTCAAAATGTTGTGTCTATAAAATGATAGGTTTTAAAAAGTGAAATTCTGGTAGAATGTAAGAAGATAATACTGGACATAGGTGAATTAAGAGCATGAAGTATAATGGAAAGTTAAGGGATATATGGAATGTGACTTTTATTTGAATCAATTATTAAAAAAAATAGGCTTACAAAAAACTGTACAATTTAAGAAAACATTATCTTTGAATTTCAGATACATATTTGTTATTGGATGTAAGGCTTGGTGTAAAAAACACTGACTTCTTCCTTACTGTATTTTCCTTTGCTAGAAAATTCAGGTAGTGTTTTGCAAATTTCTAAAGTTTGAAGGTCAAAAACATTACAAAGCATAGTCCTCAGATAATCATGCAAAACAGAGTATCTCCATTTTGAGGTGTAAAGAAACACAACTTGATAGTTACCAGTGATGATAAATTTAAAATAAAAACATGAATGTTATTTGCACACTGTACATTTTCTAGTACTAAAAAAAGACACATCTCAAGAGATTAAATAGAATAAGGGAAATATCAAAATTAACATTTCCATGGTGACATTTAAAATAAATACTAAAATATGTGATATAGCATTCATTAAATTATTTTAAATAACAAGGGTAATGTTAGCACATTTTTTCCTCTCATGAAAAGATGAGTTTATATTTAGAATCAGAATTTCCTGCTATACACATGTAAAACTATTCCAAAGAAATTAATCAAAACTATTAAAAATGTTTTACTTTTGTAAGACTTTTTCAATCACACAACATATATCAGAGCCAATACTACAAAAGAAAAGCAAAATAACAATTTATACCAATAATAATTAGCTTGGTGCTAATTAAAATTCCATACAGTTTCTTTCTAAATTAAAATTACTCATCATATTTAATCTCATTAAAAATAAACTTGACCCAATTGACAGAGCCTCAAATTTTAGATTTGATGTAATTTTGATAAAAATTATACATGTGATCACTCACTTAGAGCCAGACATTCTGGAATGTGAAGTCAAGTGGGCCATAGGAAGCATCACTACAAACAAAGCTAGTGGAGGTGATGGAATTCCTGTTGAGCTATTTCAAATCCTGGAAGATGATGTTGTGAAAGTGCTATTCTCAATATGCCAGCAAATTTGGCAAACTCAGCAGTGGCCACTGGACTGGAAATGGTCAGTTTTCATTTCAATCCCAAAGAAAGGCAATGCCAAAGAGTGCTCAAAATACTGCAGTCAATTACACTCATCTCACATGCTAGTAAAGTAATGCTCAAAATTCTCCAAGCCAGGCTTCAGCAATACATGAACCGTGAACTTCCAGATGTTCAAGCTGGTTTTAGAGAAGGTGGAGGAACCAGAGATCAAATTGCCAACATCTAATGGATCATGGAAAAACCAAGAGAGTTCCAGAAAAACATCTATTTCTGCTTTATTGACTATGCCAAAGCCTTTGACTGTGTGGATCACAATAAACTGTGGAAAATTCTGAGAGATGGGAATACCAGACCACCAGACCTGCCTCTTGAGAAACCTGTATGCAGGTCAGGAAGCAACAGTTAGAACTGGACATGGAACAACAGACTGGTTCCAAATAGGAAAAGGAATATGTCAAGGCTGTATATTGTCACCCTACTTATTTAACTAATATGCAGAGTACATCATGAGTAATGCTGGGCTGGAGGAAACACAAGCTGGAATCAAGATTGCCAGGAGAAATATCAATAACCTCAGATATGCAGATGACACCACCCTTATGGCAGAAAGTGAAGAAGAACTAAAGAGCCTCTTGATGAAAGTGAAAGAGGAGAGTGAAAAAGTTGGCTTAAAGCTCAACATTCAGAAAACTAAGATCATGGCATTTGGTCCCATCACTTCATGGCAAACAGATGGGGAAACAGTGGAAACAGTGGCTGACTTTATTTTTCTGGGCTCCAAAATCACTGCAGATGGTGACTGCAGCCATGAAATTAAAAGATGCTTACTCCCTGGAAGGAAATTTATGACCAACCTAGATAGCATATTAAAAAGCAGAGACATGACTTTGTCAACAAAGCTCTGTCTAGTCAAGGCTATGGTTTTTCCAGTGGTCATGTATGGATGTGAGAGTTGGACTGTGAAGAAGGCTGAGTGCTGAAGAATTGATGCTTTTGAACTGTGGTGTTGGAGAAGACTCTTTTTTTTTTTTTTTTAACCTTTATTTATTTATTTAATTTTATTTTATTTTTAAACTTTACATAACTGTATTAGTTTTGCCAAATATCAAAATGAATCAGAGGGATGGAATGGGGAGGGAGGAGGGAGGAGGGTTCAGGATGGGGAACACATGTATACCTGTGGTGGATTCATTTTGATATTTGGAGAAGACTCTTGAGAGTCCCTTGGACTGCAAGGAGATCCAACCAGTCCATTGTAAAGGAAATCAATCCTGGATGTTCATTGGAAGGACTGATGAAACTCCAATACTTTGGCCACCTGATGGGAAGAGCTGACTCATTCGAAAAGACCCTGATGCTGGGAAAGATTGAGGGCAGGAAGAGAAGGGGACGACAGAATATGAGATATTTGGATGGCATCACTGACTTAATGGACATGAGTTTGTGTGGACTCTGGGAGTTGGTGATGGACAGGGAGGCCTGGCGTGCTGCAGTTCATGGGGTCCCAAAGAGTCGGACACGACTGAGCAACTGAACTGAATTATATATGTTGAGAAGAGCTCAGCTATATTTTTCCAAGCACTTGAAACTTTTTTTTAACATACACTATTTTCATTATCTTTCCATTTGTTGGTTACTGTCAATAAGGAATACATTTATGAGTCTATACATAAACCATAATCTTAAGTTCACTTTGAAAGTTGAGAAATAGAAAAACTGTTCTTCAGTTTAATTCATATTTTCTAGTTTTTTTTTTCTAGAAAATCTATATATAGGAAACCTAATAGAGGTAAACATTAAAAGGTAATTGTTTACAAGTATAAATATGGCACATTTACCAGTTTGGGCTCAGGTATACTCTTCAGTTACATCTGTAACAGTTCCATAGTTTTAGTTTGGATATTCACACATCCTGGAAGTAACCCAGTTGCTTTTTAGTAAATTGATCCCATCATTTTCTGGAATTCCTTGGAAAACCTGATTTTCTTAACCTGATTACCACGTCTCCTCATTTATCCAGAGTAACTGGCTAAAAAGTGGGCAATAATTCTGTTTTGTTGAATGAGACATGAGGAGAAATCAGCTGCAGCTCCTTAGAATTTCCATTCACATCCTTCAGATTCTACATGGAAAGTCTTAGCATCAGAGGTTGCTGCCAGTAACGTTGCCACCATAAGGAAAGCCAGCCTTAGAATATAGTATGTATACTACACAACAACCAGCTTCCTTGATGGCTCAAATATAAAGAATCAGCCTGCAATGCAGAAGTTGCAGGAGACACAAGTTTGATCCATGGGTCAGGAAGATACACTGGATAAAGGCATGGAAACCCACTCCAGTATTCTTGCCTGGAGAGTCCCATGGACAAGGAGCCTGGTGGGCTACAGTCCATAGGGTCACAGAGTCACACACTGCTGAAGTGACTTAGCACGTGCACACACACACTACAAAACAACAGTTTATAGAAGACAGTCTGCCTTTTCTGAAACTGTCAAATCTAGGTCAACATTAAGTTAACCCAGTATGTAACTTTTTCAGTTGTTGAGTCAATACAGGACAATTGTCCTGGGTCTATTTATACTGTTTCACTTAGAACTAAAAATTTCCCCCATTTGTTTCTAAAAGTTAACTTTTTATAAATTCTTTTTTACATCATGACATAATTACAATAACATCTATACAGTAAAATGTGCAAATCTAGGAAGCTGATTATCAGTTCAGTTCAGTCGCTCAGTCCTGTCCGACTCTTTGTGACCTCATGAATTGCAGCATGCCAGGCCTCTCCATCCATCACTAACTCCCGGAGTTCACTCAGACTCATGTCCATCGAGTCAGTGATGCTATCCAGCCATCTCATCCTCTGTCATCCCCTTCTTCTCCTGCCCCCAATCCCTCCCAGCATCAGAGTCTTTTCAAATGAGTCAACTCTTCACATGAGGTGGCCAAAGTACTGGAGTTTCAGCTTTAGCATTATTCCTTCCAAAGAACACCCAGGACTGATCTCCTTTAGGATGGACTGGTTGGATCTCCTTGCAGTCCAAGGGACTCTCAAGAATCTTCTCCAACACCACAGTTCAAAAGCATGAATTATTCTGCACTCAGTTTTCTTCACAGTCCAACTCTCACATCCATACATGACCACTGGAAAAACCATAGCCTTGACTAGACAGAACTTTGTTGGCAAAGTAATGTCTCTGCTTTCGAATATGCTATCTAAGTTGGTTGTAAATTTCCTTCCAAGGAGTAAGTGTCTTTTAATTTCATGGCTGCAATCACCATCTGCAGTGTTTTGGAGCCCCCAAAACAATAAAGTCTGACCCTGTTTCCACTGTTTCCCCATCTATTTGCCATGAAGTGATGGGACCAGATGCCATGATCTTAGTTTTCTGAATGTCGAGCTTTAAGCCAACTTTTTCACTCTCCTCTTTCACTTTCATCAAGATGCTTTTTAGTTTGACTGTGTGGATCACAGTAAACTGTGGAAAATTCTGAAAGAGATGGGAATACCAGACCACCTGACCTGCCTTTTGAGAAACCTATACGCAGGTCAGGAAACAACAGTTAGAACTGGACATGGAACAACAGACTGGTTCCAAATAGGAAAAGGAGTACGTCAAGGCTGTATATTGTCACCCTGCTTATTTAACTTATATGCAGAGTACATCATGAGAAACGCTGGGCTGGAAGAAGCACAAGCTGGAATCAAGATTTCCGGGAGATATATCAATAACCTCAGATATGCAGATGACACCACCCTTGTGGCAGAAAGTGAAGAGGAAAGTGAAGCTGATCATAGGTGGAGATAAATGTTTTAACTGTTTCCATTCATCATTTTTTAACGAGGTTAATCTACACATAAAAAAAACTATAAAATTCCTTTACTTCTCTTGGTTTATCTATCAATTTCTTGGAAGTGCTAGTATTCATGTATTTTAAACCAAGCAAATCAAATAATAAATATCATTTTTGAGATCCTACTGTTAAAAGAAATCATGTATATTGAATAGGAGCTTTAAGTGAAAGTTGTTCAGTCGTGTCCAACTCTTTGTGAACCCATAGTTACACAGTTCATGGAATTCTCTTGGCCATAATACTGGAATGAGTAGCCTTTCCCTTCTCCAGGGGATCTTCCCAACCCAGGGACTGAACTCAGGTCTCCCACATTGAAGGCAGATTTTTCACCACCTGAGCCACAAGGGAAGCCCAAGAATCCTGGAGTGGGTAGCCTATCCCTTCTCCAGTGGATCTTCCCAACCCAGGAATGTAACTGGGATCTCCTGCATTGCAGGCAGATTCTTTACCAGCTGAGCTACCAGGGAAGCCTGAATAGGAGCTCTAGAGGGCTTAGAAATGAATTAATGATTATATTTATTTACAATGTATCTCTTCAATATTTCAATAAAAAATAATCTAAACTATTTAATAATAATAATCTAAAGTGATTCTTTTGTACGACATTAATGCATAAACAGTTCTGCATCATAAAACCACAGTATTGATCACATGTTGCCTTCTAAAGCCTATACTTGTAGTCTTGAATTTTGTACACCTGAAATTGTAATGCATATTAAAGAGGATTAGAGTCATGTGTATTGCTGTTTAAATTTGGTTACACTTGTAGAGTCCTCTCCCTTCCCGTACTGTATTTTGCTACATATTTCTGCCCATTTATGGTAATTATTTGGAAAAAATGAATTAGGTCTCACCTATCTGTCCTAGATTTAAAAATCTCATAATTTATTAAGGAAGAATTGGGTTAAAAATCATCATTTTTGTCTCTTAACTGATAGCTGTAAAATTTCTTAAGATATTGGCCTTAAGATGCATTTTAACTGTTGAAACTTTCAAATATCTGAATGTAAGAGACAAGGAGATTTATCTCAGAATCAGAACTCAGTTTTGACAGCTTGTTGCAGAGGCAAGCACTGTGTAACTCTAAGCTTGGTGTTATGCCTTCTTATAAAGAACTCAAGCAACTAAAATGTTTTATTATATCCACAACATAAAACCAACTGAATAAAGATTAGGAAAAGGTTGGGTTATGGAGATACAAATAGAGTCACTCTTTCAATTACATTTATTTTTATGTAAATGGATATTCATTATAATAAAATATAATCCTAATACTCTTTTAAAGAATATAATTCATCTTATTAAAATAATAAAGGGCAAAATATTTAAATCTGTTTTAAATACAAGAATCGGAAACCTGAAGATAACTTTTTCATTACCAGGAATTACCTCCTAAAATCTGAAATGCTTAAACTGTATGTAAATGCTAATAATATCAATTATAGTTTTACTATAGTTTTATAGTTTTAAAACAATATCCATAGTTTTAAATGGAGCATTGTGAGGAGTATATCATGAATTGATGAATTATATAAGCAATATGACTTGCTCTTGGTTATAGCAAAATCTTCCTTTCAAATAATTTATTCACTTAATACAATTTCAGCAACATACACACATATTATATAAACTATGTATCTGAACATATACACTTTTTTCTTAAAAATTTAAGCTTGGACATAATTTTGTATTAAAAATGGTATATTTAAAATTGATTCCAAAACCACATATTTGGAAGCAGTCTCTCTTTTATTCAGTTACAAAACCCATCGATTTGGAATCCAACCACCTGCTGCAGCAGATGAGCACCTCTTCCTCTCTGAAAGGAGAGTGCCTCTATTTGTGCCTTGGAGCTCTTTTTGGCTATCTTTTTTCACTTATTATCTATTCTTTCTCTTCAATATGTAATCAGATGCATGGAACTACATTTTTCTCATTTTTAAAAATATATTTTCAAACCTCATCATTCCAAAAATCAGTAACAACAGCAGCAGCAAAGCAATGACAACAAAATTCTGTGGATCCCGCTCTTCTTCCTGTTTCCAATAAGAAGTAAGCTTTCCTTCATAATCAATGTTCTCAAAACGTTCGGTTATTTTATTGTTTTGATTCTATCACCTACACGACTTGTGACTGACCACACTGGTTTTTGCCTCAATGACCAAAACAGTCCTACTACTGGATCCAAACCACGGCTTCTCTGTCACTAAAACCAGCCTTCCTTCTACCCCAGAGTGTGGCTACTTCCCTATCCATTCCTGAACTCCCATTTGCTCTACATTCTCTTTCGTAATATTCTCATGATTTTCTTTCTTCCTCACTGAACCCCAATTCACAGTCTCCTTTGCAGATTTGTTTTCAAAGTGCAATACAATTTGAAGTTGAGTCCCGCCAGGTTTGGACCTAGAAAGACTTTTCTTCTCAATCGATGTCCTCTCTCTGGATGATCTTACCCATATCCTTGGTTTTAAAATACACTTACAAATAGAAAACTTACAAAAATATGTCATCACTTCTGATGTCTCCTCAGAGATAATGATGGAAAAAGACTCTCTGGCATCTCTATTTGAATGTCTTAAAATTTTTTCATCCTCAACATTATAAACCATAGCAGAAAGTTTACATGTCACTATGTAAGTAAACATTTTGCATTGTTACCTATTAATAAAAGATATTTCCAGTTATTCTGTTACACAAGATAGAAACTTTGGAGATATTATTTAACCCTTTCCTTCTCTGCTGCTGCTGCTAAGTCACTTCAGTCGTGTCCGACTCTGTGCGACCCCAGAGACGGCAGCCCACCAGGCTCCCCCGTCCCTGGGATTCTCCAGGCAAGAATACTGGAGTGGGTTGCCATTTCCTTCTCCAATGCATGAAAGTGAAAAGTGAAAGTGACATCGCTCAGTCATGTCTGACTTTTTGTGACCCCCATGGACTGCGGCCCACCAGGCTCCTCCATCCATGGGATTTTCCAGGCAAGAGTACTGGAGTGGGGTGCCATTGCCTTCTCCGCTTTCCTTCTCTAGCCATGCCCAAATCAGACCCAGCATCAAGTCCCACTGGTATAACCTAAATTATATCCATTAAATGTAATCATTTTATTTTGATAGTAACTCCCCCTCCCTGCCCCTCTCTAACCACACCCACAAAGTAGTTCAAGTTACAAGAGCTCATTACGTATCTTAGAGAATATTAGTTATTCTGCCAAATCCACTTTCCCTCTTTCATTTCATTCCCCATTTCTGAATTGGGAATTCTAAAGTGAAAGTGAGATGCTGAGATGAAGCCCTTTATTATTAAAATATGTAAATGGATCTTCAATTACCTTATACATAAACAAAAATCTTTACTCTTTGCCTCATGAAATGCTATGTGATTTGACCTCTACTTGTCCCCAGAAGCTTCTGGTAATGTGATACCATGATCAGTACTAATGCTTTAAATAAACTTATTTATTGAAGTATACTATACTTTCAGAAAAAAAAAAAATCATACCTACATCCAGATGAGTTTTCATTATGTAATCACACATATACAAAAATAATTTTCTTGAGACACAGAAACCTTGAAAACATTTTCTAGGTCCAAGTTGGAGTCATTCTGCCTGGGGTGCCATGGAAGCAAAGTGAACTTTCCTGTTCTTATAAATGCTCCTCTTAATCAGAAACAGAATATCTAGTCAGTCAATCCCGAACCACCAAGCCAACTCTGGGCTCTATACATATTTCCCTTTTCCTTGATCTTTCTAAAGACGGTCAGCCATGCAACCCCAGCCAAAACCATGCCATCTATGCACTGCTGCTTCTAACACCCTAAAAAATTGCTCTTGCCTAGACATCTGTCAGAAAGAGTACCCCACTGCTTATGAGCACTGAACTCTTCCAACCCATACAGTTTTTTCCTTGAATAAAGGATATCAAACACATTACTAAATTGGTTATTTTTTTGGTCATTTAACATCTTTTTTCTTTTTTTTCTTCCTCTACATCATTACCTGTGTGTTCTAGGTTGATTTGTCTCACTGGTTACACATTTTCTAAGTAATTTCATTGTTCTATTGAATTTTTCAGTTTCAATTATTTTTTTTTCCTAGGTTAACTTTTCCAGTGAGTGTAGGTTTGTTGGTTTGTTTTTCCTTTGTTTTTGTTGGTAGTGGTTAGCAATCCATTGACTATTTATTCTCCCTCTTTTTTGATCACAAATGTTTTGGCAAAATTCTCCATTTTCCATTTTAACACCTATTATCCGAATAAATTAAGCATGGTTATTTTAAAATCCATGTATGGTAATTTTATTATCTTATTATCTTCTGATTTTCTTTCCGTCTCTGCCCAATCCTCTACCTCTTTCTTTTCTTCCTTCTTCCTCTTCTTTTTGTACTTAACTCTTTCCATTAACATGATTTATGATCTTTTATTAAAAATTGGCTATTTGGTATGAAAAATGATGGAGATAACTTAAATTCTTTCTAATGGTACCTTCCTCTAAACATTTAATTTTGCTGTCTAGCATGCTATTAAAGTATATGGTGATTAGTTTATGGGTTGGGGCCCATCTGGAACTAGATTTCAGGCCTTTGTGAAGATAAGTTTATTGCATGTTTAGTATTGTTTCTATAATTTGGTGAACCTTGAAATCAATTTTTGACTCTTAGCTATTGCTTTTGCAAAAATTTTAGTCCCTTGGCCCTGTTCACTAAACACCAATGCAAAGTGTTTGTATTTTATATTTTAAATACAATATATATTTGCAATTATGGAAATGGTTAATATCTTTTTAAAAATCATATCTTTTTCATTCTATCATCTTTTACTTGAATATTATTATGCTTATGAGCATTCTTACATTACCTGTCATGTATCTTAATTTCACCATTTCTTCTAATTATATATCTGGACTATATCTTAATGTCTTTACATTTTTTTCAAGTACAAGTTATTAAATTTTTCTTTAAGTTTATCTTAGTGTGCCTCTTAAGAGTTCAGTATGCTTTAATAACATGTATTATGATTTTTATTTCTAGAACTACTTATTTTTAAAATTCTCTTGGACTTTCTGTAATTCTTATTTTTAGTTTATCTTTAAGCTTTTGATTTTGAGTTGTATAAATTTCATCTATATTGCATTCTATATAAAATTACAAAAACAAAGAATTTACTTTGTTTTTTGTTTCCCTGTGTCTCTCACTCATGGTTCTCTTTTGAATGCATGTGTTTTGACATGAGTGCAAATGCTTGGGAAATTAATCTACATTCTTTGAGGTCTGTTTTGAATATGTGCTTTTCCAGAGAGAATTTGAATTTCTAGTTGGCTAAGTGTGATAACAACTTGAACAACTTGATATAAAAATGCCCCCATGGAACCCTCCTACACTGTTGGTGGGAATGTAAATTTGCGTAGCCACTATGGAGAAAACAGTATAAAGGTTCCTTAAGAAACTAAACATGGAGGTGCCAGATGATCTAGTGATTCCACTCCTTGGTATGTATCTGGATAACACCATAATTTTAAAAGAAAAAAGCACCCCAATATTCATTGCAGTGCTATTTATAATAACTAAGACATGGAAACAACCTAAATGCCCATCAACAGATGAATGGATAAAGAACACATGGTACATAGATACAATGAAATATATAAACTCAGCCATAAAAGAAGAATGAAATAATGTCACCTGCAGCAACATGGATGGACCTAGAGATTCTTACACTGAACAAAGTAAGTCAGAAAGAGAAGGAAAAATAGCATATGACACTGTTTATATGTGGAATCTAAAATATGACACAAATGAACTTATCTATGAAATAGAAACAAACTTACAGACATAGAGAAGAGACTTATGATTGCCAAGAGGTAGAAAGGATTGTGGAGGGATGGATTGGGAGTTTTGGGTTAGAATACACAAAATATTATATATACAATGGACAGACAATTAGGTCCTACTGTATAGCACAGAGAACTATATTAAATATCTTGTGATAAACCATAATAGAAAATAATCTGAAAATAACGTGTATACATATATATATAACTATACATATACATACTATACAATGTATATGCTGTATGGCATATATAGCATAAATTAACAAAACATTGTAAATAAGGAACACTTCAAAATAATTTCTTAAATGGCCTCATTTTATTTTTATATATTTCACAAAATAAAGTTTAATTTTATCCATGCTATTTTATGGCCATTGTCTTCACTGCAAATTAAACATAAATTTTTTCCCCACCTACTCAATAAAGGAATCAGGACAAGAAAAATTCTTTAGAGACATCTTTTTTCAGAGTGGGTTTATTTTTCTCTTGAATATTATAATGAAAACATATGAAGATGTCTCTCTTTATGATCCTACTTCTATAAAAGTTTCTACTAGATTCCCTAATATGGACAAATATTATTTTCTGAATTATTTTAAAGCACAGACTTCAAAAGAGATGCCTAACATCTAAATTTACTAGAACTTAGATGGTATCTTAAGGGTGATATCTGGCCAGGATAGAGTTAAATAATATTGCACCAAATATTTTACATTGGAGGTGGATTCTTAACCTGTCTGAGCCACCAGGGAAGCCCTGCACCAAATTTTTTATATCTCCTTACATAGCTTAAAATGTTACTGAGATATTATTAATCAACCAAGATCAACATTATCTTGGCTCATGTATATTTATTTAGGTGTGGTGGTGTGACCAAGTGCCAGACAACGGAACATGTGCCAAAGTAACAAATGAAAGTTCCACATCTAGACCTTAAAAATCTCTCACAGAGCCATTTAATTATTTTCTTCGGTCTCCTGGTCAGTGTCCCTGTGCTGACAATGGCAGAGCCACAGGTCTGTAGGAGAGTAGATCCTAAATCACCTAAAGTAGAGCCTCCAATATCACTTATTTAACTATTTGTAAACAAGAAGTAAACTTTCTTGTGTTAAGTCAGTGATGTTTTAGGTTTAACTTTTACAGCACTAGCATTACTTTATCTAATCTATAATTTGGTCACTTGCAGTGCTGTAATAATCCATAGGGCATTTCCTTAATGTCAGGTGACAACAGCTAAGATTCATAGAAGATGCTGGTAGAGGCGTCATAGAACACATAAAATCATAAAATTAGAACAAAGAAACATGGATCTATAGTAGTAGTAATTACCGATGTTTCCCAGTATTTCTGTCATCACATTTCCTACACACATATATTACACTTCCCAGTTCCTTCATGGTTGTCATCCAAATGGGCTTCCCAGGTGGTGCTAGTGGTAAAGAACCTGCCTGACAATGCAGGAAACATAAAAGGTGTGGGTTCAATCCCTTGGTCAGGAAGATCCCCTAGAGGAAGGCATGGCAACTCACTCCAGTATTCTTGCCTGGAGAATCCCACAGACAGAGGAGCCTGGCGGGCAATAGTCCATAGTGTCACAAAGAGTCAGACATGACTGAAGCAACTTAGCATGTAACGTGCTTAGTCACGTCTGCCAGGTTCCTCTGTCCAAGGGATTTCCCAGGCAAGAATATTGGAATGGATTGTCATTTCCTCCTCCAGGGTATCTTTAGAAGCCAAGACTCAAACCTGAGACTACTGCCTAACCTGCACTGCAGGGAGATTCTTCAGCTGCTGAGCCATCATTCAGTTCAGTTCAGTTCAGTCGTTCAATGCGAAGAGCCATCATTGATGCTGCTGCTGCTAAGTCGCTTCAGTGGTGTCCGATTCTGTGTGACCCCAGAGACGGCAGCCCACCAGGCTCCCCCGTCCCTGGGATTCTCCAGGCAAGAACACTGGAGTGGGTTGCCATTTCCTTCTCCAATGCATGCAAGGGAAAAGTGAAAGTGAAGTCGCTCAGTCGTGTCTGACTCCTAGCGACCTCATGGACTGCAGCCTTCCAGGCTCCTCCATCCATGGGATTTTCCAGGCAAGAGTACTGGAGTGGGTTGCCATTGCCTTGTCATCTTTATTTGTAGCTGACTGGACAGGATTAGTTCAGGAGGACCTCATTTGTAGTTGAATGAGGTCCTCCTGAACTAGTCCCATCCAATGAGCTACAAGTAAAAGTAACATAACACTTTGGGACTAGAGCATTAATTAGATGGTATTAGTTCTACAAAGTTCTCTCTCTCTCTTCTTTTTCTGCTCAACTGACCAGCAATCTTCCTGGAAGTAACTGTACTATCAGCTTTGATTCCAGAGTAAAGATGTTGCAAAGCAAAACTCAGAGTCACACAGTAATTTGATATATAATCGTTAATCAATGAAGGAGAAATGTTTCATTTTATTCCACTGTGGTATTAAGTTGTTTGGTTTTTTAGTGTAACCTGCACTATACCCATGCTAAGTAATGCTGAGATATATAAGTTGCAATATAGATCAAGTGCCTACTAAGCTAAAACTGTAGAAGAAATTGAAAATGGTATTTTAGAAGGATATTGGTAGCAAATCGCTACATTTAGAAACACATTAGATACAAAACTGTTGAGCTCAAGAGGATTTGCTCTTTTTACAAGCCAAGTAAAATGGAATAGAGGGCAAAAATGTTGTGCCAGCAGAGCTGCAAAAGGTAACTTATTATAAGCCGAAAATGTAAGCAATGAACTCCAGGTCTCTAATGATTGTCTATGTGTGAGGAGTAATTTTAGAATTACTACATGGTATTCATCACCAGATACTTGCATCGAATTGCTCTATAGAAGAAGAAGGAAAAAAAAAAAAAAAACCACGAAGTTCTAATATCTTAAATTTCTGAGATTTTGGGTTTGTTAAAGCAGTTATTTGATTCTAACATACTAAAACTTTTCATTTCTTTATTCATTTTGTCATCTGATTATTCCTTATTATCTTGTGAAAGTAAATATATTTGTAAATTTACACTTACAATCATATTTTAAGAAGCTCTTGTGTTTTTCCCCCACTGGGAAAATTTTGAAACATATATAAGCCATCATATTAACAGAAATAGAAGTATGTTCCTTCAGATTTTAGCAAATAATCCCTAATTCAGGGAAACCTTCTAGGTTTCACTATCTGACATTCTATTCCAGTGCAGCAATTATGTAAATTTAACTAAACCACTTACAATTACTAACATTTATATTTATGATTTTTCTGGGAAGGTATTTTTCAATTACCAATCTATCTCACTTTGAGATCAAGGAAGCAGAGGCTTATTTTTTTCCTTTTATTTCTGTGTCTGATGAATCTAGTAGAGTTCTTAAAAAATGAAAAGATAATAAATCTTTATAATTTCTCTTATATATTATCTCTTTTAATTAATGACCTTTTAAATATTATTATTGCTGAATGAATATACTCATTCATATAAACTTTAAACAATGTAAGTACAGGAAGAGGTTTTTCTGATATGGAAGGTCCAACCTCAAGTGTATGAAAGCATTCACAAAAATATTTTACCAAATAATGCCAATTATAACATCAAAATTGAAACACAGCTCAGTAAATATCTGTTTGTCACATCTATGTCCAAGGCAGTATGCAGAAACTTAAACAAAAGGTACCAATGGGAAGACTTAGCCTTAGCTGTCAATTTAATTAAAGTCAAAATGAGTGTACAATAACTCATACCAAAGCAGAACACAGAGGTATTGCTGGAGCCATACAAAATGGGACACTATACTACTGTCTTAGTTGGGCAATTCTGTGAGTAAAAGGAGATGCTACTGACAACTATGCTGGTACAACTAGCATAATCTGGAACTAACCCTAGCTAACTGGCTGGTCTAGACTGACTTACAATATCAGCATCAAAGAATAGAAGAGTAAAAGAGCCCTTTCTCTTGAGAATAAAAAATATGAGAGTATTTTTTTGGTTGTTATTGGTAATTGATTAAGAAAACTGAATAGAAGTACTAAAGTATTACAGGTACACAAACTCATACAATAAAAGGCATTTTACCCCAAAAATCTAGGAAATTTCTATGAAAAACTAAATGGTTTATTTAATACATAAAGATGGATATTTTTACAAAGCTCCAATTCTGTAGACACCAGTATTATTATTTTAAATTTGAGCAAATACATTCAGAAAAATTAAAGCTCATGCACAAGTTATTAATAACACAGATGTTAAATTGCACATTGAATTTTAGTCCCAGTGAAGATCTATTTTTTTCAGTGGTCATGTATGGATGTGAGAGTTCAACTATAAAGAAAGCTGAGCGCCAAAGAATTGATGCTTTCGAACTGTGGTGTTGGAGAAGACTCTTGAGAGTCCCTTGGACTGCAAGGAGATCCAACCAGTCCATCCTAAAGGAGATCAGTCCTGGGTGTTCATTGGAAGGAATGATGCTAAAGCTGAAACTCCAATACTTTGACCACCTCATGGGAAGAGTTGACTCACTGGAAAAGACTCTGATGCTGGGAGGGATTGGGGGCAGGAGGAGAAGGGGACGACAGAGGATGAGATGGCTGGATGGCATCACTGACTTGATAGACATGAGCCTGGGTGAACTCTGGGAGTTGGTGATAGACAGGGAGGCCTGGCATGCTGTGATTCATGGGGTCGCAGAGAGTCGGACATGACTGAGAGACTGAACTAAACTGATGCCTCATAAAACACTTACATAAAATTCATGTCAAAGTAATTTCTCAAAATAACTAAGAGAATTTGGTTAATGCCTCTGATATTAGTAACAGAATAACAAACTTACATGAAAAACTGCATTCAAGTAATGACACAATTAGAAACTGATCTTGAGCTAATGAACAAATGCACAAAATAACAACTTTTGTTCATAGTTTTAAGAATCACAAAATACATGAACTCCTGAAAGCTGTTTCTTAAAGTGTGCAGCATAGAGCATTTAACTGAATATTTATGAAAAGTAAAACTCAATAATTTCTAGGATACTAAGAAAAGTTTTCCTTTGAAGATGTAGATGTGCTTTCATATTTTAAGTGTGCAATATGCCACCATGAAAGGGTAAATATCTTAAATTTTAATTATTCTAACTACACTTTTTTCTTCTCTTCCTTAGCATTGTGCTGCTAAGTCGCTTCAGTCGTGTCCGACTCTCTGTGACCCCATAGACGGCAGCCCACAAGGCTTCCCGTCCCTGGGATTCTCCAGGCAAGAACACTGGAGTGGGTTGCCATTTCCTTCTCCAATGCATGAAAGTGGAAAGTGAATAGTGAACATGAAGTCGTTCAGTCGTGTCTGACTCTAGCGACCCCATGGACTGCAGCCTACCAGGCTCCTCCGTCCATGGGATTTTCCAGGCAAAAGTGCTGGAGTGGGGTGCCATTGCCTTCTCCAGACTTTTAAAAGGAAACTCATGATCTGCAGTTATTTTCTTCCGATCCCTTTTATGATATTCATGTCCACTGTCCTGCTCTCAGATTTGTGCAGTGCCACGAAAATGTTCAAGAACTTGCTCTACCCCAGTGAGAGATGTCTAAGACCACACTAATTGTTTCTGGAATGTGGTCATCCATTTCTACCTACATAGGATGCTTTGTGTGTATTCTCTTGTCATAAGCATTTGTTCTGATTTCCTATTTTTGTAATTCGTATAACAGAGTTATACCTAGTAAAAGTTGTTATAATTTTCATTTTCTCATATGTCTAGCTACCTATACTTTTAAATACTTTCATGAGTATAACATTCTCTTTGCTTCTGTTTTTATACTTCCTGTTTTCCTTGACCAATGTTTCTCGTAGACATTCACCTGTTGCTCAGTTTCATAAATGCAGCCTTACTGTGACCTCTGGAATGTTTTACACACATTTTCTCTAAAATTTTCTCCATTTCCAGCCAGTCTCCCAGTAGGTGCCTGTCCATTAAAGGTTTTATTTTCAATTATGGTAATATAATGCCAAGATGCACATAATATGTACAATTAAATGGTCTAAATTGTGTGTATTGGCATATCAGAAGATGATGAAGAAAATGGCACAGAAACAATACTTGAAGAATTAATGTCTGAGAATCATTCCAAAATGATGAATATCATGACCAAAAAATTCAAGAAGCTTGGTAGATATCAAGTAGGATAAATAGAAACTAAATCATATCTAGTTTTGTCTTAGAATGCTGAAACAACAATATAAGCAGAAAATCTTAAAACTCATCAAAGTTAACAGAGACAATAATTTCAAAGCAGCAACAGTAAGACTAACGCCTTCCTTAACAGAAAATATGAAGGCAAGAGACAATAAAATGATGTCTTTAAAGTAATGAAAATGACAATAACTGTAGCAACAACACCTGTGCACTTACCAACCTAAAATTCTGTACATACAAAAAGAGTACAAAAGTGAAGGTGAATGAAGGCATTAATGAACAACAACAACAACAAAAAAGCAGATTTTTGTTTCAAATAAGTTTCAATTTTAAGAGAAGGTATAGGAATTTTTTTCAGGATAAAGTCAGTAATTTCAGATGAAATCACAGAATTGAAACAAATAATGAAATGTACTAAAATAGGCAAACATATAATATAAATGTAACAACGATTTGTAGCAGTAATTCTAACAATATCTTGTGGGGTCTTTTAACATATATACATATTATATATATATATATATATATGAGTAAAATTTAGTGACTAAATAATAGAAAAGAAGGAATGGGAAATGGAGTTGAATTATGTTAAGTTCAGTTATAACAGGTGAAGAATGTAATCTCAAGAATAATCAGTAAAATATGTACATAAGGTGTGGACATTAAAAATTAAAGGAAAAGTATATAAAAAGTATGTAAAATGAAGTTGAGAAATGAGGAATACAATGGCAAAGAACAGACAGGACAGGAAAAAAGAAAAACAGGTAATGGTAAATTAATCTCAACTAATTTAGAAATTTATACTCATTATGAAAGGACTTATTTCTTTACTGAAAAGCTAAAGTTTGTTACATTAGATAAAAAAATATAATGCATTAAAATTCAAAGCTTACAGATTTTAAAAATAAGGACATGACTTGTTCGAAAGTAAAAAGCTCAAAACCTTTAGAAATAAAATGTAAATGTCTATACTAATACCATACAGAAGAGATTTAAATGAAAAGAGGCATTACAGACTCAAAGAGACATTCCATAAAGATGAAAAAAGGCCAATAAAAGCAAACATATTAATAATATGAATTTCAAGCTTATTTTTTAAAAAGGAACATCAGAGTAACAGAAATAGATAAATTATAAATATAATCAGATATTTTAACACACTTCTTTTTCATAGTGAATGAACAAAACTAAAGATCAGTAAGGACTATGTCTGCTGCTGCTGCTAAGTCGCTTCAGTCGTGTCTGACTCTGTGCGACCCCATAGACGGCAGCCCACCAGGCTCCTCCGTCCCTGAGATTCTCCAGGCAAGAACACTGGAGTGGGTTGCCATTTCCTTCTCCAATGCATGAAAGTGAAAAGTGAAAGTGAAGTCACTCAGTCGTGTCCGACTCTAGCCACCCCATGGACTGCATGCAGCCTACTAGGCTCCTCCGTCCATGGGATTTTCTAGTGTATTTTAAGAATGCAAATTTGTATTATGAATTGCTAAAATCACCGCATTAACAGAATAAAAGAAAAATAGTATACTTCAATATGTCTTATGATAAAATTCCCAGTAATATAGTGAAACAGTGAAAGTCAAAGTTGCTCTTTGCGTGCGATTCTTTGTGACCCCATGGACTACACAATGCATTGAATACTCCAGGCCAGAATACTGGAAGGGATAAATGTTCCCTTCTCTAGGGATATTCCAAACCTAGGGATCAAACTCAGGTCTCTAGCATTGCAGGTGGATTCTTTACCAGGAGAGCCACAAGGGAAGCCCAAAAATACTGGAGTGGGTAGCCTATCTCTTCTGCAGTGGATCTGCCCAACCCAGGAATCAAACCAGAATCTTCTGCATTGCAGGAGGATTCCTTACAAACTGGGCTATCAGGGAAACCCTAGAATTATCAGGGAAGTAATCTAGAATCAGAAGCAAATGTTTCCAAAGTTACAAAAAATATCTACAAATACCCTATCGGCATCTTATAACTAATTGCTAACTATCAAACTTGTCCTTAAGACAAAAGATAAAGATGCATTTTTGTTCACTCTTTGGTTCATTATTATGAGGGACTTCCTAACTAATGTAATAACACAGATTAAAGATTTAAAAGACATAAAGCTCTTGTGCAATTGACATGAATGTATGAAAACTTTAAAAGTACCTATAAAATGCACTATTAGTAATAAGTCAATTAAATTGCTAGATATAAAGTCAATACATACAAATCAACTATATTTCAATATACTGACATGTGAAATTAAAAATGTAATCTAAAATTTCTTTTAAAATAGCCTAAATATACGAATTATCAAAGAAGAGTCTAATATGGTCAGATCATGTTGCTGACAGAAATTTAAAAGACAAACTCAGCTGTATACCATATTTCTTAATTAGCAAATAACTTAGGATGTGAATTCTCCTCATGTTATATTGATTCAATACAATATATCACCACTGTATGTTCAATTCATGAGGCAGCGTGCTCAGGGCTGGTGCATTGGGATGACCCTGAGGGATGGGATGAGGAGGGAGGTGGGAGGGAGGGTCAAGATGTGGAACACATGTACACCCATGGCTGATTCATGTGAATGTATGGCAAAAACCACCACGATATTATAAAGTAATTAGCCTGCAATTAAAAAAAAAATTCAGTATAAATAAAAACAGATGTAATACAAAAAAAATACAATCCAAAGGAGCTTTAACAGTCTTATGGTTGTGAAATTTTGAACATGATCTTAAAATTTATATTTAAATAAAATTGCTTAGAATAGCCTAGACAATCTTGAAAAAGAATTCCAAGTTGGAGGATTTATTCTACCAGATTTTGAAAGTTACAATCATACAATATTAATTACGAGGGTGTGATTCTGATATGAGTACAGAGATGGAATCAAGTTGCTCAAGAATATATACACACCTATATACATCAATTATTTTTTACAAAGATATAAAGAAAAATTACAGGAGATGGTTGTTTTTCAGTTGCTCAGTCAGAAATGGTTAGTCATTAAAAAAAATGGTATTGGATCAAATAACCTTAAGAAAAGATAATGCAAAACACATTTTGGTTTCTGCATGATTGTTAACTCGGTTCAGTTGTGTAGGACCCTACGCAACCCTATGGCCGGTTGCCTGCCAGGATCCTCTGTCCATGGGAATTCTCCAGTCAAGAATACTTGAGTGGGTTGCCATGGCCTCCTTCAGGGGATCTTTCCTACCCAGGGATTGAACCCATGTCTACCTGAGTCTCCTGCAGGCCGGTTCTTTAACCACTGAGACACCTGGGAATGGTTAGTGAGCTTCACCAACTCAGTGGACAAACACTTGAGCAAACTCCAGGAGGCAGTGGAGGACGGAGGAGCCTGGCATACTGCAGTCCCTGGGTCACAGAGAGCCAGACATGACGTGACTGAACAACAAAAATCATACCAAGTAAAGAACGACCTTTTTATTTAAAGAAAGCCACATTCCTAATGATCATTAACCTGAATATGTATTTTCAGAGTGTATTTGCTACTAAAATATTTAAGCAGCCACTTACATGTTTTTGAAAATACGTCTTTTATGATTCAGTGGTCTCTTGAAAAATTGCTATAAAAACGTAGTATCTTATTTCATCTCTGAGAAAACGGCCTCTTTCTTTAGTTCCTTTTCCAAAGAATTTCAAAAAAAGGTATTACTTATAAACAAAGAAAGATGGACCAAGACAAACAGTATTTACTTACCTAAAACCCTGCTGGAGGAGGTCACGGAAAGGACATAACGGCTGACTGAATAGAGAGCACCACGGGACGAATCCCCAGGGCTCGGACTAGCACGCTCACCAAGGCACCATCCCCGCCTTCTGGGCCTCGGAATCTAGGCCCCGCCCACTGCTCCCAGTGCGCAGCCGCAGCTCTGCCGAGGGCGCAGCCTACGCCGCCGAGCTATGCGCTAGTGACTCAGACTAGAGAGGACTGAAGGGTGATGGAACCGCATTAAGAATGCTTTATAAAAAGTTCTAAGCTTCTGGTTGGCGAGAGCAGAGGTCTACATACTCACTTTTGGCCGTCAAAGATGAACCTCATAAGTAAGTCGCCTTGCTTATTTAAACGTAAATCCACCACCTACAAGTCTAAGGTGGTCTGTCCCTCTCTTCATCCTCTCTTCGTCCTCTCCTCACCCTCCTCAGAAGTGGAGGGGAGGCGGTTTGGAATTTCACCACAACTCCCCAGATTGTGAACGAACAAACAAATCTATCTCTTTCAGATTTGTTTCTGTTCTCGGCTTCTTGAAAAAGGAACTGGGAGTTTGCGGAGATGTATATTTATAGAGTGCAACTTATTTCACGATTTAAAATGACAGGTGGGAAATAATTTTTGCTTCGCTTTGATGTTTCAGATAAGTGCTATTGAAGTGAAATTTATATAAACTAAATTATATATTGAAATTGAACTTATTTTAACAATTTCTAGTAATAGAGTAAACTATATCTAGAAAAAGGGTGAAAACTTTGCCTTAATCATTTAAAATTAATATATCAAATGCTGCTACTGCTGCTAAGTCGCTTCAGTCGTGTCCGACTGTGTGCGACCCCACAGACGGCAGCCCACCAGGGGCCCCCGTCCCTGGGATTCTCCAGGCAAGAATACTGGAGTGCGTTGCCATTTCCTTCTCCAATGCATGAAAGTGAAAAGTGAAAGCAAAGTTGCTCAGTCGTGTCTGACTCTTAGCGACCCCATGGACTGCAGCCCACCAAGCTCCTCCGTCCATGGAATTTTCCAGGCAAGAGTACTGGAGTGGGGTGCCATTGCCTTCTCCCAATATATCAAATAGATAACGTCATATATTGTTGATAATAATGGGCCTATAGTAGCGTCCTTACATTTCATATCTAATTCACATTATTTCACATTTCATAAATCATTCCAGTAGATCAATTTACAGGGCATCTATAATGAGGTGTTTGATATGAGACCTTCTCTTTAACATATGCATTTATACAGCTATAAAGTTCCTCTAAGCTCTGATTTAATTTCATACCACAAGTTTCAGTGTTTGTTTTTCATCTCAAAAAGTTTTCAGAATTTTTCTTGAGATTTCTTCATTGACCCATTGGCTCTTTAGGAATATAATGTTATATAATCATCACATGGTTTTGATTTTTAATTTTTTTCTATTACTCATTTCTAATTTTATTCTATTATGGTGTGAAAATAGGCATTGTATTGTTCTGTGCCTTTTAAATTAATTGAAATTAGTTTTATGGTCTAGGATTTCAGCTGTTCTGGATTGTGTCCCATGTGTCCTTGAGAATAATCTCTGTTCTGCTATTTTATGGTGGAATATTTTACTTACGTCTGGTCTAGTTTATAGTTATAGTTTATAGTATTGTTAAGGTATTTTATTTCTTTATTGATTCTCTGCCTAGTTGTCCAATCAACTGTTGAAAATTAGACATTGAAATTATCATTGCTGTGTTGTCTCCCTCAATTCTGCTATATCATGTACTTGCCTTAATTTTTATTTTATATACACAGGGGCTTTGTTTTTATGTATATATATTTTTGTAATTCGTATAACTTTTTGATGGATTGTCTCTGTTGCCATTTTTAATGATCCTCTTTATCTCTAAGAATGTTCTTGTTTTAAATCTACTTTGATAACAGTATAACCATTCCAGCTTTCTTAAGGTTGCTGTTTACATGATAGACTTTCCATTTTTTTAATTTTTCAAACTATTATTAATAGTGTGTTGAATCTAGCATGTCTGTGGTAGACAATATAGTAGGATCTTGTTTTTTTGTGTAGGAGGACAACCTCTGTCTTTTAAATGGATAATATTAATCAATACACATTTAAAGATATTGTTTATATGCTTGGATCTACCTTTGCCATTTTACAGTCTGTCTCTTTCTGTCTAATCTCTTTTTTTCTTTTACTCTGATGTTCTCTTTTGCTTTATATGAGTTTTTTCTAATATATATTTTTAATTCTTCTAAAGATTTTTAGCTATGTTAATCTTGTTTCCCTCATGGTTGTACTGCAGCTTACCATATACATTTTTTTTTAACCATACACGTTTTAACTTATCTGAATCTACTTTAGATTTAAAAGAGCTTAATTCCAGTGAACATAAAAGCATTTCTCAGATAAATAAAACTTTATTACCCCTGCCCACCTTTTGTGCTATTAATGATATATATCAGATCAGATCAGATCAGATCAGTCGCTCAGTCGTGTCCGAAACTTTTGACCCCATGAATCGCAGCACGCCAGGCCTCCCTGTCCATCACAAACTTCCACAGTTCACTCAAACTCAGGTCCATCGAGTCAGTGATGCCATCCAGCCATCTCATCCTCTGTGATCCCCTTCTCCTCTTGCCCCCAATCCTTCCCAGCATCAGAGTCTTTTCCAATGAGTCAACTCTTCGCATGAGCTGGCAAAAGTACTGGAGTTTCAGCTTTAGCATCATCCCTTCCAAAGAAATCCCAGGGCTGATCTCCTTCAGAATGGACTGGTTAGATCTCCTTGCAGTCCAAGAAATTCTCAAGAGTCTTCTCCAACACCACAGTTCAAAAGCATCAATTATTCAGCGCTCAGCCTTCTTCACAGTCCAACTCTCACATCCTTACATGACCACAGGAAAAACCATAGCCTTGATGAGACGAACTTTGTTGGCAAAGTAATGTCTCTGCTTTTGAATATGCTATCTAGGTTGGTCATAACTTTCCTTCCAAGGAGTAAGCGTCTTTTAATTTCATGGCTGCAGTCACCATCTGCAGTGATTTTGGAGCTCAGAAAAATAAAATCTGACACTGTTTCCACTGTTTCCCCATCTATTTCCCATGAAGTGATGGGACCGGATGCCATGATCTTCGTTTTCTGAATGTTGAGCTTTAAGCCCACTTTTTCACTCTCCACTTTCACTTTCATCAAGAGGCTTTTGAGTTCCTCTTCACTTTCTGCCATAAGGGTGGTGTCATCTGCATATCTGAGGTTATTGATATTTCTCTGGGCAATCTTGATTCCAGCTTGTGTTTCTTCCAGCCCAGCGTTTCTCATGATGTACTCTGCGTATAAGTTAAATAAACAGGGTGACAATATACAGCCTTGACGAACTCCTTTGCCTATTTGGAAGCAGTCTGTTGTTCCATTACCAGTTTTAACTGTTGCTTCCTGACCTGCATATAGGTTTCTCAAGAGGCAGGTCAGGTGGTCTGGTATTCCCATCTCTTTCAGAATTTTCCACAGTTTATTGTGATCCACCCAGTCAAAGGCTTTGGCGTAGTCATTAAAGCAGAAATACAAGGTTTTCTGGAACTTTTGCTTTTTCCATGATCCAGCGGATGTTGGCAATTTGATCTCTGGTTCCGCTGCCTTTTCTAAAACCAGCTTGAACATCAGGAAGTTCACGGTTTACATACTGCTGAAGCCTGGCTTGGAGAATTTTGAGCATTACTTTACTAGCGTGTTAGATGAGTGTAATTGTGCGGTAGTTTGAGCATTCTTTGGCATTGCCTTTCTTTGGGATTGGAATGAAAACTGACCTTTTCCAGTCCTGTGGCCACTGCTGAGTTTTCCAAAATTGCTGGCATATTGAGTGCAGCACTTTCACAGCATCATCTTTCAGGGTTTGGAATAGCTCAACTGGAATTCCATCACCTCCGCTAGCTTTGTTCGTAGTGATGCTTTCTTAGGCCCACTTGACTTCACATTCCAGGATGTCTGGCTGTAGGTCAGTGATCATACCATTGTGATTATCTGGGTCATGAAGATCTTTTTTGTACAGTTCTTCTGTGTTTTCTTGCCATCTCTTCTTAATATCTTCTGCTTGTGTTAGGTCCATGCCATTTCTGTCCTTTATCAGGCCCATCTTTGCATGAAATGTTCCTTTGGTATCTCTGATTTTCTTGAAGAGATCCTTAGTCTTTCCCATTCTGTTATTTTCCTCTATTTCTTTGCATTGATCGCTGAAGAAGGATTTCTTATCTCTTCTTGCTATTCTTTGGAACTCTGCATTCAGATGTTTATAGCTTTCCTTTTCACCTTTGCTTTTCACTTCTCTTCTTTTCACAGCTATTTGTAAGGCCTCCCCAGACAGCCATTTTGCTTTTTTGCATTTCTTTTCCATGGGGATGGTCTTGATCCCTGTCTCTTGTACAATGTCATGAACCTCATTCCAAAGTTCATCAGGCACTCTCTCTATCAGATCTAGGCCCTTAAATCTATTTCTCACTTCCACTGTATAATCATAAGGGATTTGATTTAGGTCATACCTGAATGGTCTAGTGGTTTTCCCTGCTTTCTTCAATTAAATCTGAATTTGGCAATAAAGAGTTCATGGTCTGAGCCACAGTCAGCTCCTGGTCTTGTTTTTGCTGACTGTATAGAGCTTCTCCATCTTTGGCTGCAAAGAATATAATCAAATCTGATTTCGGTGTTGACCATCTGGTGATGTCCATGTATAGAGTCTTCTCTTGTGTTGTTGGAAGAGGGTGTTTGTTATGACCAGTGCATTTTCTTGGCAAAACTCTATTAGTATTTGCCCTGCTTCCTTCCGTATTCCAAGGCCAAATTTGCCTGTTACTCCAGGTGTTTCTTGACTTCCTACTTTTGCATTCCAGTCCCCTATAATGAAAAGGACATCTTTTTGGGGGTGTTAGTTCTATAGTGCATTTTTATAAGTTGTAAGCCAGAAATGCATTTTGAAAATATAACTTTATATAGTTTTATGTCTAGTAGAAATAAAAAAAAGTCACATCTATAGACGGAATTTGTTATATTAACCTCCTTGTTTACCAGTTCTGTTTCTGTTCATTTGTTCCTGTGAATTTGAGTTACTGCCTAGTGTTGTTTCCTTACCTTCCTCCAGTGGTTTTGTTCCCAGTCACTGTGTTTCTGCTATTATTGTCAAATATATTTTTTTCTATGTGTTACAGGTCCTACAGTAAAATTATATTATTGTTTTTAAATTCAACTTTTTAATAAATCAGTTAAAAAAGAAAGGAGAAGAACTATAAAATCATACTTTTTTACATTATGTGATTACATTTCAAGGGCCTTTATGTGCATGTGTGTGTGTGTATTCAAATTACTAAGTCACCTGCTTTCAGCCCAAAGAACGTCTTTTAATATTTAAAGATATTAATATTTTTTCCTGGCGAGAAGACTCTAGACTGATAGGATTTCTTTAAGCACTTTGAATATATCATCCTACAACCTTTTAGACTTCATTGCTCCTGATGATAAATCCAGTTAATTTCATCAGGGTTCTTGTATACATATAATGAGGGCATTTCTGTTCCTGCTTTCAAGGTTTCTTTTGTCTTTGTCTTTCAACACTTCAAAAAGTTTAGACCCCAGGAGGGCTCTCCTTAGTTGTCTCTTTCCCTGGTTCTCTCTCAGTTTGACACACCAGTTTCACTTGTCAAGAATCCTGCAGCGATATTTAAGCTCTGGTTTTCACAGGTAGCCCTTTCCCAGCATGGGTCCTCTATCTTACATCAGCCTTTCAGCCTTGGCAAGGGCCGATTCAGGATACACCATTCTCTGCTCTTCCGCCTTATGATTGGGAAGAAAGAATCTTTTGGTCATACCCTTGCCTGGAAGAGAGCTTTTGCAATGTGAGGCTGCTGGTTGTGACCTGTCCTTCCAAGAGAAACAATAAGCTTTGGTTGGGGATGGAAGGTGGATGGGGGGAGTCCATTTTCTTGGACACCTCTGCCCAGAGTTGAGTTTCTGTCACTGAAATGGTACAGTGAGAAAGGGTCATGGAACTAATGCCACAGACTCTCATTTTTTTTTCTCCGTGATTTGGTATGTTTAGCTGCTTTTTCTTTCATTTGCTGTAATTCCTTAGGATAATCTCCATACACATTAAATAGCTCTTCTTAAGTACTTTTCCTTATTATGTTTATGTTACTGGAGAGAAATTTCACATAGTTATTCATGCTGCCAACGAGGAACTTGTCCATCCTAAAATTTCTTGTTTAAGCTGTGCTTCAAGATTTCTGTTACTGGGAAAAACATGGTACCTGATCAAGAGTATTTATTTGGGATTATTTAAAATGTTTCTTAGTAAAAGCAAGTTACATGTACTTAAATGATACAGTTTCTAATCGAATATTGATAAAGTCTTACTCAGTTGTTGTATCAGTTTTCTACTGCCACTGTAACAAATTATCACAACCTGAGTGCCTTAAAACAACATAGATATATTACTTAGTATCAAGAACTCAACTGAGCTGGAATTGAGAGCTAAACTGCTAGGTGTTGGAGTAGCTGATTAAAGCAATGAGCCAAAAATGAGAATTAAAGCTTTAATATCTTATTATCCTGGTATAAACAAGAGGCTAAAACTGGAGAAACCTGTCCTGTTTCCTCTATGGAATTTTGTCCCAGTCGAGTGTTAGAATAATCAGTGCAGATGTGAGGGTTATCTCACTGATATAGCCCTGAACAAAAGGGTACAGCAGTTATATGGACTCTGGGGTGGGGAAAGTCTAGAAGTAGAAAAGTACTAGGTACCAAGTTTGGATGGGAAAAAAAAAAAATCGGGATTTCTCCCACCTCCCCTACTTTAGAAGACCTTGGTAGACATGCCTGAAGAGGACCTCTGCACAAGGTCTCAAATAAAGACACCTAGAAATGAAGGCAATTGAACTAGGAATGCAAATATATAAAGAGCATATAAAAGGGTCTGAGTCCTTTACTGCAACTCCCTTTAGAGATTACAAAGCACTGGCTATACACAAAGCCTGCTTTGGTGGGGTGTGGGGGAAGGGGTAGCTTTTCCTATGCTGCTGTTGCTGCTGCTAAGTCGCTTCAGTCGTGTTCGACTCTGTGTGACCCCATAGACGGCAGCCTACCAGGCTCCCCCGTCCCTGGGATTCTCCAGGCAAGAACACTGGAGTGGGTTGCCATTTCCTTCTCCAATGCATGAAAGTGAAAAGTGAAAGTGAAGTCGCTCAGTCGTGTCTGACCCTCAGCGACCCCATGGACTGCAGCCTTCCAGGCTCCTCCATCCATGGGGTTTTCCAGGCAAGAGTACTGGAGTGGGGTGCCATTGCCTTCTCCGAGGCCTGCCTAATAAAACTTTTGTAGTTGCCTGTAGTCGGTCCTAAAAAATCATGCTTTTGCCAGTGCCAGACTCCTCAATTATGGTTCTGTAGATCTGAAGTCCAAAATTGACTTTCTGTTCTAAGATCAAGGGATCAACTGAGTTGTGTTTCCTTCAGAAAGCTTGAGGATATCATCGATTTTCTTTTCTAGCTTCAAGAGACCACCTACATTCCTAGACTCTTGGCTTCTCCCTCCTTTTCAAAGTCAGTAGACCGGATCACTCTAACATTGTATCTCTATAACATTGCTTCCATCTTCACTTCTCTAATTCTGACTCTCCCACTTTCCTCTTTTACTTTAAAGATACTTATAATTACAATCAGCCTACCTGGATCACCTTAACCTCTATTTTAGTCAGCTGATTAGCAATCTTAATTACATCAACAACCTAAATTCCCTTTTGCCATGTACTCTTAAATATTCATAGATTCCTGTGATTGGAGCCATTATTTTTCCTACCATATTTGCATATCTCAAAAACCGTTTAACTGTCCCTCATAATCCTGCCAATATAGCCAGACCATTTACTTAAATTACTTATATCATCACCCACATGAGATTTCTGTTCTTTATTCATGTCTCATATAAATATTCAAATCAAGCAAATGTCTATCTTATAAGTAATTATGGGCTCTAGTGTCATATGTCCTTTCCCTGTCTTTCTTACTTTCTGCTCCTAAATTACATATTTGTGAACAGATCTTTAGACTTTCTTGGTGGTTACTCATATTCTCAAAGCCACATCTTTACTGCCATCCTAAAATGGTTGCTATTCAGTATATCCTAACAAACTATGTCAAGACTCACTCCATTGTTGCCTCAGATTATATGTAGCACTGGTCATTTACCAAAATTTTGGAAAGACACTCCTCAAGAAAGGAAAATACACAAAATCTCTGTATATCTGTGTGTTAGTGGTGGGGGTGGGGGGGTAAAATCAATAATTAGCCTTTGATTCAGAGACAGTGAATAAAGACAAATAAATTATGTGTGTGCAATGTTGTTTGAGGTATTCCCTTACTTTCCCATCTGACACTGCTGGGGTCTGTAGTGATATCCCTTTCATTCTTGATACTGGTTAATTTGTATTCTTCTCTCTATATATCATTCTCTTTCTTTTCTTTTCCCCTCTCTCCAGCCTCTAACCTCACATACCCCATCCCCACACCAGAACTCTATGTTTGTCTCTCTTTGTCTCTGAAAGTTTATCAATTTATTGATCTTTTCAAATTTTGATTTTTAATTTTCTCTGTTTTTCTATTTTCAATTTTATTTATTCTTACTTTCATTTGTATTATTTTCTTTGTCCTTGTTTTGCATTTAAATTTTCAGATTGTTTTTCAATTGTGGAATTGAAAGCTTAACTCACTAATTTTATATTTTCCCCTTTCATATGTATATGTATTTTTCTCTAAAGAATGACTTAATTAGCTTCCACAACTTTGGGGCTTTTTGATCGATACAAGTGTTTCATTTTCAAACTATTTTATGTTAAAAATATTTTTCCCTTGTTTGTTTTCAGCTCCATTTTATTATGGTCAGATACTATACCCTCTGTAATATCAATTATTTTAAATGTTTGATATTTGTTTAGTGGATCAGTATATAGTCTACATTTAGTATATAGTCTATATATTATACTATACTCTATACTATATACTAAATTAGTATACATCAGTCTATAGTCTATCTGTGATTGTTTCACAGGTACTTAAATGAATTTATATGGCTTCTGCTGTCATTGGTTGTAGCTTCTGTAAATGTCATTAAGTTGATGGGGCTCCCCAGATGGCTCAGTGGTAAAGAATCTGACTGCCAATGTAGGGGAGATGGGTTTGATCCCTGATGCAGGAACATCCTCTGGAAAAGGAAATGGCAACCCACTCCAATATTCTTGCTGGAGAATTCCATGGATGGAGGAGCCTGGCCTGGTGGGCTACAGTCCATGGGGTCACAAAGAGTTGGACACAACTGAGAACACACACACAAACACATACATATTCTTCCTTTAAGTAACGTTATATTATGTAATATAAAGTGTAAGAAAATTATGATAGTATGATTCATCCCCCCAGTTGTGGTATTATCATCCCATATATCTGAAAAATAACAAAAGGACTGTCTAAATAACACGATGAAATAACAATAAATAAAATAAACAAAATAAAAATAATAGCAAAAACTGTCTAAATAACTTGGTTTCTTTACAAAATAGTCAAGTAAATATGTAAATATAATTGGATAAATCTTCATTAATAGTTTATTATGTAAATTTATTCCATTCTATTGTAAATTTTTCCCAAGCCAGGATTAATATATCATGTTTTGTTAAATGTTACAAATAATCCATATGAGAAGTATGCCTTCTCAGTCAAAACATTGCAATTAAGAATATTAGTAAAGGAGGTTTGATTTATTTTTAATTAGTATACATAATTTCAGAAATTTAGGGGCAAATAAATACATTTAAATAAAGGAGGTGTTGAAATAGTGACAACCTCAGATATGGAGATCACACTACCCTTATTGTAGAAAGTGAAGAACTAAAGAGACTCTTGATAAATGTGAAAGAGGAGAGTGAAAAAGCTGGCTTAAACTCAGCATTCAAAAAACTAAAATCATGGCATCCAGGACCATCACTTCATGGCAAGTAGATGGAAAACCAGTAGAAACAGTGACAGGCTTTATTTTCTTGGGTTCTAAATCACTTCAGATGGTGACTGCAGCCAGAAAATTAGAAAACACTTGCTCCTTGGAAGAAAAGTTATAATGAACCTAGACAGCATATTAAAACCAGAGACATTACTTTGCCAACAAAGGTCTGTATAGTCAAAGCTATGGTTTTTCCAGTAGTCATGTAGAGATGTGAGAGTTGGACAATAAAGAAAGCTGAGCGCTGAAAAATTGATGCTTTTGAACTATAGTGTTGGACAAGACTCCTGAGAGTCCCTTGGACTGCAAGAGGATCAACCAGTCAATCCTAAAGGAAATCTACTCTGACTATTCATTGGAAGGATTGTTGCTGAGGCTGAAGCTCCAGTTTTTTGGCCACCTGATGTGAAGACCTAACTTATTGGAAAAGACCCTGATACTGGGAAAGACTGAAGTCAGGAGGAGAAAGGGATGACAGAGATTGAGATGGTTAGATGGCATCACTAACTAAATGGACAAGTTTGAGCAGGCTCTGGGAGATGGTGATGGGCAGGGAAACCTGGTATGCTGCAGTCAGTGGGTTCACAAAGAGTCAGACACAACTGAGCGACTGAATAACAACAAAGGAGGAGCTGTATGTTCCTAAGTGGTTTATATATAAGTGGATGAAAATTTGAGTTCATAATATGTCTTCTCTTTGTCTGAAATTTGGGACTGGAGCACGGGTCCTGAGTTGTCCATGCTTCCAGGAATTGTACATGAGGGCCAGATGGACTTACTTGTTTTCTGTAACTGTAGAATTAGAATTAAAAACTTCAGAGGTTTCTTTTTTTTTTCCCCCTCTCCAAATTACTACACTTGATTTTGTTGAAATATTCTCTCTAACTTGAATTTTGATTTCATGAATTTTCCATTTTTTGATTATGTATTTATAGGCATAGTGTTATTACCACAATAGTGTCTTTTGCACATTTTTCTGAATTTTTTCTTCATAACAACATTTTAATCACTCTGTAGATATCTATTAATTAGTTTTCACTGCAAAAGTAATATTATAGTGCATGTAAAATAAGATAAACAATAATAAAGCAAACTTAAATAGAATTAACATACCTGAAATATTTATACTCATGATCACTGATCATTTTCATGAGTTGACTCTAGAAGTACTACTATTTGGCTAGGTAGTTCACATGGGTACCATGGGGTTTTAACATGGACATTAATGCCCAGTTTATCAATCTGGTTTATATTTTAATCAGTGTTTTCATTTATAATAGTTCAAAAGGCTTTCAGTTTATTAACATGTGTTTGGTAAATATTCAAATACATTTTAGTTTAAAATTATAGGTTATAATTTCTGGTCTTAAAATTGTCCAGTTGCTTTATGTATGAATACATAATTCCAAAACTGACTGTGTAAGTTCTGTTGCTGTTGTTGCTGTTATGAAGATCTTTATGGGGCATAATTTTACATGCCATAAAATTCACCCATTTTATATGTACAGTTCAATTATTTCATTTATACAGCTGTGCAGTTATCATCATAATCCAGTATCTTGGTCAGTTTCTGTTTTCTTAGTCCATCTTTTCTGTATGGTGAAGGAGGACTTATTCTTTGAAAGACCCCTTCAGTGAAAGATAAGTGGATCTGAACTCTAAAATGACCTATACGATTATTTCCTAGTCAAATAATATCTCTCTTTAATTTGACATATGCATCTTTCTGATACAAAATGAATTCTAAAAGTATCAGGACTATTTTGCTACTGTTAGAAGGAAAATTTGAAAGGTTGAACAGGGCAGACATAGCCTATATTCTGTTTGGTTGTTTATTTGACCTTTCTGTAAGTGAAAAATTTCCACAGAATATTGATTACTGTTGAAGTTTCCAAATGAGATGTAGGTATTGACTGGAAGCTAATGTGAGCAGTTCTCTGATGCTCCCAAACCATGCTTGTGGAGAGCATTGTTCACATGCTGCCCACATCTCCATCTCACCTGGGAAGCCAGTCCTACAGTCTCCAGGCTGGGGCTACCTCTTCTCGGTGATGCACCCAGAGAAGGAAACTTTAGTGTATTCACTTGGCTCCCTACCACAGAGACACCTTTGGAAAGAAGTCACCTGAGACAGGTTAGCCCCTAAATACTTTCCCAACCCTTGCTCTGGCCTCCTACCTGCAGAGAAGCAGAGCAGGGACACCTGGTGCCACAGGTGGACTCCACCTAGAACAGTGGGAGCAAAGAACATAATTTCATTGTTGAGGTTCTCAGTCACCAAAGGACTCTGGCTTCCACCTCTCAGAAGGCCAGCCCTGATCTGGACTCTTCCTTCACTCTGAGGAATCCCAAACCCGGAGGAAACCCTATGCCAGGACCTCTGCCCCCAGACAAAGGAACACATCTGCCACTTCCATGCCCTGACAGTGTAAGTTTTTAAAGGCAAAATAGGTCTAAAATGTTTTTACATATCTGCAGGTTGTTATAATTCATTTATAATATATATTTTCCAATGGTTGTGAAGAAAAATATTTTCTGTAAAGATTTTATAAAATCTTCTTACTCAACTGACTGCAAAGGAAACACGTGGTAAAGTAGTCTTCAAACATTTGTGAAATAAAATGAAAGGAAAACACTTCCGTGGAGCCAACAGGCAGAGTTGTATTGAAATGGACATTAAACCATTTTCACATGCACAGACTAATGAGTTTATAGGGAATGGTCCCTAATTAAAACACTATCTTACTCAAAGAATGTGGAGCAGAAGAATGCTGTTTTTTATATTGTATTATAAATAGTATATTAACATATTAGCATTATTAATACACATTAATATACATTATATCAATACTACCATGAACCTATGGTATTATATAAGGAAAATTGAAGTTTATGTCTATCGAATCTGCAACTTAAATCTTGGCCCTCAGAAATTATTAGAGGTTTTCAACAGTGTCTAAGAAAGTTGTAGATAGGAGAGTTGATATCAGAATTACATTTGTAGTATTTTCAATTCAATGCATAAATTTGTGTCTATGTTCATGTCGATGTGTGAATTGAATGTGTGTGTTTCCATGAGCCATGATGTAAACGTGCTATCAATATGTTAGTTGACTGTCTTGTTTTGCTAAGTATTATACACACATATAAATTCCTGTTAACAAATATTTTAAAGAATGTCTGTTTCAAATTATTTTTATAAACCTATATGTTTTAATATGATTGCATAATATTTTATAAGAAGTGTAGTTTTCATAAATTTACCAATTTCAGTTTTTGGGTCAGGCATATATTATAACAGCAGAATAGCAGAGTAGGCTGAAATAGTCTAAGCTTTAAGTCTGTCTTGGAAATGAGACCAATTGCTCGGATAGGGTATCCTCCAGTTTGGGAGCAGGTTCACACAATAGACACAACTGTAGCTCAGTATTATGTTTCTAAACAGAAAATAAAAAATTGAGGGAATTAAAGTGATTTTAATATTTCTGTATCCTGTTGAATTACTCTTCTTTATTTTAGAAGTTTATTTCAGTCTAAGTAACTGAGATTGATGATGATCCACCATCAGCCATCTGTTCTCACTTGCCTTTACCAGAACATCCTAAATTACTTTGAACATTTTTCAAAACATTTTACATTGTTCATGTTTTAGCTTTTATTTCAGGCTGCATACTTTATAAGTCATGCAGAATTCCTGTGTTCCATCAGTAAAATATCAAAAATAGTAAGAATCATCCTACTTAATTGCTCATCAAATGTTTGGAAAATATTAGATTTGATTCTGTGATAGATCTATCATGAATTCTTTACTTACAAGGGTTAGAGAAATTAGAAGTGCAATGGCATGACCTTTGAGGAAGTATAACACATTATACATGTAAAAATAAAGATAAGTATACTAGGCACATATGCATATATACACACATATATGTACATGCATTCTGATTGTTATAACAAATTAAAATAATTTAGTGGCTTAAACCAATGCAAATTTATTATCATAGAATTCTGGGGTCAGAATTCCAACATGGGTCTCATTTGGCTAAAACCAATACATCAGCAGGGTTGTATTTCTTCCTGGAGAAAAATAGCAGGAAGAATGTGAGAATCCACTTCCTTACCTCTCCAAGCTTGTGGAGACCACCTGCATCCCTTGTGGCCCTTGCCTCCATCTTCAGAGTCAGCAGTGGTGGGCAGGGTCCTCATGCTGCCATCTCACTTGGTCTCTGTAAGTAGGAAAGATCCTTTGCTTTTTAAGGGCTCATGATAGATTGTGCTCACTTAGGATATTCATGATAATCTTTCATCTTTAAGTTATTTAAGCTTAATTATTTTTGCAAAATCCCTTATGCTGTCAAGTTAACCTATGCAACAATTCTGAGGATTAGAGTATGGCTATCTGTTGGGGCTATTATTCTGTATAAACTGCTAAATATGAGACCTATTTAGTAATATTTAATAATATCAAAAGTCATTTGATTCAAAATGTGAAAAATCACAAGTGCTTTCTTTAGGCTTAAGATAAAGTATGCAGTTAATATTTTCAATGTAATATTAAGTAAGTATATATTTATTGACAAAATATGAAAAAATTAACTGTAAAAGGAAACATTTATAAAATTGTCTTCATTAAAACTGAGAATTTTGGTCACCAAAGGCATTATTAGACTGAAAAGGAAAGTGAGGGCTCATATCCAGATTATAATAAGTGCACCTAAACATCAATAATAAGTGATCAGACGATGCAATAGAGAAAAAAAAAAAAGCAAAACACTTGAATTTTCAATTCATCAAGAATAAATACAAAATTTCTGTTAGCATCTGTAATGGATCTTAATATCATTGGCAAAAGGAAAATGCAAATTAAAACTTTAATGTGGTGGCATAGATAAAAAGCATACGCATGCAATGCCAGTGATAGATCTGGATTTGATCTCTGGGTTGGGAAGATCCCCTGAAGGAGAGTATGGCAACCCACTCCAGTATTCTTGCCTGGAGAATCCCCATGAACAGATTGTAGCCTGGCAGGCTACAATCCATGGGGTCACAGAGAGTCGGACACAACTGAGCGACTAAGCACAGCACATACACCTACCTTGATGCTATTTTTTTTTTTTAACTGACAATACTGACTTTGATAAAAATGTGGAATGATTGAGACACTGATACACTGCTTTTCGAAGTAGAAATTGGTACAACCACTTTGGGAAACTATATAGAATGTATACCAAATGCTGAATATATGCTTTCCTTATAACCCATTCATTCCCCTCCTAGATAGATAGATAGATAGATAGATGTAATAACATGCGTACCAATATCCATCAAAAATGTGGAGAAAGTTTGTATTTTTTAATACTTGTTTATATTAGCCTCAAAGATGAAGCAACTAAAATTCTATCAACACTAAGATAAATTTGATATGTTAATACAATGGAACATTAAACTCAGTAAAATGTAACAAACCACTACTACATGCAACATGTGTCAATTCAATAGAAATAGAAGAGCAAAAACATTTATACCAAGCAGTATATAGTATGTAATTGCACCCATATAAAGTTCAAAAACAAGGGTAAATCTCTGGTGATAGCAGTCAGATAGCAGTTACTCCTATAGGTGGCTTATAGACGGTGATGTGAAATGAGAGACGCTTTTGTGGAAAATCTCATATATCTTAGTCTAGGGTGCTGGTTACATAAGGATATTTATGTATAAAATCTTATCAAACTGTATCACATCAAACATTAGTACATTTTACACTATGTGTATAGTATTTCTGTTAAAATATAAAGAATCACCTGGAGTGGTGTTTGCTATTAAAAGTCAATTTCTGGCAAATACTTCCAAAGTTTCTGATTCAATTAATCTTGTATGAATACAAAGTATGAGAGCTTTTTGGAAAGCCTCCAGGTGATTCTAAACCACCACTTTAATAAAAATTGCTGGAGGACTGAGATGTAAAGAGACTGCTTAAAGACTAAATGGCCAGCAATTTGGCTAGAGGAGTAAAAATAATAAGAGTGCAAAAGCTACAGGGGTAAACACACTCTGAAACCAACCAGCAATACCAGATAAGGAGATAACGGCCACTCAACACCATTCCACAACATTGGGAAAGTTACCAAAAGCCCCAGACTCTCTGAGGTGCGGAGAAGGCGATGGTACCCCACTCCAGTACTCTTGTCTGGAAAATCCCATGGACAGAGGAGCCTGGTAGGCTGCAGTCCATGGGGTTGCTAAGAATCGGACACGACTGAGCAACTTCACTTTCACTTTTCACTTTCATGCATTGGAGAAGGAAATGGCAACCCACTCCAGTGTTCTTGCCTGGAGAATCCCAGGGATGGGGGAGCCTGGTGGGCTGCCATCTATGGGGTCACAGAGTCACTGAAGTGACTTAGCAGCAGCAGCTCTAAGGTGACCAGATGTTTTCCAGATACTATTGGAACAGACTATCATTTCCAATAGTTGGAAGATCATAGCATGCATGTTTAGCCTCCCAGCTGTTGCCTTCTGCTTGTTTTGTGAGTATTCGCCTAAAAGTGTACAGTTGGAGAAATAACAAACATCTTGAAAGACAAGGTCATTAAAAATTAAGATCCTGCCTTGCAATTTTCTCTCCTTCAAGTGCTAGTCTTCTTTGCAGTCCTAAATTCCAACCTCTGTCTTCCCAACAGTGGTTCCCATTGTTCCTCATAAAAGAATCATATTTTGATGCAATTGAATGGGTCATAAGGAAGGCATATACTTAGCACTAGTATCCCCGAACTACTGCTTTCCATTCAGTCTCTCTTACCGTGGATGTGAATTGACAAATTCTCTAAAAAGAAAAATGCTCTCACTTATCTCAGATACTCAACTCCTTGACTCTTAGAGGAGTTGAGTATCTGAGATAAGTGAGGGCATTATATATATATAATGGAACAGTCATTCTATATATTGTTTCCAGATACTACAGTAGTGGTAGAGGAGCAAAAGTGAACAAGCTTATATTCTCGATATAAGAGAAAGTACAAAGTGACTGGTATTTTTACACTCTAGACAGGGAAGAATGCTAGAACCCTACAAATTTCCTTTCTACTCATATGTTATACTGATCATTTTTATTAAAAGGATGTAAAATATTACATAAGATATTATTGCTATTTTTGAAGTCAATGATACACACACACACACACACATTTACTGACAGATATTCTATTTTAAATGATCTTTTAATGTCAAATCTCTCAACCATCTGGGATGATTTCCTCTCTGCCTTTTGTATTTCTGTAAATACAGATGTGCTATTGATGAATTATCTCACTTTATTTTTTTTCCTGAAAAGTCTTTTACATTTTATTCTATTTGAATAAAGTGTTATTTGGTGAGACTCTGGACTGGCAGATATTTTCTTTACTAAGAAAAATATGTTGATTCTGGCTTCCATTGTTCCTCATAGAATATCAGATTTCAGTGCAGTTGTTACTTATTTGAGATAATCCAACCACCTTGCAGTAATTTTTAAATTTGCAATGTGTCTTTGATTTTCAGAAGTTTTTTTCCCATATATGTATATTTCTGCTTAGTGTTTTAAGGTTTCTTGAATATATAACTGTATTTCATGAGCTTTTGTGTTTCCATTATTTATGTTATAATTTACTTATTTTTTGGTGCTCTTTTCCAGTTAACCAATGATTTCCTCAACTATAACTTTCTTTTTCCCAGTATTTTTTGATGATATTTCATCATTTTCTTTGATTAAAGCATAACAACAAAAATAAATTAATTTATATGTAAAGAACTTGACAAATATTTACATATGTAAACATATCTATAGCCACCACCTAATAAAGATATTGATCGAACATTTATAACATCCTGGTAGATTTTTTTGGCACCATTCCTGTCAAAGATAACAATCATTTTTATACCAGTCATCATAAACTAATTTTTCCCTGTCTTGAACTCATATGAATCCCACTCCAAAAGTGAGAAAGTTTGCTCTGTCTACACATCCATTCACTTAATTGTTCATTTCCAATATCGTGTATAGAAGCTATCCTTGCTTGGTCGTGTCCGACTCTTTTCGACCCCATGGACTGTAGCCTGCCAAGCTCCTCTGTCCATGGGATTTTTCAGGCAAGAATACTGGAGTGGGTTGCAATTTCCTGCTCCAGGGGATCTTCCTGTCCCAGGGATCAAACCTGGGTCTCCTGCATTGCAAGCTCTGAGCCACCAGGGCATTGTTAGAACTGTTAACCAGGACCTCCAATGTACACAAGTATGTCAACCAAACTGCAGTGTTTATGTACAATATAATATGCTTTGTTTTACAAACTCCATTCTTTCCAAAGTTATTTAGGTCAGCATTTTTCTGCTTACCGTGGAGCTTTCATATATGCATAATTCAGTTAAATTATTTTCTCTCATTTTGCATCCCATCCTATAATTTCCTGTCCTACAAAATGATTTTTTTTAATTTACATAAAGGTTCACTCTGTGTGCTAAGTCTTATGGGTATTGACATGTGCTTAGTGTCATATATCTACAATTACAGTATCATATAAATAGTTTCAAATACTCTGAGAGTCCCCTGTACTATGTATTCAACTCTGCTTATTTTGAGAATATTATTCTGAGTGTTGTTTTATTCTGCTCTGTGTTTCATCTGTGTCTGCCTTTTTCCTTTTAACTATATAGAACTTTTCATAGTTGATTGATGCTTAGGTCCAATAAACAGTTGTCTTAGCTTCTGTTAAAACAATTAAGTCAGCCACTATTTTTAAAGGTGCAATAGCTGGTACATTTGGGAAATTTAAAATTTAGGGAAAATAATGCAGGTACAAAGTTAAACATTAGGGAAACAAGAATACTAAAAATGGATGATCACTTTATAAGGTTATTTTTTCTATGTTGGAAAAACCTAACATCTAACCAATGTTAATGTATAAGAAATTTTTTCATAAAATGTTTAGTCTCACAGAAACATACATATATTGACATAATTTAATATAGGAAATATAAATTTTGCTTGTAGACATCATATTATAAAAGTTTTTTTTAATACATTATGAACCCATCCACATCAAGATATTATTTTCATTTCATTTTTATTTCCTATTTTAGTACACTTATAACCCACAGGAAATTTAAAAAGTAAGCCCTTGCTGCTGCTGCTAAGTCGCTTCAGTCGTGTCCGACTCTTAGCAACCCCATGGACTACAGCCTACCAGGCTCCTCCATCCATGGGATTCTCCAGGCAAGAATGCTCGAGTGAGGTGCCAAGCCCTTCTTAGCTGCACTAATTGTAAACATGAATTATGCTAGTCAACTATTTTATTCAAACTCTTCAAAAACTATGCTGGTAACATTGTTAAAATATATTTTATATTAATATAATAGAAATAAAATTGTTAAAATGAATTAAAATACATTAACATAATTTCAAAAATCATTTAACAAATGTTAAAAATTAATTTGGTTGGTTTATCCTAAAAACTTATATTAGAAAAGTATTTTGAGTAATATTATCAAATTCCATATAAAATACAATTGCCAAGCTAACTTATTTCAACTTAAAATAGAAAAAAAACATGATTTTTTTTTTTTGCTAATTTAGAAGCCTACTCTTTCAGACTTCAATGTGATTTTGTAATATATTAAAAGTATTTGCATATTGAAAATATGCTATTAATAATGAAACCTGGAAATGCCTTTATGTGATTAGAATTCTGTCTCCTCCACACACAACAAACAAAAAACACTGTAAGAGATTTTTGATAGCATGAAGCCAAGATTAGCAAGAGAAAATCAGAATAGTAACAAACCTATCAATGGTACTCTAAATTAGTGAAGATTACAATAAATCTGCTCTCATCTTTGCAATTCTGCAATTTTCACTGCAGCTCCTTTGAAACCTATTATAGCTTACTGCAATAATTTATTTACCCTTTCCTTCATTTTCATCACTTCTTTTAAAAATCTTAAAATTAATACTCACTATTTGTTATTTTACAGTATTTTAGACTTTCTGTTGTATTTCCAAGAGTCACCCAACCCACAAAGAAACAAGTGCTTATATATAAGGCACAGAAAACCATAATAATATTTTATCTGAAAATGAATATATTTATATATATTGACTTAATGAACAGGATGATTTTCACAATACTATAACATCTGTGTTTCTTGCAATGAAAGATCTTCCATAAACTCATTTGACTCCATAAAGCCAAAATAATATAATTACAGTAGAGTAACCACAGTGAGATGCAAGTATTAGTTCAAGAAGCTCACATTAACATAAACACCTTTTCAGATTGGAGGCAGCCAACTTCACCAATAAAATTTTGAGTATATATAAAGTGTTTACAGTACTGTATTTCTCAGAAGTCTATATTTGGGGAGAATTAGAAACAATTATAGCATAAGCAAGAGAGAGGATTAGAATTTTGGAAGTAAGCCATGTGAACAGCAGTTCATTTGTTTTATAGAATCCTAAAGTGAGACAAGTCCATCATTTTTAATATGAGAAGATTTTCTATCCAAAAAAAAGAAAACCTGCCTTGAATTAATCTATAACTGAGAAACATATCTAAAAGTAGAATGCATAAATAAACCAACTTCAAAAAAAAGTGTATAAAAAATAAGTAGGTATTTACTAAAGTAGAACAACTTTGCAGTATTATTTGAGATGATAAAAATGAAAATATCATAGTTTAAAAATTACTGTAAGAAACCAAGCAATGTACAATATTTCTAAGTGAGGGAGTTACTATCAAAATTCAATTTTTAAATAATTACATTACCAAATTAATGGAAACATGATAATTTATACTAACAGGCAGAAGCGTTAGTAAACCAGTAAATCAGAAATTGTAGCAATAATGTATGAGGGTCTAATTTTTCACAGCACTAGACTGCCAAATTAAATCTTGGATGGAAACTGATGTTCCATTTGATTTTATAATTATTGACTTGGCCATGTACTTGCTACTCACCAAAAATAGTTATAAATGATTGCCCAGCTGTTGCTGGCAGGTAGAAGGGCTGCTGAAAGTTGAGCAATAGTTTCAACTTCTTATTGAAGTTACTCTAAGTGAATGAAGTAATATTGGTAGCTGATGAGGCTTACTTAAAACTACACAAATTTGGCCATGTACATGCAATTGTTTAAATGTTTACAATTAAATACTGTAAATTAACAATTATAAAAAGACCAGAACTTCAAAAGTGAAGTGAAAATTAATCATATATTTTTCTTCCTTATAATCTAAAAATCTAAATTTTAATTGGTGGAAATTTTTTTCAATTAATATTTTTCTATAAATTAATGTTAAATATGAATCAAGTAGTATAAACAAAGAATTATGTGAAAAACTTATATTTTTACAAACCATGTTTGACTGCAGCCTATTATTTCCTACAGAAATATGCTTGTGTTTTCTGTAACATGGAGTGGACTTTAAACATTGCTGGAGAAGTTAGGACTAAATTCTGAATGTAAATGTACCCAGTGTATATTTACATATTTGACAGCATCAGCTGTAAATTGGGCTAATTATTTAAAACACATTAAAAATTATATTTTGGTTTTAAGTTTATTAATTTGGTAAAATGTATATATTTGTAACCTAGGATTGGTAATGATTTTGCTGTAGCAGTAAATATAAAATGTAGTTCTGTTTATAGTATTGAAACATAAATGCATTTTTCTCTACAAAACATAGGTATCATCTGTAAGAAACATATGAGTTATAACATGAAAGAGTATAAGGTAAAATGATTAAATCATCTGTTCAAGCCACCATCTTGTTATAGTATGCCAGAAGACTATCTTTCTCTTGAAATTTAGTGAGTTCACAAGAATATACCTCACTTATAGATGGTTTATGTTTTAGGATATTTAGGATTAGAGATGGCAGTGTTCTTTATGTATTATGTTAAGATCATGTAAAATTGAATACTGGCCTAATGGTTATTTCTCCAATAAGGGTTATCATTAATCTGTTGCATTTTCAGTAAGACTTCTATTTACCTCCTACTTTCCCAACAACACCCCAGCTTCTAATTCTTGACAGAAGGCTTTAAAGACAGAAGCAGCTTACACTTCTATCTGTTAATAATCCTCATTTGAATGATCTGTTCACAAGTTGGCAGAGATGCAGCCATATTGCCTGACACAGCTGATTATCATATCTTAGCAAATTAGGAGAGCCCTAGGGCATTAAGAACTCTCAACTATTAATACTGGTTTTGCCACAAGGCAGTTACATAAACTGACAGTTTGGCAGAGGCATGCCTCCTTGCATACTCATATACTGATTACCGCTGAAATATCATTAATATCACAACATTTTCAGTTACAGTTCAGTTAAAAAAAAAATCAACCATTATGGAAGCAAAAAGTATAAACATATTACCTTGATGCTATTATAGTATCTATTATGCAGCAGTTCATCAGATTGAAAACTTTAAATAAAAATAATGAAAATATAATAAAATGTGTTTTTCTTTTTTTCTGAAAGTGTCAACTGTACATGGAATGTGCTTCCAAATTTTATACTTTAGAACTATGTAAGAGTTCTCACAAAAAGAATTTGGACTTAGAAACCATTAAGATTTTTAATTGATGTAAATTTTGTTTGAACACTTAAAATAATGTTTTTCATAAAAGATGTCTAAAAACAGGATGTTTATATTTTAGAAGAAACATATGCCAATGTTTTAATTGTTATATTAAGGACATTTTGCTATGTAATATTAATATTTAATATTGCTTAAATATTGGTAAGAAATATGAAACTGATGAGTTTTTAGTGTTCAAATGATTCTTTGAGGACCACAATAATTTATAAATTTCAACAGTTAAAATTACATGATTAATTACAATTATCTAAAAGATCATGGAGAATATTGGCATCAATCATCTGAAGTATATTTTTACCTAAGTTTTGTCTTAAGCGTATTTTATATTGCATAGAGAAGGTAATTTTCTCCACCTACAGAACTTAATCTATACTAAATTATAGGATGACACTTTTAAAAAAAGTAAGTGGGCAATTGCACAACCAATAACCTGGTTATAACATGTATATTCCTACATACTTAAACTTTAAATCCTTGAATTGATTATTTAGTGTGATGATTTTAACAATATTATATTTAAATATTTTATTTTTTTTGGCATTCTCCATGCCTGAAATTGAGCAAAAGCAAGTGGATAGAGAAAAGACCCTTAACTTTATAATTATTCTTGCTTTGTACAAATTAGCACAAGTCTTGGGCAAAGCCTTTGGAATACACTGTGATGCTTCTACTTTCTCTAATCAATTATCTCTTCTAATCTTCAGGAATGATATTTTACATCTTCATTCTTCATAAAACCCCAATGTTACTTTTTTTAATATAAATTTATTTATTTTAATTGGAGGTTAATTACTTTAGGGTATTGTATTTGTTTTGCCATACATCAGCATGAATCCGCCACAGGTATACACGTGTTCCCCATCCTGAACCCCCCTTCCTCCTCCCTCCCCATACCATCCCTCTGGGCCATCCCAGTGCACCGGCCCCAAGCAACCAGTATCATGTACCGAACCTGGACTGGCAATTTGTTTCATATATGATATTATACGTGTTTCAATGCCATTCTCTATAATAGCCAATGTTACTTTTGATGCATGATTTTATTTTGTATTTCAATGAGAAAATATAAACAAATCTTAATCTTCACTTTTTATTACTTTTCTTTATATTAGGTCTCTTTTTAAGTTTATTGAGATATAATTCACATACAGTATTATTTACCAACTTAAACTGGATAATTCAGTGGTTTGTAGCATGTTCAAAAAGTTGGACAGTCATCATCAGGTCAATTTTAGAAAACTTTTCCCTCCCCAGAAAGAAAATGTGTACCCGTTATACTAACTCCCCATTATTCCCCAGTCTCTTAAACTCTACATTACAACTTCTATACTTTGTTTATAGGCACATTTTGCACACAACATATGAATGGAATCATATAATACCTGGCCTTTTGTATCTGGCTTTTATGACTACTTTCACATAGCACAATACTTTCAAGGTAGTGAAAGATTGAGATGAAATGGAAAATCCACAGAATATTTCCAGACAGATCTCTCTCCTATTTGTTTGGTTCATGTGTTTCACCATCAATATACTGTGTTTCACACATAAGAGTTTTCTATAGGAAAATTCATACCATCCTAGGGCAGTTATATTATCCTGACAACTTTAGTATCATCTCTTCCCTAGGCTCCCAGATAAAGTTTGCAATCTCATGAATAGCTTTCCATCCAGTTCTTCCAAATGTAGTATTGCAGGCTTCATAATCATCATTACTTCAGGTTACCTGGCAAGGGTAGACACAGATAGGCATGGCAATCACTGGGTAATTTAGCCATTAAGTTGGCAAAGACTGTAGGTGGAAACAAAATCATTTTGTGAAACTACATGCCCTCCTTGAAGATATTGTTATCTCATACCTGTTTTGTCAGTAAAAATTCACTCAAATATAATTCCTGAGTTTACTAATTTTAGTCCAGTCACTCAGTCATGTCCAACTATTTGCGATTCCATGAACTACAGCATGCCAGGATTCCCTTTGCTTTGCCCACTTTAAAGAAAAATGTTTTCTTTAAAGGGCCATGGGGCTTCCCTGATAGCTCAGTTGGTAAAGAATCTGCCTGCAATGCAGGAGACCTGGGTTTGATCCCTGGGTTGGGAAGATCCCTGGAGAAGGGAAAGGCTACCCACTCCAGTATACTGGCCTGGAGAATTCCATGGACCGTATACTCCATGGGGTCACAAAGAGTCAGACATGACTGAGTGACTTTCACTTCACTTCACTTAAGGGACCATATAGTAAATACTTTAGGTTTTGTGGATCATACAGTATGCATCATAACTAATCAAATCTGTCACTGTAATGCAAAACCAATCATAGATAAGTTGTAAATAAGACAACACACTTTCAATAAAACTCTATTTGTAAAACAGGTGCCAGGCTGAAGTTGTCCTGAGGGTCATATCTTGCCAGCCTCTTGCTCAGTTTTATCATCAGCTTCATAATGATAAGTACTGAATTGCCTCTGACTCCATCTGTCACTTCTTTCTTTCCTCCCATTTCTTTCTACTTTCTCCTCCTGGTGTATTACCAGAAAATTATCCTAAATTCTCAATCTCTTCTTTGTAGTACCTAAAACCTGGCCCTCCTATATGGCACCGTTTCCACTATCTATCTCAAATGTAGGCCATGTCATCCAGTCTTCAGTTCTATTACCTTTGTCTTTTTTAGCCATCAGTCCCTGACTTGTTAAAAAACACTTGTTGTCAACAGAAACCTCCTAATTTCAGTATCACTAACAAGCTTATATTGCTTCCTAAACATAGCATCCTGTCTTTCTGTGTTTTTTTTTTTCCTTCAATAACTAAAAATGTATCTATAATTTATAAAATCTAGAATCTAATTCATTGGATAAATTTCACTCTATTAAGTAGCCCTAATATATTACTCCAGAGAAGGCAATGGCAACCCACTCCAGTACTCTTGCCTGGAAAATCCCATGGATGGAGGAGCCTGGTAGGCTGCAGTCCATGGGGTCGCTGAGAGTTGGACACGACTGAGTGGCTTCACTTTAACTTTTCACTTTCATGCATTGGAGAAGAAAATGGCAACCCACCCCAGTGCTCTTGCCTGGAAACCCCAGTGATGGGGCAGCCTGGTAGGCTGCCGTCTACGGGGTCACACAGAGTTGGACACGACTGAAGCGACTTAGCAAGAACACATTGCTCAGATCATGAACTCCTTATTGCCAAATTCAGACTTAAATTGAAGAAAGTAGGGAAAACCACTAGACCATTCAGGTATAATGTAAATCAAATACCTTATGGTTTTACAGTGGAAGTGAGAAATAGATTTAAGGGACTAGATCTGATCGAGTGTCTGATGTTCTATGGACTGAGGTTCATGACATTGTACAGGAGACAGGGATCAAGACCATCCCCATGGAAAAGAAATGCGAAAAAGCAAAATGGCTGTCTGGGGAGGCCTTGCAAATAGCTGTGAAAAGAAGAGAAGCAAAAAGCAAAGGAGAAAAGGAAAGATATAAGCATTTGAATGCAGAGTTCCAAAGAATAGCAAAAAAGATAAGAAAGCTTTGCTCAGCAATCAATGCAAAGAAATAGAGGAAAACAACAGAATGGGAAAGACTAGAGATCTCTTCAAGAAAATTAGAGATACCAAGGGAACATTTCATGCAAAGATGGGCTTGATAAAGGACAGAAATGGTATGGACCTAACAGAAGCAGAAGATATTAAGAAGAGGTGGCAAGAAAACACAAAAGAACTGTACAAAAAAGATCTTCACGACCCAGATAATCACAATGGTGTGATCACTCACCTAGAGCTAGACATCCTGGAATGTGAAGTCAAGTGGGCCTTAGAAAGCATCACTACGAACAAAGCTAAGGAGGTGATGGAATTCCAGTTGAGCTATTTCAAATCCTGAAAGATGATGCTGTCAAAGTGCTGCACTCAATATACCAGCAAATTTGGAAAACTCAGCAGTGGCCACAGGACTGGAAAAGGTCAGTTTTCATTCCAGTCCCAAAGAAAGGCAATGCCAAAGAATGCTCAAACTACTGCACAATTACACTCATCTCACACGCTAGTAAAGTAATGCTCAAAATTCTCCAAGCCAGGCTTCAGCAATATGTGAACCGTGAAATTCCTGATGTTCAAGCTGGTGTTAGAAAAGGCAGAGGAACCAGAGATCAAATTGCCAACATCCGCTGGATCATGGAAAAAGCAAGAGAGTTCCAGAAAAACATATATTTCTGCTTTATTGATTATGCCAAAGCCTTTGACTGTGTGGATCACAATAAACTGTGGAATATTCTGAAAGAGATGGGAAATCCAGACCTCCTGACCTGCCTCTTGAGAAACCTATATGCAGGTCAGGAAGAAACAGTTAGAACTGGACATGGGACAACAGACTGGTTCCAAATAGGAAAAGGAGGCCATCAAGGCTGTATATTGTCACCTTGCTTATTTAACTTATATGCAGAGTACATCATGAGAAACGCTGGGCTGGAAGAAGCACAAGATGGAATCAAGATTTCCAGGAGAAATATCAATAACCTCAGATATGCCGATGACACCACCCTTATGGCAGAAAGTGAAGAGGAACTAAAGAGCCTCTTGATGAAAGTGAAAGAGGAGAGGGGAAAAGTTGGCTTAAAGCTCAACATTCAGAAAACTAGGATCATGGCATCTGGTCCCATCACTTCATGGGAAATAGATGGGGAAACAGTGGAAACAGTGTCAGACTTTATTTTTGGGATCTCCAAAATCACTGCAGTTGTAGATTGCAGCCATGGAATTAAAAGACACTACTCCTTGGAAGGAAAGTTATGACCAACCTAGATAGCATATTCAAAAGCAGAGACATTACTTTGCCAACAAAGGTCCGTCTAGTCAAGGCTATGCTTTTTCCAGTGGTCATGTATGGATGCGAGAGTTGGACTATGAAGAAAGCTGAACGCCAAAAAATTGATGCTTTTGTACTGTGGTGTAGGAGAAGACTCTTGAGAGTCCCTTAGACTGCAAGGAGATCCAACCAGTCCATTCTAAAGGAGATCAGTGCTGGGTGTTCTTTGGAAGGAGTGATGCTAAAGCTGAAACTCCAATACTTTGGCCACCTGATGCGAAGAGTTGACTCATTGGAAAAGACTCTGATGCTGGGAGGGATTGGGGGCAGGAGGAGAAGGGGACGACAGTGGATGAAATGGCTGGATGGAATCACCGACTCAATAGACGTGAGTTTGAGTGAACTCCCAGATTTGGTGATGGACAGGGGTGCCTGGCGTGCTGCTGTTCATGGGGTTGCAAAGAGTTGGACACGACTGAGCGTCTGAACTCAACTGAACTGAATACATTACTCACTTATTCAGTTTGTATTCTGTAGCTGTGATTGCATATCATGTTAATATATTCACTAAGCCATCCTATCCTTCTGTCTTTTTTTGCCCGTGTCTCACAACCCTTAACATTCCAGAAGAGTCTTATTGTTTTTCTTAACTTGCACTTGAACAGGGAAGTTCTGCTGGAATGAATCACACAATAAGCAAGAGGAAAGTTACTCAAAAATTATACTTTAATATCTTAATTGAACCTTCAACTGTTCCTGGCAAATATATTATTGTGTGTGTGCAAACAACTCTGCTATAATCTTCAAATGTTCTTAGCCTTTTTCACATTCTTTAAACCTCAGAGCCCTCACTGCTATTACTTACTTTACTCCACTTAGGAGAAAGTCTGGCCTACTGCTAAATCTGTTCACAAATGTGCAAAACTATTGAATTCACTTTATTTCTTCTGTTCTTCAATTATAATAAAGGCTATGTCTCTCATACTAATGCCAAATCCTTCTCCAATCCTTTGAATGCTCCCTCTTCCAATTATATCTTGTCTATTGAAATAAAAAATGTACTCAAGGATTCAACATTGATAACAGCATTGGAATTTTCCTAGGGGGAATCACTGTTACTCTATTCTGACAAATATGGTTCATGTGGAGTTGATTGTTTTCTTTGACTTCGGAGTTGAATGTGTGAACATAGCTTGACTGGTCAAAGCATTGTATACTCTTCAGAGTATTTGGTTAGAAATGACTAGTCTCAGAGACTTTCAAAACTAATAATGTCCTCAGTTTTAAAAGAGGCACTGTCTGTTTCATCACCAGACCTTAAACTTAAGGGAATGTAAGCCTGCACTTCTGATAGCTAGCTATGAAGTCATCAAGTAATAATAAGAGGAGAGTAGAGCTGAAATAAGAGAGAATTAGACCTATCATCTCATAATATGAAGTCTTGAATTGTAGTGTGCCAGAATATTTGTCACCGAACTTGTAGTAATATTAGGAAATAGATAACTTTTTTCTTTGAATTATGCACTGGTTACTTACATCAAATATCTTTGAATATAAATGTGATTGCTTTGTAATTTATTCATTTTACTTATCTCTAATATAGGACTCCTCATTATTTCAAAAAAACAACTCCTGCTTCGCTCACCAAAGGCTGCTATAGGACAAAATCCAGTAGAACTTGTCTGTCTTGTTTCACTTAACTCTTTAGCATCATTTGGAAGTGCTTAATACTTCCTTCTCCTTAATATAACATGGTAATTATGGAAATGGACTGCACATGTCTTTTGTAATACTGTAAGGCTGCCTCCTGAGTTTTAAGACTTTCTGAAGGATATTTCAGTAAAGATCTCAGGGATGTTGACTGTTTGGTTCAGTCACAAAAAACACTTTAGCCCAAGGTGTCAGCTCTCTTATTATTTAAGGAAAAACTGGTTTAGTAATATGAATAACATGGAGATCTTTCATTAATTAGCTGAAATTTGCAATTGAATGTTGATCAGATTGATATTTTGTATGTCAGGGGTATTACAAATTATACAAGATATGAGTAGATATACCTCCATAGATATTTTGGACAATTTCTATGACCTTAGAATCAAAGAATAGATAGTTTGAGAATGGTTTTTTTCACATTCAGGTTATGTGATACATTGCAAAATAATTATAGTAAGCTCTTTAACCTTAAGTCATACTATCAGTGTGTGTGTGTGTGTGTGTGTGTGTGTGTTCTCTCAGAGGAACAGAAAGTGGTCCTAAAAAGATGATACATGATGGAATTTATTTAAAAATATTCATAGGAAACTGTTCAGTTCCCATGAATACATTATATCCAATGAAGAATTTTTAAATATCCCTATAATCAATGTTGACAGTTATAAATAATCAAAGGGGTGAAAATTACTTGTTAAAAATTCTGTTGAGAGTAACATCAGCAAAACGGTGGAATAAGACATCTCAGTCCTCATGTTCCAACAAAAACACCAATTTGTTAACTGTCTATGGATGAATATACCTTTATAAGTCTCCCTTATAGCACCGCAGTTGAACACAGAAATGAAAAGATGCATTGAAAAGGTTAAGAGCAGTTTCATTGTACCTCAGTCTCCTTTCTCCTTTCAATTCAGCACTGAGTGAGAGAGAGCCCTTTGTGGGATATCCTGTGGAGAAAATAGGGGGCAAAGTGGGTACCTGACCTCCCAGTGTTTCAGAACACTACCCAAAAAGTCTGTTTCTAATGCGTTGCACCTAGGAGTCTAAGGGAATCAGCTGAACTAGTTTGTTAGGGGTAACTAAGAACAAAGAAAGGTGGGAGTTCTCAACAACCAGTGCAGGGATCTCAACAACTGGCCTACAGACCACCTCTTCTATAACTCAATAGCTGAAAACAGACAACCCAATTTAAAAATGAGGAAAATAACTGAAAACATTTTTGCAAAGAAGACATTTGGCCAGTAAGTATGTGAAGAGGTACTCAATGTCACTAATCATCAGAGATATGCAAATCAAAGCCACAATGACATATCACCTTATAGCTTTAAGTATGGCTGCTCCTAGAAGACAAAACAAAAATAATACAAAACAACATACAATGAATAAACTAATATTTTAAGGATGTGAAGAAAGGAAAACTTTTTAGACTGTTAGTGAGAATGTAAATTGATGCAGCCACTGTGGAAAACTGTATTGCATGTCCTCAAAAAATTATAAATGGACTTACCATATCGTCCAGACATCCCATGTCTGGGTATTGTTCCAAAAGAAAGAAAATCAGTATTTCAAAGACATACCTGGACTCCCGATTTCATTGCAGCCTTATTAACTATGGCCAAGGTATTGAATCAACTTTTTTTTTCCTCATGACAGGCAAGTGAATAAAGAAAATGTGGTATCAACATATAGTGATATTATTCAGACTTCTAAAAAAAGAAATCTTGCCATTTGCTATCTGGATGATGTTATTGCTAAGTCAAATAAGCCAGACTCAGAAGGACAAATACTACATAATCACACATGTATGAGGAATCTAAAAGTCAAGCTCGTAGAAGCAAAGAGAATGGTAGTTGCCAGGAATTGGGGATAGGAGAAAATGTGAAGGTATTGGTCAAACAGTCCAAAGCTTCAGTTATGCAGAACTTCTAGAGATCCACTCTGCAGTTTAGTGACTATAGTTAACAATACTTGACTATAGTTTTAAAGTTTCTGAGAAAATAGATTTTATTTTGTATCCATATTGCTCGCAGACATATACCCACATGCACACAAATAATTAAAGAGAGTGGGAAGAAACATTTGGAAGTGATGAATATGTTTATTTCATTGATTGTGGAGATGTTTTCATGGTTATATACTTATATCCAAAATCAAGTTGTATATACTAAATATATACAGCTTCTTGTACATCAATCAGATTTCAATAAAGATTTAAAAATCTATTGATACTGAAGAGTTGTAGTTATAACATATTCAGATGCAAGATGTAAATATAAATATAATTTTTAAAAGTTTTTGATCCATAAAAAATAATGTGAATCAAAATTATGAGACATTTCCAAAAATCTTTACTAAATAATACAAGTTCTGAAATAAGACCGAATAGTTTAATATTTTAAGGACTGTAATATTCTGCCAAGAGTTCACACTAAAATTTATAGAGGAACAGATTTTGTGAAATAATTAAATGCTATTCATTCTGTGTGATGATGTTGTGTTGAATTTATTATGTGTATGCTAATTTATTTGTATGAGGTTCTGCCATGGAGTCTTATGCATATGTGTGTATGAATATTTCCTTATGTTATGCTTGGGTGTACTCCAATCTCATCCAAGAGTGGAAAATGAACTTTGGGGGAAATTAGAATTGCTACCAAAATACTAATCCTATCAAATAGGAACATTTTTACATATGCCTTGAGTAAAGTGAGGAAGACATTTGTAGACTTGAAAAATGTAAGCTCATTCACAAAAATGAATCCACATACATTGAGTGTTTGGCATCATACAGATAGTATTTTTTGTGAGGATGCAACCATAAGTTGGCATTTGAATGTTAATGTTTCTAAAATTTTCAACAGCTTTGTAGTTTGAACATATATAGTTCGATGTGATACTAAATCACAAGATGTAAGAAATATGTTATAGCTATGTGATAAATAAGGAGAAGGAACATTTGGATTGTTGAAACTATGAAGAACACTTTATGAAGCTCTTGTGTGAGAGCAACACTAGTAGGTTCTCAATGATGTAAAGATTGTTGAAAATGTAAAACATAAATCACTTTAGTACCAGACTATTGTGTTGTTTCAGCATTTCATCTTGCTTCATGTACATGTAAGATTATTTTTCATATTAAATCTATTATCTTTGATTTATACTTACCAGAAATTAGATTTAAGAATATTCTTCATTTATATAATTTACTCTAAGGTTACCAAGGACCTTATTATCTACTGTAACAATATATCCAAGCAGGAAAATATTATTATTTATGGAGCATATCCAATTGAATACGTCAATAATTTGATATATTTTATCCATAAAATATGGGCTTTTGGGGACAACAGTGGTAAAGAACTTACCTGTCAAAGCAGGAGACATATGAGATGTGGGTTCTCTCCCAGGGTTGTGAAGATCTACTGGAGGAGGGAATGGCAACCCACTCCAGTATTCTCACCTGAAGAATCCCATGGACAGAGGAGCCTCGTGCGCTATAGTCTATAGGGTTACAGAGTCAGACATGACTGAAGCAACTTAGCATGCATGCACATCCATAAAATATAAAATTTAAAAATATGTTGTAATTTCATCAAATAATAAAAATATAATCAGACAAATACAACCTACAGGAAAAAAAAAAAAAAAACAGTGATGCAGTTTAAGAAAATTAAATGGTAGAATTTATTATATTTCATAAAATTATACCAGGAATATTTTTTACCCCATGATATAATTTACATTTTACCTAATACATATGTATTTAAAATAATTTTAGTGTATAAATGTAAGTTGCTTTTATTTCTTAGAATAGATTTTGATGTTAAAATAGTTTAATTTTACAAATATGATGAAGCAAATGGGTTAATCTTCAAATAAGTGTTTTAGAATGTTGACTATATTTAGTAATATTTTTACTATTGCAGTGTCTCAGTTTTGATATTAAATTATATGATTACTTTGTAGGTTTTTTTTGTCACTAAAGTTACATTCGGTAGAGACTGAACATGTATTATAGATTCCTGTACCAAATCTTTGAAATGCGTGTATTATAAAATAGAAACTTATAAAACTATAATTGCATAAAGTAACTAGATAGCTTATTTAACTAGAAATTATCAGATATATCTAAAAGGCAGAAAAGAAGAAGGGTTGGCTTGAAGAATGATATCACAACCAGTAAGTTTAGAGACATATGCTGGAAATCATGTGTCAAGTTTGATGTGTTTCCAAATGTGGTGGAGAACAATAGGAGGAATAGACATAATGGTAGCCAAGAAATGTTAGTGGATTCTCATGACTAACGCTGTACTCTCACCAGTTTTGCTCTTTTTCAGAAAATTAAATATATGTTTAATATATGACTTTTCAATTGTGGTACAACATAGTTACCCAAAATGAAAGAGAGAGGTCAGCACATACTTGGACACAAATGTTCACAGTAATTTCATTAAAAATAATTCAAAACTGAAAGTAAGCTAAAATGTCTGGATAAATAGGTTGTTTTATGTCTCTACAATGAATATTGATCTATCAAAAAAAGGAAATATTGTTGCATACAACCTGAAAGAACATAGGACAAACTATGGTGAGAGAAAGAAATGATGCTTGAAGAAATATGTAATGGGTGCTTCTATTTATTTGAAACTCTAGTAATGGAAATATAATCTATAGACAGGAAAAAAACAAACAAACAAACCAACATTGATTGACTAAATTTAAGAGTGGAACTATTATACAGAGTGAAGTAAGTCTGAAATAATAACACCAATACCGTATATTAACACATATATATGGAATATAGAAAGATGGTAATGATGACCCTATATGCGAGACTGCAAAAGAGACACAGATGTAAAGAACAGACTTTGGGGCTCTGTGGGAGAAGGCGAGGGTCAGATGATTTTAGAGAAAAACATTGAAACATGTATATTATCATATGTGAAATAGATCGGCAGTCCAGGTTCGATGCATGAGACAGAGTGCTCAGGGCTGGTGCACTGGGATGACCCTGAGGGATGGGATGGGGAACACATGTACACCCATGGCTGATTCATGTTCATGTAAGGCAAAAACCACCACAATATTGTAAAGTAATTAACTTCCAACTAAAATAAATTTTAAAAAAAGAGTAGAATGAGAGAAATTAAGAAGTAGCACAACAGAATTGTTTAAGTTGATGGAAATGCTCTATATCTTATTTGTGTTGGCATTTAAGAGTATAACTTTATTAAAAACTCATTAAATTGTACAGTTAAAGTAAGAAAAAAATATAATTAACTGAGCTACAGAACAAAATCAACAAAGTTTAGAAATGACCTTTTGACAAAATGAAACAGCAAATACCAAGTCACAGATGAATGACTAGAGCGCAACATGGGAAAATAGTGTTTTTCCTGTGAAGAAACCTTGCAGACACCACCTTAAACAGGTGTTCGGGTTACCACCACCAAATAACATATTATTTCATACTCTTTGATATGATACAAGAAAGTCACTTCACTTCTGTGATATTCTCCCCCTAATCCGTAATCCCAGACTAATCATGAGAAAACATGGAACATAAAGATATTTTACAAAATAGCCAGTCAGCACTCTTCAAATATATTGAGTTTGTGAATAACAGGGGCAAACTGAGAATCTGTAGCAAACTGAAGTAGAGACATGACAACTAAATGTTTAGATTAGGATCAATAAAGGATTAGTGGGAAAACTGGTGAATAAAGTCTAAGACTTACTTTGTAGTATTGTCAATTTTGTAGCAATGCTAATTTTATGAAGTTTATATGTTCACTACGGTTACATAAATGTTAACATTACAGGAAGGTGACCAGAGGGTATATGGAAACTCTGTACTGCCTTTGAAACTCTTTTTATAAATCTAAAATCATTTCAAAGTACACCATTTACAACAATAACATCTTTCACCTACATGAGAAAGAGAGTGATTTACAGGTCTAGACTTCACAAAAATCCTATTTTGCCTTTCTGCTCTATTAAATGGAAGGGACATCTTGACAACACTCCATCTTGATTTTCTTAATTATTTTATGTCTGTTTTGCTTTTCAAAAAATAAACTCCGAGACTATAGGGAATTTGTCAGTTTGGTTAAATGGGATACCCAAAGTACCCAGAATTTAGTAAATATTCAAGTTGAATTCAAATTTAGCATTCTGTGGGTTAGAAATATATTTTGGGTATAACTATTTCAATTTTTGGCTTCCCAGGTGGCTCAGTGGTGAATAACCCACCTGCCAATGCAGGAGACGAGGGTTTGATCCTGGTTCGGGAAGATACTTGGAGAAATGGCAACCCACTCCAGTATTCTTGCCTGGGAAATCCCACAGATAGAGGAGCTTGGCAGGCAAAAGAGTCAGACACGACTTAGTGACTAAGCAATAACAAATTTCAACCCTTATTATTTTGAGGTTCAAAAAAGAAAAATATGTTGCAGAATCCTTGTCAAATTTCTATAATACACTCGTCAAGGCAGAGAATATATCTATTCACGGTTTTACAGGGAAAAGAAAAAAAAAATATATATATATATATATACACACTCAATTTTTATTGTTTTTTATATTGAATATTAGCCATCTCTGGCCAAATAATAGAATATCGCTAGCCTAGTTCCCATTATAGGAGTTTCTACCTGATTTAAAGAGATAGTTAGCCATGTTGTTCTTGGTTTAAATAATTATAATAGGCAGTAAAATGTCATATTGTGAATTAGAAGAGTAATGCATAACCTCAAATTATGTATCACTTAGAGTAAAACTATTTTGCCTGGAGAATCCCAGGGTTGGGGGAGCCTGGTGGGATGCTGTCTATGGGGTCGCACAGAGTTGGACATGACTGAAGTGACTTAGCAGCAGCAGCAGAGTAAAACTAGCTTCGTTATTATGAAAATGTAATCCCTTGAAAATAATAGTTTAATATGTTGTGCTTTTGCTAAGACTTTGATACATATTTTTTTCTGGAATTTTATAATCCTCAGATGACAGCCAAATATAACATATGTTTTTTGTTAAAACTTATGACATTTTGTTGTCTACACAAATCTTTGACTTTTCACCCATACTTCTGTAAAATTAATATGTTTGTTCTTGTTTTGGAACATTTGATGGATTATGTAGCTATGATTTGTGTATTAATACTGAATGTTAGAGTTTATAAAGTCTCATCTATAAATTTAGTGGTGAATCAAATTAGTAAGGAGTGACAAATAAAATGAGAAATAAAACTCTAGCATAAAACAGGTATCATTTAAATTGATTGCACTTTTGGAAAATATTACTTAATTTTCAGAACAATTATGTTACATCCAAAATAGTTATAGACCTAATTAATAAGGAATAATTAAAATATTGCAAGTAATTTTAAAAAATTTGAATGTGCTATTTATAAATATGATTTTATTTTTAAATATTTTTAAGTTTCAGAAGCATTGCAAAAAATTAGAAGGACATTTTCATTTATCCTCAGCCAGTACCCCTAATGTTTATAACAGTTGTACAATATAAAAACTAAAACCTAAGAAATTAGTACTAGTATAATACTAATATATAAACCATATGCGCTATTAGGATTACTTGCATTATATAGGATTATTTTGAGTATGTTACAGGTACTCCAGCCTGTAACAGTTCTAAGTTCATCTTCCTTTGTCTTTTATGACACTTTTCAAAAGTACTTGTCAATTATTGTGTACTTGACATTGCCCCTTGATATCTGATGTTTACTTTTTTTAACTTATTTATTTTAATTGGAGGTTAATTATTTTACAATATTGTATTGGTTTTGCCATACATCAACATGAATCCGCCACAGGTATACACATGTTCCCCATCCTGAACCCCCTCCCTCCTCCCTCCCCATACCTTTGATTAAATTGAAATTATATTTTTCAGAAATAATGCTACAGAAATGAAAAGTGTCCTTTTCAATATATCATATCAAACATTATTTCAATATCTCTTCATTTTGATGATGTAAGCTTTGATCACATAGTTTAGGTAGTATCTGCTATTTTTCTCCACTTCTCACATTTTTTAATTTTATAATCAATGCATATTTGGGTAGAGAAATCTTGAAACGTGTGAGAAACAAATTCACCAGAGTATATACACTACTTTTGGTCTTTAAACTATTTACCAAAGTTACTTAGATCAACTTTTTTCTTCTGCATCTCCTCAAGTACTATTCAGTTCAGTTCACTTCAGTTGCTGTCTTGTCTGACTCTTTGTGACCCCATGAATCGCAGCACACCAGGTCTCCCTGTCCATCACCAACTCCCAGAGTTCACTCAGACTCACATCCATCGAGTCAGTGACACCATCCAGCCATCTCATCCTCTGTCGTCCCCTTCTCCTCCTGCCCCCAACCCCTCCCAGCATCAGAGTCTTTCCCAATGAGGCAACTCTTTGCATGAGGTGGGAAAAGTACTGGAGTTTCAGCTTTAGGATCATTCCTTCCAAAGCAATCCCAGGGCTGATCTCCTTCCGAATGGACTGGTTGGATACATAATTCATTTGTAGCACAAGTAGATTTATTTTTCTGTCTACATTCCATTTGAATTCCCTGCACACCATGATTGAATTTTTCAAATTTATATACACTTATACAATTCATCCCATGTTGTGTAGTTGCTATAGGTTTTGACAAATACAGATAGTCATTTTTCTACTACCACAATAACATACAGCATATATTTGTCAGCCCAAAGATTCCCTCAAGTTGTCTCTTTCAGCCAGTCTCATCTCTTACTCCAACCACTGGTAATCACTGATTTATTTTCCATTTCCATATTTTTATTTTTTGTAGAAAATCATATAAATCTAATCATATAATAAATAGTCTTAGGAGTTTAGCTTCTTTCCTTTAACAAGATGTATTTAATATCTTGCATGTGTGAATTAATAGTTTGTTTCTCTTTATTGCTGAATGTTAATATTCCATCCTTAATAGTACTGATAGTATCAGGTTTGGTGATTTTAGTTATTTTATAAAGTATATACTGGCATCTCTTTATGAATGTAACTTGCATTTCCCTAATATTAAAAGATCTTTTGCCCATTTCACATGCTTATTTGCCATTCATGGATCTTCTTCTCATTTTTTAATTTCATTGCTTGCTTTCTTACCAGTATGTGTTGTATTCTATACACTAGGTCCTTTATCAGATACATGCTTTGGAAATATTTACTTTTAATCTGTACCCTCCTTTTGTCAGCATTATTTCAACAACTTTTACATAGCAAACCTTGAATTTTGATAAAGTCAAATACTTTTAAAAAAATATTATATTTTTGATGTCAGGCCATAAACTCTTGGCCAAACTCAAGATCACACAGAGTTTCAAGTAATTTTTAGAAATTTTTCAGGTGAAAAATTGATATTTATTTCTAGACAGCCATTTGATGATAATTTTTGATTAAGGTATATAGTTTATGGAGGTTTATTTATTCTATAAACATGGATTACCGTGATACTGAATGGTTTGCCTTGGAAAAGAACAGAGATCATTCTGTCGTTTTTGAGATTGCATCCAAGTACTGCATTTCACACTCTTTTGTTGATCATGATGGCTATTCCATTTCTTCTTAGAAAGAAGCTGAAATTGAATGGTTCTATGAAGACCTAAAGACCTTTTAGAACTAACACCCAAAAAAGATGTCCTTTTCATTATAGGGGATGAGAATGCAAGAGGAGGAAGTCAAGAAATACCTGGAGTAACAGGCAAATTGGCCTTGGAGTACAAAATGAAGCAGGGCAAAGGCTAATAGAGTTTTGCTTAAGATAATGCACTGGTCATAGCAAACACCCTCTTCCAACAACACAAGAGAAGACTCTACACATGGACATTACCAGATGGCCAACACCAAAATAAGATTGATTATATTCTTTGCAGCCAAAGATGGAGAAGCTCTATACAGTCAGCAAAAAAAAAAAGAGACCAGGAGCTGACTGTGGCTCAGATCATGAACTCCTTATTGCCAAATTCAGACTTAAATTGAAGAAAGTGGGGGGAAACCACTAGACCATTCAGGTATGACTTAAATCCCTTATGATTATACAGTGGAAGAGACAAATAGATTCAAGGGACTAGATCTGATAGAGTGCCTGATGATCTATGGAATGAGGTTCATGACATTGTACAGGAGACAGGGATCAAGACCATCCCCAAGAAGAAGAAATGCAAAAAAAGCAAAATGACCATCTGAGGAAGCCTTACAAATAGTTGTGAAAAGAAGACAAGCCAAGAGCAAAGGAGAAAAGAAAAGATATACCCATGTGAATGCAGAGTTCCAAAGAATAAAAGGAGAGATAAGAAAGCCTTCCTCAGTGATCAATGCAGAGAAATAAAGGAAAAAAAAATAGAATGGGAATGACTAGAGATCTCTTCAGGAAAATTAGAGATACCAAGGGAATATTTCATGCAAAGATTTGCTCAATAAAGGACAGAAATTGTATGGACCTAACAGAAGCAGAAGATATTAAGAAGAGGTGGCAAGAATACACAGAAGAACTGTACAAAGAAGATCTTCACTTCCAAGATAATCACCATGGTGTGATCACTCACTTAGAGCCAACATCTTGGAATGTGAAGTCAAGTGGGCCTTAGAAAGCATCACTACTAACAAAGTTAGTGGAGGTGATGGAATTCCAGTTGAGGTATTTCAAATCCTGAAAGATGATCCTGTGAAAGTGCTACACTCAATATGCCAGCAAATTTGGAAAACTCAGCAGTGGCCACAGGACTGGAAAACGTCAGTTTTCATTCCAATCCCAAAGAAAGGCAATGTCAAAGAATGCTCAAACTACCGCACAATTGCACTCATCTCACACACTAGTAAAGTAATGCTCAAAATTCTCCAAGCCAGGCTTCAGCATATGTGAACCGTGAACTTCCTGATGTTCAAGCTGGTTTTAGAAAAGGCAGAGGAACCAGAGATCAAATTGCCAATAACTGCTGGATCATGGAAAAAGCAAGAGAGCTCCAGAAAACCATGCATTTCTGCTTTATTGACTGTGCCAAAGCCTTTGACTGTGTGGATCACAATAAACTGTGGAAAACTGGTCAAGAGATGGGAATACCAGACCACCTGACCTGCCTCTTGAGAAACCTGTATACAGGTCAAGAAGCAACAGTTAGAACTGGACATGGAACAACAGACTGGTTCCAAATAGGAAAAGGAGTATGTCAAGGCTGTATATTGTCACCCTGCTTATTTAACTTATATGCAGAGTACATCATGAGAAATGCTGGGCTGGAAGAAGCACAAGCTGGAATCAAGATTGCCGGGAGAGATATCAATAACCTCAGGTATGCAGATTACACCACCCTTATGGTAGAAAGTGAAGAGGATTTAAAAAGCCTCTTAATGAAAGTGAAAGAGGAGAGTGAAAAAGTTGGCCTAAAGCTCAACATTCAGAAAACTAAGATCATGGCATCCAGTCTTATTACTTCATGGCAAATATATGGGGAAACAGTGGTTGACTTTATTTTGGGGGGGGGGGGCTCCAAAATCACTGCAGTTGTTGATTGCAGCCATGAAATTAAAAGATTCTTACACCTTGTAAGGAAAATTATGACCAGCCTAATCAGCATATTAAAAAGCAGAGACATCACTTTGCCAACAAAGGTCCGTCTAGTCAAGGCTATGGTTTTTCCTTTAGTCATGTATGGATGTGAGAGTTGGACTATAAAGAAAGCTGAGCACAGAAGGATTGATGCTTTTGAACTGTGGTGTTGGAGAAGACTCTTGAGATTCCCATGGACTGCAAGGATATCCAACCAGTCTATCCTAAAGGAGATCAGTGCTGGGTATTCATTGGAAGGACTGATGTTGAAGCTAAAACTCCAATACTTTGGCTACCTGATGCGAAGAGCTGACTCATTTGAAAAGACCCTGATGTTGGGAAAGATTGAGGGCAGGAGGAGAAGGGGACGACAGAGGATGAGATGGTTGGATGGCATCGCCAACTCAATGGACATGAGTTTGGGTAGACTCCGGGAGTTGGTGATGGACAGGGAGGACTGCAGTGCTGCAGTGCATGGGATCACAAAGAGTCAGACATGACTGAGCAACTGAACTGAACTGAACTGAACTGATTTATGCTATATATATTGAAGTCCAAATGTTCCAGTAAAATTTTTGAAAACATTATCATTTGTTTATTGAATTATATTTTTACCTTCATCAAAAATGACTTAAATACATTTTCATGTATCTATTTATGTAGTCTCTATTCTAAACCATTGATTAGATGTTTATCTAATCAATGTGTTTATCCTTTGAACAATATTTTCTTGAATGCTGTCTTGTCTTTTTCATAAGGTTTGATAATTTTTTTCAAATTCTATCATCTTTGTATATAAATTTAAAAATCAGTTGGTCAGTAGCTATCCAACTTGATTTTAACTCAGAATGCATTCAAGGCTACAGGTCCCACTGGAAAATATTGATATAACAATGTTGAGTCTTCCAATCCAGAAGCATGATAAAACTTTTCCTTTATTTAGTTGTTCTCTGACTTCTCTCATGGATGTTTCCAGGTTTCATTAGGCATACGCTGTATATTTCTGTGAGATTTATATCTATTATATTTTATGTTAATATATGTCATATTTTATTTAAAATTTCAATTGTAATTATATGCAAGTGCAGCCAATTATTATACATTGACATTTTGCTCTGTAACTGTTCTAAAATCATGTTGATTTTTCTGTGAATTTTCTATTTTTTCTTCTACTAGTTTTGAGTTTAATTTGATCATTTTCCAGTTTAGGTAATCTTACATTGAGTTTTAAAAAATAATATAAACATTTTCTGCTTACATTTGCCTTTAATCTGTTTCATCCCTCATGTCTCAATATTTTTATTTTCATTTAATTCAAAGTATTTTTATCTTCTTTCTATACTTTTTTTCGCCCTTGAATTAATTAGAAATTAATTGTTTTATTTCCAGTTGCTTGGGATTTATCTACATATCTTTCTGTTGTTTATTCAGAGTTTAAATCATTTATTTATATTCTGAGACCATCTTTGTGTGTATTGTTTTCTTTTAAATATGTTGAGGATTATTTTAGGATCCAAGATCTGGACTATATTAGTGAAAAGTTCATGTTTACTTGTGATGAATGTCTACTCTACTGTTGATTAGTTGTGTGTCAATTTTAATAAAGTTGATGGATAGTATTGTTTAGGTCTCCTGTATCCATATATGTTGTCTGCCTAATTGTTTCATCCATTACTAAAAATCTTTGAAGTCTGCATAATTCTAGATTTGTTTATTTTCCTCTAAATTCTGTCAATCATTGTACAATGTAGATTAAAACACTCTTTGTTGTTCAGTATGTACACATAATTCTCTAGCTTTGTTTTGAATAGTATTTGGTTGTTGTTTTTTTTTAATTTTTACCTGTCTGATTCTCTAAATTTAAAGCAGGCTACCATAGGTAGTATCTAATTAGATGTTTGTTTGTTTTAACCCAGTGATTCTCTTTTATCAATACTTGGTTTTCTTACATAATTCAAATTTAATGTGATAATTGATAATGATTGGAATTGCATGCTTAGTCACTCAGTTGTGTCTGACTCTTTGTGACCCTTTAGACTGTATTCTGCCAGGCTCTGCTGTCCATGGGATATTTCAGGTGAGAATATTAGAGTGGATTTCCTTTTTCCTCCTCTAGGGGATATTCCCAAACAGGGACTGAACCTGTGTCTCCTCTGTCTCTTGCATTGCAGGCAGATTCTTTACCCATTGAGCTGAAAATCCCTCCCATTTGCTATGTATTTCCACTTTTTCTGACTTCTCCTAGCTTAAGTGAGTTTTTCATATGACTGTATTTCATTTCCTCTGTTAAATATTTGTACCACTTTTATTAAACTTTAAAGAAAGCATAAATATTTTAATAAACTATAAATATAAATACTTTTGCAGTTAATTGTGTTTTAGATAGTTCATTGTCTTGTACTGCACTCTAATTAAATATTTTACCTTTACTTCATTTTCAGTGCTCTTCATTTCGTTGTTTGAAATATTTTTGTCTTGTATTCTGTTTCTTCTGTCTGAAAATTTCCCTTGCCATAACTTGTAGAGAGTATACCAGCAGTAGACTTTTGTTTCTGTTTAGATTATGAACAATATTGCATTTAATCTAGATGTCAAATTTTGGGGAAACTGAGTTGCATAAATATGAGAATTTCAATCTATTATTAAATACTATATCAATCTGTTTAACATAGTTATTTGCCATAAATGTATTACAAAATTTAATGAGACTTTTTGTTTCATTGATGCTATCATAATAGTATATTTTGTCATTTATGTTTTCTATTCAATTATTTATAGGACATAGAGGCACCATTTGCTTTTAAATTTTGTATTTGAATCTAGCGACATTGATTATTTCTGTGTTGATTGTTTATCTGGCTTTTTTTTTTTTTTTCTGTAAAGATATTGTAGCATGATCCATTAGTCCTTTCCAGTCTTTGCAACTTATATCTTTTCTCTGTCACTGAAACAGTATTGTATTCATCATCTCTTTTTCTTGGGAAAAAAAAAAAAAAGTGCTCTTCAAACTCCAAATTTTAGCTCTATTATAAGTTTTTTATTTTAAATTCATTTTATATCATTGATTTCTTATCTTCATTATCTTATTCCTTCATATTTTCTGGGTTTTTTTTGCTGTCATTTATTAAAATATGGATGCATACTTAATTCATTTTCAGCTTTGTTTTCTATAATATATAACCTTTATAAGTCTCTCCCTAAGATATGATTAACCACATCATCCAACTTTTACACATTGTCTGTTCATTATTGTTTAGTTCAAAATATTTTCTAACTTCGAGATATGTCCTTTCCTTGACTAAGAATATTTTGAAGTGGAGTGCATAATTTTCAAACAGATACACAGTTTTCCAATTATATTTTTGGCTTTTTCCCTATTTGCCAATAGGATCATATCTGTTCTGAATAATAAAAATTTTTGAAACATGTTGATTTTTTATATCTTAGAATAAGGTCAGTATTTGTATATGTTCCAGGCCCACCTGTAAAGAATCCATATTCTGCAGTTGACATGCATTCTATTTATTATTTTATTGATAATGGAATACTATTCAAAGAAAGAATGACTTAGTATATTAGACTGAGAGTATTGAAGCTCTGACGGAGAAGGCACTGGCAACCCACTCCAGTACTCTTGCCTGGAAAATCCCACGGACGGAGGAGCCTGGTGGGCTGCAGTCCATGGGGTCGCTAAGAATTGGACACGACTGAGCGACTTCACTTTTACTTTTCACTTTCATGCTTTGGAGAAGGAAATGGCAACCCACTCCAGTGTTCTTGCCTGGAGAATCCCAGGGATGGAGGAGCCTGGTGGGCTGCTGTCTATGGGGTTTCACAGAGTTGGACACGACTGATGGGACTTAGCAGCAGCAGCAGCATTGAAGCTCTGAAAGATTAATTTGACACGCAGTCACTTAAAAGCACTATCAATATAATAGTAAATGATAATTTTGTGACCATTGAGTTGAACAATAATTCTCCCAAAGGCTGGCACTGTATTATCTACTTTTGTACACCAGTAGGCCAGCATACAATTGGAACTTGATTAGTAGCTATTAAATTGAATTGAAATGACCATCTTTTGAAAGTCAGTCATTTATCACCAACTAACTTATAAGCACCTACTTGGTATCTGGCACTCTTTTAGATGTGTATGCTCTAAATGTAAAAACCATAGTCCTATCCTCAAAAGTTCCAAGCCCAGTAGAGGAGAAAGACAACTGTGTGGTTAATTGGGTTTGGCAAGTAACATGTAGAACACAGTTCTCAGCACTGACTTCACATTAGAATCGCCTGAGAAGTTATAAAAGAAATCTTATGTCTAAGACCTGCCCAAACTATTTGAATCAGAATATTTGGGAGTGGTTTAAAGCCATAAATATTTTGATGCTCTATCAAGTACCCTGATGGGCAGAGAAGAAAGTTGAAAGGAAAGGTGTTCATAATAAAACCTAGTAGCTATTTTAACTAGGTTGTGACAGGTCATACTGATTAAATAAGCAGGGGATGAGATGACTTGAAGCTGGTCTTCAATTTTTTGAAGGTAGGGTTTATTTTTGGTTCACCCTTACCCTTTGTACCAACTGAAAAGTCTGCGTGTTAGCCATGTTTCCTCTTTCTTGTGTGCTCAGTGGCTCAGTCATGTCCAGCTCTTTGCAACCCCATAGACTGTAGCCTGCCAGACTCCTCAATCCATGAGATTTGCCAGCAAGAATACGGGAGTGGGTTGCCATTTCCTCCTCCAGGGGATCTTCCTGACCCAGGAATCGAACACATATCTCCTGTTGCTCTTGGATTGGAGGCAGATTCTTTACTGCTTGAGTCATCAGGGATACCCTCTTTCTTGGCAGGACTTAAATCTCAGTTGGTAATGTTTTGGCTATTGTAAGAGGTCACTGGAGACTCACCTCAACTTCTTAGTATCGCTGCTACAGCTGTAAACTAGGAAAGTGCTTCAAGGGTCAGTATGAGTCCCCATCAATGAGCTTTTCACTCCCTTTCATTAATCGGTCCTATAAATTCTTGTCTCCTTGGTAACTGCCCAGTGGCACAAAAATATCTAGTTTACTATTACAGAAAAGAGAAATTCTTCTTATACTTTGTTGTCAATATTTTAAAAATTATATCCCCAGTAAATGAAATGAAAAAGTGAAAAGTGAAGTTGCTCAGTTGTGTCTGACTCTTTGTGACCCCATGGATTGTAACTTACCAGGCTCCTCAGTCCATGGGATTTTCCAGGCAAGAATACTGGAGTGGGTTGCCATTTCCTTCTCCAACTTCATGTGCAACTTGAGCTAAAAGGACAAAAAATTTCTCTTCTAGGTCCTGAAGCTTGAGAAAACGAATTTTCCTAATCACGTGCTTCATGTCAAGTAAAATGTAAAGCTGCACAAATACATATTTGGTTTAACAGTGGACCTTTTTTTTTTTTTTTTAATAGAAGTGAGGCAATTAAACAAAGGACAACAAGACCAAAATACCTTCATCAACAGAACAACTCCACCTGTCTCCTCTGTCCCTTTTACCACTTAGTGGGGTAAAATGTCCGGTAGAATGTAAAATGCAGCATTCTCAATCATGGGATCTAAAAACTTTTCATGATAACTTATTGCAAATTGCAGTAAGTTCACTTGACAGTTCACCATGACAGTGGAAAACTTGCCCCTTGTTTGCTTATACAGTCCTTGAGCCCCAAAGGGAAGTCACTAGTAGAAGGACCTGGATAAAAAGTTTGCAGCTGTGCTCAGCCAGCTAGCTCCGCTCTTCAGGTGGGAGCCCACCTGGGACACCGCCTTGTCTTGCCCGCTTTGTCTTGTTCCTTTGTGGGACTCTCATGCTCGGGCAGGTAGTCAGGCAGCTCCGTGTTCTGTTCTGCCTCCACAGGTGTGTCCTGGAATGGGACTAGCATCTCTTCTCCACTTTTGCTCTTCACAACTTGCTGAGCCTTCGTAAACTGGGTTGATGCTATTGCTGATGCCAAAGCTTTACGATCTGAATGGATTCGCACCACACATCTCTGAACGGCCATTTGAAAAGTAAAGCTAATAACGCCTTTAATTTTTAACAAGGCCACTTCACACAGGTTTCTCCGGGACATATCATCAAGACCATCTATATGCAAAACCACTGTTTTGACACATTTGTTTGTAGTTCCCCCCAAAAAACTGAGCTTTCCTTTGACGTGAATTCATTTCATTGAAACTATCCCCAACTGCCACATTGGAAGATTGAAGAATGTCATAGATTTCAGAGGCTAATAGTTTTGTTTCCCCTGGAGTTGTAGACTTCTGTATAACATTTTGCAAGCTTAACATCTTTCCCAACTCTCCTTTCATCTTTTCTCTGTTGGCATGGCACTCTGCCAAGTATCGAAGAGCGAAAGGTCCATAAATAAAGTAAGTCCGGGCAGACATCCCTGATCCTGGACAATGGCTCATCAGTTTAAAGGATCTGCGGCTAGGTCTCTGAGCTGGTTAACTACAGAGAGAGCCTCAGGTTCCTCATTCATCGTGGAGGACGACGAATTCATCTTCTATGCAGTACACGTGGACAAAATCTTCTTAAGTTCACTCCAGTGCTCTAGGAATCTACAGCCTGCTGCACCATTAGGGCCACATTGACGATGAGGTAGAGGAACCCAGAGTCGCATAGCAGGGTCAGCGATAACAAACGACCAAGCTGACTTCTGAAGCCTAGAAGCGAGGATGCTGGTGGGAGAAATGAAAGTCTCCCATTTTTCCTGTTTGATTATAAACATGAATAAATATGAATGTTTATCATATAAATATTATATGTGTAATATAAGTATAAAATATGAATATAACTGTACTGTAGTGTGGTTTACATAGTTTGGCTTTCTGCCTTACAGTACTGAGTGATGTCTTTTTTTTTTTTTTCAGGTTATTCACTTTTTATTTTTTTCTTAAATATAAATTTATTTATTTTAATTGGATGTTAATTACTTTACAATATTGTATTGGTTTTGCCATACATCAACATGAATCCACCACAGGTGTACAAGTATTCCCCATCCTCAACCCCCCTCCCACATCCCTCCCCATACCATCCCTCTGGGTCATCCCAGTGAACCATCCCCAAGCATCCAGTATCATGCATTGAACCTGGACTGGCGATTCGTTTCATATATGATATTATACAAGTTTATATGCCATTCTCCCAAATCATCCCACCCTCGCCCTCTCCCACAGAGTCCAAAAGACTGTTCTATACATCTGTGTCTCTTTTGCTGTCTCGCATACAGGGTTATCGTTACCACCTTTCTAAATTCCATATATATGCATTAGTATACTGTATTGGTGTTTTGCTTTCTGGCTTACTTCATTCTGTATAATAGGCTCCAGTTTCATCCACCTCATTAGAACTGATTCAAATGTATTCTTTTTAATGGCTACATAATACTCCATTGTGTATATGTACCACAGCTTTCTTAGGTTACTTCCATGTCCTGGCTATTATAAACAGTGCTGCAGTGAACATTGGGGTACACGTGTCTCTTTCAATTCTGGTTTCCTTGGTGTGTATGCCCAGCAGTAGGATTGCTGGGTCATAAGCCAGTTCTATTTCCAGTTTTTTAAGGAATCTCCACACTGTTCTCCATAGTGGCTGTACTAGTTTGCATTCCCACCAACGGTGTAAGAATGTTCCCTTTTCTCCACACCCTCTCCAGCATTTATTGCTTGTAGACTTTTGGATCGCAGCCATTCTGACTGGTGTGAAATGATACCTCATTGTGGGTTTGATTTGCATTTCTCTGATGTTGAGCATCTTTTCATGTGTTTGTTAGCCATCTATATGTCTTCTTTGGAGAAATGTCTATTTAGTTCTTTGGCCCATTTTTTGATTGGGTCGTTTATTTTTCTGGAATTGAGCTGCAGGAGTTGCTTATATATTTTTGATATTAGTTGTTTGTCAGTTGCTTCATGTGCCACTATTTTCTCCCATTTTGAAGGCTGTCTTTTCACCTTGCTTATAGTTTCCTTTGATGTGCAGAAGCTTTTAAGGTTAATTAGGTCCCATTTGTTTATTTTTGCTTTTATTTCCAATATTCTGGGAGGTGGGTCATAGAGGATCCTGCTGTGATGTATGTCAGAGAGTGTTTTGCCTATGTTCTCCTCTAGGAGTTTTATCGTTTCTGGTCTTATGTTTAGATCTTTAATCCATTTTGAGTTTATTTTTGTGTATGGTGTTAGAAAGTGTTCTAGTTTCATTCTTTTACAAGTGGTTGACCAGTTTTCCCAGCACCACTTGTTAAAGAGATTGTCTTTAATCCACTGTATATTCTTGCCTCCTTTGTCAAAGATAAGGTGTCCATATGTGCATGGATTTATCTCTGGGCTTTCTATTTTGTTCCATTGATCTATATTTCTGCCTTTGTGCCAGTACCATACTGTCTTGATGACTGTGGCTTTGTAGTAGAGCCTGAAGTCAGGCAGGTTGATTCCTCCAGTTCCATTCTTCTTTCTCAAGACTGCTTTGGCTATTCGAGATTTTTTATATTTCCATACAAATTGTGAAATTATTTGTTCATGCTCTGTGAAAAATACCGTTTGTAGTTTGATAGGGATTGCATTGAATCTATAGATTGCTTTGGGTAGTATACTCATTTTCACTATATTGATTCTTCCGATCCATGAACATGGTATATTTCTCCATCTATTAGTGTCCTCCTTGATTTCTTTCACCAGTGTTTTATAGTTTTCTATATATAGGTCTTTAGCTTCTTTAGGTAGATATATTCCTAAGCATTTTATTCTTTTCATTGCAATGGTGAATGGAATTGTTTCCTTAATTTCTCTTTCTATTTTTTCATTATTAGTATATAGGTATGCAAGGGATTTCTGTGTGTTGATTTTATATCCTGCAACTTTACTGTATTCATTGATTAGCTCTAGTAATTTTCTGGTGGAGTCTTTAGGGTTTTCTATGTAGAGGAGACATCTCTTGAAGTATATAATTGTTTTAAGTTTTAAAATTGTATACCTTTAAGTAATTTAATCTTTTAATTATACACTTAATATAGTCATATATGTGTGTGTGTATTTATATATATATATATATATACGCATTATGTATGTATGTATTTTACCTTGGTAAATTTATTCCTCTACCAGGGAAGATTTAGGATTGAAAAACATGTTTTTTTTATAACGTGCTGTTTTCACTTATATCTTTTTCAATTTATTTCCTCTTCATATCCTCTTTTACCCCTTCCCTTGCCATTTTCTTTTTCTTTTTAACTTTACCTTCTTATTCTCTTTGACTTCATTTGTTTTATTGTCACTATTGACTAATTTTAATGAATAGGGATTTTTTTAACATTATAAAATAAAATCTCAGCAATGCTATATATGCCTTAGAATTTGCTTAGATAAATTTATACTAGTGGTTGCAAATATCATAATTTTCTTTTCTGATTTTCAGTTATCACTTGCCACTCTATTTTGAATTTCTATATGTGTGATATCAAATATTCTTTCAAGAAAAATCATATTTTAATTGTATTTAGCTTTGACTGATAAAAATACAGCCTGAAATTTTATTTCTTTGGCTCTGTTATCTGAACTTTAAAACAAGGTATTATATAGAATAATTTTTATCTTTCCTTTAAGTTTTAAGTTTTGTAATTAATGTTGTCTATGAATTAGCTATATGACATGAATCTCTTAAACATATTTAAAAATACACTCATTACTTTTTTCCCCTACCCGCCATGGGCTGTATACAAGGTGATCTCTGTCATTTGCTTCTTACATATGTGGAGAAAATTGATGCCAGAATAATTGTAAAGTTGATGAGCTATATGTATATGAGTGTCCATATATCAACTAAAAACATAGTTCATCTATTAAATGAATAAAAATATGAAAGCTAATGATTTGTCTATACTAATATTTTCCTTTACTATACTGCAATGTTTAGGAATCAACAAAACATATTTAGAATTTTGTAAGCATACATAACCTTGAGCACACTCATGCTTGGGATACTTCCATAGCTAACACTGAATGAAAAAAAGACAGGCAGGTAACAAACATGATGGAGTTTCAGTAGTCTGGTCATTAATGTGTGTCTTTCTGGGATTAGTAAATTGTTTTCATTATATTCCAGATATGGGAAAGTAGAGATGTCTGAACTAATTGCTAGAAGGACATGAGAAAGCAGAGATATTGTGTATAGTAAGTAGGTAATGGTGAAAAACTGGTATATCTCTCCAATGGTACATGTCATACATAGGACTTGAGTGATTTTTATGTGGCTTGTAAAGATTATTTTTAAGGTATTTATTTCCCATTGAGGTTTCTTTTTCAGATATTACCTAACTTGATATATATATTAGGTATTAGATTTAGCTTCTAAATTTATCTTGCTCTTTTCCAATATAAAATACATAATAAATAAAATACACCCTTTTTTCTTCTAATTTTATTTTAATAAATGTGTCAGACTCTGCAAACAGTTTCAGCATTGTTTCAAATAATGCAGAGATTTGCAATAAGTAAATTAATTTCCATGAATAGTTATGTCTGATTAATATAATCCCTTTGATATATGACTTTAAATATATTTTATATATTTAATATATCTCAATATATTGAGATACAATTATTAAAATAATATATATAAAATTGCTAGAAATTTCATGAATATGCTTATACCAATTTTAATTGTGAATGGCTTCAATAAAGAGAAAGACAGCATATCTATGAATAATGATAAACTTCTAAATTTCAAGTGCATTTTCTTCCACTGAACTCCAAGTTAGCCAAGCTTATATAGTTGTGCAGAAAACCCATCTTTTTGTAGAAAAGTATGTCATTAGTGTAATGAGCAATCTTACATCTTAGTTAAATCACCCAGATGTTATATTTTATTATAATATTCCCCAGGAAGTTGGAAGAACAAGTGGTTGATTGTATGATGGCACAGAGAGAAAGCAAAGGATGCATTTTTTTTTTTTTTGTAAACTGTCCCAAGTTTTTTGGAAACTGGTGTTTTTCCAAGAGTCACAACTCTTCCAACAAGAACATGTTTCTTTCTAAGCTGTTTAATTCCACCAAATTCTATTTTAGCCTATTTCATATCTGGGTCTCTGCCACAAACACAAACTGTTCTTGGTCACTGTGTTAAAACAGTGATCCAGAAACAGTCTGTTTGTGTCAGTTTCAACTCAAAATATACTCTGTATTTCCTGCTAAACTGCCAGTCCTGTAGACTAAACTCAATGCTTAAAACTTGAAAAATGCAAGTTCTTTCTATTATATAGGTACTATGTATTTTTCAACATTTTTACTGGCTTCTCTTTGCATCATTAAAAAATCTGTTCAGTACCTTTAAACATTTATCCATAAAAAATAATAAAGTCTCACTTCTAAACACATATACATCTTTAAAATTATTAATAGCAAATATCTGTGAAAATTTCTAAACTGTTCTAAATATGCTAAAAAGGTTGTTCTTGAGGTACATGAGCAAATGTATTTATCAGAAGTAAATGTTTTAATATAGAGTTGTTTTGCATTATTGCTTAAGAAGATTTTAGAAAACAGTATTTATGTCAAGTATTTATTGTATATTATTTTTTCCTAAATTTTATAATTGGCTATCACATGAGAAGATAATTAGTATTGACTCCAGTACTCTTGCCTGGAAAATTCCATGGACAGAGGAGCCCTGTAGGCTACAGTCCATGGGGTGACAAAGAGTCAGACACGACTGAGCAACTTCACTTCACTTCACTTCTGTAGGCTGAGCTTGTATCCCATATATGTGCTACATTATGTAATTAATTTATTCCTTACATAATGAATTATTGTTCATTCATTAGCTTCTCTAAGTAGGGTATTGAATCACCTATAAATAATGACAGTATTTTCTCCCTTTTTTATCTTCATGACACTTATTCATTTTTCTTGCTTTATTTCATTATCTATAGACTATATCATTGGCAAGCATCAGTAATTATCTATGTTCATTATTCTTGCAATATATAAAGATGTCCTTTCACCCTGTTTGAGTACTACATCTAGATATTTCTTTAGCATTCTTAATCTGTGTGTACCAGAAAATATTTTATTCTTCTATCATATTGGAGATAGATTTAATATTCTGGTTTCAATTGTTTCCAAACAACACATAGCATAGGAATCTGATTCCATAAAAATGAGAAACGAACAAGGTGCCCTGATGGTTATACTGCTGTCTGCCTGGAAGTGCTTCATCGTCTGCAGCAGAGTCAGAGACAGCCAAGTAGAGCACTGAGTTTTGGAGAGAGTTTGAATATTGGAAAGGCTAAAGCAGCTGAAATTCATGGAGCAGTGTAATAGAAAAAGCAGTGAATAAAAATACAGAGCTCTCTAAATCACATATGTAGTTGCTTGCCTCTGCTGGGACTAAATATTAAATTGAAACTCCTCGAGATCTGTAAAGATATACAGAGGAACTGTATGCTAAACAATTCTAAAATGTCATGAAAGGTTGTTGCTGAATGAAAAGACGCTGGGATTCTTGGCTTCCAGAGGAGAAGAATTCAGTCTGGGGCCAGAGACGAGGCTTGATCGCACAGAGCTTTTGTGTAATAAAGTTTTAATAAAGGATAAATGAAATAGAGAAAGCTTCTGACATAGGCATCAGAAGGGGGCAGAAAGAGTACCCCCTGCTAGTCTTCAGCTGGATGTTATACAGTCTCTAGCAGTCTGTAAATGAAAGAAAGGAATGTCTTAAAACTCAGAATGGCACCAGGCCCCTCATCCATAAGATGTATTTTGGGATAATCTTGGCACCAGATGATTCATCCCGGGCCATAAAACAAATGACTTGAATTTTGTAGAAGGCCAGATTACCATACAAATAGTTTCATTTACATAGATTAGGGGAACAATATCTGAGTATAACATACTGGTTTGTCAAGTAGGTTCTGAGTCATTAGGTGGAATCAACTTGAAGACAGAGTTTGGGGTAAATGCATAGTACATTAACATAGCTTAAGAAAAAACATTTCCATAAGAAACATGCATTGGTTAACTCAAGGTTTGAGAATAGTTAACTTCAGGTGAAACCTGGTGTTATTATGGCAACACAGTATTTTAAGGGAAACCTCCTTTTACATTTGTATAGAGAAGGAAAAAATAGCTAGCTTGTTTCCTCCTGCTGCTTAAGAGAGATAAAAATTTCTGACACTTGCAGCCTAATTCTTCCATTTGGAGACCCCTGGCCTTCCTGCCTGTTACCCTTTCAGTCACACAAGCTTCAAAGACATTCAAGTGTCAATGTACAAGAATAAAGATACTCCTTGACATTTAGGAATGACCTCCAGAAGGATCAGCCCAATAGTAGAAGAGTTAAACTGGCCCTAGCATAAAGGCTAATATTGATTTGCACCCACAAATATAAAAAGATCATAAATGTAGCAATCTAGTTTTCAGATAGCTTAATTGCTTGCCTAAGTATATTTTTAAACTTCTTATATAGTAGGACAACATAATCAGAAACTCAAAATTTGGTAATGTCTATATTTAATAATGTTACTAGATATATACTGAAATTAAGATAATGCAACCTTAAGAGAAATATCATGCAGTGCCTGTTCAACAAAGATATAAAACTACAGTCAACCATGGAAAATATCACACACCCTTGGACACCGCTATAAGGACTCTGAGGATTGAGACTAGCAAGAGGGGGAGGCCCAATACCCCTTGCCATCCCAGTTCAGCAGGAAGTAGCCAGAAGACCTCGACGCCTCTATTCCCAAAGAATTGGGCCTCCCATCTCTTGAGGGGGGAGTGTTAGGTAGGTAGAATAGGGAAAAGAAGTCCAAAATGGCGGTGGCTAAAAGACAAGGAAGGTCAAAGGAAGGTCCGAGGACCAGAGTGAAGACTTCAGGCAGAACAAATAGCACTCCTGGCTAAGCCCAATTTGCATAGGGCAGCCCCAGGTGGAGGAAAAAACATATAAAAGGAGGAGCCAAAGCGCTTTCTCACGGACTCTCTCGCGCGTGCGTGCACTCTTTCTCTCTCTCTCACTCTCTCTCTCTCTCCTGCTATCTTCTAAATAAAATAGAGCTGTAACATTGAAAAAAAAAAAAAAAAAAAGAAAGAAAGAAAACACAATAAATTATATTTATAAAATTTTAAATGGGCTTAACAATATGTTATACACTGGGAAAAATAAAAGAAAATATGAAGACACAGCCATGGAAACCATCAAAACATGAACTTTCCAGTATGATAGATTCAGTTCACCACACAACACTTCAGTACTCAATATTCACACAACGTTTTGAGACACTGCTTTAGACAGTGCATATTATAAAACATTTCTATCACTGTAGAGTCCAATTGAAAAATGCTGAGCCATGTTAAAGCACATAGAGAAAATGTCCAAAATAATTAGATCTCCAAAGGATGATAGTAAGCAGAAAAATAATAAAGATAAATAGCCCCAAATATTCTAAGTGTGATGAATACTGTAATCTACAGGTCTAAAATAGCAAAATTTAAACAGGATAATTAGACATCAACAACAAGGGACATCATAATGAAAGGTTGTTGTTGAATCACGCGAATACACCAGGATTCTTGGCTCCCGGAGGAGAAGAATTCAATCCGGGGCCAGAGACAAGGCTTGATCGCTCAGAGCTTTTGTGTAATAAAGTTTTATTAAAGTATAAAGGAGATAGAGAAAGCTTCTGACATAGGCATCAGAAGGGGGCAGAAAGAGTACCCCCTTGCTAGTCTTTAGCTGGATGTTATATAGTCACTAGCAGTCTGTTAATGAAAGAAAGGAATGTCTTAAAATTTAGAATGGCACCAAATGGTTTATCTTGGGCCATAAAATAATTAACTTGAATCTTAAAGAAGGACAGACCACCATACAAATAGTTTCATTTACATAGATTAGGGGAACAATATCTGAGTATAACATACTGGTTTGTCAAGTAGGTTTTGGGCCAAGAGGCGGAACCAACTTGGAGACAGAGTTTGGGGTAAAGGCGTAGTACATTAGCATAGCTTAAGACAAACATTTCCGTAAGAAAAAGGCATTGGTTATCTCTAGGCTCAAGAATAGCTAACTTCAGGTGAAACCAGGTGTCATTATGGCAACACAGTATTTTAAGAGAAACCTCTCTTTAAATTTGTATAGAGGAGGAAAAAAATATTGTTAGTTTGTTTCCTCCTGCCGCTTAAGAGAGATAAAAATGTCTGACACTTGCAGGCTATTTCCTCCATTTGGAGACCCCTGGCCTTCCTGCCTGTTACCCTCTCAATAACCTAAATTAGTGAAAATTAATGTAAGGGAAAAATTGTAAAAACATTCAGACTTAAACGAGAGAGAGAGAGCAATTCATTTGCTATCAAAAGAACAGTCACAATCTTCTCATCAAAAATAGTGTTAGCCAGAACACAATGGAATGATATATTTAACAACTTATTTAATAAGCTGATGAAATAAGTTTGAGGAGGGAGAAAACCTAAAAACTTAAAATTCTACACCTACAAAAATTTTTGCAGTAATAAAGCCAAAATAAAATCAGACAACAGTGGAGGGAATTTTTTGTCAGCAGACAAATACTATATAAGAAATTAAAAAGGTTTTCAGGCAAAATATAAACAGCAATATATGAAGCAATGTTAAAAAACAAAATCACCAGAAGTAATAGGTATGAGGTAAATATAAAGACTTTACTTTCCCTTTATAAAATTATTTTATGAAATGATGGCATTAAACAGATAACCATCATCTTAAGTTATAATTATTTGGACAAATCCTATAACAGAGATAACATGAGTTTATTTGACTTTTAAAAATTTAGGTAGAACTAAAGTTCTCTCCCTGAATTATATTTAATACTGATAGCTCTAAAGGCATATCTGTTTTAATTAAAACAATAAACTTAAGCTACCTTTTATTTACCAAATGTTATGCTAGATCAGGGGAAATTGAAAAAAAAAAAAACAACATTTGATTTAGTTTCCATATTTCTGAAACTAGATTGGATTTGTTAGTCTTTAAGCTATTTAAATAGAGCTCATGAACAAATTGTCAGGGGAGTGTGTAATTTTCTGAGTTCTGTCTCACCACAGCAAAAATTTGAAGCGACAGACAGACCAGTGTTATAGCTTGGTTACAGCTCAGTTTAAATGGCAGACCCATGCTGCAGCTCAGTTACATCTCAGTTTAAACTGTGGACCAGTGTTACACCCAAAAGAAGTGCAGAAAAGAGAAGAGAAAGGCTCAGTTTGGGCTCCTCTTTTTATATGGTTTTTGTCCTCCCTCTGAGCAAATCCTAGGTAAATTAGGCTAGCCAGGAGGGCTGTTTGCTTCACCTGAGGTTCTCACTCCGGTCCTTGGACCTTCCTTGTTCTATTTTCACGGGCTTTTTCCTTTCTTTGTCTTTTTAGCCACTGCTATTTCGGACTCCTTTTTCCTATTATAACTATCTAACAAAATGAACTTAAGTAATTCCATCCAGAAGTAGAAAAACATCACACATCTGTAACATATATACATAGATATACATATACATATAGACAGAAACAAGACATACAGATTTTATTTTAAGATTTTAGCCAAGAGATCAAGTGCTTGTCGCATGCTACCTCACTTCATCCTGTCCAACTCTTTGTGACCCTATGGCCTATAGCCCACCAGGCTCCTCTGTCCATGGGATTCTCCAGGCAAGAATACCGAAGTGGGTTGCCCTGCTCTCCCCCTGGAGATCTTCCCTTCTCAGGGATCAAACTCATCTCTTACATCTCCTGTCTTGGAGATGAGTATGATAATGCAAAACTCACTAGTTTTTATGAGAAAAGTTGCATCCAACTTGTTTCTGGCAGATGGAATAAGTTAAGTTTACCTGCTCACATGGCTAGAGCTTTTTACTTACATATGTGAAGCAACCTTTTTAAGATCTTTCATAGTTCTTGTTTTCAAAATAACCTCTTTTTTTACTTTTTTCCTTTTGATAAGAATTACCTTGGTTTCTAGAGATGACCAGGTAGAATGTGTAGACCTAAAACAAATAGACTGCCAGATATTTCTCCAATCAGGATGGATTCAAGATCAATAGAGAATAGTAATTTGGTATCTCTTAGCATGGCAATGAAATTTCTGGACGGCACTAAAATTTCTGGATAGCAAGGAAGATGATCACTTTTATAGCTGAAAAGAAAGTTGGGAGGACTATAGTAAACAGAGGCCAATAGCTTTTAATTGGCTGACTTGTAGCCAGGAAAGGAGTCTTTTCCCTGTTGAACTCTGCTGTCTTCATGGGAAGAGAACCCCTTTTCTGATCTCATGACTAATTTAGGTTTCTGTTCATTAACTTTTTTTACAAGAAAAATTAAAATCATGGAGAAAACGTCCAAGTTTCAACAAGCTACACCTTTTTTTTCCCTAAGTCCAGATATTTTATAGTATCTGTAAGCCTTTTGGAGAAGGCAGTGGCACCCTACTCCAGTGCTCTTGCCTGGAAAAATCCCATGGACACAGGAGAACACTGGTAGGCTGCAGTCCTTGGGGTCACTGAGTCAGACATGACTGAGCGACTTCACTTTCACTTTTCACTTTCATGGACTGGAGAAGGAAATGGCAACCCACTCCAGTGTTCTTGCCTGGAGAATCCCAGGGATGGGGGAGCCTGGTGGGCTGCTGTCTATGGGGTTTCACAGAGTTGGACACGACTGAAGAGACTTGGCAGCAGCAAGAGGGGAGGATTTGGAATTTGTAAAAACGATAGGTGGCTTTTGAATTGTTTCTGGAGCCACATTTCAATTCTTGTAAAGACTCAATTTGTAAAATAAAAGTAGTTATTTTTAATTCTTCAAAGAAGTTGGCTGCAATGTGAACAATAGAGGTTCACACACTCTACCAGCTACATTAGTCTGTTTCTTTATATAAGGCAGAAAATCTTCAACTATGATGAAATTTAAAATATTACCATGTTCTAGATTTAGAGTTCTGTATCTTTGGAATATTTTAGTAAATGCTTCCACAGAGTTTTCAGGAGAAAAAAAAAGAAATTTTTTTTCTTTTTAGGTACATACTTTGATTTTATCTTAGGAGAGAAGGGCTGAAACAATGTTTCTTTATGACCCTGAATTATCAGCTTCAGCTTGGCCAACTTCTCATCATAGAGCTACTTAAATTATTTTTTAAATACAAATAAAAGTTTTTAGTATTGCATACTGTCAGGTTTCAGCCAAAACAAGCAGTAAATATTCCTAGCAGTATTGAACTACCTTATGAATGCAAGAAACTGAAAGTCGCTCAGTGATGTCCAACTCTTTGAACCCCATGGACTATACAGCCCATGGAATTCTTCAGGCCGGAATACTGGAGTGGGTATCCTTTCCCTTCTCCAGGGAATCTTCCCAACCCAGGGATTGAACCCAGGTCTCCCACATTGCAGGCAGATACTTTACCAGCTGAGCCACAGGGAAGCTCAAGAATACTGGAGTGGATAGCCTATCCCTTCTCCAGGGGAATCTTCCCAGCCCAGGAATCAAATTGGTGTATCGTGCATTGCAGGCAGATTCTTTACCAACTGAGCTATCAGGAAAGTCCATGAATGCAGGGTCATCCCTCAAAAGGGTACAAAAATTACTGCTCCTACATGATCCAGAGCCAATTCCAAAAATATCCCCTCAAAAGAAAGACTTAGTTCTCCTGAGAGCTGGCAATAGTAAAACACTAGCAGCAAATGAAGTTTACCTCAAATTTCTACCTGGCTGTATTTTTCAAGCCCCAACCTTAAGGTTGCCAAGAAAGTTCTCAGGGCACAAAATGAGACAAACAAGAAAATAATAACAATGTCTGGAGAGAAAGAAGATTAATGACCAGTGGGTATCCAAAGGGAAACTCTCAAGTCACAATTTAAGGATCTAATTCTGTTTTTTTTTTTTTTTTTTTTCCTGCCAAATCGAATTTAGAAAGGAAGGGACAAAGTGACATTTTAACTTCCTGTCTTGACTAGACACCATAGAAAGAAATCAGGGAGAGCTGACTTTAGAGAGTATTCTCACTTCTACCAGTTTTCCCAGGATTCTGAATGCAGAGAGAGTGGAATGTCCTAATGGGTCTCCTGGTCACCAGAAAATATAGAGGAGGGAGAATAATTTTCTCTCTACTTTTTTATGGTGAGTTCTCAGTTAAGACCCCTTTTTCCTTAGGGCATATCTTAAATGAATAAGCCTAAATTGAAAATTCTCAATGTGTCTACTGTAATTCAAGATTATCTTTGGTAGGACTAAACTGCTTGTTCAGTCTTAAAACTGTATTCACCTGTCACCTCACACTGGACCTAGTCCAGTTTAAGTGGGACTCAGTCCAACCCTGAACCAAATCTGTTTCTAACTGAGACCTAGTCTGACTCCAGTGGTTTCCAGACTCCATCTGGGGGGGGGGGAAAAAAAAAAGTCTGAAAGTTTACAATGTAAAAACTGTGGAGCTGGGACCAAGAGGGGCTGATCTTTTACCCTCAGAGGCAGGGAGAAAGCAGAGAGCTCAAGGGGCCCAACTCATACCTATATCTGGCTGCTCATTACTTCTCCAGGAAATGGCAATCCACTCCAGTGTTCTTGCCTGGAGAATCCCATGGACAGGAGAGCCTGGTGGGCTGCTGTCTATGGGGTCGCACAGACTCGGACATGACTGATGCAACTTAGCAGCAGTAGCAGCAGCAGCATTGCTTCTTCACAGTGTGGGCATTTCCTTTGGTTTCCTCTTTTGACTCCTTAACTGTTAAATGATTATCTGAGGCATATTAAGAATTTTAAGAATTTATTAGAGCAAAAATCGATTCAAACCCAGCAGCATCCAATGAGGTATATAGAAAGGAGCTCTGAGGAGCTGTATAAAATGAGATTTTTATAGCCAGAGGAAGCAAGCAGAAGGAAATTATATTAGGCAAAATGTGTTGGTTATTTCAAGGTTACTTTCCTTTAGGGGATGGTAGGGGGTCTATCTGGAGAAGGCTATGGCACCCTACTCCAGTATTCTTGCCTGGAAGATCCCATGGATGGAGGAGCCTGGTGGGCTACAGTCCATGGGGTCACTATAAGTTGGACATGACTGAGCCACTTCACTTTCATGCATTGGAGAAGGAAATGGCAACCCACTCCAGTGTTCTTGCCTGGAGAATCCCAGGGACGGGGAAGCCTGGTGGGCTGCCATCTATGGGGTCGAACACGACTGAAGTGGCTTAGCAGCAGCAGCAGGGAATCTATCAAGCTGATTACCTAACCTCTGCTGACCAGGTGATTTCTGATTGATTGGTTTAAAATTTCATTTCTGAGAGAGCCAAAACTATGATTAATTATATATCAATTTGGTGATGCAGCATTTAGGAAGACCATATTGGAGATGTTTTCTTCTTTTTCAGCAGGTTTAGCATTAATAAATAATCATAGGTTCAAATAAAATGTTAATTACCATTTCTAGATTATTCAATTATCAGTAAGGACTTGGAAAGTATGATAATGACAACATTTCATTTTCGTCTCCATAAATGCCATCCTATCTTTGAAAGTCTTCAGTTTTAACATGGATATAAAGCTATACAATAATCCAAAAATAAAATATAATTTTAATATGTATGATTGTGATTAACCTATTCAAATATTTTAAGTATTTCAGTAAGACATATTTTCACTTTTATCATGAAGAGCAGAAGGATGCATTAATATTTCCCACTTCATGTCAAATAATACTTGATATATCACTTTCTCCTTTAAATTAATAGACACTTAATTTTTCTATTTCCTGTTTCCATCCTGTCCCACCTACTATTACTACCCTAGGCAGCAGGGATTCTAATGTATTTGATAGCTATAGCTACACTTTTGATTGTGTATGTTTTATACAAATGTGTGTGGTTATTCTCTATATTTGTTGTTATTCAGTCACTAAGTCATGTCTGACTCTTTGCGACCCCATGGACTGCAGCACACCAGGCTTCCCTGTCCTTCAGCATCTCCTGGAGCTTGCTCAAACTCATCTCCATTGAGTTGGTGATGCCATCTAATAATCTCATCCTCTGTCGTCCCCTTCTCCTCCTGCCATCAATCTTTCCAAGCATCAGAGTCTTTTCCAATGAGATAGTTCTTCACATCAGGTGGCCAAAGTATTGGAGTTTCAGCTTCAGCATCAGTCCTTCCAATGAATATTCAGGATTGATTTCGTTTAGGATTGACTGGTTGGATCTCCTTGCAGTCCAAGGGACTCTCAAGTGTCTTCTTCAACACCTCAGTTTGAAAGCATCAATTCTTTGGTGGTCAGCCTTCTTTATGGTCCAACTCTCACATCCATACATGACTACCGGAAAAACCATAGCTTTGACTGTATGGACCTTTGTCAGTAAAGTAATGTCTCTGCTTTTTAATATACTGTCTAGATTTGTCATAGCTTTTATTTCAAGGAGCACAGGGTTCCTTGAGTTTATGGTGAGCACTCTGGACTCTGAATTCAGCTATAAATAGAATCATGACATGATTTCATTTTTTAAAGTTTTTTCTCCTCTCAACTCAGTTTTATGTCCATCTATGCAATATGATGTCCATTACTTCAGTTTGCCAATCATATTTCACAGCATTGATTTTAATTTTTTTCATACTTAGAATGTCCTTTTTAATAACTTAATTAAATCTTTTAGCAATATAACAACAACAAGGAACTATCTCAGAAGTGAGTCTTAGTAAACACTATCCCTTAATTAACAAAACTAGAAACTTAGTTTAACAATTAACAAAGCTTAATATTCAGTGAAACATAATTTTTCATTATGAGAGCATTAACCCTTTGGCCAGGGAAGGCTTTAATCCATCAAAAAAAAAAAAAAAAAAAAAAATTAGGTTTGTCAGGGAACTGGGAAAATCCAAGCGGCCGTCTTGGGATTTCACAGCCCTGACTCTTTGATTATAGCTATTGTTCACCCATTTTTAATGCCCGACTTAGGAGTAGACTGTTGCCATGTTTTAAGGACATCAGGATAGGAAAAGTCTAACCATGAGGGCTTATTTTTTTGTAATTTCTAGGATATCTATATTAGTAACATCAGCCATACAATATAACCTGAGAAGATTCATCACTCCTCCAACAATACTTCCCATGTAATTTAACATGTCAAATGAACTCAGGTAGTTTAATATCTCTCTTTGGGATGTTTCAGGGGCCCTCTGAAGCATCCCAAAGTTAGCTAGAAGGAAAACGATTTAGGAAGTTTTTTCAATAAATATCAAAAGGGTTTATAACACTCAGTCAGATAGAATCATAGAGATCACTGTGAAATAATTCACTTAGCCAAAGTAACAAAAAAGATTTCAAAGGCAAACATAGAACAGATCACTTCAGAGGTAAAGAAACTTACAATCCATTATCAAAGGCAGCTCACAGCATTGATTTTAAAAAAAGTTATTCATGATAATTGTCAAAGATGGTAAGGCAGACTTTATTCAAGGTGAGTTATTGTCATAGGTGTAGGGAACACTGCACTGGATCTTACAGTGGAGGAGAAAGATTTTACTTGACTCCAAATACCAGGAATTTGGGAATTTATAGTCAAGTGTCTATGAGTGAGGGTAAAGTGGACGGAAAATTACTAAGAAGAACAGTCAGGAGTATAAGGGTGTTCTGGTTAAACTGACTATAATCTGCTAAAAGCAGACTATAACTTGGAGATGGGGCAGGATAAGGAACTTAGTTCGATATTGAAAGTGATCAGATATGGAGAAGGAAGGGTTCTAGCTAAACTGAATTGGCATTATTCTTGCTAAAAATTGAACAACACAGAGATGAACACAGAAGGCCAAAGTTGAAGCCTAGTTGGAAAGGAACTCAGAGGAGGGTGAGTAGAATTTGGTTAAGGACAGAATCTGTCAGCATTCAAACATCAGATGTGGCTCCTAATTCATGTACTAGTACAATTCATATTATGTTTGGACAACTTGATGACCTCTCTGAAAATAAATAAAGGAAAACTACATTTTAAAATAGAGTCAGATAGCCCTGAAGCAAATACCACTCAAGTACATACCACTTTTGCAGCCTGCAGATATAAGGAAGATAAGAATATTGCTTTTCTTCTGGCCTGAGGGAGTACATTGATCACTTGGGAATTTGATCCTGTTCTTTTAGCCATTGCCTACACTCAATGAGAAACCTCCACAACCTCAAACTCTTATTCTCCCACAGTGAATTTTTGTTCAAAACGACCATCCCCAGTTTTCACCTAAGACTTAATAAAAGCAAGCTCCCCCCACTTTTGTTCTCTAGACTTGCCTATGTTTCACCAAAGCTTGCCTATCCCAAACTGCAGGTTTCTGCTATTTCCAAATAAACCCATTTTACTGGCAAGATAACTCAGTATTTTATATATGAGCTTGACACCTCCAACTTTAACACAAACAACACTATGATGTACATTCATTGTTAGCTTTTTAATATCTGTATTTATTAATATTATTTTGAAAGCACACATAAGGTTTTTGAACCAGAGGAGATTAACGTCTGGGCTTCCCTGGTGGCTCAGCAGTAAAGAATCCTCCTGCACTGCAGTTACATCCCTGGGTCAGGAATATCCCCTGGAGAAGGAAAATGGTAACCACTCTAGTATTCTTGCCTGGGAAATCCAATGGACAGAGAGCCTGGTGGGCTATAGTCTATGGGGTCACAAAGAGTCAGACATGACTTTGCAACTAAACAAGAATAAGAAGATTATTATTTATGACAAATAATAGACAGTTGGTTTCCCTGTATTACCAAAAGTGGAGTCTGGCTGTTTGCTTCCCAAAAGCCAATAAAGAGGCCAAGTTGGTGGAGAGGATGCTATCATCTGGTGGGAGAGGTAGAGGAAGGCAGAAGTCTGTCCAAAGGTCTAATCTCTCCACTGGCAATCAAGGGACACGAGCTTTTATAGACAGATAGAGGGGTATACATACAGAAATAGACCGTCAGCTCTGACAGACATCTTGAAATTCATCATCGGTGATCTGATCAGTGTCATCTTGATCGTTTGATTGTTTTCAGTACAGTTGATCTTCAGTTCCAGGGTCAGTTTGTTTCCATTTCTTTAAGGCCAGTTTTTGGAATTGTGGCAGCTTATGTCTTGGGCACAGTCTGGCCATTATGTAGTTAATGTCTTCCACCTGGTGAAGGTTTCAATATCTACAAGACAGCTCAGAATATTATTTATACCCCTTGAGGAGGAACTAAAGGTTCTTGATTATACTTAATGTTTACATTATTATTATTTGATCGCCTTGACTGTTTTCCTTTGTTCTACATGTTCTCATTTCTCTGACTTAACTTATTTAACTTATTAACTTACTAAGTTTTCCACAGACAAAAGACAGGCAGAGGACATGCGTGTGGGGAGTGGGCAAGGACCATAGGGTCCTGCTCTATTTCACCTGCACCCCAATATTTAGCATGAGGCAGCACAATGAAAGCTAAATCTCACCCTACACACATGAGGTCCATATTTTAGGCAAAGAACCCACAAATATCTTTTTTTTTTTCTTACATGGAGCAAAGAGGCAGCTGTCAGCAGTTACCTTCTGAGATAGGCTCCTTGGCAAAATAGCAAGTTATCCTGGGTTCTTATTCTCACCCTTTGGTATGTAGATAAATTTCTAAATGGGAGAGATTTAACTTCTCCAGATTTATAACCCAGATGTTCATCCCTTTTGAAATGTAAATCCCTACTAAAATAACTTCTGAATCCCTGCAGAGTTTTTGTTACTCAACCATCTTTTGTGGTAAACCAGGTCTATAGTTATAACCCTTTTTACCACAGAGGAGAGGCGCAATTAGATATATTATTAGAGAGACAAATGGCTACAGATGAACTCTCTTCTTAGGTGAAATGCAAAGTGTTTCTGGGAAGTAAAAACAAACCTTCTCTCTCTTCACAGTATATCATTTCCTATATCTCAGGAGGCTGAGACTATAACTACACTGAGAAGTTCTGGGAAGTTTCGTTTTTCCAAATTCTTGTCTACAGAATTTCACTGATAGTTTGGAAAATTCCTCTGAGCTATAATACATTCAGAAACTGGATTAATGGAAATTAAATTTGGTTTCTAAGACTGCAGCACCAGTCTACAATTTTCCTCGACTCTAAATCCATGGAAACTCTTAGCATTAGCCACCTTTTTAAAGTGAACAAATCTAATGTTAAACATTAATTAGTCATTGCTATTATAATTTGCATCTCTCCTATGAATTTAAGCATCTCTTCATATGCTTGTTAATTTTTTGACATTTCTTTTTATTTTTCTCTCTACTTTTTTGGGAGATTCATCACCTATTTATTATTTCTTGGTAAACTTCTGTTTGCTGTATCCAAAGTAGTCTTCACGGTCTTCCTGTTTTTATTTATTTATTTTATTTTAAATATGCTTGTGCTTTGGAGTTCTTGTCTAAGACATTGTTATCCACAAAAAGTTGGCCCTGACAGCATTCTCATATCTTGTATCTAATTAACTTTATAGTTTTTCTGTTAAGATTTTTACTTAACTCATCTCTAGTATATGGGTCCATGTAAAGATTGCTTTATTTCTCTTGTATTTTCAAAATGTAAGAACAGCTTGTAAAACTTGTATTTTCTGCTCACAAATGTGAACTCATCAATATATACATTGTACTATCTAGGCCTCTGCCATTACAATTTAAACAATGCTCAAGAATACAGAGAAGAACTATATAAAAAAGATCTGCATGACCCAGATAATCACAATGGTGTGGTCACTCTCCTAGAGACAGACATCCTGGAATGCGAAGTCAAGTGGGCCTTAGGAAGCATCACTATGAACAAAAGGAGTGGAGGAGATGGAAATACAGCTGAACTATTTCAAATCCTAAAAGGTGATGCTGTGAAAGTGCTACACTCAATATGCCAGCAAATTTGGAAAAACTCAGCAGAGGCCACAGGACTGGAAAAGGTCTGTTTGCATTCCAATCCCAAAGAAAGGCAATGCCAAAGAATGCTCAAACTACCACACAATTGCACTCATCTCACACGCTAGCAAAGTAATGCTCACAATTCTTCAAGCCAGGCTTCAGCATTATGTGAACTGAGAACTTCCGGATGTTCAAGCTGGATTTAGAAAAGGCAGAAGAACAGAGATCAAATTGCTAACATCTGTTGGATCATAGAAAAGGCAATATAATTCCAGGAAAACATCTACTTCTGCTTTATTGACTATACCAAAGCCTTTGACTGTGTGGATCACAACAAACTGTGGAAAATTCTGAAAGAGTTGGGAATATGACACCACCTTCCTTGCCTCCTGAAAAATTTGTATGCAGGTCAAGAAGCAAAAGTTAGAACCAGACATGGAACAACAGACTGGTTTCAAATTGGGAAAGGAGTACGTCAAGGCTGTATATTGTCACCCTGCTTATTTAACTTATATGTAGAGTACATTTTGTGAAATTCCAGGCTAAATAAAGCACAAGCTGAATCAAGATTCCTAGGAGAAATATCAATAACCTCAGATATGCAGACAACACCATCCTTATGGTGTAAAGTGAAGAAGTAAAGAGCCTCTTGATGAAAATGAAAGAGGAGAAGGAAAACACTGGCTTGAAACTCAACATTCAGAAAACTAAGATCATGGCATCATGGCAAATAGATGGGGAAACAATTGAAACAGTGGCAGAGTTTATTTCCTTGGGCTCCAAAATCACTGCAGATGGTAACTGCAGCCCTGAAATTAAAAGATGCTTGCTCTTTGGAAGAAAAACTATGAACAACCTAGACAGCATGTTCAAAAGCAGAGACATTACTTTGCTGAAAACGGTCTATCTAGTCAAAGCTATGATTTTTCCAGTAGTCATGTATGGATTTGAGAACTGGACCGTAAATAAGGCTGAGTGCTGAAGAACTGATACTTGAGCTGTGGTGTTGGAGAAACTCTTGAGAGTCCCTAGGACTCTCAAAGAGATCCAACCAGTCCATCCTAAAGGAAATCCTTCCTGAATATTCATTGGAAGGTCTGATGCTGAAGCTGAAACTCTAGTACTTTGGCCACCCAATATGAAGAACTGACTCATTGCTGGGAAAGATTGAAGGCAGGGGGAGAGGGGAATGACAAAGGATGAGTTGGTTGGATGGCATCACCTACTTGATGGACATGAGTTTGAGCAATTGCCGAGGTCCAGCCCCGGCTGATCCAGGGTATTCGAAGGAGAGACGGCTAGGCGACCTATTCAAATGTTAATTAGAGATAATAAAAAGTAATAGAATGAGGATAGCTCAGTAGGAAAATTCAGTGGAGAAAAGAAGCTGAGTGGCTTGGTTTACGCAGAAAATCAATATAACCCGTGACACCAGGTTAGCTCTGACCACGGAGGCCGCAGGCGCCCTCTCGAATAGCAGAAGGTGCCCCACCTTAGACACCTTCTCGAGTGGGTCTTAGAAGCCCAGGCAAATAAATGGTCGCAGAGGATATCCGCGCTCCAGATGGACCCTCAGCTGGAAGTTAAAGGGAGGAATGACATGGGGAGACCAAGCGTTGGTGAGCAAGGCCCGTAGCTTTATTTTCAACAGGGGCTTTTATACCCTAAGTTACACATAGAGGATAATAGGGGATGCAAAGTCAGCAGTCTTTGATGCTTATCAAAAACCAGGGTTTCTTTCCTGCAAATTTATCGTATACAAATGGTTTAGGTGATTTACATCATCTTCTGGCCAGAAGGCCTATTAACATTTTATGACTCTTGACAAGGACTTATCAACAAAGACTTATTTTCTCTAAGAGTAATTATTTTAATGTTTGGTGCCATCTTCCGAAGATAAAATTACATTCCTATTGGGCGGATGTGTAATGGGTTTACAAAGGAAAGAATTTATTACCTTAAGGGTCTAAAGTTACTAACACCAAGGCCACTACTTATTTTTTCTACATACCAACTATATTAATTAATACATATTCAACGATACAATTCAGGGGATGTGGAAACTTGGCAACAAACATTGGCTTATCAATGAAATCTTTTACTAGTTTTATTCTGACAGTTTCTAACTCTCTGAGAGGCTCTAAGCTATTTGAATATCTTAAGCTTTCCGTGCCTCTTGAGGCTGGGAGACTGTAAACAATCGTATGCATAGCTGTAGGTGTCCGGGTAAACTTGTCAGACGAGTTAGAGAGCCATCTGAGGGGTTTGGATTTAAACACTCCTAATTGCCCAGGAACTTTATTAATTGGAGCTGTAAGTTAGCTCTTTGACAGAGAGAGCGAGATGGTGGTGGGGGACAGCCCCCAGTAAAGTCAGAGGTGAGAGCACAAAGCAATAAAGTAGGCACACTCTGGTTTTTTGGGGGTAGATGCTCGAGAATATCTGGGGGCACTCCCGAGGCTCGATCCCGCCTTTTCGTATGCTGAGCCTCCTTCCTCATGACCTTTGTCACGAGTGGAATGTCTCTCGCCGGCTCCCGGCAAACAATCTCTGGGTGTTGGTGATGGACAGCGAAGCCTGGCGTGCTGCAGTCCATGGGGTCACACAGAGTTTGACAGGACTGAGCAACTGAACTGAACTGAACTCACTCCTGTATTATTGCCTAGGAAATCCCATGGACAGAGGAGCCTGGCAGGCCACAGTCCATGTGTTGCAAAGAGGTGGCACAACTGAGTGACTATCACTTTCATCACACTTTAAATATAAGGAGATACAAAGATTGGGATCAAAAAAAATTCCTGAAAATATCTAACTATATACAGACCTGTTCCACTAGTTTCCCTGGGGCCTGGAGAGCCTCACTCTCCACCTTGAATTCCCCTTAGGTGGTATTAAGTGTCCACAGTTGCAGAAGCACATGGTTCAATCTCTGCAGAGGCAAGGGCAAATGCCTTTGTTGTCATTCAGTCGCTGGCAAATGCCCTTGGCGAGTGCTAATTTACAGCTGAAGAATTTATATTTCTTTTCTTATTTGCCTGCTCACTCTTTTTCTCTGTCATAATTTAAGGCTCATGAGGGTAGAAATTATATTTTATTCTCCATTATATTTCTTGTTATATAGTAGAACCTTAGTAAGTTTTAAAGGAATAAATAAGTAGATCTCCAGCTGATAGAAAACATACAGTTTTAAAGATATGATCATAGAGATATTAGAGAGAAATTAATTGAATAACATTCTACCTATTTAAATCGAACTTAGAAGGGAAAGCACATTAAATAATAAAATAATAATTAGAATTCTAACATTTAGGCCCTGGTTTGTTTATTGTGAATATCATTTCTAATTTTCAAAATCAAAAGACATTCCATAAAAGAATATTAAAACAGAAAAAGATACAGAAATATTATAAATTGAAAAGATAGTCAAATTATACCTTATTAAATGATTTGAATAATTTTAAAATATATTGAAAACACTGATATAATACTTGTGAAAACTATAATTAAATTTATATACTTTAACATAGTAAATATGTAGATATTTTATGCTTTTTGATGATGGTTGAATAAATTAGATTTATGTTTGTCACTATCACTGTTTGCAATTGCAATATTTACACCTGCAAAGAAGTCATAGCTTCTTTAAAAAGAGTATTGATCATTTAGTGTGTATTCCATTCACATAGCCTTAATGCATACTAAGAATGTAAAAGCTGCTGCTGCTGCTAAGTCGCTTCAGTCGTGTCCGACTCTGTGTGACCCCATAGATGGAAGCCCACCAGGTTTCCCCGTCCCTGGGATTCTCCAGGCAAGAACACTGGAGTGGGTTGCCATTTCCTTCTCCAATGCGTGAAAGGGAAGTCGCTCAGTCGTGTCCGACTCCTAGCGACCCCATGGACTACATACAGCCTACCAGGCTCCTCTATCCATGGGATTTTCCAGGCAAGAGTATTGGAGTGGGGTGCCATTTCCTTCTCCAATGTCAAAGCTCTTAAGTTAATTTCATAGAAATAATTTGTTTCCTTGAATCATGTATTAAAAAATTAGATGCAAACAGTGATTTAGCCTATAAATAAAACTTCCTGTGTGTGTGTGTGCTCAGTTGCCAGTCCTGTCCAACACTTTGTGACCGCATACACTATAGCCCTCCAGCTTTCTCCGTCGATTGGATTTTCCCTTCAAGAATATTGGAATGAGTTACCATTTCCTCCTCTAGGGGATCTTCCAAACCCAGAGATAGAACCCATGTCTCCTTGAACCCATGTCTCCTTAGTCTCCTCTATTGATGAAGGATTTTTTTTTTTTTTTTTACTATTGAGCCACCCAAGAAACCTCCAAAATATAATTGCTTACATAACAAAAATTTGTAAGACATTTGCATCAAAATGTAATACAAAATATTTATAAAAAAATAAAAGAGTGAAAATATTACAAGTATTCTTTTTTCTCTCTAAGAACACTGTCTGAACTTTAACATGTTCATAATTCCACTCCAGTATTCTTGGGCTTCCCTGGTGGCTCAAATGGTAAAGAATCCACCTGCATTATGGGAATGCATGGGTTCAATCTTTGTGTTGGGAAGATCACTGGAGGAGGGCATGGTAACCCACTCCAGTATTCTTGACTGGAGGATCCCCATGGACAGAAGAGTCTGGTGGGCTACAGTCCTTGGAGTCTCAAAGAATCGGACACTACTGAGTGACACAGCACAGCACAATTCCTCTATATGAATGTTACATATACATGTCTCTCTCTGTCTCTCTCTCTTTTTTTTTTTTATTAGCTTTGGATTTCATATTAGGAGAATATAACATCTCTAATTTTTATATCAGATCAGATCAGTCACTCAGTCGTGTCCAACTCTTTGCGACCCCATGAATCGCAGCACGCCAGGCCTCCCTGTCCATCACCAACTCCCAGAGTTCACTAAGACTCACTTCCATCAAGTCAGTGATGCCATCCAGCCATCTCATCCTCTGTCGTCCCCTTCTCCTCTTGCCCCCAATCCCTCCCAGCATCAGAGTCTTTTCCGATGAATCAAGTCTTCGCATGAGGTGGCCAAAGTACTGGAGTTTCAGCTTTAGCATCATTCCTTCCAAAGAAATCCCAGGGCTGATCTCCTTTAGAATGGACAGGTTGGATGTCCTTGCAGTCCAAGGGACTCTCAAGAGTCTTCTCCAACACCACACTTCAAAAGCATCAATTCTTCGGCTCTCAGCCTTCTTCACAGTCCAACTCTCACATCCATACATGACCACTGGAAAAACCATAGCCCTGACTAGACGAACCTTTGTTGGCAAAGTAATGTCTCTGCTTTTGAATATGCTATCTAGGTTGGTCATAACTTTCCTTCCTAGGAGTAAGTGTCTTTTAATTTCATGGCTGCAGTCACCATCTGTAGTGATTTTGGAGCTCAGAAAAATAAAGTCTGACACTGTTTCCACTGTTTTCCCATCTATTTGCCATGAAGTGATGGGACCGGATGCCATAATCTTCGTTTTCTGAATGTTGAGCTTTAAGCCCACTTTTTCACTCTCCACTTTCACTTTCTTCAAGAGGTTTTTTAGTTCCTCTTCACTTTCTGCCATAAAGGTGGTGTCATCTGCATATCTGAGGTTATTGATACTTCTCCCGGCAATCTTGATTCCAGCTTTTGTTTCTTCCAGTCCAGTGTTTCTCATGATGTATTCTGCATACAAGTTAAATAAGCAGGGTGACAATATACAGCCTTGATGGCCTCCTTTTCCTATTTGGAACCAGTCTGTTGTTCCATGTCCAGTTCTAACTGTTGCTTCCTGACCTGCATATAGATTTCTCAAGAGGCAGGTCAGGTGGTCTGGTATTCCCATCTCTTTCAGAATTTTCCACAGTTTATTTTGATCCACACAGTCAAAGGCTTTGGCATAGTCAATAAAGCAGAAATAGATGTTTTCTGGAACTCTCTTGTCTTTTCCATGATCCAGAGATGTTGGCAATTTGATCTCTGGTTCCTCTGCCTTTTCTAAAACCAGCTTGAACATCAGGAATTTCACGGTTCACGTACTGCTGAAGCTTGGCTTCAGAATTTTGAGCATTACTTTACTAGCCTGTGAGATGAGTGCAATTGTGCAGTAGTTTGAGCATTCTTTGGCATTGCCTTTCTTTGGGATTAGAATGAAAACTGACCTTTTCCAGTCCTGTGGCCACTGCTGAGTTTTCGAAATTTGCTGGCATATTGAGTGCAGCACTTTCACAGCATCATCTTTCAGGATCTGGAATAGCTGAACTGGAATTCCATCACCTCCACTAGCTTTGTTCGTAGTGATGCTTTCTAAGGCCCACTTGACTTCACATTCCAGGATGTCTGGCTCTAGGTCAGTGATCACACCATCATGATTATCTGGGTAGTGAAGATCTTTTTTGTACAGTTCTTCTGTGTATTCTTGCCATCTCTCCTTAATATCTTCTGCTTCTGTTACGTTCATACCATTTCTATCCTTTATTGAGCCCATCTTTGCATGAAATGTTCCTTTGGTAGCTCTGATTTTCTTGAAGAGATCCCTAGTCTTTTCCATTCTGTTGTTTTCCTCTATTTCTTTGCATTGATAGCTGAAGAAGGCTTTCTTATCTCTTCTTTCTGTTCTTTGGAATTCTGCATTCAGATGTTTATATCTTCCCTTTTCTCCTTTGCTTTTCACTTTTCTTCTTTTCACAGCTATTTGTAAGGCCTCCCCAGACAGCCATTTTGCTTTTTTGCATTTCTTTTCCATGGGGATGGTCTTGATCCCTGTCTCTTGTACAATGTCACAAACTTCATTCCATAGTTCATCAGGCACTCTATCAGATCTAGTCCCTTAAATCTATTTCTCACTTCCACTGTATAATCATAAGGGATTTGATTTAGGTCATACCTGAATGGTCTAGTGGTTTTCCCTACTTTCTTCAATTTAAGTCTGAATTTGGCAATAAGGAGTTCATGATCTGAGCCACAGTTAGCTCCTGGTCTTGTTTTTGCTGACTGTATAGAGCTTCTCCATCTTTGGCTGCAAAGAATATAATCAATCTGATTTCGGTGTTGACCATCTGGTGATGTCCATGTATAGAGTCTTCTCTTGTGTTGTTGGAAGAGGGTGTTTGTTATGACCAGTGCATTTTCTTGGCAGAACTCTATTAGTCTTTGCCCTGCTTCATTCTGTAGTCCAAGGCCAATTTTGCCCATCACTCCAGGTGTTTCTTGACTTCCTACTTTTGCATTCCAGTCCCCTATAATGAAAAGGACATCCTTTTTTGTGTATTAGTTCTAAAAGGTCTTGTAGATCCTCATGGAACCATTCAACTTCAGCTTCTTCTGTGTTACTGGTTGGGGCATAGGCTTGGATTACTGTGATATTGAATGGTTTGCCTTGGAAACGAACAGAGATCATTCTGTCGTTTTTGAGATTACATCCAAGTACTGAACTTCGGACTCTTTTGTTGACCATGATGGCTACTCCATTTCTTCTGAGGGATTCCTGCCCGCAATAGTAGATATAATGGTCATCTGAGTTAAATTCACCCATTCCAGTCCATTTCAATTCGCTGATTCCTAGAATGTTGACATTCACTCTTGCCATCTCTTGTTTGATCACTTCCAATTTGCCTTGATTCATGGACCTGACATTCCAGGTTCCTATGCAATATTGCTCTTTACAGCATCGGACCTTGCTTCTATCACCAGTCACATCCACAGCTGCGTATTGTTTTTGCTTTGGCTCCATCCCTTTATTCTTTCTGGAGTTATTTCTCCACTGATCTCCAGTAGCATATTGGGCACCTACTGACCTGGGGAGTTTCTCTTTCAGTATCCTATCATTTTGCCATTTCATACTGATCATGGGGTTCTCAAGGCAAGAATACTGAAGTCGTTTGCCATTCACTTCTCCAGTGGACCACATTCTGTCAGATCTCTCCACCATGACCCGCCCATCTTGGGTTGCCCCACGGGCATGGCTTAGTTTCATTGAGTTAGACAAGGCTGTGGTCCTAGTGTGATTAGATTAACTAGTTTTCTGTGAGTATGGTTTCAGTGTGTTTGCCCTCTGATGCCCTCTTGCAACACCTACCGTCTTACTTGGGTTTCTCTTACCTTGGTCCTGGGGTATCTCTTCATGGCTGCTCCAGCAAAGCGCAGCTATTGCTCCTTACCTTGGACGAGGGGCATCTCCTCACAGCCGCCCTTCCTGACCTTCAACGAGGGATAGCTCCTCTAGGCCCTCCTGTGCCCGCGCAGCCACAGCTCCTTGGACGTGGGGTTGGTCCTCCCGGGCCACCGCCCCTGGCCTCGGGCGTGGGGTTGCTCCTCCTGGCCGCCGCCCTTGGCTTTGGGCTTAGGGGCATGAGGTAGCTCCTCCCATCCGCCGCCCCTGGCCTCAGGCTTGGGGCATGTGGTATCTCCTCCCGGACACCGCCCCGACCTCGGATGCGGGGTAACTCCTCTCGTCGCTGCCCCTGACCTCGGACGTGGGGTAACTCCTCTCGTTGCTGCCTCTGACCTCGAATGTGGGTATCTCCTCTCAGCTGCCTCCCCTGACCTCGGATGCAGGGTAGCTCCTCTCGGCCATTCCTACCCCATCGCAGTCTGCTACTCTCAGCCGCTGCCCCTGACCTTGGACGTGGGGTAACTCCTCTTGGCCGCCGCCCTTCGGGCATGGGGTCCTCCTGACTTCTGCCCCTGACCTTGGACGTGGGGTGGCTCCTCTCAGCTGCGCTTTAGCACGCCTGTCACAGCCGCCTGCGCTTTAGCGCGCCCTTTGCAGCCGCCTGCGCTTTAAATCACATAACCACAAATTTTAAATATCATATAACCATTAAATTTTAAATCACATAACCATAAGATAGTGGTAGTTCAAAATGCTTTTCAAAAACTGATCAGAAGTTTATACTACAAATCACGAACAAGGCCTGAAGTTTTCACGTGCTATTTCTTTTCCACTGGAAAAATAAACCAAAATGATGAAGTGTTCTTGCTTACAAAATCGTAGAACCCTGATTATAAACTTTACACACTCATAAACATATCTAGAGCCAGACATCCTGGAATGTGAAGTCAAGTGGGCCTTAGAAAGCATCACTATGAACAAAGCTAGTGGAGGTGATGGAATTTCAGTTAAGCTATTTCAAATCCTGAAAGATGATGCTGTGAAAGTGCTGCACTCATTATGCCAGCAAATTTGGAAAACTCAAGAGTGGCCACAGGACTGGAAAAGGTCAGTTTTCATTCCAATCCCTAAGAAAAGCAATGCCAAAGAATGCTCAAACTACCACACAATTGCACTCATCTCACACGCTAGTAAAGTAATGCTCAAAATTCTCTAAGCCAGGCTTCAGCAATACATGAACCGTGAACTTCCAGATGTTCAAGCTGGATTTAGAAAAGGCAGAGGAGCCAGAGATCAAATTGCCAACATCCGCTGGATCATGGAAAAAGCAAGAGAGTTCCAGAAAAACATCTATTTCTGCTTTATTGACTATGCCAAAGCCTTTGAATGTTTGGATCACAATAAACTGTGGAAAATTCTGAAAGAGATGGGAATACCAGACCACCTGACCTGCCTCTTGAGAAACCTATATGCAAGTCAGGAAACAACAGTTAGAACTGGACATGGAACAACAGACTGGTTCCAAATAGGAAAAGGAGTACGTCAAGGCTGTATATTGTCACCCTGCTTATTTAACTTATATGCAGAGTACATCATGATAAACGCTGGGCTTAAAGAAGCAGAAGCTGGAATCAAGATTGCCGGGAGAAATATCAATAACCTCAGATATGCAGATGACACCACCCTTATGGCTGTGGTAGTTTGAGCATTCTTTGGCATTGCTTTTCTTTGGGATTGGAATGAAAACTGACCTTTTCCAGTCCTGTGGCCACTGCTGAGTTTTCCAAATTTGCTGGCATAAAGTGAAGAGGAACTAAAAATCTCTTGATGAAAGTGAAAGAGGAGAGTGAAAAAGTTGGCTTAAAGCTCAACATTCAGAAAATGAAGATCATGGCATCTGGTCCCATCACTTCATGGCAAATAGATGGGGAAATAGTGGAAACAGTGCCAGACTATTTTTTTGGGCTTCAAAATCACTGCAGATGGTGATTGCAGCCATGAAATTAAAAGACGCTTACTCCTTTGAAGGAACGTTATGACCAACCTAGATAGCATATTCAAAAGCAGAGACATTGCTTTGCCAGCAAAGGTCCATCTAGTCAAGGCTATGGTTTTTCCAGTGGTCATGTATGGATGTGAGAGTTGAACTGTGAAAAAGTTAAGCGCCCAAGAATTGATGGTTTTGAACTGTGGTGTTGGAGAAGACTCTTGAGAGTCCTTTGGACTGCAAGGAGATCCAACCAGTCCATTCTGAAGGAGATCACTCCTGGGTGTTCTTTGTAAGGAATGATGCTAAAGCTGAAACTCCAGTACTTTGGCCACCTCATGTGAGGAGTTGACTCAGTGGAAAAGATTTTAATGCTGGGAGGGATTGGGGGCAGGAGGAAAAGGGAACGACAGAGGATGAGATGGCTGGATGTCATCACCGACTTGATGGACGTGAGTTTGAGTGAACTCCGGGCATTGGTGATGGACAGGGAGGCCTGGCGTGGTGCGATTCATGGAGTTGCAAAGAATCGGACATGACTGAGCGACTAAACTGAACTGAAACTTATCTAGAAAAATACAGTTGTTTTTTTTAAGAATGAAAGAAAACTTAGATAGTTTAATTGTATTTGTTCTTTTAAATGATGAGGAAGTACATTTTATCTGCACTTTCTAATTCCCTTGACAAACTGTCTTCTTGCATTAACCACAATTGCCACTTAATAGTTTACATTTTTAAAATTAGCATCCCTTTAAAAAGAAGTTCCCAATTTTATATTAAATATTATGAATGTTTCTGGGTTTTAATTTAAAGATACTTTCAAAGATAAGAAACCTTTAGAAATCTGTTAGTAACTCTGTGTTATATTCCAAAAACAGAAAAGAAATGGGGAACACATGTATACCTGTGGTGGATTCATTTCGATATTTGGCAAAACCAATACAATAGTGTAAAGCTTAAAAATAAAATAAAATAAAAAATAAAATAAAAGAAATAATAAAAATTCTTTCAGAAGATGTGAGAGTCATGTGGAAGTAAGAAACTGAGTAGGAATCTCAACAGTGATTACATATTATTGTTTATTTTAATTACTGATAGGTCTTTTAAGAGTAACTCTTAAATAAAAGTAGAAATGTTTCCTTATGTTGTGTGCCAAAAGGACTCATCGAAAATACATACATATTTCCCAGTTAGTACCTGAATTTTAATCAGTCACCTTCTGTCATGTAGTAATGCATTTATAAATCTGTTATTCTATTTAATTATCAGTTGCACCCAATGCATAATGAGCATATAAAATTATAATACTATAATGCAATTTTTTTAATCCCAATAAGAATTTTTTTTCTTTCGTGAATGTGTATCATATCATTTCTAGGAATCTTGAGTTTAAATCTAATAATTAACTATTTTTCTTTACCTATTACATCTATTTAGAATTCATTGTAAGCCATTCATGTTAGAAATTAGGATCCAGATAGTAAACTAGAGAGGTGATAATCCAACTGAGCTATCAGCAATAATATGGGCTGGAAAAATAAAACTAATTGAGCTTAGACATGCCAAGTAGCACAGTTTAATGGGCCTTGATCTCAGGAATTTGGGAAGCACAGGGAGATGTGGAGAACAAACCACTCTGTTTTTCTGTTTTTTTATTTTGCCTTTTCTCTCCAAGATGTGTAAGGCTAGGCATTACAATCTGAAAAGAGGTCAAACTTCTGTTTTACTGAAGGCAGAGTATCCATACTTTTCCAAATATTTTGACAAGGAACAACCCTAGAAATTATACTCTAAACAAATTAAATTACTCTGAAAAATGGACAGAAGAAGAAAGGTCACCTATAGGACTTAAGATCCAAAGGAAAACCTAGAGGAAAATATCCTGGGTTGGAGTTTTGCTTTATATATGCTAGATTTAGAATGCAAGAATCCACAATCCAGAAATGCCAACAGTTAGATAAGAATGATTTAACAAGAACCTACTTTCTCAGATCAAAAGACGAGAAATATAGAAAACTAGCAAGACATAAATATTTTAGAAGTAAAATCAAAATACCACAGACATAAAATTTCTGGCTTCCTACTCACTCATGCCAACAAAGCCCAATTAAATATAAAACCATCTTATACTGCCCAGATGTTGTCAAATAAAGATCAGTAGAGAACTAGACACTTTCCCAAGCAGTGACAATGGAGTGAGGAAATGATGCCTATCTTTAATATGTGAATTTAGGTCAAATGAATATCCACGAGGAAAAAAATGAATCTTGATGCTTACCATAGACAGAGCATCTGTTTAAATGGATCACTGATCTAAATGTGATGGTGAAACAATAATGTTTGAAAAATAATCATAGGTCAATCCTTTTGTTAATTTTGAATAAGTGATAATATATTAAACAGGGAATTAAGTGTACTAACCACAAAAGAAATAGTTGATTAATTGAGCTACAATAAAATCATGAACTTATCTTAAAATAGTACAATAAAGAGGATGATTTGAGAAACTATAGATTGAAAGAAAGCATTTCCAATACATATTTTGTATAAGATACTCTGTGAAGAATGTATAATGGACCAAAATCAGTCAGTAAAAGAAAGAGCGACAGAATAGGAAAAAAAGGAGAAGTAGATATAAAGATGTATCATTGGGTTTGCTGCTGTAGGCAACAAGGGCTCAATTATCTAGGACCTTTAGAAATTTTACCAGAAGTTTCCCAGAATTTTATCCCTGACATACTGAAGGCTGAATCATGTCTCATTCTCCATTTTTGAGAATTACAGCTGGGGAGAACAGATTAATTGCCCCACATTTTTAAGCTGCACATATATACAAGGAGAAATAATACATTGATGATATAGAATGCTTTAAAGAATGTAGAAAGATACCAGGCATTCCTGAGATGTTGTCAGTGAAAGGGATATTGGATTGTCCAAAACAGCTGCAGCCCACATCAAAGATTGAGGGACATAATGCTGGGTACTGATGAAGTTGTAGCATCATTAATTGTGAAGTGAAATCGCTCAGTCGTGTCTGACTCTTTGCAACCCCACGGAATGTAGCCTGCTGTACTCCTTGTTCCGTGGGATTTTCCAGGCAAGATACTGGAGTGGGTTGCTGTTTCCTTTACCGGGGATCTTCCCAACCCAGGGATCGAACCCAGGTCTCCTGCACTGCAGGCAGACTCTCTACCTTCAGAGCCACCAGGAGGCCTATCATTAATTAGGTGCAATGCTAAAAAACAGATGAACTAAAGAGCAGAGGAAGGAGTAATTTAAAAGATTACCCTGGATTCTTCTGTGAAAGAGGACAATTTCTAATTTTCTCCCTCATGGGGTAGTGTAGCCATTATTTTATTATCCATGCAATGCATGATGTTGCCTATATTTTGTCACTGTTTCTATTTTCATGAATTTTTATCACACATTGTATCTATTTTCAAATATCATAGTTAGCTTAAAATTTCAAAGTAAAATTTTGTCCTCAAACTAAAGAGGATGAATATTATGAACAAGAATATAAATAAACACTTAGTATTTGTCTAATTATGGATATGTATATTGAATATATATATATATATATATATATATATATGTATGTATGTATACACACACACTATATATATATCACACCATGAGAAGTGCTGAGCTGGCTGAGTTACAAGAATCAAGATTGCCAGGAGAAGAATCAACAACCTCAGATATGCAGATGATACCACTCTAAAGGCAGAAAGTGAAGAGGAACTAAAAGCCTTTTGATGAGGAGAAAGAGAGTGAAAAAGCTGGCATGAAACTCAACACTCAAAAAACTAAGATCATGGTATCTGTCCCATTACTTCATGACAAACAGAAGGGGAAAAAGTGGAAGCAGTGACAAATTTTCTCTTCTTAGGCTCTAAAATCACTGTGGATGGTGACTGCAGCCATGACATTTAAAAGGCTCTTGCTTCTTGGAAGGAAAGTTATGACAAACCTAGACAGCATACTAAAAAACAAGGATATCACTTTGCCAACAAAGGTCCATATAATCAGAGCTCTGGTCTTCCCTGTAGTCATGTACAGATGTGAGAGTTGGACCATAAAGAAGGCTGAGTGCTGAAGAATTGATGGTTTTGAATTGTGGTATAGGAGAAGACTCTTGAGATTACCTTGGCCAGCAAAATCAAGCCAGTCAATACTAAAGGAAATCAACTCTGAACACTCAGTGGAAGCACATATACTGAAGCTGAGGCTCCAATACTTTGGTCACCTGATGTGAAGAGCCCACTCATTGGAAAAGACCCTGATTCTGTGAAAGACTGAAGGCAGTAGAAAAAGAGGGTGAAAGAGGATGAGATGGTTGGATAGAATCACCAATTCAATGAACTTAGGCAAACTCCTGAAGATAGTGAGGGACAGGGAGGCCTGATGTGCTACAGCCCATGGGGTTGCAAAAAGTTGGATACAGCATTGCAACTGAACAACAACAACAGTATATGCAGTCAGTTTAGTCACTCAGTCTTGTCCAACTCTGCGACCCCAAGGACTGCAGCGTGCCAGGCTTCCCTGTCCATCACCAACTCCCAGAGCTTGCTCAAACTCATGTCCATCGAGTCAGTGATGCCATCCAATCATCTCATCCTCTGTCACCCTCTTCTCTTCCTGCCCTCAATCTTTTCCAGAATCAGGGTCTTTTCCAATTCATCAGTTCTTCTTATCAGGTGGCCAAAGTCTTGGAGCTTCCACTTCAGCATCAGTTCTTCCAGTGAATATTCAGGACTGATTTCCTTTAGGATTGACTGGTTTGATTTCCTTGCAGTCCAAGAGATTTTAGAGAGTCTTCTCCAACAACACAGCTCAAAAGCATCAATTCTTCAGCGCTCAGCTTTCTTTATTGTCCAACTCTCATATTTATACATGAATACTAAAAAAAACATAACTTTGACTACACAGATCCCTGTCAGCAAAGTAATGTCTCTACTTCTTAATATGGTGTTTAGGTTGGCTAGGTTTAAAGATTTACTGAGCATGGCCCTGCATATCAGAACAAGAACCAGTTTCCCCAACAGTCAGTCTCTCCCATCAGGAAGCTTCCATAAACCCCTTATCCTTATTCATCAGAGGGCAAACAGAATGGAAACTGCAATCACAGAAAACTAATCAAACTGATCATACAGACCAAAGCCTTATTTAACTCAATGAAACTATGACCCGTGCTGTGTAGGGCCACCCAAGATGGGAGGGTCATGGTGGAGAGTTCTGACAAAATGTGGTCCACTGGAGAAGACAATGGCAAACCACTTCAGTATTCTTGCCTCGAGAACCCCATGAACAGTATGAAAAAGCAAAAAGATAGGACACTGAAATAGGAACTCCCCAGGTCGGTAGGTGCCCAATATGCTTCTGGAGAAGAGTGGAGAAATAACTCCAGAAACAATGAAAAGACAGAGCCAAAGTGAAAACAACTCCCCAGTTGTGGTTGTGACTGGTGGTGGAAGTAAAGTCTGATAATGTAAAGAACAATATTGCATAGGAACCTGGAATGTTAGGTCCATAAATCAAGGTAAATTGGAAGTAGTCAAACAGGAGATGGGAAGAATGGCCATTGACTTTTTAGGAATCTGAACTAAAATGGACTGGAATGGGCAAATTTATTTCAGATGACCATTATATTTACTACTGTGGGCGAGAATCCCTTAGAAGAAATGGAGTAGCCCTCATAGTTAACAAAGAGTACAAAATGCAGTACTTGGGTGCAATATCAAAAATGATAGTGATCTCTGTTCGTTTCCAAGGCAAATCATTCAATGTCACGATAATCAAAATCTATGCCCCAACCACTAATGCTGAAGAAGCTGATTTGAAGACCTACAAGACCTTCTAGAATTAACACGTCCTCCACCACCCCCACCCCATAAAAAAAGAACAACAATATATTTAGAACCACACCAAATTTTTTTTAAATTTCAGTTTGACTACAAAAGTGTTTAAGATATAAGACAAAATAAATGTGAAACATGAGTCAGAGTTAGTTTTTGTGTTTGTTTCTGTGTTAAATAATTTTAAAAAAAATTAGATTCCATGTATATACAATGGAATTACAGGAAAAATGTCTTTCAAATTTAATGTATTTAGATTTCATTAAAATTCAATTTCAATTTCTTATATAACATTTTGCTCATACCTTGTTCTTTAAATATATACAATTTAATCTCATTTGTTTCTTAACAAAAATAATACTAGTTAGCACAGGATAGTTACCATACTATTTTATTAAGTAATAATTGATGGTGAATTCATTAAGTAATAATTGATGGTGAATTCATATAGTTTATAGGAAATAACTCAGTGAACCATACTGGAATTTAGCTCATCCTTAAAATATCAGTTTTAAAAAAGATAGGATGATACATTAGTGGTCTAAAAATAATATAGCCTTCAGAAGATTAACAATTTACCAAAATGTTATTTTTACACTGGAGAAGCTCTGAATAAGTGGAAGAAAATTATGTAATGCTAAAATGGTAAATCTAATCTAACATTTGGATGCATATATGATAAAGGATTTTATATTGATATTTTCTGTTATGTAAAAGCAATGATATCCATCCAAGATTTTGTTTTTCCAAGATGAAATAATGTATACAGACAGATATATTAATACCTTTTTTGTTTATTCCAAAATCTTTACTCTATGCAAATAATCACAGGAAAAGTTACTAGATTAGCATGAGGCTCATTCTTATCAGCTCTTTGTAAAAGCAGAAACAATCCCAGCATTTCTATACTTGTGTTTGAAAATGTTAAGTATATCTATAAATTTCTGTTTTCTTAATATGTAGCTGTCAGAGTAGTCAGTACTGTACACAGATATGTACTCTAGAGTCTGTGGCAAACAATTTCCAGTACACTTACATAAATTTTCCCTATAAAGTTTGAATATTTAAGCAGAGTATTTATTTTACACATCAAACTATTGAAATGTGTATCTTAGCACTGATTACAAGTAAAAAAAAAAAAAAAAGTAACTACAGCAAATTGATATGAGGGTCATGTATTGTCTATTTAACAATTATTGATTAATTTTTTTAGTGATTATTTAGTGTTAGTAAACTCAAACAGAAAGCAATTATGACTGAAATAATATACCAAGTAAGATGTATAGGTGTAAGTTCTTGTTTCTAAAACTTAGTAGACAAACAGATTCTGACAACAACAATAATCAGAGAAGACTAAATAATTTTGAAGCTTAATCAACACCTCAAGTATAAATTAAAAAAATGTTCACTGATAAGTTCTCAGTAGCATTGACTGATTCACATTTTTAAGGGCAACAGCAGCCATATTTCAACAGGGAGTTTAGACATTGATAAATTTATCACATGGAAACTTTTCTGGTATTCAGCTCATATAGCAGTGAAATGTTGGCTTTGTGAGAATTTACAGCCATAATATGAGATACATAGCTCATCCTTTTATTTATTGTAGAAGTCCCCTGACCACTAGCAAAGTTATAAATGGTGAATTAAGTCACAAAAATATAGTTGCAATTCAGTCTAAGTCCTTTTTATACTAAAAACAAAAACAGGTTTGGAAAATGATTATCAGTAACACATTTGTTTTTATAGCTTAAAAATTAATTTCATAAAAATAAAGTATATGTTACTTAATTAGCAAATGAGTTGATTAACTCATTGAGAAACTCAGAGTGTTGAGGTGAGAAATCTACATGACAGTTTTTATATGTGCAGCAGAGTAGAACTCTACAGAATTACTGCTTTGGCTATAATGTAAATCATTTTGGAAATAGATGTTGAAACAAAGGAAAATAAATTTTATTTGGCTATTATAGTCTGGGGTCTGTGTGATTGTGGGTAGCAAACTGTAGGTAATCCTTAATTTCTACCACCTGGAGGTGGTTTTGGAATCTGAAAAATAGCTCAAAGAGGTTGTTTTGTGTGGGTTTCCCCAGTGGCTCAGCTGTTTAGTCCTCCTGCAATGCTGGCAATGAGAGACACAGGTTTGATCCCTAAGCAGTATCTGTCTCTGGGTCAAGAAGATTCGCTGGAGAAGGGCATGACAACCGACTCTAATATTCTTGCCTGGAGAATCCCTGGACAGAGAGGCCTGACGGACTACAGTCCATAGGGTGGCAAAGAGTATGACATGACTGAAGCAACTTAGCACTGCACTGCATAATAAATATTGATGTGATAAAACTCAGTAATTAAAACAAACAGAAATCTCAGATTGATGATTTAAAAAATTACTGCATGTTGATGTGTGGCAGAATCAATACAATATTGTAATTAGCCTCCAATTAAAATAAATAAATTTAAATTAAAAAAAAAGAAGTTACTGCAGCAATAAAGAATCATTTAAACTTAAAAGATTTGTGTATGTTAGTCACTCAGCAACCCCATGGACTGTGGCCTGCCAGGCTCCTCTGTCTGTGGGACTGTAGCAAGAATACTGTAGTCTGTAGCCATTCCCTTCTCCAGGGGATCTTCTTCACCCAGGGATCGAACCTGGGTCTCATGCATTGCAGGCAAATTATTTACCACTTGAGCCATGAGGGAAACCCTTAAAAGATTTAGAGGGGTTCAAATATGAAGGAATGAACAAGATATAACAGGGACATATGACCTAAAAGAAAGCTAAGTTACAGACTTCAATATCATAAAATAAGGGAATTAAAAAAAGACAGAAAAATATCTTTATAAAGCATAATATAATCTGTGATAAAATAATAGTTCACACAATATTGTGATAAAGGATAAATGTAAATGTGGCAACATAGTCTTAAAATATTTAAGGCTACAGTTTAATAATGTTGTTGTTGTTGTTTTGTAGTCACTAAATTTTGTCTGACTCTTTTGCAACCCTATGATCTGTAACCCACCAGGCTCCTCTGTCCCTGGGATTTTCCGGGCAATAATACTGGAGTGGATAGGACTTTATAATAAAGAAGAACAAATATAGACCACTTATTTTCTCTTAAATGTATGGCAATATTTTCCACCATTCCCCTGTACAGGGTTTGCGTTTTTGTTTTTGTTAATTTGCTCAATTGTGTCTGATTCTTTGTGACCCCATGGACTGCAGGACGCCAGGCTTCTGTTTTTCACCATCTCTCGGAGATGATTGCTCAAACTCATGTCCACTAAGTTGGTGATAGCATCTAACCATCTCATCCTCTGTTGTCCTCTTCTCCTTCTGCCTTCAATCTTTCCCAGCATCAGGGTCTTTTCCAATGAGGCAGTTCTTTGCATCAAGTGGCCAAAGTCTTGGAGCTTCAGCATCAGTCCTTCCAATGAATAATCAGGATTGATTTCCATTAGGATTGACTGATTGGATCTCCTTGCAGTCCAAGGGACTCTCGAGAGTCTTCTCCAACACCACAAATTGAAAGCATCAATTCTTCAGTGCTCAGCCTTCTTTATTATCCAACTCTTATATCCACACATGACTAATGTAAAAAACTTTGCTTTGCTTATATGGACCTTTGTTGGCAGAATGATGTCTCTACTTTTTATATGCTATCTAGCTTTGTCATAGCTTTCCTTCCAAGGAGGAAGTGTCTTTTCATTCCATAGCTGCAGTCACCATCTACAGTGATTTTGGAGCCCAAGAAAATAAATTCCATCACTGTTTCATTTGTTTCCCCATCTATTTGCCATAAAGTGATGTACCGGATGCCATGATCTTAGTTTTTTGAATGTTGAGTTTTAAGGCAGTGTTTTCACTCTCCTCTTTCACCCTCATCAAGAGGTTCTTTAGTTTCTCTTTGTTTTTGCCCTAAGGGTTGTGTCATCTGCATATCTGAGGTTATTGATATTTCTTCTGACAATCTGGATTCCAGCTTGTGCTTCATCCAGCCCAGAGTTTCTCATGATGTAATCTGAGTATAAGTTAAATAAGCAGGGTGACAATATACAGCCTTGATGTACTCTTTTCCCAATCTTGAGTCAGTCTTTTGTTCCATGTCCAGTTCTTATTGCTCCTTCTTGACCTGCATAGAGGTTTCACAGGTGGCAAGTAAGGTGATCTGGTATTCCCATCTCTTGAAGAATTTTCCACATTTTGGTGTGATTCACACAAAGGCTTTAGAGTAGTCAATGAAGGGTTTCCATGTATACATACAATTCCACTTCTTATCTAATCAAATTGGCATACCAAAATTTACCATCTTTGTCTCCTCTGTCATCAGGTTGTTAGTACTTTTTGTGTTTCATGTTTACTAGAGCATTCGTATCAGGATTAATGTTTCTTTGTTTCTTTCTTTCTTTTTTTCTCTCATAATCTTAAACTACTCTTGACACTATCTGCTCTTTACGTACAACTCTATTTCTTTGGCCCTTATGTTACAAAATTCAAACATCTTTGCTATAGGCATTGCCTCCAATTCCTTCTAACCCATTTTTTTCTGAGGTCTACTCTAAACAGGCTTTCCTTACAACTAATGAACAGAAACTCTAAAGCTAAGGTAATAATTAACTTGTACATTGCCAAATGCAGTGGCAAAATTTCAATCCTGAGGGTACTTCTGAAAGTAGCAGGACAATACACTCCCTCTATTATATTTTCTCTTTGCTTATTAGATACCACCATTTTCTCGGTTTCTTCTTACCACAGACTCTACTCTTTTACAGTCTCCTGTACTATTTTCTCCTCTTCTTGTCAACATAAGTATTAAGTCTCTGCTGCTGTTTTCTATGTATATTTAATCACTTGATGATGTTATTCCAGCTCAAGACTTTAAACACTGTATGCCCATGTTATTATAATTATTCCAAGCTCAAACATTTTCTTTAGAACTTTCTTGATGTTTGATTCTCTGAGTGTCTAGTAGATACCTGAAAAAGAAAAAAAAAAAAAAAGGTCTAACTATGATTATCAGTCTTCTAATTAAAAAAAAAAAACAAACGGTTTTTTGCAAAAGGCTTCCCTTTTATCTACTTCACTATCTCTGTTAAAAAAATATACACCATTGACTTTTCTCTTACACCATATTGAACTCATCAATACATTCTGTTGGCTTTACCTTCATAATGTAGTTAGAATCAAACCAATCAAACATCTAAACATGAAAACTACAATGTCAGAGATGATAAACATATAGACAGTTTACTTTGCCTGAAAGGAAAAATGGCAGATGTGTGATTAAATGCCATTTCATGGACTGTGATCACTGTTTCAACTGGATGGTCAGAGACTTGGAAGGAATGTGACTGAATATTTGATGACAAAGAATCCTGAGGAATAGTTGTATAGGTAGACCTCTCTAAGTGGCAAAAGAAAATGTTTTGTCCCCTCTCATTGTCCAACAGTAGGTAAGCTCAAATGCAGTACTTGGATGCAATCTCAAAAACAACAGAATGATCTCTGTTTATTTCCAAGGCAAACCATTCAATATCACAGTAATCTAAGTCTATGCCCCGATCAGTAATGCTGATGAAGCTGAAGTTGAATGGTTCTATGAAGACCTACAAGACCTTTTAGAACTAACACCCAAAAAAGATGTCCTTTTCATTATAGAGGACTGAAATGCAAAAGTAGGAAGTCAAGTGATACCTGGAGTAACAGGCAAATTTGGTCTTGGAGTACAAAACGAAGCAGGTCAAAGGCTAACAGAGTTTTTCCAAGAAAATGTACTGGTCACCCTCTTCTAACTACACAAGAGAAGACTCTATACACTGACATCACCAGATGGTCAAAACTGAACTCAGACTGATTATATCCTTTGCAGCCAAAGATGGAGAAGTTCTATACAGTCAGCAAAAACAAGACTGGGAGCTGACTGTGTCTCAGATCATGAACTCCTTATTGCCAAACTTATACTGCAATTGAGTAAAGTAGAGAAAACCACTAAACCATTCAGGTATAACCTAAATCAAATCCCTTACAATTATACAGTGGAAAGGACAAATAGCTTCAAGGGGTTAGATCTGATAGAGAATGCCTGAATAACTAAGGCCAGAGGTTCATGACATTGTACAGTAGGCAAGGATCAAGAACATCCCCAAGAAAAAGAAATGGAATAAAGGAAAATGGTTGTCTGAGGAGGCCTTATAAATAGCTGTGAAAAGAAGGGAAGCAAAAAGGAAAGGAGAAAAGGAAAGATATACCCATTTGAATGCAGAGTTCCAAAGAATAGCAAGGAGAGATAAGAAAGCCTTCCTCCATGATCAATGCAAAGAAATAGAGGAAAACAATAGAATAGGGAAGACTAGAGATCTCTTCAAGAAAATCAGAGATATCAAGGGAATATTTCATGCAAAGATGGGTCCAATAAAGGACAGAAATGGTATGGACCTAACAGAAGCAGAAGATATTAAGAAACGATAAAAAGAATACACAGAAGAACTATACAGAAAACCCAGATGACCCAGATAACCACGATGGTGTGATCACTCACCTAGACACAGACATCCTAGAATGCGACGTCAAGTGAGTCTTAGGAAGCATCACTACGAACAAAGCTAGTGGAGGTGACAGAATTCCATTTGAACGCTTTCAAATCCTAAAAGATGATGCTGTGAAAATGCTACACTCAATATGCCAGCAAATCTGGCATACCCAACCAAGGGCTGGAAAAGATCTCTTTGCATTCCAATCCCAAAGAAAGGCTATGCCAAAGAATCCTCAAACTATTGCACAATTGCCCTCATCTCACATGCTAGCAAAGTAATTCTCAAAAATGCTCTAGGACAGGCAGCAACAGTATGTGAACCATGAACTTCCAGATGTCCAAGCTGGATTTAGAAGAGCCAGAGAAACCAGAAATCAAATTGCCAACATCTGTTAGATCATTGAAAAAGCAAGAGAGTTCCAGAAAAGCATCTACTTCTGCTTCATTGACTATGCCAAAGCCTTTGACTGTGTGGATCACATAAACTGTGGAAAATTCTGAAAGAGATGGTAATACCAGACCACCTTCCCTGCCTCCAGAGAAATCTGTATGCAGGTTAAGAAGAAACAGTTAGAACTGGACATGGAAAAATAGACTGGTTCCAAATCAGGAAATGAGTATATCAAGGCTGTATATGGTCACCCTGCGTATTTAACTTCTATGCAGAGTACATCATGAGAAATGCTGGGCTGGATGAAGCACAAGCTGTAATCAAAATTACCAGAAGAAATATCAATAACTTCAGATATGCCGATGACACCCGCCTTATGGCAGAAAGTGAATAAGAACTAAAGAGCCTCTTGATGAAAGTGAAAGAGGAGAGTGAAAAAGTTGGCTTAAAACTCAACATTCAGAAAGCTAAGATCATGGCATCGAGTCCCACCACTTCATGGGCAAATATATAGGGAAAACAGTGGAAAAAGTGACAGACTTTATTTTGGGGGCTCCAAAATCACTGCAGATGGTGACTGCAGCCATGGAATTAAAGATGCTTGCTCCTTAGAAGAAAAGCTATGAGAAACCTAGACAGCATTTTAAAAAGCAGAGACATTACTTTACCAACAAGGTCCATCTAGTCAAATCTATGTTTTTTCCAGAAATCATGTATGGATATGAGAGTTGGACTATAAATAAAGCTGAGCACCAAAGAATTGATGCTTTTGAACTGTGGTGTTGGAGAAGACTCTTGAGAGTCCCTTGGACTACAAGGAGGTCCAACCAGTCCATCCTAAAGGAGATCAATCCTGGGTGTTCATTGAGAGGACTGATGCTAAAGCTGAAACTCCAATACTTTGGCCACCTGATGTGAAGAACTGACTCATTTGAAAAGACCCTGATGCTGGGAAAGATTGAAGGCAGAATGAGAAGGGGATGACAGTGGATCAGATGGTTTTATGGCATCACTGACTCTATGGATATGAGTTTGAGTAGGCTCCAGGAGTTGGTTATGAACAGGGAAGCCTGGTGTCCTGCAGTCCATGGAGTCACAAAGAATCAGACACGACTGAGCGGCTGAACTGAAGCTCAGCAGAGGAAGGTTTTACTCATAAAATAGATAGGATGACTTGTTCTGTGGATACCCTTGGGTTCTTTCCCTACGCACACTTGTCATTGCTCATGTGACAAAGTTGGGCATGGTGTCAGGGATGGAGGTTATGCATAGGCTCAGGAACTAGACTTCTGTGTGCCTGTCCACAGTTACTGATGAAGTCTAATATTCCAACATCAGAAATCAACACAGTTCTTGATTTGACACCATTTGCCAGGATAATCACCCTGTTACCTAGTGGCAAGTTGATTACATTGGATTGCTTCTGTCACAGGAGGTCTTTTGTTTTTAATGGAATAGATATTTACTCTGGATATAGATTTGCCTTTCTTACTTGCAATACCTCTACCAAAACTGCTCTACATGGGCTTACACAATATCTTATATACTAATATACTACACAGCCTGGCTTTTAATGAAAACCTCACCTCAAATGTAATGAAGTATGGGAATGGACCCATACTCATGGAATTCATTGGTCTTACCATGTAACCCACTATCCTCAAGCAACTGGCTTGATAGTTGTTTGAAGACTCAGTTACACTGGTAGCTAGGGGGCAACGTCTTGCAAGGCTGGGGCAGTTTTATCAGAAGGCTATATAGTTTCTCAAGTAGAGTCCAATATATGGTACTGTTTCTTCCATAGCCAAGATACAGAGGTTCAGTGAGAGAATAAGAGTGCTATCATTTTCTCTTATGTATAATAACTCACTACCAAAATTTTTGCTTTCTGTCACTGTGACCTTATGCTCGACTGGCATAAAGGTCTTAGTCCCAAAGGGAGAAATATCTACATGAAGAAACATACCAATTATTTCATTAAACTGAAAGTGAAGGCTACTACAAGGCAATATTAGATACCACATGCCTCTAGATAAGTTTGCAAAAATCTGTATAATTAATGTTGCCTTCCAAGTGGTAATTGGGCTGCTACTCCACAGTTAAGGTAAGAAAGAGTATACCTGTGTTATTTGAAATCCCCTAGAGTGTTGCCTGGGAAATCCCATGGATGGAGGAGCCTGGTAGGCTGCAGTCCATGGGGTCGCTAAGAGTCGGACACGACTGAGCAACTTCACTTTCACTTTTCACTTTCATGCACTGGAGATGGAAATGGCAACCTACTCCAGTGTTCTTGCCTGGAGAATCCCAGGGACAGGGGAACCTGGTGGGCTGCTGTCTGTGGGGTCACACAGAGTCGGACACGACTGACTCGACTTAGCAGCAGCAGCAGCAGCAGCAGTGTATCTTACTATTACTTTATGTTCCCTGGTGGCTCAGATGATAAAGAATCTGCCTGCAATGTAGGATACCCATGCTTGACCCCTTGGTTGGAAGATCCCCTGGAGGAGGGAATGGCTACCCACTCCAGTATTCTTGCCTGGAGAATTCCATGGACAGAGGAGCCTGGCAGGCTATGGGGTTGCAGAGTTGGACACAACTGAGAAACTAAAACTTTTATTTTCACTATGGTTAAAGTCAATGGAAAACTACAGCAACTCAATTCTGGTAAAAATGTTATTTGTCTAGACCCTCAAGAATGAAGGAATGATCTTCAGATGGCTAAAGAAGGCCTCTTCTCCAAGGGATATTCCTGAACTAGGGATTGAACCTGGGTTTCCCACATTGCAGGCAGATTCTTTACCATCTGAGCCACAAGGGAAGCCCAAAGAAGGCCTAATTCAATTTTAATTTTAATGAAGTTCAACTTATCACATTTTCCTTCTTGGATAATATTTTTGGTGTTGTGCAAAACCTCACTAGCCAACCAAAAGTCATGCATATTTTCTTCAGTGCTTTTGTCCAGAAGCTTATGGTTTTACATTTTGAGTTTTGGACTATAACACAGTTTAAGTTAGTTTTTATATAAGGCAAGAGGCCTGTGTCTAAGTTCAATGGTTATATATAGGCATCCAGTTGTTCTAGCTCTATCTGCTGAAAACTCTCCTTTCTCAATTGAATCCCTTTGTCTTTTGTCAAAAATCAGTTGACTGTGTTTATGTAGGTCTATATCTGGGCACTCAATCATGTTTTATTGACCTCTTTTTTATTATCTTACCATCATCATGTGCTTTTGATTTCAATTGTTCTATAGTCTTGAAATTGGATAGGAAGTTCTCCAATTTGTTTCTTCTTTTATGTAATATTGACTATATTGTGTCCTTTGTTTTTCCATATACATCTTACAGTCAGTCTGTGGATATCCACAAATTATTCTCCTCATATTTTGATTGAAATTGTCTTGAATTAATAGATCAATTTGGGAGGAATTGACATCTAACAATACCAAGGCTTCCAACCTTATGTTTCCAATCTATGCAAAATACACCTCCATTAATTTAGATCTTTATATTTTTTCCAGTAATTTGTAGTTTTCCATGTATAGTTCCTATGCATACTTCTTAGGTTTGTACAGAAATGCTTCATGATTGTAGTGCTATTTGGAATGTTATTTTTTAAAGTTGCAGATTCAGTATTTTGTTGCTTGGGTATAGGAAGCCAATTCATTTTTGCACATTAACATTATATTCTGCAACCTTGCCAAATAAGCTTACTACTTAGAGACTTGCTTTTTTTGTCTGTTTGCTTTTTGTATGTTCTTTGACATTTTCTACTCCAGATCACTTTTTCAGTATTGAAAATCATTTCATCTGAAGATGAACACAGTTTTCTTTCCTATCTGCATCCTTTTCTTTCTTTCTCTTCCTTTATTGCCCTAAGGGAAGTTAGATCTTCTAATATGGTGTTGAACAGAAGTCAGAGATGAACACATCCTTTCCTTGGTCCTGATCTTAGAGAGAAAGTAGTAGTCTCTCAGTATTTCCTGGTGACTCAGTGATAAAGAATCTGCCTGCCAAGCAGGAAATGGGTTTTCAATCCCTGGGTCAGGAAGATTCCCCTGGAGAAGGAAATGGTAATCCACTCCAGTATTTTTGCCTGGAAGATCCCATGGGCAGAGGAGCTTGGTGGCCTATAGTCCTTGTAGTTGCAAAGTGTTGGAAGACACAGCAGCAGCTGAAGCAGTGGTCTCTCACCATTCTGTATCACATACCTATAAGTTCTGTTTATAACCTGTTTTAGGGCCTCCCCAAGTAGCTTAAAAGGTAAAGAATATGCCTACAATGCAGGAGACTCGGGTTTGATCCCTGGGTCAGGAAGATCCCCTGGAAAAGGAAATGGCAACCCACTCCAGAATTCTTGCCTGGAGAATTCCATGGACAGGGAGCCTGTTGGGTTACAGGCCATGGGATTGCAAAGAGTTGGACACAACTGAGTAACTAATGCTTCCATCTTCAAAGCCTACTTTTATGGTAAGGGAGTTCTATTCTAGAATTTTGGGAGTTTTTAATCACAAATTGGAGAAGGCAGTGGCACCCTACTCCAGTAATCTTGCCTAGAGACTCCTATGGATGGAGGAGCCTAGTAGGCTGCAGTCCACGGGGTCGCGAAGAGTCGGACATGACCGAACGACTTCACTGTCACTTTTCACTTTCAAGCATTGGAGAAGGAAATGGCAACCCACTCCAGTGTTCTTGCCTGGAGAATCCCAGGGACAGGGGAGCCTGGTGGGCAGCTGTCTATGGGGTCACACAGAGTCGGACATGACTGAAGCGACTTAGCAGCAGCAGCAATCACAAATAGGTGTTCAATTTTGCTGACTACTTTCTATGCATCTTATGATTTTTCTCAGTCTACTAACCTCACAAGTTGCATTTATTTATTCATTAATGTTAAACCAGTTTCCTAATCTTGAAGCAAACTTCACATAGTCACTGTATCTTATCCTTTTAAATATTATTGTATTTAATTTGATGTTTTGTAAGGATCTCTGCTTCTCTTTTCACTTATAGTAACATTTGGTAGTTTTATTCTAGTTAGAAAAATGTTGATTACTGAAATATGAAAGAAATAGTATTGGATACATTCCTATACTAAATAATTTTATTACCATGCAAAAAATATGCTATCCTGAATCAAACTAATTTATACAAAAATTAGGTAATATATAATATATATGTTTTAAATTCAAAAAATATTTTTAATTGTGTCTATTCTTTTGAAATACTGTTTGTATAGTGTGTAAGTATATACACACTTTCCTGGGTGAAGTTAAATAAAATATGAAGGTAGGGCAACAGTTCAGATGTGTTATTATATGGGAACAAAGATCACTGACTCTAGAGTCAGAACATTTAAAGTGTAAATCCCAGCTCTAACATTGTATGAACCTTGAAAAATTTTTTGCTGTCTCATTAGGTCAATAGAGGGTTCCCTGGTGGCTCAGTGGTAAAGAATCTGCCTGCAGTGCAGGAGACCTGGGTTTGATCCCTGGGTTGGGAAGATCTCCTGGGGAAGGGATTGGCTACCCACTCCAATATTCTTGCCTGGAGAATTTCAGGGACAGTGACGCCTAACAGGCAACATCCATGGGCCCCAAAGACTCAGATGCGACTGAGCAATTAACACTTTTCACTTTCAGGAGATCAGTAGAACAACTAATCCTATTTCAATCGTGGAATTATTATGAGATTATATGACATGATTTTTTCAAAATTCCCAGTATAGTTCTGACACATAATAAATATGTATTCATTTACTCAGCAAATGTTTGTTTAATGACTCTTCTTCTACTATAGTTAATAGGCACAAATTGAAAATCAAGAAGCCATGACTCTGAAGATGAATATGTTTAATTATGAAAAGTATAATTTAATGAATAAAAGTTTGTGACAGTTTATCAAAGCCTTTTGTGATTTGACTGAAAGGATGACAGGCAGAAAATGAGTATTTTCCCAAAGTTTCAGTAATCTATGAAGTGACTACAACCTAACAGCCTGACATTTCAATTATTAATTCTGAAATATGTGGAATTATGTGTTTGTAAAGATGCTAATTTTGCCACAAATTGTCTTTTTTACTAATCTGGATTAGAAATGTGCTAATGTGTCTCTTGCATCTGCAAGAGACATTGGCAGGCAGATTCTTTACCACTGAGCCACCTGGGAAGCCCAGATTACAAATATGTATTAATAAATTAACTCAGTTTTAATATTCTGTTATCAAAATTGCCAAATAAGCAACTGACTAATAAGTCTAAACACATTAAAATAAGCTTAACTACATTTTAAACAAATACATTGATATCAAACTAAATATAGATTCTTTGAGAGCTTAATACTTCAATGAAATTTAAAAAACTGGATTATGAGTTTCTCAGTTCAGTTCAGTTCAGTCGCTCAGTTGTGTCCGACTCTTTGCCACCCTGTGGACTTTAGCCTACCAGGCTCCTCTGTCCATGGGATTTTCCAGGCAATAGTCCTGGAGTGGATTGCCATTTCCTTCTCCAGTATGAGTTTTTATGAGTTTTTAGTATAGTTTAAAGGTTAATTAAGCTAATGTAAAATGGAACTGATTTAATAATTCTGTAGCTTTGTATCTTTCAGGTTCCTTTATTATGCAAAATTTGAATTTTGACAATGCTTTCACCTAATTTTGAATAGTTGAATTTTAAAATTATCATACATGTAATAGTAGATATTTTTATAGGAATGGAAACCTAAAATGTAAGAGAATTTAGAATATAAGAAATTATGAAGCAACTGATACTGCAAAATATTGATTTAACCAAGTTCACAAAGGAAGTATATTAAACTCCTCACATGCTTTTTCATCAAAGCTTCAGGGAACTTTTATCTGCAGATATTCAAGTGAATCATTGTTTTTATATGTACCTAAGTAGCAGAAATAAATAGAGACATTGTTGTATCAATGTATTGATCTCTACTGGGTGACTGCACACAAGCAGTAATACATTAGACAAGAAACAGGTTGTTTTTCTGCATTAGCTCTGAGGTGTCAGGACAAGTAAAACAATGACAGTGATATTAATGTAGCACCTCGAGGTGACAGTAGAAATAAGAAAGCTATTGATTTGTTAAACATCTTTAAAATCAGGAGTAAATCATTGTCTCATGAAAAAAGTGACATATTTATTTATTTCAAGCCTGGCATTTTATATGATTTTTATGTGATTTAAATGACATGTTCTACTTTCCACATTTGAAATTTATGAGTACAAATAGAGATGCACATGTCATGATGATAACACAAGCAGATGGATTTTATCACTCATATTTTTTAATATTTAAAGAAATTAACAAGGAAACATAGTAGCAAAGAAAGAATAGTAACTGATTTGCATTATTATTATTTTTTTTAATTTGGGAAGAATGTTGTCTACAGTACTGCCATTTCTGATTATTTCCTTAAGCTATTAAAATTGCATTGAGTGAGGCATCTGATCATTTAACTAAAAACAAAGAAAACCCTAAAAAAGATTAATCTGAGTATTAAGAAGGAATGTCAGCAAATTTAAAATACCCCAAAAATTAAAATAACAATTCAAAGCAGAAAGAGAAGAAAAACAATTAAAATCAATTTACACAAAATGATATATAAAAACATACACAAATAAAGATAATCTCATAAGAACTCACAAATAGAAATATCTGTGGCATGTGAAAGGTTATTACAAAGTAATATACAAGATTAGTTTGGGAATTTTGTACCAAAATAAATAATAAATGCTAACAGAGCACATTGTAGAGACTGTAAAGTGAAAGTGCAGTCGCTCAGTCATATCCGACTCTTTGTGACCCCGTGGACTGTAGCCTACCAGGCTCCTCCATCCATGGGATTCTCCAGGCAAGAGTACTGGAGTGGGTTGCCATGTCCTCCTACAGGGGATCTTCCCAACCCAGGGATCCAACCCAGGTCTCCAGCATTGCAAGCAGATGCTTTAACCTCTGAGCCACCAGGGAAGCCCTCGAAGAGAGACTGTAAGGGGAAATATTATGACCAAAGTTTTATCTAAACAGATTTTTAGTATGATAACATGCAGAGCTGGAAAAATAAAAAATAAAAACTCTGTCTGAGGAAAAATCCAAAAATCCAAAAGGCTAAAGTATTTATTCCACCTCTTCAGATGTCAGTAATGAAGCACAGTCCAGATTTATTCAGTATTTCCTAGGCAAAATGGAGAGAATAGAAACAGATATTTTTGCTCATGGCATTTTATTGGAAACTCCATGTCCCTCCTCATATGGCCAAACATAGGTCCACAGGTTTTATTCTAACATTTTCATTTGGAACCTGTTTTATTTTTTAAGCAGTTTTTAGATGAGTGTAACGGCAAGGATATCCAACCAGTCCATTCTAAAGGAGATCAGTCCTGGGTGTTCTTTGGAAGGAATGATGCTAAAGCTGAAACTCCAGTAGTTTGGCCACCTCATGCAAAGAGTTGACTCATTGGAAAAGACTCTGATGCTGGGAGGGATTGGGGGCAGGAGGAGAAGGGGACGACAGAGGATGAGATGGCTGGATGGCATCACCGACTGGATGGACGTGAGTTTGAGTGAACTCCGGGAGTTGGTGATGGACAGGGAGGCCTGGCGTGCTGCAATTCATGGGGTCCCAAAGAGTCGACATGACTGAGTGACTGAACTGAACTGAACTGAAACACAATGGAAACTTATGTTAATAAAATTGATCATCAATAATTTAAAAAAAAATTATTTGTTTTCTATTGAAGGATAATTGATTTACAGAATGTTGTTGTTTTCTGTCAAACCTCAACGTGAACCATCCATAGGTATACATATATCCCTTCCCTTTTGAACCTCCCTCCCATCTCCCTCCCCATCCCACTCCTCTAGGTTGATACAGAGCCCCTGTTTGAGTTTCCTGAGCCATACAGCAAATTCCTGTTGGCTCTCTATTTTACATTGAAGGAGTACTTCCAAACAGATGTGACACATGAAATTTAACTAGACTCTAATCACATCAAAAGTATAAGCAGGGCATTTAAATTAATGGGAACAGCATGGGCAAAACTCTCTGACCGGTAGACTTCCTTAAACAGAAAGGAGGTTATCGTAGAAAATTTTTGCATATCATAGGATCAGGAATTTTCAGAGCTAGATGAAGCTTATGCAGAATTTACACTTAACTTCCCAATATTCCTAAATGAGAAAACTAACAAGACAGTTCAAGAATTCTGCCATATACTACATAGGCAAAACAAAACAAACAAAAAGAACTATAACTGTGTTCAGGTTCCTTGACCCCAAGTCTGATATCTTTATAGTCTCACCAAGGTGTAGATCACAATATCTATGTTTTGCACATCTGTACACAGTGACTTAAATCTTTTTCCTTTAAATAATCTGAGACCCACACATCTTTATGAAGTGTAATTTATATTGTTATATGAGAAATATTCAATGCAGTTTTAGAAATGCATATTTTTCACTAAATATCAATAACTGGATAAGAATGAACACCTCTTCTTCCTTCTTCTCTACCATAAGGTTTGCTAGCTCTACACAGCTGTAGAAATTTAAATAACTGGCATGTGGGGACAGGGAGAAATTTAGCCTTTTCAAGCAGATTTTTTTTTTTTTTTTTTTTTGCAATGACATATTGTCTCATCAACACATCTAGGAGCTTCTATTTTTGAAATGCTTCACTTATCACTTGTGGAGTGTTGAAATGGAACCTATTTTTTCCCCAAAGAGAACATTCCTTGTGAAGACAGATTGTCTCATCTGCATTAAGAAACTGTCCCTCATGTAATACTGTGTCTATTGAGACAGCACATGCTTTCTCTCTGCAAAATTTGAATATTTAAAGATTGGAACTTTTAGTTTATTCTTCAATGGTATTTTGTTGTCAGGAGCTAATATTCTAACTGTTTGGGTTTGCATTCCTCATAAAACCCAATTATTATACTTAAAAAAGAAGAAATCATACTTCCATAAAAAGATACTGAATACAGAGATTGCAGATAAAACTTGCCTTGGCTAGTTAAGTGTCCTCCTTCCCCCTGGGGAATATATTCTATATATATGGAATCTTGTGACAGATAAAGGAATTGTGTTAAGTTGAAGAAAGCACCTATCTGGAGAAGCTGAAGGGCTTTTGGACACTGTAGACAATGAAGCTGTCCTCTCACCTTAGAATGGTCTGATACCCAGCACAGCAGGAGCAGGCTCAGGGTCCAAGAGCAGACGGTCTAGTTGGTGACATTGGCAAGTCACTCTACCACAGTAGCTCTCAGTTTCTGTGTGTGTATATGTCTGTGTGTCTATGTCTGTGCGTGTTCAGTGTACAGGGTAAGAATACTAATGGTAGATAACACATGGGGATTTTGTGAGTACTGAAAGTGCTTCAGCATGCCGTATGCTTTAGCATATACTACTTGGAAAGGAGTAAAATCTACATAATGACTTAAAAAAAAGTCACTGGAGTATAGTTGCTTTACAATGTTAGTTTCTCCTATATAGCAAAATGATTTCAGCTATATACATAGATATACACATAAATGTATCCCCTTGTTTTGAGTTTCCTTCCCATTTAGATCACCACAGGGCACTGAGTAAAGTTCCCTGTGATATACAGTAGGTTCTCATTAGTTACCTATTTTATACATGTTGTTGTTTAACTGCTAGGTTGTATCTGACTCTTTTGCAACACTATGGACTGGCGCCCATCAGACTCCTCTGTCCATGGGATTTCCTAGGCAAGACTACTGGAGTGGATTGCCATATCCTTCTCTAGATGATCTTCCTGACCCAGGGATGGAACACATGTTTTCTGCATTGGAAGGTGGATATGTTTTTACCACTGAGCCACCAGAAAAGTGCAGTCATATGTAGTAGTGTGTGTGTGTGTGTGTGTGTGTGTGTGTGTATCAATTCCAGTTTTTCAATTTATTCCGCTCTTTTCTTCCCCCTTTGGTGTCCATATTTTTTTTCTGTCTCTGTCTCTGTTTTGCAAATAGGTTAATCTGCACCATTTTTCTAGATTCCACATATAAACCTTAGTATTCGATATTTGTTTTTCTCTTCCTGTGTGACACTCTATGACATTCTCTGGGTCTATCCACAGCTCTAAAATAGAACTACAGTGTGACCCAGCAATCCCAACCCTAGGCATATACCCAAAGAAAGCCATAGCTCCAAAAGATACAATGGACCCCAGAGTTCATTGCGGGACTATTTACAGTAGCCAGGACATGGAAACAACCTAAATATCCATCAAAAGAGGAATGAATAAAGAAGATTGTAAGATATATATATATACACACACACACAATGGAATATTACTCAGCTATGAAAGGAAGAAAATGTACATATAGCTTTTGACATAAATTTTTATTATGTATGGTACTCACTTTGATAAAAATTCATGTTTAAAGCCATAGAGTTGACATGACTTAGTGAATACACAACATTCATTTTGAAAATATTAAATTTATAATGAAAAAGCTGTATGTATTTTAATCAAATGAACCTTATGTAACCAGCATGTAATCAGCATTCAAATCAGAGCAGCAGACATTCCTAGTAACCTCGTGGAACATTGAAATAGAACCTGTTTTTTCCCCAAACCTTTTTTACCTTCTTGGAGTCATTACACTAGCAAGGGTAATGACTATCCTGACATCTAACTATCAGTTTCTTTAGCCTGTGGTTGACTTTCTGTATGAGGAATTATACAATATGAATTCTTTTTTTCATTTTGCTTGTTTCACTCAGTAGTTTCTGACTTGTATGCTCAAGGCATCTGGGGAAAATGAGGTTCAGACAAAGGAATAAATCTAGCTACTTCTCAGTCAGTGGTGAGGAAAATCAAACTGACACTTTTTCCTGTACAACAACATCATTCAATTGCAGATAAAGACAGAAATATTTACCAACATTCATAAAAAATAAAGTGCACAATTTTATGCCATATCATGTTGTTGTTCTTTAGTCACTAAGTTATGTCCAATAGTTCTGCAACCCCATGGATGTAGCTCACCGGGTTCCTCTGTCCATGGGATTTCCCAGACAAAAAACTGGAGTGGGTTGCCGTTTCCTTCTCCAGGGTATCTTCCCAACACAGTGATCAAACCTGCATCTCCTGCATTGACAGGCAGATTCCTTACCACTGAGTCACCAGGGAAGCCCTACCATATCTTACTGACTTTAAGATATAAATAGAGCAAATAGTTTCAAAGAGGTAAGAATTCAGGGAACATAGCACCTAAAATTATTTATAAAAAACAAAAAATACTTCATGATAAAAGGTAGCCATTTAATAGAATAAAGCAACTTTAATAAAAGTATCCAGTACCACATACAAAATTATATATAAACAATGGTCTAAAAATATAAATGTTGCAAAGCATATAAGTATAAAAATAGCATTTTGAGAATTAACACTTGGAAGTTAGAGACAGCAAGGAATACTAGTGCCATAATCTCATTTTTTTTACTTAGAAATTAATACAGGTAATGTAGATTTGTTAAAGTAAATTAAAAATGGTTTTAAATCCATTATGTAAAGTCAAAATATTTAACCAAGAAACTTAAAAATAAAAGCATAAGTATTAAAAATTAAGAGATAGGCAGAGAAGAAACTTCTACCAATCTGTTTATATTTTTTGTTTAAAATCACTTAAAATGTCTCTTTATATTTTCTCCCTTCCTGATGTCTATTGGGTTAAAATACTTACCATTTCACTATTTTTTTTTTAATTACTATTTTGGAGTCATTGATTGCATTCCTCTTTTTTATTTTATCCTTAAAGTTTAAAGCAAATGTTGTTGTTAGTTGCTATTTCGTGTCTGACTCTTTATGACCACATGAACTGAAGCATGCAGACTCCTCTGTTCTCTCCTATCTCCTGGAGTTTGCTCAAATTCATTTCCATTTAGTCAGTGATGCTATCCAGCCATCTCATCCTCTGCTGCCCCATTCTTCTTTTGCCTTCACTCTTTCCTGGCATCAGAGTCTTTTTCAGTGAGTTGGCTTTTTGCATCAGGAGGCCAAAGTTATGGAGCTTCAGCTTCAGCATCAGTCCTTCCAATGAATATTCAGGGTTGATTTCCTTTAGAATGACTGGTTTGATCTCCTTGCAGTCCAAGGGACTCTCAAGAGTCTTCTCCAGCACCACAATTCGAAACCATGAATTCTTCAATGCGCAGCCTTCTTTATGGTCCAGCTCCTACATCCATACATGACTACTGGAGAAACCATAGCTTTGGGTAAACAGACCTTTGTCAGCAAAGTGATAGCTCTGCTTTTTAATACACTGTCTAGGCTTGTCATAGCTTTTCTTCTGGCTAGAGTCACATTTAACTCTCAATATTCTAACTATTTTATAGCTGCTTTTACAATTAATTAGTGTTAGGATCGAGTGCCCTATTGTTTCTTGTATCTCAGATGTCTTCTCAATGTTTGTTTCCTTTTTACTAAAATATAGAGTTAATATTTTATTTTGAGAGTTTGATAATGATAAAAAAAGCATTAGATCTGATAGAGAGTCATAGTTAAAACATTGCCCTTGGGAGTCTATGCTGATCATTTTCTTGCTCTATGGCCAGAAGTATAGTGCTCAAAGTCTCTGTTTTCTTTTCATTTGCACAATGAAGATAATTATATTAGACGATCTTATGCTGTCTTCCCTGTACGCTGACCCTTTATATTTTTGTCTATGTGATCTTTGAAATGTATACATTCCTCCACATTTGTGTTTGTGCCTTTTAGTGGTATGTTTTATCCACTCTACTGTCTTTGTAATGAGACAGTGTATCTTTAATGTGTAAAACTTACAAATATAGACAGATACAAATATAGTTATATACAAAGACACAGACATATATAGATATATATCTATATCTTTCAATGGGTCCAATGAGGTGTTTTTCATAGACATATGTTCTTATGTTATTTTTACTTGTCTTTATTTCATGAAGCTTTTCTCTGTCCTACTAATTGTCTCTAATTTATATTTTTGAACATCTTAAATGAGTTTCTTTTAAAATTGTAGTTAGACATAATTAGTTAACTCATAATTAATCTAGGTTGAAATTACGTATTGATTATTTATTTACATTGTTGGCTTTCTTAACATTTTTTCCCTAAAATGGAACTTCACTTTTAAATTCCCTTTTAAAGAGAGAAGATTGCTGTTATTTCACTCTTTAAGTATTATATAACTGTTTCTTGCTAATTGCCAATGATGCACTAGGTGTTATAATACCAGATGATGTTACTGTAATTTTATATTAGGATATTATGCATCTGGTTACTGAACTGGTATTAAGTTTATGGTGTGCTTTGATCCACTTTTCCTTTCTTTTCCTTCTCATTCTTCTTCACAGGGGTCAAATCATCACTTAAATCTTACTACACTTATAGCCCCATCTAGTTCCCCTTTCCCTATATTTTCCTCATCAGCATTTTTTCCAATAAATATCTTGTTCTTCTAATATCATTTTGGTTTCTATGTCACAGAAGACCGAGACTAACCCACGGGGTATACCATGTAATGACAATTTATTGTACTTTCATTTTCTACCACTAAGAAAGAACAGTAATTGGCAGGTCTCTGTGACTTATGGATACAGGATATATTTTCCATCTTCATACATTTAACAGATCAAATGAAAGAATGAAATTGTTCAGTGGGCAGTGTGAAAGCCCATTTCTTTGGCTTCAGTGGGTAAAAGTTTTTGAGTCTTAACCTAAATTGAAGAGTTCTTTTGCAAAATCAGGCTGATGCTATACTCCATGGAACCTCAATTTAAATCATCCCCATGCTGGGCTTTGCCCCGCTTCTCGCCCACTTTCCTCACTACCTACTGATCTCACTTGTACATAAATTGATTTTAAAGGTGTGTTTCTGGAGAATATATTTTAAATGACTTCTTACAACATGCACAGTAATGAAGGGAGAATTCTGAACAAGGTAGACATAATCATTCCCTTAAGGAAATTTGCTCCATTATAGTGCTTAGACCTAACATGGTAAGTGAAATAATTATAGATTTTAGTAACGTTTATGCACACCATAAACAACTGACTGAGATAACTAATAACTTGGGGGTTTTCATATAAAATAATCAGAATCTGACAGTCCCAGACTCTCTACGCTCTGCTGCCAAGTCACAGACAGCTGATGTGTTCACTTCAAGCATAAAGCATTCAGTATGCACCCTGGGGATGAAGAAGTGCTGAGTTCCTGTTAAGTAGGTATTCTTCCATTCCCAATGGGATGCACATAATCATTCTCTGCAGGTAAACTATAGTTACACCCTTCCCAGAAGCATTTTATGCTCCATCACCTACAATCACTGGAGATAGTCCCCTACATTAGAAACCATATCCACATACAGGGAACAGGTATTCTTTAACTCAAATTCAAGCTAACAGCCAAAAATCACCAATCTAATAGGAAAATTCAGACAATTAAGGCATAGTAATGATGTTCATCAATATATAAAAAGACAAGGGAAATCCCATTATAACAAGCTAACTATTTCAGAGTGGGAAAACATACCTTCAAAAGAGCAATTTTAAAAAGCTCACATAATAATATGAGACAAAATATATAATTTCATAAACAACAAAGGGATCACTATGTGATTCCAGAATAGTCAACCAAGAGGATATTATGTTTATAAACATGTCTACCTGTAAAAACATAGGTTCAGTATATGTAAAGTGGAAGATAGTTAATCATATAATCAATCATTGGATAATTTCTTACTCAAAAGGGTAAATAAAACTAACCATATTTCTTAACACACAAACAGAAGTACACACAGACACACAGACCTAATGAAATAACTTCTACATGTGAAAACAAAGCTTTGAATTACTTGAAGAAAATATATAGAAATTATATTCTTAGTCTTGCAAACATCAAATGAATTCTTAAGCAACATGCCAGCAGCCAACCTACACAGATAAGATGTATAAATTTAAAACCATAGATATATAAATCTGTGTGCATCAACAGAACAGATGAAAATATATCTCCAGATAAGGATAATAGATTTTTGAAACTTTCACAAATATAGAGACATCACAAACAAACCAATATGAATTATAACAAATGATAAATGGGCCAAATATGTCAAGAAACACTTAGTGGAAGAGAGGAGTATTTTTATATGAAAAATATTCAAATATATGTGACATATTGTTTAATAGTCATTAGATTGGCAAAAATTAAATTGTGATCCAAATTAAGCCTGTATAGTGATATGCAGAAATAATAATTCTTATATGTCCACTGTAGACAGCAACTGTGTAATATTAACAAAACTATAGTTGCATGAACCCTAATAGCATGTGCTCCCTAGCAATTTCTTATGCCAAAATAAGACCTGTACATATTTTCTAGTCCCATTGTTTATAACAGTTACAACCTGCAAACCAGTCATATATCTATTATAGGAGAGTTAATAAATTATTAATAATTTTTATGTTTAAATTAAGAAATGCCATATATATGCCAGATTAAATTTCACAAAGATACATGTATAAGAATATGCATATCAGAATTTTTATAGTAGCAAAAATTTTGGAACTAACCTATATATTTCTTAGTGCTTACTTTGTGACATACACTTCATAGAGTATTGCATATTATGTTAACTTGATCTTCAAAAGAGCAACTAATTTTAGACTGTGTAGCATTTTTCAGAAGAGGGAGGCCCAGAGGTAACAAGCAACATGGGTGCAATGTGGCTTCAGTCGTGTCTGACTCTTTGTGACCCCTTGGACTATAGCATGCTAGGCTCCTATGTCCATGGGACTCAGACAAGAATATGAGTGGGTTGCCATGCCCTCCTCCAGGGTATCTTCCCGACTGAACTCTCATCTCCTGCAGCTCCTGTATTGCAGGTGGATGCTTTACCTCTGAACCACTGGGGAAGCCCAACAGGTAGCATGCTTAAAGTTATTCATAAAATTAATAGTAGAGCCAGAATATAAACTCAGTCATTATACCTCTAGAAACCATTGCTGTAAATGCTGTGCAAAATATTCATTATGAGTATAAAGGATGTACTTAGCACACTAGATAGTATTTTAAAGTAATGAAACTTGGCTCCATGTATTAACTTGGATTTATACAGCAAAAATATCATATAATAGATAGCTGTAGTATGAAACATGTATATAAATTTTAAAAACATGCAAACCCTAAACCATATAGTCTCTAGATGTTTTGTTTAGCTACTAATTCTAAATTTCAGTTCAGTTCAGTTCAGTTCAGTTGCTCAGTTGTGTCTGACTCTTTGCGACCCCATGAATCGCAGCACGCCAGGCCTCCCTGTCTGTCACCAACTCCGGGAGTTCACTCAGACTCACATCCATCGAGTCAGTGATGCCATCCAGCCATCTCATCCTCTGTCGTCCCTTTCTCCTCCTGCCCCCAATCCCTCCCAGCATCAGAGTCTTTTCCAATGAGTCAACTCTTCGCATGAGGTGGCCAAAGTACTGGAGTTTCAGCTTTAGCATCATTCCTTCCAAAGAAATCCCAGGGCTGATCTCCTTCAGAATGGACTGACTGGATCTCCTTGCAGTCCAAGGGACACTCAAGAGTCTTCTCCAACACCACACTTCAAAAGCATCAATACTTCAGTGCTCAGCTTTTTCACAGTCCAACTCTCACATCCATACATGACCACAGGAAAAACCATAGCCTTGACTAGACTAACCTTTGTTGGCAAAGTAATGTCTCTGCTTTTTAATATGCTATCTAGGTTGATCATAACTTTCCTTCCAAGGAGTAAGCGTCTTTTAATTTCATGGCTGCAGTCACCATTTGCAGTGATTTTGGATCCCAGAAAAATAAAGTCTGACACTGTTTCCACTGTTTCCCCATCTATTTCCCATGAAGTGATGGGACCAGATGCCATCATCTTTGTTTTCTAAACTTAGTCTTGACTTTTTGCCACCCAGTGGACTGTCACCCACTAGGCTCCCCATTGATAGGATTTCCCAGGAAAGAATACTGGAGTGGGTTGCCATTTTCTTCTCCTGGGGATCTTCCCAACACAGGAACTGAACCTGCATCTCCTACACTGTGGTGGATTCTTTATCACTGAACCACCAAGGATGCCCCCATATTCTATAGATAAATACCTAATAAAATAGAAAATGACCTAGGCATAATGAGCCATGATTCAGTATGGCTGTTAATTCCAAAGTGGAATTGGGACTAGAGAGTAAGATTGAGAAGGGGAGAACAAAAGCTTCAATAATGTTATTTTTTAGATAAATAAACACTATAGAATAGATTCAGTACTTTAATAATTCCCATATATTTTGGAAATTTTGCACAATTTCACTGACTCAGAGTGTCAGCATGCCAAGAAGTGGGGGCAGTCAAGCCAAGGTTGAAAGGCTTCAGCTTCTGGTGTTTATGTTAGAAGCACTGGACATCAACCTGCCCTCCTACAAGTGAGCTCATCTGAAAATGTGCTGCTCTAATATTTTTACTCAGAAACCTAAGTCAAGGGCAGTTCTCAAACAACATATGGATTAATAATAGTTTGTACAGATCCACACCGTAAGAGGATTAATAAGAGAAAAAAAAGCAAACAAGGCTTATAAAATAAGGGAAATAAAGCAGAGTTCATAGAGCTTAGAAAACAAACATCTGAAAAAGACCACAATGAAGGTAGAAGAAGATGTCAGGAAACTGTCACCTATTAAATGTATTTCCCTTCAAATATGCTAATGAATTTGATTTGTCAGTATTTTTAAAATAATTTTTGTATTAATGTTTATCAGTGATACTACCTTGTAATTTTCTTTTCTTGTAGGTTCTTTATTCCTGCTATCAGAGTAATGCTTATTTTTTAGAATGCATTTGGAAGTGTTTCCTCTGCTTAAGTTTTTGGGACATGTCTGAGAAAGATTGACATTAATTCTTTTTTAAATGTGTGGTAGAATTTAGCATGACAATCCACTCCAGTATTCTTGCCTGGAAAATTCCATGGACAGATCGATTTACAAAGAGTTGGACACAACTGAGCATACATTCACACACGCACACACACACATAATTTAACGATGAAGCCTTCTAGTACAGAGCTTTCCATTGTTAGGAGGTGTTTTATTTATTTTATAATACATCCTAGGTATTCATACATCCTAGGTATTTTTCATTGGTACTTCATCCTCCTGGTCCAAGATGGCCACCAAAGCCATTATGTCTACATTCAAGCCAGTCCAGATTTAGGAATCTAAGTAAAAGTATCATATAATATTCCTGCTGACATCTCATTAAAATTTAGTCATGTGCCAAAGATTGCTCCAGGTCTTTCACAATCATTTTTGTAACATCATAGAGAATTGCTACTACTGGTATGACAATAGGAGATGATTAATAAGTTAAAAAAATAGAAAATGGATTATCTCTGGAGAAAAATGGTATGTGATGTGACTGAAAAGATTATACATGACCATAGAGATGACTTCAGATGCAATACAACAGGTGCATGAGTGTTAGTTTTACTATTATAATCAATAATATTTATTTGCATACCTCCATATACTGACACTAACACTATATACTAGTGCCCAGGTTACAGCACTACCCAGGTTTCTTTTTAGGACTAAGCACTTCCTTAGGCAACTGCATTAGCAGGGTAGCTGTGTGATTGATGGCTCTTGGTTGAGTGACTCTCTGTATAGCTGCAGCATACAAAGTCATGTCTTCCTCATGGAGTAGGGGTCTCACACCCATTGACTAGTCTATATGGGAGACGAGAGAATGATGTAGACCCTGCAAGATCAGGGCTCCCTGTAGGCTCCACTCAAATTTGTTGCAGCTGGATCACCTGTCAACTCCTACCTCCACTCCATCTCACTTCCTTCTCTTTCCTTAGGAGTTAATCCATTGGGAACTGCCCCCCCGCCTCCATACAGTTTCCACATGTAAATCTCCACCTCAGAGTCATTTTTCCTGAAACCTCCTAAGAAAAAGAAAATGGTGTCTAATGCCTGTATTATATGTTCACAAAAGTTTAATCAATTGTTAGATGAAGCATTGCATAACAGATCAGAAATGTTTAATGACACAGTTGTTAAAATGCCATGGTTTTTTGTTTTATAGCAATACAAGAATATTGCTTAATTTTCAAGCACTTCCCTATTTAAGATTTTGTTTGCAGAGTCAAGAAAAATCTATATTTCAATCAACTCTATAAATTATAGGTATCATAGCTAAATTATTAATTCCCAAAGAGTGTTAAAATGCAAGACAGTTTGGAGGGAAGGAGGGATGCTAAATAAATCAATGGTGATTTTAATAAACTAGAAGCTTTTAGGTACTAAATCTGTCTGCATCTGATCTGAATTGCAATTACCTGTCAAAAATTCATCCATCACCACAAACTCCAAACAAACTTTCTTGGCAGCAGATGTTTGAGGAAAGCTATTTCGTATGGCAAATTTTTATTTTGGTTTACAACATCCTGAAGAATGACAGAAATTTCAGGGAACATTTCAGTATAACTCAGCAATAACCTATTAGGTAGAAAAAATCATGGTCTGCATAGCTCATATAATGTATAAATATGTGCTTTATATATAAACCATTTACTCACAAATGAATGGCTTGATTTCATTGGTTCTAATATAATATTTCAGTATTTTCCAGGAATACATGAAAATGTATATTTTAACAATAGACTTGAATGAAGCATTCTCATTTCATAATATTTTTGTGTTAAAAATATCATAAGTTGTATTTGAATAAATTTAACTTGTCAGTACTTTGTAGTCTTCATTGAAAACTTAGCAGGGTTCAAGGGGACTATCTACAATGACCTTGATAAAAGGAAAATCTAGAGGTATTATTGGGAAAACAGCAAACTGCTGTTTGTAACTTTCGTTCCTTATATTTATTCTTTCTTTGAAAAAGAAATATTGCCAAATTTTAAATTTTGCTGCCAGGAAATGCATTTCTAATTCAATTTTTACTGAAAAATTTTTTATAGATCAAACATACTGTTTGGTACATAATAGATTTTTATAATTATTGGTCTGTTGATTTACAAACCATATAAAACCATATAAAAAGATCTACAATTCAATAAAAATATAAAAATTTTAATAAACACATAAGAAAAATGTTTAAGTAATGTTTCTAAAGAGTTCACTAATGTCCAATAAACAGGAAACATTCTTAACCTTATTAATTTTAGGACATTATAAATTGAAACTACAGTTAGCTATTACTATACCCACCATAGCAGTTAAAGTTAAAAAAGCTGAAAGGATGAAAAGATAAAATGCTGGTAAGTGTATAGGAATCCTGAAGTGCTCAACTTTTGTTGCTGAGCCTGGAAACATTACAACTACTTTGGAAAAAGTCCTGGAAGCTTTTTTTTTAATACACATAAAACTAAATACAACAAAACCATAAGCCAGCGATTTCACTTCCAGGCTTTTATAAAGATAAACAAAATCTATTTTATTTAATAGAAAGTAAAACCAGTCCATTCTAAAGGAGATCAGTCCTGGGTGTTCTTTGGAAGGACTGATGCTAAAGCTGAAACTCCAATACTTTGGCCACCTGATGCGAAAAGTTGACTCATTGGAAAAGACTCTGATGCTAGGAGGGATTGGGGGCAGGAGGAGAAGGGGACGACAGAGGTTGAGATGGCTGGATGGTTTCACCGACTCGATGGACATGAGTTTGAGTAAACCCCGGGAGTTGGTGATGGACAGGGAGGCCTGGCGTGCTGCAATTCATGGGGTTGCAAAGAGTTGGACACGACTGAGCGACTGAACTGAACTGAAAGCTTATATTAAAAAAACAACAAAAATAAGGGGAAAAATCAGCATAATTCATTTCAAAACTGGACATCAATTGATTATCCATTGTCTATAACTGATTAATAAAATCCTGTTGCATATTTATGTGTGTGCCATATAGTTATACTATAAAGACAGAAAGAAACTGCCACTACATGAAACCAGAAAAATGAAATTCAAAACTTTGTTCTGAGTGACAGAAGTCTTATAAAAACAAACTGAATATATGATTCCACTCTCACATATTTTAAAATCAAGTGATTCATCTATGGTGGAGAAAATGAGAACAGTAATTAGACGTATAAGGGAGTGAGTGCGGTGATTGACTCAAAAAAGACATAGGAAACTTTTGGAGGTGATAATTATGCTAAAATATGTGTGTTGTTTGAAATTTATTGGAAAGGTATTAAAAAACATGAAATGGTAAATGGTAAGATCTATAAAAATGTGACAAAATAAGTTTAGTAGAAATTATTAAAGGTGATTGAATGCTCATTCTAAATTCTTTCATTTTGCTTTGTTTTTGATAACTTTTATAATAGAACACTGGAATTAATTTGGAAATACAAAGAAGCTAGGTGACTGGTGGTGAAGTAGCTCCATTTCTTCCTCATATAATCATAAATGCCTAGACATAACACAAATGCAAGCAAAGGAAGCCTCTGAAAGTTGGAAAGAGAAACCTAGATACGGTAGGGATCTTAGGACTTCAGAAAGAGATGGCAGTGAATTCCCTGAGTGTCCTTTTTATATATAACAAATAAAACTCGGCAGAAACCTGAATCCCCAAAATGACAAATGACAGACCAAAATGATTAAGAAAAAAAAAATCTTTGAGAAAGGCTTTATGATCTAGCAATATGATTAGGAAAAATGGTAGTCAGATGATAGAAAGGGCTTCCCAGGTGGTTCCAGCGGTAAAGAACCTGACTGCAGGAGATATGAGATGTGAGTTCAATCCCTGGGTTGGGAAAATCCCCTGGAGATGGGCATGGAAACCCACTCCAGTATTCTTGTCTGGAGAATCCCATGGGCAGAGGAGCCTGGTGGGCTACAGTCCATAGGGTCAGAAAGAGTTGGACATGACTAAAGCACCCTAGCAGGCATGCATGCAATGGCAAAAATCTATTTTGGCAGAACCATTCCATTCCAGTGAAACAATAACTGAACAATGGTACCACACCTACTCATGGTCTCAGGCAACTAAGTAAGTAATAATAATGTGATAATTAATGTAATAATGAAAATTCAGCAGAAATAGATGAGATAGATAGACAGTATACAAATGATAAGGAAAATGAACACAGACAAATGTGGATTCCTTTAACAGGTGAATAAAATTGATAGACTCCTAAGATTGATAGATGATAACATTCTGAGAGAAAGAAAGTGAAAGGAATATGGACTACTTTATGACAAATTTCACAACTTAGGAAATATGAATTTAAGATAAAATAGAATATTTGAAAACCCTGTATTGGCTAAAGAATTTAATTCATTACCAAAAACATTCCTAGAAAAATCTACAGGCCCAAATAGTTAGTCTAGTGAATTACTAAACTAAGTAATATAGAAAATATCCGAAGAAAGGAGGGAAAAAATGCACACTGTTTTTCTTGAGATCAGTATTAACAATATAGAAATACCAGATAAAAGCATTCTGTATTATTTATATATCAATTACCTTCATACACACAAGCATAAATGCTTAACAATGTATAGGCAAATAAAGTAGGCAATATAAAAACAGGATAATATATTATGGCTAAATGTTACTTCTCTTAGGAATGCAAATTTGGATTAACATTCAAAAATTACTTAGTGTATTTTATTAGTAAAATAAAATATAAATCACATGGCTCTCAATAGAAGAAGATTAATTTGGCAAAGTTTATCATCTATTCTTGATAAAAATCAAGAGCGAGTTAGGAAGAGAATGAAATTCTTCAATCCAATAAAATGCATGTGTTAAAAACCTATAGTTATCTCATATGGTGAAGAAGTGAAGTGAGGTTGTTCAGTCGTGTCCAACTCTTTGCAACCGCATGGACTGTACCCTACCGGGCTCCTACATCCATGGGATTTTCCAGGCAAGAGTACTGGAGTGGGTTGCCATTTTCTTCTCCAGAGGATCTTCCTGACCCAGAGATCAAACCTGGGTATCCCGCATTGTAGACAGGCGCATTACCATCTGAGTCACAAGGGAAGCCCTTGATATGGTGAAGCTAGTGACCAAATCAAGCATATTGATTCTTACTATTTCTTTTCAGCACTGTACTAGAGAAGTTATCCATTACACTTACAAAAAGAAAATAAAGACACATATATTAAAAAGGAATAAGTAAAGCTCTTTTCACAAATGAAATGATTGCTTACATAGGAATACCTAAGTTTTTAGAGGAGAAATATTAGAACTACTTAGTGAATTTAGAAATGTTTGAGATAAAAGATCAAAATATGAAAATGTGTTGCGTTTACATATACTAGACTTAAACACTTTAAAATGAAAAAAATATAAATCCCTTTTACAATAGTATCACAAAGCATACAATGTTAAAGAGCACATTTCATAAACTACTTTCTAGTTTCCTAAAACTACAAAATATTGCTGAGAGAAAATAATAAAATTCTGGGTAAATGGAAATTTATACCATGTTCATGAATTGGACATATATATTTATTTAAGATTCCCATTCGCCCCTGTATGATCAATGTTTTAGATCATTAAAATGTTTTTTCTTGTGGGAATGAATACTCTTACATTTATTTGAAAAAATACAAAAGTTCTAGAATTTCTGAAAGCAGCTTGTAAAGTGAACACAACATTGGAGGATGTATACTATTTCACATCAAGACTTTCCACGAAACTGAAGTAATTTGTTTTCATGATAAATAAAAATTATTAATGCAAGAGAATTGAGTTCAGAAATAGACCTGCAAATATAAGGTCAATTGATTTTGACAAAGGTGACAATTTACAGTGAAGAGATTAAATCAGTGAAGAGATTAAATAAATTTTAAATTGTACTGAAACACCCAGATACAATTTAGGAGGAAAAAAATAGCTTTCTCTTACACCATGCAAAAATAAATATTAATTTGAACAGGATCATAAATGTAAATTTAGAGTTTAAAATTATACAGCTTCTATAGGAAGGACTGAGGGTGAAGCTATAGCTCTAATACTTTGGCCAACTGATGCGAAGAGCTCACTCATTGGAAAAGACCTTAATGCTGTAAAAATTGAGGGCAAGAGGAGAAGGGGTCAACAGAGAATGAGATGGTTGGCATCACTGACTTAAAGGATATGAGTTTGAACAAACTCAGAGAAATAGTGATTGACTGAGAAGACTGGCGTGCAGTTCATGGGGTCACAGAGTCAGATATAACTTAGCCACAGAACAACAAATAACAAGAGGAAAACAGTATATTAGTGGCCTCACATTAGGTAACTATTTCTGAAACTGGACTCGGAAAGCAGCAATATTAAAAATTATATACTAGATATAATTAAAATCGAATATTTTCAGAGGATCTCATTCATTTTTGGTGGGAATGTAAAATGATGCAACCACTTTGGAAGACAGTTTGGGGATTTCTTACAATACTAAACATACACTTACAGTCCAGCAATCTTTCCCCAAATAAGTTTAAATCTTATGTGTACACAGAAAATTATACATGAATGTTTATACTAATAACAGCTTTATAATTGCCATAACTTAGAAGTAACCAAGAAATACTGCTATAGGTGAATGAAGAAATAAACTAGACAGTGAGATATTATTCAATACTGAAAGAAATGAGCTATCAAGCCAGAAAAAGAAGAATTAAATGCATATTGCTCAGTGAAATAAGCCAATTTGAAAATGGCTACATATTATATGATTCCAATTATATGACATTCCAGAAAAGGCAAAACTATGGAGATGATAAAATAAGAGTGACTTCCAGGCACTTCTAGGGATTCAGTTGGAAAGGAGGGAGCGATGAATAGAAGGAGCACAGATAATTTTTAGGGCAGTGACATTCAGTCATTCACGTGAGGGGATGGGGAATGAATAAGGAGTATGTGAGAACTCTGCACTTTCCACTTAGTTTTACTTTGAATCCTAGAACTGCTGTGAAAAATTAAAAAAGAAAAGTTAAATTTTTGTTACTCAAAAGACACTACCAAGTAAAGAAGTAAGGTAGATAAAATTAATGCTAAATATTTTAAAATATTATAACAATTACAGAGCATATTGGAATCTCATAAAGAACTTGCCCATCCCAGGACTGAGATAAGAAAATCTCAAAGGGTACCTGCAGCATCCTTTGCTCTAAAGTAATGAATTGCCCAAAGAAATGTATAAAGCACCAAGAAGCCATCTTGAACAGACTCCTGACTTAATCTGGGACAATGTGAATATCAGAATATACAATGACAGAATGTATGTAGCTCATTGAATAAAAAACATTAAACCTTATTTATATAAATATATCAATAATAAACAGAGGGAAAAAGCCTTTAAGATAGAGTGCTAACTATATAATCAAAAATATGGATGAAAGGTTAATGAGAAACAATATATTTGCAAAATTTCAAAATGGATTCTCCAATATTATCTATTGAAAACAAAGAGGGAAAATAACTTCACTACATTGGAAAAACCCTGAGAATAATTCTAAAATTAAATGGCTAAAATTAACATTACCATTAATGAAATAAATCAAATGTCTTTCTTCCTGATATGTTGCATTCAGAAAGACAATTTCATATTTGCCAAAATGTGTATAAACTGAATTTAAGTATAAAAGAATCTGCCTCCAATAGAGGAGACCCAGATTCGATCCCTAAGTTGGAATGATCCCCTGGAGAAGGAATTGGCAACCCACTCCAATGTCCTTGCCTGGGAAATCCCATGGACAGAGGAACCTGGCAAGCTACAGTCTGTGGCATCACAAGAGTCAGACATGACGTAGTGACTAAACCACCACAACCAATATAAGAAACATACAAATCAAGGGATGTTTTTAAAACTTATTGCCAAAATCAGAGAAGATGAGACTGAGTATTTACTCAGATTAAAGATTACTAACATAGTGATGGACATGAGTCTGAGTGAACTCGGGGAGTTGGTGATGGACAGGGAGGCCTGGCATACTGCGATTCATGGGGTCGCAAAGAGTCGGACACGACTGAGCGACTGAACTGAACTGAACTGAACACATAGCAACTATTGATAAATGCAATGCATAGACTGAAATTGAATGTTGGACTGGGAATAAAAGTACAATTGTGTAATTTACTTTGAGATGGTTAAAATTAAAATGTACTGTAGAATAGATAATAAAATTGTATCATGTTAAATTTTCTGATTTTGATAATTGCACTGTGATATGTGCATTGCATATTTGAACCAAAGACTTTGTTTTGGGGGAAAACACATGGAAATATTTAGGGTTAAATGGGAATGTTTCCAACTTACCATCAAACAGCACCCTTCCCTTTGCCTACTAGTGCCAGTCTGTAATAATAACTGTGCAAATTGAAATCATGCAAAGTCACTGTGAAAAATTACTAATGTACCATGACTTTTAAGATTTTTGTCAAAACATTAAAAATTATCTTACTTTCTGTTATAATGTATAGAGTAATTAAAATTAGTGAAACTAAAATATATTTTAAATTCTGTAATGTAAAAATACTGTCAGAGGACCCAGAGATCAAATTGCCAACATCCTCTAGATCATAGAAAAAGTAAGGAAACTCAAGAAAACATCTGCTTCATTGACACTAAAGCCTTTGAGTGTGTGGATCACTACAAACTATGGAAAATTATTAAAGAGATGGGAGTACCAGATCACCTCACCTGTCTCCTGAGAAACCTGTATGCAGGACAAGAAGCAACAATTAGAACTGGACATGGAATAAAAGTTGGCTTAAAACACAACGTTCATTCAAAAAACTAAGATCCTGGCATCTGGTCCCATCACTTCATGGCAAATAGAAGGGAAAAAAGTAGAAACTGTGACAGATTTTCTTTTATTGGGTCCAAAAATCACTGCATATAATGACCGCAGCCACAAAATTAAAAAGATGCTTGCTTCTTAGAAGAAAAGCTATGACAAACGTAGCCAGCGTATTAAAAAGCAGAGGCATCACTTTGTCAACATAGGTTCATATAGTCAAAGCTATGGCTTTTCCAGCAGTCATATGTGGATGTGAGAATTGGACCATAAAGAAGGCTGAGTGCCAAAGAATTGATGCTTCCAAATTGTGGTGCTGGAGAAGACTCTTGAGAGTCCCTTGGGTAGCAAGGAGATCAAACCAGTCAGTCCTCAAGGAAGTCTACTCTGAATATTCATTGGAAGGACTGATGCTGAAGCTGAAACTCCAATACTTTGGCCACCTGATGTGAAATTAAGGGCAGGAGGAGAAGGGGACGACAGAGGTTGATATGGTTGGATGGCATCATAGACTCAATGGACATGAGTTTGAGCAAACTCTGGGAAATAGTAAAAGACAGGGAAGCCTGGTGTGCTGCAATCCATGGGATCACAAAGAATAAGACATGACTGAGTGACTGAACAACAAATGTAAAAATATTAGAAATATTTACAATTAAATTATTTTACTTCTTTCTGTAAAACTTACCAAAAGAAATTTGAAAATTGCTTGCTTCCTTTCCATCATATTATTTACAATATATATGAGCACCTTTTTATTCCTTAGTGAATTATTATTCTGCTTCTTAAGTTAGAATTGGCTTCTAATGTTTTATCCTTGGCACTTTCAATAATGTAAAATATCTCTGAGAGTTTGTTTAATGTGGTTCTTTTACCAGCATCGCTTCTGAAACACCATCATCTTTCTTTAAGCGTTTGCCTCATTTATTTATGGCTATAAAATTGCCTTTATTAACTTCCTCTGGTTGCATACTTTGTCTCTCAAATATTGATGGAATCAACATTTCCATGGTCAGCCTCTATTTCTTCCATGACTCCTTTTATGTTCAATTTTAGTTTCATTCTAGCATTATTACTTTTCATTTGTTTGTTGCACTTTCACATTTGTCGGTCAGTATCCTCCTTTGTAGTTCATTTTTATAAAATGCCATATGGGTTTATCATTGGGAGATAAGAAATTGCTACACACTTTTCTATTTGTGAGTGAACTGAATAACAGATATATAGTGACAGAGAACTGACAGTCTCTGAAAGAAATGACATGGTTAATCACTAATCATGATGAACATGTGCTATTTACATAGTAATTTATAGGAAGAGCTAGCAGTGAAGTTTATACTCTGCAATTCAGTTCAGTCGTTCAGTCATGTCTGACTTTTTGCAACCCCATGGACTGCAGCATGCCAGGCTTCCCTGTCTGTCACCAACTCCTGGAGCTTGCTCAAACTCATGTCCATTAAGATGGTGATATACCACAGAAACTGAAATCTGAACTTTGTTGTTGGGCCTGCTGCTGCTGCTGCTAAGTCACTTCAGTCGTGTCTGACTCTGTGTGACCCCATAGATGGCAGCCCACCAGGCTCCCATGTCCCTGGGATTCCCCAGGCAAGAACACTGGAGTGGGTTGCCATTTCCTTCTCCAGTGCATGAAAGTGAAAAGTGAAAGTGAAGCCGCTGAGTCGTGTATGACTCAGCGACCCCATGGACTGCAGCCTACCAGGCTCCTCCGTCCATGGGGTTTTCCAGGCAAGAGTACTGGAGTGGGGTGCCATTGCCTTCTCCGTGTTGGGCCTGGTATTATATAAATAATAAAACTTTGTAACTGAAATTTATTTTTATGGAAGTAATGTTAGTGCTCTGTGGGTGTTTGTATGTCTGTATACTTATGTGAACAAGTATACATTTGTGCATGCAGATTTTTTTTGCTGGGATGAAGACAGAAATAGAGAAGCAGGTCCGGCAAAAGGATGTGAACAATTGTTAATCTGTGGTAATGAGGTTTCATTATACTGTTCTTAAAACTCTTCTGCAAGTTTCAAATCATAGCATAATAAAAATTTGGATAATTAAATAAAGAAACAGGGAAATGAAATACTAACTTCCTCTTTCTCAAGACTGCTTTGGCTAGTTGATGTCTTTTTTGTTTCCATATGAATTGTGAAAATTTTTGTTCTAGTTCTGTGAAAAATGCCATTGGTAATTTGATAGGAATCACATTAAATCTGTAGATTGAATTTGGTAGTATAGTTATTTTCAAAATATTGATTCTTCCTACCTAGAAACATGGAATATCACTCCATCTGTTTATGTCATCTTTGATTTCTTTCATCAGTGTCTTCTAATTTTCTGTGCACATTTCTTTTGTCTCCTTAGGTAAGTTTATTCCCAGATATTTAATTCTTTTTGTTGCAATGGTGAATGATATTGATGCCTTAATTTCTCTTTCTGTTTTTTTGTTGTTAGTATATAGAAGTGCAAGTGATTTCTGTGTATTGATTATGTACCCTGCACCTTTGTCAAATTCTCTGATTAGCTCTGTAATTTTCTGATACTATCTTTAGGGTTTTCTATGTACAGTATCATGTCATCTGCAAGCAGTGAGAGCTTAACTTCTTTTCCAACCTGGATTGCTTTTATTCCTTTTTCTTCTCTGATTGCTATAGATAGGACTTCCAAAACCATGTTGAATAATAGTGGTGAAAGTGGACAGCCTTACTTGTTCCTGATCTTAGGGGGAATTCTTTCAGTTTTTTACCACTAAGAATAATGTATTCTGTAGGCTTATCATATATGACCTTTACTATGTTGAGGTAGGTTCCTTCTATGCCCACTTTTTGAAGAGTTTAAAAATAAATGGGTGCTGAATTTTGTCAAAGGCTTTTTCTGCATCTATTAGTTTTTATCTTGCAATTTGTTAATATGGTGTATCACACTGATTAATTTGCATATATTGAAGAATCCTTGTATGCCTGGAATAAACCCAACTTGACCATGGTGTAAAAGCTTTTTGATGTGTTGTTGATTTCTGTTTGCTAAAATTTTGTTAAGGATTTTTGCATCTATGTTCATCAGTGATATTAACCTCTAGTTTTATTTATTTGTGTTGTCTTTGTGTGGTTTTGATATCAGGCTGATGGTGGCCTTGAAGAGTGAGTTTGGAAGTGTTCCTTCCTCTGCAATTTTTTGAAAGAGTTTTAGAAGGATAGGCATTAGCTCTTCTTTAAATGTTTGATACAATTCTCCTATGAAGCCATCTGGTCCTGGCCTTTGGTTTTTGGGAGATTTTTGATCACAGCTTCAATTTCAGTACTTGTAATCAGGTTGTTTATAATTTCTATTTCTTCCTGGTTCAGTCTTGGAAGATTGAACTTTTCTAAGAATCTATCCATTTCTTCCATATTATTCATTTTATTGCCATATAGGTGTTCATAATAGTCTCTTAAAATCCTTTGAAGTTCTGCATTATTTGTTGTAACCTCTCCTTTTTCATTTTGAATTTTGTTGATTTTATTCTTCTCTTTTTTTCTGATGAGTCTGACTAAAGGTTTGTCAATTTTGTTTATCTTCTCAAAGAATCAGCTTTTAGTTTTATTAATCTTAACTATTGTTTCTTTCATTTCTTTTTCATATATTTCTGCTCAGTTCTTTATGATTACTTTATTTCTGCTAATTTTGGGGGTTTTTAGTTCTTTTTTTTTCCAGTTATTTTAGGTGTCTAGTCGATGTTTTTTTGTTTCTTGAGGTACGATTGTATTGCTATAAACTTCCCTCTTAGGACTGCTTTTGCTGCATCCCAAAGGTTTTGAGTTGTCGTGTTTTCATTGTCATTTGTTCTAGAAATTTTTTGATTTCCCTTTTGATTTCTTCAGTAACCTGTTGGCTATTTGGCAACATATTGTTTAATCTGCGTGTGTTTGTGTTTCTTACAGTATTTTTTCTTGAAATTAATATCTAGTCTCATAGGGTTGTGGTCAGAGAAGATGCTTGATATGATTTCAATTTTCTTGAATTTACTGAGGTTTGATATGTGACCCAAGTCATGGTCTATCCTGAAGACTGTTCCATGTGCACTTGAGAAGAAGGTGTATTCTTCTGCATTTAGATGGAATGCCCTGAAGATATCAGATCCATCTCATCTAATTTATCATTTTAAAGTTGTGTTTCCTTATTAATTTCCTGTTTTGATGATCTGTCTGTTGGTGTGAGCGGGGTGTTAAAGTTCCCTACTATTTTTACTTTCAAGCATTGGAAAAGAAAATGGCAACCCACTCCAGTGTTCTTGCCTGGAGAATCCCAGGGACAGGGAAGCCTGGTGGGCTGCCGTCTCTGGGGTCACATAGAATCGGACACGACTGAAGTGACTTAGCAGCATTATTATGTTACTGTCAATTTCTCTTTTTATTTCTGTTAATGTTTGTCTTACGTATTGAGGCGCTCCTATGTTGGGTGCATAGATATTGCAATTGTTATGTATTCCTCTTCGATTGACCCCTTGATCATTATGTAGTGTCCTTATCTCTTGTAATAGTCTTTATTTTTATGTCTATTTTGTCTGATATGAGGATTGCTACTCCAACTTTCTTTTGGTTCCCATTTACATGGACTATATTTTTACACCCTCTCACTTTCAGTCTATATGTTTCTTTAGGTCTGAAGTGGGTGTCTTATAGATAGCATATATAAGGGTTTTGTTTTTATATCCATTCAGCCAGTCTGTGTCTTTTGGTTGGAGCATTTAATCCATTTCTGTTTAATAATGGATATATATGTTCCTATTGTCCCAGAGGTCTTGGAGACTATCCTCAGTTCTTTTCATTCCTTTTACTTTATTCTGATCTTCAGAAGTTATTTCCACCATTTTATCTTCCAGCTTACTGATTCATTCTTCTGCTTCAGATATTCTGCTCTTGATTCCTTCTAGAGTATATTTGACTTCAGTAATTGTGTTGTTTTTCTCTGTATGTTTATTCATTAATTCTTCTAGGTCTTTGTTAATTGATTCTTGCATTTTCTCCATATGTTTTCAAGGTTTTTGATCATCTTTACTATCATCATTCTGAATTTCTTTTCAGGTATTTTGCCTATTCCCTCTTCATTTCTTTGGACTTTTGTGTTTCTAGTTTGTTTCTTCATTTGTGTAGTATTTATCTGCCTTTTCATTATTATTATTCTTTTAATTTATTGTGTTTGAGGTCTTCTTTTCCCAGGATTCAACATTGAATTATTTCTTCCTTTTGGTTTCTGCCCTCCTAAGTTCGGTCCAGTGGTTTGTATAAACTTTGTATAGGGTGAGAACTGTGATGAATTTTTTGTTTGTTTGTTTATCCTCTGATGGGCAAGGCTGAGTGAGGTGGCAGTCCTTTCTGCTGATGATTGTGTTTGTTTGTGTTGTTGTTGTTTGTTGCTTGGATGAGGCATCCTGGACAGGATGATGGTTGTGTGATGCTGGGTCTTGTATTCAAGTGGTTTCCTCTGTGTGAGTTTTCACTATATGATATTCCCTAGGGTTAGTTCTCTGGTAGTCTTGGGTCTTGGAGTCAGTACTCCCACTTCAAAGGCTCACGGCTTGATCTCTGTTCAGGAATGAAGATTCCACAAGTTGTTTGTTAAGTGAGACTTGGTATTAAGTGAGATTAAAACAAAAATCCAAAATGAGTAATCGAAGATGAATCCAAGACAAATGGCAGTTACAAAATCAGGCAAATAATAATTAAAATAATGGAATATCCACATATACATATACACTTATAAGCTAAGTCAAAACAGTCCAACAAAAATAAAGTACAACAGATTGACCCAGAGAACAACCAAAACCAAAAATTATATCTACCAGTTAAGAACAAAATGAAATAAAACACTAACTGGAAAACAAAAGTAAAATAAGATACCAAGTGGGGAATATAGCAATGAAAACAAAACTAAGAAATATGTTGAGAGGAAAGAAAAAAAGAAAAGAAAGAAAGAATAGATATGTAAATTTAAATTGAGGTAGATAAACAAGATTTGGGCTTCCCTGGTGGCTCAGATTGTAAAGTATCTGCCTGCAATGCGGGAGACGTGGGTTTGATCCCTGAATTGGGAAGATCCCCTGGAGAAGGAAATGGCAACCCATTCCAATATTCTTGCCTGAAGAATCCCATGGACTGAGCAGCCTTACAGGCTACAGTCCATGGGGTTGCAAAGAGTTGGACAATACTGTGTGACTAACACACACACAAAGAAGTTTTATATACATTAAAGATTAACTGCAAGGGGAAAAGAACAAGAGAAGAAGCAAATAAATAAATAAATAAATATAGGAAAAATAATAATAGATTTAAAGAAATTTTAAAAAGAAAATTTTTAAAAAGCAGGAAGAAGAAATTAAAAAAAGAAAAAAAAGCTTTTTTAAAAAGGAAAATTCTACCGAACTGCAAATGCCCAATGCAGAGGCAGAAGTTTACAACAACAATAAATGGTATGACTTAAAAAAAAAAAAAAAAAAAACACAACTCAAAACCTCAATTAGATTTCATGGTGCCAATAAAATTGACAACTACCACAGAGGGGATTAAAAAAAAAAAAAAAAAAAAGGAGAAAAAAAGAAAAAAAATATCCAAAAGAATGTACAGAACAAGTCAAAACATAAGAATAATAAGTGTTTCTGAAGTCACTCTGTCAGAGTCCTTTCCCTCTCTTAGAGTCACAGTCCACCTTACCTCCCTATGATGTACTCCAGTACTGTGCTGGTCTCTGGCCCTGCAGCTCAGATTCTAATCTCGTCCTACTCCTGTGTGTCCTTGCTTCCAATGTCCATAGCTATCAAAACTAGTGCATTTACTTATGTTGGCACTCTCAATATCTTTTTATATATTCCATAGACACAGAGTCTGCCTAGTTGGTAGTGTGGATTTAATCTGAAGTTTGTAAAGCTGGTGGGAATATATTGTATTGGGTCTTCTTCCTTAGCCACACTGCCCCTGGGTTTCTATTGTGTGTGTGTGTGTGTGTGTGTGTGTTTTCTCCCCCAACTCTGCATGTGGGTCATCCCCTGGGGTTTGCTCCTGAGGCTGCCCTGGAGGACTTGGGTCTGCCCCAGTGAGGGCCAGGTGTGGAGGTGGTGCAGCTGCTTGGGTCGCAGGGGCTCTGGCAGCACCAGGTATTAAGGGCAGTTGGCAGCTAGGGAAGCAGGAAACATAGTGCTCTAGAAGGGTATGGCAGCCAGTATTGGCCAATGCGCTCCAGTATTCTTACCTGGAGACCCCCCTGACAGAGAAGCCTGGCAGGCCACTGTACAGGGTCAACAAGAATTGGATATAACTGAAGCAACCCTGCATGCATAGATGCAAGACTCTTTTGCCTGTGGCAGCCCTGACCCAGTGAGGGTTGAGTGTGAAGGTGGCACAGCTGCTTGGCTTGCAGGGACCCTGGGGGTGCCAAGTGCACAGGGACATGGACTGCCTCCACCACAGGATTATGGCCCTATCAGAGTCTTTTTTCGAGCCTCTTGTGGTTGGTGATCAGAAGGCTTCTTTGGACAGTCTTTCTCCGTAGCTCCACCCATTCAGGCACTTAGAGGGCTCTCTTGCCTGGGGTCCTTCTCTGTTGTTAGGTGACTGAGGCATATAGAGGGACCTCTCTGGCTGGGGTCCTACTCTGTAGATTAGTGCATCAGGCACTTAAAGGGGCACCATGGGTGGGGTCCTAATCTGCCATTCTTCGCATCAGATACTTAAAGGAGCACCCTGTGTGGGGTCCTATTCTGTAGTTTGGCGTCAGGCACTTTATGGGCCAGTCTATTGTTCACCTGCTGATGCTGCCATGTGGGGAGAGAGGGGCTATGGTGATGACTCCACCCCCTATGTGTGCCCCAGCAGTATCACCTTGCTTCCATGGCTTCCTGGCTTTCCTTCACAGGCTTTTCCCACCACAATCTCCTCCCTCACAGCCCTTTGATCCGTCTCTTCACAGTCAAGAGCAACCATCACCCTGGGATTGCTCCACAATCCCTAAACTCTGGCTCCCAGCCGCTGCACCTTCTGGGGCCCTGTGTCCCTGGCTGTGGCAAGGACTGTCTGATTCTCATCCACAGATCGGCTGTTTCAATCTCAGCCTTAGATCTTTCCCCTCTGACTCAGACAGTTGCCCCAATGTGGGGATGGGACTGCTGCTTCAGTTCCCTAACCCACGGAGGGCAGGTCCAGTCCTACTAACACTCCTATTTTCTCCCCTAGTTCCTCTGTCCTACTGAGTTTTGTGTGGTTCTATATATTCTTTTCCATTGGTCAAGTACTCTCTCCATTCTCAGCTGGTATTGTCCATGCACTTTGTGTCTGAAGGTGTATTCCTGATGTATCCGTGAAGAGAAATGTATTCTACATCTTTCTTCTCCTCCACCATTTGTTCTCTACCAGCACGGAGGATCTTTAGTTGCAGCATGCAAACACTTAGTTGTGGCCAGTGGGATCTAGTTTCCTGACCAGAGATCAATGCATTCCTCTCTGCACTGGGAACATGAAGTCTTGGCCCCTGGACCACCAGTGATGTCCCTGGAAACCAGAAATTCTTTTAAAAACTCCTTTATTAAAATATCCAAAATAAAACTATTTAGGAAAAGATAGAGAACATGAAAAACTAAAGTTTTAGCAGAGATCTCAAATGCAATTGGAGATATCGTTAGCAAACTAAAGTATTGACTCAGTCTGTTTTTCAAAATGTAATATTGGTTGTCACTTAATGCTCCATTTCTAAGGAGTAAAATAGATATGTAACAGATTTCCACTTTCCTAATAGTTCCTGGACAAGATTTGCCTCTCAACTTGATCATCATTTCTATTTTTATTTTATTTATCTTTGATCCAGTTATTCAGTGGCTTACCTAATGACTCAGACTGTAAAGAATCTGCCTGCAATGCAGGAGACTCAGATTCAATCCCTGGATTGGGAAGATTCCCTGGAGAAGGAAATAATAACCCACTGCAGTATTCTTGCCTGAGAATCTCATGGAGAGAGGAGCTTGGCAAGCATCAGTCCATGGGGTCGCAAAGTGGGACGTGACTGAGCAAGTGACACTTTAATTCAGTGCTACAATCTGTGATATCTATCAGAAGCATCTTTTTATGAATGGAGATCTGTCAATAACCCTTTTATAAATATTTGTTCATAGTGCTGTTAATTTTAACCAATAGTTTTTATTTCAACTCCTGTTTTATATCATTTTGATTAAAAGCTATAAGCATTTTTGTGTATAAATAACTGGAACTGACTGGAACTTAATATACATTATAAACATTGCAATCACTTTATAAAAGTTTTGATTTGCCCACTATTTGCTCATCTAAATATGTTCTCTCTTACATTTCATACTGAAGATTGAGTTGGGAAAGAACAAATATGAAAATAAAACAAACAACAAAAAGCCAGTTTGTAGAAAGAAAAATACATCTTTATCACAACTTAGGAAATGAGATGTGTTCCACAGACATTATGATTCCCTGAGCAAATCTCTGAAAATGCTTGCATAGCTTATTGCTGAATCCTTTTCCGTAAATCAGATGAAGGAAGCTGCCTTATCAATATTTTGGTTCTCCCAGAGGAGAACTGGCTTTCATTGACTGATTGCAGGGGAGAATGTTGAAAGAATTAGCCTCTTTCTTCTAATTAATATACTTCTGAAAGTCCCATCCCATCTCCAGAGCACTGACAGAACCATCTGTGGACACACGTGTGGCCTCTATATAGTTTGATTTCTCTCTAACCGATTCCTGCTTCCACAGGGTTTGTTTCTCAGGATGTGCCGTAACTGAACCGCCTGCACATTGGTCTCTTTCTCAGAGTTTGTTTTTGAGCAATCCAATTCAAGATGGATAAGGATTTGATCCCTGAGAGATAATTTCATTAGTATAACTGTGTTCTGGCATTCTTTCAAACTCTTTGACATTTAATGCTGATGTCTAACTTCTCATGCAACAAATATTATGTCTATGAATTACATCAGGAAAATGGGAGACACCATCTTGGAGCAATGTTTCTTAAACCTCATTTTTTTTTTTTTTTTTTTTTTTTTTTACCAGAATACCCTGGAAAGCTTAATAAAACTAAGATTGTGGGACCTCACTCCTAGAATTTCAGATTCGACTTGTCTGTCGAATTTTGGAAGCCAAAATTTTTCATCAAGTTCCCAGGTGATGCCAATGCTGCTGTTTTGGGGCACACACTTTTAGAGAGATTGTCATTAGATAGCCTTCTTTAAAAAAAAAAAAAAAGAGTGGTAAATGTCAGGAAATTTGATGATGCCAAATAAGCATTTTCATAAAATAAGAAATTATAAAAATTACAAGATATGGAGGACAGTTTTCAAATTTGATTTGGATATAAGTAGTTTATTTTCTCACTATATATAACAGGGTAAAGGATTCACACTGAAATATGCTGTCAGAGGAATCATTTACTATTTGTAAGAGCAGATTATGAAAAGTTACTGTGATGTCAGGAATGCTTCACCATAATTATCATGTAAGATATAATTGCTGCCAACTATAGAGGAAGAGTCATGTAAACAGTGACTGTTGGGTCGATATTTTCTTCAGGCAGAACCATTTATCTTAAGACTTGGTGCACAACATAGAAGACAGATTAAAGTAAGAAATTGGGTTAAATGCTTTAACTACATCGAAAAACATCATTGATGGGAAAATTGCTGAGAGTAATATCATTAATAAACTCTACCTCACAAGCCATTATCAGTCTTATTGAAATTAAACTTTCAAGGAAGAAAATATGACAAACCATGCTATAAAGTACCACAGAAAATTGTATAATTCTTTAATGTTAAAATATATTAATGAGATAGGCTTTTGCAAAATGTATGGGGACCTGCCAAGAACAGGTTTTGGAACATGATTAATGGGTTCAATGTATCAATATTAAGAGACAGGTTTTATAAAACCACAGTTATTCATTATTAAATACACAATGCAAGACACTGCCTCAGGTATCATAGGTTTACTAACAAATAAAACAAAGATGTGCATTATCCTCATACAGCTTTCATTCCAATGGGAGAACAAAACAATTACATATAACCGGACATATACAAACACATTCGTAATTACTTTGACAAAATTAATGTAAACTAAAAGTCAAAATCTTATTTTAAAGCAAAATCAAAAGATAGTGCTATCTACTGTTGTAGGAATAGGAGTTTAACATAAGCAATATGATACATATGCATGCTAAATAGCTTCAGTCATCTCCGACTCTTTGCAACTCTATGGATCCCAGTCCACCAGGCTCTTCTGTCCACAAGGTTTCTCCAGGCCAGAATACTGAAGTGGGTTGGCATTCCCGTCTCCAGGGCATCTTTCTGACCCAGGGATCCAACTCGCATCTCTTACTTCGCCTGCAAGATGATATAGTGTATATTTAAAACTTTGAGTGAAGGCAACATCAAAGATATAAAATGGAGAAATATGAAAATATTTTTAAATGACGTTAAAATATCAAAGAAAAATAAGATAATATCTATAAATCTGAGAATGCTTATGAAGTTAGAATAAATAGTTATATGCCAAAGCAGTGATGATAAACATACTCTAATAAATTGGTACAATAAGAATAATTTTAAAAATTGTAGGAGCAAGAAGCAGCCATTTTAAAAAGCCCATACACCCTTATAAAGGTTTTATAAGCAATTTTTAAATCATATTAATGTTATGGATTATAGATTCTCAAGATGTATTACCAAGGATGTATTTTTTTAAAATAAAACTTTAACAATGAAATACAATGATATAATTTCAAGATAACTATTTGAAACAGTAAAAATATGAAGTGTATTAGTAAATATATACATTATTGAAATAGGAAAAATAATTAAAATATGATAGAAAAAAAAAAAGAATGCCAAAAAAGATCTTCTAAAAGATATGGTAATTATTTTGTCCACTAAGAAAGCCTCCAAGTGAACAAAAAGAAAAAAGAGTTGAGGGTAGATAAACATATTTTCATGTAAGAAAAAAGAGATTATGAGGTATGTATACAATAGAGCAAGTGGTTGATGTCAGTGTGCATTAAAAATTTAAACTGACAAGGTGAAAACATGTTGTCATAAAAGTTTCATAAGTGTTTTCTGGATCCATTGTTCTTACATGTCATAGAATCTAATTGCAAGCATCATAGGTTTCAATGCTTCTTTCAGATAGACAAGTGTTTCCTGTTTCTTCTTACTGATATATAAAGTCTTAGACTGGAAATCCTCAGTTTATTCACCTATGAAATTAATTCTGCTTCTGAAAATGAATTTGATTAGTTTAAAATCACTGCGGGATATATCAAGATTAGCTGTATTGAGTGTGACTTTAGAAATAATAGGGAGTTGGAACTCTAATCATTTCTTATTAACACAGCTGAGTAATCATCTTAGAAATGTGGAAAAAAGAATCTGTATTTAATGATTACTTTACACTTCTCCAGACTAAAGAAAAAAAATCATATTGACGGTATTCTAAAATCATTACTACCAAAATATTAACTGGAATATTTACAGAAAACTCATGACTTTATCTAAATTTCATCTTTTTATTTTTGATATGTGTAACAACATATTAAGTTTTAAACTTCAAAAACATTATACTGAGTAACAGAAGATGAATACAAGAGAAACATCCATTCTATACAATTTCTTTGAAATGAAACTCAGGGACAGTTAAAACTAATCCATTGTGACAACAGATCTAGTGGTTGCCTAGGGAAAGGGGTAGTACCCACGGGGAAGACTGCAAAGCAGTAAAAAGAAACTTTTTGGATGTCAATGCCTTACATCTTAACTGAGGTAGTAGTTTCATGGGTATATGCATCTGTAAAAACCCTTTGTTTATGCTTAAAATATATATATATTTTTAACTTTTAAAAATTAATTTATTTTAATTGGAGGCTAATTACTTTACAATATTGTAGTGGATTTCCCATACACTGACATGAATCAGGTATACATGTGTTCCCCATCCTGAACCCCCTCCCTCCTCCCTCCCCATCCCATCCCTCAGGGTCATCCCAGGGCACTGGCCCTGAGCACCCTGTCTCATGCATCAAACCTGGACTGGCGATCTGTTTCACATATGGTAATATACATGTTTCAATGCTATTCTCTCAAATCATCCCACCCTCACCTTCTCCCACAGAGTCCAAAAGTCTGTTCTTTACATCTGTGTCTCTTTTGCTGTCTCGCATATAGGGTTATGGTTACCATCTTTCTAAATTCCATATATATGTGTTAATATACTGTATTATTGTTTTTCTTTCTGACTTACTTCGCTCTGTATAATAGGCTCCAGTTTCATCCACCTCCTAGTGCTGATTCAAAAGCATTATTTTAAATAGCTCAGTAATATTTCATTGTGTATATATACCACAGCTTTCTTATCCATTCGTCTGCTGATGGACATCTAGGTTGCTTCCATATCCTGGCTATTATAAACAGTGCTGCGATGAACATTGGGGTACATGTGTCTCTTTCAATTCTGGTTTCCTTGGTGTGTATGCCCAGCAGTGGGATTGCTGGGTCGTATGGCAGTTCTATTTCCAGTTTTTTTTTAAGGAACCTCCACACTATTCTTCATAGTGGCTGTACTAGTTTGCATTCCCACCAACAGTGTAAGAGGGTTCCGTTTTCTCCACACCCTCTCCAGCATTTATTGTTTATAGACTTTTTGAGAACAGCCATTCTAACTGGCGTGAGATGGCACCTCGTTGTGGTTTTGATTCGCGTTTCTCTGATAATAAGTGATGTTGAGCATCTTTTCATGTTTGTTAACCATCTGTATGTCTTCAAAGAAGAAATGTCTGCTTAGTTATTTGGCCCATTTTTTGATTGGGTCATTTTTTTTTTTTTTTTTGAGTTGAGCTGCATGAATGCTTGTATATTTTTGAGATTAAATCTTTTTCAGTTGCTTGGTTTGCTATTATTTTCTCCCATTCTGAAGGCTGTCTTTTCACCTTGTTTATAGTTTCCTTCATTGTGCAAAAGCTTTTATGTTTAATTAGGTCTCATTTGTTTATTTTTGCTTTTATTTCCATTACTCTGGGAGGTGGGTCATAGAGGATCCTGCTGTGATTTATGTCAGGGTGTTTTGCCTATGTTTTTCTCTAGGAGTTTTATAGTTTCTGGTCTTACATTTAGATTTTTAATCCATTTTATTTTACTTTTGTGTATGGTGTTAGAAAGCATTCTAGTTTCATTCTTTTACAAGTGGTTGACCAGTTTTCCCAGCACCACTTGTTAAAGAGATTGTCTTTTCTCTATTGTATATTCTTGCCTCCTTTGTCAAAAATAAGGTGTCCATAGGTGCGTGGATTTATCTCTGGGCTTTCTATTTTGTTCCACTGATCTGTATTTTTGTCTTTGTGCCAGTACCATACTGTCTTGATGACTTTAGCTTTGTACTAGAGCCTGAAGCTCTTGCCAATTAATGTTCCCTGGAGTCAGGAGTTTTCTGGTGTTCTCAAGTTTTCGATTCAAACCTCTAGCCTCTAGCTTTCAGTCTTATTCTTACAGTAGCCTCAAGACTTTTCTGTCTATACAGCACTGATGATAAAACATCTAGGTTAATGGTGAAAAGATTCTCCACAGTGAGGCACACAGAGTTACATGGAGAAGAGAAGAGACAGGAGGGAGATAGAGGTGACCAGGAGGAGAAGTGACAGTGAAGTTGCTCAGTCGTGTCCGACTCTCAGCAACCCCATGGACTGTAGCCCACCAGGCTCCTCCATCCATGGGATTTTCCAGGCAAGAGTACTGGAGTGGGGTGCCATTGCCTTCTCCGAGGAGGAGAAGAGGGGGAATCAAAAGGGGAGAGACCAATCTAGCCAGTAATCAGTTCCCTAAGTGTTCCTCTACAGCCCAGAGCACCCAAAGAGGTTCAGAGTTGAAGAGGAGAGGAGAGGAGAGAGAGAGGAGAGAGAAGAGAAGAGAAGGGGCAGGGAAGAGATAGAGGTGACCTGGGGGAGAAAAAGGAGAGTCAAAAGAGGAGAGAGCATTCAAGCCGGTAATCACACCGCCAAGTAAAAATGGGTATTGAAGATTAGATTCTTAAAGGTACAAAATTGATAACTAATACCAAAAAGCAAAGATTAAAAATCTAGAGTAGAGGTTTGACTCTCAAAAATACAATATTAAAAATACAAAACAAAATAACAAAAATTATAATATATATATATGATATTTACTTTAAAAATAGGGTCTTTTTTTGCAAGATAATAGTAGGTTTTAAAAATAAAAATTAAAGGAGTAATAGAGAACTTAAAAAAATTAAAAATGATAATAGTAAAATAATCTAGGAATTTCTCTGGAGCTATTGAGGGCAGTGTGGGGTCAGTTCAGTTTCAGATATTTCCTTGTTCCAGCTTAAACTTCTTCTCAAGGTCTATAGGCTCCTTCCAATGTTTAGTCAATGCTAACTACAGGGTTTTAATCTGTTGCACCTGTCACTTCCAAAGCAGTTCCCTCTTCTTTGTTTCCTCTGTCTGCAAGTCTCTTCAGTGTCTTAATCTCTGCCCTGACACAAGGGGGCAAAGGTTGTCACTTATTTAGGCTCACTTGTTCAGTTGTGCTGTGGGGAGAGAGGAACAGTGCAAACAAATGTCACTGGCATGTGTGGGGAGTGCTTGCAGCGTATGGATCACACTGGATTTGCCCCAGCTCATGGAGTGTGTGCTTTCCCGGTCTACACTATTCAGGCTCCAGGTCGCTCTGCAGGGGAACTGTCCAAAGCAGGCACCGGGCTTCATGTACTTCCCAGGTCTAAGCTGCTCAGGCGACCAGGTGTTGGTAAGCGTACTGTCCCAGGTGGTCTGTGCATCTTAATCACCTCCCCAGTCCCAGCCACTTGGTTTCCTGGGTGCTCCGCAAGAGCGCCATCTCAGGTGTGCCATGTGTCTCCTCTGAGCTGATCTCTGCCTGTGACCCTCCTGGCAGATATCAACTGTCCAGGATCCCAGGAAGACTTGGCTAGCAACTGGGAGCTTGCTCACAGTTTGGTTGGAGGATGCCCTCCCTGGGGCCAAGATGGCCCCTTACCTTCCGGCTCTGGCTGTCGGCTGTCGCCCGCCTGCGGCTCTGCCACCGGTGGGGGGAGGGACCGGTTTGTAGCCTGCTAACTCTCCTCTGGTGATTGTTCAGTCCTTTGTTCTGTTAGCAGGCCAGGCTGTGCCTTAGGCTAGAGTTTTTTGCAGGAAAGTTTTTTTTCTCTCTCTCTCTCTCTTTTATCCCCCTCTCTCTGGCTATCCTACCATGTGGGTTGCTATCTCACTTTAGCTCCCTCAGATTGTCCTCAGAGCGTTCAGGCCTGGTCCTTACCCTAAGCATGCAACCTGTGCCTCCCTGCCCAGCCCCCACTGGCTGGTGGTGAGTGTGAGCACCTAGGCTACTTCTCTGCTGGGAATTGTGGTTAGGCGCGTATTCTGTGTTTTTTGTTTTTTGTTTTTTTCCTCCTGTTTATGTTGCCCTCTGAGATTCCAAAACTCTCCACAGGCCCGCCAGTGAGAAGATTTCCTGGTGTTTGGAATCTTCTCCTCCTTGACTCCCTCCCCAGGAAAGGTCTTCGTCCCTAACTCTTTTGTCTCTCTTTTTGTCTTTTTGTATCTTGTCCTACCTCCTTTCAAAGAGCATGGGCTGCCTTTCTGGGTGTCTGGTGGCCCCTGCCAGCATTCAGAAGTTGTTTTGTGGAAGTTGCTCAGCATTCAAATGATCTTTTGATGAATTTGTGGTGGGGAAAGTGACCTCCCCATCCTATTCCTCCACCATCTTAGGACTGCCTCTCTAAATTTCATCTTAACACACACACACATACACACCCATGCATGCATGCACGCACGCACGCACGCACACACTTTCCAGGTGGCGCTATGGTAAACAATCTTCTTGTCAATGCAGGAGATGCAAAAGATGTGAGTTCTATCCCTGGGTGGGAAAGATCCTCTGGATTAGGAAAAGGCAACCATTCCAGTATTCTTGCCTGGAAAATTCCATGGACAGAGGAGAAGGTGGGCTACAGTCATGGGGTCGCAAAAAGTCAGATACAACTGAGCATGCATGCAAGTAATATACACACAGCTTATTGGAAATACATTGGTTTTTACCAAAACAAGTATTTTAATGTTATTTATTGTTTTGGCTTTTCAATTGACTTGCTTACTTATTTTTCATTTTATTTTGATCTACCATTGGATGCTCTCCTGCCATACCATAATGATTAGGAATTCAGATATGTACTTTTAAAATTTTACCTTTTTAAAAATATGTCTACTATTTTAAGGCTTAAAGCAATCTATATGAATATAAAAGGTAGCTTGGGTGTTATTTTTTTCTCAGTGTATAAAAAATAATCTTGAATCTAGGGTTTGATTATATAATCTGTTAAATCTCTCCTAGCTTCGGGTAGTTTTCAGGCAATCTGGAATCCCTTGGCTTATAGATTTCTGCCTTCATATTGACATTATGGTCTCTAAATTTTCAATCATTTTGAATTGGATCCCAGCCTACTGCACGACTTCACTTTATTAATTACACCTGAGAGGAACCTATTTTCAAACAAGGTCTCATTCTGAGTTTCTTTTTTTTTTTTTTTTTTTTAATTTTATTTTATTTTTAAACTTTACATAACTGTATTAGATTTGCCAAATATCAAAATGAATCCGCCACAGGTATACATGTGTTCCCCATCCTGAGTTTCTTGAGGGTAGGTGTTTAGCATATGAATTCTGGGCTGCTGCTGCTAAGCGGCTAAGTCACTTCAGTCGTGTCCGACTCTGTGCGACCCCATAGACGGCAGCCCACCAGGCTCCCCCATCCCTGGGATTCTCCAGGCAAGAACACTGGAGTGGGTTGCCATTTCCTTCTCCAATGCATGAAAGTGGAAAGTGAAAGTGAAGTCGTTCAGTCATGTCATATTCTTCGCGACTCCATGGACTGCAGCCTACCAGGCTCCTCCGTCCATGGGAGTTTCCAGGCAAGAGTACTGGAGTGGGGTGCCATTGCCTTCTCCGAAATTCTGGGCTAACACAGTTCAAACCATAATAGTCTTTTTCATACATTTTCCAATTCAGTTAGAGTTGTGATTTTTATTGAAATATAGTTGATATATAACTTTATACTAGTTTTAAGTGTACAGCTTAATTATTGTTGTATATTTTGCAAAATGATTACCATAATAAGTCTAGTTATTGATTGAATTGCACAAAAATTGTTTTTATATTGTGTGACCTAAGTTTCACTGTGCTTTTTGAAATCCGGGCATCCGTTATACATGGATATTTTGACATCCAAAATGAAAATCCACTATCTTTTAAATGGAATGTTTTGTTACTTTTTGAGTGGGGTTGTATTATTGATATTTGTGGGGGTTTTTAGCCACCTTTGACTTATTTTCTCATTATCTATAATTTGTTAAGTTTTTGTCCTTTTCTTTACTTACACATTATTGTTGCAAATTTGATTTTGTTTCCTCCCTCTCTTTGCTGCACTAGTTTGAGAGCTATGTTTATTTACTATTATTTTAGTGAATATGCTTCACCTTCTGATATTCATAACTAATTTAATAAGTATAATATTTTCTAAACTCTAGTCTCACCAAAAAAAAAAAAAAAAAAAAAAAACCTTGTTGGAGCATAGGAGTGATGGCAACATGATTGGAGTCCAGGTGCTTTTAATTTTCCCTGGCTTAATTGGAGCAAATGCACTACAGCTTCTCCACAAGCTTGACAGTGTACACTTTGTCTCACAAAACTTTCATTCTTACTCAGTTTTGTAGATCACAGATTTCCTTTTGATTTTTTATTGTAGGCTCCATGGATGATTGAAACAGAAACAGCACCAAATCCAGCCCTCATGGATCTTCCAAGGTATGTAAGTGAAATTTATATTATAAGCTTGTATGTTTTAAACAAAAGTGGTGACCCCATGGACTGCAGCGCACCGGGCTCCTCTGTCCATGGTATTTTCCAGGCAAGAGTACTGGAGTGGGGTGCCATTGCCTCCTCCAGTTACATGAGAAGTAATAATAAATGCTGTGAATATTGTGGAAATACACCCCTAAAATTAGAAAAAAATCTAAATTCCAGTTTAGTCAACCTTTCTCAATTTAACTTCATGAGTATTTATGAGTGATGTACATATCAATCTTATTTAAGAGAAGAAAGCAAAATTAAAATATATATATAGAGAATAACAAAGAAACTTGATCATTATTATGAAGTATTGCTTCTTCTGTTTAGCATAAAATTTTCACCATGCAATACATGTGTTGCATAACATGAATGCTTCTGTCATTTTAAATGTGGTTAATATGCAAGCCTGAATGTTACGTTTGCTTACATTTTGTTGATTTGGATGGGAGGAAATAAGAATTGGTCTTTCATTTTGCTTTTTGGAATACTGGAAATTTCAAGCCTTTCTGTCTTTAAGAAAAAGATTGTAAAAATTTATCTTGACTCAAGGTATATTTTGAAATAAAAGCAGGATTACATTTTTCATGGTGAAAAACTAAAGAGAGTGTTGGAAGAAAAATATGGGAGTTACCAGCTAGGGCCCAAGCCTGACAGGTGATATGGGAGAAATGAGTCAATAAAAGTATATGTGAGCTAGGAAAATGGTTGGAAAGAATGGAAAGTTGAATCCTCTTCTGCAGACCGGTAAGACTGCATTTATAGAAGAGAACCCCATTTCCTCACATTGGCATAAAAATGGCCTCTGCTTCAGTGTCCTACTCATTAGTCATTTACCATGTCACATCACTTACTGTTAATTCCATTTTATCATCTCATTTGAAGAGTTGGAACTCTGGTTAGAAACAGCATTTTATCCGAAAATACAAGTATTTAAAAACTATTGGTTTATTTTCTTTGTGCTACTTAAGGGGAACTGTCCATAATGACATTAGATGAGAATAGATTATTTATAAGAACTCTTTAATGTCATTGCCTATCATTCTATATTAGAAAGAACTGTTTTGTCAACAACTAAAAAATTAATCAGTCAATTTAAGAAAGAAATGGAAAACTTGACTGAAGTAAACTTGAGGATTATATCTCAGGAACAGCCTTTCTCAAAGCTCTGAAAACCATTTCTCTCATTAGAGGTCAAAGCACAGTTACATAGATTTTGATACAGAGGGCTGTACATTCCATGATGAAGATAGTTTGCACAGTCCAGACCTGTAAGTATGAAGTGGTAAGATGTGACCCCATACAAGATCAAGAAGGAATATTATCTTTTAAGAAGTTGTCTTTTTGTTGCTAGGGGAATGTTGTTTTTTACTGTATTTCTGCTAATGGTGAGGTTTGGTTGATGTAAATATAATGTAGATACACAATATACAGTACAGGAGAGAGGGAAGGTCAAAGGACAATGACGATTTGAAAATTCTTTCATGTCTTGCTATAGAATATAAATTTTATTTCTCAGTTATGTTCATTATTATAGCTGTATACATGTGTTTCTTATTATTTTCCTTGATTAATATAAGGAATGTCTTGCATGTAATCAACACTCAATAAATTTTAGTGTTATATTTATTATTAGAGTCACATAAGCATGCATGCTCAGTTGATTAGTCATATCTGACTCTTTGTGACCCCATGGACTGTCACCCTCCAGGCTAGAATACTGGAATAGGTTGCCATTTCCCTCTCACATATCAAGTGGTCTCAAATATTGGCTTGTATACTCATTTTTTGAGGAATAATACAAATCTTGTATAGATCTATCAAAGAAATAGTGCACTGGACAGAGTTAAACAGGCAAGGAAGGCTTTATTCAAGAGTGTTACAATAGAGAAGAGAAAGTGGACTCAGTTCTACTGAAAGAGAAGGTGAGATTCATAAGGGCTGTTGTGAGCTACTGAGAAAACACTGGGAGGTGCTGAGGGGCAGGTTGGTCAATATGATTAGGCCATTTGTGTTGCTAATTGTCACCTTTTGAAGTCAGTGTCCTTATTGCCCAGTCTCTGTGGGATTACATGTCAAGGGAGTCCCCAGGTCCATAGGAAAGATACTCCCTGCATTCCAGTAAAAACTGGAGAAGATTTACACCTCAAAGGAACAGAAAAAATAATTTACAAGAGTTCTAAAGAAGATGCTTTGAAAAAAGAGAGGTCAGGGACTTATAGTCAGGAAGAATACAGTTCAAAATATAGTAAAACTGAGACAGGAATATTGACTTGTGCAGCCCATATGCACAAAACAGCAGGGGACAAAAGCACTTTGTTCTGAATTATCTTGAAAATAACTTTGTCCATATATTAAGGGACTGAAATAGTCTAGGAGTTAGAATACCCTTTATGAACATAATTGAATAATTTTAAAAGTAGAAAAATATCATTTACTATCATTTACTCTAGATAAAAACAAAGTAATAACTCACTGAAAAGTTTTTTGCCAAGTGAAAAGGTCTTTTGAAATGTAAACTTACTATTTGTCTGGACTTATTTTAAAAGTACTCAAGTACTTTTATAAGTCTTTTATATCCTATTATTCTAACTATTAACTAAGAAATGTTACTGATAAGAGAGATGGTTCAGGAAGTAGTACAAAGTAAATAGAGGAAATATCAAAGTTAAACCAAGGATTTCTGTGACTCTGGTGAGCAGATAAACTATATTTTTGATGCATATTTCATAGCCATCTAATGGACAAAGCTTAATGTAATGGTTGCTTAAAGGTCTAGATAGAGCAATGTGAAGATATTGCAGTAATGAGCAACTTTAAATGCTTTTAATGATAATCTAAGGAACTATGCTGATATCTTTAATAGATTTGAAATGATTAAATGAAGAATAACTGCATTGAAAGCAATCTGGAAATCCATGAGGCATATCCTCAGTAAAATAATCATCAAGCAAGAATTTTTCAATAGCAGATGACTGAATGTCAAAATACAAAGTCATACTATACTAGAATTTAAAATTAAGTATACAGCATTCACTAGAAAATGTATATATTGAAGTCAGGAAGTTAAAAACAATTCTATATGTAATCACAAAAGAATGAAAATGGACATTAAAGTCTTCAAATGACTCATTTAGTTTAGGGATCATTGTCTTTATATCATTATAGCTTAACATTGATAAATGTTATGTACTTGTGCTTTTTTTTTAGGAGAAAGAGATCACAGATAATTTAAATATTTTAAAATAATGATACAGTAACATCAAATTTTTCAATTTTAATTTTTTAATATTTGTTTTTATATTTAATGCACATATGAGTGAAGTTAGATTTTTTTTTCACCTTATAATCACCAACTCAATGGACATGAGTTTGAGCAAGCTCCGGGAGTTGTTGATGGACAGGAAAGCCTGCCATGCCGCAGTGCATGGGGTTGCCAAGAGTCGGACACAACTGAGCAACTGAACTGAACTGAATGTTACCAGTATCATGGGATAAATGTATTGTCTTTAATAAATCAGTAACAACATAAAATAATAATAAATTGAAATATATCTCATGCCTGAGTTGAAATAGAGAGTCTTTAATATTCCTGAATAAGTAAAAGACGCTTACTCCTTGGAAGGAAAATTATGACCAACCTAGATAGCATATTCAAAAGCAGAGACATTACTTTGCCAACAAAGGTCTGTCTAGTCAAGGCTACGGTTTTTCCTGTGGTCATGTATGGATGTAAGAGTTGGACTGTGAAGAAGGCTGAGTGCCGAAGAATTGATGCTTTTGAACTGTGGTGTTGGAGAAGACTCTTGAGAGTCCCTTGGACTGCAAGGAGATCCAACCAATCCATTCTGGAGATCAGTCCTGGGATTTCTTTGGAAGGAATGATGCTGAAGCTGAAACTCCAGTACTTTGGCCACCTCATGTGAAGAGTTGAATCATTTGAAAAGACTCTGATGCTGGGAGGGATTGGGGGCAGGAGGAGAAAGGGATGACAGAGGATGAGATGGCTGGATGGCATCACTGACTCGATGGACGTGAGTCTGAGTGAACTCCGGGAGTTGGTGATAGACAGGGAGGCCTGGCGTGCTGCGATTCATGGGGTCGCAAAGATTTGGACAGGACTGAGCGACTGAACTGAACTGAACTGAATATTCCTCATGAAATCATTTTGGAAGTCAGAAAGCACTTGGTTTGGTCCCATGAAATATTTCCCCCGAAAAAAATCCCACTTTGCAACAAATATTATTAAAGATGGTACTATATATATAAACCCTCCAGCTAGAATAAGACTGTGTCACAGACATTTATCTGGGAAATTGATTATAGCCTTTGTTTAAGACTCTTTTTCTTCTAAAATACCTTTTAAAGTAAGTAGAAATAGTTGTAAATAAAATTAACAATGTTTCCACTAATGGATTCTCATGTGGAAAATTCTTCAGATGGAATATAAGAAAACTCAGCAGAGACTACACAATAGTGTAAGTTAAAGCTGGTCTTCCTTTGGTACAAAAAGAATACATTTCTTAAAGGAAGACTCAAACATCCTTTTATTATGATAAATATAATCTTGACTATCACTGTGCTTTCATCATATCAAAATGATATGTTTAGAAAGGACAATTATTCTTTCCTGGTCTATTTCAAATTACCATTTTGAGGGCTGAAAGTGTTAATTTGCACATTACTCTTTATTCTTTCATATTCTTCTTCCATAAGTCCACAAAATAACTATACTACTTCAATCTTTTAAATATATTCATTACCATTCATGTATTTCATATACAGAATAATATAATCTCAATTAATCAATTATTTTTTGACATAGATAATATACTCTATGCTTGAAGAAAAGAAATAGTTGAAAATTTTATCCAGGTAATGTTACTTCTGAAAGTATTCCTGAATGATTATGACTCTTCAAAGATATTAAAGAACAGTGAAATGAAGAATTTAAAATTGAAACTGTTTATACACTTGGAATAGTAATCCTCACTACCAGCAAGGAAGGAGTAATTTTCAGTTATTTGACAATTCAAAACACTATTCTTAGTCTTCAGTCAGTTTCTTTCACAAAATATTTTTCATTATACTACACATTTTACAGTAAACTATATGTATTCCAATACAATACTTAATCTGTTTTATGGATAGTATAGTTATTAAAATATTGAGGTAAATATCATTATGAAAATTAATAATCACAGTAATGTTAACTACTTGCACAATGTTTTGATTACTTTAAATTGATACATATGTATATATACATGATTTAAATTTAATTTCAAAATAACCAGTGGAAAATTATATATACAAATATACAGAGGAATAAAATTTTACATATGTATAATACATATATATTGGTTGGTTTTTATTTTTGGCAAGTATAGTATAGTATCTGTCTCTTTGGTTCAGCTGACTGAATTCCCTTTACTCCCCTCCCCATAAATTTTTTAATTAAACAATTTGTTTTGAGACATAATTGACAGGTAGTACTGTATATATATTAAGTGTTAAGGTATATAAAATAGTAATTTGGTACATTAATATTGCAATACAGCAGACATTGTAGCATTAGCTAGCACCTCTATCATGTAACATAATTATGATCTCTTCTAGTGATGGGAATATTTAAGCTCTAGCCTCCTAGTAAGCTTAATGTTTATAACACACTTTTGTTGTCTATAATAACTACACTGTGTATTAGATCTCTAGGACTTATTTATCTGGTAGTCATTAGCATGTACCCTTAAACACCTCTTCCATTCCCCTACCCCCTAGGCCCTGGTAACCATCATTTCTCTCTGCTTTTTCAAGTTCATTTTATAAAATATTCCCACATACAAGACATCATACAGTATTTGTCTTTCTCTGTCTAACTTATCTCACTTAGGCCAATGTCATCAAGGCCTGTCCCTGTTGTCACAAATGACACAATCTCCTTTTTCCTCATGGCTGATTAGTATTTCACTAAATATATATGGTCCCATCTTCTTTATCCATTCATCATTTATGAATAGATTGTTTACTTACTTTGGTTCCTGTGAATAATGCTACAATAAACTTGAGATACATATATCTTTTCAGTAACTTGTGTTTATTTCCTTTAGATATATACCCAGAAGGAAGGTTATTAGATTATGTTAGTTCTATTTTATGTTAGTTCTATTTTTGAGGAACTTCACTTCTCTTTAGTGGCTGAACCAGTTTATAATCCCAACTGTGCTAAAGGGTACCCTTTTCTTCACATCTTTGCCAAAATTTGTTATCGCTTGTTCTCTATGATATATGCTCTTACAGGTATGAAATGATATCTCATTGTACTTCCCTGATGATTAGTAATATTGAATATGTCCTTATGTTCCCATGGCCATATATATACCTTCCTTGAAAAATGTCTATCAAGTTCCTCTGCCAATTTTTTTTTTAATGGGGTTGTTTTTGGCTGTTTTTACTGAGTTGTATGATTTTGAGTGTGTGTGAAGCTTAATACCTTCCTTGAAAAATGTCTATCAAGTGTCTCTGCCAATTAATGTTTTATTTAATTTTAAGAATTATTAAGAATTTTAATTTTAAAAATAAGGACCTCTTATTTTTAAAGGTCCTTATGCACTTATGTTCTTCATACCTTTTTGTTTATTAAAATAATTTTTCTTATTTAAAGAGTAGTGATAGTAGTGAAAGTGAAAGTCACTCAGTCATGTCCGACTCCACAACCCCATGGACTGTACAGTCCATGGAATTCTCCAGGCCAGAATACTGGAATGGGTAGCCTTTCCCTTCTCCAGGGGATCTTCCAGACCTAGGGATTGAACCCAGGTCTCCCTGATTGCAGGCAGATTCTTTACCAGCTGAGCTGCAAGGGAACTGTGCTTATTGTTATTATAATACATTCATTTGAAAACATAAAACATTGCTATACCCTGACCATACTCTCCATTTCCTCCCTCATTTATTTAAAAAATTTACTTATTTATGAAATCTGAATATCTGAAGACCAATGCACCTTACTGTAGATAAGCATAAGAAGTGAAGAAGTGAAGTTGCTCAGTCGTGTCCGACTCTTTGCAACCTCATGGACTGTAGCCTACAAGGTTCCTGTATAAAACAAAAATGTTAAAAGCTTGGCACAATTATGATTTTTTATTAACAAATATCATCTGAAAAGGGTTTATTACCCATTTATTATCATTTTTAGCTACTCTGAAACTAAACAATAATTGGTGAGATATTTTGTATAGTATAATCTTTAAACAGAAAATGTAACTAAAGATATTCTAAAAATAGCTTAAGTTTATTGCATTAGAAAGTATTTGTCAATTTGCACACATAGAAATATTTATGGAGTCAGTTCTTTCTAGGTCATCCTGAGTGTCTGGTCATTAGAATTTTCCTATGAACGTTTATCCTACAAATGTCTTTGTGACTTGTGGTCTATTTGATATTAACTTTGAAAGATATTGTTTGTGTATAATATAAACTATTCTGTATAAGCGTGCAGCCTGCTTGTTCATTTAACCTCATAAACATTTTTATGTTAATGTGATTTTTGTAGACTCTTATTTTATTGGAGTATAGTTGATTTACAATGTTGTATTAGTTTCAAAGTGATTCAGTTGTACATATGTGCATATTCATATTCATTCTTTCTTAAAGAACTATTGCCTAAACCCCAGGGAAAAACAAAATAGGCCATTTCATGTCATATGGGATAGAAACAGACTTTGTTGAAAGGTCCTTATGACTAATACCTGTCTTTTGCTCATTTGTACTTTAAGCTTTTAAGCTTTCAAAAAGATTATATATATATATATATATATTCAGTTGAGTTCTAGAAAGGATATACTAGTTAACCTCCTCTGATCTTTGTGTTCTATGAGTGGAGTTGTTGATTTTTTTTAATTATTTTTATTTCCCAGATGAGGTAAGAATCCATGACATGCCCATCATCATGGGAAAATCTAACTTTCCCTGTCCTAATATACTCTTCACCATATCAATTGACCTAAAAATTAATAGAATTTTGTCCATGGCTCAAATTCCAGAGGTGAGAGAAAAAAAAAATTCATTTGACTATTCAATTCCAGAATCATTGTGCTCTGTGGTTTCATGGATAATTTGGTAGAAAATTGAGAGAGGATCCATTTGGTACATTCATACAGTTACCATTTTGAACCTGAGGATAGTAATTTTGTGTATGAGGCAGAATAAAAGCAGGAATTAACCATTGAAATAGTATTGCATAGAATGTAGTTCTTAAAAAATAAGCCTTGCATTTTGGACCTTGAAATACCAAAGTCATCAAGGCACAGATATCTTATTAGATAACCAAAGGCAAATCCATTTAAAGTACAAAGCTTGCATTTTATCCAGGCACTTTCTTAAATAAGTGAGGTGAAACATCAAAATCACCTTGAAGTAAGAGTCAATGGCTATATAAAAGTAATTGAATCTGAAAGTTAAAAAGTTAAGAATACATCTAGCAAATTTTAAGATTAAATACTATAGGCTAAAGGTTTTGTAAAGTTATTTTAAAGATGAAAATATTATGTATATTTTTAAAGTAATAGCATATATTTCATCTCACTGACAATTATTAAGGTCAATTTACCAAATATTCAAATATTTAAAGTTATATAAAACCAATTAAAATGTATGGTAGGATAATACAGTACTATTTCAGATAATGTATAAGATTATACTCAAAGCTTTAAAGAAGCAAATAAAAATCCACAGCATTACCATATTCAACAACTCTGATCCTTCATGTGGTAAAAACAAAGAAAAAATGACAAACCATTAAAATAAACCAAAATCTCCATCAATTGAAAATATAACCTTGTATTATACACTATAATAGTGCATGAGTCATTGTGAAGAGTCATGTTTTCAGACCAATTTGGGGGGAAATATTTGGCAACTAACTATTTGTATATATATGTTTTTCTAACCAAGGCTTAGCTGAAGTAAAATTCACAAAATATTAAATTCACCATTTTAAAGTGTGTGCTTATATTCAAGGTGTGTAACCATCATCACCTCTATTTACTTTTAAAAACATTTTCATCACCTCTGGAGACATTTAAACAATTAGTCCTCAATCTCCCTCCCCTCCACACAGTCCCTAGCAAACACCTTTTTGCTGTCTGTCTCCATGAATTTACCTATCATGGATGCTTCATATAAATAGAATCATAATTAAGTGACTTTCTGTGCATGACTGCTTTCATTTAGCATGTTTTCAAGGTGTGTTTTCTTTATAGTATGTATCCCTACTTCATTTCTTTAATTGGCTGAATAATATTGAACGTATAAACCACATTTTGTTTATCCATTAGTTGATGGACATTTAGATTGTTCCTATTTTTTGTAGGTTAGGAATAGTGCTATTATGGACATAACAAGTAAATATTTAAGTTCCCGTTTTCAATTCTTTGGGGCATGTATACAGAAGTGGAACTGCTGACCCATATTTAGGCTGTTGGAGAAGGAAATGGCAACCCACTCGAGTGTTCTTGCCTGGAGAATCCCAGGGATGGGGGAGCCTGGTGGGCTGCAGTCCATGGGGTTGCACAGAGTCGGACACGACTGAAGCGACTTAGCAGCAGCAGCAGCAGCAGCACTTAGGCTGTATTTAACTTTTTGAGGAACTACTAAAATTTCCACAGCAACTGAAAACCATTTTACATTCCAATCAGTGATGTGAAAAAATTTCCAATCTGTCTGTATCTTCTTCAACTCTTCCAATTTATTTATTTTGAAATTATAGCCAAGTTTCCCTCTGAGCCACCAGGGAAGCCCATAGCCAAGTTAGAAGGTGTGAACTAGTATCTCATTAGGGTTTTGATTTACATTTTCCTAATGATTAATGATTGTTAACATCCTTTCATATGCTTTAACCAAAATTTTAGGATCAGCTTTTTCACTATGACACTGCTAGTTTGTTTTATTTGTTTTTTTCTTGGTAATAGAGCATTATGTCTGTTCTGGAAAAATTCAAGAATATTCACAAAAACTTATTTCAGAAATGTATGACTAAATGACTATTAAAATTGCTTTAATAAAATGTAATGGTAACCTAAAAGTATATTTGCCAAAACTATTTCAAAATATTAGATCAACAATAAAATTTGATCATTTGAATATCTTTGAAAAATGTCTATTCAGGCCTTTTTAAATAAAATTATTCTATGTGTGTGTTGGTGGTGAATCAATATAGTGAAAATGAGTATACTACCCAAAGCAATCTATAGATTCAATGCAATCCCTATCAAGCTACCGACAGCATTCTTCACAGAGCTAGAACAAATAATTTCACAATTTGTATGGAAAAACAAAAAACCTCGAATAGCCAAAGCGATCTTGAGAAAGAAGAATGGAACTGGAGGAATCAACCTACCTGACTTCAGGCTCTACTACAAAGCCACAGTTATCAAGACAGTATGGTACTGGCACAAAGACAGAAATATAGATCAATGGAACAAAATAGAAAGCCCAGAGATAAATCCACGCACATATGGACACCTTATCTTTGACAAAGGAGGCAAGAATATACAATGGATTAAAGACAATCTCTTTAACAAGTGGTGCTGGGAACTCTGGTCAACCACTTGTAAAAGAATGAAACTAGAACACTTTCTAACACCATACACAAAAATAAGCTCAAAATGGATTAAAGATCTAAACATAAGACCAGAAACTATAAAACTCCTAGAGGAGAACATAGGCAAAACACTCTCTGACATACATCACAGCAGGATCCTCTATGACCCACCTCCCAGAATATTGGAAATAAAAGCAAAAATAAACAAATGGGACCTAATTAACCTTAAAAGCTTCTGCACATCAAAGGAAACTATTAGCAAGGTGAAAAGACAGCCTTCAGAATGGGAGAAGATAATAGCAAATGAAGCAACTGACAAACAACTAATCTCGAGAATATACAAGCAACTCCTACAGCTCAACTCCAGAAAAATAAATGACCCAATCAAAAAATGGGCCAAAGAACTAAATAGACATTTCTCCAAAGAAGACATACAGATGGCTAACAAACACATGAGAAGATGCTCAACATCACTCATTATCAGAGAAATGCAAATCAAAACCACTATGAGGTACCATTTCACACCAGTCAGAATGGCTGTGATCCAAAAGTCTACAAGCAATAAATGCTGGAGAGGGTGTGGAAAAAAGGGAACCCTCTTACACTGTTGGTGGGAATGCAAACTAGTACAGCCACTATGGAGAACAGTGTGGAGATTCCTTAAAAAACTGGAAATAGAGCTGTCTTATGATCCAGCAATCCCACTGCTGGGCATACACACTGAGGAAACCAGAAGGGAAAGAGATACGAGTACCCCAATGTTCATCGCAGCACTGTTTATAATAGCCAGGACATGGAAGCAACCTAGATGTCCATCAGCAGATGAATGGATAAGAAAGCAGTGGTACATATACACAATGGAGTATTACTCAGCCATTAAAAAGAATACATTTGAATCAGTTCTAATGAGGTGGATGAAACTGGAGCCTATTATACAGAGTGTAGTAAGCCAGAAAGAAAAACACCAATACAGTATACTAGCGCATATATATGGAATTTAGAAAGATGGTAACAATAACCCTGTGTACGAGACAGCAAAAGAGACACTGATGTATAGAACAGTCCTATGGGCTCTGTGAGAGAGGGAGAGGGTGGGAAGATTTGGGAGAATGGCATTGAAACATGTAAAATATCATGTATGAAACGAGTGCCAGTCCAGTTTCGATGCACGATACTGGATGCGTGGGGCTGGTGCACTGGGACGACCCAGAGGGATGGAATGGGGAGGGAGGAGGGAGGAGGGTTCAGGATGGGGAACACATGTATACCTGTGGCGGATTCATTTTGATATTTGGCAAAACTAATACAGTTATGTAAAGTCTAAAAATAAAATAAAATTAAAAAAAATAAAATAATAAAAAAAAATAAAGGGGGAGTTTCAGTTGTTTATAGACAGAGGGAGGGTTCTATATTCAGAGCAGCACAGTCAGCTCTGAAAATAATCTTGAACTTGGTCATACAGTGGTCTGATCAGTATAATCTTGATTGTTTCAGGTATAGTTAATCTTCAACCCCAGAGTCAGTTTGTTCCCATTTCCTTGAGGCCAGTTGTATAAGATTCAGCAGATTACATCATGGTCACAGTCTGGTCTTCTTCCACCTGGTGGGGGTTTCAGTATCTGTCAAACCACTCAAGGGATATGGCTCAGAATATTATCTACAGCCCTTGCAGAGAAATTAAAGGTCCATGACTTTGTTTAATCACTAAACTATTAGTATTTTGTCATTTATTTATTTTCCTTTGTTTCTGCATTTTCTCATTTCTTTGATTAAATTTATTCTTTGGCAAAAGTTTTTCTACAGACAAAAGGCTGGTGAAGGACATGAGCAGGGACAGGGAGGGGGGATGTCTGTTCTGGAAAGCCGCATAGGGCCCTGCTCCATTACAGTGTCATCTTTCAGACTTTAGAGGTACACATTGGTAGGGAAAGACACTCACCTGTCACCTCACCTTGAGCTACTGCACAGGTTAACTGGTAGCATCCATGAGCAGGCATTGCTTGACTCCCTGACTCATGCTCTGGGCTTCAGGCCCTGGTCTGCAATCTGTTTGGGCCACATGCTTTACCCTGAAGCTGGACAAGGCCATAGGTTAGGCTTCATAATCAGGTGGGCTACTGGCTATCCTCCACTATTCAGCAAGGTGCTTGCTGGGATCTCTAGTTGAAAGTGGCCTGCAGTTATATGCCATAGTTGAGTGGGGCCAGATACTCGTGATCAGGTATGGTTGCCCTCTGGGTTTTCTCCCTGGGTAAGGCCACAGGTTGCATTCAGCAATTAGGTAGGGTTATAGGCTAAGCTCCACTGCATATCATTTTTGGACTGAGCCAGGTTGGCTGATAGATGTGATAAGGCAATAGCTCAACAGTGTCTGGATGGTCTAAAATAGCCTCACCTTTATATCTGGGACCTTATCTCTGACAGTTGGGGTTGCTTAGACCTGTCTATACAGAATTTATCATCCTCAAACAGGACACACCTGATATATTCACATGGTAGTAGAAGGAAGTGAAATAGGGAAAAGATCAATCCCCTAAGCACAAGCAGCTGTCATATCTCTGCTAGCATCATAATTGCTAATGATCATGAGGCAAAACAAGACATAAGACTAAGACCAAGACCAAATTCAAGAGGTAAAAATTAGATTTTGTCTCTTCAGTTGCAAAATATTGTATATATTGTTTCAGTCTGCCATAAGGATTTTTTTAAAAAAAAAACTTTACTCACAAAGAATAAATCTAAATAGGTTATAAATACCATCATATTTTTTAATGCATTTGATTATATTTGGATAAAAGGTGTAAGAGTAGATATGGTGTATTCTGTGACTTTAAATGAATCTGGGAAGTATGATGCTTTCATCAGAGGAACTATTATCTGTATGTAAAAAACATTCAAATTTCCTTTAAATAATAATTACTGTGTCTAATAATACAGAGTCCTCAAATTCCCAGAGGAAAACCAGTTTATTTTTTTAATGATATTTATAAGAAGTCTGCCTTTCGTCTTTTGGTAAATTTACAAATCAGCAGAGTGATACAGAGGTATATATAAAGACAATTTCAACCTCTTATATCACTTTTTTAACCAAGGATCATACCCAAACTTTTGTTACATTGTCTAAATGTTTTGAAACTTCAAACTGGCAGTCATACAGAGTAGACAGTGTACTCTAGACTATTTTGACAAAGTGTAAATAAGATATCCACACCATGACTTACCTTTTGAATATCGCATATGTCATTACATTTAGAGCATTAATAAATGTTGTATTCAAAAACATTGGGGCAGGTTAAGTAATAAACCAGTGTATTTAATCACTGATTAATGTGAATCATCTAAACTGTAGATCGGAGAAGGCAATGGCACCCCACTCCAGTGTTCTTGCCTGGAAAATCCCATGGATTGAGGAGCCTGGTAGGCTGCAGTCCATGGGGTCACTAAGAGTCAGACAGGACTGGGCGACTTCACTTTCACTTTTCACTTTCATGCATTGGAGGAGGAAATGGCAACCCACTCCAGTGTTCTTGCCTGGAGAATCCCAGTGACGGTGGGGCCTGGTGGGCTGCCGTCTGTGGGGTCGCACAGAGTAGGACACGACTAAAGTGACTTAGCAGCAGCAGCAGCAAACTGTAGATACACACAGAAAGTGTCAAACAGTAGGTTGAGATGAATCAAGCAATATATAGTAGAACTCTTTTAACAAAGAATTAGTAAAATAAAAAGACATTATCTAAAATAGGATTCTTAAATAGAATATTTGGAATTACTTGTGACACCTGCAAATGTGTAATAATATATTTATAGGTCTTTGGTAAAGATATATTTGAAAACATATCAAAACATATATTATATTGTAAGTTTTATAATGGTGAGTTATATTCTATTGTGGAGACCAATAATAAAATTTATTAGGAAAACTAGAAAAATCACTAAGACCAAAGAATCTTAGATGGAAAACAAGATGGGATTAAAATCCAAAAATATAAAATAGAAGAATAATAGCATCAAGTTGAGTTAAATGAACCTAGTTAATGTACAGATCTAATAAATACTGTATTAATTTGGTTTGTCAATTTTTGTGGGAAGCAAATGTTAACATCAAACATAGACTATTTGAATGTGATGAAGTATATTCACTTTTAGGAACGTAGACTTTTGGTTCTAAAACTTTCTGGTCTAGCTACCAAAGCAACAATTAAGAACGTTACATTGACTTCCCAAAATAATTTAGCTATTAGAAGCAGAACTGAAATCATAATTCACATCTCATTCTTACTTAGTGATATTTTCATTTAATTATGCTTCTTTTAAAATTCCAGATTGAATTTTCACAGTCCAAACAGACCAGATATTGAATTATTATGGAAAGTCAATTATATATGTTAATACAAAATCCCCAAGTGAAAATTTTTAATTTTAGATGAAGGTTTTCCTGCTGGATAACATCCAGTCCTATTTCTAGCTAAATTATAATGGTAGAATTAGCAGTTAAGTTCCAATTTCTGTATCCCAAATAATTTCGTCTTTTATACTTTCTACAATTTCAAATGAAATTTATAACAAAAAGATAGTAAAGTCAACAAAAAGTGACAATTTTGTGAAATTGACCAAATGTAAGTAACATGGCTCATTATGTAAAGCAGCATTGAGCATAAGGGTCATTACAGCAACAAACCTTACTAATTTTTCATAAAGGCAATTCTGAATGTGGTAAAATCAACTTTAAAACCAATGTCTAATAGTAAGAAATAGATTTATTATGTTTACTTTTTACTTTTAAATAATGTGAATGCCTAAAATTGGAAAAAAAAAGAATAAGAATCTCTGACACACGTTTAAATCAAAATGACCAAGCATAAGAGCTCTATACATGTGACAGACTGATGAAAGGATACCTATTTGACATTATCTTTTAGAAAATAAATAAATGAAGTGATTACAACTCTTTTTTTTTTTTTTTTTGTAATTGACCTGTAAGTTACTGGCAGAAAAATCAATAAATTCCAAATGAAAAATAATAATGCAATAACCACACTCAGCTTTGACCTAAAAACATGTATAACAATCAATATGATAAAGACTCTGTAAATGTGATTTTAAAAAAGAAAATTTAGTGCATTCATGTGAAAAAGTCATTTTGCCATCTAAACATTCTCTGCTAATACTGAACATTCATTTCGCTTAGGTTTTAAATATTCCTATGTCCTGAAAATGCATACATTATATTCTCAGTGTTCAAAATAATAATGTGCTATAATCAAAGCACATCTCTGCAGGTGATTATTATACATACATTTTCTATCCTGTGTGTTTGTAGGAAAAATATATTTTTCAGCATTAGATGTTATAAAATAACATGAATTTAGTAGACTGTTTCTAGAAAACTGGAAAAAATATATTGCATTATTAAATAGTACCTTTAATTAATGTAGGCATGCTATAATCTTGTGTTCTGAACTATGACTAGCAGAACTATAACGAGCAAAAGACCTACTCACAAACTCGCATGCTAAGTTGTTGAAGTCGTGTCTGATTCTTTGAGACCCTATGGCCTGTATCCCACCAGACTCCTCTGTCCATCTGATTCTCCAGGCAAGAATATTGGAGTAGATTGCCATTTCCTTCTCCAGGGGATCTTCCTCACCCAGGGATTGAACCAGAGTCTCTTATATCTCCTGTATTGGCAGGTGGATTCTTTATGACTAGCACTGCTTAGAAAGCTAGTTTCTCAGTAAATAACTATTCATAGTGATACTTAAGATAAAAATCAAAAGGCAGCCCACTATATTCTAAACAGAAATTTATACAAATTGCACATTACATAATTCATTATCTTTAAAATTTATATTAAAATGTCCTTTAAAATTTTCATAGGATACCAAAGTTATACCTCCAAATTTAATTCTTTCACATAAATGATTAAAATCTGAGTTTATTTGACTTCCCTTCCAGGGAAGAAGAAGAGTCTTTCTTCTTCCTGTTTTCTCTGTTCTTGTCAAAGGACTTGAAAGAGGTCTCCCAATTCTATTTAATTGTATTTTATGCTTACTAATTTTCTTTTATATTTCCCCTTTGATCAAGATCTTTCTCTGAAACATTGCTGATCAAGAGTAAGATTTTCCAGTTTCAGCACCTTTTTGTCGTTCAATACCAAGAAGTACATTTTTTGGAGGTAGTGTCTCATGTTGGAGGAAAAGTGCATAGCTTGGAAATTATTGAGGTTACATTCAAGTAACAAGGAAGGGGAGGAGGGAGAATTCAGGTACTTTTTATCTAAAGTCTATATATTATCAGGATTATAGACATTAGAGATCATCTGAAGTGGTATATTATCATCAAAGGTTTTGTGATAAACTCCAGTAGGCTTGGTCCAGATATCTTGGGAAAAGCTGTCTCATCAGATGTTGTTGAATCAGGTAACAGGTAACAAGATGATGTTCACTTCTAGTCAGGGTTCACCACTTTCTTTAGATGTGTCAGTTTAAAGTGTCCTAGAGCAGTATGATTGGAGAAAGCAATGGCACCCCACTCCAGTACTCTTGCCTGGAAAATCCCATGGATGGAGGAGCCTGGTGGGCTGCAGTCCATGGGGACGCTGAGAGTCAAAAATGACTGAGCAACTTCACTTTCACTTTTTACTTTCATGCATTGGGGAAGGAAATGGCAACCCACTCCAGTGTTCTTGCCTGGAGAATCCCAGGGACGGGGGAGCCTGGTGGGCGGCCGTCTATGAGGTCGCACAGAATTGGACACGACTGAAGCGACTTAGCAGCAGCAGTAGCAGCAGCAGAGCAATATGAGGGCTTCCCAGGTGGCACAGTGGTAAAGGATCTGCCTGCCAGTGCAGGAGTTGCAAGAGAAAAGGGTTTGATCCCTGGATTGGAAAGATCCCATGGAGTAGGAAATGGCAACCCAGCCCAGTATTCTTGCTTGGAAAATTCCTTGGACAGAGGAGCCTTGTTGGCTACAGTCCATGGGGTTCAAAAGCATCAGACACAACTGAGCACATATAGCACACAACAGATCAGTATGGACAAGATTCCTTGAGTCATAATTTGAATAAGTGGGATAAGGTAGGCACTTTTGAAGCCTTGTTAGTGTTTTTCCACCAATACTGATTCTCAAAGACTATCATTTTGTCAGTAAACCAATAGTTAAATGCATGTATAGAGATATGGAGTTGGAATTTTATTTTGTCCGGTAAGATGGGGTTGTTATTTGGTTTAAACCAGAGCTTTATCTTTTTATCCAACCAAAAAGTTTTAAATTTTCAACCTTATTTTTTTTTCCTTTTCTGAGTCCAATTTTGGGCATTCTGTACCCAGTGATTCTAAATTACCATTTGAAAAAGTATTCCTTTGAATAACGACAGATGTTTAGCTATTATTGGTCCCATAAGAGCAGCATTCCTTGCAGAAATATCAACAAGGTGATTTCCTTTAACTTCCAGAGAGTCAAGTTTAGAATACTCTGGAGGGGAGTTCCCTGGTGGCCTAGCAGTTAGGATTCAGGACTTTCATTCCCATGGTCCAGATGGCTCATTTTCAATCCCTGGTTAGGGAACTGAGGTCCTGCAAGTCTCATGGTATGGCCAAAAAAAAAAGCCCCAGAATCTTAAAAATAGCTAAAGTGGCTGGTAAAAGTATTGCGTTGTGTAATTCCTGAACATAGGGGCTGTTTTTAATTTTATTTTACCTGGAATTAAGAAAGCTGTGTTTCTTCTACAACAATCCAAAATCATGTACTACTTCAGAAGCCTATCTAGTATCACTATCAGTTCAGTTCAGTTCAGTTGCTCAGTCGTGTCCAACTCTGCAACCCCATGAATCGCAGCACGCCAGGCCTCCCTGTCCATCACCAACTCCTGGAGTTCACTCAAACTCACGTCCATCGAGTCAGTGATGCCATCTAGCCATCTCATTCTCTGTCGTCCCCTTTTCCTCCTGTCCTCAATCCCTCCCAGCATCAGGGACTTTTCCATTGAGTCAACTCTTCACATGAGGTGGCCAAAGTATTGGAGTTTCAGCCTCAGCATCAGTCCTTCCAATGAACACCCAGGACTGATCTCCCTTAGGAAGAACTAGTTGGATCTCCTTGCAGTCCAAGGGACTCACAACAGTCTTCTCCAACACCACATTTCAAAGGCATCAATTCTTCGGTGCTCAGCTTTTTCACAGTCCAACTCTCACATCCATACATGACCACTGGAAAAACCATAGCCTTGACTAGACAGACATTTGTTGGTGTAATGTCTCTGCTTTTGAATATGCTATCTAGGTTGGTCATAACTTTCCTTCCAAGGAGTAAGCGTCTTTTCATTTCATGGCTGCAATCACCATCTTCAGTGACTTTGGAGCCCAAAGGAATAAAGTCTGATGCTGTTTCCACTGTTTCCCTCTCTATTTGCCATGCAGTGATGGGACCAGATGCCATGATCTTCATTTTCTGAATGTTGAGCTTTAAGCCAACTTTTTCACTCTCGTCTTTCACTTTCATCAAGAGGATTTTTAGTTCCTCTTCACTTTTTGCCATAAGGGTGGTGTCATCTGCATATCTGAGGTTATTGATATTTCACCCGGCAATCTTGATTCCAGCTTGTGCTTCTTCCAGCCCATTATTAATATTGGCAATTTTGTTCTTGGCTAATGGTGAGCTGGGAAAGATTGAAGCCCAGAGGAGAAGGGGACAACAGAGGATGAGATAGTTGTATGGCATCACCGACTCAATGGACATCAGTTTGTGTAAACTCCGGGAGTTGGTGATGGACAGGGAGGCCTGGCATGCTGCAGTCCATGGGGTCGCAAAGAGTTGGACACTACTGAGCGACTGAACTGAACTGAACTGAATGTACAAGCTCATTTAAGAGTATATAATTCAGCCTATTGGACCAAAATAACCATAGGTAAAGATGTTGCCTCAGTAACACGAAAAAGAGTGATAATAACATACCCAGCACAATATTGACTGTAACCTTTTAAATAACAATCACCAATGAACCATGAGAGGTCAAAGTTACCCAGTAGAATTTCCTATAGGTTATCAGGGGGAGTCAGGAGATGGCCACTTCATAAGTGGTGAGGTGGTTGACTGAGAAATGTTGCATATACTGAGAATTGAAGAGACCTTCTTGTTTATGTGGTACACAGATGGTTAAAGCAGACCCCATAAGTTTCTTATTGACCTTAACCAAAAGAGCAATAACCATATATCTCAAGGCAAGTGGTCATCCCCATGCCATGGGGTTCGGTTTCTGACTGTCATGCTCTATGGGTCAATGGTGATACCTGCGATTTGGGGTGAGTGTTCCCTCTTTTCATATAATAAAGGAAAAAAAAAAGAATCTGAAAATTGGGGTTTCCAGGGGCTAATGGATTCATCAAACTCCTTAAAGGCCTTGAAGTCGGTCATCTGATTTCTCATAAAATTGGGTCAGGGCTGTTATGGCCAAACCACTCTATCTTTTACTAAGCAATAAGTGAAATTTGGAGTACAATTTCAGTGATAACCAAGTAGCCTGAAAAACTTGCAGTTGGTGCTTAGTTTTGGGTTTTAGAAAACTTAGGACACCATAAACTCTATCTGAATGTAAGTATAACCCTTGTTCTGATATCAGTTGCTCTAAATATCAAACCTTGGTTGGGCAAACTACAGTTTTTCTTTGGTGAACTTATGTCCCTTTAAGGCTAAAAGCTTTAGCAAGTGGGTACTGCCTTTCTGTGAGTTTTGAGAAGGAGAGCAAAGCATCAAATCAACCATATGTTTTGGAGTAGAACCTCCAGGGAGAATTTATCATTCAAATCAACCTTCAGTATTTGTGAGAAATAAGGTCTCAGAAAACCTCTGAGACATTATTGTCCAGGTGAATTCTTTCTTCCCAAGTTAAGGCAAAAAGGTATTGGCTAGTTTCATCATCCATAATAGTAAAGAATATACTGCATAAATCAATCACAGTAAATAATTTAACTTTGGTTGGAATGGATGTTAACACTGTATGAGGGTTAGGAAACAGGATGTCAGTGGATAGCAAACTATTTCTTGTTCTAATTTCTTGGACAAACCTCCGCCATCGACCCTTAGATTTTCTTACTGGTAAAACAGGAGTTTGGGTGAGAAAATGAGGCACTGGGCCTTGTAGTTTTCTTATATGGGCTTTGGCCTTGAAGGGCTTCTTTACTTATAGGATATTGATTAATTCTGCAAAGATGCTTTGGAGGAGTCTCTTTGAATTTTGATGAGTGCTGCCCTGTGAATTTTCCCAACATGAATTGAAGATTTTTTCCATAAGGAAAGTGGTAGCTGAATCAATAAGGAAAAAAATGAACAATGTTTCCAGAATCAGGTTTAGTACTGTCAGAGATGAAAAAAATAAAAGTTGTCAAATTATTATTTAATTCATGTCATGGGATACTTTGACTACTGTCAATTTCAAAAAGTATTTTTCCCTTTTGAGAGAAAGACATTCCTTGCATGATACTCTAAGTCTTGGTCTAATAAACAATTGTTGGGGAGGAACAAAAGAGGAAAGGGTGTCTATCTCTGAAAGCCAAATACAAAGGAAGAGGTTCAGAGACAACAACCTCTTGAGTTTCACTGGAGGTCCCCATTATTTAAACTGTTTTACCCCAAGACAAAGGGTTGTTTTACAATAGTGCTGTTGAGCATCAAGAGTGGCTCTGGTATCAGAGCCACTTACCAGAGCCACTTCCATTACAAATGGAAGAGATTCATCCTCAACCTGGAGAAATGTTTCTCTAAGGCAATTAAGAGAAAAGATTGGGAAGAACCTCTGTAATTCCTTAGAGTCTGGTCATTGAGAATTGGAAGGACATTGGAAAGTCTAGTTAGTGGGCAGAAGGTGCCTGAAACATTTAAATTTGTAACAATCTCTTTTACAATGCCTGGCTTTTTACAATAATAGCAGAAACTAGGAGAGTTTTGATTTTGTTTAGGAACCTTTATTTGCTTGAGTTGAAGATTAAGAATCTTGATAGCCTTTTTTGAAGGTGACTCATCTAGAGTAAGAAAACTAATTTGCTTGGTTAACTAAATATAGAGTGGTCATTCTAGTCCTTCTCACTAGAAGGAAAAGGTCCTGTTTCAGCCTGTTAATAAACAGATAAAAGATACCTGCATGCAATCAATATCTGAAGGAGTTCCAGGATTTTATTTAAGAATAATCTAAAGTCAATTGAATAATTCTGAACAAGTTAATCAGATTTTTGTGTACAAGTCTGAATTTTATTCCAAGCAACAGGTTTTGGAAGGGTGCTACGAATTGTTCAGTGATTGTCCAAACCTGAAAATATACTAAGTTAGTGGACTGGTCTTCCAGTTGTAATTCCAAAGACCTTTCAGGACTTACTCAGTTAGCAGTTGCCATCCAGTGTTGTGCCTTGTCTTCACTGACAAGTATATAAACTAGCTGGTATAAGTCAGAGAAACCAGGTTGATAGATTTGAATGACCATTTTTAAATTCCTTAGCAAATCTGCAAGATTCTTTGATTATTTGGAGGAAATCTTTGACTATGGCTCACAGCTCAGCTTCAGTCCATAGAGTATAAAAAAAAAAAAAAAAAAAAAAAAAAAAAACTGTGTGTTTAGCTTCTGGATCCTCAGAAGCCTTAGTTTTAAAACTTTCTGATATGTTCAGAGGAAAAGGAATGGGAAGAGTTTCAGAGAAATTAGGTAGTTTGTGAGAGAATTAGTGTGGGTAATTGAAGGTATAGTGGAGGCATAGGTGGCATAGAATGGAAGGAATAAAATGGCAATGGAAGTAGAGTAGCCAGAAAGAGCTGAGTGAGAGAGAGAAGATGATACCAGAGGCAGATCCCAAGACAAAGAAGAAAGTAAGATGAGCCTGAGGTTTTGGGACCCATTTTACCTTTTCTTAATTTTTCTTCCCTCAGTTAATCTTAAAATCTTATTTTGCAGAGTGGTTATTTTACTCCTGATAACATTAGGAAGCCTCAAATACCAACTGAGATAAGCATTTCATTCACTTCTGGAAATTTTTGAACTATTGTAGTCAGAAACCTATATGCAGGTCAGGAAGCAACAGTTAGAACTGGACATGGAACAACAGACTGGTTCCAAATAGGAAAAGGAGTACGTAAAGGCTGTATATTGTCACCCTGCTTATTTAACTTATATGCAGAATACATCATGAGAAACGCTGGGCTGTAGAAGCACAAGCTCAAATCAAAATTTCCAGGAGAAATATCAATAACCTCAGATATGCAGATGACACCACTGTTATGGCAGAAAGTGAAGAGGAACTAAAACGCCTCTTGATGAAACTGTAAGAGGAGAGTGAAAAAGTTGGCTTAAAGCTCAACATTCAGAAAACGAAGATCATGGCATCCAGTCCCATCACTTCATGGGAAATAGATGGGGAAACAGTGGAAACAGTGTCAGACTTTATTTTTGGGGCTCCAAAATCACTGCAGATGGTGACTGTAGCCATGAAATTAAAAGACGCTTACTCCTTGGAAGGAAAGTTATGACCAACCTAGATAGCATATTCAAAAGCAGAGACATTACTTTGCCAACAAAGGTCCGTCTAGTCAAGGCTATGGTTTTTCCAGTGGTCATGTATGGATGTGAGAGTTGGACTGTGAAAAAGCTGAGCACCGAAGTATTGATGCTTTTGAACTGTGGTGTTGGAGAAGACTCTTGAGAGTCCCTTGGACTGCAAGGAGATCCAACCAATCCATTCTAAAGGAGATCAGCCTTGGATGTTCTTTGGAAGGAATGATGCTGAAGATGAAACTCCAGTACTTTGGCCACCTCATGCGAAGAGTTGCCTCATTGGAAAAGACTCTGATGCTGGGAGGGATTGGGGGCAGGAGGAGAAGGGGACGACAGAGGATGAGATGGCTGGGTGGCATCACCGACTCGATGGACGTGAGTCTGAGTGAACTCCGGGAGTTGGTGATGGACAGGGAGGCCTGGCGTGCTGCAATTCATAGGGTCGCAAAGAGTTGGAAATGACTGAGCGACTGAACTGAACTGAACTGAACTGAGTCCAATTTTGTTTTAAGGGAGTTGAATGTGTGGATTTCAGATGTTCCCCATAATGGCCATTGATATTCTAAATAAATTGCCTTTGGTCAGGTTGGTTCATTTAATTAGAAATGTGCATAGGAAACACAGGTTTTTAGACATAACACTGGCTGGAGTCCCTGTGGTGGGGGCACCCTGATAATAACTGAGTTGCCGTTTCTCAGTGGTTTTTCCTCAAGAGTAAAGTACAAATGTCAAACAATTCAAATGGCTTATAGCATAAATGGTTTGCAAACTGTTTGAACTGAGCCAATCTCAGCCATTCCTAAAAAGCAACTTGGTCCCAGGGGAGCTAGGCTAAAGCCTTTTTAAGCCAGTCTCTGGAGAATAGTCCTTATTAGAGCATAGGCCAGAGACTGAAAATTGGCATTTTCGATTGAAGCCGTTTCTTCCTGAAGTTACTGGGCTGAAGACTTTTTCAGCCAGCTTTGGTTGAAAGTCTGATCTCAAAATTACACCTAAGTGCTAAATGAGTGCTGACATACAAAACAAGGACTTAACCAGACATACAAACTTTTAAATAGATATCAAATAAAACCTGTAGTGTAGCAAATTCAAGGAAGAGATGAGCTCAGATGTAGGAGAAAGATATCCCTTCAAACTTTAAAGCCACTGAGAAAAATCAGTCAGAAATGATGAGTTCAACTGTAGGTACTATACCTGTTTGCACACCAGCCCTGGAGCCATTTACAGGGGGCTTCCTTATTCCCCATACTGGCCACCAAAATGTTAACCTGAAACAAACAGCCTGATATTTCTCCAACAAAGATGGGTTTATTCAGATCAGCAGAGGATTGCAATACAGGGTCTTCAGCCATGGTGAACCACGTGCACATCCCCATATGGCAAGGGAAAGAGAACACTTTTTACGGAGGAAAAGAAAGCTGGGTGAGCTATAGTAAACAAAGAGTCCATGGCTTTTCAGAGGCTGAGTCTCTTCTTCTTCCTGTTGGGCCCTGCTACAGTCACAGATCATGAGAACTTTCCCTTCTGGTCTCCCAACTCTAATGAATTAAGTTTACTGTTTCTTAACTTTTTATAGAGTATACATTGAGGATATTTATCAGTTCAGTTCAGTCGCTCATTTGTGTCCGACTCTTTGCAACCCCATGAATCGCAGCACGCCAGGCCTCCCTGTCCATCACCAACTCCAGGAGTTCACTCAGACTCACATCCATCGAGTCAGTGATGCCATCCTGCCATCTCATCCTCTGTTGACCCCTTCTCCTCATGCCCCCAATCCCTCCCAGCATCAGAGTCTTTTCCAATGAGTCAACTCTTCCCATGAGGTGGCCAGAGTACTGGAGTTTCAGCTTTAGCACCATTCCTTCCAAAGAAATCCCAGGGCTGATCTCCTTCAGAATGGACTGGTTGGATCTCCTTGCAGTCCAAGGGACTCTCAAGAGTCTTCTCCAACACCACACTTCAAAAGCATCAATTCTTCAGCTCTCAGCTTTCTTCACAGTCCAACTTTCACATCCATACATGACCACTGGAAAAACCATAGCCTTGACTAGACGGACCTTTGTTGGCAAAGTAATGTCTCTGCTTTTGAATATGCTATCTAGGTTGGTCATAACTTTCCTTCCAAGGAGTAAGCGTCTTTTAATTTCATGGCTGCAGTCACCATCTGCAGTGATTTTGGAGCCCAGAAAAATAAAGTCTGACACTGTTTCCACTGTTTCCCCATCTATTTCCCATGAAGTGATGGGACTGGATGCCATGATCTTCGTTTTCTGAATGTTGAGCTTTAAGCCAACTTTTTCACTCTCCACGTTCACTTTCATCAAGAGGCTTTTGAGTTCCTCTTCACTTTCTGCCATAAGGGTGGTGTCATCTGCATATCTGAGGTTATTGATATATCTCCCAGCAATCTTGATTCCAGCTCATGTTTCTTCCAGTCCAGCGTTTCTCATGATGTATTCTGCATATAAGTTAAATAAGCAGGGTGACAATATACAGCCTTGACCTACTCCTTTTCCTATTTTGGATATTTATGGATACTGAATTAGGCTGCTCTGAAAAAAATGACAATGCAGTTGAGATTTAGATAAATGAGTTGTAATTAGTTGGGAAATGTTTAAAGCTGTCATTCTCAGCCTTTGTATTAAAATTAGGAGAGTAGTGGCTCAGACTGTAAAGCATCTGCCGGCAGTGCTGGAGACCCAGGTTCGATCCCTGGGTCAGGAAGATCCACTGGAGAAGAAAATGGAAACCCGCTCTAGTATTCTTGCCTAGAAAATACCATGGATGGAGGAGCCTGGTGGGCTACAGTCCATGGGGTTACACCGAGTCAGACACGACTAAGTGACTTCACTTAGACAGCAAATAAGGTCAATTAAATCAGAATTTCTATGGATGGGACCAAGGAATGAATAGCTTTTTAATGTCCCCCAAGTGATTCCAATATGCAATGTATAGCAAATTTTTAAAACCACTGAGTTAGAGAAATGAAAATGAAAATTTTAAAGAAGCTATTTCGGGGAACACATGTATACCTGTGGCGGATTCATTTTGATATTTGGCAAATCTAATACAGTTATGTTAAGTTTAAAAATAAAATAAAATTAAAAAAAAATAAATAAATAAAGAACTCTTCCAACTCAAAAAAAAAAAGAAGCTATTTCTGATGCATAGAAGATAGAATGGAAAAATAGTGTTAAAGACAAGTGGATACACATTTTAATCTTTTTGATAAGATTATTTCAGCTGTAATATAATCATTAATAAAATACAGTATGCTGCTAAGTCGCTTCAGTTGTGTCCGACTCTGTGGGACTCGATAGAAGGCAGCCCACCAGGCTCCCCCGGCCCTGGGATTCTCCAGGCAAGAACACTGGAGTGGGTTGCCATTTCCTTCTCCAGTGCATGAAAGTGAAAAGTGAAAGTGAGATCGCTCAGTCATGTCCGACTCTTAGCGACCTCATGGACTGCAGCCTACCAGGCTCCTCCGTCCATGGGATTTTCCAGGCAATAGTACTGGAGTGGGGTGCCATTGCCTTCTCCAAAAATACAATGTAAGCTCCTTTTTTTTTCATCACATTTGTGGCTCCTAACACCTTTATATCTTTTCCGTCATGACACGATTTCAAGTATCTTCAATATACTGTTTACTTTCTTCTGGACACAATCATTAGCTAGTAATGTTCTTTTAGGGGTTGATCAGAATATATTACAGTACCCCAAACTGCTTAAGAACAAGACAGAAAAGAGTAAAATATATTTATCCTTTTTTCCCAAGCTGACACTTGGGTTTGATATTTAGCAAAGTATGCTGAAATGATTGAAATAATCTTGAATTCAGTAAAACACTGTAGAAAAAAATACTCAACTTGAAAACAGGAAACCATATATCTGAAATATCAACACCTTACCACATAATCTTAGAAATTTGGACCTACCATTTTAGTGTACAAGAGGTAAAGTAGAACACTGCTGTGAATGCCAATTTGAGGTGGCCAAATTATGACTTTTGAGAAGTTTTCTTCTTTTTTTCTCCTTAGTAACATGAAACATATTTTCTAAGGATCTTTTCAATATTATAAATTTATATACAAGTTGTTTAACACTGGATGGTATTACACCGAAGAGTAACTGAAATATAAACATAAGTTTTCTTAAGTAGATCAGCTCATCTCAAAAATAACATATCTTGAAAAGTAGATTTTTTTGACCTTGTGAAAGGTAATTGTCCTCATTATATCTTTGACTCTGTTTAAAAGCAAACAAAAATAATAAGCTATCTATTATCTATGCTATATAATTTGTGGGATTCTTATGGAAATTAACCTAATTATGCTTTTAGAATGTTTTGAAATACACTTCAAAAAATATAAAGTAGTATAAATTAATTTAAGTATATTCTTTTGTGATATCTATGATCACTAGTCATGTATAATTTTTATATGAAGATATTTTTAAGCATTCATATCCTGGGGATTGTTCTGAAGTTTCATATTTACTCACTTAGATTTTTTTCCACTGGAAGTCTATAAAATAGACACTAAGCTTCATTTTACAGGTAAGGAAACTCATACAAGAGAAGAAATATACCTTAGCCAATAAACTCACAGTGGAAACAGTGCTTACTGAGTTGTAGGCTTCAGAGTCTGTGGAGATCAATTATATTTCCGTTTTTCTTTCTGCTTGTCTATTTTAATCATTGGCTTAAAATATGTTTGAATTATTAATAAGAAAGGCTTAATTAATAAGATGCTATATGTCAAATGAGATGCTAGTCACTAAAATAGATACAGTCACTGCTCTCATGGAGCCTGCATTCTAATGTGCATCAGGCAAACCAAGCAGACAGATGTAACTAGTAGGCAGCATTAAAGTTGATTATAGATCAGAATACATGTGGGCATCCTGCAGTCCATGGGGTCGCAAAGAGTCAGACATGATTGAGCCACTGAACTAACTGAATTGATATAGGGTGATGAAAAAATGTGTTTCTAAGCAGAATTGTTTAAAATGGAATTTAAAGGGCAAAAATAGAGCACTATGAAGAGTAGCAAAAAGCATTACAGCCACAGGAAACAACATACTTTGTGACCAATATAATGGTAGCATAGTCATTGAGGAAGAAATGAGATGGCATACAATTTGAACCATATATAGTCTTAAAAGATCATCATAAAATATTTGATTTTTATTTTAATTCCAGTAGGAATCTACTCAAATTTGTTGTGTTTTGTCTTATTATGGATACAATAAATTTGTATATATTTATAAATTTCCTTCAGTGATAAATTATAATCAGAAAATTATCAAGTTATAATTTAATAATCAATTTTATGATCCAAATATAGTATAATTTTTCTGATTATAACCAAATTATAATCAGAAAAATATTGCCAAGCTTCTGCTTTTAACTTAAACTTGCAAAGAGCTTGGGAAGCATCACTTTCTTCATTAAAATAGGAAAATCTGAACTAACTAAAAATTAATGATTTCTTAGACCTACTAGAAAACTTAACACAGAACAAACTGTCATTCTAAAATCTGGAGAGAAAGGTACCTCCAGTGAGATACAGAAACAAAGAGAAGCAATAAGTTAACGATCACCCAGTATTTCTGTCTGTCAGATGACAATGTTATCATCATCTAGATACAAAATATTTTTTATAAGTAACTCCCATTGTTCGAATGTTCAATCAAAACTCACTATACATGCCAAAGACAAAGTTATACAACTCAAATAAAAACTTAATAGAAGTAAACTATTTTCATAAGCAGATAATGACTTTTTATAATTTTATTAATAAATTCAATGTAATATATGATAATTTGTAGAAAATAGACAAAAAAATGGTTTTACCAGACACTGAATTCTAGGGGGAAAAAAAACAAAACTCTAAAGCTGAAAAGGCTACAGTTGGAGAGCTCAATATGTAGGGTTAATTAAGAGTAGCAGAGTCAGAGGATTAGTACCTAGAAGTCAGGTTACTAAAAATATCTAAAGTCAAAGAAAAGAAAAGAACAGAAAACAGAGAACATACTAAACAGATCTAACATAAATAGAATTAGACACAGGCTAGAAAGGAAGAGAATAAGTAGCAGCCTTATTGGAAGAAACTATTTTCCAACCTGAAAGAAAAATCTAATCCTTGCTTAAGCACTTTGTGTCATTGCTTAGACCCATTCTCCTATCTAAGAAAAACTACAAAGCAGCAAGAGAAACAATCCATGACACCCTCAAAAAAATGGCAGTAAGATTTACAGACATGGAAATAAAAAACAGTGTTAGTATGAAAAAAAATTGCATGGTCTTTTTAAAATCCTCAAAATAAATTTATCCCCTGTAAAATTTCTTTCAAAATGGAAGATGAAATAATGATTTCATGTAGACAGTATTTGAGAGTCTGCTATGATTATACAAATAGAATACTAAATCCACACACAGAATACTAAAAGGAGATTTTTCAGGAAAAAATAATAGAAGAAGGATGAGGGAAATGTAGGAAAGAATAAAGAGCAAGTGAAAAGTAAAATGAGATATTAGATTTATTATAACCTCAAATTCAATAGAGGTGAGTATTCTGGGAAATCAAAAGAAAAAGAAAAACTTTCCAAGTACCAAAAGATTGTAGTGAAATATTTTTGTCTTGTAACAGAAATAACAGATTTTTGAATGGGAGGTAAATAGTTTAGATCAGAGATTGCAGACTCAAATGTCAGAAACTCATAAAGTCACTTGAGGGACAAGTTGTAGTTCAGCAGCCTGTATCAACTTTTGCTCACAGTTTTCTCAGCAATTTGTAGTGTATCTGATAATGCCACAAGAACCAAAACAAGGTATATTGACCTGATCAGGGTTGGGGAGAGACATTTAATCACTAAGACAGGAATGAAAGTTGCTAGGGAGACATGGACACCTCTTTTTAACTTACTGGTATAAATCACATTTGCAAAATTCTTCACATAAAACTCATGTACCTTAGTGAATAAATCCATTTATATTATCAACTTTTTAAAAAAGATTGAAATAAAGTCATACTTAAAAATGCTTTCTTTGGGGAGAGTGGTAGGAACCATACTTAAAGTTTTTAATTAGTAGAGTTAGCAGTATTGATTTGGTAATAACACACCATATATATGTTCTTAGATAATGCAATTCATTAATAATGGATTGATGTCTTTCCTACTGTGGATTTTTAGAAGTCTACTTATTCCACATAACATAACTTTTTGCATTTCTGAATTTGTTCTTTTAGTGTTAGGATGGTTTTTATCAAAATAATGTTAGATTTAATTACACATCAATAATATAAAAGGGCATTTTAGTGAATTACAATGCTATTGAGTCATAAATAAGAGCCCATACACTACTTATTCTCGATTCATGAGCACAAATGTATAGGAGTTTTAAGACATGAAGCCACATTTTTCTACCATAGAGTTGAATTAAATTGATCTAATTTTAGAGTGTCTGACACATGTACACATATGAGTTTGTAAAAAAAGTCATATAAGTTATTCAGAGTGTTGAAGGAATATAGAAGACTGTGTGAAATGTTATATATGAAACATAATGTGGTAAATTATATATTTAGTTTCCTAATTCCACTTGAACTCAGAAGTTGAATAAAAGAATAAAAAGACTATTTTGGAAAGTTATATGTGCTTTGGAAATAAAGCAAAGAAGGGGCTATTAAGTTTTGGAGGGAATGGTGAAATTTTAAGTAAGTTGTTCAAAGATATATCTGGAAAACATGGTGTGTAAGGCAAACCCTAAATAAACCATATGGGACATAGGGATATCAGGATGGAATATGGAGGGTGTTAGTCAACAAAACAAATAGCAAATGCAAAAACCCTGAACTGAGACTTCCTGGCATGTTTAAAGAACATTAAGGAGTCAGGTGTGGCTGGAATGGAGTGAGAAAAGAGGAAAGGTTAAATAAGTGAGTAATGGAGTTTGGGGGATAAGATCATAGTCAGTTCATCTCCATTGAAATATGTATAATATCATATATGAAACGGGTCGCCAGTCCAGGTTCGATGCACGATACTGGATGCTTGGGGCTGGTGCACTGGGACGACCCAGAGGGATGGTATGGGGAGGGAGGAGGGAGGAGGGTTCAGGATGGGGAACACATGTATACCTGTGGCAGATTCATTTTGATATATGGAAAAACCAATACAATATTGTAAAGTTAAATAAAATAAAATTTAAAAAATAAATAAAGAAATTCCAAAAAAAAAAAGTATAATTCTTTGTAAATTCATTCAGGTCATTGTGAGTATAATATTAGAGTCCTTTTTTACTGCTGAGTAGTATTCCTCATATGGATATAATATAGTTTATTTAACGTGTTGCCTATTGAAGGATCGGCTTCCAGGTGGTGCTAGTGGTAAAGAACTCGCTTGCCAATTCAGGAGATATATAAGAGAGAGATGCGGGTTTGATTCTTTGGTCTGGAAGATCCCCCTGGAGGAGGGCATTCTTGCCTGGATAATCCCATGGGCAAAGGAGCCTGGCAGGCTACAGTCCATAGGATCACAAAGATTTGGATACAACTGAAGTGACTTAGCATGCAACATGCACTATTGAAGGATAACTGGCTTTGTCTAGTTTGGGGCTATTATGCATAAATCTGCTGTAAACATTCACATACAAGATTTTGTGTGACCATGTCTTTGTTCTTCTGGAATAAATGCCTAAGATGCAATTACTGGAATGCATGGTAATTGGGAGTTAATTTTCTTTAAAAGAAATAGCCAACATTTGTTGTTTTTATTGTTTATCCCTTCAGTAGGTGTGTAGTGATACGTCATGTTTTAAAAATAATAACATATTCCATAGTTTTTAAGTTAATAGAAAAAATAAATTTCTCATATACCTCCTATAGATCTTTATGTACAGATAACATTAAAGGGTCCTTTAGCAGTTTTCAAATGACAAATTCACTCAACAGTCTAACCTCCATAAGACATAAAATACTTTATCTGCAAATTTCTAAAAACTTTCTATTAGCTTAAATTATAGAGATAGTCATTGAGTCCAAATTTAGATAATCAACTAAGCAAATATAAAAACCATGTCAGACTTTTAATGCTAGTATGTTACATTCAGATTTTCAGGTAAGTTCACCCATATTAATACATATAACTCAAAAGTATTTTTCTCCTATTAGGGTCTCAGCTTCAGAAGCAATGGATAGTTGTAGTCTCCACATTTTGCCTGCATAAAGCATGACTTTTTTTCATTTATTTTTCAGTATAATTCATTTTATATTAAATTCAGACTTATATTTGGCATACTGATCCATATAGATATCAAAATTTAGTTACAGACCTGGATGGATACATGGGGAGTAGTGGAGGTGAAGTTAACTTCTTGCAGCATAACACATCCAATAGACAATTAGGCAGAATGATTATTGAAGCTGGAAGAATCATCATCTTACACCAGGAAAGAAGACTAACAATAAAACTTTATTGGTGATGTGTGGTTTTGGTTTTTATATATTCCTTAGTGTCTCCATTTCAACTTACAAGGTTCTGATGTTTGTGTATCACTGCCTTATCCTTTATTTACTAAAGTTTTGGATGATGTGCATTTAAGTAATGCAGAATTCTGACTCAGTATCCCAGGTATGAGATAGAAGTATTAATTATGATTTTTTAAACATCCTAGTGCCTTGAGGGAAACATATAGACACCTGAGTTTGTCATTCGCTGTAAGTTGACAGCACTCTTATAAACACTATTTTCCTGCAACAATCCTCAAATCTTTTGTGACCTTGATACTGATCTATGGCAGTGAACACTTGGTTCCCCAGGCATAGCCTGTAATAGGCATTTTGTAACTAGTGGTCACTGATGATATTTTATTTGTCTTTTACCACTTTATGACAATTACTTACAAAATCCTCTCTCTCTTTTTAATTATATGTATAATATGGCATATGAGCCCAAATTAGACACAAATACTCTTATCACCCCTCTTGCTACTGCTGCTAAGTCACTTCAGTCATGTCTGACTGTGTGTGACCCCATAGACGGCAGCCCACTAGGCTCCTCTGTCTGTGGGATTCTCCAGGCAAGGATTCTGTAGTGGGTTGCCGATTCCTTTTCCAATGCGTGAAAGTGAAAAGTGAAAGTGAATTTGCTCAGTCGTACCGGACTCTTAGCGACCCCAAGGACTGCAGCCTACCAGGCTCTTCCGTCCACCGGATTTTCCAGGCAACATTACTGGAGTGGGTTGCCATTCCTTCTCCAATTAAACTCTCTATATTTCTAGTTTCTGACTCTTCTTTGTACCTATTTCTATATCAATTAAGTCTTTTATAAATAAGTGACTGAAAACAATGCTAGCTAATTTTAAGGAAGAAATGCAATATTAGTCATAATTATCCAGAGAAACAGAACTAATAAAATGTTTTATATATTTATCATTAATAAATATAATATAAATATATGTAAAATAAAATACAAAACATGCACAGAAATAAGATATAAATACCAGTACACACACAGGTCCTGGAAGGTATGAAATCTGTAGGGGAAACCAACAGGCTGGTGATGCAGGGAAGAGCTGATGCTGTAGCACTTGTTTTTAAAGACAAAATTCCTTCTTCAGGAAGCCTCAGATTTTGTTCTTAAAGCCTTCAACTGATTGGATAAAGCCAACCTGCATTATAGAGGATAATCTTCCTTACTCAAAGACTACTGATTTAAATGTTAATCACACATAAAATATACTTCTCAGCAACAGTTAGTTTGGTATGAGTATCAACTTGGCCTAGCCAAGTTGGCGTAAAAAATTAACCATCATAAATATATTGGAACATATACACAGTTTATACACAGGGGTTCAGGTTATCCAAGATTACTGAAGGGATTCTAGTTTGTCACTGCTATTGTCCAAATTTTATCTTCTGTTAACTATCATAGCTACCACCCATGCTAGCCTACTTAACCAGTAGCCACAATAACACTGGGGGGAAACTTTAGCCTTAGCTTCCATTAAGTATTTCAATTACTCCTTCACTTATTCAATACAAACCTATGAATCAATTATTACATGCCATAATACTAGTAAATTTCAAGACTATGACAGAGATCAAAACTAAGGTTTCTGATCTTATGGGAATTTCCATTATAAAATGGAGTAACAGATACTAAATGAAATTAGGTAGGGTATTATACATATGAACAAATCAAAAAATATGATTACTAGGCTACAGTTTTGACTCGTCTGTGAAGGTGACATTGAGTAAAACTGTCACAAGGAAATGAGGGTGAAAAATAAAGTCATATGTGTCAAGATTGTAGATTATCTTGTAGGCCACTGAGGACATGGTTCTTTCCTTGAAAGGGCTAGGGCTGTATTTGAGGTTTTTAATCAGAGGAATGGCATCACTTGATGCATGTTTAATGCACTAAAAGATTTTTCTTCTTTTGTACATTCTTTCTTGTATTTTCAATGATAATTTCTGAATTGGCATTCATGATGTCACCATCAGGAACAGTGATATAGACAGATTAGGAAATGAATTAATGATAAAAATTGCAGCTGATAAGAGCCAAGTATTTTTTACTTTGATTTCATTACAGGTTTTATTTATAGTAAAATATATTTCATGGTCTAATACAATTATTAAGACAGAATTTAGTTAAAATACAATTATTATAATTTATAATAACTTTTTCCAGCCATTTTAAAATATATTTGTATAAATCAGATGTATTTTTTGAAGTATTCATTCTTAATGGATTTTACTACTGCTGTATTTCCTCATTTTAGTTAAAACATAACATTCATTCAATGATGTAATCATTTTTCTCTAATGTTTTCTTTACAACATTTTATTTTATTTCAAGCTATATGATCTACTTAAGCTAGAGTATAAAACATTTATACTATATTTAAAGCATTGCTAAGTGACCTTTAACATATTTTTGAAACATACTCATCATGGAATAACTGCTTGTCTCTTACATCCTGGTGTGAATTGTGAGCTATTAAAATTTAAATATGTTTTAGAATGGCACAAAATATGCTCCATATTATAGATGAGTTTACTCATGAAATAATTTTTATCTTAAAGTATTATATATGAAAATAAATCTATTTACCTGATTAATTTGCTAGCTCTTTCTTTCAGTTAAGACATTCAGTACTATTTGATCTTTAAATGTGAGCAAATTTATGGAATTAAGTGAAATCATTATAGCACTTAAACATTACAGAGCACTTTCCTTATAATTATCACATTGACCTTATTTGATGTGATATAATAATATAACTCTTCACATAAGACTATAACCTTCATATGAGAAAATTCTGAATATTCATTTTTCTTTTTACTGTTTCACTATAAAAGATGAGGATGGTAAAGAAGTTTGAGGAAAGAAAACTAAATACACCAAAATACAAAAATGTGCATTTTGTTCTGATCTGGAATTGATTAAACAAAGTGTGTATCTTAGTATTAATAAGTATTGCCTCACTAAATAAATAAACTTTGCCTCAGTAAATAAATAGTTGTTGTTTGTAGATTGCAAGTGTCCCATCAGTATTTAACTTTTTGACCACATCAGAATAATTTCCAAGTGTCAACCTCTTTGACTCTTCCTGAGAGAATCTCTGCCCTCTGGAACCTGATATGCCCATGTCACAAAGAAATGCCAATGAATTAACATGCCCCTGAGAACAGTTCTCAGTCATTGACTAATGGTAATAACATGAATATACCCCAGGTCCATCCCTCCAAGTGAGTTAACACTGAGCTGTATGCCCTAAATGAAACTCCTTAGTCTCAAAGTAGGATTTATCTTCAGATGTTCACCATGTTAACTTGCTTAATAAGGCACCCTGTACTGGCTTCTTTCTCTTCCATGTCTCATTTCTTCTCTCCCCTAGCATTATTTCCTGGGAACACCTTACAATTAAACTAATTTTATGTAAATTCTCATATCACAGGAGGATCCTGGGGAAACACAAAATAATGCAAGCAGTTAAACCAATAAAAATTATATCCAAACTTCTGTTGAATAGGCCTTAAAAATAAGCCATTGGGAAAGAGGCTTGCTTCTTATCTAAGAATACTGGAAAAATTAGATCAGCAAGCAGCATGCTTGACTTCTAATGTCTGTCAGAGAAAACATTAAAAGATGACCTTGGTCAGAGGAGGGAATTCTCTATTCCACTCTTCAGAGTTCACTTTTTGAAATGTGTAACTAAAGATAAAGGCTAAATTGTGTGAACCATTAGTTAACCTGCTTACATGCAGTTATGATCTTCTAGAATTTTTACTCATTTTCTAATGAAATACTAAGTGAGCATCACACCCACGTATCCCATTCTTTGCTTCTTAGCCATCATTTAGTGTCATGATAACTTTAAAGGAACTGCTGGAATTCCTAATTTTCAGCTCAATAAAAACAAGGTTTTGTACTCTAGTAGAAATTTTTCTTCCTCTATTCAAAACAAAACAAAAACAAAACCCCTCTAATCCAACAAAGCCCTAAGTTTGAAGAAATAAAATGATAAAATAAGATAATTTTGGGATACAAAGTTAAGACACTTCCTCTTTTAACTCCTTGTTTCCCAGACTCTATTATGGCTGTGGGAGAAAAAATACAAAATACTGGTTGCTAGTTCATAACTTTTATGGTGGACAGTATGTAGTTTGTTAGGTGTTATCACTCAACTTGTTCTGTTTCTTAGTAATTCCATAATTTTTGCTGCCAACTTATTTAAGGTAGTGGGCCATTAATGGGTATAAGCTTGTTTCTTCTTTTGCTGCACTTTACAAGAAGCAGTATTTTAGAGAAGCATAATGGGAAATAATGATTTCAGTACGTTCAGGAACAATGCTGGTGGGCATTGTGGACAGTGCCACAGTTTATCCCAGTGAGAAAAAATCCCCTTACACAAAGTCAAACAGTCCCTGAGCAACAGGGAAATTCTTGGTTTGCTTCCCACAGTTCAGTAGATCTGGGCAATAAGAGATCTGGGAGCCCAGATAAATTTAGACTGTTCACTATTCCTGGTATAGCAGGAAGCAGGGATTTCATGTTGTGTCAGTTTCTCTTGCCCCTCAAGTCTCATAGGTCTGAATTGCTATGAGACCAGGTGAATGCTATAGAAATAGAAGATCTTTGTCAAAGCTGAGGAAGACTGACTTTAGCCAGCCACAACTTTATGAGGGGATTGATAGCAAAGCAGCCCAATATTTTCCCTGGAGGAAATCTTTATCTTTGATATTGGTTAGGAAACAAGTCTGTCCTTTGGCCCAGAGGAAGATGCTCTCTTTAACTTCCAAGGCTGCTTACTTTGGAGACATCCTTGAAATAGAGTCCTTAAGAAGAGTTTTCATAAATCATATAGAAATACCATGAAGCATTGCCTCCTGATTCTCTCCATGATGAATTCTGATATAATTAACCTTAATTAGCCTATTTCCAGGCAATGGTAAATTTGGTTACTCAAAGAAATTAGTTTTGGTCTCTGCTTTTCAAAAACTGAGTACACTGTAATAGAAGAATCAAATAAATCTTGATGTGAAGAAGCACATACTGTTAGCTCAGGCATTATTTCAATTGCAGTTCTTCCACCATTACCCCTTTGGCAGTGATCTTAACTGAGTAACACTGGAATAAGAGACCAACTGATATCAGAGTTTTAGTCTTATTGTTACGGAAAGTGGAGTCCAGCTGCTCACCACTCAAAAGTCAATAAAGAGTTAAGGTTCATGGAAAGGAAAGTTTGCTTTATTTCAGAGGCTAGCACTCTGGGGCAGGGGGCTGAACCCCCACCCCGCATTGACAATCTCTGAGCAAGAGATTTTAAAGGGAAGTTTCATGGGTGCATAGGTGGAGGGAGGGGACTACGTGCAGAAACAGCACAGTCAGATCTGACAGTCATCTTGAAATTGGTCATGTGGTAGTCTGATCAATATCATCTTGATTGATTTAAGTACAGTCAGTCAGTTCCAGGGTCAGTTTTTTCTTATTTTTTTGAGGTCATTTCTCAGAATTGTGGAAGCTTATATCATAGCTACAATCTGGTCATCATGTAGTTAACTTCTTACATCTGTTTGGAGTTTCAGTATAAGAAAGCTCAAAGGATATGACTCAGGATATTAAATATATAATCCTTGAGGAAGAACTGAAAATCCTTGACTTCGCTTAAAGACTAAAATATTATTACTTAGTCTTGTCTGACTGTTTTTCTTTGCTTCTGCATTTTGTCACTTTTCTGACTAAATTTATTCTTTGGCTAAAGTTTACCCACAGAAAAAGGCAGGTGGAGGACATGGTGAGCAAGAACCTACTGTTACCTTGCTGCTCACCTTATTATTAAAGGCCACATCTGTATCGTACGTCCTTTGGTGGTCATCCTTATACCTTGTTTCCATCACTAAAGACCTGTCTTTACTCCTGTTTCTCAGTATCTCTTGTCATTTTTGTTCCTTCAGTCTTGTTCTTCCAATACCCTGACCACCTAGGCTAACCATTAGTGATTGTCCATGGATTTATGTGGATCCATGTCTCCAGGCAACTCTTAATTAAGAGAAATCATATATACACCTCAAAGTACTACTCATTCCACTTCAGATTCATCCTTGAGGAGAGATAATGTTTACATGCATGGTGCCAGCATTCCTCAGACAAGTGTACACATAAAGCCCCATGAGGACAGTATTGGTGAACCGAGGGGAAGGTACCCAGTGCAGGGGCAAAGGTGTTGTTAGTGTGTGAGATACTTCATTATGCCAGCAAGATCTGCTTAACTCCAATCTTCAGTGTTCTCACTTTCACATAATCTTGAGGTGCTGCTATATGTATTGCACATTTAATTTTGTGGATCAAAGCTTACGGGCAGTTCAGATTGAATGGTCTCTTGGAAACTCATATTCAGATTAGTTGCTATATGGCTCTAGAGAAAGTCTGGGGCTATATCTCAATAAGAGACTAGTAATCTAGAGAATACTATTGTTACTCTAGCCACAGTACACTGTGGCTTTCCAGAAGCTCCATAGAGCAAGCATGTCTGCTGCAGAAATGTAAATAACATTTTACCTGTTGAATTAAATCAAAGTAGCAGAGTTCCTCGGATACCAATAAAAACTGGCAATAATAGAATCTCTGAAAGATGGTCAAAGGAACTGCAGGCTATGATGTCCAACCTAAATAATCCCATAAACTACTCTTTCCCTGCGCAACCCAATAACTGTTTTAAATTGTATGGGAAAGAATATTAATGAGCAAGTGAGTTCAAGTCATAGTTTCACCACTGGAATAATAATTTTGAACAAAATGTAAGTAGAGAAGTTTTAAAAGACAAAGCCAGAAATTTTTCCATATCAGTTATTGTCCAGTTGTTAAGTTTTATCTGACCCTTGTGACCCCATGGACTGCAACAGCCAGGCTTCTCTGTCCTTCGCCATATCCTGGAGCTTGCTCAATGTCCATTGAGTCACGGATGCCATCCAACCATCTCATCCTCTGTCATCCCTTTCTCTTCTTGCCCTCAATCTTTCTCAGCATGAGAGTCTTTTCCAAAGAGTTGGCTGTTCACATCAGGTGGCCAAAGTATTGGAGCTTCAGCTTAAGCTTCAGTCCTTCCAATGAATTTTCAGGACTGATTTCCTTTAGGATGGACTGATTTGATCTCCTTGCTGTCCAAGGGACATTCAAGAGTTTCTCCAGCACCACAGTTCAAAAGCATCAACTCTTTGGCACTTAGCCTTCTTTGTGGTCCAACTCCCATATTCATACACAGCTACAGGAAAAAACATAGCTTTGACTAGATGGACCTTTGTCAGCAAAGTAATGTCTCTGCTTTATAGTATACTGTCTAGGTTTGTCAATTTTTCAAGAGTCTTTTAATTTCATGGCTGCAGTCACCATCTGCAGAGATTTTTGCTGCCCAAGAAAATAAAATCTGTCACTGATGCTATTGCTTCCTCAACTATTTGTCATAAAGTGATGGGACTGGATGCCGTGATCTTAGTTTTTGAATGCTGGGGTTTAAACCAGCTTTTTCACTCTCCTCTTTCACCTTCATCAAGAGGCTCTTTAGTTCCTCTTTTCTTTCTGCCATTATGGTGGTATTATCTGCATATCTGAGGTTATTGATATTTCTCCCTGCAATCTTGATTCCAGCTTGTGATTCACCCATACTGTCAGAGATAATAGTAAATGGTTACCACTTGATCTGTGTTCTCAAAATTTTGCATAACTCTGGAAACAACATTCTTCACACACACAAACACATATTTAAGATTAACAAGAAGTAACAAATAAATACATTTTCATCCCGAAAATACGCTATTAAACAGCTAAAAAAAAAAAACAAAAAACACCTTTTTTAACCTTGATAACCCATTAATTTGAAAAATGTAGGAGGACTTAAAAACTTCTATCACTGAAATTTCTATTAACCTGGAACTACTAAATTGGAGAAGCATCAGTTAGAAATGGACATGGAACAACAGACTGGTTCCAGATTGGCAAAGGAGTATGTCAAGGCTGTAAAATGTCACCTTGCATATTTAATATATATGCAGAGTACATCATGTGAAATGCCAGGCTGGATGAAGCACAAGCTGGAATCAAAATTGCTGGGAGAAATATCAATAACCTCAGATACACAGATGACACCACCCTTATGGCAGAAAGTGAAGAAGAACTAAAGAGACTCTTGATGAAAGTGAAAGAGCAGAGTGAAAAAGTTGGCTTAAAACTCAGCATTAAAAAAAAAAAAAAACCTAAGATCATGGCAGCTGGTCTCATCATTTCATGGCAAATAGATAGGGAAACAATGGAAACAATGACAGACTTTATTTTCTTGAGCTCCAAAATCACTGCAGATGGTGACTGCAGCCATGAAATTAAAAGACTCTTGCTCCTTGGAAGAAAAGCTCTGAATAACCTAGACAGCATATTAAAAAGCAGAGACATTGCTTTGCCAACAAAGGTCTGTTTAGTCAAAACTATGGTATTTCCAGTAGTCATGTATGGATGTGAGAGTTGAACTATTAAAAAAAGCTGAGCACCAAAGAATCGATGCTTTTGAACTATGGTGTTGGAGAAGACTCTTGAGAGTCCCTTGGACTGGAAGGAGATCAAACCAGACCATGCTAAAGGAAATCAGTCCTGAATATTCATTGAAAGGACTGATGCTGAAGTTGAAACTCCAATACTTTGGCCACCTGATGTGAAGAACTGACTCATTTGAAAAGACCCTGATGCAGGGAAATACTGAAAGTAGGAAGAGAAGGGGATGATAGAGGATAAGAACGTTGGATGGCATCACTGACTCAATGGACATGAGTTTGAGCAAGCTCTGGGAGTTGCTGTTAGACAGGGAAGCCTGGAGTGCTGCAGTCCATGGGGTCGCAAAGAGTCGGACATGACTGAGCAACTGAATTGAACTGAACTGACTAACTTGGAGACAGTTTTGGAAATACGGAATAGGAGAAATTAGTATTTTTATTGCTATATAGGACAATTCTATGAGGAAACACCTGTAAACATTTATCCACCTGATATTTGATGACAATAACTTCAGTCCAGTGTATTATTAGAATAATGTGTGGTAAATTATTTCTTCATGCCCCAGCCCTAATGAGTATGATTATATCAATACAAAGGTGGAAACTGGCTTGAGAAAAAAATACATATATTTAATATTTGTTAAACTATCATTTATTTAATTGCATAAATGGTTTCTCAGATAATGTGAATTTTTAGCTTCAACTAACATTTCTTCCACATGATAAAATACAGAATTTTTAAGTGGAAATGAATGTACTAATTCAAATACACAGAGATTCATTTCCTTGGATCAAAGGGAAAAAAATTAAAAAGAGCTATTCATGACATTCAGAGCAACTGTTAAGTATTTCTTCATATTTTTACAGTTTGTGGATCACTGGAACACAACATTCAGAGCTCTGTGAAACTGCCTTAATGATAACTGCTCATGCACTTAGTGCTTCAAAATCTGTTTGAATATAGAAATCAATTATGTGAACAGGTGCAACCAAGTAACTAGGTTTCATGCTCACTGGGATATCACAAACATTTAAATTTGATAAAGTTAATCTACAAATATGTTCCTTCATATACAACAATAAGTTAATATACATTCATGAAAATGCAAATATAGAAATCAAGGCCTGGAAAGTGATTACAATTTCTTTTTAGCAAAATGATGCAGTAATTTCAGCTCCATGCAAAATTTTTCTAAGGATGAAATCAACATTGAGGCAAAAATAGGCTAAATTATTTTTGCCAACTATATAGCATTTGCTGGTATAAAATCTGGTTATTTTGTTAATAAGAAAAGTAAAAACAAAAAGTACATTATTGAATTTCTAGAACGAAGCCCTTTAAAAACATATGCATTACATAAAATACAGAAAAAAATGTATGATTCGTTTTATCCAAATGTTAAATAAACTTAGTTTTCTAAAATTTAGTTTCTTTTAGTGAAAATAAACTTTAAATTAAAAATAAGAAAGTATTTTTAATTTGTAGCTAGAAAACTGATCCCATAGAGTAACACTGTACTGATTCTGATAAATGTCATTCACAAATATTCCGTAGGAGAAATGATAGAAAAAAAAAAGTGAAAAAAGACACTTTCTTTATTAACTTTAATACTTTTGAAGTACTTTTTATTACTTTCTTAATTCTAAGAATATCTGTGTATAATTTAATCTGACACTGAAATAAAAAGAAAATTGAGTAGTATATTATAGCTGTTAATAACATGAGAAGAATAACTTTATTATCATGTTCTCTTAATAAAACAATATGATTAGAATATATAAAGTTATCTAAAGTAACTGGTATTTCAATTGAAATATTTTTCAAAAATTATTGCAGACTCTATAAAACTAATCTATAAATCTTACTAGAGTTTACTAAAACAGAAATAAAAGAAGCCATGTCCTCAAATATCTCTGAGCTAGGTATCATATATTTAGAATCAAAATCCTATGAAATAATTCTTTCAATATTTTTTGAAGTTCTCTTATCTGACACAGTGAGTCTAAGAAATATGCTGTTGAACCATTCTGAGGTCTCAATAAGTGTCTGAGGTCTCTACAAATGTTTTAAAGGTGTATGCTTGACATTATTTTGCCCTTCATTTATTAGTATATTTGACGTTTGCTGAAAGAAACATTATAAACATTAATTTTATTTTTGAATATAGTATGTTCTGGATACTTTGTATTTTCTCTAATATCTGCTGGACACCTATACTGTTCTTCATCTCTCTCAGTCTATACCTTACCATAGATACAAATGAGTTGGCACTTTCATTCTGCATGGAAATCCCCTATACCAAATCCCCTAGTTCATTATAAATTCCCTTTTCTGTGTTACCACAGTTTCTATGTTGTAACAGTGTTGGCTAGTGTTCTCATTCTACCTAGCATAGGTCCCATTCTCCTCCAGCTTTGGTGTCCTTTAGGAATTCACTAATGGTCTTCTTGAGGAGCTTCTGGAGTTTTCATTTACTGCCTAATTCCAAAAGGAATGTCATATTTGCAAATTGTAGCATCATCCTACTTCTGATTTCTGTTCCTTACTGCTTTGCAACAAGACAGCTCAATATTTAGTGGCCTAAAGCAACAATATTTTTCATCTCACAACTCTGTGAGTAAACTGGACTTTTAGAGAGGTTCTTACTTGGGATGACCAAAGTGCCTGCTGATCCAGTAGCATTCAGTGCTGATGGGAACATAATGTGATATAGCTGCTGTGGAAAACAGTGTGGTGGTTCCTCAAAATTAAACTTAGCATTTCCATGCAGCCCAATAGTGCCACTTCTGGGTGTACCCAAATGAATCAAAAAGTGGAGACTAGCACAGGTATTTGTGTTGCTGTTGTTGTTCAGTCACTAAGCTGTCTCTGACTCTGTGATCCCATGGACTATAGCATGCCAGGCTTTCCTGCCCTTCACTACCTCCCAGAGTTTGCTCAAATTCATGTTCGCTAATTCAGTGATACTATCTAATCATCTCATCTTCTGCCACCCTCTTCTCGTTTTGCCTTCAATCTTTCCCAGCATCAGGATCGTTTCCAGTGAGTCACCTCTTTGCATCAGGTGGCCAAATTATTGCAGCTTCAGCATCAGTCCTTCCAATGAACATTCAGGGTTGATTATCCACAATAGCCAAAAGGTACAAAGGATCTGAAATTAATCAGTGGATGAATGAATAAACCAAATGTGGTATATACATACAATGAAATACATTTAAACTCTAAAAAGGAATTAAATCCTGACATATCCCACAATATATAAGAACCTTGAAGATATTAGTCTAAGTAAAATAAGGTGGATGCACAAGGGCAAATATCATATGACTCCACTTAGATCAGGTATCTAAAATAGTCAAATTTATAGCGACAATGTAGAATGGCAGTGGCCAGAAACTGGGGATAGGGAGGAATGGAGAATTGCTTTTTAACGCTACAAAATTTCAGTATGGAACACAAAAACTTCTGGAGATAGATGGTGGTGATAGTCACGCAACAATATGAATGCACTTAATGCCATTGAATTGTGCACTTAAAAATGGTTAAGATGGTAAATTTTATGGCTTATATATTTTACAAAATAAAGAAACTGGGAAAATGTTGGGCCTATATGTTCTCAAATGAAAAGATATTCAAATAATATAATTTAAAAAATTTAATGAGAGGGAATTCCCTGGTGATCCAATGGTTAGGACTCAAAGCTATCACTGCTGAAAGTGAGGGTTCAATTGCTGGTTGAGGAACCAAGGTCCCATGAGCAGTGATATGTGGCCAAAAAAACAAAATATGTAATGAGATATATGTTAAAGAAGTACCAAAATGATGTGAGAAAAGAGATGAGATTTTGTAATTGCTGATACATTTTTTTTTTGTTACAGTGCTCACAGATCAAATCTTTTAACGATAATGCATTTGTATCTTTTAATTGGAAAAGGTCAGTTTTCATTCCATTCCCAAAAAAGGGTAGTGACAAAGAATGTTCAAACTGCTGCACAATTGCACGCATTACACATGCTAGCAAGGTAATACTCAAAATCCTTCAAGCTAGGTTTACTTGCCTCCTATGGAACCTGTATGGAGTTCAAGAAACAACAGTTAGAACCGGACATGGAACCATGGACTGGTTCAAAATTGAGAAAGGAGTACATCAAAGCTGTAAATTGTCACTCTGGTTATTTAAATTATATGTGGAATACACCATGCAAAATACCAGGCTAGATGAAGCACAAGCTGGGATCAAGATTGTCGGGAGAAATATTAACAACCTCATATATGCAGATGATACGACTTTAATGGCAGAAGGTGAAAAGGAAATAAAGAGCCTCTTGATGAAGTAAAAGAGGAGAGTGAAAAAGCTGGCATTCAAAAAACAAAGATCATGGCATCTGGTCATTTCATGGAAAATAGAGGGGAAAACAATGGAAACAGTGACAGGCTTAATTTTCTTGGGGTCCAAATTCACAGTGGATGGTGACTGCAGTCATGAAATTAAAAACTGCTTGCTCCTTGGAAGAAAGGCTGTGACAAATCTAGACAATGTATTAAAAAGCAGAGATGTTACTTTGCCAAAATGCCCAAATCTGTGATTTTTCCAGTAGTCATGTACAGATGTGAAAACTGGACAATATAAAAGACTGAGTGCTGAAAAATTGAAGTTTCAAATTGCAGTGCTGGAGAAGACTGTTGAAAGTCTTGTGGACAGCAAGGAGATCAAACCAGTCCATCCTAAAGGAAATCAATCCTGAATATTCATTGGAAGGAATGAGTTTGAAGCTGAAGCTCCAGTACTTTGGCCACCTGATGAAAAGAGCTGACTCTTTGGAAAAGACCCTGACACTGGGAAAGATTGAAGGCGATGAAAGAAGACAAGATGATTGAATGGCATCACCAATTCAATGGATATGAGTTAGAGCAAACTGGAAAATAATGAAGGACGGAGAAGCCTGGCATGCTACAGTCCATGGTGTCACCAAGAATTGGTCACAACTTAGTGACTGAACAACAACAACATCTTATAATTAAAAAGAAAATGATTTGACAATGAATAAATCACCATAATATAAAGCGCACTGCTGCTGCTGCTAAGTCGCTTCAGTTGAGTCCTACTCTGTGAGACCCCATAGACAGCAGCCCACTAGACTCTGTCCCTGGGATTCTCCAGGCAAGAATACTGGAGTGGGTTGCCATTTCCTTCTCCAATGCATGAAAGTGAAAAGTGAAAGGGAAGTTGCCCAGTCATGCCCGACTCTTAGTGACCCCATGGACTGCAGCCCACCAGGCTCCTCCGTCCATGGGACTTTCCAGGCAAGAGTACCGGAGTGGGGTGCCATTGCCTAAAGCACACTACTTTCTGATAAGTACACACATATAATAACAAAGAAAAAATCATTTAACTGCATGAAATACTTGAACAGTGATTCGAGAAATTTAGATTTATTTGCGTATTTCCAAGAGTATGTGCATACTTCCATTTGGCATGGGCAGCCAGAAAACTGAAATTAAGAGATAGAACATTGATTAGGAAAGCTAATATGAAATTACTGCTTTTCTCGTGTTGAAACACCCTTGTGCATAACCCATCCCTTGCATACACAGTTGATTTTTCTGGAAATAGAAAAAAGGGAAACAAAAAACACTAGAAAGGAGAAGCTAGAGGCAAAAACTGAGAAAGAAATGTCAGAGACTTTGGTGACATATGAACCATAGAACACAAAATGCCAGTGGACTTCAATAGCAAATCAACTTTTAGATTTTAACTGTCTTCATGTGTTTGCTGATCTTAATATAATAGAGTAATAACACTGAAATAACTAATACTCTTAGCTATACCAAGTTGGTCCACACTAAGACCTTTAAAAATGAAGATGTCCTTTGCTTTGTTTGGATCAGTGTATTTGAGTATCTATTCGATCCTTCTAAACCCGTTTTAATCTGAGGACACCATTCTGTCTACTTGTGTTACATCCTGCCAAATCAATCTGATATATTACTCTCCTTAGAAAAGCTCTCTCAACAACTCCTGCTTCCAAAGGACCAGTAAAACTTGGACACTCTCACCTAATGTTTCTGCAGTGGTAGTATCAGAGGTGGGAAATTTCTGTAAAAAGTAGCTTGTAAGTTTTCATAACTAATATCTCATTAGTCATTTTACCAAAGAAGTGGTATTCTCTTATGGAAGCAACTTATAGAAATATGTAGACATTCAATTATTTCATGAGCTATGGTACATTTAAGAATATAAAAGATTGCAGTGGTGCTTTGAGACTTACTGCAAATCACATTATCTTAATGCCAACTCTGTCCCCAGATAACAATGATGCATTCCCAAAGTGTTAAAAATACTGCAGTTGATAGCTGTATTCTGAGGAAACAGGAATTGCATGAAAATATTGTTTTTCCTAAAGGAGTCACCTGGTTCTATTTAAGTAATGTGGTTCTAACTAGTTAAAAAGGTAAAGTATATTGAAGAGAAAAAAAATCGGAAGTGAAAAATACCAGTTTTATTAGATAAACTTATCTTAACACTGCAACCCAGAAATGGCAACTGGAAAAAAAGTCTCCCCTTCCTACTGCCTTCTTTTCCCCTTCTTCCTCTTTTCTATATCTGAGTGTTTCACAGACACAGGATCCAAATATTATAGAGATATGTATCAGAAATAGTTATGAAGAGCAAAATCACTCTTAACCACTTTTAACTAAACAGGGTTTGTGCCACAGTAATTTATCCATTTTATCTCCAAAGCATAATAGCCACTCATAGCATGCTGGATGACCATATCATTTTTTATAAGGGAAAAACAAACAGTTATCAAATGACATGTATGCCCTGGAACTTCAGATTCCATCAGTTAAATTATGTGATTATCTAGAGTCAGTTCTGTTTATTTACAAATGATATTTGTAGGTGTTTCAACAACAAAGAGAATTAAGTCCATTTGTAAAACTACACATAATGCTTGTTTAAAATAAGAAGTAAACAAACCTCAAATGTGAATTACTAATGAACTTTCAAATGAAAGCTTACCATGGAGGAAAGAGAACTGTAAAAGTTCTGGGGGGAAAATCACAAAGACTAGCAGAATTTTTAAAAACAGTTTTCTCTACACAAGCACATGTTCTTATACCTACCATTGTTTCACATGCCTTGAGTAAATACTGTTAAGTTCTGAGTAATTATAATGATTCTATTTTGATTGTTAGTGACCCAGTTCAAGGTTTTGGAAAAATTTTATCACCCTTAAAAAAGAAATAATTTTAGAAGAAGGAAGTATTTTCTTCCTTTGTGAGAATGTAGCAGCTGCATTCCTCCTTTGACATGAAGGAGGAAATCTGGACTGTAAAGAGCAAAGGGCAAAAGTAGGAAGTATTTGAAGAAGCACATATATTAAGAAGAGAAGCAGAAGCAGACGTCTAGCTCTGCAGAGAAAACTAAAGATGCAGAAGATATTAAGAAGTGGTGAGAATACACAGAAGAGCTATACAAAAAAGATCTTAATGACTCAGATAACCATGATGGTGTGATCATGCACTTAGAGCCAGACATCATGGAGTGTGAAGTCAAGTGGGCCATAGGAAGCATCAGTATAAACAAAGCTAGTGGAGGTGATGGAATTCCAGGTGAGCAATTTCAAATCCTAAAAGATGATGCTGTTAAAGTGCTGCACTCAATATGCTAGCAAATTTAGAAAACTCAGCAGTAGCCACAACACTGGAAAAGGTCAGTTTTCATTCCAATCCCAAAGAAAGGCAATGCCAAAGAATGTTTAAACTATCACACAGTAGCACTCATCTCACATGCTAGCAAATTGAAAGAAAGTGAAAACTGCTCAGTCATGTCCAACTCTTTGCAACCCTGTGGACTATGCAGTCCATGGAATTCTCCAAGCCAGAATACCTGAGTGGGTAAACCTTTCCCTTCTCCAGGGGCTTTCCCAACCCAGGGCTCAAACCCAGGTCTCGCATATAGCAGGTGCATTCTTTACCAAGTAAACCACAAGGGAAGCCCACATGCTAGAAAACACCGATACAGTATACTAACGCATATATATGGAATTTAGAAAGATGGTAACAATAACCCTGTGTACGAGACAGCAAAAGGGACACTGATGTATAGAACAGTCTTATGGACTCTGAGAGAGAGGGAGAGGGTGGGAAGATTTGGGAGAATGGCATTGAAACATGTAAAATATCATGTATGAAACGAGTTGCCAGTCCAGGTTCAATGCACGATACTGGATGCTTGGGGCTGGTGCACTGGGACGACCCAGAGGGATGGTGTGGGGAGGGAGGAGGGAGGAGGGTTCAGGATGGGGAACACATGTATACCTGTAGTGGATTCATTTTGATATTTGGCAAAACTAATACAATTATGTAAAGTTTAAAAATAAAATAAAATTAAAAAAAATAAAATTAAATTAAATTAAAATAAATAAATAAATAAATAAAATAAAAAAAAAGTAATGCTCAAAATTCTCTAAGGTAGTCTTCTACAGTATGTGAACCAAGAGCTTCCAGATGTTCAAGGTGGACTAGGAAAAGACAGAGGAACCAGAGATCATTTTACAAACATCCATTGATTAAGAGAAAAAGCAGGAGAGTTCCAGAAAAAACATCTACTTCTGCTTCATTGACTACACTAAATCCTTTGACTGTATGGATCACAACAAACTGGAAAATTTTTAAAGAGATGGCAATACCAGACCACCTTACCTGCCTCCTGAGAAATCTGTATGCAGGTCAAGAACCAACAGTTAGAACCAGACATGAAACAATGGACTAGTTCCAAACTGGGAAAGGAGTACGTCAAGACTGTATATTGTCATCCTGCTTATTTAATTATATGCAGAGTACATCATGCAAAATGCAAAAAGACTGGAAGAAGCACAAGTTGGAATCAAGAGTACCAGCAGAAGTATCAATAACCTCAGATATGCAGATGACACCACCCTTATAGCAGAAAGCAAAGAAAAACTAAAGAGCCTCTTGATGAAAGTGAAAGAGGGGAGTATAAAAGCTGGCTTAAAACTCAACATTCAGAAAACTAAGATCATGGCATCTTGTCCCATCACTTTATAACAAATAGATAGGAAAACAGTGGAAGCAGTGACAAACTTTATTTTTCTGAGCTCCAAAATCACTGCAGATGTTGACTGCAGCCATGAAATTAAAAGACACTTGCTCCTTGGAGGAAAAGCTGTGACAAAACTAGACAGCATATTCAAAAGCAGAGACATTGCTTTATTGACAAATTCCATATAGTCAAAGCCTTGATATTTCCACTAGTCATGTATGGATGTGAGAGTTGGACTATAAATAAAGCTGAGCACCAAAGAATTGATGCTTTTGAACTGTGATGTTGGCTAAGACTATTTAGAGTCCCATGGACTGCAAGGGGATCAAACCAGTCAATCCTAAAGGAAATCAGACCTGAATATTCTTTGGAAGGACAGATGCTAAACCTTAGCCCCAATACTTTGGCCAACTAATGCAAAGAACTGACTCATTGGAAGAGACCCTGATGCAGGGAAAAATTGAAGGCAGGAGTTGGATAGGACAGCAGAGGATGACATGGTTGGATGGCATCACCGACTCAATGAGTTTGAGCAAGCTCTGGGAGTTGGTTTCCATTCTTTCCCCATCTATTGGCCATGAAGTGATGGGAAACTATGGTTTTTCCAGTAGTCATGTATGGATGTGACAGTTGGACTATAAAGAAAGCTGAGTACCAAAGAATTGATGCTTTGAACTGTGTAGTTGGAGAAGAATCTTGAGAGTCCCTTGGACTGCAAGGAGAGCCAAATAATCAATCCTAAAGGAAATCAGTCCTGAATATTCATTGGAAGGACTGATGCTGAAGCTGAAACTCCAATACTAGGCCACCTAATGTGAAGAACCAACTCATTGGAAAAGACCCTGATGCTGGGAAAGATTGAAGGTGGGAGGAGAAGGGGACAACAGAGGATGAGATGGTTGGATGGCATCACTGATGGAATGGGCATGAGTTTGAGTAGGCTTTGGGAGTTGGTGTTGGACAGGGAAGCCTGGCGTGCTGCAGTCCATAGAGTCTCATAGAGTCGGACACGACTGAGGAACTGAACTGAACTGAAGACATTTGGGAGCCACTGAATTAACCAAACTCTGCTCTCCTTAGAAGCATCTTGCTATTTAAAACAATAAATCTTCTTACTGTTTGCATTTTTTGTTACTCCTCTCTGAAATGATCCTAATGTGGTATGGGTTAGTCTAACAAACAGTAGACAAACATTTGTCAAAGGTGGCTATAAATTCGACTACTTGGAGCATTTTTACAAAACAAACCAAAAACAAACAACAAAAACAATATCTGAGCTGCATGCTAGACAGGGTTAACCATGATCTCCTGGCATGAGTAATCTTTAATTACCCCATTTGGCTTCAATGTACAGCGGTATATGGGACCACTGAAGTCCATAGGTGAGTTTTCCCTGCAGAGCTCCAGATCTCTTTCTTCAGTGGCATCTCTCTGGGGATAATAGGATGGGTTTGGAGATTTGTATAAATTAACAACCTTCTCTTGAAATTTGGGGAGCAAGCTGCTCCTTTCTTCTGTGTTGGAGCACATTACTATTATCTCATTCTCTACATTGAACAAGCGTTAAGTTTATAGAGGCTTCTCTGTGGTATTCTCACTGTCCACGTCACTAACTGGCAACGTTCACGTTCTTAAGAAAATGTTTGTTTATTCTTTTAAGTTGCACATTATTTCTGACAGCGGTTCTGTGTTCATTGGGAAAGGGGAAGACCAGCACAAGGCTAGCCATATGTTCTGAAGTGAAAGTGAAAGTTGTTCAGTCATGTCCAACTCTTTGTGACCCCATGGAATGTAGCCTGCCAGGCTCCTCTGTCCATGGAATTCTCCAGGCAAGAATACTGGAGTTGGTAGCAGTTCCCTTCTCTGGGAGATCATCCCAACCCAGGGATCCAACCTGCACCTCCCTCATTTCAGGTGGATTCTTTACTGTCTGAGCCACCAACGAAGCCAATGTTCATTAGGAAATAATTTCATTATTTGATAATGGTGATTATCTTAAGTGCCTGAAAGTCCATGTCAACTTTTAGTATTTTTTAAAAAGTAAACTACCTTGGATATTTACATGAATTTCACTGGGGAAAAAATTACTCTGATCTTACTTTTTCAGTAACTTGAACTTTGGCACCTTTATTCTAGGTTTTTGGAAATCAAACCCCTGTTTTCCAAGGATATCCTGGATAACTGCTTTATTGATGTACTTGTTTTTCTTCTGTAGAACTGTTATTTTATTTATATCTTCACTATCAATTCAACTTTTGGATGGACCGTGATGAAGGTGTGTTAAAGTAATATTGTTGAAGTCCTTTCATATTTCATCATATATTATGAAATGAATTACTTAGCCAGTATAATAATGATATCAGGGATAAACTATGTGTTATGACTATAACTGTAGTGATGGTTTTTTATAAGTATAGAATAAATTATGTATATATTATTAATACACTATATAGAAAGCAGGCAGCTTGGTTGATAGGTGATAAATAGATATAATATCTACATAGAGGTGGTTTTTTTTCTTAAATGAGAAAGTATCTTTCCATCTCTATAGGCAAATTATTTTCAGAAAAACTGTTGATACTTGGGCAGACTTGCCTTGGTGCCTCTGGTACTTTAATTACCAAATTATATTATGCTAAGATTCAAAAGTCCCAGTAGGCTTATCTTGATGTGATGTGTTTTTATTTTATAACAGTTCATAGCCTGTGAAGATAGAACTGGAGCATGAGTTTAGGGTGTGAGCAGAAGCAACAGAACTGAGGCCAGATTTCTGTATTTATCTTTCGGTTTGTCCTAAAAGCCATGCATATGGCTTAGATGTGCCTGGCATCCTTGGCAAAGCCAGCCACATCAGGGAGAGAGAAGTCCTACTAAGCCAGATGGATGCTGACTAGGCTGATATCCCTCTGCTAAAACCATGCACTTGTGGTGCTTTTCCAGGGGCTACTGGCCAAGACGTTGACCACAGTGAAGGAAAAGCTTCCAAGAATGCTTATGTTTCTCCAATTTAGGGATTATCATAGGGCTTTTTCAAATTTATTTTATTCCCTATAATTCAATCTTGTTTTTGAAAGAGGGTTATTTTATGGTGGACCCTAGCATCCGTCTTTAATATGCACAGCCAGTATAAATCAAATTCAAATTTGTAGTTTGTGAAAGACATCTGCAGGAGTTTTCTTACTTTAATATTCTTTAGCAATTTGCACTGTTATTGGGGAACAAAAACATAAACATCTAGGTGAATCTGTAATATCTATTTGTGATATACTTGTGGCTATTTCTCATTCAAGTACAATATGTATATATTATTTCCTTATTATGAAATTATTGTGTTCACTTAATTATATATATTTAAAATTATGTACTTATACTTTCCAGAATTATAGCATGGCAGAATATAGCATTTACTTTTAAATTTCCCTTTGTTATACCATATTAACCTCTTTTTATTTCAGCATTTAAAACAATTTATCTTACTCTTCCCCACAATGACTCTATAAGTAGATATGTTACAAGTATAATCTCTAAGTAAATGGGGACCCATTGCAATATTAATTCAATAGTGATCTAAATGTTACTGCTTCTTCATCCTTTTATTGCTTAATTATTCATTATGTACATATTAAATTATTTGAATTATTTTCATCACTTTATTTCATATTTATTTATTCATTTCAAACTTGTTATTAAAGATTTAAAATATATAGAATTAAGCTAAATAATATTGCTTTAAATTATGTGTATACCTTATTGCCGCCTTTCCTGGTAGCTCAGCTGGTAAAGAATTCGCCTGCAGTGCAGGAGACTCCAGTTTGATTCCATGGTCAGGAGGATCCCCTGGAGAATGGCATGGTAACCGACTCCAGTATTCTTGCCTGGAGAATCCCCATGGACAGAGAAGCCAGGTGGACTGCAATCCTTGGGACTGCAAAATCGACCACGACTGAGCAACTAAGCATACACACACATACCTTATAGTAATAAGTTACGCACACTAGCAACTAAAACCATGAAATTTTGTTAAACCCTCATGTGCCTTTATACATTTTTCTTTTCTTAAGCCTATGTTAATGTAGTATCTTTAATTTTCAGTTTATAGTTAACATTTTGGTTTAACTATATAAAATAAAATTTCTATTAATGTATGATATTGTTGTATAAGCTATAAACACAGTATATCTGGTATTATTTCACAAGTATTTTCCAAAACAGTTTTCCTAAAATTTGAGTAAATAAGATGACTTAAATTAATGATAGTGTTGATTATTTTATTCTCAATGATAATTAGTATTCCCTTTAGTTATCAATATAATGTATTTCCTTTTTATAATCAATATAATGTTCTTTGTTTAAAACAATGCAATTATTTCTGTAACTTTGTATTTTCCAACGTGCACATGAATGAGCTTTATCCTGGGATACATAAAGAATGATTAATTTAATGTATACATATTTATGACAATCTTAAATTTCGATACATATTGTATTTTCATGTTTACAGGTATTAAGTTTTGCCAGTTTTATAACTATAAGGTAAATTTTACTTTTGCTTTAATTTTGATTTACTTTTACAAGAGAGGCATAACATATTCAAAGTTATTATTCAACTAAATATTTTATTACTTATTGCTTATTCATGGCTCTCAGTCGTGTCCGACTCTGTGATCCCATGGACTGTAGAGCATCAGGCTCCTCTGTCCATGGGATTCTCCAGGCAAGAATACTGGAGTGAGTTGCCATGCCCTCCTCCAGGGGTTCTTCCCAACCCAGGGATCGAACCCAGGTCTCCAGTATTGCAGGCAGTTCAGTTCAGTCACTCAGTTGTGTCCGAATCTTTGCAGCCCCATGGACTCGTGGCATGCCAGGCCTCCCTGTCAATCACCAACTCCCAGGGATTATTCAAACTCAAGTCCATTGAGTTGTGATGATATCCAACCATCTCATCCTCTGCCATCCCCTTCTCCCGCCTTCAGTCTTTCCCAGAATCAGAATCTTTTCCAATGAGTCAGTCGTTGCATCAGGTGGCCAAAGTATTGGAGTTTCAGCTTCAGCACCAGTTCTTCCAATGAATATTCAGGACTGATTTCCTTTATCATTAACTGATTGGATCTCCTTGCTGTTCAGGGGACTCTCAAGAGTCTTCTCCAACACCACAGTTCAAAAGCATCAATTCTTCAGCGCTCGGCTTTCTTTATAGTCCAGCTCTCACATCCATACATGACTACTGGAAAAACGATACCTTTGACTAGATGGACCTTTGTTGGCAATGTAATGTCTCTGCTTTTTAATATGCTGTCTGGGTTGGTTGTAGCTTTTCTTCTAAGGAGCAAGCATCTTTTAATTTCATGGCTGCAATCACCATCTGCAGTGATTTTGGAGACCCCCAAAATAAAGTATCTCACTGGTTCCATTATTTCCCCCATGTATTGCCATGAAGTGATGGGACCAGATGCCATGATCTTAGTTTTTGAATGTTGAGTCTTAAGCCAACTTTTTCACTCTCCTCTTTCACTTTCCTCAAGAGGCTCTTTACTTCTTCTTTGCTTTCTACCATAAGTGTGGTGTTATCTGCATATCTGAGGTTATTGGTATTTCTCCTGGCAATCTTGATTCCAGCTTTTGCTCAATCCAGCCTGGCATTTTACATGGAAATGGAAAGATATACCCATATGAATTCAGAGTTCCAAAGAGTAGCAAGGAGAGATAAGACTTCCTCAGTGTTCAATGCAAAAAATAGAGGAAAACTCTAGAATGGGAAAGACTAGAGATCTCTTCAGAAAATTACAGATACCAAGGGAGCATTTCATGCAAAGATGGGCACAATAAAGTACAGAAATGGTATGGACATAACAGAAGCAGATATTAAGAAGAGGTGGCAAAAATACACAGAAGAACTATACAAAAAAGATTTTAATGACCCAGATAACCATGATGGTGTGATCACTCACCTAGAGCCAGACATCTTTGAATGCAAAGTCAAGTGGGCCTTAGGAAGCATCCCTACAAACAAAGCTAGTGGAAGTGATGGAATTCCAGTTGAGCTATTTCAAATCCTAAAAGCTGATGCTGTGAAAGTACTGCACTCAATATGCCAGCAAATTTGGAACACCCAGCAGTGGCCACAGGACTGGAAAAGGTCAGTTTTCATTCCAATCCCAAAGAAAGGCAATACCAAAGAATACTGAAACTACCACACAATTGTACTCATTTCACATGTGAGCAAAATAATTTTGATCCCGGCTCAAAATTCTCCAAGCCAGGCTTCAACAGTATGTGAACCATGAACATCCCAATTGCAGGCGGATTCTTTACCATCTGAATCACCAGGGAAGCCCATTGTTTATTCATAACTTTAGCCTATTTTATATTTATTTTCCTGTATGAATTGTTTTCATATACTTGTATATGTGTTGTTTGTATATGTATCTGTATATGCTGATACATTTGCATATTATATTTATAATGTCTGTATTTATGTTGCAAATATCTTAACTCTGTGCTATCCTCATATCTTTTCTCTAGCAGTTTTTAATAGCAAGGCATGCTACTTTATCAGTGTTCTTTATTTGTGGTTTTTGAAGTTTGTGTATTATCTATATATTTCTTTTCCCAGAACATTTTACCCTTTAGTCTGCATATTTAGTTTTGTTGCTACACCATTCATTCAGTTCATTTCAGTTCAGTTGCTCAGTCATGTCCGACTCTTTGCGACCCCAGGAACCGCAGCACACCAGGCCTCCCTGTCCATCACCATCTCCTGGAGTTCATTCAAGCTCACGTCCATCGAGTCGGTGATGCCATCCAGCCATCTTATCCTCTGTTGTCCCCTTCTCCTCCTGCCCCCAATCCCTCCCAGCATCAGAATCTTTTCCAGTGAATCAACTCTTTGGATGAGGTGGCCAAAGTACTGGAGTTTGAGCTTCAGCATCAGTCCTTCCAAAGAACACCCAGGGCTGATCTCCTTTAGAATGGACTGGTTGGATCTCCTTGCAGTCCAAAGGACTCTCAAGAGTCTTTTCCAACACCACAGTTCAAAAGCATCAGTTCTTCAGTGCTCAGTTTTTGCCTCACTGATATTCAAATATTCTTGTTTTATATGGTTTCTCCATATATATTTAAATCTGCTACTGGGCTTCATCCCTGCATCTTACTTAGATGTAGAAAATATCATGCTACTATTAGGAATATTTTTTTTTCTTATTTCTTTCTTTTTAGGAAAAAGATTCTTGCACTTATGTATGAATTTTATCATTTACTTTTTAAGTTATTTGAATAATTATTTGGATAATTTTTGGAATTAAATTGAATAAATGTCATATTTATTGCATAGAACTTTAAAATTATGTCTCTTGTGAAGTGATCCACTGATTCTATTTATCTCAAATAATTATTATTTTTTAAGTCTAATATAAGTATGTTGACTTCTTTTTGGTTGTTAGTTCTCTTATTTCCAAATGTTCTTATACTTAGTGGTTCTTTCCTTTTTTTTTTGTACCTTTTTTTTATTATCGAATATAGTGGGAAAAGGAAATGGCAACCCACTCCAGTATTCTTGCTGGAGACTCTCATGGACAGAGCAGTGTGGCAGGCTACTGTCTATGGGGTCGCAAGAGTTGGACATGACTTAGCGACTAAATTACCACCATAATTGATTTACAATATTGTGTTAGTTTCAGGTGTACAGCATAGTAATTTAGTTATTGTTTTTTGGATTATATTCCATTATGTTATTATATTATATTCCATATTTTCCATGTCTGTGAGTCTATTTCTGTTTTGTATATAGATTCATTTGTGTTCTTTTTTATATTCCACATATAAGTGATATTATGATTGTCGTACTCTGACTTATTTCACTAAGTATAGTATTCTCTAAGTCAACCCATGTTGCTGCAAATTCAATATTTCATTCTTTTTTATGTGTAATATTCCATTGTGTGTGTATAGCCCACAGCTTTTTAAGCCAGTTTCCTGTTGATGGGCCTTTGTGTTGTTTGCATGTCTTGGCTGTTGTACATAGTGCTGCTATGAACACTGGGGTGCATATAGCTTTTTGAATGAAAATTTTTGTTTTCTTTCTGGACATTTATGCAAGGTTGGGCTTGCTAGATCATACAGTAGTTCTGTTTTTAGTTGTTTAAGAAAGTTTCATACTGTTTTCCACAGTGGCTGTACCAATTTACATTCCCTCTAACAGTGTAGGAGGGTTTCCTTTTCTCCAAACCCTTTCCAACACATATTTGTAGAGTTTTTGATGATAGCCATTCTGACATGTGGAGTGATATATCATTGTGGTTTTGGTTTTCATTTCTCTAACATTTAAGGATGTTGCACATCTTTTCTTGTGCCTGTTGGCTATTGATATGTCTTTGTGGAAAAATGTCTATTTAGGTCTTCTGTCCATTTTTTGAATAGGTTGTTATCATTGTTCTTATTGAGTTGTAGGAGATGTTTGTATATTTTGGGTATTAACACCTTGTCAGCTGTAACATTTGCAAATATTTCCTCCCATCACATAGATTGTCTTTACATTTTGTTGATGGTTTCCTTGGTTTGAAAAACATGTTTAGCTTTGATTAAGTCTCTCTCTCTCTCTCTTTTTTTTTCCCTTGTATTACTTTTGCCCTGGGAGTTTAAGCTAAGAAAATATCGTTACAACTTATGTCCAAGGATATTTTGCCTATGTTCGCTTAGGATTTTTATGATGTCCTGTCTTATATTTAGGTCGTTAAGCCATTTTATTTTTTTCATATGATATGATGAAATGTTCTAATTTTATTAATTTACATGTGGGTGTTTAGCTTTCTTACACCACTTACTGAGGAGACTGTCTTTTCCCCATTGTATATTCTTGACTCTTTGGTCAAGATTAATTGACTGTAGGTGTTTAGACTTATTTCTGGGCTTTCCATTCTGATCTGTTGATCTATATGTCTGTATTTGTGCCAATAACGTAGTGTTTTTTTTTTTTTTCTGTTCCCAGGTATTTTATTCTATGGTTATTACAGTATTTTTAATACTTTTTATTGGAATATAATTGCTTTACTATATTTTGTTAGTTTCTGCTGCTGTGTGAATCACCTGTATGTGTACATTTATCCCCTTCCTCTTGTGCCTCCCTCCCCCTCTACCCCCAATTCCATGCCTCTAGGTCATCACAGAGCATCAAGCTGAGCTCCTTGTGCTATATAACAACTTCCTGCTAGTTACTTATTTTACACATGGTAATGTCTATATGTCAATGCTTTGATCACTGTAGATGTGTAATATACTCTGAAGTCTGAAAAAGTTTTACCTTCAGCTTCATTCTTTTTCCTCAGGATTGTTTTGACAATTATGGATCTTTTGAATTTCCATATAATTTTAGAATTATATGTTCTAGTTCTGTGAAAAATGTCATGGATATTTTGATAGGGATTGATTTGGATAGTATGGCATTTTAAGTATCAATTATTCCAATTCAAGAGCACAAGATGTCTTTCCCATTCTTTTAAACATCTTTAATTTCCTTTACAGTATTTTATATTTTTTGGTATGTAGTCTTTCACCTCCTTGGTTAAGTTTATTCCTATGTATTTGTTTTGTATGCAGCTTTAAATGGGATTTTTTTTTTAACTTTCCTGATGTAATGTTTCTAATATTGAGTAAATAAATGAAACAGAATCCTATGTATTAATCTTGTATCCTAGTACCTTGCTGAAATCATTTATTAGTTCTAATAGGTTTTGTGTAAAGAATTTAGGATTCTCTATATAGAGTATTATATCATGTTCAAATAGTGATAATTTTACTTTTCTCCTTCCAATTAGAATACCTTTATATTTCTTATTCTTCTTAACTGCTGTGGCTAGAACTTCCCATATTATGTTGAATAGAAGTGGTGACAGTTGGCATCCTTGCCTTATTCCAGAATTTAGTGGAAAGTCTCTCGACTTTTCTCAGTGTTTATTATAAATGGCTGTAGGTTTATTATAAATGGCCTTTGTCATGTTCCTTCAGTATCCACTTTTTTATATGTTTTTATTTAGATAGTAAAAAGTATCTTGTACAATGTTGTGTTGGTTTCTGCCATACAACTACGCAAATCAGCCATAATTATATGTACATTTCCTTCCTTCCCAGCCTCCATCCCTTCCCTTCATCCCATCCCTCGTGTCATCACAGAGCACAAGACTCGGCTTCCTGTGCTACACAACTTCTCACCAGCTATCCATCTTACACCTGATAGTGTATATACATTGAGGGTACTTTCTCATCCAACTCTCTCCATCCCCAACTGTATCCACAAGTCCATTCTCTTCGTCTTCATTTCCATTCCTTCCTTGCAAATAGGTTCATCAGTATCATTTTTCTAGATTCCATGTATATGCATTAATATAGTACATATTTTTTCTCTTTCTGATTTGCTTTGCTCTGTATAACAAGCTCTAGTTTCATCCACCTCACTAGAACTGACTCAAGTTCATTCTCTTTTATGGCTAATATTCCATTTTATACGTGTACTACATATTCTATACCCACTTTAATGAGAGTTCTAATCACAAATTTTGTCAAATGCTTTTTCTGCATGTATTTAAAGGACCATGTGGTCATTCTCTTTCCTATTATTGATATGGTGTATCACATTGATTGATTTGCATATGTTGAAGCATCCTTGTAACTCTGGGGTGCATCCAACTTATCATGGTTCATGATTCTTTTAGGGTATTGTTGGACTGAGTTTGCTAATATTTTGTTAAGGATTTTTGCATCAATTTCATCAAAGTGTTTTTTTGGTTTTTTTTTTTGGTAGTGTCTTTACCTTGTTTTGTTATCAGGGTGATTCTGGTCTCATAGAATGAATTTGAGAGTTTTTGCTTCTCTTCATTGCCTGCAATAGTGTAAGAAAGATAGATATAATTTCTTCTTTGTATATTTGGTAAAAATCTCCTGTGAAGTATCCCACCCTAGACTTTTGTATGCAAGTAATTATTTTATTACAGATTCTATTTCATTTCTAACGACTGATCTATTTCCATTATCTGTTTCTTCTTAACTCAGTTTTAGCAGGTGGTATGTTTCTAGAAATGTGTCCATTTCTTTTAGGTTGTCCAGTTCAGTTCAGTTCAGTTGCTCAGTCATGTCTGATTCTTTGTGACCCCATAGACTGCAGCATGCCAGGCTTCCCTGTCCATCACCAACTCCCGGAACTTGATCAAACTCAAGTCCATTGAGTCGGTGATGCCATGCAACCACATTATCCTCTGTTGTCCCCTTCTCCCGTCTGCAATCTTTCCTAGCATCAGGGGCTTTTCCAATGAGTCAGTTTTTTTGCATCAGGTGGCCAAAGTATTGGAATTTCAGCTTCAACATCAATCCTTCCCATGAATATTCATAATATTCATTGTAGTCACCATCTGCAGTGATTTTGGAGTCCAAATCAACTAGGCTGTCCAGTTGTTTGGCATGTAACTGTGTATATTTTTGCTTATGATTTTTTTTTTGATAGTTCTGCACTTTTGGTTGTTATTTCTTCTGTTTCATTTCTTATTTTGTTTACTTGAGTCCTCTCTTCTTTGTGAGCCTAGCTAAAGGTTTGTCAATTTTGTTATGGTGTGGGAAGGGAGGAGGGAGGAGGGTTCAGGATGGGGAGCACATGTATACCTGTGGCGGATTCGTTTTGATGTTTGGCAAAACTAATACAGTGTTTCAGGTTTAAAAATAAAATAAAATTTTTAAAAAAATTAAAAAAATAAAAAGCAGCTCTTTTCTACTGTTTTCTTAATTTTTATTTTATTTATTTATTTCCTTTCTGATCTGTATTATTTCCTTCCTTCTGATGAATTTGGGTTTCCTTTGTTCTTTTCGTAGTTTCTAGGGGTGATAGGTTAAGGTAATTTTTGATACTTTTTTGGTTTGTTTGTTTCTTGAGAAAGGCATCTATTGCTATGGATTTCCCTCTTAGAACTGCTTTTGTTTCATCCCACAGATTTTGTAAAGTTGTCTTGAGTTTTTTTTTTTTTTTTTTAATTTCTTCTTTGATTTCATTGTAACTCACTTTTTTTCTTTTTTTGGTAACATCTTTTTTAGTCTTCATGTGCTCGTTCTTTTCTTGTTTTTTTTTTCTCTGGCTGATTTCTACTTTCATACTGTTGCAGTTAGAGAAGTTGCTTGAAATAATTTCTGTTTGATTAAATTAGTTGAGGTTTATTTTAAATCATTTTATAATTTACATTTTAATAAATATACTTCCAGCCTCTTCAAATATTTATTTAAAAAAATTTTCTCTCTGGTACTAAATAGTATTTATGGCTGCAAAAGTGAAAGTGAAGTCGCTTAGTCATGTCCGACTCTTTGCGACCCCATGTAACTATAGCCTACCAGGCTCCTCCGTCCATGGGATTTTCCAGGCAAGAATACTGGAGTGGGTTGCCATGTCCTTCTCCATGAGATCTTCCCAACCCCAGGGATTGAACCTGGATCTCCCGCATTTATGGCTATATATGTCCATTACTATGCTGAGGTATAGTCCCTCTATACCCAATTTTTGAGAAGTTTTATCATAAATGGATGTTGAATTTTATCAAATGCTTTTTTTCTGCAACTATTGAGTTGATTATATGATTTTTATCCTTAATTTTGTTAATGTGCTGTATTAGTTTGATTGATTTGCAGTTGTGGAATCATCTTTGTATCCCTGGAATAAATCTCACTTGATGATGTGATATAATCAAGTGGTGTGTGATCTTTTTTTTGTATTGTTAAATTTGGTAAGCAAAGTTTTCTTGGTAAGAATATTTTACATTTATGTTTATCAGGAATATTGACCTATAATTTTCTTTTCTGGCTTTGTCGTTGTCTGGTTTCAGTATCAGAGTAATGCTGGCATTATAAAATTAATTTGGAAATGCTTCCTCTTGTAATTTTTTGAAGCATTTAAGAAAGAGTGGTATTATTCTTTGAGTGTTTGGTAAAACTCATCACTGGTACTGGTACAGGGCTTTTGTTAATTGGGAGATTTTTGATAAATGCTTCAGTCTCTTTACTAGCAATTGGTCTCTTTTGCCTTCTTTAGATAACCCTTACTTTACTGAGTTAACTATAGCATTTAATGTTCTGCTAAATACCTAATATTTTAATTGTCAATATTATTTTCATAGTCATTCATAAGTGGTTTACAGACAAGGTTCTTAATTTTGTAAGTGAGTAATCAGGTTTGTACAATCAGAATTTTGCTAGTTTGATTCAGTACCTTTTAAGTTTTCTTTATTTTAGCTCTCTGAAATAATTTACACAAGGAAGTTATAGTGTGTTTATGAATGATGAAATCTTTCACACTAAAAATAATCTGAGTTTAAGGATTTTAATATGATTCTTTCATATCCTTATTTTGTTCACAATTATTAGGCTATTTTAATCCACAAAGTTTGGATATATCTATTTTTCTCTAAAAATATGTCCCTTTATCAAGATTCTCAAATTTAGACCATAGAGTTTACTTTCCTTTTCATCTATATGTATCACTACCTCTTATTTATTTCTTATGTTCTCATATACACTTTTTCTTAGCTTGTAATAGTTTTATAATTAAAAATAACAATTTGGTTTCACATTTTCCTCTGCCTAAACACCCACAATGGTCTAACAAAATATATCCACATTTGGTGTTTGGATTCAAATTAGTTTTGGATATAAGCCAAGTTTCAGTACTCAGTCTTTCAAGAAAGACTTAAAATTTCACATAAATAATAAGAAAGGCAAACTAAATCAGAATACTGTGAGGTTAAAACAGTGCTGTTTTCAGTAAAATATAGTACCATACAGAAAAGATATGTGATTAATAGCGACTAATATTCTTTAGAGTATAAACAGGAACACACATCCTTCCTTTTAAAATATCTAAGTGCATTTTAATTCATAACCATAAATGCGATAGTTTTACTTCTAAATCTCTAAACTTCAGTATTAGGTTTATGCTGATGCCAATTTGTAAGTCATTCAGGCAGAAAACTACAGCTTTTGCCTGAAATACCCAGATGCTGTAAGAAAACTTAAGTCTTTGCCCTGAATTATCAAGAAATGTAGAGTTGTGTGTACTGGACCATAAAATCAATTAACAGATGTTTTTCCTCAGCTCAATAGTTCATTCATATTTGCATACAAAGTATTACATATCCTGTTATATAGGATATGTCTTTTCTGATTACAGAAAGAAATGTATTTTTAAAAGAAAAATATTTCAGCTTTAAGTCTTTATTAATTTTGCTGCAAAATAGGTCATTTCTTTTTCCACTAAAATATTTACTTTCTTCTCATGTCTTCTATGATCATGAGCATCATCATAAGAATATGAGTTACATGTTGTATCTAAATATTTTTTAATTCCAAATATATTCCAGAAAATATACTATAATTTTCACAAATTTTAAAAGCAAATATTTTCATTAACAGTTTTTTAAAACATTTTATCCAAGAGTATTACTTCAATCCAGATATTAATGTTTTCACATTTATCATTTCTCCCATTTTACTGTTCTTTCTCTCCATTCTCTTTCTCTCTCCCTCTCTGATACACATATACAACCTCCAACACATATACAGAGTTGTTTGTGTACATATTCCCTAATGAGAGGTACTTTCCAAACCGTATTTCAAAGAGTATGGAAAAAAAAGGCAAAAAGCTGCAGTTGTTTTTCTGCATAATTTTAATATAAATTGAGTGTATGCTAATGAGTAGAATTGAATAAAACCTACTATAACATAGATAAAATTAGAAATCTTCCTAATAAAATACATGAGAAATACTATATTTATGTAAATACAGAATATCTGCAGATAAAGAATAAAATAGATAATGATTAATGCTATTTATGTGATTGAAGGCTATTTATCAAATGATCTGAGAAGACTTTATATATATACCACATCTATATCCATTATGTGACAGTAAGTAATATAATTCAGTGTCCAGCCATAGTTGAGGCATTGTAAAGGAAATTTTAAAATCCTAAATATTTAAGTGTTCAGATATAGGCCTACTTAAGGAGGGATATGATGATTCATTGTTATTAAAATTACTTATATAGTAATTGGAATACTGACCTGATTTTCCTTTAACAAGCTTCAAAATTTTAATGTATTCAGGAGAAATATAATGAAAGGAAGGTAGCCAATGTATAATAAAAAGCATGAGCTTTCGCAGTGAAGTAACTTAAACTGAGTTTTCAAAAATGTAAAGCATTTAATAACCTTGAGCAAGATGACATCTCTTAGCTTCAGTTTCCTCATCTAGTAATCTGGAGTTTTAAGGATGTTGTTGATAGCTCTTAAAATTAATAAAAAGTGTACAATATTTCTAAAGCATTTGAGACCTTAATAGGTGGTTATAATTTTTCTCAGAATGGCATTTGCTATATAAAAATGAAATAGTTCTCAAAATAAACCACTTTATTAATAAGTCCAGACCTTTGATCTTCCTGTTTCTGTTTGCATCACCAGAAAAGATTTATAAGATTTGTTTAACATGCATCTTCAGACATGTTGCAGTAATTATTTTTAAAAATCATGGACTGGTGAACTTTTCAGAAGTCATATAAAGAACAGCTATTGAATTATGGAATAAACTTAGAAAAAGAAATGAAAACATTCAATATACAATTTTCAGAAACATTTAAAAAATGTTAGGTTTTTCTCTGAGCAACATACTTTTGTCCTTAGCCAATATATATATATAGATGTTGCCAATATCCCAGTAAAGAAATATAAGTACTATGGGCTTCCCAGGTGGCAATAGTGGTAAAGACATTGCCTGCCATGCAGGAGATGTAAGAGATGCAGGTTCGATCCCTAGGTCAGGATGATCCCCTGACGGAGGAAATGACAACCCACTCCAGTATTCTTGCCTGAAGAATCCCATGGACAGAGGAGCTGGTGGGCTACAGTTCACAGGGTCGCAAAGAGTCAGACATGACTGAAGTGACAGCACACAGGGTCAGAACAGTATTATATCTGCTAGAAATTTCTGTTTTACTCTAAATTTATGTGAAAGCTGATGATATCCCATTGAACAGGAATAGTATTTTTGGTTCATCTTTATAAATTATCTGGAAAATACTAAAGTAACAGCACTTCTTCAGTTATCAGTTAGAAGTGCCACAATGAGCCATAACCAGACCAGGACCATCTATGCAGTGCTCACTTACAAGACACACAGAAGGATATGTTTGCTGTTGCCATATTTATCTTTGCAATGAGAATCTGTAAATGTATAACTGATCATCTTTATTTTTATCAAATAAATGCTAGTTATTAAAGCAGAGACACTCATTTTGAGATTTGTAGGATAACTAAAGAACTTAGGAAGAACAATGACAACAGATTGTTAACTAAAGAACAATAAAACCAGATTCATGGAAATCAGTGCATATGGCTAATGCTGTGGGGACTGAATTGTACCTATTATAATGAACCAATTATTTCTAAAACATAAATGATTATACAGCAAAAATAGGCTTAAATACACCAGATTAAACTACTGATATATATTTTATTATATATAAAATTAGTTTAATGTAACAGTTACATTTTAGTGGCAACCCACTTCAGTGTTTTTGCCTGGAGAATCCCAGGGATGGGGGAGCCTGGTGGGCTGCCGTCTATGGGGTCACACAGAGTCAGCCATGACTGAGGCGACTTAGCAGCAGCAGATATATATATATATATATATATATATATATATATATATTATAAACACTCTTATTTTATTTCTTTAACAAATTAACTTTTATAAAGTTATAAAAGTATATAGTTCTCCATGTATTCAGGTCAAGGTACACTGTTCAGTTCATGATTATATTCTTATAAGATATGCAGCAGAAACTTTTGAGCTTCCTTTCAAAAATCTAAAGATGTGATTCAGTGCATTCAATGTGAAAAACTGGGGAACTCTGATAATAAACAGAAGCCATCTGGCAAATAGTGAAATAATTGAAGAAAGGAGAGGCTTGAGGAAGTTAAAACTTCAATATGTTTACCAGCATGTACCCAAAGAAGAAACTTAGGCTTCCAATTTGTAAAGATAATAACACATAATAGATGAGGAAAACAGCTTTAAAAAAAAAATGCACATTATTCGATCATTCAAAAGTTTTTAGATTATATTGCTTAATTGATTTCTTTTTATTTATACAGAAAATAATGCAATCATTGAGACTACCTGTTCTCAACAATTAGTTGACATTGACATCAACTTTTCCATATATTCTTTCAATAATCAAGAATATACATTAAATAATACAAACTCTTAAAGAAATTAGATTAGCAGTGGTTCTAGATCATGTTTACTGTCAACTTTTCTTTCTTTCCCATTTAATATTTTCTTTCTGTAATGTTCAGTGATTGTTCAGAATTTATGCTAATGAAAGCTGCCTCCTTGAAAACCTAGAACTGAAGAGAAACAGAAAACATTAACAATTTACATATAAAAGCAAACAAAAAACCATGCTGAGCCACAAGATGTCGCTGTAGTTCAAGCAAGCCATAGCTTTCTCTAAATTAAATAGAAAAGGGAATACATTGGGCTTAATTTATATATTTAATCTGCTTTTGATTATATTCCAGATATATTTAATAATGGGCTATAAAATGAAGATAGAGCAAAGAATAATTTGCACCTGGAGTTTTTAATTTTCATCCAATTTTCTGGAAGTTGCAGTGATAGATGTTGGAAGAAATAAGTCAGTTCTTTAAACTTTATGAAAAAATAACATAAATGAATAGTTAAAACAAGGACAAATGAGTTATAGACTTTTAGCCTTAACTTTATATGTGTCAGTTCAGTTCAGTTCAGTCACTCAGTCATGTCCGACTCTTTGCGACCCCATGAATTGTAGCACGCCAGGCCTCTCTGTCCATCACCATCTCACGGAGTTCACTCATACTCACATCCATCGAGTCGGTGATGCCATCCAGCCATCTCATTCTCTGTCTTCCCCTTCTCCTCCTGCCCCCAATCCCTCCCAGCATGAGACTCTTTTCCAATGAGTCAACTCTTTGCATGAGGTGGCCAAAGTACTGGAGTGTCACCTTTAGCATCATTCCTTTCAAAGAAATCCCAGGGCTGATCTCCTTTAGAATGGACTGGTTGGATCTCCTTGCAGTCCAAGGGACTCGCAAGAGTCTTCTCCAACACCACAGTTCAAAAGCATCATTCTTCGGCGCTCAGCCTTCTTCAAAGTCCAACTCTTACATCCATACATGACCACAGGAAAAACCATAGCCTTGACTAGATGAACCTTTGTTGGCAAAGTAATGTCTCTGCTTTTGAATATGTTATCTAGGTTGGTCATAAATTCACTTCCAAGGAGTAAGCGTCTTTTAATTTCATGGCTGCAGTCACCATCTGCAGTGATTTTGGAGCCCAGAAAAATAAAGTCTGACACTGTTTAAACTGTTTCCCCATCTATTTCCCATGAATTGATGGGACCGGATGCCATGATCTTCGTTTTCTAAATGTTGAGCTTTAAGCCAACTTTTTCACTCTCCTCTTTCACTTTCATCAAGAGGCTTTTTAGTTCCTCTTCACTTTCTGCCATAAGGGTGGTGTCATCTGCATACCTGAGGTTATTGATATTTCTCCCAGCATCTTGATTCCAGCTTGTGCTTCTTCAAGTCCAGCGTTTCTCATGATGTACTCTGCATTAAGTTAAGTAAACAGGGTGACAATATACAGCCTTGACATACTCCTTTTCCTATTTGGAACCAGTCTGTTGTTCCATGTCCAGTTCTAACTGTTGCTTCCTGACCTGCATACAGATTTCTCAGGCAGATCAGGTGGTCGGGTATTCCCATCTCTTTCAGAATTTTCCACAGTTGATTGTGATCCACACAGTCAAAGGCTTTGGCATAGTCAATAAAGCAGAAATAGATGTTTTTCTGGAACTCTCTTGCCTTTTCTATGATCCAGTGGATGTTGGCAATTTGATATCTGGTTCCTCTGCCTTTTCTAAAACCAGCTTGAACATCAGGAAGTTTACAGTTCACGTATTGCTGAAGCCTGGCTTGGAGAATTTTGAGCATTACTTCACTAGCATGTGAGATGAGTGCAATTGTGCAGTAGTTTGAGCATTCTTTGGCATTGCCTTTCTTAGATATTGGAATTAAAACTGACCTTTTCCAGTCCTGTGGCCACTGCTGAGTTTTCCAAGTTTGCTGGCATATTGAGTGCAGCACTTTCACAGCATCATCTTTCAGGATTTGGAATAGCTCAATTGGGATTCTGTCACCTCCATTAGCTTTGTTCGTAGTGATGCTTTTAAGGCCCACTTGACTTCACATTCCAGGATGTCTGGCTCTAGGTCAGTGATCACACCATCATGATTATCTGGGTGGTGAAGCTCTTTTTTGTACAGTTCTTCTGTGTATTCTTGCCATCTCTTCTTAATATCTTCTGCTTCTGTTAGGTCCATACCATTTCTGTCCTTTATTGAGCCCATCTTTGCATGAAATGTTCCCGTGGTATCCCTGATTTTCTTGAAGAGATCTCTAGTCTTTCCCATTCTGTTCTTTTCCTCTATTTCTTTGCATTGATCGCTGAAGAAGGCTTTCTTATCTCTTCTTGCTGTTCTTTGAAATTCTGCATTCAGATGTTTATATCTTTCCCTTTCTCCTTTGCTTTTTGCTTCTCTTCTTTTCACAGCTATTTGTAAGGCCTCCCCAGACAGCCATTTTGCTTTTTTGCATTTCCACTCATATTGTTGCAAATGTTAAGCTCTCATTCTTGTTTATGGCTGAGTAATAATCCATTGCGTAGTGTGTCCATGTATGTGTATGTCTGTGTGTATATATGTATCCACCCTACATCTTCTCTATCAAGTCATCTTTTGAGGTACACTTAGGTTGCATCTATATATTGACACTTTAAATGATGTTACTATGAATATGTTGTTGCTGTTTTGTTGCTACATCATGTCTGACTTCTCTGCAACCCCATGAACCCACCAGGTTCCCCTGTCCATGGAATTACTTAGGCAAGAATACTGAAGTGGGTTGCCATTTTCTTCTCCAGGGCATCTTCTGGGGGTGTATATATATTTCTAAAATAGTGTTTTAATTATCTTCAGATGTGTACCCAGGAATGAAATTGCTGTATCATATGGTTGATCTGCTTTTAACGTTGAGGAGGGGGGAATGTAAATTGATACAGACACTATGAAAAACAGAATGAAAATTCCTCAAAAAAATCATATTTAAATAATATGTATAAAAAGTTGACACCATTAATTTCACACAAAGTGTGCTAATATTGAATTAGTAAATTTAGACATTTCTTTTTATGTGGTATGCAATGAGAATATACTGCTAACTTACCCAGAGTTTAGCAAAAGAAAATAAGAAAAAGCTTACTGAGCACAAACTTTACTGTAGACATATGCTATAAATAGCTAATTTTCAAACACAAATGCTCATTAAAAAATAAATGGTAATTTTTTTCTTATATTTTTTCAGCAAAATGAAATCCTCAAAGTAGTAAAAAAAAAAAAAAAATCACCATCTTTAACACCAGATTTCAAAGTAATACTTTTGACATTAAAACATTATGAAATATGTATAATGTCTTAATAACAAAAAGTTTAAAACTCCACATTATATGTTTGAATTTTATAAATAAGGCTTTTGGAGATATAAATTAAATAAACATTTATTTATTTAATCAATCATTAATGGAAGTGTTTGGCTCACTAGATTCTTCATCTTTCTCTTTTCCTGGATGGAAAGAGAAGTAAATGATGTTACAGTCATACAGTGTGAATTCCTGATTAATTTTAAATTTTATGAGCACTCTTTTTTGATTTTTTTATTTCTATAAACTAAAATTTTGATGCAGTTATCCATATAGCATTGGTTAAGTTAATAGTTTGTCTTGGGAAAGTACACCTTTATTTATTATTATTATTATTTTTATATACTGTTTTTTTAATTAAATTTATTTATCTTAATTGGAGGTTAATTACTTTACAATATTGTATTGGTTTTGCCATACATCAACATGAATCCACCACGGGTGTACACGTATTCTCCATCCTGAAACCCCCTCCCTCCTCCCTCTCCATACCATCCCTCTGGGTCATCCCAGTGCACCAGCCCCAAGCATCCTGTATCCTGCATTGAACATGGACTGGCGATTCGTTTCACATATGATATTATACATGTGTCAATGCCATTCTCCGAAAACATCCCACCCTCGCCCTCTCCCACAGAGTCCAAAAGACTGTTCTATACATCTGTGTCTCTTTTGCTGTCTCATATACAGGGTTATCGTTACCGTCTTTCTAAATTCCATATATATGCGTTAGTTTACTGTATTGGTGCTTTTCTTTCTGGCTTACTTCACTCTGTATAATAAGCTCCAATTTCATCCACCTCATTAGAACTGAATTAAATGTATTCTTTTTAATGATTGAGTAATACTCCATTGTGTATAGGTACCACAGCTTTCTTATCCATTCATCTGCTGATGGATATCTAGGTTGCTTCCATGTCCTGGCTATTATAAACAGTGCTGCAATGAACACTGGGGTTCATCACACATGTTCATCACACATATCTCTTTCAATTCTGGTTTCCTCAGTGTGTTGCCAAGCAGTGGGATTGCTGGATCATAAGGCAGTTCTATTTCCAGTTTTTTAAGGAATCTCCACACTGTTCTCAATAGAGTCTGTACTGGTTTGCATTCCCACCAACAGTGTAAGAGTGTTCCCTTTTCTCCATGCCCTCTCCAGCTTTTATTGCTTGTAGACTTTTGGATTACAGCCATTCTGACTGGCGTGAAATGGTGCCTCATTGTGGTTTTGATTTGCATTTCTCTGACAATGAGTGATGTTGAGCATCTTTTCATGTGTTTGTTAGCCATCTGTATGTCTTCTTTGGAGAAATGTCTGTTTAGCTCTTTGGCCCATTTTTTGATTGGGTCGTTTATTTTTCTGGAATTGAGCTGCAGGAGTTGCTTGTATATTTTTGAGATTAGTTGTTTGTCAGTTGCTTCATTTGCTATTATTTTATCCCATTCTGAAGGCTGTCTTTTCACCTTGCTTATAGTTTCTTTTGTTGTGCAGAAGCTTTTAAGTTTAATTAGGTCCCATTTGTTTATTTTTACTTTTATTTCCAGTATTCTGGGAAGTGGGTAATAGATGATCCTGCTGTGATGTATGTCAGAGAGTGTTTTGCCTATGTTCTCCTCTAGGAGTTTTATAGTTTCTGGTCTTACATTGAGATCTTTAATCCATTTTGAGTTTATTTTTGTGTATGGTGTTAGAAAGTGTTCTAGTTTCATTCTTTTACAAGTGGTTGACCAGTTTTCCCAGCACCACTTGTTAAAGAGATTGTCTTTTATCCATTGTATATTCTTGCCTCCTTTGTCAAAGATAGGGTGTCCACAGGGGCATGGATTTATCTCTGGGCTTTCTATTTTGTTCCATTGATCTATATTTCTGTCTTTGTGCCAGTACCTTATTGTCTTGATGACTGTGGCTTTGTAGTAGAGCCTGAAGTCAATCCAAATTGGAAAATAAGAAGTAAAACTCTCACTGTTTGCAGATGACATGATCCTCTACATAGAAAACCCTAAAGACTCCACCAGAAAATTACTAGAGCTAATCAATGAACATAGTAAAGTTGCAGGATATAAAACCAACACACAGAAATCCCTTGCATTCCTATACACTAATAATGAGAAAACAGAAAGAGAAATTAAGGAAGCAATCCCATTCACCATTGCAACAAAAAGAATAAATTACTTAGGAATATATCTACCTAAAGAGACTAAAGACCTATATATAGAAAATTATAAAACACTGGTGAAAGAATTCAAAGAGGACACTAATAGGTGGAGAAATATACCATGTTCATGGATCATAAGAATCAATATAGTGAAAATGAGTATACTACCCAAAGCAATCTATAGATTCAGTGCAATCCCTATCAAGCTACCAACGGTATTTTTCACAGAGCTAGAACAAAAAATTTCACAATTTGTATGGAAATACAGAAAACCTTGAATAGCCAAAGCAATCTTGAGAAAGAACGTACACCTTTAAAATTGACTGTAGCAACTTATAAAGCTGCTGTTATAAATACCCCATATGAAATATTAAAACAGAGAAACAGATTTAACTTTATTAGTGAAATTAAATATTAATAATTATTGGACATATGTGTTTTTATTACAAGTAATTAACAATCTGCTTATGTTGGTTTTCTTAATTTATTAAAGATATTACTGATTACAATGAGATTTATCAGTGAGAACTAATGTACTTACAAAATTTATCAAGTACATATGAATTGAACACAGTTTTATTTTCTGCTGGTTTATTTTCACTGTATATATTTGCAGAATGAGAGGTTTCAGAGTTATAGTGGGATATCACTGTTTACCTTTCACAATAGAATCAGGCTAGAATAATATCAAAAAACTTTCTAAAGATCAACCTTTATTTGCTTTCATGTGATTTAAACATGTTGTAGTCTATGCCATAGAAGTTATAGTGCTTTGCATTTGATAAAATTGCTTACATATCTCAAAATATCTAGACCTGTAGAAAAATGCTTATTGACAATTGAATGGCAATATATAACAAAGTAAATATCTGGTTTATGATTATAGTCATATTTATTAAATAACAGAAATATTAACATTTAGTAAATTTGAAAGTTATAATGTACTTTTTCATAATTTCTGTGAATATTAACTATCACATAAAAGTATTTTTCATCTTCATCCTCTTTGCTATAATTCATTATGTTTCCATTACTTAGTGTTAAACCTATGATTTGGAGAATATAATTAGGTTAAGGTGACTCCTTCTCCTTCCCTTTAATATTTTTATTAATACCAAGTAAAATGTAAAAGCATGCACATGGGTACTTTTGCATCAAGAAAATATGGGTGAGTTATCAAGCAAAAAAGGCTATATATATGGTCCTTGATCCCATAATATTCAGTTTATCTGTGGCCTCATAACAAACCCCCATAATATTAAAGAACAAAACAACAACGATTCCTTTTAGGCTCATGAAATTTGTGGAACTGAATTTCAAACAGAGAACAAAGAAGATGGCTTGTTTTTCCATTATGATTTCTGGGGCATTAGCTGGGAAGACTTGACTTGGCTACAGAATAGAATCCAGTGGAGGGTCCCTCCCTCACCTGTTTGCCACTTAGGCTGGTATGATATAGTATGACTCCATTTTTGACGATTGACTACTAGCTTTCAGGCTTGCATGTCTGCTTTGTTTTTGTCCACCAGAACAAGTTCATAAGAAAGCATACCTGTGCCCTTCTTTTGGCACTGTCAGGAAGTTCCTTCAAAACCTGGCCTATGCGTTGGAACCATCTCACCTTGACCTCAAAACCAATCACAAGAAAAATCACAGCCATTCATTCCATCTTTTTTGGGTGCCTGCCTGTTCTCTCCAGAAGCCTGATTATATTAGTAACACATATTTTCATGCACTCATGGTGTGTGTGTGTGTGTGTGTGTGTGTGTGTGTATGGAGTGTCAGCAGTCTCATTATCCAAACTAATATTTTAAGAGAAAAGGAGAGTTAACTCCAAGATCAAACAACAGGACAGCTAAGAATCTGCCAATTCCCGGGATGCTGGTTCAATCCTTGGTCTGGGAATATTCCATATGCCATGGGGCAATTAAGCCCATTCACCCCAGCTACTGAGCACTGCACTCTAGTGCCCATGCTTCATAACAAGTGAAGCCACCACAGTGAGAAGGCTGCACACTGCAGCTGGAGAGTAGACCTCACCCTTGGCAACTAGAGAAAGCTTGTTCGCAGTAACAAAGACCCAGTGCTGCCAAAGTAGATACATAAATGATTTAAAATCCACTTGGCTGGCAATTCTCTAACATGAAGACTATGCACATCCTCTCTGGCATCTTCAAAGCATGGAATCTAGGTTGTGCAACTTCTTTCAAAATAACATTGGGATTAGAAAACAAAGGTACCCGAGAACAAGGTAGAAAAGACATTACTTTTTGTTAGCTAGCCTCAAAACTAGTGTCATTTCTGTAGCATGGTGTAGGTTGAAGCCATCACAAACCTTCCCAGGTTCAAGCAGAAGGGACATAAATCCTATTTTTCAATAGAAGGTTTGTTTTAAAAAAGTGCCATTATGTTTTAAAACCCTCATGAAAAGTTATATTTGTCCATATTCCATCCAGTGTGCCCACAGAACAGGGAAAACCTTCCATCTAGCTACCTCAATTCTCATGTAATCCCCAGGACATTCCCATTCCTGGAGTTATTTATTTCAAAAACTTAATCTTGCATGTGTTGACCATATTGTATGCCTAACCAACTTTATCTTGGGCAAACCCTGGGAGCTGGTGCTAGACAGAGAGGCCTGGCATGATGCAATCTATGGGGTTGCGAAGAGTCGGACATGACTGTCCACTGAACAAAAACAGAAAAGCCAACATCGTAACTTTAGAAAGTCAGCTTCCTCTGATAGAGTCTCAAATTCTTTACCCTCTAAAATAATTAGTATTATATCTTTCACTTACTTTACAGACTTGTGCAGTAATGCAGTATTGTGAGTAAAAGTGAATTAAAATTGTAGAGTATTGTATAGTTCAAGCTTTACCAAGTTACTGGGTATTTGGGGGAAATTGTGAACTATGAATAATGTTAATGAATATTTATCATCACAGTAAATATGTTAATAAGATGTGATATTTTCACTGTAACTGCAAAATTTTTAGAAGACCAATGTAATAACTGCAGTATAGAATGGAATCTGATAAGTACTCTGCATTTGATTATTTTAACAAGTTCTGAATGATAAGAAACTCTAGAATTATGTAATGTATAGTAATTTGAAACTAAATAATATCCCTAAAAGATCATGGAATTGCTATTTAAGGATACATGAGAATATATATATATTTCCAAGAGATTTTCACAACCCAGGGATCTTCCCAAAAGAGGGATCTTCCCTGCTTCTCCAGGGGAATCTTCCCAACCCAGGGACTGAACCCAGGCCTCCCTCATTACAGGCAGATTCTTTACCACCTGAGCCACCAGGGAAGCCCCTTAAAACTAAATAATAGTCCTAAAATATCATGAAATTGCTATTTGAGGACACATGAGAATATATGTTAATATTCATATGTTTTAGGCAGATCAACAAGAGAACAATAATATGCCAGTAGTTTTAAATCATACATTATTTCTTTGTATGATGTTAGATAGAAAACAAAATTAAGAGAATTAATTTCTCTCCAATTCAGAATATGTCATATGTAATCAGTAGCATACACAAAAAAAATATTTTATTTATAGAATTTATAGACTAAAATATAACTATAGTATGCTCTTTAAGTTTGGATGACTTCTGGCGTACTTATACAGATATATATCCTAATTTATATTTCTTATTTTATGTTTAATTTTTCACTAGGGTCAAACTTAATCACTCAAGAGACAAAGTCAGGTAGAGGCTATTACACTTCTAAGCATAGTTATAACATCAAATTTTACTCATACAATTTTTACAGCTAATATCTTGGTAAGTAGAAATAAAACCTCCAGAATTTAAATAAAAGTAATCATCATAATGTGATAATCATGCAGAACAATGATCATGGGATTTTAAAAATTTTACTGTGTGTTAACTTCCCATGGTACTATCACATTAAAAGAGCTTGGATAGCCAAAAGCGATCTTGAGAAAGAAGAATGAAACTGGAGGAATCAACCTACCTGACTTCAGGCTCTACTACAAAGCCACAGTTATCAAGACAGTATGGTACTGGCACAAAGACAGAAATATAGATCAATGGAACAAAACAGAAAGCCCAGAGATAAATCCATGCACATATGGACACCTTATCTTCGACAAAGGAGGCAAGAATATACAATGGATTAAAGACAATCTCTTTAACAAGTGGTGCTGGGAAATCTGGTCAACCACTTGTAAAAGAATGAAACTAGAACACTTTCTAACACCATACACAAAAATAAACTCAAAATGGATTAAAGATCTCAACGTAAGACCAGAAACTATAAAACTCCTAGAGGAGAACATAGGCAAAACACTCTCCGACATACATCACAGCAGGATCCTCTATGACCCACCTCCCAGAATATTGGAAATAAAAGCAAAAATAAACAAATGGGACCTAATTAACCTTAAAAGCTTCTGCACATCAAAGGAAACTATTAGCAAGGTGAAAAGACAGCCTTCAGAATGGGAGAAGATAATAGCAAATGAAGCAACTGACAAACAACTAATCTCAAAAATATACAAGCAACTCCTACAGCTCAACTCCAGAAAAACAAATGACCCAATCAAAAAATGGGCCAAAGAACTAAATAGACATTTCTCCAAAGAAGACATACAGATGGCTAACAAACACATGAAAAGATGCTCAACATCACTCATTATCAGAGAAATGCAAATCAAAACCACTATGAGGTACCATTTCACAACAGTCAGAATGGCTGCGATCCAAAAGTCTACAAGTAATACATGCTGGAGAGGGTGTGGAGAAAAGGGAACCCTCTTACACCGCTGGTGGGAATGCAAACTAGTACAGCCAGTATGGAGACCAGTGTGGAGATTCCTTAAAAAACTGGAAATAGAACTGCCTTATGATCCAGCAATCCCATTGCTGGGCATACACACTGAGGAAACCAGAATTGAAAGAGACACGTGTACCCCAATGTTCATCGCAGCACTGTTTATAATAGCCAGGACATGGAAGCAACCTAGATGCCCATCAGCAGATGAATGGATAAGAAAGCAGTGGTACATATACACAATGGAGTATTACTCAGCCATTAAAAAGAATACATTTGAATCAGTTCTAATGAGGTGGATGAAACTGGAGCCTATTATACGCAGTGAAGTAAGCCAGAAAGAAAAACACCAATACAGTATACTAATGCATATATATGGAATTTAGAAAGATGGTAACAATAACCCTGTGTACGAGACAGCAAAAGAGACACTGATGTATAGAACAGTCTTATGGACTCTGTGGGAGAGGGAGAGGGTGGGAAGATTTGGGAGAATGGCATTGAAACATGTGTAATATCATGTATGAAACGAGTTGCCAGTCCAGGTTCGATTCACGATACTGGATGCTTGGGGCTGGTGCACTGGGAAAACCCAGAGGGATGGAATGGGGAGGGAGGAGGGAGGAGAGTTCATGATGGGGAACACATGTATACCTGTGGTGGATTCATTTTGATATTTGGCAAAACTAATACAATTATGTAAAATTTAAAAATAAAGTAAAATTAAAAAGAAAAAAACTTAAAAAAAAATAAAAAAAAATAAAAGAGCTTGGAACATATTTAGGACTATCCCATTAAACAAAATTAAATTGTGCCTAAGTCCCAGTTTCACAAATCATTTATTTTCCATATTTAAGGAATATCAATATTGGATGCTGTTTAATTAATTTTTGCAGAAGTATAGTTGATTTACAATATTAGTATCAGGTATAGAAAATAATGATTCAGTAGTTTCAATAATATTTTTTAATAAATTATGCTCTATTTAAAGTTATTACAGAATATTTTCTATATTCCCTATGTTGCATAATATATATCCCTGTAGTTTTTAAATTTTATGCACTGTAGTTTGTACCTCTTAATTTCCTATCCGTGCCTTTGCCCTACCCCTTTCCCGTCTGTACCAGGAACCACTAATAGATTCTCTGTGAATCTGTTTCTATTTCGTTATATTAATTCATTTCTTTTGTGTCTTAGATGCTACATATAGGTGATAACATACAGTGTTTTTCTTTCTTTGAATGAATTATTTCACTAAGCCTAATACTCTCCAGGGAGAAGGCAATGGCAACCCACTCCAGTACTGTTGCCCGGAAAATCCCATGGATGGAGGAGCCTGGTGGGCTGCAGTCCATGGGGTCGCTAAGAGTCAGACACGACTGAGCAACTTCACTTTCACTTTCCTCTTTCATGCATTGGAGAAGGAAATGGCAACCCACTCCAGTGTTCTTGCCTGGAGAATCCCATGGACAGAGAAGCCTGGTAGGCTGCAGTCCATGGGGTCACACAGAGTCAGACACTACTGAAGCGACTTAGCAGCAGCAGCAGCAATACTCTCCAGGTCCATCCATGTTGTTGCAAATGAAAAAATTTCATTTTTATGGTTGAGTAAAATTCCATTGTATATGTATGTGTATAAATATTTAATATTACATATAAATAATATATAATATGTGTATATATAATAAATATATGTATATATTATTTATTTATATATATTATACATATATACACACACACATAATAATAATGTTGCTGTGAATGTTGAAGTTCATGTGTCATTTCAAATTTGTATTTTTGTTTTCTTCAGATATGTACTCAGCAGTGGATGTCAGCTCTGAGCTGGTTCTTTCTCTCTATGTGTATCCTATCCCCCTGCCCAGCATTGACTCCTTTGTCCCAGAGGTTAACCTTGCTGACACAAGAAGGTCAGAGAGAGCACTTTCTATGGGTCAGGGCTTGGGTTGGGGTGGTCCCAGCACCAGTCAGATCTCTAGACCATTCCCTATCTGCTAAATCTATGAACACCAGCAACGGCTGCCCTCACCCCATTCAGATGCCCTGCCAGGCCTGAGCTAGTACCAACCCCTACAACTGTGTACTTCCCTTGGCCACAACAGCCTTTGCCCTAGTGTGATGCTGCACCATGTAGCAAGAGTGGCAGGAGAGGCTCAGCTCAGGCTGGGGCATGCTCTTGGGTGGTCGTGAGAAGTGGGCCAGAGTTCAGGGCATTTTCAATTTGTTTCCTCTGCCCTGTTTTGGGAGTAAGGAAGTGTGAACACAATGTTACTAGTTGAGACTAGATTCACTGTCAGTCCCACAAAAGAAGAAGAGAATGACATGGCTCAAAGTTCCTCCCTGGGGAGTGATTAGCTCAAACCACACATTGGGCACCACAGCTATGGAGGCCAACACTGGAAGGACAAGTCCTCTTCTGTGTCCTCATTCATGGGAACAGGCTCTAACCTAATTGCTTCTCTTCCCTTCCTACCCAATTCCCCATGAATCTTTCTTACAGCTTTGGTTATATGAGTCTGCTTGCCAGTATACAGTCTGTTTTCAATGAAAATTGGTGCTTGTATAGATGTATTTCCCATGTGTTTGTGGGGAGTATGTGAACTCTGCATCTTTCTAACTGCTGCCTTGATCTCCTTCCCAATACCATTTAAAATAGTGTAGTTCAAAAAGGAAAGTAAATCTAAAATTGTTTTTACAAAGCAAACACAAACCCAGAATTCAAGATAAGAATGTACCAAAAAAGGGAAACTAAAGGCAATTGGTACTTATGAATACCTGCGGAAAGCAGCAGTGATTTTCTTATATTGTTCCTAAGAGGGTGAATTATCATCATGTATTATAGAACACATGATCCAATTTTGGTACATTCAAAATTTTTGAACTATTTATTACATTAATTAAATTTCTAAACATTTTCCTAAATGTCGTGCTATTTCAAAATGTTCAGGAAGTTCAGTCTAGCATTATTTGTAACTGCAAGCACAGACAACTAGAAATAACCTAATAACCACCAGTTGTGAAAATTGCATAAATATATCTCATTCAAAAATTGACATTATTTCTCCAGCTGAAATAAATTAGGTAAATCTAAAGCACTTTTGTGAACAATGATCAAGGTGGATTGGTCCTAAAGAAAAGATGTCTTTACTGGGACATGACTGAGCTCTAAGTTTATCAGTCTAAGGATATGTATTTTATGCAAGCCACATGCCAAAGAAAGAAAGACAGAAAATTACTCTTGGCCAAACTGCACCCTATTCTCTCCTCTCCTGTCTACCCTGAGAAGCAGTAAGACTTCCACATAAGACAGCTGGAGGTGGACAAATAGATGTAAAGGTAAACAGAGGTCATTTCAGGTTGTTAGAGTTGAGTATTATCTACCTGTAATGAATCTAAAGATGAGAGAGTCCTTAAAGGAGGAGAGAATGTTAAACTCCGGGAACAGTGATCCTTGATAGCAGGCATATTTCCTACCCTACTTCATCCTCCAGAGTCAAAATAACCAATTTTCAAAATCTGGTAGGTAGAGAAGACACAAGAAAAAGAACTCTCACTATTCAACTATACTCTTTTTGTTTATAACAAGTACAAGTTAAGGGAAATAATACAATTTAACATATCATATTGATTTTTATAATTATACAAAACTAGATATTCTGATTAGTGACCTGTTTTTCATTTAAATAATTATAGTAATTTTTAATTCCTAAGAATTACTAAAATTTAGTGTTATCAAATCTTCATCCTGATAGCAGGATGAAAAAAGAAAAACAAACTAATTCATAGAATATAAATTCTAAGTTACCACAAGAACAAAAATAACATTTGTCATAACAATGGCTTTCAGTCCTTGTGTGATGAAAATTTAATTTATGTGCATAATTGTGAATTTTTACATGATAATATTTCAATCGATATGGTGGAGTTATAGCTATGTGTTATCATTTAGCCCTAGCCTGTATTAATGGTAACTTTTAGAAGAATAAACATCTCCAGGGATTTGGATATGTAGCAGTATGAAAGTTGAAGGGTTAGACATTGTAATTTTCTCTATATAATTCTAAACTCTTTAATCTTTGGACTTTTTCAGATGTCTCTTACAGTCTTTTCAGTATTGTATATTATTATTAACAATGATAATGCCTCATTAACAAAATTGCTTTCTTCATCTGAAATACAGTCTGAAATGAATTTATATATTTTAGCCATCTATTGCCTATTTATATTAAAATTTTGAAAATGGATTAATTACCATCATAAGCTGTTTTACTTTGATGCATTTATTTTATTCTAGTCTGTTTCAGTCATTCTTAAAAAGATTTATGTTTAATCTTATTTAGGTACAGATATTGCTCATTTTTGCTTACTATTATAATATTGTAATAGTGATTGAACAGAGCTTCTCGTCACAAATGCACTTTCTGCCTATGTTAAAATGTCAGTTTTCTCAGATAAAATTATCTCTATCATGGTCTAAACAGATTTAATATATCAACTATTGGATTCCTATCAGTGACTCTATAGGAAAAGAACTGTACCACTGATGATATTGCTAATTATTAAGAAATATATTAATAATTGGGAATAAATGCTTGTACAGACTCAAATTTGTTAAGATTATTTTAAAAACTGAAGTGTTGAAAATCACTACCATAAAATAAAAATGTTAATGAAATAAAAAGTAAATACATCTTATTAATCAGAGAGTAAGTAAAACACATGTTCAATAATTAATCTACAAGGTATATTGTCAGCCTAAATGAATTCTATATCATTGCTCTGGCAGGGATTGAGCTCCGCTGAATGCCTTCCATTAAGGATGCTTTCTTGTAGGGCCTCACCAGCATGACATTCCTTAATTACAGATTCTCTGTGTTTTGCCTCAGTATATGCTGGCCATCACCTGCAGAATGTTCTTCCCATTGTGTGATCCAAATCTGAGTGACGATAATACACTAACCTGCTACAAAGGAATTGTGGAATTGTGTTAGTAGCTTTATAGTTTATAATAGAATAATACATTAGTAAAATATCCAAAAGATGGAAGTTGAATAAAATGTATGAAACATGATGTGTATTACATTGTCATTTTTATTATATTTACTTTAATTAATACCAGAATGATAGCTTAATAATATTTCTGTCATTTAAAAAGAAATATAGTATATTTCAAAGCCTGAGTCAAAATTAGAGAAAATTCTCATTACTTTAAGAAAAGACATTGTTCCTTTGGATAATGAAGTTTAATAAATTGTCATTTGCCTGTAGACTTTATTGTTGTGAATTCAGGTAGTTCTAATGGCTTTTGGAATGAATGAACCCTAACAAGAGATTTGAATGGTAATATAATTAAAGAGGCAAAGAAAAGTCTTTTCAGTTTAGAGTGGTGTAAAATGCTGTCAAGCTGATTCATGGAGTAATACTAGAATAAGGCTCTATTCCAAACTAACAAAGGTCTGTATTGTAACAAAGCCAGCTAGGTTACTGTGATCTTTCGTGCACATGATTTGCAACTTGATGTGATAATAAGAAGAGTAAAATTGGTAGTATTTGAAAAGTGCAAATAGTATGGCTCAAAAATACCAGTGTACCTGAAAGTTGAAATAGTTAGTCTCACAGTTGTATCCAACTCTGCGATCCCATGGACTGTAGCCTGCCTGGCTCCCCTGTCCATGGAATTCTTCACCCAAGAGTACAGGAGAGGGTTGAAATTTCCTTCTCCATTTGATCATAAAGCAAAAAAAACAAAACAAAACAAAACAAAACTAAACTTGCTAGGGAAAAAGACAATCATGGTCAGAATGATTAGGTATGTGAATAAATTAGATTTATGTCTTTCAAAACAATATTTTGGAAGACATACATATTTAAAAACAATGTCTACTATATATATATATATATATATGTATATATATATATATATCTTGTACCCATTGAGTCATTAAATAAACAGAGCACTAACTATGTATTAGGAAATATATTTGGATATTTAAATTGCACAGTCGATCTCTTTATTCAATAATTTAGTTTTCAATATGTGGCTTTCTATGGTAGAAAACAGAACTTTCCAAATAGTCCCAGTTACAAAGTATCTGTTTGATCCCTGAACAAATTCTATTTTCAGCATTTCTAGTTCAGATGGTATTGTGGGTCTCCACTAGTTTTAGTTATAGAACTTAAGGTTACAAATAGTAACTTTCTGTTTCTGTTGAATAAATTTTATGTATATAACAAAAGAGTTAAAGCAGGGGAAGTTCATTTTAGAGATAGACTTAAGGACTATATGATTTATATTTTTTTAACTTGAGGGTTCCTCAGTTTTCACCCATGAAGACCTGTAAGGAAAATAAAAATTATCACTGATCACATGTAACTTCATTTATAAAATTAAGAAAAAGTGAAGATCATTAAGGCCAATATCCTTAACAATGTTTATGCAAAGCTATTAGGTTTTATCTATTTTTCTAATGGTTTTGTCAGTGGTTTATCTTTAATAAATTCACTGACCAATTTGTACATAAACATATGCACATTTCTACACATTGCTACAGTATATTTTTTTTATTTATTTTTTTATATTATATTTTATTTTATTTTTAAACTTTACAATATTGTATTGGTTTTGCCAAATATCGAAATGAATCCACCACAGGTATACATGTGTTCCCCATCCTGAACCCTCCACCCTCCTCCCTCCCCATACCATCCCTCTGGGTCATCCCAGTGCACCAGCCCCAAGCATCCTGTATCCTGCATTGAACCTGGACTAGCAACTCGTTTCATACATGATATTCTACATGTTTCAATGCCATTCTCCCAAATCTTCCCACCCTCTCCCTCTCCCACAGAGTCCATAAGACTAGTTGTTCTATACATCAGTGTCTCTTTTGTTGTCTCATATACAGGGTAATTGTTACCATCTCTTTTTTTTTTTTTTTTGTCTTTCAACTTTAGATTTTATTTTTAAAGTCTAGGATATTAATTTCTGTTGTGTTAAATTCCATATATATGTGTTAGTATACTGTATTGGTGTTTTTCTTTCTGGCTTACTTCACTCTGTATAATAGGCTCCAGTTTCATCCACCTCATTAGAACTGATTCAAATGTATTCTTTTTAATGGCTGAGTAATACTCCATTGTGTATATGTACCATAGCTTTCTTATCCCTTCATCTGCTGATGGACATCTAGGTTGCTTCCATGTCCTGGCTATTATAAACAGTGCTGCAATGAACATTGGGGTACATGTGTCCCTTTCCCTTCTGGTTTCCTCAGTGTGTATGCCCAGCAGGTATATCTTTTTAAAATTAAACTATGATTAAATCCTATAGAAACATTTGAGGTTTCATTTGTTACAAAAGTAGTTGCTTCCTGAAGTTGACTTCCACATAGTTTCAGTTCAGTTCAGTTCAGTCACTCAGTTGTGTCAGACTCTTTGCGACCCCATGAATTGCACCACGCCAGGCCTCCCTGTCCATCACCATCTCCCGGAGTTCATTCAAACTCATGTCCATCGAGTCGGTGATGCCATACAGCCATCTCTTCCTCTGTCGTCCCCTTTTCCTCCTGCCCCCAATCCCTCCCAGCATCAGTCTTTTCCAATGAGTCAACTCTTCATATGAGGTGGCCAAGGTACTGGAGTTTCAGCTTTAGCATCATTCCTTCCAAAGAACACCCAGGGCTGATCTCCTTTAGAATGGACTGGTTGGATCTCCTTGCAGTAAAAGGGACTCTCAAGAGTCTTCTCCAACACCACAGTTCAAAAGCATCAATAAAAAGAATACATTTGAATCAGTTCTAATGAGGTGGATGAAACTGGAGCCTTTTATACTGAGTGAAGTAAGCCAGAAAGAAAAACACCAATACAGTATACTAAGGCATATATATGGAATTTAGAAAGATGGTAATGATAACCCTGAATTCGAGATAGCAAAAGAGACACAGATGTATAGAACAGTCTTTTGGACTCTGTGGGAGAGGAAGAGGGTGGGATGATTTGGGAGAATGGCATTGAAACGTGTATAATATCATATAAGAAACGAATGGCCAGTCCAGGTTCGATGCAGGATACAGGATGCTTGGGGCTGGTGCACTGGGATGACCCAGAGGGATGGTACGGGGAGGGAGGTGGGAGGGGGGCTCAGGATGGGGAACATGTGTATACCTGTTGTGGATTCATGTTGATGTATGGCAAAACCAATACAATATGGTAAAGTAAAATAATAATAATAAATGATAAATGGTTTAAAAAATAAAAATAAAAATATTGCCAACCATAAAAAAATTAAGAAAAAAAAAAGAAAAACAGAAGCATCAATTCTTCGTCTCTCAGCTTTCTTCACAGTCCAACTCTCACATCCGTACATGACCACTGGAAAAACCATAGCCTTGACTAAACGGACCTTTGTTGGCAAAGTAATGTCTCTGCTTTTCAATATGCTATCTAGGTTGGCCATAACTTTTCTTCCAAGGAGTAAGTGTCTTTTAATTTCATGGCTGAAGTCACCATCTGCAGTGATTTTGGAGCCCAAAAAGATAAAGTCTGACACTGTTTTCCACTTGTTTCCCCATCTAAAGTGACACTAAATATGTTATACAAAATATAAAATCACTAATGTTGATATGAAGTACGATTTTAAAAAGGTTTTATTATCAATATATTTAACAAAATAGAGTAAAATGACCATGGGTGTGAAGTTGCTTCAGTTGTATTTGACTCCCCCATGCAACTTTGCAACCCCATGGACTGTAGCCTACCAGGCTCCTCTGTCCATAAAATTCTCCAGACAAGAATACTAGAGTAGGTTGCCATGCCCTCTTCCAGGGGAACTTCCCGACCCAGGGATTGAACCCATATCTCCTGTGTCTCCTGCCATGCTGCTGAGCAACCAGAAAAACTCCCTAAAATGATCATATATCATGTTAAAATGAATGCATTCCTTAAAAAAAAAAAACAAGAGCTGTTACCACACCTAAAAGTGAGTAGGTATATACCAACAAAATGCTTCACTGAACCAGAATTGCTCACACTCAGTACTGATGTATAGGCATAAATGTTTGTTGAAAAATGAGTTTCATTGCTAAAAGACTGAAAAACTTCAGATGTGAAAGCCAGTCATTTGAATTTTAGGGATATCAGCTAATATATTATAATTTTATAAAACATTAAGATATGAATAATGCTGAGGTGGGAGGGAGTTTGGGATGGGGGGATACATGTACACCCATGGCTGATTCATGTCAATGTATGGCAAAAACCACCACAATATTGTAAAGTAATTAGTCACTAATTAAAATAAATAAATTAATTAAAAATAATCAGACTTTTCTGATAATGCCCTATTAAAATATTTTCACTACTTTAATGATATTCATAAATTAATATATTGAATATGTTAATGAGGGGAGGAAATCTTTAAATATATACATATACATGTATATACATACACAGCTTTATTTTATCATTAGTTTTAATTGATGTATGGTTGACTTACAATGTATTAATTTATGTTTTATGGCAAAGTGATTCAGTTATACATATTGTTGTTCAGTAGCTAAGTCATGTCCAACTCTGTAGTCCCATAGACTGCAACTCCCCAGGCTTCCCTGTCCATCACTATCTCCTGGAGTTTGCTCAGACTCATGTCCCTTGAGTTGGTGATGCCCTCCAACCATCTCATCCTCTGCCACAGCCTTGTCCTCTTGCCCTCAATCTTCCCCAGTACCAGGGTGTATATGTATATATTCTTGTTTAAAAATATTCTTTCCCACTGTGGTTATCAGGCTTCCCTGGTGGTTCAGATGGTGAAACATCTGTCTGCGATGTGGGAGACCCGGGTTCAATCCCTGGGTTGGGAAGATCCCCTGGAAAAGGAAATGGCAACTGTCTCCAGTACTCTTGCTTGGAAAATCCCATGGATGGAGGAGCCTGGTAGGCTACAGTCCATGGGGTCTCAAAGAGTTGGACGTGACTGAGCGACCTCACTGTATTATTGTATTGTGATTATCATAAGATATTGAATATGGTTCTTTGTGTTATAAGTAGGATCTAGTTGTCTATCCATTGTGTATATGAAAGCTTACATCTACTAACCCCAAACCTCCACTCTACCCCTGCAGAATTCCCTCCCACTTGGTAACCACCAGTCTGTTCTCTATATCCATAATTCTGTTTCTGTTTCATAAATAGGTTCATTTGTGTCATATTTTAGATTCTATTTATCAATATAAGTAGTATCATGTGGTATTTGTCTTTCTCTTTCTGATTTACTTAGTATGATAATCTCTATGGCCATCCACGTTGCTGCAAATAGCATTATTTCAATCTTTCAATGGCTGGGTTTCCCTTGTCTATATATACTACATATATGCATATATGTACTTGTATTCATGTACTTATTTATATGTATTCCCTTGTATATATGTACTATATCTTCATTATCCATTCATCTGTCGATGGGCATTCCATGTCTTGGCTATTGTGAATAGTGCTGGTATGAACACAGGGGTGCATGTATATTTTTGAAGTATAGTTTGGTCTGAATATATACCCAAGCCTGGGATTGCTGTATCATATGACAAACTCTAATTTTAGTTTTTTGTGAAATCTTCATAATGTTTTCTACAGAGGCTGTACCTACTTACATTCTCATCAACAGTGTGAGAAGGTTCCCTTTTCTCCACAATCTCTCCAGCATTTGTTATTTGTAGACATTTTAATTATGGTAATTCTGACTGGTGTGAGGTTAATATCTCATTGTAATTTCAATTTGCATTTCACTAATAATTAATGACATTTAGCATCTTTGCAAGTGCCTATTGATCACCATACTTTCATGAGCTTTATCTTCCAGAACTCCAAGAGCTTCTCACAATCAAAATTAGAGAAATATCCCCTCATGTTTTGTCAGGGGAATGGAAACAGTAACAATTTTGAATTATGTCCAGGTAAAAAATGCCATTTTGAAATGTCCCAAGAAGTAAAAGAATCATTTTTAAGTAATCCCAGAGAATTCTCCACAACTAAGTCCTACTCAGCAAGACTTTGAAAAGACATTATGGGCCTTATTCCATTTGGAAAGATAAAATTGCATAACACAATCTCAGTCTAGCATTTGCATCTCTTCCTGGTGGCTCAGATGGTAAACAAACTGCCTACAATGCAGGACACCTGGGTTCTATTCCTGGGTCAGGAAAATCCACCCACTCCAGTATTCTTGCCTGGAGAATCCCATGGACAGAGGAGCCTGGTGGGCTAGAGTCCATAGGGTTGCAAAGAGTCAAAGGACTGAAGCGACTTAGCATGCAAAATTAAGGTGGGAAAAAAAAAAAAAAGACCAAAAAGCACTTGTGAATGTCACAGCCACAGAAAGCATCACTGAGACTGAGGCTTAATTAGAGGATTATTGAATGCTTCCTCTCCACCAACACTTTATCACCACATCAACAAGTCATCAGGTGTCCTGTTTAATAACCGTGGACTACAGCTACAAGGGACATCAAGTAGGATAAATAACAAAAAAGTGTACACCCAGAGCTATCATTTTCAACCTGCAAGAAACCATAGAGAGAAAATCTTAAAAGAAGCCAAGTATGTGTGTTGGGGGGAGCCTTGCCTATAGTGTAGCAAGGTTAAGAATTATATCAGTCTTCTTTTCACCATCCATGCACACAAGAAGAGAATTGAATGAAATAGTAAACTAAATAAATATTAAAATGTAAAATATTAAACTAAAATTAAGGCAAACAAGCAAAAATATCAATTTCAAATTCTGTATTCAGAAAAATTATCTTTCCTAAGTGATAGAAAAATACTTTCTCAGATAAACAAAACTGACAGTTTGAGAAGGATTGGTTTTAACTAAAAGTAAAGAGGGAAAGATTGCTCTGGGGATATCAGTCAACCCTGAGTATAAACAGCAGTACCTGAGACCCAGAAACAAGTGCTACTGAAGGCCAGAGAGAATGTGATCATATTATTTGCAAAGAGTGAAAGTCTTATTTTCCCCTTCTTTTTGTTTTAGTAGCTCTTGTTTATTTGGTTGTCTAAATGTGCTATTTAAAGAGAAAAAAATGATTCTAGTGATATTGTAGAGTTTTTCCCCTTACAACTACATAAAAATTATAAATGCTTCAACATACTATCCCTTTAATACAGAGATAAAATAATATTCCTTTCAAGACAGATGTAACTGGGAAATAGTCAGTACATTGTATCCCTAAATTTCTATGATATATCCAAATTCATTCTCTTTGTTATTTGAGAATATTCTCAGATGACCAGACATACTTATCTCAAAAGCATGAAGTTAGTTATTCCAATTTATATGGCACTTAAAATAGTTTTGGGTACCTGCATTGCTGTCTGTGTAATACATTTCATTATAAATATTAATCTAGAGTTTTAGAGGTTTGCAGTACCTACCAGCAGAGAAGGCAATGACACCCCATTCCAGTACTCTTGCCTGGAAAATCCCATGGACGGAGGAGCCTGGTAGGCTGCAGTCCATGGGGTCGCTAAGAGTCGGACACGACTGAGCGACTTCACTTTCACTTTTCACTTTCATGCATTGGAGGAGGAAATGGCAACCCACTCCAGTTCTTGCCTGGAGAATCCCAGGGACGGGGGAGCCTGGTGAGCTGCTGTCTATGGGGTCGCACAAAGTCGGACACGACTGAAGCGACTTAGCAGCAGCAGCGGCAGTAGCAGTACCTACCAGTATGTAATACATGGTGTTTCTCTGTTTTGAGCTTATTTGTTGAAAAGTCTCTAATCAACTTTCTCACTAATATCAATATAATGCATTTACTATAAGCAGAATGAGCAACTTGAGGTAGATTAAGTAATATGTGTCATAAAATTACAAAATGCAATTCTAATCTATGATCCACCGAGTGTATATGGAAAATCATATTTTTTATTAAAGTCATTAATCTTGTTAATGACTTATTGAACAACTAAGGTGCCCAATGCATGATAAAAATTGATCCAAGTACCTACTTTATGTTTAACAGTTTCATTGAACATCACCTCTTTGACACAAAGTAATTATTTTTATACAAAGTGGCATTCATAATATTTCAGGGGTTATGCTTATTACTAAAAGTTATAAAAATAGAATTATTATATTGATTTTATAATGAATTCATATTCAATAATTTTTGTAAACTACTTTATCATATACTATGGGATGGGGTCTGAAAGATCATGTCATTATATTTGTTTGATGTCTGGAACTTAGAAATTCATTCTAAAAATGCATATGATGTATATGGCTTACCTGTGAACTCTGTCACATCCCAATGAAATAGAATTATAACACTAGCACATATTTTTATATATTCAATTAGATTTTTTTCTAAAGTCCTGTGTTTCTGTTATTCAGGATATCTTTACTTCATATTGCTCTTTATGATATATAATTTAGAGTTGTGGTTTTAAGTTTCATTTAAATTTTTAATAAATAAAAAATAATTTTTCAAACTAATTGACACAGAATAAGCAATTATGCATGTTGTCCCTCAGTCTCACCCTAAAATTAAATGTTGCCTAAAGTTTCAGGAATATATGAGTTGATGACATTGGTTTAATTGTCTTTATTTATACTAAGCACAGGTGATATAACATGATATTTGAAAATATCTGTTCAATTCTGGGAAAGAGAAATAGGTGGATTTGTGGAACAATTATACTATAAATTAGCTAGACTTCAAACCAAAATTAATGTTAGTATCAGTATACAGGAGATTCTCCAGTGGCTTTTATAAGATTTGTTCCTTGTTCTTGTTCAAATCAATACAACTATCAGGAAGTCTCTTATACAAAGCTCAGAGAGTTTACAAATACATGTGTACTCATTACCTAGTGCCATATTTATATCCCATCAAAATAAAAGCTCTCTAAATACAGAGTTGTCTTTCTGGTATGGATTCTATTTTATCCTTGAAATCTGATAGTTGGTATTAGATTCTCATTTTATTAAACATTTGTTGTAATAATAAATTATTTTGCAAACACAGTAGGAATATAAAGGGACTTAATATATGTCATGTCACCAGTGACAAAGGAGGTCTAATATATTTGAGAAGAAAAGATTTGGAAGAGCATGATGTTTACTCCATAAGATCCAGGAGGGAGTTCATTAAAAGAGGAATTAAACATTTCTGTTGCTCCCTTTTAAATAGTTAATAGTTTTAGTAAAATATTTTAATATAAGGATACATTTCCTAATAGAATGGTCTTACAAAATTGCATACATGCCTTATATTATAATAAATTACTTATATTAAATGACATGCAAGGACAGTCCCTTGATCAGACATTGTATAAGCTTCAGACATTGGATTGTGGGTAAACTTGGCCTTTGTGTTCTTTACATTCCTCAAATGATATGATTATAATAGTCTTGCAAGATGCCTTTAACTCATGAAGCACATATTGATTTTATGAACCCCACAACAGTGTTTCAATTAAATTATAATTTTTGTGCTCATGTGTGTTTAATAAAATACTTTGTTATATTTTTTAGCATTGCTCTCCTATTATAGTTAATGAACTTATGTCTTCAACTATCTTAACTACTAAACCAAAACAAAGCATGGTGCCATTATTTAGAATACTGAACACCAATAATTAAAAGGCAGCATAATAAAGTAAAACTGGTGATACTTTAAATACTCAGGAGCTAAATTATTATTTCTGTTAAATATTAATAAATATCCTGATAAGGAGATTGACTTTGAATGCTTGGTTATTTCTGTGAAGCTCTTAATTAGTTGATGTCCAGCAGATTAAAAAAGAAAGTTTGATTAAGGGCTTTATGTGCAGAATACTAAGACTCCAAATACAAAATAACAAGACTATCAATTCATCTGAATAGTGTCCTATTTTGTTTACTTTTCAGGTTAAAAAATGATTAATATTCTATATCTACTTTTAAATCAACGATGGGAAATTAGAAGGTATTTGTTAGTTTACTAGTTTGCTTACTATAAACTGCCAAGCATAGTAATGTTCTTGTTGATGGTTTATACTGTACATTATAATAAAATATTTTAAAATTGTTCTAAATTGTATTAAAGATTCAAAGAACAGCTTTTTGTATTTTTATTAATATAGCTATAAATCTTACTAAATATCAATATGTCTATCACAGTGAAGGCAGTGGTGAAATTTAATGTATCCAATTATCTAAAATTTCAAATATAAATGCATGCATTAATTTTCCATCTGCCTCAACTATTTTGTGTACTAGCATATGCACAGTAGATGTAGAGAGAGGAAGAAACCACATTGGTTTGAAAGAATGTTCACAATGCAGAATTATCACCTAAAAATTGAGAAAAGTCACCCTTTCATACAAAGATTAAAGAATTCCCTAAGGATAATAAGGTAAGAATGCATAGAGTTTTTTGACCATACTATTAATAAAATATAAACTGGAAATGTAAAAATTATTTGATAACTTTTTAAACTGGAAGAGCTAAACTGGACAATTGTTGTTATTCAGTCTCTAAGTCATATCTGACTCTTTGAGACCCCATAGACAGCAGCATTCCAGGCTTCCCTATACTTCAGCATCTTCCAGAACTCAGTCCATTGAGTCCATGATGCCATCTAACCATCCCATTCTCTGTCATCCCCTTCTCCTGCTGCCTTCCATTTTTCTTAGCATCCAGGTCTTTTCCAAAGAGTTAGCACATCGCATCAGGTGGCCAAAGTATTGGAGCTTCTTCAGCTTCAGCATCAGTATTTCCAACAAATATTCAAGGTTGATTTCCTCTAAGGTATTTGATCTTCTTGCAGTCCAAGGGACTCTTGAAAGTCTTTTCTAGCACCACAGTTTGAAAGCATCAATCCTTTGATGCTCAGCCTTCTTTATGGTCCAATTCTCACATCCATACATCACTGCTGGAAAAACCGTAGCTTTGAGTATATGGACCTCTCTTGGCAAAGTGATGTCTCTGCATTGTAATGTACAGTCTAGGTTTGTCATAGCTTTTCTTCCAAGGAGGCCAAGAAAGAAAAATCTGTCATTGTTTCCATTGTTTCCCCATCTATTTGCTTAAAGTGATGGGACCGGATGCCATGATCTTAGTTTTTTGAATGTTGTGTTGTAAGCCAGCTTTTTCACTCTATTTCATCTTCATTAAGAGACTCTTTAGTTCCTCTTTGCTTTCTGCCATTAGAGTGGTATCATGTGCATATCTTAGGTTGTTGCTATTTCTCGATCATCTTGATTACAGTTTGTGATTCTTCTAGCCCAGCATTTCGCATGATGTACTCTGCATATAAGTTAAATAAGCAGAATCACAATAGACAGCCTTGTTGTACTCCTTTCCCAGTTTTGAACCAGTCTGTTGTCCCATGTCCAGTTCTAACTGTTGCTTCCTGACCTTCATACAGGTTTCTCAGGAGGAAGATAGGGTGTCTGGTATTCCCGTCTTTTTAAGAATTTTCCACAGTTTGTTGTGATGCACACAGTCAAAGGCTTTAGTGAAGTCAATGAAGCAGACGTTTTTCTGGAATTCTCCTGCTTTTTCTATGATCAAATGAAAGTTGGCAATTTGATCTCTGGTTCCTCTGTCTTTTCTAAACCCAGCTTGTACATATGGTAGTTTTCAGTTTCCATACTGTTAAAACCTAGCTTGAAGGATTTTGTGTATTACCTTGCTAAGATGTGAAATGAGCACAGTCTGGACAATGCAGAGTATCAAATTATATTTTTGGGACCAAGTGATTTAATTTGATAAATATTTGAGAGTGCATGTTAACTATTACTTTAAAGATCCTTTGCCTGATTCAAGGTACAGTTCCAGGACAATATAATCCAAAAAGTGATGGTTAACTCTTCAGAGGATCACCTGAGATATTGATAATTATTGTGGCCATATTTAAAGAAAGAAGGTTTTCTGGATGCCTTCAATCCCAAAATACAGGGACTAATAGTTTTTGTGAACCAGCTTTTCTCTGTGATTATATTGTTTATAATAATGACAAATAGAATATAATAAATTTTATTTTATTTAGTAACAATAATTTATTTGTACTATTATTTTAACAGTTACTACATATTGAGTGATTGTAAACATCCAGGGTCATTTTAAGGGCATTAGCTATTAACCATTTGTGGATGATGCACTGGAAACCTAAAGATTTTGTATAAGTTTTCCAAGGTTGCAAAATTAGTGAATAAGTGACTGATTTAAAAATTATATTTTATTTAAATATTTTAACACTTCATTGCTCTATCTCTTATTTCAATCAGTTACTTTATAGTACTATATACATGAACACACTCTGTTGGCAGAAACACGTTAATATATAACCTTGATATATTTTGATATTAATTTTAAGCACAGTATTTAATCATATTTGTCTGAATACTTTAATCACATTTCCTGTAGTGGTGACATTGGTAATTATCTTCATGGCTTTACTTATTCCTTCAGTATATTTTATCTTTATAAAATACATTAAAGCACATCTAGTTTAAATGAAGCATTTCACATACTTGAAAAAGGAGATAAAAAAGATAGAGTAACTTATCAAAGTTCTGCTAATTACAATTGCCAAGGGCTCCCGACTCTTCTATAGCTTTATTAATAGCACTAAAAGATTTTATAACACCTTGTGAATACACACATCCCTGAGTTGAATTCTACATTAGAAATTAAGAAAATATCTAGAGTATATGGTACACATAATAAAAAACTCCTGCTTTTTCAGGGACATATAAATTATTTTTTGAATTTAAAATGAATATTTTTCTTATAAATAAAATAATTAATATTGGTATTGAAATAATCAAATTTCATAATATGTTATAACCAGGCATATATAATTTGCTTTAGAATTTTACTGTATCCATAATACATGATAGTAAATTATGGCATGGCTATAAATTCCTGGAAATAAATATTTCTTATGGATAATCTAGGCTCCTTGGGGAGCTGTCACCAGGCAGAAGAGAAGACCCCACAGACTCATCTTCTTCTAGACCACAGCTCTGCCTTCCCTGAGACCTCAACCTTGTGTAAGGAGAAAGCTGTGAGAGTTCCTACAGCCCAGGGGTGGATTTTACCCTGTAAAAGACAACCTAACACGTTAATGATGCTACCGATTATTGATGCAGAGAAAGCACATGCAAACTGTTTATATTCACATGTCCTGTGTAAATTGTAAACATAAAATTCAGAGGAAGAGAGCAGAGAAAAATCAATTAGAAGAAAGAGGAGGTATGCTTATTTAATTTGCTAATTGCCATTTATTAACATTTTATTTCAGCAATGAAATTAAAAGATGCTTGCTGCTTGGAAGAAAAGCTATGACTGACCTAGGCAGCATATTCAAAAGCAGAGACATGCAGAGACATTACTTTTCCAACAAAGGTCCATCTAGTCAAAGCTATGGTTTTTCCAGTAGTCATGTATGGATGTGAGAGTTGGACCATAAAGCACCATGAGCACTGAAGAATTGATGCTTCTGAACTGTGGTGTTGGAGAAAACTCTTGAGAGCCCCTTGGACAGCAAGGATATTCAACCAGTCCATCCTAAAGGAAATCTATCCTGAATATGCATTGGAAGGACTGATGCTGAAACTGAAACTACAATATTTTGGCCACCTGATGTGTAGAACTCACTCACTAGAAAAGACCCTGATGCTTGGAAAGATTGAAGGTGAGAGGAAAAGGGGACGACAGAGGATGAGATGATTGGATGGCATCACCAATTCAATGGCCATGAGTTTGAGCAAGTTCGGGGATTTGGTGATGGACAGGGAGGCCTGGTGTGCTGCGATCCATGGGGTCACAAAGAGTTGGACACGACTGAGCAACTGAACTGAATTGACCAGTTTATTTATTAACTTTATTTTCTTAAAAAAATTACTTAAAATATTGCTGCAATCACCTCAAGTGAATAATGGGTAATAATTGGGATCATACATGTAATGTTCTTAAAATATTTCTGGGACAGTATGATCAGATCAGAAAACTGATCTTATAAATCAGTAAAAATACTGATCTTACTGATATTAGCTCATAAAATATTAATACCCATTATGAACTTTACACTATGAATGGATAAAGACATCATATCCACATAATGTGAGATGTGGATTCATGAAATGTATGGAAGATATGATAGGGAGATCTAGAAAAAGCTGACATTATTTATTCAATGTTGAAGAGCTTTGACAGGCATGGGTAATGAGAAGTTTTCACTGATAATTTAACACTTGATCAAAGACTTGACAGGGGAAAAAAAAAAGGCTCTCCAGATAATGGAATAGCATTATTGATAAACAGAAATATGTGATTACAAGATCTACTTCAGAAATTATATGTCCATTACTTGAACTGTTTGGGAGGAAGGAATTGAATATGAAGTTAGGTTAAGATCAGACATTAAAGCATTATGAAAATAATTCTCACAAATTTTCAATCTAATTTTCTGAAGAACACATTTAGAGCCATTTATATTTACAATAAACAACACAAGCACATTATTGAAATATAAAATGAGGAGCAAAACATGAATAAAGGGGAAGACTTCCTGAATGAGGAACTTAACAGAAATTTTCCCTGGCGAAACAGTCTTCAATGCTGAAAACTATTTTTAAAAACACCATTTAGAGAGATATTTGGTTATTACCCAAAAATAGAAAGCAGATGAATAAACTTTATTCATGAAAATGTAGTCAATCTCAGAAAAAGAGTAAGAGTCTAAGGCATTTGAGCCTTGCTGCACCCTCTTCCCCTGCCTCTCAGATCAGCATGATGGAAACTCCACTACAAGCAGTTATTGCCAGAAACACAGTTCTGCCTCTCATCTCCCATGCAAGGGCTGCATTATCTGCCAAATAGAAGCAAGCCACCAGCATTTCACATCCCCAACTCTGTGAACAGCTGAGAAGTCTGGGGCTCTTTTCATCCACCCAATCCCCGACTGTAAGAAGGCAGCTCTGTCTTAGTTGAAGCAGACTGAAAATTCTAGGTCCTTCGTCACTCTCTCAGCAGCTCACTCACAAGGTGGTTCTAGCCCTGCAGAGACAAGCCAAGAACACCAGAGGCTTGAACCCCTACTCAGCAGCTTGTTCATGAAGCGGGGTTCTCAATTTAGAAAAGCAAGTCATGTGTTGTCTCTAGCTCCTGAAAGGTGGTCAGAGGTTTTGACCAGGAGGGAAAGGCAGTCTGTAATAAAAGAATTCTGAAGCTCTCCCCAAGTAAACTGACTTATTTGGAACAGAGTGTGGAAAAGATCAAACCTGAAACCATAAAACAGCTGGAAGTTTTCCAGAAAGAACCAGGGTAAGAGCTAGCTAAGAATAAACTTCCTTATATCAGAAAAACAAAACAAACAAACAAAAAAAAAACCCTCAAAATTGGCCTCAAGGAAAGGGACAAAATGTAACTGGTTCAGACTGTGCAGTGATGTATGTCTTTTGGTCTTAACAAACACAATACAACACTCTGCCAGAAATCAGTGGAGGCTAATAGCTGGGTATGATTGTCAAAGAAATCTAGGGAAGACACAGTATGAGAAAGTGCTGATAGCCTTCTCTCAGCAAAAGATGATTCCAAGTAAGCCTGAGGATGCATCCTCAGAGTACTGGTATCAGATACTTCACATTAACAAAAAAAATAAACTTCAGCAAAATAGTTAGCCAAGTCACTGACCAAATAGCCAGCATATAACACAGGGAAATATTGGGGAAGTAGGTCAATAGGAATCCAGAGTAGCTACCGTATTGAATAAAATGTCCAATATTAAAAAAAAAAAAATACAAGATAAGAAAAGCACAGTGTGATAGATACAAGGAACTCCCCCGCCCCGCACCACATACACATGCTCATGTACCCATTGTAATGTGATACTGTCTTCAGTTCAGTTCAGTTCAGTCACTCAGTCGTGTCTGACTCTTTGTGACCCCATGAATTGCAGCAAGCCAAGCCTCCCTGTCCATCACCAACTCCCAGAGTTCACTCAGACTCACGTCCATCGAGTCAGTGATGCCATCCAGCCATCTCATCCTCTGTCGTCCCCTTCTCCTCCTGCCCCCAATCCCTCCCAGCATCAGAGTCTTTTCCAATGAGTCAACTCTTCCCATGAGGTGGCCAAAGTACTGGAGTTTCAGTTTTAGCATCATTCCTTCCAAAGAAATCCCAGGGCTGATCTCCTTCAGAATGGACTGGTTGGATCTCCTTGCAGTCCAAAGGACTCTCAAGAGTCTTCTCCAACACCACACTTCAAAAGCATCAATTCTTCGGCACTCAGACTTCTCCACAGTCCAACTCTCACATCCATACATCACCACAGGAAAAACCATAGCCTTGACTAGACGGACCTTTGTTGGCAAAGTAATGTCTCTGCTTTTGAATATGCTGTCTAGATTGGTCACAGCTTTCCTTCCAAGGAGTAAGCGTCTTTTAATTTCATGGCTGTAGTCACCATCTGCAGTGATTTTGGAGCCCAGAAAAATAAAGTCTGACACTGTTTCCACTGTTTCCTCATCTATTTCTCATGAAGTGATGGGACCAGATACCATGATCTTCGTTTTCTGAATGTTGAGCTTTAAGCCAACTTTTTCACTCTCCACTTTCACTTTCATCAAGAGGCTTTTGAGTTCCTCTTCACTTTCTGCCATAAGGGTGGTGTCATCTGCATATCTGAGGTTATTGCTATTTCTCCCGGCAATCTTGATTCCAGCTTGTGCTTCTTCCAGTCCAGTGTTTCTCATGATGTACTCTGCATATAAGTTAAGTAAGCATGGTTTCAATATACATCCTTGAGGTACTCCTTTTCTTATTTGGAACCAGTCTGTTGTTCCATGTCCAGTTCTAACTGTGGCTTCCTGACCTGCCTACAGATTTCTCAAGAGGCAGGTCAGGTGGTCTGGTATTCCCATCTCTTTCAGAATTTTCCACCATTTATTGTGATCCACACAGTCAAAGGCTTTGGCATAGTCAATAGAGCATATATATATATATGATATATATGTATGTATATATATATATATATATATATATATGTGTGTGTGTGTATATATATATATATCTGTGGAATATTGGCTCCTGAAATAAACCCTTATATTTAAAATCAATTGGCTTTTGACAAGGATGACAAGAAACTTTAGTGGGGGAAATATTGGTCTTTTCAATGAATTGTGCTCAGACAACTAGATATCCACCTATAAAACAATAGATTTGGACCCACTTTTCATATCACACATGACAATTACATGAAAATAAATTATGTGCATAAACGTAAGAGCCAACATTATAAAATTCTAAAGTCATAAGTGTGGGAGTAAGTCACTGTGAGTTTGGCAAAGCCCTCTTTAATACACAAGCAAGAGCATGAGAATCAAGAAAAAATCTGATACATTGGACTTCATTAAAATTTAACAGTCACTGTATTATCAGTGTTTCACATAGTCACTAGAAATCTTAAACAAAGAACACTCACTGTTTGCAATTTTTATAGAGAAAAGATAAAATATATTAAGGAATATAAAAGAAGGTCTGGAAATATATATTGATAACACATGTCCATGGATTTAAATTATGTGTTTAATAATTAAAAATGTCAATTCCCTCAATTTAATTTGTACATTGAAAACATTTAAATTATTTTAAAATTTTGTGATAAATTACCAGATGCCTTAGTGACTGAAACCAATAAGCATGTATTATATTTCACGAGTGACTCTCCCCTGCTGGTTTGGTTTGGCTAATTTTAGCAACTGACTAGAATTGGATCAGCTGAAACATCTTGGCTCTGCTCTGTGTGGTCTCTCAGCCTTCATGATGTGAAGCAGAAAACAAGATGAATCATGCAAAGCCTCAAGTCTGAGGCAGTGAAAATGCACATCATCCTATCCGTTGCAGTCTACTGATCAAGCCAAGTCACAAGTTAGTCTTAGAATCAAGAAGTAGGAAAGTAGGCTTCAAATCTTGAAGAAAGTAGTTATAATATCATTTTGAGATAGACGTGGATTCAAGGAGAGACAGAATTGGGATATTAATAATTTTTGCAATTAAGCTGCCACAAATGAAATAATAAAAGTTTATGAATAGCAAAATAAAATATGAACAAATAGTAGGAAATACACAGGGAACTTATACCACATGATAAAAAATAATTTGCAATTTCATTTTAATGATAAAACTATGATTATTCTTAAGAGTGCATACTAAGTCGCTTCAGTCATGTCCAACTCCTTGCGACCCTCTGGACCATATAGCCTGTCAGTCCTCACTGTCTGTGGGATCTCCAGGCATAAATACTTGAGTGAGTTGCCCTACCCTCCTCCAGAGGATCTTCTGACCCAAGAATCAAAGCTGATTCTCTTATGTCTCCTTCAGTGGCAAATGGGTTCTTTAACACTGGTGCCACCTGGAAAGCCCTATGATTATTTTTATTGGCCCCCAAATATACAAATAAATGTATATTCTGATCTGTTTCCAAATTCTCTATTTCAAATACATGTTATACATGTTATATATATATATATATATATATATATATATATATATATATATCCCTCTGAAGTGTTACTTGCTCAGTCATGTCCAATTCATTGTGACCCCATGGATACTAGCTGGCCAGCTCCTCTGAGCATGGAATTCTCCAGGCAAGAATACTAGAGTGGGTTATCATCCCTTTCTCCAGGGTATCTTCTCACCACATAAGTATGCATGATAGAGATAGAAATATGACATCATATCTGTAATTGACATGTGTTAACATACATCATGAGAAATGCTGGACTGGAAGAAGCACAAGCTGGAATCAAGATTGCTGGGAGAAATATCAATAACCTCAGATATGCAGATGACACCACCCTTATGGCAGAAAGTGAAGAGGAACTCAAAAGCCTCTTGATGAAAGTGAAAGTGGAGAGTGAAAAAGTTGGCTTAAAGCTCAACATTCAGAAAACGAAGATCATGGCATCCGGTCCCATCAATTCATGGGAAATAGATTGGGAAACAGTGGACACAGTGTCAGACTTTGTTTTCTGGGCTCCAAAATCACTGCAGATGGTGACTACAGCCATGAAATTAAAAGACGCTTACTCCTTGGAAGGAAAGTTATCACCAACCTAGATAGCATATTCAAAAGCAGAGACATTACTTTGCCAACAAAGGTTCATCTAGTCAAGGCTATGGTTTTTCCTGTGGTCATGTACCGATGTGAGAGTTGGACTGTGAAGAAGGCTGAGCACTGAAGAATTGATGCTTTTGAACTGTGATGTTGGAGAAGACTCTTGAGAGTCCTTTGGACTGCAAGGAGATCCAACCAGTCCATTCTGAAGGAGATCAGCCCTGGGATTTCTTTGGAAGGAATGATGCTAAAGCTGAAACTCCAGTACTTTGGCCACCTCATGCGAAGAGTTGAGTCATTGTAAATGACCCTGATGCTGGGAGGAATTGGGGGCAGGAGGAGAAGGGGACGACAGAGGATGAGATGGCTGGATGGCATCACTGACTCGATGGACGTGAGTCTCAGTGAAGTCTGGGAGTTGGTGAGGGACAGGGAGGCCTGGAGTGCTGCGATTCATGGGGTCACAAAGAGTCGGACACGACTGAGCAACTGATCTGAACATTGCATTGTCAATCATATCATCTTTTCAGTTTTGTTATACTTGAGTATTTGTTAGCATGTTATTATCTTCTTGAAAGCATTACTTAAATGTTTTTACAACCAAGTAAAAAAGCTGGCAACATACATCTTTCTTCATTATTTTGAGTGCTTAATAATATACCCATGTCATTTATCTGACATATTGCATGTAAAAGATGACTATCAAATAGTGGTTGAAATCCAATTAAACTTTCACTATGGCATTTATTTAAATCTTGGGTTTAGTGACAATACAAAATAAAACATGTTATTACCAGAAAGCAATATTTAAACTATATAGGTTCAGTAGACTTTCATCTCTGGGATTCTTTAGTTGTGTGAGAGTGTAAATGTTTATATGACTATTTAATAATTGTACTTTATTAGTAAAAATATATAAATAATATACTGATTGCAGGCATAACACACACTCATATAGGCATCCATATATTCATGAAGAAATATGATCCACTAAAAGTAGTATGGTAGATCTGTATTCCCCTTCATGGATCATAGCCTTGTCATGGTGAAGAAGCTTGCATAACTCAATGCAGCTATGAGCCATGCCATGCAGGCGCACTCAAGATCAATGGGTCAGAGTGAAGAGTTCTGACAAAAGATGGTCCTCTGGAAGAACAAATTGCAACCCACTCCAGTATTCTTCCATGGAGAACCCCATGAACAGTATGAAAATGTAAAAAGATATGACACTAGAAGATGAGCTCCTGAAGATCAGAAGGTGTCTAATATGCTGTGGGGAATAGTGGAGGACAATTACTAACAGCTCCAGAAAGAATGAGTGGCTGGGCCAAACCAGCATAGGCACCTGGAGTGTTAGGTCCATGAATCAAGGTAAATTGGAGGTGGGCAAAGAGGAGATGGTAAGAGTGAACTTTGACATCTTAGGAATCAGTGAACTAAAATGGACAGAAATAGGCAAATTTAATTCAGATGACCATTACATCTATTACTATGGGCAAGAATCTCTCAGAAGAAGTGGATTAGGCCTCATAGTCAGCAGAAGAGTTCAAAATGTAGTATTTGGGTGCAACCTCAAAAATGACAGAATGGTCTCAGTTCCTTTACAAGGCAAACTATTCAATATCACACTAATCCAAGTCTGTGCCCCAACTACTAATGCTGAAGAAGCTGAGGTGGCCAGTCCTATGACAATCTATAACACGTTTTAAAACTAAAACCAGAAATGATGTCCTTTTCATCATAGGGAATTGGAATGCAAAAGTAGGAAGTCAAGAGGTACCTGGAGTAGCAGGCAAATTTGACCATGGAGTTAAAAATGAAGTGGGACAAAGACTAACAGAATTTTGTCAAAAGAAAATGCTAACCCTAACCCTAACCATTTTCCAACAACCCAAGAGACTTTTCTGTACATGCGCATCATCAGATGATCAACACTGAAATAAAATTGATTATATTCTTTACAGCCAAAGATGGCGAAGCTCTATACAGTTAGCAAAAATAAAACCTGGAGCTGACTGTGGCTCAGATCATGAGCTCCTTATTGCAAAATTCAAGCTGAAATTGAAGAAAGTAGGGAAAACCACTAGGCCATTCAGGTATGAACTAAATCAGATGCCCTATGATTATACAGTGGAGTTGATGAATAGATTCAAGGGGTTAAATCTAGTAGAATGCTTGAAGAACTATGGACAGAAGGCCATAACATTGTACAAGAGGCAGTGATTAAAGCCACCCAAAGATAAAGAAATGCAAGAAGGCAAAGTAATTTTCTGAGGAGATTTTACAAATAGCTGAAGAAAAAAAGAGAAGCAAAGGCAAGTGAGAAAGGGAAAGATAAACCCAACTGAAAGCAGAGTTCCAGAAAATAGTAAGGAGATATAAAAAGGCCTTCTTAAATGAACAATAAAGGAATGGAGGAAAACAATAGAAGAGAAAAGACTAGAGATCACTTCAAGAAATTTGGAGATTATCAAGGGAATAGGGCATAATAAAGGATAGAACAGGGGACAATAAAGGATAGAAATGTTAAGGACCTAACAGAAGAAGAGATATTAAGAATAAATGTCAAGAATATGCAGAAGAACGGTACAAAAAAGGTCTTAATGACCTAGATAATCATGATGGTGTGATCACTCACCTAGAACCAGACATCCTGGAGTGTGAAATCAAGTGGAACATAGGCAGAATTTCTATGAACAAAGCTAGTAGAGGTGATAGAATGCCAGCTTAGTTATTTATAACCCTAAAAAAAAAAATGATGCCATTAAGTTCTGTACTCAATACATCAGCAAATTTGGAAAACTCAGCAGTGGCCACAGGACTGGAAAGGGTCAGTTTTCATTCAAATCCAAAGAAGGACAATGCCAAAGAATATTCAAACTATTGTACAATTGTGCTCAATTCGCATGTTAGCAAAGTTATACTTGAAATCCTTCAAGCTGGACTCCAGAAGTACCTGCACTGAGAATTTCCAGATGTAAAAACTAGGTGTAGAAAAGGCAGAGGTAGAGGTCAAATTGCTGACATTCAATGGATCATGGAGAAAACTAGAGAATTCCAGAAAAAAAATAACATCTACTTCTCTTTCATTTACTATATGAAAGATTTTGACTATGTGGATCACAACAAACTGTGGAAAATTCTTGAAGAGATGGGAATACCAGACCACTTTATTTGTCTTCTGAGAACCTGTATTCAAGTCAAGAAACAACAGTTAGAACATGGAAAAATGGACTGGTTCAAAACTGGGAAAGAATACAACAAGGCTGTCTATTGTGACCCTGCTTATTTAACTTACATGCAGAGTACATCATGTGAAATGCCAGGCTGGATGAAGTACAAGCTGGAATCTCGACTGCTGGGAGAAATATCAACAATCTCAGATATGCAGATGTTACCTCTCCAATGACAGAATGTGAACAGAAACTAAAGAGTCTCTAAATCATGGTGAAAGAGAGTGAAAAAGCTGGCTAAAACTCAACATTCAAAAAACTAAGATCATGCATCTGGGCTCATCAGTTTCAGTTCAGTTCAGTCACTCAGTCATGTCCGACGCTTTGCGACCCCATGAATCGCAGCACGCCAGGCCTCCCTGTCCATCACCAACTCCCGGAGTTCACTCAGACTCACATCCATTGAGTCAGTGATGCCATCCATCCATCTCATCCTCTGTTGTCCCCTTCTCCTCCTGCCCCCAATCCCTCCCAGCATCACAGTCTTTTCCAATGATTCAACTCTTCACATGACATGGCCAAAGTACTGGAGTTTCAGCTTTAGCATCATTCCTTCCAAAGAAATCCCAGGGCTGATCTCCTTCAGAATGGACAGGTTGGATCTCCTTGCAGTCCAAGGGACTCTCAAGAGTCTTCTCCAATGCCACAGTTCAAAAGCATCAATTCTTCGGCGCTCAGCCTTCTTCACAGTCCAACTCTCACATCCATACATGACCACAGGAAAAACCATAGCCTTGACTAGATGGACCTTTTTTGGCAAAGTAATGTCTCTGCTTTTGAATATGCTATCTAGTTTGGACATAACTTTCCTTCCACTTCATGGCAAATAGAAAGGGAAAACTGGAAGCAGTGACAGATTTTATTGTCTTGGGCTCCAAAATCACTGCAGCCAGCACCTGTAGCTACGAAATTAAAAGATGCTGTCTCCTTGGAAGGAAAGATATGACAAACCTACATTTAGTTCAGTTCAGTCCATTTCAGTCTCTCAGTTATGTCCAGCTCTTTGCGATTCCATGGATCACAGCACTCCAAGCTTCCCTGTCCATTACCAACTCCCAGGGTTTACTCAATCTCATGTACATTGAGTTGGTGATGCCATTCAACCATCTCATCCTCTGTCGTCCCTTTCTCCTCCCACCTTCAGTCTTTCCTAGCATTAGGGACTTTTCCAATGAGTCAGTTCTTCACATCAGGTGGCCAAAGTATTGGAGTTTCAGCTTCAACATCAGTCCTTCCAATGCACACTCAGGACTGATCTCCTTTAGGATGGACTGGTTGGATCTCCTTGCAGTCCAAAGGACTCTCAAGAGTCTTCTCCATCACCACAATTTAAAAGCATCAATTCTTTGGCTCTCAGCTTTTTCTATAGTCCAACTCTCACATCCATACATGACCACTGGAAAAACCATAGCCTTGAGGAGATGAACCTTTGTTGACAAAGTAATGTCTCCACTTTTTAATATGCTGTCTGCTACTGCTACTGCTAAGTCGCTTCAGTCGTGTCTGACTCTGTGCAACCCCATAGACGGCAGCCCACCAGGCTCCCCCATCCCTGGTATTCTCCAGGCAAGAATACTGGAGTGGGTTGCCATTTCCTTCTACAAATATGCTATCTAGGTTGGTCATAAATTTTCTTCCAAGGAGTAAGCATGTTTTAATAAAATAGATATTTTTAAGAGCTGAAGAATATCATCATAAATAAGAATGAATTTGAATTACCCCAAGCGTGTTAATATATGCTTAGAGTAAATATAATCAATTCAAGAAAAATAAGCAAATAAATAAAAAACAAAAATAATGCCCCCCAAAACAAAGGATGAATGTTTTTGTCAAATTTTGAGTTGAGTGTAATGAACAAGTTTCAAGAAAAGTAGAGATTGCTACTGATTCTGATCCTAGACTTAATATTGATCTGTCACTGGAAAACAAAATTCTGAGTTTCTAAGCATTAAAAAAAAATATTTTCTAATTTTTATATTATAATATTTTGTGCCTCTAAAAATAAAGTCTAAAACATTTTAAGGAAAATTATATCCAATAAATTTTATTTTCAGTGAAGTTGTATATAAATTTTCTGATGTATGCAAACATGCAGGTAACATTATATCTATGAATCCATGTTAAAATCTCAAGGACAAAAATCTAGCCAAGCAAGAAATAAAATAAAATACTGTCAATGAATGGATCTTTGTAAAGAACTGATGGTAAGTATCAAAACTGATTAAATGTAAAAATAGTGCTGAGAAACATTGAAATAATTGTTTCAGAATACATTATAAGCATTATAAACATTGGTAAGATAAAATGATGCTGTATTTACATAACAGAATAAGTGTATGGTTTAAATTCCTTTATAATCTTATTTTTGTTAGAACAACGTTATTAGATTACCTAGAGAGACAATTTAAAAAGCAATGGTTATATGTTTCATATTATGCTAAGGGCTTACCTGGTAGCTCAGTTGGTAAAGAATCTGCCTGCAGTGCAGGAGACCTGGGTTTGATCCCTGGTTTGGAAAAATCCCCTGGAGAAGGAAATGGTAACCCACTGCAGTATTCTTGCCTGGAAAATCTATGGAGAGTGGAGCCTGGCAGGCTACAGTCCATGGGGTTCTAAGAGTTGGACATGATTTAGTGACTAAAACACCAAGAATTAATATATATTATTTTTATGTATTGGCACATAGGCACAGACATACGTACGTGGACATGTATACATCCTCAAGCCTCTTCATACTATGCTTCCATTTGGAGAAGGATACCAGCATTCAGATATTGAAGCCACAATAAGTGAGATGGTAAATGGATGTTTGAAATCGTACACATGCTCTGGCACCTCTTTCCTACAGTAGCTTTTCTCAACTATGGAGCCTGTGGAGTGTGTCTGTTTTCATATAGTTCTCCCTTTGTTAAAAAAACTCAAGATCTAGTGGAAGAAGTAAATGTTATTGCTGTGGTAACCTTACCATTTCCCTCTTCAAGCCTCTGTTTTTTTCTTTCTTTTCTTTTTTTTTTTTTAATTTTCCATGTAGTCACAAGCACATATTTCAATGTGAAAATTCTCTTTGAGAAAATTCAAATGTAATTTATGAGCCTGGCATATTTTAATCAATATATTTTTATTTTTACTGGTGGTAATTTGGAGCAGGTTCCTCACTGATATTTTCTGAATGTTAGAAAATCCTATCCAGTTCTCTTATAAATGTTAGTATCTACAAGAGTTTTAACACTTGCTATTAAAATTCAACAATTTTTTGATATTTTGTTTTATACTGATGATTTAAAATTAAAATAACTAGTCTGGTTATCATGCAATTCAAATTATGAACCTTTATTTTCATCCAAATTCTATACTATACAATGTCTTTACTATACAATGATAATAGATTGGAAGAATTTTCTAAGTACAGTCCTTGATCCTTGGGGAATTACAGAAGTACTTGCAAATTAAAAGTAGTTTACGTGTTTTTCTCTGGCTTATATATATTATTAAACCTACATTGTTTATTTCTCACATCCGTGTTGGATGGCTTTCTACCCATGTCTCTTACAGTGGTTCATTGCTCCCTAGAGATACGTATGTGTTAGTGCCAATAGGTAAGCTTAATCAGAATAATGAAACTGCATTATATGTATTTTTGCCAAGTTTTTCTGGTGAATAGCATGTTCAGGGAACAATGAGAACCATTGTGTTACCTATACAGCACAGTCAATTTAAAAAATTGAATAAAAGTGAGAACTCAGATACAAAGTATCATCAGATACTCAGATGAAATCATGTTTCCAGGGAATTTGGGGCCGGGTATTACTAGTACATGTCCTGAGGTGATTATTGTTTTCTCTGCCAATTACCAGTTTATCAATTCTAGCCCCAAACTCACCTTGTTTGTCTCACTGTGTGATACTGGAACTAGGCCCTCTATTTCTCATTTGCTGTTGGCATAATGCTAATCTTTGTCATTAAATTATACCTCTCTTCTTATTCCAGAGTGTTTATTCCTTCTTGCTCATATGATGTGTGGTAGTCAGCCGCGTATGACACCTGTGCTGACATTCACTCTTCAGCAAGCTTTAGTGGCACTCGTGTGGGTGATTTATTACCAAAATGAATTGATATGCTAGTATTTTTCCCAGTGAACTCAATCAGAACCCCATGGATATTTCCCAAGTAGTATGCAGCCAGTAGTTTCCTTTCTGCTATCCAAAGCCTCATTCAACTTCTTTCTCATCCAAATGGTCATAGTCATGCCATTTCCGATGAGGTGTGAATCTCAGCCTTGGAGGAAGACCCTCTTTCAAATCTCTTCCTTCCTGTGTACTCTCAGGCCAATATATATAATGGCTGATCCTATATTAGCTACTTTTTAAAAACACGTTTCTTTATCCTCTTTCACTAATTAATATGACTTTATATTGAATTCGCCTATTCAAATTACCAGTGTGATTTCTGTCTCCTGAAAAACCCAGATTAATACAATTCACAGATAAACACAATTAATCAATACAACCCAGGTTGATATAATTCTCAATTCTCTACAGTTCCTTCTCATTGGATTCCTTGAATTCTGTGGTGATTGCAGTAGTAATAATGATAATTTCAGGGCCTGCTGGTCCTACACATAAATGAAATTGATTCCTGAGACCTCAATCAAACTCTATACCAGTATGGTGTTGAGCTATTTAATACAAATCATTCTCCATGGACCACCTTATCTTGAAAGCACAAATATATTACCAAATTAAGTTACAAATAAGTTAACCAAAGAAATGGCAAAGGAACCTAAACGCTTTTATTTATAATAATTTTTCACCATATTTCTCTCCATTCACTTTTATGCTTTTTTTGGGGATTTTACAAAGTGTTATTCTTACTTTCAAACTTAATTAGAAAAACATTTCTAATGCTACTTGTTAATAATTTTCTATGTACCAGACACTATTTTTAGCTGATAAGGATACTGTGAAAAATATATAAAATGTCAACCCTTATAATGTAGGTATTTTTATTAGTTAGGTAATAAAATAGTAATAAATATGTGCATTCAATAATGCTAAGTGATTTGTTCAATTAAGAAATTTAAAGCAGAAAGATGAATGCAGAATATAAGAGAGTGAGTTACATACTACTTTAGGTAGCATGGTCAAAGAAACATTCTTCAGGATATAATATTTGAGCAAGGACATGGAATGAGGAAGATATCCATGTAAAAGAGATTTTTCTTAGCAGAAAATAACATAAAGCATTGAGCTAGGCATGTTTGAATAATAATTTAGAAACCAAGAGGTTTTATAACTATAGACAATGATGGTCATCAGTTCAGTTCAGTCGCTCAGTCGTGTCCGACTCTTTGCGACCCCATGAATCACAGCATGCCAGGCCTCCCTGTCCATCACCAACTCCCGGAGTTCACTCAGACTCACGTCCATTGAGTCAGTGATGCCATCCAGGTATCTCATCCTCTGTCGTCCCCTTCTCCTCTTGCCCCCAATCCCTCCCAGCATCAGAGTCTTTTACAATGAGTCAACTCTTTGCATGAGGTAGCCAAAGTACTGACATTTCAGCTTTAGCATCATTCCTTTCAAAGAAATCCCAGGGCTGATCTCCTTCAGAATGGACTGGTTGGATCTCCTTGCAGTCCAAAGGACTCTCAAGAGTCTTCTCCAACACCACAGGTGAAAAGCATCAATTCTTCGGCACTCAGCCTTCTTCATAGTCCAACTCTCACATCCATACATGACCACAAGAAAAACCATAGCCTTGACTAGATGGACCTTTTTTGGCAAAGTAATGTCTCTGCTTTTCAATATGCTATCTAGGTTGGACATAACTTTCCTTCCAAGGAGTTAAGCGTCTTTTATTTATTTATTTTTAATTTTAATTTATTTTTAAACTTTACATAATTGTATTAGTTTTGCCAAATATCAAATGAATCCGCCACAGGTATACCTGTGTTCCCCATCCTGAACCTCCTCCCTCCTCCTTCCCCATACCATCCCTCTGGGTCGTCCCAGCACACTAGCCCCAAGCATCCAGTATTGTGCATTGAACCTGGACTGGCAACTCGTTTTATACATGATATTTTACATGTTTCAATGCCATTCTCCCAAATCTTCCCACCCTCTCCCTCTCCCACAGAGTCCATAAGACTGTTCTATACATCAGTGTCTCTTTTGCTGTCTCGTACACAGGGTTATTGTTACCATCTTTCTAAATTCCATATATATGCGTTAAAATACTGTATTGGTGTTTTTCTTTCTGGCTTACTTCACTCTGTATAATAGGCTCCAGTTTCATCCACCTCATTAGAACTGATTCAAATGTGGCTGCAGTTACCATCTGCAGTGATTTTGGAGCCCCCCAAAATAAAGTCTGACACTGTTTCCACTGTTTCCCCATCTATTTCCCATGAAGTGATGGGACCAGATGCCATGATCTTCGTTTTCTGAATGTTGAGCTTTAAGCCAACCTTTTCACTCTCCACTTTCACTTTCATCAAGAGGCTTTTTAGTTCCTCTTCACTTTCTGCCATAAGGGTGATGTCATCTGCATATCTGAGGTTACTGATATTTCTCCTGGTATAGGCAAATCAAATGAGATGTGTAGTCTTTGAATATAGTATCAAATAGAGCACTGTTTATAGAAATGGGAATACAGGCAGATATCAGTAGCTCACCTGATGCTCTTAAGTTGGGTGGCCAATTGTAAAGCCAAATACTGATTGTTAAGTAGGAAATTGGTGCAGAGTCAAGGTTATTATTATTATGTTGAATATTAGAGTCATATAAAATTATAAAAGTAACTCATAGTTAAATTGTTGGAATTGATAAGCAATCAGGGTTTGTGTCAAAGAAAAGAATATCCATCTGATGTTGGATAATTCTAGCACTTATAAGCCAGAAAATGGAAATATTCAACAAGAAATAAAGAAAGCCAGTAAAGTGCACATAATGAAAACAAGTAGGTATGGTGGTCAGAAATTCATGGGAAGCAATAATTTCAAGAAGGTGATTTTCATCTGTGTAGTGATCAGGTGAACTGAAGTCAAAGAATTGGTCATTTGATTGGGCAAGAAGGAAGATGTAGATTTGGTTGAAAGTTTCAGTGGGATGACAATGATTAAATCCTGCTGTTGGTAGAAGAGGAAAAAAAATGTTTATAAACAGAGAAACAAGGAGGTATCTGAAACTGGTAAATTGAAAATACTCTAGCCTAAGACTTACATAAAATAAGCATAAGAAAGAAACACATTTAGGATGCAGGAAAGTGAGAATATTAATTTAAGAGAAAGTACTTGAATACAAAAGATGGGATGAACTGAAAAACTGGAGGAGTTTATCTTACAATACAAGAAGTATACCTCACAACAGGAAAAGTTCAGGAGGAGACTTTGGGTCTCCATGTAGTTGAATGAGTAGAGTTTGTACTGAAAATATGACTCAACCTTTTCAAATGGCTTATGTTGCTTGTTTGTTTGGGTCATTTTTTTTTTTGTTTGTTTTGGTGTTTAGTGAAATAAAGGTGATATGTGCAGATGTCATATTACTATCTTGTGAATAGATATCAAGTATAACATTAACATATTATTAACAGTGAAGAATACAAGTGACCAGAGAATGCAGTAGGGTTGCTAAAGCATTGTTATGACCTTGCTTAAAATTACCTGCTGCTGCTGCAGCTGCTAAGTTGCTTCAGTCGTGTCCGACTCTGTGCGACCTATATTTCTACAATTTCCAATGTTCTTCATTTGTTGGTGCAGATGAAAACGCATCTAATAATATTTTCTTTTTTGATGTGGGCATTTCTTGTAGAAAAGGTCTTATTGTTATAAATAGTTTCCACTTTTCTATCTCAGACAAGCTGTTTATTCTCTAGTTAAATTTCCCCCTCACGGGACATAGAATACTAAATTGACATTATATTTTCCTTTGGCACTTTAAAGATGCTGCCCTGTAGTCACTTTGTATCCAGTGTTTCTGACAGAAAGTCTGTCTTTCTAGTCTTTATTTCTTTTTATTCAAAGTGTTGTTTCTTTTCCAGAACTCCTTTTAAGCTTGTGTCTTTATCACTAGTTTTAAGAAATTTGATTATAATATGTTGTGGTGTAGTGTTCACAATTTTTTTTTCCCCTTTTTTTGTACTTGAGCTTGATTGTGCTTTTTGGATCTGTGGGTTTATGAATTTTATCAAATTTGAAAAATTCCTGGTAATTATATACATATGTATGTACACACACACATATGTATATGAATATACATATATGTGTGTGTGTGTATATATATATATATATATATATATATATATATATATATATATATATATATATAAAGCTTACCAGGAATCCAAGACTGCAGCACCTTCCAGGGAGACTGTCACCCCAGGCAGTAAGTACACAGCATGCAAGAATCAAAAGTATGAAAGGATACATAGAAAAAGATGGCAAAGTAGAAGGTCACGTGCTCATCTTCTCCTGCAAGAGCTCCAAAATTAAAACTTGCTGCTGAACAACTGTCAACAGGAGAATGTTGGATCCCACCAAAAAAAGATACCCTGCATCCAAGGGCAAAGGAGAAGACCCAGCAAGATGGTAGGAGGGGTGAAATTGCATTTAGAATCAAACCCCATACCTGTCAGAGACACTCGGAGGGCTCAAACAAACCAAGTGCACACCAGGACCCAGGGACCCCACAGAGACTGAGGCAGAACTGTGTATGAGTGTCTCCTGTGGAGGTCTGGTTCAGCAGTGGCCTGCCGCAGGGGCAGGGGCTCTGGGTGCAGCAGACCTGAGTGTGGCATAAGCCCTCTTGGAGGAGGTTGCCATTAACCCAACCATAGAGCTGCCAGAACTTCCACAGGACTGGGGAAACAGACTCTTGGAGGGCACAAACAAAACCTTGTGCACACCAGGACCCAGGAGAAAGAAACAGTGACCCCACAAGAGACTGATCCAGATTTGCCTGTGAAGTGTCCAGGAGCCTCTGGCAGAGATATGGGTCTGTGGTGGGCTCTGCAGGGTTGAGGGCACTGAGTGTAGCAGTGTGTACATGGTACCTTTTGAAGGAGGTCCCTGTTATCTTCATTACCTCCACCATAGTTTGGCCTCAGGTCAAACAACAGGGAGGGAACACAGCCCCACCCATCAACAGAAAATTGGATTAAAGATTTACTGAGCATGGCCCCACCCATCAGAACAAGACCCAGTTTCCCCCCCCAAGTCAGTGTCTCCCATTAGGAAGCTTCCATAAGCCTCTTATCCTTATCCATCAGAGGGCAGACAGAATGAAAACCACAATCACAGAAAACTAACCAAACTGATCACATGGACCACAGCTTTATCTAACTCGATATAACTATGAGCCATGCCCTGTAGCACCACTCAGGAGAACAGGTCATGTGAAGAGTTCTGACAAGAAGTAGTCAACTGGAGAAGGCAATGGCAAACCACTTCAGTCTTCTTGCCTTGAGAACCCCATGAACAGTATGAAAAGGCAAAAAGATATGACACTGAAAGATGAACTGCCCAGGTCAGTAGGTGCCCAATGTGCTACTGGAGAAGAGTGGAGAAATAACTCCAGAAACAAGGAAGAGACAGAGCCCAAGTGAAAACAACTCCCCAGTTGTGGATGTGACTGGTGATGGAAGTAAAGTCCAGTGCTGTAAAGAGCAATATTTCATAGGAACCTGGAATGTTAGCTCCATGAATCAAGGTAATTTGGAAGTGGTCAGACAGGAGATATCAAGAGTGAACATCGACATTTTAGGAATCAGCAAACTAAAATGGACTGGAATGGGTGAATTTAACTCAGATGACCATTATATCAACTACCATGATCAAGAATCCCTTAGAAGAAATGGAGTAACCATTGTAGTCAACAAAAGAGTCAAAAATGCAGTACTTGGATGCAGTCTCAAAAATGACAGAATGATCTTTGCTCGTTTCAAAGACAAACCATTCAATATCACAGTAATCCAACTCTATGTCCCAACCAGTAATGCTGAAGAAACTGAAGTTGAATGCTTCTATGGAGACCTGCAAGACCTTCTAGAACTATCAAAGGGACTGGAATGCAAAAGTAGGAAGTCAAGAGATACCTGGCGGAACAGATAAATTTGGCCTAGGAGTAAAAAACAAGGAGGGCAAAGGCTAACAGAGTTTTGCCAAGAGAACTCAATTGTCATAGCCACCACCCTCTTCCAACAAAACAAGAGAAGACTCTACACATGGACATCACTAGATGGTCAATACTAAAATCAGATCAATTATATTCTTTGCAGCCAAAGATGGAAAAGCTCTATAAATTCAGTAAAAACAAGACTGGAAGCTGACTGTGGCTCGGATCATGAACTCCTTATTACCAAATTCAGACTAAAATTGTAGAAAATAGGGGAAAACCCACTAGATGATTCAGGTATGACCGAAATTAAATCCCATATGATTATAAAGTGGGAAGTGACAAATAGATGCAAGGGATTAGATCTGATAGACAGAGTGCCTGAAGAACTATAGACGGAGGTTTGTGACACTGCACAGGAGGCAGTGATTAAGACCATCCCTAAGAAAAAGAAATGCAAAAAGGCAAAATGGTTGTCTGAGGATGCCTTACAAATAGCTGAGAAAAGAGAAGTGAAAGGCAAAGGAGAAAAGGAAATATATACCCATTTGAATGCAGAGTTCCAAAGAATAGCAGGAAAAGACAAGAAAGCCTTCCTCAGCGATAAATGCAAAGAAGTAGAGGAAAACAATAGAATGGGAAAGACTAGAGATCTCTTCAAGAAAATTAGAGCTACCAAGGGAATATTTCATGCAAAGATGGGCACAATAAAGGACAGAAATCATACAGACCTAAGAGAAGCAGAAGATATTAAGAAGAATTGTCAAGAATACACAGAAGAACTATACAAAAAAGATCTTCATGATCCAGATAACCATGATGGTGTAATCAATCACCTAGAGCCAGACATCCTGAAATGTGAAGTCAAGTGGCTATAGGAAGCATCACTACGAACAAAGCTAGTGGACGTGATGAAATTCCAGTTGAGTTATTTCAAATCCTAAAAGATGATGCTGTTAAAGTGCTGCACTCAATATGCCAGCAAATTTGGAAATGCAGCAGTGGCCACAGGACTGGAAAAGGTCAGTTTTCATTATAGTCCTATCCCAAAGAAAGGCAATGCAAAAAAATGTTCAAACTACAACACAGTTGCACTCTTCTCACATGCTAGCAAAGTAGTGCTCAAAGTTCCTCAAGCCAGGCTTCAACAGTACATGAATCGTGAACTTCCATATGTTCAAGCTGGATTTAGAAAAGGCAGAGGATGCAGAGATGAAATTGACAACATCCACTGCATCATCAGAAAAGCAAGGAAGTTTCAGAAAAACATCTACTTCTGCTTTATTGACTACACCAAAGTGTTGACTATGTTGATCACAACAAACTCTGGAAAATTCTTCAAGAGATGGGAATATCAGACACCTGACCTGCCTCCTGAGAAACCTGTATGCAGGTCAAGAAGCTACAGTTACAAATGGATGTGGAAAAACAGACTGGTTCCAAATAGGAAAAGGAGTACATCAAGGCTGTATATTGTCACCTTGCTTGTTTAACTTATATTCAGGGTATATCATGTGCAATGCTGGGCTAGATGAAACACAAGCTGGAATGCAGATTGCCAGGAGAAATATCAATAACCTCAGATATGCAAGTGACACCATACTTATGGCAGAAAGTGAAGAAGAACTAAAGAGCCTCTTGATGAAAGTGAAAGAGGATAGTGAAAAAGTTGGATTAAAACTCAACATTCAGAAAACTAAGATCATGGCATCTGATCTCATCACTTCATGGCACATAGATTGGGAAATAATGGAAACAGTGACAGACTTTATTTTGGGGGGCTCCAAAATCACTGCAGATGGTGATGTAGCTATGAAATTAAAACACACTTGTTCCTTGGAAGAAAAGCTATGTCCAAACTAGACAGCATATTATAAAGCAGAGACAATATCTTTGCAACAAAGTTCCATCTAGTCAAAGCTATGGTTTTTCCAGTTGTCATGTGTGGATGTGAGAGTTGGACTATAAAGAAAGCTGAGCGATGAAGAATTGATGCTTTTGAACTGTGGTGTTGAAGACTTTTGAGAGTCCTATGGACTGTAAGGAGATCCTACCAGTCCATCCTAAAGGAAATCAGTTCTGAATATTCATTGGAAGAACTGATGCTCAAGCTGAAACTCCAATACTTTGGCCACCTGATATGAAGAACTAACTCATTTGAAAAGACCGTGATGCTGGGAAAGATTGATGGTGGGAGGAGAAGGGACAACAGAGGAGGAGATTTTAGGATGGCATCACCGACTCGATAGATATTAGTTTGAGTAAGCTCCAGGAGTTGTTGATGAATGGGGAAGCCTGGGGTGCTGCAATTCATGAGTTCCCAAAGACTTGGACAGGACTGAGCAACTAAACTGAACTGATGTATATATGTATTTTTTCCATCTATTCCTCTCTCTCTTCCCTCTACTTTGATAGCTCTAATTAGGCTGCTTGAGTCATCCAATATCTTGCCATCTTCATTTACCTCATTTCTTTTTTTCTCTGTTTACTCTCCAGTAGCTGCTATTTTGCTTTCAATTTCCATATTTGTCTATATTGCATAATCAACTTTTAATTATATATAAAATATTTTAAATTAGATACATTGCATTTTTCATCTTTAAAATTTCAAAAAGGGTCTTTTTTATAGCTCTTGTCTCTAATTAATGTGCTCAGTCTTTACCTTTTAACACTATATAGCACAATAACTATTTATACATACCATCTGTGTAAATTCTGATTCTGTTTATTTATATCTGTAGATATCTTTTCCTTCTTCTTTGTGATAATTTTTGTTGAATGCCAGTTATTATAAAGTGTACCTTGTATGATGCTGGATATTTTTATATTCCTAAAAATATTTTTGAGCAATTAAAATAGTTCTGCAGAACCAAAGCAGTATTCTAAGGGTCATTTTCCTCATTCCTGAGGCAATACATTTCTGATTATTCTACCCCATGAACTGTGATTTTTAAATCCTCCATGAATTATAAGTTTTTTTCCTTCATACTGTTGGGGAAATAAACTATTCCTACAACTGTATGACTTCCCAAGTGGTGCTAGTGGTAAAGAATCTACCTGACAATGCAGAAGTTGCAGAGATTTGGGTTTGATCCCTGAGTTGGGAAGATCCTCTGAAGTAGAAAGTGGCAACATGCTGCAGTATTCTTGCCTGGAAAATTCCGTGGACAGAGGAGTCTAGTGGGCTACAGTCCATGGGGCCACAAAGTTGGACACAACTAAGCAACTAAGCACAGCACAGGACTGTGTGAGCTCTGAAACTTTTCACTTTGCTTCTTTTGGATGGTCCTTCTGCCAGCTTTGAGTTGTATGAACATGCATGAACTAATCAGTACTCAGCTGAAGACAAGGGGGATCCTCTGCAGCTCTACAGACCTCTCTCATCCTTTCTCTCCCTGTGTATGTCTCTCTGTGGGTGTGTGTCTCTGAAGCTCTCTCCACTGAATTAATCTGCCACTTGAATGCTAGCTTTTTTAGACTTTCAATCTAGTCATATCATGGAGGTTGCCAGAAACCACTGGGATTTGTCCTCACTTTGCTAGACTATTCTTTTTATTTATTCTTTTTACTTAAAGAATAATTTGTCCTCACTGTGCTAAAGAATTCAGGAAATTGAGTAATTGTAAGACTCAACTCATTTGTTTCACTTCTCTCAAGGTTCATTCTTTGGTGTCACCAAATTTTTTCACCTATTTTATATATTTTATCATTAATTTTGGGTTATAGGGTAAATCTAGTACCTATTATTCCATCTTAGGCACAGGCAAAAGTCAAGTTACTCATTGTTAATGGTAGTTTTTAGTCTGCCTATTACATGGAGATTTCCTCTGTACAAAAAAAAAAAAAAAATCACACTTTTAAAAATAAGCCAATATTAAGTTTATTAGTGAACAACCTGGTTTGACTTTATATTAATACTCTTACTATTATTCTAGCTTATTAATTTATAATTTTAAAAATCTAGGTATTTCAGCCTATTTTATGTATTTGTGTATATATATATATATATATATATATATATTATATTGTAATTTTCTCAGGTTTAAATAATATAATATTACCTCCAGTGTATATATTTGTACATTATTTTTTGCATTTTTTTTCTGTTTAGTATTCCAGTTTATGTCTTTGGCATTTGTCAACTCAGACAATGAACTCAATTCAATTTTAAAATTATTGATCACTATTTTGGTCAATACTAGTCAATATTTAACAAAGAAATCTTGTTTTATATTGGGTAAAATTTGTTCTGTGTAAGTACTTTTAAAATTGAGTTACTTTATGTACATTTTTTAAATGGTATGATGTGTTATAATCAAACATTTTTAAAGACATTAAATAATATGTGACATTGGGCTGCCCTAAGAATAGTGTTCCAGTCCATCATATAAAAATACGTATATGATACATGGTACAATAGTTATTTAAAAAAATTATTATGAACCATATCAACTAATTAATTCTGTTGAAAAGAGCTCTATTTTAGTTCCTTACTACATTCTCAGTATTGTATTTAAAGTGCTAATAACATTGGCTGGGATTTTTAATATGTGATTAATATCTTCAGTGAGATACAGTAACTACTTAATCTTTATTGTCTATCCTAAAGGAAATCAGTCTATCCTAAAGGAAACAAGTCTATCCTAAATTGTCTATCCTAAAAGAAATCAGTCTGTTCTAAACCAGTCTACCCTAAAGGAAATCAGTCCTGAATATTCATTGGAAGGACTGATGCGGAAGTTGAATCTCCAATACTTTGGCCACCTGATGCGAAGAATGACTCACTAGAAGAGACGCTGATGCAGGGAAAGATTGAAGGTAGGAGGAGAAGAGGATGACAGAGGATGAGATGGTTTAATGGCATCATTGACTCAATGGACATGAGTTTGAATAAGCTCCAGGAGTTGGTAATGGACGCTGCAATTCATGAGGTCACAAAGAGTTGGACATGACTCAGCGACTGAACTGAACTGAACTGAACTGAATCTTTATTGTAACCATCAAGTATTAAGATAATAGCTTCAGGTTAGAATTGAAATAGCATATAATTTTAATTTATATACAATATTTTGTATAATTATGTGATTATAATATATCTACACAAAAGTATATACAGTTCTTTTACTTGAAATTAATTCATTTTGGCTGTCTCATTAAAAGGCTAAATTGTGTAAGTGGTCTTTTAATTAAGGGAGGTTAAATTATATTTCCCTAGATATATTATCAGTCTAATGAGTTCCAAAGCAAATACAGACATTTTTTTACAGAATAAAATGAATTGATGTTGTAAATTAAGTCATTCTCTTTTTTACCAAAATTATTTTTTATTGTAACTTGCTTTTATTTTTTAGTAAATACATGCTAATAGTCATATATTGATGTTTATATTTATTATATATTCATAAATACAATTACATATTTGTGTGTATATGTTTATTTTATATGTAAATATTACTCTTTATATATAAAACTCTAACTCTTTATGAAATATTCTTTACTAATTCAAAAGTTCTTTATAATCAACTTGATTTTAGCAAGCAAAAATTTCCATAAAAGATTATTGCTGAATTCCTTCTAAAGTTTAATAATACAGAAATTATGGGCTTGATCTTGAAACCAGCTAATAAAACTATTAAGCATTTCAGAGAATGTCATAAGATAGTCCTTTGTTTCTTGACAATTTACTACTATACTCTTAATTTTATTTTATTTTTTATAAATTTATTTATTTTAAATGGAGGTTAATTACTTTACAATATTGTATTGGTTTTGCCATACATCAATATGAATCCGCAACAGGTATACATGTGTTCCCCATCCTGAAGCCCCCTCCCACCTCCCTCCCATACCATCCCTCTGGGTCGTCCCAGTGCACCAGCCCCGAGCATCCTGTATCCTGCATTGAACCTGGACTGGTGATTTGTTTCATAAATGATATTATACATGTTTCAATACCATTCTCCCAAATAACCCCACCCTCTCCTTCTCCCACAGAGTCCAAAAGACTCTTCTAGACATCTGTGTCTCTTTTGCTTTCTCACATACAGGGTTATCGTTACCATCTTTCTAAATTCTATATATATGCCTTAGTATAATGTATTGGTGTTTTTGTTTCTGGCTTACTTCACTCTGTATAATCGGCTCCAGTTTATCCACCTCATTAGAACTGACTCAAATGTATTCTTTTTAATGGCTGAGTAATACTCCATTGTGTATATGTACCACTGCTTTCTTATCCCATTGTCTGCTGATAGACATCTAGGTTGCTTCCATGTCCTGGCTATTAAAAACAGTGCTGTGATGAACATTGGGGTACACGTGTCTCTTTCCCTTCTGGTTTCCTCAGTGTGTATGCCCAGCAGTGGGATTGCTGGATCATAAGGCAGTTCTATTTCCAATTTTTTAAGGAATCTCCACACTGGTCTCCATAGTGGCTGTACTAGTTTGCATTCCCACCAACAGTGTAAGAGGGTTCCCTTTTCTCCACACCCTCTCCAGCATTTATTACTTGTAGACTTTTGGATCGCAGCCATTCTGACTGGTGTGAAATGGTACCTTATAGTGGTTTTGATTTGCATTTCTCTGACAATGAGTGATGTTGAGCATCTTTTCATGTGTTTGTTAGCCATCTGTATGTCTTCTTTAGAGAAATGTCTGTTTAGCTCTTTTGCCTATTTTTTTGATTGGGTCATTTATTTTTCTGGAATTGAGCTGCAGGAGTTGCTTATATATTTTTGAGATTAGTTGTTTGTCAGTTGCTTCATTTGCTATTATTTTCTCCCATTCTGAAGGCTGTCTTTTCACCTTGCTAATAGTTTCCTTTGATGTGCAGAAGCTTTTAAGGTTAATTAGGTCCCATTTGTTTATTTTTGCTTTTATTTTCAATATTCTGGGAGGTGGGTCATAGAGGATCCTGCTGTGATGTATGTCAGAGAGTGTTTTGCCTATGTTCTCCTCTAGCAGTTATATAGTTTCTCGTCTTACATTTAGATCTTTAATCCATTTTGAGCTTATTTTTGTGTATGGTGTTAGAAAGTGTTCTAGTTTCATTCTTTTACAAGTGGTTGACCAGTTTTCCCAGCATTGCTTGTTAAAGAGATTGTCTTTTCTCCATTGTATATTCTTGCCTCCTTTGTCAAAGATAAGTTGTCCGTAGGTGCATGGATTTATCTCTGGGCTTTCTATTTTGTTCCATTGATCTATATTTCTGTCTTTGTGCCAGTACCATACTATCCTGATGACTGTGGCTTTGTAGTAGAGCCTGAAGTCAGGCAGGTTGATTCCTCCAGTTCCATTCTTCTTTCTCAAGATTGCTTTGGCTATTCGAGGTTTTTTGTATTTCCATACAAATTGTGAAATTATTTGTTCTAGCTCTGTGAAAAATACTGTTTGTAGCTTGATAGGGATTGCATTGAACCTATAAATTGCTTTGGGCAGTATACTCATTTTCACTATATTGATTCTTCTGATCCATGAGCATGATATATTTCTCTATTAGTGTCCTCTTTGATTTCTTTCACCAGTGTTTTATAGTTTTCTATATATAGGTCTTTAGTTTCTTTAGGTAGATCTATTCCTAGCTATGTTATTCTCTTCATTGCAATGCTGAATGGAATTGTTTCCTTAATTTCTCTTTCTGTTTTCTCATTATTAGTGTATAGGAATGCAAGGGATTTCTGTTTGTCGATTTTATATCCTGCAACTTTACTGTATTCATTGATTAGCTCTAGTAATTTTCTGGTGGAGTCTTTAGGGTTTTCTATGTAGAGGATCATGTCATCTGCAATCAGTGAGAGTTTTATTTCTTCTTTTCCAATTTGGATTCCTTTTATTTCTTTTTCTGCTCTGATTGCTATGGCCAAAACTTCCAAAACTATGTTGAATAGTAGTGGTGACAGTGGACACCCTTATCTTATTCTAAATTTTAAAATTTGTTATTACTTGGAATTGCTTTACCTTGGAAATCATAAGGTCTTTCCCAGTAGCTTTCTGCTGCTGCTAAGTCACTTCAGTTGTGTCTGACTCTGTGCAACCCCATAGACTGCAGCCCACCAGGCTCCCCTGTCCCTGGGATTCTCCAGGCAAGAACATTGGAGTGGGTTGCCATTTCCTTCTCCAATGCATGAAAGTGAAAAGTGAAGGTGAAGTCGCTCAGTCGTGTCTGACTCCTAGCGACCCCATGGACTGCAGCCTACTAGGCTCCTCCATCCATGGGATTTTCCAGGCAAGAGTACTGGAGTGGGGTGCCATTGCCTTCTCCTCCCAGTAGCTTAGTGGTAAAGAATTCTCCTGCAGTTTAGGAGATGCAGTTTGATCTCTAGATTAGGAAGTTCCCTTGGAGGAGGTCATGGCAAGCCACTCCAGTATTTTTGCCTGGAGAATGCTATGGATAGAGGAGTCTGTCAGGATACAGTCCATAGGGTCACAGTCAGACATGGCTGAAGCATGCATGCACACACTCAGAAATCTTATAATCTAAAAATCTTTGTCCTGTTTGCCCAACAATATATCAGCGTCCTTCTCAGTATTTATTTTACCTATTTGTTGTTGTCAGCTTCAACCCTGTCATCTCAACTCACTTCATATTTTCCAGCATGCCAATATCTCAACACAGCATTAATCTTCCTTATATTACTCCAAGGGTACAACATTTAAATCAGTATTTGTTATCTTAAAAAAAATCTCCTTCCCCAAGAAATACTTTTAGACATTTTATTTCCTAATATTGCCCTCCATGGATCTATATATTTGTTTTGTATTATATGTATATTTGTGCTTTATAAATAATCAAGAGAAAGATTATTTTTTTCATCCCTATGAACTAATATCATCTCTTTGGAGGTGGTGTATTCTCTCTCTCTTTGATAATGCTTACTATAAATATTGTTGTTCAGTTGCTAAGTTGTTTCTAATTATTTGTGACCCCATGGACTGCAGCACACCAGGCTATAGATTTTACTTTGTCTATATTCAACCCTCATCCCAGAGGTACACAGTGCTGGAGCAGAAAGGGCTGGAGCAGGTGCTTAGTGTGGATCAGAGCACAGGCTGCGGTGGTCCCAGAGCCAGTCAGATCTCTCTTGATTTGCTGCCTTCACAATCACCAGCAGTGGTTGTGTCAGTCCCATTCAAATGTCTTCCTTGGTTTAAGAAAGTCCTTTACAACTGTTGGGGCTTCCCTGGTGGCTCAGATAATAAAGAATCTGCCTGCAGTGCAGGAGACCCAGGTTCAGTTACCTGGTCAGGAAGATCCCCTAGAGAAGGAAATGGCAACCCATTCCAGTATTCTTGCCTGGAGAATCCTATGGACAGAGGAGCCTGGTCGGCTATAGTCCATGGAATTACAGAGTTGGACGAGACTGATTGACTAACACAGCACAATACAACATAACAATTGTGCCCTCCCCTTAGCTGCTGTAGCCCTTGCCATATTATGGAGCAGGAAACCAGCCAGAATTCCTGGGCCATTTCAGTTTCCTTCTTTTGGCCTGTTTTGGGTATAATCAAGAGTTATACTGTGTATAACTCTTCACCAGAGAGACCTTGGTTTCTTAAAGCCCTCCTGTTAGTCTCAGTGATGTTCAAGACACAAAAGGGAGCTCATCTTACAGGTATTGGAATCCCCAAGACCTGTGGTGCCCAACATGGGAATCGAACCATTCACTCTCCAGAAAGCATCCTTAAGCCCATATAATCCCTTCCTCTGACTATGTCCCTTTCCAGGGGCCCAAATCCAAATCTAATAGCTTCTCTCTCTTTCTTAGCTGATACCCATGTAGATAGTTCCTACAGACTTGGTTTTACAATGGTCTTTCTATTACACATGTTTATTTTCACTGAGAATTGCTCCACATATAGATGTAATTTTCTGTGTTCAATAGAGGAGGTAAGCTTAATAGAGGAGGTAAGTTCAATAGAGGAGGTAAGCCAATCCCTTCTCCATGGAATCTTCCTGACCCTGGAATCAAACCCACATTTCCTGCATTGCAGGCAGATTCTTTGCCGGATGAACCACCAGGAAGCCCACTTGTGCAACAGGGAACAAATAATAGTTGTTGAAGAATGGGATGGATTTCAAGGCATTGGAAGCCTTGGGAAAATGTTATAAGCTCAGGAAAGGTGACTAATATCAAGAAAATCTGTGAAGTTCATAAGAATCCTCCTATGCTGCCACCTTGATATTCTCTTTCTCACTCATAATATTTTGTGTCAGTTAATTCTAATATATAAACTCACTGGAATGATAATTATGTTGCCTTGTTTCTGTTGAAGCTCACAGTAGTACTTTCCTTAGAATAATTCTAAGCCACGCACAGTCACACATTTTTTTTCTCATATTTTCCATTTTATAATTATGTCTATGAAATCATTTTGGGTCAACATTAAGGTATATTATAACATTAAGGTATGCTGCTGCTGCTGCTAAGTCGCTTCAGTCATGTCCGACTCTGTGCGACCCCATAGACGGCAGCCCACCAGGCTCCCCCGTCCCTGGGATTCTCCAGGCAAGAACACTGGAGTGGGTTGCCATTTCCTTCTCCAACGTGTGAAAGTGAAAAGTGAAAGTGAAGTCGCTCAGTCGTGTCCGACTCCTAGCGACCCCATGGACTGCAGCCTACCAGGCTCCTCCACCCAGTATAATTTTAGGTTAATATAATATTTGTTTAGATATTAAAATATTTAGTGTCATTTTAGAAAAAATAATCCTTTTTCTATTAAATGGCTTTATACTTTTTCAAAACATAATCGATTACATTCATGTGGGTCTTTATATGGACTCTATGGTAATTTATTGATTTACATATCTATCCTTTCACCCTAACAGAAATTATTTTCCCTTATAGTAAAAATTAAAAACAGATGATGTGAGCTTTTCAACTTTGTTCTTCTTAAGTTCCTTTTTTAACAATTAATTTTGAGAAGTATACTGTTTATTTATTTTTTTGTCTTGCAAGAGTTTTATTTTTTTATTTTTTTAACTTTACATAATTGTTTAACTTCTAAATGTTAAAAACATTTTTTTCTGATATCTTTCTGTCATTTATTTCTAGTTTAAGCTTACTTTACAACATTTAAATACGAAGATGTGCTTTATGGCTGGAAACAGTCTATCACGAGAATGCAGGTGCTAGAGCATGCACTGGAGTAGAGTGGATGTGATGCCTATGTGGTGCATGCATACTCAGTCATGTCCACCTCTTTGAGATCCAGTGGACTCTAGCCCACCAATCTCCTCTGTCCATGGAATTCTCCAGGCAAGAATACTGGAGTGAGTAGCCAATCCCTTCTCCAGGGGTCTTCCTGATCCTGGGATCAAACCCACATCTCCTGCATTGCAGGCAGATTCTTTGCCGAATGAACCACCAGGAAGCCCACTTGTGCAGCAGGGAACAAATAATAGTTGTTAAAGAATGGGATGGATTTCAAGGCATTGGAAGCCTTGGGAAAATGTTATAAGCTCAGGAAAGGTGACTAATCTCAAGAAAATCTGTGAAGTTCATAACACTGTTATGGAATCTTTTAAGAAGATATTTACCCTGTGTATACAGGGGAATAATCATTTTCAGTCCAATCGCTGAAAATAAAGCTCAGAATCCAATTATATGCAAAGATACAGAAATTAGAGTGTGCTTAATTCTAATTAATTAATTGACTTAACAAGAAAAGTTAATTGACTTAATAAGAAAAAACTCTCAAAGTTTGACCAAAAGCTGCTTCCATTATAAACCATGAGAAATACTACCTCAGTATGCATTTTCCACTTTGGGAAGTCAAAAGATATCTTGTGATTCCAATATCTCATTTTCCATTTCCATGGAAGCATAAGAGTTTCTGCCTGATTCAATATTTCTCAATATTTTCATCCCTCTGCTCAAAAGTCTTTGAAAAAGTTATATATATATATATATATATATATATATATATATATATAATATCTAGTAATTTAATGTATCTAGATTTGTACTTCATATATAAAAAATAAGGTATAAATCTCCCTCTTTTTACTCAAAGCATGGTTAGTGACTAAAAAACATTTTCAAGTTATATTAAATTTTTAAGTCTACTAGCACTTAAATTAACATAACTTTAATTAATGACAATATTTAATATGCTTGGAAAAAATTATACCTCTTGATGAAAATAAAAGTGAATAATTAAGTACAGTCTGGAACCAAATGGTTTGTCAGTTTTTCTAGAAGTAATTCTATATTTTCGGTAAAGTACATCCCTTGGCTCTTCTTTTTGTTCATAAACTACTTTTTTATGATTCAATTTATTTTATTATAATAATTGTGTAATAATTCAACAGTTCCAAGTGAAAAAAATTGAACTATCTTTGGAATATTGTTGTTGTTTAGTCATTTAGTCTTGTCTGACTCTTTTGTGACCCCATTGACTTTAACCTGCCAGGCTCCTCTGTCCATGGGATTATCCAGACAAGATTATTGCAGTGGGTTGCCATTTCCTTCTCCAGGGGATCTTCCTGAGCCAGGGACCAAACCCATATCTCTGTGTCTCCTGCATTGCAGGCAGATTCTTTACCCTTGAGCCACAGGGGGAAGCCCATCATTGGAATAGCCAATTATGGTAGCTTAGAGAACAAAATTAACTTGTTTTTGTTTTTATGTATATGACTCATAACAATGACACATAGTATAGAGATCAAAATTTACATTTAATTTTAGATATATTTACTAACAAAAATTGTTAAATTGGCAAATATAAAGTACTATATACACATTTTAAATTGAAGTAAAAGTTCTGGAAACAATCCTAGATGAAATGATGACTAAGACGTAAACCAAAATATTTTTCTTTCTAAAAATTTGCTCTCAATTTGTCACTGAAAAACACTGTCAAACATGAAAAGCCACAATGTAGAATCAATGACCATTTCTACCTATTGATTTTAAAATAGATATGATCATTCTATTATGAATTATCACGAGACTACTAGATATTAGATCAAAAATCTTTTTGTTATTATTGGTGTTAACCATGTTCTAAAGTGGTCAATAATGGAATAACATTTATTTTAACTTTTCACTTATATGAAATAAGAATGTTTAAGGACTACAGGGTCCCTAAACAATAGGTTTTGTCCCTTTAACTTAGGTGTCAGCAAGCTTTTCTGCAAGTGTCCACTTAAGGAAATAGTTTATGCTTTATGGATCATATAATCTCAATTTTTCCATTGTAATGATAAAACAGCCAGAGACAATAAGGGAAAGTAATCACTGTGGCTGTGTTCCAATAAAACTTTATTTATAAATGTCAATTTGCTGTACAGACTGACATTTTCCATCCCTATATTTTAATCAGTAGTCGTAAAATAACAAAATAGTAGGAAGCTTTAATAATAGAACATTTTTGATGCTTTGAAGCTGTTCTACAAGGAAAAAAATCACATCCATTTTAATTTCTCCTCATTGTATTCCTGCATTTATTCATTCTATGAAGATTTATCAAATACCTAATAGTTCTCAGACACCATGGTACAATATGTATAACCAGAAGTGAATGTGTTTAGATATTGTGCAACTATTAGTTAATTTTTGTCATTCCAAAATTAAGTCTCTATTAATGTTTGTTGCAAAGAATTCCCTCTGTAAGTGAAAGTAACTGGTAGACAGTAGCAGATATCTCTTAATTATACAGTGTTTATTGAATCATAGATTTTAATATAATGTAAAAATTAAATTGGCACTCAAACTTTTCCTGATAATTTGAATCAGTACCACACTTGTGGTCATCAATACCAATTTATTAATTACTTGCATATTGTCTGAAGGACTATTTCTGAGTTTTCTCAAAACTCACACAATGGAAATTAGTGCTGAGGAAAAAAAAAGTTAAGGGTGTGATTTTACCAATCAAACTTCTCATTAGAAATAGTCTCAAGGAAGTAACCACTTGATTGAATGAAAGTTGACTGGAGCAAGCACACAGACTGCTAAATAAACAAATGAGATATGCATAAATTAGGTACAGTAGAAATGTCAGATAATCATTATCAATCAGGAATTGGCAAAAAATAATGACTGAAATATTAAACAAGAGTAAAAACGTACTTATTAAAACCAGCCAGTTTGACATGAGCAGGAATCATTGGGTTTTGTTTATTAGAGAGATGTTGTGTTACTGAAATGTCAGTGTCTAGTACACTGCAGTAGATCTTTAAGTCAATTTTCAACTCAATTGAAAAGTGTGATATTTTACATGATCTGCAGAAAAAATAACTTTGGATTGTTTAATATATAGACTGACTTTACCAAGGCTTAAAAGAGTGTGAAATATTTCTTTCTAATGGGAAAAAAAAAAAAGTTTCTTTGAAGGATGACTTCTAGCTTTTTTCAAAAGCAAATCTCATCATAAGTGTGTCTTATATGTGGGCTTCTTCTATCCAGGAGTAGCTCACTGTTTTGTACAACACTCATGCATTTCTTAGGGTTTTCCTGGTGGCTCAATGGTAAAGAATCTACCTGCCAATCCAGGAGACACAGGTTGAGTCTCGGGATTGGGAAGATTCCCTGGACAAGGAAATGGCAACCCACTCCAGTATTCTTGTCTGGGAAATCCCATGGACAGAGGATCCTGGTGGCCTACAGTCCATGGGGTTGCAAGAGTCTGACCAGACTAACAACTAAACAACAACAATAGCATGCATTTCTTGATGCAGAACTTCTCATGGCAAATACCCAAATCAAATAATTGAAAGATTAAGTGAATGTAGTACACACTTCCTTGATAAAGGCTTGTTCTCAGTAATCTTTAGACATTTGGTCCCATTTGTTGTTTTTGTTGTTCAGTTGTCCAGTTGTGTCTGACTCTTTGCAACCTCATGAACTGCAGCATGCTAAGCCTCCCTATCCCTCACCATCTCCTGAAGTTTCCCCAAGTTCATGTCCATTGCATCAGTGATGCCATCCAGCCATCTCATCTTCTAATGCCCTCTCTTCCTTCTGCCCTCAGTCTTCCCCAGCATCAGGGACTTTGCCAATGAGTTTGCTGTTCACATCAGGTGACTAAAATACTGGAGCTTCAGCTTCAGCATCTGTCTTTCCAATAAGTTTTCAAGGTGGATTTCCCTTAAAATTGACTGGTTTGATCTCCTTGCTGTCCACGGGACTTTCAGGAGTCTTCTCCAGCACCACAGTTTGAAGGCATTGATTCTTTGGTGTTCTGCCTTCTTTACAGTCCAGTTCTCACAGCCATGAGTGACCACTGGGAAGACCATAGCCTTGACTATACAGATCTTTGTCAGAAGAGTAATGTCTCTGCTTTTCAACATACTGTCGATGTTTGTCATAGCTTTTCTGCCAAGAAGCAGTCGCCTTCTGATTTCATGGCTGCATTCATCATCAGCAGTGATTTTAGGGCCCAGGAAGAGGAAATCCATCACTACATTCACATTGTCCCCTTCTATTTGCCATGAAGTAATAGAGCTGGAGATCAGTCCTTGGTGTTCATTGGAAAGACTAATGCTAAAGCTGAAACTCCAATACTTTGGCCACCTCATGTGAAGAGTTTACTCATTGGAAAAGACCCTGATGCTGGGAGGGATTGGGGGCAGGAGAAAAAGGGGACGACAGAGGATGAGATGGCTGGATGGCATCACTGACTCGATGGACATGACTTTGAGTGAACTCCGGGAGTTGGTGATGGACAGGGAGACCTGGTGTGCTGCGATTCATGGGGTCACAATGAGTCGGAAATGACTGAGTGACTGAACTGACTGAATAGAGCTAGATGCCAGGATTTGTATTTATTTATTTTTTGTTAGTATTTAGTCCTAAGCCAGCTCTTTCACTCTCTTCTTTCACCCTTATGAAGAGGCTCTTTAGTTCCTCTTTGTTTTCTGCTATTAGAGTGGTATCATCTGCATATCTGAGGTTGTTGATGTTTCTCCTGCCTAACTTGATTCCAGCTTGTAACTCATCCAGCCTGGCATTTTTCATGATGTGCTCAGTTTAGTTCAGTTCACTTGATCAGTAATGTCTGACTCTTTGTGACCCCAAGAACTGCAGCAGGCCAGGCCTCCCTGTCCATCACCAACTCCTGGAGCTTGGTCAAACTCACATCCATCGAATCGGTGATGCCATCCAACCATCTCATCCTCTGTCATCCCCTTCTCCTCCTGCCTTTAATCTTTCCCAGCATCAGGGTCTTTTCCAATGAGTCAGCTCTTTGCATCGGGTGGCCAAAGTATTGAAGTTTCAGCTTTAGCATCAGTCCTTCCAATGAATATTCAGGACTGATTTCCTTTAGATAATTGACTAGTTGGATTTCCTTGCAGTCCAAGGAACTCTCAAAAGTCTTCTCCAACACCACAGTTCAAAAGCATCAATTCTTCAGTGCTCAGCTTTCTTTATAGTTCAACTTCCACATCCATTCATGATGCGCTCAACATATAGGTTAAACAAAAATGGTGGTAGCAGACAGCCCTGTCACTCCTTTCTCAATCTTGAACCAATCAATTGTTCCATACAGAGTTCTAACTGTTGCTTCTTGACCCACATACAAGGAGTCAGGAGTCAGAAGACAGGTAAGGTGGTCTAGTATTCCCATCTCTTTAAGAGCTTTCCACTTTGTTATCCACACAGTCAAAGGCTTTAGCATAGTAGATGAAACAGAGTTAGATGCTTTTTTGGAATTCCCTAGCTTTCTCTATGATCCAGAAAATGTTGCAATTTGTTTCCTGGTTCCTCTTCCTTTTTCTAAATCCGGCTTGGGCATCTGGAAACTCTTGGTTCACATAATGCTGAATCTAGCAAGCAAGATTTTAAGCATTACCTTACTAGCATGGGAGATGAGTACAATTGTCTGATGGTTAGCACATTCTTTAGTACCTTTCCTGGGAATTAAGGATAAAAATTGGCCTTTTCTAGTCCTGTGGCCAACTGCTAGGTCTTTCAGGTTTGCTGACATACTGAATGCAACCACTTGATGGCATCATGCTTTAGGGTTTTGAATAGTTTTACTGGAATTCTAGTTCTACAGGAATTGGTCCCATTATTGAGACATTAAAATTAGGAATTTACTCAAAGGACCAAGGAGGGGATATAAATGTGCCACATTTTGTTTGTATGCTTATTGTAAATAATAATTTGCTTTTAAAATACTTTATTTTCCAGAAAGACTCAGAGGAACTCTCCTGGGTAATCAGGTCTTGAACAACCATATTAAGTCTTCTGAGTGTGGGCTTATGAAAGACCAAGTGATAAATTAACATTTGACCCTGATCTCACTCTCACTGAGACCAATGAGGCTGTTCAAAAACTGTCTTTATTTTCTTCATTCCTAAGTGGATAATTGAAATAGTCTAAGGAGCTGGCAAAGCTCACACAATGGTTTCCTGAGTTGCAGCTAAATGGTCATTATGGTAAAAATGGCAAAATGTAAATCTCTAAAATGGCCCCATGCCAAATATTAAAACAAATGCAGTACAGTGTTCAAGGAGGAATTGCAGAAAATGTGGCATTATAAATAATGTATGGGTGGTGATAACTATTATATCTTCTTTTAATCCATCCATGTTGCCCCATGGAAAATCAATTGCATTATCTTAGATAATAGGGAATTAATGTAAACTGAACAAAATGGTAGCCCCAGTTGCACTTCCCTGTCCTGGATGTGGTTCATTAATTGGGTGGATCAATATGGCCCCTGGATATTGAAGACCACATAAAGTCTTTAATATCTGGGTGGAGAAAAAAAAAGAGTTCTTTAAAGGTATAGAGATAGAAAAGAAAAGTCATTTTTTTCTTTAACCTCAGGCTTTAATATTTTCTGTCTGCTTCTTTTTATAGGTCTGCTAATATAGCTAAGTTTATATATAGAGTTTACTTTGTAAACTTAATTGACTTTGCTTCCTTTGGCAATGTGGTGATATTACATTTTTCAAAAGATTATTTTCCCTTTGAAATCAGTAGAGCATACAAAGAAAATTTGGTTTATTTCCCAATGTGTATATCCAATTTCCAAAGAACTTTACAAGAACTAAATAGTCATTTAGTGTTTTTGTTCTAGTCACATGCATTGCGTGTGTGCGTGCTAAATTGGTTGGTTCTTCATGTCCGACTCTGCAAACCTATGGACCATAGCCCGCCAGGCTCCTCTGTCCATGATATTCTCCAGGCAAGAATATTAGAGTGGGTTACTATGCTCTCTTCCAGGAAATCTTCCCAACCCAGGGATGGAACTCACATCTCTTATGTCTCCTTTACTGGGAGGCAGGTTATTTACCACTAGTGCCACCTGGGAGCCCAGTTCAGCCCAGTCACATGTATTATCATGTTTTGTTTTCTTTTTTCAATCTTGCCCACCTTTAAATGGCTGACCATCCGGGCCACATGGCTATCATTTTTTAACTTAGAGGACAACCTAACACAGTGACAATGTTTTTCAGAATAAGTGTCACTGTATGTCTGTACATTTTACAGTCATTTCAAGTAACATTGATCCTAGCTAGTGTGAAAGACCCACAGTTCTAAAGATATCTGTATAGCACTGATGCATTAAAAATTTAAATATTCCTCTTTGAAATACATTTAGATATGGCTTACATAGATTTGTATTTACATTTAAAATTAAGACAGAACAAAATGCTAACACTTTTACTTTCTGTTTCAATGCAGTGCCTTTAAATAAAAGTATGCTTCATTGTTAAAACATCACAATATGCTAGGGATTTATGTCAAAACAAAGAGAAATTATATCAAAATATTTTTGTATTATTAGTAAAAAATCATAGATATATATTAAAATCAATCCAGTTATTTAGTTAATATCTGACAAAGATTAGAGCAGAAAGTTGTCAATCAGGTTTTAACTTTGAAACACTGTAGTCAACTCTAACTCACTATGTCAGATTCCTGCTCCATTCTCTACTTATTAACAATTTATAGATATACATTTTTATAAGAGTTACAAAATAAACTAACCATTACTGTACTGGACAAACAATTTATTAAATAATATCCTAATGACTATAGCCAACATATGTTTCAAAGTTTTATTTGCAGAGAACATTAAAATATATAACTTATTTTTTGCTATAGTGGAAAAGTAATTGAAAAATAAGATAAACTGATGATGTATTGAAGTAGAAAATATTTTAGGAAGGTCGTGAAAAATGCCTTAAACTGATGTTATTGAGAGATATTAGGGAAGCTACAAAAATAATTAGTGGAAATATATTGAAATTAGTTGCCAGTTAGAATACAAATATTATCATAAAAGGGGTGTGTATTAATTTTTGTTGCCATGTTACAAATTATCACAGATTTAATGGCTTAAATAATGCTCTTTGTTCATCTAAAAATTTCTATAGGGGAGAATTCTGGTCAGAACATAATTGAGTTCTCTGCTCAAAGTCTCAAAGCCTGTAATCACAGTATCTATCCACTGGACTGAGTTCTAACATGAGCTCGGGATAAGTCGCTGGTTATGTTGCCTTGTTTAATTAGTAGAATAATAGGCAGCTTTCAAGGATGGTCTTTCATGACTCTGCCTTGTGGTATGTGTGCATAGTACTAGGCAATAACCATTTTTTGAAATATGAGCACAACTCAGTGACTTGGTCCTAACAAAAAGTAAAAAAATGGGGGGAGATCATTTCCACAATTAGGTGACCAAAGCAAAATAAAAAACTGTGACGGTGTGCCTTGGTGGATCTCTCTTTTGCTGACTCTCTGATGAAAACATGGTGTCATGTTGAGAGATACACTTTGTAGGGGTTCACATGGCAAAGGACTGAGATTTATCCCTGGCCAAAGTCTCATGAAGAAATAAATTCTTCCAACAAGCCTGCCGATCATATCTTGATTTCTGAAGCACATGGACTGTGAGATAACAAGTATTCTTGTTTTCAATTCAGTTCAGTTCAGTCGCTCAGTCATGTGCAACTCTTTGCGACCCCATGGACTGCAACATGCCAGGCCTCCCTATCCATCATCAACTCCCAGAGTTTACTGAAACTCATGTCCATTGAGTTGGTGATGCCATCCATCCATCTCATCGTCTGTCATCCCCTTCTCTCCTATCTTAAATCTTGACCAGCATCAGGGTCTTTTCAAATGACTCAGCTCTCTGCATCAGGTGGCCAAAGTATTGGAGTTTCAGCTTCAACAAAAGTCCTTCCAATGAATATTCAGGATGGATTTCCTTTAAGATGGACGGGCTGGAACTCCTTGCAACCCAAGGGACTCTATAAAGAGTCTTCTCCAACACCAAAGTTCAAAAGCATGAATTCTTCGTCACTCAGCTTTCTTTATAGGCCAACACTCATATGCATACATGACCACTGGGAAAACCATAACCTTGACTAGATGGACCTTTGTTGGCAAAGTAACGTCTCTGCTTTTTAATATGCTGGCTAGGTTGGTCATAACTTTTTTTCCAAGGAGTAAGCGTCTTTTTATTTCATGGCTGCAATCACCATCTTCAGTGATTTTGGATCCCCAAAACATAAAGTCAGCCACCATTTCCCCATCTACTTGGCATGAAGTGATGGGACAGGATGCCATGATCTTAATTTTCTGAATGTGAGCTTCAAGTCAACTTTATCACTCTCGTCTTTCACTTTCATCAAGAGGCTCTTTAGTTCTTCCCTTTCTGCCATGAGGGTGGTGTCATCTGCATATCTGAGGTTATTGATATTTCTCCCAGGAATCTTTATTCCAGCTTGTGATTCATCCAACCCAGCATTTCTCAAGATGTACTCTGAATATAACTTAAATAAGCAGGGTGACAATATACAGCCTTGACATACTCCTTTTCCTATTTGGAACCAGTTTGTTGTTCCATGTCCAGTTCTAACTGTTGCTTCCTGACCTGCATACAGGTTTCTCAAGAGACAGGTCAGGTAGTCTGGTATTCCCATCTCTTTCAGAATTTACCACAGTTTATGGTGATCCACATAGTCAAAGGATATGGCATTGTCAATAAAGCAGAAATAAATGTTTTTCTGGAACTCTCTTGATTTTTCCATGATCCAGCGGATGTTGGCAATTTGATCTCTGGTTCCTCTGCCTTTTCTAAAACCAACTTGAACATCTGGAAGTTCACAGTTCACATATTGCTGAAACCTGGGTTGGAGAATTGTGAGCATCACTTTTCTAGCCTGTGAGATGAGTGCAATTGTGTGGTAGTTTGAGCATTCTTTGGCATTGCCTTTCTTAGGGGTTGTAATGAAAACTGATCTTTCCCAATCCTGTGGCCACTGCTGTGTTTTCCAAATATGCTGGCATATTTAGTGCAGCACTTTTGCAGCATCATCTTTTAGGATTTGAAATAGCTCAACTGAATTCCATCACCTCCACTAGCTTTGTTCGTAGTGATGCTTCCTAAGGCCCACTTGACTTCTCATTCCAGGATATCTGGCTCTAGGTGAGTGATCACACCATAATGATTACCAGGGTTGTGATGATCTTTTTTTGTACAGTTCTGTGTATTCTTGCCACCTCTTCTTAATATCTTCTGCTTCTGTTAGGTCCATACTATTTCTGTCCTTTATTGAGCCCATCTTTGCATGAAATGTTCTCTTGGTATCTCTGATTTTCTTGAAGAGATCTCTAGTCTTTCCCATTCTCTTATTTTCATCTATTTCTTTGCACTGATCCCTGAGGAAGGCTTTCTTTTCTCTCCATGGTGTTCTTTGGAACTCTGCATTCAAATGGGTATATCTTTCCATTTCTCCTTTGCTTTTGGCTTCTCTTCTTTTCACAGCTATTTGTAAGGCCTCCTCAGACAGCCATTTTGCTTTTTTGCATTTCTTTTTCTTGAGGATGGTCTTTCTCCTTGTCTCCTGTACCATGTCATGAACCTCCGTCCATAGTTCATCAGGCACTCTGTCTTATCAGATCTAGCCCCTTAAATCTATTTCTCACTTACACTGTATAATTGTTGCTGCTGCTGCTAAGTGGCTTGAGTTGTGTGCGACCCCTTAGATGGCAGCCCACCAGGCTCCGCCATCCCTGGGTTTCTCCAGGCAAGAACACTGGATTGGGTTGCCATTTCCTTCTCCAATGCATGAAAGTGAAAAGTGAAAGTGAAGTCGTTCAGTTGTGTCCGACTCTTTGCGACCCCATGGACTGCAGCCTACCAGGCTCCTCCATCCATGGGATTTTCCAGGCAACAGTACTTGAGTGGGTTGCCATTGCCTTCTCTGATATAATCGTTAGGGAGTTGAATTAGGTCATGCCTGAATGGTTTAGTGGTTTTCCCCACTTTCTTCAATTTAAGTCTGAATTTGATAATAAGGCCACAGTCAGCTCCCAGTCTTGTTTTTGCTGACTGTATAGAGCTTCTCCATCTTTATATGAAAGAATATAATCAATCTGTTTTGGTGTTGACCATCTGGTGATTTCCATGTGTAGAGTCTTCTCTTGTGTTATTGGAAGAGGGTGTTGGCTATGATCCATGCATTCTCTTTGCAGAACTCTCTTAGCCTTTGCCCTGCTTCATCTTTACTCCAAAGCCAAATTTGCCTATTACTCCAGGTGTTTATTGACTTCCTACTTTTGCATTCCAGTTTCGTATAATGAAAAGGACATCTTTTTGGGGTGTTTATTCTAGAAGGTCTTGTATGTCTTCATAGAACCATTCAACTTCAGCTTCTTCAGCATTACTGGTTGGGGCATAGACTTGGATTACCGTGATATTAAATGGTTTGCCTTGGAAACAGAGATCATTCTGTAGTTTTTGAGATAGCATCCAAGTACTGCATTTCGGACTCATTTTTTGAACATGATGGCTACTCCATTTCTTCTAAGGGATTCCTGCCCACAGTAGTAGATATAATGGTCATCTGAGTTAAATTCACCCATTCCTGTCCATCTTAGTTCACTGATTCCCAAAATGTCGATGTTCACACTTGTCATCTCCTGTTTGATCACTTCCAATTTGCCTTGATTCATGGACCTAACATTCCAGGTTCCTATGCAATATTTCTCTTTACAGCATTGGACCTTGCTTCCATCACCAACTGAGTTGTTTTTGCTTTGGCTCCATCCCTTCATTCTTTCTGGAGTTATTTCTCCACTGATCTCCAGTAGCATATCGGGCACCTACTGACCTGGGGAGTTCATCTTTCAGTGTCCTATCTTTTTGCCTTTTCATACTCTTTATGGGGTACTCAAGGCAAGAGTAGTGAAGTGGTTTGCCATTCCCTTCTCCAGTGGACCATATTTTGTCAGAATTCTCCACCATGACCAGTCCGTCTTGGGTGGCCCCATTTGGCATGGCTCAGTTTCATTGAGCCATGTTTTTTTTTTTTTTTTTTTTTAACTCCACTACATTTTGGAATAATTCATTATGTAGCAATAGATAACTACTAATGGAATAGTTACACCTTCTTTCAAGTAGTAACAGTTACAGCCGGTTCAATATCTGAGTGATCTGTAATATGACATTTTGTCATATATGTATACAGAATATTTTATTTGATTTAACCTTATGATATCTGTGTGGAAAGAAAAATATACCTTATAGTTGATGACAAATTACTTCCTAAAATGTTATATCTGTTGTATCATTGAGCCATTTTAAGGATAAGTATATATTTTAGAAATACATGAATTTTGGAATGCACTATACCATTTTTTTCCCTATTGTGATGTAAGGACCATCTATATTAAAATAACCAGTAGTGAGACCTGAGAAAAGAAGGCTAAAATTCAGGGCAAGCTCCCTGGCAATCAGTCAGAGCCTCTAGGTCTGGGTGATATGAATCCTGAATTAAAGCATTTCAAGGAGATGAAAATCAATCCAACATATAGTTTTGAAAGTCTCCAGTCTGGTCCTTTACTCTCCATAGGCAACCACTTTAAAATCTTTCAATATACATTTTAAATTTTCTTACATAATTCTATATGATACATGTATTCTGTTGATTCTTTAATTCATTTTTTCCAGCTTTGCACAATATTTAGTGATTTTCACCTATGGTAAAATGTAATCAGTCTATGTTACAGTCCCTCCCTGCTCCAGTCAATTTTCTCTCCCCTCCAAAGCTCTCAGTAAAAAATATATCATAATTTGGTATCTTTACTTGATGACTACATAAGCACTGCTATCAGTACCATACAATGCTATAGTTACTTTTCAGTTGGGTTTGCCATCACCCCCAACCGTTAGCATTAATACATGGTTGTTTATTGATGTTCTTTAGTATTTAATTCTTCTTGTATAGATAATCCTAAAAATTCTTCACCTGTAAGCTTATTTTAATACAGTAAAATGTATAAATTATTAATTTCAGTATACTCTTGCTGGAGATATCTGTCAAGGATCCTGCTTTTTTTCTTCCATTCAGAACTTTTTTTCTTCTTTTTTTACTATATCTATTCAATAGAAGATAACTTAGATATTTCCTCTACCATCTTCTTTGTTCTGTGTTAAATTCTTCATTAACTGGATCTCATATCTCACCTTTAATTTTGTTGGTTTGTTTATTCATTTTGAGCATCCCATGGCTTCCTTTCAAAGGAAACACAGGCAGTATCTTGCAAATTGTTGTTGTTCAGTCACTAAGCTGTGTCTGGCTCTTTGTGACCGCATGGACTGCAGCATGCCATGCTTCCCTATCCTTCACTATCTCCCCCAGTTTTCTCAAACTCGTGTCTGTTGAGTCGATGATGCCACCCAAACATCTCATTATCTGTCACTTCCTTCTCCTCCTGTCTTCAATCTTCCCAGCATCTGGGTCTTTTCCAATGAGTCAGTTCTTTGCATCAGGTAGCCAAAGTATTGAAGCTTCAGCATCAGTCCTTCCAATGAATATTCAGAGTTGATTTCCATTAGTATTGACTGGTTTAATCTCCTTGCTGTCCAAGGAACTACCAAGAATCTTCTCTAGCACCACAATTTGAAAGCATCAATTCTTTGACTCTCAGCCTTCTTTCATTCCAGCTCTCACATCTGTACATGCAAATTGTAAAGTTCCTTAATTACAGATTTCCTGGTTGGAAATAATTTTTCCTCAGAAATGTGAAATATTTACCCATTGTTTTATTTCATATTTTGTTTTGGCAAAGATTTATGCCTTTTAAATCAGTTATTTGCAAACAAATATATTGTTTTTTTTTTCTTTGTATTCTTCTCTTTTTGTTTTTGTCCCAGTTTCCTCATTGCAAGCTTTAGATTTCCTGTATATATTTGATTATATACATTTTAATATAGATTTGATATTTTTCATTATCATATTAAAAGTAGCATGGTCCTTCTTGGAATGGACACCTATGAAATTTGGTTCTTATGAATTGTATCTACTATTTCTGTGGTGCATTTCTTCACTCCAGCTTCGCTTCCTTTCTCCAACTGTTGTTGGTTGAATATTGGATCTCCTGAAATGATTCTCTCCTTGACCTCTTTCCCACAATACTTTACTTTCTAGGAGGTTTTCTTGCCTATATTTTCCTCCAAATATTTGTTTCCTGATTATTGTTTATTTCATGATAAAACAAAAATTTTTTTTGGTTACCAATTCATAAAATGATGAATGGAAGCTCTGAGTTTATGTGTCTGCCTTATGTGAAGAATGCTAAGAGGGCACTTAGATATTTGACTGTTGGGCAGCCCTCAAACTGCTGAGACACATAGACAAAGAGTGGTTCCAAAGAGAAATATTTTAAAGTTCCACATACAATTTACAAGAACAGCTGTTCTGCTGAGTGTCAGAAGGGGACCAAGAATTTAACTTTACATTGTAGAGATCAGAGATCAGCAAAGTCTGTTCACCATGTATTTTTGTACTGACCATTAGTTAAGAATGGTTTTTACATCTTCTAATGATTTTTTAAAAGGCTACTTTTGGCACATGAAAATTATATATAAAGTACAAACTTCATTGTCTATAAATAAGCATTTATTGTAATCCAGCCAATTCATTTGATTGTGTATTGTCTCTGGCTACTTTTATTCTATACAATCAGTTGTACTAGTTGAATAGTTGTGACTGAGATTGTATTTAACCTCTCGTTGGCTTATACTGATATTGGGCTTACTACAAATTACAGCGATGTAGTTGTAAGTTGACACAATTTAAACTGTCATGCGTAACATCATAATACAGTGTATTTTCTTTGTGTTTGTTATTAGTCAATATCTATTGCATCAAAACAAAAAGGAAATGTACAATTCAAATGCCATGCTTTTAAGGGGTTTAGATAATTTTCTTACATGATTATATGGCAAGACATTTTAGTTATGCATCTATACTCTGGTTGGACTAAAATAATACAATATATATATAAAGATTCACCAACTTGCAAAAATTAGTTGTAAAAATAGAAATATTAAAGCAGAATATTTTATCACCATGGAATTTTTACACATATACACACACATACACACACACATAGGTCAAAATGAGGCTACAACTAAAGTAAGTTTCCAGGTTATTCATTTGTTAGCCAAGAAGAGAAAGCTATTTACCTATGGTGACTTAATTAAATCATGTTTGACTACAGAGGCTGAAGGAATGTATTCAGAGAAAATAAACTTAAGACTGTTAACCTTCAGTTGTACCAATGGATTTACAAGTCTAGGGCATCAGGAGAAACATCAATAGTAAAATAAAAAACAAGATTTCCTATTTTTCTTTGGCTCTTGGTGAATTGACAGATATTACCAATACTATTTAGTTGTTTGTTTATTTGAGAAGCCAAAGCTGAACTTGAAGTGACTGAAGAATTAGCTTCTATAAATAGCTTGTGTGGTATAGCCACAGCCAATAATTGATAAAAACATAAATTTAGTTCAACCAGAAATGGATTTCACTAAGATGTATTCAAATAAAGGGCATATAAATATATGTGGAAGAGAAAAAGGGATGATTGGACACATATTAAAAGCTTGTAAGAACTTAATGCTTATCATTATGGTTTTTTTTTTATTTTTTTTTTAGTAGCAGGTAAATTTGCAATAATTATTTGAATCTCAGTTCAGCTCAGTCACTCAGTCATGACCAACTTTTCGTGATCCCATGGACCAGAGCACGGCAGGCCTCCCTGTCCATCACCAACCCCCAGAGATTACTCAAACTCATCTCCATTGAGTCAATGATGCCATCCAACCATCTCCTCTTTAGTCATCCCCTTATCGTCCTGCCTTCAATCTTTCCCAGCATCCAGGTCTTTTCAAATGAGTCAGCTGTTTGCATCAGGTGGCCAAAGTATTGGAGTTTCAGCTTCAGCATCAGTCCTTCCAATGAGTATTCAGGACTGATTTCCTTTAGGATGGACTGGTTGGATCTCATTGCAGTCCAAGGGACTCTCAAGAATCTTCTCCAATACCACAATTCAAAAGCATCAATTCTTAATCATTCAGCTTTCTTTACAGTCCAACTCTCACATCCATACATGACTACTGGAAAAACCATAGCCTTGACTAGACAGACCTTTTTTGGCAAAGTGATGTATCTGGTTTTGAATATGTTGTCTAGGTTAGTCATAACTTTCCTTCCAAGGAGTAAGTGTCTTTTAATTTCATGGCTACAATCACCATCTTCAGTGATTTGGAAGCCCCTCAAAATAAAGTATGCCACTGTTTCCCCATCTATTTGCCATGAAGTGATGGGGCCAGATGCCTTGATCTTAGCTTTCTGAATGTTGAGCTTTAAGCCAAAGTTTTCACTCTCCTCTTTCACTTTCATCAAGTGGCTCTTTAGTTCTTCGCTTTCTGCCATAAGAGTGGTGTCATGTGAATATCAGAGGTTATTGGTATTTTTCCCAGGAATCTTGATTCCAGCTTGTGCTTCATCCAGCCCAGCGTTTCTCATGATGTACTCTGCATATAAGTTAAAGAAGCAGGGTGACAATATAGAGCCAGTTTGGAACCAATCTTTTGTTTCATGTCTAGTGCTAACTGTGGCTTCCTGACCTGCATACAGATTTCTCAAGAGGCAGGTCAGGTAGTCTGGCATTCCCATCTCTTTCAGAATGTTCCACAGTTTATTGTGATCCACACAGTCAAAGGTTTTGGCATAGTCAATAAAGCAGAAATAGATGTTTTTCTGGAACTCTCTTGCTTTTTTGATGATCCAGCAGATGTTGGCAATTTGATTTGTGGTTCCTTTGCCTTTTCTAAATCCAGCTTGAACATCTGGAAGTTCATGGTTCACATATTGCTGAAGCCTGGCTTGGAGAATTTTGAGAATTACTTTGCTAGCATGTGAGATGAGTGCAATTGTGCGGTAGTTTGAGTATTCTTTGGCATTGCCTTTCTTTGTGATTGGAATGAAAACTGACCTTTTCCTGTCCTGTGGCCACTGCTGTGTTTTCCAAATGTGCTGGCATATTTAGTGTAGCACTTTCGCAGCATCATCTTTTAGGATTTAAAATAACTCAACTGGAATACCATCACCTGTGCTAGCTTTGTCCATAGTGATGCTTCCTAAGGCCCATTTGACTTCACATTCCAGAATATCTGGCTCTAGGTGAGTGATCACACCATTATAATTACCTGGGTAGCGACAATCTTTTTTGTACAGTTCTGTGTATTCTTGCCAGCTCTTCTTAATATCTTCTGTTTTGAATCTCATATATAGTTAAACCAGTATTCGATACTGATTTTCATTTGGTCTTATGGGCTTAACCAACATTACTTGCATGCATTTTTATCAGAAATAAAAGTTAAATATTTCGACACAGGTATACATGTGTTCCCCATCCTGAACCCTCCTCCCTCCTCCCTCCCCATTCCATCCCTCTGGGTCATTTTGATATTTGGCAAAACTAATACAGTTATGTAAAGTTTAAAAATAAAATAAGTTAAAAAAAAAGTTAAATATTTCGACTTAGTTATAGGTCTTTAAAGGAGTAGGTGCTATAATTTAATTGCACCTCTCTGGGCTCATGGCTGACATTGACATTTTTATAAAAGAAAATTATTCTCAACTGCTATTAACATTGAGTAGCTCTGGAAATTAGCTTTTGCTAAAGACTTGAGATGAGTGTGTGCTGAGTCACTTCATTCCTGTCTGATTCTTTATGATTATATAGACTTTAACCCCCCAGGCTCCTTTTTCCATGGAATGCTCCAGGCAAAATTACTGGAATTGGTTGCCATGCCCTCCTCCAGGGGTTCTTCCTGACACAGGTATAGAACCCATATGTCTTATGTTTCCTGTATTGGCAGGTATGATTTTTACAAGCACCACCTGGGAAGCTCACATTCTTGATAATGTTCTTTAAATGGATTTAACCAAAATTTGCAAGGCAAAAAAGTGCTGATATGCAGAATATATACTATGTTGACATTTAGATGAAAACTAATATTGTTCAAACCACCAGTAATATTAAACTGCTCTATATACTTGCTGTACTCTCAAAGATAAGATATAAAGTGAGAGCACCTTCACCCCTCCCACTCCAGTTTGCAGCAGATGTATTTTCTGAGCTCAAACCACAGTTCTAGCAGCTTTTTTTTTTTTTTCCAGACCTCAGTAGAAATGCAAAGGAAAATTTCATATTTCAAAATATATTTATTCAATTGAAGACCTTTCACCCAACCTGCAATTGGAAGTGATTAATCTGCAAAATAATCATATACTGAGGCAAATATCAATAGAAAAATGTAAGAGAATTTGGTATTTCCTTTAAGCCTTGAATAATCTCAATTAAAATCATATGCTCATTGATTTCTATCAGTATTTGTCAATACCTATCATAGTGAAAAGACATTTTCAAAGATGAAATACAAATATCTCATCACATCCCATCATTAACAGATAAGCATTTGGAATTTTTCGATGATAAGTAATACTAACCTTGAATTTTAATTAAGTGAAATATTATTTATTCCCTATTTTAGTTTGCTAGGGCACCATAATAATTATGACATTCTGATGGCCTTAAACAACAGTTTTGTTGTCTCACAGATCTGAAGGGTAGTAGTTCAAGTCAAGGCTTTCCCATGTGTTTCTTTCTGAGGGATAGGGAAGAATCTGTTTTCAATCTGTCTTCTGAGTGATTTAGTAGTGGTCTTCGGAGTCCCTCCACTTGTTGACACATTGTCCCAATCTCTGACTGATGATCATAGTAATGATCAAGGTAAATGATGGCATTTACCTTGTGTGCATATCTGTCTCCAGTTTTTTCCATTTTATAAAGACATCAATTATACTGAATAGGGCCCATCCTAGTGACCTTATTTTAGCTTGATTTCTTCTGTGAAGACGTGATCATCAAATGAGCCCACATTCTGATGTTTAGGACTTCAACATAAAAATTTTTAGAGAACAGAATTCAACCCATAAGTTCTTTGAAAACGAATTTCATTCTTCTTATTGGCAAAATTATACTATAAAATTTATTATTTTTTATTTGAATATCAGTCATTTTAGTTTGTGTAAATGGATTATATATTAGTGCTACTCCTTTGCTCACCAATCTATGTGGTGAGTCAGATTTTAGTTTCTCTATGTGTCAGTTTATCCAGATATGCATCCTCCATTTGTAGGAAAGAATTGAATACATGGCTGGAAGGTGTTGTGGAGAAGACTCAGTAGGCTAATTGTTCCTTTATGTTCAGCCCTTTTTCCTGATTTAAACTCAATTCCTCCAGCCTTCCAACTACTGTACTTGGGGTTTGTAATTCTCAATATTTTCTTAGGTTCTTATATATAAATCATATTCATGATTAGTTTTCAAAAATAATTTTTGCTTCCAACTCTAAGTTGTTTACCATCCATCCATCTACTTCTTATGTCCATCTTGTCTGTTGTACCTTGAGTCCGATTAAGTGTTCAGTGAAGAAAACTGAGATTAGGAGTGTACAGAAATGGCCAAGCCCTCATTCTCAGTCATTGTCTAGGGGTAGCCTGGAAATAACAAGGTTTCAGTGTAAATGCTGAGGCAGATCCTAAAGACAGCATAGCTGAAGGTTGTAGGCTAACTGCACTCCCTGAAGTTGAATGGCAAGTCCTTTTGTGAAGGGATATTTGAATAATACATCCCCATTGTTGATGCAGTTCACTTCATAGTGCTTCTTAGATTTACTACTTTTTTACTCTTTCTTTAAAATTTTAAATGAGTTTTCATTTCACAGAAAAATTAAAGGGAATGTAAAGAGATATCCCATTTACATCCTACCATCATATATGCATATATTAGTGAACTCAGGTCCAGTTGCCAGCTGCCCTTAAATCAATACCCAAGGGGCAATTGTTGATAGAAAGGAAAGTTGCTTTTAATCAGAATGTTGGCAAACTTGAGAAATAGTGAACTCATTGTTCTCCAAAAACTATTTGCAAAGATTATGCCCAGCCATGAATTTTCTGAAGGGAGAAAGGAAAATAATCTCTGTTAATCTTTGAGATGGGGATCAGAGTCATCACCATCCCTCAGTGCATGCAGGCTTGTTGACTTCTTGTAATCTTTCTTTATATGCCATCTTGTTCACACAGTTTATTCACACAATTTGATTGCAAGGTTACTGAAGGGGGATCTAGGAAAGAGATTGATCATGTGTTAATTACTTGTCCTTTATTTCCACATCTTTGATCTATAGAAAGAGCCGACAGGTTAGGCAAGATCAAAAGATCTGAAAGGTTTGCTAGGGCCAAAAAGGAGTAGAGACTGTGTGTGTGTTGAGGGGGTGAGGGTGGTGGTGCCTGGTTTAATACTTACAATGTAGCTTGCCTTAAATTGGCAAGAAAAGGGGTTCTCTGCTGAGGGTGGTTTCCTGCAAAGAGCTGCTTACAAATATCCTCCTCCATTATTAGCATTCTCGCACCAGAGTGGTACATTTGTTACAACTGATGAACCAACACTGAGGCATCATAATCAAAGTACCTTATTGGCCTAAAAGCTGAGCCTCCCAAAAGAACTAGATTGTCATAAATCTTCTCCCCCAAAGTTTTGCAGCTCTTATCACTAGTGAGAAGTCAACAGCACAACAAAACAGACATTGTCACAAAATCATCATGTCACCCATGACTTTGCTATCACATGCACAATATGAGTATAGTTCCTCCTCTGTTCCAGTTGGGTTTTTATGCTGACAGGAAACTTACAAGATGAGGTAATCTTAAGAAACAATGGGCACTCCTCATTACCCTTTGTAACCATCTATTCTAAACTGCCTCATTCTTTTGAGGGGTCCGAGTCTCTGGTGCCATACTTTTCTCAGTTAGGATTAAGGCTGTTGGGGAAGAAAATTTTTCCTCTGTCCTCTTACATTTGATGTCTGGGGCTGAAAATTAACAAATTACACATCATCAAGAGGTAAAAGGGCAATTCTGTCATGCAAATAATATGGCCTTGTTTCAGAACTGAAAGGTAGGGGTTATGTTATAATTCTTCCAATAGTACATAAACTCCTCACTGAAAATTTCTCTACAACCAACACTATAAATTCTGAAGATTTTAAGTTGCAGATTTCAGGACTGCATGCATCAAAATCTGAAGCTACTATAGAGCCCTTTCTTGTTTTAGTCAGTTCAGTTCACTTCAGTCACTCAGTCATATTGGACTCTTTGTGACCCCATGGACTGCAGCACGCCAGGCTTCCCTGTCCATCACCAACTTCCGAGCTGACTCAAACTCACGTCCATTGAGTCAATGATGCCATCTACTATCTCACTGTCTGTTGCCCTCTTCTCTGCCCACCTTCAATCATTCCCAGCATCAGGGTCTTTTCCAGTGAGTCACTTCTTCCCTTCAGGTGGCCGTTGTCTTGGAGTTGCAGCTTCAACATCATTCCTTTCAATGAATATTCAGGACTGATTTACTTTAGAATGGACTGGTTTGATCTCCTTCCTGTCCAAGGGATTCTCAAGAGTCTTCCCCAACACCACAGTTCAAAAACATTAATTCTTCAGCGCTCAGCTTTCTTTATAGTCCAGCTCTCACATCCATACATGACTACTAGAAAAACCATAGATGGACTAGATGGACCTTGTTGGCAAAGTAATGTCTCTGCTTTTTACTGTGCTGTCTAACTTGGTCATAACTTTCCTTCCAAAGAGCAAGTGTGTTTTAATTTCATGGCTGCAGTCACCATCTGCAGTGATTTTGGAGCCTCCCCCCCCAAAGAAAGTCTGTCACTGTTTCCATTGTTTCCCCATCTATCTGCCATGAAGTAGTGGTACAAGATGTAATGATTTTAGTTTTCTGAATGTTGAGCTTTAAGCCAACTTTTTCACTCTCTCCTTACACTTTCATCAAGAGGATCTTTAGTTCTTCTTTCTTCTGCTGTAAGTGTGGTGTCATCTGCATATCTGCAGTTATTGATATTCCTCCCGGCAATCTTAATTCCAGCTTGTGCTTCATCCAGTCCAGCATTTTTCATGACGTACTCTGCATTTAAGTTAAATAAGCAGGGTGACATGCTCATTTTCTGATTTGGAACCAATCTGTGGTTCCATGTCCAGTTCTACTGTAGCTTCTTGACCTGCATACAGATGCCTAAGGAGGCAGGTATGGTGGTCAGGTGTTCCCATCTCTTTAAGAATGTTCCACAGTTTGTTTTTGATCCACACAGTCAAAGGCTTTGGTATAGTCAATAAAGCAGAAATAGATGCTTTTCTGGAACTCTCTTGCTTTTTTGATGATCCAACAGATGTTGGTAATTTGATCTCTGGTTCCTCTGCCTTTTTAAAATCCAGCTTGAACATCTGAAAGTTCATGGTTCATGTACTATTGAAGCCTATCTTGGAGAATTTTGAGAATTACTTTGCTAGTGTGTGAGATGAGTGCAATTGTGTTGTAGTTTGAGCGTTCTTTGGCATTGCCTTTCTTAGGGATTGGAATGAAAACTGACCTTTTTCAGGCCTGTTGCCACTGCTGCATTTTCCAAATTTGCTGGCATATTGCTTGCAGCACTTTCACAACATCATCTTATAGAATCTGAAATATCTCAACTGGAATTCCATCACCTCCACAAGCTTTGTTTGTAGTGATGCTTCCTAAGGCCCACTTTACTGCACATTCCACGATGTTTGGGTCTAGGTGAGTGATCACACCATCATGATTATCTGGGTCATGAAGATCTTTTTTGTGTAGTTTTTCTGTGTAGTCTTGCCAAATCTTCTTAATATCTTGTGCTCTGTCAGGTCCATACTATTTCTGTCCTTTATTGAGCCCATCTTTGCATGAAATGTTCCCTTGGTGTCTCTAATTTTCTTGAAGAGATCTCTAGTCTTACCCATCCTATTGTTTTCCTGTATTTCTTTGTATTGATCACTAAGGAAGACTTTTTTCTCTCCTTGCTATTCTTTGGAGCTCTGCATTCAGATGGATACATCTTTCCCTTTCTCCTTTGCCTTTCACTTGTCTTTGTACAGCTATTTGTAAGGCCTCCACAGACAAGCATTTTGCCGTTTTGCAATTTTTTCTTGAAGATGGTTTTGATCACTGCCTCCTGGGCAATGTCACTTCCATCTATAGCTCTTCAGGCACTCTATCAGTTCTAATCTCTTGAATCTATTTCTCACTTCCAGTGTATAATCATAAGGGATGTGATTTAGGTTACACCTGAATGATCTAGTGGTTTTCCCTACTTTCTTCATTTTAAGTCTGAATTTGGTAATAAGAAAGAAGTTCATGATTTGAGCCACAGTCCCTATTCAAATTTTTGGCTTTCTTTTCATTGGGTATATGGGTTGGTGACTTATTCTTAGGTGAGAGAAATGGCTTACCTGCTATAGTGGCCCCTTGTTATGGCAGAAAATTCAAGTTGTAGCTGTATACCTTTTAGTTTTGAGAGAATTCGCCTGGTATGACACCTTCCCTGCTGCTGCTGCCACTGCTGCTAAGTTGCTTCAGTAGTGTCCGACTCTATGCAACCCCATAGACGGCCTCCTACCAGGCTCCTCTGTCCCTGGGATTCTCCAGGCAAAAACACTGGAGTGGGTTGCCATTTCCTTCTCCAATGCATGAAAGTGAAAAATGAAAAGTGAAAGTGAAGTCGCTCAGTCATGTCCAACTCTTAGCGACCCCATGGACTGCAGCCTACCAGGCTTCTCCGTTCATAGGATTTTCCAGGCAAGAGTACTGGAGTGGGGTGCCATTGCCTTCTCCGGACCCCTTCCCTAGATCCCTAGAAAACTTACTGAAGGAACTGTTCTCTGATTCTTCATAAGGTTTGCTTCTGCCTTCTAGAGCACATGGCTGTTACTGAAACCTACAATGTGCTAACCTCCTATTTAGTTTTCCTGTCTACAGATATCATGAGGTAATGAATTTCTTTAATGCTTTTCAGGATATTCAGATAGCTCAATTTTCTTAAGACTATATTATGGTAGAAAATGAGAACATTAACATAGACCTGGAACAAATTATGTTTTTGCCATTCCATGTGAATTTGAACTGTTTCTGATCTTTCTTTCTTTCTTTTTTTTTTTTTGAGAGGGTTGTATATAAATGAATACATTTGACAAATCAATGACTGCATATTATATACCTGAATTTTCAATCTATTCTTGCAAAAATTCTATCTCTTGGATGGTGGGCACAACTGTGTCTATGCCTTGCTTGAGACGGTGGTATTTTACAGTTCTTGTGTTAAGACCTGCCTGAACTATACAACATAGTTTTTGTTATTTTATTTTATTTTTAATTTTTTTATTTTAATTTTATTTTATTTTTAAACTTTACAAAGTTGTATTAGTTTTGCCAAATATCAAAATGAATCCGCCACAGGTATACATGTATACATTCTTTGTGTGTGTGATTTGTATGAAATATGACTACTCCCACCCTCTTTAGATTTTTAAGGTATCATTAGTCTCTTCTATTTCCCTGGATATAATGATGATGATGTTGTTTACTACAGAGGTTTTCCTCCTGTAATAGCTTTTGCCCGTTAGTCCAAAGACTTTCATGGGTGTTATTCCAACTTCCAAGTATATAGGTTTCAATTATACACACATGGCATTTATAAGGTGGCTTCCCCACTGGTACTAATGGTTAAAGAATCCATCTGCCACTGCAGGATATGTAAGAGATGTGAGTTTGATTTGTGGGTCTGGAAGATCCCCTGGAAGAGGGCACAGCAACCCACTCCAGTATTCTTGCCTGGAGAATCCCTTGGACAGAGGAGTCTGGTGGGCTTCAGTGCATAGGGTCACAAAGAGCTGGACACAGCTTAGCAGAGGGTAGATAAATGACCCTGGGTGGGTAGATGGAAAAAGTAACAACTGTAAACCAGATTCTGACTTGGATGTCCATTATGTAGTTTCTGTTTGTTTTCTAAAAGAGGGACCATGGTGATGCTCTAGGTATCTGGGATAAATATTACATTATAACCTGTAGCCAACAGTCACTGAAATTTCTGGGATTTCTCTTTTCCCATTGTATGTGAACTGGATTTTATCCTTTTAGGAAAAAGATCAGAGAAATGATTATACTATACACATGCCTTGGTGTTTTTGGTCCTTCCTCTGTAGGTTCCTGCATTCACAATCACTTATAGCTATGTGCTTATTTATTCCTGTTTTGTATAGAACACCTACAAACACATGCACACTCATGGAGTCCTTTCTTTGCAGAGTAATGCAAGACCATAAAAATAAATTTACAAGCTGAAATCATACAAAGTATTCTTAATTGAATCAATAGAAAATATGATTTTCCATAAACTCTAAGATCATTTTTCAAACTTTAATTTTTTCTTACCCTCAGTTCTGTTTTTAAGGAAATGGAAAAAAGACTGATAAAACTAATATTTATTTGTTCTCAGTCACTCAGTCGTATCTGACTCTTTGAGATCCCATGGATTGTGGAATTTTCCAGACAATAATACTGGAGTGGGTGCCATTTCCTACTCCATGGGATCTTGCTGAACCAGGGATCAAACCTTCGTCACTTGCATTTCCTGCATTGGCAGGCAGATTCTTTACCATTGTGCCACCTGGGAAGCCCAATATTCATTTACTACATTGTAATTTAAAATATCCGAATTAACATGTCTTACTTTGCAGAAAAATGATCAAGAAAACATTGAACAGTGGTTGCCTTTTTCTCATTGTATAATCTACAGTTTGGAACAAACATTTTTTATGTCATGAGGAAGTGACATGCTTCTTCCTGTGTTTGGGTCAGCTTTCAGTATTTTATCGTTTGCACTTTCAGTGTCATGAAATACCTCCTGGAGTTCCTTTAATGACGTTTTTTTGGCTGATGTCATTTCCTCTGGAACTTCTTTATCCTTTTCATCATTACCATATTTTTTAGACCGATAAGTTTATCTTCACTCCAGTCTACTGGCTGCATATCCAGAGTTTCTTCAACTGTGATAGCCCAACATTCTGACAGTCATTTGTTTCTTCTCTAAATTCAATTCATCTGATTTGAATTTCATTTCCAGAATAATCACCTTTTCTTTTTTTATTGGCTACTTCCCTCTTTTGATTCTGGATTATTATATACATGATAGGGGCTTGTTGTTCAGTCACTGTGTCATGTCCAACTCTTTACAACCCCATGGACTACAGGACAGGACACCAGGCTTCCCTATCCTTCAATATCTGCCCCAGTTTGCTCAAAGTCATGTCCATTGAGTCAGTGATGCCATCCGACTATCTTATCTTCTGTCACTCCCTTCTCCTTCTGTCCTCAGTCTCTTTCAGCATCAGGATCTTTTCCAATGAATTGGCTTTATGCATCAGATGGCCAAAGTATTGGAGCTTCAGCTTCAGCATTAGTCTTTCCAAATGAATATTCAGGATTGATTTCCTTTAGGATTGTCTAGTTTTACTTCCTTGCTGTCCAAAGGATTCTCAAGAGTCTTCTCTAGCTCCCCAGTTTGAAAACATAAATTCTTTGGCGCTCAGCCTTCTTTATGGCCTAGCTCTCACATCCATACATGACTGCTGAAAAAACCATAGCTTTGACTATTTGGACTTTGTTGGCTAAATGCTATCTCTGCTTTTTAATATGATGTCTAGGTTTTACACAGCTTTCCTTCCAAAGAACAGGTGTCTATTAATTTCATAGGTATAGTCACCATCTGCTGTGATTTTGGGAGCCCAAGAAAAGAAAATCTGTCACTGTTTACACTTTTTCCCCATCTATTTGCCACAAAGTGAGTGAAGGGACCACATGTCATGATCATAGGGGCCATTCAGTGGGGAATAAGCAGGAACCACAGTTGCATGCATTGCTATCTATGTGTGGTTTGGATGATGAATGTGCATTCACAGACTCTGAGAGAAGTAAAGTGATTGGTCACTAATCACGGTGTGTATCTGTTATTCATGTGAGATTTGAAGACTGGGGACCTAGAAGTGACACTAATACTTTTTACAGTCACTCTCAATGGAACTGTAGTATCTAAAATTTGAGTGTAGATGTTGGGTGGAGGGGGCGGGGAGACAGAATTATTTAAACTCTGGTAACTGAGATTCACACACTTCAGATCCATGTTAAGTGAAGACTGCTTCTGTCCTTGTGTTGACTGTGTGTGTGTGTGCTGCTCTCCACCATCCGAGATCTATTGAATTAGAAACTCTAGGATAGAGCACAATGATGTATATTTCTCTATTTTATCAAGCCTCCCAAGTGATTTTGATAGATGTAGGTTACACACACACACACACACACACACAAACACACACGAGTAACTATCAATGCTTGCCCACCTATTTTATTCTTAGAGATGTAGCCTTCACAACTTTGTGCAGATCAAGCCCCCTTGCATACTATGATAATCGCAACACTCTGGATTGCTCCTAGTAGCTAGGAACTAATACTTGACTTCCACTGCTCCAGGTTCCATCATTCCTAATGATGTTAACAAGCCTAGCTTTGTAACACCTTATGCACTCACCCCTAACCTGCAGAGGGAAGTTACCAGGGGCCTCAGTAATGATAGTGCCCCTCTCATTATACCATTTCTGATGGACTTGGTGGAAGGGTGTGTCTTCTGGTTGTTCCCTTGAAACTTAGTAATCTGTCCTGTCTTTTTCAACTAATAAATTCTTTTTCAAAGGGAAAAGGAACAAAAGTATCAATGGAAAACTAAGAAATTTGCAAGGGAGATGTATAATATATATCATTATACTATCAATTCAGTTCAGTCACTCAGTTGTGTCCGACTCTTTGCGACCCCATGAATCGCAGCACGCCACGCCTCCCTGTCCATCATCAACTCCCGGAGTTCACTCAGACTCACATCCATCGAGTCAGTGATGCCATCCAGCCATCTCATCCTCTGTCGTCCCCTTCTCCTTCTGCCCCCAATCCCTCCCAGCATCAGGGTCATTTACAATGACTCAACTCTTCGCATGAGGTGGCCAAAGTACTGGAGTTTCAGCTTTAGCATCATTCCTTCCAAAGAACACCCAGGACTGATCTCCTTCAGAATGGACTGGTTGGATCTCCTTGCAGTCCAAGGGACTCTCAAGAGTCTTCTCCAACACCACACCTCAAAGGCATCAATTCTTTGGCGCTCAGCTTTCTTCATAGTCCAACTCTCACATCCATACATGACCACAGGAAAAACCATAGCCTTGACTTGATGGACCTTTGTTGGCAAAGTGATGTCTTTGCTTTTGAATATGTTATCTAGGTTGGTCATAACTTTGCTTCCAAGGAGTAAGCGCCTTTTAATTTCATGGCTGCAGTCACCATCTGCAGTGATTTTGGAGCCCCCAAAAAGAAAGTCTGACACCGTTTCCCCATCTATTTCCCATGAAGTGACGGGACTAGATGCCATGATCTTCATTTTCTGAATGTTGAGTTTTAAGCCACCTTTTTCACTCTCCTCTTTCACCTTCATCAAGAGGCTTTTTAGTTCCTCTTCACTTTCTACTATAAAGGTGGTGTCATCTGCATATCTGAGGTTATTGATATTTCTCCCAGCAATCTTGATTCTAGCTTGTGCTTCTTCCAACCCAGCATTTCTCATGATGTACTCTGCATATGTTAAATAGCGGGGTGACAATATACAGCCTTGATGTACTCCTTTTCCTATTTGGAACCAGTCTGTTGTTCCATGTCCAGTTCTAACTGTTGCTTCCTGACCTGCATACAGATTTCTCAAGAGGCAGGTCAGGTGGTCTGGTATTCCCATCTCTTTCAGAATTTTCCACAGTTTATTGGGATCCACACAGTCAAAGGCTTTGGCATAGTCAATAAAGCAGAAATAGATGTTTTTCTGGAACTCTCTTGCTTTTTTGATGATCCAGCAGATGTTGGCAATTTGTTCTCTGGTTCCTCTGCCTTTTCTAAACCCAGCTGAACATCTGGAAGTTCATGGTTCACGTATTGCTGAAGCCTGGCTTGGAGGATTTTGAACATTACTTTACTAGCATGTGAGATGAGTGCAATCCTGTGGTAGCTTGAGCATTCTTTGGCATTGCCTTTCTTCGGGATTGGAATGAAAACTGACTTTTTCCAGTCCTGTGGCCACTGCTGAGTTTTCCAAATTTGCTGAGTTTTTCCCAAATTTGCTGAGTTTTCCAAATTTCCCCAGGTCAGTAGGTGCCCAATATGCTACTGGAGATAGGTGGAGAAATAACTCCAGAAACAATGAAGGGATGGAGCCAAAGTAAAAACAATACCCTGTTGTGGATGTGACTGGTGATAGAAGCAAGGTCCAATGCTGTAAAGAGCAATACTGCAGAGGAACCTGGAAAGTCAGGTCCATGAATCAAGGCAAATTAGAAGTGGTAAAACAAGAGATGGCAAGAGTGAATGTTGACATTCTAGAAATCAGCTAACTAAAATGGACTGGAATGGGTGAATTTAACTCAGATGATCATTATATCTACTACTGTGGGCAGGAATCCCTTAGAGGAAATGGAGTAGCCATCATGGTCAACAAAAGAGTTTGAAATGCAGTACTTGGGTGCAATCTCAAAAGTGACAGAATGATCTCTGTTTGTTTCCAAGGCCAACCATTCAATATCAGAGTAATCCAAGTCTGTGCCCCAACCAGTAATGCTGAAGAAGCTGAAGTTGAACAGTTCTATGAAGACCTACAAGACCTTTTAGAACTAATACAATTATGTAAAATTTAAAAATTAAAAAAAAAAAAAGAACTAACACCCAAAAAAGATGTCCTTTTCATAGGGGACTGGAATGCAAAAGTAGGAAGTCAAGAAACACCTGGAGTAACAGGCAAATTTGGCCTTGGAATGAGGAATGAAGCAGGGCAATGACTAAGAGAGTTTTGCCAAGAAAATGCATTGGTCAGAGCAAACACCCTCTTCCAACAACACAAGAGAAAACTCTACACATGGACATCACCAGATGGTCAACACCAAAATCAGATTGATTATATTCTTTGCAGCCAAAGATGGAGAAGCTCCATACAGTCAACAAAAACAAGACCAGGAGCTTACTGTGGCTCAGATCATGAACTCCTTATTGCCAAATTCAGACTGAAATTGAAGAAAGTAGGGAAAACCACTAGACCATTCAGGTATGACCTAAATCATTCATTATAGTATAGCTCATATCTAATAGAATAAATATTTTCAAATATTCTACCTAGTAACATAGATGTATTCTTTCTTTATCTATTTAAAAATATTTATTATAATTTTTAATTTTATGGAAATTTTGAATGTTATTTTCCATTTACAGTTATTAGAAAATATTGGCTATAATCCCTGTGTTGTACAATATATCCTTGATGGTATCTTACACCAATATTTTGTGCTTCTCACTCTCCCATCCCTATATTGATATCCCCACACTGGTAACCATTAGTTGGTTCTCTGGATCTGTGGGTCTGCTTATATTTTTGTTATAGTCACTAGCTTGCTATATTTTTTAAAATTCTACTTATAAAATGATATGATACTGTATTTTCTTAGACGAATACAGTATTTTTTAAATTGAAGTGTAGTTAATTTATGCTGTGTTAATTTCTGTTATATAGCAAAGTGATGTAGTTATACATATACATATATATATTTATTTATGTACACATTCTTTGTAATTTTTTTCCATTACGGTTTATATTTAACTGTATTAAATATAGTTCCCTGTGTAATACAGTAAGACCTTGTTATTTATCCATTTAATATACATGAGTTTACATCTGTTAATCCCAAACTCCCACTTCATCCCTTCCCACTATCTGCCCTTGGCAGCCACAGTTATGTTCTCAGTGTCTGCTGCTGCTGCTGCTGCCTCGCTTCAGTCATGTCCGACTCTGTGCGACCCCATAGATGGCAGCCAACCAGGCTTCCCGTCCCTGGAATTCTCCAGGCAAGAACACTGGAGTGGGTTGCCATTTCCTTCTCCAATGCATGAAAGTGAAAAGTGAAAGTGAAGTCGCTCAGTCGTGTCCGACTCTAGCGACCCCATGAACTGCAGCCCACCAGGCTCCTCCGTCCACGGGATTTTCCAGGCAAAAGTACTGGAGTGGGGTGCCATTGTGTCTGCTAGTCTGTTTATGTTTTATAGTTATGTTCTTTTGTGTCATAGTCTAGATTCCATGTGTAAATAATATCATATGTATTTATCTTTCTGTTCTGACTTTTTAGTTAGTATGAGATTCTCTAGGCCCATCCATGTTGCTTCAAATTTGTTGTTGTTTAGTTGATAAGTCATGTCTGACTCTTTGTAACCCTATGTACAGTAGCCCACCAGCCTCCTCTGTTCATGGGATTTCCTAGGCAAGAATACTGGAGTGGGTTGTCATTTCCTTCTCTAGAGGATCTTCCCTACCCAGGAATTAAACCTAAATCTCCTGCATTGGGAGGCAGATTCTTTAATGCTGAGCCACCAGGGAAACCCATTGCTGCAAATGGCTTTATTTAATTTATTTTCATGGCCAAGTACTATTCCACTTTATGTATGTGCAACTTCTTCCTTAGTCATTCACCTATCTATAGACACTTATGATTCCTTGTCTTGGCTACTAAGGGTGGTGTCATCTGCATATCCGAGGTTATTGATATTTCTCCTGGCAATCTTGATTCCAGCTTGTGCTTCTTCCAGCCCAGTATTTCTCATGATGTACTCTGCATAGAAGTTAAATAAGCAGGGTGACAATATACAGCCTTGACATACTCCTTTTCATATTTGGAACCAGTCTGTTGTTCCATGTCCAGTTCTAACTGTTGCTTCCTGACCTGCATATAGGTTTCTTAAGAGCCAGGTCAGGTGGTCTGGTATTCCCATCTCTTTCAGAATTTTCCACAGTTGATGGTGATCCACACAGTCAAAGGCTTTGGCATAGTCAATAAAGCAGAAATAGATGTTTTTCTGGAACTCTCTTGCTCTTTTGATGATCCAGCTGATGTTGGCAATTTGATGTCTGGTTCCTCTGCCTTTTCTAAAACCAGCTTGAACATCTGGAAGTTCATGGATCACATACTGCTGAAGCCTGGCTTGGAGATTTTTGAGCATTACTTTACTAGCATGTGAGATGAGTACAATCATACAGTAGTTTGAGTGTTCTTTGACATTGCCTTTCTTTGGGATTAGAATGAAAACTGACCTTTTCCAGTCCTGTGGCCACTGCAGAGTTTTCCAAATTTGCTGGCATATTGAGTGCAGCACTTTCACAGAATCATCTTTCAGGATTTGGAACAGCTCAACTGGAATTCCATCACCTCCACTAGCTTTGTTCGTAGTGATGCTTCCTAAGGCCCACTTGACTTCACATTCCAGGATGTCTGGCTCTAGGTCAGTGATCATACTACCATGATTATCTGGGTCGTGAAGCTCTTTTTTGTACAATTCTTCTGTGTATTCTTACCACCTCTTCTTAATATCTTCTGCTTCTGTTAGGTCTATACCATTTATGTCCTTTATCGAGCCCATCTTTACATGAAATATTCCCTTGGTAACTCTAATTTTCTTGAAGATGTCTCTAGTCGTTCCCTTTCTGTTGTTTTCCTCTATTTCTTTGCATTGATCACTGAGGAAGGCTTTCTTATCTCTCCTTGCTATTCTTTGGAACTCTGAATTCAGATGCTTATATCTTTCCTTTTCTCCTTTGCTTTTCTCTTCTCTTCTTTCCACAGGCCTATTTGTAAGGCCTCCTCAGACAGCCATTTTGCTTTTTTGCATTTCTTTTCCATAGGGATGGTCTTGATCCCTGTCTCCTGTACAATCTCACAAACCTCCATCCATAGTTCATCAGGCATTCTGTCTTATCAGATCTAGTCCCTTAAATTTATTTCTCACTTCCACTGTATAATTATAAGGGATTTGATTTAGGTCATACCTGAATGGTCTAGTGTTTTTCCCCACTTTCTTCAATTTAAGTCTGAATTTGACAATAAGAAGTTCATGATCTGATCCACAGTCAGCTCCCAGTCTTGTTTTTGCTGACTGTATAGAGCTTATCCATCTTTGGCTGCAAAGAATATCATCTATCTGATTTCAGTGTTGACCATATGGTGATGTCCATGTGTAGAGGCTTCTCTTATTTTGTTGGAAGAAAGTTTTTGCTATAACCAGTGTGTTCTCTTGGCAAATTCTATTAGCATTTGACCTGCTTCATTCCGTATTCCAAGGCTAAATTTGCCTGTTACTCCAGGTGTTTCTTGACTTTCTACTTTTGCATTCCAATACCCTATAATGCAAAGGACATCTTTTTTGGGTGTTATTTCTAAAAGGTCTTGTAGGTCTTCATAGAACCATTCAACTTCAGCTTCTTCAGCATTGCTGATTGGGGCATAGACTTGGATTACCGTAATATTGAATGGTTTGCCTTGGAAACGAACAGAGATCATTCTGTCGTTTTTGAGATTGCATCCAAGTACTGCATTTTGAGCTCTTTTGTCGACCATGATGGCTACCCTATTTCTTCTAAGGGATTCCTGCCCACAGTAGTAGATATAATGGTCATCTGAGTTACATTCACTCTTTCCAGTCCATTTTAGTTCACTCATTCCTACAATGTCAACATTCACTCTTGCCATCTCCTGTTTGACCACTTTCAATGTGCCTTGATTCATGGACCTGACATTCCAGGTTCCTATGCAATATTGCTCTTTATGGCATCAGACCTTGCTTCTATCACCAGTCACATCCCCAACTGGGTATAGTTTTTTTCTTTGGTTCCAACCCTTCATTCTTTCTGGAGTTATTTCTCCACCTATCTCCAGTAGCATATTGGGCACCTACCAACCTGGGGAGTTCCCCTTTCAGTATCCTATCATTTTGCCTTTTCATACTGTTCATGGGGTTCTCAAGGCAAGAATACGGAAGTGGTTTGTCATTCCCTTCTCCAGTGGACCACATTCTGCCAGACCTTTCCACCATACCCACCCGTCTGGGGTGGCCCCACACAGCATGGCTTAGTCTCATTGAGTTAGACAAGGCTGTGGTCTGTGTGATCAGATTGGCTAGTTTTCTGTGATTATGGTTTCAGTGTGTCTGCCCTCTGATGCCCTCTCACAATACCTAATGTCTTACTTGGGTTTCTCTTACCTTGGGCCTGGGGTATCTCTTCACATCTGCTCCAGCAAAGTGCAGCCACTGCTCCTTACCTTGGATGAGAGGTATCTCCTCACCACCGCCCCTCCTGACCTTGAATGAGGAGTAGCTCCTCTCAGCCCTCCTATGTCCATGCAGCCACGACTCCTTGGACATGGGGTTGCTCTCTCGGCCGCCGCCCCTGACCTCGGGCATGGAGTAGCTCCTCTCGGCCACTCCTGTGCCAACGCAGCCTGAAAATCTTGGTCACTGCTCCTGACCTTGGACGAGGGGTAGCCCCTCTCGGCCAGGCTTCTGCGCAGTCCATCCCAGCTGGTGCGCTTCTATGAACATCAGTTCACTTCAGTTCAGTTGCTCAGTCGTGTCCGACTCTTTGCGACCCCATGCACCTCAGCATGCCAGGCCTCCCTGTCCATCACCAACTCCCAGAGTTCACTCAAAACTCATGTCCATCGAGTAAGTCATGCCATCCAGCCATCTCATCCTCTGTTGACCCCTTCTCCTCCTGCCCCCGATCCCTCCCAGCATCAGAGTCTTTTCCAATGAGTCAACTCTTAGCATGAGGTGGCCAAAGTACTGGAGTTTCAGCTTTAGCATCATTCCTTCCAAAGAACACCCAGGACTGATCTCCTTTAGGATGGACTGGTTGGATCTCCTTGCAGTCCAAGGGACTCTCAAGAGTCTTCTCCAACACCACACCTCAAAAGCATCAATTCTTTGGCGCTCAGCTTTCTTCACAGTCCAACTCTCACATCCATACATGACCACAGGAAAAACCCTAGCCTTGACTAGATGGACCTTTGTTGGCAAAGTAATGTCTCTGCTTTTGAATATGCTATCTGGGTTGGTTAATATTTTCCTTCCAAGGAGTAAGCATCCTTTAATTTCATGGCTGCAATCACCATCTGCAGTGATTTTGGAGCCCAGAAAAATTAAGTCTGACACTGTTTCCACTGTTTCCCCATCTATTTCCCATGAAGTGATGGGACCGGATGCCATGATCTTCGTTTTCTGAATGTTGAGCTTTAAGCCAACTTTTTTACTCTCCTCTTTCACTTTCATCAAGAGGCTTTTTAGTTCCTCTTCACTTTCTGCCATAAGGGGCACATATATCTTTTATTTTTTTTTAATTTTATTTTATTTTTAAACTTTACATAGTTGTATTAGTTTTGCCAAACATATATCTTTTAAAATTGTAGTACTGTCCAGATATATGCCAAGGGGTGGGACTGCTGGATCATATGGCCTCTCTACTTTTAGTTTTTTGAGAAGCTTTCATACCATTTTCCATAGTGGCTGCATCAACTTATGTTCCCACCAACAGTGTAGGAGGGTTCCCTTTTCTCCACAGCCTCTCCAGCATTTATTTTTAGACATTTTATTTCTAGAAGGAAATAGAATTGTCCACTTTCTTTTTCTCAGGTCACATAGTGTTTGGCAAAGTAGATTCCACTGAGAGTATGCCCTGGTTATGGAGAATGTTGTGAGTATATTTTAAAATGATTACTTTCCTGTTCTTCCTACTTGACACAACAGGAATTTTTTTTCCGGTTTCAGTCAAGAGAACCTTGTGAGGTTTCTGGTAGTGATCCCTAATACTAGGTCCCTAGAAATTTTAAATTCTCAGGGTAGTCCTCAGCCTCCAAAACAGTCAGCCTCCAGCAATCTGTCAAAACCGGTTTAAATAGCTCTGTCAATTGCTGGCCTCAGTGACTTCTGCTACAGATAAGCTGATGATGAATGTGGCTCTTTGTATTTTCCTCCCTCTCCATTTTTCAAAGTAGTGGTTTTCCCTGTTACTTCAATTCTCTAATAAATCTAAGAAAAGTTAATGATTTTTATTTTGTTCAGCCTCTTTTTTTCTTCTTTTCATTATGAATACAGTATTGATGACTTTTAAGCTCTTTACATGTCAGTGAAAAAACTGGAGCAACAATTTTTTAAAGATCTTTTTCTCCTCACTTACAGAATTTAAGCAGTGTGATAAAATCTTTGATAGTCACTTAACTTTCTTTCACTTTTTTATTCTAAAGGTCACCAACCAAGCTTCTTGCTCTTTTGTTTATTTAATAAATTTAATAAATCTTAAATTTATTCATGTGCTAGCAAATAAAATTAACATATGATTGTAATATTTATGTCTTAAATCACTGTTACTATTTTATATGGTGTTCTCTTTATTATTATTATTTATATTAATACACAGTTTCTGAGTGTTGGTATTATGTTAAATGTATTGTTTGTGAGCAAATAGTAATTCAGAATATGGATTATATATCTGTTCTATTATGTCAAACTATTTGAGAGGATTTGAATCAGTTCTCTCGGCAAACATATTTTTAAAATATGCTAATATATGCTTAGTTTTATATCATCTTTGCTGAATCATTAATCAAGTAATTTTATGTCCCTCAATATAATCAATAATCAGCATGAATTTACTTTTGACTAAATCAACATTACTCTTTTTTTTTTTTTAAAGTATTGTATTCTATAAGGGAGAATCAATTATTTGTCATTTTAAGTACACTCCAAATCAAGACAAAGTTATATTTTTTCAGTGTCTAGCTTATGCATACTAATAAAGGCACTTAATACATTATGCTTCAGGGGATATTGCTCTCATATCTGCTGTCCTACATTTTTTATTTTTCTGTGGATACTAATCAGTTTTACACCTTGAGCTGAGGGACTGTGACCTCTTATAGAGGAGAGATTTGACAAATAGGTACATTAAAGTGAAATAATTCAAAACTGCCAGTTATTTATAAACAACTCTTTAGCTCCTGAAATATAGCAGAGTGTTATCATTCTCAAAGTTAGCACCATTAATTTAATAGACAATACCATTGTATTTTAGTGACAATAGATTAGTTATATTCTTCAACCTTGAAGATTATGTAAAATCATTACTATCTTCAGGAACAATTCTTCAGGTGAAAGGAAGAAATAGAATATTAAAAGTGTATATACTTTCATTCCATTGTTGGTATCCTTCTTCAGTCTGCAATTCTCTGGGGTCACACAGAGTCAGACACACGACTGAAGTGACTTAGCAGCAGCAGCAGCAGCAGAATTGCTACAGTATTGCTCTTTGTCCTTTTTTCTAAGCCTAACATCCCCATTAAGACTTTTCCCAAAGCTGCAAGATTTTACCACAACCTATTAGGAGTGATATGACCTAGATGTTGCCTCACTCTGACTCTTTTGTTCCCTGTTATTAATTAATCCACAGGGAACATTTTCCAAATATTTTAAGTTTTCTAGCTTTATAGAGGAGAAGGCAATGGCACCCCACTCCAGTACTCTTGCCTGGAAAATCCCATGGGTGGAGGAGCCTGGTAGGCTGCAGTCCATGGGGTCGGGAAGAGTCGAACACGACTGAGTGACTTCCCTTTCACTTTTCACTTTCACGCATTGGAGGAGGAAATGGCAATCCACTCCAGTGTTCTTGCCTGGAGAATCCCAGGGACGGGGGAGCCTGGTGGGCTGCCGTCTATGGGGTCGCACAGAGTCGGACATGACTGAAGCGACGTAGCAGCAACAGCAGCTTTATAGAGGTATAATTGATAAGTAAAAGTTTTGTGCATTTAAGGTGTACATCGTGATGTTCTAATATATGTACATTATGAAATGATTACCACATCAAATTAATTAACATACCAGTCACCTCCCAGGGTTACCTTTGGGTATGTGTGGTGAGAATACATAGTATCTATTGTTTAGGCAATTTTCAATAATACATTATTATTAACTATAACCACCATGCTATGCATTAGGTTCCCAGAACTTATTCATCTTCCTGAAAGTTTATATAATTTGACCAGCATCTTCCAATTTCCTTAACCTCTCAGCTCCTGGCAACCACTATCCTATTTATTTTTTTTCCTTCTATGAGTTCAATGTTTTTAGTTTCTACATATAAGCATCATTGTATAGTATTTACATTTCCCTGTCTGATTTATTTCTCTTACTCCAGGTTCATTTATTCCAGATAATACACTCTGGCTTCATTTGTGTTTTTGTCATGAATGGCAGGATTTCCTTCTTTTTAAAGGATGAATAATATCCAATTATATATTATGGAATATTATATACTATGTATGAAATATTATATGATATTCTAATATATATCACATTTTCTGCAAACACTCATATGTTGATTGACACAGCTTGTTTGCATATATAGACTATTGTGAGTAATGCTGCAGTAAATATGGGAGTAAAGATATCTGTTTAAGACACTAATTTTATTTCCTGTGAACTTGTACCCAGAAGTGTAATTGCTGGATCATACAGTCATTCTATTTTTAGTTTTTTCAGGAATCTCCATACTTTTTATCACAGTGGTTGAAACACAGATTCAGTTCTAGACTTGCCAAGTCCTGGTCCTCCAGCCCCAAACATCTCAGCACTAGCTGTTTTGCTTTGTCTCTACACAACTATATCAGGCAGCTGTGACTGTTCAATAAATGTCCCAAAATATAATTGTGTACATATAAGAAACTACTTTAGTCTACTACAGTCCTGTGGGAGCCATGAATGCTCTCACCCTGGGCACTAGAGCCAGGTAATCCAGAGACATACGCCATATCTGTGGCCAATAACACTGTCCAGACTTGTCCACAAAATCTGTTTCAAGAGATACAGTGATACCTGGACAGGTGGAGGAAGAGACCAAAGATGCCACTGCTGAGCTCCACCACCTGCCACTGATGCCAGTTCTGCCCTCAGTCTCTAGCTGTTTTCCTAAATTTCAGTCCTGCCCCTCAGGCCATAGTTACAGGCTTCCCTGGTGGCTCAGTGGTAAAGAATCTGTCTGCCAATGAAGGAGACACAGGTTCAATCCCTGGGCCAGGAAGATCCCCTCTAGAAGGAAACGGCAACCCACTCCACTATTCTTGCCTGGGAATCCTGACAGAGGTGCCTGGCAGGCCACAGGCCATGGGGTGGAATAAAAGAGTCGGATACAACATAGCGACTAAACAGCAACAGCAACAAATAAGCCTCTTGCAGGAAGTGTGAAATGTTTCAACCTGCTGAGTCTGCAACAGACCCTGGGGATTAGCCATGTGAGTCTGGCAAGCCCTTTAAGAACTTCTTAACAGCTTTGTAGGCAGGACCTCTTGGACACAAGCCTTGCTGGCATTAAGACTAGGCATTTTGGGTGCACATCACTTAGGCGAAAGTCTTAAAAGTTTGGGTGCTGCATGTGGACCACAGCCATCAGATTTCAAAGAGAAGAAGCTCAGGGTTTTGAGTTGCTTCCTGCTTGTGGGCCGCAAGACCAAGGGGTAGAGTTTTTGGTGATACTGTATCTCAGCTTCCCCCATCTGGATATGCAAGTTTTCTAATTTGTTTGCCAAACGTAGGAGTAGCTCAGGTAGATTTTAGATTTCTTTCAGAAAAAAAAAAAATCATATTTAGCTGTGGGTCTATGTGTCTGTGGGCAGAGGTGGGTTCAGGAGCCTCCTAAACCTCTCTAACCCTGTCAGGAAATTCCACAGTGCAAATAAGTTCCAGCACCATTCACACCCATTTCCTCTGACTCTGAGCTCAGGTTAATACCACAAGTATTTTTTTTATTATTATTTTTTTTCTCATGACTTTGTGGTTTGGTTGAAAGATCCTTTTGATCTGTGCTGTATTGGCTGGAACTGAATGAGCTCCATGAACTCATTCACATATCTGGGTCCTTAGGTATACTGGCTGCCTCATCTGTCACGTCTGTCCTCCTGATCTCTGACCCTTCATGCGCTAGCCTAAGCTTGTTTATATAATGGATAAAGGTTCCCAACAGCGAGAGAAGGCAAACCTGTATGCACCAGCACCTTCAAACTTCTGCATGTAGTCATTCTTGTTATTGTCCAATTGGCAAAAGTAAGTTATATGGCCAAATTTGGCTCAGAATAAATTCCACTCCTTAATATAAGTAGTGGCAAGGTCTCATCATACAAAAATAGAGATAGCAAGCATTATTAAAGCAATTTTATTACAATCTACCAAATCAATCTTCAGGCCTCTCCTCAATTTTGTCTTCCTAAGAGTGATTCCTTCCTAAGAGACCTTCCTTCTTAAGATCTCTCCCACCCTCCTCCATTTACATGTTTTGTGCTTTTTTATACCCTCATAGAGACCCTATCAATTTTCCCTTTGGAGAATTAACTATAATTCATAATAACACATGTCTTAATGTATAATTTAATATTTTTATTAACTAATTGATGGTTGTATTTATTAGTATATTTTATCAGAACCTATGCTTGTTAGCTGCTTATCTCAGTGAACTCAATAGCCATCTCAGTGCCAACTGAACTGACATTTCTCAATATCATTTAAAAAGAAATTGATCATTGAATGTTGCCAACAGGTTAGAAATGTAAACTTTCAGTGGAATAAAAACTGTTTAAAAGCATAATGGATTATGATAAGCATAGAATGTTTATGTATGTGTTTGTGTGTGTCAGTGATAAGATACATTTTTACCTTAGTAGAAAATTTTGGTTATACAATTTCATTTTAATGAGATAAAACTAATGCATTAACTTTGGAAAAGAGAGTTTTCAGAGAGGAGGATTAAATAAAATTAAACCATTTAAGGCAGGTCAAGGAATGAGTCTTTGAGACTCACTTCATATTTTGTACATATTGCATTTTTACTCTCTTAGCACAAAGGATGAAGTCTGTTAGAGCATGTGTTTTCTCTCTTTTTTCTCTGCAGACCAACCTGGCTGCAGTAGTAGCTCTTATTTGAGCCCTTCCAGATAATATCATCCCACAAAATATTTACTAGCAATTTAAACTTTTTATCAGAATATTATGCAGAAATAAAGACAGAATAATGCAGAGCAAAGAAAAGGAAGTTTTGTTTTGTTTTATGTGTTTGTTTTTACAAAGTCTACTTCACAGCAAAGAAATTCCAAAGCTAGTATCAGATATTTATCTCTTCTAATATCCCTTCATGGTTTTCCAATGTCTAGGACAAGCTCCCCTCTGTTATCTTAAAAATAATTTTAACTCTGCTTTCATTTCTATTAAAAATGTATATATCAAGAATCATATTGTTTGTTAGCAAAAGCCAATTGTCCTGTAAATAACAGTGTCTACCTGTCTTAAAAGGCATGTTCCTAATCCTATTTGGTTGTTCATGTTCTTTATGTTCCCATTGCAAAATACTCACTCATTGAGTATTTATTCTTAAGTATGAAATTAATTTTACTGTAGTAGAACTCTGATGACTAATTTATATCCTCTCTTGGATAGAATAATGTAGTATACTTGTGCTAGATGGAAGAGAGCAATGTCATAAAACACATGGGCTTGAGTAGTAGCAAAGACTACCCAGATATGAACAGAAAGATTAAAAAATTAGATTTGAAAAAAGGGTTGAAACCAGGATTTCAGATATAAGTGGGAAAGTCATATTTAAACACTGAAAAACCAATATCATGAGAAAGAAAAAAAAAGATCCTTGAGAAATTCAATTTTTATTATAAGGAGGAAACAGGAGGAAAAGGGGACAACAGTGGATGAGATGATTGGATGGCATCACCAACTCAATGGAGGTAAGTTTGATCAAGCTCCGGGAGTTGATAATGGACAGGGAAGCCTGGCATGCTGCAGTCCATGGGGTCGCACAGAATTGGACATGACTAAGCGACTGAACTGAAACGGAAAAATTATATGATTTTATCAGGAAACAGGCAAATGATATGAGAACTTGCAAAATATGGTAAAATAAAGTTGTAGAAAATGAGAAATACATTCTAGTCTCTAAATTGTAAAATTTATTTATAATGACTCATTGAAGAACATATATGTACAATTTATAATGAAAGAATATACAACCCATTCTGTATCATCAAAATATTGTCGTTATTGTCTAGGAATATAAAATACAATACATGATTACAGTCAGAACTTTGAAAACAGTTGTTCCCCCCAACAGCATAGTCAATTATTATTTGCATTCTCCAAAAAGCAAACTGTTCATATTTTATAACTATCCTTGCCTTTTACTGAAATTCTGGAGATAGCCCATGGCTTAAGTAGCCTTTAAGCAAAAAACCCTCTATCAAAATCTCATTCCTCTTCCTTAGAAGATTAATCAGTCTTTATAGATCCCTACTTGACCCTGATAGACAGTTTACCTTCTATATTCCACCATGCAATATTGTAGAGGTTCTATTATTTCTCATTTTCTTTTTTTTTTAATTGGTCATATGCAATTCTTGAAATCCTTATCTAATTTGGAGGCATTGTTTTAAAACTCTTTGGGCAAAATCCACAAAATATGCAGTATAACCTTATATATCTAGTAGAGCTTTATCCAATATGATAAACACATGTTTTCAATTATAAGAATGCACTTATTTTAAAACATTTGAAAAATACAGAGAAAAAAAAGGAAATGTAAAAAAGCACAAAAATAAGGCCTATATTCCTCTTATCTAGTATATCATTTTCCTTTGGGTGCCATAAGAAAATACCAGAAGCTAGGTGCCTTAAAATAACATAAATTAATTTTCTCTTGATTCTGGAAGCCAGAAATTTGAATAAGTGTGTTGGCAAAATCATGCCTCCGCAGAAACCTGTAGGGGAGCATATTTTCTTGGTTCTTCCAGGTTCTGATGGCCTCAGACATCCCTTGGCTGTTATGAAATAGCTTCAATCTCTGCTTCTATTGTCACTTTACTATATCTTCTCCCTGTGTATCTTCACATCTTCTCTACTTCTGACCATTTACATCTCTTATTAGGACACCAATCATATTAGATAAAGGACTCAACAGTTAAAATCTTAACTGATTTTACCTGTAATTACCCTGTTTCCAAAGAAGGCAATGGCAACCCACTCCAGTACTCTTGCCTGAAAAACACCAAGGACAGAAGAGCCTGGTGGGCTGCAGTCTATGGGATCGCAAAGACTCAAGCATGAATGAACTACTGAGCACCATGCTCACTTTGGATATTTGTTTGTCATATCCATCAAAAACATATAATTTATCAAGACCAACCAATGCAATAAAGATTAAACTCATTTTACACAGCAGAAAAACCCTAATGCTCAAGTCATTTTCCATTATACCAAGGTCCTCACAATTTATTAATAATGCAAAAAAGAGTCACTTGGGTGTACATGTTTAAAATGTTTATTTCTAGTCAAGATAACTAAGAAATTCTAAATCAATAAAGAAAAGGTAGGGGCAAAGTGGAGAAGCCAATGGCAACCCACTCCAGTACTCTTGCCGGAAAATCCCATGGATGGAGGAGCCTGGTGGGCTTCAGTCCATGGGGTCGAGAAGAGTCCTACACGACTGAGCGACTTCACTTTACTTTTCACTTTCATGCATTGGAGAAGGAAATGGCAACCCACTCCAGTATTCTTGCCTGGAAAATCTCAGGGATGGGGGAGCCTGATGGGCTGCCGTCGATGGGGTCGCACAGAGTCGGACACGACTGAAGCGACTTAGCAGCAGTAGCAGCACGGGCAAACTAAGTATCAGATCAGATTAGTCGCTCAGTCGTGTCTGACTCTTTGCGACCCCATGAATCGCAGCACGCCACGCCTCCCTGTCCATCACCAACTCCCGGAGTTCACTCAGACTCAGGTCCATTGGCTCAGTGATGCCATCCAGCCATCTCATCCTCTGTCGTCCCCTTCTCCTCTTGCCCCCAATCCCTCCCAGCATCAGAGTCTTTTCCAATGAGTCAACTCTTTTCATGAGGTGGCCAAAGTACTGGAGTTTCAGCTTTAGCATCATTCCTTCCAAAGAAATCCCAGGGCTAATCTCCTTCAGAATGGACTGGTTGGATCTCCTTGCAGTCCAAGGGACTCTCAAGAGTCTTCTCCAACACCACAGTTCAAAAGCATCAATTCTTTGGCACTCAGCCTTCTTCACAGTCTAACTCTCACATCCATACATGACCACAGGAAAAACCATTGCCTTGACTAGACAAACCTTTGTTGGCAAAGTAATGTCTCAGCTTTTGAATATGCTATCTAGGTTGGTCATAACTTTCCTTCCAAGGAGTAAGCGTCTTTTAATTTCATGGCTGCAGTCACCATCTGTAGTGATTTTGGAGCCCCCCCAAATAAAGTCTGACACTGTTTCCACTCTTTCCCCATCTATTTCCCATGAAGTGATGGGACTGGCTGCCATGATCTTCGTTTTCTGAATGTTGAGCTTTAAGCCAACTTTTTCACTCTCCACTTTCACTTTCATCAAGAGGCTTTTGAGTTCCTCTTCACTTTCTGCCATAAGGGTGGTGTCATCTGCATATCTGAGGTTATTGATATTTCTCCCAGCAATCTTGATTCCAGCTTGTGTTTCTTCCAGTTCAGTGTTTCTCATGATGTACTCTGCATAGAAGTTAAATAAACAGGGTGAATTATTACCAAAAGAAATCCTAATATCCTGTGTGCCTGGTTGCTCAATAGTGTCCAGTTGCTTATGACCCCATGGACTGTAGCCCACCAGACTCTGTCCATGGGATTCTCCAGGCAAGAATACTGGAGTGAGTAGCCATGCCCTCCTCCAGGGGATCTCCTGAACCCAAGGATCAAACACAGGTCTCCCACATTGCAGGCAGATTCTTTACCATCTGAGCCACCAGAAATTCTAAATCAATAAAGAAAAGTTAAGTGAAAACTAGGTATATTTATTATTAAAACAAATCCTAATATCCTAGTTGACTGTAAAGTTGAGAGACATGTCTCTGCAAAAAACATATTCCTTGTTTCATAACATTTGGGATCTTATGTAATATACACACATAGCAATTATGGAACCATAAAGACATGATGTTATTTAAATTTTTAAATTGTTGCAGAAGCTCAGAGGTGGGAAGATAAAAGAAGACTGATTCATTAAAGAAAGCTTCACCATCCTGATCTGAACTATGTATGTCAGGATTAGTGAATAGGAGAATAATGTATATAAACACTTTCTATGAAGCTTGAGCATAACATGTGCAAGGTTACATCACATAATACCTTAGGAACTGAACAGAAGAATTATGTTGGGCAGATAAGATTGAATAGTGAAGCCTAGCTTAAATTTTTGCAAATTCTGGATATCAGTCTAAGGAGATATTTCCTAAGTAGTTACAAGTTCCAAGGTCAATACAGAGCTTTCAAATTTTAATAAATTTATAAAAAGTATATAATGGTTTGGAAGGAAAAGAGAATGGATGAAGAAATACCATACAAATATAAATCTATTAGAGAAATCAAGGTATGTAATCATGGGGAAGAAAGAAAAAAAGAAAGGGATGTTACATGAGAATGACTTCATTGGGAAAATAAGCGATCTAGTTTACTACACATAAGAAAATGAATAAAGCCTATAAGGAGGAAAACAGATAAATGTCAAATTAACATTAATAAAACATTAATTATTTACTGAATGCATTAGTTATAGTTATAATAGCATAAATTAGTTATTGAAAATTATAATGTTCTTGAAGAAGTTTAATCATAAGGAAAGTAAATTTGGAAATGATGAGACACTATCAAAACTGCTAGGAGATTCAGGTATACAGACTATGTGAATTGAAGGTTTTCAAAAATAATAAGTAACAATAATATTACCAAATTTCTAAGAACTTTAAACTCTGTGCTAAATTTATGCCACTACAATGATAGATATCACTAGAACATTGAGTGGAGTGTTTCCCATTTTCCCTGTGAGGTAAGGTGGGTGTGGAAAATAGCTTTTCAGTTGAAGTCAGGTCAGAGTAGAGTAGAATCATATGCTTTTACCATTGAAACAAGTTAAAGGCCAAGAAGGTCCTCTCTTCTCCTTGAGTGTGAATTTCCTGAGTATAGTAAATATGTATTAGCCATTTCTCTGTTTGCAAAACCTCAAATATTTTGGCTAAATAAATGACAGAAAACAACAACAACAACAACAACAATATCACTCCCTTGTGACCACTGATGTTAGATATGTTTAGTTACTATTACAGTGATATCACATAAAATGACAAGTATGTTCTACAGAATATAAGTGGAATCTTAGTGATTTTTAAAATATATATTTACATTTGCAGTGACAGATCTTTTGGAAACAGCAAACCTAGTTTTCTGTGAAAATAAAACATTCAATAGAGAAATTTCCTTAAAGCATTTAGTTGACAGATTAATTCTATAACTTTGTTCTTTGTGAGAAACATTTCTATGGCTATGTTTCTAAAATCTATAAACTGATATACTCACACTCAATTAAAATGAGCAAGACAGATTGGTTTTTGTACACAATAGCATTTTTATGGACTCTTATTTCTTCATAGACCACTTAGCTGTAAATAATCCATGCAAATAGCAATTAGACCTTTCCTGGTTTATGCATATAAACATAATGGTTATTCAAGGAACAAGGAAATGTTTCAAGCAATTTTCTGTATAAAATATGCATATTTAAAACCATATGTTTGAAAGGCTTAGTAAATAGTTTTGAAATGAACTACAAGGGAGTTAATTCAGAAAGGTAAATTCCTGTAGGTATATTTCTCATGCAGAATGAAGTTAGTAACCTTCGTATACTGTAGCAAACAAGGCAAAAACTGTTGAATTTCCTGTTATTATCTTGAAGAATTATGCTGGTAAATATTTCAATGTGTTTTTCTTAGTTATTGATAAGGGATGAAAAACCAGATGTTCCCTTAACCACACTGTAGTTATAGAAATTAAGGAATTATGTATAATATCATATATGAAACGAGTCACCAGTCCAGGTTCGATGCACAATACTGGATGCTTGGGGCTGGTGCACTGGGACGACCCAGAGGGATGGTATGGGGAGGGAGGAGGGAGGAGGGTTCAGGATGGGGAACACATGTATACCTGTGGCAGATTCATTTTGATATATGGCAAAACCAATACAATATTGTAAAGTTAAATAAAATACAATTTTTAAAAAATGACAAAAAAAAAAAGAAATTAAGGAATTAGCATTAGATATAGTACCAGTATTTCATTTGATGACTATATTAAAACTATGTATTGTCCCACTAGTGTCACTTGTAGAAAAAGAAAATCTGGTCCTGCATCCAGTCCAGAATTTTACCTTGAACTTATTATGCTTCTTTAATTTCCCTTAATAGGTTCTGATAGCTCCTCAGTCTTTTCTTATCTTCAGTATCATTTGTATTTTGTGGGACATCTCTCAATTTACATTTTCCTGATGTTTCTTCATGTTTATCTACAGATTAAGCATTTTTGATAGGAACGTTTAATCCTTTTATGAGCATGATCACAGGAAGAATATAAATTCTACATATGATTTATTGCTGGCAATAACTTAGTTTATATGTTATCTTTCTAACTTCTGCTTTGTAATGTTTCTGTATTTCTAATTTATAAGTCTTTTGGGTAAGTACTATCCTGAAAGTGTAACCAAGATTTATGCCTTATTTTGGCCTTGCAAAGGAGCATCAGCAAAAATGTCTAGGAGAATTTTATGTCCATTGTACAATTAATCACAAAGACATTAAGACTTACATTGAGTAGACTGAGGTGAAGAGTTATGCAGCAAGTGATCTTGCATAACAGGAGTACAGGCAGAATTTAATAACAGGTGTACATGAGTTGGAGTATTGTCTGAAAGAAAATGAATTTATTTTCTTCTATTATTCTCTGTATTTTTCTGTAAAATAGATGGCAGGATATCAGCTTGATAAGAGAGAGGAGGAGTTGTTAGGGATTTGATGAGAGAAAATGGTTATCCTAGAGATAATTAAGAGTTCATTGAGAAAAAGAGTAAGAATGCCTATGAGAAATAATACTCAACTTGAGATGGATAAGCACCTCAGTTCACTTAGAATAAAAAGAGTGAGCATAGTTGTTTTATTTATTATTTTCTCCTTGGGAGCATTTACTGAGTGTGAAATGATCTGTAGTTGACCCTTGAACAACACCAGTTTGAACTACAAGGTTTCACTCATGAGTGGATTTTTCAGTAGTAAATACAGTGCTACATGCTTCATGGTTGGTTGAAGCCACAAATGTGGAATCTGGGATATGAAGGTCCCACTGTGGGACTTGGATGTCCACTGATGTTATGTCCTTTGCGGGTTCTGGAACCAGTCAATCCCCTGGGAATAGTGATGGATGAGTGATGGATGAGTGTAGTTTCAAGGAGAGATAAAAGTTTGAGAACCAAGTATTAAAAGTCTACAGTGGAACAGAGAATGATGAGTGAAAGTGAAAGTCACTCAGCTGCGTTCAACTCTTTGACCCCCATGGACTATACAGAATTATTTAGGTCAGAATACTAGAGTGGGTAGCCTATCCCTTCTCCAGGGGATCTTCCTGACACAGGAATCAAACCAGGGTCTCGGGTGTTGCAGGTGGATTCTTTACCAACTGAGCTATCAGGGAAGCCCGAGAATGATGAGTAAGGGAGGGAAAGTGAAATTTATTGGTAGTGTAAATAGATTTGACTAAAGTAGTGGTTGAATGGTCTAGTGGTTTTCCCTACTTTCTTCAATTTCAGTCTGAATTTGGCAATAAGGAGTTCATGGTCTGAGCCACAGTCAGCTCCTGGTCTTGTTTTTGCTGACTGTATAGAGCTTCTCCATCTTTGGCTGCAAAGAATATAAACAATCTGATTTCGGTGTGGACCATCTGATGATGTCCATGTATAGAGTCTTCTCTTGTGTTGTTGGAAGATGGTGTTTGTTATGACCAGTGCATTTTCTTGGCAAAACTCTATTAGTCTTTGCCCTGCTTCATTCCGTATTCCAAGGTCAAATTTGTCTGTTACTCCAGGTGTTTCTTGACTTCCTACTTTTGCATTCCAGTCCCCTATAATGAAAAGGACATCTTTTTTAGGTGTTAGTTCTAAAAGGTCTTGTAGGTCTTCATAGAACCGTTCAACTTCAGCTTCTTCAGTGTTACTAGTCGGGGCATAGACTTGGATTACTGTGATATTGAATGGTTTGCCTTGGAAACGAACAGAGATCATTCTGTCGTTTTTGAGATTGCATCCAAGTACTGCATTTCGGACTCTTTTGTTGACCATGATGGCTACCCCATTTCTTCTAAGGGATTCCTGCCCACAGTAGTAGATATAATGGTCATCCGAGTTAAATTCACCCATTCCAGTCCATTTCAGTTCGCTAATTCCTAGAATGTCGACATTCACTCTTGCCATCTCTTGTTTGACCATTTCCAATTTGCCTTGATTCATGGACCTGACATTCCAGGTTCCTATGCAATATTACTCTTTACAGCATCGGACCTTGCTTCTATCACTAGTCACATCCACAGCTGGGTATTCTTTTTGCTTTGGCTCCAACCCTTCATTCTTTCTGGAGTTATTTCTCCACTGGTCTCCAATAGCATATTGGGCACCTACTGACCTGGGGAGTTTCTCTTTCAGTATCCTATCATTTTACCTTTTCATACTGTTCATGAGGTTCTCAAGGCAAAAATACTGAAGTGGTTTGCCATTCCCTTCTCCAGTGGACCACATTCTGTCAAATCTCTCCACCATGACCCGCCCATCTTGGATTGCCCCACAGGAATGGCTTAGTTTCATTGAGTTAGACAAGGCTGTGGTCCTAGTGTGATTAGATTGACTAGTTTTCTGTGAGTATGGTTTCAGTGTGTTTGCCCTCTGATGCCCTCTTGCAACACCTACTGTCTTACTTGGGTTTCTCTTACCTTGGGCCTGGGGTATCTCTTCATGGCTGCTCCAGCAAAGCACAGCCATTGCTCCTTACCTTGGACGAGGGGTATCTCCTCACCGCTGCCCTTCCTGACTTTCAACTCTAGTAACGCTAGTAAGTAATGCTCAAAATTCTCCAAGCCAGGCTTCAGTAGTATGTGAACTGTGAACATTCTGATGTTCAAGCTGGTTTTAGAAAAGGCAGAGGAACCAGAGATAAATTGCCAACATCCGCTGGATCATGGAAAAAGCAGGAGAGTTCCAGAAAAACATCTATTTCTGCTTTATTAACTATGCCAAAGCCTTTGACTGTGTGGATCACAGTAAACTGTGGAAAATTCTGAAAGAGATGGGAATACCAGACCACCTGAGCTGCCTCTTGAGAAATCTGTATGCAGGTCAGGAAGAAACAGTTGGAACTGGTCATGGAACAACAGACTGTTTCCAAATAGGAAAAGGAGTACGTTAAGGCTGTATATTGTCACCCTGTTTATTTAACTTATATGCAGAGTACATCATGAGAAATGCTGGACTGGAAGAAACACAAGCTGGAATCAAGATTGCTGGGAGAAATATCAATAACCTCAGATATGCAGATGACACCACCCTTATGGCAGAAAGTGAAGAGGAACTCAAAAGCCTCTTGATGAAGATGAAAGTGGAGAGTGAAAAAGTTGGACTAAAGCTCAACATTCAGAAAACGAAGATCATGGCATCTGGTCCCATCACTTCATGGGAAATAGATGGGGAAACAGTGGAATCAGTGTCAGACTTTATTTTTGGGGGCTCCAAAATCACTTCAGATGGTGACTGCAGCCATGAAATTAAAAGACACTTACTCCTTGGAAGAAAAGTTATGACCAACCTAGACAGCAAATTCAAAAGCAGAGACATTACTTTGCCAACAAAGGTCCATCTAGTCAAGGCTATGGTTTTTCCTGTGGTGATGTATGGATGCGAGAGTTGGACTGTGAAGAAGGCTGAGCGCTGAAGAATTGATGCTTTTTAACCGTGGTGTTGAACACGACTCTTGAGAGTCCCTTGGACTACAAGGAGATCCAACCAGCCCATTCTGAAGGAGATTAGCCCTGGGATTTCTTTGGAAGGAATGATGCTAAAGCTGAAACTCCGGTGCTTTGGCCACCTCATGCGAAGAGTTGACTCATTGGAAAAGACTCTGATGCTGGGAGGGATTGGGGGCAGGAGGAGAAAGGGACGACAGAGGATGAGATGGCTGGATGGCATCACTAACTCGATGGACGTGAGTCTGAGCGAACTCTGGGAGTTGGTGATGGACAGGGAGGCCTGGCGTGCTGGGATTCATGAGGTCACAAAGAGTCGGACACAACTGAGTGACTGATCTGATCTGATCTGATCTGAGTGGTTGAATAGGTGATGTGAGAATACTGGAATGAGTCATTTTGAAAAATGGAAGAAGGTAATCAGTAGTGAAATGTTTAAAATGATGATCTTGGAGGTGATAACAGTTGTTGATAACATACACATATAATATATGAATATACATATATTTATATAATATGTATGTACATGTATACAGGCATGTATATATACACATGTGCTCACACACACTAGTGTGTGTCATTAGGACAGTATACATAAATAATACAAGATGTGAATATTCTGATGCAATATTGGTTTTCATTGGAGAAGTAAAAGAAAAAAAAAGGAAAAGTAAACAAAAGGCGGCACTGTCTGTGAGGAGAAAAAAGAAGTAAGGAGGAACTCAACCTCACCAACACACCTTCAAGTGTTGTGGTCAATAGAATAAAGGAAAACACATGTCTAATATTTGATAGAATTTCAATTATAAGTTATATACAGTGTAATTGACATATGCTTTGTGTATAAATTGTTTTCATTTCTTGTATGTGACCATCTAAGAGTGAAATTTTTGTCATATGGTAAATGTATCCTTAAATGCATCTATTTTAATATTCATTGATTCAGAGTCCATTTTGTTGATATTTGTATAGCCATAATTTAAAATTGAAAAGAGCTGATAGCTCAGTCATGCTGGACTCTTTGTGACCCCATGGACTGTAGCCCACCAGGCTCCTCTCTCCATGGCATTTTACAGGCAAGAAGACTGGAAGTGGGTTGCCATTTCCTTCTCCAAGGGATCATCCCCACCCAAGGGATCAAACCTAGGTCTCCCACACTGCAGGCTCAGCTTAGCAGCTGAACCACCAGGGAAGCCCATATAGCCACAGTAGTGTTTGTTGTTTTTTTTTTTTTCTTCTTATGTGTGTGCTATATGTTTATCCATTCCTTAGTTTTTAATTTATTTGTGTTTTATAAATTTAAGTGTGTCTTATGGAGGCTTGTATTTGGGTCTTTTTATATGTCCAGTCTTGCAATCTTACCTCTTTAATTAGCATGAATAATTCACTTATATTTAATGTAATTATATGGTTGATATGGTTGATACTGATATGAGTTTTTGTGCTGGGGATTCCCAAGATCACACCCATGTTTTATGGTTTTCAAGAGAATTCAGAATGTAGCCATTCTCATGGTTATGATTTATTATTAATACAACAGAAATATACATAGCAAAATTAACAAAGGGAGTAGGTACATGAGGCAAAGTCTGGAGTGCAAGCTTATGAAGAGTCATCTCTGACTGGAGTCACACAAGGCATGCTTAATTCCTTTAGTGAAAATTGTGACACCATATAATATAGTAATTCAGGCCATGGTTTTTATAGGAGGCTAGGCATATAATCATCCTCTACCTAGTGTGTACAAAATATGAGACTTCCACAAGAAAGTGAGCTGCTCAATACAGGCCACATTGCTTTTACAGACATTTTAGGCACACCGAGCTAGATTTATCAGTTCTGAGAATGGCAGGAATCCTTCCAAATTCCAAGTTTCCAGATGCCAGGTAAAGGCTACACTTTCAGGAAGGTCCTTTTCAGGATAGCAGTCTTAAATCTGCCATCTTAATCCTTTTTTTTTTTTTTTTTTTTTAATATATAGTCCCTCCTTTTGGCACTTAGTCTAGTTATCTTTAGAAAAATTTATTTTCAGTAATACCTATGTAGGTCAATATGCATATTGATCTCATTTATGCCCATCAGGATTAGTTAAAACTAATCTCATTAAATATAAAGATCTCTTGTAGAAAGTCAAGTAACTGCTGTCTTAGCTTCTGCATTAGCCTTTATACCTGGCCTGAGGTATCTGTCAAAGCAACGCTCTGTCCAGTATGTTACAGCTGACCTGAAACCCATCCAGGGCTGAGGGCGTGCCATGATTGTCAGAAAACACGCATAAGAAGTACAGTTTAGAGCTAACACATGGGGCACCCTAGGAACAAAGAGTTTGTGATTCCCAGGACACTGCTACAGGGCATACATTGTTCAGGCAGCACAGGGAGCTACCCAGCTCTGCTACCCCAGGTTTTGCAAGTGAGTTTGGAGAGTATTAGAGGGGTTCCCTGAAGGCAGTCAGTTTGAAGTCTTGCTTATCTAGATACCAATTCATCTACCTCACCAATGAGAATGGCATCTGAAGTTGTGCAGTGTGTAATGTTGAGGAGCTAAGGATATTGCCTGTTGTCTCACAGCACTGTCAGCTGTGATCTTGAACTCAGAGTCCATTTTCTTTTTAATTAATTTATTTAAACAGAAAAAAAGTTTCAGTCCTTTAGAAAGACAGCATAGGAATTACCCTTGAGGAAGAGGAGAGAGCTTCCAAGAGCAGTTCTGAGAAGCAAAGATTATTATTGTCTTAGGGTTTTCTCTTACGTCTTCCCTGGTTATGTTTACTTATAGTTTATGGCACCCCACTCCAGTACTCTTGTCTGGAAAATCCCATGGACGGAGCAGCCTGGTAGGCTGCAGTTCATGCTAAGGGTCAGACACGACTGAGCGACTTCACTTTCACTTTTCACTTTCCTGCATTGGAGAAGGAAATGGCAACCCACTCTAGGGTTCTTGTCTGGAGAATCCCAGGGACGGGGGAGCCTGGTGGGCTGCCGTCTGTGGGGTCGCACAGAGTTGGACACGACTGAAGTGACTTAGCAGCAGCAGTGTCCCATTTAGCATAAATAAATTTTCAATTTTCCCAATCATATTTTTTTTGGGGGGACTGACTTTAAAATAAATTAGAATGAATCTCTCTCTACTTTTTTTTCCCAAAAAATGAAGTTCCTATGGGAAGCCGTAAAGTGAGATAGTCCTTGGCATGTGTGAAGACATGCCTTAAATGTCTTACATTCCAAGTCCTTACACAGGGACAAGAAATAAAGTTAGTATGTCTGTAGAATAGGTTAGGAGTGTGGTGATAGTGGATGCCTTCTAGAGATTATCTTAGGCATAGGTTAAATTTTAGGCCAGGACATTTTTCTTTGTGGCTTCTGTTTCAGATAGCACATTTATTTGATATTAGTCTTAATCATTAAATAATTTTGCAATGCCTTCTAGCCTGTATATCAACATTAATGCTCTGCTCCTATGCCACTGACCAAATCAAGTCCTATATCCAAGCTCACCATGAATGTAGAAAGAAGTCTGCTCTTTCCACTGGACAAAGCTGTATCACATGACAACATGAGACAGCAAGCTCGATCCTTTTGTAGAAACAATGAGTGTATAAATGGAAATAATAATACAATCTACTGTCCTGTCATTCATTCAGTATTTACTAATTCTATATGGTGGTCTAAATGCCTTCCATATGTTAAGAGGGATTTTCCACCATGTTTCAGGTGAAAGTATAATTTAGTATAATTATTCCTGAGTAATTTGAGCATGGCATTCAATTAATTTAATTTATGCCTGAATTTATTATTTATATCAATTGTCAGCAATTTATATAATAAAAAGACATACACATGAACCACTTAGAGACTTCAGTATAATCTCAAATATATATGCTGCTGCTGCTGCTGCTGCTAAATCGCTTCAGTCGTGTCCGACTCTGTGTGACCCCATAGACGGCAGTCTACCAGGCTCCACCATCCCTGGGATTCTCCAGGCAAGAACACTGGAGAGGGTTGCCATTTCCTCCTCCAATACATGAAAGTGAAAAGTGAAAGTGAAGTCGCTCAGTCATATCCAACTCTTAGCGACCCCATGGACTGCAGCCCACCAGGCTCCTCCATCCATGGGATTTTCCAGGCAAGAGTACTGGAGTGGGGTGCCATTGCCTTCTCCGTCAAATATATATATACATATATATTGAAAATCCTACTTTTATATATAATATTTCTTGCTTTATTAGTTTATTTATACAGAAACACATATGTATATGCTCATCATAAAACCATTTAGCTATATCAGTGGTGACATGATGTATTTGTGTCAACGGGAAAAGATGATGGTCAGCAAAGTGAAACAGAAAGTTGAAAACTATTACTTGATAAAGTACTAGGCATGGAAACAATGTTAGCCTATGATGACAAATTCATTATTTAATTTTATGAGTTTAAGTTTCTTAGTTTTATTTAAGTAATGTGCTTCAGATTATAAAATTGGGGTAAAAACAGCAAATTTTATGGGGCTTTATGTGAATAAAATTGACATATGTTAATTTTGGAATTGAAACAGTTAGAACCAGACATGGAACAACATACTTGTTACAAATTGGGAAAGGAGTAAGTCAAGGCTGTATATTGTTACCCTGCTTATTTAACTTACATGCAGAGTACATCATGAGAAACACTGGACTGGAGGAAGCACAAGCTGGAATCAAGATTGCTGGGAGAAATGTCAATCACCTCAGATACACAGATGACACCCCCCTTATGGCAGAAAGCAAAGAGGAACTAAAGAGCCCATTGACGAAAGTGAAAGGAGAGTGAAAAAGTTGACTTAAAACTCAGCATTCACAAAACTAAGATCATGGCATACAGTCCCATCATGTCATGGCAAATAGATTGGGAAACCATGGGAATAGTGACAGACTTTATTTTCGTGGGCTCCAAAATCACTGCAGGTGGTGACTAAAGCCATGAAATTAAAAGATACTTGCTCCTTAGAAGAAAAGCTATGACCAACCTAGACAGCCTATTAAAAAGCAGAGACATTACTTTGCCAGCAAAGGTCTGTCTAGTCTAAGCTATGGTTTTTCCAGTAGTCATGTATGGATGTGAAAGTTGGACTATAAAGAAAGGTGAGCACAGAAGAATTGATGCTTTTGAACTATGGTGTTGGAGAAGACTCTTGAGAGTCCCTTGGACTGCAAGGTGATCAAACCAGTCAATCCAAAAGGAAATCAGTCTTGAATACCATTGGAAAGACTGATGCTGAAGCTGAAATCTCAGTACTTTGGCCACCTGATGTGAAGAATTGACTCATTGGAAAAGACCCTGATGCTAGGAAAGATTGAAGGCAGGAAGAGAAGGGGATGACAGAGAATGAGATTGTTGGATGGCATCACCGACTCAATGGACATGAGTTTAAGCAGGCTCTGGGAGTTGATGATGGACAGGGAAGCCTGGTGTGCTGCTGTCCATGGGGTTGTAGAGTTGGACACGACTGAGCAACTGAACTGAAAGCAGTTGGATCATTGTATGGAAATAGTAAATATTTAGCTTTAACACATTATTTTTAATTTACCCCTGTAAAAATGTACATAAAAATATGAAAGGAGAAATGCGTAGACTTTTTTTTGTGATAACATTTAATTAGTATCATTAAAGATATTTCTCTTGAATATGATGTTTTCCTTAAGCACATATAGTTAATATGTCAAAAGTTTCTCTAATAGTCATTGAGGTCATTTTTGAAAGGTATTTGAAGTGAGACAATTTGGGGCCTGGCAATAAAATGATGTGTTTGAAAAAAAGAAGAACTAAAATGTATGAAGTGAAATGAAGTGAAGTGAAGTCAATCAGTCGTGTCTGACTCTTTGCAACCCTGTGGACTGTAGCCTACGAGGTTCCTCCATCCATGGGATTCTCCAGGCAAGAATACTGGAATGGGTTTCCATTTCCTTCTCCAGGAGATCTTCCCAACCCAGGGATTGAACCCAGGTCTCCCACAGTGTAGGCAGACGGTTTACTGTCTGAGCCACTAGGAAATGTAAATGTATAAGATGTATAAAACTTTGTAATTAATTATATAGCACAAGCAAGGAAAAAGATCATTGATTAATTATAATTTTATGGATATATCTGGAATAGAGGATAATGCCAGAACCGAGATCAGGGAAATGAAGTAATAGAAAAGATTTAATGGAAAATTTGAGATTTGAATTTATACAAGTTTGTCATGATGACAGAAACCTTATTTCAATATGTGCATTTAGCACAGACTCACATACTGAGTACAGTACTATTAAGATACTGTGTCTGACACTTGAGGATACATGTCCTTGCATTGATGCAAAAATAAGACAAACATGTGGTTCACATAATTATGGAGGATGATCAAAATTAATTCAGATACTTGAATTTGTAAGTTCCATTTCCTTTATGATCCATATTTGCATTCTTAATACAGTGATATAAAGGAATTAAATGTGACATAATGAAACATTAAAAGAAATATCAGGTGATATATCATAATGCATTGTCTACTTAAATGTCTAATAATATAATCTGACTATATGTGAATAACAAAGAATACTTGCTCTCTCACTCTTTAGATTTTTTTTTCTACCCGCATTCATTATTATTTCTTTACCAGTCCCTCTATAGAAACAGATTAATTTCACTACAATTCACAATATGAATTTGCCTTACTATTCATTACCTGACAAGGACTCCTAAATCTGGTAGCTGCTAACCCAACTCCTAAGTGAACTATGATTTCCATGATACAAAGAAAAATACCTGCATGATAAGGTTTACTCTTTGATGAATATAATATGTTGTCTTGATAAAATTAGATCTCTGTTAATTTCAAAATCATTTTCTGGCTGTGTTTAGGGAGTTAAAAAGATTAAAATATATTGCCATGAATTTCACAGAAGAGATTTGTTTGAGTGAATTATCTGATAACCTAACAATTATAGGTTATATAATTATAGGTTATAATATCTGATAACCTAAGCCACTGTTAGAAAACTCTTGACTATTATCTGATGAAAAGTTAATTAAAACATTCAGCTAGCACATTTGTCTTTCTTTGAAGTTCTGATAATCATATTAATGGAATATGAACAGAATATGTGAAAAGCAAAGGCAAGCGAAAGTTAGGAGATTTGGAATACATGAATTAGAATTTTTTATAGGGTAATTTCCTATGCTAAGCCAAATTTTCAATAATTGTCACATAAGAGATTCATTTGAAATTTTCTAAGAAATTCCAGTGGGTAGGTTTATTTTTTTGATCAAGCATATGAATATAAAAATGAGCATGAAGAGTGACCTTTGCTATACATCTGATTTCAAGCAGCCAATTGTTTAATGTTGACAATCTGGCAAAGAAAACACCTGGAAAAAAAAAAAAAAAGAAGAAAGAAAAGTAAAATAACCATAGACTAATGAGAAAACAGAAAGAAAAGTGAGTAAATAACTCATGAAACATTTTGATTATCACTCACTATATCGTTTCAAACATAATATTAAATGCATTTATCTATTGCTTTAACAAATATTATTTAAGGAAAATTAATATAAAAGTGGGCTTCTCTTGTGGCTCAGCTGGTAAGGAATCTGCCTGCAATGCAAGAGACCCAAGTTCAATCCCTGAGTTGGGAAGATCCCTTGGAGAAGGTGATGGTAACCCACTCCAGTATTCTTGCCTGGAGATTCCCAAGGACAGAAGGAGCCTGGCTGTTTGAAGTCCATGGGGTGACAAAGAGTCAAACATGACTGAGTGACTAACACACACATGCAATATAAAAGGAAGAATTGAAGCAAAAACAGATGAATGTGCACATGATATTATTCAACTTAGAGGAGAACACTATTGCATAACAAAACAAAAATTCTCAATATATTATTTAAATGAATTTGCTGAGTTGTAAAAATTGTATAAATTAATTTATCAAAGAAAAATATTAAGTTGATGCATTATATTTCTATTTAGAATAAGCACAAAACGTGTGGATCTTTTAAATGTTTACTGTATGAAATTTTATCATTTATTCAAGATTTCTTCTATCCGTAAAGCATAGTATTTAGATGAATAACTATGCTGATGCACTGATTCTGCTTTTCAAAGCTGCTTCAAATAGAAATTACTATTTCCGAATTAATTGTTAGGATCATACACTAGCAAAGCAAAATTACTACTGAATAAGATTTTACATTTTATGCAACGAGAATACATTTAGATAGTAATTCCTTGAAGTTGTTTAAAAAATCCCATTTTATGCACAAATGATTTTGCCTTTGGGAAGACATAAGATGGAATATATCTCCCCAGCAAAAATACAAACATTAACATTTTGTTTTAGGCAGATGTTGTCACAGATGTACGGGAAGATTTAGGATGTGCTCTGACCAACCAGCAGAAATTACTCTCTCACAGATGAGTAAGCATCCATACCAAACACACTGTCACCAGCCTTGAATTTCTGTGTAACAGATAATGAAAAGCCATCTGTCCATTGCAGCAACTGGCCAAGACAACAACCCAATACACTATTTCATTTCCCTATATTTAAAAGTGAAATAACAGTATTTCTTAACACAGCTCATTTTTTCTCAAATATTTTAAATAAAGGGCTCTCCAAAATCCTTGACAAATTTTGTGGTTCATGATAAAAAGCAAAATGTCTAGCTTTGACCCAGATGAAAACAATGTTTGTTTTGATTATTTTATATTGAGTTCTCTTTTCTTTTTAAGTAATACAAGTTAGGTTTCAGAGAAGTTTTAGGTTTACAGAAAATATGAGCAAACAAATGCAGAGAGTTCTCATATACTATCTCTCTCCTATTCTTACATTACCCTGTTTTAATAACATGCATTGCTGTGGTATTAGATTGTGAAGAAGTAACTTCAGTTTTGGACTGTGAATTTTATTTTATATTTTTTTAATTTTATTTTATTTTAAACTTTACATAATTGTATTAGTTTTGCCAAATATCAAAATGAATCCACCACAGGTATACATGTGTTCTCCATCCTGAACCCTCCTCCCTTCTCCCTCCTCATACCATACCTCTGGGTTGTCCCAGTGCACCAGCCCCAAGCATCCAGTATCGTGCATCGAACCTGGACTGGTAACTCGTTTCATACATGATATTTTAGATGTTTCAATGCCATTCTCCCAAATCTTCCCACCCTCTCCCTCTCCCACAGAGTCCATAAGACTGTTGTATACAGTCTATCAGTGTCTCCTTTGCTGTCTCGTACACAGGGTTATTGTTACCATCTTTCTAAATTCCATATATGTGCATTAGTATACTGTATTGGTGTTTTTCTTTCTGGCTTACTTCACTCTGTATAATAGGCTCCAGTTTCATCCACCTCATTAGAACTGATTCAAATGTATTCTTTTTAATGGCTGAGTAATACTCCATTGTGTACATGTACCACAGCTTTCTTATCCATTCATCTGCTGGTGGACATCTAGGTTGCTTCCATGTCCTGGCTATTATAAACAGTGCTGCAATGAACACTGGGGTACACGTGTCTCTTTCCCTTCTGGTTTCCTCAGTGTATATGCCCAGCAGTGGGATTGCTGGATGATAAGGCAGTTCTATTTCCAGTTTTTTAAGGAATCTCCACACTGTTCTCCATAGTGGCTGTGCTAGTTTGCATTCCCACCAACAGTGTAAGAGGGTTCCCTTTTCTCCACACCCTCTCCAGCATTTATTACTTGTAGACTTTTGGATCGCAGCCATTCTGACTGGTGTGAACTGGTACCTCATAGTGGTTTTGATTTGCATTTCTCTGATAATGAGTGATGTTGAGCATCTTTTCATGTGTTTGTTAGCCATCTGTATGTCTTCTTTGGAGAAATGTCTATTTAGTTCTTTGGCCCATTTTTTGATTGGGTCATTTATTTTTCTGGAGTTGAGTTGTAGGACTTGCTTGTATATTTTTGAGATTAGCTGTTTGTCAGTTGCTTCATTTGCTATTATTTTCTCCCATTTTGAAGGCTGCCTTTTCACCTTGCTAATAGTTTCCTTTGATGTGCATAAGCTTTTAAGGTTAATTAGGTCCCATTTGTTTATTTTTGCTTTTATTTCCAATATTCTGGGAGGTGGGTCATAGAGGATCCTGCTGTGATGTATGTCAGAGAGTGTTTTGCCTATGTTCTCCTCTAGGAGTTTTATAGTTTCTGGTCTTACGTTTAGATCTTTAATCCATTTTGAGTTTATTTTTGTGTATGGTGTTAGAAAGTGGTCTAGTTTCATTCTTTTACAAGTAGGTTGACCAGATTTCCCAGCACCACTTGTTAAAGAGATTGTCTTTAATCCATTGTATATTCTTGCCTCCTTTGTCAAAGAAAAGGTGTCCATATGTGTGTGGATTTATCTCTGGGCTTTCTATTTTGTTCCATTGATCTATATTTCTGCCTTTGTGCCAGTACCATACTGTCTTGATAACTGTGGATTTGTAGTAGAGCCTGAAGTCAGGTAGGTTGATTCCTCCAGTTCCATTCTTCTTTCTCAAGATCGCTTTGGCTATTTGAGGTTTTTTGTATTTCCATACAAATTGTGAAATTATTTGTTCTAGCTCTGTGAAGAATACTGTTGGTAGCTTGATAGGGATTGCATTAAATCTATAAATTGCTTTGGATAGTATACTCATTTTCACTATATTGATTCTTCCAATCCATGAACACGGTATATTTCTCCATCTATTAATGTCCTCTTTGATTTCTTTCACCAGTGTTTTATAGTTTTCTGTATATAGGTCTTTAGTTTCTTTAGGTAGATATATTCCTAAGTATTTTATTCTTTCCGTTGCAATGGTGAATGGAATTGTTTCCTTAATTTATCTTTCTGTTTTCTCATTATTAGTGTATAGAAATGCAAGGGATTTCTTTGTGTTGATTTTATATCCTGCAACTTTACTATATTCGTTGATTAGTTCTAGTAATTTTCTGGTGGAGTCTTTAGGGTTTTCTATGTAGAGGATCATGTCATCTGCAAATAGTGAGAGTTTTATTTCTTCTTTTCCAATTTGGATTCCTTTTATTTCTTTTTCTGCTCTGATTGCTGTGGCCAAAACTTCCAAAACTATGTTGAATAGTAATGGTGAAAGTGGACACCCTTGTCTTGTTCCTTACTTTAGAGGAAATGCTTTCAATTTTTCACCATTGAGGATAATGTTTGCTGTGGGTTTGTCATATATAGCTTTGATTATGTTGAGGTATATTCCTTCTATTCCTGCTTTCTGGAGAGTTTTTATCATAAATGGATGTTGAATTTTGTCTAAGGCTTTCTCTGAATCTATTGAGATAATCATATGGTTTTTATTTTTCAATTTGTTAATGTGGTGTATTACATTGATTGATTTGCGGATATTGAAGAATCCTTGCATCCCTGGGATAAAGCCCATTTGGTCATGGTGTATGATCTTTTTAATGTGTTGTTGGATTCTGATTGCTAGAATTTTGTTAAGGATTTTTGTGTCTATGTCCATCAGTGATATTGGCCTGTAGTTTTCTTTTTTGTGTGGGATCTTTGTCAGGTTTTGGTATTAGGGTGATGGTGGCCTCATAGAATGAGTTTGGAAGTTGACCTTCCTCTGCAATTTTCTGGAAGAGTTTGAGCAGGATAGGTGTTAGCTCTCCTCTAAATTTTTGGTAGAATTCAGCTGTGAAGCCGTCTGGACCTGGGCTTTTGTTTGCTGGAAGATTTTTGATTACAGTTTCAATTTCCGTGCTTGTGATGGGTCTGTTAAGATTTTCTATGTCTTCCTGGTCCAGTTTTGGAAAGTTGTACTTTTCTAAGAATTTGTCCATTTCTTCAACGTTGTCCATTTTATTGGCATATAATTGTTGATAATACTCTCTTATGATCCTTTGTATTTCTGTGTTGTCTGTTGTGATCTCTCCATTTTCATTTCTAATTTTATTGATTTGATTTTTCTCCCTTTGTTTCTTGATGAGTCTGGCTAATGGTTTGTCAATTTTATTTATCCTTTCAAAGAACCAGCTTTTGGCTTTGTTGATTTTTGCTATGGTCTCTTTTGTTTCTTTTGAATTTATTTCTGCTCTAATTTTTAAGATTTCTTTCCTTCTACTAAGCCTGGGGTTCTTCATTTCTTCCTTTTCTAGTTGCTTTAGGTGTAGACTTAGGCTATTTATTTGACTTTTTTTTTGTTTCTTGAGGTGTGCCTGTATTGCTATGAACTTTCCCCTTAGGACTGCTTTTAAAGTGTCCCATAGGTTTTGGGTTGTTGTGTTTTCATTTTCATTCATTTCTATGCAAATTTTGATTTCTTTTTTGATTTCTTCTGTGATTTTTTTGGTTATTCAGCAGCGTGTTGTTCAGCCTCCATATGTTGGAATTTTTAATAGTTTTTCTCCTGTAATTGAGATCTAATCTTACTGCATTGTGGTCAGAAAAGATGCTTGGAATTATTTCTATTTTTTTGAATTTACCAAGGCTAGCTTTATGGCCCAGGAAGTGATCTATCCTGGAGAAGGTTCCATGTGTGCTTGAGAAAAAGGTGAAATTCATTGTTTTGGGATGAAATGTCCTATAGATATCAATTAGGTCTAACTGGTCTATTGTATCGTTTAAAGTTTGTGTTTCCTTGTTAATTTTCTCTTTAGTTGATCTATCCATAGGTGTGAGTGGGGTATTAAAGTCTCCCACTATTATTGTGTTATTGTTAATTTCTCCTTTCATACTTGTTAGCATTTGTCTTACATATTGTGGTGCTCCCGTGTTGGGTGCATATATATTTATAATTGTTATATCTTCTTCTTGGATTGATCCTTTGATCATTATGTAGTGACCTTCTTTGTCTCTTTTCACAGCCTTTGTTTTAAAGTCTATTTTATCTGATATGAGTATTGCTACTCCTGCTTTCTTATGGTCCCTATTTGCATGGAAAATCTTTTTCCAGCCCTTCACTTTCAGTCTGTATGTGCACTCTGTTTTGAGGTGGGTCTCTTGTAGACAACATATGTAGGGGTGTTGTTTTTGTATCCATTCAGCCAGTCTTTGTCTTTTGGTTGGGACATTCAACCCATTTACATTTAAGGAAATTACTGATAAGTATGATCCCATTGCCATTTACTTTATTGTTTTGGGTTCAAATTTATACACCATTTTTGTGTTTCCTGTCTAGAGAATATCCTTTAGTATTTGTTGGAGAGCTGGTTTGGTGGTGCAGAATTCTCTCAGCTTTTGCTTGTCTGAAAAGCTTTTGATTTCTCCTTCATACTTGAATGAGATCCTTGCTGGTTACAATAATCTGGGCTGTAGGTTATTTTCTTTCATCATTTTAAGTATGTCTTGCCATTCCCTCCTGGCTTGAAGAGTTTCTATTGAAAGATCAGCTGTTATCCTTATGGGAATTCCCTTGTGCATTATTTGTTGTTTTTCCCTTGCTGCTTTTAATATTTGTCCTTTGTGTTTGATCTTTGTTAATTTGATTAATATGTGTCTTGGGGGTGTTTCGCCTTATAATTAGACTCAAACATATCTTTATTAATAAAAATAGGAACCATTACCATCAACACATTTTGCCAATGAGAAATACGTTTGTTTGTTTGTTTGTTTGTTTTTCCTGTACCATACGCATCCATGTTTCAGAATTTGACAAACTCTTGTAAAGTATTTTCTGCCTCCTGCTGGTTGTATAAGCATTTTCCCCACAAAAAGTTGTCAAGATGCTTGAAGAGGGAGTGGTTGACAAGAGATTAGGTGAATGGTAGATGAGGCAAAACTTCATAGCCTAATTCATTCATCTTATGAAGCAATGAGGTCAGGTTATTGTCATGGAGAAGAATTGGACCCAATCTGTTGACCAGTACCAGCTGCAGTCATTGCAGTTCTGGGTGCATCTCATCAATTTGCTGAACATACTACTCAGTCGTAATGGTTTTGCCAGGATGCAGAAAGCTGTAGTGGATCAAACCAGCAGCAGACCACCAAACAGTGACCATGATCTTTTTGGGGCAAGTTTGGCTTTGGGAAGTGAAAGAGCAGAGTGAAAAAGTTGGCTTAAAGCTCAACATTCAGAAAACTAAGATCATGGCTTCTAGTCCCATCACTTCATGGGAAATGATGGGGAAACAGTGGAAACAGTGTCAGACTTTTTTTTGGGGGGCTCCAGAATCACTGCAGATTGTGATTACAGCCATGAAATTAAAAGACGTTTACTCCTTGGAAGGAAAGTTATGACCAACCTAGATAGCATATTCAAAAGCAGAGACATTACTTTGCCAACAAAGGTCCGTCTAGTCAAGGCTATGGCTTTTCCAGTGGTCATGTATGAAGGTGAGAGTTGGACTGTGAAGAAGGCTGAGCGCTGAAGAATTGATGCTTTTGAACTGTGGTGTTGGAGAAGACTCTTGAGAGTCCCTTGGACTGCAAGGAAATCCAACCAGTCCATTCTAAAGGAGATCAGCCGTGGGTGTTCTTTGGAAGGAATGATGCTAAAGCTGAAACTCCAGTACTTTGGCCACCTGATGCGAAGAGTTGACTCATTGGAAAAGACTCTGATGCTGGGAGGGATTGGGGGCAGGAGGAGAAGGGTCGACAGAGGATGAGATGGCTGGATGGCATCACTGACTCGATGGACATGAGTTTGAGTAAACTCCCAGAGTTGATGATGGACAAGGGAAGCCTGGCGTGCTGCAATTCATGGGCTCGCAAAGAGGAGGACACGACTGAGTGACTGAACTGAACTGGGAGCTTGTTGGTCCAACCACTGAGCTGGTCTTCGCTAGTTGTCTATAGAACCCACTTTTCAGCACACTTCACAATCTGATTGAGAAATTGTGCATTATTGTTGCATAGAATTAAAAGAAGACAACACTTCAAAACAACATTTTTTTGGGGGGGTAGTGGGTTAGCTCATGAGACACCCACTTATCAAGCTCTTTCACCTTTCCAGTTTGCTTCAATTGCTGAATGACCATAGAATTCTTGATATTGAGTTCTTCGGCAGTTTCTCATGTAGTTTTAAGAGGATGAGCTTCAATGATCCTCCCCATTGGTTGTTGTCAAATTCCGATGGGCAGCCACTGCTCTCCTCATCTAAACTTCTTGAACCTCCACTGCACTATATGTTTGTTAGCAGTTCCTAGGCCAAATGCATTGTTGATATTGTGAGTTGTCTCTGCTGCTTTACAACCAATTTTGAATTCAAATTAAAAAATTTCTCAAATTTGCTTTTTGTCTAACATAATTTTCCTAGTCTAAAACAAATAAAAAATACACATCAATTAATGTCATTAACAAAAAACATAAAGTGCTAAATTCCCAGTAAAATTATTTATAACATAATCACATTTATTTAAGAATATATTCCAATATCAAACAGGAAAGTTCAACAGTGCAAAACTGCGATTAATTTGCACCAATGGTCACAATTGAATCATTATTATTAAGTAACATTTATACCTTTTGTTACCTTTCACTCATTGTCTTGTACACATTTATGGGTTTTGCTAAATGCATGCCATTGCAGTATCATACAAAATATTGTCACTGCTCTGAAAATCCTCTGCACTCCACCTATTCGTCATCTCCCTCTTGGCCCCTCAACCTCTGGAAACCACTGATAATTTTATTCTTTAGCTTTGCCTTTCCCAAAAGTCATGCAATATGAAGGCTTGGAATCATATACCATGCAGTCTTTCCACATTGGCTTCTTCCACTTAGAAATATGCATTTAAGTTTTCTCCATGTTTCTTCATGGCTTGATGAATCATTTCTTTTTAGCCCTGAGTTTTGACATATTTTATATAACCATGGAGCCATTATCACTATCAAGATAGGCAATATACCCATCATTTACAAAAGTTGCCTTATTCTATTTTTGAAAATTAATAGACCAAGACTTTGATTTTGAGAAGTTTGAAGTTTATTAAAAAACTGAATGAAAATATTCAGAATTCCCAAGCTTCCTCACACACAGCCCCAATTTGCCCCATTATTAGCATTTCCTTTTAGTATAGGACATTCTTTTTCACAATTGTTGAGTCAATATTGATGTGATATTATAAATTAAGTTCACAATTTACTTTAGAATTCACTTTTTGTTTTGTACATTCTATAGGTTTTATAAAATATATAGTGATCTGTATCTATCATTATATTAAATTACAGGATAATTTCACTGGACTAAATATCCCTTGTGCTCTCCCTATTCTTCCTTTCCTTCCTCCTCTCTGAACCCCTGATAACCACTTATCATTGTACTCTCTTTTTCTGAATGTCAAACAATTGGAACAATATAGTACATAACATTTTATGACTTGGCTCCTTTCACTTAGTGATATGAATTTAAGGTTACTGTGTGTGTGTGTGTGTGTGTGTGTGTGTGTGTATTGATAGCTCATTTTGTTTTATTGCTGAATAAATCCCTCCAATTATTGCTGAATGAATTCCTCCATTGTAGGGATATACTACATTTTGTTTGTCCATTTCCTTATTGAAGGACATTTAGTTTGCTTCCAGTTTGGGGCAATAATCAATAAAGTGGCTTATGAAAAACTGTTGTGCAGATTTTGGATGAACATACACTTTCAACTAATTTAGGTAAATACTTAATAATGCCTGATTACTGGATCATATTGTGAGACATATGTTTACATTTGTAAGAAAACGCCAAACTTTCTTCCAAAAGTTCTGTATCATTTTCCTTTTTCAGCAATGAATGAAAGTTCCTGTTGCTCCACATTCAGCATTCAGTGTTATCAGTGTTTTGGCTTTTGGACATTTGAAAAGTTGTGTAGTGGTATCCTGTGTTTTAATTTGGAATTCTCCAGGACCATAAGATGTTGAGCTCCTTTCATATACTCATTTACTATCTACATATCTTCCTAGATGAGGTATCTGTTTACATCTTGTGACTACATTTTAATTGAGTTGTTTTCTTATTGTTGAGTTTTAAGAATTATTTGCCTATTTTGGATACAAGTCTTTTAACAGATACATGTTTTGCAAATATTTTCTCCCAGTCTGAGACATGTCTCTTCATTCTCTTAACAGTGTCTTTCACAGAGCTGAAGGTTTTAATTCTAATTAAATCTTTGTTGTTTTTTAGCCGCTAAGTCATGTCTGACGTTTTGCAAACCCGTGCACTGTACCTGCCAGGCTCCTCTGTCCATGGGATTTCCCAGGCAAGAATAATGGAGTGGGTAGCCATTTCCTCCTCCAGGGGACCTTTCCAACTCAGGGATCAAACCCACATCTCCTGTATTGGCAGGCAAATTTCTTAACCAATAAGCCACCTGGAAAGCTCAATTAAGACCTACATTCAAAAAAAAAAAATGTATTGATCATGCTTTAGTTGTTGTCTCTAAAATCTCACTGCCAGATGGCATCACCAACTCAATGAACATGAGTTTGAGCAAGCTCTAGGAGTTGATGAACAGCAAAGACTGGTGTTCTGCAGTCCATGGGGTCGCAAAGAGTCGGACATGACTGAGTGACTGAACTGACTGCACAGAAATCAGTGATCAGCTATATTTTCTTTTATATTTTCTTTTTTAAGAATTTTATAGTTAAGTATTTTACATAAGTATTTATATCTAAGTATTTTAGATCCATTGCCATTTTGAATTAATTTTCGTAAAGTGGTAAGGTCCTGGTCTAGGTTGATTTTTTTTTTTCTTTTTTAACTCATGAATGCCCAGCTCTGTTTAATGCTTTTTTGTCAATAATACATTGATGATATTTATGTGAGTTCTGACCTCTGTTCTGTTCCACTGATCTACTTGTCCATTTGCCAATGCTATACTGTTTCAATCACTGTAGTTTTATTGTTATGAATGTCCTTGTTACATTTGCTTATTAGTTCCAGGATATTTTTTGTTGATTCTTTGGAACTCTCTACATAAAACATCATGTCATCTTTTAAATTAGACAGTTTTATCTTTATTTCCTAATCTGTATATCTTTTAGTTTTCATGTCTTATTCCATTAGATAGGAGTGGTTTAAATGTATCAGTACAATACATTTTAAATAAGAGTGGTGGGAATGTACATCTTTGCTTTGTTTCTGATCTTAGTGGGAAATCTAAAAATAGGCAAAGGCTATATTGTCACTGAAGTACTAAATGTGTGTGGATATGAAGTTATGAATGAAAATGTTTAATTAGAAAGAAAATGATAGGGAATTCCTGAAACAAAGGTTCATATGGAAGTATGTGTTAAGGAGTTATCAACAATGATTGAAAAAAATGACTAGCTTTTTGGTGAAATGCAATTAGTTCTTTTATTCATTCACAGTATCAGCTTTAGTGCTAATATGTGGGTCTAAATACACAATGTGGCAGGTTAATCAAAGAGAGACAGTAGAATTGTTAAAAAATAGCCTAAACATTGTTACATTATTTGTTGTATAAATATAAACATAGGTGTATAAACATATGTATTTAAACAAGTAATTAGGCAAACCAAAATGTATTTATGTATTTTAATTCCCAATTATGATTAGAAATATATTTATTCTGAACTCTCTCATTCATCTTCATTTTTTTAAACACACACACACACACACAGTATATCTGAGGAATGCATTGCCTTGTACCAGTATACTCTAAATACATCCCCTTTGATTCATATTTCCAGGTATTTAATTTTATAAAAGAGCATTTTTGTTAAACTATATGCTTCATCTGAACATGTCAGCACATTTCATTCATACTGAGAAAAAGAAAGCAGGGTTACTTGTATACTGCATGCAATTCAGTGATGGGCTCTGTCCTTTTTGTAATATAGTTTTTCCCATGTAAGTTGTAACAGTGTATTTATAACCTCTGCACATCATTCTCCTTTGAACATAAATTCAATATATGTGTAGGATCCATGTAAATAGGAGGGACCTTTATTAAATTTTTATCACTGGAAAGGAGAAGGGAGGGAGGGGTGGTGGGAAGGGACAAGAGAGAGAGGAAAAGAGAGAGAGAGAGAGGAGTAAGGACTTTGCATTTCAAAAAACAATATCCCAGTAGTGGGCCTTAGTGGAAATTCTACATAGATGGAAACCAAAAGAATGAATGAAATGTGAGCAAGTAGGATGGGAGTGGTTAAGTGAAGACTTGAGGAAAGCTGAGATGTTCTTCTATCTATGTTAAGGCCTATATATGAGCTTTAAGCTTCTTCAGAAAAAGAATTGAATAAACATTATCTGGAAGCCTCCTACTCTTTACTTAGTCATTACTCTGCCTCATATTAATTTTAAGGGAAACTTGTAATTAAAGAATGAATATATTGGATTCATAATTAACAATTGTATTTAATTTATAGGATGATTAATACTGTGTAACAACTTGGCTGGGCCATGGTGCCCAAATATATAGTCAAACACTATTTTAGCTGTTTCTGAAAGGATGTTTTATCAGATCAGATCAGATCAGTCACTCAGTCATGTCCGACTCTTTTGCGACCCCATGAATCGCAGCACGCCACGCCTCCCTGTCCATCACCAACTCCCGGAGTTCACTCAGACTCATGTCTATTGAGTCAGTGATGCCATCCAGCCATCTCATCCTCTGTTGTCCCCTTCTCCTCCTGCCCCCAATCCCTCCCAGCATCAGAGTCTTTTCCAATGAGTCAACTCTTAGCATGAGGTGGCCAAAGTACTGGAGTTTCAGCTTTAGCATCATTCCTTCCAAAGAAATCCCAAGGCTGATCTCCTTCAGAATGGACTGGTTGGATCTCCTTGCAGTCCAAGGGACTCTCAAGAGTCTTCTCCAACACCACACCTCAAAAGCATCAATTCTTCAGCGCTCAGCCTTCTTCACAGTCCAACTCTCATATCCATACATGACTGCAGGAAAAACCATAGCCTTGACTAGACGGACCTTTGTTGGCAAAGTAATGTCTCTGCTTTTGAATATGCTGTCTAGGTTGGTGAGATTAATAATTAAATCTGTGAACTTTGAGTAAAGCAGATTGCCCTCCAACATTAGCTAGGTGGACCTCATCCAGTTAGCTGAAGTCCTAAAAAGAAGAAAAAACTAATCTCCCCTGAGCAAGAAGGAACTCTGTAGACAGACTGGCACTCTGATTTGAACTGCAACATAGACTCTCCCCCTGTGTCTCCAGCCTTAGGGCCTTTGAATCCAAACCACAGGTTTTAGTTTTGCCAGCCTCCATAATCACACAAGCCAGTTCTTTAAATCTTTCTCTGCTTAAATCCAAATCCTTTTGCTTCTGTTTCTTTATATAATCCTGAAAAATATAACTTATATTCATAAATTATTTTCATATTTTGTCATATCTTATATATCCCCTTTGTTTTGAAATATTAGTAATTGTTAATTGATATATACAGATAATATCTGTGAAAAGATAATTCTTGTTGCTGCTATTGAAAAAGTTACAAACACTTTTTCATATGCAATGGCATATCATGTTTAAAATTTCAAAGTACTTAAAATATCCATTGTATTCCTTTTATATTATAATATTGGCAGATAAAAAAGATATGCAAAAGTTAGGATTCTTTAGGTAGGTCCTAAAGCTGGATTTTGATACTTAGAATTTGAGTTCATATGCCTGACTTTCAGGTCACTGATCCTTCTGCATTCCTGTAATTTCCCTCAATCTAGCTCTGGTAGAGAAAGTTGGATATAAATTATTCTCTGTGGGGGGAAAAAAAAATCTGTGCTATTTCATCTTAGTGGTTATTTAACTGTTTTAGAGAATTGCCTAAGGTTACTAGTTTCCTCATATGATATTGCCTTAAAATGAAATGTACCTTTCAGAAATTATCATAATCTCTTTAACAGCATACTATTTAGTGTATTACTGAGCACTTTAATCATACACTTTTAATTATTTTCAACTCTGGGAATGACCTTATTACCTATATCCATATTAATGGATGTCTTCCTTATAATGATCTACTTATAAACCATTTAAACTTCAAGATTATATTTTAAATATGCCATTATTGCAGAGCTTCTGTTTTTTATAATAAATTATTCAACTTCACTAGTTAACATATAAGTTGATTTTCAAAGATTTTCTGCGGGAGTGACCACATAATATTCATTCTGTAGGTATTGCATTGATTTCTTTGGAGACGGCAAAGTACTAGCTCATTAATATTGTTACAGTGACAAACCTTTTCCACAAAGAATACATAGGCTGATCAAACTGTCAACATGGATTTGTACCAGGAGTTTCCAACCAATCATCTATTGTAAAAGGGCTAAATTAGAGCTATTGATATTCTTCCAAAACTTCTATAAATTTTATTTACTATTTTATACTTTATTAAGGGAAAAAAAATCCCTGGAGGAGGTTATCACAACCCACTTCAGTATTCTTGCCTGGAAAATCCCCATGGACAAATAAGCCTGGTGGTCTACAGTCCACAGAGTTACAAAGAATCAGACATAACTGAGCAACTAAGCATACAGCATACTTTATTAAATATCTACCTAAGTGAAAAATCTGGCTTAAAACTAAGCATTCAGAAAACTAAGATCATGGCATTCAGTCCCATCACTTTATGGCAAATAGATGGGGAAAGAATGGAAACAGTGACATTTTATTTTCTTGGGCTCAAAAATCATTACAGATGGTGACTGTAGCCAGGAAATTAAAAGATACTTGCTCCTTGGAAAAAAAAGCTATGACAAACATTGATGGTGTATTAAAGAGCAGAGACATCACTTTGCCAACAAAGGTCCGTGTAGACAAAGCTATGGTTTTTTCAGTAGTCATGTATGGATGTGAGAGTTGGACCATAAAGAAAGCTGAGCACTAAAATATTGATGCTTTTTAACTGTGGTATTGGAGAAGACTCTTAACAGTCCCTTGGACTGCAAGAAGATCAAACCAGCCAATCCTAAAGGAAATCAGTCCTAAATATTCTTTGGAAGGACTGATGCTTAAGCTCCAATAATTTGGCCACCTGATGGGAAGAGATGACTCATTTGAAAAGACCCTGATGCTGGTAAAGGTTGAAGGCAGGAGGAGAAAGGGATGACAGAGAACAAGATGGTTGGATAGCATCACTGACTCAATGGACATGAGTTTGAGCAAGCTCCAGGAGATGGCAAAGGACAGAAAAGCCTGGTGTGCTGCAGTCCATAGAATCACAAAGAGTTGGACATGACTGAGCAAGTGTACAGTAACAACAAAATGATAGGTATAAGATAAATAGTAAAGGATAAATGTTAAATTTTTGACATCCTAAATATGAAAATTTTGCAGAGTATATAGAATTTTTAGATATCCAATTACTTGAGTTGTTTTGTATGAATTCGCAGATCTTTGAACTCTGTAATCAGTTTAAACATTAACAGTGTCATTTATATATCTAATAAATAAATAGAATGTATCTTTCCTACAATAGTGACTAAATTATTTGGCCTGGAGATAACTCAGAGTTTAAAGGTATCAGTGACATTTTTGCTGAACATTCTTTTTGGACAGAGATATTAAAGATTAAGTGCAATCTCCTCCTCAGAGAAAAATCAGATTCATGAGAACTTGTCAAACTCCAAAAAGGAAATAACCTTTTTACCTGGTGTTTGGTCTTACTGTAGAATAAACCTTTTATCCAAATAAGACTATGACTTTATGTATATCTCAACTTTAAGTTCTCTTTTTTTTCTATAATGAGCCTATGTGCTTCAAACCTCATTTTTCTGTCTTTAAGGTCAGCTTAACTTTACCTTGTTATTATAACCTATGTTGACTTAATTGACCTTTTGATGTTAGTGTATCTGATTTTAAATCTACTCAGTCATAATAGCATCTTGGGTCTATATAACTTGCTAGATTTTACTTGTGATCATTCATATTATCTTCTATCCCAAGTCTGTGGTGTTTATACACCATATGGTGTTTGTTAAGGGGGTTTAAACAAAATCATTTGTATTTCTGATCCAGTCTCTTATGCTAATATGATATTCTAGATGACACTTCTGTAGTTTTTGTGTAACAGTTACAATATTGAGTATCCTGATTCTTTTTCTATACCAAATTAAATTCATTCAGAAGAGATGTAAAGATGGTTTAATGAATCTTTGTAGATTTATTTTAAAAGACTGGAATCACCAACTTTAAACAAATCTACAATAAATATTAAGAGAATTCTGATGAATAGTGGTGCTAATCATTATCACTTCACTTCCTTTGCCTAAGTACCATCTGATTGGGTCCCCCTTTTGCCCCCTTACTTGTTTATCTATGTTGAACTAATTCTGACTGCCCCTGTACCCCTCTCAAATTAAAACTGAACCATGCCCTCAATTAGGTGTCTCTGATTCTGACCCCAATTTGAAACTATTATCCTATTACTTGATAGTGGGCATTAAATCCATTCATCATCCATGTGGTGGTTAAATTTATGTGTCATCTTCACTGAATCACTGAGTTTCCAGGTATTTGACTAAATATTATTTTTGGATCTGTCTGTGAGGGTGTTTCTGATGAGATTAGCAGCTGATGTGGTGAACTCAGCAGAGCATATTTCCTCCCCAATGTAAAGATCACTATCCTGTAGATTGACAGCCTGTGACTGTGTGTGGTGATGAAATAACAAAACTTATTGTGGTAATCATTTTACATGCAGCATATTACAAATATTGTATTATAGACTAATACTAATACAATATATCTCAATTTTTAAAAGGGGTTACCAAATAGAAAAAGAGGAGGTTGAAATTTAGCTGAAGCCAAAGACACTTTTATACTCTATGAATATAGTTGTACTTTAATCTACAGGAAAGATAAATTTTATATATAAGGATAGTAGATCTGGAAAAAACATTATACATAGATCTCCCTGGTACAATTTGGATGAAGGAACTGAAAAGATGACAACACAGAGAACTGAAGGCAAGTAAAGTAACAGTCCACGAAATATCTGAGGAATAAGAAATCCTGAATAAGGCAGGGATTGCCGATGAAAAAGAGAGCATTTATTTATTTAATAGGAAACATTTGGGAAGATGGTTTTGATTTGAAAGAAAAAGTCTGGACTTTGAATCACATTTCTTAAATTTGAATTTTATTACTCATTACTGGTATCATTTTTAGAAGCTAATTATACATTTAATTCTCAAGTTTTCATTTTTATATTTAGTCTAACCATATTGTAGACATTTGTATTTTTCTTATAATTGTTTGCATTCTTTTCCCTTGTATGCATTTCCATAGTTCTCAATATGAAAGAATAATTATGTGAAAGGAATAAGTGACACTTTGAAATTAGGCAAGTTTGATCCTATAAGTAAGTTCTTAAAAACAAATTATACTATACATATATATGTATATATTTATAGCATTAGAAAAACTATCTTATCAACTAAGATATCATCACATGTGTTCTCAGATTAAAGGAACACTTTTTTCGTCTGTCTTCCAAGTCATCACACTCTCCTGATTTTCTGCCAAACTAGGTAGTGTCTCAACAGAGAGACTTTGTGTGCTTACCCTTCTTCTTTTCCCTTAGAATAGCAAGTAATTACTGAATATAACTTTGGTGAGACCCTTGTACTTGATCCTTTTCCCTACCTATAGCAAATTCATTGCAATATCATTCAGTCTTATGGCTTTTATAAACCATCTTATGCCAAATTTGCTTTATTGGTATCTTTTAGTATATCTCTATTTAACCACCTTTATGACCCAAACACCAAGAAGAGTGTTTGGCTTTCATCAAATAAATAAATACAATTGAAATATTACATACGCAGTTTGCAGAACGATGAAGTAGACAAGTATATGTCTGTTGAGAACTGCCCTCATTAGTCTATAATGAGATAAAAATGAAAGATTTGACAGATTAATACAGAAAAACATTTAAAATAAGATGACATTAAGATAAGGATTATTCTGAGTAAAGAAAAGTAAAGAATAAAGTTAATTCTCTGAAAAAAATTGTTTCTTTTTATGTTCTCCAATATTCATTAAATAATATAATTTCTTTGAGAGTCAAGTCCACTAGTGGAACTAAAGCTATTCTGTTTTGTACAGTTTTGCTCTGGACTTGTTACTGAAGTAAAAAATGTGTCATTTGTTTACTGATGGTTTGTTGAAGCTTAAATAGTAATACACATGAGTGTTAAATAAATACCAATTGTTTTCATGTTAGTACAGAATTAGTTATTATATTGCAGTTATTAACTGAGTTATCAAAGAGCTTACTCTCTATATATATTAGTTTAGGAATGTAGGATTTCTGGTTTTACATTCAGTATTTAATCTATTTTAAATTAGTTTTTGTATATGGTGTAAGATGCTGAGTTGTTCAGTTTAATTCATTTACACATAGCTGTACAAAATTGTCAATTGAAGAAACTATCCTTTCATGAGTATGTTTTTGGTTCCTTTGTTGTAAATCAATTTGACTGTATATGCATTGATTTATTTCTGGGTTTTCTGTTCCATTGATCTATTATCTGTTTTTATGCTAGTACCATACAGTTTTGATTCCTATATAGTTGTAATAGAGGTTGAAATCAGTAAGTGTGATATTTCCAAGAAATATCACCAAAGTTGATAGATTTTGCTTTGGTTATTCAAAGTCTTTTACTACACTATACTAATTTTAGGATTGTTTGTTCTATTTCTATGAAAAATGTCACTGGAATTTTGATAGAGATTGTATTGAATCTATAGATGGTGTTTGGTTTATGGACTTTTAACAACATTAACTTTTCTGATCCATGAACATGAAAAACATTTTCATTTATTTGTGTATTCAGCTTATTTTATCATTATCTTATGGTTTACAGTGTACAGATATTTTACCTCCTTTGTTAAATTTATTCCTGAGTTATTTATTATTTTTGATGCAGTTGTAAATGAGGTTGTTCTTGATTTCTCTTTATGATAATTTATATTAGTATATAGAAATGTAATATATTTTTATGTTAATTTTGTATGCTATACATTTACTGAATTTGTTTATTAACTAGTCCTCAGAATTTTTGATGGAGTTTTTAGGGTTTTCTGTATGAAATATCATGGCATTTGCAAGTTTTAATCTCATTTTTCTTTCATTTTCCCTATTATTAACTTATATCTCATGAAACCATTTGTACTTTCTCATTATATATTTATGTTTGTATTTTCTATCCCTTTATCTGTAATCCATTTTTAATATGTAAAAACATATTTTTCAAGACCAAGCATTGCTAGACATCTAAAGTCCTTTTCCAATGTCATAACTGCCCATAAAAATGCCAATTTAGTTAACTCCTATAGGCCTATGTACTTTATATACTGTGTATTACAGACATTATCGTTTATTCTTTTGGGGTTTTAAATTTAATGTGTATTTGTCTTTTTTTTTTTTTTTTTTTTTTTTTACTGATTACATATTCCTCAAGATCTCATCTTCTCTATGTGCTTAATCACGCAGTTGCGTCCGACTCTTTGAATCCCATGGACAGTAGCCCACCAGCCTCCTCCGTCCATGGGATTCTCCAGGCAAAAATACTGGAGTGGATTGCCATGCCCTCCTCCAGGGGATCTTCTCAACCCAGGGATCAAACCTAGGTCTCCCACATTGCAGGTAGATTCTTTACTGCCTGAGCCACTAGGGCATATAACAAACACTTAATATACATTTGATTAGTGAAAAAGTTTGCTGAAAGATAAAAAACCATCAGTTGTAAACTATAAAGGATTATGATCACTACATTAAATCTAAGCTCCTATATTTCTTATTGTCAAATAACAGTGCAACTTTATGTGGGAAAAAATGTTTACAGAGACCAATTTAGAGACAAAGAACTAACATAAATAAGTTTTAAAGACAGTAATCATAAGCAGAGGCTAAAATAGAACAAATTTAGAAATTGAAACTAAAGCAAAAGTTCTCAGAAAATATGGGGAAATGTAGCTACCTGATATATCAGACAGAACTGAGAAATTTGTTCTAAATATCTGACAGTAAAAAGTTAAGTGACCTATTTAAGCTTGTCTTTCATCACTGTCAGCAAGACATTAAGTCTGTAAAATATAAAAAACTCATTTTCAGCTTATTTGTGACAAGTTGTCCCATCTTTAAGAACCACATGTTCATACTTTTATTTCATATTTGTCTGTGTATATAAAACAAAATAAATTGAGGCAATCTATTTGTAAGATTAAAAAAAAAACATATTACTTGTATATAAAAAGTTAGAAGCCATGGAAAAATTTAATTGACCAAAACCTAACTATTAAAGTTAAGCTTACTTGGGCATTAGTTTTAGTTCTAGAATCCTAGGAAGTCATGTGGACTATGCATATTTTTACTCAGAACTGATAAGGAACCTAAAACTTACATTACTCTCATTCTACATGAGAAATTAATAGGAAGATACTGGTGCTGTACAGAAAATAAAGGAAACATTTCTGCAGGTTTTTCTTTTCTCCTTCCTTCCCATTCCATTCTCATAAAATCCATTTTTCCCAAAATATAATTTTCTCCTTTTCCCTTCAAATGATTGACTTTTGGAGAAACACTGTGAATTACTGTCATGCAATTAATTCAAATAAACTTGCCAGATAAATATCTCACCTTCTCACTTTTCCAGTATAATGTAATTCTCTATGTTTTCATGTTTTTATTTTATAAAATACTTTTTACATTGTATTATAACTAGCTTCATCTGTTTTTCTATGAGCCTGTGTTCTCCTATATGGAAAAGAACAGGTTATTTACCTTTCTAAATTCAATATTTTCCTGGTGCTAAGTGCATAAAATAACAACAAATTATTAAACATATATATGAATAGATTCTCTATGTATTGCATAAAATCTTTAGTGCTTTTGAATCTATCATAAATAAGCATTGAAAAGTCAATATTTACAGTGTAAATTCAGTTTCAGTTATCCTATTTAATTCAACAGATTATTGGTAAATATCCTTTATATGCAAAGAATAGTACTGCATTCTAATATACAAATACCATTATATTTTACCTTAAGTGAGCTAAAATATATATGTGGATAGTAGATGTTTGGACACAATATCAACCAAAGGTTAAACAGATGAACATATATGTGAAATAATATTTTAAAAATTATTAGATGCAGGAAAATAAAAATCCAGCCAAAAGAGGTATTTATTGAGTCACTTATCTACATCAGGCTTCCCAGGTGGTGCTAGTGGTAAAGAATCTGCCTGCCAATGCAAGAGAAGAAAGAGACTTGGGTTCGATCCCTGCATTGGGAAGATCCTCTGGAGTGAAAAATGGCAAGCCACTCTAGTATTCTTGCCTGGAAAATTCCATGTACAGAGAAGCCTGTTAGGCTACAGTCCATGGGGTTGCAAAGAGTCAGACAGAACTGAACACATGACATTGAACATTCAGGGAATGCACCTAATCAGTTCTTGTAGATGTGTAGTTCAATCTATCTTCAACACCTATGGGTGTTATTGGAAAAAACTCAAAAAATACCACATTTTCTCTGCACTCTGGATTTGCTTTATTTACTAGTAGGCTACCTCCATAAAGTAGCTGGCTATTAGTCTTAAATCTCATATTGCAATTTGAGCTAAAAGAAATGGGACAAGTCTCTTAGACTTTGCAGAGGAAAAAAGAAAATCTTGCAGTTATAAACATCTCTGTGCCCTAGCTGACCAGAGTCACTGATCTGATTTGTCAGACTGAGTCAGAATATTCTCATAACTGCTTATGGAACAAAACTGAAATGTGGAAATATATGTATACATGGCTGATTCATTTCATTGTGCAGCAGAAACTAATCGAGCATTGTAGAGCAATTAGACTACAATTAAAACAAAAAAGAAAAAAAGCGACATTTAACATTATAGAAGTATCTACAGTATTCTATAAAGGCAAAGAAGATATGCATGCAATGTGTGCTCAGTTGCTCAGTTGTGTACAATTCTTTGTGACCCCATGGACTGCAGCCCACCAGACTCCTCTGTTCAAGGGAATCCATTGGATTTCCCAGGATGGAGTGAGTTGCCATTTCCTACTGCAGAAGATCTTCCTGACCCAGAGATTGAACCTATGTCTATTGCATCTGCTGCCTTGGCAGGCTGATTCTTTACCACTGTACCACCTGGGGATCCCAGAAAAGGTATGGTCATATATTAAAATTAGCTCCCTATGGTTCTTCCTATGGTTTGGCATTTCTAGGCTTCTGGCATTTCCTAGACTATTTTGTCACCCCCCTGACTTATCTCACTGACAGAAACTAAGAATCAACCTATTAAGTTTGCCATATACAACATTTAATTAAGAATCCTATTAATGGAACTTCAAGGAGCAGTTTGAGGTCAGTCTATAGTTTTAACCTCAGTCATGTTGCCAGGGTCTTGTACTCAGACAACTATTAAATTAAGAATCCAGAGTATACAGGTAGTTCTTATCCTATATGGTGAAAGTGTAGGCTGTGGCCAGTCTCTTATCCATTATAATCTAAGCAGGAGAGTTTAGACTAGCTGACTTATTTTTGGTGTTTTAACCAACAATTAGAGGAGCTAACGGATGTGCCAACATGCAGCTCATATCCACCAGAGACAGTCCTTGGCCCAGTCATTCCCACATATAAACAAATAACCCAAAGGTATACAGGTAATTTTGGGTTAGAATATATTATATTACTGAGTTTCATTTGAGTCACTATTACATTGGTTTGCTTAAGCCTCAAGGGAAATGTAACCAAATAACCGCAGATTCACCATCCATGCATGACATAAGCCAAGTCCATCCAGGCATCAGGAGAGCATATACATTTGTATCAGTCAGATGGAAAGAAGTTTGGGCCAGTCATTGTGATTGTACTTTAAAGAGGGATCTATATTTGAAATTTGTCATCCATACAAAACTGAGACTGGCCATGTCCTTAGGAGTTATTCAGTTGTCATAACATGTTGATGAGAATGCTGCTAATCCTTCCAGCTCCCCAGTTGCTTCGACTTCCTCTGGACCCCACACCACACTGAGGCCTCTATCTGAAATGAAGAGCTTATTCACTCAGTGGAGAGTGAAGAGTAAGAGTGGCATATACTTTGCTCAGTAACTCCAGATCAGCTCTGGCTTAGCTACATCACTGAACTCTACTGTTATACAGTGACCAAAACCAAAATACCTTTTCCAAAGGGTCTATATTCCTGCAAAGTTTGTTCATCCTTGGATACTCTCCTCCCCCCAAGGGTACCACAGGGTTTCCTTGTATCTATTTTACCAAACTTATAATCATGGTTAATGATTCTTTATAAACTTCCCCTGTTTAACATACAAAAAGACAATGAATGAAAAATAAAAGAAAAATAAGAAGAAGACTAAATCAGTGTGAACCAGGAAAGGACTATAAGAAGCCAAAAGAATGAGGTATTTTAGGATTTTACTCCAGCCTCAGAACCTTGGACAGCAACAGTTTAGAAAAATCCAGTTAAGATCAGTAAATATTATCTAAAATAATGTGTATGCCAAGTATTCATGGAAGCACTTACTTGATCATTCAAATATATATGATTTGGTTCATTCTCCTTATACAATCTTATTGCAATATTTTATCTTTAAAAAAATGTGTTTCTCTTTCATTCTTTGTGTTCAGAGGCTTGATGTTAACAATTCAAAAATTCTGGTTAGGCACACCAGGAAGAACACAGTCAAGAGAGATCTAGACTGTCAGTAGTCTTTCAATTCATAATCATCATGCTTCCATGTGATATCAATTTGAGAATATTCTTTGTGTCTAGTATGCGTGCCTCTGAAAAAGGAACAAATAATGTGAATCATATCTATCCAAGATCTGTAGGTTTGCAAAGAAGAGTCACATATGAAAGCTGTTGGTAAGATTGACTTTACCTCTAAAATAGAAGAGTAAGAAGTGAAGAGTAAGAGTGGCATATACTTTGCTTAGTAACTCCAGATCAGCTCTGGCTTAGCTACATCATTGAACTCTTCTGTTATACAGTGACCAAAACCAAAATACCTTTTCCAAGGGGTCTGTATTCCTGCCAAGTTTGTTCATCCTTGGATACTCTCCTCCCCCCAAGGGTACCACGGGGTTTCCTCTATTTTAGAGGTAAAGTCCTCTTATTTTGGAGGGTCCTCTTATTTTGGAGGTTGAGGGATTTTGCAATGCAAAGAGCTCAGTCATTGTGCAGGAGAAGAGAGAGACATGCCAGAGTATTCTCCTAAATGTGCTTTCTTGTTCTCTAATGCTGTGGTCATCACTTAGTCAAGAATGTGTAAATGTTCAGTAGATGTCTAAGTGCTTAATTGGTACTTATGCTTCATTGTCTGTAAATTCATGGAGAGAGAATGATTTATGTGATACCTGGTATCTTGAATGATTATGATTTTATTACTCAGACTCAGAATTATCTAGTGTGAGGAGGAGAAAAACCTGCTCCGGAACACATATACTGTTGAACTTTCTTCTGGTACTTCAGTTCAGTTCAGTTCAGTTGCTCAGTCATGTCTGACTCTTTATAATCCCATGAACCGCAGCACGCCAGGCTTCCCTGTCTATCACCAACTCCCGGAGTCCACACAAACCCATGTCCATCGAGTTGGTGATGCCATACAACCATCTCATCCTCTGTCATCCACTTCTCCTCCTGCCCTCAATCTTTCCCAGCATCAGGGTCTTTTCAAATGAGTCAGCTCTTAGCATCAGGTGGCCAAAGTATTGGAGTTTCAGCTTCAATATCAGTCCTTCCAATAAACAAACAGGACTGATCTCCTTCAGGATGGACTGGTTGATCTCCTTGCAGGCCAGGGGACTCTCAAGAATCTTCTCCAACACCACAGTTCAAAAGCATCAATTCTTCAGTGCTCAGCTTTCTTTATAGTCCAACTCTCACACCCATACATGACCACTGGAAAAACCATAGCCTTGATGAGATGGACCTTTGTTGGCAAAGTCATGTCTGTGCTTTAGAATATGCTGTCTAGGTTGGTCATAACTTTCCTTCCGAGGAGTAAGAGTCTTTTAATTTCATTGCTGCAATCACCATCTGCAGTGATTTTGGAGCCCAGAAAAATAAAGTCTGACACTGTTTCCACTGTTTCCCCATCTATTTGCCATGAAGTGATGGGACCGGATGCCATGATCTTTGTTTTCTGAATGTTGAGCTTCTGGTACTTAAAGGAAGAAAATATTTAAATCGTTGTTTTGCTTTTAGGTGGGTTGTAAATAAAAAGAAGAAAGAAAGAAGCAAAAATAAAACTCAGACTACCCAGTGAGGAAGAAAAGTGAGAAAGAAGAGATAAAGAGCAAGAAACTGAGGTTTCCTTGAGTGGACATGATTATTCCTAGCTTTTTTTTTTTTTTTTTAAATAATGAATAGGTTCATCTTGGGGTTGCTGGATTCCTACTCTGGGCTTAGGTCTAGCTCATAGAACTCATGTGAACTCAACTCAAACTAAATCTCTTTCCAGTGAATATGCAAACTTCAACCATTACTCCTTGGATCCTATACTTGAGTCAGTATCTTATAAGTCAGCACTTTGAAACTCTTGCTTCCCACCCAGGATTTTCATGACATTTTCTTCTGTATGTTTGGTTTTCCTTATTTTTCTTTCTTTTGAGAACATCTGTAGATGTAAAATATTTAGGGTTTTATTTTTTTCCCATCATTTCTTGTGTTTGTGGCTAGATGTGAACCATTCTGGATTAGGACTTTCAACTAAACTGCTGGGACCTCAACTAAAAATAAAAATTTGGTATAACAAAGGATATTCAAGCATTTTGGAAGTGAATGAAAAATTGCAACTTCAAATGATAAGAATTAAAAAGTATTCTGTAATATCCAAATTGTTTAGTTAAAATCAAATTAGGCCCTTGTATTCATCCCCAGTTCCTAATAATCCATTGACAAATAGATGAGGTGTCATGGCTTGTCAATAAAAATAGGTTCCATGAGGTAATGTGGCTTTTATGCAGATGAATAAAGTTTAATCCCTAGATATATTGGTAGAATTAGCAATTTATTAAAGTTTTTTTTCCCCACTAGAGTAGATTAAATGAAAGCTTACATGCACAGAAATGTGGGGAAAAAAAATTCAGGCTACACAATGAGGTCTTTTAGGGCGACTCAGCCTCCACTAGGGAACGATCCCAATTCTGAAGAAATGTTCTATGACTTCAATCATGGCCTGGATAAAATGGGGATGATGCAAAGTTTAATTGGAGTTATAAAAAAGAGACATAAATTTACTTCCTGCTGCTGTCTGCTATTCCTTCATACCAGAATAAGATAATAGACGATCTTAAAGAAAATAGAATAACAGTACCACCTGGCACTGAACATAATGTTCTGGAAAGAGAATTGAAAATATTTCCTTTTGATATATAGAGAAAATAAAAAACTAAACCAATATTTTATAGTAATACAGAAGATGTCCTAAGTATACTTCTATCAAATAAAAATAAACTAAGAAGTGGAACAAAACTCCATAACCAATATAAAAGAAATAACAAATTAAAAAAAAAAGTTTCTGTTGCAATTAAGGTGAAAAATGTTAGATTATGAAAGATTTCTTTCAGAGAAATTAAAGAGCATGATTGTTCACAAAATTTAAAAGCATAATATTTTTTAAATTCCCATGATTTATGCTACCATTTCAAATGCCATTTCCCAGTATAGCTTTGGGAGGATTCCTAAAGGAAAAGAAGAAAATGATGTAGAAATAATGGAATCTGCAGCTAGTTTGTGCATATCACAGAGAAATTAGAAGATAAAACTTGCATGTCCTAATCTTACCTCTAAACATAGAAGCCTGAGAAGAGATTTTATTTATTTATTTATTTATTTATTTTCTTTTACACCTTGTCACACCACCAATTGAAGCAAAACAACACAATAAGCTGCCGCTTCACCCAAAAGCGGTGTTTTCACTCTGCCCTTTCTTTTTTTTTTTTTTTTTTTTAAACGGCTCAGCGGGTCATCAGCAAAAGGCCCACTGAGTGCTTTTAAAAGGGTGTATTTATTTTTTAATAAGTAAGGAGATTGTAAAGTCTAGGAGTCTTTGCTTACACTCATGTTTCAGAGTTATAGTATGTTAATCAAATTTTATTTTTTGTTCTTTGCTGTGTGGTGCAGATAATACACAAGGGAAAGATCAATTATTTTTTAAAAAAATTATGCTCTAATTCCTTTGTACATTTAGGTAAAAAAGTATACAAATTATTATATGAAACATATCAAAATACAGTAGAGAGAAAACAGATTCATGTTAAAACTTGTTGGTAGAGGTAAAGAAAACATTTGCAAACAATTACAACTGCAAAATTAATGGATAGTTTTATATTTAAAAAGAAATGGAATTAACCAAGTGGAAGCTTATATTTGTGACATAAGATATACATAATATTTAATAACATACCATTACAAGATCAAGCATAAATAGTATCCTGGTGATTCCTATATATACTAAAAATAGATATTTAATAACAAAATTTCTTCCTCCCAAAAGACATTGCAACTGTAAATTCTTTCAAATTTTCAAGTAACAGATGATTTGAGACTTACAAAATTCTTCCAGAGAAAGAGGTAGAGGACATATTGCCCAGATAAATCCATAAAGCCATTATAATTTGGAAATATGTAAAACAAGTACACACACAAAAATCTCACAAATAAATATGCAGATTTCTCAACAAAATATTAAATTATAAAGTTATGCCACTATCAAATTCAGTATATTTCAAAATAAAAACTATAAATACCACTCTCCATTCAGGTAAATTATGAAAAATATGATTATAACAGATGCTGTAAGAACCTTTGGTCAAATTCCACCTCCATACTTTGAGAAAACTCCAGTGCTTCTGTTTAACACGGTATGGAAAGACATCATATGCAGTTTGATGCTGCCTTCACTATTTTATTTCAAAAGTCCTTTTCTGTTTTTAATCTGTTTTAATCTAGTATCTTATAGTTGATGAATGTGGCTTTGTAGGATACCTTACAGGATAATGAGTCCTCTTGTCTTTTCTTAGGTTTACTTGGCTCTAGATGACATCTCCTCTTTTTTCACAAATTTAGAGTAAACAATGTATTCAAATTTCCCAAAATTTCAATTAAAAATTTTATGAGGATTGAAATTCTTTATATTTATAAAGTAATTTGGATAAACTTGGCATCTTTATAGAGATTTGTCCCCCTACCCAACACCATAGAATGTTTATTTTGATAAAACTTTGGGTTTTTATTAAAGGTTTAATTTTTTTCAAGAGTGCACTTGTGTATTTTTGTTGAATTCATTGATTTTTAAATTAAATTTTTATTGCTGTCATTTGTTTCTTCATTGCTAAGCTGTGTCCAATTCTTTTGCAAGTCCATGGAATGTAGCCCACAGGCTCCTCTGTCCATGGGATTTCCCAGGCAAAAATATTGGAGTGGGTTGCCATTTCCTTCTCCAGGTATCTTCCCGACCCAGGGATCTAAGGCACATCTCCTGCATAGGGAGAGCATTTCTTTACCACTGGGCTACCTGGAAAGCTCATTACTGTTGTTAGTAGTACATTAATTTTCTGGTTTTTTCTAGTATTCTAATTATCATAGAGACTTTTTTGTCATTTTCAATATATTTTGAGAAATGACTACCTTTATTAAGTATTACTAGGTTTAACAGTTATTTGATTTTTAAATTTTGATTCTTCTACACTCTTTATATTCTTCTAGACTCTATATATTTATATTTCCATATCTCTTTATATTTTATTGTTTCTTTCCATCTTAATTTATCCTTCATACTAGAGCCAACACAATTACATTTTAAATGTATGAGTCCTAGGGTCAATTACTTTTAATCTCAAAACTCAACTAGAAGAGAAAATACTTCAATGGCAATAGTAACACACAGATGGTGGGTTTCCATATTGGTAAAATTGTTTGGAAAATAAAGTAGCATTACCTTTAAAGTTGAGCATTATAGATTTCTATTAGAAGTAATTCTATTTCCAAGTGTGTTGAAAATTCAAGTATATAATACAAGAGATGTCTGAAAGACTGTTCAATCACAACACTGTAGGAATAAAAACAAAAAAAATCTCAAGAAACTTCCATTTTGAGAAGAATAGATAATGGAATATTTACATAGTTAAATATTAGTATTTATTAAAATAAAATAAACTTCAATTTGGGTATATATTTAGATATATTATTCATAAAAAAACCCCAAAAGACTATATAAAGTATGATGTTATTGTATGGCACAAATATATCAAACCAAAATGTACTTCCTTTCTTGGAGTGTAACTGTTTATTATAATATTACACTTAAAAAGTAAAGGAAGAGAAAACAGTACAGTGAATTAAGTGCAATGTCAGTATACATCAGGGTTTATAATTAGATACGTGCTATATTTATTATTATGCTAGTTTAGATATTGAATCTATTTAACACATCAGTATGTGACATACATTTTGCATGTAGGAAATACTCCATTAAATAATATAGGGTTAATGTCAACTTCTTTTATAATACCTGAGAAAAGGAATGATATAAGCATCTGAATGCAGAGTTCCAAAGAATAGCAAGGAGAGATAAGAAAGCCTTCCTCAGCGATCAATGCAAAGAAATAGAGGAAAACAACAGAATGGGAAAGACTAGAGATCTCTTCAAGAAAATTAGAGATACCAAGGGAACATTTCATGCAAAGATGGGCTCGATAAAAGACAGAAATGGTATGGACCTAACAGAAGCAGAAGATTTTAAGAAGAGGTGGCAAGAATACTCAGAAGAACTGTACAAAAAAGATCTTCACGACCAAGATAATCACGATGGTATGATCACTCACCTAGAGCCAGACATCCTGGAATGTGAAGTCAAGTGGGCCTTAGAAAGCATCACTACGAGCAAAGCTAGTGGAGGTGATGGAATTCCAGTTGAGCTATTTCAAATCCTGAAAGATGATGCTGTGAAAGTGCTGCACTCAATATGCCAGCAAATTTGGAAAACTCAGCAGTGGCCACAGGACTAGAAAAGGTCAGGTTTCATTCCAATCCCAAACAAAGGCAATGCCAAAGAATGCACAAATGACTGCACAATTGCACTCATGTCACACACTAGTAAAGTAATGCTCAAAATTCTCCAAGCCAGGCTTCAGCAGTACGTGAACCATGAACTTCCTTATGTTCAAGCTGGTTTTAGAAAAGGCAGAGGAACCAGAGATCAAATTGCCAACATCCACTGGATCATGGAAAAAGCAAGAGAGTTCCAGAAAAGCATCTATTTCTGCTTTATTGACTATGCCAAAGCCTTTGACTGTGTGGATCACAATAAACTGGAAAATTCTGAAAGAGATGGGAATACCAGACCACCTGACCTGCCTCTTGAGAAACCTATATGCAGGTCAGGAAGCAACAGTTAGAACTGGACATGGAACAACAGACTGGATCCAAATAGGAAAAGGAGTACATCAAGGCTATATATTGTCACCCTGGTTATTTAACTTACATGCAGAGTACATCATGAGAAACGCTGGGCTGGAAGAAGCACAAGCTGGAATCAAGATTGCTGGGAGAAATATCAATAACCTCAGATATGCAGATGACACCACCCTTAATGCAGAAAATTAAGAGGAACTAAAAAGCCTCTTGATGAAAGTGAAAGTGGAGAGTGAAAAAGTTGGCTTAAAGCTCAACATTCAGAAAACGAAGATCATGGCATCTTCATGAAACAGTGGAAACAGTGTCAGACTTTATTTTTTTGAGCTCCAAAATCACTGCAGATGGTAATTGCAGCCATGAAATTAAAAGACGCTTACTTCTTGGAAGAAAAGTTATGACCAACCTAGATAGCATATTGAAAAGCAGAGACATTACTTTGCCAACAGAGGTCCGTCCTGTCAAGGCTATGGTTTTTCCAGTGGTCATGTATGGATGTGAGAGTTGGACTGTGAAGAAAGTTGAGCGCTGAAGAATTGATGCTTTTGAACTGTGGTGTTGGAGAAGACTCTTGAGAGTCCCTTGGACTTCAAGGAGATCCAACCACTCATTTCTAAAGGAGATCAACCCTGGGTGTTCTTTGGAAGGAATGATGCTAAAGTGGAAACTCCAGTACTTTGGCTACCTCATGCGAAGAGTTGACTCATTGGAAAAGACTCTGATGCTGGGAGGGATTGGGGGCAGGGAGAGAAGGGGACGACGACAGAGGATGAGATGGCTGGATGGCATCACCGACTCCATGGACTTGAGTTTGCGTGAACTCCGGGATATGGTTATGGACAGGGAGGCCTGGCGTGCTGCGATTTATGGGGTCACAAAGAGTCGGACACGACTGAGCGACTGAATTGAACAGAACTGAATTGATTCCCCTCACTGTAACGGGCATTGGCTTCTGGTAAGAAAAAGTTGGAATACTGAGGAAGATGATAAAACTGAAAATTTAACACTGGGAAATGACCTGTATAAAGCTTTTGTCTTAAGACTTTAGAAATTTTTATATTTTTTATCACTTATTTTCCCCTGGTGGTCAAGGAGTGTGAGACTCCAGGTGGAGAGGCCTGGCAAGTATGTAAAATCTGTTCCTGATAAAAAAAAAAGATTTTCCTGGAGGTTGTAGCCCTTAAGAACCACATCTAAGGTCTTGTAGGATTAATTCCCTCAACAGAAATTGTTTTGTCCAATTACTTCTGGAAGTGAATTAATCCCTTTCCATATGTTAAAAAGATTTTATATAATTTGCCCATGTCTTTTAGTCAAATTTTATCACCTTTTGATGACTGTATATTAGAATTTGTCACAATATAATTACTTTGTAATATAATTATTTTCTTATAAACTTACTATTTATGTTCTTTTTCCTGAAGGAGTATTGAAATTTCATAAGCACAAGGATCTTCATTATTTTAACTATATCTTAAAGAGTAATGTCTGTCCTCTTTCCTCCCAGTAGACTTTCAACTTATATTTCTCAAAGAGGGAGCAAATCATGTGTTTTGCAAACTAATTTCATTAAATGATTAATAAAAGTTTTGCCCATAGTATTGTAGTTGTCAAGCATAATATGTAGATAGTATTATTACAAATCTGCACATTCCCAAGAGTTTCTCACCCTCTTATTTAACTCTTCCTCATTTTATTCCAAAGTCTTTAAGTCTCTGCACATTGGTTTTTTCTCATTTTTTTTTCCAGGATTATTGTTCAGTTCATGTCTATACTTACATTGTGACTAGATGAATGAAATAATAAATTAATAACTAGATGAGTGTATGCCTACAGGTTAACCACATTTAGTTACTTCCTAATATTTTTTTGAAAATTCTTTTAATTAAAATATTCTTAGTTATATGATTTGAGTAATATAAAAACATAGTCTTAGAAAATTAATGTATACAGTTTTACCAATTGTAGCATAAGTGCAAGAATTCTGACAACAAATTAGTGCATTACCTAAATCATCTCAAAAGTCAGTTAAATAAAACATTCAGATTAAATTACATTGTTTTACAAACTAACATGCTGATCAACAACAATAGCAGAATAAAACCTATCATGGATTTAATCTCTGAGCATTGTTTAGTTGGGCTTCCCTGGTAGCTCAGATGGTAAAGCATCCCTCTGCAATGTGGGAAACCTGGGTTCCATCCCTGGGTTGGGAAGATCCCCTAGAGGAGGGCAGGCAACCCACTCCAGTATTCTTGCCTGGAGAATCCCCATGGACAGAGAAGCCTGGTGGGCTACAGTCCATGGGGTCACAAAGAGTCGGACACAACTGAGCAACTAAGCACAGCACAGCACATTGTTTTGTTAACATACTAATTAATGTGTGTATTTTCATACATCATTCAGAGCAGATGTGTATGCAAAAATAATTTTTCATGAATTTTTTGAATAAATAAAAGTCATGAATTTTTAATATTTTAGAACCTTCTTATAGAATTTCAACTTTATAGGATTAGGTATTTAGTTTGTTTCCTTCATGAATACAGTGAAGCTCTGCCTACCACATTGTTTAACAAGGAGTGAAGGTAATGGCAACCCACTCCAGTTCTCTTGCCTGGAGAACCCCATGGACGGAGGAGCCTGGTAGGCTACAATCCATGGGGTCGCTAAGAGTCGGACACGACTGAGCGACTTCACTTTCACTTTTCACTTTCATGCATTGGAGAAGGAAATAGCAACCCACTCCAGTATTCTTGCCTGGAGAATCCCAGGGACAGAGGAGCCTGTTGGGCTGCCATCTATGGGGTCGCACAGAGTCAGACACGATTGATGTGACACAGCAGCAACAGCTTACTTGATAAATACTGGTTGAAAGAATGTAAAAATGTCAACCAAAAGAAAAAAAGATGCAAAGAATTATAACAAATGTAAGCCAATATATATAGGAGTGTTTTGAGAATTTAATGCAATAACTTGGTACTTGTCTGTATGGAATAATGGTAAAGATGAGAAAAATGATGATGGCATAGGGACCTTGCTTATAGTAACCTTGCTTTAACCAAATGCAACATTATTATCCTAAGCAAAATAAAAATGCATTAGTAATCTGATAATTACATATATCGTCCAATAGGTATTATAGAGATTCATAAAAATGTGCTCTCATGAAATTTATGACAATTGGTAGATTTAAGTCATTCAAATGTATACAACATATATATTTGCTAAGACCTTAGTATGTGTCAGTCATTATGTTAAGTAATAGGAAAAATAAATTATCACATAATAAATACAGTTCCCGTATATATATATATATATAAGTTTAAAATACCAAGGGATGAAAAGTTATTCATGCAAATACATACAAAATCTCAACTGCTATAGATACTTCCTATACAAAATTTTGGACTTCCCAGGTAGTTCTAGTGGTAAAGAACCGGACTGCCAGTGCAGGAAATGTAAGAGAGGCAGGTTTGATCCCTGGATGGGGAAGATCCTCTGGAGGAGGGTGTGGCAACACTCCCAAGTATTGTTGCCTGGAGACTCCCATGAACAGAGGAGCAAGGCAGGCTATAGCCACAGTCCATTGGGTCACACAGAGTTGGACAGGACTGAAGCATCTTAGCACACGCACGCACGCACGAACACACACACACACACACACACACACGTAGATACTTCAAATAAAAATTGATTGTTATATGATGACCTGTAATGTACAATACAGATTTGAATGATATCAAACATTGCCTAGTATCATTTAATATTGAATATTGATTTGACCTGAAATTATGTTTAACTTTAGGTATTTGATATTTAATACATAAAAGGTAACAAGTAATTTAGGTCCATCATCTTTAACCATATTTTTTAAAGTGTATCAACCAACTAAATATTGAGATGACCTATTAGCAAAGGGAGAATATTCCCAATCTGGTTTTTACAAAGCAATCAAAGAGCTTAGCTTTTTTATTTTTTCCCCCTTTGAAGAAACAGTAAATAATCAAACTTCTGTAAAACACTGCAGAAATTATCTATCCACCAACCATCAAGTTGCTTAGGTTGCCACAGTGCATCTCACCTTCCAGAGACAGACAGGCTCTCTTTTTGAATAGCAGTGCAAATTGTCCTGGTGAAATTGTGTAGTATATAATAATAAACAGACATTTATTAGAAGAGAACTGCTGTAATCAACTACAGAATTTTGTATAAGAAAAATTTTGTTTCATTTTTGAAGATTAAATATATACCAATAGACTCATCATGACAGCCATTGCTAGAAGTTATATATGTATATCCTGGAGAGGGCATGGCAATCAACTCCAGTATTCTCACCTTGGAGATAGAGATAGAGGATGGATAGAGGAGCCTGGCAGGCTACACTCCATAGGGTTGCACAGAGTCAGACAGGACTGAAGTGACATAGCACTTACACATGCATATATGCATAAAAATACATTATATGCAAATACATATATGCAAAAAAATTCAAGAACATACTTTTAGAAAACAATAGTAAATATCTTTCCATTAATGTTCTAATAAGTATCATATCTACATCTGTGAAATTTTCATCATTACTCTCTCTATATATGTATGATTTCTCAAGGATATTGTGACATATATCGAGCTCTGAAACCTAATCAGATAGAAGTGTTTCGGTGAAGTATATTTCAGAAAACATATATGACAACTTAGCATTGTGATTTTAGACATTCCTTTGCAAAATAGTGTCTGATCTAATAGTGAATGGTACAGTTTCTTTTTATATTTTTAAAAGCAAGGCCCATAAATTTTTATTACTTATGTTGTATTTTATTATTTGGCACATTTAATATTTGAAATTAGAGTTGTCATAGATTTAGTTCAGTGTAATGCTTTATATTCTATGCTAATCTAGAAAATGTCATTTGAAGCCATTATTATTAATTATCCCCATCTATGTTCCTTTACAATATTTGAGTAATGAGCCGTTAACTATAGTGGCTCAGTGTCCCTGATTACTGAATAGTGCCTTGCTTTTAATGTAAATTGTTGCAACAAAATCAATGCCTCTTCTAATTAAATGAATTAATGGATTTGGGCACTAGAAAAAAAAATTGAAATGTATTACTTGTAAACTTTTCACAGCCCCATTTCAATAATGAATTATCTGATTAGCAGTGACAAAGGAAAAGTTCAAGGAGACTGCCTCGAAAGTAATCTGAGACATAAAAAAATCAACTCTTGTCACCTTTCTTTTCATGATTATTTTATATGACATTACAATTTAGGTAGAACACTAATACATTTTAAAATTATTTTAACTGCTTGGCTAAATTTAGTCCTTTATAGTGTCAAAATAATCAGGAATTTATTAATTTATCCATTCCTATTGCTGTTCATTTGATTTTGCAATTTAATTATTGTTATTATCTTAGTTACCTCAATGATACTGATAATGTTGTTATTGTTTAGTCACTTAAGTTGTGTCCAGCTCTTTTTCAACCCCATGGAACTGTAGCCCATGAGGCTTCTCAGTCCATGGGATTTCCCAGGCAACAATACTGGAATGGGTTGCCATTTCCTTTTCTAGGGGATCTTCCTGATGCAGGAATCAAACCTGCGTCTCCTGCATTGGCAGGCAGATTCATTACCACTGAGCCACCAGGGAAGATTGATGTTGATAATGTTGATACATTATTGAACTTATTTTTTTTTGTTTTTTGCATTTTACTTTCTTGGCCTCAAGAATTATATATAGAACTTAATTATTTCTAAAGATTTTGTAGTTTATACATTATCATTTTATATTCATTCAAGAATATGAATTTTCATCTTGTTTGTACAAATGATTGAATGTGAACATATTTAGGATATTATTTCTGAAGAATTAATATTGATGATGGAATTAGTTGATACCTAGCAGAATTCCAAATGTGATTCTTTGGGAGTAATGGTAAGGGAGTTCACTTCTTCTTTCCAGACCCAGATAGTCTCCCTACAGAGGATACAGAGACATAGAGGCCTATGATTCAGTAATCATAGTGCCATCTGGAGGACAGTATACTAACCTCATGGTGTACTACCTCCAAGCTGGGCCTTCAGAAGGTAATTTCAATGTACTAGTAGGGTAGGGTAGTTGTTTTTGGAAAGAGTGTATGCATATATACCTATAAATTCTGTGTATATATGTATTAAAAAAAAAAAACAGATATTTTAAAGCAGTTGGTTTTCTCTTTAGCCACTCCACTGTTCTTGCCTGGAGAATCCCAGGGACAGGGGAGCCTGGGTGGGCTGCCATCTCTGGGGTCGCACAGTCAGACACGACTGAAGCAACTTAGCAGCAGCAGCAGCAGTAGGGTAGTTGTTTTTGGAAAATATGTATGCATATATACCTATACATTCTGTATATATGTGTATTAAAAAAACTCTAATATTTTAAAGCAGTTGGTTTTCTCTTTATTTTGAAAAATAGGATTCATAATTAAATATTTAAGAAACTCTATAACTCAATAGTAAAAATTAAGTGAAAAGTGAAAGTGGCTCAGTAGTGTCTGACTCTTTGCATTCCCATGGACTATGGAGTCCATGGAATTCTCCAGGCCAGAATACTGAGGTGGATAGCCTTTCCCCTCTCCAGGGGATCTTCCCAATCTAGGCATTGAACACAGGTCTCCTGCATTGCAGACTGATTCTTCATCAGCTGAGCCACAAGGGAAGCCAAAAACTAAGCAGCCTGATTAAATAATGGGCAAAAATGTTTGAATAGATGTTTCACAAAAGAAGACATGTAAATGGACAACAGGTATATGAAAAGGTGCTCAACATCATTGTTTTTAAGGGAGCTGTAAATCAAAACCATGGTGATCTATCATGTCACACCTGTTAGATGTTTATTACCAAAACAGAAAAAAAATACCCCCAAATATAACAAATGTTAGCAAGGATATGGAGAGACTGGAAGACTTTTGCACTACAGGCGGGAATGTAAAAGAGTATAGCCATATGAAAATAGTATATAGTATTTGCTCAAAAAATAAAAATATTAAACTAACATATGAATTAGTAATGCTACTGGACAGATTATATATATATATATAGTCTCTAAAAGGATTACAGTATGTGTATACATTCCCATGTTCACTGCAGCATTGTTCACATAGTCAAGACATGAAAGCAACCTATGTGCCCATTGACAAATTAATGGATAAAAAAAATGTGGTACATGTATACAATGGAATACTGTTCAGTCATTAAAAAGAATGAAATAATACCATTTGTAGCAACAAATGAGTCTAAAGGTTTTTATACTGAGGGAAGTAAGTCAGACAGAGGAAAAAGAGCATATGACATACCTTATATGGGAAATCAAAGAAGAAATGATACAAATGAATTTATAAAACATAAACAGGCTCACGGAGTTAAAGAATGAACTTGTGGATGCTGAGGGTAAAGATGGGGAGAAGGAGTAGTTAGGGAGTTTGGGATTGACATGTACACACTGCTATATTTAAAATGGGTAACTAGCAAGGTCGTATTGTATAGCACAGGAAACTCAGTTCAATCTTATGTGGCAGCTTGGATGGCAGGGGAGTTTGGGGGAGAATGGATAAATGTATACATATGGGGGAGGCCCTTCACTATTCACCTGAAAATATCACAACATTGTTAACCAGCAGTACTCCAATATAAAATAAACAGTTAAAAATAGTAAACTGCATGATCAGGTGAAAAAAAGAAAATGTGGTATACCTATACAGTGAAATATTATTCAGCCTTTAAAAGGAAGAAAATCTTGCCAAATGCAAGAACATCAATTAACTTGGAGGACATGATACTAACTGAAATAAGTCAGTCACAGAAGGACACCTGCTGCATAATTCTACAGTAACTTCCCTACATACAAACCTTCAAGTTGCAAATCTTCAAAGATGCTAACATTCGTCCCATCAGTGTCAGGCATGAGTGATATTGAGCTTGTCCTCCACCTCCTACTGCTGAGGCTCCATCAGCTTCTACCGTCTCTCACATCCTCTCCTTCCTCTGTTGGTGACTGTTCTTGCCTGTTCACTTGCCACCAGGCCCTGTGTACCAGCTGTCGTACTGTGCTGCTGTTCTTTTCCAGGTACTCTACTGTAAGATTAAAAATGTTTTCTTTATTTCTGTGTTTGTTTTTTAAGTATCACTTGTGTAAAAAGTACTATAAACTTATTACAATACAGTATTAATAGCAGATTGTGTTAGTTTGGGCACTTAGGCTAACTTTGTTGGACTTACAAACAAAATGGACTTAAAACCCGCTCTCAGAATGGAACTTGTTTGTATGTAGGAGACTTAGAGTAGTTGTATGAGGTATCTGAAATAATTAAATTGATAGAGACAGCAGAATGGTGGTTTCCAGGTGCCGAGAGGAGAGTGAAATGTTTAGCTGCTATTCGAGGAGTATAAAGTTTCAGTTATTCAAGATGAATGACTTCTAGAGCTCTGCTATACATCACTGTGCCTACAATGGACAATTCAGTATTGTGCACTTAAAAAATTATTGAGGGTAGATTTCATATATCAGGGTATCATATACCTCTTTCTGTTTTACAGATATAAATATTTAAATTGGTGGCTTATTTTGACATAAAATTGATAAATATCTATTGTAGAGAATGTAAAAAGAACAACAGGCAAAAAGACAGAAAAATATAATGCCACCAACCATAAATAATCAGTGACTAACATTTAGAAATATCTATAGTCATATATTTGAATGTGTTTGTACAGTTACTTTCCTGTGGTTTTTATTCTTTTTTTCCATTTAGTCATACATTATAATCATTTTCAAGTAACTAAATATTTTTGAAAAATACTACTACTGTATGTGTAATGATCCCTGCATGTGCTATAAATTTATAAAGATTATCTTACATTTAGACTGTTTCACATTTCTCACTATAATAATAAAAGTGTCTTCAATTTCATTAGGATAAATATTTCTTCATATCTCAGATTATTTCTTTAGAATGGCTTCATACTCCAGCTATCATTAATAATATACCACAAACAATAGTAATACTACAACTACTATTGTAGTATATAGCTAGGCACTATTATGAGTGTCATTTCATTTGATCATCTCAAAAATCCCATGAGGAAGCTTTCGTTATCCTCTTTTTGCTAATGCAGAAATCCAATCTGAGGCTAAGTAACTTGATATTAGTTAAAACAAGCAAACTAAAAAACACTTTGCCTATTGACTAAAGAGGTTTTAAGGGCCATGCTGCCTGGGTTTAAAGCCCACTTCCTCCCTTTACTGCTTATATGGCTTTGGAAAAGTTATTTAAATTTTTTGGGGGGACTTAATTTTTTCATCTTTAAGATGATGATATTTAAAAGTGCTTTAATGTTTTATTGTGAGAATTAAACAAGGGATACATGCCCAACATTTAAAGTAGCTCCTGGTTAGTAAAAATAGCTTAAGGAATGTTTGCAAATATGAAATTGGAGCCTTCTGAGAGGACTATAACATTAGAATCCCTAAAACACAGTACACTGACAATGAATCCAAGCAGTATGACTAACTGCGCTATTTCCTTTATCTTCTACAGAGTTTTCAAATATGTGTACATATATATTCAGTTGGATTTGGAGGCAAAGAAGCTGACTGTTTTCCAATACCAGGGTACTTAGAAGGCAGAAGCATTAGATCAGCTCCCTGGAAGACATTTGAGATCAGAAAGAAATGAGATCAGAATGGAAGTTCAATAGTAACAGGTGATTAGAATTTCAGTAGAAAGATAACAATAAAAATATATCCTACTTTATGTAAATGCAGGTATGAAATTTCCTGAGAGACACTGATTAGGGCATTGGAGTTAAATTTAAATATATTTCAACAAAATTTTTAGCTCAGTATGAAATGATGATGAATGATTAGATTGGGTGGAAAGCTGAATTCAGTTTTGGACCTGTTGAACTAGAGGTGCACTCTGTCTTTTAAGTAAGGAATTCCCATAGAGCTATATGTGCAGTTCACCTCATAAGGATAAGGATTCGACATATAAGTGGAAGTAGCTGATGCATGGTTGACATGGAATTATTCATATTTCTGCTTCATGTATATATATGAAATGTATATATACCCATTTATGTTAGTCACTCAATCGTGTCTGACTCTTTGACAACCCTATGCGCTGTAGCCTACCAGGCTCCTCTGTTCAAGGGATTCTCCAGGTAAGAATACTGGGGTGGGTTGAGAGTGGGTTGCCATGCCCTCCTCCAGGAGATCTTCCTGACCCAAGGATCGAACCCACGTCTCTCTGTCTCTGATATTTACAAAAAGTAAAATATATATTTTACTTTTTGTAAATTCTAAAGTATATATGACAAAATATCAAGAAATAAAACTAAATCAGAGGTGGAAATATCTGAGAAAAAGAGTTAAAATTTGTAGCGCTAAATGAATGACAGTAAGTTTCTGTGGAGATGAATGCAAACTATTGAGTACAATACTTTGCTGAAAGCTTGAGTCATCAGTAGGGTAAAATCTATAAAAATAACTAGGACTGAAGGAAATTTGAACAATTATTTTATCCTTTAACATATTTTAGAATTTTTACGACTTTTAAAGTTTTAAAATATTTACAAGTAATATATTTTTACGTTGGATAAAACTATATATTGAAAATATAGTTATTTCAACTCTAAATGGAAGTGGAAACAATTAGTTTTATTCCACAATTATTTTATCTACTTGAGCACAAAATTCAAACTCTTAATCATATCTTATTTAACCCTATCAAATTTTAAATTAAGAGAATTTATGAATTATAATATAAAAGTCTTTAATGAAACATTTAGTCACCTGAGTTTTCCAAGGTATTATGTCCATATTTGGAGCAGGCAATGGCACCCCACTCCAGTACTCTTGCCAGGAAAATCCCACGGACGGAGGAGCCTGGTGGGCTGCAGTCCATGGGGTCGCTAGGAGTCAGACACGACTGAGTGACTTCACTTTGACTTTTCACTTTCATGCATTGGAGTAGGAAATGGCAGCCCACTCCAGTGTTATTGCCTGGAGAATCCCATGGACAGAGGAGCCTGGTGGGCTGCTGTCTATGGGGTCGCACAGAGTCCGACACGACTGAAGTGACTTAGCAGTAGCAGCAGCATGTCCATATTATCAATTTGTATTTATAATGCAAAACCATATGTACAGACTTTCAGCTTAACACAATCTAAATCTGTTATTTACCTTGAGAAAAATAGAATATAATAGAAATATAATCAAGATATATACATGAAATTTATATATTTAGGAATACTTTTAGTTTGCGCACATTGAAAAATCACTGGAGGTTTATGGATAAGAAGGCTTGATGTCTTTGAGATCTGGTTGTTTAATAGTAAAGAGCAATTGGAAAATTAAGGTTAATTTGAGGGCTAATGATGTTTTCATATCAAATTTCCTATATTTTATTTGTAACTTTTTCATTGATTGAAAGATTCTTTGACATCTGTAGTGCTTACAATTTTCAGAAGTTTCACATATATGATTTCATATAATCCCATAATAGCACTTAAAAAAAAAATAGTCCTCTAATCCTGTATTGCCTCTCCCCTAGCCCTCTCCCCACTGTTAACCACTAGTTTGTTCTCTGTATCTGTGAGTCTGCTTCTTTTTTGTTTCATTCTCTAGTTTGTCATATTTTTTGGATTCCACATATGAGTGATATCATATAGTATTTCCTACAAAATTTTCAGTAAATGTTATTTGATTTGTTGGTGAAAGTGATGTATAAACAGTATATAATAGAAATAGACAAGAGTTTTGTTTGAGGCAAACCGAGTACTATAGCCCAAAAGATAGGCTCAGGAAGCATCCATGTTGTGCTCTGCTGGACTACAAAATGAGGAAGACTTACAAAGACAAAACTCACAAAATTACATATGCTATTATATTTGTCAAGATGACTGGAACTGCCAAGAAATAAAGGTGCTCTTTAAGCAAGGATTTTGGGGTCTGAAATGTTTGCACAGTTACAAGGGAAGAACATGAGACTGTAAGGTTGTAGCTGGCAGCTGTTGGCTGATATTGTTTTGAGAATGGTTGATGGTATCCTTGAGTCATGCAATACAGAAAATTCAAATTCTCAGTGATGCAGGAGTGCTGTGAACCATATACAATGATCATTCCTCTCCATCTTGGGTGCCTGAAACACAGTTAATTTTTGATTTTTATATGCCTTTTTTTCCCCAATGGTTAAAGTAGACATGTGTACGTGTGTTAGTCGCTCAGTCATGTCCAACTCTTTGTGACTCTATGAACTGTAGCCAGTGAGGCTTCTGTCCATGGAATTCTCTAGGCAAGAATACAGGAGTGGGTTGCCATTCCCTTCTCCAGGGGATCTTCTCAACCCAGGCATCGAACCATGGTCTCCTGTATTGCAGGCAGATGCTTTACCATCTGAGCCACCTGGAAAACAGACATAGAATGCATATTTAATAGGCTATTTTGGTTAACTTGGAGCTCAAAATAAGTTGTATATAAGCCAGGATCATTCTAAACAAACATTCTAAACAAACTTTTCTGATCACCTTATTATTATCACTCAAATAACCCTTCTTTTGCCTCTTTCTCCTGATTTCCGAGACCTAGTATCATTGTCCCTTTAAGTTCTTCTCTAGTGCTAGTGCTAAGTTGTTTCAGTTGTGTCCAACTCTTTGTGACCCGATGAATTCCTCTTGTCCATGGAATCTTTCAGGTAAGAATACTGGCATGGGTGCCATTTCCTTCTCTGGGGGATCTTCCCAACCCAGAGATTGAACTGCATCTCCTATATCTCTGAAATTGACAGGCAGGTTCTTAACCACTAATGCCAGCTATACCAGCCTTAAGTTCTGTACCCATTGTTATAAATGCACATCTCAAATGTCCTACAGTCAGTTGTGAGCTAGAGTTGTCCCGTATTTGCTCAAATGGGTGGATTGCTAAATTTTTAGCAATTTGCTCAAATGGGTGGATTGCAAGAACAGAAGAATTTGTCGTTAAAAACTAAATTATAGTATAATTAAATAACTTAAAAGCAAAATAAATACTTAGAATTCATCACTTCCCAATTGTTTTACTACATTCTACTAGTGTCTATATTTGAAGACATGTACAAATGTTGTGGTTTTTTTGTGTTGGAACTGCTAATTTAATAGTGTGCCACTTCACATTTGTCCCAAACACTGTATTCAGGGCTTCCCTGGTGGTTCAGATGGTAAAGAAACAGCCTGTGAATGCAGGAGACCCTTGTTCAATTCCTGGGTTGCAAAGATCCCCTGAAGAAGGAAATGGCCACTCCAGTCTTCTTGCCTAGAGAATCTCATGAACAGAGGAGTCTGGCAGACTACAGTACATGGGGTTGCAAAGAGTTGGCAGGACTGAAGTGATTTAGCATGCACACACTGCATTGAGTAAGGTTATGTTAGTATCTTGAAATCAACAATGGTGAGGATATTTATACTCCTGAAGTTGACATCTGTTACAATTCAGAATTTTAGAGTTATTTTTGTTCCTCGGATAGCTAATTGTTAAACATTTACTAGCATGCAACTAACTACAGGTAGAATGAATGAAAGTTTTGCTATGTTATGCTTATATAATGTCTTTGCATTTTGAAAGGATAGTTAGAAATCCACGCATAACTTGGAATAGAATTGTTTGCATTGTACTTGTTCAGTAAAATTTGTATTTTAGGCGAAAGTTTCTCCTGCATCTCATAAATCATACTCAGTATTCAACCAAACTTTGTCTACTCAAAATGTTGACTCATATCTCATGGATCTGCTCATTTTTTCTTTTTTTGCAACACTGTACCTAAATCACAAGAAAAATCCATTGATCAATGCCGATGTTTTGCATTTTGGAATATGAAACAAATATATTTAGGATCCCTCAGAAAATGCAAATATATCATTATTTGCATTAATGATAAAACATTAAAACTATGTATCTCCTTTTAGTATGTAATCATTATTAAAGAAAAATATAAAATAGAGTACTTGCATAAAAATGTTTATTGGGGTTGTGGATAAAATATAATTGTCTTTATTATAAAAAGATTGATTTACAACCTCATGAAATAAGCAAAGAGGTTTGGTCAGCTTACCAATGTGTTTTGAAGCAAAATACTTATATATGACTTAGTCTGACTTTATGGTTATTCATGATAAGGTGAATTTTAATTGAGTTTTATATAGCATTATGATAAAATATTTTGTTTTGTATCACCTTTTTAGAATAATATTTACCCAATATAGATTCCTATATGTAAAGAGTTTCTTAATTTTTCTGAACTAATTATCACATATATATACCTATTTCTTGGCATTTAAGTTTGGAAATTATGTTGGGTGATATACTTTCTGTAGATCAATATAAAATAGTTGATATTCTTATAATGTATCATGTGTTTAAGTGACAAATTGTGGAAGACAGGCTCTGAGATTAAAATTGGCTTCTGGAAATTGCAACACCTAAACAAAAAAATTTACATAATGAGAACTTAATTCTCCTTTTCTCTTGTTTTTGTTCACTCCCTAAGTCCTGTCCCACTCTTTGCTACCCCACAGACAGCAGCACACCAGGCTTTCCTGTCCTTCACTTTCTCCTGCAGTTTGCTCAAACCCATGTCCATTGAGTCAGTGATGCCATCCAACCATCTCATCCTCTGTTGTCCCCTTTTCCTTCTGCCTTCAATATTACCCAGCATTATGGTCTTTTCCAATGAGTCAGTTCTTTGCATCAGGTGGAAGTAGGAGCTTCAGCTTCAGCATCAGTCATTCCAGTGACTATTCAGAGTTGACTTCCTTTAGAATTGACTGCTATGATATCCTTGTAGTCCAAGGGACTCTCATGAGTCTTCTCTATCACCATAGTTCAAAAGCATCAATTCATGTGTTCTCAGTCTACTTTATGGTCCAACTCTCACATCCATAATTGACTACTGGAAAAATGATAATTTTGACTATATAGACCTTTATTGGCAAAGTGATGTCTCTGCTTTTCAATATGCTATCTAGGTGTGTCATAGCTTTTCTTCCAAGGAGCAAGCATCATTTAATTGCATGGTTGCGGTCACTGTCTGCAGTGATTTTGGAGCTGAAGAAAGTAAAAAATTTCAGTTGTTGTTTCCACTTTTTCCACATCTGTTTCCCATGAATTGATGGGAACAGATGCCATGATCTTAGATGTTTGTATGTTGAGTTTTAAGCCAGCTTCTTCATTCTCCTCTTTCACCCTCATCAAGAGGCTGTTAATTCCTCTTTGCTTTCTACCATTGCTGTGGTATAATCTACACATCTGAGGTTGATATTTCTCCCAGCAAGCTTAATTCCATCTTGTGTTTCATCCAGCCCAGCATTTCACGTGACGTACTCTGCATATAAAGTTAAATAGAGTGATAATATACAGCATTTATGTACTCCCTTCCCAATTTTGAACAAATCCATTGTTCAATGTCAGTTTTAACGGTTGCTTCTTGACCTACAGACATATAGGTTTCTAAGGAGACAGGAAAGGTGATCTGGTATTCCAATCTTTTTAAAGAATTTTCAAGTTTGTTGTGACCCACACAGTCAAAGACTTTGTGTTATTTGTTGTTCAGTTTCTCAGCTGTGTTTGACTCTTTGCGACCCCATGGACTGCTGTACGACAGGCTTCCCTGTCCTTCACCATCTCCTGGAGTTTGGTTAAACTCATGTCCAAAGGCTTTCGTGTAGTCAATATAGCAGAAGTAGATATTTCTCTGGAATCCCCTTGCTTTCTGTATGATCCAACAAATGTTGGTAATTTGATCTCTTGTTTCTCTATCTTTTCTAAATCCAAATTGTACATCTGAAAGTTCTTGGTTCGCGTACTGTTGAAGCCTAGCTTGAAGGATTTTGAACATTACCTTGGTAGCATCTTAAATAAGTGTAATTGTATGGTAGTTTGAGCATTCTTTGGCATTGCCTTTCTTTAGGATTGGAATGAAAACTGACCTTTTCCAGGCCTGTGGCCATTGATGAGTTTTTCCAAATTTGCTGACATATTGAGTGAAGCACTTTAACAGCATCAGCGTTTAGGATTTGAAATAGCTCAGCTGAAATTCCATCACTTCCACTAGCTTTGTTTGTAATACTTCTTCCTAGGGCACACTTCACTTAATACTCCAGAATGTCTGGCTCTAGGTGAGTGACCATACCATCATGATTATCCAGGTCATTAAGATCTTTTTTGTATAGTTCTTCTGTGTATTCTTGACACCTCTTCTAATATCTTCTGATTCTGTGGATACTTGCTATTTCTGTCCTTTATTGTGCCCATATTCGCATGAAATGTTCCCTTGTATCTCCAATTTTCTTGAGAGATCTCTAGTCTTTCCCATTATATTGTTTCTTCTATTTCTTTACATTGTTCACTTAAGAAAGCTTTCTTATTTCTCCTTTCTATTCTCTGAAACTCTGGGCATTCAGTTGGATATATATTTCCCTTTCTCCTTTTTATTTTGCTTCTCTCCTTTTCTCAGCTATTTGTGAGGCCTCCTCAGGCAACCACTTTGCCTTCTTGCATTTCTTTTTCTTTGGATGGTTTTGGTCACCACCTCCTATACAATGTTATAAACTTCCATCTATAGCTATTCAGGCACTCCATCGATCAGATCTAATACCTGAATCTGTTTGTAACTTCCACTGTATAAAGGGATTTGTTATGTTATACCTGAATGGCCTAGTGGTTTTCCTTATTCAATTTAAGCCTGGATTTTGCAACAAGGAGCTCATGATCTGAACCACAGTCAGCTCCAGGACATTTTCTGCTGACTGTATAGTGCTTTGCCATCTTTGGCTGCAAAGAATATAATGAATCTGATTTTGCTATTGTCCTTCTCTTCTATCTCTTCCTCAATCACACACCACCCCTTCTTCTTCTTGTTTATTCACGTCATCTTCCATGACTAGCTCATTGCTATAAACAGCAGAAGCTCTGAAAATACTTATGCAAAACTCACACATTTCAGAACATCTGTAATGCCCTCTTGTTGATTTTGGACTAGATATACTAACAACTTCTTCTTCTTTTTTTTTTTTTCCCCAGGGGAAAGCGCGAACGCAGTCCCCCACTACCACAAATTATGCAGTCGAGTTTCCCACATTTGGGGAAATCGCAGGGGTCAGCGCATCCGGAGTGCAATGGATAAGCCTCACCCTGGGAAAACCACCTTCGTGATCATGGTATCTCCCCTGCCAGGTAAGTATATACTAACAACTTCTAATGAATATAAAATGTCAGAAGTAATGTGATTTTTCTTCTGAAATTAAATTATATAAAAATTAAGGCTTCCTTCTTCTAAGTTAGTATCTCTGGCTGTCTCTCAAATTGCTTTTACTTGAGAAAGCCAGATACATTTTTTTGAAACAGCCCTTTGGAGAGGTCCATGTGAGTATGGGCAGAAGGCAGTATCAAGACTTGAAAATGGATCTCCCCCAATGGAGCCTTGAGATGATTGAAGTCATGGCTCACAAATAATTGAAGCTTCATGAAAGACCTTGAGCCAGAGAACCCAGATTCTTGATGCATAGAAACTGTATTATAATAAATATTTATGTTTTAAACTTTAGGGATATTAAGTTATATAGAATTAAAAGAGACTAGCTTCCTCTTTACCAAAGCCACTTCCTTGTTCCTGACCAATGGAAAGTTAGCATATATAATTATAACGCTTCTAAAACCAACCATTCACTCTATCTCCTAAATCCATTTCCCATCTAGAAGTCAATACCCAGAGATACAATGGAAGCCACACATTAAAGAGATTAAAGCCTTTATCAACCTGGTTTGCTGAATGACTTCATGAAGCAATGGACCTCTAAGGTGCTGGTTTGACTTTATTAGAGAAATAAACTTCTATAATGTTAAATGCAAATAGGAGTGTTCAGTGAATTGAAAGGGGTCTTCTCTGGCTTACCTGAAAATTATCATCTGAGAAATGGAGCTCCTACCCCATCAGGAATAACTACATTCAAACCAGTGTCCCACAGATATAGTGGTTTATCTTCTTTCAAAGTGAAAGGGTATCAACACCTCCAGTTTGCCCTCAAGTTTTCAGTTCTGGAATGTATCTGATTCCATGGGAAAGGGTGCAGAAGCAACTTGTTTAGAACCCTCCCAAGTTGCACCCTATGTGTCTCTTCATTTGCTTGCTCCTAATGTATATCCTTTATAATAAATCTATGATCACTAGTACTTTCCTGAGTTCTATGTCTTTCTAATGAACTGTTGAAACCTAGGAGATGAAATCTTCCTGCTTTCAGGAAGATTGGTTAGTCAGTTGGTTAGAATAGCAGGTGGCCTAGGGATCCTCTTGGGCTTCCACTGGCTCAGATGATAAAGAATCTGTCTGCAATGCAAAAGAACCAGGTTCAAACCCTGAGTCAGGAAGATCCCCTGGAGAAGGGAATGGCTACCCACTCCAGTGTTCTTGCCTGGAGGAATCCATGGACAAAAAATCCTGGTGCACTACAGTCCACAGGATCAGAAAGAGTTGGAGGTGACTAACACTTTCACTTTCACTAGGGATCCTCTAACTTGCAGCTGACATCTGAAACAAATAGTTATTATACAACCCACTAGTTAAGGGCTTGATCCCCAAAATGTTTCAGATGTCAGCTGAAACATTTTGGGGATCATACCCTTAACTAGTGGGTTGTATAGTAACTATTTTGCCTCAGAATTGCTTTGGAGGATTGCAGCTTTAGTATGCTAACAAATTTAAGATAGTAAGATAGTATAGAAACACAGAAATAAAAATTAGGAATATAAAATAAGTGTTATATAAATACATTTTCTGGAAAAAAATTCTGACTAAAGAAAATAATTTGTTAAATTTTTAGAATTAAGGTTTATTTGGAATATTTTTTAAATGAAAACATTCTTTCTTCGTGGGGAACACATGTATACCTATGGCGGATTCATTTTTATATTTGGCAAAACTAATACAATTATGTAAAGTTTAAAAATAAAATAAAATAAAAAAAGCCTGAGATTGTTTTTTAAGAATTAAGATGCATCATCTTTAACAATTGTAAAAGAATTTTACAATTCTTTCTTTCTTCCTTTTTTTTTCATTTTTTGGGGGCATCATCTGAGTTTTTAGCAGTAGATTAACTTGGATAAGAAGTTTGCAAATACTTTTCGTCCTTTCCTACATGGGAGTTTGATCCTTTCCCAGGCTAAAATTTTGATGTATTTGTTAAAAATCCCAAGATATGTCTGTTGTACCTCATTAACTGAAAGCAAAGGAACATTCAATGAAGACTAAGATATATTTAGTGTTACACCACTGTTTTCTTCTCAGTTCTTCTGTTCAAATTTCTCATAACTTCTCTAAGCATCTGTCCATTATTATCCTCTTTCTATTATATGATTAAAATAATATTTATTTATTTATCCTTGAAAAATTGACAGGGATATTAGATTTATTTTGCTTTTTTCCCCCTCTTTCATTTGTGAACAAAAGTAAAGAACAAGGTGATATTGTACACTGAGGGTCATAGGAGAAATTGGAGTCTTATCTACAGTCTCTGTCCTAAAGGAATACAGGCAATAGAACTTCATGATCTTGAGGGATATTTCTATATATAATATGTAAGAGTCTACAAAATATCTCTTTTGAATCTCTTTCTATAATTTTAAGTACTTTAAATACAGCAAACATTGCATATTTTAATCTTGAACACAATAGGAAAAAAAGATGAGAGCTGGCCAAGGCATAGAAGACAAGTTATATACTTACAAATGTATAATTAAACTGAAGAGCAGGATGTCAAGATGTTAAATGTCAAATAGACCAGTTAAAACAAAGGCCATCAGCATCTTCGTCCCTCATTCTTTTATTCTCTACCACCTCAAAATTTATGACAGATAATAAACTAAACATTTGTTTCCTTCTATTTTTTTTTCTAGGTGAACTTTTTCCCTTTTTTGGTTACCCAGAATTAGAGAATGTCTGCATAGTCCAATATAAACAATAATTCCAGGTTGCTCATTTTTTAAAGTGGAATAATTTTTGCAAACTGATCAAGGGAGTAAACCATCAAAGAATAAATATTTAACAACTATTCATCACACTAAGAATTTAAAGTACAAGGTATTAGCCTTATAATTTCCATATCACTATATTGATTCCTTAAATGTAATATCTAGTTTGTTTTAAGGGTGTTAAAAATAAATGTTTGAAAAGACTTATAATATCAGTACTCATTATTTTGTATTGATTAGTTGTCACTATTTAGTTCTGCAACCAAACTAACATTTGCAGTATTATGCTTTCATTTCAAGAATTCAAAATTATCTTTGTGAAACACAACAGAAATTGTTTTCACAGCCTAAGGTAAAAAGTTGCTTTTTTTATAATTACAATTAATAATAGTGTTTATTTCTAATATTCCAATGAAGATTTAAAGTATAATATGTATCATAGTGATTTTGTTTAATTTATTCTATTCCATTTTAATTCACTCCAGTAATTCCATGCAAAAATATTTGACAGGATCAAATAGCTGTTTTTGTACTCACTAATCGTTTACTACCCTTAGTATGAAAAACACTTCCATAAGCAACACAATTTAAGATTACTATTGGCTTCACTCTATTTTTTTGTTGGCCTGAGAACTTCCTGTTTATATGCTACTTGGACATAGAACCTGCCTCTCAAAATAGGTACCCTCTACTTCTCTCTTGCTCTGAGTGTGAGAAACAAGATTATTCTCCTTTTGATATAAGAGCTGTTTTTGCTATACTATTTCTCTTTTTCAAAGCCTTTTATTTGACTCTCATTTTGCTTTGCATGAAAAACATTTTTCTTTGCATGAATGTTTTAATTCACTTCAGTCATTCACCACTGGATCACAAAATAAAGTAGAAACATTATAGCCACTTCAACCTTGATGGTTTGGTGACACTCCTATAAAGTAGGTAGGTTATTTTTTCCCAGGTAAAACTTGGACTACATAGCCCAGGAATATCAGAGAGAAACTCTGGGACTAACTTTGTTATTATATTCTGTGTTTGAGAGAGTAATTCATTCTAGTGCCCAACCTGTGAACTCTTTGAGTAGTTTCTCTCTCTCTTTTTTTTTTTTTTTTTGCTATTATTTATATAAGTCTAGAATATTAAAGGAAACTTAGAATATACTTGTGAGTATATTGTAAGCTGCACTTTAAAGTAATATACCAGGCATTTACTTCTTTCAACAGATCCTGAAATAGGTAAGCTCAGTTAATTCTATGTATATCTCCAGGCTTTGATTCCCAGGTGGTGGTTGTTCTGTCGCTTAGTTGTGTCCAACTCTTTGTGACCAGGTTAGACATCTGTTAACATGGCTGAAATAATTTTAGTTATACCAATTAAAAGAATACCAAGTAAGCCTTCCATTTATTTTACTCCAGAGAGCCTTCACATTTAAGCAACATTAAATGTTCTTGCTGATATAATCCTTCTGATTAACCACTTCTGCCTCTTTTGGAGTCCACTGCTTTTGGCACCGTAGTACAAGTATGTGGTCTCTGTTGCCCCTCGTCATCTCCTCCTACTGAGATCTGGGAGCAGAGTTTAATAACACAATCTGCCACAGAAAATAACAAACCCACAGAAAATAACATATATGTATATGCATGTATGTATATATATATGAAAATAACATATATAGTATCCACGTTATTAATATGTTCTTCAATAATATGATGATTTTAGTATCTTTTGGGGTCTCTCCTCAAGCGTAATTTGGGCAAAGATGGCTATATCCTCAAATCTTTTTTTCTTTGTTTCCTCTAATTATTATTCTTTTTTTCTTTAATGTCTGACTCCTTGAAGACTTTGTTCCTTTCACTTAACTAATTGAGTAAAGAATGAACAACTGAAACCACATTCTGGCGTTCTAAGCAGTTCACTAAATCCAGATTGTGAACAAAGGCACTCATTTTTTAAAAATTTACTCCAGTGTAAAATTAAAATACTCTGATTTCTAGCATCCTCAGAGTTATTTATACATCTAGTAATTTTCTAATGTTTGTATTTTTAATCTTCCTTATGTTTATGCCTCTCCTGCCAGCAGGTTGATATCTGATTCTAATAATAAGCCTAGAGGCAATGGGGAATGGGACATGAGAAGAAACTTCCTTGGGTGAGGGAAATATTAGTTTTTAAAGAAAGACATGAGCTTCTTCATTCAAGCTAAGTATTGCTGCTGCTTCTGACAAATTGGACTTAGTAAACATGGAGGCTGGAGAGTTTAAGAACTCTGAGTAACCCAAGTCCTCCCTAATAGTCGGTTCTTGGATATGTACTCAAAGTCAGTTTTACATATGCAATCTAGTGAGATCATTAACCTACTTCATAATTCCAATTAGGTATACTTGAAGGATCACAAAAATGAGTTATTTACTTCCTGTATTCTATTTTGCAAATTGAACTAATAATTTAGTGATTTATGCTTGTGATTAACTATTTTTGGCAATAACTATTCAACTTAGTAAAACTTTTCTTTGAAACACTTTTTCATGATAGTTGAATAAGGCTGTTTTGGTTTGGTTTAGTTTCCCCAGCCATTTCAGTAGTGGAGAGAAAACTAGAGTGGTTTCTTCTTTCCTATCACTGTAAACAAGGCAGACTTACCTGGTTTATTATTTTTGTATAGCCCTGTTCTTAATATTTCAATGTGTAATTTATTGATACTTATGAATCGCTTAGAAGAATAATTTTACATTTCATGTCATAAATTAGTGGTTGTACTATATGGTTCTAAAGAATTTTACTTAAGTGACAAGATCTATAGAAATATGTGTTTCTCACCTACCTTGTTTGATTCAAAACACATGTGTACCTCAAAGCTTATTATTTTTTTTATGTTCAGCTAATTTTGGAAAGTAGACTCTCATGGCAATATCTTAATTGCATTACTTTGTTCAGAACTATTTTTGACTTGCTGCTGCAGCTGCTAAGTTGCTGCTGCTAAGTCATGTCTGACTCTGTGTGACCCCATAGACAGCAGCCCACCAGGCTCCCCTGTCCCTGGGATTCTCCAGGCAAGATCACTGGAGTGGGTTGCCATTTCCTTCTCCAATGCATGAAAGTGAAAAGTGAAAGTGAAGTCACTCAGTTGTGTCTGACTCTTAGTGACCCCATGGACTGCAGCCTACCAGGCTCCTCCGGCCATGGTATTTTCCAGGCAAGAGTACTGGAGTGGGTTGCCATTGCTTGCAGTTTTGAAAATAATAGCAATAAGTAAATTTTTTAAATGGTCAAATTCTAGAATATTGACATGTTTATATATTTTGAATAAGAATGCTGTTTATCTACATATCTTTCTGTTTTAAGTATCAGTATCAGCAGGAAATCGAACATCATTAGTGGAACAATTTATAAATGAACAATGAAATTTATGTTAAAATAGATATATATCTATCACTCAGCTAGACAACTAACTGGTTTTCTTTTCACAGTTTCAACATAGTTTGCATAATTTTAACAGAGTATTGCTCTGTTTATAAGTGAATCTAGTTATCTTATCCATTAATAAGTACTCATTCTAAATCATGCTTTCTATTCTGCATATAATACAACATACTTGTTTAAAATGTATAGGTTAGCTTTGTCCATTCATCATCATTAAAGTAAAATTTTCTAGTTGGCAGACATTAAATGGACAGAGTGAAACACCTTAGACTTTGAATCTTACTTGCAATTGACTCAAACATTGTTAATCTGAAAGCATATTGTTAGCAGTTTAAAATCAATGCACAATAATATCCCAGAAAAGCTATTATGCTTGGAAAGTATATTTTTCAAAATAAGATTTAGTTAATATGTTGGAAGAAGAAAATTTGTCAGTGCTTACAAATGGTTTAAAGAATTAAAAAAAAAGAATTTTCTACTTCAAATTTATGACTTTCTGATATTATTTAAACCTTTAAGAGATAAGTAAATTACCAGTGAAATTGCTGTGAAATTTAGATAAACCATCCCAATCCCTTAAGGCAGAATTACAATACAACAATTAAAATAAGTCCTAATTCCTAGTCTGTATAATACATAACTTGTTAAAACAGAAAGCAAGCAAGCAAACAAATAAAACTATAAATGGACTTCTAGATCATTCTGGCACTTTATTCCAGAGAAGATTTGTGTATCATTTGTTCTCATCTACTTCAATACAATTTGATTTTAATCCCACTATATAGAAATTACTTAAGAATGTGACTATTGTCATTAAATAGAAACTGAAAAACTTCAACTATTTAATAAAGTCAATTTTTCCAAGGATTAACTGGAGAAACTTACCCATCTCCAGGGTATCTTCCCAACCCAGGGATTGAACCCATGTCTCCTGCATTGCAGGCAGATTCTTTACAGTCTGAGCCACCAGGGAAGCCATTGATCATAAAATACAAGGTTAAATTGATGGCACATGCATACTTCCTACTTTAAGACAAAGATGAATATAGTAATCATCTTCAATGTTCATCGCAGCACTGTTTATAATATGAATTTTTATATATTTCTGGAGCGAGATGGTTCATGGTATTTTTACAAGCTGAATAAAAACATTTTATTGTCCATCAATTCAACAAAGTCTCATCAGTGCTATTTACAGAGTCTATTCCACTGTTAGATAAAAGATGTTACCAAATAATTGAATGTTTTCTATACAGAATTTCACTATATGTGCTTGTATGATATGATATGATGGTCATGTGAGAAGGCAAAGACTTCATAAATGATAAAACCTGTGGTACCATTGAAATACTTTTGCATATTTTGGATATATTTTTCCATTTTCCCTGTTTCTATTCTATTGGCATCATTGACAATCATCCTCATGATTGAATGGAGTGATATTTTATCCAATACTTGATTTAAATCAATGTGTAATTGTTTTTTTTCTTAGTATAAATATGTGGGGATTCATTCAGAGATTATTACATGAATTATTATGTATTTCCTTGTAGAGTTTTATACTCTTGAAATGTTCTAAGGTCATTGTAGGCAGCTCTTAATTTTTGACATTTCAGTTAAAAATCAGTGATTCATAAGTAATGATTTCAAACTTAAAGCTACATTACTCATATAAATTAGATTGAAAATATTAGAAGATGCCACACTGTCTCAAAAACATTGTTTTTTAAGCCTTTAATGAACATGATACACATCACACTCTTAGGACCATTTAAACTATAATTTATCATAATTCAACAATAGTGCTTATTATTTATCTTCCTCATTTTAATAAAGACATATGAAAGGCAAGTATAGTTGAATCTAAGAATCCTATCATATGTTGCAAATCCTTGGTGGATTTTCTATTAGAGATTTAATGAACTTACATGTGAGTGACAGAGTTGATATGTATCTATCCAATAACATTTTAAAGTCCAGATTTTTATATTTCTACAGAACTATTCAGTTCAGTCAGTTCAGTTCAGTCGCTCAGTCGTGTCCGACTCTTTGTGACCCCATGAATCGCAGCACACCAGGCCTCCCTGTCCATCACCAACTCCCGGAGTTCACTCAGACTCACAACCATCGAGTCAGCAATGCCATCCAGCCATCTCATCCTCTGTTGTCCCCTTTTCCTCCTGCCCCCAATCCCTCCCAGCATCAGAGTCGTTTCCAATGAGTCAACTCTTCGCATGAGGTGGCCAAAGTACTGGAGTTTCAGCTTTAGCATCATTCCTTCCCAAGAAATCCCAGGGCTGATCTCCTTCAGAATGGACTTAGGTGCCGCCTATATAACAAGACTTTAAATTGTTTTTGCACATGAAATAATGAAAAGAAACCAGTCAATTACTTGATTAACATTTGTCATGTCTGTGTTGAATGCATGTGTGGGTGCGTCTTCAGTTGTGTCCAACTCTTTGCGACCCCATGGATTGTAGCCTGCCAGTAGTTTATCACCAAATTGATACAGACAGCTTCAAAATCTGTCCTTTAATTTACATCCTATGTTTTAATGTATCCTTTCAGTTTTCATTCACATATTATTTACATATCATTACTTACAAAGTTTTTCTCTCTCCCTTCCTTAAGTATCATTGTCTGATTAGTCTTTATGGTTAAGAGCCTTACGTATCAGACTCCTCCTGACTATAATCTCCACATAGAAACAGTGATTAAATTCATCTTCCTAACACATGAAACATGTCCAGTGCACATTCTGTCAACTTCCATTCTGGCTGCTACCTTCAGTAATTATTGACTCTACTATTTAAGTCACCTTCTATTCACCTGAGACCCATACTTATTCCTCAAAGTTCTAATCATGATCAGACTTTTTGACTTTCCAAAATTTTTTTCACTCTCTCCTATAACCTTACTGTTATGTTTTGGCAGCGGGGTGGGGAGTTGCTGCATCAAGTACATACTGTGCCTTTGTATGAAGAAGTGGTAGAAGGAGGAAAAGAAGTGGGGTGAGAAGTAGGAGGAGGAAGAGAAGAAAAAGAAGACCTACTTTTTTCTAGATGTATTAGACTGAGGTTCTTTTTTTGGGCCAAATTAATTACAAAATGACCACATCCTCAGGACAGACACATCCTCACAGTTGTCTGAGAAGCTACTCCTATCTCAGTGACCCTGTGCAAAGTAGAACGGCCTAACCACACAGTGGCCCTGGTTAACATGGCCCTATTCCATCTAAACTGACAATCCAGAAGTTTAGTTTTTAAATCTACTTTGTCATGAACATGGACTCCTCTCCAACCTTCTGGGCTATAATTTTACTATACATACTTTTCTCCCTCCCTTCCTTGAGATTTTTTTATGCTTCATTTATCATCATATATGACTTTTCATTGAGCATTCCACTTGTCTGTTTCCATTTTTCATGTTTCTTACTATATTATTTTTTCTCTTTTTCTATCAATTTTAGTACATTATCTACCTCCAAATTTCTTTTTACTTTTTAAACACGTGTATTTGAAATATTAGAGAAGTTATTCACTACTTTTCCAAGTTTCTTATAATCAATTCTGGGGTAGTCCTCCCTCTAGTTTTGTTGTACAACATTCAAGTTCTCTTTAGTATAAACTTAGTGAAATGTGATGTGTACATGTAATATTTCTCAATTTGAAAGGGCTTGTTTTTTCATTCCCTAAATCTCTAGCACATAGTTCACAAAGCCCCTGTGTGTTTTGAGCTACGCTGTGTAGTAATTTTATCAAGATATATTCAATACTATCAGTTTTACTTCTTTTATTTTGATGCCTTATATATAATTCATGGACATGTGAAGAACTAACCGTAAACAATGATTTGTTATTTTCTGTAGAAGTGAGTTTATTATTGATTCATGACTTCCCAAGAGAAAGATGATGAAAATTGATCTTACTTCATTATAATACAACTCTGAAAAGCACCAAACAACCTCTTTATAGTTTAGCACTTTATAAAATCAAATACTTTGTGCTTGGAGAGAAGAGAAGGTAGTCCACAGAATTGTGAGAGGTGGCTTTTAAAGGTTTTGATTGCATCTAGTCAATACAAACCCTCATTTTCTTATTTTTCTGTACCTCAAATGATTGAGATTACCTCAAATGATTATATCATTGATTGACACAGGAGTTTCTGTCAATTTACATTGATTTTTTTTCTATATTAGAATTTTTACCATTAATAACAAATAGTTTTATACTCTTAAGCATTTTTAGAGAAGTCAATATAATTCATCTCATTTTAGTATAACACAATATATGGTATAATTATCATTATTATACATATAAGGTGACTGAGTTTATACTAAGTCCATAGTTGAACATTGCATATCTAATTAGAAGAAGATCCATAAATTAAATACAGGATCTTTATGAAAATTTCATCTTTCTTCTACACTAGGTTTATTACTTCAAGGGTTTATATTGCTCTTGGATGTAAACAAAACAAAAATATTAAAACAGCTTTCTTAGGTACCATGAAAGTATTTGCAAAATAGAAGAAATACTCAATGTATCATTGAAGTCAAGGTGTGCAAATCAATCCTTCTTTGTAGTTTAACACAGGTTCTTGCATAATCATTTGTTCATTCAAAAACTAAATATCTATTATTTTCCAGGACTATATTAAGCATTAGTATTATGTTTAAAATGTTGACTAATAGCCTCAAGAAGTTCATCACATTAAGTAGCCTGAAATTTTTTTTGGAAAGCATGTAAGCTATAATAGTGGGTTAGGTATATGAATTTCAGAGGCCATTTCAATAGTACCAGGAAGTTTCTCTCAAAAACATAACTAAGGTAGCAAAGATTTTGCCAAAATGGAAACAACTCATTCAAATTATACATAGAATGCAACTTTGAAAACAATAGGAGAATGCTTTTAAGTTGGTATGAGGATAAATCCTACTTATCTTCCATGGCCATTTATTATATGGTACTTTCAGATAAACTTAGCAAAAAATACCCCAAATAATCACATATAAAATAAGACTCAGAGTTACAGTGCAGGTAATACATCCCAGTGTATGATAGGTCTCTTGTCAGGTCAGTGTGTGAGTAATGTCATCAAATGCCCAGGTGTTTTTTGTTTCTTTGTTTGTTTTTAATTCTCTGTCAATTTGTTAGATAAATTTTTCCTTATGCTATAGAAACTCAACATTTTTAGACATCACATCTAGAAACACCTCAACAGGGTTTTCCTCATGCCTCATTTACTAACATGCTTCATATTCCCATGATGTGACTGAGTTAGATCCAACAGGGCACACCTTCTGGGATCTGAAACTGGGGACAGCGTCACATGAAGCATGGACCAAGTGGGGATAAAGTTAACGTTATGTTCCATGGAAGAGGGCTTCCCTGGTGGCTCAGATGCTAAAGAATTTGTCTGCAATGCAGGAGGTCTGGGTTTGTTCTGTGGGTCTGAAAGATCCCCTGAAGAAGGAAATGGCAACCCACTCCAGTATTCTAGCCTGGAAAATTCCATGGACAGAGAAGCCTAGTTGGCTACAGTCCATGCGGTCACAAAAAGTTAGACACAACTGAGCAACTAATACTTTCACTTTTCAGAGGAAAGAAGAGAATTTTATAAAGGATATTTTTGTCCATCCCTAAGATCTTTGACAAAACCATTTATAAGCTCTGCTGTTATTCACCTTAATAGGGAATGCAGGTTGCTGGTCAATTTTGAAGGAGAGAATGGTAACTTCAGATTTGAGATTGTAAATAATAAGCTTTATAATAGTTTACAAGGGAAAATAAAATGAATCTGGATTTCTAGGAAGTGGTTCAGTTCAGTTCAGTCGCTCAGTCGTGTCTGACTCTTTGCGACCCCATGAATTGCAGTACGCCAGGCCTCCCTGTCCATCACCAATTCCCAGAGTTCACTCAGACTCACGTCCATTGAGTCAGTGATGCCATCCAACCATCTCATCCTCTGTTGTCCCCTTCTCCTCCTGCCCCCAATCACTCCCAGCATCAGAGTCTTTTCCGATGAGTTAACTCTTTGCATGAGGTGGCCAAAGTACTGGAGTTTCAGCTTTAGCATCATTCCTTCCAAAGAAATCCCAGGGCTGATCTTCAGAATGGACTGGTTGGATCTCCTTGCAATCCAAGGGGCTCTCAAGTGGGCATCTGGTCCCATCACTTCATGGGAAATAGATGGGGAAACAGTGGAAACAGTGGCAGACTTTATTTTTTGGGGCTCTAAAATCACTGCAGATGGTGAATGCAGCCATGAAATTAAAAGACGCTTACTCCTTGGAAGAAAAGTTATGACCAACCTAGATAGCATATTCAAAAGCAGAGACATTACTTTGCCAACAAAGGTCCATCTAGTCAAGGCTATGGTTTTTCCAGTGGTCATGTATGGATGTGAGAGTTGGACTGTGAAGAAAGCTGAGTGCTGAAGAATTGATGCTTTTCAACTGTAGTGTTGGAGAAGACTCTTGAGAGTCCCTTGGACTTCAAGGAGATCCAATCAGTCCATCTTAAAGGAAATAAGTCCTGCATATTCATTAGAAGGACTGATTTTGAAGCTGAAACTCCAATACTTTGGTCACCTGATGTGAAGAACTGACTCATTTGAAAAGAGTCTGATGCTGGGAAAGACCGAAGGTGGGATAAGGGGACAACAGAGGATGAGACGGTTGGATGGCATCACCAACTCAATGGACATGAGTTTGAGTAAACTGAAGGAGTTGTTGATGGACAAGGAGGCCTGGAATGCTGCAGTCCATGGGGTTGCAAAGAATCAGACACAACTGAGCAACTGAACTGAACTGAATAAAATACATATATGTGTTTTCTATTATTATGCATGACATTAAGTCTTGTGAGTATCCTTTCACAATGTGAAGACAATATGATTTTAATTTATACTATTGTTGTTCCTGAATAGATTATCTCCTCTATCTACTAATTTTTACATCATTCTTGGAATTTTAAAAATATTATCAGTCCATAAATTATTATCCTGATTCTTTCATGCAGAGAAAAGTGATATATTAGTATCACCACTTAATTGCAGATTATTAAATTATTTATTACTATGGAGTATCTGTTATAGATAGCTATATGAAAATGTTCACAAACTAGTTGCAAAAGCAAAAATTATCCAGGAAACTAAGTTTATTTATGTAAATTTACATATACACTACCAGCCCTCAAAAATATTATCATTAGCATTATTGTGTCCCCACTATATCAGTTCAATAACTATAGGCTTGCCTAGTCCACATACAAGTCATACAATTTGTCTGAGTTTATGTTATTAAACTAGTGGAGTTTTTCATATGTGTATTTCTATAAGACACATGTGGCATTGTAAATATGATCCTAGGTTTGGATGTATTTTGAATAAAGCATATTTATATTAAATCAATTGCAATCTTTATTTCTTTTAATTATTGCTATAATTTATGTCAAAGAATGTTCCACCTATGTATTCTAGGAGTTTTAGGGTTTCTGATCTTAAATTTAGTTTAGTCTGTTTTGAGGGTTTTTGTTTTAATATGGCTTTTAAAAAATGTTCTCATCTCAATTTTTTTCATATAGCTGTCCATTTTTCCCACTATTACTCATTAAAGAAACTGAGTTTTCCTTATTATGTGCTATTTTATCCATTTTCATAGATATGTGCCTGAGTTTATTTCTGTATCTTCTGTTCTATTGATCTATGTGTCTTTTTTGTTTTTTCTCCAGTACCATACTATTTTGATTATCGTAGCTTTGTAATATAATCTGAAGTCAGGGAGCATAATTCCTCTAGTTCTCTTCGTATTTCTCAAGATAGCTTTGGCAATTTGGGATGTCTTGTATTACCATAGAAATTTTAAAATTGTTAGTTTATATTTCTGTGAAAAATGACATTGACTTTTTTATTGCATTTAATCTGTAGATTGCCTTGAGTAGTATGGTCATTTTAACAATATTAACTCTTAAAATCCATGAACAGGGTATATCTTTCCATCTTTTTGTGTCATCTGAGGTTTCTTTCATCAATGTCTTGCAGCTTTCTGAGTACAAATCTTTTACCACCCAATTACATTTATCCTTAGGTATTTTGTTCCTTTTGATGCAGTTGTAGGTGGGATCCTTTTCTTAAATTCTCTTTCGGATAGTTTGTTGTACACATATAGAAATGCAATATATTTCTGTATATTAGTTTTATGTTCTGAAGCTTTACTGAACTTGCTGATGAACTGTAGTGGTATTTTTGGTGTTATTGTTAGGATTTTCTATGTATGGTATCATACTGTCTGCTTAGAGTGAACACTTTTACTTCTTCATTTCCAGTTTGGATTTCTTTTATTTATTTAAGTTGTATGATTGCTGTGGCAGGGACTTCCAATACTATACTGAATAAAGTGGTATGTGTTGGCATCCTTGTCATGTTTCTGATCTTAGAGGAAAGGCTTTCATCTTTTCACCATTAAATACAAAGTTAGCTGTGAGTTTGTCATAAAATGCCTTTGTATTGAGGTATGTTTTCCTTTGTCCAGAGTTCATAATTGGACACTGAATTTTGTCAAAAGCTTTTTCTGAATGTATTTAGATAATCATATGGTTTTAATTATTCACTTTGTAATGTGGTGTATCACGCTGATTGATTTGCAGATACTGAAACTTCTTTCCATACCTGGGATAAATCTTACTGATCATGGTGTATGATCTTTTAATATTTTGTTGAATTCAATTTGCTAATATTTTGTTGAGGGTTTTTGCATTTATATTCATCAGGAATATTGAGTTGTAACTTTCTATTTTTGTGATATCTTTGACTGGTTTTGGTATTACTTTGATGTTGACCTTGTGTTTTTGTTGTTGTTGCTATTTTATTCATACTGATTCTTCTTTACATCTTTTATCTCATTGTTAAGTCTCTCACTGTATCATCTTTATGATCATTATTTGAACTTTCGCCAGGTATATTGCTTATCTCCACTTAGTTCTTCTTCTGGGGTTTTAACATATTCCATCAATTGAAACATCTTCCTCTGTGCATCATTTTGCCTAATTTTCTGCTTTTATATGTATCTTTGGGTTGGTTACACTTCCTGACCTTTGAGTAGTGGCCTTGTGCAGGAGATGCCCTATGCATCCCAGTAGCACACTCCCCTCTGGTCACCAGGGCCATGTGCTTTGGGATTTCTCCTGTGGAGGCTGCATGGGTCATTCTATTGTAGTAATCTGACTACTGTGGACAGCCTGGAAGGCATGGCAAGCTCCTGGTCCTGATGGTTCCCAGGCCTTGCCTTGTGTGAATACTGCAGTTTTCTGGTTGGCAGAAATGGGTTGTTAGGCAGTTGATGCAAGACCCCAGGGGAACACAGGTCTAGTGCTGACTTACTGGTTGGAGAGCTGGGCTCTAAGGTGGGTGGTTGTAGGGCCATGGTTTCTAGATTTATTGTCAGCCTGCTAGTGGGTGGGGCTGGTTCTGTACATCACTGCTATGGATTCCAGTGTGTTCAAATGTTGTTACTGACCCTCTGTTGAGTGGAGTTGGATCTCAGAGTGACAGACTGAGAAGTTCAGTGTATTTTAGTGCTTTTATTATCCTTTTGATGGGAAAAACTATGGCCCAGAATGCCCAGTGGCTGTTGCCTGCCTGTTGGTAGGTGTTCTGAATGCTGCATGGTAGCTTGCAGGGTTGTGGTAGTCTTGTGGCTTGTGTCTGCCCCAAGTTGGATGGAGCTGTGGCCAGGGATTTCTAGGGCTGGTACCTTCCAACCTGTGTGTAATTCTGGGCCTAAAGCTAGAGTCACTTCACTAACATGACTAGGGTTGGGCCTAGGACATCCTAGGGCATTTTTCACTGATGCCTGCTCACTGGTGTATGTGGCAAGGTCCTGGGCCCTCTACTGGCCAGAGCTATATCCATGGATGGCTGTGGGCTTTCTGCTTCTTAAGGTAGCCTGCCCTCCAGTGGGTGGGGCTTTGTCCCTGCCCAGCTACTTTCTTGGCCTGAGGCCTCTCAGTATTGGTACTGACAGGTTGGTGAGCAGTGGTAGGGCTGGGTCCCAAGACGAAAAAGCTAGAGAAGGGATTCCAGATTGATTCTTGCCAGCACCAATGTCCATGTGGTAGAACAAACTCCCCAAAATGAGTGTCTCTCATGTCTATGTCACCAGGGTAAGCTTCACTTTCCTCCTGCCTCTCCTGGAGACGTTCTAAGATAATCAAGTGGCTCCAAATTACTGCTTCTGCCCTGAGTCCCAGAGCATATGGAATTTTGTGTGCACTCTTTAAAAGTGGAGTCTCTATTTCCCACAGTCCTCTGGATCTCCTGAAATAAAACTGCTAGCATTCAAAGTCAAACATTTGAGGTTATCATCTTCCTGTGCAGGATTCCTGGGCTGGGAAGCTTGAGACCAGTCTCAGACTCCTCAATCCTTGATGGGAAAATTTTCAGCTGTAATTATTCTCAGGGTTATAAGTCTTGACAATACTGTATCTCCTCTCCTTCTACCCATCTCCTTATGGTTTCTTCTTTATATCTTTAGTTATAGAAGATATTTTTTGATAGATTCCAGTCTTTCTCATCAACAGTTGCTCATAAATAATTGTAATTTTGGTCTGCACATGAGGGTAGGTAAGCTCTGGGTCTTCCTACTCTGCCATCTTGTAGCAATCTCTAATCAATTTAAATCTTGATGTACATATTAGCTAGGATTTGTAGCTTTACATGAAGTTTTTCTTCCACATTACCCTTGCATTTGAAATGTTATTGTATTTAAACAATTCAACCAGCACCATTAAGCTCTTTCTCAGTCTGGATGTATATTTGTTATACACATACTCAGTAATTATGTAACTATGTAAATTCTAAGTATTATGCATATGGATATTTGCAAAAATTGACAGATTTGGACACTTTCTAAACAGGTCCATTAGTCAAAAGTCATTGGAAAGAATTTCAACATATAAGTTGTGACAGAAAAATTTTGCCATTTTAATTTATTTTTAAAAATTAATCTATCATGGTCCACAATTTACTATTAAGGAGCCACTGCAGATGAGTGCAGTCAAACTGTTTTCAGACTAATCAGAGAATTCATAAATCATAAAAAATGAAATTAGAAATATGAAATATTATCAGTGAAAAACATGTAGCTCATATAATCTATAATGTAGTGATTATACTCCAAATAAGACAAAAGTAATTTTTGAAGTCCAAATGTCTTTAAATGGCACCATTTTGGAAAAATAATTGTATAGCTAGTACACTATTCTAGTATAGAGCTGAAAAAAACAGGCCTATATTCCTAATATTATTAAGGCAGATCACTTTGGAACTTTTCTAGACCAGATCGTTCAGGTGTCTAACAGGAAATGCTGAAATACAGGAGAAGCTTGTCTCTGCAGGCCAATAATATTTCATCGTCATTGAATGTGTTTATGTATCACTGAATAGTATATAGAGAGAGCCTAGTTTAGAATACCTTTCCAGCAGAGTGTTCAGTTGTTTACTGAAGTTCAGGCAAATTCTCCTGCTCTCCCTAATCTCCTTACCTTCTCCCATTCAATTTAGTATCCCTGAGATTGTGTTTCTCTCTTCTACACAGTCCATTATCTGGATTCCATCAACAGGGAAGATTCTGAAAAAATATTGTCTGTATATTCTATTTTTATACTTATTGTTATTATTTTGAAGTGTAAAGTATATTAAGAACACAGCTAGTGAAGAAGAAAGAAAATTCTTGCACATGTACAAATACTGATCCTGTCATATTTTCAGTCTGGTAGAAAATGACATACTCCTGCACTGCAACACACTTTTCATTTTTACACTGCACAGAACACTCTTCTTTTCAGATGTCTAAGATTCAAGCAGTATGGTTATCTTGAGTTGCTGAAGATGAGTAAAAAATGGTATGCAATTTCTGGTAATGTGAAGAATATGACAAGTTCCTCATTATTGGTGGGATTTTTTTTCCTTACTATAAAATTTGGGCACAAATATTTCTCACTAAAAGAAGTGGCAAATTCTCACTAATCACCTAGTCTTAGAACAATAATTTGGAATATGTAGCTAAAATATTACAGTGATTCCACAGATGATCAATTTTGACATAATGAAATTAAGTAATAGTTGCAACTACAAAACAAAGGGAAAAATCTCTGTGAAGAATCAGAGAACCTGGTTATCACCAGTCAATAGGATTTAATTCCTAACACATTAATACCATTCTCAAATCGGATGAGGTTTCATTAATTGATATTATTTTTGATAAATTGGCATAATTGTCTGTTTTTCTTATTAGTTTTATAACTTTCACAATTCCTTTTAGGTGTGATTAAGTCAACCATTATTTAATAAACAACCTTGATTATAAATCATCATTAACTATGCATCATTCCTTTATTGAATTTCTCTAAGCCCTTGTTCTACCACTCTTGGGCAAAAGCACTAGTTTTTATATCAAGCAAATATGTAGCATATTTTCCCTCTGTAAACTGGTATTATGAGTTCAGTGCATGTACTGTAGCCACTCTTTGCTTTGACATTCAGTGATTTGGACTCTTAAGGAATCTTTCACAAGATGCGTAGGTCCTAGTCCTGAGCATCACACTGTTAGACCCAATTGAATCTCACTCATATATGACCACACTGTGGTTTCTGATAATTTTTGCCAATAGCATTCTCACTTTATCTTCTGACGAGTATCAAAATTATTTCCTTAGGTCCTCAGCATTAAATCTAATAAAAAATTCCTTAGCTTCTTTTAAAAAATTATTTCCAAGCTTACTTAACTTCAAATCCCACAGAAACATGTTACTGCCTTGGGAAATGTAGTATACCCACACGTTTCTCCTGATCTATGCAAATCTGGCACATAGCTTTCAGCTGGTTAGGTAATGCATAATTAAATGATGCTTATTTTGAGCATTTGAATGTATTGTTGAAATAGTTTTTATATGAATCATAAGACTTAGTACTGAAAGAAAATAATAATAGCAAGGAAAAAACTTAACTTCATGCTATGAAATGATCTTAAATATTTTTGCCCTGTGCATAATTTAAGAATGACTAACTCAGGATATACTTATAACAATATATTATACCATATTCTGATATAATTTAACTTCACCTAGTCCCAGAAATTATGCAAGAATATTGTAATATGAGATTTGCCCTGGGGATGGGATTAATCTTGTTTGAAACTATTTCAGAAAACTTCATACAAGGGAAATTAGGTGCTGGTAACAGAGTTTTGGTTGAGAAGGAAAATCTATTTTCTGAAGCCTAAAGCCTATGGACCTTTGCAGTTCTGCTGGCCACAGAGGATGAATTACCTAGAGTTATTTTAATTACTTACTACCATACCTATGAAAGGTATATTCTTCTAGTGCTTCCTGATCAGTGTTTCTTGCAAATGTCCCTAAATATGTGTACACATTTACAACCTCATAAATTTATATTTCTTGGTTCTTCTGAAAGGTTTCTCCTCCCTAAAGTACATCTTCAATAATGAAACTAGAACCCTTCTAAAGTAAATATTTTATTTCATCCACCTTTTCATAAACATTCACTGACTCTATGCAGTTCAAGTCACAGCTCTTAATACACCATCAAAAACTGCTCAGCTCTAATACTAACGATCTGCTCTTTATTTAAACTATGGTTCAACCCAACACAAATTCTCACTGTTCATAATATGTAAAAGATGAGTTCTTGCCTTAATAACTGATTATATTCTGTTTCATTAGGCATGAATAACATCCCTGTAATTTAAATTTATTTATTAAAATATTACTACTAGATTAGGTGGCTCAGTGGTAAAGAATCCACCTGCCAAGCAGCAGACATAGGAAAGATGGGTTTGATCCCTGAATTGGGAAGATCCATTGGATAGGAAACAGCAACCCACTCCAGTATTCTTGCCTGGAGAGTCCTATGGACAGAGTCTCTCAGGTTACAGTCCATGGGGTCACAAAGAGTCAGGCACGACTGAGGGACTAAACAACAACAACAACTAGATTAACACTTGGCATCTCACATATAATATAATCATTCTCTTTTTTGATACCTAACAAAATAATCTTCACTTGCTAAATATTTGTTAATTACTTGAATAACAGTTATATTATTAAAGTAATACTGCATCATCAAATTAGTTGTTAAACTTTGAGATAATAGTTTTAATCATTAAAGTTTTTAAAATTATTTCATCAGTAAGAAAGTTTTGTTCCTTTAGATGCCATACACTTTATTATTAGCAAAAAGTAAAAAATAAGTACCTTAATATCAAAATTTAAATGAAGGTAAACTTAATGTGTAAAAACATACAAATAAAATGTAAAATGATACTTATAGTTTCCAACTATAATATTAGCTCAGATGTACAAATGACTGATTAGAAGAAATTCTTTTACAATATTGTTATTACTACTTTTGCCATTGATAACTAAATTGTCAGGTTTTCTTACTTGTGATTAGAGATGATGGAGAAAAATAGAACACAAAAAATTTTCCCTTATCAGCACTGTGGTGTTTTGCAATGAAAAGAAAATACATTAGATACACTGAAGGAATATCACGTATCAGGATTTTGCTACTGTATATTTCCCACACCTGTTGGCTGGAGTGGAGTTAAAAACTTCTGTGTAGCTTTGACTTGACAGTGGGGAATCAAAAGAGTTGTTGAATTTCCTCAGGCTTAAATGAGGAAAACTATGAACCACTAGTAGGTCTATAGAAAGGATTTCAAGCATGGTACAGGGCAGAGATAATGAATCATTGTTTGGAAGTAGCTAAATAGATGAACTTGTGATTATTGACATTTCTCCTGGCAATCTTGATTCCAGCTTGTGCTTCTTCCAGCCCAGCATTTCTCATGATGTACTCTGCATATAAGTTAAATAAGCAGGGTGACAATATACAGCCTTGACAAACTCCTTTTCCTATTTGGAACCAGTCTGTTGTTCCATGGCCAGTTCTAACTGTTGCTTCCTGACCTGCATATAGGTTTCTCAAGAGGCAGGTCAGGTGGTCTGGTATTCCCATCTCTTTCAGAATTTTCCACAGCTTATTGCAATCCACACAGTCAAAGGCTTTGGCATAGTCAATAAAGCAGAAATAGATGCTTTTCTGGAACTCTCTTGCTTTTTCCATGATCCAGTGGATGTTGGCAATTTGATGTCTGGTTCCTCTGCCTTTTCTAAAACCAGCTTGAACATCTGGAAGTTCATGGTTCACCTATTGCTGAAGCCTGGCTTGGAGAATTATGAACATTACTTTACTAGTGTGTGAGATGAGTGCAATTGTGCAGTAGATTGAGCATTCTTTGGCATTGCCTTTCTTTGGAATGAAAATGGACCTTTTCCAGTCCTGTGGCCACTGCTGACTTTTCCAAATTTGCTGGCACCTTGAGCACTTTCACAGCATCATCTTTCAGGATTTTAAATAGTGAAAGAGGAGAGTGAAACAGTTGGCTTAAAACTCAACATTCAGAAAACTAAGATCATGGCATCTAGTCCCACCACTTCATGGGAAATAGATGGGAAATCAGTGGAAACAGTGTCAGACTTTGTTTTTTTGGGCTCCAAAATCACTGTTGATGGTGATTGCAGTCATGAAATTAAAAGACACTTACTCCTTGGAAGGAAAGTTATGACCAACCTAGATAGCATATTCAAAAGCAGAGACATTACTTTGCCAACAAAGGTCCATCTAGTCAAGGCTATGGTTTTTCCAGTGGTCATGTATGGATGTGAGAATTGGACTGTAAAGAAAGCTGAGTGCTGAAGAATTAATGCTTTTGAACTGTGGTGTTGGAGAAGACTCTTGTGAGTCCCTTGGACTGTAAGGAGATCCAACCAGTCCATTCTAAAGGAGATTAGTCTTGGGTGTTCTTTGGAAGGACTGATGCTGAAGCTGAAACTCCAATACTTTGGCCACCTCATGCGAAGTGTTGACTCATTGGAAAAGTCCCTGATGCTGGGAGGGATTGAGGGCAGGAGGAGAAGGGGACGACAGAGGATGAGATGGCTTGATGGCATCACTGACTCGATGGACATGAGTTTGGGTGAACTCCAGGAGTTGGTGATGGACAGGGAGGACTGGCGTGCTGCAATTCATGGGGTCACAATGAGTCAGACACGACTGAGAAGCTGAACTGAACTGAAATGAAATAGGTGACTTTAAGAAAACTTTTTTGGATTATCATGGTTTCATAATTTTATGTATAGATAATCAGGGTTCTAGTCCAAAAAATATGAAGTCATTTTGATTGCACATGGCCTGGATGAAGTACAGGTTTGGGAAAATTAGACTTCTGTTGGAAATGCTGAGTCTAGGGTCACATGGCCACAACTCTAATGCTACAAACTAGCCACCCAAAGAGACAGAAAACATCAGATAAACCCCAATGGTACATGGAGTAGAGGGACTGAACAGCTAACTCCTCAGAAATTAGGAGAGAAGGTTCAAAGGTCATGTGGGATCTGTAGAAGCAGTCCTTTCTTGCTTTACAAGGTTTCTTGCTCTACAGTTTGGAGCTTAGCAGGAGAACAAAGCAGTGGCAGGAATCTGAAAGATAGGATATTTGCCTCTCCAGCATAAAATTTATCTCAAAAATTCTGAATTAAGCAAAGTAACTATTCAAATTAAGTTAGTCTTACAACACTAGACAAGCTTTAATCAACCCCTTACTTGCCCCTACTCCATAAAAATAACTATCATCAACTGAACACAGCAAAGTATATTTACATCTCTACTGGATATTAATATCAGTATGATAGTCCTTTTCGTAAAGGGAAGGCTAGTAAAGCCTGGTGAAGACATAGTTACCTGCCCAACTCTCTGAACAAAGCAATTGGAACTTCATGAGTGTTCTAGGCTAAATAATACCCCCTGCAGATGTCCAGGTCCTAATCCCCCAAATCTGTGATTATATTGTATTGCATGGTGAAAAGGACTCTGTAGATGTTATTCAGCTTATTGAAATGGGGAGATTATCCTTCCTTATCTCACTAGGCCTGTTGAAACCTCATGGATCCTTATAAGGGAGAGGAAGGAGGTCAAGAGTTCTGGGTAAGGAGGGTTGAAAAATGCCAACCACTGGCTCACAAGTGAGAGGGAGGCAGACTTTGGAAACTAGTAAAGATAAGAAGAGTTTTATTTTTCTCCTAGAGGGTAAAGAATCTGCCTGCCGATGCAGGAGCCACAGGAGATGTGGTTTTGATCCTTTGGTCAGGAAGATACCCTGAAGAAGGAAATGGCAACCCACTCTAGTATTCTTGCCTCAGAAATATCATGGACAAAGGAGCCTTGCAGGCTGCAAGTCCATGGGGTCCAGAGTAGGATACTACTGAGTGACTGAGCATGCACCCAGAAGAAATGCAGCTCTGATGAAACATTGTAGGCTTCTGATCTGAAAAACATTAAATAATACATCTGTATTGTTTTAAAGTCATTACATTTGCAGTTTACTGCAAATTTACTGCAAGTTTACTGCAACAGCAGTGGGAAACTGACACAATGGGTCTAGAGATAGTTTTCAACCTCTTCAATACAGAATTGTATTGGACACAGTTAGGAAAAAGAGGACAAGAGAATGAACAAAGCAGCAAACCTTTCCTCAGCAGCAAGAAGAAGATCAATATTTTTGCAGCATATCTAAATACTCCAGTTTGTTCACCAAGCAGTTTAATTGTTTCAACTGCTAATAAGAGATAAAGGATAGAACAAGAAAAAAATATGAGGAAGGTAGATGAAAGCATAAAAGATAATGGATCATCAGGATACAAAATAAAATGCCCATGAAGATTAGGTAATTCTGGCTTATTAATATATAGATTAAGAATATTTCCTATTATCATACTTCATGATAGCCATCTTTGATCACAAACACTTTTTTGGTTATCTATAAATTATTCTTTTAAGTCTTCAGAAAATATTTCTTAATACATCGCCCATAGTTTTAGCTTTTTCCATACCCAACGTCAAAACACATCGTGCTGTGCCTAGTCATGTCTGACTCTTTTTGCCCATGGACTGTAGCCCTTAAGGCTCCTCTGTCCATGGGATTCTCCAGGCAAGAATATTGGAGTGGGTTGCCATGCCTTCCTCCAGGGTATCTTTCTAACCCTGGGATCCAACCCCAGGCTCCCGCATTGCAGGTGGATTATTTACCATCTGAGACACCAGGGAAGCCCAAGAATACTAGAATGTGTGGTGTATCCCTTCTCCAGTGGATCTTCTCAACCCAGGAATAGAATCAGGGTCTCCTGCATTGCAGGCAGATTCTTTACCAGCTGAGCTACGAGGGAAGCCATCAAAACACATTAACCTCAGAGAATAATGTGGCTGAAGATTATTCTTAATGAAAACAAAATATTTTTCACGAAAGCAATCTCATGCATTTCTGTGACTCAAAACAGATTAAGTATTTGCCACAAAAATAAAAGCAAACCAAACACTGGCATGTGTCATTAAAGGAACTGTGTACTTTTCTCCTAATGTGTTCAGCTGTGAATGTGTATTTCAGATGTGGCCATTCTGAGTCTGGAATCATATTGGATGAATATCAAATCTCATTATGAATTTATTAATTAAAACCTAATTTTAATCTTTCATAGGAAGCACAGGAAGGTGTTGCTACTTTGGGGCAACATCCTTTAAATTACTCATGGGTTAGAAGAGGATGGACAGAACTGATTTCCTATTTGGCCTCTGGATGTGTCTATTAGATTGCATGTCTATACTTGACATACAGTCTTATAAGGACAAATGTCTGGTGTATATATACTGGGTTGAATTCAACTATTTATGATTACCAGCTGGACTCATAATAAAGTATCTGCCATCCTGTTCCCAAAAGCCAGCCCCCTGCCAAATTTAGAGCAAATTAATGAAACTTGTTCACTGAAGGGAGACACTAGCATTACTCTTTGGCAGGCACTGTTTGTTACCCACTGCAGAATATATTTAGAGTTTCATTGTGCCATTGTAAACTATGTTTACTGGAGGGGATACAATTGAGAGTATCAAAAAATTACTTTTTTCCCCCCACAAAATTATATAAATGTTATATGGATCTAGTGGATGAATAATCATTTTCAGGTTAGTGTGTCAAGGACTGAGATCACAGCATGGTCCTGTGTTTGTGTTAGTTGTTCAGTCGTGTCGGACTTTTTGTGATCCCACGGACTATAGCTCTCACGCTTCTCTGTCCATGGACTCTTCCGAGCAAGAATACTGGATTGGATTGCCGTTCCTTTCTCCAGGGGATCATCCCAACCCAGGGATCAAACTCCGGTCTCCCACACTGCAGGCAGATTCTTTACCATCTAAACCACCAGGGATGTCCATGACTCATGAAAGTATATACTAACGTGCATTTTTGTGTGTATGACTGTATGTAAAACTCAAACATTCAATTTTTACATTTTTTGAATGTGAATTTTGTGGTGTTAGTTTCTCAGTTGTGTCTAATTCTTTGAGATCCTATGGACTGTAGCCTGCGATGCTGAATCCCTGAAAAGCATTTAAATTATAAAGTAATATAACTTTGTATATACTACCTTGTGAATTATGATTTTTCAATGGCTTTTTAAGTTGGGCAGATGGTGACTGCAGCCATGAAATTAAAAGATGCTTACTCTTTGGAAGGAAAGTTATGACCAACCTAGATAGCATATTCAAAAGCAGAGACATTACTTTGCCAACAAAGGTTCGTCTAGTCAAGGCTATGGTTTTTCCAGTGGTCATGTATGGATGTGAGAGTTGGACTGTGAAGAAAGCTGAGTGCCAAAGAATTGATGCTTTTGAACTGTGGTGTTGCAGAAGACTCTTGAGAGTCCCTTGGACTGCAAGGACATCCAACCAGTCCATTCTAAAGGAGATCAGCCCTGGGATTTCTTTGGAAGGAATGATGCTAAAGCGGAAACTCCAGTACTTTGGCCACTTCATGCGAAGAGTTGACTCATTGGAAAAGACTCTGATGCTGGGAGGGATTGAGGGCAGGAGGAGAAGGGGATGACAGAGGATGAGATGGCTGGATGGCATCACTGACTCAATGGACATGAGTCTGGCTGAACTCCTGGAGTTGGTGATGGACAGGGAGGCCTGGAGTGCTGCGATTCATGGGGTGGCAAAGAGTCAGACGTGACTGAGTGACTGAACTGAACTGAACTGATGTAAAAATTTTAAAACAAGCATAGATTTTCATACTAGAGAGATTGTTAAAGAACTCTTTGGAATATTCACAGACACAAAATTTGACATTCTAAAATAATTATATGGGGGGAAAAGTGAAAGTGATAGTTGCTCAATCGTGTCCAGCTCTTTGACCCATGGATGGAACTCCAGTCAAGAATATGGGAGTGGGTTAGCCATTCTCTTCTCCAGTGTATCTTCCAGGGGCAGGGATCAGACCTGGGTCTCCTGCATTACAAGTAGATTCTTTACCATCTGAGCCACGGGAGAAGCCCCAAATAATTAGGTGACTGTTATAAAATAGCATATACTTCCAAAATATGAATGTTTACAATTAAGTCCTTTTAATCTAAATTAATTAGATATTGCCTATACTGTGTTCATTTGGTTTATATAAATAGAGACAAATGCAATAAAATATTACCAATAGATTACTAAACTTATTAGTCATTTTATTCAAGGACATTTGTTCCATCAATATTTTTTTCAGCAGATTGCCATTATAAGAACCTGTTCAATCAACACAGTCTATCTTACTAAACTAAGTACACTTTAGCTGTTATTGATCTTATATCTACAGTGCTTAAAAATATGCTGTGAATTATATAGATTTCAGGTTATTTAACATAGGTAACAAAATGACCAGTCAGTCATATAACCTGACTAACTCTGGATAATGACCCAAAGTGGCTATGGCATTAACTAAAAAATAATTCTAGTTCACTTACTCTTTTATACATTGAAAAACACTTGCAGGATTAAAGGGATGTACTTTTCAAAGCAAAATAATCAAACCCATCTATTTTGCCATTCTGATGCAATTTATTCACTGAAGCTGATAATTTTCTTTTTTACAAACTCTGTCAGCATGACTGTGAAATCAATGCCAGTGAAATATTTTGTTTACAATTTACCCTCCATTTCCCCTAGACTTTGGAGTTTTAATACCTATAGCAGTTGCATCTGACTCTATTGATCTAGTTGAAAATTAAAGGGCAAATAAAAGCAATTGGATAGTGTCATCAAGCATTCTCATCCACGGACTGCTTGATTAATTAAAGTATGCTACATTGCATTAAAATTAAACTTAACCTATTATTTATTTTCATTTAAATTAGGGTTAAAACTGAAAAATATAAGTAAATTATGCATGATTTTCACAGCACTCTGACATGTTGGTCAATGACTTTGCTAACAATTCAATAAAAAAACTGAATTAAAGATAGTATTAGATTGGTGGAAAAGTAAGTTTTGTTTTGCATTGTTAAAATTTGCTATTGGAATACAACCTTAAATAAATGCTGTTATGTTATACATCATTTTAATGTGCATTTCTTGCTTTATTTTTTTTGCTAATGAATTTTTGCTTGCTATTTTATTGTATATGTATTTTAGACTGTGGAAATGATGTTAAACAAAAAGCCAATTTGAGCAATTTTTTTATTTGAGTTCAAAATGGGTCATAAAGCAGTGGAGACAACTTGCAACATCGAGAATACATCTCACCCAGGAACTGCTAGCAAAGGTACAGTGCAGTGATGATTCAAGAAGTTTTGCAAAGGAGATGAGAGCCTTGAAGACGAGGAGCTCACTGGCCAGCTATCGAAGTTGACAACGACCAACTGAGAGGGTCATCAAAGCTGATCCTCTTACAACTGCATGAGAAATTATCCAAGACCTCAATGTAGACCATCCTATGGCCATTTGGCATTTGAAGTGAATTGGAAAGGTGAAAAAACTCAATAAGTGGGTGCCTCATGTGCTGACCACAAGTCAAAAAACAAAAAAAATCATTTTGAAGTGTCTTCTCTTATTCTGCGCAGGAACAATGAAACATTACTCGATTGGACTGTGAGATGCGACGAAAATTGGATTTTATATAACAATCAGTGATGGCAAGCTCAGTTTTCAGACTTATAAGAAGCTCCAAAGCACTTCCCAAAGCCAAGCTTCCACCATAAAAATGGTCATGGTCCCTGTTTGATGGTCTGCTGTTGGCCTGATCCACTATAGCTTTCTGAATCTTGGAAAAACCATTACATCTGAGAAGTATGCTCAGCAAATCAATGAGATGTACTGAAAACTGCAAGGCTGCACCAAGTGTTGATCAACAGAAAGGGCCCAATTCTTCTCTGGGACAACACCTGACTACATGTCACACAATCAACCTTTCAGAAGACAACGAAGTTTGGCCTCATTTGTGAAATTCACCTGACCAGTCCTCAAATGACTACCACTTTTTCAAGCATCTTGTTAACACCTTTTTTTTTTTTTTTTTTTTTTTTTTGTAGATAAAACGCTGCCACAACCAGCAAGAGGCAGAAAATGCTTTCCAGATTTTATCAAATCCCAAAGCATAGAGTTTTATGCTACAGGAATAAACAATCTTATTTCATTGGCAAAAATGTGTTGACTATAATGGTTCCTATTTTGATTAATAAAACTGTGTTTGAGCCTCATTGTAATTATTTAAAATTCAGGGTCTGAAATCATAATTATTTTTGCACCAAACTGTGCCTCTTGAGAAATCTGTATGCAGGTCAGGAAGCAACAGTTGAACTTGACATGGAACAACAGACTTGTTCCAAATAGGAAGAGGAGTACGTCAAGGCTGTATATTGTCACCCTGCTTATTTAACTTCTATGCAGAGTACATCATGAGAAACGCTGGGATGGATGAAGCACAAGCTGGAATCAAGATTGCTGGGAAAAATATCAATAACCTCAGATATGTAGATGACACCAACCTTATGGCAGAAAGTGAAGATGGACTGAAGAGCCTCTTGATGAGAGTGAAAGAGGAGAGTGAAAAAGTTGGCTTAAAGATCAACATTCAGAAAACAAAGATCATGGCATCCAGTCCCATCACTTCATGGGAAATAGATGGGGAAACAGTGGCAGACTTTATTTGGGGCTCCAAAATCACTGTAGATGATGACTGCAGCCATGAAATTAAAAGACACTTACTCCTTGGAAGAAAAGTTATGACGAACCTAGACAGCATATTAAAAAGCAGAGATATTACTTTACCAAAAAAAGTCCATCTAGTCAAGGTTATGGTTTTTCCAGTAGTCATGTGTGGATGTGAGAGTTGGACTATAAAGAAAGCTGAGCACCGAAGAACTGATGCTTTTGAACTGTGGTGTTGGAGAAAACTTTTGAGAGCCCCTTGGAGTGCAAGGAGATCCAACCAGTCCATCCTAAAGGAAATCAGTCTGAATATTCATTGTAAGGACTGATGCTGAAACTCCAATACTTGAGCCACCTGATGTGAAGAACTGACTCATTTGAAAAGACCCTGATGCTGGGAAAGATTGAAGGTGGGAGGAGAAGGGGACGACAGAGGATGAGATGATTGGACGGCATCACCAGTTCAATGGACATGAGTTTGAGTAAACTCCAGGAGTTGGTGATGGACAGGGAGGCCTGGCATGCTTCATTCCATGGGGTTTCAAAGAATCAGACACAACTGAGAAACTTAACTGACTGATACCTTTCTCAGCCTTCCCTGGTGGCTCAGATGGTAAAGAATCTGCCTAAAATGTGGGAGACCTCGGTTGGATCCTTGGGTTGGGAAGGACTCCTGGAGGTGGGCATGGCAATCCACTCCATTATTCTTGCCTGGAGAATTCCATGGACAGAGGACCTTGGTGGGCTAGAGTCCATAGGATAACAAACAGTCAGACACAACTGAGCAACTAAGCATAGCACACAGCGCATGCCCCTTCCAAAGATAGGGCACTAATGTTACATTCTCTACAGAAAGAAGTTGACTCTCATAGTCTATATTATGACAGTGTTATTGTAATGGCATTATCCCATATATTTTCACATGGATAAGATTCAAAGACAGTAAGAAAATTAGGATTATGTTTAAACATTGACATCCCATTAACAAGGAGATCAATTTCCACTCTTTAAATTTTTAAATTTAATGCTGATCATGAGACAAGGTTGGAAATCATAATGCTTCATGTGGTTACCATTTATAGATCTATTATTTGCTAGGTACTTTGTACAATATCTTTTATTTTTTAAATATGGCAGCAAACATGTATGATTTGTATTGTATAGGTGAGAAACTTAGAAATAGTATAGTATGTGTTCTAAGTTACAGAAAAGCAAATAAATAAACTGACTTTTGTATGAAACTTGACTGGCCACTAAACTCCCAATATCTCAGATGCATCCATCTGGCAACAAATTATTTTCATTTTTTTTTTCCCCCAAAATAGTTCATATGGCTTCTTAGGAGTACAAGACTGGTCAGTTGATAGAACGTTCAGTTCAGTTCAGTTCAGTCTCTCAGTCCTGTCCGACTCTTTGATACTACATGAAGCGAAGCACACCAGGCCTCCATGTCCATTACCAACACCTGGAGTTCACTTAGACTCACGTCCATGGAGTCAGTGATGCCATCCAGCCATCTCATCCTCTGTCGTCCCCTTCTCCTCCTACCCCCAATCCCTCCCAGCATCAGAGTCTTTTCCAATGAGTCAACTCTTCGCATGAGGTGGCCAAAGCACTGGAGCTTCAGCTTCAGCATCATTCCTTCCAAAGAAATCCCAGGGCTGAGCTCCTTCAGAATGGACTGGTTGGATCTCCTTGCAGTCCAACGGACTCTCAAGAGCCTTCTGCAACACCACAGTTCAAAAGCACCAATTCTTCAGCACTCAGCTTTCTTTACAGTCCAACTCTCACATCCATACATGACCACAGGAAAAACCATAGCCTTGACTAGATGAACCTTTGTTAGCAAAGTAATGTCTCAGCTTTTGAATATGCTATCTAGGTTGGTCATAACTTTCCTTCCAAGGAGTAAGCGTCTTTTAATTTCATGGCTGCAGTCACCATCTGCAGTGATTTTGGAGCCCCCCAAAATAAAGTCTGACACTGTTTCCACTGTTTCCCCATTTATTTCCCATGAAGTGATGGGACCAGATGCCATGATCTTCATTTTCTGAATGTTGAGCTTTTAGCCAGCTTTTTCACTCTCCACTTTCACTTTCATCAAGAGGCTTTTTATTTCCTCTTCACTTTCTGCCATAAGGATGGTGTCATCTGCATATCTGAGGTTATTGATATTTTTCCCAGCAACTTTGATTCCAGCTTGTGCTTCTTCCAGTCCAGCGTTTCTCATGATGTACTCTGCATAGAAGTTAAATAAGCAGGGTGACAATATACAGCCTTAAAGTGCTCCCTTTCCTATTTGGAACAAGTCTGTTGTTCCATGTCTAGTTCTAACTGTTGCTTCCTGACCTGCATACAGGTTTCTCAAGAGGCAGGTCAGGTGGTCTGGTATTCCCATCTCTTTCAGAATTTTCCACAGTTTATTGTGATCCACACAGTCAAAGGCTTTGGCATAGTCAATAAAGCAGAAATAGATGTTTTTCTGAAACTCTTGCTTTTTCGATGATCCAGCAAATCTTGGCAATTTGATCTCTGGTTCCTCTGCCTTTTCTAAAACCAGCTTGAACATCTAGCAGTTGCTAAAAAAACAAAACAAAACAAAAAACTTAAATATAATTTGCATATAAAGAAGTGATTGAGATGATTGTCCCTTAAGGGTCAGAGTCCCATGATTGAAGAGGCAAAGCAAAAGTTTCTCCTTTAAAAAAAATATCTGTTGTTAAAATTAAAACTACTTTAGTTAGTTAGCTCAGTTGCTCAGTCATTTCCAACTCTTTGTGACCCCCATGGACTGCAGCACGCCAGGCTTCCCTGTCCATCACCAACTCCCTGAGTTTGCTCAAACTCATGCCCATCGAGTAGGTGGTGGTGCCATCCAACCATCTCATCCTCTGTCATCCCCTTCTCCTCCCACCTTCAATCTTTCCCAGTACCAGGGTCTTTCCAATGAGTCAGTTCTTCACATCAGGTGACCAAAGTATTGGAGTTTCAGCTTCAGCATCAGTCCTTCCAATGAATATTTAGGACTGATTTCTTTTAGGAAACTGAGTAGGTTTTGACTTAAAGCACGCTGGAGAATACATATGGCTTATTTCCATTTCCTATTGGACAAATTATGTTATTTAAGGTTGTAATTTTATGTCTCCTTAATTTAGTTTTAGGATGCTTATGATTAACCTATCTTGAAGGCCAACTTGCATTTTGATGGATATTCAACACCTCATTAATAGTTTTTTTGAAATCATTCTCACTTATCTTACCTCTGACCACTACCAAGTTACTGGCAATTTTTATAGCAATGGAAGCATATACATCAACTGAATTAACAATAAAACAGGCAGATGTCTCTGATCTTTGGCTCAATTCACCTAAGCAAAGGCAATAAATTTACACTTCACTCTCTGCCTGTCAGTGAAGAAATTATGTAGGTGAGTTAAATAATGTATTCTAATTTCAAAGATGTAAAGAAATATACAGATTTAAGTTGAGAAAATACAGGATTATTATTATATTGCAAATGAACAAATCGATATGTAAAGATGTAAAGGGCCTTGTTCAGTCAACGAGCAAGCAAATGCTGAAATCAAACCTGGAACACAGATCTATCCTAATTCATTCATTTTTATCATATCATATTGTAAGATATTTACTTAAAATAAAATATATCCTTTCTAATACACTTTATTTCATGAATTGCCCATTTGTCTTCTGCATGCTACTTAGAAATTGTAGGAATGAATAAAGCAAGCCTAAAATGAAATTGTTAAGGTATACAATTTGATGCAATTATTAAAAGAAAAAAATAATTGTACATACCTACATATTTACAGTATTCAGAATGGTGTCCTTTCAAATATACTTGTGCATTACTGAACACAGAATATTTTCACTTTCCTTTATGAAAAATAAACAATAGCAAGAAGCATTATTCTGTAGAATTTGAATCTGTTACTTAGCCTATGGTGACATAAAATATGTTTATTCTTCGTTTTCACTAACTTTAAAGAAAAATTTATATTTATTACCTAACAGGTATGTGATACTAAACTTCAGTATTGGGAACCTACTCAGAAAAATGAAGCTGCTGGGACAAAAACACTCAAAAAAAATACTGAAAAGGAATTTAGCTATCAATATTTTCATGAAGATTGTACATTTTCTCTCCTCACTCCAAATGCTCTTTAGGGATTGATATGTCTATATTTGCCTACATCAAAAAAAAAAAAAAAAATAGAATAAGCAAGTAGTTTGGTTTGAAAATATATATGCTTTCTTATAACAGACACTTCCTTGTCATTCAAATGCTCCTACTAATTCCCGCCCCCCACCCCCCCTCCCTGGAAGGAATTAGGATGAACTTACAGTGTGTAAAAACAACAAAATATCCATGATTGGGCTTAAAGAAAAAACTTTTAGCACAAAGAAAATGTATTAATCATGAACTGTAGGCTTTTCATGATTATTTTTATCCTATAGTCCTGTCCTGAGGTTCCTTCTTCACTTTAGTATTGGGGTTTTTGCACAAGAAAAAATTTGAACAATTTATTTTCCAACACAATGAACAAACTACTGAGATGTTGAAAAATGATGATTGATTGAAGAATGATTAGGGAATTAGCAGTATAAATTTTTTCCAACTTCAAGATGCCAACTTTCTTTAGTGTGCTCAGCAATTTTTGGCAGTGTTCATATTTAGCTTGCTCTTGGTGTGTTTGACTAAAGGTGTCCCCCTTTTTGAGGAGTTTTCACCCCCCATAGCTCTGGCTATCACTACCTCCAAGACTTTGTTTTCACAACACTTATTTGGAGAAGAAATAGGCCACACACAGATTCCCAGACATCCTATATCCTAGCTACAAATAAAGTATTAGAGGTAGGTACATAACTGAATACCACCAAATAGATACCTTCTCATAAAAATTAGGAGTTAGAACACGAGGAAAGTTAGATTGATTAGAACCAAGGCTAAGCTAATGTGACTCAGTTCTATACAACTCCAATATTGAAGGCAAATTAGGGGGTCCTGTTAAAATAGAAAAAACTGAATTGCAAGAATGATATATAGATATAGATATATTACAAAGGAAATTGAGACCAGTGGTTAGAAAATGGAAACTTTTTTCTGGTAGTTTTTAATTGGTTTTTAGACCTTGCTGTGCTGTTTGAAGTCCAAGAAATGTATGATTTCCCTTATAATAAATTCTTTATACTAAAGCTAGTTTGGACATGTTTTTGTTTTTATGATTCTAGATATAAGGGCAAAAGTATTCCATAATTTAAGCTTTTAGCATTTTCAGTTTGCTTTCTTTATTAGTGCTTATTTAGCTAGAGTTGATTACTCAGCCTGAGAATGTGGCCAGGAAACAGAAAGTTTGAAAAATTAAGAAAAGTAAATCTTCTGTAGCTTGAAGCTATAGAATGATATAACTTAAAGTTTTTAATCTTCAACAGGGTAAATCTGATAAAGCGTTAAATTGAGAACATGTTTCAACTCCCAACTTTATATCTTGTTTAGGATAAAAGCATGTTTAATATTGCCCTGTTTTTTGTTATTACACAATCACCCTTGGAAATATTATTTTATCAAAATATCTTAAAAGACTTAAATTTCAGAAAGTAATATTCTCTATGAATAGGAGCATTTAAATTTTTATTTATTTATTTATTTTTAAATTTTATTTTATTTTTAAACTTTACATAATTATATTAGTTTTGCCAAATATCAAAATGAATCCACCACAGGTATACATGTGTTCCCCATCCTGAACCTTCCTCCCTCCTCCCTCCCCATACCATCCCTCTGGGTCGTCCCAGTGCACCAGCCCCAAGCATCCAGTATCGTGCATCGAACCTGGACTGGCAACTCGTTTCATACATGATATTTTACATGTTTCAATGCCATTCTCCCAAATCTTCCCACCCTCTCCCTCTCCCACAGAGTCCATAAGACTGTTCTGTACATCAGTGTCTCTTTTGCTGTCTCATACACAGGGTTATTGTTACCATCTTTCTAAATTCCATATATATGCTTTAGTATACTGTATTGGTGTTTTTCTTTCTGGCTTACTTCACTCTGTATAATAGGCTCCAGTTTCATCCACCTCATTAGAACTGATTCAAATGTATTCTTTTGAATGGCTGAGTAATACTCCATTGTGTATATGTACCACAGCTTTCTTATCCATTCATCTGCTGATGGACATCTAGGTTGCTTCCATGTCCTGGCTATTATAAACAGTGCTGCGATGAACATTGGGGTACACGTGTCTCTTTCCTTTCTGGTTTCCTCAGTGTGTATGCCCAGCAGTGGGATTGCTGGATCATAAGGCAGTTCTATTTCCAGTTTTTTAAGGAATCTCCACACTGGTCTCCATAGTGGCTGTACTAGTTTGCATTCCCACCAACAGTGTAAGAGGGTTCCCTTTTCTCCACACCCTGTCCAGCATTTATTGCTTGTAGACTTTTGGATCGAAGCCATTCTGACTGGTGTGAAATGGTACCTCATAGTGGTTTTGATTTGTAATTCTCTGATAATGAGTGATGTTGAGCATCTTTTCATGTGTTTGTTAGCCATCTGTATGTCTTCTTTGGAGAAATGTCTATTTAGTTCTTTGGCCCATTTTTTGATTGGGTCATTTATTTTTCTGGAGTTGAGCTGTAGGAGTTGCTTGTATATTCTCGAGATTAGTTGTTTGTCAGATGCTTCATTTGCTATTATCTTCTCCCATTCTGAAGGCTGCCTTTTCACCTTGCTAATAGTTTCCTTTGATGTGCCGAAGCTTTTAAGGTTAATTAGGTCCCATTTGTTTATTTTTGCTTTTATTTCCAATATTCTGGGAGGTGGGTCATAGAGGATCCTGCTGTGATGTATGTCAGAGAGTGTTTTGCCTATGTTCTCCTCTAGGAGTTTTAGAGTTTCTGGTCTTACATTTAGATCTTTAATCCATTTTGAGTTTATTTTTGTGTATGGTGTTAGAAAGTGTTCTAGTTTCATTCTTTTACAAGTGGTTGACCAGATTTCCCAGCACCACTTGTTAAAGAGATTGTCTTTAATCCATTGTATATTCTTGCCTCCTTTGTCAAAGATAAGGTGTCCATATGTGTGTGGATTTATCTCTGGGCTTTCTATTTTGTTCCATTGATCTATATTTCTGTCTTTGTGCCAGTACCATACTGCCTTGATGACTGTGGCTTTGTAGTAGAGCCTGAAGTCAGGTAGGTTGATTCCTCCAGTTCCATTCTTCTTTCTCAAGATCGCTTCGGCTATTCGAGGTTTTTTGTATTTCCATACAAATTGTGAAATTATTTGTTCTAGCTCTGTGAAGAATACTGTTGGTAGCTTGATAGGGATTGCATTGAATCTATAAATTGCTTTGGATAGTATACTCATTTTCACTATATTGATTCTTCCAATCCATGAACATGGTATATTTCTCCATCTGTTAGTGTCCTCTTTGATTTCTTTCACCAGTGTTTTATAGTTTTCTATATATAGGTCTTTAGTTTCTTTAGGTAGATATATTCCTAAGTATTTTATTCTTTCCGTTGCAATGGTGAATGGAATTGTTTCCTTAATTTCTCTTTCTGTTTTCTCATTATTAGTGTATAGGAATGCAAGGGATTTCTGTGTGTTGATTTTATATCCTGCAACTTTACTATAGTCATTGATTAGTTCTAGTAATTTTCTGGTGGAGTCTTTAGGGTTTTCTATGTAGATGATCATGTCATCTGCAAATAGTGAGAGCTTTACTTCTTCTTTTCCAATTTGGATTCCTTTTATTTCTTTTTCTGCTCTGATTGCTGTGGCCAAAACTTCCAATACTATGTTGAATAGTAATGGTGAAAGTGGGCACCCTTTTCTTGTTCCTGACTTTAGAGGAAATGCTTTCAATTTTTCACCATTGAGGATAATGTTTGCTGTGGGTTTGTCATATATAGCTTTTATTATGTTGAGGTATGTTCCTTCTATTCCTGCTTTCTGGAGAGTTTTGATCATAAATGGATGTTGAATTTTGTCAAAGGCTTTCTCTGCATCTATTGAGATAATCATATGGTTTTTATTTTTCAATTTGTTAATGTGGTGTATTACATTGATTGATTTGCGGATATTGAAGAATCCTTGCATCCCTGGGATAAAGCCCACTTGGTCATGGTGTATGATCTTTTTAATGTGTTGTTGGATTCTGATTGCTAGAATTTTGTTAAGGATTTTTGCATCTATGTTCATCAGTGATATTGGCCTGTAGTTTTCTTTTTTTGTGGGATCTTTGTCAGGTTTTGGTATTAGGATGATGGTGGCCTCATAGAATGAGTTTGGAAGTTTACCATCCTCTGCAATTTTCTGGAAGAGTTTGAGCAGGATAGGTATTAGCTCTTCTCTAAATTTTTAGTAGAATTCAGCTGTGAAGCCGTCTGGACCTGGGCTTTTGTTTGCTGGAAGATTTTTGATTACAGTTTCAAAATCCGTGCTTGTGATGGGTCTGTTAAGATTTTCTATTTCTTCCTGGTCCAGTTTTGGAAAGTTGTACTTTTCTAAGTACGTTTGTCCATTTCTTTTGTCCATTTCTTCCACGTTGTCCATTTTATTGGCATATAATTGTTTCTAGTACTCTCTTATGATCCTTTGTATTTCTGTGTTGTCTGTTGTGATCTCTCCATTTTCATTTCTAATTTTATTGATTTGATTTTTCTCCCTTTGTTTCTTGATGAGTCTGGCTAATGGTTTGTCAATTTTATTTATCCTTTCAAAAAACCAGCTTTTGGTTTTGTTGATTTTTGCTATGATCTCTTTTGTTTCTTTTGCATTTATTTCTGCTCTAAGTTTTAAGATTTCTTTCCTTCTACTAAGCCTGGCGTTCTTCATTTCTTCCTTTTCTAGTTGCTTTAGGTGTAGAGTTAAGTTATTTATTTGACTTTTTCTTGTTGCTTGAGGTGTGCCTGTATTGCTATGAACTTTCCCCTTAGGACTGCTTTTACCGTGTCCCACAGGTTTTGGGTTGTTGTGTTTTCATTTTCATTCGTTTCTATGCAAATTTTTATTTCTTTTTTGATTTCTTCTGTGATTTGTTGGTTATTCAGCAGCGTGTTGTTCAGCCTCCAAATGTTGGAATTTTTAATAGTTTTTCTCCTGTAATTGAGATCTAATCTTACTGCATTGTGGTCAGAAAAGATGCTTGGAATGATTTCTATTTTTTTGAATTTACCAAGGCTAGCTTTATGGCCCAGGATGTGATCTATCCTGGAGAAGGTTCCATGTGCGCTTGAGAAAAAGGTGAAATTCATTGTTTTGGGATGAAATGTCCTATAGATATCAATTAGGTCTAACTGGTCTATTGTATCATTTAAAGTTTGTGTTTCCTTGTTAATTTTCTGTTTAGTTGATCTATCCATAGGTGTGAGTGGGGTATTAAAGTCTCCCACTATTATTGTGTTATTGTTAATTTCTCCTTTCATACTTGTTAGCATTTGTCTTACATACTGCGGTGCTCCTGTGTTGGGTGCATATATATGTATAATTTTTATATCTTCTTCTTGGATTGATGATTTTGTTTAACTAAAAGTATATAATAATATGATACCATTCAGAACTCCATCTGAATCTTGACTCCTTTGCCTTATTCATATTTATACGCATATTTGCTTGACTTTTTACATCTGTATACATAGCTACATGTAGTTCCTTCTGAAGGAATCTGAAGGAATTGTAATGCCTAAGATAGGAATATTAGGAAATAAAGTATTGTGATGCAAAATTATATGAAAACTATAACCTCAAATATACTCTAGAATAACTTTTGTATTATATCTTGGTAAAGGTAAAGATGAAACCTCATTTGTAAACTTTTGTCACCTATTTTGATCTGGAATATTTCTTATTGCCTTAATTATGTGCTTTGTTGCTCAGTCATGTCCAACTCTTTGTGACCCCATGAGTTGTAGGTCACCAGGCTCCTCTGTCCCTGGGTTCTCCAGGCAAGAACGCTGGAGTGAATTGCCATTTCCTTCTCTAGGGGATCTTCCCAACCCAGGAATCAAATCCAGGTCTCTTGCATTGCAGGCAAATACTTTACTGCCTGAGCCACCAGGAAAGCCCTGGGTATATATCATTATATTGGTGCTTTATGAAAAACCAAAAAGTCGATCAAATTGATATCAAAGTATTTGAAGCAACTTCATTTTTAGTGGGCTTCCCTAGTGGCTCAGTGATAAAGAATCTGCTTGCAATGCAGGACACAAGGGTTCTATGCCTCAGTCTGGGAGATCCCCTGTAGTAGGAAATGGCAACCCTCTCCAGTATTCTTGCCTGAGAAATTCCATGAACAAAGGAGCCTGGCAGGTTACAGTCCATGGAATCTCAAAAAAGAGTCAGACATGACTTAGCAACTAAACAACAATATTTTTAGTAAACAGTAGCTGAGATTTCCTATACCACTAACTTGCTTTCTTGTGTGTATATATATTGATAGATATAAACAAAAATAAATCAACATTTTTCATCTCAAGAAAAATTTCTAAGAGCTAGAAAGATATTAAGTATATAATGAATTTTATAATATATATCACAGAGAGATCTGAACTTTAGAATAATCCATCTACTACAGTTTAAAACTGTTGATTAGTAGGTAATGGAAATCTTGTAACAATAACTGTAGTGGTTCACTACATCTAATATGACATAGTGGTAAAAATATTTAAAGATTCCATATTGTTTCAGGAATTTCATTGAGATTTGGATACAGAACTATATATTGCTTATTTTCTTATACTCATTTTAACTAAAGTCTTACTGCATGTATATCTTACATATAAAATACATTATATTTTATGTGTACAGTTTTAGTAGTAATAACTAAGCAATATCTGTATATACACTGGCAAATTTCTAAATGTTACAAGAACCTTGATTTCCTAATGTATCCCTTTTTATTTTATATCATAGTCTCTTTAACTTCAGGAAAAAATAACCTGAAGTTACTGATCAGTTCAGTTCAGTCGCTCAGTCGTGCCCGACTCTTTGCAACCCCATGAATCGCAGCATGCCAGGCCTCCCTGTCTATCACCAACTCCCGGAGTTCACTCAGACTCACGTCCATCGAGTCAGTGATGCCATCCAGCCGTCTCATCCTCTGTCGTCCCCTTCTCCTGCCTCTAATCCCTCCCAGCATCAAGGTCTTTTCCAATGAGTCAACTCTTCACATGAGGTGGCCAAAGTACTGGAGTTTCAGCTTTAGCATCATTCCTTCTAAAGAAATCCCAGGGCTGATCTCCTTCAGAATGGACTGGTTGGATCTCCTTGCAGTCCAAGGGACTCTCAAAAGTCTTCTCCAACACCACTCAAAAGCATCAATTCTTCAGCGCTCAGCCTTCACAGTCCAACTCTTACATCCATACATGACAACAGGAAAAACCATAGCCTTGATAAGACGGACCTTTGTTGGCAAAGTAATGTCTCTGCTTTTTAATATGCTATCTAGGTTGGTCAAAACTTTCATTCCAAGGAGTAAGCGTCTTTTAACTTCATGGCTGCAGTCACCATCTACAGTGATTTTGGAGCCCCCCAAAATAAAGTCTGTCACTGTTTCCACTGTTTCCCCATCTATTTCCCATGAAGTGATGGGACCAGATGCCATGATCTTCGATTTCTGAATGTTGAGCTTTAAGCCAACTTTTTCACTCTCCACTTTCACTTTCATCAAGAAGCTTTTGAGTTCCTTTTCACTTTCTGCCATAAGGGTGGCGTCATCTGCATATCTGAGGTTATTGATATTTCTCCTGGCAATCTTGATTCCAGCTTGTGTTTCTTCCAGTCCAGCGTTTCTCATGATGTACTCTGCATATAAGTTAAATAAGCAGGGTGACAATATAAAGCCTTGACATTCTCCTTTTCCTATTTGGAACCAGTCTGTTGTTCCGTGTCCAGTTTTAACTGTTGCCTCCTGACCTGCATACAGATTTCTCAAGAGGCAGGTCAGGTGGTCTGGTATTCCCATCTCTTGCAGAATTTTCCACAGTTCATTGTGATCCACACAGTCAAGATTTTGGCCTAGACAATAAAGCAGAAATAGATGTTTTTCTGGAACTCTCTTGCTTTTTCGATGATCCAGCGGATGTTGACAATTTGATCTGGTTCCTCTGCCTTTTCTAAAACCAGCTTGAACATCAGGAAGTTCACGGTTCATGTTCTGATATATGTTATTAATTTTCATGGTTTATTTATTTTACCTATTTTAAAAACTCTATTATAAATAATATCATATAGGAAATAAAGACAAGTTTTTTTTTATTACTTAATGCCATGATTATTAATAAAATCAATGCTGGCAATGGCAACCCACTCCAATTTTCTTGCCTAGGAAATTCCATGGACAAAGGATCCTGGCGGCCTACATTCCATGGGGTAGCAAAAGAGCTGGACGCAATTTAGTGACTGAACAAATTATCAGTATAAAAGCAATATCAACATTCAAGATTTACATCATCGCAGTTATGTCTACAAAGTAATCCACCACATGGGTATACCACAATGTATTTATACATTACAGTGTTAAGTGACAATGGCTTATGATCTCTCCTTTTTTATTACAGAAAGTTATCCTCTGATTATTCTTGAACATTTGTTCTGAGGGACAGGTGAAAGAGCATTTCACAGGTATGTCTGGGGAATAAGTCAAAGAGTACATGTATATTCAAATATAACAGCTAATGCAAAAATATTTTCTAAAACACATGTAACAATTTCCTCCCAAGAGCATACTGATGAAACCTTTGTATCAGAGGCTTCATATTCTTCTGCCAGCTTGTTGTGAATGAAATATTATCTTATTGTGTGTCTTAAAATTTCAATTCCTAATTACAAATGAAGTTGAACAAAAATTTCCATGTGATATTGATCATTTGTGGTTCCTCTTCTGTGTAATGTCTGCTAATGTCTTTTTGCTCCTTTTCCTAATTTGTTGCTGCTTTTTTTTGATTCTTAGGAGTTGTTTATATGTGTTGCATAGAAATCATGTGCATATTATAAATATTGTAGAATCTCTCATAGTTTTAGTATGTCTTTCCAATAATTTACATTATATTTTGATGAAAAGAAATCCTTAATTTTTATTTAGTTGCTGTATAAATTTTGGCTTTGTCCAAATATAGTTCTTCTTCAAGGTCATTACAATATCATATTTTTATAGACTTTCTGAAAATAGGTCATTCACAAAAATCAGTTATCTGTCTTTAATTGATTTTTTGTGAATGGTATATTCATTTTCACTTAGAAAATTGTTGCTAAAAAAATCCATGCTTTAAAAGTACTCTTTTCTAGAATTCTTCATAAAAGAACTGAGATACATGGCTTGAGTATTAAACATGCAGACACTTAGGTGAAAGAAATTCTTACACAATGACTATTTAGTGATGTCAACCAGCAATTAATAATTCCATACCCTTAGCATGTGATATGTAGGTGTATGTTATATAAATACATTTTACTTTCTAAATGTCTACACAACAAATACAGGGTATAGCACAATAGGAAAATAAAATCCAGGTAATATAAACATCCCAAGAATCAGTTTTTTGCTTGTGGCTCAGAAGAATGGTACCAACATCTAGTTGTCTTAAGAAAGATGGCACCTTATTAAGAATACAAAATTTTGTTGATTTATTACTGTGGAATAACTAGGGCAGAGGACTTCCTGGTTTAAAGAAAAAATATATTGTTTAGAGGCAGTTGCTATACCCAGAGTTATAGGAAAAAGACGATGGTTTTATTTTAGGTACCTGTCTTACAACCAGTGCAGTTCCAATCCTGTGATCTTTAAATTATTCCTGCCAGTTTCCACTTTTATACATTAAACTTGGATTCTTTCCCTTCTTGCATAGCATTGATGCTTCATTATCCATTGTGGCTCAAGATTAATTTTTCTGGTCATAATATTAAACCATTATTGCATATTAAGATATGGTTGGAAAAAGTATATATCTTTACACATCCAACAAAACTGTGTTTATCTACCATGTCTTAACTATATTACTATTCACCTCTATTTTCTGTACTTCATAAATATCCCTAATCAAAGGAGCTGAACAGCAATTGTTTCTTTAAAAAGTTGTATCACTTAATTTATTTTAGGTAAATTACCCTCTCTTGTTTACTAGTATACCCTAGAAGTAAGTGCTACTTAGAATAGGTCTACTTAGAAATACAGATATACAGGATATAGAAATATATATACATATTCCTCCAGATATACAGGAATATGTCAAAATTCTATGAAATGGGCACACATCTTAATACACAATTGGAAAATTAAAAGCAAAATGAAAAAAAAAAAAAATTCAGGTCATCAGATAGACTCCTAATCGATACTTTGTTCTTTTAGCTCTTTTAAGATTTACATGATTAATCCTCATTCCTACCAACAGTGCAAGAGGGTTCCCTTTTTTTCCACACCCTATCCAGCATTTATTGTTTGTAGACATTTTGATGATGGCCATTCTTACAGGTGTGAAGTGATACCTCATTGTAGTTTTGATTTGCACTCCTTTTGTAATGAGCGATGAACGTCTTTTCATGTGTTTATTAGCTTGTGTTTGGAGAAATAGCTGTTTAGGTCTTCTGCCCACTTTTTGGCTTCCCTGCTGTCTCAGATGGTAGAGAATCTGCCTGCAATATAGGAAACCCAGGTTCAATCCATGGATTGGGAAGATCCTCTGGAGAAGGGAATGGCAACTCACTCCAGTGTTCTTGTGTAGAGAATTCCATGGACAGAGGAGACTGGTAGGCTACAATCCATGGGGTCTCAAAGAGTTGTTCACTTTTTAATTGGGTTGCTTTTCTGATATTGAGCTTAATGAGCTGCTGTGAACCTATTTGCAGGGCAGCAATGGAAACACAGACATAAAGAGCAGACTTATGGAGACAGAGAGGAAGGGGGGAGTGGGACAAATTGAGAGACTAGCATTGAAACATATACATTAATATATGTAAAATTAGATAACCAGTGGAAACTTGCTGTATGACGCAGGGAGCACAAATCAGGGAGGCTCATGAGGGAGAGGACATATGTATACCGATGGCTGATTCATGTCGATGTGTGGCAGAAACTAACACACTATGGTAAAGCAATTATCCTCCAATTAAAAATAAATTAATTTTTAAAGAAAAAAATTACATAATTAAACACAGAATAAAAATAGAGATCAAAATAACACCTATAATCCTGACAAAGATATATTGGATGATGCAACTTGATTGGTGGTCTTTATGGATCCAATCTCTAAATACCAGACTAATCACCTAGTTGCAGAAGCACTGGAACTCCCATGGGCCTTCCCACATGGGAAATACATATAGATCAAGTCTGTTATTAAATTCTAGGGAGGGTTCAATCTCCAGAAGAAGTTCAAAGAGAATAAATGGATCTGAGCTAATACAACTCAACTCCAATAAATTTGCTCATCTGGTAGGTCACTCTATCCATCCACATGACAGCGTGCATGAGTAGAGGGAAGAACTCAGAGTGTGTCCAGGGAAATTTCTACTTCATGGAAACAAAAAATAATGGGATGCATGAAAAATGGACAAATGGGAGAGAAGGAGGCCCATAAAAGAGATCAGACACGACTAAATAACCAAATAATTTTCCTAAGCTGAGGGCGTACACTAATCTCATATTTTAAAGGCAAAAGTGAACCAAAGGACAAAATTTAGAAAAAATATGCAATAACTGCTATGTTGGAGATAATAATTAAAGAATCCAAAAATATGAGATTTTGTGATACATTATTTTTTTATCTTATGGCATCATTTAAGTAGAATTTTGTTGGGTTTCTCTTTATTTATGATTATTTATGCACTGGTCTTGAATAAGAGAAACATTGTAGGAACTTCCATTTGTTCATCTGGGTCCAAAGTGGCTGACTGCATTTAGATGGAGCTTCAGTGTGATGGAGTCAGAAATCAAGGTTTAATAGGAACTACACAATTTATGCATCTGAGATGAAACTAATCAAACTTCAACTGATTATTAGAGGACTGAGAGGACTGTGAATGAACAAAGCAAGGAAAATTAGGAAGCACATATTAATACACAAGGCAGAGGATAATGCTATCAGCAGGTATAGAAATCTTTTTTTGGATATTCACAATATCCAATACTTCTGTATTGTACAATACAGTAATACTTCTGTACATTATGGTGGAAAAATTTTACTGGTCCAGTATTTATTTTTAAAAATCCCATGTGGATTTTTCTTGCCAGGGACCACCCCATGTGCTCTGTGTAACGGCTCTTTCAATCATTATAAAATCTTCATGAAACAAGTTCTGTTGTCACCATATTACAGATGAGAAAGCAGAGTAAGTGGTGGACCTGGAATTAAAGCCCAGACAACTTGGTTCTAGAAATGTGTTGTGCTATGCTGGGCAAGCTCTCTTAAGAGGAATAACAACAATCCAAAAAAGTCCATAAAGAGGAAAAAAGAGTAAACAATTACACATTTTCTCAATTATCTATCATTTGAAACTCTAGAGGAAACTAAGAATGTATCTCTGATTAGAATACTTGCAAGAGCCAAGAAAGTTTCTACACTTTTGAGATAATTCTGACACAACCATATTCACAAAGTTTTTGAGTAGGGATAAAATAGAAACTAATATAACACCATAGGGAATTTGGATCAATTCCATTTTAAAATATCTTACAAATGAGATTTCCCATTTAACACAGTATCTGAACAGTAGTGTCTCATATTCCACCTCCAAAGCTACCATTAAGTTTCTAATGCAGATACTGCTCTCACGTTTTAAAGGCAAATGTGGAACAAAGGCCAACACCTAGAGAAAGTTGACAGTAAGTCTGAAAATGGTGGAGATAGTTAATTTTAATCTATTTTGTCTGTTTTATTTACTGTAAGATGCAGAGAAGCTCTATATCTTAAAAAAATAAACACAAGTAGCCAAGGCACCATCTAACTAACATGGCTAAATCGTGTCTTCTCCAAATTCATATGTTGATCTCAATCCTAGGTACCTCAGAATATAACTATATTTGGACATTGGGCCTTCAAAGTTAAATAAAGTTAAGTTAAAACAAGGCTGTTAGGGTAAGTTCTTATCCAATGTGACTGATGTCCTTAACTGAAGTGAAAGTTGTTCAGTCGTGTCTGACTCTTTGCCTTCCATGTACTGTAGCTGGCAGGCTCCTCTGTCCATGGGATTTCCCAAGCAACAATACTGGTAGTAGTAATAGTGTTAGTCTCTCAGTCGTGCCCGACTCTTTGTGAGTCGCGGGGACTGTAGCCCACCAGGCTCCTCTGTCCATGGGATTTTCCAGGCAAGGATACTGGAGTGGGTTGCCACTTGTTGGCATTTCCTTCTCTGATGTCCTTCTAAGAAGGAATCTGGACACACAAATAGACACCAGGGATGTGCATACACAGAGCAAAACTCTTGTGAGGACACGGTGTCTATCTGCAACCCGAGAGAAGGGGTTTCAGAAGAAATCAGACCTGTTGACATTTTGGCCTTGGAATGTTTGCTTCCAGTGCTGTAGGGAAGTGGAATTTTTATTTTTAAGCCATCCAGCCAGTTTTTTTTTCCCTTATGGCAGTCCTAGAAGCTAATATAGCACTCTATCGCATGTCAAGTGTTTTATTACAAACCATGCTACTGTTATCGTACCACATTCTCCTCAACTTTTCTGCTTACTCTCTTACAATATGACAAAACTCAGAATGAACACCAGGGATATGGTTTATTGCCTCTTTGAAAGCATAATCAGCTAGGAAAATCAGTGAAAGTAGGGACAAAGTATAGTAGATTCCAAAGCACAATGTATTTCAGAAAAGTAGCCTTTATTGTATAAAAGTGTTAACTATTTCTTACATGCTCAAAATGTGAAAAAAAAAAAAAAAGAAAAGAAAAAAGAAAGAAAAAAGCAACCATAGCTACAGAAGATTCCAACTCAGTGCAATAGGTAAACACTAGGGAAAGATTTTCTAAACATAGGCTATTCATTCAGAAAATGCACTTCAGATTTACAGCTGAGGTGGAGAACTGATACTGAAAAAGTGAAGGGTGATACTGATGAAGGCATTTTACTCAACCTGTATTTTTTATCCCCAGTGCATGTTTGGATAGATGTCATCTATTCAAACATGAGAAGGCAGAACAAAAATAAATTATGCAGCTCTAAAAATAAATTCTATTATGTGGGAAGTGAAGCATTTCAATGAGTTTGAAAAATAAAACTTATCTCTGGGAAAATTCCTTTTTAACCCCAAAGTAGAAAAATATTAGTACATGTTTACTTTGGATCTGTATGCCCACTGTAAAGAGAAGGGAAAAAAATCATTAAGAATATACTAAACTCAAAAGAAATAAAGAAAAAGTTAGGTTGTAACACAACCTAATATGAAATGCCATACCAGAATTCAAAATAAAATAAATACTATCAAAGATCGTGCCCTCTGAGGATGTAGGTAATGGCATCAAAGGTTTTTATTAGGCAATGCATAATTCAGGAGTCTAAAATATGAATGAATAATGACAGAAAGTTTGAATTATAATTAATAGAACACTTCAATAGTTTCTGATTTACCAAACAAGACAAATTGTGGTGATTCCAAAACTGAGTTAAGTAATGGTAAAATAAACTTTGAAAATATAAACATTATATCTGAGAAATATCTGGAGTGTTATGACAAATTAAGAAATCAAACTAGAAGAAGAGATCAGGATGGTAAGTAGGAAGACATGTAGCAGACCTCTCCCTACAAATGTATCAAAAATACATCTGCACATGGAGCAATTCTTACTGAAAACTGACTGGCAAGCAGAAGAGTCTTATATGATCATGGCTGTAAGAAAGACCCACGTGAAACTGGGGAGGAAGGGAAAAGAAGGGGTAGATTGGGGCCTGCATTCTTGGAAGGGAAGATAGAAGAGGAGGGAGGTTCCTGAAGCAGGGGGGTTTGGGCAGCCATTGCGGATGCATAAGGATTCACTGCATCAGAAGTGGTCTGAAACCCTGACTGGGGCCTACCCACCTCAAGGGCCCTCTCTTGCTCTTCAATGCAACTCGAGACTAGGGTGAGGGCTGTAGTGGATAAACAGAGTGTTAAGGAATGAAGGACAGGGTCAGATCCAACCCAGAACAGCACATGGCTGGGGGTGGAGGCCGTCCACCCCATCACTGTCACTTGTGGAGATGAGGCAGTGCCTGGGAAGGCAGGAAGGCTGACTGTGGCCGGGACTGTCAGAGTCTACCCCCGACCCCAACCAAGTGCTGGTTTCAGCCACTTACTCCAGTGCTGCTCCTTTCTGAGGATGAGGCGCCGGTGTTGCAGATGAGGGTGGGGGGTCAATACAGACTTGCATGGAACAAAGCCAGCTTGGACACAACCCTAAGGCTTCTGCTTCAGCAATTGTGACATGCCACTGCCCCCATAGGGTGATGGTGGCCACTGAGCAGAGGAGAAGCCCTTGGCCACACCTGGCTCTGGCTCTGGCTCTAGTCCCTTCATCTCCAGACTCACCTCCTACCAAGGAGAGTATACCCTTGGGGAAGATGACTCATGCTCATGTCAGAAGCAGATCTCCCACCAAAGCAACGTTTCATAGATTTATAACCAATAGAGTGATTATGCATGCTTTCTCGATTTTAACTTTTTAACAGAAACTAAATGCTAAATTAGTGATTATAAATTAAAAAAGATTTATTCAAATCATTTTAATATAAATTATTTCATATGAAATGCTTTGAAAACATCATAGAAGTTATAGATCATTCTCGGATATATACTCTATGAACATAATCATACCCAGATTCCTATTCCCTTCAAACTACCACTTGATCCCTACTGACCTTTTCCCTTGTATAAATTCCCTGCTTTTTGTGTATAATGAGCCTGTGAATAGGAGATATTAATTCCTGGATTTTAGTAAATTATATGGCAAAGGCAAAACTATACTATGTGACCTAGTAAAATCACATGAGCTCTTTAAAAGGAGGGTTTTCTCGGGCTGGCAGCAGAAAAGGAATTCAGAGATCAACACGTAGTAGGATTTGACTTTCTCTTGTGGTTTGAAAATGAAGGGGGACATGGAAAGGAATGTGGATAAGCTCTAGGAGAGGAGAGCAACTCATGGTTGACAGCTATAAAGAGCAAAATTTGGTACCTGAGTCCCATGATCACAAATAAATTAAATCTGTAAGTCATAAGTGAGCTTGAAAAACAACCTCCATATGAACTGAAGCTCTAGCTACTGAGTTCATCCCAGGGGGAATCTGAACAGAGAATCTGGTCAAGAGGATGTCATATTCCTAAAGTATAGGAGATGTGAGATTTAAAAATTATGATGATTTAAATTTTTGGTAACTTGTTATATAGAACTAGAAAATTAATCCATCCCTAGAGTACATCTCAGAAAACAATATATCTGGTTCCTTTAAGTCATTTCCCATCCACTAAAGAGCTTTTACAGATGCTAAAGAGTCTGCCTGCAATGCGGGAGACTCGGGGTAGATCCCTAGGTCCAGAAGATCCCCTAGAGAAACAAGTGGCAACCCACTCCATTATTCAGGCCTGGAAAACTGCCTTGACAGAGGAGCCTGCCAGGCTACAGTCCATGGGGGTCACAGAGTAGGACACAACTGAGCGACTTCACTTTAAAGAGTTAACAGCAAGGTACTAGTTCAGCAGGAATATTGAATAGAGCAAAGTAGTCCAAAAGAGATGAAATTTAAAGGTAGAATAGTGTGACAGCAATAAGACTATCCTTTAATTTGGTTAGAAAATTAGTTTTTCAAGACTTGGCAAGAAAGGTAAAAATGAATCATTTTAAATATATGCATCATTAATTTCAGAAGGTCTTCTAGAGAGGAAAGTGCTCTAACTCTTGATTTTATAGCATTTAGTATTTCCTCCGATGACCACACCTCTTTGATTTAATAACAATAAAAATTAGTATAAAATGTAGAACAGTCATCATTTATCAGTAAGAATTTTGCAGTTATGATTTGTAACACTTGACCTTCACACACATAATTTTCTATTTTGTGTCACAGATCTATGAAAATTAACCTTAGTAATTGTAAACATAAGAAGTGTGTATTTTTTTTTTTTAACACAAGTGAACATAAAAACCATGGCCCAGTAAGAAGTATACCTTCAGTTGAGGGCCACAGAGTACAGCCATGAATCAAATACTAAGCATGGTATATATTTTGCAAAAAGTGTAGTGTGGTAAGCAGGCTGTGTGATGAATCTCATTATATAGTTGGCAAGAGTATAGTATCATATAGCATGTAGATTGGATAGATCCCCTGGAGAAGGAAATGGTGACCAACTCCAGTATTCTTGCCGGAGAAATAATCCCTTGGACAGAGTAGCCTGGTGGGTCACAGTCCATGGGACCACAAAAGATTTGGACACAACTCAGTGATTAAACAACAACAGTGGGAAGAAATTAAGCTGACAATGAATCTACAGTTATGATTATATAAAGTTGGATCTGATTTATAAAACTTTTGTGATTAGTATTAAAGTAAGAAAAAAATATCCTTTAAGAGATTCTTAAGTCTTTGAACCATACATAATGATTTTTATTTTTTAATGCCATTCTCCCAAATCTTCCCACCCTCTCCCTCTCTCTCAGAGTCCATATATATGGAATTTAGAAAGATGGTAACAATAACCCTGTGTACGAGACAGCAAAAGAGACACTGATGTAAAGAGATTCTTAAGAATATCTAATGAAAACACACACAAAAAAATCTTCTTTAAAATCATATGGGTTTCCATGATAGCTCAGTTGGTAAAGAATCTGCCTGCAATGCAGGAGAACCCAGTTCGATTCCTGGGTCAGGCAGATCCTCTGGAGAAGGAGTAGGCTACACACTCCAGTATTCTTGAGATTTCATTGTGGAGCTGGTAAAGAATCCACCTTCAATGTGGGAGACCTGGGTTTGATTCCTGGGTTGGGAAGATCCCCTGGAAAAAGGAAAGGCTACCCACTCTAGAATTCTGGTCTGGAGAATACTACAGACTGTATACTCTATAGGGTCACAAAGGGTCAGACACATCTCCTTCTAAACAATCTACTTTTGCTGTATTGACTAAGCAAAAGCCTGTAATTGTCTGGATTACAACAAAATGTGGAAAATTCATAAATAGATGGGATTACCAGACCACCTGACCTACCTCCTGAGAAATCTGTATGCAGGTTGAGAAGCAATAGTTAGAACTGGAAACGGAACAGCAGACTGGTTCCAAATTGGGAAAGGAGTAAGTCAAGGCTTTATATTGCCACCCTGGTTATTTAACTTATATGCAGAGTACATCATGTGAAATACCAGGCTTAATGAAGCACAAGCTAGAGTCAAGATTGTCAGGAGAAATATCAATAACCTCAGTTATGCAGATGACACCACCTTTATGGCAGAAAGTGAAGAGGAACTAAAGAGCCTCTTGATGAAAGTGAAAGAGGAGAGTGAAAAAGTTGGATTAAAATTCAGCATTCAAAAAACTAAGACCATGGCATCTGGTCCATCACTTCATGGCAAATAGATGGGAAACAAATGAAACAATGAGAGACTGTTTCGGGGGGCTCCAAAATCACTGCAGATGGTGACTGCAGCCATGAAATTAAAAGACGTTTACTCCTTGGAAGAAAAGCAATGACAAGCCTAGACAGCATACTGAAAAGCAGAGACATTATTTTCCCGACAAAGGTCCATCTAGTCAAAGCTATGGTTTTTCTAAAAGTCATGAATGGAAGTGAGAGTTGGACCATAAAGTAAACTGAACGCTGAAGAATTGATGCTTTGAAATGAGGTGTTGGAGGAGAAGCTTGAGAGTCCCCTGGACTATAAAGAGATCAAACCAGCTGATCCTAAAGAAAATTAGTCCTAAATATTCATTGGAAGTACTGATGCTGAAGCTGAAACTCCAAAATTTTGGCCACCTTATGTGAAGAACTGACTCATTGGGAAAGACCCTGATTCTGGGAAAGATTGAAGGAAAGAGGAGAAGGGGATGACAGAGGAGGAGATTGTTGGATGGTGTCACCAACAAAATGGATATGAGTTTGAGCAAGCTTTGGGAGCTCAACATTCAGAAAACTAAGATCATGGCATCTGGTCCCATCACTTCATGGGAAATAGATGGGGAAACAGTGGAAACAGTGGCAGACTATTTTTTTGGGCTCCAAAATCACTGCAGATGGTGACTGCAGCCATGAAATTAAAAGACTCTTACTCCTTGGAAGAAAAGTTATGACCAACCTAGATAGCATATTCAAAAGCAGAGACATTACTTTGCCAACAAAGGTCCATCTAGTCAAGGCTATGGTTTTTCCAGTAGTCATGTATGGATGTGAGAGTTGGACTGTGAAGAAAGCTGAGTGCCAAAGAATTGATGCTTTTGAACTGTGGTGTTGGAGAAGACTCTTGAGAGTCCCTTGGACTGCAAGGAGATCCAACCAGTCCATTCTGAAGGAGATCAGCCCTGGGATTTCTTTGGAAGGAATGATGTTAAAGCTGAAACTCCAGTACTTTGGCCACCTCATATGAAGAGTTGACTCATTGGAAAAGACTCTGATGCTGGGAGGAATTGGGGGCAAGAGGAGAAGGGGACAACAGAGGATGAGATGGCTGGATGGCATCACTGACTCGATGGACGAGAGTCTGAGTGAACTCCGGGAGTTGGTGATGGACAGGGAGGCCTGGCGTGCTGCGATTCATGGGGTCACAAAGAGTCGGACGCGACTGAGCGACTGATGTGATCTGATCTGATACTGTATTGGTTTTTTTCTTTCTGGCTTACTTCCCTCTGTATAATAGGCTTCAGTTTTATCCACCTCATTAGAACTGATTCAAATGTATTCTTTTTAATGACTGAGTAATACTCCATTGTGTATATGTACCACAGCTTTCTTATCCATTCATCTGCTGATGGATATCTAGGTTGCTTCCATGTCCTGGCTAGTATAAACAGTGCTGCGATGAACATTGGGGTACACGTGTCTCTTTCAATTCTGGTTTTTTTGGTGAGTATGCCCAGCAGTGGGATTGCTGTGTCGTATGGTGCCGGGGTCCAGCCCCAGCTGATCCAGGGTATTCAAAGGAGAGACGGCATAGGCGAGGGTCAGGAAACAACTGCTTAATTAAACGTTAATTAAGGATATAAAGAGTAATAGAATGAGAATAGCTCAGTAGGAAAATTCAGTGGAGAAAAGAGGCTGAGTAGCTTGGTTTACGCAGGAGACCAATAAAACTTCAAGACAAGAAGTCTGCACCACTTACGTAGGCCGCAGGCGTCCTTCCATTCTCCCGAAGGAGAGGAGACACTGAGCCTCCCCGGTCGGATCTTAGAAGCCCAGGCATAATTAGCAAGCATGGCAGGTTCCGTGCTCCAGATGGAGACTTAGCCAGAATTTGAGAGAGACAGCAACATGGGGAGACCAAGTTTTGGTGAACAAGGCCCGCACTTTATTTTCCAAAGTAGTTTTTATACCTTAAGTTGTGCATAGAGGATAATGGGGGAAGGGGTGGAGTCATGCAAGGACAGCAGTTCCTGGTGCTAATCGAAGCCAGGCTTTCAAACTTATCATATGCAAAAGTTCAGGTGAATTATATCATCTTCTGGCTAGGAGGCCTGTTAACATTTTAAGAAACTTATCTTTCTCTAAAGGTGATTATTCCAAAGTCAGGCACCAGCCTCCAAAAAAGCACTGGACAAAGCTGCATTTTACATTTCTATACACCCATTATATCAATCAATACACTGCCAAGGACACAGTAGGTAAGGAGTATGGAGACTTAGCAGCAAACATTGGCTCAATAAGTGAAAAACCCTTCACCAATACAATTTCTAATCAATCTTTTAACTACTCAAAGGAATCTGTGTTTAGGCAGTTTAGAACATCTCCTGCCTCTCACAGTTGGGAGGCTCTGAACAATCACATGTGGCCGGAAAAACCTATTCAGGCAGGCTAGAGGACTTCCAAAGGAGTTTGTAGGTTGAAACACTGTCACACCCAGGAATTATTAACTGGAGCTGTAAGCTAACTCTCTTTTCAGAGAGAGGTAGTGGGGGACAGCCCCCTGTAAAGTCAGAGGTGTAGGTGAAAGCACAAAGCAGAAAGTAGGCAGATTCTGGTTTTGGGGGTAGATGCTCGAGAATTTCCAGGGGGACTCCTGAGGCTTGATCCGCCTTTGCGTATGCCGAGCCTCCTTTCTCATGACCTTTGCCACGGGCGGAGTGCCTCACGCTGGCTCCCAGCAGTGATAGAATTCTAGTTGCGCTATTCCAGATCCTGAAAGATAATGCTGTGGAAAGTGCTGCACTCAATATGCAATATGCCGGCTCCCGGCAGTATGGCAGTTCTATTTCCAGTTTTTTTAAGGAATCTCCACTCTGTTCTCCATAGTGGCTGTACTAGTTAGCATTCCCACCAACAGTGTAAGAGCATTCCCTTTTCTCCACACCCTCTCCAGCATTTACTGCTTGTAGACTTTTGGATGGCAGCCATTCTGACTGGCGTGAGATGGTACCTCATTGTGGTTTTGACTTGCATTTCTCTGATAATGAGAGATTTTGAGCATCTTTTCATTTGTTTATTAGCCATCTGTATGTCTTCTTTGGAAAAAATGTCTGTTTAGTTCTTTGGCCCATTTTTTGATTGGGTTGTTTATTTTTCTGGAATTGAGCTGCAGGAGTTGCTTGTATATTTTTGAGATTAATTCTTTGTCAGTTGCTTCATTTGCTATTATTTTCTCCCATCCTGAAGGCTGTCTTTTCACCTTGCTTATAGTTTCCTTTAAGCTTCTGCACAACAAAACAAACTATTTGCAAGGTGAAAAGACATCCATAGTTCTTCAGGCACTCTATCAGATCTAATCCCTTAAATCTATTTGTCACTTCCACTATATAACCGTAAGGGATTTGATTAAGGTCATACCTGAATGGTCTTGTGGTTTTCCCTACTTTCTTAAATTTAAGTCTGAATTTGGCAATAAGGGGTTCATGATCTGAGCCAACCTTGATTATAGGCAAAATAAAATCTAACTCCCTATTTCTTGAACAGGCAAATTAAACAGTTAGATTCTCCAAACAGGGAGGCTTGTTATCTTACATATAATTTAAAATTTAAAAATATTCTATTCAGTCTCATAAAGTTTATTAATTTATCCCCTGTGAATAGAACATATTTAGAGTTGGAGGATGGTATGTTTTGCCTGCAAGATAGAATGTCTTTCTCCATGAAAGAGCTTTCTGCTTTGCAACAAAAATAAAGAGAACAGTGACTTTTGTAAATACACTTGTTTGAACTCAATATTATTAGAAAAAGCCACAAAATTCTCTATGCACAGAATGCAAATCTTTACTGGCATTATTTATTGTCTGTATATATGTATATGGTGGTTTAGATGCTAAGTAGTGTCCGTCTCTTGTGACGCCATGGACAGTAGCTTGCCAGGCTCCTCTGTTCATGGGATTCTCCAGGCAATAATACTGGAGTGGGTTGCCATTTCCTTCTCCAAAGGATCTTCCCAACCCAGGGATAGAACCTGTGTCTCCTGAATTGCAGGCTGTTTCTTTACTGACTTAGCTACAAGGGAAACCCTATATGTTTATATAGAAGAGAGACAAAAAGAGATTTCAACATGTTGTTAAGTGATTTCTCTTCCAAGGACATAGGGTGGATGCCCTCCCACTTCTTTAGAATGTTCACTGACATCTGGAGAATTTACTAGAACCATGACTTAAATTGAATGACAGTTCTATTTTCAACTTGAAGCAAACTATTCATTAAATAATTTGATTAAACAACTTATTAAACAATTCCATTAGATAAAATTCACTTTTTCTGTCAAATCTAGATTTATCAAGATGTATAACAGAAGAAATGGCAACAAAATTAAAATTGCCTTCTAGGATCTAAATGTGAATGGATTTGAAAAATATTCATTTATTGCTAATTTCAGGTTATGAAAAGAACTTCCTTTTTAAAAATTATAGCTAAAAATAAGCTGTAACAAAGTGTTATTTTTCTGAATTTGGATTCTGTAACAGTAACTCTCAGTTTACCCTAAAGTGTACTAACATCATTGCCTTAGTCCCTGCTAGCTGGAAGAGAGAAAGTTATATAAAGCCTGCATTCTGTATACAAAGTTCTATAAGCATTTGAATGCAATGTTACACTATTTTCACTGTGTCTTTAAATTTAACTGATGCTGCTGAAAGTCGACATCTGACTATAAAGGGCCAACTTCTCTTCCTAGCCTGGCTTTCATTTCACAAAGCAGCTTTCCCCAAACATGTTTCATTTTCATTTGCTTTGTCAAGTAAAAAACAAAACAAAATAATTTTTTTTTAAAAGCCTTTTTTTCTTTTTACCTGTGGTAAATAACAAAGTCTTTTCAAGTAGAAAGACTAAGATTGGCTGCACTGAATATTTACAGCATCAATAAGACACTATCTATTCTGGAGGTAATAACCCTTTAACTACAAGGTGTAAAACAATTCTGCAAGGTAAATTTAATATTACTTAAAGATAATGTAAGATATTTGAATATAATAAAGAAATAAAACCACAAGTTTTAGAAATTTTATACAGAATGGCATGTGCAATGTCATATAATGACATATGAATCAAACTCCAAAACTGGTTAAATGGTTCATTGTATGCACTTTGTGATCCACTGAGACATAGTAATTATTTTGAAAGGCAGAAAGTTGCTTAATTCATTTAATCATAGATATTTAAAACATTTCCCCAGAATTTTTTTAACATGTATGCAATAATACATAAGTAGAATATAACCTCCATCTTCCTCTCTTAGAATAAAACTTTTCATAATTCTCTGAGTATCTTGAATGTATGCTTATAAAATTATTGCTTTAGATAATTTATTTTCCTATACATTCTCACTGAACATTTAAAAAAACTTTATTAAATAATAAAATATTTTTAAATAAGGTTTCTGAATATTCATTCTTGGTTATTCATAACAAATTACTTATTTTTAAATATATAAATGAATTGCTTAAAATGTTAACCCAACCAGAGTGACTTGCATTCTTGATCACTTCCCTGTTCAATGAAAAAGTTATTTTATAACATTAGACTGTAAGAATGTAATAGAAAATCAGTCAAAACACAGATATTTCTTATCTCCATGCTAATAATACTTAAATTTATATCCTGATTCATAGGCTCTAAAATATTCTAAAACATTCTCAAAAATTTACCTGTCAACTCCACATTCTCAGAGTGGGCGTCTCCGTCTTAATGCATTCAAACAGAATTCACTATATCACCCTGCTCCGCAGATTGATTACCCCTATATCTTTTCTACTTGGATATTTAGCACCTCCAATCAAAATCTGCAAAGAGCCCCTTGATTCCTCTGAGGTGTTTTCCACATTTAATCTGTATTTTTTTTTTATATTTCTGGATTAGTACTTTGTAATACAGTAGTTTAAATGAATATATGTACATGTAGCTTTTCAATGCTTGGTTTTAATGGTTACAGAGAAAAAAATGATACTGTATCAAATTATGTTGATCTTCAATTAATATGTTCATTTTGAGCTGTATGAACTAAATTATGATATTCCATTTTCAATCAGAAGTTAACTTTTCACAAATTCAGCTCATAAATTTTCATCTTCACTGATATTGATCAGTTTTATTTAAAACCTAATCCATGAATACTATAAATATTTTGATTATATTTTCAAATTCCACTGAAACTGTTCATATGGAAAATGATTTAAAAGGTTAAAACATTCCTTTCCTAAGTTTTATAAAGTGTCACGAGAATGCTATATGTGAAATATTTATATTGGTAACTGAATCACACTGTGATATAAAAAGAGCAATGATAAAGAAACAAGGTAAAAATACGAGTAAACTTAGATAAAAAACACAAAAAGGTAACTGCGATAAGATGAACACAGAGAAGTGCACCTCAGGCTGAGGTGCAGATTTTACTGGCACTTGTTCATGGTGCTCCTCCCGCCTCCTGATGGAGACAAGACTCTATGGGCGCCCCGCAGGCTCTTCCCTCCTCTCCTAGAAAGACACATGCGAGTTTCTGGAAACTGTTCTAGCATCCTTTCCAGAATGAAATATGAATAATAGGTTAATTTCTTGTTAGTTCTTAGTAGGCTGAGGCTTTAGGAATACTTGAGTCCTTTCTTGGTGCTACAGGGTTTTCCAAATAACTATTTTCAAATTTATGTTTTCAGAAAACAAGTTTTATTTCAGAAGCAGTTTCTTGGAACATTTAAGTGCATCTATCTGTTTTTCAAAATTATATTCTTGGTGACATAATTCTTACATCGCCTTATCATTCTAGGAACGATGAACAGATTTTAGAATATATCTCTCTGTAAAATGTGTAACTGATACATAATTTTGTCAGATCTTTGAATGAACTGTGATCATCTCCTGGTAGCTCTTTTTGACAACTTTCTGCATTAGCTATATTATGGATAATTCTGAGTGTGTATTGCACATGTAGCTTTCTCTTTATGATCATATTTCAGAATATTTTTATTAAAATTCAAGTCAAAATAACCACTCTTTGAAAGGAAACACAAAAATAATAGTTTATTATAAAACTAATATTTTACCTGAAGTATCACTTAAAATATTTTAGTTTGGAAACATTATTCAAAAAATCTAAGGTGGTAAAATAATAAAATCTTTACTCTCATATAAATATAGCATGAACATGTCAACATCTGTATTCAATTAATTAGATATTTAGAGAAACAATGTTGCAGCTGGTTCACAGGAGAATCCAGAGTGCCAAAAATACATAGAGATGCAAGAATGATGACATAAATCTATAAATAGAGATAAACTGGCCAAGCCATCAACATGAATAGACCAATAAGCACTTGTGTTACATATTAGACAATTTGCGTTTCTTAGGACCAAAATCATTTTCATTGCTCTGTTTTATATTTACTTACAATTTATAGATTGTCCATAGGTCACAGACAAGAAAAGGCAGAGATAACCTGAGGATTTAATAGAATGCTCTGTATATTTGTCAATTTCAGAGTTTTTACAGTGTTTTCTGACACTAGCAAATAGTAAACATTGATACATTTTACAAATATCTGTATTTTCCAACAATTCCCTAAAATTCTTTTCATGTGCTTTATTTCTCAAAGTATTTATCAATTTTGTTGTTCCTGTGTGGGCTATTTCCAGATTTAAGTTATTAATATTACTGCTATCAAAATTTGTACCTATATTTGATTCACAGATATATAAAATTTTGTTGAGTATACTTAGAATTAGGGCTGCTGCAAACTTGGTATGTATGTGTTTAGCTATAGTAGATATTCTCCAATAGATTTTCAAAGTAGTTGCATTAACTTAGTAATCCCCAAAATAGTAGATTAGAGTTTTAACTCTTCCATAACTATCAACACTCAATATAGTATTTTGCATTTTAAGTATTTTTTTTCTGTATATTAAGATTTAGCTACTTTTAAGAAGGCATTTAGATAGTTTTAAAGTTTATTTTCTTTGGTTTTCTATACTTGTGTTAATATTACATACAAATAATTGTGATTGTTTACTTCCATCTTTTCAACTCTTTTAAAATTTCTTTCTTTTTCCTTTCTAATTTAGCTTGCATCTCCAGAAAATGTTTAAGAAGAGTAATTATATGCTTTCTGCAACTTTATGGGAAAAGCTGCTATACTTTTCTCATTTTATACACATCTATATCATATCATATATCATATTTATGTACATAATCTTTAGAATACTGAGTAGATGTAATTTAATTTCTCCATTATACAGTATTTTAACTCAAATTCACACAAACATTATATGAATTTCACCAAATTAAAAAACAATTATATATTTTTTCTTGGATATTAACACTGGAATGATATTTTATTATTTGTATTATTGTTTACATATGGGGCTAGGTTATGTTTGCTAATATTTTCTTGTGATATTGCATACATTTCATCAATCAATTGGTCTTAAGTAATCATTTTTTGTTCAATTTAACAGTTTTAATAATTTCAATCTTACACTAGACTCATGGGAAAGAATTTGGAAATACATTTCCTATTTAGAATAAAGTCAAAATATATTTTCATTGACTACTGCAAACATTGTATAGAAGCAACAGTGATAGCTTTCAAGTACTCACAATTTTTTCTTAAATATACCAGGAGAGGCATAATTATTTCCATAAGATTAATGAATAAATCAGAACAAAGAATAGAATTCCTCTTTATCCTTGGTTTTTAGATGATTGAAAACAAATTAATTTCTTTGCCATTTAAAGCCCCCAAAATCCTTTAATTTCATTGCATATTCTACTTTACTGCTCTCTCTGACTTTTATCTATTTTATGTGTCATCTCATTTATTGAGTGTGTTTGACTAGTATATTCAACTGTCAGTTTCTTTGTTTGCTACTGTTCTGTGTGGCCTATTGTAAGATGCACTTATTGGAATTTTTTAAAAAATGACAGTGTGAAATTATAGTTAATTATCATGGTTAACACTGATTTTTAACTAACTTTAGATTACATATTTTCTGTTTTTCATCTTTTGTAAATGGTTTGCACTCTAATTGTTTTTAATTTTATCTCTACCATGTTGAATTTTTTGGCTGAACTTGCAAAATTGACATAAGAGATTAACAGGATAAAACTATATAAATGTATTTAATACAAGTTTTGTGCGACACAGGAGCCTTCATAAGAAAGAAAAACTCAAATAAATGAAACACCTCATATGCTGTTATACTGTATTGAACAAAGAGAGGAAATTTTGGAAAAGTAACTAAACTATATGCTATGCTATGCTATGCTATGCTAAGTCGCTTCAGTCGTGTCCGACTCTGCGCGACTCAATGGACGGCTGCCCACCAGGCTCCCCCGTCCCTGGGATTCTCCAGGCAAGAACACTGGAGTGGGTTGCCATTTCCCTCTCTGATGCATGAAAGTGAAAAGTGAAAGTGAAGTCACTCAGTCATGTCCGACTCTTAGCGACCCCATGGACTGTAGCCCACCAGGTTCCTCCGTCCATGGGATTTTCCAGGCAAGAGTACTGGAGTGGGGTGCCATTAGGGAAGATTAAAAAAAAAAAACAAAAAAACAACTTTAAAGTCTTTTCTTAATGTAATTTACTCTGACATGACTCCAGGTACAGGAGTAAATTCAAGAGTAAATACAAAAGTATTTACCCTTGTCTTCATGAATGAAAAGGATCATTAGAATGTCTGTCTTGGATCTGCCATTTTTCAAGTGCCTTTAGCTCAAAATAATTCTTGTGATGTGGCATGGTTTTGGGTGTCATCTTCTGCCACCTCTCACTGTCACTTTTAATATTTTCTAAAAAGAATATATAAAATCCTATTTATTTGATGTATACCGATTTTTTCAAACCCAATTCAAGTATGACATCCATTTAAAAGCCTTTCTTAATTTTTAACTTTTCTCTGTGCTAACATGCTTTAACCCTGTTTTAGAAAGGCATCAATGACACTGTTTTGATTTTATTGAATTACATGACTAAAATTTCTCATTGGAATATAAAATTATTTGAGACAAATCATGAGTCATACCTCTCTTCAACTCCATGCTGCTGCTGCTGCTAAGTCACCTCAGTAGTGTCTGACTCTTTGCGACCCCGTGGACCGTAGCGCACCCGGCTCCTCTGCCCACGGGATTCTCCAGACAAGAATACTGCTGTGCCCAGTACTGGAGGGCACAGTGGGTTGCTGTGCCCTCCTCCAGGGGATCTACCTGATCCAGTGATTTCAAACCCGCATTTCCTGTGTTTTCTGCACTGATAGATAGGCGGGTTCTTTAACACTAGCGCCACCTGGGAAACCCTTTCAACTCCATATTTAATATTAATTTTTGTTTCTTTAAAAGCCTTTAACAAATATTTGTTAACTAAGAGCATTTCTGAGAGTTTACCTACTGGCCTCATTGCAATCTGTCCACAGTTCTGGATCTTTACGTAGAATCTTAGACTGAGGAAACATGGTAACCTTTGGAAAGTCCATGAGCCAATTTTTGAAACTAAAGCCTACATCTGATAAACTCTATTATGTCACTGGGAAAGGAATCCATGATGAAAAATTTTGAGGGATCAGCTTATATTTTCAAAGATCTTCTTATGTGGAAATTCCCACCTGTGACGGATTCATTTTGATATTTGGCAAAACTAATACAATTATGTAAAGTTTAAAAATAAAAAAAAAAGAAATTAAGTGTTGAGTATATTTTTTCTTCTATTACAAACATAAATGTTTGTACAGGATTATCATTGGCATCTACTGTGGTTGCATGAATGGGTCTATTATTTAAACATCATATGCTAGTATTATATAAAAGGAAAAAAATTGAATTATATAAAGCATATGGTATGTTCTGTTCCAGTTCTATTTCTCTAATTATTAATAGTTCACATGCAAATGGTAAACAAGTATTTACTGTAATTTAGAAGTCTCATTGAAGTTTGAGTGTTGCCTTGTTGGCTCACCAAAAAACTGACACCTGAATGTTAATTATCTACATAAGCAAGGGGAAACAATACAGAGCTGTATACTCATTTACCCCATGATCTTCCTCTTGGTTTGGCCTGACTTCATGCTCTGCCTCGAAAGAGCTTATTCTCAGTGTTCTCTGATAATTTCAGGAAGGAATAAATACAAAACAGAGAGCTGATGCCCTTCATCTCTGGTGTCCCTCCAATTCAAAGTTTTTAACTATGTCTTCACTTACAACTTCTAAATATGATTGCCTTCTGCCTTTGTTTATGAAACTCAGCTATGTGTGCATTTCTTATGTTTCATCAAATGACTGTCACCTACCTCCTTTGAAAAGCCCAATATTTACTATAATATTTTTAATGTGTTAGAAATTATAACGTGTTAGATTTTTATATTCATAAGTTTTTTGTACATGTGTATTCTGGTTAAAATGTGTGACTTGACTCATTCCTATTTTTATTTAGAAATATATTTTTACTGAAAAATATTTTTAGGTAGGAACTTTTCTCTTTATATAATGTTAATGTTTGATTTAAAAGCTATACAAAATTATTTTACAAAAAGTATACAATAGTTTCAGATTTTTACAGAGAGAGAGATATATATGATAATCTCTAACTTGATCATTTGTTCAGAATAACAACTGATGTCCCCCTAGATTTACTAAAGATACATAAACTCAGTTAATAGACAGCAATGCACTTGCCTGCTACTATTCCATACCTTAATGGTATGGCTGTGACACAAGGAAATTTAAGAATCTCAGAGTAAAACTCACAAAGAATTTGCTTTAGTAGCTATAGTGCCTTAACCCATCCTGTTTTACATATCAAGGAATTAAATTTTAACTTTACATGACTTATCTTAATTAGAGATTTTATTTTATAACAATTTCAGGTCATAGATAGAGATTTTTAAAAGATATGTGAAAGGCACATACAGAGCATAACAATCAATACAAAGGAATTTTATAAACCAATTAGTTCTTCAAATAGATACCAGATAGTTGAGGTAAACATTCATATGAAAGTCATGAGTAATAAAACTAAAGAGAAAAGAGCAAGTGATTGCTTTTCAGCAAACCTTTAAAAAGAATAAAGCAAAGCAATCTCAAATAAATCCTGCAGTTTACAAATGATTTGCCATTGCAACGATTAATTTCTAGTTTATAATGGGTTTTATTTTCACGCTTTTGCAGTAATACATTCATTTCATGCTCAATTTATACCAGAGTTAGTCACAGAATTCTTTATAAAGATAAAGCCAAGTTATATTTAATCTTATCTTTTAAGGTGTATCAGCATGCCATTCTGTAAAACTGGAAGTTACTAATGCAGTCTGCCAATAAAATATAGGCAAGAGATATTTTAGGTCTCTAGTGGAAGAAAAGATTACTTCATTAAACATACACATATATTTTGATATATTCAGCTTGTATAGATCTATATTATCTGATTGATATGAATCCTTAAAATTTAGGAAGCCATTAGACTTTGTTTTTATATACATATGTATATAATATGTAATTATGTATTAATATAATTAATATATAATTATATATGTATATTATATATAGATGTAATTATACATATAATTATATATGAAGCAAGATTCATCATTCTTTTTAGTATATTTCATCAATCCATTTTAAAGGGGGAAAAATTGAAAATTATGTAATGGAATAGAATTGGACATTGTGAGTGGATTGTAATAATTATAGCAGGAAAAGAAATATTTCTGGTTTATTATGAGTGTCTTGATTAATTAACAAAAGTGTTCATATACCTCTTGAAAATGCAGGGCTTAAAAAAAAGACTGAATTTTTTGTTAGCACTTTATTGGTGTTTTTTAGCTAGTAAGGATTCCATGTTTATAGATCCCTAGTAATTATCTATATCATATTTTTAAGCAGTGTTGGAATTATTGTTACTTTTTCTCAAGTTAACAATAAAATATTTTTTTTGTTTCTATATTCCTAAAGCTTTCAAACTCAATGATACATGACAAATATTTGTAGGGTGAAAAACTTAAGAAAAAGTGAAAAAACTGATTATATAAAGTTTAGTGATAAAAATATATGAATTTAAAATGTCAAGATTGAGGCTACATTTGCAAAATGTGTACTTTTTTCCCAATGAATTTTGGCAAATATAGACCATATATGCAATTCATGCATATTAGTTTGGTAAGTGTTCAATATGGATAAGTGCTGAAGTAACTACAGTTCCTTAGGCAGATTTCTTAGGCAGAAATCAAAACCAAGTAAAAAATTAGAAACAAACAAAAAAAATCAACCAATTAATTCACACTAAATACAAATTTCAATTGAAAATAGATCATGGATTTAAATGTAAAAGGTAAAGCTCTAAAACATTTAGAAGAAAACCTAGGACCACATACACATTAATTCAAAGCAATTCATTGATTTAAATATAAAATTATAAAACTTCTACAAGATAACCTTAGGAAAAAATCTTTGACATTACAACAAATGTATATCCCATAAAAATGAAAAATTAAATTCACACGGAAACTTGCATATCAATGAAATCAGCACCAAAATTAAGAAACAGACTATCTCACCTTTATAGGATCCTTATTTGTAACTCCATTCTTCCACAGTAAGAAGCTTAGTTATTATCATTATTTGATTTATGTAAATGTATTTATTTGAACTGTTTCACTAAACAATATTCTATCCCTTCTGTTGCTCTCTTTCTATTATTGTGTTCTGAATACCTATGCTCAGGCTCTGAAAATCCATACTGGAATGTCCCTCTTATATCCATTCCCTGCCCCTCATTAACACCTTTTCTGTCCCCTCCTCACCCTCATTTAGGCCCAAGATCTCACACTGAGCAGATAAAGATGCCTCCACTTTATATTTTAGACAGCTTATAAATTTTCTGAAAGTAAATACTTTAATTCTCTAAAACTATGACTGTAAATATTCATGAGAAAGAAAAAAGTCTTCATAAGTGATCAATACAAAGGAATAGAGGAAAACAATAAAATAAGAAAGACTAGAATTTCTTCAAGAAAATTAGAGATACCAAGGGAACATTTCATTCAAAGATGAGCACAATAAAAGACAGAAATAGTATTTGACAGAAGTAGAAGATATTAAGAAGAGATGACAAGAATACACAGAAGAACTGTACAGAAAAGATCTTCATGACCCAGATAACCACAATGGTGTGATCAATTCAGACATCCTGGAGTGTGAAATCATGTGGGCCATAGGAAACATTATTATGAACAAAACTAGTGCAGGTGATGGAATTCCAGTTGAGCTATTTCAAATCCTAAAAGATGATGCTGTGAAAGTGCTGCACTCAATATGCTAGCAAATTTGGAAAACTCAGCAGTGGTCACAGGACTTGAAAAGATCAGTTTTCATTCCAATCCCAAAGAAGGGAATGCCAAAGAATGTTCAAACTACCGCATAATTGCACTCATCTCACACACTAGCAAAGTAGTGCTCAAAATTCACCAAGCTAGTCTTCAGTAGTGCCTGAACCAAGAACTTCCAGATGTTCAAGCTTGATTTAGAAAAGGCAGAGGAACCAGAGATCAAGTTGCCAACATCCACTGGATCATCAAAAAAAGCAAGAGAATTCCAAAAAAGAACCCCACATACTTCTGTTTCATTGACTACACTAAAGCCTTTGAATGTGAATCACAACAAACTGTGGAACATTGTTAAAGAGAGGAGAATACCAGTTCACCTTACCTGCCTTCTGAGAAATCTGTATGCAGGTCAAGAAACAACAGTTAGAACTGGACATGGAACCATGGACTGGTTCCAAATTGGGAAAGGAGCACGTCAAGGCTGTATATTGTCACCCTGCTTATTTAACTTATGTACAGAGTACATCATGCAAAATGCCAGGCTGGAAGAAGCACAAGCTGGAATCAAGATTGGCAGGAGAAATATCAATAGCGTTGGATATGTGGATGACACCACCCTTATGGCAGAAATTGAAGAGGAAGTAAGAGCCTCTTGATGAAAGTAAAATAGGAGAGTGAAAAAGCTGGCTTAAAGCTCAACATTCAGAAAACTAAGATCATGGCATCTGGTCCCATCACTTCATGGCAAATAGATGGGAAACAATGGAAACAGTGACAGACTTTATTTTCTTGGCCTCAAAAATCACTGCAGATGCTGACTGCATCCAAGAAATTAAAAGATGATTGCTCCTTGGAAGAAAAGCTATGACCAACCTAGACAGCATGTTAAAAAGCAGAGACATTACTTTGCTGACAAAGCTCCATCTAATCAAAGGTGTGTTTTTTGCAGTAGTCATGTATGGATGTGCAAAATAAAGAAAGGTAAATGCTGAAGAATTGATGCTTTTGAAATGTGGTGTTGGAGAAGACTTAAAAGAGTCCCTTGTACTGCAAGGAGATCAAACCAGTCAATCCTAAAGGAAATCAGTCCTGAATATTCATTGGAAGGACTGATGCTGAAGCTCAAATACTTTGAGGAAATGACTCATTGGAAAAGACCCTGATTTTGGTAAAGACTGAAGGCAGAAGCAGAAGAGTTTGAGATGGTTGGATGGCATCACTGACTCAATGGACATGAATTTGAGCAGGCTCTGGGAGTTGGTGATAGACAGGGAAGCCTGGTGTGTTGCAGTCCATGGGGTCGCAAAGAGTCAGACATTACTAATTAACTAAACTGAACTGAAGAGTGTAAATAACATAGATGTAAATTCAGAGCTTCTATCTGGAGCCTCAGAACACATTTAAAGTACAGTGAATCCAAACCACAGATTTTTCTTCAAAGTAGGCTGGTTTCTGCTATTAAGAATAAAACACAATCAGAAACACCTAATTACTCTGTGCATGTGTGCTAAGCGTCTTCAGTCATGTCCAAATCTTTGTGACCCCATGGACTGTAGCCCATCAGGCTCCTCTGTCCTTGGGATTCTCCAGGCAAGCATACTGTAGTGGTTTGCCATTTCCTCCCCCGGGATCTTCCAGACAAAAGGACTGAGCCCACATCTCTTATGTCTCCTGTGTTGGCAGACAGGTTCTTTACCACTACCACCACCTGGGAACCTAAACGCTCTGGGTGATCTCTAATCACTATCTTTGCTAAGGTTTTACAAAATCATACTGTCAGTTACCAGTATCATCTTTTTTGTATGCATGCTTTCTGTCTCATAGTTATCTGTATTTTCATTTTTCCTAACTAGTCTTCCCCCATCTATTCTCTCCAAATTTATTTCACCGTATATTTTGGACTCTCTGTCCTTTGTTAAACAAACTCTCATTCTTAATTTTCCCATCTACATTCTCTTTATTTTAGTGTGATAATGACAACTATGCTCTTCCTCTCTTGCTTACCCTTTTTTGATTGAAATTTGAAAGTTGAAATTTCAGATGTGCTTGATGCCTTCTCTTCTCATTTATATTTTGTAAAGTTTTCTTGCTTCTTTAAGGCTAATGCTACCTGCTTCAGCACATTTCTTTACATTATTATGGTCAGATAAACTTCCTTTATGTATTGCAGGATTGGAACCTATATTATGTCTGTTTCTCTAGTTGAATATTGTCCATATTTCTACAGACTTCATATTTCATATGGAATTTCCAACAATACACACTTACTGACTTGTCAGTATCATTTTCAGCAAAAGCCACCAGATACCTTTCCTCAAAGCTACATCTGTACTTTTAGTAACATAAACCTCTAAATCATTTCTCTACAATATTTTGTTATCTTTGCATCTCATCTACCCCCACCAAACATATTTGGCCTATTGAGAATTTCAGTTCTTAATTGAATATCTTAGTTTGTTCTTTTTAAAATTTATCTACTCTACTTGTTTTCTTTCATATATGTTTGTTCCCCACCCTTGTAGTTATTCCACCATTATTTGTTTTTTTTTTTTTTTTTTTGACTCCCCAACAAGACTACATGGTATATCACTCAAGCACTTTCATTGAAAATTTCACTCATTTTCCTCACTCTACATGTTTTTAACTCATCTGGAAAAAATGTCTGTCCTGGGAAATTCCAAATGTGCATTTTCTATGCCACTCTGAGGCCACTATACACTGCCACAGTGAATCATACAAACTTAAAGACTGTTGCCATTATAAAATTTAAACTGTCCAATTTCGTGTTTGCCCCAAATAGTGCAGAACAACCTTTCATTTCCTTCATCAGCTTTCTCATTCTTTTCACAACACTACTTAAAAAGTTTCCAGTCACTTATACTTCTGACTCTCCAACCTCATTTCTAACACTTAGGAGATAAACTTGCTTTCTACTTACTGGGAAAATAGGCACCAATTTCCTGCCAATAGACCTACAGATTTACAAGTATCAGTGCTCGTAAATCAACTTTCTGTTGCTGTTCTTTCATCCATGAACTGCATGCCATCCATATCCTAACAATTTAGGGCATTTTAATTTTATCATACACTTTATTTGTTTTAAATTACTATCTATTATCAGATAAACATGATCAGAAACTCAAATTGCTCTCCATTACAAGTAAATGCAATTCATGCTTCTGGATTAAATTCCAAAATGAACAAAAATGATGTAAAAGGTATGTATTATTGAAACATTTAGGGAAATTGGCATATCTCCTATATATTTTTTAGTAGTATTTTACCAGCACTGTATTTCCTGATTGTTCTGTTTTTGTTTGTTCATTTTTAGATCACAACACTTCTACATAGTATTGATTTTGATAAAGAGCTTGTTGATGCTCTGTCATCTTATCCACGAGAAGTGCTACTGGGTAATTAGTTAGACCTGGAGCTAGCAGCCAAAATTAAGAAATTTGAGCCTAGAAATTAAAAATACCTCATTTTTCTGACTTAAATGTTTTGTCCCTGTCTCTTCAGTTTGGACTACTACAACAAATTACCATAAACTGGGTGTCTTATAGACAACATAATTTTTTCTCATGATTTGGGAGGTTAGAAAGTCTATGATCAAGGCATCTGCATGGTTGGGTTCTGCTGAGGTTTCTTTTTCAATTGAAGACTGTCATCTTCTTTCATCCTCATATGGCTGAAGGAAAACTAGAAAGTTCTGTGGGGTCTCTTTTATCAGAGCTCTAATCCCATTCATGAGGAATTCATTCTCATGACATCAGTACCTCCCAAAGTTCCAGCTTCTAACTACCATCAACTTAAGAGTTAAGATTTCAACATATAAATTTTGAGGGGACACAGATATTCAGTTCATAGCAGACCATACTAAAGTATTTATAGGATACCCAAGATAATTAGGTACTTTTAAATATTTAATGCATTAAAGTAATCATTGCATCATTTTGGCGTGTTTAATATATCATATAATATTTTTGTATGTAGAAAAGCCAGCATCTACAAACAAAACAATGACATTCTAACAATATGTACATATTGAACTAAGCTGGAAGAAACTGAACAATTTTAACTAGGCTAAGATCATTTTTGAACTTAGCAGTAAATAATGGAACATATATATTTATTAACAGTAAGTAAGGGGTGTAAGATTTACAAAAAAACTTTATGCTTTCTCTTTTTAATTGACATTTTATTACTACAGTTGAAGCATTTAATTTCAGATACGAGTGCTGTGTGAGAGGTTTGTTGACTCATACTGCACTTTGTTTCACATGAAGATGGATGTGAAAACTGTTTCAATAGCTGTTTTTATGCTAAAATATATTTGCTGTATGATGGAATCCTTTGGGATGCTTGTGCTTAGTATTTATAGTTTAAATAACTTGAATGTTTGAGTACTGAGTAAAAAAGTGCTGGTTGCTTAGTACATTTGGAAGAAAGAATAAATTTAGTGGTTATGCTTATATAATCACAAATTAATACTTCTAAAACCATTATTTATGTTTTTTAAAATTACTCATCCTCCTTAGCCTTATTTAATGTTTTTGAATAAATTTATTTAGATGAATAATATTAGTGTAACATCCAACTATCTGTGAGTTTGGATGACTAGTACTCACCTATACAGAAAATATGATTTTAGACATTTACTGTGTGATATGGTTATAGTAAAGCTTGTTGCTGTTACTCTAGACAGCTAAAACTGATGAGATACTCGATAAAAGTTGTTAGTCAAATCAATAAAAGCATCACAGAAACACTTCAATTAGGTTGCTCAGATAGGTATTTAACTTGTGTGTAAATAGTTAGCGTTAGTTAATTAAATGTCAATGGGTACTTCTAGATAAATTATTGATATTTCTCTGTAGTTAACTCAGAAACATGTTGCAAGAATTTTGAAAGAGTTTTATTTAGACATTATGTCAATAGGATCTATTCAACACAAATGACTATTTATTTATTTTTGATTTAACTGACAATGAATAAAAAATTGCCCCCTCTATTTAATTTGAATCAAGGACTTAACTGCAATTTAATATTATCATTGTGCAACTAATGGTGTATGGTACAGTATTTAAATTAGTAAAGTATCAGTGTTCTTATTGCCTAACATAAAAATTATTCATTGGTGATTTTCAAATGCTTGTTCTATGTGACAAAGAATAGGGTTGCTATTTCCTTAGGGCATTTTTCTTTTAACAAACATAATCTTAAAAACAAATATGAACAGTTTCCATTTTAAAAAGAGGCAAAATGTTCATTGTCTACCTGAATTGTCTAGACAGAAATCCTAAGAATACAAATCAATTTTAGACAATTTAATGTTTAAAACCAAATCATCTCAAACATCATTCTGTTTTCTGAATGAAATTACCCCATGTGCATTGATCTTGGAACCTTTAACTGTAATGATATTGGAAAATCAATTCATAATTATATTAAAAGTTGAATTTGCTAAGAAGGTTAAGATGTGACATTCACTGACCTAGTATAATTGTAAAATAATTCTTGTTATGAATTTTCATAGTACTTCTATCTTCTTCTATTAGAGAAATCTCATTTTCCTCCTTTAGATCTTATTTAGTTGGTGATCAGTGTTTATAATTTGATAGAATTAGTAAAATCTCCTTTTTCTTCTCCAAACTTCAGTACTTCTGAATATTTCTTTGGGGACAAAGCTTTCAGATACCTAATTTTTGCCACATATCAAAAAGTCACTAATTAAGCCTTTCAACAAACATTCATTGAACACCATTTATGGCAAAAGTTAGGGTTAGGGTTAGGGTCGTGGCATCCATTGAAAATACAAATTGAAATTTTCAAATGCCTACATTTGTAAGTATTGGGCAAAATAATATAAAGAAAATAGTTCATAGTTCAGTCGCTCAGTCGTGTCTGACTCTTTGCAACCCCATGAATCGCAGCACGCCAGGCCTCCCTGTCCATCACCAACTCCAGGAGTCTACCCAAACCCTTGCCATCCAGCCATCTCATCTTCTCTCGTCCCCTTCTCCTCCTTCCCCCAATCCTTCCCAGCACTGTTAAAACCCTGTCCATAGGACCAAAAATTTTTTTTAATATAAATTAATTTATTTTAATTGGAGGTTAATTACTTTACAATATTGTATTGGTTTTGCCATACATCAACATGAATCCACCACAGGTATACACGTATTTCCCATCCCAAACCCCCCTCCCTCCTCCCTCCCCGTACCATCCCTCTGGGTCATCCCAGTGCACCAGCTCCAAGCAACCAGTATCATGCGTTGAGTTTGGACTGGCGATTCGTTTCATATATGATATTATACATGTTTCAATGCCATTCTCAAAATTAAAGATCCTGTCCTCTCTATTGAGTTTTTCTGTCCCTGCTTTGTATATGTATGTAGGTAGGCAGATATGTATGCATGTATGTGTTTCGTAATAGACACATTTCACTAAGTCAAGATTGTTTATAACCTCAGAAATGCAAATTCCAAAATTTTGTTACTTTCATTTTGCAACAACAATAGAATCCCTACTTGTTGTAGATCTGGAAGAAGCAAATAGAGTTGCAGTAAAAATCTTACATTGCAAGCTTTCTTGGGATATTTTAATCTTTAATCTTTATCCAGTATTTATTGGTCATATCAGATATATGAAACTTTCTATTAAGTATACTGCAATTAATAGAAGAGGCTTCCCTGGTGGCTCAGATGGTAAAGAATCCGCCTGCAATGCAGGAGACTTGGGTTCGATCCCTGGTTTGGGAAGATCCCCTGGAGGAGAAAATGGCAACCCACTCCAGTATTCTTGCCTGGAGAATTCCATGGACAGAGGAACCTGGCAAGCTACAGTCCATGGGGTCGTAAAGAGTTGGACATGACTGAGCAACTTTCATTTTCACTTTCTTTCAAGTAACAGAAAATGATAAAAAGGAATAGCCAGTATCCTAAGGGGTTTCTGAGCCTTCTGTATATGGATTTATGAGTATACTTAAGAGTATGAACAAATATGTGAAAATATTTGTTAGTGTATTTGAATTTGTGTGTATAAAAGTATGTGTATGTTTCTGTGTGTGTGTGTGTGTGTGTGTGTGTGTGTGTGTGTGTGTTGGGGGATGTTCATTATGAGTGACTCTGAACTAGTCACTTTCCTAGTGGGGTGAGCCATTTCTTACAAGCAAATTGATCTTTATATGGAAGACAGTATGATACCACTGTTTTTGTTTTCTTCATGTTTATTTGGGATTTTGTTGTTGTTGTTGTTCATAGCAGGTTGTTTTTCATTCTGTCAGAAATATAAAGGTTTATTTCTCTAAAAACCTGGCTATTCTTTCTCACTTGCAGCCTCATCAACTGGTAAAGAAAAATTAAATTTGTTTTAAGCCTACAAAAGCTGGGTTGTTGGTAAATTGTTGATAATAGTTTAAGGAAATAAAACAGAATATAGCACCAAGGAGCAATATCCTCAGATCTTTCTACAGGCAATAAATGACTAATGTGGACATGGAAACTATGCTGAAAGGAATTATTAAAAATATGACTTTCCTTGAAACCAAAATTTCTGAGGCTCTGCATGCTTTTGCACAGTTATGTGGAAAGTCTATTTTCATAAATATTTCTAGAATACTAGAGGCAACCTTTTGAAATTCCCTTTCAATATGCCTAGGAAGTCACTCCTATTTGTAAACTATTTTAACTTCTCAGAAGAAATTTAGGAAGACAGATAATCCAGGAATATATTTCTTGATACCACAAAAGTTCAAGAGAAGAGAAGTTACCAAAATTCAACTGGTTGTGAAATCATAGAAAATATAGTTCTATTTTATTACTGAGTTTCTAAGACTTTGCTTTCAAAGAAGAAAGTATCATTTGAAAAGATATATCACTGGGGTCATAGATAAACTTTACTTCTTTGAAATATTTTCCTTTCCTAGTGTTTTTTTTTCCAGATAACAGGTCTGAAAGCAAATATTTTCAAAATGTTCAAAGAGTGAATAGATTTAGGGGAATAAGCAAAATCAGTTACTTAGAATCAAACAACCAAAGCAGTTAACTTACCTAATTTTAAATTACTTGAGAAGTCTGTGTGTAATAACAGCAACATGATGAAGTGAAAAGCTACCTTTGTCTCTCCTGTTAAATCTGCAACCAGTGAAATATACACAATATAAAATAGGTACCTCTGCCTAACACACCAGGATGTTGGAGAATTCCACACATCTGTGCAGCTAAAGGTGAGTGGATGGATAACATAGAGGAAGAAGAACTGAGGAAACAGCAGATGTGGTGCTACCAATTTCAGCTCCCTTGCTGTAACATCTGAGCGCATGGATCCAGAAAAGCTGGTTGTAGCAGGGGAGGATGCATGCATGACTTGTCTCCTGGCCACAGCGGCACCTGCAGCCACAGATAACTGACCAGCAGTGGCAATGGGGCCTGAGACTCTTCTTCCAAATGCCAAGACACCCATGACTCTAGGCCCAAACCCACCATCCTCAATGACAAAGCCCACCAACCATGCAACAATGGACATGGTTGAGATGCCCATACAATCCTGGCTCCCTCCCTCCTTCCGTGAGGCAGCAGAGCTTATGATAGGGACTCCCAGCACCAAGAGAAGATCCCATCACCCTAGTACACCAGGCAGCAATGTCAGCAACACTGACAGAAGCAAGACACCAATGACTCCAGAGTCACAGGAAGCAATAATAAGGGCACAGTGCTACATCTCTGGTAGAGGAGGTAGAGCCTAGAAAATGCAGTCTTGCAGATATAATCAGAGGCAGCTCAAGTAAGAGAAACCAAATACTTGTGGTATATATACCTGCTAGAAAACTAAAGTCTCTAATTTCTAACATGTTGAATCTTAGAATCAGGCAGAAAGGTGTTTGCATCTTCAGATGTACTGGCAGAGGAAAAATTCATCAAAACCATGAAGAACCGCAGTAACACTGTACCACAAAAGGATGATAGTTCTCCAGAAACTGAGATTAAATACCATGAAATACTGCAATCTACCTGATGGAGTGTTCAAAATACTTGCCATGAAAAAAGTTTCTGAGCTACAAAAAAGATTAGAAAGGCAGAATTTTGTTCAAGAATAAAGATTAATGAACAGAAGGACTACTTTATCAAAGAGATTGAAACTCTAAAAAGAACCAAACAGAAATTTTGTAGCTGAATAAATCAATAAACAAGATGAAAGCTGCATTAAAAAGCACCAGAAATAGAGAAGACCATGCAAAAACAAAGCTTAGTAGTTTAAAGATAGATATCTAGAAGTAATATGAGTCTATGTGGAAGGAAAAATAAGACATAAAGAAATGAGGAAATTCTCTTAAGAGATACCAGATGGTTTTAGGAAGGGCAACATTATTGTAATAGGTATCCCAAAAGGAGAAGGGAGGGTGAAGAGAGCAGAGTGTTAAAGAAATAACAGATGAGAACTTCCAAAATCTCGAAAACTGTATAAAGAAACTATATAAAGCCCATAAGTCAAGGACAACCTCTAATTGCCTAAATGAAAAAAGAAGAAGAAGAAGAAGAAGTTCTCAGGGCACATTATATTAAAATAAGACAAAGGTCAATGTAAGAGAAAGAATTTTAAATGTAACCAGGGTGGTAACTTACAAAAGAATTCCCGTTAGGCTATCAGCAGAATTCTCAGCAGAAAATCTATATACCAAGAGGGAGTGGAATGGTATTCTCAAAATACTGAAAGATTAAAACTTTGATCCAAGTATACTCTATCAAAATTATTGCTCAGATATGAAAGAAAAATAAAATTTTCCCAAAGAAAAGTGAAGGAATTCATCAACAGTACATATTCTACCAAAAACAAAAATACATAAAACTATGAGTAAGGTAATAAATAGACAAAAGCAGAAAACTTCAACTCTTTATCACAATGGGTTCTTAAATAATTTATTATAGAATACAGTTTAAAGGGAAGAAAAAGTAGAAATAACAGCTATAGCTACTCCAATTTGATAAGATTCCCATATAAACAGACAGTTTGAGACAACAAAAACAAAAGGGAAAGAGGAAAAGGATGGATCTCAAATAGGTAAATGAAGATAAGGTGCTATCAGCAGAATAAAGACTATTTATCTATGAGATGTTTTATACAAACACCATAGTAACCAGAAAACATAAATCTAGAGACACAGACCATAAAAAAATGAAACTGAGGAAATCACACTGGGACCACCCAGAGGGATGGTATGGGGAGGGAGGAGGGAGGAGGGTTCAGGGTGGGAAACACATGTATACCTGTGGCGGATTCATTTTGATGTTTGGCAAAACTAATACAATTATGTAAAATTTAAAAATAAAATAAAATTAAAAAAAAAATAAAAGAAAAACCACCAAACCAGCATTTCAAATAGAAACATAAGGGAAAAAAAAAATGTAAAATGCACATGAAAACTTGCTCAAGAATAAACCATATTTTAGGACATAAAACAAGTCTCAATAAATTTGAGAAAACTGAAATTATATCAAGCATTTTTTCCCTCTGATCACAATGGTATGGAACTAGAAATCAACAACTAGAAAAAAATCTTCAAAAATGTGGAAACTGAAAACATACTGCAGCAGTTGGATCAGAATAGAAATCAAAAGAGAAATTTTAAAATTACTTGAAGACAATAAAAATGAAAATATGAAATGATGAAGTTTATGAGATGAAGCAAAAGAAGTGTTAGGAAGTTTATAGCAATACAAACTATGGCAAGAAACAACAAAAGTTGCAAATAAACAAGGTAACCTTACACCTAAAGGAACAAGATAAAGAACAAATGAACAAAAAGAACAAAGCCAGTATAAGAAAGGAAGTGATAAATACTAGAACAGAAATTCATGAAATAGAGACTAAAAAGGCAATCAAAAAGATCAATTAAAATAAGAGCTGGTTCTTTGAAAACATAAAGTTGACAGACCTTTAGCAAGGTTCACTAAGGAAAAAGAGAGGGCTTTAATGTATAAAATCAGAAATGAAAGAGGAGAAATTACAATGAATAACACAGAAATGCAAATGTATAGAAGAGAATATTGTGAACAGCTGCTATCTGTAAACAAATTGGACAGCCTAGAAGAAGGGGAAACATTCTTAGAATCACACAAACTTTCAAGGCTAAATCAGGAAGAAATATGAAATCTGAAGGTAGATTGAAACAGTTATCTAAATCCCCAAATAAACAAAAGTCCAGGAACAAACAGTTTCAGAGGTGACTTCTTCCAAACCCTTTAAGATTTAATATCTATCCTTCTCAAACTATTCTAAAAAATTGAAAAATTCCTAACTCGTTTTGACCCCAGAACCAGACAAAGACAATACACAAAAGAGAAAATAACAGGTCAATATCTCTGATATAAAAATTCTCAATGAAATATTAGCAAACCAAATAGAACCATAAATTAAAGGATCATATACAGTGATCAAGTATAATTTATTCCAGGAATGCAAGTATGCTTTAGTATCAACAAGTCAATCAATATGATAGACCACTTTAACAAAAAATGAAGGATAAAAACCATATAATCATCTTAATAAATGGAGGAAGAAATGAACAAGTTTCAACTCTAATATTTATTTATAATAAAAATTCTCAATAAACTGGATATACAAGGACTATATCTCAATGGAATAAAAGTTATATGACTAGCCCACAGCTAAAATCAAAGTCAATGGTGAAAAAGTGAAAGCCATCAATAATGCATATTCCCACCACTCTTATTCAACATTGTGTTGGAAGTCTTAGAGCAATTAGGTCACAAAAAGAAATAAAAGACATCCAAATCCGAAACAAAGTAAAACTCTTACCATTGACAGATGACATGATACTGCATATAGAAAACATTGAAGACTCCACCAAAAACTGTTAGAAATAATAAATGTATACTGAAAAGTTGCAGGATAAAAAATCAATATAGAAAAAAATGCTGCATTTCTTTATATTAACAATTAGCTGACAGAGAAATTAAGAAAACAGTCCCAGTTACAATGTCAATAAAAAGAATAAAATTCCTAGGGATAAATTTAATCAAGGAGGTGAAAGACCAGTACACTAAAATTATTGTAATGCTTTGTAAGAAATTGAAGAATATATAAATAAATGGAAAGAAACTCCATGTTTATGGATTATAAGATTTAATAATGTCAAAATGACCATTTGCCTAAAACAATCTACTGAGTCAATGCAATACCTAAAATATTCTAAGGACATATTTACAGTAGCAAAAAATTCGAAAGTTTACATGGAAACACAAAAGACCCCAAATAGCTAAAGCTATTGTAAGAAAAAAGAACAAAGCTAGAGGTATCACACTCCTTGACTTCATACTATACTACAAAGCCATGGTAATCAAAAAATCAAGACATTGGCAGGGAAACGGATAAATATATCAATAAATAATATAATACTCATAAATAGACCCACATGTGTATGGACAATTAAGATATGACAAAGGAAAAAAGACCATACAGTGAAGAAAGTCTTCTAGGTACAAAGTTGGGAAAATTAGCAGCCATAGGCAAAAAATTAAAACTTGACCACTGTCTCACATTATATTAAATAATCAACACAAAATGGATTAAGGACTTGAATGTAAGATCTGAAACTATAAAACTCGTAGAAGAAAACAAGTTAATATGCTCTTTGACATTGGCCTTAACAATATATTTTTGGATATATCTCTTTAGGCTAGTCAACAAAGGTCTAGTCAAGGCTATGGTTTCTCCAGTGGTCATGTATGTTGTTGAGAGTTGGGCTATAAAGAAAGCTGAGCACTGAATAATTGATGCTTTTGAACTGTGGTGTTGGAGAAGACTCTGAGAGTCTCTTGGACTGCAGGAGATCCAACCAGTACATCCTAAAGGAGATCAGTCCTGGGTGTTCATTGGAAGGACTGATGTTGAAGCTGAAACTCCAATACTTTGACCACCTCATGTGAAGAGCTGACTCATTTGAAAACACCCTGATGCTGGGAAAGATTGAGGGCAGGTGGAGAAGAGGATGACAGAGGATGAGATGGCTGGATGGCATCACCGACTGAATGGACATGGATTTGGGTGGACTCTGGGAGTTGGTGATGGACAGAGAGGGCTAGCGTGCTGTGGTTCATGGGGTCACAAAGAGTCGGACATGACTGAGCTAGTGAACTGAATTGAACTTCAGACTAGAGAAACTAGAAAACAAATACACAAATCAAATACATCAAATAAAAACTTTTCGTGTAGCAAAGGAAATCAACAAAATGAAAAGACAATTAATTGAATGGAAGAAGATAGCTGTAAATGATATTTCTGATAAAGACAATATACAAATACATTAATAACCCACACAATTAACAACCAAAAAAAAAAAAAAAAAGGATACAACCTTATTAAAAAATGGGCAGGGGAGTTGAATAGACATTTTTTCAAAGAAGAAATGCAGATAGCCAACAGGAACATGATAAGTTGTTCAAAATTATAATTTTTAGAAAAACGCAAATCAAAACCAAAGTGAGATACTGCATTTTGCCTGTAGAATGGTTGTTATCAAAAAGGTAAGCAACAAGTGCTGGCAAAGGTGTAGCCACACACTGTTGATAGAAATGTATACTGGTGCAGTCATTGTGGAAAACAGTTTGGTAATTCCTCAAAAGCTGGTGCACTGGGACGACCCAGAGGGATGGTATGGGGAGGGAGGAGGGAGGAGGGTTCAGGATGGGGAACACATGTATACCTGTGGCGGATTCATTTTGATATTTGGCAAAACCAATACAATATTGTAAAGTTTAAAAATAAAATAAAATTAAAAAAAAATAATAATAGAACCACCATATGATTTAAATATCCAACTTTTGGGTATTTTTTCAAATACAAAAATGCTAATTCAAAGATATATTCACCCCATGTTCACTGCAGCTTTATTCACAGTAGCCAAGATATGGAAGTATCCTATGTGTCCCTCAACACATTAATGGATAAAGAATGTGTGATATACACGAAGTAACAACACTCAGCCATAGAAAGCAATAAAATCAAGTCATTTGTCACAACATATATAGACCTAAAGGGTTTTATACAAAGTGAAATAAGTTAGACAGAGAAAGACAGGTACTGAATGATTTCATAAGTATGTAGAATATAAATATAAACAGACAGTAAACAAGTGAGCAAACCAAACAAAATCAAACACATGGAGACAGACAGTAGAATACTGGTTACCAGAGGGAAAGGGGTAAGGTAAGGTTGAACCAGCTCTGTAGTAGTGAACAACCAATTCTAAGATGACGGAAAATAAAGTTTTGGTGGTCATCACCCTGTACAGTATATAAACAAAGAATTTTTGTACATGTGAAACATATAAAAAATGTGTACCAATTATTCCTCAGTGAAAATAAACAGAATAAATAAATTCAAAATTGACATAACAAAATTTAATATTACCTGTGCATTGAGTGTACAAAATATCTCCATCTGCAAAATTTTAAATCATAGTAAAGATAAAAAAATACTTTTATATGTACTTTGTTTCTCTATTTCCCCCCATTTTTCCCCTAATTGTAGCACAAATGCTTGGAAATTTATTCATCTGGATCTCTAATAGGTAGGCAAAATTATGTTCTAGTAATTTGAAGGAAAACTTTTCCATTTCCTTTATTTTGGAAGAAGGAAAAGAGTCAGATAGATTATCATATAGTCTTACCCAGTAACTCTTGGTAATTATATATATATATATAATTTTCAGGTGCAGTTTATATATGATAAAAATAAAATATATTTTCATGTGTTCTAATTGGTGAATTTTGCCAATTCTATACAAATGTGTAACTAAAGAAAGTCCATTAGTGCTTATTTCCAAACAATGCTCCCTTTATTTCAATCCAGAGAAAATAATTTTCTTATTTCTATCACCAGCATTTCAGTTCAGTTCAGTCGCTCACTCATGTCCGACTCTTCGTGACCCCATGGACTGCAACATGACAGGCTTCCCTATCCATTACCAACTCCCAGAGCTTAGTCAAACTCATGTCCATTAAGTCAGTGATGCCATCCAACCATCTCATCCTCTGTTGTCCCCTTCTCCTCCCACCTTCAATCTTTCCCAGCATGAGGATCTTTTCAAATGAGTCAGCTCTTCGCATCAAATGGCCAAAGTATTGGAGTTTCAGCTTCAACATCAGTCCTTCCAATGAACACCCAAGTCTGATCTCCTTTAGGATGGACTGGTTGGATCTCCATGCAGTCCAAGGGACTTTCAAGAGTCTTCTCCAACACCACACTTCAATAGCATCAATTCTTCAATGCTCAGCTTTCTCTATTATCCAACTCTCACATCCATTCATGGATACTGGAAAAAACGTAGTTTTGAGTATGTTTGTTGGCAAAGTACTGTCTCTGTTTTTTAATATGGTATCTAGGTTGGTCATAACTTTTGTTCCAAGGAGCAAGCATCTTTTAATTTCATGGCTGTAGTCATCATCTGCAGTGATTTTGGAGCCCCCCAAAATAAAGTCTCTCACTGTTTCCATTGTTTCCCCCATCAATTTGCCATGAAGTGATGGGACCAGACGCCATGATCTTAGTTTTCTGAATATTGAGTTTTAAGCCAACTTTTTCATTCTCCTCTTTAACTTGCATCAAGAGGCTCTTTAGTTCTTCTTCACTTTCTGCCATAAGGGTGGTGTCATCTGAATATCTGAGGTTATTGATATTTCTCCTGCCAATCTTGATTCCAGCTTGTGCTTCATCCAGTCCAGCATTTCTCATTACCACCAGTGTGTTATACCAAATCAATACCTAATCACTAATCAAAAACTTCATAAATGCAATCATATGGCATGTATTCTAGGTTTGAAGAAACTTTCACTCAGCCTTGTGTTGCGTTTGCTGCTGCTGCTGCTAAGTCGCTTCAGTCGTGTCCAACTCTGTGCGACCCCATAGACGGCAGCCCACCAGGCTCCCCTGTCCCTGGGATTCTCCAGGCAAGAACACTGGAGTGGGTTGCCATTTCCTCCTCCAATGCATGAAAGTGAAAAGTGAAAGTGAAGTGGCTCAGTCGTGTCCGACTCTTAGCGACCCCATGGACTGCAGCCTACCTACCAGGCTCCTCCATGGGATTTTCCAGGCAAGAGTACTGGAGTGGGGTGCCATTGCCTTCTCCGTGTGTTGTATTTATCTGTAGTCTTTTCCTTCTGTGTTGCATCTCATTGTATGAATACTTCACAATATGTTTATCCATGTCCCTATTCATGTATATATGGATTGTCATCAATTTTTAGCTACTGAAAATAAGTCTACTATAGGTAATTATATCCAAGTCTTTTTATAAATTCAGGTTTTGGCCTTTTTGAGTAAATAGGAGCCACAATGCTGAGTTATTCACCAATTATAAGTTTCATATTGTAAAATACTGCCAAATGGTTTGCCATAGAGGCTGTGCCAACTAATCTTATGTCAGTAATCAATCAGATAATGAGTGAGAAAGTTTCACTAGGAAGAAAGCAAAGGGTAGAGCAAGACAAGATAAATAATTTGTGGCCAAGGATTAAAGACAGATGACTTTCCTTAGAAAATTATTCCTTCTTAATTCTAAAGGTATGTGGGGGGTGTGTGTGTATGTGTATGCTGTTTGCTGATATAAAAATCTAAATTGTAATGCCACCTAACATATAAACCAGTTGTGAAATACTATCTTTTAAAACTGCAAGTATATTCAAATGGAGCATTAAATTTGTAATATGCAACTGTAGTTGTTAGTTATTTAAAATCCAGAGGATTTAAGACCTTGGAGCCGAGGCTGAATAAAATTAGTTGGTATTGTCAGCAGAGTGTGAACTTTCCTCGGTTCTGTCTCGTCAAAACAAAAATGTGAAGGTACGGACCAATGTTGAAGCCCTCGGACAGACCATGTCACACCTCTAGGACAGATCAGTGTTACAACTCCGTGTTACAGATCAGTTTTATTTAGAAAATAAAAGAAAATACACCCTCAAGGCATGAGGGCATGCCAACCCAAAAGATGCATAGAGGATAGAGAGCGAGTAAGAGCGAGTGAGAGAGAGGAAGAGAGAAAGCCAGAGAGAGAGACCCCTGGCCCTTTGGCTCCTCTATTTTTTTTTTCTTTCCCCTGCTCTATGTAAATTGGGCTAGCCAGGAGTGCTGTTTGTTCTAACTGAGGTCCTCACTCTGGTCCTCAGACCTTCCTTTGTTCTATTTTCATGGGCTTTTCCCTTCCTTGTCTTTTAGCCACCACCATTCTGGACTCCTTTTTCCTATTCTAACTACCTAACAGTATGATACAATGAAAAAGTCAGTGATTCAGTGTTTTATTTTGCATTATAATTTTCTGCAAAACTGCTGGCTATAAGAAAATATGTATTTCTTAATATGACTGTGGAAAAAAAAGATATCCTGTGTGTCAACATATGTATATGACTGGCACTAGCAAATTTAAACTCCTTTAATTTTTATACAGCAATTGGACAAATATTTAACATTAAGAACTTGAAAAAAATGCTTTTAATCTTTACATTAAAAATAAATTAGTGATTCTGAATTTGTTCAAATTTAAGAACAAGGAGTATTTTATAAACATATATAAGGTATATATGCATATAAAGTATGCATATACATATATATGAAATTGGCTTCCCTGGTGTCTCAGATGGTAAAAGCGTCTGCCTACAATGCAGGAAACCTGAGTTCGATCCCTGGGTGGGGAAGATCCCTGGATAAGAAAATGACAACCCACTCCAGTACTCTTGCCTGGAAAATCCCATGGACGGAGGAGCCTGATAGGCGACAGGTCATGGGGTTGCGAAGAGTCGGACATGACTGAGCGAATTCACTTCACTTCTTCATACATGTATATATTTCAAGTATTTATACATTATTTGGGATTCCCTGATAGCTCAATTGGTTAAGAATCCACCTGCGATGCAGAAGACTGGTTCAGTTCAGAAGATCCACTGGAGAAAGGATAGGCTACCCACTCCAATATTCTTGGGTTTCCCATGTGGCTCAGCTGGTAAAGAATCTGCCTGCAATGCAAAAGACCTGGGTTCCCTCCCTGGGTTGGGAAGATCCCCTGAAGAAGTGAAAGGCTACCCACTCCAGTATTCTGGCCTGGAGAATTCCATAGACTGTAGAGTCTATGGGGTTGCAAAGCCACTTTATACATTATTTATATAATTACAAGCTTCTCAGCTTTATCATATCTATATTATATGGCAGAACTGGAATTTGAATTCAGGTATTCTGGCTCTAGAATTAAACTTCTTCAAAGAAAGTTGGTTTAACTGCAAATTGCTACAAAATGCTTCAAAATTGGTAAATGTCAAAATTGTCAAATTGGCAATGACTATTTATATACAATGTGTATTGTTGAAAATATTGAGATAATATCAACATCATTGGCAATATTAATGGTATCATGTTTCTTAAAATAAATAATAATATATTGTTAAGACTTTTTAATTTTTTCATGCAATTTGATGAAAAATTTCAATTCTATATGGAATTTTTAATATAGAAATGATTTAGAATACAGCTCCTACCCAGATCTTAGGCTCATTTTAAAGAATAAAAACAGTTGTTCTTCATTACTTTTACAATTTTAGCTGTTACAAATTTCTTATATAATATTTACAATAGTCATAGGTGGCAGTATCATTATCACCATTTTTATACACAAATGCTAAAGTTTACAGATATTACATAATTTTGTAGACTCAAAATTTTGTTAAATCTTGGATCCAAATTTTAGATGTAGCTCTAACTAATCAGATAAACACTTACTAATGGGAAAAAATACTAGTAACTGATTTTTTTTTGTTTTCATTTTTGTAATAATCATTACTAAACTTCCATTTTCAAAAATACAAGAATATATGGCCCTTACTAATATGTGTTTCAAATATTTACCCCAGGGAATTTATCTTCCTTATATTTATTTTTAATATAGTAAATTTACCTTCTTTTGAAAAGAAGGAAAAGACTATAAAGAGTATGAACTAGGTGATTATAGATAAATAAAAATCATATATATATATATATATATGCTTGATATATACATAGTATGTGAAAACCAAATATATGTATTGAATATAATGAATATAGTTGTATGTGTAAACATCAAAAAGACTAAATAGAAAGTGAATACAATGTTCATATTTTGAATCTCTTCCAATTTGCATCATTTACAAATATGTTTCTTGTTTTATCTTTCCAAATTATATATAATGTGCATAATTTACATATCAAAAGAAAAATATTACATATTTAGATAATAAAACACTTTTGCTAAAACATATAGAAAGAGACATTCAATATAGATGAGTAAACACAAGTTTACACACTTATTTATGCACTTCCAACAATTTTGTTTGTTGATATATATGCTTAAGTTCAAGCAGAGCAGTAGACAGTAAAATCTTTAGGTGAGAAATAGAGACATGCATAGTGACTCACAAATCAGATTTTTTCATTAAAAAGGAGCTCAAATTGCATGCTGAATTTAGTTCCTTTTCTAAAAATAAACTGTCAAGTTATTTCTACTCTAAAATGAAGAATGATTAAATTCAGAGAGGGTTAGCCTGATGTAATTTATCAAATATTTAATATTAATAGTAGTTCCAAGCAATACATCAACTTTAGTAATAATAAATAGAAATATAAGAAAAACAAATGGATAAGACTTTTTTAAAAACTATCCTTTCATGTCTAGAATGAATTAGCTTTCATGCCTTCAAAAAAGTACACTGAATATAGTAGGTAAATATCATTGCAGTTTAAAGTTTAATATGCTAACATTTTTTTCCTATTGAAGAAAGGAGATTTTGCAACTATTTCTACAAAGTTTTAATTAGTGTATAATTTATTAGCATATAGTTTACTACCTATTATTAAGTAGTAATAATTCTTGGTTATTATCAAATCATTACTAATGTCTTCATTTGAGAATGGCAAAAAATAGAGATTTCTCTCCAAAAGTGAAATTCTCACATCATAAAAAATTTTAAAGGAAGAATTTGCTTACATATATATTTAAAATATGTTTACACTTAAATAATAGTTATATATTTACTTCAATCTGTATTACTCAAGTATTTGTTGATAAATCAAAGTATTTGTTAATTTTTAAGAAGCACAAAGATTGTCTTTGGACAACTGTCTAAGATAAATAACGTAGAGGAACTTTATTGAAAAATGATATTAAACTTTATAATCAGTATTGCAGATTGAGAGGGAAAATCACTTCATTAAATTGCAGAAAAGGGGATAAAGAATATATTTTTAGAAATGAAAATGACTTCAACTTTAATCATACTGTTAAATTATTGTTGAAATAAAGGTCATAATCATAAAATGTAATTGAAGGAATTTCATTATCATTTACCCTGAGGGACCATTTCTATTTCAAAGTATATATTGCATATTTGACAGTAAATGTAAAATGAATATTGTTTTATTTGATGGACAAACTGAGAAGATAAGAATTTTTATATGTAAAAACTGAAGTAGATTTTTTTAAATTCATTTTATCTTCCAATATCATCAATCTAGTCTAATTTCTAATTTAATTATTTATCAACTGTTTTTGAAATATGATGGGCTATTAAAATAATGAAAATCTGTTTAATTATACTTCACATTATCAAAATGTACTTTTATAACCAAACTTTTAAACCAGTATAACCACTATTTTAAAATACAATTATTTATTATACATTCAGCATCCTTGTTGTGGATTCAAAGATACAAACATTGTGTAATGTTATCAGTATGCACCTATAAGTAAAATATTCACCCAATTCCAGTTCCTGTGGACTCCAGTACTCTTGCCTGGAAAATCCCATGGATGGAGGAGCCTGGTAGGCTGCAGTCCATGTGGTCGCTAAGAGTTGGACACGACTGAGAGACTTCACTTTCATGCATTGGAGAAGGAAATGGCAACCCACCCCAGTGTTCTTGTCTGGAGAATCCCAGGAATGGGGGAGCCTGGTGAGCTGCCATCTATGGGGTCGCACAGAGTCGGCCACGACTGAAGTGACATAGCAGCATGTTATTGATGTTACACCTTGGGGTCAAAAAGGAAACAAAATAGTATATTCTAGGGAGTCATAAGTCTTCCATTAGCAGCATAATTCTGGAATAATATCACAAAAACTTTCAGTTGCCTCCTCACTTCTCACAAGAGGAATAACCATACATTTTAGGATCTCTTCTAGATATGATTTTCGCAGTCCGTAGAAAAAAATCCCAGAAGTTGTAGAGGACAGAAGAGCAAAAGAGTTGTAAATGATCTTCATATTAGATAAAACAATCACTTTCTCTAATTTTCTGCCAGTTAAAATGTATAACTTGAGTAGAAAGAATACTTGTTTGAGACAATATGTACATGCAATGACTCATATCCTAGAGAAAGACCAGCAGATTAATGGTTTAATATGCAGAGTACATCATGAGAAACACTAGGCTGGAAGAAGCACAAGCTGGAATCAAGATTGCCGGGAGAAATTTCAATAACCTCAGATATGCAGAGGACACCACCCTTATGGCAGAAAGTGAAGAGGAACTAAAAAGCCTCTTGATGAAAGTGAAAGAGGAGAGTGAAAAAGTTGGCTTAAAGCTCAACATTCAGAAAACGAAGATCATGGCATCTGGTCCCATCACTTCATGGGAAATAGATGGGGAAACAGTGGAAACAGTGTCAGACTTTATTTTTGGGGGCTCCAAAATCACTGTAGATGGTGATTGCAGCCATGAAATTATAAGACGCTTACTCCTTGAAAGGAAAGTTATAACCAACCTAGATAGTATATTGAAAAGCAGAGACGTTACTTTGCCAACAAAGGTCCATCTAGTCAAGGCTATGGTTTTTCCAGTGGTCATGTATAGATGTGAGAGTTGGACTGTGAATAAAGCTGAATGCTGAAGAATTGATGCTTTTGAACTGTGGTGTTGGAGAAGACTCTTGAGAGTCCCTTGGGCTGCAAGGAGAGCCAACCAGTCTATCCTAAAGGAGATCAGTCCTGGGTGTTCTTTGGACGGACTGATGCTGAAGCTGAAACTCCAATACTTTGGCCACCTTATGCAAAGAGTTGACTGATTGGAAAAGACTCTGATGCTGGGAGGGATTGAGGGCAGGAGGAAAAGGGGATGACAGAGGATGAGATGGCTGGATGGCATCACCGACTCGATGGACATGAGTTTGGGTGGATTCCGGGAGTTGGTGATGGACAGGGAGGCCTGGCGTGCTGCAGTTCATGGGGTTGCAAAGAGTTGGACACAACTGAGCAACTGAACTGAACTGAACTGAACTGAACTGAAGTATGCAGAAAAGAAAGTTGTGAAAAGATAACAAGCACTGTAGTGAAAATAATGAAAACATTTGAAAATATGCATTCCTTATTTGACATTGTTTAATATTTGATTTGGTGTTTCACACTATGTGAAGAATTACTTTTATAAGTTGGAATTTTTTATTAATAATTACAGAGATCCTAATTTAATGTAGAATATTTTGTATCTTTTGCAATGGATATTTCTTGAGCTGCTCTTCTCAATGCATATATATCTCTATATCTACATTTACTGAACTCTAATAAATTTTCAGGGTTCTCTGCCCTTAATGTAGATGAGAAATGATGAATAAGATTCATTTGTCATTAATGCAAATAGAAAGGAACACAGGGAAATATCTATTCAGGAACCAGTATTTTTTTTTCATATTGCTAAAGCAACAAATAAATATGTATTATATACTTAAAAGATTTTTATTTTGTTAAACTAAACTGCAGGAAATTTTACACATAGCTCTTAATAGCAACATACATTTTCTTGTTTCTAAGTAAAATATGATTAACTCTAGTCACCATGGTGTATGTTATATCCCCATGACTTATTTATTTTATAACTGAAAATTTGTACATTTTGACACCTTCACCCACTCCCCCAAGCTACTACCTCTGGCAACCACCAATAGGTGCTATATATAGCTTGGCTTTGTTTGTTTGTTTAATTCCACATATAAATGAAAACAAACAGTATTTGTCTTTCTTAGTGTTAATCATTTCACTTAGAATAATACCGTTAAGGTTCATTCATGTTGTTACAGTGCAAAGAGTAAGATTTCATTCTTTTTATGGTTAAATAGTATTCCAGTATATTCAATGGACATGAGTTTAAGCAAGCTCCGAGAGTTGGTGATGGACAGGGAAGACTGGCGTGCTGCATTCCGCTGCGTCACAAAGAGTCAGACATGACTGAGTGACTGAACTGAACTGATATATATATAGAGAGAGAGCAGAGTACCTTTATATTTTTGTCCATTGATAAACAGGTTGCTTCCAAGTCTTGATTTTTATTAAAAAAATGCTGCAATGGATATAAGGGTGCATATTAACTTTTCAATTAATATTCTTTTGTATCCTTTGAATAGTAAGTAGAACTGGTGTAAAATATGGTAGTTCTATTCTTAATTTTTGAGAAACCTCCATACTGTTTTCCATAGTGGCTGTACCAGTTTACATTCTCAACAGCAATCCACAAGGGTTTCCTGTGTTTCTGTGTTTATTACTTATCTTTTAGATAGTCTGACAGATTTGAGGTGAAATTTCGTTTTGGGTTTGGATTAGCATTTCCCTGATGATCAGTGAAGTTAAGCATCTTTTCATGTATGTTCACCACGTGTATGATTTTTTTTGAAATAAATGTCAATCAAAATCCTCTGCCCATTTAAAAACTGAATTTTTTTTTCTATTGTGTTGTATCAGTTCTTTATATATTTAGGATACTAACCCTTTATCACTTCTAGGATTTGCAAATATCTTCTCCCACTGGGGAGATTGCCTTTTCATTTTTTTATTTCCTGTACTGGACAGAAACATTTTAGCTTGATGTAGTCCCACTCCAGTGTTCTTGCCTTGAGAATCCCATGGACAAGGGAGCCTGGTGGGCTGCCGTCTATGGGGTCGCGTGGAGTTGGACACGACTGAAGTGACTTAGCAGCAGCAGCAGTCCCACGTATTTATTTCTGCTTTCTGTGCTTTTGCTTTTGGGGTCAGTTTCCGAAAATCAGTATTAAGGAGCTTACCACTTATATTTTTCTCTAGAAGTTTTATGGTTTCAGGTCTTATATTCAAGTCTTTAATCCATTTTGAGTTAATTTCAGTGTCTCGTGTGAGATAGTGGTCCAGTTTAATTCTGTTGCATATGCCCATCCAATATTTTCCAATATTATTTATTGAAGAAACTGTCTTTTCCTCATTATATATTCTAGGTTTATTTGTTATGGAGTCTTTAGGGTTCTTTCTATATAATATCATGTTATTGGCAAATAGTTATAGTTTGGCTTCTACCCTTCCAATTTGCATACTGTTTTTTCTTTCTTTCTTTTTTTTTTCTTTGACTAGTTGCCTCTGACTACAACTTTCAGTAGTATGATGAATACTATAGAAGTGACAACAGTGAGCATTCTTGTCTTATTTCTGATCTTTCAGGAAAGCTCTTAGCTTCTCACCAATGAATATAATGATACCGTGGGCTTGTTACGTGTGCTGTGCTGTGCTAAGTCGCCGCAGTCATGTCCAACTCTTTGTGACCCCATGGAATGTAGCCCACCAGACTCCTCTGTCCATGGATTCTTCATGCGAGAATGCTGGAGTGGAGGAATTCCTCCTCCAGAGGATCTTTCTGGCCAGGGATCAAACCTGCATCTCCTGAGTCTCCTGCATTGGCAGTCATGTTCTTTACCACTAGTGACATTGGCTTTTATTATGTCTAGGTAATACTCTCCGTACCCACAGTGTTGAGGGTTTTTATTACAAGTGGATGTTAAATTTTGTCAAATCTTTTTCCTCTATTTATTGAGATATCATAGAATTTTGTCTTTCTTTTTTTCACACAAGCTTTGTATTTTACTAGTGTTGTGATCTTGTTTCCTCTTATTTTACTTTTTTGTTGTTGATGGAGTACCATCAATTTACAGTGTTGTGCAGTTTCAAGTGTACAATAAAGTGATATAATGTGTGTGTATATATACACACACACACATATATATATGCTTATATTATTTTCCATTATAGGTTGTTACAAGATACTGAATTTAGTTCCCTGTGCCATATAGTAGGTCCTTTTTATTTGTGTATACATGTTAATCTCAAACTCCTAAGTTATCTCTCCCCAACCCCTGCTATCCCTTGGGTAATCCTAAATTTGTTTTCTACATCGGTGAAGCTTTCTCAGCTTTATAAGTACATTCATTTGTAGGTTACAAATATAAGTGCTATTATGGGATATCTGTCTCCATTGCCTGACTTATTTCACTTCAGTTCAGTTCAGTCGCTCAGTCATGTCCAACTCTTTGCGACCCCATGAATCAGAGCACGCCAGGCCTCCCTATCACCATCTCCTGGAGTTCACTCAAACTCACATCCATCGAGTCGGTGATGCTATCCAGCCATCTCATCCTCTGTCGTCCCCTTTTCCTCCTGCCCCCAATCCCTCCCAGCATCAGAGTCTTTTCCAATGAGTCAACTCTTCGCATCAGGTGGCCAAAGTACTGGAGTTTCACCTTTAGCATCATTCCTTCCAAAGAACATCCAGGGCTGATCTCCTTTAGAATGGACTGGTTGGATTTCCTTGAAGTCCAAGGGACTCTCAAGAGTCTTCTCCAAAACCACAGTTGAAAAGCATCAGTTCTTCAGTGCTCAGCTTTCTTCACAGTCCAACTCTCACATCCATACATGACCACTGGAAAAACCATAGCCTTGACTAGACAGACCTTTCTTGGCAAAGTAATGTCTCTGCTTTTGAATATGCTATCTAGGTTGGTCAAAACTTTCATTCCAAGGAGGAAGCGTCTTTTAATTTCATGGCTGCAGTCACCATCTGCAGTGATTTTGGAGCCCAAAAAGATAAAGTATGACACTGTTTCCACTGTTCCTCCATCTATTTCCTATGAAGTGATGGGACCAGATGCCATGATCTTCGTTTTCTGAATGTTGAGCTTTAAGCCAACTTTTTCACTCTCCTCTTTCACTTTCATCAAGAGGTTTTTTAGTTCCTCTTCACTTTCTGCCATAAGGGTGGTATCATCTGCATATCTGAGGTTATTGATATTACTTCACTTAGTATGATATATATATATATATATATATATATATATATACACACACACACACACATATTTAACACAAAATTTTTGTTACTGCCTCACATTTCTACATGGTATTATGAATCATTTAAATTAGCTTATTTATTTTCACTTGTTGATGTTCAAAACTAGAAAGAGAAAAAAAGTCATCAATTTTGGAATTGAAATAAGAATATTGGTTTTTATTTAAAAACTTATGGGAGTTTAGCAACATAGAGCAATACAGAGCAGCCTATGATATTAGTAAGAGAAGAGCTTGGAGAAACTGCAAACTAATGGCTACTCTTGACCCGCTGAGGGTGAGGACAATTATTCTGGAATTATAGTAAAGACATTCACTGCAGGGGAAAACAGATTCAAGGATTTTATTATCTATGGAAGATTTGAAGGACACCATACAAGAAACAAGCAACAAAGTCTTTTACCCAAATAATGAGAGAAAAGTTAAAACTTTAAATCTTTGAAAAGAAGACCATTGTTTTATATTTCACTTAGGATGAACAATTTTCTTAAAAGGAGATTTTAGTATATTTGAGTGAAGTCGTCCTACAAATAAGGAAAAGTATATAGAAAAGATGAAGAGGATCTTAGACAACTATTTCAAACATGTTTAAAAAAATTTTTTTAATTGGAGGATAATTGCCTTACAACGTTGTCCTGGTTTCTGCCATCCAACAACATGAATCAGCCATAAGGATACATCTATCCCTCCCTCTTGAATCTCCCCCCCACCTCCAACTCATAAGCTCCCTCTCATCCTCCAACCCCTTCCACCCCCTACCCCATCCCACCCCTCTAAGTTGTTACAGAGCATGAGGTTGAGCTCCCTGGGTTATACAGCAACTTCCAACTACCTATTTCTTTTACAGATGGTACTGTATATATGTCAATGCTACTCTCTCAATTCATTTCAACCTCTCCTTCCCACACTGTGTCTGCAAGTCTCAAATTCACAATGTTGTTTTAAACAAGTTTTGTACAGAAAACATGTAGTCAGTTGCTAATTGTATGATTCAGATAAAGGTTACAAAAGGAGTTTTTGAAGAAGGAAATCAACATAGATCAAGTCATTGAGGAAAATTAGCTCTTTAACATAAGCACTGTACAGCATTACCTCAGAAACAAGAGAAAATTAATAAATGAGAAAAATTGCTTGATTGCCATATAAAAAAGAATCTCTAGAAAAAACATAATAACATCATGTATAGATACAATGAAATATTATTTTCATGTTTATATTAAAAATATATAATATTTACTTGTCTATGTTTCTATTCTAGGCAAAGATACAATCAAACTAGTGTAATTTTTACTAGTGTGAAAATACATTTGAGACCATGTTATTGCTATTCACTACAAGCCAAATGAGTGATGGGAATGATTTGTCATGATTTTTAGTGCTCTGGGAATCTCACAATAGAATGGGAAGGACTAGAGATCTTTTCAAGAAGATTATAGATACCAAGGGAACATTTCATGCCCATTCAAAGATGGGCACAATAAAGGGTAGAAATGGTATGGATCTAACAGAGGATATTAAGAAATGGTATGGATCTAACAGAAGATATTAAGAAAAGGTGGCAAGAACACACAGAAGAACTATACAAAAAAGATCTTCACGACCCAGATAATCACAATGGTGTGATCACTCACCTAGAGCCAAACACCCTGGAATGCAGGGTCAAGTGGGCCTTAGGAAGCATCACTATGAACAAAGATAGGGGAGATGATGGAATTCCAGTTGAACTATTTCAAATCCTAAAAGACGATGCTGTGAAACTGTTGCATTCAATATGCCAGCAAATTTGGAAAACTCAGCAGTGGTCACAGGACTGGAAAAGGTGAGTTTTCATTGTAATCCCAAAGAAAGGCAAGGCCAAAGAATGATCAAACTACAACAAATTGCACTCATCTCACATGCTAGCAAAGTAATACTCAAAATTCTTCAAACCAGGTTTCAACAGTACGTGAACTGTAAACTTCCAGATATTCAAGCTGGGTTTAGAAAAGGCAGAGGAACTAGAGATCAAATTTCCAATATCTGATGGATCATCAAAAAAGCAAGAGAGTTCCAGAAAAAAAAACATTTACTTCTTATTTACTGACTATGCCAAAGGCTTTGACTGTGTAGATCACAACAAACTGTGGAAAATTCTGAAAGAGATGGGAATACCAAACCACCTGAACTTCCTCCTGAGCAATCTGTATGCAGGTCAAGGAGCAACAGTTAGAACTGGACATGGAACAACAGACTGATTCCAAATCAGGAAAGGAGTATGTCAAGACTGTATACTGTCACTCTGCTTATTTAACTTATATGCAGAGTACATCATGAGAAACACTGGGCTGGATGAAGCACAAGCTGGAATCAAGATTGCCAGGAGAAATATCAATAACCTCAGATAGGTAGATGATACCACCCTTATGGCAGAAAGCAAAGAAGAACTAAAGAGCCTCTTGATGAGAGTGAAAGAGGAGAGTGAAAAAGTTGGCTCAAAGCTCAACATTCAGAAAATTAAAATCATGGCATCTGGTCCCATCACTTCATGGCAAATGGATGGGGAAACAATGGAAACAGTGACAGACTTTATTTTCCTGGGCTCCAAAATCACTGCAGATGGTGATTGCAGCCATGAAATTAAAAGATGCTTACTCCTTGGAAGAAAAGTTATGACCAACCTAGACAGCATATTAAAAAACAGAGACATTACTTTGCCGACAAAGGTCTATCTATTCAAAACTATGGTTGTTCTAGTAGTCTTGTATGGACATGAGAGTTGGACTATAAAAAAAGCTGAACACCAAAGAATTGATGTTTTTGAACCGTGGTGTTGGAGAAGACTCTTGAGAGTCCCTTAGACTGCAAGGAAATCCAATCAGTCCATCCTAAAGTAAATCAGTCCTGAATATTCATTGGAAGGACTGATGCTGAAGCTGAAACTCCAATACTTTGGCTACCTGATGTAAATAACTGACTCATTTGAAAAGTCCCTGATGTTGGGAAAGATTGAAGGTGGGAGAAGAAGGGGACGACAGAGTACGGAGTGGTTGCATGCATCACCAACTCAGTGGACATGAGTTTGAGTAAACTCCAGGAGTTGGCGATGGACAGGGAGGCCTGGCGTGCTGCAGTCCATAGGTTGCAAAGAGTAGGACTAAACTGAGTGACTGAATTGATTGAAGGACTGACTGACTGAGTCTCACAAAGTTGAAAGACAAGTAAAGTTTTAATTTAAAGTCACTTTGCAGTGCCTCCTAAAGTAGAGTTAATATATCTTTAACTCCTTTATCACTATTTCAAAATCCTAATTTTCATCACACAAGTTCTTTATGAGATTAAGAAAGTATCTTTCTAATTACATTAAAGATTTAATTATGATCATAACTACCTACTGTAATTTATCCTACAATTTGGGTGCAAATTTTATAGCAGCATCCTTATATGTGCTAGAAGTTTCAACAGATAGCTTACTATTATTTAATTCATGCTGACTTCTGAACTGATGAAACCAGCCTTCATTGACTGGTAAAGTTTTTAATTAACATAAACTTTCAGATGTAGTCTGAGGGGTTCACCAGATATAACAAAGTCACCCCTATTACTAAGGAAATTTCAAGGATTTGTAGATAATCTTCCAAGATCCTTCACAAAGGTCAGATTTTAGATCTGACTTTTTCGATGTCATTATTAACCCATCTTCAATTCTATAGACTTCATACATGTTGCTACTGCTGCTAAGTCACTTCAGTCATGTCCAACTCTGTGCGACCCCATAGACGGCAGCCCACCAGGCTCCCCAGTCCCTGGGATTCTCCAGGCAAGAACACTGGAACGGGTTGCCATTTCCTTCTCCAATGCGTGAAAGTGAAAAGTGAAAGTGAAGTCGCTCAGTTGTGTCCGACTCTTAGCGACCCCATGAACTGCAGCCTATCAGGCTCCTCCATCCATGGGATTTTCCAGCAAGAGTACTGGAGTGGGGTGCCATTGTTTTCTCCGTCATACATGTTAAAGCAAGTATTATCAGTTTTATTTAAATTTTAGAATATTGTTGAGTTACAATTGATGAACCTACATTGACAGTTCATGATCATCCAAAGAGCAGAGCTGACATTAGGGGTCTCTTGGGGTTGTATAATCTATGTGTTTAGAAAAATGTTTAATAACATATATCCATCATTATGATATCAAACAGATTATTTTCCCTGCTCTAAAAATCCTCCATGTTCTGCCCATTCTCTCCCCACACACCACAACCCTGACCACTGATTTTTTTAAATTTTCTCTATAGTTTTCCTTTTTCCAATATGTTGCAAATCATATAGTACATAATGTTTTTCAGATTGGCATCTTTCACTTAGTAAAATGCATTTAAGATTGTTCCGTGTCTTTTTAACTTAATAGTCCATTTTTTTTTTTAGCCCTGAGTTTAGCAGCATTGTCTGGATATATCATAGTTTATTTATGCATTCACATACTGAAGGACATCTTGGTTGTGTACAAGTTTTAGGAATTATGATATAATTATAACTGCTATAAATGTTCAATAAACCATGTGCAAGTTTCCTTGTGAACATAAATATTCAACTGCTTTATATAAGTATCAAGAAGCTTGGTAACTGGATTATGGAGGAAGATATGTTTAATTTTGTAAGAGGCTATCAAATTGTCTTCCAAAGTGGAAGCCATTTTGCATTCCTACCAGAAAGGTATGATAGTTCCCTTTATTCCATATCCTTATCAGCATTTGGTATTGTCAGTGATTTTGGCCATTCTAGTGGGTATAGTTGTATCTCTTTTTTTTTATGTTTTTAAGTTCCATTTCCCGATGACATATGATATTGAGCGTCTTTTCATATGTTTTTTTGCCATCTGTATATTTTCTCTAGTGAGCTGTCTGTTAAGATCCTTGTCCCATTTTTCTATTGAATTGTCTGCTTTCTTACTGTTGAGTTTTTCTGGAGCTTTTGTGTATGTTAGATAACAGTATTTTCTGAAATACATCTTTTGCAAAAATTTTCTCACAGTGTGTGGCTTATCTTCTCATCCTCTTGACATCGTCATTCACAAGATAGATTTTAATTGTAAAGAATTTCAGCTTCTCATGGACCATGTCTTCAGTATTATATCTAAAATGTCATTTCTGTACTCAGGATCATCTAGGTTTTCTTTTGTGTTATCTTACTGGAATTTTATAGTTTTAAGTTTTACTTTTAAGTCTGTGATCTGTTTTGAGATAACTTTTGTGAAGAGTGTAAGATTCATTTTTCTTCTTTTTATAGATGTCCAGTTTCAGTACCATTTGTTAAAGAGGCTACATTTGCTCTTTTGTCTAAGATCATTTGACTCTACTTATAAGATACTATTTCTGTGATCTGTATTCTGTTGGATGAATCTAGTTGTTTGTTCCTTCATCAGTATCATTACATATTGATTATTGTAGATTTATATTAAGTCCAGAAGGCAGGTAGCATTAATCCTCCTAATTTGTTCTTCTGCTTTAATATTGGGTTGGCTATTCAGGGTCTTTTGCTTCTCTATATAAATGTTAGAGTCAGTTTGTCAGTACTCATAAAATAACTTGTTTAATTTTTATTGGGATTGCATTAAATCTGTAGATTAGATTGGGAAGAATTAACATCTTGACAATATTGTTTTCCTATTCTTGATCATGGAATATCTCTCCATTTAGTTATTACTTCATTTTGTTCATCAGAGTTATGTAGTCTTACTTATGTAAGACTTATACCTAAGTATTTCGTTTTGGGAGATGCTAATGTAAATAATATTATCTTTTTTAAAATTTCAAATTCCACTTGTTTGTTGCTAGTATGGTAGTGGTGGTTTAGTTGCTAAGTGTCTGACTCTTGTGACCCATGGACTGTACCCTGCAAGGTTCCTCTGCCCATGGGATTTCCCAGGCAAATATATTAGAGTGGATTACCAATTCCTTCTCCAGGGGAATCTTCCTGACCCAGGGATCAAACTCAGGTCTCCTGCATTGAAGGTGGTTTCCTGCATTGCAGTTGGATTCTTTGCCCACTGAGCCACCAAGGAAGCCTGTTGCTAGCATATTAACCTTGTACCCTGCATCTTTTTATAATCACATATTAGTTCCAGGAGTTTTTCTGTCATTTTTTTCAGATTTTATACATACACAATTATGTCATTTGTGAGACAGTTTTATCCCTTTACTGCCGGGAGCTGGCATATTGCATATTGAGTGCATATTGCATATTGAGTGCAGCACTTTCCACAGCATCATCTTTCAGGATCTGGAATAGCTCAACTGGAATTCTATCACTGCCGGGAGCCAGCGTGAGGAATTCCGCCCATGACAAAGGTCATGAGGAAGGAGGCTCAGCATACGCAAAGGCGAGATCGAGCCTCAGGAGTCCCCCTGGAAATTCTCGAGCATCTACCCCCCAAACCAGAGTCTGCCTGCTTTCTGCTTTGTGCTTTCACCTACACCTCTGACTTTACGGGGGGCTGTCCCCCACTACCTCTCTCTGAAAAAAGAGTTAGCTTACAGCTCCAGTTAATAATTCCTGGGTGTGACAGTGTTTAACCTACAAACTCCTTTGGAAATCCTCTAGCCTGCCTGAATAGGTTTTTCCGGCCACATGTGATTGTTCAGAGCCTCCCAACTGTGTGAGGCAGGAGATGTTCTAAACTGTCTAAACACAGATTCCTTTGAGTAGTTAAAAGATTGATTAGAAATTGTATTGGTGAAGGGTTTTTCACTTATTGAGCCAATGTTTGCTGCTAAGTCTCCATACTCCGTACCTACTGTGTCCTTGGCAGTGTATTGATTGATATAATGGGTGTATAGAAATGTAAGTAGTAGCTTCAATGTTTGTAACGTTGGACCCTTGAGTTAATTATTTTCTTGATTGAGCCCACCTCACCTTTGCCCTATAGGAATGCAGCTTTGTCCAATGCTTTTTTGGAGGCTGGTGCCTGACTTTGGAATAATCACCTTTAGAGAAAGATAAGTTTCTTAAAATGTTAACAGGCCTCCTGGCCAGAAGATGATGTAATTCACCTGAACTTTTGCATATGATAAGTTTGAAAGCCTGGCTTCGATTAGGACCAGGAACTGCTGTCCTTGCATGACTCCACCCCTTCCCCCATTATCCTCTATGCACAACTTTAGGTATAAAAACTACTTTGAAAAATAAAGTGCGGGCCTTGTTCACTGAAACTTGGTCTCCCCATGTCGCTCTCTCTTTCAAATTCTGGCTGAGTCTCCATCTGGAGCACGGAACCCACCATGCTTGCTAATTATGCCTGGGCTTCTAAGATCCGACCAGTGAGGCCTCAGTGTCTCCTCTCCTTCGGGAGAACGGAAGGACACCTGCGGCCTACGTAAGTGGTGCAAACTTCTTGTCTTGAAGTTTTATTGGTCTCCCGCGTAAACCAAGCTACTCAGCCTTTTTTCTCCACTGAATTTTCCTACTGAGCTATCCTCATTCTATTACTCTTTATATCTTTGATGAATAAATAATTAAATAGGTCGCCGATGCCATCCCCACTTCGAATACCCTGGATCAGCCGGGGCTGGACCCCCCCCCGGCACTTTACTAATCTCTATAACTTTTATTTTATTTTCTTGACTTTTAGCTTGCTGTTGAAAAGGAGTAGTGACAGCAGACATCCTTACCTTGTACCTGATTTTAGCGGGACATCTTTCACTTTCTCAATATTAAGCATGGTGTTGATGGTAGGTTTTTTGTAACCTTTATCAAGTTGAGACTGTTTCTCTCCATTCCTAGTTTAGTGATTTTTTTCCATAAATACAAAAAATGTTATCCAATATTATATATTAGGGAGGAAAAAAGCACTGTTCCTTATAATGTAAAAAACAGAGACAAGTTGAGAAGTAAAAAGTTTACCATGACTCGAACTATTTCTCAAAAAGCCTAGTAAAACATATTTAAAAATACACTCACCAGGATTTCTTGATATATTTTACTGATGTATAATATGTTTTTCATGTAGTGAAAACACATAAGAAATAATTAAATTATTGGTCCCATAAGTATTATTATTATTATTATAGCTCTTACTGCTAAAGTTTATTATTCATTAATATTTTATATTTTTATATTTTAAATTTTTATTGAAATATAGTTGATTTATAATTTTGTGTTAGTTTCAGACATACAGCAAAGTGATTCAGATATATATATATATCTCCACTCTTTTTTAGATTATTTTCCCATATAAATCTTTGCAGAGTATTGAGTAGAGTTCCCTGTACTATATAGTAGGTCTGTATTAATTATATATTTTGTATATAATATAAGTGCATGCTAAGTCATCCCAGTTGTCAGATGGAACTGGACTTGCATCACAGTTGAGGAATTCTGGACTTAATGAACACAAATTTTCATAAGGTGCTGTAACAAATTTCCCTTTCTCCCCAGAAGGAAACTTACATTTAGTGTACCAGACAGTAAACAAATCTGCCCTTTATAACTGTACTGGAAAGATAATCCAGGACAAAAGGGAAGCAGTGCCTTTTTTGTAGGATAGGCAGACATACCAGAGATCGACAGGAGATTTTCTCCCAGGAATATCTATCTTCATTTCTGTACCATCTTGGTTTCTGACAAATTTTCTCATGTGTATACCTCTGCCTCAGACACTTCGATAATGTGACTCAGAACATTTAATTAAAGCTACTCCAAACCTGACTTCAGGTGCTAAAGGGGAAGCCAACTTGCATTTTTGACCATGGCAATGCAACCCAGTGTCCCAGATTTCAACAAGCAGAACTATCCCATAAAGCATCAAGGTTTAGCTTCAAAAGCCAGGTAATTTCAAGTTTCTCTATTGACTCTTCCCCTGGGCCTGAGACATTAATTCAGGTACAGAAGGATTATGAAAAATAGGTCAGATACAACTCTGGCACAAAAGAAACAATCTAGATGAATTATTTCCTTCTAATAACCCTAGCCAGTGAGTTTCCACTCCAGTATTCTTCCCTGGGCAATCCCATGGACAGAAGATCCTGGTGAGCTACAGTCCATGGGGTCACAAAGGAGTCAGACACTACTTAGCGACTGAGCATGCATGAACACAGTGCTGACCTTCTACCATCAGTGATTTAAGCTAAAGGCAGAGAAAGACTGACTGTCTTTTCTAAATGGATGACTCTTGTCTGAGGGAATACTGCCTCCAGGGTGGACATAAAAACACATGAATTATCTCTTCATAATGTCCCCACACATCGAGTGGCCTGATATGAGAGTTAATGCCATAACCATGTAAGCATTACATGGATTACATTACATTGGATTTGTTAAATAATGAAGGTCTCTTATGACCAAACTTTGTGTTTAAATCCCAGTGTTTTGAAGAGAAGTTAATGCTTGGCTTCAACATATAATGTAAAGCCCCATCTACACATACAGGGCCATTGGAAAGATGTTGTTATGTATAACTCATGAGGACCCCCAGTGAGACATCTGTTGGAGGGCATATTATGTCAGTGTATCCACTGTGACCTCCAAGCCAGATGGTGAGCCTTAGAATTCTTAATTTACTTCAAATTATTGAGTCTGGTTCTTGTATTTAAAGCTGTTGATTGCAGTCAATCAAATCTGCCTTGTGTGTCCATGCCACCAGACACCGGGTATTTATCCATCCTACAAAGTGACTGAGAAACAGCTAGTAAGTGAGAATAGGGAAAGTGCTTGATGCTGTTGACAAGTGCTGTTTGTAAGAGGAGCAGTATTTAACACTGTTGCTGCATTTTCAATATACCTCTAGGTGAAGTTAAGAGAAATGGTGATTAAATCATTGTTAAAGCCATCTAGAAAGAATGGCAGACCAGCTCGCCATTAAATTTAAGATGCTTTAATGGTTTGAGAGAGAGACATCACTGTGTTTTCCTTTGTGGGAAAGGTTCCAACAAGTGTTCCGGACAAGATTATAAATGTCACCCTCGCATTCCCTTACCACCTTGGATGTTGTTCTCTCCTCCCCAGGTGCCAGAATTTTTATCTCCATTGTTTGTGAAATATAATAAGAATGAAAATCTCTAGCCAAGAAAAAAAAAATGCCTCTTCAAAGGTAGAAGAGAAAGAAAATAGCTTTATTATTGAATAAAAACATCAATGTGATGCACACCACAGGCAATCTGCTAAAAATTTTCAAAGACAAATAAATCCTAGTTTTATATAGCTATGCAGATACAAGTCCTCCTACTGGAACTAGTTACTGTTGATCTTGAGAATGCACATGTAGGAGGATTTGACAGCACTATTTATCACACATAGTTCACCCTAAATGTACTTGTTATTACGGTGACTATCTTAGCTAATTGACTTTATCTAAAGGAAAAGCAAAATTTTGATATTTTACAATAGGAGACAGTATTGAATCTTGCAGGCAGGCACCAAAAGAAGTTAGGCTCTTACCCTCCCATAGAAACTGGGAGATAGGAAGCCTTGCTTCCTTAATGACTGCATTTCAAAGAGTAGGTCCTTGGGAAACACTTTCCTGTGCCTGAAAGCTGGCAAAGCCTTAACTTATCTTTTAAAAAGGTTTGCAAAGATTAAAAAGGTTTCAAAGATACAGAGAAGTAACTTGCAATTACAAGTTTACTAAAAAATTCCCTAAGAAAAGGAAAGGGAGTCTCTTATTTTCAAAAGGGAGGGTTATTTCTTTATCATGTTCAATTTGTATTTAGTTTTACAGCTTTCACCACCACAAAATATGTTTCTCATGCATTATCTGTAATTTCAGCCATCGATTTATACCTAGACTTTTCATAAAGATGCAGCAAGTGCAAGAATTAATGTAACTGAATTTTTAGAAAACATTTCCAGAATGAAATGTAAATCTTCTGTGCTTCCTTTGGCGCAGCAGTGTGTCGTGTACTTAAGTCAGGGGACAGAAAAGTGCATTATGGCCAGCAATGTCCAGGATAAAACTCTTAAATTTTCAAAGTATTTAAATCCCTGTCTCTCATTCTAATCATCACCTGAGAATCACCTGAAAGGAGATGATCAATTTTTGGGACAGCCACATTAATTGAAATTAAGATGTCATTAGTAAGGTATATGGCTTCCCAGGTGGCATTAGTGGTAAACAACCCACCTGCGAATGCAGGAGACATAAGAGATTTGAGTTCAATCCAGTAGTCAAGAAGATCCCCTGAAGGGGGAAATGGTGACCCACTCCAGAATTCTTGCCAGAAGAATCTCACAGACAGAGAAGCCTAGTGAGCTAGAGTCCATAGGGTTGCAAAGAGTCAGCCCTGACTGTAGTGACTTAGTGCATAAGGTATGTGGAATAGAAAGAGGTTAGAGTGGAAAAAGCATTAAAAAGCAGAGACATTACTTTGTCAACAAAGGTCCGTCTAGTTAAGGCTATGGTTTTTCCAGTGGTCATGTATAGATGTGAGAGTTGGACTATAAAGAAAGCTGAGCACCAAAGAATTGATGCTTTTGAACTGTGGTGTTGGGGAAGACTCTTGAGAGTCCCTTGGACTGCAAGGAGATCCAACCAGTCCATCCTAAAGGAGATCAGTCCTGGGTGTTCATTGGAAGGACTGATGTTGAAGCTGAAACTCCAATACTTTGGCCACCTGATGCGAAGAGCTGACTCATTTGAAAAGACCCAGATTCTGGGAAAGATTGAGGGCAGGAGGAGAAAGGGACAGCAGAGGATGAGATGACTGGATGATATCACCAATTCAACGGACATGAGTTTGGGTGGGCTCCGGCAGTTGGTGATGGATAGGGATGCCTGGCATGCTGCAGTTCATGGGGTCACAAAGAGTCGGACACGACTGAGCAACTGAACTGACTGACTGACTGAGAGTGGAAAAGCTAGATGTCCTTTGATTTGGTTTTTGAGAAGGCCATACCAATGCTCATAGATAACAAGTGCTTGTCCACAGTAGGGATTGTAGTGCATTCATATTATATTGGGTGTTGCCCATTGTTGAGTGACTTTTGTGATAATAGACCTAACATGTCAAGCTGCAAGTGGTCTGAGAAGACAAACAGGTGACAGGTATTAGTTTCAGTGGTCATATGTATGTGAAGTTTGCCAGTTGGTTTGGAATGGCATGAAAATAACATGAAAAAATCAGCAGAGGTGAAGCACCATTAATAGCCCTGAAAGGGAGCAAATGTTTGCCATCGTCCATATCCTAGAATAGATTGGAGAGCAGTGCCATATGTAATGTGGGTGCAGCCATCAGTGGACAAATAGATTAAATTTTAGCAATAGTCCCAATCCTGCATTCAATAAATATAGGCTTAGGATTTGAAACATGGAGTCTTTTACTTTGTACCCAGGATATAACAATGTATGTTTCCCTATATCCAGTGTCAGGACTGGCCCAGGCAGCAGTTGCAGCAGTCTGGATGATACAGACTGTATCAGATTTTTTCCAGTTGGTTTCATCAGCAACTCTTACCATCGACATCTATATGTGAATGAACTAGACAGTTTGATTTGAACCTCAAGAAAAATGGAATTGAAATTAATTTAGAAGCTAATATTACATGGATGACTCTTAAAACCAAGGGATTAAATACTTTCATATATGTAGAGGGTAAAAATACACAAGAAAAGCACCCAAATCTAAAATTTTATAGTAAAACTGAATGACCAAAATGTTTCTTCATGTTGTGTTTTACTCTTTTCTCCCTTCCTCTCAGTTTGACTACTAAATGATTTTTCTTCTTGTATTTCAAGTTAAAAATAAAACCTTTCTCTAAAGTTATCAGAGTCCTAGTTACTAAAATCTTGTCTAATGTGCTTTTTCTAAGAATTTTTCTATGTCTATTCACTAACAAACTGTACCCCATATGCACATTTAAAAGTTCAGTTTCTTCTGCAATGATCCATATATATTTATATCCCTACAGACTTTCTTGAAAGTATCATTCTTGAGGATTTTTAGTTCTCTAGATGGCATATCTACTGACCATATCTTTAATAAATCTATATACAGGAAAATCATTTGAATTATATTGTCTGAAAACAAAGTCAGTAAAGCAATTGTTTGCTGAATCATTTGGTACTTTTGAAGAGAAGTGATTTTATTTATTTTAATATATTAGAACTGCTTTAGGGTTTGACTACATAGGCATATAATATATGCCATTTTGAAGAATTATTACTATAAACTTAAACCTCCTAAAATTGATATGTTGAAACCTAATTCCCAATATGATGGAATTTTTAAGTTGCCCTTCGGGAGTGATTAGGTCATGAGAGTAGAGCCCTCATACATGGAGTCAGTGCTCTTATAAAAGAGATTAAGGTAGTTCCTGCTACCTCTACTATGTGAGATTACAGTGAAAAATGGGCATATGTGAACTAAAAGTAGACTCTCACCACACACTAAATCTGCTTCTGGGACGTCCCAGCCACAGAACTATGACAAAATTATATTTTTTTGTTTATAAGCCCCACAATTTATGGGATTCTGTTATAACAGCCTGAACAGACAAGGACAATTACTGTGACCAAAATATGCCCATATATACATCCTAATAGTAAAAAAATAATTTATCTAAAAATTATGTAGAAAAATACATCTGTCAAAGTCAATGCATAATAATAAATATGAATAATATGTTGAATTTGTGTTCAGTTGCTCAGTTGTGTCCAACTCTTTGTGACCCCTGGACTTAGCCCATTAGGCTCCTGTGTCTGTGTTGAATTTATATTATTAAAAATTAAAATATTCTATTAAATATCTGTAATATTCAAGTGTTATTAGAAGCAAGATTTCTGGAATTAGGGAGCTAGAAACTGGGCAGATACTTTCTCCCAGTTAAGAAGGATAAAGCTGGACATATTTTTTTCAGATCAACCATTTTAACACTTTGAAAATCAATTGAAGTCATATAACACTGACAAAACATTCAAGAAAAATACTAAAGCACCCTTTAGAAGAATAAGTCTATGATGTGTGAGTCTGAGGCTGTTTCATTAGCAGGATGTTTTACCAGGGAGGGACAAGTTTAATAACCCAGCAGCTTTGTTGCCTTAGAGGGAACTTGCTTTGGTGTAAAATCTGGAAAATTGCCAGAATCATCAGAAAATTCCAGGAATCATCAAAAATACCAGACTTTGGTGGCAACAAAATAGGAAAGGTAAAAATTACAGCTATCCTGGAATTGCTACCTGGTTGTGCAAGCAAACACTGACAGGATAGGCAGAAATATGTCAGGGTACCCAGGGCATATGGCACTATGGTGGGCCTTGATGACCCTTACATAGCTCTAGTGATCCTAGAAGCTGTGTGCATGTGCCAAACTGCATGCATGGACAGGAGAGAACAGAAAGGCCTCGTATTTGCTTTCTGTTTCTGCAGTAACAAATATAGGTCTCAAACATAGGTCTCAAAATAGTAAAACTGTATTGTCTTACTGGTTCTCAGGTTAGAAGTCCAAAATCTGTCTCCAAGGCTAATGTTGGAGTGTTGCTATGTTATTTCCTTCTGGAAGTGCCACAGAAAGTCCATGTCTTTTTTTTTTTTTTTTTTAACTATGGCTTATCAGCTGCATTTTATTTTGATTTTTTAAATAAATTTATTTATCTTAATTGGAGGTTAATTAAAGTCCATTTCTTAAGTCTTCCAGCTTGTAAATGTTCTGGGCTTCCCTTGCCTCTGTGGAATCACTCTGATTTGTTTCTCGTGTCACATTGCCTTCTCTTTGACTCTGATCATCCTGCCTCCCTCTTCTGAGAATTTATGTGATGACATCAGATCCACCTGGACAATCCAGGATAATCTCCCTATTTCAAGCTTCTTAACTTGTTCACATCTGCAAAGTTCTCTTTACCATATACATTAACATATTTACAGATTCTGGGGAATTAGAACATGGACATCTTTGTGTGGATTACTCAGCCTAGCACAGGGTTCTAGCTATTCACATATCCCAGACTGAATATGAAGTCCATTCATGCACAGATTCAGCATAAGAAGTATCTCAGCAAAGAGTAAAAGTTTGTGCACATTTGTCACTACCCTGACCTCCAAATTCATTCCTTAATCCATGAACAGATCTTTCAGAATCTGATGGAAACCATACTGGCTCACAGTATTTGAATACAATCAGTTATTTGCTTACTACAGATATGGTATAACTGGCATACAGAGATGATATAACTTTATTAAGAAATAAAGATGAATGGAAAGGATGGATGGATATAAGAAAGGAAGGAAGGGAGGGAGGAAGGAAGTAATAAAAGAAGGGAGGGAAGGCAACACAAATCAGCAGATGCACACCATAGAGGGAACAGACATTACAGAATTAAATGAGGGGAATCACTACTAAAAAAGCACAAGCACCAAGCAAAAGGAAAAAAAAAAGAATTTAAAACATCCATATTAGAGAGGAAGAAATAAGCTTATTTGCAGACAGCCTAATCTTGCATGCAGAGTATACTAAGAAATCAACCCTCCCACATGAAAAATAAATAAATAGACCCACTAAAATTAAGAAACAAATTCACTGAGTTTCAGGTTACAAAATCAATATAAAAGACCAATTGCATTACCATATACTAGGACTGAACAGTTGTTAGGGAACCAAGGTGGCTGCTGCTGCTACTTGCCCTCAAATCAGTACCTAAGCGAGAGAGGCAAATGTTGTTAGAAAGGAAAGTTGCTTGTAATAAGAATGCTAGCACTCTGTGGAAATGGTGGACTCAGTGTCACCCAAAAGACATTTTCAAAGATTCTGCTTGGCCATGAAGATTTTTCAAGGGAACAAATGGATTAGATAGAGGGTCAGAATTTGCCATCTCCCACTGTATGTAGGCTTGTCAATTTCTTGTGATCTTTCATTAGATTCTATTTTGTTCATGCAGTTTATTTGTGAGATTGCTGAAGGAAAAACTAGGGAAGAGATCTGGTCATCAGTTAATTACTTATTCTTCATTTCTCATATTTTGGTCTACAGAAAGAACCAAGAGGTTAGGCAAGGTATTGTGTGATCAAAAGACTTGAAAAGTGTGCTAGAGCCAAAGATGAGTAGTGCATGGTGGTGCCTGATTTAAGGTTAGTGACAAGACAAAAGGAACTGCAAAGAGCTCTTTCCTGCAGCTCTTTTCTAACCCTAACCCTAACCCTAATTTTAGAATTCAAAATTCTAAAGCTGCTTACACAACAAAAAAAATACATTAAAAAGAAACTTGTCAGTGCACAATGGCATCCAAAAATAAAATACTGAGAAAACTTTAACAAAGATGAGCAAGTCCTATAGTGACTCCCAAGGCATTTATGAAAGAAATTTAGGAAGATCTAAATCAGGTTTAAGAAAATGTTTTCTTGAAGTCCTGATATAAACCAAACAAGTCATAAAGACTTATCCAGCCAAGAAGCAAAAGTGAGGCTATTACAAATGTAGGTATGTAACCATTTTAAACACTAAATATGCAAAAACACATAACAAAATTGGTAGTAAGCCAGTTTGCCAACCTCTAATCTAAATAAATAGAATAGAGAGACATTGTATATTCAAAGATGAGGACACTTAATATTGCTAAGATGAAACTTTCCCCTGAATTGATAGTCTACACAATCCCTATTAAAATTTCAGCTGAGTTATTTTTTGCAGAAAACTATAATTTGATCTTGAAATGATGGCCAATTGATTTTGACAAAGTTACTGAGGCAGTTTAATGTGGGAAAGACAGTTATTTCACAAAAGATACAAGCCATTTTGTGACTCAGTTGTACATAATATATGTAAAAAAATAATTGCATTAATAAAATATAATTTCAACCTCTACCTCACACCATATATAAATATTAACTATAAATGAATCATCCTAAATATAAAGGCTATAACTTTAGAAAGTCTAGAATAAATCATGGGAAGAAATCTTTGTAACTTGGGTTGAGCAATTTTTTAACTCATAAGAGGAATTTTGATCAATTGTTGTCACCTAAATTAAAAAAAATATATATATGCCTTAATTGACAAATTAGAGCAATAAGAAGACAAGTCAGTGACCTGATAGTTGTGTATCTGTTAAAGGACTGTATCTAAAGCATTTAAAGAATTCATACAACTCAAATCCTAAAAAGAACAGATCAAATAAAAATTTGCAAGTTATTTGAATTGATATTTCACTTTAGATATTTGAATGACTAATATGCATATTAAGGCTTCCCTTGTAGCTCAGTTGGTAAAGAATCTGCCTGCAATGCAGGAGACCTGTGTTCGATTCCTGGGTCAGGAAGATATCCTGAAGAAGGAAATGGCAACACACTCCAGTATTCTTCCCTAGGGAATCCTATGAACAGAGGAGCCTGGCAGGCTTCAGGCCATGAGGTTGCAACAGTCAGACATGACTTAGCAACTAAACCACCACCAATAAGCATATACGAAGCTCAGCATTTTTAGTAATTAAATGATTACAACTGAAAGCCCTAGTGAGATGCCACTTCACTCTCTCTAGAAGGGCAATATTGTAAAACAGATAATAATGACTATTGTCCAGGATGTGAAGAAACTGGAACCCTCATAGAATGCTGAAAGAAATGTAAAATGATATCACCTCTGGGAAATATTTTGGCAGTTTCTTAAAAAGTTATATACAAATTCACCCTAAGATCCAGTTATTCCACTCCTAGGAATCTATGAGATTCCTATGAGATTCCTATGAGAAACCTATGAGAAGTGAAAACTCATGTGCACACAAAGAGTTGTATGCTAACAACTGATGTGATATTCATAATAACTAATATTTTAAAATAATCCAAAATGTCTACTTAATGGTGAATGGATAAATGAAGGATGGTGTGTACCTAAGCAGTAATAGTATTCAGCAATATTAAAGTTTTTTTAAGTATTGAAAGAAACTGTAAAATGGATGAATCTCAAAAATGTTATGCTGACTGAAAAATGCTAGACACACAAAAAAACTATATATTATATGCTTCCATACATATGATGTATCCTGAAAAATCAACTTTATATAGACTGTTGCTAGGAACAGGGATTTTACAGTGAAAGTAAATACAAATTCATTTTGGACAGATTTAATATTCTAATAATGTGCTGTGATGAGGGCTGCACAATTCCATGCATAATTCACAATCATTGAATGTTATGCTATGTTAATTATGCCTACATAAATGTTTTAAAACCATGAGATTAACAGATTTATAGACAAATGGAAGATCCCATGGACGGAGGAGCCTGGTAGGCCGCAGTCCATGGGGTCGCAAAGAGTTGGACACGACTGAGCGACTTTACTTTCACTTTTCACTTTCATGCATTGGAGGAGGAAATGGCAACCCCCTCCAGTGTTGTTGCCTGGAGAATCCCAGGGACAGGGGAGCCTGGTGGGCTACCGTCTATGGGGTCACACAGAGTCGGACACGACTGAAGTGACTTAGCAGTTAGCAGCAGAAAAGAATGCCCAATAATAAATGCCTAGGTATTTGAACATATAATGCATGAGATGGGGTAATATAATTTAAAGGAAATAAAGATTATATTAAAAATAACTAATAAAACTTTATAAAAATGCTTTTTAAAGAATTCTAAGTTCACTGTTTTTTACTATACAAAAATAGTCCTGAAGAATTAACTCTATATAATAAAAAATCCTAAGAAAATATTTATAATATTAAACTAAAAAATGGGTAAATATTTCTAGACAAGAGACCTAGAGCTATAAAATGATTAATGTATTTAATAATACAGTTAATATTTGGATATGGTCAATAAAACCAAAAAGGCCAGAAATGTTAGGAAAATAATAATACACATATTTGAGATACAGGATCAATTGAGTCCTTACTTCCCTGGTGGCTCAAATGGTCACGTGTCTGCCTACAATATGAGAGACCCTGGTTCAATCCCTGGGTCAGGAAGATCTCCTGCAGAAGGAAGTGGCAACCCGCTCCAGTATTCTTGCCTGGAAAATCCCATGGACAGAGGAACCTGGTAGGCTACAGTCCATGGGATCTCAAAGAGTCAGACATGACTGAGCAACTTTACTCACTCACTCACTATACACTGATGATGGGCTTACCGGTGGCACTAGTGGTAAAGATCCTGCCTGCCAATGCAGGAGACAGAAGAGATGCAGGTTTGATCCCGAGGTCAGGAAGATCCCCTGGAGGAGGGCATGGCAACCCCCTCCAGTATTCTTGCCAGGAGAATCCCATAGACAGAGTAGTCTGGTGGGCTACAGTCCATGGGGTTGCAGAGTTGGACACAACTGAAGCCACTTAACACAGACATACACTAATGATACAAAGACTGAGAACCCAATATAAAAATGAGCATTTCTTAGTAGATTAACTTTTAAAAGGTCTAAAACCTTTGAAAATACTTTTAACTTTCTGAGCAGTTAAGATAAATGCAAATCAAAGCATTAAGTTAACACTATTTTGAAAAAAAAAAGTTTAAAGTAATAATATATAATATTTTGTCTATGCCAGAAAAGGGGTAAATTTTTTGCTCAAGGAAATAGAAATCATGACAGATGCTTGAAAATCTATCCCTATTAAATTTTGAAAATGAAATATACCCTATGATCCCCAAAGTCTTCATCTCTGAAACTTTAACATAGAATTGAAAGCAAAAGCACACAAGAATTATTGGAAACATATTTAATCTAGCTTTGTTCAGAGTAGCAAAAGTAAAGAAAGTAAATTCTGGTCATTAAGAAAATGGTTGCATGAAATTTTGAACATAGTATGGTGCTGTTATGTGCCTGTTTCTGCTCAAATCCATCCCCTACCCTTTCTTTTGATGTAATTTGTATTACAGAGGATACAACTCAAGCATATTTTCCCAGCACCCACCAACTGGCTTCTGAAAAAATTTTGCAAGCCAGAGGATTTGCAGGAAACTGGAGTGCAGGAGGTGAAGAGACTGGCTTTCTCTCCTCTTCTTTCTGTAGCAGGCTCTGGTTCTAGCAGTGGGAACCTCTCCAGGGTTCCAGCTCTTAATAAAGAGCTTCTGATTCCTGGGCTCCGTTCCTCACCTTCTCTCTCTCTCTCTCTTTTTTTTTTTTTTTTTGTGATGAAAACATTTAAGGCCTAGTATCTTAGCAACTTTCAAGTATCTAATCAGTTCAGTTCAGTCGCTCAGTCATGTTCGACTCTTTGTGACCCCATGGACTGCAGCATCTTTGGCCACCTCATGCGAAGAGTTGACTCATTGGAAAAGACTATGATGCTGGGAGGGATTGGGGGCAGGAGGAGAAGGGGACAACAGAGGATGAGATGGCTGGATGGCATCACTGACTCGATGGACATGAGTCTCTGTGAACTCCGGGAGTTGGTGTTGGACAGGGAGGCCTGGTGTGCTGCGATTCATGGGGTCGCAAAGAGTCAGACACAACTGAGCGACTGATCTGATCTGATCTGGACTGCAGCATGCCAGATTTCCCTGTCCATCACAAACTCCCGAAGATTTCCTTAGAGTTGGTGATGCCATCCAACCATCTCATCCTCTGTTGTCCCCTTCTCCTGCCTTCAATCTTTCCCAGCAAGTATGTAATACAATGTTGTTAACAATAATTCAATTAAAAATGGTCAAAGAAACTGAAATGATATTTTTCCAAAGAAGAAATAGAAATAGCTGATGGTAACTTAGAAGAGTTCACTCTTCCAAGCTCATATAGACTAAATGATATTATAAATCTAATGCCTATGCCTGGGTTGATAAATTTCTGTGCCCTTTTTATAAAACATTTTATAAAATATGAGGTTCTCCTTATGAATGTTCTTCAAAGACTGCATAAGAAGCAAAGTGAGAAAGAGAAGTCTATTTCCTAAATCAAATGAAAGCATATATAGTGGTTAAGCTTCGGTGCTTTAAACTGTGAATTGTAATGTATGTCTGTTTGAAAAGTCTTGTTTTCCAAAGAAAATCTCTATGTAAGGATCATAATGTTAAATCATAAAAATTTCATGTTCAAAAAAGTTATGCACATAAACATGTAATCAGAAAAAAATATAATAGATAAATTTTAAAACATGAAGAGGAAGCTCCCTGTCTTAACTCTCTTGTTTTGGAATGACATGTAAAAAAAAAATGATAAATTTAAATACATATTTCAATAAATTAAAATTATATCATATGAATTCATAAGTTGAATTATGAAATATAAAGTAAAAATAGTACATTCTAAAAATTCATGATCTATGAATAATAGGTACAATGTGTATGTGTGTTGAGGGGGCAGTGATCTTAAAACTCTTACAGGTTTTATGATGTCCCTAAGTCTTCTATTTTCAGCATTTGTTTAAAAAATGACATCTAACTTTAGCAATTCTTATAAACTCTTCTGATATTATCACTCAGGACTACTCCAGAGATAGTGGGACTGAAGGTATTTTCTAAATAAATAGAAAATGCAAAACAAACTTACAAAGAAAAAGCCTTTGTAGAGACACTTTCACTTGAAGAAATCATGCATCATTCAAATGCTGAGACCATAAGAAAAATGTAGGAAATAATGGTGCAGGGTCTGGAGGTAGGCAGATTATATAAGCCATGCCAAGAAGACTGCATATTATGATGGGAATTTGTTGGAATATTTATTTCAAAAAATGATAGAACTGAATCTGTGGCTTATAATGATCACTCTAGAAAAATTAGAGAGGTCTAAATAGAAATGAATTAGACCAAAACCAAATATCTCTCCATGTGAGAAAAGATAGGGACTAAAGTTAAGCAATTTCAATGTAAATGGGGAGATGCCAAGAGATTGAGAGAAGTTAAGACCCTCTGATCTTTGTGATGATTGGGTTTAGCAGATGAAAAAGTGTTGAACAAAATTTCACAGTATTTATGAATAGTGAAAATAACTGTGTTAATAAACTTAAATGAGACAAATATATACAAGAAATAAATCTGGGGCCAAATTAATGAATTATAATTAATGGATTGTGGGTATGTGGTCTCAATATACTATGTTTTACTCATGTAAGTACTAAACCCATATTTCCTTTGCTATGACCTGTAAGCAGGTCAAGAAGCAACAGTTAGAACTGGACATGGAATAATGGACTGGTTCCAAATTGGGAAAGGAGCACATCAAGGCTATATATTGTTACCCTGTTTATTTAACTTCTGTGCAGAGTATATCATGGGAAATGCCAGGCTGGATGAAGCACAAGTTGTAATCAAGATTTCTGAGAGAAATATCAATAACCTTACCTATGTAGAGGATACCACTCTTATGACCGGAGGGGAAGAGGAACTTAAGAGCCTTTTGAGGGTGAAAAAGGAGAGTGAAGAAGCTGGCTTAAAGCTCAATATTAAAAAACAAAACAAAACAAAAACTAAGATGATAGGATCTGGTTCCATTGCTTCCTGGCAAATACAAGGGGGAAAATGGAAGCAGTGAAAGATTTTATATTCTTGGATTCCAAAATCACTGTTGAAGGTGACCACAGCCATGAAATTAAAAGACACTTGTTCCTTGGAAGAAAAGCTATGAAAAACCTAGACAGCATATTAAAAAGTAGAGACATTACTTTGCCAACAAAGGTTCATATACTCAAAGCTATGGTTTTTCCATTAGTCGTGTATGGATGTGAGAATTGGACCAAAAAGAAGATTGAGTGCCAAAAAATTGATGCTTTTGAATTGAGGTTCTGAAGAAGACTCTTGAGAGTCCATTGGACTGCAAGGAGATCAAACCAGTCAATCCTAAAGGAAATCAACCCTGAATATTAATTGGAAGGACTGATGCTGAAGCTGAAACAGCAATACTTTGGCCACCTCATGCAAGGATCTGACTCATTGGAAAAGATCCTGGTGCTGGGAAAAATTGAGGGCAAGAGAAGGAGGTGACAGAGGATGAGATTGTTGGATAGTGTCACCAACTCTGTGGACATGAATTTGAGTAAACTCTGGTAGATAGTGAAGGACAGGGAAGCATGGTGCCCTGCAGTCCATGGGGTCACAAAGAACTGAACATGGCTTAGTGACTAAATAACAAAAACAAATGCAGACAAACTTCATTCAACTTAGTCAGTTACATGGGAAAAAATGATACACACTGGTATTATTAACATTTGTATTTTGCCAGTATATATGATCTGTTGGGGTATGATGCCACAGACATCAAGCCCACAGATGCAGTGGGCTTGATATTTACCATAAGGCATAGGTCTATGAAGATGTCTAAATAATCTGCTCCAGTTAATTAGTGATTTCATATATAGGATCTTTCATACACATAACCAATCATTGAAGAGCAAGAAATATTTCTGGAGGATAGAAATATTTTTATAACTTTACTAAAACTTGTATACATCTGAGCACAGAACATGTACAAACATAAACATTTTTTCAAACTTACTCATATGTACATATAAAATGTATATTCACCCCCATCAGAATTTTTTTTTAATTTTATTTTATTTTTAAACTTTACATAACTGTATTAGTTTTGCCAAATATCAAAATGAATCCACCACAGGTATACATGTGTTCCCTATCCTGAACCCTCCTCCCTCCTCCCTCCCCATTCCATCCCTCTGGGTTGTCCCAGTGCACCAGCCCCAAGCATCCAGTATCGTGCATTGAACCTGGACTGGCAACTCGTTTCATACATGATATTTTACATGTTTCAATGCCATTCTCCCAAATCTTCCCACCCTCTCCCTCTCCCACAGAGTCCATAAGACTGTTCTATACATCAGTGTCTCTTTTGCTGTCTCGTACACAGGGTTATTGTTACCATCTTTCTAAATTCCATATATATGAGTTAGTATACTATATTGGTGTTTTTCTTTCTGGCTTACTTCACTCTGTATAATAGGCTCCAGTTTCATCCACCTCATTAGAACTGATTCAAATGTATTCTTTTGAATGGCTGAGTAATACTCCATTGTGTATATGTACCACCGCTTTCTTATCCATTCATCTGCTGATGGACATCTAGGTTGCTTCCATGTCCTGGCTATTATAAACAGTGCTGCGATGAACATTGGGGTACACGTGTCTCTTTCCCTTCTGGTTTCCTCAGTGTGTATGCCCAGCAATGGGATTGCTGGATCATAAGGCAGTTCTATTTCCAGTTTTTTAAGGAATCTCCACACTGTTCTCCATAGTGGCTGTACTAGTTTGCATTCCCACCAACGGTGTAAGAGGGTTCCCTTTTCTCCACACCCTCTCCAGCATTTATTACTTGTAGACTTTTGGATCACAGCCATTCTGACTGGTGTGAAATGGTACCTCATAGTGGTTTTGATTTGCATTTCTCTGATAATGAGTGATGTTGAGCATCTTTTCATGTGTTTGTTAGCCATCTGTATGTCTTCTTTGGAGAAATGTCTATTTAGTTCTTTGGCCCATTTTTTGATTGGGTCATTTATTTTTCTGGAGTTGAGCTGTAGGAGTTACTTGTATATTTTTGAGATTAGTTATTTGTCAGTTGCTTCATTTGCTATTATCTTCTCCCATTCTGAAGGCTGTCTTTTCACCTTGCTAATAGTTTCCTTTGATGTGCAGAAGCTTTTAAGGTTAATTAGGTCCCATTTGTTTATTTTTGCTTTTATTTCCAATATTCTGGGAGGTGGGTCATAGAGGATCCTGCTGTGATGTATGTCAGAGAGTGTTTTGCCTATGTTCTCCTCTAGGAGTTTTAGAGTTTCTGGTCTTACATTTAGATCTTTAATCCATTTTGAGTTTATTTTTGTGTATGGTGTTAGAAAGTGTTCTAGTTTCATTCTTTTACAAGTGGTTGACCAGATTTCCCAGCACCACTTGTTAAAGAGATTGTCTTTAATCCATTGTATATTCTTGCCTCCTTTGTCAAAGATAAGGTGTCCATATGTGTGTGGATTTATCTCTGGGCTTTCTATTTTGTTCCATTGATCTATATTTCTGTCTTTGTGCCAGTACCATACTGCCTTGATGACTGTGGCTTTGTAGTAGAGCCTGAAGTCAGGTTGATTCCTCCAGTTCCATTCTTCTTTCTCAAGATCGCTTCGGCTATTCGAGGTTTTTTGTATTTCCATACAAATTGTGAAATTATTTGTTCTAGCTCTGTGAAGAATACTGTTGGTAGCTTGATAGGGATTGCATTGAATCTATAAATTGCTTTGGATAGTATACTCATTTTCACTATATTGATTCTTCCAATCCATGAACATGGTATATTTCTCCATCTGTTAGTGTCCTCTTTGATTTCTTTCACCAGTGTTTTATAGTTTTCTATATATAGGTCTTTAGTTTCTTTAGGTAGATATATTCCTAAGTATTTTATTCTTTCCGTTGCAATGGTGAATGGAATTGTTTCCTTAATTTCTCTTTCTGTTTTCTCATTATTAGTGTATAGGAATGCAAAGGATTTCTGTGTGTTGATTTTATATCCTGCAACTTTACTATAGTCATTGATTAGTTCTAGTAATTTTCTGGTGGAGTCTTTAGGGTTTTCTATGTAGAGGATCATGTCATCTGCAAATAGTGAGAGCTTTACTTCTTCTTTTCCAATTTGGATTCCTTTTATTTCTTTTTCTGCTCTGATTGCTGTGGCCAAAACTTCCAAAACTATGTTTAATAGTAATGGTGAGAGTGGGCACCCTTGTCTTGTTCCTGAGTTTAGAGGAAATGCTTTCAATTTTTCACCATTGAGGATAATATTTGCTGTGGGTTTGTCATATATAGCTTTGATTATGTTGAGGTATGTTCCTTCTATTCCTGCTTTCTGGAGAGTTTTGATCATAAATGGATGTTGAATTTTGTCAAAGGCTTTCTCTGCATCTATTGAGATAATCATATGGTTTTTATTTTTCAATTTGTTAATGTGGTGTATTACATTGATTGATTTGCAAATATTGAAAAATCCTTGCATCCCTGGGATAAAGCCCACTTGGTCATGGTGTATGATCTTTTTAATGTGTTTCTGGATTCTGATTGCTAGAATTTTGTTAAGGATTTTTGCATCTATGTTCAGCAGTGATATTGGCCTGTAGTTTTCTTTTTTTTGTGGGATCTTTGTCAGGTTTTGGTATTAGGGTTATGGTGGCCTCATAGAATGAGTTTGGAAGTTTACCTTCCTCTGCAATTTTCTGGAACATTCTGTCATTTTTGATATTGCATCTAAGTACTGCATTTCAGACTCTTTTGTTGACTATATTAGATACTCCATTTTTTCTAAGGGATTCCTGCCCACAGTAGTAGATATAATACTCATCTGAGTTAAATTCACCCATTCCAGTCCTTCTTAGTTCACTGATACCTAGAATGTAGGCTTCAGCAATACATGAACTGTGAACTTCCAGATGTTCAAGATGGTTTTAGAAAAGGCAGAGGAACAAGAGATCAAATTGCCAATATCCTCTGGACATTGAAAAATCAAGAGAATTCCAGAAAAACATGTATTTCTGCTTTATTGACTATGCCAAAGCCTTTGACTGTGTGGATCACAATAAACTGTGGAAAATTCTGAAAGAGATGGGAATACCAGACCACCTGACCTGCCTCTTGAGAAATCTGTATGCAGGTCAGGGAACAACAGTTAGAACTGGACATAGAACAACAGACTGTTTCCAAATCGGAAAAGGAGTACATCAAGGCTGTATATTGTCACCCTGCTTATTTAACTTATATGCAAAGTACATCATGAGAAACTTTGGGCTGGAGGAAACACAAGCTAGAATCAAGATTGCGAGGACAAATGTCAATGACCTCAGATATGCAGATGACACCACTCTTAGGCAGAAAGTGAAGAAGAACTAAAGAGCCTCTTGAGAAAGTGAAAGAGGAGAGTGAAAAAGTTGGCTTAAAGCTGAACATTCAGAAACTAAGATCATGGCATCTGGTCCCATCACTTCATAGCAAATAGATAGGGAAACAGTGGAAACAGTGGCTGACTTTCTTTTTCTGGGCTCCAAAATCACTGCAGATGGTGAGTGCAGCCATGAAATTAAAAGACGCTTACTCCTTGGAAGGAAAGTCATGGCCAACCTACACAGCATATTAAAAAGCAGAGATATTACTTTGCCAACAAAGGTCTGTCTAGTCAAGGCTAGGGTTTTTCCAGTGGTCATGTATGGATGTGTGAGTTGGACTATAAAGAAAGCTGAGTGCCGAAGAATTGATGCTTTTGAACTGTGGTGTTGGAGAAGACTCTTGAGTGTCCCTTGGACTGCAAGGAGATCCAACCAGTCCATTCTATAGGAGATCAGTCCTGGGTGTTCTTTGGAAAGACTATTGTTGAGGCTGAAACTCCAATACTTTGGCCACCGGATGTGAAGAGCTGACTCTTTGAAAAAGACTCTGATGTTGGGAGGGATTGGGGGCAGGAGGAGAAAGGGAGGACAGTGGATGAGATGGTTGAGTGGCATCACCAACTTGATGGACATGGGTTAGGTTGAACTCCAGGAGTTGGTGATGGACAGGGAGGCCTGGCATGCTGTGGTTCATAGGATTGCAAGAGTCAGACACAACTGAGCGACTGAACTGAACTGACATAGTTGGGTGTCAAAATGGACATACTGATTTGCAGGCAATTAAAAAACAGCACTTATAAAAGTGATTCAAGAAACACCAAAATAAATTGATTTTTAAGGAAACCACTCAGAAAAATAATTACCATTTTTATGACTTACTGATGTGCTTTTGCAAAGATACATTTCAAATTACTATATATGAATGTTTATAATTTGGCCTTGTGGCTCTGCTGGTAACAAATCCGCCTACAATGTGGGAGACTTATGTTCGATCCCTGGGTTAGAAAGATCCCCTGGCAAATGGAAAGGCTACCCACTCCAGTATTCTGGCCTGGAGAATCCCATGGACTGTATAGTCCATGGGAGTACAAAGAGTCAGACACAATTGAGCCACTTTTGCTTTCACATACTGATCACATGTTTAACAGTCATAGTTTTTAATAAGTAGAAGGAACTTCCTTTTTTCCCCTATTTTGTTTTATATCTATTGACATACTTCCCTCTTAGCTTCTAACTGCTCTTGATTTTACACAGCTGTGAAACTCATTTGAATAAGTTCATTATTTTGCTGCTATAAGAAACAAAATTTAATTTAATTAGCAATCATTGCACCTCCAAATTGAGTTAATTAAAGATCTAATCGAGCCTCTTGGGGATAAGTAGATTGTCAGTTGGGAAAAATCATCTTAAGGCAAAATTCTAAAATCAACAATAAGATTAATAGCTTTTCTAGTAAAACGTTGTGTTTCTAGACTCCTCTAAGCTTCATCAGTTCAGTTCAGTTCAGTCTCTCAGTCGTGTCTGAATATTTGAAACCCCATGAATCGCAGCACCCCAGGCCTCCCTGTCCATCACCATGTCCCGGAGTTCACTCAAACTGACATCCATTGAGTCGGTGATGCCATCTAGCCATCTCATCCTCTGTTGTCCCCTTTTCCTCCTGCCCCCAATCCCTCCCATCATCAGAGTCTTTTCTAATGAGTAAACTTACCACATGAGGTGGCCAAAGTATTGGAGTTTCAGACTTGGCATCATTCCTTCCAAAGAACACCCAGGGCTGATCTCCTTTAGTTCAGTTCAGTTCAGTCTCACAGTCGTGTCCAACTTTTTCCGACACCATGAATCGCAGCACGCCAGGTCTTCCTGTCCATCACCAACTACCCGGAGTTCACTCAGACTCACGTCCATCGAGTCAGTGATGTCATCCAGCCATCTCATCCTCTGTCAGCCCCATCTCCTCCTGCCCCCAATCCCTCCCAGCATCAGTCTTTTCCAATGAGTCAACTTTTTACATGAGGTGGCCAAAGTACTGGAGTTTCAGCTTTAGCATCATTCCTTCCAAAGAAACCCCAGGGCTGATCTCCTTTAGAATGGACTGGTTGAATTTCCTTGCAGTCCAAGGGACTCTCAAGAGTCTTCTCCAACACCACAGTTCAAAAGCATCAATTCTTCAGTGCTCAGCTTTCTTCACAGTCCAACTCTTACATCCATACATGACCACAGGAAAAACCATAGCCTTGACTAGATGGACCTTTGTTGGCAAAGGAATGTCTCTGCTTTTGAACATGCTATCTAGGTTGGTCAAAACTTTCATTCCAACGAGGAAGCATCTTTTAATTTCATGGCTGAAGTCACCATCTGCAGTGATTTTGGAGCCCCAAAAATAGTCTGACACTGTTTCCACTGTTTCACCATAAATTTCCCATGAAGTGAAGGGACCAGATGCCATGATCTTCGTTTTCTGAATGTTGAGCTTTAAGCCAACTTTTTCACTCCCCTCTTTCACTTTCATCAAGAGGCTTTTTAGTTCCTCTTCACTTTCTGCCATAAGGGTGGTGTCATCTGCATATCTGAGGTCATTGACATTTTTTTCTGGCAATCTTGATTCCAGCTTGTGCTTCTTCTAGCCCAGCATTTCGCATGATGTACTCTGCATATAAGTTAAATAACCAGGGTGATAATATACAGCCTTGATGTACTCCTTTTCCTATTTGGAACCAGTCTGTCATTCCATGTCCAGTTCTAACTGTTGCTTCCTGACCTGCATACAGATTTCTCAAGAGGCAGGTCAGGTGGTCTGGTATTCCCATCTCTTTCAGAATTTTCCACAGTTTATTGTGATCCACACAGTCAAAGGCTTTGGCATAGTCAATAAAGCAGAAATACATGTTTTTTTTCTGGAACTCTCTTGCTTTTTCCATGATCCAGCAGATGTTGGCAATTTGATCTCTGGTTCCTCTGCCTTTTCTAAAACCATCTTGAACATCTGGAAGTTCACAGTTCATTTACTGCTGAAGCCTGGCTTGGAGAATTTTGAGCATTACTTTACTAGCATGTGAGATGAGTGCAATTTTGCGGTAGTTTGAGCATTCTTTGCCAGTGCCTTTCTTAGGGATTGGAATGAAAACTGACATTTTCCAGTCCTGTGGCCACCGATGAGTTTTCCAAATCTGCTGGCATATTGAGTGCAGTACTTTCACAGCATCATTTTTCAGGATTTGAAATAGCTCAACTGGAATTCCATCACCTCCACTAGCTTTGTTCGTAGTGGTGCTTTCTAAGGCCCACTTGACTTCACCTTCCAGAATGTCTGGCTCTAGGTGAGTGATCACACCATCATGATTATCTTGGTCCTGAAGATCTTTTTTATACAGTTCTTCTGTGTATTCTTGCCACCTCTTCTTAATATCTTCTGCTTCTGCTAGGTCCATACCATTTCTGCCCTTTACTGAGCCCATCTTTGCATGAAATTTTCCCTTGGTATCTCTAATTTTCTTGAAGAGATCTCTAGTCTTTCCCATTCTGTTCTTTTCCTCTTTTTTTTTTTTTGCACTGATCGCTGAGGAAGACTTTCTTATCTCTTCTTGCAATTCTTTGGAACTCTGCATTCAGATGCTTATATCTTTCCTTTTCTCCTTTGCTTTTCATTTCTCTTCTTTTCACGGCTATTTGTAAGACCTTCTCAAACAGCCATTTTGCTTTTTTGCATTTCTTTTCCATGGGGATGATCTTGATCCCTGTTTCCTGTACAATGTCACGAATCTCCGTCCATAGTTCATCAGGCACTCTATCTATCAGATCTAGTCCCTTAAATCTATTTCTCACTTCCACTGTATAATCATAAGGAATTTTCTTTTGGTCATATCTGAATGGTCTATTGGTTTTCTCTACTTTCTTCAATTTAAGTCTGAATTTGGCAACCAGGAGTTCATGATCTGAGCCACAGTCAGCTCCTGGTCTTGTTTTTGTTGACAGTACAGAGCTTCTCCATCTATATCTGTAAAGAATATAATCAATCTGATTTCAATGTTGACCATCTGGTGATGTCCATGTGTAGAGTCTTCTCTTGTGTTTTTGAAAGAGAGTGTTTACTATGACCAGTGCATTCTCTTGGCAAAACTCTATTAGTCTTTGCCCTGCTTCCTTCCTTATTCAAAGGCCAAATTTGCCTGTTACTCCATGTGTTTCTTGACTTCCTACTTTTGCATTCTAGTCCCCTATAATGAAAAGGACATCTTTTTTGGATGTTAGTTCTAAAAGGTCTTGTAGGTCCTCATAGAACAGTTCAACTTCAGCTTCTTCAGCATTCCTGGTTGGGGCACAGAGTTGGATTACAGTGATATTGAGTGGTTTGCCTTGGAAACGAACAGAGGTCATTCTGTCGTTTTTGAGATTGCATCCAATACTGCATTTTGGACTCTTTTTTGGCCATGATGGCTACTCCATTTCTTCTAAGGGATTCCTGCCCACAGTAGTAGATATAATGGTCATCTGAGTTAAATTCACCCATTCCAGTCCATTTTAGTTCGCTGATTCCTAGAATGTCAACATTCACTCTTACCATCTCCTGTTTGACCACTTGCAATTTGCCCTGATTCATGGACCTAACATTCCAGGTTCCTATGCAATATTGCTGTTTACAACATCAGACCTGGCTTCTATCACCAGTCACATCCACAACTGGGTATTGTTTTTGCTTTGGCTCCATCCCTTCATTCTTTCTGGAGTTATTTCTCCACTCATCTCCAGTAGCATATTGGGCACCTGGGGAGTTTCTCTTTCAGTATCCTATCATTTTGCCTTTTCGTACTGTTCATGGGGTTCTCAAGGCAAGAATACTGAAGTGGTTTGCCATTCCCTTCTCCAGTGGACCACATTCTGTCATACCTCTCCACCATGCCCTGCCCATCGTGGGTGGCCCCACAGGGTATGGCTTAGTTTCATTGAGTTAGACAAGGGTGTGGTCCTAGTGTGATTAGATTGACTAGTTTTCTGTAATTATGGTTTCAGTGTGTCTGCCCTCTGATGCCCTCTTGCAACACCTACAATCTTACTTAGGTTTCTCTTACCTTGGGCGTGGGGTATCTCTTCCCGGCTGCTCCAGCAAAGCACAGCCGCTGCTCCTTACCTTGGACGAGGGGTATCTCCTCACCGCCACCCCTCCTGACCTTGAACCTGAAATAGGTCCTCTAGAGTCTCCTGTGCCCACGCAGCCACCTCTCCTTGGATATGGAATTGCTCCTTCCGGCCGCTGCCCCTGGCCTCGGGCAGACAGTAGCTTCTCTCGGCTGCTCCTGCGCTGTCCAGCCTGGCACTCTCGGCAGAAGCCCCTGACCCCGGACATGGGTAGCTCCTCTCGGCCGCGCTTGTGCGCTGTCACAGCCGCCTGCACTTGTGCGCCATCGCAGCCACCAATGCTTGCTCTATAACTCTTTTCAATATTGAATACTGAATGTCAATAGGCTTATATATGAGCAATATGCTCTATTCATACTAAATATTTCTTTATCAAGTTTTACAAAAGTAAGCAAGATTTAGGTCCTAAATGGAAGAAATAATTAAAATCTACATCAGGAAATATTACATTATAGAGTATCTGAGCACTCTTATGTTTCCTAAGTGTAAAACAATATCAATTTAATCAATGCTATCAGTTATTGAAGTGATAGTATACAAATGTGTAATCAGATCAGATCAGTCGCTCAGTTGTGTCCGACTCTTTGCGACCCCATGAATCGCAGCATGCCAGGCCTCCCTGTCCATCACCAACTCCCTGAGTTCACTCAGACTCACATCCATTGAGTCAGTGATGCCATCCAGCCATCTCATCTTCTGTCGTCCCCTTCTCCTCCTGCCCCCAATTCCTCCCACCATCAGAGTCTTTTCCAATGAGTCAGCTCTTCGCATGAGGTGGCCAAAGTACTGGAGTTTCAGCTTTAGCATCATTCCTTCCAAAGCAATCCCAGGGCTGATCTCCTTCAGAATGGACTGGTTGGATCTCCTTGCAGTCCAAGGGACTCTCAAGAGTCTTCTCCAACACCACAGTTCAAATAGCTTTACTTAAATAACATCTTATTTTCTTCTCAATTCTGTTTGCAGTGCTTACTTACTGAGTTGTGTCCAACTCTTTGCGACCCCATGGACTGTAGCTCACCAGGATCCTCTGTCCATGGGGATTCTCCAGGCAAGAATACTGGAGTGGGTTGCCATGCCTTCCTCCAGAGGATCTTCCCAACCAAGGGATAAAACCCATCCAAGTCTCCTGCATTGTTGGCGGATTCTTTACTAGCTGAGATACCAGGGAAGCCACATATACATTATATATGTATGCATATATGTGACCAATAAATTTACAATTCTAGCAATACTATCGGAGAAGGCAATGGCACCCCACTCCAGTACTCTTGCCTGGAAAACCCCATGGATGGAGGAGCCTGGTGGGCTGTAGTCCATGGGATCGCTAAGAGTCGGACACAACTGAGCAACTTCCCTTTCACTTTTCACTTTCATGCATTGGAGAAGGAAATGACAACCCACTCCAGTGTTCTTGCCTGGAGAATCCCACGGACGAGGGAGACTGTTGGGCTGCTGTCTATGGGGTCGCACAGAGTGGGACACGACTGAAGTGATTTAGCAGTAGCAACAATAGTATTCAATAAAATTTTTTATCAGTTCTAGTTCAAACTTTTTAAAAATAAGATGAAATCAGATATTAAGTCCTAAAAGTGAAAAAAATGGCAGTAAGTCCAGAAAAATAAAATAATATATGTAGGGATGTATTATACCATAATAGGTAAAGGCACTGGCTTTCAAGTCCTCTATGCGTTTACCATAGAAGGGATTTTGGGGAAATAGCTTATTCACACTCAACTTGAGGATTCTCCCTTGCAAAATGAGCATTTTCTCTTCCTCATCAAGTTATTTTGAAATGAAATAATGTGGCATTCTTACTACTCAGTAATATTTTATCTTATTACATTATTATTCAATCAATAAGGCATGTCCCACTCTTTGTGAACCCTTGAACTTTAACCCACCAGGTTCCTCTATCCATGGGATTTCCCAGCCAAGAATACTGGAGTAGGTTGCTATTTCCTTCTCTAGGTAATCTCCCCCACCCAGGGATTGAACCCATGTCTACTACTTGGCAGATGGATTGTTCACTGTTGAGCCACCTGGGAAGCCCTACTACACTGTTATTATTTCGTAAAATCCATTGAGAAAAAGTCAGTCACAAATGCTCAGGAGTTATGAAACAGCAGGGTACATGTACTTTTATAAAAATACCAAAAGGTAACTACTTTGCAAATAGATACAGTCACAGAACATCCTAAAAATGGATAATGATCATAATTCCAGATAAACAACAAATAATTGTATATATTTAAATTGTATATAAGTGATATAGACACCATCAGTCTATCATTTTAATTATGTTAACATTAAATGTCAAAATGTGAATTTCTATATTCAGTTCAGTTCAGTCGCTCGGTTATGTCTGACTCTTTGCGACCCCATGAACTGCAGAATGCCAGGCCTCCCTGTCCATCACCAACTCCCGGAGTTCACTCAAACCCATGTCCATTGAGTCGGTGATGCCATCCAACCATCTCATCCTCTGTCGTCCCCTTCTCCTCCTAACCCCCAATCTTTCCCAGCATCAGGGTCTTTTTCCAGTGAGTCAGCTCTTCACATCACATGGACAAAGTATTGGAGTTTCAGCTTCAGCATCATTCCTTCCAATGAACACCCAGGACTGATCTCCTTTAGGATGGACTGGTTGAATCTCCTTGCAGTCCAAGGGACTCTCAAGAGTCTTCTCCAACACCACAGTTCAAAAGCATCAATTCTTCAGTGCTCAGCTTTCTTTATAGTCCAACTTTCACATCCATACATGACCACTGGAAAAACCATAGGCTTGACTAGATGGACCTTTGTTGGCAAAGTAATATCTCTGCTTTTTAATATGCTGTCTGCTGCTGCTAAGTCACTTCAGTCGTGTCAGACTCTGTGTGACCCCATAGATGACAGCCCACCAGGCTCCCTGGTCCCTGGGATTCTCCAGGCCAGAACACTGGAGTGGGTTGCCATTTCCTTCTCCAATGCATGAAAGTGAAAAGTGAAAGTGAAGTCGCTCAGTTGTGTCCGACTCTTAGCGACCCCATGGACTGCATCCTACAAGGCTCCTCCATCCATGGGATTTTCCAGGCAAGAGTACTGGAGTGGGGTGCCACTGCCTTCTCCGAATATGCTTTCTAGGTTGGTCATAACTTTCCTTCCAAGGAGTAAGCATCTTTTAATTTCATGGCTGCAATTACCATCTGCAGTGATTTTGGAGCCCAGAAAAATAAAGTCAGCCACTGTTTCCCCATCTATTTTCCATGAAGTGATGGGACCGGATGCTATGACGTTAATTTTCTGAATGTTGAGCTTTAAGCCAACTTTTTCAATCTCCTCTTTCATGTATTACATAGTTATATTTTTAATGGGAATTAAATAAAAATAAAAAAGAGATCACAATAGATCATTTGCTTTAAACCATATAGATGCAAGTAAGTAAAAATACTTCCTGGAAATTAATATAAACTCATAAGTAATTATTATGTTATTTAATGTTTGCTATTTCCCCCCCCAAAAAAAGTTTCAGGACTGAGAATGAATGCTTAACATATCAAGTATGATTACACACAAACATACACACTCATCACACATAGAGATACACACATCACACATTTTAATTATTGATAACATTTCTCTTATCCTCCTTTCCTCAATCTATTTTATGGATGCTTATTTAAATACTCTAAATACAGTGTCTGTATAGGTAAACTAATTTTTCTTGTTAAAGAAACAGTGCAGAATAATTATAATTATTACTATTTATGAATAAAACCTTCATGACACTTTGTATTAGGAAAATTTGTTGATTATCAATTATGTTAGCATCTACAGTGTGATGTGGTCAACAATATACTTCCATTTTGCTCTCTCTTCATTCTGCTCTTTTTAAATATTTTATTTCTGTACATATTACATTTTTTCCTACAGAGATTATAAATTCCATACTATGTCATTTACTTTGCTGTCAAAAGAGGTTGAAAATAACCTCTGTGCAATAAAGTGTAGAATTTGTTAAATTTTGATATATATATATGTAAACTCATGAAACCATCACCATTTCAGACGACAAAACTTTCAGCTTCAAACTGTCCTTGTGCTCCTTTGTAATCTCTGTATTCCTCCATCTTATTCTCTAGAGATTAATTTTTCCTCCATCTTATTCTCTAGAGATTAATTTCTACTTGCTCAAATTTCACATAGATATAGTCACAGTCTGTATTCTTTTCTGCTGGTTTCTTTCACTCAACATACTTAAAAAAAAATCCACACATGTTCTTGAATGTAGCAGTAGTTCATTCCTATTTATTGCTGAATAATAGTCAGTTGTGTGTGTATAACCTATGTTATTTATTGATGTACCTATTAATGGGTATCTGGATTGTTTTAGGTTTTGATTCTTACAGGAAAGGCTAATATGAACATTTGTGTACTAGATTTATTTTGGACTATGGCTTCATTTTTCTTTCTTTCTGAGGGTAATACCTAGGAGTAGACTTTCTTGCTGATATCTAAGTGTGTGTTAAACTTCATGAGAATTTATGAAATTATTCTCCAAGGTTGTTTAATTTTATAGCAATATATCAGGTTTCTGGCTCCCCCAATGGTGCAGTGGTAAAGAATCCACCTGCCAATGCAGGAGACTCAGGAGATGGGTTCAGTCTCTGAGTCAGGAAGATCCCATGGAGAAGGGCATGGTACCCCATTCCAGTATTACTTTGAAAATTCCATGGACAGAGAAGTCTGGCAGGCTACAGTCCCTGGGGTTGCAAAGAGTCCAGTGCAACTAAGCATGCAGGCACACACACATGAGGGTTCCAGTTCCTTCAAATTCTTGTCAATTTGCTATCATCATCAGTCTTTTCAACTTTAGCCACAGCAGTGTGTATTGTCTTTATGTTGTGGTTTTAAATTGTTCCCTCCTAATTGCTAATATTAAAAATTTTATTATTTTATTTTTAATGGATTATTTGATTTTGCTTACAGAATTGTATGGTCAACTCAAGAACTAAAATATTTTCTCATGTTTGCTGCTTAAATTTGTATCGACTTTAAAACTTAGCCCTTACATTAGATCTATTACCCATTATAAGTAAATTTCAATTTTGTGTAAAATGTGAAATTTGAATAATGTTTTCATATTTAAACAAATTGCAGCAGTTAGCTATCAATAAATGATATACAACTAAGATAAATTTAAAGCAGGTATGATTTCTAAAATCTGAATATTATTAAGTTTTATACTACCTCATTTATAACTGAGTAAATCCTGCTACAGAAAGCATCACTACGAACAAAGCTAGTGAATGTGATGGAATTCCAGTTGAGCTATTTCAAGTCCTGAAAGATGATGCTGTGAAAGTGCTACACTCAATATGCAAGCAAATCTGGAAAATTCAGCAGTGGCCACAGGACTGCAAAAGGTCAGTTTTCATTCCAATCCCTAAGAAAGGCAATGCCAAAGAATGCTCAAACTACCCCACAATTGCACTCACTTCACACGCTAGTAAAGTAATGCTCAAAATTCTCCAAGCCAGGCTTCAGCAATATATGAACCGTGAACTTGCTGATGTTCAAGCTGGTTTTAGAAAAGGCAGAGGAACCAGAGATCAAACTGCCAACATCCGCTGGATCATGGAAAAAGCAAGAGAGTTCCAGAAAAACATCCATTTCTGCTTTATTGACTATGCCAAAGCCTTTGACTGTGTGGATCACAATAAACTGTGGAAAATTCTGAAAGAGATGGGAATACCAGACCACCTGACCTGCCTCTTGAGAAATGTGTATGCAGGTCAGGAAGCAACAGTTAGACCCGGACATGGAACAACAGACTGGTTCCAAATAGGAAAAGGAGTACGTCAAGGCCGTATATTGTCACTCTGCTTATTTAACTTGTATGCAGAGTACATCATGAGAAACGCTGGACTGGAAGAAACACAAGCTGGAATGAAGATTGCCGGGAGAAATATCAATAACCTCAGATATGCAGAGGACACCACCCTTATGGCAGAAAGTGAAGAGGAACTAAAAAGCCTCTTGATGAAAGTGAAGAGGAGAGTGAAAGAGTTGGCTTAAAGCTCAACATTCAGAAAACAAAGATCATGGCATCTGGTCCCATCACTTCATGGGAAATAGATGGGGAAACAGTGGAAACAGTGTCAGACTTTATTTTTCTGGGCTCCAAAATCACTGCAGATGGTGACTGCAGCCATGAAATTAAAAGACATTTACTCCTTGGAAGGAAAGTTATGACCAACCTACATAGAATATTCAAAAGCAGAGACATTACTTTGCCAAAAAAGGTTCGTTTAGTCAAGGCTATGGTTTTTCCAGTGGTCATATATGGATGTGAGAGTTGGACTGTGAAGAAGGCTGAGCGCCGAAGAATTGATGCTTTTGAACTGTGGTGTTGGAGAAGACTCTTGAGAGTCCCTTGGACTGCAAGGAGATCCAACCAGTCCATTCTGAAGGAGATCAGCCCTGAGATTGCTTTGGACGGAATGATGCTAAAGCTGAAAGTCCAGTACTTTGGCCACCTGATGCGAAGAGTTGACTCATTGGAAAAGACTCTGATGCTGGGAGGGATTGGGGGCAGGAGGAGAAGGGGACGACAGAGGATGAGATGGCTGGATGGCATCACTGACTCGACGGACGTGAGTCTGGGTGAACCCCGGGAGTTGGTAATGGACAGGGAGGCCTAGCATGCTGCGATTCATGGGGTCGCAGGGAGTCAGACACGACTGAGCGACTGAACTGAACTGAACTGAAAGCCTCCTTCATGTATTGCAAATAAACATCAATAAGCAAACTATTTTATTTGAGCATGTGTGGGTGTATAAATAAATATTTATGTATCTATGTATGTTTGTGTGTGTGTGGTATATATATTTGTGTATTTTCAATTAAAGAACGTTTAGTACAAATTACATTAACTAAAGAAATCAAATGAAACAACAGAAATTTCAGTCCACTGGTCCATTTGTTATATGCTCTTGACACGTAGTCAAAATTTAGATTTTTCTTCATGTGAATTAAGAAAATTAATTTTTCTCAACTGATATATCCTGTTATATAAAGTCATTACATTTTCTAGATTTAAAAATGTAATGTAGACTATTTTGTATAATATTTTAAAACATTTGATTACTGCAGTCTCAAATAACTGTTTTTATATGTGACTTTTAAAATATTTTATATATGATATCTGAAAATATAACTCAAGAAATAAATTATTACATATTTAAATAGAATCATCATACATCAGATTGTCAGCTGCATCTTTTTTAAGAAGGAAAATAATTTTCAAACAGAATATACTTTTAGTTTGATAATTAGTTATCAGCGTATGACACTTGAATTATTAGAAACTAATTAGATTTTTAAAAATACTTTTGCTTAGTTGTGATTGATGTCATACCAGTAGACAGATATCAAATGCTTAAAGGAAATTGCTGCTTCTAAATATCACTGTTAATTGAACAGCCAGTTTTAGGTAAATAGTGATAAACTAAAAAGAAGAAATCAATGTAGAGCTTGGTCAGTAAATGAGTTTAGGCACATCATTCTTCAAACCATAGCATTGCAAATACTATCAAAAATCAAGAGTTGAAATGCTTAGCTTTAAAGAAGAGAAAGTAAGGTTTGCAATGTAATTGATACTATTAAATTGACAAAACAACATTTTGTGAGGATGTATAGACAGAGTGCAGGGACATGGCAGGGAAGGAGGAAAAAGTCAAATATTTTTGATAACTTAAGCCATGTAGCATGGATTAGTTAAGAAAAAAATCCTTTTTATTTTGCAAAATGCCAACATATTTCAAAGTGATATATAAAATCATCAGTCAGAAAAGATGATGTAGCTAGCTTTAAATGATTTTTTAAACATTTGTTGGTCACATATAAATCATTTACATACTTAAAATGCATATTCTTGACTTTTTGTAGTCAACAATTTAAATATATTCAGAGGGTTAAATTGTGCTGGGAAGCAGGATAATCCTTCATTTAGCTTATAAGTGGTTCTAGAATCTATTAGCAAACTATGGCTCTAGTTTTAAGAGTTTGCTGTCTAAAGCAGGACTTTAATATACGTTAAAATAACAACTTGTTGTTATGCACTCTGACAGGCTCTTCAGTTCAGTTCAGTAGCTCAGTCGTGTCCGACTCTTTGTGACCCCATGAATCACAGCACGCCAGGTCTCCCTGTCCATCAACAACTCCCGGGGTTCACCTAGACTCACGTCCGTCGAGTCAGTGATGCCATCCAGCCAACTCATCCTCTGTCGTCCCCTTCTCCTCCTGCCCCCAATCCCTCCCAGCATCAGAGTCTTTTCCAATGAGTCAACTCTTCGCATCAGGTGGCCAAAGTACTGGACTTTCAGCTTTAGCATCATTCCTTCCAAAGAAATCCCAGGGCTGATCTCCTTCAGAATGGACTGGTTGGATCTCCTTGCAGTCCAAGGGACTCTCAAGAGTCTTCTCCAACACCACAGTTCAAAAGCATCAATTCTTCGGGGCTCAGCCTTCTTCACAGTCCAACTCTCACATCCATACATGACCACAGGAAAAACCATAGCCTTGACTAGACGGATCTTTGTTGGCAAAGTAATGTCTCTGCTTTTGAATATGCTATCTAGGTTGGTCATAACTTTCCTTCCATGGAAAGTTAAGCGTCTTTTAATTTCATGGCTGCAGTCACCATCTGCAGTGATTTTGGAGCCCAAAAAAATAAAGTCTGACACTGTTTCCCCATCTATTTCCCATGAAGTGGTGGGACAGGCTCTTAGCTTTTGTATAAATAATTGATCTTTTAGGTTAGTGATCCCCAAATCGATCAGTAGAGCAAATTTGAGTGTACATCCTAGCGGACAAACCATCAAGTCATAAATTATTTTTTTAAATTGATGACCATAATCTTCATGTGAATCTTATACTGCCATCAGACTGTTTTCCTACATTTCCCTTTGCTTTTCGCTCTCCCATCCTTCTAAGTTTTTGACCTCATCCCTCTTGGCAAAATTTCAAGATCTTATGACTCCGATGCCCTGTCCACACTCAAAGCTAATGATGTTGCTTCCTACTTACCCGAGGGAACTCAGTTAATTAGAAAATAATTTGTATGAATTCTCGTATGCTTTACTCACCACCAGAGTCTGTATCTATGGTTTTCTGTCTCCAGAGCCCTTGGCCTCACATCAACTTTCTATGTTACTACAATAAACAATCCTTCCACTTGTGGACTGAATCTTAAACTATATAAGGACATTACTCTGGAAATTCTCTTTTTCTTTGTAATGTTTTATTAAGAGCTATACTTGATACATTGACAAATAAGAACTGAGATAAATAGGCCTTTATTATGAGGTTTTATGTTAATAAAGTTGAGCTTGTTAGCAGAGTGTAATCTCCTTAGTTCTGTCTCATCACAACAAAGATTTGAAGCGACGGACTAAAGTCCTCAGCGCGTCACAGCTTGGACAGTCCGTGTTATAGTTCTTGGACAGATCAGTATTATTTAGAAAATAAAGGAAAATACATCCTCGAAGTGTGAGGGCATGACAACCCAAAAGACACTAAGAGACGAGAGAGAGAGAGAGAGCACTTTGGCTCCTTTTTTTATGTTTTTTTTTTTTTTTTTCCTCCCCCTGGCCTGCCTTATGTAAAGTGGGCTAGCCAGGAATACAGTTTGTTCTACCTGAGGTCCTCACTCCAGTCTTCAGACCTTCCTTTGTTCTATATTCGTGGGCTTTTCCCTTCCTCGTCTTTTAGCCCCACCATTCTGGACTCCTTTTTCCTGTTCTAACTACCTAACATTCCCCCCTCAAGAGATGGGAGGCCCAGTTCTTTGGGAATAGGGGCGTTGAGGTCTTTCTAGCCACTTCCTGCTGAACTGGGAGGGCGAGGGCCATTGGGCCTTCCCCTCCTGCTAGTCTCAGGCCTCAGAGTCCTTATACTGGTGTCCGTCTAAGGGTGGGTGATGTTTTCCATGGTCAGGTGTAGTTTTATATATCCTTGTTGAACTGGCATGGCATGTTGTAGCCTGGTGACGTGGGCAGAGACAAAACGTGTTAGACATGCAGCAATCAAGCAGCATCAATATGACAGAACAAGGACTAGTGGGTGCACTGCTGCTGCTGCTGCTGCTAAGTCGCCTCAGTCGTGTCCGACTCTGTGCGACCCCAGAGATGGCAGCCCACCAGGCTCCACCGTCCCTGGGATTCTCCAGGCAAGAACACTGGAGTGGGTTGCCATTTCCTTTAGCCAACTCCAAATTCCCATCGCCAGGATGGCTCAAGTCCCTCCTTGTTCAGGGATCAGAAGATCTATCTCCTGTCTGTTTTGGAGTACATCCACTGGCAAGCTCTGTTGGCTCTTTAGAGCTGTCCTGAGAAATCTTAACCCCAGAAACCGGAGTTTGGGAGTGTTCATTAGAATGGCACTCATTCGTAGTTCTGAATAGGTATCTGAGAGCTTCCAGGGGCTCACAGGTGTATTGAGTGTCCTCTTTTGTTTTCTTCTGCAGCTTGACTCGTGAGTAGTGAATCCAGGAGTCATGTCCTGGTACTTTGACTGCTGTGAGGGTAGAAAGTATTACAGGGCGCTTCCATGTGGGCTGGAGTTGAGCCTTTGGGGGCCCATCTTTCCAGACTTTAACTAGGACTTGAGTCCCTGGAGCATATAGTGGGGGTTCCTTAGAATCTTTTGGGTCCTGGTTGACACCCCACAAGCATATATCTTGTTGGAATTGCCCAGTGGCCATGGTATAACATTGGAGGTTCTGAGCCTCTGGATGTAGGAAGAGGTCATTGACATAAACAAAAGGTCTCCCATATAGCATCTCATAAGCATTAAGACCAACCTGTTCCTTAGGAGCAATTCAGGTGCAGAGGAGAGCTATTGGTAAAGCCTCCTTCCACCTCAGGGGGGTCTCTTGGGTTATCTTTTTCATCACTGATTTTAACAAATGGTTGGCTCTTTCTCCTTTTCCTGAAGACTGAGGCCTCCAGGCGCAATGGAGATAATAAGTAATGTCCAATGACTGCAAGGAGATTTAACCAGTCCATCCTAAAGGAGATCAGCCCCGGGTGTTCATTGGAAGGACTGATGCTGAAGCTGAAACTCCAATACTTTGGCCACCTCATGCAAAGAGTTGACTCATTGGAAAAGACCCTGATGCTGGGAGGGATTGGGGGCAGGAGAAGAAAGGGACGACAGAGGATGAGATGGCGGGATGGCATCACCGACTCGATGGACATGAGTTTGAGTGAACTCCAGGAGTTGGTGATGGACAGGGAGGCCTGGTGTGCTGTGATTCATGGGGTCGCAAAGAGTTGGACATGACTGAGTGACTGAACTGAACTGAACTGAACTGAATGCTTAGAGACCCCTTGGGTGACCTTAGAAGTAAATGATGTCCCATCGTCACTTAGTAATGACCTGGGCAGATAAAAATCTTGGAATGATTTCATGAAGCAGTGTTTTTATGACCTCCTCAGCCTTCTTAATCCAGGTGGGAAAACCTTCAATCCATCCTGTGAATGTATCTATCATGACTAATAGGTATTTATACCCTTGAGAAATGCATCTGGGTGAAGTCCATCTGACAGTTCTCTCCTGGGTAGGCTCCATGTTGTTGGACAGGTTGGGACAGCTGGGATCTATGAGCTCCTTGGGGGTTGTTTAACTGGCAAGTGGGACAAGAGAAGACCACCTGCTTTATAGTCGTTTGAAGGCCTGTTCCTCTGAAGGACTTTCTAGTAATCTTTGGAGGGCCTTTCCCCCTAAATTAGTGGTGGCATAAAAGGAGTTAACCAACTTCCATTGGAGTTTCCAGGCAGAAAAACGACTTCCTCCTTTTGGAACCACCCCATATAATCTTCTTGAAAGCCCTCACTTTTAGCTTGAAGAGTCCCACCTTCAATATATGAAGGAGTTTCTGGCAAATCAGTCTGTGGAGCTAAGGTGGTAACCCCTATTAGGTCACGTTTCTGTAATGCTGCTCTCCTAGCTGCCTGATCAGCTTCTTGGTTCCCTCGTGCCACTTCCGTGCTCCCTTTTTGGTGTCCTTTACAGTGGGAGACTGAAACCTCAGTGGGCAGATGGACTGCATCCAAGAGTCTAAGAATTTGATCATTGTACTTGATTGGGCATCCTAGGGTGGTGAAGTGGCTTCTTGCTTTCCAAATAACTGCATGTGCATGTAGCACCAGGAAGGCATACATGGAGTCAGTGTAAATGACTACTCTTTTTCCTTTTCCCAGCTCTAAAGCTCCAGTCAGGGCTATGAGCTCAACTAATTGGGCTGAAGTACTTGGTGGCAGAGGCTTAGCCTCTATGGTCTCAAAATTGGAGACTACTGCATATCCAGCTCTTTTTTTTCCATCCAAGACAAAGCTGCTTCCATCAGTGTACCAGATTTCCTCAGCATTGGTCAGAGGATCTTCTGACAATCCCTCTCGGGGTTTTGTCCAGTGGTCTAAGGTTTCTAGGCAACAGTGCAAGGGGAGAGAGCCCTCGGGGTAGGCAGGAGGGTGGCTGGGTTAAGAACCTCACAAGGGGATGTACTCAGGCCTGAATTTTCCATCATCACTACTTTATATCTGAGGATTCTTCAATCAGACCTCCATAAATGGCCTCTCCCATTTAGGAGTTGTTTCACTTGGTGGCTGGTAAAAATAGTTTGCCCTCAGAAGAGAGTTTTAAAGCATCTTCTATCAGGACTGCAAGAGCTGCAAGGTTTCAAAGGCAGGGGGGAGATTTCTTCCCAATAAGGGAGGAGGACAGTCAGGGACCACTAGAAACTGGTGGGAAAATATTCGTCCATCTAAGCAACAAACTGCTCAGGTGAATCTTTTTGTAATTATTTTACCTGTAGCACCCCAAATGGTACAGATTTGGGAGGAGAAGGCTCTGGAGTAGGAGATCAGGACAGAGTAGATAGCCCCTATGTAAACCAAGAAATTCTTGGACCTACCTGCCACATCCAGTTGCAACCTTGGCTCCAGCCCTGTGATGGTTATCTGTGACAGGTGGGCTGGCTGGAGTGGGCAGTTTCAGTCCTACTGAACCATCATGAGGGAAGGCTTGACTCTTGACCTTGAGGCTCTTGGGTCCCGAGGGCAGAGTGCCACCTAATGTCCCAGTTGATGGCATTTGTAGCAAGTCGTTTTAGGAGACTTGTCATGGTTTGGATATTCTTTGGTCCAATGCCCCACCTATCTACAGATTAGGCATTTGGCTCGTGCCTTGTCCTTCAATGACTCAGGGTTTGCCATAGGACTTCCCTGGAGGGCGGCCAGCATCTGGGCATGCCTCGTCTCTTGCTTTTTCTCCCTTTCCTGGGCTTTGGCCTCCTTCTCCTGTTTTCTCTTATAAAAGGTATTGGTGGCTGTCTGGACCATCTCATCTAAAGAGGAATCAGGGTCCTGCTACTGTAGATGTTGTAACTTTATCCTGATGTCTGATGCACACTGGGACAGGAATTTGTCCTTTAAAATCACCTGTCCCTTGTAAGAATCTAAGTCCAGACTGGTAAACTTTTGGAGGGCCTCTTTTAGCCTTTCTAGAAAGGCAATATGGTTCTCATTGGGCTCCTGAGTTATTGCTGAGACCCGGGCATAGCTAATTACTTTTTGATGGACTGCTTTCAGTCCTGCCTTCACACAGATCAGAAAATGATCCCTTTCCCAGATGTGCTCAGGGTCATTATAATTCCAATTAGAATCCGAAGAGGGGACTGCAGTTTCCCCTACTGAGTCTTTATCACTTGACATGTGAAGCCCCCTTGCATACCTTCGGGCTTCTTCGGGACCCTAATATGCTCAGGGTTAAATAAAGTTTGACTAAGTATGCCCATGATGTCCTTCCACATCAAGTCAAAGGCCAAGGTGATGTGTTGGAATGTATCTATATAGTTGTCTGTGTCATCTGTAAAGCTTCCCAGGTCTTGTTTGATCTGTCTTAGTTCTAAGAGGGAGAATGGCTTATGAACCCGGGTTGGTCCAAATTCTCCTCCAGTTTCAACTAAGGGACATACATGAGTTGGCTTTTGTGGAGGGGGTCTTCCCAGATATGGGGGCATGTTTGGATACAAGGAAGGATCCCAGGTAACTCGGGAGCTGTAGGAGGCTCCAGTCTCTTTGTGGGGCATGGGATGTGAGCCTTTATGGGGGGGTTGCCTGTACCTAACACCATTTGCCTAGTAGGCTCACTTTTAGGGCACACAACAATCCCATACTTAAGAGAGAGTTCCTTCATATCTCTTAGTTGGAAGAAAATTTGGACATATGGGATCTCTGTCCATTTCCCTTGTCTTTTGCATAATAATTCTAGCTGGAGGATGGTATTGTAATTTAAACTCCCATCTACAGGCCAGTGTTCCTCATCCCCCAGAGGATACTGGCCACACAGTGGCACAAAAGAATTTTAAGTGACTTCTCCTTAGAGTTAGAGGATCGAACAGCTTCCAGTTATCAAGAATGCATCTTAAGGGCATCTGCTGGGAAGTGGATTGATTATTTTCCATCTGAAAGACAGTCTTGACAGGGAGGAAAAGAAAAAGAAGAGACTAATAGGCCTCTTTCTATCTCCATCGGTGGACTTCCTTAGGGGTGAGTCTTTCTGAAGCTTATCCTACCCAGTACTGTTGCAACCTGAGAGCCAGGTGTCCCTGGGTCAAGGTGCAGATACCCAGGCAGGTTGAAGCATGACATCCTCCTGGAGATTGAATCCCCAGGCAGGTCGAGGCAGGTCGGCCTCCCGAGAATTGGGTCCCTGGGCAGGTCGATGCGTGATGATCTCCTAGGACCCCTGGACTGGTGGATCCCTGAGCAGGCTGAGGCATGACAGCATTTTGAGGACCAGATTACTAGGCAAGTCAAAACAGGTTGACCTCCTGGGACCCCCAGACTGGAGTTGGGTGTCCCCAAGGTCTCCAACGTGACCAGTGCTGGGTAGGATTAAGGGGTTGTAAATTTAACTCATTGCCAGTTTTTTCACCAAAGATGGGAATAGATACCCTGATGTAAAGCAATCCAAGCCTGTGCCCTGAGACTGGGAACCTGGTGAAGCAGCCATAAGCCTTATCCTCTTACTGCTCTAAGGGAATGTAAGTCACTGATTTCCTCCCCTAGTCCTCTATAAGAGCAGGTTGAGGTGTCTCCAATGGTAAACATCTGGTTTTCATAGACCCACTTTCAGTAATAACAGAAGCAAAGACAAAGGAGTGGGTTATCTGGCCCTATTAGGGGCATTAAAGTATTTTAATAATAGGTGGAGTGGAGCAATGTTGCCTACAAGGGGTCAGGGTCCTGGTTGTAGGAGTTAATAGTTGGCTTAAGAATAAATTTGTTAAGAGGCAACAGACTAGATGTTCCATAAAAGTGGAATGGAGATCTGATCCTGGGGTATGTTTGTAACTTTTGGAGAACGGTGGGAAGGGTTTGGGCCCAAACGGCCTGCAGGGCTAACTCCCAAAGTGGCAGCCCAATTATCCCTGGAAGCCCAATTGTCTTTGAAGGGATGCCAACAGATTGACTTCTCACAGAAATTGTGTGCCTGTCACCTGCCCTAGCAGGTTCACTGAGAGATGCTGATGTTGCACATGTTGTAGGAAACATGGAAGATGAAGGCCTGAATATCTAAAGGGATTAGATATTATACAGCATTTCCCTCCTAAGGGCCATTTTGTCCCTCCAGACGATTGTAGAGGCAAAACTGTGGGCCCAGACGGGGCTCAGGAAAAGAGCATGAAACAGGAGGGAAGGGGGGCAGGGCACAACTTCTGAAAGAATGATATAGAGCAAGGGCACAACCTAAACCAGTCAAAATCAATTGGGTCCAAGATGACAAGTCAAATTCAAGTAAACCTCAATCCCCAATCTGTAAGCTAAATGACACCCAGAGGTGGCAGGACAACTCCAAGGCACTGTAAAAAAATGGAGGGGTGAGTGGTTCCCCAATGGTTGGGATGATCCCCCCACTCATTAGCATATGAATTCACCCCAAAAGCAAAACCTAGCCACACCACATTCCATGGTGGAAACATTTGCCCTCTGCAATAGCCCACACGCTGCAGAGTGTGTTTCTCTCTGAATCCTAACAAATCCACCTCTTACCTATCGCTTTGTCTATCACTGAATTTTTGCAATGAGACATCAGAGCCTGAGCTTCATTAGGTCCTGAAGCCAGGTACCATGGGTTTTGGTCGGGCTCAAGTCCTGGGAGAGAGCTGAAGGACGGAAGGGAAAAGCAGTGGAAAAAACATGTCAAGAAATCCCCTTCATGCCTGCGGGAAATCTGTTAAATACCTGACCTGTGCTTACAGTTTTCATTGGTCTGATCCTTGGCACAAAGAAGAGTAAGGACAGAAGAACCCCCACCGGCTTGTGGAACAGCTACTGGGGCTCAGCAGATAGCGCCTTCGGGACATAACAAGGAGTAGCCTCTCCAGAGTCCCTCAATTGCACCCACTGCCTCCTGCCTGTTCACGGAGGGATTCGAGGAAACAAAAAATGAGAGATTGTAAAGGAATTAAGATTTCGTTTGGCATATGTCCCTCCAGCCATAGGAGCAGCCATAGACCTCCTCCCTTAACCAGAGGTCTTCTGGAATCTGAGACTGAACCACATGAGCTTTCTGCTGAGTTCATTTTTCCACTGTCCTGATTTCCAGCATGCTGGACTTCTTGTTATTTCCCCTGCACCGGGTTTTCTTCACATTCGGTTTCCATATCAGGAGCTTTTGCCAAGTGGGGCTTCTGCTGTGTTTGGCCTCTTCCTTGCAGGGGCCATGCTGAGGTTGTTTCAGCCAGCTTAAATCGGAGTCATGGCACCATAGATGTCGGGGGAGTGTAATCTCCTCTGTTCTGTCTCATCACAACAAAGATTTGAAGCGACAGACTAAAGCCCTTGGCGCGTCACAGCTCTTGGACAGCCCGTGTTATAGTTCTTGGACAGATCAGTTTTATTTAGAAAATAAAGGCAAATACATCCTCGAGGAATGAGGGCATGCTGATCCAAAAGACACAAAGAGAAGAGAGAGACAGAGACAGAGAGCGTGTGCGCACAGGAGAGAGAGCGACCCCTGGCCCTTTGGCTCCTCTTGTTATATATATATATTTTTTTCTCCTTCCCCTGGGACTGCCTTATGTAAATTGGGCTAGCCAGGAGTGCTGTTTGCTCTACCTGAGGTCCTCACTCCCGTTCTCGGACCTTCCTTTGTTCTATTTTTGAGGGATTTCCCCTGTCTTTTATTCACTGCCATTCTGGACTCCTTTTTCTCAATCTAACTACCTGACAGGCTGTATTTAACATTTGCCGTAGCTGTATATGCCAGAGCCTCAATTTCCTGCTGTGTCCTCACTTCTGTTGCCTTTGAGTTTCCCAGAGCATACCACTTTACAATTTGTATCTTGCAACTCTTCCAGCTGTAACCCACTTTCCTACTGGAATTGTTGTTGATGTTATGATAAGCTATGGGGTAAGGAAAGACTTCTCAAATCTTATGATTAAATCTTAGTCTTTTAAGATTGAGAGCCTCTGTCTCTCAGTTGTGACCTTCACAAATGTTTCTAAAACTTACCCTCTGTGATGAGATTAGAAGCCTCATTTAGGAAAATGGGGTCCAGGAAAGGTGAGATACTGCCCTGATAAAGACTCCTCCTGGAGAGTGAGATTTTCTTATTAAAAACTGATAGAGCTGGTATATTTCAAATGATTACTGCTTCCTCTCTGCTTGACAGAGACAGGAAGAGATCTTTTTTGGGCCCTCACTATGTGAACCTGATGGCGCTCCTGGAAGTAAAACTTATGGAATTTTGATGTTACCTCCTCAGACTGTGTCACTCAAGAGTTTTGTCTTGCATACTAATGCACATCCAGCCTCCCGCAGTTCAGAAAAATGATCGTTTCCGTGTTCTCACCAGCCGTGGTTCCAGTGGCTTCCATTCTAGGTAAGCAGATCTCAGTGAGAATTGGATTTGTCCAGCTCTACAGATTTCAGGGGGGTCGTTTACCTTGTGACCTCAGTTCTCTGATGATTCCAAGAAACTTTGCTTATTTTTAGATTGACCTTTATCTTGTAAGGACAGAATGATGATCTCCAAGTATTTTTTCCTGTCAGAGCAGACACTGAAGCTCCTCTTCTTTATATATTCAGACTTTCTTTTCTCCTGAGGCGTTTCTATTAGCATACAAATATACTATCAGAGCTACCATTTAATAAACAGTCGCCTGACCCATGTGGTCTCCCCTTTTGTGTTAGTTTCCTTGGGTTAATTTTAAAACCAACAGGACTGAATGGCTTAAAACAATAGAAATTTATTTCTCAAAGGTTTGGAGATTTATTTCTCAAAGGTTTGGAGATTTATTTCTCAAAGGTTTGCCTAGTGTAGACAAGGGCCATGATGCCCCTGAAGGTGCTATGGAAAGGTCTGTTCCATCCCTCTCTCCTAAGTGGTGGGTTTTAAAACAGCACGACCCTCCTGGAAAGGATTAGGGTAGTTTCTTGAAAATTAGAACACAAATTTACCAGATGCCAAAGCAATTCCACTCCTAGGTATCTGCCCAAGAAAAATAAAAGCATATGTCAACACAAAGATTCATAAATGAATACTTATAGTAGCATTATTCATAATAATAATAAAAAAAATGGAGGCGAAAAGAGGAGGGAGCTTCAGGCAAAAACACTGCAGACGCCATTATCCTTTGTTTCTCTGCTGCACCAACATCGCCATCTTGCCTACTTCCCGCTTATTTGCGGCCTATAGATTAGTTTATCCCTTGAATACAAGAAAATGGAAATTGAACAGCCAGAGGGAACCTTTCCCAACATCAAAACCAATGGCAAATTTGGTAAATGCCCTGCTGAAGATATGGAAGAGGAACAAGCTTTTAAAAGATCTAAAAACACTGATGAGATGGTTGAATTATGCATTCTGCTTCAGAGCAAGAATGCTGGGGCAGTGATTGGAAAAGGAGGCAAGAATATTAAGGCTCTCCATACAGACTACAATGCCAGAGTTTCAGTCACAGACAGCGAGTGCATATTGAATATCAAAGCTGATACTGAAACAATAGGAGAAATTCTAAAGAAAATCATCCCTACCTTGGAAGAGGGCCTGCAGTTGCCATTACCCACTGCAACTAGCCAGCTCTCGCTCGAATCTGATGCTGTTGAATGCTTAAATTACCAACACTATAAAGGAAGCGACTTTGACTGCAAGTTGAGATTGCTGATTCATCCGAGTCTGGCAGGAGGAATTACTGGAGTCAAAGCTGATAAAATCAAAGCACTTCAGACAACAATCAAGCTTTTCCTGATTTGTTGTCCTCAATATATTGACAGAGTCGTTCTTATCGGAGGAAAACCTGATAGAGTTGTAGAGTGCATAAAAATCATCCTTGATATTATATCAGAGTTTCCTATCAAAGGACAGGCTCAGTCTTATGATCCCAATTTTTATGATGAAACCAAATGGTGGCTTTACAATGATGTGTGATGACCGCCGTGGATGTCCTGTGGTCTTTCCCATGCAGGGAAGAGGTGATTTTGGCAGAATGCCGCCTGGTTGGGGTGGGTGTTCAGTGCCTCCTTTCAGAAAAGATTATGATGATATGAGCCCTCATTGAGGACCTCCTACACCATCCCCCAGATGAGGAGGCAGAGATGGTAGTAGAGCTCAGAATCTTCCTCTTCCACTACCACCACCACCACCTAGAGGAGGAGATCTGATGGCCTGTGACAGAAGAGGAAGGGCTGGAGACCGATACGATGGCATGGTTGGTTTCAGTGCTGATGAAACCTGGGACCCTGCCATAGATACATGGAGCCCATCAGATGGCTTATGAACCACAGGGTGGTTCTGGATATGATTATTCCTATGCAGGGGGTTGTGGCTCATATGGTGATCTTTGTGGACTTATTATTACTACACAAGTAACTATTCCCAAATATTTGACTGGATCTATTCTTGGCAACGGTGAATCAAACAAATCCGTTGTGAGTCAGGAGCTTCGATTAAAATTGATGAGCCTTTTGAAGGATCTGAAGAGCAGATCATTACCATTACAGGAACACAAGCCCAGATACAGAATGCACAGTATTTGCTGCAGAACAGTCAGTGTGAAGCAGTATGCACATAGCAGAGGATTCTAATGCAAGATATATGTATTTTTATTTTTTATAGTGTTAAGCAGTCTTCTGAAAAGTTTTCTAAGACTAGTGAAGAACTGAAGGAGTCCTGCTTTTTTTTCCTTTTTTTTTAATCTTCTTCTGTTTAAAAAGCCAACATTCCTCTGCTTCATAGGTGTTCTGCATTTGAGGTGTAGTGAAATCTTTGCTGTTCACCAGATGCAATGCTTTAGTTCCTTACAAACAGAGTTGGGTGTGGGGGAGGGTGTGCAAAAACTAACACTGAAGTTTTGAAACAGCAGCAGAGTGAGTGAATTTTAATTTTTGTTCATTGTTGGTGGTTTCAAGAAGTCACCCCATGTAATTATTGTAAACACTTTGCTTTGTGGTTACTATAACATTTGAGGTGGTGGGACAGGGAGGAAAAGTAACAGTAGTCTATATACTGGCATCTGTTCAGACCCGAGTGCAGAATGTAATGCTCTTTTGTAAGAAACATTTTATGATTTTAAAAATAAATTTAGTGAACCTATTTTGGGTGGTCATTTTTTTTAAGATGATCATTTTTCAAATGACTGAATTTCCCCCAACCTACTCCCAAATGGAATATTAAGTTTGATTTTCAGTCCTCTGTTGGATATAGATAAATGGCATTTCTTCTTGGAGTTAAGAAAAATATCTTAACATACTCAGTTCTGGTGATTCTTAATGATTTGAAAGTCCATTGCTTGGAAGGAAATTGCCCCACAAATTAATATTTATAATAAGCTGGGGATTTTTCTTTTAAAAAAAAAAATGCTTGACTCTACCTTCAGCAATTTTCTGTTTGCAATTGTGAAGAACAAACTGGGGAGCAACACAACCAGTGGAATAGTGGTATAAGCATATAGTAGTAGTAGGGGTAGTGTTAGTCACTTAGTCGTGTCTGAGTCTTTGTGACCCCATGGACTGTAGCTCCCTAGGCTCCTCTGTCCATGAAATTCTCCAGGCAAGAATACTGGAGTGGGTTGCCATTTCCTTCTCCACTCTCAGTAAGGCAGGAGGTCTGTAAGTGGTGATTCAAGGGTTACTAGAAGGGTCTCTAGCAGAGAGTTCAAGGGCATATCTCAGAGGGCTCCAGAGGGTTGCTGGAGTATAAGCATATACAAGAAGCTTAATGGCAAGTTTTACTAATCAGAATAATACTTGGTTATGGAAGTGACTGATTCTAAATAAATTCTGATTATTTTTATTAGATAATTTCTCACCTATAGACTTAAACTGTCAGTTTGGTAGTGTCTATTAATTTAGCTTTGTAAAAAAAAATATATATATATATATAAAAATCAGATCAGTCGATCAGTCATGGCCCCATGAATCGCAGCACGCCAGGCCTCCCTGTCCGTCACCAACTCCCGGAGTTTACTGAGACCCACGTCCATCGAGTCAGTGATGCCATCCAGCCATCTCATCCTCTGTTGTCCTCTTCTCCTCCTGCCCCCAATCCCTCCCAGCATCAGAGTCCTTTCCAATGAGTCAACTCTTCGCATGAGGTGGCCAAAGTACTGGAGTTTCAGCTTTAGCATCATTCCTTCCAAAGAAATCCCAGGGCTGATCTCCATTTTCCATTATATGCAAATTGAAAGAAAAAGATGTACCATTTCTCTGTTGTATGTTGGATTGTGTAGGAAATGTTTGTGAACAATTCAAAAAAGATGAAAACATTCCTGTGGATGCTTTGTGTAGTATCTCTTGGCATTTGTATCAATAGTCAAAAGTTCACTTCCAAATAAAATTCCCATAATGCTAAAAAAAAAGAAAAGGAAAAAAAATGCAATTGTTCATCAATGATGAATGCATAAACAAAATGTGGTATACCTATTATTAAATAGGGGTCCTGCTGCTCGCCACTTACAAAATCAATTACATACTCACAAATGTTGGTAGCAAAGAAAGGTACTTTTATTCATAATACCAGCAATCTGACATTCTTACTAAAGGTACCTTCCCTTTGCTACCAACATTCTGCTTGGCCATGCACTGTTAAAGGAAAAGAAGTAGCCTCAGTTAATTACTGAGATGAAGGTCAGAGCCCTTGCCATCCCCTCACTGGTGCAGCCTGGTGGACCTCTTCCAGTCTTCCTCTAGATGTTATCTGGTTCACACAGTTTGTTCAGGAGATGACTTAAGGGGAAGCTAGTGAAGAAATCTGGTCATTTGTTAATTACTTAGTCTTCATTTCTACTTCTTTGACCTATAGAAAGAACTGATAAGTTAGGCAAGGTATTGTTTGACTAAAAGATTTGAAAAATGGTCAAGAACCCATCTGCCAATGCAAGAGACATAAGAGATGTGGGTTCGGTCCCTGGGTCAGGACGATTCCCCTGGAGGAGGGCATGGCAGCTTACTCCAGTATTCTTGCCTTGAGAATCTCACGGACAGAGGAGACTGGAAGCTTACAGCCCATAGAGTCACACATGACTGAAGCAACTGAGTATGCATGTATACATGATTCAGCAATCCCACTCCTGGGCATATTAAGAGAAAATCATAATTTGAAAAGATGCATGTATTCCAATGTTCATTGCAGCACTATCTACAATAGACAGGACATGGAAGCAACCTAAATGTCCATCAATGGAGGAAAAAATAAAGAAGATGTGATACATATATAAAGTGAAATATTACTCAGCCATAAATGAATAATGCCATTTGAAGTGACATGGATGGACCTAGAGATTGTCAGACCAAGTAAGTCAGACAGAGAAAGACAAATATACAATATTGTTTATATGCAGAATCTTTAAAAAATGGCACAAATGCCCGTACTTACAAAACAGAATAGAGTCACAGATGTAGAAAACAAACTTACAGTTACCAGGGGACAAGGGAGGAGGGATAAATTGAAAGATTGAGATTGACATATACATATTACTATGTATAAAATAGATAACTAATAAGAACCTACTGTAGCACAGGAAACTCTGTTTAATACTCTGTAAGGACCTATATGGAAAAAGAATCTAAAAAATATGTGTATATGTATAACTGATTCACTTTGCTGTTCATCAGAAACTAACACAATATTGTAAATTAACTATACTCCAATAAAAATTAATTAGAAAAATAAGTGTGCTTGTACTGGAAATGAGTAGAGCTTTGGGGTACTTCAGTTGGAAATCAGTTGCAATATAGCTTTGCTGAAATGATAAGAAAAGGGGTTTTCTGCAAAGAGCTGTTTATATATTCACACTATGGTATACTGTTCTGCCTTAAAAAAGAATGGAATAGTTTTGCATGGCATAATATTGATGACCCTTAAAAACATCTGAAGTGATAGAAGTCAGATAAAAAAGACTGTCTTTTGTACAATTCCTTTACATAAAATTTCTAGAGAAAGAAAACCTTTAGACATAACATGCAATTATGTCTGCCTTGGGCAGGGGTGAGGAAATGGAATGGTTGCATGTAAACATAACTTTTTTTTTTTGAGGTCACAAATATGTTACACCTGTGGTGGATTCATGTTTATGTATGGCAAAACCAGTACAATATTGTAAAGTGATTAGCCTCCAATTAAAATAAATACATTTAAATTAAAAATAAAATAAAATTGTATTTTTGTGGTTTGCACAAAACTATACATTTATTAAAATATTTTGAGTTGCACACCTGAAAAAGATTGAATTTTATTAATAATTTTGTATCAGTAAAGTGGCTTTAAAAAATAGCAGCTTGCCTCCCTACCATTAGCCTAATGGACATGTGTCTTTCTTCTTCCTAGACTATCATCGCGGGATGTAAGATTTCCCCATTCTGGTCTCCCACCTTTATTTATTTGAGGATTTTTTCATATTAATTCTTTTACATTTCTCTTTTTTGCTTAAGATCTTTCTCTGAAACCATTACTGATCCAAAGTCAGGTTTTGTAGTTTCAGTTGCTTTTTGTCCCTCAGTCTCAGGAAGGACCTTTCCTGGGTGCAGTGTCTCTGGAGGGAAAGTATACAGATAAGAAAATTGTTGAGGTCACATTTGAGGGAAAAGAGGGGTAGGAAAGAGAACTCTCAGGTATTTTTACCTGAAGTCCATACTCTATAAACGTAATACACATTGGAGATGATCCTAAGTGATACGTCATCATCAAGATTTAGTGACAAGCTTCCATCAGACTTGGTACAGCTATGTTTGGAAAACTGTCTCATAAGATATCACCTGCTTCAAATATGAAAAATAACTACTTTAAGATCGCCAGATAATGTGCGGGTCTAGCTCAGATTTGGTGCTTTCTTTAGGTATGTCATGTGGGCCCAAGAATCTGTTCCTTGGATTTGGGTGGCAGAAATGTCGGCTAATAGTACCTGATAGGGGCCTTTCTAGTGAGAGTGAGAATTTTTCTGCAGGTGTCTTTTCTAATAAAATCTTCAGGTTGCAAGGAGTGATGCTTAAAGTCTCAAGGGCAAACTGAAAAGAATGCTCTACTAAAACATGGTCATTTTTATAGAAGCAATCAGCATTTGTGATATTGGAGTATATTTCCTTTTATCAGTTGTGGTTCAAAAGAAGCAGGAGCCAAGTGCATTGGGTGTTCTGTAATTATCTCAAAGGGTGAGAGTTTATGAACACCAAAAGGAGTGTATCTAACATTTAGAAAGATTGGCAGAACTAATTTTGCACAAGGCATATGGAGGACCTCTGTAAATGTTGCCAACTGAGTCTTAAAATGCCATTATTCTATTCATCTAAAACAGTCTTAGGGTGATAAGCACAGCAAAAGTATTGTAAAACCAGTCAAACAGCACAGATTTGCCTGGCCAGTAAAATTAATTCCTTAGTCACCATGAAGTTTGAGAGAGGTTTCCTAGGTAGAGAATAACTTTTCCAAAAAGACTTTAGTCATAGAAGAAGCAGTAATGTGTCTGCAAGGGTAGACTTCAATCTTATCTTAAAACACATTATATAACAACAACAAAAAAAAACTGCTTCATTGACTACACTGAAGCCTTTGACTGTGTGGATCACAACAAACTGTGGAAAATTATTAAAAAGATGGGAATACCAGTCCACATTACCTGCCTCCTGAGAAACCTGTATGGAGGTCAGGAAGCAATAGTTAGAACCTGACATGGAACAACAGACTGGTTCCAAATTGGGGAAGGAGTATGTCAAGGCTGTATATTGTCACCCTGCTTATTTAACTTATGTGCAGAGTACATCATGCAAAATGCTGGGCTAAATGAAGCACATGCTGGAATCAAGATCACTGGGAGAAATATCAATAACCTCAGATATGCAGATGACACCACCCTTATAGCAGAAAGTGAGGAGGAAGAGCCTCTTGATGAAAGTGAAAGAGAAGAGTGAAAAGCTGGCTTAAAACTCAACTTTCAAACTACCAGGATCATGGCATCTGGTCCCATCATTTAATGGCAAATAGGGAAACAATAGAAACAGTGAGAGACTTTATTTTCTTGGGCTCCAAAATCACTGTAGATGGTGAGTGCAGCCATGGGATTAAAAGATGCTTGCTCCTTGGAAGGAAAGTTATGACCAACCTAGACAGCATATTAAAAAGCAGAGACATTACTTTGCTGACAAAGGCCAGTATAGTCAAAGCTATGATTTTTCCAGTAGTCATGTATGGATTTGGAGAAGGCAATGGCACCCCACTCCGGTACTCTTGCCTGGAAAATACCATGGACAGAAGAGCCTGGTGGGCTGCGGTCCATGGGGTCGCTAGGAGTCAGACACAACTGAGCGACTTCACTTTCACTTTTCGCTTTCATGCATTGGAGAAGGAAATGGCAACCCACTCCAGTGTTCTTGCCTGGAGAGTCCCGGGGACGGCGGAGCCGGGTGGCCTGCTGCCTCTGGGGTTGCACAGAGTTGGACACGACTGAAGTGACTTAGCAGCTTGTATGGATGTGAGAGTTGGATCATAAAGAAGGCTGAGCAGTGAAGAATTGATGCTTTTGAACTGTAGTGTTGGAGAAGACTCTTGAGAGTCCCTTGATCAGCAAGATCAAACCAGTCCATCCTAAAGGAAATCAGTCCTGAAGATTCATTGGAAGGACTGATGCTTACGCTGAAGCTCCACCTGATGCAAAGAGCCAGCTCATTAGAAAAGATCCTGATTCTGGCCAAGATTAAAGGCAAGAGAAAAGGGGATGACATAGCATAAGATCGTTGGATGGCATCACGGACCTAATGGACATGAGTTTAAGGAAACTCCAGGAGATAGTGAAAGACAGGGAAGCCTGTCATGCTGCAGTCCATGGGGGTCACAAAGAGTTGAACATGACTGAGTGACTGAACAACAACTTTTCTCCTGGAAATATCAGCAAGGTGATTTCCTTAACTTCCAGAGAATCAAGTTTATAATGAGCTGGAATCTTGTAATAGCTTAAGTGGCAAGTAAAAGTATTATATCTATAGTTCTTGAACATATAGGTCATTCTAAATTTTATTTTCACTGGAAATAAGAAAGACATGACTTCCACAGTATTCCAAAATCATGAGCTATTCCAAAATCTTATCTACTATCAAAATCTATATTGACAATTTGTTCTTGGCTAAAGTGAAAACCTGTAAGAGCATATAATTCATCCTGTTGGGCCAAAGTAGCCATAGATAAAGATTATCCCTCAACAACATCAAAAGGAGCTGCAATAGCATACCCAACGCAACATTTTCCATTGTCACCTTTTAAATAAGGACCATTGGTGAACCATGAGAAGACAGAAATACCAAAGGTATTTCCTATAGATCACAAGAGTCAGGAAATGATCCATCAGCTTTAAGCAATTGTGAAGGACTTCACCAGTGATGTAGGGGAAAAAGAGTAGCAGGATTAAGGTTACTATGATATAAAAGAGTAATATGAAAAGCAGTTAACAAAATGTCTTCATAGTAGGTCACATGGTTGACTGATAAATGTTCAGTGTAGAGAATTCAGAAGAGCTTCTAATGCATGAGGTACAAAAATGATTAAAAGGAATCCCACAGTGATTTTCTTGATGGTCTTAATCAAAAGGGCAGTAAGCATAATAGTTTTAAGATAAGGGGGTTATCTACATGCCATCAGTTATCAGCTATATTTTATGGATTATGGTGGTCCTTGTATTTTTGGGTGAGTACCCAAAGCCATCCCTTCTCCTTTCATATACAAAAAGAAAAAAGGAATCTCATAATTGGGATCTCCAAGAGAAGGTAGGTTCATCAGACTCTCATTTAAGTCCTTGAAGTCAGTGTCATCTGGTTCTTCCTATAAATTGAGTTGGGGTTGTTGTTCTTTAGTAAAACATATAGAGTTTTGGCCATAAAAGAGACATTTGGAATCCACTTTTTAAAATAACAAACCAGCCCAAGAAACTTTCAGAGTCACTGCTTAGTTTTGGGTTTGGGGAAATTTAGGACATCAAAAAATCTATCAGGATGTAGGTGTATACCATGTTTTGATACCAGTTGCTCTAAGTATCAAACCTGGATTTTGGCAAACTGCAGTTTTTCTTCGGTGAAGTTATGTCCCTTTAAAACTAAAAGCACTGTTTATAATAGCCAGGACATGGAAGCAACCTAGATGTCCATCAGCAGATGAATGGATAAGAAAGCTGTGGTACATATACACAATGGAGTATTACTCAGCCATTCAAAAGAATACATTTGAATCAGTTCTAATGAGGTGGATGAAACTGCAGCCTATTATACAGAGTGAAGTAAGCCAGAAAGAAAAACACCAATACAGTATACTAACGCATATATATGGAATTTAGAAAGATGGTAACAATAACCCTGTGTACGAGACAGCCAAAGAGACACTGATGTATAGAACAGTCTTATGACTCTGTGGGAGAGGGAGAGGGTGGGAAGATTTGGGAGAATGGCATTGAAACATGTAAAATATCATGTATGAAACGAGTTACCAGTCCAGGTTCGATGCACGATACTGGATGTTTGGGGCTGGTGCACTGGGACGACCCAGAGGGATGGAATGGAGAGGGAGGAGGGAGGAGGGTTCAGGATGGGGAACACATGTATACCCGTGGCGAATTCATTTTGATATTTGGCAAAGCTAATACAATTATGTAAAGTTTAAAAATAAAATAAAATTGAAGAACAACAACAACAAAAAAAGAACAACAACAACAAAAAAAAACTAAAAGCGTTAGCAAGTGGATACTGTCTTTCTGTGAGTAGGCTTGAAAAGAAGAGCAAAACAACAAATCACCCACATAATACAAAAGTATAAGCTCCGGGGGACTTTATATCATTCAGATCAGCCTTCAGTATTTGTTAGAAATAAAAAGGACTCTGAGTAAAACCCTAAGGCATTACTGTCCAGGTGAATTTGTTTTTATTTCCAAGTGTAGGGAAAAGACATTGCCTAGCCTCATCAAATAGAATACTAAAGAACGCAGTGCTAAATCAATTAAGGTAAAAAATTTGTTTCTCCTGGCAATGAAGGTTAGTAATGTATGACTGTTGGAAACAACAGAGTGTCCATGAATCCATAAAATATTATATCTAGGAATCTATGGCATGCAGATAACCCCCTTATCTTACAGCTGTTGTGCTTACTGCCCTTAGGAGTGCTTATGACCAAACAATTGCCATTAACACTTGCTATTAATATATCACTAAGCCTAATTAATGAAGAAGGTGCATCTGTAAGATTGCTTAGTAAGTTTTTTTTTTTTTTTTTTTTTTAAGTCAGTACTTTTGGAGATGTCTTTGCTGCTACTGCTGCTAAGTCGCTTCGGTCGTGTCCGACTCTGTGCGACCCCATAGATGGCAGCCCACCAGGCTCCCCCATCTCCCCGGGCAAGAACACTGGAGTAGGTTGCCATTTCCTGATCCAATGCATGAAAGTGAAAAGTGAAAGTGAAGTCGCTCAGTCATGTGTGACACTTAGCGATCCCATGGACTGCAGCCTACCAGGCTCCTCCATCCATGGGATTTCCAGGGAAGAGTACTGGAGTGGGGTGCCATTGCCTTCTCAGGGAGATGTTCTTATGGTTGTTTAATTGAGGATTTTATTTCTTGATGTCCAATATGAAGACACTGTATTAGTGCTTGTTATTAAAAATACCAAGAAACATTTAAAGATGAAAATTTATGTAATAATACTGCTTCAGTTCAGTTCACTTCAGTGGCTCAGACATGTCCGACTCTTTGTGACACCATGAATTACAACATGCCAGGCCTCCCTGTCCATCACCAACTACTAGAGTTTACCCAAACTCATGTCCATCGAGTCGGTGATGCCATCCAGCCATCTCATCCTCTGTCATCCCCTTCTCCTCCTGCCCCCAATCCCTCCCAGAATCAGAGTCTTTTCCAATGAGTCAACTCTTCCAATGAGGTGGCCAAAGCATTGGAGTTTCAGCCTTAGCACCAGTCCTTCCAAAGAACACCCAGGACTGATCTCCTTTAGAATGGACTGGTTGGATCTCCTTGCAGGCCAAGGGACTCTCAAGAGTCTTCTCCAACACCACAGTTCAAAAGCATCAATTCTTCGGCACTCAGCTTTCTTCACAGTCCAACTCTCACATGCATACATGACCATAGGAAAAACCATAGCCTAGATTAGACGGGCCTTTGTTGGCAAAGTAATGTCTCTGCTTTTGAATATGCTATCTAGGTTGGTCATAACTTTCTTTCCAAGGAGTAAGATTCTTTTAATTCCATGGCTACAATCACCATCTGCAGTGATTTTGGAGCCCACCAAAATAAAGTCTGACACTGTTTCCACTGTTTTCCCATCTATTTCCCAGGAAGTGATGGGACCAGATGTCATGATCTTCGTTTTCTGAATGTTGAGCTTTAAGCCAACTTTTACGCTCTCCTCTTTCACTTTCATTAAGAGGATTTTTAGTTCTTCTTCACTTTCTGCCAAAAGGTTGGTGTCATCTGCATATCTGAGGTTATTGATATTTCCCCCAGCAATCTTGATTCCAGCTTATGCTTCTTCCAGCCCAGCGTTTATCATGATGTACTATGTATATAAGTTAAATAAGCAGGGTGACAATATACAGCCTTGACGTACTCCTTTTCCTATTTGGAACCAGTCTGTTGTTCCATGTCCAGTTCTAACTGTTACTTCCTGACCTGCATACAGGATTTTCAAGAGGCAGGTCAGGTGGTCTGGTACTTCCATCTCTTTCAGAAATTTCCACAATTTATTGTGATCCACACAGTCAAAGGCTTTGGCATAGTCAATAAAGCAGAAATAGATGTTTTTCTGGAACTCTCTTGCTTTTTCAATGATCCAGCGGATGTTGGCAATTTGATCTCTGGTTCCTCTGCCTTTTCTCAAACCAGATTGAATATCTGTAAGTTCACGGTTCACATATTGCTGAAGCCTGGCTTGGAGAATTTTGAGCATTACTTTACTAGCGTGTGAAATGAGTGCAATTGTGTGGTAGTTGGAGCATTCTTTGGCATTGCCTTTCTTAGGGATTAGAATGAAAACTGACCTTTTCCAGTCCTGTGGCCACTGCTGAGTTTTCCATATTTGCTGGCATATTGAGTGCAACACTTTCACAGCATCATCTTTCAGGATTTGAAATAGCTCAACTGGAATTCCATCACCTCTGCTAGCTTTGTTCGTAATGATGCTTTCTAAGGCCCACTTGACTTCACATTCCAGGATGTCTGGCTCTAGGTGAGTGATCACACCATCGTGATTATCTTGGTCATGAAGATCTTTTTTGTACACTTCTTCTGTGTTCTTGCCAGCTCTTCTTAATATCCTCTGCTAGGTCCATACCACTTCTGTCCTTTATCAAGCCCATCTTTGCATGAAATTTTCCCTTGGTATCTCTAATTTTCTTAAAGAGATCTCTAGTACTTCCCATTCTGTTGTTTTCCTCTATTTCTTTGCATTGATCACTGAGGAAGGCTTTCTTATCTCTTTTTGCTATTCTTTGGAACTCTACATTCAGATGCTTATATCTTTCCTTTTCTCCTTTGCTTTTTGCTTCTCTTCTTTTCACAGCTATTTGTAAGGCCTCCCCAGACAGCCATTTTGCCTTTTTGCATTTCTTTTCCATGGGGATGGTCTTGATCCCTGTCTCCTGTACAATGTCATGAACCTCCGTCCATAGTTCATCAGGCACTCTATCTATCAGATCAATCCCTTAAATCTATTTCTCACTTCCGCTGTATAATCATAAGGGATTTGATATAGGTCATACCTCAATGGTCTAGTGGTTTTCCCTACTTTCTTCAATTTAAGTCTGGATTTAGCAATAAGGAATTCATGATCTGAGTCATAGTCAGCTCCCAGTCTTGTTTTTGCTGACTGTATAGAGCTTCTCCATCTGTGGCTTCAAAGAATATAATCAGTCTGATTTTGGTGTTGACCATCTGGTGATGTCCATGTGTAGAGTCTTCTCTTGTGTTGTTGGAAGAAGTTGTTTGCTATGACTGGTGTGTTCTCTTGGCGAAACTCTATTAGTCTTTGCCTTGCTTCATTCCGTATTCCAAGGCCAAATTTGCCTGTTACCCCAGGTGTTTCTTGACTTCCTACTTTTGCATTCCAGTCCCCTATAATGAAAAGGACATCTTTTTAGGGTGTTAGTTCTAAACGGTCTTGTAGGTCTTCATCGAACCGTTCAACTTCAGCTTCTTCAGCATTACTGGTTGGGGCATAGACTTGGATTACTGTGATATTGAATGGTTTGCCTTGGAAACGAACAGAGATCATTCTGTCGTTTTTGAGATTGCATCCAACCACTGCATTTTGGACTCTTTTGTTGACCATGATGGCTACTCCATTTCTCTAAGGGATTCCTGCCCACAGGAGTAGATATAATGGTCATCTGAGTTAAATTCACCCATTCCAGTCCATTTTAGTTCACTGATTCCTAGAATGTTGACGTTCGCTCTTGCCATCTCCTGTTTCATCAGTTCTAATTTGCCTTGATTCATGGACCTAACATTCCCGGTTCCTATGCAATATTGCTCTTTACAGCATCAGACCTTGCTTCTATCACCAGTCACATCCACAACTGTGTATTGTTTTTGCTTTGGCTCCATCCCTTCATTCTTTCTGGAGTTATTTCTCCACTGATCTCCACTAGCATATTGGGCACCTACCGACCTGGGAAGTTCCTCTTTCAGTATCCTATCATTTTGCCTTTTCATACTGTTCATGGGGTTCTCAAGGCAAAATACTGGTTTGCCATTCCCTTCTCCAGTGGACCACATTCTGTCAGACCTCTCAACCATGACCCGCCCATCTTGGGTGGCTGCTTATGTAGCACTAAATTAAAAATTCAATAATCATTCTGTAAATCAACACTTAAAATACAGTCTTCAAAAGCATAGAAGGTGGTTTTGATTATTTTCATTTTATAGATGAGAAAACAAATTTTAAGTTTTAAAAGGAAAAATTATGTAGCCATTTGAATTAGGATCAAAAATAGCTTTTTAAACTCTAAATTTTTGTTCTTTACATGGCATAATATTGTTTCCAGTGGATAAATCAATATATGGATGTGAGTGCATGTATTTTGGAAGTCTACAAGTAATAAATGCTGGAGAGGGTGTGGAAAAAAGGGAACCCTCTTACACTGTTTGTGGGAATGTAAACTAGTACAGCCACTATGGAGAACAGTGTGGAGATTCCTTAAAAAACTAGAAATAGAACTGCCTTGTGACTCAGCAATCCCACTGCTGGTCATACACACCGAGGAAACCAGAATTGAAAGAGACATGTGTACCCCAATGCTCATCGCAACACTGTTTACAATAGCCAGGACATGGAAGAAACCTAGATGTCTATCAGCAAATGAATGGATAAGAAAGAGGTGGTACATATACACAATGGGGTATTACTCAGTCATTAAAAATAATACATTTGAATCAGTTCTAATGAGGTGGATGAAACTGCAGCCTATTATACAGAGTGAAGTAAGCCAGAAAGAAAAACACCAATACAGTATACTAACACATATATATGGAATTTAGAAAGATGGTAATGATAACCCTGTATCCAAGACAGCAAAAGAGACACAGATGTATAGAACAGTCTTTTGGACTCTATGGGAGAGGGAGATGGTGGGATGATTTGAGAGAATGGCATTGAAACACGTATAATATCATATAAGAAATGAATCACCAGTCCAGGTTCGATGCAGGATACAGGATGCTTGGGCCTGGTGCACTGGGATGACCCAGAAGGATGGTATGAGGAGGGAGGTGGGAGGGGGTGTTCAGGATGGGGAGCACGTGTACACCCGTGGCAGATTCATGTTGATGTATGGCAAAACCTATACAATATTGTAAAGTAATTAGCCTCCAATTAAAATAAATAAATTTAAATTAAAAAAAAAGAACTGTTACACTTAAGGTAATTTTTTTGCATCCTTAAATTTTTCCCAGGAGTTTTTTAAAATGCAAAAATTCAAAATAATTTATCTTTGATCCTTCTCTTGAATAATCTCTCTAACTTAAAATGTAGTGGGATCACTATTATGGTAATTTCTCAGAGAAATTTACTTTTTTCTAATAAAAAGAAGTAATTTTCGTGTCAATAAGCAACATGTAACTTATTCAATCTTTACTTCCTGGTACTTTTCATTTAGAAATAAAATCTTATCTTCCCATAGGACTTCCTGCATAAAAAGTGTATTTTTATATTAAAAAATACCTTTTATGATTTTCTGAGATATAAACATAAGAATGGTGATGTTAAACAATATATCCTTTAGCTCTAAAATTGTAGTGGGATCATGGTTTCATAAGAAGAAAATTAGTTATGTAGCTAACATTATTGTATAATTTCCCTCAGGATCTCTACAACCAGAGTGGTTTTATTGTATCCTAAAACAAGTCACCTACATTCATGGTAGATATAAAGAAATGTTGAATAAAACAATATCATTCAGCGGTTCACAGTATGAACAAAGACATCTGTTTATGTTACCATGAATAGTTATGAATTGAGATGCTCAAAAGGTTTTGCCTGCAAAGCAACGCCTGCTAATTTATTTTTATAGCAAATGGAAGTCTCATTTTTCACACTTGGGTAGTTTGCATTCAAATGTATGAATAACTTCAAATGCAATCACTTCCACACAGCATGCTTTTTTGTAGAGTGTAAGATGGAATTGCTAATGGTCTCTTGTTGGGTAGTCATCTTATTCATCAAAGGTTTTATCATATTTTATTTTAAAAATGTGACATGTAGGTTGGAATTTATTTCTTTAGAGCACAGTTTAATAAATCTGCAATTAATTAATTTAATACAATATCTAATGTATAAAGTTGAAAAAGAAAATGTAAATTGTTCCTTTAGGAGTCTTGGAATTTTGCCAGTTCACTCTGGGGTTCTGAAACTGAAGATTTTCTTAAAGAATTTTTTTTTAAAACAAAGAAAATTACATACTTTATCTATCAAAATATTTGGATTATTAAAACTTAACAGAAAGGAATATGCTATAAATAAGGTACTTCTAAAAATGACTATCCCAATAGTTGAATATAATAAATCCCAGAAGCCAGGACAAGTATTAAATGTCCAGAAATGTAAATTTAAATTGCAAAATTTTAATTTCTTTTTTATTTCAGATAGCATAGATTGTTGTTGTTCAGTCACTAAGTTGTGTCTGACTCTTTGGCAAGCCCATGGAAAGTAGCCACCAGGCTCCTCTGTCCATGGGATTTCCTAGGCAAGAATACTAGAGTGGAGTAGTCATTTCCTTCTCTAAGGGATCTTTCTGACCCAGGGATTGAACCCACATCTTCTGCATTGCCAGCAGATTCTTTACCACTGAGCCACTTGGGAAGCTGAGAATAGATTGTACTTTTACATAAATATTTCTATTTATCATTATAGGGGGAAATAGAAATAAAGTATTTCAAATCTAAACATAATACATTTGTATCAAATGTTACTTATTCATATGAAGAGTTCTATTCTAAGTATAAATGTTTGAAAAACAAATCAGAGTTAGTTTATCTCAAAATTATAAATATCATTTGTTATCCATGTAATTATGTTTATAATATGATTTTATTCCAATTTAAAATTATCCTATATAAAAATGGAAGTTGACTTATTAGAATTAAATGTAACACACACCACTTCCACAACAAATAAATAAGTGCAGAAATGAGATATTTATGCTTAAATATGCAAATATAGTATTCATTTTAAGAAAAAAATAAGTAATATTAAATTTAACAGGTCAAGTAAATATTTACCATTATTCTTATAATACAGAATTTGTATATATTGTTTACTCTGACAGATACAGTCCTAAGTGCTATACATATTTTATAACATTAATGACACCGCAAGTCTTTGAGAACATGCCAGCTTCACATATAACAGGTTAGAAAACTGAGGCTTGCAAGTAAAGTAATACCTATATCTCGCTCTGTATCGATTAGGTTTCAATCAGGGAAGCAGAGACACCATGAGATATGGAGTAATGGTTTTATGATGAGAATCAGACTTTGATTAACCCAGGGACTGGTTAAAATATGTATGAAGAGTTGGAGCCTCTGAATCTCGTGACTGGCCTGAATTTCTGAAAGTCAGTTGGTAGTCAGGAAGAAAAGCTGGGCATGAAAACCTGGAGCAGGAGGGGAAATCAGAGTCCATTAAAACCACTAGAATATATTGTGCAGCTTGCACCTTGTGTCCGCAGAAGAGAGCAGGGTGAGTGACGGCAACAGACAGGAACAGTGTGCTAGAATACAGCAGTGCTTGCCACTCTAAACTGACCTCAAGAGCAGGAGAGATAGACATGCTTGTGCTCAGTCATGTCCAATTCTTTTGTGACCCCATGTACTAACCTGCTAGGCTCCCTGTCCGTGGGATTCTCCAGTCAAGAAAACTGGAGTGGGTTGCCATTTCCTTCTCCAAGTTTCTTTCCTGACCCAGGGATCGAACCCAGGTTTATTTTGTCTCCTACATAGTCAGGCAGATACTTTAAACTAGTGCCATTGGGAAAGCTTATAAATCTCATGCAAAATCATCTTGTGATGAATTCTAACATGAAAATTAGTGAAAAAGGAATATTGGGGAATGTAGTTTCAACATAGTTAAGACAAAAAACTAAGCCCCATACAATCAATTTTCATTTGAGTCTAATTATTTATCATCATCTGTTTTCTTTTCTACTTCTTTGAATACAAAGTTGAAATCAATTTTTCCTTTCAGATTCTATATAATTGAATTATATAGAAATTAAAAAATAAAGCAGTTGTTTGGAATTATGAAAAACGTTTTCTAAAAGGTGAATTTTAAAATTATCACTTAGCAATCAGTTCAGTTCAGTTCAGTCGCTCAGTCATGTCCGACTCCTTGCGACCCCATGAATCGCAGCACGCCAGGCCTCCCTGTCCATCACCAACTCCCGGAGTTCACTCAGACTCACGTCCATCGAGTCAGTGATGCCATCCAGCCATCTCACCCTCTGTCATCTCCTTCTCCCCCTGCCCCCAATCCCTCCCAGGATCAGAGTCTTTTCCAATGAGTCACCTTTTGCATGAGGTAGCCAAAGTACTGGAGTTTCAGCTTTAGCATCATTCCTTCCAAAGAAATCCCAGGGCTGATCTCCTTCAGAATGGGCTGGTTGGATCTCCTTGCAGTCCAAGGGACTCTCAAGAGTCTTCTAGAGGAATGCAATAAAATTAACTTTATTCCCTCATTATGTTTTCTTTTAATGTTTCAGAATTATTTAAGAAAAATATTTGATAAAATGCTAAATGTTTCACAGGAAGAGAGCACATGAACTAATTCTGACACATAACTTAATTAAAAAATAAAAGTCACTTTATTAGTTCATAATGCTTATATTTAAACAGTCCGTAAAAACAAGACAAGGAGCTGAATGTGGCTCATATCATGAACTCCTTATTACAAAATTCAGATTTAAATTGAGAAAGTAGGGAAAATCACTAGACCATTCAGGTATGACCTAAATCAAATCCCATACTATTATACAATGGAAGTGACAACAGATTCAAGGGATTAGATCTGATAAGAAGAGTGCCTGAAAAACTATGGACCTAGGTTTGCACCTGAACAGAAGTCCATGAAACCAACCCCAAGAAAAAGAAATGCAAAAAGGAAAATTGGTTCTCTGAGGAGGCCTTACAAATATCTGAGAAAAGAAAAGAAGCAAAGGCAAAGGAGAAAAGGAAAGATATATCCATGTGAATGCAGAGTTCCAAAGAATAGCAAGGAGAGATAAGAAAGCCTTCCTAACTGATCAATGCAAAAAAATAGAGGAAAGCAATAGAATCAGAAAGACTAGAGATTCTTCAAGAAAATTAGAGAACCAAGGGAACATTTCATGTGAAGATGAGCATAATAAAGGACAGAAATTGTATGGACCAAACAAAAGTAGAAGATATTAAGAAGAGGTGGCAACAATACACAGAAGAACTATACAAAAAAGATCTTAATGAGCCAAATAAACATTGTAATCACTTGACTAAAACCAGACATCTTTGAGTGTGAAGTCAAGTGGTCCATTGAAAGCATCACTATAAACAAGCTAGTGGAGGTGATGGAATTCCAGCTGAGCTATTCCAAATTCTAAAATAATGTCCTATTAAAGTGCTGCACTCAATATGCCAGCAAAATTGGAAAACTCAGCAGTAGCCACAGGACTGGAAAAGGTCAATTTTCATTCCAATCCCAAAAAAATGCTATGCCAAAAAATTTTGAAACTATCAGACAATTGCACTCATCTCATACACTAGCAAAGCAATGCTCAAAATTCTCTAAGCGAAGCTTCAACAGTGTGTGAACCGAGAACTTCCAGATGTTCAAGCTGGATTTACAAAACCCAGAGGAACCAAAGATCAAATTGCCAAAGTCCACTGGATCATAGAAAAAGCAAGCGTTCTAGAGAAAAACATCTGCTTCATTGACTATGCTAATGCCTTTGTGTGGATCACAACAAACTGTGGAAAATTCTTAAACGAATGTGAATACCAGACAGTTAGAACTGGACATGGAACAATGGACTGGTTCCAAACTGGGAAAGGCATATGTCAAGGCTGTATATTGTCACCCTGCTTATTTAACTTATATGCAGAGTACATCATGAGAAATGCTGTGCTGGATGAAGCACAAGCTGGAATCAAGATGCTGGGAGAAATATCAATAACCTCAGATGTGCAGATGACTTCACCCTTATGGCAGAAAGCAAAGAGGAACTAAAAAACCTCTTGATGAAAGTGAAAGAGGAGAGTGAAAAAGCTGGCTTAAAACTCAACATTCAGAATACTAAGATCTTGGCATCCATTCCCATCACTTCAGGACAAAAAAAAAAAAAGGGGGGGGGAAACAATGGAAACAGTGACAGATTTTATTTTCTTGGGCTCCAAAATCACTGCAGATGGTGACTGCAGCCATGAAATTAAAAGATGCTTACTCCTTGGAAGTAAAGCTATGACCAAACTAGACAGCATATTAAAAAACAGAGACATTAGTTTGCCAAGAAAAATCCATTTAGTCAAAACTATGGTTTTTCCAGTAGTCATGTATGGATGTGAGAATTGGACCATACAGAAAGCTGAGCAGTGAAGAATTGATGCTTTTGAACTGTGGTGCTGGAAAAGACTCTTGACAGTCCCCTGGCCTGCCAGGAGACCAGACCGTTCAATCCTAAAGGAAATGAGTCTTGAATATTCATTGAAAGGACTGATGCTGAAGCTGAAACTCCAATACTCTGGCCACTTGATGTGAAGAACTGACTCATTAGAAAAGACCCTGATGCTGCGAAAGATTGAAGGCAGGAGGAGAAGGGGATGACAGAGAATGAGATGGTTGAATGGTATCAATGACTCCATATACATGAGACTGAGCGAGGTCTGGGCACTGGAGCTGGATAGGGAAGCCTGGTGTGCTGCGGTCTATGGGGTGGCAAAAAGTCAGACACAACTGAGAGACTGAACTGAATTCAATGATTAGATCTATTTGAGTCTTCTAATATAAATAAATTTTGTTTTATTTGTTTTATTTGTTTATTTTTTATTGGAGGGTATGTGTAAATGCTAAATTATATGATACATAAGATATCATCAATAAAATTATTAAGGCTTTTTTGAATAATTTTCCAAATTAATAACTGAATTCATGTTTACTACAATGTCTATAAAACAAACTTTCAGATTTCACTATAGCAGATATATATTTTGTGTTAGTAAAATTTTGCATTGATTAAAAATCCCAATAAAATTAATGTGATGATAACACAAAACCTAATAGTAGATAGCAACCCTCAAATGAGACAGACATTATTTACATCTGATGAAAATGTTCTCTAAATATGACACTGTGATAGTTTGGTTTATAATCATAATCTTGGATAAATCAACAATATTCCTTGCATCACTTAAAGATAGGTGCCATCCAAAAGACTGGGAAAAATTTGATGCAAATTTTACCTGTTACAATATACTTTCTAATGGTAAAATATAGTATATCTTCCCCACTCTCACCCTCAGAATGAGGCTTTTTTTCAGAGTCAGTTAAATTTGTTCTACTGTCCTCTTCATAAAAATCTATTTACTTCTATTCATAGAACAGAATCCCTTGGATACAACTTAAAACATGTTAAGAGTTTAGAAGCAAAAGCAACACAGCTTTAAATGTGTATTTCCTTGGAGAAAATTACTTTCTTGGAAGCAAAAGAATGAGTGTGTTATAAGCAATGAGTCATGGTAAGCTTTGACTTTCAAGTAAGGAGACTGTATGAAAGGAAAACCACAAATGAATCTGCTTATCTACAATAGGCCGAGAACCCTAGAATGTATATTCTCTGTTAATCTAGTAAAACTTTACCCAGGTAAAAATTGATGATATAACGAGCAAAACTTTATAATCATTAGAGCTTTAATTGCAAGTATACATCCAAGATCATTAATTTGCCATTTACAAAATAGGATTTTGGTTGAAATAATGAATGACACATTATGAGCTCTTTTTTGGAAAATCCCAACGTGTGAATGTATATGCCACCATGGATCAGCCAATGAAATTCCTGCAGAACTATTCATATCCCTAAAGGATGATGCCATCAAAGTTTTGCATTCATCATGACAGCAAACGTCAGCAAATCTGGAAGACCCAGCAATGGCCACAGGACTAAAAAAGGTCAACCCTTATCCCTATTCCCAAGGAGGGTGGTACCAAAGAATATGCTAACCATCCGACAATTGCACTCATCTCCCGTGCTAGTAAGGTCATGCTTAAAACTTGCATGCTAGGCTTCAGCATTATGCAAACCAAGAACTTCCAGATGGCCAAGCTGGGTTTAGACAAGGAAGAGGAACTAGAGATCAAATACCAACATTTGCTGGATTATAGAGAAAACAAGGGAATTTCAGAAACATCTACCTACTTACATCTACTATATTAAAGCCTTTGACTGTGTAGATTATGACAAACTGTGGAAAGTTCTTAGAGAAACGGGAATACCAGACCTTCTTACCTGTCTCCTGAGAAACGTGTAAGTGGGTCAAGAAGCAACAGTTAGAACCCTATATGGAACAACTGATTGGTTCAAGATTCAGAAAGGAGTATGACAGCGCTGTCTGCTGTTACCCTGCTTGTTTAACCTATACGCTGAACACATCATAAGAAATGCAAGCTGGAATCAACATAGGTGGGAGAAACATCAAGAACCTCAATTATGTGGCTGATACCACTCTAATAGCAGAAAGCAAAGAGGAACTCATGAGCTTCTTGATAAGGCTCTTGAAGGAGGAGAGTAGAAGACCCGACTTAAGACTAAATATTAAAACAACAACAACAACAACAAAACTAAGATCATGGCATCTGCCCCCATTACTGCAGGGAAAATAGAAGGGAAAAAGGTGGAAGTAGTGACAGATTTCCTCTTCTTGGGCTACAAAATCACTGCAGATGGTGACTGCAGCCATGAAATCAGAGGATTGTTGCTTCTTGGCAGGAAAGCGATGACAAACCTAGATAGTATGTTGAAAAGCAAAAATATATATTACTCTGCTAACAAATGTCTATATAGTCAAGGCTATGTTCTTCCCAGTGGTCATGTTCAGGTGTGAGAGCTGGACCGTAAAGAAGGCAGAGCACCATAGAATTGACACTTTTAACTGTGGTGCTGGAGAAAACTCCTGAAAGTCCCATAGACAGCAAGGAGATAAAAGCAGTCAAACTTAAGGGAGATCAACTCCGAATCTTCGCTGGAAGGACTGATGCTGAAGCTTCAGCTTCAGTATTTTGCTCATCTGATGCGAACAGACAACTCATTGGAAAAGTTCCTGATGCTGGGGAAGATTGAGAGCAGAAGGAGAAGAGGGCATCAGAGGATGCAGTCACTGAACAGCACCATCGATGCAAAAAGCATGAACTTGGGCAAACTCCAGAAGATGGCAAGGGGCAGGGAGGCCTGGAGTGCTGCAGTCCAAAGGGTCACAAAGAGTCAGACATGACTGGGTGACTGAACAACAACAACAACATGGGCCAGTGATAACGTTGGAGGAACCAGTTTTCCAAAATTTGGATAAAATTTTTAAAATAAGTATTTTCAGACATTGAAAAGCCAAAAATGGATTGTGGTTGCTGGGAGAACTAAACCAGACAAGATGAACCTGTTGGTTGCTCTTCAGGCTCGGTGTCTGGGGGAAACGAGAGCACAGGGCAAGGAGGAGTATCCCAAGCAATAATCTTGCTGAGTGTCCAAATTAGTGATCAGATTTTAGGAGAGATCATGGCATGTCTGAACATTTCAGGGACAGTTTCAGAGAAAAGAGATCATTAGAGAAAAAAAGCTCTATAAATAGACATCAGATCCCTTTGAATGTTTCTTGAAAACTAAAACAAAAAGAATGGGTAAAACACCACGTATATGGGTAAAAAATGAGCTGAAACATATGAGTGAAATGTTTTCCAGACTTTCACATAGCTATAATGAAACTGAGTTTCAATGTGCTGGAGTAGAATTCAGTAACCCTCCATAAGAGTCACAGCTTAGTATTAAGGCTAAATACTTGTCAGTGTGTAGGGAACCCCAGATATTCCCTGACACAGCTTCAAAACAATAATTGAAATTCAAGCTAACACTTAATTGCCTACAAGGAAAAAAAAAATCGCAATATTCCTTAGAAGACAAAAAAATCCAGACCCTCAGTAATCTCAAATTAAATGGGTCATCTAAACAAACATTACTCACCATGTTTGAAAGCAATAAAATGCAACTCAGAAAGGAGAAAGCATACCTGTCCATAGAAACAGATCCCCAAATGAGGCAGATGGTTAAATATAGACAAAAATTTTAAAACAATTATTGGTTACATTTGTTACTGCCTCTCTTCTTGACTTTGATCAGGACACATCAAATAAAGTTTGTAAATGTCCAGAGGTAAAAATCTGAACACTTGCTTTTGTTAGTGGGTCTGTGGTAACATTATCATGTGGTCATCTGGCTGAATGAGGAAGGCAAAAAGAGACTGATGTATGGAGTCCCAATATTGTTGTCATTTAGAGACTGTGATTCAGACCATGAACTCCTTAGGCAAAATTCAGACTTAAATTGAAGAAAGTAGGGAAAACCACTAGACCATTAATTCATATATGACCTAAATCAAATCCCTATTATACAGTGGAAGTGACAAATACATTTAAGGGATTAATTAGATCTGATAGACAGACTATGGATGGAGGTTCATGACATCCTACAGAGGTGGTGATCAAAACAATCCCCAAGAAGAAGAAATGAAAAAAGGCAAAATGGTTGTCTAAGGATGCCTTAGGAATAGCTGAGAAAGAAGAGAAGCAAAAGGCAAAGGAGAAAAAGGAAAGATATATCCATCTCAATACAGAATTGCAAGCAATAGCAGGGAGAGATAAGAAAGCCTTCCTAAGTGATCAATGCAAAAAATAAAAATAAAAAATAAAGGAAAACAATGGAATCAGAAAGACTAGAGCTCTCTTCAAGTAAATTAGAGAGACCAAGGGAACATTTCATGAAAAGATGGGCTCTATAAAGGACAGAAATGGTATGGACCTAACAGAAGCAGAAGATATTAAGAAGAGGTGGCAAGAATGCACAGAAGAACTATACAAAAAAATATCTTAATGAGCCAGACAACCACAATGCTGTAATCACTTGACTAAAACCAAAAACATCTTTGAGTGCAAAGTCAAGTGGTCCTTTGAAAGCATTACGCTAGTGGAGGTGATGGAATTCCAGCTGAGCTATTCCAAATTCTAAAACAATGTGCTATTAAAGTCCTGCACTCAATATGCCAGCAAAACTGGAAAACTCAGCAGTGGCCACAGGACTGGAAAAAGACAGTTTTCATTCCCATCCCAAAGAAAGACTCTGCCAGGAATGTTGTAACTACCACACAATTGCACTCATCTCATACACTAGCAAAGTAATGTTCAAAATTCTCTAGGCAAGGCTTCAACAGTGTGTAACCAAGAACTTCTATATGTTCAAGCTGGATTTAGGAAAGCCAGAGGAACCAAAAATCAAATTGCCAATCCACTGGATCATAGAAAAGCAAGAGAATTCTAGGGGAAAAAAAAATCTACTTCTGCTTTAGTGACTATGCTCATGCCTTTGACTGTGTGGATCACAACAAACTGTGGAAAATTCTTAAAGGAATGTGAATACCAGACCACCTTACCTGCCTCCTGAGAAATCTGTATGCAGGTCAAGAAGCAACAATTAGAACTGGACATGGAAAAACGGTCTGGTTCTAAATTGGGAAAGGAGTACGTCAAAGCTGTATATTGTCACCCTGCTTATTTAACATATGCAGAGTACATCATGAGAAATGCTGGGCTGGATGAAGCACAATTTAGAATCAAGATTGCATGGAGAAATATCAGTAGCCTCAGATATGCAGATGACACCACGCTCATGGGAGAAAACGAAGAGGAACTAAAGAGCCTCTTGATGAAAGTGAAAGAGGAGAGTGAAAAGGCTGGCTTAAAACTCAATATTCAAATTACTGATATCATGGGATCCGTTCCCATCACTTCAGGACAAATAGGTGAGAAACAATGGAAACAGTGACAGACTTTATTTTCTTGGGCTCCAAAATCACTACAGATGGTGACTGCAGCCACAAAATTAAAAGACACTTGCTCCTTGGAAGAAAAGCTATGACCAACCCAGACAGCATATTAAAAAGCAGACAAAGTTCCACTTAGTCGAAACTATGATTTTTCCAGGAGTTACATATGAACATTAGAGTTGAAACATAATGAAAGCTGAGTGCCAAAGAATTGATGCTTTTGAACTGTGGTGTTGGAGAAGACTCTTAAGAGTTCCTTGGACTGCAAGGAGATCCAACCAGTCAATCTTCAAGGAAATAAATTCTGAATATTTGTTGGAAGGGCTGAGGCTGAAGCTCCAAAACTTGGCACCTGATGTGAAGAAATGACTCATTGGAAAAGACCCTGATGCTGGGAAACATTGAGGGCAGGAGCAGAAGGGGGCAACAGAGGATCAGATGGTTGGATGACAGCACCAACTTGATGGACATGAGTCTGAGCAAACTCTAGGAGCTGGTGATGGACAAGGAAGCCTGACGTGCTACAGTCCATGGGGTCACAGAGTCAGTCAAGACTGAGCAACTGAACTAACTGTCTCATTGTGGGAAAAGGTATTTTCTTTGTCCTAATATATAGTGTTCTGTATCAATACACTTGTTCAATAGAAACTTCGTACAGTTTACAAAATTTTCAGTCTAGGAATGGCACCAATACTGAAGTCAACATATTTTATCTTGCTAAACTTGTGATATTATATAGAATAAATGCATGTATGGATTACATGAGCTAAATTTGTTGCTTAATGTCAATGTTTACTGACAGTTTCACTTAACTCTATTTGGTCCCTTTAATTGGAGGCATGTGTGCATGCTAAGTTGCTTCAGTCCTGTCCAACTCTTTGCCACCCCATGGACTGTAGCCCACTATGTTCCTCTGTCCATGGGATTCTCCAGGCAAGAATACTGGAATGGATTGCCATTTCCTCCTCCAGGGGATCTTCCTAACCCAGGGATTGAACCCTTGTCTCTTATGTCTCCTGCATTGGTAGGCAGATTCTTTAACACTGGCACCACCCAGGATGCCCCTTAATAGGAAGCAATATAAATCAAAGATATTTTCCTAAACAGGATACAAATACTGCTTATTTTACTAATATGTTAGTGCCTGCTTACTGGGTCAGCCAGGTGCTACTCTTTGCGACACCATGGTCTGTAGCCCACATGCCACTCTGTTCATGGGATTCTCCAGGCAAGAATACTGGAGTGGGTTGCCATTCCCTTCTCTGTAGTTTCTTCCTGACCCAGGGGTCGAATCCAGGTCTCCCTAATTGTAGGCAGTGTCTTTCTTTTTTTTTTTTTTTAATTTAATTTTATTTTTAAACTTTACATAATTGTATTAGTTTTGCCAAATATCAAAATGAATCCGCCACAGGTATACATGTGTTCCCCATCCTGAACCCTCCTCCCTCCTCCCTCCCCATACCCTCCCTCTGGGTCGTCCCAGTGCACCAGCCCCAAGCATCCAGTATCGTGCATCGAACCTGAACTGGCGACTCATTTCATACATGATATTATACATGTTTCAATGCCATTCTCCCAAATCTTCCCACCCTCTCCCTCTCTCACAGAGTCCATAAGACTGTTCTATACATCAGTGTCTCTTTTGCTGTCTCGTACACAGGGTTATTGTTACCATCTTTCTAAATTCCATATATATGCATTAGTATACTGTATTGGTGTTTTTCTTTCTGGCTTACTTCACTCTGTATAATAGGCTCCAGTTTCATCCACCTCATTAGAACTGATTCAAATGTATTCTTTTGAATGGCTGAGTAATACTCCATTGTGTGTATGTACCACAGCTTTCTTATCCATTCATCTGCTGATGGACATCTAGGTTGCTTCCATGTCCTGGCTATTATAAACAGTGCTGCGATGAACAGTTTCTTTACTGTCTGAGCTACCAGACCACCAGAAAAAAATGCTCAGTTAAATACTTTAAAATGCAATGTGGTATATTATATTAATATAGCACATTAATATGTAAAACACCTATTGACACATATGAACATTATTTAAAACTCAGCTTTAAATTTGTAGACTTGAGCTCTTATAATTGAATAAGATAAAAGAGCAAACATAATCATCTTGAAAAGTTAGCTTTTCTCATTAAAAGTGGTCTTCATTGACAGTACAGTTCAAACTCAAGATCGATTACTGTTGATGATACCTTTCATCTGTTTAGCTGTGTCCCCATCAGCTGCTGACTTTACTCCTTCTGTTTTCTGTCTCACATTCCATCTTAATAATTCCTACATATGTTACTCATACCTGGTGGACATGTGAGCACCAGAAATGCCAAATTTTCACATTCTTTCCTGTGGCAGAGATCATTAGCTCTATAGACATTTTTGACACAAAAGGCAGGGTGCTTAGTGACTTTGCAATTGAGTTCAAAATCTAACATGAGCATTTTACTTTCTCTAGCATGTTCTTACTTGGAGGAAGATCATACCAAACTAACAGTCAGACTCTTCTAAGGGCTAAAAATGTAGATCTTAGTAATTTTAAGCTAGGTAATAAATGTCACCCTGATTTTTTTATATTTCCATACATTTTACTAAGATATAACCACATTTTATTCACCACATATTTATTGAGCTCCTAATAGATTAGTCACATTTCAAAACTCCACAGTAAAAATCTGTGACTTTGGAAAACACACAGAAACATATACATGAACATTTAGGTACAAATAAAATTAAAACAGCAAAATTTAAAAGTTTGTAGTAATTAATTCATGTAATAGTTTCTATTAGCAGTGTTAAAAATCTGATTTTAATTGAGTTTTTCAATTTTCCTTTTAGTTGATTATGATGTCAGTGTTCTTATTTTAATACTGTTGCTTAAATAAAAGTTTAGTTGAAAAGAAAAATTGTTTATTTGAGTATTTTCCATTTAGACATGTGGACAGATGTTAAGTATAAGCTTGCTACCTGACAAGAAGCAGGATATTTTCGAACTAATTTTTTAATGATAAATATCTATTAAAACAATCTTTCATTTTGTCATTTAAATACTGTTATAGTATTTAAGGTCCATTTTTCAGTGTTTATTAGTAAATACCATTTTTAATTTCCACCTTATAGAGTGTGATTTTTAAAATCTAAAACAGACCCAGATTGAAATTTCATGTGAACCGGATTTCATAAATGGTTATCAGAAGGAAAAGCATAGCATGAAATAGTTTTATTTTTATTTTAATCTTTAGTCAGTGAGTTTTCAAAATTTCAGTTGTCTTTTTGCTAAATAAGAACAAAATTAGTTCTCACAAATCACCCTGCTTATTGAACTTATATGCAGAGTACATCATGAGAAATGCTGGGCTGGAAGAAGCACAAGCTGGAATCAAGATTGCCAGGAGAAATATCAATAACCACAGATATGCAGATGACACCACCTTTATGGCATAAAGTGAAGAGGAACTAAAAGGCCTCTTGATGAAAGTGAAAGGGGAGAGTGGAAAAGTTGGCTTAAAGCTCAACATTCAGAAAACGAAGATCATGGCATCTGGTCCCATCACTTCATAGGAAATAGATGGGGGAACAGTGGAAACAGTGTCAGACTTGATTTTTTTGAGCTCCAAAATCACTGCAGATGGTGATTGCTGCCATGAAATTAAAAGACGCTTACTCCTTGGAAGGAAAGTTATGACCAACCTAGATAGCATATTCAAAAGCAGAGACATTACTTTGCCAACAAAGGCCCATCTAGTCAAGGCTATGGTTTTTCCAGTGGTCATGTATGGATGTGAGAGTTGGACTGTCAAGAAGGCTGAGTGCCGAAGAATTGATGGTTTTGAACTGTGGTGTTGGAGAAGACTCTTGAGAGTCCTTTGGACCGCAAGGAGATCCAACCAGTCCATTCTGAAGGAGATCAGTCCTGGGTGTTCTTTGGAAGGAATGATGCTAAAGCTGAAACTCCAGTACTTTGGCCACCTCATGCGAAGAGTTGACTCATTGGAAAAGACTCTGATGCTGGGAGGGATTGGGGGCAGGAGGAGAAGGGGACAACAGAGGATGAGATGGCTGTATGGCATCACTGACTCGATAGACGTGAGTCTGAGTGAACTCCGGGAGTTGGTGATGGACAGGCAGGCCTGGCGAGCTGTGATTCATGGGGTCGCAAGGAGTCGGACACTACTGAGCAACTGAACTGAACTGAACTGAATCAACCTTACTGGGCTTCTCTGGTGGCTCTAGTAGTAAAGAATCCACCTGCAATGCAGGAGACCTGGGTAGAATCCCTGGGTTGGGAAGATCCTCTGAAGGAGGAAATTGCAGCCCACTCCAGGATTCTTGCCTAGAGAATCCCCACAGACAGAGGAGCCTGGCAAGCTGCAGTCCATGGGGTCAAAAAGAGACATGACTGAGGAACTAAGCACAGCACAGCAATTAACCCTACTATTCATTTATTTTCCACTGCTATTTATTATTATAAGAAGTTAATGATATAAATGTTTAATAATTAACTTTCAACTAGATAACATGATTGCAATGAAGCCTCTAAAGCACTTACAGAAATCTATCAATGGCATAAACAGTTTTTGAAATTGACTTGACTTAATATTGATTAATATTAAAAACCAGGAAGTTAGGCAACTCTGAATATTCAATCAGAACTGGGTTAATGAAAATAGATAACTGAACTGGTACTAGAATGAGTGATTCTTTATTATTTGTCCACCTTTCTTCATTATTTGTCCCCAGTTTTTGCTCTTCAGAGTTTTTTGCTTTAATTATTTCCAAGACTAGAGTTGCTAGATTTATTTTTCCCTGAAGGGACCAGATTACAATTCAGCAGAATACTGTGGAACATAAATCGTTTTCACTATTTGTTGCTAGTTAAACTATTTGTTACTAGTTAAACAAGTTAATGTAAAACTAGTTAACTTTGGTTTCCATTTGTTAAAAAAAAAAAAATTCAGGACTAGCATATTTGAGACTCTTAGTAAATACTGAGTCTGAGGATAAGGTTTAGAAAAATTTAGCCTTCTATAAGCTTTAGTAAAAAGATAAAATTAGCCCCCTAAAGGGATATTTCTCTCAAGTGAATTTTAAGTTTATAACTTAAATGCATTGCAGATATTTCACAAAGTTTTACATTTCTTTTTATATACACCTTATAGTTTTTCTTTGGTTGTTTTTAGTTATGCCTTTTTAAACACAGATTTTATAAGTCTTGTGTCTGGATTTTTGGAAAATAGAAAGAAAAATTTTGTCTCCTCTTGAATGTTTGAAAATTTCTATAACAAAAGCTAAACAAAGAGATAATGTTCTTATTTGAATAATAGCAGCTAATATTTCCTGAATAATGTATACATTCCTGGCTTTAGGCTAAATCCTTTTCTTGCATTATCATATATTCCTTATAGTAAAGTCTTGAGATATTTTTTCCTTGTCATTCCCTTGTACAAAAGAAGAAAGTCTTAACTGAAAATAAAATAATGCACAATATGAAAGTTGTGAGTGAAGTTTTATTTTGGGCCAAATGAGGAATACAGCCCAATACACAGCCTCTTAGATAGCTCTGAGGAGCAGCTCCAAAGAGGTAGAGGGGTGGTCAGTAAATATATAATTTTCGGGAAGGGAGGATACATGCAGTCAACACTTCTGTCAGAATGTTGCTATTAGTCAAAAGGAGATGTCTCCGTTAATGGTTTTAGGGATTTTTTAGATATCAGAAGATGCAAGAAATTGGTTACTTAATAAATAAATATTTCTAACTATTGTGTTTTATCATGCATTGTGCATTTTAATGTAAAGTGTCTTTCTTTGGTTGTTCGGTTCAGTTCAGTTTAGTTCAGTCTCTCAGTCATATCTGACTCTCTGCAACCCCATGAATCGCAGCACGCCAGGCCTCCCTGTCCATGACCAACTCCTGGTTTTTACCCAAACTCATGTCCATCGAGTCGGTGATGTCATTCAGCCATCTCATCCTCTGTCATTCCCTTCTCCTCCTTCTCCCAATCCCTCCCAGCATCAGGGTCTTTTCCAATGAGTCAACTCTTCCCATGAGATGGCCAAAGTATCAGATGCTATGATCTTAGTTTTCTGAATGTTGAGCTTTAAGCCAATTTTTTGAAACTCCTCTTTCACTTTCATCAAGAGGCTTTTTAGTTCCTCTTCACTTTCTGCCATAAGAGTTATGTCATCTGCATATCTGAGGTTTTGGTATTTCTCCTGGCAATCTTGATTCCAACTTGTGCTTCTTCCAGCCCAGCATTTATCATGATGTACTCTGCACATAAGTTAAGCCGGGTGACAATATACAGCCTTGACATACTCCTTTTCCTATTTGGAGCCAGTCTGTTGTTTCATGTCCAGTTCTAACTGTTGCTTCCTAACCTTCATATAGGTTTCTCAAGAGGCAGGTCAGGTGGTCTGGTATTCCCATCTCTTTCAGAATTTTCCACAGTTTATTGTGATCCACACAGTCAAAGGCTTTGGCATAGTCAATAAAGCAGAAATACATGTGTTTTTCTAGGACTCTCTTGCTTTTTTGATGATCCAGCAGATGTTGAAAATTTGATCTCTGGGTCCTCTGCCTTTTCTTTTTCTTTTTTTTTTTTTTCTAATTTATTTTATTTTTAAACTTTACAATATTGTATTGGTTTTGCCAAATATCGAAATGAGTCTGCCACAGGTATACATGTGTTCCCCATCCTGAACCCTCCTCCATCCCCATACCATCCCTCTCGGTCTTCCCAGTGCACCAGCCCCAAGCATCCAGTATCGTGCATTGAACCTGAACTGGTGGCTCGTTTCATACATGATATTATACATGTTTCAATGCCATTCTCCCAAATCTTCCCACCCTCTCCCTCTCCCACAGAGTCCATAAGACTGTTCTATACATCAGGGTCTCTTTTGCTGTCTTGTATACAGGGTTATTGTTACCATCTTTCTAAATTCCATATATATGTGTTAGTATAGTGTATTGGTGTTTTTCCTTCTGGCTTACTTCACTCTGTATAATAGGTTCCAGTTTCAACCACCTCACTAGAACTGATTCAAATCTAAAACCAGTTTAAACATCTGGAAGTTCATGGTTCAAATATTGCTGAAGCCTGTCTTGGAGAATTTTGAGCATTATTTTACTAGCGTGTGAAATGAATGGAATTGTGTGGTAGTTTGAGCATTCTTTGGGATTGGAATGACAATTGACATTTTCCAGTTTTGTGGCCCCTGCTGAGTTTTCCAAATTTGCTGGCATATTGAGTGCAGCACTTTCACAGCATCATCTTCCAGGATTTGAAATAGCTCAACTGGAATTCCATTACCTCCACTAGCTTTGTTCATAGTTCTGCTTTCTAAGACCCACTTGACTTCACATTCCAGGATGTCTGGCTCTAGGTGAGTGATCACACCATCATGATTATCTGGATCAGGAAGCTCTATTTTGTACAGTTCTTCTGTGTATTCTTGCCACCTCTTCTTAATATCTTCTGCTTCTGTTAGGTCCATACCACTTCTGTCCTTTATCAAGCCCCTCTTTGCATGAAATTTTCCCTTGGTATCTCTAATTTTCTTGAAGAGATCTCTAGTCTTTCCCATTCTGTTGTTTTCCTCTATTTCTTTGCATTGATCACTGAGGAAGGTTTTCTTATCTCTTCTTGCTATTCTTTGGAACTCTGCATTCAGATGCTTATATCTTTCCTTTTCTCCTTTGCTTTTTGTTTCTCTTCTTTTCACAGCTATTTGTAAGGCCTCCCCAGACAGACATTTTGCTTTTTTTCATTTCTTTTCTTGGAGATGGTCTTGATCCCTGTCTCCTGTACAATGCCATTAACCTCTGTTAATAGATCATCAGGCACTCTATCTGTCAGATCTAGTCCCTTAAATCTATTTCTCATTTCCACTGTATAATCATAAGATATTTGATATAGGTCATACCTGAATGATCTAGTGGTTTTTCCTACTTTGTTCAACTTAAGTTTGAATTTGGCAATAAGTTCATGATCTGATCCACAGTCAGCTCCCAGTCTTATTTTCACTGACTGTATAGAGCGTCTCCATCTTTGGCTGCAAATAATATAATCAATCTGATTTCGGTGTTGACCATCTAATGATGTCCATGTGTAGAGTCTTCTCTTGTGTTGTCAGAAGAGGGTGTTTGCTATGGCCAGTGCATTCTCTTGGCAAAGGTCTATTAGCCTTTGCCCTGCTTCAATCCGTACTTCAAGGCCAAATTTGCCCGTTTCTTCAGGTGTCTCTTGACTTCCTACTTTTGCATTCCAGTCCCCATATAATGAAAAGGACATCTTTTTTGGGTGTTAGTTCTAAAAGGTCTTGTAGGTCTTCATAGAACCGTTCAACTTCAGCTTCTTCAGCGTTACTGGTTGGGGCATAGACTTGGATTACCGTGATATTAAATGGTTTGCCTTGGAAGCGGACAGAGATCATTCTGTCATTTTTGAGATTGCATCTAAGTACTACATTTTGGACTCTTTTTTTGACCATGATGGCTACTCCATTTCTTCTACAGGGTTCCTGCCCACAGTAGTAATTATAATGGTCATCTGAGTTAAATTCACCCATTCCAGTCCATTTTAGTTCACTGGTTCCTAGAATATCAGTGTTTACTCTTGCCATCTCCTGTTTGACCACTTCCATTTTGCCTTGTATCATGGATCTAACGTTCCAGGTTCCTATGCAATATTGCTCTTTACAGCATCAGACCTTGCTTCTATCACCAGTCACATCCACAACTGTGTATTGTTTTTGCTTTGGCTCCATCCCTTCATTCTTTCTGGAGTTATTTCTCCACTGATCTCCAGTAGCATATTGGGTACCTAGTGACCTGGGGAGTTCCTCTTTCAGTATCCTATCATTTTGCCTTTTCATACTGTTCATAGGGTTCTCAAGGCAAGAATACTGAAGTGGTTTGCCATTCCCTTCTCCAGTGGACCACACTCTGTCAGACCTCTCCACCATGACCCTCCAGTCTTGATTGGCCCCACAGGCCATGGCTTAGTTTCATTGAGTTAGGCAAAGCTATGGTCCTTGTGATCAGATTGGCTAGTTTTCTGTGATTATGGTTTCAGTGTGTCTGCCCTCTGATGCCCTCTCGCAACATCTATCATTTTACTTGGGTTTCTGTTACCTTGGTTGTGAGTTATCTCTTCACAGCTGCTCCAGCAAAGCACAGCCACTGCTCCCTACCTTGAACTAGGTTGCCCCTCCTGACCTTGAAAGTAGAGTAGCTCCTCTTGGCCCTCCTGCGCCCGCATAACCACTGCTCCTTGGACATGGGTTGCACCTCTCGGCTGCCGCCCCTGACCTCGGCCTTGGGTAGCTCGTCTTGGTCACCGCCCCTGACCTCGAACGTGGGATAGCTCCTCTCAGCCACTCCTGCACTGTCTCAGCCTGGCGCTGTGGGTTGCTGCCCCTGACCTTGGGTGTGGGGTAGCTCCTCTCGGCCGCGATTCTGCGGGGTCGGTAGTGGCCGCTACGCTTCTGCGCTCTTTGATTGTTAGATAAACTCAATCCCTGCTTTCTTGTTATTTAACTTGCCTGGTGTATCCTGCCTTTTTTTATTCAGCTCATTGAATATTTATATTGTTTTCCCATCTTATACATTTTTTCTTTTTAAAATATCAGTTGTTAATTTAAATACCTCAGGAATGACTTGCTATGCCTTGAAATTTAGTGAAGCAAAATTTCTTGGTGATTTGGTATACTTATCTATTCATTTGCAGGAATTAAGCTTTTGTTTCATTTTTCTTTCTTTTTTCTTTTTTTTTTTTTCTTTTTTCAGTTCCTGATTGTAATTCCAATGTGATGCTTACAAAAGCCATTTGTGAAGACAAAGAATGAACTTTTAGGTAAAATAAGTCCCTCGATAGTATACATTTTTGTAATATTATCAACACAAAAGCATGAGCATATAATCTTGCTTCTAAAATTATAGCATGGTTTGAAGTTTTTGTACTGTTATTCATGGTTTTTGAAAAGTTGACTCATATATTTCAAACAATACCTAGTATCTTTCCCTGAAATTATGGTGTCATATATCTACAACAGAGTTGTAAACTGCCAACCAACTAGGAGAGGAGTCATATCAAAATACACTACTTGACTACACCCGATAAAATCATTGGGACTCCTAGGTGGCTCAGTCGTAAAGAATCTGCCTGCCAATGCAGGAGCCACAGGAGACATGGGTTTAATCCCTGGGTTAGGAAGATTCCCTGGAGGAGGAAATGGCAACCCATTCTAGTATTCTTGCCTGGAGAATCCCATGGACAGGGGAGCCTGGCAGACTACAGTCTATGGGGTTTCAAAGGGTCAGACATGACTGAGTGACAGAACACACGCAATAAAATCATGAAAATAATCTATGATTATTTTAATAACAATAGCTTTGATCAATTCTGAGTAAATTAAGTAAGATTATTATACCTATTGAATTCTTATTTAAATGTAGTCAACATAAATAGTGCCCAACTTATCAATGAGCAAGAGAATATGCATTTATATAATTAGAATACATCCATAAAAACTGATAGATTTACAAATGTACTTATTGATATGCAAATTCAAAAACCAAGTGATAATTTACACTAGGGCTAATAAACAGCACCTAGTTTTTTCGCTACCAATAGGAGCAAAAGTCCATGTACTAAAATTGTGTCTTTATTTTAAAAAACTTTTATAATTTATCAAGGTCATATACTCACACTGCTGCTGCTAAGTTGCTTCAGTCGTGTCTGACTCTGTGCAACCCCATAGATGGCAGTCCACCAGGCTCCCCTGTCCCTGGGATTCTCCAGGCAAGAACACTGGAGTGGGTTGCCATTTCCTTCTCCAGTGCATGAAAGTGAAAAGTGAAAGTGAAGTTGCTCAGTTGTGTCCGACTCTTAGAGACCTCTACAAATGCCTTATTAGGATCTTAATGAGATTCATAAAACATTACAATTTATTTCATTTTTAATCATTTATAAATCTTATGTAATTTTTCATGTTCAAATTGTTTGAAGGCCTATTAATTTTTAATATTTGTATACATCTTATAATTCTATAAATGTGAGAAATAGTAAAATTTAATAGTCAAACAAGGCCTGGGCACTATATAAAATTAGACAACACATAAAACTTATGGACACTACTATATAAAATTGATTTTCTTTTTCATTCTTGTAAACTAGCTTGTTAAATTATATTGTATTTTAGACCAGAGAGAATATCAGAATAGTTAAAGGTATGTGAGAATATTTGTCCTAAGCTATGTATAGAGTGAAGAAATATATGTAAAGATAACTAGAGATAGAGAGGGGGAAAAGGGGAATTAGGTTAAATCTACAAGGGTAAGTGATTTAGTAATCCAAACATCAAAAAATACACCCAAAAAATTATGTACATGGACATTAAATAAAGTTCAATAACATTCATATTAAAATTTAATGACTGAGTAGAGTTTTCACCCAAATGTAAGTTATCACATAAGAGTAAGTTAAAAAGTTCTCATGGTTACAGTATCCAAAAATGATGATAAAACTAAGTTCAAGCCAAGATTAATAATAAGCAGAACCAATTGCTGAAATAAACATGAAAAATGAGACCAGGAAAATAATCTATTTCCAAATGTTGGAGATCAGGACCTTCAAAAATAAGAGTATTTAAATTGCTTTATATGGTTTGTAGTTATGCAGCAGAAAACAGAGATTTTCTTTTTAAATGCTTGGTTTTCATGGATCCCTGAAAATCCATTGCCCCAGAGGAACCCTAAGTCTTCTTTCTACTATAGCATCTGAGCAGTGAGAGTGCCTGGGTTGCCATATTTCATGGTTCAGCTTATAGTTTATCATGTCATCTATCCTAGATATTGCATTGTCATATATGTTTGATATTATTTTAGAAAACCAGGAAAGAAGGACACATGGAATCAAATGAAATATTACAGTAAGTGGTTCTGATTTATTGAGAATAATCTTTATGTATATTAAAGTGATCATAGAACTGGAATTACTGCATTCTGACTCGTAAAACCTTCTGCATTAATTCAGACTTCTTTCCCCGAATGAAACTGTTTTTCACTTCTGTGACAATCTTACATAACATTTGTAAAATTTTAAAGTCATTCTAAGGGTAAGATTATAAGCATTTTAAAATTATTCAACATTGTAGGAACCAATATTCAATGGTATGAAAGAAAAATTGTTATAATTTTCAGATGAAATGAGAAGATTGACAAAAATGGGTAAATTGGGAAAAGTACAACAAAGAATCTTTAGATCCCGTTGATTTTAATGTGACATTTTAAGAAGCATATTCATAACGATTTTCAGATATCGTACATATAAATATTGTGTTCTTGGATCATTCAGTTGTGTCCAACTATTTGCGACTCCATGGACTGTAGCCTGCCAGGCTTCCCTGTTCATGGGATTCTCTAGGCAAGAATACCAGAGTGGGTTGATGATTCCCTTCTCCAGGGGATCTTCTCCACCCAGGGATAGAAGCTGGGTTTCCTGCATTGCAGGCAGATTCTTTACCATCTGAGCCACCATGGAAGCCCATAAAATATTACCACATAATACGGAAATGTAGTACTATCACAAAGAGAGAGGATCGATTTTATACTAGAAAGGCATTCAGTAATAAATGGCAGTCATCATCTAATTTGTTCCAAACTACCTTTTGAAAACAAATAGGAAGGAAAAAAAAAGTATGTTTGTTTTATCCACAACTGACAGTATCAGTAAAACTGAGAGTCAAAGGTTTTATAAATCATACTTCTCTTGCCAATACCAATTAATTTTCTTATTCATATATATTAATTAACATAGGTATTCTAATTTCCATTATTTAAAAGGCAAGTAAAACTCTCTTTCATCAAAATGATACTACATTTAAAATTTTAATTATAAAGCTAGCTAAAGGTTTGCATCCAGTATTTAGAAAAAAGTAATTTATTTTAAATTGGTCATTAAATAGTAATTGGGAATAAAGTATTTTTTAAATGAATGCAAAATACCAATAAGCATTATATCAATATCAGTTCCTACTTAACAAATACAGCTTTTAAATGAAAATTTCCCCACATAAAATGCACCATCAAGTCTGTGTTGTCACATACATGCTGCTGCTGCTGCTGCGTCACTTCAGTCGTGTCCGACTCTGTGCGACTCCATAGACGGCAGCCCACCAGGCTTCCTGTCCCTGGGATTCTCCAGGCAAGAACACTGGAGTGGGTTGCCATTTCCTTTTCCAATGCATGAAAGTGAAGAGTGAAAGTGAAGTCGCTCAGTTGTGCCCGACTCTAGCGACCCCGTGGATTGCAGCCTACCAGGCTCCTCCATCCATGGGATTTTCCAGACAAGAGTACTGGAGTGGGGTGCCATTGCCGGTGTATTTAATTTTAATACAGTATTTTAGGATGTTAGAAAATACAATTGTATTAATAAAACTAATATATGATTAATAAAAGTTCAACCTTTGTAAGAAAATTTATTGTATATCTAAATATGTATTTCTTCAAAAATAGTTCTAAGTATGTTAAAGAGGAGCACTATTAACAAATATTAATCATGAAAGTTAATAATTATTGGGTACTTACTGTACCCTAAGTACAGAATAACTGCTTAAAGAATTATCTGTTTTTGATTATATGTCATGTTTCCTTTTTCCAGAACTAATTACAAACTATTATTTTATACTATGCATTTCTACAGTGTGATTTTTACAGCACTTTTAAAATGGATAAAGCTATACTTAATTAATTTTATATTTTTCAAGTTTATGCAGCACTGAGAAAATACTGATTGTAACCCTTTTTTCTTCCTTTTCTGAAATTCAGGAAATGTTTATAGGGATAATGTTTATAAGGATTAGTCTTCTGTCTGAAATTCATGAATCTAACTTTTAGCCACAGTCAATAGGTCTATTAACTAAAAAAATTAATACAAATCATTATATCTGAATGTCTTACTGCTATTTCAACCAAGTCAACACAGGATAAATATATGTCTTTAAAAGTACATTTCAGCATTTTTCCATTTCTTGGTCTATTCCACAAATCTGTTAAAATAATTATTTATAACATGTGCAATTTCTAACCTCTTAGATAAAAGGTAACAAATCAACTATATTAATATTTTACTTGAAAGAAATTGTATTCTGAAATTCCTGATGCCATCACTAGACACACTGGAGCTCAAATTGCCCATTCACTGTCATTCTGAAAGAACAGACTTTGGTCTAGGACAAAAGTGTCAGAGTGAGAGCTAAGATTTCTTGAGTCACAGGTTTGCATTCCTTTTACATCAGCAATAGGCCACCATACTGAAAATGTTCAAACAAAACAAAACCTGAGGTGTTTTACTTTCAACTGAATATTTCCTCATATATTTTCTCCCTATTGTAGTGATTGGTAACAGTGTGTATTTTTGCTACATTACATACTTTGTACTGTAACACTCCAAACAAGTTTAAATTATTTAATACAAAGATCAATTTTAGTTTTATTCTTACTTTTTTTAAAACCATTATCCTTGAGAGATGATAAACTTTATATTCACAATTATAAACAAACAAAAACAGATGGTTTGAGATGATTAAATTTTCAAATTGCTAATTATAAACAGACAAGTGGCCATAATTTTCATGGTAGTCATTGCAATAATCATTTCCAATTTTCAGCTATAAAAAAACTATTAAAGAAAGTATAAAATGATAGCTATGATATTTGGGTGAACTAGTATTTCTCCATGTAGACACTTTGCTAAGTAAGTGTCATGGTTTAATTATTCAGCTGACTTCCATCCAGAGGAATTCTGTCCATCTGTTCAAATCCATGTTAAACAGGGTCATTTAAGAAAATGAACTTACAATAACATATGGTAACTAAATTCAGTATGGATTTTCTACTGCATTGATTAACTTAGAGAAATTCTCTTATGAAAATATGAATGTTCACACATCAAATTTTTCTTCTACCATAGAAGAAGTGAAGGAAAAGCAGGCTTTCCAGTTGGTGTCAATTGTGTACACTACTCTTATCCAATCTGAGATTGGATAATTTCAGATAGGACCACATATATATTGTATGTTTCACTTGAGGAATATAAAAGATTTTGCTTACTAATTTTTAAACGGCTTTGAAGTTTACTCTTTAAACTGGAATTTGTGTTTATGTTAAACAGATTCAAACTTAGAATAGTAACAGAAAAATAAAAGACTGACAAAGAAGTTCGTATAAGGAAAAAAAAAAAAAAGATGAATGTACCCTTCTAAGATTTGACTTGACTGATTAGCTCAATAATTTAATGATAAAAATAGTAAAAAAAAAAAAAAAATTGAGCTATATCTTTTCTTTGCAGTAACTGTTGTCTGGTTTGGTGTCCTACACAGGGATCTAATGTTTCAGGACAAATTCCAAGTGTTCTGTCCACATTACTTTTCGTGCATGCAAATTACTTTTAGATAAGATTTACCCCCAAATTCTGAGGTATCTCTAAGCTACCCACCTTCACTGAAACTTTCTCTACTTTTGAAACCAGAAAGCCAAAAAAGAAGAAGAAAAAAGAAAAAAAAAAAAAAAAAACTTAGACATCTACATGAGATTTGAGAAGCTAAGTGACTCAATAGTTAATGAAAAAAAAAATTAAAGTATGATGCATGCTGTGAAAATGGACAATGAATGAAACACAGAGTGCACAGTTGTTTCAGCATGGGAAATATGAAAAAATCCAGGATTTATCAAATTTGTATTTATTTTCATTACCTTTTTTAGTTTTGTCTGTCGTTTTCACTGAGAATCTAAGACAATGAGAACAAGAGAATTAGGTGCAGCTTTCTGCCGGAGTCCAGCTCCAGCAGCCAGGAATTCAACCTGAAGAGATGGACGGTGTCGGCGAATGAGACAGCCTCTCAGTTTTCTTTTGGACCGCCTATTTTTTCAAGTTTAAGATTCTCTTTTATACTTTTACAAAAACATTAGGCCAGAGGTTTGACATTTTTAGTTCCCCCTCTCCCAGATTTATTATCTCCATAAACCATTGTTGTTCTTCAAACAGAGTTCCTGATTTAGGGATTCTCTTGGAATCAGCCTTATCATTTATTATCTACCTCCTCTAATGTGTCCTATAGTTAACTTGTGATTACATTGTAACTCATGCTACATTTCTCAGTTTACTACTTATCTTCCTAAATCCTGTTTGCCCCTAACATCCTGAGTTCACTATCTCTTAAAAATGCTTCTAGCTATAGTATCTATAAAAATTCCTAACTTCTATAAGCTATAGAAAAATATGCTAACTTTACAACATTCCTTAAATCTTTAACTTCTAACTATTTTAATTATTTCTAAGCCCTAAATTCAGTAAACTCATTTGCAATAAACATTCTCCTCACAAATAGGCTTCAGATAGCAATCCCTTCCTTGGCCTCAAGCTACGGCCTATGTACTCATTCTGGAACACTCTTTTGTAAAAGTCCTTGAACAAATGTCAATGATTAACTTTATGAATTATTTTCTGAGCACAGCTGCAGAAGGCTTTGTGCCTTCTCATGCTCCTCTCAAGAACAATAAGCACCTTAATACTCCTTTTCAGTCAACTCAGCTGAGGAGAGGAAAAGACAAGTCAGAATTACAAGGCCTAACTCCTTTATCCCAGGACCGTGCCTGTGGAATGAAGAGAGGGGTCTGGGGCCATGCTTCCATTTTGTCAGTAATGCCTAACGTGGCTCCTGACAGCTTTCACCATTGTGCATTCAGTTCCAGGCAAAAATATAATGACATTTGATTTGTGGATTCTTCTGACCCCCACTTCTGCCCCTCCCATTTCCATTTTTGAACAAAAAATAATTATTGATACAGTGTTGCTCAGTAAAATTTTAGTATTTCACTTTGCAAAATGTTTCCTTACATTTTGTCTGTTTAATGTTAAAATCACTGAGTAATTATTTATTAAAGCAGTAATTTAGGTAATCTTTTCACAAATTCTGAGAGAAAGAGGGAGAGAAAGGAGAGGGAGAGAGAACAGTTTATTTAGTATCTTGGAACCAAATTGATCCCAAATAATCCCCTGATGGCTCAGACGGTAAAGTGTCTGCCTGCAATGTGGGAGAACTGTGTTTGATCCCTGGGTCGGGAAGATCCTCTGGAGAAGGAAATGGCAATCCACTCCAGTACTCTTGTCTGGAAAATTCCATGGATGGAGGATCCTGGTAGGTTACAGTCCATGGGATTGCAGAGTCTGACACATCTGAACAACTTAACTTCACTAATATCCTATAATGGTCCTGTCACTTGGAAGGAAACTAATACTGAAGTAAAAATCTCCACACTATAATAGTAAAGTTTATTTCCCAAACCAGAAAAACCTCAAAGTTAATATGAGATCACTGTTAATTCAGCATTAAGTATTTAATTAAAGATTAAAATTCTTTCATCTCTTTTCTTTGGTCTTATTCCTGTTTTCTATCTTACATTTGTCTTCAGCTCTCTCTCTCTATCTCTCTCTCTATATATATATATATTTTTTTTTTTTGCCAATTTTAACTAGTGTCTTTTTTAGTGTGCTATCTCAACTCATTTATGAGATTATGAGTCTATGAGAAATATTTTCTATGTCCTTATTTGAATATAAATGATTCAACATGAATTTAAGTATCTCAAATTGTATAGTGCAGGTTTCACTTTTTTTGTCAAAAGTATCCTCCAAAGTTCAATATATATTATGTATATATGTAATATTAATATATAGTATGGCTGTATGATAGAATATATGCTTGTATTAATAAACCTTTCCCTAGCTTAAGGTTAGTTAGTAGAGAGATTATTTCATTTCATGGCATTTTTAATTATATTAGCTTAAATATGGAATTGAGAAATATTATTAGATCAGATATATTTTATGGGATTTATCTATAAGGAAATTGTAAAAAGATAATGCATATGCAAACCTGTATATTGAGTGGTTGCTCCATCTATTCTATTCAGATGTTATCTGAGCTACAACTCTATTCCTCTGTGTTTAGTTAGTTATTCAAGATAGAACCCACATGGCTGACTGTTATTCAGAAGGAACCATTAACACCATATTTGTATATGCTTTATTCAGCTTGAGAAATACATTTCTCATATAGATATCTGGCCCATCACTTTATCTATCTGGGACCAAAGACACTGGATGCTAAAGGGGAGTGCTGGGAAATAGCTATCATCATTATAATTTCTTTTGTTCTCCCCTACACTCAAAATGTGCTTTCCTCATGTCTCAAATGGTAACGGATCTGCCTGCAATGCAAGAGACCTGGGTTTGATTCCTGGGTTGGGTAGATCCCCTGGAGAAGGGAATGGCAACCCACTCCAGTATTCTTGCCTGGAGAATCCCATGGACAGAGGACCCTGGCGGGATACAGTCCATGGAGTTGCAAAGAGTTGAGCATGACTGAGTGACTAACACACACGCACACATTCAATATAACTTCTCTAAAGTTTTTAAAGTTTCTAACTTGTATTCTCAATTAAATTGAAATGTTTGAATAGGCTTTTTAAGGATTAAATTTGTATTCAGTAAATGTTTATCAACTGCCAAATGTATCAGACATAGCTCTAGTTTCTAGACATATATTAATAGGCAAATTACCATTCTTTGCATGCAAAGAGCTTACCTTGTCATGGAAAAGGTGAAATAGACTGCCAATAAATAAACTCTAGAAGAATTAAGTCAGCAACATCATTGATGTTTGTTTATTTTTATTCTTATTAACAGAAAGCCAATTGGAAATATATGCCCTTGAAAAAATTAATCAGTATTTGAATTGTCACTGTCTACAGCTTGACTTAAACTGTCAATAAAGCAAAAGGAAGTTTTAGTTTAAACCTGAAATACACATTGCAAAAGCATGGTATAATTTCTCAGAGAATGTATACTAAATATATATTATAAGTTATAGTATCTATGCATGGGGCTTCCCAGGTGTCTCAGATGGTAAAGAATATGCCTGCAATGCAGGAGACCAGGGTTTGATCCCTGGGTTGGGAATATCCCTGGAGAAGGGAATAACTTCCCACTCCAGCATTCCTGCCTGGAGAATTCCATGGACAGAGGAGCCTGGTGGGCTATAGTCCATAGGGTCACAAAGAGTCAGACATGATCTAACAACTAACACTTTCACTTTTCATATTTTTACATATATATTATATACAGAATAATTCAGACATATTGGGGGTTTAGTTTCAAAGCACTGCATGAAAGTTAATGTTGCAATAAAGTCACACAAATCTTTTAGTTTCCCAATCTATGTAAAAGTTATGTTTATACAGTACTGTAGTCTATCAATTGTGCAATAGCATTAGTCTAAGAAAGCAATGTACATAATTTAATAAAAAAAAAATACTGCTACAAAATGCTAACTGTCCTCTGAGCCCTTAGAGTTGCTAATCTTTTTGCTTGATTAAGGTAAGGTTCTTGCCTTGATCTTGACGGCAGCTGATTGATCAGGGCGGTGTTTCCTAAGGACTAGAGTGACTGTGGCAGTTTCTTAAACTATAACAGTGAAGTTTGGCACATAAACTGATTAGTCTTTTCACTTGAACACTAAGAAGCCATTGGAAAGTGAAAGTGAAGTTGCTCAGTCGTGTCCGACTCTTAGAGACCCCATGGACTACAGCCCACCAGGCCCTCTGTCCATGGGATTTCCCAGGCAAGAGTACTGGAGTAGGGTGCCATTGCCTTCTCCGTTAACAGCAGCTAGGCATATTATATTTACTTGGAGCTGGTATACTTGGTGACAGCCTTAGTGCCCTCGGACACGGCGTGCTTGGCCAGCTCCCCAGGATGTGATAGTTGAGCGCTTGTTGTAATGTGCCAGGCGCGATGCCTCGCCAGCAATGCGCTCGAAAATGTCGTTGACGAAGGAGTTCATGATTCCCATGGCCTTGGACGAGATGCCGGTGTCTGGATGGAATTGCTTCAGCACCTTGTACACGTACACAGAGTAGCTCTCCATGCGGCTGCGCTTGCACTTCTTGCCGTCCTTCTTCTGGGCCTTAGTCACAGCTTTTTTTAGAGCCCTTTTTAGGGGCAGAAGCAGACGTAGGCGGTTCAGGCATGTCTACAATGACAACACCCAACAACACAGAAAGATCTTGAAATGCATTGGAGGTTTGTTAATTGGCCTAATTTCAATGTGTTGTGTCTCAGAAATTAGAGAGGCTCTAAAACAGGGAGAGAGATAGGGAATCTATAGTAGTGTATTATTCTTTTCTTTATTCCATGAAAATATAAGTAGAAGTTACAGAAATCCCCCAGACAAATTGTAAGAATAATCAACTTTCTATGTGTAAGATTTACTTACACAAATTTCATTCCCTGGCCTTTAGGATATTATAGTTATTTTATAAATGAAGAGCATACTTAGAAAAGAAGTCTGTAGATGCCTCTAGTAAATTAATACCAAATTAAAAGAAACAACAATGCCCTTACTAAAACTTACCAAAGTAGCATTTTAACTACTTCATTGTAGTCGGAGTCTGTGAAGTATAGTTATTGGGAGGAGTGTACTGAATAATAACTCCGGGAGTTGGTGATGGACAGGGAGGCCTGGCGTGCTGCGATACATAGGGTTGCAAAGAGTTGGACACGACTGAGCGACTGATCTGATCTGATCTAATCTGTACTGAATAATAAAAGACCAAGATAATGCAAAGTCAGTGGGAGAAATATTTTGAAACTTCTTTTCATGAGATATATTTTACTTTTTCAGGCCTTTCTTAAGGGCTGAGGAATAAAAAATACAGTATGCCACAGTCATAAAAACCTTTAAAAGACAAGAAATTTTGTCTATAAAAACACTTTTCACAGTGCTATAGATGCTTTTGAAGGAAACAACGCTGACATCAGTTGAAGGTGAATCTGATAAATGCATGCCATTAGGTTTTTGACATTCCACTAGAGAAATGCAATAAAATCAACAGTGAGAAATAACAAGAAAGCAAAACAGAGACAAAGGCCAGGACCTCATAAACATTTTTCTTCAAAATTATAATTTAATCTCATATTGTCTCTTAAAATTTTATTGCTTACTAGTATTTTTTATAAAAAATTATTGTGAATGGTTTCACTTTTCAATGTCTATATCCAGGGAAGTTTTTCTGTCTTTTTATAAATCATGAAAACAGTTGGGATGATTGTCAAGGTATGTCAGCTAATTAATTTTATAAGGCATCATTAATTAGAATAACTTCATTGGTGGCTTATGTTAATATTTTATTAAAATATTTCTAAGAATTAAAAAACTAAGCAAGATGCACTACTGAAGAAATAAAGAATAAGACAAAGTAAAGTAAGAGATTAGGTCTATCTAAATTTAAAATCTAAAAATCCCTTAAAGTAAAAAAGTATATATGCTCAATAAATTTAATAGAAAAAAGAATGAATACCTTTTGCAACCAGAAATTATTGGGGAATGCTGAGTAGAAGGAAAGTAGGTAGAAATCATAATGACAAGTCGGAAGTAACCATGGTGCAGGAAAAGGCCATAGTGAAAATAAGGACAGATTCAGAGAAATACCTACACCCACTTAATGCATTACAAAGCCACACACACACACACACACACAAGCAACTATAATCATCAAGATGATTACAACTTACATTCTCAGCAATAAAAGAGATCCTCCCCTCACTCCAGAAGCATTTGACCTAGACTAAATTCTAAAGCTAATATCCTTTTTTTTTGGGGGGGGGGAACTAAAAGGTACACACTTTATTTATTATGTGAATCTTTCATAATGGTAAAATACATGGGATATGTGATTATTGTGAAATGACAATCAAGAGGCTTTATAACATTAAGTGGTATTTTATATTTATATACACTTTCAAATATAATAGATTAAATGATAATCACAGATTTAAATGATAATCACAAGTGTAATAGGATGGAATAAGTCTAAAAACTGTAGTTTTGATCTTTGGAGGCTTCATTATATCTATTTACAATCAGTTAAAAATGTAATCAGTTAATAGAAAAGGCTGCTGCTCCTGCTGCTGCTGCTAAGTTGCTTCAGTCATGTCCAACTCTGTGCGACCCCATAGACGGCAGCCCACCAGGCTCCCCTGTCCCTAGGATTCTCCAGGCAAGAACTCTGGAGTGGGTAATAGAAAAGGCTATTGAGACATAATTCATCTTCATTTTTTTTTTTTTTTGACATTCTTAAAAAGGTGGGAAAGTCTTGTAGTGTGGCTGTGGGTTTCTAAGTGAAATAAAAAAGTGTTTGACAACACCACAACACAAACAGAGGACAGGAAGAAGCAATTCAAAGAGACATACACTAAATGCCTTTCATCACCAAAACACGTTATGAAGGCTCAAGTGGTGAGGATGAATAAAACAAAGAAAATATGACAACTCATACAAAATAAGTGTTGGGGGAGTGTGTAATTTCCTCAGTTCTATCTCTTCACAACAAAAATTTGAAGCGACGGGCCAGTTTTACAGCCCTTGGATGAACCAGTGTTAGAGCTCCTTGTTACAGCTCAGTTTATTTAGAAAGTAAAGGAAAATACATCCTCGAGGCGTGAGGGCATGCCAACCCAAAAGATGTGAAGAGAAGAGAGAGAGGCCCCTGGCCTTTTGGCTCCTCTTTTTATATATTTTTCTCTTCTCCCTGGGCCTGCCCTATGTAAATTGGGCTAGCCAGGAGTACTGTTTGTTTTACCTGAGGTCCTCACTCCGGTTCTCGGAACTTCCTTTGTTCTATTTTCGCAGCCTTTTCCATTCTTTGTCTTTTAGCCACTGCCATTATGGACTCCTTTTTCCTATTCTAACTACCTAACAGATGCACGATACTGGATGCTTGGGGCTGGTGCACTGGGACGACCCAGAGGGATGGAATGGGGAGGGAGGAGGGAGGAGGGTTCAGGATGGGGAACACATGTAAACCTGTGGCGGATTCATTTTGATATTTGGCAAATCTAATACAGTTATGTAAAGTTTAAAAATAAAATAAAATTAAAAAAAAAAAAAAAAAAGAAATAACAAGGAATCATGTAAATAGAAAACGTGGTAGCAATAGCAATAATAGCAACAAGAGAAACAATATAATATTCAATAACAGTAACAATAAAATAATAATAGTTATAAATGTATACATAGTTGTATATATTATTTACTGAGCACATATTTATTATTACAGGACTTATCTTAATGTGTGATTTGTTATTGATATTTTCAACACTCATGACAACATTGGAAGGTAAGTACAATTTTTTCCCCCTATTGTTGGATGTTAAAAAACCAAGGCATATAGAATACTTAAGTAAATTGCTTTCTGGAATATGGTCAGTGTATTTATATTTATTATTGATTGAAAACAAGAAAGGAAAACAATTAGGCCACTTAACTAAAGTACCAACAATCAAAAGGCGAGGAACATTAGAAATACTATTTGAAACCAAGCATTTGATCTCCACTAACAGATGCAATTAACTATGCTCTGTTAAATCTCTCAAAAATATATTATTGATAAAGAATGATGCAAATGTTAAGGACAATAAGCGAATACAGTGAAAATGTTTATACCAAATTATCAACATATTATATTCAAAATGTATTAATATTTTATATTTCAGAAAATAAAAAGCCAGCCCATAGATAATTATTTCTGCAAGAAACTAAAGATTTCTAGAAAGTTCAAAATATTAGCCCTGGATCTCCTAAACATTTCTGATAAGCATATCCAAACTTATACCCCAAACTGATAGTGTCAAATTTATCTAGGAATAAGCATGTTCAAAAAATAAAATGTCTAATGAATAAATTTTGATTGTGATCCATTCAGATCAGTTCAGTTCAATTGTTCAGTTGTGTCCAACTCTTTGTGATCCCATGGACTGCACCACACCAGGCCTCCCAGACCATCACCAACTCCCGGAGTTTACTCAAACTCGTGTCCATCAAGTTGGTGATGCCATCCAACTATCTCATCCTCTATCGTCCCCTTCTCCTCCTGCCTTCAATCCTTTCTAGCATCAGGGTCTTTTCAAATGAGTCAGTTCTTCACATCAGGTGGCCAAAGTATTGGAGTTTCAGGTTTAACATCAGTCCTTCCAATGAATAATCAGGACTAATTTCCTTTAGGATGGACTAGTTGGATCTTGCAGTCCAAGGGACTCTCAAGAGTCTTTTCCAACATCACAGTTCAAAAGCATCAATTCTTTGGCACTCAGTTTTCTTTATATTCCAACTCTCACATTCATGCATGAGTACTGGAAAAAACCATAGCCTTGACTAGATGGACATTTGTTGGCAAAGTAATGTCTCTGCTTTTTAATATGCTGTCTAGGTTGGTCATAGCTTTTCTTTCAAGGACTAAGCGTCTTTCAATTTCATGGCTTCAATCACCATCTGCAGTGATTTTGGAGCCCAAAAAAGTAAAGTCTGACACTGTTTCCACTCTTTCCCCATCTGTTTGCCATGAAGTGATGGGACCAGATGCCATGATCTTCATTTTCTGAATGTTGAACTTTAAGCCAAACTTTTCACTCTCCTCTTTCACTTTCATCAAGAGACTCTTTAGTTCTTCACTTTCTGCCATAAGGGTGGTGTCATCTGCATATCTGAGGTTATTGATATTTCTCCTGACAATTTTGACTCTAGCTTATGCTTCCTCCAGCCAGGTATTTCACATGATGTACTCTGCATATAAGTTAAATAAGCAGGGTGACAATATGCAGCCTTGATGTACTCCTTTTCCTACTTGGAACCAGTCTGTTGTTCCATGTCCAGTTCTAACTGTTGCTCCCTGACCTGCATACAGATTTCTCAAGAGGCAGGTCAGGTGGTCTAATCTTCCCATCTCTTTAAGAATTTTCCACAGTTTGTGGTGATCCATACAAAGGCTTTGGCCTAGTCAATAAAGCAGAAATAGATGTTTTTCTGGAACCTTCTTGCTTTTTTTATGATCCAACAGATGTTGGCAATTTGATCTCTGGTTCCTTTGCCTTTTCTAAAACCAGCTTGAACATCTGGAAGTTCACAGTTCTCTTATTGTTGAAGCCTGGCTTGGAGAATTTTGAGCATTACTTTGCTAGCATGTGAGATGAGTGTAATTGTGTGGTAGTATGAGCATTCTTTGGCATTGCCTTTCTTTGGGATTGGAATGAAAACTGACCTTTTCCAATCATATGGCCACTGTTGCATTTTCCAAATTTGCTGCTATATTGAGTGCAGCACTTTCACAGCATCATCTTTTAGGATTTGAAATAGCTCAATTGGAATTTCATCACCTCCACTAGCTTTGTTATTAGTGATGTTTTCTAAGTCACACTTGACTTTACATTCCTGGATGTCTGTCTCTGGGTGAGTGATCACACCATTGTGATTATATGGGTTGTGATTATCTAAGGTTCGTTATCAGTGTTAAAATGGAAAATATTACCTTTGAAACTCATTAGATGGAGTACTATCACTATTTCCATTAGTACCACCTATATAGGTGTTAGTATATATTTGAGCTCAAGGGTAAAATAATTTATATTTTTCATCATATTTGAATAATGGTATACTCCAATTTCATTATTATAGGTGAATGAAAGACCATTTTTTTTAATGAAAATAGTTACTGGGTGAGTAACCACTTGAATCCGTCCATAATTGTATTATATTTTAACCATGTGAATTTAGTTGATAAATAAAGCACTTAATGGGCTTCCCTGGTGGTTCACCTGGTAAAGAATGCACCTGCAATGCAGAAGACCTGGATTTGATCCCTAGGTTGGGAAAATCCCCTGGAGAAGGGAACAGCTACCCATTCCAGTATTCTGGCCTGGAGCATTCCATGAACTGTATAGTCCATGGTGTCAGAGTTGGACATGACTGAGCAACTTTCACATACATACATACATAAGACATTTACTGGCTATTGTTGGTTAACAGTTTACAAATTGCTTAAACATATGTAAATTTATTTGATTACTATTCTGTGACTTAGATGTTATTTTTTATCTCTGTGTCAGTAAATTTGAAACCTTAAACTTACAGAGCTTCAATACTTTTACCAAAGTCTTACCTGTCAGGACAAGGTAAACCCTGAAATAGTCCAGAATTTTGGTACCAAACACCATTTTTTAACAGAGCACAGTAGTTCTCATTCTTATGTTAGATGTGACTATCAAATGAGGTACTAAAACTAGAGTCATATGTTAACTATTAAAAAGTATGAAAAACATCCTCAGTTATGTCCCCAAGTTATTTCTAAAAATCCATCCTATTTAAAAAAAAATTAGTTAATTTAAAAAGTGAGATTATATATATGTATGCACGCATGCTCAGTTGCTTTAGTTGTATCTGGCTCTTTGCAACCTTATGGACTGTAGCCCACCAGGCTGCTCTGTCCCTGGGATTTGTAGGCAAGAATACTGGGTGGGTGTTGCCATACTCTCCTCCAAGGATCTTCCAGACCCAGGGATCCAGTCTGCATCTCTTATGTCTCTTGCATTGGCAGGCAGGTTCTTTACCATCAGTGCCACCTGGGAAGCCCTGAGATATATCAATTTATCAACAAAATAAATTAAAACAATTAATAAAATAATAGGCAAACTAATGCAGTAAAAAATATGTTTGAAGTCAGCTTTCCCTTTATGCTGCACTCTTCCCACTGCACAGAGTCTCTACTGTTCATCTGCAATCACACACTTATATGAGCTATTGTTTGGTCAATGAAGACCTAGTTATTGAAAATTTTAGCTACAAAAAACCAATAAATAGCAATTACATATTAATACATGTTGTTGGAAAATGAATCATGGTCTGAAGGAAATATACATGAAATTGCACATTGTGCAGGAAACCAAGCAGGCAGCAAATTAAAAAAATTATTATATATTTTTTCTATAATTGTTGTATATAGTATTTGAAATTAATTTCTGGGTTTAAAAAAATCTGAAAATAATTACAACGATCTAAATAAATTCTTTTAAAGTCTTGCTTTTCCTTTGAGTTTTCACATGACATTGGCTTTTTTATTGTTAGTGAGGTTTTATTTTTTTTAAGATAGAAGAAAAAAATGAACTATAAAGATTTATAGACTGTGTCACAGGATTCTTAGAGATTGCTGTTACCTTTAGATTGCTCTTTTATGAAAACATTTTTCTTCCATGCACCAATAAAGTTATTTCTCCTCATTGTGAGTACGTTTTTTATGAAGTATTTTGAATTATTTTTTAACCTTGAAGTTAAACCTAGGACTATTACTGTACTATCACATACAGACACAGACACACACACACAAACATAATACTATCTAGCTTTATAGGGATGTCACAAATTTGGCCATATTCTCTTAGTGATAAACACAGTTAAAATAAAAAATTTGAACCTTATCAAATGTAATAACCCTGATAATAGGTTCTGGAAAACTTAATATAATTTTACTTCTTACATTTTATTATCCTTTATTGATTTTACTGAATTTTTTCTTTTTTTTTAAATTTTATTTTATTTGTAAACTTTACATAATTGTATTAGTTTTGCCAAATTTTTGAAAACTGACCTGTAGTGTGACGAAACAATTGTAAAACAACCCAAGTTATAGTCTATCTTTGTATATGTTCCATGATTACTCAAAAAGAATGAAACTCTGCTGTTGTTGGGTGAACTGTTTTATAAATATCAGTTGGATCTTATTGGTTGATGGTATTGTTCAGTTAATAATTTAACTTTTGATAAATATACCAATCTATTTATGTGAAATTTACATTGGAGATGTACTATACAATATATTTATTAGAAATAAATGTATATTTATATAATAAATATATATTCATACCAAATATGCTATAAAAGTATCAATATATGAGAAATGTACATTGCAAAGAACACTATATATATAGTATGCTTGAAAATGAAGTCACTCAGTCATGTCTGACTCTTTGCGACCCCATGGTCTGTAGCCTACCAGGTTCCTCTGTCCATGGGATTTTCCAGGCAAGAGTACTGGAGTGGGGTGCCATTGCCTTCTCCAGGAGATCTTCCCAACCCAGGGATTGAACCCAGGGATTGTCTCCTGCACTGTAGGCAGACGCTTTACCGTCTGAGCCACCAAGGAAGTACCTTAGTTGCTCACAAGTGTCTGACTCTGCAACCCCATGGGACTGAAGCCCACCAGATTCCTCTTTCCATGGGGATTCTCCAGGCAAGAAGACTGGAGTGGGTTGCTGTTTCCTATATACTATATGCTTCCCTGATAGCTCAGTTGGTAAAGAATGTGCCTGCAATGCAGAAGACCCTGGTTTGATTCCTGAGTCAGGAAGATCCTCTGGAAAAGGGATAGGCTAACCCACTCTGGTATTGGGCTTCCCTGGTGGCTCAGCTGGTAAAAAATCTGCCTGCTTTGCAGGAGACCTGGGTTCGATACCTGGGTTGGGAAGATCCCCTGGAGAATGAAAAGGCTATTCACTCCAGTATTCTGGCCTGGAGAATCCCATGGATTATATAGTCCATGTGGTCACAGAGTTGGACATGGCTGAGCGACTTTCACTTACATATACTATATACTATACATATACTACCATTATTATATTCTGTTATACATACATGTTTTTCTATAATTATAATTATCATAAAGAAAATAAAATATTGGTCATAATGGGGACAAAAATATATATTTATGTTCCTGCTCCTTTATATGACAAGCCTGACTCTTTTTGGCTAAAATTACCCTTGTAATGAATAAATCTATGTTGATTTTACCTATAATCCTGGGCATAAAACATATTAAGGCCATATGCAAATGAGAGGCCTTTATTTCAGTAATATGTAAGCTTGCATGTGATACTATTGGCTGCTTCTTTAGATATCATGTACTTATTAAGTATCACAGGGCAAGTTATATTTCTACTCTGCTTTAAGTCTCATGTCTTATCCAGTTTGATAAACTGTCTAACTTCTTGCAGCCACTTAGCAAACTCTAATTGACCTGGATTTCAGAGTCAGAATAAGTCAAACTTTTGAAGCTGGAATTCATTGCTATAACATGAAAGTATAATTTAATACCTGTAATCAGTAACAGACTGTATTAGATAATTATTAGATTCAGTTCAGCTTCCTAATGCCCTAACACATATTCATAGCATTATTTTAAATGGAAATTTCTTAATGACATGAATCTATGTATTAACTGTTAGAGAATTGATTTTTAAAAATAGAATAAATATCATTTTGTGTAGAAAAGACTTGATATGAAACTGACATTGATAGAACTGAAAGGAGAATAAATAAATCCATAATTATAAAACTGGAGATGTCAGTATCCCCTATTCAAAAACTGATAAAACAATTAGAAAATCAGCAAGGATATAAAGAACTGAACAAACCATCAACCAATAAGATTCAACTAACATTTATAGAACAATCCACCCAACAACAGCAGAATACTCATTCTTTTCAAGTAATCATGGAACATATATGAAGATAGACCATATCCTGAGTCATAAAACAGCCTAACAAATGTAAAAAATGTGAAATCATATTTAGTTCTCCAACCACAATGATGGAAAGTAAGAATCAGTAACAACAGCCACCACCAAAACAAAAAGGAAAATGACCAACACATGGAAACTGAAAGTAGGAATCAGTAACAACAACTATCACCAAAACAAAAATAAAAATAAACAACACATGGATACAGTAAAAATGGAGGGAAAATCCCCAAATTAGCTTTTGCCTTTACAAGTAGCAAAGGAACTGAATGGAGGAAATGAGGTAAAAGCTGAACACAACTTGGGTTTTAGGATACAAACATAGTAATATATTTTTCATGAATATAAATTTAAATTAAAAAATAAATTCCTAAATATAGAAAGCAGAATGAAATGAATTAATCTACCTAAATTAAACTCTACATAACTCATGGACCATAAACAGAGTAACAGAAAATAAAATGAGAAAAGTTGAATTCATTTTAAATGCTATGCAACATGTAAAAATTTGACATAGCTAAGAGAAAGGTCCATCTAGTCAAGGCTATGGTTTTTCCAGTAGTCATGTATGGATGTGAGAGTTGGACTGTGAAGAAGGCTGAGCACCTAAGAATTGGTGCTTTTGAACTGTGGTGTTGGAGAAGACTCTTGAGAGTCCCTTGGACTGCAAGGAGATCCAACCAGTCCATTCTGAAGGAGATCAGTCCTGGGTGTTCTTTGGAAGGAATGATGATGAAGCTGAAACTCCAGTACTTTGGCCACCTCATGTGAAGAGTTGACTCATTGGAAAAGACTCTGATGCTGGGAGGGATTGGGGGCAGGAGGAGAAGGGGATGACAGAGGATGAGATAGCTGGATGGCATCACTGACTCGATGGACGTGAGTCTGAGTGAACTCCTGGAGTTTGTGATGGACAGGGAGGCCTGGTGTGCTGTAATTCATGGGGTCGCAGAGTCAGACACGACTGAGCGACTGAACTGAACTGAAGAGTGCTAAGAAGGAAATATATAACATTAAATATTTACATTAGTAAAGAAAAAATGTCTCATGTCAACACTCTAAGCTCCCACCAAAGAAACTTAGAAAAAGCAAAATAAACTTAAAGAAAATGGAAAGAAAATAAGAGCAAAAGTTGTTGAGATGGAAAAGAAAATAGAAAAAAATTACTAACACTGAATTTGTTCTTTGGAAAAGAGTAATAAGGTTAACAAGCCTCTAGTAAAACTGACAAAGCAAAAAGAAGACACAAGTGAAATTAATTATTATAATGAGCCTCAAATACATCAAAGTACAATTAGGAAAAACTTTATGCACATCAATTTCACGATTTATATGAAACCGACAAATTCTTCAAAAATCACAAGATGCCATAACTTACCTAATTCAATATAAAATAATACTTTGAATAGCCTTATAACTATTAAAATTAAATGTGTATTTTAAATAAATTACCCCAAAGGAAATCTTGAATACAAGATGGTTTTGAAAGATAACTTCATCAAATGTTTAAAGATATATTACCAATCTGCACAATCTCTTCTAGAAAATACAAGTAGAGGGAATGCTTCCAAATTTATTTTATGAAGCTAGTGTTAACCTGATACCAAAACCAGGCAATGACAATGAAAGAAAGAAAAAAAAAAAGGAAGGAAAGGAAGGGAAGGGAAGCTAAGGGAAAAGAAATATAGAAACCACATACCAGTATCTCTCATGAATCTTGACTCAAAACTCTTTAACTGAAATATTAGCAAGTAGAATTCAGTAATATAAACTACTACTACTACTAAGTCACTTCAGTCGTGTCCGACTCTGTGCGACCGGAGACAGCAGCACACCGGGCTCCGCCGTCCCGGGACTCTCAAGCAAGAACACTGGTGTGGGTTGCCATAAAGGTAATAAACCAGGTGGGATTTATTCAAAGATGGTAAAAATTAGGTGGTTCAATATTTGATAGATTAGTCAATCTGTGCCACACCTTAAACAGGCTAAATAAGAAAAATGACATGGTCATATAGATTGATACAGTAAAAATGGATGGAAAATCCCCCAAACAAATTATTTTTTGCCTTTACAAGTAGCAAAGGAACTGAATGGAAGAAATGGGATAAAAGTTAATCACAACTTGTGTTTTAGGATACAAACATAGTAATATATTTTTCATGAATATAAAATTAAATTAAAAAATCAATTCCTAAATATAGAAAGCAGAATGAAACGAACTATTCTACCTAAATTCAACTCTGATAAAATCACAGAGGCATAATTTCACATGCCATTAAAACAAATTAATTTGACTTTATATCTTAGTGAGACAAAGTTTTTTTTTTAATTTTAGTGTAATAATTTTTAATAATTGTATTGGTATTGTTATTCTAATGAATTAGATTTAAATGGTATTATGCTAATATTAACAACAAATATTTTCAGGATCAGGAAAATATGTATGATTTTAGAGACTATGTAGAAAATTTAGTTTAAAATTGTGGTGAATTAATTTTTTGATTTTATGATTGATTAAAAAGTCAATATGCCTACATACTTAAAAGTCCTTTAAAAAATGACCAGTGTCATTTCAGTGAGCATCACTGGCCCTTAATTTCTAAATAGTAAACTTATTCTCACATTTTTGATGGGTAGCTATTGGTAGAATAAACTTTTCTACTATGATAGAAAAATTACATTGGCCACATCATTTTCAGACTTTCAATAATTTTATAATTCTTTCTAAAAAAAGACTGCCATCACAATTCTAGTGATTTGCTGGCAGAACTATATTAAAATTATTCTTTTGAAACTTATAGTTTCCTGTATTACCATCAATTTTTCACAATAGCATGAAATGCTTATATTTTGTTATTGAAAGTAAATCATATGAAAAATGTTATACTGTACTACTGTATTTTGACAGTATTATTCCAATTTTAGTTACCACTTTATTTCATATTAATAAATGTTATTGCTTAAAAATTTTAATTTTTTAAGAGTGACTTCAATTTTATGTATAAATATACATATATTAAAGAGCACATAGTATGCATATTTTATTAATATATTAAATACATATTTCATTGTAATAAAACAATATTATTAAATATAGTACTTTTTAAATTAGTAGGTAGCACATGTAAGGCTTTAATTTGAGCAAGAAGTAGACATTTGTTTTACTAAGACACAGAGATTCAGGGTTGTTTGTCAGAGCATTTAGCCCCACATCTTACTATATTAAGCATTATGAAAGCATTGTGAAACTGGTAAAAACTTTGAATTTGTGTTAAGCATGTGCAATTCTTTAGTCAAAACTAATTTTTCTACATAAATGTAATTTATGTAGGGAAACCTCTTTCCAACAACAGGCTTTCAAAGTATAAAACATAAAACTGAGAAATAGAAGTGTTTACTAATGAAGGAAATTTAGAGCAACCTGAATTCATAGCAAGGCATGATTACCCATGAAAAGCTTATGAACTATACTCACTATGATTCCTGAATGGGTGGTAGACAACAATATTTTTTACCCATGTATTATTTTATTCTTTCTCTTTCTCTCTCTGTGTGCGTGTGTGTATACAGAGAGAGAATTGATTATATGTGTGTGTACATATATACATATACGTATATGTGTGTGTGTGTGTGTGTGCATGCTAAGTCGATTATGTCAGGTCCAGCTCTTTGCAACTCTGTGGACTATAGCCCACCAGGCTCCTCTATCCATGGGGTTCTCCAGGCAAGAATACTGAGTGGGTTGTCATGCCTTCCTCCATGACATCTTCCCAACTCAGGGATCAAACCCGTGTCTTTTATGTCTCCTGCATAAGTAGGTGGGTTCTTTATGACTAGCACCACCTGGAAGACCACACACTTCTGGACAGCAGACAAGTCCTACAGATACATGTAAATGATTAATGTATGGGTCATGACTTAAGCAGTCTTGATGGTGAAATATGAAAGAGATAAAACCTATCAGTTTTAATTCCGTGTAAATTATTCTCCTTATTTTATCCAGCTTATTTTTTATTCAAATAAAAATAAAATTTGTATTATTGCCTGGATTAATATGTGGATAAAATAACAAAGGCAATTAAAATACCAAAAGTTGGAAGGCAAAAAGGATGAATCCAGTAAAATAAAATCGTTCAGAAAATAAGATTATTTTTTAATTTTGAAACAATTTTTCTGCATAAAATTTAATTTCTGTACATCTAAAGTTAGTGTACTAAGCTAAACTTTTAAGTTAAAATGCTTTGTTATAAAACTTGAAAGCTAAATACAACCATTTAATCTCATTATCAAGAGTCAGCAAAGTAGCATCTGTTTGGCTGTTCAGTTTAGCTTCTGTGATTCAGTTCTGGAGTCTCTTCATAAAACAAAATTATCCTGTAGCTCTACTGTGCATTTATGCGTGAGGAAAGCCTCTGAACTTGCAATTTTTGAATCATAATACTTTAATTTGATTTTTTTTCTAAATAAATGTTGTAATGCTCAAGTAATTGCATCCATCAGAACAAGTATTGAACATAAAATGATCCACACAAACTCCATTGCTTAATCTGAAATCCTGAGCTGGCCTGTATAAATGAATATTCAAGGTTGCATTTACTTCAGTAGTGAAAGGCTATTCTTGTTCCCTTCCCTCTTTAGGATCCTTTCTAATGCTATTGTGCTTTTAGATCATTTGCAATTTGTTATACAAATGCTTTGCTTATTTTTCACCCCCCTTTACTTAGTACAACTGTTGTAAAGAAGGCTAGTATTAGGAAATTTAAAAGCTAATCTGAAATTCCACTTTCTAAAGTGTCAGGCATATGTGTGCATTGATAATCTACAGACTGAGAAGCATTTGGCCCCTGAATATGTAGGGCAGAGAAATAAAGGAGATCATACAGACCACTGAAAAAGGATTAGTGGTAAAATTAGGCAGCGGTATGAATCTATTGATTAATCTGCACTTTTGACTGCCTGAATTATGAAGATAGCAGGCTTCCTCAAGACATTTAGAAACTCAGTATTTTCTTATTTATGATTAGTGAAGTAAATAAGTGTAGAATGACTTTATGGACTTTATTTACAAGAAAATAAAAATCAATTTCAAAATAATTTATTTGTGTATAACACGGTTTTAGCTTCTTTGGTATTGTTTTTATAAAAAAATTCTTATTGGTACACTTATTTCTAAAATTAAAAAATATCAATGGCATTTTATACATTTGACAAATAATTCCTGAATAACTACTACCAAAGCCAAAAATTTTTAATGGATTAGTTATATAACAGTAAACTAGACAAATAGAGGAAATCTGCATTGCTGCAATTTAAATAGAATATGGACAGAGCACAAAAATCTTGCTCCCTTGATTTTAAATTCAGGTCACCTTAAACTTATTTCAGCTAGGGTAATTTCTACCAGTCATAAAGACTGAAATGCACAACTTGGTTTTGTCAAGAAATGCTCCCATACAAAGAAGGCTGAGCAGAGAATTCCTATCCAGAAATTTATCACAAGGATTTTGAATTAGAGGAACAGAAGTTAGCTCATTATGTTTGTGCATATGTATTTTTATGAACATAAAGAAATATTAAACATGCTTAAGACCTGATTGACCTACAATTGTATAACTGTATATTATAGAGTATAATTTCATATAGCATGTGCCTAGAAAAATTAACTCTAATATAAATCATTAGTTTCTATTTGTTTATTCTGTCATTTAGTATGTTGTTAGTCATTGACAAATTCAGATTTCTACTTGAAACTATTTTTCCACATGTCTGTCTTTCCTTCTTTGAAGATGAAACATTTAATTTTCTACAATACTAGGTGTGTGTAAAATACAAAAATGAGTTTCTAGCTGAATCCTTAAAAGAGGACTTGCCAAACTTTGACTCATAGGCCAAATCAAGCAGGCCACTTATTTTCATAAATAAGTTTTTACTGGAGCAGAGCTATACTGCAGTAGGTTGAATTATAGTCACCCTCCCCAAATTAATTTTTAAACAATGATGACAGCAACAACAGCAAAACATTTCCACATCCTAATCTCTGGCTCCTGTGGATAATTTTCCTTGCCAATACAATAAAATATAGCCAATATATTATAAAATATAATCAATATTTTATAATAACTTTAGAGTATAATTTATAAAATTATTTATAAAAATACTATAAAAATTTATAATAATATTTTATCACTATGTTGTATACCTGAAACACATATATTAAAAATCAATTCCTTATGAAGAATTGATGCTTTTGAACTGTGGTGTTGGAGAAGACTCTTGAGAGTCCCTTGGACTGCAAGGAGATCCAACCAGTCCATTCTGAAGGAGATCAGCCCTGGGATTTCTTTGGAAGGAATGATGCTAAAGCTGAAACTCCAGTACTTTGGCCACCTCATGTGAAGAGTTGACTCATTGGAAAAGACTCTGATGCTGGGAGGGATTGGGGGCAGGAGGAGAAGGGGACGACAGAGGATGAGATGGCTGGATGGCATCACTGACTCGATGGACGTGAGTCTCAGTGAACTCCGGGAGTTGGTATTGGACAGGGAGGCCTGGCGTGCTGCGATTCATGGGGTCGCAAAGAGTCAGACACGACTGAGCGACTGATCTGATCTGATCTGATGTAGTACAAGGGACTTTAAATTTAAAATTAAGGTTTTTGAAGATTAGGTAATTTAATGCAATTACAAGAATCTTTATAAGAGTGAAGTAAGAAGGATCAGAGCCAATGACAGGAAATGCGATGATGGAAACAAAGGTTAGGGATAGTGTGAGGAAGGGCCTTGTGTCTAGAAATGCAGGCAGAACTGAAAAATGAAAAATATTAGAAAAATGGATCCTCCCTTGAAGCCTTTTACATGAATGCAACCTTGCTTATGCTTTGATTCTTGACTTCACACCTCCAGACATTTAAAATCATAAATTTGTATTGTCCTAAGTGACGAAGTTTGAGGTAATTTATTACATCAGCAAAGGGAATTAATACCGAGTTTCTCTGATGGCTCAGTGGTAAAGAATCTACATGCTAATGCAGGAGACATGAGTTCAATCCCTGGGTCAGGAAGATACCTTGGAGAAGGAAATGGTGCAACGTACTCCACTATTCTTGCCTCAAAAACCCCATGGACAGAGGAGCCTGGTGGGTTATAGTCTATGGGGTTGCAAAGAGTCAGATACAACTTAGTGACTGAACAATAACAACAGGGAATTAATACACACATTTTAATTTACATACTATTTATGGCTACTTGTGCATCACAGTGGTAAAAAACAGTTTTACAAAATGTAAAATGTATAATAATTTATCCCCTTCTATGGAAAGAAAATCTTCAAAAACCTACCTTAAAATGAGAAGGACTCCCTCCACTCCAATTTTTTAAAACTTTTCTCAGATATCTGTTATGATCCCCCTTATACTTAGCTTACATAGTTATTTGTATGTATTGATATGTGTATCTGTTTAATTCTGTGATGAATTTTTTTAAAGCAGCAAAGCCTGCTTGTATGCTTTTCTTCTTGTGCTAGTAGCATAGTTTCATTCATGTATTGGTGTTCTGGAACTATTAAATAATTAGAAATTTTACAAAACAGATATTTGGAACAAAATTCTTCTATTTATAGGTTTTGTATAGTTGTGTTTGACTCTTTATTAGTTTTTATGAATTCATTATCTAGATATTAATTAAACCCTACAGTGATACATATTTGAATTTTTTTGTGTTGACAAATACCAATCCTGTAATATAGTCTCATCTTGATTTTTTTTATTTAAAAGCCTGTTTCTTTTCATAATTATTAAAAAAGAGAGAAAGCCAACTAGAAGAGATGATATTTGAGAAATTTAAGGAAGTGAAGGAATTAACATGAAGATATGTTAACATGAAGATATGAAATCCCAAGCTGAGAAAAGTAAAGTTTTTCAATGAAGAATCTCCTTGAAATGTGAGATTAAAGCATAATGTTTAGAGTATCTAAGGTGTGCTGAATTCAGCTGTGGCCACTGGGATAGCCTGTTGAATATAACTCTAATTCTAAAGGAATATTCAGTGCCAAACTGGTCATTAATAATTTGCCATAACTCATGATTATCAATGGGGTCCTTTTTTCATCATTAATTTGTTATGAAAGTGAAAGTGTTAGTCACTCAATCATGTCTGACTCTTTTGTGACTCCATGGACTGTAGTACCCCAAACTCCTCTTTCCATGAAATTCTCCAGGCAAGAATACTGGAGTGGGCAGCTGTTCCCTTCTCCAGAGGATCTTCCCAACTTAGGGACCAAACCTGTGTCTCCTACATTGCATACAGATTCTTTACCATCTGAGGCATCAGGAAATCAAACAATACAATAGTGTCTAAGAAACAATCAATATCATCAGTATATGTTAACAATACATTCAATATATATAGTATATAATAATATATATAATATTATAATGTTCAATGAAACAATGAACAGCTATTATTATAAACAACAAACTGTCCAGTGACAGGGCTGAAAAATTCATTTTGCATTATTATCATAAAGGTGAAGTCAAAGGCAAGAATAGAAAATGGCCAAAGATGGAACCTAGGGAAACACTAACATTTAGAAAGTTAAATAAATAGAAATAAAATAGCTAAAGGCTATTATCTGGAAGGAGCTTCCAGAGATATGGAGACAAATCAGAAGAAAGTGATACTTTTAGTCATTTAAGGGTTCTCTAACACTCATAATGCAATGGAGAAATTTAAGTAGTAAATTCTAACTGCATATTAAAAGTCAGAGGCATCACTTTCCTGATAAAGGCCCATAGAGTGAAAGCTATGGCTTTTCCAGTAGTCATGTGTGGATGTGAGAGTGGGACAACAAAGAAGGCTGAGCACTGAAGAATTAATGCTTTTGAACTGTGGTGATGAAGCAGACTCTTGAGAGCCTCTTGGACTGTGAGAAGATCAAACCAGTCAATCTCAAATATTTATTGGAAGGACTAATGCTAAAGTTGAAGCTCCAATATTTTGGCCACCTGATGTGAAGAGCTGACTCATTGGAAAAGACCCTGATGCTAGGAAAGATTGAGGGCAAGAGGAGAAAGGGGTAACAGAGGATGAGATACTTCGATAGCATCACTAATTCAATGGACATGAGTTTGAGCAAACTCCAGGAGACAGTGAAATACAGGGAAGCCTGGTGTGCTGCAGTCCATGGGATTGCAAAGAGCTGGACATGAAGGAGTGACTAAACAACAACAAAATTCTAAAAAGTCTGGAATTGAAAGTCTGACTGCAAGGTTTCTAGATAAGTTTTTGAAAATAAGAAAAGATACAAAGCTAATTATGTTAATAACATGGAAATTATGATTAACAGGCTTTTATAGAATCATTCTATTAGGATTGCTCTTACTAACTCACTTTTCAGATTATAATCAATAACCTAAGCAGTTTCCCATCTACCTATTTATAGAATGAATCTTAAAGGCACTTAGAATGAAGACTATATATCTATAGAGAGAGACTAAATATGGTCATATCCTCTATGATGGATAAATATGTTAGTTTTCTATTCCCATAGAAGAGAAACATTAAGAAAGTGGTTTTAATTTTCTTTGTAACATCTAGATACGTTTCTATGACAGAAACATTAAGAAAACTATGTTACTTCATGGATGAAATAGCACCTGGAATGATTATAAATTTAAAAAGGATTGTAATTTCTGAGTGGAGATTCTGAAACCAAATTTCATATAATGAGAAAAAGATAAAGGCTTCTCAAGAAGAGAAACCCATCAATCAAAAGTACTCTAAGCTCAAAACACCTTATAAAATTAATAATATTCAGAGTATTCATGCAAGGTGTTAATTGGGTCACTTCACTCCAGCTAGGTTAAAAAAAAAAATTCCCTTAGCTTCTAGCAAGGTGATAATTGCATTCATTCTTACAAAATGACATGGCTATATATGGGTAGAAAATTCTTTGCACCTAGACAGATAAAGGCTGAGTGGAAATCAATGAAGTATAGAGAGAAAGAGAATAGAATTAGGACAATGACGTTTATAAGTATATATAATTAGCATTATAACAACCTCTTATTTGTGCATAATTACTAGTTTTGTGGTAGATTGATTATTAAGTTTTAATCATAGAGTTACTTTGACTTTATTCTCCATTAGCAAGACTTTTGATTGCTGTGTTAATTTTCTTTTCTTATGAAACAAATCATTTGATTTTTTCTGACCATTTAATTTAAATCTTCTTAGGAAATAAAATATCTCCCTAAAGTTTTCAATTATTTTCTAAATATGAATTTTTCAGTGATTTCTTCTATCTTTTTGAGCAAATGGCTTTTATAATTCAATCTTGGATATTTTGTTTTGCTAATCCTAGTCATTAACTTTTTCTCTGGTGCCTTACTATGAATCATGTTTTAATAACCATCTTTCCCTTCATTTTGCATTATACTTCCTGTTTTGTCATTGAACACACACAGTTGTAAAAATAGAGGACACATTTTCTTCAGTGTGCCATACCTACAGATATTGTACATTTGTCACCCACAGACACTGCAGTGAATGAGTTTTTCCCCCGGCTGTTGTGAGATAGATCAGATAGTGACAGTGCTCTAGAGATGCGATTTTTGGAGAAATGCCACTCCTAGTCTCCCTTCTATGCAAGATTCCTGATCTTAACAGCGACTATAGTCATGAGACTGCTGGCTCTCAAAGCTCTGCAAAACCCAAGAAGAGGATGGAAACATGTTGCAAACCCAGATGTGCTTTCCAAATTTCAGCATTTTTTGGATAAACAATGCTTAGATGATTGAAGATGTATTGGAAGTAGCAAGAGAACTAGATTTAGAAGTGGATCCTGAAATGTGACTGACATACAGTCTCATGATAAGACTTTAATGAATAAGGGGCTACTTATAAATGATCAGAGCAAATGGTTTCTTAAGATGGAATTAGCTCCTAGTGAAGATTCTGTGTCAGACCTCTCCACCATGACCCACCCGTCTTGGGTGGCCCCATGGGCATGGCTTATTTTCATTGAGTTAGACAAGGCTGTGGTCCTAGTGTGATTAGATTGACTAGTTTTCTGTGAAAACTAGTCTTCTCAATGTAACAAAGCCATGCCCATGGGGCCACCCAAGATGGGCCAGTCATGGTGGAGAGGTCTGACAGAATGTGGCCCACTGGAGAAGGGATTGGAAAACCACTTCAGTACTCTTGCCTTGAGAAGCCCATGAACAGTATGAAAAGGCAAAATGATAAGATACTGAAAGAGGAACTCCCCAGGTCAGTAGATGCCCAATATGCTACTGGAGATGAGAGGAGAAATAACTCCAGAAAGAATGAAAGGATGGAGCCAAAGCAAAAACAATACCCAGTTGTGGATGTGACTGGTGATAGAAGCAAGGTCTGATGCTGTAAAGAGCAATATTGCATAGGAACCTGGAATGTCAGGTCCATGAATCAAGGCAAATTGGAAGTGGTCAAACAAGAGATGGCAAGAGTGACATCGACATTCTAAGAATCAGCGAACTCAAATGCACTGGAATGGGTGAATTTAACTCAGATGACCATTATATCTACTACTGCGGGCAGGAATCCCTTAGAAGAAATGGAGTAGCCATCATGGTCAACAAAAGAATTTGAAATGCAGAACTTGGATGCAATTTCAAAAACGACAGAATGATCCTTGTTCATTTCCAAAGCAAACCATTCAATATCACAGTGATCCAAGACTATGCCCCAACCAGTAATGCTGAAGAGGCTGAAATTGAACGGTTCTATGAAGACCTACAAGACCTTTTAGAACTAACACCCAAAAAAGATGTCCTTTTCATTATAGGGGACTGGAATGCAAAAGTAGGAAGTTAAGAAACACCTGGAGTAACAGGCAAACTTGGACTTGGAATACGGAATGAAGCAGGGTAAAGACTAATAGAGTTTTGCCAAGAAAATGCACTGGTCATAGCAAACACTCTCTTCCAACAACACAAGAGAAGACTCTACACATGGACATCATGAGATGGTCAACACTGAAATCAGATTGATTATATTCTTTGCAGCCAAAGATGGAGAAGCTCTATATAGTCAACAAAAACAAGACCAGGAGGTGACTGTGGCTCAGATCATGAACTCCTTATTGCCAAATTCAGACTTAAATTGAAGAAAGTAGAGAAAACCACTAGATCATTCATGTATGACATAAATCAAATCCCTTATGATTATACAGTGGAAGTGAGAAATAGATTTAAGGGACTCGATCTGATAGACAGAGTGCCTGATGAACTATGGAATGAAGTTCGTGACATTGTACAGGAGACAGGGATCAAGACCATCCCCATGGAAAAGAAATGCAAAAAAGCAAAATGGCTGTCTGGGGAGGCCTTACAAATAGCTGTGAAAAGAAGAGAAGTGAAAAGCAAAGGAGAAAAGGAAAGATATAAGCATCTGAATGCAGAGTTCCAAAGAATAGCAAGAAGAGATAAGAAAGCCTCCCTCAGCGATCAGTGCAAAGAAATAGAGGAAAACAACAGAATGGGAAAGACTAGAGATCACTTCAAGAAAACTGGAGATACCAAGGGAACATTTCATGCAAAGATTGGCTCGATAAAGGACAGAAATGGTATGGACCTAACAGAAGCAGAAGATATTAACAAGAGGTGGCAAGAGTACATAGAAGAACTGTACAAAAAACATCTTCATGACCAAGATAATCACGATGGTGTGATCACTCACCTAGAGCCAAATATCCTGGAATGTGAAGTAAAGTGAGCCTTAGAAAGCATCACTATGAAAAAAGCTAGTGGAGGTGATGGAATTCCAGTTGAGCTATTTCAAATCCTGGAAGATGATGCTGTGAAAGTGCTGCACTCAATATGCCAGCAAATTTGGAAAACTCAGCAGTGGCTACAGGACTGGAAAAGGTCAGTTTTCATTCCAATCCCAAAGAAAGGTAATACCAAAGAATGCTCAAACTACAGTACAATTGTACTCATCTCACATGCTAGTAAAGTAATGCTCAAAATTCCCCAAGTCAGGCTTCAGCAATATGTGAACCGTGAACTTCCAGATGTTCAAGCTGGTTTTAGAAAAGGCAGAGGAACCAGAGACCAAATTGCCAACATCTGCTGGATGATCAAAAAAGCAAGAGAGTTCCAGAAAAACATCTATTTCTTCTTTATTGACTATGCCAAAGCTTTTGACTGTGTGGATCACAATATACTGTGGAAAATTCTGAAAGAGATAGGAATACCAGACCACCTGACCTGCCTCTTGAGAAATCTGTATGCAGGTCAGGAAGCAACAGTTAGAACTGGACATGGACAACAGACTGGTTCCAAATAGGAAAAGGAGTACATCAAGGGTGTATATCGTCACCCTTCTTATTTAACTTATATGCAGAGTACATCATGAGAAACGCTGGGCTGGAAGAAGCACAAGCTGGAATCAATATTGCTGGGAGAAAAATCAATAACCTAACATATGCAGATGACACCACCCTTATGGCAGAAAGTGAAGAGGAACTAAAAAGCCTCTTGATGAAGGTGAAAGAGGAGAGAAAAAGTTGGCTTAAAGCTCAACATTCAGAAAACATTCAGAAGATCATGGCATCTGGTCCCATCACTTAATGGGAAATAGATGGGGAGACAGTGAAACAGTTTCAGACTTTATTTTTGGGGGCTGCAAAATCACTGCAGATGGTGACTGGACCCATGAAATTAAAAGACACTTACTCCTTGCAATAAAAGTTATTACCAACCTAAATAGCATATTGAAAAGTAGAGACATTACTTTGCCAACAAAGGTCCGTCCTGTCAAAGCTATGTTTTTTCCGGTAGTCATGTATGGATGTGAGAGTTGGACTGTGAAGAAGGCTGAGCGCTGAAGAATTGATGCTTTTGAACTGTGGTGTTGGAGAAGACTCTTGAGAGTCCCTTGGACTGCAAGGAGATCCAACCAGTCCATTCTGAAGGAGATCAGTTCTGGGTGTTCTTTGGAAGGAATGATGCTGAAGCTGAGACTCCAGTACTTTGGCCACCTCATGCGAAGAGTTGACTCATTGGAAAAGACTCTGATGCTGGGAGGGATTGGGGGCAGGAGGAGAAGGAGACGACAGAAGATGAGATGGCTGGATGGTATCACTGACTCGATGGACGTGAGTCTGAGTGAACTCTGGGAGTTGGTGGTGGACAGGGAGGCCCGGCGTGCTGCTATTCATGGGGTCGCAAAGAGTTGGACATGCCTGAGCGACTGAATTGAACTGAACTGAAGATTCTGTGAGAGTTGTTGAAACAACAACAAAACATTTAGATATTACATAAATTTAGTTGATAAAGCATTGGCAGAATTTGAGAAGATTGACTTCAATTTTGAAAGAGCTACTGTGGTTGAAAATACTATCAGACAGCATTGCATGCTACAGAGAAATCATTCTTGAAAGGAAGAGTCAACTTGAAAGGAAGAGACATAATGTGGCAAATTCCATTGTTGAATGTCTTGATAAATTGCCATAAGTAGCCCATCCTTCAGTAAACATCACCCTAATCAGTCCTTAGGCATCAGCGTCAAGGCAAGACCTTCTATCATCAAACAGATTATAACTCACTGAAGTTATAATCAGTGAAGTTTCTCAGGTGACGGTTAGCATTTTGTTAGCAATAAAGTATTTTTAATTAAGGTGTGTATATTTTTTAGATAATACAATTGTTCGCTTCATAGATATTATAGTGTAAACATAAATTTTATATACATTAGGAAATAAAAAGTGGTATTACTTGATTTTGATATTAACTTTATTATAGTAGTCAGGAACTAGACTAACAATATCTTTAAAATATGCCTATTAGGTTGCCCAATAATTTGCCATGACTTTATCTCTCATGAAAGAGAAAAAAAGAGGGTTCAGAAAATGTCAAAAATTTCATTATAAACTTTATTTGCTTCATCATTTTCTTTAAAATAATATTGATTTTATCTTCAACTTTTAAAGGCATGATATTTTAGTTATTCTATCAATAGAGAAACATACACTCTTGAGAATTAACTTTCAAGCAACCATTTGAATTCCTCTACAGCATTAATATGGCATTATCAGTGTGGTAAAGAAAGGTTTTTATTTTATCCTTCATCCAGATACTTTGAATACCAACTCAAGAATTCAGATGTTACTCTAAATCTTCCAAGCAGAAAGGTATTTAATCCAGGTAACTGGTTATCAAAAGTAGTAAAAAGACTAAACAAACAAAAGACTAAAGAATGTTAACCAGAAATCTAGAACTTGACAGATATCACCTTGAAGGAGCCCTTTGGCCAGTACTACAAAGGTCACTGCCTCAAGCATATGTCTTCTGCTGCTGCTGCTAAGTCGCTTCAGTCGTGTCCAACTCTGTGCGACCCCGTAGACAGCAGCCCACCAGGTTTCCCCGTCCCTGGGATTCTCCAGGCAAGAACACTGGAGTGGGTTGCCATTTCCTTCTCCAATGCATGAAAGTGAAAAGTGAAAGTGAAGTCGCTCAGTCATGTCCGACTCTAGGGACCCCATGGATTTTGCAGCCCACCAGGCTCCTCCATCCATGGGATTTTCTAGGCAAAAGTACTGCAGTGGGGTGCCATTGCCTTCTCCGACTTATTTCCCCTAGTCTCATGTAACTTTATTCCCTTTTCAGACTCAAAAGAATACACACTGGGAAAGAAATCTAGCAAATATATTTGATGGTAAAGGGAAAAGCAGAATCCCTAGCATATGTAGGGATATTACAAGACCCTATGATTTTTATGCTATATATATATTGCCTCAAACAACCAAAGCAAGAACAAGATACCACATAGATTTAATTTATATATAATAAAGGTATGTAAGATGCCCTCAAAAAAATGAATTAATTTTTAAAATCCAATAATTTTAATTGTCTGAAAAAAATCGGATGTTATGTGATAAAAGTTTCTTCTCACTAAAAGTGTTCAAGCACATAGAAAGGATGGTAATAGATCCAAACCTAGAAATATCCCTTCCCCTGGCATTTAAACTCTATGAATCCAAAAGGTTACCTGCTGCCAAATATGCTCAAGATTCATGTAATTTCTCTCTGCACAATCATACTGAATATCCTTCCAGTATTGCCTTCAGTAAACCACAACTAATAGTACTGGACCAAGTGTCTTGAGGTTTCACATAAGCAAATATATAATATGCAAAGTAAAACTGTGGTCTTCCCTATTCCATATTTCAAAGCTTGCTGGTTTTGTTATTGGGTTTTAAATCCTAAAAATTAGAAGGAAAAAAGGTGGAAGCAGTGACAGATTTCCTCCTCTTGGGCTCTAAAATCACTGCGGATGGTGACTGCAACCATGAAATTACAAGATGATTGCTTCTTGGCAGGAAAGCTATGACAGACCTAGACAGTGTGTTACAAAGCAAAGATATCGCTTTACTGACAAAGGTCCTTAAAGTCAAGGCTATGGTCTTTCCAATAGTCATGTACAGATGTGAGAGCTGGACAATAAAGAAGACAGAGTGCCAAAGAATTGATGCTTTCACACTGTGGTGCTGAAGAAGGCTCTTGTGAGTCTCTTGGGCTGCAAGGAGATCAAACCAGTCAATCCAGAAGGAAATTGACCTTGGATACTCATTAGAAGGACTGATGTTGAAGCTGAAGCTCCAATATTTTGGCCACCTGATTGGAAGAGCTGACTCACTGGAAAAGCCCCTGATGTTGGAAAAGATTGAAGGTGGAAGGAGAAGAGGGCAACAGAGGATGAGACTGTTGGATGGCATCACTGATTCAATGCACATGAACTTGGGCACACTCTGGGAGATGGTGAGGGACAGGGAGGCCTGAGATGCTGCAGACCATGAGGGCGCAAAAAGTCGGACACAACTTGGTGACTGAACAACAGCAACAATCCTAAAAATTAGCACCGTAACATACTCAATTATTCAAGAGAGAACTCTTTAAGTTAAGCATATGCATTCCCTTCCCATACTCCTATATCTACTCTACCAGTAAGTCTTATAGATTTTTAACAGCAAACTGTATATTGAAATCTTACTTTCTCTTCATTTCTATGACCACTAACCTAGTAAAAGCCTCATAATTTCTCACATAGACTATGTGAGTATTCCAAACAACTTACTAACTAGTTTTATTTATTTTCCTTAATAAGTTTTTAGAAACATTTAATATATTGTCTCTAATATGTAAAAGTATTCCATTGTATCTCAGAAAGCTATCGATGTGTGAAAGACCACCACATAATTTAACAGCCCAAAAGAATAATCGTTGTTTATTTCTTATGTTTGCTCACCCATGCTCAGCAGTTTTTCTTTGCATGTATGGTCAGCATTGTTCTGGCTAAATGACTTTTTGGATTTTGATTGAGCTTTGTCAACCAAGCTGTCTTGACTGATGCATGTGTCTTGTTATGCAGACAAATAGCTCAGGCATATTAAGCAAGAGAGTGTCAAAATGCACACTTTTGAGGCTTTTGAGGCCCAGGCTTATAATTTGCCCAAGGCTCTTCAGATCTGAACCATGGGAAATGACTCTACTTTTTGAGAATTGGCAAAATCATATCCAAAAAAAGCACAACTATTTGAAGAATTAAAGTTTAGGGACTTTTTTTTGCAACTTGCCAGACATAGTTTCCCAAATCACTTAATATCAAATCCAAACACCTTAGTATGACCTACCAGCCCTCTATTATCTGGTTTCTGTCTATCTCTTCAGATTTATCCCATGTAACTCCCCCAATACACATTATGATACATCCATCTATTTTTCTTTCATTTTCTTATATGGTCAACATTTCCCAACTCAGGAACTATATATATATTCTACCTGCTCCTTGGAGGAGGAGGTACAATATGTACCTTTGTATGTATTCTTTTCTGTTTCAATATATATTCTTTTTCTGTTTCACATGATGAGAAAAATATTTGCTTTAGGTTTTATCATAATTATTAAATTCCCCTAAAAGTTGTTTCTGTTCTGTCCACTTATGAAAACAAACATAAATCACATGTATACACGTTTTTGTCATTTACATTTATTATAATGTATAATTTTTAAATTAAACTCATTTAGTATCTTTTTTCTACTAATCTAAAAATCACAATGAATACATCCTGATTTCTTCTATTTTTCTCCCCTTCTCATTTTTCTTTATTTTCTTTTTTCTATTTCTTGCTTACCTCTTCTTCTTCCATCTTTTTCTAATTGTATTCTCAAGTCCAAAGAAAAGTATCTTTTACACTGATAATACTGAATAAACACTGATTAAATAAACAAATAAAATGTTATAGCCATCAGTAGTAAATGCAGTGGCTATGTTCAACACAAACTTAAATTCAGATGTTATAATTTTTAAATAAAATGTTTAGAGAATTATTCCAGTTTTTGCATCTTTTCAATTATGACCAAGGATAATTATTTCAGTGTGTCTGTTAACATTTATTTTTCTTCTTGTAAGGTGATTCTTCATATATCTAAGATGTTAATGTTGAAATTTCAACTAGTGATCATTTGAAGACCAAGCTTATTTTTGTTCTGACAGTTTTACCATTTCTCCCTTCACATTGGTTTTCGCCACACATGTTTTAGTATGCCTCAGTGTAATATTCTTTGTATGCATTCTGTTTGGGATCTACACAGCTTCTTGAAATGTTCATTGATATTTTTCCTCAGTGTTGATAATAGTCAATCTTTTCATAAATATTCTCGCCCTTTTCTTATTTGGGGACTACAATGACACATTTATTCACCATTGCTGCTGAAATCTCCTTGTAGGTCTAGATGTTGGGATACTCCATCAATTTTATCTCATTCTGTCTTACAGTTTAGTATTTTTATTGACCTAATATTCTAGTTCACTAACACTGTATTTTTCAGTACTGAATTTGCTCTTAAAATCATCAAACAAATCCTTAAATATAGATATTTGACCTTTCATTTCGAGAAGAATATTTGTTTCGTGTTTAGATGTTTTTATTTTCTAGTGAAATCCTTTATATTTTAACATGTTTCTTCATATTTTTCTATATTTACTTGAATAGTATAATGATAGTCTTTTAGGTTTTTTGACAGTCACTGATATCAGGATCACCTATGAAATGTTTTTTATTTTCTGTGGGTTTGCTCATATTCTTAACATGTATAGTAGTTTTTCATTTTTTTTTCCCAAATGCCAAATGTTATATAGGAAAAAATACACAAGTTCAGCACATGGGTTAGCAGAGTTAACCCTTCCCTTTCTTTGTCAAGTAGGGTATGGTTGGTCACTTTCCCAGCCAGAGATTATGGTGATTTGAGACCAATTTGCAGTAGCACTAGAGTCCAGTCTATCTAAAAGACCTGGCACCTGACTTCCAGATTTTTAACTAAAAGTATAATTTCTTCTAGAGGAAACAACTCCCTAGAAGGCTCTTAACTATATTCTGAGGAAGACTGATGAAAAAATTCATTCATTTTTCCAGAGATTTTTACACTGAGGATTTAGTTTAATACTGAACAGATTTCTTTTATTTACATATGCCCTAAGGGAAAAAGTGATATATGTATGAAAAACTCTGGTCTTCATCATGAGTTCTCCTGGTTTTCCACATGCATCATCTACTAGACTTTACACCCAGTTTTATCCAGGACTGCCAGCCCTTTTGCGGTGCCAAGCAGGACCAAAAACTCCATGGAAAAATCATTGACAGAATCTCCCCTTTCTGTAATTTATCTACTATAATTTTCATTGATTCGTCAATTTTCAACTTGTCTGCTGGAAGCCATCCTTCCTATTGGAGCCTACATTTATAAGTGCATTGTTGTTTAGTTGCTTAGTCGTGCCTGACTCTTTGTGATCCCATGGACTGCAGCACGCCAGGCTTCCCTGTCCATCACCATCTCCCAGAGTTTGCCCAAATTCATGTCCATTGAATTGTATGTATATTTACTTTAAAATATAAAAATTATAAGAAATTAGCTTTGCTGATTTTATTATAAGGTATCATACTGGATCTTGCACTATATCGTAAGTGGACAGTGTGCAATATATCTTGAAGAAAAACTGAGCAATGCTCACCAAAGGGTGGCATTAAGGGAATTAAAACAGGGATTTCTTCAAATCAAATACAAGTATTAGAATATTCTTTCCATTAATGACAAGAAAAATATCATTGTCAAAATTACACAAATCCTATTATTCATGAAAATTAAAGAAATTTAATATTTTAAAGTTTAAATTTTACCTAAAATAATTTTGGAATTCAAATTAATGGATATATAATAACACAAAATAGGCAAATGTATTTCATTAAAACAATACATTTTATGACATTTTTAATGCTTACAGGCTCAAATATAATTTCTACTAAAATTTTCAAAAATTTTATTATATGACATTTTAACACTGAAAAAAATATTATATTACTTGAAAAAAACTGCTTGTGACAACTACATAGACAAGATTAAATATAATCTAAGCTACATATTATTCAGAAAAGTGTCTGCTTGAGTATTCCTGCAGTACATAGGTATTTTTTAATTGGGAATCTTGTTATATTTCTCATGGTTAAAATATTAATATTTTTCATAATTGTAATAACGAAGCAAAGAAAGCAGACATAAAAGAGTAGATACTATAGGAGAAGGAAATGGCAACCCACTCCATACTAATACCCATAAACAGGAAAACTAGTGTGTGTTATTGAATTCAAGATACTGGGTTTTGTTATGGAAAGTGTGACTTGGCAGTAGCATCAAAGGGCTTCTAAATCCTGGGGCCATCAGTGATATGTTCACTTTGTGAAACACCATCAAGCAAAATGTCTGTGATTTGTTTGATGTTTTCTATACTTGTTAAACTTCAATACATTTTTTTCTTAGGGCTTCCCTGGTAGCTCAGCTGGTAATGAATCTGCCTGCAATGCAGGAAACCCTGGTTCAATTCCTGGGTTGGGAAGACCCTCTGGAGAAGGGATAGGCTATCCACTCCAGTATTCTTGGGCTTCCCTGATGGCTCAGCTGGTAAAGAATCCACTAGCAATGCAGGAGACATGGCTGGGTTCAATCCCTGGGTTGGGAAGATCCCCTGCAGAAAAGAACAGTTACCCACTCCAGTATTCTGGCCTGGAGAATTCCATGGATTGTATAGTCCATGGGGTTGCAGAGAGTCGAGTCAGCAACTCTTGACTGAGCAACTTTCACTTTTCATTTCACATTTTTTCTAAAAGATAGCTGGGGAAAAGTTTTGATGTCAAACCATTATTTTGTTAAAATCACTTTCCCCTGGAAATATGGAATGAATTAGAACCAAAATATGAAATAAAAATTACTTAAAATTTATTCTAGGAAGGAAATATTTAGAAACTCAATTAAAAAATGAAAGGACTCTATAATTCATGAATAATAACACCAATGCCAGGTTTGAAGGACAAATATGGCATCTTATGAATCTCTCTAATAGATAGTGACATTGGTACCAATTAGATTTGTTACGTTAGTCAAATTAAAAATGCCTGTGATAAATAGAATTTGAACTGTCAGTATCTGCATAACTAGCCTTATTAAATGATGTGTCACTGAAGATGATTTAAATGAGAAGAAAATGAAGCGAATCTCCTGAAATGTGTTTAGCAGAATTAATTCTGAAGAGTTGAGGAGTTCATTAAAACTAAAAATATTGTTTTCTACTTTAACAAACATTTTAAACTATACAATTTAAAATACATTCAAATGAATAAAACAATCAATGATTAAGCCTATGATATTTAATATTTTCTTTTGCATTTGAGCATAATGTATAAACCATTTTCTGTAGCTGTCCTTGGTAAATCAATACAGTAATATCTCTTTCTGAATTTAGGCAGTTACAATTTTATAATAGTAATTATAATTTGTCATAATAATCTAGAATATGAAAACTTTGGTATACAAGGATTATATTCTAAGGACAAAATTGCATACTTTGGTGTATGTGGGAATAAAATAGCAAAAACACTCATATCTGGCTCTTATTTTTATACTTTAACTTCTTGTGTCTCAGTTTTCTTTTGTAGAAGAGAAATAAAATTATACCCCAGACTATTGGTTTCTTTTAAGAATTCAATGAAATGTTACTTATAATTTTTATCATTCTTTTGTTTTGTAATACACATTCACAAAAGACATGAGAGAAAATAGATTAACAAAGCACACAAAAGTCAACATAATAGAATCAATCACAAAAGCAATTAGTACATTAAATATGAACTGGAGAAAGAGATATTTAGCAATAAAGATAAATAAAAGGAGATATGAAAGAAGATATAAAAACATAAACACTTAAGAAACCAAGGTGCTACAATAGCATTTTGACATATGTAGTCTGTATTCTGTAAATCTATACCAACAATCTCGGAGAAGGCAATGGCACCCCACTCCAGTACTCTTGCCTGGAAAATCCTATGGACGGAGGAGCCTGGTGGGCTGCAGTCCATGGGGTCGCTGAGAGTCGGATACGACCGAGCGACTTCCCTTTCAATTTTCACTTTCATGCATTGGAGAAGGAAATGGCAACCCACTCCAGTGTTCTTGCCTGGAGAATCCCAGGGACGGGGGAGCCTGGTGGGCTGCCATCTATGGGGTCGCACAGAGTTGGACACGACTGAAGTAACTTAGCATAGCATACCAACAATCTAAATAAGAAAAAATTTTTGATGGAAGTTTGAACATACTTTTTTAATAAAAATTGAAATCAATTATAGAAATAATGAATAGTTGATTGTGACTATATACTCATTTTTGACAAGCTTTGTGTGTACTCAGATTAACTCAAAGAACTTATTACATTGTACTCTTTTTTCTTAGTGCTATACAAGATTCAAACCCTATTAAATCCTGTTTGAGGAAGCTTTAATCATTATTCCTTTAGATTCTATGCCCAAGAAATAATATGTTGCATATTGATTATTTCTTTCCAATATTAAAGATATATTTATTTACTTCAAGTCTTATGGCTGGTAAACTTTTCTGCAATATACAAACTTTCTAGAATATATTGAAATCAATTTAGATAACTATCAACTGCCATATAGATTACATTTTGTTTTACCACCTTTCTCTTTTTCTGTTGCTCAACATTAAGTTTTAATGGGTGAGTCTGAGTTTTTCTTCAATCTAAGTAGTGAAAACCTATTATGGAATCAAACAGTTTTCCTCCAGAGCAGCTCTTCTGCTTTTTATTTTCACCTTGGTGTCTGTGTGGTGAAGTAGGCATTTAGCTGTGAAGGGGCTATCTTCAGACTCCATCTTATAAAGTATTTCATTGTCCAAGACAGTCACTTATCTGTGAAACAGGCCTTTAGCAGTCCTATAGTTTTCAGTTGCATTGTTCCTCAAACAAAGAAGAATTTCCAATATTCCACAGGCAGCTTGGATGTAATTAGCTCTTCAGTAGAAAGAAGGTATTTTTCCCTGGCTAATATTTCATAGCTTAAGGTAGTTCTTAGTTATTCTTATGGATCAGTGCTGATATGTTTTACTTTTACCTAAATTGTGAGTTTATTTTCTCAAGCTCTAACTTAGTTTTTTGGAAAGTCACATTGGAATTGTAATTAAAAAAGAAAAAAAATTCTTCTAAATTTACTTTCTTAGAATATAAAAGTTGTACAGAGCACAGATCATACAAGTCAAAAATTTTATCCAAGTCATAATCAAAGTAAGAACTCATATGAACAATCACTTTATTCATGATTATCTTCTCAAATAAGAAAGCTTGAAGAAACTAAGGAAAAAAATTTAATATTTAAATTGAATTTAAATAATAGTTCCCAAAGGCACACAGTTTTGATGTTTTATGTATGACTGATACTTTAGCATTAAAAGTAATAACATCATCTATTGAATAATGCTGATATAAAATTATTTTTGATATTGCCTATTTGTTATTTCTATCTATGATTGATTTATAACTCAATTAAACCAGCTATTCAGATATCCTTGTATCTCTAATGATGCACTTAATACCACATGCACCTTTAGAATGAATGTCATAATATATCACCTTTAAATTCTACATAATATGGAGATAGTATTTGTCTATGTTAGATAAAGGATTATTTTTCGTGATCTCAAATTTTTAACAACACAATGTTAATATTAGCATTCATGCTCTGAATGATTAGGATTTATCTTGAATCATTTATATGAAATATGCACATACTATCTCATAATTTGACAATAAATTGGTTGTTTTCCAGTATGTGACAGAAGTATGACTGAGATAATTGTTGTTTGAAAGAGACAGAATAAAGGGCTTGCTAATTATACATTCTTTCAGATCAGTGGCTCTCAAGGGCTAGTGTGCATAAAAATCATCTGTTAATATTCAAATCTTCTTTCCTATGATTTAATGAATGTTGATTTGAAGGGTAACATTTATACTCCCTTTCTGTTCTTTTTTCTGTGGCCCATATTCCTCTAGTAGTCTTCATTCTTAGGCTTCTTTTTTCATCCAGCCACTTTAATTCTGGCTTCCCTGGTGGCTCAGACGGTAAAAGCGTCTCCCTACAATGCGGGAGACCTGGATTCGATCCCTAGGTTGGGAAGATCCCTGGAGAAGGAAATGGCAACCCACTCCAGTATTCTTGCCTGGAAAATCCCATAGATGGAGGAGCCTGGTAGGCTACAGTCCATGGGGTCGCAAAGAGTCAGACATGACTGAGCGACTTTTCTTCTTCTTCTTCTTCACTTTAATTCAATAGTGTCTGAGAGACCCACTGACCCAGACTTTATTAATGGTTGTGATTGCTGTTTCTTCAATATACATCAGAATTTTTCCTTCTTTTATTTGCTTATTGTGCCAAGATCAGAAGAGTTCTAATACTTCTTGCTTGCTTCTAATTACAAGGTCATATAACTGTCAGCAAAGTAGGCCTACCTATTCAGGGCTGGGGATAAAGTAAGTTTTATGAACTGCTTGATGTTTTTGCATGTATCAAGCAACAGGACAGAAGGAAAAGTATTCCTGTGTGATTTTTTTTTTCCAGAAGTAGCATTTGAGCTTGTTTTCTAAATTCTAAAGAAACTTATCAAAATGGAAAAGTAAAATCAGTGATGTTAATAGTGCATAGAGCATTGACTTGAAAGATCTCATTGCAGGGTTTGAAGGCCCAAGAGATATTCTGAACCTTGTCCAGAATTTTCAGGACAACCAATTTTGAGGCTAAGTGATATTTAGTGAATCTCTTAGCAGCAATAAGCAGCTTTAGGACAGGTATACTATAAACAGAGATTACAAAAACCTTTAGAAAAACAGAGAAATTAAATAATGGCAACTCGGCAGATGTTTGTGACTAAAATTAGAAATTATTTTGACTATGGAATTCTTAAAGGATAGGGAAGAAGTTTAAACTATTTGTTTATAAATAGAATTGTTTCAAGAAGTAATGTCCAACATGTTCATATGGATATAAAACCTATTATACAGAGTGAAGTAAGCCAGAAAGAAAAACACCAATACAGTATACTAACACATATATATGGAATTTAGAAAGATGGTAACAATAACCCTGTGTACGAGACAGCAAAAGAGACACTGATGTATAGAACAGTCTTATGGACTCTGTGGGAGAGGGAGAGGGTGGGAAGATTTGGGAGAATGGCATTGAAACATGTAAATATCATGTATGAAATGAGTTGCCAGTCCAGGTGCGATGCACGATACTGGATGCTTGGGGCTGGTGCACTGGGACGACCCAGAGGGATGGAATGGGGAGGGAGGAGGGAGGAGGGTTCAGGATGGGGAACACATGTATACCTGTGGCGGATTCATTTTGATATTTGGCAAATCTAATACAGTTATGTAAAGTTTAAAAATAAAATAAAATTAAAAAAAAAAAAAAAAAAAAAAAAAATAAAACTTACCATTATAATAAAAAGTTGTAAGAAATTCTATGGATTTTGCACACACATACACAAATTCATGCAGAAATAAGTAAAATAACAGAGTGTAGTTTGATACTAATTTGCCTGTAGAGAAATGCTCAAGTTGATCTTTCCAATAGTCTAAAATGGTTCTACCTAAAGTATTGAAGTGGGTGTCCAAAAATTTTCCATGTACTAACTTGCTAAAATATCCTTAAAATCATAGATTATTGTTTATCTTCTGAACAAGGAAGTAAATCTGGGGAGCTTTTTTCAATATTTCAAAAATATGTAAAAAGTAAATACTTTTAATTTAAAGGGTTGAAGAATTGGCATCTTCCAAAACTGTGCCTAGTAACTCATGAGAAAAGTATTCTTTTCCATCTCATTGACTCTGAATTCCCCTACTTAGAGATTTTTACATCCAATTATAATTACCTCCATTAAAGAGCAAAACAAAATTTGTATCAGTTGAGCTAAAAGTGCCCTCTGGCCATTTGGGATAGTCATAGTGACCAAAACTATGTATTTTGGCATTGGATAGGGTGTTCACCTTGACCTTAATAAGGAAATGGAAGAAGCATGGATTGAATCAAAGTGATTCTTGTAGTATCTCCATTATAATCATTGTTCACCATTAAAAATAATGAAAGCTAATGAAGCCCTTTACAGGAAGGAGCTCCAAGTAATCAGAACCTTTAGGAATGACTGAGTCATGTCAAACCATGGAAAGAACTCTGCCCAATTAAGTGTCAACAGAATATGAAAGGAACGTGAACTGATACAGATGAGGTTACAGATGAGGAAAACTATTCATCAAATGCAGTGTTGAGACAAAATTTATTTTTTATATTCTTTTATTTCATTTTAAATAAGATCTCCTTCCTTTTCCTACTGTTTCAAAGAGAGAACAAGCTTTAAAAGAAGAAATGGCTATCATCAAATATTTTGTCCTTGAAACTGATGAAGGCTCTATTGATTTTTGGTTCACTACCTTGTGAGAATGAGTTGGGTGTTGTTAATTATATAGTACATAGACTCATTGTGCTGAATGTTTTCAGGAGTTAAGGTAAATTTATGTATTGTAAGAGCATGTATTTTAGACAGAAAATATGATGGCTTGTTCTGAACACTTATGATTTGGGGTGGGGGGGCTGTGTGTGTATAGCATCTGGACCCCTTTTGTTTAGAGAATTGACCCTTCTGTGGATCTCAGTGGGAAGTAGCCTTCCATTAACAACACTAAAAATGCAAATATTCACTTTCCAAGCCTTCTTTGCAAAAGCGGGTGATGCTACATTAATTATACTCCACTAATTTGATTTTGTTAAAAATATGCAGGAAACATGGCATACTGTTACAGCATGGAAATTGTTACAGCATGTTCAGAGTGCTTGTGAGGGAAAGCAGCAGTGACAGCTCGTGTATTGCTTGGCAAATGCAATAGAGGCTTCTTCACTGGCTCAGTAACATCTGTGGCTCAGTATGAGACATTTCTCTCAATGCCATGCCAATGCTTTTCTATGTAGAACCAAGGTCAAGGGTCTCCTCTACCCTAAAACCTACCTCAGTTTGATCATAAAAAATATGTATAAGCTAATGCACCCAAAATTGAATGTTTGATTACTACCCCTAAACCTGTTGGTCCCCACCATCATTTCTTCATTATCTTGAAAAATATTTCCACTAAGCTCTCAGAGACCAAGTCAGAAACCTAGTTCTTGATTTTCCCCTTGATCTTAACCTATACATAATTTATCTCCAAAATATATTTCAAATCCTATCCATTTCCACAAAGGCTGTGTAGGTCCAGTCACCAAATTTTCACCTGTATTTTTTGTTGTTGTCTCCAAACTGCCCTTTCTTCTTTCATCCCTAAATTTTGGATACTCTATGCTGTAACCAGCCAGGGTACAAATTAAATGCAATCACATAGCTGCTTACCTAAAACCTTTCAAATGCTTCAAGTTTTCTTGCTGCTAATCTTGCACCCTCAGTGAGCACCCCCACTTGTGTTGCACACACTTCTTCTATTAATACCCTTCTATTAATGTCCACTCCCGGCTTGTACTGAGCGCTTGCCTATTCCAAACACAGCAAACGTTGTCAGCCCTTTTTTCACCTTTACAGACACTAATTCATCACTGTCCTTCAAGTCACAGCCTCAGTCCTACCTCTTGGTAGATGCTTTCTGAATAACATTGAAAAAAGTAGGTCGGTTCAACCATATACTTGTTTTGTTTTGATATTGACTTTCAGCATTGTTTGCTTCCTTCATAGAGTTCTGCAGAATTCATTAATATTCAATATGTTTGTTTAATTTATTTATATAATGTGTTTACTACACCATGGGCTCCTTGAAGGGATAACATCCGGAATATTTTTCATTTCACACCTAAAGTCTAACATAGCCTCAGGACCATTGTTTTCTTATAAGAAAATTTTGGCAATAGAAAAATGAATGAACTGTAACAAACACATCTCTTTATTTCCATTTAAACTAATGGGGAGAGTCACCTGAATATTATGATTCCTTCTAAAAAAGTATGCATTATAAGTTAATTAACCCTTACCAATTTTTTTATTAATCACTCTGGAATTCCCATTTAAATATTATGAACATTTAACCTTCCCCTCATTGGCCAACCTCACAACTGCCCTCCCCTTGTGGTAAAAAAATGAAGATATTGAAATTACAATATAATTTGAGATCATCTTATATGAATTTATTTAACCTAATGTTTTCTGAAACACAATATATTTCCTTTGGTTTGTATTTTGTTTTAAACAAATAATATTTTAAAATAATATACCTAATTTTTCTTCTCTTACTATCTTAATTGATCCCTTTTGAATTTCTTGCTTTTCCTTATACCATAGGCAGACTCCCAACCCCTACATATAGCAGAATCAATCCAGTAAACCACCAATCTCATATGTAATAAACACTCACTATTTTCCAAGCATTAAGCTGAACTTGAATGGGGAAGGGACCACACCTGCTTCTATTTTCCATTTACATACTTTCTTCCAAGTTGGGAAATGCATTGGAAAGACTGCAAAACAGGAAGAAATTAATACTTATTTCATTAGTGTTGCTCTGTCCTCTGTTGGTTCCCATGACTAAGATTGATTCTCATCTGTGAAGTAGTGTTCCAAATTACTGATAAACAGTAATGGTATAGAATCTAAGGGAGATTTTTAAGATGGTTTGCAGGATGGAGATTCATTTCAGTTGGAACCCTCCCAAGATTCCCGCTTAGCTCTTGCCTACAGCAGTCCAGCTAAGTTTTTTTTTTGTTTGTTTGTTTGTTTGTTTTTTTTGGCTTTTAGTTTGTTAGAAATCATGCTTGGCCACCTTCCACAAAATCTACTTGATATGTAGGAAACTCAAGGTTTCTTATTTTTCCAATTTTCTTTAAAAAATAAATAGGGAATAAGAAATCTCACATAAAAGCAGATGCCATTTGTGAAAAAGAGATGTACAACTCACCTTCTTGCAATGACTTTGATCACCATAATTGATTATTTTGGAGTCTTCACATATGACATGGTACATAGAGAAATATCTTGCCTTTCCACAAAGACAGTGGAAACAAAATATATTCCCAGTAGGCAAAAGAATAATGACTTCAATAATTTCATGTAATTCCTCTCAAAGGAAGGAGTGAGCTGATGTTGATGGCAGTTGTAACTTGATTTCCTATTATTAAGTGCTGGTTATTTACCTGTCTTTAAAAGTGTTCAGTTCTCTTTAGAATATGCAGCAATATACACATTTTTTTTTTCCTTCTGAACACTGGCCACAGATTCCAGAACTACAAAGCAAGTTGTTACATCTGTAAACATGAAAGTAGTCTTTCCTTTATGAAAATTGAATTGCTTTTTTGTTTTGAATATTTATCATCTTTAAACACAGAAGCTTCATTGATATATAATTTTCATAACATAGAATTTGTCTATTCAAAGTACTCAAATCAGTGAGTTTTCATGTACTCGCAGATGTCTATAATCATAATCACAATTCGTTTTAGAACATTTCATCACCCCAAAAAGAAATTCTATGCACATTAGTAATCATTTCCCATACCCTATCTCCAGCCCTAGACAATCACTAATATACCTCTGATATCTATATATTTGTCTATTTAATACATTTTACACAATATGTAACCTTTTGTGACTGGGTTCTTTCACTGGTAATGTTTTGGTTTCATCTTTTGCTATAGTAAATGAAGTTGCCTAATAATATTCTATTGCATGTACATGTATTCTATATGTTTAATTTATCCATTTTTAGTTTATGGATATTTTGTCTATGCATTTTGTATTATGAATGTACTATGGTGTATGCTAGGAAATAACTCTTTGTGTAGATATATGTTGTCATTTATCTTGGTCATATATCTAGGAGAAGTTCTAGAATATGTGATAACAATATATGATAGCAAACTTTTCCTTTTGAGGAATTAGAGACTAAAGTCAAAAGCAGCATTTCTACTTGTACTGTATTAGAGTTCCAAATTTTTCACATTTTTGTCAGCACTTATTTCTGTTTTATTGATTATAGACATCCTAGTGGTGGGACATGCTGTCTCATAGTTTAAATTTGTATTTTCCTCATTGTTAATAATTGTGACCTTTTCGTGTGCCTTTTTCTCAAATGCAAAAATGTCCAATAAAATCCTTTGCCCATTAAAAAAAATTATATATTATTTGTCCTTTTATTACTGTTGTTGTTCAGTCACCATGTTTATTTGTGACCCCATGTACTGCAGCACACCAGGCTTCCCTGACCCTCACCATCTCCCAAAGTTTGCCCAAGTTCACATCTATTGCATCAGTGATGCCATTTAGCCATCTCATCCTCTGACGCCCTCTTCTTTTCCTTCTGCCCTCAATCTTTCCCAGCATCAGGGACTTTTCCAGAGTCAGCTGTTTGTATCAGCTGACCAAAATACTGGAACTTCAGCTTCAGCATCAGTCCTTGCAATGAGTATTCAGGGTTGATTTCCCTGAAACCAGAATGACTGGTTTGGTCTCATACCTGTCTAAGGATCTTATATATGTATGTGTGTATATATATATATAAGCTTCCCTGTGGCTCAGTGGTAAAGAATCTGTCTGCCAAGCAGGAAACCTGGGTTTAATCCCTGGGTTGGGAAGATCCACTAGAGAATGAGACAGCAATCTACTCCAGTATTCTTACCTGAGAAATCCCATGGATAGAGGAGTCTGGTGGTCTACAGTCCGCAGGGTCTCAAAAGAGGTGGAAATGACTTAACAACTAAACAACAACTCTTTCTCTCTTTCTCTCCCAGTGTGTGTGTGTATATATGTGTGTGTGTGAGAGAGAGAATATATGTAGGTGTGCACATATCTCACTTTAGTGATGTTATCCTTTGAAGCAAAAAATTACTAAATTTGATAAAGTTCTGTGTGTATATGACTATTATTTATTTCCATTTATCACTTTTGTTTTGTTGTCATATTTCAGAAGCCTTTTCTGAACCATGATAACAAAGATATAAGGAATGGCCAAGAAGTTTGTTCATGTTTTCCTTTACATTTCATGGAAAAACCCACATGGACTTTTTGGCGAACCTAATGTACTTCTGTATTTCCACGTGGAGTTTCATATCTTTATTTCTTGCATTATATGTTGCAGCACTGTTTATTGAAGAGACTATTCTTTCTTCCTTTGAATTGTCTTGGCATCCTTATCAAAAATCAATTAACCATAAATCTAAGGATTTATTTCTGAACTCTCATGTCTATTTCAATGTTCATTATTATCCCAGTTTCATGATGTCCTGGCTACTATGGCTTTGTCAGAAGTTTTTAAATCTGAAGTGTGAGTCTTCCACTTTGTTCTTTCCTACGTTGTTTTGACTATCCTGCATCCCTTAAAATTCCACATGAATATTAGCATCCAGTTTTTTTATTTCTGCAAAAAAATAAGTAAGCATCTGATAGTCTGATGGAATTGCAGTGAAAGTGTAAATCAGTTTAGGATTTAGGATTTCCATCTTTGCCACCATAAGTCTTATAATCCATGAAAAAAGAGTATCTTTTTATTTATTTAGGCCTTATTTAATTTGTTTCTACGGTGTTTTGAAGTTGTCAGAGTATACTTAGCACTTATTTCATTTTTGCTGAGTATTAGATTCTTCTTAGTGCTACTTTAAAATTTTAAAGTTCATTTTTGGATTATATGTTGCTGGTGTAGAGAACACAACTGATTTTTTGTAAATTGATCATGTGTCTGTAAACTTGATGAACTTATTTATTAGTTTGAATATTATGTGGATTCCATGGGATTTTATATATATATAAAATCATTTTATCTGGAAATACAGTTTTTCTGCTCTTCTACTTTGGATGTCTTTTATTTCACTTATTTATCAGCCTATTTATCCTGGCTAAAACCCCCAGAACAATGTTGAATAGAGGTGGTGAGAGATGGTTTCTTTATCTTGTCCCTAGTTTAGGGAGCAAACATTGAGTCCTTACCCATCAAGTAAGATGTTAGTTGTGGGATGTTATAACTATCATATATCAGATTGAAAAACTCCCTTGAGAAGTCACTTTATTTACTTTTTATCCTGAAAAAGTATTGGGTTTTTTCAAATACTTCCACAGGTATTCAATGTTCAAATTACTGCACAGTTGCACTCATTTCACATGCTAGAAAAGGAATGATCAAAATTCTCCAAGCTAGCTTCAAAGCACATGAACTGAGAAAAATTCAAGGTGTTCAGGTTGGATTTAGAAAAGGCAGATGAACCAGAGATCAAATTGCCAGCATCCATTGGATCATAGAAAAAGAAAGATAATTCCAGAAAAAATATCCACTTCTGCTTCATTGACTATGCTAAAGCCTTTGACTGTGTTCAGTTCAGTTCAGTCACTCAGTCATATCCAACTCTTTGTGACCCCATGGAGGGCAGCACGCCAGTCTTCCCTGTCCATTTGATTGTGTGGATCACAAGCAAGCAGTGGGAAATTCTTCAAGAGATGGGAATACCAGACTACCTAACCTGCCTCCTGAGAAACCTTTATGCAGTTCAAGAAGCAACAGTTAGAACCAGATATGGAACAACAGACTGGTTCCAAATTGGGAAAGGAGTATGTCAAGGCTGTATATTGTCACCCTGCTTATTTAACTTATATGCAGAATACATCATGTGAAACACTGGGCTGTATGAAGCACAAACTGGAATCCAGATTGCCAGAAGAAATATCAATAACCTCAGATATGCAGATGATACCATCCTTATGGGAGAAAACAAGGGGAACTAAAGAGCCTCTTTGGAGAAGGAAATGGCACCCCACTCTAGTTCTCTTGCCTGGAAAATCCCATGGACGGAGGAGCCTGGAAGGCTGCAGTCCATGGGGTCACTAAGAGTCGGACACGACTGAATGACTTCACTTTCACTTTTCACTTTTATGCATTGGAGAAGGAACTGGCAACCCATTCCAGTGTTCTTGCCTGGAGAATCCCAGGGTTGGGGGAGCCTGGTGGGCTGCCATCTATGGGGTCGCACAGAGTTGGACACGACTGAAGTGACTTAGCAGTAGCAAAGAGCCTCTTGATGAAGGTGAAAGAGGAATATGAAAAAGCTGGCTTAAAACTCAACATTCAAAAAACTAAGATCATGGCATCTGGTCCCATCATTTCATGGCAAATAGATGGGGAAACAATGTAAACAGTGACAGATTTTATTTTCTTGGGCTCCAAATTCACTGCAGATGGTGACTACAGCCATGAAATTAAAAGATGCTTACTCCTTGGCAGGAAAGTTATGACCAACCTAGCTGCTGCTGCTAAGTCACTTCAGTCGTGTCCGACTCTGTGTGACCCCATAGACATCGGTGCACCAGGCTACCCCGTCCCTGGGATTCTCCAGGCAACAACACTGGAGTGGGTTGCCATTTCCTTCTCCAATGCATGAAAGGGAAAAGTGAAAGTGAAGTCTCTCAGTCGTGTCCGACTCTTTGCGACCCCATGGTCTGCAGCCCACCAGGCTCCTCTGTCCATGGGATTTTCCAGGCAAGAGTACTGGAGTGGGGTGCCATTGCCTTCTCCATGACCAACCTAGACAGCATGTTTAAAAGCAGAGACATTACTTTGCCAACAAAGATCCATCTAGTCAAAGGTATGGTTTTTCCATTAGTCATGTATGGGTGTGAGAGTCGGACCATAAAGAAGGCTGAGCAGTGGGGAACTGATGCTTTTGAAATGTGGTGTTTGAGAAGACTCTTGAGAATCCCTTGGACTGCAAGGAGATCAAACCAGTCAATCCTAAAGTAAATCAATCCTGAAATATTGACTGGAAGGATTGATGCTGAAGCTGAAGCTCCAATACTTTTGGCCACCTGATTTGAAGGGCTGACTCATCAGAAAAGACCCTGATGTTGGGAAAGACTGAAGGCAGGAGGAGAAGGGGACAGCAGAGGATGAGATGGTTGGATGGCATCACTGACTGAATGGACATGAGTTTGAACAAGCTTCAGGAGATGATGAAGCACAGATAAGCCTGATTTGCTGCAGGCCATGGGCTCACAAAGAGTCCAACACACTGAGCAGCTGAACAACAGCAATGAAACGGCTATTTATTTTAATTAAAAAAAACTATGTATTTAATGGGAAAATCAAATATAATTATTCCACTCTTAATATGTAATTTAAATTAGGTCCAAAATCAGACATTGGCCTAATGCAAGAAAGAAAGAGCCTTTTATAGGGAATCATATCTAATAGGATCAAAGTTTTTCACTCAAAGAATGCTTCATCCCTGTGTTGTAATCCTGTAGTTCTTGACTCACTAGTTCAAATGATAGTGTATGATATTCATGTGAATGTAATTTGATAATTTGACACATTGTCTTCACACATGTAAAGCATATGTTTTCTTGACGAAAACTACCATTACCTGCTATCTTCTGTAATTTTATAACCAAGAAATAAAACAGAAATGTGTACAAAATGATATATTTTAAAACATTATCTTTTACAAAGATCTCTGATATTTTGTCTCTATCACACATTTATTTGCAAACACACACACACACAGCCAGACACCATCATGACTTGGGATTTTCTTTCCACTGTATTATTCAATATTTTTATAATTTACAACTGTCATAAATTCCACGGACTGCTATGTTGCATTTGCTGGTCCTTCAGTTTTTTAAGAGTAAATAAAGGCAGATCATTTTCCTCCCTAGCATTTAACAAAATCATAATGAGAAATACGCAATAGTAACACTAAGTGATATGATTTTGATGCCTTCTACAGATGCCAGAAATCCCAGTCCCATTATTTTACAAACATAATAAGTGCCCATTAACATCATATGTTAACATATTCAAGCATCCCCATATCGGTTTTGCCATGAAATGCTTGAAAAGGGAAAAGAGGAAGTGTTAGTTGCTCAGTTGTGTCCGACTCTTAGGAACCCTATGTTCTGTAGTCTGCCAGGTTTGTCTGTCCATGGAATTCTCCAGGCAAGAGTACTGGAGTGGGTTACCATTTCCTTCTCCAGGGGATCTTCCTGATGGAGGGATCAAAGGCAGGTTTCCTTCATTGCGGGCAAATTATTTACTGACTGAGTCTCCAGGGAAACCCTAACTATGTTTAACTAGTTTGACAAAAAAGTAAACTTTTAAGGAAAATACCTCTGAAAATTCACGTCTCATTTTCAAATTAGGAAAACACACACACAAAAAACAATATTTAGGCTCCCTTTGTATGCCTCCTGCCCCTTAACTGTCATTCAAACACTTGTAAATTATCACATGTACATATATATGCATATGTGCATATAATATTATGCATCTATATCTACATGTATATCTACATATAGATATATTGTGTATACATCATAAATAGAAGCAAGGCCGTGTATTTAATACATAAGCTACCAACTCAATATCTTGCTGAGATGCAGTTGAAATATTTCTCTAAATTTTAGGTTTAGATTTAGAGTTCTAGATTACTTGTGGAATGTTTTAGAACATGGTTGATTTTCTTTTCTAGTTTTTCCCCATTTCAGCTTAGTTAATAGAGGGACATTTAACTATAGTAGTTTTTTATCCAAATCAACTTAACACCTTTTTCTGAAGAAAACTGGAAATTTAAAGTCTAAATAAGTTAAAAACACATGTTTTATTTTTCACTGATAGAATAAAAGAAATCCATGATTTCTGCAGACTTTCTTAAAAAGAGCAAAGGATTGTCTTTTCCTAGGCTTAAAAAATGGACTAAAATTTTACAAAATAATTAATTTTAAATTTTTATAATATCATTTATTTCTCATTTATTTTTTGCATTTAAGTAAAAAGAAATATATTCAGGGAAATGTCACATTACATTATTACATGCTCTGAGATAGAAAAAAAAAAAACATGTATCACTTTACAGTTCCAGAGTTTGCTTTGTGATAATGGTTCTATGTGAAACTTTCAGTCAACTGTTCACAGCAAAACTGTGCAGCTCTCCCATTGTTCCAGTAAAGTCACATGTATTCTGTCTTTCAACCCCAAACATGTGAATGACAGCTGAACTGTTTTGGTTGGCATTCTGAATATAGGACACATAGTTTTAATGAAAGAGTACATTCCCTGTAGCATAAAGAACAATTTGAGCATAATTGTAGATTATTTGTCTCTAATGTATTAAATGGCTTCCCAGCTGACTCAATGGTAAAGAATCTGCCTGCCAATGAAGGAGATGCAAGTGACATGGGTCCGATCCCTGGATCAGGATGATCACCGGAGAAGGAAATGGCAACCCACTCCAGTATTCTTGCCTGGAGAATCCCATGGACAGAGGAGCCTGGTGGGCTACAGTCCATAGGTTGCAAAGAGTCAGTATGACTGAGAGACTGAGCAAGATATTAATAAATGATAACTAAATTGAAGTGTTTGGCTCCAAGCCAAAACCCTCCAGTGATTTTTTCAGGGATGATGGTAGAGAATTACAAAGATTTTTTCTGACATGCTTCACAGGGAAAGCTGCCCTCCTGATACCAAAAATGGTGCATAGAAAACACTTTGTAGTCTCTGAAGAGAGTTGGACTTATATCTGCTTTGCATAAGTCTTCTCTTGTGCAATTGCATTCTAGCCCTTCTATTAATGGCCCTCCTCTGAGACCTTCCTGGGGTGCTTCTGCTGAGACGTCCATATAGAGGGAGAAGAAGGAAGTTCAAAATACTGTTTTCCGTTCTGACTCATAACTCATCACTTCTCTACTCCTATCACTTCTCCTTGCCTCTGGGTCCATACATTCAAGAATCTTTTGTTCAGAATTCCCTCAGCCATGAGACCATGACATGCACCCTCATCTGTTTTGATATACTTATTTGACCCATACCCAGCACTCTTCTATGGGGAAGAATGGGATACTGGGGGAGTTATCGTTTTCTCTTTTAATCTCTTACTACAAATGATTAAGGTCTTGACTGCTCATCATTTTGGCTTGTTGTCTTAATCCCTACACTGTCTTAACCACTGACACCTGCCACAGGAGCTCTCTCAAGTTCAGTCCAGCTTTTTAAATGTTTATTCTGCCTCTATTTAAATTCAACAGAACAAACCAATTTAATACACCTAGAAAGCAAAAGCTCTCTGGCTTCTTCATACAGGCAAAAAGAGTGTCATTCATAATGAAACCCTGAACCCAGTTTTTCACATGTAAATTATGTCACATTTATCAATTCACAGAGTCAGTTGCTCCCAGGCCTAGGTTTAGTATATTAAAAGGGTCAAGAAAATTAAACTGATTTCAAAATTAAATCATAACCCATGGGAGAAAATTGATTATACCTTCTAGAGTAGGAGTTCCAAGTAGCAGTTAGTTGAGTTATCTCAGGCAGGTTGCTCTCTCTAGGAGTTCAGTTTATCAACAAAATAAAGACCTATGAATAACATATCATGAAATTAACTTAATATTTAAAATTAACAGTCTGTAAAATATAATTTTCATATTGCCTGCACATAATTGGTATTTATCGAATTTAGCCATTTTTATCAAAATCATTAGTAATATTAGAGTCAGATTCAAAACACATTGTTATGCTTTTTTTCTTACTGTCATATGTCTGAGTAGGTTCCTTGTGTCTTCATAAATTGAGATCATTATAATTATTTCCTTTTCATTGTATTCCTTCCCTCAACTATGGACTTTATTAAATAAATGATTTTTTTAGCTCTTTCTATACAGACGATGAAAAAGACATTGTGCATACAAAGATACACTCATCTTTGTGGCAGAAAAAATGCAAACACACTGTGACAATATAACACTTTAATTTAGTAAAGAATACATGCATGTATGCACCTAATTTAACACTGCTTGAGCCCTTACCATATGTATTACATTGTGCAACATACTCTGGGAAGTGTAGCTGATGGATAGCAGCAACATCTTTTCTCTGAGACAATAAAAATTGGAGTAGAAAGTCCATTTCTGCTCATAGAAGGGTAGCTTGTATTAGACTTACCAAGCATCCAAAAACAATAGCAAAAATGTAAACAATAAAAAAAAACAATTATTTTAAGGGACTGGAGAGCAACTAAAGTCAGTATCCTGGTGAAAAATGAAGCAGACTAGGTGCAAAGGGTTGAATAATGTCCTTTGCAAATTCATTTCTACCCAGAATACCAGAATAGGACCTAATTTGAAAATATTATATAACTACATTAATCACCATAAGTGAAGTGAAGTGAAGTCACTCAGTCGTGTCCAACCCTCAGCGACCCCATGGACTGCAGCCTACCAGGCTCCTCCATCCATGGGATTCTCCAGGCAAGAGTACTGGAGTGGGGTGCCATTGCCTTCTCCAATTAATCACCATAAAGATCTTCATATTGCTCTTTTATAGTCACACACATTTCTCTTCACCCTATTTGATTCCTTAACTGCTGGGAAACACCAGATTTTTAATAATCTTCAAGTATATTTTAATATATCCCCAATCTAAATAAAAAATGGAATGAAAATTTTGAAGATATCCATTGTAAGAGGCAAAGAGTAGCCTATTTGTGTACCCACAACCCATATTTCAGACATATGTATTATTTATTTGGATAAGTCATCAATTAAGATGTGAAAACTATAACCAGCATATACAAACATTAGTAGAAATTGGAAACTTCCTGCCCGTCCAGTGGCCATTCAGTGAAAGCATTTGAGTGCTTTTGTGGCCAAGGGCCCAGGTTCAATACCTTGTCAGGGAACTAAGATCCTGCAAGCCATGTGACCTGCTTCCACCACTCAAAAAAGAAAAACTAGTGGAAATAATATATTTTCTGAAAGAAAACGCAGCACTGTGAATACAGTTATTTACATATGATCTAAAGTTATGCCTCTTTGTTCTTGTCATAATCAGATGATGTATCCAGAAATACTCTTTTATGATGTTCATTGACAAGTAATATACAAAAATAAAAACAAGACAATTCTAAGTGCATAGAAATAGAAGGTCAGATAATAGAAATTGTATTCTTAAAGACTGTATAAGTTGGATAATAATAATAATATCTAACTTGAACAAATATTATTTAGAAGTATAGTGATCTGATTTTGAATTATGGTTCAAGCAATTATTCTTATGTTGCAGATAATTTCTGCAAACTTCAATTTTGTTTTCTATGAGTTGTTTGTGTATTAATTAAATGTAAAGCATTTAATGCAGTTTCTGATATATATTAATTGTGCATTGCATGCTGCTTCATATCATCTGTTCTCTTCAAAAGATGTTACTTCACTAGATTGTGTGTGTGTGTGGCTGTATAATCTGAGAGAGAGAGATGGTACAGAGATAATAATGACCTAAACCAAAAATTAACCATGGTTAACCTTAGGCTGTGGATTTAACTAGTATAACTTTTTTTTTCAAAATTGTATATATTTTCCAATGCTTTTGAGTTTATCTATTTACTTTGTAATTAGAATAAAACTTTGTTTAAACATAATTTAGGTACTGTATGTTTTCTAGGAAGTAGGTTTGATGAAATTGTAATAAAGTTACATGTGAGGAAAACAAACTTTTTATCATCTGTTCATATTAGTCAAGAAAGATAAGAATTCACAAGCTCTTTCAGAGATGGCAGACTTCTGAACTTTGAACCCAGAGACTTTTCCACTGGGATATTTATCAAATGTCAAAGAGAAAGTCACATTTATTAAGTATATTTCCTAAAGTCTTTAGTACATTACATCAAAGTTACTGAATATCTTTTTTATCGTTCATAAAGTGGGGAAGAAGACAGGAAAAAATATGTGCAATATGTAAAGGTCTCTGTTTTACAATGAGTCAGCTGTTCATATCAGGTGACCAAAGTATTGGAGCTTTAGCTTCAGTATCAGCCCTTCCAATGAGTAATCAGGGTTGATTTCCTTTAGGATTGACTGGTTTGATCTCCTTGTTGTTCAAGAGACTCTCAAGAATCTTCTCCAGAACCACAGTTCAAAAGCATCAATTCTTTGGTGCTTGGCCTTCTTTATGGTCCAATTCTCACATTGGTACTTGACTACTGGAAAGACTATAGTTTCAACTATATGGACCTAAATCATAAAATTATGTTTTTGTTTTTTAATACACTGTTTAGGTTTGTCACAGCTTTCCTTCCAAGAAGCAATTGTCTTCTAATTTCATGGCTGCAGTCACCATCTGCAGTGATTTTAGAGCTCAAGAAGAGAAAATCGGTCACTGCTTCCACATTTTCCCCTTCAATTTGTCATGAAGTGATGGGACTGGATACTGATGTTAGTATTTTTAATATTGAGTTGTAGTCCAGTTTTTTCACTCACCTCTTTCATCTTCATCAAGAGGCTCTTTAGTTTCTCTTCACTTTCTGCCATTAGAGTGGTATCATCTGCATATCTGAGGTTGTTGATATTTCTCCCGGCACTCTTAATTCTAGCTTGTAACTCATCCAGCCTGGCATTTCGCATGATGTACCCTGCCTATAAGTTAAATAAACAGGATGACAATATATGGTCTTGTCATATTCCTTTCTCAATTTTGATCCAGTCAAGTGTTCCATATATGTTTATAACTATTGCTTCTTGACCCACATACAGGTTTCTCAGAAGACAGGTAAGATGGTTTAGTAACCCCATCTCTTTAAGTGTTTTCCACAGTTTATTATATCCACACAGTCAAAGACTTTAGCATAGTCAATTTTTCTGGAATTCTCTTGCTTTTTTATGATCCAGTGAAGGTTGGCAATTTGATCTCTGGTTCCTCTGCCTTTTCTAAATGCAGCTTGTACATCTGGAAGTTCTTAATTCATGCATGGCTGAAGCCTAGCTAGAAGAATTTCGTGCATAACCTTATTAGCATGGAAAGTGAGCACAATTGTCCAGTAGTTTGAACATTCATTAGTACTGCCTTTCTTGGGAATTCAGATAAAGATAGACCTTTTCCAATACTGTGGCTACTTCTGGGTCTTCCAAAATTGCTGACATATTGAGTGCAGCACTTTAATCTTTTAGGATTCTAAATAGCTCTGCTGGAATTCCATCACCTCCACTAGCTTTATTGGGAGAAGTTCTTCCTAAGGCCTTCTGTACTTCACACTCCAGGATGTCTGGCTCTAGGTGAATGACCACACCATCATAGTTATCCAGGTCATTAAGATCTTTTAGTACAGTTCTTCTGTGTATTCTTGCCATCTCTTATTGATCTCTTCTGCTTCTATTAAGTCTTCTCCGTTTCTGTCCTTTATTGTGCCCATCTTTGCATGAAATGTTCCTTTGATAACTCTGATTTTCTTGAAGCGATCTCTAGTCTTTCCCATTCTGTTGTTTTCCTCTCCTTTGCATTGTTCATTGAAGAAGGCCTTCTTGTCTCTCCTTGCTGTTCTCTTTAACTCTGCATTTGGTATACATTTATTTTCCTTTCCCCCTTGCTTTTCCTTTTTATTCTTTCCTCAGCTCTTTGTAAGGCCTCCTCAGAAAAGCACTTTGCCTTCTTGTATTTCTCTTTCTTTGGGATGGTTTTGATCACTGCCTCCTGTACAATATTATTTACCTCTGCCCATAGTACTTCAGACACTCTGTTTACCAGATCTAATCCCTTGAATCTATTTGTCACCTCCATTGTATAATCATAGGAGATTTGATTGAGGTTATGCCTGAATGGCCTAGTGGTCTTCTTTGCTTTCTTTAGCTTAAACCTGAATTTTGCTATAAGGAGCTGATGATCTGAGTCACAGTCAGCTCCAGGTCTTGTTTTCGCTAACTGCATAGAGCTTCTGCATCTATGGCTGCAAATAATGTAATCAATCTGATTTCGGTAATAACTATTTGGTGATGTCCATGTGTAAAGTCACATCTTTTGTTGTTGGAAAAGGGTTTTTGCTATGACCAGGATTCTCTTGACAGGATTCTGTTAGCCTTTGCCCTGTTTCATTTTGTACTTCAAGGCCAAGCTTGCCTATTACTCCAGGTATCTCTTGACTTCCTACTTTTATAGACTTATTTATACATGTTACTGTGGGGGGATACATAATCAAGTTGTTTTTTTTTTAAGAGTTCTCTTCAGTTTTATTATTCATCAGTAGTCTTGATTTTTTCCCTTTACAAATTTTTCAGCATGGGACATACCTTATTGAGTTCAGAATCAACTTTGATACTAGTCTTTCTACTGAGTCACATGTTGGAAAGGCTTGTCCTTATCCAGGAACAGATATTCAAAAGATCCTAATCAGTTTACTTGAAGGAAATGAATTCATGCTTTGAGGAATACACATAAATTAACTGTCTAAAACACGGAGAATTTTTCATCAGTCAGTATCATGTCATTACATTTCTCCTATTAATCTTATCATGTAGAAGCAAATTGATGCAGGCATCTCAAAGGAAATTCAACAGAGAAATGGACCCAGAGAAAGAATAAAGCCAATCATGAACAAAAAACATTTATCTCCATGTAAGACTGTTGTGCCATTGAAAGCTGCATTTTCCCTTTTCAGGTTGACCATATAGAGTAAGGATTTCATTTTTATGGTCAAAATTAACTTTTTTTTTTCCCCAATACACCAAAGTAGGGATTATGGTTACCAGTGGGGAGAGGCAAGAGGGGAGGGCAAGATAAGAATAGAGGATTAATAGACGCAAACTACTATGTATAAAATAAATAACAAAGCTAATAAAGCACAGGCAAATATAGACATTATTTTATAATAAATTTAAATTGAATGTAATCTGTTGCTGCTGCTGCTGCTAAGTCTCATCATTCGTGTCCGACTCTGTGCGACCCCATAGATAGCAGCCCACCAGGCTCCCCCGTCCCTGGGATTCTCCAGGCAAGAACACTGGAGTGGGTTGCCATTTCTTTCTCCAATGCATGAAAGTGAAAAGTGAAAGTGAAGTTGCTCAGTCCTGTCTGACTCTTAGCGACCCCATGGTTGCCCACCAGGCTCCTCCATCCGTGAGATTCTCCAGGCAAGAGTACTGTAGTGGGGTGCCATTGCCTTCTCTGGAATGTAATCTATAAAATATCAAATCTATGTTGTGTAAGAAAAATTAATATAATAAGTCAACAATACTTCAGTTTTCACTAAAAATAAAACCCCTTCCGTTATTTTCTGTTATCCAGTTCAGCTTCAGCAAAGTTTGATTTATGCTTTCGTGCAACTGCTACTTCTGGTAGCTAATTTAGTTTCAATTTAATTGCATCATACTTATTTTCTGCTTCTATTTTTACCCTTAAGATTATCCTTAAGGATAATCTTATTTTCTTTCTTTTCATTGCTCCATTTTTTGGTCAACCAATTTCACTTTGAATGTATGTTTTATATTTTGCTCTTTTTATAGACTACAACAGCATTATCAAGTGACTTGAACTAATTGGCACATTTTATATACATCGGTAAACAATTCAGTCCAGTTCAGTCACTCAGTCGTGTCCGACTCTTTGTGACCCCATCAATTGCAGCATGCCAGGCCTCCCTGTCCATCACCAATTCCCGGAGTTGACTCAAACTCATGTCCATTGAGTCGGTGATGCCATCTAGCCATCTCATCCTCTGTCGTCCTCTTCTCCTCCTGCCCCAAATCCCTCCCAGCATCAGAGTCTTTTCCAATGAGTCAACTCTTCACATGAGGTGGCCAAAGTACTGGAGTTTCAGCTTTAGCATCAGTCCCTCCAATGAACACCCAGGACTGATCTCCTTCAGAATGGACTGGTTGGATCTCCTTGCAGTCCAAGGGATTCTCAAGAGTCTTCTCAAACACCACAGTTCAAAAGCATCAATTCTTTGGTGCTCAACTTTCTTCACAGTCCAACTCTCACATCCATACATGACCACTGGAAAAACCATAGCCTTGACTAGACGGACCTTTGTTGGCAAAGTAATGTCTCTGCTTTTTAACATGCTATCTAGGTTGGTCATAACTTTCCTTCCAAGGAGTAAGCATCTTTTAATTTCATGGCTGCAATCATGATCTGCAGTGATTTTGGAGCCCCCCAAAATAAAGTCTGACACTGTTTCCATTTCCCCATTTATTTCCCATCAAGTGATGGGACCAGATGCCATGATCTTCGTTTTCTGAATGTTGAGCTTTAAGCCAACTTTTCACTCCCCTCTTTCACTTTCATCAAGAGGCTTTTTAGTTCCTCTTCACTTTGTGCCATAAGGGTGGTGTCATCTGCATATCTGAGATTATTGATATTTCTCCTGGCAATCTTGATTCCAGCTTGTGGTTCTTCCAGCCCAGCATTTATCATGATGTACTCTGCAAATAAGTTGAATAAGCAGGGTGACAATACACAGCCTTGACGTACTCCTTTTCCTATTTGGAACCAGTCTGTTGTTCCATGTCCAGTTCTAACTGTTGCTTCCTGACCTGCATATAGGTTTCTCAAGAGGCAGGTCAGGTGGTCTGGTATTCCCATCTTTTTCAGAATTTTCCACAGTTTATTGTGATCCACACAGTCAAAGGCTTTGGCATAGTCAATAAAGCAGAAATAGATGTTTTTTTTCTGCAACTCTCTTTGCTTTTTTCATGATCCAGCAGATGTTGGCAATTTGATCTGTGGTTCCTCTGTCTTTTCTAAAACCAGTTTGAACATGTGGAAGTTCATGGTTCACGTATTGCCGAAGCCTGGCTTGGAGAATTTTGAGCATTACTTTACTAGCGTGTGAGATGAGTGCAATTGTGCAGTAGTTTGAGCATTCTTTGGCATTGCCTTTATAGCAGAAGGCAAATTATTTTGGAGGGTTGCTTACAAATATAATTATTATATTTAACAACTAATTTTGAGATATTTTGACATATGAAATTTTCATATATTTAGGGAGTAAAACTTGATATCTGATGTATGTATACATTGTGTAAAGATCATCTCAATCACATTCAATAATTTAACCATCAACTCCATATAGTTCCCATTATGTGTATATTGAGATTTAATTGAAGATTTATTCTCTTAGCAAATATCAAGTATGCAATATAGTATTGTTAATTATCATCACCATGCTGTATAGTATTAGACCTCCAGAACTCATCCATCTTGCGTTAATGAAACTTTTCACAATTTCCCATTCTCCCCTCCTCCAACTCACCCCTAGAAAGCATCATTCTACTCTCTCCTTCTATGTGTTTCATTATTTTAGATTCCATATATGAGATGATTTGTCTTTCTGTGTCAGGCTTACTTCACTTAGTATAATGTCCTCTGGTTTCATTCAAGTTGTCACAAATGGAAAGAATTTCTTCTTTTTATCACCAGTAATATTCCATTATACTTATATATTATGATTTCTTTTTTTTTTTTCATTTATTTGTTGACACACACATTTGTTTCCATATCTTTACCATTATAAATAATGCTGCAGTGAATATGAGAATGCAGATATCTCTTTGAGATACTGATTCTATTACCTTAAATATATATCTAGAAGTGGGATTGCTGGGTCATGTTATAGTTCTAGTTGTAATTTTTTGAGGAACCTCCATAGTCTTCTAAAATGGTTACACCAATTTATATTCGACAACAGTATATCAGGCAGGGTTCCCTTTTCTGCACATTCTTGCCAACACTTGCTGTCTTTTGTGTTTTTAATAGTGGCTATTATAACAAGTATGGGCTGATATTTCACTATGGCTTTGATTTTCACTTTCCTGATTTGGTTTGATTTCCTTGGGGATTTTGAATACTTTTTCACATATCATTGGCCACATTCATATCTTCTTTGAACAAATGTCTATTCAAATGCCAAAAATTTTAATTAGGTTTTTAGATTTTGTAGGAATTCCTTCTATAGTTTGAATATTAGCCCTTTATGAGGTATCTGGGTTGCAAACATTTTCTCCCATACTGTAGACTGACTTTAATTTTGTTGAGTGTTTCTTTCATTGTGAATAAACTTTATAGATGCAATCTCACTTGTTTTTATTGTTGTTGTTCCTTTTGTTGCCTCATTTTTGGTGACACATTCAAAAAACTATTGCTCGAGGTCAGTGTTGAGAAGCTTAGCCCCTTTGTTTTCTTCTAGTAGTATACAGGTTAAAGATTTATGTTTGTCTTTCATCCATTTTAAGTTGACTTTTGTATATAATGCGAGATAATGGTCTAATTTCACTTTTTCTGCATCGGATATCCAGTTTTCTCAACACTAATTATTGAAGAAATGCATTACATTGTGTTCTCTTGATAACCTTGTTGAAGATCAGTTGGCCATATATATGTAGGTTTATTTCTAGATTCTCTAAACTGTTCCATTGACGTAAATACCTGTTTCTATGCCAGTATTACATTCTTTTGATTAATAATATAGATTTATAATATATTTTGAAATCAGAGAATATGATTCCTTCAGCTTTAGTCTTATGAACATTTGCTTTGGTTCTTCAGGCTCTTTGTGGTTTCATATACACTTTAGATAGCTTTGTCCTATTTCTATAAAGAATACCATTGGGATATTGATAAGAATTTCACGGACTCTGTAGGTCACTGTGGGTAGTATGGACATTTTAATATTGATTTTTTTCAATCATTGAACACAAGATGTTTTTTTCATTTGTGTTTCTTCTATAGCTTCCTTCATCAATGTTGTATAGTTTTCAGTGTATAAAGGTTACTTTTAAAATGCACATGGAAAATTCACCAAAAATTACCATGTACTGAGCTACAAATACAATATTAATAAATTTATAGATGTAAAATAAGTAAGGATATACAAAAATTAAATATTATAAAACAACTTCACGTAATTCACTTTTATGAAAGTTCAACTCACAGTAACAGACTGCATGTTCTTTTCCTATTAATATGGTAGAGAAATTATATGATACTACATGATAAAAGTCTTGATGCATTTAAGTGTATTGAAACCATACAAATTAAAATAAGCTGAAATTGAATAAAAGAGTGATAGATGAAAAGCACCAAATATATGGAAGTTTAAAAAAATGATTTTGAATAGCAAAGATCAGATAAGATATCACAAGGTAAATTGGAAAATAATTTGAAATAAGTGCCAATGAATACAAGTTTACTCAGATTTATGGAATACAACTAAAGCAGTGATTAGATGAAATTTTATATAATTAAATCTTGTATTGTATAAGAAGAACAGCTGTAATCATTATATTAGCTTGCACCTAAATGTCTTGAGAAATAAAAGCTATTTAGGTAGATTTAAAAATTGAGGAAAAATGTATCATTGCTATTTCATTATCACCATAGACATTAAAGGATAATAGGGAAATATTAAGAGCATCTTTATGTCAGTCAGTACAGCAACTTAGATGAACTGAATAAAATTCCTGAAAAACCACAAATTATATTCACTGGCTCAGAAGAAACAGAAATCCTGAGTAGTATTAAATCTCACAATAAATTCATAACTAGATCAGTTCAGTTCAGTTCAATTGCTAAGTCATGTCCAACTGTTTCTGACCCCATGGGCTGCAGCACACCAGGATTCCCTGTTCATCACCAACTCCCAGAGTTTACTCAAACTCATGTCCATTGAGTCTGGAATGGCATCCAACCATCTCATCCTCTGTCGTCCCCTTCGCCTCCTGCCTTCAATCTTTCCCTGTATCAGGGTCTTTTCAAATGAGTCAGTTCTTCACATCAGGTGGCCAAAGTATTGGAGTTTCAGCTTCAACATCAGTCCTTCCAATGAATTTTCAGGACTGATGTCCTTTAGGGTGGATTGGTTGGATCTCCTTACAGTCCAAGGGACTCTCAAGAGTCTTTTCCAATACCACAGTTCAAAAGCATCAATTATTTAGTGCTCAGCCTTCTTTATAGTCCACTATCACATCCACACATGACTACTGGAAAAAGCATAGCCTTGACTAGACAGATCTTTGTTGGCAAAGTAATGTCTCTGATTTTTAATATGCTATCTAGGTTGGTCATAACTTTTCTTCCAAGGAGTAGCATCTTTTTATTTCATGGCTGCAGTCAACATCTGCAGTGATTTTGGAGCCCCCCAAATAAAGTCTGCAACTATGTCCACTATTTCTCTATCTATTTTCCATGAATTGATGGGACCAGAAGCTATGATCTTAGTTTTCTGAATTTTGAGCTTTTAGCCAACTTTTTCACTCTCCTCTTTCATTTTCATCAAGAGGCTCTTTAGTTCTTCACTTTCTGCCATAAGGGTGGTGTCATCTGCATATCTGAGGTTATTGATATTTCTCCAGCAATCTTGATTCCAGCTTGTGCTTCTTCAAGCCCAGCATTTCTCATGATGTACTCTGCATATAAATTAAATAAGCAGGGTGACAATATACAGCCCCAAAGTACTTCTTTTCCTAATTGGAACCAGTCTGTTGTTCCATGTCCAGTTTTAACTGTTGTTTCCTGGCCTGCATACAGATTTCTCAAGAGGCAGGTCAGGTGGTCTGGTATTCCCTTCTCTTTCAGAATTTTCCACAATTTATTGTGATCCACACAGTCAAAGGCTTTGTCATAGTCAATAAAGCAGAAATGCATGTTTTTTCTGGAACTCGCTTGCGTTTTCAATGAGCCAGCAGATGTTGGCAATTTGATCTGTGGTTCCTCTGTCTTTTCTAAAACCAGCTTGAACATCTGGAAGTTCATGGTTCACGTGTTGTTGAAGCCTGGCTTGAAGAATTGTGAGCATTACTTGGCTAGCATTTGAGATGAGTGCAATTGTGCAGTAGTTTGAGCATTCTTTGGCATTGCCTTTCTTAGGGATTGAAATGAAAACTGACCTTTTCCAGTCCTGTGGCCACTGCTGCTTTTTCCAAATTTGCTGGCATATTGAGTGCAGCACTTTCACAGCATCATCTTTTAGGCTTTGAAATAGCTCAACTGGAATTCCATCACCTCCACTAGCTTTAATTGTAGTGATGCTTCTTAAGGCCCACTTGACTTCACATTCCAGGATGTCTGGCTCTAGGTGAATGCTCACACCATCATGATTATCTGGGTTGAAGATCTTTTTTGTACAGTTCTTCTGTGTATTTTGCCACCTCTTCTTAATATCTTCTGCTTCTGTTAGGTCCATACTATTTCTGTCTTTTATTGAACCCATCTTTGCATGATATGTTCCCTTGGCATCTCCAATTTTCTTTCTTTTTTTTTTTTTAATTTAATTTTATTTTTTTTTAATTTTATTTTTTAACTTTAAATATTGTATTGGTTTAGCCATATATCAAAATGAATCTACCACAGGTCTATATGTGTTCCCCATCCTGAACCCTCCTCCCTTCTCCCTCCCCATACCATCCCTCTGGGTCGTCCCAGTGCACCAGCCCCAAGCATCCAGTATCCTGCATCGAACCTGGACTTGTGACTCGCTTCATATATGATATTATACATGTTTCAATGCCATTCTCCCAAATCATGCCACCCTCTCCCTCTCCCACAGAGTCCAAAAGACTGTTCTATACATCAGTGTCTCTTTTGCTGTCTCATATACAGGGTTATTGTTACCATCTTTCTAAATTCCATATATATGCATTAGTATACTGTATTGGTGTTTTACTTTCTGGCTTACTTCACTCTGTATAATAGGCTCCAGTTCCATCCACCTTATTAGAACTGATTCAAATGTATTCTTTTTAATGGCTGAGTAATACTCCATTGTGTATATGTACCACGGCTTTCTTATCCATTCATCTGCTGATGGACATCTAGGTTGCTTCCATGTCCTGGCTATTATAAACAGTGCTGCGATGAACATTGGGGTACACGTGTCTCTTTCCCTTCTGGTTTTCTCAGTGTGTATGCCCAGCAGTGGGATTGCTGGATCATAAGGCAGTTCTATTTCCAGTTTTTTAAGGAATCTGCACACTGTTACGGAGAAGGCAATGGCACCTCAACTCCAGTACTCTTGCCTGGAAAATCCCATGGATGGAGGAGCCTGGTAGGCTGAAGTCCATGGGGTCGCTAAATCGGACACGGCTAAGTGACTTTGCTTTCACTTTTAACTTTCATGCATTGGAGAAGGAAATGGCAACCCACTCCAGTGTTCTTGCATGGAGAATCCCAGGGACGGGGGAGCCTGGTGGGCTGCTGTCTATGGGGTCGCACAGAGCCGGACACGACTGTAGCAACTTAGCAGGAGCAGCAGCCACACGGTTCTCCATAGTGGCTGTACTAGTTTGCATTCCCACCAACAGTGTAAGAGGGTTCCCTTTTCTCCACACCCTCTCTGGCATTTATTGCTTGTAGACTTTGGACCACAGCCATTCTGACTGGCATGAAATGGTACCTCATTGTGGTTTTGATTTGCATTTCTCTGATAATGAGTGATGTTGAGCATCTTTTCATGTGTTTGTTAACCATCTGTATGTCTTCTTTGGAGAAATGTCTATTTAGTTCTTTGGCCCATTTTTTGATTGGGTCATTTGTTTTTGCACAATTGAGCTGTAGGAGTTGCTTGTATATTTTTGAGATTAGTTGTTTGTCAGTTGCTTCATTTGCTATTATTTTCTCCCATTCTGAAATCTGTCTTTTCACCTTGCTTATAGTTTCCTTTGTTTTGCAGAAGCTTTTAATATTAATTAGGTCCCATTTGTTTATTTTTGCTTTTATTTCCTATATTCTGGGAGGTGGGTCATAGAGGATCCTGCTGTGATGTATGTCGGAGAGTGTTTTGCCTATGTTCTCCTCTAGGAGTTTTATAGTTTCTGGTCTTATGTTTAGATCTTTAATCCATTTTGAGTTTATTTTTGTGAATGGTGTTAGAAAGTGTTCTACTTTCATTCTTTTACAAGTGGTTGACCAGTTTTCCCAGCACCACTTGTTAAAGAGATGATCTTTAATCCATTGTATATTCTTGCCTCCTTTGTCAAAGATAAGGTGTCCATATGTGTGTGGATTTATCTCTGGGCTTTTTATTTTGTTCCATTGATCTATATTTCTGTTTTTGCCAGTACCATACTGTCTTGATGAGTGTGGCTTTGTAGTAGAGCCTGAAGTCAGGCAGGTTGATTCCTCCAGTTCCATTTTTCTTTCTCAAGATTGCTTTGGCTATTCGAGGTTTTTTTTTATTTCCATACAAATTGTGAAATTGTTTGTTCTAGCTCTGTGAAGAATACCATTGGGAGCTTGATAGGGATTGCATTGAATCTATAAATTGCTTTGGATAGTATACTCATTTTCACTATATTGATTCTTCAAATCCATGAACATGGTATATTTCTCCATCTATTAGTGTCCTCTTTGATTTCTTTCATCAGTGTTTTATAGTTTTCTATATATAGGTCTTTAGTTTCTTTAGGTAGATATATTCCTAAGTATTTTATTCTTTTCGTTGCAATGGTGAATGGAATTGTTTCCTTAATTTCTCTTTCTATTTTCTCATTATTAGTGTATAGGAATGCAAGGGATTTCTGCGTATTGATTTTATATCCTGCAACTTTACTATATTCATTGATTAGTTCTAGAAATTTTCTGGTGGAGTCTTTAGGGTTTTCTATGTAGAAGATCATGTCATCTGCAGTGAGAGTTTTACTTCTTCTTTTCCAATTTGGATTCCTTTTATTTCTTTTTCTGCTCTGATTGCTGTGGCCAAAACTTCCAAAACTATGTTGAATAGTAATGGTGAAAGTGGGCACCCTTTTCTTGTTCCTGACTTTAGAGGAAATGCTTTCAATTTTTCACCATTGAGGATAATGTTTGCTGTGGGTTTGTCATATGTGGCTCTTATTATGTTGAGGTATGTTCCTTCTATTTCTGCTTTCTGGGGGTTTTATCATAAATGGATGTTAAATTTTGTCAAAGGCTTTCTCTGCATCTATTGAGATAATCATATGGTTTTTATTTTTCAATTTGTTAATGTGGTGTATTACATTGACTGATTTGCGGATATTGAAGAATCCTTGCATCCCTGGGATAAAGCCCACTTGGTCATGGTGTATGATCTTTTTAATGTGTTGTTGGATTCTGATTGCTAGAATTTTGTTAAGGATTTTTGCATCTATGTTCATCAGTGATATTGGCCTGTAGTTTTCTTTTTTTGTGGGATCTTTGTCAGGTTTTGGTATTAGGGTGATGGTGGCCTCATAGAATGTGTCTGGAAGTTTACCTTCCTCTGCAATTTTCTGGAAGAGTTTGAGTAGGATAGGTGTGAGCTCTTCTCTAAATTTTTGGTAGAATTCAGCTGTGAAGCCGTCTGGACCTGGGCTTTTGTTTGCTGGAAGATTTCTGATTACAGTTTCAATTTCTGTGCTTGTGATGGGTCTGTTAAGATTTTCTATTTCTTCCTGGTCCAGTTTTGGAAAGTTGTACTTTTCTAAGAATTTGTCCATTTCTTCCAAGTTGTACATTTTATTGGCATATAATTGCTGGTAGTAGTCTCTTATGATCCTTTGTACTTCCGTTTTGTCTGTTGTGATCTCTCCATTTTCATTTCTAATTTTATTGATTTGATTTTTCTCCCTTTGTTTCTTGATGAGTCTGGCTAATGGTTTGTCCATTTTATTTATCCTTTCAAAGAACCGGATTTTGGCTTTGTTGATTTTTGCTATGGTCTCTTTTGTTTCTTTTGCATTTATTTCTGCCCTAATTTTTAAGATTTCTTTCCTTCTACTAACCCTGGGGTTCTTCATTTCTTCCTTTTCTAGTTGCTTTAGGTGTAGAGTTAGGTTATTTATTGACTTTTTTCTTGTTTCTTGAGGTATGCCTGTATTGCTATGAACTTTCCCCTTAGGACTGCTTTTACTGTGTCCCACAGGTTTTGGGTAGTTGTGTTTTCATTTTCATTCATTTCTATGCAAATTTTGATTTCTTTTTTGGTTTCTTCTGTGATTTCTTGGTTATTCAGACGTGTGTTGTTCAGCCTCCATATGTTGGAATTTTTAATAGTTTTTCTCCTGTGATTTAAATCTAATCTTACTGCATTGTGGTCAGAAAAGATGCTTGGGATGATTTCAATTTTTTTGAATTTACCAAGGGTAGATTTATGGCCCAGGATGTGATATATCCTGGAGAAGTTTTCTTGTGTGCTTGAGAAAAAGGTGAAATTTATTGTTTTGGGATGAAATGTCCTATAGATATCAAGTAGGTCTAACTGGCCTATTGTATTGTGTAAAGTTTGTGTTTCCTTGTTAATTTTCTGTTTAGTTGATCTATCCATAGGTGTGAGTGGGGTATTAAAGTCTCCCACTATTATTGTGTTATTGTTAATTTCCCCTTTCATACTTGTTAACATTTGTCTTACCTATTGCAGTGCTCCTATGTTGGGTGCATATATATTTATAATTGTTATATCTTCTTCTTGGATTGATCCTTTAATCATTATATAGTGACCTTCTTTGTCTCTTTTCACAGACTTTGTTTTAAAGTCTATTTTATCTGATATGAGTATTGGTACTCCTGCTTTCTTTTGGTCCCTATTTGCATGGAAAATCTTTTTCCAGGCCTTCACTTTCAGTCTGTATGTGTCCCCTGTTTTGAGGTGGTTCTCTTGTAGAAAACATATGTAGGGGTCTTGTTTATGTATCCATTCAGCCAGTCTTTGTCTTTTAGTTGGGGCATTCAACCCATTTACGTTTAAGGTAATTATTGATAAGCATGATCCCATTGCCATTTACTTTATTGTTTTGGGTTCAAATTTATACACCCTTTTTCTGTTTCCTGTCTAGAGAATATCCTTTAGTATTTGTTGAAGAGCTGGTTTGGTGGTGCTGAATTCTCTCAGCTTTTGCTTGTCTGTAAAGCTTTTGATTTCTCCTTCATATTTGAATGAAATCCTTGCTGAGTACAATAATCTGGACTGTAGGTTATTTTCTTTCATCACTTTAAGTATGTCTTGCCATTCCCTCCTGGCTTGAAGAGTTTCTATTGAAAGATCAGCTGTTATCCTCATGGGGATTCCCTTTTGCGTTATTTGTTGTTTTTCCCTTGCTTCTTTTAACATTTGTTCTTTGTGTTTGATCATTGTTAATTTGATTAATATGTGTCTTGGGGTGTTTCGCCTTGGGTTTTTCCTGTTTGGGACTCTCTGGGTTTATTGGACTTGAGTGATTATTTCATTCCCCATTTTAGGGAAGTTTTCAACTATTATCTCCTCAAGTATTTTCTCATGGTGTTTCTTTCTGTCTTCTTCTTCTGGGACTCCTATGATTCGAATGTTGTAGCGTTTAATATTGTTCTGGAGGTCTCTGAGATTGTCCTCATTTCTTTTAATTCGTTTTTCTTTTTTCCTCTCTGATTCATTTATTTCTACCATTCTATCTTTTAATTCACTAATCCTATCTTCTGTCTCTGTTATTCTACTATTTGTTGCCTCCAGAGTGTTTTTGATCTCATGTATTGCATTATTCATTATATATTGACTCTTTTTTATTTCTTCTAGGTCCTTGTTAAACCTTTCTTGCATCTTCTCAATCCTTGTCTCCAGGCTATTTATCTGTGATTCCATTTTGATTTAAAGATTTTGGATCAATTTCACTATCATTATTCAGAATTCGTTATCAGGTAGATTCCCTATCTCTTCCTCTTTTGTTTGGTTTGGTGGGCATTTATCCTGTTCCTTTACCTGCTGGGTATTCCTCTGTCTCTTCATCTTGTTTATATTGCTGAGTTTTGGGTGTCCTTTCTGTATTCTGGCAGTTTGTGGAGTTCTCTTTTTTGTGGAGTTTCCTCACTGTGTGTGGGTTTGTACAGGTGGCTTGTCATGCTTTCTTGGTTAGGGAAGTTTGTGTCGGTGTTCTGGTGGGTGGAGCTGGATTTCTTCTCTCTGGAGTGCAATGAAGTGTCCAGTAATGAGTTATGAGATGTCTATGGTTTTGTAGTAACTTTGGGCAGCCTGTATATTGGAGTTCAGGGCTGTGTCCCTGTGTTGCTGGAGAATTTGCTTGGTATGTCCTGCCCTGGAACTTGTTGGCCCTTGTGTGGTGCTTGTTTTCAGTGTAGGTATGGAGGCGTTTGATGAGCTCCTGTCAATTAATGTTCCCTGGAGTCAGGAGTTCCCTGGAGTTAGGGTTTGGACTTAAGCCTCCTACTTCCAGTTATCAGTCTTATTTTTACAGTAGTCTCAAAACTTCTCCTTCTATACAGCACCATTGATAAAACATCTAGGTTAAAGATGAAAAGTTTCTCCACTGTGAGGGTCACCCAGAGAGGTTCACAGCCTTACATGGAGAAGAGAAGAGGGAGGAGGGAGTTAGAGGCGACCCAAATGAGATGAGGTGGAATCAATAGAGGAGAGAGCAGGCTAGCCAGTAATCACTTCCTTATGTGCACTCCATAACTGGAGTGCTCAGAGATGTTCAGGGAGTTATACAGAGAAGAGAAGCGGGAGGAAGGAGACAGAGGTGACCAGGAGGATAAAAGGGGGGAATGAAAAGGAGAGAGACAGATCCAGCCAGTAATCAGTTCCCTAAGTGTTCTCCACCGTCTGGAACACACAGAAATTCACAGAGTTGGGTAGAGTAGAGAGGGGTTAGAGAGGAGACACAGGCGACCTGGTGGAGAAAAAGGAGAGTCCAAAGAGGGAGAGAGCAGTCAAGCCAGTAATCTCTCTTCCAAGTAAAAAATGGGTACTGAAGATTGGGTTCTTAAAGGTACAAAATTGGTAACAAATACCTAAAAGCAAAAATTAAAAATCTAGAGTAGAGTTTGGAATTTCAAAAATACAATGTTAAAGAAAAGAAGGAGAAAAGGAAAGAGAAAATCAAACAAACAAAGTCACAAAAATTATAAAGAAAATATAGGTACAAAATTGATAACAAATACCAAAAACCATAAATTAAAAATCTAGAGTAGAGTTTGGAATTTCAGAAATACAATGTTAAAGGAAAGAAGAAGAGAAAAAAAGAGAGGGGAAAAAAAGTCACAAAAATTATATAAAAAAATATAATTACAAAATTGATAACAAATACCAGAAAGCTAAAATTAGAAGTCTAGAGTAGAGTTTGGAATTTCAAAAATGCAATGTTAAAGAAAAGAAGAAAAAAAAAAAAAGAAGAAGAAGAAAGAAAGAAAGAGAAAAAGAAAAAAAAAACAAGGTCACAAAAATTATAAAAAATATATATATGAAGTTTCCTTTTTAAAAAGAAATAGGAAAAAGAAAAAAAAGAAATAGGGTCTTTTTTTTTTTGCAAAGTAATAGTAGGTTATAAAAGTGAAAATTAAAGGAGTAATAGAGGACTTAATTTTTTTTTAATTAAAAAAAAAGAATGGATCATCATGAAAATAGTAAAAATATATCTAGGACTTTCTCTGGTGTTGTTGTGGGTATTGTGGGGTCAGTTTATTTTCAGCTAGTTCCTTGGTCCAGCTTATATTTCTCAAGATCTATATGCCCCTTCCTATGTAGTTGGTACTAATGACAGGGTTTTAATCTATTGCCTGTCGCTTCCAAGGCAGTTCCCTCTGTTACAGCTTCTTCTGTTTGCTGGTCTCTTCAGTGTCTGATTTCCTCCCTGATACAAAGGGGGTGGTGATGGACACGTTTTTTCTTTTTTAGGCTCACTTGTTCAGTCACGCTGTGGGGAGGGAGGGACGCTGCAAACAAATAACACAGGCGTGTGCTCACAGTGCCTCAGCCACACTGGGCCTGCCCCCGCTCATGGCGCATGTAGCCTCCCTGCCCACACTGCTCAGGCTCTAGGTTGCTCCGCTGGGAACCATCCGAGGCCGGCCTTGGGCTGCTTGCACCTCCCAGGTCTAAGCTGCTCAGGTTCAGGCACTCGGGTAGTCCTCAGAGGTGCAGACTCAGTTGGGCCTGCATTTTGTGCCCTTCCTGGGTCCGAGCAGCTCAGGTGATGTGTTTGGCGAGCGCGGTTGCTGCAACTTATCGCCTCCCCACCACTCGGTTTTCTGGGTGTACAACCGGAGCACCTTCTCAGGCGGATGTTGACCGTCCAGAACCCCAAGAAGTCTTAGTTAGCAAAGAAGCCTGCTTACAGTTTTGTAGATAATGTCTCTCCGGGGCTGCGATTGCCCCTTTCTGGCTCTGGCTGCCTGTCACAGGAGGGGGATGGTCTGCAGCTGGCTATCTCTGTTCAGTCCTTTGTTTCGTGCACAGGCCTGGCAGTGTCTTAGGTTAGGGCTGGCTTTTCGCGTGGTAGATATCCCACAGTCTGGTTTGCTAGCCCAAATTAGTTCGCTCAGATAGCGCTCGGGGCATTCAGACCAGATCCTTACTCTAAGCGATGCAGCCCGTGCCTCCCTGCCCAGCCCCCACTTGCTAGTGGCGGGTGCAGGTGTCTTCGCTGCTTCTCCTCTGGGGAAGTTACCATTGAGCTCGTAATCTGTGGGTTTTAATTGTTTATTTATTTTTCCTCCCTGTTATGTTGCCCTCTGTGCTTCCAAGGCTCGGCACAGATTCAGCAGTGAAAGTGTTTCCTGGTGTTTGGAAATTTCTCTCTTCTTAGGACTCCCTTCCCGGGACAGAGCTCCATCCCTCCCTCTTTTGTCTCTTTTTTTGTCTTTTATATTTTTTCCTACCTCCTTTCGAAGACAATGCGTTGCTTTTCTAGGTGCCTGATGTCCTCTGCTGGCATACAGAAGTTGTTTTGTGGAATTTACTCAGCGTTTAAATGTTCTTTTGATGACTTTTTGGGGGAGAAAGTGGTCTCCCCATTCTATTCCTCTGCCATCTTAGCTCCTCTCTCCAATTTTCTTGAAGAGATTTCTAGTCTGCCCCATTCTTTTGTTTTCCTCTATTTCTTTGCACTGATCACTGAAGAAGGCTTTCTTATCTTTTCTTGCTATTCTTTGGAACTCTGCATTCAAATGGGTATATCTTTCCTTATCTCCTTTGTGTCTCGCTTCTGTTCTTTTCACAGCTATTTGTAAGGTCTCCTCAGACAGCCATTTTGCCTTTTTGCATTTCTTTCTCTTGGGGATGGTCTTGCGCCCTGTCTCCTGTACAATGTCACAAACCTCTGTCCATAGTTCATCAGGCACTCTGTTTCTCAGATCTAGACCCTTAAATCTATTTCTCACTTCCACTGTATAATTGTTAAGGGTTTATAACTAAATCTAGTTATAGATATTTCACCACATAACTAGGTATTTCACCACAAAGAAAAATCCAAGTCCTAATGGCTTTACTAGGGAATTCCATTAAACATTTAAGAAACAAGTTATACCAATATTGCCCAGATTTTTTATAAAAGAGAAGAGAGAAAAGATATTCCAAATATTCTCAATGAGGCCACCATTACCCTAATATTAAAGTCAGAAGAAAATAAAGGACCACAAGGAAATATATAAACATAATATTAGCTAATAAAATTTAGTAATATAAGAAAATGATAATATACCAAATAGGGTTCATTTTAGAAAAGAAAAACAGCAACAGAAAAATAAAGAATTTTAAAAAGAACTTGTGATTGCTAGGGGCTAGAGACAGGGAGAAATAGGCCCACTTTGTTCCATGGGTGAGAAGTTTCAATTATGCAGATGAATAAGTTCTTGATACTTGCTATACCACATTCTGCCTATTGTTTTAAATGTTTTGTGTGTGCGTGCTAAGTCACTTTGGTCATGTCCCACTCTGAAATCTCATGGAGCCTGCAAGGCTCCTCTATCCATGGGATTCTCCAGGCAAGAGTACTGGAGTGGGAAGCCATTCCCTTCTTCAGTGGAATGCAGGTTCTTCACCACGAGTGCCATCTGAGGAGCCCTATCACTGTCCTACTGAGTACCTAAAACAGTTGTTAAGAAGGTAGATTTCATTTTGTGTTCTTACCACATGCACACACTTAAACCACACAAATAAAGAAAAACTAAAGGGGCACTAGGCAACTTTTAGAGATGATGGATTTTTTTTTTTTAACTTCATTATAGTGATGGTTTCACATTTGTATCTATATGTTTACACTCATTGAAGTGTATGTGTTAAATATGCAGATTTTTATAAATCAACTGTACTTCAATAAAGTTGTGGGGGTTTTTTAATAAAAGAAAAAATGGGAATGATTGCTTATCCAAGTTATATGTTTAAAAGTTAAAAAAAAAATCCTGAGAAATTAAGGTGATAAATTCACAGAGATAAATTTCCAAGTCTTTGGATTGAATTTTGAGCCTCAAAGATGGATACCTGTACATGGAAGATATACACAGTGAATGGTATTGCTGGAAAAAGAGGAATGAAAAGATATATCTTGTTGAATCAAGGGGATACTAATATGATTGATACAGTAATAAACCAGCTTCATGAAAATTACTGTGGTTATATGCTCTGGAATGTTATTTTTTTTAGGAATAATATTTTTGTCATCACAGGCTTTAAACATAGACATAATTATAATTATAAAAGTGTAATTAATAGATCTTATATTACTTTGTATTCAAATTTCATAGTACATTGGACCATTTTCCTAAAGTTGTTGTAATTATCGTTTAGTCCCTAAGTCATGTCTGACTCTTTCGTGACCCCATGGACTGTAGCCTGTCAGGCTCCTCTGTCCATGGGATTTCCCAGGCAAAACTGTTGAGTGAGTTGCCATTTCCTTCTCCAGGGGATCTACCTGACCCAGGGCTTGAACCCACGTCTTCTCCATTGGCAAGCAGATTCTTTACTGCTGGTCACCAGGAAAGCCCAGTTGTCCTAATCACAATAGTTTTTCTTTTTCTTTTTTTTTTCTTTTAATGAAAGTTATTTATCTTAGGGATTTATTGTGAAACTTTTGCCTAATTTGTAATTCTCAGGTATTCCAGTCAAAATGTTTACTTAAAAAATCAAAAGGAAAGTATTTGATATAACTTTATTAGTTAATGCATAATTTTTAATTTCTATCCTCCCTTAAAAAAACACCAATAACAGAAATTAAATGATTGTAGTGTGTCCAGTTTCACTGTGTTTGTGCTATAATTATTAACAGACTAGCTGGCAGGAACATAGTTGCTAAGTTATTATCTTCTCCCCTGCAGACTGTCTTTGATGCATACTGCTTTCTGAAGGAAATGGTTGCATGTGTTTAATGAATTTCCTTCTGGTGATCTTACACCTGCTTTGTTAACAAATTTTTTCATGCTTTCATTTGTCACTAACTGATAATCATGACTTTCAAACCACAAAAAGAATTGTGTAGTACCCTTTTATTTTCTGCTTGTTGTTCTGACATGGGTTATTAGGTATGTCACTTAGACAATGACAAAAATAACAGCTGTGAAGTTTATTGTACTAAGAAGTCATTTTTTATATTACTTTTGGCAATGTCTATTAAAAGTCTGTCCAATGTCTGATGGGAAAAAATAATAAATTCTCTTGGAAAAATAATTTAACTATTACAGAGAGGACACAGTTATAAAATACATTACCATTAATCCCTTTCTCATTTCCAAAGTTCACAATCATTTGGGAGATATTTGTTAGAATGATGTATGTGTTTAATTTCATCCAAATTAGTCTAAAAGAAGTTTGAAATCCTTACAGTACATTGAGAATTTAATTCTGCAAAAGAGTTGTGATATACAGTAGAAACTCATGCTTTATAAAATGAAAATACTTTTAATTATTGGATTTATATTATTGATGTGGAGCTGTGTATATCTTCATTATGTCAGTGAAAACACTGAGCACCTTGCTTCTCCATCACTTTGGCAGTTCCATCAGCTTCCTGTAATGTACATCTCAAGTCAACCAGCCATAAGAGATTGATGTGTAAAATAAGAACTTCTTAGGTTTGTAAACCAGCTCTCTTGAGCTCCATTATCACATTTTCCCTCCCCTAACAAGGAAATTATGAATACCTCTGTTATGACTGGCTAAGTCAGGCAAAATCTATATTTCAAGCCTTAAACTGAACAGTTATACAACTTCTGCATTGCCAAATTCCAGGTCCCACCAGTATTTTGTCTTTTGGCCAGAGGTCGGTGACAAACCAATTCAAAGTAGTGTTTTAATTATAAGCATCCTTATGTCACTTTCCTTGATTTATTACTCATTTGCTTAAGTGAATAATATATCAAAATTTTCATCCATACATTCTCAAATTTCAGCATTCTCCTTGTGTCAGAGGGATCTAGATGTTTGGAAAAGATTTGTGTACCCTTCCATAATTTACAGTTTTCCCTTAAACTACTGAAACAACCAAGGACTATGTTTCTTATTCCTTGTTTCTAAATAGGGTGACTTGTCTCACACTGAAGAGTAAGCATCAGAAATGTCTATTTACTATCTGAAGGTGATAAGGTGTGGATTTGCCTTCTAATTATCCCCTTCTGTGCCCACAGGATGTTGATTAAAATAATCTAGAAACCATATATTTAATATATCAGAAATTCTGAAATCCTGGTGCCAAATAATTTGTGTGAAATAGAACTCATTAATTTTATGGCACTCTTTTTTTAAATTTATTTTTTTATCAAAGGATAATTGCATTACAAAATTTTGTTGTTTAATGTCAAATATCAACATGAATCAGCCATAGATATACATGAACCTCCCTCCCATCTCCCTCCCCATCCCATCCCTCTAGGTTAATGCAGAGCCCCTGTTTGAGTATCCTGAGCCATACAGCAAATTCCCCTAGGCTATCTATTCTGGTTTTAGAAAAGGAAGAGGAACCAGAGATCAAATTGCCAACATCCACTGGATCATGGAAAAAGCAAGAGAGTTCCAGAAAAACATCTATTTCTGCTTTATTGACTATGCCAAAGCCTTTGACTGTGTGGACCACAATAAACTGTGGAAATTCTGAAAGAGATGGGAATACCAGACCACCTGATTTGCCTCTTGAGAAATTTGTATGCAGGTCAGGAAGCAACAGTTAGAACTGGACATGGGACAACAGACTGGTTCCAAATAGGAAAAGGAGTATGTCAAGGCTGTATATTGTCACCCTGCTTATTTAACATGTATGCAGACTACATCATGAGAAACACTGGGCTGGAAGAAACACAAGCTGGAATTAAGATTGCTGGGAGAAATATCAATAACCTCAGATATGCAGATGACACCAGCCTTATGGCAGTAACTGAAGAGGAACTAAAAAGCCTCTTGATGAAAGTGAAAGAGGAGAGTGTAAAAGTTGGCTTAAAACTCAACATTCAGAAAATGAACATCATGGCATCCGGTCCCATCACTTCATGGGAAATAGATGGGGAAACAGTGGAAACAGTGTCAGACTTTTTCTAGGCTCCAAAATCACTGCAGATGGTGACTGCAGCCATGAAAATAAAAGACGCTTACTCCTTGGAAGGAAAGTTATGACCAGCCTAGACAGCATATTGAAAAGCAGACACATTACTTTGACAACAAAGGTTCGTCTAGTCAAGGCTATGGTTTTTACTGTGGTCATGTATGGATGTGAGAGTTGGACTGTGAAGAAAGCTGAGCACCAAAGAATTGATGCTTTTGAATTGTGGTGTTGGAGAAGACTCTTGAGAGTCCCTTGGACTGCAAGGAGATCCAAGCTGTCCATTCTGAAGGAGATCAGTCCTGGGATTTCTTTGGAAGGAATGATGCTGAAGCTGAAACTCCAGTACTTTGGCCACCTCATGCAAAGAGTTGACTCATTGGAAAAGACTCTGATGCTGGGAGGGATTGGGGGCAGGAGGAGAAGGGGACAAGAGGAGATGAGATGGCTTGATGGCATCACTGACTCAATGGACGTGAGTCTGAGTGAACTCCGGGAGTTGGTGATGGACAGGGAGGCCTTGCGTGCTGCGATTCATGGGTCGCAAAGAGTCAGACACGACTGAGCGACTGATCTGATCTGATCTGATCTGCATATGATAATGTAACTTTCCATGTTACTCTTTCCATACATCTCACCCTCTCCCCATGTCCATAAGTCTATTCTCTATGTCTGTTTCTCCACTGCTTCCCTGTAAATAAATTCTTCAGTACCATTTGTCCAGATTCTGTATATATGCATTAGAATATGATATTTGTCTTTCTCTTTCTGATTTATTTCACTCTGTATAATAGGTTCTAGGTTCATGCACCTCTTTAGAACTGACTCAAATGTCTTCCTTTTTATGGCTGAGTAATATTCCATTGTGCACATGTATCATTACTTCTTTATCCTTTCATATGTCGATGGACATCTAAGTTGCTTCCATGTTCTAGCTATTGTAAACAGTGCTTCAATGAACACTGGGATACATGTGTCTTTCAATTTTTATTTCCTCAGGGTATATGTCTAGGAGTGGGATTGCTGGGTCATATGGTGCTTTCATTCCTAGTTTTAAAGGAATCTCCACACTGTTCTCCATAGTGGCTGTACTAGTTTGCATTCCCACCAACAGTGTAAGATCATTTACTTTTCTCCACACCGTCTCCAGATGTATTGTTTGTAGACTTTTTGACGATAACCATTCTGACCAGTGTGAATTGATATCTCATAGTTTTGATTTGCATTTCTTGAGCACCAAAGAATTGTTGCTTTTGAACTGTGTTGTTGAAGAAGACTCTTGAGAGTCCCTTGGACTGCAAGGAGATCCAAGCTGTCCATTCTGAAGGAGATCAGCCCTGGGATTTCTTTGGAAGGAATGATGCTGAAGCTGAAACTCCAGTACTTTGGCCACCTCATGCGAAGAGTTGACTCATTGGAAAAGACTCTGATGCTGGGAGGGATTGGGGGCAGGAGGAGAAGGGGATGACAGAGGATGAGATGGCTGGATGGTATCATTGACTCAATGGACGTGAGTCTGAGTGAACTCCGGGAGTTGGTGATGGACAGGGAGGCCTGGCGTGCTGCGATTCATGGGGTCCCAAAGAGTCTGACACAACTGAGCGACTGATCTGATCTGAATAACGAGCCATGTTGAACATCTTTTCATGTGCTTGTTAGCCATCTGTATGTCTTCTTTGGAGAAATGTCTGTTTAGATCTTTTCCCCACTTTCTGATTGCATTGTTTCTTTTTCTGGCATTGAGTTGGATGAGCTGCTTGTGTATTTTGGAAATCAATACTTTGTCAGTTGTTTCATTTGCTATTGTTTTCTCCCATTCTGAAGGTTGTCTTTTCACCTTGCTATAGTTTCCTTTGCTGTGCAAAAGCTTTTAAGCTTAATCAGGTCCCTCTTGTTTATTTTTGTTTTTATTTCTGTTACTCTAGGAGGTGGGTCAGAGAGGGTCTTGCTTTGATTTATGTTATCGAGTGTTCTGCCTATGTTTTCCTCTAGGAGTTTTATAGTTTCTGGTCTTACATTTAGGTCTTTAACCATTTTGAGTTTATCTTTGTGTGTGGTGTTAGGAAGTGTTCTAATTTCATTCTTTTACATGTTGCTGTCCAGCTTTCTCAGTACCATATATTGAGGAGGCTGTCTTTGCCCCATTGTATATTCTTGCCTTCTTTGTCAAAAATAAGGTGCCCATTGGTGTATGGGTTGATTTCTGAGCTTTCTATATTGTTCCATTGGTCTATATTTCCATTTTTGTGCCAGGACCATACGTCTTCATGACTGTAGCTTTGTAGTATCATCTGAGGTCAGAAAGGTTGATTCCTGCAGCTCCTTTCTTCTTTCTCAAGACTGCTTTGGCTATTCGGGGTCTTTTGTGTTTCCATATGAATTGTGAAATTTTTTGTTCTATTTCTATGAAAAATGTCATTGGTAATTTGATAGGAATCACACTCAATCTATAGATTGCATTTGGTAGTATAGTCATTTTCACAATATTGAATTTTCCTACCCAGGAACATGGGATATCTCTCCACCTGTTTATGTCAGCTTTGATTTCTTTCATTAGTGTCTTATACTTTTCTGTGTACAGTTTTTTTTCTCCTTAGGTAAGTTTATTCCTAGAGATTTAATTATTTTTGTTCCATTGGTTAATGGGCTTTATTCCTTGATTTCTCTTTCTGATTTTTCATTGTTAGTATATAGAAATGCAAGTGATTTCTCTGTATTGATTTTGTATCCTTCAACTTGCTAAATTCACTGATTAGTTCTAGTATTTTTTCTGATATTATCTTAAGGGTTTTCTAAGTGCTGTATCATGTCATCTGTAAACAGCGAGAGCTTTACTTCTTCTTTTCTGATTTTTATTCATTTTATTTCTTTTTCTTCTCTGATTGCTGTAGCTAGGACTTCCAGAACTATGTTAAATAATAGTGGTGAAAGTGGACATCCTTATCTTGTTCCTGATCTTAGAGTGAATGCTTTTAATTTTTCACAATTGAGAATAATGTTTCCTGTAGGCTTATTATGGCCTTTACTATGTTGAGGTAGGTTCCTTCTAAGCCCATTTTTTGAAGAGTTTTAATCATAAATCATTGCTGAATTTTGTCAAAAGCTTTTTCTGCATCTATTGAGATTATTATATGGTTTTTATCTTTCAATCTGTTAATATTGTGTATCACACTGAATGATTTGTGTATATTGAAGAATCCTTGCATCCCTGGAATAAACCCAACTTGATCATGGTGTATAAGCTTTTAGATGTGTTGCTGAATTCTCTCTGCTAAAATTTTGTTGAGGATTTTTGCATCTATGTTCATCAGTGATACTGGCCTGTAGTTTTCTTTTCATGTGTTGTCTCTGTCTCATTTTGATATGAGGATGATGGTGGCCTCGTATAATGCGTTTGGAAGGGTTCCTTCCTCTGCAATTTTTTGAAATACTTTTACAAGGTTAGGCATTACCTCTTCTCTAAATGTTTGATAGAATTCTCATGTAAAGCCATCTGGTCCTGGGCTTTTGTTTTTTGGGAGATTTTTGATCACAGCTTCAATTTCAGTGCTTGTGATTGGATTGTTCGTGATTTCTATTTCTTCCTGGTTCAGTCTTGGAAGATTGAACTTTTCTAAGAATCTGTCCAGGTTATCCATTTTATTGCCATATAGTTGTTCATAATAGATCATATAATTCTTTGTAGTTATGCATTGTCTGTTGTAGCCTCTCCTTTTTCATTTCTAATTTTATTGATTTGATTCTTCTCTCTTTTTTCCTTGATGAGTCTGGCTAAAGGTTTGTTAATTTTGTTTATCTTCTCAAAGAACCAGCTTTTGGTTCTTTCATTTCTTTTTCATTTATTTCTGCTCTGATCTTTATGACTTCTTTCTTTCTACTAATATTGAGGGGTTTTGTTCTTCTTTTCCCAGTTGTTTTAGGTGTAAAGTTAGGTTACCCATTCAATGTTTTTCTTGTTTCTTGAGGTAGGCTTGTATTGCTATAAACTTCCCTCTTAGAACTGCTTTTGCTGCATCCCATAGGCTTTGTATTGTGTTCATATTTTCATTAGTTTCTAGAATTTTTTTGATTTCCCTTTTGATTTCTTCAGTGAGCTGTTATATAGAAGGTTATATAGAAAAGTATTGTTTAATCTCCCTGTGTTTGTGTTTTTTTTACAGTTTTTTTTTCTTGTAATTGATATCTAGTGTCATAGCATTGCAGTTGGAGAAGAAGCTTGATATGATTTCAATCTTCTTAAATTTACTGAAGTTTGATTTGTGACCCAGGATATGGTCTATCCTGGAGAATGTTCCATGTGCACTTGAGAAGAAGGTGTATTCTGTGTTTGGATATAATTTCCTGAAGATATCAATGAGATCCATCTCATCTAATGTATCATTTAAGATGTGTTTCCTTATTAATTTTCTGTTTTGATGATCTGTCCATTGATGTGAGTGGGCTGTTAAAGTATCCTACTATTACTGTGTTACTGTCATTTTCTCCTTTTATGTCTGTTAGTGTTATTCTTATGTTTTGAGGTGCTCTTCTGTTGAGTGCATAGATATTACAATTGTTATGTCATCCTCTTGGATTGATCCCTTGATCATTATTAGTGTCCTTCCTTATCTCTTGTAATCTTCTTTATTTTAAGGTCTATTTTGTCTGATATGAGGATTGCTACTCCAAATTTCTTTTGCTTCCCATTTGCATGGAATACATTTTTGCATCCTTTCACTTTCATTCTATATATGTCTTTTGGTCTGAAGTGGGTTTCTTTTAGACAGCATGTGTATGGGTCTTGTTTTTGTATCCTTTCAGCCAGTCTTTGTCTTTTGGTTGGAGCATTTAATTCATTTACATTATATATATATATATATATATATATATATATTCCTAATGCCATTTTCTTCATTGGCTGGGTTTTGATTTTGTAGATCTTTTTCTTCTCTTGTATTTCTTGACTATATAAGTCCCTTTAACATTTTTTGTAAAGCTGATTTGGTGGTACTGAGTTCTCTTAACTTTTGCTTGTCTGAAAGCTTTTGATTTCTCCATCAATTTTGAATAAGATCCTTGCTGGGTAGAGTAATCTTGGTTGTAGATTTTTTCATTTCAGTTCTTTAAATATATTCTGCCATTTCCTTCCGGCCTACAAAGTTTCTGCTGAAAGGTCAGCTGTTAAGCATATGGGATTTCCCTTGTATGTTACTTGTTGCTTTTCCCTTGCTGCTTTTAATATTGTTTCTTTGTGTTTTTTCTCTGTTAGTTTCATTAGTATATGTCTTGCCATATTTCTCCTTGGGTTTATCCTGTATTGGACTCTTTGCACTTCTTGAACTTGATTGACTATTTCATTTTCCATGTTGGGGAAATCTTCAACTATAATCTCTTCAAAGATTTCTGATACCCTTTCTTTTTCTCTTTTTCTGGGACTACTATAGTTCAGACGTTGCTGCATTTGATATTGTCCCAGAGGTCTCTGAGTCTATCCTCAGTCCTTGTCATTCTTTTCACTTTATTCTGCTCTTCAGAAGTTATTTACACCATTTATCTTCCAGCTAACCAATTCGTTCTTCTGCTTCAGATATTCTGCTGCTGATACCTTTTAGAGTATTTTTTATTTTCAGTGAATGTGCTGTTTGTCTCTGTATGCTTATTCTTTAATTCTTTTAGGTCTTTGTTAATTGATTCTTGCATTTTATCCTTCTGTTTTCAAGATTACTGATCATCTTTACTATCATTATTCTGAATTCTTTTTCGGGTAGTTTGCCTATTTCCTCCTCATTTATTTGAACTTCTGTGTTTCTAGTTTTTTCCTTAATTTGTGTAGTATTTCTCTGTCTTTTCATTATTAATTGTTTTTTAACTTATTGTGTTTGAGGTTTCCTTTTCCCAGGGGTCAAGTTTGAATTCTTTCTTCCTTTTGATTTTGCCCTCCTAAGCTTGGTCCAACAGTTTGTTTAAGCTTCCTTTACAGTGAGATTTGTGCTGAGTTTTTTGTTTGTTTGCTTATTTGGTTTTCCCTTGATAAGCAAGGCTGAGTGAGGTGGTAATCTTGTCTGCTGATGATTGGGTTTGAATTTTTGCTTTTTTTTTTTTTTTTTTTTGCAGTTTAGATGAGGCATCCTACACAGGGTGCTATTGGAGGTTGGATGATGCTGGGTCTTGTATTCAAATGGTTTCCTTTGTGTGAGTTCTCACTATTTGATACTCCCTAGAGTTAGTTCTCTGGTAGTCTAAGGTCTTGGAGTCAGTACTCCCACTCCAAAGGCTCAGGGCTTGATCTCTGGTCAGGAATGAAGATTCCACAAGTGGTTTGTTATGGCATTAAGTGAGATTAAAGCAAATACCCAAAAATGAGAAACCAAAGATGAACCCCAGACAAATGGCCGTTACCAAATCAGGCAAATAATACTTAAAATAATGGAATATACATGTATGCATATACACCCATAAGCAAAATCAAAACAATCCAACAAAAATAAATAAACAGTACGTTGACCTGGCAAACAAAGGAAATAAAAAATTACATCTACCAGTTAAGAAAAAAACTGGAAAATAAATTAAATCAAGGTGCCAAGTGGGAAATAAAGCAATGAAAACAAAGCTAATGAATATGTTGAGAGAAAGGGAAAGAGAGAAAAGAAAGAAAGGATAGATATGCAAAGTAAATAAAGATTCATGTACATTAAAGATTAACTTCAAAGGGAAAAGAACAGTAGGATAAGTAAATTAAAGAATACATGTAGAAAAATATAATAGGTTTTTAAAAATTAAAAATATTATAAAAAAGAGAAAATAAAAAGGAAAGAAAGAAGAAAGAAAGAAAAAAAGGTGGGGGGAATTCCACAGAACTGCAAAAGCACAATGCAGAGACAGAGGTTTACAGCAACAATAAAATGTGTGACTGAATATACACATATACATATACACCCATAAGTAAAATGAAAACAGTCCAACAAAAATAAAGTAAAATAGAATGACTCAGCAAACAAAGGAAACCACAAATTATATCTACAGTTAAATATATAAAACTAACTAAAACACAAACTGGAAAACAAAGCTAAAGCGAGATGCCAAGTGGGGAATAAAGTAATAAAATAAAATGAACAAATATGTTGAAAGGAAAGAAAGAATAGATATATAAAGTTAAATAGAGGTAGATAAAGATTTATATCTTTATATATGATTCACATCCTGGAATATCCTTTTTATATCATTTTATATAATCCTTTTTATATCATTCACATCCTGGAATGTGAAGGCAAGTGGGCCTTAGAAAGCATCACTATGAACAAAGCTAGTGGACGTGATGGAATTCCAGTTGAGCTATTTCAAATCCTGAAAGATGATGCTGTGAAAGTGCTGCACTCAATATGCCAGCAAATTAGGAAAAGTTAGCAGTGGCCACAGGACTGGAAAATGTCAGTTTTCATCCAGTCCCAAAGAAAGGCAATGCCAAAGAATGATCAAACTACCGCACAATTGCACTCATCTCACACGCTAGTAAAGTAATGCTCAAAATTCTCCAAGCCAGGCTTCAGCAATATGTGAACCGTGAACTTCCTGATGTTCAAGCTGGTTTTAGAAAAGGCAAAGGAACCAGAGATCAAATTGCCAACATCTGCTGGATCATGGAAAAAGCAAGAGACTTGCAGCTGCTGCTGCTAAGTCACTTCAGTCGTGTCTGACTCTGTGCGACCCCATAGACTGCAGCCCACTAGGCTCCCCCGTCCCTGGGATTCTCCAGGAAAGAACACTGGAGTGGGTTGCCATTTCCTTCTCCAGTGCATAAAAGTGAAAAGTGAAAAGTGAAAATGAAGTCACTAAGTCGTGTCCGACTCTTCGCAACCCCATGGACTGTAGCCCACCAAGCTCCTCAGTCCATGGGACTTTCAAGTCAAGAGTACTAGACAGGGGTGCTGTTGCCTTCTCCAAAAGAATTGCAGAAAAACATCTATTTCTGCTTTATTGACTATGCCAAAGCTTTTGACTGTGTGGATCACAATAAACTGGAAAATTCTGAAAAAGATGGGAATACCAGACCACCTGACCTGCCTCTTGAGAAATCTATGCAGGTCAGGAAGCAGCAGTTAGAACTGGACATGGAACAACAGACTGGTTCCAAATAGGAGAAGGAGTATGTCAAGGCTGTATATTGTCACCCTGCTTATTTAATTTATATGCAGAGTACATCATGAGAAACGCTGGGCTGGAAGAAGCACAAGCTGGAATCAAGATTGCCGGGAGAAATATCAATAACCTTAGATATGCAGATGACACCACCCTTATGGCAGAAAGTGAAGAGGAACTAAAAAGGCTCTTGATGAAAGTGAAAGAGGAGAGTGAAAATGTTGGCTTAAAGTTCAGCATTCAGAAAAAGAAGATCATGGCATCTGGTCCCATCACTTCATAGCAAATAGATGGGGAAACAGTGGAAACAGTGTCAGACTTTATTTTTTTGGGCTTCAAAATCACTGCAGATGGTGACTGCAGCCATGAAATTAAAAGACACTTACTCCTTGGAAGAAAAGCTATGACCAACCTAGATAGCATATTCAAAAGCAGAGACATTATTTTGCCAGCAAAGGTCCGTGTAGTCAAGGCTATGGTTTTCCAGTAGTCATGTATGGACGTGAGAGTTGGACTGTGAAGAAAGCTGAGCATCGAAGAATTGATGCTTTTGAACTGTGGTGTTGGAGAAGACTGTTGAGAGTCCCTTGGACTGCAAGGAGATCCAACCAGTCCATTCTAAAGGAGATCAGCCCTGGGTGTTCTTTGGAAGGAATGATGCTGAAGCTGAAACTCCAGTACTTTGGCCACCTCATGCAAAGAGTTGACTCATTGGAAAAGGCTCTGATGCTGGGAGAGATTGGGGGCAGCAGGAGAAGGGGACGACAGAGGATGAGATGTCTGGAAGGCATCACCGTCTCGATGGATGTGAGTTTGAGTGAACTCCGGGAGTTGGTGATGGACAGGGAGGCCTCGCATGCTGCAATTCATGGGGTCAAAAAGAGTCGGACACGACTGAGTGACTGAACTGAAATGAACTGAAAGATTTATATAAGTTAAAGAAGCTGCAAAGGGAAAACAACAGTAAAAGAAGCAAACAAAGGAATAAGTGTAGAAAAAAATAAAAATAGCTTAAAAAACTAAAAATTAAAAAAAAAAAAAAGTAAAACTACACAGAAATGCAAAAGCCCAATGTAGAAGCAGAGGTTTATAACAACGGTAAACAATGTGACTGATTGGGAAAAAAGCAATAGACAACTACAATGGAGGGGCAAAGAAAAAAAAAAAAATCCAAAAGAATCTACAGAACAAGTCAAAACATAAGAATAAAAAATGTTTTTCTTTCTTTTTTTTTAAATTTTATTTTATTTTTAAACTTTATAATATTGTATTAGTTTTGCCAAACATCGAAATGAATCTGCCACAGTTATACCCGTGTTCCCCATCCTGAACCCTCCTCCCTCCTCCCTCCCCATACCCTCCCTCTGGGTCGTCCCAGTGCACCAGCCCCAAGCATCCAGTATCGTGCATTGAACCTGGACTGGCGACTCGTTTCATACATGATATTATACATGTTTCAATGCCATTCTCCCAAATCTCCCTACCCTCTCCCTCTGCCACAGAGTCCATAAGACTGATCTATACATCAGCGTCTCTTTTGCTGTCTCGTACACAGGGTTATCATTACCATCTTTCTAAATTCCATATATATGTGTTAGTATACTGTATTGGTGTTTTTCTTTCTGGCTTACTTCACTCTGTAAAAAATGTTTTTCTTGAGTCACTGCTCTCAGACTACTTTCCCTCGTTGGGAGCCACAGTCCATCTCACCTCCCTAGGATGCCCTCCAACACTGTGCTGATCTCCAGACTGGCTATGGGGGAAGCTCGGATTCTAGTCTCTTCCTACTCCTGTGTGTTCTTGCCTCCAATATCCACAGCTATCAGAAATAGTGTGTTTTCTTTTGTGGGAGCTCTAAATATCCTTTTATATATTCCATAAACACAGAGTCTGCAAAGTTGATCATGTGGATTTAATGTGCAACTTGTACAGCTGCTGGGAAGGTTTTGTATCAAGAGCGGCTCGACAAGCAAGGTTTCTGAAAGTGCAATACGGCGGGAAAATGAGAAATGAGACACAAGAATTCAGTGAAAAGCGAGGATCATGGGACCAGCACCGTTCCAAGATGAATGTGCTGAAACTGAATCCAAGCCAGCTTTATTATACTTTCAGCCGTGAATGAAAGAATATGTGGGGAGTGAAGCCATAACTCATGTGGCCTTCAGGACCAAAGAACAAAATGATCATTAACCATTGAGTAACTAAGAAACAATAATCAATAACAAATCAGTAACTAAGACTAATATTTTCATCTATAGATTTTCCACCAGATACGTAAAACATGTGACTCTGAGAGCCAGTTGAGAATTAGTCTGGGGTCAGTTTTTCAACCCCAGGATCATATCTTGTTTTCAAGATGATGAACTGTTCCCTCTGGACTTGTTCTAAGAGTCTCATGCTTTATAGTATCCAGTTTACCAATAATTATAAATTTATTTTGTGGTCCTTGCCAGGGCCTGCAGTTTTGGGTCTTCTTCATTAGCCACACTGACCCTGGGTTTCAATTGTGGTTTTATTTCCTCCTCTGCATGTGGGTTGTCCCCTGGGGTTTGCTCCTGAGGCTGCCCTGGAGGGTTTGGGTTTGCCCCTGTGAGGGCCAGGTGTGCAGGTGGTACAGCTGCTTGGGTCACAGGGATTCAAGCAACACCAGGTACTCAGGGGGGTTGGCAGCTAGGAGGGTATGGCATATCCTCCTAGATGGCATATCTCTAGAAGGGTTGGTCCTAGCTGGCATACCTCTAGAAGAGTATGGCAGCCAGTATTGGCCAATATGCTCCAGTATTCTTGCTGGAGACACCCCTACCCGACCCCAACAGAGAAGCCTGGCAGGCCACAGTCTACAGGGTCACAAAGAGTTGAACAAACCAAAGTGACCCTGCGTGCATAGACGCAAGACTTTTTTTTGCCTGTGGCTGCTCTGCCTCAGTGAAAGTTGAGCATGAAGGTGACACAGCTGCTTGGCTTGTGGGGACCCTGACGGTGGCAAGTGTGCAGGACACGGACTGCCTCCACCGCAGGAGTTATGGTCTTATCAGACTCTTTTTTGAGACTCCTGTAGCTGGTGATCAGAAGGCCTCTTTGAGTTTTCTGCCACTCTTACTACAGAGCAGGAGCACCTGCTTTTGGTTTTAGTTAAGGATGAAACACATTTCTTTGGCATTGTTACAAAAAACTGGATATTATTAATATATTGTTTTAAGTTAGCTAATACAATAATAAAACTATTTATAACTAGTGTATCCCTATTACTATTATTATTTTATTCAGTAGATAGTAATTTATGATTACCCCCATATCTTTGATGATCCAGTAAAGAAACTGAATTCTTGCCTCTATTTGCTAATCTCAGTGGAGAATATCTCATTAAATCAGATTCAACTAATGTGAATCTTTTGGAATGTTTGGGCTGGCATTTAATTTTTGAAAAATTGGAAAATGAGACTTTTCAAAGAAAGAGTTTGCTGGGCAAACAAATATTGTAAAATAGGGTGAAAGTGAAAGTGAAGTCACTCAGTCGTGTCTGACTCTTTGTGACCCCATCGGCTGTAGCCTACTAAGTTCCTCAGTCCGTGGAATGTTCCAAGCAAGAGTACTGGAGTGGGTTGCCATTTCCTTCTCCAGAGGATCTTCCTAACCCAGGGACTGAACCCTGGTCTCCCGCAATGAGGGCAAACGCTTTACCATCTGAGCCACCAGGGAAGCCCCTGATATTGTAAAATAGGGTAGATGTATGCTGCTGCTGCTGCTGCTGCTAAGTCGCTTCAGTCGTGTCCGACTCTGTGCGACACCATAGATGTATGCTAACCTCACTGCAAAAGCAAGCTTTTTGGAGAACTTCAGCAATATATTACACAAAATATAGAGAAGCCAAATTTCAATGTTAGATGTGACTAGCTTTGAGTTTCAACTTCTATTATTGACTGGATTGTAAGAAACAGTAACTTTATTTCTGTCTTTTGTTATTTGAAAAAGAAATATATTAACTGTGCCTTCCTATGAAATGCAGTTATGAAAATTCATAGGGATAACTTGTTTAAAGCATTTAGCAAAGTGGCTGGTACATATTAATAGTCTATAATTCTAGCATTTTATTAATAATAATAATTTATATGCAAATAGATATTCTAATTTAAAAATAATTTATGTATCCATTTACAATGGTCAACTTACTTTTTAGAAATACTTCATCAGTAATTCAAATTGCTGTAAGCATTTGACAGAAATAAATCTTTATCTATTTAAATTTCTTAAAGCCAATTTTTTAAAACAGTTTTCTTACTTTTTCACTAAAATCAAATACCCTTGTGAATGTGTATTTATCTATAAATATATATACAAGAGCACAGATATAGCTTCTTGAATTTCAGCTTCATTTAAAGTAATTTCTTTGAAGGAAGTAGCAAATGACAGAGAATATATAAAATGATAAAATATGGTATTTGCTGCTATGTGCCAAAGGGTATAGTGAGAACATGTTAATTATTGTTTTAGGTAATTGATTAATACTGAAAAATGTATTAATAAATTATAATTGAGGCAAAAATTCCCTTGGGAAATGTAGTTCCATGTAGTAAATAATAAACTGAGGTCTAGACTCAGGTGTATATATATATAGTTTTATCATATTTTATATATTTTAGGAAATAGCATGTAGGTAGGCTAAGCAACACATTCTACTTATTGTCAAATTCAGACTTAAATTGAAGAAAGTAGGGAAAACCACTAGACCATTCAGGGATGACCTAAATCAAATCCTGTATGATTATACAGTGGAAGTGACAAATAATTTTAAGGGACTAGATCTGATAGACAGAGTGCCTGATGAACTATGGACAGAGGTTTGTGACACTGTACAGGAGACAGGGAGCAACATCATCCCCAAGAAAAGGAAATGCAAAAAAGCAAAATGGCTCTCTGAGGAGGCTTTACAATAGCTATGAAAAGAAGAGAAGCGAAAAGCAAAGCAGAAAAGGAAAGATATACCCATTTGAATACAGAGTTCCAAAGAATACCAGAGATAAGAAAACTTTCCTCAGTGATCAGTGCAAAGAAACAGAGGCAAGCAATAGAATATGAAAGACTAGAGATCTCCTCAAGAAAATTAGAGATACCAAAGGAACATTTCATGCAAAGATAGGCTCAATCAAGGACAGAAATGATATGGACCTAACAGAAGCAGAAGATATTAAGAAGAGGTGGCAAGAATACACAAAACTGGACAAAAAGATCTTCATGACCCAGATAATCACAAAGGTGTGATCACTCACCTAGAGCCAGACATGCTGGAATGCCAAGTCAAGTGGGCCTTAGGAAGGATCACTGTGAATAAAGCTAGTGGAGGTGATGGAATTCCAGTTATGCTATTTCAAATGCAGAAAGATGATGCTGTGAAAGTGCTGCATTCAATATGTCAGCAAATTTGGAAAACTCAGCAGTGGCCACAGGACTGGAAAAGGTCAGTTTTCATTCCAATCCGTAAAAAGGCAATGCCAAAGAATGCTCAAACTACCACACAATTGCACTCATCTCACACGCTAGTACGGAGAAGGCAATGGCACCCCACTTCAGTACTCTTGCCTGGAAAATCCCATGGATGGAGGAGTCTGGTAGGCTGCAGTCCATGGGGTCGCTAAGAGTTGGACACAACTGAGCAACTTCACTTTCACTTTTCACTTTCATGCATTGGAGAAGGAAATGGCAACCCACTCCAGTGTTCTTACCTGGAGAATCCCAGGGACAGGGGAGCCTGGTGGGCTGCCGTCTCTGGGGTCGTAGAGTCAGACACGACTGAAGCAACTTAGCAGCAGCAGTAGCAGCATACGCTAGTAAAGTAATGCTCAATGTTCTCTAAGCCAGGCTTCAGCAATATGTGAACCATGAACTTCCAGATGTTCAAGCTGGTTTTAGAAAAGGCAGAGGAACCAGAGATCAAATTGCCAACATCCGCTGGATCATCAAAAAAGCAGGAGTTCCAGGAAAACATGTATTTCTGCTTTATTGACTATGCCAAAGCCTTTGACTGTGTGGATCACAATGAACTGTGGAAAATTCTGAAAGAGATGGAAATACCGGACCACCTGACCTGCCTCTTGAGAAATATGTACGCAGGTTAGAAAGCAATAGTTAGACCCAGACATGGAACAACAGACTGGTTTCAAATCATGAAAGCAGTGCTTCAAGGCTGTATATTGTCACCATGTTTATTTAACTTATATGCAGAGTACATCATGTGAAAAGCTGGTCTGGATGAAGCACAAGGTGGAATCAAGATTTCCCAGAGAAATATCAATAACCTCAGATATGCAGATGACACCACCCTTATGGCAGAAAATGAAGAACTAAAAAGCCTCTTGATAAAAGTGAAAGAGGAGAGTGAAAATGTTGGCTTAAAGCTCAACATTCAGAAAACTAAGATTATGGCATGCTGTCCCATCACTTCATGGCAATAGATGGAGAAACAGTAGAAACAGTGACAGACTTTATTTTCTGAGCTCCAAAAGTCACTGAAGATGGTGATTGCAGCAATGAAATTAAAACACACTTACTCCTTGGCAGGAAAGTTATGACCAACCTAAACAGCATATTTAAAAACAGAGACATTACTTTGCCAACAAAATTCCGTCTAGTCAAGGCTATGGTTTTTTTTTTTTTTTTTTTAATGGATGTGAGAAGTGGACTATAAAGAAAGCTGAGTGCCAAAGAATTGATGCTTTTGAAATGTGGTGTTGGAGAAGACCCTTGAGAGTGCCCTGGACTGCAAGGAGATCCAACCCATTCATCCTAGAAGTGATCAGTCCTAAGTGTTCATTGGAAGGACTGATGTTGAAGCTGAAACTCCAGTACTTTGGCCGCCTGTTGTGAAGAGCTGACTCATTTGAAAAGACCTTGATGCTGGGAAAGATTGAAGGCAGGAGAAGGGGAAGACAGAGTATGAGATGGTTGGATGGCATCACTGGCTCAATGGACATAATTCTGGGTAAACTCCAGGAGTTGGTGATGGACAGGGAGGCCTGGGCATGCTGTTGTCCATGGGGTCACAAAGAATAGGACATGACTGAGCGACTGAACTGAACTGAATCAACACCTTTGTTATCGTCCAGAAATAACAGTATTAACCTTGCATATATATCTACAACATAATCAGTAAGAAACTGCGTTAAAGATGTTGTATCTTTGAAAGCACTTATTAAAGCCTATCTCTTTGTTGTTCTCACTTTAATTTCTACATCAATTTCTATAAGTAATTAAAAGTTTTTCAACATCAATCAATGCATTTTCTCTTTGTAGGCATGTTTTTGGAATATTTATAGTACCATTTATTGAAAATGCTTTATTTTCCCCAGTAAATTTGCCTTAGCATCTATGTTGAAATACATTGAACATATATAGCTCCGTTTTCCTCCCTCTCGTTCCTTGCATTAATCTATCTGAATAGTTCATTGGCTTGTTGATTATTCACTTTTTATTATTATTAAGGTTTATTTTAGTAATTCTCCAAGCCAGGCTTCAGCAATACATGAATCGTGAACTTCCAGATGTTCAAGCTGGTTTTAGAAAAGGCAGAGGAACCAGAGATCAAATTGCCAACATCTGCTGGATCATCAAAAAAGCAGGAGTTCCAGAAAAACACGTATTTCTGCTTTATTGACTATGCCAAACCTTTGACTGTGTGGATCACAATAAACTGTGGAAAATTCTGAAAGAGATGGAAATACAGGACCACCTGACCTGCCTCTTGAGAAACCTATATGCAGGTCAGGAAGCAACAGTTAGACCCGGACATGGAACAACAGACTGGTTCCAAATAGGAAAAGAAGTACGTCAAGGCTGTATATTGTCACCCTGCTTATTTAACATGTATGCAGAGTACATCATGAGAAATGCTGGACTGGAAGAAGCACAAGCTGGAATCAAGATTGCCGGGAGAAATATCAATAACCTCAGATATGCAGATGACACCACCCTTATGGCACAAAATGAAGATGAACTAAAAAGCCTCTTGATGAAGGTGAAAGAGGAGAGTGAGAAAGTTGGCTTAAAGCTCAACATTCAGAAAACGAAGATCATGGCATCTGGTCCCATCACTACATGGGAAATAGATGGGGAAACAGTGGAAACAGTGTCAGACTTTATTTTGGGGAGCTCCAAAATCACTGCAGATCATGATTGCATCCATGAAATTAAAAGACACTTATTCCTTGGAAGGAAAATTATGACCAACCTAGATAGCATATTCAAAAGCAGAGACATTACTTTTCCAACAAAGGTTCATCTAGTCAAAGCTATGGTTTTTCCTGTGGTCATGTATGGATGTGAGAGTTGGACTGTGAAGAAAGCTGAGGGCCAAAGAATTGATGCTTTTGAACTGTGGTGTTGGAGAAGACTCTTGAGAGTCCCTTGGACTGCAAGGAGATCCAAGCTGTCCATTCTGAAGGAGATCAGCCCTGGGATTTCTTTGGAAGGAATGATGCTGAACCTGAAACTCCATTATTTTGGCCACCTCATGCGAAGAGTTGACTCATTGGAAAAGGCTCTGATGCTGGGAGGGATTGGGGGCAGGAGGAGAAGGGGAGGACAGAAGATGAGATGGCTGGATGGCATCACTGACTAGATGGACATGAGTCTGAGTGAACTCCAGGAGTTGGTGATGGACAGGGAGGCCTGGCCTGCTGTAATTCATGAGTTGGACATGACTGAGTGACTGAACTGATATGAACTGATGTTAATAATGAAAACTAATATCCTTTTTGTTGTTGCTTTAGTCACTAAGTCATGTGTGACTCTTTTCAATACCCATGGACTGTACCTACCAGACTCTTGTCTCCATGGGATTTTCTAGGTGGGAAATCTGAAGTAGGTTGCCATTGCTCCTGCAGGAAATCTTAACTCAATAATTATACCCACATCTCCTTCATTGGCAGGCTTGTTCTTTACCACTGAGCCATCTGGGGACTTACCAATAAAAATAGAAGGCCTTTCTAACATTTTATTTCTGCTTTCTGCTCATCCAGCTCACATGCTATTGTTTCTTAGTATTTGAATTTTGTGTATATTTTAAATCCCAAAAGATATCATTGTTTTATATGTCAGTATTTATCTAGATTTGCCCTCATATTTAGTCATTGTACTTTTCTTAATTCCTTCATACAAGATGAGCTTCTTTTTGAGTTCATTTCCCATTTTTTCTGAAGTATGTTTTGATATTTTACAATTTTGGTACAGCTTTTCTACTAAAATTATTTCCTATTTGTTTCACTCTTGAAAGAATACTATCAAGGGACACAACATTATAGGTCAGCAGCATTTTTCTTTCAGCTCTCTGAAAGGTTATACTTCATTGCCTTTTGGTCTGCATTGTTTTCATAGAGGAATAATCTCTTTATCTGTGGCTTCTTTGAAGGTAACCTACCTTTTTTTCCCCTTGGGTGCCTTAAGTTTTTTCTCTTTGATTTTTCACAGTTTTACAATGATGTGCGTAAATTTTATTCATATTACTGTGGTTCACAGGGCTTCTTATTTATAGCTGTATTATTAATATCAGAAAATTCTCAGTCATTACCTTTTCAAATATTTCTCTACCCCAGTCATTCTTTCATCTCTTTCTAAAAATTCAATAAAAAATATTTTAGACTTTCTCATTTTATTGTTTTTGTCTCTTATCAAGATCACATGCTGCATTCAGTTGGCACATCTGTAGTTTCTAATTTAATATAGAAACATGACTTCTCTGGCACAAAGAACTTCTGAAATCTGTGCTACAGATCACACCTCTAGCTTTCCCCTATGTTTCTTAACAAGTGTCAGCATATAGACGAACCAATTTTGAAGTCACCTATGGTTTTAAGAAGTTGTACAGGGATTTCTGGATTTACCCCTTTAAGTCTCCCTCCCCAGTTTCCTGCCGTTCTGATAGTTCAGACACAAGTCCATCTCACCTCAGTTCATTTTGTTTACTGTATCAGTATCCTGGTCATGACATTGAACTATAATTTGCAAGATATTTCCATGAGAAAACAGTAACCCACTCCAGTATCCTTGTCTGGAGAATCCCGTGGACAGAGGAGTCTGGTGGGCTATGGTTCATACGGTCGCAAAGAGTTGGACACTACTGAAGTGACTGAGCATGCTTGCACACACACCATTCTGAGAAATGGAGTAAAGGCACATAAGCTCTCTCTGTATCATTTATTAAAATTGCATGTGGATCTACAAGTATCTCAAATAGAAAAACAACAAAAAGCTTTAATTAAAAAATTTAGTGCAGAGAGTACATGCCAGGACTAAAATACCAGAATATCCTCAGGACTAAAATTCCAGAATATCCTCAGACTGGGTTCAATTATTTTCATTAAATATAAAATTCTCAAATTATTTTGATATATAACAAAATTTATGAACCACTGAATAATAATGAAAAAATATTTTGAACCTAAATTTCAATAAGTATGTAATACAATTATTTTTTAACTAGAAATCTCCTTATATATATTTGTTTTTCTCTGTGCAGAACATATATACATTTAAACCACATAGCCACAGTGATCCTTGAAGGATTTGCATATAGTTCAAAATACTTCTCTGGTGGCTCAGTTGGTAAAGAATATGCCTGCAATGTGGGAGACCTGGGTTGGATCCCTGGGTTGAGAAGACCCCCTGTAGGAGGGCATGTCAACCTACTCCAGTATTCTTTCCTGGAGAATCCCCATGAGCAGAGGAGCCTGGCTATTTTCTCAAAAACAGAATTCTCAAAATTCTCAAAAAATAGAATTATGAGCATTATCTTGCTAGCATGTAAAGTGAGTGAAATTGTGTGGTAGTCTGAACATTCTTTGACATTGCTCTTCTTTGCGATTGGAATGAAAACTGACCTGTTCCAGTCCTGTGGCCACTGCTGAGTTGTCCAAATTTGCTTGCATATTGAGTACAGCACTTTAACAGCATCATCTTTTAGGATTTGAATTAGGTCATCTGGAATTCCTTCACCTCCACTTGCTTTGTTCTTAGTAATGCTTCCTAAGGCCCACTTGATTTCACATTCTAGGATGGCTTGTTCTAGGTGAGTGATTACATCATTTTGGTTATCCAAGTCATTAAGACCTGTTTTGTATAGTTCTTCTGCATATTCTTGCCATCTCTTCTTAATATCTTCTGCTTTTTCTAGGTCCATACTGTTTCTGTATTTTATTGTGCCCATCTTTGCAGGAAATGTTCCCTCAGTATCTCTAATTTTAAAAAACATTACTTTTACTGTATCTATTATACTAGGCCAACCAAATTACTCTTATGAAACCATTGTTTTCTTTTCCTTTGAAATGGATTAATTTCCATAAGTCTAAAATGTCTTTGAATTTATTGGTGTTACTGGCAATAGGTTAGTATAAAGCATTGTGTGAAAAATGAAAGCTACACAAAAGAAAATTTAAATGCCACATGTATAGTTTTAAGATCACATTTTTAAATGTTAATAGATAGATATCCTATCTTGTTGAAATTTGCTGATGCAAACTAAAAAAAGAGCCATTTTGTTTGCATAGAGGAAGAAATGTTTCCACATTTTATCCTTAAAATATAATATTTTCAAAAGTATAGTCTTTATAATATACTAATAAATTAGCTATTAGAAAGTTTCAATATTGATCTGGCAATAACTTTACAATAAGTTAAAGGAGGAATTATCTTTCTATTTGAAACGGTTGCAGTTTTACAGCAATATTCATACTTTATATTTATCACGTGTTAAAATAAACACAGAAAAGAAAGCATGAAAGGCAGCAACTCAAAATTAGTGATAACATAATAGCATAGTTTCCCCAAATTGTTTTTGTCATTTTTCTAAATTATGCCTCTTTCAATTCAGAGTTTTGTCAATTGTCGTTCATTAGAAATGTATTTGTGAATATGTGTGTCTGTATTTTCTTCTCTATAATATCATCAAAAAGTAAGGAGAATATCTAAATATATTTATGTAACTCTAAACATTTCTCTAGGGATCATTCACACTGATTTGTGGACCTTTCTCACTCATAAAGAAATGAATAGTTCTGTTTTCAGTTTTACCAATTCTGGAAAGAATAGGAATGACAGTGCCTATAAATTATCAAACACATTTCATGTACACTGAAGGAAATTGCAATAAGTTTAAAAAGACTAAAAACACCTAAAATTGATATGTTCAAAATCCAAACCACCTGACAGATACTTGAGCTCCTTTAAATATTGAAATAGAATAACACATTGTGGCCAGGCAGTCCCTAGAAAAATCATATACACTTTGGGATTTCACAGTATTTGTGATAGCACATGTTCTTTCAATGTGGCTATATGATGACAGAAGCAGTCTGTTACTATCAAAAAATATATATCAAATCTGAAATGATGACACTACCTTTCAGAGAATCCCCTTGCCCCATGTCTTTGAAGAAAATAATTAAGCAAAATTTGGAAGAAGAAGTTGAACCATAGTTATTATTATCTGAAGGTCATCATGGTTAAAGCCCTTGAAGTGAGATGCCCAGCAAGTTCCTCTGTCCTCATGGTCCCCATTCTGCATTGAACTCTTCTGTTTCATGTATACACATTCACAAAAATTTAAGAAATGAGGTTAGGAATAAGGGAAAGCAATATTAAAATTTTAAACTAAAAGACATAAAATGCTCTAGGATTCAATATTTATCATAGCATATTTAGCATTATATTCAATATTTATCATAGCATACTGCTGCTGCTGCTGCTAAGTTGCTTCAGTCGTGTCCGACTCTGTGCGACCCCATAAATGGCAGCCCACCAGGCTCCCCCGTCTCTGGGATTCTCCAGGCAAGAACACTAGAGTGGGTTGCCATTTCCTTCTCCAAGGTATGAAAGTGAAAAGTGAAAGTGAAGTCGCTCAGTCGTGTCTGACTCCTAGCGACCCCATGGACTGCAGCCTACCAGGCTCCTCCGTCCATGGGATTTTCCAGGCAAGAGTAGTGGAGTGGGTTGCCATTGCCTTCTCCAATCATAGCATACTAGGCCTATTTAAATGCAATACTACATAGTTATTGTCTTTGTTCCCATCTCAAAAACCAGACTGTTTGATCTATAGTTTTGCTTTTATATTCTTTCTCACATTGCTCTGCAATCCTGAACCCTGGATTCATAGCCATCAGCTGACATTCACTATAACCCGTACCAAATGGGCCCACCATTCCATCATAAATAAATACTCTTACAATGTCTTCAGTAGCATCATATCCCTCTGGGTCTTCGATGAAACCTGGATCACCTTCAAAGATTACCTCTCTTTTAGACTTCATCAAATCTCTATCATCTTTGAAAGATTTGGCATCAGTTCTATAATTGTTGCTGGCAGTCTAGTTCTTGAATTTTGAATCTTATCTAGAAAATAGGTCTTTATGCTGGAGAAGTTCTATTCTGAAGAAATGGCACCAGTTCCATGATTGTTGCTAGCAGTCTAGTTCTCAGATTTTGAGTCTTACCTAGGGAATAAGTCTTTGTTTTATTCTTATACAGGATCTTTGTTTAATAAAGCCCCTCTAGGATTGGAAGCCTGCCACTATCTTGTCTTTCTCCCTCACAAGGTTTGAAACTATTATTTATGACCCCCAGCTGCGTTTCCATAAATTTTACATTAATGGGAATCTCTGATCAGATTACTACTTTGTGTACCTCAATGTCTATCCTTATACAGCACCTGCCTATCATGACCATAATATTTTTAAGAGTTAAATTTTGTCCTCTAAACAGATATGTTAAAGTCATAACCCCAGTACCTGTGTGACCTTATTTGTTAATAGGGCCTTAGGAGATGTAGTCAAGTTAAGATGAGGTCATTAGGGTAGTCCTTATCTGATATGACTGGTATGCTTAAAAGAAAAGGGAAGATTAGTAAGAGATATACACAGGAGGAGACTAGTGTGGTGTACATCGGAGACAGAGACTGGAATAATGCAGCTGCAAGTCAAGAAACACCAGGATTAAAACCACCATCAGGAGCAAGGAAGAAGCCAGGGAGAGTCCCACCCATGGCCCTGTCCACCCACCCATAGCCCTGTCCACAAGCTGATTTTGTATTTCTTTTCCCCAGAACTCAGAAAGCATATATTTCTGTTATGTCAAGCTACCAGTTGGTGGGAGTTTGTTATGATAGCTCTAGGAAATGAATGTATTTATGTAACAAATTATTCATATCAGATATAACCTCAAATAGCAGCAAATTCTAATTCAGATAAGATTTGTGTCTTGTAAAACTGGTATCAAAAAGTGATGCTTGTATGCATCTTATTTTGTAAGAGAAAATTTTAAATAGACTGATTATTTATATTTGGCAAAACTAATACAATTATGTAAAGTTTAGAAATAAAATAAAATTAAAGAAAAAAAATTGTGTGAGTTGTGAGAAAGAATTCATTTGGAAAGATGACAAACTGACTTTCAAAAATAATTTCAGTTGTAATACTGGAAATGATTGTGTCTTTACTCAATTTTAAAAAATGATGACTTAGTAAAAGATAAAATCTACAAATTGATGCAGTAGAAGCTTATTTATCTATGTACACTAATTGAAAAATTATAGAGCTCCTTTGCATCAAAATATGCCATTGTTTAAAAATGCTTTGTTGACATTGGTACCTTTTATGTAAATTGTCTACTCTTTTTCTTCATATGTATGGTCCTAGATTTTTTCCCTAAAAAAAAAAAAAAATAACAAAACTATTCTAATTGGTCCATTTTATAACATTATCAATAATTTTGATGGTAAATGAATAGAAAACAGTAATATTAGATAACTCTGGAGTGAGCTGAGAAAAATGTTAGGAAAGATTTCAGTTCCCTCACTCTTGTAGTCTATGACCGTGCCTATTTTAGTGCCTATCAGTAATAGAACTACCAGAAGGAATATTAATAATGATGGTAACAAAAATGACACTCATAGAATTCTGTGTAAACAAATTTATGAGAAAACTATGTCAGAAATGTTAAACCATTTTTCTTATCCAAAATAAATGACATACAGCCTTCTTCACCTTTGCCAACATTTAGCGCATTTCAGTTTTTAAGGTACGTCTTTTATTGTCCTGCATTGAAAAGAAAAATTGTTTTAAAAATTCCCAATGTATGTACTCCATAGGCTGAAGTGATCAATAATTGATTTTTCATGAGCCACTTCATCATAGAGACAGTTCCCTCCCACTGCCCAATTTGTCTCTGAACTACTTTTAGGTATACTCTACAGAAAATGCTTTTCATTTCTGGTTTAACCAGGGAACTGGACCAGGTCCATGTCATTTACTTCCAGAATGACATTACGGTGAGTAAACAAATTTGAGCATCAGAAAATGGTGCATGATTTTCAAACCAAAATGTTAAGATGACCACAATAAATGTTTATCCGGTATACAATTAAATGAATATATCACTATCTTAGCTTTAGAATTTTAGAGGATTCAAATGAACTGCTGCTGCTGCTAAGTCGCTTCAGTCATGTCCGACTCTGTGTGACCCCATGGACTGCAGCCTACCAGGCTACTCCATCCATGGGATTTTCCGGGCAACAGTACTGGACTGGGGTGTCATTGCCTTCTCCCTCAAATGAACTGGCGACAGTCAATTCTAAATAATGATTTCAAACACAAAAATTCAATCTATTTGCTTTGATTTTATAGAGTTATAACTTTTATGATAAAAGGTAAATAGAGACTATTTATGGCAATACTCTCCTCAATAGTATACTAGTACATATTGTCCCATTCTCAGGTAACCTATTGCTCTAAAAATGCGTTAGTCACTTTTAATTCAAAAAGGAGTGTGTTTTTCAGGCAGAGTTCATTAACCATTTTATTATTAATTTTGATATGTTATCAATATGGGAAGTATATTGTGGGTATAAAGTAAATGTGAAGTGAAAGTTGCAATATGAAGTCAATCTATTGTTTAAGTCAAAGCTATATTTCTCACTGTGCTTATCTTTTGTGCTAGAGCAACTTACACAAGTTCTCAGTAAGTTAACTGACTCTATTGACTATGCTATTTTTGCACATCAAACCAATTAATTCAAATAAACATTATTTAGTGCTCTTACAAATACATACACAAATAAAACCAAGGAAATGTTTTTGAAAACATTAAGGGAATAGACATACCATTTACCATTTGAAAATAAAATCTAGGTCAATATCGTTTCCTAGTTGAAATCAGTTGTGGATGCATTATAAAGCCAATCTCATTAAAAACCCCAAGTATAGCTCACACTTTAAAATATAACAAAAACAATCACATTTAAATAAATGGAAGACTGATATAAAATGCTCACTCAGTTGACTCTTTGCAACCTCATGTACTGTAGCCCACTAGGCTCCTCTATACATGGAATTTTCCAGGCAAGAATACTAGAGTGGATTGTTATGCCCTGCTCCAGGGGATCTTCCCAAGCCAGGATTGAATCCACATCCCTTGCATCTTCTGCATTGGCAGGCAGATTCTTTACCACTGCACCACCTGGCTACACGTTAATGTGTATATTAATAGGTACACATTAACCTTCTGCTTCTTCAAATGCTCAGCAATCATTCCATACTGAAAAATCAATCAAGAGTTATCCAGTTAAATAATTAAAAATCAAAACAAACAAAAATACTATGAACAAACTTATCTATAAAACAGAAAAAGACTCACAGAACAGATTTGTGGTTGCCAAGGGGAAAGAGGGTGGATGGGTCAGGATTAGAAGACGTGAATCATTATATATAGAGTGGATAAACAACAAGGTCCTTCCTATATAGCACAGAGAAATATATTAAATATCTGGTGATAAACCATAATGAATAGAATATTTTGAAAAGGAATGTATACATATGTATAACTGAATCATTTTACTGTACAGCAGAAACTAATACAACATTGTAAATCAAATAGACATCAATTAAAAGAAAAACAAGAACAACTATGAACAGCAGCTTAGGAATCTATTATATATAAATAAATATGCTATTTCATTACTGATGATTTCTAATTTGCTATTCTGGAATTTTTCACATTTTACATGGTAACTTAAGTAGATCAAATCCCGTGTTCAAAATAGAAAATGGAGAATGAGTTCTCATCTTTAGTGTAAAATACCCAGAAATTTTATAACACTAAAATTAGCAAGATATAAAAATAAGTATAACTATTCTCCGTGTTGTAATTTAATTATTTTCACATATGTTATCACATTAAGTTCTCAAAAAAATGCTCCTTTTGCAAATCAGAAATCTATTAATTAGAATTTTAAGAATTTTCCCATGTTCTTGATTAATAAAGCTTAATCTCAGCCTGTGATCTTTTAACTTCAAATCTCCTATTTTTCCTCTGATTCTCATTTAAAGTAGTTTTGTTCTATGCCAAGTAGATAAACTCTGAAGTGAGATTCCTTAGGACTTCCCTGGTGGCTCAGTCATTAAAGAACCTGCCTGCAGTGCAGAACACCCAAGTTTGATCTCTGGGTTGGGAAGATCCCCTGGAGAAAGGAATTCAGTTCAGTTAGTTCAGTTTAGTCACTCAGTTGTGTCCAACTCTTTGCAACCCCATGGACTGCAGCACACCATGGTTCCCTGTCCATCACCAACTCCTGTAGTTTACTCAAACTCATGTCCATTGAGTCTGTGATGCCATCCATCTCATTCTCTGTTATCTTTTTCTCCTACTGCCCTCAATCTTTCCTAGCATCTAACTGTTTTCAAATGAGTCAGCTCTTCGCATCAGGTGGCCAAAGTACTGAAGTTTCACCTTCAACATCAGTCCTTCCAATGAACACCCAGGACTAATCTCCTTTAGGATGGACTGGTTGTGTTTCCTTGCAGTCCAAAGGACTCTCAAGAGTCTTCTCCAACACCACAGTTCAAAACCATCAATTCTTTGGCGCTCAGCTTTCTTTATAGTCCAGCTCTCACATCCATACATGACTACTGGAAAAACCATAACCTTGATTAGACGGACTTTTGTTGGCAAAGTAATGTCTCTGCTTTTTAATATGCTGTCTAGGTTGGTCATAACTTTTCTTCCAAGGAGTAAGTGTCTTTCAATTTCATGGCTGCAATCACCATCTGCAGTGATTTTGGAGCCCCCCAAAAATAAGGTCTGTCACTGTTTCCACTGTTTCCCCATCTGTTTGCCATGAAGTGATGTGACCGAATGCCATGATCTTGATCTGTTTTCTGAATGTTGAGCTTTAAGCGAACTGTTTTCACTCTCCACTTTCACTTTCATCAGGAGGCTCTTTAGTTCCTCTTCAGTTTCTGCCTTAAGGGTGGTGTCATCTGCATATCTGAGTTTATTGATATTTCTCCCAGCAATCTTGATTCTAGCTTGTGCTTCATCCAGCCCAGCATTTCTCATGATGTACTCTGCATATAAGTTAAATAAGCAGGGTGACAATATACAGCCTTGATGTACTCCTTTTCCTATTTGGAACCATTCCATGTCCAGTTCTAACTGTTGCTTCCTGACCTGCATACAGATTTCTCAAGAGGCAGGTCAGGTGGTCTGGTATTCCCATCTCTTTCAGAATTTTCCACAGTTTATTGTGATCCATACAGTCAAAGGTTTGGCATAGTCAATAAAGCAGAAATACATGTTTTTCTGTAAGTCTCTTGCTTTTTCAATGATCCAGCAGATGTTGGCAGTTTGATCTCTGGTTCCTCTGCCTTTTCTAAAGCCAGCTTGAACATCTGGAAGTTCATGGTTCACCTATTGCTGAAGCCTGGCTTGGAGAATTTTGAGCATTACTTTACTAGCGTGTGAGATGAGTGCAATTGTGTGGTAGTTTGAGCATACTTTGGCATTGCCTTTCTTTGGGATTGGAGTGAAAGCTGACCATTTCCAGTCCTGTGGCCACTGCTGCGTTTTCCAAATTTGCTGGTATATTAAGTGTAACACTTTCACAGCATCATCTTTCAGTATTTGAAATAGTTCAACTCGAATTCCATCACTTCCACTAGCTTTGTACATAGTGTTACTTCCTAAGGCCCACTTGACTTCAAATTCCAGGATGTCTGGCTCTAGATGAGTGATCACACCGTCATGATTATCTTGGTCATGAAGATCATTTTTATACAGTATTTCTGTGTATCCTTGCCACCTCTTAATATCTTCTTCTTCTGTTAGTTCCATACCATTTCTCCCCTTTATTGATCCCATCTTTTCATGAAATGTTCCCTTGGTATCTCTAATTTTCTTGAAGAGATTTCTAGTCTTTCCCATTCTATTGTTTTCCTAGAGAAGGAGAAGGGAATGACTGCCAAATCCATTATCCTTGCATTGAGAATTTCATGGACGGAGGAGCCAGGCCAGCTACACCCCATGGGGTCACAAACTATTTTCTCTGAAGGATACACTGAAGTAAAATTTTTGCTATCATAGCAGGTGATGGCTGGGTTTGAAATTGGAAAGCCTCTGATAGAGTACATGGAAAATATCTAAGCCATATGCTCCATACAAAGATGATGAGGGATTATCTCAGAATAACAAAATATTAGAATAGTAGTGGCAGTAATTCTAGGTCACTTGTATAGAATATTATTCTCTCTATTTTGATGTAAGCTTCTTTAGGGTTCTTACAGATCAGGAGATACAAAGGAAAATAGGCATACTTATCATTAATTGGGCAGATACCTCACTCTTGGACAGCTGCCGAGAATTTTTAACATCATATGCATCTCTACAAGGCATTCCAGAGGCAAACAGGAGGCCATAGTCACAAACGTTATATCTTTTGTTATTGCTTCAAGACTAGACCAGAGGAAAACAACTTTGAACAAAGGCAAATCATTATTCTCACCAACTTTCAGTCTTGGAACAGACTCTATCCTAATACCATGACTTACCAGAACCGGTTGTGATACAGCTAAAGTGTGTCTAGAAAATGATTCAGAAACTAAACTCAATATATTTATTTAAAACATAATAAAATAAATTGATAAACATCCAGATCAAAAATAGGAAAATTTAGAGAATAGATAACATTAATCTAAGAGGAAGCAGAAGACAAAATATAAAAGCATAAATTAATGAGATAGAAAACAGAAAATTGATAAAGCTACTGAATATGTATAAGAGCTGATTCTTCTCATATAAAACAATACAAGAGATCAATATTTAGAGATTTATAATATAGTCAGGAAAAAAGACATAATTTTAACAGGGAATGAGATAATATCATAAGCACTAATGAAATCTAAAGAGTTATAAGATGATACTTTTCTCAATCCTATGCAAATAAATATGAAAAATTTCATGAGTTATAAGGAAAATATGAATGGTAGAAACTAATCCCCAAATAGAACCAAACAAAGACCTTAAGTCATGTTTCCTAAAAGTTGCATATGAGTTCTGTTTGGGTATTTTTTTTGCTTTTATAAATGTCAATGGCCAAGTCCTAATTTTAACAATTAAATCAAAATCTCTTTTCTATGTCTGTAGTATAGACCCTATTCTCCAGTAGTTCAGCTTCTCTTGTGACTTCTTTTGTACAGCCGTGGTTGGTGAGAAAACAGATGAATAATGATCTGCAGAAGCTCTGAAAATTAGTACAAAGAAACTAAGCTGTCACAGAAATCATGGCCACATTGTCAACAGCAAGGGGGAGAGGGAGACACACAGGGAAAGAAGACGGTTTAACCAATAGTTTAGAATATCAGTGTCCATATGGTGTGGACAGAAAATCCAGAGCACTGCCAGTGGCTGAATTGCTAAGTCATAAATTAGGAAGAATTGTTGAATAATCTTCCACCCAGACACAGGCAAAAAAATACACACACATACATATACACACACCATTTTTAAAGAGAGAAAAATTATGCTTGTACAGAAAAAGAAAAATGAGGTCCAGTTTATACATAATGTGTATCTACAAAGGAGAAAATCAAACAAATAAAAGGGGAAAACAATTCAAAAGCAGTACAGTATTTGAGAAAGAAAACAAAACACAGCTATAGGCTAAAATTTCACAAGGCTTCCATCCCTAAGAAAAAGGAAGGACAAGACATACTCTAGTAAACTTCCTGCACATCAGAGAAAAGGGTAGAATTTGGCATTCTTGTTATAAAAATCAAATAACCTAGGAAATTAATTCTACTGAGGCTCTTCATATGACAAGTCTGCATTTTTTAAAGAAAGACTACCATATGAAGTATTCATTAAAGAAGGATGGAAAATTTTACATCCTTTTTAAAATTTTACAAATTTTTACAAACATTCACTGAACTGTAAAATGAACAGAGTCAAAGCATCTCAAATTATGAAAAAATAGGGTGTACAATTATCAGGATTTTTTCTTGGAGAATGTTTTAGAGAATTGCGTGTGTGGATAGTATTTGTTCCATGCCATTTTCTTTAACAGTAAGAAAATTCATCATCTCAAGTCAGCACAAAGCCACAATCTAACAATATTTTCTACTCTGCCACTCTTTGTCTCTCAATTTTGCCCATTGATAAATAGCTGCAGTATCTCTAGACACCACATGAAGAAAAGGCAGTGCTGAGATTCAGAAATGGATCACCTCCATTCATATCTATATCCAAAAATAGAAATCATTTTCCTAGTGACTCCATAGCACATGATCTATGATAACCCTTTGGCCAGAATGATGTGAATTTTGCACATGTAAAAAGTCCATAGTCAGAAACAATGCGAACAATGAAATAAAGCAGAATAAAAAGTTAAAATATGTAAAGCCAGAAACCACAATAAAAATCAAAATTATTTCACTACAGCTATATTTTTTTAAAAATTTACCAGTCTTAGCACATGAGTACTCACATAGAATCATCAAAATATGGATATATAAATATAACTAAGAATTAAATACTTTTAATTTCAATAACCTACATAGTATAACCTTTACTCTAACCCATGTATGTATAGTACAATTCTGTACCATAATAACAGAGAAATTCTATCATTAATATTTCTGGAATAATCACAAAATTTGATCATGAATTAGGAAATAAAGAAAAAAGCACCAGACATTAGGAAATTAAAAAATCCCAGAAAGTAGAAATAAAGAAAATTTTACCTGATCTGGATGTAAGAAAACTATAGATCTATTGTAAATGTAAAATGAATCAGCATCGAGGATATTTTAAAAATACTATTAACATTTTGATCCAAAAAGAAATAAGTTAACAATTTATTTGTTCTATTTACAAGCATTTCCAGTTATTATACAGCAAGCATAGTATAACCACTGAGTACAGTGATGGCCAAAAAAATGTCCATCTCCTTCATGAAACTTGTGTTTTAATGGAATGGACCCACTGAGGAGAGAGGTGTTTGTGGGGTTTTGTTTTGTTTTTCTATTGAGGTATAAGATATCCTTACATATTTTAGACACGTTTTGTCAGATACGAACTTCTAGTCAATATTTTCTTCCCATTTCATAAGTTGCTTTTTCATTTTGTTGAGGGTTTCTCTCACTGTGCAGAAGCTTTTTAACTGAGTGTTTCTACTTTTTTGGTTGTTGTTGTTTTTGTTGCTTATACGTTTCATGTCATATCTAAAAATAGACCTTTGCGAAAACCAGTATCAGGGACTTTCTCTGTGTTTTCTTCTATGCATTTTTAGAGTTTCAGATTTTACATGTAAGCCTTTAGTCCATTTTGAGTTAATTTTTGTAAAGTTTCTTATTGCTCCAGTATCGGCCTTGATACTCAGTTAAATGGATTCAGCTTCATACCTATAAAACTAAAAGAATAGGTAGATTAAATGCAACTAGGATTGTTTGGAGAAATAAAAGGGGAGACGCTTAGCTAACAAGCCAAGAGAAGTTTGTTATGTGAGGGAGAGAAGTGTCATTGCCTATTAATGGAGAAGGAGAAAAAAAAATTAAGAGAAACTGTCTAGATTACATAAACTTTAGGGAAAAGGAATAGTCTTAGTTTGTTTACACTGCTATAACAAAATACACAGACCAGGGTCTTATAAACAATGAGCATTTTATTTCTCACAATTTTTGGAGACTGGAAGTCCAAATTATAGTGCCAGCATATTTCTGGTGAGAGATCTCTTTCGGGTTGTAGTCTGCCCACTTCTCATTGTTTCCTCATGACAGAAGGAGCAAAACCTCTCTAGGGCCTCATTTATAAGCATACTATTTCCATTCTTGTGGGTTCCATTCTCATGACCTAATCTCACTGCAGAGGCCCCAGTCTGAAGGCCATTATATTGACATTAGGTTTCAACATATAGATTGAGGGGCAGGGATGTAAATATTCAGCCGATAACAAGAATAAAGGGGGTTTTGTCATTTTGTGCGTTTTGTTTTTCATGTCATATTCTTCTTGATGCTTTGAGCATCACCTTTGTGTTGCTTTTATATCTAAGACAGTGTCTTTGAGATTAAGAGCACAGAGGCTGATTTTTATTTTAACCACATGGAGTTCCTTTCCATAAAAACACAGAGAGTCTGAGGAAAAGAAGGCACTCTAATCCTTCACACATTCACTCTTTCTTTTATTTCTTCATCAACCTAATATTTATTGAGCACTAATTTTGTGTTCGGTTGTATCCTGGGTGCTTGGCAATGACTATTTAATAAAGAAAACAGAAAAAGATATCTATCCTCATGAAATTTGCATTCCAGCAGGAAGAGACAGAAAAATATGATAATAATGTCAGTCGTAATCCACTCCAGTATTGCCTGGAGAATCCCATGGAGAGAGGAGTCTGGCAGACTATAGTCAATAGGATTGCAGAGGGTCAGACATGACTGAAGCAACTTAGCACATGTATTAAGTTAGGCGCTGGTAAGAACAATGCATAAAAATCCTCGCTTTTGTTGTTATGTTTCTCTTGGCCTAAGATAAAATAAATCAAATTTCTCAAGGGAAATTTTTCCCACTGTTTTCATTTTCCTTCATAAGATGATTGCTGCTGATGGCCATGTCCTTCTCTCTAAAATTACCAATAGTAATTTAACACACTTCAGCATACTTTCTAAAAATTCTGTATAACCTTGCCATTTTTTCACATCCATTTTTTATCTCCATATATATAAAACAAAAAAATTGAGAAAATACTTCATAACACATTCTCTTTTAACATTCTAAAAATAAAGTTAACTTGGATTTAATTTCTTTGTCACAAAAACCTTGGTTTTATATGAAAGTGAAGGCTGTTGTATCTTACAGGGATTAGACCTTATGCAAGTCCAGTAGCTGTTTCTATAAAGCTATGTAGAGTTTCAGGGGTTGCAGCTTTATGCCAGAGATTAGCAGGCAATTAGGAAAGAAAGATGGATTAAGGTAGGGAGAACAGTCTGGTCCCCACATATATAAGCTGGAGCCCATGAGAAAAGACAAAAATCTGTGTCATGTTATTGCTGCAGACTATGATTTAAAAATGGGAGATGGGGGATAAGATCAGGAGGAACCTTATGAAGGGCAACACATACACCAGGCCTAGAACTCGGATAATCTTAAAAAAGGTGCAGGGGAATGTGGAATAGATGCAAGCAGTGAGAAAAAAAAGAATGTATATAAGGTACAGAAAATAGCTGCTATTTCACTTTTGTTCTTCAGTCTTCAACAAGAATTTTATCATGGCCCCTGCTACCTGGAGATATATTGGAAAGTAATTCTGGGAAAAGGTGACATACTATGAAGTCATCACAGAAAAACTGTTTTGAGTACTAGTCTCAATAGAAAACCTGTCGTATGATAAAATCACAGAAACACAAAATACAATCTTATGAAATAAAGATTAAAATTTCTCTGTCTCTTCATTCAATTTCCATAAAGATGACTGAACTCCACCTCTTCTTTTGCTCTTTGTCATTTGGCTAACAATTCATATTCCAGGAGAGTGAGGCCCTATGGGACACTTCCTGGTGTTCTTGTTTCTTGGCTCTCTGGACCTGATATACAAAATGCCTTCAAATTACAGAGTTGAGTCAACTATTTAATAACTCAGACTAAAGGCAAATATTTTCCTAACAGCACCACGATTTCCTTTGGAAACTCAAGTTTTCTCCGTTAGTTAACATTTATCAGATAATCTTGAGCATGCAGCTCCAGCAAGGTCAATCACAATGATACAATAATTCAAAATATAATCAATCATGAAGAAAATGTCTACATTAATTTTAATTAATAATAGTTAATAAAAGAACCATAATATTACTTAATATTAAAAGAAGCTTTCATAAAAACCAGGCCACATACAACATAGTTATATGTATTAACTGGTACTCTATATTTTTGTACTGTCAGTCCTAGAATTGTAACAGATAACAAGGGGTCAATGCTGAAAGAAAATTATGGCTGGCATAGTAAATGATCCTGAAAGAATAAATCCAGAGTAGCATAAAACGTTGGCATAGACTTAGACAGCAATCAATACCAGTCCAATCTGGTCAAGAAGCTGAAAACACATGCTGTTTATCATTTAACTCCCTTTCACAAATTTAATCTTCTGCCAAATATTGTTGCTTTGTTTGCAGATATAGAATTTGATAGTTATTTAGAGTTAGAGAAATTAACAATAGCATATAGGAAAAATACTTTCATAAACTATTTTTATTGGACTATACTTTGGAGAAAATGAAATAGAATATAATGATCTTACAGAGCAGTAGTTTTCAAAGTGTATCCATCCATTTGCTTGGGGACCAAACACTTTTAGTGGGTCCATGAGATCAATACCCTTTTCAAAATAACATTAGGAAAAATAAATATTAACATTAGGAAAAATAGAATATAGAAATATAAAAGTATCTTTAAAAAATTATTCAAACAGGTTTATCAGTTTTATTCCATATTTATATTCCATATCTATATATATTCCATATCTATAGTAAAGTCCATATCTATAGTAAAGTCAGTTCTTCAATTCTGGTAAGCCTTATTTTTATCCAATTTTATATGACTTATCACATCTTTCAACATTGTCATTTCAAACGTTTCCAGGTTTTTATAGTTCCCATCTGCATACACCTACACATGCTTTATAGTAGACTTCTCCTACCCAGAGTCAAGTCTGAATTGTGGGAAACTGATCAGTCCTGGAAGTAGACATGGGAGAATTGTCTTTTAAGTGACTGATTTCTTACTTCATGAGGATAAATAGATTTTTATTTAAAGAAGTGGGTAAATACTGGGAAGCATGTCCAAAATCCTCTAATTGGGGAGTAAAACGAAAAAGCAATATGAAAAATTGAAAAAAAAAATCAGAAAAGATTGACTAAAAATCTAGGATTTTGAGAAATAAGAGAGATTCAGTTTCAAATAGAATAGAAAGTTTACATGATCAAATGCTACAGAAAATTTGAGGAGGAATATAGATCTACTTATTTAGATTTTTTCATTGTCATTAATTATACAAACTCTCCAACTTGGTAGTAAAATCTTTTTAGGAAACGTGGTGGTCTAAAAGTATGAAAAACCTTGAGCTGGAAGAAGAGTTTTTATTTAACTCTTGCTCTTCTACTCAACCTTTAACAAACTGTGCAACATCTTTTGATGTTTCCTGCATTTTCAAAATTTGTAAAATAAACCTACCTTATTTATCAATTTGTGAAAAGTAAATTAATATTATATTAAATATACTTTGTAAAAGGTCATGTAATTTTAAGTAGATGTTTGTTTTACAAAACTATAACATTTTTGGCTTATTGGCTTCCTTTTGTTCTAATTTTCTCTCTGCTGTTGCTGCTGCTAAGTCGCTTCAGTCGTGTCCGACTCTGTGCGACCCCAGAGACGGCAGCCCACCAGGCTCCCCCGTCCCCGGGGTTCTCCAGGCAAGAACACTGGAGTGGGTTGCCATTTCCTTCTCCAATGCATGAAGTGAAAAGTGAAAGTGAAGTCGCTCAGTCGTGTCCGACTCTTCGCGACCCCATGGACTGCAGCCTACCAGGCTCCTCCGTCCATGGGATTTTCCAGGCAAGAGTACTGGAGTGGGGTGCCATCACCTTCTCCGAATTTTCTCTCTAGTACATCTTTAATTCAATGTTCAAAAGATGACAATGGCATAATCTTACATCTTTAAGAGTTTATCAGAAATTTATAATTTTTAAAAAAGTCATCAGGATTACAAAAATGTAATTTACATTTATATAAGGAAATTGTACTAAAGCCACCTTCTGAAATCTTGAGACTGGAACAAAGAATGAGAATTTACAAGACAAGATGACATAACAAAGAAGTAAGCTATCAAAATCAGTGATAATTTATCAATCTGAACTTGACAAAAGAAATATTTGACTGTAATGTAAATAATTTGCTTTTGATTAATCAGCTGCAGCTTTTACCCTATTAAGATTTTCAAAATCCTACTCATAAACACAGAACATAAATTTTTTGCAACATTTTTTCTAAATGGTTATGAAAAATATTTCTAAGTGTCATTTCATATAACTTTCAGTTAAACAAAATATTACTGTTTATTGTCAATAATATACTTTGGAAGTAAATCTGAAGAATTATTTGTTCTAATTACATCAACATTTGGCACTGATTAAGAGAAAGTTAGCTTTAGAATTATCAACCATTGTATGTATCTGTATATAATTTCCCAGACTACTTCTCTAACAAAGGGATTTTAAGGGCATAAATAAATCAATAGGTATCTACTTGATGTAATGTTGACACACCCACACATTATATGCATAGCACATTTTGTGTGTATAAAATCCTGCTTTTTCTAACTTCCCTTTCTCAGTTTAGCCTCAAGCCTTCATAGTTGTTCTTCCTTTAACCTGTAATGCTCTTGATCATCCAAATCTTTATGTGGTTCTCTGCATCACATAATTTAAGTCTCTGATAAAATATTGCTTTCTGAAAACTTTCTCCCCTTACTCTCCCTATCAAAAACTTAAGTAGTGAGTACAGAACAAGTCAGCTTTTGCATAACAATTATTCACATGGTTAAAGACAGCCATGAGCTTTCTCTGGTACAAGATATATATGTTTAATTTCATTTCTCAATCTTTGATGAATTTTAATATCCCCACCATTCCATTGCTCCCTGAATTACATTATATTTCTTAACATAAATGTATTGTTGTTGTTTAGTCACTAAGTTGTGTCTGATTCTTTGTGACCCCATGAACGGTAGCACACCATGCTCCTCTGTCCTCCACTATCTCACCTCCACCAAAGTTTACTAAAATTCATGTCCGTTGAATCAATGATGCTATCTAACCATCTCTCCTTTGCTACCACCTTATTCTCCTGCCCTCAGTCTTCCCCAGCATCAGGGTATTTTCCAGTGAGTCTGCTCTTTGCATCAGGTGGCCAAAGTACTAAAGTTTCAGGAACAGTCTTTCCAATGAATTCAGGGTTGATTTCCTTTAGGATTGACTGTCTTGATCTCCTTTAGTCCAAATCTCTCAAGTTTCTCCAGCACCACAATTCCAAAGTATTAATTCTTCAATGGTCAGCCATTTTTATGGCCCAATTCTCACATCCGTACATGACTACTGGAAAAACCATAGCTTTGAGTATACAGGCCTTTGTTGGCAAAGTGATGTATCTGCTTTTTAATATGCTGTTTAGGTTTGTCATAGAATTCCTTCCAAGGAGCTAGTGTCTTTTAATTTCAAGGGTGTAGCCACCATCCTCAGTGATTTTGGAGCCTGAGAAAATAAAATCTGTCACTGCTTCCACTTTTTCCCCTTCTATTTGCCATGAGATGATGGGACTGGACACCATGATCTTATTTTTTTGAATGTTGAGCTTTAAGCCAGCTTTTTCATTCTCCTCTTTCACCCTCATCAAAAGAATCTTTAGTTCTTCTTCACTTTCTATCATTAGAGTGATATCTTCTGTATATCTGAAGTTCTCTCAGCAATATTTATTCCAGTGTAGAATTTATCCAGCCTGACATTTTGTATGACGTACTCTGCATGGAAGTTAAATAAGCAGGAACAATATATAGTCTTGTACTCCTTTCCCAATTTGGAACCAGTCCATTGTTCCATGTCTAGTTCTAACTGTTGCTTCTTAATTCTACAAGTTTCAAGAAACTTGACCATACATGTTTCTTGGGAGACAGGTAAGATGTTCTGGTACTGCTGTTTTTTTTTTAAAGAATGTTCTACAACTTGTTGTGATCCACATAGTCAAAAGTTTTAATGTAATAAATGAAGCAGAAGTAAATGTTTCTCTGGGATTACCTTGCATTTTCTACGTTCCAATAGATGTTGTCAATTTGATTTCTGCTTGCAATGCCTTTTCTAAATCCGGCTTGTATATCTGGAAGTTCTTGGTTCATGTGCTACTGAAGCCGCACTTAAAGGATTTTGAGTATTACCTTGCTAGCATATAAAATGAGGACAATTGTATGGCAGTTTGAACATTCTTTGGCATTGCCCTTTTTTGAGATTGGAATGAAAATTGACCTTTTTCAGTCCTGTGCCCATGCCTGTGTTTTCCAAATTTGCTGGCATATTCAGTGCAGCACTTTATACAGTATCATCTTTTAAGATTTTAAATAGCTCAGCTGGAATTTTAGGTTGTTTCTATGTCTTCACGATTGGAAATATTTGGCTTGACCATATTTATTTTTAATATTAGTTAATGTGTATAAAGTGAAATAACAGTATATAAATCAACATCAAATTATCAAGCAACATTAAGTTTAACAGAATAACTACGAATCCATATTATATTTATTATCTCTTATTCCCTGTGAATAACTTTCCTGATGTGTGTTTTCTCACATCCCCTTACCAAAACAATGATTTGAAGTCCCAATTAATACAATAAATTTGCCATAAACACTAGAATTACATTGAAGAAATGTATCTCAAATTATTTTGTAGTAATAGAGTAACCCTAAAATTTTAGTTACCATTGTTATGTATAGTTGAGAAATGCTATTAATTCAGATGTTGAAATAATGAGTTTTTCATCCCCAAAAGTTCAGCATGGAGTTTGCTGATATAGAGGAACAAAATTATAAAATTCTCTTTCAAGCATTTAGAACTGTTAAGGATTACACATTCATAGTCTTTTCAGAATCATGAAACTGCTCAGGCAGAAGTAACAGAGTAAAGTATGATTGGTATTTTTCCATATTGCATATTCTGATGTGCTTTCCCTAACAATTTTTGTTTCAATTTTGAAAAAACCATCAAAAAGAACAAGCAAAATCATATGATTGAATTGTTCAGAAACATTTAAGTTCTGAATTTTCAAAAAGAAAATATAACTTTTAAGTATTTTACATTGATTCATTTTAATTTATTTTTTGTTGAGGAAGCTATGTTCTGATAGATGAACTCAGGCAAATAGTTACATTAGTATTGCCTTGCAGAAAAGACATTGGGCTTCTTCACTGGCCATCTTCGTTCCAGCCCTCCTGTGTACTCCCAATCAGTCTTTCCTCTTTTCTTAAGTCTGTTTGTTTCCTGCCACACTTTCACAGATAATGGGAGATGACAAAGGGTTTTATTATTCACAGCACAAGAGCCAGCATAAGTTTCTTATTTACATCTTTTCCCTATGGCTTCAAGTCTCAGGAGGGTGATGGATAGCCACACCCAGTCAAATGTTGTATACGCACTGAAGAAATTCAAGCTTGGGAAACCCCAGTCTTAAAAAGTGACTGCTAGAAAATCTACACAACCTTTGCATAGAAGGAGATATTACCTTTATTTTTCCTGGTCAGGAAACAGTCTTCTGCTCCAGATTGGACCACACTCTCTATTGTACAGCTGTTTCCTATATAAACATCTTTGAAAAGTAGTCAGGAGCAAATCAGACTCAAGACTTGAAAAACCCTGAGAGAACTATTATTAACACAAATTGTATCTGATATTCTCAGGAGGTAATACCTAGCCAAACATCTGAATGGCAGGAAAGACAGAGTCACTAATAATCATGGGCAAACATCTTGGGCAGTGAACATAACCACTGCAAATATTTTAAGTAAAGAAGAATGTGGCAATTTAGGGCTGGGGGAGGAAGGGTAGAAAAAAGCCATTATAAGCCATGGGTGAAGTCTAATAAGCGAGGTTACAGAGATAGGCAAGAGTCAGGTTACACAGATTAAGGCTTCTCAGACTTTAATGTGCACACAAATTACGTGAGGGTGGATCTTGTTAAAATAGAGATTCTGATTAAGCAGATCTGGGGCAGTCTGAAATTCTAAATTTCTAACCTGCTTCCAGGAAATGTCTGCCAGTGCTGGCAATCTGAGCAAGGGTATAAGTGAAAAGTGAAATTGTCAGCCAGTCAGTCATGTCCAACTCTTCGTGATCCTGTGGATTGTAGCCTGCCAGGCTCCTCTGTCCATGGGATTTTCCAGGCAAGAATACTAGAATGGGTTGCCATTTCCTTGGCCAGGATTAGAGAAGTTCCTTGGGGGATATTCTGAAACCAAGGATTAACCAGGGTCTCCTACATTGCCGTCTGATACTTTGCCATCTGATCCACCAGGGAAGCCCAAGGGTATAAGAGCCTTTTGCAATGTACAAATGAGAAATGATTGTAGTATGGAAGTTTGGCAGTCAGAGGTAGTGAAAACTGGACCAACTTAGCATCAGTTCAGTTCAGTTCAGTCGCTCACTCATGTCCAACACTTTGCGACCCCATGAGCTCCAGCACACCAGGCCTCTCTGTCCACCACCAACTCCCAGAGTTCACTCAAACTCAAGTCCATTGAGTTAGTGATGCCATCCAGCCATCTCATCCTCTGTCGTTCCCTTCTCCTCCTGCCCCCAATCCCTCTGAGCATCAGAGTCTTTTCCAATGCGTCAACTCTTTGCATGAGGTGGCCAAAGTACTGGAGTTTCAGCTTTAGCATCATTCCCTCCAAAGAAATCCAAGGGCTGATCTCCTTCAGAATGGACTGGTTGGATCTCTGTGCAGTTCAAGGGACTCTCAAGAGTCTTCTCAAACACCACAGTTTAAAAACATCAATTATTTAGTGCTCAGCTTTCTTCATAGTCCAACTCTCATATCCATACATGACCACTGGAAAAACCATAGCCTTGACTAGACAGACCTTTGTTGGCAAATTAATGACTCTGCTTTTGAATATGCTATCTAGCTTGGTCATAACTTTTATTGCAAGGAGTAAGCGTCTTTTAATTTCATGGCTTCAGTCACCATCTGCAGTGATTTTGGAACCCCCTGAAATAAAGTCTGACACTGTTTCCACTGTTTCCCCATCTATTTCCCATGAAGTGATGGGACCAGATGCCATGATCTTCATTTTCTGAATGTTGAGCTTTAAGCCAACTTTTTCACTCTCCACTTTCACTTTCATCAAGAGCCTTTTGATTTCCTCTTCACTTTCTGCCTTAAGTGTGGTGTCATCTGCATATCTGAGGTTATTGATATTTCTTCTGGCAATCTTAATTCCAGCTTGTGCTTTTTCCAGCCCAGTGTTTCTCATGATGTACTCTGCATAGAAGTTAAATAAGCAGGGTGACAATATATAGCCTTGACGTACTCCTTTTCCTATTTGGAACCAGTATGTTGTCCATGTCCAGTTCTAACTGTTGCTTCCTGACCTGCATACAGGTTTCTCAAGAGTCAGGTGGTCTGATATTCCCATCTCTTTCAGAATTTTCCAAATTTTATTGTGATCTACACAGTCAAAGGCTTTGGCATTGTCAATAAAGCAGAAATAGATGTTTTTCTAGAACTCTCTTGCTTTTTCGATGATCCAGCAGATGTTGGCAATTTGATCTCTGGTTCCTCTGCCTTTTCTAAAACCAGCATGAACATCTGGAAGTTCACAGTACCTGTATTGCTGAAGCCTGGCTTGGAGAATTTTGAGCATTACTTTACTAGCGTGTGAGATGAGTGTAACTGTGTGGTAGTTTGAGCATTCTTTGGCATTGCCTTTCTTTGGGATTAGAATGAAAACTGACCTTTTCCAGTCCTGTGGCCACTGCTGAGTTTTCCAAATTTGCTGGCATATTGAGTGCAGCACTTTCACAGCATCATCTTTAGGGATTTGAAATAGCTCAACTGGAATTCCACATTATGATAATAGTGATCCTGATGGAATGGATACAGAGTGTAAAGGAAACAGAGGTAAGACTTTTGAGCACTCATTTCTGATGTACATGTGTGGAAGCATTGATCTGATACTGATATCATGTCCTGCAGTGTAACTCAATTCTGACACTATCTACTTGAAGATAATATCCTAATGTTGCAGGTTAAGAGCTAAGTCCTACAAGATGACTCACCCTTCGGATGTAGATTGCAATGCCAGACTAACATTTGTGCTTTTGATGAACCCCTACTTGGGTTCAATTAATTTTCTAGAGGGGCTCAAGGAACTCACAGAAACATTTTACCTACTGGATAGCCAGTTTATTTTAGATGGATATAGCCAAGGAACAGCCAGGTGGAATAGATGAACAGGGCAACATACCCTATCTGAGCATGCCTCTCTTCACATGTTTACATGTTTTCCCTGCATAGAGGCTTTTCAGTCTCTCTCCTTTGAGGGTTTTGGGAAGCTTGGTTATATAGGCATGGTTGATTAGCCAAAGCATTGGCCTGTGGTGACTATAATCAGTCTCCAGACCCTTTCTCCTTCCTAAAGGTTTCAGTTGAGGGGAGAGGGGGACTATAAATTCCAGTCCCCATTTTTACATGGGTTCCAAGAGCCCCTTCATTAATATGGCAAAATATATCTTTTATGACTATCATCACTTAGAAAATTCCAGTGGCTTTGGAACTCTTCCTGATATAGGTACAAAGCCAAAATATAAATATTTTATTATAAATCACAAACATTAGATATTTTTGGTTTACAGTCTATATAGATTGCAGCATAACTCTTTGAGGGAAAATAAATGTGTACATAGGTGAAGGTAGGAATTAAGTATTCTAAGAATAAGTGTGAACTTACAAGGTGGCTTCCCAGGTGGCACAAGTAGTAAAGAACAGGCCTGCTGATGCTGGAGACAAGAGACGCAGCTTCGATCCCTGGGTTTAAAAGATCCCCTAAAAGAGGGCATGGCAACCACTCCAGAATTCTGGCCTGGAGAATTCCATAGACAGAGGAGCCTGGTGGGCTACAGTCCATAGGATCACAAAGAGTCAGACACGACTGAGGTGACTTAGCACAGCACAGTATATGAACTTGCAAGACATCCAAGTATATATATTAAGTAATTAGTTAGGTAGCATACAACTCAGGAGTGATAGGGAGATATCATTAGCTTATAGCTGTTCTATAAAACATAGAATTAGATTCCTCACCACCTAGGGAATTAAAAAGCAAAGGGTGATTAATAGCAAACTTAGGGGAGGTACACGAATGCAGATAACAGAAGATGGAGTTTTTTCCTTAAGTTCATTCAGAAAGATAACTATAAAAAAGAGTTGTAGTTAAAAGGAGGAATAGTGAAAATGGAGAGTTTGTTTTATCCTGTTTCATAGGGGAAGACACTAAAACACATTGAGGATTGATCAAGTAGCATGAGTGAAATTGATACTCTACAGAGTATTACAGAGACAATAGAGATAAGTCCCCCAAATAGCAGAAGAAATCGGGATGTACAAATGCCCAAGAATTTGAAAGCAGGGGCAAATTGTTCATTCATAACAGGAAGGAGGGCAGCACTTGTTTGCTATCAGTAAGCTGAGACGTTGGTTTCTTATAACTTATCTTTTCTCACTGAAATATACAGCAGTGCCATTGTTTGAGGGAAAGAGTAGGAGACTGTTGCGGGAAAGAGGAAATGTGAACCAGTTGCCCTGGAGAACAAGGAGGCAAACGGGAGGGAAATGTGAACATTACTGGGCAATGTTGATTGATTTGAAGTTTCTAGCCATTCTTTTAAAGTAAGTCTGATCAATATTCCATGCTGTTGCTCTTTTTTATTGTTTTCCTAGGTGTTTACCTGCTTACCTGGAGAAGAAAGTCAATTAGGTTTTTGCCAGGGATTAGAGTGAAGTAGGGAGAGAAAAGCAAAGGAGTTAAAATGCTCACAAGATTTATATTTTATAATAGGATAGATTATCAACTCAAAATGGGATGAAGGGAGAAGTTAGGACTTAAGGGGATTGTATTACTGAGTGTACAAATTGAAGAAATTTAAATCAATGGAACTTTAGTCATGTAACTGATATTTCTTTTCTATGTCCAGTCATGACACTTAACACTAGACTGTTACCAGGAAAAGCTGTAGCTACTTTTTACATGACTTCTGCCAAGATTTAAGTTAAAAGCCATTTTTTTCTTAGGTAATTTAGAACTAGTGAAAGTCATGGAGTTACCATGAGGAATTAGCATAAAATTCAAAAAATAATGTGAAACATATGGATTACTTACTTTAGCTACCACATTTCCATCCCAGCAAGAGAGGGAGGTCTAGCAATTTTAAGGGGACATTTCACAAACACAAGCAGAAAATACATTTATTAAAGAACACACAGGAGCCTCATTCACAGTCTAGCACTCAGCACTTGTCAGAGCACCATCTATAAATCTGAACCACACCTTTAAGGTCATAAGGAAACAGTGCTCCATACAAGACAAGAGCCCTATGACCTCAAAATGAAATACAACTGCATCTGAGAACCATGAAATTTACATATTGTATTCCTGCCAATGTTAGAGATAGATACTGATATAGAATGTATGTAGGATTTGAGTGATAGATGTGCTTAGATAAGAGGAAAGGCAAATTAATTAACCTGTCAAATCCTTCTTCTCTAACAGCAAGAATGCAATAGATTCTTGCATAATTAGGTATTGATTCCCTATGTACTAAACATCTGTTTTCTTATCTTGATGTTCCCATTTGTGATTTCAGAGGAACTCATGAATTAGAAATGATTTTTGCAAAGGTGGCAAATGGAGGCTGATGCACATTTGAAATATTAAACAATTCATCTTACTCTTAAAATTGTGTATATGATGAAAACAGAACATTCATGAAATGTAGATAACTTTGAGGCACAGAATTGGAAGTGGGTTTAAGTTTATGACATCTTTAATGACATTTAATTAAACATATAAAATAAAAATAGCTTTATATAAAATTTTTGGCATTCTAATATTGTATCATATCATTTAATCTTCAGATAATTTTATTTATGTAAAAAAATGACAAAAGTATATGTATTTAAATTTTCATTTTTATAAAAATATACTCATAGTTCAACTATTGAATATATGTTTTACTTTTAAGCCTTTATGTCATGATAGAACAATGCTTATGATAGAAACCAAATATGGAATTTGAATTCACAGGGGAAAATAAGGTTAAGTGAAGCAGTGAGGTAATCTATAAAAATCAAGATGCACATAAAATTTGTGGCCTGAATCAATAATTAAGTTCATGAGAATATGTGTGAGCTCTCACTTGGAGCTTTTGCCATGAGTCTTACAAATGTTAGAGGCCAGCCCAAGTTCCGTGTTCCTCAGAATGTTCATGGGGTCAGTTCTCCACAGGAAGACAACCTAGTCTCCTTGATTCCAGAGCCAATTAAGATCCAGAGCCAAATGCATTAACCATTAAAGAGTTATTAGAGTTATTAACATTATATACATCCTGAAAATAGCATTTCTAATTCTTGACCTAAGTCAATGATTATTATCTATGTATAAATATTAAAGTTGCAGAGAGAAGATAATGGTTTGGGAAGGAAAATAGTAGAACATAAGTCTAATAAAAGAGACTGGCTTCTGAAGGAGGTGGTCCCAAGATGGCAGAGAAATAGGACATGGAGACCACTTTCTCCCCGACAAATTCATCAAAAGATGATTTGAATGTGCAACAACTTCCACAAAAAAAACTTCTGAACACTAGCAGAGGAAACCAGGAACTCAGAAAGGCAGACCATTCTCTTTGAAAGGAGGTAGGACAAAATATAAAAGACACAAATAATGACAAAAGAGTTAGGGATGGAGACCCATCCTGGGGAGGAAGTTGTGAAGGAGGAGAAGTTTCCACACAATAGGAAACCCTTGCATAGGCAGGTCTGTGGGGAGTTTTGGAATCTCAGAGGTCAACAGAATAGGGAAAAAAGAAAAGAAGAAAAACAAAACAAAACAGAATACATGCCTAACCACAACTGCCAGTGGAGAAGTAGCACAGATGCTCACATCTGCCACCAGCCAGTGGGGGCTGGACAGGGAGGTGTGGGCTGCATAATCAGTGCTTAGGGTAAGGACCAGACCTGAATGCTCTGAGGACAATCTGAGGGAGCTAACGTGAGATAGCAACCCAAACTGTGGGATTGCCAGAGACAGGGGGAAAAAAAAAAAAAGAAAGAAAAGAAAGAGAGAAAGAACTTTCCTGCAAAAGACTCTAACATGCAGCTTGGCCCACTCAAGGAACAAAGGATTGAGCAAATACCAAAGGACAGCTAGCCAGCTGCATACAGGCCCCTCTCCAGCCCCCAGAGGCAGAGAGGCAGGCATGCAACAGCCAGGGGGAAGGCAAGGAGCTGCTGCAATCTCAGCGCCAGAGATAACATCTTCCACCAAACTGTGAGCAGGCTCCCAGTTGCTAACCTATTCTTCTTGGAATCCTCCCTGCCAGGAGGGTCACAGCCAGAGATCAGCTCCCCAGAGGAGACACATGGCACACCTGAGACGGTGCTCTTGTGGTACACTTGGGAATCCAAGCAGCTGGGACCAGGGAGGTGATTAAAACACACAGCCCACCTGGGACAGTGTGCTCACCAGGCACCTGGTCGCCTGAGCTGCTGAGACCTGGGAAGGGCACAAAATACATGCCCAACAGAGTCTGTGCCCTTGTGGAGTACCCGAGAACCTGAGCAGCTTAGAACTGGGAAGTGCACGAAATGCAGGGCCCACTTCAGACAGTCCCCTTGCAGAGCATCCTGGAGCCTGAGCAGTGTAGACCCGGGAAGCATATGCTGCTTTAAGCTTTGGCAAATCCAGTGTGGTCCATAAACTGTGAGCACTCCCCACACATGCCAGTGATATTTGTTTGCCGTGTCCCTCCCTCAGCACAACACAACTGAACAAGTAAGCCTAAATAAGTGACCACCTTCACCCCCCTGTGTCAGAGCAAAAATTAGACACAGAAGACACTTGCAAACAGAGAAAGCCAAAATAAACAAAGAGGAGGGAACTGCTCTGGGAGTGACAGATAAAACAGATTAAAACCCTGCAGTTAACTTTGACTAAGCATTGGAGGGGGTCTATAGACCTTGAGAACAAGCACAAGCTGGAACAAGGAACTATCTGAAACTGAACTGACCCCACACTGCCCACAACAGCTCCAGAGAAATTCCTAGGTATATTTTTATTATTATAACTATTTAATTTTTTTGAAAAATTTAAGTTCTTTATTACTCCTTTAATTTTTGTTTTATAGCCTACTATTACCTTGCAAAAAAAATACCCCTTTTTTAAAGCAAATTTCATATATACATATATATATTAAATTTTGTAATTGATTTGATTTTGTATTTTTTATATTGTATTTTTGAGAGTCTAACCTCGATTGTAGATTTTTAATCTTTGCTTTTTGGTATTTGTTATCAATGTTGTACCCTTAAGAATCTAATCTACAGTATCAATTTTCACTAAGTGATTTGATTACTGGCTTGATTGCTCTCTCCCCTTTTCTCCCTCAGGTCACCTCTATCTTCTTCCTCCTCTTTCTCTTCCCTACTTAACTCTGTGAGTCTCTCTGGAGAACACTTAGGAAACTGATTACTGGCTAGATTGCTCTCTCCTCTTTTGACTCCCCTCTTCTCCTCCTGGTCACCTCTATTTCCCTTGTCTCTGGCTCTATGTAATTCTGTGAACCTCTCTGGGTGTCCCTCACTGTGGAGAATTGTTTAACCATTAACTTAAATGTTTTATCATCTGTGCTGTATGGATGGAGAAGTCTTGAGGCTACTGTAAGAGAAATACTGGAAACCAGAGGTGGGAGGCTTAACTCCAAAACTTGAGAATATCAGAGAACTCCTGATTCCAGGGAACATTAATAAATAAGAGCTCACCCAAAAGTTTCCATACCTACAGTGAAACCAAGCTCCACCCAAGAGTCAACAAGTTCCAGTGAAACCCATACTATGCTAATTCTCCAGCAAAGCAGTAACACAGCCCTGAGCATTAAAAGACAGGCTGCCCAAAACCATGCCAAACCCATAACCCCCCAAAACTCGCTACTGGATACTCCACTGGACTCCAGAGAGAACAGATTGAGTTCCACACACCAGAATACAGATGCAAGCTCCCCTAACCAGGAAACCTTGACCAACCACTAGTTGAACCTCACCCATAGGGAGCAGCCTCCACAATATAGAGGAAACATGAGCTTCCAGCCTACAGAAAGGGCACCCAAAACACAGAAATCTAAACAAAATAAAAGGCAGAGAAATATTCAGCAGGTAAAGGAACATGAAAAATGCCCACCAAATCAAACAAAAGAGGAGGAGATCAGGAGTCTACCTGAAAAAGAATTCAGAATAATGATAATCCATATCATCCAAATATCTTGAAAACAGCATGGAGTTAAGATAAATAGAGACAAAGATTGAGAAGATGCAAGAAATGTTTAATAAGGAACTAGAAGAAATAAAGAAGAGTCAGTCAATAATGAGTAATGCAATAACTGAGATCAAAAGCACTCTGAAGGGAAACAACAGTAGAATAACTGAGGCAGAAGGTAGGATAAGTGAGGTGGAAGACACAATGGTAGAGATAAATGAAGCAGAGAGGAAAAAAGAAAAAAAAAAGAATTAAAAGAAATGAGGACAACCTCAGAGACCTCTGGAACAATGTCAAACACCCCAACATTCGAATCATAGATGTCCCAAAAGAAGAAGACAAAAAGAAAGGCAATGAGAAAATATTTGAGGAGATAATAGTTGAAAACTTCCCTAAAATGGGGAAGGAAATAGCCACCCAAGTCCAAGAAACCCAGAGAGTCCCAAAGAGGATAAACCCAAGGCAAAACACCTCAAGACACATATTATTCAAACTAATGAAGATCAAACAAAAAGAACAAATATTAAAAGCAGCAAGAGAAAAACAACAAATAACACACAAGGGGATTCCCATAAGGATAACAGCTGATCTTTCAATAGAAACTCTTCAGGCCATGAGGGAATGGCAGGACATACTTAAAGTGATGGAAGAGAAAAACCTACAACCCAGATTACTATACTCAGCAAGGATATTATTCAGATATTGAAGGAGAAATCAAAAGCTTTACAGACAAGCAAAAGCTGAGAGAATTCAACACCACCAAACCAGCTCTTCAGCCAATGCTAAAGGATCTTCTCTAGACAGGGAACACAGAAAGGTTTATAAAATTGAACCCAAAACAACAAAGTAAATGGCAACGAGATCATACTTATCAATAATTACCTTAAATGTAAATGTGTTGAATGCCCCAACCAAAAGACAAAGCCTGGCCAAATGGATAAAAAATAAGACCCCTATATATTCCGACCCACCTCAAGCCAAGGGACACATACAGACTGAAAGTGAAGGACTGGAAAAGATATGTCATGCAAATGGAGACCAAAAGAAAGCAGGAGTAGCAATACTCATATCAGATAGAATAGACTTTGAAATAAAGACCATGAGAAGAGACAAAGAAGGACACTATGTAATGACCAAAGATCAATACAAGAAGATACAATTATAAATATATATGCACCCAACATAGGAGCAACTCAATACATAAGGCAAATGCTAACAAGTATGAAAGGGGAAATTAACAGCAACACAGTAATAGTGGGAGACTTTAATACACCCACTCACACCTGTGGATAGATCAACCAAACAATATTAGCAAGGAAACACAAGCTTTAAATGATACAATAGACCAGTTAGACCTAATTGATATCTATAGGACATTTCATCACAAATCAGTGAATTTCACCTTTTTCTCAAGTGCACAGGGAACACTATCCAGGATAGATCACATACTGGGCCATAAGTCTAGCCTTGGTAAATTCAGAAAAAATTTAAATCATCTCAAGCATCTTTTCTGATCATAGTGCAGTAAGATTAGATGTCAACTACAAGAAAAAACTATTAAAAACACAAACATATGGGGGCTAAACAACTCTCTTCTGAATAACCAACAAGTCATGGAAGAAATCCAAAAGGAAATCAAAATGTACATAGAAACAAATGAAAATGAAAACACAACAACCTAAAACCTATAGGATTCAATAAAAGCAGTGCTAAGAGGAAGGTTCATGGCAATGCAAGTCTATCTCCAGAAACAAGATTAATATCAAATAAATAACCTAACTTTATACATAAAGCAACTAGACAAAGAAGAAATTATGAACCCAAAAGTTAGTAGAAGGGAAGATGTAATAAAAATCAGAGTAGAAAGAAGTGAAAAAGAAACAAAGGAGACTATAGCAAAAATCAACAAAGCTAAAAGCTGGTTCTTTGAGAAGATAAATAAACAAACCATTAGCCAGACTCATCAAGAAAAAAAAAGGGGGGGGAATCAAATCAACAAAATTAGAAATGAAAATGGAGCTATCAACAACAACCCAGAAATACAAAGGATCATAAGAGACTACTGTCAGGGACTATATACCAATAAAATGGACAACTTGGAAGAAATGGACAAATTCTTAGGAAAGTATAACCTTCCAAAACTGAACCAGGAAGAAATAGAAAAATTTAACAGACCCATCACAAGCACAGAAATCGAAACTGTAATAAAAAATCTTCCAACAAACAAAACCCAGGACCAGATAGCTTCATTTGTGAATTCTACCAAAAATTTAGAGACGAGCTAACACCTACTCAAATTCTTCCATAAAATTGCAGAGGAAGCTAAACTCCCAAACTCATTCTGTGAAACCACCATCACCCTAATACCAAAACCAGACAAAGATGCCACAAAAAAAGAAAACTACAGGCCAATATTGCTGATGAACATAGATGCAAAAATCCTCAAGAAAATTCTAGCAAACAGAATCCAATAAACATTAAAAAAGATCATACATCATGATCAAGTGGGCTTTATCCCAGAGATGCAAGAATTCTTCAATATTTGCAAATCAATCAATGTGATATATCACATTAACAAATTGAAAGATAAAAACCATATGATTATCTCAATAGGTGCAGAGAAAACCTTTGACAAAATTCAACATCCACTTATGATAAAAACTCTCCAGAAAGCAGGCATAGAAGGAAAATACCTCAACATAATAAAAGCCATATATGATAAACACACAGCAAACATTATCCTCAATGGCAAAAAATTGAAGAATTTCCCCTGAAGTCAGGAACAAGACAAGGGTGCCCACTCTCATCACTACTATTCAGCATAGTTTTAAAAGTTCTGGGTACAGCAATCAAAGAAGAAAGAGAAATAAAAGGAATTCAGAATGGAAAAAAGAAGTAAACCTCTCACTGTTTGCAGATGACATGACCCTCTACATAGAAAACCCTAAAGACACCACCAGAAAATTGCTAGAGCTAATCAACAAATATAGTAAAGTTTTAGGATATAAAATTAATACACAGAAATCCTTTGTATCCCTGTGCACTAACAATGAGAAACAGAGAAATTAAGAAAAATTCCCATTGACCATTGCAATGAAAAGAATAAAATACTTAGGAACAAATTTACCCAAAGAAACAAAAGACCTATATATAGAATACTATAAAACACTGATGAAATAAATAAAAAAATGACACAAATAGATGGAGGAATATACCATGTTCATGGATCAGAAGAATCAATATAGTGAAAATGAGTATATTACCCAAAGCAATCTATAGATTGAATGCAATCCCTACCAAGTTACCAACAGTATTTCACAGAACTAGAACAAATAATTTCACAATTTGTATGGAAACACACAAAAAAACTCAAATAGCCAAAGCAATCTTGAGAAATAAAAATGGAAACAGAGGAATCAACCTGCCTGACTTCAGACTATATACTACAAAGCTAGTCATCAAGACAGTATGGTACTGGCACAAAGAGAGAAATATAAATCAATGGAACAAAATAGAAAGTCCAGAGATAAATCCATGCACCTATGGATACCTTATCCTCTGGTCATGGACATTTACATTGCTTCCATGTTCCGGCTATTGTAAATAGTGCTGCAGTGAATATTGGGGTGCATGCATTCTTTGGATTATGATTTTCTCAGGATATATGACCAGTAGTGATATTTCTGTGTCATTTTTAAGGAACCTCCATATTGTTTTCCATAGTGGTTTTACCAATTTACATTCCCACCAACAGTGTAGGAGAGTAACATTTTCTCCAGCATTTATTTTTTGTAGACTTTTTGATGATGGACATTCTGACTTGTGTGAAGTGGTGTCTCATTGTAGTGTTGATTTGCATTTCTCTAATAATTAATGATGTTGAGCATTTTTTGATGTGCTTTTTGACAATATGTATGTCTTCTTCAGAGAAATGTCTATGTAGATTTCTGCCCACTTTTTGATTGAGTTTTTTTGTTTGTTTGTTTTTTGACCTAGAGCTGTGTGAGTTGTTTGTATATTTTGAAGGTTAATCTCTTGTTGGTCCCTTCATTTGCAGATGTTTTCTCCCATTCTGTGCATCATCTTTTCACTTTGTTGATGGTTTTCTTTGCTGTGCAAAGGCTTTTAAGTTTAATTAAATCCCATTTATTTCTGCTTTTATTTCCTTTATTATAGGAGGTGGATCAGAAAAAAATTACTGCAATTTATGTCAAAGAGAACAAATACATTTTAATATTTGACTTTAAGTTTTCAGTATTAATTTGCTTATAGGTATATACCAGCAAAAATGCATATATTACTATAGCATATTTGCAGTGTTATTAATAAAGACATGTCATCTTGTGTACAACCTCTATCCTAACAGCCTTTAGCTTCTACAACACTTACCAGAAAATGTAGCCTTGGATGATTGTAGAGTCACTACAACTGCACTGGAATATGTTGTTCAATTCCATTAAAACATTTCTCATTGAAGTGAAAATGACCAATTACATATAGAATTGGTTAAAGAGAAAGAAAATAGATACTTATAGTTGTCCCTGAAAAGTGAAATTAACATGGCTCATCCAGGTAAACTAACTCTGCTGAGGGAAAAACTAAAGAAACAGTGATGAAAATAGGAATTTTTTTTTTTTTAAATGTACAATGTCTAGCATGCTGTATTTTTTCCTTGGTGTCTCAGAGGTCTGCCTGCAATGCAGGAGCCACAGGAAACACGAATTTGATCCCTGGGCCAGAAAGATCACCTGAAGGAGGGCATGGCAACCTACTGCAATATTCCGGCCTGGAGAATCCCATAGACAGAGGAGTCTGGCAGGATACAACCCATTGGGTCACAAAGATTTGGACATGACGGAAGCTACTTAGCACACAGTTTTAAAATATCAGGTAGATTTTATTACTCTCTCTTAGAAGCTGTCAAAAATTTTGTCATACATTATACAGTTTTGGACAAAGGAAATATTTATTATAGTTTAAGTTATGTTTTACCCTACTTCCTAAGTGAAAGCTTTTTAACATTTAATGTTGTTCTATTTAGAATTAACTATCTCCTAAGACAATATTCTATTGATTATATCTTACAGCAAGTACCACATATGGATAAAGATAAACATCTTTTCATTTGTTCTTATTTTCAAATATAATTTGCCACCCATGCTGAAATAAGCACGTTTGGGTAGCTATAAACTGTATCTGGGAAGATATTTAAATAATGCCACTTATAACAATGCTACTCTTCGGTTGAGACCTCTCAGTTCCCCAAAGGAATCAGTCCCTAGTGGCAACACAGAGTCTTGAGGCTGCTTCTCTGCTTTTTTTTACAGATTGTATTGACTGCCGGTAGTTCCTACTTTGAAACAATTTGCCTTCCTCTTGAATATTTATTCAATCATACCTTGTTGTGGTATTGACCTTACACCATGAGGAAGCAATGAATAATGACAAACTCCCCCAGGTCCTGACAGATGGTCTTAGTATTTGGCTTTCCTATCAGCTCTGAACCTGAACATGTGGGAAACAAAGGAACAAAGTACAGAGGAAATGTCTGCATTAAGAGTCAAGCGACCATTTGCAGACAAGAAGTATGCTAACTCCTGGATTTTAATAGGGATATATTTTCATCTAAAAACTAAGTTTTCCCAAAGCTAAACATGAAAAGAAAGGATAATATGTGTATTGCTGATTTTAGCTGCCAGACTGAAGCATATGTAAAAGCTTAAAGACACACATAATTACAAGTTTGAATATTACAAATAAGCCATAATTTTAAAATCTATATATTTTTGAAGTATGTATCATAGATATTATTTTTATTTTGTCATGCATTCAACACTTAACAGTTGTTGATGTACAGTCAATTGACAATAAATTGTAAATACTTGAAATTAGATTCTAAAATATGATTTATCAATAGCACATGCTTTTATAAGCAACAGGTAGATAGATGTCTTATATTGATATAGTCATTTCAGTTACAAACTTTCAAGGAAATAACATTGGATTTTTTGGTTTAATATTCTATTCTCACATCAACTCTTTCTCAGTAATGTTATACTATGGGAATTACTGATTAGTATTTTCATTATAGGGGACTGGAATGCAAAAGTAGGAAGTAAAGAAACACCTGGAGTAACAGGCAAATTTGGCCTTGGAATACAGAATGAAGCAGGGCAAAGACTAATAGAGTTTTGCCAAGAAAATGCACTGGTCATAACAAACACCCTCTTCCAACAACACAAGAGAAGACTCTACACATGGACATCACCAGATGGTCAACACCAAAATCAGATTGATTATATTCTTTGCAGCCAAAGATGGAGAAGCTCTATACAGTCAGCAAAAACAAGACCAGGAGCTGACTGTGGCTCAGACCATGAAATCCTTACTGTCAAATTCAGACTTAAATTGAAGAAAGTATGGAAAACCACTAGAACATTCAGGTATGACCTAAATCAAATCCCTTATGATTATACAGTGGAAGTGAGAAATAGATTTAAGGGCCTAGATCTGATAGAGAGAGTGCCTGATGAACTATGGAATGAGGTTCGTGACATTGTACAGGAGACAGGGATCAAGACCATTCCCATAGAAAAGAAATGCAAAAAAGCAAAATGGCTGTCTGGGGAGGCCTTACAAATAGCTGTGAAAAAAAGAGAAGCGAAAAGCAAAGGAGAAAAGGAAAGATATAAACATCTGAATGGAGAGTTCCAAAGAATAGCAAGAAGAGATAAGAAAGCCTTCTTCAGCAATCAATGCAAAGAAATAGAGGAAAACAACAGAATGGGAAAGACTAGGGATCTCTTCAAGAAAATCAGATTTCATGCAAAGATGAGCTCGATAAAGGACAGAAATGGTATGGACCTAACAGAAGCAGAAGATATGAAGAAGAGATGGCAAGAATACACAGAAGAACTGTACAAAAAAGATCTTCACGACCCAGATAATCACGATGCTGTGATCACTGACCTAGAGCCAGACATCCTGGAATGTGAAGTCAAGTGGGCCTTATAAAGCATCACTATGAGCAAAGCTAGTGGAGGTGATGGAATTCCAGTGGAGCTATTTCAAATCCTGAAAGATGATGCTGTGAAAGTGCTGCACTCAATATTCCAGCAAATTTGGAAAACTCAGCAGTGGCCACAGGACTGGAAAAGGCCAGTTTTCATTACAATCCCAAAGACAGGCAATGCCAAAGAATGCTCCAACTACCGCACAATTGCACTCATCTCACATGCTAGTAAAGTAATGCTCAAAATTCTCCAAGCCAGACTTCAGCAATATGTAGCCGTGAACTTCCTGATGTTCAAGCTGGTTTTAGAAAAGGCAGAGGAACCAGAGATCAAATTGCCAACATCCGCTGGATCATCAAAAAAGCAAGAGAGTTCCAGAAAAACATCTATTTCTGCTTCATTGACTATGCCAAAGCCTTTGACTGTGTGGATCACAATCAACTGTGGAAAATTCTGAAAGAGATGGGATTACCAGACCACCTGATCTGCCTCTTGAGAAATTTGTATGCAGGTCAGGAAGCAACAGTTAGAACTGGACATGGAACAACAGACTGGTTCCAAATAGGAAAAGGAGTTCGTCAAGGCTGTATATTGTCACCCTGTTTATTTAACTTATATGCAGAGTACATCATGAGAAATGCTGGACTGGAAGAAACACAAGCTGGAATCAAGATTGCTGGGAGAAATATCAATAACCTCAGATATGCAGATGACACCACCCTTATGTCAGAAAGTGAAGAGGAATCAAAAAGCCTCTTGATGAAAGTGAAAGTGGAGAGTGAAAAAGTTGGCTTAGAGTGCAACATTCAGAAAATGAAGATCATGGCATCCGGTCCCATCACTTCATGGGCAATAGATGGGGAAACAGTGGAAACAGTGTCAGACTTTATTTTTTGGGGCTCCAAAATCACTACAGATGGTGACTGCAGCGATGAAATTAAAAGACGCTTACTCCTTGGAAGGAAAGTTATGACCAACCTAGACAGCATATTGAAAAGCAGAGACATTACTTTGCCAACAAAAGTTCGTCTAGTCAAGGCTATGGTTTTTCCTGTGGTCATATATGGATGTGAGAGTTGGACTGTGAAGAAGGCTGAGTGCCAAAGAATTGATGCTTTTGAACTGTGGTGTTGGAGAAGACTCTTGAGAGTCCCTTGAACTGCAAGGAGATCCAACCAGTCCATTCTGAAGGTGATCAGCCCTGGGATTTCTTTGGAGGGAATGATGCTGAAGCTGAAACTCCAGTACTGTGGCCACCTCATGTGAAGAGTTGACTCATTGGAAAAGACTCTGATGCTGGGAGGGATTGGGGGCAGGAAGAGAAGGGGACGACAGAGGATGAGATGGCTGGATGGCATCACTGACTTGATGGACGTGAGTCTGGGTGAACTCCGGGAGTTGGTGATGGACAGGGAGGCCTGGCGTGCTATGATTCATTGGGTCACAAAGAGTCGGACACGACTGAGTGACTGATCTGATCTGATCTGATTTTCATTTTTCCCAGGTGACTCTTTCTTCTCTCGCCAATTAATTCTTCATATATTCGTCAGAATTTTCCTCCCTAATACAGATCGGATTTTCTCATTTACCTTCTGAATATCCCATATGGTTCTCAACTGTTTAGAAATTAGACATTAAGGTCCTTAGAAAAAAATTTAAGACCTTTTATAATTTGAATGTGATTAATTTTTTTTTTAGTATCACAGCCAATTCTTGCTCAAATACTGTATTTAAACTGCCCTGAGTCCTCTGAAAATATTATGCTTTTTCACATCTCTACATTGTTCATCCCATTATTTAATCCTTCCCACCTTGCTCAGCCTAAAGATGCCTTACTCCGGATTCAACTTTGCACTGACAAGTTATATCCAACGCAAGGGCTTCCCTGGCCCTACCATTTAGATCAAATTTCCCTCTGCTGTACTTTGATTGAAAAACCCTACATTTTAACCTCTGATTTGTTTTGCTTTTTAAATTGTCCCCTCACTGATAGGCATGCAGATTTACTAATGCAGAACCCACAAACAGATAAAAATATTAGATTATGATATTCTTCAGCAAAGTAACTTAGTTTTATTTCTTATTTTCTCCCTGGACCCAAGCACAGTTCTCAGCCATGTCTCCTGCAGTGCATATATCTGAAACACTTGAATGGAGAACAGAGGGTAGAGGGTCAAAATAATCATAGAAATAGAGAAGTCACTTTATACTCTATTTTTTCCCATTTACTTCTAATATTCTTATAATGTAAATAACATGAAATTTTTAAAAACAACTAATTATAATTTAATAATTTTAATTCCTCTATTTAAATGTGTTTGATTTTTTATTTAATGAAACCATAGATTTAAAATGAAAGATTTCTGTATGCAGAAATAAAAACTTTATGGTATAAATAAAAAATATTTATTTCTTTAATTTTATTTTTCTATAATATCTTTGAAAAAATATTTCTATAATATTTTGGAAAATAATATCTATACTATGTAGCCAACCAAATAGCATCATTGTCATTTGAATAACAGACTCATGTAAAATTATATATACATCTCATTCCAGAGAAGGAAAGATAACATAATAATCTTATTAAAGATTTTCATTAAGCCAGATATTTTAGAATTAAAAGCAGAGCTGGAAGCAAGGCATGGCCTTTTAAATTTAAATGTCATCAGACATATTACACTTTTAATATTGAAGTGCTTAATTGGGCAACTATATCTTTTCTTCTTTTTTCAATTAGTCTTTAAACTATTTTATCTTCACAATAAAATCATGAATATTGCATGAATAAAACTTTTTAGTTGTATATAATATTTGAATAGTCCTAAGGAAACATCAGTTGTATTAATCAACAAGCACACTTGTTTAATAAAAATTGAAAACAATTTTTTATAGCTCAGTTGGTTAAGAATCCACCTGCAATGCAGGAGACCCTGGGTTTAATTCCTGGATCAGGAAGATCCCCTGGAGAAGGGATAGGCTACCCACTCCAGTATTCTTGTGCTTCCCTTGTGGCTCAGCTGGTAAAGAATCTGCCTACAATGTAAGAGACCTGGGTTTGATCCCTGGGTTGGGAGGATTCCCTGGAGAAGGTAAAGGCTACCCACTGCAGTATTCTGGCCTGGAGAATTCCATGGACTGTATAGTCCATGGGGTTGCAAAGTGCTGGACATGACTGAGTGACTGTCACTTATAGAACCATAATGTTTACAATGGAATCAGTCCTATGTTTAGTATCATAGCTTATATTTTAAGTCTGGATTCTAGCTACCACTATTATCTTTCATTCTTCTCAGGCTTTCTTTATTCAACAGAGTATAACAACAATTATCCTTCAGATTCTATGGTTATATTTTAGCAGAGTAAATATTTTAAACATTTTTTAAAACTGTAAACTATTTTAAGGAGCTTAGGTCAGCATTTATGTTATTGTTTTCAGTGTAAATGGAGAAATAGAACAAATCTAATAGTATCTTACAGTCTCTGCAAAAATTTCCCATTTCTAGCCAATAACTAAAATTCAGCTTGTTGTAATAAAACAAATAGATAAATTATAAAAGTGCTTAAATTGTAGAGAATCATTAAGAACAACCATCTATTTTTATAAGTGAAAAAACTGAGTTATAGGCCACAAATGACTTCCTGAGAATCCTATATCTATAATCAGAATTTTAACATTTTGCCTGTCTCTCCCATAGTTGGCCTCATATGGCAAAGGCCAACGGATATTCTAAGAATCTATCTTTTCCTATTGTGCATAAGGACAGATAAATCTCTGTAGGTAACCTTACAAGTGTGACAACTGATTCCACTCTGAAGTCATGCCTGCACAACTCCAAGGGATACCTTATAATTTTCCTTCAACTATTCTTCAGTAGCTTCCTTCCCCATACACTGTAAGGATAACAAAGTCTCCTCTTCTAAACAATGATCTTATCCTTTCCTCATCTTATTTACTCATTTTGTATCTGACTGATGTAGAAAAGTAATTTAAACACTCACACAATGAATGACTGCTCAACCAACTTGGGGTATTCAAGTTGGTTGAGCAGTCATTCAATTTCCTTGTGATTCAGGTGAATATTTGAGGCTTGTTTACAATCCTTGTTAATACAGGTCTCATTGAATTTTCACTATAGACCAGATTAGTTCTACTATCAAGGTGATGCCCCTGCCTGAGTCTCTACTGAATCACAATCATTCAACAAAAACCGTCCATTTGTGCTAGATTTTAGAGTCAGCTAGATACACATGGGGCTTCCCAGGTGGCCCTAGTGGTAAAGAACCCACCTGCCAATGAAGGAGACATAAGAGACAGGGGTTGGGAATATCCCCTGGATGAGGGCATGGCAACACATTCCAGTATTTTTGCCTGAAGAATCCCATGGACAGAGGAGTCTGGGGGCTACAGTCCATAGGATCTCACAGTGTAAGGCATGACTGAAGTGACTTAACACACAAGCAGGCAGGTATACGTGAGCTGCTTCGTCTCCCTTGTCATTCTTTCCCTGGCCTCTTCAATTTAACGCTATGCCTGTGTGAGTATAGTCAATACCATCCTCTAGGGGATAATACACAGGTTTCTTGAGCTCTTTCTCTGCCTAGTGTCTTCCTCTCCAGTGAGCGTCCCCACAGATTTCAGCTGACTCAGCAACCTGGAACTATCTCGGGTTCCTTAACTCTACAAAATTACTTGGCTCTGTTTGATTTTCTCTGTAAAGCATGTTTTGCAAACTCAACGGTGATTGTAAGGTTAAACTTAATGTTTTCTGTTAAGGCAGGATAACTGTCCTGTTCTGCCTTTGTCCTTTTACTGAAAAGGGTCATTTTATACATTTTGTCTAGTTTCCTGTGTTTACTCTGCAGTTTTAGCACTTACTCATGCCTGGAAGTAGAAATCCCATTTGAACTGTAGTTATTGTCAATTTCACAGACATGAACTAATTGCATAGTGGGAATATACAAGATAATGTATTAAAACTTATTTATTGAAAAGAAATTGTTAAATAGAATGATAAACTTTTATCTTCAAAAGTGTTAAAAATACTCTTACATGTATATTATTCTTTGTCAGACAGGGATCAATAAACTGCTAAAGTAAGCATCTTGTTATAGAATGTGCTCTGTAGGTGCCAATAGTTGCAGAGGTTTGACATTTTTGTTTGTCTTATGGGACTGATGAAGTTAACATAAAATGCAAATTTAAAATTTCAATTTTAATCTACATATAATGTGACATATAAATTTAAAAGTGAGAAGTTTAGACTAAGATCAGCATTGGTGTGGAGGATCAAAAAAAGGAAAAGGTATGTTAAAGAAGTTTTTCTTAAAAAAAAAAAAGCAAGAGTAAAAAGTAACTTTCTCAAAGTCTGGAGATTTTAAACCATTTCTAAACATCTTTCTGTTATGCACTGTTATGAAGGAAGCTTGGTGCTTTACATTTTGATATGTGACTTTCAGGAAAAAAAATCTATTATGCTTGCATGGGTGGTGTCCTAAGTTCTGTCAAAAATAGTGCCAAACGCAATTATAAATGAAAGTTCAGAAATCACATCCATATATTTAATATCTTATGTGGTCCAAACAATGACACTAACCCAGTTTTATGCTGTCTACATGGTATGATGAGTGATGGATTCTTCGTTTGAGGTAGACATTTACTTCCTGGATAAGCTCTGGACAGTTCCTAGAGGCTTGGCTCCTCTCTAACTGGGGCATCATACTTGGTTTCCTCTAGACTACTCTCAGTAAATTTGATTTTTCTTCTAGGTCTTGCTGCCCTAATTATGTGAATCTATTTAAAATTCATCATTGATTTAATTAACCTCAAATGCCGTTCATAATCCAGCTGTCAGAGCCAAGAACTGAGTAGCAGCTGGGAATACAAAACAAAGCAAAGCAGACAGTGCAGTAGAGCATTAAAAGGAGTGGAATGACAAATGGGGAATACCACCAGGAATAGAGAATTACCTTAGGAGAACAACTCAAAAGCACTTTGCATGATCAAATTCCACATGTGCTTGTTTGGATGCTCTGGGAAATGCAGGCAGCTCTGTCTGCTGTTCATAGCAAGTTGTTCAGTGTCTAAAAGATAATTAGGCAAGTTGGACTACTATGCTGTTTTTCAGCACATATTATGCTGAAACACTGTGATAATAAGGCAATTTTATATAAGCTTAGCCTTTAAACTATGCTCAACTTCTTTTTCCTGAAAAGAATATCCTGAGCTTCAAACCATGATTCTACCACTAATTATTATGGCTTCATGAGACATAAAAGAATGAAAAAATTGCCCCAGGTTCAAAGAGAAATTTGAAAATAGACATTGCCTTTTAATTAACAAGGCCATTAGCATTTTTAAAAAATAGCTGTCTATAATGTTTGGAGTTTAAAAAGTGATCTATAAAACCGTGCTAATGAAACAAGCATGTGATTCTTATCTGCCAGAATGAAAAAATTTGATTTTGCTGCTCACAACAAAACTGTTTACCATCCACCAACCAATCATGGAAAATAGAAATATTGACTACATAATAGTACTTTGGTGAGGAATTAGTGTTCTAATAGGAGAATTGTTTTCCTAAAATGCTATGTTGCTGTTTTCATAAAATATATCTAGACGTAATTAACTTCCAATAGCTACCATATAGCACAATAGTTAAAAGCACCTTCTCAGTCATTTTCTTGATGTGTTACTTTCAGCAGTTACATGTGTGCCTTAGCTCCCTGTTATGTAAAAAAAAGTAAATTATAATGGTGTCTAATGCATAAGGTTTTTCACATAACTAGTGAAATGGTAAAATGCTTAGAAAAGCACCAAGTAAATACTGAGTATTTACTGTAATTATTATTATCACTTCCATTGTTTTGTTACTATTACTGTCATTTCAGTGAAGAATAAACCAATTTTGATTCTTCACATCTTAATTATTAATGAAACAATTTATGAATAATTTATTAGTTATAAATTATTAATGGAAACAAGTATTTTTTCCACAGATGTTACTTTATTAATATCTTCCAGATTCCTTCTGAAGTAGTTACAGAGTTGAATACAAATGGAAATGGACTAAGTATTTACATACTTTAGAAATTTTTGCTTACCATAATTAGCCTAATAACCCATTATTTGTATATGAATTTATATTATCAAATGAGGACTCTGAGTTTAATAAAATTAAGTAATCCAGGAAAAGAGCATGAATAATCATGACTCCAAATCTGACTATTCCCTTTAATTTGTCATTGTTGTTTAGTCCCTAAGTCATGTCTGACTCTTTTGCATCCCTATGTTGTAGCCCGCCAGGCTGCTCTGACCATGGATTTCCCAGACAAGAATACTGGAGTGGGTTGCCATTTCCTTCTCAGGGGCTCTTCCCAATCCAGGGATTGGACACATGCCTGCTAATTTGGTAGGTAGATTCTGTACCACTGAGCCACTCTGCCTGCCAATGCAAGAGATGTGGATTCTATCTCTGGGTCAGGTAGATCCCCTGCAGAAGGAAATTGTAACCCACTCCAGTATTCTTGCCTGGAAATCCCATAGACAAAGGAGCCTGGCAGGCTCTAGTCCATGGGGTTGCAAAAGAGTTGAACAGGGCTTAGCAATTAAAACAATGTTCCCTTTACTTAGAGAACAGTAAATTCTCAAGAATACACAGAGATCCTGGTCTTCAACAGATAGTGACACCAGATTTCCCTTTCTTTGCAACAGAAAAGGAGAAAATGCTGGAAAACAAAATAGTTAAAAAATAGAAATATAAAAAAATAAGATGTGCAATTCAGTATATTTCTCTTAGTTTGATTCAATGATTCTTATTAAAGTGCCAGATGTATTTCAGACACTATTTTTAAGTTTTCAGTAGGGTAAAGGTTTACATAAAATATGTGTATTCTCAGAAAGGAATGGGGACAAAAGAATGTAAAATAATGATTATATATAGTTTCACTAGAATTCAGTTCAGATTGTATAGTCAAAAGTCTGTCACTTTCAAAAAACTTTTATTTTCAGAGCTTTTTGGATTCTAAAATAACAGACAAGAATAATTTACTTGATTTTGCTCATCATATCCATTGAATTGATTTTCTAATTAGGAGTGATTTTTCTTTGCCTTAGTCATTCACTTATTAAAAAATTCTTACAACTACATACTTTACCTATGATATACATACATTCCATTGCCTTTGTATATTCAATATCTTTAAAAATATATAAATCAACTATTTTGTCCTTATTATCCCCAGATCTCACTAACTGATTAACAAAGCCAGATTAATGTAACAAAATACCAAAAAGAGCAAAAATGACAGACGCTGACATCCAATGTCTATTAATCATCTTCTTATCTACCTGTTTATCTTTTTTTTAGTTGAATGATGACATTCCATATAGAAGTTCTAAAACTTAAGTTCCAGTCATTCTCCATTTGGATACATGCAGTCTGAAGAATTTGCAAACATCCTGGAAGAGCATGATAAATGCATTTTTTTTTTTAAAGTATGGCTTTCTTAGACCAAATCAGATCCTCAAAATGATCCATAAATCAAATTAAAAATTACAAAAACAAGTTTCAAATATCATAGAATTGAACTTTCTGATAAGAATTTTTATCTCAGAAGTACATCATTAGTGTATCCCCCAGAATATTTTTAAGAATAAAATTATGGGAAGTGAAATACCCTGTGTGCATCTGCCCCACAGGCCTTTCTGAAGGCTTGTCCTTGATGCTGGCACAATCTATATCAGTATGCCTGGAGACAAACTGGGAACAAAGTATAAGCCATGCATGCAGCCCAGGGAACTCCTGCTGACTTTACCCGAGTTGACGTTGAGTCCAACTGTGGTCATTCTTCATTTGGTAGAAATTACTTGATCCTACATTTTACAGAACTCACGCCAGTACTAAAAATTATTTTCCTGCCAGTTCGCTCCTTTGTTTATAGCAGAGAAAGTTTGGGGTTCCCCATGTTAACATTCTTGATATGTTCCCAGATATCATGTATATGAAGGTAGAATAGAAACATTCTTCCTCTGAAGGTTTTATTTTGGCAGCTTTCTTTCAAGTATTATTGAATACTTGCCTTTACATAGGGTTCTCATTTAAAAGTGATCTAAGTAAATACTAGTGTCTTAACCTTTGCCAATTTTGTGTGTTCATTATTCCCCTGAGAACAGTCAGACCCAAAGTGAGTTTTGAAGACAGGAGCTTTTGTCTCTGGTCAAAACCATTGAAAATGCAGCACAAAATAAGAATGGCTCCTAATATTCTATGTAAAGGAGTGATTGTCATTCACAGGAAAAAAATATTGAATTTACATTCATTAAGTAAAACAGAAAAATTAAACTAAAAGCTGGTTCAGTTCGGTTCAGTCTCTCAGTCGTGTCAGACTCTTTGAGACCCCATGAATCGCAGCACACCAGGACTCCCTGTCCATCACCAACTCCTGGAGTTTACCCAAACTCATATCCATCAAGTCAGAGATGCCATCCAGCCATCTCATGCTCTGTCGTCCCCTTCTCCTCCTGCCCCCAATCCTTCCCAGCATCAGAGTCTTTTCCAATGAGTCAACTCTTCACATGAGGTGGCCAAAGTATTGGAGTTTCAGCTTTAGCATCAGTCCTTCCAAAGAACACCTAGGGCTGATCTCCTTCAGAATGGACTGGTTGGATCTCCTTGTAGTCCAAGGGACTCTCAAGAGTCTTCTCCAATACCACAGTTCAAAAGCATCAATTCTTTGGCATTCAGCTTTCTTTACAGTCCAACTCTCACATCCATACCTGACCACTGGAAGTATAAAATAAGCACTGACATATATGAAACACTGAAGATACATAACATCAGTTATGGAAACATTTTATATCATTCATTGTAAATTTCAAATTCCTCATGTACTCAAACAATTTTCACTGTTGAGAGACCATGACCTCTTATATGATTATACAGAGAGAAATTCATCCCTGGAAACTCAGTTAAATAACAATTGAAAAGGTCTCTGTTGGAAAGATACTAAAATGATTTTTTCTTATTTTTATACCTATAATTCTTGCTTTAAGCTATAATTTTAAAACATCAACTACTATTATTGAAAACACTGTAATAGAAAGCCCACACAATTTTTTTTTCTAAAATATACTCTAAAAACTTTATAAGAACCATGTTGTTCTAATGTTTCCTTCTTTTCCGTTCATAACCTGGGTGCACCATGAATGCCTAGAAAAAGTACATTAAAATAAAAAAGAGTCACTTATAACTACCAATTTAATAATCATGGCTATTAAGTGTGGTATAAAATATTAGTTCAATAGTGTCTATACAATTTAAATAGAGTTTTAAAAATATCTGAATAGCTAACTCTAATTAGGGCATGGTGGTGGCTGGTGGTTTAGTGGATAAGTCCTATCTGACTCTTGTGACCCCATGGATTATATATAACTCTTCAGTCTCCTCTATGCATGGGATTCTCCAGGCAAGAATACTGGAGTGGGTTGCCATTTCATTCTCCAGAGAATGTTTCCAACCCAGAGATTGATCTCGAGTCTCCTGCATTGCAGGCAGATTCTTTACCACTGAGCCACCAGGGAAGTTATATAGAAATATTTGCAAGAATTAGAGAGATAGAATCTAAGTAGAACTATAATGTTTGCATGAAGCTTCCCAAAGTTTGCTCAGATTTTTAGGCAAGAGCTTAGAAGCATAAGAAAAATGCAAAAGTACAATACAGTTTTCATCACATGATATCATACTAGAAGCATGACTTACTGTAGATCCTGACCTTAATCACTGACTAAAGTAGTGCTTTACAGATTTCTCCACTAAAAGTACCTCTTTTTTGCTCTTTCCGTACTGTACTCTTTGCAAGGAAGTCATTCTTCATTGCTCATTCTTAAATAGTAAAGAGTTAAAGCTTCATTACCTTGAGAGTGGACTATCTTCTTATTATTTAGAATTCTTGTGTACAAGAGTTTTGTATTATTTCATACATTGTATTATTCATACATTCATTTATGTTTCATGTATTTATTTACACTAGTATGGACTTATGAATATTAATTTATACATTGGATTTTAATGTAATGCTGCATACTTTATTTTTTTGCTCAAACAGTTCCAGGTTTGGCCACTGGGAGCTCTTTCAGTTTGCTCCTGTATCCCTTTGACAGACATTCCATTGCAGGTGAGCTATTTGTTGTTTTAATTTTTGAACACTTCCTAGTTTTCTGATACCACAAGATGCTGCAGTCATTTTTAAGTATTTCCTACCCCAGTAATTGTGTATATATTAATCTCTTCAAAATAGTTCATGCTTTTCCATAAAACTAATGTAAAAACTGTATTGCAATACAAAATCTATATACACAAGACATAACTAGTTCTTCAGAAAAGCAGATCTATGTGTTCGGCATTGTCACCTTGTGAGTCCCCAGCAGCAGTATGAGGAATGTACTGGAGTACATTCCTCATGGATGTGGAGGTATGGAATGAGGAGGTAGTGCAGTGGAACAGCTAGAGTTCCTATCCTCCAGGACAATCAGTTGTATAGGTGAAAGAGTAAAGGTGGAAATGACCCAAACCCTTGCTCAAGGGCAATATCATTTGGACTGGTAGCCGAATGGGAATCACAATGGAAAGAACTTCTCAGACTTCTTTGTGAGGACATGTGTTATAAGATATTCAGGAGAAGAGGGAAACAAAAAGGCTGATGACTCCTCAGGTCACAATGGTGGGAAATTAAACTGTTTATGAAATTTCTGCAAGAATTGTGTGTCCTTAAGCTGACAGGCCTGGGGAAAAAAAGAAAAACAATTAATTCACTAAGTTGTATCACAAATAAATAATTTTGGAAAATACAGAAAATGTGTAAAATCAACCAAAATGTAGTAGCCATGGTTTAATGTATGATTACTTTAAAGTCATTGTCAACATGAAAGTATTTTTAAGTAGGAATGGAATCACAGACATCCTTACACATTTTATATGAAATATCAAGAAAGCTGTCTGAATTATCAAGAAAGCTGTCCTAGATCCTCTTGATAGAAACATCTTTTATTATATTATTTTATTTACTTGCTTCAGTATGACACTTATGTGAATAATTAAGCCTTTCAATAGTTCCCTCATTTGAGTCACTTTTTGGAATTTAATATTGTTAATGCAATGCAGTTGTTCCCAGTTTTAGTCTTTAGAGAGAAGAAACTGTCCCTGGGTCAAGGAAAAGTGTTAAATAGTAATTGGTTTTGGCAGGGAGATCTATATTCATCTTCCAGCACCTTCTCCACTGGGGCTCTTCTGTCACCATGACCTCCACCTCCTTCAGCAGCATTCCAAATGTGCAGTGCTGCAGGCCAGAAGATGTATCTTGTGACATTCCCATAGGTAGGTTTTGCTTCCTAGAGAAATACTACTTATTCACATAAGTTTTCAAGATTGTTGAGGAGGAAAACACCTTCTTTTCCAGTGCCTACGTGAGACACAGCATTGTTCTTTTTTTTAGCAGAATTCATTACTCATTTTTTTTCCTTCAAATAATGACATGAACTGCCTAATAATACTTTGTTATTAATTATACTCCAAAGGTGGATAATTGGCACAAATTTAAAATTGTTTTACATAAAATGGTACCCTCAATATTGACTGAAAACTAACTTAAAGTAATTGTTCTAAGTTCAAAGCACTAAAACAGCAGGAAAGAAAGCTTGGTCTTTAAGTTGGTTCCATGTATTTATGCTTCTAAAAATGACTGTACCATATTGGAAAATTTATGAAATCTGTCTTACTTAATATCGTATCATACTTAATATCTATTTTTTCTGTTACTAATACTTTTATTTTTAAACTGAAGATTTAACTATCTCTGCATAATTATTAGAAAAACTTTAAATTGCTGAAATTATTACATTTTCTCCATTTACTATTTAATTTCTGGTCAACATTCACTTAGCCTAAGAAAGGATTAGAAAAGAAAAGAAACAATATAAAATTTAGATGCCAAGTAACGCATTACTGAAGAAATAATCTACATTATAAATATTTATGAGATAAAATTATCCACACATAATTAAATTAATAATTTCTTTATTTTCACTTCAACATTTGATATATGTATATATTATCAAATAATAGAGCTATAGTGTTGTAACATAAATTTTTATGCTTGAAGATATCAGAAAATATCCATTAAATTTAAGTGATATTAAAATGATGACTTGTGGACATTTAAGTCAGTTTAACATTATAATTGCAGCCATGAAATTAAAAGATGCTTACTCTTTGGAAGGAAAGTTATGACCAACCTAGACAGCATATTAAAAAGCAGAGATGTTACTTTACCAACAAAGGTCCATCTAGTCAAGGCTATGGTTTTTCCTGTGGTCATGTATGGATGTGAGAGTTGGACTGTGAAGAAAGCTGAGCACCAAAGAATTGATGCTTTTGAACTGTGGTGTTGGAGAAGACTCTTGAGAGTCCCTTGAACTGCAAGGAGATCCAACCAGTCCATTCTAAAGGAAATCAGTCCTGGGTATTCATTGGAAGGAATGATACTAAAGCTGAAACTCCAATACTTTGGCCACCTCATGCAAAGAGTTGACTCATGATGCTGGGAGGGATTGGGGGCAGGAGGAGAAGGGGACGACAGAGGATGAGATGGCTGGATGGCATCACCAACTCGATGGACATGAGTTTGGGTGAACTCCAGGAGTTGGTAATGGACAGGGAGGCCTGGCGTGCTGAGATTCATGGAGTCGCAAAGAATCGGACACGACTGAGTGACTGAACTGAACTGAATTATTATAATACCACCCATTTCCCCCAGTATATCAGAGATTCATGGATATTCAAGGTAGTCCTGATTCTGACTTTTACCCTCTGCAAATGGCTATCATTGAAATATCACCATATTCTTTTAAATTATGTGTTTGCTTCTTCCCCTTTTATCTTGTGAACTATTTGTGACTCATGGATATTTGTGTACAACATTTAGCATAGTACAGACCACATGAGGGAAATTCAATATTTATTATATAACTGAATGTAAATGAATATTTTTATTCATAAAATGCTTGCTTATTTTTCAAATTGAATGCTTGATTCTCATTTATCATGGAAATGACACTGTTGACAGCCAAGGAAGGAGGCTTAATTGGGGTTTAGAAAGAAGCATTATAGAATTACTAGTTCGTCCTTGAATTACCTCATACAAAAATTATTCCCAGTATTATGTATTTGACAAAGGTAAATAGCTTACCATTCATTATTTTCAATGAGTTTATACCTTAAATGGCCAACATTAAACCATAAACTACTCAAGGGAGGCAAGTTAACACTTCACTATACATCCAATATCACTATGTACCTAGTGTGTTACCTGCTTCAAAATAGGACTCAAATCAACTATGCCTACTCTAAAAAAGCAGCAAATACTGTTTGTTAAATCCAATACCACACTCAGCCTTGCATATTGAAGTTAAAAAGATAGTTCCTTCTCTTAGTGTTTATAAACTAGTAGAGAAAGAATAGTTATCAAGGAGTGAAAATGCATGGTGATAAACAGTGTGTTTGTGAAACTGAACCAGGCTTCTTTCGTTTAAGGACGTTTTCAAAGAACTCATGTCTATGTTATGAACTAAAGAACAGTAAAGTAGAGTAGATATTTAACAGTAAAATAAACTAGATCTAGTAAACTAGACACTTTCTATGGCACCCCACTCCAGTGGGGTTTCCCCACTGGAAAATCCCATGGACAGAGGAGCCTGGTGGGCTGCAGTCCATGGGGTCATTAAGAGTCAGACACGAGTGAGTGACTTCACTTTCACTTTTCACTTTAATGCATTGGAGGAGGAAATGGCAACCCACTCCAGTGTTCTTGCCTGGAGAATCCCAGGGATGGGGGAGCCTGGTGGGCTGCCGTCTATGGGGTCGCACAGAGTCAGACACGACTGACACGACTTAGCAGCAACAGCAGCAGACACTTTAAAGAGTTGATGAAAGATTTCTAGGAAAAGTGGAAGGCACATGAACAACTGTTTTAGCAAAATAATAGCATGATAACATTTGTATTTAAGAAAATACCATTGTCTGTGTTTTGGAAAATGATTTGGTGAGGGTCAGACGAAAGTTTCTTCATACAACTCCACAAAAGACTTATGTTGTCTGCGATAATATAACATCACTGAGAATGAAAAGTATAGGACAGATTCAGACACTAGTAAGAAGATAGTCTTAACAGGACTTACTCTTTCTATATACGTAAAGTTAGAGAGAAGGTATATACATATTCTGTCTTAGAGAGTTCTTTCCACTATGTCTTCAAGTATCATCTATCTGTAGCTTGATGACTCCCCCCAAAAACCTCCATCTGAGAGCTTCCTTTCCATCTCAAGACCTATATTTATCTGTTCTCAGTTACCTGTATTTCCATGATTCAAGGGCATCTCAAGTTTAATATATTCAAGAATCAATTTATTTTACCTGACAGACTTCTCCTATGTTTCCTATCTCAAAGAATGGCACCAATATCTCTGAAGCTGCTGAAGCAGAAAGCTGAATGATGATAAACCCTTAACATACTTCCTCTGTAACTGTGCATATGTGAAAAGACCAAGTCCTATTAAGATTATTTTGTTATTGTTCAGTCTCTAAGTCATTTCTGACTCTTTGCAACTCCATGGATTGAGGCGTGCAGGCTTCCATATCCCTCACTGTTTTGTTACTAATACCTGAATCTGTCTTCTTCTCTCCATTCTTGTTGATACTTTAGTACAACCATAACTTTTGTGGAGTTCTGTAAAACAGCCCAGTAGTTGATCAGCTTTTGTCTTCACACTCACCAAACCACACTAGGTAGATGTTTAAGAAAATCAGTAAAGCCAACCCATCCTTGTCAAAGCAGCTTTTCCCCCTGTGATCACAGAAAGTACTATTTCCAGGTAAAAATGGAAAACTTTAATTAGTTAGTAAGTATCTTTCACCAATATTTCCATAAAACTTTATAAAGCATGTGCTCAAAATAACTAAATCAAAATTGTGCAGTCAATAGACTTTGGATTTAATAGAATGCTTCCCCTAGCCTGGGCTTCCCTGGTTGCTCAGACAGTAAAGAATCTGCCTATAATGTGGGAGACCCACGATCCCTGGATCAGGAAGATCCCTTGGAGAAGGAAATGGCAACCCACTCCAGTATTCTTGCCTGGGAAATTCCATAGAAAAAGGAGCCTGGTAGGCTACAGTCCATCGGTCAGAGTCAGACAGGACTAGCAACTAACATTTTATTTCCCCTAGCCTAGTACTTTCAAATAATTTGTGAGAAATTTAAGAATTAACATCAACTTTATTGAAGTGGACGAAAACCATAGAGAACAAGCTTATATACAGCCTTAGAAGCTCATGGTGCTGATTCTATATAGCTTCTGTAATAGACTGCATTGGATATACAAATGATAAAATTAAACTAAATTTCAAAATATATTGTAAATGTGTATCCAGAGTAAAACAATATTTTTTTAATATACATTTATTTATTTTGATTGGAGGCTAATTACTTTACAATATTGTTGTGGTTTTGCCATACATTGACATGAATCTGCCACAGGTGTACATGTGTTCCCCATCCTGAACCCCCTTCCCACCTCCCTTCCCATCTCTTCCCTCTGGGTCATCCCAGTGCACCAGCCCCGAGCACCCTGTCTCATGCATCAACCCTGGACTGGCGATCTATTTCACATATGATAATATACATGTTTCAATGCCATTCTCCCAAATCATTCCATCCTCGCCCTCTCCCGCAGAGTCCAAAAGACTGTTCTATACATCTGTGTCTCTTTTGCTGTCTCTCATACAGGGTTATTGTTACCTGCTACTGCTGCTAAGTCGCTTCAGTCGTGTCCGACTCTGTGCAACCCCATAGACGGCAGCCCACAAGGCTCCCCCGTCCCTGGGTTTCTCCAGGCAAGAACACTGGAGTGGGTTGCCATTTCCTTCTCCAATGGGTTATTGTTACCATCTTTCTAAATTCTATATATATGTGTTATTATACTGTATTGGTATTTTTCTTTCTGGCTTATTTCTGGAGCCTATTATACAGAGTGAAGTAACCCAGAAATAAAAACAATAATTTTTAAAAGTATGTCCAAGATTTATATTTACTTATGTTAAATGTTAGTGCATTTATTCATTTAAAGTGTAACTGATTTACAATATCATATTAGTTTCAACAAAGGGATTCATTATTTTTAGGATTATACTCCTAAAAGTTATTACAAGATAATGGGTATAAATCCCAGTGGTACTGTATAATATATCCTTGTTGTTCATCTGTTTTACATAGTAGTTTGTATCTCTTAATCCAGTATCCAAGTCTTATCCTTTTCCCTTCCTTCTCCCCACCCTCCTCCGGTAACCAATAAGCTTGTTGTCTATATCTCTGAGTCTGTTTATGTTTTTGCTATAATATTTGTTGGTTTTACTTTTTATATTCCAAATATAAATGACATTATACTGTATTTATTTTTCAATGTCTGACTTATTTCACTAAGCATAATATTCTCTAGGTCCATCCATTTTGCTGCAAATGTCAGAATTTCATTTTTTTGATTGGCTAAGTAAAATTTCAATAGGTAGATAGATGCACACACACACACACACACCCATCTTCTTTATTCATTGTTGATGAATAAAGATGGACTGTTAATGCACTGTTGATGGACCTTCAGGTTGCTTCCATAGCTTTTCTTTTGTCTTCCTCTGATTTTTTAAATTAATTTATATTTAATTAAAGTATACTTGTTTTACAGTATTGTGTTGGTTTCTGCCATACATCAACATGAATCAGTCTTGGGTATACATATGTCCCCTCCCTCTTGAAATAGCTTGGCTTTTGTAAATAGGAATGCTATGAACATTGAGGTGTGTGTATCTTTTTGAATATTTTTTTCTTTGTCCATTTAGAATATATACTCAGGAGTGAGATTATTGGATCATATAGTACTTCTATTTTTAGTATTTTTGTTTTAGAATCTGAAGTCACAAAATACTTCTCAGAGGACACTCAAGACAGTGGAGTATAGCTCATTAGGCTATCAGGTCCAAGGGGAATTGGTTCTCAACAAGGACCCCAATGATATTGGAGGACTCAGTTTTACACCTTTTGCTACGTGGCCGGTTACATGTTAGTAATTAGTTTTACAACATGTTGGTCAGGAAGAATTAACAATCACAACGTGCAGGCGCAGGCACTATCATTAATCTAACTGAGACAATCTGACCTTTACCTCCAATCTTTGTTTGCCATCTGTGAGGAGGGGGTTTCCTGATTTTTCTTTAAGGATGGTTAACAGGGTTCCGGAGAAGGCAATGGCACCCCACTCCAGTACTCTTGCCTGGAAAATCCCATGGGTGGAGGAGCCTGGTGGGCTGCAGTCCATGGGGTCGCTAAGAGTCGGACATGACTGAGCGACTTCACTTTCACTTTTCACTTTCCTGCATTGGAGAAGGAAATGGCAACCCACTCCAGTGTTCTTGCCTGGAGAATCCCAGGGACGGGGAGCCTGGTGGGCTGCCGTGTATGGGGTCGCACAGAGTCGGACACGACTGAAGCGACTTAGCAGCAGCAGCAGCAGCAACAGGGTTCAGGCCCAATTCACATCCTGCCTTGAGATGGCTGACAGTCTTCAGGATGAAATCCCTCTTGCCCTCCCCGCAACACTTTGAGAAACTTCTATACCGGTTTCCACAGTGGCTGAACCAATTTATATTCCCGCCATCAGTATTCCAGGGTTCTCTTTCTTTTCTCCACATCCTCATCAACATTTGTAATTGTAGACATTTTGATGATGGCCATTCTGCCAGGTGTGAGGTGATATCTCATTGTTATTTTGATTTTCATTTCTGTCATAATTAACGATAGTGAGCATCTTTTTATGAGGCTATTATCCACCTGTATATCTTCCTTTGAAAAATACCTATTCAAGTCTTTGCCCATTTTTTGGTTGAGTTGGTTGTGTGTGTGTGTGTGTGTGTGTGTGTTTTGAGATTGTCTTTAATGAGCTGTTTAGATATTTTGGATATCAACACTTTGTCAGTCTTATTGTTTGTAAATATTTTATCCCATTCTCTGGTTTGACTTTTTGTTTTGTCAGTGGTTTCCTTTGCTGTGCAAAAGCTTTTAAGTTTAGTTAGGTCCCATTTCTTTATTTTTGCTTTTGTTTCATTTTGCTTTTGATGTGGCTTGGGCATGATTCCCATTAACCATCATTAAAGAAAAACCAGGAAACCCCCTCCTCACAGGTGGCAAACAAAGATTTGGAAGTAAAGGTCAGAGTGTCTCAGATTAATGATAGCCCCTGTACCTGCATGCTGTAATTGTTAATTCTTCTGCACCTGCATGTTGTAAAACTAATTACTAACATGTAACCAGCCAGAGCCAGAAAATATTGCCATGTTTTATGCCAAAAAATGTTATGTCTATGTTCTCTTCTGAGAGTTTTATGGTTTTGGTCTTACATTTAGGTTTTTCACCTATTTTGAGTTTATTTCTGTATATAGTATGAGAAAAAGTTGTAACCATTGACATATTGCGGTCCAGTTTTCCCAGCACCACTTATTGACAAGACTGTCTTAACTTTGTTACATATTTTGTCTCCTTTGTTGTGTTGATTGACCAAAGGTATGTGAGTTTATTTCCAGGCTTTCTATTCTGTTCCATTGATCTATATGTCTGTTTTGTGCCAATACGTGTTGTTTTGACCACCTGAGCTTCATAGGATAGTCTGGGAAGGTCATATCTTCAACTTTGTTCTTTTGTCTCAAGATTGCTTTGGCAATTCAGCATATTTTCTGTTTCCATATGAATTTTAGGATAATTTGTCCTAGTTCTGTGAAAATGTCATGGGTAGTTCCATAAAGATTGTATTATATCTGTACATTGCTTTGGGTAGTACGGACTTTTTAACAATATTACATCCAAACCAAGAGCACAGGCTATCTTTCCATTTCTTTTTAGCAACTTCAGTTTCCTTCATCAGTTGTTTCATAGCCTCCAGATTATGGGTCTTTCATTTCTTTGGTTTACTCCTAGGTATTTTAAGTTTTGATGCAATTTTAAACAGCACTTATTTACTTTCTCCTTCTGATATGTAATTGAAGTGAAGTGAAATTGCTCAATCGTGTCCGACTCTTTGCGACCCCGTGGACTGTAGCCTTCCAAGCTTCTCTGTCCATGGGATTTTCCAGGCAATAGTACTGGAGTGGATTGCTATTTCCTTCTCCAGCGGATCTTCCCGACCCAGGGATCGAACCTGGGTCTCCCGCATTGTAGACAGACGCTTTACGGTCTGAGCTTATATGTAATTACTAGTGTATAAAGAAGTGGCAGATTTCTGCATGTTAATCTTGTATACTGAACCTTTACTGAATTCATAATGATTTTTTAAATACTTTTTTGGTGGAGACTTTAGTTTTCTATATAAAGTTCATTTAAACTGCTAATAGCGACAGTTTTACTCCTTACCTTCTAATTTGAATGTTGTTTTTTTTTTTTAATTTTATTTTATTTTTAAACTTTACATAATTGTATTAGTTTTGCCAAATATCAAAATGAAACCGCCACAGGTGTACATGTGTTCCCCATCCTGAACCCTCCTCCCTCCTCCCTCCCCATACCATCCCTCTGGGTCGTCCCAGTGCACTAGCCCCAAGCATCCAGTATCGTGTATCGAATCTGGACTGGCAACTCGTTTCATACATGATATTTTACATGTTTCAATGCCATTCTCCCAGATCTTCCCACTCTCTCCCTCTCCCACAGAGTCCATAAGACTGTTCTATACATCAGTGTCTCTTTTGCTGTCTCGTACACAGGGTTATTGTTACCATCTTTCTAAATTCCATATATATGTGTTAGTATACTGTATTGGTGTTTTTATTTCTTTTTTGTCTGACTACTGTGGCTAGGATTCCAAACTATGCTAAATAAACATGCCAATAGTAAGCAATTTTGGCTTGTTCCTGAATTTAGAGGAAAGGCTTTCAGCTTTTCAGCATTGCATGTTATATAGGCTGTAATTTTTTTGTAAATGGCCTTTATTATGTTGAGGTATGTTTGTTCCCTCCATCCCTACTTTGGTGAGATTTTTTGTTTTTCTTTTAATCAAGAATGTATGTTGACTTTTGTCAAATGATTTTTCTGCACCTATTGAGATGACCATGTGGCTTTTTTCTGACCTTTTGTTAATTTGTTGTATTGCATTGATTGATTTGTGGATATCAAGTCATCTTTGAATCCCTGAAATAAAGCTAATTTGATCATGATGTATGATATTGGATATATATCGGATTTGGGAAATAACATCCTATGAAAGTGTTTGTTGCTCAGTCGTGTCTGACCTTTTGAGACCCTATGTACTGTTACCTGCCAGATTCCTCTGTCCATGGGATTCTCCAGACAAAAAGACTGTAGTGGGAAGCCATTTCCTTCCCCAGGGGATCATCCTGACCAAGGGATAGAACCCATGTCTTTTGCATTGCAGGCAGATTCTTTAACATCTATCTGAGTCATCAGGGAAGCCCCTAGTACTGGAGAGGGTTGCCATGCCCTCCTCCAGGGGAACTTCCCAACCTAGGGATGGGACCCAGGTCTCCTGCATTGCCAAGGGATTCTTTACCAGCTGAGCTACCTAGGTACCTGAGTTCAACTGGCCCTTTTAATCTCTCATTGGATTCTGTTTGCTAATATTTTTAAGGATTTTTGTATCTATATTTATCAAAGATATTGGCCTGTGATTTTCTCTTTTTGTACTGTTTGTTTGGTTTTGGTATCAGAGTAATTGTGGCCTCATGGAATGCATTCGGGAATGTTATGAACTTTTCAATTTTTTGACCTAGTTTGATAAGGTTAGATATTAATTCTTCATATATTTGGTAGAATTTCCCTGTGAAGCCATATAGTCCAAGACATTTGTTGGAAGTTTTATAATTGCAAATTAAATTTCACTACTAGTGTTCAGTTTGTTCAAATTGTCTTTGTTCTTGCTTCATTTCTTGGCAGGATGTATGTTTCTAGAAATCTGTCCATTTCTTTTGGGTGTCCACTAGGTTGGTGTATAACTCCTCATAGTATTCTTTTCTGATTTTTTTTCTGTCTCTTGGTAATGTTTGTTATTTATCCACTTTCACTTCTTTTAATTTTTATTTGGGTACTTTGTTTCCTTCTTAGTGAACCTGGATAATGATTTATCAATTTTAATTTTTCAAAACCCTCCATCTTGTATTCATGTATCTTTCATATTATTTTTTTCTATTTATTTTTGTCTCTTTATTAATTCTTTAATTATGCTTATTTTGACCTTTGTTCTTCTTTTCCTAATCTTTTAGGTGGTAGTTTAGTTTGTTAACTTGAAATTGTACTTGTTTCTTGAGGGATGCCTGTATTACTATGAACTTCTCTCTTAAAATTGCTTTTGCTACATCCCATAGATTTTGGAAAGCTGTGTTTCTATTTTCTTTTGTCTTGAGGTATTTTATGAATTCTTCTTTGATATCATCATTGACCCATCATTTTTATAATAGCTTGTTGTTTAGTGTTGAGAGGGTGACAGGCAGGAAGGCTAGGGGCCCCCAAACGGAGGAAATAGGCTGCAAGTGTCAGACAGTTTTTCTCTCTCCCTTCAGCAGCAGGAGGAAATACACTGTAAGTATCAGATTTTTTTCCCTTCTCTATACAAAATTAAAAGGAGATTTCTTTTAAAATTCTGTGTTCCATGACAACACCTGATTCCACCTGAACTTAACTTTTCTCAACCCTTGAGCTTTTCTTATGGAAATATTTTTCTTAAGCTGTTTTAATGAACTATGTATTTAGCTTAGCCTCTTTCTTCAAGTCTGTTCCACCTAAGACTCAGAACTGACTGGACAAACCAGTGTATTTTAACCAACAAACCAGTATGTTTTACTCATGCAAATGTTCTCCTAAGCTATGTTAATGAGACTAGGTATTTGCTTGGAAACCTGTCTTTCTTCAAGATTCATATCAATTATTTTATGGCCCAGGATGACTAACCTTGTGCCAATGTTATCTCAGAATGCATGTTGTGGGAGAGGGGCCTGGTGCCACTCTCTGAGTTTTGGGACATTTCCTTTTTCTAATTAGCAGCCTGCTGGTAAGTATATAACTTCCTGCTAAAGACTAGCAGGGGGGCACTCTTTCTGCCCCCTTCTGATGTCTGTGTCAGACGTGCTCTCTCTCTCTTTTATACTTTAATAAAACTTTATTACACAAAAGCTCTGAGTGATCAAGCCTCCTCACTGGCCTCGGATTAAAATCCTCTCCTCCAGAGGACAAAAATCCCAGCGTCTTTCATGGCTCAGCAGCAACCTTTCAGTATTTGCATACCTGTTCTTTTCCCATTTTTATTTATGTCATTTGGTTTCTAGTTTCATACCATTTTGGTCAGTCAAAGTCCTTGATATAGTTTCTATCCTCTTGAATTTATTGAGACTTGTTCTGTGGCCTAGCATGTAATCTATCTTGAAGAGTATTTTATGGGCACTTGAAAAGAACATATATTCTTCTGTTTTTGGATATAATGTCCTATAGGTACTTATGGAGTTCCACTGGGCTATTGTTTCATTTAATACCACTGTTTAAGAAAATTTAAAAGAAAACCTTTTGAATTTCTGTCTAGATGATCTGTCCATTAATATAAGATTTTTTTTGTCCATACCCAGAAAAATAAACATAAAGGAACACAAGCATACTGCTAAGGAAAATCAAACCACAAGGGAAGAGACAAAAAGAAGGAGGAATAAGCAGAGAAAAACTCAAAAAATAATTAGAAAACAAGTAATAAAATGTCAATAAGAGCACATCTATCAATAATTATTTTTTTTGCTTGTAACTATCTTTTATTTATTTATTTTAATTTTATTTTATTTTTAAACTTTACATAATTGTATTAGTTTTGCCAAATATCAAAATGATTACTTTAAATGTTAATGAATGATCCAATCAAAAGACACAGATTGGATGATTGGATTTTAAAAATCCAATTCTTTCTACTTAATCACTTCAAGGTATCACTTCAGATCCAAAGACACACACAGACTAAAAGTGAGGGAATGGAAAAAGATATTTCATGCAAATAGAAATGATAAGAAAGGGGGGATAACAACATATTTCTTTTAAACAAATTCTAGAACAAAAGATGATGAAAGTCATATAATAATAATGGATACAAGAGACAATCAATACAAGGGAAGGAAATAAAATCTGTTCACATGTATGCACCAAATATTAGACACAGCAAAACATATAAAACAAATACTAACAGACATAAAGGGAGAAATGGCAATAATACAATAATAGTAGGAGACTTTAAAACCACAGTTATATTAAAGAACAAATCATCTGTTCATTATATCTAGTATAGGTTTTTTTATTTTTATTACCAAGGGGTTAATATATGATAAGTTATTTGTTTTTCCTTTGTTTCTAAATAATAATCTTGCTAGGTAGAGTATCTTAGATTATAGACTTACCATTCCAGCACTTTGAATATATCATGCCACCTCTCTTCTGGTCTATAAAGCTTTCTTAAATTAGCTGATAGCTGAACAGAAATTTCCCTTGTTATATGACTCTTTTTTTTTTTTTTCTCTTGTTCTTTTTAGAAATCTCTTTTTATCTTTAACTTTTGCAGTTTTATTTATGGTATTTCTTGATGTGTTTTTTAGGATTTAACCTTGTTTGGAACCTCTATGCTTTCTGAACCTTGATATCTGTCTTTCTTCAGGTTCATGTAGTTTTTAGCCATAATTCTCTCAAACACATTTTTGATTCCTTCTATCTCTTTTCTCTGGGACCCCATTTTGTGTTTAATGCTATCACAGAGATCTCTTAAACTGTTTTCATTTTTAATTTGTTTTTCTTTTTGCTACTATGGTTGGGTGATTTAAATGTATATTTTTGATAAGAAAAATATTTTATGGAATGAAATAGCTATATTTGAAAGATATTCATAATAAGTATAAATGAATTATTAAAAAATGTAAAAAGTAATGTATTTTGTATTTATTTAAGCAATCAAGTTTAATGAGTGATCACATTTAATTGATATACCTAAAATATTATTCATGTTTCATAAAAAACATACATAATAGCATTAAGGAACTTGTGTCTTAAATACACTTTTATTTTAAAAAGTGAAAATACTCCTTATTTTTAACTCCATGAAATCTACAATTTACTGTTCTTGGAAAGAAAGAAAAGATGCACATAGTTCCTCTGCATATGCTTGATCAACTTTCCTAATACATGGGAAAACACCAGGTACCTGCCCACATTAGGAATAGTGCTTTGTGAGTGCCTCTGCCTGGAATTCTCCGTTCCTTAAAATACATGGATATTTATCCCTTATCTCTTTATGTTGACTTTTGAATGTAACTTTCTCTTTTCCTGATCACCTTAAAGATAAATTTCACATCTACTATCAGGGTTGCTTTTTATTTTTTATCTACACTGCTTACTTTCCTTATTTTGCTTCATAGTAGCAACCATACCAAATATAATACATACTGTTTTTATTTGTTCATGGTCTATCTGCCCCCTATAGTATGTGATCCTTTTAGATTACAGATTTTATTGACTGCTTTGGTTACTGGTATATCCCTAAAGATCAGGATAGCTGCATGTTAAATGATAAATGCCCAATGCATGCATATTTGTGGGAAATTATGTTTTATTTCTAATACTCAAATTTACTGATTAAAAAAAGTAAGTGAAGAATTCCCATTAGCTATAGGCTTAAAAATTCTGTCTTGAGATAAGAAATGTTAACTAGCTTATTCATATTTCATAAATACTGAATTATTTTTAGTCTAGTAAAATATATTATTGGAACATATAAATTAGAAAAATCAAATCTTAATAACTTTATATACCAAGAAATCTGTCTTTGTTAATTGAGGGATGCCTTGGAAACCAATACTGTTTTCCAATATAATTAACATCTTTCCTAAAACAAATAATATCTTACAAAAGCACTTTCTATTTAAAATCCTCTGTGTGATAAAATGTCATTAAGAGGAATGGTTAAAGGCATAAACTCTGAAGCAGAAAGCCTCAGGTTAAAGCCCAGCTCTTCCATTTATTTGCTATACAGCCTTGAAATAGACCCCTAATCTCTCTGTCTAGTTCCCACACCTGCAAAATAAGAATAAAATGAATAATTTAACTATTACTACCTTATATGATTGCTATGCAAATTTAATTAATAAATGCAGGTAAAAGCCTATAGAACAAAGTCTAGCAAATAGTATATAAATACATGCACAGAATACTATTTTTTAGGAAATTGTTTTTTTAAAAAATCTGTCTCCCTATATCTTCCCTCCCTTCAAATTTAACCATTTGCTTCCCAGACAGAATGTGATTTTTGGAGTCATGTATCAAAGGGCATATGAAGATAGAAGTGAGAAAAAGTAAATGAGTGGATTCAAAAGAGATTGCATGAAGCTGGACAATCAATTTAATCTCAGTTCAATGCATGAAAATGATACATTTTTTAAAAAGAATACATCATAAAATCACAGGCTATGAATTTGAACCCTTGTTTTTCTTCTTGTGTCTCTTTGGGAAATTGATTTTCCTGTGCTCAACAATAAAATGTATACAATTATACTTGCATTAAATAGCTTGAGTAAATTGCTGCAAGGATAAAATATATTGCTACTAGTGAAAAGCAGTTTATGGTGATGGTAACCCACATGCCTTTCTCTCCAGGGCTTGCTATTGGATTTCAAGTTCAAAGAGGTTCATGATTTATAGATCTGCCCACTTCACCAGGAATAACTGTTTATCTATTGTAAGGTTGTTCAGTTCAGTTCAGTCACTCAGTCCTGTCTGACTCTTTGCAACACCATGAACTGCAACACGCCAGGCCTCCTTGTCCATCACCAACTCTTGGAGTTTACTCAAACTCATGTCCACTGAGTTGGTGATGCCATCCAACCATCTCACTCTCTGTTGTCCCTTTCTCCTCCTGCCTTCAATCTTTTCAGCATCAGGATATTTTCAAATGAACCAGTTCTTCGCATCAGGTTGCCAAAGTCTTGGAGTTTCAGCTTCAGCATCAATCCTTCCAATGAATATTCAGGACTGATTTCCTTTAGGATGGAATAGTTGGATCTCCTTGCAGTCCAAGGGACTCTTAAGAGTCTTCAACCCCACAGTTCAAAAGCATCAATTCTTCAACACTCAGCTTTCTTTATAGTCCAAATCTCACATCCATACATGACTGCTAGAAAAACCATAGCCTTGACTAGATGGACCTTTGTTGGCAAAGTAATGCCTCTGCTTTTTAATATGCTGTCTAGGTTGGTCATAACTTTTCTTCCAAGGAGTAAGCATCTTTTAATTTCATGGCTGCAGTCACCATCTGCAGTGATTTTGGAGCCCCAAAACATAAAGTCTGTCACTCTTTCCTCTGTTGGAATATACATAATTCACTGACAATTCTATGTGGTTTATAAGAGACATATCTAAGATGGAAGGACACAGGCTAGAAGAAGGTTAAGAATCAAAAAAGTTATAACATGTAAATTCTAAATTAAGCAAAAATAAAAACTGCTTGTAGCTATATTACTATCCAATAAAATAGACTTTAAGGATAAAACAAAGTGAAGCTGACTAAAATTATGGTCATTTTATAATGACCATAATTATTTCAGAAGGAAAATATAGCAATTTTAATTTAGCTTACACTTGAGAATGTAGCTGCAAATATTCTGTTTAAGTGCTGGTTCTGTCATTTTGAGCTTGAGAAATAAACTCTATTTCAAATAAAAAGAAAATGTAGGAAAGCTACTGATTAGCTCATAAGGCTGGCAGGAAGTTTACAAAACTAGATACACAGAAAGAAAGACAGCAATGCTAAGTTTCAACTACTGCATCATGATTATAATGCAAGGGACAGTCAGGTTACAATGTCACATGGACACAGCTGGAGCAGCCGACACCAACACTATGGCTAGATATAGCTGCTAACACCACTGGATTTCCTGGGCAATTCTGGAGGATCTACATGGGTGAGTTAATCCTAGACCTTTCTCATCACTTGAAAAAAAGAGCCCAAGAATCCTAATCATCAAATCTTTTCAGGCTATAAATTGATAAATACATACAAATGTATATAAAATTTTTCTAAATGCATAGTCATTTAGAAAATTAAAAAAAATACCTACAAGTAAAAATTTGCTTTTGCAAATAACAGAACAAACATGGCCTCTACAACTACAGCACAAGGCTAAAATATTCAACTTTTCATGGAAATTGCTACCCTGATGGATTTCAACTTCTATTTTTCATGCCTTACTTGAATGGATTCCTGACTTATTCATTCAACAGTAGGGAAGGTGGCAAAAATATCCTTAAATAATTCAAAGTGCAAAATCCAATCTCCAAAACAATTAATAGATTGTCTCAACTTTCTTCCAGTTTTATCGAGCCACTATTGATATAGAGTTCTGTGATCCTTTGGCCTAAAATAGTCACCATAGCAGAGCTTGCAATTTGACAGGACAAAAGACAAGCTGACAGCCATTCCTCAAACAATCATAGACTGCCCTTCCAGTGCTAAGCTGAATTTGACATTTTAATTTAAAAGGTATTTTAACATAGATACACACACACACACACACACACACTCATGCACACACACACACACATTCTGCTATTACAAAATCAGTGTTATCTTACCTGAACCAAAAAGAAAAAATCTCCTGATATCCAAAAGGCAGATTTTTTTGTAAGAAATATATTATGGTTCTATATACATGAATCTTGATAGATTTAAAATAATATAACTAGTTTACTATTGTAATGTATCTTATCAGTACAGAAAATAATAATAACTAGTTAGAATCAAGAAGGAATTACTATAAGTACAGAATTCAAATTCCTGTTTCTATAATTATTTACCAACTTAAGTGAAAGGATGTATAAGTGTGCATATGCATGATTGTTATAACACATTAATGAACAGGAATCATAAATACATCAAAAAGCATTGTATTAGTTTTATTTTTAAGAAGGAAAACCTTCATTTGTTAATTAGGATTATTTAGAGAAATATAAATAGCATTATATTTGGTTTTACAGAATAACTAGCACATAAACTCTGAACAAAATATATTTAATAAGTAAAAGAAAATACAGTGTCACTATATGACCTATTCAATCAAATAAGGCAGTGACATAATCTAAAAGCATCAGATTGACTAAAATAGCAATTTTCAGTATAACCTGCACCATCTTGCCCATGAAATCAGCTGTTTGGCATCCAGAGTCAGCCAACAGCTGGTCTTGTCCCAGTTGGTTGAATCATGAATGTGGAACTGACTAAGGAATCCAAGCATCTCAGTTTTGGTATGGGGGCCTTGTGGGGAGATTTGAGGGAGGCGTATTACCAATCCCTCATGGATGTCAAGGAATTATTGTACTTCTTTTCAGTATACTGTCTTACCATATTACATTTTGTTAGGAAAATAAAGAGAAAATTCCATTAATTCCAGATTAGTTACATTTTTAGAAACTATGCTAAAATTGGAGTCATTGAAGGAGAAAGACAACCAAAGCCATTAACTGTAATTTTTACTACATCTTTGCTATATGAGAACAGTTTAAAAAATAAAAAGATGCCTCTGTGAAAACAGGAAACAAAAATTTATAAAATAGATTGGGGAAGGTTACTAGAGTTTGGTATGACTTGGTTCTAACCATTGTTGAAAAAATTGTTGAAATTTTTGGCCAGCATGGAGAAACTGAGGTTGCCTTAATCATAGAACTGGATGCAGCATAATTAAGACTGGGGCTGTAATTAAGCCCATGATGAATAATTGAATGTTTGTTGAATGAGTGAATAGCCACTGGCTGACCAATTTGGATTTAGCAAGAGTTCAGGGAAGAAAAGTTGAGAGCTAAGACATTGGTAGTCTCACTGGAAATTTTTCAGTCTATCAGCACCTTTTACCAAATGCAATTCTATTATTTTCTTTCCTTCCATGTTATTAATTTCAGTAAAGTTTCAGGAATACAAAAGCAACATTCAAGTATCAGTTGCATTTCTATACATTAAGCATAAACTCTCAGGAAAAAAAGAAATGAAGAAAACAATCATTTTTATAACAACTTCAAAAAGAATAAAATACTTGAGGATGAATTTAACCAAGGAAGTTAAAGACTTGTACATTGAAAACTATAAGACATTAAGGGAAGAAATTGAAGAAGACACACCTGAATGGAAAAACAGTGTGTGTTCACAGATTGCTACTGCTGTTTGTCTAAGTCATGTCTGAATCTTTTTGACTCTGTAGGCCACCAGGCTCCTCTGTCCATGGGATTTCTCAAGCAAGAATACTGGAGTGGGTTGCCATTTCCTTCTCCAGATGGTCTTCCAGACGCAGGAATCGTTTCTGCATCTCCTGCATTGGCAGGAAGTTTCTTTACCGCTGATCCAACAGGAACGGTCTGTAGTGATTTCAGTTCAGTTCAGTGCAGTCGCTCAGTCATGTCCGACTCTTTGCGACCCCATGAATCACAGCACGCCAGGAGTCCCTGTCCATCACCAACTCCCAGAGTGCACTCAAACTCATGTCCCTCGAGTCGGTGATACCGTCCAGCCATCTCATCCTCTGTCGTCCCCTTCTCCTGCCTCCAATCTCTCCCAGCATCAGAGTCTTTTCCAATGAGTCAGCTCTTCGCATGAGGTGGCTAAAGTACTGGAGTTTCAGTTTTAGCATCATTACTTCCAAAGAAATCCCAGTACTGATCTCCTTTAGAATGGACTGGTTGGATCTCCTTGCAGTCCAAGGGACTCTCAAGAGTCTTTTCCAACACTACAGTTCAAAAGCATCAATTCTTCGGCACTCCGCTTTCTTCACAGTCCAACTCTCACATCCATACATGACCACTGGAAAAACCATAGCCTTGACTAGGCGGACCTTTGCTGGCAAAGTAATATTCTGCTTTATAATATACTATCTAGGTTGGTTATAACTTTCCTTCCAAGGAGTAAGCGTCTTTTAATTTTATGGCTGGAATCACCATCTCCTGTGATTTTGGAGCCCCAAAAAATAAAGTCTAACACAGTTTCCACTATTTTCCCATCTATTTCCCATGAAGTTATGGGACCAGATTTACAGATTTAATAAAATCCATGGCAAAATTTCAATCGCATTTTTTGCAAATGCTGGAAAAATAATCCTCAAGAATCAAATGGAATCACAAAGATTCAAAATAGCTAAAGCAATCTTGTGAAAGAAGAAAGAAAAAGTTAGAGGCATCATACTTTTAATTTTCTATTTGTATTACAAAGCTATAGGAATCAAAACAGTATGATACTGGCATGTAAAGAAACACATAGACCAATAGAACAGAATGAAGGACCCTCAAATAAATCCACACATGTTTAATCAAATGATCTTTAACAAAAGTGCCAAGAATATAAAGTGGGCAAAAAAAAACTTCTTCAATGAATACTGTTGAGATAACTGCATATTCATATACAAAAGAATGAAATTGGACCCTTATCTTACACCATATAAAGAAATCAACTTAAATTAAAACCTTAAACATAGGACTTTAATTGTAAAACTCCTAAAATAAAAAAATAAAAATAATTTCCACCTCGGTCTTTACAATGCATTTTTTATATGACACAAAAGCATAGGCAACTAAGAAATGAACAAAGTAATCAATAAAATTTCCTATGGAATGGGAGAAAATATTTGTAAACCATATGTCTGATAAAGGATTAATATCCAAAATATATAGGAAAATTCTATCACTCAATAACAAAAACTAAGCACATTAAAAATGTGAAACTGGAGAAATTAGAACCACAGGCTAGTGGCTGTCAGTCCTGCATCTCCTCCTACATCCATATCACTGCTGCTGCCAGGGGCGGAGGTCTCCTCCTCCGGGATGAGGCTCCCAACTTTGGGGCGAGTACTACCATCAGCTGCATCTGTTTCCATGACTATCTGGGGGACTCACAGGGAATTCTCTTCTCCCATCCTCGGGACTTTACCCCAGTGTGTACCACATAACTCTGCAGAGCAGCAAATCTGGCACCAGAATTTGCCAAGAGAAAAGTTAAGATGATTGCTCTTTCCATAGACAGCGTGGAAGACTATCTTGCATGGAGCAGGGATATCAATGCTTACAATGGTGAAGAGCCACAAAAAAGTTACCTTTTCCCATCACTGATGATAAGAATGGGGACCTAGCCATCCAGTTGGGCATGTTGGACCCACCAGAGAATGACGAAAAGGGCATGCCTGTGACCGCTCATGGGGTGTTTACTTTTGGTCCTGATAATAAACCGAAACCATCCATCCTCTACTCAGTTACCACTGGCAGGAACTTCGATGAGATTCTCTTTCCAGCTGAGAGCAGAGAAGAAGGAAGTCACCCCGGTTGAATGGAAGAATGGTGACAGCATGATGGTCCTTCCAACCATTCCTGAAGAGGAAGCAAAAAAACTTTTCCCTAAAGGATTCTTTTCACCAAAGAGCTCCCATATGACAAGAAATACCTCTACTACACCCCCAGCTATAGGCTCGCCATGGAGTTGGTGCTGGAGCTGCCCAATTAGCACTGTGAGCCAGAGGATGGTGGGTGCCCATCATGTTTCCCCACAGCAATCCATTAAAAACATCCTGGTGTGATCACAGCCAAGGTCTTTAGGTTGCTATACTACTGGCTTATTAAATGAAAGCAGTTCTAAAAATCCCTTGGGGTCCTTTGTGCCTTCAGCAGCTTTCTCCTCTGTTCATATATCTTCACACTCTCTGCTGACTCTCTTTGAAATTTGAGACTCATTTTGAATCTCTGCAGGATTTATGACTAAGAGGTGGCATCAGTTTATGCTTGAAAAAGCCTGCTTTGCTCCATTACAGTGTCAGCTGAAGTGCTCGTTTCACTTTTTAAAACCTGAATGGAAAAAACAGGGCAGGGGGGCGGTCTTAAGATGGCAGAGGAATAGGATGGGGAGACCACTTTCCCCCCCACAAATTCATCAAAAGAACATTTGAACGCTGAGTAAATTCCACAAAACAACTTCTGAATGCTGGCAGAGGACATCAGGCACCCAGAAAAGCAGCCCATTGTCTTTGAAAGGAGATAGGAAAAAATATAAAAGAGAAAAAGAGAGACAAAAGAGTTAAGGACAGAGATCTGTCCCAGGAAGGGAGTCTTAAAAAAGAGAGGTTTCCAAACACCAGGAAACACTTTCACTGGTGAGTCTGTGGCAAGCCTTGGAATCTCAGAGGGCAACATAACCAGGAGGAAAAATAAATAAATAATTAAAACCCACAGATTATGTGCCCAACAGTAACTCCCAGCAGAGAAGCAGTGCAGATGCCCTCATCCACCACTAGCAAATGGGGCTGGGCAGGGAGGCAGGGGCTGAATTGCTTAGAGTAAGGACCAGGCCTGAATGCCCCAAGGGCAATCTGAGGGAACTAACTTGAGATACCAAACCAGACTGTGGGATAGCTACCCTGCGAAAAGTCCTAACCTAAGACACTGCCAGGCTCGCTCATAGAACAAATGACTGAGCAGAGCTAGCTGGCTGTGGACCAGCCCATTTCCCAGAGACAGGCAGGTGGGGGCAGCCAGAGCCGGAAGGGGGCAACCACGGCCCCAGAGAGGCATCATCTACCAAACTGCAAGCAGGCTTCATTGCTAACCAAGACTTCTTGGGATTCTGGATGGTCAACATCCACCTGAAAAGGTGTGCTGGTTGTAGACCCAGAAAACCAAGTGGCAGGGACAGGGGAGGTGATAAGTCGCAGCAACCGTGCTCACCAAACACCAGTCACCTGAGCTTCTAGGACCTGGGAAGGGCACAAACACAAGCCCAACAGAGTCTGTGCCTTTGTGGAGTACCCGAGAACTTGAATCGGAGTGGCTTAGAGCTGGGAAGTGCATACAACCCAGGGCCAGCCTCAGACAGTTCCCAGCCCAGATTACTGTACCCAGCAAGGATCTCATTCAAATATGAAGGAGAAATCAAAAGTTTTACGACAAGCAAAAGCTGAGAGAATTCAGCACCACCAAACCAGCTCTCCAACAAATGCTAAAGGATCTTCTCTAGACAGGAAACACATAAAGGGTGTATAAACTTGAACCAAAAACAATAAAGTAAATGGCAACAGGATCATACTTATCAATAATCACCTTAAATGTAAATGGGTTGAGTGCCCCAACCAAAAGACAAAGACTGGCTGAATGGATACAAAAACAAGACCCCTACATATGTTGTCTACAAGAGACCCACCTCAAAATAAGGGACAAATACAGACTGAAAGTGAAGGGCTGGAAAAAGATATTCCACACAAATAGAGACCAAAAAAAAGCAGGAGTACCAATACTCATATCAGATAAAATAGACTTTAAAACAAAGGCTGTGAAAAGAGACAAAGAAAGACACTACATAATGATCAAAGGATCAATCCAAGAAGAATATATAACAATTATAAATGTATATGCACCCATCATAGGAGCACCTCAATATGTAAGACAAATGCTAACAAGTATGAAAGGGGAAATTAACAATAACACAATAATAGTGGGAGACTTTAATACCCCACTCACACCTATGGATAGATCAACTAAACAGAAAATTAACAAGGAAACGCAAACTTTAAATGATACAAAAGACCAGGTAGACCTAATTGATATTTATAGGATATTTCACCCCAAAACAATGAATTTCACCTTTTTCTCAAGCACACACGGAACCTTCTTCAGGATAGATCACTTCCTGGGCCATAAATCTAGCCTTGGTAAATTCAAAAAAATTGAAATCATTCCAAGCATCTTTTTTGACCACAACGCAGTAAGATTAGATTTCAATTACAGGAGAAAAACTATTAAAAATTCCAACAGGTGGAGGCTGAACAACACACTGCTGAATAACCAGCAAATCACAGAGAAAATAAAAAAATAAATCAGAATATGCATAGAAACGAATGAAAAGGAAAACACAACAACACAAAACCTGTGGGACACTGTAAAAGCAGTGCTAAGGGGAAGGTTCATAGCAATACAGGCATACGTCAAGAAACAAGTCAAATAAATAACCTAATTCTACACCTAAAGCAATTAGAAAAGGAAGAAATAACCCCAGGGTTAGTAGAAGGAAAGAAATCTTAAAAATTAGGGCAGAAATAAATGCAAACAAAAGAGACCATAGCAAAAATCAACAAAGCCAAAAGCTGGTTCTTTGAAAGGATAAATAAAATGGACAAACCATTAGCCAGACTCATCAAGAAACAAAGGGAGAAAAATCAAATCAATAAAATTAGAAATGAAAATGGAGAGATCACAACAGACAACACAGAAGTACAAAGGATCATAAGAGACTACTATCAGCAATTATATGCCAATTAAATGGACAACATGAAAGAAATGGACAAATTTTTAGAAAAGTGCAACTTTCCAAAACTGGACCAGGAAGAAATAGAAAATCTTAACAGACCCATCACAAGCATGGAAATTGAAACTGTAATCAGAAATCTTCCAGCAAACAAAAGCCCAGGTCCAGATGGCTTCACAGCTCAATTCTACCAAGAATTTAGAGAAGAGCTAACACCTATCCTACTAAAACTCTTCCAGAAAATTGCAGAGGATGGTAAACTTCCAAACTCATTCTATGAGGCCTCCATCACCGTAATACCAAAACCTGACAAAGATCCCACAAAAAAAGAAAACTACAGGCCAATATCACTGATGAACATAGATGCAAAAACCCTTAACAAAATTCTACCAATCAGAATCCAACAACACATTAAAAAGATTATATACCATGACCAAGTGGGCTTTATCCCAGGGATGCAAGGATTCTTCAATAGCTGCAGATTAATCAATGTAATACACCACATTAACAAATTGAAAAATAAAAGCCATATGATTATCTCAATAGAGGCAGAGAAATTCTTTGGCAAAATTCAACATCAGTTTATGATAAAAACCCCCTAGGAAGCAGAAATAGAAGGACCATACCTCAACATAATAAAAGCTATGTATGACAAACCCACAGCAAACATTATCCTCAATGGTGAAAAATCAAAAGCATTTCCCCTAAAGTCAGGAACAAGACAAGGGTGCCCACTCTCACTACTACTATTCAACATAGTTTTGGAAGTTTTGGCCATAGTAATCAGAGCAGAAAAAGAAATAAAAGGAATCCAAATTGGGAAAGAAGTAAAACTCTCACTGTTTGCAGATGACATGATCCTCTACATAGAAAACCCTAAAGACTCCACCAGAAAATTGCTAGAGCTAATCAATGAATATAGTAAAGTTGCAGGATATAAAATCAACACACAGAAATCCCTTGCATTCCTATACACTAATAATGAGAAAATAGAAAGAAAAATTAAGGAAACAATTCCATTCACCATTGCAATGAAAAGTTTAAAATACTTAGGAATATATCTATCTAAAGAAACAAAAGACCTATATATAGAAAACTATAAAACACTGATGAAAGAAATCAAAGAGGACACTAATAGATGGAGAAATATACCATGTTCATGGATGGGAAGAATCAATATAGTGAAAATGAGTATACTACCCAAAGCAATCTATAGATTCAATGCAATCCCTATCAAGCTACCAATGGTATTCTTCACAGAGCTAGAACAAATAATTTCACAGTTTGTATGGAAATACAAAAAACCTCGAATAGCCAAAGCAATCTTGATAAAGAAGAATGGAACTGGAGGAATCAACCTGCCTGACTTCAGGCTCTACTACAAAGCCACAGTCATCAAGACAGTATGGTACTGGCACAAAGACAAAAATATAGATCAAGGGAACAAAATAAAAAGCCCAGAGATAAATCCATGCACCTATGGACACCTTATCTTTGACAAAGGAGGCAAGAATATACAATGGAGAAAAGACAATCTTTTTAACAAGTGGTGCTGGGAAAACTGGTCAACCACTTTCAAAAGAGTGAAACTAGAGCACTTTCTAACACCATACATAAAAATAAACTCAAAATGGATTAAAGATCTAAACGTAAGAACAGAAACTATAAAACTCCTAGAGGAGAACATAGGCAAAACACTCTCTGACCTAAATCACAGCACGATCCTCTATGACCCACCTCCCAGAATATTAGAAATCAAAGCAAAAATAAACAAATGGGACCTAATTAACTTAAAAGCTTCTGCACTACAAAGGAAACTATAAGCAAGGTGAAAAGACAGCCTTCAGAATGGGAGAAAATAATACCAAATGAAGCAACTGAAAAATAATTAATCTCAAAAATATACAAGGAACCCCTGCAGCTCAATTCCAGAAAAATAAAAAACCCAATCAAAAAATGGGCCAAAGAACTAAACAGACATTTCTCCAAAGAAGACACACAGATGGCTAACAAACATATGAAAAGATGCTCAACATCACTCATTATCAGAGAAATGCAAATCAAAACCACAATGAGGTACCATCTCATGCCAGTCAGAATGGCTGTGATCCAAAAGTCCACAAGCAATAAATTCTGGAGAGGGTGTGGAGAAAAGGGAACCCTCTTACATGGTTGATGGGAATGCAAACTAGTACAGCCACTATGGAGAACAGTGTGGAGATTCCTTAAAAAACTGGAAATAGAACTGCCATATAACCCAGCAATCCCACTACTGGGCATAAACACTGAGGAAACCGGAATTGAAAGAGACATGTGTACCCCAATGTTTATTGCACCACTGTTTTTAATAGCCAGAACATGGAAGCAACCTAGATGTCCATCAGCAGACGAATGAATAAGAAAGCTGTGGTACATGTACACAATAGAGTATTACTCAGCCATTAAAAATAATACATTTGAGTCAGTTCTAATGAGGTGGATGAAACTGGAGCCTATTATACAGAGTGAAGTAAGCCAGAAAGAAAAACACCAATATAGTGTACTAACCATATATATTCAATTTAGAAAGATGGTAATGATTAACCCTGTATGTGAGAAAGTAAAAGAGACACAGATGTATAGAACAGTCTTTTGGACTCTGTGAGAGAGGGCAAGGATGGGATGATTTGGGAGAATGAAACATGAAATATACATTGAAACATGTATATTATCATATGTGAAACGAATCGCCAGTCCAGGTTTGATGCATGATACAGGATGCTCGGGGCTGGTGCACTGGGATGACTCAGAGGGATGGTATGGGGAGGGAGGTGAAGGGGGTTCAGGATGGGGAACACATGTACACCTGTGGTGGATTCATGTCGATGTATGGCAAAACAAATACAATATTGTAAAGTAATTAGCCTCCAATTAAAATAAATAAATTTATACAAAAAATAATAATAATTAAAAAAACCCTGAATGAACATTTGGGCCAACCCAATAGAATGACTATCAGGGGTTTGTTTTTGGGTGTGTGTGTGTGTGTGTTTAAGCTATTCTAATCAAATCCTCTGTTACCATTTTTGGGAAGGAATACAACTTGGGGTTCAACTTTCTCTGTACATATCTTCATGTGTAACCTAAGAACTTAAGAGTAATCCAGAAGTTCTTCAGTATTCCATGTTTTGATCACAACTGGGGGGAAAATTTTTTTTTTTCAATTCAGTACTTTTCTAGTAGATAAACAGAAGATGAGCCTTGGGAGAGAACCTTTAAATGTTTTGCTATTGAGAAAATTTTTCAGTAAATTTCTACTGAAAGCAAGAAGCTACAGAGAAGGTTCCACTGGCCTGCCAGGGAGGAGTAGCAGAAGGCATGAGCAACATGACCATGCCAAGTGCCTTTCCAACAATTTCTGGATGTCAGTCTGCTCTGTGATAACGTGCATATGGAAGGGCCCACCATGGGAAGAGGGGAGAGGAGGATGGAAAATGTTTTATTATAGCTGTGTTCTTGCAGTGGGAGAGGGAGATATTTTTCTGAATTTTGCTTCTTAGGGATCAGCAAATAAATCCTTTGTCAAAAACATGGGGAAAAAAATGAGCAACTGAATAGACATTTCCTCAAAGAAGACATGTGCTCTTTGGTGAACATGTGCCCACCATTACTAATCACCAAAGAAATACAAACCAAAACAACTGAGATATCACCTCAGGCATCTTAGAATGGCTATTACTAAAAGGTCAAAAAGATAAAAAATGTTGGTGAGAAAGTGGAGCATAGGAAACTCTGGTATGCAGTTGGCAAGATATAAATTGGTACAGCCATTCTGGAACACAGTATGGAAGGTTCTTAAAAAACAAAAATAGCAGTACTGTGTGATCCAGCAATCTCCTTTCTGGGTATATAACCAAATGAATTGTCATCAGGATCTCAAAAGATACACTCTTGTGTTCACTGCACCATTAGTTATCACAATAGTCAAAATATAGAAATAAACTAAATGTCTATCAATGGATGAATGAATGAATAAAGAAAATTTAATGTACATGTACAAGGGAGTATCACTAAAACTTAAAAAAAAAGAAGGAAATCATGCAATTTACAACAGTATACTAAGTGAAAAATAAACCAGACACAAAGACAAATACTGCATCATCTCATTTCTGTGTGGAATCTAAGGTGGTAATATACAGAAGCAGAGAGTAGAATATTTGTTTCCAGGGGGCTCACAAAGACAGAAATGAGGTAATGGTCAGAGGGTACAAACTTTCAGTTATGCAGGATAAATAAATTCTCAAGATCTGCTATACAGCTTGGTGCTTATAGCTAAATGCTGTTTTGTATATTTAAAATTTGTTGAGGCAATTGTGTCTTGCCACACATAAAAAATATTAATAAAAGAAACTTTGTGAGGTTCTGAATATGTTTATGACCTTGATTGAATTGAAGGGTAGCAGAATATGCTGTCTGAATTTTGACTGTAGGTATTTAGAACATGCCAAGCCCAAATATGCTGCTTTGGTATATTGATTATTTTGATCTTTATGTATTTGAAAAACACCTAATTCAGGGAAAAGCTTTCTCTGAACTCTCTGTATCTGCCTAAAGACAGATCCTTTAAAATAACTCAGCTGTCATAAATCTCCTTTCTGGGAGTTTCATCAACCAGGGAAGATTGACTCATTACAGGAAGGAGACTAGCCGTGGATACCACAGCCAGACAAACTTTGTCACAAACCATCATACTTCCCATCTATTATTCTGAATATCCATTCATCTTTCCAAAAAAATTATTTTACTCTCTTCTAAGATGCCTCATCTTTTGTCCCCTTTCCCTATGAAAATAGTATATAATCCTGAATTCTAAGTCACCACTTTGAATTACTCATTTTCCCCTGGATATCTCCCAAAATGCATATGGCATACATGTTAATAAAGTACTGTTTGCTTTTCCCTTGTTAATCTCTTTTATTATAGAGATATCTGATAAGAATTCAGAGGGTAGAAGGAAAATTATTTTTCATCCTCTGTAGTGGTGATGGTTTCATAGTAGTTAATATGTGTGCATGCATAGTGGCTAACTCGTGTCTGACTCTTTGCGGCTGCATAGACCATAACCCACCAGGCTCCTCTGTCCATGGGATTTCCCCAATAAGAATACTGGAGTGGGTAGCCATTCTCTTCTACAGAGGATCTTCCCAACCCAGTGATCAAACCCATGTCTCCTGCATTGGAAGGCAGATTCTTTACCACTGAGCCACCTGGGAAGCCCTCATAGATATACACAAACTCAGCAATGTCTATACATTGAATTTGTATAGCTTTTTTCATATCAATCATACTTCAGTATTTTTTAAAGTTCAGATCAGTATAATTGGTTTTAAGAGCTTTCACATGTATATGACCTTAAACGTATTCCCCAGTTAGAGAAAAATTATTACCTTTTGGTTGAGAGGTAAGTTTTAAATTTGTTTTATGAATAAAATAAAAAACAGAGAGCTACACATACTCATGCTCCATTTCTGAAAACAGGCCTATCTGAATGATGCAAAGTTATAATTTCTTTGCTCTCTGAGGACAACAGTTTGAAGGCCAAGATCAAACCTTAATCATCAATATAATCCCCCCTCAAGAGTGCTCATTCATAATTTATGGCATAGCATTTTCCCTCAAGTAATTGTTCTGTAAATATTTGCAAATGAATTATTAAAATTTAAAGTCAAGAAGAAGAAGAAAATGATGAGTGATACCTTGGGTAGAATGTCAAAATAGGTAAATAGCAAAACTTAAATAAAAGACAGCCACTCACAGATTTGCCCAGGTTGTCCATAGAAGTGAGAACAGATGAATACATTTTTTTATTCTTTTTTTCAATGAAAAGGAGCTCAAGAATAGGTCTTCTTTTTATGGTAGCATGTAAACTCACAAACTCACATACTCCTCTGCATGTTAAATTGTACACTTATTGTTTCTCATGTGACAGAATCATTCCACATGTATTAATTTGATCCTTGTAATTAATTTCTATAGGAGAGAGAGCCTACCCCTTATATAATCACATCCTACTAAACAATCCATTTCTTCAAAGAAGTTTGTTTTTCATTCCAAATCAAATTGCTCCCTCCCTTCATTTGATATCATTTCTCAGTACTTTCCTAGTCAAGTCACAAAATCACTGGGGCTTCCCTGGTGGCTCAGACAGTAAAGAATCTGCCTACAATGCAGGAGACCCAGGTTCAATCCTTGGGCCAGGAAGATCCCCTGGAGAATGGAATGGCAAAGCCTCACCCCAGTATTCTTACCTGGATAATTCCATGGATAGAGGAGCCTGGTGAGGGTCACAAAGTATTGGACATGAATGGGTGATTAACATTTCATTTGACATTACCATATATTACAGAGAATTTAATTATAGCAATTTTAACATTTTGTTTAACTTAGTTTTTTAAAATATAAATTTATTTATTTTATTTGGAGGTTGATTACTTTACAATATTGTATTGGTTTTGCCATACATCAACATGAATCCGCCACGGGTATACACATGTTCCCCATCCTGAACCCCCCTCCCACTTCCCTCCCCATACCATTCCTTTAACTTAGTTTTCAACTACATATTTTTTAACTATTTATTCCTTGGATACAAAGATGAGCCTTTAAAGCATTTATATTAACATTATAGTTCATTGCATGTTGAATGAATGATGAGATTTTGTTGAATAAATGAATGGGGAAATTCTTTTTTCTATTTTAAGTTTAGGGTAAAAATTTTAGCCTATAGTTAGAAGAACAGATGTGAAAATCAAAAAATAAGGTGGCTTAGGTAGAATGTTCTAGTTTCATAAACTAAATTGAGAAATATATCAGATCAGATCAGATCAGTTGCTCCATCGTGTCCGACTCTTTGCGACCCCATGAATCGCAGCACGCCAGGCCTCCCTGTCCATCACCAACTCCTGGAGTTCACTCAGACTCATGTCCATCGAGTCAGTGATGCCATCCAGCCATCTCATCCTCTGTCGTCCCCTTCTCCTCCTGCCCCCAATCCCTCCCAGCATCAGAGTCTTTTCCAATGAGTCAACTCTTCCCATGAGGTGGCCAAAGTACTGGAGTTTCCGCTTTAGCATCATTCCTTCCAAAGCAGTCTCAGGGCTGATCTCCTTCAGAATGGACTGGTTGGATCTCCTTGCAGTCCAAGCGACTCTCAAGAGTCTTCTCCAACACCACAGTTCAAAAGTATCAATTCTTCGGTGCTCAGCCTTCACAGTCCAACTCTCACATCCATACATGACCACAGGAAAAACCATAGCCTTGACTAGACGAACCTTTTTTGGCAAAGTAATGTCTTTGCTTTTGAATAGGCTATCTATGTTGGTCATAACTTTCCTTCCAAGGAGTAAGCATCTTTTAATTTCATGGCTTCAGTCACCATCTGCGGTGATTTTGGAGCCCAGAAAAATGAAGTCTGACACTGTTTCCACTGTTTCCCCATCTACTTCCCATAGACAATGATTAATTTAGACAACTGTAACAAAGAATATGTGTTATCACTCCTAGTGTGTGTTACACAACATGCTTCCTCTATTAATAGTTCTTTACAGACCCCATGAAATCTTAGCCTTCAGTAGAATTCAAGAAATATTTTGCTTTATACCGGTAGGTGAAAAGAGATTTGGATAGAAGAAAGCATTTGAGGAAAAAGGAGAAAAAAGACGGTAGTGTGTCTCTTTTCTTTATTTTACATGGATCATATTTGAGCATCTTGGATTGAGGAAGGAGGGCCCCAAACTTTTAGAGTTATAGAAATACTCTGAGTCTCTGAAAGTGTTAATCACCCAGTCATGTCCAATTCTGTGACCCCATGAATTGTAGCTCACCAGGCTCCCCTGTCCATGGAATTCTCCAGGCAAGAGAATGGAGTGAGTAGCCAGTCTCTTCTCCAGGTGATCTTCCCAACCCGTGGTTCAAACCTGGGTCTCCTACATTGCAGGCATATTCTTTACCACCTGAGCCACCAGGGAAGTAGTATTTAAATAATGCCATGTGTCATCAGGTGGGCAAGAAGCCCTTTTCCTCCATTGAAAACTTTGCATCATTCTGACCCTCCAAGGAAGAAAGGTCCTCAAAAAATTGGGAGACAGCTCCCCTGCTGGCATTTTCAGGATAGCAAGCTGCTATGTGGCAAAGCTTTCCATAAGCCAGGGAAGCAGGTGTGGGCAAGTGGAAGCTGAAGTAAGAGAGTCATACCAGAGTAACACAACAAGAAGACTGCAGCTTATAAATTCACAAGTGGGTATATGTGAAGAATTTGTCTTATAGGACACTGAAAGGGAGAGCTTGCCCACACCATCATATAGGTCAGGGCCATCAAACCAAGAGTCATTTGAGTGGACAAGAGATGGAATTGCCAAGCAATTTTGAGCATTCAACTGAAATTGGAAACCGTAAATCTACCCCATCTGACAAAGTTATGTAGTTTTTTGGTTTTTTTTTCCAGCAAAGCTCAGGAGTGGAGAAAAGTTTTTGATTAGAGAGATCCAGTTTGGGAGTGTGTTTATATGAAAGCAGCAAAGCAGGAGAAGGGAACTGAAGAGAAGCATGACCTGAATGTCCAATAGTAATGATGCATTTTGTTTGGAAAATGAAATCAAGAAGCAAATTATAATCTAAAAATATATGAAGAGATTTAAACACTGAAATGGATGAAAAAATATATTTAGTGGAGACAAGTTTGCTATCAGATAGAGGGATTTGAAATTAATGATATAGAATATAGTTCAGTTCAGGGAAATAATAAATCCTGACTGTGGCCTCAGGTGTTTACTGAAGAAATATAAAGTGAAAGTTATTGCTATAGAAGAGATTAAGAAACTGTGAAAACAATTGAAGTTATCCAGGATAAGGCAAGAATGGGAATAAAATAAAACAAAGTGAGTCAGATGTATATTCTTTCCAGAAGGCAGAAATTTGTCCACATTTTTTAAAAATGTATTGATGAAGAAAAATTAACCCTGTTTCAAATAATTCAAAAATACCATTCATTAAACCATTCCCATTCAATGAAACATTTTTTTATTAACAGAATGGTACTATTGGGTATATGTGCTTCCCAGGTGGTGCCATGGTAAAGAACCTGCCTGTCAATGCAGGAGACGTTAGAGATGTGTGTTCTATCCCTGGGTCAGGAAGATCTTCTGGATAAAGGAATGGTAACCCACTCCAATAGTCACCCCCCCCAATATTCTTGCCTAGAGAATCCCTTGGACAGAAGAGCCTGGTGGGCTATAGTCCATAGGGTCACATAGAGTTTGAAATGACTGAAGCAACTTAGCATGTACACACACACACACACACACACACTATTGGGTACATAGTAGACCACCTTCAGGGCAACACAGATATCTGGGATCCTTTCTAGTCCTTTAACTATTGACAGGATTTTGCTGCATCTGACTGGCAGATGGGGAAAGAAAAAGAGTGAAGAGGTTAGGTTGAGATGGAGGTGGTATATTTCACGTCCGTCTACTTCTCTGGCTGGAATTCAGTTGGTTCTATGTAATTTCAAGAGAGTTGGGAAACTTAACATGGTTGTATACTGGAAAGAAAACAATCTTATGTGTCTCCTTTACTGTCAGTACTTCATTTTTGGTTGTCAAATATGTGGGGTTTTTTTCCTCACACCAAGGAATTCTGAGACCACTGTTCTTGCCCTACAGCTCAGTTCAGATCTGATACTATCTGCATGGAGTTAGCATTGCCTGCAGGTTAAGGATTCAATCAACCTCATCACTCCATTTCAGAACTCATTTTCTAGACCAGGTTGTTACATTTGTTTCTGAGCGGCAGGTTGTCAATTGGAGGACCCTCTCCTTAGGTTCCATTTCTTTGCTAGAAGGTCTTGCAAAACCCAGTATTTACTAGAAAGAGTTCACTTACTAAGTAACTGGCTTAGAATAAAGTGTTAAATGCAAGACCAGCCAGGAGGAAGAGTAGCGTAGAGTAAGGTATGTGGAAATGGGCTCTGAGTGCCCATACCCTCTCCCAGTACCTTCATATGGAGCTTCTATCCATCCTGTTGAGTTTTTATGAATACTTCAATAGCTGCAATTGATTAAATCATTGCTTATCAGTGACTGAACTCAATATCAAGCTCCTCTGCTCTTCCCAAAGATGAAGGTAGCAGTGGTACTGAAACTTTCAACCCTCTAATCATGTGGTTGGTTTCGCTTGCAACTAGCCCTTATCCTTAGGGACATTCCAAAAGTCATTTCATTAACAAACTCAGATATGGTTAATGGAACTTGTTATGTATAATGAAAGATGATTATTATAATTATCAACAGTTATTCAAGTTTATAAAATAAAGTCAACTCAAGTTTTTATTTTTAATAACTATAAACCAGGCACAATTATTATTATTAAGAAGTTTAATTTTATTTTTTGGTGATTATTTTTATTTTAATTAAAGTAGATTTACAATGTATTAATTTCTGCTTATAGCAAAGTGATTCAGTTATACATGTATATACATTCTTTTACATTATGATCTGTCACAGGATACTGAATATGATTCTCTGAGCTATACAGTAGGACCTTGTTGCCTATCTATCCCATATATTTAATAGCTTATATGTGATAATTCCAACCTTCCACTCCATCCCTCTGCCTCCCTATAACCCTTGACAGCCACAGTTCTGTTCTTTATGTCCATGAGCCTGTTTCTGTTTTGTAGACAGGTTCATTTGTGTAGGTTTACTGGGGCTTCCCTGGTGTCTCAGTCAGTAAAGAGTCCACCTGCAATGCAAGAGACGTGGGTCCGGAAGAACCCCTGGAGTAGGAAATGGCAACCCCCTCCAGTATTCTTGCCTGAGAAATCCAATGGACAGAGGAGTCTGGCAGGCTACAGTTCACAGGGTCACAAAAGAGTTGGACAAGTCTTATCAATGAAACAGCAAACCTGTATTCTGTCACCTTCCTATAATCACTTATTTTTTTAATTAAATTTATTTATTTTAATTGGAGGTTAATTACTTTACAATATTGTATTGGTTTTGCCATACATCACACGAATCCACCACGGGTGTACATGTGTTATTAATTCCTGTATTTTTTTTTTTTTTTTTTGGTTGCTGTTGTTGATTCTGTGGAATTTTATACATAGATAACCATGACCCCTGAGAACAAAGACAATTTTATTTCTTCCTTCCTGATGTATATACCTTTTATTTCCTTTTATTATATTATGTTTCTATTGTGAGAAGGATTTTTTTTTTTCAGTTTTTCTTCATGGCTTATCAGGTTAAATTGCATTCAGATTACTTGTTTTAGAGTTAAACACAAATCTTTAGCAACTTAAAAAAATCTTTAATTGACTAAGTTATCTGGATTAGCTGAGTCAGAGGCTCATGTGTCATGTCTGGTTATGGCATTGTGGGATTGCTGTAGAGACCGTTCCTGCTGTGGATTCCACTCACAAGTGGAAGTGGTTTGGCTTACCTGGTAAATGGATCAGTGTAGTGCACTCAGATAGGGCCTATTTTTGTCTTCCAAATCTAAACATTTTCACCAAAACTTTGCAGCAGCTTATTTTGTCTCATCATGCTTTAGACTCCTGGAACTCCCAAAACTTCACTGAGGTAACAGGCCTCTGAATGTTTTGCCTGTATCTCCTACATGCTAGTCATAAGAAACCATTTAAAATGCTTGCAAAACTTTACCCATCAGGTCCAATTATCTTAATGTCATCAGTGTTATAGGCAAGGCTGATGTTGTGAAGTGCTAGTGTGATGTTTTGTGGAACATCATGATAGTTAAGATCTTTGTAGCTCTTCGTGTGACATAAAGCAGGACTGACCATGGAGATGGGCTACTATTTGCCAAGTAGAAGTAAATGAATTCTACTAGGGCTTCATATAAAGAGAAACTACTTACCAGTTCCATATTGAATACCAGTTGTGAGAGTCTTTGTTGAATTGCTTTCTAGAACTGCAGCTGTAACTGAGTCACCATGTGAATAAGTTGCATAGCTCATAGATACTTTTCAAAACCAGCCTTCTTTCTAGACAGGCCAAAAACACATTAAATGGGGATGTGATAGTCATGACCAGCCCTGAATCTTTAAAGTCTCTGATAGCATGAATCTCTGTAATACCCTGAGGAATGAATTATTGTACTAATAGAGTGATAGAATCAAGACAAAGCTCCATTTAATCCCTTGACACCACCACCTTTATGGTAGAAAGTGAAGAAGAATTAAAGTGCTTCTTGATGAAAGTGAAAGAGGAGACTGAAAAAGCTGGCTTAAAACTCAATATTCAGAAAACTAAGATCATGGCATCCGATCCCATCACTTCATGGCAAATAGATCGGGAAATAATGGAAACAATGAGAGACTTTATTTTTTTGTGCTTCAAAATCACTGCAGATGGTGACTGCAGCCATGACATTAAAAGATGTTTGCTCCTTGGAAGAAAAGTTATGACCAACCTAGACAGCATATTAAAAAGCAGAGACATTACTTTGCCAACAAAGGTCCATCTAGTCAAGGCTATGGTTTTTCCAGTGGTCATGTATGGATGTGAGAGTTGGACTATAAAGCAAGCTGAGTGCAAAAGAACTGATGCTTTTGAATTGTGATATTGGAGAAGACTCTTGAGAGTCCCTTGGACAGGAATGAGATCCAACCAGTCCATCCTAAAGGAAATTCAGTCCTGAATATTCATTGGAAGGACAGATGTTGAAGCTGAAACTCCAATACTTTGGCCACCTGATGTGAAGAATGGGCTCGTATGAAAAGACCCTGATGCTGGGAAAGATTGAAGGAGGGAGGAGAAGGGGACGACAGAGGATGAGATGGTTGGATGGCATCTCTGACTCGATGGACATGAGTTTGAGTAAACTCTGGGAGTTGGTGATGGACAGGGAGGCCTGGTGTGCTGCAGTCCATTGGGTCGCAAAGAATTGGACACAACTGAGCAACTGAACTGAACTGAATCCCTTGACCGTTAAACTCCTATATGACTGGTTGACTATTGTGGCATTTTGATTTTGTAGAATTAGTTTCATGTCAGGGCTAATGTCAAGTAATCAATAAATTTTTTGATTATTTTACTCTTCTTTGCTAAGACACCCAGGTGAATGATTTCAAGTTCCTTTAGAAAAGGCTACGAAAAATTTACAGTGTAACTTTTCACCTGGGTAGCAGAACATTTTCTCAAGCAAAAAGGGGGCTCGTTTCTTATTCAAAAAGCTCTGAGTTTGTGAACTGTTTCATATCTAGAAACTTTTTGAGGAGAAATTTTTAATTGCAATTGAAGAATTCAAAGTTTTGTTCAAAAGAGCTAAAGCTTTTCTGCTTATACAAGCCAAGTAAGATTTCAGTACACTTCCCATCTATTTCAGGTCTTTAGATGCTATATATATGTTGCTAAGTTGCTTCAGTCATGTCTGACAATTTGCGACCCCATGGACTGTAGCCTGCCAGGCTCCTCTATCCATGGGATTCTCCAGGCAAGAATACTGGAGTGGGCTGCCATTTCCTTCTCCACTACTATATACAAACCAATGACAAATGTATCTGAGAATAAAAACATTCTGATCATGACTCTGAATATTTTTCAATTATGGTAAATATGTTCCCCTGACTCTAGCATTCTAGTGCCACCACTTGACCCACCCATCCCAGGATTCTGCCCTCATTGAATACAAATTTAATGACAGCAATTCTCACAGTCATCTTTTTATTACAAAGATATTCTCACAGAGCTTTCAGGGATGTTAGTATCCCCCTCACTAATGTATTTTTTGCAGTTTTGCGGGTATGCCAGTGTCTATAGTAAGCATATATGTGAGAAGCTCTTATATAAGAATTCAGTTCTGATTCTCCATCTATTGATATCTTTAGTTATTGTCCCTTGCAACATAAAAATAAAGTTTGATATTTCATTTTTATTCTGTCATCTACCTTTGCATCCAGATTTCATTCAGCCAAATAAACTGACACTCTCAGCTTGTTTTAAGCTGACACATTGAATACAGAATCTCTGCTGAGTGTACCATGGGTACATAGAGAACAAGCTTCTCCCAATTCAGTGTTTCTATTCTATCCTGATCCAACTCCCATGGGGCCTTTTCCACACATGCTCTCTAGCCTTTGTTGATAGTAAACTACTAACATCTTGGAATTATTTAGGTATGTCTGGCACCTCTCAAGGCCAGACTATTCACTTGACCTCTTGTAGTGTGCAGGTCTTACTTCTGGCTTAGAAGCCATGAGAAGAGGTGTAAGTGGGTTCTGAAGAGCAATCTCATGCATGAAAACTACTTTAGAAGTGGAAAGTGAGTTAAGAGAAAATCAGCCACCTGAGACGGGGAAAAGGCCTATTTCTACTGACAGAGAAAGCTCATAGAATTTAAACATTCAAGGGTCTAAGCTTAATTTTCATTTTTTTTTTTCCAATAAACATGTCAGAGTGAAGTGTCTCTGATGATGCAGGGATGGATTAGGATGCTGTTGACTATGTAGCAGGAATGTAATGGGAGGTGAAACATCTGTCATGGACCTTGCTTATGCTGCTATTACCTGCTTGAGTTCAAAATTATGTGTACATTTTCCTTAGCGATTATTTTAAGCTTATTATTTCTTGACTTAGTGAATCAGCTTGCTGCTGCTGTTAAGTCACTTCAGTCGTGTCCGACTCTATGCGACCCCATAGACGGCAGCCCACCAGGCTCCCCCGTCCCTGGGATTCTCCAGGCAAGAATACTGGAGTGGGTTGCCATTTCCTTCTCCAATGCATGAAAATGAAGTCGCTCAGTCATGTCTGATTCTTAGCGACCCCATCAGCTTACACATCACTTATTATAGTGTCAGATTGCAGAGTGTGCTGAAGTGCCATACTTATGTTTTCAGTCTCTCAGAGACTCTTAGTGTGCCAAGGGACATGCAACATTACTTTGCTCTCAGTAAGGTATAATTTCCTAATTCAGATTCCCTCTGGTTCCATGCAGTATATTCACCATATATACTTAGAGTACCATAGCCTTGGTTCTAAGTACTAAGATCCAGAGCAACTCCCTGCCAACTTAGATATGCTGGAAATCAGTTTTCTTTCTCTGGGCCTCACTCATAGATGTCAGTAAATGCATGATTGCAGCATACATAAAATATTTTTTTCATTCTCTTACTTAGTCTAGCACCATCAGAATCTTTTAAATTGTTGCCATGTGATTGGTGGCATTCCCCTCCATGCCAAACAATGCTCCTGCTTTCATATAACATAATTACCTTGGCTACAGATGTACCCCATATTGACTTTGGAATATAAACAAAGTTATACTAGTCATCAAGGATCAAGGTTGCAATTTCTGTATATGTGCATTTTTCAGAACATCCAAACCTGCCATACAATATCAGAAGAATCATGACTTAAGGGAAATTGATATTTTAAAATGAAACAAAAAGTAAGTTATCTGAAATCATGCTTTTGCAATATTATTTTAAGTTGCAGTGTATATTCTTGCTTTCTTCAAGAAATATGTAACCCTAGAGACAGTTCTAACAAACCTTTTCATTGGTTACAATAACAAACCCCTTCATTGGTTACAATGTTAATATGTTACTTATAGTGCATCTGTAAGAAGCATTTTAGTGTGGAAGGAAGTCTTTTTGAGAAAAATTCAAACAATTGAGGCTTCTCTTTCCATGTCATTGTGCTACCAGAGTTGTGAAGAAGTGTTCTGCCTCACAGAAAGGTGGCATTAATGAGTCTTAATTTCTGGTTTGAGAAACAGTTGGCTAAAAGTGGTCTAAGGAGTGGGAGAAATTATTCTTCTAGGCCACAACCCTTGAGCAATTCATCTTTTATCAATATAGGAGGAAAGAAACAAATATATGATCAGATTCCAGGGAGGTAATAATGGAAATGTTTCAGTCCTCTTATAAGACTCTTATACCCTAATCTTTAAAGTACAATTTTTTAAAAGGTTTTTTAAAAGGAAGAAAATCGGGTATTTATGTCATTTACTTAAAAGATACCTCTGTTCTTCCCAACATGATAGCCCATTCTTTGGATCTAACATTGGTAGACAGCCCATTTATTTGATCTAATGTGAAATAAGTGAAATAGATTTATGCTATGATTTGAATGCCCCCACAATAAATGAATTTCCTATGTTGAAATATTAACCATAGTACCGCCAAGGTGCTGGTATTAGGAGGTGTAGCCCTTCATATGTTAATTAGGTCATGAGGGCAGAGCCTCCCTTATGAAAGAGATTTCAGAGAGCTAGCTGGCCCCTTCTGCCATGTGAGGACACCACAAGAAGGTGCCCTACCAGGGGGCGGTGCTCACCAGACACTGAATGTGCTGACACTGTGATCTTGAACTTCCTAGCCTCCAGAACGGTGAAAAATACATCACTGTTGTTTATAAGCTATCCAGGTTATTACAGTATCCCAAACAAGACAGTTTGTATTTTAAAATACTAACATGTAATTTTTATTTTTCATTTGACTTTTTTATGGGGGAAGTGCTAACTTCTGCTTCCTTAGAGCCCTCCATCTGAGGCTCAATGAGGGTAGAAGTCAACAAAGAAAAAGGAGAAATCATTGAACTTGTCTTTTAAGCAACAGTTTTTCAAAACAGACTCTTACAAAACCCCCAAAGACAAAAATCATAAATTAATTGCAAGTGTTGTCCATTTGAGAAAGAAAAGAATTTTCTGACTTCCAGAAATTTTTACATGTAATTTTCATAAGCAAAATTTGAAGGAAAGGGAGGAATTTTAGCTGAATGCCAAGGAGGTGAAGACATTCTCTTATGTTAAATAGGAACATTATACCAAGACTCTCTGACTGAATATATTCCCACTTCACTTAAGGTTTCGTAGACTAGTTATAGATTATTGTTGTTTGGGCTTATCAGAGTAAGTCAAAAGGGATAAACACACACACACACACACACACACACACATCTGCCTTTCTCTATGTCACATACCCTGAGTGGATAAATTGGAATGACTTGGATGAGTTATACAAAAGCAGATTATTGTTACAAAAATAAGGGAAGTTCATATCTGTATTCCTTTTTTCTGAAGAGATAAGTCTCATCAATCAATTTGAATATCTCTTCTAAATAGAGATATTTCAAAATGATTCTAATATTTGAAGGGAAGCTCATTTCCCCTAAAATTTCTAATATCAGCTTATTATATCGGTTTCTATAAAATAGAAAAATCAATAACTTTTCATAAAAGAGCAGTCTTTGAAAATGTTAGTGTCTTTTGTTTATTTTGAACATGCTTTCAGCATGTGCTGTCAGCAATCAAAACCTGTAAAGAATAACGTACAAGAAGGTATGTAATGGGAGTTTCTGACATTGTACCAGCTATCAGACAAAGTAATTGAAGAATCAGTGTGAGATAGCTTAATCTTTGGGATTAGAAAACATGATGTATTTTCAAGGAATTAATTCCATTAGATTATATCAGATCAAGATGTCGTAAAAGCTATACTATAACTCCTAAGTCATAAGTAAAGGAAATGTTTTGCTTTATGTTCAAATATCAAAATTTGGTAATTTATATTATGGACATTTAAAAGTATCCTCTATCATTTATGGATAATAATAGGATCAAGATATTTCCAGATAAGCTAAAGAGTTCATTTGAGTGTAGATAATACAAGGTCTGGAGGAAGCACAAGTTGGAATCAAGATTGCCGGGAAAAATGTCAATAACCTCAGATATGCGGATGACACCACCCTTATGACAGAAAGTGAAGAAGAAACAAAGGGCTTTCTTGATGAAAGTGAAAGAAGAGAGTGAAAAAGTTGACTTAAAGCTCAACAATCAAAAAACTAAGATCATGCCATCTGGTCCCATCACTTCATGGCAAATAGATGGGGAAACAATGGAAATAGTGGCTGACTTTATTTTTCTGGGCTCCAAAATCATTGCATATGGTGATTGCAGCCATGAAATTAAAAGACACTTACTCCTTGCAAGGAAAGTTATGACCAACCTAGACAGTATATTCAAAAGCAGAGACGTTACTTTGTCAACAAAGGTCTGTCTAGTCAAGGCTGTGGTTTTTCCTGTGGTCATGTACGGATGTGAGTTGGACTATAAAGAAAACTGAGGGGCGAATAATGGATGCTTTTGAACTGTGGTGCTGGAGAAAACTCTTGCGAATCCCTGGGACTGCAAGGAGATCCAACCTGTCCATCCTAAAGGAAATCAGTCCTGGGTGTTCATTGGAGGGACTGTTGTTGAAGCTGAAACTCCAATACTTTGGCCCCGGATGTGTACAGCTCACTCATTTGAAAAGACTCTGATGCTGGGAAACATTGAAGGCAGGAGGAGAAGGGGATGACAGAGGATGAGATGGCTGGATGGTATCACCAACTCCATGGACATGAGTTTGGGTGAACTCCAGGAGTTGGTGATGGACAGGGAGGCCTGGCATGCTGTGGTTCATGGGATCGCAAAGAGTCGGACATGACTGAGTGACTGAACTGAACTAAACTGAACTGAATACAAGGTCAAAAACAAACTGATTGAAATTAGAAACATATTGCCTGTCACTAATTTTTTTCCACATAATTTTATCCACGTTGTGAGTGGTTTTCAATGGTTTTCTATCTTCTTTTTTGACTGATTCTATTTAGTATTCAGTGAATTATATTTCCTAGATTTATATATTTTGTTTCTCTCAGAGAACTATCTGAAACAAATTAATTGACAAAAATTATTTGGAAATTTTTCTTCAAATACTATTTTCCATGCATTAGTTTCCATTTATTTAAAATGTAAAAACTATTTAAGAAAAAAATCATGTTTTTTTAAGTATCTTTATTTTTAAGATAAAATTTATATTCCATTAATTATGCTAAAGTTACCTCTTTAAACTTGTTTTTAGCATTTTCTATGCAATTTTATCCTACAATTTAGGAGCTTTTTTGAGTACAATTTTAAGTATAATTTCTTACACTATTTCCTTATATTGCTACAATTTAAAACAATTTTTGCTTTCAAGACTGAAGCTATAGAAAGAAGTCTATGCAATCTCAGTGAAAAGTTTAGGTATAGAAAAATGAAACAAATGCTAAGAAACAGTTTAAAAGCCACTCTCAAGGAGTTTACAAAAAAAAAAAAAAAAAAGGATAAAAGGAGGAAAATTTCTTAAAGCTGCATGAAACTTGCAAAATTACTCCTGTGATGCAAAAATTATAAATAATTGAAAACCTGCATGTAGAAGTATTTACTTTTGATCAAATTGTCATTTTAAGTAAATTGTCATTATGATCAACTTATCGAATCAACTGTTTCTTACAATTTTTCACCTATATTTAAATAAAATGGTTCTACATTTGCTGGTGTCAGCCCTTAATTGCAGACACTAAAAATTGAACTGCTGTTCAAGGTAACTATTTATAAAATTACTTTTTCCCCTATCCAAAGTCTGTGGTACAGCAGTACCTTGGAACATATATCAATGTATTTTATACAATATACACTTTCATCATTCTCAAAGGTTTAATTTCCTGTGAAGAAAAAAGGGAGAAAAAACTAATATTCTTTTCCCTATATTAGCAGAAGAAATAATTAAACACATGTTTACTGAAGTGTTTCTTAATTTTAAAATATCGTCTCCTTTCTTTTTTAATATTGAACTTTAAAAAAATATCCCCCAAAACATGAATTAGTTTCTAATAATTGTTAATTCACCTCATCATATAAAGCATAACTTATTGTGACATATGTAAAATAAAAACTGTCAGGTAGTAAATTTTAAAAATACAGTATTTCCAATGGGATAATCTGCTAAATATTCTTGATCTCACTCTGATGTACAAAGGCTCAAGTTGAGGGAACTTTGCAATTACTGATACATAATAGTTAGAGAGGACCAATTTACTTTCCCCTCTACTTTCAGTCTCTCCCCTCCTTCTCTTCCTTCCTCATTATGTATTCCCTTTCCCTTCACTCTTTCTCCTCACTCTCCTTTTCCTGTTTATCCTTTATAATGTGATATGTAGTGCTTGAATAATACAAATGTATTTACAAATAGTGTATGCCCTACGAATATATCTGTATAACAAAGAAAACTCTTATTATGAATAGTTTTAACTTCTAAGAGCTTACATTGACACTTAGATTGCCCAAACAGTACTGAATAAAGAAATGTTCTTCAAAATCATCCTGTTAATATCATTAGGTGATGAAGAGATATGTGTATAGACCTCTCTCTGAATGGGCAAAAAAAAAAAAAAAAAAAAAAAAGAACATGTTTGTATCTCATGTGAATGGTTTTCAAAGGCTGACCTCAGCAGAGGAGGATTTTAATAATCAAGTAGATTGATCTCTTTGGCGGATACCAGTCAGTTCTTTCCCTAGCCACCCCTGTCATTGTTCAGTGGGCTCGTGAACAAAGAGCCATAGTGGCAGGAGTGAAGGTTCTATGTGGATACAGCAACATGCACTTTCATTCACCAAGGCTGCTCTGGCTAGAGCCAACACTGAATGCCCAATCTGTCAGAAAACAGAGACCAGCCCTGGATCTTTTATATGACATTGTTCCCCAGAGTGATCAGGAAGCTACCTGATAGCAGACTGGTTAAATTTGACCATTCCCATCATGAAAAGGGCAGAATTTGTTCTTTCTGGACTAGATACATACTCTGGATATGGATTTGACTTCCCTGTATGCAATGCTGCCATCAAAACTATCATCCATGGACTTAGAGAATATCTTATCCATCATCCTGATAGTCTACACAGTATTGTTTCTAATTAAAGAATTCACTTCACAGCCAAAGAATTGCATCAATGAGCCCATACTCATGGAATTCATTAATCTTACTATCCTCTCTACCGTCCTGAAATGACTGGCTTGATAGATCAGTGTTAGGGTCTTTTGAAGATGCAATTACAATACAAGCTAGATCTCAATAGCTTGCAGACAGAAGCAAGCTTCTCAGGGAACCATCTAATACAAGGTCCTATTTCTCCTGTAGCGAAGATGTGCAGGTCCAGATATCAAGGAATGGAAGTGGGATTGCCAGCACTCTCTATTACTCCTAATTAACAGCAATCAAGATTTTTGCTTCCCATTCACATATCCTTATGCTTTGCTGAACTAGAAGTCTTAGTTCAAGAGGGAGGGATACTCCCATCTGGAGACAACAATGATTCTATGGAAGTGGAATTTAAGACTGCCACCCAGTTAATTTAGATTCCTCATGTTTCTAACTCAATAGGCAAAACAAGGAGTTATTGTGCTGACCGAGTGATTAATCCTGTCTACCAATGGGAACTTGAACTGCTACTCCACAATGGAGGTAAGGTAATAATCTGGACTACAGGAGATCCCGTAGAGTACTTTTAGTGTTATCATGCCCTGTGATTAAGTTCAATAGAAAACTACAACAACCTAATCTAGGCGAGACTACTAATGTCACAGACCCCTCACAAATGAAGTTGAGAGTCACCCTGTCAGGTAAAGAAACCATGATTAGCTGAGGTGCCTGCTGAGGGAAAAGTAAATACGGAATGGGAAGTGAAATAAAGTAGTTATAAATACCCATCACAACCACGTTACAGGTACAGACCAGTTACAGAAATGGGGACTGTAATTGTCATCAGTGTTCCCTCCTTATTTTGCTATGAATATGTGTGTCAGCAAATATCTTTGTTTTCTTTCCTTATTTATTCTTTTACATAAAATAAGATGTATTGAATCTACATTATAGTATTTAAGTATTGTCAATTTTATATCATATCACTTGAGGAATGGGATATCAAGGAAAAGAGTACACGTAAGTTGGACTGTGAAGAAAGCTGAGAGCCAAAGAATTGATGCTTTTGAACTGTGGTGTTGGAGAAGACTCTTGAGAGTCCCTCGGACTGCAAGGAGATCCAACCAGTCCATTCTAAAGATCAGTCCTGGTGTCCTTTGGAAGGACTGATGCTAAAGCTGAAACTCCAATACTTTGGCCACCTGATGCGAATAGTTGACTCATTGGAAAAGTCTCTGATGCTGGGGGGAATTGGCAGGAGGAGAAGGGGATGACAGAGGAGGAGATGGCTGGATGGCATCACTGACTAGATGGACAAGAGTTTGGGTGAACTCCAGGAGTTGGTATTGGACAGGGAGGCCTGGCGTGCTGCAATTCATGGGGTCACAAAGAGTCGGACACGGCTGAGTGACTGAACTGGACTGAAGTCAAGAACATTACTTCCTCCTCTGGGGAAAGATTTGTTTGTACACAAGTGTATCATGTGAGGTAGAATTATGACTGTGTTTCTGTCTTCATTTAGAGATTAATTAAAGAGATGGATAAACATATGCATATGGGCTTAAGGAGATGTGTACGTACACAGTTGCATTCATCTCACATGATAGTAAAGTAATGCTCAAAATTCTCCAAGCCAGGCTTCAGCAATACGTGAACTGTGAACTTCCAGATGTTCAAGCTGGAATTCAAAAAGCCAGAAGAACCAGAGATCAAATTGCCAACATCTGCTGGATCATTGAAAAAGCAAGACAGTTCCAGAAAAACATCTATTTCTGCTTTATTGACTATGCCAAAGCCTTTGACCGTGTGGATCACAACACACTGGAAAATTCTAAAAGTGATGGGAATACCAAACCACCTGACCTGCCTCTTGAGAAACCTGTATGCAAGTCAAGAAGCAACAGTTAGAACTGGACATGGAACAACAGACTGGTTCCAAATAAGAAAAGGAGTAAGTCAAGGCTGTATATTGTCACCCTGCTTATTTAACTGATATGCAGTTCCCATCATGAGAAAAGCTGGGCTGGATGAAGCACAAGCTGGAATCAAGATTGCCGGGAGAAATATCAGTAACCTCAGATATGCAGATGAAACCACCCTTATAACAGAAAGTGAAGAAGAACTAAAGAGCCTCTTGATGAAAGTGAAAGAAGATAGTGAAAAAGTTGGCTTAAAGCTCAACATTCAGAAAACGAGGATCATGGCATCTGGTCCCATCACTTCATGGCAAATAGATGGGGAAACTGTGGAAACAGTGACTGACTTTATTTTTCTGGGCTCAAAAATCACTGTAGATGGTGACTGCAGCCATGAAATTAAAAGACACTTACTCCTTGCAAGGAAAGTTATGACCAACCTAGACAGTATATTATAAATCAGAGACATTACTTTGCAACAAAGATCTGTCTAGTCCAAGCTATGTTTTTTCCAGTAATCATGTATGGATGTGAGAGTTGGACTATATAGAAAGCTGAGTGCAAAAGAATTGATGCTTTTGAACTGTGGTTTGAGAAGACTCTTGAGAGTCCCTTGGACTGCAAAGAGATCCACCAGTCCATCATAAAGGAGATCAGTCCTGGGTGTTCATTGGAGGGACTGAGGTTGAAGCTGAAACTCCAATACTTTGGCCACCTGATGCAGAGAACTGATTCATTTGAATAGACCCTGATGCTGGGAAAGATTGAAGGCAGGAGGAGAAGGGGAAGACAAAGGATGAGATGATTGGATGGCATCACTGACACAATGGACATGGGTTTGGGTGGACTCCAGGAGTTGGTGATGGACAGGGAGGCCTGGCGTATTTCAGTTCATGGGGTTGCAAAGAGTCAGACATGACTAAGAGACTGAACTGAACGAATGGGTACAAAGTTTATGAAGAGTGGACTTATGATGGCAATTTAATGTCAACGTGACCAAGACACAGGGTGCCCAGATATTTGGCTAGACAATTTTTTTTTTTCCTGAATGAGATTAGCATTGAATCAGAGACTGAGTAATGCAAATTTCTCTCGCCAATGTGAATTGGCATTACCCAATCCCTTGAGGACCTGAATATATCTTATTGGTTCTATTTTTTCTGAAGAACTCTCACTAATACATTGGCCTAAGTTTATATTTAAAGTTTTCTTATAGCTCTAAGTTAGCATAATTTAGAGGCTATATTAATATGATAAAATTGAAACATATTAACTGCTGGATAAAAGGGAGTGACCAGAATTGAGAAGAGTGAGGGATGGACTCTGATTCTTTTGTCAAATGTCTTCTCTAATATTTAATCTAAACTCTTAGTGTAATAATTCAAACAAAATGATTACATTCTTTCAGTTTTTACTCCTCCAAAGTGGAAAATGTATTGTTACATCACATTCTATCTCTAAACTCTCTTCAATTGTGCTTCCAGTCACTACCAAATATTTGTATATCTTGTCCTTGTCTGATATTTTTAACAATTTGAATAGTAATTATAGTTTAATCACTTGTTAGTCATAAAATGTCAAAACATTTTCAGTTTGAGCAAGTTTCTATTATGGACTTCAATTTTCTTATCTCTGAAATGGAGAAGCTTTCTCTATATTCTGAAATTTGATGAAGAAATGGAGAAAATATTACTATAGATATATGACTGATTCAGCAGTTTGAATATGATTGTGTATGTGTGTGTGTGAATTTATTGCATTTGCTATTCTTTGAACTTCTTAGATCTGTGATTTTGTATCTGTTACTAATTTTGGAGAATTATTGGTTATTTTTCATTCAAATTTTTATTCTCTCCAGTTATCTTTCCCTTCTTCTTTGACATTTCAATTACACATGTATATTTGATATCTTCCCATGACTTTGGATTCTCTAACTCCTGTGTATTTTAATGGTTTCACTACTTTCTTTTCTCTATAGTTTTACTGACCTATCTTCAAGCTCACTGGTTCTTTCCTTGGCCATGTCATATCTTTTGATGAGCTCACAAAAGGCATTTTTTTCATTACTGTTACTATGTTTTCCATTTTTATCACTTCCAGATTTTTTTCATAGTTTCATTTTTTGCTGGAATCAATTTGCATTTTGTCTACCTGGTCATTAGAGTCTTTAATATGTTAATTACAGTTATTTTAAATTCTGTTTAAAATTTTCTGATCATCTCCACATGTTTCATATCTGAGTCTGGTTCTGTTCTCTTTTTCTTTTGATACAGTGTTGATGCCTTTTTTTTTTTTTTTTTTGACATTGTGTATGCTGCTTAAGTATTTCTTTTGAAAGTCAGACATCTTACATAGTGTAGTAGAAACATATGTAAATAATATCTATTAGTATGTTATGAAATAGGCAAAACTTTCTTCTAGATCTTTTGTGTGGGGATTTGAGTCAATCTTGTCAGTAGGTGAGCTGGGTTTGGAATTTGTTGTAGCTTACCCGCAGCATATCATAGGGTTCAAATTTTCTAAGGTCACCCGTGTTTAAAGTGGAGACTGCTTACTAGAGAGTTCTCTCACTCTCAGTTTAACACGCAGTTTGTGATGACGGGCCTCTATTTTCCCTCAGTATTTCACTGTTACTTTATGCTCTATGTTTATTAGCTTCTTGGTGACTGTGGGAAATCTACTCAAATTCTGGTTCAGCCTCTGACTTAGGCAATTACTGTGTTTCTGTAGGGAATGTTCAGAAGTCTTTCTCCTTCTCAACTTAGTTATGGACCAAGCATGTATTCCTTCCCTGGCTAGTAATAGATGGTTTTTTTCTTTTTCTTTTCCTCAAATGCAGTGGGTTTTCAACAATGCCCAAAGGCAGTAATGCTTCCTGTCCTCTCTTAGTAGTTCATGATTTTTGAATGTTCAATAAGAGAGATTGGAAGAATGAATCGAGGCAGATTCTGTTTATTCACTGTAGTCAATGCTCTCCTCATCCTAGGCTTCAGCACAAGACACTCTGACTCAGTTTTCACAATGATATTTTATTAAGGGTCTTGTCTTATTTGGGGAGAGATGACTGCAAGCTATATGAAAATTTCTTATGCATGTCCAACTCCCAGAGCTTCTAATTTTCTTGCTAACCCATAGTTACCCTTTTCAGTTCCTTAAGAATTTCTGCTCAACTCTTCTTACTGGTTTCCAGAGGCATCTACCCCAAGTAAGCAAGTATTCATATTCTCTTTTCCCTGAAAGCACTTTTTTTTTTTCCCCTTAAATTTCAGGTTAGTTTGTTGCTCTGTGACATTCACTCTCTAATAGGATTAAAAATTTGTGAATTTGAAGATGGCTTGATTTTTATTGTTATTATTATAACAACAGGAAAATGTCCTTTCAAAATTTTACTTTCCAGACAGAAACCAGAAATCTTTGCCTTTTAAAGTCCATTTTATGCTTTCAGTTTGATCAAGCTATTAATATGAACTTGAGTAGGCAAGTTTTGAAGAGCTTCATCTTCAACTCCTCAATTTAGTTCAGAAATGTCTTTTGTAGAATTATTTGATTTGCTATATCCTACATTATCAGTAATTAAAGAGACAACACATAGAATCTTAATGAGATAACCCTAAATTGCCAATATTTCTGTTAATAAGCCACTAATATCATCAGGAATTTGAAAGTAGTTAATGTGTCTTGAATATGAAGTTTCATAAACAGAAATGTCCCTCCAAATTAGGTAAGCTAGAGGGAAATCTAAGAAAAGTTATTTCTAAAGACTGTTCAGTTCAACAATTTATGGAAAGAATAGGACTTTAGCTCAGAGAAACTGATTCTTGTTGACAGAAATAAAGAGTGTCTTCTTTGATACTTTCTGCTTTCAAATGATCAGGTCCATAGGTTTAATGTGTATCACTTTGTTACAGGATAATATGTGACATTCTTTATACAGTAGTATTTTTTAAACTAGATTATCTCTTCCAAAATTATAGCCTAGATGAATGGACATATAATGATTCTAATAAACATTTGTGACCCTTCTTATTTATATTATATATATAGTATAAATACTATTCTATGTATGTATGTACATACTATATATATATATATACAGTATCTATAGTATATACATTCTATATAGTATAGTATAGTATATACATTCTATATAGTATAGTATAGTATATACATACTATATAGTATAGTATAGTATAGTATATACATAGTATATATATACAAGTTACATTTGAATAATTCCTTTCACTTGAAAACTGACAGTTCTATGATTTGGTATTATCAAATACCAAACCCTGTTGGTATGATTTGGTATTATCAAATACCAAATTAACCCTGTTAATACTTAACAGGGTTTCCCTGGTAGCTCAGCTGGTAAAGAATCCACTTGCAATGCAAGAGACCCTGGTTTGATTCCTGGGTCAGGAAGGTCCCTATTGGCTACCCACTCTAGAATTCTTGGGCTTCCCTGGTGGCTCAGATGGTAAAGAATCCACCTGCAATGAAGAAAACCTGGGTTCAATCACTGGGTTGACAAGATCTCCTGGAGAAGGGAACAGCTATCCATCCAGTATTCTGGCCTGGAGAATTTCATAGACAGAGGAACCTGGAAGGCTACAGTCCATGGGATCACAAAGAATTGAACACTACTGAGTCACTTTCACTTTCAGTACTTAACAACATTTTGTTATTTGAGTCACTTTATAACTCCAAGGCCATGAAACACTCCAAAGAATCTTCTGAATATTTTATGCCATATATTATGTATTAGAAATTTTACTCTATGATATTTGCATCGATATTTTGATTTTGAGTCATCCACAAATAGTCGGCATACTACATCAATTACTGTATTTGCCTAAACAGAAGTTTCTGTTCTTTAACCACACCACTGACCAGAGTTGCCTGAGTGTTGCCCTCAGGTTGACTAAATAGAAGACAAACTTCCTGACTCTAGGATCCTAACCTCCCTTTTCTTAGAGCATTTACTTTGGAAAATTTGTAAACGTTTTCCCTGTCCTCTTGAGACGCAGGTCTTTAAGAAGTCTCTTGTCAGTTTTGCATCCCAGAACTGTCTTTCTCAAGGACCTAGAAGCCCCCCTGCCACTCGCTATTGAAATATAATCATCAAGAAAGGTAATGCCACCTCTGTCCCAGTTTACGTGGGAGGATAGAACCTTAACTTCAGTGAACACCTTTCTCCAAATCATTAAACTACCTCCTGCCATGAAAGTAATAGAAAGTTTGTTTTTCCTTTGGAAAAGGTCAGTCAGCGAACACTGATGGCCTAAGATTGCCTCCTAACTCCAGCTCTTGAAAAAACTACTGTCTTTAGTTCAATGGAGTAGGGCTCAGACTGGGTTCTGACATTTCTCTTCTATTGCTATAGTCTTAAATAAAGGCTTTCATGCCTTTTTAACTTTATCAAATGAAAATTTTGCTTTGATGCCTGAAAATATAAAATTATTTAATAAACACTCCTACTCTAAGTCAATAATATTAAGATTAAAAAAAAAACTAATTCCTGAATCTAGAAGCTCAGCAAGTAGTATTTTATAACTTTTGAAATATTTATAGAATTTTATTTTTTAGTGACTAACCTATTTAAGAATTTATATTTAAATCTTTACATATTTTATATCTTTATATAATCATGTATAATATATATTATGTATTCATGATATAGTGTTTATTGCTCAGTCATGTCTGACTCTTTGGGACCCCATGGACTGTATTCCTCCAAGGCCCCTCTGTCTATGGAATTCTCCAGGCAAGAATACTGGAGTAGGTTGCCATTCCCTCTTCAGGGGATCTTTCCGACTCAGGGATCGAACCCAGATCTCCTGCATTGCAGGCAGATTCTTTACTATCTGAACCTCCATGGAAGCCCCATGTATTCATAAGTATATATTTATGTATTCATGATTATATAACCTAATGATATATAGTATATACAAGTGTATATATTTATATATTCAAATTCTACCCAAAATTTGTTAGTATTGCCTGAAAAAAGTTGAAATATTTCTCAAGTCCATTTAACTTTTGACTTCTCTAAGGTGGACATTTATGTCAATTGCCTTATATCTTTATATCTCTTCGGATCCTCACAAAATATTCTTTAACTATCTTCTGTCCATCACTAGGAATAGGGTAAATATCACCAACTAATTTCTTACTAGTTACTTACTAGTTAGTCCAACATAATAAATTCTATTCACTGTCAACCTGACTAGATTTGGAGTGGTAAGTTAAATGTTGAAATTGCCATATCCACGGTCTATACTCAATGGTCTTTGATGTTTTGAATAAAACACATCTTTCAATGATTTCATGATCTATATAACTTTTGACTGAGATTGAGAGGTTATCCAAAAATACAAAATAATGTGGCAAAAATAAACAAACATGCAATAGGAAAATGTACTGATTTTGAGGTACCTTGCTTTAAATATAATCACTTGGAATCATTCAAAACATAATGGTAAAGCGAAGGACTTTGATTAGTCCAAAGTGCTGCAATTTGTTGTTGTTCAGATATAAACATTTTAAATGCATAATGAGGAGCATTAATGTACAGGGAACATGAAAGAAAGAGAGAGAAGAGGAAGGAAGGAAGGAAGGGAAGGGAAGGAAAAAAAACAAAAAAGATGATTTAGCTAGTCACCTATTTAATTACCTTTACCTACCCTCCACTGAGAGGAACCAGAGATCTAATTGCCAACATCTGCTGGATCATTGAAAAATCAAGAGAGTTCCAGAAAAACATCTATTTCTGCTTTATTGAAGTCAAAAGCCAAAGCTTTTGACTGTGTGGATCACAATCAACTGTGGAAAATTCTGAAAGAGATGGGAATACCAGACCACCTGACCTGCCTCTTGAGAAATATGTATGCGGGTCAGGAAGCAACAGTTAGAACTGGACATGGAACAACAGAATGGTTCCAAATTGGGAAAGGAGTCCATCAAGGCTGTATATTTTTACCCTGCTTATTTAACTTATATGCAAAGTACATCATGAGAAATGCTGGGCTAGATGAAACACAAGCTGGAATCAAGATGGCTGGGAGAAATATCAATGACCTCAGATATGCAGATGACATCACCCTTATGGCAGAAAGTGAAGAAGAACCAAAGAGCCTCTTGATGAAAGTAAAAGAGGAGAGTGAAAAAGTTGGCTTAAAGCTCAACATTCAGAAAACTAAGATCATGGCATCTGGTCCCATCACTTCATGGAAAACAGATGGGGAAACAATGGAAATAGTGGCTGATTTTATTTTGGGGGGCTCCAAAATCACTGCAGATGGCAATTACAGTCATGAAATTAAAAGACACTTACTCCTTGAGGAAAAGGGAACCCTCTTACACGGTTGATGGGAATGCAAACTAGTATAGCCACTATGGAGAACAGTGTGGAGATTCCTTAAAAAACTGGAAATAGAACTGCCTTATGATCCAGCAATCCCACTGCTGGGCATACACACTGAGGAAACCAGAAGGGAAAGAGACACGTGTACCCTAATGTTCATTGCAGCACTGTTTATAATAGCCAGGACATGGAAGCAACCTAGATGTCCATCAGCAGATGAATGGATAAGAAAGCCGTGGTACATATACACAATGGAGTATTACTCAGCCATTAAAAAGAATACATTTGAATCAGTTCTAATGAGGTGGATGAAACTGGAGCCTATTATACAGAGTGAAGTAAGCCAGAAAGAAAAACACCAATACAGTATACTAACACATATATATGGAATTTAGAAAGATGGTAACAATAACCCTGTGTAGGAGACAGCAAAAGAGACACTGATGTATAGAACAGTCTTATGGACTCCGTGAGAGAGGGAGAGGGTGGAAAGATTTGGGAGAATGGCATTGAAACATGTAAAATATCATGTATGAAACGTGTTGCCAGTCCAGGTTCGATGCACGATACTGGATGCTTGGGGCTAGTGCACGGGACGATCCAGAGGGATGGAATGGGGAGGGAGGGGGGAGGAGGGTTCAGGATGGGGAACACATGTATACCTGTGGCGGATTTATTTTGATATTTGGTAAAACTAATACAATTATGTAAAGTTTAAAAATAAAATAAAATTTAAAAAAAAAAAAGACACTTACTCCTTGGAAGAAAAGTTATGACCAATCTAGAGAGCATATTAAAAAACAGAGATATTACTTTGCCAACAAAGGTCCATCTAGTTGAGGCTATGGTTTTTCCAGGAGTCATGTATGAATGTGAGAGTTGGACCATAAAGAAATCTGAGTGCTGAAAAATTGATGCTTTTGAACTGTGGTGTTGGAGAAGACTCTTGAGAGTCCCTTAGACTGCAAGGAGATCCATCCAGTCCACCCTAAAGGAAATCAGTCCTGAATGTTCATTGGAAGGACTGATATTGAAGCTGAAACTCCAATACTTTGGCCACCTCATGCGAAGAGCTGACTCATTTGAGAAGACCCTGATGCTGCGAAAGATTGAAAGCAGGAGAAGAAGGGGAAGACAGAGGATGAGATGGTTGAATGGCATCACTGAGTCAATGGAGATGAGTTTGAGTAAACTCCAGGAGTTGGTGATGGACAGAGGCTTGGCATGCTGTGGTCCATGGGGTCACAAAGAGTCGGACATGACCGAGCAACCGAACTGAACCCTCCACCAAAAGGAAAACATGCTTTCTGTGTATTTATGTTGTAATTTTATTTTTTTATAATTTTCTTAATTCTATAGGTTATGGTATTGCTAATGAACATTGAAGGCATAGTAAATATGAAATTAAACAGGTATTCACTCATGACATAATTTTCTACATAGTGGACAGGTTCTTCATTTTTCCTTAGATTATCATTTATTAACATATAAACTGCCAATTCACTTTTTCATATTACATTTTAAGTTGACCACTGAGTCTTCTAGCAATTTATTTTTTCTATGCACCACAGCACTATCTTTGCTCACACTTATTTTTACCTGATGACTTGTTCTGGATTTGATGATTTAAACACTGAAAGTAGCAATAGGAGAGAAGGTGTCTCAAGGAGCTGGTAATTTGGGAAGGGGCTTAAGGAGTCATCATCTGCTATCTTCTTGAGTCATGTTATTAAACTCCTCTTAGAGTAGTGAAAGTGAAAGTCACTTAGTCGTATCCAACTCTTTGCAATCCCACGGACTATAGAGTCCATGGAATTCTCTATGTCAAAATACTGGAGTGAATAGCCTTCCTCTTCTCCAGGGGATTTTCCAGACCCAGGGATCGAACCAGGGTCTCCTGCATTGCAGGCAGATTCTTTACGAACTGAGCTATCAGGGAATCCCCTCTTAGAGCAGAGGGAAAAATAAAACTCATTATGCTTTCACATCATATCAAGAAGTGAGTAACAGTAAGCTTTAATTTTTTGCTTTTATTCAGAATAAAAATATATCTCTTTTAAGGGAAGTTTTTTAATTGATGAAAAACTATATTTCTGGTTGTAACGACTGCAGACATAAAACTATTTGAGGTGGTCAGTTTTTTAAGAGTCAGAAACATATTTTGGAATTGAAATAGAAAATTAGTAGTTTCATGTGCAGTCACAAAGAAAATTTTCTATCAACAACTATAGCTACATTTGAAGCAATCTCAAAATCTGTAAAAGTTGTTGAAAGCAACCAATAAACTGCTTTCAAAGGGGAGGTCATAGCATACTTTTCTAACTGCAATGAAATAATATGTCATAAATATTTATTGATGTTTTAAGAAGTGTCATATTTACTCGTGCTAGATTTTAAATCAGTCAGCACATGCCCATTATTAGACTCAGCTGGGAATCTCTGAGGACACAACCCTAGAACTATTCATAATAGAACTGCAAGAGCTGAAACAACAAACTAAAAACAAAGTAGATCAGCAAAAATTCTTTGAAGGAAACTCTTTGCACACCATGTTATAAAATAAAGATTCCCCAAAGACAGTAATTATCCTTTAATAACATCAGCACTCTAGCTTCCCTATGTCTAAATGGAGAGGATGCCTTGGACTGCCCGAGGCGAGTCATACACTGATCTCTGTATCAGGTCCTTAGCAGATGGTTGAGGGCTATAGTACAATATGCCAAAATCAGTGCTATTTGGTTCTATCACTTTCTAGACTATAAACATATATGTCTTTTGTAACTGATGTTGCTAATCTAGAATTTTTTTTCAATTATTGATGGAAGGCAATCCTATTAATCCTTATTATACAACTCCCAAAACAAGATGATCAAACACACTAAACCAAAGTAAACAAATAGAAAAAACTGGTCTGCCAGCACCAATTTATTCCCGTTACATTTTTGTTTATTCAGAAATAATTTTAAAAATCATTCTCAGTTCCATAAAGAAATCTATCCACAGAATGCTGCAATAAAGACTCATGAAATCTCTGTGCAATGACATCTGGCAGTGTTCCAGACAAAACCTTGTCTAATGCACAATCCATATGGCACTTGCCTGGAATTATAACTTCAGAGAGAATGAGAATGTAGCCCAGCTGCTCTTTCACAGGGCACTCAATGAATCATCTGCAAACTGAACTGCTCTGACTGTGCTTGAGGGACATTTTTATTCAGTGTGATATCTATTAGCTGAAAGTAATTCTTTTTTATCAATTTTTATTGGAATATAGTTGCTTATGTGTGTTTCTGCTGTACAGCAAGATGAGTCAGGTGTGTACTCAAGGTGAATATGGTTGTGTGTTTGCATATATTCCATCTTTTTAAAATTTCCTTCCCATTTAAGTCCCACAGAGGATTGAGTCAAGTTCCCTGTGCTATACAGTAGGTTATCATTAGTTATCTGGTTTATACACATTATCACTTGTGTATATATGTCAATACCAATCTCCCAACTCCTCCCATCCCCCTGATTTCCCCTTTGGATTCCATACATGTATTCTCTATGTCTGTGTCTCTATTTGTGCTTTACAAAAAGGATCATCTCTACCATTTTTATAGATTTCACATATATGTGTTAACATATGGTATTTGCTTCTCTCTTTCTGACTTACTTCACTCTGTGTGACACTTTCAAGGTTAACCCACGTTGGTTTTTCCAGTGGTCATGTATGGATGTGAGAGTTGGACTGTGAAGAAAGCTGAGCGCCAAATAATTGATGCTTTTGAACTGTGGTGCTGGAGAAGACTCTTGAGAGTCCCTTGGACTGCAAGGAGATCCAACCAGTCCATCCTAAAGAGGACCAATCCTGGGTGAAGTTCATTGGAAGGACTGATGCTGAGGTTGAAACTCCAATACTTTGGCCACCTCATGTGAAGAGTTGACTCATTGGAAAAGACCCTGATGCTGGGAGGGATGGGGGGCAGGAGGAGAAGGGGACGACAGAGGATGAGATGGCTGGATGGCATCACTGACCCGATGCACATGAGTTTGGGTGAACTCCGGGGGTTGGTGATGGACAGGGAAGCCTGGCGTGCTGCAATTCATAGGGTCACAGAGTCGGACATGACTGACCGACTGAACTGAACTGAACTGAACTGAACTACTAATGACCCAATTTCAGTCCTTTATATGACTGAATAATATTCCATTGTACATATGTACATCTTCTTTATATATTCCTCTGTTGAGGGACATTGAGGTTGCTTCTATGTCCTGGCTATTGTAAATTGTGCTACACTATTGTAAATAGTGAACATAATGATGTTCATTGTAAATGAATATTGGGGTATATGTATCTTTTTGAATTATGTTTTTCTCTGGGTGTATGACCAGTAGTGGGATTTCTGGGTCACATGGTAGTTCTAGGTTTAGTATTTTAAAGAACTCCATACTGTTTTCCATAGTGGCTGTATCAATTTACACTACCACCAAAAGTGCATGAGGGTTTTAATCTGCTAAATTTAGAACCTTATATGACTTCTTTGTACAACACTAGGGAGAAGAGTATTGGAAGAATGGGATGCTGGAATCCTGTTTTTATTGCTTCCATCTTCTAAAGCCCTGGACTTTTTATATAGACACAAACACACACACACATACACACACAGATCCATACAAGACATATACACAAAAACATACATATGTACACATATATATGTAATATATTTTAAAATCACATTTTATAGATTTTATTAGATATTTGTAAGTTATATAAAGCTTGTATATTTTGGAAGCATAGACCTAAAATGTGATACAAAAATAATGGCTTAAATTCAGCAAAAAGTGTCATGCCCTATGAGATTTTACCAATTACCAATTTGAAAAATTTTAATTCATATAGACTATTCCACAGTTATTAATATATTTTGATTTTTAATACAAATAATTCAGAGTTATTGAGTATTTATAAAACTGGTACTTTCTAAATTCCTTATAATTGATTTTCTTATATAATGTTATTCAAATAATATGAGACTTGTATGATTATACCCATTCTATGGGTAATGAAATTGAGGCATTATCAGTTATACAATTTACCCAAATTGACCCAGAAATGTTAGTAGTGAAGTACAGATACAATCCTATGTATAGTCTTTCTGAAAAGTGAATTAGATAGGCATAAATGCCATCTTAAGGTTTAAAATGTCCATCTCAAAATTGTCCACATTTATTTGAATTTATGGATCAAATAATTATTTTCTTAGATTGAAAGATACTCTACAAAGCATATAGTTTATTATGATGCTATTTATTTCTACCAAAAGGTCAACTTCATATACTCCTAGTCAACATATCTCCATTTATCTTAAATATTTACAAGAGAATTTCATTTTAGTTTGAAAGTACTTGATCTTTACTTCTTTTCATTGTGATTTTTCCAGAGACAGAAAATTACTTCAGCCTCTGCTTTGCAGCACCTACCTTTTGGAATCATTAGATTCCTGTGATGACAGATGACACTATGTACTCAAAAAGAAAATGTCAAGATATTCTTTATCATTAAAAGTGTCTAGCACTGTTGATATTGAGCCTAGAAGCTTGACTTAAAATAAATATTCCCTCTAAAATATCCTTATGATAGTTTTTGTGTTATGACCACACTAAGGGCTTAGTGTGGCCAAAGACTTAATTTTTGAGGCTTTTCAATTAACTGAAGAAGTCACAGCTGCCATAGATGCTGCATATGAGGACCCCAAGGACAGAGAATGAGGGAACATTATGTCATTTATCTGCATAAGAAGGAGAAAAGTTAGAGCAGCAGTAAATAATTCTGCAGAAAGTAAGATCACATGTGTGGAATGGTGCACAGTGTTAAAAATGAAATAAATAAATTAGTGTTCAGAAGTTTTTCTTAGACTAACAATAAAAGTCCCACCATAGGTTGAAAATAATTTTTTTCTCTAAGATTTTATACTATATGCACAAACACATGTACAACACATACACACACCTAATTCCTCCTTGTCCTATAGAGAAAGTATAAACCACACTTCTAAATACAAAAAGAAAAAGAAAATGTCTAAAGGAAGTACTGTGATTCAAAAGATCTGACTGCTAATTTTCTGTCCGATAGGAAAAATGATTATGTTAAGGTTTTTTGTTGTAGTTGTTGTTTTTTTAATGTCACCTCAATTTGGGGGAATTGACATCTTTACAATATTGTATCTTATAGTCCAAGAACATGATATGTTTTTCCACTTTTTAAAAATTTATTTTATGTCATTTTTTAACTTTTATCCTGGAGAAGGGGACAGCTACCCACTCCAGTATTCTGACCTGGAAAATCCCACAGACTGTATAGTGAGCTTTCTGCATAGGCCTTATACATCTTTTGGGCTTTTTGTTTGGTTTGCTTGCTTTGATTCTATTGTGAATGGTGCAGTGTTTTTAACTTTGAATTGCTTGTTGCCAAGCTCAGTGACAAACAATCAGGCTGCCAGTGCAGGAGATGTGTTTTCCATCCCTGGGTCGGGATGATTGCCTAGAGAAAGAAATCGCAATCCACTCCAGTATCATTGCCTGGGAAATCCCATGGACAGAGGAGCCTGCAGGGCTACAGTCCTTGGGATCACAAAAGAATTGGATATGATGGAGCTACTAAACAGCAACAACAAAGTATATAGGAAATCAGTTGACTACTGCATAATACCTGTATATCCCAGGTGGCTCAGTGGTAAAGAATCTGCCAGCCAGTGCAGGAGATATGGATTTGAATCTTTGGTCAGCAAGATCCCCTGGAGTAGGAAATGACAACCCACTACAGTATTCTTGCCTGGGAAATCCCATGGACAGAGGAGCCTGGTGGGCTACAGTCCATGGGTCACAAAGGGGTTCGACACAACTTAGCAACTAAATGACAACAAACCTGTATTCTGTCACCATTCTTTTTTGTTTTTTTTTGGTTGATGTTGTTGATTCAGTGAAATTTTATACATAGATAACCATGCCCCCTGAGAACAAAGACAATTTTATTTCTTCCTTTCTGATGTATATACCTTTTATTTCCTTTTATTGTCTCATGTTTCTGTTGTCAGAAGGATTGCTTTTTTTAGGTTTTCTTCATGTCTGATCAGGTAAATTTTATCAAATTACTTGTTTTAGAGTTAAACACAAATCTGCAACTTAAAAATATTTAACTGATTAAGGAATATATTTTATGTCAACATATTTCTTGCTAGCTTTATGTGATGATAGCCATGGTAGAAATTAAATAGAATTAAAACTGACTAGTGTTGATTTCTCTTTTAGGAATTCTTTCCTAACTTACAACTCCTGCATCATTTACCGTTATATGTACATAATGGTGTGCCAGATACCTTCTGTTTGCCTTTTAAGAGTCTTTCTATATCTGGTCTTACCTAGTTCCTTATTTTGCAAACCAGTGTTGAACTAAATTAATAAAGTCACTTTTTCTCTAGCTTCAAGTTGGGTTCAGACTATGTTATGACCCAGAACAAAGCAGGCAGTGGTTTCAGTAGCCAGATAGGTGTGCTAAGTCTGATGAATGCCGTTACAATTCTCATCTACCGGACCATTGACTAGGAAGAGTGAATCTCAGTACTAAGTCAATGAAAATAGTGCTAGATTCTCTGGGATCTGATGCAGGCACACAGGGCCCAAATGTATGTAAGAAAAAAAATATATGCATTGAAAGAAGCATGAACAGAGAGGGAGTTTGGAGGACAATGGTGTAATGATGTGAAATTACCAAAAATCGTCAAAGATTTCTTCAGAATTTGGTCTGTGACTAATGTGGATTTTTGACTTTGCGGTTCAAAACTCTGTAATAGAATAAGAAGCAATCTTATTGCTCTCAACTGAGTTGTGTCCCACAGCATATTCATAGTTGAGGCCCTAATTCTCAATTTGACTATATTTGGAGACAGCTCCTCCAAGGAAGTAATTATAAGGTTAAATGAGGTCATAAGCATAGGACCCTAGTAGGATAGAATTAATATTAATATTGGAGATATCTCAAAACAAATTCAGGTCCATGGTAATATTTAGATGTTATGCATTCACTTGAAGACAATGGTACCTTTATAATTATTTTCAAGTATCTCTTGAGCAAAGGCAAATCAAATAGTTTGTACATCTTCAAAGCCTGAAAAAAAAAAGTGAAAATTCAGTATTTTCTCAGGTTTACTAAAATTTTGATTTACTATTAAAGCAGAATTTAAGGAGTCAGATGTTATGATATGCAGTGTTACAAGTCAGCATGGCACGAGAGAGCCTTTCCTGTTCCTTAGGCAAGCCAGATCAATGTTCAGTAACTTTATTCCCTTCAGTGAAGTGAAAAACCAAACTAGTTAGAGGAACTCATAATAGCACATTTCATCATATATAATTATGGGCTGGTGAAGAGCAAGTGGCAGGGCGTAAAAAAAATAGTAGGAGGAGGATGGGAAATATAAGATTTTATTTTATTACAAAAAGGAATTTCTTATTGACATAATTAGGCCATATTTACATTTTTATTTATGTGCATATGTATGTTTTACCACACTTTTATTGTAACAAAGGGACTCACAAAATGCCAGGAAAGAACCTATATTCTTAGTGCTCAAAAATCCCAATGAATGAATACTCATGGCTGAATAGCATATGATTCTTAATAAACTTTCTAAGTATGCTCCAGAAAGATAGATTTCTATTCATCATTGTTGTTTAGTCGCTAAATCATGTCTGACTCTTTGCAATCCATGGACAGTGGCTCACGATGCTCCTCTGTCTATGGGATTTCCCAGACAAGAATACTGAAGTGAGTTGCCATTTAGTTCTCCAGGGCATCTTCCCAACCCAGGGATTGAACACACATCTCCTGCACTGGCAGATTCTTTACCCCTTGGCAACCTGGAAAGACCAGACTTCTACACATACTGATCTATTTATTAGTGGTATTCCAACATCCAGTCATTTGGGATATGAGTAAATTACACAATAGCAGGGATAAATTTTAGATGCTGGCAATAGCATGTTATACTATCCAAATATGCCAAACTTCCATTAAACAAGGATAGTAAGAGTATTTTGTTTATGCTTGGTGATTTTCTAAGAAACATAAATGTTTTTGTTGTGATTGAAGTTAATCTATCATTTGACAAGTATTAATGCAATGTAAATATTTGTCTATTTGTTTTGAAGAACAACTTGAAAGGAAATTCATCTTGAAGGTTATTCATTTTATTTTGTTGGAAGAAATTGTGCTAGTTTATAACCAACTATTTATGCAGGTATATATTCAGATTGTTCAAGTAGCTGCACTAATTAATTTCAAATGGAATTTTACTTTGAAAATACTACTTCTAAAGTATTTTAAAAGTTTAACCCAAATAATAGGCTCTTCTTAAATTATTTCATAGCTTAGAGGTATGATATGGAAAACAATATGAACACTATAAAACCCATTATATATACCATGCTACATATTTCTATATTAAAAAGTGTTTTCTGTGTTAGCATAAACATTGGACCATTGTTTATCATTTAGCATCTTTAGGATTTCATTGCAGAAAAAGTGTTTCTTAATATTTTAAACAGAAATTTTTTTTAAGTTTGAGAATTAATTGCAGAATATAGGAATTGGTTCTCAGCAAATTCTCCAAGAATAACTGCAGGATGTCAGGACAGTGCTTGTTGGAAGAGCTTCTGCTTCTGACTCTGCTGTGAGGGAGGGGATTAAGGAGACTCTGCAAGGCTCTTCTTGCCACTGCCTCTTGGCCTTTTGCCCTCCTGCTAGGTTCTAGTCCCTGGATTGTTATTCTCTAAGATCCTAGGTCTCTACAAGGTCTCTACCAGTGTGTTTGTTGACAGAAAACTAAGCAGAAGGCTAGTAGACCATCAAACTCTCACGTGAGTGCATCTCATTGGTTTAAAGCAATTTGTCAATGAAAACGCCAAGATACGTAATTTTTAGTATTGCAGCCTCTTCAGGACAAGTAGGCATACTGGGAGAAACAGTGAAAAATAAGAGTATTAATCCTGTTATTTACCATAATTTAAAATTACTTTTTATTAATAAGATTTCAAATGCACTTTCTTGGTCTTTTTAAAAATAAAAGAACAAGTTTAAAATATAAGAATAAATTAATATCCTGATGAGTAATAAGGTGCTCCTTTTGCATTTTATGCGTGAAATCAGATCATGTTACTTGAGATACAATTCTTGGTTTTATATTATGAAATCACAACTAATCATTATTTACAGCCCTTAAACTTCTAGTATGTTATCCTCAATTTTGTCTAAATGGTGAGTTTAATCTTAAGCTAGTAATTGAAAAAGTACAAAGGTGAATTGCATGGTCTCCACATTTATTTATTAAACTATAATCACATATAAAGTAAGAGGCTTTCCAGCATGTGTGAAGCTTTGAAAATGGTAGAAAATGGAAGGAGTCTGAGGGAAGGAAAAAGTAAAAAGAAGGAACACAGTCCTGAAAATGGTTTTTACTCTGTAGTAACACACACTACAGGGTCTGTGAGCTAATATGATGCTGTTTCACCATTGCTAGCAATAAAAAATTCTGAGACTTCCCAGTTTATATATTCAGGACTTTTGTAGTTTTCAGGATGTTGTCAGGTGGTTTAGGATATCACAAAGCAGAAAACCATGAGATAGATCATAATTCAGTCAGGTTTGCATCTCAGATTTGACTATTATTGGCTGTGCTTTATTGAGCAAACTGCTTATAATCCTCTATATTTCAGTTTATTCATCTGTAAAATAAGACTACTAATAGAACCTAATACAGGATTGTTGTTGTCAGTGTTAAATGTTACAATCCATATAAAATTCTTAGAATAGTGAATATTCAATAAATCATTTAAATTTGTCACATACCTAGCAATGCTAAAGTATTCAATAGAATAATGGTAATATAATAATAAGATGTGTTTATCTTGATTTTGTTTAAGAATTATAAAAAATAATTCTGTGATAGACCTCAACTAGATACAAGACAGTTGGTCATATGATTATTCATATGATATTTTGTAAGCAATTAGATTTATAAAAATAAGAAAAATTACATAAAATTATAATAAGCACACACCCACACCCATATGTTGGAGAAGGAAATAACAACCCACTCCCCTGTTCTTGCCTGGGAAATTCCATGGACAGAGGAGCCTAGCAGGCTACAGTCCATGGGGTCAACAAAGAGTTGGACATGATGAGCAGCTAAATATCATGCATATATGTGTGTATATATATATATATATACATATATATATATATGTATATATGAAAGTGAAAGTCGATCAGTCGTGTCTGACTCTTTGCCACCCCATGGACTATACAGTCTATAGAATTCTCCAGGCTAGAATACTAGAATACTGGAGTGGGTTGCCTTTCCTTTCTCCAGGGGATCTTCCCAACCCAGGGATCCAGCCGTGGTCTCCTACACTGTCAGCAGTTCTTTACCAACTGAGCTATCAGGGAAGCCCATAGGTATATATATCTTTTTACGAGGCAAGAATCCCATCATGGGGGTTCTACTTTCCTGATCTAATCTAAGCCTAATTACCTTCCAAAGTCTCCATCTCCAAATACTATCACCTTAGGGGTTAGCGTTTCTATATATGGATTTCCACACAAACTTTCAGTCCAAACTAGAGTTAAATAATATATTTAACCATTTATACTAGTTTATTTTGCTATTTTATTATCTGTATAGAATACACACATATATCTATATATATACACATATGTGCATGCTAACTCACTTCAGTTGTGTCCAACTCTTTGTGACCCCATGGACTGTAGCTCACCAGGCTCCTCTGTCCATGGGATTCTCCAGGCAAGAATACTGGAATGGTTTGCCATTCCCTTCTCCAGGGAATCTTCCCGACCCAGGGATCAAACCTGGGTCTCCTGCATTGCAGGCAGATTCTTTACCATTTGTGCCATCAAGGAAGACATACGCACACAAACACACACACACACACATACATACACACACACACACACATATATTTATATCCGTATCTATAGTGCACTCTCTCTCTCTATATATATATATATATATATACACACACACATATATACATGAACTATATACACCTATTCATGAATTTCCCAGGTGGTGCTGGTTGCAAAGAACCTGCCTGTTGATTTAGGAGATGTGGGTTCAATCCCCTGGGCCAGGAAGATCTGTATATTATACAGATAATAAGCTAGATAGTAAAATAAACTAGTGTAAGTGGTTAAATATATTATTTAACATTAGTTTGAACTGAGTGTTTGTGTACCTCCAAAATGCATATGTAGAAACTTTAATCCCTAAAATGATGGTATTTGAAGATGGAGACTTTGGAAGGTAATTAGGCTTAGATTAGGTAAGGAAAGTAGAACCCCCATGATGGGATGCATGTCTCATAAAAAGATGAATTTTCCCTCTTTATGAAAGGCTGAGTGAGGACATGATAGAAAGAAGGCCCTCTCTGGGATCTGACTGTGCTGGGCACTTGATCTAGCACTTCCAGTCTTCAGAATACTGAGGAATAATTTTTCCCTGTTCAAACCAAATGGTCTGTTGTAATTTGTTATAAAGCCCAAGCAAAGACAAATCCTAAGTTAATCTTAGTGATTATAATAACTGTAGTCAAGAGAAATAGTTAAGTGATTAATCATTAATATCTACAAAAGTGATAAGTTAATTTAGATATTTATTTTCATGAAATATGAGCGCTAAAATTGACATTTCTCTAAGGGAGTTACATAGTTTTTCTTAGGCTCAAAAATGGAAATCTACAAAAAATGTAGCAATTTCATAAAACTGATATGTATAAAAGTTGAATTCCATATTGTCTTTGTTATGTAAAATTACAAAATCAGTGAGAACACAGTGAGAACATTTTCATGCAATCACAACTCTATATATCAGATTAGATCAGACCAGTCGCTCAGTCGTGTCCGACTCTTTGCGACGCCATGAATTGCAGCACGCCAGGCCTCCCTGTCCATCAAAAACTCCCGGAGTTCACTCAGACTCATGTCTATCGAGTCAGTGATGCCATCCAGACATCTCATCCTCTGTCGTCCCCTTCTCCTCCTGCCCGCAATCCCTCCCAGCATCAGAGTCTTTTCCAATGAGTCAACTCTTCGCATGAGGTGGCCAAAGTACTGGAGTTTCCGCTTTAGCATCATTCCTTCCAAAGAAATCCCAGGGCTGATCTTCTTCAGAATGGACTGATTGGATCTCCTTGCAGTCCAAGGGACTCGGAAGACTCCTCTCCAACACCACAGTTCAAAAGCATCAGTTCTTCGGTGCTCAGCCTTCTTCACAGTCCAACTCTCACATCCATACATGACCACAGGAAAAACCATAGCCTTGACTAGATGAACCTTTGCTGGCAAAGTAATGTCTCTGCTTTTGAATATGCTATCTAGGTTGGTCATAACTTTCCTTCCAAGGAGTAAGCGTCTTTTAATTTCATGGCTGCAGTCACCATCTGTAGTGATAAACACAAGCATAAATAATGATATTACATTTTTAACAGTTGTGAATGAAAATCAAATTTTTATAAAGCTTAAATGAATTAAGAAATTTTCATGACATTTTTATAAATACATATATGACAAACTCATGAATTTCTAATGGAATTAAAATTTAATTGCAAAGTCAAAACTTGGTCCATTATTTTAAAAATCTAGTATCAGATTTCATAAAAAAAGATCAATGTCTTTAAGAAACACATCTAATAGGCATTATTCTTCTTCTGTATTTTCCCAACCTTTTTTAATTGATTCAATCCTTCCTTTAAAATTTGTCACAGTAGAATCTTGCCATTATAATCTTGAATTTACACATTTGTATGTTTTCTGATCTTTTTTAATGCTAAATTTTGATATATTTCTGTTAAGATTTTGTAGCATGTTTTGGTCTAAGTACATATTGTTAAAATATGGCCTCTTCCTTTTATTATTTAACTGACTTTAATGCTGAGATGGGGATGACATCTAATGAAACTTGTGTATGGAAATAAGGACAGATGGTTGATTTGGGATTCATAGACACAGCACAGTCAAGCCTGCTGAGGAATCCTTAGAACCTAACTAATTTTAGAGAGGTTTTATTGATTACACAAAGACAGGGCACATTCTAATCATTTTCAGAGCATTATATTGCCTGAGGTACCAAAATCTATTAAACAAGGATTATAAACTTTGTTTTAAACTGGATCCTTAATTGTTTCTTGGTGTAGAGTAAACAGAAGCTCTGTAAGATCAATCAGAGTTACTAAGGCATATTTAAATCATCAGCTTTAATTTTAATCGCTCATATGCCTGAATCTCTGGGGTGCAGCTGTCCATGAAGCTAAATTGCTTTTTTTCCCTATAGGAGTTATTTTAGGTTTGATCCTTCCTCTCCCTCAGGCATCTTAGCTCTGTTTTTATTTATTACTAATATGTTTTTATGAACAAAAGATAATTTACTAGCACGTAGAAGAGTTGACTCATTGGAAAAGACTCTGATACTGGGAGGGATTGGGGGCAGGAGGAGAAGGGGACGACAGAGGATGAGATGGCTGGATGGCATCACTGACTTGATGGATGTGAGTCTGAGTGAACTCCGGGAGTTGGTGATGGACAGGGAGGCCTGGCCAGCTGCAATTCATGGGGTCGCAAAGAGTCGGACACGACTGAGCGACTGAACTGAACTGAACTGAGAAATGTTTATTCAGTGTTTTCTGTAATCTCATGAGGGGATAAAATTAAGAAAAAAAAATTTGAAGAAGTTTTTCATGTGAGTCTACAAGGTACACATGTACAGGTACAAAAACACGCTCCTGGCAGAATCCTGCTTGATCTAAGCTTGGGGAAAATAGTACTTAGTATGTTTTAATAGAACATATATTTCATTGTTATAAATGAAAACTGATTTGATTCATTGAAAAACTGATTTACAACTTTAATTTTAACTTAACTAAACATTTAAAATAAATGTCTTATTTCAGTTTGGGAGGATGGGAAATAAGTAAGTGGAGCACAGCAGACTTTAAGGTCAGTTAAAATACTCCATATGATACTATGATGATTTACCAGTACACGTCACACATTTGTTGTCTGTATGAAATATATATTCTGTGACAAATCCATAGAATGTACAACACCAAGAATGAACCCTAATGGAAAGTATAGACTTTGGATGATTATGATGTGTGAATCTAGCTTCATCAATCATAAAAAATGTACCACTCTGGTTGGGGATGTAGGTAATGGGTGAGGTTCCACATGTGTGCCAAGAGGTATATGGGCAATCTTTGTACCTTCTCCTAAAACTGCTCTGAAACATGAAACTGCTCTAGAAAGTAAAGTCTTAATTTAAAAATTAAATAGATTAAAGTAATTATTGTTAAAAAAAATAGTGAAAACTCTTTTGAGGGTGGTCATAACAAAAAATAATGATTAGCATGAGGAAAAATGACTATAGGAGAATCACTTGAACCATAAGAACAAATTCAGGTAAGGCAAAACAAACAAGATGAACCTGGAGAGGTTAAACCTTTCAATTTGCAGTGACAAATAGGCTGAGGTAAAGAAACTGCTGGATAGCACAATTATGGATATGCTTTATTATAATTTGATTTATGACAAGTAAATCTAATAATAAGAAATAATAATAAATAAGAAATCTATCTTGTGGAGAAAAAATAAATTATCTCTTTCTCTAAAATAATGGCAATATCAGAAGTTTAACCAAGGAATGTGGATAATTCCTTATACCCATCTCTAGTACTCACTGCATTATAATTCTCAGTTCATACCAATATTTCTCACTTGAGATATATAACTGAACTTTTGAGAGTGAGTAGATTTTATTTTTAATGTCTCCAGAACCCAAAGTAATTTCTGGCAAATAATAAGCATTAAATACATAGACTGAATAATACACAGATAAATAGTATGCATATTTGGGAAAAAATTAAACTGCTGTGTTGAAACAGAAAAAAGCCATTGATGAACTTTGATAGAGGAAAATGAGGCAAATATTTGGGTATACACTGAAGAGAGACAACAAAAATTTAGTCTAAGTACCCACTCTGGTGTTCTTGCCTGGAGACCCAGGGACGGGGAAGCCTGGTGGGCTGCTGTCTATGGGGTCGTCAGAGTCAGACACGACTGAAGCAACTTAGCAGCAGCAGCAGCAATAAGATATAAGATAGGTAAGTTCAGTTCAATTGTTCAGTCGTATCCAACGCTTTGCAACCCCATGAACCACAGCACACCAGGCCTCTTTGTCCAGAACCAACTCCCGGACTTTACCCAAGCTCATGTACATTGAGTCAATGATGCCATCTAACCATCTCATCCCCTGTCGTCCCCTTCTCCTCCTGCCCTCAGTCTTTCCCAGCATCAGGGTCTTTTCAAATGAGTCAATTCTTTGCATCAGGTGGCCAAAATATTGGAGTTTCAACTTCAACATCAGTCCTTCCAATGAACATGCAGGACTGATTTCCTTTAGGATGGACTGATTGGATCTCCTTGCAGTCCATGAGACTCTCAAGAGTCTTCTTCAACACCACAGTTCAAAAGTATCAATCTTCTGTGCTCAGCTTTCTTTATAGTCCACCACTCACATCCATACATAACTACTGGAAAAACCATAGCCTTGACTAGACGGACCTTGGTTGGCAAAGTAATGTCTCTGCTTTTGAAAATGCTATCTAGGTTGGTCATAACTTTCCTTCCAAGGAGTAATTGTCTTTTAATTTCATGGCTGCAATCACCATCTGCAGTGATTTTGGAGCCCTCTCCCCACCAACAAAAAAGTCAGCCACTGTTTCCACTGTTTCCCCATCTATTTGCCATGAAGTGATGGGACTGGATGCCATGATCCTAGTTTTCTGAATGTTGAGTTTTAAGCCAATTTTTTTACTCTCCTCTTCCACTTTCATCAAGAGGCTCTTTAGTTCTTCTTCCCTTTCTGCCATAAGGGTGGTGTCATCTGCATATCTGAGGTTACTGATATTTCTCCTGGCAATCTTGATTCCAGCTTGTGCTTCATCCAGCCCAGCATTTCTCATGATGTACTCTGCATATAAGTTAAATAAGCAGGGTGACAATATACAGCCTTGACGTACTCCTTTTCCTATTTGCAACCAGTTCCATGTCCAGTTCTAACTGCTGCTTTCTGACCTACATACAGGTTTCTCAAGAGGCAGGTAGGTGGTCTTGTATTTCCATCTCTTGAAGAATTTTCCAGTCTATTGTGACCCACATAGTCAAAGCTTTGGCATAGTCAATAAAGCAGAAATAGATGTTTTTCTGGAACTCTCTTGCTTTTTTGATGATCCAGTGAATGTTGGCAATTTGATCTCTGGTTCCTCTGCCTTTTCTAAAGTCAGCTTGAACATCTGGAAGTTCATGGTTCACCTATTGCTGAAGCCTGGCTTGGAGAATTTTGAGCATTACTTTATTAGCGTGTGAGATGAGTGCAATTGTGCAGTAGTTTGAGCATTCTTTGGCATTGCCTTTCTTGGGATTGGAGTGAAAGCTGACTGTTTCCAGTCCTGTGGCCCCTGCTGAGTTTTCCAAATTTGCTGGCATATTGAGTGCAACACTTTTTCACAGCATTATCTTTTAGGATTTGAAATAGCTCAACTGGAATTCCATCACCTCCACTAACTTTGTTCGTAGTGATACTTCCTAAGGTTCACTTGACTTCACATTCCAGGATGTCTGTCTCTAGGTGAGTAATCACACCTTCGTGATTATCTGGGTCGTGACAATCTTTTTTCTACAGTTCTTCTGTGTATTCTTGCCACCTCTTCTTAATATCTTCTGCTTCTGTTAGGTTCATACCATTTATGTCCTTTATTGAGCCCATCTTTGCATGAAATGTTCCTTTGGTATCTCTAATTTTCTTGAAACACCTCTCTAGTCTTTCCTATTCTATTGTTTTCCTCTATTTCTTTGCATTGATCGCTGAGGAAGACTTTCCTACCTCTCCTTCCTAAAGGGAGAAATTATTGAGATAAATAAAAAAAACCTTTAAGGTGACTTTGTTCATGCTGAATTCTAAATCTAGACAAGACAAAGTTTTGGTTTTTTTTTTTTCACCCTTCCTACATTCTTTCTGTCCTAAAAAGAGAGACTAAATCTCATTCGGTTCCATCAAGTTTCCTTATCATACTAGTGCCAATCTATTGAAATCTTGATTTTTATTATCAGATATACTTTCAGTACTAGAAAGAAATGTAATAAATGTAGTCCTTATAGTCTATTTTAATGTGTCTAATGGATATACATTAATTAATAAACCTCAGATAATTATGTTTCTGATTTATTCACATTAATTGAATTAAAGTTTTTAAAATGATCATTAATTATTAGCATATTTTGTTCCTTGAATATAGTTTTCCCTTAATTTTCTCAAACGATTGGTTCCAGGACCAAAATTTGCAGATGCTCAAATTCCTTTTGTAGAATAGTGTGATATTTGCATATAATCTACTATATCTCTGTGTACTTTAAATCATTGCTAGGTTTCTTAGAAAGTACAATGTAAATGGCATATAAATACTCTCCTTGGCAAGTTTTTCTTTATAAGGCTTTCTGGAATGTTCTTTATTTTCTCTCATTTTTCTATCTGAAGTTGGTTGAATCCAAGGATGGGGAAACCTAGGATAAGTAGAGTAGACTATACTTTTTTACAACTGTTATTTTTAGCAGCTGCTCCAAATAAGTCTAGCAAAAATCATTTAAATTCCAAATCAAATGCTACCTCTAGTGACTTACTTGGTGATGATAATAGTACCATATATGTGTTTTCAAATTTCTGTGAATTTAGTGTGCTTATAAAATAACACAACTTCTTGTACTTATAGTATTTCATACAAGATCAGAAATGCAAAAACTATTGTAAAGTACATGTATTTGTCTGTGCTTAAGATTTTGTATTGTTTTCAGAAATAAGTTTCTAGGCTTCCCTTGAGGCAGTTACAAAATGTTTTAATCCCTACTGATACCAAGAAAAGTTATATCCCCTAAGGTTAAACAAAGGAAACTGAATGACTCACAATCTGTAAGAAATAAACATTGAATTTACTTCAGTTATCTTACATGTTTGGTTTTTATCCCTGTCATACAGTGTAAAACACACATACACACTCACACATGCATTAGAGCTGTAAAGAGTTGGAATCTCATGTTTCTACCAAAATTTGTTCAAGTTTTTCCTACTATACCTTGTAAGGAATTTTACATTGACCAAAGGCCTTTCAAAATTAATCAAATTAAGAATAAATATGGGAATTATAATTCATCTACTGTAGTCACAATTTCTGAGAATTACTAGGTTTTTATTCTATTCTACTCTATACTACTGAACATTTTTTAAGTAAGGAAATTAACATTTTGAGGGTGCTGTATGATCTTTGTAATTCAATATTTAAAATTGCTGGAGTCACTTAAATGAAAGACCAGAGTTGTTACTGCTACAAAACTCCCTTTTAGCTATTCACCCTTAGCCCTATGTTGAATATGACACTTCTATACATTTAATATCACATTTTCCTTTGCCTAAGCATTACATGCTATTTGTTAAAAGAAAAGCTCTTAAAGAACCATGGAGACCTCTGGCCAACATAAAACCTTAGCAGAAGGTCACAGACTCCTTGATAGCCTGAGGACAGACTCATTGATCAATGCTGACAGAATTCAAAATTCAGTCAGTATCTTAAATGTTAAAGGACAGATGGTCAGCCTCAAGCACTGGGTATCAGTACACAGGAAAGACATTGCAAGAATCATAAAATTCTTGAGATACGTTTTATAAAAATTTAAACTGTCAGTGAAAATAGAAAATATTTCTTCCAATTGGTATATAGTACAAATCATTATTAGAAGTAACAAATACTAAAATGATGTATTTTAATACTCTCTCAACATATCCTCAGTCATACATGGAATTAAATATTCACTACTATTTTAGATGCTATTAAATATCACAAAACTGTCTTTTTAATTTTTTTTTTGAATTTTTGTTAAGTATTCACTCAGTCTTTGTTGTCTTAAAGGCATTGCAACGTATTTTAAGTGGTAGACAAAGTAGACCCTGTCCCTACCTTCATGGAACTCCATTATAATATAGAGATTTATAAATTACTGCAAACGGGCTTGAGTGTGATAGGAGTAGGAAAAAAAGTGGCTCAACAAATGTATTATTGCTTTGATTTTATAAAACTGGCAACAAGAACATGATTTTGCTAGATTTTTTTTGGTTTACAATCTGTATAGATTACAGCATAATTTTTGAGAAAAAAAGCAGTCTACATAGGTGAAAGTGGATATTAGGTATTCTATGAAGTTACGATTCTATGGACTTCCCTAGTGGCTCAGACGGTAAAGCGTCTGCCTACAATGCGGGAGACCCAAGTTCGATTCCTGGGTGGGGAAGATCCCCTGGAGAAGGAAATGGCAACCCACTCCAGTATTCTTGCCTGGAAAATCCCATGGACGGAGGAGCTTGGTTACTGTCCATGGGGTTGCAAAGAGTCGGACACGACTGAGCGACTTCACTATCACTATGAACTTACAAGACATCCAGGTATATACATCAAGTAATTAATTAGGGAGCATACAACTCAGAAGGTCTTCCCAGGTGGCGCCAGTAGTAAAAACCTGCCTCCCAAAGCAAGAGACATAAGAGACACGGGTTCAATCCCTGGGTCGGGAAGATCTCCTGGAGGAGGGCATGACGACGCACTCCAGCATTCTTGCCTGGAGAATCCCATGGACAGAGAAGCCTGGAAAGCTACAGTCCATGGGGTCACAAACAGTCAGGCAAGAATAAAGTGACTTAGCACATACACAAGCATATGTTTCTTATTACTCTAAAGATAATTGTACTGGAAATATTTTGTATAAATATTTTGTATCACTGTTAAAGATGCAGCCTCCCCCAAATTTGTTTATATTCATCTGAAATCTTAAGCAGCAATGAATGCTTCCAGGATAAAGCTGTAAGTTGAAGTAAAATAGCCTGGAGTTTTATTTTGACTATCAGATCAGATCAGATCAGTAGCTCAGTCCTGTCCGACTCTTTGCAACCCCATGAATCGCAGCACGCCAGGCCTCCCTGTCCATCACCAACTCCCGGAGTTCACTCAGACTCACGTCCATCGAGTCAGTGATGCCATCCAGCCAATACCATTTGCTAACTATACAACTTTGGAAAATTAATTTAACCATTGAGACTCTGTTCTATAATGTGAAAAACGGTTAATAACACCTATCTCTTTAAGGTCAGCTCACATTTGCGCTTTAATAGGCCATCAAGTCAGATGGTTGTTGAATATTATCAACATTGCTTATTCATTAATTTTAAGGGATTCATTCATTGGAAAAATATTTTCTGAAACACTACTTCTATGCAGAAATTATTCTATACATTTTTGGATACATTAATAAACAGACAAAAATCTTTGCTGTCCAACAGCTTATATACTAGTGATTGCCAGACCAAAATATAAAAGCTAAACACATTGAGTCTGAAAGAAAAAGTACAAAGTTCACATGTTCATAAACTTTATTCTATTTGTGCAGAATTATATATCTTTAATAATCAAATTGAAAAATCACCCAATAGATTTTAAAAGTGAAGGTTAATTGCAATCATTTATTAATGTATTTATATTTGTTAAATTAAAACATTGAATATTAAAGTTTGATTATTAAATTTTATTTATTAAAGTATCCATTTAGAATATTATAAATGATTCTTTAGTTTCTTTTTTAAATTTTTGATTCTTAGCTTTCCAACTCTCTTTGCATATTAGATAAGTGATGAACAAATTGAGTAATTCCAAAGACAACTATTTTTTTTTTTTTTTACAGTACTTTTGGCAATCTACATTGAGGGCTATTACATTTTCCTAACCATTGATATTTTTCCTCAAACTTACAATCTCTTCACCTGAAAGGAAAATTCACTTCAGTCTTTCAGTCATATCTGACTCTTTATGACCCCATGGACTGCAGCACTCCAGGCTTCCCTGTCCATCACCAGATTCCACAGCTTGCTCAAACTCATGTCCATCGAGTCAGTGATGACATCCAACTATTTCATCCTCTGTCATCCCCTTCTCCTGCCTTCAATCATTCCCAGAATCAGGATCATTTCCAATGAGCTGGTTCTTTGTATCAGGTGACTAGAGTATCGGAGTTTCAGCTTCATCATCAGTCCTTCCAGTGAATATTCAGGACTGATTTCCTTTAGGATGGACTGGTTGGATCTCCTTGCAGTCCAAGGGACTCTCAAGAGTCTTCTTCAACACCACAGTTCAAAAGCATCAGTTCTTTGGCACTCAGTCTTCATTATAGGCCAACTCTTAAATCCATACACAACTACTGGAAAAACCATAGCTTTGACTAGACGGACCTTTGTTGGCAAAGTAATGTCTCTGTTTCTTAATATGCTGTCTAGGTAGGTCATAGGTTTTCTTCCAAGGAGTAAGCATTTTTAATTTTATGGCTGCAGTCACCATCTGCAGTGATTTAACAGCCACAAAAAATAAAGTCTCTCACTGTTTCCATTGTTTCCCCATCTATTTGCCATGAAGTGATGGGACCGGATGCCACAATCTTAGTTTTTTGAATGTTAAGTTTTAAGTCAGCTTTTTCACTCTCCTTTTTCACTTTCATCAAGAGGCTCTTTAGTTATTAATTTTCAGCAATAAGGGTGATCTTATCAGCATATCTGAGGTTATTGTTATTTCTCCTGGCAATCCTGATTTCAGCTTGAGCTTTATACAGCCTGGAATTTTGCATGATTTACTCTGCATATGAGTTAAATAAGCAGGGTGACAATATAAAGCCTTGACGTACTCCTTTTCCAATGTGGAACCAGTCTGTTATTCTATGTCCAGTTCTGTTTCTTGACCTGCATACAGATTTCTCAGGAGGCAGGTAAGGTGGTCTGGTATTCCCATCTCGAAGAATTTTCCACAGTTTGATGTGATCCACAGAGTCAAAGCTTTGGCATAGTCAATGATGCAGGCGTAGATGTTGTTCTGGAACTCTCCTGCTTTTTTTCTATGATTCAACAAATGATGGCAATTTGATCTCTGGTTCCTCTGCCTTTTCTAAATCCAGCTTGAATATCTGGAAGTTTACAATTCACATACTTTTGAAGCCTGGCTTGGAGAACTTTGAACATTACTTTGCTAGCATGTGAGATCGGTGCAATTGTGTGGTAGTTTGAACATTCTTCAGCATTGCCATTGTTTTGGATTGGAATGAAACCTGACTTTTTCCAGTCCTGTGGCCACTGCTGAGTTTTCCAAGTTTTCTGGCATATTGAGTGTAACACTTTCATAGAATCATCTTTTAGTTTTTGAAATAGCTCAACTGAAATTCCTCACCTCCACTAGCTTTATTCGTAGTGATGCTTCCTAAGACCCACTTGACCGCATTCCAGAATCTCTGGCTCTAGGTGAATGGTCATACCATCATTGTTATCTGGGTCATGAAGAGCTTTTATATGTAGTTCTTCTGTGTATTCTTGCCACCTCTTCTTAATGTCTTCTGCTTCTGTTAGGTCCATACCATTTCTGTCCTTTATTGTGCCCATCTTTGCATGAAATGTTCCCTTGGTATCTCTAATTTTCTTGAAGAGATCTCTAGTATTTCATATTCTATTGTTTGCCTCTATTTCTTTGCATTGATCGTTCAGGAAGGCTGTCTTATCTCTCCTTGCTATTCTTTGGACTTCTGCATTCAAAGGGGTCTAATCTTTCCTTTTCACCTTTGCCTTTAGCTTCTCTTCTTTTCTCAGCTATCTTTCAGCCCCATCAGACAACCACTTTGCCTTTTTGCATTTCTTTTTCTTGGGGATGGTCTTGAACACTGCTTCCTGTACAATGTCATGAACCTCTGTCCATAGTTCTTCAGACACTCTGTCTATCAGATCTAATCCCTTGAATCTATTTGTCACTTCCACTGTATAATCATAAGGTATTTGATTTAGGTCATACCTGAATGGTCTAGTGGTTTTCCTTACTTTCTTTAAGTCTGAATTTGGCAATAAGGAGTTCTTGATCTGAGCCACACTCAGCTTCCAGTCTTGTTTTTGTTGACTGTATAGAGCTTCTCCATCTTTGGCTGCAAAGAATATAATCAATCTGATTTCAGTATTGACTATCTGGCGATGTCCATGTGTAGAGTCTTCTCTTGTGTTGTTGGAAGAGGGTGTTTGCTACGACCAGTGTGTTCTCTTGGCAAAACTCTGTTTGCCTTTGCACTGCTTCATTTTGTACTCCGAGGCCAAATTTGCCTGTTACTTTACGTATTTTTTGACTACCTACTTTAGGATTCCAGGCCCCTACAATGAAAAGGACATCTTATTTTAGGTGTTAGTTCTAGAAGATCTTGTAGGTCTTCATAGAACTGTTGAACTTTAGCTTCTTCAGCATGACTGGTCAGGGCATAGACTTGGATTACTGTGATATTGAATGGTTTGTCTTAGAAATAAACATCAATCATTCTGTCACTTTTGAGATTACATCCAGGTACTGCATTTCAGACTCTTGTTGACTATGAGAGCTACTCCATTTCTTCTAAGGAGTTCTTGTCCACAGTAGTAGATATAATGGTCATCTGAGTTAAATTCACCCATTCCAGTCCATTCTAATTACTGATTCCTAAATGTTGATGTTCATTCTTGCAATCTCCTGTTTGACCACTTCCAATTTGTCTTGATTCATGGACCTAACATTCCAGGTTCCTATGCAATATTCTTTACAGCATCCAACTTTATTTCCATCACCAGTCACATCCACGACTGGGCATTGTTTTTGCTTTCGCATGATCTCTTCATTCTTTCCAGAGAAGGAAACAGCAACCCACTCCAGTATTCTTGCCTGGAGAATCCCGTGGAAAGAGGAGCCTGAAGGGCTGCTCTCCATAGGGTTGCACAAAGTTGGACACGACTGACGTGACTTAGCATGCATGCATGCATTGGAGAAGGAAATGGCAAGCCACTCCAGTATTCTTGCCTGGAGAATCCCAGGGACAGAGGAGCCTGGTGGGCTGCTGTCTATGGGGTCACACAGAGTCGGACACGACTGAAGTGACTTAGCAGCAGCAGCAGCTTTGTTCTTTCTGGAGTTATTTCTCCACTTTTCTCCAGTAGTATATGGGAAAGAAAAAGGGGCAAGTAATTAAGTATTTTAAGCCCATACTATCTGTCAGAATTTAATGCTTTGTAATGCCTATTATACAAAGATGATAAAGACTACATTGGTAATTGACAGCAAACTATTGATCCCTGGTTGATCTGATAGCACTGTTTATTAACTTTATTACACAAAGTTGAAAGTGGACAATTTATTAGAGAAAGACCATATATTTTCTGCATATCTCAGTCACAAAATAAAAGGAAGTTTATGCAAAAATGACTACTATATTTCTAGGAGTAACTAAGATTTATATGGATTTAAACCTAGCTTTGAGCTTCCCTGGTGGCTCAGTGGTAATGAATATACGTGTCAATGCTGGAGATGCAAGAGACATGGGTTCAGTGGCTGGGTTGGGAAAATACCTTGCAGAAGGAAATGGCAACTCACTCCAGTATTCTTGCCTGGGAAATCCTCTGGACAGGGGAACCTGGTCTCTCAAAAAGTCAGTCAGGACTGAGCAACTAAGCACAGACCAGTACATGAAGTACATGATTGTAGAGTTAAATACTGATACTGAGTACTTTGACTGTGTGATCATTAGATATCTGTGGGCTGACTGTGTGAAAGTGATTTAGCTATAACTTACCATGAAATAGTCAAGGTATGACTAATTCAGATGTGAATGATTTCTGCTTACATTTTCTAATATTATCCAGGGCAGAATATGGAGGGGGTAGCTGTTTCCTTCTCCAGGGCTTTTTCCCAACCCAGGGATCAAATCCAGTTCTCTAGCATTGCAGGTGGATTCTTTACCAGCTGAGCCACCAGGAAAGCCCATATTTTTTAATACATGCTGCTAAACCAGGATATTGACCAACACCTTTCACAAAACTTTTTTTGTTTTTTTTTGTCCCAGTGCCCAGGGACTCAAACCCTTAAACATTTGTGAGCATCAGCCTCATCAATTATTTTGACAGCCACTGGGCTGGATCAGAGAACCATAAAAAGTCACACTATGGATGAAAAAAATAACTCAGTAGAAAACTGTTGAAAATGAAAATTTCCATCATTCTAACATAGTTTACCTACTTGAATTTTCATGCTTCAACAGAAAAGAGAGAATGAAATCAGCAAGTACAATGGTGAGTAAAAAGTGAGCATCTAACTTTATGGATTTGTGTGTTCTTTCTCAAATATGTTTTGAGGAAAAAAATTATTCATTACTTGGATGCTTGGATTCATTATTTGGATGTATAATACATATTTCAGTTTCTTACTTGAGTTCTTCTTAATCAATATTTGATAAACAATTCCTTCAAAACATTTTCATTTTTTTCTAATGAAATTTCTTATTAAAGATTACATGCTTCATAGCTACATTTTTATAAGTAACTTTAACTTAATAAAATGTAGAGAAACATTTTTTAGGTTGACTTGTTTTGGAAAAACACACTTTTTTCCCCTAAAATAAATCTGTGAAACATGAATAATTGTATGTTTTTAAAGTTTGTCTTTTCTGACTGAAATACAGTCTAGATTGTCCATGAAATAATGTTACCAAAATATTTCCTGAGCAAAGGTAACTAGTAAACTAAATTTAACTTTAAATTCAATCATGTAGAAGATATATTTGTTTGTGCTAGAAGCAAAAGAATAAAAACTGTTTTTCCTAGAAATTTTTAGAACTTTATTTTTTAATTTTTAAATTTTGTTTTATTCCAAATAAAGAAAATTTTAGTCCATTCCATTCTCCACTGTTGTTTTTTGTTGTTTTAGTCACTAAGTCATCCCCAGGGATTGAACCTGCATCTCCTGCATTGGCAGGTAGATTTAATGCTGCACAGGTAAAGCCACTTTTATTGCCTTTAAATAAATATTTGTGACCAAACAATATATTTAACTACATTTCTCTAATGATTGTCTTTCAAATCATCTAAATTTATTTTTTGACAAGTATCAATAGTTGTGGGGCTTCCCTGGTAGCTAAGACTGTAAAGAATCTGCCTGTAATGTGGGTCTTACCTCTGAGTAGGAAAGATCCCTTGGGGAAGGAAATGGCAACCCACTCCAATATTCTTGCCTTGAGAATTCCTTGGACAGAGAACCCTGGAGAGCTGCAGTCTGTGGGGTCACAAAGAGTCAGACATGACTGAATGACTAACACTTTTCATTTTCACTATCATTAGCTGTGAACAGTTGTCCTAGAAGTGGATCTATCTAAAGTATCTGAAACAGTTATTTAAAGATCAGTTTATGATGATGAAACTTAGATATTGAATTTATATATTTAATTTTCAACTTGACTGAATTATTTCAGACCAAGATCTAGCTGAAAAGTATTTTCAGTGCACAAACACCTTTTTTAAGGGGTGAGGGAGGTGGAATCTGACTTTTTATGTTTCTGCTATATAACTTTAACCAGATTTGCAAATAGTGTTGCTTTTAAAAGCCCATGAAAGATTTTTAAACAATGTATTTTAACAAGAAAATGTGTTAAGTATTGTTATAGTGAGGCAAGAGGTCAAGGTTTTAAAAGGTATAATGTTAATATGTGCTACTTATAATCAAATTGTAGGAAATAAGGCAAAATATGCATTTAATATTTGTAGGTGAAGAGCAAATACCATTTTTTAGTGTTTATTTTAATTAAAGTTTTCTTGGTAGCTTCCTGAAAAGATGCAATTTACACTTCTTTTTATGAGAATCACAATCTCCTTAGCTTCTAGGCTTACAATCATTGCTTGAGGGCTTTATCTATTAATAGAGTCATTCTCATTGTCTTCCTAATCTTTGACTCTGCCACAAGTACCGATCTGAAAATGGATTGCCCCAGGAAAATGGCACCATAAATTGCTTAGTATTCTTAAAACAATTAGAGAATCTTTTGCTCTTGTACAAATGGGTACTTGAGTCTGTCAGCTAGATCAGATAAAGTTGTATAACCAATGGATTGATTAGACTTCTCAGAAATGTCCTTCACATATGTCTGTTTTCCACTTCTCACAATAAACATATTTAATGCATTTTATTTTATTTCTATATTGTTTTCTAAGAAATCTTCATTTTGGATAATATGGAATCAAGAATAATACTAAATCATTGACACTGCTTGGCACAGTGCAGTTATAAAATGTAAAAAATAATCAAAAGTTCCACTTGAATACGATAAGAGTATCAAATTTTTGTACAAAATGGGTGAACAATTATAAAGCCCTGTTCATACATTGATTCCCACCTCTATATCAAAAGTGAAGTGAAGTCGCTCAGTCGTGTCCAACTCTTTGAGACCCCATGGACTGTAGCCTACCAGGCTTCTCAGTCCATGGGATTCTCCAGGCAAGAATACTGGAGTGGGTTACCATTTCCTTCGCCGGGGGATCTTCCAGACCCAGGGATCGAACCCGGGTCTCCTGCATTGGAGGCAGATGCTTTAATCTCTGAGCCACCAGGGAAGACCCTATACCAAAATACAGCAATGTTTATTATTCTTAACTAAAAGCACAGGTATTTAAGTAAACATTATGTAATAACAAAGCACTGGTATATACTTCAATGTTGAAGTAACTCAAATATTAATAAATGCATTGTTATTGACTTTATAAATGCCAGCCCTTATAATCATTTCTTACATATCTGGCCATGTATTAAAATACTTGATAATATGAACAGCAAAACAATCTCATTCATATACATGATTTAAAAATTTTAGTAGTAGTGTGATTTTTCAAAGTAGTTGATATCTATTAATCCCATGCTCCTATCCCTTCCTAACTCCTGCTCCTCTTTGGTAACCATAAGTTTGTTTTCTGTCTGTGGATCTATTTCTGTTGTATATATACTCATTTGTATTATTTTTTATATTCTAATTACAAGTGATATCATATAGTATTTGCCTTTCTCTGAATTATTTCCCTGAGCATAATGTTTTCTAGGTCCATTCATATTACTACAAATGGAAATAATTCATCATTTTTAATGACTGAGTAATATTCCATTGTATATGGCATATATGTGTGTGTATTATATTGTTTATGTATATTATATATACAATGGAAAGGAAATTATATATATGCATAATCTACACATATATATGTGTAGAACACACATATTATATATAATATATATACAATGGAATGGAAATTATATATTATTATATATGCATATATATTATACATATGTATATTAAACATACATATATATGCCACATTTTCTTAAGCTATTGTCTGTTGATGGGTGCTTGGATTGCTTCCATATCTTGGCTATTGTAAATATTCTTCTGTGAACATTGGGATGCATGTATCCTTTCAAATTAGAGCTTGCAAAGATCAAATTTTTCTGATTTTAAGAATATTTCTTTCGTATCAAGTTTCCTAATAATTCATCGAGTATATAAAAATTATATATATGTGTGAGGCAGGTAACATTACTTTTTTTTCTTTTTTCTTTTTTGCATGAGGATAGACTTGTAATAAGAATAACAATCTAGTAATTCATGAAAGAAATAGAAGAAGTTGCTAATATCAAGGGAGTGTGTAATTTCCTCAGTTCTGTCTCATCACAACAAAAATTTGAAGTGACAGACCAGCATTACAGCCTTCGGACAGGCCAGTGTTACAACTCTTGGACAGGCCTGTGTCATAGCTCTCGGATGGACCAGTATTACAGCTCCGTGTTACAGCTCAGTTTTATTTAGAAAATAAAGGAAAATACATCCTTGAGGTGTGAGGGCATGCTGACTCAAAAAACATGAAAAGAAGGGGAAGAGGGGTAGAGAGAGACCCCCCCCCCCAGCCCTTTGACTCCTCTTTTTATATGTTTTTTTCTCCTCCCCCTGGGCCGGCCCTATGTAAATTGGGCTAGCCAGGAGTGCTGTGTGTTATACCTGAGGTCCTCACTCCAGTCCTCAGACCTTCGTTTGTTCTATTGTTGTGAACTTTACCCTTATTATCTTTTAGCTACCACCATTCTGGACTCCTTTTTCCTATTCTAACATTCCCTCCTTAAGAGATCGGAGGCCCAATTCTTTGGGAATAGGGGCATCAAGGTCTTTTTGGCTACTTCCTGCTGAACTGGAGGGGCCGCAGTGAGGGGCATTGGGCCTTCCCCTCTTGCTAGTCTTAGGCCTCAGAGTCCTTATACTGATATCCATCTAAGGGTAAGTGATATTTTCTATGGTCACCTATAGTTTTATATATCCTTGTTGAACTGGCACTGCATGCTGTAGCTTGTTGACCTGGGCAGAGACAAAATGGGATAGCCAATTGATAACACATTGAGCAATCATAAGCTGCATCAATATGGTATAACAAGGACTAGTAGGGGCATTAGCCAACACCAAATTTCCATCACCATGATGTCTCAAGTCCCTCCTTGTTCAGGGACCAGAAGATCTATCTCCCGTCTCTTTTGGAGTACAACCCCTGCCAAACTGTGTTGGCTCTTTAGAGCTGTCCTGAGAAATCTTATCTCCAGAAACTTAATTTCGGGGGTGTTAATTAGAATGGCACTCATTTGTAGTTCTGAATAGGTATCTGAGATCTCCCAGGGGCTCACAGGTGTATTGAGTGTCCTCTTCTGTTTTCTTCTGCAGCTTGACTCGTGAGTAGTGAATCCAGGAGTTGTGTCCTGGTACCTTGATTGCTGTGGGGGTAAAAAGTATTACAGGGTAGGGGCCCTTCCATGTGGGCTGGAGTTGAGCCTTTGGAGACCCATCTTTCCAGATTTTAATTAGGACTTGAGTCCCTGGAGCATATAGTGATGACTCCTTAGAATCTTTTGGATCCTGGTTGACACCCCACAAGCATATATCCTGTTGGAATTGCCCAATGGCCATGGTATAAGACTGGAAGGTCTGAGCCTCTGGATCTAGGAAGAGGTCATTTATATAAACAAAAGGTCTCCCATAGAATCTCATAAGGACTAAGACCAACCTGTTCCTTAGGGGTAGTATGGGTGCAAGGAGAGCTATTGGTAAAGCCTCCTTCCATCCCAGAAAGGTCTCTCCTGGGTCATCTTTTTTATTATTGATTTTAAGAATTGGTTGGCTCTTTCTACTTTTCCTGAAGACTGAGGCCTCCAGGCACAATGCAGATAATAAGTAATGTCTGATGTTCTAGAGACCCCTTGGGTGACCTTAGAAGTAAATGATGTCCCATTGTCACTTTGTAATGACCTGGGCAGACCAAATCTCGGAATGATTTCATAGACTAGATTTTTTTTTTTTTTTTAACCACATCCTCAACCTTTTCAGTCCAGGTGGGAAAGCCTTCAATCAATCCTGTGAATGTATCTATCATGACTAATAGGTATTTATACCCTTGAGAAACTGGCATCTGGGTGAAGTCCATCTGCCAGTCCTCTCCTGGGTAGGTCCCATGTTGTTGGATGGGCTGGGCCAGCTGTGGTCTTCAAGCTCCTTGGGGGTTGTTTAATTATCAAGTGGGACAAGAGGAGACCACTTGCCTTATCATCGTTTGGAGGCCTGTTCCTCTGAAGGAACTTTCTAGTAATCTTTGGAGGGCCTTTTCCCCTAAATGAGTGGTCCATGTAAGGAGTTAACCAACTTCCACTGGAGGTTCCCAGGCAGAAAAAAGAGTCCATTCTTTTGGAACTACCCCATATGATCTTCTTGAAATCCCTCACACTTAGCTTTAAGAGTCTCACCTTCAGTATATGAAGGAGTTTCTGGCAAATTAGTCTGTGGAACTAAGGTGGCAACCCCTATGATGTCATTGTTCTGTAATGCTGCTCTCTTAGCTGCATGATTGACTACTTGGTTCCCTCATACCACTTCAATGCTTCCTTTTTGATGTCCTTTACAGTGGGAGAATGAAACCTCAGTGGGCCAATGAACTGACTCCAAGGGCCTAAGGATTTGATGACCATATTTGACTGGGGACTCTCGGGTCATCAAGAGGCCTCTTTCTTTCCAAATAGCAGCATGTACATGTAGCACCAGAAAGGCATACTTGGACTCAGGGTAAATGGCTATTCTTTTTCGTTTTCCCAACTCTAAAGCTCGAGTCTAGGGCTTTGAGCTCAGCTAATTGGCTTGAAGTACCTGGTGGCAAAGGTTTAGCCACTATGGCTAAAATTGGAGACTACTGCATATCCGGCTCTTCATTTTCCATCCAAGACAAAGCTGCTTCCATCAGTGTACCAAATTTCCTCAGGATTGGTCAGAGGATCTTCTGACAATCCCTTTTGGGGTTTTGTCCAGTGGTCCAAGGTTTCTAGGCAAGAGTGAAAGGGGAGAGAGCCCTCGGGACGGCGGGGGTTGGGGAGGGGAGCGGGTAGGCAGGAGGGTGGCTGGGATAAGAACCTCACAAGGGGATATAGTGAGGCCTGGATTTCCCATCATCACTTCTTGATGTCTGAGGATTCTTTGATCAGACATCCATAAATGTCCTCTCTCATTTAACAGTTCACTCCCATTTAAGTATCACTTAGTGGCTGGTAAAAATAGTTAGTCTGTCCCCAAAAGAAAGTTTTAAAGCATCTTCTATCAGGATTGAAATAGCTGCAAGTTTTCAAAGGCAGGGAGAGATTTCTTCCCAATAAGGGAGGAGGACAGTCAGGGACCACTAGAAACTGGTGGGAAAATATTTGTCCATCTCAGCAACAAAAAAGTACTCTGGTGAATCTTTTTGTAATTGTTTTTCCTGTAGCACCCCAAATGGTACAGATTTGGGAGGAGAAGGCTCTGGAGTAGGAGGTCAGGACAGAGTAGTCCCTGTGTCAACCAAGAAATTTTTGGACTTTCCTGCCACATCCAGTTGCACCCTTGGCTCCAGCCCCATGATGGTTATCTGTGACAGATGGGCTGGCTAGAGTGGGCAGCTTCAGTCCTGTTGAACCATCATGAGGAAAGTCATGGCTCTTGGCCTTGAGGCTTTTGGGTTCCGAGGGCAAAGTGCCACCCAATGTCCCAGTTGATGGCATATGTAGCAAGCCATTTTAGGAGACTTATCATGGTATGGTCATTCTTTGGCCCAGTGCCCCGCCTGTCTACAGATTAGGCATTTGCTTAGTGCCTTGTCCTTCAAGGACTCAGGGTTTGCCATAGGGCTTCCCTGGAGGGTGGCCAGCATCTGGGCATGCCTTATCTCTTTCCTTTCCTCCCTCTTCTGGGCCTTGGCCTTCCTCTCCTATTCTCCGTTATAGAAGGTATTGGTGGCTGCCTTTAGATGAGGACCACCTCATCTAAAGAGGCAGCAGGGTCCTGCTGCTGTAGATGTTGTAACTTTATCCGATGCACATTGGGACAGGAATTTGTCCTTTAAAATCACTTGTCCCTTGTAAGAGTCTAAGTCCAGATTGGTAAACTTATGAAGGGCCTTTTATAGCCTCTCATAGAAATCAATGGGGCTCACATTGTACTCCTGAGTTATTGCTGAGACTGGGCACATTTCCACAAGTAATAGGCTTCCTTCTATTTCCATGGGTGGATTTCCTTAAGGTTGAGTCTTTCTGAAGCTTATCCTACTCAGTATTGTTGCAACCTGAGAGCCAGGGGTCCCCGGGCCAGGTTGTAGGTCCCCAGGCAGGTTGATGTGACAGCCTCCTGGAGACCAAGGCCTCCTTCAGGTGATCGACAGCCTCCTTCAGGCAGGTCAAGGCGTGTTGGTCTCCCAAGAACTGGGTCCCTGGACAGGTCAAGGCATGTCGACCTCCTGGGACCCCTGGACTGTTGGGTCCCTGAGCAGGTTGAGGCATGACAACATTTTGAAGACCAGATCCCTAGGCAGGTCGATCTCGACCTCTTGGGACCCCTGGACTGGAGTTAGGCCTCCCCAAGGTCTCCAGCCTGACCAGTGCTGGGTAGGATTAACGGGTTGTAATTTTAACTCATTGCCTGTTTGTTCACCACAAATGGGAATAGATATCATGATGTACAGCAATCCAAGCCTGCGCCCTGAGACTGGTAACCTAGTGAAATAGCCATAAGCCTTATCCTCTTACTGCTCTAAGAAAATGTAAATCACTAATTACCTTCCCTAGTCTTCTATAAGAGCAGCTTAGTGTGTTTCCAATGGTAAACATTTCATTGTCATAGACCCACTTTAGGTAATAGCAGAAGTAATGACAAAGGAGTGGGTTATCTGGTCCTGTTAGGGGCATTAAGAGTATTTTAATAATAGGTGGGGTGGAGCAATGTTGCCTGCAGGGTGGCAGGGTCCTGGTTATAGGAGTTAGTAAGTGGCTTAAGGACAAATTGATAAGAGGCAACAGACCAGATGTTCCATAAAAGTGCAGTGGAGATTTGATCCTGGGGTATGTTTGTAACTTTAGGAGAAGGGTGGTAAAGGTTTGGGCCCAAACGGCCTGCAGGGCTAACTCCCAAAGTGGCAAACATTATCCCTGGAAGCCCAGCTGCGTTTGAAGGGATGCCAACAGATGGATTTCTAGCAGGCATTGTGTGCCTGTTGCCCACCCTTGTGGGTTCACTGAAAGATGCTGTTGTTGCACATGTTGTAGGAAACATGGAAGATGAAGGGCTGAATATCTAGAGAGATTGGATATTATATAGCATTTCCCTGCCAAAAGCCAGCTACTTTCTGGTTGTCCCTCCAGAAGATTGTAGAGGCAACATTGTGGGTCTGGATGGGGCTCAGGAAAAGAGCATGAAGAAGGAGGAAAGGGGGCAGGGCACAACTTTTGAAAGAACGACATAGCCCAAGGGTATAATATAAACTGATTAAAATCAAATGGGTCCAAGATGACAAGTCAGATTCAACTAAACCTTGATCTGCAATCTTCAAGCTAAATGACACATCCAGAGGTGGCAGGACAGTTCCACGGCACTGTCAAAAGAAGGAGGAGTGTGTGGTTCCCCAATGGTTGGGGTGATACTCCCACACATTAGCATATGAGTTCACCTAGCTGCAAAAAACTAGCCACACTGCATTCCACGGCCAAAGCACTTGCCCTCTGTGATGGCCCACATCCTGTGGAGTGTGCTTCTCTCTAAATCCTAACAAATCCACCTCTTACCTATCGCTGTGTCTCCTTGAATTTTTGCAAGGAGACATCAGAGCCTGAGCTTCATTAGGTCCTGAAGCCAGGCATCATGGGTTTTGGCTGGGCTTAATCCCGGGAGAGAGGAATTGAAGGACGGGAGGAAAAATCAGTGGGGAAAATGTGCCAAGGACTCCCCTTCATAACCTGACCTGTGCTCACAGTTTTCATTGGCCTGATCCTTGGCACAAAGATTTAGGAAAGAAGAACCCCACTGGCTTGGGTAACAGCTCCAAGAGCACAGAGGATAGTGGAGCCTTCAGGACACACTGAGGAGTAGCCTCTCCAGAGTCCCTCAGTTGCGCCCACTGCCACTTGCCTGTTTACAGGGGGTTCAAGGAAACAAGAAGTAGAGATTGTAAAGGATTTAAGATTTCGTTAGGCATATGTCCTTCCAGCCATAGGAGTGAGGACCTTAACCAGAGGTCTTCTAGAATCTGAGACCGAGCCTCATGAGCTTTCAGCTGAGTTTCTTTTTTGATGCCCCAGTTTCCAGCATGCTGGGCTTCTTGTCACTTCCCCTGGGTTTTCTTTGCATTCAGCTTCCACTGCAGGAGCTTTTGCCGAGATGGGTTCCTGCCCTGCTTGGCCTCCTCCCTGTGGGGTCTGCACCAAGTCTGTTTCAGCCAGATTAAATCCAAGAAACGGCACCATAGATGTCAGGGGAGTGTGTAATTTCCTCAGTTCTGTCTCATCACAACAAAAACTTGAAGCGATGGACCAGCATTACAGCCCTTGGATGGGCCAGTGTTACAGCTCTTGGACAGACCAGTGTCACAGCTCTCGGATGGACCAGTGTTACAGCTCCGTGTTACAGCTCAGTTTTATTTAGAAGATAAAGGAAAATACACCCTGGAGGTATGAGGGCATGCCGACCCAAAAAACACAAAGAGAGAGAGAGAGGAGAGAGGCCTCTAGCCCTTTGGCTCCTCTTTTTATATGTCTTTTTCTCCTTCCCTTGGGCCTGCCTTATGTAAATTGGACTAGCCAGGAGTGCTGTTTGTTCTACCTGAGGCTCTCACTCCAGTCCTTGGACCTTCCTTTGTTCTATTTTCGAGGGCTTTTCCCTTTATTTTCTTTTAGCCACTGCCATTCTAGACTCCTTTTTCCTATTCTAACTACTTAACATTAAGAAAGCTATTAGTTTATTTTTTATTGAGCACAGTTGCTTTACAATGTTGTTAGTTTCTGGTGTACAACAAAGTGAATCAGCTATATGTACACACATACCCCCTCCTCTTGAATCTCCCTCTCACCCCTTTCATCCCACTCATAGAGAACAAACATGTGGACACAGAGGAAAATGGAAGGTGAGACGAATTGGAAGAGTAGGATTCACATCTGTACTCTACCATGTGAAAAAGAAAGCTAATTATTAAGGCTTAAAGGCACAAAAAAAAAGAAAAAGAAAGAAAGAAAAGGAAAGAAATGTCTTTCTTAGAGTTTTTGTGAGACACAAAACAATATAAAGGTAGAAAGTTAAACATTCCATGTTAACTTTTCCTTTGGTACCTACATCCTCAGTTGTAATACTCCAAAGATTAAAGACCCTCTAGCAAACCAAACTAAGGATCAGTTTCTTCCTTGGTAAACAAAGTTATCTGTATTATGTGATATTCTGCTCCAATCCTCTCAAAAAAAAAAAAAAAAAAAAAAAGCTCTGGCATTTGTGACTCTGATTTCCAATTGATTCTGGATGTAAAATGATCATAGAGGCCAAGGATGAACACAAAGCACTGGGTGCACAGTGTACTAGGCATCAACATTTAATGTTTTATGGAAACTGATCATAAGGAGAAAGAAGATAAACCTATTGTATTTGTCTGTCTGTGTCAGCAGATAAAATATTCTTTCAGTAATATGCTACTCATCCTTGCAAGATTTTTCCATAAATAATTTTTAGAGGATTTAAGAGAATATAATGTGGCCTTCCAGTATCCATAAAACTAGTAAATACATATATACAGCCACTGTGCTCCTGGTGTTAAATGTTCATAGTAGCATATTTTTCATCTGTTGTTAAAATCTGCAACAATAAGACTGTTGAGCTATGCAGAAAATTGATAGCTTATTCTGTTCCTGGAGAGAAAATACACACTCATACCTGGATCAAATATTCACATAACATTATGGTCTAAATTTTACCTCTTGCTAATGCAATGAAATCATCATCCTTATTTATAGTTACTACCCTAGTGTGCAGAATGTGCAACATCTGTTTTATTTGGATAGAATTCTAACTGCATATTTTAGAAAATGAGGTTTCATCATATTCCCTGTAATAGGAAGGACAGATCTCCTCTAGTAATAAGTTATCTTCCCAGAAGATCCACTAAAGTAGATCCACTAAAGTAAACTGTGAGTGGACATTTCAAAATAAAGAAACTCAATTCCTGCAAGGCATACAAAAAAAAAATCTGTCTCTCTTCTAGTCTTCTTCATTAATGGACCAAAAAAAAAAGAAAAAATCATTCATTAGATGAGATAATTGCTGTTCTGAAAAACACAGAGTGTGGTTTTGGGCAAATAACAACAAGTAATTATAGCTTCAGAGTGAAGTTAAGGGTGTTGGGAGAATGAGTGAAAGTGCAAGACATCAGAATGAATTTAGGGGACTAAAAGCACTATGAAGGCAAGCCTTGGATGAAAGGTAACTGGAATAGCTGCCAATCTGAGCAGAACATGGGGAGGGTGGATAGGAATGAAGGAAGTCACTGTAGAAAGACAGCTAGGAGTAGCATTCATTAGATTTAGTTTGTCATCAGAAATATCAAATGATATCTGTTTAAAAATACTGATTCTGAGCTATACTCCCTCAGATTTAGTATTAATTTAGGTTTTTAAACTTATATAATGATTCTAATTTCCAGAATTGGAAATCACTGAATTTAGAGTTTATGTAATACTCTATCCATTATACACAAGGGAATCTCTCCATTGGAATGGAATGAAATTAGCTCAACATTTCTGCAGTTAATGGTTCAAGAGGATATCCAAAATTAAAGCACAGAAATGGGCGCAAGAGGAAATAGCAAAGGCGAATATTGATATTGTATTAAGAAACAGGAGCCAGTGGGGGAGAAGGCTGAGTCTTTTAGGAGCAAAGATATTGAGAATTTGACCTAAAAGTTAAAATCTTTTATCATCAGTTAGAAATTTTTCATGTCATTTATGATTCATATCTGGGGACAAGAAGGAGTTTAACATTTAAAATACTCAAAAGCTGTAACACATGGTTTCTATATTTTAAATGAAAAATCCAGACCTATATTCCATATTAAATATTAGAAGAAAATATTAAAGCAAAAAAATAGCTTTTACTCAGGGAGTAGAACATAATAGGGACACATGCTGCAGGAGAAACTGTTAGATATAAAGGAAAATAGAGCTCAAAGAACACTCTTCCTGGAGATCCAGATATTGCTTCCAATATAGAGACAAAATGAGCAGAATTTTCCAATTTCCAGAGACAGAAGATCAGAGAACCCTTGACAGTGCACGCTCTGAAGAAATCGGGGGAATTACAGAGACCAAGAAGAAAAGCAAAAGTCAGGATCAACAGGGAATCTGCTGACAAGCGCAGCCTCTTAATGTAGTGCAGGTGGTCATAAAAAGTCAAGGTAAAACATGTGAACATTGAGATTTCATAGAAATAGATTATGACATCCGGTCCCATCACTTCTTGGCAAATAGATGGGGGAAAACAATGGAAACAGTGACAGACATTATTTTCTTGGGTTCCAAAATCACTGCAGATGGTGACTGCAGCCATGAAATTAAAAGACATTTGCTCTTTGGGAGAAAAGCTATGACAAATTTAGACAGTGTTTTAAAAAGCAGATACATCACTTTATTGACAAAGGTTGTATAGTCAAAGCTATGGTTTGTCCAGTAGTCACATACAGATGTGAGACTTGGACTGTAAAGAAGGCTTAGTGCTGAAGAATTGATGCTTTTGAACATCAAAAGTGCTGGAGAAGACTAGAGAGTCCCTTGGATAGGAAAGAGATCAAATCAGTCAATTCTAAAGGAAATTAACCCTGAATATTCATTGGAAGGACTGACGCTGAAGCTCCAATACTTTGGCCACCTGATGCAAACACCCAACTCATTGGAAAAGACCCTGATGTTGGGAAAGATTGAGGGCAGAAGGAGAAGGGGGCAACAGAGGAACAGGTGGTTGGATGGCATCATCGACTCAATGGACATGAATTTGAACAGACTCTGGGAGATAGTAAAAGGCAGGGCAGTCTGGTGTGCTTCAGTCCATGGTGTCGCAGAATCGGACATGACTGAGTGACTGAACAACAACAACAACATAGAAATAGAGTTCCTTGGTAGACCAGGAGGCCTCAGGCTTATTAAAGGCCAAATAACTAAGAAAAACTCGACTTGTAAAGCAGATATAGAAAGCAATACAGTACAAAATCAAGACATAATAGCTCAAGAAATAGAGTATATCAGTGTCATGCTCCAACTAGAACACTCCATTATTTAAAGGAAACAGGGAAAACTAACTGACCAGACCAATTTATTATTCAAATGCACTGCATGTCAGGTAGAGAATGATTATTATAAAGTAAGAAAAAAGGCTGGAATCGTCTATCTTAGAAGAACTGCTAACAACCTTATAGTTGCTGGACAAGTAAGACTTTGCAGGAAAACTGCCAGGGAATTGTCCCCATAGTCAAGGGTTATGCAACCTTAGCAAAATGAAAATAGCTTCTGTGTTAAAAATTACCACATAACTAAATTACTTGCTTCATAAAGACCTAATGTATAATGGATAGGAAGAGTTCAGTCATTCTTGGGTGACCTAACACATACTGGGTTGTAAATATCTTTATAAATATACTGATATTTTAATTAAATCTTGACTTCAAGAATCTGTTTATTGTTATATTCCTTAAACACAATTCAACCAAATATATGGTGAATTTAAATTTCTTTTTAAAGTATATGCTTTATCCTTAAATAAAATTGCACTTGATTACATGACTGAGGTGTCCTATGATTAATTCTTTGTTAATTTTCAATAACACATAGATTCTTTTCATTTATCTCATAATCTTAAAATGCATGGCAGAGTGTATGTTATGGAAAGATAAGGAACATTTCTTAACTGCTTTTATTGCTTTGTAATTTTAAGAACATAAAACATTTTTACCTCCAGCTTTTTGTGTGTGTAAAATTGATAACATTCTTCTGCTTTTTTGTTTACTTTAATTTAAAAAACCATATTTACCTTGACTACTGAATTTGTATTTTTGTCTCTTGATTAAATTTTTAGAGAACACTACAAATTTACCCAAGATAAAACTGTTTTTAGAGACACTTGATGATTTATTTCAAAACTAGTATTTCTCATCTTTGTCAAGCAATTGTAAGGAAGAAGGTCAGTTGGCCATTAATTCTCAGTAACGTAGGATTTTTTAATACTTTGTGATTAGTATCATCAAAGCAATATGAATCATTCAATGTCCTAATTTATACTTTAATATGAAATGTATGTATATTTAATGGAGATTTTATGTAGAAAGATAAGCTAAAATGAGGAATTTGATTTTTTGTTTATAAGGTATAAAGAATCATACAGAGGTAAGGTATTAGTCAAAGAACATAAATTTTCAGTTATACTAAATGAGTAAATCCTAGAAATCTATTGTATAGCATAGTGCCTATAGTCAATAATATGATATTGTGTCCTTAAAAATTTGCTAAAAGAGTAAATCTTATTTAAGTGTTCCTATCACAAAAATAACAGTAATAATAAATTAAAAACTTGAAGGAAACTTTTGTACATTATGGATATGTTTATGGGACAGATTGTGGTGATGGTTTAATCTCATCTCAAAATGCATCAAGTTGTACACATTAACTACGCAGAGTTTTTAGTATGTCAATCTTACTTCCATAAGGTTAAAAATGTAGAGATAGATACCACTTTAAAAATTATGCTTAAGCTAGTTGATGATGACATAATTTCAATACTGAAAGATATTCTTGTAAATATTTTATTAAAATTAAAAAATTATCTGTCTATAGTAATTTACTCATTTTATTTAAAAAAGGTTCTACACGTGTATGCCCATGGTGGATTCATGTAGATGTGTGGCAGAACCAATACAATATTGTAAAGTATTTAGCCTCCAATTAAAATAAATAAATTTAAATTAAAAAAGCTAGAGTGAAGGATCATAGTAAGAAATTATAATAAACTTGAATATACATTTATATATATATATATATATTCTACAAACAAGGGCTTCCAGGTGGCACTAGTGGTAAAGCACACACCTGTCAAACACGCCACATAAGAGAGGCAAGTTCCACCCCTTTGTAGCGGAAGATCATCTTGGCAACCCATGGCAACCCCCTTCAGTATTCTTGCTTGGAGAATCCTATGGACAAAAGAGCCTGGCGGGCTACATTCCATAGGGTCACAAAGAGTCTGACAGAACTAAAGTGACTTAGCACAGCACAGCACTACAAACAAATTGGAATATAAAATGAAATTAGTTTTAAATAATGAATTCAGTCCCTCTTTACTGAATGGTAATGCTCTCAACTCTGAAGGAATTCAGAACATGCCATCCCAAAATATGTTCTTCCGGCATATTGACTATTTTCAGTTGCAAGTATTTGCAAACAGCAAATCTAAGAAAAATATTGTTTTTCTTAAAAGCAGAAAATGAAACTCCCATGTGAAAGATGTCCTCCCTTTATCAGAAGGAAAGTAATTTCTATCAAGAATGAGAATTCAAGACCAAGAGAATTTCATACCAATAGACCTTGTTAAAATAATTCTTACCTTCCTTTAGCCTCTCCCCATAGTCTAGTAACTTACCTTTCCACAATCGCCTCTCTTTGTTCAAGCTAATATAAAAGCAAGTAGTTTTTTTCCATTTCTTTGGGTCTTTATTCCTGTGAAGGTTCCCATGTCACATAAAACTTGTATTAAATAGCTTTATATGTTTTACTCCCGTTCATCTGTCTTATGCCAATTTAATTCTTAGGCCCTGCTATGAAAAAACATATCCTAAGATAGTAAAGTTTAAATTTTGCCTCTCTTATGATTCTAATCCAGGGAAATATCTAAACTATGTTAAAGAAAATGGGTAGGCATTTAGGTATGCAAATATAATAAAAACATTTTAATTTAAGGTAATCAAAACCAAGAACACAGATTAAGAACCTGAATGCAAATAAACACAGATATTAATCAAGAAGCCATTTTTATAGATTGCAATTTACATTTAGTAAAGGGAAATACCAATAGTATATATATGAACAGGATCATTGGGAAATTTTTCAAGTGTGATTTAGAGATCTGGTTACTTTTTAATATTCTAAAAGCATGATATACCCTTAAAAGAATGTAACTGATTATTAATGATAAGCCATGATCAAGATACTCCCAGGTACAATATATTTAAGATTCTTATAATGTTTTTTAGAAATTCAAAATCCTCTAACAGTAATTTAAATAGTATTTTAAATCCCACAGATGCTATAAATACTTAACATTTAAGGATAAAGGAAAATATCCTTGACAGAAAAATTATCATTATGTTTATGAGGATGCAGTTAGGATAATGTCAATGATGATATTTATAAACGTCCTGCTGTACAGAACGGAAGACTTAGGCTGGCGAGTGTGTCAGGATAAAGCAACGTGAGATGAGGATCTAAACTCTTGGCAGATGTGTCATTTCAAGCTGCAGTTTGGGAGCAGGTGCACATAAATAAGAGGCTATATAGAAACAGCTTCCCAGTCAAGTTCCCGAAGCACTAATATCGCAACCATTTAACTTTTCTTCCATTGTTTTAAATCAGAAGTTGTCAGGGAAAAAGATTGGTTTTTGTCTCTTGTAACTGAAGAGAAGCACCTCTATAGAGCCAATGAGTGACGATTTCATATTTGCCTTCGATTTGGAGAGCAAATCCAAGTGAAAACAATATGTGATAGTCAAGAGAGAGAATTATACCATTCTTATTAACCACACACTCACACACTGGCCATCTGCTGGACTACAGCACTGAGCTAAGTATTTTATGTATTAATCCAATAAATCCTCAGAAAAATGCTTTGGGGTATGTAATATTATTATCATTACCATCCCCATTTTTATTATGATTCACCTCAGGTACCTTAATAACTTTCCCAAGGTCATACAGTTAGTAAGTGACAGATCAAGAAAATGACAAAGAGGTCATCTGACTTTAGGTGTCATGCTCTCAGCAGTCATTGTATGTCTTTAATGACATTTATATAATCTCTTCTCATTTTTCCCATTATTAGTTTGGGGAGAAAAAAAAATCTTTTTTGTTATCATTCTCTTTCCTTTTAATTTTTTTCAAAAGTATTTCAGATTTTCCTTCAAAGGCTTTGTGGTATATAAAACTCTTTAAAGTTAAAATTTTATTTTCATACATAACTACCATACAGTATAATACAAGTTACTTCAAGTTTATAAACACAGCTCATGTCTCCTAAGTCAAAATCTGATAAAAGAAATACAATCTTTAATTGAAAGTTTTCTCAACTTTTAGAAGTACTATAAAAATCTGGCAATTTTTACATAGAAGATAAGATAGAATATATTACATTTAATTGAAGACTGGATTCAATGTGTAGCTGAAGAAGAATCTCCTGTATCTCCTATGTGTGGAAGGACCTGGAGCAGAGATCAGATTTGCAAGTTACACTTTTTTATGTGTTGCTGTTGTTTAGTTTTTAAGTCATGTCCAACTTTTTTTTGCAACCCAATGAACTATAGCCTTCTTCTAGGCTCCTCTCTCCATGGGATTTCCCAGGCAAGCATAATGGAGTAGATTGTCATTTCCTTCTCCAGGGGATCATCCTGACCCAGGGATCTAACCTGCATCTCCTGCATTGGCAGGCAGATTCTTTACCACTGAGCCACCTGGGAAGTCCTTTTTCTCTGTTACCCAAACACATAACAGTAACAATCTAATTATGCAGATGTGGGCTTCCCAGGTGGAGCTAGTGGTAAAGAACCCACCTGCCAATGCAGGAGACCTAAAAGACGTGGGTTCAATCCCTGTGTCAGGGAAGATCCCCTGGAGAAGGGCATGGCAACCCACTCCAGTATTTTTGCCTGGAGAATCCTATGGACAGAGGAGCCTGGTGGGCTACAGTCTGTAGGTTTGCAAAGAGCTGGATGTGACTGAACTGACTTAGCACACACACAATTATGTAGATTCACCTATAAACTCTCCATTTGGAGTTTTCAAATTTCTAGATTTGATTATTTCATCAAGTAGATATTTCTCTATGTGGTAAGATGAAAAAGCATGCCCTAATTATAAGTGAAAAAGAAAAAGAAAGACAAGTTCTTAAAGAAATTGCAGCCTGTAAGAGAAAACAAGCAATATTTAGTAAATGAGTAAATGGGCATCCGGGAAGTTTTAGCAGAATGGTGCAGTGTTTTCTCTGAAGACAGCTAGCATGCCAAGTGTAGGGGCTCACAGATTCCATAGCCAATGCTTCACGAATTTCAAATGTTTTTAATCCTCATTATCATGGACACAGATTTTCAGGTTCTTAAATTTTCAAGCACATTTTTTTGTAAGATGTCAAGGAGTCCAGAGAAAAATGAAAGAATCTGATGCATATTAATATAATTCTATTTTTTAAAAACATTGAACATCTTATGTTGTAAGTCAGCTTCCTCAGGAAGTTGATCCTAAAATAAAGTTATGTGAAAGGTAGTGACTATTGAATATTCTCAGGAGGGTTGTTGTCATGCTCAGTCTGTCGTGTCCGACTCCCTGTGGCCCCATGGACTGTAGCTCACCAGGCTCCTCTGCCAATGGAATTCAACAGGCAAGAATACTGGAGTGGGTTGCCATTTCCTCCTCCAGGGATTATTTTCACAACCCAGGGATCAAACCAGCATCTCTTGTGTCTCCTACATTGGTAGGTGGATTCTTTACCACTGAACCTCAGGATTTATACCTGTGGTTAATTTACAAAAAAAAAAAAAAAAGTAGTGACTATATATTGATTTTTATGGAGAAACATTTTTACATAACGTGAACTGGAACTGTTAGACTTGTTCCTAAATTCATTACATAATGTGTGTGCATGTGTTAGTCGCTCAGTCATGTCCTACTCCCTGAGACCCTGTGGACTGTAGCTCACCAGGCTCCACTGTCCTTGGCATTCTCTAGGCAGGCAATGGCACCCCACTCCAGTACACTTGCCTGGAAAATCCCATGGATGGAGGAGCCTGGTGGGCTGCAGTCCGTGGGGTCGCAAAGAGTCGGACACGACTAAGCGACTTCACTTTCACTTTTCACTTTCCTGCATTGGAGAAGGAAATGGCAACCCACTCCAGTGTTCTTGCCTGGAGAATCCCAGGGACGGGGGAGCCTGGTGGGCTGCCGTCTATGGGGTTGCACAGAGTCAGACATGACTGACGCGACTTAGCAGCAGCAGCAGGCAAGAATACTGCAGTGGGTAGCCATTCCCTTCTCTGGGGCATCTTCCCAACCCAGAGGTCAAACCCCATCACCCTCACTGCCGGTAGATTCTTCACTTTCTGAGCCACCAGGGAAGCCCTCATTACTTAATAAATCCATACATTTTTCCAATAGAAAAAAACTTGTCCCACAAAGTTTTGTGTTAAAGAACTGAATGTCTATTTCATCTCACAGTTGCTGAAAGGCCAACAAATTGCTGAAAGGCCTCCTCTGAGGAGGAGCTGCCAGGTCGCCATCTATTCAGATGAAGGCTCTATGGACTCTGTATTCCTGGGAGGCAGAGCTAGCCTGACAAGGCTCTCTGTCCCAAAACATGTAAGGTTGGAGGGTATGATATCCTGATGCCATTTGGAATAAACCTCCTTAATCTTGTATTGTGCTGTGCTTAGTCACTCAGTTGTGCCCAACTCTTTGTGACGCTATGGTCTATAGCCCACCAGGCTTCTCTGTCTAGAGAGATTCTCCAGACAAGAATACTGGAGTGGGTTGCCATGCCCGCCTCCAAGGGGATCTTCCCAACCCAGATATTGAACCCAGGTCTCCTGAATTGCAGGTGGATTCTTTACCATCTGAGCCACCAGGGAAGCCCATGAATACTGGAGTGGGTAGTCTATCCCTTCTCCAAGGGATCTTCCTGACCCAGGAATCAAACCAAGGTCTCCTGCGTTGCAGGCTGATTCTTAACCAGCTGAGCTGCCAGGAAAGCCCTCCCTAATCTTGGCTGATTAAAAATAAACCTGCCCCATGAGGATTTCACCCAAAGGGAATTTAATCATAAAGCTATCAAATTTTTAAAAAGATAGACTTATAAAACATGTTTGGAGTATTATGATTATGAAGTATATAAATTTCAAAAGAAACTGGCCAGGTTTTAGCAAAAAATAATTTTTAATTATCCTAGAATTCAAAAATGTAGGAAGTTACCTTACCCACTATCATATTATCTAAGCATCCTTTCATTCCAGGGGAGAAAAGGCTCAGGTTTGAGCAGCATGCACATTAATTGTCTGGTTCACGCTGGGCAGAACTGTCACATGGGAAAAGCAGAAATGAAGTCTATCAGCAGCCCAAACACATTTCTTCCTCCCTGACACAGTGTCTGGGTCATTATTTAGCAAGCACACTCTTGCTTTAGATGCTGTATGCTCTGTCAGCATCCACTGACTCGATTTCTCAGAGTTAAACTGGTTGCACAGTTATTAGTAGTATTCTGCTAATTATTTCAGAAAAAAAAATATATAAAGGAGAGAAAGGTCATCTACTATTATCCATAATCCTGTAATAGGAAATGACCTATTTTAATGAATTTTGTTTCATCTTCATCTTTTCTGGTGGGTATATATGCATCTTTTAGAAAATGAGTGAATGTTAAGAAATGGAACTAGTACTACAGTAGTGATAACCATCTTTACTATTTCCTTGACTCAGCAAATTGTTTGACTTTATAAATGTCTTTATAAATGTTAAGCTTGCAGTAATCCTCTTTTATAATGACTTATTTCTGTAGTAAAATTACTGCATAGTGCTTTCTTATTATAATGTTGATTCTAATCTTACAGTAACTTTAAAAACTCAGTCTCATGATAATACCTCATGTCTTATCACTCTTCCTGTTTGCTTTCATCTTAATAAATGCTATTCTCTCTTTCCTTTGAGTTTTGGATATATATGTGTTCATATAAAATTTCTGTGGAAGAGTGAGGACACACAGAGAAAGCTAATCTTTCTGTTTCTTTCTTTTTATTGAAGTGTAGTTTATGTACCATATTATATTAGTTGCCAGTGTACAACAAACGGACTTGATATTTATATACACTATGAATTGATCACCAGGATATGTCTGGTAACCATCTGTCCCCATACAAAATAATTGCGACAGTATTAACTATAAAACTGTGCTTATATACTACTTCCACATGACTTCATTTTAACCAGTAGTTTATACCTGTTAATCCCATTCACCAATTTCATCCAACCACCCCCCACCCTTCCTTCTGGTGATGACAGGTTTTTTTCTCTGTATCTATGACTCTGTTTCTGTTTTATTTTTTAGATTCCACATACAACTGAAATAATAAAGTAATTGTCTTTCTGTGCTTGACTTATTTCACTGAGCATACCTTCTAGGTCTATTCATATTGCTGCAAATGGCAAGATTTCATTGAAAATATAGTTCCTCTGTGCTTCCCAGTAAGTCCTTGATGTTTAGATTTTTTTAAAAAGTATTTTTAGAACTCAGTTGAACGTGTGGTTGAAGAACTGAGATTTGAAGAGCTGACTATAGATAATTTCATTAACCAATAGGAAGGGGCTTGTGATATTCAAAACCTGGTCTCATTACTTCAGCCACAATGTAGGACTGAGACAAGTGAACTCAAAACAGTCACTCCTGGTGCTAATAAAGGCTCCAACTGGAGTATATGGATGCTCAGTCATTCAGTCATGTCTGAACCCTGTGACCCCCTGGACTGTAGCCCACCTGTCTCGATAGTGCATGGGATTTTCCAGGCAAAAATATTGGAATGGGTTGCCATTTCCTCCTCGGGGTATCTTTCCAACCCAGAAGTCGATTGAACTGGCATCTCCTGCATCTCCTACATTGGCAGGCAATTCTTTACCACTGAGCCACCTGGGAATCCCCTAAGACTTACACTAGAAGTCAATAAATCGGTAAAACATGAAAAAATATTTTGGCTTTTTTTTTTTTTTTAATTTTGGACCTTTTGGAAGTCATTTTATGTGATGTGACAAAACATGAAGGAGCTGAACTTAGATCAAAAAACAGAAATGAAACATCACCTAAAATGTTAAGCAGTTTAAACCAGTTTTGTTTTCTTAAAGCAGGTTGTTGACTAATGGAACCTGGAGTCATTTTACAGAACAGCATTACATATTTGCAAGATGGAACCCATGTCTCCATGATGACCCCAGAACCAAGAATCTTCAGTCTGCAGAAATTAAGGACTAGAAATGTTACCACCAGAGCCCTTTACAAAGGGAAGGAAAATTTTCCTTCAAGAAGGAAAATCTGGCTTCCAGTAACACGAGTAGTTTATATGGACTGATTTGAGACTAGCCAATCAGCTCCTGAGCCTGAAATTCCTGTAACTCCTTTCATTTCTCTCAGAACCCTGGGTCAGGAGGCAGATTTGAGAATCTTGTCTTCTGTCTCCATGCTGATTGACCTCAAAAGCCCATACCTTCGTATTGTCCTCTGTGCACCTCGGGCAATGAGATCTTGTTGGTAACAAATCTGGTGACCAAAACGGGGCTTTGGTCTCATGACTCCTGCCCCAGGAATGGTTACTCCTGGCAGTTTGGGGCCCTCCCCACAGCCCTGCGTGGCAGCTAGACTTTGTCCAGGGAATTGCCTGTGGGGTTCCTGCTCCTTTGCTGTGCTCCCAGGCTTTTCTTGACTAATCATGCCTAATCTTGTCTTATCCATGACTAATTGCCTAGAGGTATTGATACAGGTGTGCATTCTTGATGAAACCAACCCTGATTACCTTGTTGGATGAGAGGGTAAAGGAGAAAAGAGGGAGAATAAGGCAGAAAAATTTTCTAACCCAGAAGATAGAAAATTAACCTATGCCTCAGTTAAAGGAATTTTGTATAGTTGGCAGGTTTTGGAATTTTCCTTATGGTTAATTTTAATCTTTTTTTTTTTTTTTTTTTTTGTATGAGCTAAACTAACAGAGCATTAGCATTGAACTGTTCTCAAGTGTGTGTTTGTGTCTATGTATCTGTGTGTGTGTGTGTGTATGTGTGTGTGTGTTAAAAAGAAAAGTTTCCATGAAGAGCAAACCCTGGAACATTAGTGGTGGTGCTAAAGGCTGTGGACTATATGGAGGCCTTGAGCTTGCTGCATTCTATTTTACCTGGAAACTACCCAGACATCGAGATGAGCTTGGCCGTGATCTCTGCTGGGGAGGTGAAATATCTTTTTCATACACCAGAACTTCAGAATTTAAACCTGTAGGCTCCAGAATTTCTTGCTCAAATTCAGCTCTCCCTGAGTTTCATAAAACTTCCTCACTTAGCTTTAGTCCTTTCTTCAACCCTCTTCCTCATTAGGTAAGTATTTCAAGGTGGTCAGTGAGACAGAGCCTGGACTTCCATGGGCCCTTCTTCAAGGGACAAGCCTGCCTTCAGTGCACGAGAGGAAATTTATTAAGAGCCTGAGACCAAATTGGTTACAATCTTGGAACTGATTGGACAGATTCCTTGGCAGCTAGGTAGCAGGCCTGACTTTCAGACTACAGTTCTTGACAACCATCTCTAAGAGAAAGCATGTCTTCAGTCCCTTTGTGAACCCTCAAATCCAAGCTAGGCTGGTCATCTTTGATATTATCCATTCTCCTCAGTGGCTCCTCCAGGGAATTGCTTACATTACTGCATTTTCTTCTTTCCAGAAACCAAGCTAGGAGATGGTATTAGTTTCTAAATCTTAAGAGTTTTATTTTATCTCATGTCTCTTGAGACTGATTTCCCTCTGCCTTTTTGAGGGAGTGAGGGAAGGCCATTTTGTAGACACTGTAAATCCATAAACTGTTCTCAGATCTTGGGTTTGAAACCAGGGATATTGACTAAGACTTTAACTTAGAGGTTGCTGGCTAGAGCACTCTTTCTCTCATACTTGGATTCCTAACTTTGGACTCATGGCCAAATGTCTATATGAGGCTCTTAAAGAAATGACAATGAGCCATTCAGCTGGATGATGGGATGCCATATATTTCCTATCATCCACATAACTGAAGTCTTTTCTAGCAGACCTGACCTGACTGATCAGCCTTTAGAAAATCCAGATGTGGAAATATTTATGAGCAGGAGCAGCTTCATGGGCCAGCATCTCTGAAAGGCCGAGTTTGCAATAGTAACTTATCAGTAAGTCCTAGAAGCAGAATTCCTCTTCTAGGTACCTCTTCCCAGAATGTGGCGCTCATAGCCATTCTGAGAGCTCTGTACCTTGGAGCCAAGGAAAGGTAGCCATTTATACAAAGTATGTCTTCTCTGTCAAGCATTTACATGGTCCACTAACGTGGCCTGTTAATATCAAGAAGAAAAGATACTAAGCATGTAGAGGTGATACTGGCCTTACTAGACTATTACACTGCCAGACTCAGCCATAGTACATTGCTCAGGCCACCAGAAGACTGATAGGTATATGTAACTAAAAGAAATTCTTTGGCTGATCAGGCCACAAAACAGGTGCTCGGAACCAAAAACCCAGATCCTAAAGGCCTAGCACTCTTTCTGAATGTGAATCTATCTGTGTTTAAGCCTCAGGATTTAGGAAATGGATCTAGAGAGAACAAATAAATGGAGATTTCATGCTGACTCTTGAGATTGAGTCTGATCAGTACCAGACAACAAATTTAAAATGAATAGGGCCTAGTTTTTATAGCCAAGCATTTAACAAAAAGAATTACTACTTACCTACATCAAAGAACACATTACAGGAGGGATGCAAACTATTACTGGCTACAAAAGTTGATTGTTGGTTCACAAAGGCAAAGGACCCCTCTGAAAGGTAATATACAAAACTGCTTAATCACCAGAAACAATCGGAAAACTGGGCCACCCCCAATAACAAACAGGGTGTAAACCTGAGGGACAAAATCAGGAGATGATTGGTAAATAGACTTTACTGTTATGCTAAGAGCCATAGTAAGTTAGGGGTTTGATATCTGTGGACACTTAATTGGATGGTTCAAAAATGTTTCCACTCCAGTAAGAGAAGGTGTCTGAGACCGTAATTAAAAAAAAAAAAATCCTCCTTTGGCTTGCCTCTTTCAATTAAAATTTTTAAACATGGAAATTTCACAGCCAAGATAACTCAAGGGGCTCCAGGGGCCCTGGAATGCAATGGAAGTTACATGCTGCCTAGAGACCTTGGTCTAGGGTGAAGACAAAAAAATAAATTGCATGTTAAGGTCAAGAAATCAACTTAACTGGGCATAAGTTCTTACTAGCTGGTCTGTTATAGGTTAAGTGTAGCCCCTAGACTAAACTCTAGTTGAGCCCTTATGAAATGCTATAATGGGAGGCCCCACCTTAAAACTACTATCTCAGTCTTAAATGATCATTTTCCAAAAGAATTCAATACTGTTAAGTGTGTAACATGTCTAGGTGTTTATCTGCTGTATGTAAATAGGCTTCTAGTTGGTTGATGTTTCCGACAGATGAGGATTGGGTCCTCCTCAAAAACTGAAAAAATCAACATCCTAAAGATCAACTGCAAGCTAAGTGGAATGGATACTTCCCAAACAGGGTACACTCCCCATGGATAGGAGGAAACAGGAGAACCCAATATCCTAACCTCTCAGGGAAACCCACTACTGATTTCTCGGCCCCAAGTTATACTTGTGAACCCTTGTTGTTGCTCAGCCGCTCAGCTGTGTTCAACTCTTCACAACCTCATAGACTGTACCCACCAGACTCCTCTGTCCATGGGGATTCCCGAGGCAATACAGCAATACAGGAGTGTCTTGCCATTTCCTTCTCTAGGGCATCTTTCCAGATCAAGAATCAAACCTACTTATCCTGCATTCTCAGGCATTTTACCACTGAGCCACCCTTCAGTTCAGTTCAGTCGCTCAGTCATGTCCGACTCTTTGCGACCCCATGAATCGCAGCACACCAGGCCTCCCTGTCGATCACCAACTCCCGGAGATCACACAAACTCATGTCCATAGAGTCGGTGATGCCATCCAGCAATCTCATCCTCTGTCGCCCCCTTCTCCTCCTGCCCCCAATCCCTCCTAGCATCAGGGTCTTTTCCAATGAGTCAACTCTTCGCATCAGGTGGCCAAAGTACTGGAGTTTCAGCATCAGTCCTTCCAATGAACACCCAGGAGTGACCTCCCTTAGGATGGACTGGTTGGATCTCCTTGCAGTCCAAAGGACTCTCAAGAGTCTTCTCCAACACCACAGTTCAAAAGGATCAATTCTTCGGTGCTCAGCTTTCTTCATAGTCCAACTCTCACATACATACATGACCACTGGAAAAACCATAGCCTTGATTAGACCGACCTTTGTTGGCAAAGTAATATTTCTGCTTTTCAATATGCTATCTAGGCTGGTCATAACTTTTCTTCCAAGGAGTAAGCGTCTTTTAATTTCATGGCTGCAATCACTATCTGCAGTGATTTTGGAGCTCAAAAATATAAAGTCAGCCACTGTTTCCACTGTTTCCCCATCTATTTCCCATGAAGTGATGGGACAAGATGCCATGATCTTAGTTTTCTGAATGTTGAGTTTTAAGCCAACTTTTTCACTCTCCTCTTTCACCCTCATCAAGAGGCTTTTTAGTTCCTTTTCACTTTCTGCCATAAGGGTGGTGTCATCTGCATACTGAGGTTATTGATATTGCTCCCGGCAATCTTGATTCCAGCTTCTGCTTCTTCCAGCCAAGCATTTCTCATGATATACTCTGCATATCAGTTAAATAAGCAGGGTGACAATATACAGCCTTGACGTACAACTTTTCCTATTTGGAACCAGTCTGTTCCATGTCCAGTTCTAACTGTTGCTTCCTGACCTGCATACAGGTTTCTCAATAGGCAGGTCAGGTGGTCTGGTATTCCCATCTCTTGCAGAATTTTCCACAGTTTATTGTGATCCACATAGTCAAAGGCTTTGGCATAGTCAATACAGCAGAAATAGATGTTTCTCTGGAACTCTCTTGCTTTTTTGATGATCCAGCAGATGTTGGCAGTTTGATCTCTGGTTCCTCGCCTTTTCTAAATCCAGCTTGAACATCTGGAAGTTCACAGTTCATGTATTGCTGAAGCCTGGCTTGGAGAATTTTGAGCATTACTTTACTAGCGTGTGAGATGAGTACAATTGTGCAGTAGTTTGAGCATTCTTTGGCACTGCCTTTCTTAGGTATTGGAACGAAAACTGACCTTTTCCAGTCCAATGGCCACTGCTGAGTTTTCCAAATTTGCTGACATACTGAGTTCAGCACTTTCACAGCATCATCTTTCAGGATTTGAAATAGCTCAACTGGAATGCCATCACCTCCATTAGCTTTGTTCTTAGTGATGCTTTCTAAGGCCCACTTGAATTCACATTCCAGGATGTCTGGCTCTGGGTGAGTGATCACACCATCATGATTATCTTGGTCATGAAGATCTTTTTTGTACACTTCTTCTGTGTATTCTTGCCACCTCATCTTAATATCTTCTGCTTCTCTAAGGTCCATACAAATTCTGTCCTTTATCGAGCTCATCTTTGCATGAAATGTTCCCTTGGTATCTCTAATTTTCTTGAAGAGATCTCTAGTCTTTCCCATTCTGTTGTTTTCCTCTATTTCTTTGCATTGGTTGCTGAGGAAGGCGTTCTTATCTCTTCATGCTATTTTTTGGAACTCTGCATTCAGATGCTTGTATCTTTCCTTTTCTCCTTTGCCTTTTGCTTCTCTTCTTTTCACAGCTATTTGTAAGGCCTCCTCAGACAGCCATTTTTCTTTTTTGCATTTCCTTTCTTGGAGATGGTCTTGATCCCTGTCTCCTGTACAATGTCACGAACCTCCATCCATAGTTCATCAGGCACTCTATCTATCAGATCTAGTCCCTTAAATCTATTTCTCACTTCCACTATATAATCATAAGGGATTTGATTTAGGTCATACCTGAATGGTCTAGTGGTTTTCCCTACTTTCTTCAATTTCAGTCTGAATTTGGCAATAAGGAGTTCATTATCTGAGCCGCAGTCAGCTCCTGGTCTTGTTTTTGTTGACTGTATAGAGCTTCTCCATCTTTGGCTGCGAAGAATATAATCAATCTGATTTTGGTGTTGACCATCTGGTGATGTCCATGTGGAGAGTCTTCTCTTGTGTTGTTGGAAAAGGGTGTTTGCTATGACCAGTGCATTTTCTGGCAAAACTCTATTAGTCTTTGCCCTGCTTAATTCCATATTCCAAGGCCAAATTTGCCTGTTACCCCAGGTGTTTCTTGACTTCCTACTTTTGCATTTCAGTCCCCTATAATGAAAAGGACATCTTTTGGGGTGTTAGTTCTAAAAGGTCTTGTAGGTCTTCATAGAACCATTCAACTTCAGCTTCTTCAGCACTACTGGTTGGGACATAAGCTTGGATTACTGTGATATTGAATGGGTTTGCCTTGGAAATGAAGAGAGATCATTTTGTTGTTTTTGAGATTGCATCCAAGTACTGCATTTCAGACTCTTGTTGACCATGATGTCTCCTCCATTTCTTCTAAGGTATTCTTGCCCACAGTAGTAGATATAATGGTCATCTGAGTTAAATTCACCCAATCTAGTCCATTTTAGTTTGCTGATTCCTAGAGTGTCGACATTCACTCTTGCCATCTCCTGTTTGACCACTTCCAATTTGTCTTGATTCATGGATCTGAAATATTCCATAGGAACATTCCAGGTTCCTATGCAATATTGCTCTTTACAGCATCAGACCTTGCTTCTATCACCAGTCACATCCACAACTGTGTATTGTTTTCGCTTTGTCTCCATCCCTTCATTCTTTCTGGAGTTATTTCTCCACTGATCTCCAGTAGCGTATTGGGCCCCTAATGACCTGGGGAATTCCTCTTTCAGTATCCTATCATTTTGCCTTTTCATACTGTTCGTGGGGTTCTCAAGGCAAGAATACTGAAGTGGTTTGCCATTCCCTTGTCCAGTAGACCACATTCTGTCAGACCTCTCCACCATGACCCGCCCATCTTGGGTGGCCCCACAGGCATGGCTTGATGTACTTGACGTACTATACAGCTCTGACATACTCCTTTCCCTATTTGGAACCAGCCTGTTGTTCCATGTCCAGTTCTAACTGTTGCTTCCTGACCTGTATATAGGTTTCTCAAGAGGCAGGTGAGGTGGTCTGGTATTCCCATCTCTTTCAGAATTTTCCACAGTTTCTTGTGATCCACACAGTCAAAGGCTTTGGCATAGTCAATAAAACAGAAATAGATGTTTTTTCTGGAGCTCTCTTGCTTTTTCCATGATCCAGCAGATATTGGCAATTTGATCTTTGGTTCCTCTGCCTTTCTAAGACCAGCTTGAACATCTGAAAGTTCACAGTTCACATATTGCTGAAGCCTGGCTTGGAGGATTTTGAGCATTACTTTACTAGCATGTGAGAGGGATGCAATTGTGCAGTAGTTTGAGCATTCTTTGGCATTGCCTTTATTTGGGTTTGCAATGACAACTGACCTTTTCCAGTCCTGTGGCCACTGCTGAGTTTTCCCAATTTGCTTGCATATCAAGTGCAGCACTTTCACAGAATCATCTTTCAGGATTTGAAATAGCTCAACTAGAATTCCATCACCTCCACTATCTTTGTTCATAGCAATGCTTTCTAAAGCCCACTTGACTTCACATTTGAGGATGTCTGGCTCTAGGTGAGTGATCACACCATGGTGATTATCTTGGTTGTGAATCTCTTTTTTTGAGCCACCCTTAACTGACTTTAAATTACTTTTCAGAAAGAAACAAGACATCTATGACTCTACCTGGCCAGGAAGAGAAGATATAGACATTTCAGAAGTAGACTGCTTCTGCCCCAAATTCCAGAGCAGGCCAATATAAATCCAAATTCAATCACTAAATGTTTTCATGGATTCCCAAAGGAATGATGTATGTTTTTGAAGGAATGTTAAATTTAGGACTCCTATTTCTGTGTATTTTAGGATTAATCCTCTTATCAAATTCCTATATATTTAAAAAGGCATCTCTGGGGCTTCCCTGGTGGCTCAGATGGTAAAGAATCTTCCTGCAATGCAGGAGACCCAGCTTCAATCTCCAGGGAATCTTTCCAACCCAGAGGTTGAACCTGTCTCCTGCTTGGCAGGTAGATTCTTTACCACTGAGCCACTTGGAAATCCCATTAAGAGTTCAGTTTGGATTCAAATGTTTACAAGTAAGTGCCAAACAATTTCATTACTCATAAAAAGCCACATCCCCTAATCAGCAGGAAGAAGCTGGAATTGTCAATGCCTTTTTTCCCTCAAAGTTGAGGAAATGTATAAAGAAAGGAGGGAACTGAAGCAGCACATAAAACAAGGACCAGCTTAAAGTGATTTTGTTTCCTTAAAACAGGTTTTGATTGATCAAACCTGGAGTTAATTTGCATACACAGGACTGTACATTTCCAAGATGGGAACCCTTGGCTCCAGTATGACCCCAGAACCAAGAATCTTTGGCCTATAGAACTCCATAGAAATGTTTTTTACCCAGAGCTTTTTACCTAGAAATGGAAAGGCACTTCAAAAAGGAATGTCTAGTTTCCAGCAACATGAGTGGCTTATAAGGACTGATTCAAGACTAGCCAGTCAGCTCCCACATTTGAAATTCCCTAGCTCCTTAAATTTCCCCCAAACCCTGGATCATGGAGACAGATTTGAGAGCCACATATCTCCCTTCTGGTCAACCTTACAGTAAAGCTCTTTATTTTATCAAGAACCAGTGTCATAATATTGGGTTTTATGAGCAAAGGTCAGTGAGGCCTTGCTCATAACAAAAATACTACTAATACTTTGATAAAAGTGCTAATTGATGAAATGGAGGCATAGAGAAGGGAGTGATCAATCTTATCTGTCCCAGGCATAAACAAGGTTTCCAATTTCATTCCTTACAAGAGATAAGAAGGGTGTGAATCATGAAATGCAGTGATTGGGGCATTGGTCTGAAGTACTCTCACTGAAGTTGATTGTTGACTTTGTCAGTCACTAGCTGTGTGACTTTGGACAGCTTGGTTAATGGTTTTAATCCACTTCCTCTTTGTCTGTGGGCACAGTGATAGCACTTGTGTCCCAAGTTTACTTTGAGAAGTTAATATAAATCAAAGACTTGTAAGATTTCTTAGCCCACATTCAGTAGAATATAAATGGTAGAGTTGCCATCCACCAAGGTGGGAAGACTATAGGTAGAACAGGTTTACAGGATGAAAAACAAAGGTCTACTTTGCACATACAGAGTGTAAAGATGTCTATTTTATACTCAAGTTCAGAAGTACAGAGTGAGATACATGAATGAGTCCAGGAAAAGTGGCTTGAAGGGAAGAGTCCTGATTATGGTTGAGGACTGTGACATTCAGTTCATCCTAGATCATACATGTGGGTCTGATGTAATCACTCTGAGAGAGTGAAGAGGATCAGGGTCAGAGGAGATGCGATGACAGAGGTAGGAGTGATGTGGCTGCAAAGCAAGAAACATGGTCGCTGGAAGCTGGAAAACTCAAGGAATAGGTTCTCCCCCAGAATCTCAGAAAGGAACACACCTCTGCCAACACCTGAATTTTAGTCCCTTGCAACTGACTTAAGATTTCTGATCTCAAAAACTAAAATATCATTTGTGTTTACTACTAATTTTGTGGTAATTTGTTTCAGCAGAAACATGAGATGACAGGTCAGGCAAAGTATGTTATATTTGCAGTGATAGTAGCCTTGATCAAGGCAGAGACTGTTTATTTTATTCTATGACACATCAATTGTAAAGATTATTGCATAGGAGGAAAAAGATCTTTTGCAATAAAGTGAAAACGCTGGTAGAATTCGATGGTGAACATCTGAGGGAAATAGAAATTTTGAAATAAAAAATTCAAATGCATAGAGTTATGTCTAACTTAATGAGAACCACAATTTCACATGAAAAATAATAAGTTCAGGGATATTCAGTTTTGAATTATGAAAATCAAGAACAATTGCTAAATATATCACTGTATAATTAGAATCAGTTAAAAGTGACAGTTAAGCCTTTTGATATGTTTTTTTAATTGCTTTTAATGTAATTTTTTTAGAAACTGTAAATGAATGAGAATGTTTATGAGGATTTTAATATAGAACCAAATTGACAGTATTTGAATAGTGCTCAGTATAGGTAATCAGTCATATGAGCAACATTTCCCAGTTCTAAGGATTGTGTGTGTCATGAATATTCTTATTGCATAATGTACTCATAGAAGAGAAAACCTCCTCTTATTGAGGCAAATTGACTTCTCAAAGTGACTGCCATTTCTGCCTTTTCATACTGGAAACAGTACAGCCTCATTACCATTTTAGAATTTATTTTCTAAGCACATTTCTTTGTCAGTTTCTTAGGAGCTTAACTGCATTCAGCTTTCATTGACTCTTTTAAGTTGACAAGAATGTAAATAATGCCAAAAATTAGATACAGTTTTTTATATAGTTAATCCATTTTCAATTTTTTATTATGCTTCAAATCAGAAGTGTAATTGCTTAGGAGAAGCAGAGCATAGATTTACTTAGATTTTCATTTAAACCAAAAACAGAGTTATGGTCTTTCACAGTATCATTTATTAGAATTAAAAGATGACAGTGTTTTCCAAAGATTTTTATTCTCATAAAATAGTTGAAATCTCATTTTCAAAATCTGCATGCAGGCAATATTGAAATACCATTTTTAATAGAAGGGATCTTCCTCAACTTGATAAAGATTATCTTCAAAAAAGTTACAGCTAACATCATATGTAATGGCAAGAAACTCAGAACTTCCCCCTCTAAAATCAGGAATAAGGCATTGAAATCTCCTTTCACTGCTTCTGTTCAGTACGGTACTATAAGTGCCATCTGATGAAATCAGACATGTAAAGTAAATAAAATATGTGGAAGAATGGAAGAAATATGAAAGAAATGAAACTGCCTTTGTTTGCAGATGACATAACTGTAGAAACTCCCCAGTGCATGTTGCAAAGCAAAGCAACCCTGATTCAAAAGTTGTTTTTTTTAGCCTCATTTTATGCTTACTCCTCACAGATTACTCAACTTGCCGACAATTGTAAATGGGAGAGGGAGAGGGTGGGATGATTTGGGAGAATGACATTGAAGTATGTATAATATCATATATGAAACCAGTCGCCAGTCCAGGTTCGATGCACGATACTGGATGCTTGGGGCTGGTACACTGGGACAACCCAGAGGGATGGTATGGGAAGGGAGGAGGGAGGAGGGTTCAGGATGGGGAACACATGTATACCTGTGGCGGATTCATTTCGATATATGGCAAAACCAGTACAATATTGTAAAGTTAAAAAATAAAATTAAATTAAAAAAAAAAAAAGAAAAGAATTTTTAAGGCAAATGCCACCAAACATTTTTCTATGGAGCAGTAAGCAAAGTTGTCCAGGAATCCAGTTTCTTCATTATTTCTCAATGCACATTTTCCAGTTATTGTACAATTCCAGTGTGATTGTAATGGCTTTGCTTTTCTCTTTCTAGGTCAGGTCAGTTTTAAATTTTTGCTCTCATGGAAGAAAATGGGAAGATGTATTCTATATTTTTTCCCAAGTTTGGATCATACTGAAATGGAAAATTTTCTCATTCTCAGCAACATTACAAATGAGATATAGGTATTTTGAAATCAAGGAAATGAGAGAACTATAGAAAGAATTATCATAAAGGTTCTCTTTAATTTTATCTGGCAGAGCCCAGGCAGCAGTGCATGTGTAACAATAATTATCTTCCCTTGAAGAATAGGGCTAGTCCTGAAGTACAGCAGTGCTAAATTCTCATGGAGCTTTACAGAAATAATATAGATAGGAACATGGGGATAAAAAAATATGCTCAACTCTCCCATTCCTGCTCTGTCAACGAATTTAAGGTGTACTGAGAAAGAAAGGCATGAGTGAGTCTGAAATATGGAAGTTTGAGGAAAACTTAGTCTTTGGTCATGGGAACCAGGGTAAAAAAGAGAATTTCAGGAAAGGAATGAAAGTTTTGTAAGTATGATTAAATCAAGGAGAAACACACTTCAAGGAGATCATACTAGGTCATTGATAAGGCTGTGAGATGGAATGAAGGGGGGATTTCAGCAAGGCAAAGGTCTAGAATTGAGTATCATTTAGCTTGAATTTTGAACACATGTGCTTTTCTCAGATTCCTCCTAAAACTTGAAATTCCTGTAACGAAATTTTAAAATGTATGAATCCATAACTATATAGAATAGTAGAGAAATGATGACAGCAGGTGAGAAGTATCACCTGTATTTTGAAGATGGGAAGCAGAACAAGAGGGGGTACATGACTTACAGAAGAGATAAAGTTGAGAGCTAAGGGCCTGCAGAGGAGGGTGATAAGCAAGTTGTGTTACAGGAATCACCACTGAGCACTTCCTATACTGGAGATACAATGACCCTCAATGAAGTAGGCTTAACAGTTTCTAAAAGTCAATTGAAGGAGGAGTTGGATTCTCCCCAAACCAACACAGACATCTGAATAGCCCTACTTGACAAGGCAATGGATGAATGCTTATTCTCAGGAAAAAACTGAGTCAAAGTGATTCCGATCTCAGGAAAACCAGGGATAGCTGAGGGTGAAGATGGAAGAATTTCTTGACTACCAGGGAAGTAAATGAAACTTCAAATTAAACTGTATAGTTCCCATCCTGTTTCTCCAGTCAGTTAACCCTATGGAAGCAACTATTAATAGATGTGTAGCATCATGCAAGAGATTTGGAAGTTCATCCTTGTAGAAACTGTCTTAAAAAGACTCAGACAAAAAAAAAAAAAAAAAAAAAAAAACTGCAGACAATAACCACAATGAAAGACTACAGTTGCCAGCAGTTTGCGATTCCACAATAAAACTTTATTATGAGAGAAATCCATCATCCAACAAAATCACTTCTCCACACATATACAAGAACACACACACAGCCTCAAAACCTTTTACTGTCTCACTCTAAATTATGATCGAACAACAAAATATCAATAGACATTTCGTGAAAGCCTGTAACATAACTTTGAGACCATCTCCCAGAAAGTAGGAAGAAGGGCAGAAATTAGAAAATAGAAAAAGCAAAATGAAATATTATAGTAGGGGTTGCAATTTCCAACTAATATGTTTTAGAAAGAGTAAACAGAAAAATGGAAGATTATTTTGAAAATTCCTAAATAATGAATGCTGCTGCTGCTGCTAAGTTGCTTCAGTTGTGTCTGACTCCGTGCAGCCTCATAGACGGCAGCCCACCAGGCTCCTCCAGTCCCTGGGATTCTCCAGGCAAGAACACTGGAGTGGGTTGCCATTTCCTTCTCCAGTGCATGAAAGTGAAAAATGAAAGTGAAGTCGCTCAGTCGTGTCCGACTTTTAACAACCCCATGGACTGCAGCCTACCAGGCTCCTTCATCCATTGGATTTTCCAATGGCAAGAGTACTGGAGTGGGTTGCCTTTGGGTCTAGTGGAGACCTAATAACAATAACCTCAATGTATAGAGGTCACCTGGAAAATGTATAGAGGTCACACTGAATAAATTTCTCAGGGCCAATTTTTTTTTAAGGCTATATGTCACAATGGAGATCTATAGAAAAATATACACATTTTAATTGTACACAAATCCTTTTAAGAAAATACTTCATGTAAAGCAAAAACAAGATGTATTTTACACAACACTGCATTGTAAGGTAGTAAATCTAAACTGAAATCATATTATCTGTACCTGAGAAGATTCAGTCTGTGGTAACCCCAAAAGGATTCATACATATAACCACTTTAGAAAGTTTTCAACACCTTGTAGAAGGGCTTTTGCTCCTGCTATCTGCTTTGTTTTTAAACTAGACAGAATTAAACTACATTTTTAGTTTCTAAAAGTAGTTTTCTCTGCTTTGAATTCAAATGTTTAAATTTATATAGGGTTAGTTTGAAAAAAAATCTGGTCCCTTTCAAGCAGAAAAAGGAAAAAAAATAAGTTACACTTTTATAGTAAGTTGACAGTGTCTTTGCATCATCATAAGTGAACAGAAAGGATTATATCAGGAACTGTTATTCTAAAATTTCAGAAAAAAAGAGCTTAAAAAAAAATCCTAAAAGTAGCAAAAGGGAAAGAAACTAGATTTCACATAATGGAATATAAATGAAATTGCTATTAGCTACTCAAGAGTATTACTGAGATACAGAATACAGTAGCTGTCAGAGGCTAGGAATTGATTACCAAACTATAACTCTCTATATAAAGTGTCCACAAACGTCAAGAAAACAATTAAGATGTTCTTCTCACATGTAAGTTCTTATAAAACTCTTACTTCCCAGGCAAACTTCCTCAAATGACTGTGGAGTTAAGTAGCCCACTAAAGGAAAAATAAGTCTTGGATGATAAAAACATAAGATTCAGGAAAGTGGGAACCGACCCTAAAGAGAAGTGCAGAGGGCTCTGAAAGGGAGGTTGTTGGTCTGTGGCTTGTGGCGCTAGTGGTAAGGAGCCCTTCTGCAAATGCAGGAGACATAAGAGACATGGGTTCGATCCCTGGGTCAGGAAGCTCCCCTGGAGAAGAAAATGGCAACCCACTCCAGTATTCTTGCCTGGGGAATTCCATGGACAGAGCAGCCTGGTGGGCTACAGTCCATGGGGTTGCGACAAGTTGGACACGACTGAAGCGACTGAGCACAGCAGAGAGGTCAAACAGGACAAACTGAAGCTGCTTCAAACTAAGGAGAGAAAACAAATTATTTGATTTCTTCAACTGTAATGAGAAAAGCTTTTGCAGTTTTTTTTCAATATATTGGGATAATGAAACAAGGTAGGGGAAGAATTGCACAACTGTATTTTCATAAGACAGTAGGAAATATACAGACATTTCATGAGAGACATAATAATAAAAATGTTGTTGTTCAGTTGCTAAGTCATGTCCAGTCCTTTGGAACCCCATGGACTGTAGCACACCAGGCTTCTCGTCCTTCACTGTCTCCCAAAGTTTGCCCAAAATCATGTCCATTGTATCAATGATGCCATTTAACCATTTCCTCCTCTGTCGCCCCCTTCTCCTCCTGCCCTCAATCTTTCCCAGCACCAGGGTCTTTTCAAATGAGTCGGCTCTTTGCATCAAGTAGCCAAAGTACTGGAGCTTCAGCTTCATCATCAGCCCTTCCAGTAAATATTGGAGATCACCTTTAGGACTGAATGGTTTGAACTCTTTGCAGTTCAAGGGACTCTCAAGAGTCTTCTCCAGCATCACATTTCGAAAGCATCAGTTCTTCAGTGCTCAGCCTTCTTTATGCTCCAACTCTTGCATTTGCACATGACTACTGGAAAAACCATAATTTTGACTACTTGCATCTTTGTTGGCAAGTGATGTCTCTGCTTTTTAATACACTGTCTAGGTTTGTTATAACTTTCTTTCCAGGGAGTAAATGTACTTTAATTTCATGGCTTTAGTTAGTATTTGCAGTGATTTGGGAGCCCAAGAAAATAAAGTCAGTCACTGTTTCCACTTTTTCCTCATTTGCCTCTTCAAGGAATGAGACCAGATGCTATTATCTTAGTTTTTTTGAATGTTGAGTTTCAAGCCAGCTTTGTCATTCTCCTCTTTCACCCTCATCAAGACGCTGTTTAGCTCCTCTCTCTTTGTGCCATTAGAGTGGTATCATCTGCATATCTGAGGTTGTTGATATTTCTTCCAGCAATTGTTATTTCAGCTTGTGCTTTATACAGCCTGACATTTTGGTGATGTATTCTGCATATAAGTTAAATAAGCAGGGTGACAATATACAGCCTCAAAGAATTCCTTTCCCAATTTGGAATCAGTCAGTCATTCCATATCAGGTTCTAATTGTTGCTTCTTGATCTGCATATAGGTTTCTCAGGAGACAGGTAAGGTGTCTTCCCATCTCTGAGAATTTTCTACAGTTTGTTGTGATCCACACAAAGGCTTTAGTGTAGTCAATGAAGCAAAAGGAAATGTCTTTCTGGAATTCTCTTGCTTTCTCTATGATCCAATGGATGTTGGCAATTTGGTCTCTGATTTCTCTGACTTTTCTAAATCCAGCATGTATATCTGGAAGTTCTGAAATACAGATTCTTTGATTTTTTGGTGGAGTAGGTAAAAATGCATTTGTATCTTGAAATTTAAACTTTCAGTGGATGAATAAGAATTACAGTCAATGATTTGAATAAAAGAAGACATAAATGATAGAACTAGTTTCTAAGGCAGAGGGAAGAAAATGGGCTCACATGTCATGTGTACAGGAGCTATACACTATAGTACCCAGCCTCCTGAAACTCCAGTACTTTGGCCACCTCATGCAAAGAGTTGACTCATTGGAAAAGACTCTGATGCTGGGAGGGATTGGGGGCAGGAGGAGAAGGGGTCGACAGAGGATGAGATGGCTGGATGGCATCACTGACTCGATGGACGTGAGTCTGAGTGAACTCCGGGAGTTGGTGATGGACAGGGAGGCCCGGCATGCTGCGATTCATGGGGTCACAAAGAGTCAGACATGACTGAGCGACTGATCTGATCTGACCCAGCCTCCCTTAATGTTCTTTTTGTGTTAGTCATAAAAAATCTTATTTTATCAAGACAATGAACTTATGATGCAGGCATTTATGATTCTGGTTTTATAACATGGAACCTGAGTCTCAGAGGTTAAGTATTAGAACTAGGAACAGTCTCAATCCTAAACCTATGAGGCTGAGCTTTCTAAGCCTCAGTTTTGTAGGTTATCCATAGGAATAGTAGTACTTCCTTTCCTAAGGGCTTCCCAGGTGGCTCAGGGGCAAAGAATTCACCTACCAATGCAGGAGACACAGCCAGGAGACCAGTTCTATCCCTGAGCCAGGAAGATCCTTTGGAATAGGAAATGGCAACCCACTCCAGTATTCTTGCCTGGAGAATCCTCTGGACAGAGGAACCTGGTGGGCTACTGTTCATGGGGTCACAAAGAGTTGGACACTACCAAGCACATACAAAACAAATATCATTTTCAGGACAGGAAACTAGTTTAAAATCATATCAGAGATAAATTTAGTAAACTTTTATTCAGTAAAGACACAAAATGAAAAAAAGTACATGAAAACATTTCCAAGTAAGAAATTTTAAAAGATTTAAGCAATCACAACTGATGTGAACACAAAATAGTGTATATAAAACCCATTAATAAGTGAGAAAATCAATTTCCAAAATATTGGCCAAAGTTATATTTAAAAATTAATATATGCATTTAGCATTAATACTTAAAATGTTGTGAGTATATGTGTGTGCATTTGAGTATAGAAAACCTATGTACAAAGGAGCCTGGCAGGCTACACACACTCCATGGGGTTGCAAAAGGGTCGGACATGACTTAGCTACTAAACAACAACAATATACAAATGTACAAAACCAGTGCAGTGATTTAGCATATCAGTATTACTGTGCTAATTGACCTTGAGTGGGTGACGCTCAAGCAAGGAGACAACACCAGGCTGCCATTTAGTGCGGAAACCAAACTTTTCATTTTTCATTATCAAGTTATTGACTTGTTTTTCAGTTTCCCATTCCTGAAAATTAGTTTCCAGAGAAAAAATAAACCTTAAATATTTGAGGCTTCTTTCATCTGAATCTCAAGTTATAGAAATGAAGGGCAACAGTAAAACTCACTTAAATGGAGAAATAAAAATGCAATGAAAACCCAGAAAAGCACATGACAGTTTAGCTCTGCATCTGTGAGAGCAACTAGCTAATACACACATGCATTTGCATATATTTCAACCTCCTGGCATGGAGCTGGCACATCTACCTCAGTACCTCTGAAATCATGGCTCCTCTTTGTAATTCCATCATATGTGTTTAACTGCCCTTCACTTCTTAAATTTTTTCTTTTGTGTCAAAGTAATAAAAAACGAACCTACATGAAATACCAAGCAATAAAGCTCTGTAAAACATTGATACGTTACTAATAAGTCACATGACATGTACAGTGAGCACCTGCTTTGTCTCCAACTCATTTGTTATTTAAATTGCATTCATCTTCTACTGATGAATCAACAGTCTTTCAAAGAGTACAGGTAGAACATGCATTTGTGCACTGTCACTTCAGTTGTGTCCAACTCTGTGACCCCATGGACTGTAGCCCACCAGGCTCCTCTGTCTGTGGAACTTTGCAGGCAAGAATACTGGAGTGGGTTGCCATGCCCCTCTCCAGAGGATCTTCCTGACCTAGGAATCAAACCCTGGTCTCTTTTATCTCCTCCATTGGCAGGCAAGTTCTTTACCACTAGCACCACCTGGGAAGTCAGACATGCTAAATCACAACTACTTGGAAATAAATAAAGCTGGCAAGGGCAAAATTATTTTGTGAAGTAAAGTAAGTGTTCTTTAATTGCAAATAAAAATTATATTAATGTAACAGAGTATTTGTTGTTGACTTGTCAATCCATTTAAGTATTTAAAAGGATTCTTTACAAATTCTTTCTCTCTCGAAGACAATATGCAGCATTAGCTACTATATAAAAGAACATGCTATCAGCTTCACTTTTAATAGATAGTTTTAGTGTTTTGATATACATTACCTTGTATCAGTGTTACAAAATTTAATACCAGAGTCACATTTGGAATCCAAACCCTGGCATTTATCAGTCGATAACCCTTGGTTTAATATTTATAGCCTCAAAAGAAAATTGAAAACATATATAAATCATGTGGTCCAACAGTAGACATGCCTGGAAATATAGGAGTTGTTATGTTACCTGTGCAGGAAGAACCTGCTGTATTGAGTGAGGTCACCAGTCTATCTGGCAACATAAAATCAATAACCTCAGGGGAAATTAAAACCAACTCAGCCTCATGTTTCCTGTGGATAGGAAGCTGAACTGGAAGATCTGATGGTTCTGTGTCAGCTTCTCACTTTACTAAATTACACTTTATTTCTCTCCTCTCACACACTGAAGGAAGTAAGCACCACGTGGAGTTGTCAGACATCTGGAACTTGGCCATTCATGAGGCAAGAAGTGCTATAGTACCCCAGTGATTTTGCTCACCTAAAAATGACCTGCAGCTTGTGGTCACCAAGGAGGGTGCCACCCATCCCTGTCCTAGACTGTTTAACATAAGGCCAGGTTTCATCACTATGACTATTGATTCCCGCTCTCAGGACTTTTCTCTCTGAATGTGGACCTCTGTTTGTATGTGTCTGTGTGTGTGTGTATATGTGTGTTAAGTTTTAGAAATGCTAAATTTTAGTTCAGATGTTCCAGCTTGAACTAAAAAAAAAAAAATTGGTTTTAGAGTACAGATAAGTGATCAGTTCTAAAAATGTAGACTTTGTATTTTATTTACCCTTCTGTTGACCCTACATGGGCTTCCCTGATAGCTCAGTTGGCAAAGAATCCACCTGCAATGCAGGAGACCCTGGTTCAATTCCTGGGTTGGGAAGATCCCCTGGAAAAGGGATAGGCTACCCACTCCAGTATTCTTGGACTTCTCTTGTGTCTCAGCTGGTAAAGAATCAGCCTACAATGCAGGAGACCTGGGTTGGGAAGATCCCCCAGAGAAGGGAAAGGCTACCCACTCCAGTATTCTGGCCTACAGAATTCCAGTATAGTCCCTGGGGTGGCAAAGAGTCAGACATGACTGAACAACTTTCACTTCACTCACACTTGACCCTATATGCCCTGTTTACTCTTAAAATAACTGGAATCTGTCAAGGAAAGATGTATAAATGTTTGTATTGAGCAGCAAAGACATGACAGGACATAAGATTTACTTCAGTTTTTGAAAATCAGATTAAAGTATTTTGGAAAAACTGCAAAGGGAAAGAACGCATGTCATCTTCCCATTAGAAATAAAAGAAGTTGAAAGAGGATTAAAAAGGGAAACATGATGAAGGAGAACGGATGTACATGAAGTATATGTTCTCTGCTTATCCAGGATAGGATGGGTCTTTTAATTTGAATCGTATGAATTCTCTTAGCATTAGAAATACATATATTTCATATGAGCACATAGATATAAACTACTTTTAATTACTATGGGGGGGTTGATCACTCTTGCTATCTATTGCTATATATATAAACAGAAATTGATTATATTTTAAAGAAGAAAAATCAATCTTCATCATTTATATGTATATTAATATTTTAATAATTACGAAAGAATTATAAAAAATTATATATTTGTAATATATAATTATTATATATTATTCTAGACAGGACCCCAGAATTGAATCATAGGAAGAAGAAACTCATTACTTTTAGGTAAACTGTTGCTTGAGGAGATAGTACTGGAGTATTCATGAAGAGGTGAGGTCTGAAGATAAGATGTCTGTGTCCCAAAGGAAAGCTTTAAGGAAACTATAAGAAAAATGTGAAATATCAGAATGTTACACACATTATGTCAAGAAAATGAATACATTATCCAGGAAGTCAACTGTGACAAAGTTATAAGATCTATAAATAGATATTTAACCCTAAAAATCAGATGTGGTTGTATGGAAAAATGGTCAGAATTCAACCAGAATACCTTGGGATAATCAAGAAATAAGTCATAGTAATCAGGCTTGCCCTCATGGTTTATTAAGATCTCTGTAGTATAACAAGGACTATTTAAGTGTTTTTAAACCAAGAGTCAGACACGACTGAAGCGACTTAGCAGCAGCAGCAGCAGCAGTATATTTAAAGAGAGTATTATGTATGTTGCTTGCTATAATAATTAGTACTTCAAAGAAAGGAAAAGATACACTTTGGCTAGCTGGTTTAACAATCTAAGTTTAACAGAAAAAATGTAACTATGCTTTAAAAGACGTTTATGAATGAATATGAATAAGCAAATACGTTTTCAGTTTAATTGGTACATGCATGCTCAGTCACTCAATCATATCTGACTCTTTGTGACCCCCATGGACTGTGGCCCGCCAGAGTCTTTTGTCCATGGGATTCTCCAGACAAGAATAGTGGAGTGGATTGTCTTTTCCTTCTCCAGGGAAACTTCCCAACCCAGGGATTGAAGCTGAGTCTCCTGCATTGGCAGGTGGATTCTTTACTAATTCTTTTCTAATTTAACTGGGGACTACATTCTTTACTAATGTAGACCCCAATTAAATTAGAAATATAAGATAACTCAGGAAAGGAAATAATAGAAAAAATTTAAAATTTTGCTCCAATAAAACCCAAATAAGGGAAAATCAAATAATTTTTCATCTTATGACAGTTTTAAAATTAAAGTACCAGCAAAATCCATATTTTTAATCAATTTATTTATTTTTAAATGAAGGATAATTGCTTTAGATAAGTTTGTTGTTCTCTGTCAAAGCTAAACATGAATCAGCCATAGCTATACATATATCTGGAGAGGGCAATGGCACCCCACTCCAGGGCTCTTGCCTGGAGGGTCCCATGGACGGAGGAGCCTGGTAGGCTGCAGTCCATGGGGTCGCTAGCGGTCGGATGCGACTGAGCGACTTCACTTTCACTTTTCACTTTCATGCATTGGAGAGGGAAATGGCAACCCACTCCAGTGTTCTTGCCTGGAGAATCCCAGGGACTGGGGGAGCCTGGTGGGCTGCCATCTGTGGGGTCGCGCAGAGTCGGACACGACTGGAGCGACTTAGCAGCATACATATATCCCCTGCCTTTTGAAGCTCCCTCCCATCTCCCTCCCCATCCCACCCCGCTAGGTTGATACAGAGCCCCTGTTTGAGTTTCCTGAGACATACAGCAGATTTCCTTTGATTATCTATTTTACATACAGCAATGTATGTTTCCATGTTACTCTCTCCATATATCTTACCTTCTCCTCCCCTCTCCCCATGTCCAAAAGTCTATTCTCTATGTCTGTTTCTCCATTGCTGCCCTGAAAATAAATTCTTCAGTACCATTTTGCTAGATTTCGTATACATGCATTGTGTGTGTGTGTGTATGTGTTAGTCACTCAATTGTGTCCGACTCTTTGCAACACTGTGGGGTGTGTAGCCTGCCAGGCTCCTGCATCCATGTAATTTTCCAGGCAAGAATATTGGAATGGGTTGCCATTTCCGTCTCTATATATGCATTAGTATATGATATTTATAATTCTCTTTCTGACTTACTTCACTCTGTATAATAGGCTCTAGGTTCATCCACTTTATTAGAACTGACTCAAATGCATTCCTTTTTATGGATGAGTAATGAGACAGATTCTTGCCTGGAGAATCCCAGGGACAGGGAAGCCTCGTGGGCTGCTGTCTATGGAGTCGCACAGACTGAAGTGACTTAGCAGCAGCGCAGTAATGAGATAGAGATCAAGATCATCTCCAAGAAAAAGAAATGCAAAAAAGCAAAATGGCTGTCTGAGGAGGCCTTACAAATAGCTGTGAAAAGAAGAGAAGTGAAAAAAAAAGGGGAAAAAGAAATATACCCATTTGAATGCAGAGTTCCAAAGTATAGCAAGGAAAGAAAGAAAGCCTTCCTCAGTGCTCAGTGCAAAGAAATAGGGGGAAATAATAGAATGGGAAAGACTAGAGATCTCTTCAAGAAAATTAGAGATAGCAAGGGAACATTTCATACAAATATGGGCTAAATAAATGAAGGAATGATGCTAAAGCTGAAACTCCAGCACTTTGGCCACCTCATGTGAAGAGTTGACTCATTAGAAAAGACTCTGATGCTGGGAGGGATTGGGGGCAGGAGGAGAAGAGGACGACAGAGGATGAGATGGCTGGATGGCATCACTGACTCGATGGACGTGAGTTTGAGTGAACTCTGGGGGTTGGTGATGTACAGGGAGGCCTGGCGTGCTGTGATTCATGGGATCACAAACAGTCGGACAAGACTGAGAGACTGAACTGAACTGAACTGAAATGACAGAAATGGTATGGACCTAACAGAAGCAGAAGATATTAAGAAGAAGTGGCAAGAATACACAAAAGAACTGTACAAAAAAGATCTTCAGGACCCAGATAATCATGATGGTGTGATCACTCACTTAGAACCAGACATCCAGGAATGTGAAGTCAAGTGGGCCTTAGGAAGCATCACTATGAAGAAAGCTAGTGGAGGTGATAGAATTCCAGTTGAGCTATTTCAAATCCTCAAAGATTATGCTGTGAAAGTGCTGCACTTAATATACCACCATATTTGGAAAACTCATCAGTGGCCACAGCACTGCAAAAGGTCAGTTTTCATTCCAATCTCAAAGCAATGCGATGCCAAAGAATGTTCAAACTACTGCACAATTGCACTCATCTCATAAGCTAGTAAAGTAATGCTCAAAATTCTCCAAGCCAGGCTTCAGCAATACATGAACTGTAAACTTCCAGATGTTCAATCTCGTTTTAGAAAAAGCAAAGGAACCAGAGATCAAATTACCGACAGCCACTGGATCATCAAGAAACCAAGAGAGTTCCAGAAGAACATCTATTTTTGCTTTATTGACTATGCCAAAGCCTTTGACTGTGTGGATCACAAGAAACAGTGGAAAATTCTGAAAGAGATGGGAATACCAGACCACCTGACCTGCCTCTGGAGAAACCTACATGCAGGTCAGGAAGCAACAGTTAGAACTGGACATGGAACGACAGACTGGTTCCAAATAGAGAAAAGAGTACATCAAGGCTGTATATTGTCACCCTGCTTATTTAACTTCTATGCAGAGTACATCATGAGAAACGCTGGGCTGGATGAAGCACAAGCTGGAATCAAGATTGCTGAGAGAAATAACAATAAATTCACATAGGCAGATAATATCACTCTTATGGCAGGAAGTGAAAAAGAACGAAAGAGCCTCTTGAGGAAAGTGAAAGAGGAGAGTGAAAAAGTTGGCTTAAAGCTCAACATTCAGAAAATGAAGATCATGGCATCTGGTCCCATCACTTCATGGCAAGTAGAAACAGTGTCAGACTTTATTTTGGGGGGCTCCAAAATCACTGCAGATAGTGATTGCAGCCATGAAATTAAAAGATGTTTATTTCTTGGAAGGAAAGTTATGACCAACCTAGACAGCATATTCAAAAGCAGAGACATTACTTCGCCAACAAGGTCCATCTAGTCAAGGCTATGGTTTTTCCAGTAGTCATGTATGGATGTGAGAGTTGGACTATAAAGAAAGCTTAGTACCAAAGAATTGATGATTTTGAACTGTGGTGTTGGAGAAGACTTTTGAGAGTCCCTTCGACTGCAAGGAGATCCAACCAGTCCATCCTATAGGAGATCAGTCTTGAGTGTTCCTTGGAAGGTGTCATGTTGAATTTGAAACTCCAATACTTTGGCCACCTGATGCAAAGAACTGACTCATTTGAAAAGGCCCTGATGTCGAGAAAGATTGAAGGTGGGAGGAGAATTGGACAACAGAGGATGAGATGGTTGGATGGCATCACCGTATTAATGGACATGAATTTGGGGAAACTCTGGGAGTTGGTGATGGACAGGGAGGCCTGATGTTCTGCAGTCCGTGGGGTTGCAAAGAGTCGGACATGAACGAGTGATTGAACTTAACTGAATATTCCACTGTGTATACGTACCATAAGTTCTTTGTCCATTCATCTATAGATAGACATCTAGGTTGATTCCATGTTTTGCTGCTGCTGCTGCTAAGTCGCTTCAGTCGTGTCCGACTCTGTGGGATCCCATAGACGGCAGCCCACCAGGCTCCCCCGTTCCTGGGATTCTCCAGGCAAGAACACTGGAGTGGGTTGCCATTTCCTTCTCCAATGCATGAAAGTGAAAAGTGAAAGTGAAGTCGCTCAGTCGTGTCCAACTCTTGGCAACCCCATGAACTGCAGCCCACCAGGCTCCTCTGTCCATGGGATTTTTCCGGGCAAGAGTTCTGGTTCCATCTTCTAGCTATTGTAAATAGTGCTGCAATGAACAATGGGATACATGTGCCTCTTTTAATTTTGGTTTCCTCAGGGTATATGCCTAGGAGTGGGATTGCTGGGTCATATGGCGGTTTTGTTCCTAGTTTTTTAAGGAATCTCCATACCATCTTTCATAGTGGCTGTATTAATTTACTTTCCCACCAACAGTGCAAGAGCATTCCGTTTTCTCCACACCCTCTCCAGCATTTATTGTTTGTAGACTTTTTCATGATAGCCATTCTGACCAGTACCAGGTGATATCTCTTTGTGGTTTTGATTTGCATTTTTCTAATAATGAGCATTGTTGAGCATCTGTTCATGTGTTTGTTAGCCATCTGTGTCTTCTTTGGAGAAATGTCTGTTTAAATCTTTCCCCCACTTTTTGATTGGGTTGTTTGTTTTTCTGCTATTGAGTTGTATGAGCTGCTTGTATATTTTGGAATTTAATCCTTTGCCAGTTGTTTCATTTGCTATTATTTTCTCCCATCCTGAGGGTTGTTTTTCACCTTGCTTATAGTTTCCTTTGCTGTGCAAAAGCTTTTAAGTTTAACCAGATCCCACTTGTTTACTTTTCTTTTTATTTGTGTTACTCTAGGAGGTGGGTCATAGAGGATTTTGCTTTATGTCATCGAGTGTTCTGCCTGTCTTTTCCTCTAAGAGTTTTATAGTTTCTGGTCTTACATTTAGGTCTTTAATCCATTTTGAGTATATCTTTATGTATGTTGTTAGGAAGTGTTCTAATTTCATTCTCTTACATGTAGCTGTCCAGTTTTCCCAGCACCATTTATTGAATAGGCTGTCTTTGCCCCATAGTATATTTTTGACTCCTTTGTCAAAAATATGGTACCCATAGGTGCATGGATTTATTTCTGGGCTTTCTATCTTGTTCCATTGGTCTATATTAAGGTTTTTGTGCCAGTACCATACTGTCTTGATGATTGTAGCTTTGTAGCATCATCGGAAGTCAGGAAGGTTGATTCCTATAGATCCATTCTTCTTTCTCAAGACTTCTTTGGTTATTTGGGGTCTTTTCTGTTTCCATGTGAATTGTGAAAAGGTTTGTTCTAATTCTGTGAAAAATGCCATTGGTAATTTGATAGGGATTGCATTAAATCTGTAGATTACATTTGGTAGTATAGTCATTTTCACAATATTGATTATTCTTATCCAGGAACATGGAATATCTCTTCATCTGTTTATGTCTTTGATTTATGCCTTTGGTTTCTTTCATCAGTGTCTTATAACTTTCTGTGTACAGTTCTTTTGTCTCCTTAGGTACGTTTATTCCTAGATTTTTTTTTTTTTTTTTGCAATGGTGAATAGGATTGACTCCTTAATTTCTCTTTCTGATTTTTCATTGTTAGTATATAGAAATGCAGGTGATTTTTGTGTATTGATTTTGTGTCCTTCAACTTTTCTAAATTCACTTATTAGCTCTTATAATTTTCTGATACTATCTTCAGGGTTTTATATGTACAGTGTCATGTCATCTGCAAACAGTAAGAGCTTTATTTCATATTTTCCAACCTGGATTCCTTTTATTTATTTATTTTTTCTTCTCTGATTGCTGTAGCTAGGTCTTCCGAAACTATGTTGAATAGTAGTGGTGAAAGTGGACACCCTTACCTTGTTCCTGATCTTAGGGGGAGTGCTTTGAGTTTTTAACCATTGAGAATAATATTTTCTGTGGGTTTATCATATATGTCCTTTACTATGTTGAGGTAGGTTCTTTCTATGCATATTTTCTGAAGAGTTTTAATCAGAAATGGGTGCTGAATTTTGTCAAAGGCTTTTTCTGCATCTATTGAGGTTATTATATGGTTTTTATCTTTCAATTTGTTAATATGGTGTATCACATTGATTGATTTGCATATATTGAAGAATCCTTGCATCCCTGGGATAAACCCAACTTAATTATGATGTATGAGCTTTTTAATGTGTTGTTGAATTCTGTTTGCTATAACTTGGTTGACAAATTTTGCATTTATGTTCATCAGTGATATTGGTCTGTAGTTTTCTTTTTTGTGTGTTTTCTTTGGATTTGGTATCAGGGTGATGGTGGCCTCATAGAATGAGTGAGGAAGTGTTCCTTCGTCTGAAATTTTTTGAAAAGTTTTAGAAGGATAAGCATTAACTCTTCTCTAAATGTTTGATAAAATTCTCCTGTAAAGCCATCTGGTCCTGGGCTTTTGTTTTTGGGGGGAGATTTTGGATCAGGGCTTCAATTTCAGTGCTTGTAATTGGGTAGTTAATAATTTTATTTCTTCCTGATTCAGTCTTGGAAGGTTGAACTTTTCTAAGAATTTGTCCATTTCTTTCAGGTTATCCATTTTATTGCCATATAGTTGTTGATAAGTCTCTTATAATCCTTTTTATTTCTGCTTTGTCTGTTGTAACCTCTTCTTTTTCATTTCTAATTGTGTTGATTTGATGCTTCCCTCTCTTTTTCTTGATGAGTGTGACTAAATGTTTGTCAATTTTGTTAATCTTCTCAAAGAACCAGCTTTTAGTTTTATTAATCTTTTCAATTGCTTCTTTCATTTCTTTTTCATTTATTTCTGCTCTAATCTTGATGATTTCTTTCCTTCTGATAATTTTGGGGTATTTTGTTCTTCTTCTTTTTCCAATTGCTTTAGGTGTAAAGTTAGGTTGTCTATTCAATGTTTTTCTTGTTTCTTGAGGTAGGATTGTACTGCTGTAAACTTCCCTCTTAGAACTGCTTTTGCTGCATCCCATAGGTTTTGAGCTGTTGTGTTTTGTTGTTATTTGTTTCTAGAAATTTTTTGATTTCCCTTTTGATTTCTTCAGTAACCTGTTGGTTATGTAGAAATGGATTGTTTAGTCTCCATGTGTTTGTGTTTTTTACAGTTTTGTTTTGTATTTTTTGTCTTGTAATTGATATCCAGTCTTACAGCATTGTGGTCAGAAAAGATGGTTTATACAATTTCAGTTTTCTTAAATTTACTGAACTTTGATTTGTGACCCAAGATATGGTCTATCTTGGAGAATGTTCCATGTTAACTTGAGAAGAAGGTGTATTCTGCTTTCAGATGGAATGTTCTGAAGATATCAATGTACCATTTAAGACTTGTGTTTCTTTATTAAATTTCTGTTTTGATGATCTGTCCATTGGTGTACAGAGAATGCGATGGCACCCTACTCCAGTACTCTTGCCTGGAAAATCCCATGGACGGATGAGCTTGGTAGGCTTCAGTCCATGAGGTCGCGAAGAGTCAGACATGACTGAGCAACTTCAATTTCGCTTTTCACTTTCATGCATTGGAGAAGGAAATGGCGCCCCACTCCAGTGTTCTTGCCTGGAGAATCCCAGGGATGGCAGAGCCTGGTGGGCTGCCATCTATGGGGTCGCACAGAGTTGGACACAACTAAGCGACTTAGCAGCAGCAGCAGCCATTGGTGTAAGTCAGGTATTAATGTCTCCTACTATTATTGTGTTACTGTCAATTTCTCCTTTTATGTCTGTTGGTGTTCATCTTATGTATTGAGGTGCTCCTATGTTGGGTGCATAGATATTTACAATTGTTATGTCTTCCTCTTGCACTGATCCCTTGATCATTACATAGTGTCCTTTCTTATCTCTTGTAATCTTCTTTATTTTAAGGTCTATTTTGTCTGATATGAGGATTGCTATTCCAGCTTTCTTTTGCGTTCCATTTGCAGGAAATATATTTTTCCATCTTCTCACTCTCAGTCTATATGTGTCTTGAGGTCTGAAGTGGGTTTCTTTTAGACAGCATATATATGGGTGTTGTTTTTGTATCCATTCAGCCAGTCTGTGTCTTTCAGTTGGAGCATTTAATCTATTTACATTTAAAGTAGTTATTGATATGCATTCCTATTGCTATTTTCTTAATTGTTTGTAGTTTGGTTTTGTAGATATTTTTCTTCTCTTGTAATTCTTGACTATATAAGTCCTTTTAGCATTTGTTGTAAAATTGGTTTGGTGGCACTGAATTCTCTTAACTTTTGCTTGTCTGAAAAGCTTTTGATTTCTCCATCAATTTTTAATGAGATCCTTGCTGGCTAAAGTAATATTGGTTATACATTTTTGCTTTTCAGTACTTTAAATATATCCTGCCATTCCCTTCTGACCTGCAGAGTTTCTGATGAAAGATCAGCTGTTAAGCATACGGGGTTTCCTTTGACTATTACTTGTTGCTTTTCCCTTGCTGCTTTTTTTTTTAATTTTTTAAAATATAAATTTATTTATTTTAATTGGAGGTTAATTACTTTACAATACTGTATTGGTTTTGCCAAACATCAACATGAATCTGCCACAGATATACACGTGTTACCCATCCTGAACCCTCCTCGTCCCTTCCCGTACCATCCCTCTGGGTCGTCCCAGTGCACCAGCCCCAAGCATCCAGTATCATGCATCGAACCTGGACTGGCGATTCATTTCATATATGATATTATACATGTTTCAATGCCATTATCCCTAACCATCCCACCCTCTCACTCTTCCACAGAGTCCAAAAGCCTGTTCTATACATCTGTGTCTCTTTTGCTGTCTTGCTTACAGGGTTATCATTACCATCTTTCTAAATTCCATATACATGTGTTAGTATACGGTATTGGTGTTTTTCTTTCTGGCTTACTTCACTCTGTATAATAGGCTCCAGTTTCATCCATCTCATTAGAACTGATTCAAATGTATTCTTGTTAATGCCTGAGTAATACTCCATTGTGTATATGTACCACAGCTTTCTTATCCCATCATCTGCTGATGGACATCTAGGTTGATTCCATGTCCTGGCTATTATAAACAGTGCTGCGATGAAATTGGGGGTACATGTGTCTCTTTCAATTCTGGTTTCCTCGGTGTGTATGCCCAGCAGTGGGATTACTGGGTCATAAGGCAGTTCTATTCCCAGTTTTTTAAGGAATCTCCACACTGTTCTCCATAGTGGCTGTACTAGTTTGCATACCCACCAACAGTGTAAGAGGGATCCCTTTTCTCCACACCCTCTCCAGCATTTATTGCTTGTGAACTTTTGGATTGCAGCCATTTTGATTGGTGTGAAATGGTAGCTTATTGTGGTTTTGATTTGCATTTCTCTGATAATGAGTGATATTGAGCATCTTTTCATGTGTTTGTTACCCATCTGTGTGTCTTCTTTGGAGAAATGTCTATTTAGTTATTTGGCCCATTCTTTGATTGGGTCGTTTATTTTTCTGGAATTGAGCTTCAGGAGTTGCTTGTATATTTTTGAGATTAGTTGTTTGTCAGTTGCTTCATTTGCTATTATATTCTCCCATTCTGAAGGCTGTCTTTTCACCTCGCTTATAGTTTCCTTTCATGTGCAGAAGCTTTTAATTTTAATTAGGTCCCATTTGTTTATTTTTGCTTTTATTTCCAATATTCTGGGAGGTGGTCATAGAGGATCCTGCTGTGATTTATGTCGGGAAGTGTTTTGCCTATGTTCTCCTCTAGGAGTTTTATAGTTTCTGGTCTTATGTTTAGATAGTTAATTCATTTTGAGTTTATTTTTGTGTATGGTGTTAGAAAGTGTTCTAGCTTCATTCTTTTACAAGTGTTTGACCAGTTTTCCCAGCACCACTTGTTAAAGAGATTGTCTTTTCTCCATTGTATATTCTTGTCTCCTTTGTCAAAGATAAGCTGTCCATAGGTGCATGGATTTGTCTCTTGGCTTTATATTTTGTTCCATTGATCTATATTTCTGCCTTTGTGCCAGTACCACACTGTCTTGATGACTGTGGCTTTGTAGTAGAGCCTGAAGTCAGGCAGGTTGATTCTTCCAGTTCCATTCTTCTTTCTCAAGATTTCTTTGGCTATTCAAGGTTTTTTGTATTTCCATACAAATTGTGAAATGATTTGTTCTAGCTCTGTGAAAAATACCGTTGGTAGCTTGATAGGGATTGCATTGAATCTATAGATTGCTTTCGGTAGTATACTCATTTTCACTATATTGATTCTTCTGATCCATGAACACGGTATGTTTCTCCATCTATTAGTGTCCTCTTTGATTTCTTTCACCAGTGTTTTATAGTTTCCTATATATAGGTCTTTAGTTTCTTTAGGTAGATATATTCCTAAGTATTTTATTCTTTCCATTGCAATGGTGAATGGAATTGTTTCCTCAATTTCTCTTTGTTTTCTCATTATTAGTGTATAGGAATGCAAGGAATTTCTGTGTGTTGATTTTATATCCTGCAACTTTACTATATTCATTGATTAGCTCTAGTAATTTTCTGGTGGAGTCTTTTGGATTTTCTATGTAGAGGATCATGTCATCTGCAAACAGTGAGAGTTTTACTTCTTCTTTTCCAATTTGGATTCGTTTTATTTCTTTTTCTGCTCTGATTGCTGTGGCCAAAACTTCCAAAACTATGTTGAATAGTAGTGGTGAAAGTGGGCACCCTTGTCTTGTTCCTGACTTTAGGGGAAATGGTTTAATACTTCCTTTGTGTTTAATCTTTGTTATTACTGGTATGCATCTTGCCATGTTTTTCCTTGGGTTTTCCTGTATTGGACTCTTTGTGCCTCTTGAACTCGATTGACTATTTGCTTTTCCATGGTGGGGAAATTTTCAGCTATAATCTCTTCAAAATTTTTCTTATACCCTTTCTTTTTCGCTGCTTCTTCTGGGACCCCTATAGTTCGAATGTTGCTGTGTTTGAGATTGTCTCAAAGATATCTGATAGTATCTTCAATTCTTTTCATTCTTTTTACTTTATTCTGCTCTTCAGAAGTTATTTCTACCATTGTATCTTCCAGTTCACTGATTCATTTTTCTGCTTCAGATATTCTGCTATTGACTCCTAGCAGAGTATTTTTTATTTCAGTAATTGTGTTGTTTGTCTCTGTATGTTTATTGTTTAATTCTTCTAGGTCTTTGTTAAGTGATTCTTGCATTTTCTCCTTTCTGTTTTCAAGGTTTTTGATAATTTTTACTATCATTATTCTGAATTCTTTTTCAGGTAGTTTGCCTATTTCCTCTTCATTTATTTGGACTTCTGTGTTTCTAGCTTGTTCTTTCATTTGTGCATCATTTCTCTGCCTTTCATTATTTTGTTTAAACTTATTCTGTTTGATGTCTCCTTTTCCCAGGATTTGAGGTTGAATTCTCTCTTCTTTTTTGTTTCTGCCCTCATAAGGTTGGTCCAGTGGTTTGCGTCAGCTTCATATAGGGTGATTTTTGTGCTGAGTTTTTTGTTTGTTTGTTTTTCCTCTGATGGGCAAGGCTGAGTGAGGTGGTAATCCTGTCTGCTGATGATTGGGTTTGTATTTTTGTTTTGTTTGTTGTTTGGTTGAGGTGTCCTGCACAGGGTGCTACTGGTGTTTGGGTGATGCCAGGTCTTGTATTCAAGTGGTTTCCTTTGTGTGAGTTCTCACTGTTTGATACTCCCTAGAGTTAGTTCTCTGGTAGTCTAGGGTCTTGGAGTCAGTGCTCCCACTACAACAGCTCAGGATTTTCATGGTTTTTCATGGTTCTATATATTATTTTCCACTGGTTAGGTACGCTTGTCCTCTCTCAGGTGGTGTTCTGCATGCACTTCTGCATCTGAAGGTGTATTTCTGATATATCTGTGGAGAGAGATGTACTCCACATCCACCTACTCCTCTGCCATCTTGTTCTCCCACAAGTCCATAAGTTATTATTGTTTCCAAGTCTACTCCAACTTTCCTTATGGTAAAGTATATGAGTAGAAGTCCTCTAGGAGTGTTGGTTGACATTTTCTATTATCATAAGCTATAAATTTTCTATATAAACACTTGAATAAACTTTAAAAATTTATATTCTGGAATACCATGGAAGCCATGGTCTTGAGATTGTTTTAGGAATAGTATTAAAATAGCATTTAAAATAGAAAAATTTGAGGATTTTCAATTTATGATTTAGAGCTGAAATTAAGATTTATTATTTCTTGATGAGTAATGTGGAAATAACTTAGCTCCAACCTGAAGAGCATATAGTGTTTAAAAAAAATAACAGAATGTAAATGGAATTTTTCATTCCAATGGATGACTCAGTGAAAGCTGTTCATAAAGTAAATTGGAATCTAAATATGTAGTCCTAGCATAGATCATTTTTTTATTGAGAAAATAACTGTCAATTACTATGCTCAGCGTACATAGGCTTCACCAATTTGTGGAGATACTGCAGTGAAAGCCAGAAAGCACATCACTTACTCCCTCAGTTTTAAAGTAACACAAAGAAAATTCCAGCAGAGAGGTAGGTTGGATGAATTAAAGAGATACTATTCACACACTTCACCATTCCTCAAAAATATTCTAGTGCCTTGCAAAAGGAACAACAGCATCTATACTTACTGGAAATTTTTTCAAATGCAACCCAATTATTGGTTTCCTTCCTTAAAGTTTCACGTGACTATACAAGAGAATACTGTTTTTTCTTCTTTTGATGCTACTATTTTTAAATGAGTTGGTCTCTTTCACTGTCAAGGATGCTTATTTAAAGAAAGGATAGAAGAAGAAAGAAAATGATATACTTTGGCACTTTTACCATCCTCCACAAGGTAATGTTCATTCTCAGTCAAGAGCCCTTGTCCTTTAAAATAAATACACAATAAAACACCACAAACATCAGGTGAAACATTTAATAGAGTTTAGAGGCTTTTAACTTCAGTGAAAACATATGATTTTTTTGGAAAGACCCTGTTGAATGTTATTCTCATAGCACTTCCTGCCATCTCACTGTGTATTTAGGGAATAGTCTTCCTAATCCCTCATTTCCACATAAGTAAAATATAAAGCTTTATTTAATGATGTGAAAAAATCCTTTGATACAAAATGGTGCTTGTTGAAGCAATAACTTGCTGAAGTCATGTAGAATTTTAAGAGATCTCTATAAAGTTGTAAAGAGTACTATAGTCTAATACCAAATTTTAGTATGTTCACATTTTTAATGTATGGTGGCTGTGTTTAAATAATCCTGGGTGTTTTGTTTTAATAGAAAAATATCAACTTGAATCCTCATACTGTAAAATTGAGTAAAAATCATACTAAGTTGTTAAAGATACATTCATTTTCTTGACTGTCATATGATTGAGACAAACAGAAATACACTAAAAGCTTTAAGTACTTAATTTAGTGCTAAAATATAGACTATAATGATCATTGCTAGGCTATTTTCTCTCTCATCATTATCAACTTATTTTTTTTTCTCCATCTTCCTCTCTCCTGTATGTGTGTATCATTCTGTGGTGTGTGGCCTATGGAGCAGCCAAAAAAGTTGATGCAGCACAAATAAAGTTAATATGTTTTCCCTTTTTAACATTTAAATTTAACATTTAACATTTTATACAAGGACATTTGGTTGTCCAATATCAAAGAAGCACTCTATGATCAAGGAAAAACAGTTAAAAATTTACACTTTTTTTAGTTACCCATACTTTTTCTAAGTGTAATTATATCATTTTTTAAATTGAAGGATAATTGCTTTACAGAATTTTGTTGTTTTCTGTCCAGAGGGAGGGGACCTATGTATACCTATGGCTGATTCATGTTGAGGTTTGACAATACTTATACTTTTAAAGATTCTAGCCAATTCAACATTTCCACTCATTGTGAAGTGATCCCTTGATGACAACATGTAGATACCCAAATCCGTACAGGAAATGAATAAAGGAGGAAAGCTAATGTTGATGGTTTTATTTTCCCATCATTTCTTCCCTTATAAAGTTCTACTTTTCCTCATTGTTAAAATTAAGTTGCTTTTCTCATTTCAAGAGAGAAGCATTGACTTTGGCTGTGTAGAATAAAGGAATTATTTTGAAAGGATATAGTGGCAATTCACAGAAAACAAGAAACCATTGATCCAGAAAGACCTGAAAATGTCAGGAAACTTGGAATCTTCAGGGACTTTAATAACCAGAGTTCACTTCTCTTTCTTTAGGACATTGCAAGTAATGCATCTTGATGAAAAGCATTCCAGTTCAAATGACAAATTTCTGAGAGAGCAAAGCTGACTGGCTTTATGTGGATCAGGCAAATCACTTACATATGGACATTATGGCCTTAAATAAAGATAGCCTCTGAGTACTCATATCTATCTATTGATTGATTGGGATCATTGTAAGAGAGGAGATAATTATGGTAAATCAAGTAAAGAGACTAATTTGTGCTGAAGTGGTGTGACAACTTTTTCACACTTCATTATAATTTACATGAACCTAGGTAGCTAAATAAATAGTAAGAAATAAAAGCAATAAGTAAAACTAACAGGGAATTTCAACCTTTTATTTCATCTAAAGCATTTACTTCTCTGAAGTAAGTATATTTAAAAATTAATTATATAAACATACTTAATACTATATTTGCAAAAGACAAAAACAGACAAAAAGTCAAAAATATTTTATGTAAAAATATGTATACATTATAGGCATTACTATTTGCCTAGTGAGCATCCATCTTTTCTCCTCCCTACTTGAGTATCTATTTTGTTCTGTGTTCACAGTCTCCTTTATTTAACCCATATTCACCATGAAAAGATGGCATGACCCCACTGGTACTGTAAGATTGAGTGACAAGCCTGAATATATCTACATTTTGTTTTGTTTTTAATAGTGATCTGTTTAAAATTGGCATATGTTAAAATACACTGAAAAGTCTTCAGGAGAATTTTCTCAGCGTTCTTGAGAAAACAGGACAATGTTAAAGCTGAAGTATCATTGCCACTTTACTACATGGGGGGAAAAAGCCAAGAAGACTATAGGGAAAGGCACAAAAGATTTCCCACTTTGGGGAGTCCACAATCCCTGAGATGACCACTTGTGCAAGCCAACGTTATTTCCTTTTTGCTTATTTCTGTTTGACTTGGGTATTCAGTAATTTGCTGACAGACATCTGATATACCTTTTCTCTTTATAGAATTTTAAAATAATATATCTGTGTAAAATCATGGAGGCAATGCAAACTTATTCTCTTGGTAACAAGTATAAATATTTCTTTTTAGGGAAAGAATAATTTTGTTGAAAATGGCTTTTGGCTTCATGTTGGCAAATGAAATGACTTTAATTACTGAGGAGTGAGAGGAGGGGGCACAAATGCAGGCTGCTCAGGATAACAGGAGAGGGTTTGGCCTGGCACTGGGGGCCTGAAGGTTCCAGTGAGTGGTTCCCTGGGTCACTATGTGCACTAAGTTATGTGATACCTTGTTAAGATCCCACAAGACCTGGGAAATTAAAAAAAGAAAAGATAAATATAATATGGGTTTGCTTGTGTTAAAATCCCATGGAAGTCAGTAGAAGCATGGGGATTCTCACTGAAGTTTGAAGATTGCAAAAATTGACCCATATGGACTGGGAACAGAAACAACATCTGTGCTGTTAGTAGACAGCACACTGCAAAATATCAGTGGTGGGCGTCTCTATGTTGAGTTTTCCTTGTGTTGTTGTTGTTGTTGTTTTTCTCTGTTTTTCAACATCATGTTGTTTTCACTCCAGAAGAAGTAAATTTTCATGATCAGATAATGTATTCAATGTTATAAATAACATCTGTTGAGAAAGCCAAGGACTAGAAGCAGGGTGACACTGGTAAATCTTAGAGAAAGTGAGGTATCTCAGTGATATTTATCACAAAACAGGTAATGGATTGAGACATCAGGGAGTGTGTGACAGAGTAATAGGTCAAACGTAGCCAGTCTGTCTAAACAATAAAAGGAAACCTCAGAGACACCAAGATGATGAGAGTAGTAAAAAGATCTGATAAGTTGAATAATATGATAAAATAGCACATAGTTCTATTTTTTGTTTGAAAAACCTTCATACTATGTTCCATGGTGGCTATATCAATTTGCATTCCCACCAGTATATGAGGGTTCTCTTTTCTCCACATCTGCACCAATATTTGGTATTTAGGTGCCATTTGCTTATTTCTGCTTTTATTTCCTTAACAAGACATTCAAAAATATTCCTGCAATTTATGTCAAAGAGTATTCTGCTTATGTTTGCTTCTAGGAGTTTTATGGTTTCCAGCACTACATTTAGGTCTTCAAATTTTTTGACTTTATTTTTGAATATGGTGTTAGAGAATATTTTAATTTAAGGCTTCAAGGTGTTAATATGAAAAACTTCTAGTTCTCTAAGAGTTTCTCATTAAATAATCAGTAGAGTTGGTAAGAGAGTTACAAAATTCATATAGGTTTTCTATTTACTATGCATATTTCACAGAGCTTGAAGTGTTACCATGTGTTGACATATCCATAGGAGTGAAAGAACCGACCCATGAAATAGGAAAATGCTTAGTTTAAGTAGGCACTGACCAAGAGACTAATTTTTTTTTTAATCAATTTACTCTCCTTCCTGTAAGACTTCCACATTCATGCTAATGCTTAAAGGTGTCAACTTTTACATTTTTATCCATTCTGGGATATATGATAATTTTATACCATGGTTTCCATTTAAGTTTATCCAATCACTAATGGTATCAAGACTAATTTTATAAGTTTATTCTGCATTTGGAGATTCTCTTTAGTTAAGTGTATTTTCCAGAGTTGTGTGTAATATGTAAATTATGTTTTCTTTCCTTCTTTGTTTGTGGTGGTTCATTACATGCTCTGGATATTAATCTTTTCTCATATATAAATTTGAAATATCTTCTCCCAGTCTGTGACTTGATGATTTGCTTCTGAGGACTGGATTTTGATGAATTCAAGTTCTTAATTTTAATGAAGCCCGATTTATTAATTTTTATTTGTAGTACTCTTTGTTACCTGTATAACATTATCTTGGACTATATGCTATCACAAATATATATTCTATGTAAACTTCTGTAATATCTATAGTGGTCAAATTTTACATCTATAGTCTATTGTTTTAGCTTTCATTTGTGTCTGTGATACATACATATAAAATTAATATTGGTATATTGGTATGGCACTGGTCAATTTTGCTTCTGCCAAATTTACTAAACTGATAATTCTTTCTTTAAATGAATTCCTTTGTCTCTTTTGCCATAAATTAAGTGAACCCTGTTGCTGGGAGGGATTGGAGGCAGGAGTAGAAGGGAATGACAGAGGATGAGATGGCTGAATGGCATCACCAACTCGATGCACATGACTTTGGGTGAACTCCAGGAGTTGGTGATGGACAGGGAGGCCTGGCGTGCTGTGATTCATGGGGTCGCAAAAAGTCGGACACGACTGAGTGACTGAACTGACTGATTGACTGAAGTGAACATAGTTGACTGTGACTTTATTTTTTACATTTGTTGATTCACTTAAGCTTTCCCTAATTATACACTGCTACCAAAGCTTAAAAGTAAACCTTGAATTGTGGTAATGCCTCAGTACAGTTCGTGTTCTCCAGATTTACATTATGTATCATAACTATGTTGCCTTTCTATTTAGATTTTAGGCTTTTGCTGCCCTTAAATTTTATACTAGGACATCTGGCCTTAAAATATTTCACTTTTGGGAGAGGGGAGTAATTACACAATATCCTTAATATGTAGAAGATTGTCCAGTTTTCTATATTTTTCAGATTACAGTAGTAATTTTGAATTTCAGTTTATTTTCTAAATAGTCTTTGAAATATTACTTAGACTATATTCAGTCTATATATTAATTTCAGGATAATATTAATAATATAAAACATGGATCTCAATATATAACTATTAAATCATTTAGCAAGATATCTATTTCCAAATTTAGGTTCAAACTTTATCAGAAATATTTTGTAGTTTTAAGTTTACAGATCTTCTATGACTCCTTTTTTGAAATTTTTGTCATAATAAATAATTTTGCTGCTACTATAAATGGTATTTTCATACACAATTTCTATTTTCACTAATGTATAGTAAGATAATTGGCTTTGTATGTTGCTGTTAGGGGACTGGAATGCGAAAGTAAGAAGTCAAGAGATATCTGGAGTAATAGGCAAATTTGGCCTTGAAGTACAAAATGAAGCAGGGCAAAGGCTAATAGAGATTTGCAAAGAGAATGCACTGGTCATAGAAAGCACCCTCTTCCAACAACACAAGAGAAGACTGTACACATGGACATCACCAGATGGTAAGTAATATTCATTACATTCTTTGCAGCCAAAGATGAACAAGCTCTATACAGTCACCAAAAACAAGACCAGGAGTTGACTATAGCAGAGACCATGAGCTCCTTATTGCCAAATTCAGACTTAAATGGAAAAGTAGGGAAAAGCACTAAACCTAAATCAAATCCCTTACAATTATACAGTGGAAGTGAGAAATAGATTCAAAGAATTAGATATGACAGACAGAGTACCTGAAGAACTATGGAAGGATGTTTGTGACATTGTATAGAAGGAAGGAATCAAGACCATCCCCAAGGAAAAGAAATGCAGAAAGGCAAAATGGTTGTCTGAGGAGGCCTTACAAATAGCTGTGAGTAGAAGAGAAGTGAAAGGAAAAGGAGAAAATGAAAGATATACTCATTTGAATGCAGAGTTCCAAAGAACAGCAAGGAGAGATAAGAAAGCCTTCCTCAGCAATCAATGCAAAGAAATAGAGGAACACAATAGAATGGGAAAGGCTAGAGATCTTTTCAAGAAAATTAGAAATATCAAGGGAACATTTCATACAAAGATGGGCACAATAAAGGACAGAAATGGTATGGACCTAAGAGAAGCAGAAGACATTAAGAGGTGGAAAGAATGCACAGAATAACTGTACAAAAAAGTTCTTTACAACCCAGATAATCACGAAGGTATGATCACTCACCTAGAGCCAGACATCCTGGAATGTGAAGTCAAATAGGCCTTAGGAAGCATGACTATGAACAAAGCTAGTTAGGTGATGGAATTCCAGTTGAGCTATTTCAAATCCTGAAAGATGATGCTGTGAAAGTGCTAAACTCAATATGCTAGCAAATTTGGAAAACTCAGCAGTGGCCGCAGGACTGGAAAAGGTCAGTTTTCATTCCAATACCTAAGAAAGGCAATGCCAAAGAATACTCAAACTATCACACAATTGCACTCATCTCACATGCTTGTAAAGTAATGCTCAAAATTCTCCAAGCCAGGCTTCAACAGTATGTGAACCATGAACTTCCAAATGTTCAAGCTGGAATTAGAAAAGGCAGAGGAACCAGAGATCAAATTAGCAACATCAGCTGGATCATCAAAAAAGCAAGAGAGTTCCAGAAAAACATCTATTTCTGCTTTATTGACTATACCAAAGCATTTGACTGTGTGGATCACAACAAACTGTGGAAAATTCTGAAAAAGATGAGAATACCAGACCACCTCACCTGCCTCTTGAGAAATCTGTATGCATGTCAGGAAGCAACAGTTAGAACTGGACATGGAACAACAGACTGGTTCCAAATAGGGAAAGGAGTATGTCAAGGCTGTATATTGTCTCCCTGCTTCTTTAATTTATATGCAGAGTACATCATAAGAAATGCTGGGCTAGATGAAACACAAGCTGGAATCAAGACTGTCAGGAGAAATATCAATAACTTCAGATATGCAGATGACACCACCTTTATAGCAGAAAGCAAAGAAGAGCTAAAGAGCCTCTTGATGAAACTGAAAAAGGAGATTGAAAAAGTTGGCTTAAAACTCAATATTTAGAAAACTAAGACCATGGCATTTGTTCCCATCAGTTAAGTTCAGTTCAGTTCAGTCACTCAGTCATGTCCAACTCTTTGGGACCCCGTGAATCGCAGCTCACTTCATGGCAAATAGATGGGGAAACAGTGGAAACAGTGACAGACTTTATTTTTGGGGCTCCAAAATCAATGCAGATGGTGACTACAGCCTTGAAATTGGCAAAACTAATACAATTATGTAAAGTTTAAAAATAAAATAAAATTTAAAAAATTAAAAAATTAAAAACAAACAAACAAAAAAAAACACAAACAAACAAACAAAAAGACATTTGTTTCTTGGAAGAAAAATTATGACCAACATAGACAGCAAATTAAAAAGCAAAGACATTCCTTTACCAACAAATGTCTGCCTAGTCAAAGCTATGGTTTTTCCAGTAGTTATGTATGGATGTGAGAGTTTGACAATAAAGCAAGCTGAGTGCTGAAGAATTGATACCTTTATAGAATTTTTAAAAACTAAACCATTTGTGAATGAAGACAGGTTTTACCAATTGGTGTTTATGCCATTTGTCCTCTTGTGCTATTGACTGACAGTGATTTTCAAATACAGTATTTTATTCTAACCTCAGAAGACATGAATTAATATTTTGCTATTGACAAATATCTGTAATTAAAAAAATTTTAAATATTAATTAAAAAAATATTTAACATAATATAATAGTACCTGTGATTTTAACAGATGGATGTAGCAATAGGTATGGTAGGTAAATGTAGGTATAGCTACTCTTCATCTGATTAAAGTAGTTTCTCCCCATTACAAGTTAATTGAGATTAGTTATCATATATGTATGATGAATTTAATAAAGTATTTTTCCATCATCTACATGAAATAATATACCTTTCTCCTTTATCTTATAAATGTCATACATTATACTGATTGATTTTCTAATGGTAAATCCCATTCACCCCCCTGGGATTATCTGCTCTTGGACATAATTAATCATCTATTTTATATATTGTTAGATCCCATTTGTTAATATTTAGGGTTTTTACATCTATGTCTATGAGACTCAGTGTGTACTTAATTATAATTTCTATAATGTATTTTTTAATTTTTAGTATAAAAATTTTGTTGGTCTCATGAACTAAATTTGTAATTTAACTTTTACTCTTAAGAAGAATGTGTTGTAAGATTAGTATTATTTCCTCCTTGACTATTTGGAAAGATCTATCCGTGAAACTGGCTATCTTGCCTAAACTTGAAGAGTTTGTTTTGTTTGGATGGGAATGATTTTTCAATTATAGATTCAATATCCTTAACAGGTATAGGGATATTCAACATTTTCACTTCTAATGGAAGTTTTGGTAAATTGTATAGAAAATTATCCATTTTCCCTATTTATGTATTTATTTTCATAGGCTCCTCTGTCCATGGGATTTCCCAGGCAAGAATACTGGAGTGGGTAGTCATTCTTTTCTCCAGGGGATCTTTCTCACCCAGGGATTGAACCCAGGTCTCCTGCATTGCAGGCAGATTATTTACCATCTGATCCACCAAGGAAGCCCCCGTCATAAACATGTTTTTTACAATATTTTATTATTAATTTTAATATTGTTATAATTCCATATTCCTGCACAGTCCTTCCTGTTCTTCAGGAGGGACTAATAGAGATATAATTATCTCTTCAGGATCTAATAGAGATATAATTAGAGCATGACTTGAAATATTCATATACTTCTTCATTCAAATTTCTCTAAATAATCAGAATGTCTGTTTGACCTTACAGTACACTCAAATGAGAAGTGTTACTGATTTGTTCAAAGAAATTGCATGTGTTTATGTGCTTGATGCTGGAAAGATGCCAGATACCATTTCACTGTCAACCCTGCTTTGTACAGAGCTAGTTCTAGTGCATTTTAGGGAAAAAAAAAAAAAAAAACCAACCCTATCATCTTTTATGTAAATGAGTTTGTAGCTGACTGTATCATAGTGTATTCAAATATCTCCTCTAAATATATGAAACATATTTCAATACCTAGAATTTTTGTATATTTTTTAACTACTAGTAAACCTCTACACCATAGCAAAAAGTCAGGACTTTAGGAAATGTTAAAGCCCAGAAAATTGTTACATTATAGTGTTTTTACTTAATATCTTAAATTACAGAAGATTTTTCATAAATTCAGATCATGTCCTAAAATATTCTTTGGATGTGGGTAACTTGGGAACTTGAGATAATAGTAATAATAAAATAATAATTAATAATAAAACAATATTATTATCTAACATTTATTAAACACTTTCAATATGCCAAATATTTGCTAAACATTTTATGTAAAGCATCATATTTAATAAATTCTGAGTAGTTAGAGGTAAATGCTGTTAATATTCATTTTCTGTATGTGAGGCAATAGATTTAAGCAAGTTCATTGGCTCATCTAAAGTCTCAATGAGGGCTTCCCTGGTGGCTCAGATGGTAAAGAGTCTGCCTACAATGCAGAAGACCTGGGTTTGATCCCTGGGTTAGGAAGATCCCCTGGAGAAGGAAATGGCAACCCACTCCAGTACTCTTGCTTGGAAAATCCTGTGGATGTAGGATCCTGACGGGCTACAGTCCGTGGGATTGCAAAGAGTCGGACATGACTGAACGACTTCACTTTCACTTTTCACATTCAATGTCTCAAAGCTAGTAAGTGCTGGTGTTTTATGACAACAGAAATACCAAGCACCACTGCCTGTCTGTAGTGGTCATAACTCTTGTAGACAAACTGTAGCAGAACTGGACAGGTGTGCTTTCTAGACTGATGTATTGTTTAGCCAATTAATTCCTCGTAGTGGAAGAATTTATGATCTTTCTTTATCAGTTCCTTGGGAAAAGGAAAGACTCGGGGAAGGTTCAGTTAGCTATAAAAGAATAGTGACATCCTGTAACCGATGAGAGTGAAAGACTCCCATTAGATTTAATCGGTTAAACAGAATTTAGCAGAAGCACCTAGAGAAGAAAATGGCAACCCACTCCAATATTCTTGCATGGAAAAGTCCATGGACAGAGGAGTCCGGCAGGCTATAGTCCATGGGGTCACAAAGAGTCGGACACGACTGAGAAACAGCACAGCAAAAGCACCACTCTAGGTATAGAGAGTGTTAGGTTTCTCAACTGAGTTTGCTAGATCTATTTCCCAGTAGAAAAATGCACACATATTTAGTTTGGAAGAAAAAGAAATAAACTCAAAGCCTTAGATGATTTTTAAAAAATATGCCTAGATTGTTCAAGTTAATTTTAGAGCCAGAGATTCCTTGCAATTTGATTTCAAAACAATTCTCCCACATTAAGATAATTGAGATCAGTCAGGTTGTTTCCTAGACAATAAACTTTTCCAGAGATGTTTTCTAAAATATGAAAAAGACAGTCTTCATTCTTATTTTAGGTTACTTTTGAGCATGCAAACATCTAAATGGAAAAAAATAAATAAATTGGTGCTCCTGAAATTAAAATGTATTAAAAAAAAAAAAACCTTAAAAATGACAAAACCAAAATCTCCCACTATAAGGAATTCTTCCTGCACCCATACATTAAAAAAACAAGGACATTTTGAGAGTAGTAGAAGGTGGACAATGACAAACATCCCACTGCTGCAAGTATTGGTTGATATTCTACATAGCATGGAGTCACAGCATTCTGCTATGAAATTAGAAACAAATCTCTTGCGAAATACTTGAGTAATGAGTTTTGATTTCAAAATCACATTTGAATGAGAAGGTGAACTTTTAATGGAACTTTGATAATGTACATGCATGTATTGTGTTTATCTGTATTTTGTGTAAAGATTTAATCAGAGATGCTTGAATCAAGGAACAGATGGAAACTTTATTTAAATTTAGAGAAAATGAATATGACATGCTGGGCTCAATAAAGCAATTTAAATGTTTTCCATCCTACATGCATTTTATTTAATGATATATTCAATTTAGGAATTCTAAAATAGTGACAACACTAACTATAAAACTACTGACTCTATCTGGGTCTTGTGTATGCATAAGCTTAAAATTGTGTGCCAAGAAGATGGAAATTTTCGTGATGTTGTCCAAAGGATTTTAAGTTTCATTATTGATTGATTAGGTTACTTTTTTTTTTTTTTTAAGTCTAACCTGTCCCACAAAAGATGAATAAATCACTAATGAGTTCAGATAGAGGAAAGCGAGGGTCCAGGTTCAATGCAAAAATGAGAATGCATTTTCCACAGGTCCCCAGTGGAGTTGTCATGGGTTCTAGCAGCCTCAAGATGCCAAATTTCTCTTCAATTATTCACATTCTTTGCATTCTTTCTTATTGTTATGTATTCCACTCCCTGGTTTAGTATCCAAAGTTAAACAAAAATTATTTTTGCTTTGCCTCACCTTTTAATACCATAAAGATATAAAATATAAAAACATTTTTTTCTCTTTCAGCTGTTCTCTTTATTTATTACAATGCATAGCCCCATATGACATAAGATGTGAAAGAATCCAAAATACTTGTAGAACTATATAAAAATTAAATATAAAGCAGTATTAGTAATTATTATTATTAATGGGCTTCCCAAATGGCCCTAATGGTGAAGAATCTGCCTACCAATACAGAAGACTCAAAAGATGTAGGTTCTATCCCTGGGTTGGGAAGATCCCCTGGAGTAGGAAATGGCAACCCACTCCAGTATTCTTGCTTAGGAAATTCCATGGACAGAGGAGTCCATAGGGTCACAGAGTTGGACATGACCAAGCATACATACATAATGTTTATCCAAGTTAAAAACAGTATATAAGGATCTTTGATAATAGCAGAGGGAGAAGGCAATGGCACCTCACTCCACTACTTTTGCCTGGAAAATCCCATGGATGGAGGAGCTTGGTAGGCTGCAGTCCATGGGGTCGCTGAGAGTCAGACATGACTGAGCAACTTCACTTTCACTTTTCACTTTCCTGCATTGGAGAAGGAAACGGCAACCCACTCCAGTGTTCTTGCCTGGAGAATCCCAGGGATTGGGGATCCTGGTGGGCTGCCGTCTCTGGGGTCGCACAGAGTTGGACACGACTGAAGCGACTTAGCAGCAGCAGTATTAGACCAGCCTTTGAGAGGAAACAATTATATACTCTGAACAATACATGAAAAGCAATATTTGAAGGTACTAGAAAGTGACAAACAGGCAGAAATTTGAAGGTGTTTGACCCTTGACCAAAGATAACTACATTGAGTGAGGTCTACTACTATATGAAATCTTCTGAGGGCACTCTCACAGTCCATGTTGCTCAGTGCACACAGAACTGAAGCAGAAAACCTCAAACTTTGGTTTGGGGTATCAGAAGATGATAGACTTAGAAGGCAACCAGAGTGGCAGGAAGCTGAGAAGAGAAATCCCATAAAGGAAGGAGCTGTAGCAGAAGGAGTCCCTAAACATACATTCAAGCCCTGTCCAAATCCTTAGACTACACCTAAACTGTGCATACATAAGGGAAGTTTCAAGATTCTCAATAAAAAGTCACAGCAGAAGGCTAAAAGAAGTGAGAGATACAATACAATGACAGTTTTGATTTTTGAGTTCAAGTAAATATTTAAATTACTGAACAAAGATCAATACAATTAAGAGGAACATAGAGTATAATGTATAGTGCTTAGTCGCTTAGTCCTGCCCGACTCTTTGTGACCCTGGACTGTAGCCCACAGGCCCCTCTATCCGTGGGATTCTCTAGGCAAGAATACTGGAGTAAGTTGCCATGCCCTCTTCCAGGGGATCTTCTTAACACAGAGATCGAACCCAGGTCTCCCACATTGCAGGCAATTCTTTACCATCTGAGCCACCAGGGAAGCCCTACAAGGAGGATCAGAGAAGCTAAAAAAGTAGACACTTCCAAATGTGCAAAGGAACAGGGAAAGTCACCAATATTTAAAAGTAGTTGAGAGACTACAAACATATATATTTATATACATATACATATATAGTGATAAAGGAAAATATGATAATAAAATTGATTTAATAGGGAATCTACAAAACATAGAAATCATATATATGGAACTCTAAAACCAAAATTTACAATAATTAAAGTCAGAGTTCACCAGATAGGCTTATCACAGATCACAGAAAGAAGAAAAAAGCTAAAATTCAATGCAAACCAATTGAAATGATCCAGTCTGAAGAATATAAAGGGAAGAACCTGTGTGGTGACATGGCTTGAGATGTGGGAGCATGGGCCAGCTGAGGAGGGATCAAAACTGGAGAAAGGACCAGTTAAAGTAGCCAAGCCTGAGCAGGGTAACGAGGGTACAGATGTATTTAGTAAGGAGTAACAGAAGCAGTCAATCATGTGTGTATTGTAGAAAGTGTTTGTATGGGAAAGCTGTCCAACAGGAGATATTAAGGACCAAGTGAAGCATGATGGGCCTCATCTTTATGAAAGATGGCTGAAACAAGGTGCTGGAGCCTGAGTGGGTGCTTCCTCCTGGGAAGCAATCCGACATGAGGTGTTTGAGCCCTTGCAGATGTGGGAAACACCCTTCCTCTGTTGAATGCACTTACCTAGGACAGTGAAAAACAATTTTCAAATTTTGTTTTGGCCATTCTCTGTGAATCATCTGCATAACTGATTGCATATCCTGAAGGAAATCAGTCCTGAATGTTCATTGGAAGGACTGATGCTGAAGCTCCAACACTTGAACCACCTGCTGCGAAGGATGGACTCATTGGAAAAGACCTTGATGCTGGAAAAGATTGAAGACAGGAGGAGAAGGGGACAATAGAGGATGAGATGGTTCAGTGGCATCACCAGCTAGATGGACATGAGTTTGAGCAAGCTCCAGGAGTTGGTGATGAACAGGGAAGCCTGGCGTGCTGCAGTCCATGGGGGTCCCAAAAAGCCGGACATAACTGAGCGACTGAACTGAACTGAATGGTGAATCATGCTTGTTTAGTGTCTTGGTTGCATATATGCAGTTTACCAAATCTTTACATCACTATTTGAAGAAGTTAGAAAGATATGTTTCAGAAAATAACTTTCCCTTGGTAACACAGGAAGAAAGACAGGCCTAGAACTTACTTCTCTTGAATTGTAGTGTAATGCCCTTCTCACTACCATCAAACTGTGCTTTAATATTTTGTTTTTATTTTTCAATTCTATTTTATTTTCTAAGGTTTCCAATTTGTGCTTTAATATTAGCCCTCTCAGTTCAGTTCAGTTCAGTTCAGTCGCTCAGTCATGTCCTACTCTTTGCTACCCCATGAATCGTAGCACGCCAGGCCTCCCTGTCCATCACCAACTCCCAGAGTTCACTCATACTCACATCCATTGAATCAGTGATGCCATCCAGCCATCTCATCCTCTGTCGTCCCCTTCTCCTCCTGCCCCCAATCCCTCCCAGCATCAGAGTCTTTTCCAGTGAGTCAACTCTTCGCATGAGGTGGCCAAGTACTGGAGTTTCAGCTGTAGCATCATTTCTTCCAAAGAAATCCCAGGGCTGATCTCCTTCAGAATGGACTGCTTGGATCTCCTTGCAGTCCAAGGGACTCACAACAGTCTTCTCAAGCACCACAGTTCAAAAGCATCAATTCTTTGGTGCTCAGCTTTCTTTACAGTCCAACTCTCACATCCATACATGACCACTGGAAAAACCATAGCCTTGACTAGATGGGCCTTTGTTGGCAAAGAATTGTCTCTGCTTTTCAATACGCTATCTAGGTTGGTCATAACTTTTCTTCCAAGGAGTAAGCGTCTTTTAATTCCATGGCTGCAGTCACCATCTGCAGTGATTTTGGAGCCCCCCAAAATAAAGTCTGACATTGTTTCCACTGTTTCCCCATCTATTTCCCATGAAGTGATGGGACCAGATGCCATGAACTTCATTTTCTGAATGTTGAGCTTTAAGCCAACTTTTTCACTCTCCTCTTTCACTTTCATCAAGAGGCTTTTTAGTTCCTCTTCACTTTCTGCCATAAGGGTGGTGTCATCTGCATATCTGAGGTTATTGATATTTCTCCTGGTAATCTTGATTCCAGCCTGTGCTTCTTCCAGCCCAGAGTTTCTCATGATGTACTCTGCATATAAGTTAAATAAGCAGGGTGACAATATACAGCCTTGACGTACTCCTTTTCCTATTTGGAACCAGTCTTTGTTCCATGTCCAGTTCTAACTGTTACTTCCTGACCTGCATATAGTTTCTCAAGAGGCAGGTCAGGTGGTCTGGTATTCCCATCTCTTTCAGAATTTTCCACAGTTTATTGTGATCCACACAGTCAAAGGCTTTGGCATAGTCAATAAAGCAGAAATAGATGCTTTTCTGGAACTCTCTTGCTTTTTCCATGATCCAGCGGATGTTGACAGTTTGATGTCTGGTTCCTCTGCCTTTTCTAAAACCAGCTTGAACATCTGGAAGTTCACGGTTCACATATTGCTGAAGCCTGGCTTGGAGAATTTTGAGCATTATTTTACTAGCATGTGAGATGAGTGCAACTGTGTGGTAGTTTGAGCATTCTTTGGCATTGCCTTTCTTTGGGATTGGAATGAAAACTGACCTTTTCCAGTCCTGTGGCCACTGCTGAGTTTTCCAAATTTGCTGACATATTGAGTGCAGCACTTTCACAGCATCATCTTTCAGGATTTGAAATAGCTCCACTGGAATTCCATCACCTCCTCTAGCTTTGTTCATAGTGATGCTTTCTAAGGCCCACTTGACTTCACATGCCAGGATGTCTGGCTCTACGTGAGTGATCACACCATCGTAATTATATGGGTCATGAAGATCTTTTTTTGTACAGTTTTCTGTGTATTCTTGCCACTTCTGAATATCTTCTGCTTCTGTTAGGTCCATACCATTTCTGTCCTTTATCGAGCCTATCTTTGCATGACATGTTCCCTTGGTATCTCTAATTTTCTTGAAGAGATCTCTAGTCTTTCCCATTCTGTTGTTTTCCTCTATTTCTTTGCATTGATTGCTGAGGAAGGCTTTCTTATCTCTTCTTGCTATTCTTTGGAACTCTGCATTCAGATGATTATATCTTTCCTTTTCTCCTTTGCTTTTTGCTCCTCTTCTTTTCAGCTATTTGTAAGGCCTCCTCAGACAGCCATTTTGCCTTTTTGCATTTCTTTTCCATGGGGATGGTCTTGATCCCTGTCTCCTGTACAATGTCACGAACTTCCGTCCATAGTTCATCATGCACTCTATCAGATCTAGTCCCTTAAGTCTATTTCTCACTTCTACTGTATAATCATAAGGGATTTGATTTAGGTCATACCTGAATGGTCCAGTGGTTTTCCCTACTTTCTTCAATTTAAGTCTGAATTTGGCAATAAGGAGTTCATGATCTGAGCCACAGTCAGCGCCTGGTCTTATTTTTGCTGACTGTATAGAGATTCTCCATCTTTGGCTGCAAAGAATATAATCAATCTGATTTCAGTGTTCACCATCTGGTGATGTCCATTTGTAGAGTCTTCTCTTGTGTTGTTGGAAGAGGGTGTTTGCTATGACCAGTACATTTTCTTGGTTACTAATTATAAAATAACTGTGTTAATAAATAATAAAATATGATTTTCTAAATTTATCTTGATTTTGTCAATTCATATTTTCAGCTCAAGGACCTTCAGTTGCCCACTGAAGATCAGAACAAAAATGTTCTTTTCTATTATGCTGTACAAATTCAAAAGACTTTTCATGCATTGCCAAATTTAATGAAAATTAACATAGACTAATTACATCTGTATTGAATTTTTATAAGAGAAATGGGTTTTAAATTTAAGTAGAAAAGAATTTATAAGATGCATATTTCATGACATGTATACAAGACTATTCAGCTAGTTGAGAGGAACTTTTCAACAATTTAATAGATTAGGCTGCTCAAAATACGAGTAATACAGAGTGAAAAATATGGACCTATGTTACCAAAGCTTTTGGACAATTTGGGAATACTAATTTACTAGCAATTAAAAGATGCTAACTCCTTGGAAGGAAAGTTATGACCAACCAAGACAGCATATTAAAAAGCAGAGACATTACTTTGCCAACAAAGGTCCGTCTAGTCAAGGCTATGGTTTTTCCAGTGGTCATGTATGGATGTGAGAGTGGACTATAAAGAAAGCTGAGCACCGAAGAATTGATGCTTTTGAACTGTGGTGTTGGAGAAGACTCTTGAGAGTCCCTTGGACTACAAGGAGATCCAACCAGTCCATCCTAAAGGAGATCAGTCTTGGGTGTTCATTGGAAGGACTGATGCTGAAGTGGAAATTCCAATACTTTAGCCACCTAATGCGAAGAGCTGACTCATTGGAAGAGACCTTGATGCTGGGAAAGATTGAGGGCAGGAGGAGAAGGGGATGACAGAGGATAAGATGGTTGGATGGCATCACTGACTCAATGGACATGGGTTTGTGTGGACTCCGGGAGTTGGTGATGGATAGGGAGGCCTGGCATGCTGCAGTTCATGAGTCGGACATGTCACGAGTTGGACATGACTGAATGACTAAACTGAACTGACTGAATTTACTAGCTTAAATGAAATTTGGGTTGTAACTTGAATTACTGACTACTCCTTTAGTCAGTTCCTCAAAAGAATTAAAAACAGGATTCTAAATATTTTGACAGTGTTTTGAGAGGGACATTTAGGGGTAGGAACTTCTGTAACTAAAAAGTGTCTGCAATTTTAAACATCTTCTCCCTAGAGATTCACTTTAATAGTGCTCCCTATCCACTTTTATAATATCCTTCTGTCTTAATTTTTATACACATTTCACAAATTTCCTGTTTTACTGTCTTATTCCCTCCAAGTTTTTTCCTCAAGGTTATTTTATGGCTTTTTGATAAATTTTCAGGTATGTTTATATATCCATGTACTGGCCAACTGACTCAGACCAATAAAAGTGGACTATTTTACTGTTCACCTTTTATCATACATCTGCCATGTCCTGAGGACTCTTCCTGCTTTTGGACTATTCTGTGATTCTCAAATGGTAAATTTCATATATACTGTCCATATATACCAAGCTCAACTAAAACATTTTAAATTTATAACTAGAGCACATTTCTCTCAATTGAATTTATCTAACTCTTTAAGGAAATAACCATCTGTTTTGGTGTTCAGTCACTCAGTTATGTCCAACTCTTTGCAACTGCATGAACTGCAGCACGCCAGGTTTCCCTGTCCTTCACTATTTTCCCAGAGTTTGCTCAGACTCATGTCTGTTGAGCCGATGATGCCATCCAACTATCTCATCCTCTGTGGCCTCCTTTTCCTCTTGCCCTCTGTCTTGCCCAGCATCAGACCTTCCAGTGAAGGGCTTCCAAAGCCCTTCAGGGTTGATTTCCTTTAGGATTGACTGGTTTGATCTCCTTGCTGTCCAAGGGACTCTCAAGAGTCTTCTCCAGCACCACAGTTTGAAAGCATCAATTCTCCAATGCCTCCTTTATGGTCCAGCTCTCACATCTGTACATGACTACTGGAAAAATCATAGCTTTGACTATACAGACTTGGTTGGCAAAGTGATATCTCTGCTTTTAAAATCACGGTCTAGGTTTGTCATAACTTTTCTTCCAAGGAGCAAACATCTTTTAATTTCATGGCAGCAGTCACCATCTGCAGTGATTTGGGAGCCCAAGAAAATAAAATCTGTCACTGTTTCCACTTTTGTCCCCATCTACTTACTATGAAGTGATGGGACCAAATGCCGTTATCTTCATTTTTTGAATGTTGGGTTTTAAGCCAGCTTTTTCACTCTCCTCTTTCACCTTCATCAAGAGGCTCTTTACTTCCTCTTTGCTCTCTGCCATTAGGGTGGTATCATCTGCATATCTGAAGTTATTGATATTTCTCCCACAGTCTTGATTCCAGCTTGTGATTCATCCAAACTGGAATTCATCAGTAGTTCATATGATGTATTCTACATATAAGTTAAATAAGCAGGGTGACAATACACAGCCTTGATGTACTCTGTTCCCAATTTTCAACCACTTTGTGTTCCTTGTCCAGTTCTAACTGTTGCTTCTTGACCTATATACAAATTTCTCAGAAAGCAGATAAGGTGGTCTGGTATTCCCATTTCTTGAAGAATTTTCCACATTTTGTTTTGATCCACACAGTCAAAAGCTTTAGTGTAGTCAATTAAGCAGAAGTAGATTTTTTTCCTAGAATTCTCTTGGCTTTTCTGTGATTCAATGTGCATTGGCAATTTGATATCTTGTTCCTCTGTCTTTTCTAAATCCAGCTTATGCATCTGCAAATTCTTGGTTCACGTACTATTGAAACCCATGTTGAAGGATTTTGAACATCACCTTTCTAGTACATGAAATGAGTTCAATTTTGTGGTAATTTGAACATTGTTTGGCATTGCCCATCTTTGGGATTGGAATGAAAACTCACCTTTACCAATCCTGTGGTCACCACTGAGTTTTCCAAATTTGCCAACATATTGAGTGCAGCACTTTAACAGCATCATCTTTTAGGATTTGAAATATGATCAGTGCTAAATTGTGAGAAAATGAATTGTAACCTATCCCCAGTATATCATCTTTATAAATGATGAGTTTATTTGCTCACAATAAATAGTCTGAAATGCCAAAATTTCATATAAGATATTTGAAAAGGTATCATCCTTCCTGGTTAAATTTTCAGTTAGTAGCCACAATTATTCTAGGATTGGTTCTGATGGGGACGAGTATAGGTGTGAGCACATGTTAATTTTTTTTTTTTTAACAGACTCTAGTTAGAAGGACTAGCTTCTTTTTCCAGAGTAACTCAACATTGTTTCCATCAAATAAGTACTTCATTTGAGAAAAAGCATACATCCATTTCAGTGGAAATAAGGCCCATGAGGGAACAGAGTGAAAACAAACAAGGGTGGAAGAAGCATGTATATGACCTAGTGCTTCTCTTCATTTTTATATTAATGTACCCAGTTCTGATTATTTGCAGATATAATCATGATGCCTCAGGCATGGAATACCTTCCTCCTTGAATTAACATACCCGAGTATTATGGAGTCTTTACTTCTTTCCTGCCAAACCATATTCATCCAAAAAACCTATGCTAATTACCCATCTTATCCATCTGAATGCACCCCTTTATTTTTTCATGCCCATGCTGCATAAATGAGACTGTAAACTTAAGAAATTCCACACCCTTTTATTTAGACTGCACAATCCATAGTGAACAGATGCTAAGATGCTATTAGAAATAAATTAATTGTTAGAAAATAGTGAAAACAGAGTAGTGCAATTTCATGGTTTTTAAAAATACACAGGAGTGTATGTTTAGATTACAAGACATGTGCAATAGTTAATGTTTTCAGAAATACATTTTCTGCTTTTTTGGTCGTGAATACGTATATCAGCATTTTTAATCCATAAAGGAAAGGAATCTGAAAGCAAGCATGTGAACCCTTCCTTGCGATACCAGAGCCGAATCTGCAGAGAAGAAAGGAGGCTTGTAATGAGACATTAGTTGTGAGAAAAAACACAACGGGCAGTTTCCTGACAGAAGCCTGAGATTTAATCACCCGAAGCAGCTTCTGCAGTGGCTGCCGAGGCGCGCTGGCTTCGTCGTCAGGGAGCAGGATGTCTGTCAAGCCCGCAGTGAAGCAAACGAATCGGTGCCAACGCGCTGACTGCGGACAACGGATGATGCTCACGCATCATTTATAGCCCTTCTGCACATTTTGATCGTGTGTTGTGTTATCTACAGAAAATACTGAACCTGTATATCACTACAAAGGGACATCTAGTGAAGGGAAAGTTACTATTAAATCTATAGAAATGAGGAAAATGCTTCTTCAGGGTTTAAGTTGCAGGTCAGACTCTTGCCCCTAAGTAAAGCAAAGATCTATGTTGAGCATACATCAAGAACTTCTAAGCTTTACAAGAATACAATTAAAACATATTTATTTGATAATGGAACAGCAATAGTAAGAATTATATCATCTGTGTAATACTGTAATGCCTCCAAATATTAGCAAGCCCTTAAGTCACACTGCTTGTGTGACCTTGAACAAGTAACTTAACCTCTTAGCTGGTTTCCTAGTTGGGAAATTGGATAAAACAACTTCTCTCACTGCCTATTAGAGAAGTAAATTAGATCATCTATGTAAAGGCCCAGCATATGAAAGATGCTTAAGACAAATGAGCTCTCCTTTCATTTCATAGAATTAGAGTAAAATCCCAGATTATCCATTCCTATTCAGGGTCTCAACATCTATTTATTGTAATCTTCAGAGCTATTCAATAAATACTTGCAAGATTAATGTCATATATGAACAAGTGTGTGTTCCAGTGCTCACCTCTGCTGGGAAAATGTGTTATTAGAATGGATGACAGAAGAGGGCAGAAGCAGGAGAGCATTTACAGCATTGGAAAGAAAACTGATTAAACTTAGGGTTTTCACTAATATTTCAATTGATCTTGATAAATACAGAATTACATGAGCTTCTGAGTATCTAGAATTACCAGAATGTTATATTTTTTACTTTATAAGTTTATAAAATAAAATAATATTCAAAATATTAGCTATCAAACATGAGAATTACAATGTGCTCTGTGTAATAGATACTTTAATATGCTTTAATATATCTGACCTAATTTTCATAACCAAATTATATAGCTTTCTCTATATGACATGTATGTGTGTGTATATGTATATGTGTATACAATCTTATCACTTAAGAGATGTTTTACTAAGCCAGAGATTAAACTAGGGTATGTTTATCTTAAGAGCTGATGCCATTTCTTTATAATGTTTCTGTACTGCAGACACATTAAAGTTGGAATGGGGCTGATGATTGAAAGCAGAATAGTGCATTAAGTGACTGCACTGAATTTGATATACTTACAGAAATTAATTGAGCCCCTCTCTTAGTTTAGTGTGAAAAATTGTCACTATATACTCATTTATCTTATTTTATACATAAGCACAAAAAAAATTCATATATGTATTACTAACCATGTATTAGGGATTTCCCAGGTGTCTCTAGTTATAAAGAACCCACCTGCAAATGCAGGAGACACAAGAGATGTGAGCTCAATCCCTGGGTCAGGAAGATCCCCTGGAGGAGGAAATGACAACCCACTCCAGTATTCTTGCCTGGAGAATCCCATGGACAGAGGATCCAAGCGGGCTATGCCCATAAGGTTGCAAAGAGTCAGACATGACTAAAGTGACTTAGCATGGACAACTATGTACTGCCCTAAGAATGACTTTTATTTACATTTAAATTTGATAGACAGAGTGCCTGAAGAACCATGGATGGAGGTTCATGACATTGTACAGGAGGCAATGATCGAGGCCATCCCCAAGAAAAAGAAATGCAAAAAGGCAAAATGGTTGTCTGAAGAGGCCTTACAAATATCTGAGAAAAGAGAAGCAAATGGCAAAGGAGAAAAGGAAAGATATACCCATTTGAATGCAGAGTTCCTAAGAATAGCTAGGAGAGATAAGAAAGCCTTCCTCAGTGATCAATGAAAAGAAATAGAGGAAAACAATAGAATGGGAAAGACTAGAGATCTCTTCAAGAAAATTAGAGATACCAAAGGAACATGTCATGCAAAGATAGGCTCGATAAAGGACAGAAATGGTATGGACCTAACAGAAACAGAAGATATTAAGAAGAGGTGGCAAAAATACACAGAAGAACTACACAAAAAAGATCTTCACGACCCAGATAATCACAATGGTGTGATAACTCACCTAGAGCCAGACATCCTAGAATGTGAAGTCAAGGGGACCTTAGGAAGCATCACTATGAACAAAGCTAGTGGAGGTGATGGCATTCCAGTTGAGCTATTTCAAATCCTGAAAGATGATGCTGTGAAAGTGCTGCACTCAATATGCCAGCAAATTTGGAAAACTCAGCAGTGGCCACAGGACTGGAAAAGATCAATTTTCATTCCAATCCCAAAGAAAGGCAATGCCAAAGAATGCTCAAACTACCACACAATTGCACTCGTTTCACTTGCTAACAAAGTAATGCTCAAAATTCTCCAAGCCAGGCTCCAACAGTATGTGTACTGTGGACTTCCAGATGTTCAAGCTGGTTTTAGAAAAGGCAGAGGAACCAGAGATCAAATTGCCAACATCTGTTGAATCATGAAAAAGCAAGAGAGTTCCAGAAAAATGTCTATTTCTGCTTTATTGACTATGCCAAAGCCTTTGACTGTGTGGATCACAAGAAACTGTGGAAATTCTGAAAGAGATGGGCATACCAGACCACATGACCTGCCTCTTGAGAAATCTGTATGCAGGTCAAGAAGCAACAGTTAAAACTTGGCATGGAACAACAGACTGGTTCCAAATTGGGAAAGGGGTACATCAAGGCTGTATATTGTCACCCTGCTTATTTAACTTATATGCAGAGTACATCATGAGAAATGCTGGACAGGATTAACCACAGGCTGGAATCAAGATTGCCAGGAGAAATATCAATAACCTCAGATATGCAGATGACACTACCCTTATGGTAGAAAGCAAGGAAGAACTAAAGAGCCTCTTGATGAAAGTGAAAGAGCATGAAAAAGTTGGTTTAAAACTCAACATTCAGAAAACTAAGATCATGGCATCTGGTCCTATCATTTCATGGCAAATATATGGGGAAACAATGGAAACAGTGACAAACTTTATTTTTTGTATGTGTTCCAAAATCACTGCAGGTGGTGACTGCTGCCATGAAATTAAAAGATGGTTACTTCTTGGAAGAGAAGTTTTGACTAACCTAGACAGCATATTAAAAAGCAGAGACATTTCGATATTTGGCAAAACTAATACAATATTGTAAAGTTTAAAAAAAAAAAAAAAAGCAGAGACATTACTTTGCCAAAAAAGGTCCGTCTAGTCAAAGCTACGGTTTTTCCAGTAGTCATGCATGGATGTGAGAGATGGACTGTAAAGAAAGCTGAGTGCCAAAGTATTGATGCTTTTGAGCTGTGGTGTTGGAGAAGACTCTTGAGAGTCCCTTGGACTGCAAGGAGATCCCACCAGTCCATCCTAAAGGAAATCAGTCCTGAATATTCATTGGAAGGACTGATGCTGAAGCTGAAACTCCAGTATTTTGGCCACCTGATGTGAAGAATGGACTCATTGGAAAAGACCCTGATGCTGGGAAAGATTGAAGGCAGGAAGAGAAGGGATGACAGAGGATGAAATGGTTGGATGGCATCACGACTCAATGGACACGAGTTTTAGTAACCTCCGGGTGTTGGTGGTGGACTGGGAAGCCTAGAGTGCTGCAGTCCCTGGGGTCGCAGAAAGTCAGACATAACTGAGTAACTGACTGACTGAAACATATCAAATAGGGCTATGAGAAACAGCATGTTAAGATAGGTATAAGTGGTGACTATGGCACTAGTCTGCAACTTTCCCAGGAAAGTAAAACAATAATGATAATGCAGAAAGAAAACTTTTTGTATGCATAGCTGACTGATTTAGTTACATTTTATGTGGCCTGGGATTAAAGAAACTAGAGTGAAATAAAGGAATTTACTGTAGAAATAAATTGTTTTTCTGCTAAACACATCATGAACAGGATGTAAAAGTTTGTTATCTGCCAAAATTATCCCTTTGACTCAAGTATAATCCCAGATTTACAAGTCATTGTGTAGTAACCTGGTTGCTCAAAACTATCATAAATCTACAAAAGTGTATTCAAAGCACAATGGTATATATGATAAAACTTAAGTTTTGCAGTAGCTCTGTGGTTGTCAAAAGCCACCCACAGGCAATAGCAGTGCTTATTTAAGTACAGACTGAAAACGTCTGCAACTCCCCTTGTACTGCTTCCTATGACAGAATCAAAACCCCATCTTCAACTAGAGGGTCTGTGAAAATGAAAGCTGGTATTTATTTATAAGTCTTGCATGCATGCTCAGCCATGTTCGATTCTTTGTGATACTCCCTGAACTATAGCCACCAGGCTCTTTTGTCCATGGGATTTTACAGGCAAGAATACTGGAGTGGGTTACTACCCCCTTCTCCAGGGGATCTTCCTGACCCAGGGATCAAACCCACATCTCCTGTGTCTTCTGAAATGGCAGGCAGATTCTTTACCACTGAGCCATCAGGAAAGCCCAGGCAAATGGGTCAAGGGTATTAACTATAGGGTGATGGACAGAAACAAAGTTTTTGGTGGTGAGCACACTGTAGGATATTCAGAAGTAGACATCTAATGTACACATGAAATTAATATAGTGTTATAAATCAACATTATCAATAAAACTGGATAAAATTGGTAAAGTAAATGAAGAATACCTCCTCGCTCATCAAGGGGAGACAAGGAAGTCCTGGTTCAGAGTATCCTAACCTAGAACCTTGTTGGACAGGACTTGAGTCAATGAACCTAAGAGAGGCCTTTAGACCTTAAAGTTCATCATTTCCATTTACAACAAACATGCTTTCCAACACAACAAAAGTAAGTAGAGTCCTTTTTTCTCTACTCCCAGATTTTTGCAATAATACCATCCACACTGCAAACATCCATTTTCCATATTCAATAGTGATTCATCCCACACTTCATTTTATTTAACTCAAAACCAAGATGTTCAATCAATGATATGTAAAGTGTGTTCAATCCTATGACCCAGCTAGGTAGGTAACAGAGCAGTTCACCACCTGGGAGAAGACCAGGCCTGAGGACACTGGGGCCTCCCCCATCCTGAGGAAGCAGCAATGCTTAGGATGCTGACTCAGCCTCTTAGGGATAGCACATTATTCAAAGATGATTGCCTTTGGTGGGGGCCTAAATAAATCTTTAGGGCACACTGCACATGATAATTCTTGAGCTATTATATTGGGCTTCTGAACTGATTCCATTTCAGGCCAACTGCCTCTTGCATGCTTCAACCTTAAACTGTTTGCTTTGAAATATCTTCTAATACATTTCCAAAGGGGCTTCCCTTGTGGCTTAACTGGTAAAGAATCTGCCTGCAGTGTGTGAGACCTGGGTTCAATCCCTGGATTGGGAAGATCCCCTGGAGAAGGGAAAGGCCACCCACTCCAGTCGTCTGGCCTGGAGAATTCGTGGACTATACAGTCCATGGGGTCACAAAGAGTCACAACCGAGTGACTTTCACTTTCTTAGTTCCAAAGACGTTTCCTCAGTAGCACTAGTGGCAAAGAATCCAACTGCCAATGCAGGAGACATAAGAGACACAAGTTCTATCCCTGGATTGGGAAGATCCCCTGGAGGAGGTCATGGCAACCCACTCCAGTATTCTTGCCTAGAGAATCTCATGGACAGAGCAGCCTGGCAGACTACAGTTCATAAGGTTGCAAACAGCCAGACACGAGTGAAGTGACTTAGCACACACACACATATTTCCAAAGATACCATAAATATTTGACTGGGTTCTAAATACCAGAAAGTAGTATAATATGATGAGTCTTAAATTTGCAGAAATATTCCTGTGTTTTCATGCCAGGGTGGTGATTTCACATGCCATAATGACAGTAGTGGAGACCCATCTGCCAGGGAAAAAAAAAAAAAACAAATCCAGAGGAGAACTTCATGGAGAATCACACTGGTCATGTTATCTTGTCTCTGACAGATGTTGGGCCCTTTCATATGATCTAGTCTTTTCACCTGTTGTGCTAAAGATGGCTGTACAGGGCTCATGCAGTCTCTGGTCAAATGACAGAAGCTTTATGTGGAAGCCAGGAGAGCACTGGTGCCCAGAATGCCAGCACCCCCAGAAGATTACCATTGCTTCAACTCTACTGTGCCCACCCATGACATCTGTATCTGGGAATAGCTCTTGCTGCCTTTGTTCTGCTCTCATCCCCAGTCACCTTCACTTTTACTTGTTACCTTTCTTTAGTTTTCCTTTCTCTTGTCTCCTCTCTAAGTTTAGCTGGACCATAAGCTTAACTTTATGACTGAAAATAAGAGGCATGAGTTTAAGGACAGTCTTTGGATTCAACCTTTTGTTATCTTAAAATGTTAATTATGGGAGTAGACCTGGTCTTTACAAGGATGTATCCTGCCTAAGGACAGTCTTTGGATTCAACCTTTTGTTATCTTAAAATGTTAATTATGGGAGTAGAACTGGTCTTTACAAGGATGTATCTTGCCTGAGGACAGTGTTACCTTAAGATGTAAATTATGGGAGTGGGTCTGATGAGGTCTTTGCAACCTCCAGACATTCTTTGGCTTATACAACTTCATTGTTAACACTAGCAAGCGGGTACTCTTTCTGCCCCCTTCTGATGCCTATGTCAGAAGCTTTCTCTATCTCCTTTATACTTTAATAAAACTTTATTACACACACAAAAAAAAAAAAACATTTGTTGTGAAGGAAATGTGCAAGAGGCAGTGGGCAGTAGGTAGGTGGCCTGAGAGCCATGTGTCCAGAAGGCAGAGGTCTGGGGAGAAGGGAAGTCCAGTGAGCATAACTGGAGCTCAATGGTCAATGTTTGGCATTACAGAAAATGAAAAAAAAAAAAAAAAAAACTAAAGAGATAGGCAAATTATGAAGGCAGAAAGCACTCATTGTAATCATGGCATTCAAAGACAGCTATTCTTAGAAACAAGGCAAAAGCTTTATTCCCTGTTGTGGGACACAGTAAGACTGGCAGAAAAAAAAACACTTGAGTACTGAAGCAAGCCCCTGATTTATTGCAGAGCCTGGGGAAATGACCACCCTAATCATAGAGATCTGAAGGACCCATCTATATAGGGTAAACATCCAGAAGGAGAGATTAAAGGAAGTCTGTAAATCGCAAACATCAACTGAACGTGTAGCAATTGATTTGTGTTTGTAATTGGATTCTACATTAGTATCTGGAAAAAAACACTCACTTGTTTGTAAGAGTAAACATACAATATGACAAGGATATATAAGGGCCCTTATTTTTATTATTGGTTCATAAGGTTCTGTTTTCAAAGTTCTATTTTGTCAACATAGTTAGAAAAGGATTATTTAATTGTAGATCTTTACTTTCACTGATTTAAACAGGAAATATCCATCTCAAGTCAAAGACTATACAAGATCTGAAATATGATAGTTTTCCCAAAGAATAAGTCTTCAGAGAATTTGTGGGAGTTGTTCTATGCTCTTCTGATCAATGGATGCAGTAAACTGAAGAAAAGTTTCATTAACATCGGGAGTTTCACTTTTGCTTAAGTCGATCAATATTTCAACTCAGACAAGAAACAGCATGCTCCTTGGTCCCCAAATGGAAAACTAATTGAGTTTTCTTTGAAAACTGACAGTAAAATTTATGTTATCTAATTTTTCCTAAGCCTGTACTTATTTTCAGTTCCAATAAAATAATAATTTTGAACACCAAGGAGACTGTATCATGTGGAACAGAACCTCCCTGTAAGAACATCCTCTGAGTCCCAGGGGGTTCGTGTGTGGGTCAGATGGTAAACATCCCACTCTGACTCAGAGTTCACTCCTGATAGAACAGACTAAATTGTAGAAGTCAGAAACTGCCAAGGTTAACTTAGCAGCACTGCTAAACACAAGGAAGCAATCTTGGTGCACCTGAGAACTGAGGAATTAGAAAACAAACCCTACACTTTTCATTTGTCATTTATCTCAGGAAGACACTGAAATATTATTTGGTTTGTTAAAGTCATAATTACTATTTGAAGGCTCAACACTCTCTTATAAAACATAAAACTCAAGTAATTTGATTGCATTGGAAAGGCATTAGACAAAATCTTTTCTGAAATATGCATATATGTTTTATTTTATTTTATTTTAATTTTATTTTATTTTTAAACTTTACATAATTGTATTCGTTTTGCCAAATATCAAAATGAATCCACCACAGGTATACATGTGTTCCCCATCCTGAACCCTCCTCCCTCCTCCCTCCCCATACCATCCCTCTGGGTCATCCCAGTGCACTAGCCCCAAGCATCCAGTTTCGTGCATCGAACCTGGACTGGCAACTCGTTTCATACATGATATTTTACATGTTTCAATGCCATTCTCCCAAATCTTCCCACTCTCTCCCTCTCCCACAGAGTCTATAAGACTGTTCTATACATCAGTGTCTCTTTTTCTGTCTCGTACACAGGGTTACTGTTACCATCTTTCTAAATTCCATATATATGCATTAGTATATGTTTTAAATGTTAAAGAAGAAATGGGGAGATGTACAGCCATCAAGGCCAAAGAGTTAAACAGGAATAACTAAAACTGAATCAATATTAATGGTATTCTCTAGATGCAAGGAACAGCAACAGGAATTTTGAAGGCTAGCAGGACTATAAATGGGGCTTCCTGGGTAGCTCAGCTGGTAAAGAAGCTGCTTGCAATGCAGGTGACCCTGGTTCGATTCCTGGGTCCGGAAGCTCCCCTAGAGAAGGGATAGGCTGCTCACTCTAGTATTCTTGGGTTACCCTGGTGGCTCAAGTGGTAAAGAATCTGCCTGCAATGCGGGAGACCTGGGTTTGATCCCTGGGTTGGGAAGATCCCCTGGAGGAGGGCATGGCAACCCACTCCAGTATTCTTGCCTGGAGAATCCCCATAGACAGAGGAGCTTGGTGAGGTACAGTCCACGGGGTCACAAAAAGTCAGACATGACTGAGCAACTAAGCACAGGACTAAAAATCATAGTACATGCTTTAGAAGCAGTTTATATTTTTTTCTAGTAGAGACAGGATATAAAAACATCAAACTAAAAATAACTACACATGATAGAAATTATAAATAATTTGTGTATAAAATAAAAGAGATAAAATGGTCAGACAATGATAAATTATGAACAAAAGGAATAGTCAATTCAGAAGTAAAGAAATTATTTGAATTGTGGGTATTTCAGGAAAAAGAAATTATGACAATGTATAATTTGAATTAAATCTCAGAAGATGGATGGTTGTAGATGGTATCTTACTTTACATGTGCAAAAAAAATGTATAATTATTTTATTCAAATCAAATGTAGCCCATTAATTGCAGCCCATTATTGCTTCTACATCAACTTTGCACCCAAAGATCTTTGCTTCTGGTAGAATTGGTACCTAAGTTATCTCCTGTTTGAGGTTTCCAGAAATCAATTCATTACTGTCTGCTGTGTGACCACCTGTCCTGGGCACCGCTAGGCCATAGTGGGTGTGCACTAAGTCACTTTAGTCATGTCCGACTCTTTGTGACCCCATGAACTGTAGCCCTCCAGGTTCCTCTGTCCATGGGATTCTCCAGGCACATATATTTGAATGGGTTACCATTTCCTCCTCCAGGGAATCTTCCTGATGCAGGGATTGAAGCTTTGTCTCTTATGTCTCCTGCATTGGCAGGTGGGGGTTCTTTATCTCTAGCACCATCAGATTCTTTACCATCTGTGCCACGTCTAGAAGGCTAGGCAGTGAGTAGTGCTCACCTATATTCTTGTTACCTGCTAATCTCCTTTCCCTCCCAGACATGGACTTCCTTTCTCTTTTTCTCTTTCTACCCACTTTATTTTCCCTTCACTTCCTTTAGTAAGTAGAAAATCTTCAAGGTGTTTGGACTTCTGGAAAAACAAAGCTAGCAAAACCTGTTCTATGACAAGTTTCTCCTTTACCTATGGAAAAATAAATTTTCCCTTAATCAAGGTTCTATATTTTTAAGAACCAACTTGGAATATTGAGGGGAAAATAGCAAAATGTAAACAATGTCTCAACAAATTATCCTGCCACTTGTGAGAAAAGGATGTGCTGGGAAGTCTATGTTGGGGAAACTAATACCCAGACCAGTGGCTTGGACAATAAGGTTTGAGAGACAGTGAACAAACTAGCCTAAAGACCACAAGGGTAAAGGATTTATGTATAGCACTTTAGCTAATTAAGATCATCGGAATTTTTTTTTAGTAGAAGAATGAATTGATCAAAGCAATGCTTTGATTATTGAAAATAAGAAAGCAGACTAGATTGAGGAAGGGAAAGGCTGAAAGAAGGATGAGTGAATAGACAGCCTACACAGAAGTGATAGATTTACTTTTTTAGCATACTTCATTTATGATAGTTGTGTGTCAAATATGAAATCTTAATTTAAATTAAAGTGCCATTGAGTTGATTGGCAAAGTTAGTGGCAGTGGCTTAATGAGAAAAGGGAGTGAGAAATTAAAAGAGAAAACAACACTGTGAAGGAATTTAGAATGCAAGTGGTGTCTTGGGATTAGTATGAGGAAGTGACCAATTATTCATAAGAAAATTTAAAATATAAATAATACTGCAAATCATTTATTATTCTGAGAACTTCAAGAGACACGGAGGTCAACATATTGAAATCCCACTGCTTTGAGGAGACATTTGAAAAATGAGCAAGTCAGCACAAAAAGCTCTCTTTAAATAAATTATGCCTCAAATGCCAATGCTATTGGAGTACTGAATGATGACAAGGTTTCCACATTTTCATGCAAAATACAAATCAATTGAGCAAAATTAATTTCCATTTTGATTATAATTTTAATTTTAAAAAATCCATTTGCTTTTATATTGGCAGAATGAATCACACTTTTTTGTTGTTGGATCTTTCAGAAGAAAGTGGGGGCTTTAGAAGATTGCATTTAAAAGGTAGTTTTAGAAGCCCAGTAGTAGAATTAGCATTTATTCAAAGAAAAAACAGTAATCTTTTTTTCTGTATACCTAAATGTTAAGGGATATTAAAAGGTTTCTTATTAAAATACTCATATAAAAATTATAACTTCACTTGCTCTTTAAACTTGGCTTAATAAATAATTCTTAATTAATAGACAAATATATGTATAGAAATGAAATCCAGAAGCTTTGAGTACCATTGCATTTCTGTGGCTACTCTGCTCTGTGATCTTAGCTTCTTAGAACTTACCCTCACTTCACAAACCTTATTTCTTAATTTCTAATATTTCAAATAAAAACATTTAATCTAGAATCTAAGATCAAAAGCCAGATATGATGGCTCTTAGAGTATGTTTGGTCTTTTACAACAGAATACCCAGACTGGTATGTAGCTTATAAACAACAGAAATTTATTTCTCAGTTTTATGGAAGCTGAAAGTCCTAGATCAGGGTTCATTCCAGCATGGTCGAGTGAGGGACCTCTTTCAGGTTATAGACTTTTTTTTTTTTTAATTTTTTTACTTTACAATATTGTATCGGTTTTGCCATACATCAACATGAATCTGCCACGGGTGTACACAAGTTCCCAATCCTGAAACCCCCTCCCATCTCCCTCCCCATACCATCCCTCTAGGTCATCCCAGTGCACCAGCCCCAAGCTTCCTGTATCCTGCATCAAACCTGGACTGGCGATTCGTTTCTTATATGATATTATACATGTTTTAATGCCATTCTCCCAAATCATCCCCCCACTCCCTCTCCCACAGAGTCCAAAAGACTGTTCTATACATCTGTGTCTCTTTTGCTGTCTTGCATACAGGGTTATTGTTACCACCTTTCTAAATTCCATATATATGCATTAGTATACTGTATTGGTGTTTTTCTTTCTGGCTTACTTCACTCTGTATAATAGGCTCCAGTTTCATCCACCTTATTAGAACTGATTCAAATGTATTTTTTTTAATGGCTGAGTAATACTCCATTGTGTATATGTACCACAGCTTTGACTTCTTGTATCCTTCCATGGTTGAAGGGATGAGGAATCTCATTGAGGTCTTTTTCATAAGAACACTAATCCCATTCATTGTCCTCATAATCTAATCACCTCCCAAGGCTCCCACCTCCTAATACTACTGTCCTTGGGGATTAGTGTGCAACATATGAATTAGGAGGGGTGATACATTCAGATTATAAAACATGAAAAAGTGATTTGGAGTAGTTTTAAAGAAATATTCCAATATCAAAGAAAAGTTTACATTAAAATCTAGAGGCATAGCTCCTTGTTTTTACTGAAGTATAGTTGATTTACAATATTGTGTTAGTTTTAGGTGTACAGCACATATAACTGTATATATTCAGTTATGTAACTAAATGTGTGCGTATGTGCGTTAGTTGCTCAGTTGTTTCTGACTCTTTGCGACCCCATACACTGTAGCCCACCAAGGCTCCTCTGTCCATGGAATTCTCCAGACAGGAATACTGGAGTGAGTAGCCATTCCTTTCTCCAGGGGATCTTCCCGACCAAGGGATTGAACCTGGGTCTCCCACATTGCAGGCAGATTCTTTATCATCTGAGCCACTAGGGAAACCCATATCATTGAATATATATATTAATATATTGTATATTAATATATTGTATATATAAATTATATATAAATAAATAAATATATATTTATTCTCTTCCAGATTCTTTTCTACTATAGATAATTATAAAATACTGAGTATAGTTCCTTGTGCTATATGGTAGGTCCTTGTTGCTAATCTATTTTATATATAGTAGTGTGTATATTCGGAGAAGGCAATGGCACCCCACTCCAGTACTCTTGCTTGGAAAATCCCATGGATGGAGGAGCCTGGTAGGCTGTAATCCATGGGATCGCTAAGAGTTGGACACGACTGAGCGACTTCACTTTCACTTTTCACTTTCATGCATTGGAGAAGGAAATGGCAACCCACTCCAGTGTTCTTGCCTGGAGAATCCCAGGGACGGGGGAGTCTGGTGGGCTGCCATCTATGGGGTCACACAGAGTCGGACACAACTGAAGCGACTTAGCATAACATACCATAGTGTGTATATTATGTCAATCCCAAACTCCTAGTTTATCCCTCCCCCCACCTTTCCCCTTTGGTAAAATGTTTGGTTCTGTGTCTGCCATTCTCTTTCTGTTTTGTAAATAATTTGTATTTGTTTAGACTCCACTTATAGCTGATATCATGTTATTTGTCTTTGTGTGATTTACTTCACTTATTAAGATAAACTGTAAGTTCATCCATGTTTCTACAAAAGACATTATTTCATTTTTTTATGGCTGAGGAATATTCCATGGTATAAATATACCACATTTTCTTTCTTTATTCTTCAGTCAATGGACATTTAGGTTTCTTCTATGTCTTGGCTATTGTAGTTCTGCAATGAATATTGCAGTGCATGTATCTTTTCAAATTAGGTTTTCTCTGGATACATGCCCAAGAGTGGAATTTCAGGATCATATGTTAGCTCTATTGTTAGTTTTTTAAGCAAACTCCATACTGTTCCATAGTGGCTGTACCAATTTACATTTCCAACAACAGTGTAGGAGGGTTCCTTTTTCTCCACACCAACTCCAGCATTTATTATTTTTAGATTTTTTGATGACGGCCATTCTGACCTGAGTGAGGCATTTAGTTTTGTTTTGCATTTCTCTAACAATTAGTGATGTTGAGCATCTTTTCATGTGTCTTTGCCCATTTGTATGTATTCTTGGAGAAATGTCTATTTAAATCTTCTGCTACTTTTTGATTGGGTTGTTTTTTGTTTTTTTTTGTTTGTTTTCTTTTTGATACTGAGCTATTTGAGTGGTTTGTATATTTTGGAAATAAATACCTTGTCAAAGTCACATCATTTGAAAATACTATTTCCCATTCTGTATATTGTCTTTTTGTTCTCTTTATGGTTTCCTTTGCTGTGCAAAAGCTTTTAAATTTAATTAGGTCCCATTTGTTTATTTTTGTTTTAGTTTCCATTACTCTAGAAGATAGATCCAAAAAGTTACTGCTGTGATTTATGTCAAAGTGTGTTCTGTATATGTTTTCCTCTAGGAGTTTTAGGTTGTCTGGTTTTATATTTAGGCCTTTAAATCACTTTGAGTTTATTTTTGTATATGGTATTAGAGAATGTTCTAATTTCATTCTTTTACATGGAGCTGTCCAGTTTTCCTGGTGCCAATTATTGACCAGACTGTCTTTTCTCCATTGTATGTTCTTGCCTCCTTTGTCATAGATTAACTGGCCATCAGTCCATGGGTTTATTTTTGGGCATTCTGTTCCATTGATCTATATGATTGCTTTTTGTGCCAGTACCATCCTGTTTTACCTTTACGGTATAATCTGAAGTCAGGGAGGCTCATGCCTCAAGTTTCATTTTTCTTTCTAAAAATTGCTTTGGATAGTAAGAGTTTTTGTGTTTCTATGGAAATTTTATTATTTTTTTGGTCTAGTTCTATGAAAAACTCCATTGGTAATTTGATAAATATTGCATTGAATTTGCAGATTGCTTGGGTAGTATAGTCATTTTTACATTATTGATTCACCCAGTCTAAGACATGGTATATCTCTCCATCTGCTTATGTCACCTTTAATTTCTTTCATCAGCATTTAAGAGCTTTCAGAGTACAGGTCTTTTGCCTCCTTGCATGTGTGCATGCTGAGTCGCTTCAGTCATGTCCAACTCTGCTACCCCATGGATTGTAGCCTTCCAGGCTCCTCTGTCCATGGGATTCTCCAGACAAGAATACTGGAGTGGGTTGTCATTCCCTCTTCCAGGGGATCTTCCCCACCCAGGGATTGAACCTGCATCTCATGCAACTCCTGCATTGAAGGCGTATTCTTTACCACTGAGCCACATTCAATGCAGTCTAAGGAGAAATATACACTTAGCTAAGTTTAGCCACATAGAGCATAAACTTGAAAATGAGATATGCCATTGGAAGATGTATATAGATACAACATATAAATAAGTAATATAAACCAGAGATCAAATTGCCAACATGTGCTGGATCATCAGAAAAGCAAGGGAGTTCCAGAAAAACATCTATTTCTTTTTTATTGACTTTGCCAAAGCCCTTGACTGTGTGGATCACAATAAATTGTGGAAAATTCTGAAAGGGATGGGAATACCAGACCACCTAAACCTGCCTCTTGAGAAATCTGTATACAAAGCAGGAAGTTAAGTTAGAACTGGACATAGAACAACAGACTGGTTCCAAATAGGAAAAGGAGTATGTCAGGCTATATATTGTCACCCTGCTTATTTAACTTATCTGCAGAGTACATCATGAGAAACGCTGGGCTGGAAGAAGCACAAGCTGGAATCAAGATTGCTGGGAGAAATATCAATAACCTCAGATAGGCAGATGACACAACCCTTATGGCAGAAAGCAAAGAAGAACTAAAGAGCCTCTTGATGAAAGTGAAAGAGAAGAGTGAAAAAGTTGGCTTAAAGCTCAACATTCAGAAAACTAAGATCATGGCATCTGGTCCCATCACTTTATGGCAAATAGATGGGGAAATAGTGGAAACAGTGTCAGACTTTATTTTTTTGGGCTCCAAAATCACTGCAGATGGTGACTGCAGCCATGAAATTAAAGGATGCTTACTCCTTGGAAGGAAAGTTATGACCAAACAAGACAGCATATTAAAGAGCAGAGACATTACTTTGTCAACAAAGGTCCATCTAGTCAAGGCTGTGGTTTTTCCTGTGGTCATGTATGGATGTGAGAGTTGGACTGTAAAGAAAGCTGAGTGTGGAAGAATTGATGCTTTTGAACTGTGGGGTTGGAGAAGACTCTTGAGAGTCCCTTGGACTGCAAGGAGATCCAACCAGTCCATCCTAAAGGAAATCAGTCCTGAGTGTTCATTGGAAGGAGTGATGTTGAAGCTGAAACTCCAATACTTTGGCCACCTGGTGTGAAGAACTGACTCATTGGAAAAGACTCTGATGCTGGGAAAGATTGAAGGTGGGGGAAGAAGGGGACGACAGAGGATGAGGTGGTTGGATGGCATCACCGAATAAATGGACATGAGTTTGAGTAAACTCCGGGAGTTGGTGATGGACATGGAGGCCTGGCGTGCTGCAGTCCATGGGGTCACAAAGAGTTGGACACGACTGAGTGGCCGAACTGAACTGAACTGATGAATAAGTAATATAAACAGAAGGTTAAAACCTAGAGTTACTGAATTCTATTGACAATCAAATCCTCCTGAAGTTTCCCCAGGGCCCCTGAGATCATGAATTATATTTCAGATATTGGTCCATTGAAAAACAGTGACAACATGTTAAAACAGATTTTCAGTGGTGATCCCTAGGGATCAACAAAGACTGATTTTAGGGTGATGAATATGTCACTGACAGAACACCGTAATTCTTCTTCATCTAATAAGATAAGGGGCATACTCAAGAGTGCATAAATCTCTTTTTGGCTGTTTCATTTTTATTATATCTCCTAGGATAGAAGTAACTTGGACAGTGTTTATGTCAACCAAAGTAAGTATTACAGTAATTAAATTATGAAAGGGAATATTTATTTGACAAAAGGAAGGTATTAACTTATAATAAACTATTATCAAATGCAAACTCCAAATGGTTTTTGGAATTAGAAAAATCAGTAAGATAGAAAATAACATTAAAAATTTACTCATAATACATGCCTAATATTGCTTACAATGTGGCAGAGTAAATATAGTAAAAGAAAATTGTTTCATATTCTGCTGCTGCTGCTGCTGCTAAGTCGTTTCAGTCGTGTCCGACTCTGTGCGACCCCACAGACAGCAGCCCACCAGGCTCCCCCGTCCCTGGGATTCTCCGGGCAAGAACACTAGAGTGGGTTGCCATTTCCTTCTCCAGTGCATGAAAGTGAAAAGCGAAAGTGAAGTTGCTCAGTCGTGTCCGATTGGCAGCGACCCCACGGACTGCAGCCTACCAGGCTCCTCTGTCCAGGGATTTGCCAGGCAAGAGTACTGGAGTGGGGTGCCATTGCCTTCTCCGTTTCATATTCTAGCTGTTCTAAATGTACCAAGAGTAATATTCTCATCAGATAATGTAATAGCATTGAGAAATTCATTTATTTTCTCTGGGTGGAAAGTTTAAATTATGTTCTCTGTATTACATATGCAATCAAAGATTAGAAATTAATGGATTCCATGACAATTTATTTGGAACTGTAAATTAAGTATGTTTTCTTTTCCTCTTTTCTTTTTCTTTAATTAGACTTCTTTCCTTTGGTTAACATACTCACTGGAGATTAGTTTTAAAGCTGTTATGGTAACTACTGAATAGAAAGAGATTCACTGTAAAAAGTATCTTATGTCTGATAAAGAAGTCATGTAGATTGATTAGCACTTTAAAAAGGGCATTTGGAAAATTTACCTTGTTGATTTACTATGTTGATTATTTAATCTGTCCTGCATATTTACAAATACTTGGCATTATTTGTATAAATAATTTCATGATTCTTCTAAAAAATAATTAATCCCCCTATCTGTTTACTTTTGACTATTCTATAGTCACTCTAGAATTATTTATATTCTTAAGTATGTTTGATAAGTGCTTAATAAGCCAATATTTAATTAGTGAAAATTATACTTGGAAATATTGTAAGGAATCTTCTGTATTCAGATTTTAACTTTCTTATTTTAATAAGAATTTTATCAGTTGATGGAAATAATTTTTACCTATATTCAAAGTCAGGAAATAAAGTGCTTTTCTTCTGTACCAAAATTTTGTTAAAGAAAACCTGATTCTATAATTATTATAGTAATTTTTGCAATCTGTAAGAAATCTGTAATTTGTGAGAATATATCCTTTATCTTCATTATACATCTTTTTCCAAGGGTGGATTGTAAGTACAACATAGTTTTATGGGAAACTATTGTTGACAGCAAGTTTAAAAGCCAGGAGTAAGAAAAATTACACAGCACTAAATTATTCTGAAATTTTGTGTCAACATGGTGCAATTAAATATACATAAATGTATGGTAGCTACATATCTTTGCCATAAACAGATTATTACTGTACATAACTCTGGTTTCAGTTTGGTTCAGTCACTCAGTGGTGTCTGACTCTGACTCCATGGACTGCAGCACGCCAGGCTTCCCTGCCCATCACCAACCCCTCAGAGATTGCTCAAACTCATGTCCATCAAGTCAGTGATGCCATCCAACCATCTCATCCTCTGTCATCCCCTTCTCCTCCTGCCCACAATCTTCCCCAGCATCAGGGTCTTTTTGAATGAGTCAACTCTTTGCATGAGGTGGCCAAAGTATTAGAGTTTCAGCTTCAACATCAGTCCTTCCAATGAACACCCAGGACTGATTTCCTTTAGGATGGACTGGTTGGATCTCCTTGCAGTCCAAGGGACTCTCAAGAGTCTTCTCCAACCCCACAGTTCAAAAGCATCAATTCTTTGGCACTCAGCATTCTTTATAGTCCTGGCCTCTTTTTCTTTGGAGACCAGTGGGATTTGATTACAGAACTTCCACAGGACTAGGGAAACAGACTCTTGCAGGGCACCAACAAAATCTTGTGTGCACCAGGAGCTGGGAGAAAGGAGCAGTGTCCCCACAAGAGACTGAGCCAGACTTGCCTGTGCATCCAGGAGTGTCAGGTGGTACACATACTAGTATATGTATGTATACTCATAAATGTATACACATATATTTAAATGTATCTATATCTCTGTATCTGTTAAACTAAACATACATTTGTATTGACATGTCTGATTCTAATGCAGAACTTTCATATATATTTTAGCATTTTATGGTACTTTATTGTAAAAAAGAAAACTGGCTTCCATCTGCAATATTTTTTTAAATACTATTTGAACCATATTATACATATAAAGTAGAATCAGAATTGCTAAATCGTAGCCCTGTGATGAATAACTTTTCCAACTAGAGTACAAATTTTGCTCATAGTATTTTATGTTTTTAACCTTATAATACCTGAGAAAACTTTTCCAGAGTTGTGTAGTTTAGCTTATTTACTCTCCATCCACTTCTGTGAGGTTATGTTGTATATTTGCAATAGGGTTAAATTTATTTGTCACAATCTGCATTCCATCCTGCCTTCCCTACATCCTGATTTTTTTTTTCATTTTATATACTGTAAACGTCACTCTTTGGGGCTTCCCTGATGGCTCAGCAGGTAAAGAATCTACCTGCAATGCAAGAGAAACACGAGAAACACAGGTTCGAGCTCTGGGTTGGGAAGATCCCCTGCAGAAGGAAATGGCAACCCACTCTAGCATTCTTGCCTGTAAAATCCCATGGACAGAGGAGCCTGGTGGGCTATGGTCAATGGGGTCACAAAGATTTGGACACGACTGAGCAACTAAGCATGCAGGGCTTCCCTGGTAGCTCAGTGGTAAAGAATTTGTCTGCCAATGCCAGAGACAGGATTTCGATCCCTGATCCAGGAAGATCCCACATGCCCTGGAACAAATAAGCCTGTGTACCATAATTACTAAGCCTGTGTTCCAGAACCCAGGAACAACAACTACTGAGCCCACATGCCCCAAGTGCCACACCTCCTGAAGCCCATGCCCTAGAGCCTGTGTTCTGTAACAAGAGAAGCCACCAAGATGAGAAGCCCACACATCAAAACTAGAGAGCAGCCCCTGCTCTCTTTAACTGGAGAAAAGCCTGCACAGCAAGGAAGACACAGTACAGCCAAAAAAACAAAAAACAAAAAACAGAGAGAGAGAGAGAAAAAGTCACTGTTTATAGTGTACAGCTCTATGGGTTTTGAATGACGAACCATCATACATCCATAGAGTAATATAATGGATAGTCCCCAAACCCTACAAATTTCATTTTGAGCCCACCTTGCATAGATATAATCACTTTCCCCCACCCCTTGGAAACCCCTTATATATTTCCTTTTCCTGCATTTCTGCCTTTTCTAAAAGGCCACATGAATGAAACAATATAATATGTAGTATTTGGGGTGTTTATAATTCTTGTCTAAACTTGCAAATTTTAGGGAAGTTAGACAAAAAGCGAACTGAACTTCTAGGCTACTGTACATTCAGGACATCATCTTGCCTACATCATCTGTTTTTGATCAGAATTTTCTTTCTACTCTCATTCTACTATCTCTTCTTTTTTCAAAAAAGTTGTGATAGTCAGCATGTTGCAGGAAGTTAAGTTTCTGTTTGACATGTATGCTGTTGAGATGAGATTAGAGGTGATGAAAAATGGCACAAATTAATTTTTTCCAAGCAATTTTGTGCATCTTCTCAGAAATTTCAAAACCAGAATGAATTTTTTTCCTAAAACTTTGATAAAATTGGGATTTCTTTCCACTTTCAAAATTTTGATCATCATGGATGATCTTCTACTAGTAGCAGAGGTCACATTTTCTTATCTCATATTTTCAATCAACCAGAGTTTAAGAGTTTGTAAGATAAGTCCCACCAAGTGATGGTAATATTCTAATTAATGAGCTAACTGAACAAATGAGCCAAACAAGTGGGTGCTGCTCAATTAATGAGGCTTCTCTGTTTCTAATTGAACTAGAGGCTGTGCTGGCTACAGTGGTTTAGAAGAATGCCATGTTCCTATACACCCTTCTATTATGTACCCCTCCCACCAAGTTCAGGCCTCCTAGTCTGTGGGGAGTCTGGACACAAGGCTCTGAGTGTCAGAGGAAAACCTGTGATAGTATTCCTGAGCTGTTAGCTCCCAGGGGAAATAGATTGGGGATCATGCCCTTTTATCTAAGTGACTTCTTTCAATTTCCTGTTTTTTCATTATTATGTTTTCCTTTGGTTGTAGATGTTATGTAGTACCATATTGGCTGTTGACCTTTTCTGTTCTTAAGAACCATGTTCTGTTCACAGTTTTAACTCCCTGTGTGTCACCCTCTCTTGACTGCTCCTCAAACCGTAACTTTCTGTCTTCTGGTGATTAAGTAACACCTCCTGGCCTCCTGGCTAGGCTACCATCCTCAGATATCAATAAGCCCAGCTCTGTGTTCACCTCTGCTGCTACTAACACATGTCTATAGAGGATCCAATAAGCATCTCAGTGATGTTAGTGTTCCTCTCACTGTACATTCCTGATGGCCTTCATTGAGTAGCGCTTTGTCCAGCCCTCAGATGGAACACAATTCACTGGTGGGTGTTCTGGCCTCAGATTCACCCCAGCACAGCAATCCCATCTCCTTCAACCTCTTTAGTTCCTTCTCTGAATCTGCCAGAGCAACCTAGGTATTCCCACTTGACTGAACATTCAGTTCAGTTCAATTCAGTCGCTCAGTCGTGTCTGACTCTTTGTGACCCCATGGACAGCAGTACACCAGGCTTCCCTGTTCATCACCAACTCCCAGAGCTTGCTCAAACTCAGTCCATCAAGTCAGTGATGCCATCCAAGCATCTCATCTTCTGTCGTCCCCTTTTCCTCCTGTCTTCAAGCTTTTCCAGCTTCAGGGTCTCTTCCAATGAGTCAGTTCTTTGCATCAGGTGGCCAAAGTATTGGAGTTTCAGCTTTAGCATCATTCCTTCCAATAAACATTCAGGACTGATGTCATTGAGGATTGACTGATTTGATCTCCTTGCAGTCCAAGGGACTCTCAAGAGTCTTCTCCAACATGATAGTTTAAAAGCATCAATTCTTCAATGCTCAGCTTTAGTCATCACTTTCTAAGAGACATGCTAGCAATGAGTTCACCTCTCCCCTTGGGTTCTTCCTAGGATGGTAAATCTTATGTCCCAAGAAACTGCCTCCACGTCAATGAATTCTTATTCGGTCTTAGATGTTTTGGCCGCCGTGATCAAGCACCTGGATGAACTCACTTGGCTTCTGCCTGTTGATGCTGATTCTTTCAATTCCTCTAGTCTTTCAAATCAGGTGCAACATGCCTCTTTCAGGTTATGGTGGGATTTATTCTGAGATAAGGGCCTTTACAGCCAAAACAGTAGGTGAGTGAAACTTCTAAAGGGGTACACGTTCACTGGTAGAGGAGAGACTCTGCAGTATTTTCCAGTAGAGGTGAAGCATACTATCTTTTCTTTCAAAAGGGAGGACTTCCCTCACAGCTCAGTTGGTAAAGAATCCACCTGCAATGCAGGAGACCATAGTTGGATTCCTGGGACAGGATGATCTGTCAGAAAACTGATAGGCTACCCACTCCAGTATTCTTGGGCTTCCCGTGTGGCTCAGCTGGTAAAGAATCTATCTGCAATGTGGGAGACCTGTGTTTGATCCCTGAGTTGGGAAGATCCCCTGGAGAAGGGAAAGACTACCCACTTCAGTATTCTGGCCTAGAGATTTCCATGGACTATATAGTCCATGGGGTCACAAAGAGTCAGACAGGATTGAGCAACTTTCACTTTTCACACATGGTGGTGGGCACCTTTGTAAGATCTGAGGGTCCAGGTGGTTTACAAAGCCAATATCCTCAGGAGCAACCATCTACATTTCAGGATCTATATTTGAGGATCCCCAATTTTTTCCCCTCCTGGTACCCTAATACAGACATGCAGTGGCTAAGATTTAAACATCTCTGTGTCATTTCAGTATTCTTGCCTTGAGAACCCCATGAAAAGTATGAAAAGGCAAAATGATAGGATAATGAAAGAGGAACTCTCCAGGTCGGTAAGTGCCCAATATGCTACTGGAGATCAGTGGGGAAATAACTCCAGAAAGAATGAAGGGATGGAGCCAAAGCAAAACAATACCCAGTTGTGGATGTGACTGGTCATAGAAGCAAGGTCCGATGCTGTAAAGAGCAATATTGCATAGGAACCTGGAATGTCAGGTCCATGAATCAAGGCAAATTGGAAGTGGTCAAACAAGAGATGGCAAGAGTGACATTGACATTCTAGGAATCAGCAAACTAAAATGGACTGGAATGGGTGAATTTAACTCAGATGACCATTATATCTACTACTGCGGGCAGGAATCACTCAGAAGAAATGGAGTAGCTATCATGGTCAACAAAAGAGTCCAAAATGCAGTACTTGGATGCAATCTCAACAATGACAGAATGGTCTCTGTTCGTTTCCAAAGCAAACCAATCAATATCATGTTAACCCAAACCTATGCCCCAACCAGTAACACTGAAGAAGCTGAAGTTGAACGGTTCTATGAAGACCTATAAGAACTTTTAGAACTAACACCCAAGAAAGATGTCCTTTTCATTATAGGGGACTGGAATGCAAAAGTAGGAAGTCAAGAAACACCTGGAGTAACAGGCAAATTTGGCCCTGGTGTATGGAATGAAGCAGGGCAAAGGCTAATAGATTTTTACCAAGAGAACACACTGGTCATAGCAAACACCCTTTTCCAACAACCCAAGAGAGGACTCTACACATGGACATCACCATATGGTCAACACCAAAATCAGATTGATTATATTCTTTACAGTCAAAGAAGGAGAAGCTCTATACAGTCAGCAAAAGCAAGACTGGGGGCTGACTGTGGCTCAGATCATGAACTCCTTATTGCCAAATTCAGACATAAATTGAAGAAAGTAGGGAAAACCACTAGACCATTCAGTTATGACTTAAATCAAATCCCTTATGATTATACAGTGGAAGTAAGAAGTAGATTTAAGGAAATAGATCTGATAGAGTGCGTGATGAATTATGGATGGAGGTTCTTGACATTGTACAGGAGACGGGGATCAAGACCATCCCCTTGAAAAAGAAATGCAAAAAAGCAAAATGGCTGTCTGAGGAGGCCTTACAAATAGCTGTGAAAAGAAGAGGAGCGAAAAACAAAGGAGAAAAGGAAAGATATAAGCATATGAATGCAGGGTTCCAAAGAATAGCAAGAAGAGATAAGAAAGCCTTCCTCAGTGATCAATGCAAAGGAATAGAGGAAAACAATAGAATGGGAAAGACTAGAGATCTCTTCAAGAAAATTAGAGAAAGCAAGGGAACATTTCATGCAAAGATAGGCTCAATAAAGTACAGAAATGGTATGGACCTAACAGAAGCAGAAGATATTAAGAAGAGGTGGCAAGAATACACAGAAGAACTGTATAAAAAAGATCTTCAAAACGCAGATAATCACAATGGTGTGATCACTCACCTAGAGCCAGATATCCTGGAATGTGAAGTCAAGTGGGCCTTAGAAAGCATCACTACGAGCAAAGCTAGTGGAGGTGATGGAATTCCAGTTGAGCTATTTCAAATCCTAAAAGATGCTGCTGTGAAAGTGTTGTACTCAATGGCCACAGGACTGGAAAAGGTCAGTTTGCATTCCAATCCCAAAGAAAGGCAATGCCAAAGAATGCTCAAACTACCACACAATTGTACTCATCTCACATGCTAGTAAACTAATGCTCAAAATTCTCCAAGCCAGGCTTCAGCAATATGTGAACCGTGAACTTCCAGGTGTTCAACCTGGTTTTAGAAAAGGCAGAGGAACCAGAGATCAAATTGCCAACATCCGCTGGATCATGGAAAAAGCAAGCAAGTTCCAGAAAAACATCTATTTCTGCTTTATTGACTATGCCAAAGCCTTTGACTGTGTGGATCACAAGAAACGGTGGAAATTCTGAAAGAGATGGGAATACCAGACCACATGACCTGCCTCTTGAGAAACCTGTATGCAGGTCAGGAAGCAACAGTTAGAACTGGACATGGAACAATAGACTGGTTCCAAATAGGAAAAGGAGTACATCAAGGCTGTATATTGTCACCCTGCTTATTTAACTTATATGCAGTGTACATCCGAGAAGGCAATGGCACCCCACTCTAATACTCTTGCCTGAAAAAGCCCATGGATGGAGGAACCTGGTAGGCTGCAGTCCATGGGGTCGCTAAGAGTTGGACACGACTGAGCAACTTCACTTTCACTTTCCACTTTCCACTTTCATGCATTGGAGAAGGAAATGGCAACCCACTCCAGTGTTCTTGCCTGGAAAATCCCATGGACGTTGGAGCCTGAAGGGCTGCCATCTATGGGGTCACACAGAGTCAGACACGACTGAAGCGACACAGCGGCAGCAGCAGTGTACATCATGGGAAATGCTAGGCTGGAAGAATCACAAGCTGGAATCAAGATTGCCGGGAGAAATATTAATAACCTCAGATATGCAGATGACACCATCTTTATTGCAGAAAGTGAAGAGGAAGTAAAAAGTCTCTTTGAAAGCGAAAGAGTAGAGTGAAAATGTTGGCTTAAAGCTCAACATTCAGAAAATGAAGATCATGGCATCTGGTCCCATCACTTCATGGGAAATAGATCGGGAAACAGTAGAAACAGTGTCAGACTTTATTTGTGGGGGCTCCAAAATCACTGCAGATGGTAACTGTAGCCATGAAATTAAAAGACGCTTACTCCTTCGAAGGGAAGTTATGACCAACCTAGGTAGCATATTAAAAAGCAGAGACATTACTTTGCCAACAAATGTCTGTCTAGTCAAGGCTATGGTTTTCCCAGTGGTCGTGTATGGATGTAAGAGTTGGACTGGGAAGAAAGCTGAGCACCGAAGAATTGATGCTTTTGAACTGTGGTGTTGGAGAAGACTCTTGAGAGTCCCTTGAACTGCAAGGAGATCCAGCCAGTCCATTCTAAAGGAGACCAGTCCTGGGTGTTCATTGGAAGGACTGATGCTAAAGCTGAAACTCCAGTACTTTGGCCACCTCATGCGAAGAGTTGACTCATTGGAAAAAACCCTGATGCTGGGAGGGATTGGGGGCAGGAGGAGAATGGGACGACAGAGGATGAGATGGCTGGATGGCATCACCAACTCGATGGGCATGAGTTTGGGTAAACTCCGAGTGTTAATGGACAGGGAGGCCTGGGGTGCTGCCATTCATCGGGTCGCAAAGAGTTGGACATGACTGAGCGACTGAACTGAACTGAACTGGTGTGACTTTAATTTGTAGGGCATACAGAGTTCCAGAACTAAATGTTTGTATTTAATATCCCAGACTTGGAACATATTAGTATCTCTGAAATAATCCCTATTACTAGGAAAACTAGGTACTTCCACTGAACAGGTCAGGGTCATGTGCACTGGCGTCAGAACAGTAGTTAGCATCACTTGAAGCATATATGCAGAGAGCGGGGGATGAGTCCTTATTTCCAAGGAAAATCTAGATATTGTTTCCATAAAAGGAGGTTAGTGCTAAGCAGCAAACCTACAAATGTCAAAAGAAAACCTTACCGCAGGTTGATTCCTATTTATTAAATATTTATACCTTCAGAGTTATTTGGAATCAAAATGAGAATTAAAAAAAGAAAGATGCCTAATGAAGCACAAATCTGGGGCAGCAAAACCTCATGTTTTAGATCCAAAAATGTTTTTTCAGTTGCAGTCCTTCCACTTATCTTCTAGAGCCTGGAACACCTGACTCTTCAGGAAACTGGAGAATAGAGGGAAGAGCCTCATTTATAGACAGACTCTCACCAGTGGTTCATCCATTAATTCACGGCGACCATCAGCTCTGAGCCTACAATGGGATGGCGGTGCAGAGCTCAATTGGTACATCTAAACTCACCTCAGTCCCAATCCTGGTGGAGCTCTCAGCCTGTCCAGAAGTTGTGCACGAGGAAAGAAAAGGTCCAGAAAGGAAGTGAAAGCAGACAGGAGGCAGTAATTAAGGATAAATTATGCCGAGACCAAGTGACAGAATCTCTATACTGTGCTGCTAATTGTTACATTACATGAAGCATAGGAGTAATTGTGACTATCCCACCCACTGTGCTGAGGAGCTAGGTGGGAGTAGATATCCTTGTATGTGAACAACTTTGGAGCCCTCCGAAAAGCCGCCCTTCATCGTCTGAGACTCGCACCCACTTTCCAGGAGGCGAGACCTGGCTTTTACTTCGCGGCCACCACCAACATGCCTGCAATCTGGTCGGATCCCGCAGGCCAGAGTGGGACGCCCGCGACCCGACACCCAGGCTGGAGACAGGAGGATCGGCGGGGCTAACCCGGGTGGGAGGCTTGGGAGGATGGAGGCGCCCCCCGACTGCCGCCTCCTCCCCTTCCCCGGGTGGGCGGGCGCGCGCGGGCCTGGAGCGGGGAGGCGGCGTGAGGGCAGCAGCGTCGCGGGCGGGCGGGTTCCGGGGCCGCGGAGCGCGTCGGGCGCTCCCGCCGCGATCGCCCCGCGGCCGCTCCTGCCCGGCGCCGCCCAGGCTCCCGGACCCGCGAGGCGCCCGTCAGTGGCGGCCGCGGGGACCCGGGCGCGCGAGGGGAAGGGCCGCCCGCGCGTCGCCCCCGCCCGGATCATGGCCCTGCGTGGCCCCCGAGCGCCGCCCTGACGGGGCTACCGCGAGGAGCCGCGGAGGCCGAGGACCCGGGAAGCAGGATCCCGCGGACGCCCGCAGCCCGAGGGAATCGCCAGAGACCAGGCGGTCCTCGCCCAGACACCCTCCCCCTGAGACTTGGAACGCGGACACCAGAGGCGGCGCGCAAGGTCAGGACAAGTTTCTCGCGGTTTAAAGGGGTCCTGAGACTGACTCTCATTAAGCTTTTCCTTTCTTGTTTAAATAATTCTGTTTAGACCAAGAGGAAATGCTTCCTTGAAGTATTTTGGGTTGAAAACATTGTCCTGAAAGTTTTTGTTTGTTGAGGTTGTGTATGTATGTTTGTTAACTTTCTATGTAATAAAAACCCTTAAAATATTAAAGGCACATTACAGCATCACTGTGGCGCTTGGGCATCTTCTTAGCAAGTTAGGCCTTCTCTTTCCAGGTGTGGGATCAAAGCCAGTCCCTCACGGAAAGGTTTTGCTTGTTAGCTTCTGGGCCCTGAGTCTCACCAGGTGCTTGAACCTCGTGTGGCTGATTTTAGTAACATATTACCTCGAGGTTCTGGGGTCCCGTGGAGCTGCTTGTGAACTTTGTTTCCAAAGGGCCTAGGCCGGTGGGGGCGGATAGTGCAGCTGTCTGCTCTGTTTTGCATGGCTTACAATTTACTAAAGTGCCAGTATCAGCTGCGTGAAGTTTAGCTTCAATTGCGTGCTAAGTCTCTACAGTCCTGTCCGACTCTTTGCGATCTCATGGACTGTAGCCTGCCAGACGCCTCTGTTCATAGGATTCTCCAGGCAAGAATTCTGGAGTGGGTTGCCATTCCTTTCTCTAGGGCATCGTACCGACCCAGGGATCACATCCGAGTCTCGTAGGTCGTAAGTGTGCCCATTTATTTGGTCTTTCCAATAGTAATGACTAGTAAGCATGTTAACTTTTGAAAGAAGTGGAGTACCTGTGTTTTTCTTGTTTAGTTACTGAGACAATTTCCAAGTTGACCAAATAGCTAATCCTGTTCTCTTAGTTGAAATAGTTTAAATTACATCAAACAAAATAAAACAAACACCTCTTATCTTAGTGAATTATCTGTAAGTTTCTCTTTTTGCACCATTCCAGCCTTGTGAAGAGGGAGGACCCCCTTTTAATTAAGAGCTTTGTCAAAAACTTGTAATTATCCCTTAATAAGTTTGTTAAACTAAGTCCTCTGCCACTTGAGGGTCTCGAGCTGTGTAACAGATACCAAGGATTCCTGCTTGACACTGCATTTTAAAATCTTTTTCAATTAGTTCCTCTTACAGGGAACTCATTTGAATCTCAAATTTAGTTAGGACTGAACTTCTACTTCTCTTTTTATAAACAATTGTAATATAGCAACATATGCAGTCTGGAAGGATTTTGAGGAAAGTACTTTTAAAAATTGGAAATCAGATCAGATCAGTCGCACAGTCGTATCTGACTCTTTGCGACCCCATGAATACCAGCACTCCAGGCCTCCCTGTCCATCACCAACTCCCGGAGTTCACTGAGACTCATGTCCATTAAGTCAGTGATGCCATCCAGCCATCTCATCCTCTGTCGTCCCCTTCTCCTCTTGCCCCCAATTCCTCCCAGCATCAGAGTCTTTTCCAATGAGTCAACTCTTCCATGAGGTGGCCAAAGTACTGGAGTTTCAGCTTTAGCATCATTCCTTCCAAAGAAATCCCAGGGCTAATCTTCAGAATGGACTGGTTGGATCTCCTTGTAGTCCAAGGGACTCTCAAGAGTCTTCTCCAACACCACAGTTCAAAAGCATCAATTCTTCAGTGCTCAGCCTTCTTTACAGTCCAACTCTCACATCCATACATGACCACAGGAAAAACCATAGCCTTGACCAGACGAACCTTTGTTGGCAAAGAAATGTCTCTGCTTTTGAATATGCTATCTAGGTTGGTCATAACTTTCCTTCCAAGGAGTAAGCGTCTTTTAATTTCATGGCTGCAGTCACCATCTGCAGTGATTTTGGAGCCCAGAAAAATAAAGTCTGACACTGTTTCCACTGTTTCTCCATCTATTTCCCATGAAGTGATGGGACCGGATGCCATGATCTTTGTTTTCTGAATGTTGAGCTTTAAGCCAACTTTTTCACTCTCCACTTTCACTTTCATCAAGAGGCTTTTTAGTTCCTCTTCACTTTCTGCCATAAGGGTGGTGTCATCTGCATATCTGAGGTTATTGATATTTTTCCCGGCAATCTTGATTCCAGCTTGTGTTTCTTCCAGCCCAGCGTTTCTCATGATGTACTCTGCAGATAAGTTAAATAAGGAGGGTGACAATATACAGCCTTGACGAACTCCTTTTCCTGTTTGGAACCAGTCTGTTGTTCCATGTCCAGTTCTAACTGTTGCTTCCTGACCTGCATACAAATTTCTCGAGAGGCAGATCAGGTGGTCTGGTATTCCCATCTCTTGAAGAATTTTCCACAGTTTATTGTGATCCACACAGTCAAAGGCTTTGACATAGTCAATAAAGCAGAAATAGATGTTTTTCTTATGTTAAAATGCTAATACTTAAATATTGAGACAAATGAAACTGATCACAAACATTCTTTCTTTGCCCTAAGCAAGCCATACTATAATAGAATATTTTTTAAGAGGATTTCCCAAAAGTCTACATAAAACATGCATGTTCACCTTTCCTGGACTTCAAATATGAAATAGATATCCTTAAAAATAAGATTATGCCAAGAGGCTTCTCTACCAGAAATCTCTTTTATTCCCGTATTCTTAGAGTATCTACCTTCCCCATGATATGCTTATTATTTGTCTTAAAAACATTTAACAACAACAACAAAAAAGAATAGGCTCTCTTCTCAAGTATGTAAAATCTTGACTCAGAACTCAAAAAGTATTTAAAACTTTTATTTGGCTTGTTTAAAAAGAAGGAATCTTAAAATAATAAAATATCTTAGGAGAGCACTTGTGTTTTGTGAAGGGATTTGTTATTATTTAATTTTGCTGATTTACAATATTGCATTTTCTTTTAGCTATTTCCTGGGAGTGGGAAGTAGTATTTCTGAGAACTATAGCAAATACCTGAGTAATTTTGATAAAATTAATAGCGAGTTTTAATGATAGTTGGGAAAGTATTTTAATTTTTTTCCTGGACCACATGTCATACAGATGAAGTTTATGATGAATTGGAATTGAAATATCCAATGGTTGATGTCATTTTGGGGAAATTGTAACTTTAGTTGTTTTTTTTTTTTTTTTTTTTTAATTAGGGGATTGTTTGACTTTATAACTTTCTTGCAGTTGCACTGTGCCTTAGCAGCCCTTTGGTGCTGAAGACCAATAACTTACAGCTGCAATTCTTCTGACACCCACTCCACAAACAAACTTCAGGTCTTTCTCAAGGTAAATTGCTGTTTTTGTTCCAGTATTTGTGTGTGCCAGTTAATTAATGTGTTTAATTATTTAGTGTGATGCTATATTTGGTTCCTAGCTTTACTTTTTTTTGTTTATTTGTCACTAACAAAGTTTCTGAGTGATGTTTGCCAAACTCCATGTTTCCCATAGGCCTTGTAGTTTATATTGCAAGATTTTGTAGTTTGATGATTTTTTTTTTTTTTTTTTAGCATTGCATGTGTCAGATTCTGGCAGAACTGACTGTATATGTTTACACAGGTACTTTATATGATCTGAAATATATAATTTGTGGAATAAATGATGTAATTATACCCATTGTAATGCTGAAATGTAATATCTGTTTTAGTTAGCATTGTATATCAAACAATCCTAGAACTTGGTAGCTAAAATTAAATTAAAAGTAAATGAAAAGCTTAGTAGCTTTCAGTATCTCCTGGTTCAGTGGCTTGGCTGGGCTCAGCTGGGCAGTTCTGCTGCTGCTCTCCCTTGGGATCTCATATGGTTATAATCAGATGGTAGCTGGGGCTGGAGGCATCTGAGGGCAGCCGGCAGGTTATAATGACAGTGTGTTCCTCTTTCTCTCTAAGTAGCCCACGGGCCTTTTCTGTCCGTCCTGTGTTTCCCTGTGTTACCCTTGACAGAGTAGCCACATTTCTTACTCAGGGTAATCAAGAAGCTACAGAAATGGGAAATGGCAGGCATTCTTAAGCCTTAGACCTTGGATCAGCACAGCATAACTTTCCCCACCTCAATCGGCTAAGCAATTACAGGGCCTGCCCCAACACCAGAGAGGAGAAATCATCGCTGTCTTTTGATGGGGAAAATAGCAAAGTATCTGTGACTGTCTTTAATCCACCACAATATTCTTCACTAATAGTTTTTTAGAGGAATATTATAAGATTTTAGAACCAGAAAACTCTTAGGAATTATTTCATCTAACATCATCAATTTACATGAAAGGGTATAGGAGCAAAATAAAAGACCTGGAGATGTAACCCTTTCTTATTGTTTTAAATGTCTCAGAACCCATAGAAATCTGCTGGGATATGGTTTCTGACTAGCTTGTTAGAAACATGCCTGCATTTTCCAAAAGCCACTAAGACTTGAAAAATATTTTAAATCATGACAGAACAAGATATTTGTGGATATCAAGAAAGATTATTTTCAAATAATTATTTTGCCTTCTTTAAAAACACACACATCAACACAGAGAGATAGAATTTTCTGAGAGTGAATCTAAAATAAATCTTTTATTCCTAAGGAATATGTGACACCTTCATGGTGTCACAATACCAAGTTCATTGTGCCTTAGGTAATGTTTGACCCTTCACTTCATCTCACCCCAAAAAATGTCTTTAAGAGACATTTTTGTAAATAATGTGTAAATATACACTGTGTACATATGTACTTAAACAATAAATTAGGATGAAGAACCTGTTTTTATTACCAAAAGTTACTTTTCTAATTAAAGCAATCAGGATGATACTTTTTTTCATGCCTGAAATTAAAAATACATGTACTGAAATAGCTCACTGTATATACAAATTAACAGGAAAAAATTCTGTTGGTTTAAGTGAGGCACATAATGAAATGTTTTCAGACCTTCCTGATCTTCAGTATGTCTATCCATTTCAGTTTAGCTCTCTCTGCCCACCCCTCTTTCTTAAACTGGTGTAATCATCTTGTAACTTTTACATCAATTATGCCAATTTTAAAACACCAGTGGAATTCTCCCCTTTCTCTGTGTTTCTCTTTAGCTCCCTTCTTTCACTCCCAGGTGTTTTAATTCTGACAGCAGTTCTTCCCTTTCTGCTTAGACTCCTCTTCCTTATTTATGTTTATTTACTATATTCCATTTGTTTCTCAAAAAATCAAAATATATTTGTTACCTTTTTATTTTTGGAACTCTTAATTGTCCATTTTTCTGTTTGGGTTTTTCTTTTTCTTATTAGTTTGTTAATCTATTCATGAGGAAAAAAGTACATTAATTGAAATAATAGTAGTTGCTTACTTTTCCTAGTATTTTTCTTCATTCTTACAAGTAAATAATTCTTATGAATTCAGATCTCTGCTGTTAATAATTAGTGTTTCTTTTTTATGTGTTATACCATAAATAGAATGGTATGATTTTCAGCTAATAAATGAAGCTCTAATGCCTGTGCCTTCAGAGAACTCTGCAAATCTGCATATTTTGTAAAACAAAATAGATGTAAGGACATCTCACTGATGTTGTAGAGAAAGGCTTAGGGAACCTGACTCTGTGACCCCATGGACTGTAGCTCCTCTGTCCTAGTATTCTCCAGGCAAGAGTACTTGAGTGGGTTGCGATTTCCTTCTCCAGGGGATCTTCCAACCCAGGGATGGAACACAGATCTCCTGCATTGCAGGCAGATTCTTCACCATCTGAGCCAGCAGGGAAGCCCCCATGTAAAACTGTACATTATGCAAAACAAGCTAGATGTAAAGAAATCTCACTGATGTTACAGAGAAAGGCTTAGGCAACCTATTTTAGAAATGCTAGGTCTCAGATCTTATGTTCCTTTTCCACTTGTGTTCCTGTTTGTAGCACCTCTATGATGGCAGTTTAATGGTCCTGTGACTTTTCAGACAGTTATAGTGCTGGGTCTGATCCCTTTGTGAAAATGGAAATGTAAATAGTCTTACCTCCTCCAATCTGCCCTTTGTATCCCTGGTACCCCATCTGCAGCATATGGAAAATATTTGAAAAAAATTCCAAGAAAGTTCCAAAAGGCAAAACAAATTTATAACCAGGTAACTATTTATTTTGTATTTACAATTATTTACACAGCATGTATATTGTATTAGGTATTATAATCTAGAGAGATTTAAATATATGGGAGGATGTATGTAGGTTATATGCAAACATTGCACCATTTGAGACTTGAGCATGTGTGGATTTTAGTACCCTTAGAGGCTTTTGAAACCAATTCTTCATGATTACTTAGGAACTACTGTACTTCACCTAGTTCATAAAAGTGTAATGAGCCCATGGTTGGGAAAGCACTTTATAAATTAAAGGCCATCATTCATGTCATTTTCAATTCCTTTGCTTACAAGATGTGAACAATTCTATATAATAATTTCTAAAGTTTCTACCAATTTACACTATGTGAAATTCTCTAAAATGTTACTAAGGGAACCCAGCACACATTCATTTGAACTTAGTAATTGGATGGTAAATTCGAGTGAGCAGAACACCTTCTCTGAGAGTTAGAATCCCCATTATCTACGTGATAATACAATTATCTACCCCAAAGTTCCATGGTAAGCTTTGCCTAAACAAAGGACATTTTGTGACAAGAATGGTTGGCCTTCTCAATTTCAGCCTCTTCATTATGCAATGGACATAATAGTAAGACTGTTTTCTCTGAATAACTTATCATCTGTCAGTATTAAGACCTTTGGGCTTACCAGGTGGCCCTGGTGGGAAAGAGCTGCCTGCCAGTGCAGGAGACATAAGTAGACAAGGGTTGGATCCCTGGATCTGGAAGATCCCCTGAAGGAGGCCGTGTCAAACCACTCCAGTATTCTTACCTGGAGAATCCAAACGACAGAGAAGGCTGCTAGACGGTAGTCCATAGGAACACAAAGAGTCGGACACAGCTGGAACAACTTAGCACATAACACACAATCAGTTCAGTTCAGTTGCTCATTCATGTCCGACTCTTTGCCACCCCATGGACAGCAGCATGCCAGAATTCCCTGTCTGTCATCAACTCCTGGAGCTTGCTCAAACTCATGTCCATTGGGTCAGTGATGCCATCCAAGCATCTCGTCCTCTGTCATCCCCTTCTCCTTCCTTCCTTCCCAGCATCAGGGTCCTTTCAAATGAGTCAGTTCTTTGCATCAGGTGGCCAAAGTATTGGAGTTTCAGCTTTAGCATTAGTCATTCCAATGAATATTCAGGACTGATTTCCTTGAGGATTGACTGGTTGGATCTCCTTGCAGCCCAAGGGACTTTCAAGAGTCTCCTCCAACACCACAGTTCAAAAGTATCAATTCTTTGGCACTCAGCTTTTTTATAGTCCAACACTCACATCCATACATGACTACTGGAAAAACCATAGCATTGACTAGGTGGAACTTTGTTTACAAAATAATGTCTCTGCTTTTTAATATGCTTTTTAGGTTGGTCATAACTTTTCTTCCAAGGAGCAAGCGTCTTTTAATTTCATGGCTGCAGTCATCATCTGCAGTGATTTTGGAGCCCAAGAAAATAAAGTCTCTCACTATTTCCATTGTTTCTCCATCTATTGGCCATGGAGTAATGGGACCAAATGCCATGACCTTAGTTTTCTGAATATTGAGTTGTAAGCTAGCTTTTTCACTCTCCTCTTTCACTTTCATCAAGAGGCTTTTTAGTTCCTCTTCACTTCCTGCTGTAAGGGTGGTGTCATCTGCCTATCTGAGGTTATTGATATTTTTCCCAGCAATCTTGATTCCAGCTTGTTTTTGCTTCATCCACCCTGGCATTTCTCATGATGTACTCTGCATATAAGTTAAATAAGCAGGGTGACAATATACATCCTTGATGTACTCCTTTTCCTATTTGGAACCAGTCTGTTGTTCCAGGTCTGGTACTAACTGTGGCTTCTTGACCTGCATACAGGTTTTTTAGGAGGCAGATAAGGTGGTCTGGTATTCCCATCTCTTCAAGAATTTTTCATGGTTTGTTGTGATCTCATAGTCAAAGGCTTTGGTATAATCAGTAAAGGAGAAGTAGATGTTTTTCTGGAACTCTCTTGTTTTTTTCTGTGATCCAGTGGATGTTGGCAATTTGATCTCTGGTTCCTCTCCCTTTTATAAATGCAGCTTGAACATATGGAAGTTTATTGTTCATGTACTGTTGAAGCCTGAGTTGGAGAATTTTGAACATTACTTTGCTAGCATGTGAGATGAGTGCAATTGTGCAGTAGTTTGAGCATTCTTTGGCATTGCCCCTCTTTGGGATTGGAATGAAAACTGACCTTTTCCAGTCCTGTGGCCACTGCTGAGTTTTCCAAATTTGCTGGCATAGTGAGTGCAGCACTTTCACAGCATCATCTTTCAGGATTTGAAATAGCTTAACTGGAATCCCATCACCTCCATAGCTTTGTTTGCAATGATGCTTCCTAAGGCCCACTTGACTTCTCATCCCAGGATGTCTGGCTTGAGATAAGTGATCACACCATTATGGTTATCTGTGCCATGAAGATCTTTTTTGTTTAGTAGTTCCGTGTATTCTTGTCACCTCTTCTTAATATCTTCTGCTTCTGTTAGTTCCATACCATTTCTGTCCTTTATTGAATCCATCTTTGCATGAAATGTTCCCTTGGTATCTCTGATGTTCTTGAAGAGATCTCTAGTCTTTCCCATTCTACTTTTTCCTCTATTCCTTTGCACTGATCACTGACAAAGGCTTTCTTATCTCCCCTTGCTATTCTTTGGAACGCTGCCTTCAGATGGGTGTTTCTTTCCTTTTCTCCTCTGCCTTTTGTATCTTTTCTTTTTTTAGCAATTTGTAAGACCTCCTCAGACAACCACTTTGCCCTTTTGCATTTCTTTTTCTTGTGAATGGTCTTGATCACTGCCTCCTGTACAATGTCATGAACCTCCATCCATAGTTCTTCAGACACTCTCTATCAGATCTAATCCCTTGAATCTATTTGTCACTTGCACTGTATAATCGTAAGGGATTTGATTTAGGTCATACCTGAATGGTTTAGTGGTTTTCCCTACTTTCTTCAATTTAAGTCTGAATTTTGCAATAAGGAGTTCATGATCTGAGCCACAGTCAGCTCTCAGTCTTTTTTTTTGCTGACTGTAGAGAACTTCTCCATCTTTGGCTGCATAGAATACAATCAGTCTGGTTTGGGTTTGAATATTGACCATCTGGTGATGTCCATGTGTAGAATCTTCTCTTGTATTGGAAGAGGGTGTTTGCTATGACCAATGTGTTCTCTTGGCAGAACTCTATTAGCCTTTGCCCTGCTTCCTTCTGTACTCCAAGGCCAAATTTGCCTGTTACTCCAGGTATCTCTTGACTTCCTACTTTTGCATTCCAGTCCCCTATGATGAGAAGGACATAGTTTTTGGGTATCAGTTCTAGAAGGTCTTGCAGGTCTTCATAGAACCATTCAATTTCAGCTTCTTCAGCATTACTGGTTCGGACATAGACTTGGATTACTGAATTGTTTGCCTTGAAAATAAACAGAGATCATTCTGTCATTGTTGAGATTGCATCCAAATACATCATTCCGGACTCTCTTGTTGACTATGATGTCTACTCCATTACTTCTAAGGGATTCTTGCCCACAGTAGTAGATATATGGTCATCTGAGTTAAATTCACCCATTCCAGTCCATTTTAGTTCACTCATTCCTAAAATGTCGATGTTCACTCTTGCTACCTCCTGTCACCACTTATAATATACCTTGATTCATGGACCTAACATTCCAGGTTCCTATGCAATATTGCTTTTTACAGCATCAGACTTTGCTTCTATCACCAGTCACATCCACAACTGTGCATTGTTTTCACTGTGGCTCCGTCTCTGTATTCTTTATGGCACACTATATGACCTTTAAAATATTTGAAGATATTTATATAATTACTCTCTGTCATCTGTTGTAAGAAATTCCAAAAGCTTCTGGTAAACATAATCTTACCCACCTCTCACCCTTAACGAAATATGACACATTTCTGCTTGTATCCTTGTAGACTACAACTATTTTCTTCTTTCTTTTGTCATACTGAAAAACTCTTCTTAACCCTTTTAAAATATTTACCTTGTCAGATTCATAACTGGAAATGTTTGAAAGGACTTGAGATTTTGAGTGAGAGAAACTCTTACTGTTCTGAACTCAGATCCATTTACCCAACCCGCAGCAAAGCCTATCTACTGACATTGGGTTGTGGTAAAAGAAAGTACAGCACTTACTGTAGGACACGAAGCAAGGAGACTGAAAATGCTGAGAAGACTCGATCTCCCCGATGGCTTTTAAAGCCAACAGTATATGTGATGGTTGTAGGGTTTCTGATTAGCTCATGGACATTCTTCTTATTTGTTAGTCATGAGATAACAGTCATGAGGTTTGGGGAATCTTAATCATCAATCTTCTTGTTCAAACCATTCTGAGATCTATGTGTTTGTGGTCATTGGATACTCAACATCCTCCAGCAGTGGGGGTCTTCATTTCTGCAGAACCACTCCAAGATACATATTAGATTGTTAGTTATATCCCTTTCAGGAGGAGGTAGGAGTCCTGTGACTGTTGTTCAAGCTGTTATTACCTACTTTTCTTTGTTCCTGAATTTTCTACTTCTCTAATCATTACCTGTTTGAGTCTGCTCTTTCAAACCCTGGGGGAGCCTCAGTGTGTGTTTCTTTGCACAAACAAGAATTGGGGAGACAGTGGATTGTAGTCACTTGACTGCAAGAGATTAATAGCTGTGAAAATGGGGAGAAGTAACCAGATTTGAGATATATGGGAGAGACAGTGCTGAGGGGATCTGCTTAATGATTGTATGTTGGGAAGAATTAAGTAGTAAAATTGGGTAATCAGAGATAAATCCCAGAGATTTTTGCTGGGAGGGGCTAGAAATGCATTCCTTTGGCAGGAAAACCCAGAGAGGAGTTATGTCATGCAATGGATGTGAAAGCATGAGACAGAAAGTGTTTGTTTCCATCTTTATGACTTCATCACATGGGCAAGTATCTTAAATTCTGTGCCTTTGTCTCCTCATATATGAAATGAGAATTATAATACCTAACTCATCACTTGCCCTAAGGATTGAAGGAGGTGCTTCATTAAAATTATTTAGAACAGTGTTTGACACATGGTGAGCTCTATCAGAGAAAAGAGAGAGAAAAAAAAAAGTTCTGACATGTATAGTTTGAGATACGTGTTGGACCTCTGAGCAGAGATGCTTGTGTATGTCACAGGATAGTTGCAGTGAAGATGCAAAGTGATTCAGTGTGAGATATATGCTGGAGGTAGGTCTGAACAGATGTGGCACTAGAGGGTCATGGTTGATTGTATGGACTCCAAAGACAGACTGGGTTTGTATCCACTTACTAGCTATGAGCATGTACTATAACCTGAGTGCCTCAGTTTCCTCCTGTTTGAAAAGAGAACTTTAATGGAAACTATCTCCTAGTTTTGTTCTAAGGATTAAAAATCTAATATACCAAATATATATATATGTGCTAGCTATTAAGGGTGAAGGATTGAGTCACATTTCACATGTTGAAATGGGTTTTCAACATACAGGTGAAGATATGTTGAGTAAATGAGCTCAGAGATCAGGAAGACCCAGTGTTCATGATATCAATTGGTCATTTGTCAGCATACTCGAAGGAAAGTTACACGGCTCAAAATTAGCCTGGAATTAAAACTCCCCTCCAGGTTCTCTCCACCATTCTATGCAAAACAAAGAACTCTCTCACTCGAAGAAAAAAATGGACATTAATGTTGATCACATCCAGCACTCAGCTGGTCCCTCTGGCCGAATTCCTTGCTCCTGCTGTTTAAGAGATAACTACTCCGAACAACCTTGGAGAAGAGCAGGCCCCCTTAAGACAGTAGTTTTCCACATACATGCCTATATATACTTACTCTTTTCCTGGGTTAGTGCAGCAGCTCACTAATCTGACTGCTGCCCCTTCTCACCTCATTAAAGGTGATTTGTTCCTGTCAAGTGCTGGTCTCGTTCTTTTTCTGAACCTCACCTTCTCTGACTCCCTTACCCTACAGTACTGATGGTACTTAAAGCTCCAGGGTGGGATGAAATCTCACACATTTACTCTAAGGATCGAAGAACGAATGTGTGGTTTTGTGTGTGTGTACTCAGTCGTGTCCAACTCTTTGCCATCCCATGGACTGTAGCCTGCCTGGCTCTTCTGTCCGTGGTATTTCCCAGGCAAGAATACTAGAGTGGGTTGCTGTCTTCCTCCTCCAGGGTATCTTCCCAGTCCAGGGATTGAACCTGTGTTTTCTGCATTGGCAGGCAGATTCTTTACCACAGAGCCATCTGGGAAGCAATGGTATGAACTGATTATTATTAAAGGGAAAATGATACAGCAAAGTAGAAGAAGAATGAGATCAGAAGCACTTCACAATTAAGGTCATTGCTCAGGTATTCTCAGATGACACAGAAGTGGCAGGGAGTCAGAAATAATTGTATACCTCACTAATTTTTAGGGATAACCTCTAATTCCTAAATTAACTCATGGAACAATCTCATTTGAAGTTCAGTACCACAAACTGTCCTTCTTTTAATATTTCATTTAATGCCTTCAAATGAGATTGTAGGTTTCTATGGCTCATATAAAGTGGTGTATTTTTTTTTTTTTTTTGGTATGTCGCTGACCCTTGCATGGTATAATGCAATCAAAGGTGCTCATTTTAAATACCCTGTTGAATTAATCATTTAATGTGGTGACTAGCATATCATTTCCTTAGCACCACATGGTAGACTAGCCACTGGGGCCCTGAATCTTTTCGTTCTAAGGAAGACATTTAAGTGGAGAGCTAGTTTTGCTGCCTGCCCCACTTCCCACCTCCAGGTATTGACTTTGAAAAACTGTTCAAATGTCGATGGTCAGGGGTCAAGATACACCTCGATTATGCATGTAGAATTCAGAAATTGTCTGTTCCCTCCTACAAAAACCTAGATGGAAAGAATAGATTTGGGATTTGAGCAGATCAATGCTGAAATTTTGGATACTCTCTAGAGCAGAACCTTTGCCAGTTTCATAACCAGTTTCACAACCAGTTTCAAAAGCCATAGTCTTTTTTTTTTTTTTTTCATTTTATTTTATTTTTTTTATTTTTTATTTTTTTTAAATTTTATTTTATTTTTAAACTTTACATAATTGTATTAGTTTTGCCAAATATCAAAATGAATCCACCACAGGTATACATGTGTTCCCCATCCTGAACCCTCCTCCCTCCTCCCTCCCCATTCCATCCCTCTGGGTCGTCCCAGTGCACCAGCCCCAAGCATCCAGTATCGTGCATCGAACCTGGACTGGCAACTCGTTTGATGTATAGAACAGTCTTATGGACTCTGTGAGAGAGGGAGAGGGTGGGAAGATTTGGGAGAATGGCATTGAAACATGTAAAATATCATGTATGAAATGAGCCATAGTCTTGTCATACATAAAATGGACATGATGACATCTACTTCATAATACTCGAAGGTGCTGAATGAGGCATGTTGTCACATGATTGTTTAATTATCTTTCCTGCAACATGTGCTGCATCTCAGGTATTTGGGATGTTTACAAATTCCTGTTTAACTGTGTGCACCAACTACAGATACACTCTTCATCAATTCATTGTGTGCTCAAAAAATTCAACCAATTTTGAAAGGGAGGTTTATAGCTTAAGTAGTGAGTGTATCGGAGAAGGCAATGGCACCCCACTCCAGTACTCTTGCCTGGAAAATCCCATGGACGGAGGAGCCTGGTGGGCTACAGTCCATGGGGTCGCTAAGCGTCAGACACAACTGAGCGACTTCACTTTCACTTTTCACTTTCATGCATTGTAGAAGGAAATGGCAACCCACTCCAGTGTTCTTGCCTGGAGAATCCCAGGGATGGGGGAGCCTGGTGGGCTGCCATCTATGGGGTCGCACAGAGTCGGCCACGACTGAAGCGACTTAGCAGCAGCAGTGAGTGTATATATATTTTTGGCTGTGTGATCACAGAGTTATAGAAATGTACTGTTGACTTTTACTGACATAAATTACTTTCCTTATTATTTCTAAATGGTTCTGCAAGTGTAATAGCTGGGGATTTTTTTTTTTTTTTTGAAAAACAAATAAACAAACAGGTTTAGCATGTTCTTAGGGCCTGTCACGGTCTCATTATTTCCTGGCCCGCAGAGGAGAGCTGTGCTAATTAAGTACATTTAATGAGGAAAATTAATGCTTCTTTGGCTGTGTTCTCCTTAAGCTATAACTGTTTCTTTACTTATTAGTGCTTGTTGTAATTATTAACTGTGAACTATGCATTCCAGGAAGGGAAATCTTTCTTCTCTGCCCCTGCCCCGCCCCAAGACTGAAATTACCAGGTAGAAATTTGCATAAAATTACAAGCCAGTCAATTAGCTCTTGAGGATAAAGTTACCACTGAACAGTTTCCTGTAGTGCTGGAGGTCAGAAAAGTTCAGCAGCTTTTGTGGAGCCAATGCTGATTGTGTACCTGTCTTTAGAAAGCTGTTGACAGTCATGTATATTTATGAGTTTTCCTTGGTTGAGAGTTTCATGTTTTCTTTGTCCTTCTTCTCTGTATCTTTGTATCTACCAAACAATGTTTGTACATACACACATAGACACACACGCACACACACACACACACACACACACACACACACACACACATTCACTCACACTCCTTGTTACAAATATGGTGCATTTTTATGACATTTTATGGCATGATTATTTTTCCACCTTTAGCTCCATACCATTGCTTCATTAGTATTTTAAATAAACTGGATTTTTTGCTGTATGTTGCTGTTTACAAGTTATCATTTTGTTTCTGGAGGGTTTTTTTTTTTTTTTTCCCCTCTCAATACATTGTATGACAGATTAATACTGCTGTCAATACATGTGAATTGACTTATCCTTTATTTGTGGATTTGTAGAGCATGTATTTCTCTTCTGAAAGTATACCCCTGATTCCCTGGTTTCTGTTTTTTCAGTGGAATATCCCAGATTGAAGTCTCACCCAATTTATTTGATCTCTGTGCCTTCATTTTTGGTGTATAAAATGGACTTTATGAATGAATTGAGGGCGGTGATTTGTGCATGGTACTTAGCCCAGAGCTTGGTTCGTCTCTTGGCACTGGCTATGGCAGGTACCTCATGAAGATGGGGTCCTGATATGTCTTCTTGAGCCTTGATGGGCTTTGTTATGGCTTTTGCTAACAGGAATGATTCTTTATCCAGCACGGGTAGTTTCCTCCAATCTCTCATTACGCTGTGACTCTGAACTCAGAGTTGACATGTAAATCTTCTGACTACCCTTGAATCTGTGATGCTGGAAAGGTTAAGTGTAATTTTCATGGTCCACTGTCTCAGCTGAGCCTGGGATTCTATTCATTTCCATCAAGACAATCTGTTAGCATCAGTCTTGGATCTTCCAGATTTTCCCTTCTAGCAGCAGAACACCACAGAAAACCCTGCTCATGTTTCACGCCACAGAGGAATTTCTTACCCAAGCTTTGCATGAGTTCCTAACCCACAAAACCTTGAAATTTAAGAAAATGGTTGTTGTTGTATAAGCCACTATGTTTTAGGACAGTAGTAGATAACTGGAAAACTTATATATATATATATATATACACACACACACACACACACACATAAAAGCCACTTATTTATATATAAATATAAATATTTATAAATTTTATAATTTATAGATATAAATTTTATAATTTATAAATATAAAATTATAAATTTTACAAATAAAATATAATTTATAAATATAAAATTATAAAATTCATTTATAAATATAAAAATTTATTTAAAATTTATAAAATTATAAATTTATATATACATTATATAAATATATAAAAATATTTATATATAAATAAGTGGCTTTTGTATGTGTGACATTACTAAAATCAGCTCTTAATACCTGTGGCACTCATGTGAGTCTCTACTACCTGTGGCAAGTCCCCATAGATACTTCCCCTTTTGGAGTCAGTGTTGTGGCTGGACCAGGCCTTGTGGTTCTTACAATGATTGCAAGATGCACGTCAGCAGCAGCCTTCAGAGAGCTTTGAGAAAACATCTGTTACTTCCCAGTCCCAGAGGGTATACCAGGCACATGAAGAGCTACATAGTTAAGGTTTGAGTAGATACACAGGGAACATGGACCTGGGGTTCTGCCTTGACTGGGGTCAAAGGTGGGGTGCCTAGGGTTTTGTGAATCTGCTCTTTATTGGCAAATTTTAAATAAATATAAAATATAAGAGCAGAAATTAGGGCACAGGAGTGGGAAAGTACCAGAGTCCAGCTCCAGCAGCCAGGCATTTAACCTGAAGAGATGGATGGTGTCAGCGAATGAGACAGCCTCTCAAAAACTCTCACAGTTTTTTGGACTGCCTGCTTATTTCAAGCTTATGATTCTCTTTTATACTTTTACAAAAGCATTAGGTCAGAGGTTTGATATTTTCAGTTCCCACTGACCCAGATTTATTTTCTCCATAAATCGTTATTGCTCTTCAGAGTTCCTGCTTCAGAGATTCTCTTGGAATCAGCCTTATCATCTATTATCTACCTCCTCTAATGTGTCCTATAGTTAACTTGTGATTACATTGTAACTCATGCTACATTCTTCAGTTTACTACTTATCTTCCTAAATCCTGTTTGCCCTTAACATCCTGAGCTCACTATCTCTTAAAAAGGCTTCTGGCTCTAATGTCTCTAAAAATTCCTAACTTCTATAAGCTATAGTAAAATATGCTAACTTTACAACATCCCTTAAATCTTTAACTTCTAACTATTTTAATTATTTCTAAGCCCTAAATTCAGTAAACTCCTTTGCCATAAACATTTTCCTCACAAATAGGCTTCAGATAGCAATCCCTCCCATGGCCTCAAGCTATGGCCTATGTGCTCATCCTGGAACGCTCTTTTGTAAAAGTCCTTGAACAAATGTCAGTGATTATATGAATTATTTTCTGTGCACAGCTGCAGAAGGCTTTGTGCCTTCTCATGCTCCTCTCAAGAACAATAAGCACCTTAATATTCCTTTTTCAGTCAACTCAGCAGAGGAGAGGAAAAGACAAGTCAGAATTATAAGGCCTAACTCCTTCATCCTGAGACCGTGCCTGTGGAATGAGGAGAGGGGTCTGGGGCCGTGCCTCCATTTTGTCAGTAATGCCTAACGCGGCTCCCGACAGGAAAGGGGTTCTCAAGCAGGTGTCTAAGTTACTCAGGGCTTTCTAAAATTGGGCTCCATATCTAGTTGTTTATTAGTAGCCATTTCATACACTGGCAATATGCTCATTCAAGATGAAGGTGCTGGAGATGGACTCCTCAGGGTTATCAGACATGTTACAAAAACAAAAGCTTTCTGTCAGTCACTTTCACTGTCCTCTTATCTGTGGTTTACTTTTAGGTTTATGCTTTTTCCTAAGCCACTGAGAACCAATAGTACTTGTAAATTCTAAGTAGAGTTGTGAAGTAATTGAAATTTAAAAAAAATTATAATTAACTTAAAATGCAAAAATTTCTAAAATCTGAGTCATTAAATACACAAGTTTAAAGTTACGCTTCCCTCATAGCTCAGTTGGTAAAGAATCCACCTGCAATGCAGGAGACCCCGGGTCGATTCCTGGGTTGGGAAGATCCGCTGAAGAAGGGATAGGCTACCCACTCTAGTAGTCTTAGGCTTCCCTTGTGGCTCAGCTGGTAAAGAATCCGCCTGCAATGTGGGAGACCTGGGTTTGATCCCTGGGTTGGGAAGATCCCCTGGAGAAGGAAAGGGCTACCCACTCCTGTATTCTGGCCTGGAGAATTCCATAGATTTTATAGTCCATGGGGTTGCAAAGAGTCTGACATGAGCGACTTTCACTCTCACTTTCACTTAGAGTTATGCAAACTAGATTTGAATTTGAGTTCTTCCCCATAAGCTCTGTTGACTTGTGGAACTTCTGCTCTCTTTGACTCATCTGCAAAATGGGGCTACTAGTGACTTACTATGTGGGGTTATATATAAGAATTAAATGAGATAATCTTACAGTGTTAGCATAATGCTTGACACAAATCAGTGGTAATTTTTATATCATGTCAAAGTAGGAAATACTGATGAGATATGTCATAAAAATGTAATATTAGTAAGTGATAATTTATAATTATATCAAAAACATAGTCTATTAATAACTCAGATGAGAGCACTTAAAATTGAGGAATTTGAGTTTTATCCCTTATCTCTTCCTCTGCTTCTGACAAGATTGGGGAAAATGGGGAAATGAAGGGACCAAAAGATAACTAGGATAATTCAGCCATGAATAGTCAAATTCCAACTTCATTTTATCATCCATGTATAAATTAATAAGCGATGGGCGCTTGTAAAGATTATAGTCAATTCTGATGAAATAAAAACAGTGACAAAATCAGATATAAGGAAGTCAAATAAGAAAGCTATGGAGAATTAAGGAGGGCAGACATAATTTAACTCCTTCATGATTCAAATGCACGTTTTTTTCACCTCAAATTTAACTGTGATATTCTGGAACGGGAAAGAGATGTCCCAATCACTTCCCCCCCCTAAAAACAGACAAACATACAAGATCTGTGTCTTGATAAACAAAGTTTAGGCTAGGCTAGGACAACTGGAAAAATGAATAAAGGAGAGTTTGGAGGAAAGATGCAGGAAAAGGTGAAAGTTCAGTTGACCAAGCATAGAATATCAGGGAGGGTGCCTGTTCATAAATCAGCCCAGATTAATCATACTCAATGCAGGGAAGGGCAAAAGCAGAAAAAGTGATTATGATACATGGTTACTAGGGACCTCCATGCTGAAATTTCTGCCTATTTACAGTTTCAGTTCAGTTCAGTCGCTCAGTCGTGTCTGACTCTTTGCGACCCCATGAGCTGCAGCACACTAGGCCTCCCTGTCCATCACCAACTCCCGGAGCCTACCAAGACTCATGTTCATTGAGTCGGTGATGCCATCCAACTATCTCATTCTCTGTCATCCCCTTCTCCTGTCCTCAATCTTTCCCAGCATCAGGGTCTTTTCAAATGAGTCAACTCTTCTCATCAGGTGGCCAAAGTATTGGAGTTTCAGCCTCAGCATCAGACCTTCCAATGAACACCCAGGACTGATCTCCTTTAGGATGGACTGGTTGGATCTCCTTGCAGTTCAAGGGACTCTCAAGAGTCTTCTCCAACCCCACAGTTCAAAAGCATCAATTCTTAGGCACTCAGCTTTCTTTATAGTCCAACTCTCACATTCATACATGACTACTGGAGAAACCATAGCCTTGACTAGATGGACCTTTGTTGGCAAAGTAATGTCTCTGCTTTTGAATATGCTGTCTAGGTTGGTCATAATTTTCCTTCCAAGGAGTAAGTGTCTTTTAATTTCATGGCTGCAATCACCATCTGCAGTGATTTTGGAGCCCAGAAAAATAAAGTCAACCACTGTTTCTACTGTTTCCCCATCTACTTGCCATGAAGTGATGGGACCAGATGCCATGATCTTAGTTTTCTGAATGTTGAGCTTTAAACTAACTTTTTCACTCTCCTCTTTCACTTTCATCAAGAGGCTCTTTAGTTCTTCTTCCCTTTCTGCCATAAGGGTGGTGTCATCTGCATATCTGAGGTTATTGATATTTCTCCTGGCAATCTTGATTCCAGCTTGTGCTTCTTCCAGCCTAGTGTTTCTCATGATGTACTCTGCATATAAGTTAAATAAGCAGGGTGACAATATACAGCCTTGATGTACTCCTTTTCCTATTTGGAACCAGTCTGTTGTTCCATGTCCAGTTCTAACTGTTGCTTCCTGACCTGTATACAGGTTTCTCAGGAGGCAGGTCCGGTGGTCCGGTATTCCCATCTCTTTCAGAATTTTCCACCGTTTCTTGTGATCCACACAGTCAAAGGCTTTGGCATAGTCAATAAAGCAGAAATAGATATTTTTCTGGAACTCTCTTGCTTTTTTGATGATCCAGTGGATGTTGCCAATTTGATCTCTGGTTCCTCTGCCTTTGCTAAAATCAGCTTGAACATCTGGAATTTCACAGTTCACCTATTGCTGAAGCCTGGCTTGGAGAATTTTGAGCATTACTTTACTAGTGTGTGAGATGAGTTCAGTTGTGCGGTAGTTTGAGCATTCTTTGGCATTGCCTTTCTTTGGGATTGGAATGAAAACTGACCTTTTCCAGTCCTGTGGCCACTGCTGAGTTTTCCAAATTTGCTGACATATTGAGTGAAGCTCTTTCACAGCATTATCTTTTAGGATTTGAAATAGCTCAACATCACCTCCACCAGCTTTGTTTGTAGTGATGCTTCCTAAGGCCCCTTTGACTTCACATTCCAGGGTGTCTGGCTCTAGGTGAGTGATCACACCATCATGATTATCTTGATCGTGAAGATCTTTTTTGTACAGTTCTTCTGTGTATTCTTGCCACCTCTTCTTAATATCTTCTGCTTCTGTTAGGTCCCTTCCATTTCTGTCCTTTATTGAGCCCATCTTTGCATGAAATGTTCCATTGGTATCTCTAATTTTCTTGAAGAGATCTATAGTCTTTCACATTCTATTGTTTTCTTCTATTTCTTTGCACTGATCACTGAGAAAGACTTTCTTATCTCTCCTTGCTATTCTTTGAGCCCTGCAATCAAATTGGTATATCTTTCCTTTTCTCCTTTGCTTTTCACTTCTCTTCTTTTCACAGCTATTTGTAAGAAAAATAGGGAAGTAACTCATTTTCATGCTATCTGTTGGTGTTCTGAAGAAACTATAAAAAAAAAGTCTAGCAACAGGAAGATAGCATGGACCAATAAAGAGATATTCATTTAGGAGGAAACTAAACACTACTCTCCTGTTACCATGTCTTTAAACATGTTCACGCACATCTGTAAAACACATAGTTACTAGACCCTTCTTCCTTTCCCCTCCAAAGGTAGCAAAAACTTAAGCCCTTTCTGGATTGCACTTTGCAAAGATACTATAGACACTCGTTTGCATTTTCCTTGGACTTGCCATTTCATAATGGGTGGCTTTTCTGAGCTGTAAAATAAACACTGGTAAGTCCCAGGAATGTGAGAGTGGGTTTCATTGATTATAGCATTGGGGTCATCATGATGGTTTGGTCAATCAGTTAAATTCATTGTTCCCTCTACCAAATAATACCCTGTCTCCCTGAGGGACAGAGGTAGTGACAAAAACACAAGGAGCTTTGAAAGAGACCTGAGGAAACAAGAGTGGTGGAACCTACAAATGAGCTACCATTTTTCAATGTCACTGGCTATATTTTTTCACTGCACTGTGGTACCTATAGCATCTGATGTAGAAGGGAAAGCAGAGTGAAAAACACATTATTTTGAAGGTTGTTGTTTAATTGCTAAGTTGTGTCCAACTCTTTTGTGATCCCATGGACTGTAGCCTTCCAGGCTTCTCTGTCCATGGGATTTCCCAGGCAAGAAGTGGATTGCCGTTTCCTTCTCCAGGGATCAAACTCACATCTCCTGCATCGGCAGGCAGATTCGTCACTGCTGAGCCACCAGAGAAGCCATGTTGAAGATACCCTTTATAATGTTCCTTTTAAAAATAATTTATCTTTGTTGGAATATAAGTGACACATAACATTATATTAGCTTCAGGTGTCCAAATGTAATGATTCCTTATTTAACATATTGTGAAATTATCACCAGAAAAAGTTTAGTTAACATCCATCACCACACATAGTTAGAATTTTATTTTTTTGCAGTGAGAATTTTTGTTTTAAGAGCTACTCGCTTAGTGATTTAAATATATAATTTAGTATTATTGACTACAGTTACTACGCTGTAGCATGGTCTATTTATTTTATATAGTGTTTTTTTGAGGAATTTTATTAAGTCCAAAATGGACAAGTTATATTTTCCAGGCAAATCCTGTAGATTTAGTCCGGGGCTAAATAAATTAAAATATCTTCTGCTGATTGATTTGGACCTGACTTAGGAAAACTAAATATGAAAGTTTCCTTGGTAGACAGAAAATGGTTTATTTTAGATTTATGTTCTCACAGTAACCCTGTTACTGTTTCTTATATAAATGACTGATTTGATGTCTGCTCAGCTCTGCTTGATTCTTTGTAAAGGATATTAATTGGAGATATCGCCATGATACGTATGCTCTTCCCTAAATTAATTACTCAAATTCCAAAATGTACTGTTTATTTACACACCTGCATTTAATACATTTTACTTAAAAAAAAAAATAAAATACAGAGTTTTAGCCCTGTTCCATGGAAATAGCAGCAGTGCTTCATTTTCCTATGTCTGATTGCCTGGTTGTACAGCTGATGGTCAGGGTTTTGTTGTTTGTTGATTCTGGCTGATAAGAATATTGTAAAGAGCACCGATGCCCATTTAACTGTCCTGGCGTTCTGTGTGAAATTAATAGAACTAGGGTGCTGAGGCTGTTGACATTCACTGTACCCTTTTCAATTTTCCTCTTCCAATTTTATGTTTTTGTTGTCTCCAATTTTTCTTTTTTATATTGTGAGTTTATTAACAAATTGAGGTGGGTATAGTTATTTTTCCGCTTTATTTGTCTCTTTAACCTTTATGGTATAATAACATGTTTGAAAAGCTCTTCTTATAAAGAGTTACAGTTTTTTGGTTCTGTTTATCACCTTACTCAAAGTTTTGTGTATTTTTTTTTGTTTCTGGTAGAATTATTTTCAACATTTCTTGTAAGGCACATCTAGTATTGATATATCCCCTCAGCTTTTGTTCGTCTGGCAAAGTCTTTGTTTCTGCTTTGTATCTGAATGACAACTTTCCTGGATAGAGTATTCTCTGGTAACAGTTTTTATCTTTTATAATTTCAAGAATGTCGTTCCATTCTCTCCTGGTCTGTAAGCTTTCTGATAAGAAATCTGTTGCGAGCCTAATGGGGGTTCCTTTGTAGGTTACTATCCTTCTTTTCTCTGGCGGGCTTTATATTTTTTTCTTTGTTATTGACTTTCAACAGTATTAATATAAAGTTTTTTTGGAGAAGGTATTTTCGCATTGAGGTAAGTAAAAGATGCTTATTCCTTGGAAGGAAAGTTATGACCAACCTAGATAGCATATTGAAAAGCAGAGACTTTACTTTGCCAACAAAGGTCCATCTGGTCAAGACTATGGTTTTTCCAGTGGTCATGTATGGATGTGAGAGTTGGACTGTCAAGAAAGCTGAGTGCCGAAGAATTGATGCTTTTGAACTTGGTGTTGGAGAAGACTGTTGAGAATCCCCTGGACTGCAAGGAGATCCAACCAGTCCATTCTAAAGGAGATCAGTCCTGGGTGTTCTTTGGAAAGACTGATGCTGAAGCTGGAACTCCAGTACTTTGGCCACCTGATGTGAAGAGCTGAGTCATTGGAAAAGACCCTGATGCTGGGAGGGATTGGGGGCAGGAGGAGAAGGGGATGACAGAGGATGATATGGCTGGATGGCATCACCGACTCGATGGACATGAGTTTGGGTGAACTCCGGGAGTTGGTGATGAACAGGGAGGTCTGGTGTGCTGCAATTCATGGGGTTGCAAAGAGTCGGGCACGACTGACTGACTGAACTGATTCAGTTCAACTTTCACATCCAACTCTCACATCCATACATGACCACTGGAAAAACCATAGCCTTGACTAGACAGACCTTTGTTGGCAAAATAATGATTAGATGTTCACTCATCTTCATGGATTTGTATATCCAGTTCCTTCCCCATTTCTCAGCTTTCATTTCTTTAAACTCTCTGCTTCCTTCTTTTTCTCTTCTTTTGGAATATCCGTTACCCTAAGATAGCCCTTCCTGAGAGTCACATGGCTCTCATAGAATTTTGTTTTCTATGTCTTATTTCTTTTTCCTCTCATAACTTGTATCATTTCTATATTTCTGTCCTGTGAAAGTGTTAGTCACTCAGTCGTGTCCAATTCTTTGCAATCCCATGGACTGTAGCCTGCCAGGCTCATCTGTCCATGAGATTCTCCATGGAAGAATACTGGAGTGGGTTGTCATGCCCTCCTCCAGGGGTTCTTCCCAACCCAGGGATTGAACCCAGGTGTCCTGCATTGCAAGCAAATTCAGATTTGCCATCTGAACAACCGGGGAGATTTTTTGTCTTAGAGCTTGATGATTCTCTCTTCAATGTGGTCTTCTTAATTTCCACTGCTTTCTAAAATATTTTTCATCTTATTTCTTGAGTTCTTCAGCTTCTGAAGAACTTTTTGGTTTTGAATTTCTGTTTGATTATTTTTTAGAGTTTCAGTCTCTTTGGTAAAGTATTCCTCTGTTTATTACTTTTATTCCCAACCTCTTTAAAATGCCTTTCTGCGTTTTTCTTGTTGCTCACTGAGTTTCTTCCTGACAGCTATTTTGAATTCTCTGTCAGCTTTGTTGGTTTCTGGAGAATTGTCATTTATTTTCTGTGGTGCAGTGTGACTGCTTCCTCATGATACTTAATGAATTGTCCTGTCTCTGCATTTGAAATGAAAGGTTAGATGTTACAGTTCTTTCTTTTGTTTGTTTTTTTTTTTTTTTTTTTTTTGGTAGGTGGCACTATAACACAGATTTTTGGTTTCTCTTACTGAGTGCCTCTGGTTATATTTGAGACCTGGCATGTTCCAGCCTCCACAGTCTGTCTAAGAACTGTGGCTCTGGGCCTTCCTTGCAGCTTCTTCTGCATCTGGGGTCATTGCTGCCTTGCTTCTGCTGTAGCTGCTGTTGTCACTGGGATGGTGGGCTCTTGCCTCATGTCCAGGATCCCCTGAGTCACAGGCTTGGCTGCTGTAACAGGAGGAGGGTGGCCAGGGATATCCCGATTGTACAGCTGCCTCCTCTCTGTGTCTGGTGTGATGGCACAGGATCTGCCATCGAAAGTGGAGGGGCAGGGGCTGGAGTCATGGGCATGTCGGCATGGGAGGGACTGGATCCAGGTCCCACTGCCCCATTCCCTGTGGCCAGGGTGTGGCTGTGGAATGGACGCTGGAGCTGTGTATGCCACCTGCCCTACTGCTCCTGGTTCTCTGAGGCTGTGGGCTCAGCTGCCATGGTCAGAGGGCTGGGACTCCAAGACACTGACTCTGCTGCTCCCTTGGTTCCAGCTCATCGGTGTGTTTCAGTCCTCCCACCTTTGGATGTGTAGGGGTCGATGCATTGGGAAGTTCTCTGGCCTCCTGTTGTGTTGGGTAGAGGCACCTTTTAGATTCGGGGATGTTTTTCTGGCTATATATTGAAGAGGATATTTAAAGGTAGTGTTTTACTCTGGCATGTTGCTCACCTCCCTGGATAGAGTATTCTTGGTTGTAAGGTTTTGTTTTTCCTTTCATTGCTTTAAATATATGAATGACCTGTGAAGCTCCTGTTGAAGAGTCAACTGACAGTCTTGTGGGAGTTCCCTTTTCCCTTGCTGCATTTAAGATTCTCTCTTTAATTTTTGTCATTTTAATTGTGGTGTGTCTTGGTGTAGATCTGTTTGGGTTGATCTTGTTGTGACTGTCTGTGCTCCCTGGTCCTGAACGTCTGTTTTTTTTCACCCCCAGGTTCGGGAAGTTTTCAGCTCTATTGCTTCAAATAATTTCTCTGACCCTTCTCTCTCTCTCCTCCTTCTGGGACGTCTATGATGTGAATGTTCATATGCTTGATGTTGTCCCAGAAGTCTCTTAAACTTTCCTTTTTAAAATATTTTTTTTCTTTTTTAAAATTTTTTCTTTTTTTTTTTTCTGTTCAGCTTGGGTGATTTCCACTATTTTATCTTCCAGTTTCCAGATCTATTTCTTGGTATCTTTTTCACCTGCTGTTGATGCCTTCTATTATTTCAGCGGTTATATTCGTCAGCTCTGTTTGGTTCTTTCTATTTTCTCTTTGTTAAACTTTTCACTGTGTTCGGCCATTCTTCTCCCATGTTCATTGAGCATCTTTATGATTATTACCTTAAACTCCATATTAAGTAAATCGTCTATCTCCACTTACCTTAGTTCTTCTAGAGTTTTATATTGTTCCTTCACGTGGAACATATTCCTCTGTTGCCTTAGTTTGCCTGAGTCTCTGTTTTTATTTCTGTCTGTTAGGTATGTTGGTTACATTTCTTAACCTTGGATATACAGCCTTATGTAGCAGACGTCCTATGGTGTCCAGCGGCGCAGTCCCCCCCTGTCAGCAGAGCTATATGATCTAGGGATGCTCCTATGTGGGGTGCTGCTGCCTTCTGATGTGTGGGGCTGGGTCTTGGCACGACTGATTGCAGTGCCCCTGGTCTGATCTGATCCTGATACTCTGGTGGGCATGGCTGGGTCCTGGCAGCTGCTGTCATATCTGGGGGGTCTTGATTCTGGCCTGCTGGTGGGTGGGGCCAGGCCCTGGGCAGCTGCTGGCTCTGGGACCTGGGGCTGTGCCAGTCAACTGGTACATGGAGTCTTTCCAGCACAGTAGGCTATGAAGCCAGGGGTGTCTGAGCCTATCCTTGCCAGTTGGTGGGCAGTGCCAGGTCTCAAGGCTGCTTGCTGGGAGCCCAAGTGTAGAGTCGCCCTGGTGGTAGGTGGGACTGGGTTTCCACTTAGCTGGTTGCGGGGCTGAGGGTATCAAGGACTTGGACTGACTGGTGGGCAGTTAAGCTTCTTTTCCAATAGGCTAGAAGGAACACTCCAAAATGGTACTTGCCAGCACCAGTGTCTTCCTGTAGAACGATCTCCCCCAGAAGGCTGCCACCAGCATCTGTGTCCCCCCAGGGACTCCCAGTTGCGTCTTGGTTCTCTGGAGGTTCCCCAAGATCAGCAAATGTGTTTAATGCAGGTTCCTTTCAAATTATTTCCTCTGCACCTGGTCTCGCGTGTATAAGAAACCGTGTGTGCCTTTTAAGAGCTGAGTGTGTGTTTCCTACAGCCCCCAGGCTCTGCTGTTTGTACACCCTGCTGGACTTCAAAGTCAGATATTCTCGGAGCTCATATTCCTGGTCTAGGTCCTCAGGCTGGAAAGCCTGATGTGGTCTTGGACCCCTCAGTCCTTGGGGAGAACCTCTGCAGTTATGACTGTACTCCCACTTATGGGTCACCTTTCCTGGAGGTGTGGCTCTTGACTATACTATACCTCTGCACTGCTACCTGTCTCACTGTGGCTCTCTTTTGATATCTGTTGGTGTGGGAAACGTTTTTGGTCAGTGTCACATTGTTCACCTTGATGGTTGCTCTGTAAATAGCTGTAATTTTGGTGTGAGAGTGGGAGGAGGGGAGCTCAAGTTCCTTCCACTCCACTCAGTTGGCCACTCCCCATTAGTTCTCAGAAATCTGAAACCAAGTGTTGGTCAGGGCTGCGTGCCTCCTGGGAGCTCCTGGGAAATAGTCCTTGATTTCCAGTGTCTGGATGCTGCCTGCATTCCTTGGTTCATGGCCCTTTTTTCACATCACTTCACTGTCTTGCTCCCAGAATCCTATCTCCTACTGTCTTTTGTAACTTTAAATAAGAGGCAGTAACAATGGGGAAATAAAAGGACATTAGCTTTAAACAACAATTTATATCATCTGGAGAGTGTATTCTCAATTGAAAAACTGCCTAAACTTTGGCAAATAGTTTTTAAAAATCATAAAAACAACTTTGCAGGTCTCAACTGATAAACTTTAATAATAACACTATTATTAGTAGAAATAAAGCCATGTTTCTAAAAAAAAAAAAAAATCTTACTAAATGTCCTGCTCTTTGATGACTTTATCACCATTCTTTCAAATAATGTTCTTTCTTGCTTGTTTCCAAGTTCAGCAGAATGTGATAATATACAGTAGCTGGAATGTCTATTTTCAGTTTGCATTTTTTTTTTTTTTTAAGATTACCGGGCACATTTACTCTTCTGACATAGAACGAAAAGTTCACAGCATCAATGTGCCATTTGAAATATGTTGAACGACTTGCTGACATAAGGAATGTACGATAATATTTTAATCAGTTTGCCTGCCAACTGGAGACTTTAGGTAAATGAATCCTATCAGTTTCAATTTAGTAGAGCTCTTTTATAAGGCATATTAAATTTACTTGAAAGTAATGACCAAATTTTTAAGGAGGATTCAGTGAAAGTTGCACACATTTCTCCCCCAAACAAGTTTTCCTTAGAAAGTTACAAATTAAAATAAAGGCTAAAGGATAGTAGTTCCTGAATATCTCTAATAGTTTATAGATGTTTTATAATATTTTCAAGTATGAGGTAAATGAATGTTCCAGAAAATATATTACTGTATATATAACATACAAATAATATACTATATTATATTATAATAGTCAAATGAATAGAAATATGGTTAGCATAGTGACTTTAAAATTTTACAGCTGTTTACTGTTTTAAATTTTATGTGCATTAGATTCAACTGTTTAATCAAAGAGAAAGAAGAAAATAATTCTGCTCTTGGTGGCCATACCAAGATCTCTAGTCACTCAGTTTTTTCTATCTCGCCCAGTCTTGTGTTTGCATTGAGCTCCTTCCAGTCAGCTGTTCAGTGCTTTATTTGTCCCTAGCCTAGATTCCCAAGCTCTTTGCTGTTCCAGTATATTCATGCCAGTCTCCAGCTCTGCATCCTTTCCAAGAGTATGGCACCCTGCAATAACTGGAGGGGCAGGCAGAGATCCCGTCTCTTTCTAAGGCACTTGTTTGGGCAGCTGAGGCAACTGGGCTCCATCTGTAGTTTCTGCCTTGTCTCAGTCTCGTGAGGCAGGCTGCACTGAAGGAGCTTTAATTCTCTACAGTAACGTGGCATTCTTGGTTTGAGACCCAGTTAGACCTTATGCCCTGGGTCTAGTCTTTCAATTCTGATCTTACCCATTTTTCTCGAGTCGTTTTGGTACCCTGTTAGAAACCTCTGCTCTGTTCTTTATGTCTCACCTAGATTTGTGTCCTGTGCCAGATTCCAGTCTGAACTGATGTCCTGCTCTCTGCTGCGAGAATTATATGACATTTTCTCCATTTGTACATCCTCTCACATCTACTTCAATATCAGTGCTAGATTTTTAATGAACCTTGTACTCTTCTGGCGGGTTTCTGAAGAATTTGTCCAATAAGATTTCTATCATTTGAATAATTCACCTGTTATCTTCTAAACTAATAATTTTATGATTGCATTTACATGTTATAAGTCAACTATTTTGTTATCAAATTTATATTACATTTTTAGATTATAAACATTTTTGTTTTGTTCTGGATGAAGTTCAGCCTCTTCTGTGTGACAACCTGTGCATTCGGTCCCCTTGCTGGGCGGTCACTGCCAGACTTCACCTTCCCTGATCACGGCTGTTGCTTCAGGGAGCCTCCAGGTGTCTGAGTTATCACATTCTCTCGTAAGGTGACACAAGTATAACCGATCACTGTTTCAGCTTAAAGTAAAGTAAAGTAATGGCTTAGACGGTAAAGCGTCTGCCTACAATGAGGGAGACCCGGGTTCAATCCCTGGGTCAGGAAGATCTCCTGGAGAAGGAAATGGCAACCCACTCCAGTAGTCTTGCCTGGAAAATCCCATGGACGGAGAAGCCTGGTAGGTTACAGTCCATGGGGTTGCAAAGAGTCGGACACGATGGCATCTTAAAACATGCGCTCATAAATTAGTTATTTCTGTTATGTCCTATTTGTATTTACATACACACAAGTGCACGTATATAGATGCATATGTGTTGTTTATGTGTGTATTATGTTCTAAAGGCTCTGGTGTAATTTGTCAAACTTGCATTCTGCCCCTACCCCGACCCCATACAGCCAAACTCTGGAGAAATGTATTTTCTAATATATGTAGTTCTTAAATATGAAGTACTGATTCAAATGCCATCACTTTTATTTTTTATTTTTTTTTTTTAATTTTATTTTATTTTTAAACTTTACATAACTGTATTAGATTTGCCAAAATGCCATCACTTTTAGAGAAGTCCCATTGAAAATCAAAGCAAAATTTCTTGTATCTAGATTTAACTCCAGATTGTATCACACTGTGCAGACATTTAGAAAATCTATTTTGTGTTCATGTACTTGTAAAAGTAAATTGTCATTATTGTAAAATTGTTAACCAAGGCATAAATTTCAGTTTCCTTTACTTTTAGGAAATGGCTCAGTCTTCTAATACTTTTCATTTATATACTTCAATAAATCTGCTAAACTTTCTATCTTTGTGGACATTTTTAAATTAAATTTGTTTGCACACTTTCCGATATATAAAATACAGATATATTCAGTAGGTGTTATATTCATTAGTAAAAGTTTTAAGTTTTCTTGTTCAAAAAGTATGAAATGAAAAAAAAATTGTTAAAGTAAAATACTACTCTTCTTAATTACTAAAATGAATTCAAGCAAGTGTCCCCCCAAATTATTGATGTTAGTGACAAAAATGACTTATTCAATAATGAGGCTTAATGTGTTACTCATAACAGATTAACATTGATTCTTTTTTCTTTTGTGGAATATTAATAAACATATTATCAGAAAATAGCATCTTTTACTTTATAAAATTGTATTAGTCACAGTCCTCTATTTAGAAACTAGTTTACACATAAGGTAGTAAAATTGTGCAGTGTTTAATTTTGTATATTAGCTTAAATTATAAATGGATAAAAATTATAATTTGTGGTAAAAGGAACATTTTCAAGTACAGGGTTAAAGATGTTCTCCACATATTCGTTATACAAATATTAAAATTGCTCTGTGAGTTATCCAGTATACATTCAGAAGATTAATTGACAGTTTAAGAGAAAATTTAATAAAAGAAGAATAGAACAGTGGTATTAGTTTATTCAAAAATGATACTCGTTTATTCAAAAATATTTACTTATTGGTTGCTGTTGACCATGAACTGAGGTCATAACCACAAACAAAGCAAATGCATTATAAGCTTATGGTTTAGTGGGAACATCAAATAATTATAAAAATAAATATCCATTTACAGACTGTACTACATACTTGAAAGATAAGTTACAAATGTCATGAAAGTTGTAAGGCATTCAGTTAATTTAGAATGGGGTTGGTTATAGAGATATAGGAAGATTAGAAGACTCTTATTACCACAGCTGCTTTCATAAAAATCTTTCAGGATTAACTCAGTAATACATTTATATTTTATAATATCAATTTTATACTTGTATTTTGCATATAATAATATTTTTATTTTTCCATTACAAAATAAACATTCTCAAATTGGAATCAGAAATATATGTGTGTGCATGTATATATACATGCACTGCTGCTGCTGCTGCTAAGTCGCTTCAGTCGTGTCCGACTCTGTGCGACCCCATAGACAGCAGCCTACCAGGCTCGCCCCTCCCTGGGATTCTCCAGGCAAGAACATTGGAGTGGGTTGCCATTTCCTTCTCCAATATACATGCACACACACACGCATATATATATATATATATATATGCCTCATAAAACATGATAATCAGTGTTGTAGAATGGTCATCCTTCAACCTAGTTCAGGTTTTTCTAATGAGATGCTATTTAAGGTAATTCTGTCTGGTGCTATGTGCAAATTTGAACTAATTTGTGAAATTATTAACTGAAATTCATGTAAAAGTGACTTCCTCTTAACATTGTATTTTGACATACTGGGTCCTCATGATACTAGTGGAGGATTTGGAATCAGAGCAAGGAGGTAGCAAACGTAGGAAATGGCCACAGAAGTAGGAAAAGCCATGCAACTTGTAAGGAGAGTGGATCAATAATGTTTAAATACTCTCCTCATAGTGAAGTGCTAACACTTTTATAGGATATTAGTGAAGCAGTGGCAGTGAAAAAAAAGGAATGGAGCAAAGATGAAAATGACAATAGGCAATATTTATTGATATTTAACATGTGTAAAGAATTGTGTTTAATGCTTTATATTCTTTATTTATATCCTCACAAGGTTATTACTCTTATTTTTAGTCCATCAAGGAGAAAAGCACTAAGATTTAGAAAGTTTGAGTAACTTTCCAAAGTTGATTTAGATAGTTAGTGGATCTGGAGGGTAAAAAACATGTCCTTCCAAATGATACTCATCTCCTACTCTCAATCCCTGGAATTTTTGAATGCTACTTTAAATGGCAAAAGGGAGGGTCTTTGCAGATATTTGAAGTAAAGGACATTGACGTGGGAAGATATCCTCGGTTGTCCACATGCATCCTTATAAGAGGAAGGCAGAGTGGCATTTTACACAGTGGCTCATGGAAGAGAGTGTCATGGGACCACAGAAGCAGAGACTGAAAGAGGTATGGTCACAGAGAATGCTGGCAGCCCCTGGAAGCTGGAAGGTGCAAAGAGCAGGTTCTCCTCTGGAACTTTCCCAGGGAGCACAGCCTTGCTGACACCTTGGTTTTGGTTCAGTGACACTAATGGTGGATTTCTAGTCTTCAGAGCTGAAAGATGAAAACATTCTATTGTTTTTAGCTTCCAGGGTTGTGGTAATTAATTTGTTATGCCAGATATGGAAAACTAATAGAGTTATGAATCAACCAGGTATGTCTATCTCCAGAAATAAGCTTTAAGCCATATGCCAGATCATACATGTAAAGTATAACCATAAAAATTATCGTTTTTTTTTTAGCACCGCAAACTGGAAGAAAAAAGAAAAAAACTTCAGTAAAAGGGATGTGTGTATACATGTATGTCATATATGTATATGATCATTTATGAAGTTTAAAAGTCTTAAAAATAATATCTTAATTTTACAGTTTATACACACACACACACACACACACCTGTTCACAAGTATTGTTTGGCTAATTCAAAGTACAGGAAATGTTTGTACAGTGCTGTACCATACTTTTATTATACTATATTCTTAGAGATAGTTAACTTTTATTGATAATTAAAACTAGTTTTGAGTGTTCATCATTCCCTAAAGATACACTGCTGCTGCTAAGTCTCTTCAGTCGTGTCCGACTCTGTGTGACCCCATAGACGGCAGCCCACCAGGCTCCCCCGTCCCTGGGATTCTCCAGGCAAGAACACTGGAATGGGTTGCCATTTCCTTCTCCAATGCATGAAAGTGAAAAGTGAAAGTGAAGCTGCTGAGTCGTGTCCGACTCTTAGCAACCCCATGGACTGCTGCCCACCAGGCTCCTCTGTCCATGGATTTTCCAGGCAAGAGTACTGGATTGGGTTGCCATTCCTTCTCCAATGCATGAAAGTGAAAGTGAAAGGGAAGTCGTTCAGTTATGTTCAACTCTTTGTGGCCCCATGGACTGCAGCCCACCAGGCTCCTCCGTCCATGGGATTTTCCAGGCAAGAATACTGGAGTGGGGTGCCATAGCCTTCTCCAATGAATGAGTCTACCTATTTGTAAAAATATAACTGATGAAAACAGTGCAATCACCAGGTTATCACACTGTGAGAGTTCACTTGTCAAGAGGGAGCAACTCAAAGGACATCACACAATCTATAAACCAGCTAGAAGGGGCCATCCAGACTTTTCCCTGCTGAACTCTTTCTAAAGATACACACTTTCCTCCAAATTTGCATTTGTATTGCTGAAATTTTGAAATTATTTTACTCTTCTCATTTTCATTCTTTCACAGTCTTTTAAAAGATTAGTTAACATGATAACTGGGTTATACTTTCATTCATTTTCTATGGCTTATGTCCATTTTCTGTCATTCACTTCATTATCATTGAATGCCCTGCCCCAAACTATAACCATTTTAGGTGAATCCTGCACTCATCTTTTCTGAAACATATTATGTGTTTGTGCAGTTCTGAGCTCAATTTATCCTTTGTGTCTTTTAACAATTTTTGTGTGTGCTTAAGTAGCTTCAGTTGTATCCAACTCTTTGCAACCCTATGGACCATAGCTGGCCAGGCTCTACTGTCCATGGGATTCTCCAGGCAATAATACAGAGTGGATTGCCATTTCCTTTTTCAGGGGATCTTCCTGACCCAGGGATTGAACCCATGCCTTTTTCTCATGTGTCCTGCATTGGCAGGCAGATTCTTTACCACGAGCACCACCTTAGCCTAACCTAATGAATTCTCTCCTATGGTTTTACCTTCCAAACTTATATATATATATATATGAATAAAAGTACTGAAGAGGAAGGGCAAAGCAGTCCACTCCAATATTCTTGCCTGGAGAATCCCTTGGACAGAGGAGCCTGGTGAGCTAAAGTCCATAGGGTGGCCGAGTCGGACACAACTGAAATTACTGAGCATGCATGCAAAGGTACTGAAAGCTTAACAAACAAACAAAAAAAACTAGGACAAAATGAAACCTCCTTTTTATATTGGGCTTTTTCTATTTTAGAAATTTTTCAGTTCAGTTCAGTCACTCAGTTGTGTCCGACTCTTTGCGACCCCATAGACTGCAGCACACCAGGCTTCCCTGTCCATCACCAACTCCCAGAGCTTGCTTTAACTCATGTCCATCGAGTCAATGATGCCATCGGAACACCTCATTTAGGTATGTCCAAAACACTTTAAGTAAAATTACTTTAGGTAAAGGCAGTGTATTGAATTAAATGTATTGCCAGGAGGCTTAGAAGGAAAAGAATCTGCCTGTAATGCAGGAGACTCTGGTTTGATCTCTGGGTTGGGAAGTTCCCTTGGAGAAGGGAATGGCAACCCACTCCAGTAGTCTTGCCTGGAGAATCCTATGAACAGAGGAGCCCTGGCTGGCTACAGTCCATGGGGTTACAAAGAGTAAGACATGACTGAATGACTAACACTTTTTTCACTTTTCATCTTAGGAAAAAGCAGTATATTGAATTAAACATATCACCAATAATTTTAAGCAAATGTGGCAATTTTGCATGTTATTTTTCTTAAAGTAAGTTTTGACCATTCATGGTCTCATAATTGTGAGAAATGTATGCTCCAGTATAATTCTCTTTGGGAATTGTGTTAGCCAAGTAAAATAATGAGAACTGTAATAATGTAGAGAGGTTGGTAATGTCATAAAATTAGTTAGAATTAATTTTCATGGAAAAATAGCATTGCTTAAACTGTTGAGATTGGTGAGCACTATCTAGTTTATCTATAATTTCTTTCTTCAGGGACTTTCTATAGTGCTGTCATATTTTCTTAAAGGTGTCTTCGTAGATAAGCTCTGATTTACAGATAGTGTACATACCATTATGTCACATACATTATGTGATGTTATATTAGACATTGGTCACTGGGAATTTATTTGGTGGTTTCTTTTGTCTACATTTATTATGATCCAGATCTTTTTAAAATGCTACCTTAATTTTTTTTCCAAATGTATTTGTGATCCCTAAATAGATATGACAGTACGTCTCACAATAATATTACTTACAAGTTTGTTCAGTACTGTCATTTTCATATCAAACACTGAAATTTTCATATAAAGCTGAAATTTCTTGAAAGTAAATGTTTATTCCTAAAGTATGGACATTTTTTCCTTATCTAGTCTTAGAAATACCTACATATTTCTAGTAGAGACTTGGTTTAGTATATGTGTGTGTGCATGCTCAGTTGCTTAGTCTTGTCTGATTCTTTGTGACCACATGGACTGTATGTAGCTCCTCAGGCTCCTCTGTCCATGGAATTCTCCAGGCAAGAATCCTGGAGTTGGTAGCCATTCCCTTCTCCGAGGGATCTTCCAACCCAGGGATCAAACCCATGTCTCCTGTGTCTCCTTCACTGGCAGGCAGATTCTTTGCCCCAAACCACCTGGGGAGCTCAGTTTAATATATACGAAGGTTTTTAAATTAATTTTCAACTGTGGGTGTTGGAGAAGACTCTTGAGCGTCCCTTGGGCTGCAAGGAGATCCAACCAGTCAATCCTAAAGGAAATCAATCCTGAATATTCATTAGAAGGACTGATGCTGAAGCTTCAATATTTTGGTCATCTGATGCGAAGAACTGACTCATTGGAAAGGACCCTGATGCTGGGAAAGATTGAAGGCAGGTGGAGCCGGGGATGGCAGAGGATAAGATGGTTGGATGGCATCACCAACTCAATGGACATGAGTTTGAGCAAGCTCCAGGAGTTGGTAATGGACAGGGAGGCCTGGCGTGCCCCAGTCCGTGGGGTCGTGAAGAGTAGAACATGACTGAACTGAACTGAACATCAAAGGATGAAGAAACAAGAACAAGTACATGAAGAATTTCCTCCTTCTCACTGGTGAATGGTAAACTCTTACCTGTATTTGTAGCAGATTGCAGTTTTCAGAGATGACCACATATCACTTCTCTCATGCTATTCTTACAAAGCGATTGACACTCTTCCACCCAGGATGGGATCTGTGTTCCCTCCTCTGGAATCTGGTTATTGGGATGGGGTCTGTGTGAATCTATAGAAAATGGTGAAAGCAAATTCTGTGTGATTTTAATGCTAGGTCTTAAAAACATTAAGGCTTTTGTCTGGCTTTCTCTCTGTCACATTACCATGGTGTCACATTAGCCATGGCACCCCGTCACTGTGCTGGGGGAAGCCTGGACCAGGCTGTCAGGAGACCACATGGATCGGCACCGTGAATAAAAACTGAGGCTCTTATATGACAGGCAGTATCTATCACCACATTTGTCAGTAAACTATTCTTTCAAAGATTCTAGGCCCCAGTCTCTGGTGTTTCACACCCGAGGCCAGTAAGTGTGGAACAGAGGCAAGCTGTCACTTCTGTTCCCTGCCTGAAATACTGACCTCAGGATCAATGGCTGTTTTGTGCCAGTGATTTATATAGTAATATACTATAGAGCATTGGATGACTGGAGTAATATTTAATATTTTTTAAAGAAGTGGGTGTATCTTAGAATAAGATACACAATAGATTAGAAGTTTTTTTTTTTTTTTTGGCTGTTCATGAGATTTGGCCATAAAATTAACTTATATCTATATAGTTGACTTTGCTTCCCTGGTGACTCAGTGGTAAAGAAGCTGCCTGCCAGTCAGGAGATGTATATTTGATCCCTGGATTCTGATGATCCCCTGGAGAAGGAAATGATAACCCATTCCAGTATTCTTGCCTGGAGAATCCCATGGACAGAGGAGCCTTGCATGCTACAGTGCATGGGGTCGCAGAGTCAGACATGACTTAGTGACTAAACAACAATAATTAGGCTTTATCTCACTAAATAGAATAAACCATTTAATTCAATTTTATTGTTAGCATTTCTAAATTGCTCTTAGTGGTTGAGTTACCAGTGAGAAACCAGGTAGTAGAGTTTGCCCATCCCTGATCACATGAGCTGATAAGAGGGACCACAGTTAAGGGTCTTAGCCCTTGTTTGGTTATCTTTGCTTGGGTTGGCAGTTTCTTCCTTTTTCAGTGTTTTACCAAGATCACCAGTCCCCTCTGATTATGATTAGCTGGAGTCATGGTAGTAAAGTCACAGTTCAGGACCCTGAAATCCTGACTTTCCGGGAAGAGGCTGGCTGCTTTGTGAAAGCAAATTCCCTGTAATTGGAAGGAGGGAAGATAGAAATGGGAAGTTGAGCCTGCTTTGTTCTTTAGACTTATTTTGGTTTTAATGTTCCTCCAGTGGGAAAGTGAAAATATGCACAAACTAGTTCAAATACTTGAAGCCTCAGAGAAACCATCTTTCTTTTCCTGTTAATAGTTTTGTGATTCAAGGCCATTTATTTCACATATCTGAACATACATATTTATTTCATGTGGTTAGTAAACCAATCGTACAGAGATGTTATTGATTAATAAATGAGATTGTAAATGTAAAGTATCTAAGACAGTACAAAACTAGAATATATACACATGTGTGTACACACACACGTCTATGTGTGTGTGTATATGTATATATACGTGTGTGTGATTGAATGAGCTAGCTGCAAATAATAACACAAGGTGCACTCATTCCCTCTTCTCTGCATCTTTGCCTTTCTTTGGGAGATCTCATCTAGTCCTTCAGGTCTCATCTATATGGTAAATTTATACTTGTATCCCAGAATTATTAGACAAAAGCAAGAGAGTGTGCTAGAAACAGTGATGATATATCTTAGCTGAATACAAAAAAAGGGTGAAGAGAAAGAAGCTTGGACATAAAAATGATAGAGGATTCCATTGTCTTGCAAATAGGGCTTTGGAAAAACAAAATTCTGCGCATGAAAAGTATTGTAAGTTACTTAGGAACAGCAGTTTTAAAGGGCAAGTCAGTGGATTTGTACTGAAAAAGAGAAGCATTATGGTAGCGTAGGAAGGGAAAACAAAGCACCATAAACAGAAGAATGCAATGGGGAAAATTCTTGGCAAGGGAAAATGGTGCTGAAGTAAGTAGAGATGTGAAGCCTGGTGAATTTGGTGCTGTCATCACCTGGAGCCTGGTGAGTGTTCATGACTCAACAGTGTGCAGACAAGGCCTGTGGTCTGGGGACAGTTCTCTAGTATGGGTTGGTGTTCCTCGTCACTCTGGTTACAGTGGTGGGTACTCATAGCCTCAGTCGGCAGCCAGCATCAGGCCACAAGAATTTTGCGGCTTGGCACAGGGAGTTCAGGCTCTAGGAGGCAGCAGCTGTGTTGTGTGCCACATGCGGATGAGTGACAGAGTACCATGGTTGTGCTTGAAAAGATTCATTGTTAGAACCATTTAGGAAGATAGCTTGCATGTATAGTTTGTTTTGCAGATGGAATAATACCTACCCTTTAAGGTTTGATTTCTGGTAGAACTGCAGCATAGTCGTGGAAGATGGCAGAGTTTAACCTCACACTCATGAACATAAGTGGCTCCATCTTCCTATTATAGAGAGTGTGGAAAAAGGGAACAAATGACATTGTAGTCTGAAAATTGGGTAGCTTACATCTGGTCATACCTAGAAACAGTGGGTGGTGAGATGGGAGAAAAAGAGGTGGAGAAACTCAGAGGATGACATTGAAGTGGAGCTTCAGATCTAACAGGAGAGGGTGAGTCAAGACCTTTAAAATATTGTCACTTTAAAAAAAAATCTTAGGCTAGTTGGGAGCAGAAGTATGGGTAACATCAACAAATATTTGTTTCCAGTTTATTCTTAAGATTTACAACCCATCCTGCAGTTTCTGTTTATGTATTTTTTTATGCTTGTTTCTTCCTTTTCTGTAATCATTTTTTTCTCATTAATCTGTGTCTACAGTAGAAGATAAAACATTTTCCTTTTGCAATGAATGTTAGTTTTCTATTTATTAAAAGCTTTCTTGAGATTCTCCCATTCTAATTATGTAGCCAATTTGCATGTTAATCTTCCTTTTAATTATTCACAGCTAATATTTGAGGTTGTTTTAAATTATTCTCAAACAATTCTACGTTGTTCGTGTGTGTATGTTTCCTATAGAGTGGTAATTTCTCAACTCTGGCTATAGGTTGTGGGAATATCTGTGAGTAGTATTTAACCTCATCCTCAGAAATATGATTTATTTAGGAGATCTGCTTTCTGACAGTCTTGAAATCTCCACTAAGTGGTTTTAATATCATTTTAATGTACAGTGATGAGAATCATGAAATTAAATTCTTCTTATTTCTCAGTTTTACAGGCCCCCTAAGTGATTTAAATACAGCTTTAATGTTCAGATAGGGATAAGAATCATTCAATTAGAATATTTGATTGGAAAATATACATTATCTTAGACACTACACTTTTTATACAGATGAAAATTTCTGCAGTGGAATTTAGCCAGCACTCTTGCAAGTTTCACTGAAGGAGGTGTCGTGAGGATACCAATATCTGACCATGCTTGTCACATGGTCATAGCATTTCATGTATAAGCCACTTAGCAACAGCGTGTCAGAGCTTCATATGGCCTCTAACATCCCAAAAATTCTTTTCTGCATTAGGCAATCCATCTATGTATTTTGAGTGATGAGTCATAGGCAGCTTCTTCTTGAGCTCTTTCATCACTAAATAGAGGTTCTTGTCTCAGTAAGAATTCCTGGGATTTAAATGAATCTCTTTCATTCAGACACATGGTAGGGCTGATGAAAATCTTGGCTGTTTTGTTTATATGTAGTTATCGAAATGATCTTTGTATATAAATAGTCACAGGTGGCCACATTTATTGTGCATAAACATCTGGAGCAGTTGCAAGGAAAATTTCACTTATAACTTGACTTATTTCTGCATTTATTTAATACACCATCTGCTGATGGATAACATTAATAGATTTTCCCTTATAATGTGATTTGAGAATAACTAAATCTGTTTACTATTCCCAGCAAAGGCCATCATGAACATTTGAATATTGTTGCTTTTGATTGATATCTTTTAGAAAGTTACAATATCTTTTCATTCATTCAGGGTTATAATTCCTGTTTGTTTTGTTACTGTTTCATTTCTCCCTTTAGTGATTGCTTGCTTAAATTACTTATTCTCTCAATACTCACTATACAGATAGAGCCATGCAAGGTGCTATGAAGCATTTCTCTGATAGCTCAAAGACGTCAGGTCTATTCTGCCAGTACAATGTTTGCAAACTCCAGGCTGACTCTCCCAGACTGGCAAAGTACCAGATGCAGATTTATTCACTGTGGAAAGGAGGGATTTGTGTTCATGACAGGCTGTGTGCCTTGAGTTGATGTCCAGATACGAAAGTTGTGGCTAGTTAACTGAGATATAGTTGATACACAAGGGAAGTTGTATAAAGGAAAGAGTACCTATTTTCACTGTTTTGTAGTCAGATAAACATAAAGATGAATTCTGTTGCTAGCTTTAATATGCTGAATGGCAGTAGACTTGGCATTAATTCTTCCTAAACCTAAATGGTAGAGTTGTTTTGAGGATTAAATCTAGCAGTTTATTGAAATTTTCCAGTAGAATGCTCAGTAATAACAACTGATGTTAGAAATATCTCTTGATGGTGTTATTGGTATTAAAGGATAATCTAGGTGTGTTTTTCCATTGGATGTTTCTGCTCAAGTAAATATCCTGTCCTCAGACTTGGTGAACTGAGCTGAATTTTTATTAATATTTTGTTTTTTCTTTCACCATAGACAAAGGAGTATAAGCTCACACTCCAATCCCTTTCTTCCTCTCTGCAGGCTCAACATTGATCAGATTTCTTTGATTTTCAGATTTTGACTCTAGATTTGAGAGAGAAGGACAAGTCACTTCCATTGTCACCCTTAAGGCAGAAAGTAAAGAGGAACTAAAAAGCCTCTTGATGTAAGTGAAAGTGGAAAGTGAAAAAGTTGGCTTAAAGCTCAACATTCAGAAAACGAAGATCATGGCATCCGGTCCCATCACTTCATGGGAAGTAGATGGGGAAACAGTGTCAGACTTTATTTTTGGGGGCTCCAAAATCACTGCAGATGGTGACTGCAGCCATGAAATTAAAAGACGCTTACTCCGTGGAAGGAAAGTTACGACCAACCTAGATAGCATATTCAAAAGCAGAGACATTACTTTGCCGACAAAGGTTCATCTAGTCAAGGCTATGGTTTTTCCTATGGTCATGTATGGATGTGAGAGTTGGACTGTGAAGAAGGCTGAGCGCCAAAGAATTGATGCTTTTGAACTGTGGTGTTGGAGAAGACTCTTGAGAGTCCCTTGGACTGCAAGGAGATCCAACCAGTCCATTCTGAAGATCAGCCTTGGGATTTCTTTGGAGGGAATGATGCTAAAGCTGAAACTCCAGTACTTTGGCCACCTCATGTGAAGAGTTAACTCATTGGAAAAGACTCTGATGCTGGGAGGGATTGGGGGCAGGAGGAGAAGGGGACGACAGAGGATGAGATGGCTGGATGGCATCACTGACTCGATGGATGTGAGTCTGAGTGAACTCTGGGAGTTGGTGATGGACAGGGAGGCATGGCATGTTGCGATTCATGGGGTTGCAAAGAGTCGGACATGACTGAGCGACTGAACTGAAAGTCACTTCATATCTATTATTAATTGCACATTTTTTTTTCATTTCAACTATATTTAGACCTTCCATTTAAATTGTGTTTCTCTGTGGTTCCAAAATCTATATTTCAGTTTGCTCTTGATTCACAAAAGAAGAAGATGACTTATGCTCCACCTCCCCTGAGTCAAGAAGTGCCAAGGAGTTCTTCACTTCTGTAGTTGGTAGGACTTCTGCAAACCACAAGCTCTGGAAAAAAGCATAGGAACCATAAAGAGGACTGGTCCTGAAAAGCACTGTGAAATAAGCAGGATAATTAAGTAAAAGGAAGACCAGTTCTCAGTTTAAGGCTTTGGTCTCATCTCCAATCACAGAGGTGAGAAGTGTTGTTTGACAGAAAAAAAATGTAAGTTAAATCCTCTTTGGTGAAATAAAACTCTTTGGGGAGAAAAAATAGAACAGCTTATATGAGGTTAACTCATAATTTACTTAATACCAGACTATTTTTACAGTTTTCTGTGATGACTCCTCCATAGTCAGGATTTAGAAGCTGTAGGACCCTTACTGACACCTGTCTTAAAGCATTCTACCTTCAATGTAGTAGTCTGGAAGAAGGTTCCCCAGTATAAGGTCTTACTTTTAACGTGAAAAGCCTCTGCAATAAATAGACAATATGGAAAGAGAAACCAGGACATCTTTTCTTTAGGTTTGAGGGGTTTTTTAATTAATTTTTTTTAATTTATTTTTTTACAAAACCTTTTTTGTTTTGTATTGAGATGTAGCTGATTAACAATGTTGTGATAGTTGCAGGTGAACAGCAAAGGAACTCAGCCATTCATGTGCATGTGTCCATTCTCCCCAACTCCCCTCTCATGCAGGCTGCCACATAACATTGAGCAGAGTTCCCTGTGCTGTACAGTAGGTCCTTGCTGTTTAGTCATTTTAAATATAGCAGTGTGTACATGTCCATCCCAAACTCCCTAACTATCACCCCCCATCCTTACCCCCAGCAAGCATAAGTTCATTCTCTAAGTCTATAATCTTTCTGTTTTGTAAGTTCATTTGTATCATTTCTTTTTAGATTCCACATATAAGGGATGTTGAGGTTTCCCAGGTGGCATAATGGTAAAGAATCCACCCTCCAGTGTAGGAGATACAAGAGACGTGGGTTTGATCCCTGGTTGGGAAGATCTCCTTGAGTAGGAAATGGCAACCCACTCCAGTGTTCTTGCCTGGAAAATTCCATGGATAGAGAAGCCTGGCGGGCTACAGTTCAGAGGGTTGCAAAGAGTTGCATATGACTGAGCACACACGTACCCTTCTTGGGAGGAATAGCAAGGGATGTGCACACATCTTGATTTCTCACAACCCTTAGTGGTTTTTTCTGACCATGTTTTAAGTACTGATTCTGCTAAGTTTATCTTTTGAGAGATCAATAGAAGCACTTGAAAGGAAGACTTTACAATTCTTGTTTATGTTATATATTATTAATAATTCATTTACATCAGATAAACATAAGTAGACTATTTTCATTATAGTCACCATGGAATGTTCTTCTATGCAGAAGTAATATGTGTTCTATTTTGTTCCAGAATTCAGAGGAACTAACACATGAATTCCAAAGAAGCAGACTTCATTTAGGTAAGTAAGAAATTGAAATAATTAGAGTTTTCCAAAGATGAACAAACTGTTGCAGAAATTGTTCTTTTATTTATTCTTGTAGGTATCCAAATAAAATTTGGGTTACCCTCTATTAATGAGATAATGGAAGTTTGGCTTAGATAACTTTATAAATTCATTTTATCTGTATGGACTCATGACAGTAGGTGATAATTTACAGAAATATCATATATGGCATGTGTTTTTATTTAAACTTGTTTTATGGAAAGTTAGGCATTTTAAAGTCATTAAAAATGTTTTTTCAATTTTCTTTGATACATTTTGAAACACAGAAGCTGTAGTAATCTCTATAGATTTAGATTTAGTTGATAGCAGATAATCTAATTTGGAATTAATATGAAAAATCAGATATGTAACAGAAGAGCATCAATATTTATAATTAATTACTTAGAAGTATAGGATTTTGCCTTGGGAATTTTATAAACTCATGTTGTTATTAAAAGGATTCTTTAGAATGTGAATTTGATAGCTAATATAACAGAAACTAGGTTCTTAAAAAGTAACAGATAAAATTTATCACTGGTGTAGTTTCATTTATACTTTTTAAAATTAATAGTTGGAAATATAAAGCTGTAATCAGGTTAGTCATTATGATAGTTCTAATATGTCGGTCAAAAATGGCCCAAATGGATGGCAGAATAAGGACCTTTGGAAACCCTGAATTCCATCAAAAGAATGAGAACAATGGCCAAAAAATCAAAATCAAACTTTTCAGAACTCTAAATTAGTCAAAAGCTTGCAGCAATATAGTGAATATTTATTTGAGGGAAAAAAAATGTTAATGGTACACTAGTAAATAACTATTTAAAACAAAGGAAGGCCATAATTGAAAGTAAAGGAACTAAAAGAATAAGAGAAATATTAAATAAATCATAAAATGGCAGATAGAAATCAGCCATGTGAGCAATAACCCTCAATATAAATGGATTAGACATTCCATTCAAAAGGGAGAGATTGATAGAATGGATTAAAAAATCCAGTCCTACTATGTACTGTCTGTAGGGACACTTGAGGTTCAAACACAAATTGGTTGATGGAAATGGAAAATGAATGGGCAAAATGAACTGATTCTGTTGGAATGGAATGGAAAGATGTGGATGAGAACATTAATCAGAAGAGAGCTGGATTGGGTATACTAATATCAGGCAAAACAAACTTTAGTACAAAAATAACTAGAAACAAATAGAATATTTCATGATGAAAGTGTTAATGTATCAAGAAAACAAAAAATTAGAAATATATATGCACTTAACAACATATATATAAAGAAAAATTGACAGAATGGAAAATAGGCAATGCAATAATAGTTGAAGGATTCAATGCCTCACTTTCTATATTGATTAAGACAGCTAATTAGGAGATGAATGAGGAAACAGAGGATTTGAACAATAAACCAATTGAGAGTACTGCTATAGAACCCTCCACCAATAGCCCAACTAACTTACAACTATAGAACATTCTACCCATAACAACATACACATTCATTTCAAGTTAATGTGAAATATTTCCAGGCCAGACTATAAAACAAGCCTCAATATATTTAAAGCATTAAAATCTTACAAAATATATTTTCCAACCTTTATAGAATAAAATCAGTACCCAATAGCAAAGAAATTTGGGAAACTATATGTAGGAGGAAATAAAAATATCCACTCCTAAATTACAAATGCATCAAAGAATAAATCTCAAGATAACTTAATACTTAATCTCAAGATATGTAAACTAAAATGAAATACAATGTACCAAAACTTATGTGGTGCAGCTTTAAACACATTGTTTGTAAAAGTCTATTTAAAAAAGGAAATAATCAAAGATATTACAAGAAAAAAATACATGTTTGTGAATAGAATGAAAGCACATCCATCAATAAGGTAATGAATACTTTGTAAATGTTTTGTTCCTGTAAGAATCTCACCTACCTTATAACTCTTTGATAATGCTTTATATATTTATTTTATGCAGTTTTCACAGCCTTTCCTAAATGTTGGGTACAGTAGAAGCTTTAAAGAAATACAACATATTTAAATTCAGATGCTACTAATTTTCTCTTAATGGTTCCTTCTATGCTCAGTGTCTGTTCATCATATAATTTAAAAAGATATTTCTGAATATCTCTACACAGTGACTGCATTTATAGTAGCTTTCATTTACTGCATTTGATTACTGTAGTCAGCTTAAGACCTGAAGAATCAAAGTAAAGTGTTATAGTATTTAGATGAAAAATTGTTATCATCTTTGAAGTCCGATAGACCTGAGTTACATCCTGGCTTTATTCCTTAATATTTATGTGACTTTGGCTACAATCTTTTTTCACCATAGTTTCTACACCTGCAGCATAAGTATAAGAATCTCTACATCATATGCTTATTTTGAGTAGTGAAATAAGTGAGATTGAGAGACATTTGCACAGAATGTATGTCAAAGGTAGCAGTAGATATAAAATAAGATATAAAAATAAGCACTTGATAGTATATCAACATAAAAACATTCATTTATAAGTGCTCTATTTTACAAAATTATTTGAGTATTTAGTCAATCAAATTCTGGACTTGCTTCCTAGAAATGTACATCATTACCCCTACTTTCTAAAATCCTGATTCACTGGGGGAAGGAGGAATAGAATAGAACGTTGTATTTTGCATAAATATCTCTGAGACTAGTTAATGTTTATGGAAGCCCACTTCTTATCATTCCTTTAAGACTAAAAAAGATAACCAACCATATAAAAAATGTTGTTTCAAAATATTTCATTTTTTCATTATTTGGAAAAGGATCACTGGTGTGTTTGTTTGATAGTATCTAAGGTATTTACTTGGGACTTCCCTGGTAGCACAGTGGTGGGGTCACAAAAGAGTCAGACAAGACTTAGCAACTAAACAACAGTGAATTCATTTAGATGACTTTATCGTTAATAAATTCCTTTAGAATGATAGTTACAAAACCTAGAACTCCTAGCTTTTAATTAGCAATACATTGTTACCAACATGTTGCTTTGGCCATCTGAATTTTTAGTAAATTGGCCACTTATTTTTTTAAACTCATCAGTATTTACAAACAACATGTGCATGTGTGCATGTTACATGTTAAGTCACTTTAGTCGTGTCCAATTCTTTGCGACCCTATAGTTTGTGGCCTGCCAGGCTCCTCTAACCATGGAATTTTCCAGGCAAGAATACTGGACTGGGTTGCTGTGCTTTCCTTCAGGAGATCTTCCTGATTTAGGGATTGAACCAGTATCTCTTAAGTCTCCTGTATTGGCAGGCAAGTTCTTTTTTTTTTTTTTTTTTAAATTTTATTTAATTTTATTATTATTTTTTAATTTAAATTTATTTATTTTAATTGGAGGTTAATTACAATATTGTATTGGTTTTGCCATACATCAACATGAATCTGCCACGGGTATACACGTGTTCCCATCCTGAACTCCCCTCCCACCTCCCTCCCCGTATCATCCCTCTGGGTCATCCCAGTGCACCAACCCCAAGCATCCTGTATCATGCATCGAACCTGGACTGGTGATTCGTTTCTTATATGATATTATACATGTTTCAATGCCATACTCCCAAATCATCCCACCGTCGCCCTCTCCCACAGAGTCCAAAAGACTGTTCTATACAGTCTGTGACTCTTGCTGTTTCACATACAGGGTTATCATTACCATCTTTCTAAATTCCATATATATGCGTTAGTATACTGTATCGGTGTTTTTCTTTCTGGCTTACTTCACTGTGTATAATAGGCTCCAGTTTCATCCACCTCATTAGAACTGATTCAAATGTATTCTTTTTAATGCCTGAGTAATACTCCATTGTGTATATATATACCACTGCTTTCTTATCCATTCGTCTACTGATGGGCATCTAGGTTGCTTCCATGTCCTGGCTATTATAAACAGTGCTGCAATGAACATCGGGGTATATGTGTCTCTTTCAATTCTGGTTTCCTTGGTGTGTATGCCCAGCAGTGGAATTTCTGGGTCATAAGGCAGTTCTATTTCCAGTTTGTTAAGGAATCTCCACGCTGTTCTCCATAGTGGCTGTATTAGTTTGCATTCCCACCAACAGTTTAAGAGGGATCCCTTTTCTCCACACCCTCTCCAGCATTTATTGCTTGTAGACTTTTGGATCGCAGCCATTCTGACTGGTGTGAAATGGTACCTCATTGTGGTTTTGATTTGCATTTCTCTGATAATGAGTGATGTTGCACATCTTCTCATGTGTTTGTTAGCCATCTGTATGTCTTCTTTGGAGAAATGTCTATTTAGTTCTTTGGCCCATTTTTTGATTGGGTCTTTTATTTTTCTGGAATTGAGCTGCAGGAGTTGCTTGTATATTTTTGAGATTAGTTGTTTTCAGTTACTTCATTTGCTATTATTTTCTCCCATTCTGAAGGCTGTCTTTTCACCTTGCTAATAGTTTCCTTTGATGTGCAGAAGCTTTTAATTTTAATTAGGTCCCATTTGTTTATTTTTGCTTTTATTTCCAATATTCTGGGAGGTGGGTCATAGAGAATCCTGCTGTGATGTATGTCAGGGAGTGTTTTGCCTATGTTCTCCTCTAGGAGTTTTATAGTTTCTGGTCTTATGTTTAGATCTTTAATCCATTTTGAGTTTATTTTTGTGTATGGTGTTAGAAAGTTCTAGTTTCATTCTTTTACAAGTCGTTGACCAGTTTTCCCAGCACCACTTGTTAAAGAAATTGCCTTTTCTCCATTGTATATTCTTGTCTCCTTTGTCAAAGATAAGGTGTCCATAGGTGCATGGATTTATCTCTGGGTTTTCTGTTTTGTTCCATTGATCTATATTTCTGTCTTTCTGCCAGTACCATACTCTCTTGATGAATGTGGCTTTGTAGGAGACCCTAAAGTCAGGCAGGTTGATTCCTCCAGTTCCATTCTTCTTTCTCAAGATTGCTTTGGCTATTCGAGGTTTTTTTTTTTTTTTAATTTCCATACAAATTGTGAAATTATTGGTTCTAGCTCTGTGAAAAATGCCGTTGGTAGCTTGATAGGGATTGCATTGAATCTATAGATTGCTTTGGGTAGTATACTCATTTTCACTATATTGATTCTTCCGATCCATGAACATGGTATATTCCTCCATCTATTAGTGTCCTCTTTGATTTGTTTCACCATTGTTTTATAGTTTTCTATATATAGGTCTTTAGTTTCTTTAGGTAGATATATTCCTAAGTGTTTTATTCTTTCCGTTGCAATGGTGAATGGAATTGTTTCCTCAATTTCTCTTTGTTTTCTCATTATTAGTGTATAGGAATGCAAGGGATTTCTGTGTGTTGATTTTACATCCTTCAAATTTACTATATTCATTGATAAGTTCTAGTAATTTTCTGATGGAGTCTTTAGGGTTTTCTATGTAGAGGATCATGTCATCTGAAAACAGTGAGTGTTTTACTTCTTCTTTTCCAATTTGGATTCGTTTTATTTCTTTTTCTGCTCTGATTGCTGTGGCCAAAACTTCCAAAACTATATTGAATAGTAGTGGTGAGAGTTGGCACCCTTGTCTTGTTCCTGACTTTAGAGGAAATGCTTTCAATTTTTAACCATTGAGGATAATGTTTGCTGTGGGTTTGTCATATATAGCTTTTATTATGTTTAGGTATGTTCCTTCTATTTCTGCTTTCTGGAGAGTTTTTATCATAAATGGATGTTGAATTTTGTCAAAGGCTTTCTTCTGGCAAACAAAAACCCAGGTCCAGACGGCTTCACAGCTCAATTCTACCAAAAATTTAGAGAAGAGCTCATCTATCCTACTCAAACTCTTCCAAAAAATTGCAGAGGAAGGTAAAGTTCCAAACTCATACTATGAGGCCACCATCACCCTAATACCAAAACCTGACAAAGATGCCATGAAAAAAGAAAACTACAGGCCAATATCACTGATGAACATAGATGCAAAAATCCTTAACAAAATTCTAGCAATCAGAATCCGACAACACATTAAAAAGATCCTACACCATGACCAAGGGGGCTTTATCCCAGGGATGCAAGGATTCTTCAATATCCCCAAATCATTCAGTGTAATACACCACATTAACAAATTGAAAAATAAAAGCCATATGATTATCTCAATAGATGCAGAGAAAGCCTTTTTTTTTTTGTATTTTAATTGGAGGCTAATTACTTTACAATACTGTGGTGGTTTTTGCCATACATTAACATGAATCAGCCATGGGTGTACATGTGTTCCCCATCCTGAAACCCCCTCCCACCTCCTTCCTCATCCCATCCCTCTGGGTCATCCCAGTTCACCAGCCCTGGGCACCCTGTCTCATGCATCAAACCGGACTGGTGGTCTGTTTCACATATGATAATATACATGTTTCAATGCTATTCTCTCAAATCATTCCACCCTCGCCTTCTTCCACAGAGTCCAAAAGTCTGTTCTTTACATCTGTGTCTCTTTTCCTGTCTCACATATAGGGTCATGGTTACCATCTTTCTAAATTTCATATATATGCGTTAGTATACTGTATTGGTGTTTTTCTTTCTGGCTTACTTTGCTCTGTATAATAGGCTCCAGTTTCATCCACCTCATTCATTAGAACTGATTCAAATGCATTCTTTTTAATAGCTGAGTAATATTCCCTTGTGTAGTTCTTTAACCACTAACACCTTAGGTATGATACCACCTAGGCAATATCTATAAAATGTGATCCCATTTACCTCCTAATATTATAGAATGAGCTTCCCTGATGGTTCAGACAGAAAAGAATCTGCCTGCAATGCAGGAGACCCAGGTTCAGTCTCTGGATTGGAAAGATCCCCCAGTGAAGGGAAGGACTACCCATTCCAGTATTCATGCCTGGAGAATCCCATGGACAGAGGAGCCTGGCAGGCTAAAGTCCATAGGGTCACAATGAGTTGGACACGACTGAGTGACTAACACACACACACTCACACACTATAGAATATTTATACTTGAGTAGATATCTGTATTTTAATACAATCTAAGCATTCTATCAAACTTATTCTTCATAAATTAAACAAAAGAATTAGCAAATGTTTAAATCAAGAATAATCAGATTAAAAGTTATTTTATTGCCAAGAAATTAACTAACACACACACACACACACACACACACAAAAGAAATTAACTAACAGAACCCGGCATTGATATTTTAAGGTCCTATGGTTAAAATGACATTATCTGGTTAGCATAAGAAACAGCTATATACTAATGTTCTTTATAAGCAATTTCAAGGGGAATACTATCAAAATTCAATTTTGAAATGATTCTGTTAACTTATTAATGAAAGGATTTCAATTTATTTCCCCTGAGGAGGTCAGAAACACTGGTAGGATGTTAGATCCAAGAGTTGTAATGTTTTACGATGGTTTTATTTTCAAATCACTGTGTGCCAAATTAAACCTTGGAAGGAAGTTGATGTACCATTTGATTCTATAATTACTGACTTGGCCATGGACAAGCTGCTTACTCTAGATAGTAACAACTGAAAGTAGATTGCCCAGCTGTTACTGATGCTTTAAGGGACTGTATAACAGAACAGTGGTTTCAACCTGCATTTCAGGTTCTCTATTCTAAACAAATATGATAGCTTGATGACTTTTACTTTTTTTCAACAGTCCATGAGGAAATCCTTAAATATATGTTTAATAATGCATTTATATTCAAAATTAGGCACTGCTAATCAAAAGTAATAAAATAGAGTATACTACTTCAAAATAAGAAATTCAAGGTTATTTCAGACTTCTTATTGTAATAACATATATTTAAAGTATCAAGTTATCAAAAATGATTGATTTATATGTGCAGGAACTAAAAAGCAATCATGTTAAAATTAATTGAAGTAAATAAATATTCCTTAAGTTTAATTTTTATGATTCATTTACGTGAGTGTGATAAATTTCTCATGCTGATCTTCTCAAGTGGAAGCTTAACTGTGATGAAGTAGTTAAAAGGAATTAAATTTGAAGTAGTATTGTATCTAATGTACATAGCAGCTTGAGGATTGTGTCACACTGAAGAATTTAAAAGTCTATCATATGTTATTGTGTGGCTTAATATCAATTATTCATTTAGAGTACCCTTTACATTTGGTTGTTTCAGTTAGCTCTTGCTGTGTAATAAACTACCTAATAGTTTTAAACAATGTATTTGGCTTCAAATTTTGTGACTGTAATTTGGGTTGACATAGTTGGGTACTTCTATTCGCCTCCTTTGATTCACCTGTGTATGTATTTGCTGTCAACTACCAGTCAGCTGGGGAAGTCAACACTGTTTAAGGAATTTTGAAATCTGGCTAGGCACATGTTACAAGGTCTGCTTCTCTGGTGACAAAGAATTATCTTCATTAGGCCTAGATTTTGCTCCTTGGAAGTGTCAGCAGTTACTTGTAACACTGCTTTGGTGAAGCAAGAGAATAATATGATACTTTCTCACAGGCTTTACAGAGCTCAGAAGAATATGCCTCATTAACATATGATTTAGATATTCAAATATTTTGGATTAGAAATTATAATTTTTTACGATGTTAAGACCATTTGGAGTTGAATATAACTTAAATGTCATTTTCTTAGTAAGGATTGACATTTTCAATTTTGCTTTTATTTAATTTTGTCTTTACAACAGGAGAGCTCCTAAATTCTTGACAGAAGTCTCTGAAGACAGAGGCAGCTTAGATTCTCGTCTGTTTATGGAACTTTTTGAGAAATGTATTCATGAGTTGGCAGAGAGAGAGCCTTTAAAGCTTGGCATATCTGATTATCATGTCATAGCACAGGAAGAGAACCCTAAGGCATTAAGAATTCTCAAACATTAGTAGTGGTTTTCCCTAAAGGTAGTTAAGTACACTGACAATTTAGTAAAGTAGCACATCTTCGTGATTATCCTTTCACTGACTGACTCTGAAATCTCATCACAAATGCAAAGTATTCTCACTTCCTCACCTTAGATTTAAAGTTCCAGGTTTCCATTTTATATAGAAAAATGTACAGAGTGTGGGCTGATAATAACATGTTTTTCATTGTACCTCAAATAATAAAATTATGTTCTTTAATTTATAGTTGTGGAATATTGTGAAATGGGTGGTTTTATTTCTTGAAACTGTCAGCTATTCAAATACCTATAATCTTGCTTGTAAGCATATAACTTTATTAGTCTTGAAAGTGTGTAAGTGAAAGTGAAGCTTGCTCAGTTGTGCCCGACTCTTGGTGACCCCATGGACTATACAGTCCATGGAATTCTCCAGGCCAGAATACTGGAGTGGGGAGCCCTTCCCTTCTCCAGGGCATCTTCCCAACCCAGGGATCGAACCCAGGTCTCCCACACTGCAGGAAGATTCTTTACTAGCTGAGCCACAAGGGAAGCCCAAGAATACTGTAGTGGGTAGCCTATCTATCCTTTCTCCAGTGGATATTCCCGACCCAGGGATTGAACTAGGGTCTCCTGCATTGCAGGTGGATTCTTTACCAACTGAGCTATGAGGGAAGCCCAAAGTTATTAGTTATTAGTTAAAGTTACTAGTCTTATAACTTTTATAAAAAGGAAATTTTAATACTCATAAGTATTATAAGACTGTTACTCCAAATTGCCTATAACCTCATAGTGTGGTGCTTGCAAATATTTTAAGTGATTTTGTAGGTGAATTTTACAGAAAATGAAACTATTTCATGAAAATCACTGTGATTCTTATAGAGGAACTGGAATTTGAGCAGTAGCCAGTATAGGGAGACTCTGTTACAGGGTTTTAGTGACATAGCCTCTTTCAATCAGAGAAGGCAATGGCACCCCACTCCAGTACTCTCACCTGGAAAATCCCATGGATGGAGGAGCCTGATGGGCTGTAGTCCATTGGGTCGCTAAGGGTCAGACACGACTGAGTGACTTCACTTTCATGCATTGGAGAAGGAAATGGCAGCCCACTCCAGTGTTCTTGCCTGGAGAATCTCAGGGACAGGGGAGCCTATTGGGCTGCTGTCTGTGGGGTTGCACAGAGTCGGACAGGACTGAAGTGACTTAGCAGCAGACTTAGCAGCATCCTCTTTCAATAATTTGACTCAGAAGCATTTTAGACAGACTGAATTGATGCTTTTGAACTGTGGTGTTGGAGAAGACTCTTCAGAGTCTCTTGGACTGCAAGGAGATCCAACCAGTCCATTTTGAAGGAGATCAGCCCTGGGATTTCTTTGGAAGGAATGATGCTAAAGCTGAAACTCCAGTACTTTGGCCACCTCATGCGAAGAGTTGACTCATTGGAAAAGACTCTGATGCTGGGAGGGATTGGGGGCAGGAGGAGAAGGGGACTACAGAGGATGAGATGGCTGGATGGCATCACTGGATGGATGTGAGTCTGGGTGAACTCTGGGAGTTGGTGATGGACAGGGAGGCCTGGCGTGCTGCACTTCATGGGGTCGCAAAGAGTCGGACATGACTGAACTGAACTGAATTGAATATTCTTATGAGTTGTATCAGACATGAACATATTCCAACACATTGATCCATAATGTTTTTATAAGTTCAAACTTTTTTTTTTTTTACAATGGCTTTGGCATACAAACCACAGGCATACTGATCAAATTATTCCCAGAGTATGTTGGGTAGGTTGGATAACAGAGTCAAGTTTCAGATCAGTGTCTCTTGCTTAGCATAAGTACTTGCATTAAAAGTAACATACCTGTGTACAAGACAGGAAGAGTATCACGTATGATAGCATGTGTAAAATAGGTACATGTTGGTATACTGAAATACTCTTATTAACTTAAATGTAGATTAAGAAACAATGAGGTAGAAACAGGAAAACAATCTTTGCTTCTACTTTCCATTTAAATTATTTCTTTAAACCCTTTATTTTCTTAATCCTAGATGAAAACATAAGAAATTTCCTTAGGATTCTGTTCAGGTAATATGGTGTCCACATATGCCCCCCTGACTTTCCATGGAATACAATGATAAGATCTAGTCAGAATGCATGGGGAATGTATTTGAGGATTGAAAGTAAATAGGAACTGCTTGACCAGATTCTAAGTAACCTATGTGATCTGAATTTTTTATTTTCCTCCCTGTTTGCTCTAGCCCCAACACATGAACTTAGCTTAGTGGTAAACCTGGATAGAGCATGATAGTGCAGACAGAGGGCTCCAGGAGAAGCTTTCTGCTTCTGACTTAAAGAGCAGGAACCTCAACTTCTAAAGCTAAGCGTAAGTTTTAAAAAAAAAACCTATAACTTGTTTTTTCTTTTGTCTTTTTCTGTTCTCTCTGTGCCCTGGACCATAGATAGTTCACTGACATTGGTAACTACAGTGGCAGCAGAGAGAGAAACAATGCATTACCTTTAGGGTAACAATAATTCAGATGTTAGAGATTAATAATTAATCTTTAATTAATAATTAGAAAATTTTCACCAGAAGCCATGGAAGAAGGAACTTGAGCAACATTTAAAGTATTGAGAAAAAAGAACTGTCAAATGCTAAATTATATAGCCAGTGAAAATATCTTTCTGAAATGATGATGAAATAAAGATATTTTCAGATGAAGAAAAACCAAGAAAATTCATCACCAACAAATAAGCTCTAAAATTGTTGTTAAAATTTCTTCAGGCATAAAGGAAATGATACTAGAAGGAAACCTAGAACACCGAAATATCAGGAAGAAAGGAAGAACAACAGAAATGATATATATTTAAGTCAATATTTGCAATTGTTTGGCAATTGCCTTATATATATACACACACATATATTGTATACATACATGCACATACTTGCTAAACATGCTCTAAGAACTCTAGAGGATAGTTTATAGTATATGTGTATAGTTTACCTATATGTGTGTGTGTGTGTGTATATATATATATATGTATATAATTTTACTTGAAGTAGAAAGATGTTGATTTTAAGTAGCCTGTGAAAAGTATGCATTTTAAATCCTAGGGTTTTTTTTTCTTTGCAAAATAAATTTTTCAAAGATATATATTTAAAATTACAATTGATACATTAAGCTGGAACATAATATTCAAATAACCCAACATAAAAGAGAAAAAGGGAAATAAAAAGCAGGAAAGAAGACAACAAAAAAGAGTAATCCAAATCAGTCAATAACTACATTTCTGGAAGTTTATTTTAAGGCACCTATTAAAAAATATAGCTTGTCAAAAGGTATTAAGAAAACAACACAACTATATATTGTCCATAAGAAACTCACTTCAAAATTAATGATATATATATTGGTTAAGGTCAAAAGGATAGAAAAAGTAATGCTCTGCAAAAGCTAATCAAAGAAGGTTTGAGTGGCTACGTTACTCTCTGAAGTAGATCTCAAAGCAAATTACCAGGGATGAAAGAAGATATTATATATCGATAAAAGTATCAGTTCACCAAGGGGAAATAATAATCTTAAATATTTGTATACTTAAAAATAGAACCTTAAAGTACACAAACCAAAAACTCAAAGAAATGAAAGTACCCTGGAAGCTCATCCATCCTTAATTGCATCTGCCACCCCTGTCTCTTGCAGTCACATCGTTTGTTTTTGTTTTTATTTTTTTAATTTCACTTTTGCTTTCCCATTGTCACCACATATGCTGTCTTATCCCCACTTCAATTAAAACAATATTTTCTTGACCTTACATCGCTATAGAAACTATCATGTTTTTTTTTTTCCTGTTACAGTAAAAACTTAGGAGTTGTCTGTGTTCCCCCTGTCTTCACCTGCACTCCTCTGACTGCATATTGTACACATTTTATATGCCCAGAATTCCATAAAAATTGAAGTTCTCAAGGTCATGAATGCCTCGACATTGCCTAATCTGATAATCATTCTTCTTTTCTCACCTTCCTGAACTTTTGGCAGCATTTGACAGTGCTGATCATTCCCTCTGTGGAGTATTTTCGAACTCCATCCTTTGACCTCACTGGCTGTTTCTTTCTCCCCGTTTTTGGATCCACTTCAGGTAACTGACCTACGAAAAGGAAAGACTCTACCCACCTCCCTAGTAGCAGCTTTTTCTAAAATTGGTCAATTTGCTGTATCTTCTAGTTGCTCAAGCCAAAACGAACAAACAGAAAAGCACAATTTTGTCCTGAATGTCTGTTCATCTTTCGCATGAAATTCATTAGCAGATCTAGTTTGAAATTTTTGCATTGGCCTCCAAGAAATCGCCCTCTTTTTTTTTTCCTTGTTTCCATATGCACCCACTGTATTTTCCACACTACTCTGAGAGTGATCTTTCTGAATGTGAAGTTAGATCATGTCTTATCTCTGGTGTTCCACTCTCACAAGGAAAGCCAAAGAATTTTTATGTCCAACAGGGCTCTACATAGTCTTCCCCTCCTGATAAGCCATCCTCAATTCCTTCTCCTAGCTCATTCACTCAGCACCATCCAGGCACTTTGATCTCATTCTTTTTTCAGTGCACGGAAAATGTTCTGTAGGTCATCTGTAACTGCTCCTCTACAATCTTACTGAGCTGTTCCTCTGTTATATCTATGGCTTTTACTAGCAATTCTATTATAAATATCGTATCTCCCATCACTTTATGACCCTTAACCTGTTTTTTCCCCTCATTCGTAGTTCTTTCTACCACTTGCCATAATGTGTATTTATTTGTATCTGTTGTATTTCCTGTTTTCCACTTAAAACTGAGTGATACAAAAACAGGCCTTTTCCCTTTTAAAATTTTTAATTGATCTATAATTGATATCATATTTATTTCAGGTATAACATGATTCATTATTTGTACATATTATGAAATAATCACCACAGTGTCTAGCTACATTCTTTACTATACGTAGTTAATTTTTTCTTTTTTTTTTTTTTTGGTCATAATAAGAACATTTAAGATCTGCACTGGAAGCAAGGTTCAAATACACAGCACACTATTGTTAGCTATAATTCTCATGCTGTATTTTACATCCTATGATGTATTTATTTTATAACTAGCAGTTTGTACCTTTTGACCACCTCACATTTTTTATTGGCAGTGTTTCTATCAGTGAAAGTAAAGACTGACACGTAATAGCTGCTCAGTAAACATTTGACAGATGACTAGTGGAATGTAAAGGTGACCGTTGTGCCTGAGAGACAGTGATTATCAGGAGGAAGACTGGATAATGTATAAAAGGAAAGCAAGGACACTGAGGAGCCACTCTGTGGCTTGAAAAAGAAAAGTGATAGTACCTGCATTGGAATGGTGAGTGATCACTGTGTCTGCTGTGGCAAGAATGGATTTTAGGGAAACAGGACTCAGGAAGTTAGGTGCCTAGTGAACAGTCTCAGAGAGAATTGTGGCCTAGACATGTACAGTAGGGTATTCCAGCATTAGCCACAGAGTGGGTGGTGGGGATGTGACCACTGAAAATGGGTTGTTTTCAAGCATCCAGAAGGCCGTTTAACATGGGCATCTAAAGATGGTGCTGACAGTATGTAAGTGGGAGGCCACACCACAGTAGGTGAAAAGAGGGACTGGATGAGATTATTTAGATAAGAATAGATGAATGCACAATGTAGTCCAACAAATACATTTAGGTATTTGAACAGGGCCCAGAGAACAACAACAAAGAATGGAAAAGAGAAGCCAATATCATGAGGTTAAGCCCATAGTATAATGGTATAAACTAGGAGAGAGTGGTAAGCCTAAAGAAGCCAATAGTATAAAATGTCTCAAAATGAAAATGATAGTTAATGGTACCAAGTGTTCCAGACAGAGAGCATGTAGGTTGAAAATATATAGGCCTAATAACCTATAAGCAATGTGAAATTCCATAAGGTTCATAGAATTCATTCATTCAACAGCAACATACATGTAGCAGAACAGTGTTTTTGTAATGGCACTAAATTTTATCAAAGAAGACAGAATTACAGTGTTAATATTCTAGTGGTTGACACAGGTGTTAAGTAATTGATAGCAAATAAATCACTTTAAAATTTTATTTTTTAAACATGCCATTATATAATCATTTTCCCTGGTAATTTTCATTCATGGAGTTGATTGTACAGGTATATTTGTATGTACAAAAAGTAATATATGTAGGGCTATTTATTGCACTATTGCTGATTGTACTGCTACTTCTCATAGCAAAATAATGTTGAACTAAGGTACTTATTCATTTATTGATAGATAAATAAGAAATTATATAGCACTAAGGCTTCTGTGTAGCTGAACTGTGAATGAAGAATGGGTTTATGCACTGATATGAATTGACCACTGAGATACAGACATAAATATATGACATATATAAACAGAAGAAATTGCTGAATATTGTTAATACTATAATGTTATTAGTGTAAAAAATCAGAAAAACTAATACTGTGTTATCTTGAATATGCATGCAGTATTTTCAGAATTTTCTTCAAGATGCTGTTTTTTAATCCTCATTTAGGTACAAAACTACTTATTTGAGGTACAGCGATGGGAACTAGATTTGTACAGTGTACTGTTTTGTGAATTTTAGGTTTCAAAACAAATGTTATGCTATACAAAATAAACATTTAAAAAGATTTCTGAAAAGGGGTTTGCTCCTATTTAAAAAGTGATTAGTGTTCATTTCTTTTTGTTGTTGATTTTATTTTTATTTGTTTTATCAGTGATCTAAAACATATACATGGAAGGACACCCCAGTGGGAAATGGAACAGGATGCTTTGTCATGAATCTTTCTAATTACATCCTATTCTGCTGCCTCATATCCCAGATGATTTATAGTTAATCTCTGGTCAGTGATGTTGATGCAGGAGAAAAAACAGTTGCAATAGTTAGGCTCAGAAACATCTTTGAAATAAAATACACAAATCACTTCCTGAAGAAAAGTCACCATCAGTAATTGTTACATCATTTCAGTTAAGTCTCTCAGTCCTGTCTGACTCTTTGCAACCACATGGACTGCAGAACGACAGACCTCCCTGTCCATCACCAACTCCTGGAGTTTACCCAAACTCATGTCAGTTGAGTCAGTGATGCCATCCAACTATCTCATCCTCTGTTGTACCCTTCTCCTCCTGCCTTCAATCTTTCCTAGCACCAGGGTCTTTTCAAATGAGTCAGCTCTTCACATTAGGTGGCCAAACTACTGGAGTTTCAGCATCAGTCCTTGCAATGCATATTCAGGACTGATCTCCTTTAGGATGGACTGGTTGGATCTCCTTGCAGTTCAAAGGACTTTCAAGAGTCTTTTCCAACACCACAGTTCAAAAGCATGAATTCTTCGGCACTCAGCTTTCTTCAGAGTCCAACACTCACATCCGTACATGACTACTAGAAAAACCATAGCCTTGACTAGACAGACCATTGTTGGCAAAGGAATATCTCTGATTTTTAATATGCTGTCTAAGTTGGTCATAACTTTCCTTCCAAGGAGTAAGCATCTTTAATTTCCTGGTGGCAGTCTCAATCTGCAGTGATTTTGGAGCACCAAAAAATAAAGCCTGCCACTGTTTCCTCATCTATTTGCCATGAAGTGATGGGAACAGTTGCCATGATCTTCATTTTCTGAATATTGAGCTTTAAGTCAACATTTTTACTCTCCTCTTTCACTTTCATCAAGAGGCTCTTTAGTTCTTCTTCCCTTTCTGTCATAAGGATTGTGTCATCTGCATATCTGAGGTTATTGATATTTTTCCTGGCAATACTGATTCCACCTTGTACTTCATCCAGCCCAGTGTGTTCTCATGGTGTACTCTGCATATAAGATAAATAAGCAGGGTGACAACATACAGCCTTGATGTACTCATTTTCCTAGTTGGAACCAATCTGCTGTTCCATGTCCGATTCTAAGTGTTGTTTCCTGACCTGCATACAGATTTCTCAAGAGGCAGGTCAGGTGGCCTGGTATTCCCATCTCTTTCAGAATTTTTCACAGTAGATCTACACAGTCAAAGGATTTGGCATAGTCAATAAAGCAGAAATAGATGTCTTTTGGAACTCTTTTTTTCCATCATCCAGCAGATGTTGGCAATTTGATCTCTGGTTCCTCTGGCTTTTCAAAACCAGCTCGAACATCTGGAAGTTCAGGTTCATGTATTGTTGAGGCCTGCTTGGAGAATTTTGAGCATTACTTTACTAGCGTGTGAGATGAGTGCAATTGTGTGATAGTTTGAACATTCTTTGGCATTGCCTTTCTTTGGGATTGGAATGAAAACTGACCTTTTCCAGTCCTGTGGCCACTGCTGAGTTTTCCAAATTTGCTGGTATATTGAGTGCAGCACTTTGACAGCATCATGTTTCAGGATTTGAAATAGCTCAACTGGAATTCCATCACATCCATTAGTTTTGTTCATAGTGATGCTTCCTAAGGCCCACTTGACTTCACATTCCAGGACGTCTGGCTCTAGGTGAGTGATCACACCATCATGATTATCTGGGTCATGAATACCTTTTTTATACAGTTCTTCTGTGTATTCTTGCCACCTCTTCTTATATCTTCTGATTCTGTTAGATCCATACCATTTCTGTCCTTTATCGAGCCTATCTTTGCATGAAATATTCCCTTGGTATTTCTAATTTTCTTGAAAAGATCTCTAATCTTTCCTGTTATATTGTTTTCCTCTATTTCTTTGCACCAGTCAATGAGGAAGGCTTTCTTAACTCTCCTTGCTATTCTTTGGAACTCTGCATTCAAATGAGTATATCTTTCCTTTTCTCCTTTTCTTTTTGCTTCTCTTCTATTCACAGCTATTTGTAAGGCCTCCTTAGTCATTTTGCATTTTTGCATTTCTTTTTGTTGGGGATGGTCTTGATGCCTGTCTCCTATACAGTGTCACGAACCTACATCCATAGTTCATCAGGCACTCTGTCTATCAGATCTAGTCCCTTAAATCTATTTCTCACTTCCACTGTATGATCATAAGAGATTTGATTTAGGTCATACCTGAATGGTCTAGTGGTTTTCCCTACTTTCTTCAATTTAAGTCTGGATTTGGCAATAAGGAGTCCATGATATGAGCCATAGTCAGCTCCCGGTCTTGTTTCTGCTGACTGTATAGAGCTTCTCCATTTTTGGCTGCAAAGAATATAATCAATCTGATTTCGGTGTTGACCATCTGGTGATGTCCATGTGTGGAGTCTTGTGTTGTTGGAAGAGGTTGTTTGCTATGATCAGTGCGTTCCTTTGGCAAGCCTTTGCCCCGCTTCTTTCTGTATTCCAAGTCCACATTTGCCTGTTACTCCAGGTGTTATTTGACTTCCTACTTTTGCATTCCAGCCTCTATAATGAAAAGGACATCATTTTTGGTGTTAGTTCTAAAAGGTCTTGCACGTCTTCATAGAACCGTTCAACTTCAGCTTCTTCAGCATTACTGGTCGGAGCATAGACTTGGATTACCGTGATATTGAATGGTTTGCCTTGGAAACGAACAGAGATCATTCTATGGTTTTTGAGATTGCATCCAAGTGCTGCATTTTGGATTCTTTTGTTGACTCTGATGGCTACTCCATTTCTTCTAAGGGATTCTTGCCATAGTAGTAGATATCAGGGTCCTCTGAGTTAAATTCACCAATTCTAGTCCATTTTAGTTTGCTGATTCTTACAATGTCAATGTTCACTCTTTCCATCTCCTGTTGACCACTTCCACATTACTCTGATTCATGGACCTAACATTCCAGGTTCCTACGTGATATTGCTCTTTATAGCATCAGACCTTGCTTTCATCACTAGTCACATCCACCACTCGGTATTGTTTTTGCTTAGGCCCTGTCTCTTCATTCTTTCTTGAGTTATTTCTCCACTGATCTCCAGTAGCATATTGGGCACCTACTGACCTGGGGAGTTCATCTTTCAGTGTCCTAACTTTTTGCCTTTTCATACTGTTCATGGGGTTCTCAAGGAAAGAATACTGAAGTGCTTTGACATTTCCTTCTCCAGTGGACCACATTTTGTCAGAACTCTCCACTATGACCCGTCCTACATGGCATGGCTCCAGTTTCATTGAGTTAAACAAGGCTGTGGTCTATTTGATTAGATTGGTTAGTTTTCTGTGACTGTGGTTTTCAGTCTGTCTGCCCTCTGAGGGAAAAGGATAAGAGTCTTATGGAAGCTTCCTGGTAGGAGAGACTGTCTGAAGGGGAAACTGGGTCTTATTCTGATGGGCAGGGACATGCTCAGTAAATCTTCAATCCAATTTTCTGTTAATGGGTGGGGCTGTGTTCCCTTCCTGCTATTTACCTGGGGCCAAACTATGGTGGAGGTAATGAAGATAATAGTGACCGCGTTCAAAATTTTACGTAAATTGTGTATATATCCTGGAGGTCATTTCTTTTGTATTGAATTCTCTCCATGGTCAATGTAAGTATTAGATTTTGTTTCTCTTGTAAATAATGAAATACCTAATGCCATTCAGTTTTTATTTAAAGATACCTAAATTTAAAAGTATTTAGTGTAGCACAAAGCTACTAGTGATACATTTAGCAAAATTTAAGGTCATTGGCAGAATTCAGAAAAACATATTTAAAGCACATAATTTTCTATGTATCAGATTTCTCTCTGATGTGCTGGTGTTGTTGTTGTTCAGTTGTTCAGTCTTTTCCGACTATTTGCAACCCCATTAACAGCAGCATGCCAGGCTTCCTTCACTATCTCCCAGATTGCTCAAACTCATGGCTATTGACTTGGTGATGCCACCCAACCACCTCATACTCTGTTGCCCACTTTTTCTCTTGCCCTCAATCTTTCCCAGCATCAGGGTCTTTTCCAGTGAGTCAGGACTTCACATCAGGTGGCAAAAATATTGGAGCTGAGCTTCAGCATCAGTCCTTTCAATGAATATTTAGGATTGATTTCCTTCAGGATTTACTAGTCTGATCTCCTTACAGTCCAAGGGACTCTCAAGAGTCTTCTCTAACACTGTAGTTCAAAAGCATCGATTCTTCCACATCAGCCATCTTCATGGCCCAACACTCACATCCATACATGACTGCTGGAAAAACCATAGCTTTGACTATGCAGACCTTTGTTGACCAAGTAATGTCTCTGCTTTTTAATACACTGTCTAGGTTTGTCATAGCTTTTCTTCCTAGGAGCAAGCATCTTTTAATCTCATGGCTACAGTCATCATCTGCAGTGATTTTGGAGCCCAAGAAAATAGTCTGTTGCTAGTTTCCATTTTTTTCCCATTTATTTGCCATGAAGTGATGGGACTGGGTGCCTTAGTCTTAGATTTTTTAATAATGAGTTTTAAGCAAGCTTTTTCACTCTGCTCTTTAACCTTCATCAAGAGGCTCTTTTAGTTCCTCTTTACTTTCTGCCATTAGAGTGTTGTCATCTGCATATCTGATGATTCCAACCTGTGCTTCATATAACCTGGCATTTTGAATGATGTATTCTGCATTTCATTTAAATAAGAGGATGACAGTTTATAGCCTTGACACACTCCTTTCCCAGTTTAGAACCAGTCTGTTGTGTTGTTCCATGTCTGGTTCCATCTGTTGTTCCATGTTGCTTCTTGACCTGCATACAGATTTCTCAGAAGGCAGGTAAGTTGGTCTGTTAGCCCCATCTCTTGAAGAATTTTCCATAGTTTGTTGTTATCCATGCAGTCAAAGGCTTTAGTGTAGTTGATTCAGAAGTAGATGTTTCTCTGGAACTCTCTTGCTTTTTATAGGAGCCAACATATGTTGGCAGTTTGATCTCTGGTTCTTGTGCCTTTCTAAATATAGCTTGTATATCTGGAAGTTCTTGGTTCACATGCTGTTGAAGCCTAGATTGAAGGATTTTGAGCTACCATGTGAAGTGAGCACAACTGTACATTAGTTTGAACATTCTTTGGCATTTCCTTTCTTTGGGATTGGAATGAAAACTGACATTTTCCAGTCCTGTGGCCACTGCTGAGTTTTCCAAGTTTGCTGGTATATTGAGTGAAGCACTTTGACAGCACCATCCTTTAGGATATGAAATAGCTCAACTGGAATTCCATCACCTCCACTAGCCTTGTTTATAATAATGCTTCATAAGGTCCACTTGATTTCACACTCCAGGATATCTGGCTCTAGGTGAGTGATCATACCATCATGATTATCAGGGTCACTAAGACCTATTTTGTACAATTTCCCTGTGTATTCTTGTCAGATCTTCTTAATATCTTCTGTTTACATTAGGTCGATATTGTTTCTATCTTTTTTGTGCCCTTCTTTGCATGAAATGTTCCCTTGGTGTCTGTCATTTTCTTGGAGGTCTCTAGTCTTTCTCATTCTATTGTTTTCCTCTATTTCTTTGCATTGTTCACCGTGATATATGGGAATTAACAGTTGGTCAACTCTTCACAGAGTGGTTGCAAGAAAACATAAGTTTTGGTTTTGAGCTGCTAGGTGCAGAGGTGATCAATTAGGAGAAGGAACCAAAGTGAAAATAAGAACCAAGACTTTATTCATTTACTACAAACTTGTAGTAAAGTCGCTCAGTCGTGTCCGACTCTTTGTGATCCCATGGACTGTAGCCCACCAGGTTCCTCCATCCATGGGATTTTCTAGGCGAGAGTACTGGAGTGGGTTGTCATTTCCTTCTCCAGGGGGCCTTCCCCACCCAGGAATCGAACCTGGGTCTCCTGCATTGCAGACAGACTCTTTACCGTCTGAGCCACCAGGGAAGTCACAGACTTGTAGGCAGGAAGGCAAAACAGGAGGCAGGAATGTTGCATTTTCCCCTGTATTGGTATCAGGAAGTGTCAGTCTGATGACACAGCACAAGCAGTGTAATCCTCTCACTGCCAAGGAGCCTTGAATGAAAGTTTTCTGATGTTTTAGGGACCCAGGGAGCTTGGTGGTTGGAGTGAGGGACGGGCTAGGAGTAGAAAAGTACTGAGTGGAGAATTATCTTAGTCAAGCTCTGTGCCCCCAAAACGAGTTGTCAGGAGGAGCTCCTGAAAAGTGCTCCAGCCTAAACTTGCATCCCCTTTACTGAGAGGCCTCTGACTGAAGGCACTTGGGCCGGGAATAGAAGCAGGCCTGGAGCATGGCTGGCGGGGAGGGAGGAACTCAGAAGGGACCAGTAGGCCTGTGTTTACATCTCTCTCCGGAAAACGGTAATGCACTGGCTGTGCACTCACTGTGGCACGCAGAGGGCTACTGTCTTCCTGTGAGACTTGACAGGTAAAGCCGTGTGCTCACCTGTGGTCAGGATCAAAAGATCACACACAAAACTTGGGCCTGGCGCCAGACTTTTTAATAAGCTATGTGAACGTGTTTCTAAAGCTGTAAAGTATTATTTATATTTAAGATATACATATTATTAATGCAATTAAAAGTATGAGTGTACAAGCAGTATTTCCTTATATAGAGAAAATAATTCCATAGAACGTTTAAATTTAAGACAAATGTCACGTTACTCTCCCCTTGCTCTAACCTCCTGTTGTAGGTGACTACTGGGAAGAAATTGTTAATGCTACTGCTAAGCTGCTTCAGTCGTGTCTGACTCTGTGTGACCCCATAGATGGCAGCCCACCAGGCTCCCCTGTCCCTGGGATTCTTCAGGCAAGAACACTGGATTGGGTTGCCATTTCCTTCTCCAATGCATGAAAATGAAAAATGAAAGTGAAGTCGCTCAGTTGTGTCTGACCCTCAGCAACCCCATGGACTGCAGCCTTCCAGGCTCCTCCATCCATGGGACTTTCCAGGCAAGAGTACTGGAATGGGGTGCCATTGCCTTCTCTGTAATTGTTAATATGATAACAAAATATTTTGAGAAAGAATAATTATACTGATTAAAATGCAAAGAAAACTTTTCCTTGTTGAGGACAATGGATATTGGATTGTGAAAATATGATTTAAGATCCAAGTATACTGAAAAATTTGAAGTGACTCCATGAGCAGGTTGTACATAATGATATTGTATGAATATATTAACATTTTAGATACTTCTGATAGAATTTGGTTTGGATTGATTTTATCTTTACTGTATTATGGATGTCTGAGTCTAGTTGGAAATAGTATTTGGCTTCCTTATACTGCAACAGATGCATTATTTGCATAAGTAAGATGTTATACGTGGGCTTGTTTTTTTGGCTGCCTCTAGATTTATGACACCAAATTATGTTTTATGCATACAGAAGAAAATCTGATAAGGTAATGGATGTCAGTGGAAAGAAGAGTTAATTTAGTTCCTCTTACAAATAATAAGGACTTCCATGGTGACCCAGATGGTAAAGCGTCTGCCTGCAATTTGGGAGACCTGGGTTCCATCCCTGCATCAGGAAGATCCCCTGGAGAAGGAAATGGCAACCCACTCCAGTACTCTTGCCTGAAAATCACATGGATGGAGGAGCCTGGTAGGCTACAGTCCATGAGATCGCAAACAGTTGGACACAACTGAGCAACTGTACTTAACAAATAGTAAATGTTTTTACAGTCACTCTGATATAATTTTGGGTATGTGAATTAATTGCTTCATTCATGGATGTATATATCTTACATAGAAGGTTTTTAAAGTTAAAAAATGGCTATAATCTTTAGAAATCATCTGTAACTTTATTTCTAATTGTATTGTTTGAATACTATGTTTGAACTTTTTAGTAACTATGTATTATTTTTCACTAAGATTTCAGATTTTATCTGCCAACTCTACAATTATATATCAGTTTAAATAATTTAAGCATAATGACATTTAAATCGTTTTAGAATGTGTAATAATCATATATTTAGATATGAAAATGCTTTAGGGGAAAAAAGTTAAAAAATAACTTCTTGTTTAACATATGATAGGGATCCATTTTTCTTATGACTGCATCTTGTTTAATTCTGATACATCAGTTAGAAACATGTAACATTGTGAAATAAGCATTAGCTTATTTAGCTCAAGTATGCTTAGGCTTAAATCTGCTCTCTATTATATAGCTAAACAGAGACAAATTAATGAGCTCAGTTTCCTCAGTGGCATTTATATGGGTAATAAAACTATCACACACTAATGTTGAAACATATTAAATTATATATTCATGTAGGTATTCATAGGTATTTATGTGCAATTCTATATACACACACATGCAAAACATTTTTAATATTGTATGTGACTATCTAGGTTGTTCTTAACTTTCCTTCCAAGGAGTAAGCGTCTTTTAATTTCATGGCTGCAGTCATCATCTGCAGTGATTTTGGAGCCCCCAAAAATAAAGTCTGACACTGTTTCCACTGTTTCCCCATCTATTTTCATGAAATGATGGGACCGGATGCCATGATCTTCGTTTTCTGAATGTTGAGCTTTAAGGCAACTTTTTCACATTCCACTTTCACTTTCATCAAGAGGTTTTTTTAGTTCCTCTTCACTTTCTGCCACAAGGGTGGTGTCATCTGCATATCTGAGGTTATTGATATTTCTCCCAGCAGTCTTGATTCCAGCTTGTGTTTCTCCCAGTGCAGCATTTCTCATGATGTACTCTGCATAGAAGTTAAATAAGCAGGGTGACAATAAACAGCCTTGACGTACTCCTTTTCCTATTTGGAACCAGTCTGTTATTCCATGTCCAGTTCTAACTGTTGCTTCCTGACCTGCATACAGATTTCTCAAGAGGCAGGTCAGGTGATCTGGTATGCCCATCTCTTTCAAAATTTTCCGCAGTTTCTTGTGATCCACACAGTCAAAGGCTTTGGCATAGTCAATAAAGCAGAAATAGATGCTTTTCTGAAACTCTCTTGCTTTTTTCATGATCCAGCAGATGTTGGCAATTTGATCTTTGGTTCCTCTGCCTTTTCTAAAACCAGCTTGAACATCAGGAAGTTCATGGTTCATGTATTGCTGAAGCCTGGCTTGTAGAATTTTGAGCATTACTTTACTAGCATGTGAGATGAGTACAATTGTGTGGTAGTTTGAACATTCTTTGGCATTGCCTTTCTTTGGGATTGGAATGAAAACTGACCTTTTCCAGTCCTGTGGCCACTGCTGAGTATTCCAAATTTGCTGACATATTCAGAGCAGCACTTTCACAGCATCATCTTTTAGGATTTGAAATAGCTCAACTGGAATTCCATCACCTCCACTAGCTTTGTTCATAGTGATGCTTTCTAAGGCTGACTTGACTTCACATTCCAGAATGTATGGCTCTACGTGAGTGATCACACCATCGTGATTATCTGGGTCGTGAAGATCTTTTTTGTACAGTTCTTCTGTGTATTCTTGCCACCTCTTCTTAATATCTTCTGCTTCTGTTAGGTCCATACCATTTCTGTCCTTTATCGAGCCTGTCTTTGCATGAAATGTTCCCTTGGTATCTCTAATTTTCTTGAAGAGATCTCTAGTCTTTCCCATTCTGTTGTTTTCCTCTATTTCTTTGCATTGATTGTTGAGGAAGGCTTTCTTATCTCTTCTTGCTATTCTTTGGAACTCTGCATTCAGATGCTTATATCTTTCCTTTTCTCCTTTGCTTTTCGCTTCTCTTCTTTTAACAGCTATTTGTAAGGCCTCCCCAGACAGCCATTTTGCTTTTTTGCATTTCTTTTCCATGGGGATGGTCTTGATCGCTGTCTCTTGTACAATTTCATGAACCATGGTGACTGCAGCCATGAAATTAAAAGACACTTACTCCTTGGAAGGAAAGTTATGACCAACCTAGATAGCATATTCAAAAGCAGAGATATTATTTTGCCAACAAAGGTCCGTCTAGTCAAGGCTATGGTTTTTCCTGTAGTCGTGTATGGATGTGAGAGTTGGACTGTGAAGAAGGCTGAGCACCAAAGAATTGATACTTTTGAACTGTGGCGTTGGAGAAGACTCTTGAGAGTCCCTTGGACTGCAAAGAGATCCAACCAGTCCATTCTGAAGGAGATCAGCCCTGGGAATTCTTTGGAAGGAATGATGCTAAAGCTGAAACTCCAGTACTTTGGCCTCCTCATGTGAAGAGTTGACTCATTGGAAAAGACTCTGATGCTGGGAGGGATTGGGGGCAGGAGGAGAAGGGGACGACAGAAGATGAGATGGCTGGATGGCATCAATGACTCGATGGACGTGAGTCTGGGTGAACTCCGGTAGTTGGTGATGGACAGGGAGGCCTGGCGTGCTGCGATTCATGGGGTCGCAAAGAGTCGGACACGACTGAGCGACTGAACTGAACTCATAGACATATATTTGTGTATTCTTATATTTATATTCAATAGCTGGGATATATAAATTATCTACCCTTCATATAGTTTATAATCTGATGATGCAGATAGAGAAAAATAAATATATAGAAATATAGGGTACCGTGGAGCACAGAGTAGAGGCAGTCTGAGCTGAGTGAAGGATATATTTGGGGAAAAAAAACCAGATTGAATACGGTTAGGCTTTCTAGAAACAAGTGATAAATTAAGAATAGAATGAAAAATAAAATTTAAGGAAAAAAGGAAAAGGGTCATTCATGTAGGAAGCATAAAGAGAGACACAGAAGAATAAAATAAAGTTGTTTAATTAGAAAGCACTTTTTATTGTTGATGATGTTTAAGCAAGAAGGGAATAGGTAAATGAGTGGCAGATTTTGTGTGTTATGGAAGAAACTTTGGACTTTATTTGGTGACACTGTATTAATCTAATAATTAAATTCCTTAAAAGATCCATCTGACAGACTGGTGGATAATGGATTGATTGGATTAAGTTTGAAATAGGAAGAAAAGTTAGGTGATTATTGGCTTTTTTTTTTTTTTTACCATGAACAAGGTGGAATTCTGAACAAAGTATAAAATATAGATAGAAAAAAATAGAAAGCATCAGTAAGTCAGTTCAGTCACTCAGTCATGTCTGACTCTTTGCGACCCCATGGACTGCAGAATACCAGGCTTCCCTGTCCATCACCAACTCCCAGAGCTTGCTCAAACTCATGTCCATTGAGTTGGTGATGCTATCAAACCATCTCATTCTCTGTCAACCCCTTCTCCATCTGCCTTCAGTCTTTCCCAGCATCAGGGTCTTTTCTAATGAATCAGTTCTTTGCATCAGGTGCCCAAAGTATTGGAGTTTCAGCTTTAGCATCAGTCCTTCCAATGAATATTCAGGACTGACTTCCTTTAGGAGGGACTGGTTGGATCTCCTTGCAGTCCAAGGGACTCTCAAGAGTCTTCTCCAACACCATGGTTCAAAAGCATCAATTCTTTGGCACTCAACTTTCTTTATAGTCCAACTCTCACATCCACATGTGACTATTGAAAAAAAACCATAGTTTGGACTAGCTGGATATTTGTTGGCAAAGTAATGTCTCTGCTTTTTAATATGCTGTCTATGTTTGTTATAGCTTTTCTTCCAAGGAGCAAGCATATTTTAATTTCATGGCTGCAGTCACCATCTGCAGTGATTTTGAAGCCCAAGTAAATAAAATCTGCCACTATTTCCATTGTTTCCCCATCTGTTTGCCATGATGTGATGGGACCAGATGCCATGATCTTAGTTTTCTGAATGTTGAGTTTTAAGCCAGCTTTTTCACTCTCCTCTTTCACTTTCATCAAAAGATTCTTTAGTTCTTCGCTTTCTGCCATAAGGCTGGCGTCATCTGCATATCTGAGGTCATTGATATTTCTCCTGGCAATCTTGATTCCAGCTTGTGCTTCATCCAGCCTGGTATTTTGCATGATCTACTTTGCATATAAGTTAAATAACCAGGGTGACAAAATACAACCTTGATGTACTCCTTTCCCGATTTGGAACCTGTCTGTTGTTCCATATCAGTTTCTAACTATTGCTTCTTGAACGGCATACAGATTTCTCAGAAGGCAGGTCAGGTGGTCTGGTATTCCCATCTCTTGAAGAATTTTCCACAGTTTGTTGTGATCTACACAGTCAGTAAATTCTTAAACTATTATAAAATGCATATTTTAATATATTTTAAAATCTCACATTCTTTTAATTTTGTTAGACATTTCAAAGTAGATATGACCAAATAAACTGAAGGAATGCTAATTTTAGAAGTTTATCATGCAGATTGATAGCTAGATGGATCTGGGTGCACATGCGCATGTGCAGTATTCATTTGTATATGTCTGTACCAATTTCAATCTGGAGTGGACTGAACATGCATGCTAGAACACAAGCTCACTTTCTCAGTTGAGCCTGCAGTACAGAAAAATAGTGGAAATAGGGAAATTTACATCAGATTTATTTAGTCATTTCAGGTTAAAGACACATTTTATTCAAAGTTATTGTTGGAGCATAAATATAGCTTCAAATTTTATGTTTTGAAAAGGTCCAAGGCACTTTTAATTCCAAGTTGCATAAGCTGCTTTCAGGAAAAAATAGAACTTAGTTACATAAGACAGAAAGCACATTAAGGTTTTGATCTTGGTGTAGGGAGCAAAGGTTTAGCTCTAGGTAAAAAACACTCAGTTAATGGTAGCTTCAGAGATATTTAAAAAATAAGTACAGTTTATGAGCCATCACTGTCCCCAAAGTAACCATGTTTCCCTGACTCCTGTGATCGTTTAAAAATATTTGTCATTCTGTGATGTCTCTATATATTTAATGCTGTGTGATTCTAAGGGGTAAAAACTTTCTTTATTAAAATATTTTGTGGAGAAAAAAGTCTTTGTTGTTTGATTAAATGGCAGAAAAATGCAGCAGAGATGTTTGTGATTTATGGTAGAGTACTAAGCCAGATTTACATTTTTATTCATCCAAAAACTTATTAAAACATTTCAAAGACACACAAAAAATACTAAGAGAATACCATGGAGGTCTAGTAGTTAGGACTCAGTGTTTCCACTGCAGGGGACACAGTTTGATCCCTGGTCAGGAAACTAAGATCCCATATGCCTTACTGTGGGGCCAAAAAGAAAAAAGGTAATAAAAAATTAAAAAATAAGAGTGAATAAAGAACATTAAAAAATATATTTAAAAAGGTATCCATAAATTCATTCCTTAGATACAGCCAGTTTCAAACTATGTCATATTTGTTTTATATGTTTTAATTATTAAAGGCAAAAATAGAGAACTAGATGAAGGAGATTAAGAGGTACAAACTTCCAGTTATAAGATATGTGTCCTGGATATTAAGTGTACAATATGTAATACAAATGTACAGTGTGGAATATAATCAACAGTACTGTAATAACTTTGTATAATAAAAGATGGTAACTAGACTTACCTTGTTGATCATTTGATAATATACAGAAATATATCATTTTGTTGTATACCAGGAAATAACAGAATGTTGTAGGTCAATTATATATCAGAAACAAACAAACCATTCATAAAGATCAGATTTGTGGTTACCAGAGGAAGATAGAGGAAAGAGAGGATAGAATGAAGGCAGTGAAAAGGTACAAACTTACAGTTATAAGATAAATTAGTACTAGGGGTGTAACAAACAACCTGATAAAGATAATCAACAATGCTCTATGTTATATATTGGAGAAGGAACTGGCAACCCACTCTAGTAGTCTTGCCTGGAGAATCCCAGGGATGGAGGAGCCTGGTGGGCTGCTGTCTATGGGGTTGCACAGAGTCAGACATAACTGAAGCAGCTTAGCAGCGGCATGTTATATATAGACATAGATGGTGTTATATATATATCAGTTCGGTTCAGTCGCTCAGTCGTGTCCGACTCTTTGTGACCCCATGGACTGCAGCACGCCAGGCCTCCCTGTCCATCAGCAACTCCCCAAGTTTACTCAAATTCATGTCCATTGAGTCGGTGATGCCATCCAACCATCTAATCCTCTGTCGTCCCCTTCTCCTGCCTTCAATCTTTCCCAGCATCAGGGTCTTTTCCAGTGAGTCAGCTCTATGCATCAGGTGGCCAAAGTACTGGAGTTTCAGCTTCAACATTGGTCCTTCCAATGAACACCCAGGACTGATTTCCTTTAGGATGGACTGGTTGGATCTCCTTGCAGTCCAAGGGACTCTCAAGAGTCTATTCCAACGCCACAGTTCAAAAGCATCAATTCTTTGGTGCTCAGCTTTCTTTATACTCCAACTCAGATCCATACATGATTACTGGAAAAAACATAGCCTTGACTAGATGGACCTTTGTTGACAAAGTAATGTCTGCTTTTTAATATGCTAAGTTGGTCATAGCTTTTTTTCCCAAGAAGCAAACGTCTTTTAATTTCATGGCTGCAGTCACCATCTGGAGTGATTTGGAGCCCCAAAATATAAAGTCTGCCACTGTTTCCATTGTTTCCCCATCTATTTGCCATGAAGTGATGAGGCTGGATGCCATGATCTTAGTTTTCTGAATGTTGAGTTTTAAGCCAACTTTTTGACTTTTCTCTTTCAAATTCATCAAGAGGCTCTTTAGTTCTTCTTCACTTTCTGCCGTAAGGGTGGTGTCATCTGCATATATATGTGTATATACATAGATAGTGATTGCAGCCATGAAATTGAAAGATGCTAACTCCTTGGAAGAAAAATTATGACCAACCTACTGCTGCTAAGTCACTTCAGTCATGTCTGACTCTGTGCGACCCCATAGACGGCAGCCCACCAGGCTCCCCCATCCCTGGGATTGTCCAGGCATGAACACTGGAGTGGGTTGCCATTGCCTTCTCCAATGCATGAAAGTGAAAAGTGAAAGTGAAATTGCTCAGTCGTATCTGACTCTTCGCGACCCCATGGACTGCAGCCTACCAGGCTCCTCAGTCCATGGGATTTTCTAGGCAAGAGTACTGGAGTAGGTTGCCATTGCCTTCTCCTGACCAACCTAGACAGCATATTAAAAAGCAGAGACATTACTTTGCCAACAAAGGTCCATCTTGTCAAGGCTATGATTTTTCCAGTAGTCATAAATGTATGTGAGAGTTGGACTATAAAGGAATCTGAGTCCTGAAGAATTAATGCTTTTGAACTGTGGTGTTGGAGAAGACTCTTGAGAGTCCCTTGGACTGCAAGGAGATCCAAAGAGTCCATTCCAAAGGAAATCAGTCCTGAGTGTTCATCAGAAGGACTGATGTTGAAGATGAAACTCCAATACTTTGGCCACCTGATGCAAAGAGCTGACTCTTTTGAAAGGACCCTGATGCTGGGAAAGATTGAAGGCAGGAGGAGAAGGTGACAACAGAGGATGAGATGGTTGGATGGCATCACCAACTCAATGGACATGAATTTGAGTAAACTCAGGAAGTGGGTGATGGACAGGGAGGCCTGGTGTGTTGCAGTCCATGGGGTCGCAAAGAGTCAGACACAACTGAATGACTGAACTTAACTGATGTTATATGTGAATATTGTTAGCAGAGTAAATCCTAAGAGGTCTCATCACAAGGGAGATTTTTTTTTTTTTTTAATTTTCAGTCTATGTGTGAATGTTCACTGTTGTAATCATTCCATGATTCATGTGAATCAAAGCATAATCATGTACACCTTAAACTTATACAGTTGTTTGTGAATCATATCTCAATAAAACGGGAGGAAAAACAAAGTTAAAAAAAAAAAGCAAAACACATACACAGAGAAAGTGGAAGCACTCTGTCCTGTTTACTCTTTCCTTGCTGTTTCGTATTTTCTTCAGACTTATTTTATAACTTTTTCTTCATTTCTTGATTTGAAAATAGTATGTTTTGCAATATTTTAAAATGTCTTTATTAAAACTTCAAGATTTCATATCAGCACTCAGAAGACTTGAGACAGCTTTTTTATGATCATTAATATTTTGCATGTTTCACTTAAAGCCCTTTACAGACTATGAAGATAGTCATATATTTATAACAGCTAGTAGACATTTGTATTATCTTTCAGTCATAATTTTATTGTATGTAGAAGAATAACAGGAGAAAATTAAAAAAAAAATTCTGCATCTCTATTTCTACATGTCGAATAAACCCGTAAAATCAGCACCACAGATAAAGAGAACATTAGCACACCCTTGAAGGTCCCTTGTGTTTCTCCTTCCAGCCATTGTTCCCTCTGGTATAAGTACTATCCTAATTCCTAATAATTTTTCTCATTGTTTAATTTTTGATAAAAAGGAATTACATAATCTGTATCCCTTTATGACTGGCTTTCTGCTTGTAATGCTGTGTATTTGATACCTATCCACTTTGTTGAGTTGGATAGATTTTACTCAGTTGCTGTATACTAAGTTGTATGAATATACTTCAGTTATACTTATCTAAATAATTGCCAGTGGACACATGATTTTACTTCTACATAAAGTAGGATTATGCCTTAAGACACACTAGAAATACAAATGAGTGTCTTTAAGGATTAGTGCTACTATGAATATCTTCAACATGTGTATTGATGCACATGTGAATGTATTTCCACCTTGAAGTGAAAATACTATACAGTTTTGTTTGCAGATGTTTTGTTGTAGTTCAGTTGCTCATGATGTCCAACTCTTTGCAACCCCATGGACTGCAGCACTCTGGCTTCCCTGTCCTTCAGTATCTCCCGTAGTTTGTTCAAGCTCATGTCCATCGAGTTGATGACGCCATCCAGCCATCTTATCCTGTGTCATCCCCTTCTCCTCCTGTCCTCATTCTTTCCCAGCATCAGGGTCTTTTCCAATGAGTCAGATCTTTGCGTCAGATGGCTAAGGTATTGAAGCTTCAGCATCAATCCTCTGAATGAGTATTCAGGGTTGATTTCCTTTAGGATTGACTGGTTTGACCTCCTTGCTGTCCAAGGGACTGTCAAGAGTTTTCTCCAAAACAAGTTTGAAAGCATCAGTTCTTCAGTGCTTACCCTTTTTTATGGTCCAAATCTCACATCTGTACATGACTACTGGAAAAACCATAGCTTTGAATATAAGGAACTTTGTTGGCAAGGTGATGTCTCTGCTTTTTAATATGCTGTCTAGGTTTGTCATAGCTTTTCTTCCAAGGAGCAAGTGTTTTTTAATCTCATGGCTGCAGACACTGTCCATAGTGATTTTGGAGCTCAAGAAAATAAAATCTGTCACTCTTTCCATTTTTTCCCCATCTGTTTGCCATGAAGTGATGGGACCAGATGGCATGATCTTAGATTTCTGAATGTTGAGTTTTAAACCAGCTTTTTCACTCTCCTCTTTCACTTGCATAGAAGTTAAACAAGCAGGGTGGCAATATAAAGCCTTGATGTACTCCTTTCCCAATTCGAAACCAGTCCATTGTTCCACATCCAGTTCTAACTATTGCTTCTTTACCTGCATGCAGGTTTCCTGGGAGGCAGGAAAGGTGGTCTGGTATTCCCATCTCTTTAAAAAATTTTGACTGTTTGTTGTGAACCCCACAGTCAAAGGCTTTAGTGGAGTCAATGAAGCAATTGAAGGAGTTTGAGAATTCCTTTGCTAGCATGTGAAAAGAGTGCAATTGTGTGGTAGTTTGAGCATTCTTTGGCATTGCCTTTCTTTGGGATTGGAATGAAAACTGACCTTTTCCAGTCCTGTGGCCACTGCTGAGTTTTCCAAATTTGCTGGCATATTGAGTGTAGCACATTAACAGCATTATCTTTTAGGATTTGAAATAACTCAGCTGGAATTTCATCACCTCCACTAGCTTTTTTCATCATAATGCTGCTAAGGCCCACTTGACTTTGCACTCCATTGTGTCTGACTCTAGGTGAGTGACCACACCATTGTGGTTATCTGGGTCATTAAGACCTTTTTTATACAGTTCTTCTGTGTATTCTTGCCACCTCTTCTTAATCTCTTCTGCTTCTGTTAGGTCCTTCCTGTTACTGTCCTTTTATATGTCTATCTTTGCATGAAATGTTCCCCTGGTATCTCTAATTTTCTGAAGAGATCTCAGCTTTTCCCCATTCTATTGTTTTCTTCACTTTCTTTGCATTGTTCTCTTAAGAAGGCTTTTTGTGTTTTTTTTTTTTTAATCTTTCCTTGCTATTCTTTGGAACTCTGCATTCAGATAGGTATATCTTTCCTTTTCTCCTTTGTCTGCACTTCTCGTCTTTTCTCAGCTATTTGTAAGACCTCATAAGACAACCATTTTGCCTTGTTGAATTTCTTTTTCTTGAGGATGGTTTTGGTCACTGTCTCCTGTACGGTGTTATGAATCTCTGTCCATAGTTCTTCAGGCACTCTGTCTATCACATCTAATCCCTTGAATCTATTGGTCACTTCCACTGTATAATCGTAAGGGATTTGATTCAGGTCATACCTGAATGGTCTAGTGGTTTTCCTTGTTTCATATGGTCCTATTGCAGATGTTTGGTCTGAGTTAATTATTGCTAAATGGTTTTCTAAAGGATATGTATCAGTTTACCCTTCCATCAGCTCTATGAGAATTCCACTTTCATCATTTCCTCATAAAAATGTAGTGTTGTCTGTATTTTCGTTTTAACCACTCTAATATGCTGTAGTGATGCAGAGGTTTAAATTTGTATTTCCATGATGTTAATGAATTTAAAAATATCTTGACATATTTACCTGTCATTTGGTGATACTTCATTAGGAAGCACCTACATAATTCTTACCAATTTTTTTGTTTTTTCTTTTTTTGTTGTTGTTTATATATATCTCCTGTATACAGTCCTCTTTTTGATATATACATATTTACAATATTGTGTCTCACTGTGTGATTTGATTTACCTTTTCATTGCTTATAGTTTCTTTTTGAATAACAAGCTTATAATCTCATCAAATTTATCAATATATTTCCTTTATGATTAGCAGCACTTTTGTGTCCTATTAATAAATCTTTGCTTACAACAAGTTCAGAGCAATAATTTATTAAGTTTAAGTAATTTACTTTTCTAGTTTAATATACAGTTCATTAAGAATTAATGTTTGTGTGTTAAATTAATATTTAATTTATCCATATGTACACTTAGCTGACCCAAGCAAAAGAATTGCAAAGACCATCTTCTCCTCACTACACTGAAATGTGATCAGCTAACTGTGCATGGAGGTCGGTTTTGAGACTTTCTGTTCTCTTCTAGTCTGGTACCTTGGCATCTTTACCACATTTTCTTGGTTTCTATATGTTTTTTGAGGGTTTTTCTTTTAGTGGCTCCTCATAACTGTTTGGAGAAGGCAATGGCACCCTACTCCAGTACTCTTGCCTGGAAAATCCCATGGAGGGAGGAGACTGGTAGGCTGCAGTCCATGGGGTCATAAAGGGTCAGACATGACTGAGCAACTTCACTTTCACTTTTCACTTTCATGCAATGGAAAAGGAAATGGCAACCCACTCCAGTGTTCTTGCCTGGAGAATCCCAGTGACAGCGGTGCCTGGTTGGCTGCCGTCTCTGGGGTTGCACAGAGTTGGACACAACTGAAGTGACTTAGCAGTAGCAGCATAACTGATAGAAGAAATCATGCATCATTATGCTATTTCAAGATTGACATTTTTGACACTTTTTATTTTTGTATAAATTTTTACCATTTTTTTTTTTAAATCAGAGAAAGAGCATGCACTACTGGTATGTTGTCAGGGAATGCATTAACAGTATTAACATCTTTAAAATGTGAAAAGTTCCCACCAAAAATATGGTGTATCCCTCCACTCACTTGGTTTTCTGTTCGCTATTGTCTAAATGTTCCTTTAGGGTGATACATTCACTGATGGTAATAATATTTTTTTAAATGCTGTCAGCATGACTGTGATATGAATGCTGGTGAAAAATTTTGTTTGCAGTATAGCCTCTATTTCTCCTAGAATTTTAGAGTGTTAATACCTATGATGTGACATTTATCTCTATTCATCTAGTGGTAAATTAAATGGCAAATGAAAGAAATTTAATGATATCACCAGATATTCTCAATAGTGAACTGTTTGCCTTCCTAGACCTTGACATTCTATATTCAAACCAAGTATAATTTAAAAATTTGAAATGATAAATATTATGAAATACTACTAAAACAATCTCATGATCATAGTGAAAGTAAATGACATACAGACTAAAAAAGCAATAGAAAAGATTGATGAAACTAGGAGCCGTTTCTTTGAAAAGATACACAAAATGGAAAAACCTTTAATCATACTCATCAAGAAAAAGAGAACCCAACTAAATAAAAACAAAAATGAAAGAGGAAAATTTACAACTGACACTACAGAAATACAAAAGATCATATAAGATTACTAGAAAATATGTGCAAACAAATTATATAACCTAAAAGAAAAGAGATAAATTCCTGGAAGCATACTTTTCTAACATGGATTCAGGAAGAGAAAATTGGACAAGACTGATAATTAGTAATGAAACTGAATCAGTAATGAAAATTTCCCAACAAACACAAGTCCAGGACATGGCAGAATTTTCACAGGGAAATCCTAGCAAATATTTAAAGAAGAATTAAAACCTATTCATTTTAAACTGTTCTAAAAATTGAAGAAGAAAAAACACTTCCACACTCCATTCCAGGAAGCCATCATTATTACCCTGATAATAAAACCAGATGCAAACTGTGAAATAATAAAATTACAGGCCAATAACCGCAATAAAGATAAATGCAAAAATTCTGAACCGAACTAGAAAACTGAGTTCAACAACACACTAAAATGATCATAATCAAGAAGGATTTATTCCAGGGATACAAGGATGGTGCAATATCAACTAATTAAACTGTATGATACACTAATTTAGAAAATACACAAAAATCACATGATCATTTCAATAGATGTGGCAAAAGCATTTGGCAAAGTTTAATATTCATTTATGATAAAGTTCTCAACACAAGTGAGTATAGAGGGAACATACCTCAACATAATAAAGGCTGTATATAATAAGCCCACAGCTAACATAATCACAGTGCTGAAAAGCTAAAATTTTTTCCCACTAAGATCAGAAGACAAGTATATCCACTATTGTTTCTATTATTCAACATGGTATTGGAAGTCCTGGTCACAGCAATCAGACAAGAAAAAAGATGGACAGCAGAGGGGAGCTTGTGGGGTTTGGTTAAACTAGGTCAAGGGGATTAAGAGGTACAAACTACTAGTTATAAATAAGTGAGGGTAGATGTAATGTATTGCATATACATTATATATAGTTAATATATATATATTAACTATATAGTTAATATAGTTAATACTTAATATAGTTAATATAGTTAATACTTAATAACATTGTATAGTAACAACATTTCTAGACTTATGGTGAACAGTGTATAGTACATATGAATATGAAATCACTATGTTGGACACTGAAACTAAACGATAAGTCAAATATATTTCAACTAAAAAACATCCTGTATTATGAAGGTCAGAGGGATCTGTGTCAGCTCTTTAGAAATGCTAGACCTGCAGGGATGCACATCAACACATGTGGATGTGGAAGAAACGGATAAAATTCAGTGACAGAGCATTTTTCTTCAGGCCAAAGCAGACCACTAACCATAAACATATATTATCAGAAGTTAACACCTGTGTTTATCTCAGACCTAGACTTTCCAGAGGATATGATTTCTTGAGGCATTTGTGAAAGCTGTAATGGATTTGAGTAGTGGCTGCTGTGCAGCGCTGGAGAGACTGTGAGGAGATAGCCCACATCCAAGGGCAGAGAAGCCCCAGAAAGACTGTAGGCACTGGAGCAGCAGCTGCGTGGCACTGGAGTGACTTTGAGGAGATACCCAATGTCCAAGGGCAAAGGATAAGCTCCAACAAAATGATAGGAGGGGTGAAATTGCATTTAAAATCAACCCTCATACCCGCCAGAGATGCTCAGAGGGCTCAAACAAATCTGTGTGCACCAGAACCTAGGAACACCACAGAGACTGAGACAGAACTGTGTTTTAGTGTCTCATGTGGAGGTAAAGGTCAGCAGTGGACTATTACTGGGGCAGGGGCTCTGGGTGAAGCAGACCTGGGTATGGCATAAGCCCTCTTGGAGGAGGTCACCATTAACCCCACCAAAGAGCCGCCAGAACTTACACAGGACTGGAAACAGACTCTTGGAGGGCACAAACAAAACCTTGTGTGCACCAGGACCCAGGAGAAAGGAGCAGTGGCCCCACAAGAGACTGACCCAGACTTGCCCGTGAGTGTCCAGGAGTCTCTGGTGGGGGAAAGGTTCCGCAGTAGGCTGCTGCAGGGTTGGGGGAACTGAGTGTAGCAGTGCCCGCATGGGACCTTTTGAAGGTCCATCTTCATTACCTCCACCATAGTTTTGTCCCAGGTAAAGAACAGGGAGGGAACACAGAAAATTGTCAACAGAAAATTGGATTAAAGATTTACTGAACATGGCCCCACACATCAGAACAAGACCCAGTTTCCCCCTCAGTCAGTCTCTCCCATCAGGAAGCTTCCATAAGCCTCTTATCCTTCTCCATCAGAAGGCAGACAGACTGAAAACTACAATCACAGAAAATGAACCAAACTGATCACATGGACCACAGTCTTCTCTAACTCAGTGAAACTAGGAACCATGCCATGTAGGACCCAAGAAAGACGGGTTGGTGGAAAGTTCTGACAAAATGAGGTCGACTGGAGAAGGGAATGGCAAACCACTTCAGTATTCTTGCCTTGAGAACCCTATTAACAATATGAAAAGGCAAAAAGTTAGGACATTGAAAGATGAACTCCCCAGGTCGGTAGGTACCCAATATGATACTGGAGATCAGTGGAGAAATAACTGCAGAAAGAATGAAGAGACGGAGCCAAAGCAAAAACAGCACCCAGTTGTGGATGTGACTGGTAATGAAAATAAACTCCAAAGCTGTAAAGAGCAATATTGCATAGGAACTGAAAATATTAGATCCATGAATCAAGGTAACTTGGAAGTGGTCAAACAGGAGATGGCAAGAGTGAACATTGACATTTTAGGAATCAACAAAATAAAATGGACTGGAATGGGTGAATTTAACTCAGATGACTGTCATATCTACTACAGTCAGCAAGAATTCCTTAGAAGAAATGGAGTAGCCATCATAGTCAACAAATGAATCCAAAAATGCAGCACTTGGATGCAATCTCAAAAACAATAGAATGATCTCTATTCATTTCCAAGGCAAACCATTCAATATCACAGTAAACCAAGTCTATGCCCCGACCAGTAATGCTGAAAAAAATGAAGTTGAATGGTTCTATGAAGACCGACAAGATGTCCTTTTAATTATAGGGGACTGGAATGCAAAAGTAGGAAGGCAAGAAATACCTGGAGTAACAGGTAAATTTGGCCTTGGAGTACAAAATGAAGCAGGGAAATGACTAATAGAGTTTTGCAAAGAGAACACACTGGTCATAGCAAACACCCTCTTCCACCAACACAAGACTCTACACATGGACATCACCAGATGGTCAACACTGAAATCAGATTGATTATATTATTTGCAGTCAAAGATTGAGAAGCTCTATACAGTCAGCAAAAAGAAGACTGGGAGCTTACTGTGGCTCAGATAATGGACTCCTTATTCCCAAATTCAGACTTAAATTGAAGAAAGGAGGTAAAACCACTAGTCCATTCAGGTATGACCTAAATCAAATCCCTTACAATTATAGAGTGAAAGTGGCAAATAGATTCAAGGGATTAGATCCGATAGACAGAGTGCCTGAAAATCTACGGATGGAGGTTCATGACATTGTACAAGAGGCCAGGATCAAGATCATCCCCAAGAAAAAGAAATGCAAAAAAGAAAAATGGTTGTCTGGCAAGGCCTTACAAATAGCTGTGAAAAGAAGAGAAGCAAAAAGCAAAGGAAAAAAGGAAAGATATACCCATTTGAATGCAGAGTTTCAAAAAATAGCAAGGAGAGATGAGAAAGCCTTCCTCAGTGATCAGTACAAAAAGAAAAAAAAAATAGAGGAAAACAATAGAATGGGAAAGACTAGAGAGCTTTTCAATAAAATTAGACATACCAAGGGAAAATTTCATGCAAAGATGGGCTCATTAAAGGACAGAAATGTTATGGACCTGACAGAAGCAGAAGATATTAAGAAGAGGTGGTAAGAATCCACAGAAGAGCTATACAGAAAAGATCTTCTTGACCCAAATAATCACAATGGTGTGATCAGTCACCTAGAGCCAGATATCCTGGAAGGCAAAGTGAAGTGGGCCTTAGGAAGCATCACTATGAACAAAGCTAGTGGAGGTGATAGAATTCCAGTTGAGCTATTTCAAATCCTAAAAGATGATGCTGAGAAAGTGCTTCACTCAATATTCCAGCAAATTTGGAAAACTCAGCAGTGGCCACAGGACTGGAAAAGGTCAGTTTTCATTCCAATCCTAAAGAAAGGCTATGCCAAAGAATGCTTAAGCTGCTGCACAATTGCATTCATCTCACGCCCTAGCAAAGCAATGCTCAAAATTCTCCAGGCCAGGTTTCAACAGTACGTGAACTGTGAACTTCCAGATGTTCAAGCTGGATTTGACAAGGCAGAGGAACTAGAGGTCAAATTGCCAACATCTCTTGGATCATGGAAAAAAGCAAGAGAATTCCAGATCATCTACTTCTGCTTTATTGACTATGCCAAAGCCTTTGACTGTGAGTATCACAAAAAAGTGTGATAGATTCTTAAAGAGATGGAAGTACCAGACCACCTAAACTGCCTCTTGAGAAATCTGTATTCAGGTCAGGAAGCAACAGTTAGAACTGGACGTGGAAAAACAGACTGATTCTAAATAGGGAAAGGAGTACCTCAAGACTGTATATTGTTTCCCTGCTTATTTAATTTATATACAGAGTACATCATGGGAAATGCTGGCCTAGATGAAGCAGAAGCTGGAATCAAGATTGCCAGGAGAGATACCAATAACCTCAGATATGCAAATGACACCATCCTTATGGCAGAAAGTGAAGAACAACTAAGGAGCCTCTTGATGAAAGTGGAAGAGGAGAGTGAAAAAGTTGGCTTACAACTCAACATTCAGAAAACTTAGATCATGGCATCTGATGGAATCACTTTATGGCACTTAGATGGGGAAACAATGGAAAAGTGATAAATTCTATAAAGTCTATGAAGTGATAGACTTTATATTTTGGGGCTCCAAAGTCACTGCAGATGGTGACTGCAGCCATGAAATTAAAAGATGCTTGCTCCTTGGAAGAAAAATTATGACCAACCTAGACAGCATATTAAAAAATAGAGACATTACTTTGCCAACAAAGGTTAGCTAGTCAGAGCTATAGTTTTTCCGGTAGTCATGTGTGAATGTGAACAGTGGATTATATAGAAAGCTGAGCACTGAAGAATTGATGCTTTTGAACTGTGGTGTTGAAGAAGACTCTTGAGAGTCCCTTGGACTGCAAGGAGATCCAGCCAGTCCATCCTAAAGGAAATCAGTCCTGAATACTCATTGGAAGGACTATATTGAAGCTTAAACTCCATACTTTGGCCACCTGATGTGAAGAACTGAATCATTTGAAAAGACCCTGATGCTGGGAAAGATTGAAGGCAGGAGAAGAAGGGGAAGACAAAGGATGAGATGGCTGGATGCCTTCACTGACTCTATGATCATGAGTTTGAGTAAACTCTGGGTGTTCATTACGTTCAGGGAGGCCTGGTGTCCTGTAGTCCATGGGGTCGCAAAGAGTTTAACACAACTAAGCCACTGAACTGAACTAGCAATGGTAAAGAATAAATATTTTTTGCTAGAACATGAACAATCTACCTGGGTTTGAATGAAATACAAGTGTAGAAGCTGAATCTTACTAGGAAAAGAAAAAAACTCAAAAGCTCTAACCCTAAATTATTAAACTATATGTTGACTATTAGACTGTATCCAAATACAGTATGGCTGAAGGTCTGTAACAGTGACCCACAGTGGGCCTATATGTTACCAGCATTTCCACAGTCACCATTAGCCTGGAGGGATAAGTCACAAAGCCTGTATTTGATAAACTTTTTCAGCAGCAACTTGGCCTTTTGATGGAAAAAGTACATCTGCATACATACCATCTTCTTACTCTCAGGAAGAAGATAAATTGCTGTGGATATTGATGATTGAAGGGAAGAAGAAAGCAATGATGATCACCAAGGATTTTAAGGTAGGTATCTATCACCTCAAAGTTTCAAAATTTTTTTATTTCTCTGTCTCATATAAAACATGTCAGATATTATACTTCTGTCTGAATTATGAAAAATGAAGGCAGTATCAAAGCATATAGTTGTTATCATTAACATTTTACTGTATATGGATTCACAGTTATAATTTGACACCATTAAAAAAAAATACCTTTTAAGAAACTATTAAAAGGTAACATTAAAGCATGTTACTTGTCTAATCAGCTTAACTATGAAATCAGTATGTCTTAAAATTACTTAATTTTTTATAAATTAAAGTTATTTTATGTGGCGATCAGATTTTTTTTGGATAGCCAATTATGCTATTTATTTTTGTCACATTATTTTAGAACTCTGAACATTAGCTTAAGCAGGGAAAGAGAGGCTACACAAAAACACATTTGTACAGCTATAAACTTGATTTAATTTGACTTTCCAAATTTATGAAACACTCTGTGGGTACACATATGGAGAGCATTGTGCTGTATTTAAATTACATTATGTTTCTCATCGTGTAAAATTGTTCCATGCAAATATAGAAAGACAAATGTTTGAAGATGTTTAATATTTTTAATTGTTTGTGTTGCATATTGAATCATTGTTTATTATTAAAATATAAATAAAAGTGACCTACAGTTATTTTACTTCTAAATCAAATCCCTGGATAGTCTTATCTCTTTTAGATTATATGCTGATTACTCCCAAATGAAAACAGATACTCAGTTCCTAGTTTTATTATGTACAGCTCTTTCAGTTTTAGAGAATATCTAGGATCAAACTGGAAAGCAAAATGATATTTTGCTAAAGATGTATTTTTTACTCTCAAGTATTGAATATCTCCCAAATACTAGTGATATGAATTCCTTTTTTAAGTAAGTTAAGAATACACTAAATTCTACCAATCGAGTGTACAGAATGAAAAAAAAATTCATATACCATGCATTATTTTAGTTTCTCCCTTTCAACATAATAGAAAGTAATTAATAATAGTTATCTTCAAGTTTCTATTTAGTTATTTTTGAAATCTGTTATTGTATATACAGCCAAATTAAAGGTTCAGATTCATCATGTGTAGGGAAAAAACCAGTATACATAATTATTAAACTGGTATACATAATTATTCTGTTCAATATTCTTATTTCAAAATGTTATGTTGAAACCTTTAAAAAATTTTATTCACATGCTTTTATTTGCCAAAATGTTAGAATATGGTATTTTGGTCATTAATGAGTTTTGTGCACATGCAGCTGTATTCAAAGTGGACAGTGCCTTTGTGATCTTGATAGGAAGCCCTTTCCTAAGAGTGTACAGTGGGAAAAGCCATTAAGCACACTCAGGAGGAATTGACCTAGGGTCACTTACTTTATCACTTGCTCATCGCTAGCTGGAAATACACCTTTTAAATTGCATAAAGACTGAAACGATGGTTTAAATTATTTGAGCTTTGATCTCATTCTTAATTGAAATAATTCTAATTATTTCATCTAACTCTAAATCTCAGATTGTACTGGGAGAGTTAGTTCTTAGGTAGGTTGATTAGAAGTCCAGGGAGTCCAAAGAGGAGCAGAAAGCTGTCTGGGGCTCTTGAGGAGGAGAAAAGGACAAACTTTTTTTTTTTCTCTACATTCCTTCATCTTAGTCACATAACAGGGTGGTATATTGATGGATGGTAGATGATGAATGGATGGATAGATGGATAGCAGAAAAGTGAATAGATCAGTTAGATTGCATGTGCAGCAGTGAAGATGTCCTTTAGTTTTATTTAAGGACAGGGTTTTGGAGGAGGTAATGCTTTGGGGAAAAAAGTACAATTCTTGCCGTGTTCTAGAAACTGTGTGAAGGATAGAATTTGAATACAAAACTACAGTAATCTGATGAGTCAGAAATCCATCACATATATCAGACAAAAAGGATAAGGTAAAACTAAAATACAGTAGGAAGAGAGGAAAGAACAACTTGAAGAAGGATTTGTGTAGTATATTGGAAGAACATGTCAGTGATTGTGTGGATGAGGTTTGTGATAAAGAGTGAAACTCCGTTATGACATTTGGTTGCAAATAAATTTTAAGACTCACATCTGCTTCCTATGCTTCTCACCTGGGCACAATGAGAAAGGAGGCCAGGTGTTGCCCCTTTAGCATGTGTAGGAGATTCAAACCACACAACCACCTCAGTTCCTGGGGGAATCCTCACCCAGGCCCACCCCTAGCCACAATAAAAGCCTCAACCCAGATTGCTCTCTTTGTTCTCTCATGCCATTTTGGATGTGCCTGAGACAGCACTACTCATCCTGGAGATCTCAATTATGTAAGTCATAGCTCTTTTCCTACCTTCTTGGTTTATGCGTGTCATCATCTGTTGCCACATTCAAACCAAGTTTTGGGTGGAGGTTCTTTCTGTTTTGATTAAATGGCCTGGGTACAACAATGTTGAAAGGAATTTAATGGAGTAGAACATGCAGATTTTTACTGTAGGTTCCTAGGCACTGATTGTTTTTTTTTTTCATTCTCAAAATAAATAAATAAATAAATAAATCAGAAGGGGATAGGTCATCATGAACTTCATTAGGGGTCATGATTTTTCACTTTTATGTTTATTGAATTTAAGGTTGCTGTTGATGTTTAGTTGTTTAGTCCATTTTTGGCTTGGGAAATTAAAAGAGACTATAGAAATCAGTCATTCTAATATAAGGAACAGTTGAAAGCATGTGAAATGAATAGTTGAAAATGATGTTCAGCATTAGCTTAAAAGAAATTGCAGCAACAGATACATTTTCTTATAAATATAGCACTTTTCAGATCAGATCAGATCAGATCAGTCACTCAGTTGTGTCCAACTCTTTGCGACCCCATGAATCACAGGACGCCAGGCCTCCCTGTCCATCACCAACTCCCGGAGTTCACTCAGACTCACGTCCATCGAGTCAGTGATGCCATCCAGCCATCTCATCCTCTGTTGTCCCCTTCTCCTCCTGCCCCCAATCCCTCCCAGCATCAGTCTTTTCCAATGAGTCAACTCTTCGCATGAGGTGGCCAAAGTACTGCAGTTTCAGCTTTAGCATCATTCCTTCCAAAGAAATCCCAGGGCTGATCTCCTGCAGAATGGCCTGGTTGGGTCTCCTTGCAGTCCAAGGGACTCTCAAGAGTCTTCTCCAACACCACAGTTCAAAAGCATCAATTCTTTGGCACTCAGCCTTCTTCACAATCCAACTCTCACATCCATACATGACCACAGGAAAAACCATAGCCTTGACTAGACGAACCTTTGTTGGCAAAGTAATGTCTCTGTTTTTGAATATGCTATCTAGGTTGGTCATAACTTTCCTTCCAAGGACTAAACGTCTTTTAATTTCATGGCTGCAATCACCATCTGCAGTGATTTTGGAGCCCAGAAAAATAGAGTCTGACACTGTTTCCACTGTTTCCCCATCTATTTCCCATGAAGTGGTGGGACTGGATGCCATGATTTTCATTTTCTGAATGTTGAGCTTTAAGCCCACTTTTTCACTCTCTTTTTTCACTTTCATTAAGAGGCTTTTGAGTTCCTCTTCACTTTCTGCCATAAGGGTGATGTCATCTGCATATCTGAGGTTATTGATATTTCTCCCGGCAATCTTGATTCCAGCTTGTGTTTCTTCCAGTCCAGCATTTCTCATGATGTACTCTGCATATGTTAAATAAACAGGGTGACAATATACAGCCTTGATGAACTCCTTTTCCTATTTGGAACCAGTCTGTTGTTCCATGTCCAGTTCTAACTGTTGCTTCCTGACCTGCATACAAATTTCTCAAGAGGCAGATCAGGTGGTCTGGCACTTTTAATGCCTTTTAAGTTTTAAAAAAGACTTCAGAACTAAACCAGGAGCTTCTAGTAGTTTCAGAAGCAGACTTCTACCACATGTGTGATTGTTTGGGGAGTTTGTAATTTCCTCGGTTCTGTCTCTTTGCAACAAAAATTTGAAGTGACAGAACAGCATTGCAGCCCTTGGATGGACCAGTGTTACAGCTCCGTGTTATGGCTCAGTTTTATTTAGAAAGTAAAGGAAAATACATCCTCGAGGTGTGAGGGCATGCCAACCCAAAAGACATGAAGAGAAGAGAGGACCCCAGCCCAATGTTGGCTTCTCTTTTTATATGATTTTTCTTCTCCCGCTGGGCTTGCCTTATGTAAACTGGGCTAGCCAGGAGTCGGAGAAGGCAATGGCACCCCACTCCAGTACTTTTGCCTGGAAGATCCCATGGATGGAGAAGCCTGGTAGGCTGCAGTCCATGGGGTCACTAGCATCAGACACGACTGAGCGACTTCACTTTCACTTTTCACTTTCATGCATTGGAGAAGGAAATGGCAACCCACTCCAGTGTTCTTGCCTGGAGAATCCCAGGGATGGGGAAGCCCGAAGGGCTGCCACCTATGGGGTCGCACAGAGTTGAACACGACTGAAGCGACTTAGCAGCAGCAGCAGCAGCAGCAGCCAGGAGTGCTGTTTGTTCTACCTGAGGTCCTCACTCCGGTCCTTAGACCTTCCTTTGTTCTATTTTTGTGGGCTTTTCCCTTCCTTGTCTTTTAGCCCCACCATTCTGGACTCGTTTTTGCTATTGCAACTACCTAACATCCCTGCCTCAAGAGATGGGAGGCCCAGTTCTTTGAGAATAGGGGTGTTGAGGTCTCTCTGGCTACTTCTTGCTGAACTGAGAGGGCGAGGGGCATTGGGCCTCCCCCTTTTGCTAGTCTCAAGCCTCAGAGTCCTTACAGCAGTGTCCATCCAAGGGTAAGTGATATTTTACATGGTAGGCTGTAATTTTATATATTCTTGTTGAACTGGAATTGCATATTGTAGCTTGTTGACCTGGGCAGAGACAAAATGTGTTAGACAATTGATAATACATGGGTCAATCATAGGCAACATCAGTATGGTATAACAAGGACTAGTAGGGGCACTCAGTTCAATTCAGTCGCTCAGTCATGTCTGACTCTTTGCGACCTCATGAATCGCAGCACGCCAGGCCTCCCTGTCCATCACCAACTCCCAGAGTTCACTCAGACTCACGTCCGTCAAGTCAGTGATGCCATCCAGCCATCTCATCCTCTGTTGTCCCCTTCTCCTCCTGCCCTGAATCCCTCCCAGCATCAGAGTCTTTTCCAATGAGTCAGCTCTTCACATGAGGTGGCCAAAGTACTGCTTTAGTTTCATGCTTTAGCATCATGCCTTCCAAAGAAATCCCAGGGCTGATCTCCTTCCCCCTCACCAGGAGAATCCCCTAAAGAGAGATTGTAGCCATGCTGAGAACTCTCCAGTTTGTCCTTTGAGATCCTGTAGGGTCTGAATGTTTTCCTCGAAGACTGTGACACTTTCTTTAACTTAGCTGGAGGTATTTGCCCAGAAGCAACACATCTCATTCAAAATGGCTCAGTCCCTCCTTGTTCAGGGATCAGGAGTACTGTCTCCTGTCTTTTTTGGAGTAGACCCCCTGCCAAGCGGTGTTGACACTTTAGAGTTGTCCTAAGAAATCTTATTCCAAGAAACTTAATTTTGGGGGTGTTAATTAGAATGACACTCATTTTTAGTTCTGAATAGGCATCTAAGATCTCCCAGGAGCCCATAGGTGTATTGAGTGTCTTCTTCTGTTGTCTTCCATGACTTGACTCCTCAGTAGTGAATCCAGGAGTCCTGGTACCTTATTACAATGTAGGGGCCCTTCCATGTGGGTGGAGTTGAGCCTTTGGGGACCCATCTTTCCAGACTTTAATTAGGACTTGAGTCCCTGGAGCATATAGTGATGACTCCTTAGAATCTTTTGGGTCCTGGTTGACAGCCCACAAGCATATATCCTATTGGAATTGCCCAGTGGCCATGGTGTAAGACAGAGAGGTTATTGACATAAACAAAAGGTCTCCCATATAGTATCTCATAAGGACTAAGACAAACCTGTTCCTTAGGGGCAATACGGGTGTGAAGGAGAGCTATTGGTAAAGCCTCCTTCCATCCCAGAAAGGTCTCTCCTCGGTCATCTTTTTTGTCACTGATTTTAAAAATTGGTTGGCTCTTTCTCCTTTTCCTAAAGACTGAGTCCTCCAGGCACAATGGAGATAATAAGTAATGCCCAATGCTTTAGCGACCCCTTGGGTGACCTTAGAAGTAAATGATGTTCCATTGTCACTTTATAATGACTTAGACACACCAAATCTTGAAATGATTTCATGGACCAGTTTTTGTTTTTGTTTATTTTTTAAGCACCTCCTCAGCCTTCTCAGTGTGGGTGGGAAAGCCTTCAATCCATCCTGTAATGTACCTTCATGACTAATAGGTATTTATACCCTTGACAAACTGGCATCTGGGTGAAGTCCATCTGCCAGTCTTTTCCTGGGTAGGTCCCATGTTGTTGGACGGGCTGAGCCAGCTGGGGTCTTTGAGGTCCTTGGGGGTTGTTGAATTGGCAAGTTGGACAAGAGAAGACCACTTGCCTTATAGTTGTTTGGAGGCCTGTTCCTCTGAAGGACCTTTCTAGTAATCTTTGGAGGGCCTTTTCCCCTAAATGAGTGGTGACATGTAAGGAGTTAACCAACTTCCACTGGAGCTTTCCAGGCAGAAAAAAGAGTCCCTCCTTTGGAAACCACCCCATATGATCTTCGCGAAAGCCCTCACACTTAGCTTTAAGAGTCTCACCTTCAGTATATGAAGGAGTTTCTGGCAAATTAGTCTGTGGAACTTAGGTGGCAACCCCTATTAGGTCATTGTTCTGTAATGCTGCTCTCTTAGCTGCCTGATCAGCCTCTTGGCAGAGAAGGAAATGGCAACCCACTCCACTGTCCTTGCCTACAGAATCCTATGGACAGGGGAGCCTGGTGGGCTGCTGTCTATGGGGTCGCACAGAGTCAGACACAACTGAAGTGATTTAGCATGCATGCATGCATTGGAGAAGGAAATGGAAACCCACTCCAGTAGTCTTGCCTGGAGAATCCCAGGGATGGAGGAGCCTGGTTGGCTGCCATCCATGGGGTCGCACAGAGTCAGACACAACAGAAGCGACTTAGCAGCCACAGCAACAGCCTCTTGGTTCCCTCATGCCACTTCCGTGCTCCCTTTTTGGTGTCCTTGACAGTCATAGACTGAAAGCTCAGCGGGCAGATGGACTACATCCAAGAGTCTAAGAATTTGGTCACCATATTTGATTGGGCATCCTAGGGTGGTCAAGTGGCCTCTTTCTTTCCAAATAGCAGCATGTGCATGTAGCACCAGAAAGGCATACTTGGAGTCAGGGTAAATGGCTACTCTTTTTCCTTTTCCCAGCTCTAAAGCTTGAGTCAGGGCTTTGAGCTCAGCTAATTGTGCTGAAGTACCTGGTAGCAAAGGTTTAGCCACTACGGTCTAAAAAAGAGTACTACATATCTGGCTGTTCTTTTTCTATCCAAGACAAAGCTGCTTCCATCAGTGTACCAGATTCCTTCAGGATTGGTCAGAGGATCTTATGACAGTCCTTCTCAGGGTTTTGTCCAGTGGTCCAAGGTTTCTAGGCAAGAGTGAAAGGGGAGAGAGCCCTTGGGAGTAAGCAGGAGGGTGGCTGGGATGAGAACCTCACAAGGGGATGTAGTGGTTTTCCATCATCACTGCTTAATATCTGAGGATTCTTTGATCAGACATCCATAAATGGCCTCTCCCATTTAGGAGTTGTTTCACTTGGTGGCTGGTAAAAATAGTTAGTTTGCCCCCAAAAGAGAGTTTTAAAGCATCTTCTATCAGGACTGCAATAGCTGCAAGATTTTGAAGGCAGGGAGTCCAGCCTCCGGCAGTTGGATTGAGCCTCTTGGATAAGTAGGCTACATGCTGGGGCTCAGGTCCCAGCCTTTATGTTAACACTCCCAAGGCTATTCCTTCTTTTTCATGGACATAAAGTTGGAATGCTTTTTCTGGGTCTGGCAACTTCAAGCCAAGTGATTTAGTGAAGGCTTGTTTTGGTGTAGCCTCTACTTTCTTGAGAGTCCCTTGGACTGCAAGGAGATACAACCAGTCCATTCTAAGGGAGATCAGTCCTGGGTGTTCTTTGGAAGGAATGATGCTAAAGCTGAAACTCCAGTACTTTGGCCACCTCATGAGAAGAGTTGACTCATTGGAAAAGACTCTGATGCTGGGAGGGATTCAGGGCAGGAGGAGAAGGGGACGACAGAGGATGAGATGGCTGGATGGTATCACCGACTCGATGGACATGAGTTTGAGTGAACTCCGAGAGTTGGTGATGGACAGGGAGGCCTGGCGTGCTGCAGTTCATGGGGTCGCAAAGAGTCGGACACGACTGAGTGACTGAACTGAACTGAACTGCTTTCTTTTGAGGAATTCCCCACATCAATTGGATTGAATCATCCCGTCCCTTCAAGCTTTCATATAAGCGCTGGGCAATTAGATATGGTTGGGTATCCAGATTCTACAGTACTCAGTTAGCCCCAGGAAAGTTCGCAATTGTTTTTGAGTCATGGGGGAGGGCAACTGGAGGATTCCTGTACCTAATCAGAGGACAGCCTCCTGGACCCGTGTGTAATCTGAACCCCCAGGTAGGTGACCTTTGTCTTGACCATCTGTGCCTTAGCACGGGAGACTTTATATCCCCTCTCTGCCAAAAATTTGAAAACCTGAATTGCATAATGTTGGGCATTTTTCTCATCTGGAGAGCAGATTAGTAGGTCATCTATGTATTGCAATATTTTCCCATTAGCTCCCAGGTCCAGACCTAGGAGATCCTGGCTAAGAGCCTGCCTGAACTGGTCAGGGCTATCTCTGAACCCCTGAGGTAATATTGTTCAAGTCATCGGTTGGTGTCTTTCTTCTGGATCCTCCCGCTTGAAGGCAAAAAGGTGTTGGGATTCTTTAGCCAGTGGTATGCAAAAGAATGTATCTTTGAGATCAAAAACTGTAAACCACTTGGCACTGGGCAGGATTTCTCCCAAGATTACATAGGGATTGGGTACTGTGGGATGGATGGGGACTACAGCTTCATTTGTGATCCGGAGATCATGAACCATTCACCAGGTTCCATTCTTTTCCTTTACAGGGAGGATTGGGGTGTTACATGACTAATTGGTGGGGACCAATAGCCCACACGGCAAGGAATTTATTTATTAGAGGCTGTAGTCCTTCCTGAGCTTCTCTTCTGAGGGGATATTGTTTCTGGTTAGGAAACCGAGTGGGATCTCGGAGGACAGTGATGACTGGTTCAACTTGGTGGGCTTGTCCAGGAGTCCCCTGCTCCCACACCTAGGGGTTAATTTTGTCTTCCAATAGCTTTTAGTCTCTCTCTATTGGAGAGGGTGTATTGGATTCTTCAGTAGTAACCAGAAGCTGTAGGGCTCTAGGGGCTGAAAAGCTTCCCATCACAAGGGTAGTCCCCAGTTTAGTAAATATAGCTCATCCCAATAAGGGAATAGGACACTCAGGGACCACCAGAAACTGGTGAGAAGGTATTTGTCCATCCCAGCAACAAAGCAGTGCTTGGGTGAATCTTTAAGTTTTTCCTGTAGCACTCAAAATGGTACAGGTTTGGGATTAGAAGGCTCTTGAGTAGGAGGTCAGGACAAAGTAGGTAGCCCCTGTGTCAACCAAGAAATTCTTGGACTTAACTGCCACATCCAGTTGCACCCTTGGCTCCAGCCCCGTGATGGTTATCTGTGACAGGCGGGCTGGCTGGAGTGGGCAGCTTCAGTCCTGTTGAACCATGATGAGGAAAGGCATGGCTCTTGACCTTGAGGCTCTTGGGTCCCAAAGGCCAAGTGCCACCCAGTGTCCTAATTGATGGCATTTGTAGCAAGCCATTTGAGGAGACTTGTCAAGATTTGGACACTCTGGCCCAATGCCTCTCCTGTCTAGAGATAAGGCATTTGCCTCCTGCCTAATCCTTCAAGGACTTGAGGTTTGCCATAGGGCTTCGCTGGAGGGGGGCCAGCAACTGGAATGCCTTATCTCTTTCCTTTCCTCCGTCTCCTGGGCCTTGGCCTCCTTCTCCTGTTTTCTGTTATAAAAGGTATTGGTGGCTGTCTGAACCATCTCATCTAAAGAGGCAGCAGCGTCCTGCTGCTGTAGCTGTTGTAACTTTATTCTGATGTCTAATGAGTATTGGGACAGGAATTTGTCCTTTAAAATCACCTGTCCCTCGTAAGAGTCTAAGTCCAAAGTGGTAAACTTTTAGAGGGCCTCTTTTAGCCTTTCTAGAAAGGCAATGGTGTTCTCGTTGGGCTCCTTAGTTATTGCTGAGACCTGATTACTTTTTGCTGGGCTGCTTTCAGTCCTGCCTTCACACAGATCAGGAAATGATCCCTTTCCTAGATGTGCTCAGGGTCATTATAATTCCAATTAGGATCAGAGGAGGGGACTGCAGTTTCCCCATTTATCACTTGACATGTGAAGCCCTGTAGCATACTTTTGGGTTTCCTTAAAGGCTCAGGGTCAGATAAAGTTTGACTAAATATGACCATGATGTCCTTCCACATCAAGTCAAAGGTCAAGGTAATGTGTTTGAATGCATCAATATATTTGCCTGGGCCATCTGTATAGCTTCACAGGTCTTGTTTGATCTGTCTTAGTTCTAAGAGGGAGAAGGGCTTATGGACCCAGGTTGGTCTGAATTTTCCTCCAGTTTCGACGAAGGGACTTTTGTGGAGGAGGTGCTCCCAGATATGGGGGCATGTTTGAATACAAAGAAGGGAGCATCAGGCAACTCAGGAGCTGTGGGAGGTGAGCCTTCACAGGGAGGTTCCTTCTCTTGTTGTCTGTACCTAACATCATTTGCCTAGTACTCTCACTTTTAGGGCATACAACAATCCCATATTTATGACAGAGTTCCTTCATATCTCTTAGTTGGAAGAAAATTTGGACGTAGGGGATCTCTGTCCATTTCCCTTGTCTTTTGCAGAATAATTCTAGCTGCAGGATGGTATTGTAATTTTAAACTCCTATCCTCAGGCCAGTATTCCTTGCCCCAAGAGGATACCATGGCAAATCAGTGGCACAAAATAATTTTAAGCAGTGTTTCCTTAGAGTTAGAGGATCGAAGAGCTTCCCGTTATCAAGGATGCATCTCAGTGGTTTCTGTCGGGGAGTGGATTGGTTATTTCCCATTTGAAAGACAGTGATGACAGGGAGGAAAAGCAAAAAGAAAAAACTAATAGGCCTCTTCAATTTCCATGGGTGGACTTCCTTAGGGATGAGTTTTTCTGAAGCTTATCCTACCCAGTACTGTTGCAGCCTGAAAGCCAGGTGTCCCTGGTTCAGGATGCAGATCCCCAGGCCGGCTGAGGTGTGACAGCCTCCTGGAGATTGAATCCCCAGGCAGGTCAAGGCATGTCGACCTTCTGGGACTCCTGGACTGGAGTTGGGTATCCCCAAGGTCTCCATTGTGACCAGTGCTGGGTAGGATTAAGGGGTTGTAATTTTAACTCATTGCCAGTTCACCACAGATGGGAATAGATATCATGATGTAAAGCAATCCAAGCCTATGCCCTGAGACTGGGAACCTGGTGAAGCAGCCATAAGCCTTATCCTCTTACTGCTCTAAGGGATTTTAAGTTAATGATTTCCTCCTCTACTCCTCTATAAGAGCTGGTTAGGTTGTCTCCAATGGTTGATATTTCATTGTCATAGACCCACTTTAGGTAATATCAGAAGTAACAAAGGAGTAGGTTATCTAGTCCTGTTAGGGGCATTAAGAGTATTTTAATAATAATTGGGGTGGAGCAATGTTCCCTGCAAGGGGGCAGGGTCCTGGTTGTAGGAGTTAGTAAGTGGCTTAAGAATAAATTGATAAGAGGCAACAGATTTTCCATAAAAGTGGAGTGGAGATTTGATCCTAGGGTATGTTTGTAACTTTAGGAGAAGGGTGGTAAGGGTTTGGGCCCAAACAGCCTGTAGGGCTAACTCCCAAAGTGGCAAACATTATCCCTGGAAGCCCAACTGCGTTTGAAGGGATGCCAACAGATGGATTTCTAGCAGGCATTGTGTGCCTGTCACCTGCCCTAGTGGGTCCACTGAGATATACTGTTGTTGCACATGTTGTAGGAAACATGGAAGATGAAGGCTTGATATCTAGAGGGATTGGATATTATATAGTATTTCTCTCCTAAGGGCCAGTTATTTTCTGGTTGTTCCTACAGAAGATTGTAGAGGCAAGATTGTGGGTCCATATGGGGTGTCCCTGCAGAAGATTGTAGAGGCAAGATTGTGGGTCCATATGGGGTTCAGGGAAGAGCATGAAACAGGAGGGAAGGGGGCAGGGCACAACTTTTGAAAGAATGACATAGCCCAAGGGCATAACATAAACTGATTAAAATCAAATGGGTCCAAGATGACAAGTCAAATTCAACTAAACCTTGATCCCCAAACTGCAAGCTAAATGACACACCCAAAGATGGCAGGGAAGTTCCAAGGCACTGTCAAAAGAAGGAGGAGTGTGTGGTTCCCCAATGGTTGGGGTGATCCTCCTACTCATTAGCATATGAGTTTACCTAGCTTGAAAAAACTAGCCACACCACATTCCACAGCCAAAGCACTTGCCCTCTGTGATGGCCCACATCTTGTGGACAGTGCTTCTCTCTGAATCCTAACAAATCCACCTCTTAACTATGGCTGTGTCTCTCACTGAATTGTGTTTTTCAGTACACTGGGCTTCTTGTCACTTCCCCTGCACTGGCTTTTCTTCTCATTCTGCTTCCACTGTGAGAGCTTTCACTGAGTTGGGCTCCTGCTGTGCTTGGCCTCTTCCTTGCTGGGGGCCAAGCCAAGGTTGTTTCAGCCAGGTTAAATCCAAGTCATGGCACCAGAGATGTCGGGGGAGTTTGTAATTTCCTCGGTTTTGTCTCGTTTTAACAAAAATTTGAAGTGACTGACCAGCATTGCAGCCCTTGGACGGACCAATGTTATAGCTCTCAGATGGATGAGTGTTACAGTCCTTGAATGGACCAATGATACAGCTCAGTGTTATTTAGAAAGTAAAGGAAAATACAACCTTGAGGGCATGAGAGCATGCTGACCCAAAAGACCTGAAGAGAAGAGAGGCCCCCAGCCCAATTTTGGCTCCTCTTTTTATATGTTTTTTTCTCCTCCCCCTGGGCCTGCCTTATGTAAATTGGGCTAGCCACGAGTGCTATTTGTTCTACCTGAGGTCCTCACTCTGGTCCTCGCACCTTCCTTTGTCTATTTTCATGGACTTTTCCCTTCCTTTTCTTTTATCCACCACCATTCTGGACTCCCTTTTCCTATTCTAACTACCTAACATGGTAATTATAAGTACTTTTTCACTTAAAATGTCTGAATAGATGAACTTACGCTAGTTTTCTCACAAATTCATGTCAAGACACATCCATTGTTGACATAAAATAAGAAAAAAGTCACTGGAGACTATTTCCTGTTTCATGCCTACTGGACTCCTTATTTCACCAAACCATATTAAAAGGTAGAAGATATACCGACTTTTAAAGCTTTCAGGTAAAGCTTTGTTTCCAGACATTGCTTTCCTATGTAAGACTAAATATGTTTAGAAGAGAGAGCCTTCCTCCTTGTTGTGTGAACCTCTGTTCAGCTGATTTTATTCTTCTGTAATTATTTTGGTCACTGATGTGTTACCATTATTTCAGCTACTTGATACCAGAGCACACCATATTTTAGACATTATTATACTTGATTTGAGTAACCCAGAATTCTATGCTCTAATTAAGTTATTCAGATGGATAGATAATTACATTTCTTTGGGCAATGAGGTCCTTTCAATCAACCAGGGAAGCACAAACAGCCATTTAAGTTAACTTTTAATTTTGTTACTTGTTAATGAACATTTATAAAGAACATGAAAATGTAAAATTCATTTACTCTGAGGGAAAAAATGTGAAACTTTAAACCTAATTCCTATTATCATTAAATATTTAGATTTATTAAAATTCTTTTGTAATTAAATGGCTCACTTCTCCTGTACTTATATTAACATTCATATTTCTCTACATCTTATTTGTATGAAATTGTCTTGAAGTTCAGAAGTAGATTCCCTATTCTTTTTTCCTCCTTTTAAACTCACTTTCTTAATTTTTATGAACTCACTGTACATTCATGCTCAGTCATATCCAACTCTTTTCAACCTCCATCCATGGGATTTCCAGACAAGAATACTGGAGCGGGTTGCCATTTCCTTCTCCAAGGGATCTTCCCAACTCGGGGGTTGAACCTGTATCTCCTACATTGCAGGCAGATTCTTTACTGCTGAGTCATCAGGGAAGCCCATTATAAACCTAGCACCTCTATTTAATCTGAATATTTAGGATCAAATTTTTACAAGTTTTGTATATAAATTTAGCCAATTGTTGAGAACATTGAAGTTTGACCTAATCAAACACAGTCGTTCACTGTTTTCACCTGGAATTGTGTAATCTCTGTGACACTACAAGGCTCTATATCTAAGCCATTACTCACTTTGGTATATGAGATTAAAGGTACTTGTTCAATTATCAAGATCATGTGCCTGTTAACTCAGAATAAATGAACAGAGTTAGTGTATCATTTGCTGTCCCAGGGACACTGGCACATATATCCTATCCAATTTGGGTTTTAAAAAGCAACAGTTTCAGAAACCATTGTATAACATTATAACTAAAATCAACTGGCAGTATACTTAGAAAAAAATATCACAATACAGTTCAAGTTGCTCAGTCGTGTCTGACTCTTTGCAACCCCATGAACCACAGCAGGCCAGGCCTCCCTGTCGATCACCAACTCCCGGAGTTCACTCAAACTCATGTCCATTGAGTCGGTGTTGCCATCAAGCCATCTCATCCTCTGTTGTCCCCTTCTACTCCTGCCCTCAACCTTTCCCACCATCAGGGTCTTTTCCAATGAGTCTGCTCTTTGCATCAGGTGACCAAATTATTGGAGTTTCAGCTTCAGCATCAGTCCTTCCAATGAACACCCAGGACTGATCTTTAGGATGGACTGGTTGGATCTCCCTGCAGTCCAAGGGACTCTCAAGAGTCTTCTCCAACACCACAGTTCAAAAACATCAATCTTCTGCACTCAGCTTTCCTTATCGTCTAAATCTCACATCCATACATGACCATTGGAAAAAATATAGCCTTGACTAGATGGACCTTTGTTGACAAAGTAATGTCTTTGCTTTTCAATATGCTGCCTAGGCTGGTCATAACTTTCCTTCCAAGGAGTAAGTGTCTTTTATTTATTTATTTTTAATTTTATTTTATTTTTAAACTTTACATAATTGTATTAATTTTGCCAAATATCAAAATGAATCCGCCACAGGTATACATGTGTACCCCATCCTGAACCCTCCTCCCTCCTCCCTCCCCATACCATCCCTCTGGGTCGTCCCAGTGCACCAGCCCCAAGCATCCAGTATCATGCATCGAATCTGGACTGGCAACTCGTTTCATACATGATATTTTACATGTTTCAATGCCATTCTCCCAAGGAGTAAGTAATTTCATGGCTGCAGTCACCATCTGCAGTGATTTTGGAGTCCTCCTCTCACCAAAATAAATTCAGCCACTGTTTCCACAGTTTCCCCATCTATTTGCCATGAAGTGATGGGACTAGATGCCATGATCTCAGTTTTCTGAATGTTGAGCTTTAAGCCAACTTTTTGACTCTTCTCTTTCACTTTCATCAAGAGGTGCTTTAATTCTTCACTTTCTGCCATAAGGGTGGTGTCATCTGCATATCTGAGGTTATTGATATTTCTCCTGACAATCTTGATTCCAGCTTGTGCTTCCTCCAGCCCAGCATTACTCATAATGTACTCTGCATATAAGTTAAATAAAGCTGGGTGACAATATACAGCCTTGACATACTCCTTTTCCTATTTGGAACCAGTCTGTTGTTCCATGTCCAGTTCTAACTGTTACTTCCTGACCTGCATACAGGTTTCTCAAGAGGCAGGTCAGGTGATTTGGTGTTCCCATCTCTTTCAGTATTTTCCATAGTTTATTGTGATCCACACAGTCAAAGGCTTTGGCATAGTCAATGAAGCAGAAATAGATGTTTTTCTGGAACTCTCTTGCTTTTTTGATGATCCAGCAGATGTTGGCAATTTGATCTCTGGTTCCTCTGCCTTTTCTAAAACCATCTTGAACATCTGGAAGTTCACTGTTCATGTATTGCTGAAGCCTGGCTTGGAGAATTTTGAGCATTACTTTACTAGCATGTGACATGAGTACAATTCAAACATAGCTTAAATACATTGGCTTTCTTCTTTGTATTCTGATTTTCCTGAATGTGGACATGTTGAAGAGAACAGAGTGTTGTTCTCTTGGGTTTCAGAAGGGTTCCTTTCCCCATCTGCCTGCTGGAAGTGTGAGGTGATTCTAGTCTGACATTTCCCGTGAGAACATGGTACCACTCTTGGAGATGAACCGCAGAAACTTGTTTTGGCCCTCATGACTGGGTGCCCTTCGGGTTTTACATTGGTTTGCCTACACTGAGCCACCAGCAGCGTGTCAGTTATAGTTCAGGAGTTCCTACACTGGCACAGGTTACCTCCGTGAGCTCTACCATGCTCTCAGGAAAATAACAGAAAATAACACCTCATGCTTCCAGCAAGGGTGAGAAAGGGCAACCTTTTTGAAGTACATCAGAATACACCATTCTCCTTAAGGAGGACTGACCTCAGGATAAAGTAACTAGAGCCTAACCTTTTGAGTTTTATCAGACTGTAATTGAATTGAGGGAAGGGATACTTCTAACTCCAGCCTGCACTACCCAGAATGTCCCACCTATAGGAGGAGAAAAAAATTAACATTTGTGGAGCTTTCAGACCAGAGACATAGGCTCACCAACAGACTGAGACCTAATCAAAGAACTATAATATGCTTCCCCTCTCCCAGCTCCTCAGCACCCTGTTACTAAAGGTCTGTTTGCAGCAGTTCCTTTTATGTATGGATATCAAGAAATAATTATAAGGCATAATGAAAGGCAAAGAAAAAAAATAAAACACTGCCCCCCCCCAAAAAAAAATCTGAAGAAACAGAGCACTAGAACCAGACATGGCAAAGATGTTGAAATTATAATATTGAGCATTTAAACTACTATGATTAATTAGCTCTATGAGAGAAGGGCTCTCATCGATAAAGTAGATAGCAGGCAAGAACAAAAGGGGATTGTAAACAGACATGGAAATCCTAAAAAAAAATAAAAAAAAAACTTATTAGAAACAAAATACTGTAACAGCAAAAGAATTGCTTCAGTTTTAATGATACACTGGATGTAACTAATGAAAGAATCTCTGAATTTGAAGATACATCAGTAGAGACCTCCTCTACTGAAAAGCAGGCTTCTCAAGTGGCTCAGTGGTAAAGAATCAGCCTGTCAATGCAGAAGACTCTGGTTCAACCCCTGGGTCGGAGAGATCCCCTGGAGAAGGAAATGGGAACCCACTCCAGTATTGTTGCCTGGAAAATTCTGTGGACAGAGGAAACAGATGCGCTACAGTTCATAGGGTCGTGATAGAGTTGGACTGGACTTAGTGACTAAACAACAATGATAACAACAACTTAACTACAGGTTCAGGGGGATCAGAGAAAACCAAACAATATAAATGGCAATAAATTTACACTTAGGCATATCACTTTTTAACCATTGAAAATAAAAAACAAAGACAAAATACTGGGTGCTAAAAAGCCAGGGTTTGGTCAGGGAAGGGTACTTTTTATAGAAACAAAGATAAGAGTTACAATATGACTTATCTTTGGAAACCATGCAAGCAAGAGAGTGGAATGAACTATTTTAAATGGTCAGAGAAAGACCCAACAGCCTGGAATTGTGTACCCTGGAAATTATCTTTCAAAAATGAGGGGAAGAAGACCCTTCCAGACAAACAAAAATTTAGGTAATTTGTTGTCAGTAGATTGGCCTTGTTTAAGTGTTTAAATGTTTAAAGTAACTCTTTAAAGAAATGTTTAAAGGAGCTCTTTAAAGATAAGAGGAATAATACATGTCAGAAACTTGGAACTCTATTATAAGAAAGTAGCATCAAAGAAGAGATAATGAAAGTAATATACATTTATCTTTCTTGTTGATCAAGCAGATAAGTTCAAAATAATAGCAATGTACATGATTATGTGCTTATTATACAACTTATGTGTGTATATATGTGCTTGGGTATGAATATAAGTGAGCTGAATGAAGCAGTGCCAAAAGGGATGGCAGGAAGGAATTAGGGTGTTTTTTGGTGGTGTTATTTTAAGGTACTCTTCTCTACTCCTGTAGTGAAAGTTAAAGTGAAGTTGCTCAGTCGTGCCGGACTCTTTGCGAGCTCCTACATCCATGGGATTTTCAAGGCAAGAGTACTGGAGTGGGTTGCCATTTCCTTCTCCAGGGAATCTTCCCAACCCAGGGATTGAACCCAGGTCTCTCACATTGTAGACAGACGCTTTACCGTCTGAGCCACCAGGGAAGTCCTATAGTAGTATAGTGTTATTTGAAGGTAGACTAGGATTAGCTATAAATGTGTATTTCCAGATTCGAGGGCAACTATTTGAAAAGTAAATAATATCTCTATACATACATTATATAAACAAACACGTATAGGCACACATGTGCATATATATATATATATGTGTGTGTGTGTGTGTGTGCACGTGTGTGTGTGTATGTATTGATGCTTTGGAACTGTGGTGTTGGAGAAGACTCGTAAGAGTCCCTTGGACAGCAAAGGGGTCAAATCAGTCAATCCTGAAGGAAATCAGTCCTGAATATTCATTGGAAGTACTGATACTGAAGCTCCAATACTTTGACCATCTGATTCAAAGAACTGACTCATTGGAAAAGACCCTGATGCTGGAAAGATTGAAGGCAGGAGGAGAAGGGGATGGCAGAAGATGAGATGGTTGGATGGCATCACCAACTTGATGGACATGAGTTTGAGCAAGCTCCAGGAGTTGGTGACGGACAGGGAAGCCTGGTGTGCCACAGTCCATGGGGTCACAAAGATTCGGACATGACTGAGTGACTGAACTGGATATGTATATCCAGTATACTTAAAGAGAAAATGGGATCATATATAATATTCCTTTATAATCACTAAAGGTAAAAAGAGTGAAAAAATAGGAACAAAACCAGAAAAGAGTAATGGATATGTGAAATAATATTCTAGCTGTACCAATAAAGACTTTGAATATCAATGGTCTAAATGTACCAATTAAGAGACAGGGATCGTCAGAATGAGTCCCAAGTACATGCTGCTTACAAGAAACTCATTTTATACATACACACACACAGAGACACACATAGGAACATACTCTCAGGAATGCTGAGATGCACATACCCCCAGAGACTCAGAAATGTACAAACCGAGAGACACCCAGAATAACCCAGGCAGAGAAATATAGATACACACAAAGACATGTACAGATACAGAAATGACACACCCCAAGAGACACTCAGACACATCCCCAACAAACCCCCAGAGGTATTGCCTGAGACAACCACACCCATCCAGAGCCATAGAGACCAGTTACCCACAGACACCCACACAGACTATAATTAAATGGGTTTGAGATACACCATGCTAAGTGTAATTTTACAACAGAGAAGTAGCTATATTAATTTCAGACAGTCCCAACTTCCAATAAGGAAAGCTGTCAGCTACATAATGATAAGCAGACCAGGTTTCCAACAAGACATCACAATCCTTAACATGGGTACACCTAACAACAGTGTATGTGAAGGAAAAACTAATAGAGCTTCAGGGAGAAATCGATTAATCCACTATCCTAGTCAGATATTTCAACACTTTCTATCCAAAATTAACATACCTGGAAGGCAGAAAGTCAGGACTTGATATGTATTATCCAAAATACATAAAGAACTCTTAGCAATAAGAAAACAAGTAACGTAACTAAAAACTAGTCCAAAGACAGAGACAGACAGACATATCACTGTGCTCTGGGATGCTGATAACAAAGGCGCCTCTGTATGTGGGGGTCAGGGTCTATATGGGAAATCTGTTGACCTCCCTCTCAATTTCCCTTTGAACAAAAGCTGGCGTAAAAATTGTCTTAATAGAAGAAACAATTTTTAAAATGCCTACTCATGGTATTTCAAACCAGCTTAATTTTTTGTGGAATCAAATAGGTACACCAAATAGGTTATGCTCTCTCAAGAAATAGCTGATAAAATTGTGGCTTAGCCAAAAACTGCCATTTCAAAGTAGCAAGAATTTTCTCCCCCAAATATTGTAACTTGGTGTTATCTGAAGAAACTTTAAAACAGGCTGTTCTGTATTCCATGGTGGGGGAAGCACGAAATTTTGTCCCTTTTCTTAGGCGTTGTAAGCCTGACACCTTTGATAACTGGGCTGTCAAGAAGCATTGAAACATATACATTACCATATGTAAAATAGATAGAAGTTGCTGTATAGCACAGGGAGCTCAACCCAGTGCTCTGTGACAATCTAGAGGAGTGGGATGGGGTGGAGTGAGGGGGAGGTTCAAGAAGGAGGGGTTGTATGTATATATACAGCTGATTCATGTTGTTGTGCAGCAGAAACCAGCATAACATTGTAAAGCAATTATCTTCCAATTAAAAATGTAAAAAGAGCTACCTGGCCCAGTGGAACAATGAGAAAGGTCCTCAGAGGTAGACAAGCATCTTACCATGCAGTGTCACCATGAAGGTACTATTTCATTGCTGAGTGGGACCTGCTTCTTGCTAAGTCATACAAGAGGGCTTAACTTTTTTCCTCAAGATATAAGTTCAGCCTTGATGCTGCCTTAATTGGACCCTCATTGAGATTCAGAGAGGGCAGTGGAAATATTTTATATGAAGTATATACTGGAGAAGCATCAGAAGTAAATACTGATCTTACTCAGGGTATGAAGTTGTTGTAGATACGTGGGCCACCCCAGTGAACTATGTGGAAGAAAACCAGGCTTGAATATTATGAGCAAAGGAAATTAAAAGATTGTAACCAAACCTATTAAAAGAGTAGAATATTTGAGGGCCACAGATTTATATTGTGCAACCTGTATCTTGAGTTAGTAGAAACATTTCTTTTGTCTTTCAGAACTTTTATGTATGGGGGACAAAAGAAAGTTCAACTCGGGTGTGCAGCTGAATGCAGAGTTTGATTACACTATTACTAATTTTACTAAATTTGTATATGTATTTAGATAGTCATTTTTGTGCTGCTTATTACACATTATGTATAAACCATACATGTATAGACTATACATGGTCATGTGTAGACCATGAATAGTTCAGTGGTTTGCCCTACCTTCTTCAATTTAAGTCTGAGATTGGCAATAAGGAGTTCATGAACTGAGCCACAGTCAGCTCCAGTTCTTGTTTTTGCGGACTATATAGAGCTTCTCCATCTTTGCCTGGAAAGAATATAACCAATCTGATTTTGGTGTTGACCATCTGGTGATGTCCATGTGTAGAGTCTTCTCTTGTGTTGGAAGAGAGTGTTTGCTATGACCAGTGCATTCTCTTGGCAAAACACTGTTAGCCTTAGCCCTGCTTCATTTTGTACTCCAAGGCCAAATTTGGCAGTTACTCAAGGTATCTCTTGACTTCCTACTATAGCATTCTAATCCCCTATGATGAAAAGGACATCTTTTTTTGAGTGTTAGTTCTAGAAGGTCTTGTAGGTCTTCATAGAATGGTTCAACTTCAGCTTTTTCAGCATTACTGGTTTGGGGCATAGACTTGGATTGCCGTGATATTGAATGGCTTGCCTTGGAAGCGAAGTGAGATCATTCTGTTGTTTTTGAGATAACACCCAAGTACTGCATTTTGTAATGTTTTGTTGACTGTGATGGCTACTCCATTTCTTCTAAGGGATTTTTACCCACAATAGTAGATATGATGGTCATCTGAATTAAACTCAGCCTTTCCAGTCCATTTTAGTTCACTGATTCCTAAAATGTCAATGTTCACTCTTGCCATCTCCTGTTTGACCACTTCCAATTTACCTTGATTCAGGGACCTCACATTCCAGGTTCCTATGCAATATTGTTCTTTACAGCATTGGTCTTTGCTTCCATCACCAATCACATCCACAACTGGATGTTGTCTTTGCTTTGGCTCTGTCTCATAATTCTTTCTGGAGTTATTTCTCCACTCTTCTCCAGTAGCATATTGGGCACCTACCGATCTGGGGAGTTCATCTTTCTGTGTCCTATCTCTTTGGCTTTTCATACTGTTCATGGGGTTCTGAAAGCAAGAATACTGAAGTGGTTTGCCATTCCTTTCTCCAGTGGATCATGTTTTGTCAGAACTCTCCACCATCACCCATCTGTCTTGGGTGGCCCTACATGGCATGGCTCATAGTTTCATTGAGTTAGACAAGGCTATGGTCCATTTGATCCTGTTGATTAGTTTTGTGTGATTGTTATTTTCATTCTGTCTGTCCTCTGAAAGATAAGGATAAGAGACAATGAAAGATTCCTGATGGGAGAGACTGACTTGGGGAGAAACTAGGTCTTGTTCTGATGGGAGTGGCCATGCTCAGTAAATCTTTAATCCATATGTCAACTTTTAAATTGCCTTCTTGTTTGGGAAAGACAATTTGTTTCTTGATATTTAACTCTGATAATTCATTAACTTTTGAAGCTGAAAATACATCTATTTTGCATAAATTTAGTTAATGGACAACTAGTAAAGCTAAAATAGATTTTTAAAAAATTGCATGTCAAATACTAAAGAGAATTTAGAAAATAAAGTATTAACTGGATACCATCTTGCATTTTTGGTAGCAGTTGTACAGTGTTAATACAGTATATTCTTGCATCAAGGAACAAAATTCTTTTTTTTTTAATATTTATTTATTGTTGAAAGCTATGTGATTAATATTTTAGGTCATGAAAGACAAGACTTTGAAATAATAGGCAAGATTATGGAACTCGGTCTGCAAGTTAGTGGAGGCTCACAATCCTAATAGTTCCCCAAATATCAAAAAAAAAAAAAAAAAAAATGGAGGTGTTGAAAATTAGCATAGAAGTAATAAGTAGTCAAAGTAAAAAGAGAAAGTCATTGCTTTTCAGCAAAGCTTTAACAAATGAATATAACAAAAGAAAATGCTGCAGCTTAGAAAGTAATTTGGTATTCTACCATTGCATTTCTAGTGTATAATAGGTTTTATGTCCTTTATTCTTTGTAATATGTTCATTATGCACCCAACTTAGAGCAAAGTCAGCCAGAGTGTCTCTTAAAAGTATGAAAGAGGGATTTCCCTAATGGTCAGTGGTTAAGACTCTGAACTTCCATTGCAGGAGGCATGGGTTGGATCCTTGGACAGGGAACTAAGTTCCTGCATGCTGTGCAGCCAGAAGGGAAATATATATATACACACACACACACACACACGCACACACACACATATATATGTATGTTACAATATATATACATATGTAATAGGGTTATAGTTATATGATCTTTTGAACTACAGAAGCCTGGCTTTAGGTTATCTGCTGCCGCTGCTAAGTCATTTCAGTTGTGTCCGACTCTGTGTGACCCCATAGACGGCAGCCCACCAGGCTCCCCCGTCCCTGGGATTCTCCAGGCAAGAACACTGGAGTGGGTTGCCATTTCCTTCTCCAGTGCATGAAAGTGAAAAGTGAAAGTGAAGTAGCTCAGTCGTGTCTGACTCTGTGCGACCCCATGGACTGTAGCCCACCAGGCTCCTCCATCCATGGGATTTTCCAGGCAAGAGTACTGGAACAGGGTGCCATTGCCTTCTCCGATTAGGTTATCTAGAGGATCATAATTCAATATTAATATAAAATGTGAGTAAGAATATTTAGTTTCCTGTTGAAGAAAAACTATTTTACCAACACTCAGTTTATTTCCCAACGGTTAAAGAAGATATGCTTTTTTTCTGTGTATATCACTCATATGTCTAAAGTGGAGAGTGATAATACCACTCTGCAAGCCTCATCTAATGCTGCATACACTCCATCATGTACTTGTTTGTGAGGAAACAAAACAAGCCCATCCATCAGTTAATGCCTATCAGTCAAATCTGAATTATAGCTGTAGAATGTGTTCTTGTAAAATGTGTTTCAAAAGATAATTTTTCCTTTAGTCCAGCAAGGGCTGACTTGGATAACACAGATATGGTATCTTATTTAATTGAAGGACCTTTGTTTAATTAACAGTGATATACGTAGGGCTGTTTAATGTTCATGGCTAGGAAGTAAAAAGCCACCATGCCTCTTAGTCTTCTTCATCTGGGTTATAAAGTCTATTTTACTCTTTTGTCTATATCAAAATTTGGGTTTGCTTTCCATCAGATTAACAGTGCTTTTTAAAAAGATGACTTTTTAAAATTTCTTTATCCACAACAGTTTGCAAATGCAGACTATGCAGCACAAAGGGGCACTGAATATTCATAGGATTAATAAACAGATAAAAGTGAAAAATGAACATAGTGATGATAATTAGTTTGGGATGATAAAGAACAAATAAGATAAAATAATTAAAACTAAATATTTCAGTTGCAATGCACATATTTTTATGAGCTTTGGCTGAAAGAGACAACAAAAATAATTTTAATCATAATAGGTAAGAATGTAAAATGAGAAGGGATAGCTTAAGAATAGGTTCCTTTTTTCTCTTTGAAATTTAAAATTTCCTTAACAGGTTTTTATTTGATTCTTCAATGAGAAGTGTCAACAGTTTCTTCCCTTCTAATCTTCTTTCTAACTGCTTTCTAATAGAAATAAGTGTTCCCCACTCCTAGTCTCCACGTGGGAAGGTGATCCCTGAGGAAGTTCTTCGGCTCTTATTTTCTTTGTCCATTTTTTCCCTCCATGAAGGGTAAGCAAGGGGCTCTGTCTTACCTGATACTTAATCTCAGACGAGCAATAGAACCTGACAGTCTCATGTCCTCCTCTCTGGGGCCAGCCCAGCCCACCCCTCCATGCAGTCATCTGGGCAGGACTCCCTAAAACAGGGTCCTCTCTGGTTGTTTATTATTTATCACACTATGATCACATAGTGGTCTGTCATTACTTTGCTCTCAGCCCAAACTGCCTCTTTTATTCCCAGGTTATTTCATTGCATGCTCTGAAATCTCTGCAAATGTTGGAAAACAGATTCTCACCCTAACTTCTCTCTTCTCTGTTCCCTTTATCGACTTGTACCAAAAGTGGAAATTTTCTGTTACCGCATTAGATGTGTGTGTGTGTGTATGTGTGTCTTAGTCACTTAGTTGTGTCTGACTCTGCAACCCCATCGACTGTAGCCCACCATGCTCCTCTGACCATGGGATTTCCTAGGCTACAAATTGGGATATAATATTACTTTAAAAAACTTTGCTTATTATAGATTTAATATCTAACTTGAATTGTGAGAAAATACCATTTTTTAACAATTTCTAGCTACACTACTAATATCCTTTTAGTTATTTTAAGTTCATGACTTAAAACTACTTCAAGATCTGGTAAAACCTGAAATGACTTGTGTAGTTTATAAGGCCACTTAACAGATCTATTTTAGGAAATTCTAGATATCTATGACACTCAAGGAGAATTTTAAAGACCATTATTGCTTTATTGAAACTGATGATGTTCAGTTGCTCAGTCAGGTCTGATACTTTGCAACCCCATGGACTGCTGCATGCCAGGCTTCCCTGTCTTTGACTATCCCCTAAAGTTCTCTCAAACTCATGTCCATTGAATTGGTGATGCCATCCAACCATCTCATCCTCTGTCACACTATTCTCCTCCTGCCCATAATCTTTCGCAGCATCAGGGTCTTATCCAATGAGTCTGCTCTTCCCATAAGATGGCCAAAGTATGGGAGCTTCAGCTTCAGCATCAGTCTTCTCCAACACTATAGTTTGAAGCATCAGTTCTTTGGTGCTCAGACTTTTTATGGTCCAACTCTCCCATCTGTACATGACTACTGGAAAAACTGTAGCTTTGACTAGATGGACCTTTGTTGGCAAAGTGATGTCTCTGCTTTTTAATATGCTGTGTAGCTTCATCATAGCTTTTTCCCTAAGGAGCAAGTGTCTTTTAATTTCATGGCTGTAGTCTCCATCCACAGTGATTTTGGAGCCCAAGAAAATAAAGTTTGTCACAGTTTCCATTGTTTCCCCATCTATTTGCCAACTTTTTCACTCTGTTCTTTCACCTTCAAGAGACTCTTTAGTCCCTGTTCACTTTCTTCCATTAAACTGGTATCATCAGCATATCTGAGGTTGTTGATAATTCTTCCTGCAATCTTGATTCCAGCTTGTCCTTCATCCAGCCTGCCATTTCGATGATGTACTCTGCATATAAATTAAATAAGCATGGAGACAATATACAGCATTTACCAACTAGTTTCTCAATGGTATTCCCATCTCTTGAAGAATTTTCCACAGTTTCCTGTGATCCACAGAGTCAAAGCTTTAAATGTAGTCATTGAAGCAGAAGTAGTTGTTTTTCTGGAATTCCCCTTCTTTGTGATCCAACAGATCTTTGCAATTTGATCTCTGGTTCCTCTGCATTTTCTAAATCCAACTTGTGCATTTGGAAGTTCTTGGTTCACATATTGTTGAAGTTTCCATTCGGTTCATTTCAGTTGCTCAGTCATGTCCAACTCTTTGCAAACCCATGGACTGCAGCATGCCATGTCCATTACCAACTCCAGCAGTTTACTCAAACTCATGTCCATTGTGTCAGTGATGCCATCCAACCATCTCATCCTCTGTTGTCCCCGTCTCTTCTTGCCTTCAATCTTTTCCAGCATCAAGGTCTTTTCTAATGAGTCAGTTCTTCGCATCAGATGGCCAAAGTATTGGAGTTTCAGCTTCAGCATCAGTCCTTCCAATGAATATTCAGGACTAATTGCCTTTACAATGGACTGGTTGGATCTTCTTGCAGTCCAAGGGACTCTCAAGAGACTTCTCCAACACCACAGGTCAAAAGCATCAATTCTTAGGCACTCAGCTTTCTTTATAGTCCTACTCTTACATCCATACATGACTACTGGAAAAACCATAGCTTTGACTAGGTGGGCTTTTTGTGCAAAGTACTGTCTCTGCTTTTTAATATGCTGTCTAGGTTGGCCATAATTTTTTTTTTCAAGTGCAAACATCTTTTAATGTCATGGCTGCAGTCACCATCTACTGTGATTTTGGAGCCCAAGAAAATAGTCTCTCACTGTTCTACTGTTTCCCCAACTATTTGCCATCAAGTGATGGGACCAGAAGCCATGATCTTATTTTTTGAATGTTGAGTTTCAAACCAACTTTTTCACTCCCCTCTTTCACTTTCCTCATGATGCTCTTTAGTTCCTCTTTACTTTCTGCCATAATGGTGGTGTCATCTGCATATCTGAGGTTATTGATATTTCTCCCAACAATCTTGATTCCAGATTGTGCTTCACGTAGCCCAGTGTTTCTCATGATGCACTCTGCATATAAGTTAAATAAGCAGGGTGACAATATACAGCCTTGATGTACTCCTTTCCCTATTTGGAACCAGTCTGTTGTTTCATGTCCAGTTATAACTGTTCCTTCCTGATATGCAGATTTCTCAGGAGGCAGGTCATGTGGTCTAATATTCCCATATCTTGAAGAATTTTCCAGTTTTCTGTTATCCACACAGTCAAAGGCTTTGACATAGTCAATAAAGCAGAAATAGATGTTTTTTGTAACTCTCTTGCTTTTTTTATGATCCTATGGATGTTGGCAATTTGATCTTTGGTTCCTCTCCCTTTTCTAAATCCAGCTTGAACATCTGGAAGTTCACAACTCAAGTACTGTTGAAGCCTGGCTTGGAGAATTTTGAGCATTACTTTACTAGCATGTGAGATGAGTATAATTGTGTGGTAGTTTGAGCATTCGTTGGCATTGCCTTTCTTTGGGATTGGAATGAAAACTGACCTTTTCCAGTCCTGTGGCCACTGCTGAGTTTTCCAAATTTGCTGGCTTATTGAGTGCAGCACTTTCAAGGCATCATCTTTTAGGATTTGAAATAGCTTAACTGGAATTCCATCATCTCCACTAGCTTTGTTCGTAGTGATGCTTCCTAAGGCCCACTTGACTTAGCATTCCAGGATGTCTGGCTCTAGGTGAGTGATCATACCATCGTGATTATCTGGGTCATGAAGATCTTTTTTGTATAGTTCTTCTGTGTATTCTTCCACTTCTTCTTAACATCATCTGCTTCTGTTAGGTCCATACCATTTCTGTTGTTTATTGAGCCCGTCTGTGCATGAGATGTTCCCTTGCTATCTCTAATTTTCTTGAAGATATGTCTAGTCTTTCCCATTCTATTGTTTTCTTCTATTTCTTTGCAAACGGAAGCCAGTAATTCACCTTTGTCTTTTTCCATTGAAATACTGAATAATATACATGTATAATACTGAATGTTTATTTTGACTCTTTCCTAAGGTAATTTCCTTTAAATAAGACTAACGGTTCCTTCAAAAGTTTATTCCTTACCCTGGGTCAGATTACTTTGCTTATTTTAAAATTGAATTTCTCACTTTTTAGATGGAATAATTTCACATATTACTGTGTGGTATATATGCATTTTTAAATAAGAAGTCACTTAACCTATTTTGAAATGCTATTCTATTAGAATTGTATATTTTACAAAGAAATCAGTATATTTATCATATGCAGAATAAATCTACAAATACATATACCTACATAGGAAAGCTAAACCTGCCTTAATGAATTGAGTATGACAATGACTTAATGATTCTACCTTTTTAATTTGTAATATGAGAATTGTATATAAAATAGTTGTGATAAGAGAAATCTATATTGAATATTTCTTTGATAAATAATACTCCCTGTACATCATTATTCATGTGCAGACTGAATTCCTAGCAAGGTATAACTGCTTTAAAAGCCATATATCAAATGTGTTAATGGCAAGTACTGTTAGAGGCTGAAGAACTCCAAGAACTTCTTTTGCCCTCCACTAGAACTGGATACTTAAAAATCTGAGAGTACTCAAGTAATGGTAAAGATATATTTTTCCTTTTATACCCTTGAATTGTGTACCACCTTTAATCTATAAACCATTAATAATATATAAACTAAACCCATTTAAGTGTTCTTTGTATATAGAATTCACACATACAAAGGGCTTCCCTGGTGGCTCAAATAGTAAAGAATCTGTCTGCAATGCCAGAGATATGGGTTTAATCCCTAAGTCTGGAAGATCCCCTGGAGAAGGAAATGGCAACTTGCTCTCGTATTTTTGCCTGAAATCCCATGGACAAGAGGAGCCTGGTGGGCTTCAGTCCATGGGGTCACAGAGTCAAACATGACTGAGCAACTGACACACAGAATTCACACCTTTTTAGTACTAAACACAGTAAGGAATGGTGAATTACCTATACAGTTGCTTTATGACTACAAGTACAGATGTTTTTTAATGTTTTTTAGTTTTTCAAGTTGAAAGGAATATAGTGCATAGTCAAGTGATTCAATATTGGTGTAGAATGTTTTCCCAAAAGTTGGTGATATGAAAAATAATACATAAAATGATAGAATATTCATTTCTAATAATACAAAAAGTATAGAAATATATACATATATATGTATAAATATAATTAATAGAAGAAAAGCATGACTGTACCACAGATCTTATTTGACACATTAGTGATTAGCTTAAATTATAATCCAAATATAATAAACAAATACAATATGCATATTGTTTGCAGTTGACTTATTTTAAAAATATATGGCATCTTCACTTTCAATATCTGGAAGTTATAATTGAATGTAGTACAGAATTATACTTTACTTTTTATTAAGCATTTTGGAGTTTTATGTTTAATTACCTAAAGTTCATCCTTCAGAGATAGCATGTAACTTTTACTGTGGGGAAAAAAATTATATTAAAGACATGACAATGAAATAGGCAGAGATGATGTCATGCATGTACATTTTTTCAAAAGGGCAAGGTTCCTTTTTGCTGCAAATGGGATCTGAGGAAGACAAAATCAGAAAATTAAACTATATCATCAGAATTTTGGACTCATGTGGTTACACTATTATTGAGGGATAATCTGAATAATCAGTTCACCTCAAATACAGCTCCCAGGAGAAGGCATTTTCATTTACATAACAAATAAAAAAATCCAGAAGGAATATAGTGCCTTGATCATCTCAATTTGGATATTACCATAAAGACAAATGCATTTCATTTTCTGGTAATTGAAAGTGGATATCAGTTATACATACAGTTAAATGCAGAATATCTGTTTAAGAAAAATATTTTTCTTCTTCTTATAGCTTAATATTATTAAGAAATATTTTTCTTAAATATTTCTGGTCCTAATTAAAAACCAAGGTGATTAACTTGCATCAGCTAAAATAATGTGAGGCAAGGTTTACCTCACATACTTATATTGCTATTTTCAGTGTTTTCCTCCCTGTTTCTCAAAGGTCACTTTCTGTTTTGGACACCAATGCATAGACATATTCCAAGGATACTATTATTTAGGTACCAGATGTCTTTAAAAATGAAACATACCCAACAGAAGAGGGCCTAGTAAAAATTCCTAGTAGTCCAATTAAATTTATATAATATCTTGAAAGAAATGCACACAGAATACAGAAATATAGTATATATGTCTCCTTTTTCAGATCTTATTTTACATATTTCAATATCATTTTATACTATACAGGATCATTTCACAGATCTTTTCATTTATACATGTTTCTTTTTAATGAAACATGTATACATGTTTCATTTATACATGTTTCTAAGTATGTTTCTAAGTATACATGTTTCATTTATACATGTTTTTAAGTACGGTTTTTAGTCTGAAATTGTATTGTCAGACTAAATTGTATTTAGTCTGAAATGTATAAATGTTTCATTTATACATGTTTCTAAGTATGTTTCTAAGTATACATGTTTCTAATGTATACATGTTTCATTTATACATGTTTCTAAGTATGATTTTTAGTCTGAAATTCTCATTTTTATTTCTATGTACTATTCACTCAAGTAAGCAAAATCTGATTTTATAGATTGTTTTTATATCTAGTCACTTTGCCAAGTTTTACAAGCTATCCCAACTTATTAAAAAAAAAAAAAAACTATTGGATTTGTTCATTACCTCGTTATTTTGTGTGTTTACATAAATTTTCCAGAAACATAGGCAGTATTAAATAATGATGGCCATATATGGCATCTGTCTCTAGTAGAACAGTTTTTAACTTTCTGTTGGTCTTTGGTAACTATTTAAATATCATTATATATGATTATACTCATTTTTTTGAGTGTTTACTAGACATTTACATTAAAAATGCTGCCAGAGATTATGTAACTTTTTAGTATATACTGATGTTGTTAACGGAGAAGGCAATGGCACCCCACTCCAGTACTCTTGCCTGGAAAATCCCATGGATGGAGGAGCCTGGTAGGCTGCAGTCCATGGGGTCGCTGAGTCGGACATGACTGAGTGACTTCACTTTCACTTTTCACTTTCATGCATTGGAGAAGGAAATGGCAGCCAACTCCAGTATTCTTGCCTGGAGAATCCCAGGGGCAGGAGAGCCTGGTGGGCTGATATCTATGGGGTCACACAGAGTCGGACACGACTGAAGTGACTTAGCAGGTAGCAGGATGTTGTTAAAAGTTCCATAAATTTTATAATGATCTTATTTCACTTGATTCATTGCTAAATAAGATATTATTTTTTGGATATCAGAACATTTTCTTTATTATTAGTTATTCAAATGAAAATTTTCCCTGTAATAAAAAAGGTTAAGAAAACCTTATGCCCTGAATAAGGTTGGCCTCATATTACCTCCCAAGTTGATAGTATACAGGGTCCAGGCACTTGAGCACTGAAGGAGCTACAGCAGTCTTTTCTTCACTCCAGCCAGCCTGATCCAGGCTGTACTGTTGGGGGAGTATATAATCTCCTCAGTTCTGTCTCACTGCAGCAAAGATTTGAAACAGTGGACCAGTGTTACAGCTCTGTTACAGCTCAGAGTTTTATTTGACAAGCAAAGGATAGTGCACCCTCGAGGCATGAGAGTGGGCCGACCCCAAAGGGAGGCCTCAATCCATCTTGGTTCCTCTTTTTATATGTTTTGTCTTCTCCCTCTGAGCCTGCCCTGTGTAAATTGGGCTAGCCAGGAGGGCTGTTTGTTTCACCTGAGGTTTTCACTCCATCCTACCATCATTTTGGACTCCTTTCTCCTATTCTAACTACCTAACAATACTGTGGCCCTTACCTTGGATACCTGGTTAGCTCTCCATATTCTTAATTGAAAACCAGGCTCAGAACTGAATCTCAGTCTGCCTCTTTGGGTCCTCAGTACTTTCAGGACCTGTGTGCTCTCCCAGGAGGCTGTGGTGTAAGTCCTTAATCCCTCAACTACCACTCCTGATGTGATGATGGATTGCATCTAAATTATACCTTCAATAAGCCTCTAATACGCCCACTAACCCAATGAAAAGACCATTATCTGCTCTGTCTTCATTGTGCCTTTCAGATCACATTACTTTTAACTGTCACTTGAACAAAATTACCATCTTAGAGTTTCTACTTACTTGACCCAATTCATCTAGTCTTCCTTAACTTTTTCAGTAACAATGTTTCTGAGATTTCCATATGTTAGATTAATGGTGAAAAGGAGTTTCTGTGAAAAGTAAAAATGAAGAATTTCTTGGATATAAAGGAATGCATAGATTTGTTCAAGGGCTTTCCTTGTAGCTCAGCTGGTAAAAAATCTGCCTGCAATGCAGGAGACCTGGGTTTGAACCCTGGGTGGGGAAGATCCCCTGGAGAAGGAAAAGGCAAACTACTCCAGTATTCTGGCTTGGAGAATTCCATGGACAAGGGACCCTTGTGGGTTATAGTCCATGGGGTTGCAGAGTCAGACACAACTGAGTGACTAACACATAGGTTTGTTTATTTTATGTAAACAGAATGTTAAAGTATTCCATTCCAAACACATGGTAAAAAATCTAATTTATGATTTGCATATGCACGCTTTTTATTAAGCACATACCATATATTTTGTAGTGTTACATGTTAGGCACTTATGTTAGAGTAGTGTATATCTCCATCATGATACTTAAATTTGGGAATGGAAGACATGGACATGTAAATAGATAAATTGTCATTATTTCAGATAGTGAGAAATGCCATGAGGACAGGAAAGTGACAGTTACTGAGATTAGTTAGTTGGTCTAATCAAAATTGTTTTTTTCAAAGTAGTGACCTAAGAGCTAGTACTTGACTGACAAAATGAAGTTAACCGCATGTAGGTATGAGAACAAAGAATTCCAAGATGAGGAAAACAATCAATAAGTGTATTGTGTAGAAACAAAATGAAGGCCAGGGGCTGATTTAGAAATGGGGGAAAGAGGTAGGCCCACCCCTATCAGAACATTTAGGTCAGTATAGGGAGTTTGAATGTTTTTGTAAGTCTTAACAGGTATTCTTTAGGTAAAAGGTATATGATATTTTATATCTAAATGCTCAACAACTTTATTTGGAGAAACACAATACAGCAAAATATCGCATACAATTTTCCATATTTTCGCTGTTTTTGAACAAGGAACATTTTTATTGTAAACATCAATTGTGTATCGAAAGTGAAATACTTTTGATATATTGAGGGGGAGACTTTATAGCATTGTCAAAGCAAAATAGTATTTCCTGTTGTAATTAGCAAGTTATTGTGAAAAAGTTTATGCAAAACTTGCTACTTAATATCATTTCTAGAACATGCTTGAAAAGTTGAGACATCTCAAAAATATTCAAATAGTGTCTCAAAAATCTATAAATTGCAAAATTAGTCAAACTGAAGTCATTATATGGAAGTTTATTCTTTCTTTATATGCCAGCTAGGAAAAGCTGATAAACCTGATTTGGGGCAGATCTGCTTGAAATGGTTTCTTGTTATCTATGAATAGGAGTGTGATTTAGGTGGGAGAATATACTTCACAATGCTAATATCTACTTGGAAATATTTAATACAGTTTAGCCTTTGTCAACGTGTATATTTAATTTCTGTGATTTTAGACACTCTCTTGTGTCAATATATAACTCAGTATATCATATCACTGAAACTTTTGAAAAAGTGAAAAATCCTCTTTGGGTTGTTTTCACTCAGCAAAAACAGGTGTAAAGTGAACTTTAGAAAAGAGGAGATACCTGTATAAATATGGAGCATCTACCCCTTTATTTTTTTGCCAGATTTCAGTCTAAGTGGAATGAGTGAAAGGATAATATTCATTTATGTGTGTATGTATGTACCTATCTATATAAGTGTGCACACACACTGATGAACACATATGGATGAATATGTAGGTAAGAATGTGTGTCTGCTCCAAGTTCCCAAACCTGAACATCAATATCTATAAGGTTTATCCAGTTGCTACCATTCCTCATTCCAAACATCTAAAGATCTAAAGAAGGTAAAGAAGGAAAATAGATGAAAATTTTCTTGGTTAAATCTAACTAGATTCTCTGAAATCTGGGTCAGTAGCCTCTGTTTAGATACCGACAGCCTAAACAGATATGCCTCTGTTTGCAGTGACAGGGGAAAAATTTTTTTTAAGATTAAGCTTGTGATTTGAAGCTGGACCAACCATCTTCTGGTTAAAAACAAGTAATTCCTTCAACCCTGATTTTTGACATTATAGTAGATGTTGCAGATAGACAAGACAGACTTTGCCCTCAAGAAACTCATATTCAGTCATGTTTAAAAACAGTGAAGTTTCCTGGAATAGTAGTCTACCTTTCTAATTCCAGAAGATAGTCTAAAATTTCCTTTGGAAACAGCTTTTATTGTTAGTATCACATTTATTCTGAGTAGGAATGACCTCTCCCTTTCACATTTCTAAGTATAGCTCCCATTTCCTGGAACAACAAATGTATTGGTTCACTGAGCCACAATGGATGATTAAAGAATGCCTGTGTGAACTAAGTTGGTCCAATTTGAGTGAAGAAGCTCTATCTTTATAAGGGAGGTACAAATTCCTCTTCACTTAGGGGCTTATTGGCATAAGGCTGTAGATTTCAAACTGTCTTGGCTGTGAAAAATGGCCTTGGATCTCCTGGAAAGTCAGAAAGATCTAGCTTCAAGCCTATGGAGCTGATAGTGGGTTTGGTTTAAAGATATCAACCTTCCACTGAAGTATTCATTTCTTGAAAAAACAGATTTTCAGTAGATGGGTTTCTATCATGCATGTCTAAAAGAATACTGACAAAATTTTATCAGATCTAGGACTACAGAAGTTAGACATAAAAAATAAGCAATTGAGTCACTTCACAAGTGGTAAAAAGTGAAGACTTGGATCCATAAGTGAATAGAAAACCTATATGCTATAATATAATAAACTGAAATTTGGACGGAAAACACTATCAAGATGTCTAATAATTTTGGAGTTCCTGATCTGAAAACACCAATATATAAATAGATAGCTAGTGATCACAGCCAGAGAAGGCAATGGCACCCCACTCCAGTACTCTTGCCTGGAAAATCCCATGGATGGAGGAGCCTGGTAGGCTGCAGTCCATGGGGTCGCTAAGAGTCGGACACGACTGAGCGACTTCCCTTTGACTTTTCACTTTCACGCATTGGAGAAGGAAATGGCAACCCACTCCAGTGTTCTTGCCTGGAGAATCCCAGGGATAGGGGAGCCTGGTGGGCTTCCATCTATGGGGTCGCACAGAGTCGGACACCACTGAAGTGACTTAGCAGCAGCAGTGATCACAGCAACAAGACTTCCTACCACTGGTGCAAAAAATAAAACAAGTAATAATGATAGGTTAAAAAAAAGAAAAGAACTAGACCACACAGAAGAAGATCTAGTAGAGAGCAAAATACTTTACTGCAAGGTATTTCAATATCTATGATATAAGGGAAATTTAAAAAGGTTATAAAATTTCAAATTTAGAAACAAGATTATGGAAAACATTATACTGAGATAAATAACATATGGAGGAGAGAAGAAATGATTTGGCCCTCCAATTTTCTAGATTCATGGCTGAGATTCCCCTTCTAATAAAAGACAGATAAATGGAGAAAAATATGAGTTTAATAATATGTATACCTCCTGTATACATAGGAGATACCCAACAAACTGAGTAACTCTTCAAAATGGCCCAGGACTCTACTATAAATATCATTTCCAGCTACAGATAAAAGAATGATATTGGGGATGGGGCAAAGGCCAGTTAAAGGAAGTTACCAAGAAAAACACAGGAATATGGTTGTTATTCAGCTTTAAGTCATGTGCTTTCTCCATTGATGAGAGTTTCTAGAGTTTTATTCATTTTTCTCAGTGTGGTACAGAGAGGGAGAAACCCTTAAAAAATTAACTTTCCTTTATAAATGTAAATGGTTCATAAGAGAATAATGTTCACTCTGTTTTCAGAGGTTTTCTTGTATCAGCTTTTTTTTTTTTCTCAATAACTTCAAAATAATTCGTTTTTATGATAAACTGTCACATTGGGAGGTAGCATATTTTGCTCCACTTCAAAGCTTCTCTGAAACTTCCAAAAAATTTGAAAGTCTGGAAGCTGTGTTGGTAGATCTCTCCATTATTTCATTGAATAAGTCTCTTAGTTCTGAGAAGAGGACATTTCAAGTAAACATTTGAGAATCACTTCAGAAGGTGGTGATGCAGATTGGAACCCAACGTTAGGTCTGTGTGGTGCAAGCAATCAGTTGTTGTTGTTGTTTTTGTTTTTGAGTATTGTTGATTTAGAATGTTGTGTCAATTTTAGGTATAAAGCAAAGTTAATCAGTAATCCATATGCATCTATCCACTCTTTCTTTAAGATTATTTTCCCATATAAGCAATTACAGAGTATTACATAGAGTTCTCTTTGCTATATTGTAGGTCTTTATTAGTTACCTAATTTATAGTAGTGTGTATATATATGTCAATCTCAGTCTTCCAAGTTATCCCTTCCCTTCTTTACCCCCTGGTAACTATAAGTTTGTTTTCTACATCTGCAAGTGTATTTTTGTTTTGTAGATAAGTTCATTTGTACCTGTTTTTTCAGTTCAGTTCATTTGCTTAGTCGTGTCCAACTCTTTGTGACCCCATGGACTGCAGCACGCCAGGTTTTCCTGTCCATTACCAACTCCTGGAGCTTACTCAAACTCAAGTCCATTGAGTCGGTGATGCCATCCAACCATCTCATCCTCTGTTGTCCCCTTCTCTTCCTGCCTTCAATCTTTCCCAACATCAGGGTCTTTTCTAGTGAGTCACTTCTTTGCATCAGGTGGCCAATTGGAGTTTTATCTTCTGTATCAGTCCTTCCAATGAATATTCAGGACTGATCTCCTTTAGGATGGACTGGTTGGATCACCTTGCAGTCCAAGGGACTCTCAAGAGTCTTCTCCAATGCCACAGTTCAAAAGCATCAATTCTTTGGTGCTCAGCTTTCTTTACAGTCCAACTCTCACATCCATATATGACTACTGAAAAATCATAGCTTTGACTAGACAGATCTTTGTTGGCAATGTAATGTCTCTGCTTTTTAATATGCTATCTAGGTTGGTCATAACTTTCCTTCCAAGGAGTAAGCGTCTTTTAATTTCATGGCGGCAGTCACCTTCTGCAGTGACTTTGGAGCCGAAAAAAGAAAGTCTCTCACTGTTTCCGTTGTTTCCCTATCTATTTGCCATGAAGTGATGGGATCAGATGCCATGATCTTAGTTTTCTGAATGTTGACTTTTAAGCTAGCTTTTTCACTCTCCTGTTTCACTTTCATCAAGAGACTCTAGTTCTTCTTTGCTTTCTGCCATAAAGATGGTGTCATCTGTGTATCTGAAGTTGCTGTATTTCTCTCAGCAATCTTGATTCCAGCTTGTGCTTCATCCAGCCCAGCGTTTCTCATGATGTACTCTGCATATAAGTTAAATATGCAAGGTGACACTATACAGCCTTGATGTACTCCTTTCCCTATTTGGAACAGTCTGTTTTCCCATGTCCATTTCTAACTGTTGCTTCTTGACCTGCATACAGATTTCTCAGGAGGCAGGTCAGGTGGTGTGGTATTCTCATCTCCTTCAGAATTTTCCACAGTTTGTTGTGATCCACACAGTAAAAGGCTTTGGTGTAGTCAATAAAGCAGAAGTAGTTGTTTTTCTGGAACTCTCTTGCTTTTTCAATGATCCAACGGATGTTGACAGTTTGATCTCTGGTTCCTCTGCCTTTTCCAAATCTAGCTTGACCATCTGGAATTTCATGGTTCATGTACCGTTGAAGCCTGGCTTGGAGAATTTTGAGCATTACTTTGGGGACTCCTGAGGAGGTACGGGTCAGCAGTGGACTGCTGCAGGGGCAGGAGCTCTGGGTGCAGTAGACCTGGGTATTGCATAAGCCCTCTTGGAGGAGGTCGCCATTAACCCACCATGGAACTGCCAGAACTTACACCAGTTTTTTAGATTCGGCATATAAGTGATATATGATATTTACATTTCTCTGCCTGACTTACTTCATTCAGTTTGACAGTCTCTAGGTCCATCCATGTTGATGCAAATCTCATTTTTTTAATGGATGAGTACTACTCCATTTATATGTGTGACACTTCTTGTTGATGGACATTTAGGTTATTTCCATGTACTGGCAATTGTAAATAGTGCTACAGAGAACATTGGAGTGCATGTGTCTTTTTGAATTATGGATTTCTCCTGATATTCTCAAGAGTGAGATTGCTGGATCATATGCTAGCTCTGTTTTTTAGTTTCTTAAGGAACCTACATTCTATGTTCCATAGTGGTTGTACCAGTTTATATTCCCACTGACAATGAAGGAGTTCTCCCTTTTCTTCATACCCTCTCAAGCCTTTATTCTTTGTATATTTTTTGATGATGGTCACTCTGACTGCTGTGAGTTGATATCTCATTGTAGCATTGATTTACATTTCTCTAATAAGTAACAATGTTGAGCATCTTTTCATGTGCTTTTTAGCCATCTCAATGTTGTCTTTGGAGAAATGTCTAATTATATCTTCTGCCATTTTTTTTGATTGTTTGTTTATTTGTTTGTTTTTTTTTTTTTTTTTTTTTTTTGATACTTAGCTTAATGAGCAATTTCTGTAGTTTGGAGTTTAACCCCTTGTCGGTTGCTTTGTTTGCAAATATTTTCTCCCATTTGGAGGGTTGCCTTTTCATTTTGTTTGTGGTTTCCTCTGCTGTGCAAAAGCTTGTAAGTATAATTAGGTCCAATTTGTTTATTTTTGTTTTTATTTTCATTACTCTAGAAAGTACATAAAAAAAAGATCTGGATGTGATTCATGTCGCACAGTGTTCTGCCTATGTTTTCCTCTAAGAGTTTGTTAATATTCATGCTTACATTTACGTCCTTAGTCTGTCTTGTGTTTATTTTTGGATAAGGTGTTAGGAAGTGTTCTCATTTCATTTGTTTCATATAGAAGGCCAGTTTTCCTACCACCACTTATTGAAGAGACTGTCTTTTCTCCATTTATATTGTCGCCTGCCTTTTCATAGATTAGATGACCATAGGTACATGTGTTTATCACTAGACTTTCTGTCCTGTTCTGTTGAGCTATATTTCTGTATTTGTGTCAGTACAATATTGTTCTGATGACTATAGCTTTGTAGTATAGTCTGAAGTCAAGGAGCTTGATTCCTCCAGCTCCATTTTTCTTAAGACTGCTTTGATTATTTGGGGTCTTTTGTGGGCAGAAAGTGGAGAAGAACTAAAGAGCCTCTTGATGAAAGTGAAAGAGGAGAGTGAAAAAGTAGGCTTAAAGCTCAACATTCAGAAAACAAAGATCATGGCATCCGGTCCCATCACTTCATGGCAAATAGATGGGGAAACAGTGGCTGACTTTATTTTTCTGGGCTCCAAAATCACTGAAGATGGTGATTGCAGCCATGAAATTAAAAGACGCTTACTCCTTGGAAGGAGAGTTATGACCAACCTAGACAGCATATTAAAAGGCAGAGACATTACTTTGCCAACAAAAGTCCATCTAGTCAAGGCTATAGTTTTTCCAGTGATCATGTATGGATGTGAGAGTTGGACTATAAAGAAAGCTGAGAGCTGAAGAATCGATGCTTTTGAACTGTGGTGTTGGAGAAGACTCTTGAGAGTCCCTTGGACTGTAAGGAGATCCAACCAGTCCATCCCAAAGGAGACCAGTTCTAGGTGTTCATTGGAAGGACTGATGCTGAAACTGAAACTCCAATACTTTGGCCACCTGATGTGAAGAGCTGACTCATTGGAAAAGACCCTAATGCTGGGAAAAATTGAGGGCAGGAGGAGAAGGGGATGACAGAGGATGAGATGATTGGATGGCATCACTGACTCGATGGACATGGGTTTGGGTGAACCCTGGGAGTTGGTGATGGACAAGGAGGCCTGGCGTGCTGCAGTTCATGTGGTTGCAAAGAGTCAGACACGACTGAACGACTGAACTGAACTGTGCTTCCATATAAACTATAAAATTCTTTTTTCTAATTCTGTGAAAACTGCCATTGGTAATTTGATAGGGATTGCACTGAGTCTGTAGTTTGCTTTGGTTAATATAGTCATTTTCACAATATTAATTCTTCCCATCTCACAATATAGTATATCTCTTCATCTATTTGTGTCATCTGTGATTTCTTTCATTAGTATCCTATAGTTTTCTGAACATAGGTCTTTTACCTCCATCACTGAGTTTATTCATAGGTATTTTATTCTTTTTTGATGCAGTAGTAAGTGGGATTGTTTGCTTGATTTCTGTTTCTGATCATTTGTTTTTAGTGTGTAGGAATACAAGAGATTTCTCTGTGTTAATTTGTATCCTGCAAGTTTACCAAATTCATTGATGAGATCTAATAGTTTTCTGGTAGCATCTTTAGGATTTTTCCATGTATAGAATCATGTCGTCTGTAAAGAGTGAAAGTTTACTTCTATTCTAATTTGGATTCATTTTATTTCTTTTTCTTCTCTGATTGCCATGCCTAGGCACTTCAAAAACCATGTTGTATAAAAGTGGCCAGAGTGTACCTCCTTGTCTTGATCTTACAGGAAATGCTTATAGTTTTTAACTGTTGATGTTTGCTGTGGGTTTCTTGCATATGACCTTTATTATGTTGAGGTAGGTTTCCGCTGTGCCCACATTCTGGAGAGATTTTATCATAAATGGATGTTGAATTTTTTTAAAAGCTTTTTCTGCGTCTATTGAGATGATCGTATTTTTTTGGATCTAACTTTTTATTTCTCTATTTGTTGATGTGATGTATCAAACTGATTGATTTGCAGATATTGATATATCCTTGCCTTTCTGGGATAAATCCCAATTTATCATGGTGTATGATCCTTTTAGGCTTCCCTGGTTGTTCAGTTGGTAAAGAATCTGCCTGCAATGCAAGAAACCCAGGTTCAATCCCTGGGTGGGGAAGATTTCCCTGGAGAAGGAAATGGCAACCCACTCCAATATTCTTGCCTGGAAAATCCCATGGACAGAGGAGCCTGCTGGGCTACAGTCCATGGGGTCACAAAGAATCAGACAGGACAGGACTGAATGACTAAACCACCACCACCATGATCCTTTTAAGGTTTTGTTGGAATTGTTTTGCTAATATTTTGTTGAGCATATTGCCATCTATGGTCATTGGTGTTATTTGTCTGTAATTTTCTGTGTGTGTGATATCTTTGTCTGCTTTTGATATCAAGGTGATAGTGGCTTCCTAGTATGAGCTTGGGAGTGTTCTTTCCTCTGTACTTTTTGGGAAGAGTTTCAGAAGGCAAGGTGTTAACTCTTCTCTAAATGTTTGATAGAATTTGCCTGTGAAGCCACCTGGTCCAGGATTTTTATTTATAGAAAGATTTTTGATCACAGTTTTAATTTTAGAATTTGTGATTGGTGTGTTCATATTTTATATTTCTTCCTGGTTCAGAATTGGAAGATCATTTCTAACTTTGTTTTCGTATTTTCTTGATGCTGTCCATTTTATTGGTGTATAGTTGCTTGTAGTAGTCTTTTATGATCCTTTTTATTTCAGAAGTGTCTCTTCTAACTTCTCCTTTTTCATTTCTCATTTTATTGCTTTGAGCCCTCTCCCTTTTTTCTTGATGAGTCTGGCTAAAGGTTTATCATTATCCTCTCAAAGAACCAGCTTTTAGTTTCATTGATCTATGCTATTATTTTCTTTGTCTCTATTTGTTTCTGCTCTGATCTTTATGATTTCTTTCCCTCTAATAACTTTTGGGTTTTGTTTCTTCTTTCTCTAGTTGCTTTAGGTGCAACATTAGGTTGTTTATTTGGAATTTTTCTTGTTTCTTAAGATAAGATTGTATTGCCATAAACTTCCCTCTTTGAATACTTTTGCTACACCCCTTTGGTTTTTGGGCTTCCCTTATAGCTCAGTTGGTAAAGAATCTTCCTTCAGTGCAGGAGACCTGGGTTTGATTCCTGGGTCAGAAAGATCTCCTGGAGAAGGAAATGGCCACTCTAGTATTCTTGTCTGGAGAATCCCATGGACAGGCTTGGTAGACCAGTAGGCTAGTCTATGGGGTCACAAGAGTTGGAAATGACTGAGTGACCAAGAACACAATAAGTCTTGGATCATTGTGTTTTTGTTGTCCTTTGTCTCTAGGTATTTTTTTTAATTTCTTATTTGATTTCTTCAGTGATCCACTGTTTATTTAGTAACATATTGTTTTGCATCCATGTGTTTGTTTCTTACAATTTTTCCTATAATAACTGATTTCTAATTTCATAGCATTGTGGTATGAAAAGATGCTTCATATGATTTCAATTTTCTTAAATTTACTTTGGCTTGATTTGTGACCCAAGATGTGCTCTTTTCTGGAGAATGTCCCATGTGCACTTGAGAAGAAAGTGTATTCTGCTGCTTTGGATGGAATTTCCAATAAATATCAATTAAGTCTATCAGGTCTAATGTGTCATTTAAGGCTTGTGTTTCTTTATTAATTCTCTGTCTAGATGATCTGTCCATTTGTGTAAGAGGGGTGTTAACCCCCCACTTTTATTCTGTTGCTGTCGATTTCCTCTTTTATGGCTGTTAGCATTTGTCCTATATATTGAGGGGTTCCTATGTTGCATGAATATGTATTTACCATTGTTTTATCTTTTTCCTGAACTGACCCCTTGATCATTATGTAGTGTCCTTCCTTTTCTCTTATAATAGTTCTCATTTTAAAGTCTATATTGTCTGTTATGAATATTGCTACTCCAACTTTCTTTTAGTCTCTGTTTGCATGGAGTATCTTTTTCCATCCCTTCACTTTCAGTCTGTATGTGTCCCTAGATCTGAAGTGGGGCTCTTGTGACAGCATATAATATACAGGTCTTGTTTTTGTCTCCATTCAACCAGTCCATATCTTTCGGTTGGAGCATTTAATCTATCTACATTTAAATATTTATATCATCCATATGTATGTTCCTATTGCCATTTTAGTTATTTTGGTTTTTTTTCTCTTTTGTTATCTTCTCTTGTGTTTGCTGCCTAAGAACTTCCTTTATCATTTTTTGTAAAGCTTGTTTAGTGGTGCTGAATTCTCTTGGATTTACTTGTCTGTAAAGGTTTTGATTTTTCTATCAAATTTGAATGAGAGCCTTGATCTATCTTGTTCTTGGTTGTAGGTTTTTCCATTTCATCATTTTAAATACATAAATATATCATGCCATTCCTTTCTGGCCTGCAGAGTTTCTGCTGAAAAATCAACTGGAAACTTCATAAAGATTACTTTGTATGTTATTTGTTGATTTTCTCTTGTTGATCTTCTTTCTGCAGGTTGCAGGATCATAGTTTCTTGCTTCTGGTGTCTGCCTTCTGGTAGGTGAGGTTGTTCCAGAGGCTGTGCCATTATAGCCTTAATCGAGGGTTTAAAGAGCCTGCCCTAGATATTGAGCGGGGCCTCCCTTTTGCTCTGTGATTGTCATCACCTTGTCAGGGGCAGGGTCTGCTCACTAGTTGGAATAGAGGCCTCCAGATCTATTTCTTAGTTGTGTTTCTGATCTGTGGTGTGAGGTTGGCAGGATTGGAGCACTTCCACTGGTGGAGAAATCACTGAGTGTCCCTTCTCTGGAGCTGTTCACTTGTGGATACACTCGGTTTGTCCCCTTCTGCTGTTTGTGTGGACTCACAAAGTACACTGTTGTTGGCGCTGCTCTCAGTCCCACCTTAATCCCACCTTAATGGGTATGCTGGCAGTTGGCCATGCTGACTTTTCAAGTGTCGTTTTCACTGGGCCACCAACACTCATCTACTGAGCTCAGGCCCCAGGACTGCAGTGTTATTTACCTGGACCCTCTGTGGGAGCTATGGAGACAGTTCAGACTCTGGCCTGGCCCAGCCCTCATGTGGACATGTCCAGAAAGCCTACAGCTACTAAAGCCAGACCCATCCCAGCTGCAGGATCACTTGTTACCCTTTCAGATGTTTCCCAGGCACTGAATTTGGGAAGTGGTCAGCAGAGGTATAACTCCATGGTTTGTGCAGCTACAAGATTTCAGCTCTTCTTCATCAGTCACAGGACCCTTAGGGCTCAGCTATTGTTGCGGCCCCACCTCTGTGTGTATTCTTCCAATGAGTCTGCTCCAGAGGTTGCCAGAGCACACCAGCCCATCAGGCAGGAAGAGCCCAAGGCTGCGATTGGGGCGCCCAGGTGGGCTGGTTCTTGGGTATGGTTGGAATGCACAAACTCATCAGGTGGTGAGCAGGACAAGTGTCACCCAGACTGGGGTGGGGTTGGTGATGGCAGGGGCACATGAGACAGCTCCAGGAGGAGCCCTCCCTAGTGTCTGTGGAGGCAGGAGCCTGTGCCTGAGGAAAGAAGCTTCAGTGGGAGCCCCGGCCTTTGCACATCACTCAGTAATGGCACTTTGCTTCTGTGGTGGTCCAGGCTTCTTCCACAAGCATTTCCACTTGTGGAGCTCCTCATCTCCATCCCCTCAGGCTGTGGTCCCCTCCCTGGGTCTGTGTTCCCACCCCCATGGTCCAGCATCCATCCCTGATCTGCACTCATGGACTCATGTCTCAGGCTGGGGCACACGGGGCTGTGGCATGAACCGCCTGTGTAGGTGCCATTCTGTGCTGCCTGTCCCCAAGGCTCGTCCTCTGTCCCCACTGATCTCCTTACTGGTGAGGGGGCTTCCCCAGATTCAGGAGCCACTCCTCACCTTCAGTTCCTCTCCAGGGGTGCATGTCCCATCCAACTTCCTCTCCTCTTTTTCCTTCCTTTATACTTTGGTCTTACCCAGTTCTGTGGGGATCTTTCTTGTCCTTCTAGGTGTCCGAGGTCCTCTGCTAGTGTTCAATGGGTGCCCTGTAGAATTGTTCCATTTATATATGTACTCTTGATGTGTTTGTGGGGAGAGAGGAACTCCACATCCTCCTATTCCTATGCCATCTTGAAAAGTCCACGATCAGCTGCTTAATAAAAGGCATTTCTTTGAAAACAAAAGAAAAACAAAGGTTAATGGTTGGAGCAAATTATAACCCCAGTTTCTGAGTTCTGAGGGAAGCCAGATGTCTTGCTTGATGACATCTTCAAATGGAGTAAGTGGCAGTCTGACAGATTTATTTTTCTGGTTTGCAATTTGAATGTCTCTGGTGATCTTTTTGAGTGGCCCACACAGCAACAGGCAGAAAGTTTGTCCACAAAGGTGCTGTAATTTCTGTGAAGTGCATATGAAGTTGTTCACGTTCATTTTGCAGGACCTTAGCAAAAGGGAAATTTTGTTCTCTGTGATTCTAGGTTAAGGGTACGTGCAAGTTGAAACATTACCGTGGAGAGTTGTAGCTAGATACTGGAGGAAACTAGAAGAACTCAGGATCCAGTCCATTTTCCAAGTAGATTAAAAAACTTGAAAGGCAATTAGTAGGACTAAAATCTGCTAGCCACAAAGTTGTGCTAATGAAACATAACTTTTTCTCTCTATTATCACTTTCACTTTTACCAAAGGTAATTATAATAAAAGTAATTTGATTGCATCAAGGTTGACCTATTTGTGTAAGTGTAGCAAGAATAATGATTTATAAACTCTTTTAAGTTTGCTTTGCTAGAATCTTTATAAGGGATCTCAGACTGGACTTTTAACAGCCTCTTGAAGCTAGGAAAACAATTCAAAAATCACTATTAGACTTTACCTGCAATACCTATAAATTTTGATAAATTTCACTTTTCTCAAGGTCCCCAAAATTTTCTGTGTCCTGCACCTGCTAGAACATAACTTTCTTTACCTTGTAAGGCTGTTGGCAACCTTGTAAGCAAGGTATTAGACTGTGTCCCTTTTTCCCCAAGGGACTTTATTGGCTCCATAAAGTCAATGTTAGTTTCTTAGGATTGTCTTATCATATTAGATTCTGTGTACATCATTCTCAAATTGGACATTCTAGTCAAAACCTTGGTAATATAGTCAATATTTCCCATTGTGTCTTGGAGAACAGAGGGTTTTTTTGTTTTGTTTTGTTTTTTACTGAATTTATAAAAATAATTATTTGCTATGAAAATAAGAATACCCACTAAATTTTTGAATGATGAAATATGAAATAAAAGTAATTGTTAACCAAAAATATGCTTTAACAAGTTGCTACAAGTCATAGATAGCTTAAGAGAAAAGATTTTCTTAAATCTGAAAAAACACAGTGAAAAACCAGTGATATTTTAATTAAAGTGTCATAAAAATTATAATCATCATTGATTCACTCAGTCCCATGGAATTCTTATTTTGATATTTTGTTAGTTTTATAAAAGCATCAGTTTCTATATTAGAGCTCTGTAAATTCTTACCCAGTTCAGAAATAAAATATGAAAGTTATCAGAAAGCTCTTTTGGTCAGTCTTTTTAGTCAATTTCTTTGAAGATGAAGAAATTTTGCAAAAGCAACGGGGTAAAACAGTCGCTTTCTTTAAATGACAAGCACTTTTAAAAGGCGAAGTTTAAAGAACTGATATGAGTTCATGATAAAGCATTTGAAAAGGTAATTTGGTTATTTCTATGACAAATATGTTAGGATAACTAAAATTACAACTGAATTTTATAAAACTTCTAAATTAATTACATATATCCATGTATTGGTGGCTCAGAGGGTAAAGAATCTGCCTGCAATGCAGGACACCCAGTTTCAGGCCCTGAGTTGGGAAGATCCCCTGGAGAAGGGGATGGCTATCCATTTCAGTATTATTGCCTGGAGAATTCTATGGACAGAGGAACCTGAGGGCTATAGTCCACGAGATCACAGAGTCAGACATGACTGAGCAACTAATATGCACACACATACAAATATAACCTAAAAAGTTTAGCATCACTTTCTATTTGACAATATTTCTAATGTAATTTATCACATCAAATAGACACAATTAGTTTATTGCCTCTTTTTATGAGAAGAAAGAACATTCTTCTGAGATGTTACAGCAGAGCTCTGAAATTGTTATTGTTTAGTTACCAAGTCATGTCTGACTCCTTGTGACCCCAGTGGACTGTAGTCTGCCAGGCTCCTCTGTCCATGGAATTTTCCAGGCAAGAATACTGGGGTGGGTTGCCATTCCCTTCTCCAGGGGGTCTTCCCAACCCAGGGATTGAACCCACACTTCCTGCATTGGCGGCAGATTCTTTACCACTGAGCCACCAGGGAAGACAATCTCAAAGTTAGTTCTAGTTTTAAGACTATTTAGAACTTGTTTATTGAAGACTTGTCAAATATTAAAAAAAATTTTTGAAATCTTGACTAAATATCAAAAATCATTATGAATAATATCTATTTAATAAAAATAACAAAAGCAAATACAAGTATGTTATATGGTTGTGAGTAGAACTTAGGTCTTGTAATATTGAGAGTATATGTTTTTCTTAAGTTGTTAAAAACAGTAGGTTCAAATTAACTTGTTTATGCTAAGACCCATGTCACAAATTGAAGGCTCAATTACAGTTTTGTTCCTTCCAAAAATGAAATCTTAAATCAACTGGGAATTGTCTGATCAGCACTAGTTAGCATGATACACTCCTGCCATCAACTACCAGAAAGTAACTTCAGAATAAACATACTTTTTGTCTAGTGTAATTTCCTTGTTTCTATATGAAGTCTTATTTTGAACAACTCCTTGGAGTGCCTTTCTGCCTTCTATATTGTTTGCTTCCAATTTTAATCATTTTGCTCAAATAAAGTTTTAAAATGTTTAATAAATCTCAGCTTATATTTTAACATAGTAATCAAAGACTTAATAAAGTCAACTTTAAACATAGGATATTGTTTTAATTGAAAAAGATTTTAAAGTATGCCTACAATGCGGGAGACCTGGGTTCATTCCCTGGGTCAGGAAGATCTCCTGGAGAAGGAAATGGCAACCCACTCCAGTATTGTTGCCTGGAAAATCCCATGGAAGGAGGAGCCTGGTAGGCTACAGTCCATGGGGTCACAAAGAGTTGGACACGACTGAGTGACTTCACTTTTTTTTTCACTAAATTTCTGTTCTTCTAAAAACTTGATTTGCAAAATGAAGACAGTTGCTTTTAATTTCTGAAAGAACTGGATTGTAGTCTGACATCAAGGAGCATATCTGCCCATCCAACCATATTTTCTTCTATTTGCTTCTTTATATCAGGAGATGACTTCAAATTAAGATGGAAATCAAAAGATTCCTATGCTATAGGGTTTAATGCAACATCCCTTTGTAAAGTCTGTAAAAGTGCTATAAATGTTCTCTGACTGTACAATTTAAACTGATAAATTCATCTTTGGGAGAAAAGCCTCAGCTATTGCTCCCATTAGCTCCTGAACATCGTCATCCAACTGATCCATTTCCTGATCATTTAATAGGAGATCCTGGGAGAAATTCTGGTCATCTCTTTCCTCTTTCAGGGAGATTTCCCCCAGGGTACCTGGCTTGTCTGATCGATACAGTATAATCATGGGTGAGGACATCTCTAAGCAGTCAGTCAGGGTCCCTATGAGTAGAATTTTTGATGTCCATTGATCTTTATAACTTCTCTCTAAATTAGGTAGGATCTTCCTAAAGTGGAGGCAAAGGGCTTCGTAATTTCTTTTAAAGCAGTCTCTAAGGATAGCCACTATACTCTTTTGTATTCTGTTTTCAATTTGGTCTTTCCATGGGTGCCCATTAGAAAGTTGTTTAGAATGAGAACTCTAAAATTTTTTCAAAAATGGAATTTTTCCCAATTCAAAGCCTATATGGCTATTGGCAACTAGGATCTTCAATGGTGTATTTTGTCTCAGTGATCACTTAAAGAATAAGCCTTTTTATGGCTTAAACATGTATGCAAGAGGCATCCCCAAGGAGGATATAATACATACAACCCTATGAGATCTAGAAAGGTCATTACCAGTTTTAAACTATAAAAGCAAAGACTTTTCTTGTCACAGGATGTAAGTATGGTGTTAGTTAAAAACAAACAAATAAAATCAGTGTCTTTGGTTTCCTACAAGAATGTGAGATGCTGCCAGTTAAGACCCAGTCATGTATGACATCAGGCAGGCACTATTGGAAGGGGACTTTCTCATCACTAATGGGGCAATGAAGTCTAAGATAAAAAAAAGGCTGCTTATGGACTGTGACCCCTTGATACAAATTCCCCTGGGAGCACAGTTGGACAGAGAGAATAGAATGTTGCTTGTTACTTCATTGTCTTCAGCGCACAGCATGTTCAGCTGGCTGCCACTTATGAACAAACACTTGCACATCCTGTGGCTAGCAGAAGCCAGAGAGATGATTTTCAGTGGTCACAGAGCCAAGCTCTCAGGACATGGAATGTGATGAAAGGAAAACCTCATCATGCATGGCTCAGATAGTAAAGAATCTGCCTGCAATTTGGGCAACCTGGGTTTGATCCTTTGGTTGGGAAGATTCCCTCGAGAAGGAAATGGCTACCCCTTCCAGTATTTTTGTCTAGAGGATTCCATGGGCAGAGGAGCCTAGCTTGCTACATTCCATGGGATCACAAAGATTCAGATACGACTGATCAACTAATACTTTCTTTTACTTTTTCTTTTCTTTTTATGACAGATGACACAGAAGACAAATGAAAACAGTGACCATCTCTAGGAAAGGGATCAATAGAAGACAAGAGTTCTTATAGCAAAATCTTTACCAGAATTGCTATACACAAGAAATTACTTTACACAAATATTTTCTTCTAAGAACCTCAATTTAGAAAGGAAGGAACAAGAAATTTTTACATTCCCCTCTCATCTGTCATTACAGAGAAGAATCTAGTAGAACTAACTTGGATAAGAAGTCTTACCCTTTGTTGGCTTCTGCCAGTTTTTCAGAATCCCTTTTGCAGGCTCCAAATTGAATTTGGTGTCTCTAATGGTCCCATTGTGGGTTGTCAAGCTGTTAGAGAGGCAAAATGATTTTTACTCTTAAAGTTCTTGTGAGGGCCTCCGTAATAAAAGGATGGAAGAATAGGAGAAAAATAAGCAAAGATTCAATAAGTTGTATAGCTTCTGTATACATGGTGGATACACAGAAAAAGTGAATAACTTCCTGAAAAGGTCCAAGCCATCCCCTAACTACCACCTCAAATTAAAGACAAGAGAAAGATGTTGAAAAAGACCAAAATTCTGTAACTATCTATGGTGATAGAGGTTAACTAGATTTCTTGTGGTGATAATTTTACAATATATACAAGTACTGAGTTATATTGTACACCTGAAACTAATAAAATGTTGTATGTCAGTTGAGTTCAGTTCAGTCACTCAGTCATGTCTGACTCTTTGTGACCCCATGGATTGCAGAATGCCAGGCCTCTCTGTCCATCACCAACTCCCGCAGTTTACTCAAACTCATGTGCATTGAGTCGGTGATGCCATCTAACCATCTCATCCTCTGTCATCCCTTTCTCCTCCCACCTTCAATTGTTCCCAGCATCAGGGTCTTTTCAAATGAGTCAGTTCTTTGCATCAGGTGGATAAAGTATTGGAGTTTCAGCTTCAGCATCAGTTCTTCCAAAGAATATTCAGGACTGACTTCCTTCAGGATGGATTGGTTGGATCTCCTTGCAGTTCAAGGGACTCTCAAGAGTCTTCTTCAACACCACAGTTCAAAAGCATCAATTCTTTTGCACTCAGCTTTCTTTGTAGTACAACTCTCACATCCACACATGACCACTGGAAAAATCATAGATTTGACTAGATGGACCTTTGTTTACAAAGTAACGTCTCTGCTTTTTAATATGCTGTCTAGGTTGGTCATAACTTTTCTTCCAAGGAACAATTATCTTTTAATTTCATGGCTGCAGTCACCATCTGCAGTGATTTTGGACCCCCCCCCAAATAAAGTCATCCACTGTTTCCCCATGTATTTGCCATGAAGTGATGGGACCAGATGTCATGATGTTAGTTTTCTGAATGTTGAGTTCTAAGTCAACTTTTTCACTCTCTTCTCTCACTTTCATCAAGAGGCTGTTTAGTTCCTCTTCCCTTTCTGCCATAAGGGTGGTGTCATCTGCATATCTGAGGTTATTGATATTTCTCCCGGCAATCTTGATTCCAGCTTGTGCTTCATCCATCCCAGCATTTCTCCTGATGTACTCTGCATATAAGTTAAATAAGCAGGGTGACAATATACAGCCTTGACATACTCCTTTCCCGATTTGGAACCAGTCTGTTGTTCCATGTCCAGTTCTAACTGTTGCTTCCTGACCTGCATACAGATTTCTCAAGAGGCACGTCAGGTGGTCTGGTATTCCCATCTCTTTACGAATTTTCCACAGATTTTTGTGATCCACACAGTCAAAGGCTTTGGCATAGTCAATAAAGCAGAAGTAGATGTTTTTCTGGAATTATTCTGCTTTATCAATGATCCAACAGATCTTGGCAATTTGATCTCTAGTTCTGCCTTTTCTAAATCCATCTTGAACCTATGAAAGTTCACGAACTGTACTGTTGAAGCCTGGCTTGAAGAATTTTGAGCATTACTTTACTACCATGTGAGATGAGTGCAATTGTATGGTAGTTTGAGCATTCTTTGGCATTGCCTTTCTTTGGGATAGGAAGGAAAACTGACCCTTTCCAGTCCTGTGGCCAGTGCTGAGTTTTCCAAATTTGCTGGCATATTGAGTGCAGCAGCATCTTTTAAGATTTGAAATAGCTCAACTGGAATTCCAGCACCTCCACTATCTTTGTTCATAGTGATGCTTCTTAAGGCCCACTTTACTTTGCATTCCAGGATGTCTGGCTCTAGGTGAGTGATCATACCATTATGATTATCTGGGTCATGAAGATCTTTTTATGTCCATTATACCTCAGTTTTGAGTTGGTGAGAGCCAGTTATATGAGTAAATGAGTAGCACAGTAAACAGTGTATGCTTATCATGCTGATTTAAGTACATGCCTTCTCCATTGATTAGAGTGTCTAGAGTTTTAGTGATTCTTCTCTTTCTGGTTCAGAAAAGATTACTGTTGTTCAGTCCCTAAGTTATGTCCGACTTTTTGTGACCCCATGGACTGTAGCATGCCAGGCTTCTCTGTCCTTCACTATCTCCTGGAGTTTGCTCAAATTCATATCAATTGAGTTGATAATGCAATCTAACCATCTCATCCCATCACCCCATTCTCTTTCTGCCTTCATTTTCTACCCGCATCAGGGTCTTTTCCAAAGAGTTGGTTTTTCACATCAGGTGGCCAGAGTATTAGAACTTCAGTAACAGTTCTTTCAATGAATATTCAGGCTTGACTGCTTTTAGGATTGAGTACAGAGAGGGAGATGCTTCTATATTCATAAGGGATGTCTACAAATAGAGATTTTCTTTATAAATGTAGTTGTTCCTTATACAGAATAACTTATACTCTCTTTTCAGAGTTTTCCTGTGTCTACTGTTTCTTGAAAATAACAAGCTCAAAATATTCTCTATGCCATAGAAACATTTTGGGTTGGCAAATTTTGCTCTCCTTCATATATTTAGAATAATCAGTTGAAAGATGAAGACATTTAATGATTATATTTGATAGGAGTCCATTTTATATAACAGATTTAAATGGAACAATTAAATGATTATTTACAGCTTTATTTTGAGGTTACTAAAGTGTAGTTCAGGTGTTTGTTTATAGTCTACATTTTTTTTTTAAAAGAAGGACATGATGGACTCTATTCCCTAAAGAATTAAATATGAGAGTTTTTGAGGTGCTTCTCAAGTCTTATAGATATCATTATTTGAGTTAACAACTCAAGAGAGATGCACCAACTGTATGTAATTGTGTGTGCTTGTATTTATGGGAGTCATTATCCATTTTAAGGATGAGCTTTTAATTGCTCATGGGTGAAATCCTGAAAGAATGAAAGATGAAGGTAAAATAGCCACATGAGAAGACAGCAGTACTGAAGAGAAGAGTATAGGGAAAATCTACAAGTAAAATGGGAAATACCAGAACTTGAAATATAGGATAGAGTGATTCATCCAGATGTTGGTTAATATATATTCTTATTCAGTTTTAAAAATGGGAACATTAATGTGAGGATATGGCATATATTTCTATTTACTGAGATAGAGATAATTATGATAATTCCTATGTAAAATCTCTTCTAGAATTTTTAAAAGAAATTTTGATTCAGAAATATATCAAAATAGTTATATTTGATGCAAAACATATGGGCATTGCATGATATTTAATTCAAGGCATCTGGTTATTAATTAAAATAAAATGTTTCTATTAGCAGATCTGCTTCAAGAGTTAGTTGTGTTTCATATTTAAAACATATGGTTTTATATGTATCTGGAACTATGAATGCTTGTGGTAAATGTATGCTTTAAAAATAATTTTGAGGAGTTAAATACATTTTTAATTTGTACTTTACCAATCTTTCCTACCATCTGGAGGACAATTTTGATTTTTTTTTAATTGTGGTAAAAACAATTAACATGAGATCACATTAACATGTATACATGGGTTTATTTCTTTATAAACAAAATAAAGTTTATTTATTTATTTTGTCACATTGGTCTCTCTATGTGTGTATAATATGTACACACACATACACATGCATATCTGTTTTAAGCAAATAATATAGCCTTTTGATTACTGTAACTCTGTAATATGTTTTAGAATTAAGAAGTGTGAGGCCTTCAACTTTGTTCTTTCTCAAGACTATTTTGGCTACTTAGTTTTCAAAGATTCCTAAAGAATTTTAGAATGGATTTTTCTGTTGCTAAAAAAAAAAAAAAAGTTAAAATGACTATTCTATGCAAAGTTATCGGCAGAATCAAAGAAATCTCCGCCAAATGCCAATGCATTTTTTAAGGGTTTTCTTCATAGATTATGTCATCTCTGAACAGAAAAAGTTTAATTCTTTTCCAGTTTGGATACATTTTATTTCTTGATACTGCCTAATGTCTCTCGTTGGGAATTCTCATAGTAGATGGAATAGAACTGGCAAGAGTGATCATCCTTGTCTTGTTTCTGATCTTAGACAAAAACCTTTTAGTTTTGTGTTAGCTGTGATATATTCATATTGGAAATATTCATTATGTTGAGGTCATTTTCTTCAATCATATTTTGTTGTGTGTTTTTATTCTGAAAGTGCTGAACTCTAATACATTTTCTGCATCAATTTAAATGCTCTTACTATCTTGTCTTTTGTTCTGTTCGTGTGGTATATTACATGTATTGATTTTTACATGTTGAATTATCTTGCATCCCAGGAATAAATCCTTCTTGGTTATGGTGTATAATCCTTCTAATGTGCTATAGAATTTGGCTTGCTTGTGTTTTTATGGGAGATTTTTGCATATCCATATAAGCATTTGCATCAATGCTTATTAAGCTATTGGTCTGTAATCTTTTCTTGTGGCATCTTTGTCTGGTTATGGTATCAGGATAATACTGAACTCATAAAAAAGAGTGAAAAATGTTCCCTCATTTTCAGCTTTTTGGAAGAGTTTGAGAAGGGTTAGGGCTATTTCTGTATGTTTTACAGAATTCTTCACTGATGTTATCTATTTTGCTCTGGGCTTTCCTTTGTTGGGAAGTTTTCACTTTACTGATTCAATCTCCCTACTTGTAATTCTATCTAGGTTTTCTTTTTCTTCATCATTCAACCTTGGTGAAAGTGTTAGTTGCTCACTCCTGTCTGACTCTTTGTGACCCTTATGGACTGTAACCCACCAGGTTTCTCTGTCCATGGAATTCTCCAGGCAGGAGTACTGGGGCGGGTAACCATTCCCTTTTCAAGGGGATCTTCTCAACTCAGGGATTGAACCTGGGTTTCCTGCATTGCAGGCAGATTCTTTATCTGAGCCACCAGGGAAGCTTTTGATTACTTATTCAGTTTCCCTACTTATAATTCTGTGGAGACTTTCTTTTTCTTCATCATTCAATCTTGGTGGAGTGGGGTGTTAGTCACTCGTTCATGTCTGACTCTTTGTGACCACATGCCCTGTAGCCCACCAGTCATCTTTTATCCATGGGATTTTTCCAGGCAGGAATATTGAAGTGGATTACCATCCATTTTTTTCTGTGTTATCCAATTAGATGACATATAATTGTTCATAGTCATTTTGTAATTTTATTTCTAAGGCATCCGTTGTAATGCCTCATCTTTAATTTCTGATTTCAGTTGTCTTTATTTTTATTACTTAGCCAGCTAAAGGCTGATTAATTCTGGTTTTTATCTCAAAAGAATCAACTCTTAGTTTTACTGATATTTTTCCTTGTTTTTCTATTCTCTATTTTAATTATATCTACTTAAATCTGTATTATTTCCTTCCTCTGCTAAATTCAGATTTAGGTGTGTGTGTGTGTGTGTGTGTGTGTGTGTTTTGTTGTTTTGTTTTTTGAGATGTACATTTTGGTTGTTGATTTGAGATACTTTCTGTTTTCTAAATGCAAACATTTACCACTATAAATTTCCCTTATTACTGCTTTTATTACTTGCCATATATTTTGGTATGCTGTTCATTTTCATTATCTCAAGATATTTTCTAATTGCTTTTTGATTTCTTATTTGACCCAATGGTGTTTAATTTCCATACATTTTTTAAAAATATAAATTTATTTATTTTAATTGGAGGTTAATTACTTTACAATAATGTATTTTGTTTTCCTTTTGTTATTGGCACCATTTCATTCCATTGTGGTTGGAGAAAGTACTTTGTGTAATCAGTTTTCTTAAATTTGGTAAGACATTTTTGTGTTCTAATCAGGCAGTGTCTTGCAAAATCTTATTATGCATTTAAGAATGTGTATTCTGTTGTGGATGGAGTAATCTGTGCATGCCCATTAGGTCCAATTGATATAATATTGTTCAAGTTCTCTCTTTACTTCCTGACACTTCTACCTGGTTGTTCTATCCATTATTAAAAATGAGATATTGTAGTCTCCTAATATTATTAGTATTATACCCTGCTGCTGCTGCTGCTAAGTCGCTTCAGTTGTGTCCGACTCTGTGCGACCCCATAGACTGCAGCTCACCAGGCTCCCCCATCCCTGGGATTTTCCAGGCAAGAACACTGGAGTGGGTTGCCATTTCCTTCTCCAATGCATGAAAGTGAAAAGTGAAAGTGAAGTCGCTCAGTCGTGTCCGACTCCCAGCGACCCCATGGACTGCAGCCTACCAGTCTCCTCTGTCTGTGGGATTTTCCAGGCAAGAGTACTGGAGTGGGGTGTCATTGCCTTCTCCGTATTATCCCCTAGTGTGTGCTATATGTATTTCTGTGTTAGTAGTTCAGTCGTGTCCAACTCTGCAACCCCATGGACTATAGCCCACCAGACTCCTCTGTCTACGGGATTCTCCAGGCAAGAATACTGGAATGGGTTGCCATGCCCTCCTCCAGGGGATCTTCCCAACCCAGGGATCGAACCCAGATCTCCTGCATTGTAGGTAGATACTCTACCATTTGAGCCACCAGGGAAAACCCTAATACTTATTTCTCTTTACAGTCTGTCAATATTTGCTAAATGTATTTGAGTGCATTGATGATAGATGAACATATATTTTAAATTGTCACGTCTCTTGAGTCAGAAGTAGCTATTAACACATTGTTGTGCTATGTTTCTCTTTATTTCTGAAAATTTATGCCACATAAAATCAATTTCATCTTATTAAAAACTGCTTGGCATGCCATAATACTAACTATACCAGAGCATCAGATACAATGTTGGTGTTGAACAAAGCATGCATCAGCAGATGAATGAGATCGTTTTATTGAGAAAACAGTTGTTAGATAGGATTTAACCTTCTGATCTTAATTCAGTATTGAATAAAACTGAAAATTGTGAATGTAAAGATGTTGATGCCATCTTCTTAACAAAATAATTTACCATTCATGTATATGAGAGATAAGAAATGCCAAAAGCCAGAGAAATAATACTTAGTGTACAACATGTTTTGTTGACATAGATAACACAAGTACATTTCTATGATTATGTGTGCTTACTCAGGTATCATATTTCAGAGATATAACCAGGGTTTTAATATCCTAAACTTAAAATTTGGGGACCAAAGTATGTTTTTAGAAGATATAATTAAGAATAACATAATTCCTTAAAGTTTAATTGTTGTGTAAATAGCTCAAGTACTAAGAATTCAAAATATGGCTTCCGATATTTGATGATTTGTTTTATTCCATCAAAAAGATAAAGTCATGGTTGTGGTTGTTTTAATCAACTTTCAAATGTTTCAATATGTATGAAGAAATAAATTACAGAGTTCTATTTAAAAAATAGGAGAATCCATTTGCCACTGACTCTGAGAATGAAAAATGCAATTTCAACTCAAGAGTAATAGTTTAGCTTCTAAGATGCTGAAAGTAATCTTCAATAAGAAACTGCTCCATAATTTCTGTATTCATATTCAGTTTACAGACATATAATTTATGACTTTTCAAACACTTTCCAGCATTATTATGGCATAAATAATAAGTTAGAATATTCTAATTTAATAGAAATAATTGTTGAGAAAAAAGTTAATGGTTGTAGAGTCTCTTGGGTCTTTTTAAATGTCACAAACCAGATTTACTTGTATGCTGAAGGACTGCAAACAAATCTATTCCTCCTACTTATATAATAGGCTTTATTTTTAAATGATTTGAACCTTTATAAATTTCATAAAATTATTAGCCTAGGGGGAACATGAATTCCAGTTGAGTGCTATATGGATGCCAGAGCTAAGGAATTAATGAATTACTTTTGTGAATTACATTACTTGAGGATAACAGGTGTCATATTTCTCATCTTGCAAAATATACTGATAACATTTCTCCAAAAATCTAAATAAAATAATACTTCAGTAAAATGTTAATTTCCATAGACAGAAGGTTAGTCTATGTCTTGCACAGGGAAAGAAAGTTTTCAACTAGCTTTAGGTGAAGTTGGTAAATGTAAGTGTCAAAGTGAAGCAGATATAGAAAGACAAGTGATACCATTATTTGTTGGAAATATATAATCTAATTTAGGCTAGCCTGAATGATGTTCCCAAAGGCTTATTTTCGTATAGGAAAAATGTCATAGTTGAAAAGGGAACACTTTAATTAAAAAAAAATCAAATTGAGGCATTAAAATCCCAATTAAAGACCCTCACTGCTAGAGACTGAGGCTCAGGTCAGTAAAGATTGCTGGCAGACAATGACTTTAGCATGCTCATGCCCACTTCTGACCAAGGCATTAAGCCAGCACATACCTTTTACTGGTGGAATTAGGAATCCACATCTTAGCAGTTTACCTAGTTATGACACCAGCAGGCACTGATTATACTCTGCATCCTCAGAAGAAATGTTGAACGAAAAATCCAAAAAGTCTATCTGACCCTGATAGGTTATAACAAATATTTTCAATGGAGTACTTCAATAAACCAAGGGAATAATTCAGGTATACATCAAATTTTAAATTATTTGAATAACTATGTATAGGAAAAGGAGTACATCAAGGCTGTATATTGTCACCCTGCTTATTTAACTTCTATGAAGAGTACATCATGAGAAATGCTGGGCTGGAAGAAGCACAAGCTGGAATCAAGATTGAGGGAGAAATATCAATAACCTCAGATATGCAGATGACACCACCCTTATGGCAGAAAGTGAAGAGGAACAAAAGAGCCTCTTGATGAAAGTGAAAGAGGAGAGTGAAAAAGTTGGCTTAAAGCTCAACATTCAGAAAACGAAGATCATGGCATCCGGTCCCATCACTTTATGGGAAATAGATAGGGAAACAGTGGAAACAGTGGTTGACTTTATTTTGGGGGGCTCCAAAATCACTGCAGATGGTGATTGCAGCCATGAAATTAAGAGATGCTTACTCCTTGGAAGGAAAGTTATGACCAACCTAGATAGCATATTCAAAAGCAGTGACATTACTTTGCCAACAAAGGTTCGTCTAGTCAAGGCTATGGTTTTTCCAGTGGTCATGTATGGATGTGAGTGTTGGACTGTGAAGAAAGCTGAGTGCCCGAAGAATTGATGCTTTTGAACTGTGGTGTTGGAGAAGATTCTTGAGACTCCCTTGAACTGCAAGGAGATCCAACCATTCCATCCTAAAGGAGATCAGTCCTGGATGTTCATTGGAAGGACTGATGCTAAAGCTGAAACTCCAGTACTTTGGCTACCTCATGCAAAGAGTTGACTCATTGGAGAAGACTCTGATGCTGGGAGGGATTGGGGGCAAGAGGAGAAGGGGATGACAGAGGATGAGATGGCTGGATGGCATCACTGACTCAATGGACATGAGTATGAGTGAACTCTGGGAGTTGGTGATGGACAGAGAGGCTTGGTGTGCTGCGATTCATGGGGTCGTCAAAGAGTCAGACATGACTGAGTGACTGAACTGAACTGAACTGACTCTGTATATGTATACACCTTGGTATATACACACTTGTCCTCTGCATTTAATCAATTCCATGGTTATATTTTCACATCATCTTTAAATTTATTTTAATTTTCAGTATATCATTTTGAATACGTTCAACAGTCAGAGATCCCGTAAAATAAATAGGAAGGTATTCTTCTCATTTCCAAAAGCTGATGTTTGAATAACAATGTTCCTTCCATTTTATTTCTTACTGAACAACTTCATTACATTGAGAGTTGGCTTTAGGCATCTTTACCAATTTTTATTTTGGTTGTTGGAAGAACATTGAAATAATCCTATAGGAGAGAATATTTTGAAATACAATATGTATACCAGAAAAGGGATTTTAATGAATCTAAATTTGAAGCTTTCCTGTACCCTCTTGTTGACTCAGCCTCATCCCTGGAACTTGCTTTCCCCTGCCTCCTCCAGTTGTGGTAAGAATTCTGCTCAGTTTAGCTACTCCCCATCTCACTATCTGATCACCCTAATGCACTTTCAGCAAGAATTCTAAGTTGATTTTGTAGAAGACCCCCTACCCCTGCTATCTCCTCTTAGTAGTTTTTCACTCAGTGACTTTCTCACTATCAGTTCAGTTCAGTTCAGTCACTCAGTCATGTCCGACTCTTTGCGACCCCATGAATCGCAGCACACCAGGCCTCCCTGTCCATCACCAACTCCTGGAGTTCACCCACTCATGTCCCTCGAGTCAGTGATGCCATCCAGCCATCTCATCCTCTGTCGTCCCCTTCTCTTCCTGCCCCCAATCCCTCCCAGCATCAGAGTCTTTTCCAGTGAGTCAACTCTTCGCATGAGGTGGCCAAAGTACTGGAGTTTCAGCTTTAGCATCATTCCTTCCAAAGAAATCCCAGGGCTGATCTCCTTCAGAATGGACTGGTTGGATCTCCTTGCAGTTCAAGGGAGTCTCAAGAATCTTCTCCAACACCACAGTTCTAAAGCATCAATTCTTCGGCGCTCAGCCTTCTTCACAGTCCAACTCTCACATCCATACATGACCACAGGAAAAACCATAGCCTTGACTAGACGAATCTTTGTTGGCAAAGTAATGTCTCTACTTTTGAATATGCTATCTAGGTTGGTCATAACTTTCCTTCCAAGGAGTAAGCATCTTTTAATTTCATGGCTGCAGTCACCTCCAACTGCCTTTGCTATTTTGGGAGTTGATCTCTTGCAGAAAGTCTTTCTCACCATTTTATAACAACTGGCAGAATAAGTTTTTTGCTAGCAATCTTATTTATCATTTTATTCTCAGCATCTATAATAGTGCATGGCATGTAGAAAAACAGTGTGCATTTCCGGAAGGAATGAATGTATATACCATGATTAATAATGGTAAGTACACAAGAAAGTTAAAGTTTATACATATCTGTGCATATATAACATATTGATATGTACACATGTAAGATGGTATAACAAAGACCTCTGGCCCTCAGAATCTGGGGCTGGACTGTCAGTATGACTCCTGTAGTGTCTGATGTGTTGTGTAACTTTGAGTAAGTTATCAACTTCTTGAAGCTTCAGTTTGCTCATTTGTATAATGCAGTTAAGAAAAGTGCCTGAATTATATAGTTATAAGGCAACAATAAATTGGTTAATACATTTGAATCTTTGAAAAATAAGATCACATATTGTCAATAGACAGTAGTTACTATCATCACTAAGTGTATTAGCATTAGTAATACCACTGACATGGTATGTAATGCCATGCATTAAAGGAACTATTCACACACATCCAATCTGAAAAATATGCAGTCTATGCATTTGAAATTAAATGTTGGTGCACTAATGGTTTCCATATGCTCTGTGTGCTCTTACCGTGTCTTCCTGCTTATAATATAACCCAAGTTTCTAGATGTTACCATTCTGTCACTGTGAAACAAGCAGGGATGAACACAACAAGCCATGCCAATGCTGTAACTAATCAAACGTTTAGAATATATTGTGTATTTTGACTCTCACACAAAACTCTACAAAGGCAGGGATTTGGGTTTTATTCAATTTTATCTCCCCAAAGTTTAAGTGCAATCACAGAATTAAGTCATTTAGAAATGGTATATACATTATTACCACATTACTATTGATTGAGATGTAAAGTATTCATTAGTGATTTAGTTATATATTACACAATGAAGTATATCTTTTAGAAATGAAGATAGTTGTAGATTTAATTAAAGTATTAAATTACTATAGCTGCTACTGCTAAGTTGCTTCAGTCATGTCCGACTCTGTGCAACCCCATAGATGGCAGCCAACCAGGCTCCCCCATCCCTGGGATTCTCCAGGCAAGAATACTGGAGTGGGTTGCCATTTCCTTCTCCAATGCATTACTGTAGAGATAAATCCTAAACAAAATTTAATTGAAGAAACTGAATCAGACTCTAATGTATTTTTTAATTTCTAATCATTTGATATTTAAAATAGCATTTCATGTGTAAATTGTATAATGATCTCCATTCTAGTTAATGTAGTATTTATTTAAGTGAATTTTGGGGCTAATTCAGTGTTCATGTCCACTGTGCTAACATGTTTTATATTATCAACTGTTCTTTTTAAATTATTAGTCTATAAGATATTTTTTCAGGATATTACTAAATTTATGATCATGTATGCAGCTTATTACAGGTGCTATGCTTACTGCATTTTAGAAGATACAAAACATTGCTTACTATTATTGGGAATATAGTTCTGTGTTAGAATGTGCATTTGAGAGCTAAATCCAATGCTACTCCTGTTACACTTTGGGGATATGGAGGGAAATATATAGTACAGGAAAAAAGTGTGTTTCACTGGAAACTTTAGATTATCCTATTAGCAGTGTGTTTCTGGAAAGAAATGAGCAAAATTGTCACATGGGTAAAAATCGAACAGTCTTGATGGATCTTTAAGTTTTATTTATTCTGAGTAGTGCAGGAGATTAGAGAAATTGGGAAATTACCTTTACTACCTTTGTGTTCTGCCATTGAAGAAAATAAATTTTCCATAATTTTCTGTCACTAATGTTTTTAACTTATGCAGGAATGTGCATAAGTTGTGCTTGAGACCAGATGCCTAAACAGAGAAAAATTAAGAATAGATTTGAGAATGCATTTGCATTTTAAAACAAAAGATTAGAATGGAAATTCTGAATTTGGAATAATAGAATTCATAACAATAGTGATTAAATTGCTATATGAAATTTGAAAATTGATAAATCTATGCCCATTTTGATATAGCCACTGGGTATATCCACTACAGTTTTTAAAAATTTACAATTGCTTTTGATACTGAGATAACTGCCCTAAAATGCTTTCTAAGTATTATGCTGTGCAATAAGTGAACCACTAGTCGCTTTCTTAGAACCAATCTATTTCTGTCTCTAAGTATTCCTGAAATTCAAACATTTTCTGGGGACCACATTTTTTGTCACTGTCTACTTAGATGAAAAATGGTCACCAACCTCAGTCATTAATCATGTAGATCATAGAGAAAGGTAGGGAGAATCTTTTAGTTCAGAGTCACTTAAGTTCATTTTTGAGGCTAAAATAACAAAAAATTATATACCATATTCATCAGTAGTTCACAGTATTGTCAACATTTTTTTCAGTATATTCCCCGCGGAATTATTGTAAATAAGTTTATCTGAGACATTTAGTTACAAAGCTTCCTTATTGATCATAGTTTTCCTTGTGCTAAGGTAAATGGTATTTTAAATACTCAGTGTATCCCTTCTGGGCTTCCCTGGTAGCTTAGCTGGTAAAGAATCCACTTGCAATATGGAGACCCTGCTTCAATACCTGGGTTGGGAAGATCCACTGGAGAAGGGATAGTATCCAATTCAATCAAAATTTTTCGTATTTGTTAAACTCAGTTTCTGTGTTAATTATGCCTTAGTTTCTGGGTTATAAAAAGATCTCTCTAAAGTATCAGTCAGTCTCACACTTCTCAGAAATAAGTCATGTTAAATAGCATCCTTTATACAGAGTGAAGTAAGCCAGAAAGCAAAACACCAATACAGTATACTAACGCATATATATGGAATTTAGAAAGATGGTAACAATAATCCTGTGTACGAGACAGCAAAAGAGACACTGATGTATAGAACAGTCTTATGGACTCTGTGGGAGAGGGAGAGGGTGGGAAGATGTGGGAGAATGGCATTGAAACATGTAAAATATCATGTATGAAACGAGTTGCCAGTCCAGGTTCGATGCACGATACTGGATGCTTGGGGCTAGTGCACTGGGATGACCCAGAGGGATGGTATGGGGAGGAAGGAGGGAGGAGGGTTCAGGATGGGGAATACATGTATACCTGTGGCGGATTCATTCTGATATTTGGCATAACTAATACAATTATGTAAAGTTTAAAAATAAAATAAAATTAAAGAGAATCAAAAAAAATAGCATCCTTTAATACATTATGAGACAGTAGCTGCTAAAATGGGCTGCATAAAACCCTGACACTGAAAATACATGCCTATTAAGTCTCTGAATCATTTACTATTTTACTCTTCCTTCCCCGCCCCCCCACCCCCGCACTGGTGATTACACAGGAGACCTATACCTTTTCTGAGATAATGCTTTAATGCTCATGGAAAATTGTCTCCTGGAGAAAATGCAGTGTAGACCCAATTACTCTTTGAAATGCATGATTCTTTTACTGGATTGTATCTGCACAGTGTGATGCTGTAAGACTACCTAGAGGTTATATTTCTTCAGTTCTGCATAGTAGTAATGAGCATTTAAATCAGTTTAATTCTTTCATATTTGCATATATTCAAACCTGGGAGGGGAAACAAAACTAAAGCATTAGAAATGTGAAATTAATGTTTTTAATTAACACATTTTGCAGTCCTCATACTAAAGCCTGGTATTATGATTATTATTCCTTCTACAGATGAATTCTCCCTATATTTAAAAGAGCTGGTATTACTTCAAAAAACCATTCTTGAAGACTAGATTATATACCTTCACTACTAGAAGGAGATAATGAAAATATTTAAATAACACAAAATAAAATAAATATATGGACATTGCATGTTTATAGTGGTAGAAAATTAGTGAAGCAGAAATACTAGAATTATATTTCTTATAACAAATTCTATGAAAACACAGCCTGCTATTTGAATATAAAAACTGAAAGCTGGTATAGGTTATATATGAAGAAAAAGTTCTTGAAACCTAGATAAAAATTTTACAGGTAAAACCTTATGGCTATATGGCAACAGTCTTGATGAATAGCTTTTTAGTTCTGTGAACAAAAGGAGTTATTAGCGGACAGATGGTTGTGTTCTAAACTTCCAGCTACAAGTCACATGTTACCTCTGATTTCCCACAGAAACCACTCTTTGGCTAACAGCAAATACACACAGAGAAATATTCATTCATAAAATAAAATTTGGATCATCTAATATTATCAATGCACATTATTTTAAGATCATTTGTTACACTGTGTTTGATTCTTATTACTATTCTGTTTCATTTTCTAAAGCTATAGGCTTCGAAAATCTGGCTTGGAACACTCGAAAGACTGCAGACATAAGAATAAGTCTTCATTGGTAACCAACGTCATTCTTCTGCTAGTTCATTCAGTAAAGATTTAACTAAATTTTCAATGCATGTATATCTTAATATCATATGACAGTCATTTAAAAAATTTTTGAAATTGTTTTTGGCAGCCTTGGATGTTTACCAGCATACCTCAGTGGACCACCTTCCAAAGTCAATTAAATCACAGCATATTGCCTGAGAACTGCATCTCATGAGCTGCTTATACCCATGTGTTGCTTCTTTCTTCATTTCTGGAATGTTACTATTACTCGGTTTACATTTCTAGTTCTTTCTCGTTCCCATTACCCATAATGTTCAACCTACATGTTTCTTCCTTTTCAGATGTAACTCATCTGTCATGACTTCCCTAAAGGCTCCCTGCTTTAAAAAAAAAACCTCACCTGTTCTCTTCAGAAAGTGGAATTTTCCTCCTGTGAGCCACCATGTCACGTTGTATGTCCACTGTTGGTTCATTTATCATAATCTTGACTCTATAGTAATTGGTTTTATATTTAACCATTACTACTCAAATTGTATCTCTTAATAAAACTCATTTACATCACTTTCATCGCTGAGTTAGACATGGCTGAGCAACTAAACTGACATCACTTGTATAGCTCAGTTGTTAAGGAATCCACCTGCAATGCAGGAGACCTTGGTTAGATTCCTGGGTCAGGAAGATCCACTGGAAAAGAGATAGGTTATCTACTCCACTATTCATGGGCTTCCCTGGTGGCTCAGCTGGTAAAGAATATGCCTGCAACGGGGTAGACCTAGGTTCGATCCCTGGGTTGGGAATATCCCTTGGATAAGGGAAAAGCTACCCACTTCAGTATTCTGGCCTGGAAAATTCCATGGATCCAGGGTCGAACACTACTGAGCACCTTTCATTTTCACGTCACTTTTCACTGGGTGGGGCACAAATATGGTCTAAGGTAATAATCTGTAAACACTTGATGTGTATCTATTTAAAATGTTAAGATATTGTAAACAATATAAACCAATTAGTTTTCAAATACAGGCATAGTCATAACTCTGACACTTTAAAAAAACTGTTACAACAGTATTTACTGTCATTAGTGAATTTGTATTCTATTGCTGTTATAACAAATTACTGCAAAGTTAGTGAAATGAAGAAAAAAAAAATAGTTTAAGGAAGTTCAAAAAGACCAGGGTGCCTAAACCAGAAGGTAAGCAAGGAGAAGAGATCATTTCAAATTGAAGATGCATATTAATATATACAAATAAAGATGTCAGATCAGAATTTGATATGACAAGTCTGGGCTTGGAAAGAGAGTCAGAGATGGAGACAGACCCAGCAAAGGGTTGATAGTACAAGCACTGAGACTGTATGGAGAAGCCAGTGAGGTAAAGTAAGAAGCAGGGGAGGGTCATGTCTGGACAGCCAAGTACAAAATGGTTTCAATACAGCTGTAATGATGTAGGTGGCTAGCCAAAAAACTTAAGGGGATTTTAAAAATAAACTTACTTATTGTTTGATGAGGTAGATAAGAACCTTTATTTCTATTTGGTTCATTAATTGATGTAAAATGTAAGTGGGGAATGATTATTTTTTTAAAAGAGCATTTCTACCAGTTACAATTGTCATGTTCACACCTAATGCAAGAGTGTGTATTTTCAAGTAGCTTTTCCAAACCATTTGTCTCAATGCAAAACCTTTTTTCTCTTTACAGTCATACATGAACACTTTAGTTAGATACTTCAGTCATAAGTATAACTGGCACAAATAAGTTTGGAAGTAAACATAACTTGGTACTTGGTGGAAGCAGATATGTAAGGTTGGTAGATATTAAAGTACAGCCTACGAAGTGTCCTGTGAATTGTGACTGTCACTTTGTTTTACAGAAAGAATGGAGAGCATCAGTGAAATGAGTAGGTAGGAAAAGGGTAAGAGGAATTCAATACATACCAAAATGTTAAATGAATATATTGGGCATTACAGGATACTTTAAAACACCTACAGCTAACTCATCACCTAAACTTGTAAATCAAGTGGCAGTTAAAAAATGTGTTCTTTAAAGATAGTCTCTTTATCCATTCATCTGTTGACGAACCTTTAGGTTGCTTCCATGTCTGGCTATTGTAAATAGTGCTGCAGTGAACACTGAGGTGCATGTGTCTTTTTGAATTGTGTTTTTCTCAGGATATATGCCCAGTAGTTGGATCGCTGGGTCATTTGGTAGTTCTATTTCTAGCTTAAGAAATCTCCATACTGGCTATATCAATCTACATTCCCACCAACAGTATAGGAGGGCTCTTTTTACTTACACCCTTTCTAGCATTTATTACTTGGTGGATTTTTTTGATGATGGCCATTCTGACCATGTGAGGTGACACACTGTAGTTCTGACCTGCATTTCTTTAATAATTAGTAAAGTTGAGCATCTTTTTCATATGCCTCTTGGCCATCTGTATGTCTTCTTTGGAGAAATGTCGATACAGTTTTTCTGTCCATTTTTTGATGGGGTTGTTTTTTGGATAGTTTCATGAGCTGTTTGCTCAGCCATAAAAAAGAATGAAATTGGGTCATTTGTAGAGATGTGAATGGACATAGTCTGTCATACAGAGGGAAATAAGTCAGAGAAAAATGAATATCATATATTAACACATATGTGAATTCTATAAAAATGGTAAACTCAAAATGGCTTAAAGACTTAAAAATATGACATGGCACCATAAAACTCCTAAAAGATAATATAGGCAAAACATTCTCTGAAATACAGTACCAATGTTTTCTTAGGTCAGTCTCTCAAGGCAATGGAAATAAAAGCAAAAATAAACAAATGGGACCTAATTAAACTTAAAAGCATTTGCACAGCAAAGGAAACCATAAGCAAATAGAAAAAGGCAACACATGGGGGAAAAATGTTTGCAAACCATGCAATTGATAAGGAATTAATCTCCAAAATATACAAGTAGCTCAGTCTAATTGGGGAGGCATTTTTATGAAGAAGGTGGCCAACAGGCACATGGAAAGATGCCCAAGCACTAATTATTAGAAAAATGCAAATCAAAACTACGATGAGGTACCACCTCACACCAGACTGGACATTATTAGAAAGTCTACGACTAATAAATGCTGCAAAGAGTGTGGAGAAAAGGAAACCCTCCTATACTGCTGATGTCAATGTAAATTAGTATAGCTACTATGGAAAAAGATATGAAGATCACTTAAAATCTAAAAATAGAGTTGTCATACTATCCAGCAATCCCACTCCTGGGTATATATTTGGAGATAACTTTAATTTGAAAAGACAGATGCACTCCATTGTTCACAGCAGCATTGTTTACAATCACCAAGACATGGAAAAAAATGTCTACCTAAATGTCCATCAACCGATGAATGGACAAATAGGATTTGAAACACATTACTGTTTAACCCTTAAAAAGAATGGAATAATGCCATTTGCACCACCATTGATAGACCTAGAGATGATAACACTAAGTGAAGTAAGTCAGAAAGACAAATACTATATGATATCACATATATGTGGGATCTAAAATATGACACAAGTAAACTTATGAAACAAAAAGATTCACAAAAACAGGAAAAAAACTTATGGTTATCAAATGGGAAAGGTGGTAGAGAAGACGAAAATTAGCAGTTTGGGATTAGCAGATGCAAACTAATATATATAAAATAAACAAGGTCCTACTGTATAGCACACGGAAATATATTTACTATCCTATAGTATAACATAATGAAAAAGAATATATATGAACTGAATCACTTTATTGTATACCAGAAACTAACACCACATTGTAACTTCTCTATACTTCAATAAAATATGTTCAACAGAAGAATTAAGTAAATTGCCCAAGTCTAATTTGTCAGAGTAACATAGGCAGTATTTGAACACAAAGATGTGGAGCCCAAATCCAGTTTTTCTACAAAATTTCTCTATATTAAATATAAATTTCACTTTAACATGACATAATCTTACAAACTTTATGATTTGAAGATCTTATTTTGAATCAGATTTAACATATTAAAGAATATATTAAATGACATAGTATTTCTAATGAATCATCTCTGTGGAGTGCAGTGTTCCATAGGCAACAAAGTCAGGTATTTGGCATGTATTAATGACTTCCTTTCTAATCTCCTTCTATTAAATTATTTTCAGACATAAGTAATTTCGTACTTTACACTTGTAAAAAATGTAACTCAGTTTTTTAAGTTGGTACTATGTTTTTTTTTATTATTATTAAATTGCTATGCCACTACCATTTGATAAAGTTTTAACTGCAGACCAAAATGAATTGATAGCAGTTAGCAAGGAGAAAATCAATGAAGTAGGAGAAAAAAAAAAAAAACTATAAAGAATTTTAATCATGGGCAAACACATTTTCATTAAGAAAGTCATTATATTATAAAGAACTCTTTTTAATTTTCCTCTGCAAGATTTTCAAAGAACACTGAAGGTCATATGAAAATGTAGACTATGTTCTTACATTTTTAATAAAAATTCATTTCAAACCCACTCCAAAAACCATGTTTCTTTCTCATACAGCTCACATTTGTCCTGTAATCTCCCACTTTTCTTTTTTCCATGTTCTAATGGCTCTTCTTTACTTTTTTCATTTGATTACTGTGAGCTAGTGCTAAAGTCTGAGAAGGCAATGGCACCCCACTCCAGTACTCTTGCCTGGAGAATCCCAGGGATGGGGGAGCCTAGTGGGCTGCGGTCTGTGGGGTCGCGTGACTGAAGCTACTTAGCAGCAGCAGCAGTGCTACAGTACCAATGTAGTTAAGCAAAATTCATCCTATTGCTTTTAAGAATTTGTTTTGAATCTACTATATCTAGAGATTTCTTTCTTTATAGTTTCAGTGATATAATCTATGTTTAAAGTATAGACTCTTGACTGTGATGATGGCTTCATATATATATAATTATATCAAGGCTTATTAGCATATGCCCCATGCTCAAATATGTCCTTGTTCCATTTTTAATCCCTCCCTCCTGCCCTGCTCCTCACACTATTCCCACAGAAAACTGACCTTTTTGTCAAACTAGTTTTCGTATTCTAGGATTTATGTAAACAGAAAGAATGTCTTAGCTATTTCCTTCAGCAGGATTTCATTGCTTTTTATTGCTGAATAGTATCTCACGGTATGGATATATCACAGTTTGTTTATTCATTCACATACCAATAAACACATAAGGCATTTCTACTTTCTGATAGAAAACAGGTATCATGAAAATTTATATGAGTTTGTGTATGGACATACACTTTCAGATTTCTTGGCTAAATACCTAAGAACTAGTGGTTTGGTCATATAATGGACATATACTTTATTTAAAAAAATATTTTAATTGGAGGCTAATTACTTTACAATACACAATAGTGTAGTGGTTTTGGCCATACATTGACATGAATCAGCCACTGCTGTACATGTGTTCCCCATCCTGAACCCCTCTCCCACCTCCCTCTGCATCCCATCCCTCAGGGTCATCCCAGTGCACCAGCCCTGAGCGCCCTGTCTCATGCCTCAAACCTGGATCGATTTCACATATGATGTGAATCACATGTTTCAATGCTATTCTCTCAAATCATCCCACCCTCGCCTTCTCCCACAGAGTCCAAAAGTCTGTTCTTCACATCAGTGTCTCTTTTGCTGTCTTTCATATAGAATCATTGTTACCATCTTTCTAAATTCCATATATATGCGTTAAAATACATACTTTTTAAAGAAAATGACACTTTGTTAGAAAGATCATCGCAGATTTCACAAACTAGCTAATTCTACAAGGGCTTACCTAAGAAGAAGTAAGGGGAAAGAGAGAGACAGAACTAAGGAAAGGGGAGAGGTAGGAAAGATAATGTGACTGAAGAGAAGGTCATAGGAAGGGACGAAGAGGCAGAGTGTTTAAATCTCAGAGTAGGGAAAACGGGAGGCTATACAAAAATATAAAATTATATAAGCTTAAATGGTGAGGTATAATAAGAATAATACATTTTCAAAATAGCATTAAATCTTAGTAATAATCATATAAAATTAGGCACATTCAAGGCAATCTCAAGGACATTCAAGGTAGTACAGTCATAGACATAATCTTAGTAATAATTAAGGTATAATTGAAATCCATCAACACAGATAAGGGAGACCATTCCTAAAATATCACAGTAAATTGGACATTTTACTGTGATATTTTAGGAATGGTCTCCCTTATCTGTGTTGATGGATTTCAATTATACCTTAATTGAAATCCATCAACACAGATAAGGGAGACCATTCCTAAAATATCACAGTAAATTGGACAAAAGAAAATGAGTTTCTATGCTGACTGAATGGGATAATCATAAAGACTTTCAATTCAGTTCAGTCGCTCAGTCGTGTCCCACTCTTTGCGACCCCATGAATCGCAGCACGCCAGGCCTCCCAATCTATCACCAACTCCCAGAGTTCATTTAAACTCACATCCATCAAGTCGGTGATGCAATCCCGCCATCTCAACTTCTGTCGTCCCCTTTTCCTCTTGCTCCCAATCCCTCCCAGCATCAGAGTCATTTCCAATCAGTCAATTCTTCGCATGAGGTGGCTAAAGTACTGGAGTTTCAGCTTTAGCATCATTCCTTCCAAAGAACACCCAGGCCTGATCTCCTTTAGAATGAACTGGTTGGATCTCCTTGCAGTCCAAGGGATTCTCAAGAGTCTTCTCCAACACCACAGTTCAAAAGCATCAATTCTTCAGTGCTCAGCTTTCTTCACAGTCCAACTCTCACATCCATACGTGACCACTGGAAAAACCATAGCCTTGACTAGACGGAACTTTGTTGGCAAAGTAATGTCTCTGCTTTTCAATATGCTATCTAGGTTGGTCATAACTTTTCTTCCAAGGAGTAAGCATCTTTTAATTTCATGGCTGCAGTCACCATCTGCAGTGATTTTGGAGCCCAGAAAAATAAAGTCTGACACTGTTTCCCCATCTATTTCCCATGAAGTGATGGGACCAGATGCCATGATCTTTGTTTTCTGAATGTTGAGCTTTAAGCCAACTTTTTCACTCTCCTCTTTCACTTTCATCAAGAGGCTTTTTAGTTCCTCTTCACTTTCTGCCATAAGGGTGGTGTCATCTGCATATCTGAGGTTATTGATATTTCTCCCAGAAATCTCGACTCCAGCTTGCACTTCTTGCAGCCCAGCGTTTCTCATGATGTACTCTGCATAGAAGTTAAATAAGCAGGGTAACAATATACAGCCTTGACGTATTCCTTTTCCTATTTGGAACCAGTCTGTTGTCCATGTACAGTTCTAACTGTTACCTCCTGACCTGCATATAGGTTTCTCAAGAGGCAGGTCAGGTGGTCTGGTATTCCCATCTCTTTCAGAATTTTCCACAGTTTATTGTGATCCACACAGTCAAAGGCTTTGGCATAGTCAATAAAGCAGAAATAGATGGTTTTCTGGAACTCTCTTACTTTTTCCATGATCCAGCGGATGTTGGCAATTTGATCTCTGGTTCCTCTGCCTTTTCTAAAACCAGCTTGAACATCTGGAAGTTCACGGTTCATGTATTGCTCAAGCGTGGCTTGGAGAATTTTGAGCATTACTTTACTAGCGTGTGAGATGAGTGCAATTATGCGGTAGTTTGAGCATTCTTTGACATTGTCTTTCTTTGGGATTGGAATGAAAACTGACCTTTTCCTGTCCTGTGGCCACTGCTGAGTTTTCCAAATTTGCTGACATATTGAGTGCAGCACTTTCACAGCATCATCTTTCAGGATTTGAAATAGCTCCACTGGAATTCCATCACCTCCACTAGCTTTGTTCATAGTGATGCCTTCTCAGGCCCACTTGACTTCACATTCCAGGATGTCTGGCTCTAGGTAGGTGATCACACCATCATGATTATCTTGGTCGTGAAGATCTTTTTTGTGCAGTTCTTATGTGTATTCTTGCCACCTCTTCTTAATATCTTCTGCTTCTGTTAGGCCCATACCATTTCTATCCGTTATCCAGCCCATCTTTGCATGAAATATTCCCTTGGTATCTCTAATTTTCTTGAAGAGATCTCTAGTCTTTCCCATTCTGTTGTTTTCCTCTATTTCTTTGCATTGATCGCTGAGGAAGGCTTTCTTATCTATTCTTGCTATTCTTTGGAACTCTGCATTCAGATGCTATGTCTTTCCTTTTCTCCTTTGTTTTTTGCTTCTCTTCTTTTCACAGCTATTTGTAAGGCCTCCCCAGAAAAGGTACCCATTTTGGAAAAGATAGTCTGGAAACTTTGCTCAAGCATATTCTCTATTATCCCCTGTTGGCTAAGGTGGTTAGATCACACAGAATTGTGATACTTGTTTAAGAAATAATCCGAAAACCAGAACCCTGCCACCTCCTCTAATTAAGCCTGTCCAACATCAGGGATCATACCCAGGAGAGGACTGGCAGGTGGATTTTATAGCCATGCCAAAGACCCAGAGTTTTCTTATTTGCTAGTCTTTATTGACATGCTCACAGGATGGATTGAAGCATTCCCTACTAGGACAGAAAGAATTATAGAAGTCTGTAAAGCTGTGCTAAAGAAGATGGTGCCTAGGTTTGGGCTGTCTTGATCACTTCAGAGCAACAATGGGCCCTCATTTACAGCCACAATATCCCAGAACCTGGCCACATGCTTAGGAATCAAATACCGCCTCCACTCATCCTGGCAGCCTCAAGCCTCAGGAAAGGTAGAAAGAGTCAATCAGACTCTTAAAAGGGCTCTGGCCAAACTATGTCAAGAAACACATAATAAGTGGATCCATATGCTACCCATAGCCCTCATGAGTGTACAGGCAGCCCCCACGCAGCCACTATTATTAAGCCCTTATGAAATGATGTAGGGACGTCCATTCTTAACTTCTGATTTGTTTTTTGACGAGGACACCAATACACTCCTAAAACATATAATTGACCTGGGAAGGTTTCAACAAGAATTCCAATGATACGAACAGATCCTCCCTAGACCACAGGAAGACTTGAAAAATCCCCAAGTAGAGCCGGGGGAACAAGTATTAGTACAGACCTGGCAAGAAAAAGGGAGTCCAAACCAGCTGTCTGAGAAATCTGCAGGGCCATATCAGGTTGTCCTAGTAACCTCAATTGCTGTAAAAGTGAAGGGTCTATCTGCCTGGGTCCACAATTCTAGAATAAAACCCTGTGGGCTACAAGAGGGGGAGACAGGGACTGAGACTCCAAAACCAGAAGACAACTATTCCTCTGGACATGAGTTTGGGTAAACTCTAGGAATTGGTGAGGGATAGGGAGGCCTGGCGTGCTGCGGTCCATGGGGTTGCAGAGTCAGACACGACTGAGCAACTGAACTGAACTGAATTGAATGAAAAGCTAAGGAGGTTTTAGGGATTTGGAATGTATACATATATATAAGGCTTCCCTTGTGGCTCAGCTGGTAAAGAATCTGCCTACGATGCGGGAGACCTGGCTTCTATCCCTTGGCTGGGAAGATCCCCTGGAGAAGGGGAAAGCTACCCACTCCAATATTCTGGCCTAGAGAATTCCAGCTACTTTCACTTTTACATATATATATATATAATCAGAGAAGGCAATGGCACCCCACTCCAGTACTCTTGCCTGGAAAATCCCATGGATGGAGGAGCCTGGTGGGCTGCAGTCCATGGGGTCACAAAGAGTTGGACACGACTGAGCGACTTCACTTTCACTTTTCACTTTCATGCATTGGAGAAGGAAATGGCAACCCACTCCAGTGTTCTTGCCTGGAGAATCCCAGGGACGGGGGAGCCTGGTGGGCTGCTGTCTATGGGGTCGCACAGGGTCGGACACGACTGAAGCGACTTAGCAGCATATATATATATATCATCCTTATACATTTGTCTATGGACATTGTGCTTAATCGCTCAGTCATGTATGATTCTTTGTGACCCATGGACTCTAGCCATGGGGATTCTTCAGGCAAGAATACTGGAATGGGTTACTATGCCCTCCTCCAGGGGATCTTCCCAACCCAGGGACTGAACTCAGGTCTCCCACATTGCAGGTGGATTCTTTATCATCTGAACCACCAGGGAAGCCCTTAAATATGATATTAAATTTAAGATATTATATTTTAAAATATTAGATATCTTAAATATGATATCCTTACACATTTGTCCATGGACATTATCTAAATATATTTTTCCTTGCAACTAATAATTTTTACCACTCAATTTTTTATTTAAAACTCTCTCTTTTCCTTGAGTTGCAGCTCCTTTGTCACTTAGCTGTAAAGTCAATTTCATACTGCTGTTCCTTTCACCTTTGCTTATGGGCACAGGTTGCCCAGGAAATGGGCATTAACATTAAAATGAAGTAAGAAGAACTACTATGCCTTGAGGCTTAGAGTCACCACAGTGTTAGAATTGCTCTGAGCTAACATTTATAACCTGAAAAAAAACAATATTTTGCTTTCATAAAGTAGTGTCTAAAATAGATAATACCTAAAAGTATAAAAAGTTTTCTGGCAATAGACATTATATGGAATTAGACTAATTTTAAAAAATGTTCAGCTACTTCCTGTTACATTGGCTATATTTACACTAGAACTAGAAAAATTTCAAGTTAATAATTTAGACATTTTCTTTTCCCCAGGAAAGATTTAAAACATTTTTTTAAATAACATGCATTACTTTAATGCTTCTTACAGTTCAAAAAAGAGTCAAAACACTTACATATTATGAAATATTTTTTCCTCTCAAGACTAGGCCTCTGACAATATATATGGAGAATAGATTTTTAAGAAAATGTAGAGTTTAAAATATTTTCAATTTTTTGTTTTAAAGAACATGCATTTACATTTAATCTAGTATGGTTTGGGTTGCATGTAGCAGAAAACTGCTCTGGGTAATACAGTAAAGAAGATTAATTGAAAAAGTCTACATGTTAAACAGATGGCTGCTGATGTTCAGTCAGTCAAGGCTTCAATTCTTTTTTCCTCAACTCCCTCAGCTCTTTCACCCAACCTTCCCTTGCATCCTCAGTCTTAGTCTAGCAGTAAAATGATTGCAGCTTTTCAGATAAATATGACATTATCAAGAGAAAAAGCTTTCTCTTGCCACAACAATCTCTTAATAAAGAATCCAAGATCTCCCTAGAAAACTTCTCATATCTCAGCGACCTGAACTAAACACATAAATATCTAGAAATAGTTTCCTGTTCAGTGTAACCCTGTTCTCCAGTTATGTTCATTCTAGGTTCCTTGACTAGCAAAGGGATGGGCTTACCCTTAACAATCAGGTCTCTTTCTCTCTGGAAATGGGGACGTGGCCTATGGGCTAAAGTGTACATAACAGAATGGAATTTGGAGAGCCTTAAAGTGGGAAATGAACACCTTGGAGACCAAAATATCTTAGAATTTCAAAAATTAAAATCATTGATCAGAGGTATCAGAATATTTTGTGAAAGATAAAACTTTTGATTGAATTATCCCAAGAAAGTTAGTAATTGGTCATTGGATTTGACTGTCAGAGCTAATAAACCTGAATTCTTGTCCAAGATTTTAAACCAAGTAGCTTTTTCTCCTCCTCCTCCTCCTCATTACATAGGCATGTCAGAATTCCTATTCTGTAAATAAGGGTGCTAGACACCCTTAGAGAAATTAAATAGTCTTGTTTAGGCTTCAGAGACAAAGCAGAGCAGGCCTCTGACCTTGATTCTAACCTACCAGGACACTGCCCTAACTGTGAATGATTATGAATGACTGCTTGTTGTGAGTGCAAGACTTGTAGCACCATAGATAAGGTAGGGGACAAATCTTGAGATTGTTGAGCCCCTGAAGCAGGGTGTGGCCACTGAAGCCCAGTCTTAACAACATTCCAAGTTTTACAGGACAAAACACACAGCATTAGCATGAAACCAGAGCTGTGATCTGCTCATAGATTGGTGATGATATCAGTCTGTCCAGTGATTATAAGCAGGATCCTCAACTGCAAATTTAAAAGTCTCACCCACAGAGCCTGGGGCCTTTTCCCAACTGGGACTCCAGATGTGCTGTGTTACTGTGCTTCCCTGTGCTGCTTGAGTCGAACATTGGTCAAAACTTATTTTGGTGATGTATCCTCTGCTGTTTCTATTTCTCTTGTAATGCTAGCATATTGAAAGTACGGAGAAGGCAATGGCACCCCACTCCAGTACTCTTGCCTGGAAAATCCCATGGACGGAGGAGCCTGGTAGGCGGCAGTCCATGGGGTCGCAAAGAGTCGGACACGACTGAGCGACTTCACTTTCACTTTTCACTGTCATGCATTGGAAAAGGAAATGGCAACCCACTCCAGTGTTCTTGCCTGGAGAATCCTAGGGACGGGTGAGCTTGGTGGGCTGCCGTCTATGGGGTCACACAGAGTCGGACACAACTGAAGTGACTTAACAGCATATTGAAAGCAAGCTATATAATTCTCTAACAAATATTGGTATTATTTATTTGTGTATGATTGGTTTATTTTGTTAACAAATCCTTTGAACCTGAGACAAAAGTTAAATCTTTTGGCAAAACGCCACCTTCAAAGTAAAACAATATATAATTCTAAATCTTTTGAACATTCTGAAAACAATTGCAGACAAGAATAAGACAATAAAATTCCATACCTGATAAATCTAATAACGTGTAATAGGTAAACTGCAACATATATAAACAAAGGCTGCTAACTGCATTGCAATATGGCTGAATTAAGGAGAGGGAGTAAATGATTGCTATTGATCTTAGGCAAGCTAGTAGAGGCCTTAGTTTTACAGAATAGATTGCATACTCAAGGATAAAACCAAAGATTCCTAGTTTGGTATGATAAAAGCCAAATATTTGATTTGGCTGGCTACAGAAGTTTTACTGAAACTATTTGCCACTGCACAATGACAGTGAATATGGTGAAAAAGGAAGATATACACATGGCCCAATGGCAGTGGATATGGTGATAAAGGAAGATATACGTACATACACATGGTCCAGTGGCAGTGGATATGGTGCTCAGCAAAGCCACATGTACACTGCAAGTCACATGTATACTCATTTATTTTCAGGTCATATGTACACTTTTTTTTTTTTTTTTTTGCTTTTGGTATGACTGGTAAAGAAAAAAGCATATAAAATAATCAGCATTATAGTGACTATACTTATTCAGTTGAAGATATGTAAAGGCATATTATTAACACACACTTCCAGGGAGATTTTGTGTCATCTAAATTCAGAATGGTGGTGAGAAATATTTCCACAGATAAATCAGCTATTTTTAAAGCACTTAATAATTTCAAGAAAATCAGAGTAGATAATTAATTTCTGGAAAACAACCATAAGTGAAAAAGTTGAATTCTGAATTAAAAAAATAAGTACAGTATAACGAGAGGATCTCATTTTACTGCTTCAGCATAGACCATTCTATGTAATACCATATACCAAATATAAAAGATTAAATATATAAACTCAAAATTGTTGATAATGTATTAACTTATGGCAGTAACAAAATGAGAGCATATATTACTCGCAGATTATATAGGCAATGAATAAATATGGAATATAATCAGAATCCAAATAAAATCTTAAATGGCAACACTTTGCATCAATACTACTCCATTACATATACAATTTAATTTCTAGACCCACTATCACTATCATTTTATTCACATACACATATGTGACCTATGCTATAGTGTGATGTATATGCATATATATGTATATATGTATGCTTATATGTACATCATGTATGTACATGATAAACACAGGGCTCCAAGTGATGCATAAATGAATCCCCCAAGTAAAAAATTTTAAGGAGATATTTTAAACCACTGTTAAAAATGAATAATATATAAACTAAAAATGTTAACTACTTGAAAACAATGAGATCAATAATGAAGTTCATCAATAATGAAGTCCATAATCCAAAAAGCAATGCTATAATAGTTTAAAATAGTGAGAAATCAACTTACTGATATTTATGAGCTTTATAAATGATATTAAATATTTCCAGTTTTTTAAATAAAAAGTGAAACATGCATATAATGCATGTAAGTTAGAGAACAATAAACCTTTGTAAAACCATAAGATGGATCTAATATACACTAGAAAACATAACTGAATTATAAAAAGAACATTACAGAGAATTAGAATCTCAAGTAGTTTAAGCATACTACAGTTAATAAATGTATCAAATGAAAAAAGAGACAATAGCAAAACAGATAAGTTTAAACAAACCATGAGAAATATTAAATGGTATGTCAAATATCTAAAAATCTAAAATAAGTAATACTTCTCTAAGAAAACATAAATGTTTATATTAATACCAAAAAATAAATTTTGGCCAAGAAACACTTACCCAAGTGTTTCCCAAAGTGTCCTGACTGTAGGAGTCTTCTGGCACACCTGTTACAAATGTCCTGGAGATCCTGACCTAGAAAGGAAGATGGAACCTTGGAATCAGTATTTTCAACAAGCACCCTGCTGAATATTCTGATCAAGACTGTTAGTAAATCCTGTCTAAATAAAGTTGTGAGATCTAGAGTTCACTACAGATAAAGTCAATGTTTTCCATAACTATATTTCACAAGCTGAAAAGATGAAAATTTCTGTTATCAATATATGTCAGCATGTAAAGAAAATATAAAGGAAACTAGAAAACACAAAGGTTTGCTGACCTTTTGTAACTTGTGCTTGAGTAAATACTCTTCTGACACTAACTTTAGAAATATTAGAATATATCATTTAAGATAAGACTGACCCCAAAACAAAAACCAAGGGAAGAAGAGAAAGGAATTAATGAAACCAGAAAATAGTATCTAGAAACTATTCTTTAAACAAGATGGTCCTTGCTCCAGTAGCTGGAGTTTGCATTTCCTAAGGGAATTTGGGGAGGGATATTCTCAGCAGTACAGTGGTTAGGACTTTGTGCTTCTCTCTCACAAAAAGAAAAGAGAAAGAAAGAAATTTGGGTAAAGGAAAATAAACTATGTTGCATCTAAGGTAGCTTCAGTGAGATGCCTTAATATCAACAAAGGAAGATACCAAAGTAAGACAGATTAAGCCAGTTTTCACATTATTTTTGAAGAGCATGTAAAGCATGAAATGCTCATATCTGGAGCATAGATGAATCTAAGTATATATTTTCTTTAATTAAAAAAAGTACTTATTTTGGTTTTCACCATACACAGAAAGAGATGTAACGAGAATAGTTTTTAAAAGCTTTAATATATTGTGGAAGAAATCTCCTTTATGACTTTAGAGAATTTTTCTTTTAATTTTCTAAAATTAGATCAGTATTAATGGCAAATGGCTAATTATTGTGCCATCATAGACCTTCAAGATAATTTTTTTTTTTTTTACTGTATTGGTTACATAAACACATACACAAATCAGTAAATACCTTGACTTGACTAACTTCTTATTGTGACAGTTCTCTTCAGCTTTTAAAAAATTTAGTTGATTTCTTTCTGGTACGAAGACACGTTTTCACCTCATTTCCCTTCCATGAGAAGGACAGGTAGGCCTGAATATTTCTTTGTCCATTTTGTCCCATCATATCTTAATCACACTGTTTGATCCAGATATCACAACATGTAGAAAGATCCATATGACAGTTATTATTTATGTTTATATATGGTAGAATGGATGTAACATGTTAGTGCTCTTAGAGAAATAAACCATAACTTGGTTTACGAAAAGGTATCTGGACTTCAAAGAAGGACTGTTACTGAAGGTGTTTTCAAATATTGTACCATAAAATAAGGATGAAGTTTTATGTTCAGTTCAGTTTAGTTCAGTAGCTCAGTCGTGTCTGACTCTTTGTGACCCCATGAATTGCATCAGGCCAGGCCTCCCTGTCCATCACCAACTCCTGGAGTTTACCCAAACCCACGTCCATCGAGTCGGTGATGCAATCCAGCCATCTCATCCTCTGTTGTCCCCTTCTCCTCCTGCCCCCAATCCCTCCCAACATCAGTCTTTTCCAATGAGTCAACTATTCACATGAGGTGGCCAAAGTACTGGAGTTTCAGCTTTAGCATCATTCCTTCCAAAGAACACCCAGGACTGATCTCCTTCAGAATGGACTGGTTGGATCTCTTTGCAGTCCAAGGCACTCTCAAGAGTCTTCTCGAACACCACAGTTCAAAAGCATCAATTCTTCGGCGCTCAGCTTTCTTCACAGTCCAACTCTCACATCCATACATGACTACTGGAAAAACCATAGCCTTGACTAGACGGACCTTTGTTGGCAAAGTAATGTCTCTGCTTTTCAATATGCTATCTAGGTTGGTCATAACTTTCCTTCCAAGGAGTAAGCATCTTTTAATTTCATGGCTGCAATCACCATCTGCAGTGGTTTTGGAGCATGCCTCTAAAACTACATTATGTAGAATATTTTTATATAACACGTGCATACACACACATTTAAAGGAGCTTTAACAATAAGTGATAAAATAATATTAGAAATGATTTGGAAATTAATAATTTCTCTAGACTATAAAGCTTAGTGTCTATTTTCATATTTTCATAGTGTTAATCACTCCATCGTGTCTGACTTTTTGTGACACCGTGGGGACTTGGCCCACCAGGCTCTTCTGTCCATGGGACTCTCCAGGCAAGAATAGTGGAGTGGTTAGCCATTCCCTTCTCCAGAGGATATTCCAGACCTAGGGATTGGCCTGGGTCTCCCACATTGCAGGCAGATTCTTTACCATTTGAACCACCAGGGAATCCCCATATTTTCATAGGCTGGTTTGATAATTCAGTGCTCTTGTAGCCATCAAAACAAACATTTGGAAAAGTTTATGGGAATTCATCAATTATCTAGCCATATGTTAGATATTTACCTATATATTGTACTATAGCAAACAACATCTTTATCATTAATTCATTACTTTTGCTTTTTATATCCATTTTCATATTGGAACTCTGGGCTGGCTGAAGAAATTACTTAGAATGTTGTTTATGAACTAGGATACAATTGTTCTATAAAAAGGTTTACTTCAATCATCATACGTATGTTCTGTTTATTCAAAACTGTTAAAGCAAATTTTTTTATAATAGTTTGACCAATTTGAAAAATCCTTTATTACATAGGAACCTAAATAGACTAGTCACATAACAAAAGATACTCAAGATATTCAAGCAGTATATTATACAAAATAGCATATGTAATTATATTTAAATTATGTGATTATAATTCATTTAACCACCTTTAAAATATTAATATATCTCTAAGAATATAAAAAGTGAAAACGGTTTTGTCTAATTTGAAAAAGCTCAGGTTAGTTAATGAAAATACCCTCATTAACCTTCAAAAGGTATTATGTAAACACATGTATAACAAAGAACAACATTCTGTCAGTGTTGATATGAGAAGGGCATGTCATAGTTTTATACATTGTAAAATGTTTAGTAGAGTTTATTAACATTCCTTCCCAATTGTTTAGTTGACAAGCTTGTCACAATTGTCCTGTCACCTCTTCACCAGTTCCTCAGACTTCCTCATGACAAGTCTGACACTAATTTGTAATTACTTGGGAAAAATTAGCATATGTCCTTTAGCGGCCAAATTCAACTAGACTTAACAGGCTATATTTTTTTCTAGTTTTAGGTAAGTAAGACCTAATAAAAATTAGATTATATGTTGAATGCATAGATGCATACCTATGTTGGAGTCAAACGTCCTTAAGGATATGTGTCAAGTATATTTCCAGATACATACAGTTAATAAAGCATGATGATTTATTTATAAGTTGACCTTGACAGGTAAATTGACATGGTTAGCCTTATAATTTGCCACTTGCAAGTTTCACATATAATTATTACTTCAAACCTCCATCCCCCATTTTGAATTTTTTTTGAATAATATATTTCACCTCTATTGCTGATTTTTACTTCTAGTTGTTTTCATTCTAATGTTTTATTCTTTTAAACATGAAATTCACATTTTTCTGCCTCAGTAAAGATAAGCATATGAATATAATTTCACGACAGTTAAAATCGATATGAATATTTCATATTCAATAAGATTGCAAATTATATACAGCAAAAGATAGAGACAGAGGCCTAAGAAATGATGTGATATCAAAAGAATATTAGGTTAAGAATTTCTGAAACTCAAATAGGAGCTCTGTATATCAACCTAGAGAGGTGGGATTGGGAGAGAGATGGGAGGGAAGTTGAAAAGGGAGGGATATATGTGTACCTATGGCTGATTCATGTTGAGGTTTGACAGAAACAACAAAATTCTGTAAAGCAATTATCCTTCAATAAAAAATAAATTAATTAAAAAAATGTAATTTAGCCAAAAATTTAATCTTCATACTCCCTAATCTCAATGAAAATCAGGAAAAACAATCTGGATTTGCAGAGTTCTCATTCTCAATATCTGGATTTCTCTGAGAAATCCAGATTGTTTTTCCTGCTTGGGCTTCCCAGGTGGTGCTGATGGTAAAGAACTTGCCTGCTGATGCAGGAGACAAAAGCGATACAGCTTCAATCCTTGGGTCAGGAAGATCCCCTGGAGTAGCAAATGGAGGATACTCTAGTATCCTTGCTGGGAAAATCCCATGGACAGAGGAGCCTGGTGGGCTACAGTCCATAGGGTCACAAAGAGTCAGATACAACTGAAGTGACTTAGCACACACTCTCTAAAGTACTATTATTATTCTACATATTAAACAAAATTTAATATAATAGTATAAAATAGGTACTTTGAATTTACTTCCCTATCAAAGATACTGATTTCACTGAAATTTTAGTTACTAATCTAGCCACTGATACTTCTGAATATCCAACCAGTCTGCAACAAAGGCTGATGCTAAGAAAATAATAATGACACTACTTCATGGGTAGACAAAAAAATTCCACCTGGCAGCAAGTTGAATGCATTGAGCATTTCCATCTTGAAAGATCCAGCATTTTGTTCTCATAAGGATAGAGAGCAAGTTTCTGAATCTAGGTTTGTATTTTCATTTCACAAGACTCACATACAACCATTATCCAGGGGCTTATGAAATCCGTAAGCATGGGATTCCACACATCATAGCATTAAGATCTTTTTGTACAGTTCTTCTGTGTATTCTTGCCACTTCTTAATATCTTCTGCTTCTGTTAGGTCCATACTATGTCTGTCCTTTATCGTGCCAATCTTTTCATGAATTGCAAGAATTCAATTGCAGTTCAAGAATTGGTATCTCTAATTTTCTCGAAGAGATCTCTGGGTGCAGACCGGTTTGAGGACAATGTACACAGATAATTTTGCTATAACAGAATACATGCTTTCCATACAAACAAGCATTCTGCAAAATCGTCATATACTTAGGACTTCCTGGGAAAATGTATTTGAGCCAGTTTACTTGAAACTAGTGTGATTCTGTAACGGAGATAAACATGTATAGCTAGCAACAACAAACAAAACAAAAACCTAGGGATCCTGAGAAACTCCATTAGTGAAGGCAGGCAACTTATTATGGCTGTAGACCTACTACATGGGTAATAAAATTGTACCTACCGAAATGAAAATTAAAGTAAAACCACTGGCCAGTAGATCCCTGAGATAATATAGATGTAACTGAACCTCTGAGCACTGGGGGCAGGTGTAAAATGCCAGGAACCCAAAGCTCAGGATGTACATTTTTATGAAAGGACATTCTGCAGACGTTCATTTCATCATTAAAATAAAAGTTAAGCCTGTAGAACTCCTCCCTGGGTAGTAGCCTGGCTTTCTCCTATCATGCTGGCGATTATAATTCTATGATATTCAGAAAACAGTTCATACTTTAACATATGTCCATTTTATTATACATAATTTCCTCATTATCCAATCACTAAGTTAATTAGTATTTTAGAAACATGTGTCGTAACAGTGTGTAATGTATACTTCAATACCTGAAAATTGCTTTCCTCAAAATTCCCTGCTCAATTACCTTTTTGAATGCCTTGTGTTATCCCTAAGGATATGCATATCTCAATTGGAAGTTTGGTGGCTTATATAATTAATCATTATATCACTTCTTACATGAGACCTAGGTACAAAATCTTGATCTATAAAGCAGACTGCTCTGTTAATGATGGTACAAATTATGCTCCCAATCATGTTTCTTTTACTTTAATTGCCAAAAATATTCAAGTAAAAAGTGAATCACAGTTTTAATTTTTAAAATATGTTGTATTCCAGCCAACTGCCATGGTGAATGAATAAATGAATGTAAGGATGAAAGATCTTACAGTTTATATTTTTTTCTTGTATTTTGCTTTGTTTTACATTAGAATTTCCAGCTCCTAGAGCAGGACACCTATAAACTAGAGAAAATTAAAAATTATCTTTCTTGAATATAATTGGGAAATGAGAAACAGTATGTACATGATTTATAAGAAAAGAGTCTGAGATACTACTTTAAGTATTTTTAACTATATTAAAATAGATGAGAGAGTCTCTTAAGAGTTGCCTTTAGAGCTATTATTTTGTCATTTTAGACAACCTGTACAATACACCAAAATGCCTTAATTATATCTGGGATTAAAGAGTCCCACATTCATCATAAAAACACAATCCTTATTAAAATAATAAGGCTAATAATCTGGTTAAAATTTATATATGTACAAATAAAATACAAACAGACACTTGTGATTCCAGGGTTACAACATACATGAATAATATATGTATAGTTCTTTATAAAACATTTTAATCATTGAAGAATTTTTTTAAAGTCATATAATAACAAAGTCAGCTTATGAATGCAAGTCAATATTAGCAAACATTTCATGTTTATAAACATTACTTTTTTTTCACCAGTGCAAAAACAGCTACAATAAATAGAAAATAAACATTATTTACTATATTTAGTATTAGTAAAATTAATAATATGATAATAATGATGACATGCAAGGTAAATATTCTCCATAAAACTTCTAATGAGACCTATCTACTGGACAAACTCTTGCAAGTAACTGGAAAAGGACATGTCAGAGGGTGTACCAAGAATAAAGGTAATATAAGAAGTACAATTCAAGGATTCAAATTTTAGCTCCACTTGTTCCTAGGTAACAATGAACAATTTATATGAGATTCAATTTTCTTATCAACAAGTAAGCATAATAATAATACCTACATCATGTGGTGGTTGTGAAGGTTAACTGAGGAGATGCATGTAGTAATAAACTCATTGTTAGCTGTAGTTAGTGCTGTTCTTTTTAATGGAAAAGCATTTTTTAAAATTACAATAAAAAAGATGTGGTAGAGAGGGGGGATCCACATAGTAGGGTATGACTCCTCCAACAAACATGTCAAAAATACATCTATATTAAAATGCTCATAGAAAACTAACTGGAAAATGGCAGATGGTCAACTACACAAGAATACAATAAAAATCTATATAACCTGAAAAGACAGATGAAAAGTTGATAGCTAGTAGGAAGCTTCTGTATAACAGAGAGCTCAGCTGAGTGCTCTGTGATGACCTAGTGGGATGGGATGGTGGGGGTGGGAGGGAGGCTCAAGATGGAGAGAAAATATGTATACTTATGGTTGACTCACATTGTACAACAGAAACTAACAACACTGTAAAGCAATTAACCTCCAATTAAAAAAGAAAAATTGATTTTTAAAAAAGGCATTGGGTTAGGGCCTGTGGTCCTGAAAAGGATCTGAAAGGAAAAGAAGGTCCTTGTGGGCATGCCCTCACCCTAGAAAGAGAGCCAGTGGAGCCACCATCTGGACATCCCAGTCTGCCTGGCATCATGTGCAAAGGAGAAAAGCACCCCCCCCCTCCCCCGTGCCTGTTCTGATAACCACGAGGTCAGACACAGGGGCTGGAGACAGTCAGACACAGGGGCTGGAGACGCCCAGACTCTACTCTCTAGGAGTGCACACGTGCTAGTTTGCCAACAATCAAGGTGGAGAGAAAGCCTTGCACTGGTGGTCGTTGCCTCATAGTACTTCCCAGTACGATGGGGTGAACACTGGAGTCCTAGCACACCTTAGCAAGAGATCTGGGCCACCTGAGCCCTGAGACTTGGTCCAGCTACTCGAAAACAGATGAGGGGCCTAGAGTGTGATCTGGGTGGAGCCAAGGTAGCCAGTGACAGCTTATACCTGGAGAAACAGGTAGGGGACCAGTGTTGGCCATTGTCACATGCACACAGGGTCATTCTACTGCCTAAGCACTGAAACTCAGGCAGCAGGGACTCGGAGAAAGCTCAATCCAGCTATGCAGAGAAAGCCTGGGAGGCTCAAGAGTATGCAGAGGTTTGTCTCTCGGGGAGTGCTGGCTCCACTCACTCCACACTGTGGTGGAGCACTACATCTGAGGCAGCCAGCACCTGAGAAAGAAGGCCACAGAGGCAGCCCAGACCTCAGGCAGCAGCTCAGCCTAAATTGCTGCAGCCAAACACCCTGACCTCCAGTGCCAGCCTCCTCCACACCACAGCTTTGCAATAAATCTGGCACGGGGAATGAATACAACATACAAACGGACATGATCTTGGGCTGATTCCAAGCACAACTGCAGACACCTACAGAGGTGAGCATAGGTCCTCTGTGAGTGCACAGACCTCACTGCTTTAGAAATCATCTCCTTTGGGACAAGGCACGCACTCAAGGGCAGCCCAAGCCTCAGGGCGTCTATTCCAGCAGAGGGAAGAAATCCTACCCCTACTGGTGTCTGTACCAAAACAAGACCTCCCACACAAAACACTGGACACACACAATTTACACAGGGATGTTCCCACCCCTCTAAGACTGCAGCTGGTAACATTTCTCTTAAATTCATAGAGATGTACTTGTGCTAAGTCATAGATTCATAGTCATAAATTCATACATTTATGTGCTGTCATAAATTCATGAAGTTAAGTAAAATGAAAAGGCAAAGGAATTACTCTTGATAACAAGATATATGTGCAAGAACAAATAATAAAACAGAGCTCATTGATCTGCTATTCCTGAGTTTTAAAAAGTGGCAATAAAATATCATCAGGGGCTTCCTGGTAATAAAATATAACCAACCACATTCCCTGGTGGCTCAGCTGGTTAAGAATCTACCTGAAATGTGGGAGACCTGGGTTTGATCCGTGTTGGGAAGATCCCCCAGAGAAGGGAAATTACCCACTCCAGTATTCTGGCCTAGAGAATTCCATGGACTGTATGGAATTCTGTGACATGTTCACAGAGAGTAAGACATGACTGAGTAACTTTCAAAAATAAATAAATAAAATATTAATAAATTAGAAAGATTATGGATAGAAATGTAGATCACTGTAAGAAGTAACTAGAAATTATGAAGATGAACCAATCAAAAATGGATAAACATTGTGAAGATAATCAATATAGAAGCAATGAATAGCCAACTAAATGACATAGAAGAACAAATAAGTAATCTGGAATACAGAATATTGGAAATCATCCAATCAGAACAGCACAAATACAAATGTAAATGTAAACTAAATGAAACCAAGATACAAGACCTATGGGATGATATAAAACTTGCCAACCTACATATAATATGAATTAAATATGGAGAAGAGATAAAGAAGAGGATCAGTGCAGAAAAACAAACAACCCAATCAAAAAGTGGGAAAAAGACCCTGACAAACATTTATCCAAAGAAGACATACAGATGGCTAACAAGCACATGGAAAGATGCTCAACATCACTCATTATTAGAAAAATGCAAATAAAAACTACAAAGAGATATCACATCACACCAGTTAGAATGTCCATCACCAAAAGGCTACAAAAAATAAATGCTGGAGAGGGTGTGGAGAAAAGGGAGCCCTCTTGCACTGTTGGTGGGAATTTAAATTGATACAGCCATTATGGAAGATGGTATGGATATTCCTTAAAAAACTAGGAATAACACCAGCATATGATCCAGTAGTCCCACTCCTAGGCATATACCTTGAGGAAACCAAAATTGAAAAAGACACATGCATCCCATTGTTCACTGCAGCAATCTTTACAATAGCCAGACCATGGAAACAACCTAGATGTCCACTGACCAATGAATGGATAAAGAAGTTGTGGTACATATACACAATGGAATATTCAGTTCAGGTCAGTTCAGTCACTCAGTCGTGTCCGAGCCTTTGTGACCCCATGAACTGCAGCACGCCAGGCCTACCTGTCCATCACCAACTACCATATTCCACTCAAAACCACGTTCATTGAATTGGTGATGCCATCCAACCATCTCATCCACTGCTGTCCCCTTCTGCTCCTGCCTTCAATCTTTCCCAGCATCAGGGTCTTTTTAAGTCAGCTCTTTGCATCAGGTGGCCAAAGTACTGGAGCTTCAGCTTCAACATCAGTCCTTCCAATAAACACCAAGGACTGATCTCCTTTAGGATGGACTGGCTGGATCTCCTTAGGGTTCAAGGGACTCTTAAGAGTCTTATCCAACACCACAGTTCAAAAGCATCAATTCTTTGGCATTCAGCTTTCTTTACAGTCCAACTCTAGCATCCATATATGACTACTGGAAAAACCATAGACTTGACTAGATGGACCTTTGGCAAAGTAATGTCTCTGCTTTTTAATATGCTGTCTAGGTTGGTCATAACTTTCCTTCCAAACAGTAAGCATCTTTTAATTTCTTTTTCTTTAATATAAATTTATTTTAATTGGAGGCTAATTACTTCACAATATTGTATTGGTTTTGCCATATATCAAATGAATTGGCCATGGGTGTACACATGTTTCCCATCCTGAACCCCCCTCCCACTTTCCTCCCCATACCATCCCTCTGGGTCATCCCAGTGCACCAGCCCCAAGCTCCCTGTATCATGCATCGAACCTGGACTGGTGATTCGTTTCACATATGATATTATACATGCTTCAATGCCATTCTCCCAAATCATCCCACCCTCACCCTCTTCTACAGACTCCAAAAGACTGTTGTATACATCTGTATCTCTTTTGCTGTCTCGCATACAGGGTTATCGTTACCATCTTTCTAAATTCCATATATATGCGTTAGTATACTGTATTGGTGTTTTTCTTTCTGGCTTACTTCACTGTGTATAATAGGCTTCAGTTTCATCCACCTCATTAGAACTGATTCAAATGTATTCTTTTTAATGGCTGAGTTATACTTCATTGTGTATATGTACCACAGGTTTCTTATCCCTTCATCTGCTGAGGGACATCTGGGTTGCTTCCATGTCCTGGCTATAATAAACAGTGCTGTGATGAACATTGGGGTACATGTGCCTCTTTCAATTCTGAATTCCTCAGTGTGTATGCCCAGCAGTGGGATTGCTGTGTCATATGGCAGTTCTATTTCCAGTTTTTTAAGGAATCTCCACACTGTTCTCCATAGTGGCTGTACTAGTTTGCATTCCCACCAACAGTGTAAGAGGGTTCCCTTTTCTCCACACCCTCTCCAGCATTTATTACTTGTAGACTTTTGGATAGCAGCCATTCTGACTGGCATGAAATGGTACCCCATAGTGGTTTTGATTTTTATTTCTTTGATAATGAGTAATGTTGAGCATCTTTTTCATGTGTTAGTCATCCATATGTCTTCTTTGGAGAACTGTCTAGTTCTTTGGCCCATTTTTTGATTGGGTCATTTATTTTTCTGGAATTGAGCTGTAGGAGTTGATTGTATGTTTTTGAGATTAGTTGTTTGTCAGTTGCTTCATTTGCTATTATTTTCTCCCATTCTGAAGGCATCTTTTTACATTGCTTATTGTTTCCTTTGTTGTGCAGAAGCTTTTAATTTTAATTAGGTCCCATTTGTTTATTTTTGATTTTATTTCCAATATTCTGGGAGGTAGGTCATAGAGGATCCTGATATGATTTACGTCAGATTATGTGATTTAGTTCTCCTCTAGGAGTTTTATAGTTTCTGGTCTTACGTTTAGATCTTTAATCCATTTTGAGTTTATTTTTGTGTATGGTGTTAGAAAGTACTCTAGTTTCATTCTTTTACAAGTGGTTGACCAGTTTTCCCAGCACCACTTGTTAAAGAGATTGTCTTTTCTCCATTGTATATTCTTGCTTCCTTTGTCAAAGATAAGGTGTCTATACGTGCATGGATTTATCTCTGGGCTTTCCATTTTGTTCCATTGATCTATATTTCTATCTTTGTCCCAGTACCATACTGCCTTGATGACTGTGGCTTTGTAGTAGAGCCTGAAGTCAGGCAGGCTGATTCCTTCAGTTCCATTCTTCTTCCTCAAGATTGCTTTGGCTATTCGAGGTTTTTTGTATTTCCATACAAGTTGTGAAATTATTTGTTCTAGCTCTGTAAAAAATACCGTTGGTAGCTTGATAGGGGTTGCATTGAATTCTGTAGATTGCTTTCGGTAGTATACTCATTTTCACTATATTGATTCTTCCGATCCATGAACACGGTATATTTCTCCATCTATTAGTGTCCTCTTTGATTTCTTTCACCAGTGTTTTATAGTTTTCTATATATAGGTCTTTTGTTTCTTTAGGTAGATATATTCCTAAGTATTTTATACTTTTCGTTGCAATGGTGAATGGAATTGTTTCCTTAATTTCTCTTTCGATTTTCTCATTATTAGTGTATAGGAATGCAAGGGATTTCTGTGTGTTGATTTTATATCCTGCAACTTACTATATTCATTGATTAGCTCTAGTAATTTTCTGCTGGAGTCTTTAGGGTTTTCTCTGTAGAGAATCATGTCATCTGCAAACAGTGAGAGTTTTACTTCTTCTTTTCCAATTTGGATTCCTTTTATTTCTTTTTCTGCTCTGATTGCTGTGGCCATAACTTTCAAAACTATGTTGAATAGTAGTGGTGAGAATGGGCACCCTTGTCTTGTTCCTGACTTTAGGGAAATGCTTTCAATTTTACACCATTGAGGATAATGTTTGCTGTGGGTTTGTCATATATAGCTTTTATTATGTTGAGGTATGTTCCTTCTATTCCTGCTTTCTGGAGAGTTTTTATCATAAGTGGATGTTGAATTTTGTCAAAGGTTTTCTCTGCATCTATTGAGATAATCATATGGCTTTTATTTTTCAATTTGTTAATGTGGTGTATCGCATTGACTGATTTGCAGATATTGAAGAATACTTGCATCCCTGGGATAAAGCCCACTTGGTCATGATGTATGATCTTTTTAATGTGTTGTTGGATTCTGATTGCTAGAATTTTGTTAAGGATTTTTGCATTTATGTTCATCAGTGATATTGGCCTGTAGTTTTCTTTTTTTGTGTGGCATCTTTGTCAGGTTTTGGTATTAGGGTGATGGTGGTCTCATAGAATGAGTTTGGAAGTTTACCTTCCTCTGCAATTTTCTGGAAGAGTTTGAGTAGGATAGGTGTTAGCTCTTCTCTAAGTTTTTGGTAGAATTCAGCTGTGAAGCCGCCTAGACCTGGGCTTTTGTTTGCTGGAAGATTTCTGATTACAGTTTCAATTTCAGTGCTTGTGATTGGTCTGTTAAGATTTTCTATTTCTTCCTGGTTCAGTTTTGGAAAGTTGTACTTTTCTAAGAATTTGTCCATTTCTTCCACGTTGTCCATTTTATTGGCATATAATTGCTGATAGTAGTCTCTTATGATCCTTTGTATTTCTGTGTTGTCTGTTGTGATCTCTCCATTTTCATTCTAATTTTATTGTTTTGATTTTTCTCCCTTTGTGTCTTGATGAGTCTGGCTAATGGTTTGTCAATTTTGTTTATACTCTTAAAGAACCAGCTTTTGGCTTTGTTGATTTTTGCTATGGTCTCTTTTGTTTCTTTTGCATTTATTTCTGCTCTAATTTTTAAGATTTCTTTCCTTCCACTAACCCTGGGGTTCTTCATTTCTTCCTTTTCTAGTTGCTTTAGGTGTAGAGTTAGGTGATTTATTTGACTTTTTTCTTGTTTCTTGAGGTATGCCTGTATTGCTATGAACCTTCCCCTTAGCACTGCTTTTACAGTGTCCCACAGGTTTTGGGTTGTTGTGTTTTCATTTTCATTTGTTTCCATGCACATTTTTATTTTTATTTTTTTTAATTTCTTCTGTGATTTGTTGGTTATTCAGCAGCATGTTGTTCAGCCTCCAGATGTTGGAATTTTTAATAGTTTTTCTCCTTCAATTGAGATCTAATCTTACTGCTTTGTGGTCAGAAAAGATGCTTGGAATGATTTCAATTTTTTTGAATTTACCAAGCTAGATTTATGGTCCAGGACGTGATCTATCTGGAGAAGGTTCCATGTGCACTTGAGAAAAAGGTGAAATTCATTGTTTTTGGCTGAAGTGTCCTATAGTTATCAGGTCTAACTGGTTTACTGAATCATTTAAAGTTTGTGCTTCCTTGTTAATTTTCTGTTTAGTTGATCTATCCATAGGTGTGAGTGGGGTATTAAATTCTCCCACACTTATTGTGTTATTGTTAATTTCCCCTTTCATACTTGTTAGCATTTGCCTTACATATTGCAGTACTCCTATGTTGAGTGCATATATATTTATAATTGTTATATCTTCTTCTTGGATTGATCCTTTGATCATTATGCAGTGTCCTTCTTTGTCTCATGTCACAGCCTTTTTTTAAAGTCTATCTTATCTGATATGAGTTTTCCTACTCCTGCTTTCTTTTGGTTTCTATTTGCATGGAATATCTTTTTCCAGCCCTTCACTTTCAGTCTGTATGTGTCCCTTGTTTTGAGGTGGGTCTCTTGTAGACAACATATATAGGGGTCTTGTTTTTGTATCCATTCAGCCAGTCTTTGTCTTTTGGTTGGGCCATTCAACCTATTTACATTTAAGGTAATTATTGATAAGTATGATCCCTTTGCCATTTACTTTATTGTTTTGGGTTCAAGTTTATACACCCTTTTTGTGCTTTCTGTCTAGAGACGATCCTTTAGCATTTCTGGAGAGCTGGTTTGGTGGTGCTGAATTATCTCAGCTTTTGCTTGTCTGTAAAGCTTTTGATTGCTCCTTCATATTTGAATGAGATCCTTGCTGCTTACAATAATCTGGGTTTTAGTTTATTTTCTTTCATCACTTTAAGTATGTACTGCCATTCCCTCCTGGCCTGAAGAGTTTCTATTGAAAGATCAGCTGTTATCCTTATGGGAATCCCCTTGTGTGTTATTTGTTGTTTTTCCCTTGCTGCTTTTAATATTTGTTCTTTTTGTTTGATCTTTGTTAATTTGATTAATATGTATCTTGGGGTGTTTTACCTTGGATTTATCCTGTTTGGGACTCTCTGGGTTTTTTGGACTTGGGTGATAATTTCCTTCCCCATTTCAGGGAAGTTTTCAACTATTATCTCCTCATGTATTTTCTCATGGTCTTTCTTTTTTTCTTCTTCTTCTGGGACTCCTATGATTTGAATGTTGGAGCATTTAAAATTGTCCCAGAGGTCTCTGAGATTGTCCTCATTTCTTTTAATTCGTTCTTCTTTTTTCCTCTCTGATTCATTTATTTCTACTATTCTATCTTTTACCTCACTAATCCTATCTTCTGCCTCCGTTATTCTACTATTTTTCCCTCCAGAGTGCTTTTAATATCACTTATTGCATTATTCATTATATATTGACTCTTTTTTTTTTTTTTTCTTCTAGGTCCTTGTTAAACCTTTCTTTCATCTTCTCAATCATTTTCTCCAGGCTATTTATCTGTGATTCCATTTTGTTTTCAAGATTGTGGATCATTTTCACTATCATTATTTGGAATTCTTTATCAGGTAGATTCCCTATCTCTTCCTCTTTTGTGTGGTTTGCTGGGCATTTATCCTGTTCCTTTACCTGCTGGATATTCCTCTGTCTCTTCATCTTGTTTATATTGCTGTGTTTGGGGTGGCCTTTCTGTATTCTGGCAGTTTGTGGAGTTCTCTTTATTGTGGAGTTTCCTCACTGTGGGTCGAGTTTGTATGGGTGGCTTGTCAAGGTTTCCTGGTTAGGGAAGCTTGTGTTGGTGTTCTGGTCAGTGGAGCTGGATTTCTTCTTTCTGGAGTAAAATGAAGTGTCCAGTAATGAGTTATGAGATGTCAGTTTGTTTGGAGTGACTTTGGGCAGCCTGTATATTGAAGCTCAGGGCTATGTTCCTGTGTTGCTGGAGAATTTGCGTGGTATGTCTTGCTTTGGAACTTGTTGGCCCTTGGGTGGTGCTTGGTTTCTGTGTAGGTATGGAGGTATTTGATGAGCTCCTGTCAACTAATGTTCCCTGGAGTCAGGAGTTCTCTGGTGTTCTCAGGATTTGGACTTAAGCCTCCTGCTTCTGGTTTTCAGTCTTATTTTTACAGTAGCCTCAAGACTTCTCCATCTATACAGCACCATTGATAAAACATCTAGGTTAAAGATGAAAAGTTTCTCTACAGTGAGGGAAACCAAGAGAGATTCACAGAGTTACATGGAGAAGAGAAGAGGTAGGAGGGAGATAGAGGTGACCAGGAGAAGAAGAGGGGGAATCAACAGAGGCGAGAGCAAGCTAGCCAGTAATCACTTCCTTATGTGCTCTCCATAGTCTGGACCACTCAGAGATGTTCACGGATTTATACAGAGAAGAGAAGAGGGAGGAAGGAGACAGAGGTGGCCAGGAGGATAAGGGGGGGGGGGGGGCAGGAAATCAAAAGGAGAGAGACAGATCCAGCCAGTAATAAGTTCCCTAAGTGTTCTCCACCGTCCAGAACACACAAAGAGATTCACAGAGTTGGGTAGAGAAGAGAAGGTGGAGGGAGGAGATAGAGATGACCTGGTGGAGAAAAAGGAGAGTCCCAAGGGGGAGAGAGAACTCAAGCCAGTAATCTCACTCCCAAGTAAAAATGAGTACTGAATATTGGGTTCTTAAAGGTACAAAATTGACAACAAATACCAAAAAGCAAAGATTAAAAATCTAGAGTAGAGGCTGGATTTTCAAAAATACAATATTAAAGAAAAAAAAGTCACAAAAATTATAATATATATATAAATGCTGGATAGGGTGTGGAGAAAATGGAACCCTCTTACACTGTTTGTGGGAATGCAAACTAGTACAGCCACTATGGAGAACAGTGTGGAGATTCCTTAAAAAACTGGAAATAGAACTGCCTTATGATCCAGCAATCCCACTGCTGGGCATACACACTGAGGAATTCAGAATTGAAAGAGACACGTGTACCCCAATGTTCATCGCAGCACTGTTTATAATAGCCAGGACATGGAAGCAACCTAGATGTCCATCAACAGATGAATGGATAAGAAAGCTGTGGTACATATACACAATGGAGTATTACTCAGCCATTAAAAAGAATACATTTGAATCAGTTCTAATGAGGTGGATGAAACTGAAGCCTATTATACACAGTGAAGTAAGCCAGAAAGAAAAACACCAATATAGTATACTAATGCATATATATGGAATTTAGAAAGATGGTAACAATAACCCTGTATACGAGACAGCCAAAGAGACACTGATGTATAGAACAGTCTTTTGGACTCTGTGGGAGAGGGAGAGGGTGGGATGATTTGGGAGAATGGCATTGAAATACGTATAATATCATATATGGAACGAGTCGCCAGTCCAGCTTCGATGCAGGATACTGGATGCTTGGGGCTGGTGCACTGGGATGACCCAGAGGGATGGTATGGGGAGGGAGGTGGATTCAGGATGGGGAACACATGTATACCTGTGGCGGATTCATTTTGATATTTGGCAAAACCAACACAATATTGTAAAGTTTAAAAATAAAATTTAAAAAAAAATAGGGTCTATCTCTCTCTCTCTTTTTTTTTTTTTTTTGCAAAGTCATAGTAGGTTATAAAAATGAAAATTAAAGGAGTAATAGAGGACTTAAAAATTAAAAAAAAATAAAGAATGATAGTAAAAATAGTAACAAATATGTATATATAGGACTCTCTCTAGTGCTATTGTGGGCAGTGTGGGGTCAGTTCATTTTCAGATAGTTTCTTGACCTGGATTATATTTCTCAAGATCTGTAGGCCTCTTCCTATGTAGTTGGTACTAACTACAGGGTTTTAATCTATTGCACCTGTCACTTCCGAGGAGGTTCCCTTTGTTTTAGCTTCTTCTGTTTGCTGGTCTCTTCAGTGTCTAATTTCCACCCTGACACAAGGAGACGGCGGTGGATACTTTTTTAGGCTCACTTGTTCAATTGCACTGTGGGGAGGGAGGGACGCTGCAAACAAATAACACTGGCGTGTGCTCACAGTGTCTTGGTCACACTGGGTTTGCCCCTGCTCACAGTGTGTGTGCTTTCCCTGTCTACACTGTTTAGGCTCTAGGTTGCTCCGCCAGGAACTGTCTGAGGCCAGTCCTGGGCTGCATGCACCTCCCAGGTCTAAGCCGCTCAGGTTCAGGCGCATGGGTAGTTTTCAGACTCGGTTGGGCCTGTGTTTTGTGCCCTTCCCAGGTCCGAGCAGCTCAGGTGACCAGGTGTTTGGTGAACTCGGTTGCTGCAACTTATCACCTCCCCCGTCCCTGCCGCTTGGTTTTCTGGGTGTATAACCGGCGCACCTTCTCAGGCAGACGTTGACCCTCCAGAATCCGAGGAAGTCTTGGTTAGCAATGAAGCCTGCTTGCAGTTTGGTAGATAATGCCTCTCTGGGGCCTCGATTGCCCCCTTCTGGCTCTGGCTGCCTGTCACCGGAGGGGGATGGGACGGCCTGCAGCCAGTCCTCTGTTCAGTCCTTAGTTCTGTGAACGGGCCTGGCAGTGTCTTAGGTTAGGGCTTTTCACATGGTAGCTATCCCACAGTCTGGTTTGCTAGCCCAAGTTAGTTCCCTCAGAGTGCCTTTGGGGCATTCAGGTCTGGTCCTTACTCTAAGCAATGCAGCCAGCGCCTCCCTGCCCAGCCCCCACTTGCTAGTGGTAGATGCAGGCATCTGTGCTGCTTCTCCACTGGGGGACTTACCACTGGGCTCGTAATCTGTGGGTTTTAATTATTTATTTATTTTTCCTCCTGGTTATGTTGCCCTCTATGGTTCCTGGTGTTTGGAAACTTCTCTCCTTTTTAGACTCCCTTCCTGGGACGGAGCTCCATCCCTACCTCTTTTGTCTCTCTTCTTATTTTTTATACTTTTTCCTACCTCCTTTCGAAGACAATGGGCTGCTTTTCTGGGTGCCTGATGTCCTCTGCCGGCATCAGAACTTGTTCAAATGTTCTTATGATGAATATGTGGGAGAGAAAGTGGTCTCCCCTATTCCTCCACCATTTAGGGCCGCCTCAGCATCTTTTAAATTCATGGCTGCAATCACCATCTGCAGTGATTTTGGAGTCCAAAGAAATAAAGTCAGCCATTGTTTTCCCTTTTTCCCCATCTATTTGCCATGAAGTGATGGAAGCAGATGTCATGATCTTAGTTTTCTGAATGTTCAGCTTTAAGCCAAATTTTTCACTCTCCTATTTCACTTTCTAGACATCATAGTAAAAAGCAGAGACATTACTTTGCCAACAGAGGTCTGTCTAGTCAAGGCTATGGTTTTCCCAGTGGTCATGTATGGATGTTAGAGTTGAACTATAAAGCAAGCAGAGTGCCTAGGAATTGATGCTTTTAAACTGTGGCATTGGAGAAGACTCTAGAAAGTCCCTTGGACTGCAAGGAGATCCAACCAGTCCATCCTAAAGGAGATCAGTCCTGGGTGTTCATTGAAGGGACTGATGTTGAAGCTGAAAATTCAATACTTTGGCCACCTGATGCAAAGAGCTGACTCATTGGAAAAGACCCTGATGCTGGGAAAGATTGAGGGCAGGAGGAGAAGGCGGGCAACAGAGGATGAGTTGGTTGGATGGCATCACCGACTCGATGGATATGGGGTTCGGTGGACTCTGGGAGTTTTTAAGGGACAGGGAGGCTTGGCATGCTGCGGTTCATGGGGTCTCAGGGAGCTGGACATGACTGAACAACTGAACTGAACTGAATTTTCATTTTCATCAAACACTCTTTAGTTCTTCCCTTTCTGCCATAAGGGTGGTGTCATCTGCATATCTAAGGTTATTGATATTTCTCCCAGCAATCTTGATTCCAGCTTGTGCTTCTTCCAGTCCAGTGTTTCTCATGATGTACTCTGCATATAAGTTAAATAAGCAGAGTGACAATATACAGTCTTGACGTACTCCTTTTCCTATTTGGAACCAGTTTGTTGTTCCATGTCCAGTTCTAACTGTTACTTCCTGACCTGCATACAGGTTTCTTAAAAGGAAGGTCAGTTGGTCTGATATTCCCATCTCCTTTAGAATTTTCCACAGTTTATTGTGATCCACACAGTCAAAGGCTTTGGCATAGTCAATACAGCAGAAATAGATGTTTTTCTGGAACTCTCTTGCTTCTTCCATGATCCAGTGGATGTTGGCAATTTGATCTCTGGTTCCTCTGCCTTTTCTAAAAACAGCTTGAACATAAGGAAGTTCACAGTTCACATACTGCTGAAACATGGCTTGGAGAATTTTGAGTATTACTTTTCTAGCTTGTGAGATGAGTGCAATTGTGCGGCAGTTTGAGCATTTTTTGGCATTGCCTTTCTTTGAGATTGGAATGAAAACTGATCTTTTCCAGTCCTGTGGCCACAGCTGAGTTTTCCAAATTTGCTGACATATTGAGTGCAGCACCTTCACAGCATCATCTGTTAGGATTTGAAATAGCTCACCTGGAATTCCATAATCTGCAATAGCTTTGTTCATAGTGATGCTTTCTAAGGCCCACTTGACTTCACTTTCTAGGATGTCTGGCTGTAGGTGAGTGATCACACCATCGTGATTATCTGGGTTGTGAAGATCTTTTCTGTACAGTTCTTCTGTGTATTCTTGCCACCTCTTCTTAATATCTTCTGCTTCTGTTAGGTCCATACGCTTTCTGTCCTTTATTGAGCCCATCTTTGCATGAAATGTTCCCTTGGTATCTCTAATTTTCTTGAAGAGATCTCTAGTCGTTCCCATTCTATTGTTTTCCTCTATTTCTTTGCATTGATCGCTGAGGAAGGTTTTCTTATCTCTCCTTGCTATTCTGTGGAACTCTGCATTCAAATGGGTACATCTTTCCTTTTCTGCTTTGCTTTTTACTTCTCTTCTTTCCACAGCTATTTGTAAGGCCTCTTCAGACAGCTATTTTGATTTTTTGCATTTATTTTTTCTTGGGGATGGTCTTGATGCCTGTCTCTGGTACAATGTCAGGAACCTCCGTCCATAGTTCATCAGGCATTCTGTCTATCAGATCTAGTCCCTTAAATCTATTTCTCACTTCCACTGTATAGCCATAAGGTATTTGATTTATGTCAAACCTGAATGGTCTAGTGGTTTTCCCTATGTTCTTCATTTAAATCTGAATTTGGCAATAAGGAGTTAATGATCTGAGCCACAGTCAGCTTCCAGTCTTGTTTTTGCTTACTGTATAGAGCTTCTCCATCTTTGTCTGCAAAGAATATAATCTATCTGACTTTGGTGTTGACCATCTGGTGATGTCCATGTGTAGAGTCTTCTCTTGTGTTGTTGGAAGACAGTGTTTGCTATGACCAGTTTGTTCTCTTGGCAGAGCTCTACTAGCCTTTGCCCTGATTCATTCTGTACTCCAAGCCAAATTTGCCTATTATTCCAGGTGTTTCTTGACTTACTTTTGCATTCCAGTCCCCTATATTCAGTTCAGTTCAGTTCAGTTCAATCACTCAGTCGTGTCCGACTCTTTGCGACCCCATGAATCGCAGCACGCCAGGCCTCCCTGTCCATCACCAACTCCCGGAGTTCACTCAGACTCACGTCCATCGAGTCAGTGATGCCATCCAGCTATCTCCTCCTCTGTCGTCCCCTTCTCCCCCTGCCCCCAATCCCTCCCAGCATCAGAGTTTTTTCCAATGAGTCAACTCTTCGCATGAGGTGGCCATAGTACTGGAGTTTCAGCTTTAGCATCATTCCTTCCAAGGAAATCCCAGGGCTGATCTCCTTCAGAATGGACTCGTTGGATCTCCTTGCAGTCCAAGGGACTCTCAAGAGTCTTCTCCAACGCCACAGTTCAAAAGCATCAATTCTTTGGCACTCAGCCTTCTTCACAGTTCAACTCTCACATCCATACATGACCACAGGAAAAACCATAGCCTTGACTAGACGGACCTTTGTTGGCAAAGTAAGGTCTCTGCTTTTGAATATGCTATCTAGGTTGGTCATAACTTTCCTTCCAAGGAGTAAGCGTCTTTTAATTTCATGGCTGCAGTCACCATCTGCAGTGATTTTGGAGCCCCAAAAATAAAGTCTGACACTGTTTCTCTATCTATTTCCCATGAAATGATGGGACCAGATGCCATGATCTTCATTTTCTGAATGTTGAGCTTTAAGCCAACTGTTTCACTCTCCACTTTCACTTTCATCAAGAGGCTTTTTAATTCCTCTTCACTCTCTGCCATAAGGGTGGTGTCATCTGCATATCTGAGGTTATTGATATTTCTCCCAGCAATCTTGATTCCAGCTTGTGCTTCTTCCAGCCCAGCGTTTCTCTTGATGTACTCTGCAGATAAGTTAAATAAGCTGAGTGACAATATACAGTCTTGACGTACTCCTTTTCCTATTTGGAACCAGTATGTTGTTCCATGTCCATTTCTAACTGTTGCTTCCTGACCTACATACAGATTTCTCAAGAGGCAGGTCAGGTGATCTGATCTGGTATTTCCATCTCTTTCAGAATTTTCCACAGTTTATTGTGATCCACACAGTCAAAGGCTTTGGCGTAGTAAATACAGCAGAAATAGATGTTTTTCTGGAACTCTCTTGCTTTTTCCATGATCCAGCAGATGTTGGCAATTTGATCTCTGGTTGCTCTGCCTTTTCTAAAACTAGCTTGAACATCAGGAAGTTCACAGTTCACGTATTGCTGAAGCCTGTCTTGGAGAATTTTGAGCATTACTTTACTAGCGTGTGAAATGAGTGCAATTGTGCTGTAGTTTGAGCATTCTTTGGCATTGCCTTTCTTTGGGATTGGAATGAAAACTGACCTATTCCATTCCTGTTGCCACTGCTGAGTTTTCCAAATTTGCTGGGATATTGAATGCAGCACTTTCACAGCATCATCTTTCACGATTTGAAATAGCTCCACTGGAATTCCATCACCTCCACTAGCTTTGTTCATAGTGATGCTTTCTAAGGCCCACTTGACTTCACATTCCAGGATGTCTGGCTCTAGGTCAGTGATCACACCATCAGGATTATCTGGGTCGTGAAGATCCTTTTTTGTAGAGTTCTTCTGTGTATTCTTGCCACCTCTTCTTAATATCTTCTTCTTCTGTTAGGTCCATACCATTTCTGTCCTTTATTGAGCCCATCTTTGCATGAAATGTTCCCTGGGTATCTCTACTTTTCTTGAAGAGGTCTCTAGTCTTTCCCATTCTGTTATCTGTCCCCTATATTACTCAGCCATAAAAAGGAACACATTTGATTCAATTCTATTGAGGTGGATGAACGTAGAGCCTATTATACAAAATGATGTAAGTTAGAAGGAGAAAGATAAATACCATATACTAATGCATATATATGGAATCTAGAAAAGTGGTACCAATGAATTTATTTACAGAGAAGCAATGGAGAAACAGACATACAGAACAGAGTTATGGACTTGGGGAGAGGGGAGGGGAGGATGACATGTATGGAGAAAGTAACATAGAAACTTATTATTACCATATGTAAAATAGACAGCCAATGGGAATTTGCTGTATGTCTCAGGGAACTCAGGTGCTCTGTCCACCTGGGTTGGGGGGGGAGGGAAGGGGAGGGCGGGCAATGTGGAGAAAGATGAGAAGGAGGTTCAATTGGAAGGGGACATAGGTATGCCTATGACTGATTCATGCTGATGTTTGAGAGAAAGCAGCAAATTTCTGTAGCATGTATCCTTCAATCAAAAAATAAAGTAATTTAAAAAAATGTATTTGAAGAAATTGTGGCTGAAAACTTCTCAAACCTAAAGAGGATACATATCCAACTATAAGAAGAAAGGAGAGTGCCAAACAAGGTAAATACAAATAGATCCACACCAAGATATACCATAATTAAAATGGTAAAAATGAAAGATAAAGAGAATTCTACAGTCAGCAATAGAAAAAGTCAGTTACAAGGGAACCCCCAAAAGGCTATTAGCTGATTTCTATGCAGAAACTTTTCAGGCCAAAGTGAGATATGTGATATATTCAAAGTCTTAACAGGAAAAACCTGTAAACCAGGAATTCCTACCTAGCATGATTAGCATTTACAAGGAAAGATAAAGTAATTGTCAGACAAGCAAAAACTAAATAAATTTAGTAATATTAAGCCTGGTGTGCTGCAGTCCATGGGGTCACAAAGAGTTGGACACAACTGAGCAACTAAAGTGAACTGACTGAATATTAGTGAAAGTGAAGTTGCTCAGTCATATCCGACTCTTTGCGACCCCATTGACTGTAGCCTACCGGGTTCCTCCATCCATGGGATTTTCCAGGCAAGGATACTGAAGTGGGCTACCATTTCCTTCTCCAGGGGATCTTCCTGACCTAGGGATCGAACCCAGGTCTCCCACATGGCAGGCAGACGCTTCATTCTCTGAGCCACTAGGGAAGACTAAATATTAAGCCTACCCTAAAAAAATATTGAATGGACTTCTCTGAATAGAAAAAAAAGAATATACAGGAAAAACAGAAAATCACAAAAGTTAACACAAATATATAAAAGATTAAGGATGAATAAGCCAGTGTCTAGAATAGAAATTATAAAAACACTGCAAGTTGAGTATATCTAGAAAGCTGAGCACCGAAGAATTGATGTTTTTGAACTGTGGTGTTGGAGAAGACTCTTGAGAGTCCCTTAGACTAAAAGGAGATCCAACCAGTCCATACTAAAGGAGATCAATCCTGGGTGTTCATTGGAAGGACTGATGTTGAAGGTGAAACTCCAATTCTTTGGCCACCTGATGGGAAGAGCTGACTCATTTGAAAAGACCCTGATGCTGGGAAAGATTGAAGGCAGGAGGAGAAGGGGATGACAGAGGATGAGATGGTTGGATGGCATCACCGACTCTATGAACATGGGTTTGGGTAGACTCCTGGAGTTGGTGATGGACAGGGAGGCCTGGCAAGCTGCAGTTCATGGGTTCACAAAGAGTCAGACATGACTGAGTGACTGAACTTAACTGAACTAATAATAAAATGTAAAAGATGAAAAGATGACAATGTAAAGTGGGATATTAAAATCATAAAATATGAGGGAGGGAGTATAAAAATATAAATATTTTACAATATATTTTAACTGGAAAGCCAATCAGTTTAAATTAAATTATGGATCAACATACTTCTACTGTATGGTAACCACAAATCAAAATACACAAAAAGACTGACAAAAACTAGAAATAAAGGAAATCAAGAATACTACAAAAGAAAATCATCATAATACAAAAGAAGAAGGTGAAAAAAGAAACAAAAAAAAAGCTACAATAAAAAGTGGCAGCAAGGAGTAAAATGGTAAGAAATATATACCTATCATTAATTACTTTAAATACCAATTAACTAAATATACCAATCAATGGAACAGAATAAAGAGCCCCCCAAAATAAATCCACACACCTAAAGAAAATTAATCTATAAAAAAAGGAGGCAAGAATTTACAATGGAGAAAAGATAACATCTTCAACAAATAGTTTGGTAAAGTTGGAGAGCTATATGTAGATTGATGAGATTAGAAAATTAGCTCACATTATATAAAAAAAATAAACTCAAAATTGTTTAAAGACAAATATAAAAAAGAGAACATTCACTGATATCAATCATAGCAATATTATCTGTCTTCCAAAGCAATAAAATAAAATAAAATAAATTACTTAAAAAAATAAAAATTAGAGGCTGAACAGTATTATGAAGCTATAGTCCTTCAAACTAAAAATAGAGAAATTTATTTTTTAAAGAATATTACCTCAGTTCTGTAATCAGAAATCTTCCAGCAAACAAAAGCCCAGGTCCAGGCGGCTTCCTAGCTGAATTCTACCAAAAATTTAGAGAAGAGCTAACACCTATCCTACTCAAACTCTTCCAGAAAATTGCAGAGGAAGGTAAACTTCCAAACTCATTCTATGAGGCCACCATCACCCTAATACCAAAACCGGACAAAGATGCCACAAAAAAATAAAACTAAAGGCCAATATCACTGATGAACATAGATGAAAAAATCCTTAACAAAATTCTAGCAATCAGAATCCAACAACACGTTAAAAAGATCATACACCATGACCAAGTGGGCTTTATCCCAGGGATGCAAGGATTCTTCAATATCCGCAAATCAATATAATACACCACATTAACAAATTGAAAAATAAAAACCATATGATTATCTCAGTAGAGGTAGAGAAAGCCTTTGACAAAATTCAACATCCATTTATGACAAAAACTCTCCAGAAAGCAGGAATAGAAGGAACATACCTCAACATAATAAAAGGTATATAAGATAAACCCACAGAAAACATTATCCTTAATGGTGAAAAATTGAAAGCATTTCCTCTAAAGTCAGGAACAAGACAAGGGTGCCCACTTTCACCATTACTATTCAGCATAGTTTTAGAAGTTTTGGCCACAGCAATCAGAGCAGAAAAAGAAATAAAAGGAATCTAAATTGGAAAAGAAGAAGTAAAACTCTCACTGCAGATGACATGATCCTATACCTAAAAACCGTAAAGACACCACCAGAAAATTACTAGAACTAATCAATGAATATAGTAAAGTTGCAGGATATAAAATCAACACCCAGAAATCCCTTGCATTCCTATACACTAATAATGAGAAAACAGAAAGAGAAATTAAGGAAACAATTCCATTCACCATTGCAATGGAAAGAATAAAATACTTAGGAATATATCTACCTAAAGAAACTAAAGACCTATATATAGAAAACTATAAAGCACTGGTGAAAGAAATCAAAGAGGACACTAATAGATGGAGAAATATACCATGTTCATGGATTGGAAAAATCAATATAGTGAAAACGAGTATACTACCCAAAGCAATTTATAGATTCAATGCAATCCCTATCAAGCTACCAATGGTATTCTTCACAGAGCTAGAACAAACAATTTCACAACTTGTATGGAAATACAAAAAACCTCGAATAGCCAAAGCAATCTTGAAAAAGAAGAATGGAACTGGAGGAATCAACCTGCCTGACTTCAGGCTCTACTACAAAGCCACAGTCATCAAGACAGTATGGTACTGGGACAAAGACAGAAATGTAGATCAATGGAACAAAATAGAAAGCCCAGAGATAAATCCACGCACATATGGACACCTTATCTTTGACAAAGGAAGCAAGAATATACAATGAAAAAAAGACAATCTCTTTAACAAGTGGTGCCGGGAAAACTGGTCAACCACTTGTAAAAGAATGAAACTAGAGCACTTTCTAACACCATACACAAAAATAAACTCAAAATGGATTAAAGATCTAAACGTAAGACCAGAAACTACAAAACTCCTAGAGGAGAACATAGGCAAAACACTCTCTGACATACATCACAGCAGGATCCTCTATGACCCACATCCCAGAATATTGGAAATCAAAGCAAAAATAAACAAATGGGACCTAATTAAACTTAAAAGCTTCTGCACAACAAAGGAAACTATAAGCAAGGTGAAAAGACAGCCTTCAGAATGGGAGAAAATAATAGCAAATGAAGCAACAAACAACTAATCTCAGAAATATACAAGCAACTCTTACAGCTCAATTCCAGAAAAATAAATGACCCAATCAAAAAATGGGCCAAAGAACTAAATAGACATTTCTCCAAAGAAGACATACAGATGGCTCACAAACACATGAAAAGATGCTCAACATCACTCATTATCAGAGAAATGCAAATCAAAACCACTATGAGGTACCATTTCATGCCAGTCAGAATGGCTGCTATCCAAATGTCTACAAGCAATAAATGCTGAAGAGGGTGTGGAGAAAAGGGAACCCTCTTACACGGTTGATGGGAATGCAAACTAGTACAGCCACTATGGAGAACAGTGTGGAGATTCCTTAAAAAACTGGAAATAGAACTGCCTTATGACCCAGCAATCCCACCACTGGGCATACACACTGAGGAAACCAGAATTGAAAGAAACACGTGTACCCCAATGTTCATCGCAGCACTGTTTATTATAGCCAGGACATGGAAGCAACCTAGATGTCCATCAACAGATGAATGGATAAGAAAGCAGTGGTACATATACACAATGGAGTATTACTCAGCCATTAAAAAGAATACATTTGAATCAGTTCTAATGAGGTGGATGAAACTGGAACCTATTATACAGAGTGAAGAAAGCCAGAAAGAAAAACACCAATACAGTATACTAACACATATATACGGAATTTAGAAAGATGGTAACAATAACCCTGTATACGAGTCAGCAAAAGAGACACTGATGTATAGAACAGTCTTTTGGACTCTGGGAGAGGGAGAGGGTGGGATGATTTGGGAGAATGGCATTGAAATATGTATAATATCATATATGAAATGAGTCGCCAGTCCAGGTTCGATGCATGATACTGGATGCTTGGGGCTGGTGCACTGGGACGACCCAGAGGGATGGTATTGGGAGGAAGGACGGAGGAGGGTTCAGGATGGGGAACACATATATACCTGTGGCATATTCATTTTGATATATGGATTTTAAATTGTTCTTAATAAAAAGAAAAACAATTTTTAATTAAAAAATAAAAAAAGTATATTATCTCAGTTCAGTTCAGTTGCTGAGTTGTGTCCAACTCTTTGTGAACCCATGGACTGCAGCACAGGAGGCTTCACTGTCCTTCACCAACTCCTAGAGCTTGCTCAAACTCATGTCCATCAAGTCAGTGATGCCATGCAACCACTTCATTCTCTGTTGTCCCCTTCTCCTCCTACTTTCAATCTTTCCCAACATCCAGGTCTTTTTAAATTAGTCTGTTCTTTGCATCAGATGGCCAAAGTATTGAAGTTTCAGCTTCAGCATCAGTCCTTCCAATGAATATTCAGAACTTATTTCTTTTAGGATTGACTGGTTGGATTACCTTGCAGTCCAGGGAACTCTCAAGAGTCTTCTCCAACACCACAGTTCAAAAGCATCAATTCTTCAGTCCTCATCTTTCTTTACAGTTCAGCTCTCACATCCATACATGACTACTATGGAAACACCATAGCTTTGACTAGATGGGCCTTTGTTGGCAAAGTAATGTCTCTGCTTTTTAATATGCTATCTAGTTTGGTCATAGCTTTTCTTCCAAGGAGCAAGTGTCTTTTAATTTCTTGGCTCCAATCACCATCTGCAGTGATTTTGGATCCCCCAAAAATAAAGTTTGACACTGTTTCCACTGTTTCACCATCTATTTGCCATGAAGTGATGGGACTGGATGCCATGATGTTCGTTATCTGAATGTTGGGTTTTAAGCCAACTTTTTCCCTCTCATCTTTCACTTTCAAGAGGCTGTTTAGTTTCTTCAATTTCTGCCATAAGGGTAGTGTCATCGGCATATCTGAGGTTATTGATATTTCTCTCAGCAGTCTTGATTCCAGCTTGTGTTTCATCCAGCCCAGCATTTCAGAAGATGTAATCTGCATATAAGTTAAATAAGTAGGGTGACAGTATACAGCCTTGATATACTCCTTTTCCTGTTTGGAACAAGTCTGTTGTTCCATGTCCAGCTCTAACTGTTGCTTCCTGACCTGCATATAGATTTCTCAGGAGGCAGGTCAGGTGGTCTGGTATTCACATCTCTTTCAGAATGTTCCACAGTTTGTTTTGATCCACAGTCAAAGGCTTCGGCATAGTCAATAAAGCAGAAGTGGATGTTTTTCTGGAATTCCCTAGCTTTTTTCTATAATCCAAATGATGTTGGCAATCTGATCTCTGGTTCCTCGGCCTTTTCTAAATCGAGCTTGAACATCTGGAAGTTCATGGTTCACATACTGTTGAAGCCTGGCTTGGGGAATTTTGCGCATTACTTTACTAGTGTGTGAGATGAGTGCAATTGTGTAGTAGTTTGAACATTCTTTGGTATTGCCTTTCTTTGTGATTGGAATGAAAACTGACCTTTTATAGTCCTCTGAATCCTGCTGAGTTTTCCAAATTTGCTGGGATATTGAGTGCAGCACTTTCACAGCATCATATTTTAGGATTTGAAATAGCTCAACTGGAATTCCATCACCTCCACTAGCTTTGTTCATGGTGATGCTTCCTAAGGCCCACTTGACTTCACATTCCAGGATGTCTGGCTCTAGGTGGGTGATCACACCTTCATGGCTATCTGCATCATGAAGATCTTATTTATTTTTTTTTTGTATAGTTCTTCTGAATATTCTTGCCACCTATTCTTAATATTTTCTGCTCCTCGTAGGTCCATACCATTTCTGTTCTTTATTGAGCTCATCTTTGCATGAAATATTCCCCTGGTATCTCTAATATTCTTGGAGAGTTCTCTAGTCTTTCCCATTCTGTTGTTTTCTATTATAAGATTAATAGATACAAATTCCCATATATAACATGGATAAACAACAAGGATTTACTGTATAGTACATGTTGTGTGTTTGTGCTAATTTGTGTCCAGCTCTTAATGACTCATGGACTGGGGCCTATCAGGCTCCACTGTCCATCAATTAGCCAGGCAGGAAAATACTCCATTTCCTTCTGGAGTGGATCTTCCTGACCCAGGAATCGAATCTGTCTCCTGTGTCTCCTGCTTTGGCAGGCCAATTCTTTACCACTGAGCAGTATCCATACCTTCATTTTCTGCTACTGTAATAGTTACAGTAGGTTAACTGCTGCTGCCCTTTGAAATGTATACTAAGGTCCATTCTTTTTTCTTTAAGTCCTCAGTCTCACAGTTCTCCTTTTCATTATCTACATCATTTATTTATTTACTAAATAATTTCCTGGATGAAGCACAAGTTGGAATCAAGAGTACCAGGAGAAATGTCAATAACCTCAGATATGTAGATGACACCTCCCTTATGGCAGAAGGGAAGAGGAACTAATGAGCCTCTTGATGAAGGTGAAAGAGGATACTGGAAAAGCTGGCTTAAAACTCAACATTCCAAAAACAAAGATCATGGCATCTGGTCCCATCGCTTCATGACAAATAGATGGGGAAACAATAGAAACAGTGACAGGCTATATTTTCATGGACTCCAAAATCACTGCAGATGGTGGCTGCAGCCATGAAATTAAAAGATGCTTACTCCTTGGAAAAAAAGCTATGACAAACCTAGACAGTGTATCTAATCTACAAAAACAAATGGCTAAAACAAATAAATGAATTCAGAAAAGTTGAAAGATCAAAACATACAAAAATTCTGTTCCTTCACACTAACAATGAATCTAGATACACAAAACAGAGACATCACTTTGCCCACAAATGTCCATATAGTCAAAGCTATGGTTTTTCCAGTAGTCGTGTATGGATGTGAGAGTTGGCCCATAAAAAAAGGCTGAGAGTCAATGAATTGATGATTTTAACTGTGGTGTTTTGATATTTGGCAAAACTAGTACAATTATGTAAAGTTTAAAAATAAAATAAAATTTAAAAATTAATTAATTAATTAACATACAAAAAAATAAAATAAAAATTATTAAAAAAAAAAAAAAAAAAAAAAACCTGTGGTGTTGGAGAAGACTCTTGAGAGCCCCTTGGGCTGCAAGTAGATCACACCAGTCAATACTAAAGGAAATCAGTCCTGAATATTCACTGGAAGGACTGTTGCTAAAGCTGAAGCTCCAATACTTTGGCCATTTGATGTGAAGAACTGACTTATTAGAAAAGACCCTGATGTTGGGAAAGATTAAAAGCAGGAAGAGAAGGGGATGAAAGAGGATGAGATCATTGGATGACATCATCGACTCAATAGACAAGACTTTGAGCAAGCTCTGGGAGATGGTGAAGCTTGGCATTCTACACTTCACGGGGGTCACAAAGAATTGGACATGACTGAGTGACTGAATAACAACAACAAAATAATTTCAAAGTATACATAAATATCTGTTGGGGTGGGTGTTGTGTGTGTTCAGTCATGCCCAACACTTTGTGACCTCTATGGACTGTAGGCCACCAGGCTCCTCTGTCCATGGGGTTTTTCAAGCAAAAATACTGGAGTTGACTGCCATTTTCTCCTCCATGGGATCTTCCTGACCCAGGGATCAAACCCATGACTCCTGCAATGGCAGGTGGGCTCTTTACCATTTACATCACCTGAGAAGCCTCAAAATGCCTGTTAGTTCTACCATTTTAATTAAACTATTATCTTGAATTTATTTATCTTCTTCTAGATACCATTCTTCTTTTCTCTGCTCTCTTCTTCCTTGATGGAAAAGTCCTTGAAAGGATTTTCTCTACCTGATGTCTTCTATGTTTTTTTCTATGCTCTTTTAAGCCTTATCTGATTCAGCTTTATCCACATGGTTTCACCAGAATTGCTCCCATCAAGTGTATCAGAGACTAGGTCACAAGAATAACTCATTTTTGTAATACACTTTACTTCCAGAAAACACACTGTTCTGTCTCACTTTTTTTTTCTCTCCAATCAGTTATGATTGGAATATTTCAGGATTCCTTCCTTATTCCTTCATCTTTTGCCTTATCCTCTCCCTTGGTGATTTCAACTTATCTCTTGGTTATAAATATCTGTGCTGATTTCAAATCCTAAAAGATGTTGCTGTTAAAGTGCAGCACTCAATATGCCAGAAAACTAGGAAAACTCAGCATTGACCACAGGACTGGAAAAGGTCAGTTTTCATTCCAATACCAAAGAAAGGCAATGCCAAAGTATGTTCAAACTGCCACATAATTGATCTCATTTCACATGTTAGCAAAGTAATGCTCAAAATCCTTCAAGCTAGGCTACAACAGTACATGAACTGAGAAGTTCCAGACGTACACACTAGATACAGAAAATACTGAGGAACCAGATAGCAAATTGCTAACATCTGTTGAATACTAGGAAAAGCAAGAAAATTCCATAAAAGCAACTACATCTGCTACATTGACTACACTAAAGCCTTTGACTGTGTGGCTCACAACAAACTGTGGAAAATTCTTAAAGAGGTGGGAATACCAGACCACTTTACCTGCCTCCTGAGAATCCTATGTGCAGGCCAAGAAACAACAGCTAGAACTGGACCAGAACAATGTTGGGAAAGGAGTACGTCAAGGCTGTATATTGTCACCCTGCTTATTTAAATTATATGCAGGTTACATCATGCAAAATGCCAGGCTGGATGAAGCACAAGCTGGAATCAAGATTTCTGGGAGAAATATCAATAAGTTCAGATATGCAGATGACACCACCCTAATGGCAGAAAGTGAAGAGTATCCCTTTTCCATGTTCTCTCTTCTGTATCAACACTGGACCCCTTTTTGATTCTAGTACAGAGCATCATTCTGCCTTACAACACTTGTTCTTTCTGTTGCCTCTTCCTGGAATGTTCTTCCTCCATATATCATCTTATCTTACTTCTTCCCTTTATTGATATTTTTACTCAAATATTATTTTCACAATGATACCTTCCTCTGAATACTTTTAGTAAAATTGCACTTACTCTCCTCAAATCACTTGATGCAATTTACCTGATCAAATTTCTATAATATTAATCACTTTCTAATATTGCTGTAACATTATTTATATGTACAGAATTCTGTTTTATTTATTTGTTTATATTAATTCTCTGCCTGCCCACTAGAATGTTGAGCAGAGAGATCATTTTACTTTTTTTCACTAACAGGTTGTAACCACACAGATGAGTGCCTGCACACTGACATTTATTGAATGAATCAATAATAAATAACTGAAATTATATCTTATGAAGGTATATTTACTTGCTACATAATAAAATATGTACTTAAGAAATAATGAGATAAGAACAAGCACCTGTATTAATTAGATATCTTAGTTTATATAAAACAAGGGGCCACTGAATGCTTGTGGATATTTTTCTTTTGGTGAGGTAATGTTCATAATATAATTAAACAAATCAAAATTTCTCTTATTTTCAAATATTTTAATACTTGGATGTCTAATTAAAATGACTTTGGTATACTTGAAGTTAATATGCTTTGGTATTTGAGTGACATAATATCAGTAATCATTCAATCAGTTCAGTTCACTCACTCAGTCGTGTCTGACTCTGCGACCCCATGAATCACAGCACGCCAGGCGTCCCTGTCCATCACCAACTCCCAGAATTCACTCAAATCATTATGAAATATTAAATGTAATATTTATATAATCATTATGAAATATTAAATGTGTATTAATAATTAAGTGATTATACTAACATTTTATATATTGAGTATCATGCAAAAAATTACACTGTTAATTACATCCCAATTTTATTAATAATATATCATAAAATTTTCTATTAAAATGATTTATTGTTAAAAATTAAAGTCTTTCTTGATTGAAAAGTGAAGTACAGTGTAAATGACTTTGAGCTGGATTGTGGGAGTTTTAATTCCATTTCCACCACTAACTATATCAGAAAGAACAGGCAAATATTTGATTTCTTCACATGAGATTCCTCATATGTATAATTTGAAAGATGAATTACATACCATGTAAGCTTCTTTCCAGGTCAGAGAATCAATTATCTTTTCAAAAATTAATTATAAGTATATTGAATTACTCTAAAGTTGGAAGTTTTATACATGATATGAAAGTACATATAAATGGACTTACAAGTTTTCCATATTTTTGCTTACATTTTTGGACACAATAGTCGGTGAATTGTGAAAAAGCCACTAAACTCTATAATTAAAATCATTACAGACTTGTGACAGAAACTCTGAAGCTTCTTTTGTATGAATTATTTAATTACATTTTATACCAAGGGATGCTATATTTTTTTAAAAAAAGGATCTTAATTTAATTTTCATGATAACTAAATTTTAGATTCAGTTTTTGTGAATTTTAGAAGTACTTTGGTGTATTATTTTACCTAAAATTATATTTCTTCTCATCTTCTTTGAAATTTGTTTATATTTTATTAATCGAGCTTTGTGACTCAATGTTTAAGTATTCAGGACCTGTCACCCACAGGTGTTAGATTCTATCTCGTGGTACTATACTGTTAACTGTCCTTGAGAACACGGACCAACTGTGAAACTTCTGTTAGGCGCATAAGAAGGGACTCAGTGGATAAATGGAGACTGAATATACATGGATGCATTTTTACAAACTTCATTATTACACACCTAAGAATGTCTAATTCCAAGCTGAAGAATAATATTATGAGGAGTATCTATGGGAGAAAGATTCCAAGTGTATTTAGTAAATAATGTATGACAGACTACTGTTAGTGTTTAGTAAACCTGGTCTGAAATTTACACAAAATTCAAATCTCAGGCAAAGTTGGGAAGAGGCAAGACTGTGTTCCCTCTGACTGAAGCTTATTTAACCTCTCAGTCGTTTTTATTTCCTCATAATCTCTTTTGTAAGAAACATGGTCTAGGAACTCTGAATAATCAATAATTAGCAACTATTGCTTTTATCAGTTATCAACTACTGATGTTGAGGCTAGCACAGGAAGGGATATTTAATTGATAAATTTTAGTTTTCATTTCACAGGCTTGTATATTTTTGGATGTTCCTAGTATCATTTATTTATAGACCATTTTCTCCCCTCTGTGAAGAACAATGTCAAAACAATGAATATAGTAACTAGCTTTAAGAAATGCTACATTAGAAATAATAAAACTAGACATGTTTTAGATCTTATCTAGTTAAATCCTCACTAAAATGCAAGGTAGCTATTATAATTCCCATTTCACAGTGAAAAATCTGTGTTTTTGAATTAAATGAATTACCCAAGCTCAAATAGCTGTTGAATTTTTTCTACCATATACCGTTTCCAGCAGGTATGATATACAAGTGTAGTTGTTGTTGTTGTTTGTTCAGTTACTCAGTCATGTCCAACACTTTGTGACCCCATGGACTTTAGCATGCCAGGCTTCCCTGTTCTTCACTATCTCCTAGAGTTTGCTCAAACTCAAGTCTATTCAGTCCATGATGCCATCAAATCCTCTCATCCTCTGTTACCCCATTCTCCTCCTGCCCTCAGTCTTTCTCAGCATCAGGGTCTTTCCAGTGATTTGGCGCTTTGCATTAGGTAGCCAAAGTATTGGAGCTTCAGCATCAGTCCTTCCAATGAGGAACTTCAGGGTTGATGTTCTTTTAGGATTGACAGGTTTGATCTCCTTGCTGTCCAAAGGACTTTCAAGGGTCTTCTTCAGTACCACAGTTCGAAAGCATCAATTCTTTGGCACTCAGCCTTCTTTATGGTCCAACTCTCACATCCATACATGACTACTGGAAAAACCACAGCTTTGACTAGTTGGACCTTTGTTGGTAAAGTAATGTCTGAGCTTTTCAATGCTCTGTCTAGGATTGTCACAGTTTTTCTTCCAAGGAGAAAGTGTCTTTTAATTTCATGGCTGCAGTCACCATCTGCAGTGATTTTGAAGCCCAAGAAAATAAATGTGTCACTGTTTCCATTGTTTCCCCATCTATTTGCCATGAAATGATGGGACTGGATGCCATGATCTTACAATTTTAAATACTGAGTTTTAAGCCAGCTTTTTCACTCTCCTTTTTCACCTTCATGAAGAGGCTCTTTGCTTTCTGCCATTAGGGGGGTGTCATCTGCATATCTGAGGTTATTGTTATTTCTCCCGGAATTCTTGATTCCAGCTTATGATTCATTTTGCATGATATATCCTGCATATAATTAAATAAGCAGGGTGACAATATACAGTTTTGACGTACTGGGGCAGAAATTGGTAGACAGTATAAGACTCTGCTGTGAAAGTGCTGAGCTCAATATGCCAGCAAATTTGGAAAACTCAGCAGTGGCCACAGAACTGGAATAGGTCAGTTTTCATTCCAATCCCAAAGAAAGGCAATGCCAAGGAATGCTCAAACTACCGCACAATTGCACTCATCTCACACGCTAGTAAAGTAATGCTCAAAATTCTCCAAGCCAGGTTTCAGCAATACGTGAACCGTGAACTTCCAGATGTTCAAGCTGGTTTTAGAAAAGGCAGAGGAACCAGAGATCAAATTGCCAACATCCGCTGGATCATGGAAAAAGCAAGAGAGTTCCAGAAAAGCATCTATTTCTGCTGTATTGACTATGCCAAAGCCTTTGACTGTGTGGATCACAATAAACTGTGGAAAATTCTGAAAGAGATGGGAATACCAGACCACCTGATTTGCCTCTTGAGAAATTTGTATGCAGGTCAGGAAGCAACAGTTAGAACTGGACATGGAACAACAGACTGGTTCCAAATAGGAAAAGGAGTTCGTCAAGGCTGCATATTGTCACCCTGCTTATTTAACTTATATGCAGAGTACATGAGAAATGCTGGACTGGAAGAAACACAAGCTGGAATCAAGATTGCCGGGAGAAATATCAGTAACCTCAGATATGCAGATGACAGCACCCTTATGGCAGAAAGTGAAGAGGAACTCAAAAGCCTCTGGATGAAAGTGAAAGAGGAGAATGAAAAAGTTGGCTTAAAGCTCAACATTCAGAAAATGAAGATCATGGCATCCGGTCCCACCACTTTATGGGAAATAGATGGGGAAACAGTGGAAACAGTGTCAGACTTTATTTTTCTGGGCTCCAAAATCACTGCAGATGGTGACTGCAGCCATGAAATAAAAAGACGCTTACTCCTTGGAAGGAAAGTTATGACCAACCTAGATAGCATATTCAAAAGCAGAGACATTTCTTTGCCAACAAAGGTTCGTCTAGTCAAGGCTATGGTTTTTCCTGTGGTCATGTATGGATGTGAGATTTGGACTGTGAAGAAGGCTGAGTGCCAAAGAATTGATACTTTTGAATTGTGGTGTTGGAGAAGACTCTTGAGAGTCCCTTGGACTGCAAGGAGATCCAACCAGTCCATTCTAAAGGAGATCAGCCCTGGGATTTCTTTGGAAGGAATGATGCTAAAGCTGAAACTCCAGTCCTTTGGCCACCTCATGGAAGAGTTGACTCATTGGAAAAGACTCTGATGCTGGGAGGGATTGGGGGCAGGAACAAAAGGGGATGACAGAGGATGAGATGGCTGGATGGCATCGCTGACTTGATGGACGTGAGTCTGAGTTAACTCCAGGAGTTGGTGATGGGCAGGGAGGCCTGGTGTGCTGCGATTCATGGAGTCGCAAAGAGTCGGACACAACTGATCTGATCTGATAAGACTCTGAGACCTTAGTTCCTTTTATTTAATTTCCTTTTTTTTTTTTTTTTCTCCTTCTCAAGTAAGCATCTCAATATTTGTTCCAATTTCCAGGCATTCAGAGGAAAGCCTCCCTTGTCTGGATTGTCATAAAACTTTCGGACCTATGACAAGACAATCACTAACTTGTGTCCAGTTTATCAAGGAAAAAAACTCCAAGAAGACCATTAGCTCTTAAACATACCAAAGTGTAAAGTGTTACTCATGTCCAACTCTTTGCAAACCCATGGACTATAGCTTGTCCATGGAATTCTTTAGGCAAGAATACTGGAGTGGCTCGCCATTCCCATCAGCAGGGGATATTCCTGACCCAGGGACAGAACCTGGGTCTCTCACATTGTGGGCAAATTCTTTACCATCCGAGCCACTAGGGAATTTGGTCCCTAAATAATGGTCTGGGGTCTTGAGAAAGGGATGGCATTGCAATGTCTACAAAAACTGAGAAAGTAGATGATCCAAAAAAAGTCATAAAAATGACAAACTGGACATTGCGACATTCAAACTAGTCAAAAATGACATATATTAAAGTCACAAGCCAATCAAAAATAAACAGAGCAATACTAGTAAAGACATAAAACTTCTGTAATCCCTGCCTTTGGAGGCTGTTCACCCCCTCACCGTGTCTATGCTGAGTGCTTTGTATCTATATCCTTTAAAGTAAACTTTGTCAGGGTGAGTGTTTGAAAGTTTTCGAAGTCCGTTCTTCAGCTCTGTGAACAGAACTCAGTTCCCTGTTTCAGCACTCTTTTCCCAATTAGGAACCTGTCTGTTGTTCCATGTCTGGTTCTAACTGTTGCTTCTTGACCTGCATACAGGTTTCTCAGGAGGCAGTAAGGTGGTCTGGTATTCCCGTCTCTTTAAGAATTTTCCATAGTTTGTTGTGATGCACTGAGTCAAAGGCTTTAGTGTAGTCAATGAAGCAAAAGTAGCGTTTTTCTGGAATTCCTTTGAGTTTTCTATGATCCAACAGATGGGGGCAAGAATCATTTAGAAGAAATGGAATAACCCTTATAGTCAATAAAAGAGTCCAAAATGCGGTACTTGGGTGCAATCTCAAAAACAACAGAATGATCTTGGTTTGTTTCCAAGGCAAATTATTCAGTATCACAGTAATCAAAGTCTATGCCACAACTAATGCCAAAGAAAGAAAAAAAGTGAAAGAAAGTGAAGTTGCTCAGTCGTGTCTGATTCTTTGAAACCCCTTGGACTGTAGCCTGCCAGGCTCCTCAGTCCATGGGATTCTCTAGACAAAATTACCGGAGTGGGTTGCCATTTCCTTCTCAAGGAGATCTTCCCAACCCAGGGATCGAACCCAGGTCTCTCACATTGGAGGCAGATGCTTTAACCTCTGAGCCACCAGGGAATGCCAAAGAAGCTGAAGTTAAATGGTAACATATCTACAGACCTTCTAGAACTAACACCAAAGAAAGATCTCCTTCTCATCAGAGGGGACTGGAATGCAAATGTAGGAAATCAAGAAATACCTGGAGTAACAGGAAAATTCAGCCTAGGAGTAAAAAACAAAGCAGGTCAAAGGCTAACAGAGTTTTGTCAAGAGAATGCAGTGGTCATAGCAAACACCCTCTTCCAAAAACACAAGAGAGGACTCTACACATGGACATCACCAGATGGTCAATAACAAAATCAGATTGATTATATTCTTTGTAGTCAAAGATGGAGAAGTTCTATGCAGTCAGCAAAAACAAGACCTGGAATTGAACATGGCTCAGATCATGAATGTCTTTTTGCCAAATTCAGACTTAAATTGAAGAAAGTAGGGAAAACCACTAGGCCATTCAGATATGACCTAAATAAAATCCCTTATGATTATGTAGTGCAAGTGACAAATAGATTCAAGGGATTAGATCTGATAGAGTGTCTGAAGAACTATGGACAAAGATCTGTAACACTGCACAGAAGGCGGTAATAAAAATCATCCCCAAGAAATGAAAAAATGCAAAATGGCTGTCTGAGGAAGCCTTACAAATAGCTGTGAAAAGAAGAAAAGCAAATGCAAAGGAGAAAAGGAAAGATATACCCACTTGAATGCAGAGTTCCAAAGAATAGCAAGGAGAGTTAAGAAAGCTTTCTTATGTGAACAATGCAATAAATAGAGGAAAACAACAGAATGGGAAACACAAGTGTGGACATGTACTCAAATAAAAGACTGCTTCATTGGAGAAACTACATATGAATTCTCAAATATTTCTTAGGAATTTGATGCCAAGAAAGATTTATAAAAGGCTACTTCACTTTTGATTTTTTAAATAATTTTCCTTCTTTATAGTGTTCTGGTCACTAGTATCATGTAATTAGCTTAGAGAAATTGATTTTTTTAAGAAAAAGTATTTTTAGTGTCAACAATCAACATACAACATATTTCTTATTCACTTTATATTACTTTTAATTTAGAAGCAAAAACATTTTTCCAGCACAATGTCTCACTTACCACATTAAGTTTTATATGTTTATGATTTTCTGAGATATTAACCAAGAAATGGTGATGCTAAATAATACTTTCAATGAGTCTAAAAGTGTACTGGAAATCATGATTTCATAAGAAGAGGATTAGTTACATTGGTAAAATTATTGGATAATTTCCCACAGGATTTCTATATTAGGGTTCATTTTATTATGTTCTGGAACAAGTTGCTATGTTCACTCTAGCTATAAAATAATGCTGAATACAACAACATCATAAAGCAGCTCACAGAGCAAGCAAAGACATCTGTTAATGGTACCATGAATTGTTATGAACTGAGGTGCTCAAATGACTTTGCCAGCAAAGAACTGCCTCCTAATTTATTTTTACAGCAAATGGAATCCTCATTTTTCATGGTTTGGTAGTTGCATTCAAATATACCAATAATTTCAGATGCAATCAGTTCTATGTAGCAACTTTTGCTTTAGAAAGTAAGAGAGAATTGTTAACGTTCTGTTGATGGGGAAACAGCTTCTCCATTAGTTTTGTTTCAATCTTTTCTTGCCATTTTAAAATTAATTTTAATGTAATATAAATTTCTAATAAATGTAGGAAGTTTGATTTCATATAAGAATTTTATTTGTTTTCCAAATATATGAGACTGAAAAATTTTAAGTGTTCTTAGAGCTCTGGAACTATGTCATTTTCCCCCCATATTTGCAGTAGCTGATATAATTTTTATGTAAGAAAATAGAAATTTTAATTAAAGAATTATCAAGATTAAATGTATAAAAATAAATTATCTATGCTATACTATGCTACATCACTTCAGTCATGTCTGACTCTTTATAACCTATGGACTGTAACCCACCAGGCTCCTCTGTCCATAGGATTTTCCAGCCAAGAATACTGGAGTAGTTTGCCATTTCCTACTCCTGTGGATCCTCCCAATCAAGGATTGAACCCAAGTTTCATTATATCTCCTGCATTGGCAGGTAGGTTCTTTACCACTAGCACCACCTGGGAAAAATTTTATGAAAATGACAATATCTCTTATAGAACAGAATATAAATGCTGGAAAATTACTATATTATCATGTGTGCAGATTTAACTTTTAAAATAGGTTTTCATCTACCACTTTCAAGTGTAATGATGGCAATAGGTAATGTAATTTTATTTACTCATGACTCAGAAAATATGATACAAAATAACTTTAATCCTAACTCAAGACTTCCGAGCCAAATTATTAGTATTTTTTTTTTAAAGAATTCTACATTGACCTTTGCTAATGTTTTGTAGAAAAAAATCACCAAGTTATTTTGCCTGGGAAATTGTAACAACAGCATTATTTAATGACTCATTTAGGTGTATGTAGAAAGTTTATGCCTTTTCCAAATGCTCCTAGGTATAAACAGCTGAAGTTCCATGAAAATTAAATAGAACTAGAACTAGTAGCATTGCAAGAATGTATAACAACATAAAGTAATGATAGAAAAAATTAAGTAACGCATTTTATTATGTAAGAAGCAATACGGCAGGTTCCACAACCACTGTATGGAGGATAAACCCGCAAGTCCGGCAGAAGGTGACACAACTACAAATAATGAAAATATCGTTTTTGCTTCTGTTGTGTACTTTTACTATGTATCCCAAACATTCTGCACTTCTGTATATATAACTACCTGCTTGTGCTCACATCTGTGCCAAGAAAATGCTATTATTATTTGCTGTGAACAGAAGGAAAAACATAAAACCATGTAACTGATATAGAATGAGGTCAGGACTTGAACATAACTTGACAGTCACATGACCAGAGACTATCATGTTAGTTGTGAAATATAAAAAATCATGTATGATAAATTTTTAAAAGTTGATTCTTTTACAAACAGTCCATGAGAAGGCAGGAAGGACTATACACAATAAGCTGATAAACTCCCTCTTAACACAAGGATAGCATGATTCATGTAGTTATCTCGTTTCACACTGCTCCTAACAGATGTTCTACTTTCTTATCCACAGGGATAAAGGTGGGTGGGTCAGCCTGTTGTGTAACTCTGCACCTACTCAGTGGCTAACGCAGTGGTCATATCTATGTGCTGGAGCTGAGGGACACATCCTATGTCTTAATGCTCAGATACAGTTATTCGGACTGATGTATCTCATGTAATTTTTGAGAAGCACAGGCATTTACAAGGGCAAGGGCTACCTTTTAAAATGGAATGTGTCTTTGACCATTGAGTATATAGTCGAGGCCAACAGTGGACTGTATTTCTGCCATATTAAGCACAAAGGGTAGTTTATGATAACACATCAGAATCTCTGAAGATTAAACCAACTGGAAACACCATTATTCCAATGCCATCACCCACACAAAACCACGAACCAGTAACTACATCACTTTCTCCAACATAGACAAGAGAAACCCAAGCTAAGACACTGCAGGAAACAAGGATATAGTCTATCAGCCCACCATTGCACTCTTGTGCAACAGATGGGAATGGCAGGGTGACAGTCTTCAAAAGACTTAAAGTATAACAATCAAACTCAAGTGTCGCTGGCACAAAATCCAGGGATGAATGAGCTCCATAAAGGGACCCTGTTGGAATCAGTATTTCTGCTGTGGTGCTGCTAACACTTGTGCTTCTCACTATTACCCAAATGTACTTATACATAAGAAACAAATTGAAGCAACTAAACATGTGGGTTCAAGTACTTGATATCACATTACTGAATATCATTTTTATGTGAGTGGCTTTCTAGGACACTATTTCCATGGCTATAGGAAACAGTGACTAGATATCACTGTGTGAGACTCCTTTTAAGCTTCAGGAGTATTTTTTTGTGTGTCAATTGCACCCAATATTCTAACATATCAAACATTGGTTAGAATTACCCTCTAGTTCAAATCCATATAGTGTTAATAATATTCATAATACTATAATCTTATTTTTAATCTTAAAGTGAAAGTCGTTCAGTCGTGTCCAACTCTTTGCAACACCATGGACTATACATTCCATGGAATTCTCCATTCCATGGAATTCTCTAGGCCAGAATACTGGAGTGGGTACCCTTTCCCTTCTCCAGGGGATCTTCCTGACCCAGGAATCAAACCAGGGTCTCCTGCATTGCAGGCAGATTCTTTACCAGCTGAGCTACTAGAGAAGCCCAATTCCTGACTATTTCTGGCTGTTGCACAGCTCTCTCTCAAACATGAATGCTTTAGAAGTGTATATTCTCTTTAGACTCCATGAATCATATCTTTCTAGAAAATACTCAATTGGGAGATAGGAAATGAACTTTCTATTCTGGTCACCAAAGCTGTCAAGAAGCAAGAAATAGTAAAGTCAACAAATCTGATTTGAGACTTAAAAGGTTTCTCTTGGAATCATTTCATGATTATTTTTCTATATTCTGAATATAACTCCAAATGTTACATTTCTCTGTTTTCATCTATTAGAGATAATAATTGCCATACCTATCTTGGTGTAAAATGGCAACTGCCATGAATGATACTTGTGAGAAGTCTTTGAAAAGTAAACACTACAGATATCCAGGGACTTTTAAAATTTAGTTTTCAGTAATATCTAGTACTCAGTTCAGTCACTCAGTTATGTCTGACTCTTTGTGACCCCATGAATCACAGCACGCCAGGCCTCTCTGTCCATCACCAACTCCTGGAGTTCACTCAGACTCACGTCCATCGAGTCAGTGATGCCATCCAGCCATCTCATCCTCTGTCGTCCCCTTCTCCTCCTGCCCCCAATCTCTCCAAGCATCAGAGTCTTTTCCAATGAGTCAAATCTTCACATGAGGTGGCCAAAGTACTGGAGTTTCAGCTTTAGCATCATTCCTTCCAAAGAAGTCCCAGGGCTGATCTCCTTCAGAATGGACAGGTTGGATCTCCTTGCAGTCCAAGGGACTCTCAACAGTCTTCTCCAACACCACAGTTCAAAAGCATCAATTCTTCGGCACTCAGCTTTCTTCACAGTCCAACTCTGACATCCACACATGACCACTGGAAAAACCAAAGCCTTGACTAGATGGACCTTTGTTGGCAAAGTAATGTCTCTGCTTTTCAATATGCTCTCTAGGTTGGTCATAATTTTCTTCCAAGGAGTAAGCGTCTTTTTATTTCATGGCTGCAGTCACCATCTGCAGTGATTTTTGAGCCCAAAAACATAAAGTCTGACACTGTTTCCACTGTTTCCCCATCTATTTCCCATGAAGTGATGGGACCAGATGCCATGACCTTCGTTTTCTGAATGTTGAGTTTTAAGCCAACTTTTTCACTCTCCTCTTTCACTTTCATCTAGAGGCTTTTGAGTTCCTCTTCACTTTCTGCCATAAGGGTGGTGTCATCTGCATATCTGAGGTTACTGATATTTCTCCTGGCAATCTTGATTCCAGCTTGTGCTTCTTCCAGCCCAGCATTTCTCATGATGTAGTCTGCATATAAGTTAAATAAGCAGGGTGACAATACACAGCCTTGACGTACTCCTTTTCCTATTTGGAACCAGTCTGTTGTTCCATGTCCAGTTCTAACTGTTGTTTCCTGACCTGCGTATAAATTTCTCAAGAGGCAGGTCAGGTGGTCTGGTATTCCCATCTCTTTCAGAATTTTCCACACTTTATTGTGATCCACACAGTCAAAGGCTTTGGCATAGTCAACAAAGCAGAAATACATGTTTTTCTAGAACTCTCTTGCTTTTTCAATGATCCAGCGGATGTTAGTGCTCAGTAAATTTCAGTGATTTTACATTTGTAAGTCTGTTGCTATATGGTACTTTTTTTTCTTCAAATAACTTTTCTTGAAAAAAAAAATGATGTTGTGTAATTGGACTATCACTTTACACTTTATATAAAATTTATAAATAGCTTGAGAGGTAGAATGGATAAGAGGAAGTATTTAGTTAATAAGAAATTCTTCTGTAAATATACCACTCTTATAGAGTATATTGAATTTTGTTTTGTTTTTGATCTTTCAAGACATAATTGAGATTCTATTGTCTACAGTCAATCCTAGGATATTAGAACAGTGATGCGATTCAGACTGTATATTTAAACAAAAAAACTTTGCATATCTTGGAAAATATCAGAACAATCTTTCACCAATGGCTATAAAGATGGTTGTACTAATTTTGTGAGTAAAAGAAATTGTGAAGGACTTTTAGCAATTGTCTAGTTTCATTTATATGCAGGCTCATAACTAATACTTTCTAAAACATTTTAATTGATGTTTTTTACTTGTTATGACTTTTCACACCCACGGTTCTAATTAGAGAAGGAAATGGCAACCAACTCTAATATTCCTGCCTGTGAAATCCCAAGGACAGAAGTGCCTGACAGGCTACAATCCATGGGGTTGCAAGAATCGGACACAACTTAGCAACTAAACCATCAGCACTACCACAGTTCTAAATATTTTTTAGCCTGTTTGCTTCAGTGTTTCTAACCCTTCAGAGAAATATTTTGCCTAAATTATATATAGTAAGCAACTGGCATTAAAAAAGCAAATGGAATAAAAACGGAAGTTAAGCACTGTGAAAAATTATGTTTACTCAAGGAAATGAATGGGTTGCAGCTTGGACATCACTGAGGATAATAGAAATCATTTCCTTTATGAGAAACAGAACATTCAGTGTGTAATACAAGTATTTTGAAAATGTTTTACATAAATTTAAGTTATTTATAATAAAAGCTTGACTGTCTAAGGTCTGACCAAATTTTGAATAACTGTTTTGATCAGGTGAAAATATTAATTACATCAAATTACTGATTCTAACTGATTGCTATCGATTGATTTCTTTTATACACATACTAGCCTGTGATACACACACACTCAAACTGAGAGCTAAATGACCAAATGTATAGTAACAAGGATTATTTTATTAACACTTTTCCTAAAAGTAGATAATGTTTTAACTCCAAAATTCATTTACTTTACTTTAGAAAAACAAACAAACAAACATTCACAGTTAACCCTAACTTTTACCTAAGGAGTGTTTTTAAACTTAGGCATTAGAATTCAAATTTCCATAAGACAAAAGCTGACAATAGCTCCGGAAGTGGAGCATAAGCTAAAGTCTGTGAACTGTTCTGTTGAAATGACTCCTAAAAGCATCCTTGATGATTTACATGTTACTAAAGCCAATGCACACATCTTGTGTTTTCATTGATCACAGTAGACTAAACCCTGCTTTTGAATTATGCCTTAGAAAACATAGATGTTTAGAGAAGATTCTTTCTCTAAAATATTATAGCATTCTTCTGAATACATGAAAATCCTCAGAAACTGGGTAAGAGTTCCAGCTTAATTTAAACATGCTAATAACACCAAATAAAGACCTCTAGCTTGTAGGTGAGTCTTTTTACATTTCTGCTGACATTTCCAAAAGCAAGCCTTCTACCATAAAATATGCTTAAAATAAATTAAGGGAGAATTTGAAAATTGTCCTATTGTCATTATGAAACTTTATGCTGGTGTTTCAGTTATAAAGTACTAACAACTTAATAATGCTCACCTAGTTAATTATGCATATATTTTTGAGAATAGTTTTTAAATGTCATCTCAAATCCTTTTATACTTTTTCATAAGCACACATATTATAGACCTATGTCAAGTAAAACAAAATTTAAAGTTCATTGGATTTTAAAAATAGATAGTTGGAGGGATTGATAGGTAGATGGATGGGTAGGGTGGGTGGATGGATGGATGGACAGGTAGGTGGGTGGGTCGATGGGGGTGGGTAGATGGATAGATGGATAAAGAGTTGATTTTGCCCATCCTAGGAGGGATCTTAGGAACAGATCATAGAATTTTTAAGAAAAGTCTATGAATAACCATAACCACAAGATGAGATGATGTCATTGCATGTGTCACACTGAAAATACTGAACCTGGATATGTTGCTCCAGACGAGAAAATTGAAAAATTTCTGCTAATCCTATGGCAGATAATGCATACCCCTGCTTAGTGCATTGCCTGTCAGAGATGCAATCAGTTCACCAACATACAGTGACAAGATACAAAATACACTGATCTTCCAGTGTCTTGCCTTCCTACAGATTATAAAGGCCTGAATTTTCTGACATGATTGAAAAGTCACTTTTAGTATTATTATTTTGATTGGTACAGCAATACTACTGAGTATAATCTCTTTACCTGTCTTTTTAATATTCTTAAAACATAGTGCAGGGTCTCCAAGATATAAAAAGCCATAGTATTAAGAATGTAACAGATTTTTATTCTTCATATATAAATATTCATAGTAACAAACTTATATAGTCATGTGTGTGCCATATGGTAGCATTATCCATATATATATATATGAAGATAAATATAACTCTAATGACACTACAATATAAATTAGATAAATTCACAATAAGACCATCTTATTTAATAATAATATAAATAGTTATCTTTAAAAATCATTAAAAATTAATAAATGTATAGATTTTAAGTTTTAAAATGTTAATGCAGAATATGATGTATCTGGAAGGTCTGACTCTTAAAATTGAAAGTCGTTTAGACAAGTTTTTTTTGTCTTTACAGGACACTTATCAGACTTGGGGATGCCTTCTGTTTTTTCAAATGAAAAAAAAAAAAAAAAAAGGTTGACCAGAAAGAAAAGGGAAAGGTAGTTATGGATTTCATAACTGTGATTTTGGTCCCTTCCTTACTACTTCTTGGGCTTCCCTGGTGGCTCAGAGGTTAAAGTGTTTGCCTGCAATGCAGGGGACCTGGGTTCGATCCCTGGGTCAGGAAGATCCCCTGGAGAAGGAAATGGCAACCCACTCCAGTATTTTTGCCTGAAGAATCCCATGGACGGAGGAGCCTGGTGGGCTACAATCAACGGGGTCGCAAAGAGTCGGACATGACTGAGCGACTTCACTTCACTTCACTTCACTTACTACTTCTTATACTTCTGCTTTTTTTTTTTTTCCTGACTCATATTTCATCTTGCCAACTTCTCTTGGTAATAATACTCAGCACCAGCGAGAATCCTTTAAGCAAATTCTTGCTATGTGTCTCAGTGGTTAGAGATGGTGCAATTAAATCTGCATCTTCTCCAAATGGATAGGAAGCTTGATGGTTTTTGAATTTAGGTCAACATCATATTTTTGGAGAGTTTTTATTTCTATGAAAACTGAATTATAATACTTTCCAAAAACCCAATAAATACAGTGTTAATGTGTCGTCTGCTGCTGCTGCTGCTAAGTCACTTCAGTTGTGTCCAACTCTGTGCGACCCCATAGACGGCAGCCCACCAGGCTCCCCCGTCCCTGGGATTCTCCAGGCAAGAACACTGAAGTGAGTTGCCATTTCCTTCTCCAATGCATGAAAGTGAAAAGTGAAAGTGAAGATGCTCAGTCCTGTCCGACTCTTGGCGACCCCATGGACTGCAGCCTACCAGGCTCCTCCACCCATGCGATTTTCCAGGCAAGAGTACTGGAGTGGGTTGCCATTGCCTTCTCTGGTTAATGTGTCTACAAATAGTAAAATGCAGGTGTTTTAAGGAAGCTATGATTTGGGATCTAGATTTATTCAGAATTTTTGCTGCAGATTTCCTAACCTATAGCCATCATTCTATTGTAATTGAAGATTTTAGTAACATTGATAAAGCCACTTTTCCAATGGCGCGTACCTTGGTATTTTCTCCTATTCCTAGACAAAGCTTAAGCTGCACTGCCCCCCACTCCCTTTTTTTCTTAATATTCTGTTTTATCAAGGCCTGAGTTATTTGACTATTTTTTTGTTGTTGTTGTTATGAACCCAGGGATCAAACCCAGGTCTCCCGCATTGCAAGCAGATTTTTTACTGTCTGAGCCACCAGGGAAGCCAAGATATTACTTCAGCAGGTGTAAAAGGGATGAGAAAATTTGTTATTGTTCTTTAATGACTTGGAAAAAATTAATGATGAAGAGTAAATATTAGAACAACGGCCAATACATTATTTATCATTTCTGGTTTCCTGAAGGCAAAACTTTGGTAAATACAGGAGGAAAACTTAAGAATATGTAGGCCTTATCAAGTGATTAGTGAGAAGAATGTGACAGCAAAATTCAACAAAAGCAAGCATTCTCCTAATTAGCCATTCATAAATTTTACATTACAGAAAACTGAAACTGAGTCTCCTGGTTTCCTAACACACTGAAAGCAAGAAACCTTCATTTTCCTTTATTTACTCTTCTTTATTTAGTACTTTTCTACTAGGTAGCACTATAAGGTTAGATTTTATCTGACTGGCAATTGCAATATAGATCAAGATTAGTATAGATTTAAAATTCTGACACTAAAGTGTTTCTTTTTTCTCTTGTTTAAAGAAGTATATTTCACATACAATAAAAGTCACTCTTCTAAAGGCTTCAGTAGATTCACAAAGTTGTACAAGCATCACTACTAATACAGAAAAACTGTATAACCCCTTCAAAATCCTGTACTCATTAGAAGTAACTCTCCAATTTTGTCTCCAAGAAACATTCTTGCCCCAACTCCTGGAAACTACTAATCTACTTTCTGTCTACTGACTTTATGTGGTAATTATATTGGTGCTTAGATTACAGTCTAAAGTAGTGGTCATATTGGTACCTGTTTATCACTTTGAGTATTCAACAGCATTTTTATGATCGTTTGACTCACCAAAACATTTAAAAATTAGAGTCTAAAAAATATTATGATTAGATTCATCTAAGTTTAAAGAAGCTAATTTTAGTGGCAGAGTTAGTTACTAAACATTCCAGTGGAAAATGAATAAAAGATGGTCAGAATCTAATCCTTTCACTAAAGTCCCATGGAGGAAAAGTATGTGTACTTTGACTAACTGGAGACCTTAGGAATGTATATATAGAACAATGAGTCTGTGGTCTTGTGCCAGTCAAACATAATTTTTATTTGAACGACATTGGACAGCCATATGTTGATAGGGCAACAGAATAAGTACATGTGGAGGACCTGAACTGGCCAAAAAGTTCAGTAATTATGACACTGAATTTCATGGGTGAGTTTTATACTACCAAATTTTAATTAACATACCAGAGAAACAACAGCAGATAAAACCAATAATGTTAGGCATTTAAAGGAGCTGAAGATAAAGATACAAATGGAAATAAAGTGCTGAACCATGATTCTAGGCTGGGTATGGAGAAAGTACAAAGTTAGGTGCTTGTTGATAATTAGCTAAAAACAGTAAGATCAGAGGTCTGATTCTCTTTATAGTATGTACATTTAGATGTAATTGAAATAAAGGAAAGATCATTTTTAATTAATATAGGTGACCCATAGTGACATGCTAGATTTTTAAAGATGTATCAAGTTGGGTTTAAAGCTTGGATATATCTGAGCCAAAGAGGTGTTCAAGTGAGATTTTAAAAACTCAAGGCAAGTTAAGTTTGATGAATAATTACTTAAATCTTGGAAATAAAGAAAAATAGATTATTTAGTATTTATCCATGACATCTGAGCTTAACTTTTTATTGTCTGAACCATGTAAGAACAAAGATTAACTTGGGGACTTTAGATAACTGGAGAGAGAGAAAAACTCTGTCCAGTGGAATAAGTAACCTCAAAGGCTGACACACATGGTCCTTTACGACACTAACCAATTTGGTATCTAATCTAGAATTTTTGACTTAATATTTCCTTTTAAAAATTGCCTGTATATGCATAACTTCTCTATTGTCATTTGGAACAAATGTAACATTTAATTTTTTTCAGTCATTAATCAGTAAAATAAAACATCTAATGTGATAATATGTAATCCTTAAATCATTGTTTTACCTTCCAAAAATTCTACTTTAGCAATATAAGAGGTTCCAGCATGATGTCCTTGTGGGAGCACTTGATGGAGCCAAGTAAACTATGTTCTTAGAGAAATATACCTGACAGACTGTTTAAGACTTGTCCTTATTTGAATACCAGAGTGAAAGAAGCATTATTCATAGAACTTTAAATCTGTAGCCCCTGAAGTTTATTTTTCCTATTGATTCTGTGTTGTTTCCTTTCTGGTTTGCATGAAGCAGAAATATTATTTCCTATCAATGGAAACAATGACTGAGAAATTTCCTTTATGGCCTGATTTTGGTGATTTTTGTAAGTTGATTCTATTCTCTATTGAATGTGTAATGACAGATAAATGGATTTATTACAGGATTTTTTTTTTTTTTTGCTCATCTGCTAATAAGTGTCAGCTATATTACAAAGTAACAGTAATCAGTACAGTACTGGCACAAAATCAGACACACAGGTCACTAGAATAGAGAGTCCAGAAATAAACCTACAACAAAGGAAGCAAGAATATTCAATGGGGGAAAAGCAACCTCTTCAATAATTAGTGTTGAGAAAACTTGACAGCTACATGTAAAAGAATGAAATTAGAGCATTCTCTAATACTATATATGAAAGTAAACTTGAAATGGATTAAAGACCTGAAGGTAATACCAGAAACCATAAAACTTCTAAGGGAAACAGGCAGAACACTCTTTGACAAAAATTGTACCAATATTTTTTTGGATCTGTCTAATACAGCAAATAAAACAAAAGTAAAAATAAATGAATGGAAATAAATTAAACTTTAAAAGCTATTGCACAGCAAAGGAAACCATCCACCAAAAGAAAAGACAACCTACTAACAGGGAGAAAATACTTGCAAATGATATGACAGATAAGGGGTTAATATCCAAAACATATAAACAGCTCATACAGGGGAAGGCTGCCGTCTATGGGGTCACACAGAGTAGGACACGACTGAAGCAACTTAGCAGCAGCAGCAGGAGCAGCATACAACCCAACATCATAGAAACAAACAGACCAATTTAAAAAAAAAAGTCAGAAGACCTGAATAGATGTTTTCGCAAAGAGGACATGCAGATGGCCAACAGGCACATGAAAAGATACTCAACATCACTAACCATCAGGAAATTGCAAATCAAACCACAGTGAGATATCACCTCACACCTGTCAGAATGGCTATCGTCAAAAATTATACAAATAATAAATGTTGGCAAGGATGTGTAATCTCATACACTCTTGGTGGAAATGTAAACTGGTGCAACCACTGGGGCAAACAGTGTGGAGGTTTCTCACAAAACTTAAAACAGAATTACCATATGACCCAGACAGTTTTACTTCTGGGTATGTATCTAAAAAAGGAAAAAAACTAATTTGAAAATATACATGCATCCTCAGTATTCATAACAGTGTTAATTACAATTGACAATATATGGAAGCAACTTAAATGTCCATCAACAGAACAGTGGATAAAAATTGAATATATATATATATATATATACACACACACACACACACACACAATGGAATATAAATAAAATTTGAGTGTATATATATATATATATATATATATATATGCACAATATATATATATATGCTGCTGCTGCTAAGTTGCTTCAGTCGTGTCTGACTCTGTGTGACCCAATAGTCAGCAGCCCACCAGGCTCCCCTGTCCCTGGGATTCTCCAGGCAAGAACACTGGAGTGGGTTGCCATTTCCTTCTCAAATGCATGCATGCATGCTAAGTCACTTTAGTCATGTCTGACTGTGTGCGACCCTATGGACAGCAGCCCACTAGGCTCCTATGTCCATGGGATTCTCCAGGCAAGAACACTGGAGTGGGTTGCCATTTCCTTCTCTATATACAATGAAAATCGAGTATGTGTATATATATAAACATAAAATGGGGAAAAAAATGAATGTCATAAAATGAATGAAACATAAAAATGAATGAAAATTCTCCCATTGCAACAACATGAATGGACTTGGAGGGTATTATGCTAAGTGACATAAGTCAGACAGATAATGATGAATACTGTATGACAGCAAATATATGTGAAGTCTAAAAAATAAAACTAGTGAATATAACAAACACAAAGCAGATTCATAAATATAGATAATAAATTAGTGGTCACCAGTGGGGAAAGAGAGGTGGGGAGGAACATGAAAGGGGCAGAGGATTGACAGGTATAATCTATTATGTATAAAGTAAACTGTAAGTATATACTGTACAACACAGGGGAAATAGCCAATATTTTATAATAATTATAAATGGAGTAGAAACTTTACTATGAATTGCTATTTGTACTCTTGTAACTTACATAAAACTGTACATAAACTCTATTTCAGTAAAAAATAAAAGGAAAAATGTCCATCCACACTGAAAGAAAAGCTCTTTAATATCTGACCCTATGGTAATTTTTTATGGTATTTTTATTATGAATCTCCAAGTGTTCCAAGTGTGTGTGTAGCTCAGAAAAGCCTTGACCTCTCATGTTCTAGAATGAAGTGTTTTTGTGAACCTTTATGCTATCAACAAATTAGTATATAAAATCTCTTAAATTCAGGGAATTCAGTTTGAGGTGGGATATACTGATGACTCAGTGCTTGTATGGGCTTCCCTGGGGGCTCAGTTGGTAAAAAATCCATCTGCAATGCAATTTTTCATTAAAAATTAAAAAGTAATAGAGAAAGACTAATGGAAAATACAAACTGTGTGTGCCAGGTAATGGAATGGGTTTTGTTTCTCTGAGTGAGTGCTCAGTCATGTCTGACTGTTTGTAACCTCATGGACCGTAGAATGCCAGGCTCCCCTATCCATGGGATTTTCCTAGCAAGAATATTGTGAACGTGTTGACATCTCCTCTTCTAGGGTGTCTTCCCGACCCAGGGATTGAACCCACATTTCCTGTGTCTCCTGCATTGCGGGCAAATTCTTCACCACTGAACCACTAGGAACAGAAAATAGATTGCTAAATATTGCTTCTCAGGAACTCACAACACTATATTATTCAGATGTGCAGCTCTCCTTTGGTCACTCTTGACTCTGCCTTTCTATAATCAATGTTTGTTAAAAAAAAAATTAGGATATTTTTCATACTTAAGATGTCTTAAAATTTCCCAGAGGGCACTGGAAAAGTCAGAGATGTGATGTTTCATTTATAGAGAGATGTGGAAATAACTGTTTAGAAACTCTTTATTTCTTATTTTTTAACATGATAGATAAAATGATGTTAATATAAATGTTTCAGAAATTGTTCATTTTTATGACCCTAAAATTTTTCTTGGGCTTCCTTTGTGGCTCAGCTGGTAAAGAATCCGCCTGCAATGCGGGAGACCTGGGTTCAATCCCTGGTTTGGGAAGATCCCCTGGAGAAGTGAAAGGTTGCCCACTCCAGTATTCTGGCCTGGAGAATTCCATGGACTGTATAGTCCATGGGGTTGCAAAGAGTTGGACACGACTGAGCGACTTTCATATCACATGGAACAAACTAATTTGGGGGCTTCCCTTGTAGCTCAGCTGGTAAAGAATTGGTCTGCAATGCGGGAGACCTGGGTTTGATCCCTGGGTTGGGAAATCCCCTGGAGAAAGAAATGGCAACCCACTCCAGTATTCTGGCCTGGAGAATTCCATGGACTGTATAGTCCATGGTGTTGCAAAGAGTTGGACATGACTGAGCTACTCTCACTTTCACAAATTCTCTAGTGTCCTTGATGTTCGTAATATTTTTACCTTCAATAAAAACATTGATCAGTTTCTTATCAAATGGTTATACACTATATCTCAATAGAGAATATTCTTGCCTGGAGAATGCTGTGGACAGAGAATCCTGGTGGGCTAAGGTCCATGGAGCCCCAAAGAGTTGGACATGCCTAAGTGACTAACATTTTCACTTTCACTTTCATTATTGTTTACTGTAATAAATAATCCACCCGACATTGCTAGCTGTAAGAGAGATTTCTATAGTCATGGCCAAGATTTTAAAATCTGGTCTTTCCATTGTCTTTTTCTGGATAGAAATTATTTACAAGATTCATAGAATTTTAAAAACATCATTTATATATGTTACATTAAAGAAGTCAACATTAACATGTAGATTAGATTTAGAAAAATACCAATCTCTCTGAATATATTATACCTTATATGTTATATTATATGTTTTCACATATAATGCATATGAAAAAATTCAATTTTTAGATTGTTGGTTTGGCTAAAAAAACTCGAGACTGAAAATACTTTAAAGCAAGGTGTAAATACATATTCTTAATTTTCTTTATTACATACCATTGCTTCCTAATTAAATTTTAAAGTAACATTTAGTTTACTTCTAAAAACCTGTTCTCTGAAAAGTCAAGATACTTCCAATTCAGAAAGGCAAACGTGATAATTTAGGCTTATAATAACGTTAAACTTGTCTTTTGCTTGACTTCTTTTACCAACCTCAAGAGATAAAGCTTTGATAAACTCTGTATGCTTTTAAAGAGTCCCTTTGCTCTCTCTGGGGTTGTAAATAATGGATTAGTAATGTAAAATGCATTCTAAAAAGCTAGGACTGCCTTGTTTAACATTATCTGTCAGTTACAATTATGAAATAGGACTTAGTATAAAAGGTACACTGGGGAATATGATGCTTTGCAATGTGAATATGAATGCATTTGCATCAATTGCACAATTACTTTATTTTTAATGCAATTTTATGCTAACAACATATATCTCAAACAGACAGCCAAGCATATGACATTTTAGTTTGTTTTTCTGTTGCCACCCCTAAAGTGAAAGTCCCTCAGTCATGTCCAACACTTTGTAACCCCATGGATTGTAGCCTGCCAGGCTTCTTTGTCTATGGAATTCTCCGGGCCAGAACACTGGAACAGGAAGCTATTCCCTTCTCCAGGGTATCTTCCCAACCCAGGGATCAAATCCAGCTCTCCTGCATTGCAGGTGAATTCTTTACTGTCTGATCCACCAGGGAAGCCCAAGAATATTGGAGTGGGTAGCCTATCCCTTCTCCAGAAGATCTTCCCAACCCAGGAATTGAACCGGGATCTCCTGCATTGTAGGCAGATTCTTTATTAGTTGAGCTACTAGGGAAGCCATAAGTATGATGGATATTATAAAGTTAACTTAGAAAACACCAAAATAAACTTATTATCAGTTTTTAAACAATAAAGAACAATGTATATATTTGATATACTTGCCAACATTCTAAATTCAGATTCAGAAAATGTTTTAGTGTATAATGTCATCACAATTGAGAAATCATAATTCAAGTGCCTTACAAACTAGCTAGGCTCTCAGAACACAATTTCTATCACAGATTATTGTTTTACATTATCAGAGTAAATAAAAAGGAGGCACCTTGTGAGCTCTTGTCAGCTGATTTGATTACAACAAAAAGTGAATCTTGATACATTCTAGGATATATGTCAGAATGATTGTGTGTCTGTACCAAATACCTCAACAACTCTGGATGTAATTTTTTTTTTTTCTTATTGTTCCCTCATAGACTAAGGCTTCTTTCTTTAATTCAATAATTATTTTAAGAATTATATTTTTGTGCTAGAGATGTCACATTATTATTACTATTTGAAGTTTACAAAATTTACATGTTTAGAAGCAAACACATTTTGATTGTTTTCATTAAACATGATAGAGCTTAGGTGTCTAATGCCTAAATATATGCACTAGTATATGTAAATGTTTTGGATTTGATTTCACTCACTTGGGTTGAGAATATTCACATTAATGTATACACAAGAGTTTTAAAAAAATACAAGGATAATTTTCTCCTTAATATCTATAGGTATTTATTGTTTTATTTTTCCACAAAGAATTATGGATGTAGGAAGATCCATTAGGGTCTTTAAATGAGTGCACTTCACATTTTATAGAGACAGTTGCAGTAATGACAATAGACAAATTTATAATAATAATAGTGCTCTTTACAGCTTCGGACTTTACTTCCATCACCAGTCACATCCACAAATGGGTATTGTTTTTGCTTTGGCTCCGTGTCTTCATTTTTCAGGAGTTATTCTCCACTGATCTCCAGTAGCATATTGGACACCTACCGACCTGGGGAGTTTATCTCTCAGTGTCCTATCTTTTTGCCTTTTCATACTGTTCATGGGGTTCTCAAGACAAGAATACTGAAGTGATTTGGCATTCCCTTCTCCAGTAGACCACATTTTGTCAGAACTTTCCACTATGACTCGTCCATCAGAATTAGTCACCATGACCCGTCAATATTGCTCTGTAAAGAGCAATATTGCACAGGAACCTGGAATGTTAAGTCCATGAATCAAGGCAAATTGGAAGTGGTCAAACAGGAGATGGCAAGAGTGAATGTCAATATTTTAGGAGTCAGCAAACTAAAATGGACTGGAATGGGGAATTTAACTCAGATGACCATTATATCTACTGCTGTGGGCAAGAATCCCTTAGAAGAAATGGAGTAGCCATCATGGTCAACAAGAGTCTGAAATGTGGTACTTGGATGCAATCTCAAAAATGACAGAAGAATTTATGTTCTTTTCCAAGGCAAACCACTCAATGTCACAGTAATACAAGTCTATGCCTCAAACAGTAATTTTGAAAAAGCAGAAGTAGAATGGTTCTATTAAAACCTATAAGACCTTCTAGAATGAACACCCAAAAGAGATGTCCTTTTCATTATAGGGAAGTAGAATGCAAAAGTAAGAAGTCAAGAGATACCTGGACTAACAGACAAATTTGGCCTAGGAGTAAAAAACAAAGCACGTCAAAGGCTAACAGAGTTTTGCCAAGAGAATGCACTGGTCATAACAAACACCCTGTTCCAACAAGAGAAGACTCTACACATGGACAAAACCAAATGGTCAATACCAAGAATCAGATTGAATCTTTGCAGCCAGAGATGGAGAAGCTCTATACAGTCAGCAAAAACAAGACTGGGAGTTGACTTTGCTGAGATCATGAACTTCTTATTGCAAAATTCAGACTTAAATTGAAGAAAGTAGGGAAAACCATTAGACCATTCACATATGACCTAAGTCAAATCCCTTTTAATTATACAGTTCAAGTGGCAAATATATTCAAGGGATTAGATATAATACAGTGTCTGAAGAACTATGGATGGAGGTTCATGACCTTGCACAGGAGGCAGTGATAAAGACCATCCCAAAGAAAAAGAAATGCTAAAAAGCAAAATGGTTGTCTGAGGAGGCCTTACAAACTGTAAACAGGCCTTACAAACTTACAAACAGCTGAGAAAGGAAGAGAAGCTAAAGACAAAAAAGTAAAGGAAAGATATACCGATTTGAATGCACATTTCAAAAGAACAGAGTCAGAGATAAGAAAGCCTCCCTCCACTATGGAGAACAGTGTGGAGATTCCTTAAAAAACTGGAAATAGAACTGCCATATGGCCCAGCAATCCTACTGCTGGGCATACACACTGAGGAAACCAGAATTGAAAGACACACGTGTACCCCAATGTTCATCGCAGCACTGTTTATAATAGCCAGGATGCGGAAGCAACCTAGATGTCCATCAGCAGATGAATGGATAAGAAAGCTATGGTACATATACACAATGGAGTATAACTCAGCCATTAAAAAGAATACATTTGAATCAGTTCTAATGAAGTGGATGAAACTGGAGCCTATTATACAGAGTGAAGTAAGCCAGAAAGAAAAACATCAATACAGTATCAGTTCAGTTCAGTCGCTCAGTCGTGTCCGACTCTTTACGACCCCATGAATCGCAGCACGCCAGGCCTTCCTGTCCATCACCAACTCCCGGAGTTCACTAAGACTCACGTCCATGGAGTCAGTGATGCCATCCAGCCATCTCATCCTCTGTCGTCCCCTTCTCCTCCTGCCCCTAATCCCTCCCAGCATCAGAGTCTTTTCCAATGAGTCAACTCTTTGCATGAGGTGGCCAAAGGACTGGAGTTTCAGCTTTAGCATCATTCCTTCCAAAGAAATCCCAGGGCTGATCTCCTTTAGAATGGACTGGTTGGATCTCCTTGCAGTCCAAGGGACTCCCAAGAGTCTTCTCCAACACCACAGTTCAAAAGCATCAATTCTTCAGTGCTCAGCCTTCTTCACAGTCCAACTCTCACATTCACACATGACCACAGGAAAAACCATAGCCTTGACTAGACGGACCTTTGTTGGCAAAGTAATGTCTCTACTTTTGAATATGCTATCTGGTTGGTCATAACTTTCCTTCCAAGGAGTGTCTTTTAATTTCATGGCTGTAGTCACCATCTGCAGTGATTTTGGAGCCCAGAAAAATAAAGTCTGATACTGTTTCCACTGTTTCCCCATCTATTTCCCATGAAGTGATGGGACCGGATACCATGATCTTCGTTTTCTGAATGTTGAGCTTTAAGCCAACTTTTTCACTCTCCTCTTTCACCTTCCTCAAGAGGCTTTTGAGTTCCTCTTCACGTTCTGCCATAAGGGTGGTGTCATCGGCATATCTGAGGTTATTGATATTTCTCCCAGCAATCTTGATTCCAGCTTGTGTTTCTTCCAGTCCAGCATTTCTCATGATGTACTCTGCATATAAGTTCAATAAGCAGGGTGACTAACGCATATATATGGAATTTAGAAAGATGGTAACGGCAACCCTGTATGTGAGACAGCAAAAGGGACACAGATGTATAGAACAGTCTTTTGGACTCTGGGAGAGGGATGTGGGGGATGATTTGGGAGAATGGCATTAAAACATGTATAATATCATATAAGAAATGAATCGCCAGTCCAGGTTCAATGCAGGATGCAGGAAACTTGGGGCTGGTGCACTGGGATGACCCAGAGGAATGGTATGGGGATGGAGGAGGGAGGGGGGTTCAGGGTGGGGAACACGTGTACACCCGTGGCGGATGCATGTTGATGTATGGCAAAACCAATACAATATTGAAAAGTAAAAAAAAATAATAATAATAAATAAAAATAAAAAATAAATTTAAAAAATTTAAAAAAGAAAATAAAGCCTGCCTCCATGATCAATGCAAAGAAATAGAGGAAAGCAATGGAATGGGAAAGACTAGAGATCTCTTCAAGAAAATTAGAGATACCAAGGGAAATTTTCATGCAAAGGTGGACACAATAAAGGACAGTGAAGTCACTCAGTAGTGTCCGACTCTAGCGAGCCCATGGACTGCAGCCTACCAGGCTCCTCCGTCCGTGGGATTTTCCAGGCAAAAGTACTGGAGTGGGGTGCCATTGCCTTCTCTGCAGAAATAGTATGGACCTAACAAAAACAGAATATATTAAGAAAAGGTGGCAAGAATACACAGAAGAACTGTAAAAAAACAGATTTTCATGACCCAGATAACCACGATGGTGTGATCACTCACCTAGAGCCAGACATGAGATCAAATCAGTTGATCAGTCGTGTCCGACTCTTTGCGACCCCATGAATCGCAGCACACCAGGCCTCCCTGTCCATCACCAGCTCCCACAGTTCACTCAGACTCACGTCCATCGACTCAGTGATGCCATCCAGCCACATCATCCTCTGTCGTCTCCTTCTCCTCCTGCCCCCAATCCCTCCAAGCATCAGAGTCTTTTCCAATGAGTCAACTCTTCGCATGAGGTGGCCAAAGGACTGGAGTTTCAGCTTTAGCATCATTCCTTCCAAAGAAATCCCAGGGCTGATCTCCTTCAGAATGGACTGGTTGGATCTCTTTGCAGTCCAAGGGACTCTCAAGAATCTTCTCCAACAGCACAGTTCAAAAGCATCAATTCTTGGACTCTCAGCCTTCTTCACAGTCCAACTCTCACATCCATACATGACCACTGGAAAAACCATAGCCTTGACTAGATGGACCTTTGTTGGCAAAGTAATGTCTCTACTTTTGAATATGCTATCTAGGTTAGTCATAACTTTCCTTCCAAGGAGTAAGCATCTTTTAATTTCATGGCTGCAGTCACCATCTGCACTGATTTTGGAGCCCAGAAAAATAAAGTCTGACACTGTTCCCACTGTTTCCCCATATATTTCCCATGAAGTGATGGGACCGGATACCATGATCTTCGTTTTCTGATGTTGAGCTTTAAGCCAACTTTTTCACTCTCCACTTTCACTTTCATCAAGAGGCTTTTGAGTTCCTCTTCACTTTCTGCCATAAGGGTGGTGGAGAGCCAGACATACTGGAACGCAAAGTCAAGTGGGCCTTAGAGAGCATCACCATGAACAAAACTAGTGGAGGTGATGGAATTCCAGTTGAGTGATTTCAAATCCTAAGAGATATTCTGTGAAAGTGCTGAACTCAATATGCCAGCAAATTTGGAAAATTCAGCAGTGGCCACAGGACTGGAAAATGTTTGTTTTCATTCATATCCCAAAGAAAGGCAATGCCAAAGAATGCTCAAACTACCACACAATTGCACTCATCTCACATGCTAGTAAACTAATGCTCAAAATTCTCCAAGTCAGGCTTCAGCAATACGTGAACCACAAAATTCCAGATGTTCAAGCTGGATTTAGAAAAGGCAGAGGAACCAGAGATCAAATTGCCAACATCTGTTGGATCATTGAAAAAGTGAGAGAGTTCCAGGAAAACATCTATTTATGCTTTATTGACTATGCTAAAGCCTTTGACTGTGTGGATCACAATAAATTGTGTTAAATTCTGAAAGAGATGGGGATAACTAGACCATCTGACCTGCCTGTTGAGAAATCTGTATGCAGGTCAGGAAGCAGAAGTTAGAACTGGACATGGTACAACAAAGTGTTTCCAAATAAGGAAAGGAGTACGACAAGTCTGTATATTGTCACCATGCTTATTTAACTTATATGCAGAATACACCATGAGAAATGCTGGCTTGGATGAAGCAGAAGTTGGAATCAAGACTGCTGGGAGAAATATCAATAACCTCAGATATGCAGATGACATCACCCTTATGGCAGAAAGGGAAGAAGAACTAAAGAGCCTCTTGGATGAAAGTAAAAAAAAAAAAAAAAAAAAGAGTGAAAATGTTGACTTAAGACTCAACATTCAGAAAACGAAGATCATGGTATCCGGTCCCATCACTTCATGACAAATAGATGGAGAAACAGTGGCAGACTATTTTTGGGGACTCCAAAATCACTGTAGATGGTGACTCCAGCCATGAAATTAAAAGAAGCTTAATCCTTGGAAGAAAAGTTATGACCAACCTAGAGAGCATATTAAAAAGTAGAGACATTACTTTTCCAACAGAAGTCCATCTAGTCAAGGCTATGGTTTTTCCAGTAGTCATGTATGGATGTGGAGGTTGGACTATAAAGAAAGCTGAGTGCCGAAAAATTGATACTGTTGAACTATGGTGTTGGAGAAGACTGTTGAGAGTCCCTTGAACTGAAAGGAGATCCAACCAGTCCATCCAAAAGGAAATCAGTCCTGCATATTCATTGGAAGGACTGATGTTGAAGCTGAAACTCAAATACTTTGGCCACCTGATGCCAAGAGCTGACTCATTTGAAGAGACCCTGTTGCTGGGAAAGATTGAAGGTGGGAGGAGAAGGGGACAGCAGAGGATGAGATGGTTGGATGGCATCACTGACTCCATGAACATGAATTTGAGTAAACTCCAGGAGTTGGTGATGGACAGGGAGGCCTGGCATGCTGCAGTCCATGGGGTTGCAAAGAGTCAGACATGATTGAGCAACTGAAATGAACTGAACTGATCAGCCACATGCAGTTGAACCCTTGGCTCTAGCCCCTTGATGGTTATCTGTGATAGGTAGACTGGCTGGAGCAGGCTACTTCATTCTTGTTGAACCATCGTGAGGGAATGTTTGGTGCTTGATCTTGAGGCTCATTGGTCCTGTGGCAGAGTGCCACTTAGTGTCCCAACTGATGGCATTAGTAGCCAGCTGCTTTAGGACACTTGCCATGGTTTGAACACTCTTTGGTTCATTGTCCTACCTTTCTACAGATAGGCATTTGCCTTGTGCCTTGTCCTTCAAGGACTCAGGGTTTGCCATAGGGCTTCCCTGGAGGGCGGCCAGCGTCTGGGCATGCATTGCCTCTTTCCTTCTCTTCCTTTCCTGGGCCTTGGCCTCCCTCTAATGTTCTCTGTTATAAAAGGTATTGGTGGCTGCCTGGACCATCTCATCTAAAGAGGCAACAGAGTTCTGCTGTTGTAGCTGTTGTAACTTTATCCTGCTGTCTGATGCACATTGGGACAGGAATTTGTCCTTTAAAATCAACTGTTCCTCATACATTCAGATTCTTAAACTTTTGAAGGGCCTCTGTTAGACTTTCCAGAAAGGCAATGGGGTTCTCACTGGACTCCTGAGTTATTGCTGAGACCAGGCGCAGTCCCACAACTAATAGGCTTCCTTCTATTTCCATGCGTGGGCTTCCTTAGGGGTGAGTCTTTCTGATACTTATCCTACCCAGTACTGTTGCAACCTGAGAGCCAGGGGTCCCCAGGTCAGAGTGCAGATCCCCAGGCTGGTTGAGAAGTGACAGCCTCCTGGAGATTGAATCCCCAGACAGGTTGAGGTAGGTTGGCCTCCTGAGAATTGAGTCTCTGGGCAGGCTGAGGAGGGTCAACCTCCTGGGGATCATATCTCCAGGTAGGTCGAGGCAGGTCGACCTCCTGGGACCCCAGGCTGGAGTTGGGCTTCCCCAAGTTCTTCAGCTTGACTAGTACTGGGTAGCATTAAGGGGTTCTAGTCTTAACTCATTGCAGATGGGAATAGATACCATGATGCAAAACAACCCAAGCCTATGCCCTGAGACTGGGAACCTGGCAAAATAGCCATAAGCCTTATCCTCTTATTGCTCTGAGGGAATGTAAGTCACTGATTTCCTCTCTTAGTCCTCCATAAGAGCAGCTTATGTTGTCTCCAATGGTAAATATTTCATTGTCACAGACCCACTCTAGGTAATAAAAGAAATAATGACAAAGGAATGGATTATCTATAATGGGCTGGGTGGAATGATGTTGCCTACAGAGTGGGCAGGGTCCAGGTTGTAGGAGTTAGTAAGTGGCTTAAGGACAAATTGTAAGAGGCAACAGACTAACTCCCAAAGTGGCAAACATTGTCCCTGGGAGTCTAGTTGCCCTTGAAAGGACGCCGCCAACAGATGGACTTCTAGCAGGCATTGTGTGCCTGTCACCCACCCTAGCTGGTTCACTGAGACGTGTTGTTGACACACATGTTGTAGGAAACATGAAAGGTGAAGGCCTGAATATCTAGAGGAATTGGATATTATACAGTATTTCTGTCCCAAGGGCCAACTGTTTTCTGGTTGTCCCGCCAGAAGATTGTAGAAGCAACATTGTGGGCCTGGATGTGGCTCACAAAAAGACCATGAAACATGACAGATGGGGGCAGGGCACAATTTTTGAAAGAATAACATAGCCCAAGGGCATAACATATATGGATTAAAATCAAATGGGTCAAAAGTGGCAGACAAGTCAAATTCACCTAAACTTTGATCCTCAATTTGGAAGCTACATGTCATACCCTGAAATGCCATGACAGTTCCAAGGCATTATCAGAAGACCAAGGAGTGGATGGTTCCTCAATTGTTGGAATGATCCTCCTACTCATTAGCATGTGAAACTACCCAGCCCGTAAAAACTAAACCACACTACATTTCATGGCTGCTGCACTTGTCCTCTGCGAGGGCCCACACTCTTGACTGTGACTAAGCACAGCACGGAGTCCCTGACACGTGGGTTTGAGTCCCAATCTTAGGTAAAGGGTTTTAAGCACAACTTTCAGAAATGGAAAGATGATGATCTGTAATTTGAACAGTGGCATGGATGGAGAGAGGAGCTGAAGGATGGGAGGAAAAAGCAGTGGGAAGAACGTGCCAAAGAATTCCCTCTTCATAACCTGCTGGAAAAACTGCTAAATGTCTGACCTGTGTCCACAATTTTCATGGGTCTAATCCTTGGCACAAGGGATATTAAGGACAGAAGAATCCTCACCTGCTTGGGCAGCAACTACTAGGGTGCGGCAGAAAGTGAAAACTTTGGGAGACCTGGGAGTAGCCCCTGCCAGAGTCCCTCAATTGTACCCATGGTCACTCACCTGTTCGCAAGGGGTTGAGGAGACAAGAAAGGAGAGATTGTTAAAGGAATTAAGATTTGGTTAGCCATATGTCCTTCCAGCCATAGGGGAGAGGACCTCTTACCTTAACTGGATGTCTTCTGCAATATGAGACTGAGCCTTATGAGCTTTCTGCCAACTTTGTTTTTGCTGTCCCAGTTTCCAGCACACTAGGCTTCTTATCACTTCCACTGCGCTGTGTTTCCTTCACATTCAGCTCCACGATGTAAACTTTTGTCAAGTTTGGCTGCTGCTGTGCTTGGTCTCTGCCTCACTGGGGCCGAGCTGAGACCCCAGCTGTTATGTCTGCTGCTGCTGCTGCTGCTGCTAAGTCACTTCAGTTGTGTCCGACTCTATGTGACTCCATAGATGGCAGCCCACCAGGCTTCCCCATCCCTGGGATTCTCCAGGCAAGAGTACTGGAGTGGGGTGCCATTGCCTTCTCAAGGTTATGTCAGCCAGGTTAAATCCAAGACCTGGTGCCAGAAATGTTGGGGGAGTGTGCAATTTCCTCAGTTCTGTCTCGCTGCAGCAAAGATTTGAAACTGTGGACCAGTGTTACACCTCAGTTACAGCTCAGAGTCTTATTCGCCAAGCAAAGGAAAGTACACCCTCATGGTGTGAGGGTGGGCCAGCCCCAAAGGATAGGCTTCAATCCCCCTTGGCTTCCTCCTTTTAGTCTCCTCCCTCCATGAGCCTACCCTATGCAAATTGGGCTAGCCAAGAAGGGAGTGTGTTTGTTTCACCTGAAGATCTCACTCTGGTCTGTGGGTTTTCTTTAGTTCCATTTTTGCAGGCTTTTTCCTTTCTTTGTCTTTTAGCTACTGTCATTTTGGACTCCTTTTTCCTATTCTAAATACCTAACATATGCTATCAACAAAAGACACATTTCTCACCTAGGGACACATATAGATTGGAAGTAAGGGGATGGAAAAAGACATTGCATGCAAATGGAAATCGAAAGAAAGCTGGAGTAACAATACTCATTTCAGACAAAATAGACTTTCAAATAAAGACTGTAACAAGGGACAAAGAAGGGCACTACATAGTGATCAAGGGATCAATCCAAGAAATAATAGTCATAAATATTTATGTACCTAATATAGAAGTATTTCAATACATAATGCAAATGCTTACAGCCATAAAATGGAAAATCAACAGTGACACAGTAATAGTGAGGGCCATCAACACCCCACTTACACCAATGGACAGATCATTTAGCTAGAAAGTTAATAAAGAAACATGAGCCTTAAGTGACACATTAGACCAGATAGACTTAATTGATATTCATAGGACATTCCATCCAAAAGCAGCAGAATACATCTTCTTTTCAAGTGCACATGGAACATTCTCCAGGACAGATCACATCTTGGGTCACAAATCAAGCCTTAGTAAATTTAAGAAAACTGAAATTATATCAAGCATCTTTTCCAACCACAATACTTAGAGATTGGAAATTATAGGAAAAATGGTAAATAATATGCTACTAAGCAATATGATTACTGAAGGAATCAAAGAGGAAATAAAAAATACCCAGAAATAAATGACAATGAAAACACAATGACAAAAAACCTATGGGCGGCAGCACAAGTTCTAAGAGGCAAGTTTATAGCAAAAAGATCTTACCTCAAGTAACAAGAACAGTCTCAAATAAACAACCTACTGCTACTGCTAAGTTGCTTCAGTCGTGTCTGACTCTGTGCAACCCCATAGACGGCAGGCCACCAGGCTCCCCCGTCCCTGGGATTCTCCAGGCAAGAACACTGGAGTGGGTTGCCATTTCCTTCTCCAATGCATGAAAGTGAAAAGTGAAAGTGAAGTCACTCAGTTGTGTCCGGCTCCTAGCGACCCCATGTACTGCAGCCCACCAGGCCCCTCCGTCTATGGAATTTTCCACACAAGAGTACTGGAATGGGTTGCCATTGCCTTCTCCAATAAACAACCTAACCTTATACTTAAAGCAACTAGAGGAAGAACAAACAAAACTTGAAGTTAGTATAAGGAAAGAAATCATAAAGATCAGAGCAGAAATACATGAAATACAGGGGAAGAAAACAAAAGCAAAGGTTAAACTAAAAGTTGGTTCTTTGAGAAGATAAACAAAATTGGTAAAATTTTAGCTAGACTTGACAAAAAATGTGGGTGAAGACTCAAATCAATAAAATTAGAAATGAATGAGGACATGTTAGAACAGACACCACAAATAAACAAAGATCATAATAGACTATGACAAGCAACTATATGCTAATAAAATGGACAACCTGGAAGAAATGGACACATTCTTAGAAAGGGACAACCTTTCAAGACTGAACCAAGAAGAAATAGAAAACATGAGTATACCAATAACAAGTAATGAAATTGAAACTCTGATTTTTGAACCTCAAACAAACAAAACTGATTCTTTGAGTTTTTATCTAAGCTGTATTTGACTAAGAATTCTAATAATTTCCTGAAGTTAACACCCAGAAATTGGTTTAATGATTATAACATGAAAAACACAACCCAATCTCTTAACACTTCTTTTGTGACCATTATTAATTCTTTGAAACCATAAGAAAACAGAAGATACGCATAAAATTTCCCTGGAGGAGGGCAGGGCAACCCACTCCATTCTTCTTGTCTGGAGAGTCCCCATGGACAAAGGAGCCTGGCAGGCTATAGTCCTTGGGGATGCAATGAGTTGGATGTGAATGAGCGGCTAAGCATAGCACAGCACAGCATTCATGAAATTTAAGAAAATAGAATAATTTCTTGCAAAGACTAAATGTATACCTGTGGCGGATTCATTTTGATATTTGGCAAAACTAATACAGTTATGTAAAGTTTAAAAATAAAATAAAATAAAAAAAAAATAATAATAAAATAAAAAAAATAAAAAATAAAAAAAAACTCTAAAAAAAAAAAAAAAGACTAAACAGAAAGAATTGAATGTGCTACCATTTTCACTTGGCACATTCAACAATAATCAAGTCCTATTGAATGTAATCATCTCATCTCAAAAGGTACCTCGCTTTCCTGTAATACTGCAACACATTGCCTTCTGTATGTTCACTGTCTGTCAGGAACCATGCTTAGGGCTTTATGTGATTTCTGTGCTCCTTGGAATAGCGATCTAAGACAAGGACTACTAATGCAACCCCATTGGTAATGCTCTATAATGTTTGTAGCGTTTCCATTTTATATATGAAAACAATAGGTCTGACATAAAATGTACATATTACCCAACATTACACAGCGAGGCACTGAGGTCTTACAGACTTACAGGATTGCTTTCTTTGTGAAAATATTTTCCTCCCAATATCCACTCATGTGTGCTTTAATTTCAGATCTGAGACCCAATTAAAAAACAAAAAACTGTTATTCCTTCATAAAGAACATTATTAGATTATTAAATAAAGAAATACAACTTAAGTTGTATACAACTAATAAAAAAATAAAAAGAAAAAAAAAGTTGTATACAACTTAATAAGTACAAATTCTAACTTAAACATGTCAAAAATATTGACCACATTCTTTTGAGAACAGGTATAACTGAAATGAGGCTGAGCGCCAAAGAATTGATGCTTTTGAACTGTGGTGTTGGAGAAGACTCTTGAGAGTCCCTTGGACTGCAAGAAGATCCAACCAGTCCATTCTGAAGGAGATCAGCCCTGGGATTTCTTTGGAAGAAATGATGCTAAAGCTGAAACTCCAGTACTTTGGCCACCTCATGTGAAGAGTTGACTCACTGGAAAAGACTGATGCTGGGAGGGATTGGGGGCAAGAGGAGAAGGGGATAACAGAGGATGAGATGGCTGGATGGCATCACTGACTCGATGGACGTGAGCCTCAGTGAACTCCAGGAGTTGGTGATGGATAGGGAGGCCTGGAGTGCTGTGATTCATGGGGTCGCAAAGAGTCAGACACGACTGAGCGACTGATCTGATCTGATCTGATAACTGAAAGGAAAAAAAAAAGGAGAATCCTATGCAATTCAATGATGGTGAGCCTAGATTTTGGAATTTGACTCATGATTTAATATTTTCTTGAAAATAATTACCTGTTCTGATTGTGCCAGACTTTTGAAAACTGACAAGTATATGACACAAATTTTTTTCAACAAATTAGCTTACTTTTCTTTTGTGATTTGAATATGTTCAGCAGTGGCCACAGGACTGGAAAAGGTCAGTTTTCGGTCCAATCCCAAAGAAAGGCAATGCCAAAGAATATTCAAGCTAACACACAACTGCATTCATTTCACATGCTAGCAAGGTAATGCTCAAAATCCTTCAAGCTAGGCTTCAACAATATGTGAACTGAAAAATTCTAGATGAACAAGCTGGATTTAGAAAAGACAGAGGAACCAGAGGTCAAATTGCCAACATCTGTAGGATCATCAAAAAAGCAAGAGAGTTCCAGAAAAACATCTACTGGTTTATTGACTATGCTAAAGCTTTTGACCATGTGGATCACAAAAAACTGTGGAAAATTCTTAAAAGAGATGGGAATACCAAACCACCTGACCTGCCTCCTGAGAAATCTGTATGCAGGTCAAGAAGCAATGGTTAGAATTGGACATGGGACGATGGACTGTTTCCAAATTAGGAAAGGAGTACGTCAAGGCAGTATATTGTCACTCTGCTTATTTAACTTATATGCAGAGTACATCATGACAAATGCTGGGCTGGATGAAACACAAGCTGGAATCAAGATTGCTGGGAGAAATATCAATAACCTCAGATATGAAGATGGCAACACCCTTATGGCAGAAAGCAAAGAAGAACTAAAGAGCCTCTTGATGAAAGTGAAAAAGGAGAGTGAAAATGTTGACTTAAGGCTCAACATTCAGAAAACTAAGATCATGGCATCTGGTCCCATCACTTCATGGCAAAGAGATGGGGAAACAATGAAAACATAAAACAAAAAATACAGTGACAGACTTTATTTTCTTGGGCTCCAAAATCACTTCCGATGGTGACTGCAGCCATGAAATTAAAAGATTCTTGCTCCTTGGAAGTAAAGCTATGATAAACCTAGACAGTGTATTAAAAAGCAGAGACACCACTTTGCTAACAAAGGTACAGATAGTCAAAACTATGTATCTCCAGTAGTCAGGTATGGATGTGAGAGCTGGACAATAAAAGAGATTGAGCACCAAAGCAATGATGCCTCTGAACTGTGGTGCTGGAGAAGACTCTTGAGAGTCCCTTGGACAGCAAGGATATCAAACCAGATAATCCTAAAGGAAATCAACCCTAAATATTCATGGGAAGGTCTGATGCTTAAGCTGAAGTTCCAGTCCTTTGGCTACCTGATGGGAAGAGCCAACTCACTTGAAAAGACCCTGATGCTATGGAAAGACTGAAGGCAGGCGGAGAAGGGGATGACCGAGGATAGGACGCTTGATTGGCATCACCAACTAATGGACATGAGTCTGAGCAGACTCCGGGAAATAGTGAAGGACAGGGAAGCCTGGTGTGCTGAAGTCCATGGGGTTATAAAGAGTCAGACACAACTGAGTGACTGAACAACAACAATATTTGAATATGTTATATGAAATAAGTATTGCAGAAGTATCAACAATATATTCATATCATATTCCACTTAAAAATATAAAATGATAAAATTATTTGATATGATGGTAGAAACAAGGTATAATACCCACATATATTTATTTCATTAAAAGGTTAGGTAGACAGAAACTACTTCTGCTGTTGCTGAGTCACTTCAGTTCAGTTCAGTCGCTCAGTCATGTCTGACTCTTTGTGACCCCATGAACAGCAGCACGTCAGGCCTCCCTGTCCATCACCAACTCCACGAGTTTACCCAAACCCATGTCCATCGAGTCGGTGATGCCATCCATCCATCTCATCCTCTGTCGTCCCCTTCACTTCCCACCTTCGATCTTTTCCAGCATCAGGGTCTCTTCAAATGAGTCAGCTCTTTGCATCAGGTGGCCAAAGTATTAGAGTTTCAGCTTCAACTTCAGTCCTTCCAATCAGCCATGTCTAACTCTTTGTAACCCTCATGAACTGTAGCCTGCCAGGCTCCTCTGTCCATGGGATTCTTCAGGCAAGATTACTGGAGTGGATTGCCATTTTCTTCTCCAGGGAATCTTCTTGACCCAGGGATTGAATCTACATCTCCTGCATTGCTGGTGGATTGCTTACCATGAGCCACTGGGGATCCCCAGACAGAAACTAACCAATAACAATTATTGCCATAGTAAAACAGTCCTGGAGTCTTTTCCACTACTATAAAAGTCAGACACAACCTCTCTCTCTCATCTTTCCCCTTCTCTCCTTGAACATTACAAATTTGTTGTCCAGTAGTCAGACATAATTTCCAGACATTATTTGTCCCTTTCTCAAATCAGAGTATGTACTTCATTAGTGTATAACCTTGCATTTGATTACTTCAGGCACTAGTTTGGATAACATGTCCTTAATAGGTAATGGGATCAGTCACAATAAGTTACATTTCTGCTCAATTTAAGTACGCTTGTCTTTTCTAGTTTGGTTAACTGCCTAACATTTTGCAGCTACTAAACAAACTCTAATTAACATGAAATCTATAGTCAGAATCAGTTAGGCCTTTTTGAATCTAGATTGAGAGTGCTACAACATGAAGGTGTAATTTAATGCTCTTGATCAGCAATAAGATATAGAAAAGAATTTAAAGCTTTAGTAAAATTAAGATCTTAAAATACAGTCATGGGATTACTTTTTCACTGAAATATCTGAAATCAAATGAAGCAATACATTAATGGCTTGGTAATAGGTTTCTTTTTTTAAAGTAATCAGTTTGTAATAAAGCAAATCCAGAGCATGAATTAAATTTCCTTTTATGGTTGCTCATAGAATATTTAAATGTAATGAAAAATAGTTAATTTTAATTTTATTATACATTTTTCCTTAGTGTCAAGATATTTCATTTTACTGTAATTTGTTTACTGATTTGTATCTACACCTTGATTCTGTCTTCTACATTCTTTTCATTTTTCTTAATTGTCCTTTCAGAGACAACTAAGATTTTGTGAAGGAGGGAAGTATTGCTGTTGATTTTAATTTTGCCTCAGTGTGACTGAGACAAAGATTAGAGTGGACATTCAGTGACTGCCACACCATTAACTGAGAGATAAGTAAGTATACTTATGTAAGTAAGGACACTGTTACTTGTAGTACAATAACACATAATAATGATAAGTAGTGTTGGACTTCTCACCTGAGTTAAAAAAATAATAGAGTTATTCTCACCCATGTGCCCAAAGTGAAGACATCAACGGTTATTCTTTATTTATATCCAACACTAAAACTCAAATGGACATGCATATAATTCAATGAAATATCATCAATCAAACATACTTGGAATTAATGGCAAGGAAATTTGTTTTTAATCCATGAGAATACACTTTATTCATAGTTATAGGGAGCCATAAAAACCACATCATTATATTCAGGAGATGTTAAACTATTCCACAATAACTTAAAATGGGAAAGACTATTACCTCAAATTCCATGATTTCTACTCCCAGCAGTCTACTTGTTAGCTCCCCAAAGTGGGAACTTCTGTTCTACTTTCCCAATAAACAAAACACAATAAGAAACTAAGCTTAAGATGATCAGATTGGTGATAATTACAAGCCAATATTCCTGAAGAACACACATGCAAAAATTCTCAACAAAATATTCACAAACTGAATTCAACAATATAGTAAAAGTATCATACATCATCAAGTGAGATTTATTCCAAGGATGCAAGGTTGATTTGGCATCTGTGAATCTTTCAATGTGATATCCCACATTAAGAAAACAAACAATAAAAATGATATTATCATATCAATAGATCTCAGAAAGCATTTGACAAATTCAGTATCTATTTATGATAAAATAACACTCAACAAAGGAGATATCCAGCTTATATACCTCGATATAATAAATGAAGTATATGACAAGCCACAGCTCTCATCACACTCAATGGAGAAAATCTAACACTTTTCCTCAAACTCAGGAACAAGACAAGGATGTCTACTCTCATCACTTTCATTTGAAATAGTATTGGAACTCCTATTCAGAGCAAACAGGCAAGAAAAAGAAACAAAATCCATCCCAAATGCAAAGGAAAAAAGTAAAACTCACTATTTTCAGATGCCAGTAGAACTGTCACTATTTTCAGATATTATATACAGAAAGCTGTACAGACTCCACCACAAATTGTTGGAAATAATAAATGTAGTCAAGTTGCAAGATACAAAATCAGTATATAGAAAACTGTTGAATTTATATACACTGATAAATGAGAACTATCAGAAAGAGAAATTAATTGCATCAAAAAAGAATAAATTTAACCAAGGAGGTGAAAGACTTGTACACAGAGTGTTATAAGACATTCATGAAGAAACTGAAGACCAACAAAATAAATAGAAAGATGCCATGGATTGGAAGAATTAACATCGTTAAAATGTCTGTATCACCCAAAGCAAGCTACAGATTTAATTCAACCCATATTAAAATTTCAATGGCATTTCAATATAAAAGAATAAAAAATTCTAAAATTTGTATAAATAGAAAGACTCTGAATAGACAAAACAATCTTAAGAAAGAAGAAGCTAGAATCATCACATTCCCTGATTTCAGACTATATTACAATGCTACAATAACCAAAATAGTATCTATGGCCATCAAACCAGACACACAGACTAATAGAAAGAATAGAGTCCAGAAATAAACCCTCACATCTATGGATAATTAATTTATGACAAAGGACAAGAGAGGAAAATAAATATAATGGAAGAAGACAGTATCTTCAACACATTGTTTTGAGAAAACTGTATAGCCAAATCCAAAGAAAGAAAAGAAACTGTACCATCTTACATTAAATACAAAAAAATAATTCAAAATATAATAAAGACTTGAATGTAAGACCTGAAACTATAAAACTCCTAATAGAAAATTAGGTGGTATTATTCTTCCCATTGGTCTTGGCAATGATTTTCTGAATTTCACACCAAAAGGAAAAATAAAAGAGTGAGACTACATCAAACTAAAAACCTTCTGCACAACAAAGGAATCATCAACAAATGAAAAGGTAAACTGAACAGGAGAACCTGGATCTAAACTTTTTTTTTCAAAGAAACAATGCTCTACATTGCTAAATATCAGAGAGATGAAAATCAAAACCAGAATGATATAACATCACCTCACATATGTTAAAATGATATTAATAAAAAGGCTAGAAGAAACAAGTGTTGGTGAGGATGCAGAAAATGGGGAACTCGTGCATGATTGATGCAACATAAATTAGTGCAGCCACTATGTAGAAAACAATATGATGACTTAAAGAATTAAAAATAAAAGTACTATATGATTTAGCAGTCCCAATTTCTGGGTATTTATTCAAAGAAAAAATATCACTAACTCAAAAAGTTATATGCAATCCCACATTCACTTTAGCATTAGTTACAATAGTCAAGACATGGAAACTAATGTCCATGGGTGGATGAATGTGTTATGTGTGTGTATATACAACAGAATATTATTCAGCCATAAAAAGAAGAAAATATTGCTATATTGATATCACTGATGGATCTTGAGGACATGATGTTAGATAAAGCAAATTAGACAGAGAAAGACAAATATATACAATCTCACTTACATAAGAAGCCAGTAAAAAAGAAAAAAAAAATATTCATAGATATAGAGTACTGTATTTGCCAGTAGTGGGCTGGGTAGTGAGAGATAGGCAAAATGGTTGAATGGGATCAAAAAGTACAGACTTCTGGTTATGAAATAAGTCATGGAGATGTAATGTATGGAAACTATAGTTAATAAAATAACACTCATATATATGAAAGTTGCTAAGAGAATAAATCTTAAAAGTTCTCTTGACAAGAAGTAAATTTTAAACCATGTATAATGAGAGAGATTAACCAGACTTATTGAGTTGTTCATTTCACAATGTATACAAATATCAAATCACTATGTTGTAAACATGAAACTAATATAATATTATATGTCAATTACACTACAATTTTTAAGAAGACCCTTTTTAGCAGTTGTATTATTATGTTACATAATAGCTGTATACAGCAATAGATCATACTCTTTATTTCTATAAAGTTAGTTATAATATGCATTGTTTAGCTAAGATTAATGTGAAAATCAGCATGTGGGTACATTGAATGTACTTAATGAAGAGTTGTACAAAAAAGATCTTCACGACCCAGATAATCATGATGGTGTTATCACTCACCTAGAGCCAGACATCCTGGAATGTTAAGGCAAGTGGGCCTTAGAAAGCATCACTATGAACAAAGCTAGTGGAGGTGATGGAATTCCATTTGAGCTATTTCAAATCCTGAAAGCTGACCCTGTGAAAGTATTGCAGTCAATATGCCAGCAAATTTGGAAAACTCAGCAGTAGCCACGGGACTGGAAAAGGTCAGTTTTCATTCCAATCCCAAATAAAGGCAATGCCAAAGAATACTCAAACTATTGCACAATTGCACTCATCTCACATGCTAGTAAAGTAATGCTCAAAATTCTCCAGGCCAGGTTTCAGTAATACATGAACCGTGAACTTCCAGATGTTCAAGCTGGTTTTAGAAAAGGCAGAGGAACCAGAGATCAAATTGCCAACATCTGCTGGATCATAGAAAAACCAAGAGAGTTCCAGAAAAATATCTATTTCTGCTTTACTGATTATGGCAAAGCCTTTGTGTGGATCACGATAAACTGGAAAATTCTGAAAGAGATGGGAATACCAGACCACCTGACCTGCCTCTTGAGAAACCTATATGCAGGTCAGGAAGCAACAGTTAGAACTGGACATGAAACAACAGACTGGTTCCAAATAGGAAAAGGAGTACATCAAGGCTGTATATTGTCCCCTGCTTATTTAATTTATTTACAGAGAACATCATGAGAAATGCCGGGCTAGAAGAAGCACAAGCTGGAATCAAGATTGCCAGGAGAAATATCAATAACCTCAGATGTGCAGATGACACCACCTTTATGGCAGAAAGTGAAGAGGAACTGGTCCTGTCACTTCATGGGAAATAGATGGGGAAACAGTGGAAACAGTGTCAGACTTTATTTTTTGGGCTCCAAAATCACTGCAGATGGTGACTGCAGCCATGAAATTAAAAGACACTTACCCCTTGGAAGGAAAGTTATGACCAACCTAGACAGCATATTCAAAAGCAGAGACATTACTTTGCCAACAAAGGTCCGTCTAGTCAAGGCTATGGTTTTTCCTGTGGTCATGTATGGATGCGAGAGTTAGACTGTGAAAAAAGCTGAGGACCAAAGAATTGATGCTTTTGAACTGTGGTGTTGGAGAAGACTCTTGAGAGTCCCTTGGACTGCAAGGAGATCCAACCAGTCCATCCTAAAGGAGACCAGTCCTGGGTGTTCATTGGAAGAACTGATGCTGAAGTTGAAACTCTAATACTTTGGCCACTTCATGTGAAGAGTTGACTCTTTGGAAAAGACCCTGATGCTGGGAAAGATTGAGGGCAGGAGGAGAAGGGGACAACAGAGAATGAATGGCTGGATGGCATCACTGACTCGATGGACATGAGTTTGGGTAAACTCCAGGAGTTGGTGATGGACAGGGAGGCCTGGCTTGCTGTGATTCATGGGGTGGCAAAGAGTCAGACATGACTGAGTGACTGAACTGCACTGAACTGAATGAAGAGTTAATACAATACAGAAACACAATGATTTACAACTTATAAAAATGAAATAGTAAAAACACCAATAGAATATTGCTATATGGAATGAAGGGAATAGAATAGAAAGGTCACGATAGTAACAAAACTTCCATGAAGGCAATTCTTTAAGTTTTACTATACAACTTATAAATAGTTTAACATTATAATAAAATTTAGTTTAAAAATTAGCAATTAGATTTTTTTAATGCAAAGATACTATTGGGTTATCAGCAATAAATATTTCAAGTGAATTTAAGTTATAGTCATTTGACTCTATGTTCCTAACACTGGATATATATAAATATAAAATATTAATACATATTAATATATACAAAAATATACTAATGATTGTACTATATTTAGTTCAGTTCAGTCAGTTCAGTCGCTCAGTTGTGTCTGACTTTTGTACTATATTAGAGTAATATACTCTATATAGAGTACTCTATAGAGTACTTTTTGTACTATATTAGAATAATGTAATATATAATTTAAATTGTAAAATACTGATTCAGTAATTCTATTCTTATTAACAATATTGATATTCAAAATTTTATGTAAAATATAAAATACTGCTGATGCTAATGGGAACCAATATTTTCAACATTGGAACAAAGAAGTAGACATTTTTAAATGAAAAGGAATAAATAAAAATTGTGTTTCTAAATTCATTTTGGAAATATCAGTTAGAATTCATATTATTTTCCTCTTAAAACTTTATAAAGAACTTAGAAAAAATGATCTAGTAGCAATAAAGATGTTCACCAGCACCTATATGGTATCTGAATGTGCTTAAACATTAAAGTGTTTTGGGATTCTTGGAGAAATGATTAAATTCAGGACAAGGGTAGGAAAACACCACATATAACTCCTGGAACATCTTGTCATTCAAAAAGTAAATTCACTAAGACTTCTGGAGGCATGGGAATTAGAGGAATAGATGAAATAAGAATGTCTAGGAATCAATACATTACTCTGGGGTTAATTATCTCATTTTCTCCATGTTTCATTCAAATTTTCTAAAAAACTTGACAGAAAATACATTTCAATTATTGAAGCTTATAACCAATAAAACACCAAAATAATTATGTATATGAGTTTAACAAGAAGATTATATTTAAAAAGTAAATTGACTTTAGTAATGTACTCATTTTCTACCACTTATAGTTGAATAAACTCTAAATAGTTTCATAATTCATGGTCAGAAAATCCTGTATTTATCTGACTGCATGACAATAAGATACATTTCCATACTATGCAAGAGTACTGCCATTAACAATATAAGCATTTATAGTAAGACATAACAAGCCTATTAGATACATTTTAAAATTTAAGTAATTCTTCATAAAAAAAGAATTAAAAATTGATCTTTTGATCAATTTTGATCACAGTCCATACATATGACCATCAATCACAACATGAAAATGTTAATTTTCTACATCTTATGAAATATCAAGCATTATTATAAATGAAGAAACGTTAATGCATACTTTGTATTGTGATATCTACTATCTGACTACAGTATTTCCCTGAATCATTGATGATTTTACCAATATAAATATTATACACAATATCAATTAAAAAACGGCTCCAGCTCTCTTTTTTGTTAGAATATGGATATAAGCATAGATAGTATTCTATCCATTTTGGTTTGAATAACAAACAGCTCTTTGGTTATTAGAAGAGATTATAGTCATTCTGATTTTTAAGGAATAAAGTTAGTTGGAGCCTTGCATATTTTAAGCATTAAATTGTTATATACTCAGTATTGTTATTTCTAAGATATTTTAAAAAGAAAAAAATGTTCTTTCAATATACATACATCTAAGAGCCTGGGGTCCCAGAGATATAACTGCCTTCTTGGAATTGTTTTGCAGTTAAATCAATAAATGAACACTAGACTTCACTATTAAAAACGTGTGACTTATCAACTTTCCAGAGGTCCTTAACACTGTTTTCTTCCCACACCGACTGCTGCCTGCGTGCCCCTCTTTCTCCCATCGCCTCAGAGCCAGAGTGGAAGATGCTGTGGTAAGGCGGGCGTGCCTCCTGAGGCCCAGGGGAAGGACGCAGGGGCCCAGGTCTCCGCGAGCTCAGACCTAGGGCCTGAGATCGCCAGTTTAACCTGAATTCCGCCCCCAGAGGCTCTCTCCTGACCGCCCTCCGGCCCGGATTCCTGGTCGCAGGGAGGGGTCGGGCACAGAGCCTGGCAGCAGCCAGGGACGGAAAGGGTGCTTGGAGCTCCTCCAACACCTCCTGGAACCCGCCTTTGCCCTTGGCTTCCTCTGCTTTATTCCACTTGCACGCTCTGAAACTGACTTCTGGAGTTATAGTGAATGATGACAATGTTTTTAATGATCTGAAAGTAAGGTAATCTACAAAAGAGATCAAAGAGAGAGAGAGAAAAAGAAAGCGGTTGTCTTCTGTTTAAGTGATGACAGAAGATATTTGTAGAGAAACCAAAGCAGATCACTGATACTGTAGAGGACTCCTACGCCATCTTTTGGGAAGTTGCTACCTATGAAAGATTCCTGATAATGCTTTGTAAGATGCTATATACAAAACAGTCTAGGAAAGACCTAGTATATTTATATTATGGGCTCCTGAAAGTATATCTTTAAAAAAATTATTTATGCTAGCTCCAAAGATGCCATTAAGACATAATTTACAGTTATCAAATGTGAGTGGCAAGTAAATGGTTTCATGATAAAAAGGACGGGTTGACTCGAGAGAAATTGAGAGGTAATGTAACAGTAATGAAACAGACCGACAAAGGTCTGTCTAGTCAAAGCTATGGTTTTTCCAGTAGTCTTGTATGGATGTGAGAGTTGGACCATAAAGAAAGCTGAGCATGGAAAAATTAATGCTTTTGAACTGTGGTGTTGGAGAAGACTCTTGAAAGTCCCTTGGACAGCAAGGAGAACAAACCAGTCAATTTTAAAGGAAATCAGTCCTTAATATACATTGGAAGGACTGATGCTTAAGCTGAAGTTCCAATCCTTTGACCACTTGATGCAAAGAACTGACTCATTGGAAAAGACCCTGATGCTGGGAAAGATTGAAGGCAGTAGAAGGGGACGACAGAGGATGAGATGGTTGGATGGCATCACGGATTCCATGGACATAAGTCTGAGCAATATCTGGGAGTTGGTGATAGACAGGGAAGCCTGGCTTGCTGCAGTCCATGGGATCACAAAGAGACAGACATGCTGAGCGACTGAACTCAACTGTAACAGTTTGTTAGAGTTCAGTTCAGTTCAGTTCAGTTCAGTCGCCCAGTCGTGTCCGACTCTCTGAGACCCCATGAATCCCAGCACGCCAGGCCTCCCTGTCCATTACCAACTCCAGGAGTTCATTCAGACTCACTGACTCATCAGTCAGTGATGCCATCCAGCCATCGCATCCTCTGCCATCCCCTTCTCCTCTTGCCCCCAATCCCTCCCAGCATTAGAGTCTTTTCCAATGAGTCAACTCTTCGCATGAGGTGGCCAAAGGACTGGAGCAGCTTTAGCATCATTTCTTCCAAAGAAATCCCAGGGCTGATCTCCTTCAGAATGGACTGGTTGGATCTCCTTGCAGTCCAAAGGACTCTCAAGAGTCTTCTCCAACACCACAGTTCAAAAGCATCAATTCTTCGGCGCTCAGCTTTCTTCACAGTCCAACTCTCACATCTGTACATGACCATTGGAAAAAACATAGCCTTGACTAGACAAACCTTTGTTGGCAAAGTAATGTCTCTGCTTTTCTATATGCTATCTAGGTTGGTCATAACTTTTCTTCCAAGGACTGTTTGTTAACTGAACTGAACTATAACAGAACTGTAACTTGAAATCGTTTCTCCTGTAAAATGAGAGTGAAGTGCCATCTGTATCTTGAGGAGCTTCCATTTCTCCAGCTCAGTCAACTGGAAAAATAGGTTTTTGAGTTTTTTTTTTGGGTCCTTCCAACACAATGAATGAAGGAAATATTCATATAAGCAATCTATTAGAGATTGACATTAAGCTGTCTAGTACTGTTACTTTTATGCAGAACGTGAGGAATGCCATCTCATCATAATTTAACCAAAATAGTTATATGCCTCCCTTGTAGCAAGCACTACAGTGAAGATGACTGTCACTGTGGGTATCTTAGAATACTGCAAAGGGTTAAGCTACTTGAATGTCTTAAAAGTATTATTCACTGGTGCGATGGTAAACTTTATTCAATAGTATTTACAGTTGCACTTGATTGCAGTTTTGTGAGGCTCAAACATTCATACACCTCACTTGCCTTGGAAAGCATATTTTTGGTGACAATGGCAGCACAGATATAACACTAGGCAATAAAACACACTTTTTTTTTTTTAACGAGTTAACCCCCTACTCCAAAAGGAATGCCAATTCAGTTGTGTTAACTGTGTCATCAACTTATCTTAGTATCCTTGGTGTTCGTTTCTGTTCCCTGAGTATCCTCTGAAAAAAAATAGCTGTTATTAATGTCTTTCTGTTTTCCACTGAGTATATACTACTGAATAAGTGTAGGAGTTTTATATTTATCATGTAAGTCTTGCAGTATAAAAGATATTTTGAATATCACTTATGATGACAATTTCTATATAAAAGTCTTAAATGGAATATTGTTTTTGAGAGCAAACTCCCCATCCTTGCAAAAATAGCTATGTTGCCATAAAAATTGTAGCATATTACAGAACACTGCCTTGTTTTCCTTGGATATTTTGCAAAACAACATGTGGAACAACTCTTAGGATAAACAGCTATTAATCTCTGAACTAGTTCATTTAAAAAAATTTGTACAATATTCGTGCATGATATTTTCCAGTTTGTTGGGTTAATTTGGTTTAAAAATATTCTATCCTGCCAGTCCAGGTTCGATGCATGATACTGGATGCTTGGGGCTGGTGCACTGGGACGACCCAGAGGGATGGAATGGGGAGGGAGGAGGGAGGAGGGTTCAGGATGGGGAACACATGTATACCTGTGGCGGATTCATTTTGATATTTGGCAAAACTAATACAGTTATGTAAAGTTTAAAAATAAAATAAAATTTAAAAAAATAAAAAGAAAAAAAAAAGAAAAAAAAAATTCTATCCTAAAGCCAACTAATATGAAATATTAGTGTTACAGAGAGTACTTTTACAAGCTTTAGTTTGTTTCCTTATGTGTTAATATGATGATCAGGAATTAGTATTTTTGCATTTTCACATAAATTGTCTACAATATCTGATTTGTTATCTGGATTAATTAGTTATTTTATTTTATTTATTTATTTATTTATTTTTTTTTTTTTCAAAGGGCCTAATTAGTTATTTTAAAATTCAAGTTTACATTGCTAAGTAGTTGAGAGTCAGAAGCAGCAGGAAACACTTAGTATTTGGTCATAATGAAAATAATTTGTAAAATATTGCCCTTAAAAAATTTAATAGTACTTCTAATGTTTGTTCTTCAGTTGCCAAGTTGGGTCTGACTCTTTGTGACTCCATGGACTGCAGCATGCCAGGCTTCCCTGTCCCTTACTTCTCATGTTTAGGAACTTTTATTTCAGCTACTATTTTTAAAATATGTTTCACAAATTGGAAAAAAATAGTTGATACAGCAGTCAAACACTAGTAGTGGGGTTTGGCTGCAGTCCAGATGGTTCTCCTTACAGAGAATCTGATCTGTAAAGCGTGAGCAGTTTGCTAGAGCTGTTTATGGCAAACACACGCTTTTGTAGCTTGTCATACTTATCCACAAATGGCAAAACTGGACTTGATTCTACTGATATGGAAAATGGGAATGCTAATAAGCAGTGGATTGTAGCTTAGAACTTAACCCTACAGCTCTGAAGAATGCTCTTATTAGAAAATAGAAAATGAAAAATCCTCCTGTTTTAATGTGTGGAAGTAATTTGAGTCTAGGTTTCCATTTAAATGGCTTGAGGTTTTTTTTTTGTTTGTTTTTTTTTTTTTGCATTGAGCAGTTTTATTTCAGACTTCTAGCTATCCTTATGAATTATCCTGGACATTTTGATGCTTTTTGATAAGGTCAAACTCATAAGTAAAGCATGGGAATACTGACATATACTAAACCATATGGGTAACTCATGAAAGTTTTCATTATTTTCCTCATTCTTCTAAAAAACAAGGGACTTTAAATAAGTTATGCAGTATCTTGTTTTTTAGCTAATTTCTCAAATTTCTTCTACGTCTCTTTAATTATAAAATTATTTCAGACATTAAATATTGCTTTAAGCTGTGGTAATTTTATGTGTCAGATTGACACAATTGATACTAATATTAAGGTCATCTTTGAAATACATCTCTGTGCATAAAGCCAAAAATACTGATAATAAATGATTCACATGTTACTTGAGATTAATTTGGTATTTGACATGATCATTTACTTTACAATCATTTACAATGAAACAAACTCACAGTTAACTTTAACAGGCATATGGTGCTAATTAAGAAAATAGGACAATATTTTACTGCTAGCTTGCAAAATTACAAGTGTTTTTAAAAATAAAATACATGAAAATATTAAAAAAAAATTCTATGAGACAATTAAAATTATTTCAAAATAAAATATTGTCACAAAACATCTAATTTATACATTTATTTTTAAGTTCCCTATGATCAAGGGGTTGATTTTGAAAAATGACCATACATAATTCTGGCCGCAGAGTATCTCAGCTATTACAGAGGCTGCCTCATCGTTCCTGGACACACAATCAGTGTCAGTGTCCAGTTTCCTCACAGTTCAGTGGGGCTATGTGCTGAGTCTATGCATGCCTTAAACATGCCTCTTAAACCACCTATAGATGGGCTGTTGTTTCAGGGCAGCTCCCTGTGCAAAATCCTGAGGAATATCCTGACAAGTGTCCTGAGGAGTGCCTTGAGGAGTATCCTGAAAAGTTCCTTGAGGGAGGCCTGAAGGATGGAGAGTCCCAGACAGGAATGATCTTGGAGGACCAAATCAGGTAAGTGAAAGTCCTCAGGAGAAACTGGATGTGCATCAGATTGTGATGCGAGCAAGAGAGAAGCCTGCCCTGTGTGCACCGTGGTATGTGGGACCACTGACTAGAAAAGCTGGCAGAGAGATCCAGCATGCTGAATAAACCAAACTTTATAAAAACCAGTGGTTCATTTTGTATGTATGTATGATTGTACTGCCTTTTAAAAGCACACTTTTAAAATATAATCTTAATCCTTACAGGAAAAAAGAAGAGTTTGAAGGAAATAGAATGTACCCAGAAATCATGAATGTGTAGAATAAGCACGTTATCTTTGCGGTCCCAACAATGATATAAAAATATGTATATATAAATTAAATAAAAAACTTATTTCCTAGATAGATGGATGGTTAAAATATCTAGACCTGAGATACAGAATGTTTTGTGAGAGAAGGTATACAGTTTTATTATTTAGTATCTGTATTATTTCAAACAGAGCCAGCACATAATAGATGCTTAAAACATGTGAATAAACAAGTGAATAAAAGAAATTGGGTAATTTTTGCATTCTTGATTTTTTACCTGGTACACTGGACAACTGAAACTCATCTTGATTTATTTAACAAAAGATAATTCTATAGTAGGTTAAAATTCCACTCACATTGAGGATATAAAATGGGAATAAAAAAGTAAAACAATGCTTTCAGAGGATAAAAGCAAAATACCCTCCCCCAAAATCTCAAACCAGCATTTCTCATTTTTATTATGTAAAAATTACTTTTGTGGGTAAGCAACCTAATGTTATTAAACCTCTCCTAAGCTATGGATTTTTAGTGAAAACAATGTCCTTCTATAGATTTTTCATACCAGACATTAATTTTCTTATGACTAACAAAATAACATGTCTTGTTTTCAGTTTAGCTCTTGTGATTAAAGTCTGAATTTCTTCTTGAAACTGTTATTTTATGGTTATTTTAGGCTTTGTGCAAAAGGAAATCTTCTGATTTTGAAGTATGTGAATACTGCTATTTTAGGATTTTTTTTTATTTGCTGTGTTTTGGGGGGAGTTTTGATAATGTTGTATAAAAAATAAAAAGGTCTACAGAAATACCACAGCTTAATGTGAACTCCTATCTAGCCCATATATGTCTATGTTCAAGGTCATCTCTACCTCAGCTACAAAGTTATTCACATTCTCATTCTACATTATAAACTATGTTTTTTAATATCGACCTTCTTAAGCATTTTCTACTTACTATATAAACTAATTCTTTGACTGCTTTATCACCTATATTCCACAGTTCAAATGCTACAGGGAAAATTAGTTTAAGGGACATAAGAGCAAATTTGAGGTGGCAGCTTTATTTTTTCTGAAGTTGCAGGCATTTTTGGCTATGTATACTACTCAGACTGAGAAGCAGCATAATGAAAGAAATTATTCAGGCAATTATTGAAAAGGATTAGTGGTAAAATTGAGAGGAACCGTGTGCCTCTGTACCCTCTACTACCTGAAGGACAGAGATAAGGTGGTGCGGCCGAGCCTCAAGAAGCCGCTGAGGAACCCTGGGCTCCCTTCAGGGGGACTATCAGAGTGAGGAACTGTTAGTGAAGTAAGAATAGGATGGCTTTATGGGTTTTTCTCACCTGCACACAAAGTTTGTGTCAAAAACCATCAGTCCATGTAATCCTGGTTCACTGTCTGTAGTTTTTGTTTGTTTGTTTTGTTTTTAAACAGATAATTAGAATATAGATTTCAGATGTCTAACACAGCAATACTGCCTAACACAATAGCCATTAAATCCAGGATCTAGAAATATTTCACATCATTCTACATTTATCTTTCTAGAGAAGAATTCCAAAATATGTTACATAAAGCAAAACTATTATTGTGTTGATCAATACCATAATATCTTATTGAAAAACCCAAAGAAATTTTTTTGTCAACCCAATATTAAATGAGCTAGCAACAAATTCCTGAAAGATAGAAAGGAAAACAAAATAAACAACAAAAGTGTTAAATTACATACAGAAAATGGAGAAAGCATGACTTGCTTCCTTAGTGATGAATTCAGTCAACCCTGTCAAATACGTGTTATGACCCTCATTTCGCAAGGGAGGGAACGGAGGCAGAGATCACAAAATCACAGAACCAACTTTCCATTTTCCCTCCACCAATTTCTTGTATTAATATTTTCTTTGTATCAACATTGTTGTATCCTTTTACCTTTGTTGGTACCCGCTGACAAGCTGTTTTCAGTTATGCGAAAGTTCTTTTAAAATAACATCCATCCATCTATCCAATCGTGCATTTATAGTAAGCAGAGTTTGTGAGAATGGGTGTGTAATATGTGCATTACATTTATTTTTAGTATGTGAATATAGCAGGCTGACTATCAGAACAGCGAAGGCATCCAAACAGAACAGGAAAGAGAATGGCCACTACACTTAGGAACCAATCACATACTACTAACGCAGATCATAGAACACACGAGTGTTTCCCAGGAAACAGATGTGGATCACGTTGGAGACAGAGTCAATCTAAAGGCTTTAAGTGAAATGGAGAGGGGGGACTCCAACAGTGAGAAGTGGCATATGCAGTGGAGATGTGGGGAGGCAGGCCTGCCTGAGGATGTTACTGCGAGAAGTCCTAGAGGGGTCCTTACAAGGACCACAAAAGCACTCAGTCTGCTCACAACCCTACCCATCATCAGTCACATCAGAATTTTCTATACTATCTTCGTAGTTCCTCTTATTTCCCCTGCCTGGATTCTACTCAGATTAAAAACAGTCATCTCCTTAGTGAGGGACAAGAAGAGTGTAGAAAGGAAGCAGGCACCTTCTATACTCTTCCTCAGGAGGTGGGCAGCTGCCATCTACAGTTGAATGATGCCAACCACAGGTGGGGAAGTTGTTGGAATAAAAACATAGGAGCTAATATCTTGGACTGGACACTTACAATTTCTGAGAGGAAGCTCTGTTTTAGGAGTTCAATTATGTGCAGGAATAAACAGAAGTTTATACTACTGGTATAGGAAAGGTATTTCTCACTGAATAAGTTTTAAATAGAGCAGTGAAAGAAAAGATGTTATCTCCCATGCTGTAGTTTGCCAACAAAGGTCCATCTAATCAAAGCTATGGTTTTTCCAGTAGTCATGTATAGATGTGAGAGTTGGACTATAAAGAAGGCTGAGTGTGGAAGAATTTATGTTTTTGAACTGTGGTGTTGGAGAAGACTCAAGAGTCCCTTGGACTGCAAGGAGAACCAATCAGTCCATCCTAAAGGAAATCAGTCCTGAATATTCATTGAAAGGACTGATGCTTGAGCTGAAACTCCAATACTTTGGCCACCTGATGCAAAAAACTGATGCCTTAGAAAAGACCCTGATGCTGGGAATGATCGAAGGCAGGATGAGAAGGGGATGACAGAAGATGAGATGGTTGGATGGCATCACCAACTCCATGGACATGAGTTTGAGCAAGTTCCAGGAGTTGGTCATGGACAGGGACGACTGGCGTGCTGCAGTCCACTGGGTCGCAAAGAGTCACACATGACTGAGCGACTGAACTGATGTAGTTAGTCCACAAACTGCATGTTTACATATTTAATTGTATACAGTCCTTATTGTTGATAACACTGAATTTTCTTTTAAGAGGAAGATTATCTTACAGTATGTATGTTTTATATTAATATTTTAGTTATACTTTTCATGGTTTCACTTGAATTTTTCTAATTCTTACAACAGAATTAGATTTGTTTCATTCTTTTCAAGTTTTTTTCCTCAACTGCATCAAGATTTCACTTCTAGGCACCTAATAAGTAAATCTACATCAATAGATTTGAAGGTAATTTTTTTTCTCTGCATTATGCCTAGGATATAAACTATTTCATACATTTGTTATCAACTGTACTTTATTTTCTCTTTATATTGAAAAAAAGGAAGGAAAGGAGAGGGATATTTCTTACTTTATCTTTCATGCTGACTATTGATGACACTCCATTATTGTTTCACATAGACAGTACTTCATCAATATTAATTCAAAACTACCCAAATATTTGTCTGCTTTTTTGGTCTTTGTTCTACTCTACATTCAGTGTTTGCCCTGGAATCATTTACATTCTGCCTGAAGACTTAGCTTTATTATTTAAGTACACATTTGCCAGTGATAAACTGTGTCAATTTTTAAATTTTAGGAATATTTAATTTCACCTTGCTTTTTGAAGGATATATGGTGTATGAATTCTAGGATAAAAATCTTTTTCTTTCTGCACTGCAGATACATCATTTAATTTTCTTCTGGCTTCCAGTTTTTGTCTATTGAAAAATTAGCTGTCAGTTGTTTCTCATACACCTGCTGGTACTGGTTTGTATATTTTACAGTTAAAATACTACAGCTTTCATCCTGAGAGACCTGGTACCCAGGGGACTTCCAGCAATGTTTAGAGAGACATTTTTGGTTTTTAGAGCAGGGGGTTGCTATTGGCAACAGACAGCAGCCAACGATGCTGCTAAATATCACACAGAGCACTAGACACTGCCACACGACTAAATATTTTCCAGCTCTAAACTATAAACCAGGGAAGTAGAAACACACTGTTAAAGTAGTTACCAATATTCCTCAAATTATCTAGGTTATCTGAATAGCTGAAAGGGATAGGTGTTCAGAATAATGATTTGACTTACACACAACATGAAATGACTACAGTAAGTTTGCTGTATAATCATCATCTCATATAGATACAAAATAAACAGATGAGAACTCTTAGGACTTACTCTTAACAGCTTTCATATATAACATGTTACTTATATTTACCATGCTGTACATTAGATCCCTACTTCCTATTTATCTTATAACTGGAAGCTTGTACCATTTGACTGTCTTCATCCAATTCTCCCTCATCCTAACCCTTGCCTCTGGTAAGCAAAACCTGATGTCTTTTTAAATGGGTTTATATTTGAAGTACAATTGACCTAAAGTATTATGTTAATTCCTGTTACACAATATCGTGATTTTTTTATACATTTCAAAACAATTATTATGATAATTCTAGTTACCATCTGTCACCACACAGACATTACATTATTATTGACTGTATTCCCCATACTGTACATATTATCCTCATGACATTTATTTTGTAACCAGAAGTTTGTCCCTCTTAATCTCCCTCACCTATTTCTCTCCTCCTCCTCTGTCAACCACTAAGAGGATTTTTCTCTCTATTGTTTTGTTATGTCTGTTCATTTGCTTTTTGTTTTAGATTTCACATATAAGTGAAATCACATAGCACTTGTCCTTGTCTGACTCATTTCACATAATACCCTCTATGTCCATCCATGTTGTCTCATTGGCAAAATTTCATTTTTTATGGCTGAGTAGTATACCACTGTGTGTGTGTGTGTGTGTGTACATATTCATATTGTCCATTCATCTATCGATGGTCACTTCAGTTGCTTCTGTATCTTGGATATTGTAAATAATGCTGCAGTGAATATAGGGGTGCACTTTTCTAAATTTATGTTTGTTTTCTTCAGATAAATATCTAGGGGCGGCTTTGCTGGTTTGTATGGTTGTCATATTTTTAGTTTTTTGATGAATACTCAATACTGTTTTTCATGGCGGCTGAATCAATTTACATTCCCATCAACAATATACAAGGTTTCCCTTTTCTCCATGGCTTTGCCAACACTTGTTTTTTCTTATAAAAGCCATTCTGACAGGTATGAGGCTATATCTCATTACGGTTTTGATTTGCATTTTCTGGATAGTGATACTGACCATTTTTTATGTGTCTTAGCCATCTGTATGTCTTTGGGAAAATGTCTATTCAGATCTTCTGCCCAGTTTTAATTTTTCTGTATGTGTGTGTTGAATTTTATGAGTTGTGTGTGTGTGCTTAGTCATTCAGTTGTGTCTAACTATTTGCAACCCCATGAACTGTAGCCTGCTAAGCACCTCTGTCCATGGGGATTCTCCAGGCAAGAATACTGGAGTGGATTTCCCTGCCCTCCTCCAGGGGATCTTAATTATGTTACATTTGTTTGCATCATCTTCAACTTCTTTCATCAGGGTCTTATAATTTTCTGAGTACAATTCTTTTAACTCCTTAGATTCATCTCTAGGTGTTGAATTCTTTGATGTGATTTTAAAGTATCCAGGTAATTTTAAAAATAGGGTTTCAGTTAAGCAAGAGACCACTACTTCAAAAAATTCCATTATTTTCACTAGATTTATATTGCAAAAATAATTATATTTCTATTTTTTCTTCAAAAATATGGAAATTTTATTTTTTATTTCATTAGTATATACAAAATAACTCCAATTGTACCTCTTGGGCCATAAACCAAAAAGTATTTACTGTCTTGTTCTTCACAGAAAATGTTTGCCAACCCCTGAAATACATAAAGAGGTCTGTTTCATAAGCTACTAAAATAAAAGTTTTCTAGGAAAGCTACATTTTCTAAAGTAACCATTTTCCTTCAAATAAAAATAACTTCCTTATGGAATATATATATATATATATATATATATATATATATATATATATATCAGTAGAATATATCAGTGTATATATATATATATATATATATATATATCAGTAGAATAGCAATGTGAATTGGAATTTTAAATAAGAAGGGATCCTAGATCTAAGCTAAGACAACATAGCCCATGAAGGTCCTTCACCATGTTAATATGCAAGTTGCTAAAGCAAAGAAGTTCAAGTCAGAGGTGTGAGTTAGTTAAAAGATGCAACTTATGTGGTTGACTTTCTAGTACTGAAACTTTAGATATACAGTCAAATTGGGAAGTAACAAAGAAGATTTTTTATAAACCAAAGGTTTGGGAATCATTTTGGAAATATTGGGTTGGCCAAAATGTTCATTTGTAACAGCTTATGAAATACCTGAGCAAACTTTCTGGCCAGCCCAATATTTTACAATACCTTGAATTTGTTTATGTTTCCTATATCAAAACATTGCTATTATTTATATGCTTTCTTCTCTGCAGATAGCATGAAAACACAATAATGCAAAATAAACATTTAACCCCTTTATAAGATAATGGTAACAACAATAGCTAAGAAAATAACTGCTTTTTGAAACAGAATAAAGGCTAAGACATGTTCCAAATTAAAGTTAATTTTGAGTTAGCATACTACTTATTGAAAATATGTGTTTTAAAACTCAATTTTTTGTAAACTTGCTGACATCTTTGTCAGCTGAATCTCAACAAATACCAACAACATACTTTTGCTTAACTGGCAGATATTATTTACAGTGTATATCATGGTTTAATAGGGGCTGCGTACAATGATCACTTCCTGGATATGTCAAAATTGTGACTTAATTATTTCCCTCTATAGTAATCATTGAAATCACATTAAACTTAGTATGAGATAGTCAAACCACTACCTGAAGATTTGCAATAATAATAAACACATTCAATCTTATCTCTTTTTAAAGTACTAGCACAAAGGTTGCTATTCATTAATAAAAAGTAGAGAAAACATTTGCAAATATCAGTTCAGTATCTCTAATGTATAAATGTAGATATATGTATGTGTATGCCAGTATAAACAGCTTCAACTTACAGATGTGTGTGATATAGAGCACAAACTTAAACAAGGTATTTTTGTCAAACTAGGAAATAAACATCATAGGTAAAGCCAGATTGGCATATAGGTTTCAGCCTATTATACTGAAGAAAAATTTCATCAGTATCCCTAAAGACTAAAACCCAGCAAGCGATACTGATAAGAGCTCAGTACTAAATTATATCTATCTTATGTAACTTTTGTATCCAAATATTAGTTTTATATAACCTAAAATGTGTCAACTCAACATTCAGAAAATGAAGATCATGGCATCTGGTCCCATCACTTCATGGGAAATAGATGGGGAAACAGTGGAAACAGTGTCAGACTTTATTTTTGGGGGCTCCAAAATCACTGCAGATGGTAACTGTGCCCATGAAATTAAAAGACTCTTACTCCTTGGAAGAAAAGTTATGACCAACTTAAATAGCATATTGAAAAGCAGAGACATTACTTTGCCAACAAAGGTCCGTCTAGTCAAGGCTATGGTTTTTCCTGTGGTCATGTATGGATGTGAGAGTTGGACTGTGAAGAAGGCTGAGCGCAGAAGAATTGATGCTTTTGCACTGTGGTGTTGGAGAAGATTCTTGAGACTCCCTTGAACTGCAAGGAGATCCAACCAGTCCATTCTGAAGGAGATCAGCCCTGGGATTTCTTTGGAAGGAATGATGCTAAAGCTGAAACTCCAGTACTTTGACCACCTCATGCGAAGAGTTGACTCATTGGAAAAGACTCTAATGCTGGGAGGGATTGGGGGCAGGAGGAGAAGGGGATGATGGAGGATGAGATGGCTGGATGGCATCACATGAGTCAATGGACTTGAGTCTGAGTGAACTCCGGGAGTTGGTGATGGACAGGGAGGCCTGGCATGTTGTGATTCATGGGGTCACAAAGAGTCGGACTGAGCAACTGAACTGAACTGAACTGCTTGAAAATGTGTCAAATATTTAAGTGTTGCTTTCATTTATAAAGAGATGAGGCAAACATAATTTATGATGTCATTATACCAAGCTAATATTAGTAAGTATTTTTCTCTCCTATGATCTGAGATGAAAGCTCAAATAGAATCAGTCAGTTCAGTACAGTCGCTCAGTCGTGTCCGACTCTTTGCGACCCCATGAATCGCAGCATGCCGGGCCTCCCTGTCCATCACCAACTCCCGGAGTTCACTCAAACTCATGTCCATTCATACATGTGTTCTGTTCTTAGATTCTACATAACCTTAAGTAAATGCACATTTGACAAAAAAAGAAAAAAAGCCACATAGTTTATTTTTTCCAGTATATTATTTTCAGGAATATAAGTGATACTCTAATTGAACTGTGTTTTCTGTTTGTTTTTCACCTGCTAAGGGAATGAATTAAGACTGTTCTTTATTGTTCTCTCCACTCTCATTTAAAAAGTATACAAATTAATGTCACCCCAATTTCTTAAAATATTATCAATAAGAAAAAAGAGGGGAATACTTTAGTTTATATAACTAGCCAATGTTAAGAGTAGATATAAGTCAAAACAAACATTCTAAGAGTTTTGCACATTTTATATTTCTACTCTGGAACATCTGAAACACTCCACTGGATAAGTAATGCAATAAAGATTGAAATTTAACTTTATATTTATGACCCACATTGTCTCAACTGAAAAAGTAGCCAAGTGTCCAATTCTTTACCCAAAATGCTATGCTATGCTAAGTCACTTCAGTTGTGTCCAACTCTGTGCAACCCCATAGACGGCCGCCCACCAGGCTCCCCCGTCCCTGGGATTCTCCAGGCAAGAACACTGGAGTGGGTTGCCATTTCCTTCTCCAATGCATGAAAGTGAAAAGTGAAAGTGAAGTCGCTCAGTCATGTCCGACTCTTAGGGACCCCATGGAGTGCAGCCTAACAGGCTCCTCCATCCATGGGATTTTCCAGGCAAGAGTACTGGAGTGGGTTGCCATTGCCTTCTCCACTTTACCCAAAAATTATACGCTAAATATTGTTTTAGTGTATAGTAAATTACATTGAACAACTCCTTCTAATCTGAAGTGAACTACTGTGTGCCTTGGAAAACAGAAAATTGCCACAGCTCTGACAGACATGTTTTTTTTAATGTAAACAGTTATTAAAGAACCTGTAATGGAACATATTTTAGATTTTTTTTTAACTCAAGATAGATGGATGCTTATAATAGAAAAAAAAATTGCTATTCCATGTAATTTCACAATAATTTTACATATGATATTATAAAATGTTAAAATTTGTTGAAATTTTCCTGGTGTTCTGATAAGTATTGATCTGAAGTAAATAATCTGTTTCCTTTATTTTAGCATAGTGACTTAATGAATACTTCAAAAGTAAAAGTATTTAAACAGCTCATTTTGAGGTGGCAGTGGATAACTAAATATCAAAGCATAAAAGAGTAATATGGGGATTACAGTCTGGGAACAGGAGACAACGTGGGGTGGAGATTCATGGAATAGTTGTGTAGAGTCCATTTATACAGAAGGAAAGCCTTTAAGAACAGTAGTGGATTTTATATCATTAATTTTTTTTTCTGTGCTCTGTTGTATTTCATTCCCCTACATTAGGGACCTAACATTTAATAAAAATCTGTTCTCTAGAATATTCAGGTATGAGTGGCATAATGGGAAACTCTGTAGAGTTGGAGCAGGTCAGGATATTCAGGCTACTTTATGGCAATAATATACAGAAAGATTTCTAAGTTAACCACCTAGTAGGAAAAATAATCTCCACCACCCCCAAAGTTGTCCACATCCTAATACTTGTGATTTCTGAATATATTACCTTAAGTGAAGAAAGAACTCTGAAGATGTTCTCAGGGTAAAAGGTTTTGTGATGGGGAGATTATCCTGGATTGTCTGTCAAATCCAATCTAATCACAGAGCCCTTAAAAGTGGTGGAGCTTCCCCAGGTGAGCCAGGTAAGATTGGAGTAAAAAAGATGCAGTCACATCTCTTTGGGTTAGACATATGTGATGCATAAAAGACTCAACCAGCTGACGCTAGGTTTGATGGGAGTGGTGAAAACAATGAGCAAGAAATTCAGAGGCCTCTGGAAGATAGCAAAGGTAAGGAAACAGAACCTCTCCTAAAGCATACAGAACAAAGCCAAAACATTGATTTTAGCCCAGTGAAACTTGTGTTGATCTTGACCTGCAGAACTATTAGATAATTTATTTTTAAAGTACTAAATTTATGGTAGTTTGTTATGGAAACAATAAAAAAAACAAATACAAACATATAAACTAAATTTCATAAAAAGAAATACTACAAAATATAATCAATTCCAAGGAAGCCAATACATGAGATAAAGAAATCCAACACATCAGTGTTAAACACAAAAAATAAACGATTTATAAGAAAAGTTAATGTGAAAATATCTATCTCATAAAATTAACAGGAAAAATGTGAGAAAAAATTAGTTTTCACAGTGGATGCAGAAAAAGCATTTGATAAAATTTCATCACTTATTTATGGAATAAAAACATTTAGCAAAGTAAAAAATAAGATAATCCATTATTGGCCAAAAATATCTTCAAAAATATATAAATCTATCATTATCATTAATGATAACTAATTGTGGATTATTAAAATTCTTCCCCTTAATGGAAAAAAAAAAAAAAAGAATGACCATGATTATCAGTTCTCAACCTGCTCTGGATGTCTTAGTCACTGAAACAAGGTATAACAGAGAGAGAATTTTATAAGAATTTTAATGGACAAAAAGTCATTATAAAAAGAGGACATAATTTTTATGTAGAAAAGTGTAAAAATAATTTCATAGAAGTCTTTAGTCATAAGTGAAATTAGCAAGATTGTTTAATATAACGGCAATATAAAAAATAAATTTTAAGCCTGAATAGCCAAAGCAATATTGAAAAAAAAACAAGAGCATTGGAAGTATCAGACTCCTAGACTGCAAATTGTATATGTTGAGGTATGGCAAAAACAATACAATATTGTAAAGTAATTAACCTCTAATTAAAATAAATAAATTTATATTAAAAAAAAACTACAGTAGTAAAAATAGTGTGGTATGGACTAAAAAAAAAAACACAGAGATCAACAGAACAGAGATCTTATAAACAAACCTATGCGTATGCTGCTGCTGCTGCTGTTGCTAAGTCACTTCAGTCACTTAAGTCCGACTCTGTGTGACCCCATAGATGGCAGCCCACCAGGCTCCCCCATCCCTGGGGTTCTCCAGGCAAGAACACTGGAGTGGGTTGCCATTTCCGTCTCCAATGCATGAAAGTGAAGGTGAAGTCGCTCAGTTGTGTCCGACTCTTAGCGACCCCACAGACGGCAGCCCACCAGGCTCCTCCGTCCATGCAGCCAATTAAAATTTATGATAAAGGAGCCAGAAATACACAACAGGAAAAGAACAGTCGCTTCAACAAATTTGGGAAAACTGGACAGCTACATACAATACAAAAGAATGAAATCAGACCACTGTCTTATATTAATACCACAAAAAATTCTCCCAAAGTCAATTCAAGAATTGAGTGTAAGACCTGAAAGTATAAAACTGCTAGGAGAAAAAAAACCCTAGTTGGTAATCTCCTTGACATCAGTCTTGGCAATGATTTTTTTTTTCAGATCTGACACCAAAAGCAAATGCAACAAAAGTAATAACAAACAAATGGGGCTCCATCAAGTTAAAAAAAACTTCTGCACAGAAAAGGCAACTATCAACAAAACAAAAAAGCAACGTGCCAAATGGTAGAAAACATTTGTAAACCATATAGGTTATAAGGAGCTAACATACAAACTAGATAAAGAACTCATTAAACTCAATAGCAAAAAACAAACTATGCAATTAAAAAATGGGCACAGCTTTATTTTTTTTAATTTTATTTTATTTTTAAACTTTACATAATTGTATTAGTTTTGCCAAATATCAAAATGAATCCGCCACAGATATACATGTGTTCCCCATCCTGAAATAGGCATTTGTCTACAGAAGACATATAGATAGCCAGCAGGCACACAAATAGTTGCTCAATATCACTAATCATCAGCAAAATGCAAGTCAAAACGACAATGAGAAATCAACTGACACCTGTCACACTGTTGGTGGGTTTGTAAACTGGTGCAATCACTATGGATAGCAGTATGGAGGATCCTCAAAAAACTTAAAAAAAAAAAATAGAACTACTACATAAGCCTGGGATTCTACTACTGAGTATATGTTCTCAGTAGTAGAAAGGAAATGAAAACACTAATTCAAAAGCTTAGAGATTACTTTGCTGACAAAGTCTGTATAGTCAAAACTATGGTTTTCCTGTAGTCATGTACAGATGTGAGAGTTGAACCATAAAAAAGGCCGAGCATCAAATTGATACTTTTGAACTGTGGTGTTGGAAAAGACTCTTAAGAGTCCCTTAGACTGCAAGGAGATCAAACCAGTCAATCCTAAATATTCATTGGAAGGACTGATGCTGAAGCTGAAGCTGCAATACTTTGGTCACCTGATGTGAAGTGCTGATTCATTAGAAAAGACCCTGATGCTGGGAAAGATTGAAGGCAGGAGGAGAAGGGGATAATAGAGGAAGAGATGATTGGATGGCCCATTGAATGACTCAAGTCCATTGAATGACTCAATGGACTTGAGTTTTGGCAAGCTCTGAGAGATGGTGAAGGAGAGGGAAGCCTGGTGTGCTGCAATCCATGGGGCCACTAAAAGTTGGACACGACTGAGCAACTGAATATCAGCAACAATTCAAAAAGAAAAATGCATCCCAATGTTCATAGCAGCACTGGCAACAGCCAAGATGTGGTAGCAACCCAAATGCCCATTAACAGATGAATGGATATAGATGTGGTATACATACTCAAGGGCTTCCCTTGTGGCTCAACTGGTAAAGAATCTGCCTGCAATGTGAGAGACCTGGGTTTGATCCCTGGGTTGGGAAGATCCCCTGGAGAAGGGAAAGGCTACCCACTCCAGTATTCTGGCCTGGAGAATTCCATGGACTGTATAGTCCATGGGGTCACAAAGAGTTGGACACGACTGAGCAACTTTAGCTTTCACTTTCATACATACACAATGGAATTCTCCTCAGGCATAAAAAACTATGAGACTATACTATTGGCTATAATATGAATGAACCTAAAGAGTATTACATTTAATTCAATAAGTCATAAAAGGACAAATACTATTATCACTTACATGCAGAATCTAAAGAGTAAAAGACAAAAACCTCCAAAACAAATGTATTAACAGAAGTACCAGATTCAGCTATGTAACATTAGTGGTACAAATGGGGAGAGAGGGGAGGGAAGGGGCAAGATAGAGGTATGGAATTAAGAGATTCTACTATGTATAAAATAAATAAGCAACAAGGATATATTTTACAGCACAGAGAAATGTATCCATTATTTTGTAAGTACTTTAAATGGAGTATAATCTACAGAAAATTGAATGACTGTGTTGTACAGATGAATGTAATATTGTAAATCAACTGTACCTTATTAAAAAAAACCCGTGACACAATAATTATGATCATAGATATTTAACCTATTTGTTCATATGTCTGCCCCCAAAACCTCAACAGTATTTGTAATAGCATTATACATAAAAGCCCCAAATAGAGATGGTTATGCATAATTAAGTAAGTACTCTACACAACAGTATGGATATATTCATGAATACTAAGTATAATAAGCCAGACACAGAAGACAATGTGTGTGAATGCACACAAAAATCATATATACAAATAATCATACAATATATACAGTTATAAATATATATTTTAAAGCCTATATATTACTTTATTTAAGTAGATTTGAAAAACAAGAAAATAATCTATGATCTAAAACTCGGGAAAACACTTTCCATGCAAAGAAAGTATTGACTTGGTGGGAAGGGAGCTACTTAAAAGTTCAGTTCAGTTCAGTTGCTCAGTTATGTCTGACTCTTTGCGACCCCATGACTACAGTACACCAGGCTTCCCTGCCCATCACCAACTGCCAAAGCTCACTCAAACTCATGTCCATCGAGTCAGTGATGCCATCCAACCATCTCTTCTTCTGTTGTCCCCTTCTCCTCCCACCTTCAATCTTTCCCAGCATCTGGGGCTTTTCAAATGAATCCATTCTTTGAATCAAGTGGCCAAAATTTTGGAGTTTCAGCTTCAGCATCAATCCTTCCAATGAATATTCAGGACTAATTTCCTTTAGGATGGACTGCTTGGATTTCCTTGCTGTCCAGGGGACTCTCAAGAGTCTTCTCCAAGATTACAGTTCAAAAATATCAATTCTTTGGTGCTCAGTTTTCTTTATAGTCCAACTCTCACATCCATACGTGACCACTGGAAAAGCCATAGCTTTGACTAGATGGACCATCATTGGCAAAGTAATGTCTCTGCTTTTTAATATGCTGTCTAGGTTGGTCATAACTTTGCTTCCAAGGAGCAAGCATCTTTTAATTTCATGGCTGCAGTCACCATTCACAGTGATTTTGGAGCCCCCCAAAATAAAGTCTGCCACTGTTTCCATTGTTTCCCCATCTATTTGCCATGAAGAGATGGGACCAGATGCCATAATCTTAGTTTTTCAAATGTTGAGTTTTAAGCCAAGTTTTTCATTCTCTTCTTTCACTTTCATCAAGAGGCTCTTTAGTTCTTCTTCCTTTTCTGCCATAAGGGTGCTGTCATCTGCATATCTGAGGTTATTGATATTTCTCAAGGCAATCTTGATTCCAGATTGTGCTTCATCTAGCCCAGCATTTCTCATGATGTACTCTGCATATAAGTTTAATAAGCAGGGTGACAATATACAGCCTTGACATACTCCTTTCCCAATTTGGCACCAGTCTGTTGTTTCATGTCCAGTTGTAACTGTTGCTTCTTGACCTGCATACAGATATCTCAGGATACAGGTCAGGTGGTTTGGTATTCACATCTCTTTCAGAATTTTCCACAGTTTGTTGTGATCCACACAGTCAAAGGCTTTGGCATAGCCAATAAAGCAGAAGTAGATGTTTTTCTGGAACTCGCTCACTTTTTTGATGATTCAACAGATGTTGGCATTTGGTCTCTGGTTCCTCTGTCTTTCCTAAATCCAATTTGAACATCTGAAAGTTCACAGTTCACATACTGTCGAAGCCTGGCTTGGAGAATTTTGAGCATTACTTTGCTAGCTTGTGAGATGAGTGCAATTATACTCAGTATAGTTTGAGCACATATATATGCTCATATATATAAACTCAGTAGTTTGAGCATTCTTTGGCATTGCCTTTCTTTGGGATTGGAATGAAAACAACCTTTTTCAGTCCTGTGGTCACTGCTGAGTTTTCCACATTTGCTGGTATATTGAGTGCAGCACTTTCACAGTATCACCTTTTAGGATTTGAAATAGCTCAAATGGAATTCCATCACCTCCACTAGTTCCACTAGTGATGCTTCCTAAGGCCCACTTGACTTTGCATTCCAGCAAATTTGGCTCTAGGTGAGTGATCACACCATCGTGGTTATCTGGGTCATGAAGATTTTTTTTTTAATAGTTCTAGTTTTTTTGTATAGCATTTTAAAATGGAAATCTTATTTGTTCTGGAAATACTGTATTTCTAGATATGTAGACTTGAGACAAGATTATGTTCATTTTATGAAAAATCCTTTGAACTAAGTGCATGACTTGTGAACTTTTCCATGTATTTGATTATACTTACTGCAACTTACTTAAAAAAATCAAGGTTAAGTGACTCAATTTTCAAAAATTTGTTAAAAACAGCATTTTCATGAAAATACAGCTAAAAATAGAGCAAATAAATAGCTTGAGCCATACATTAAATATTTATTTTATGAGGAGGTAAATGGCTTATGTAGTCAATGAACACATGACATATCTCAGCTTACAAATACCATTTGTATTTGTAATCAAATTATCAAAGCTGCATTCAAAAAAGTGATCATTAATTTCTTTAATAGATGGTGACATAATGGCATGCTGGAGTACATGGGGTCTCAGAGTCAGACACAATTGAGTGACTGTACAACATCAAGAATAAATTATCTATGTCACATTAAAAGTCCTGTGACAGACACAGAGTTTTAACTGTCAGCAGCTTCATAAAACCTTGATTAAACAATGTGGCATTGAAAATAATATAAGTGAGATAATGGAGCATATCTTAAACTGTATTTAGGAGAATTTTTATTAGGAAATGAAGTTATAATAATGACTAAAATTGGCATCCATATTAATAACATTTAAAAATCAACCCTAGATCTGATAGATAGAGTGCCTGATGAACTATGGACTGAGATTCGTGACATTGTACAGGAGAAAGGTATCAAGACCATCCCCATGGAAAAGTAATGCAAAAACGCAAAATGGCTGTCTGGGGAGGCCTTACACATAGCTGTGAAAAGAAGAGAAGTGAAAAGCAAAGGAGAAAAGGAAAGATAAAAGCATCTGAATGCAGAGTTCCAAAGAATAGCAAAAAGAGATAAGAAAGCCTTCCTCAGTGATCAGTGCAAAGAATTAGAGGAAAACAACATAATGGGAAAGACTAGAGATCTCTTCAAGAAAATTGGAGATACCAAGGGAACGTTTCATGCAAAGATGGGCTCGATAAAGGACAGAAATGGTATGGACCTAACAGAAGCAGAAGATATTAAGAAGAGATGGCAACAATACACAGAAGAACTGTACAAAAAAGATCTTCACGACCCAGATAATCATGATGGTGTGATCACTCACCTAGAGCCAGATATCCTGGAATGTGAAGTCAAGTGGGCCTTAGAAAGCATCACTACGAACAAAGCTCATGGAGGTGATGGAATTCCAGTTGAGCTATTTCAAATCCTGAAAGATGATGCTGTGAAAGTGCTGCACTCAATATGCCAGCAAATTTGGAAAACTCAGCAGTGGCCACAAGACTGGAAGAGTTCAGTTTGCATTCCAATCCCAAAGAAAGGCAATGCCAAAGAATGCTCAAACTACCGCACAATTGCACTCATCTCATACACTAGTAAAGTAATGCTCAAAATTCTCCAAGCCAGGCCTCAGCAATACGTGAACTGTGAACTTCCTGATGTTCAAGCTGGTGTTAGAAAAGGCAGAGGAACCAGAGATCAAATTGCCAACATCTGCTGGATCATCAAAAAAGCAAGAGAGTTCCAGAAAAACATGTATTTCTGATTTATTGACTATGCCAAAGCCTTTGACTGTGTGGATCATGATAAACTATGGAAAATTCTTTAAGAGATGGGAATACCAGACCACCTAACTTGCCTCTTGAGAAATTTGTATGCAGGTCAGGAAGCAACAGTTAGAACTAGACATGGAACAACAGACTGGCTCCAAATAGGAAAAGGAGTTCGTCAAGGCTGTATATTGTCACCCTGCTTATTTAACTTCTATGCAGAGTACATCATGAGAAACGCTGGGATGGAAGAAGCACAAGCTGGAATAAAGATTGCTGGGAGAAATATCAATAACCTCAGATATGCAGATGACACCACCTTTATGGCAGAAAGTGAAGAGGAACTAAAAATCCTCTTGATGAAGGTGAAAGAGGAGAGTGAAAAAATTGGCTTAAAACTCAACATTCAGAAAATGAAGATCATGGCATCTGGTCCCATGACTTCATGGGAAATAGTTGGGGAAACAATAGAAACAGTGGCAGACTTTATTTTGTGGGCTCCAGAATCACTACAGATGGTGACTGCAGCCATGAAATTAAAAGACGCTTACTCCTTGGAAGAAAAGTTATAACCAACCTAGATAGCATATTGAAAAGCAGAGACATTACTTTGCCAACAAAGGTCCATCTAGTCAAGGCTATGGTTTTTCCAGTGGTCATGTATGGATGTGAGAATTGGACTGTGAAGAAAGCTGAGCACCAAAGAATTGATGCTTTTGAACTGTGGTGTTGGAGAAGACTCTTGAGAGTCCCTTGGACTGCAAGGAGATCCAACTAGTCCATTCTGAAGGAGATCAGCCCTGGGATTTCTTTGGAAGGATAGATGCTAAAAGCTGAAAGTCCAGTACTTTGGTCACCTCATGCCAAGAGTTGACTCATTGGAAAAGACTCTGATGCTGGGAGGGATTGGGGGCAGGAAGAGAAGGGGACGACAGAGGATGAGATGGCTGGATGGCATCACTGACTCGATGGATGTGAGTCTGAGTGAACTCCGGGAGTTGATGATGGACAGGGAGGCCTGGCGTGCTGCGATTCATGGGGTCGCAGAGAGTCGGACACGAATGAGCAACTGAACTGAACTGAAAAATCAACTCAGCATATAAACTCCCCCAATGAGTGGGAAAGAAAACTATTCTCTCATTTTGGGGTCCCAGAAGAATATATTAAGAAACATTTTAGCCATTTTTCTTAATACATTACTATTCTTGAATTTTCTTGAATTAAATGTTGTTTACAACCAAATAATACCACACTTTGAAGAACATAAAAAAATTAAGTGTGTGTAGATGTCATATGTAGACTTATACTGTTATTTGTACATTTGAGAAAAAGAGTCTTTATTATATGAATGTTTTGTGTTATAATTATGGAAATTTATATAGGAATATATTATGAACCAATAACTTTTTTCTGACTGAATTTGGTTTGTGTGTGCTGTGATATTATAAGGGCTTGAAGGGTGACCACCATCTGATGTCAAGTCATACCTCCACCTGTTGCTAAGTAGGTAACCTTAGTAACAGGTGGTAATTCTAACCCATGTCTCACTTTCTTCATCTGTAAAGGCAAAAGATACTACTACCTATTGCACTGGATAACTGTGATGATGAAATAACATCACAGACTTGAAGCACTTCAGAAATGCTACATAATGAGGACCTCACAAATGTTATCATTATTTCATATACATGTACTACATAACCAGGATTATTAATAAAAGCATGAAAGAAAAGTTCTAATGGACATGTAAATATACTTTACAAAATCAATTGTATAAGGCAATTATTACATTAAATATGAACTGGAAAAGCATTTTCAATAACAGAAATGGAAAAAAGACACACGAAGAGCTTGAAATCCTAAATATAACTCTTAAGAAAAACTGGAAAAAGTTATTTGAAAACAGCATTAAAGGAAAAGCAGCATTAATCCATCTGAATTGAAGCTCTGTCACTAAAGTTCTATACCCACAATCAAGATCAAAAAACATGTTTGTCTATGTCCAAGTCAGTTATAAGAAATCTGTCCAAAACTGAATTAGTACACCTAAGTTTATTCCTATGATATGAAATACTTGGAATTATGTGTACAAAATGATCTACTTGATTCATTTTTCATTTCTGTTTTTCTACTTTCTATACTATGATATAGTATTTCACAAAGTATAAATACTATTACATCTTTATTCCAAAACATCATGCAAAATATTAAAAAGTGCGTGTTTGCCAAATTCAGACAATATGAGACAGTTTCATATTTTTTTAATTTTATTTTATTTTTAAACTTTACATAATTGTATTAGTTTTGCCAAATATCAAAATGAATCCACCACAGGTATACATGTGTTCCCCATCCTGAACCCTCCTCCTTCCTCCCTCCCCATACCAGCCCTCTGGGTCGTCCCAGTGCACCAGCCCCAAGCATCCAGTATTGTGCATCGAACCTGGACTGGCAAATTGTTTCATACATGATATTTTACATGTTTCAATGCCATTCTCCCAAATCTTCCCACCCTCTCCCTCTCCCACAGAGTCCATAAGACTGTTTCATATTTTTTAAAGTTTATAGAAAAACTGAAAATTTTCACAGATCACAATCTGGCACAAACACTATACTTTCATTTTTAAAAAAGATCCTAAGTCCCCTGGGCAGCAAGGAGACCCAACCAACAATCCTAAAGGAAATCAACCCTGAATATTCATTGGACGGACTGATTCTGAAGCTGAAGCTCCAATACTTTGGTCACCTAATGTGAAGAGCAGACTCATCGGAAAAGACCCTGATGCTGGGAAAGATTAAGGGCAAGAGGAGAAGGGGATGGCAGAGGATGAGATGGTTGGATGGCATTACTGACTCAATGGTCAAGGAATTTGAGCAAACTCTGGGAGATGGTGAAGGATAGGGAAGCCTGCTGTGCTGCAATCTATGGAGTCTATAAAGAGTCGGATATGACTAAATGGCTGAACAACAGCAACAACCATTTTTAGAAATAGATGTCATTCACTATTAACAAGTGAAAAATTTGAGTGAAATCAGAAGTCATTAACATCTACAAACTGGATTGGAAACTGCTTCCCTGCAGGAGACTCAGCCGCTTTCCATCTCTCACCGTGTTGTCTGCATGGTGAGGATATCTGGCAGCCATGTTCTCCACACACAGCACACCGCAGGTGCCTAATTGTCTGGGACAATCACTTGTCTGTGAAAATGACTGTTAATGATGCTACAGCTTTGACTGGTTTCCATAAGTGGAACAATGGAACTACCGTTAGGCCCAAAAGAAACTGAAAAGCTCTTCTGCAGAAAGTATAATTTGCTTCTGATTCCAATCAGTTCAGTTCAGTTGCTCAGTCATGTCCAACTTTTTGCGACCCCACGGACTGCAGTATGCCAGGCCTCCCTGTCCATCACCAACTCTTGAAGCTTACTCAAACTCATGTTCATTGAGTCGGTGATGCCATCCAACCATCCCATCCTCTGTTGTCCCCTTCTCCTCCCTCCTTCAATCATTCCCAGCATCAGGGTCTTTTCAAATGAGTCAGCTTTTCACATCAAGTGGCCAAAGTTAGCGTTTCAGCTTCAGCATCAGTCCTTCTAGTGAATATTTAGGACCGATTTCCTTTAGGATGGACTGGTTGGATCTCCTTGCAGTCCAAGGGACTCTCAAGAGTCTTCTCCAACACCACAGTTCAAAAGCATCAATTCTTTGGCACTCAGCTTTCTTTAGAGTCCAACTCTCACATCCATACATTTCTACTGGAAAAAATCAAAGCTTTGACTAGGTGGACCTTTGTTGGCAAAGTAATGTCTCTGCTTTTTAATATGCTGTCTAGGTAGGTCATAAGTTTTCCTCCAAGGAGCAAGTGTCTTTTAATTTCATGGCTGCAGTCACCATCTGCAGTTCCTGATTAATATCTCCTAATTAAAGATCATCCCTAAACACCTTGGGAGCACAACATCATATATTCCTCACCGCTACGTGGTGGATGTTTAATTCCTACCCGGACTGTAAGTTGATTTTGAGTTCCAATATAGCTAATGTATCTTTTGGGAAAGGCATGAGATTATGTAGAGTATTTCAGGGAGCCAAGTTTGAGTAAGACAAAGATTTTGAAAGGAAGTGATTGGGCAACACAGGTTTAGACTGCCTCCTTGATGACATGGTTTCTGAAAAGTCTTTTGTGAGTTTTATCCTTGTTCCTCTGTAGGTCTGATCCCAGCTGCCTTCCAGATGCTTTTTCTTTTCAGCTGTGTGGATGCCTGTGTGTTGCCCTATGTGCCAAATACACACCCATATATATATATATATATATATATATATATATATATATATATATAGACATATTCTGTATGAGCGTAAATTGTGGTAAAATTTTAAAACAGTTAATAATAGGACATGGGCACCTCTTTTACTTGTTAGGTCTTTAGTGTGGAAGTGGAAATCACTCAGCTGTGTTCAACTGTTAGTGACCCCATGGGCTATAGCCCGCCAGGCTCCTCTGTCCATGGGATTCTCGAGGCAAGAATACTGGAGTGGGTTTCTATTCCCTTCTCGAGGGGATCTTTCCATCCCTGGGATCAAACCCAGTCCTCCTGAATTGTAGGCAGATTCTTTACCATTTGAGGTCTTATATTAATCTAGAAAGTGTGTATTTAAAGTTTGTTGTTGGTCTGGTTACTCTTAATGTAAGTAGAAAGTATCACGGGTTTCTCTACTGAGACCTTTTTGCCTCCTGTTTACCTTTGGGTCTTCATTCTGTTTTCTCCAGAAAAACTCTGACTCCTGCAGCTGTCCCAGATGTATTTCATTGTTATTTTACTTAAGCTTGTTGTCCTGGTGGTGTGTGTGCTGGAGAGGAGGTTCTGGCTGACCTGACGAAGTGTCACACAGTCACTATGACTTGGGTCTTGGGTCTGCAGCCCTCACCAGGATTTCTGCCATGGAGTGCTGAGCCTTGTCTGGGTCTCTTCCCCAGCAGAAGAGCTTATTTTTCACTCTTCTGTAAGCCTTCCCCAGCTTTGGTGCATTTCTACCTGTGCACTGAAGCTACACTTTGATGTCCCTCCCCTTACAAATTGAGGCTTTTTTTCTGACAGGGACATAGGAAGATACATCTAATTTAGATGGTAACCACCATCTCTTTTCCCAGCCAGAGCCATGAGTGACCCTTTTCTGGATTTCCCTCAATCTTTATTGCTGATACTTTTCTTTCCCTAACCCACACTCACCCGTGTTGTTGCTGTTTACTTGCTTAGTCGTATCGACTCTTTGCAGGCCCATGAGCTTTAACCTGCCAGGCTCTGTCCATGGGATTTTCCAACAAGAATACTGGAGTGGGTTGCCATTTCCTCCTCCAGGGGATTTTCCTGATCCTTTCTCTTTAGCTATTCATTAATACTTTAATATTTTCCTTAGCTCAGCATTTTATACCTTTGACTGCTTGACTTAAAGTAAATGCTCAGCTCCATTTTCACCTTATCATCTCTATTTTCCTTTAGATTTTGTGATAGTTATTTGCCCTATGGCCTCAGTTTTGGAACAGGTACACAAAAGTCCCTAAATCTGCAAATCTGCAGTTAATCCAAATTGTTTTTCTTTTCTGCAAAGATAGGAACAACACTCGTTTTAGTTCTCTATTTTTCTAAACTATAATATGGTGCTTCCAAAAATCCAAGACAAGGATTTTGAAAATTTATTACATGTTGCTCAGTTAACATCTCATTTCAGTTTTTACCTTTCAAATAAGAATACTAAATAACACAATTCAAAATTGTGTTATAGGTAGAAAGTGCTGAAGTTCACTTAAAAAACTTAACAGTGGGGCAAGAAGTCTGTTTAAAAATAAAATAAAATTTTAAAAAATAAAATAAAATGTAAATGGAAACAAACAAAAAGAAAACTGATAAAAAGTTAAAATGTAAGTGACATAACCCAACAGCCCATTAAAAGCCCCCCCAAAAAAATAAATAAATAAATTAGACATAGCAAATGGAATTAAATATAAATTAATATGAATTTTATAAATCCTTTTATGTTTACTGACCACTAATTTTGCAATAATTGTTAAATATGGTTCCCTTGATCTTACTGTAAGTACCCAACTACTATATAAGAGTCATACTAGTCTTGATAGGTTATGTACATCATTTGAACAAGTTTCTACAGCCATATTTTTATAAGGAATAATTAAATATAAATACATAATTTCTCAACATGTAATACATAGTAAAGTTATCTTATTCTTCCCCATTCTTAACTTAGAGCTTTCAGGGCTTTCCTCAAACTTTCAATCTTCCCATACACATCTACCATTTTATTTATCAACTTTATTCTAATAATAATAGATATTATATTACAGTGATTCTCTAATTTGTATTCACAGTCACCTCACTATCTAACATCTCTTTAATGTCAAGTCTACAAATGTAACTTTTCTGATTGCTGAATAGGATGCAGCTATAGCATCTCTCTCATTAAACAAAAATATGCTTCAAGGATATCACTTATCTGATTCATCTACATACTGATAGCAAGAACAGTGAGTTAAATATAGTACATGAATACATGAATGTCTATTGCATTGTATTACATACACACCCACACACAGTTGAAATAAGTCAACTCTAAGGTTAACAAATTGTGTCAGGTTGAAACCAAATCCTGTTTTCCCATTGTGAACCAGTATGTCCAGTAATCACAAGGACTGACTTCTGCCAAGATATTCATATTTTTTTAATTTACATAATTGCAAAAAACAGAGTTCTATTGATAAAAATTTATTTTTCTAAGTACAGAGTACTCTGTACTAAGTACAGAGAAGTAAAAGAATATATGAGACTGTCTTCTTGGCAAGTTACTATAAGGGAAATACAAGGCTAGTCACAGGAATATCTGTATTGGTGCTCATTCTCCTGTGAGAGTCATTTCTAAGCTGCTTTACTAGAACACATCCTAAATCTTCCTCTATCTGTAGAACATATGCCTAAAACAGAATGGTTAATGTTGGTATAATTTTATCAGGAAGAAACACAGTGACAAATGCCTTCCTCAAAAGAAAAATCTATCTGTATTAATGCCATTTAAAGAAATTCATTCAAGCTTTAATCTCTAAATGAATCGCTCATTTTTCATGCAAAGTAAAATGTTATTCAGTGCTTATTTTCTTGGCATATGTTTCAACAAGCAACATGAGGTAATTAATCCTTGAAACAATACCAAATGTTAATAATAGATGTATTAGCTTCTATGTTTATCTAAGCAATATGTGCTATGACAAGAAAAAAGCTATGTAAATATATAATGTACTATCTATAAAATATAAATTTAAACCATATATAGTATACACTATACTATACTGCCAACATTTTATGTGATACTCTAAATTTACCCTGAAGAGAAATGAAACACATCATGCTTAACAGATTTTGTTCATAAATCATTTGTACATCTTTCACATTTAGTAATTTAAATGTCTTTAGCTAAAATTTTGATAATCTTATCATGTAACACTGTGTATCTCCAGCTTGAGTATTATTGATGTTATATATTTTTTGGTTTTATTTTCATTTTTCTCTTTTATTAATTAATTATTCCTCAATTGAAAATCCCTGAAAAAAAAATAAGGATATGTAGAGTGTGTTGTGATACATGGTTTGAGCCATAAGTATTACCACAAAAAGAAAGATGCATATCTATGTAGAGTGATTTTCTTTCTCACTGCCATCTTTCACTCTTCTAGACTCTTCCCCTTCATTTCTTCCCTTAAATCTGTTCAATCCTAAATTTTCAGCAGATGTTCATTGAAGACATGTTTACCATATGGCTTATGGAATTCTTTATTAGTAATGTACTTACAGCCCTCACCAGTCACAACTTTCAGCAAAATATGATATTATTCACATAGTTATATTTTCTAAAAGAAACAAAAGACATTATTTTTTCATTAAAATGATGTGTTATCTGTCCACTAGTTTTAAAATTTAATGCTTGTTTTGGTTTATATAAGGCAAGCAAAAGTCTGTATGTTGAAAGGTTAAAGTGCAAAAGATCATGGCTTAAAGAAAAGCAATCAGATATAAGAACTTCATCATGATGTTTAATATTTTAGATATCAATATATTGAGAAAGAATTTCTTATATGCACATACTAAAATTGTTTGGAGGTTTCAAATAACTTGAAACATGTGACATGTTGAAAGAATGATTAAACTTTGAGGTTTAACCCATAATGTGTTTGGAATATATTGCTTAAACTCTTTTATTTAAGCATTTTTATTTCTATCTTTTCCTGTGGAAAGACTAGATCCATGATGTTCTATCTGGAGAAACTGTAAAACCCTTTCATTTTAACAGAAATGATATTTTAACTTTTCCAGAAGAACTTATATTACTATGTGATTTATTCATATAAATAGAGAAAAGACCAGTCTCTCATGGGGAAGAGTTCCAAATAATGTGTGCAAATATTCCACTCCAACAAGTAGAATTATACCTACTCCTTAAGATCTGGCTGTGTATATTGACTTTCTTCCAAAGATTGTACTATGGAAATGACATAGAAAAAGTAACTCTACAGTAGAGGAGCCTGGCAAACACACTCTAGCCAGATAATAAAGGTCAACATTAACGTCAGTAAATCATGTTGATAGGATTATCCTTGATATAAGATAAGATGGTATTTTACCCCATGATCTTCCCTCCCAGTTTACTGTGTGTGGATCACAATAAACTGTGGAGAATTTTGAAAGAGATGGGCATACCAGACCATCTGACCAGCCTCTTGAGAAATCTGTATGCAAGTCAGGAAGCAACAATTAGAATTGGACATGGAACAACATACTGGTTCCAAATAGGAAAAGAAGTACATCAAGGCTGTATATTGTCACCCTGCTTATTTAAATTTCATGCAGAGTACATCATGAGAAATGCTGGGCTGGATGAAGCACAAGCTGGAATCAAGATTGCCGGGAGAAATATCAATAATCTCAGATATACAGATGACACCACCCTTATGGCAGAAAGTGAAAAAGAACTAAAGAGTCTCTTGATGAAAGTGAAAGAGGAGAGTGAAAAAGTTGGCTTAAAGCTCAACATTCAGAAAACTAAGATCATGGCATATGGTCCCATCACTTCATGGCAAATAGATGGGGAAACAGTGGCGACTTTATTTTTGGGGGCTCCAAAATCACTGCAGATGGTGACTGCAGCCATGAAATAAAAAGACGCTTACTCCTTTGAAGAAAAGTCATGACCAACCTAGACAGTGTATTAAAAAGCAGAGACATTACTTTGCCAACAAAAGTCCATCTAGTCAAGGCTATGGCTTTTCTAGTAGTCATGTTTGGATGTGAGAGTTGGACTATAAAGAAAGCTGAGTGCCCAAGAATTGATGCTTTTGAACTGTGGTATTGGAGAAGACTCTTGAGAGTCCCTTGGACTGCAAGGACATCCAACCAGTCCATCCCAAAGAAAATCAGTCCTGAATATTCATTGGAAAGACTCATGTTGAAGCTGAAATTCCAATATTTGGCTACCTGAGGTGAAGAGCTGACTCATTTGAAAAGACCCTGATGCTGGGAAAGATTGAAGGCAGGAGGAGAAGGGGATGACAGAGGATGAGATGGTTGGATGGCATCACTGACTCAATTGACATGAGTTTGAGTATACTCCACGAGTTGGTGATGGACAGGGAGGCCTGGCATGCTGCAGTCCATGGGGTTGCAAAGAGTCTGACATGACTGAGTGACTGAACTGAACTTCCCTCCCAAAGCTTATAATGTCTAATCATGAAAAAAACATTATCCTAATTCTAACAGAAGGAAAGCCTACAATGTATCTAACTAGTACTTCTCCAAATGCTCAAGGTTATGAAAAATAAGGAAAACCTGAGAAAACTTAACACACAGTAAGCAACCACTGGAGACACAAGATGTAAATGACAGGAGGTATCCTGGGACAGAAATTTGAATGCAGTCTGGACTTCAGCTGGATTTAGTGATCAATACTGAGTCATTACTTATACAAATGTATCATTAATAAAATATGTTTATAGGGGAAACATCATGGGATATATGTGAATTTTAACATTTAAATCCCAAACTGCTCTAAAAAGAAATCTATCAGAAAATCAAAAAAGTAAATGATACTTATCTGCTTCTCAGGTATCAGTAATTTTCTCAAGCAGTAGTGGAATGTCGAATGATAAAACATTAAATCATACTTAAAGAAGATGCTGAAATTGAAGCTCCAATACTTTGACCACCTGATGTGAAGAGCTGGTGGATGCTGATGCTGGGGAAAATGGGAGGCAAAAGGAAAAGAGGACAGTAAAGGGTGAGATGGTTAGATAGCATCACCAACTCAATGGATATCAACATGAGCAAACTCTGGGAGATAGTGGAGGACAGACAGAGGAACCTGACATATTCCAGTCCATGAGGTCACAAAGAGTTGGATACGATTTAGGGACTGAACAACAACAAATACTTGAAGAAAACAATGGAATGATGTTGTAAAACAGTACATAGTGAAAGCAAAGATCACCTATCATAATACATTGACAAGTTTTAGATTTTTTATATGGTGACTTAAATGAGATAATATCTATGGTTTTAATTAGAATGTTTGTTCTTGAATAGGAAAGGGGAAATGATTCAATCCATTTTCTAATGCAGTTCTTCAATAAGTGTTGCTGGGAAAACTGGACCACTACATGTATAAAAATGAAATTAGACCACTCCCTAACACCATACAGAAAAATAAACTCAAAGTTGATTAAAGACCTAAATATAAGGCCAAACACTATAAAGGTCTTAGAGGAAATCATAGGTAGAACACTCTGACACTAATCACAGCAATATCTTTTTTGATCCACCTCCTAGAATAATGAAAATAAAAACAAAACATAAACAAATAGGACCTAATTAAAATTAAAAGCTTCTACAAAGCAAAGGAAACCATAAAACAAAAAGACAGCTCACAGAATGGAAGCAAATATTTGCAAACCCAGCAACTGACAAGGGATTAAAATATACAAATAGCTCGTGCACCTCTAGGTCAAATAAAACAACCCAATCAAAAAATGAGCAGAAGATCTAAATAGACATTTCTCAAAAGAAGACATATAGATGGCCAAAAGTACATGAAAAGATGCTCAACATCACTAATTATTATAAAAATGGAAATCAAAACTACAATGAGGTATCACTTCACACCAGTCAGAATGGCCATCATCAAAAAAAATTTACAAACAATAATTGTTGAAAAGGGTGTGGAGAAGAGGGAGCCCTCCAGTACAGTTGCTAGGACTTTAAATTGGTATAGCCACTATGGAGAACAGTATAGAGGTTTCATAAAAAACTAAAAGTAGAGTTACCTTATGACCCACCAACCCCATTCCTGGGCATCTCTCCAAGAAAACCATAAAACAAAATGATACATGTATCCCAATGTTCACTGCAGCACTATTTACAACAGGCAAGACAGAAAAGCAACCCATGCCCACTGACACAGAAATAGATAACAAAGATGTGCCATATCTATATAATGGAATGATATGTAGTCATAAGAAAGCATGAATTAATATCATTTGCAGTGAGTAGATGGACATAGAGATTATCATTCTAAGTGAAATAAGGTAGAGAAAGACAAATATCATACAATATGAAATTACATGTGGAATCTTTAAAAAGATACAAATGAAAACTTATTTATAAAAGATAGACTCACAGATGTAGAAAACTTATGGTTACCTGGGGAAAGAGGGGAAGTGATAAATTGGGAGATTGAGATTCACATAAACACACTGCTGTTGTTATTTAGTAACTAAGTCATGTTATTTAGTCACTAAGTCATGTCTCAAAAGAAGACTCTTGAGAGGCCTTTGGAATGTAAGGAGATCCAACCAGTCCATCCTAAAGGAGATCAGTCCTGAGTGTTCATTGGAAGGACTGATGTTGAAGCCAAAACTCCAATACTTTGGCCACCTGTGAAGAGCTGACTCATTTGAAAAGATCTTGATGCTGGGAAAGATTGAAGGCAGGAGGAGAAGAGGGTGACAGAGGATGAGATGGTTGGATGGCATCACTAACACAATGGAAATGAGTTTGGTGTTGGTGATGGCCAGGGAGGCCTGGTGTTGCATTATAAAAATGCAAATAAAAACTACAGTGAGGTATCACTTTACACCAGTCAGAACGGCCATCATCAAAAAGTTTACAAACAATAATCCGGGAGTTGGTGATGGACAGGGAGGCCTGGTGTGACCCCCATGCAGTCCATGGGGTCACAAGGAGTCGGACATGACTGAGCAACTGAACTGAAGTCATGTCCAAGTCTTTGCAATCCACGGACTGTAGCCCACCAGGCTCCTCTGAACGGGCAAGAATATTGAAGTGGGTTGCTGTTCCCTTCTCCAGGGGATCTTCCCAACCCAGGGATCAAACCCAGGTCTCCCACATTGCAGACAGGTTTTTTACCATGTGAGCCACCAGGGAAGCCCTTTGATGAATATTAATGTTAAATCAAAAGTAGTTTGCAATTGCAACTCTTAGAAGCATTGTCTTTAAGACCAGAACTGAAATAAGCCTTCATCTTCAGGATCTGAGAGAAATGTGTCCCTTGCCTCTCTTCTAGCTTCCAAGAGTTTGCTAGCAGTCTCTGGTGTTTCTTAGCTTTTGCTACATTGGTTCAATTTCTGCCTTCATCCTCACATGGCATTCTGTGTGTGTGCGTGTGTCTGTGTCCAAATTTTCTTTTTATCAGGGCACCAGTCATATTGGATTAGGAACTACCCTACTCCAGTATGACCTTAGCTTAACTATATCTGTATGGCCCTATTTCCAAATAAGATCACATGCTTAGATACTGGAAGTCAGGATTTCAACACAAATTTTGAACAAATTCAACGCACAATAGAAATGACCCAAAATTAAATTGCTAGTCAACCAAAACAAAACAAAACATGTATCTTTCTACATAAATTCATATATTCAATTGACACTCATTATTCACATATTCTATATTTGTACATTTTCCTAGTCAAGAATATTTGTAACATCAAAGTCAATATTCTCTAAGCACTGGTATTTGCAGAAATATTCATGAATAGAGTGACAAAAAAGTATTGCTTTTTTGTTCCCAAGTTCCCACAAGTTCCCCAGCACAAGCTGGTGCTCTGCCTTCCTGTTTCAGCCCTCACATTATAAACAAGAATCCTTCTGTAGTCTAGTGTGATGTTTTCACATTTTTGTGCTATTTATTGGTGCTGAACTGCTATCTAATTTTACAAAGCACAGCAAGTCTGACAGGTGTTATGGAGTAAACATGTGTGTTATGTAAGTTTCTTTCAGGCATGACTTAAGTGTCATTGGCCGTGATTTCCATAAGGAATCTACATATATGTTAAGTAAATAAGAAACACACAAAACAATGTTATGTACTGACTGGTTGATGAATATGTTATAACCAGTCTCACAGGGACCTAACCCTGTGAGACTCTGGTTATATAATCATTAATTCCTCTGAGATGAATGATTTAGCAGTCACTAATTTGGTGTTCTGTTTCTGGTGACTTTGTAAAACCTAACTATTGAGAATAAAGAGAATCAACTGTTACATATAAAATGAATTTATGAAAAAAACCTAACTAACGAGTGATCCTAAAGTTTTAGAACTAAATAACAGAATGAATGGTGGTGTTAGTAACTGAGTGGGAATGATTACTAAAGAAGCATGCTGAGTAAGTGAGATGTCAGAATTTGTACTTGAAAAGCAAAAAATAGGAGAATAAAATTCTCCTCTTCCTCAAAGGGAAGCCTGGTGTGCAGCAGTCCATGGGGTCACAGAGAGTCTCAGTGGTCAGACACCACTGAGAGACTGAATTGAACTCCCTTAAAAATCATGGTCACAAGATATAGGATGCTAAACATTCCATTCTCTCCAGAAGGATCATATTCCTGAGGCACAAGCTTCTTGATGCCTCAGCAGCAAGTTCTTACCAACAGACCCTTTTAGGAAATACAACCAACCCGTAATTATATTAAAACAAAGTTGAGACTTTTCTGGACTATGGTAAAGGGAAGCTAATGCAAATTCACCTTTCCTCCCACCCCCAAATCCAAGATAACTTTTTCTTTCCCCAAAATCAAGAGACTATATTTCCATGTTTCATTTGCAGAAGCAAGAACTTGAGTCAATTCAGATTTTTACTTTTCAGATTCAAGTGAAGCAAAATGTTCTTCTTTCATGAGTTCAAATAATTATATATCTAAGAGAAATATAATCTCATCAACTGGATATGAATCTATTATATAGGTATAAAGTGTAAATTTATGTCATTAAAATTACTGCTGCTATTGAAAGCCAAGGGACTGGTTGAGTAAAATTTCAGATTAAATTTAGATAGACAACAGATCAAAATGAAGGGCTGAGTCCTGATCATTCTAGAAAGTAAAAAGCTGTTTGGAAAAGGAGATATAAAGGGAATAAACAATATTAGTAAAAGAAGAACAGCATGGCATCCTTTCACAGAAGAAAATATTTCAAGAAGGAAGAGGTGATCCACTGTGTTTATGCTGCTGGGGTGTTAATTCAGATGTTTATTTGATGTGGATATCATTAGGGACTTTGGAAATTGGAATCTGAAGTGCTAGTGAAGTGTTCATTGTATAGAACAGAGGCATTTAATCCAGTATAACAGAAGAGAAGGGAAATGATAAGTGTTTAGATAGAGGTTAACAGGCTTTATAATGATGCAATTAGATAGATTTCTCCTGATTATTATTTTTTTCTTATGAAATAAGAAGCAATGACATCTATTTAGAATGAGAATTGCAAAGAGAGTTTTGGAGTTGTGGGAAGAGTGGTGAAAATGTGCTAGAGCTCTATGGTAGTAGGAAAATGAGTATATTACACAAAGTCCTCAGACAAGCTGAAGGCCAATGTGAGATGCAACTTTCTCAACAGAAAGCAACAGATTTGTAAAAGGGAAGAACAAATCTGATTCTACAATAGATCTGTTTCTTTTACTTTAACCTTTGTATTCTATTACTTCTGCTTCTAGTAAAGGATGTTGCCTATAGCCTGAAATATACAGGGTAGCCTATTCTTAGGCTCTGACCTTTAAGAGTATAAGGGCTTCTACATTAGTGTAGAGATGATAAATTGTAGAACAGAGAATAACATTTGTCTTGGAGGTTTATATGAACACTGTGACACCTGCAAGAACAAAGGATTCCTACAGGAAAAAGTGTGCACCAACCAACCACTCCCATTCCCCTTTCAATATAAAAGAAACCTTAACTTTCCTGGAGTAAGATGGTTCTCTAGGACATTAGACTGCCATCCTGTCAGTCAGCTAGCTTTCTGAATGAAGTGATTATTTATTGTCTCAACAACTTTTCTCCTGATTCACTGGCCTATGGTATGGTGAACAGAACAGAGCTTGACTCAGCAACATACTGAGCTTCTTCCTATACTTTTCTCCAGCCACCTTCACTGTGTGCTGTTTGGTAGAAACCAAAAAATGGTAGACAGTGAGAACTGGTTGTTTTGCTTTTTTTTCCCAGTAAAGTAAGATGGCAATAGAGTGGTGAGAAGGTTAATTATAGTAACTGTGGAATCTAAATTAGGTTAAATGAGAAATGGAGCTACAGAACAGAGTGAAAATTGTATTGAAAATCTTATAACTTTGTAGATTTGGGGATTAAAAATGCTAGAGTAAGTAATTGGAAAGATAGAAAGTGATATTAACAGAAATGAGACCTGATATAAATACCACAAAATGATGTGGTTATTCCTACTGATAACATCTTGGGCATCATTATATTAGTAATGGATGGAATATGTTAGAGGAAAACATCCCTGGAGAAATTAAAGTCAGGAACTGAAAGTTCAGAGTTTGGGCTGAGTGCTTTTGTGTTTGCTTATTTCTGATACTTAATTTGGATTTACATTATCAAATGCTCCCTCAGATTGTGGTTTTTTCAACTAAATGTATAATTAAAGGTAACAAAGCAAGAGTAAACAGTTTATAATAGTCAACTTCCATGTTAATTTCCAAGTTAATTTTTGAATGACCCCTTTGGTTCATCATTATTTCTTCCAATGTAAATATGTTTTATTTGACATGAGTTTGGGATAATTCCGTTGTTGAAAAATGTAACTGATTCAAAGCATAGATGATTTGTTAGTGTGTGAGAATTTCTCAGTTTCACAATGTTGCTAAGTATATTTCCTATCTACATGTCAAAGCTGAATTCGTAAAACTTAAAGCAGAAAAATGTCTGAACTGTTGATGAATAATTAACTTTTGTTACATCATGTGGGCAGGTGTTCTCTTGACACACAATTAATCTTAAGGGTTTTATCTTCCTAGTCTATTGGCATATGGTCTACATTGTAACCAACACTTGATGACCCAGATGTGAAAAATTTATGGTCGATGCCCCTCACATATTCCTACTAAATCTTTTTATTTTCTCTCATTTAAATTAATTTACTTAATTTTAGGTGTGGGGTAATTACTTTGCAATATTGTGGTGGTTTTTGGCATACATTGATATCAGCCATGGGTGTACCTATGTTCCCCATCCTGAACCCCCCTCCCACATCCCTCCCCATCTCATCCCTCTGGGTTTTCTCAGTGCAATGACTTTGAGTGCCCTGTTTCATTCATCGAATTTAGACTGGTGATCTATTTCACATATGATAATATACATGTTTCAATACTATTCTCTCAAATGATCCCACCCTCGCCTTCTCTCACAGAGTCCAAAAGTCTCTTCTTAATATCTGTGTCTCTTTTGCTGTCTCACATATAGAGTCATCATTACCAACTTTCTAAAGTCCATATATATGTGTTAATATAGTGTATTCGTGTTTTTCTTTCTGACTTACTTCACTCTGTATAACAGGCTCCGGTGACTCCTCAAGACTATTTTTTTTCAAGCTGTAACTGATGAAGGAGTAAATAATTAATGAAGAAATTTAACTGTTACTAGAAAGAATTAAAAAGTTTAGAAAAAAAAAAAAAAAAACCACATAGTATGCCCTGTTAATATCTTCTCTGATGTACTTCAGTTCAGTTCAGTTCAGTTGCTCAGTCATATCCGACTCTTTGTGACCCCATGAATCGCAGCACACCAGGCCTCCCTGTCCATCACCATCTCCTGGAGTTCACTCGGACTCACGTCCATCGAGTCAGTGATGCCATCCAGCCATCTCATCCTCTGTCGTCCCCTTCTCCTCCTGCCCCCAATCTCTCCCAGCATCAGAGTCTTTTCCAATGAGTCAACTATTTGCATGAGGTGGCCAAAGTCCTGGAGTTTCAGCTTCAGCATCATTCCCTCCAAAGAAATCTCAGGGCTGATCTCCTTCAGAATGGACTGGTTGGATCTCCTTGCAGTCCAAGGGACTCTCAAGAGTCTTCTCCAACACCACAGTTCAAAAGCATCAGTTCTTCAGCACTCAGCTTTCTTCACAGTCCAACTCTCACATCCATACATGACCACTGGAAAAACCATAGCCTTGACTAGACGGACCTTTGTTGGCAAAGTAATGTCTCTGCTTTCGAATATGCTATCTAGGTTGGACATAACTTTCCTTCCAAGGGGTAAGCGTCTTTTAATTTCATGGCTGCAATCACCATCTGCAGTGATTTTGGAGCCCATAAAAATAAAGTCTGACACTGTTTCTACTGTTTCCCTATCTATTTCCCATGAAGTGATGGGACCAGATGCCATGATCTTCGTTTTCTGAATGTTGAGCTTTAAGCCAACTTTTTCACTCCCCACTTTCCACTCTCATCAAGAGGCTTTTTAGTTCCTCTTCACTTTCTGCCATAAGGGTGGTGTCATCTGCATATCTGAGGTTATTGATATTTCTCCCGGCAATCCTAATTCCAGCTTGTGCTTCTTCCAGCCCAGCGTTTCTCATGATGTACTCTGCATATAAGTTGATGTACTTAAAGTTTATTAAATTTTTAAAGATATAGTCTACTATACAAACTTATTTTGATACAAGACTAGGAAATTCCATTTAGAAATTACCTTTAGTTTTAGATAGAACTGAATATATCTGAACATATGAGGAGCATTGTACTGAAAAATTCAGAAGAAAGATATATTTTTCTTTATAGTATTTTGGCAATTATGCCTTTAAAATGTTAAGCAAGTTTTTTATTTAAAATATCTCACTTAAAATTTTGCATATGATTCAAAAATTAATAAACATTAAAAACTGACAGTGATACACAGTAGTACAGCTGAGAAATTTAACTCATTTTCTTGACTTTTTAAATTATTGCCAATCATTCCAACTAATTCTGAAGCAGTATTTTTACAGAGTTTGTTTAGAAATATAGCATATACCTTCAGCTGTTGAGCTTATATACATGTCAGGCAATAGCCAGGATTGGGAGATACAAATTGCAACATAAGATGCTACTCTCAAGGAGCTTGAGTATGTTAGACTTTTATGGTTCCTGATCTGTAAATCTGAGGTGACAGCTCTGGAGATTTTTAATGGCAATATTTTTTCTTAGAATTCATGATAGTTGCTGGAATTTAGTGCATCTGTTACTTTCAGGATGAAGCTTAGAAACAGTCTAGGTGGCTTGTTCTCCCAGGAAAATGAAATCCTTATGGTAAAAATAAAATATTTCTTAAATGCTTTGGTAAGACATCCAAGACAATGGTAAAGTTCTTAGTGTTGTTAGATTCAATGACGACAAAGCCTAGTCAATGGCAGAACAAGATAGAACTTAGGGTGGGAGATAACAGTTTTCAATGATATATTAAATCTTAGGCTTGGTTGATCTCAGGATCCTGGAGATGAATATTGGAAGTGAGTAGTAATAGATCAAGTGATACAGACTATCCACAGACAGCTCAGAACACATGAGCAGCTTGTGTTTCCAAGGGCAGGGCTGTACTTGAAGAACATGATGCCTAACCAAATTTGGTCACCTTTTTCTAAGACTTGTCTCCTCACTTGATCTCTATTGTATCAGATGGCATTACTCTCTCAGCTAAGTATTCTTGTCCTCCTTAGGACAAGTGTCTCTAGTGGGGCTGTCACAGCATGAAGCAGGAATGCAGATAAGAGCTGAAATGAGATAAAATTTTGTGGTTTATGTTCAATTATACCCCCAGAGTTGGGTCATATTTTATTACTCAATAATTTCTGTATCTTAGTGCTAGTTTCAGTGGTTTTCCCTTCCATCCATAACAAAATAAGCCTAAGTAAAAGCAAACTGAAAAGTCTAAAAGAACTGGTATACATATTCATAAATATTTATTGAAATGAACAGAATCCCTAGGATTTGAGGCAACTGGAAAAAATCATAAAGATTCAGCCTACAAAATTTTTTAATATAATTCAATCCAATTTGGGGGAGATCAGAGATAAGTTACAGAAAAAATATCATTTGGCCTATTCCCAAATTCATCTGATCTTCAGAGAATCACTTATTAAAACACAAATAAAAGGAACTTGTAATATAGAAAAGATCAGAGTCATGATGGATACTTCCATTAGCAGAGTGGACTATCTGCCAGGCTTCCTGATAGTTCACATAGGCTTAGAGGGAATAAACTTCACCTCACAAGAAAAGCTACAAAAAAATGAAAATATTATTTTTTAAGACTGTAATCTCAAATTTTGGAGAAGGAAATGGCAACCCACTCCAATATTCTTGCCTGGAGAACCCCAGGGACGGGGGAGCCTGGTGGGCTGCCGTCTATGGGGTCACACAGAGTCAGACACGACTGATGTGACTTAGCAGCAGCAGCAGCAATCTCAAATTTCCCCCATGACACCAGACACTGCAGAAATGATAGCCACAACATTCTCTATGAAGTGCTGCATGTTGACAGTTGATCTGGAGCTGGAATTATAAGTGCCTCTCAGGGCAATCTGATGTCCTACCACTGGGGACCATGATGTGTGTACAAAGGACAAAATTTACCTTACATTCTGGCCTAGAGGCTTAAAAGTGAGCATGTAACAGTCTGTCCTAAAATGTGTGCTAGAGATTGAGTTGTATACTCTCAAAATTCACAGGTTGAAGTCTTACCCCTCAGGGTGTTTATATTTGGAGACAGGATTTTAAGGAGGTAGATAAGGTTAAATGAGGGCATAAGGATATTACTGATCCATGATACAATTGCACTGTGTGTGTGTTCACAGAGGAAAGGCAAGGTAAGGACACACAGCAAGAAGGCTGTTGTTTGCAAGCCAGGAAAAAAGGGTCTCACCAAACACCAAGGGCATCTTGATCTTAGGCTTCTAGCTTCTGGAGTTATGAGAAAACAAATTTCTGTTGTTAACACCACCCATCTATGGTATTTTGTTGTAGTAGCTGAGGAGAATAAATTACAAGGTGATTATATTACAAATTATTACCTTCCCAAATTACAAGGTGAGTATATTATCCAGTGGAAAATTGGAAACACTAAGAATCAGGACACTGTTTATCAGTATGACAGAAATTAGACAAACAATTGCTTAATTATTTGACATAAATATGTCATAGTCTCGATTTCCATGTTTGCTATATATTGTGCACACAATTTTCCCGTGCACAAGAATCAGTTTTACATGAAATATGACTATACATAAAGTTCAATTTAACCTCTCTCTTAGGTGAAAATTTAGTCATAACAGTGTCTTCCCCATCCTCATTTGTGGTTGTTATTTCTTTCCCCTCAGGGGGTTTTAAGCTCTGTGGGATGGCTTATAGAGTGTCTTGGCATTTGACTGAGGGAGTTGGTGATTTTGTCTTGGAGGGTTTCTGGTCACACCACCATCTGCTGAAGTGTCCACTGTCTTACCTGAGAGAGGCCATACAGTCGAAGCTAAGTGTAACACAGGTGCCCTTCTCTCAAAATTGAACGACTGCTTTCAGTCAAGATGCATTGGCTTTATTGAGCTGATAGACAGATCTGACTCTCAGGTACAGGAAAACCAGGTGCTTTCCCTGGACAGGTGAGGCCGTGGGAAAGCTGATGGGGTCCCTCACGCTCCGCTGCACCAGCCCCATTGGGCAGTCCGCCCCCTCCCACATCATGGCAGTGAGGCTCACGTCCAACCATAAAGAAGGTCCTCTCCTCCTGCACTGCCACTGCTCCGTGTGCCTCACCTACAGTGGGATGAGACTTCTCAAAGTTTATGTGCACACACGTTACCCAAGGACATGATAAAATCGAGATGACAGTTTAATATGGCTGGGAGAGGGATCGCTTTGGGACTGCAAACAGTGTAGAAACTACTAGAGAATTTCTTATAGATGATGGTCATTAATAGCTCATAGAGGTAAAAAATACAAGGGTAAGAGTTTATACCCTTGATTATATGAATTAATCACCACTCCTCTGATAACCTGTCTTGATTTAAAGTATTTGAATTTAACTGGGGAGTAAATATCAGACAACAATTTATTTTAAAAAATTTGTTAAACTACTCCAGTATCTTTGCCTGGAAAATCCCATGGACAGAGGAGACTGGCAGGCTACTGTCCATGGGGTCACAGGGAGACATGACTTAGTCACCTAACCACCACAAATACATGCTTATCATATTATTTAGCAACCAAGCTATTTGGTATTTACCCAGAGGAGTTGAAACATATACTTGTATAATAGTCTATACATGACTATTTATAGCAGCTCTATTCCTAATTAGAAAAATTTAGAAACAAGATGTCCCCTCAGTTGGTAAATGAACAAACTGTGGTATATTCAGACAATTGAGTATTATTTTAGGGATAAGAAGTGATGAGCTATCAAGCCATGAAAAGACATAGGGGAAACTTAAATGTATATAACTAAGTGAAATCAGAGGAGAAGGCGATGGCACCCCACTCCAGTACTCTTGCCTGGAAAATCCCATGGACGGAGGAGCCTGGTAGGCTGCAGTCCATGGGGTCGCGAAGAGTCAGACACGACTGAGCAACTTCACTTTCACTTTTCACTTTCACATAATGAAGAAGGAAATGGCAACCCACTCCAGTGTTCTTGCCTGGAGAATCCCAGGGTTGGGGGGAGCCTGGTGGGCTGTCGTCTATGGGGTCGCACAGAGTTGGACATGACTGAAGTGACTTAGCAGCAGTAGCAGCAGCAAGTGAAATCAGGCAATCTGGAAATGTTACTTACAGTATGATCCCAACTATATGACATTCTGGAAAAGGCAAAACTATGCAGACAATAAAAAGATTGGTGGTTGTCAGTAGCAGGGTAGGAGAGCGCAAAAGATTTGGGGGGCAGTAAAAATATTCTGTAAGAAACTGTAATGAATTGTATGTGTTATACAGAGAATGCCTACAACCAGGAATGAAACATAATGTAAACCATTGACTCTGGGTGATTGTGACAATGGACATCTTTCCTTGGTTAAAAAAAAAAAAAAAAAAAAAAAAAATGTACCATTTGGTGAGTGATGCTGATAACAGGGTTGTAAAGGACTAATACAGGTTTGATCCCTGGGTTGGGAAGATGCCCTGGGGAAGGAAATGGCAACCCACTCCAGTATTCTTGCCTGTGAAATCTCATGGGCAGAGGAGCCTGGCAGGTTACAGTCCATAAGATCACAAAAAGCCAGACACTGTTGAAGTGATTTAGCACGCACATACACAAGGGACTAATATATGTGTGGAAGATAGGAATATGGAACATCTCTGTACCTTCACAGTTTGCTGTAAACCTAAAACTGCTCTAAAAACAAGAATCCTTAAAAATTAAATAAAACAATGATAATGTTGGCATGAATTTTATTTTTGTTCTCTTTTTAACATCATAACTTTTAATGATATTTCCTAATCTTTTACAATCCTCTATGACCTTATATGCTCATTATCAAGTCCTGAGATCCTGGCAATACAGGCAACAGAACATCTGGCATAGTTTTCCCTTTTCAACTTATCTCATGCTTTTTCCATGAACTTTGAAAGTTCATTTGCATAGTACAATTGCATTGCTTAAAATAAATTATTCAAATTACTTTAATAGAGGCTAGCATATTATATTAAATAAACTGTCATAAATTTGATCAAATGTATCTTATATCTTCCAATTTAAAAGCTAAACCAGAGTAATAATTGTATAAATAAAAAGTGCTTTTTTCCCAAAATTAATTAAAACTTACAACTGAACCTTTTGGATATTCAGATCAATAATACTCAAGACATGAAAATGAAAAGAAAAGCTCATGGTATTTGTTTTTAAGTGCATATAAATATTATGCATATAAGACCCATTGTTTTTTTGTTGGCCATTCTTCTAATAAAACCAGAGGCACAGATATGTTACATTTGCCATATATTAAGAGAGCCATGAGAAGAACACAAAAAGAAATCACTGTATGTTTTGATGGTATGAACAACAAACAAAACACCATGACTTCAGTTATCAAGAGGAAGTCTTGATAGATTTCATAGTGGTCATAGATTTCATAGTGATCAAATCTTATCCATAGTATTTTAAAAATAAAGACAAAATACTTTAAATATTAATTTGTCATTTCTTTGTTGCTGTTGCTTTGAGCCCTTAAAATGCTTTATAAGGGCCTTACCTACAAAGGATCTTTTACTTAAATATTTAATATTTAAGTGTCATGTAAAAGTACTAAGGATGGTGACTACAGTCATGAAATTAAAAGACGCCTGCTCCTTGGAAAGAAAGCTATGACAAACCTAGACAGTGTGTTAAAAAGTAAAGACATCACTGTACCAACAAAGGTCCACATAGTCAAAGCTATGGTTTTTCCAGTAGTCATGTATGGATGTGAGAGATGGAACATAAAGAAGGCTGAGCACCAAAGAAATGATGCTTTTGAACTGCGGTGGTAGAGAAGACTCTTGAGAGTCCATTGGACTGCAAGGAGATCAAACCAGTCAATCCTAAAGGAAATCAACCTTGAATATTCATCAGAAGGATGGATGCTAAAGCTGAAGTTCCAATACTTTGGCCACATAATGCAAAGAACCAACTCATTGGAAAAGACTGATGCTGGGAAAGATTGAGAACAGGAGGAGAAGTGGGTAACAGAGGGTTAGATGGTTGGATAGGATCACCAACTCAATGGACATAAATTTGAGCAAACTCCAGGAGATGGTAAAGGACAAGGAAGCCTGGCATACTCCAGCCCATGGAGTCACAAAGAGTCAGACACGACTTAGCGACTGAACAGCAATATCAAGAAAAAGTAGGTTATATTTTTAGTTTTTTACCTTATATATATTAGCTAAAAAAAAATCACACAGCATATAAGAGAAATATGAAGCTTTTGTCAAATTATGACTGTATCATGAGACCCTGCAAACTGAGACAAGAGCTGGTGAAGTTACATGAGGCCTCCACATCGCCTCGCTATTTTCTGAATATGAAAGCATATGTCAGGATTGTTCCAGTTTTGTATGTAAAGAGCTTGGAAGTTGCTACTCCATCCTAACAAATGAAAATATGAACAAAGTCAACAAAGAAAATAATCAATTCTTACAGGAGATCAGTCCTGGGTGTTCATTGGAAGGACTGATGTTGAAGCTGAAACTCCAATACTTTGGCCACCTGATGCGAAGAGCTGACTCATTTAAAAAGACCCTGATGCTGGGAAAGATTGAGGGCAGGAGGAGAAGGGGATGATGGAAGTTGAGATGGCTGAATGGCATCACCAACTCAAAGGACATGAGTTTGGGTAGGCTCCAGGAGTTGGTGATGGACAGGGCAGTCTGGCGTGCTGCAGTTCATGGGGTCGCAAAGAGTCAGACACAATTGAGTGACTGAACTGGAAGAACCCATAAGACAGGGAAGAAGACAGGGGCAAACCACTGCCCTCATGATTGGAGAGACAGACAGACAAACAAATATCGGGAATAAAAACTCATCAGAGAACACATGTAGGGGAGGAAGCTGCCTGTGGAACCAGAGCCAGGATAGGAACCCCAAACAGTGATTGACAAATTGCCAGGAGCTCAGTGCAGCAATTCTGAAATCTAAAAGTCTGGATGGGAGTACTTCCTTGGCAGCTTGGTGGTAAAGAATTTGCCTGCCATTGCAGGAAACATGGGTTCAGTCCCTGATGTGGGAAAATCCCACATGCCACAGGACGACTAAGAGTGCACCACAACTACTGAGCCTGCGTTCTAGAGCCTGGGAACCACAACTACTGAAGCCCATGGTCCTAGAGCCTGTGTTCTACAAGAGAAACCACTGCAATGAGAAGTCCACACACCACAACTAGAGAGCAGCCCCCTTTGCCCACACAGAGAAAGCCCACATAACAATGAAGACTCAGCACAGTCAAAAATAAATATTTAAATAAAACTGAAAATAAATTAAAATCAAAATCCAGGGGGATCCAGTCATAGGGAAATCCCTACTGTATTACAAGATTTACTTCCAGAAATTCAACGAGATTCCCACGCAAATATCACAGAAAAAAAATCCCCTCTGACTTGTGGTAGAAGAAGGGTAAAGGGAACCACTTTGAAATACACAAGAGAACAGTGTTCTTAACCAAGTCTGCCCTCGGGATAAACAAGCCACAGTCCAATGTGCTGGGAAATCATCACAGCTTAACTGACCTCGGGAAGGGTAAATTTCAACTTCAGCCCACTCTAGCCGTCTCATCCCACTTATTAAGGAGGGTGGAAAAAACTGAACTTCACAAGTGTTCCTTACAGACCACAGATCAGACTCAATAAAAAGCTGAAACCTAATCACACAGGACCATAGAGGATTCCCTTCCCACCACACCTCACTACCTCAGTAAAAAAGATCTATTTGCAGCAGTCCCTTTTACTTGGTACATCGTGGCCAGCTATCAAGAAAACACCACAAAGTATTTCAAAAGATAATAACATTTGAAGAGACAGAGCAAGCATCAGAACCAGACATGGCAGGAAAGTTAGGATTATCATACCAGGAATTTAAAACAAGGGCCTCCCTGGAGGTTCACTGGTAAAGAATACACCTGCCAATGCAGGAGACACAAGTTCAATGCCTAGGTCATGAAGATGAGGAGGAGAAAATGACAACCTACTCCAGTATCTTGCCTGGGAAATCCCATGGACTGAGGAACCTGGTAGGTTACAGTCTATGGGGTCACAAAAAGAGTCAGACACGACTTAGTGACAACAACACAAAAACAAATTTAAAACAAGTATGATTAATACACTCTAACATGCTCGTCAGTATGCAAGAACACAAGGGCAATGTAAGTAAATAATGAAAATACTAAGAAAGAAGCAAAAAGAAATGCTACAAATAAAAAACACTTTCACAATGTAGAATGACTTTGATGGGTTTAACAGTACACTTTGGATACAGTTGAGGAGAGAATCTCTGAGTTTGAAGATACATCAATAGAAACCTCCAATAATGAAAAGTGAAAAGAATAGTGAATGGGGGGAAAAAAAAAAAACATAACAGAATTTCTAATGACTAAGAGACAAAGAAAACAACTATAAAAGTTATTGTTGTTGCTGTTCAGTCTCCAAGTCATGTCCAACTCTTTGTGACCCCATGGACTACAGCATGCCAGGCTCCCCTGTCCTTCATTACCTCCTGGAGTTAAAAGTTACAGCATATGTGTAATGGGAATATCAGAAGGACTAGAAAAAGAAAATAACAAAAGAAATATTTGAAACAATAATGATTGAGAATTTCCCCAATTTAATGTCAGACACATAATGACAGGTGAAGGAGGATTACAGAAAACCAAGCAAAATGAATGCCCAATAAATTATACCTCAACATATCATTTTCTGGAGAAGGAATTGGCAACCCACTACAGTATTCTTGCCTGGAGAATCCCAGGGATGGGGGAGCCTGGTGGGCTGCTGTCCATGGGGTCGCACAGAGTCAGACATGACTGAAGCAACTTAGCATGCATGCATGCATTGGAGAAGAAAATGGCAACCCACTCCAGTATTTTGCCTGGAGAATCTCAGGGACAGAGAAGCCCGGTGGGCTGCCGTCTACAGGGTCGCACAGAGTTGGACATGACTGATGTGACTTAGCAGCAGCAGCATATCATTTTTTAATATAGACAATAAAAGATAAAGAAAAAAATCTTGAAAACAGCCAGAGGATAAAAAACTCCTCTATACTCTATAAGCATATAGAGGAATGAAGATGAGAACTGCACCCAACTTCTCTTCAGAAACCATGCAAGGAATAAGAGAGTAAAGTGAACTACTTTAAATGGTCAGAAAAAGACCACTAACCTAAAATGCTGTACCCTCTGAATTTATCCTTCAAATGTGAAGGGAGAAAAAGACTTTTCTAACAAAAATTGAATTTGTTGCCAGTAGACCTGTTATGCAAGAAATGTGAAAAGCAGTTCTTTAAAGAGAATGCACTGTTAAGTATAAAATAAGCTACAAGGATACATTATACAGCACAGGGAATATAGCCAATAATTTGTAATAACTATGAGTGGAGTATGACCTTTAAAATTGGGAATCACTATCTTGCATACATCTAAAGCATGTTAAAAAATATATGTCAGAAACTTGGATCTATATAAAGAAGTGAAGAGCACTGAAGATGAAGTGAAAGTAATAAATTTATTATTATTAGTTGATCTAACATTAGCTTGCTCAAAATAATAGCAACATGTACTTTATTATATATATATATATATATATAAAATTTACATGGTTATGTATGTTTATAAAAGTGAAAGAATGACAGCATTAACCAAAGGGATGAGAGAGAGGAATGAGACTGATTTGGTTGGTATAAGGTATTCGAAGTACCCTTCAAGTAGTAAACTGTAATTTGAAAGTGAACTTGGATTTGTTGTTAATATATTCTGCAAACTTGAGGGCAACCACTAGTTTTTTTATAAAAGCACAACTGATATGCTAAGAAAGAAGATAAAATGGAATTACAAAATTCTCAATTAAAACCACAAAAGGAGAAAAAAGTTGAAGACAAAAATAGGAACAAAAACAATGGCAACAAGAAGAATATAGTGATGAACATGGTAGATATTAATCCATCTCTACCAATAATCCCTTTGAGTATCAATGATCTGAATATACCAACTAACAGACAAAGACTGTCAGAATGGATCAAAAAAATGTGAGTGAACTACAAGAAACCTACTTTAAATATAAAGTACATGTGGATTAAGAATAAGCAAAGAGATAAAAATACACCAAATTAACCTAAATGAATGTAGGACTAGCTGTACTAATTTCAGAGAGTAGACTTCAAAGCAAGGAAAATTAATCAGGAATAATGAAAGATGTAACAAAATGAAAAGGGGGAAATTTCTTCCACAAGACATAACAATCCTTAATGAGCACACATCTAACAGAGCATTTAACAACATGAGGCGAAAACGGATAGAACTGCATAGACAAATAGGTGAGTCTACTATTAGTTATATACTTCAACACCTCTCTCCCCAAAATAGATTTTTTTCAGCAGGCAGAAAATCAATACATACTGAACTCAACAATACCATCATTCAACTGCATACAATTATTATCTATAAGCTACTTCATCCAATGGAAGAATACACATTCTTTTCAACCTCACATACAATTATTCACCAAATAGATCACATTCTGGGCAAACAAAGAAATCACATAATACATCCTTTCAGACCAACATGAAACTAAACCAAAAATCAATAACAAAGAAAACTGGAATCTCAAAATACATGAAAATTAAGCAATACAATTCTAAATAACACACAAGCCAAAGAAGAAATGTCAAAGGAAAGGAAATATTTTGAAGTAATTGAAAATGAAAATGTGGCCCATCAAAATTTGTGGGATACAGTAAATAAAGGCAGTTCTTAGAGGCATTTATAACACTGAATGCATATGCTAGAAAAGATCTACAATAATCTAAGCTTTCATCCAAAAAAACTAGAAACAGAGCAAGTTACATGCAATATAAGTTGAAGGACAGAAGAATTAGAGAAGAAATCAATGAAATTGGAAACAATACAGAAAACAACAACAAAAAATAATCACTGAAATCAAACAACTGCTCTTTGAAAAGATCAATACAAATCAATAAACCTCAGCCAAGCTCACTACTAGGAAAAAGACTTACTAAAGTCATAAATAAAACAGAACCTTACTATAGATCCTGTGGAAATTTAAAGGCTAATAAAGGGATGCTATAAACAAATCTATGCCTACAAACTGGATAACCTAGATAAAATGGTCCATTTCTTTAAAGACATATGCTTTCAGAATTCACAGAGGAAAATAATAGGTATTCTTAATAGGCCTATATGTAACAACAAAATTGAATCAATTATTAAAGACCTTTTAAAACATAAAACACCTGATGCAGTTGAATCCACCAATAAATTCTACCAAACATTTGACAAGTAATTTTACTAATTCTCTGCAATCTCTTTCAGATACAGAAGCAAAGGAATTACTTTCTAACTCATTCTGTGAGGCCAGCATTACTCTAATGCCAAAATTAGAAAAAGATGTCAATAAAGTAAAACTATAAAACAATATATTTCATGAACATGGACACAAAAATCCTCAACAAAATATTATCAAGTTGAATCCAAAAAAGCACAAAATAAGTGTAAACTATGATATGAGATTTATCCCAGGTATGCAAAGCTGGTTCAGAATTTGAAAATTATTGTAATCCATCTTATAACCAGGCCAAAAGAAGAAAAATCACATGATGAGATTATCAGATGTAGAAAAAAGCATGACAAAAATCCAGCCTTCATGCATGATAAAAACTCAATAAACTAGGAATAGACAAGAACACCCTCAACTTGATGAAGAATATCTACTGAAAAAAACATATACACCTAACATTTTAGTTGATGTTGGGAAATCTGAGGTTTTCTCAGTAAACTCAAGAGACAAGGTAAGGATGTCTTTTCTCAATACACTTTTTCCAGTGTCTTAGTGGAATTATTAGTAAATCAAATAAATGGGATAAAATAAAAAGTATATAGAGTGGGAAGAAAGACATAAAACTGACTTGTTGACTGGGGATTTGATTATCTATGTAGAAAATTTGCATAAATCAAATTCGTGGAACTAATCAGTGATTATAGGAAGATTGCAAAATACAAAGGTTATTACATTAAAGTCAGCTTCATTCCTATATACTAGCAAAGAGCAAGTGGAATTAAAAACATAGTATTATTTATACTACCACCTCCAGAATTGAAATACTTGAATATAAATATAACTATAGTAAAATAATGCTCAAAATTCTCCAAACCAGGCTTCAGCAATATGTGAACCGTGAACTTCCTGATGTTCAAGCTGGTTTTAGAAAAGGCAGAGGAACCAGAGATCAAATTGCCAACATCTGCTGAATCATAGAAAAAGCAAGAGAGTTCCAGAAAAACATCTATTTCTGCTTTATTGACTATGCCAAAGCCTTTGACTGTGTGGATCACAATAAACTGTGGAAAATTCTGAAAGAGATGGGAATACCAGACCACCTGATGTGCCTCTTGAGAAATTTGTAGCCAGGTCAGGAAGCAACAGTTAGAACTGGACATGGAACAACAGACTGGCTCCAAATAGGAAAAGGAGTTCGTCAAGGCTGTATATTATCACCCTGTTTACTTAACTTCTATGCAGAGTACATCATGAGAAACGCTGGACTGGAAGAAACACAAACTGGAATCAAGATTGCCGGGAGAAATATCAATAACCTCAGATATGCAGATGACACCACCCTTATGGCAGAAAGTGAAGAGGAACTCAAAAGCCTCTTGATGAAAGTGAAAGTGGAGAGTTAAAAAGTTGGCTTAAAGCTCAACATTCAGAAAACGAAGACCATGGCATCCGGTCCCACCACTTCATAGGATGTAGATGGGGAAACAGTGGAAACACTGTCAGTCAGTATTTTTTGGGGCTCCAAAATCACTACAGATGGTGACTGCAGCCATGAAATTAAAAGACGCTTACTCCTTGGAAGGAAAGTTATGACCCACCTAAATAGCATATTCAAAAGCAGAGACATTACTTTGCCAACAAAGGTCCGTCTAGTCAAGGCTATGGTTTTTCCTGTGGTCATGTATGGATGTGAGAGTTGGACTGTGAAGAAGGCTGAGCACTGAAGAATTGATGCTTTTGAACTGTGGTGTTGGAGAAGACTCTTGAGAGTCCCTTGGACTGCAAGAAGATCCAACCAATCCATTCTGAAGGAGATCAGTCCTGGGTATTCATTTGAAGGAATGATGCTAAAGCTGAAACTCCAGGACTTTGGCCACCTCATGCGAAGAGTTGACTCATTGGAAAAGACTCTGATGCTGGGAGGGATTGGGGGCAGGAGGAGAAGGGGACGACAGAGGATGAGATGGCTGGATGGCATCACTGACTCGACAGACATGAGTCTGAGTGAACTCTGGGAGTTGGTGATGGACAGGGAGGCCTGGCATGCTGCAATTCATGGGGTTGCAAAGAGTTGGACACGACTGAGTGACTGATCTGATCTGATCTGATATATATACAAAATCAACATGAGGAAAATTACAAAACTCTGATGAATAAAATCAAAGAAGTAATTATAAATAAGATATTTTATATTTGTGGATAGAAAGCCTGAATATTGTCAAGATATCTGGTCTTCCCAAATTGACCTGTAGATTCAATGCAATCCCATTTGAAACCCCAGAAAGTTATTTTCTGGATATTTACAAACTGACTTTAAACTGTATAAGGAAGGAAAAAGTCACAGAATAACCATCACAATAAATAAGTGAAGGAAGATGGTTGGAGGTAGCACTATCTGGCTTGAAGATTATAAACATACAGTAATCAAGACAGTGTGGTACTGGTCAAAGTAAAGACTAAATAGAACAGTGGAACTAATTCCATAGGAATAAGAGAACAGACTCTGTAGGATTTCAGTACCTGTAGACCATGAAATTTGTGCACATGGTCTTATGTGTCTGGATATGTTTCAGTGTCTCCTAGTTTATAGTCTGTGGGAACTTGAATAGAATTTGAAATCTACTGCTGTGTGAAAACTGTATAAATCAATAATGTCAAGTTGGTTCATAATGATTTTCAGGCCTATTATATTCTTCTACTTCTCTATACATTCATTCAATTAATTTCTGTACATTCATTCAACTAATTTCTGAGAGTTTGGTATTGAGACTCCAACTAAAAATGTGAATTTATCTACCTAAAACAAACAAAATATGTTTATTGTTTAGTCACTCAGTTGTGTCTGACTCTTGGCCATCCCATGGACTGTAGCCTGCCAGTTTCCTCTGTCCATAGGATTTCTCAGGCAAGAACACTGGAGTGCATTGCCATTTCCTTCTCTGGGGAATCTTTCCAACCCAGAGATTGAACCTGGGTCTCTTGCATTAACAGGAGGATTCTTTGGGAAAAATATTAATTTATCTGCTTAAAAGAAACAACTGTAATATACAGTGGAACTATATGTAATTTGCTCTGTATTTTCCACGTCTCCTGTAATTGTGTTATCATATTTCATAATTTAAAAAATAAAAAGATAAAGATAAAGAACAATGGACAAAATAAAGAGCTCAGAAATAGACTACCATGAATTTAGTCAATTGATCTCTGATGAATGATCAAAGGCAAGACAATGGAGCAAGAGAGTCTTTCAATGAATGTTGCTGGAAAAACCAGACAACATCCACATATCAAAAAATGAAGGTGGACACTACCTTACTCCCTTCAAAAAATTAGCTCAACATAAATCACAAAAGTCCTAAATACAAAAGTCAAAACCATAAAATTCCTAAAAGTTAGAAAATCTAGATATAGCAATGGCATTTTAGACACAACAAAGGCACAGTTCATAAAAGAAATAATTAATAAGCTGGACTTAATTGAAATAAAAACTTCTGTGCATCAAAAGTCAATGACAAGAGAGTCAGAAGACATGACACAAACTGGGTGGGGGGAATATTTGCAAAGGACATCTCAGATTAAAGAACTGTTAGTCAAGATTACATTCTAGGAAAGGCAAAACTACAGAGATAGGAAAAAAAAAAATCAGTGATTGCAAGGGTCTGTGAGGGCTCTTAATGGGAGGACAGAGCATTTTTAGGGCAGTAAAACCTGCCTGTATGACATGATGGTGGTGGACACAGTTCACACTATGCATATGTCTAAACCCCTAGAATCCAATACCAAGAGTAAACACAAGAAAACACAGATTTGGGGTGATTACAATGTGTCAGTGTTGGTTCAACAGTTCTAACAAACTGTTAGACCTTCCACTGTAATGGGAAACGTTGATAATGAAGAATTCTATGCAAATGTGGGGATGGGCACACAGGCATACTTCCTTAATTCTGCTGTGAACCTAAAACTGACCTCAAAAAAGAAAGTCTTAGGGCATCCTGCTCAGACTTCTGCACACAGCAACAAACTGAGGACTTTGTGCAGCCATTAGGCACTAGGAACTCAGGTCTGAAGGGCCAGGTCAAAGTTTCTGCCCAGGGCACCCCATGAGCAAGAGAAGCTGGACCAAGCACAAAAGAAAAGAAGAAAAGTTTTATCTCCATGAATTGGAAAAAATTACAAAGAAAAGTCTCAATGATTACACAAAATCATTCCAAGATGATGCTCTTTTTTGCCAAAAGAGAGAGATAAAGCCCTGAGCCTTTGGAGTAGGAACACTGACTCCAAGACCCTAGACTACCAAAGAACTAACCCTAGGGAGTATCAAATAGTGAGAACTCACACAAAGGAAACCACTTGAATATAAGACCCAGTATCACCCAACCACCAGTAGGACCCTGTGCAGGATGCCTCATCTAAATAATAAACAAAACAAAAATACAAACCCAATCATCAGAAGACAGGATTGCCGCCTCACTCAGCTTTGCCTATCAGAGGAAAACCAGACAAACAAAACAAAAACTCAGCACAAATATCACTCTATACGAAGCCTACACAAACCACTGGACCAACCATAGGAGGGAAGAAATGAAAAGGAAGAAAGAATTTAACCTTGAGGCCTGGAGAAGGAGTCCTCAAACATAAAAAGTTAAAAAAAAAAATAATGCAAAGGCCAAGAAATACTACACAAGTGAAAGAACAAACTAGAAACACCAAAGTCCAAATAAATGAAGAAGAAATAGGCAAACTACCTGAAACAGAATTCAGAATAATGACAGTAAAGATGATAAAAAAAAAAACCTTGAAAAAAAAATGTAGAAAATGCAAAAATCAATTAACAAAGGCCTAGAAGAATTAACGAATAAGCATACAGAGACAAACAACATAATTACTGAAATTAAAAATGCTCTGGAAGGAAACAATAGCAGAATATCTAAAGCAGAAGAACGAATCAGTGAGCTGGAAGATAAAGTGGTGGAAATAGCTTCTGAAGAACAGAATAAAGTGAAAAGAATGAAAAGAACTGAGGATAGTCTCAGAGACCTCTGGGACAATGTCAAATGTGTCAACATTCGGATTATAGGGGTCCCAGAAGAAGAAGAGAAAAATAAAGGATATGAGAAAATTTTAGAAGAGATTATAGTTGAAATTTTCCCCACCACAGAAAAGGAAATAGTCAATCAAGTCCAAGAGGCACAAAGAGTCCCATACAGGATAAACCCAAGGAGAAACATGGCAAGACATATACCAATAAAAATTACTAAAATTAAACACAAAGAAAGAATATTAAAAGCAGCAAGGGAAAAGCAACCAGTAACATACAAGGGAAACACCATACCCTTAACAAGCTGATCTTTCAGTAGAAACTCTACAGGCCAGAATGGCAGGGTATATTTAAAGTACTGAAAGGAAAAAATCTACAACCAAGAATTCTGTACCCAGCAAGGACCTCATTCAAAATTGATGGAAACATGAAAAGCTTTTCAGAGAAGCAAAAGTTAAGAGAATTCAGTACCATCCAACCAGCTTTACAACAAATGTTAGAGGGACTTATATAGGCAAGAAATACAAGAGAAGAAAACAATCTCAAAAGTCAAACCCCAAACAGTTAAGAAAATGGCAATAGGAACATATATATCAATAATTAATTTAAATGTAAACAATTAATGCTCTAACCTAAAGACACAGACTAGCTGAATGGATACAAAAACAAGACCCATAGACTTGCCATCTTCAAGAAACTCTCTTCAGACATAAAGACACATAGACTGAAAGTGACAGGATGGGAAAATATATTCTATGCAAATGGAAAGCAAAAGAAAGCTGGAGTAGCAGTCCTCATATCAGACAAAATAAACCTTATAAAAAAAAAATACTATAAGAGATAAGAAAGGACACTACATTGATCATAGGATCAATCCAAGAGGAAGACATAACAATTGTAAATATCTATGCACCCAACTTAGGAGCACCTCAATACATAAGACAAACACTAACAGACATAAAAGGAGAAACTGATAATAACACAATAATAGTACAAGTCTTTAACATCCCACTCACACCAATGGACAGATCATCACAACAGAAAATTAAGGAAACACAAATCTTAAATGATACATTAGATGAGATGGATCTCACTGATATCTTCAGGACATTCCATCCAAATGCAGAAGAATACACCTTTTTCTCAAGTGCACATGGAACATTCTCCAGGATAGACCACATCTTGGGTCACAAATCAAACACCAGTAAATTTAAGAAAATTGAAATCATATCAAGCATCTTCTTCAACCACAACACTATGAGACTAGATATCAATTACAAGAAAAAAACTGTAAAAAACATAAACCCACAGAGAGTTAAACAATACATTTCTAACTAACCAAGTTACTGAAGAAATCCAAAGGGAAATCAAAAAATTTTTAGAAACAAATGACAATGAGAACACGACTTTGCAAAATCTATGGGGTGCAATAAAAGCAATTCTAAGAGTGAAGTTTATATCAATATAATCTTACCTCAGAAAACAAGAAAAATATTGAAGAGACAACCTAACTTTACACTTAAAACAACTGGGAAAAGAAGAACAAAAAAACTCCAAAGTTAGCAGAATGAAAGAAATCATAAAAATCCAAGCAGAGATAAATGAAAAAGAAATGAAAGAAACAATAGTAAAGATTAATAAAACTAAAAGCTCGTTCTTTGAGAAGATAAACTTGACAAAATTTTAGCCAGATTCATCAAGAAAAAATGAGAGAAGAATCAAATCACCAAAGTTAGAAATGAAAAAGGAGCAGTTACAACAGACAATGCAGAAATACAAAGGATTATAAGAGACAGTTATGAACAACTATATGGCAATAGGGATAACCTAGAAGAAATTGACAGATTCTTAGAAAATTTCAATCTTCCAAGACTGAACCAGGAAGACATAGAAATTATGAACAACCCAAATATAAGCACTGAACTTGAAGCTGTGATCAAAAATCTTCCCATAAACAAAAGCCCAGGACTAGGTGGCTTCAAAAAGAATTCTATCAAATATTTAGAGAAGAGCAAATGCCTATCCTTCTGAAACTCTTTCAAAAAATTACAGAGGAAGGAACACTTTCAAATGCATTCTAAGAGGCCACCATCACCCTGATACCAAAACCAGACAAAGACAATACGCACACACACACAAAACTATAGGCCAATATCACTGATGAACATAGATGCACAAAACCTCAACAAAATTTAGCAAACAGAATTCAGCAATACATCAAAAAGCTCATACACCATAATCAAGTTGGGTTTATTCCAGGGATGCAAGGATTCTTCAATATTCAGAAGTCAATCAATGTGATACACCATATTAACAAATTGAAAGATAAAAACTATATTATCCTATTACTAGATGCAGAAAAAGCCTTTGACAAAATTCAGCACCCATTTACGATTAAAACTCTTCAAAAAATGGGCATAGAAGGAACCTACCTCAACACAGTAAAGGCCATATATAATAAGCCTACAGAAAACATTATTCTTAATGGGGAAAACCTGAAAGCATCCCCCTTAAGGTCAGGAACAAGACAAGGGTGTCCACTTTCACCACTATTATTCAACATAGTTCTGGAAGTCCTAGCCACAGCAATCAGAGAAGAAAGTGGAATAAAAGGAATCCAGACCAGAAAAGAAGAAGTAAAACTCTCACTGTTTGCATATGACATGATACTGTACATAGAAAACCCTAAAGATACTATCAGAGCTAATCAGTGAATTTAGCAAAGCCCCAGGATACAAAACCAATACACAGAAATCACTTGCATTTCTATTTATTAATAATGAAAAATCAGAAGGAGAAATTAAGGAATCAATCCTATTCACCATTGCAACAAAAAGAAAAAAATATCTAGGAATAAACTTACCTAAGGAGACAAAAGAACTGTACACAGAAAATGAAATAAATCAAAGATGACAAAACAGATGGAGAGATATTCCATGTTCCTGGGTAGGAAGAATCAATATTATGAAAATGACTGTACTATCAAATGTGATCTACAGATTCAATGCAATCTCTATCAAATTACCAATGGCATTTTTCACAGAATTAGAACAAAAAATTTCACAATTCATATGGAAACACAAAAGACCCCGAATAGACAAAGCAGTCTTGAGAAAGAAGAATGGAGCTGCAGGAATCAACCTTCCTAACTTCAGATTATACTACAAAGCTACAGTCATTAAGACAGTGTGGTACTGGCACAAAAACAGAAGTGTAGACCAATGGAACAAGATAGAAAGCCCAGAAATAAACCCATGCACCTAAGGGTACCTTATTTTTCACAAAGGAGGCAAGAATATACAATGGGCAAAGATAGCCTCTTCAATAAATGGTGCTGGAAAAAGTGGACAGTTACATGTAAAAGAATGAAATTAGAACATTCCTAACACCATACGTAAAGATAAACTCAAAATGGATTAAAGACCTAAATGTGTAAGCCTAGAAACTACCAAACTCTTAGAGGAAAACATAGGTAGAACACTCAATGACATAAATCAAAGCAAGATCCTCTATGACCCACCTCCTGGGGTAATGGAAATAAATCAAAAGTAAGCAAATGGGACCTGATTAAACATAAAATCTTTTGCAAAGCAAAGGGAACTATAAACAAGGTGAAAAGACAACCCTCAGAATGGGAGAAAATGATAGCAAATGAAACAACTGACACAGGGTTAATATCCAAAATATACAAGCAGCTCATGCAACTCAATACTAGAAAAACAAACAACCCAATCAAAAAGTGACAAAAAGACATAAACAGATATTTCTCCAAAGAAGACATACAGATGACAAACAAACACATGAAAAGATGCTCTGCTGCTGCTGCTGCTAAGTCACTTCAGTCGTGTCCAACTCTGTGCGATCCCATAGAAGGCAGCCCACCAGGCTCCCCCGTCCCTGGGATTCTCCAGGTAAGAACACTGGAGTGGGTTGCCATTTCCTTCTCCAATGCATGAAAGTGAAAAGTGAAAGTGAAGTCGCTTAGTCATGTCCAACCCTCAGTGACCCCATGGACAGCGGCCTTCCAGGCTCCTCCATTCATGGGATTTTCCAGGCAAGAGTACTGGAGTGGGGTGCCATTGCCTTCCCTGGAAAAGATGTTCAACATTGCTCAAAGGAGAAACTCAAACCAAAACTACAATGAGATATCACCTCACACCAGTCAAAATGGCCATTCAGGATGGGGAACACATGTATACCTGTGGCGGATTCATTTTGGTGTTTGGCAAAACTAATACAATTATGTAAAGTTTAAAAATAAAATTAAAAAAATAAAATTATATAAAATTAAAAAAAAAAAAGAAATACTAATTTGAAAAAAAAAAATCTACAAACAATAAATGCTGGAGAGAATGTGGAGAAAAGGGCATGCTCTTGCACCGTTGGTGGGAATGTAAATTGATACAGCCACTATGGAAGACAGTATAAAGATTCCTTAAAAAAAAAAAAAAAAACAAAAAAAAAAAAACTAGAAATAAAACCACCATATGACCCAAAATTCCCACTTCTAGGCCTATACCCCAAGGAAACCAAAATTGAAAAAGACACATGTATCCCATTGTTCATTCCAGCACTATTTACAATATCTAGAACATGGAAGCAACCTTGATGTCCATTGACAGATGAATGGATAAAGAAGCTGTGGTCCATTTACACAATGTAATATTACTCAACCATAAAAAGGAACACATTTGAGTCAGTTCTAATGAGGTGGATGAACATAAAGCCTATTATACAGAATGATGTAAGTCAGAAAGAGAAAGATAAATATTGTATTCTAATGCATATATATGGAATCCAGAAAAATGATACTGAAGAATTTATTTACAGGGCAGGAATGGAGAAAGAGACATAGAGAATAGACTTATGGGCATAGGGAGAAGAGAGGAGAGGGTGAGATATATGAAAAGAGTAACATGGAAACTTACATTACCATATGTAAAATAGATAGACAATGGGAATTTTCTGTATGGCTCAGGAAACTCAAACACAGCCTCTGTATCAACCTAGAGGGGTGAGATGCAGAGGGAGATGGGAGGGAGTTTCGAAAGGGAGGGAAATATGTATACCTATGGCTGATTCATGTTGAGGTTTGACAGAAAACAACAAAATTCTGTAAAGCAATTATCCTTCAATTAAAAAATATTTTTTTAGAAAAGAAATTCTTAGGAAAACATGCTGAATTAGAGAAATGCTCCTTTTATTTTCTTTATCTTCTCTAGTTGAACATAAACAACTGACCACCCAATTCTTAACATATGAAGGAGGGGTGTCTTCCACTTGTATTAATTTGCTGCTCTATTGTCATTTAGAGACAATGGTTTTCATGGACTCGAGGTTTTCCATCCCTAAGAGGAGGGACTGTGCTAATTAAGCACATTTAAAATGGAAAAACATAATTCTATTTTGCCTCTGGCTTTACTCAGCCTATATTTACTGATGCTTGTTACATTTTATTAAGCATGAATTATACTTCTGAATAAATTAAACCTTCTTTCCTCTCCATCATACCTGTACTCACCCAATTTACTAGGTATTAAAGTTGCATAAATTTGCAAACCAGCCAGTTGGCTTCCTGGGCATACAAGCAAATTATGGAACAGCTTCCTGCAATGCTAAACCCCAGAAGAATTTAAAAGAGTCTGTGAATTCAGTGCTAAGGTTTATTTTCCAGCCAGGAGCCAAATATCTAAATCATGTTCAGCACCATGTACCTGTCTTCTGAATGCTATTTACAGTTGTGTATATTTATTGGTTTTCCTTGGTGTAAAGCAATATGCTTTCCTTTCTCTTTATCTCTCTCCTTTCTTCCACTCTTAAACACACAAATTGCTAGCAAAAGTCAATATGGTACATCATCAAAAAATGCCAAGTTATAAAAATTATTAACTGTCCAAACTATATCCTTATATCATTGTACCTAAACTGTACCTTCTGGTCTCTGTGGCTGCTTACTAATTCCTTTTCGTTACTGAAATTTTCTAAGGAATGTATAACAATTTAATATCATTTTCAGTGCATAAGCTTTAAAAAGTTGACATATATCTAGGTACACATAATACTCTCAATTTTGCCTTTTGATTTAAGACTTACTTAAAACAAATATATTTATTATATATATTTTCATTATATATATATATATATTTATATATATATTTATATATGCCTCTGCTTCCTGCCTGTAAAGTAGAAGTTGTGAACTGAGTAAATGAGATGATATATGTGGAGTGGGCACAAAACTTGGCACACAGTAAAGTTTGTACCTTACCCCAAAGTTACACAACCATCCACCAGTAAGAACCATGTGTCAAACCTAATGATACTAGTAATGAAACTGATTTAACAAATCAAAGCTATCATTCTCGCACCATTTCTCTTATCTCCTGAGACTGGCTATGCATTAAGGATTAAAAAATTTATTTATACTCTGCAGTCTGCACTGTTCTTAAAGACACCAATTTTCCAATGCAGTAGCAGGTATTTCTCTGGGAACAGAATATTAGGGACTTTATTTGTGTTTCCTATCAGTGATGTCAACTATGGCCCAAGTTTGAGCAATGTCACATTTTTACTGGCAAATACACAAGCTCAGTCAATACTTTTGATTTCTTCATTGCTTATATGATTATAACCTGTATATAAATTTAGACTCTCTCCAAAAAATATTTATGACAATATTGTATCTGTGAGATATTCAAGTGCTTTCTGTTCCGTATTGTGTGGTGACTTCTCAGAGTCCATTAAACTACACAAAAATTGTGAAATTAAGCTGTAAAAATACTGAAGATAGTGATATATCCAATTCAATCATAGTTAACTATTTTAAAATTTTAGATGCAGACTCTTAAAGAAGTTTAGGAAAAATGGCACCCCACTCAAGTGTTCTTGCCTGGAGAATCCCAGGGACGGGGGAGCCTGTGCCGTCTATGGGGTTGCACAGAGTCGGACACGACTGAAGCGACTTAGCAGCAGCAGCAGCAGCATCCAAACAAGAAGTTCATAGCTGCACTATTCACAATAGCCAAGACATGGAAACAACCTAAATGTTCATTGACAGATGAATGGATAAAGAAGACATGGCACATACACACAATGGAATACTGTGTGTGCTAAGCCTCTTCAATCTTGTACAGTCTTTGTGATCCTATGGACTGTAGCCCACCAGGCTCCACTGTCCATGGGATTTTCCATGCAAGAATACTGGAGTGGGTTTCCATGCCCTCCTCTAGGGGATCTTCCTGACCCAGGAATTGAACCCTGTATCTCAAATGCCTCCTGCACTGTCAGGCAATTTGTTTACCACTAGTGCCAGCTGGGAAACTCACAATAAAATAATACTCGGCCATAAAAAAGAATGATATAGTTCCATTTGCAGTAATAGAAATGGACCTACAAATTACCATACTAAGTGAATTAAGTCAGAAAGATAAATACCATATAATATCTCTTATATGTAAAATCTAAAGTAGGACACAAATGAACTTATATATGAGGCAGAAACAGACTCACAGACATAGAGAACAGGTGTGTGGTTGCCAAGGTGGAGATGTGCTGGGGGAGGGATGGATTAGGAGTTTGGGATTAGCAGATGCAAACTACTATACACAAAGTGGATAAACAACAAGGTCCTACTGTATAACACATGGAACTATATTCAATATCCTGGGATCAACTATAATGGAAAAGAACATAAAAATAGGAACATATACATATGTATAGCAATCACTTTGCTGTACAGCAGACATTAACACATTATAAATCAATTATATTTCAATAAAAATAAAATCAGAAAAACATATCCTGTTACATAGGCACATATTATTCTTTTTTCTTTTACCAATTCTGTGTTGAAAGTTCCTAATAGCTTCTTTATATTGACATAAAAATAATCAGTGAAAAAGACTGACTTTGAAATAAAGTATATTTTAGAGTTATGGCTTAATTAAGATGTTTTCCTTGAACTCTTCATTGGTAGGAGTGGGCTATGGCAGATTTCTGACAACAATAGCAGTCTCAAAATATTCACATTATGACCCTGAAGTCCTGCATATGTCTCTATATTCTCTATTGTTTGCTTTTGCATAAAAGCATAGGAGAACTGTGGTGCTAGAGAAGACTCTTGAGAGTTGGTTAGGCAGCAAGGAGATCAAATCAGTCCATCTTAAAGGAAATCAGCCCTGAATGCTCATTGGAAGGACTGATGCCGAAGCTCCAATACTTTGACCACCTGATGTGAAGAGCTGACTCATTGGAAAAGACACATGCTGGGAAAGATTGAAGGCAGGAGGAGAGGAAAACAAAGGATGATATGGTTGGATGGCATCACTAACTCAATAGACAGGAGTGTTAGCAAACTCTGGGAGATAATGAAGGACGGGAAAGCCTGGTGTGCTACAATCCATATGGTCACAAAGAGTCAGATACAATTTAGCTACTGAACGCAACAACATAGAAGAATTATAAGAACCATTATGATGGCTTTTTTCTCTACTAGGATTTCAGCCAATAAAGACAGTAGATTCTTCCCTATTTAGTAAGGGCTAAGTCACAACAAAGGGAAGAGCATTTTTTACATTTGGATCCTAGAATAATGGTTATTATCTTAGAGGAACATTTGACAATTATTGGATACAGCATATAAATGAAAGTAAAAGATTGTAGGATAAGGACCGGACTTACAGGTATATTTTTAAAACATTTTGAAAAATATTTATTCTATTTGTTAAAAGTCCTTGTGACTATAAAGTGAGAAATTGGGTACTTATTCCTTAGAGAATTGTCTTTGAACATCTATTTTACTTCCTTCAGTTTTCTTAGCTAGTACACCACAATTGTTTCTACAGTATCCCTTCTGCTTAAAGCATCTACAAGGATCTTTATCAGGTGTCTCCAGAATAGTCTTCAAGTGTGAAAAAGTGAAAGTGAAAGTCACTCAGTAGTGTCCAACTCTTTGTGACCCCATGGACTATATAGTCCATGGAGTTCTTTAGGTCAGAATATTGGAGTGAGTAGCCTATCCCTTCTCCAGGGGATCTTCCCAACCCAGGAATTGAACCAGGGTCTCCTGCATTGCAGGCAGATTTTTTACCAATTGAGATATCAGGGAAGCTCAACTGTGAGACCATCAGTTTACTCTGGGTCTTAACATTTTGTTCTAGGGCATTTTCAAAATGTACACTAATGAGTTGGTGATTCAGCAATGGGACTACTTTCCATTCTATTTCTTGCTTTCATTTCAAAGCTTCTATTTATAGCTAAGGTCATTCATAAAAGTCAGGAAACACTGAACTTCCTTTAGGATTTCTTGCTGTGTAATATACAATGTTTAACCTATTGCTGAAAAGTCCATGTGTTCATGATTTTTCCCTCCTCTCAGGCCAGAAAAATCCATTTTGGCAGGGAAGGCTTTATAAACAATCTCCCAAACAGCTTGTCAAAGAGCATGGCTTTTCTAAACATTTCTGGTTTTTCATGAAATTAGCTCTTTCTTAGGGTCTTCCTACATTGCTTTATCCTTCCATAATTTGCCTTTCATACCATAAGAAATAATATAGACAGGTGGCCTCTAGATTGCCTGCTATTATTCTCAAGTCCTCTGAATTGTCCTTCTTGCCTAAGTTTGAAAATTTTTAGACAATGTCTTTTGGTTCATAATGAGACTAGAGTTTAAAGTGTGTCTTCTTCAAAAATTTTAATGTGAATAAGCAAGTGAACTTTAGGCTTTCTAACTGAAAGAGAAATTAAGTTTATCATTTCTTTCTATTAAGAAAGAAAGAAGGCAGAGGGTAATGGAAAAGTACAGAATAGGAAAATAGGTTAAAGCCATTAGACTCAAGTTGTGACTTGGAGTATGCTAAAGTAGTATTGTTTCAGATGTTTTGCATCTTCTTGGGACTTGGTAAACAATCTTAAGGAAGTGATTCTGGAATCTAAAATTTTGAAATCTTCTAATAAAATATACAGTTTTTAAAATATATATGTATATCTCCTTTATTACTCAAATTGTTTTCTAAATGAGTATGTTTCCTATCAAAAGTACCCCCCCAAATAGCCACTGTAATTCTAAATGATATTTAGAATTTTTAAAATAGGTTAGATCAGCCCAGATAAATTGTTTGGCTCAAGTCAAGGGTTTTGAGTCTAGAGTGGTGAGAAGAAGGCTATAACTAGATCTTACTGGAATCTCCAGGTTTGCTAACAGCTGTGTCCACAAAATGTGCACTGGAATCGTATGTTGATTAGATAAGTCTAAATGTACAGAACCCACAGGACTCCACTATGACAATCTTCATAGAACCTCAGAAGAGAGAGGACACAATGCTATTTATATAGTTTTATGATTTGGACACAAGTTATTTTAGGCAGGTGTTCGTTTCCACTTTTGTATTTTTTGAACTATTGAGGAAGTAAATACTTCACTTATTTCCTACACCTATCTTAAGTTATGCCTTTAGGGTCATATAAAAAACATTTGTAATATTTTTACTTAGTCTCATGCCAATTTGCATATTGGCCTAATGTACGAGTTATATTTTATTAAATCAGTACCTATGAATAAACAGATGTAGTATACTTGCATACATATAGTCTTTAATAACTAATTCACAGGAAAGTGCATAAAATTGGAAAAGTTCTTTAAATTCTCAAATATAGTAGCTTAGTTAAATTCTAATAATCTAGAATATTTTTAAAGTTGAAGTTATAAAGATCAAGAATATAGCCTATTAAGTTCTGAAACATTAAATTCAGGAGATCTAACTTTGATGGTGTTGATTATAAAGTCGAGGAAATGACTAGATAACATTATTTGTTTATATTAGGTCAATTGCTCCAAGTCAAATAGTGATGCACAGAAATATATAGAGTAATGCACAGAAGTAATATTATCCTCTAGAAAAATAACTGTAGTACTTTTATACATTCAAATCTTCAGTCCAATATCAACAGCTATACTATTCACCCTTGTGCAGTATTTTGAACAAGGGAAGTAAATAAAACATTTTTCATATCAGAATACTTTTCATATATTTTATTGCTAATTATTTTGATTTTCTAATCTATACATGAAACTGATGAACCAGTGAAAAGTAGGTACAAGCTTCTAATGCAGCCATTTTTTTCTAATAGTTAGTAATAATGAGGCATTTCTTTTGATGGCAAATACTGTAATAATACTTTTAACATCCATTAAATCCATTAACGTGCTATTGTATTTGGCATAATGAATGATGTTTATTTGCATGACATCTTTGTTTTTCTTGCAATCATAATCTTAAGAGTGGGTAACCAGAGAGCCAGGAGCTCAAATTCAAAGTATATCAAAACTGTATATTTATCCATATTTATCTACACCAAAGACATGACAAACGTAGGCAGTGTGTTAAAAAGCAGAGAAATCACTTTGCTGACAAAGATCTGTAGAGTCAAAGCTATGGTTTTTCCAGTAGTCATGTGTAAATGAGAGGGTTGGACCATAAAGAAGACTGAGCACCAAAGAATTGATGCTTTTGAATTGTGGTGCTGGAGAAGATTCTTGAGAGTCCTTTGGACAGCAAGGAGATCAAACCAGTCAATCTTAAAGGAAATCAACCCTTAATATTCATTGGAAGGAATGATCAGTTGAAGCCGAAGCTCCAGCACTTTGGCTACCTGATGCAAAGAACCAATTCACTGGAAAAGATTCTGATCCTGGGAAAGAGTGAAGGCAAGAGGAGAAGGGGACAATAGAAGATGAGATGGTTGGATGGCATCATTGACTCAATGAACATAAGTTTGAGCAAACTCCAGGAGATCGTGAAGTACCTGGAAGCCTGGCATTCTACAGTCCATGGGAATCACAAAGAGTTGGATACGACTTAGTGACTAAACAATAACAACTATCTACACCAAGGGATCCTGAAAGAGAATGACATTTTATAACCTAGAATGAAGAATAAAATAACAAAGACACATAGTTTTGTTTTCTTGCTTTTACATAAACCATATAATAAATACATATCTCCAAGTTTCTGAGATAAAATTCTGGAGAAGTGTTTTTCTGAAACACTGCTAAAGCAAGTAAACTTCACAGATCCTGCTACACACTTTGGTGCTACAGGAGACAAGAGTTTGAAATCCCCAGGATGCTAATATTAGTGCCTGAGACTCAATATGAAAGATGAACTAAAGATTGGAGATGGGAGAACAAAATATATTTATTTTGAGTAGTTTATGCGGCATACTGAAGTCTCTCAGCTAGAGGCATGGGTTCCCAAGACACTCTCTGCCATTTTTCCATCTCTGACATGAAGAACAGTCTGGTATTTCTTTATTTGGTCAACATGGGCCGTCTCAGAAAAAGTGAAATCCAAAGTAAAGGAGAGTGAGAGATGAAAATTGAGGCTTGTGGAGAAAATGAAAAGATTAAGACACAGACATTTTTAGAACTGTAAAATCTACTATACCTGACTTTTCTACAAAAAAAAAAAAAGAGAAAGAAATTATAAAGTTCAGTTACTAAAGGCAGAAAAAATAAGTTAATTCCCTATCCTAGTTAATTTACTTTTTGAGTAAATTGAACACAAAAATTTAATTTTTATATGAGGTTTAATTTTTACATGAGGTTTAATTTTTACATAAGGTTATTTAACACTAAATAACCTTAGCATACTATAGAAAGAAAGATATCCTGATAGGTTATATATAAAATTATTATTCACACTTTTAAGATATGAGTATATAAAACTTCATTATGCAGTTCACATGCAATAATTAGATTGCTAACTACAAAATATGTAGGAATAGGAAATATAATATTAGCAAATATAGCTATAAAGAATCAGTACAATAGAAGTTTAAGACAATATTTAACATTGGCAATGTTTATTACAAATGTAAAGGGAAAAATAATGCATAAAATATTCCTGGTTTTATCAAAATCTAATTAGATATGCATTTTTCCTAGCTAATTATGTATCTAAACACAATTAAGATAACATGAATTTTATAATACAAATTTAAAATAATATTGACTCAAAATATATTAGTATATTTCAAGTAGATGATTTCATCTAGAAATCTATAGATGTTATGAATTTTTATAAGTTTCTGAAGTATTTATAAATGTATCAATGTTTTGTCAATATCAAGCAGAAAATTTTCACTCTTTCTTTAACAGAATCAATTTAATTTTAATTACATTACAGTAAAATATAAAGATTTAGAAGAGTCCCTAATATGAATTTCTCAGTAAAGTTAACTACTATTATTAATATTTTCTATTATTATTCACACACTCCATGAATATTTATATGCACACAACAGCTTTAGGTTGCAACAATGTGTAAAAGAAACAAAAATTCTTGTATTTATAAAGCTTATATCCTAATTAGAGGACAAAAACACAACAGGCACATGGTATGCTTAGAAACTGAGAAATGCTAAGGAGAAAAAATGAAACTGCAATTGTAAATAATAATCTGGAAATGGTCACTAGAAGATAAGTTCTAATAAGGTAAAGGAAGCCACAGGAGTATATGCCAGGATTATTACTAAAAGACATAAACGTTCAGAAACAAGTGACTTTCACAAGCCCCAGTACAAGAGCTCCAAGTTCTCATTTTCTCAATTATACAAACAAAAAACCTTAGAATTTAAGTCTATTACAAATAACATGTAGATTTTGAAATTAAGCTCAAGATTCCAATTCCCTTATTTTATTCTCCCAGGGCAGGGAGTATGAGAAAGAGATCTCAATAGGACTGTCAAATAACTCTATCCCAGAACAAATCCACAAGTAAACAAATACATAAAACACAATAACATTACAAAGCATTTTTACACCTCATTTTCACATTCGAGAAGAGGATTGGTCATTACCAGATAGTTGAGGAAGGAACTACTAAAGGAAAAAAAAAAATGCCTAAAAGAATAAAACAAAGAGAAGGCTATATTTCAGAATGTGCATTTTGCTATTGTTGATCCATAGTGGATCAACACCTATAGATGTTAACTATATCCAACTGAGTGATGGTGTTGAGGGCAATCATGGCCTCGTAGACTCTGCCTACTGAATCTAATTCTGAGAGAGCAATGTTGAAGTCCCCAGTCTATTAATGGACTTATCTCTTTCCCCCTGCAGTTCTAACAGTTTTTGATTCATGTAGTTAGACTCTTGTTAGGTACACTCATTAAGAATTGTTATGTGTACTAGGAGAAATGTACCCTTTGGTTAATGTGATATTATTCTTGATAAACTTTCTTACTTTGAAGTCGGTTCTGTCTGAAATATAGCTAGTCAGGTTTTCTTTTGATTAGTGTTAGCAATGTATGTTTTCTACATCCATTTGCTGTTAATTTCATGTACCATTATGTTTAAAGTAAGCTTCTTGCAGGTAACATATAACTGATTTGTTTTTTTGATTCACTCTGATAACGTTTTAAAAGTGATAGGTATAGTTGGATTACTACCAACCATATTCATTACTGTTTTCTGTTTGTTGCCTTTGTTCTCTTGGGGTAGTGTGTAATTTCCTTTGTTCTGTCTAGCCACAGCAAAAATTTGAAGCGGCAGGCCAGTTTAAATGGCAGACCAGTGCTACAGCTTGGTTACACTCAGTTTGATTTGGCAAGCAAAGGAAAATACATCCTCGAGGTGTGAGGGCGGGCCGACCCAAAAGAGGCAAAGAGAGAGGCTCAATTTTTTTTTTCCTTCTCCCCCTGAGCCTGCCCTGTGTAAATTGGGTGAACCAGGAGGGCTATTAGTTTTACCTGAGGTTCTCACTCCAATCCTCAGATCTTCTTTTGTTCTATTTTCACGGGCCTTTTCTTTTTTTTTTTTTTTTTTTGTCTTTTAGCCACCACTATCTTGGACTCCTTTTTTTCTATTCTAACTTCCTAACATTCCCCCCTCCAGAGATGGGAGGCCCAATTCTTTTGGATTAGGGGCATCAAGGTCTCTCTGGCTACTTCCTGCTGAGCTGATATGGTGAGGGGCATTGGACCTCCCCCTCTTGCTAATCTCAGGCCTCAGAGTCCTTATACTGGTGTCCATCTAAGCATGAATGATATTTTCCTTGGTCAGGTGTAGTTTTATATATCCTCGTTGAACTGGCACTGCATGTTGTGGCTTGTTGACCTCAGCAAGTTCAGTCCCTCAGTTGTGTCTGACTCTTTGTGACCCCATGGACTGCAGAATGCCAGGGCAGAGACCAAACAGGTTGGATAACTGATAATACATGGAGCAATCATAGGCAGCATCAATATGGTGATAATAGAGATTAGTAGGGACATTAGACAACTCCAAATTCCCCCCTTGCCAGAAGAAGGATTCCCCAAAGGAGAGATTATAGCCACCCCAAGAACTCCCCAACTCATTCTTTGAGATCCTGTAGGATCTGAATATTTTTCTTGAGGACCGTGAGACTTTAACTTAACCGGAGGTATATACCCAGAAACATGTCTCATTCAAGATGGTTCAAGTCCCTCCTTGTTCAGGGATCAGGAGATCTATCTCCTGTCTATTTTGGAAACCTCTGCCAAGTTGTGTTCGTTCTTTACAGCTATCCTGAGAAATCTGATCCCCAGAAAATTAATTTTGGGGGTGTTCATTAGAATGGCACTCATTTGTAATTCTGAATAGGTATCTGAGATCTCCCAAGAGCTCACAGGTATATTGAGTGTCTTTTTCTGTTTTCTTCTATGGCTTGAATCCTGAGTAGTGAATCCAGGAATTACGTCCTGGTACCTTGACTGTAGTGGGGGTAGAAAGTATTATAGGGTAGTGGCCCTTCCATGTGGGCTGGAGTTGAGCCTTTGGGGACCCATGTTTACAGATTTAAATTAGGACTTGAATCCCTGGAGCATACAGTGGTATCTCTTTAGAATCTTTTGGGCCCTGGTTGACACCCCACAAGTGTATATATTGTTAGAATTGCCCAGTGGCCATGGTATAAGACCAGAGGGTCTTAGCCTCTGGAGTTAGGAAGAGGTCATTGACATAAACAAAAGGGCTCCAATATAGCATCTCATAAGGACAAAGACCAACCTGTTCCTTAGGGGCAATACGGGTGCAGAGGAGAGCTATTGGTAAAGCCTGCTTCCATCCCAGGGAGATCTCCTTGGTTATCTTTTTTATTGCTGATTTTAAGAATTGGTTGGCTCTTTCTACTTTTCCTGAAGACTGAGGCTGCAGTGGTTAATAGTGAGCTGTCTGTTGCTCTGGCTAAGCCATGAGAAAATCACCATGGGAAAAAAATAAATGCCAAATATAGCAATACAGTATAACCCAAATAAAAGTACATCGGGTTGATTACTTGGGTTTGTCATACCCTGATAAGGATCTTAGCATAGTGTGGATCTTGGAATGCCAGGTCAGCACAAGTGCGGAACACTGCTTGTGCATGCCCTAAGATGTTTTCCCAAGGCATATGCGGGTCTATGGTCTCCAGCTATGTGTTAGTCCTTGTACAAGAAAATAACAAAAACAAAGTAATCAATAAAATGGGAGACATGACCGGGGACAGAGAAGGGTGACTTCATCGAAGCATGAGAGATACGTTCTGTTTGCCAAGACACTAAATAAGTGATGTGGCTCCGAGGAACAGGGTGCTTGATCCAAGAGGTCTTGAGTCCCCCAGTCCCATCTTTAAAACTTTAATTCTCTCTCTAGTTTCTTTTTCCCAAACTGTGCATCAACCACTTTCGATCCCTACCTGCTACGCTGCTGCAGCATGAGGCCTCCAGGCACGATGGAGGTAATAAGTAATGCCCGATGCTTTAGAGGCCCCTTGGGTGACCTTAGATGTAAATGATGTCACATTGTCACTTTGTGATGACCTGGGTAGACCAAATCTTGGAATGATTTCATGGACCAGTTTTTTATTTTTTATTTTTTTACCACCTCCTCAGCCTTCTCAGTGCAGATGGCAAAGCCTTTAATCCATCCTGTGAATGTATCTATCATGACTAATAGGTATTTATACCCTTGAGAAACTGGCATCTGGGTGACGTCCATCTTCCAGTCCTCTCCTGGGTAGGCCCCATGTCATTGGATGGGCTGGGCCAGCTGGGGTCTTTGAGCTCCTTGGGGGTTGGTTAATTGGCAAGTGGGACAAGTAGAGACAACTTGCCTTATAGTCGTTTGGAGGCCTGTTCCTCTGAAGGAACTTTCTGGTAATCTTTGGAGGGCCTTTTCCCCTAAATTAGTGGTGGCATGTAAGGAGTTAACCAACTTCCATTGGAGGTTCCCAGGCAGAAAAAGGAGTCCCTCCTTTGGAAACCACCCCATTTGATCTTATTGAAAGCCCTCACACTTAGCTTTAAGACTCTCACCTTCAGTATATGAAGGAGTTTCTGGCAAATCAATCTGTGGAACTAAGGTGGCAACCCCTTTTAGGTCACTGTTCTGTAATCCTGCTCTCTTAGCTGCCTGATCATCTTCTTGGTTCCCTTGTGCCACTTCCGTGCTCCATTTTTGGTGTGGGAGACTGAAACCTCAGTGTGCAGATGGACTATATCCAAGAGTAAGAATTTGATCACCATATTTGATTGGGGACCCTCAAGTGGTCAAGTGGCCTCTTTCTTTCCAAATAGCAGCATGTGAATGTAGCACCAGAAAGGCATACATGGAGTCAGTGTAAATGGCTACTCTTTTTCCTTTTCCCAGCTCTAATGCTCGAGTCAGGGCTATAAGCTCAGTTAAATGGGCTGAAGTACCTGGTGGCAAAGGTTTAGCCTCTATGGTCTCAAAATTGGAGACTACTGTATATCTGGCTCTTCTTTTTCCATCCAAGACAAAACTGCTTCCATCAGTGTACCAGATTTCCTCAGGATTGGTCAGAGGATCTTCTGACAATCCCTCTCAGGGTTTTGTCCAGTGGTCCAAGGAAAGAGTGAAAGGGGAGAGGGCCCGTAGGGGTAGGCAGGAGTGTGGCTGGGTTAAGAACCTCACAAGGGTTTACAATCAGGCCTGGATTTTCCATCAGCACTACCTGATATCTGAGGATTCTTTGATCAGACAACCATAAAACATCAGGCTTTGATCAGCCTCTCCCATTCAGGAGTTATTTCAGTTGGTGGTTGGTACAATTAGTTAGTTTGCCACCAAAAGAGAGTTTTAAAACATCTTCTATCAGGACTGCAATAGCTGCAAGATTTGGAAGGCAGGGAAAGATTTCTTGACAATAAGGTAGTAGGACACTCAGGAACCAACTGAAATTTGTGGGAAAACATTTGTCCATCCCAGAAACAAAGAAGTGCTCGGGTGAATCTTTTCATAATTGTTTTTACTGTAGCACCCAAAATGATACAGGTTTGGGAGGAGAAGGCTCTGGAGTAGGAGGTCAAGAGAGTAGGTAGCCACTGTGTCAGCCAAGAAATTCTCGGACCTACTTGCCACATCCAGTTGCACCCTTGGCTCCAGCCCCATGATGGTTATCTGTGACAGGTGGGCTGGCTCGAATGGGTTGTTTCAGTCCTGTTGACCCATTGTGAGGGAAGGTTTGGCACTTGAGGCTCTTTTGGTCCGGAGGGCAGAGTGCTGCCCAATGTCTCAACTGATGGCATTTGTAGTAAGCCATTTTAGGAGACTAGTCATGGTTTGGACACTCTTTGGCCCAATGTCCCCCCTGTCTACAGATTAGGCATTTGCCTGGTGCCTTGTCCTTCAAGGACTCGGGGTTTGCCATAGGGCTTCCCAGGAGGGCAGCCAGGATCTAGGCATGCCTTGTCTCTTTCCTTTTCTCCCTTTCCTGAGCCTTGGCCTCCTTCTCTTGTTCTCTGTTATAAAAATTATTGGTGGCTGTCTAGATCATCTCATCTAAAGAGGCAATAGGGTCCTGCTGCTGTAGTTGTTAGCTTTATCCTGATGTCTGATGCACATTAGAACAGGAATTTGTCTTTTAAAATCACCTCTCCCTCATAAGAGTCTAAGCCCAGATTGGTAAACTTTTGGAGGGCCTCTTTTAGCCTTTTCAGAAAGTCAATGGTGTTCTCATTAGGCTCCTGAGTTACTGCTGAGACCTGGGCACAGTCCCATAAGTAATAGGCTTCCTATTTTTGTGGGCAGACTTCCTTAGGGATGAGTCTTTCTTAAGCTTATCCTACCCAGTACTGTTGCAACCTGAGAGCTTGGAGTCCAGGTTCAGGGTGAAGATCCCCAGGCAGGCTGAGGCATGACAGACTCCTGGAGATCGGATTCCCAGGCAGGTTGCGGCATATTAGCCTCCCAAGAATTGGGTCCCTGGGCAGGTTGAGGCATGTTGACCTCCTGGGACCCCTGGACTGGTGGATCCCAGAGAAAATTAAGGGATGACAACCACCCAAGGACAAGATCCTAGGCAGGTGGAGGCAGGTCAACCTCCTAGGACCCTGGGCTGTGGATTCCTGAGCAGGCTGAGGTGTGACAATCTTCCAGGGACCAGATCCCTAGGCAGGTCAGGGTAGGTCGACCTCCTGGGACCTCTAGACTACAGTTGGGCATCCCGAAGGTCTCCAGCCTGACCAGTGCTGAGTAAGATTAAGGGGTTGTAATCTTAACTCATTGTCAGTTTGTCCACTGTGGATGGAAATAGATATCATGATACAAAGCAATATAAGCCTGTGCCCTGAGACTGGGGAACTTGGTGAAGCAGCTATAAGCCTTATTCTCTTATTGCTCGGAGGGAATGTAAGTCACTGATTTCCTCTACTCCTCCATAAGAGCAGTTTAGGGTGTTTTCAATGGTAAGCATTTCATTGTCCTAGGCCCATTTTAGGTAATAGCAGAAGTAATGACAAAGAAGTGGGTTATCTGGTCCTGTTAGGGGCATTGCTGCTGCTGCTGCTAAGTCACTTCAGTTGTGTCCGACTCTGTGTGACCCCATAGACGCCAGCCCACCAGGCTCCCCTGTCCCTGGGATTCTCCAGGCAAGAACACTGGAGTGGGTTGCCATTTCCTTCTCCAATGCAAGAAAGTGAAAAGTGAAAGTGAAGTCGCTCAGTCATGTCCGACTCTTAGCGACCCCATGGACTGCAGCCCACCAGAGTCCTCCGTCTATGGGATTTTCCAGGCAAGAGTACTGGAGTGGGGTGCCATTGTCTTCTCCAGTTAGGGGCATTAAGAGTATTTTAATAATAACTGGGGTGGAATGATGTTACCTACAAGGGGGCAGGATCCTGGTTGTAGGAGTTGGTAAGTGGTTGAAGAACATATTGATAAGAGGCAATAAACCAGATGTTCCATAAAAGTGGAGTGGAGATCTGATCCTGGGGTATGTTTGTAACTTTAGGGGAAAGGTGGTAAGGGTTTGGGCCCAAATGGCCTGCAGGGCTAAATCTCAAAATGGCAAACATTATCCCTGAAAGCCCAATTGCCCTTGAAGGGATGCCACCAACAGATGGACTTTTAGTAGGCATTGTGTGCCTGTCACCCACCCTAGCAGGTTCATTGAGAGATGCTGCTGTTGCACATGTTTTAGGAAACATGGAAGATGAAGGCCTGAATATCTAGAGAGATTGGATATTATACAGCGTTTCCCTGCTAAAAGCCAGCTATTTTCTGGTTGTCCCTCCAGCAGATTATAGAGGCAACATTGTGGGCCTGGATGGGGCTCAGAAAAAAGCATGAGACTGGAGCGAAGGAAGCAGGGCACAACCTTTGAAAGAATGACATAGCTCAAGGGCATACCATAAACCCATTAATATCAAATGGGTGCCAGATGACAAGTAAAATTCAAGTAAACCTTGATGCTCAACCTGCAAACTAAGTGACACACCGAGAGGTGCCATTACAGCTTCAAGGCACCATCAAAAGACTGAGGAGTGGGTGGTTCCCCAATTGTTGAAATGATCCTCCCACTCATTAGCATATGAAATCACCCAGATCATGAAAACTAACGACACCACATTCTATGGCCTGAGCACTTTCCCTCTGCAATGGGCCACACCCTATGAAGTGTCAGTTCAGTTCAGTCGCTCAGTCGTGTCTGACTCTTTGTGCCCCATGGATCGCAGCACAGCAGGCCTCCCTATCCATCACCAATTCGCAGAGTTCATTAAGACTCATGTCCATCAAGTCAGTGATGCCATCCAGTAATCTCATCCTCTGTTGTCACCTTCTCCTCCTGCCCCCAATCCCTCCCAGCATCAGGGTCTTTTCCAATGAGTCAACTCTTCCATCAGGTGGACAAAGTATTGGAGTTTCAGCTTTAGCATCAGTCCTTCCAATGAACACCCAGGACTGATTTCCTTTAGAATGGACAGGATTGAACTCTTTGCAGTCCAAGGGACTCTCAAGAGTATTCTCCAACAGTACAGTTCAAAAGCATTGATTCGTGGGTCCTCAGCTTCCTTCACAGTCTAACTCTCACATCCATACATGACCACTGGAAAAACCATAGCCTTGACTAGACAGACCTTTGTTGGCAAAGTAATGTCTCTGCTTTTCAAAATGCTATCTAGGTTGGTCATCACTTTCTTTCCAAGGAGTAAGCATCTTTTAATTTCATGGCTACAGTCACTATCTGTAGTGATTTTGGAGCCCCCCAAAATAAAGGCAGCCACTGTTTCCACTGCTTCCCCATCGGTTTGCCATGAATGATGGGACCAGATGCCATGATCTTAGTTTTCTGAATGTTGAGCTTTAAGTCAACTTTTTCACTCTTCTCTTTCACTTTCATCAAGAGGCTTTTGAGTTCCTCTTCACTTTCTGCCATAAGGGTGGTGTCATCTGTGTATCTGAGGTTATTGATATTTCTCCCAGCAATCTTGATTCTAGCTTGTGCTTCTTCCAGCCCAGTGTTTCTCATGATGTACTCTGCATAGAAGTTAAATAAGCAGGGTGACAATATACAGCCTTGATGTACTCCTTTTCCTATTTGGAACCAGTCTGTTGTTCCATGTCCAATTCTAACTGTTGCTTCCTGACCTGCATTTAGGTTTCTCACGAGGCTGGTCAGGTGGTCTGGTATTCCCATCTCTTTCAGAATTGTCCACAGTTTATGTGATCCACATCATCAAAGGCTTTGGTATAGAAAATAAAGCAGAAATATATATTTTTTTCTGGAACTCTCTTAGTTTTTCAATGATCCAGCAGATGTTGGCAATTTGATCTCTGGTTCCTCTACCTTTTCTGTAACCAGCTTGAGCATCTGGAAGCCCATGGTTCACATATTGCTGAAGCCTGGCTTGGAGAATTTTGAGCATTACTTTACTAGAGTGTGAAATGAATGCAATTGTGTGGTAGTTTGAGCATTCTTTGGTATTGCCTTTCTTTAGGATTGGAATGAAAACTGACCTTTTCAAGTCCTGTGGCCACTGCTGAGTTTTCCAAATTTGCTGGCATATTGATTGCAGCACTTTCACAGCATCATCTTTCAGGATTTGAAATAGCTCAACTGGATTCCATCACCTCTACTAGCTTTGTTCGTAGTGATGCTTTCTAAGGCCCACTTGACTTCACATTCCAGGATGTCTGGCTCTAGGTAAGTGATCACACCATCATGATTATCTTGGTCGTGAAGATCTTTTTTGTACAGATCTTCTGTGTATTCTTGCCACCTCCTCTTAATATCTTCTGCTTCTGTTAGGTTCATACCATTTCTGTCCTTTATCGAGCCCATCTTTGCATGAAATGTTCCCTTGGTATCTCTAATTTTCTTGAAGAGATCTCTAGTCTTTCCCATTCTGTTGATTTCCTCTATTTATTTGCACTGATCACTGAGGAAGGCTTTCATATCTCTCCTTGCTATTCGTTGGAAATCTGCATTCACATGCTTATATCTTTCCTTTTCTCCTTTGCTTTTCGCTTCTCTTCTTTTCACAGCTATTTGTAAGGCAGCCATTTTGCTTTTTTGCATTTATTTTCCATGGGGATGTCTTGATCCTTGTCTCCTGTACAATGTCACAAACCTCCGTCCATAGTTCATCAGGCACTCTATCAGATCTAGTCCCTTAAATCGATTTCTCACATCTACTGTATAATCATAAGGGATTTGATTTAGATCATACCTGAATAGTCTAGTTGCTTTCCCTACTTTCTTCAATTTAATCCTGAATTTGGAAATAAAGAGTTCATGATCAGAGCCACAGTCAGCTCCCGATCTTGTTTTTGCTTACTGTATAGAGCTTCTCCATATTTGGCTGCAAAGAATGTAATCAATCTGATTTTGGTGTTGACCGTCTGGTGATGTCCATTTGTAGAGTCTTCTCTTGTGTTGTTGGAAGAGGCTGTTTGCTATGACCAGCGAATTCTCTTGGCAAAAGTATATGAGCCTTTGCCCTGCTTCATTCCATGTTCTAAGGCCAAATTTGCCTGTACCCCAGGTGTTTCTTGACTTCCTACTTTTGCATTCCAGTCCCCTATAATAAAAAGGACATCTTTTTTGGCTGTTAGTTCTAAAAGGTCTTGTAGGTCTTCATAGAACCATTCAACTTCAGCTTCCTCAGCGTTACTGATTGGGGCATAGGCTTGGATTACCGTGATATTGAATGGTTTGCCTCGGAAACGAACAGAGATCATTGTGTCATTTTTGATATTGTATCCAAATACTGTATTTTGGACTCTTTTGTGGACCATGATGGCTACTGCCGGGAGCCAGCACGGGAGATCCCACCCATTACAAAGGTCATGTAGAGAGGACCTTCAGGCAAAGGCAAATCAGGACTTGAGGGATCCCCTGGATCTGCTCAAACATCTACCCCAAAACCAGAATCTGTCTGTCTTACTATTTTATGACTTTCACCAATTCCTCTGACATTAATGGGGGACTATCCCCGACCACCTTTCTCTGAAGGAAATCAGCTAGGAACTCTATTTAATAAGTCTCCTGAGAACAATAGGATTGTTTTAATTCAGACCCCTCAGATGGCTTTCTAACTTGCCTGACAGGTTTATCCTGACTCTTACAGCTATGCATGTGATTGTTTACAGCCTCCCAACCGTGAGAGGCACGGGAAGCTTAAAACATTCTAACAATATAGAGCCTTTTGAGGAGTTAAAAATTATTAGAATAGAACTGGTGAAGGATTTCATTGTTGAGCCAATGCTTGCTGCCAAGTTTCCATATCCCTTACCCACTGTATCCCTGGGAGTATATTAATTAATATAGTTGGTATATAGAAAAATAAGTAGTGGCCTTGGTGCTAACAACTTTAGACCCTTGAGGTAATAAATTCTTTCCTTGCTACAGCCCACTGCACCTTTGCCCTATAGGAATGCAACTTTATCTAGTGCTTTCAGAGAGTGGCGCCAAACTTTAGAAAAATTACTTTTAGATAAAATAAGTTTTCTGGTTGACTAACCTTTATCAGAACAAAGAGTCATAAAATGTTAACAGGCCTCCTAGCCAGAAGATAATGTAAATCACCTAAAGCTTTTGTATACGATAGGTTTGCAGAAAGAAAGTCTGGTCTCGACAAGGGTCAGAGTTGCTGACCCTGCATCACTCTGCACCCTACATTCTCATCTATGTACAACTGAGGGTGTAAAAGCTCCTTTTGAAAATAAAGTTGCAGGACTTGCTCACCAAGCTTGGTCTCCCCGTGTCATTCATTTTTCCTTTTCTCTCTTTTTCTCTCTCTATTCTTCTTTCAGGATGACTACTTGGAACACAGGGGTCTCTGAGTTCACTTTTTTGCCTGGGCTTCTAAGAGCTGATCAGGAAGGTACCCTGCATCTTCACCAGGAAGAGGGCATCCTGCGTCCTCCCCCCACCCAGAGGGCGCCTGCAGCCTCCATGAACAGAGCAAGTTGTGTGTCAGGAGCTTTATTGGCTTTCTTTGTAAACCAAGGAAGATCAAGCTTCTTTCTCTCCCCTTTTATTTCCCTATTCGTCGATGCTGTCCTCCTGAGGGAATCCCTGGATCCTGCCGGGGCTGGACCCTGGTAGGCTACTCCATTTCTTTTAAGGGATTCCTGCTCACAGTAGTAGATATAATGGTCATCTGAGTTAAATTCACCCATTCCAGTCCATTTAGTTCGCTAATTCTTAGAATGTCGACGTTCACTCTTGCCATCTCCTGTTTGACCACTTCCAATTTGCCTTGATTTATGGACCTAACATTCCAGGTTCCTATGCAATATTGCTCTTTACAGCATCAGACCTTGCTTCTATCACCAGTCAAATCCACAACTGGGTATTGTTTTTGCTTTGGCTCCATCCCTTCATTCTTTCTGGAGTTATTTCTCCACTGATCTCCAGTAGCACATTGGGCACCTACTGACCTGGGGAGTTTCTCTTTCAGTATCCTATCATTTTGCCTTTTCATACTGTTCATGAGGTTCTCAAGGCAGGGGTACTGAAGTGGTTTGCCATTCCCTTCTCCAGTGGACCACATTCTGTCAGACCTCTCCACCATGACCCACCCATCTTGGCTGGCCCCACACAGCATGGTTTAGTTTCATTGAATTAGACAAGGCTATGGTCCATGTGATCAGATTGACTAGTTTTCTGTGATTATGGTTTCAATGTGTCTGCCCTCTGATGCCCTCTCAACACCTACCATCTTACTTGGGTTTCTCTTACCTTGAACGTTTGTATCTCCTCATGGCTGGTCCAGCAAAGTGCAGCTGCTGCTCCTTACATTGGACAAGGGGTATCTCCTTAAGGCCCCCCCTCCTGACCTTGAACGTGGAGTAGCTCCTCTAGGCCCTTTTGTGCCTGCGCAGCCGCCGCTCCTTAGACATGGCTTCTAATTCCGAACAAATCCACCTCTTACCTATATCTGCGTCTCTCACTGATTTTTTTTGCAATGAGACATCAAGAGCTTGAGCTTCATTAAGTCCTAAGACCTGTCATTCTGGGTTTTGGCCGGGCTTAAGGTCCAGTCAAATATAACTGTGTGACTAAGCATAGCACAGAGTACCTGCCATTTAAGTTTCAGTCCTAATCTTATGTAAATAGTTTCAAACACAACTTTGGGAAATGGAAAGATGATGACCTGCCCAATACTTTTTAATCAGTGGCTTGGGTGGAGAGAGGAGCTGAAAGATGGGAGAAAAAAGAAGTGGGACAAACATGCCTAGGAATCCCCTTCATAACCTGCTGGAAAATCTGCTAAATACCTGACCTGTGCTCACAGTTTTCATTGGCCTGATCCTTGGCACAAAGAAGATTAAGGACAGAAGGACCCTCACCCACTTGGGCAACAGCCACTAAGGCATAGCAGATAGGACACACTGGGAAGAAGCCCCTGCCAGAGTCCCTCAACTGCACCCACTGCTGCTTGCCTGTTCTCGGGGGGTTCGAGGAAACAAGACATGAGACACTGTAAAGGAATTAAGATGTTTAGCCATATATCCTTCCAGCCATAGGGGTGAGGACCTCCTACCTTAACAGTAGGTCTTATGGAATCTGAGACTGAGCTGTGAGAGCTTTCTGCCAAGTGTGTTTAGCACAAGTTTGTCCCAGTTTTCAGCACACTGGGCTTCTTGGCACTTCCACTGCGCTGGGTTTTCTTCATATTCAGCTTCCACTGTGGGTCCTTTCACAAAGTTGGGCCTCTTATGTGTTTGGCCTCCACCTCACGGGGACCAAGCCAAGGTTGTTTCAGCCAGGTTAAAACCGAGAAATGGCACCAGAGATGTCAGAGAAGTGTGTAATTTCCTCAGTTCTGTCTCGCTGCAGCAAAAATTTGAAGTGCTGGACCAGCGTTAATGCTGTATTACAGCTCAGTTTCAATGGCAGACCAGTGTTATGGCTTGGTTACAGCTCAGTTTAAACGTTGGAACAATGTTCCAGCTCAGTTACAGCTCAGTTTTATTTGGCAAGCAAAGGAAAAATACATCCTCAAGGCATGAGGGTGGGCCTACTAAAAAGAAGGAAAGAGAAGAGATAGGCTCAATTTTTGGTTCCTCTTTATATATATATATTTTTTTCCTCCCCCTGAGCTTGCCCTATGTATATTTGGCTAGCCAGGAGGGCTGTTTGTTTCACCTGAGGTTCTCAGTCCGGTTCTTGGACCTTCTTCTGTTCTATTTTCACGGGCTTTTTCCTTTCTTTGTCATTTAGCCACCACTATCTTGGACTCTTTTTTCCTATTCTAACTACTTAAGAGTTCATGTATTTGACTTTATTCTTTCTTCCTTTTGTGGCTTCAAGTATTTTATGATTGTATTCTTTATTTCTTAGTATAGTTCTATTTCAGTTGCTCAGTTGTGTCCGACTCTTTGCGACCCCATGAATTGCAGCACGCCAGGCCTCCCTGTCCATCACCAACTCCAAAAGTTCATTCAAACTCATGTCCATCGAGTCAGTGATGACATCCAGCCATCTCATCCTCTCTCCTCCCCTTCTCCTCTTGCCCCCAATCCCTCCCAGCATCAGAGTCTTTTCCAATGAGTCAACTCTTCGCATGAGGTGGCCAAAGTCCTGGAGTTTCAGCTTTAGCACCAGTCCCTCCAAAGAAATCCCAGGGCTGATCTCCTTTAGAATGGACTGGTTGGATCTCCTTTCAGTCCCAGGGACTCTCAAGAGTCTTCTCCAACACCACAGTTCAAAAGCATCAATTCTTCAGTGCTCAGCTTTCTTCACATCCATACATGATCACTGGAAAAACCAGAGCCTTGACTAGATGGAACTTTGTTGGCAAAGTAATGTCTCTGCTTTTCAATATGCTATTTAGGTTGGTCATAACTTTTCTTCCAAGGAGTAAATGTCTTTTAATTTCATGGATGCAATCACCATCTGTAGTGATTTTGGAGCCCCCCAAAATAAAGTCTGCCACTGTTTACATTGTTTCCCCATCTATTTGCCATGAAGTGATGGGACCAGATGCCATGATCTTCGTTTTCTGAATGTTGAGCTTTAAGCCAACTTTTTCACTCTCTTCTTTCACTTTCATCAAAAGGCTTTTTAGTTCCTCTTCAATTTCTGCCATAAGGGTGGTGTCATCTGCACATCTGAGATTATTGATATTTTTCCTGGAAATTTCTTAGTATATCAGTAATTTAAAAAGAAAAGCAAAAGACACTTTTTTTTTTTTTTAGTGGTTGCCCTTGAGTTTGCAATATACACTTACATCTGATGCAATTCAAATTATAGGATACTAATTCATGAGTAGTGAGAATATATTTCAGTGATAAATAATCCTAATTCCCTCGTTCCATCCTCTAGATCATTTATTTCATATATATAAAAATGTGATTAAATATCAGTCTTTTATTGAGACTCTGTCTCTGGACTCTGAGCCATAAGTATTTTTTTTAGCCTTTTTTTTGGCAACTACAAATTGGCACTTGCTAACTACCTCTACCAGGATTAAATAAATCATGCACTGATGCAGCTGCTGATTTTCAACACTTCCTAAAATGAGTTCAGAGTGGAGAGCAGAAATGAGGCACTCTGTGCTCAGAGGAGGTGGGAGAACTGACAGGACAGTTCTCCAGATAATTTAGGTAGTTTCAGGAGTTGATTTTATGAGCCCAATTCTTATACCTCCCCATATCTAGAAGAATACTAAAATATTTAATGGTGATGATGGTTCCTTGTGACTAGCAAAAGCTTCACAAGATGCCGAGGTCCAGCCCCAGCTGATCCAGGGTATTCGAAGGGGAGACGGAGTAGGCGACCTATTTATTTATTTATTTATTCAGAGATATAAAGAATAATAGAATAAGGATAGCTCAGTAGGAAAATTCAGTGGAGAAAAGAAGCTGAGTAGCTTGGTTTCTGCGGGAGACCAATAAAACTTCAAGACAAGAAGTTTGCACCACTTACGTAGGCCGCAGGCGTCCTTCCGTTCTCCCGAAGGAGAGGAGACACTGAGGCCTCCCCGGTCAGATCTTAGAAGCCCAGGCATAATTAGTAAGCATGGTGGGTTCTGCACTTCAGATGGAGACTCAGCTGGAAGTTAAAGGGAAGAATGACATGGGGAGACCAAGCGTTGGTGAGCAAGGCCCATAACTTTATTTTTAACAGGGGCTTTTATACCCTAAGTTACACATAGAGGATAATAGGGGATGCAAAGTCTGCAGTCTTTGATGCTTATCAAAAACCAGGGTTTCTTTCCTGCAAATTTATCGTATACAAATGGTTTAGGTGACTTACATCATCTTCTGGCCAGAAGGCCTATTAACATTTTTTGACAAGGACTTATCAACAAAGACTTATTTTCTCTAAGAGTAATTATTTTAAGGTTTGGCGCCATCTTTCGAAGATAAAATTGCCTTCCTATAGGGCGGAGTTGTAATGGGTTTACGAAGGAAAGAATTTATTACCTTAAGGGTCTAAAGTTACTAACACCAAGGCCACTACTTATTTTTTCTACATACCAACTATTAATTAATACATATTCAAGGACACAATTCAGGGGATGTGGAAACTTGGCAACAAACATTGGCTCATCAATGAAATCTTTTACTAGTTTTATTCTGACAGTTTCTAACTCTCTGAGAGGCTCTAAGTTATTTGAATATCTTAAGCTTCCTATGCCTCTTGAGGCTGGGAGACTATAAATAATCGTATGCATAGCTGTAGGTGTCTGGGCAAACTTGTCAGGCGAGTTAGAGAGCCATCTGAGGGGTTTGGATTTAAACACTCCTAATTGCCCAGGAACTTTATTAATTGGAGCTGTAAGTTAGCTCTTTGACAGAGAGAGCGAGATGGTGGTGGGGGACAGCCCCCAGTAAAGTCAAAGGTGAGAGCACAAGGCAATAAAGTAGGCAGACTCTGTTTTTTTGGGGGTAGATGCTCGAGAATATCCGGGGGCACTCCCAAGGCTCGATCCCGCCTTTGCGTATGCCGAGCCTCCTTCCTCATGACCTTTGTCACGAGTGGAATGTCTCTCGCCAGCTCCCGGCAACAAGACAACCAGAAACCTGGAAAAATATGTGCTTGATTGCATGTATTTCCTGTTCACCAAATTCTCGTATATACTGACCATCCCCCCGACTTACTTGGAGTAGTTTATCAGAGCTATCTGAGGTGCAGTCTCCTGGGCTGCAGTCCTCATTTGCCCTAAATAAAACTTTACTTGAAACTCTCATGTTGTGCATCTTTTATTAAGCCAACATTCCTTAAGTGGGACAGTGCATGGATACAGTGGGCTAGGGTTTGGTAATTTCCTTTCCCCATATCAGTTAGACTTTGATACTACCGAGGAAGGTTAGGCTCTGGTAAATTAATTTTTGAGCACAGGTCTTGCTAAGGAGACCAGAGCATTCTAATGTATTTCAAAACAGAGTCTTTGATATTCTGCTAGAAGTACAGGGGTAATTTTTTCCAATGTTCATTTTGAGAGTCTATTCCTCCTGGGGATAACTAGCACTAGGATAAGGAAAGACAGAATGGGAATAAAAAAATGTTGCTGGCCAGCATGGGAGATTTGGAGTTAAAAACGCCAAGGGTACCCAGTCACTGGAAGCCTCCCATGACTTCAAGAGACCTACCTTCATGAGCTCCACCAGGTTCTCACAGTGAACTTTACAGAATATCTGCTGAGCTTACAACACGTAGCTGAGAAAAGGCATGGTTTTGAAACGAGAACACTCTGTTCTCCCCAGAAAGGCCTCTCCCAGGAAAAACTAACCAGAATAAAGTCTATACACTGTATTTAAAATCACATTTTTATTATGCTTTTCCCTTTATGTGATCCTATTATGATGACCTACACTGCCAGATGATTTTAGTTAAAGTATACAATGTTCTCTAAAGTTGTTTTCAGGGTATTTTCAAAACCTGTTCAGACAAGATATATGTGCCAACTTCTCAGGAGAGCAATTGGTACACTAACTCTGTTCATTTACTCTGAGTAACAGAAACATCTTCTGTAATTGAACTCAAGTACCACTTTCATATATGATAGTGAGTATTGACTTAGATATGGATTGTTTCAGTGGGAGAATATTTTTCACCTGGAATTGTGTAGGAATCTGATCAAAATCAACTAGCTTCATTTCTATACATATATTTATAAAAAGTTGATTCTAAATATTTCAGATTTTAAAAAGAGGCAATGGGTTATTAAAGTTTAACTTTGGAGCACGTGTATACCTGTGGCAGATTCATGTTGATGTAGGGCAAAATCAATACAATATTGTAAAGTTAAAAATAAAATAAAGTTTAATAAAAGTTTAACTTTAATAAAAGAATAAGTAGTCTAATTCTCTGACTTCAAGACTTTTTCATGTAAGTAAAAAAGATAAATATGAGGGTTAACATTAAATACAGGAAAAGTGCTTGTCATTTAATTATAATTAAGATCTTAATATTTTTATAATTGACAGGAATGGAACTAAGTTTAAAAGTAATTCTTTTACCTGGGTATACCGTTTAATTTTACATTTTCATATTTTTTAGAACTGTTCATCAAAAGTAATTAAAAATATGTTAATTTCAGGTTGCTGTGTGCTCCCCATGTTTACTGAAATGACCTTACTGCCGAAAGAAATTTAATTACCCATCCATCTGAATAAGTTAATCAGAGAATAGAACTGAGTTAATCAAATGAACAGCGGCATAGTACTATCTAAAGACGACATACTCAGATGTAGAATTGCTTTTGAAAAAGAAGGTAATTAAAACCAAATACTTTTAAGTGACTGAAAGAATAAGGAAGAACAAAATAATCTGAACAGAGGTTCACTCAATATAGAGAAGGGCTCTGTATTTCGAACATTTTCAGTCTACACAGCAATGCAATATCAGGGGAGAAACTTTATCCTCATTTTTGTATTTTCTTTCCCACCTTGTAATATGGTTTGGTGAAATAAGTGCTCAGCATTGCCTAAAGTGGAATATAACCTCAAAGATTCTGTTTTTTCTTACTGTATTCATTCAACAATGGATGCAGGCTTCCCTTGCGGCAGTGGGTAAAGAATCTGCCTGCAAAGCAGGAGACTTGGTTCAATCTCTGGGTCTGGAAGATCCCTGGAGACGGAAATGGCAACTCACTCCAGTATTCTTGCCTGAAGAATCCCATGGACAGAGGAGCCTGGCAGGCTACAGTCCATGGGGTCCCAAACAGTCAGACATAGCCTAGCGACTAAACCACCACCACCAATTTTTACACGGATTTGTGAGAAAACCAGTATTTAGTTCTGTATAATCCATAATATTAAAACATTTTAAGTACAAAGGAATATTTATAATAAGTACATATGTTGTAAGCTGCTAGTTTAGTTCTGAAGTTAAAACACTTAACAAAAAAAAAAAAAAAAACTTGAGAAGTGGCTATATAGATATGTAAAATGAGAGACCTCATCTGTTGTTAAGATTAGTTATTCAAATTTAATGCTCAATGGCATTTTCATTTCAATTTAATAGGTAAAAGTAAGTAACTTGCTTCCACTATATCCATGAAGACAATTTAAAAGAAAAAGCTAAACTTTATGAATTATGAATGATTCCATTCTTTTAGTACAAAAAGAATTTTTTTTTCCTGGCTGACTCTGAACTTTCTCATGCTTTCAGCTATTTCTTATATTAAAGTGATCTTGACTGTTATCTTCTATCCTGAATTTCAAAGCCAAAAATGGACTACACAATTGAAACTTAAATTCAACAGGCATAAAAAGTGAAAAATTAGGAACCCTGAAGAGCTTCACTATGATTCTAGCCCCTTTCACTTCTTTTTTTTTTTTTTTTAAAGAATCAAACAAAGCATAAATATCTAGTAACCTACACTAAAAATCTGGAAGTTTCTTGGTTAAAGTCTCTGCAACAATTTTGTGCCTTTGCAAAAACTGGAGAACCCTTCACCCAAAAGTTGGCTTGAGCATCGAGGCAGATGATACACACACACACACCAAGAAAGTATGAAAAGATTTATAGCTTACATAGTGGAGGTCTCTGGAATAAGCAGAGCAGTCACCAACAGGCCAGAGAAGGCTGGAGGGAGCCAGGAAAGTTGGCTGGGTTGAGGCTTTTATTATGGGGGCAGGGCTGGGAGGCAGGAGATAGGCTGACTTGAATTGTCTATTCATGCTAAAGAGGGAACACCTGGGCTTCCTTTTCATAGGGCCCAGGTGAGAGGCACTGGAAAAGTCTGGTCTGAGGTTCAGGAGCTGTTTTCTTCAGTTGAAACGGTGGACAAGACCCTGTGTCCTTGTCTTTTGAAGTAAAATACTGGTTCCAGAGTTAGTGACTGGGAAATGTCAAGATGTAGAAACAAAGAATAGCTGTTGGACTGGGAACTGGGAACAATTTAGACTATAATTCTGCCACATGGCAAAATCACAGAACTCCCAGTTCCCTGAAAGATACAAATAAAGGCCTGACTCCTGAACTGTTTTTTTCCAGGAAGCAGACCCCTAACCAGATAAAAACTGCTGACAGCAAGAGTGTAAACTGTAGACTGGTTGAAACCAGAAGGTTGATGATGCTTGAAAATTTCACCTTGATGCCAACCAATCCAAGAATTGTCCAGGAGCTGATCACACCCTGCTCTTTGAAGACTATAAAAATCCTCACTACCCATTCCAGGGTGGGTCACACAGTCTTGAAGGCATTAACCCCCTCTGGACCTCTTTGCCTGGCAAAGCAATAATAGCTACTCTTTTCTACTTCACCCAAAATTATGTCTCCATGTTTCCATTAGACACCAGTGAACAGAGGCCAAGTTTCAGCAACAGAGTCAAACATCAAAGTATTACAAATATCATTCATACAATCATCAACATGGTCTTCCAATGTGACGCCCCCAAATTTTTCTGCTTTTCTTCACTCTCCACTCCTGCTACCCCTCTTTTAGGTTTAAGAGGCTACATCTTTGTCTGAACCTCTCTGACTGGATGTTGATTTATCATATCACTGTAATCTTGTATTCAACTTCTGTCCTTCTTACATATGATTTCTAGAACACAGCAAAAATTACACTTACCTTCCAACATCATTCTCTGCTGCTTCAATAAAACTAAAGTATATTTTTATTATGACACATGCAATATATTGATCTGTTTGTTTTGTATCTAACCATCAATCCATCTCCTTCAATAAGCCCTTTAAACTGGAGTCATGTCTACTAATTATTGTATCATGTTAATCACCTGTGTCTGGCACATGGCATGGCAATGACAACTGCTGAAAATTTCAACTTTTGGGCCCAAGATTGTGAAGATCCCATTCATCACTGGAAGCTCCCTATCCACAGAATTAGTTTTCTGAGTTATGGTCTAATACGTGATTTAGAATTAGATCAAATACTTAGATTTATTTCAACTAATAAAATTAGTTAAAATTAGATAAAATCTCAAGTATTTCAAAACATATCTTGTAGTCTTTATGTAATTTTGAGCATACCTCTCTACCTATTGATAAGCAGGTGATAAAGTAAGTTACACCAGCTCAATTCCTCCAGAGTGTGTCTGGTAGCCTTTTAGCACTGCATACTCTTAGGAAAGAATTTCAAGAGCAAAAAGGCACATTTTGTATTTGCATTAAAAAAACAAACAAACAAACAAACAAAAAACTGCATTTGGATAGAAACTCATTAATGGCCAAGATACCATATTCTAAAATTTCAGCAAATAATAGCATATGAATGAAAAATTTTAACTTTTCAACATAATAGTTTGAAATGGCAATTTGGGGCAGGGGAAACAAAATATATTCTTTTTTCCAGCACATAATACATTTGAATCTTTTCTTCAGCTGCATGTACAGTACTGGATCTTTAAAAAAAAACTAAACAAAATCTTGGATATAACTTCATTATTAATTATTTTCTATTATGTTAAAGGGAAGAGGCTGAGATATTACAGAGTTTTTGGAATTTTTTTTTTTTTCGCACACTTGGATGGTAACATTTTTAGCGTATTCTCAACATATTTAACAAAAGAATTCACATCACCAATATTTGGGAGATATTTCATACCGAGACAAAAAAATGCATCTTTAGCAAGATATAACTTTGCTCCCCAATTTGATACTTCAGTTCAGTTCAGTCACTCAGTCATGTCTGACTCTTTGCGACCCCATGGACTGCAGCATGCCAGGCTTCCTTGTCCATCACCAGCTTCCAAAGTTTGCTCAAACTTATGTCCACTGAGTCAATTTGATCCTTGATATTCTCCAAAATTGACAAAGCCATACAGAATAAAGATTAGGAATCAAATATCTCTGCCTGCATTTGTGAGTAATCAGTGTATAGAATAAAACAGGTAAGATTGCCTAGTGATTTGAATTAAAACAAATAACTGTAGCTGTTACATGTTTAATGTTATTATTAATAATAAACTACAAATCATTATGCAATAAAATATATTAAAATGCTAAACACCTTTAAAAATTATTTGTTTGCATGCAGCCTTACATGATGAGAGATAAAATGTAATTTAAACATAGCACAATGGTCCTCATATGTGTATCTCCATAAATGTGTACCTTCATAAATGCTTCACAAATGTGGAAACTAAATTTAAATCTTCATGTTTACATGTGTAGAAAGGTGTTTTGTGTGCATATCTCTGCCTACCTAAGATAATTTGCAGAGTTCAAAAAAATAATAATAACAGAAACAAACAGTATAATTGACTTACCCAAAATTCTGAATTTGCCATATGCACACATTTTAACTCAGAAAAACTACTTACATAATTATTATCAAGATATACTGATCTTGATTTCATAATTAAGTTGATTAGACCAGTAACATGATTAATAGTAGTTTCTTCAAAGGCATTTCTTAAAAATGATGTCCATTTTGTAACTGTGGATCCATACAGAAAATGGTTTTAAGATCATGACACACTATATGCTTCGATACTGCCTTCATTTTTCACAATTCACAGAGAGATATATGATTTTAGATTGATCTGAGGCAGAGAAATTAAGTCACATTTGAACTATTGAGGTAATAAACACTTACCTTAACATAATTAGTGATCAACTTCGTTTCCTCTGTTTCTTCAAAGATCATCAATATTGACAATGAATCCATCCAAAAATTGCCAGGTACTTCCCTGAAAGGGAGGAGATGACATCTATGAAAATGTTCTTTTCCAACCAAAAATCAAATTGCTGGCAAAAAAAGCACTCACTGAATTTTAAAGCCCAAAGTGTGAGATAGTAGCAAACAAGATACCTTTTGAGATGGGAGAGAAGGAGTTTCTGGGGCTTTTGGGAAATACTATTTATTCATTACTTCATGATTGGATAATGATTCATCTGAAAAAAAGCTTTTTCCAGTCAATTCAAGTAAAGTATTACCACACATAGAAGATTTGGTCACAATGAACAGCAGAGAAAGAGAATAAACATCTGCTACAGCAAGATGTCTGTAAGTGGAAAAAGGGAAACCTTTCAACAGTAAGCTCTGGTAAGTCCTTGTCATTGGTTTGTGGACTCCAATAATGGTTATTTAAAATACCTTGGTCCCAAAGATTCAAATTTACATGTATTCAGATGATGTCATAAACGCTGAAATACATATTTATGTAGTTTAGTTTTTCATTGTTGGAAGCTCCCCCTTTCCCAGAGCCATTTTAATTGATAATGAAATCTAATTGATTTCAAAACCAAAGTTTTGACTTGAAAAAAAGATGAATTTTGGCTGTCCACAAATACTCAGAAAATGAGGTCTCTCATTAAGGAAACAATGAGTGTCACTGCCAATACTCTCTATAAGGTGACAAAAATCACCACAGCCCACATGTAAAGCCATCTCAGACAATTTCATGTGTGAGTCACCGAGGTGTATAAACTTCAGCTGATAAATAATATAATAATATTACCATTATTAGGCAGGATTGGGGGCACTGAGTGTAGCAGTACATGCATGGGGTCTTTTGAAGGAGGTCACCATTATCTTCATTAACTCCACCACAGTTTGGTCCCAGGTAAATAGCAGGGAGGAAACACAGCTCCACCCATCAACAGAAAATTGGATTAACCATTTACTGAACATGGCCCCACCCATCAGACCAAGACCCAGTTTTCCCTTCAGTCAGTCTTTCCCATCTGGAAGTTTCCATAAGCCTTTTATCCTTTTCCATCAGAGGGCTACTGCTGCTGCTGCTGCTAAGTCACGTCAGTCATGTCCAACTCTGTGTGACCCCAGAGATGGCAGCCCACCAGGCTCCCCTGTTCCTGGGATTTTCCAGGCAAGAACACTAGAGTGGGTTGGCATTTCCTTCTCCAACGCATGAAAGTGAAAAGTGAAAGTGAAGTCACTCAGTCGTGTTCCACTCCTAGTGACCCTATGGACTGCAGCCCACCAGGCTCCTCTGTCCATGGGATTTGCCAGGCAAGAGTGCTGGAGTGGGTTGTCATTGCCTTCTCTCCATCAGAGGGCAGACAGACTGAAAACCACAATCACAGAAAACTAACCATCTGATCACATGGACCACAGCCTTGTCTAGCTCAATGAAACTGTGTGCCATGCCGTTTAGGGCCACCCAAGATGGACAGGTCATGGTGGAGAGTTCAGACAAAATGTGGTCCACTGGAAAAGGGAATGGCAAGCCACTTCAGTATTCTTGCCTTGAGAACCCCATGAACAGTATGAAAAGGAAAAGATAGGACACTGAAAGATGAACTCCCCAGGTGTGTACGTGCCCAATATGCTACTGGAGTTCAGTGGAGAAATAACTCCAGAAATAATAAAGAGATGGGGCCAAAGCAAAAACAACACCCAGTTCTGGATGTGACTGGTGACAGAAGCAAGATCCGATGCTGTAAAGAGCAATACTGCATAGGAACCTGGAATGTTAGGTCCATGAATCAAGGCAAATTGGAAGTGGTCAAACAGGAGATGGCAAGAGCGAAAGTCTATATTTTAGGAATCAGTGAATTAAAATGGACCGAAATAAGTGAATTTAACTCAGATGACCATTATATCTACTACTATGGGCAAGAATCTATAAGAAAAAAATGAAGTAGCCATCATTGTCAACAAAAGAGTCCTGTTAATTTCCAAGGCAAACCATTTAATCAGGGCAATCCAAGTCTATGCCCTGACCAGTAATGCTGAAGAAGCTGAAGTTGAATGGTTCTATGAAGACCTACAGGACCTTCTAGAACTAACACCCAAAAAAGACATCCTTTTCATTATAGGGGATTGGAATTCAAAAGTAGGAAGTCAAGAAGCATCTGGAGTAACAGGCAAATTTGGCCTTGGAGTACAGAATGAAGCAGGGCAAAGGCTAATATACTTTTGCCAAGAGAATGCACTGGTAATAGCAAACACCCACTTCTAACAACACAAGAGAAGACTCTACACATGGACATCACCAGATGGTCAACACCAAAATCAGATTGATTATATTCTTTGCAGTGAAAGATGGAGAAGCTCTATACAGTCAGCAAAAACAAGACCAGGAGCTGACTGTGGCTCAGAACATGAACTCCTTGTTGCCATATTCAGACTTAAAATGCAGAAAGTAGGGAAAACCACTAGACCATTCAAGGATGACCTAAATCAAATACCAAATGATTATACAGTGGAACTGAGAAATAGATTTAAGGGACTAGATCTGATAAACAGAGTGCCTGATGAACTATGGACAGAGGTTTGTTACATTATACAGGAGACAGGGAGCAACATCATCCTCAAGAAAAAGAAATGCAAAAAAGAATAATGGTTGTCTGAGGAGGCCTTACAAATAGCTGTGAAAAGAAGAGAAGCCAAAAACAAAGAAGAAAAGGAAAGATATACCCATTTGAATGCTGAGTTCCAAAGAAAAGTAAGGAGAGATAAGAAAGCCTTCCTCAGTGATCAGTGAAAAGAAATAGAGAAAAACAACAGAATAGGAAACACTAGAGATCTCTTCAAGAAAATTATAAATATTGAGGGAACATTTCATGCAAAGTGAAAGTGAAGTCGCTCAGTTGTGTCTGACTCTTTTTAGACCCCATGGACACCAGCCTCCTTGGACCATGGGATTTTCTAGGCAAGAGTACTGGAGTGGGTTACCTTTCCTTCTCCAGAGAACTTCCTGACCCAGGGATGGAACCCAGGTCTCCTGCATTGTAGAGAGAAGCTTTACCATCTGAGCCACAATGGGCTCAATAAAGGACAGAAATGTTATGGACCTAACAGAAACAGAAGATATTAAGAAGAGGTGGCAAGCATACACAGAAGAACTGTACAAAAATGATCTTCACCACCCAGATAATCAGGATGGTGTGATCACTCACCTAGAGCCAGATATCCTAGAATGTGAAGTCAAGTGGGCCTTAGAAAGCATCACTATGAACAAAGCTAGTGGAGGTGATGGAATTCCAGTTGAGCTATTTCAAATCCTAAAAGATGATGCTGTGAAAGAGCTGCACTCGATATGCCCACAAATTTGGAAACCTTAGCAGTTGCTACAGGACTGGAAAAGGTCAGTTTTCACTCCAATCCCAAAAAAAGACAATGCCAAAGAATGCTCAAACTACCACACAATTGCACTCATATCACACTCTAGTAAAGTAATGCACAAAATTCTCCAAGCCAGGCTTCAACAATACATGAACTGTGAAATTCCAGATGTTCAAGCTGGATTTTGAAAAAGCAGAGGAACCAGAGATCAAATTGTCAACATCTGTTGGATCATTGAAAAAGCAAGAGAGTTCCAGAAAAACATCTACTTCTGCTTTATTGACTATGCCAAAGCCTTGACTGTGTGGATCACAATAAACTGTGTAAAATTCCTACAGAGATGGGAATACCAGACCACCTGACCTGCCTCTTGAGAAACCTATATGCAGGTCAGGAAGCAACAATTAGAACTGGACATGGAACAACAGACTGGTTCCAAATAGGAAAAGGAGTACATCAATGCTGTATATTGTCACCCTGCTCATTTAACATATATGCAGAGTACATCATCAGAAACGCTGGGCTGGAGGAAGTACAAGCTGGAATCAAGATTGCCGGGGGAAATATCAATAGCCTCAGATATGCAGATGACACCACCCTTATGGCAGAAAGTGAAGAAGAACTAAAGAGCCTCTTGATGAAAGTGAAAGAGGACAGTGAAAAAGTTGGCTAAGATCTCAACATTCAGAAAACGAAGATCATGGCATCCGGTCCCAACACTTCATGGCTAATAGATGGAGAAACGGTGGAAATCGTGGTAGACTTTATTTTTCTGGGCTCCAAAATCACTGCAGATGGTGACTGCAAACATGAAATTAAAAGACACTCTTTGGAGGAAAAGTTATGACCAACCTACACAGCATATTAAAAAGTAGAGATGTAACTTTGCCAACAAAGATCCATCTAGTCAAGGCTATGGTTTTTCCAGTAGTCGTGTTTGGATGAGGTAGTTGGACTATAAAGAAAGCTGAGCACTGAAGAATTGATGCTTTTGAACTGTGGTGTTGGAGAAGACTCTTGATAGTCCCCTGGACTACAAGGAGATCCAAACAGTCCGTCCTAAAGGAAATCAGTCCTGAATATTCATTGGAAGGACTGATGTTGAAGCTGAAACTCCAATACTTTGGACACCTGATACAAAGAGCTGACTCATTTGAAAAGACCTGAATGCTGGGAAAGATTGAAGGCAGGAGGAGAAGGGGACGACAGAGGATGAGATTGTTGGATGGCATCACCGACTCAATGGACATGAGTTTGTGTTAACTCCAGAAGTTGGTGATGGACAGGGAAGCCTGGCGTACTGCGGTTCATGGGGTCGCAAAGAGTCTGACATGACTGATCGACTGAACTGGACTGACTGAATATTACCCTTCCAAGAGTGGCCAGGACTCAGGTAAAGTGTATTAGGAACAGTTGCTGTTTAGTCACTAAGTCATGTCCCACTCTTTGCAACCACATGGATTATAGACCTCTAGGCTCCTGTCCATGGGATTTCCCAGGCAAGAATACTGGAGTGGGTTGTCAGTTTCTTCTCCAGGGGATCTTCCTGACCCAGGCATCAAACGCACATCCCGTGCATAGTAGGCGAGTTCTTTACCACTGAGCCACCAGGGAAGTTGCTTTAACAGTAGAATGTGCTTATAAAGGATTTGGTGTGAAATACTTAGTCCTTAACCTGCAGAAGTGGCAGACTATCAGAAAGGTAAAATGCTTTTGGTAAGTAGGAAAATGCTTTCCTTCTTCATCTGGACATAGACAGTGAAGGAGGTAGAAGGAGAACATGTTTATGATGGGAAGATTGTCGGAACACAAACACTGAACAGAGTGGAGACCTGCCCCTTCTTGAGTGTCTCAGCCTCCACAACTTAGAAGACTTTGGACTGACCTACTAGGAGTTTACTTCATCTCAACAAGCAGAGTGCCAAATTCTGTAACTAATACAGAGATGTAACTGTACAATATATCACCATCTTATTATCTAGGTAGGCATCATGTAATGGTTAGCTAAGCTATTTATACCTGATTATGCACACCAGAACTGTGCAGAAAGTTTAGAAATATTTCATTAAGTACCCCCACTTAAAACAATAATCTTTTTTCCCTAAAAATGTTAATGCACAATATCTTTTTTCATTCAGTACATTTACATTTTGAAATCATTTGAGCAACAAACTTGTGATCAGTTTGCAAACAGTATTCTAGAATCTAATTTATTGTTTTAGAAATGTGAATACATAACTTTATGTTCTTTTGCATGAAGATATTCTTTGTGACTGTGAAAAATTAAACATTTACTGAGACAAAATAAACTCTGGATACAGAATACAAGGTTGGTATGTATCACTAATTAAATATATATTGGTAGAATCATTGTCTATAATACTGTCTGAAATCCCTTTCAAGTTTTAGTGACTTTTAAAAACTAAAGGAAATTTATAACAAGTAAGTAATTTGATCCCTATTAAAGGAAAAGATATTAGAATCTTACATGTATTTAATAGTGAATCTCTATGTCATCAAGTGTTTATAGACCATCTACTGTGTTAGCCATGAAAGTAGATCTTCTATCTTCGATTACATGAAGCAAAATGACCTGACAGCCCCAGCGGCTAAGTTCTGCAAGGTACCACCTTGTTTGCTTGGGGGCCATACTCCCCATGGGCTGCTCCCAGCCAGTGACTACACAAGGCAGAGACACTAAGGTGGGGAATTCTTGGGAGACTCATGGGTCTTCTGATGATGATTTTAGGTTTAGGTTTAGGTTTATGGTTTAAGGGCAACTGAGGATTCCTCAGAGCTTTGTTGACCTTTTCTTAGTACTGTACCAAAGCTTCTTCCAACAAACTGGCTCTCCTTTTTCCCTCTCTCCTTTACCCTGGGTCAGATCTGCATAGTGGTTGGATGGGTCTCTTCATTATTCTCATTTCCCTTGCCTAATTTTCACTTTCTGGTCTTTCCCTTATTTCCTGAACAATTTAATCCCATTTTGATTTCTGCTTATCTAATAGTCAAGGCTATGGTTTTTCCAGTGGTCATGTATGGATGTGAGGGTTGAACTGTGAAGAAAGCTGAGTGCCAAAGAATCAATGCTTTTGAACTGTGGTGTTGGAGAAGACTTGAGAGTCCCTTGGACTGCAAGGAGATCCAACCAGTCCATTCTAAAGGAGATCAGTCCTGGGTGTTCTTTGGAAGGAATGATGCTAAAGCTGAAACTCCAGCACTTTGGCCACCTCATACGAAGTGTTGACTCATTGGAAAAGACATTGGAGAGGGCTTGGGGGCAGAAGGAAAAGGGGATGACAGAGGATGAGATGGCTAGATGGCTAGATGGCATCACTGACTTGATGGACATGAGTTTGAGTCAACTCTGGGAGTTGGTGATGGACAGGGAGGCCTGGCATGCTGCAATTCATGGGGTCGCAAAGAGTCAGACATGACTGAGTGACTGAACTGAACTGAAGGACCCAAATGAACATATTTACTATATACTAGGCACTTTGAAAAGTGCTGTAAAGTATAACGACTTTAAATCAGGATCGTCGACCCATCTCTGCCTCCTCATACCTTTCTTCAGTACCTTCATTTGTTAATGGGTGGGATGCGATGAAATCATTTTCAGGAAACCTTTGGCCCCCAAATTCTGCTGAGTTTCACCTATGGAATTATCAGTGAAGATTACTGTGGTAAATTAAAGATACTCACAAATTTCTTTGCCATTTCCCTAGTCAAGGAGTAATGTAATTAAAGCTGGCCCAATATCTGCTTAAACCATAGGAGGTGGAGGAAGTGACACCGCATGTTCTGGCTAAATCTTAAGAAGGGTGGGCAGCTGCCATGTTCCATGTAAGCATTTAGCTGTCCTACTGGAGAAAACACTCAGAGACCTCCTGTGGGGAGGAGACACTCTGAAGGCGACAGAGAGAAAGAGCAGCTCAGCAGACCCCTTGAGTAGCAGGCCCATTTGACTGCAGCTACATGAGACCCAGTGAGACCAGGAAGAGAAGTACTCAGTGGAGCTCCGTTAATCAACAGAAACCATAAGAGATATTGAAATGGTCTTGCCCAAGTCACTAAGGTTTTGAATTTTTTGTTATAAGAGCAATAGATAACTGAAACAAATAAAATGTTTTAATATCTCAATGAACATAATTATATTATTTACCTTTAAATGATACATTTCAGGTGACTTACTGAATACTTAATGTATATATTTAATGCATTTAACACACATTTACATGGACATAGACACATATGTACATGTGTGTATACATATGTACATAATGTATGTATAAGTATTTGTGTATGAATATGTATATGTGTATGTGTGTGTGCATGTATGTATGCATGCAGCCATTTAATTCTATAAAGCATTTTCAGTTACAAAGCAAAGGCAATGATGGAAGAGAGCAACAACTGTCATGGGGTAAGAGAAGAAAGACATCACTGTAACCAGGGCAGTTAGTATGATGTTCCAGAAAGAGAGAAGACTTAGACAGAATCTGGAAGGAGGACAGAATTTAGATACTGAAACAGAAAATGTGGGGAACACTGCTATGTCACAACTCTATATATACCTGACTATGTGTAATTTAAGCAAATATAAATAACCCAAGGTAAGTGAAGATCTGATTGAAACTGAAGTTCTTCATATGAATAATAGTTAACAGTATCGCACATTTGATATTATATAACTTGTTACAGTAAAATCATAGATTATAACTGCAGGGTATATCACACATCTGTCTATGCCTATATTACAACTGTAGCTTTTTTAATGTCTATGTGAAGTGTCTTTTCACTGAATTTAAAATGTATTCCAACACTTCACATTTTAGATACCAACATTTCAGTTCATATCTTAATGTCAGAAGTGAAAGGCAAGTCACTGGTAGATTATCTGTGATTATGAAGAAATGTATTTTCTCTCAACATATGTGAATGATACTAGAAAACCATTGAAGGTATTCTTCCTTTTAGAAGATGCAAAAACACTGAATAATGTACATGCTTTTTAGTTAGCATTCCACATCTACTACTGTCAGCAAAGATAACACAATGGTAAACTGAAGGTCAAGAGAAGTGATTATCAATATAATGTTGATAGAAATAATTCCCATCACTTTCCAAATTCACATTCAGTGACTACAGATTGGTAGACTGGAATATCAAGGTGGGAATATTTACACCATAGAGACTGGTGAATGTTTCAAACTGTTTTTTTTTGGGTTGTTGTTGTTGTTGTTTGTTTATTTGCTTGTTTGTTTTCTTAATAGTAGGTAGTTAAACATTTAGTAGTAAAACTGAAAGGAAGGTTTGGTGCAATAAATTTAAATAAACACATTAAAGATTCACCTAAAATCAGACTTTATACAATTACTTTATTCAACTGCACCCTGCTGTGGCCCAATTTAGTCTTTGATGTAGACTGCCTGAAAACTGTGTGCCTATTGAGACCTGGTGCTGCAATAGCTACTTCTCATTTCTGCTCTGTCTCTTTAGCTCTGAAAATTTCACTGTAGACATATCAGTTGCTGTCACTTCTTCCAAAGATGATGGCACTGTAGCAGGTAGGTCTTGGCCAACCATGAGCCCTTCGTTGATGCAACTTCATTAGAAGAACAGGTATGTGTGAAAAACTACACTCCTCCACGCAATTCCCCTGAGAAACCTCTGACCTTCCAAACTCATATAAGACCCAGTAACTCACAGTCCTTTCATATTTCCTTTGTATTTTCCCCACAATTATCATATTGTACTTGCTTACTTGAATTCCTTACCCTGTGTTATAGGGCATTTTGCTCCCTCCTCAACTCATATCTCAAAATGATTATGATTATGTGATGTACCCTCTGTAAGTTCCTGGCAAGGATACCCTTTTTCAGTTCCTCTAGTGAGTCCATCTCTTCTGCCTCAAGATGTTATCGCAGCCAGCTCCTTTCTCTAGACATGTTCTACACCACTTTTTTTGGCTTTATCTTCTCAATCCTCTGACTTTAAGTTTAAAATGTTTCTGCCTCAGGAAATCTTCCCTGATTGCCAAGATTCATCAGTTCTCCCTGCTACTGTACATACCCTCCAATCAAGCATTACTTTTCCTCTGTAGCATGTATTTCAGCCATAGTTAATTACTTGTGTGATTATCTGTGTACTATGGAAAGCTTCTATAAGAAGTCACATCTGCTTCTCTAGGCTCTTAAATAATAAATGGCATAAACAACATGTCAGGGCATGACATAACTGAGTTTTGTATGATGGCAGCCCAGTGAACTTCTGATATGTAAGTGAACAGTCATCACTAAAATCCACAAATAGGAGTTCAGCCACTAGGGTATTTTTTAAGTCAAACTGCTTTCAATGAATGGATACTTCTCCATCAATCACATTCATTTAAAACCTCAGTGGTAATATCAACACTGTGGATGGTACTGACTACCAGAACCACCATATATCAGGCTTATTCAGATGTATAATGTGCCCTTCATGCAATCTCACTTGAGTATCTAAATTTCCCGTTCTGGAGTTTCAGGAAATATATATATATATACACATATATATTTACTGACTTATTATATAATGCATATACTTTTTCTTCTCCATCCTCAAGACTTGAACAATGAGAAAATTTAGGTTTTTTTTTGTTGTTTTTGCTTTCAACTAGTTTAAGTTTATTATCATTTGTAACAAAAGGGAATTTATACAATGGTTATTTTCTGTGCTCCCATAATTCTTGTTCTTCCCCTAATCTTAACATTTACCACATTTCATAAATTTCAATGGGTTTTGTGACTTCTGGGGAGATTGGATCTCTCTCACCATTCACTTGTGCCCAAACAATTTTGGGCAAGTCCTCAACCCTCACTGGATTTCAGATTTTTTTTTTTTAATTTTATTTTTAAACTTTACAATATTGTATTAGTTTTGCCAAATATTGGAAGTTTTTTTTTTTAAGCTGTTTAAAAAACCTAGTTATTAATTACTTTCTGGAAGCACAAGCCAAATCACATACACAGAAATAAAACCCAATTCATATAGCACAAAGTATATTCTGCAAAGTTTTGCAAAGTATTGATTGCTAGCTTTGCAAAATCAGCAAACGGATGCACATATTTCTCAGTGTAATCTATTTTGGTTCCTCCAATGCCTGAAACTATGCCTTGCTGAAAAAAAAAAAAAATATCACAAGTAAAACAAAATCATCCTTAAGTTGATTGAATAAACAATGTGAAAGAAAAAAAGAATACCATCTGGAATATGTTTATTAGGAACTAAAGAACATCAGGTGCTTTCCAATAATTAAAATCTATTAATTAGTTCTTGACAAATATCTATCTTTCACAAAATTAACTATCAATTAAAATGTTTATTTTTACATAAAATTGCTGAAAAAATTAATATTAGAATCCAGTAGAGAATATGATTTTCTTGGAGAAAAATTATGTGAAATGTGTGAAATTGCGTCAACTTAATTAACTCTGCTATGGTACGCAAGTAGGAAGCAAGTTTGTCTGCAGTACAAAAAAGAAAACTCCAACTTCTAGAACCTTTTAAGACAGAGGGTAGGAAAAATGCACTCTGAGACACTGTCTAGGCTAGATACACTAAATAGAATATGATTTCCCATTTCAATAAACCCTGAATGCATGCTCAGTTGCTCAGTCTAGTTTCTCAGGCTGTTTGTGACCCTATTTATTGTAGCCTGCCAGGCTCCTCTGTCCATGGTATTCTCCTGGCAAAGAATACTGGAGTGGGTTGACATTTCTTTCTCCAGGGGATTGTCTGGACCCAGGGAGCAAACCCCCATTTCCTGCATTGGCAGGTGGATTCCTTAGCACTGCACCACCCGGGAAGCCCCCAGTGCACCCTACTTTGTATTTATTAGCATTTATGTTCATATTTATATGTATTCATTTTGTATTAATTTGTATTTAGAAACTAGGAAGAAATGAGGACTTCCCTTGTGGTTCAGTGGTTAAGAATCCACATGCCAGTGCAGGGGACATGGGTTCGACCTGTATCCAGAAGATTCCACATGCAGCAGAGCAACTAAGCCCCTGTGCCACAGCCTGTTGATGGCAACAAGAGAAAGTCCACTACAGCAATGAAGACTCAGTGCTGCTGCTGCTGCTAAGTCACTTCAGTCGTGTCCGACTCTGTGCGACCCCATAGACGGCAGCCCACCAGGCTCCCCTTTCCCTGGGATTCTCCAGGCAAGAACACTGGAGTGGGTTGCCACTTCCTTCTCCAATGCAGCCATAAATAAATAAATTCATTTTTCTTTTTTTAAATTATTTTATTTTTTTAACTTTACAATATTGTATTGGTTTTGCCATATATCAACATGAATTCGCCACAGGTATACATGTGTTCCCCATCCTGAACCCTCCTCCCTATTTCCTCCCTGTACCATCCCTCTGGGTCAAATACTAGGAAGAAATAAAACTTTTCATATTGTCTATTCAACCACTCAAGGAAAAATTGATTACAAATTGATTACAATCTTACACAGTTTTAAGTAAAATATCCTCTTATGAAAGAACAGGCTTTAAAAATCAAAGAAGCATTTTTTTTTTTCTAAAAAACCTACTTAAAAGTTTTTATTGCATCTAATAGAACGACATTAGCTGCCATCTCAATCCTGAATGATTTTGACTAACTATAAGAGAAAATAGAGTTGATTTTTTTCTCTTTTAAAACTTCCTGCATTTAAGATTGAGTCATTATTAGTGTCGGAGAAGGCACGGGCGACCCATTCCAGGACTCTTGCCTGGAAACTCCCATGGACGGAGGAGCCTGGTAGGCTGCAGTCGGGATCGCTTCGAGTCGGACACGACTTCACTTTCACTTTTCACTTTCATGCATTGGAGAAGGAAATGGCAACCCACTCCAGTGTTCTTGCCTGGAGAATCCCAGGGACGCAGGAGCCTGGTGGGCTCCCGTCTATGGGGTTGCACAGAATTGGACACAACTGACGTGACTTAGCAGCAGCAGCATTATTAGTGTATGATGCATATAAACAATTACACTTAATCGAAATAAAGACGAAAGAGCTTGAAAAAAGCTTTAAGAAACAAGATATGCATTGCAGTATCCACTCCCATCAGCTTAAGATAAAGGCTTCACTGTGGTAACCTGCACCAGCCCTGACAGGCACATTCCTGTTATTTGAAACCTCATCATATTAGCCATCAAAAGGCTGTCAACCCGCTAAAGTTCCGGGAAGTGTCACATGCAAAAGCCATTTCTAAAGGACCCACTGAGTACAACTATAGAAAGACAGAAGTGGAAAATAATAGCACTTCCCAAAGCAGTAGCCAAGTTGTGATGTGCCTTTGAGAAAAGTTTAAATGTCAACCATCTGACTAGCAAAATATCATCAGGTTAATAAACAGGCACATGTAAATAACCGCAGGAAGCAAAAACTTTAAGGATTATATTTAAAACTCTATAGTCACCAAAAGACTCTTATTTTGTTGCTTAAGTCAACTTGTGTAAAACCGGAGACGAAAAGCTGGTTAAATAAAATGAGTACATTTCAGAACTACATTTCAAACCCCAAGAAACTTGTCCTGACCATGCACGCCACCTTTGGAGTCCACGTTCCAAGTCTCGGGGGCGGGCGTCTGGGCAAGGAACGCCCAGCCCCTGGTGATTCCCTTGTGCTGTGGACGTCCGCGGGATCCTCCGTCCAGTGTCCTCGGCCTCCGCAGCTCCTCGCGATCGCCCCGCCGTCCAGGTGGCACTCGGGGGCCATGCGGGGCTGGGATCCGGGCGGGGGCGACACGCGGGAGGCCTCGCATGCCCCGGTCCCCCTGGCCGCGGTTGGTGGGCACCTTGGGGATCCTGGAAAGGGGAGGCAGGAGCCAGGGGGCTGGGGACTGCCTCCATCTGCTGAGAGTCCATGAAGCAGCGTCAAGAGGGCAGCCGTTCAAAGTGCCCCTAAATTAGGATGTAAACACAGGATCCTATAGCCCCCACTCCTAGCACGGAGGGTGGGAAGAGACATTCAGTTCAGTTCAGTTCAGTTCAGTCACTTAGTCGTGTCCGACTCTTTGCGAGCCCATGAACTGCAGCACGCCAGGCCTCCCTGTCCATCACCAACTCCCGGAGTTCACCCAAACTCATGTCCATGGAGTCAGTGATGCCATCCAGCCATCTCATCCTCTCTCCTCCCCTTCTCCTCTTGCCCCCAATCCCTCCCAGCATCAGAGTCTTTTCCAATGAGTCAACTCTTTGCCTGAGGGGGTCAAAATATTGGAGTTTCAAATCTAGCATCAGTTCTTCCAAAGAACACTCAGGACTGATCTTTAGAATGGACTGGTTGGATCTCCTTGCAGTCCAAGGGACTCTCGAGATTTTTCCAACATCACAGTTCAAAAGCATCAATTCTTCGGCACTCAGCCTTCTTCATAGTTCAACTCTACATCCATACAGGACCACTGGAAAAACCATAGCCTTGACTAGACAGACCTTTGTTGGCAAAGTAATGTTTCTGCTTTTGAATATGCTATCTAAGTTGGTCATAACTTTGCTTCCAAGGAGTAAGTGTCTTTTAATTTCATGGCTGCAGTCACCATCTGCAGTGATTTTGGAGCCCAGAAAAATAAAGTCTGACATTGTTTCCACTGTTTCCCCATCTATTTTCCATGAAGTGAGGGGACCAGATGCCATGATCTTAGTTTTCTGAATGTTGAGCTTTAAGCCAACATTTTCACTCTCCTCTTTCACATTCATCAAGAGGCTTTTGAGTTCCTCTTCACTTTCTGCCATAAGGGTGGTGTCACCTGCATATCTGAGGTTATTGATATTTCTCCCAGCAATCTTGATTCCAGCTTGTGCTTCCTCCAGCCCAGCTTTTCTCATGATGTACTCTGCATATAAGTTAAATAAGCAGGGTAACAATATGCAGCCTTGACGTACTCCTTTTCCTATTTGGAATCAGTCTGTTGTTCCATGTCCAGTTCTAACTGTTGCTTCCTGACCTGCATATAGGTTTCTCAAGAGGCAGGTCAGGTGCTCTGGTATTCCCATCTCTTTGAGAATTTTCCACAGTTTATTGTGATCCACACAGTCAAAGGCTTTGGCATGGTCAATAAAGCAGAAATTGATGTTTTTCTGGAACTCTCTTACTTTTTCCATGATCCAGCGGATGTTGTTAATTTGATCTCTGGTTCCTCTGCCTTTTCTAAAACCAGCTTGAACATATGGAAATTGATGGTTCACGTATTGCTGAAGACACATTACTCACTACGTAAAATTAGGATGACTGTCGCTTGACCTGACAGTGAGTTAGTACAGGTCGCCTTTCTCCTTGACTTTTGGTGGTTTCTCAGCATGAGTGTTCCCAACTCTCTAAGCCACAGACCGACTGACAGCTCCCCAAAGAAGAGGCTGAGCTGTTGCTTCTAAGTTCTCAGAATCCAGCAATGTGCCTGAGCATAAAGGTACACGACGGCAGAAAGTCTTGGATGAGCAGAAGGAACTGATGCAAGGAGGAAAGCTGAGTGTTTTCCTCTATTAGACAATTTTCTTAATGACCATTTCTCCCAGGCTCTAGCAAGCAAGGGCACACCAGAAACTGAAATAATATTTTTGTTGTTTTATTCTCCAACATTGGTGTCTGGTTAAGGGGCTTAGCCATCCCCCCAGCCCTCACCTCATTTTGGATCTAACAGCACAAAACACAGAAGGGCTGATCATCCTTCCCTCCTTTACTGAAGATGATCCAAAGTGCCCGTGTTGACATCAGGGACATGGCAGTAGACTTGTCACTGATGTCATTATAGCCACCTAATGATAGGTGTTGTCTCAAAGATAGGGCTGTGGCATAAGTCAAATCCTCTAGAGGCAGACAAGCAGCCATGCTTATTGACAGATTACATTCATGTGGAATGGACAGGAGTTTTAATTCACACTCTACATTGATGTTAACTCTCTCATCTTTTTAAAACTATCTTGTCACATGTTATAGTAGAATCTGAGAAAGTCCAAAGCAACAGGACATCCCACAGAATGTCATAGTGTTCCATATTATAACCAGACTGGGTCTGCAAGAAGTGACTAGTGTCTTGGAGGCCTTGATAAAACAAATGGACTCCAAAAGGTGTACAAAGATAGATATATAACTTTCAGGGGCCCTATGGTCAGGGACATGCTAGGGTAGCCCTTCCAAAGCAAAGGATGAATCAATCCATCTTTCCCCTCCCAGAGCTAATATGGAAGTTATGGTATGCTTGGTATGCCTGGTATGCTTTTCTGAATTCTTAAAGCAACATTTTCCATGCTTGGAAATACTGCTTTAGCCCATATGCCAGTTAACATTAAAGGCCACTAGCTGTGTGGAGAAAAGAGCAAGAAAACAGTCTGAAGTAGGTCTGGGCTGCAGTGCAAGCAGGCTTGCAGTTTAATCAGGGTGAATCTTATGAAATTAGAGCTATCCATGGTGAGAAGAGATGCCAGGAGTTACGTAAGCCCCAGGCTGTGGGTATTAATGTCAAAGTTTATTCTGAAGAACAAAAATTATTCAGGTCCTTTTTCCTCATGTGAAATTCAATCATTAAGTTTTATTTTTTGCATAAAAGCTATGATTTTCATTAATGTTTTAAGAGGCTGATAAAAATTATGGCAACAAAAATTTCTACTTTCTTAGCTTAATCTATTTAAAGGTTGAAATTTGTTAAATCATACTGTGAGAGGTATCTTATTAAAATTCATAGAAAATCTAAATGCTACCCTTTCTACACGAGTTCATTGACCCCTCAGCTCCTGCAGGGACTGTCCCCTGGTTTAAAACAGACCTCTGTGATCCCCATTCTTCTCTCTCTAGTCATACCATATCCTGTCTAAACCAGTGATTCTCAAACTTTGCACCACATTAGAATCACCTAAGGAGATTTTAAACAGCCTGCTGTAAAGGCCACTCTATACCAAGTTAATCAGAATCTCTCTGGTGGAATTCAGACATCGTTGTTTTTTTTTTTTTTTTTTTTTTAACTCTGTTGGAGATTCCAAGTAGAAGCCAAGCCTGATAACCAGTGGTATATGCTTTTTAAACGGCATTACACACTTGCTATTTCCTTACATGCTTGCGTGCATGCTAAGTCATTTCAGTCATGTCCTACTCTGTGTGACCTCATGGACTGATAGCCCCCCAGTTTCCTCTGTCCATGGGATTCTCCAGGCAAGAATACTGGAGTGATTTGCCATGCCTTTCTCCAGGGGATCTTCCCAACCCAGGGATAGAACCCACATCTCTTATGTCTCCTGCATTGGCAGGTGGGTTCTTTACCACTAACTCCACCTGGACACCCCAACAAAAAGAATTTCCCTGAGCAAATGGACTTCCCTGTGCTATCACTCATTTACCCATCTGCATATATAGAGATTTATTATGTGTTTTGTTAGTTGATGAAAACAGGCTTTTCAGTATTTTAAACTGGATTAATATTTCTGGGCATTCAGAGCTACCAAATATAGAAAATATTTTATTATCAGAAAGTCTAGCAATTCTAGAATATCTGAAAATCCTAAAGCTTCTCTTAAATGGAATCTCCTAAATCTTCACATTCCTAATAAGGATAAAATAATTTTGAGTGTGGAAAATTTCACTAGCACTACAAAAATTCATTGTCTAAAAGCAGAAATCAAACACACACAAAAAGTGGAAATTTATCTACCTTTTACATCCCAAATGGCATTAGCCTTTGAAAACAATTATTCACATGGGAACTTTTGGTTGCTTTATTTATTTACCAAATGTCTATTCTCAGCAGTAGGATTTCAGAATGTTGACCTCTGTGTTTTCTTGCAGTTATCATTTATACTTTAATGGGGAACACATGTATACCTGTGGCGGATTCATTTTTATATTTGGCAAAACTAATACAATTATGTAAAGTTTAAAAATAAAATAAAATTTAAAAAAAATAAATAAAATTCCTTATATATAATTGATCATCTTCTCCAGCCTAACTCTAAGCCTTTGCTTGCATTCTGAATGCCTTCTTAATATTGTCATTCTTTTCATCACCACGTTTACTTTGCTATCTGATCACTTCTAGGCATGTCAGTTAACTCGGACATAATCATTTACAGTAAATTGCCACATGTGCCAAACAATTATTGTAAAAAGGAAGACTCAAAAATAAACAGCTTGGTTACTCCTCTTATCTGTCTACTAAGTTTGCCTTCCTTTTGCATTTCCCTTTTTCAATCAATTCCACATTCTAGCCTGGAATGATTCTTTCCAAAGCATCACTTTAATTAGGTCATTTTCTCTACTCAAAACTTAAGATGCAACTTATTACCTAGAATTTTATATATATTCTAAACTTTATTTAGGACATTTCTCAATTAAGTTTAGGACATTTCTATTGGCATTATGGAAAATTTATTTATTAAATTGTGCTTTAACCAGTCAGTCTTTTAGGCACTTATTTCCCTTTTTTGACTTCCAAGCAAATCCTTTTTCAAATATAGAAAGATTATATCTGGAAAGTTTAATTTTTCTTTTTAAATATACATGGGTTGCTGCTGCTAAGTTGCTTCAGTCATGTCTGACTCTGTGTGACCCCATAGACGGCAGCCCACGAGGCTCCCCCATCCCTGGGATTCTCCAGGCAAGAACACTGGAGTGGGTTGCCATTTCCTTCTCCAATGCATGAAAGTGAAAAGTGAAAGTGAAGTCGCTCAGTCGTGTCCGACTCTTAGCGACCCCAGGGACTACAGCCCACCAGGCCCTCTGTCCATGGGATTTTCCAGGCAAGAGTACTGGAGTGGGGAGCCAGTGCCTTCTCCGAAATATACATGGGTATCCCCCCTCATTTTTCTAAGCAACAGACCTGTTTTTCTTGGCAGGAGGGAATTTATTTTCCACAGAAAAGTTGTGCATAGAGTTCCTGTCTTCCTGGCTTTTCTTTTTTTCTCCCAGAAGGCCAAAATACTGGTGGGATTAATTTTGTGGCGGAGGGGAGACCAGGGAGAGCACTATCCTGAGGATGGAAGAGAAAGACTGAAAAAGACAGGGGTAGCCCACAAGTGGGAGAAGAAAGAGATGGGCTGGTGTCCCATTACCAGAAATACTGCCAGGACAGGGATGAAGATCTCAAAAAACAATGGCTTGATTTCTAGGACACCTGGCAAGGTGAGACTTTGGTTGTCATATTTCCAGCACAACCAAGATTCTCCAGTAAAACTTGGCATAGAAGTAATAGCAGCATTCAAGTGACTTTAGTCTTGAACCACACTTAATCTGAATACAATATTTTTGCATTTTTGCACATCCAATAATGGAGAAAATCATATTGCATCCACCTTCACAGATACCATCTATCCTTCAAAACTGAATTTAAAATATGCCTTTACTCTAAGAGTTTTCTTAAATACTTGTGGCTTAATTTATTCCTTTTTCTGTATATCAATTTCATTTGGTGATTATAGTTTTCCTCACTTTTTGATACCAAAAAATATTTTTAAATAATTACTTATAAGAGAATGGTGAGCCTACAAATACTGTTCATGATTTCAACCAACCCGTTACAAGTTTCCTACATCTCTTAGCATTTTCATTGCACCAGGATTACTTCCTGAACAGGTTTGCTAACTAACATTAGTAATTGTTTTTTACCTTTGTAATTTAGCTTTTTTAAAAAAAAATATGAGGCAAGTTCAGAATAAGTATGAAATACATAACCTACAATCTTAAAAGGAAACAAATGTTCTGCAGTCAGCTGATATTCTTATGGAAATTCTCTACCTTCCTGGTTAAGTTTCCTTAGTTAAAGACATTTTAGATCACATTAGAATTGAAAATACTTCAAAAAATAAAATATTAAGTCCCATTAAACTTTACAGTCATTTTTAAAATGCAAAATTGTATATCACTTATATATTGCAAATATAAGTCAAGATCTGCATGCTATATTGATTTCTGTGATATAGAAATTTTCCTTAATCCCAGCCCTGGGTGCCCAATCTATACAGCTGGACACTTTAAACCTCCGTGTCCAGGTTGAGCAGTGCCTGAGGTTCTGAGATAAATCATGCCCTTAGTTCAGGATGCAGACCTCCTTTACAGTGGGCTGGCTCCAGCCCAAGGCAGGTACTTAGATTTTTATCTAGCTCCTAACAACAATCATTCCCTTGAGGACACTGGTCGTTTCTGCCTGGTCCTTTAGTCTTTCTGCTATCCGAACAATATGCTGGATGTTTCATACATAGTATTTCATTTAATAAAGGGGAGAGCATGGAATGGTTTCAGAATAAATTATTTAAATATAACAGTAAAATTACATGTTTCAAAAGAGTAAACATTTTTAGAATTGTCACAGCTTTTTCTTTAGCATATGTTATAAAAGCTGTTGCTGCTGCTGCTAAGTTGCTTCAGTTGTGTCCGACTCTGTGTGTCTCCATAGATGGCAGCCCACCAGGCTCTTCCGTCCCTGGGATTCTCCAGGCAAGGATACTGCATTGGGTTGCCATTTCCTTCTCCAATGCATGCATGCATGCTAAGCCACTTCAGTTGTGTCCATCTCTATGTGACCCTATGGACAGCAGCCCACCAGGCTCTTCTGTCCACAGGATTCTCTAGACAAGAATACTGGAGTAGGTTGCATTTTCTTCTCCATATAAAAGCAATAATGATAAATAAATATCATATTGTGGCTTTCAGATTGTTTTGAACAATACCCATTCTACGTTTCAAATGGCACACTGATCTTATATTTTCACAGGCCAAATAATATGTTAAGCTTCTGCACAATATCCTATAGAAGAACAGTAAGTTACACACTTATGGGGAAAGGGGTATATCAAGGCTGTATATTGTCACCCCGTTTATTTAACTTCTATGCAGAGTACATCATGAGAAATGCTGGGCTGGAAGAAGCACAAGCTGGAATGAAGACTGCTGGGAGAAATATCAATAACCATCAGATATGCAGATGATACCACCCTTATGGCAGAAAGTGAAGAGGAACTAAAAATCCTCTTGAAGAAAGTGAAAGAGGAGAGTGAAAAAGTTGGCTTAAAACTCAACATTCAGAAAACTAAGATCATGGCATCTAGTCCCATTACTTCATGGCAAATAGATGGGGAAACAATGGAAACAGTGAAAGACTTTATTTTTCTGGGCTCCAAAATCACTGCAGATAATGATTGCAGACATGAAATTAAAAGACACTTACTCCTTGGAAGAAAAGCTATGACCAACCTAGACAGCATATTAAAAAGCAGAGACATTACTTTGTCAACAAAGGTCCATCTAGTCATAGCTATGGTTTTTCCAGCAGTGATGTATGGATGTGAGACTTGGACTATAAAGAAAGTTGAGCACCAAAGAATTGATGCTTTTGAATTGTGTGTTGGAGAGGACTCTTGAAAGTCCCTTGGACTGCAAAGAGATTAAACCAGTCAACAGAGAGAGAAGTCGCTCAGTTGTGTCCAACTCTTTATAATCCCATGGACAGTAGCCTACCAGGTTCCTCCATCCATGAGATTTTCCAGGCAGGAGTACTGGAGTGGTTTGCCATTTCCTTCTTCAGGGGATCTTCCTGACCCAGGGAATGAACCCAGGTCTCTCTCATTGCAGGCAGATGCTTTATGGTCTGAGCCACCAAGGAATCCTATAGAAAATCAGTTGTGAATATTTACTGGAAGAACTGATGCTGAGCTGAAACTCCAATATTTCAGCCACCTGATAAAAAAGAATGGGCTCATTGGAAAATACACTGAAGCTGGGAAAGATTGAAGGCAGAAGGAGAAGGGGATGACAGAGGATGAGATGGTTGGATAGCATCATCGACTTGATGGACATGAGTTTGAGCAAACTCCAGGAGTCAGTGATGGACAGGGAAGCCTGGCATGCTCCTGTCCAAGGGGTCACAAAGAGTCGGACATGACTGAGCGACTGTACTGAACTGAAGTTCACACACACACACACACACACAACAAAAGTGTTTCAGAAAATATTTACTATTCATAAAATAATAGACAAATACAGGTACTGCCATTAAGTGTGATTCAAGATCCTCTGGAGAAGAGATAGGCTACCCACTGCAGTATTCTCGAGCGTCCCTTGTGGCTCAGCTGGTAAAGAATAGACCTGAAATGAGGGAGACCTGGGTTCGAGCCCTGGGTTGGGACCTCCTGGAAAAGGGAAAGGCTACCCACTCCACTCTTCTGGCCTGGAGAATTCCATGGACTATACTGTCCATGGGGTTGCAAAGAATTGAACACGACTGAGTGGCTTTCATTCACTCACTGTCATAACTTCCTATTTATTCTATTATAGAATATTACTTTAAAATGGTATAGAAAATTGATGTACTGATTTTATAACCCATTAATCAGACATATCTGTGTTCTGAAAAATGTTCTTCATGGAAGTAGGATCAGCCCCTAAGTATGGTTCTCTTACTATCAGTAATGATGAATTAAAGGATAAGCATATGCCACAGCTAATTTAGGAGATAAAAAGAAACTTTTACAGGGGTATCAGATGATAAAGAATCTGCCTGCAATTCAGGAGACCTGGGTTCAATCCCTGAGTCAGAAAGATCCCCTGGAGGAGCGAATAGCAACTCACTACAGTATTCTTGCCTGGAGAATTCCACGGACAGAGGAACCTGGTGGGTTATAGTCTCCGTGGGTTTGCAAAGACTCAGACACAACTGAGCGACTACCACTCAGGATACAGACTGGAGAATTTATCTGTGTGAAACTTAAGAGTCACACATTTACTAAAAACAAAGAGTGTAGACCTAGAAGGAAACTTGGTCTTTGGTGACATTATTTGTGGTACTGTATCAAACTTTGTCTGAAATCAGTCATTTTCAGATTCTCAGTTATATATACCAATGAATTCCCTTTACTGTTGAAGTGACTGTCACTGTCAATTTTTAAAGTATTTTTTATGCCTGTATCCACAAAAATTGACCTTATCAAATGAAATATGAATTACACTTTTAAATTTTATCAACTAGATATAATTTAATTATAGAAATGACTAAATAAAGGTCATCATTTTTTAAGACTCTAAGACGTGATTGTGAGCTATTCACAGGCAGTAGGATGCAATAGCATATTTTTAATTCATCACTTGCCTCAATGAAAGCTGAGTCAAAATGCATTGCTTTGTTATTGACAACTTAAGTTCCTGAGGAGTAATTTATTCCCAAATGGTTTATAACTGCACGTCATTAGTGTTCTGTTCTTGAGGGAAAATATCACAGCTGTTTGAAATGAAAATGGTATTTCTGTTATTTACACTTGAATACTTCCCAGATATTTATCTTTGTTTCTATTGGAAGAAATCTGGGAAATAACCGATTATAATCTTATAGCTTCTTTATAATGTGGGGATAGAAAGAATACAGCTGTGCCAGGATAGGCTACTGAAACAATCCCTGGGCTGGGTGAGCACCCAGGTAACAAGGGAGTTAGCTTTCTTCTCAGGCTTAAGATACTAGGAAGTTTCAAAGGAGAACAATGAAGCTCAAGTTCTAGTGTTTGGAGACCAGTGGGAGAAATAAAAGTTTTTAACCATTGTGGAATAAGTTATCATTTTAGAGATGATGACATAAAATATGCTGCTTACCCAGGGGTCACTGTGAGATACCAGACAGAACATACACAGTATTGACTTCTGTCAAAAAGGGCATTTTAATAAACCACTCGATCCACATGTTATATGAATAACATGGCATACCTTTTAAAGTCTTTCCAGTAGAAAAAGCAGAGGAAAATAAGGAATACATGTTGGATCTTGTTTTTACCACTAATGTGCTTGTGGTTGTTAAGGAGTCTTCATATTTCCATCATGAAAGATAAAGAAAATACCTAAAATTATTTTCAATATTATAGGGATTACCATAAAGTAATATGATAATTGCAGTTGAAATATGAAAAATGCAGTTGAAAAATATTCTGAGATCTGTTAAGCATAATGTGAATTTAAGTTATATTTTTTCTGGATTTATATGAAGAAAAATAGTACTTCACTTTATGAATTCTGACACTATTAAAAAATAAAGTATAAGTTCAGAGGAACCAAAATTGAAGGTTAAATTTTTTTATGTTATGTTTAAAAAATCATAAATGTTGACTTCACTGGCAGTGAGAAGCATCCTAGGAAAATTGTGAAACGACCTTGGAAGTACAGAGTTGCTAACTGTATGGAAAATTAAGAATTAGATAAATAGGTAATTACTAATCAAAAATATTTTCAAAGTTCAGGAAGTACAGTTAGACCAATTAGACACCATGGTCTCCCCACATATCCAATCCAGGTAGGCATGTGTCCATCTATCCTTACATTTGGGGGGATATTAAGGTTTCCCTCTGAAGATAGTGAGCAAGAGATATTCCAGTCCAGGGAGCATTTAACACAGCAAGGTGCAAGATGTGAAGTAAGCAACCATGCCCAAACATGAGTATATGAACTTTCCATATGAAATTGCTGGTGCCCTCTGGAACTTAGCTAAAAGATTAGTGCTAAATATGAGTTTACTTTTCAACATCAGATTAGAGGATTTTTTTCCTATAAGGAAATGGAACAACTCCAGAAGAAATATATGAGGTTATTAATATTTATGGCTTGCTCAAAAAAGTACTAGGGTTTCTGGTCAAATACACCAGTTTCCAAGATCCACTCATGCACAGAGAGCATCAGTGACCTTGTAAACACCTTATTATTAAACATGTGCTAGTTGCTCAGTCATGTCTGACTCTTTGCAACCCACGGACTGTGGCCCCTCCAGATTCTTCTGTCCATGGAATTCTCTAGGCAAGATTCTTCCTGGGTCAGGGGATCTTCCTGACCCAGGGATTGAACCCAGCTCTCCTGCTTTGCAGGCAAATTCTTTACCATCTGAGACACCAGGGAAACTACATAGTATTAAATAAAAACAGACCAAAGATGAATACAAAACATCTGAGAAAACTCTTCACCATGAAATATTGCAACAAATCATATAATTAAAATAGAAACACAAAGTAAATTGAGATGATATAGGCAATATAATAAAATGGCAAAAGAAAAAGTACATTTTTAATAATATAATAATAAAGAGTTCTTAGAAATTAAAGATAATATAGATGGATTTTTTTAAAGACCCAATTTTAGGGTTGAAATTTAAAGAGATTATCTTAAAATAAATCTAAATTAGCATCAAAAAATAAGGAAATTAGAATATTAATCCCAAAATTTCAATACCAGACAGAGTTACAACAGAAAGGATATACAGAGTAGGAGTGAAAGGAAACACTAAATTGCATAAAAAATTACCTTATGACCAAGTAGGGCTTATCCAAGTAATGGTTTAATATTCCAAAATAATCATTGTAATTCACCATATTCAGAAACTTAACCATATGATCATCTCAATCAACTCAGAACAATTATTTAACAAAATCTGAAACATTTTAAAAATAATCTTTAAAAGCTAGGTATAGGAGGAAACTTCTCAAAACTCACAGAGAGCATGTACAAAAACCAACACCTAATATCACTCGATGGTGAAAAATTAAATGTTTTCTCCTAAAATTAGGAATAAGTAAAAATGTTTCCTTTCAATACTTAAGTACTGGTGGTTTTATCCATAGCAGTAAGGTAAAAATTAGAATAAAAATCTAAAAAGCATTTTTATGGAAACTAAAAAAAAAAAAATCTTAAAATTCATATGCCACCACAAAAGATCCCAAATAGTTAAAACAATACTGAGAAAAAAAGAAAGCTGGAATTACCACATTTCATGATTTCAAAATATATAACAAAGGTATAGTAATCAAAGCAATATGGTACTGGCATAAAGACAGACATGCTAGACCAATGAAGAAGCAAAAAGTATCCAGAAATAAACCTTTGCATTTCAAGTCAACTGTTCTTTGACAAGAGAGCCAGGATTACAGAGGGGTATTCTTGGTTATTAGCTAAGAAACAATGGGGGAAGGATAATCTCTTCAACAAATGGTGCTGGAAAAACTGGACAGCTACAGGCAAAAGAGTGAATTTTGACCCTTTCCTTACACCCTATACAATTAACTCAAAATAGATTAAAGACAAACATAAGATTTGAAACTGAAAAACTCTTAGAAGAAAACATAGGTGGTAAAATCGTTGACACTGGTCTTGTGAATGAGTTGTTGAATATGACACTGAAAGGACAACAAAAGCAAACACTAACAACTGGGACACAGAAACTAAAACGCTTCTGCACAGCAAGAAAATAAATCAGTAAAATGAAAAGGCAACCTTTGGAATGAGAATACAGTATCTGCAAGCCCCAACTCTGTTAGGAATTAATACCTAAAATGTAGAACAATTCCTACAACTCAGTAGCAGAAAACCAAGTTACAAAATGGTCAGTGGACTCGAATAAATGTTTCTCTAAAGAAAAAATACAAATGACCAACACATATATGAAAAGGTGGTCAATGTCAAAAATCATCAGGGAAACACATTTACAGTTAGTACAAAATAATAGCTATATTTCCCTGTGCTATACCATATATATATATACTTTTTATACAAAGAAGTTTGTATATCTTAATCCCATACCCATATCTCACCCCTTTCCCTTTCCCTCTCCCTATTGGCAACCACTAGTTTGTTTTCTATATCTGTGAGCCTGTTTCTGTTTTATTATATACATTCATTTGTTTTATAGTTTAGATTCTGCATATAAGTGATACATATTTAGTATTTGTCTTTCTCTGACTTATTTCACTAAGTCTAGTGTTCCTGCCTGGAGAATCCCAGGGATGGGGGAGCCTGGTGGGCTGCCATCTATGGGGTCGCACAGAGTCGGACACGACTGGAGCGACTTAGCAGCAGCAGCAGCAGCAGCAGTAGCAGTATTCTCTAGTTTGTCCAAGTTAATTGCAAATGGAAATATTTCATTATTTTTTATTATTGAATAATATTACATTGTATATCTATATATACCATATCCTCCTTATCCATTCATGTTTCAACAGGACACATGAATTTTGCTTCTATATCTTGGCCATTATAAAAATTGCTGCTGTGAATATTTAGGTATATTTATCTTTTTGAATTAATGTTTTCATTTTATTCATATATATACCTAGCAGTTGAATTACTAGATCATATGATTGTCCTACTTTTAGTTTTTTGGGAACCCCATTCAGTTTTCCATAGTGGCTGCACCAATTTACATTCCCACCAACAGTATATAAGAGTTCCTTTTTATTTTCTTTAATTTCTTTTTGCAGTTTTCAATTTAATTTTATTTTATTTTTAAACTTTACATAATTGTATTAGTTTTGCCAAATATCAAAATGAATCCGCCACAGGTATACATGTGTTCCCCATCCTGAACCCTCCTCCCTCCTCCCTCCCCATTCCATCCCTCTGGGTCCTTTTTAAAAAAACTGCTAAAAAGGCATTCAAATGGAAAAAAAAGAAGTATATGTTTTATTTGCTGACAAAATGATTTTTTACGTAGAAAACTTGATGGAAAATACATCAAAGCTACCTAAACTAACAAGTGATGTTTATAAGTTTGCAGGACAGAAAATCAATGTACAAAATGCTATTTATTTTATATGTAGTAGCTACAAACAATAAGACATTTAATTTAAAACTAGGACCACCTCTATAACATTGAAATGTGAAAATACTAAATATAACAAAAGTTTTCAAAGAACTACACACTAAAAACTACTATACATTACTGATTAAAAAAAAAAAAAAAAAAAAAAAGCCTAAACAGAGAGATACAACTTGTTCATGGGTCTGCTGCTTCTGCTAAGTTGCTTCAGTCGTGTCCGACTCTGTGGGCCCACTATTGTTAAACATCTCTTTCTCCAAAATTGATCTATAGAATCAATAAAATCTCATTTAGTCCTAGTAGACCTTTGATAGAAATTCAAGTGTATTCAACATCTCAAAATGAAATGCAGTATGTAGAATACTCAGAAAGAAACAACACTAGGAGGAAGTCCTCCTTTCATTGAATCTCTCTCTTGCAAAAGAGCAGGAGCTGGGGAGTAGAGGTTTGAGCAAATTGCTTTGGGAAAAGTTTATCTCAAAACCTTTCTCAACCAAAGTTTCCCTGCTTCCCTGATGATACTCTTCTAGACATCCTATACACAGCTGTTTGAGCGTTGGCACCAATTCCCCCAGAATAGTCATTTCCCAAGGCGACAACAAGGAGAACTAAGAGCTGCTTTTCAACTGCCTTAATATTTTTTTAATGCACCCCCTGCCTGAGGCTGCAGTGCCCTGCAGCCCAACACAGAACACTTCAAACAACATTTAGTTTTTCCTTAGGCTGCCTCACAGCTTCCTCTAATTTGTTCTCTGTAGTTCCTCATGTAGTCCCTCATGTAGAAGGGAATCTGCCTAAATGCAGCATCTTGTAAGGAACATAAATGGCTATTATGAAGGATGTTTTTCCCCAGAGATATTTATAACCTTGGAAGGATGGTACTCCCAAACTGTCTAGACCACTTTGCCTGACTGAGTTAAGTAATCCTGTCTGCATAAGAACTGAGTGGGAATGGCAAGAGCAGTAACATCGCTGGTACATTAAGTTTGTGTGCATATGTGTGTGTGCATGTGCATGTGTGCGTGCCTGCCTCTCTGTGTATATCTATCTGTGTCTGTATGTATCTGTGTGTGCACATATGAGAGAGAGAGGGAGGGAGAGAAAAGAGCCAACAGAATGTTTGTGAACCTGGGTGTTATGCCTGAATCATCCCCAGACTTCCCAGTTAAGGAAAGAGTAAACTTCCTCCCCTTTTGGTTGCTAGTTTGAGTTATAATTCTGATCCTGGCCATGAAACACCTTTGTTTAGAAGGCAAGATATTTCTGGATGGGATCAGTATTAGTGTGCTCTTTGTGACACTTTTCAAACTCTAAGCGTGAGATAACCATCAACTCTGCCTCTCTATAAGCCTGTTTATGCCTGAGATTAAAATGACAAACTCTGAAAATTACTGAAGGTTACGTACTACACTCTTGAGTGTCCCCTGGATATCAAGGAGATCAAACCAGCCAATCCTAAAAGAAATCAACCCTGAATGTTCATTGGAAGGACTGATGCTGAAGCTGAAGCTCCAATACTCCAATACTTTGGCCACCTGATGCAAAGAGCTGACAAGAGCTGACTCATTAGAAAAGGCAGATTCATGTTGATATATGGCAAAACCAATACAATATTATAAAGTTAAAAAATAAAATCAAATCAAAACTGGGAAAAAAAAAAGAAAAGACCCTGATACTGGGAAATATTGAAGGCAAGCTGCACAGGGGGGAGCCGAAGATAAGATGGTTGGATCGCATCACTGGTTTAATGGACATGAGTCTGATCAAACTCTGGGAGACAGTGAAGGGCAGGGAAGCCTGGTGTGCTGCAGTCCTTGGAGTTGCAAAGAGTTGGATACAACTGAGTGACTGAACAACAATAACAACATGCTACACACTACACTACCTCAAGGGCCTCTGAAAACATTGAGTTGATGATTTATGACTCAACTTAAGAATTAGGATAGATTTCATGATTATATCTTTACTAGCATGCAAAAAAGTAGTACTATTATTTCTTAGGCATTAGATTACTTTCTTTTTTTTTTTTTCTGATTGTATAAACTGTGTTAAAGCAATTGAAAACAATTTGGGCAAGTAGCATTATACTTTAGTTTCCTAAATAAGGAAACCATCTTGTAGTGTGTTGGACACCAATATTAACCTGAGAGGCAGTTGTTTATGACTCTAGTGAGTAACTAGGTCTGAAGATTAATTTTGATTTTTCTCAGAATGTACAGAACACTTCACTTAACTAATCCCACTATACCCATTCCCCTCTGCTCACAGCTGAGCTATGAACCCACATTTCAATGATGGCAGCCACAAGAACTTAAGAAAATAAGGGGTGGTGGAGACAGCAGGGGTGATCCTGAGTCTCTGTCCCCTGTGTTAATAAGACTTCAGGATGAGTAGAGGAAAGAGGTACTCCACTGGAGTCCATTTCTGAAAGACTGTCATAGAAGATAACCAGGCAAGCCACACTGGTCAGAGCTTGAAGGGCTGCAGTGCTTTGGAGCCTGACCGTAACTTGTTATGTCAGCTTCCTCGAGGAAGCTTCAAGCTCCTGTCACAACATTCACAAACCTGCCAATCTCCTGCTCTATCCTTTTGGGATATAATGATGTATATATCAAGGGCAGTTTCTGGGTCCTCCAGAACCTGGATGAGACATCCTTGGTATTTTGTGAATAGCTTCTCAGGTGGCTCAGTGGTAAAGAACCCACCTGCCAATGCAGGAGGAACAGGTTCAATCCCTGCATCAGGAAGATTCCCTGGAGAAGGAAATGGAATCCCACTCCAGTATTCTTGCCTGGGAAATCCATGGACAAAGGAGCCTGGCAGGCTACAGTCATGGAGTTGCAAAGAGTTGGACATAACTTAGCAACTAAACAACGTTTTGTGAATGTCCACATTCCCAGAGAGCTAGGAGAATAAAGAGCACCTACCCTCATGCCAGTTTAAATGCCCACAGGTATTGTGTACCACAGTAGAGGAATAAGTCATGAGTAATTGTCCTTGATGCTAATCTGCATGCTATGAGGATGTGGGGTCACACTGTGCAGTGATATTGATTATAACCCAAGCTGAGGAAGCTGGATACATATTTATTTAGTTATTAAATGAGATAAATGATGTAGCACAATATTTGGCTTATGATGGTTACTTAATAAATGGTAGTAATCACAGTTATTACTATTATTAATACTACTACCACTGCTACTACAGTTTTACCTCAGTCAGACTCTGAGAGCATTTTATGGCAATAAAAACGTTTAATCTTGAAGTTGACTGGGCAATTTAGTTCTTCCATTTCACAGAGAATTTCACCAGCATGGTATCCTACAATATACAGCATGGTGCCATATTCCATAGGACACTTTTTAACATTTTTATTAAATGACTGAATGGGTGTCTAGTTTTGATAAAACTATTCTCAAATATGTACTGCACATGGCCGTGAATTCATGGGCATCTGTCCTCACAAATGGAAAAACCAGAGAGCTATCCTAGCTAGTGATATTTTAATTAAACTTTGGATTTGCCCATGACCTGACTTCTAAACGCCAGCTTTCTCTTTTTTCTTGACTCTGTTCTTACAGATGAAACTTTGACTATATCCGAGGAAATATTAGGATGGAAGTTACAGATGCTCTCAGTCTGTAGGGATTCAAGCATCACCAGCCACTCAAGGTGACTCTCAACAAAGGGAAAGCTGTTGAAACACACAAGTGTTGCCACAAGCAAAATGCTGTCCCCATGCTGCACCTCCTTCACTTTCCAACATTTTGGAGCCAGCAGCTCGGAACACAATGTCATTTAAAGCTGGGTTTACACTTCAGTCAAAGTGGAAAACTTAGCACATGATAAACTTTTATAGTTTCTTTACATGGTGTGACTGATAGAGAAACAAAATTCACAGTGTATTCTTTTTCTCTTGCTCTATTTTCTTTGAACTCAGGATCACGTAAAACTTACTATACCAGCCAAGTTTTGACATAAGTTCTTCATATCAGATTACTACTGTTTTTGCACTTTTTAAAATGAAAGTTATAGAACTTTCCCACTGGCACCACATATCCCCTTGGACTGTGTCTGAACAGAAGCAGCAAGCTTTTTTTCAGATAATAATTTGAAATGTAAGGCATATAATTGCTTTACAGAGTTGTGTTAGTCTCTACCATACAATGAAGTGTATCAGCCACTTGTATACACATATCCCTTCCCATTGGACCTCCCTCCCACCCTGTCCCCACCCCACCCCACCCCTCTGCATCATCACAGAACACCAGACTGAGCTTCCTGGGCTTTATAGAGGTTCCCTTCAACTATCTGTTTCACATATGGTGGTGTATATATGTCAATCCTAGCTTCCCAATTTGTCCCATCCTCCCCTTTCCACACTATGTCCACATGTTCATTCTCTCCAGTAAAAGAAGGACTAGCTGCTGAGTTTAACCCTGTGGTTATGAATGTAAATGGAAGGCAGATGTCTATTCTCTCACTGCACTTGGGAAGAATTTCCATTAAACTTTTTACTACCCAGAAAGAATCTTAAACAGACATACCTATTGTATATAAGATGATCCCCAACTTCCACTTAAAAACTTACACTGATATTTGCCAGCTTAATAATTGATTTCAGACAGTTTAGCAATAGCACCAAGTACACACACAACAATAACACAGACTAATAAACCAAGTTTTGTAAAAACCTCAATAATACGTTAGGAAGAATGGCAGATACTACAGTATAAGAAGACTTAGTGTGTTGATTTATGCAAGGCAAAGACATTGGTGATAAAACACTCTCTCCACTAGTATATAAGCTTAGTTCAGGGCTATTACATTAGATAACAAGAAATACTAAATTGATTTTATTGAAATAGGCCTGATATTAATTTTTTGTTTAAAAGCCAAGTGTTTCATGTTGCTTTAACAACAGTGGTTGGATGACTAATATCGAGGTTCTCATTTCCATTGGATGACTGATATCAGGGTTCTCATTTCCATGCAACCCCTCACCTTGTTAGTCAAATTCCTTATGTTTTCTTTAGGATCCACAAAGCCATTTGTTGAGCTAAAAATACTTTGCTGACAATGCTCTGAGAGCTTCCTGCTTTCTACACATTGCCTTTCAACAGCAATAAATACATCTGTTGGGTAATGTTAGCAAAATTTTGATCCAATCTTTAAACATTTGGTGAACAGTGGCTAGGGTTATGTGGCAAGACTTGGAGAGTGCAGTATGCAAAGAAAGTGTGATTTATAGAGTGGCAGTTTGGCAGGAAAAATACTGCATGATTTTGCATTGGTGACATTCAGTAAATGCTATTCAGTAATGACAACCTTGCCGTGAGTGGAGAGGGATTTTGCTCTTATATAATCTGCATTGCAAGTGTGCATGCTAAGTCGCTTCAGTTGTGTCTGACTCTGTGTAACCCTGTGGACAGGCTCCTCTGTTCATGAGGTTCTCCAGGCAAGCATACTAGAATGGGTTTCTAGGCCCTCCTCCAGGAGTCTTCCTGACCCAGGGATAGAATCTGTGTCTCTGATATGTCCTGTACTGGCAGGCGGGTTCTTTACCACTAGCCCCACCTGGGAAACCCATAATCTATATTCAGTTCAGTTTCAGTTCAGTTCAGTCACTCAGTCATGTCCAACTCTTTGTGACTCCATGAATCACAGCACACCAGGCCTCCCTGTCCATCACCAACTCCCGGAGTTCACTCAAACTCATGTCCATCAAATTGGTGATGCCATCCAGCCATCTCATCCTCTGTCATCTCCTTCTCTTCCTGCCCCCAATCCCTCCCAGCATCAGGACCTATTCCAGTGAGTCAACTCTTTGCATGAGGTGGCCAAAGTATTGGAGTTTAACCTTCAGCATCAGTCCTTCAAATGAACACCCAGGACTAATCTCCTTTAGGATGGACTGGTTGGATCTCCTTGCAGTCCAAGGGACTCTCAAGAGTCTTCTCCAACACCACACCTCAAAAGCATGAATTGTTCAGCACTCAGCTTTCTTCACAGTCCAACTCTCACATCCATATATGACCACAGGAAAAACCATAGCCTTGACTAGACAGACCTATGTTGGCAAAGTAATATCTCTGCTTTTCAATATGCTATCTAGGTTGGTCATTATTTTCCTTCCAAGGAGTAAACGCCTTTTAATGCCATGGCTGCAGTCACCATCTACAGTGATTTTGGAGCCCCAAAAAATAAAGTCTGATACTATTTCCACTGTTTCCCCATCTATTTCCCATGAAGTGATGGGACCAGATGCCATGATCTTCGTTTTCTGAATGTTGAGCTTTAAGCCAACTTTTTCACTCTCCACTTTTACTTTCATCAAGAGACTTTTCAGTTCCTCCTCACTTTCTGCCATAAGGGTGGTGTCATCTGCATATCTGAGGTTATTTACATTTCTCCCAACAATCTTGACTCCAGCTTGTGCTTCTTCCAGTCCAGCGTTTCTCATGATGTACTCTGCATATAAGTTAAATAAGCAGGGTGACAATATACAGCCTTGACGTACTCCTTTTCCTATTTGGAACCAGTCTGTTGTTCCATGTCATGTTCTAACTGTTGTTTCCTAACCTGCATATAAGTTTCTCAAGAGGCAGGTCAGGTGGTCTGGTATTCCCATCTCTCAGAATTTTCCACAGTTTATTGTAATCCACATAGTCAAAGGCTTTGGTATAGTCAATAAAGCAGAAATAGATGTTTTTCTGGAACTCTCTTGCTTTTTCCATAGTCTAGCAGATGTTGGCAATTTGATCTCTGGTTCCTCAGCCTTTTCTAAAACCAGCTTGAACATCTGGAAGTTCATGGTTCACGTATTGCTGAAGCCTGGCTTGGAGAATTTTGAGCATTACTTTATTAGCATGTGAGATGAATGCAATTGTACTGTAGTTTGAGCATTCTTTGGCATTGCCTTTCTTTTGGATTGGAGTGAAAACTGACCTTTTCCAGTCCTGTGGCCACTGCTGAGTTTTCCAAATTTGCTGGCATATTGAGTGCAGCACTTTCACAGCATCAACTTTCAGGATTTGAAATAGCTCAACTGGAATTCCATCACCTCCACTAGCTTTGTTCATAGTGATGCTTTCTATGGCCCACTTGACTTCACATTCCAGGATGTCTGGCTCTAGGTCAGTGATCACACCTTCGTTATTATCTGAGTCATGAAATTTTTTTGTACAGTTCTTCTGTGTATTCTTTTCATCTCTTCTTAATATCTTCTGCTTTTGTTAGGTCCATACCATTTCTGTCCTTTATCGAGCCCATCTTTGCATGAAATGTTCCCTTGGTATCTCTAATTTTCTTGAAGAGTTCTCTAGTCATTCCCATTCTGTTGTTTTCCTCTATTTCTTTTCCTTGATCGCTGAGGTAGGCTTTCTTATCTGTCCTTTCTATTCTTTGGAACTCCGCATTCAGATGCTTATATCTTTCCTTTTCGCCTTTGCTTTTCACTTCTCTTCTTTTCACGGCTATTTGTAAGGCCTCCTCAGACTGCCATTTTGCTTTTTTGCATTTCTTTTCCATGGGGATGTTCTTAATCCTTGTTTCCTGTACAATTTCATGAACCTCCATCCATAGTTCATCAGGCACTCTGTCTATCAGATATAGTCCCGTAAATCTATTTCTTATTTCCACTGTATAATCACAAGGGATCTGATTTAGGTCATAGCTGAATAGTCTAGTGGTTTTCCCCCACTTTCTTCAATTTAAGCTTGAATTTGGCAATAAGGACTTCATGATCTGAGCCACAGTCAGCTCCCAATCTTGTTTTTGCTGACTGTATAGAGCTTGCCCACTTTTTTGCTGCAAAGAATATAATCAATCTGATTTCAGTGCTGACCATCTGGTGATGTCCATGTGTAGAGTCTTCTATTGTGTTGCTCTTGAGAAGAACAACCCCATGTCCAAGGATCGGCGGCTGCGTGGGTGTAGGAAGGCCGAGAGGAACTACTCCATGTTCAAGGTCAGGAGGGGCGGCCGTGAGGAAATACCCCTCGTCCAAGGTAAGGAGCAGCGGCTGCACTTTGCTGGAGCAGCCGTGAAGAGATACCCCACGACCAAGGTAAGAGAAACCCAAGTAAGATGGTAGGTGTTGCTAGAGGCATCAGAGGGCAGACACACTGAAACCATAATCACAGTAAACTAGCCAATCTGATCACACGGACCACAGCCTTGTCTAACTTAATGAAGCTATGCCATGCTATGCGGGGCCACCCAAGTCAGGCGGGTCATGGTGAAGAGGTCTGACAGAATGTGGTCCACTGGAGAAGGGAATGGCAAACCCTTCAGTATTCTTGCCTTGAGAACCCCATGAACAGTATGAAAAGGCAAAATGATAGGATACTGAAAGGGGAACTCCTCGGGTCAGTAGGTGCCCATTATGCTACTGGAGATCAGTGGAGAAATAACTCCAGAAAGAATGAAGGGATGGAGCCAAAGTAAAAACAATACACTGTTGTGGATGTGACTGGTGATAGAAGCAAGGTCCGATGCTGTAAAGAGCAATAATGCATAAGAACCTGGAATGTCAGGTCCATGAATCAAGGCAAATTGGAAGTGGTCAAACAGGAAATGGCAAGAGTGAACATCGACATTCTAGGAATCAGTGAACTAAAATGGACTTGAATGGGTGAATTTAAATCAGATGACCATATATCTACTACTGCGGGCACGAATCCCTTAGAAGAAATGGAGTAGCCATCATGGTCCACAAAAGAGTCCAAAATGCAGTATTTGGATGTAATCTCAAAAATGACAGAATGATCTCTGTTCATTTCCAAGGCAAACCATTCAGTATCACAGTAATGCAAGCCTATGCCCCAACCAGTAACGCTGCAAAGAAGCTGAAGTTGAATGGTTCTATGAAGACCTTCAAGACCTTTTAGAACTAACACCCGAAAAAGATATCATTTTCATTATAGGGGACTGGAATGCAAGAGTAGGAAGTCAAGAAACACCTGAAGTAACAGGCAAATTTGGCCTTGAAGTACAGAATGAAGAGGGCAAAAGCTAATAGAGTTTTGCCAAGAGAACGCACTGGTCATAGCAAACACCCTCTTCCAACAACACAAGAGAACACAAAAAATGATGTCAAATACCTAATATCTCTGGGGACTCCTAAGCACTCCACTGCATATGGTGAGTTTTATTTAGTCTTTTGTAAGTATTCTCCATCCTGAATAGATAAGTCCCTCCTGTTCACAACCTCATTCTAAGCAATCTCTTTTTTATTTCATGTAAATGATTTCTGGCACATATAGACTGTAGATATTGGAGATTTATTACAATCGTTCATTTTTATCAAACACAGAATGTGTTAAAGAGTGAGAGTACATTTATTTAAATGCTCCAAAAGCATTATAACAGACTAACACATGGCCGAGGCAAAGGACAATTCAAATCTCTGCATCTATCTGGGGGCTGTGACTGTAAGCCCCTTGTGAAACACCATGCCTTCCCTGGTGCCTCAGATGGTAAAGAATCTGCCTGCAATGCAGGAGACCCAGGTTCAATCCCTGGCTCGGGAAGATTCTGTGGAGAAGTGCAAGCAAACCCAGTCCAGTACTCTTGCCTGGAGAATTCCATGGACAGAGGAGCCTCGTGGGATATAGTTCATGAGGTCACAAAGAGTCAGAGATGACTGAGTGACTAACACTTTCACTTTTAAAAACAGCAACATGAAGGTCTATGGTCAATACAGAAATCAGATTGATTATATTATTTGCAACTGAAGATGGAGAAGCTCTATACAGTCAGTAAAAGCAAGACCCAGCACTGAATGTGGCTCAGATCATGAACCCCTTACTGCCAAATTCAGACTTAAATTGAAGAAAGTAGGGAAAACCACTAGACTATTCAGGTATGAGTTAAATCAAATCCCTTAGAATTATACAGTGGAAGTGACAAATAGATTTAAGGGATTAGATCTGACAGAGTGGTTGAAAAGCTATGGACAAAGGTTTGTGACATTGTACAGGAGGTGGCGATGTAAACCATCTCCAAGAAACAGAAATGCAAAAAGGCAAAATGGTTGTCTGAGAAGGCCTTAAAATACCTGAGAAAAGAAGAAGAGCAAAAGGCAAAGGAGAAAAGAAAAGATATATCTATCTGAATGCAGAGTTCCAAAGAATAGCAAGGAGAAGCTATAAGAAAGCTTCCCTCCGTGATCAATGCAAAGAAATAGAGGAAAACAATAGTTTGGGAAAGACTAGAGATCTCTTCAAGAAAAGTAGAGATACTAAGGGAACATTTCATGCAAAGATGGGCTTGATAAAGGACAGAAATGGCATGGACCTAACAGAAGCAGAAGATATTAAGAAGAAGTGGCAAGAATACACAGAAGTAAGATGGTAACAATAACCCTGTATAAGAGACAGCAAAAGAGATACTGATGTATAGAACAGTCTTTTGGACTCTGTGGGAGAGGGAGAGGGTGCGATGATTTGGGAGAATGGCATTTAAATATGTATAATATCATATATGAAACAAGTCACCAATCCAGGTTCAATGCACGATACTGGATGCTTGGGGCTGGTGCACTGGGATGACCCAGAGGGATGGTATGGGGAGGGAGGAGGGATGAGGGTTCAGGATGGGAAACACATGTATACCTGTGTCAGATTCATTTTGATATATGGCAAAACCAATACATTATTGTAAAGTTAAATAAAATAAATTAAAAAAATAATACACAGAAGAACTGTACAAAAAAATATTTTTAATGACCCAGATAACCATGATTATGTGATTATGGTTATCACCATTGGCTCACCTAGAGTAAGATATCCTGGAGTCTGAAGTCAAGTGGGCCTTAGGTAGAATCACTACTAAGCAAAGCTGGTGGAGGTGATGGAATTCCAGCTGAGCTATTTCAAATTCTAAAAGATGATGCTGTGAAAATGCTGCACTCAATATGCCAGCAAATTTGGAAAACTCAACAGTGGCCACAGAACTGGAAAGGTCAGTTTTCATTCCAATCCCAAAGAAAGGCAATGCAACAGAATGTTCAAACTAGCACACAGTTGTACTCATCTCACACGCTAGCAAAGTAATGCTCAAAATCCTCCACACAAGGTTTCAATAATATGTAAACCTAGAACGTCCAGATGTTCAAGCTAGATTTGGAAGAGGCAGAGGAACCAGAGATCAAATTACCAACATCTGTTGGACCATAGAAAAAGCAAGAGAGTTCCAGAAAAACATATACTTCTGCTTTATTGACTATGCCAAAGCCTCTGACTATGTGGATCAGAACAAACTGTGGAAAATTCTTCAAGAGATGGGAATACCAGACCACCTGACCTGCCTCCTGAGAAACCTGTATGCAGGTCAAGAAGCAACCAGACATGGAACAATGGACTGATTCCAAATTGGGTGAGGAGTACATCAAGGCTGTATATTGTCACCTGCTTACTTAACTTATATGCAGAATTCATCATGCGAAATGCTGGGCTGGATGAAGCACAAGCTGGAATCAGGATTGCCGGGAGAAATAACAATAATCTCAGATATGCAGATGACACCACCCTTATGGCAGTAACTGAGGAGAAACTAAAGAGCCTTTTGATGAAAGTGAAAGAGGATAGTAAAAAAGCTGGCTTAAAATTCAACATTCAAAAAATGAAGATCATGGCATCTGGTCCCATCACTTCATGGCAAATACATGGGGAAACAATGGAAACAGTGAGAGACTTTATTTTCTTGGGCTCCAACATCACTGCAGATGGTGACTGCAGCCACGAAATTAAAAGACACGCATTCCTACAAAGAAAAGCTATGACCAACCTAGATAGCATATTAAAAAAGAGAGACATAACTTTGCCGACAAAGTTCTATCTAGTCAAAGCTATGGTTTTTCCGGTAGTCATGTAGAGTTTTGAGAGTTGGACCATAAAGATAGCTGATCACTGAAGAATTGATGCTTTTGAACTATGGTTTTGTAGAAGACTCTTTTTTTTTTAATTTAATTTTATTTTTAAACTTTACATAATTGTATTAGTTTTGCCAAATATCAAAACGAATCCGCCACAGGTACACATGTGTTCCCCATCCTGAACACCCCTCCCTCCTCCCTCCCCACACCATCCCTCTGGGTCGTCCCAGTGCACCAGCCCCAAGCATCCAGCATCAAGTCCCTTGGACTGAGAGGAGATCAAACCAATCAATCCTAAAGGAAATCAGTCCTGAATTTTCATTGGAAGGACTGATGCTGAAGCTGAAGCTCCACTTCTTTGGCTACCTGATGTGAAGAATGAACTCACTGGAAAAGGTCCTGATGCTGGGAAATATTGAAGGCAGGAGCACAAGGGGATGACAAATAATGAGGTGGTTGGACAGCATCACTGACTGAATGGACATGAGTTTGAGCAAGCTACAGGAGTTGATGATGGAGAGGGAAGCCTGGCATGCTGCAGTCCATGGGTTGCATGGACTTGCGAAGAGTCAGATACAACTAGGGACTGAACTGAACTGAAGGTTCATGTAGTTGTAGGGGAAGGAAAGAATGTCTGGAAGCATTTGAGTTGAACTGAGTCCCCAAAGAAACCTATGGTGCACATCTGACCCTCAGTAGTACAGAATGGGACCTTATTTGGAAATAGGGTCTTCGTAAGGTTAACTAGACAAAGATGAGGTCACAAAGTTGGTCCCAATCCAAAATAACCGATGTCCTTAGGAAAAGGAGAAGTTTGGGTGCAAATATAGAGGAAAGACAATGTGAAGACATACTAGAAGAGTATCTTTTGAAGAAGGAGGATTGGAATGAAGGATGTAAAAATCAAAGGATATCTGAGGTTCTCAAGTGTTAGGAGTGGGATCTGGAACAGTCTTCCTTAGTGGCTTCAGAGGGAGAACAGCCCTTCTGAAACCTTTATGCTGGACTCTGGCCTCTGATGAAAGTGAAAGTGGAGAGTGAAAAAGTTGGCTTAAAGCTCAACATTCAGAAAACGAAGATCATGGCATCCAGTCCCATCACTTCATGGGAAATAGATGGGGAAACAGTGTCAGACTTTATTTTTCTGGGCTCCAAAATCACTACAGATGGTGACTGCAGCCATGAAATTAAAAGATGCTTACTCCTTGGAAGGAAAGTTATGACCAACCTAGATAGCATATTCAAAAGCAGAGACATTACTTTGTCAACAAAGTTTCGTCTAGTCAAGGCTATGGTTTTTCCAGTGGTCATGTGTGGATGTGAGAGTTGGACTGTGAAGAAAGCTGAGCACCGAAGAATTGATGCTTTTGAACTGTGGTGTTGGAGAAGACTCTTGAGAGTCCCTTAGACTGCAAGGAGATCCAACCAGTACATTCTGAAGGAGATCAGCCCTGGGATTTCTTTGGAAGGAATGATGCTAAAGCTGAAACTCCAGTACTTTGGCCACCTCATGTGAAGAGTTGATTCATTAGAAAAGACCCTGATGCTGGGAGGGATTGGGGGCAGGAGGAGAAGGGGATGACAGAGGATGAGATGGCTGGATGGCATCACTGACTCGATGGACGTGAGTCTGGGTGAACTCTGGGAGTTGGTGATGGACAGGGAGGCCTGGTGTGCTGCGATTCATGGGATCGCAAAGAGTCGGACACGACTGAGCAACTGATTTGATCTGATATGGCCTCTGAAATCAAGAGACAAGAAATTCCTGACACTTTAAGTTACCCAGTCTATGATACTTTATTACAGCAACTCAAGGTCTTTACTGGCCACATGACCACTAGGGTGTTAACTTTCTCATCTATCTAGACTTTTCTTTTTCTTACCCTTTGAGTCCATGTCAGGAACAGCTACCCACTCCAGTATTCTGGCCTGGAGAATCCCATGAACTATACAGTCCATGGGATCAGAAAGAGTTGGACACGACTGAGCAACTTTCACTCACTCACTCACTCAAGAACAGCAGAGACTGAAAGCACTGTTTCCTGGAGAACTTCCTGAGTTATTGTGGGGGACTAGGAATAATAGTGCTGCCCAAACTGAGTGTACTTCACTGCTGCCAAATAATAGTGTGTTCAAACAATAGCATGGGGTAAGAATTGAACAAGTTCATTCTCATCACTACACTTCTTTGAAGTTTGAAGAGTATGGTTTTAGGACCCTTAAGAGCTAATATTCTTGGTGATTTTATATGGTACATGCCATCAGGAATGGCAGCAGTGAAGTATACTCCAGTATATTCATAAGAAGAAGATACTGCCAAGGGGAAGCTGGAACAGGAGAGAAGGGTCAGAGTAGAAGTGTCAAGGTAAATGTAAAGAAAGTTGAGAGTCCAAGTGGGCCATTCCCTGGAATGACTGAGAAATACTTGGGCACAGACACTGGAGGAGGCTGGATAATTTCCCCAAATGTATGGGGATAAGAGCAAGTTATTTGTAGACATGGAAGCAGCCTAAATGTCAACAGAGGACTGGATAAAGAAGATGTGATGCTTTTACACAATGGAATATTACTCAGACATTAAAAAGAATGAAATAATGTCATTTACACCAACATGGATGGACCTAGAGATTGTCACAATGAATGAAGTAAGTCAAGCAAAGACGGAGAAATAGTACATGGCACCCCTTACATGTGGAATCTAAAAAGAAATGATACAAATGAACTTATTTACAAAACAAATATACTCACAAACTTAGAGAATGAACTTATGGTTGCCAGGGAGAAGGGTGGGGAAAGAGATAGGGAATTTGTGATTGACACATATATACTGCTACATTATAAATGAACAATCAACAAGGTCCTACTGTATAACACAGAGAACTCTGCTCAGTGTTATTTGACAGCCTCAATGGGAGGAGAATTTGGGGGAGAATGGGTATATGTATATTTATGGCTGAGTCTCTTTGCTGCCCACATGAAACTATCACATTATTAATCAGCTATAATCCAACATAAAATAAATTTTTTAAAGAGCAAGTTATTTGTATTATTAGTATTATAGTGACTCATTTGCCTCCAAAGACTGAGAGTCCTAAGAACAATCAGTTTACTATTATTTGTTTCTGACTAAAAATCAATGATGATTGGGCTCTAACATTTGACGTAGAGTTTGGCTAAGACACACTATAACTTACCTCCATCTTTTTCCTATATGAGTAAACAATTTATTCATTCTCCAAGAACTATGTATTCAGCCTTGAGCAACATTTTAAAATTACTACAAAAACCATGTTATCTATACCCACAGTGGTTTCTAGTAGGAACCTGACAGGCATATGATATAATACAATATTAAAAACTGTTTGATGGCTGTATATACACAGCTAACAATTTGTACAGGGAAACAGAAGCTTAAATCTGTGTGGGGTAGAAGGTCTCCCACAGGAGTCACAAACCTCAATCATAAAAGGAGTATTACATGATTTTTATTTTTTATTTTTTTACATGATTTTTAGATGATTAAGAAGGAAGGGGAACATCACAGACAGAGGTAAGAGCAGGTGAGAGATTTGTTAGTGAACTACAAATGTTTCAGCTTCTTCAGTATTTAGGATGAAAGAAATGTGGCAAAAGAGAAAGTCAAATTGGTAATTAGGTTCACATAATAAAATTATCCTTATGCATGCTATGGTAACCCACTCCAGTACTCTTGCCTGGAAAATCCCATGGATGGAGGAGGCTGGAGGGCTGCAGTCCATGGGGTCGCTGAGGGTCGGACACGACTGAACGACTTCCCTTTCACTTTTCACTCTCATGCATTAGAGAAGGAAATGGCAACCCACTCCAGTGTTCTTGCCTGGAGAATCCCAGGGACAGGGGAGCCTGGTGGGCTGCCATCTATGGGGTCGCACAGAGTCGGAGACGACTGAAGTGACTTAGTATGCATGCTAGGTAATTCATTATTAAGAAATTCCTGACAATTTAGGAGCAGAGGACAGATAAGATTGCATTTGTAAAGCATAAAACATGAATAATATCATGCATCATAATAAGTATAAATAATTATATTTGAGATGAGTAGTCAACTTCGGAGAAGACAATGGCACCCCACTCCAGTACTCTTGCTTGGAAAATCCCATGGGTGGAGGAGCCTGGTAGGCTGCTGTCCATGGGGTCTCGAAGAGTTGGACACGACTGAGCGACTTCACTTTCACTTTTCACTTTCACACATTGGAGAAGGAAATGGCAACCCACTCCAGTGTTCTTGCCTGGAGAATCCCAGGGATGGGGGAGCCTGGTGGGCTGCCATCTATGGGGTCGCACAGAGTCAGACAGGACTGAAGTGACTTAGCAGCAGTAGCAGTAGCAGCAGTCAACTTAGCTTCCCACTTCTCTTCTTACTCTCTTGGACACCACTCTCTCTCACTTTGCTTCCATCTACCTTGAATGCCCAGAGCAAATATCTTATGAAAAAACTCTTGAGTGGATGATGAAGATGAAGGAAATCCATGAAATGCAATGTAAGAGGAGCTGCTAGAATAAGGTGCTCTCACAGAGCTGCCAGTGTTCTTGTTTTGTAGGTGCACTAAAATGCCATCTGGAATCTGCTGCTTGAGAGACATATTTAGAAAGGCTATTCTCCCTGGAAGACTCTCTCTCTAGATTACCCCAGTCCATATAATTTCTGGATTAAGATCAACAATTCAATGATCTGCATTTTAACATTTTACACATTGCTTTACTAAATCCTAGGTCTAATCTTTTTTGCTTGTCACTTTTGTCATTGTTTGTCTAGCTCTTTTTCTCCTCATTGGAAAAGCATTTCCTTAAGGAATCCTTGCATGAACACATTTTGTTCCTTACCAAAAGGAGCTTTTTTAAGCACTGAACAATGTATCTGTTACCACATTGAATTCTCCAACCTCAATCTTGTCAGCACTTAGCAAACACGGAGAATCCCAGGATCCTCTGAAGAGAGGATAGAAAGTGTAATCTGCAGATCAAGTGTTTGCATTATGGCTGTCACTCACCCTGAAGTGGACACTGTTTTCTTTTCTTTTCTGTTTTTTGTTTTTGTTTTTTTTTTTTACACTTGAGATGTAGTAAATAAGATGTTCAGTGTACTGTGCATGTGTTAGTCGCTCAATTGTCTCTGACTCTTTGCGACACCATGGAGTGTAGCCCACCAGTCTCCTCTATCCATGGGATTGTCCAGGCAAGAATACTGGAGTAGGTTGCCATTTCCTTCTCCAGGGGATCTTCCCAACCCAGGGATTGAACCCAGGTCTCCTTGCAGGCAGACTCTTTACCATCTGAGCCATCAGGGAAGAATGTATTACACTGCTTTCAAAAGTATGGATATATATCCAACTTTTAAATTATAAAATAATATTTGTACTAAACGGAATGTAAAAATTATTGCCCCAAGTGATAATACAATTCAAAAATGACCTATGTGATTGTATTGGTCTCATATGGATAATCAAGAATAATCTCTCCATCTGAAGGTTGCTGCTGCTGCTAAGTCGCTTCAGTTGTGTCCGACTCTGTGCAACCCCATAGAAAGCAGCCCACCAGACTTCCCCGCCCCTGGGATTCTCCAGGCAAGCACACTGGAATGGGCTGCCATTTCCTTTTCCAATGCATGAAAGGGAAAAGTGAAAGTGAAGTCGCTCAGTCATGCCTGACTCTTAGCAACCCCATGGACTGCAGCCCACCAGGCTCCTCTGTCCATGGATTTTCCAGGCAAGAGTACTGGAGTGGGGTGCCATTGCCTTCTCTGCATCTGAAGGTTATTGACAACCAAATCCCGGGGATTTTGTAAGTCCCTTTTGCCATCTATGGAAACATATGCTCAGGTTCTAGAAATTAGGATGTTGATAACTGGGGCGGGCGGAGGGGGGGGCATTATTCTGCCCACTACACTTATGTTATTTTTTTATACCTTTAGTTGAATAAATTGGTAAGGTCTAGTGAGTGTGAGTGTGTGTGTGTGTTTAATTATTCCAACAAGATTTAACATAATAGCAAGATTTGTGGTATTTCCCTTAGCACTTCACATTACAAAATATCAAACATATGTAAAGGAAGAAATATATCCTTTTTGCTTTTATTACATAATAATATTTAAAGTACTTACACAAAGATCTTGATAGTAAGCTCTTACAAATTACTGTGTTTATATAGTATGTCATTAAATATCTATTTCTGTGAAGAGGTTGATTGAAAGCAGCAAAAATTCAATACATATGAAACAAATACTATATCCAAGTTTTGAATATGCAATATTTTATTTCAACTTTAATCAAAAGTTTATATGAACTGCTGCTTTCTATATTTTATAGATGAAGTTACTAAGACTTGGAGAAGTTAAAAGTTATGGCCTGAATTGTGCAAGATATAAAGGCTGGAGTAGTAGTGGTGTTAGTTGCTCAGTCGTGTCCTACTCTTTGTGATCACACAGACTGTAGCCCCCAGGCTCCTCTGCCCATGGGATTCTCCAGGCAAGAATACTGGAGTGGATTGCCATTCCCTTCTTCAGGGGATTCTCTCAACCCAGGGATCAAACCCAGGTCTCCTGTGTTGCTGGCAGATTCTTTACTGTTTGCACTACAGGGAACACCTAAGGGCTGGAGCCTAGAATCAAATCTAAATTCTCCTGACTGAAAAGCCATATTCTTTCCAGACTACAGCACTGAGAAATATTAAAATTAGTAGCACCATTGAGTAAATTAAATGTTATTTTCCCAGACCAAGCAAATTTCAATGCTGGAATTTCTGAAACATTTCCAAAATATGTATTTGAATGGTTTCACCTAAAATACAAATAAGTCAATATCTTATGCAACCATTTTATTTTCAGGCTAAGGATGGATTGATTTGCGAGTTAACACCTTACTGGTGCCACAAACTGAGTAAATACTTAAAAACTGCTGAAATAATGGGTGGGGGAAAATTTCCTTATGTTATTTTTTTAAAAAAACAAATTAGAGAGAGCAGTGTAATGCTTTTACATTCTGGTCTCTGAGACTCAGTCATATGATGGATTCTTTCTTTTTTCTCCCTTCTGGCAAAGGTTTAAATGAAAAGCCACTGTCTCATCAAGTACTTACTTTCATTTAGGGTGAAGATAAACTTATCTGGTGGCTTAGATGGTAAAGATTCTGCCTGTAATACAGAAAACCCAGGTTCGATCCCTGGGAAGACCCCTGGAGAAGAAATGGCAACCCATCCCAGTATTCTTGCCTGGAAATCCCATGGATGGAGGAGCCTGGTGGGCTACAGTCCATGGAATCACAAAGAGCTGGACACGACTGAGCAACTAATACACACAACCTATTTGATCTTTATGTGTGTTTTCCCTGAACAAAATTATTGATCCATCTCTCTTGTCCTCATTTGTCAAATTTGTCTCTATTGTTCCATCCTTGCAGCACAAATGAGAATCATAATACAGAATCACTGATATATTAATCTGGTAAATGATTTAATAAATAATTATTGAATTACAATGATGTTAATGAATTAGAAGTTGAGAAACTATACACAGGATTAGATATAAATATATAGGATTAGGTATAAACCATGGAAATCTTTTTACCACCTACTCATTTTCAAGTCAAAATATTTTACTTATGTTCCTCTAAAGCTTAGTAACTTTTGATATTATGATGAAAATGAGGATGTGCTTTACTCAGTAGAAAGTTTCTGATTAATTGCTTCATTAAACTCTGAAGAATCATAGGCTTTTCTGCTTTCCTAACTTAATGGCAATCTTTTCCCACTAGAAGTCCTTTTGTAGTGATATAGAGGGTCAGTAAGTTCTATAGATAACATAGGATCAAACAAGTGTGGAAGTAAAACAAACGGAGTATGAGGATCATCTGCCGTCGGCAAGCAGAGCATTGGCAGCAGTTTCATTGCTTTTCTTGTGGTCTTGACAAGCATCAAGCTCCCTGATGGTGAAGCTAATAGGTTTTGGCAGCGGCTGCAAAAGCAGCTTTGGATGATTAAATCTTACTGTTTCTGTCGGCAAGAAACTGTGATGTTTGCTCACAACTACATTGTTTCATTACAAACCTCTTTACTTCTCCATAGACCTAGGCATTACCTAATAAAAGTGTTCATAGATGATATTTTATTGTTCAAGGCATATGCCTTTATAATTTAGGTGGCGATATTTTCTCCATACTCATTAAAAAGAAGCTAAAAAGGTAGAATATATATTTCTTTGAAACTGAATCTTGATATGCTCTTGAATTTTAAATTTACAAGCATTTTTTAAAATCAAAGTAATATCATTTTACTATTTATTTACTGGATATAAAGTATTCAGCACTTTGAAGATATAATCCCTTAACTTCTGCTTTCCATAGTTTCTGGTGAGAAATATTATCAAAATATTATCAAGTTCTTTTGTACAAAATGAATTGTTTGTCCCTAGCTGCTTTCAAAACTTTTTCTTTACCTTTCTCTTCTAGCACTTTTACTGGGGTGTGTCTAGGTATAGATCTCTTGGTGTTTGTCCTACTTGGAGTTTATTGAACTTCTTGATGTGCAGGTTAATGATTTTATCAAATTTGTAAAGTTTTCAGCCATCAATTTAATTTTTTTTCTCTTTCTCCTTTCTGGTAAGCTCATTACATGTATGTTGAAACACGTAATGTTGGCCCACATTTCTCTAAGGATTTATCCATTTTTCTCCACTCCTTTTTCACTTTGTCCTGATTACATAGTCTTTTTTGACCTATCTTCAAATTCACTGATTTTTTTCTTCAACCAATTTAAATTTATTGCTGTGTATACCTCTATTGAACTTTCCATTTCAATTATTTTAAATTTCAACTACTGAATTTTAGTTTGGTTTATTTATATAATTTATATATCCATCTTGATATTCTATACAGGATGAGAGATTATCATTATACTTTTCTCTATATTTTCAAAGCATAATTTTATTTATTCATTGAATATTTATAATGGTTTATTTGAAGTCTTTGACATTTGGGCGCTCTCACAAAGACTATATAAGTTTTTGTATTTTTTGCTGTTGCTGTTTGTAATTTTCACTATTTGTCTTAATGGTAAACCTTCAGGTTTTCCGATGTCATTATTACAGAATCACACATGGCTCTTTTGAAACAAATTAATTCAGGAAGATTAACTGAGTCAAGTGGGGAGGGGAAGCTAGAATGATTTCTAGAGCATATTATAAAATAAATATGTATGTATACACTTAAATCCTCCATAACCATACCAGATTTTAAACATTAAAAAAAAATGTAGCAACTTTCTACCTGTTTGTGTGTTTGAGTCATCTTCAGTTTCTTTCACCAGCATCTTGTAGTTCTTGGAGTACAAGTCTTTTGTCTCCTTAGGTAGGTTTATTCCTAGGGTTTTTGTTTGTTTCCTTTGTTTTAGTTTCTTGGCTTTTGATGCAATGGTAAATAGGATTGTTTCCTTAAATTTTCTTTGGGTTATTTCATTACTAGGGTATAGAAATGTAGCAGATTTTTGTATATTAATTCTGTATCCTGCAACTTTATATAATTCACTGATGAGGTTTAGTATTTTTCTGGTAGTGCCTTTAGGATTTTCTATGTCATCTGAAAACAATGACAGTGTTACTTCTTTTTCAATTTGAATTCCTTTCACTTTTTTTTTTTCTGATTGCTAAAGCTAGGATTTCCAAAACTATTTTGACTAAAAATGGTGAGAGTGGACATCCTTGTCTTAACCTGATCTTAGATGAAGTTACTTCAACTTTTCACCATTGAGTAGGATATAAGCTATGAATCTGTTATATACAATTATTCTGTTGAGGTATGTTCCTTCTATGCCCAATTTCTGGAGATCTTTATCAGAAATGGATGTTGAACTTTATCAAAAACACTTTATGCATCTACTGAGGTCATCATATAGTTTTTATTCTTCAATTTGATAATGTGGCATATCACACTCGCTAATTTGCAGATATGAAAAAGTTGTGCATCTCTGTGATGACTCCACTTGATCCCAGTGTATGATCTTTTTAATGTATCACTGGAGTTGGTTTGCATATATTTTGTTGAGAATTTTTGCATCTCTGTTCATCAGTGACTTTGGCCTGTGATTCTCTTTTTTGTGTTGTGTCTGTCTGTTTCTACTAAAATATCAGGGTGATTGTGGCCACATAGAATGAGTTTGGAAGTGTTCCTTCCACTCCAATTTTTAGGTGTGGTATACCTGTGGTGGATGCATGTTGATATATGGCAAAAACAATACAATATTGTAAAGTTAAAAAATAAAGTTAAATTAAAAAGAAAAAACAAAGAAAGATAAATGTTAATTCTTCTCTAAATTTTTGGTAGAATGCTCCTCTAAAGTCACTTGTTCTGGACTTCTGCTTGTTGAAAATTTTAAAAATATTGATTCAATTTTAGTACTAGTACTTGGTCTGCTCATATTTGTATTTCTTCCTTGATCAATGTTGGGAGATTGTACCTTTCTAAGAAAGATATACTGTATTCTTGAGTTGGAAGAATAGGTCCATTAAAATGACTATAAAACCCGACAATCTGCAGAGTCAAAACAATTCCTATAAAATTACCAAAGCCATTTTCCATAGAACTAGGACACAATTTTTTAAAAATTTGTGTGGACACATAAAAGACCCCAGATAGCCAAAGTATTTTTGAGAAAGAAGAATGGAGCTGGAGAAATCAGCCTCCATGAGTTCAGACTACAAAACAAAGCTACAGTATAGAAGAGACTATGGTGAAAGTGAAAGTTGCTCAGTCATGTCTGACTCTGTGATCCCATGGACTATAGAGTCCATGGAATTCTCCAGGCCAGAATTCTGGAGTGGGTAGTCTTTCCCTTCTCCAGGTTAAATTCCCAATCCAAGGATCAAACCCAAGTCTCCTGCATTGCAGGTAGACTCTTTACCATCTGAGCTACAAGAGAGTATGGTACCGGTTAAAAAAAAAAAAAAAAAAAAAGATACATAGATCAATACAACAGGACATAAAATGAGAAATAAATCCACGTTCTTATGATCAATTAATCTACTACAAAGAAGAAAATAATATAAAATGCAGAAAGATTCTTTTCAACAAATGGTGCTGGGAAAACTTGACAGTTACATGTAAAATAATGAAATTAAAATATTCTCTAACACCATATAGCAAAACAAATGCAAAATGGGTTAAAGATCTAAATGTAAGACCAATACTATAAAATGCCTGTAGGGAAACATAGGCAGATCACTCTTTGGCATAAACCTCAGCAATGTTTTTTTTTTTTTTTTTTTTTTTAATGTCTCCTGGAATAATAATGGAGAAGGAAATGACAACCCACTCCACTGTTCTTGCCTGGAGAATCCCAGGGATGGGGGAGCCTGGTGGGCTGCTGTCTCTGGGGTCGCACAGAGTCAGACACGACTGAAGCGACTTAGCAGCAGCAGCAGAATAATACATAAAAATAACTAAATAAATAAACTAGTAGGACCTAATTAAAATTAAAACTATTGCACGGCAAAAGAAACCATAAGCAAAATGCAAAGACAACCTATAGCATAGAAAAAAAAATTTAAATGATATCACCAACAAAGGATTAATTTCCAAAAAATACAAACAGTTCATACAGTTCAATCCCAAAAAACAAAGAACCCAAACAAAAAATGGGCATAATACCTAAATGGACACTTCTTTAAGGAGAAAATGCAGATGGTCAAAAGAAACATGAAAAAAGGATCAACATTACTAACTGTTATTACTGTTGCTGTTCAGCCATTCAGTCATGTCTGACTCTTTGCAACCCCATGGACTGCAGCATGCCAGGCTTCCCTATCCTTCACCATCTCCTGGAGCTTGCTCAAACTCATGTCTATTAAGTTGGTGATGCCATCCAACCATATCATCCTTTGTCATCCCCTTCTCCTCTTGCCTTCAATCTTTCCCAGCATCAGGGTCTTTTTTAATGAGTCAGCTCTTTGCATCAGGTGGCCAAAGTATTGGAGCTTCAGCTTCAGCAACATCCTTCCAATGAATACTTACTGTTGATATCCTTTAGGATTGACTGGTTTGATCTCCTTGCAGTTCAAGAAAACTCTCAAGGGTCTTCTTCAGCATGACAATTCAAAAACTTCAATTCTTCAGTGCTCAGCCTTCTTTATAGTCCAGTTCTACTGGACGACTGGAAAAACAATAGCTTTGACAATATGGACATTTGTCGGGAAGTTGATGTCTTTGTTTTAAATATGCTGTCTAGGTTTGTCAAGGAACCTAGTTTGTCAAGACACTTGTTTCTTTCAAGGAACAAGTGTCTTTTTATTTCATGGCTGCAGTCACTGTCCTCAGTGATTTTGGAGGCCAAGAAGATAAAATCTTTCACTGCTTCCACTATTTCCCTTTCTATTTGCCATGACTAGATCTGGTAGGCAGAATGTCTGAAGAACTACGGATGAAAGTCAGCAACATTATACAGGAGTGGTGATGAAAACCATCCCCAAGAAAAAGGAATCCAAGAAGGGAAATGGTTGTCTAAAGAGGCCTTCCAAATAGCTGAGAAAAGAAGAGAACTGCAAGGCAAAGGAGAAAAAGTAAGATATACCCACTGAATGCAGGGTTCCAGAGAAAAGCAAGGAGAGATAAGAAAGCCTTCTTAAGTGAACAATACAAAGAAATAGAGGAAAACAATAAAATGGGAAAGACTAGAGATTTCTTCAAGAAAACTTGAGATACCATGGGAACATTTCATACAAACACAGGCACAATTAAGGGCTGAAATGGCAAGGACTAACAGAAGCAGAAGAGATTAAGAAGAGGTAACAAGAATACATGGAAACACTATGAAAAAGTCTTGATGACCTGGATAACCATGATGGTGTGGTCACTTACGTAGAGCCAGACATCATGGAGTCTGAAGTCAAGTGGGCTTTAGGAAGCATTGCTATGAATAAAGCTAGTGGAGGTGATGAAATTCCAGGTGAGCTATTTCAAATCCTAAAAGCTTGATGCTATTAAAGTGCTGCACTCAGCATGCCAGAAAATTTGGAAAACTCAACAATGGCCATAGGAGTGGTAAAGAGCAATTTTCATTCCAATCCAAAAGAAAGGCAAACCCAAAGAATGTTCAAACTACCATACAATTGCACTCATTTCACATGCTAGCAAGGTCGTGCTCAAAATCCTTCAAGCTAGGCTTCAACAGTACATGAAACTATGACTTAGATGTACAAGCTGGATTCTAAGAAGGCAGAGAACCAGAAATCAAACTGCCAACATCTGCTGGATCACAGAAAAAGTAAGAGAGTTCCAGAAAACATCTATTTCTGCTTCACTGACTATACTAAAATCTTTGATTGTGTGAATCACAACAAACTGTGGAAAATTCTTAAACAGATGAAACATGAGACCACCTTACTTACCTTCTGAGAAACCTGTATACAGGACAAGAAGCAACAGTTACAACCAAATATGAAACAACAAACTGGTTCCAAACTGGGAAAGGAGTACATCAGGGCTGTGTGCTATCACCCTGCTTATTTAACTTACACTCAGAGTAAGGTAAGGTGAAGTCACTCAGTCATGTCCAACTCTGTGATCCCATGGACTGTAGCCTACCAGGCTATTCCGTCCATGGGATTTTCCAGGCTAGAGTACTGGAGTGGGTTGCCATTTCCCCATGATATACTCAGAGTACATCATGAGAAATGCTGGGCTGTAGGAAGCACAAACTGGAATCAAGATTGCCAGGAGAAATATCAATAACCTCAGATATGCAGATGACATCACCCTTATGGCAGAAAATGAAGAAGAAATAAAGAGCTTCTTGATGAAAGTGAAATAGAGTGAAAAAGTTGGCTTAAAGTTCAACATTCAGAAAACAAAGATCATGGCATTTGGTCTCATCACTTCATGGCAAATAGATGGAGAAAACAGTGGAAACAGTGTCAGACTTTATTTTGGGGGGCTCCAAAATCACTGCAGATGGTGATTGCAGCCATGAAATTAAAAATACTTGTTCCTTGAAAGAAAAGCTATGACCAACCTAGACAGCATATTAAAAAGCAGGTATATTACTTTGCCAACGAAGGTCCGTGTAGTCAAGTTTGTGGTTTTCTCAGTAGTTATGTATGGATGTGAGAGTTGGACTGTAAAGAAAGCTGAGCACTGAAGAATTTATGCTTTTGAACTGTGGTGATGGAGAAGACTCTTGAGAGTCCCTTGAACTGCAAGGCGATCCAACCAGTCCATCCTAAATGAGATCAGTCCTGGGTGTTTATTGGTGGGACTAATGTTGAAGCTGAAACTCCAATGTTTTGGCCACCTGATGCGAAGAGCTGACTCATTTGAAAGGACCCTGATGCTGGGAAAGATTAAGGCGGGAGGCGAAGGGGATGACAGAGGATGAGCTGGTTGGATGGCATCACCGACTCAATGGACATGAGTTCGCATAAACTCCTGAGTTGATAATGGACGGGGAGTCCTGGCATGCTGCAGTCCATAGGGTCCCAAAGAGATGGACACGACTGGGTGACTGAACTGAAGTGACTTCTGCATATAAGTTAAACAAGCATGATGGCAATATACAGCCTTGTCATACTCCTGTCCGAATTTTGAACAAATCAGTTGTTTAATGTCCAGTGCTACAATGAAGTACCACCTCACATTAGTCAGAATGACCATCATCAAAATGTCTAAAAATAATAAAAGCTGGAGAGGGTTTGCAGAAAAGGCAACTCTCTTGCACTGTTAGTGAGAACATAAATTGGTGCAGGCACTATGGAGAACAGTACAGAATTTCCTTAAAGGCTAAAAATAGATACCATATGAGCCTGCAATCCTACTGCTGAGCATACATGCAGAAAAGATAAAAACACTAATTTGAAAAGAAACATGCACTCCAGTGAGCATAACAGTATTCTCTAGAATAATCAAGATATAGAAACAATCTAAATGTCTATGGGCAGAGGAATGGATAAAGAAGATATTGTGTTTGTAGTTACACACACACACATATATGCTGTACTTAGTCACTCAGTCATGTCCTACTCTTTGCAACCCCATGGACTATAGCCCACCAGGCTCCTCTTTTCATGGAATTCTCCAGGCAAGAATACTACAGTGGGTTGCCATGCCCTCCTCCAGGGGATCTTCCTGACCCAGGGATCAAGCCAGCATCTCTTAAATCTCTGGGAATTTTTACCACTAGCACCACCTGGGAAGCCCTGTGCTATAACTTTAGTTCTCCCATTAAAAAAAAAAAAAAAAAGTTGCTTTAGTGTCCTCATTCTCCCTGTCAAAGAAAACACATTTAAAAATCATCAATAGTACTAAACTCTGAGCAAATAGATGCATTTTTTAAAGTGCAAGACTCTCTATAGAAATTGATTTATCTTTTCCTGTGATATATCAGGTTCAAAAAGAACAATTTCAAAATGTGAAACAGAATGAGCAGAGGCTTTAATGGATGCTTAGATATGTTGTGATTTTGCTAATGACAGCAGCTGAAAAGATTCTATTAAGAGAAACACATTTAAAATTAAGAAATTAGATCTAGAACATTATACTTGATGTCAGCTATTCAAGAATATGTGAAGTCAGTGGATTCTTTTCTCAAACTTCTGATAATACTGGAGTATGATATAAAATTCTAGTAATATAAATAACACACAAAAGGCTAAAACTAGACTATACTGACTGAAAATACATTTATTTTGATTTCTTTACAACTTAGGAAGAAAGTGAAAAGTAGACCTTTGTGTTTTCTCCAATAAAATGTCGTCATTTTAGAAAAGCAGATTTAATTAATTCAGTAGACTGGCAGAGTGATATTGTTTTGATTTTTAGTTGGGCATATTGCTTTTATAAAACTTATTTTGCTTGAAAAAAGGGTTTTTAAAGAAATTTCAAGGCTGTAGTTTTCATTTAGCAAACAAGATATTTTTCAATGTGCAATAAATTATTTTAGAAAAATGCATTTAGTTAATTTTTATCTATGTTTACACACCAGCACTATTGGTTTATATACAACAATTTATAAACATCCCTGGAAAAGTTTTGTAGATATTTGATATCAAGAGCAGATTTATGAGTTTGTATATTATTTTTTTCTAAGGTATTCAAATTTTTAAGTGACTGCCAGGGGATACAAATTGTGCTTGGTGAGAGGGATTGTTGTTCTTTAATTAATTAAACAAGATTTAATGTTTATATGTCAAATTTTGCTTTCTTTTCCTGGGTAAAGTAAAAATTGCTAAAAAGTATTCATTGATCTTTTTTTTTTTTAACCTCTTTTAACTTTACCACACTTGTTACTTATATGTCAAAACCACTAAATGCTAAGAGAGGTAATGACTTTTTTTTCGTATGTGACACTAAAGTTTTCAATAATATTTTATAAATATTTCAATTGTGAAGGCAATGATTTAAAAAATTAATTTGCAGCTTCCTTCTAAGAGAAACTGAGCCTTGAAGTAGAATAAGAATACCTCCTTCTCTTTGATAACTTTAGGCCACTTCTCACATCAAGCTATGGTCTACTATGCCTTGGGCAGATAAACTATGTTTTTTTTACAGTGAAGACAGGACTGGTTGAGTAGTTCTATTTGATATTGTTCCTCTTACAGTTACCTCTTTGTAAGATGGAGCTAAAAATAATTCTTTATAAAATATATGATGTATAAAATATGTCTCAGCAATAACAGAATTAATGTCCAAGATAGTTGGGATGGGAATAATATGTTACACTACTGAATTGATTTTATAGATATTTCACAGCTTCAAACACTTTAAGAAATGATCCCATGACTTTTGGAAAAAGCAGAAGACAGGCAAGCTTTATATCTAGAGAGAACCTTATCATGTAAATTTTCTTAAAGTAGATACTCTTAATGACACTACAGAAGTAGACTCAATATGTTCCCTTAAAACACAATGTGCTTTAGTTTATTGTGGGGAAAAAAAGTTTTAGGTGGATCTGAGTGTATGAGTGCAGAGAAAAAGTTCTCTCTGATTTTCCTTGCACTACAATGCAATAGGTGGCTCAGAAGGCAAAGAACTTGCCTGCAACAGGGAGACCTGGATTCAATCCCTAGGTCAGGAAGATGCCCTGGAGAATGGAATGGCAACCGATTCCAGTATTCTTTCCTGGAGAACCCCTTGGAGAGAGGAGCCTGGAGGGCTACAGTCCATGGAGTTGCAAACAATTCAACACTATAGAGCTATTCTTTTATCTTTTGTAAATATTTTTAAATTTTATTTTATTTTTAAACTTTACATAATTGTATTAGTTTTGCCAAATATCAAAATGAATCCGCCACAGGTATACATGTGTTACCCATCCTGAACCCTCCTCCCTCCTCCCTCCCCATACCATCCATCTGGGTCGTCCCAGTGCACCAGCCCCAAGCATCCAGTATTAAGAATGGATTATTTGTACAAACATAGAAAGTGGACAAATCCTGTCCTAATTTTCATAAAGGAAAAAAAAAAAACTGTGAAGTGAAAAATACAGATTAGAAAATTTTCAAATTTCTAGAATATATTATTTGGCTATTATAGATAACTAGTATCTTGTTCTCACTTGATGTAGTAGGAACAACTTGTATGAAAAGTTAAAGATGTGAGCAAAACACTGAAATTTTAAAATTCAAAAATGAAATTTCATTCTCATATACCACTAAAGACTAAAAATAGTATAAAAGAAGTAGAAAGTACCATTAACATTGGATGTTTCTTATATTCTATGAATTCACATCAGTTCAGTGCAGCCTCTCAGTCATGTCTGACTGCAACCCTATGGACTGCAGCACGCCAGGCTTCCGTGTCCATCATCAACTCCAAAGCTTGCTCAAACTCATGTTCATTGTGTCAGTGATGCCATCCAACCATCTCGTCCTCTGTAGTCCCCTTCTTCTCCTGCCTTCAATCATTCCCAGCATCAGGGTCTTTTCCAATCAGTCAGCTCTTTGAATCAGGTGGCCAAAGTACTGGAGTTTCAGCTTCAGCTCCAGTCCTTCCAATGAATATTCATGACTGATTTCCTTTCATATGGACTGGTTTGACCTTGCAGTTCAAAGGACTCTCAAGAGTCTTCTCCAATACTACAGTTCAAATGCATCAATTCTTTGGTGCTCAGCTTTCTATACAGTCCAAATCTCACCTCCATAAATGACTACTGGAAAAACCATAGCTTTGACTAGACCTTTGTTGGCCTCTACTTTTTAACATGCTGTCTAGGTTGGTCATAGCTTCTCTTCCAAGGAGCAAGTGTATTTTAACTTCATGGCTGCAGTCACAAGCTGCAGTGATTTTGCAGTCGAAGAAAATAAAATCTGTCACTGTTTTCACTGTTTCCCCATCTATTTGCCATGAAGTGATGGGACAAGATGCCATGATCTTAGCTTCTTGAATGTTGAGTTTTATGGCAACTTTTTATTCTCCTCTTTCACTTTCAGCTAGAGACTCTTTAGTTCTTTGCTTTCTGCCATAAGGGTGGTGTCATCTGCATATATGAGGTTATTGATATTTCTCCTGGCAATCTCGATTTCAGCTTGTTCTTCATCCAACCGGCATTTCACATGATGTACTCTGCATATAAGTTAAATAAGCAGGATGACAATAAACACCTTTGACATACTCCTTTCCAATTTGGAACCAGTCTGTTGTTTCATGTCCAGTTCTAACTGTTACTTCCTGACCTGCATATAGATTTATCAGGAGGCATGTCAGGTGGTCTGGTATTCCCATACCTTTAACAATTTTTCAGTTTGTTGTGATCCACACGGTCAAAGGTTTTGGTGTAGTCAATAAAGCATAAGTAGATATGTTTCTGGAACTCTCTTGCTTTTTTCTATGATCCAGCAAATGTTGGCAATTTGATCTCTGGTTCCTCTGCCTTTTCTAAATCCATCTTGAACATCTGAAAAATCATGGTTCATGTACTATGGAAACCTGGCTTGGAGAATATGAGCATTACTTTGCTAGCATGTGAAATGAGTGCAATTGTGGGGTAGTTTGAACAATCTTTGGCATTGCCTTTCTTTGGGATTGGCATTTCACATCAGTTCAAATTAAAACACCCATACGTATCACTTGAGACTTGAAAGCTGTGTGTTGTTCACTGATTCCTCACTTTCTCTTGCTTTCCTGCTTTCTTTTCTTCTTTCAGCTCATTTTAAATCTAATTCACATATGTACAAAAGAAGGGAATATGATTACTGCCTTTAGAAATTTTCTTCTAAGTATTTAAATCTGAGCATTGAATCATAAACCTTAAACTCAAACCCTCAATGCCCCCTATTTCTGTGTATTATACACTCAAATTTGCTCACATTTTTAATCTCCAGGATAGATTATAAGAGTCATCAAAGTTCAAAGTACAAAATCTATACGATGATTCCTAACCACTGCTCTATGCTTCAGTGCTATACTTCCACCTCCCACTGGAACATGTGTTCTACAGTTTATAATATATAAATTTTTACCACTTTGTGCAATTAAGAACAAAAAAGTATTAACATTATTGTAAGATACTGAGTTCTGGCAGTGTGTTTCTTTGGGTCTATTGTTTTGGATTCAACCTTTCAACCAGTCTCCCCATCTGCATAACAAGATAAATGATGCCTGACTTAATGTGAAATGGTTGTTTTAACTAACAATATACATTTTCTCGGAGAAGGCAATGGCACCCCACTGCAGTACTCTTGCCTGGAAAATCCCATGGATGGAGGAGCCTGGTGGTCTGCGTCCATGGGGTCACTAGAGTCAGACGCGACTGAGCAACTTCACTTTCACTTTTCACTATCATGCATTGGAGAAGGAAATGGCAACCCACTCCAGTGTTCTTGCCTGGAGAATCCCAGGGATGGGGAAGCCTGGTGGGCTGCCATCTATGGGGTTGCACAGAGTCGGACATGACTGAAGTGACTTAGCAGCAGCAGCATACATTTTCTTGTAAACCGAAATAATACAAGGAAACCCTAGAATATATAACTGAAGCAACACTCACAATCTATTCAAGAGGCAGAATATATGCTAAAAAGTCTACAATTAATACTAATTTCCACTTTTAAAATGGTATTCAATTTGTTCATAATCAACTAGAACCATAAATTAACTTGCTAGGCTGTTAAAATATCTTAAATATGAAATTCAAATTCCATGTAAAGTAGAAATATCACCTTTTCTTTAATTGTACTTTCATACCTGTTTCAAATATATTATGACCTATGTGAGCAGAATACTGACTATGTATGAAAGTATAGATAACCTAGGCTTATATATATACACTTCCTTGTGTGGCTCAGACAGTAAAGAATCTGCCTGCAATGCAGGAGATTTGGGTTCAATCCCTGGGTTGGTAAAATCTCCTTGAGAAGGGAATGGCAACCCACTCTAATATCTTTGCCTGGAGAATTCCATGGTCACAGGCCCCTGGCAGGCTACAAGTTCGTGGGGTCACAACGAGGCATACACAACCGAACAACTAACACTTTCACTTTATATATATATATATATATATATATAATCTCCTTTGTTTTCTGGGTCACTTAAATGTTTAAATTACTGACAAAACATATTGCTAGGTATAGATATACACCATACAAATGAGTTTAGCTGAGGAAATTTGAAACGGACTTAAAATATGCCTCTTGAAATGCTGACAACCTTTCTAAGTCAATTTAGTTTTGATTAGTGAATATTTATTTTTGGTGCCAAATGTTGAAAATACAAGAAATTAAGTTGTGCTTTTAAAACATTGAGAAATCAATTGAGGTACATATGGGAAGTCATCATGACATTTTCAGCATTCCACTGTGTGGTGTAATAGAGTTTGACTACATTTGTGTACAGGCAGTAATTTGAGGGGGAAAAGGTGGGTACAGATTTGCATAAAAACACAAGCTTAACAATGAAAAGAAGGTTTTTGATTCTCTGGAGAGGTTAAGATTCCTTCATTGCAGAAGTTTAGCTGGATGAAACTCACTGAGACTAGGCATAGCTATAATTTGTGTGTTTGCTAATGATGCGCTGTGGACATGATAAGTAAAAGGGACTTTACATCTTCTGTGTTTATGTCTGCTCAAACACTCTATTATTATACTGCAATAACTATATGATTTATCATTTTCATTCAATCAAGATAAAATTTTAAAGATTTAGAGAAAGCCAGGTAAGACAGCTTTCTCCTACCTTCATTTCAAATAGTCAGCGTTTACAGAAGAGGGAAAGAATCACTTTTACTTATTTGGAACTCTTGTGCTGACCAAGCTGACATGAATCTGTTTGTGCATGGAGATTTTCATGGGCCAAGCCTGAATCACTGGTGGGGATGTGTCAGAGTCATGTCAGAATGAGTCTCTGATGAGGGTTTGGCAGGGGTCTTCTTCTTGCTCTTCACTTGAAATGAAAGTAGGTAAATGTTCTTGAACAAATGGATTTTCCACCGTTGCTTTCCTATAGTCAAACAGGAGGCAAAAGTGGGATTTTTTCATTTAGAATAGGATTCTTTAAATTTTCTTCGGTTCGTTTCAGTCCCTCAGTCGTGTCTGACTCTTTGCGACCCCATGAATCACAGCACGCCAGGCCTCCCTGTCCATCATCAACTCCCAGAGTTCACTCAGACTCACATCCATCGAGTCAGTGATGCCATCCAGCCATCTCATCCTCTGTCATTCCCTTCTCCTCCTGCCCTCAATCCCTCCCAGCATCAGAGTCTTTTCCAATGAGTCAACTCTTTGCATGAGGTGGCCAAAGTACTGGAGTTTCAGCTTTAGCATCATTCCTTCCAAAGAAATCCCAGGGCTGATCTCCTTCAGAATGGTTGGTTGGATCTCCTTGCAGTCCAAGGGACTCTCAAGAGTATTCTCCAACACCACTGTTCAAAAGCATCAATTCTTCGGCGCTCAGACTTCTTCACATCCATACATGACCATAGGAAAAACCATAGCCTTAACTAGACGGACCTTTGTTGGCAAAGTAATGTCTCTGCTTTTGAATATGCTATCTAGGTTGGTCATAACTTTCTGCAAAGGAGTAAGCGTCTTTTAATTTCATGGCTGCAGTCACCATCTGTAGTGATTTTGGAGCCCCAAAAAATAAAGTCTGATGCTGTTTCCACTGTTTCCCCATCTATTTCCCATGAATTGATGGGACCAGATGCCATGATCTTCGTTTTCTGAATGTTGAGCTTTAAGTCAACTTTTTCACTCTCCTCTTTCACGTTCATCAAGAGGCTTTTTAGTTCCTCTTCACTTTCTGCCATAAGGGTGGTGTCGTCTGCATATCTGAGGTTATTGATATTTCTCCCAGCAATCTTGATTCCAGCTTGTGCTTCTTCCAGCCCAGCGTTTCTCTTGATGTACTCTGCAGATAAGCTAAATAGACAGGGTGACAATATACAGCCTTGACGTACTCATTTTCCTATTTGGAACCAGTCTGTTGTTCCATGTCCAGTTCTAACTGTTGCTTCCTGACCTGCATACAGATTTCTCAAGAGGCAGGTCAGGTGGTCTGGTATTCCCATCTCTTTCAGAATTTTCCACAGTTTATTGTGATCCACACAGTCAAAGGCTTTGGCATAGTCAATAAAGCAGAAATAGATGTTTTTCTGGAATTCTCTTGCTTTTTCCATGATCCAGCGGATGTTGGCAATTTGATCTCTGGTTTCTCTGCCTTTTCTAAAACCAGCTTGAACATCAGGAAGTTCACAGTTCACATATTGCTGAAGCCTGGCTTGGAGAATTTTGAGCATTACTTTACTAGCGTGTGAGATGAGTACAATTGTGCAGTAGTTTGAGCATTCTTTGGCATTGCCTTTCTTTGGGACTGGAATGAAAACTGACCTTTTCCAGTTCTGTGGCCACTGCTGAGTTTTCCAAATTTGCTGGCATATTGAGTGCAGCACTTTCACAGCATCATCTTTCAGGATTTGAAATAGCTCAACTGGAATTCCATCACCTCCACTAGCTTTGTTCGTAGTGATGCTTTCTGAGGCCCACTTGACTTCACATTCCAGGATGTCTGGCTCTAGGTCAGTGATCACATCATCGTAATTATCTGGGTCATGAAGTTCTTTTTTGTACAGTTCTTCTGTGTATTCTTGCCACCTCTTCTTAATATCTTCTGCTTCTATTAGGTCCATACCATTTCTGTCCTTTATTGAGCCCATCTTTGCATGAAATATTCCCTTGGTATCTCTAATTTTCTTGAAGAGATCTCTAGTCTTTCCCATTCTGTTGTTTTCCTCTATTTCTTTGCATTGATCACTGAGGAAGGCTTTCTTATCTCTTCTTGCTATTCTTTGGAACTCTGCATTCAGACGCTTATATCTTTCCTTTTCTCCTTTGCTTTTCACTTCTCTTCTTTTCACAGCCATTTGTAAGGCCTCCCCAGACAGCCATTTTGCTTTCTTTGCATTTCTTTTCCATGGGGATGGTCACGAACCTCATTCCATAGTGCATCAGGCACTCTATCTATCAGATCTAGGCCCTTAAATCTAATTCTCACTTCCACTGTATAATCATAAGGGATTTGCTTTAGGTCATACCTGAATGGTCTAGTGGTTTTCCCTACTTTCTTCAATTTAAGTCTGAATTTGGTAATAAGGAGTTCATGATCTGAGCCACAGTCAGCTCCCCATCTTGTTTTTGTTGACTGTATAGAGTTTCTCCATCTTTGGCTGCAAAGAACAATATCAATCTGATTTCGGATCTGGTGATGTCCATGTGTAGAGTCTTCTCTTGTGTTGTTGGAAAAGGGTGTTTGCTATGACCAGTGTATTTTCTTGGCAAAACTCTGTTAGTCTTTGCCCTGCTTCATTCCGTATTCCAAGGCCAAATTTGCCTGTTATTCCAGGTGTTTCTTGACTTTCTACTTTTGCATTCCAGTCCCCTATAATGAAAAGGACATCTTTTTTGGGTGTTAGTTCTAAAAGGTCTTGTAGGTCTTCATAGAACCGTTCAACTTCAGCTTCTTCAGCGTTACTGGTTGGGGCATAGACTTGGATTACCATGATACTGAATGGTTTGACTTGGAAACAAACAGAGATCATTCTGTCATTTTTGAGATTGCATCCAAGTACTGCATTTTGGACTCTTTTGTTGACCATGATGGCTACTCCATTTCTTCTGAGGGATTCCTGCTTGCAGTAGTATATATAATGGCCATCTGAGTTAAATTCACCCATTCCAGTCCATTTGAGTTTGCTGATTCCTAGAATGTCGACATTCACTCTTGCCATCTCTTGTTTTACCACTTCCAATTTGCCTTGATTCATGGACCTGACGTTCCAGGTTCCTATGCAATATTGCTCTTTACAGCATTGGACCTTGCTTCTATCACCAGTCACATCCACAGACAAAGTTTTTGCTTTGACTCCAACCCTTCATTCTTTCTGGAGTTATTTCTTCACTGATCTCCAGTAGCATATTTGGCACCTACTGACCTGGGAAGTTCCTCTTTCAGTATCCTATATTTTTGCCTTTTCATACTGTTCATGGGGTTCGCAAGGCAAGAATACTGAAGTGTTTTGCCATTCCCTTCTCCAGTGGACCACATTCTGTCAGATCTCTCCACCATGACCTGCCCGTCTTGGGTTGCCCCACGGGCATGGCTTAGTTTCATTGAGTTAGACAAGGCTGTGGTCCTAGTGTGAGTAGATTTACTAGTTTTCTGTGAAACCATTTTCAGTGTGTCTGCCCTCTGATGCCCTCTTGCAACACCTACCGTCTTACTTGGGTTTCTCTTACCTTGGGTGTGGGGTATCTCTTCACGGCTGCTGCAGCAAAGTGTAGCCACTGCTTCTTGCCTTGGACAAGGGGTATCTCCTCACCACTGCCCTTCCTGACCTTCAACGTGGGATAGTTCCTCTAGGCCCTTCTGTGCCCACGCAGCCACTGCTCCTTGCACGTGGGGTTGCTCTTCCCAGTCACCACCCCTGACCTTGGACTTGGGTAGCTCTTCTCAGCCGTTCCTGCGCCATCACAGCCTGGAACTCTCAGCCGCTGCCCCTGACCTCGGACATGGAGTAACTCCTTTCGGCTGCACTTAAGTGCACAGGTTGAAGTCTAGTCATTTTAGTTCCTCATAAAGGAATTTCTGTTTCTTAAGAATTCCATTGTTGAATAAAAGGGATTTATTCTAAGAAAATAAGCCAAAGTAGGATAAAAACAGTGAATAAGTCAGCTTCATTCTTTTATCTGCATCTTGGTGTTTTACAGACTAAATAACAGATTCAGATGGAAACTTGTAATTACTCAGACTATAAATAAAAATTGGTTCCTTATTTGCTAAGATATGCTGGATAGAACAGGATTAGAAATTGTGATAGTCTATAACTCAAAATCACTGCAGATGATGACTGCAGCCATGAAATTAAAAGACGCTTACTCCTTGGAAGGAAAGTTAGGACCAACCTAGATAGCATATTCAAAAGCAGAGACATTACTTTGCCAACAAAGTTCCATCTAGTCAAGGCTATGGTTTTTCCAGTGGTCATGTATGGATGTGAGAGTTAGACTGTGAAGAAAGCTGAGCGCCAAAGAACTGATGCTTTTGAACTGTGGTGTTGGAGAAGACTCTTTGGAGTCCCTTGGACTGCAAGGAGATCCAACCAGTCCATTCTAAAGGAGATCAGTCCTGGGTGTTCTTTGGAAGGAATGATGCTAAAGCTGAAACTCCAGTACTTTGGCCACCTCATGTGAAGATTTGACTCATTGGAAAAGACTCTGATGCTTGGAGGGATTGGGGGCAGGAGGAGAAGTGGACGACAGAGGATGAGAAGGCTGGATGGCATCACCGACTCGATGGACTTGAGTTTGAGTGAACTCTGGGAGTTGGTGATGGACAGGGAGGCCTGGCGCGCTGTGATTCATGGGGTCACAAAAAATCGGACACGACTGGGCGACTGAACTGAACTGAACTGAATTGATAACTCATAAAAACACTTGCTTTTAAAATAGCTGTTCCTACTTTCCTTATGACCAGTTGGTATGTCCAACATTGAAAAAAATAGAACCTTTACGTCTTTTGTTTCTGTAAATTCAAGGTATTGGATAAACAAAATGCACAATGAGTTGTTACTTTTCCAAAGCCTGTTTTTTACTGCTTTGCATAATGAATAAAACTATTTTCTCTCAATTTTGGAGATGAATTTTTTAAAAGATAGTAAATGAAAATAATGCACACACAGAGAAGTGTTAATGTGCAGATAATAAGAAAGCAATATGACATTTAGGACAATGATGTCCTAAATAGGACATCATTATAGGCTCTGATAATGCCCATGATATAGTTCATTTCAGGCAGTTAAAAATAACTGATTATGTTTAATAGATCCTAATAAATAAATGAGATATATCTCAAGTATAGGACAGCCAGCATTTCCTCCTATTTTCTTTAAAGAGTGTGAAGGGAGAAGAATAATGTTACATTTTTAAGTTAAATCTGACACAGTTGTCAGATGTATATCAGCTCAGCTTCCCTTCCCTAGGAAGCAGGAAGATGTGTTGTTTCTTGCTTCTCCACACATTTACTGACTTTCTCTGTTGAGACAGACAAGTGGCCTCAGCTTAGTAAGTGAGCAGAAGAGTAACTGAGCAGAAGAGCAACTGTTAATATTCAGGTACAAATACTGCTGGACCAAGTAGTTTATATATATATTCTTAGTTTTTGTGTGATGCCTGACCCCCACCCAAAAGCCACTGTCTGGGGTCTCAGAGACCAGCAGTATCTGAGTTCTGAAATGACCCCAGCTTCAGACGCCTTTGGCTCTTAGGTACAAAATTTTTGAATATTAGGAGTCACAGTATAATGAAGAAACAAAGTTATTTTCAAAAAGTACAACTGATAGAATGCTGTTTAATGGAATAGAGCTGACAAAGCATTTGGAAGGAATGGTTCATAAATATTTAAATGCACTCTTAGGGCAATAATTAAGATTGAATTACATTAATGTGACTAATTTAGTTTTTTTTCCCCCCCAATTACAGAAAAATCCATTTAGTGAACAAAATAGCTTTGGCTTTGCCAGCTTTGTTTTTTGCAGTCTAGTCATTTTAATTTAGCATCCTGTGTCTAGCCATGCATTTGTAAATGCTCCTAATTCATCAGTAGAAGGTGAATTCAGTCTCCATACTAAATAAGTTAAAGTTAAAGCTGCTCATTTCAGACATCAAGGAAATTATTAGTAATTTTTTTATCACTTTTTTCAGTGATGGGTGTGTAGGTTCATCTTCATGACACTGACATATATTGACAGCTAAAAAGAAATTAAGGAGAAATAAATGGCAGTTAACCAAATATAATAAAATTGAAAGAATAATAATGGATGATTTCAGAAATATTGAAGAAGGTAGTCAGCTGACCTCCACACAGTGGAAACACTGGCTTATATATTATTCTGGTTGCAATCATAGGTACAGAGCTATGCTGTTATTCAACAGCTGGATTTAGTTTTTCTTTTTTTCCTCTTCCAACTTGTTATCCTGCTTAAGGAAATGTAATTTACTATAATTTACTATAGTATCCAATTTCTTTTAATTGAAATTCAGAAGAAATAAACATTAATCTTCAACTATTGAGGGTTTCTTTAGTTATTGATAGCTGGCTTATAGAAGTGGAGAACACTACACAATAATCAAGAACCCAACAATCAAGAGCAACTTCAATGAATATGGTTTTATCTTTGTGGGGGACATGGCATAGTGTGTTGTTGCCTTTTATGTTATAGCTAGGCAAAGATGCATTAATATGTAGCAACAATATTGTGGGTTTTTTTTTTTTTACTTACTGGTGAATCTGATGTGTATGCTATATATTTTATGGTATAGCTGATGTCTATAAATATACATAAATATACAAAGCATCTTAATCATTCATTTTAGGTAGTCAGAGCATTTTAGGTTGGAAGTTAGGCTAATTTTTGGAAGTCTATTTTCTTATTTCAAGTTGAATTTAGATGAAACTTTTAGTACTCTTTGGCAAGTGTGTGAAAACAGTTTTTATTGCTTCAATCAACACTTCTTCTTTTTTTTTTTAATCTGAAAAATGTATGTACAGTTCTTTATGTTTTATTGAATGATAGGTTTTCTGATGGATTATCTCTGGTATGATTTTTAAAGTAACTCATTGAAATATGCAGAGAAGGCAATGGCACCCCACTCCAGTACTCTTGCCTGGAAAATCCCATGGACGGAGGAGCCTGGTAGGCTGTGGTCCATGGGGTTGTGAAGAGTTGGACACGACTGAGTGACTTCACTTTCACTTTTCACTTTCATGCATTGGAGAAGGAAATGGTGACCCACTCCAGTGTTCTTGCCTGGAGAATCCCAGGGACGGGGGAGCCTGGTGTGCTGCCATCTATGGGGTCACACAGAGTTGGACACAACTGAAGCAACTTAGCAGCAGCAGCAGCATTTAAATATAAATGGCAAATATGAAAGGAAGAGGAGAAGGAGGAGGAGAAGGAGAAGTTAGAAGAAAGAATGGAAGAGAGGAAGGTAGGGAGGGAGTGGGATGGAGAAGAGAAGTAGGGAAGACAATGGAAAAGAAAATTACAGTAAACAATTCATCCTCATCTTTGAGTTCTGAGTCCCAAAGGTAAATTCTTACAAATTATTTCTTTATTACAGCATTTACTTCTTTACTGCTAAATGATGTTCTAATACTGCTACTTTTTAATTTTATTTTTTAAACTTGTAAATAATCTATTTTACACTATGGGAGATAAAAGTTAACCCCAATCCCCAGCCCTTATCAACCCACAGGGCTCCCTTTTCTTCATCCTAACAGTATATTAAAACAAAACAAAACAAAAAAAACCTCTGAAACTCTTCACCCTGAAGTTAAACACATCAAATAAAAGTGAAAGTTGCTCATTCGTGTCCAACTCTTTGTGACCCCATGAACTACACAGTCCATGGAATTCTCCAGGCCAGGATACTGGAGTGGGTAGCCTTTCCCTTCTCTGGGGGATCTTCCCAACCCAGGGATCAGACCCAGGTCTCCCGCATTGTAGGCGGATTCTTTACCAATTGAGCCACAAGGGAAGCCCAAGAATACTGGAGTGGATAGTCTTTCCTTTCTCCAGTGGATCTTCCTGACCCAGGAATCCAACCAGGGTCTCCTGCATTGCAGGCGGACTCTTTACCAAAAGAGCCATAAGGAAAGGAAAGTTTTATTCCCTTCCCTTCTCCTCAAACTGTCCTGTGTGACCTCTCTCCAGCCACAGTCATGGTCCTAGGAGTCCTTCCTCAACTGTGCATCTTCTGTCCTTGCCTTCTCTCTCCTGTCTAAACCTCCAGTCTTGGATCCAGGCATCTTCCTGTCCGCTGTGTGCTGAGTCATGTCTGACTCTCTGCAACCCTATGGATTATAGCCCACTAGGCTCCTTTGTCCATAGGATTCTTCAGGAAAGAATACTGGTGTGGGATGTCATGCCCTCCTCCAGTGAATCTTCCTGACCCAGGGATCAAACCCATGTCTCCTGTGTCTCCTGCTTTGGCAGGTGGATTCATTACCACTGAGTCACTTGGGCAGGCCTCTGTCTCTTAGCCCACTCTCTTTTGGAACCTGCTAACCCCAAAATAGATTCCTGGGAATGGAAATGTCTCTTTAATATTTACATATCTGAAAACAGCTTGACAATGGCTTCAACCCTAATTGATATTTGGAGTTTTGGATTTTATTTATTTTATTTTTTTAAATTTTATTTTATTTTTAAATTTTACATAATTGTATTAGTTTTGCCAAATATCAAAATGAATCCGCCACAGGTATACATGGCCTGCACAACTGTATCCAGAATTTCAGGATTACTACTGAACAGTCTGATGATATTTTTTGTTGTATTATATATGACTGGCTTATTTTTATCCCTTAGGATTTTTTTCTGTGTCTCTACATTCTGAATCATTGGATGATTGCCCCTGGGAAGATCATTTTTCCAATTGTGATGTAGGGCAATTATTGTAATCTTTTGATATGGAATTAAATTTTCTTTGATTCCTTTGAGTACAAAGTATTTGATAATTTCTTCCCATTTTTTGTTGGTTCAATTTTCCATTTTTGTTAGTAGTTTATTGGACATTTTATATAATATTCTATTCCTCTCTTTCCTTTTCTATCTTTGTAATTTTTACTCCTTTCTAAAAGATTTCTAAAACATTATCATAAGATTTCATCAACTAATTTTTGACCTTTGGCTGTTGAATGATAATTGAATAATTAAGTCTTAAAAAGCTTGTTGATGATATATATATAAATATATATCATATTGATGATATATATATATCATCATTTTATATATATATATATATATATAAAAGACTCCTGCTCATACATGGTACAATGTGGCTGAACCATGAAGACATTATGCTAAGTGAAAGAATCCAGTCACAAAGACCATACATTGTATGATTGAATATGAAATGTTGAGGATAAACAAATCTATAGAGACAGGAATTAGGTTAGTGATTGCCTAGACCTTGAGGTGTCAAAGAGAAATGGGCTGTGACTGTTAGTGTAAACAGGACTTCTTTTTAGAGTGAAGTGAAGTGAAGTGAAGTGAAGTCGCTCAGTCGTGTCCGACTCTTTGCGACCCCTTGAACTGTAGCCTACCAGGCTCCTCTCTCCATGGGATTCTCCAGGGAAGAGTACTGGAGTGGGTTGCCATTTCCTTCTCCAGGGGATCTTCCCGACCCAGGGATCAAACCCAGGTCTCCCGCATTGCAGGCAGACGCTTTAACCTCTGAGCCACCAGGGAAGCCCTTTTTAGAGTAATGGAATATTTTAAAATGTATTGTGGTGATAGATGCAAAACTGTGAATATACTAAAAAACACTGAATTTTACACTTCAAGCAGGTGAAATGTTTGATATGTGAATCATATCTCAATAAAGCTGTCACATATATTTAAAAAAGCTTTTGTGTGAACCTTGGAAACACTAAACTAAAAGAAGCTAGTCATAAGTCCACATAAGATATGATTTAATTTATATGAAATGTCAAGAATTGGCAAATCTAGAGAGACAAAGTAGATTAGTGATTGCCTAGGGTTGCTGGAATTGGGATAAAATGGGAAGTGAAAACTAATGAGTAGAGTTTCCTTTTGGGTAAAGAAAATATTTTAAAATCTGATTGTGTTGATGGTTTCACAACTCTGTGAATGCACTAAAAATCACTGAATTGTACACTGTAAATGGGTGAATTTTATGGTATGTAAATTATATCTCAACAAGGCAGTTAAAACACAACAGAAGGGGAAAAAAAAAAAAAAACAACACAATAGAACACACTATTGACATTCTGTGTGTGCTTATATATAAAGGGGGCTTGTTGAACGACAGCTTTACTCTACAGTGAAATTTTGTGAAATAAGTAAAATTACTTGGATTTCCTAAGGTCTGTGTCTCTAGGTTTGTTTGTTTGTTTTCCCTTCAGCTCATTAGTTTCTTCAGTGATACATTTTCTACCTCTTTCCTGGTGTTATAGTGTCCACACAATAGTAGTTGGTTAGACAACTAGGATCAGAATCACAGGTTAAATTTTAGAATCTCACCTAATTCCTTGGTGTCAGGACAGTTTTTCCCCCTCACTCTTAGGTATCCTTAACCTTCTTGTATCTTGGTTTGTTCTAAGTTTTCACGGAAGATAAATCATTCATCTCTTGCCTAGTCTTGAAGATATATTCACCTGTCTGTCTGGGATAACATGAGGGCGAACCTGGACATTTAACCTCATCCTTAATGCAAACTGGTCATTAGGTCCACTCCTCACCCTTCCTACAGTGCAGCCACATCAGACATCTTCCCACTGGTTCTTGCTGCAGCACAGACAGCTTGTTTCACCTTGCCATCCGCTTCTACAGGTAGCTGGCTTTCAGCTTTGTCTGAGTTATGTCACTTAGTGCTTATCTGACTGTATCCCACATCTCAAACTGTTAACATCTCATTTCTCCTCTGATAGTCATCCCTTCTCTAGTTTTATCAAATTCTATTTCTAGATGGATGACAGATTAGATACATAATGATAGAGGGATGAATGGATGCATGGATACATAGGTAATAGATGGATGAATAGATATATAGACAGTGACAGACAGATGATAGATTTGATAGTTTTGGGCCCTAATAAGAAGAGTAAAACCTATGCATTCAGTTCTCTATTCATACCTTTCATCTTAGTGAAATCTTCCTTTCTCCTTTGTTTCCCAACACAAGTGTTATCAATGACCAAACCTAATATCCAGTTCATTTTTTTTCCTTCCTGATTGAATCCTACTTGCTAAGTTTTTGTTTGTTTGTTTGTTTGTTTTACAAAGACATAGAAAGAACATTTTTGGCCATGAGTGCTATAACTCTATGATCTCAGTTTTCCTCAAACTTCTGTTATTTTTTAAGTCTCAATTCACTACTCCATTTTGGTCTCTGTCTGCTTCTTAACTTTTTGTTAACAGAGTAAGAATGTGGAGATCTAGATAATTTTTTGTCTAGTGTTATTATGTTTTTTCTGTAAAGTTCCATGAAGATTTGGCAGTGCTCCTTTTCCAGAAGAGCTGAATGTTCTCAGAGAAGAGAGTTACTGCCCTACAGAAATCCTTGCCTCAGCATCACCAGATCAATATGCATGATAATTGCTTCTGATTCTCTTGTTCCTTTGATTCCAAGAAACTCTCTAATATGTAGTGTTCACAGAGAGAAAATTGATTATTTCAGCAAGATATAAATTTTTGAATGAGAAAAAAGCCAGAATAAGAGCTTTTTAATTTTTTTTAATGAAACAATAATTCCAAAATGTTTGAGCTAGCAAGGAAAAATGCAGGCTATAAAATATCATGAGAATGATGGTATAACTGGAACTATACTTTGGGGAATAATGAATTTTTATTTCTTGTCAAATTTAAAATTCTTCAATGTGTCATCAGAAAAAAAAAACTTTTAAGCTATTTGTTTTAAAATATATTTTTGAACACTTTTATTTTCAGAAAATTGAGAGAACAGGTAAGAAGGGGATATTAACTCAAATTCTTATTAAATATCAAACATATGAAGAATATGAATCAAAATTACTTTGCAATGTGACAATTTTTTATTTTACTATTTTAGGTGAATTAATATATCAACTCTAACTTTGTTAGTTGATTTGTGTTCACAACATATGATTGTTGATAGATAATGAATACACTTAAGTTTTAACATTCCTAATCATATATGCCAAATTTTTAATTTATAACCAAGTTAATCAGTACCTATAAGAAAATGGATCATTTCACACCAAATGAATGAAGCCTAAAAACTCAAGAGGCCGGTGATGGTATCTGAATATTTTTACCTTTAGGTTCCACTGAGCAACTAACACTTTCACTTTCACTTTTACCAACTCACATCATAAGCGCCAGTGTTGAAACTTATTATTTTCTAAATGAAGATGTCTGACTTATGCTCATTCTGAAATAATTTGAAGGGTAAGGATAGTATTATAAAATCACCTATCCTAAATATCTCATCTATTTCTTCAAACTGAAATAAGAATTTCAGCAAATAATTAGAAGCTTCTCTAGTTCACTTTCCTCCTTGGGTGGAGTTCTTTGGGTCTTGATTCACCTATTAAGAAATTTTTTCCCAATAGGCAAATTCCTTTATCTTCAAATCTCAATTTTAATGTTGTCACTCATGTGAAGCTTTCTTTCTCCCCAAGATAAAGATACTAGTCATACCATGAATTGACTACCTTTCCCTATTTATGCAACTATAATATGTTGTGAAAGTGAAAGTTGCTCAGTCGTGTCAGACTCTATGCGACCCCATGGACTATACAGTCCATGGAATTCTGCAGGCCAGTATACTGGAGGGGGTAGCCTTTCCCTTCTCCAGGGGATCTTCTCAACCCAGGAAATGAACTGGGGTCTGCTGCATTGTAAGCAGATTTTTAGCAACTGAGGTATCAGAGGAGCCCATAATATGATGCTATGACAGTTTATTTGCATGAGTATCTTCTTCCTGGATTCTAAACTCTTTGAGGATAAGGACTATGTCTTTTTATTTTCTTTATATCGGAAGCATTTAGGAAGCTTTGTGTAATACAAGTACTTTAAATATTATATGACTATGTAAATTTACTGTTTATTCCAATACATATTTTTGAGAAATTATATGGTGCTAAGTATAAATTCCTGGGGACAGATAGATGAATGAGATCCATTTTACAGCTTTTAGTATTTCATAGTGTATTGTGCTTATAATACATCTTGATTATATAACAAACAGCATGTTGACTATTTATATGAAGTACTTTGGAACCATAGGGTGGAAAATGTTGAATTTCCTTGAGACATAGGGGAAAATGTTATCGGAAATTATTCTCCAGAAGAGGGATTATTTGAACTAAACTTAAAGGACAAATATAATAGCCATTTGACATATGGGCACAGAAATTTCTAGGGGAGAGAATAGCTCATGTAAAAGTATAAAAATGTGAAAGAACACTAGGTATTTTGGAAGTGACTCTATGGCTAGAATGAAGTTGAAAACTAAGCTGGAGCCAGACAACTGCAACGTTGCGATTCCTTCCATGATAGAAAATTTCATGGCAACCTTTCTATTACTCGGCCTGTATGGAAGGCAAAAAAGCAGAATTATATACACGGTTAAAAAAATATAATTTTAGTTGCAATATGGAGGATGAAATTGTGACGGTGCATGAAGGCACTGTAAGATCCCTGGTGGAAAATAATTAAACTCTAATTAAAGCAGGGGGAATGGAGAAGAAAGGGTAGGATTAAAGTACATTTATAAGGTTTTTAACAACCATGCTTAATTTTTTGATGTTTCACTTTTGCTCAGTTGGGGACATCTTCACAATTGATGTTTCAACTGATACCATGTTGTTCATTCTTTCATTCATGAACACAATTGATTATTATCTATCACCTGCTACATATAGTCAGTCACTACTCTAGTTACTGGAGATTCAGCAGTGAAAAAAAATCAACAGATTTTCCTTCTATTTTGTATTAATAGTTTATCTTTGGGTGGAACGAAAGGAAGTGGCTGGTTTAGGACTGGTGTCTTGAAGATGGAATATATTAGGCCCACATATTTATTCTAATCATGTCATATTTAGGTAAAACTGATGAGCATAATCACATAATAGGTCTTGCTCTATTTTGCATTCCCTTATCTCTTAATTTTATATATTTCAACTAATACTTTCTTCTTTGACTCAGGAAATTAAAAGAGGGTTCTTATGACTAAACAAAGATAATTTATTTTTCTAATTAACTTTAGACCTATTGACAGTAGAGAACAAGGTCTCTTGGTATCTATATGCTGCTGAGATCTAGCATAGTTTTTCTTCCTTATGGTTAACTTCAGCATACCTCTTAACATGTTTGCTGCCAAAGTCTGACAAGCCAGTTTATAAGAAATGACACTAGACATCGCCAGCATATAAAAGAAAATTAAATTTCACACTGAGAAAGGTACTAATATCATTTCAGCTGACAGTCAGTTGTACCTGTGCCAGCCACTTTCATTAAAGGTGATTTTCTTACTTTTATTTTTACCATATATCATTTAAATTTTTTCTGGTCTCAGTGCAAAGTTATGCATAGGAGTTACTAGCTGTCTTTTTTGACAGTCACAGAGTGTAAATGGTAAGGGTGACAAAGGAAAACAAAACAAAACTCTAGCTGTTAGCGGACTCCTTTATTTAAGCAAGTTAGAATTACCAAAGTGATATCATTTCACTGGAAATTCAAATGTAATGGCAGGGAGCATGTATGACTTTTTAGGTCTTCCAATAAAATAGTCATTTGACTAGAAGAAGCCAGTCCAGTCAACATTTTCCTTTTCTTTTCTCTTTGAATGAAGTTTAAATTTCACTTTTCACAGAATCTAACAGTTTTTTGCATAACAAGACTTCAGATTTTAATTTTGAACATCTGCAAACAGATATCAAGAAGGGTTCTTGGAGACTGCTTACTACCTGGTCATTTTCTGTACTGCAGTGAGATGATGTGTGTTTATGCAGAAAATGACTCGGAATGAAAAAGTTACTTCTTTATAATCTGCCTAATTTAGTCAGATTATGCTCAGTTTAAATATCAGCTATTTTCTTCTTGAGGAGTACAAATTAAAACCTTACAGTTTATTGTTCTTCGTACATTAGCTTGTCAAAATAATATTGATTAGTGCCAATAGAAGGACGTATGTAAGTTACAACTTTGTTTCAAAGAATACTATCTAAGTTGTTTAGGTTTGGAGCAGTAGTGATGGAAAGAGTACCATCTTTTTACTATGTATTTTGCAGTTGTGTGTGTATGCTTAGTCACTCAGTCATGTCTCTTGCAACCCCTTGAACTGTAGCCCACCAGGCTACTTTGTCCTTTGGTATTCTCCAGGCAAGAATACTGGAATGGGTTGCCATGCCCTCCTCCAGGTGATCTTCCCAGTCCAGGAATTGAACCAGGGTCTCCTGCATCACAGGCAGTTCTTTACCAGCTATCAAGGAAGCCCATTTTGCAGTTACAAATCAGCAGATGAACTTAAAGAAAATGTATTCTATCCTACTAAGTTGATATGCTTTCAGAGACAATAAACAGTATTCCATATAAGCAATCCTAACCTTTGCTCCTCAGTCACTATGTGCAGCCATTGGAAATATCGTTAATTTGTGGATTTCACTGGAACCATGTACTGGAGAGGAAAGGACTAGGCAAGAGGCCCTTGACATTACTCATAAAGGATGCTTCAGCATGCAAGCATCGTTTGCAGTAATATGACCTAAGAGGAAGGGTGTGTCATGTCGATTATTTTCCACTTCTCTTTCTGACCACCATTCCTGCTCAAGTCCTAGCTGACCTCCAATGAGTGTATTTGGGATGCTGACAAGGGCACAAGTCACAGTGCTCTGAGTATCTGACACAATGACCTTTTGTTTTGATGTCAAAACACAAGAGATGAGGAGACTCAGTTCTCTGAAGCTGGAATGCAGTCACTTCTGAGGTAAGTGTTGATGGTTACAGGCTTTGCTGTACCAAACTCATGTCTCAGATCCTGAGTTATAAAGAAACCTGAAAGTGCTAAATTAAACGTGGCTAATGTGTGTGCTTGTGTGTATGTGTGCGTGTGTGCATGATATGAAGAACCTGTAACATACACATCCTAGGTAGGGGCTTCTCTTTCCATTACAGTCTCACTGACAGGCTTCTTTCCTTCAAAGGCAGCCGTCTCTCCCCTCCTCACTGTATCTCCGTTTCACACAGCCCATGGAAGCAGTTCTCTGTTTTGCCTCCTGGTCTTGTGCTCAGTTAATTCTCTACTGAGAGTTTTCTGGGGTTTCTCATTCCTCCTTCTAGTACAGTCTTCCTTGGAGCACTTGCCCCCTCTCACCCCTCCAGCATTCAAACAAGAACAGGTTTGAACCAGACTGAGAAAGTTTAAATTCTGCTTTACAGAGTTTCTGTATCCTATGCAAATTAAAATATGCCTAGACTAAGGTTTCAAGTTTCCCTGCACAATCTGTGGTCTGTGAGAAGTTTCTCACATTTCCACAGCTTTAGCCCACTGGGGAGAAAAACGCTACTGAGACATAATGACAAATTCTACAAACTACTGCATGTACTTTTGCTCCCAGAGCCTGAGGAAATGTTGCCACATGTAACTTGAGCATTTTCTCTCAAAAAGAAGAAGAGTAGTATTACGTAAAATCACTTGGGCATGGTGTCTTTAGTCCCCACATTTAACATCACCATCTTATTCTCCTAATCACTTCTACATATGTAAATTTCAAAGATATGATGTATTGGAAAAATCTATGTTAATACGGAATTCTCCACTGGCATTAAAATTCGGTGGACATTGATTTGCATACAAGTTAGATTAGCCATACATTTAAATGTACTCACTTTCATCCCAAACTCACTACAAAAGTCAGCTCAGATGGTTACACTTCTAGATTAAAGCTGTTCAAACGTTTGGATATTTCTTCCCCTCCATAATCTAAAGAGAAAGTTTATGGCCAGGGAAAGGAAGAATTACATTAACTGAGCTAAAGTTTAAAAGGAAAGGAAAAGTAAGACATGCTGTTTTATTAAGAGACTAAACTACATATCAGAGGCTGCTTTCCAAGCAATCTAACCTACACTAGTTAGTCTATGCTGAAAAGACATAATAACTATTTTTAAATAATAGCTCCTTAAAAAGTAATGAAATGTCCAATTCTAGACAAGATAGTATAACTAGGATAAGATTTAACACACCAAAAAAAAAAAAAAAAGTCACATGAAATGTATTAAACAGTTGCAGTCCAACCAGGGCCATGAGGAAGACCATTGTATCCTCACTGTGAGAACACTATAGGGCTCCTAGAGAAAAATCCCAAGAAACTTATGTGGCTTCGCTAAAAACATGGCCATCTGTCAGTTTCTCACTTTAATGTTAGACCATACAAAGCTAGACCATACAGCAAGTATGTTAGACCATACAGCAAGCTGTCAAAATTACTTGTTTCTACCTATTCCTGGCTCCAGCAACTTCTACCCCCAAAAAACATCTCAGTTACTGCATTTGGAAGGGATGGTTTGCCTGTGACCTCAGTTCTCTATGGGTCCAGGAAAAGTCATTGAGTTTCAGTTTTCCCAGATTTTTCCTGTTGTAGGGACAAAAGTGATGACTTCCACAGTTTTTGTGTGTTGGAACTGAAACATGAATCATCACCATAGTCTTATTTTCTATTATTGTTCTCTTTTGAGAAAAATCTCATTTACTGATTATTTTCTTGTATTAGATTTTAATATTCATTTGGAGAGAAAAGTCTCTAAAATTATTGCTTCTAAGTAAGTTATATTTTACCTACAAGAAAATCAAGATTTAAAGCTTCAGAGTGTCATCTTTAATATATCATCTTTGTTGGTAAAGCCTAAATATTGGGTAAAAAAAAAGATTCAGAAGAAAGATAATGTAGAATGTGCATTTTTTTTCTTCAGATGATAAAGGTAAAAACAAAGAGTAATAACCTAGAAAAATGACACTAAATATCTGCAACAAGATCTGACTGCTGATGGTATGAAATGTGGAATCAGAGTGTTCGTTGATAACATTCAGCTCCACGTCACTCACTAGCTGTGTGACCTTGGACAGGTTATTAAATGTTTTTTCCCAAGTGGAAGGATGATCACTATAATGTCTACATCCTTCACACTACCATCTGCTTTCCTTTCTATCTCGGCAGGTTTCCAATTCACCTGGCTAACAGACTTTCCTCTTTCCCTCATTTACCAGCCTCACATATTCCACCTTCCATGCACACCAATTACCCAATTTCTTCATATATACCTGCATCTTTTCTGGGACATGCCTTCCTTTAATTTTGGACTGGTTGATTTTTGCAATTTCAAATTATTTTCTCTGTCTTTTATGGATATATGATATTTGCTAGACTATACACCATACTTTTTAAAAGTATATTCCTTATACTATAGATAAGGAGTTAATACTTATATATAGCATATAAGCATTATATACTATATACCAGAGTTATAGTATATACAAGAGTATATACCAACTCTCCCTATATACCAGAGTTAATACATTGGTTAGACACATTTGAGTCTTAAATTCTACAGTGTATATGTCAAGCAGAAAGGCTGAAGTCAAAGAAACAGTATGATGTCCCTAGTCACTGCAGAAGCTTATGTTTTCCAGGGCCTTTACTGAAAGCAGACAATAAATGTCATATTGTGGACTCTTCTCTGGAGGTGACAATATTTTGCATTCCTGAGTTTCAGTTTCTTTAGGATACATGTCTTAAATCTCCATTGCATTTAAAGTCCCACCTAAATATTTTCCTTGTTAAAATCAAACCAATCCTTTTATTTCTAATCTAGAATATAATTTTAAAAAATTTAAACATTAGTAAATATTTTCAGGATTATTTTATGCTATTTTGCCTAGGTGACAAAGATATATGTAGTGCAGAGGTAATTTTGTAAGCTGAAAATCCTGAATTCCAAAAATAGAATTCCAAAAATAGCTATATGTACTTTCCTTTAAGTTTATATATATATATGTATATATATATATATATATATATATATATATATATATATATATATATTTGTTTAGAAAATCAAAGTTGTTCAAACTTAAAGAAAGATAACTTTTGTGGAATGTGTTAATAAATTATTTTTGATTCTATATTTAACTTTTAGTTCCCTGGTGGCTCAGACAGTAAAGAATCTGCCTGAAGTGTGGGAGACCCAGGTTCTATCCCTGGGTCAGGAGATTCTTTGGAGAAGGAAATGGCAACCCACTCTAGTATTCTTGTCTGGAAAATTCCATGGGTGAAGGAGCCTGGTGGGCTACAGTCCATGGGGTAGCAAAGAGTCAGACATGACTGAGCCACTTCACTTTCACATATGAGTGAGTTGGATATTTAATAAAAATCGGAAAAATAAATCAACATCTGCTTATTTTTAGGTGATTTGGCTTATGATACATTCTGTGCCCTGTAGGCCTGAATATGAGTGGAAATGAACATAAATATATACATTCTGTTTAGATTCAGATTGCTACATGCTGATGATACTGCGTCTAACATTATCACCTGAGATATAGTGAAATACTGTCATAACCTTGATGGACTATAATCATTATATGGTTGATAAAGCTTGCGAACTTATATTTTAGAAGATTAACTCTGTCAATAGCTTGTGCAAAAAAAAAAAAACATATTATGACATGGATAGATTTAGCAATAGAGGATATTATTCTTGGCTTCTATTTTTTTCTGAATATTATATTGAGAATCTTTCATATGACTATATCTGCACTGTAAGATTTGTGAAAACTACTATAATGTCTTAAATTTGATAACACAAACAGATTAAAAAATGTAAAACTAAAGACTCTTAACTAATGCTTTCTGCTTATTGTCATTATGGCCTTCTCAAATATTTCATAAAATATCATCAAGATGGGGAAACAAATAAGATGGCCTATTCTAAAGTAATAGATATATACTCTTTGCAAACCATGGACTACAGCACACTAGGCTTCCCTGTCCTTCACCAACTCCCGGAGTTTACACAAACTCATGTTCATTGAGTCGGTGATAACATCCAACCATCTCATCCTCGGTTGTACCCTTATCTTCCTGCCTTCAATCTTTCCCAATATCAGGGTCTTTTCAAATGAGTCAGCTCTTTGCATCAGGTGGGCAAAATATTGGAGTTTCAGTTTCAACATCAGTCTTTCCAATGAACATTCAGGACTGATTTCCTTTAGGATGGACTGGTTGGATGTCCTTGCTATCCAAGGGACACTTAAGAGTCTTCTCCAACACCACAGTTCAAAAGCATCAATTTTTTGGTGCTCAGCTTTCTTTACAGTCCAATTCTCACATCCATACATGACTACTGAAAAAACCGCAGCCTTAACTAGACGGACCTTTGTTGGCAAAGTAATGTCTCTGCTTTTTAATATGCTGTCCAGGATGGTCATAACTTTCCTGTCAAGGAGCAAGTGTTTTTTAATTTAATGGCTGCAGATAACATCTACAGTTATTTTGGAGCCTCCCTCCCCACCCAAAATAAAGTCTGTCACTGTTTCCACTGTTTCCCCATCTAGTTGTCATGAAGTGATGGGACCAGATGCCATGATCTTAGTTTTCTGAATGTTGAGCTTTAAGCCAACATTTTCACTCTGCTCTTTCACTGTCATCAAGAAGCTCTTTAGTTCTTCTTCACTTTCTGCCATAAGGGTGGTGTCATCTGTATATCTGAGGTTATTGATATTTTTCCCAGCAATCTTGATTCCATCTTGTGCTTCATCCAGCTCAGCCTTTATCATGGTGTACTCTGCATATGAGTTAAATAAGCAAGATGACAATATACAGCCTTGACATCTTCCTTTTCCTATTTGGATCCAGTCTGTTGTTCCATGTCCGCTTCTAACTGTTGCTTCCTGACCTGCATACAGGTTTCTCAGGAGTCAGGTCAGGTGGTCTGGTATTCCCATCTCTTTCAGAATTTCCCACAGTTTATTGTGATCCACACAGTCAAAGGCTTTGGCATAGTCAATAAAATACAAATAGATGATTTTCTGGAAAGCTCTTGCTTTTTTGATGACACAACGGATTTTGGCAATTTGATCTCTGGTTCCTCTGCCTTTTCTAAATCCAGCTCAAACATCTGGAAGTTCATGGTTCATGTATTGTTGAAGACTTGCTTGGCGAATATTGACCATTACTTTATTAGCATGTGAGATGAGAGCAATTGTGCCATAGTTTGAGGATTCTTTGGCATTGTCTTTATTAGGGATTGGAATGAAAACTGACCTTTTCCAGTCCTGTGGCCACTGCTGAGTTTTCCAAATTTGCTGGGATACTGAGTGCAGCACTTTCACAGCATCATCTTTCAGGATTTGAAATAGCTCAACTGGAATTCCATCACCTCCACTAGCTTTGTTCATAGGGAAGCTTCCTAAGGCCCACTTGACTTCACATTCCAGGATGTCTGGCTCTAGGTGAGTGATCACACCATCGGGATTATCTGGGTCATGAAGATCTTTTTTTTTGTAGTTCTTCTGTGTATTCTTGCCACCTCTTATTAATATCTTCTGCTTCTGTTAGGTCCATACCATTTTTGTCCTTTATTGTGCCCATCTTTGCATGAAATGTTCCCTTGGTATCTCTAATTTTCTTGAAGAGATCTCTAGTCTTTCTTATTCTATTGTTTACCTCTATTTATTTGCACTGATCACTGAGGAAGGCTTTCTTATCTCTCCTTGCTATTTTTTGGAATTCTGCATTCAAATGGGTATATTTTTCCTTTTCTCCTTTGCTTTTTGCTTCTATTCTTTTCACAGCTATTTATAAGGCCTCCTCAAACAGCCATGTTGGTTAACATATACATACTAACATATATAAACAGGTGGGCCTTAGGAAGCATCACTATGAACAAAGCTAGTGTAGGTGATGGAATTTCAGTTGAGCTATTTCAAATCCTAAAAGATGATGCTGTGAAAGTGCTGCACTCAATATGCCAGCAAATTTGGAAAACTCAGCAGTGGCCACAGGATAGGAAAAGGTCCGTTTTCATTCCAATCCCAAAGAAAGGCAATGCCAAAGAATTTTCAAACTACCTCACAATTGCACTCATTTCACACACTAGCAAAGTAATGATCAAAATTCTCTAAGCTAGGCTTCAACATTATGTAAACCATGAGCTTCCAAATGTTCAAGGTGGATTTAGAAAAGGCAGAGGAACAAGAGTCAAATTGCTAGCATCCATTGGATCATCAAAAAAGCAAGAGAGTTCCAGTTAAACATCTGCTTCTTTATTATTGACCACGCCAAACCTTTTGACTGTGGATTACAGCAAACTCAACATTAAAAAACGTTAAAAAAACATCAAACTTTAAAACTCAACATTCAGAAAACGAAGATCATAGCATCTGGTCCCATCAATTCATGGCAAATAGATGGGAAAACAATATATTTTTGGGGCTCCAGAATCACTGCAGATAGTGACTGCAGCCATGAAATTAAAAGACACTTACTCCTTGGAAGAAAAGTTATGACCAACCTAGACAGCATATTGAAAAGCAGAGACATTACTTTGCCAACAAAGGTCTGTCTAGTCAAAACTATGGTTTTTCCAGTAGTCATGTATGGATGTGAGAGTTGGACTATAAAGAAAATTGAGTACTGAAGAATTGATGTTTTTGAACTGTGGTGTTGGAGAAGGCTCTTGAGAGTCCCTTGGACAGCAAGGAGATCCAACCAGTTCATCCTAACAGAAATCAGTCCTGAATGTTCATTGGAAGGACTGATGCTGTGGCTGAAACTCCAATACTTCACATCAACACCTGATGTGAAGAACTGACTTATTTGAAAATGCCCTGATGCTGGGAAAGATTGAAAGCAGGAGGAGAAGGGGATGACAGAGAATGATATGGTTGGATGGCATCACCGACTCAATGAAAATGAGTTTAAGTAAACTCTGGGAGTTTGTGATGGACTGGGAGGCCTGGTGTGATGCAGTCCTGGGGTCACAAAGAGTCAGACACTACTGAGAGACTGAAGTGAACTGAAGTGAACATATATAAAAGAGACCAAAAACAAAGATTTATTGCTACTATATTCAATAACTTGTAATAATATATAATGGAAAATAATAAAAAGATTATGTTTGTATATATGCACACACACATATATAAATGTACATATACATATATGTATGTATAAGGTAGTGTTAGTCATTCAGTCATGTCTGAATCTTTGCAGCTCCATGGACCATAGTCTGCAAGGTTCTCCATCCACGGGATTTTTCAGGTAAAAATAGTGAAGTAGGTTGCCATTTCCTTCTCTAGGGGATCTTCCCAATCCTGGGATTGAACCAGGGTCTCCAACACTGCAGGCAGACTCCATATGATCTGAGCCACCAGGAAAGCTCTCTTTCTCTTGCTATATATATATATATATACCCATTTGTGTGTGTAAGTATAAGGGCTTCCCTGCTGGCTCAGAAGGTAAAGAATCTGCCCACAATGTGAGAGACTCAGGTTCCATCCTTTAGTCATGAAGATCCCGTGGAGAAGAGAATGGCTATCCACTCCAGTATGCTTGCCTGGAGAATTCCTTGGAGAGAGGAGCCAAGTAGGCTATAGTCCATGTTGCAAAGAGTTGGACACAACTGAGCGACTAACACACACACACACATATGTATAAAACCAAATCAGTCTTTTATATTCTGTAAACTAACAATATTGTAAATCAACTCTACTTCAAATTAAAAAAAAAATCTATTCAAACTTAACAACAAGATTCCTATTCATGGTGACCTCAAAATCTGAAATCTGCTTAGAATTTTAAATCATGCATATGTTAAAAATTAACAAAGAAACTTTGTTAGAAACAAATCATATAGAAATTGGAGACCAGAGTGGGGGAACTCTCCTACACTAGGTTGGTAGCAGAGCCCAAGAGAAAGAAGAAAGTCTCCTCTTTTTTACAGCCAAGGGCTCAGCCAATGAAAGATTGTCAGAACTCAGTGATTGAAAAGCCTGGATTCTTTGTTTACTATAGCTCACCGAGCCTCCTTTTCCTCTCTACAAAAGAGCTCTCCTTTCCACTTTTGCACATGACTTTCCATGTTTATAAATCCCAAACTGAAGTTCTGTGCTGATCCCAAATAAAGCCATTTTTTTTTGGTTGGAGAAATAACTAGCATTCTATTTGTTTTCAGTCAACATATATAAATGAGATTAATTTGCTATTTATGTTCTGGAGTATTTTAATCCTTCTCAAAGAAGGAAAATTATTACAATGACTAACACATGGACAAAAGTCATTCTTAGGTCCCTTAATTATAGAGGTGTGAGTATGAAAATGTTTTAGTAGTTATTCAAATACTTACATAAATGTTGTTTTAAAATTTAGAATCTTAGTTTTGAACCAAGATTGGAACTAATGTGTGAGGAGCTTTCTAGAAGGTGAATGCTATTTAGCTCAGAAATTAAAGATACTAATCTAATTAAAATATGAACTTTGAATATGTATACCCATGGATTGCTTCAAGTTGATGTATAGCAAAAACCATCACAATACTGTAAAGTAATTATCCTCCAATTAAAATGAACTAATCATTAAATAATTTACCTTTTCACTACAATATATTTTAACTTACATATATGTTTTACCCTTCTCATGTTCATAGTTTGTCTTTTTAATTCTATTTCATTGAGTACTTGCTGAAGTGCTGTTGTGAACCAACATTATTCTTGCTCTCACATATACACAAAAAATCCTTATAAAAGATCTTTTAGGAAAGAGGCTCATAGAAATATAAGGCTTAACATGTTTATAGTGAGGAGTGAGAAAAGGACAAATGTCAAAGATAGTTCTGAGGATTCCACAATCTTATCTGATCAGGCTGACAATTCTGACCATCTATTTGTATAAGATTCTTTAGAGATTATTTAACAATTAGTTGGAAAGTCCTTTTGCAGATCTATATTTGCTGGTGGTGTCAAAGCTTGGGAAGACATGATGAGAAAACTGAGTTGACTCTATGAATAGATAAATCCCCAAACAGTGACTGCGAGCCGAGGAAGTTAGGAACCTGTAATTCTTCTATAAGTATCAAGTCTATTCTCTATGAGACTATTAAGAACACATTAATTCAACACTTAGAAAGATATTTGCTCTTCAATTATTACTAATAAATAAATTTCTTCACTGTCTTGCTTTCTGTATTGGAAAGTCTAAAATTATTATATGTTGAATGAATCATTAATAACTCTATGAGAAAAATCTGAAGAAAATAAATTATATAAGCATACAAATCATAATAAACAAGAAAGTGTGGTGAAAGACATGTTTCAGAAAAACAGATTTATAGATTTCAAAACATTGGAAACATGCCTATTTCTTCAATCCTTACCTGTCATTGCACTTGCTCATTTCATCCTCTTCTTTTTCCTAAGGTATGAAAACTCAAGTAGGTCATATATAGGATAATGAAAAGTTTTATCCATAACACTTTTTGACTGCATTATTCTTTCATCCATAATGAAATCCTTTATGGGCCTCTGATCTATCTCAATGGCTGTCAGAATGACTGATGAAGCTGTTGCTTGAAAAATATTTAGGAGCTTAGGTCCATGGGTTTGTGCACAAGAGAACAATGAAAAGTCCTATGAACAGGGCTACACTAAATTCCTGGTGGGATGAAAAGACTAGAATTTATAAAAAGTATTTATTAAACAAAACGTTGGTCAAAAGTAATTTTTAACAAAAATTACTAAGTTTTGAATTGGCATTGGCTTGACTATTTTATCATAGGTATAGCTGAATCATTTTCATTTGCTCAGTCCAGAGATTTTTAAAGATCACACAAAGATTTCATCAAGGACCAATGTTATCCTTGTAATCTAAGTGTTCGGTACTTGCTATAAAGTTAGATTTAAATTTAAATAAACCTCAGTTTATCATGTACACATAATAATGTGCATCTAAACAAGATACTGATTTTTCTCAAACTAATCTATCCATTGTCAGATTGGAGGAAGAAAATTAATCCGGCTATGGAGACAAATAAAGAAAGGTTCAAATTTTCATCCAACATATACCTGGTGAGACTTCATTTCATTGTTTTTAAACAGGGCTAATAATTTTTATGTCCCCTAATTACTATAGGTATTTCAGTGCAATAATTCATGAAGCAGAAAAAGTGAATGTGTTAGTCACTCAGTCATGTCCGATTCTTTGCATCCCCATGGACTATAACCATCTAGGCTTCTCTGTCATGGAATTCTCCAGGCAAGAATACTGGAGTGGGCAGCCATTCCCTTCTCCAGGGGATCTCCAGGGATTGAATCCTGGTCTCCTGCATTGCAGGCAGATTCTTTACAGCCTGAGACACCAGGGGAGCTCCATTATGCAGATCAACAGGACTTAAAAATTCTAGTTGGTTTCTTTTTCATTTTAATATCAAACAAAAATATAATAAATGTGAAGGAAAATTCAAATGATACTTTTGTTGGCTACTTTGTTTAAACAAATTTTCAGCTAATATAGATTGTCAAAACAATCTTTTAAAGCCATAATCATTATATAAATTTACACTAATCATGGCCAATTGTGCAGAAAACAGATAAGAATAGGGATGATAATCTAATCAAAAGAAGACAAAAGGAGTTCTAACAAGTGAACAATAAGTTAAAAAAAGTAGATCCTGGATATGAAAGTGGCACAAGAATAAATCAGTAAATCAAAGCCCATCCAATCTACCTTATGTCAATTGCAGTGAATTACTGATTTAGAAATCTAAAAAAACTGTCATGCAGTGCATGATATTTCACCACCCTTTAAATCTATAAAAGTTTGCCCTTTCTCATTTTCTTGTCATTCATGTGGAATAACTGTCTACATTGCTGCTATAATCCAGCAACTACCAGGATATAAACTGTAAGACAGGGACTTTTGTCTCTTTGTTCACTACTTTATCCCAAAGGCCTGGATCAGTGAGGATAAATATGAGAGTTTCAAAAAATATCTTTTAAATGAACCATTGTAGAAACTTGTAAGCAAACAAATTAACAAGAAAATTAGATATTGTCTAACAATAATCAGTACTTTAAAGTCTATTAAACATCAAATACATGTCAAATGTACAGAAGGAGATACTGTTATTAACCTTTCACAGAGGAAACCAAATCACAAATTTTAAAATTAAAAGTCAAAGCATTCTAAAGAAAAAAAAAGCTGAATGCATCACACTTCCTAGTTTCAAACTATATTAAAAAGCTAGAGTAATCAAAACAGTATGGGTTTTACATAAAAACAGACACATACATCAATGAAACCAAATGGAGACCCTAGAAATAAGCTTATACATATCTGATTGATTAATTTTCAACAAAGGAATCAAGAATGTATAAAGAAAGCACAGTCTCCCAATAAATGGTGTTGGGAACATACTCATAAGCAAAAGAATGAAACCAGACTCCTACCTCACACCATACACAAAAATCAACTCCAAAATAATTAAAAACTTACTTGAATGTGAGCCCTAAAACTGTAAAATTCCTAAGTGAGGACATAGTGGATACCCTCTTTGACATTGGTTTTGGTATTTTTTTTTTTTTTTTTTTGGATTTGACACCATAAGCAAAGGCAACAACAGCAAAATAAATAAGTGGGGTTACACTGCACTAAAATACTTTTGTACAGCAAAGGTAACCATCAACAAAATGAAAAGGCAACCTGTGGAATGACAGGAAATGTTTGCAGACTATATTATCTCACAAGGGGTTAATATCTAACATATAAAAAGGAGTTCATAAACCTCAATGGCAAATAACTGAATAACTCAATTTAAAAAATGGGCAAAGAACCTAATCAGCCAAATTTCCAAATAAGATATACAAATGACCATCAGACACATGAAAAGGTGCTCAACATTACTAATAATCAGGAAAATGCAAATCAAAATCACAGTGAGATATTACCACACACTTGTTAGGATGCCTATTATCAAGTAGACAGAAGAAAACAAATGCTGTTGAGGATGAGGAGAAAAGGGAAATCTTGTACAATGTTGGTGGGAATGTAAACTGGTATAGCCATTATGTGAAACAGTATGAAAGGTTCTTAAGAAGTTAAAAATAGAACTACTATATGAGCCAGAAATCCCACTTTGGGGTATAAAGATTGCCTAGAGTAGGAAATGGCAACCCACTCCAGAATTCTTTGCTGTAGAATTCCGTGAATAGAGGAGCCTGGTGAGCTACCGTCCATAGGGTTGTAAAGAGTCAGACAGAACTGAACAACTAATACTTTAACTTTCACTTTTGCAAGCGAAACAAAACAAACAAACAAACAAAAAAACAATATCTCATAGATATAGCTGTAGTCTCATGTTCCTTGTAGCATTTTTACAATAGCAAAGACCAAAAAAAAAAAAAAAAATCAAAGTGTCCATTAACAATTGAATGGATACAGACAACATGGAATGGATCATTATTCAGCTCATAAAAAGAAGGAAATCCTGCTATTTTTGACAACATCAGTGAACTGAAAAATAATCATTATTGTAAATGAAATAAGACAGACAAAGAAAGAGAAATATCTTATATTTGTCTATATCATATTATATTACACTATATACCTATCTGAAATAGCAATTAATCAATCAAACACATGGAAGCAAAAAGTAGAAAATAAGTTGCCATGATCTGGTAGGTAGCAGAAATATGAAGTGCTTAATAAAATGTACCATACAAACTTTTAGTTACAAAATGATTAAGTCTGATTATTCAATGTATAATATAACATGGTGACTATAGCTGATAATACTGTATTTATAGTTGAAACTTGCTGAAAGTAGAACATAAATGTTCCTACCCCCAAAAGTTTCAGTTGTCACATATGGATGTGAGAGTTGGACCATAAAGAAAGCTGAATGCAGAAGAATTGATGCCTTTGAACTGCAGTGTTGGAGAAGACTCTTGAGAGTACTTTGGACTGCAAGGAGATCAAACCAGTCAATCCTAAATGAAATCAATCCTGAATATTCACTGCAAGGACTGAGGTTAAAGCTGAAGCTCCAATACTTTGGCCACCTGATGTGAAGAACTGACTCACTGGAAAAGACCGTGATGCTGGGATGGAGGAGAAGGGGATGACAGAGGATGAGATGGTTGGATGGCATCATCAAATCAATGGGCATGAGTTTGAGCAAAGTCTGGAAGTTGGTGAAGGACAGGGAAGTCTGTGTGCTGGGTCCATGGGGTCGCAAAGAATTGCACACGACTGAGTGACTGAACTGAACCCCCAAAAGCTATAGTTTTGAGTGAAATGTGACACACAACTGTTACATTATCCAAGAGAAAGGTTATTTAGATTTACAAACAGCAACATCTCAGAGAGCCACGATATTAACAATTAAAAATAAATAAGTTAATTTTAATATGGCTTAGTAGCTCTGATAGATCTTCCAGAGTTCTTGTTGACAATACATCAAGAATCAATTTAAGATCTAGTTGAAAGCAAAGTTTATAATCCTCATATAATGGATTTTGATGCCTTAGGCAATACAGTGATGTAAAAATGATTTAAAAGTTCCCCTTTCTTGTGTTATCAATAAAACTTCTCTCTAAAGTAGGTTAGTTTCAAAATACTTGACTGTACTTTAATTATATAATTCCAACTAAATCTAATATTATTATTTTATATACAGATTCATTAGACATCACATCCTACAGCTTATTAGCACTGAGGTCACCCGGTCTAGTCAAAAGGTCATCCATCAATAATAGATCAAACCTAACTGTATTTCAAAATCCTACTGGCAGCATAACAAAATAAAGTGTTGGAAATGACTGGAAAATATGCAAATATGTATAGTTCATATAATAACAGCATTCTATAATGACCTATTTTTAAATAGGTAGATGACTCAACTGTTAAAGCAAATATGAGAATAAAAATCCCCATTATCTATATTACTTAAAAACAATTACTTAAAAACAATTTAAATACTATGATATTAAATTCTAGGTTTTATTTTCAAAGAATTTCAAAGTTTTATTTTCAAAACTAACTTTTGGAATTTATTAATAATTCCCTTCAAGTATTGGTGAATCATTTATATACACATTTACACATAATACAATGAAACTTTCTGAACTCTTTCATGATTTTTTAATTTATCTTGTTTTTGTCACAATTTAGAAATCGTGGTATATGATTTATGTTATAATTTAATTACATACAAATGAATATAGACCATAAGTTGCATGCCAACTCTCTACCTAAAAAATTTCTTACCTTCAAGGAAATTTTGTGATTTATATAGTAATGCAAGTTTGGAGCGTAACTTTGATCCTTAAAAATAGTTTCACTGAAATTATCACTGTTGGTGAATTTTCACCTTATATAATGAATTTAATAAGCAATGCACATATGTTCTAGGAATATGCTAGTTATAATACTCTATCTCATAAGTCATACTACTTACTATCATCTCATTCAAATAAATAATACTTCAATCTTTTATATGTTTGTGCCCCATCACTTAACTCTTTTCCTATTTTTTATCATAAACACTAAAATAAACTTAGAGTTAAATAACTATTACATTATTTTCATGGTATATTGCATGTGTATGAGTGTGAAATGAGTTGCTGGAATTTAATGAAATTTTAGTTATGTTTCTCAAATAGATCAAAAAATATTAACTGCTAAGTGAATGAACATACAAACACCTGTTCTGTGTGTACTTGTAGTTTATTACACAATGTTTCCACAATTTTTTTTAATTTTTTAATATAAATGTATTTATTTTAATTGGAGGCTAATTACTTTACAATATTGTATTGGTTTTGCCATACATCAACATGAATCTGCCATGGGTGTACACATGCTCCCCATCCTGAACCCCGCTCCCACCTCCCTTCCTATACATCCCTCTGGTTCATCCCAGTGCACCAGCCCCGAGCATCCTGTATAATGTATTGAATCTGGACTGGCAATTTTTTTCACATATGATATTATACATGTTTCAATGCCATTCTCCCAAATCATCCCACCCTCTCCCTCTCCCACAGAGTCCAAAGGACTGTTCTATACATCTGTATCTCTTTTGCTGTCCCACATACAGGGTTATCATTACCATCTTTCTAAATTCCATATATATGTGTTAGCATACTGTATTGGTGTTTTTCTTTCTGGCTTACTTCACTCTGTGTAATAGGCTCCAGTTTCATCCACCTCATTAGAACTGATTCAAATGTATTCTTTTTAATGGCTGACTAATACTCCATTGTGTATATGTACCAAAGCTTTCTTATCCCATTGTCTGCTGATAGACATCTAGGTTGCTTCCATGTCCTGGCTATTATAAACAGTGCTTCGATGAACACTGGAGTACACATGTCTCTTTCAGTTCTGGCTTCCTCAGTGTGTATGCCCAGCAGCGGGATTGCTGGGTCATATGTCAGTTCTATTTCCAGTTTTTTAAGGAATCTCCACACTGTTCTCCATAGTGGCTGTACTAGTTTGCATTCCCACCAACAATGTAAGAGGGTTCCTTTTTCTCCACACCATCTCCAGCATATATTGCTTGTAGACTTTTGGAGAGCAGCCATTCTGACTGACGTGAAATCCACACTTCTTAAAGAGAAAAAGAGAAAATGCCTCTTTCAAATTATAATACTATAATAACTCTGATTGCTTCAGATTTGCTATGAATTAATTTTTGAGCCCTCACTATACAAAGAACTTTACAAAATCACATTTAAACACTACAACAATCCTGTGCAAGGTGCTATTGTCACCATTTTATAGATGAAGAAATTGAGGAACACAGAGTGAGCAAACTGTGCAAGAAAACATGGTTAGAAAATAGTCAAACCCAATATGTCACCTGAGCAGGTTGATTTTGGCATTTGTGATATTAAAAAATGCACCCAATTGCCTGGTACTATGCGGAAGACCACAGAAGACAAGAGGAAAATCTTAGAATCCTATAGTCACATTTATACTTTTCTTTCACTCTCATACCCCTCCCATTTTCTAATATTTTCAAAGTGTGATGACTTCTTGAAAGCCTTTGCCTCTATTTGAGGCTATATGGAGTGTGAAGTTCATTGTTAGGGTATTTCACCTAGTGTACGTTTTAACATGCAATTCAAAGTAACTGGGGTTAGCATGTTAGAAAATTTCAATCTTGTAACAACTGCAAATGAAGTTTGCATCAATAAAAGTATTTCCTCTTGGATAAAGCAATTTGATTACATGCATACAAGTACCCATTAGAAAATTTGTTTGTCTTTATTTTCATTTTGTTGTTCTAATTTAGAAAAGACCATACAATCAATAGTGATTTGGAAAAAAAAAAAAGGTAATTTAGAATTGTGATGAATATGAGTAATTAATTCTCCCATTCTTCACCCTTTTATTCATTTTGCCTTCTTATCCTCAAAGGTACAAAGTTAAAACTCATAATTACCAGACTCATATCAGAAGATTTGTTGTTGCTGTTTAGTTGGTAAGTCGTGTTTGACTCTTTTGTGACCCTATAGACTATAGCCAGCCAGGAACCTGTATCCACAGAATTTTCCTAGGCAAGAATACTGTAGTGTGTTGCCATTTCCTTCTCCAAGGGATCTACCCAACCCAGGTCTCCTGTATTGGCAGGTGGATTCTTTACCACTGAGCCACCAAGGAAGCCCTTATCAGGGTTGGTTTTTAAATTTGTTTCTGCCAATTTAGATTTGGAAGGCAGAAATGATTTTGGCTTGGTTGTTTTTTCTGGCAGCAATACAACTGTGTGAAATTGTGGAGTTCTCTTCCCTCCCTTTCTTCTTGATAGTGCTGGAAGCAGCAGTCCCTCTGCTAAAGCATCTTTCAGTCATTACTGTAGACCTCGACTAAAGACAATTCCTCTAGCCTTTCTATTAATAGCATAAGCACTTACATTATTATTGAATTTTTTTACTTAAGATATTTTTTCTTTTTTTTAAATTTTATTTTATTTTTAAACTTTACAAGATTGTATTAGTTTTGCCAAATATCAAAATGAATCCGCCACAGGTATACATGTGTTCCCCATCCTGAACCCTCCTCCCTCTTCCCTCCCCATACCATCCCTCTGGGTCGTCCCAGTGCACTAGCCCCAAGCATCCAGTATCATGCATCGAACCTGGACTGGCAACTCGTTTCATACATGATATTTTACATGTTTCAATGCCATTTACTTAAAATATTTTAAATAGATTCTTTATCCTGCAATAGAACCCTGATGATATAAAAAGCAATGGCAAGGCAATAGGAATAAAAACAAAACTAAACAAATGGGACCTAATCAAACTTATAAGCTTTTTCACAGCAAATGTAACCACATACACAAAAGGACTACTTAAGGCATGGGAGAAAATATTTGCAAAAGATAACGACAGACAAGGGTTAATCTCTAAACATACACATAGCTCATACAACTCAACAACAACAACAACAACAAAAAACACAAGAAATTCAATCAAAAATTTGGCAGAAGACCTTAATAGACATTTCACCAATGAAGACATAGGGATGGACAGTAGGCATATGAAAAGATGCTCAACATCACTAATTATTGGAGAAATGAAAATCAAAACTTTAGTGAAGTACCAACTCACACCAGTCAGATGGCCACCATCAAAAAAAGTCTACAAATAACAAATGCTAGAAAGGGTGTGCAGTCACTATGAAAAACAATGTGGAGGTTCCTCAGAAATTTAAAAATAGACTATATATTGACAAATCTCATTCCTGGGAATGTACCCGGACAAAACTCTCATTTTAAAAGATGCATGCACCTTTCACAGCAATACTATTTACAATAGCCAAGACATGGAAACAACCTAATTGTCCACTGATAGACTAAGGGATAAGGAAGATGTGGTACATACATACAATGGAATATTACTCAGCTATCAAAAAGAATGAAATAATGCCCATTTGCAGCAACATAGATAAAACTAGAGATTATGCTACTAAGTGAAATAAGTCAGAAATTCATATGGAAAAATACCATGTAGTATCACATACATGTGTATTCTATTCTAAAACATAGTACAAATGAACCTATCTACAAAGCAGAAACACACACAGACATAGAGAAGAGACTTGTGTTTGTCAGTGGGGAAAGGAGTGCAGGAGGGAAGGACTGGGAGTGTGGGATTAACAGATGCAAACTATTATATATATAGAATGGATAAACAACACGGTCCTACTACAGTATAGCAGAGGGAACTATATTCAATAACCTGTGATAAACAGTAATGAAAAATAATATATAATAAAAAGAATGTGTGCATAACTGAATCACTTCACTGTATAGCAGAGATTGGCACAACACTGTAAATCAACTATATTTCAATTAAAAAAAAACTAAAAAAAGAAGCAATGGTGAATGTTCATGCTGTCATAGAATATGAAAACAAAATATTGTATGCCAAAATATATAAACATAGTGTTTGTTTTACTGCTTGTATTAACAAAATAATATAACTTAACATAGTATATTCATTAGATAAAGACTTAAGTGTTACTTGCTCAGTCGTGCCTGACTCTTTGCGACCCCATGGACTGCATCCCACCAGGCTCCTCTGTCCATGAGATTTTCCAGGCAAGAATACTGGAGTGGCTTGCCATTTCCTTCTCCAGGGGATATTCCCAACCCAGGGATCAAACCCTGGTCTCCTGCACTGCAGGTAGATTCTTTACCAACTGAGCTACAAAGACTTTATAGTTAGCATTTAAATATAAAACAAACATTTAGAAATAATTGCTGCAGCTAATTTAACAACCTGTAAATATTTGTTTAAATAATTGGTTTCATTGGATAGCAGAATCTCTTCAGTTCAGTTCAGTCCCTCAGCCATGTCCAACTGTTTGCGACCCCATGAATCGCAGCAGGCCATGCCTCTCTGTCCATCACCAACTCCCGGAGTTCACTCAGACTCACGTTCATCGAGTCAGTGATGCCATCCAGCCATCTCATCCTCTGTCGTCCCCTTCTCCTCTTGCCCCCAATCCCTCCCAGCATCAGTCTTTTCCAATGAGTCAACTCTTCACATGAGGTGGCCAAAGTACTGGAGTTTCAACTTTAGCATCATTCCCTCCAAAGAAATCCCAGGGCTGATCTCCTTCAGAATGGACTGGTTGGATCTCCTTGCAGTCTAAGGGACTCTCAAAAGTCTTGTCCAACACCACATTTCAAAAGCATCAATTCTTCAGAGCTCAGCCTTCTTCACAGTCCAACTCTCACATCCATACATGACCACTGGAAAAACCATAGCCTTGACTAGATGGACCTTTGTTGGCAAAGTAATGTCTCTGCTCTTGAACATGCTATCTAGGTTGGTCATAACTTTCCTTCCAAGGAGTAAGCATCTTTTAATTTCATGGCTGCAGTCACCATCTGCAGTGATTTTGGATCCCAAAAAGATAAAGTTTGCCACTGTTTCCACTGTTTCCCCATCTATTTCCCATGAAGTGATGGGACCGGATGCCATGATCTTCGTTTTCTGAATGTTGAGCTTTAAGGCAACTTTCTCACTCTCCACTTTCACTTTCATCAAAAGGCTTTTGAGTTCCTCTTCACTTTCTGCCATAAGGGTGCTGTCACCTGCATATCTGAGGTTATTGATATTTCTCCCGGCAATCTTGATTCCAGCTTGTGTTTTTTCCAGTCCAGCATTTCTCATTATGTACTCTGCATATAAGTTAAGTAAGCAGGGTGACAATACACAGCCTTGACGTACTCCTTTTCCTATTTGGAACCAGTCTGTTGTTCCATGTCCAGTTCTAACTGTTGCTTCCTGACCTGCATACAGATTTCTCAAGAGGCTGGAATTTTCCACAGTTTATTGTGATCCACACAGTCACAGGCTTTGGCAGAGTCAATAAAGCAGAAATCGATGTTTTTCTGGAACTCTCTTGCTTTTTCCATGATTCAGTGGATGTTGGCAATTTGATCTCTGGTTCCTTTCCCTTTTCTAAAACCAGCTTGAACATCAGGAATTTCATGGTTCACATATTGCTAAAGCCTGGCTTGGAGAATTTTGAGCATTACTTTACTAGCATGTGAGATGAGTGCAATTGTGTGGTAGTTTGAGCATTCTTTGGCATTGCCTTTCTTTGGGATTGGAATGAAAACTGACCTTTTCCAGTCCTGTGGCCACTGCTGAGTTTTCCCAGTGTGCTGGTATATTGAATGCAGCATTTTCACAGCATCATCTTTCAGGATTTGAAATAGCTCAACTGGAATTCCATCACCTCCACTAGCTTTGGTCGTAGTGATGCTTTCTAAGGCCCAGTTGACTTCACATTCCAGGATGTCTGGTGAATCTTAAATCATGAGGGAAATATGGATGAGACTTGGGAGATCATGAAAACAAGATGTTAATATTTGTAACAGATAGTAGATTGACACACCCAGCTATTATACACATTTTAAGTAGAATTTGCAGAAGACTGTTGAGAGTTTCTTGGACTTCAAGGGGATCAAACCAGTCAATCCTCAAGGAAATCAATCCTGAATATACACTGGAAGGACTGATGGTGAAGCTGAAGCTCTGATACTTTGGCGACCTGATGCAAAGAGATGACTCTTGGAAAAGACTCTGATGCTGGGGAAGATATAAGGCATGAGGAGAAGACGATAACAAAAGATGAAATGGTTGGCTGGCATCACCAATTCAACAGACATGAGCTTGAGCAAGCTCCAGCAGATGGTGAAGGACAGGGAGGCCAGGCATGCTGCAGTCCATGGGGTCGCAAGGAGTAGGACACAACTGAGCTACTGAATAACAAAGGTAGAATTTATTTGCCTTGCTATAATCTACTGGTTTCCTACTCAAATGACTGAATAATTGACTGAAATTAATAAATGTGACTCAGCTTTCTAACAAATGCAATACTGTAATAAATCTTAAAATTTTACAAGAATCCAATGGTATGTCCCATAAAATCTTTAGGCATAGATACCTCATGTATTCAGACTTGCCCTTTTATATCTAAACATATAACTAAACAATTGTATTATTATTTTTTATTTTTAAAGAAGTAGTATAGAGAAAAATTCTTTATTGAAACAAGCAAGAATGAATTAAAAAGTTTTGTTATCACAAGGTCAATTTTTGAATTTTTCTAAGTTATCTGCTAAAAATCAGAAAATGATCCTTCTTTGGGACTGTGGCAGTGGTTAAGAATCTGCTTTGCAATGCAGGGTATATGGATTCAATCCCTGGTCAGAGGACTAAGATCCCACATGGCAAGGGGCAACCAAGTCACCACAACTACCGGAGCCCACATGCCACAACTAAGACCCAACAATGGCAAATAAATCAATGTATAAATATGGACACACACACACACACACACATATATATATATATATATATATATATATAAAGAAAATGATCCTTCCTTAAAGATGATTCTTAATAATTATCTATCAATTGAGAATATAGTTATTTTTTGTTAAAATGTCATCTATATTTTTATACTTATAGCTGATTCATGTGCAGCAGAAACTAACACATCATTGTAAAGCAATTATCCTCCAATTAAAAAGGAAATTTAAAAAGTTAAAAACAGACAAATAAAAATATTAAATGTGTTAAATCTGTGCTGACATTTTTCAGGCATGTTGTGCATTTCACAGATGAAACATGAACCTTGCCCATAAAGAGTGTATAGTTAATTAGGAAAGACTATTGGCAAAGACAAGGAATAATATAATCAAACTTAGGAAAACAACAAAAGTCTCCAGAGATGTTTAGATACAGGATTCCTATGGTATTCTTTGTCTTCAAGTTATGAAAGAGTCACCCAAATAATATTATAGAATATTATAGAATATTATAATATCAAAGGGAATATTGCAAATCAAAGCAATAAAGAAAAAAATCTTAGATGAAAACTTATCAAGGCATAAATTTGCAACTGGCAGAAGAAGAAACTCACCTAGCTAACAAGAATAAGAAGGGGTACATAGTTATTGCTTATATTAGAAATAGTAACTAAAACAACAATGGGACACTGTTTGTACTCAATAGGCTGGGAAAGTTTAAAAGTTAGACAACACCAAAAATTGGTAATAATCTGGAGAAATAAAAATACTCATACAATGTCTTTTTAACAAGGGATTTCCAAGAATGAGGTGTGGGTCAAAATCACCAGGGGAATTCTAAAATTTGCTAACTTCTATCTATATTTCCTTAATACTCATAGAATTCAGGAATCTCAAATTGTAAGTGACTACAAATAACTTATACATCCATAGAGGGCTGAAAATCATTCTGTTTAACCACAGTTAAACATATCATCACAAATATATGTAAATATACATTAACCAATATATAAATATGTAACATAAAATTAGGCATGGGATAAAATGAAACCAGGATAGGAAAATTAAATGCTGATTGTGCATAATTTTTAAAAAGTAGAAAGAAACTGAAATTTAAAATAGAAAATAATAATAATAATGCCTGCCTGCTGGTGCTGCTGCTAAGTCACTTCAGTCGTGTCCGACTCTGTGCAACCCCATAGACGGCAGCCCACCAGGCCCCCCACGTTCCTGGGATTCTCCAGGCAAGAACACTGGAGTGGGTTGCCATTTCCTTCTCCAATGCATGAAAGTGAAAAGTGAAAGTGAAGTCGCTCAGTCGTGTCTGACTCTTCACGACCCCATGGACTGCAGCCTACCAGGTTCCTCCGTCCATGGGATTTTCCAGGCAAGAGCACTGGAGTGGGGTGCCATCGCCTTCTCCGAATAATAATGCCTAATAATGCTCAATTCTTTATTAATCTTCTCAGTCACTATTTTCCCATTTTGTAATTCTGAGTTATGTAAATCTACTTTCTAGTTAGGATGACATTTGCCTTTAATCATATACATCTTCAAAATATTTTCATCCATTGTTGTTCTTGCTCAGTACCTCGGTGTGTCCGACTTTTTGTGACTCCCATAGACTGCAGCATGCTAGGCTTCCCCGTCCTTCACCATCTCCTGGATCTTGCTCAAACCCATGTCCATTGAGTTGGTGATGCCATCCAACCATCTCATCCTCTGCTGTTCCCTTCTCCTCCTGCCTTCAAACTTTCCCAGCATCAGGGTCTTTTCTAATGAGTTGGCTTTTCCCATCAGGTGGCCAAAGTACTGGAGCATCAGCTTCAGTATCAGTCTTTTCAACGAATATTCAGGACTGATTTCCGTTAAGATTAACTGGTTTGATCTTTTTGCAGTCCAAGGCACTCTCAAGAATCTTCTCCAATGCCACAAAATCATCAATTCTTTGGTGCTTGGCCTTCTTTATGGTCCAACTCTCACATCCATATATGGCTACTAGAAAAATCATAACTTTTACTATATGGACCTTTGTTGGCAAAGTAATGTCTCTGCTTCTTAATATGCTGTCTAGGTTTATTATAACTTTCATCCATCTTTTTTTTTTAACTTTACAATATTGTATTGGTTTTGTCATATATCAACATGAATCCACCACAGGTATACACGTGTTCCCCATCCTGAACCCTCCTCCCTCCTCCCTCCACGTACCATCCCTCTGAGTTGTCCCAGTGCACCAGCCCCAAGCATCCAGTATCATTCATCAAACCTGGACTGGCGACTCGTTTCATATATGATTATTATTCATGTTTAAATGCCATTCTCCCAAATCATCCCACCCTCCCACTCTCCCACAGAGTCCACAAGACTGTTCTATACAGCAGTGTCTCTTTTGCTGTCTCGTATACAGGGTTATTGTTACCATCTTTCTAAATTCCATATATATGTGTTAGTACACTGTATTGGTGTTTTTCTTTCTGGCTTACTTCACTCTGTATAACAGGCTCCAGTTTCATCCACCTCATTAGAACCGATTCATCCATCTTAATATTCAAAATGTCTAATAATTTTATTTAAATCTGAATATTTTCATCCATAGTCTTTAATATTATTTGCAACAATGAATCTGAAATCATATCATTGCGCATGCTCTCTCTCTCTCTCTCTCTCTCTCTATATATATATATATATATATATATATATATACACACACATATATATATATAATTTGCTGCCTCCAAACATAGTTAATGCTTTAATACAATAAAACTATTCATACAGAATGAAGATAAAAATGATGGAAATCTAGCCCTTCAAAACAGAAGGTCTTGATATCTGCTTTCTCTAATATCCACGATCTTGTTAATGTGAAGCCAATTTCAGTTCTAGCTGACTCAAGAAATGATTTTCTTTCTACTCATTTATTTTTGCTGAGATTTCAGATACAAAAGAACTTTTATTTCCAAGTTTTCACAGTTAGTACTTTGGAATTATTTCACTGGATGTATGCTTTTGAATTCTACTTTACGTAGTAAGAGATCTATTTTTTGTGCCAATAGAAGGAATTTTAGCATTTAAAGAATTCTAATTCTGGTAAGATGTTCCAAGAATGCACATGTTTAGATTTATTATTTAACTGTATTATTGTACCAGCAGGGAGTCCTGAAATGCCTAAAATTTTATGGAAGATAAAAGTCAAGGAGAATACAAAAATAGATCTTAACAACTAAACTGTCTTCTAGCAGCCTTGATTTTTTTTTTTTTTTTTGAAATAGTTTGTAAGATTTTTTTGTGCCCTGGGCACTGTGCTTTTACAGAAAACATAATCAATAAGTAACTCAAAAAGTTTACAACTCAACTGACTTTGCTTCCTGTTTTCTTGCCCTTGTTCCTCACTGAACTGTTTAAGAGACCATATATTTTCTGCTCCCCACCCACATTCCATATATGACCAATTTGAGAGCAATTTTATTGTCATTTTTGTTGTTGAAGAAGAAAAATGGTTGGGATGGTACAAAAATAGTGCGATGATGGATGGTATAAGGGGCTTAAACTCAGACACAGGTTTTGAAATTGCTGTTTGATAATATCAATGTAACCTTGATAAACACTGCTTTTCAAAACTCTGGTTTTCTGCATAGCAAAGTTAACATATAGGTCAAAGACTCAATACATAAAATAATAATGTATTATATTAACTCTCAGTTCAGTTCAGTTCAGTCGCTCAGTCGTGTCCGACTGTTTGCGACCCCATGAATCGCAGCATGCCAGGCCTCCCTGTCCATCACCAACTTCCGGAGTTCACTCAAACTCATGTGCATCCAGTCAGTAATGCCATCCAGCCATCTCATCCTCTGTCATACCCTTCTCCTCCTGACCCCAATCGCTCCCAGCATCAGGGTCTTTTCCAATGAGTCAACTCTTCGCATGAGGTGGTCAAAGTATTGGAGTTTCAGCCTCAGCATCAGTCCTTCCAATGAAAACCCAGGACTGATCTCCTTTAGAATGGACTGCTTGGATCTCCTTGCAGTCCAAGGGACTCTCAAGAGTCTTCTCCAACTTTCAAGCACCGTTCAAATATAAGGTGTTATTGAAACCACATAGGTTCTCAAGCCAGAAACCTAGAAGTCAGCAGTAATGAGTCTTCATTTTCAGTCAGTACCTACTTCCGTCCATCTAAGAGTCCTCATTCTTCAACAGCAGTTCCCACTCCCAATTGAGCTCAAATAACACACATGCCCTTCTCCCTTCCACTGTTCCTACCTTAGCTGGGCCCCCATAACTGGTACCTAGACTCTTACAATAGCCTCCAAACAGGCTTCTACATCTAATCCTAAAATATTCTCCACCGAAATCCAGATTGATTTTTGGAAATGTAGGTCAGGTCATTACATAAATTTGTTTGAAATCATTTCATGTTGGAATATGATTACAATACATTTTTTATTAATTTATTTATTTTGTATTGATGGATAAATTGCTTTACAGAATTTTGCTGTTTTCTGTCAAACCTCAATATGCATCAGCCACAGGTATACATATATCTCCTCCCGTTTGAACCTCCCTCCCACCTCCCACCCCATCCCACCCCTCCAGGTTAATACAGAGCCCCTGTTTGAGTCTCCTGAAACATAGAGTAAATTCCCATTAGCTATCTATGGTAATGTAAGTTTCCATGTCACTCTTTCCATATATCTCACCCTCTCCTCCCTTCCATGTCCATAAGTCTATTCTCTATGTCTGTTTCTCCACTGTTGCCCTGTAAGTAAATTCTTCAGTACCATTTTTCCAGATTCCATATATATGTGTTACAATATGGTATTTATCTTTCTCTTTCTGGCTCACTTCACTCCGTATAATAGGTTCTAGGTTCATCCACCTCATTAGAACGGACTCAAATGTGTTCCTTTTTATGGTTGAGTAATATTCCAATAGTATATATGTACCACTACTTCTTTATCCATTCATCTGTCAATGGACACCTAGGTTGCTTCCATGTTCTAGCTATTGTAAATAGGGATGCAATGAACAATGTAATACATGTGTCTTTTTCAATTTTGGTTTCCACAGGGTATAAGCCTAGGAGTGGGATTGCTGGGTCATATGTTCCTTTTATTCCTATTTTTAAGGAATCTCCATACCATCTTCCATAGTGGCTGTATCAATTTACATTCCCACCAACAGTGCAAGAGTGTTCCCTTTTCTCCACACCCTTTCCAGTATTTATTGTTAGTTGACTTTTTGAGGAGGGTCCTTCTGACAGGTGTGAAGTCATATCTCATTGTGGTTTTGATTTGCATTTCTCTAATAATGAGCAATGTTGAACATTTTTTCATGTATTTGTTAGCTGTCTGTATGTCTTTTTTGGAGAAATGTCTGTTTAGGTCTTTTTCCCACTGTCTGATTGGGTTGCCTGTTTTTCTGGTACTGAGCTGTATGAGCTGCTTGTATATTTTGGAAATTAATTATCTGTCAATTGTTTCATTTGCTATTATTTTCTCCCATTCAGAGCATTGTCTTTTCACTTTGCTTGTAGTTTCCTTTGCTGTGCAAAAGCTTTTAAATTTAATCAGGTCCCACTTATTTACTTTTGCTTTTATTTCTGTACTCTAGGAGGTGGGTCATAGAGGATCTTGCATTAATTTATGTCATCAAGTGCTCTGTCCATGTTTTCCTCCAAGAGTTTTATAGTTTCTGGTCTTAAATTTAGGTCTTTAATCCACTTTGAGTTTATCTTTGTGTATGGTGTTAGGAAGTGTTCTAATTTCAATCTTTTATATGTAGCTGTCCAGTTTCCCCAGCACCATTTATTGAAGAGGCTGTCTTTGCCCCATTGTATATACTTGCCTCCTTTGTCAAAAATAAGAAGCCCATAGGTGCATGGATTTATTTCTGGGCTTTCTATCTTGTTTCATTTGTCTATATTTCTGTTTCTGTGCCAGTACTACACTGTCTTGATGATTGTAGCTTTGTAGTATCATCTGAAGTCAGGAAGGTTGATTCCTTCAGCTCCATTCTTCTTTCTCAAGACTGCTTTGTCTCTTTGGGGTCTTTTGTGTTTCCATATGAATTGTGAAATTTTTTGTTCTAGTTCTGTGAAAAATGCCACTGGTACTTTGATAGGGATTGTATTAAATCTTTAGATTGCATTTGGTAGTATAGTCATTTTCACAATATTGATTCTTCTTACCCAGGAACATGAAATATCTCTCCATCTGTTTATGTCATCTTTAATTTCTTTCATTTGTGTCTTATAATTTTCTGTATATAGTTCTTTTGTCTCCTTAGGTAAGTTTATTCCTAGATATTTAATTCTTTTTATTGCAATGGTGAATGGGATATACTCCTTAATTGCTCTCTCTGATTTTTCATTGTTCGTATGTTGAAATGCAAGTGATTTCTGTGTATTGATTTTGTATCCTTCAACTTTGCTAAATTTACTGATTAGCTCTAGTAATTTTCTGATATTATTTTTAAGGTTTTCTATGTACAGTATCATGTAATCTGCAAACAGTGACAGCTTTACTTCTTTTCCAATCTGGATTCATTTTATTTCATTTTCTTCTCTGATTGTTGTAACTAGGACCTCCAGAACTATGTTGAATAATAGCTGTGAAAGTGGACACCCTTGTCTTGCTCCTGATCTTAGGGGGAATGCTTTCAGTTTTTCACCATTGAGAATAATGTTTGCTGTAGGCTTATCATCTATGGCCTTTACTATATTGAGGTAGGTTCCTTCTATGCCCATTTTTTGAAGAGTTTTGATCATAAATGGGTGCTGAATTTTGTCAAAGGTTTTTTCTGCATCTATGGAGATGATCAAATGGTTTTTATCTTTCAATTTTTTAATATGATGTATTACATTGATTGATTTCTGAATATTGAAGAATCCTTGCATCCCTGAAATAAACCCAACTTGATGTGTTGCTGAATTCTGTTTTCTAAAATTTTGTCTAGATTTTTTTTGCATCTATGTTCATCAGTGATATTGGCCTGTAGTTTTCCTTTTTTGTGTTATCTTTGTTTGGCTTTGGTATCAGGGTGACAGTGGCCTTGTAGAATGAGATTAGAAGTGTTCCTTCCTCTGCAATTTTTTGAAAGAGTTTTAGGAGAATAGGCATTAGCTCCTCTCTAAATGTTTCATAGAATTCTCCTGTGAAGCCATCTGGTCCAGGGCTTTTGTTTTTTGGGAGATTTTAGATGAGAGCTTCAATTTCAGTGTTTGTAATTGGGTAGTTCATAATTTCTATTTCTTCCTGGTTAGTCTTGGAAGAGTAAACTTTTCTGAGAATCTGTCCATTTCTTCCAGGTTATCACATTTATTGCCATATGGTTGTTGACACTAGTCTCATAATCCTTTGTATTTCTGCATTGTCTGTTGCAACCTCTTCTTTCTCATTTCTAATTGTGTTGATTTGATTATTCTTTTGTTCTTGATGAGTCTGGCTAAGGGTCTGTCAATTTTGTTTATCTTCTAAAAGAACCAGCTTTTAGTTTTATTATTTTTTTAAATTTATTTATTTTAGTTGGAGACTAATTACTTTACAATATTGTAGTAATTTTTGCTATACATTGATATGAATCAGCCATGGGTTTACATGTGTTCCCCATCCTGAACCCCCCTCCCACCTTCCTCCCCATCCCATCCCTCTGGGTCATCCCAGTGCACCAGCCCTGAGCACCCTGTCTCATGCATCGAACCTAGACTGGCGATCTGTTTCATATATGACAATATACATGTTTCAGTGCTATTCTCTCAGATCTTCCCAACCTCTGTGGACTTCTCCCAGGGAGTCCAAAAGACTGTTCTATACATCTGTGTCTCTTTTGTTGCCTCGCATATAGGGTTATAATTACTATTGTTTCTTTCATTTCTTTTTCATTTATTTCTGCTCAGATCTTTATGATTTCTTTCCATCTACTAATTTTGTATTTTTTCTTCTTTTTCTAGTTGCTTTAGGTGTAAAGTTAGGTTGTCTATTTGATGTTTTTCTTGTTTCTTGAGGTAGGATTGTATTACTATAAACTTCCCTCTTAGAAATGCATTTGCTGCATCACATAGGTTTTGAGTTCTCATGTTTTCATCGTCATCTGTTTCTAGAAATTTTTTGAATTCCCTTTTGATTTCTTCAGTAACCTGTTGGTTAATTACAAATATGTTGTTTAATCTCCATGTTCTTGTGTTTCTTATAGATTTTTTTTTTCTTCTTGTAATTGATATCTAGTCTCAGCATTGTGGTCAGAGAAGATGCTTGATACGATTTTGATTTTCTTTAATTTACTGAGGTTTGATTTGTGATCCAAGATGTGGTCTATCCTGGAGAATGTTCTATGTGCACTTGAGAAAAAGGTGTATTCTTCTGCATTTCAATGGAATGTCCTGAAGATATCGAGGTCCATCTCATCTAATGTATCATTTAAGACTTGTGTTTCCTTATTAATTTTCTGTTTAGATGATATGTCCATTGGTGTGAGTGGGGTGTTAAATTCTCCTACTATTATTGTGTTACTGTCATTTTCTCCTTTTATGTCTGTTAGTGTTTTTCTTATGTATTGTGTTCCTATGTTGATGCATAGATGTTTACAACTGTTATGTCTTCCTCTTAGATTGATCCCTTGATCATTATGTAGTGCCCTTCCTTATCTCTTGTAATCTTTATTTTAAGGTCTATTTTGTCTGATATGAAGATTGCTACTCCAGCTTTCTTTTGCTTCCCATTTGCATGGAATATATTTTTCCATCCTTTCAGTATATATGTATCCTGAGGTCTGAAGTGAGTTTCTTGTAGACAGCATATATATGGGTCTTGTTTCTATATCCATTCAGCCAATCTGTGTCTTTTGGTTGGTGCATTTAATCCATTTACATTTAAAGTAATTATTGATATATATGTTCCTATTTCCATTTTCTAATTACTTGATCTTGGAGATTTTTTTTTTTCTCTTGTATTTCTTGACTATATAAGCCGTTTAACATTTGTTGTAAAGCTGGTTTGGTGATACTAAATTCTCTTAACTTTTCTTCTCTGAAAAACTTCTGATTTCTCCATCAATTTTGAATGAGATCCTTGATGGTTACACAGTAATCTTGGTTGTAGATTTTCCCTTTTCAGTACTTTAAATATATCCTGCCATTCCCTTCTGACCTGCAGTTTCTGCTGAAAGATAAGCTGTTAAGCATATGGGGTATCCCTTGTACGTTACTTTGTGCTTCTCCCTTGCTGCATTTAATATTCTTTATTTGTGTTTAGTCTTTGTTAGTTTGATTAGTATGTGTCTTGGCGTGTTTCTCTTTGGGTTTAACCTGTATGGGACTCTTTGTGTCTCTTGGACTTGATTGACTATTTCCTTTTCCATGGTGGGGAAATTTCCAGCTATAATCTCTTCAAAAATTTTCTCATACCCTTTCTTTTTCTCTTCTTCTTCTGGGACCCCTCTAATTCAAATGTTGGTGTGTTTGACATTGTCCCCGAGATCTCTAAGACTATCCTCAGTTCTTTTCATTCTTTTCACTTTATTCTGCTCCTCAGAACTTATTTCCACCATTTTGTCTTCCTGCTCACTGATTCATTCTTCTGCTTCAGATATTCTGCCATTGATTCCTTCTAGAGTATTTTTAATTTCAGTAATTGTATTGTTTGTCTCTGTATGTTTCTTCTTTAATTCTCCTAGGTCTTTGTTAATTGATTCTTGCATTTTCTCCATTTTGTTTTCAAGTTTTTGATCATCTTTACTATCATTATTCGGAATTCTTTTCCAGGTAATTTTCCTATTTCCTCTTCGTTTATTTGGATTTCTGTGTTTCTAGTTTTTTCTTTCATTTGTGCATATTTCTATGCCTTTTTATTTTATTTTTTTCTTTTTAAGTTATTGTGTTTGAGATCTCCTTTTCCCAGGCTTCAAGAAAAGTTGAATTCTTTCCTTGAAGAAGGTTGAATTCTTTCTTCCTTTTGGTTTCTGCCCTGTAAGTTTGGTCCAGTGATTTGTGTGAGCTTCATATAGGTTGAGATTTGTACTGAGTATTTATTTGTTTTTCCTCTGGTGAGCAAGGCTGGGTGTGAGGTGGTAATTCTGTCTTTTGAAGATTGGGTTTGTATTTTTGTTTTGTTTGTTGTTTAGGTAAGGTGTCCTGCACAGGGTGTTACTGGTGGTTGGGTAATGCCAGATCTTGTATTCAAGTGGTTTCCTTTGTGTGAGTTCTCACTATTTGATACTACCTAGGTTTAGTTCTCTGATAGTCTAGGGTCTTGGAGTCAGTGCTCCCACTCCAAAGGCTCAGGGTTTGATCTATGGTCAGGATCGAATATGCCTCAACTGGTTTGTTATGGCATTAAGGAAGAGTAACAAATATCCATCCAAAAACAGAAAACAAAGATGAACCCCAGACAAATGGCAATTGCAAAATCAGGCAAATAATAATTAAAATAATGGAATATACAGATATACATATATACCCATGAGCAACGTAAAAACAGTCCAGCAAAAATAAAGTACAGTAAACTGATCCAGCAAGCAAAGGAAATAAAAAAAGTATATTTACTAGTTAAGAACAAAACTAACTTAAGCACAAACTGGAAAATAAAACTAAAGCCAAGTGGGGAATAAAGCAATGAAAACAAAACTAACAAATATGTTGAGAGGAAAGGAAAGAGAAGAAAGAATAGATATGTAAAGTTAAATAGAGGTAGATGAAGAAGATTTGTATATATTACAGATTAACTGCAAGGTTAAAAGAACAGTATGAAAGGAAAATGAAGAAAGAAATGTTAAAAAATATTATAGGTTTTTAAAAAATTAAAAATTAAAATTATAAGAAAAGAGAAAAAAATAGAAGAAAGAAAAAAAGGTTGGGTGGGGGTGGGGGGGAGAAGAACTGCAAAAGCCCAAGGTAGAGGCAGAGGTTTATAATAATAGAAAGTGTGACTGAATATACACATATACACCCATAAGCAAAATCAAAACAGTCCAACAAAAATTAAGTACACTAGATTCACCTGGTGAGCAAAGGAAACCAAAAATTATATATATCATAAAAATACTAAAGAACAAACTGGAAAACCAAACTAAAGCTAGGTGCCAATTGGGGAATAAAGCAATGAAAATAAATCTAACAAATATGTTGAGAGAAAAGGAGAGAAAGTAAAGAAAGAAAGAATAGATATGCAAAGTTAAAGAGGTAGATAAAGAAGATTTACATATACCCACCTCACCTCCCTAGGATGCCCTCCAACACTGTACTGATCTCTGGATCTGCTGTGGGGGCTACTCAGATTCTAATCTGGTCCTACTCCTGTGTGTTCTTTCCTCCAAAGTTCACAGCTATCAGAGCTTGTGCATTTTCTTTTGTGGGAGCTCTCAATGACTTTTTATATATTCCATAGATACAGAGTCTGCTTAGTTGATTGTGTGGATTTAATTTGCAGCTAGTACAGCTGGTGGGAAGGTTTTGGGTCTTCTTCTTTAGCCCCACGGCCCCTGGGTTTCAATTGTGGTTTTATTTTCACCACTACATGTAGGTCTACATGAGGCTGCCCTGGAGCACTTTGGTTTGCTCCTGTGAGGGCCAGGTATGGAGGTGGTGCAGCTGCTTGGGTCACAGGGGTTCTGGCAGCACCAGGTACTCAGGGGGATTGGCGGCTAGGGCAGCAGGAAATATAGTGCTCCAGAAGGGTCGCTAAGAGTCGGACACGACTGAGCGACTTCACTTTCACTTTTCACTTTTCACTTTCATGCATTGGAGAAGGAAATGGCAACCCACTCCAGTGTTCTTGTCTGGAGAATCCCAGGGACGGGGGAGCCTGGTGGGCTGCCGTCTATGGGGTCCCACAGAGTCGGACACGACTGAAGCGACTTACCAGCAGCAACAGCAGAAGGGTATGGCAAGCAGTGTTGGCCAATATAGTCCATAATTCTTGCTTGGAGAACCCCCTCTCTGACAGAGAAGACTGGCAAACTACATTTCAGGGTCCCAAAGAGTTGGACAAGACTGAAACGGCTCTGCGTGCCTAAACACTATATATATATATATATATATATATATATATATATATTTTTTTTTTTTTTTTTTTTGCCTGTGGCAACTCTGCCCCAGTGAGAGTTGAGCGTGAAGGTGGTACACCTGGTTGGCTTGCAGGGACTCTGGCAGTGCCAAGTGTTCAGGGACACAAACTGCCTCTTTGGCAGGAGTTATGGCCCTATCATATCTTCATATCCCCTCAATCTGTCTCTCCACAGTCAACAGCAGCCCTCGCACTGGGATTGTTCCACAATCTCTAAACTCCAGCTCCCAGCCGCTGCTCCTTCCAGGAGACCCGCATTCCTGCCCGGCATATGTATGGCTGCTGCAAGCACTGTCTGATTCTCATTCCATTTAGGATGCCACAGATCAGCTGTTTCATTCTCAGCCTTAAATGTTTCTCCTCTGACTCAGACAATTGCCCCTGTGTGGGGACTCGACCCCTGCTTCAATTCCCCCACCCGCCAAGAGTAGGTCCAGTCCTATTAATACTCCTGTTTTTCCCCCTAGTTTCTTCATCCTATGGAATTTTGGATGGTTCTATATATTCTTTTCCACTGTTTAGGTACTCCTGTCTGCTCTCAGCTGGTGTTTTGCAGGCTGTTCTGTGTCTGAAGGTGTGTTCCTGATGTATCCATGGAGAGAGGTGTACTCCACGTCCACCTACCCCTCCAACAAAGTTGATTCTTATGGTACATTATTTGATCAACCCATCCAAGATATATTGAAAAAAGTCAAAAGATACACAGTGAACACCTATATAACTATTATTAATTTTATTTAACATGTAAATAGCCATATATTCATTATTTTATCCATCCATCAATGCATCTTATTTTAATACCTCCCTAAAGCAAGTTGAGGGCTTCCCTGGTGGCTCAGACGGTAAAGAATCCATCTTCAATGTGGGAAGCCTGGGTTCAATCCCTAGGTTGAGAAGATCCCCTGGAGGAGAGCGTGGAAATCCACTCTAGTATACTTGCCTGGAGAATCCCTATGGACAGAAGAGCCTGGCAGGCTACTGTCCATGGGGTGGCAAAGAGTCAGACACAACTGAGTGACTAAGCACAGCACAGCACGAAGCAAATTACAGGTATCAGTACATTTCAACACTAAACACTATCAAAGACATATCATTAATGAGATTTCACTATATGTTTATACTCTGTGTGTGTGTGCATGCTCAGTAGTGTCTGATTCTTTGTGACCCCATGGACTGTAGCCTGCCAGGTTCCTCTGTCCATGGGATTTCCCAGGGAAGAATACCAGAGTGTGTTACCATTTCCTCCTCCAGGGGATCTTCCCGATACAGGGATCAAACCCATGTTGCTGCATCTGTTGCCTTGCAGGCAGTTTCTTTACCACTGAGACCCCAGGGAAGCTGTGTTTATACTCTCCTTCATGAAGTTGCTCTGTCGTGTCTGACTCTTTGCAACACCATGGACTATAGCCCACCAGACTCCTCCATCCATGGGATTTTCTAGGCAAGAATACTGGAGTGGGTTGCTATTTCCTTCTCCAGGGGATCTTCCTGACCTGGGGATCGAACCCAGGTCTAGTTGAGGTTAAATTTATAAATAATAAAATGAACAAACAATATTTTCACAAGTACATAAGCTTGGTTAGTTACACTTGCATAACTCAAACATCTAGGAAGAGAAAGTACATTACCCCAAGATCTCTTCCAACTTCTCCCAGTCAATTCTGTTTCTCACTCTCCAAAGTTAAAAGTCTTACTTTTCTCATCATAAGTGGAATTTTTATTTCTTCTTGTTTTTTTTTTTTTTGCATGTAATAATTGTTCACTCAGCATGAATTTTAACTCAGTTTTAAAATATAATTCCTGATCTAATATTTCTTTTTCTTTTTCTCAAGTTATATACTGTGGGAATTATTCTATGCAAGGTTGGTGATAAACTCAGTTTAAGTTTATTTTTAAATGCTTATTTATACTAATGTTTGAAATAGAATTTAACTGGGGCTACCACTCTAGACTAAAAGTTTGTACAGAACCTTTAATCTATGAATAGATGTCTTTTAAAATACTGGACAATTTTCATCTTTGTGCTTTTGTATATTCCATTATACTCTTTAGAACCCAGATGAAAACCATGTTAGATTCTTTTTACTTTCCTTAATGCCTCTCAGTCTTTCAGTTTTTATTTCTTTGACTCTCTGAGATATATTATAGGTAATTTACACAGATAAAGATTCATAATAATTGGCTCCTTTCAGTTCAGTTCAGTTCAGTCTCTCAGTCATGTCCGACTTTTTGCGACCCCATGAAGCGCAGCACGCCAGGCCTCCCTGTCCATCACTAACTCTCGGAGTACACTCAAAAGCATGTCCATCGAGTCGGTGATGCCATCCAGCCATCTCATCCTCTGTCGTCCCCTTCTCCTCCTGCCCCCAATCCCTCCCAGCATCAGGGTCTTTTACAATGAGTCAACTCTTCACATGAGGTGGCCAAAGTATTGGAGTTTCAGCTTCAACATCAGTCCTTCCAATGAACACCCAGGACTGATCTCCCTTAGTATGGATTGGTTGGATCTCTTTGCAGTCCAAGGAACTCTCAACAGTCTTCTCCAACAACACAGTTCAATGCATCAATTCTTCAGTGCTCAGCTTTCTTTATACTCCAACTCTCACATCCATACCTGACCACTGGAAAAAACATAGCCTTGACTAGTTGAACTTTTGTTGGCAAAGTAATGTCTCTGCTCTTGAACATGCAATCTAGGTTGGTCATAACTTTCCTTCCAAGGAGTAAGCGTCTTTTAATTTCATGGCTGCAACCACCATCTGCAGTGATTTTGGAGCCCCCCAAAATAAAGTCTGACACTGTTTCCACTGTTTCCCCATCTATTTCCCATGAAGTGATGGGACCAGATGCCATGATCTTAGTTTCTGAATGTTGAGCTTTAAGCCAACTTTTTCACTCTCCTCTTTCACTTTCCTCAAGAGGTTTTTTAGTTCCTCTTCACTTTCTGCCATAAGGGTGGTGTCATCTGCATATCTGAGGTTATTAATATTTCTCCCAACAATCTTGATTCCAGCTTGTGCTTCTTCCAGTCCAGCGTTTCTCATGATGTACTCTGCATATAAGTTAAATAAGCAGGGTGACAATATACAGCCTTGATGTACTCCTTTTCCTATTTGAAACCAGTCTTGTTCCATGTCCAGTTCTAACTGCTGTTTCCTAACCTGCATATAGGTTTCTCAAGAGGCAGGTCAAGTGCTCTGGTGTTCCCATCTCTTTCAGAATTTTCCACAGTTTATTGTGATCCACACAGTCACAGGCTTTGGCAGAGTCAATAAAGCAGAAATCGATGTTTTTCTGGAACTCTCTTGCTTTTTTGATGATTGAGCGGATGTTGGCAATTCGATCTCTGGTTCCTCTGCCTTTTCTAAAACCAGCTTGAACATCTGGAAGTTCACGGTTCACATATTGCTGAATCCTGGCTTGGAGAATTTTGAGCATTACTTTACCAGCTTGTGATATGAGTGCAATTGTGCCATAGTTTGAGCACTCTTTGGTATTGCCTTTCTTTGGGACTGGAATGAAAACTGACTTTTTCCAGTTCTGTGGCCACTGCTGAATTTTCCAAATGTGCTAGCATATTGAGTGCAGCACTTTCACAGCATCATCTTTCAGGATTTGAAATAGCTCCACTGAAATTCCATCACCTCCACTAGCTTTGTTCGTAGTGATGCTTTCTAAGTCCCACTTGACTTCACATTCCTGGATGTCTCGCTCTAGGTGAGTGATCCTACCATCGTGATTATCTTAGTCATGAAGATCTTTTTTGTACAGTTCCTCTGTGTATTCATGCCACCTCTTAATATCTTCTGCTTCTGTTAGGTCGATACCATTTCTGTCCTTATCAAGCCCATCTTTGCATAAAATGTTCCCTTTGTATCTCTAATTTTCTTGAAGAGATCTCTAGTCTTTCCCATTCTGTTGTTTTCATCTATTTCTTTTCATTGATCGCTAAGGAAGGCTTTCTTATCTCTCCTTGCTATTCTTTGGAACTCTGCATTCAGATGCTTGTATCTTTCCTTTTCTCCTTTGCATTTTGCTTCTCTTCTTTTCACAGCTATTTCTAAGGCCTCCGCAGACAGCCATTTTGCTTTTTTACATTTATTTTCCATGGGGATGGTCTTGATCCCCGTCTCCTGTACAACATTATGATCCTCTGTCCATAGTTCATCAGGCAGTGTGTCTATCAGACATAGTCCCTTAAATCTATTTCTCTTTTCCACTGTATAAACATAAGGGATTTGATTTAGGTCATACCTGAATGGTCTAGTTGTTTTCCCCACTTTCTGCAATTTAAGTCTGAATTTGGCAATAAGGAGTTCATGATCTGAGTCACAGTCAACTCCAGGTCTTGTTTTTGCTGACTGTATAGAGTTTCTCCATCTTTGGCTGCAAAGAATATAATCAATCTGATTTCGGTGTTGACCATCTGGTGATGTCCATGTGTAGAGTCTTATCTTGTGTTGTTGGAAGAAGGTGTTTGCTATGACCAGTGCATTCTCTTGGCAAAACTCTATTAGCTTTTTCCCTGCTTCATTCTGCACTCCAAGGCCAAATTTGCCTGTTATTCCAGGTGTTACTTGACTTCCTACTTTTGCATTCCAGTCCTCTATAATGAAAAGAATATCTTTTTTGGGTGTTAGTTCTAAAAGATCTTGTAGGTCTTCATAGAACCACTCAACTTCAGCTTCTTCAGCATTACTGGTTGGGGCATAAGCTTGGATTACTGTGATATTGAATGGTTTGCCTTGGAAACAAACAGATCATTCTGTCGTTTTTGAGATTGCATCCAAGTACTGCATTTTGGACTCTTTTGTTGACAATGACGGCTACTCCATTTCTTCTAAGGGATTCCTGCACACATTAGTAGATATAATGGTCATCTGAGTTAAATGCACCCATCCAGTCCATTTTAGTTTGGTGATTCCTAGAATGTCTACGTTCACTATTGCCATCTCCTGTTTGACCAGTTCCAATTTGCCTTGATTCATGGACCTGACATTCCAGGTTCCTATGCAATATTGCTCTTTACAGCATCAGACCTTGCTTCTATCACCAGTCGCATCCACAACTGGGTATTATTTTTGCTTTGGCTGCTGCCCTTCATTCTTTCTGGAGTTATTTCTCCACTGATGTCCAGTAGCATATTGGGCACCTACCAACCCGGAGAGTTCCCTTTTGGTATCCTATCATTGTGCCTTTTCATAATGTTCATGGGGTTCTCAAGGCAAGAATACTGAAGTGGTTTGCTATTCCTTTCTCCAGTGGACCACATTCTTTTAGACCACTCCACCATGACCCGTCTGTCTTGCATGGCCCCTTACAATGTGGCTTAGTTTCATTGAGTTAGACAAGGCTGTGGTCCGTGTGGTCAGATTGGCTAGTTTTCTGTGGTTATGGTTTCAGTGTGTCTGCCCTCTGATGCCATCTCGCAACACCTACCATCTTACTTGGGTTTCTATTATCTTGGAGTGGGGTATCTCTTCACGGCTCCTCCAGCAAAGCACAGCTGCTGCTCCTTGAGGGGTATCTCCTCACGACCACCCCTCCTGACCTTGAACGAGAGTAGCTCCTCTCGGCCCTCCTCACCCACACAGCCACCACTCCTTGGACATGCGGTTGCTCCTCTCGGGCTCTGCCCCTGACTTCGGGCATGGGGTAGCTCCTCTAAGCCGTCTTCTGAGTAGTCCATTGGCTCATTTAGCTGTATGTAACTTGCTTTAAATATAATCTATTTTTTAAATATAAATGTTTATATATTTAAATTTAAATGCTCTATTTAGTACTTTCTGAAACTGCCTGGCCAATTTTGACAGTCTCCTGATCTTTAGTCATACATTACAATTTTTAACATGTAAAATATTAATATTGCATGCATTTTACACTGTCATTACAACATTAAGTACTTCTTTAATTGCTTTTGTTTACTAATGGTAGATTGTGTCCTCCTGTATTTTTTGTTACGGGAAAATGATCTTGGAAATATATCTCTGGAAATTCCTTGAGGCCTAGGTTTACAGCACATTCATCCAGGAACTAGTTTTGAGTTTATTTTTTTTCTAGATGTCTGAGGAAACAAATCCATGCTTAGTGTGGGCTGAGAGACTGTGAATCAGTTCCAAATGCACAGAAGGGCAGAGTTGTGGTAGGAGTCTCAAGGGATATATTTGTTTATTTCTGCTCAATCTAGAACTAAAGTTAAGGCAATAAATCAGGCCACTATATTTTCATTTATTGCTTATGCACTGAAATTGCATAATTACTTTGGGCATAACTTAATTCTGGTGTCTGTTATTTCACTTTCCACTTTCATAGAAACAGACTCTGCATCAACCACATGTGTTTTTGTCTCCTATCACCAACATGAACAACCACAGGCATTGTCCAATATATAATGGTAACTATAAGTTAGATTCTGACTTCAGAAGGTATTTACTTCTCCAAATATATTATCAGTAATTTCTGACATCTGCTGATTTCCCCACTACTTAATGGTTTATGGTTTCAGTTGTTCTGAGGTACAAGTTTGTATCTCCAGCATTCTATTGTGGAAACAGTCCTGTGTCATTATTAGATAGACGAAGCCAGGTAGTTACTTCAAAGGTTTTTAAGGAGAAACTTATATTAGAAAGATAGATCATAAGAGAAAAGTACATGCTCTATAATTCTAGTAGTCCCCATGAGTTGTCATTATTGTTTAGTCTTTAAGTTGTGTCTGATTCTTTTGTGTCCCTATAGACTGTAACCCTTCAGGATCCTCTGTCCATGGGACTTTCCAGGCAAGAATACTGGAGTGGATTGCCATTTCCTTCTCCAGGGGATCTTCTGGCCCAGGGATCAAACCCATGTCTCCTGCATTGGCAGGTGGATTCTTTACCACTGAGCCACCAGGAAAGCCCGAGATAGAGAGTGGAGACACACAATCACACCTTTCACAATTTTATCTCTTGATTTCTTTTTTCTCTGTATCCTTATAAACATTAAATGTTATCTATTAAAATTTATTGTTTTTAAAGTAGCTTACCCCTGTTGTCTTTGTTCTGCTTGTTTTTCTTGAATATATTTTCTTCTTTGAATTGTTGATAATGTTTATGCTGACTTTGGATTAAAATACTATATTATCTTCACTGCCTCCAGAACTAAATTCTTATGTTAATTTCATTAACTTCCTCTCTATTTCAATTTCTCTTCATATATATGTGTGTAAATATAAACACAAATATATGCATATATATATATATAGAAATATACATATATATTCATAAACATGAATGTGTTGATATACGTATAAATATATGTACATCTAAATAGATATGGAGTTCGGTGCAATACAAAACAATTTATATGAGAAAGATCAATTAGACTTAAAAAGCAATTTATTTTAATATGTAGACTATAAACTGTAATGAATACATATGCATGCATTGTTGTATAAATGTATCACATGAGCTGTTTCAAATATATTACCTTCATTAATGTGTGAAATAAACTTTAGAGTAAACTTCTAAAAATAAAAATATTCTGCATTAAATTGTTTGTTAAATAAATGTATTTCAAAATTTTTACTTTATTTGCTTCTAAAAATAAACAATCCTATATACATTTCAAATTAATGTCATTGGTAAGAAGTTTTTAAAAATAGGCTTTTACATCACAGCATAAATGGGAGCAAGCTTAGAGGGTGCTTAACTTTAATCTTGTTCCAACTAGAAGGATTTTTTAAGAGTAATATATTATTATCTGGTTCCTCATATGGCTTTTCATGGAAATGATATGCCTATAGCAAAACATGCCCCTTTTGCTTTTAGAAAGTAAGACATCAGAAGAAGATATTATTTGCATATAAGTGCATGGAAACTTTCATAAATGAAAAATTTATGAATTTAGCTAAAATGAAAAGGCTTCTTGAGAAGTGTTCTCTGTAGCTGTCTCACAAAGTCAGAATAAATTTGTCTTAGCTTTAGAGACTAAAGGTATGAAACACTTGATAGTGTTGTCATGTGGCCATCTTGTTCTCAAGTCTCTGACATCTGTTTGGCAAATGGGGGGAAATTCTGAAAATATTATATCATATTATCCATGTTTTATTTACCATCTAAGACTGAATTTAATTGTTCAACTGAAATAAATAAATGAGTTTGTAAGGCCGCAATCTGTTTATAGAATTGTACTGAGCAGAGGACCTGAATGGATATTTCTCTAAAAAGGACATACAGATGGCCTTATAGACACATGAAAAGATGTTCAAAATCGCTAGTTATTAGAGAAATGCAAATTAAAACTACAGTCAGATATCACCTCACACTGGTCAGAATGGCTATCATCAAAAAATCCACAAAACACAAGTGCTGGAGAGGGTGTGGAGAGAAGAGAACCCTCCCGCACTATTGGTGGGAATGTAAATTAGTACAGCACTATCAGATTTGGAGAAGGAAATGGCAATCCACCCCAGTAGTCTTGCCTGAAGAATCCCACGGACAGAGGAGCCTGGCAGGCCATGGTCCATAGCGTCGCAGAGAGTTGGACATGACTGAAGCGACTAAGCACACACATGGAGAATAGTATGGAGACTGCTTACAAAACTAAAAATAGAGCTACCATATGACCCTCCAACACCACTCCTGTACATACACTCAGAAAACAACTTGGACCCAAATGATACATGCACCCCAATATTCATTGCAACACTGTTTACAATGGCCAAGATATGGAAACAACCTAAATATCCATCGACAGAGGAATGGATAAAGAAGGTATGGTATGTACATACATAGTGGAATATTACTCAGCCATTAAAAAGAATGAAATAAGGCAATTTACAGCAACATGGATGGACCTAGAGAGTGTCGTACTGAGTGAAGCAAGTCAGAGAATGAGAAACATCATATGACATCCCTTGTCTATGGAATCTAAAAGAAATCATACAAATGAACTTACAAAACAGAAAGAGACTCACAGACTTAGAAAATGAACTCATGGTTGCCAGAGGGGAAGGTATAGTTAAGGGCTTTTGGAAGATCATGTCCACACTGCTATATTTAAAATGGATAACCAACAAAAGCCTTTTGTATAGCACATGGAACTCTGTTTAATGTTATGTGCCAGCCTGGATGGGAGGGGAGTTTGGGGGGGAATGCTGAGTCCCTTTACAGTTCACCTAAAACTATCACAACATTGTTAATTAGCTATACCCCAACACAAAATGCTTTTGGTGCTAAAAATAAATAAATAAGAATACAATAATTTAAAAAAGAATTGTGCTGAAAATATTTTAAGACAAAAAGAGAGATTAAAAACTGGGTTTTCTTGGTGGTACAGTGGATAAGAATCGGCCTGCCAATGCAGAAGACATGACTCCAAGTCCCTCATTTGGGAAGATTCCACATACTGTGGAGTAACTAAGTCAATGCAACACAACTACTGAGCCATCACTCTAAAGACCAGGAGTTGCATCTACTGCAACCCACACACCCTAGAGTCCATGCTCCACAACAAGAGAAGCCACCACAATGATAAGACTGTGCATCTCAACAGGAGAGCTGCCCCTGCTCACTGTACTAGGGAAAAGCCATGTAGCAATAAAGACTTAGCATAACCACAAATAAAATTATAAAAAAAAATAATGTTGGATAACATATTATGCTCCAAGCCAGGCTTCAACAATAGGTGAACCATGAATTTCCAGATGTTCAAGTTGTTTTTAGAAAAGGCAGGAGAACCAGAGATCAAATTGCCAACATCCACTGGATCATGGAAAAAGCAAGAGAGTTCCAGAAAAACATCTAGTTCTGCTTTATTGACTATGCCAAAACCTTTGTGTGGATCACAATAAACTGTGGAAAATTCTGAAAGAGATGGGAATACCAGACCACCTGACCTACCTCTTGAGAAACCTGTATGCAGATCAGGAAGCAACAGTTAGAACTACACATGGAACAACAGACTGGTTCCAAATAGGAAAAGGAGTATGTCAAGGCTGTATATTGTCACCCTGCTTATTTAACTTATATGCAGAGTACATCATGAGAAACGCTGGGCTGGATGAAACACAAGCTGGAATCAAGATTGCCGGGAGAAATATCAATAACCTCAGATATGCAGATGACACCACCCTTATGGCAGAAAGTGAAAAGGAACTAAAAAACCTCTTGATGAAAGTGAAAGAGGAGAGTGAAAAAGTTGGCTAAAGCTCAACATTCAGAAAACGAAGATCATGGCATCTGGTCCCATCACTTCATTGGAAATAAAATGGGAAACAGTGGAAATAGTGTCAGACTTTACATTTTTGGGCTCCAAAATCACTGCAGATGGTGATTGCAGCCATGAAATTAAAAGATGCTTACTCCTTGGAAGGAAAGTTATGACCAACCTAAATAGTATATTCAAAAGCAGAGCCATTACTTTACCAACAAAGGTCCATCTAGTCAAGGCTATGGTTTTTCCAGTGGTCATGTGTGGATGTGAGAGTTGGACTGTGAAGAAAGCTGAGCACCGAAGAATTGATGCTTTTGAACTGTGGTGTTGGAGAAGACTCTTGAAAGTCCCTTGGACCTCAAGGAGATCCAACCAGTCCATTCTAAAGGAGATCAATCCTGGGTGTTCTTTGGAAGTAATGATGCTAAAGCTGAAACTTCAGTACTTTGGCCACCTCATGTGAAGAGTTGACTCATTGGAAAAGATTCTGATGCTGGGAGGGATTGGGGGCAGGAGGAAAAGGGGACGACAGAGGATGAGATGGCTGGATGGCATCACCGACTCAATGCACATGAGTTTGGGTGAACTCTGGGTGTTGGTGATGGACAGGGAGGCCTGGTGTACTGCAATTCTTGGGGTCACAAAGAGTTGGACACGACTGAGCAATTGAACTGAACTGAACTGAACTGAACATTTCATGACATGTTACCTAGTAGATGACATAAAACAGTAGATAAAACCAAATTTACTGCTTCTGATTAATGAAACAGATGTCTAATGGTCTCTCCAAATCACTTCAACAAAAGAGTCAGTGTTTAATTATACCTTAAATTTTGAATCTATTATATCTATTAATTCAGAGATAATAAAGTATATTTAATTTCTCAATAAGACTAAAGTAAAAATACTTGTTATTAAAACATAGATACAATTTGCATGATAAGCAAATTTAATAAGGTATTCAGCAAATTCACCTGTGAAATTCATCAGTGAAAGTTTAATTTCTTTTATGACTTTACTAAGTTTGATCAAGAGATGCACCTTGTGAGCCTTGATACTCTCACCATACTAATCATTCATCTGTTGGTAATCTTTGAATCAATCGTTCCAAATGAGCTGCGTGATTATCACTTATTTCTTCTGTTTCCATAACACTTTCTACATTTATTCAATGGAAAACTACTGTAAAGAAGAACTTTTCATCATCGAAGCTGAAATTCAGTTTACACAAGGGAACAAAGGATATAACTGGCCATGGCCTAGATCTGTCCTCCTAAATAGCTAATCTTGAGAATAAAGTACTCATGCTCTAGTCAAGTGGCTTAAAATGACCCACTGTTGTGGTGCTGGTTTCCTCTGTTTATATATAACAATCAGTGAAATTTCACAGTCTTTTATAAATGCAGTATATATCTATACATTACACTCATGAGTCTTTCTGATGCTTAAGCAGCTTACTTTTGGACCACGATGTAGGTCTATGCTCCCCTTGGCACAAGTTCACTAATGCTTTTTAGTTTCCAATATCTTCATTACTTTCTAGCAAAGAAGAATCAGAGAGTCTTCATGAATGATTTTCCTCTTTAGATCTGAACTACTTTCAAACACTAGGTATATCTGTTGCTACTGAATTGGAATTATAGCTAGACAAATTCAGCTAATAAAACCAAAAAACGGTATGTATTTTGTGTATTAAGTATATATAGATAATATATTAAATATGTTATGTATTAAATATATATGGCATTCTCAATTTATATTAATTATAGAATTATGAATGTTCGATTATATACTTGTATAAATTCTGTCACATTGCACATGTTGGTTGCTAAAAAGGGTAATTAAATATGCGTATTATTCTATGAAATGTATGTAGTTTTATAATATTATAACTCATCAATGTAACTTCACTCAATAAACCACTGAAAATAATTTTAAGCTTTTATTGCAGATTTATTTACCCTCAGACTACATTATTTTAAAAATATACAATCAACATTCATTATCTAAAAAAACTTGAAAAATATTTTAATGTGATGTTCTTGCTGTGTTTTTTCAGTTTTTAGGAATTGCATATTCCTTTTAGTTTTTTTATATTTAAATCATTCATAAATTTTCAAAGATAAACTATATGATATAGTGATCTTTTACATTCCTTTTTATGGTTGCATAGTATACCATCAAGTGACTATGACATAGCTTCTTCAAATAGTCCTCCCTTTTCACTTTCCTCACAGATAAAATGGAATAACTATGCTAATTATCCCATAATATTTGGGGGATGATTCCATGGAGTATAATTATTAAGAGCTTTAGGCACAGAAATTGGGCAAATTCTCTGTATGTTTATTGAATAAGTTAAAAATGTTTCAATTAATCCCAATCATTTTATATACTTATATGTAAGGCCTGACATTCAAAAATACAGAATAACTGTAAATAACATTCTACGTGATTTGTTTCCTAGCTAAGTTGTGTATAGTGAGGCAATTGCTAAATGCCTACAGCACTGAATACATGGGCAGAGAAAAAAACTAAAATGTTAATCTGTAAAAATATAAGAAGGCTAGAGAGTATATGAACTTCCCTGGTGGCTCAGACGGTAAAAGCGTCTGCTTGCAATGCAGGAGACCCGGGTTCGATCCCTTGGTGGGGAAGATCCCCGGGGAAGGAAATGACAACCCACTCCAGTACTCCTGCCTGAAAAATTCCATGTATGGAAGAGCCTAATAGGCTACAGTCCATGGGGTCGCAAAAGTCGGACACGACTGAATGACTTCACTTTCACTTTTCAGAGTGTATTGAACTTTGTTATACTTTATTAAGCTTATTATAATTTTCTGACAAGAAGAGTTGTAGTAGGTTATTGAGGTTTGTTGTTACTCAGTCACTAAAGTCATGGCTGACTCTGCGACTACACAGACTGCAGCATAGCAGGATTCCCTGTCCTTCACTGTCTCCTGGAGTTTGCTCAAATTCTTGTTCACTGAGTCAGTGATGCCAACTAAGCATCTTATCCTCTATCAACCCCTTCTCCTCCCAACTTAAATCTTTCTTAGCAACAGGATCTTTTCCAATGAATCAGTTCTTCGCATCAGGTGGCCAAAGTGTTAGAGCTTCAGCTTCAGCATCAGTCTTTCCAATGAATATTCAGGGTTGATTTTCTTTAGGATTGACTGTTTTGATCTCCTTGTTGTCCAAAGGACTCAAGAGTCTTCTTCAGCACCACAATTCAGAAGCTTTAATTCTTTGGCACTCAGCTTTCTTTATGGTCCAACTTTCACAACCATACATGACAACTGGAAAAATCACAGCTTTGACTATATGGATCTTTATTTACAAAGCGATGTCTCTGCTTTTTAATACACTGACTACTTTTGTCATAGGTTTCTTTCCAAGGACCATGCATCTTTTAATTTCATGGCTTCAGTCACCATCCTCAGTAATTTTAGATCCCAGGAAAATAAAATTCATCACTGCTTCTACTTTCTCCCTATCTATTTGCATTGAAGTGATGTCACCAGACTCCATGATCTTAGTTTTTTGAATGTTGAGCTTTAAGCCAACTTTTTCAACTCTCCTCTTTCACCCTCATCAAGAGGCTCTTTAATTCCTCTTTACTTTCTTCTGTTAGAGTGGTATCTGAGATTGTTGATATTCCTCCCAGCAATCTGAGATTAGGGAGTGTAATTCCAGAAAAATTCTGTGAATTTTTTGAAATGATTTCATAGTGACCTGATATATATTAACAAACATTCATCTTTTCTTCATCATTCTGCTCCATGTATCACAATTATACTTCTCTCTAACAAGTTTCATCCTCAATGTCAGTACATAGCAAATGTCAAACATCTACTGCATTTATCCTTAGTGACTTAGAGGAAATGGGCATAATTTTTAATAGGAGCAATCTGGATTTGATATAAAGAAAAATACAAAAGAACTTCATGAATATGTATGGTACCAGATAAGATTACAGAATCCTGTTCCTTAAGCATTTTCAAGAATAGAAAATTCAGGTTAGGGCAATTTAAAATAAAAACTCAGTGATGGTTCTTTGATTTTCATTCATCAATAAAGAAAAAATAATGTGAATAAAACTACTAATAAGATACTTCTCTTGTAACTACACTACTGGCAGCTCACTCCAGTATTCTTGCCTGGAAAATCCCATGGATGGAGGAACCTGGTAGGCTACACAGTCCATGGGGTCACAAAGAGTCGGACACGACTGAGCGACTTCACTTTACTTCACTAATGAAATAATAACAAATAAGTGTTAAGCAACAGGGAGCAGGACATGGTAAACGATCACAGCAGATTATCATTTTAACATTTGTGAGAAAATCTACATAAAATTCTTTAAAATAGGATTCCTTGGGAAAGTATTTAGACAAGAAGAAACCATTTATTTTAACAAGGACCATAATTGCCTCCTTAGAGAAAACCACTGTGAATTTTGAATGGTTTCTTCATTATCGTCTATCGAGTGTAATTTCCTATATGTTTCCACTTGACATTATTGCTCTGCCATCTCATCCATAGTAGATCCCACACATACATCAGCTTCCCTACAACCAAATTGCTATAGTCCACACAGCTGTTCATGTCCTGATCCTCTTCTTACTACTGAGTTTGTTTCCCTGTCTGGTGCTCAGAATGTGAACTATTTCAGTCTGAAAAGATGGCAGTGAAATCTGAAGTATTAGCATTTCTCTAAGTAGGAGTGAATCATCAGTTTAGTTGTATTTGGTTCTCCTGCACAAGATAGAAGATCCACCTACACATAGAGTTTCCAAAACCTGAAGCTTCATTTATGGAAAAAAGAAAATGCACTGCTTTTATTGTTGTTTTCAAACTTTGCCCTTAGCACAGGAGATGAAAAGCAGTCAAAATGAACTAATTCATATCCACAAGTTGTCATTTTTAAAGATTCAATTTAAATTTTACATAATCACCAGAAAAAGGACATTGTCACATAGATAAACTTTGATTTTTATAATAACAAAATGCCTACCAATATTTCACACATTTCTGAGCAAATAGTGAAAAACTAAACGATGGAGTGGCCAAAGTGGCAGAGCAGGAAAACCCTGAATTCACCTCATCCCATGGAAACACCAAAATTTCCACTATTTACAGCAAAACCACTGATGAGAAAAACCATAAAACAAGGAGAAAAGGTCTTATACAACTAAAGATACAAAGAAGGATTCACAACAAGACCAGTGGACACAGTGAAGATTACCACCCTCAGGTAAGTAACACACAAATGGGAGGGTAATTACAATTGCAGAGGTTTTTCCCAAGGAGTGAGTGGTCTGAGCCCCACATCTGGATCCCCAGTCTAAAGGTCCTGCACTGTATTATTTCACTTATATGTGAAATCTCGAAAGCAAAGCAAATGAAAACAAAACAGAAACAGAGTCATAGATGCAGAGAACAAACTAGTGGTTGACAGAAGGGATGGTGATGGGGGGCGGAGGTGGTGAAAAGAAATTAAGTGAGGAAGATGAAGACATACAAACTTCCAGTTGGAAAGTAAATGAGTCACACATCTGAAATGTGCAGAATACAGTCAACTAAGTAATATTTTTGTATGGTGACATATCATAACTAGACCAATTGTGGCGATGATTTAAAATGAATAGATGACCCAGAGGGATGGTATGGGGAGGGAGATGGGAGAGGGGTTCAGGATTGGGAACACGTGTACACCCTTGGCGGATTCATGTTGATGTATGGCAAAACCAATACAATATTATAAAGTTATTAGCCTCTAATTAAAATTAAAAAATAATAAAATAAAATGAATAGAAAACTTACTATGCTGTACAACAAGAACTAACATAGTGTTGTAGGTCAATTACACTTCAAAAACAAACATACAAACAGACTCATAGTAAAAGATTTTAGGTCTTTGATTACCAGGGGCAGGGGGTAGTGGGAGGGGGAACTGGATGAAGGTGGTCAAAAGCTACATACTTCCAGTTATAAGATAAATAAGCACCAGGGACATACTGTACAACATGGTAAATACAATTAACACTGCTGTACATCATATATGAAAGTTGTTAAGAAAATAAATCCTAAGGGTGGTTTACAGTATGAAAGTAAATATGTAAATTTGGTTATTGTCCTGAGAATTTCAGCCCTGTGAACAAGAAGGCAAGTAAGAGGTTTTTACTTTTACCAAGTTAGGAGACTGCAAGCCTGGAAATACTACATACTAAGAACGAAACTGAATATTTCAAGAAAATTCTTCCAGTTAGCACAATTTACACATATATTACTAAATACGATTTTAAATTCTCCTTCTCTACTATAAATTATATTAGCATTCCAATACCTATCAGCCATCCCATCCCCCATTCCTTTCACTTCAGATCTAGTTTAGAAATCTATGGGATTGAGTTATATCCCATAGGAGGAAAAAATCAAGGAAATATCTGGTTTGGGGGATGACTTCTGTTTGGCAGCTACAATACAATAATATGCATAGCAGAATATCAGAGTGAGAAGTCAACTCAAGAGGTTACCATTTTCAAACTTACTACCCACTCTCTCTGAAGAAGGAAATGGCAACCCACTCCAGCATTCTTGACTGGAGAATCCATGGACAGAGGAGCCTGGTAGGCTACAGTCCATGAGGTCGCAAAGAGTGGGACACAACGGAAGCAATTTGGCATAAACACAAGATAAATTTAAATTGAAGTTCCACTCCTATCAAAGGCTAATTCACTGTGAATTTGGAGACAAAGAGAAGGGAATGTCAAAACTTCCAAATTTGTGCCAGCACCTGTGTGCATCTGTGGGTGTGTGTATATAGGAATATATATGCCCATAAGTTACAGTTTTAAATTTGGACCCACTAATATGATCTATTAGTTGATCTACAAATCAATTGAAATATCCCTTTGTATCAACTATTAGCTAAAATTATTGCTTCTAAATCAGCATCATTTCCTTCAGCTAATTTTACAGTAATAATATTTATATTCAGAATTTTCCACTGACTTACAAAGAGCTCTTTAAGAACATGGACAGTAAAAAACATAATACATGTTCATTTGAAAAAAAAAAATTGAGATATGATGAATAAATTTAAAAAGCATCCAGGTAAGGAATCATTCTGTACAGACTAATGTGTGTTATCATATCATAAGCCAACTGGAAGGTAAACAAGAAGTAATTGTACGTGTTTGTGTTTTGGAAAAATTTATCTCTTTAACTCAAGGGGGGGCTTTGCCTATTGACTAAGAGAAACGTTATATTGCTAACATAATTCCCTTTTATCTTTCTTAGTGCTGTCCATCACATATAATCCTTACAGACAATCTTGCTTCCCATGGTATTATTTTATTGTTACTTTACCTATTCTTATCCTTATGCAGAAAAATGGCACAATTTTCTTTCCATCTTCTTGTCTTTGTGGGCCTCACATGCATGACCTTTGGCAGCTGCTTATTCCTATAGTTAATGGAGAAAAAAACACTGCAATAAGTCCTGAGAGTGGTTTTAAGATCAGGAATATGATGAGGAGATCTTAGGGAACACACTTAAGTCAAGATTCTAGATTCAATGTCAGTAGCTTCAGACACTTTTGACAATGAACAAGGATCTTGACATTTTCTTCTTGGCCATATAAGTGCTCTCTGTCATCAAAGAAATTAATTATTCCAAAGGCAGGTGGTGTAAAGCAGAGATTGCAATGTTTTCTCTTTGGAAGAGATCTCAATGAGAAAAGTTAACACCAAACATTTTCAAACTAAAAAGTCATTCATATATAAATATTTATGAGGATAATGAATATAGGTTGAATAAACATATATGAAGATGAATTTTGTAGAAATAAAGAGTACTAGAAAGAAAATTATGGAGGGGATCCCAACATTCAAGTAAAGTAAATGCTTTATAAAATCTCAGCTTCAGACATTAATGATTTTATTCATTAATTCACATTAACATGAATAATTTTGAGATGAAAATTCAGTCCTAGAAGATGATTTTCAGACTTAAACTCACTTTGCAAACTGGATGCAAGTTCCACAATTGATTGGTTACATGAATATGGGCATCTACAATAAAATCATAGTGCTTCCATTTCATTATATGTAGATTGAGAATAACAGTATTAGCTTCAATTATTTTGATATATAGAGAAAATCCATATAAGGAGTTTAGAAAATACTTGCCTCCTGAGTGCTCAGTAAGTGACATTACTATTAAGCAAAATACATTGTACACATTTATGATCCTAATCATGGTGCCAATGGTTTATAAAAATTCAAAATTTGCAATTTTTGAGTGTTAGAAGCTCGAATGCTATGACTCTGTGGCAATTTTGATAAGGTCTGTGGTGTTAAGAATTTTAGACCTAAACTCTCCAAATATACAAGTTTACAAAATATACAGTTCAGTGGCTCCATTGTGTCTGACTCTTTGCGACTCCATGGACTGAAGCACACCAGGCCTCTATGTCCATCACCAATTCCTGGAGTTTACTCAAACTCATGTCCATTGAGTTGGTGATAACCAACCAACCATCTCATCCTCTTTCGTCCCCTTCTTCTCCTTTCTTCAATCTTTCCCAGCATCAGGGTCTTTTCAAATGAGTCAGTTCTTCACATCAGGTGGCCAAAGTATTGGAGTTTCCTTCCAATGAACACTCAGGACTGACACCCTTTAGTATGGACTGGTTGGATCTCCTTGCAGTTCCAGGGACTCTCAAGAATCCTCTCCAACATAATAGTTCAAAAGCACCAACTCTTTGGCAATCAGCTTTCTTTATAGTCCAACACTCACATCCATACATGACTACAGGAAAAACCATAGCCTTGACTAGACAGACCTTGTTGGCAAAGCAATGTCTCTGCTTTTTAATATGCTGTCTAGGTTGGTCATAACTTTTCTTCCAAGGAATAAGCGTCTTTTAATTTCATGGCTGCAATCACCATCTGCAGTGATTTTGGAGCCCCCAAAAATAAAGTGGCACTGTTTCCACTGTTTCCCCATCTATTTCCCAGAAGTGATGGGACCAGATGCCATGATCTTCATTTTCTGAACGTTGAGTTTTAAGCCAACATTTTCACTATCCTCTTTCACTTTCATCAAGAAGCTCTTTAGTTCTTCTTTGCTTTCTGCCATAAGGTTCGTGTCATCTGCCTATCTGAGGCTATTGATATTTCTCCCGGCAAACTTGATTCCAGCTTGTGCTACATCCAGCCCAGCGAGCAAGGCTGATAATATACAGCCTTGACATACTCTTTTCCCTAGTTGGATCCAGTCTGTTGTCCCATGTCCAGTTCTAACTGTTGCTTCCTGACCTACATATAGATTTCTCAAGAGGCAGCTCAGGTGGTCTGGAATTCCCATCTCTGTAGGAATTTTCCACAGATTGCTGTGATCCACACAATCAAAGGCTTTGGCATAGTCAATAAAGCAGAAGTAGATGTTTTTTCTGGAGCTCCCTTGCTTTTTTTTTATGATTCAGCGAATGTTGCCAATTTGACCTCTGGTTCCTCTACCATTTCTAAATCAAGCTTGAACATCTGGAAATTCACTGTTCACATACTATTGAAGCCTGGCTTGGAGAATTTTAAGCATTACTTTACTAGCGTGTGCTGCTAAGTCACTAGCGTGTGAGATGAGTGCAATTGTGTGGTAGTTTGAGCATTCTTTGGCACTGCATTTCTTTGAGATTGGAATGGAACTGACCTTTTCCAGGAATCTGGATTGTTAGGCCCATGAATCAAGGCAGATTGGAAGTGGTCAAACAGGAGATGGCAAGAGTGAATGTCGACATTTAAGGAATCAGTGAACTAAAGGACTGGAATACATGAATTTAACTTAGATGATCATTATATCTACTACTGTAGGCAAGAATCCCTTAGAAGAAATGGAGTAGCGATCATAGTCAGCAAGAGAATCTGAAATGCAGTAGTTGGATACAATTTCAAAAATTACAGAATGATCTATGTTCATTTCCAAGGCAGACCATTCAAAATCACAGTAATCCAAGTCTATGCCCCGACCAATAATGCTGAAAAAGGTGAAGTTGAATGGTTCTATGAAGACCTACAAGACTTTCTAGAACTAACACCCCCAAAAAATATCCTTTTCATTATAGGGTACTGGAGTGCAAAAGTAGGAAGTCAAGAAACACCTGGCATAACAGGCAAATTTGGCCTCGGAGTACAAAATGTACAAGTTATATGAAATAAAATGTGAGTGAAAATCTACTGGATTTTCAAGCAGGGGATACATTTTCACAGCTTTAGGAAACAGAAAAAGGAAGAAAAGTTTCTCAGTATATGTACCACCCTATTCCATCCTTGTAATAATTTAGGAGGCAAAGGGAGATGAAGGCAAGACAGGAGGATCTCTGTAGGGACAATTTTATCCTCTCAAAACAGGTACAATAGAAATTAAAGATTAAAAATAAGTGGGAAGTTGTTGTATATCACAGGGAGCTGTCTGGTGCTTTGTGATGACCTAAAGGTGCAGGTTCAGTGTGGGGAGAGTGGGAAGGCAGTTCAAGAGGGAGGGGATATATGTACACTTACGGGTGATTAACGGTGTTGTACAGCAGAAACTAATACATCATTGTTAAGCAGGTATCCTCCAATTAAAAAAAAAAAAAAAAGATAGAGCAAACTTTTCTTCCTTGTGTTTCACTATAAAAAAGTAGCATAACATTGTCCAAGAAAGAATGGAGGCTTGAAACAGACTCACAGACATAGAGAACAGATTTGTGGTTGCCAAGGCAGAGAGGTTGGAAAAAGACTGGAGTCATAGTTTAAGATGAGCAGATACAAACTAGTATATATAGAACAGACAAAAAATAAGGCCTTATTGTACAGCACAGGGAATTATACTTAATATCCTGAAATAAATCATATTGGAAATATTTTAAGAAAAGAATAGATAAAACTTAGACAAATAAATGAGATTATAAGCTAAAATTTCATAAATAGGACACCCTGTTAAAAGAAACAAAAAGAAATTTCATACCAACAGATACCAAATTGAAGCAAAGATTCAATCAAGCAAAGATACACCAGATGAGTTTTCAGATCCCTTTGGGTGTCACTTGAGAGAATATTTGCACTGTACTCTGCTTCTCTTTGAAACTTTTCTCATAGGCAAGAGCCAGATGGATTATGTATTAGAAGAGGTTTTGTCTGGAGCATTTCCAGATGTCCTCATGTAGATATTTTCTTGTGAGTTTTTACTTCAACAATCTAGGTTGAATCCCTGATGAAAACTGGGTGAGGATGTTTTATTACTTCCCCAAGTGAAATAAAGTAAAATGTAAATATATTGTTCCTGGAAGGTGAGCTGTTTTTTTTGTTGTTGTTGTTTTTCTTTTTTAGCTCTTTCAAATAACCTATTTTGTATGTTGTTGTAAAATAAATATTTAATAGGACGGTATCCACTTATAGCTGAAAGAAAATATCCTAAATAAGCATCACTTGCAAAAGAAATCTGTATTTACTGCCTAGAAAGTGACAAAGCTAAATGGCATTGGTTCTAGCAGGATGTATGATAGCCTGCATCCATCTATTAGGGACCTAATGCAGAGTTCAAGTTACTCTTTGCCTAGAGAATGTGAAGAGATTCCCTGGATTTCGACACAAGCTCTCTAGACTACTGATGTGATTGGAGAACCATCAAAAGCTGTCTTAGTAGCTTTGTTTACCAATAGAGTATATGAAGAATACTGTAAAATAGTATAAAAATAGGATATAATTATACATAAAATATTCTTTATACATATAAGAATATGTATAAAATATAGTATAAAATATTTAACCATCACAAAGTCTTTCTGTTCAAATTTTGGTCTTTATTTTTCTATTTCCATTCTGGCAATTCTATTGCAGGACAGTTTTTAAATTACATCTTTTGAGACTCCCAACTGAGTTTAAGCAAATGACATCTATGTACTAGTTTAAAACCCAGCACTAGTACAATGCAACTTTTCTTAAATTATCAATAAATATTTATGATGGAATATTATAATGCAGGTTGAAAATTATTTTATGACCTCTGCTTTGTAAACCAGGGGGTATTATATGTTTTAAATAATTTACGACAATTTTGTAGATTTGGGGATTGTTTCAAATGCATCTAAATTTGTTGATAGAGCATTTTCTTTCTAGAAAAACTACTATTAAGTCTAAATTTCAATACCAAGACAATTTTAAACCATTAGAAGTTTATTCTGATTTAATAATTTTATGTCCATTACTGTACACAGTGGAAATCTGAGGCACACATTGTACTTCCAATAAAGTAAATTCACATGAAAAACAAAAAGAACTTTGTTCTTATGAGTCAAAGAAAAACTAAAAGCTTTAATTAACAAAATTAAAAAATTTAAAAGCTTTAATTAATCATTAAAAATATTATAAGAAAGCATACAATGCATGTTTTCCTTCTGGATAGTAGATGAATTTGGATATGATTAAATAAGTGGCTAAATAAAAGCTTATAATTTCCTTCTATCTTTCTTTCCATATGAACTTAGATTTTTACTTAAAGAACATTTAAAAATATGTATATTTGAGGCCTAAAATGTAACTTGGAATAAAAATAAGAAGGAAATGTAATAAATATATTCACACCATTTAGTATCCAATGATTATATTTGAGACAAACTATAAAGCTTTGAGATTTTCTTCCAGAAGTCTGTATAATTATGTTACAGCTTTAGAAACATTTTCCCAGATTTTAATTTATATTAGTGGGTAGCCTACTGATATCAATAAAATGTTTCAAAGAATATGAAATCCTTGTGTGGGACTTTTCTTCAAAATAGAACCATAGTTACCACTAAGGACGAATGCAATGATATTTTTTTCACCAATTACCATGTGGCTTCACATCTGCCACACTTCATAGTGAATAGCAGTTGCTACCCTTTGATAAATTATTTAATAGCTGGTAAGAAATCTGTTTGTGGTATAAGTTCTGTCCTTGATGACATACATTGTATAGGTACTAAAGGACATTTCTTGGAAAACATTTGAAGGATCTTAAAGACAGAAAATGAAGACAACTGCTTTCAGGAGGTTTATCTTGAATAAGAAGAGAAGACATGTTAATAATTATCAATAAATTATAAACCTTCTAGCGGACAAGATTTTGAATTGTTGTGTTTTCATATCTAGGTAGAGATCATTAACCAAACTAGTTGGTGATTCATTGGACTATAATATTTTGCATATGGTTTAAAGATGCAAAATACTGCTGGATTCAGGATTGGGTTTATGACACTGATATCATTGACTGCCATTAAGTCTGAGATTGTTAATATATACAATTTGTGACATGGTTAGAAAACAGAATTATCTATTTAACTAATACAAAGACAATAATTTAACATGTAAACTTTATACGGATGACCCTGTTTAAAAACTGAATACCAAAAATTATAAAATAAAAATTTTAACATATAAGTTAATAAAAACATGTGACAAAACATAGTGTTCCAAAGTTTATTTGGAATTTTTAATGGCCTTTCAATTTGCAAAAATCGATTGTCATAGGTATCCATCCATCCAGTGCTTAGTCATGTCTTTGCAACCCTGCACTATTGCCCTCCATCCTCCTCTGTCCATGGGATTTTCCAGGCTGGAAAATCTACTGGAGTGGTTTGCCATTTCCTTCTCCAGGGATCTTCCTGACCCAGGGATCAAACCTGCATCTCCTGCATTGCAAGCAGATTCTTCACCACTTGATCCATGTTGAGCAAATTTTAAATTGTACACTGACTACTTTTACATCTTCTTTGGATAAATGTCTATTCAAGTCCTCTGTCCATTTTTAATTGGGTTGTTTTCTGTTATTGGTGAGTTGCAGGAGCTCTTTCTACATTCTTATTATTAATTTTATACGATATATGATTTACAAATATATTCTCACATTCTGTGGGTTACCTTTTCACTCTATTGACTATATGTTCTGACACATATTATGATGTAGTCCAATTTATCCAATTTGCCTTTTTGTCACCTACAAGTCTTTTAAGATCCCAAAGATATATTAGTTAGTAGTCTGTCATCAAGTACTACAAAAAGATAGGTATCATAGGTATAATTTAGTATTTTTAAGTAATTTCTTGAGGGGAGCTGCCCGTGAGAACGGGGTCCTTTGTCTAAAGGACACAGCCCTGGGAGCTGCCTCAGTCCTTGAGGGTTTGCTTGCAAACATAGCTCTCTGTCCCGCCACCCCAGAGATTAGGCGATTATTTACTGCAGACACCTGGAGTTCTGGACAAACTTCTCACGCACAGGGAAATGTTATCTGGTGTAAGAAATAATAACAGGGTGCCATTCCCATGCTCTCAAGATTTCTTGTGACTTTTTGTAAGTTGTATAGGTCAACCAAGAAAAAATGTTAACTGTCTTGTCTTTCTCACGCTCTCCTGTATAAATATAAGATGCTGAATAAAGTCGTGGTCAGACCGCTTCCCTTTATGGAGACGTGTCTGATCCTCTCGACCCCATCTTTTTTGTAGTATTCTTTTGCTATAGTATTCTTTCTCAGCCGCGTTGTGCACGTTCTCGGGACCTGATCAACTTTGCTGGCTGGCTCCGGCAGGTGGCGCCCGAACAGGGACTCGAGAATCAGAGCGCAACGATGGCTGCTGCCCGTCAGGATTGAGGTAAGTAACGAGGAATTCCTAATTATTTGAAGTAAAGGGCAGGGAACGTTATTGTCAAGAGTAATAAATCATGGAACAAGGCAATAGCCGCCAGTTATTTGTACATATGTTGAAAACTATGTTAAAAGGCAGGGGAATTCTTGTAAATAAGTTACAGCTAGAGAAGTTTTTACTTTTTGTAGAAGAAGTTTGTCCTTGGTTCCCAGAGGAAGAAACGGTTAGTCTGGAAACTTGGAAGAAAGTAGGAAAACAATTGCAGACATATTACTCCTTACATGGTCCCAGTCGTGTCCCTGTGGATGCTTTTTCTTTGTGGACCTTCATAAGAGACTGTCTGGATCCTGAACATGAGGGGCATAAGATTCAAACGGCCCTCCAGGATTCCACAGAACCTGAAGTTGCAGAGCCTTCTGTCCCTCCACCTGAGCTGCTTTATGCCATGCCTGAGGGAACAGTTTGTAAGGCTGGAAGGAATGATGATGTGTTAAGCTCTGATAAACAGGAAGAGTTAAATGAACAAGCAGCTCAGTAACATAGAGAGGATATGCCTTGGGAGATGATGGTTAGCATGCAACCCCCCTTGGGAAAAGGGGAATTAAAGTATTCAGGGCTTTCTGAAGAACAGCTAGAGAATTTAATTCAGAAAATTGTTATAGCAGTAAAAAAGGATGCACAGGGAGACTCCCACTCCAGCCGGCCTGTGCCTCCAGCATATCCTCCCTCGGTTTTTCCTGGGCTTGACCCACCTCCGCCTTTTGTAGAACCGCGAGAGCTTATATCTATCCCTGCTTCTCTGCCCAGAAAAAAACATAAAAATTAGAAGTGAGATATTATTATCTCCTCTTCAACAAGCAATTAAGCGAGATAATGATGAAGGAGAACATATTCCCGAAATCTATCCAGTATTTGAAAATGCTCAACAGCAGAGGTATTATGAACTGCTGTCCTTTAAGCAACTAAAAGAGTTAAAAATGGCTTGTGCACAATACGGCCTGACTGCGCCATTTACTCAGGCTATTATAGAGGCTTTAGGAAATCAAAATCTGCCACCTAATGATTGGAAACAGGTTGCTCAGGCTTGTCTATCTGGAGGAGATTATTTACTATGGAAATCTGAGTTTGCTGAGCAGTGTGGGATCACAGCCGGTATCAATTGGCAACAGGGACTGAACACCACTTATGAAATGATGGTGGGAGAGGGGGATTATCGAGACACTAATAATCAACTCAATTATTTGCCTGGAGCCTACCCTCAGATTAGTGCTGCGGCTCTACGAACATGGAAAAAACTTCCAAATTCTGATAAAAAGACCGAAGATGTATCTAAAATTCGCCAGGGGCCAGATGAACCGTATCAGGATTTTGTTGCCTGCCTGCTTGAGGCAATTAGTAAAATGATAGGGGATGAGCAGGCGGGAATGGTGTTGGCTAAACAGCTTGCTTATGAGAATGCCAATTCGGCTTGTCAAGCTGCCCTGAGACCTTACAGGAAAAAGGGAGGCTTATCCGATTATGTACAGATTTGTGCCGATATCGGCCCTTTGTACGTTCAAGGCATAACTTTGGCTGCGACATTACAAAGAAAGACAGTCAAAGAAGTACTGTATCAACAACAAAAGCGAGATAAGGGATAGAATTTTGCAATTTGCTCACTATCACCAATTTCTCTTCCCAAAAATCGTTGTTTCTCATCCCCTTGCCGACGCCCTAACTGTATTTACTGTTGGCTCTTCTAATGGAATAGCTAGTTTGATTGTACAGGGCAATACCGCCACCTGGCGTACTAATTGTAAGTCAGCTCAAGAAGTAGAACTATTTGCTGTTTTCAGGCTCTATTACAAATCTCTGCTCCATTTAATTTATATTCAGACAGTCAATATATCATAAGAGCCTTAAACACTATTGAGACTGTTCCATTTATTGGTACCCTGAATTCTATTATCCAAACTCTTTTTCGTGATATACAACATTTAATTTGTTCCAGAGTTAATAAGTGCTATTTCAGTAATATTTGTGCTCACTCTGGACTTCCTGGACCTTTAGCACGAGGCAATGCTTTGGCTGACGAAGCTACACGTATGATATTTCCTTCATTGGAACAAATGGCAAAAACTTCCCACAGCTTACACCATCAAAACAGCAATAGCTTAAGACTTCAATTTGGCATTACTCGAGAAGCTGCCAGACAGATTGTAAAGCAATGTCAAACATGTCCTCAATTTTTTAGCATCCCCCATTATGGAGTTAATCCCCGAGGATTGTTGCCAAACGACATATGGCAAATGGATGTTACCCATATTCCTGAATTTGGTAAACAAAAATTTTTTCATGTTACTATTGACACCTTCTCTGGCTTTTTATATGCCTCTCTACAATCTGGAGAAGCTAGCAAACATTGTATAGCTCATTGCATTAAATGTTTTGTTTTTATGGAAACCCCTAAGACCATAAAAACAGACAATGGTCCAGGATACACTGGAAAAAATTTTCAACTATTTTGTACACAATTGTCTATCTCACATAAAACGGGTATCCCTTATAATCCTCAAGGTCAAGGAATTATTGAACGGGCACACCAAACTCTCAAACATCAATTGCAAAAACTAAAGGGGGAATTGTATCTCAATACCCCCTCCAACTCTCTAAACCATGCTTTATTTGTTCTAAATTTTTTACAATTGGATACATGTGGCCGTTCAGCAGCACAGAGATTTTGGAACTTTGATGTGCAAACAATAAGACCTAAAGTCTTTTGGAAAGACCCACTTGTGGGAAAATGGTATGGACCAGATCCTGTAATAATTTGGGGATGAGGGCATGTTTGTGTTTTCCCACAGGATGCCGAAGCACCGCGCTGGCTGCCAGAAAGGTTGGTATGCACGGCGGAGATGATCTCTAGTAAACCAGATGAGGAGACTGACAATTCAAGAGCATGATGAATTACCATCTCGGCAACAACTCCAGGCATTGATGCGAGAGGCACAGAATCGTATTGCTGTGCAGGGCGACCCGATATCGCCTTTAAGCTTCCTGATAACCTTATTAATTATCTTAAATCAGATTAATACTGCACATTCTGAAGAATATTTAAATGCTTACTGGGCTTATTTTCCCGACCCTCCCCTTCTCCAACCAGAGGGCTGGGAGGGTCGGTCTATTCCCATATACACTAATGATACTGTGGCTTTGGGTGGTTTTTCAGATAAACATATTATTCCTAATCAAGTTAATTTCTCTTATCATGGAGTGTTTGATCGTTTACCTATCTGTCTGTCTAGATATTTTAATTCAACAGGATGTCTTTTTGTTGGTGAGGCAAGATATGCCAATTCTGACAGTAGTTGGAACCTGGACATTCCTGGAGTAATGAAAGAATCTGGAACTCCTCAACGTCGTAATGGAACCGGTCCTTTAGATATCCCTTTCTGCGACTTTGGAACAAGGGGAAGAGTCACTGCTGCACCATGGAAACTGTGTCGAGATGGAACTGCTATGGTTTATAACATATTTGGGACAAATGAGTCATTGTGGGACTGGTCTCCAGACTCGGCCCAAAACCCTGGAGCTCAGGATAATAGAAACTTTGCATCCCGTATTTGGAATTTGGGCGGCTCTAAAGTGTTCCAAACAGAAATTTGGAAACTAGCTGCCGCCCTTGGATGTGAGGTTTCCTACCTTCAGGTGGGATCGAAAGTGAGACACAGTTATTATGGAATCTCACCAAGAGGTACCCCCGTGCATGTGTGCCTCACCCTTATGCTTTACTAGTATGATCTGTAAATATACAACCTGGGTCACAAAATTATGATATAACTTGTAACAACTGTACTTTGACTAACTGCATCAGGGGAATTACTAATCAGACTAGGGTTCTAGTTTTAAGACAGCCTGCCTTTGTTATGATTCCCATAAAGATCAATGGGTCTTGGTATGATGAAAGAGAACTTGAGCTTTGGAGGGAAGTAGAGGGTGCTTTGATGCATTATCGCAGGGGAATAGGGTTAATCATTCTGGGATTTGTAGCTTTGGTAACCCTTATTGCCTCCTCGATTACTGCAGCCCTGTCCCTGGCACAATCAGTGCAAACTGCAACTTTTGTTGATAATCTGGCACAAAAATATATCCGTTACCCTGGGGACTCAAGTAGATATTGACAAAAAGCTAGAGGACTGATTGAATGTCCTTTATGATGTTGTAAAATTTTTAGGTGAAGAGGTTCAAAGTATAAAGTTGAGATTATGGGTACAATGTCATGCCAATTTTCGATGGATCTGTGTTACCCCCAAAAATATAATGGTAGTATAACTGCTTGGGATAAGGTGAAAGCTCATTTAGAAGGTATTTGGCATAATGAAAATATTTCCTTAGATTTAGTGCATCTACATCAAGAAATACTGAACATTGAAAATGCACCTAGACATGATTTGGATGTTGCAAAAAGAGCTGAGTCTTTTGTTAAAGAACTTTTTCGACATGTACCTACCGTCAATAGTATTTGGTACTTGGGAGCAGCCATAGGAGGACTATTAATAATTTTAACTGTTTTATTTCTTGCACCTTGTTTAATTAAAAAACTGATTGATGATCTATGGATGATAAAGGCTTCCATTTATGGAAATTGTCTGCGGTTAAAGGAACATAAGCATGCGCCTATATAAAAAGAAAGGGGGAGATGTAGGGAGCTGCCCGTGAGAACGGGGTCCTTTATCTAAAGGACACAGCCCTGGGAGCTGCCTCAGTCCTTGAGGGTTTGCTTGCAAACATAGCTCTCTGTCCCGCCACCCCAGAGATTAGGCGATTATTTACTGCAGACACCTGGAGTTCTGGACAAACTTCTCACGCACAGGGAAATGTTATCTGGTGTAAGAAATAATAACAGGGTGCCATTCCCATGCTCTCAAGATTTCTTGTGACTTTTTGTAAGATGTATAGGTCAACCAAGAAAAAATGTTAACTGTCTTGTCTTTCTCACGCTCTCCTGTATAAATATAAGATGCTGAATAAAGTGGTCAGACCGCTTCCCTTTATGGAGACGTGTCTGATCCTCTCGACCCCATCTTTTTTGTAGTATTCTTTTGCTGTAGTATTCTTTCTCAGCCGCATTGTGCATGTTCTCGGGACCTGATTGACTTTGCCGGCTGGCTCTGGCAATTTCTGATATTCAGAAAGTCATAGGAATTTTAGCTTTCCAGAGAAAGTTACTATGGAAATGCAATTTAGATCTGAAAATATACAGTGCTTATGAGACAAAGTAAAAAAGAAAAAGATTAGATAAATTCATACATTTAAAATATAATATTATGAAGAGGTAATCCACTCTTTAAAGTGCTGTAAGAGGAAAAGAAAACATGATATTATATATATATACACACACACACACACTATAATGACAAACTAACTACAAATATTAAATACAGTCTTTAGTAGGAGAAAAAGGAGGAAAATTATCAAGATTCCTTCTTGTTTTTTGAAGAGACTGATGTGGCAACAATAGTCGATGTAACTGAGCTTCAGTCATATTCTTTCCCTAAGCTGTTGAGTTTAGGAATTACCTTCCTGAAACTACTTTATCTGTTAGCTAGAATTAGAGGGAAAGTACTGTTTGAGGAACTTCAAAATCTGGCAAAACCAATACAATATTGTAAAGTTAAAAAAAAAAAATTGACATCACTAGAAAAAAAAAAATCTTAATGTTGCTGCTAATAAGTTGTTTCAGTCGTGTCCGACTCTGTGCGACCCCATGGACTGTAGCCTACCAGGCTCCTCCGTACATGGGAGTCTCCAGGCAAGAGTACTGGAGTGGGTTGCCATTGCCTTCTCCACAAAATCTTAATAAGTACCTTCAAATTTCTAATAACATCAGGCACATATGTAATAGAGACATTACTTATTCAAATTTAGAATGATCTCAATAAGCTTTTGTACCTTGTGAAACCAAACACTCATAAATTGGATTACTTCCCTTGTTAAAAAAAAAAAAAAAATCCTAGTTAGTTCCTGTAATCATCACATGACGACACAGCCCTCCCTACCTCCTATCCCCAAAAAAAGAACCAGACTTTTATGAACCAGGAAGCAGGCCCTCAGGATACACTGAATCTGTTGATACCTTGATCCTAAAGTCATAGCCACCAGAACTATGAGAAATACATTTCTGTTGTTTATAAATCACCCAGTCTATGGAGTTCTGTTATAGCAGCTCAAAAGGACTAAGATATCAAGTATTTATGTTATTCATATTCTACAAACAAACTTAAGTTTTGTTTCATTTGGTTTTTTAATTTTTATGTGGCAAATAACCAACCTCTTTTATCTTCAAGACTTTACATTTGAATTATTTTCCTTAAAGAAAAATATTAAACAATGAAAAATCTGAACTTAACAATTAAGCATATATTCTGAATAAAGAATATACATTAAATGATAAATTTGTGTCTATTACTTCTGAAAGTTTACCTTATGTAAGTTTTTAAAAATAATTATCTAGGTTGTTCATGTGAATAAACAGTGGCTACTTTGAAAGAGTTCTTTGGTGAGTTTTGTAGTTTTTTCAACATGTCTTTATTTATTGAAACTGTTTCATAATTTGTTTTGGAATTTCACTCACAACTTACAGCCCATTCTTCTGAATGTCTTCATTGATGTCAGTAATTCTCTGATGCTAGATTTATGTGTGTGCCTGTATATCTGTATGTCTCCAGGTACTTAATAGCCAAAAGTCATTGGCAAATTGAGTGTTAAGTAGTTTTCCATGTTGATCAATTTCCTTTTTGTTTTGTTGGTCATCTGCTCAGTCTTGTCTGATTCTTTATGACCCCATGGACTGCATGCAGCATGTTAGTCTTCCCTGTCCATCACCAACTCCCAGAGCTTGCTCAAACTCATGACCATCGAGTCAGTGATGCCATTCAACTACCTCATCTGCTGTCATCCCCTTCTCCTCCTGCCTTCAGTCTTTCCCAGAATCAGGGTCTTTTCCAATGAGTTGGCTCTTCCCATCAGGTGGCCAAAGTATTGGAGCTTCAGCATCAGCATCAGTCCTTCCAATGAATATTCAGGGTTGATTTCCTTTAGGATTGACAAGTTTGATTTCCTTGCAGTCCAAGGGACTCTCAAAAGTTTTCTCCAACACCACAGTTCAAAAGCATCAATTCTTTGGTGCTGAACCTTTTTTGTGGTCCAACTCTCATATCTGTCCATGACTACTGGATAAACCATAGCTTGCACTTCACAGATCTTTGTTGGAAAAGTAATGTCTCTGCTTTTTAATATGCCATCTAGGTTGGTCATAACTTTTCTTCCAAGGAGCAAGTATCTTTTAATTTCATGGCTGCAGTCACCATCTGCAGTGATTTAGGATTTTTTTAGACAATAATCAAAAAATATGTATTTTTAAATGATTTGTTTTATTGGTATAAATGCTATTATTCACAATCTTAAATCACTGTAATTATATATCTATTGGATAAAGAATGCAGACCTGAAAGCTGACTACTACAAAGTGTACAATGAGCAGTAACTGCACAACTTTAGACACGTTTGCCATATTGTAATTTATTAATAGACTATACTTTATGTGTAATTGTGTTTTCAGTAAATGTATGTGATTAGTTTCAAAGGGAATAAATAATATCACTATATCAGTATAAACAAAATTTATATTCTTGTTTTGATTTTACTTCTTGTATTATTTTGGTATTTATGACAAAATGTTGATTGGAATTTGCTATTTTGATACAAAAGATCCCTTTCTAAATAGTCATTCATGCAGGTAAAGGAAATAAAACCTGGAATGAACTAACTTTTAGTTCCAAAGGCAGATTAACATTTTCTCTCTCCATCTAACCCATACGTAACTCCAGAGCCCTTTTAATTCTGTGAAATTAGAACAATTCTGGTTGTAAGCTAACTACTCATTTAGTTCAAAATTTTCCCAATTTTCAGGTGATTTGTGAGACAACTGTCACCTTACACAGAGTTGTATTTGTTTCTTTTAAACAAATCAATTATGGAAAGTGTATATTCCTGGCCTTTTCTCTGATAGATATCATGTTAAGTTGCAGAAGGATTGTATATCTCCTGCATCAAGACACTTTCCTAGAGGAAACATCCTTCTTTAGGAGTATTTTCATATTCTTTATGAAGTCAATAAGCTTCAGATTTCAAATGAGTGAACTATAGGAATAATTTCATCCAAGTGCTTCACTCCACTCCATCATTTCAGATAGCTAAATGGAAATTCAGACCCAGAAGGAGACTTGCCCAAATTAAATACTTGTCTAAATTTCTTAGCTTAACCAATGGTTAAGCTACAATTATTGTTAAATTTACTTAATAATGTTTGAATGTGGGAACACTATAGAAAATACTATGGCAGTGCAAAATTTAAGTGGAGATACTTTTAGAAGAAATAAAGTAGCCCTCATAGTCAACAAAAGAGTCCAAGAGGTTGACTGTGCAATCTCAAAAATGACAGAATGATCTAGGTTCATTTCCAAGGCAAACCATTCAACATTACAGTAACCCCCAGTCTATGCCCCAATGACTGATGCCAAAGAAGTTGAAGTTGACCCTTTCTATGAAAACTTACAACACATTATAGAACTAACACCAGAAAAAGATATCCTTTTCATCATAGGGGACTGGAATACAAAACAAGGAAGTCAACAGATACCTGAAATAACAAAGAAATTTGGCCTTGGGGTAGAAAATGAAACAGAGCAAAGGCTAAAAGAGTTATGTCAAAAGAACACACTGGTCATAGTAAATACCCTCTTCCAACACCATAAGAGATGACTCTACACATGGACATCATCAGACGGTCAGTACTCAAATCAGACTGACTATGCTCTTTGCAACCAAATATGGAGAAGCTCTGTACAGTCAGCAAAGAGAAGATCTGAAGCTGACTGTGGCTCAGATCATGAGCACTTTATTGAGAAATTCAGGTTTAAAGAACGTATGGAAAACCACTAGGTCATTCAGATATTACCTAAAACAAATCCCTTATTATTATACAGTGGAGGTGACAGATTCAAGGGATTAGATCTGATAGAATGCTTTAATAACTAAGGACAGAGGTTTATAACATTGTACAGGATGTGATGATCAAACCATCCCAAAGAAAAAAGAAATGCAAGAAGGCAAAGAGGTTGCCTGAGGAGCCTTTGCAAATAGTTGAGAATAGAAGAGAAGTGGAAGGCATGGAGAAAGGGAAAGCTATACTAAACTGAATGCAGATTCAGAGAATAGCAAGGAGAAATAGAAGCCCTTCTTCAATGAACAGTGCAAAGAAATAGAGGACAACAATAGAATGGGAAAGACTAGAGATCTCCTCAAGAAAATTAGAGTTATCAAGGGACTATTTCACTTAAGGATAGGCACTATAAAGAACAGAAATTGTAATAACCTAATATAAGCAGAGGGATTAAGCAGAAGTGGCAAGAATACACAGAAGAACTATACAAAACAGGTCTTAATGACCCACATAATCAAGATGGTGTAGTCACTCACCTAGAGCTGGATATCCTGGAGTATGAAGTCAGATGGGCCTTAGGAAGCATTACTACAAACAAAGCTAGTAGAGGTGATGGAATTCCAGCTGAGCTATTTAAAATACAGAAGACGATACTGTGAAAGTGCTGCACTCAATATGCCAGCAAATTTGGAAAACTCATCAGTGGTCACAGGACAGGAAAAGGTCAGTTTTCATTCCAATCCCAAAGAAGGGGGATGCCAAAGAATGTTCAAACTACCATACAATTCCATTCATTTCATACACTAGCACGGTTATGCTCAAAGTCCTTCAGGCAGTACATGAACTGAGAACTTTCAGATGTACAAGGTGGGTTTTGAAGAGGCAGAAGAACCAGAGATCAAATTGTCAACATTCATTAGATCATAAAGAAACAAGGGAATTCCAGAAAAATATCTACTTCTGCTTTATTCCTTTGACTGTGTGGGTCACAACAAACTGTGGAAAGTTATTAAAGAGATGGGAATACCAGGCCACCTTACTGGCCTCCTGAGACACTTTTTTTGCAGGTCAAGAAGCAAACGTTAGAACTGGTTATCAAACAACTGACTGGTTCAAAAAACTGGGAAAGGAGTATAAGTCTGTATATTGTCATCCTTATTATTTAACTTTTATGCAGGGTACATCATTGGCTTCCCAGGTGGCATTAGGGGTAAGAACCTGCCTGCCAAAGCAGAAGATATAAGAGATGTAGTTTTGGTGGCTCAGGCAGTAAAGCGTCTGCCTGTAATGCGGGAGACACAGGTTCGATCCCTGGGTCGGGAAGATCCCCTGGAGAGGGAAATGGCAACATAATCCAGAATTCTTGCCTGGAGAACTCTGTGGATTGAGGAGCCTGGTAGGGTACAGTCCATGGGGTCACAAAGAGTCGGACACGACTGAACGACTTCACTTTGCTTTACTTTGCTTTGGGAAGATCCCTGGGTTGGGAAGAGGCAAGGTGCCCACTCCAGTATTCTTGCCTTAAAAATCCCTGGGGAGCTACAGTCCATAGGCTCACAGAGAGTAAGACACAACTGAGGCAACTTAGTAGGCATGCATGCAGAGTACATCATGCAAAACTCCAGGATGGATGAATCACAACCTGGAATTAAGATGGCAGGGAGAAATATCAACAACCACATATAGGCAGATGATACCACTCTAACTGCTAAAAGTGAAGTGGAATTAAGGAGTCTCTTGATGAGGGTAAAAGAGGAGAGTGAAAGAGCTGGCTTGAAACTCAACATGGGAAAAGCTAAGATCAGAGATCAATTCCATGGCAAGTGGAAGGGAAAAATATGGAAGCAGTGACAGACTTCACTTGCTTGGGCTCGAAAATCACTGCTGACAGTGACTGCAGCCATGAAATTAAAATCAGCTTGCTCCTTGGAAGAAAGCTATGACAAACCTAGACAGCATATTAAAAAGCAGAGACATCACTTTATTAACAAAAGTCCATATAGTCAAAGTTATCATTTCATTATAGGCGTATGAGAATTGGAACGTAAAGAAGGTTGAGCATCAAAGAATTCATGCACTTTAATTGTGGTGCTGGAGAAGACTCTTTAAAGTTCCTTGGGCTGCAAGGAGATCAAACCAGATATTCCTAAATGAAATCAACCCTGAATATTCATTGGAAGGATTGTTGCTGAAGCTGAAGTTCCAAAACTTTGGCCACTTAATGCAAAGAGCCAACTCATTGGAAAAGACCCTGATGCTGGGAAAGATTGAGGCAAAAGGAGAAGGGGGCAGCAGAGGATGAGATGGATAGACAGCATCAGCAATTCAATAGACATGAATATGAAGAAACTCAGGGCGATACAGAGAACAGTGGAACCTGGGGTCCTACAGTCCACGAGGTCACAAAGAGTCAGACACAATTTTGTGATGGAACAATGACACTTTAGAGATAGAATGGGATGTGACATTGTATTTTCCATTTTGTCAAAAAAAAAAAAATTCAGTTCATTTCAGTCACTCAGTCGTGTCCGAATCCTTGCGACCCCATGGACTGCAGCATGGCAGGCCTCCCCATCCTTCACCAACTCCTGGAGTTTACTCAAACTCAAATCTATCAAGTGGGTGATGCCATCCAACCACCTCATCCTCTGTCATCCCCTTCTCCTCCCACATTCAATTTTCCCCAGCATCCGCGTTTTTCCAAATGAGTCAGTTCTTCACATCAGAGGTCCAAAGTATTGGAGTTTCTGCTTCAACATCAGTCCTTCTAATGAGTATTCAGCACTAATTTCCTTTAGGATGGACTGGTTGGACCTCCTTGCAGTCCAAGGGACTCTCAAATTCTCCTCCAACACCACAGTTCAAAAGCATCAACTCTTGGACACTCAGCTTTCTTTATAGACCAACTCTCACATCCATATATGACTACTGGAAAGACAGCTTTGACTATTGATGGGCCTTTGTTGGCAAAGCAATGTCTCTGCTTTTTAATATGTTGTCTAGGTTGGTCATAATTTTTCTCCCAAGGAGCAAGAATCTTTTAATTTCATGGGTGAAATCACCATCTGCAGTGATTTGGGAGCCCCCAAAAATAAAGTCTGTTACTGTTTCCACTATTTCCCCATCTATTTGCCATGAAGTGATGGGACTGGATGCCATGCTCTTAGTTTTCTGAATGTTGAGTTTTAAGCCAACTTTTTCACTCTCCTCTTTCACTTTCATCAAGAGGCTCTTTAATTCTTCTTTGCTTTCTGCCGTAAGTGTGGTGTCATCTGCATATCTGAAGTTATTGATACTTCTGGCAATCCTGATTCCACCTTGTGCTTCATCCAGTCCAGCATTTCTCATGATGTACTCTGCATATAAGTTAAATAAACAGGGTGACAATATACAGCCTGAAAGTACTCCTTTCCTGATTTGGAACCAGTCTGTTGTTCCATGTCCAGTTCTCACCATTGCTTCTTGACCTGCATGCAGATTTCTCAGGAGGCAGGTCAGGTGGCCATGTGTACCAGATTCTTTAAGAATTTTCCACAGTTTGTTGTGGTCCACAGAGTCAAAGGCTTTGGCATAGTCAACAAAGCAGATGTTTTCTGTAACTCTCTTGCTTTTTCAATGATCCAATGGATGTTGGCAATTTGATCTCTGGTTCCTCTGCCTTTTCTAAAGCCAGCTTGAACATCTGGAAGTAAATAGACCACGTACTGTTGAAGCCTGGCTTGGAGAATTTTGAGCATTAATTTGCTAGTGTGTGAGATGAGTGCAATTGTGCGGTAGTTTGAGCATTCTTTGGCATTGCTTTTCTTTGGGATTGGAATGAAAACTGACCTTTTCCAGTCCTGTGGCCACTGCTGAGTTTTCCAAATTTGCTGGCATATTGAGTACAGCACTTTCATAGCATCATCTTTTAGGATTTGAAATAGCTCAACTGGAATTCCATCACCTCCACTAGCTTTGTTTGTAGGGATGCTTCTTAAGGCCCACTTGAATTCCATTTCAGGATGTCTGGCTCTAGGTGAGTGAGCACATCATCGTGATTATCTGGGTCATGGAGATCTTTTTTGTATCGTTCTTCTGTGTATTTTTGCATAGTTCTTCTGTGTATTTTTGCCACCTCTTAATATCTTCTGCTTCTGTTAGGTTGATACCATTTCTGTCCTTTATTTTGCCCACGTTTGCATGAAATATTTCCTTGGTATCTCTCATTTTCTTGAAGAGATCTGTAGTCTTTCCCATTCTATTGCTTTCTTCTATTTCTTAGCATTTTGTTTTCTATTTTGCAAAAAAAAAAAAAAAATGAATGAACTTTATTGAAGATACCACCCTTATGGCAGAAAGTGAAGAGGAACTAAAAAGCCTCTTGATGAAGGTGAAAGAGGAGACTGAAAAAGTTGGCTAAAACTCAACATTCAGAAAATGAAGATCATTTCATCTGGTCCCATCACTTCATTGGAAATAGATGGGGAGACAGTGAAAACAGTGTCAGACTTTATTTTGGGGGCTCCAAAATCACTGCAGATGGTGACTGCGGCCATGAAATTAAAAGACGCTTACTCCTTGGAAGAACAGTTATGACCAACCTAGATTAGCATATTGAAAAGCAGAGACATGACTTTGCCAACAAAGGTCCATCTAGTTAAGGCTATGGTTTTTCCAGTGCTCATGTGTGGATGTGAAGAAAGCTGAGCGCCGAAGAATTGATGCCTTTGAACTGTGGTGTTGGAGAAGACTCTTGAGAGTCCCTTGGACTGCAAGGAGATCCAACCAGTCCATTCTGAAGGAGAGTAGCCCTGGGATTTCTTTGGAAGGAATGATGCTAAAGCTGAAACTCCAGTACTTTGGCCACCTCATGTGAAGAGCTGACTCATTGGAAAAGACTCTGATGCTGGGAGGGATTGGGGGCAGGAGGAGAAGGGGACGACTGTGGATGAGATGGCTGGATGGCATCGCTGACTCCATGGACATGAGTCTGAGTGAACTCCGGAAGATGGTGATGAACAGAGAGGCCTGGCATGCTGTGATTCATGGGGTCGCAAAGAGTCGGACATGACTGAGCAACTGAACTGAACTGAACTGAAACTAAGTGTTAGAGTGTGAATTCTAAGCTCCAGTTTATAATTTGGCATAAAATTCAGGACTTCTTCTTACTTGTTATTCATTCACTGAATCCCTCAACACTAGCTAATATTATAGATCAAAATAATTCTGAAACTTGTTTAGGAAGATAAGTCAGCTTTTATTTCAGGCAACTGCAATAGTGGTCATGATTATTGTAACAGAGAAAACTGTGGTCAAATTTGAATATAGCAAATATAGGTGGGAATTTGTATTCAATGAACAGAGTAAGAACTTCAGTGGATTGAAAATCACTAAAAGAATATGCTTAGGGTAGGGCATTCTTGTTAAGGTGGCCTAATACTTTCTTGTCAAAGGCAGACAAAGTATTTATATATCAAAAGTCGGGCATAAAACTTGATATCATGAGTGATCAGATATCAAGGTTGTGTGTAGGGGGAGACAGCAGGATTCTTTGTTAAGACTGAACAGACAGCTCAAGGACAGGACAGGGGCCAAGACTGAAGCCTAGTCAAAAACAAATGCTTTGAGGAACATGACTAAAAGTTAGCAAAGGAGAGAGTCTTTATTACCACCTTCTTAAGTTTAAGAATTAGTGTAGTTCTCATTGACAAACCTAGTGAAGTGAAAGTCACTCTATCATATCTAATTCTTTGTGACCCCATGGACTAGAAATCCCATGGAATTTTCCAGGCCAGAATACTAGAGTGGGTAGCCTTTCCCTTTTCCAGGGGATCTTCCCAACTTTGGGATCAAATCCAGGTCTCCCACATTGCAGGCGATTCTTTACCAGCTGAGCCACAAGGGAAGCCTGACAAACCTAGACCATGTATTAACAAGCAGAGGTATCACTTTGCTGACAAAAATATGTATAGTCAAAGCTATGTTTTTTTCCAGTAATCATGTACAGATGTGAGAATGGACCATAAAGAAAGCTGAGTGCCAAAAAAGTGACTCTTTCAAATTATGGTGCTGGAGAAGATTCTTGAGAGTTTCTTGGACTGCAAGCAGATCAAACCAGTCAATCCTAAAGGAGATCAATCCTGAATATTCACTGGAAGGGCTGGTGCTGAAGCTCCAATACTTTGGCCACCTGATGCAAAGAGCTGACATCCTGATGCTGGAAAAGATTGAGGACAAGAATATAAGCGACTGACAGATGAGATGGTTGGATGCCATCACTGATTCAATGGACAGGAGTTTGAGCAAAGTCGGGGAGATAGTGAAGGACAGGGTAGCCTGGCATGCTGCAGTTCATGCTATGGCAAACAGTCAGACATGACTTAGCAACTGAACAACAATAACAATAGTTCTTATTATATTCATATATCAGAATAATGAAATTATATATATGTAAAAAAGTGCATGTATATCATTTTAGTCTTTGTTTTGTAGATTTACATAAACAGATATGAAACCAACCTATCAATAAAGTTTAGTGTATGATCAATTTCCTCTGGCACTATTCTCATATGTTCTAGTTTGCTTTATAATTATTCTATACTTTTCTCATGTATAGATAATGCTTTTCTCCAAATAGGACCAACTTTTGATTCTTAAGAAAGAGTATATTTTAATAGAATTTATTCCAACAGGCAGAATTAAATATTTTCTTCAAGCATAAATAAAACAAGAAACTGTTGAGTCTAAAGAAAGTCCTTCTGAAGTTGATATTAAATGAGCATTTGGGAACTCTTAGAAAAATTAAGATAAAAAAATCTTATAACTAAGATTTTGCTTTAGATATGTAAATATGTTCTTAGAGCATGTAATCTATTTAAATGCAAATTCAAGAAGATGAGGAAGAGATGAGGAGGAGGAAGAGGAAGGGCAGGGAGAAAGTAAATCTTATAACAATGGAGGGGAAAAAATGTGGTCTTTTAGCTGGATTATCTAAATGCCAAACTCAATTAACTTTAAACTGTTCACATCAAGAAAATGTAAGAAAATATCCTTTAAAATCTGCCCATTTTAACTTACTATATGATATAATACTTTACAAGTGTCACAATACATTATGCTTTTTATGCTATAATATACAACTTATCACCAGCTAGTTGCTACACAACTTGTGGGGTTGTCTTTAAAAATTCATTATTAAAGATCAAAGAAAAAGTGGTTTAAAGAATATTTCAATAACATATGTGTCTCTCCTTGTTGGCACAGTGGAATGGACACTTGGGTCATTCTATTTTCCCCTGTCCAAAGGAAACTAAACTTTTGCTAATAATAAAATATATATATTTACATAAAATACAAAATAGATTGTATTCATATAAAATGTTCATTCTAACATTCTTTTTTAAGTTTTCCCTGTTTAATTATTTCTGCTCAGTTTGCTTTTTAAATCTGAATTCCACAAAGGATATTTTGCAGAAATAATGTGTTTGCTGTTGTTACTGTTATTGGCAATAGGAATGCAAATTACAGGGTTAACATCATTGACAAGCAATATTTTTTTAATTTGAAAAGCATTATAGCTGAAGCAACCTCTGCAGATTTTTATTTAGAAGATACCTTACCAGTGCCACAATTTCTCATTTGGGGAAAATACATATATTTGTTCAGTTCAGTTCAGTTCAGCCGCTCAATTGTGTCTGACTTTTTGTGACCCCATGCATCGCAGGCACGCCAGGCCTCTCTGTCCATCACCAACTCCCAGAGTTCACTCAGACTCACGTCCATCGAGTCAGTGATGCCATCCAGCCATCTCATCCTCTGTCGTCCCCTTCTTCTCCTGCCCCCAATCCCTCCCAGAATCAGACTCTCTTCCAATGAGTCAACTCTTCACATGAGGTGGCCAAAGTACTGGAGTTTCAGCTTTAGCATCATTCCTTCCAAAGAACACCCAGGACTGATCTCCTTTAGAATGGACTGGTTGGATCTCCTTGTGGTCCAAGGGACTCTCAAGAGTCTTCTCCAACACCACAATTCTTCAGCACTCAGCTTTCTTCACAGTCCAACTCTCACATTCACACATGACCACTGGAGAAACCATAGCCTTAACTAGACGGACCTTTGTTGGCAAAGTAATGTCTCTGCTTTTGAATATGCTATCTAGGTTGGTCATAACTTTCCTTCCAAGGATTATATACAAATTATACACACATAGAGGCATACACACACTCACAAACACAAGTTTGATACTCTATAATAGTTACAAAATGTTGATCTATATTTGATCTATATTTAAAGAGGCAATCCAATTATCAGCATGTTATCTTAAAAAGAGCGTTATAGCCTCTTAAACTCTGGTAATACTAAAGGTCATATAATTTCTCCATTTGAAATAACATTGAACCCAAAATGAACTACTTATTGAATAATATATCCTGTGTGTTTCACTTACAATGTTTTCTGGCGCTAAGAGAGAAAAAAAAAAGCAACAAAACTAAAACTCACTGGCTTAATATTTAAATAACACAACATCTAGCAGTAGTCTGATATTTAAGTTTTGTATTTCAATTGGGCTGAAAAAGACTGTGTGTGTTAGTCGCTCAGTAATGTCCAACTCTCTGTGACCCCATGGCCTTAGCCCACCAGGCTCCTCTGTTTATGGGACTCTCCAGGCAACGATACTGGAGTGGGTTGCCATGCCCTCCTCCAGGGACTCTTCCCCACCCAGGGATGGAATCTGCATCTCTTATGTCTCCTGCATTGGTAGCTGAGGTCTTTACCGCTACCACCACCTGGGAAGCCCTCTAAGGCTACATGCTTATTTAATTCTAAGGAGTAAACACTGCAATGAATAGCATGAGTTGGACTTCTGAATGTGTCAGGAGTCCACAGGACAACCCTCAGTTTTGATGACTCTACAGAAGGACTCAGAGAAATCAGTAGCTCTTAAATGATTTATTACACTGAAAGGGTACAAGTTAAAATCAGCAAAAAAGAAAGAGTTCATGTGGTAGAGTGCAGGAAAAAACAGCACATGTTTCCAGCAATTCTGGAAATAGCTCCCATCTAAATCACCAGGGGGTGGGTTTAATACTCCCAGCAAGGGCACACACACAAAAAAAATGCTGCCAACTTGGAAAGCTCATACAAGCCACAGCATCACAGGGGCAGTACCCCATATGACTGACCTCAGCTAATCACACAAAATCACCTGCATCCATGATCCATCATATTGTTGTGATATACATATTCACTCATACAATAAGGCCTCAGGTAAACCTCTTAGGCAGAATATTCCAAGGACTCAGGGGTTATCTTCCAGAGAGCTGACCAAACACCCTTCTCTGGAATATGCAGGTCGGAGCAAGCCAGTCCTGCTGAGTTAACCATTTTCTTACCACGGAACCAAACACAGACAAGAAGGATGGGTATCGTGACTGGGCTTAACTAGTGAGGACCCACTCTTGGATCTGAGGTTGGTTTCCAAAACTGGACTTGTTGTTCCATAGATTGAGGAATGAAATGGCCATTAAGGCCTCAGTTATTATACAAAAGGTGATTTTCCCTACTTACCTCTCTCTATATAAGCCAAACATAAGGTACAAGGAATAGAGAAGCTGATTAGGAAAACAGGCAAGAAAAAATATGACAAATTTGGAAACAAAAAGTTCCAAGTGTCTTAAATGCAAATTAACTTCTCTATTTGGGGAAGCTAAGCATACCCTAAAATTAGGGTATTCTTTTTCTTTTTCTTATTCAAATATTGTTATGAAAATAGTAAATACATTATATAGAAAGTGGCACCCCACTCCAGTACTCTTGCCTGGAGAATCCCATGGATGGAGGAGCCTGGTGGGCTGCAGTCCATGGGGTCGCTGAGGGTTGGACATGACTGAGCGACTTCACTTTCACTTTTCACTTTCATGCACTGGAGAAGGAAATGGCAACCCACTCCAGTGTTCTTGTCTGGAGAATCCCAGGGACGGGGGAGCCTGGTGGGCTCCTGTCTATGGGGGCGCACAGAGTCGGACACGACTGAAGCGACTTAGCAGCAGCAGTAACATGGATGTTAAAGAAAATCTAACTTGGAATATATCAATAAATCATTCATTTATGTAATCAATCAATGAATTTTTGTGAATTATAAATATTACACTAGGTGCTTGAAGAGTAAAGCTTTTATCCCAAAGTACATTGTGATTTAGGAAAAGTAGTAGGCATTGAATATTTTTTTTCCATCAAATACTATATGTGTGACCTTCAGTAGCTTATTTAATCTCTCTGGTCCTCAAATTTATCTTCCCTAAAATTATATAATTATTCTTACACTCAGAATCTGTATGAACAATAAACAAAAATATAAATAAGGCTTTGGCAAGTAATGCAGTCTTTTCTCAAAATCATGCTTTGGATGAATAGAACTGGATCTTGTGTTAGGACAGGTATTGAAAATTCAGATCCTTGAGTAACTTAATGTCAAAATTAAGTACACAATACTCAGGAATCCAGCCATTAAGACTTTTAGGAGCTCCTATGCACCTACTTTTGTTCTCTTCTGGAACAGTATATTTTCTCACTTAATTATATGAAATTTACTAATTCTTTGGACTTCCCTGGTGGCTTAGACAGTAAAGAATCTGCCTTCAATGCAGGAGACCTAGGCTTGATCCTTGGGTCAGGAAGATCTGGAGAAGAGAATGGCAACCCACTCCAGTATTCTTACCTGGAGAATTCCATAGACACAGGAGCCTGGCAGGCTACCATCCATGGGGTCACAAAGAGTTAGGCTCAACCAAGTGACTAACACTTTCACTTTCACTAATTCTTTAGTATTGCATATGAAAGGGTTTGCTGCTGCTGCTGCTAAGTTGCTTCAGTCGTGTCCAACTCTGTGCGACCCCATAGACGGCAGCCCACCAGGCTTCCCGTCCCTGGGATTCTCCAGGCAAGAACACTGGAGTGGGTTGCCATTTCCTTCTCCAATGCATGAAAGTGAAAAGTGAAAGTGCAGTCGCTCAGTCGTGTCCAACTCTAGCGACCCCATGGCCTGCAGCCTACCAGGCTCCTCCGCCCATGGGATTTTCTAGGCAAAAGTACTGGAGTGGGGCTAGATTTGAACCAAAATCCAGAATATCAAATCATTTTAAATGTTTCTACTTGTTGCTGTTTAGTTGCTAAATTGTGTCCAACTCTTTTGTGACTCCAGGGACTGTAGCCCACCAAGCTCCTCTGTCCATGGGATTTCCCAGGCAAGAATACTAGAGTGGGTTGCCATTACCTTTTTCAAGATATCTTCCAGACCCAGATATCAAATGCATATATCCTGCATTGGCAGGTGGATTCTTTACCACTAAACCACTGGGAAGCCCACTTGGTTTTTGTTATATATGAGTGAGGAACATAAATGCCCATGAGCATGCTATCTAGTAACATTTCAATTTATTTCTTTCCTCAGGTTAAAGAAAAATGTGAGCATTTTCTCCTCCAGGATTTTCCTCTCACCTGGAATTTGGGGCCCAAATTGTGTTTTCATTTCTTCCTTAATGATGTGGGGGTTTTGTTGCTGTTCTTTTCAGTTTTGCTCCTTCTTGCATGATTTTTTAACTATTTAGGCACAGATCCTGTGGTGTTGGAGAAGACTCTTGAGAGTCCCTTGGACTGCAAGGAGATACAACCAGTCCATCCTAAAGGAGATTGGTCCTGGATGTTCATTGGAAGGACTGATGTTGAAGCTTAAACTCCAATACTTTGGCCATCTGATGCAAAGAGCTGACTCATTTTAAAAGATCCTAAGGCTGGGAAAGATTGAGGGCAGGAGTAGAAGGGGATGACAGAGGATGAGATGGTTAGATGGCATCACTGACTCAATGGACATGAGTTTGGGTAAACTCTGGGAGTTGGTGATGGACAGGGAGGCCTGGCGTGCTGCAGTCCATAGGGTTGTAAAGAGTCGGACACGACTGAGAGACTGAACTGAACTGAATTGACTTTATGAAGAAGCAAAAATTTTCAAGACTCTGCTATCTTCAAACAAACAAACAAACAAACAAAAACAGTCAAATGGTCCCTCCAAGATCTGACTTTTCCTAACATACTGATCATCTACATTTCTCAATGTAGAGGGGCCTCAGGACCGATAATGTGAGAGATCAATCAGAAATAGAAAAACTATAAAAGCAACAGACAAAGAATGCCATGAAGAAAACCTCAGTCCCCACTTCCCGACAAACACAGAGACAAACACTGAAGAAAGTCATCAGCAATAAAAAAGATTAAGGAAAGACCAGAAGTACAGAATGTCACAGAAATATGACAAAGGACGTTTTTGCTATGATTTCCAATTATTTTTCAAATTTCACTTAAAAACAAAATTTTGCTTTCTTTATAAATATATAATATTTATTTTTCTTCCTTTTTATATATTTCTCACTTTAGGTGATGGCAAAACATGTGATATAGTTAATATCAAACAGAAATTAACTAACAAGTATTTTCAATTGTAAAATTTTATACAGACATAGGGACTAGGACTAGTTTTTCTAAGATGAGTTTACCTCTTTGATACCTAATAGCTTTTGTTCAGTTTCTATACAAATTGAAATGGGAAATAAAAGCAATAAAAATTCTCCAGTAAGTTCTAATGATACTAATATTTACATAGTAGAAGCCATGCCTGCAAGAATATCTCTAAAGGAACTTATTTTCTATAATAAATATTAGCTTGTTCACAAACTCTAATTTCCACTAATGGAAGGGGAAATATAACTAGGAGATTAAACATGTCATTATTTCTCCCCCTTTCTTTTCTCACTCTGAGTTATTTTGGGGCATTGTATTCAGTCAATGTAATGTTCAAACTTCCTATGCAGTCTGTCCCCCTGGGGTACTCCAGTGCCCTCCTCAGTTCCTGATGTATATGAAAACACAGAAATAATTATTTTTCTTCAAGAATGGAGCCCATTCACTTTTTACACATTGCCAGTGACCACCAGCTGTGCAGCAAAAGGCTACAGAAATACCAGCAGAAATAGCAGAAGGAAGTGTCTGCTCAGAAAACCAGGACGCCAGCAGATTCATGTGCAGCACGTGAAACATTTTGGAGTCTTTTGGCCTCCACTGAGCAAGAGAATCTGAAGAGTGCTGTTGCCCGGGCTTTCATTCCCTCTGCTCTTTCTGCTCTCCTCTCCTGTACCATCTCGCAGTCAGCAGGGAAGTAGGACAACCGTGCAGATTTTCCTATATCCTTTTGTCACCTGCCTATCTCAATACACAAACCATCCTTATGCAGGGTGCACCAGGTCCTTACTCCTCTCTGCTCCTTCATATTCCAGTCTGCAGTCCTGCTATCTGTAAGGGTGCCCTGCTTCCCTCCTAGACAAGAAGAAACTATGTGATCATACACTGGGTTCTTTCCGCTATGAGAGTCTATAGTCAGACACCAAAATAGTGCTCCTTGTAAATAAAGAGTTTTCGAGACATGTGTACCCCAGTGTTCATCGCAGCATTGTTTATAATAGCCAAGACATGGAAGCAACCTAGATGTCCATCAGCAGATGAATGGATAGGAAAGCTGTGGTACATATACACAATGGAGTATTACTCAGCTGTTAAAAAGAATACATTTGAATTAGTTCTAATAAGGTGGATGAAACTGGAGCCTATTACACAGAGTGAAGTAAGCCAGAAAGAAAAACACCAATACAGTATACTAATGCATATATATGGAATTTAGAAAAATGGTAATGACAACCCTGTATGCAAAACAGCAAAAGAGACACAAATGTATAGAACAGTCTTTTGGACTCTGTGGGAGAGGGAGGGGGGGATGATTTGGGAGAATGGCATTAAAACATGTAAAATATCATATAAGAAATGAATCCCCAGTCCAGTTCAATGCAGGATACAGGAAGCTTGGGGCTGGTGCACTGGGATGACACAGAGGGATGGTATGGGGAGGGAGGTGGGAGGGGGGTTCGGGATGGGGAACATGTGCATACCCATGGTGGATGCATGTTGATGTATGGCAAAACCAATACAATATTGTAAAATAAAAATAAAAAAAATAATAAAAAGTTTTCTCATTTAATAAGAGCTAAATTTCAAAACTATTTGAAAGTTATTTCAGGTTTTTAAAAAAATATATTAATTATTTAATCCATTGTAAACTTATTTTCTGTGTAAGATTTGAGATAAGGTCTAGTTTCATATATTTATGGATTGACAGTTTTTCCAACAACATATATTAACTAACCCATTCTTTCTCACTGATGGAGATAACAACTATACTAAATATAAATTTTCCACATACCCTGAAATCTCTTTTTGGATGTTTACTCTGCTTCATTCATTTACTTGTCTATACCTAAATCATGTTGATTACATTAAAAATTCTGTATCATATGCTGTGAAATTTGGTAAGGTAAGTTCATCTCATAGATATTCTATTGACAATATTCTTAGACAGTCTAATATACTGATTACCCTATTAATATCAAGATCTCTTTTCCCTCTTTCCTAATTATTCAAATTCTGAAAGGGAACATGTATAAAAATAATTAAAGGTCATTTTATTTCCTATGCTGTCAAATCTCCCTCTCTAAGAATATTGTACACTATTTCACTTATTCATCTGCACTTTCAAGACTTTAACTATCATACTAAATTGTTATTGTTTAGTCACTAAGTTGTGTCTGACTCTTTGTGACCCCATGGACTGTAGCCCACCAGGCTCCTCCCTTCCCCACTAAACATATACTTAGTTCTCTGCTTTGTTGCTCAGTTGTGTCCAACTCTTTGTGATCCCATGGACTGTACCATGCTAGGCTTCCCTGTCCCTCACCATGTCCCGGAGTTTGCTCAAGTTCATGTCCATTGAATTGGTGATGCTATGCCACCTCTCATTCTCTGCCACCCTCTTCTTCTGCCTTAATTTTCCCTCAGCATCAGGGGCTTTTCCTGTGAGTCACCTATTCCTATCAGGTGGTCAAAGTATTGGAGCTTCAGCTTCAGCATCAATCCTTCCAATGAGCATTCAGGGTTTATTTCCTTTAAGATTGACTGGTTTGATCTTCTTGCAGTCCAAGTGACTCTAAAGAGTCTTCTCCAGCAACAGAGTTTGAAAGCATCAATTCTTCAGCACTCTGCCTTCTTTACAGGCTTCCCTGGTAGCTCAGATGGTAAAGAATCCTCCTGCAATGCAGGAGGCCCCTGTTCGATTCCTGGGTCAGGAAGATCCCCTGGAAAAGAAATAGCTACCCAATCCAGTAATCTTGAGCTTCCCTGGTGACACAGCTGGTAAAGCATCTGCCTACCATGTGGGAGATCTGGGTCATATCCCTGGGTTGAGAAGATCCCCTGGAGAAGGGAACTGCTACCAGCTCTAGTATTCTGGCCTGGAGAATTCCATGGAATATATAGTCCATGGGGTCGCAAAGAGTCGGACACAACTGAGTGACTTTCACTGCCTTCTTTATGGTCCAGCTCTCACATCATACATGACTACTGGAAAACCATAGCCTTGACTATATGGAATTTTATTGGCAAAGTATACTAAAATCATGGTCTTAATGTTCAATCATGAGGCAGATCATTTTTCCTCAAAACTCCATTGAGTAGCCTGAAATATGGGGCTACATGATGGTTAATTATATGTGTCAGTTTGATGGGGCTGAAAGATGACCCAGAGCTGGTAGAACACTCCTATCACAACTATTTCCTATCCTGAGAAAATGATAATCAACTGCACATAGACATTTTTAATCATTTTTTTCTTGTATGAAAGCAATGTAATACTGACCATACGCTCCTGGAAAAGTGCTACTTTTATTCAATAATATATTCTTAGACATCTTTCATTTCTGTACTTGAGAATTCTAAGATAATTCCACAAAATACCTCAATGAATAAAGAGAAAAAAATGTAATTTCCTCAGGATAATTTTTTTTATGAACCAAACATAATTTTCAGTCAGGGCTAGCACTGCGAAACATAGCCTATTGTATTTAATTCAAAATGAAATAGTTGAAAAAGAGCCTGTTGACTCAAAAATGGATAATTATGAATGTAACTCAAAAAAGTCAAGTTGATCAACAATGATTTCTAGCTACTTACTTTCAATAATTAGAAATATTGTGCACAATGGAGGAGTTTTGTCACCTTACTGCACCTTTGAGCATTTTCACATTTTAATTTAAATCTGGGAAAAATTTTTCAGAAACTCCAAGACAGTTTTGAAAACTTACACTAGATTCTTAGCATCATAGTTTCATTTTCTGTGTCTAAACATGTCACTCAATGTGACCGAGATTGCATATGATTCCTTCAAAAGCTTTAGTTGTGAAAGCAGACATTGTATTACATCAACTACAAAATGAGTGGCAGAAATTATACTTAAAATGATACTTGAAACCTATAAATTAGAAATGCAAGGAAAATGGTGAAAATATATTTAGAGAGGCAATATAGCCAACATTCCTCAAATACAAAGTTTTAAAATAAAATTACATGATAAAATGTAAAAATTCTATACATCAGTGTCTCTTTTGCTGTCTTGTACACAGGGTTATTGTTACCATCTTTCTAAATTCCATATATATGCGTTAGTCTACTGTATTGGTGTTTTTCTTTCTGGCTTACTTCACTCTGTACAGTCTTATGGACTCTGTTGGAGAGGGAGAGGGTGGGAAGATTTGGGAGAATGGCATTGAAACATGTGTAATATCATGTATGAAACGAGTTGCCAGTTCAGGTTCGATGCACGATACTGGATGCTTGGGGCTGGTGCACTGGGACGACCTAGAGTGATGCTGTGGGGAGGGAGGAGGGAGGAGGGTTCAGGATGGGGAGCATATGTATACCGGTGGCGGATTCGTTTTGATGTTTGGCAAAACTAATACAGTGTTTGAGGTTTAAAAATAAAATAAAATTAAAAAAAAAAGAAATAAAAAGGCACTATCTGGAATAAAAATATGTAAAAATTCATTCAAATGATTTTTAAATGTCTTAATCATCCATTTTTATAAAAGTAAATACTTGAATAATTTCAAAACAACCATTGGTAGATTTTTACTCTCAGACAATTCACTAAGAGGCAGGACAAAATTTAAAATGCATGAAAACAAGTAGAACAAAAATAACTGAGTGAAAGCTAAATAAAAAATATTAGCAAAAGAGACAAAAAACTGAAATGGTATAAAACCATCCCCATGTTGCATACACTCACATATGAAAACAATTAGTGACTAAAAATACATCTGAAACTTCAACCCCAATTGTTTTTGACTCTGCAGTGTCTGAATATAAAGGTTTAAACTGTCTTTACCTAATTTCTAGTAACATTCAAGTCTTCACCATATCCATACAAATGACTGAGCTCAACTGTTCACAGGAAAATGTTGCCATATTTTCATATGTGAGCATAAAGCAAAGCCATAAGCAAATTTTTATCAATGGTATATGACTTACATAGTATCTTTAAAGATGTCTTGTTTATCAACAGTTTAAACATAACCCTTTAAAAATTTATCATGATTCAAATCCCAATAAAAAAGGCTTATTGTCTGTGCATTCTTTATTCCTCTTATCTGAAATCTCACTGCTACAGAAGCAGTATCTATATGGGTCTTTTATTCTTTCTGACTTCTGACTGCTGACAATACATCATTGAACAGAGACAAGACAAACAATGAAACTACTGTGACTTACTGTCAATAAGAGACACACTACAATTCCCAGGATGTTTCTTTGAAAAAGTTATAACCATTCAATTTGAGGAAGAATGAAGTGTTTCTTTAAAACTTTAGAGAGCTTTATGAAAAAGTCTTACTATAAATATTAATAGTTTTGAAGTCTTTCTAACTGAATGGAATGTAAATATTAGGAGTTCATCAATAATGAATATCATCTCTTCAAAAAACATATTACTTTAAATACCCCAGAAATTTTTTTTTTAATTTCACATATTCTTCACTTTTAACTAAATCATCTGACTCATTCAAATTTTTCCACTTAAGGAAGACAACAGAAAAAGGGCCCCTTTATTTCAGTAGCCGAAACTGACATTCTGAAATAATATACAACCAGACTACAGAAAGCTTAAGGGAAATTGAGTGCTCTCAGTCAGTGAATCTTAGACTAGTGTTCCCATGCTATTAATAAAGCATGCTGTTTACCCCCTAAATTCCAGCTTGTTCCCCTATTCATCTGACTGTTATTACAGTCAACTCCCAGGTGTTTATAAATCCTCTACCTTTTGTGAAAAATATCTTTTAAAAGATACTTTAGGGTTATAAAAGATATATTAGCACTGTGACTTTCCTCTGGGTTCAAAAAGGAGATTTCTAACAGAGAAAAGTCTCTTTTATAAAAAAGAAACTGAAATTACGAAACTTGTAAAATATGACTGTATCACAGGGTAAATCTAAGAGTCTACAAGAAGGCTCAATGTTGAAAACTTTTTCCTTGGAGATTTATATCTACTTTAGACTTACATCAATCTGGAAGAGAATTCTCTCAACAAAAGAAGGCAGAAAGTATTTTAGATTTAAATTTAGTATTAATTTTTAACTGAATATTTCTGAGTTCTTATTCCTAATGATTTTTGCTTATAGAAAAAAAAAACATAAGACATACATAAAAATATTTGGGTAAAATTGGTGCAGAGCTTATGTTAGCTTTTCCATTTATCAAGTACCATGTACCACAACTGAGGTGACTGAGCACACATACATATACCCCCTTACCAGCTATTTGTTGTTGCTAAGATATGTCCCACTCTGTGACCCCATGGGCTGTAGCCTGCCAGGTTCCTCTGTCCATGGGATTTCCCAGGCAAGATTACTGGAGTGTGTTGTCATTTCCTTCTCCAGGGCATCTTCCCAACCCAGGGGTCAAACCCTGCAGGATTCTTTACTGCTGAGCCATCAAGGACGCCCCTGCACCAATGATCAGAAGCTCCATAATCTTGAACTAGGATTCATCTCCATAATCTTAAACTCTAATCTATCTTCTTCTGGATAGAATGGAGCTTTCCCATAAACGTGTTAATCCTCTGAATAAAGTCACTAATCTTGTAGTGGCTTCAAAGACTTCATATGCCTGGTAAAATAACTATTTACTCATTTCACTGAAGTACATAAATTACTTAGAAAAATGGCACCATATCTGCTTCCCAGGCCAGAGTTTCTCAACCTTGTCACTATTGACATTTTTTTACATCAGGTGATTCTTTGTTCTGAGAGGGTGTCCTATGCAATGTAGAAATTTGACTAGCATACTGGACCTTTATCCACCACATGCTAATAGTCTCAACTCTCCCAGTCATGATAGTTAAAAATGCTTTTAAACTATAGATTGTGAACTTTCAGCCTGCTTTCACCTTTCCTTTAAGAGATATGCACTCATAGTAATGATAGCTCTATCAAACGTCTGCTTTGGTAGAGATGTTTCAGACATGTCTTACAGTAGAGTGACAACAAAATCAACCAGTGCATCATTAAACATGAGCCTTCATTCCAAATATGGAGGCAATTCCAGAGAAGGGTTTTATGTTAGGGGAAGGAATGTACAGTACTCTGAGAACTTTATTATGAGGATGACTCTGCTGCTTTCAGAAATAATTGCTCAGGATTCATTTTCAAAAGAGGGAGGAATTGCCTTTTTTTTAACCTATTATTTATTTATTTTTAATTAATTTTAATTGGAGTATGGTTGCTTTACAATGTTGTGTTTATTTCTATAGTAGAGCAGAGTGAATCAGCTATATGTATATACATATATGTACATATCCCCTCTTTTTTTGGGGGGGGATAGTTACATACCCTGATCTCCCTGGTGGATCAGAGGGTAAAGAATCTGCCTGCAATGCAGGAGACCCAGGTTCAATCCTTGGGTTGGGAAGATCCCCTGGAAGAGGGCATGGGAACCCACTCCAGTGTTCTTGCCTAGAGAATTTCATGGACAGAGGAGCCTGGTGGGCTACATTTCATGAGATCACAAAAAGTTAGTCATGACTGCCTAACACATACAATGGGAGTGGAGATCTACGCATACCCAGAGCCATGGACTCATTACATCCCTGGTGGAAATCAATATGGATTTGGAGAAGAGTATAGGACCTTCCAATGACAATTTGTAAGCTCTCCTAAAACCAGGAAGCAAAATTTTGTCTATATTTGTCTTTCAAAACAAACCTTGCACAAAGACTACAGACAAAATATTGCATGGTGTTTCATTGCAAAAATCATCTGAAATTTAATTGGGCTAAAACTAGAGAAAAATCCTTCCCTTTGAGTGAGTTTTCAGTGACCGTTCCCACCCCTTTTTTCTGCCAAAGTTTTGGAAAAATATCATAGCCTTCAGGAGAATTTCAATGAGAAAGAATCTGCTTCCCATTTGAAACTCTGAGACAAAAGATTCTTGAGAAAAACACACAGCACCAACACATAGAGACTGTAGGAGAGATGGAATGGTTGGGTTAGACAGAGAGAAAGTTCAGGGCAACACATCCTCCTTCTCATGTTCTTGTTATGGTCTGCAGGAAGCTTGAGTGTTTTTTAATGCCTCAGTGGAAGAAAAAGGCTTAGACAAACTGCATAGGCAATGGATCTAAAAAGTTTTGGGCTTTGGGCAAGAAGATCTCAAAACATGGATATCTCAAAATGTGGGGCATTTGGGGTGGTTACATATACTGAGAGTGGAGATTCACACATACTCAGAGGCAGATGTGGACCCATTACACCCTTGATGGATAGCAGTAAAGATTTGATAGCACCAGAGGTCCTTTCCAATTTGTAACCTTCTCCTAAAGCTAATGGACAAGCAGGAATAAAGAAAAAAAATATAAGAATAGGAAAGACAATATAAACTGGTATTTTTTAAAGTACAACATAGGCAGAATTCTGGCATTAAAAGTGGGGGGGGGCAAAAAGAATTAAACTAAGATGAAGTTTACTAAATCAGAAATATAATGACAACCTTTATATTTTTAATAAATAAACATTAATGTTTGAGTTTTATGCCTGTCTCTAGTATCTTGTATTTACCAAGAGTTATTTTCTAAAGTATTCAATCATTTAAAACTAAGAAGGAGTGAAAATTATCCATTCCAATATATATTTATTCAATTAAATAATTAAATATTGAAATAATTAATTGCTGGACTGCTTTCTAGGCTCAGGGGTAGCAGTTCAACTTTGTTTATAACTATCCGTTACTGTTCTGTTCAAGCTTCCTTGATTTGTATACATGAGCCACTAACAGTTATTATGAGTAACATTAATTTTTATTGCTGAAATCATATACTGCAATGATTTCTCAAATAAAATTACTCCTGAATCATTTTTGCATTAATGCAGCATTTAGGGCTGAATTCATGGGCATGTGACCAGTAAAAATGAAAGAGCATAAGGCCCTGTACTGAGAAGGGCCCCATGATTAATGTTCGGTAACTGTCTTAACATTACTAATAATGTTCTTTATCTCAGAACTGCTGTTTTACAAGGGAGTCTAAGTGCAATGGAGTAAGCTGTGAGCAAAGGAGATATACTTAATATGTTTGTCAGACATTCCCTGTCATCTGACTTGCATATATACTCATGAGCATAGGATCTCTGTGGACCCATGAACCATAGGAAAAGGGTTAGAAAGAAAAGAAAGTGTGCTCAGTCTTGTCCGACTCTTTGCGACCCCATGGACTGTAGCCTACCAGGCTCCTCTGTCCATGGGATTTTCCAGGCAATAGTACTGGAGTGGATTGCCATCTCCTTCTCCAGGGGATCTTCCCGACCCAGGGATCGAACCCAAGTCTCCTGCTTTGCAGACAGACGCTTTACCGCCTGAGCCACCAGGGAAGCACAAGGGTTAAGGAAGAAAAAGGTTTAAGCCAGATTCAAAACAAGTCCAGGGGAAGTGTGTGTGTGAGCTCTAGGACTGAGTAAGCCTGGGTACTGACAACTATAAGAAGCCACACTTTGCACCTGAAACAGAACTCACAAAGAAGGCAATGACATTCCAAGAAACATCGACAATCAAAGAACCCTCTGAATTCTTCATTATTCATATATTTCTTCCCTGTATTAGCCAACCACTTAGCTTGAAACTGATGATATGGAAGGAAACAGAAAAACAGCATAACATAGCAGTCCCTTCCCTTTCAGATCATCCCCATCAGAATCAGTAAGCCAAAGGTGGAGCATGGTGGATGACTGTGTATGCGTGAAGAAACAGCATGAAAGCACTCGAGTCAGTTCTGTGTAGCATGTCCACTGTTTCAGTAGGTATACATATGTATGTACACACTGGGACATACAAGTTAGGTGTTGGGGGCAGTTCTGCATATGAGTAGAATGTTCTTCTATTTTCATTTTTAACTGGCATTACATGTACCATATCTTCTTAATTCTTCTGTCGATGGACATTTAGGTTGCTTCCATGTCCTGGTCATTGTGAATAGTGCTGCAATGAACATGAAGGTGCATATGTCTTTTTGAATTATGTTTTTCTCTGGGTGTATGCCCAGTAGTGGGATTGCTGGATCAAATGATATTTATACTTTTAGGTTTTTGAGAAACTAACACAACATTGTAAAGCAGCTATACTCCAATAAAAATTACTTTAAAATAAATCTTGCATTGTACAAAATAAAAAGGAATGGTAAAATTCATGTTAGTAGCATTAAACTAACATTTAACTAAATAAAAACATTAATTTTTCTTACTTTGACAAATAGCAAATTGAAACACCATGAGAACTCAGAGAAAGTGGGAAAACCTCTATGTGTTAGTACCTTGAGCAGCACATTTTTCCTGCATTTGAAAAAGGTGCTCCACAGTTTCATTTCTCACTCAGCCCCAAAAACTGTGTAGCTGACCCTGACAGCAGTCTGTGTTGACAATCTGCTGACCCCTAGATTGTTTTGCTCATATGAATACTACAGTTTGCTGGTAAAGTTAGAATTCTGATAAAAGCCAACTTTGACAATAGCGGAAAGCAGATACCCATTTTCCAAAGATATCGTTGAATAATTAAACATGTCCTTGACTTTGGAAACCAAAGTTGTTTAAAATAACTCCCTTAAGGCATATTTAAGCATTTAATATCAATTCTCCTTCTTGGGATTCCTATATTCTAAAATGTTCAATCTAGTCCAAAATAGGCAAAACAGAGAGAGAGAGAGAGAAAAAAAAAAAAAAAGACTGTGCTATGTTCTGGTCTACAAGTAGAACTCAGCAAACACATGACGATTTCTCATCAATAATAAAATTGTGAAAACCTGGTCTATGCAATTCCCAGTAGCAATGTAAATTTCAAAATTAGACTTACTTACCCTTTGATAGAGACAAATTGCTACCTATGTTATAACTTGCTTTTCATCAAAATAATATTTGAGACATCCTATAGTATTACCTTTGGCATGTAGTTAACAGTGAGGTCTTTCAGTTTTTAAATGTTTCTGAAACAAATTTGACCATTATAAAAATCCTCTGAAAGTTATCTATACATTAGTTATTGCAGCACCTGGAGAAGCAGTTCCTCACATAAATATTGTACAGTACACATGGGCAGAAAACATTTCCCAAGGGTCAACAAAATAGAAGAAAGGCACATTCCAGATGTCTGTTGGTCCTGAAGCAGGTGACAGCAATACCTGTTGAGAGATTCAGACTTGGAGACTATATTGCCCGGCAAGGGACACGCATTCTGGAGCCCATTGGGCTTCAAATTTTTTAGAAGTGTTGAATTCAAATCAGTATTTTAATAGTCCCACAACCTGGCATTAGAGGATGGCACAAACATAATCACAATCAGAGGCTCCCTACTGTTACCACAGATACATATTACAAAGTTGGAGGAGAAGAGATAAATAGAAAATCATGAGTGATGTTTTTAAAGAAAAGGACCCAGGATGTTTCTGTGTTCCATCTGGAAAAAAAAAGGCAAGAACAGGCATGAATTAGGCAAGCTGCCTAAGACATATTGCATGCACTTCTGGGGTGTGCATAATGGAGGAGGAGCTGGGATGTGCTGCGAAGCTCTGTGACTTAGAGACCTGTCACTTGGGCATGGCTCTAAGGAGGTGGCTCAGGGGAGCGATGCTGCTGCACATCACTGGGAGGAAGGCTGGATGTGGATGACTGCATTTAACACAACGCATTGCATCAGGCGTCGAGTTTATGGGCTGGCTTCAGAGTCAGTGGTTTCTGCTTCTACATCTAGTGATATAATAGGTACTTGTATAAAAATTTTAAGGTTTTTAGATAAACCTGTTCACTCTGCTTTCATATATGCCCTTCTGTCTTTTCTTTAGAATATCTAAAGAACTGTGCAAATTACAAATAATTTAGTTGGAATTAACTAATTAATATGCTGTCTAAGTAGCCAGAATTCTCTTCTTATTTCCTGCTATGTTTATATTAGAAGTCTGATAGGACCCCCACATCTTTGGTTTTTTAATTTAAAAAATCAAAGCCAACCCTTTTTTACTGTACAGTTTATTAATGTTAACTCCATTTACATTGAAGTGAACGTGTCCAGCTCTTTGCTATACAGTCCATGGAATTCTCTCAGACCAGATTACTGGAGTGGGTAGTGTTTCTCTTCTCCAGGGATCTTCCCAGTGCAGGTATCCTGCATTGCAGGTGGATTCTTTACCAGCTAAGCCACAAAGGAAGCCCGTTTACACTGACGCTAGAATTTTTCATCTTGCAACACTGAAACTCTGTATCTGTTGAACGTCTCTCTATTTCTCTTCTCTCCCCACCCTCAAGCCCCTGGCAACCACCAATACACTTTCTGCTTCTATAAGTTTGATGCATATACTGGAACCATACAGTATTCTTTATGAATACCTATTTCACTTAATATAATATCCTCAAATTTTATCTTTGCTGTAACATGTTACAGGCTTTCTTTCTTTATAAGGAAATAAATTCCTTTGTATGTAAGTACCACAATTTCTTTTTTTTATTTCTTTTTTTAATTATATTGTATTTAACTTGACAATATTGTATTGGTTTTGCCATATATCAAAATGAATATGCCACAGGTATACATGTGTTCCCCATCCTGAACCCTCCTCCCTCCTCCCTACCCATACCATCCCTCTGGGTGGTCCCAGTGCACCAGCCCCAAGCATCCAGTATCGTGTATCGAACCTGGACTGGCGACTCGTTTCATATATGATATTATACATATTTCAATGCCATTCTCCCAAATCATCCCACCCTCTTCCTCTCCCACAGAGTCCATAAGACTGTTCTATACATCAGTGTCTCTTTTGCTGTCTCATATACAGGGTTATTGTTACCATCTTTCTAAATTCCATATATATGCGTTAGTATACTGTATTGGTGTTTTTTGTTTTTTTTTTTTTTTTTTTTTCTGGCTTACTTCACTCTGTATAGTAGGCCCAGTTTCATCCACCTCATTAGAACTGATTCCAATGTATTATTTTTAATGGCTGAGTAATACTCCATTGTGTATATGTACCACAGCTTTCTTATCCATTCATCTGCTGATGGACATCTAGGTTGCTTCCATGTCCTGGCTATTATAAACAGTGCTGCAATGAACATTGGGGTACTCGTGTCTCTTTCCCTTCTGGTTTCCTCAGTGTGTATGCCCAGCAGTGGGATTGCTGGATCATAAGGCAATAGAAGGAACATACCTCAACATAATAAAAGCTATATATTACAAACCCACAGCAAACATTATCCTCAATGATGAAAAATTGAAAGCATTTCCCCTAAAGTCAGGAACAAGACAAGGGTGCCCACTTTCACCATTACTATTCAACATAGTTTTGGAAGATTTGGCTACAGCAATCAGAGCAGAAAAGGAAATAAAAGGAATCCAAAATGGAAAAGAAGAAGTAAAACTCTCACTGTTTGCAGATGACATGATCCTCTACATAGAAAACTCTAAAGACTCCACCAGAAAATTATTAGAACTAATCAGTGAATATAGTAAAGTTGCAGGATATAAAATCAACACACAGAAATTCCTTGCATTCCTATACACTATACACTAATAATGAGAAAATAGAAAGAGAAATTAAGGAAACAATTCCATTCACCATTGCAACGGAAAGAATAAAATACTTAGGAATATATCTACCTCAAAAAACTAAAGACATATATATAGAAAACTATAAAACACTGGTGAAAGAAATCAAAGAGGACACCAATAGATGGAGAAATATACCATGTTCATGGATTGGAAGAATCAATATAATGAAAATAAGTATACTACCCAAAGCAATTTTAGATTCAATGCAATCCCTATCAAGCTACCAACGGTATTCTTACAGAGCTAGAACAAATAATTTCACAATTTGTATGGAAATACAAAAAACCTTGAATAGCCAAAGTGATCTTGAGAAAGAAGAATGGAACTGGAGGAATCAACCTGCCTGACTTCAGGCTCTACTACAAAGCCACAGTCATCAAGACAGTATGGTACTGGCACAAAGACAGAAATATAGATCAATGGAACAAAATAGAAAGCCCAGAGATAAATCCACGCACATATGGACACCTTATCTTGACAAAGGAGGCAAGAATATACAATGGATTAAAGACAACCTCTTTAACAAGTGGTGCTGGGAAAACTGGTCAACCACTTGTAAAAGAATGAAATTAGAGCACTTTCTAACACCATACACAAAAATAAACTCAAAATGAATTAAAGATCTAAACGTAAGACCAGAAACTATAAAACTCCTAGAGGAGAACATAGGCAAAACACTCTCCGACATACATCACAGCAGGATCCTCTATGACCCACTTCCCAGAATATTGGGAATAAAAGCAAAAATAAACAAATTGGACCTAATTAAATTTAAAAGCTTCTGCACAACAAAGGAAACTATAAGCAAGGTAAAAAGACAGCCTTCAGAATGGGAGAAAATAATAGCAAATGAAGCAACTGACAAACAACTAATCTCAAAAATATACAAGCAACTCCTACAGCTCAACTCCGGAAAAATAAATGATCCAATCAAAAAATGGGCCAAAGAACTAAATAGACATTTCTCCAAAGAAGACATACAGATGGCTAACAAACACTTGAAAAGATGCTCAACATCACTCATTATCAGAGAAATGCAAATCAAAACCACTATGAGGTACCATTTCACACCAGTCAGAATGGCTGCAATCCAAAAGTCTACAAACAATAAATGCTGGAGAGGGTGTGGAGAAAAGGGAACCCTCTTACACTGTTGGTGGGAATGCAAACTAGTACAGCCACTATGGAGAACAGTGTGGAGATTCCTTAAAAAACTGGAAATAGAACTGCCTTATGATCCAGCAATCCCACAATTTCTTATTTGTTCATTCACTGATGGACCTATCGGTTGTTTCAGACTTTTGGATATTGTGAATAATATTGGAGAATCTTCACTTAATTATACCTGCAAAGATTTTATTTCCAAATAAGGTCACATTCACAAGTACTAGAGGTGTAGACTTTGACGTGTCTTTTTGAGGCCACCGATAAATCACTACCAACATTGTATCAGAACTGTAATGTGAGAAATTAACATCATGTCTGTCCAGAAAAAGTGAAACCTTCAGAATCTGGCAAAGACAAACTCAAAATTTTGCCTGAACAAATCAGGATGGTGGGCCATCTAATGAAAAAGAACATAAATGTATAGTTATTTAACTGTATGAGAGAAAGAAAAAGACAATCTTCATACTCTAAGAAAATGAAAGAGTAATATATGATTCCAACAGCTGGTTTTGTTCCTTTCTTTTCTCTTATAAATACAATATTTCAAGATGACAGCCCTCCTGACAAAATACTGCTATATAATATTTTACTGGCATCAAAAGAAGTAAGTCGTAACTTTTTTTTAAAAAAATAGAAATTTAACCTTGTCTCAGTATACTTCTCCATGACTTTCACTGTTGTTTTGATCAATGTCTTTACCATATGTATCATTGGTACAATACCTTTGTGTTTGGACTTAGGCATTTTATGAAACTGGTCCTTTGTATTTGAGTGTATTATTTCCTTTGGCTTTAAGCAAGGACTTATTTTCCTATAAAATAACATCTTTCCTCACTGTTTTCTTTAGACTTTGTAGCTATTTATAGAATTATAGTCCAGTGGGTTCAGCGTTTTATTCTACAGTTTCTGAGTTTTCATAAATTTAACATTTCATTATTTTAAAAAATAGACACACAAATTCTCTAATCTTACTTCACAAGTTACTACCAATCTGTTGAAAATAATTGAAGAAAAGTAGATGTATGACTTTGACTTGCAGTGAATATTATTAAAAACTCTGAACATCAGAATTCTTTCAGAAAGTTGGGTATAAGACTCCTCAAGGAAGTTCCCCTGGTCTCTGCATCACAGCTAATGCAACCCTGAGTGAGTGCCTCCTTGATTCTCCAACTAAATGAGAGTTTGTCCAAAAGTATTTTCTCTTTAAAATAGCTAGAAAGGTCTCATTATTTACTGCAGATTATATTTTATATAATATTTGGCACTAGAAGTAATTTGGGGCAATAAGCCTTCTAGATCTATTTATCCAGTGTTGGAATTTATCTATTCAAAAACATGTTTGGAGATATTGAAACTATGCAGTTACCATTGAAAAGTGAGGCCCAGAGAGTAAATAACAGGAGTGCAGGAAACCCAGCTTCAATCCCTGGGTCAGGAAGATCCCCTGGAGGAGGAAATGGCAGCCCACTCCAGTATTCTTGCCTGGAGAATCCCATGGACAGAGTATCCTGGTAAGCTACAGTCCATGGAGTCACAAAGAATCGGACACAACTGAGCAACTTCACTTGCCTGGCCCAGAGCATGGCAAGCATGACTACCTTAAAGTAGTCCATTTGAAGACACATGATTGACATACCAAAGTCAGATACAGAATTTAATTTTGTACACTGCTGAGTCACAAAGTCGATCAAACTCACGGCCACACCAGCCTATTATGGGGAAGCAAGAACTATTATGGGAAAGAGTGGGATGTCCCTTCCTGCCATATGATGTTGGTCCTGCTTTTCATGAGGATCCTGTTGTAACATCACATGATGTAGCTTCTTTGCAAGGTGATAACCAACTTTCCTTATGACTCCTGACTAATAACTACAATTAGAATTACTTATAGTTGAGGAGTAAACTACAAAATCAAATCTAAGAACAAAAGGGTTACACGCCAAAAGAATTACAAGATTGTGCTTATTTGTAATGGTGATCCTGGCAGATTTTGATAGTACTAAATAAGGGAGGAGAGAATATAAACAGGTACTTTGTTATGTATTCATTACATATTTGAACAGAACACAGAGTTTTTTAAAAAAAATGGTATATGGTTGAGTCAGACTTGGAATAAAGTCGATGTGTTATTTGGCACCTAAAACTAATCACATTCAATATTGAACTCAAGCAGGTTCTTAGAAACACTATTAAGTTTGAGGAATAAATGGTTCCTACACCCTGGGTATTTCTTTTATGCCATTAGCAGTTTCTCAGTCCACATAAGTCTTCACAGAGACTTCAATATGAAAAGTTTAATGTTTTGCAGTTGTTTTTTCATGACGTGATGACATCTACCAGAATAAACAACTATAGTCCCAGTTGGGTTATTCTCAACAGACATTTGGAAAGAAAATTCTGTAACAGGCAGAACTTGGAACGGTATATCTTTTTTTTTTTTTTTTTTTTGCATTTGTTTGCTTTGTTGATTTTATTCTGCCACTAAGGAATTTTTAGTTTGAATCATAGATCTGTACTCTTAACACAAGCTATTGGTTCACACATATAAACGTTCACAGACTTGAAAAGAAGATTGATGACAAATAAGGGAAGGAAACGTTACACAGCTGAACCTCCCAGAATGGACTTTGGGTCTGTTCCACATGAATGCTCACCAAAGAAGAGAAGGTAGTCAAAAATCAGGCAGATCTGATAACTCAATCTGTGGATGTCCATCAGTCTTTTCTCTGAGTGATCCCATTACTCAGTAGGCTTACAATTAAAAAAAAAATGATATTAGAAATAAAGATCATACCTGGGTTCAACAATATGGGCTTCCCTTCCACCAGGATGATCTGATTAATGTCAGTACTTAGTAATTAGCAAGATACAAAAATACTGAGCACTAACATGGCATTACTATAGGACACAGACTGGGAGGAAGAAAGAACCTAAACATAAGATTGTATGTGTGCCAACATAACATTGTAAAGCAATTACCCTCCAATTAAAACTAAGAAAAGAGTTTACCAAAATGATAAGTCATGGTCATACACAAACAGTATCCTTTGTTAGTGGCTCAATTCAAAACAATAAAATGAGTTATATAAATAAAGATTGTACGTGTGTAAATTCTGATGAAGGTAAAGACCTTGAACCTTTTAATTCTACCAAACTTTTGCCAATAGCAGAAGCCCTTCCTTCTTTGAGGTGTTTGTCTTACTCTTATCTGAAGAAAGGGTTATAGCCTCCTCCAAGGTAGTTAGTATTCAGGCAGGAGACAGTTGATTCAGCTCATCCCTGCACCATGCAAGCCCAGGGTATTCAGGTACTTAATCTGACTCAGCAAGACTTAGTAGCCTCATCAAAGGAATTGCAAAATTTAGCCAATAATGTAGACAAATTATGGGAAGTATGTATGGGAGGGAATTCTCAATGTGTTGGATCAAGGTGAGAAAAATATAATTTTGTTGTTGTTCAGTCACTATACCTGACTCTTTGCGACCCCATGAACTGCAGCACAACAAGCTTCCCTGTCCTTCACTATCTCCCCAAGTTTGCTCAAATTCATGTCCATTGAGTCACTAATGCGATCCAGCCAGCATCAGGGTCTTTTCCCATGAGTCGGCTCTTTTCATCAGGTGTCCAAAGTATTGGAGCTTCAGCTTCAACATCAGTCCTTCCAATGAATATTCAGGGTTGATTTCCTTTAGGATTAGGTTTGATCTCCCTGCTATTCAAGGGAGTCTCAAGAATCTTCTTCGGCACCACAATTCAAAAGTATCAATTCTTTGGTGCTCAGCCTTTTTCATGGTCCAACTCTTACACGACTACTGGAAAAACCATAGCTTTGACTATACAGACCTTTGTCAGCTGGAGAAGGGAACAGCTACCCACTCCATTATTCTGGCATGGAGAATTCCATGGATTGTATAGTCCATGGGGTTGCAAAGAGTTGGACATGACAGAGCAACTTTCACTCACTCACTTTTGTCAGAAAGTGATGTCTCTGCTTATGTATGGGAGTGAATTCTTGGTGTGTTGGATCAAGGTGAAAAAAATATAATCTTTGTTCAATCTAAATTTGCTGACATTATGTACTAAACCGAAATTCTCTACTTCATATATTCGAACTGAATAGGAATGCCTGAATCACTTTGACTGGATGACTGAATGTTAGAACCAAAAGTTGCTGCTAAATCGCTTCAGTCATGTCCGACTCTTCGCGACCCCATGGACGGCAGCCTGCCAGGCTCCTCTATCTATGGGATTTTTCATGCAAGAGTACTGGGGTGGGGTGTCATCGCCTTCTCCAAGAACCAAAAGTACTCTATACCAAATAAAGATGATATGACAGAGCTTCCTTGTGATAGTATAGAAGAGGTTGTCCAAAGGCCTAGGCAGATAGGGAGTCTAGAATGTGTAATGTAACAACTATGCACATACCACTAGAATATATATTTTCCCTTCTTGTGATAATTTCCTGGTGCCTGGTAAAGATGGATTTATTTTTTTTATTATAATGTTAACCAAGACTAACTGATCCTGATTAAGAAATGCTTCTGATTAAAAAAAAAATAGTTATTTTGCATCAACATTCAGACTATGGTCTAAAGCGCATAGAATTTGTTAGTACATCCACAATAATGCAGAATACTAAATATGTCTTACAATAAGATGACAGACATTGAAAAATCAGGGTCCAGACTCACAGGATACATTGTATTTATACCAAATCCCCATTGCTTTGGAAAACTAATTCTAGTTACACCATCTAAAAGCCTATTAAAATTTTAAAGTTTTTTTTTTTTTTTTCCAGAATCCAACTTTAGTTAGCTTTTAATTTGTTACTCTATTTTATATAGTACATTGATCATATTTAAACCTTATTCTGTAGTATGAAAGTAATTCTACCTACTTTAGCAAAGACAAAATTCAGTGCACATAAATAACTTACAAAGGAACAAAATACTGTTCGGAGTAGTTCTATTATACACCAAAGTCACAGAGCAGCTGGTCAGAGGCTTTTTCACTTTCATAAAAATATGTCTGCTATTTTTTGAGTCCCCATTCTCAAATTTTTAATTCTATCAGGTATAGCCTCATGTATAATGAGATGCAAAAAATGACTAAAAGTCTATACTTTATTCTATAAAAGTTGATGAAAAGAAAACACATTTTAAATTAAAAAGTATCTTATTCACTATTGAGATAGAATAATAATTTTACCCTGACTTTGAATACATAATTTTCCTTTATTTAATCATTAATGAAATAAAGAAAAGATTTTCGCTGTAGCAAATTAGGTTTGTTTTCCTCTAAAATACCTGGTCTTATTTTGGAAAATAAATACTCAGAAGAAATATATCCATCTAGATGAACTATTGATCTCTTCTCCTAGGAAAATTTCTATAAATCTTGGTTGTCTTACGAATTTTATTGTTTTCATTCTTTGATGTCTAAAGTAACACTAAACGTTCACAGCCTCTGCCAATAAAATAAAGATAAGTAGGTCAAAACAGCAATCAGAAATTTGTGCTCCACAAGTTGGCATTTATGGTAATGATGATTTTTCCCTCATCAGAAGAAATTGTTGCCATATTTAAAGAGAATGAAGAGAACCTGGACTTTCACTGTACAGAAAAATGCTCATGAACAAAAGTCATCAATACTCCCTAATTCCATGAGTTTCTCAATGTAAAGAAACTGGATAATTCTTTGTAGGACTCCCCACTGCTTTTGTATTGCCTGGTCTATAACAAATGACTGACAACTATTTCTCAAAATTTTATGATAGCTATAATGTACAGTAGTGGTTCCCCTCTCCATATATGTGACTGCATAAATAAGATTAACAATTGATTAATATCATTAATTTTACTAGATTCAAACAACAGTTCCCAGCATTCAACAGACACTGAATAATTCAGCAAGAAAACCAACTATTAAAATTCACGCAGCTATACCACTTCACTACATTGTCCCAATACTGAAGTACATTTTTGTATTAGCTATTTTAATTAATCTTCTAAAAATTTCACATGGCCAGCACCCTTCTCTAATTGCTGCAGACTGCAAATTCCACCAAAAGTTAAAGATATGCTAAACTCAAACTGCAAACATTTATACCCTCAAATGAGTGATTATATATTTCAAATCAGCTAAAGGAATAAAATTAAGGATGTATCTTAAAATACAGGAGTTCTCTGATGAAATTGAATTTCAGGGATATAAAAACTAATGAGATTTGCAATGACTCCCCTGTCATTTTTAGACATGCCTTAATAACATGGAAATATTAGGTAGAAAAACATTAGGGTATAATTAGGAAACAATTTCATTTTAAGAGGGCCACTAAAAATAAACAGGAATATTAGTAGCAATGAAATGTTCTGCAGAATACCTTTCATTTGTATGACACAATGGGGCTGTACCTATCACTTTAATAGGTATTACAATAGATAGTTTAGGCATTTATAACTATTGGTGCAAATTTTAAAGTAAGGAATAAAACTCAGTTGTTAGAAAATAATATTATATGGGAATAAATAGTTTTCTATAAAATAAAAATTCACTAGAGAGTTTTGGGGTTAGTTTTAATTTACCTTATTTATAAGACAAACCAATGATTTTAATATGTTATATTATATATATATTTAATATATATTATATATGTTAAATATATATTATATATATATAATATATATATATTTAATATATTGTAAGTATCCTTAACAGGAAATAGAAGAAATTTTGATAAGTTTTATAAAATAATAGGTAGCATGGTGTCACTTTGTGTTTTACTTTTTCTTAACACGTCAGAAAGCTGGAGACACTCTGTACTGTATTTGTAGCACCTTAGCAGAAACTCTTAAATATTGAATCTGTTTTAATGTAGAATATGCCAACAATTAAACATGCTGCCTTCTAAAACCTGACAATAATATAGAAAAATTAGGCCAATGAATTTATTTTATCAGAAATAATTCAATCTGATGTACTTGTTAAATCATGTAGAAAAATCAAGTAATACTCTCATGTTTCAATTTTCATAAAAATATGAATTTTAGAAAAATAAATTTAAACTTTGAGTTGCTGCTGTTGCTGCTGCCGCTGCTGCTGCTAAGTCACTTCAGTTGTGTCCGACTCTGTGCAACCCCATAGACGGCAGCCCACTAGGCTCCCCAGTCCCTGGGATTCTCCAGGCAAGAACACTGGAGTGTTCTTGCCATTTCTTTCTCCAATGCATGAAAGTAAAAAGTGAAAGTGAAAGTGAAGTCGGTCAGTGGTGTCCGACTCTTCGCGACCCCATGGACTGCAGCTTACCAGGCTCCTCCACCCATGGGATTTTCCAGGCAAGAGTACTGGAGTGGGGTGCCATTGCCTTCTCCATTGGTTTGCAATTAAATTTCGATTTATAGTAGATGTGTCTCATAGATGCCATTTGCTTGGTCATGAATTCCTAAACATAAAACCAAAAAGAGGGACAGGTGTAGAGGTTTAACATATGCCTTACGAATGTTAACCTTATGGTTAACCGTTATATTCTCTTAACCTCTAAGAAGAAAAAGGAATTCAATAACAAGCTTTTAAATATATGATACTTTTCATAACAAGAAATAAAAAGAAATATTTATATTGGGATATTTGGAAATTGAACAATCAGTTAATTTAAACCTAATATATCTATACTAACATTAAGAAAAATATACATCAGGTTGTACAAGAAGGTTTCTATATTTTCTTTCTTATAGGCCATAAAAAGAGATTATGTTTCCAGGCCTAATCTCTGGAAAATATGTGCATCCTATTTGCTCCTATAAACTAATTATAGTGATCTATTTCTTCCCTTTTCTTCTCATTTGTGTGTACTAAGTCGCTTCAGTCGTGTCCAACTCTTTGAGACCCTATGGGCCATAGCCTGCCAGGTTCCTCTGTCCATGGGATTCTCCAGGCAAGACTACGGGAGTAGGTTGCCATTTCCTCCTCCAGGGGATCAAACCTTTGTCTCTTACTTACGTCTCCTGCATTGGCAGATGATTTCTTTACTACTAGTGCCATCTAGGAAGCCCCCGTTTCTCCTCACACATACCTAAAACCTATGTTACCTCTCCCAATGCACACCTTCTCATATTAATCCACTCAATAATTGCCAAATTCCAGGTCTGATTAAATTTTTTAGGTAACATAGATTAGCTATAATAGTTAAAACTAGTTATAATAGCTATACATAGTATTCATATATTATGTTAAAAAATATGACTTGCTTTAAGCAATATTTAATATAAGATATTCCCAAACAGAATATTTTCCTATTGCTGTCTACAGTAATTACTTATTCTTTAAAACTCAACTCAAAGGTCTCCTTTCCTGGGAAGCTTCTCTTCACGACTCTCTCTAGATATGAGCTTCCTACCTTAATATCTACTCTCCTAACTCCCAGTAGGTCTTGGGCACAGGCTTCACACCAGGACTGTGGGAAATTTAAAAGCAGGAGATTTATCATCTGTGTTCACAACCCTTACTTAGACTGGTCACTGATTTTTTTTTTCTAAATACGTAATAAAATCATAGAACAATATGTTATAAACATTAAATATTTAAATCAAATAAATACTCTCAAAATCAGTATTTTATTGTTCTAGTTATAACAGAGAAGAGAGAATATGAGTATTAAAACAATTTAATATGAAGTTATATATAGCTAGGGTAACATTGACAAATGGGAGAAATGTCATTGATAGATAAAGATTTTACTTTCCCTGGGCTATTCCTTATTGGGAATATATTTTTTATAATATTTTGATATAATTGGTATCTGTCTTCCTATAGTGAGTTCTGTCTTGAAAAACTTTTACCTCCACCCAGCTACTCAGAATCTGAACTTCTTTGTGGAAATGTGAGTTACATTGGCCTAAAAAATTCATTTTATTTGTGAATAAAAGTAATACTAGGTAGTATATTTTGTGAAAAACATTGGTCATATTTTTGTCAGCATCATCAAAGAATAGCACCCAAATGTTAAGCTAGCATGCAGCTGAATCCCAAAGACATCAATTAGATATAGTTTATATCTGTAAACAAAGGCAAATGTAACATTTTAAAGGCAGAATTCAGTCTGTGGGAAAGGAATGTTATATTTTGTTTCTGGATGAACTTTTTAGCAGAAAGATGTCAAGGGAGGCGGTTTGCTCTTCAGCAAGAGAATAGATTTATCAAGGCAAGACACTTGAGTGCTTTGTCGGTTTCCCAGCATGGTTTCAAATTGGAATAACTGACAATATTTGTTGCTCTCTATGGAGGCAAGTGCATGAGAATCTTCCTGATGGTGCCTCCCGTAGTCAGGCCATTCTTCTCACACAGCATGCTCATATTCCAGTCAAACAACAGAGAGGTTTAGGAATAACTTCACCTATGACAGTATTTACAGGTATTTACCTGTTACTTCTCTTTTAATGATTCTATAATAAAATCACACTATTTCACCATCAAAACTCTAATCCAATATTTAATGCATGCATGCACGCTAAGTTGCTTCAGTCATGGTTGCCATGCCCTCCTCCAAGGGATCTTACCAACTCAAGGATCGACCCCTGTCTGTTTATATCTCCTGCACTGGCAGGGGGGATCTTTACCACGAACATTTAATGCCAAAGTCTATAAATTTATGAAAACAACTTCCTCACTGACCTGTCTCATTATCTTCTAATTTAAATACAAAATTAGATGGGTCCAGTTCAAGACAGTGATGCGGAAAGACCCTGTACTCACCTGCCCCTACAAACACCCTAAATCTACAGCTTAATATAGAACAATTTCCTCTAAAAAACAATGACAACCCCCCCCCCAAAAAAAAAAAAAAAACATAAAGGCTGCCTAAGTGGCAACTAAGCCACTGGTAATTAGGCAAATGAGAATAAAACCACACTGAAGTGGATAGGACAGACTAGCACACAATCTTACCATAAACCCTACGCTGGGTACAGCATGTCACAATATGAAGGAACTTGATACTCAGAGCTTCTCCCTAAGGAGTGAAGCATTTAAAGCCCACATGAAGCACCCCAACTTTAAAGAATATGCACTTTAGAAATAAAACCCCAAAACACATACCTTTGAAAACCAGTGAGGCTCACATCCTATAGCAAACCCTCAAGACTGTGGCAAATGAGAAGAAAACCACACTGAAGTGAAGCAATCTGAGAAACCGGTTTTAACAGGCTCAGACTCACCCACCCCAGGGCCCAGATCAAAGCAGTTGACTGCATCCAGACTGAAAGTGAGGGAGACTCCTGTGTTGATATTAAAGTGCAAGCCAAGTAGGCAGGTGTCTAATTCAGCAAACACATCTAGCAGACTGCTGGAACACTCTCCAGGGATGGAGACTTGGCTGATGCAAACTTTGTGCTCTCCTTTTGCTATACTCTAGAACACCAGTATCTTCCAGGAGACAGATTTTACACGAGTTTCTTCCCCCATTTTTTACTCCTGCCACCCAGAGGATACCTCTTGATTGCCTTGGCTCTGGAGTCCAGCAGAGCTTGCATTCCTGGTGCCATGCAACTATAATAATTGATGTCACCCAAAAAGGAGCTCATATTCTTGCCTGGTACCCCAATTTTTTGTGACTGCAGCTAGGTACACCTCTACATTGCCTGGTTCTGGAGCCCAGTGGATCCCACAGGACTGTAACTAATGGAAAAAGTATCTTTAAACATCTACCTCTCCCAGGGCACAGCAAAAAGCAACAGACCCAGGAGCTACTTTTTTCTATGAAGAAGTTCTGTTAGGTAATCAAAATGACTACAGCTGAGGGAGCAGACTTGTAATTAAACTTGCATCTAGGGGCTGACTGCAGTCCCTTCCAGAGAAACCTCAGAGGGTAGGAGCTACCTTCATGCTCCATCCATGTGCCAGAGCACCAGCATCTACTGGAGGGGAGTTTTTACATGCATTTTGTACCCTGGTTTTTATTTCTGGTGCTCTGGTTTTTGCAGTTTCTTCCCAGGAGACAGCCTTTAATCATCTGTCTCTGGTGGCTGAAGGATCTTTCATTCCTGGATCTCATAAGATTGTGGCAATTATAGAGACATTTCTTGGCAGACTACTGTTTCCCAGGTGGCACTAGTGGTATAGAATCTGCCTGCCAATGCAGGTCGACATAAGAGACCCTGCTTCAATCCCTGGGTCAGGAAGATCCCCTGGAGGAGCACATGGCAACTCACTCCAGAATCCTTGCCTAGAGAATCCCATGGACAGAGGATCCTGGTGGGCTACAGTTCATGGGGTTGCAAAGAGTCAGACACAGTTGAAGCGACTTAGAGTTTGTGCACACACACACACACACACACCTCCAAGGCAATTCACAGACTGCGGACTGAGGTACTCTCTCCAATCTTTCTGAGAAAAATTGTCTTGGAACTCTGGCCTGAGGGGCAGGCTTCAGGTCAGGCACACATTTCGTAACCTATGGAACTGCTCTCAAGGAACACAGGCTGCAGATGCATTTTGTGTTTCCCCTCTGCCTTGCCCCAGCTCACCAGTATCAACCAGAAAAGAGCAGATGAACTCATCTGGGGCACTCATCTCTGTGACTTCCACACAGGGACAACCCCAGATTGTCTGGTTCTGGTGGACAACAGAACTTATTCTTACAGTCCTATGGGACTGTATATATTTGCATACTTTAAAAAGTTGATGCCTGAGAGACTGGCTTCCTGTCAGTCTAAATCTATGTGAGGAGATTCTCCAGTGTAAGACACTGACAGGACTTAGCACATCCTCAAATACTGGGAGCTAGTAAAAATATAATAGACAGCTTGGACAAGCACAGAGGCTTGGGAGATAATCAAGAGTTAAGACAGTTTAATGACAAGGTTCATCTCCCACACAAGGCCAGTCCTTCCAGACTTGTAAAGGTGGTTGTTTCATTGATAAGATAGAAACCAATACAGAAAGATAAGCAAAATGAAGAACAGAGGACCATGAACCAAGCGAAGAAAACAAGATAAAACCTCAGAAAAAAAACAAGCAAACAAACAAACAACACCTTAATGAAACAAGAATAAATAATTTACCCAATAAAGAGTTAAAAGTAATGATGGCAATAATGATACTCAACAAAATTGTGGAGAAGAATAGATGAATACAGTGAGAAATTAAACAAAGAGATGGAAAATATAAGAAAGCACCTAACAGAAGTCACAGAAGTGAAGAATACAATAACTGAGCAGAAAAATATATTTATTTTTTTAACAGCAAAATAAACAGGCAGAAAGGATCAGTCAGCTCAAAGAAAGGCAGTGGAACTCAATAAGAGCATCAAAAAGAATCAGAAAAGTGAAGGGGCAGTTAGCTTTATGGGCTTAGGTACAACATCAAATGTACTAACATTTGCCTCACAGGGCTCCCAAAAGGAGAAGAGAGACAGAAAGTGGAAGAAATCTTATTTGAAGAAATAATGGCTGAAAACTTTCCTAACCTGGGAAAAGAAAGACTTCCAGATTGAGGAATCCCTGAGTTTCAAACAAGAGGAACCCAAAGACGCCCACACCAAGACACACTGAAATTAAAATGTCAGAAATTAAAGCAAAGAGATAATATTAAAATCAGCAGAAGCAAAACAATTAGTTACAAAGGAACCCTATAAGACTTACAGCAGACTTTCAGCAGAAAACTACAGGCTAGTAAGGAGAGGCACCATATATTTAAAATGCTGAAAGGAAAGAAATCAATCAAGAATATTCTACTTGTCAAAGTTTTCATTCAGAAGTAGAGAAAGATTCTTCCAGACAAGTAAATACTAAAGGAGTTCATCACCATTAAACTGGCTTTACAAAAATTATTAAAGGGACATTTTTTTAACTGAAAAGAAAGAGTGCTAATTAGTAACATGAAAACATATGAAAAAATAAATCTCAAAGGAATGGTAAATATATAGTAAATGTCAGGCTTTAATCACTTGTAAAGTTAGGATAAAAGACAAAAGTAGTAAAAGTATGATTATAAAAATTAGTTAAGAGATACAGAAAATAAAAAGATGTAAAATGTGACATTAAAAACACAGTATTTGAGGGGAGAGTAACAATAGTGAGCTTTACAATGAGACCAAACTTAAGTTATTATCAACTTAAAAATAGACTATTATAAATATAATTTGTTTTATGTAAGTTTCCTGATAACCACAAAACAAAAAATTATAGTTAACACACAAACGATAAAGAAAAAAGAATATAAGCATAGTACTAAAGAAACTCAAAACACAAAGCAAAAGATCAAGAAGAAAAAAAAGAGAAAAACTACAAAAACAGCCAGAAAACAATTAATAACGTGTCAAAACATACCTATCAATAATCATTTTAATTACTAATGGACCACATTCTTCAATCAAAGAAACAGACTAGCTTCATGGATAAAAACAAAAACAGAAAACCTAGATCCATCTATATGCAGCCTATGAGAGAAGCTTTTCAGAGTTAAGAACACACTGACTGAAAGTGAAGGAATTGAACTTTTAAAATCCATGTAAATGGAAGCTAAAAGAAAGCTGGAGTGGCTATACTATTTGGCAAAACTAATACAGTTATGTAAAGTTTAAAAATAAAATAAAATTAAAAAAAAAGACAAAATAGAGACAGCAAAAGAGACACAGGTGTATAGAACAGTCTTTTGGAATCTAGGAGAGAGAGAGTGGGATGATTTGGGAGAATGGCATTGAAACATGTATACTATTTTATATGAAACGAATCGCCAGTCCAGGTTTGATGCATAATACAGGATGCTTGGGGCTGGTGCACTGGGATGACCCAGAGGGATGGTATGGGAAGGGAAGTAGGAGGGGTTCAGGATGGGGAACACTTGTACACCCATGGCGGATTCATGTTGATGTATGGCAAAACCAATACAATATTGTAAAGTAATTAACCTCCAATTAAAATAAATAAATTTATATTTTTAAAAATAGATTTTTAAACAGAGACTGTAATTAGAGAAAAGGAAGCATGTTACATAATAATAAAGGAGTAAATTTAATAAGAAGATATAACATCTGTAAATATTTATGCACTAAACATAGGACCACCTAAATATATAAAGCAATATTAACAGGCCTACTGGGAGAAATAGACATTAACATAATAATAGTAGCGAATTTTGTTACCCCACTTAGATCAGTTAATTAAATCAGTGGGATTTTAATACTCCATTTACATCCAGACAGAAAATCTATATGGAAACACTGGCATTAAATGACACATTAGACTAGAGAGATTTAGCAGATATTTATAGAATATTCCATCCAAAAGCAAAAGAATATACATTCTTTTCAAGAATACATAGGACATGTTCCAAGATGGAATATACATTTGGACACAAACAAATCTCAAATTTAAGAAAACTGAAATTCTATCAAGCATTTTTTTTCAAATCACAATTTATGAAGCTAGATGTAAATTGCTGCTGCTGCTGCTGCATCACTTCAGTCGTGTGCGACTCTGTGTGACCCATAGATGGCAGCCCACCAGGCTCCCCATCCCTGGGATTCTCCAGGCAAGAACACTGGAGTGGGTTGCCATTTCCTTCTCCAATGCATGGAAGTGAAAAGTGAAAGTGAAGTCACTCAGTCATGTCTGACTCCTAGCGACCCCATGGACTGCAGCCCACCAGGCTCCTCCATCCATGGGATTCTCCAGGCAAGAGCACTGGAGTGGGTTGTCATTGCCTCAAATAAAATTGAAAGTTCACAAACATATGGAGATTGAACAACATACAACTGAACAACATACAACTGAGCAACTGGTCAAAGGAGAAATGAAAAATTACCTTGGGAAAAATGCAAATGGACATTTAACAATCAAAATTTATGACATGCAGCAGAAACAATTATAAGAAGTTCACAATGATAAACACCTAACTCAAGGAACAAGAAAAATTTCAAATAAACGATGTAACTTTACAACTTGAGGATCTAGAAAAGGAAGAATGAAAATCAAAGTTAGTAGAAGGAAGGAACTAACAAAAGTCATACCAAAAAAAAAAAAAAAAATGAAATAGAGCCTAAAAAGACAATAGAAAAAAAAAAAAAATCAAAGGAACTAACATCAGGTTCTTTACAAAGATAAACAAAATTAACATACCTTTAGATAGATTCAGTAAGGAATAAAAGAGAGGACTGCAATAAATTAAGAAATGAAAGAGGAGATTTTCCAACTGATACTGCAGAAATAAAAATGACTGTGAGCAATGATATGATGCAGTATGAGCAATGACATGTCAACAAATTGGACAACCTAGAAGAAATAAACTCTTAGGAACATACAACAGATAGATACAACCTACCAAGACTGACTTAAGAAACAGGAAAAAAAAAAAAATCTAAACAGACCAATTACTAGTAAAGAGATTAAAGGAGTAATCAAAAACCTCCAACAAACAAAAGTCCAGGATCATACTGCTTCACTTGTAGATTTTACCAAACATTCAAGGAAGAATCAATGCTGATCCTTCTTAAACTCATTCAAAAAACAGAAAAAGAAAGGAACTCTTCCAAATTCATTTTATGTAACCAGCACCACCCTGATACCAAAACCAGACTAGGATGCCATAGAAAATAAAATTATAGGCCAGTATCCCTGATGAACACAGATGTAAAAATGTTCAACAACAAATTAATAAACCAACTTCAATAATACATTAAAAGAATTACACATCACAATCAACTGGGATTTATTCCAGGAGTGTAAAAATGGTTCAACATCCATAAACAAGTCAATTTGGTAAATCATGTTTACAAGACAAAATATAAATCATATGATCAATTCAATAGATGCAGAGAAAGCTTTTAACAAAATTCAACATCTACTGATGATTTAATCTCTCAGTAAAGTGGATATAGAGGAACATACTTCAATAAAATAAACATGACAAGCCCATAGCCAACATTCATGTTTCAGTAAGAGCTTCCCCTATAAGATCAGGAACAACACAAGGTGCCCATTATCACCATTTTTTTTTTTTTTTCAGTATTGGTATCGGAAGACTTAATCAATGTAATCAGATCAAAAAAAGGATAAAGGTAACAAAACTGAAAAAGAAGAAGTAAAACGTTTACTATTTGCAGATGTCATAATACTATATATAGAAAACCATAAAGACTTCACTAAAAAATTATTATAGCTAATAAAAGAATTCAGTGAAATTGCATGATTTAAAATCAATGTACAGAAATCATTTCATTTCTACCCACAAATAAATGACTTTCTGAAAGAGAATATAAGAAAGAATCCCATCAACAATTTCATTAAAAAGAATAAAATACTTAGGAATAAATTTAATCACAAAGGTGAATGACCTTTACCCACTGCTGCTGCTGCTAAGTCGCTTCAGTCGTGTCAGACTCTGTACGACCCCATAGACAGCAGCCCATCGGGCTCTGCCATCCCTGGGATTCTCCAGGCAAAAACACTGGAGTGGGTTGCCATTTCCTTTTCCAATGCATGAAAGTGAAAAGTGAAAGTGAAGTCGCTCAGTCGTGTCTGACTCTCCTCGACCCAATGGACTGCAGCCCACCAGTATCCTCCGTCCATGGGACTTTCCAGGCAAGAGTACTGGAGTGGGGTGCCATTGCCTTCTCCGCCTTTACCCACTAAACCATTACAATTCCATACTACCCAAAGCATATAGAGATTGAATGCAATACCTATGAAAATCACAATGGTATTTTTCACAGAAATAGAAAAAAACAGTCCTAAAATTTGTATGGGACTATTAAAGACTCTGAATGTTCAAAACAACCTTGAAAAAGAAGAAAAAAGCTGGAGGAATTATGCTGAGTTCTAACTATATTTCAGTTTTAGAAATTGAAACAATATAGTATTAGCATAAAAACAGACTATTAGATCAATGGAATAGAATAGAAAGCCCAGAAATAAACTCAAATATATATGGCCTATTAATTTATGACAAAGGAGTCAATAATATATATGGAGAAAAGACAGTAAATAAATAACTATAATAAATGATGTTTGGAAAACTGGACAACTATATGCAAAAGATTGAACTGGATCACTTTATTATACCATACTTAGAATGGATTAGGGCTTGAACCTAAGACATGAAATTTTCAAACTCCTTATAAGAAAAATAGGCAATAAAGGTCCTCCACATAGATCTTGGTGATGACTTTTTGAATCTGATATCAAAAGGAAAAGCAACAAATACAAAAATAAGCAATTGAGACTATGTTAAATGAAAATGCCTCTGTATAGCAAAGGAACAGAAAGCTAAAGGCAACCTACTGAATGAGAGAAAATGTTTTCAAATTATATATCTGATAAGGGGTTAATATCCAAAATATATAATGAACTCATACAACTAAAAATAAAAAAAAAGAAAATTCAATTTAAAAAATAGGCAAATGGTCTGAATAGATATTTTTCAAGAAGATATACAGATGATCAACATGTACATAAAAATATGCTCTACATCATCAATCATCAGTTCAGTTCAGTTCAGTTCAGTCGCTCAGTCGTGTCTGACTCTTTGCAACACCATCAATCGCAGCACGCCAGGCCTCCCTGTCCATCACCAACTCCCGGAGTCCACTCAGACTCACGTCCATCGAGTCAGTGATGCCATCCAGCCATGTCATCCTGTGTCGTTCCCTTCTCCTCCTGCCCCCAATTCCTCCCAGCATCAGAGTCTTTTCCAATGAGTCAACTCTTCGCATGAGGTGGCCAAAGTACTGGAGCTTCAGCTTCAGCATCATTCCTTCCAAAGAAATCCCAGGGCTGATCTCCTTCAAAATGGACTGGTTGGATCTCCTTGCAGTCCAAGGGACTCTCAAGAGTCTTCTCCAACATCACAGTTCAAAGGCATCAATTCTTCGGTGCTCAGCCTTCTTCACAGTCCAACTCTCACATCCATACATGACCACTGGAAAAACCATAGCCTTGACTAGACGGACCTTTGTTGGCAAAGTAATGTCTCTGCTTTTGAATATGTTATCTAGGTTGGTCATAACTTTCCTTCCAAGGAGTAAGCATCTTTTAATTTTAAAAGACTCCTTTTAAAAGGACTATGTCAAGGCTGTATATTGTCACCCTGCTTATTTAACTTATATGCAGAGTACATTGTGAGAAATGCTGGGCTGGAAGAAGCACAAGCTGGAATCAAAATTGCCGGGAGAAATATCAATAACCTCAGATATGCAGATGACACCACCCTTATGGCAGAAAGTGAAGAAGAACTAAAAAGCCTCTTGATGAAGGTGAAAGAGGAGAGTGAAAAAGTTGGCTTAAAACTCAACATTCAGAAAACGAAGATCATGGCATCTGGTCCCATCACTTCATGGCAAATAGATGGGGAAACAGTGGAAACAGTGTCAGACTTTATTTTTGGGGGGCTCCAAAATCACTGCAGATGCTGACTGCAGCCATCAGTCATCAGGGAGATGCAAATAAAAAACACAGTGAAATATCATCTCACACCTGTTGAATGGCCACTATCAAAAAGACAAGAAATAAGTGTCAAGAAAATAGACAAAAGGGAACCCTTATGAACTGCTTGAGGGAATATTAATTGGTGTACTCATTATGGAAAACAGTATGGAAGTTTCTCAAGTATTAAAAGTAGAACTGACATATGATCTAGCAATTTAATTTCAAAATATTTATCCAAAGGGGGGGGGGAAACATTAAATCAAAACGACATATGCACCTCCAGGTTTGTGTGTGTGTATGTGTGTGCGTGTGTGCATGCACATGCGTGCATGCTCAGTTTTGTCTCAGTCTTTGACACTGTGGACTGTAGCTGGCCAGGCTTCTCTGTTTATGGGATTTCACAGGCAAGAATATAACTTGAGTGGCTTGCATTTCCTACTCCAGGGCATCTTCCCAACCTAGGGGTCAAACCTGTGTCTCTTGCATCTCCTGCATTGGCAGGCAGATTCTTTACCACTGCACCACCTCCAGGTTCATATTGGGTTTATTTACAATAGCAAAAATATGGAAACAATTTGTGAGTCCATCAATGGATGAATGGATAAAGAAGATGTGATACAAATATACAATAGAATACTCAGTTGAGTTTAGTAGCTCAGTCATGTCTAACATTTTGCAACCCCATGGACTGCAGCAGGCCAGGCCTCACTGTCCATCACAAAGTCCTAGAGCTTGCTCAAACTCATGGCCACTGAGTCCATGATGCCATCCAATCATCTCATCCTCTGTTGTCCCCTTCTCCTCCTGCCTTCAATCTTTCCCAGCATCTGGGTCTTTCCCAATGAGTCCGTTCTTCACATCAAGTGGCCAAAGTATTGAAGTTTCAGCTTTAGCATAAGTCCTTCCAGTGAATATTGAAGGCTGATTTCCTTTAGGATTGACTGGTTTGAACTCCTTTCAGTCCGAGGGACTCTCAAGAATCTTCTCCAACACCATACTTCAAAAGCATCAATTCTTCAGTGCTCAGTTTTCTCTCTGGTTCATCTCTCATATCCATACATGACTACTGAAAAAATAGCCTTGACTAGATGGACATTTGTTGGCAAAGTGAGGTCTCTGCTTTTTAATATGCCGTCTAGGTTGGTCATGGCTTTTCTTCCAAGGAGCAAGTGTCTTTTAATTTCATGGCTGTAGTCACCATCTGCAGTGATTTTGGAGCCCAAAAATATAAAGTCTGTCACTGTATCCATTTGCCATGAACTGAAGGGACTGGATGCCATGATCTTAGTTTTCTGATTGTTGAGTTTTAAGAAACCAGCTTTTTCACTCTCCTCTTACACTTTCAGTTCCTCTTCCCTTTCTACTATAAGGGTGCTGTCATCTGCATAACTGAGGTTATTGATATTTTCCTCCACAATCTTGATTCCAGCTTGTGCTTCATCCAGCCTGGCATTCCTCATGATGTACTCTGCATACAAGTTAAATAAGCAGGGTGACGATATACAACCTTGACATACTCCTTTCCCAATTTGGAACCAGTCCATTGTTGGATGTCTGGTTCTAATGGTTGCTTCTTGACCTACATAGAGATTTCTCAGGAGGCAAGGCAGGTGGTCTGGTATTCCCATCTCTTTATGAATTTTCCACAGTTTGTTGTGATCCACACAGTCAAAGGTTTTGGCATAGTCACTAAAGCAGAAGCAGATGTTTTTCTGAAACTCGGTTGCTTTCTCTATGATCCTACAAATGTTGGAAATTTGATATCTGGTTCCTCTCCTTTTTCTAAATCCAGCTTGAACATCTGGAAGTTCTCAGTTCACATACTGTTGAAGCCTTGCTTAGAGAATTTTCAGCATTACCTTGTTAGTGTATGAGATGAGTCCAGTTTTGTGGTAGTATGAGATGGCTGGATGGCATCACCAACTCGATGGACATGAGTTTGGGTAAACTCGGGGAGCTGGTGATGGACAGGGAGGCCTGGTGTGCTGTGATTCATGGGGTGGCAAAGAGTCGGACACAACTGAGCGACTGAACTGAATTGAACTGAATTTGAATATTCTTTGGCATAGCCTTTATTTGGAGTTGGAATGAAAACTGACCTTTTCCAGTCCTATGATCACTGCTGAGTTTTCCAATTTTGCTGGAATATTGAATGCAACACTTTAACACCACGTTCTTTTAGAATTTGGAATAGTTCATCTAGAATTCCATCACTTCCACTAGCTTATTCATATTAATGCTTCCAAAGGACCACTTGACTTCTCACTCCAAGATAACTGGCTCTAGTTGAGTGATCACAGCATTGTCCTTATCTGGGTCATTAAGATCTTTTTTGGATAGTTCTTCTGGGTATTCTTGCCACCTCTTCTTAATATCTTCTGCTTCTTTTTCTGTCCTTTATTGTGCCCATCTTTGCATGAAATATTCCCCTGGTTTCTCTAATTTTCTTGAAGAGATCTCTATTCTTTCCCATTCTATTTTATTCCTCTATTTCTTTGCACTGATCACTGAGAAGGCTTTCTTATCTTTCCTTGCTATTCTTTGGAACTCTGCATTCAAATGGGTATATCTTTCCTTTTTACCTTTGCCTTTAGCCTCTCTTCTTTTCACAGCTATTTGTAAGGCCTCCTCAGACAACCATTTGGCCTTTTTGCATTTCTTTTTCTTGGGGATGGTCTTGATTACTGCCTCCTATACAATATCACGAACCTCTGTCCATAGTTCTTCAGGCACTCTATCAGAACTAATACCTTCAATTTATTTTTCACTCCCACTGTATAATCATAAGGGATTTGATTTAGGTCATATCTGAATGTTCTATTGGCTTTCCCTACTTTCTTCAATTTAAGTCTTAATTTGGCAATAAGGAGTTCATGATCTGAGACACAGTCAGCTCCTGGTCTTGCTTTTGCTGACTGTAGGGAGCTTCTCTTTGGCACAAAGAATATAATTAATTCGGTGTTGACCCTCTGGTGATGTCCATGAGTAGAGTCTTCTCTTGTGTTGTTGGAAGAGGGTGTTTGCTATGACCAGTGTGTTCTCTTGGCAAAACTCTGTTAGCCTTTGCCCTGCTTCATTTTGTACTCTAAGGCCAAACTTGCCTGTTACTCCAGGTATCTCTTGACTTCCTACTTTTGCATTCCAGCCCCCTCTAATGAAAAGGAAATCTTTTTGGTGTTAGAATGTCTTGTAGGTCATCATAGAACCTTTCAACTTCAGCTTATCTGACATTAGTGGTTGGGGCATAGAGTTGGATTACTGTAATATTCAATGGCTTGCCTTGGAAACAAGAGATCATTCTGTCATTTTTGAGATTGTACCCAATTACTGCATTTCAGACTTTTTTGTTGACTACGAGGGTGATTCCATTTCTTCTAAAGGATTCTTGCCCACCGTAGTAGATATAATGGTCATCTGAATTAAATTCGCTCATTCTGGTCCATTTTAGTTCACGGATTCCTAAAATGTCAATGTTCACTCTTGCCATTGCCTGTTTAACAACTTCCAATTTTCTTTGATTCATGGACCTAACATTCAAGGTTTCTAAGCAATGCTGTTCTTTAAAGCATTGAACTTTACTTCCATAGAATATTATTCAGCCATATGAATGAAATCATGTCACTTGTGAAAACATAGATAGACTTCAAGGCATTATTCCAAATGAAATAAGTTAGAGAAATCAAATAATGTATTATCTCTCCTATATGTAGAATCTAAAGCAAACAAACAAAGCACATATATAAAAGATTGGTGTTTGCCAAAGTTGGAGGTAGGAGGTAAGAAATGGGTCAAATTTTTGTTTTGTTTTTAGTTTAGTAAATTTTCTTTTTAAAAAAACTAACTACTTAAATGTTCTTAAAATACATTTCTTGTTAATTCTCCTGAATAATTTTGTTAGTTTCACATTTAAGTAATTTAGATACCTAGCAATTCTTTCATTTAAAACTTCTCAAGCTTGATTAATCTAAATTTCAGTCAACATTTTTCCTTTTATTTAATTTCCAACATTGCAATTAGATTCCTCAGTGGCCTCCAGCCATGACCTATGTATTTATTCTCTGAGTCTTGACTAGTGCTATTTATCCAACAACAAATTTTCTTAATTACACAGACAGACTAATTAAACAATCTCCCTTTGAATTTTTACAGAATTCTTTTTATGTACAACTAATGTGACACACAATTCACTGCCCGCTACAATTGGTTTTCTTTTTAAGCATATGTGATCTATTTTTAAGTTGGATTTTAAAAAAAATCAGAGAGAAAGAAAATCTTATGTTTACCACATTAAATATACCACAGATATTGTACAAAATATAAGTACTTATATTTTCGCATGAACACCTCCTTCCAGTACCCTTTATTACAGATCTCAAAATTATTTCTTCCTTTTTACTGATGTTCATGTCCCTAGAAACCACTGATTTCTGAAAAGTGTTTCTCATGAGAAATGCTAAAAGTACAGATTACACAGTTTTTACTTACTTTCATCATTCCAAATTAAAAAGAAGTACTGAAATCTTAACTGGAACATGAGAGCTCCAAAAAATTGTTTTAAGCTTATGACAATCAAAATAAATGTTTCTCTTAGCTACAAAATTTTCTTATACTTCTTGTTACATGTAGAACCTAAAAATACACCAGTTCTTCATACTTCTGTGGTATTATGTGAATTATAATGTTAATCCACTTGGATCTGGGCTGGCCCATGGAAGGCATCAGGCGTAATAGCATAGCACTTGTGATCCAGGACTCAACAGGCATTGCCACTGCCATGTAAATAAGCCTGGGCTAGAAGGCTGGATGGGAGACTATGAGAAGCTCAACTGTGCCATTCCAGTCAAGTCATCCAAAACCAGCAAAACCAGAGGGAGCAAGCCAACTTGAACAAGGCCTGCAAAGATCAGCAGAACACTAGAATAAAATTAACTGGGGAACTCCTACAGGGAGCAGGACTGAATCTTAATGAAGGAACATATAATACCTGCTAGTAGAAGGATCTGGCAACATTATCAGGGTGGATTTTCAAATTGAAACTAGTGATTGCTCAGTGTTTTATATTCAACCTTTTTTAAGTGACATATCCCAACTAAAGACTTAAGCACAATATTAGAATCGCAATCAATATTAGCAAGTATTTTTTGCCATGAAATTATTCTAAAACAGCATTTGTTCACTAGTTTCTGGTCAGATGTCCTACACCTAATTGCTGTGCCACTTGAATAGCTTTTGATATTTATTTCTTTATCTTCTATTTTTCCAAGTAACAAAATTTCTGTTTATTCAATTCTTCTTTTAAAGGTTCATTTCTCTACTTTCACCATCCTCTATATCTTCCTCCGGACACAACAAATCTTTCACTGTCTCCCTCAAATACTGTGGCCAGAACAAAAGTCACTGCAGAGATGCTCTGATAGGAGTACAGAATTCAAAGGGAACTACTTCTTTCCATTTTTTTCAGCTATTCTGACGGCTTACTGAACTTACTTTAACCACATGAATCATAATCAGGCCAAAGGTCTCATTCATAGTTTTCTTCAACTGCTGTGCAAACAGACTTCAGTTTCAGTTCAGTCGCTTAGTCATGTCTGACTCTTTGCAACCCCATGGACTGCAGCATGCCAGGCCTCCCTGTCCATCATCAACTCCTGAGTTTACTCAAACTCATGTCCATTGGGCCAGCGATGAAATCCAACCATCTCGTCCTCTGTCGTCCCCTTCTCTTCCCACCTTCAATCCCTCCCAGCATCAGGGCCTATTCAAATGAGTCAGTTCTTTGCATCAGGTGGCCAAACTTTTGGAGTTTCAGCTTCAGCATCAGTCCTTCCAATTAACATTCAGGACTGATTTCCTTTAGGATGGACTGGCTGCATCTCCTTGCTGTCCAAGGGAGTCTCAAGAGTCTTCTCCAACACAACAGTTCAAAAGCATCAATATTTCGGTGCTGAGCTTTCTTTATAGTCCACCTCTCACATCCATGCATGACTACTGGAAAAACCATAGCTTTGACTAGACAGAACTTTGTTGGCAAAGCAATGTCTCTACTTTTTTTTTTTTTAAGGTTTTATATTTTTATTGGTCATTTGTAGCTGATATAATCTTAACTGGTGCATATGGGTCCTATTCCAGGTGAAGGGTTCAAGGGAGGCTTTTTGGAAAAAGAGGTCATTTGAACTGAGTCTTTAAGGTAAGAAGAGATAGCACGTGAGAGAAAAAGTAAATTACTGGAGACAGGAAAAGAGGGAACCCAAGTAACTTCTGCTGAGCTTTCCCTCAGCAGCTGGGAACAGGGTGATGAAGAAGTAGGGAGAAAGCTGGACTGTCCTTGCCTTGATGTGCTGTCTAGGTTGGTCATAACTTTCCTTCCAAGGAGCATGCATCTTTTAATCTCATGGCTGCAGTCACCATCTGCAGTGATTTTGGAGCCCCCTCCACCACCACCACCCCCCAAAAAAATCTGTCACTGTTTCCATTGTTTACCATCTATTTACTGTGAACTGCAACCTAGATAGCAGATTAAAAAGCAGAGACATTACTTTGACAACAAAGGTCTGTCTAGTCAAGGCTATGGTTTTTCCAGTGGTCATGTATGGATGTGAGAGTGTATTGTGAAGAAAGCTGAGCACCAAAGAATTGATGCTTTTGAACTGTGGTGTTGGAAAAGACTCTTGAGAGTCCCTTGGACTGCAAGGAGATCCAACCAGTCCATCCAAAAGGAGATCAGTCCTGGGTGTTCATTGGAAGGACTGATGTTGAAGCTGAAACTCCAATACTTTGGCCACCTGATGCGAAGAGCTGACTCATTGGAAAAGAATCTAATGCTGGGAGGGATTGGGGACAGGAGGAGAAGGGGACGACAGAGGATGAGATGGCTGGATGGCATCGCTTACTTGATGGACATGAGTTTGAGTGAACTCCGGGAGTTGGTGATGGACAGGGAGGCCTGGCATGCGGTGATTCATGGGGTCGCAAAGAGTCGGACGCGACTGAACTGAACTGATGGGACCAGATGCCATGATTTTAGTTTTCTGAATGTTAAGTTTTAAGCCAACTTTTTCACAGTCCTCTTTCACTTTCATCAAGAGGCTCTTTAGTTCCTCTTCACTTTCTGCCATAAGTGTGGTGTTATCTGCATATCTGAAGTTATTGATGTGTCTCCCAGCAATCTTGATTCCAGCTTGTGCTTCATCCAGCCCAGTGTTTCTCATGATGTACTCTGCATATAAGTTAAATAAGCAGGCTGACAATATATAGCCTTGATGTACTCCCTTCCCAATTTGGAACTGGTCTGTTGTTCCATGACCAGTTCTCACTGTTGCTTCTTCACCTGCATAGAGATTTCTCAAGAGGCAGGTCAGGTGGTCTGGTATTCCCATTTCTAAGACTTTTCCACAGTTTGTTGTGATCCACACAGTCAAGGGCTTTGGTATAGTCAATAAAGCAGAAGTAGATGTTTTTCTGGAATTCTGTTGCTTTTTCGATGATCCAACGGATATTGGTATTTGATCACTGATTCCTTTGCCTTTTCTAAATCCAGCTTGAAGATCTAGAAGTTCAGTTCTTGTATTGTGGAAGCCTGACTTGGAGAATTTTGAGCATCACTTTGCTCTTGACTAAAGTGAAAGACTAGAGTGAAAAAGTTGGCTTAAAGCTCAACATTTAGAAAACTAAGATCATGGCATCTGGTCCCATCACTTCATCAAAAATAGATGGGGAAACAGTGGAAACAGTGTCAGACTTTATTTTGGGGGGCTCCAAAATCACTGCAGATGGTGATTGCAGCCATGAAATTAAAAGACACTTATTCATTGGAAGGAAAGTTATGACCAACCTTGATAGTATATTCAAAAGCAGAGACATTACTTTGCCAACAAAGGTCCATCTAGTCAAGGCTATGGTTTTTCCAGTGGTCATGTATGGTTGTGAGAGTTGGACTGTGAAGAAAGCTGAGCACCGAAATATTGATGCTTTTGAACTTTGGTGTTGGAGAAGACTCTTGAGAGTCCCTTGGACTGCAAGGAGATCCAACCAGTCCATCCTAAAGAAGATCAGTCCTGGGTGTTCATTGGAAGGACTGATGTTGAAGCTGAAACTCCAATACTTTGGCCACCTCATGCAAAGAGTCGACTCATTGGAAGAGACCCTGACGCTGGGAGGGATTGAAGGTAGGAAGAGAAGGGACAACAGAGGATGAGATGGCTAGATGTCATCATCAACTCAATGGACATGAGTTTGGGCAAACTCTGGGAGTTGCTGATGGACAGGAAAGTCTGGTGTGATGCGATTCCTGGAGTTGCAAAGTGTCGGACATGACTGAGTGACTGAATTGAACTGAACTTGCTAGCTTGTGAGATGAGTGCAATTGTGCAGTAGTTTGAACATTCCTTGGCATTGCCTTTCTTTGGGATTGAAATGAACACTGACCTTTTCCTGTCCTGTGGCCACTGCTGAGTTTTCCAAATTTACTGGCATCTTGAGTGCAGCACTTTCACAGCATCATCTTTTAGGATTTGTAAGAGCTCAACTGGAATTCCATCACATCCACTAGCTTTGTTCATAGTGATGCTTCCTAAGGTGCAAACAGACTAGCATAGGAGTTTCTAGATGTCTATACACAGTCCTAGGATTTTAGTCTTGTAACATGTTGCAGACTGAATAGAATTTTTAAAATATTGCTTGTATTGGGTTGAACAAAACATTCATTTGGGTTTTTACCTAACGCTTTTTAGAAAAACCCAAACAATCTTATTAGCCAAACCAATATAACCATACTCTTTTGCTTTACTTAGCGATGCTATAGTGCGCTTAGTTGCTCATTCATGACTTATTCTTTGTGACCCCATGGACTGTAGCCTGCCAGGCTCCTCTGTCTATGGGGATTCTCCAGGCAAGTATAGTGGAGTGGATTGTCATGCTCTCCTCCAGTGGATCTTCCCAACCCAGGGATTGAACCCAGGTTTCCTGCATTGCAGGCAGATTTTTTTACCATCTGAGCCACCAGGGAAGCCCTACTTAGTGGTAAAGGATGATAAAATAAACATTTTGATCTTTAAAGTATTTAATGAGTACAGAGTCAGTCTGAGTCCTGAGCTACAGCACTGGAGACCCCCAAAGAGACCAACACTGATATAAACACTAGCACATTTAAGATATGGTCATTGTAACAGGTGTTAATTTATCTAACTAAACTGAGATCTACTCCACATTTCTATTTCCAAGACAAATAATTTTTTGAGAAACTTTGCCAAACATCTGACAAAATTAGATATACAATGTTTATGTTCCCAAATGTGTAATCTAATACACTATTGTAAAAAAAAAAAAAAAAAAAAAAAAAAACCTGGATTAATGTCACAGGACTAATTTTTATTCACAGTAAATCTATAATTATTGTCCACTGCTAACCAAAGAATGCCAGTGGGTTAAAAGTTATTGGGTTAAACACAGCACACAGATTCATAAAAGGGAATCTATGGTCATCCAGACAATGAATGATCCATGTGTGGTGTGACTAACACTATTTACCAAAAAATATGTATCCCCTTTTTTTAACTATAACTAACCTCATTTTACAACCTCCCTTGCAGTTGAACATTGTTATATGATTGATTTTTAACCTCCTGTGAAATGTGAACAAAAGTAAGTTCTGCTACATAACAGCACACTCTTTTTTTTTTTTTTTTTTTTTTTAATTTTATTTTATTTTTAAACTTTACATAACTGTATTAGATTTGCCAAATATCAAAATGAATCCGCCACAGGTATACATGTGTTCCCCATCCTGAACCCTCCTCCCTCCTCCCTCCCCATTCCATCCCTCTGGGTCATCCCAGTGCACCAGCCCCAAGCATCCAGTATCGTGCATCGAACCTGGACTGGCAACTCATTTCATACATGATATTAGCACACTCTTTTTAAGAGAGAGAACATGTCTCTCTTTCTCCTTCCGTTCTCAGAGGGGCTGATGATTAACAGGGCTCTTGGAAAGGCAGAGCCACATCACAGAGGCACCCTGCATCTGGATCACCACACTGAGAACAATAATGTGCAATGAGAAACATCTGCTTTTAGAGAGACACACAGGAGGATGTGTGTGTGTGTGTGTGTGTGTGTGTGTGTGTGTGTGTGTGTGTGTGTGTGTATGTGTGTGTGCGCATGTGTGCACATGTACATGAGTAGCAGGTGGGGTGCTTAAGCCATTATTTAATCTGGGGCTATTATTACGGAAATAAAGTTAAGTAATATCATTTGAATAAATGATAGATCTTCTCTCCCAAGAGATTTTATGGATCATGCTTAAGGAATTTATTGGTAAAATTCTTAATTTATCTATAGCACACCTTCAATCAAAGCAAAGCCTTTGATAGGAGAAAAAAAATCTTTGTTATTCTGAAGTATTTCCACACGGTGATTTTCTAACCTTGTTTCTTCTTCCACAAGTCAACTCTTTATATAGTTATTCTTAGCTTCCTATGTGGTGTCCAGGTGTAGATGAACAATGACTAAATGTTTAGGTAGATGTGAAGCAGGGAGGCCAGGTTCTGAACTCACAGTATATACTATCACCCAATTCCATATGTAGGGATTGTGTTTTATGTCTCAGTGAAACTACAGAAAATTTATGCTACACTGTGAGACAGGACATGGCACTTTGGATCCGATGTCAGTCATCTCTGGGACTGTGGAAGATGATCTCCCTCCAGCACACACACAGTGCTCCTGACTATACCGCAAGCCAGAGAACAACTACCCGGGGCCATCCAAGGTCAGAGAGGCTCCATTTCTACTGTGTGTGTGTAGACAGACAGAGAGACATTTTTATAAGGAATTGTCTCAAAATCCCAAGACATGTAGTTGACAAGCTGGCAACCCTGGAAGGCTGATGGTACAGTTTCAGTCTGAAAGCCAGAAGGTAGAGACATGAAAGACCCAATGTTTTAATTGAGTTTGAACGGAGGAAAAACAAAAAAGTGTCCCAGCTTGAAGGCAGTTGGATAGGAGGAATTTCCTCTTATCAGCATAGCTTCAGTGTTTTGTCCTACTGAGGTCTTCAACTTATTGGATGAGGCCCGCCCATATTAGGAAAAGCAATCTGCTTTACTCAGTATACCAATTTTAAATGTTAAAATCATCCAAAACCACCCTCAAGACACATCAGGATAATGTCTTACTGAACACTGAGAACTCTGTAGTGCAGTCAAGTTGATGTACAATGAGCTTTCACAGTACTTACAACAATATTGGTATATCTCATAGACTTTGCGTGTTCTAGATCACCACAATACAGGGTGTATCACGATGAAGTCAAACAATTTTTTTGGTTTCCTAGTGTATATAAAAGTTATATTTATATTACACTGTACTCATTAAGTGTACAATAACATTATGTCTTAAAAATGTAAATAGTTACTTAAAAAACACTTTATTGTTAAAATATGCTACCCATTGTCTAAGCCTTCAGCAAGTCATAATCTTTTCGGTGGTGGAAAGTCTTTACTCTATGTTGATGGCTGTTGACTGTTTAGGATGCTGCTTGATGAAGTTTGGAATGGCTGTGGCAGGTTCTTAAAATTAGACAATGAAGTACACTGCATGGATTAACTCTTTCATGTGTGATTTCTCTGTAGCATATAATTCCGTTTGATGACATTTACTCACAGTAAATTGTTTTATCATGAGATGCAATTTGCCACACCTTCAGTCTCCACTTTATAATTCTAGTTCTTTTGCCATTTTCCCCACATTTGCAGTTAAAACACTAACATGGAAGAGCACTAATCACAGATCACCATAACATACAAAACAGTAATGAAATAAAAAGGTCTGAAATATTGTAAGAATTACAAAAATATTATGCAGAGACATGAAGTAACAAAACACTATTGGAAAATGGCATCAATGAACTTGCTTAACGCCACAGGTTTGCCACAAACCTTAAGTTTGTAAAAACAAACAAACAACAACAACAAACACATATTTACAAAGTGCAATAATGTGAAGCCTGGTTAAATGAATTATGCCTGTCTCTACTATATAGGGTTAATGTGAGCATTAGATGAAAGAACATACTTAAGTGCTACAGAATGAAACCTTAAGATTTAAATTACCGTCTGTTTTTTCTTTCTGTTGAGATATTCTACACCTCAACTACATGTACACAAAAAACTTGTTGATTTTGCTTTTTATTTTTCTGAAGATATCATTGGCACAATTGTTTACTGGAGCAAGATTAAGAATAAAGGACTGGGTATTTTATAAATATGAATTAATCCACACCAGTAGTGGTTATATCATGCTCGTCGTGCACAGGGGCTCAGTCATGTCTGACTCTTTGTGACCCCATAGACTGTAGCCTGCCAGTCTCCTCTGTCCATGGGATTTCTCAGGCAAGAATCCTGGAGTAGGTTGCCATTTCTTCCTCCAGGGGATCTTCCTCACCCAGGGACTGAACCTGCATCTCTTGCATTGGCAGGTGGAGTGTTTACCACTGAGCCACCTGGGAAGCCAGGGGTTATATCACCTTTTATTAAAGTACTGATTCATCATCTATGTCTAAATCAACATTAAAATGGTTAGATTAAAATAATCACATTTTGCTTGCTCTCAATGTTCTGGTAACTTTTACTTTTTTCATCATTATTTAGTGAATATTTGCCATAGCCAAACTTGAATTTATAAACAGAAGTTAGATTGATCTTACAATTACTTATTTCATCTTAGGTTGCAATTGATTCTTACAAATGAAATTATATATTATTTGTAGATACTTTTAAATTCTTTTTTTTTTCTATAGAAAACTGAAGCAAACAAAAGTTGGCAGATTCTGCCACTGCAATATGATACATAAATATCACAACATCAGCCTTAAACAGTGATCCAACTACTCTTTAGTCACCTGGTTGGAATATATTTAATAAGCAATTATTGCAAGAATTAGCAATGATTAAAGCTCATGTTATAAAATCAGTTCTATTGAGGCATTGTACCTTCTGATATTATTCTTAAATTATGTGCTACTCTTAAATTTATATGCTTTATCTTTCTTATTTTCATCTTAGATAAATATATCTCACCCCTGAATTTCTTCTGAGCTCAGATATAGCTGTACTGACTTTTAAACTATACTTCCATTTCTTTTTCCACACTGAGATCACATATAATTGCACAGAGAGATATACTTCAAAAAATTTTAGTGCTATCCAGAGTGTCTGAGATATTCTTCATTTCAGATGTATGAAATAAATTGCATTTGAACTTTTGAAGTCTGTTTTCCTAAACTCTAGGGTCCATGAGTAATTATGACCTGTTTTCATTTGCATAACTATCATAAACATGAAGATGCCATCATTATGATTATTTATTCCCTAGGTTACTATCATTCCCTCTTCACCAAGTAATTCCTTCTTGTTTATTCCTAGAGATTGCTTGAAAAACCTTTCACCAAAAAAAATACATTTTTAGTTTCCCTATTAATTTAAAGAGTTTCAATATCTTCTACTACAAAGTAAAGTAACAGAATGCATGACCTTATCCTAATCCTCAGAAAATATACAATTGTCATTAAGTGAGTTAAAATTAAAGCAAATACATGACCTCCATAGCTACTTGGAAGACCTTTGTGCTAATCTTCAATATTTGGAAAGCTCTTGTATTCATATCTGCCATTCTCAGAAAAAATAAAAGTTTCAGCAATATAAGGAATTAGTTAGATTATTTTGTTTTACCAAATAGGGTGTCTCAAGCAATTGCTGAATGGACAGATTTCCCTTATATTCACAGTGGCTTGCCTTGGAGTCAGCTTTGTAATCTGTTTTAGGAAAATATTAGCCATATACTCTTTACAGCTTGGTTGTTTTAAGTCTATATCCATAATAAAATTCACTCAGTCATGTCCAACTCTTTGTGACCCCATGGCCTATATAGTTCATGGAATTCTTTAGGCCAGAATACTGGAGTGGGTAGTCTTTCCCTTCTCCAAGGGATCTTCCCAATCCAGGGATTGAACCCAGGTCACCTGCATTGCAGGCAGATTCTTTACTAGCTGAGCCACAAGGGAAGGTCATAATAAAAATCACTTACTTTCATCTTTTCATTTGAATCTTCCCCAAACATTGATGTAGTCAACTATGGGAAGAAATTGAGGCAGCTGATAAAGTCAACTACCCTGATCTAGAACTCTAATACATTACTGTATTCTACTCTCGGGTTTCCAGATATAATCTTAACTGAGTGTCTTCTTGACACATTCTGCTGCTCCCATCACACTTTCTATTGTATTTGTTTTATTGTTGCCGTTTTTTGCTTTTTTTTTTTTAACAAAGAGAATGAACAGTATCTTTTACTCTTTATGCATTCAACACACGTTCACAAGAAGCATGGTTTAATTAATTTTACAAAAGAAATATAAGGGTAAACTTTGGACACTACTAGTTTAGACATCACTACAGAAAAGCACTGACAAAAAATTATTTAAGAAATCCACCACCCTGACTTCTTCAATACCTCTACAGTTTATATTATTCAGATAATAGTTTCATCATCCTATTCATAAGGCAGATTCAACACATTCAAGTCTCCTAAAAACTTCTGCATTATTTATGATTGTTGCCCATTCTCTCTTTCTGAAAATTCTCTTCTTGTTTACAAGGTCCAATTTTCCTGCCATATTTATTTCATTTTTTACATTGCTTTCTTTCTCCAATCATCTCTTACATTTTCTTTTATCAAATCCTTTTATATGTATCTTCCTCTGTGACCTCATGCACAATATGATTTACATTCCATATAGACACTGATGAACCTCAGAGCAAGATCTCCAACTCAATCATTTCTGTTGAGTCTCATCACTAAACTTTAATTCACATACAAAGCACTTCTGCATAGATATCTCAAAGCAAGATATTGATGATATGATCTTGTCTTCCTGTTTTCCTTGTCTCAGTGAATGGACTCACTCAGCCAGTATCACTCAAGGAAATAGTTTCTGATCTCACTCATTCTGTTCTTTAAATCAGCCACAAGGAGTTATAGAATTTACTCTTTTAACATCTCTTATATCCATTCCCTTCTCTCATGTTCATTGGTCATTACCCTAGTTTAGGATTTTTCATTTTAACCTGAACAACTGGACTAACCTCCTAATAAATTTCACAGCCATTCTTGTGTTCCTCTCCATTCGCCACACCACAGCCAGAGGGATATTCCCACAATGTTCATTGGCAAAGCCACGTCTCCCTTTATAGTTCTTCAGTGAGTTACTACAGGCTTAAATATCTTAACATGGAGCCAAAGGTGTTTCCTGCTCTGGCTGGCACCAACGTTTATAGTTTTGTCTCCTGGCAATTCTTTAGCTATTTCTTCTTTCGTATCAACACAAAACTCTAGAATTTCCCTAGAAATGCCTGCTGTTGAGAAAGCAACTTATTTTGCACTAAGCTTTCCACTTTGTATTTACTGCTTGTTCCACAACATATGTGTTTCCCAGGTAGCCAAACAAGCTTTGTAATTCGGGTGTGAGTGTGTGGATGTATGTATGTGGATGTGTTATCCACCTCAGTGGTGTTTCTCTTATCCCAGCCATATTCATGTGCATACTTAAGTGAAGAACTCATATTCATACCCATGCATATTTCTTCTAGATTTTAAGTACTCTGAGGTTAGACTGGCCCATAATTTTGTTCTCCTGCAGGGTGAAGCAAATAGCAAAAGACTATACATATGCATTGTTTGAAAGGATAAGTAAAACTATAGTGAATAATAACTCAAGATATATAAAAATATATCATATCTAAATATCTCCTGAGAATAAGTAGATAAGATTTTGCTTCATTCTCTTGTCACAGAAATATACCACCAGAACTGCTGATAATGCCTGTTAGAAGTGATTTATCTGCTTATCTTCATAACCACTGACACATGGGACATCTGGCTACAGAAATAGCCAATTTAAAAAATTTATTTCACTGAAGTTATATTTAAAATTGTTGGCATATGTCGCCTCTGTATTCTTTCCTTCTCAGACAGTCCTTTCTCCTTTCCATATCATCGCACGATGCTCATAGGGAGAATCCTTCCTTCATCCATTTATCTGCTTCCCTGGTGGCTCAGAGGTTAAAGCGTCTGCCTGGAATGTGGGAGACCAGGGCTCGATCCCTGGATCAGGAAGATCACCTGAAAAAGGAAATGGCAACCCACTCCAGTACTCTTGTCTGGAGAATCCCATGGAGGAAGGAGCCTGGTAGGCTACAGTCCATGGGGTCATCACAAAGAGTCGGACTCGACTGAGGGGCTTCACTTTCACTTTCAGCTATTCATAGTGTCACCTCTTCTGAATATCCTTCAGTTCAGTTCAGTTCAGTCACTCAGGCGTGTCCGACAATTTGCGACCCCATGAATAGCAGCACGCCAGGCCTCCCTGTCCATCACCAACTCCCTCAGTTCACTCAGACTCACGTCCATCGAGTCAGTGATGCCATCCAGCCATCTCATCCTCTGTCCTTCCCTTCTCCTCCTGCCCCCAATCCCTCCCAGCATCACAATCTTTTCCAATGAGTCAACTCCTCGCATGAGGTTGCCAAAGTACTGGAGTTTCAGCTTTAGCATCATTCCTTCCAAAGAAATCCCAGGGCTGATCTCCTTCAGAATGGGTTGGTCGGATCTCCTTGCAGTCCAAGGGACTCTCAAGAGTCTTCTCCAACACCACAGTTCAAAAGCATCAGTTCTTCGGTGCTCAGCCTTCTTCACAGTCCAACTCTCACATTCATACATGACCACAGGAAAAACCATAGCCTTGACTAGACGAAACTTTGTTGGCAAAGTAATGTCTCTGCTTTTGAATATGCTATTTAGGTTGGTCATAACTTTCTTACTTAACATTAATCCTCCCTTTGACACTGTGACCTACAAAACTCTCATCTATTCCTATTGTTTTTGTAGATGGTAGTTAAAACCCTTATTTGAATAATATTTGCTTATTGCTAGCCTCAGAAAGTTACTTTTTTTCCCACAAACCTTTTCTCTGGGGACAAAGTAAGAATTTTCCTAGATCTACACTATCTTTCCAGACAGCAATCTTAGTTATTATTGTTCTTCTTTACATAAAATCATTTTCTTGGAGATTCAGCCTACACAGCAAGGTTTTCACCCTCACCTCTTGTGGCAGAGAATGCTCATGCTGGCTAATACTCTCATTTCTCCTCTTTCTCAAAGGCAGAGAGATACTCGATTCCCCAGCTCTCTTGCAATCATGTTGTGCTTTCTTCTGAGTTCCAGGCAATGGAAAGTCAGTGATCTCGAAGTGTACCATTTATAGGGCTGGCCTGTGAAACTTCTCATTTGAACTCTCCCCTCCTCCCTTTCTTCCCTCCTCTGTCAGTCAGATGAAGCAAATTCCAAGGCACCCAAGGGTGTGGACAAATCCTGGCTACCTCTATCACCCTGTCACACATTCATTTCCACACAGAACTTTCTTTTTTAATGAAAGACATTTGAGGCTAATAAGAATACCTATGGGACTTGCCTGATACAGGGGACGTGGGTTCAGTCCTTGGTGGGGGAAATAAGATACCACATGTTTCACAGCAACTAAGCCCTCCCACCACAACTACTGAAGCCCACATGCTCTGGAGCTCAAGCACCACAACTAGAGAGTCCGTGACCACAAGGAAAAACCCCACATGACATGACAAATATCCCACGTGCCGTAACTAAGACCCAACACAGCCAAATAAATCAATATTTCAAAAAATAATAGCTATTGTTACTGTTCTTAATGTGTATGTGTGTTAGTCACTCAGTGATGTCTGACTCCTTGCAACCCCATGGACTGTAGCCCACCAGGCTCCTCTGTCCATGGGATTCTCCAGGCAGGAATAATGGAGTGGATTGCCATTCCCTTCTCCAGAAAATCTTCCTGACCCAGGGATTGAACCCTGGTCTCCTGAATTGCAGGAAAATTCTTTACCATTTGAGTTACAGAGATAAATACATCTTCTAAATACCAGGTTACAATCATTCATTCCAAGAAGAATGTAATGATTCACTCATTTTGTTTCTATTTCCATAATTTTCATTATCCCAGATAACTTTATTATATTCTGAATTTTTTAATATTTTAATGACTATAATTTCCCATAATTTTTCTTCAATAAACTACTCCTGAGGCCAAAAGCAAGTTTTATAATCCTATAATCTGAACTATGTCCTAAATCCCTCTCTTTGATAGCAAATTCTTATCCCCATGAAGTGTTTTCTTTTTCACTTAGTTTCATATTAAACTTCCCAAAATATTTTTTTCATACTATGCTTCTTGGCCTTACTTTCATAATGAACTTCTTCATTATGTTTGGCCATTTCTTATTAGTCTTCTCGATATCTTCAGACTCCTGTTCTCCTGATTTTCTTCTACCTCCTTCTGAACATACCTGCAACCTGCAATCTCTCTAATCACAAATATTTCCATCTTCTGAGTTGCTGAGCTTTCCTGGAGAAAAGTCACATAACTCTGCCAGATGGGACAGATTTATAGTTTCCAATTTCAGTTGGGTCCTCAAAATTGCTGTCAATTCATTTACTCAAATGACTCTGAGCTCAATGGCTCTGACCTGTGAAATGGTGTGAGCCCAGCTCTCCCTTCCTCAGCATTCTGTACTTATTTCTGAGTCTTTTGCACACACTGAGTTGTGAATTTATGAACTGTGATCCCCACACTACATTACCCTGGTCTCTACTCCTACTTCAGCTTCAACTTTCCCACACCTACTCTGCACACAGCTGCTTGTGGAAACCTTACCACTGCTAGTCACTATCTTGATATCATAGCATCATCATCAGGAATGCTATCACTCAATTCTCTGAGTACCTTTCTCCCTTGCAGAGTTAGAATGATGCAAAGCTCACCTTTGTGGCAGAAAAAAGTTTCCTCTCAACCTGTGATCCCATGTGGTCATCTGAATATCAAAGTAGCTGGGCTCCCAGTAAGAGACTTGCATTATTTTCCAATCTAATCCTGGGAACTTGTGGCCCCCACCTCTTCACCGAGCTGCTCAAGTTTCTTTCCTGGCGCCACAAAGGAAATAGACATGTCATCATTTACCCTAAACTCTCTCTCTTTCCCCTCCAGCTCCTCCTCTAACAAAAATACCTTTTCTACTATTGGATGTCAAAAAGATAATTGAAGACAAACAGAGATGGAGCGTCCAGGTTAGATCAATGATGTGACCAACTGAAAAAAAAAATGCACAATCTAAACGTTGAGAATTATGTTTTATTTGGTGGGCAAAAATGAGGACTTGAAGTCCGAGAGTCAGCCTCTGAGATATCTCTGAGAGACTACTCAGAAGAGATAAGATAGAAGCCACAGTAAGACCAGATGGTTGGAACATCAAAAGATTACTGTTAATTAATGATCTCAAGGTAATGAATTTAGCACTTTTCTATGTATGGGAAAGTGCAGATTCTGGACTCATTGAAGTCATCCCTTTGAAATGCACCTCTGCTATCTGCAGTCAGTATGCTGTGCTTTCTCCTCCTGAGGCTCCTCAGGTACACCTTCAGGGGGCATGACAGCAAAGGCTGATTGCTTGATGGAAGGCATCCTGCTTCTACCCTGAGTTACCTCAGGGCTCACACTCAGGGGACAGCTGTAATGTGATGGCTTGATGGCTGCAACATTTGTTTACTGAGGTGGCAAGCAACAGTTTTTCACTGACACTGTTTCATTTTGGGTGTAATGAGTCAAATAGTCTTTGTTATCCTTCTCTGTGACCTCTCTATCAACTGATTATAAATGAAGAACACTCTATTCAAGGCTTAAAATAAAATAATTTTGAATGTACAAACCTAGAGCGAAAAAAAACAGTTTCTCCTTGCATTCCTTCAAAAACATTTGTTCATTAAACAAGCAGTTTTCTTAGGGCTATACTAGCTGAGGTAGACATACATATTTTCAATGCTTACTTTCTGTCTCCAAGGCAGGCACAATATAAGAATTCAGCAGTTCAGTAGAGAAATAACTACAATAAAATGTTTAAATTGCTGTGATAAAAGTTGGTATAATATGAGGTCACAAAGAGGAGAGTGAATAATTTAATTTGAAATAGAAAACAAAAGCTTCTCAGAGAAAATGATATATGAGAAGTTCAAATTTGATTTTGTAAGTAGTGGTTATCTCTCTTATATAAGATTATTGAAAGCATCAGATTTTATAAAACACACAGAATCATTTTAACAAGTTTAAGAAAGTAAAATATAATGGCTTCTTTTTTTCCTACACAGATTAGTGTATACATAATTACATAAGTATATTAACAGAAGGTTAAAAGCCTCTGATGAAGACGGAATATCTTTGTCATTGTTCTTATTCTTACCATGCCATGAATTGGTCATACCACATCTATATAGTAAATATAATCCAACCACAATTTTTCTCTGTTTAACCTTCCTATCTCTCACTCACCTGAACTGAAACTTCATTATTTTCATTACAAACACTTAGAAAGCACCTATTTATGTGTAGGAACAGTGCTGAATGCTGCAATTGAGAAGACAAAAGGGGTGTGTGTGTGTGTGTGTGTGTGTGTGTGTGTTAACAGAGAAGTCTTGGTCTTTGTCCATAAGCAGTTTACATTATGAAGTAAATAAAAAAATATTTTCTGAGTTTGAGACACACCTTCCTTTAATTTTCTCCAAAAGGGAACATTGGTATTTAGTTGTGTGTGTGCATGTGTGTGTGTGTGTGTGCTTATGTTCAGTTGCTCAGTTGTGTCCAACTCTTTGCAACCCTATGGACTGTAGCCTGCCAGGCTCCTCTATCCTTGGAATATTCCCAGCAAGAACACTGGAGTGGGTTGCCATTTGCTCCTCCAGGAGATCTTCCCAACTCAATGTAAACCCACATTTCCTACATCTCCTGCATTACAGGTGGAGTCTTTACTGCTGAGTGGCTGGGTAAATCTGCTTCTTTTTAAATTTCAATGTTTAAGTCTTGTCTCAGCTAAAAGATGACAATCATTCTCTGCTTGAAGAGACTTGTTGAAATCAGATAGAAGTAAAATAATAAAGAGCATTAGAATAGCATGCTCTGGTAGAGAATACAGCCCCAGACTGTCATTTATAGTGATATATACGTGAATGCCACTATTTATTATAATACCCCTTTAGGTATTCCTTTGTAAAAGGAAATAAAATGTATCTAGAAGGAATATTCAGAGAAGGCAATGGCACCCCACTCCAGTACTCTTGCCTGGAAAATCCCATGGATGGAGGAGCCTGGTAGGCTGCAGTCCATGGGGTCGCTAAGAGTCAGACTGGACTGAGCGACTTCACTTTCACTCTTCACTTTCATGCATTGGAGAAGGAAATGGCAACCCACTCCAGTGTTCTTGCCTGGAGAATCCCAGGGACGGGGGAGCCTGGTGGGCTGCCACCTATGGGGTTGCACAGAGTCGGACACGACTGAAGCGACTTAGCAGCAGCAGAAGCAGAAGGAATATTAAAAAATAAAATTTATGCCATTAATCTCTACATGAAAAAGTGTTTTTTTTTTTGCCTTTCTGATAGTTGCTTTTTCATTTTTTATTGCTGTTTATTTCGATAACAGGCCAGCCCTGCCTTGTAATGGCACTTGAAGAAAGCAAACCCCTAAATGCTCTGTAGCTGCTTTGCTTGCATTATTGCTATAGGTCAGTGTAGGTCCTTAATGAAGTTCATCATTCTGGATTTTCACAAGTAAATAGAGCCACACTAAGTATTATGAGACAAACGGGTTTAATAAAGGGGTTTGGGCTTTTGCATACATAGAAAGAGAGTGGGTTGTGCAGGTGAGGGGGCTGCGGCTGGAAGGTTAGAGAAACAGTCACAAATGGTACGGGGAGGGAGGAGGGAGGAGGGTTCAGAATGGGGATCACATATATACCTGTGGCAGATTCATGTTGATATATGGCAAAACCAATACAATATTGTAAAGTTAAAAAATAATAATAATAATAAAAAGGTATCATTATGGCCAGCCAAATGAAATGGCTTTAACATGATTGCAGGGAAAATGCCACAATTCTCAATTATCTGGATACCATTCTACCTACTGTCTCAAATTGCAACAGGAAAGCTGGAAATTGCAGGGAAAACTGAGCAGCAGCCATATTTGGCCAAAAGTATGTTAGGAGAGTGTTAGATCTGGTAGAGAGTGCCTGATGAACTACAAATGGAAGTTTGGAACATTGTATAGGAAGTGGTGACCAAAACCATATCCAAGAAAAAGAAATCCAAGAAGGCAAAACAGGTTGTCTGAGGAAACCTTACAAATAGCTGGGAAAAGAAGAGAAATGAAAGGCAAAGAAAGGGAAAGACATACACAACTGAATGCAGAGTTCCAGAGAATACCAAGGAGAGAAAAATAGCCTTCTTAAATGAACAATGCAAAGAAAAAGAGGAAAACTATAGAATGGAAAAACAAAAACAACAACAAAAAAAAAACTCGAGATCTCTTCATGAAAATTGGACATACCAAGGGAACATTTCAGGTAAAGATGACCACAATAAAGGATAGAAATAGCAAAGACCTAACAGAAGCAGAAGATATTAGGAAGCGGCAAGAATAGACAGGAGAACTGTATAAAAAACATCTTAATGACCGTGATAACCATGATGGTGTGGTTGCTAATCTAGAGCCAGACATCTTGGAGTGTAAAGTCAAGTGGGACTCACGAAGCATTATAGGAACAAAGCTACTGAAGGTGACAGAATTACAGCTGAGCTAATTCAAATCCTAAAAGATGATGCTGTGAAAGAGCTGTACTCAACATGTCAGCAAATTTGGAAAACTCAAAACCACCACAGGACTGGAGGAGGTCAGGTTTCATTCCAATCCCAAAGAAAGGTAATGCCAAAGAAGGTTCAAATTACAGTACAATTGTGTTCATTTCACATGCTAGCAAGTTCAGTTCAGTTCAGTCACTCAGTCGTGTCTGACTCTTTTGCGATCCCATGAATAGTAGCATGCCAGGCCTCCCTGTCCATCACCAACTCCTGGAGTTCACTCAAACTCATGTCCACCGAGGTGGGGTTGCCATCCAGCCATCTCCTCCTCTGTCATCCCCTTCTCCTCCTGCCCCCAATCCCCCCTAGCATTAGGGTCTTTTCCAATGAGTCAGCTCTTCACATGAGGTGGCCAAAGTATTGGAGTTTCAGCTTTAGCATCAGTCCTTCCAAAGAACACCCAGGACTGATCTCCTTTAGGATGGACTGGTTGGATCTCCTTGTAGTCCAAGGGACTCTCAAGAGTCTTCTCCAACACCACAGTTCAAAAGCACTCAAAATTCTCCAAGCTAGGCTTCAACAGTACGTGAACCAAGAACTGCAGATGTACAAGCTGGATTTAGAAAATGCAGAAGAACCAGAGATCAAATTGCCAACATCCTATGCATCATAGAAAAAGCAAGAGGATTCCAAAAAAACATCTACATATGCTTCACTGACTCTGCTAAAGCCTTTGACTTTGTGTATCACAACAAACTGGAAAATTCTTAAAGAGATGGGCATACTGGACCACCTTTCCTGCCTCCTGAGAAACATACATACAGGACAGTCAGTCAGTTCAGTCACTCAGTCATGTCCAGCTCTTTGAGACCCCATGGACCGCAGCATTCCAGGCCTCCCTGTCCATCACCAACTCCAGGAGTTTACTCAAACTCATGTATTGAGTCTGTGATACCATCAAAACATCTCATCCTCTGCCATCCCCTTCTCCTCCCGCCATCAATCTTTCCCAGCTTCAGGGTCTTTTCAAATGAGTCAGTTAATTGCATCAGGTGGCCAAACTATTGGAGTTTCAGTTTCAGCATCAGTCCTTCCAATGAATATTCAGGACTGATTTCCTTTAGGATGGACTGGTTGGATCTCTTTGCAGTCCAAGTGGCTCTCGAGAGTCTTTTCCAACATCAAAGTTCAAAAGCATCAGTTCTTCAGCACTCAGCTTTCTTTATAGTCCAACTCTCACATCCATACATGACTACTGGAAAAACCATAGCCTTGACTAGACAGACCTCTGTTGGCAAAGTATTGTCTCTGCTTTTTAATACGCTGTCTGGGTTGGCCATAACTTTTCTTCCAAGGAGCAAGTGTCTTTTAATTTGATTGCTGCAATCACAATCTGCAGTGATTTTGGAGCCCAAAAATAAAGCCTGTCACTGTTTCCCCATCTATTTGCCATTAAGTGGTGGGACCAGATGCCATGATCTTAGTTTTCTGAATGTTGAGCTTTAAGCCAACTTTTTCACTCTCCTCTTTCACTTTCATCAAGAGGCTCTTTAGTTCTTCTTCAGGACAAGAAGCAATATCTACAACTGGACATGGAACAATAGACTGGTTCAAAACTTGGAAAGGATACTGTATATACAAGGCTGTATATTGTCACCATGCTTATTTAACTTATATGCATAGTACATTATGCAAAATGCCAGGCTGGAAGACTCACAAGCTAGAATCAAGATTGCTGGAGAAAATATCACAACCTCAGATATGCAGATGATACCACTCTAAAAGCAGAAAGTGAAGAGGAACTAAAGAACCTCTAGTACAGCCACTATGGAGAACAGTCTGGAGATTCCTTAAAAAACTGGAAGTAGAACTGCCATACGACCCAGCAATCCCACTTCTGTGTATACACACTGAGGAAACCAGAATTGAAAGAGACACATGCACCCCAGTGTTCATCGCAGCACTGTTTATAATAGCCAGGACATGGAAGCAACCTAGATGTCCATCAGCAGATGAATGGATAAGAAAGTGGTGGTACATATACACAATGGAGTATTACTCAGCCATTAAAAATAATACATTGGAATCAGTTCTAATGAGGTGGATGAAACTGGAGCCTATTATACAGAGTGAAGTAAGCCAGAAAGGAAAACACCAATATAGTATACTAACACATATATATGGAATTTATAAAGATGGTAATGACAACCCTGTATGTGAGACAGCAAAAGAGACAAAGATGTATAGAGCAGTCTTTTGGACTCTGTGGGAGAGGGAAGGGGGGATGATTTGGGAGAATGGTATTAAAACATGTATGATATCATATAAGAAACGAATCACCAGTCCAGGTTCAATGCAGGATATAGGAAGCTTGGGGCTAGTGCACTGCGATGACCCAGAGGGATTGTATGGGGAGGGAGGTGGGAGGGAGGTTCAGGATGGAGAACACATGTACACCCGTGGAAGACGCATGTTGATGTATGGCAAAACCAATACAATATTGTAAAGTTAAAAAAAAAAAATTATAACCCAGTTTAAAAAAAAAAAAAAAGAACCTCTTGATGAGTGTGAAAAAAGAGAGTGAAAAAGCTGGCTTAAAACTCAACATTCAGAAAGCTAAGAATGTTTTTTGAACCAAATCATGGCATTCGGTCACATCAGTTCATGGCAAATAGGGAAATAGTGACAGATTTATTTTTGGAGGCTCCAAAATTACTGTGGACAGTGACTACAGCCACAAAATTAAAAGATGTTTGAGCCTTGGAAGAAAAGCTATGACAAACCTAGACAGTGTGTTAAAAAGAAGCGACATCACTTTGCTGACAAAGGTCTGTCTAGTCAAAGCTATGGTTTTTCCAGTAGTCATATATGGATGTGAGGGTTGAACTATAAAGTAGGCTGAGCATTGACGAATTGATGTTTTCACACTGTGGTTATGGAAAGACTCTTGAGAGTTCCTTGGACATCAAGGAGATCAAACCAGTCAATCCTAAAGGAAATCAACTCTGACTATTCATTGGAAGGTCTGATGCTGGAGCTGAAGCTCTAATACTTTGACCACCAGATGCGAAAATCTGACTCTGGAAAAGACTCTGATGCTGAGAAAGATTGAGGGCTGGGTGAGAAGGGGGCAACAGAGGGTGAGATGATTGGATGGCATCATCAACTCAATGGATATGAGTTTGAGCAAATTCCAGGACATAGTAAAGGACAGGGAAGCCTGGTGTGCTGCAGTCCATGGGATTGCAAAGAATCAGACATCACTTAGCGACTGAATAAAAACAACATCTTATGAGATTATAAGGATTTTTCTTCTGCTTTATATAACAAATGTGATGGCCATTCATTGGCAAATTCTAATTTGGAACCATTGAAGGAAAGGGGTTATAAGAAATGTACCTGACATGATAGTGATGTCCGGCTTACTACTAGCACAGGAAGGAGCTGACATTTTAAATCAGACTTTATATTTGCTACCCTGAGACATTGCCACTCAAAGTCTTTTTATGGTAATAAGTAAATAATTTTCTTGTACTTTTGACTGTGTTAATTTAGCCAAGTGTTTATAATCTAATTTGAAGTTTAAGGGATTATGACATATATTAAACTTTGATGTCCTAATACAATCTAATACACTGAAAACCATATACTGAAAACTGTTGTTATGCACCAAAAGATTTTTTAAGCAGTTTATCACATTGAAATAAATTTGAAGCATTTTTATTAAATTGATAATATGGTGAAAAATATTCAATCTGACACATTATATTAATACTATATTAATAATTTGTATTATATTAAGAATGAACTGTAGTGTTGAACAAGACTCTTGAGAGTCCCTTGGACTGTAAGGAGATCAAAACAGGCAATCCTAAAGGAACTCAGTCCTGAATATTCATTGGAAGGACTGAGGCTGAAGCTTCAATACTTTGGCTACCTCATGCGAAATGCTGACACATTGGAAAAGACCCTAATGCTGGGAAAGACTGAAGGCAGGAGGAGAAGGGAATGACAGAGGATGAGATGGTTGGATGGCATCACTGACTCAATGGACATGAGTTTGAGCAAGCTCTGGGAGTTGGTGATGGACAGGGAGGCCTGGCATGCTGTGGTCCATAGGGTCATAAAGAGTCAGACACAAGTGAGTGACTGATCTGAAGAATGTACTTGTTTTCCTGTGAAATCAAAGTATAATTTCAGGCTTCCTTGTTGGATCAGTGGTAAAGAATTGACCTGCCAGTGCAGGAGACAGAGGTTCGATCTCTGGCCCTGGAAGAGTTCACATGCCACGGAGCACCACATGCTGTGTATCACAGCAACTGAGCCTATGCTCTAGAGCCTTGGAATCGAAATTACTGAGCCCATGTGTCCTAAAGCCCATGCTCTGCAACATAAGAACCTTCTGTAATGAAAAGCCCATGCACTGCAACTAGAGAGTAAGGCCCTGCTTGCTGCAACTAGAGGAAAGTTTATGTAGAAATGAAGACCCAGCACAGCCCCAAAAATAAATAAATACAATTATTTTAAAAACAATGTCATTTCTGCATGTAAAATATCATGTATGAAATGAGATGCCAGTCCAGGTTCGATGCACGATACTGGATGCTTGGGGCTGGTGCACTGGGACGACCCAGAGGGATGGAATGGGGAGGGAGGAGGGAGGAGGGTTCAGGATGGGGAACACATGTATACCTGTGGCGGATTCATTTTGATATTTGGCAAATCTAATACAGTTATGTAAAGTTTAAAAATAAAATAAAGTTAAAAAAAATAAATAAATAAATAAAAAAATAAAAAATAAAAAACAAAAAAAAAAAAGAAAAGTAGATTCAGTTAAAAAAAATAAATAAATAAATAAATAAAAACAATGTCCTTTCTAGTCTCTAAATATATGCCATGAGCTGATAAAGCCCTTATTGTTCAAAAAAGATACAATCTATAAGATGCAATGTGCAAAAATTTATATATGTATCATTTATGTATACACATTTATATGGATTTATGATAACACACATGTGCATTCACAGATATAAATACATGCTGCTGGAGTATGGTTTTATCCAGATTGGTAAATAAACATATCAATAGAAATTTTATATTCACAGCAATCCAATTTTCTTATTAAACACACTATTTTCTTTCTGAGCTAAATCCAGTATCTTGAACTTGTGAAAATGCTTTATTCTTAGTACTGCCAATATTCCCAGAGGTACAGCAGTGATGCTTTTCTTAAAATAATTCTGCCTTCTGGGCAAGAGGCATTTTTCATCATTAAAGAGGACAAAATCAGTTTTGTAGCTGCTATCTGTTTTATTGTGGGTAGAGCTATGTTAAGATACCTTTAAAATTAAATGTCAGATCCAGGTTGACATTAGAAACAAGGCAGTGTTTGATATGTGATGAGAAGTTGTCAGCTTTCCTCCCCCTGACAAATTGCCCGCAGCTTCCTGTGAATAGTTTAGGGTAAGCGAGTTCTGGTATGCAGAGTTCCATATACAAAGGTCTCAGTACTATATGTGTGCGTGAGTATGTGCTGGAAGTGAATATGAGACAACCTAGTTGTTGGGAAATTAAATTTTATTATTTTAATTATTAAGGTTATTTTAGGAACATTTCTTACAGATGATTAAATCCCATTCAGACTTAGGCATGAAAAGGCAAGTAGAATTCATTCTAAGTGGTAACAGCCATGAAAAACTGAAGTTTAGGCTAGAGTTTTTTTTTTTTTGTTTGTTTGTTTTTTAATTTTATTTTATTTTTAAACTTTAAATAACTGTAGGCTAGAGTTTTGAGGGAAATTTTTATTCTCTTATTTGCTAGGCTAGTACTCTGTCTCAATATATCTTAGTCTTTCATTTCTTTTTACTAAATATCACTGCTAAATGAATATGTGTGTGGTAAGGTAGGTGGTACCCACTCCAGTGTTCTTGCCTTGAGAATCCCAGGGACGGGGCTGCTGTCTATGGGGTCGCACAGAGTTGGACACAGCTGAAGAGACTTAGTAGCAGCAGCAGCAGGGTAGGTGATATGAGTGTGTACAAGGTTGTAGCCAGAACACAGGAAAAAAACTTGTAATCAAGATGCTTCGGTGCCGTTTTTGATTCTTAAGCAGGGGCACACATGTGTGTGCATACAGCCACACCCACTTCTCATTTTGCTGCTGCTGCCGCTGCTAAGTCGCTTCAGCCGTGTGTGACTCTCTGCGACCCCATAGATGGCAGCCCATCAGGCTCCGCTGTCCCTGGGATTCTCCAGGCAAGAACACTGGAGTGTGTTTCCATTTCCTTCTCCAATGCATGAAAATGAAAAGTGAAAGTGAATTCGTTCAGTCGTGTCCGACTCTTAGCGACCCCATGGACTGCAGCCTACCAGGCTCCCCCGTCCATGGGAGTTTCCAGGCAAGAGTACTGGAGTGGGGTGCCATTGCCTTCACTTCTTATTCTAGGTGGTCATATATTCCTTAGGAAATTACATAATACATTGTATCTCAGAAAATGGAGGTAATTACCTAAATGTTAGAAGATCTTCTTCACTCTATCCACAATCAAAGCAAAAATAAAAAATAAAAAAGGAGGATACAATACTGCATTATCCCCTAAGGAAACCAGAGGGAGTTTCTCCTTCCCTGATCTCTAAAAGTTGAGACACAAAGAAGTGCTCCTACTCTGAACCTTTGGGTAGTAAACAAGCAGCACAAAGGTAAATAGCGGATTATACAATTGGCTTATGGAGGCAGATCCAGAAAAAGTGTTGCTGGCATCGGGTAGTGGCAGCTGCTGTGTCAGACAGCAGTGTCTGTGCCCTGCGGTGCCAGCCACATTCCCTTTGGCATTGGACTCTGCCTGCTCCTGCCTCATGCCCTTGGTTGCAGGTCTTAGAGCCTAGCATTCCAATCTATTACCTAATTGTCTTGGCCCCTCCCGACACTATGAGCTAAGCAATACATTGTCTCACAGTTTTCCTTTTCTACCTTAGTTATTCATTCCGTGGCTTGAAACTGGAGAGCCTCAACCCAGAGATAAATTGCAAAACTATATTCATAAGTGCATGCTAATTTATAATTGTTATCACACATATATAGACACATTTTAATACGTATGTGTGTTTTTCGATTTTAACATTTTCATTTCTTATATTTTATATGTGTTTCTTTTAAACACTGTAAAAGTGAGTATATTTTTTCATCCTCCTGATTATCTTATGGTGAAAGATTTAAACTATTTAAACTGATTACTGATTATTTTAATTTTTTATTTATAGCTCTATTTTATGCTTTCTATGGATCATCTTTATTTTTTCTATTCTGTTTTTCTTTTGAATAGTAGAGTATTTTAAAGTTGTCTTTTGCCTTACGAATAAAGTGTTGCATTTTGAATTGTTTAGCTAAATTCTACTTTTAACAAACTCCTTTGAAAATCTTTTTATAAATGGCCACATTTAATAGTTTTAGAGCCTGGTGCACAAGTACACCTGAAGACTCCTAGCCCTGCCTACCTACAATTCTGACATCTTGAGCTCCTGAGTACCTGACTGTGGAAACCTTGTCCACATAATCATGCTCTATTCAAAATTCCCCCATCTCTTCAAACAGCCATCATTTGGCTACTGCTCAAGCCCAGGTGTGCAACAAGAGTTACAGCAGAGATTTTGTCCAGCCTGTAGGAGATAAACCTTGGGAAATGTCCGACATAAGCTGAAAAAGTTAAGTTGAAGCTCCTGCAACACATCTTTCTCCCCATCTCAAGTCCAGTATATTTTTGGTGGTATTGATACCATATATTCTGATATTCTTTTTGTTTCAAGAGCAACTAAATTTTTAAAATACCTTAAAACTCCATTAATTTTAGTCCAAAAATGCATTTCTCCTTTCTTAGAAATGTCTCAGAAAATAGCAACATCAGTTGCTAATTTACCCATTCTACTGAGTTGAAAGGTCATAAATCCTTAACATCCTTTTTCTCTCAGAATCCAGATCTAGCACCAAATCTTACTGAGAATAGCTATGCTATTCATAGCTCTGGAACCCGCACTCTTTATTCTTATTATCATTTTTGTATGGACATAATAATAATTATAATATGATAATAATTCCTTTTGCACAGTTCTATGAAATATCCTTCAGATTGACTACTTCATCCTCTCCAATTCAATCTCCACACTGCTACCAAAGATTTTCCTTAAACAAAACTTGATTATGTGGTTATCCTGGTAAAACATCTCCATGAAGTTATGAATCTTAAATATACATTTTTCAGTATGATATTCAAGGTCTCCCTTTTTCCCCAATGCTGTCATCTCAATTTTGAGCCATTCCAGATACTCTTCTCTGACTAGAAAATGTATATTCCACTGTTTAAATGGTCTAATTTCTACTTTCCTACAGTTCTTATCATAGTTGTTAGTTCTTTGATGTCTTACCTTAACCAATTAAGCTAGATTAGTTTCTCAAAGCGTGAGTAACTCAGCCAATCACATCGCTTAACAGAGGGTATTATACCTCCTTGATAACTAAACCTCCTTCAGTGAGAAGAGGGATTGAATTTGTCAGATTTAGCTGCATGCCTGAAGAGGGTGCAGAGCATGAGATGGCTGGATAGCATCATCGATGCAAGGAACATGAACTTGGGCAAGCTCCGGGAGATAGTGAGGGACAGGGAGGCCTGGTGTGCTGCAGTCCATGGGGTCACAGAGAGTAGGACACAACTGAGCAACTGAACAACAAAAAGCAGAGGACTGAATATTTAGATATTTAGTGGAGTATAGAGGAGCCTGGCAGGCTACAGTCCATGGGGTGCAAAGAGCTGGACACAACATTGCAACTAAACAATAACAACAATTTAGTATAATAGTTCAAGTCTTGAAAGTCCAGATGAACAAGTGGGATGCTATACAATGTTCTTAGGGAGATTTGACATCATAGAAAATAAAATTGTCTGAATGACTGAACAACAGCTGAAGAGGGTGTTGGCTACAGAATACACTTAGTCAATACTTGCTGCAGGAGTTGAATTACTCTTTTATCAGTATAATCATACTGATAAATCATAAAATTTATGATTTTAGGTGCGATTTTTCACAGGTTTGTATACCATATGCTGGGAACTTAAAGTATATAATATAGCATAAGAATTCTGCAGGCAGGTAGGTATGATTTAACTGGCCATAAATGATCTATACCCACTATGAATGTAAGTTGATCGACATAATGAAATGTAAGCTGCTTACCATTGTCTAATAATTTCTATAGATGATCCCTGGAGTATTTATCCTAATAATTCCTTGAAATTCTATCTCACTTCTCTTCTGCTAAACACTGAAGCCCAATTTCTTGCCTATAAACAAAACCATTTTCATGATAAATAAGAACAGGATTATCCAATTTGAAAAATACAAGCAAGCATTCTATGAAAATAAATATTCAGTTCCACAAAGATTTCCAGCTTTTGTCAAGCACTAACAGATGAGTAAGGGTGAGAATGATCAAAATATGTAATTTAAAACAGCACAATAATTCCAATAATAGTCATAATCAGAATGTATGAGTATGAGTCAGGACTAGCTTGAATAGCTATGAAGCTTCGATATATTTGATGTTAGAATAATTTATCTCATACAATGAATAACATAAAAATCTAATTATCCTAACAGAGTTATCTAAATTTAGTTGGCTATTGTCTAATATCTATAAGCATATAATACTTTAATTTCTCTTTTATATATGTGTTTAAATTGATAAAACATAGCTTTAAAAATAGTAAAAATGGAGAATGTAAGTCAGTTATTTGTGAATAATTTTGTCTCATACATTTTAGTGGTAGATTATTTTCAGCAAAATCTTACACTGACAGTCAGGGTGTGCTTATCTGTTCTTTTCTTTCCATATTTTAAAATAGGTGTACAGAAATTAAATAATGACTAACCTAAGAATTTAAGGCTATTGTCGTAATCATAAAGATTAAATCTGTAGTATAGAAACTAAAATATTTTGCAAAATAAACATAGATATCTTGTTATACCAATGTAAATATAGTGAAACATTTTTTCTCTTGCAATTTTTCTAATTTGGTAAAAGTATTTCTTAAGCAAAATTCAGGGAAATAACTAAAAAGACAAGTTTTTTTTTCTTTTTCTTCTTCTTCTTATGCTTAATCATTTTAAGTTAGAAAAATATTTCAGAGGCAATACTGAAGTTGCTTTCTAAGTAAAACATTCCCCCAATACATGCCCACTGTCTTTCTTTTAAGAATAATTTGGGAAAAAACATTGTTTGACAACTATAGGCTTCCCTCATGGCTTAGATGGTAAAGAATCTGCCTGCCACTCGGGAGACCTGGGTTCGATCCCTGGGTTGGGAAGATACCCTGGACAAGGAAATGGAAATGGACTTCAGTATTCTTGCCTGGAGAATTCCATGAGGTCTCAAAGAGTAAGACACAACTGAGTGACTAACACATACCACGCACACACATACACACACGCACAAAATGTCAATATTGAAAAAAAAAAAAGGCATGGCAGTGTCATTCTCTAAGCCTGCCTGTAGATACAGGAAAATCATGTATTTTTCTTCCTAACGACCTTGAAAACAGTTATGAATGAATAATGTTTCCCTGAGAAGCAAACAATCTCTTCAAACTTCATCAGATATGTGTTGCTGGTCAGCAGTGCTGCACATTACAAAGCTGCAGAATGAGCTGGAGTTCATCTCATTGGCCTTGCCCCAGTGGAGAATGACTAGCACTTCACCACAGATTTCCCTGCCAGACCCAATTCCTGTTTGACACCTTCATTTGACCCAGTCACAATTTCTTCTCTCCAGGGTTTAAAAAAGGGATCAAGTATATATATATATTTTTTTAATAATGTCACATTCCAAAGAGTGACTCCAGTGAGGGGACTATTGAAGGGTACAGTTACCCACATATGGACCATCATGCAGGAAGATATTAACTGATACAGTAAAGAGATGCTCCCATCAGGGTGCTGAGGATTAATTCAAACAGCTGTGACAGAATTTCATCCAAAGTATGAAGTGGATATGTGTGACTTCATTTCTAATTTACAAATATTATCAGGTTGTTAACTATTCTCACACAATCATACATTAAACTTCAGGGCTGCCTACATTTTGGTAAATTACACTTTTTTTGTGTGTGTACTTTGTCTAAATTTAGACAAAGGGCAGTGGGATCGCCAAAACTGCCCCTGCTGTGCAGTGGAAATCAGTGAGCTGGATGAAAGTGTAGGGGTGGAGATGGACAAATCCCCACTCAAAGGGAAAAACACTTGCTGACCTGTGGCAGAGTAAAAATTCTCCATTTTTACCATTTTTAAAGCTATGTTTTATCAATTCAAGCACATATATAAAAGAGAGATTAAAGTATTATATGCTTATAGATATTAGACAATAGCCAACTAAATTTAGACAAAATGGTTTCACATTGTCTTCATGATGACATAGTTTAGTGAATTTGTGTTCTCCAGGGAACAGCAACCAGCTCATTTGCACACTAATTTCATGAGTGCTGTAACTCCAACAAGTGTGACTTTGAGAGTTACAGACTCCTTTGAGCTTGCCTTCCCCTCCCTAGTGTCCAGGCTCACATACTCTCCCAAGCTGGTTCCAGCTCTTCTTCCTCTACCACCCCCACTCTGCCACAGGTCAGCAAGTGTTTTTCCCTCTGAGCAGGGAATTGTCCATCTCCACCCCTACTCTTTCATCCAGCTTACTGATTTCCACTGCACAGCAGGGGCAGTTCTGGCGATCCCACTGCCCTCCTAACCACAGTGATGCTGGGGACTCACAGGGTGGTGATGCTGAGCACTAACTTCATTCTTCTGAAGGGCTAGTCAAGGCTCTGCAGGAATCAGGATGTATGTTATATGCACTTGAGCCTCTCACAAGTGCTGCCACTGGAGGCTTAATAGAAGGACTTGTGTCCCCACTGCTTACCGCTGTATGAAATATACTAAGCATCCAGTAAATCTTTAAGGAATGGAGTTTAATTTTGGTTGCTGACACTCACTTTTCTTCCTCAGTCTATTGCCTATTCTTTTATAACAACAGAATAGACGTCTATGCCTAAAGAGGTAAGTAGGACAGTCCTTTCATTTTGCAGAGCTTTGTTATCACCAAAGTTGGAACAAGTTCAAGAACCAGCAATGCTGTTTTACCTGCAGTGACTGTTCTACATGACACTTATGCATTGTCACTGGCTAACTAAGGAAAAAAGGTAAACTAAGCTTTCCATGCTGACATTTTTCTTGTTATCTTTTGGACTTCTTTCTCCCTTGCTTCTCCCAATCACATGATTTTATTAGACATACTATATAAATTTGAACATCAACTATTCCTAAAATTTGTGTTTTATTTTATTTGAATACCTATATATTTGATAATACCTAATATCAGGAGGCTTTTCAAGGGATTAGATCTGATAGAGTGCCTGAAGAACTATGGACAGAGGTTCGTGACATTGTACAGCAGGTGGCAATCAAAATCATCCCCAAGAAAAATAAATGCAAAAAGGCAAAATGGTTGTCTGACGAGGCCTTACAAATAGCTGTGAAAAGAAGAGAAGAGAAAGGGAAAGGAAGAAAGGAAAGCTATATCCATCTGAATGCAGAGTTCCAAAGAATAGCAAAGAGAGATAAGAAAGCCTTCCTCAGCAATCAATGTGAAAAAATAGAGGAAAACAATAGAATGGGAACGACTAGAGGTCTCTTCAAGAAACTTAGAGATATCCAGGGAACATTTCATGCAAAGATGGGCTCAATAAAGGACAGAAATTGTAGGGACCTAATAGAAGCAGAAGATATTAAGAAGAACTGGCAAGAATACACAGAAAAACTATACAAAAAAGATCTCCATGATCCAGATAACCACAAAGGTGTGATCATTCACCTAGAGCCAGACATCCTGGAATGTGAAGTCCAGTGGGCCTTAGGAAGCACCACTATGAACAAAGCTAGTGGAGGTGATGGAATTCCAGCTGAGATATTTCAAATCCTGAAAGATGATGCTGTGAAAGTGCTGCAGTCAACATGCCAGCAAATTTAGAAAACTCAGCAGTGGCCACAGGACTGGAAAAGGTCCATTTTCATTCCAATTGCAAAGAAAGGCAATGCCAAAGAATATTCAAACTATAAGACAATCACACTCATTTCACACACTAGCAAAAGTAATGCTCAAAATTCTCCAAGCTAGAATTCAATAGTACCTGAATTAAGAACTTCCAGATGTTCAAGCTGGATTTAGAAAAGGCAGAGGAACCAGAGATTAAATTACAAACACATGGGCTTCACTGGTGGATCAGCTGGTAAAAATCTGCCTGCAATGCAGGAGACCTGGGTTTTATCTCTGGGTTGGGAAAATCCAATGGAGAAGGGAAATGTTACCCACTCTAGTATTCAGGCCTGGAGAATTCCATGGACTGGACTGTTGTCCACAGGGTCATAAAGAGTTGGACATGACTGAGCAACTTTCACTTTTATTGGATCACAGGAAAAACAAGATAATTTCAGAAAAACATCTACTTCTGCTTCAATGACTATGCCAAAGCTTTTGACTACATGATTCACAACAAATTGTGGAAAATTCTTAAAGAAATTGGAATACCAGACCACCTGACTTGAGAAAATCTGTATTTAGGTCAAGAAGCAACAGTTAGAACTGGACATGGAACAAAGAACCGGTTCCAAATTGGGAAAGGAGTATATCAAAGCTGTATACTGTCACCCTACTTATTTAACTTATATCCAGAGCACATAATGCAAAAAGCTGGGCTGGATGAAGCACAAGCTTGAGTCAAGATTGTCAGGAGAAATATCAATAACCTCAAATATGCAGATGACACCAACCTTATGGCAGAAAGTGAAGAAGAACTAAAGAGCTTCTTGATGAAAGTTAACGAGGAGAGTGAAAAATCTGGCTTAAAGCTCAACATTCAAAAAACTTAGATCATGGCATTCAGTCCCATCATTTCATAGTAAATAGATGGGGAAACAATGGAAACAGTGATAGACTTTATTTTTTTTCGGGGGGGGCTGTGCTCCAAAATCACAGCAGACAGTGACTGCAGGCATGAAATTAAAAGATGCTTGCCCCTTGGAAGAAAAGCTATGACCAACCTAGACAGCATATTAAAAAGCAGAGACATTAATTTACCTACAAAAGTCCATATAGTCAAACCTATGGTTTTTCCAGTAGTCATGTATGGATGTGAGAGTTGGACCATAAATAAAGTTGAGTGCTAAACAATTGATGCTGTTGAACTGTGGTGTTGGAGAAGACTCTTGAGAGTCTCTTGGACTGCAAGGAGATCAAACCAGTCAATCCTAAAGGAAATCAACCCTGAATATTCATTGGTAGGACTGATGCTGAAGCTGAAGCTCCAATCCTTTGGCCACTTGATATGAAGAATGGACTCATTGGGAAAGACCCTGATGCTGGCAATGATTGAAGGTGGGAGGAGAAGGGGACAAAAGAGGATGAGATGGTTGGATGGCATCACCGACTTGACTGACATGAGTTTGAGCAAGCTCCAGGATTTGGTAATGGACACAGAGGCCTGGCGTGCTGCAGTCAATGGGGTTGCATAGAGTTAGACACAACTGAACTGAACAGATATATGTGAAGTATGGCATAAGCTATTTTTAAATGGGAGAAATCATATTCAAAATAATTCAGTTTTATTAACATTCAGTAATATTAAAAATCCTGCCTCAAAATGCAGTGAAATGAGACATATAAGTGATGTCAATGAATTCCAGAGATTTTCAGATGTTTCTTTATGAATTAGCATTATTGGCATGGATAATTAAGTTGATTAAAAATATCAGGCTTTTTTTCTTCCTTATATGGATTTTCAGTAGAGCATGCCCTCTTTTCTCCCTTTTTAAAAAAAATTGTCATTATCTCTGTTTAGTACTAGTCATGATAATTGAGTAGAAAGATGGAACCTAATTCAAAAGAAAGTCTCAGATCTTCTGTTTTCTCAGAATTTAATGAGTATCTGTTGACTTTGACATGAATTACAATTTTTGAATTTGTAGGAAAGTAGGGATGGAGAGAAAAAAAAAATAGGATCCAGAAACAAAAGAAGCAAAAGATAATCTATGCCTTATGGCTAGAGATGTGACTTCCCTGGTGGCTCAGATGGTAAAGCATCTGTCTACAATCCAGGAGACCCAGGTTCAATCCCTGGGTCAGGAAGATCTCCTGGAGAAGGAAATGGCAACCCACTCCAGTCTTCATACCTGGAAAATCCCATGGACGGAGGAGCCTGGTGGGCTACAGTCCATGGGTTCACAAAGAGTCGGATATGACTGAGCGACTTCACTTTATAGCAAGAGATATAATACTTTCAAATATCTTTTCATCATCTGCTGAAAATTTAAATGCATGCAGTATTTGATAGTTTGGTTTGTTAGTGTTTTCATGATTATATATTTGATTTTTTTTCCCTACAAGTTATAAATTTGGCTGTAGTTTTGACTCTGCTATATAGAGGATAAAGTGATACTTAAAATTTTTTCTATAGGTATTCTAAAGATATAAAGATATATTCTATATGTATACATTTTGTATTTTAATAATGTTTTAATTAGTAGTCTAAATAGAGAGATTATATTTAAAGAGATTTTATTTCACAAATTAGAAAGATTAGATTTTACCCATTTTCAGCAAGCCTCTACAGATTTCAATTCCAATTTGGAATGTGGTATAATACATATGTGGTAAAATATATAAAAATTTCAACAGCAGTTCCATAGTTGAAGGCATTATATCAGGTTCTGAGTTTATCGTTGCTGGGGTTAAGCTACTTTCTGGTAAGAGTTTAAACCTTTCTGATGGCTGACTGCTAGAATTTCACTGAATAAATGGGCTAACTGCCCAAATGACAAGATGGCTGAACCTGTAGAATCCTAGATTGTGTTTCCAAAAACAAAACTTTAAAATCTTAAAATGTGGCACATATTTACTATAATGAGTAATAGTTGTGTGTTGCATGTTAGAAAGAATATATGAGAACTCTTGAACATTTAAAATACTGCTAGGATCGGAGAACTGTGGAATACATTCTAATAGAAATGATAAGATTGGCTAGTTGAATAAATATCTGCACATATTTTTTGAAAGCTTTCTGATAATAATCTACTATTCTTTGGGGACAGTCTCCTTCTGTTTAGTTGGACAAAGTCTTTCATTGACTGACCAAGATAGACATCAACATCATCTCTACAAAATGGTATGGATTGTTCGTCAATTGTTAGCCAAACAGAGAGGCCAACTGCAAATGCTTAGTTCATATCTTTCTTATCTGTATAGATTTTTTTCTTCTTTTCTGAGAGAAAAAAAAAATTGCTTAAGTCAGAATACTACATATTGGGGAAAAAAACAGGACAAGGATCAACTAATGCCATCCTTTCACATATTTTATACTATTACTTCCATTCATATTTTAATGGTGATAATGAGAAATATAAATCTACTATAATGTAGTAATATATAATACACAATAAAGGCAGAGACATATATATGTATGGGTAAAATGTTTTATTGATTTTTAAATTTTTTATATTTTAAAAAATCTGTATACAAAAATATCCATCATATACAGATGTTCCAAATATTGCCTAAAAATATATGAGTTTCAGATTAATTTTAAAGTTCTCTTTTCAAAAGAGGAATCCATATGGTAAACACATTTCTTCAGTGGATTCATGACATCTGGCCTTCCTCTTGCAGTTGGCATCCTTGTCCGCTCTGTCACGTCAACTCTTTTTCAGCCTATAAATATACACCTCTTCTATAATCTCTTCCATCCTAAATAAAACAATAACATCAAACTAACTCTTTCTAACATCATATTCCTCTTTGTTTATTGCATACCAGCATGTGTTTCCATTTCTCTGCTCCACTTCACACAGACATTTGTTGAGAAAGTATTTGTAATACCGTGTCACACCTGCTCACCTTCCAGTCTCTCCTCAGTCTATTCTACAAGGGCTTTCATTCCCAGCACTCCACTGAAACTGATCTCACCCATGCCTCCTGTGGCCTACATTGTGCAGATACAGGTGTTATTTATTGTTAATCTGAAGGATCTTGAACTTGCAAAGTGCTGGGTGTAACTGATATCTTTGTGCTCTCCACACACTTTGCTTTTGAGTTCTGTCACACTGTTTATATTTGCTATCTGACCGCCTTACCAGTAGGCACTCAAGGTTTAGGTTCTGTGATGCAGGGCACCCTCCACTTTTTGGTCTTTCTCCTTCCACACCAGCCAACAGTTTCCTTGCTGCCTCTTATTCCACAGCTTGATTAGCACCTGTTAGAACGCTCCAAGGCTAAGTACTGGCACTTCTTCCCTTCCCTGTTTATACTCTCTCCTTAGATGACCGTGGTCAGCATCTTTACTTAAACATCTTTATGCTGATGACTCCCAAACTGGTATCTTCAGCTTTGACCATTTCTCTGAGGTCCAAGAGTATGTAAGGATGTCTAAAAATCATGTCAGATAATATTGACCAACATAAAATCTTAATCTCACTTCCCACTATAAAGCATTTCCCATCCCCCCTTAGTCTTTTGCATGTTTTCAAAAACCTTGTTGAAAGATTTGTTTGTTCTTATTTTTCACTATTACAAAAGTGCTGCTAAATATGTGGAGCAAATGTCACGTCTTCATGGGCACATTCAAAATGACAGTCTGCTTCATATATTGAGGATTCTAATGGTAGCTTCATATTTAGAGGACATTAATTTAATTCTTGATACATGCACCTAACATTCCAGGTTCCTATGCAACAGTTCTTTTTACAGCATCAGACCTTGCTTCTATCACCAGTCACATCCACAACTGGGTGTTGTGTTTGCTTTGTCTCCATCCCTTCATTCTTTCTGGAGTTATTTCTCCACTGATCTCCAGTAGCATATTGGGCACCTACTGACCTGGGGAGTTCCTCTTTCAGTATCCTATCATTTTGCCTTTTCATACTTTTCACTGGGTTCTCAAGGCAAGAATACTGAAGTGGTTTGCCATTCCCTTCTCCAGTGGACCACATTCTATCAGATTTCTCCACCATGACCCGTCCGTCTTGGGTGGCCCCACATGGCAAGGCTTAGTTTCATTGAGTTAGACAGGCTGTGGTCCATGTGATAAGATTGGTTAGTTTTCTGTGATTAAGGTTTCAGTGTGTCTGCCCTCTGTTGCCCTCTCAACACCTACCGTCTTACTTGGGTTTCTCGTACCTTGGACGTGGGGTATCTCTTCATGGCTGCTCCAGCAAATTGCAGCTGCTGCTCCTTACCTTGGATGAGGGGTATTCTCACAGCAGCCCCTCCTGACCTTGACTGTGGAGTAGCTCCTCTCAACCCTCCTGCGCCCATGCAGCCACCGCTCCTTGGACGTGTATCAAGGCAAATTGGAAGTGGTCAAACAGGAGATGGCAAGAGTGAAAGTCAACATTCTAGGAACCAGCGGAATAACATGGACTGGAATGGGTGAATTTAACTCAGATGACCATTCTATCTACTACTGTGGGCAGGAGTCCCTTAGAAGAAATGGAGTAGCCATCATGGTCAACAAAAGAGTCTGAAATGTAGTACTTGGATGCAATCTAAAAAATGACAGAATGATCTCTGTTCATTTCCAAGGGAAACCATTCAATATCACGGTAATCCAAACCTATGTTCCAACCAATAACACTGAAGAAGCTGAAGTTGAATGGTTCTATGAATACCTACAAGACCTTTAAGAACTAATACCTAAAAAGATGTCCTTTTCATTATTGGGGACTGGAATGCAAAAGTAGGAAGTCAAGAAACACTTGCAGCAAAGGCAAATTTGGCCTTGCGGTATGGAATGAAGCAGGGCAAAGGCTAATAGAGTTTTGCCAAGAGTACACACTGGTCATAGCAAACACCCTCTTCCAACAACACAAGAGAAGACTCTAAACATGGACATCACCAGATGGCCAACACAAAAATAGATTGATTATATTCTTTGCAGCCAAAGACGGAGAAGCTCTATACAGTCAGCAAAAACAAGACGGGAAGCTGACTGTGGCTCAGATCATGAACTTCTTATTGCCAAGTTCAGACTTAAAATGAAGAAAGTAGGGAAAACCACTAGACCATTCAGGTATGACATCAATCAATTCCCTTATGATTATACAGTGGAAGTGAGAAATAGATTTAAGGGCCTAGATCTGATAAGAGTGCTTGATGAACTATGGATGGAGGTTTGTGACATTGTACAGTAGGCGGCGATCAAATTCATCCCCAAGAAAAAGAAATGCAGAAAGGCAAAATGGTTGTCTGACGAGGCCTTACAAATAGCTGTGAAAAGAAGAGAAGAGAAAGGCAAAGGAAGAAAGGAAAGATATACCCATTTGAATGCAGAGTTCCAAAGAATAGCAAGGAGAGATAAGAAAACCTTCCTCAGCAAACAATGCAAAGAAATAGAGGAAAACAACAGAATGGGAAAGACTAGAGGTCTCTTCAAGAAAAATAAGAGATACCAATGGAACATTCCATGCAAAAAATGGGCTCGATAAAAGACAGAAATGGTATGGACCTAAAGGAGCAGAAGATATTAAGAAGAGGTGGCAAGAATACACAGAAGAACTGTACAAAAAAGATCTTCACGACCCAGATAATCACGATGGTGTGATCACTCACCTAGAGCCAGACATCCAGGAATGTGAAGTCAAGTGGGCCTTAGAAAGCATCACTACAAACAAAGCTACTGGAGGTGATGGAATTCCAGTTGAGCTATTTCAAATCCTGAAAGATGACTCTGTGAAAGTTACTGCACTCTGTGAAATTTGCTGCACTCACTATACCAGCAAATTTGGAAAACTCAGCAGGGGCCACAGGACTTGAAAAGGTCAGTTTTCATTCCAATCCCAAAGAAAGGCAATGCCAAAGAATGCTCAAACTACCGCACACTTGCACTCATCTCACACGCTAGTAAAGTAATGCTGAAAATTCTCCAAGCCAGGCTTCAGCAATACGTGAACCGTCAACTTCCTGATGTTCAAGCTGATTTTAGAAAAGGCAGAGGAGCCAGAAATCAAATTGTTAAAATCCACTGGATTATCAAAAAAACAAGAGAATTCCAGAAAAAAAAAACAAAAAACAACAAAAAAAAATATCTATTTCTGATTACTGACTATGCCAAAGCCTTTGACTGTGTGGATCACAATAAACTGTGGAAAATTCTGAAAGAGGTGGGAATACCAGACCACCTGATTTGCCTCTTGAGAAACCTATATGCAGGTCAGGAAGCAACAGTTAGAACTGGACATGGAACAACAGACTGGTTCCAAATAGGAAAAGGAGTACGTCAAGGCTGTATACTCTCACCCTGCTTATTTAACTTATATGCAGAGTACATCATGAGAAACGCTGTGCTGGAAGAAACACAAGCTGGAATCAAGATTGCCTGAAGAAATATCAATAACCTCAGATATGCTGATGACACCACCCTTATGGTAGAAAGTGAAGAGGAACTAAAAAGCCTCTTGATGTAAGAGAAAGAGGAGAGTGAAAAATTTGGCTTAAAGCTCAACATTCAGAAAACTAAGATCATGGCATCTGGTCCCAACTCTTCATGGGAAATAGATGGGGAAACAGTGGAAACAGTGTCTGACTTTATTTTTGGGGGGCTCCAAAATCACTGCAGATGGTGACTGCAGCCATGAAATTAAGACTCTAACTCCTTGGAAGGAAAGTTATGACCAATCTAGACAGCATATTAAAAAGCAGAGACATTACTTTGCCAACAAAGGTCCATATAATCAAGGCTATGGTTTTTCCAGTGGTCATTTATGGATGTGAGAGTTGGACTGTGAAGAAAGTGAGTGAGTGAAGTCGCTCAGTCATGTCTGACTCTTTGCGACCCCATGGACTACAACCTACCAGGCTCCTCTGTCCATGGGATTTTCCAGGCACTAGTACTGGAGTGTATTGCCATTTCCTTCTCCAGGGAATCTTCCTGACCCAGGGATCGAACCCAGGCCTCCTGCATTGTAGACAGACGCTTTACCATCTAAGCCACCAGGGAAGTCATGAAGAATGCTGAGTGCCAAAGAATTGATGCTTTTGAACTGTGGTGCTGGAGAAGACTCTTGAGAGTCCCCTTGGACTTCAAGGAGGTCCAACCAGTCCATCCTAAAGGAAATCAGTCCTGGGTGTTCTTTGGAAGGACTGATGCTAAAGCTGAAACTCCAATACTTTGGCCACCTCATGTGAAGAGCTGACTCATTGGAAAAGACCCTAATGCTAGGGGGGATTGGGGGCAGGAGGAGAAGGGGACGACAGAGGATGAGATGGCTGGATGGCATCCCCACCTCGGTGGACATGAGTTTGAGTGAACTCCAGAATTCGGTGATGGACAGGGATGATGGGCATGCTGCGGTTCACGGGGTCACAAAGAGTCAGACATGACTGAGCCACTGAACTGAACTGAACTGAATTTAATTCTTAAGTTAATAAAAGGACTCAACTTTAAAAAGTTTGGCAAATCACAAACACCATTAGGAAGATACATGACATAAACAGAAGTCTAGCATTTTGGAGACAGGTTTTTTATTTAAGAGGTTTAAGGAAAATTTATTAAAGTTCACATATCTTGTGTTTTTTTTTTAAGGTAAGTGTGGGTCAATAAATAATGTATGTCCATTTCCAAACCATCAAGATAATCGTCAGTTAACACATTTTTATTGCATGCTTCGTCTCGACTAAAGAGTATGCTATGCTAGATCACAAAGGTCACCTTAATGATTTAAAGAAGCGTGGCTAAAGACTTCAAACCGGTAAAGCAGACAGGCAATAAACACACCAATACATCAGTAATTAATACTTCAAACTGGAAGGGTGTAAACAGGAGAGGAAGTCAATATTGGAAGAGATAGCAAAAGAAAGCTCTACTGAGTTTGTTTGTGTATTTGTTTTAATAATAAAGGTCCCTCATCTGAGTTCTACAAATTTTGAATAACTACAACTATGAAACACTATGTGAGTTAATAAGAAGGCAATGATGAAAAATGTGTGTTACCTGATACCTAGTACTGATAACTACTAAAATACTTGTTGATGCTATTTGATTTCCCAAAATAAATGCTTAGTTCATTTATTTAGTCTGAAATTTAAACTTGAATATGATAAGAACTTAATCTTTATGCTTATCATAATTTATGTAGACCAATGGTTTCAACTGTGTGGATCACAGCAAACTATGAAAAATTCTTAAAGATATGAGAATACAAAACCACCTTACCTGTCTCCTGAGAAGCCTTATGCAGGTCAAGAAGCAACAGTTAGAACTGGATATGGAACAACAGACTGGTTCAAAATTGGAAAAGCCATACATCAAGGCTGTATATAGTCACCATTCTTATTTAACTTCTATGCAGAGTACATCATGCAAAAACCTGGGCTGGATGAAGCACAGGCTGGAATTAAGATTGCCAGGAGAAATATCAATAACCTCAGATATGCAGATGACACCACCCTTATGGCAGAAAGCAAAGAAGAACTAAAGAGTCTCTTGATGAAGATAAAAGAGGAGAATGAAAAAGCTGGCTTAAAACTCAACATTTAAAAAACTAAGGTCATGGCATCCTGTCCCATCACTTCATGGCAAATAGATGGGAAAAAAATGGAAATAAGGGCAGATTTTATATTCTTGGGCTCCAAAATCACTGAAGATAGTGACTGCAGCCATGAAATTGAGACACTTGCTCCTTTAAAGTAAAGTTATGTCAAACCTCGGCAACATATTAAAAAGCAGAGACATCACTTTGCTAATAAAGATCTGTATAGTCAATGCTGTTTCCAGCAGTCATGAACAGATGTGAGAATTGCACCATAAAGAAGGCTGAGCAAAGAAGAATTGATGCTTTCGAATAATGGTGCTGGAGAAGACTCTTGCGAGTCCCTTGGACTGCAAGGAGATCAAATCAGTTAATCCTAAAGGAAATCAACCCTGAATATTCATTGGAAGGACTGATGCTGAAGCTCCAGTACTTTGGCCACCTGACTCAAAGAACCGACTCATTGGAAAAGACTGGGATGCTGGGAAAGACTGAGGGTATGAGGAGAAGAGGGTGACAGAGGATGAGGTGATTGGATGACATCACTGACTCAATGGACATGACATGACAAGCTCTGGGAGATGGTGAAGGACAGGGAGGCCTGGAGTGCTTCAGTTCATTGGGTCACAAAGAGTCAGATAGGATTTAGCAACTGAACAAACCATTTCAAATGTTTCAAGTAAATGACCTATATTCAGAATATATAACAAGAGATTTCATATAATACCATTTGTATTTTTATCACTTATGTAAAATAAAGTCTATAGTTACTATGCATTTAGTTAACTCTATAATAAGTGTGTATTTACTCTAGACAATTTGTATACATTTTAGTGATATATATTTGCAATGTATGTTATTAGTCAACAATAATTCATACATATGGGAAAAGAATTCCTTATTAAATTTCATCTAGATATAGAGGTGGAACTATGACTATATTTAAATCTTTTATTTCTTCTTATCCAGACATGATGGAAAACTCAATGCTATACATCTGTAAAGTACATAAAAATGCACAGAAGAGGGATGTATGATTGGTGGCATACAGCAGATTATTAGAAAATGAAATTATTTTCTTTGATTAGGGTAGATACATGTCATTATATGGTTGTTAAAACTGATAAAATGTACAACACCAAGAGTGAGGTTGCTTGTAAATTATGGACTTTTGGTGACTGTGATGTGCTACTGTAGATTCACTGATTGTTAACAAACATACCACAGTGATGTAGGATGCAGATAACAGGGAAAGATATATGCATGGGTATTAGGGTGGGGCTGTGGTGTAGATCTGGGGATATATGGGAGCTTTGTGCTTTCTGCTTAGTTTTGCTTAAACCCCAAAACTCTTCTAAAAAATAGTTTGAAGTGAAGTCGCTCAGTCGTGTCCAACTCTTTCTACCCTTTGGACTGTAGCCTACCAGGCTCCTTTGTCCATAGGATTTTTCCAAGCAAGAGTACTACAGTGGGTTGCCATTTCCTTCTCAAAAAAAAAAAAAAAATAGTTTATTGAAAACTAAATATGCAAATGCATGGCAGCAATCTATGTGTATGCATATGTACACATACGTATATGCATAAACACATATATGTATATATTAAATGAGATTGTGGGTCTTCCCTAGTGTCTCAGATGGTAAAGAATGTGGCTGCAATGCAGGAGACCTAGGTTTGATCCCTGGGGTGGGAAGATCCTCTGGAAAAGGGAATGGACAGAGGAGCCTGGTGGGCTAAGTCCATAGGGTTGCAAAGAGTCGGACACAACTGAGCAACTTTCACTTTCAAATGAGACTGTATACATTCATAGAATGTGAAAGTATACAGAGGCAATACATGAACAAATATCATCTTGTTAATTTACATCTGTTAACAATAGCTCTATACATACACATGTTGTTATTTAGTTGCTAAGTCATTTCCGACTCTTTTTATGACCCCATGGACTGTAGCTCACCAGGCTCCTCTATCCATGGGATTTCTTGGGCAAGAATACTAAAGTGGGTTGCCATTTCCTTCTCCAGGGGATCTTTCCCACCCAGAGATAGAAAGCTGTGTCTCTTGCCTTGGCAAGCAGGTTCTTTAATACTGAGCCACCAAGGAAACAATATATACACATACGCACATACAAACTATTTATAACTTTGTATGTGAATGCATTTTTAACCTTTATAGTAGCTTCTTAAAATATATAAATATATTTGCCATTTTGGTGACACACAATCCGACACTTAAAATGTTTAAGGGTCTTACAAAGTTCACACATATCTAAGGGCCAGAGTAAAGGCTTAACACTGATTTTTGTTAAACATCATTTATAATCTTATTACTACCTTTCATTGCTGAATTTATAACAATACAACTGGAAACATATTTTTTAATGTATTAAGATTTAAAAATACATATTTTGGCAATTCTGTATTTGAGGGCCAGCTTTTCAAAATTAATTAAGCAGCAAGAGGAAGAAATATTAAATCTATCTTGGAATGTAAATACTTTATAGTGTGTGATGGCTTAGGTAAAATCTCATGCCTTAGGGCATGAGGTAATGTTCTCTTTTCTCAAATTTTCATCAGGCCATGAGATTCTATGCACTGACATTACTTGATTTGAAGAATAGTGCTGTTGATATTGAAACTGAGTATTTTTTTACTTTTAATTTAGGGAATTCACTTTCCCTTTATTTAAAATAGGTATTTTGCCTTTATTATCAAAGAACCATATTCCTTAACAGCGACTCTAATAACTTTTATGACAGAAGATGTCCATATCATTATTGTTAAGTTCTGTTTATGTCAAAATTAAGCAAACTGCATATCACATTCCACTGTCATTTTTTAAGTTTTGTAATTATCCTCTGAAGTAGTCAGTTTATATATCAATGTAATTTTGAAATTGTAAAATGAAAAAAGATCAGTTGACATAATGTAGTAGCCCCAAACACAAAGGGCCAAAGAACGTGAATTGTCTGAGAGACAGCTTTCTTAATGTTTGACTTATTATATATTTATTGAAATACTTAGAAGTGCCAGAAGTGGTGCAGGACCTACAAAGGATTTGCTTATAAGGGTCTAGAAGCCAAAATTTAGATAGTCACATGACTGTATAATCATGAGAACAGTTCTAATATTTAGAAAGGTAAGGGTTTTGTATGATGGATTTATGATAATCTTCCTACATAATTGAGGGGACTTGGCAGATACTACTGTCTTATTTAGTATGTATTATTAATCACTGTCTTATTTTGTACAAAAGTGTCTCACGGGATATAGATTTTATTCAAACACAGCAGTTAATAAAATTCTCTATTTCCAGAGAAATTCAAGAAGTATTTGTGAATTCTCTGGTAATCTGATCTGTTATTAAGCCTCACTTACTTCCTTTTGCTCACCCACACTATATACCCACTTCAGCCAGGCAAGTGAATTGTCTATGACTTGAAACGGGAATGTATTCTCTGCCATAACTCAAATACCCAAGTTCTAGCCCACTCCACATGCCACATTCTCAAGGATACTTCTCCCGCAAGAATTTCATCTCAGGAACTGCTCCAATACATCATTTCCTATGTAAATCATCAGTAATGTCTTTTATTATACTATATAAATTATTCCATTTAGTTGAGTGAGAACTTAAAACTTTGCCCAGGTTTTTCTGGATTAAAAAGATATCAGAATATTTTATGTCTTCAAAAAGCTTTAAAATATTAATGTTGCAATTAATAATCTTGAGAATCTATTCCAAGTTAACACAATATTGGCAGTACATATTTCCTCTACTAATAATTAAATACTGACTAGATATAAATGAAGAAATATCTACAGGTTGTTGCTTTCTTACATAAATGAAATGTAGAATTATACTGATCACTAGGAATATAACATGCTTATTTCTTTGAGACAGGTAGGTTGAGTAACATATTTCTACTATTTATTTTAAAATGAGATACATTTATAAATAAATGCTGGCAGAATAACTTTTTAAGGAAAATCCACCCTACATCTATCCTAGAAAATCAATGCATATAGATATACCTAAAGAATAAAGCTTGGCAAGCACTAAAACGGATTCATTAATCAGAGTGATATCTTCAAAGTCAATGATCAGACATCTTTATGACTTTCTCAACACTTGGTGATTAAATATTAATTATGTAAATTTTCATAGGGGTAACTAATGCTTGACTTAATAACACCTTGAATAATGAAAGTGGAAAGTTTTGTTTCCATGTCATCCATTTTGACAGAAATCAAATTGTCACACTGAGATTTATTATGACATGTTTTTTAAGAATGGCATGTTTTTAAGAATTTTTAAAAGGAACTTAGAAATTTGTATTGTGCTGAATTTCATTTATAGGGTGACTTTCATAATTTACTTCACGTACATTTCTTTTCTGTGTTGAATTCTTATGAATAGTTGAGATGTACCCAGCATCCTTCCCCTTATTTTTCCTCAACCTTGCTACTCCTTGTGGATCCACATTTTACAAGAAAGCTTTGCCTTTTTTCACAGGTGAAGCATATAACCTGACTTCGCCAATCAGTCCAGTACAACACTATATCAAATAAGTTCAGTAAAGGTGACTCTCAGTGACACGTGATCAGATTTCCTCTTCCTCTCTATCATGTATGTGGTATGCAGATATGAAGCCTAGAACATCTGTAGTCCTTTGCTGTCAAATGGATAAACTGAGGAGGACAGAGCCCCAGAAAATCCTGGGTAAATTGTTCTGGACCCTAATCTTATTTAATATCAATCCCATTTTAACTCTTGGCATTGCCAATCACATAAGGAAACATATTTCTTGCTGTCATTTCCTAGACTGAGTCAGGCCTGCACTTACTGGAAAATAAATTACATATATAATGGATAAAAAATTTGTTTCCAGGAATGAGGTTATAAGTAACAGGGGAGGATTCTTTAGAAATGAGGGAAGTGAGAAAGAACAGTCTTTCTTATGAGAAGTTGGAAATCTTTGTTTTACAACTAACTGCATGGTGGTTGATAGAAGCGGAGTTTCTTGTACTTTGGAACTAGAGCTGCTGCTGCTGTTAAGTCACTTCAGTCCTGTCTGACCCACCAGGCTCCCCCGTCCCTGGGATTCTCCAGACAAGAACATTGGAGTGGGTTGCCATTTCCTTCTCCAATGCATGAAAGTGAAAAGTGAAAGTGAAGTCGCTCAGCCGTGTCCGACCCTCAACGACCCCATGGACTGCAGCCTTCCAGGCTCCTCCGTCCATGGGATTTTCCAGGCAAGAGTACTGGAGTGGGGTGCCATTGCCTTCTCCTCGGAACTAGAGGATGTGCTACCAAAACTACGGTATGAAGCAACTGAGAAAAACAAAAAGCCACAGGATGGTGGATTCTACAGACAAAACAGAAATAATCTTGCTTCGTTATGTACTTCTCAAAGCAGAAAGAACATAAAAGAATATTTTGCTAAAAGCGGGCCCTCCCTTTGGTCCACAATACTCATGTACTAAGTTTAATTTGCAGGGACCCCCATGATTAGGAAGGCTGGATTACTTACAACAAGCCAAGGGAAAGTTATCAAAAGTAGAGAGATGGGAGACATAGCAGGGGAAAACAGAGAGCAACAGGAAGTATATAACCTTATCCTAGCATATTTTTAAAGCACTGACTACTGAAAAAAATATAAGCACTCACATTATAGAAATAAAATCAAACTAAAGGTTGAGAGTAAAAAATTAAATATAGTAAATACCCACTGCATCCCATTGTTTCTACTGGCTTCTGTAAATATAGGACATATATATATGTGTGTGTGTGTGTGTGTGTGTGTGTGTGTATAAAATACATATAGACATATCTCTCTCCAAAATACGTCTCATACAGATAAATATTTCCCAATTAAAGATGGAAGCAAAGCTATATTTATATTATTTTGGAAAAACTTTCATAAGAATATGATATTCACATTTAAGGTTAGTATATTCAATGTTTTCAACATGTAATCAGATGACATTCTTTTTAGAGATATAAATCAAATAAGCATTACTTTTCAAAATGATTTACAGGTTAAACAATATTCTTTTAAGATGCTGTGGATATCACACTTATTACAAACCTCATTAAGAATAATTTTTAATACATGTATCAAAAAAAGCTATTTAAGGCTGATTTTCTTTAAACCGTCTTTAATTTTCTGATTTCCAGTTTATAAGCGTTTAAAATGAACAAGCATGATTTTACTTCCTAGTGCTAATTTTATATTAATTCAAGATATTTTGATTCAATATATAGCAATAAATCGCCACATGTTAACCATTAGTATCTTGGGGTTTTTAGTGGGATGTAACAACCATTACCTATAAAACACATCATTATTTTGGTGATTTTACAAATCTTTTCTCCAGCTGTAAATTAAAAAACAATTCTAAGACTTAGGGAATACAGAAAAATTAATGAAATTGAATTCCAGATTTATAATATTTCTGTTTTATCCTGGAAGAGAACATTAAAAATATGTAATTGCTATAAAAGACCATCTTGTTAACATTACAAAAGATTGGCAGGAGTAAGAACTGTGTCACTGACACATGAATTTTGGAGTTATCTCTACAAATCATTAGGAAAATGTTCAAAGGTAAAAAAAAAATAAAATAAAAGCGTAGAAATATTTAAACTATTTTGATGATGAATAGCTTAGTCTAAATGTTTTTGCACTCATAATACTCACTCTCCCCTCAAATGCCTTCAAAAAATACCTTACAGAGTACAGTAGCAAAAATCAAAGACAATATATTTTTAAGAACAGAAAATTCTCTAGCGAAGATAGGCATGTGTGTGTGTTTGTGTGCATGTGCGTGTGTGTACCCGCGAGCTCAGTTGCTCAGTGGTGTCCGACTCTTTTTGTGACCCTATTGACTGCAGCCCACCAGGCCCCTCTGTCCATCCTGTCAAGAATACTGGTTGCCATTTTCTTCTCTTAGCAAAGAAATGGATGTTATAGTAAAGAGCAGACTTCTTTGGAGACATTAGTCAATTAACTTGCAATTCATTATGAAGACTTTTCTTTCCTCATCTGGGGAGAATCTAGTAGTCTATTTGAAGTTGCCACACCGTTTTCCATTCCTTTTCTACAAAATCTGCCCTTAATCCGTTTCTTCTTCACACTTGGGGCCTGAAGAGGCGCATCTTCTTCCATCCACCTCTGAAGCTGGACATTAAATAAATTCCATGTTACATATGCTTGGATAGAGCAACTGGATGACAGAACAGCAATTTTAGCTGCCAACACATTCACATCTTCAGCAGAGTCATCCGAATTCCCATTCGGCCCTACAGCCAGCTGAAAACCAGCAGTTATCAAAGAAACAATTAAAGTCACAAGTCGACCCAAAATAAACACAATGGCCCATAGAGAAAACTCCTTCTGGAACTTCTCGTCGCTAAAATAGAACAGGTCGCAAGAATGGGAAAGGAATTCCACAAAATAATGCATCATCAAAAGAAGAAGTCCCAGGTGATTCAAGTACAAGAGATAAGCTCCCGCAATGTGAAAGAGGTGAAGACCAACATATACAGCTTGCTGGGAGAGTTCTTGGGGTCTGCTTCTCTGGAATAATAGTTCGGGAAAAGCGTGAAACCAGTAAGCCAACTGGGAGATGTAGAAAAACTTCATCTGAAATGTCATCATGTTATGGGTATGAGCCTTCCATAAGACAGTCAGGTCTGACAGGCAGTTTTCAGAAACTAGAATGAATGTGCCCCAGATACAGGAAACAAGGAAGAATACGCTAAACTGACCAGATTCATAAAATTTGCCTTGTCTCTGTTTGGGGAACTGCATTCGCCTGTTAATTCTATCCAACACGTACTCCTGAATGGTGGCATGAATGATGATTGCCACCAGCGTGTAGAAGAACACCGTGGCCAAGTCTTTGGCACCATAATGATAAAGGAACTTGGGTGCTGTGGCTCGTTCTGCTTCTGCTTCTGCTTCTGCTTCTGCTGCAGGGAAGGTAACCCCGTGCTGGAGAGTAATAAAAACGATCGACACTTCTGCTGTCCCCTCGAACATGAGCCCCAACACGAAGAACATCCCCACACAGGCGACAAAGTCCGCATGATTCTGCAGGATGAATTCCAGGCTCAGGAGTGGGGGGTTCTTGGAGCCCTTCTTACGAAACGTCATGGTGGCGGTTCGACTACTCACCGACGAGCGGCAGCTGCCTCCCCGTGGCTGCTCCTCAAGGCGCCGCAGCACTGGCTGCGGCGGCTCCGGGGGCTTCACTCCCCATCCCGGAGCCGGTCCCAGGTCGTCACGGCCGCCCAGAAAAAAATCAATCACAGCAGCGGGCCGAGCAAGACTGAGCATGCGCACTAGGGCAGGCGGAGGCAGGGAAGGAAATCGAGCACCGCGCCCTTACCCGGCTCCAGGCCGGGGGTTGCAAGCCTTGATTTTTCTACGTTGATCCGCGGCTCTTGAAATCCGCGGCCGCCGCGGAGATGCTCCGAAATGATCTGTCCATAGCATATTCATTAGTGACCGTGACAAAGCAGGACAGAGTTCTTCTTGTTCTTCATCAGCAGTGATAATGTAAAAACCAGTATAATAGTTATGATAAAAGTCCTCTAGTAGCGCTTAGTATTCACCAGGTGCTGTTTTAAGCTCTTTATAAATGAAAGCTTTCTAGAAAACTCAGTGAGGTAAATACTGGTTGGGGTGTGTGTGTGTGTGTGTGTGTTTTTATAAATGAAAGCTTTCTAGAAAACTCAGTGAGGTAAATACTGGTGGGGTGTGTGTGTGTGTGTGTGTATCCCCCCCCCCCCCCCAGATGAGAAACAGGCACAGAGGTTAAGTGGTGTGTCCAAGATCACACAGCTGTTAATCAGTCGCACCTGGAAATATTTTGCTAGGGCAATAGAGCACACTCAAAAATAGTTTGGTGATTAGCAATAATAATATTTCTGGCAATGGGGAAAGGATGGGAAGTTGGAAAGCTATCAGTTCATGGAAAGGTCTTTTGGCTGCAAAGCCCACAAATTAATTTCCTCTTTCTAGCAAACAAGAAATTCACTTTTAATTATTAGTTTTTGCATATAATTTTGCTGAAATTCACAGATCAGAAAAAGCTTCTTTTGTAAATGTTAATATCTCCATCAATTCAAAGTTCATGTCAGTCTTCAAATTTGTCTTTGCAGGCAGAGTAGTTTTCTAGTTCTGTGTTTCATGAGATCATAATCATTACTGATAGAGTTAAGATTTGAAGTCAAAATGAGAGCATCAAGAAGAGAGGAAAAAAAAAATCAAGCTGAAGGCAGTTGCCAGGGATAAGACAGTCAAAGAACAGAGCAGTGTCTAGTGGGAATTGTTGAGTTTATTCAAGAAAGTGCAAATTTACTTTACAGAAATTTTTAAAATTTTTTTGAAATCATAATTTAAAATATAGAATTCATCAGTTTTATCATAGGCATAGACAATATGACTAATCATTTTGTAAAATACTAAATATAAAAATAGTTGTGCAATTCCTGCACTAAGATTTCTGATTATGTTTGATATTTTTGACAGGTCTTTCAACTCTTCCTATGCAAATATGATAGATTTTGCCTCAAAAAAAAGGAACATATCAAAGTGAACAGAATATATATTTATGCATATTTGTGAATGGGTATTTTATTAACAAAAGAAAAAGAGAAAAAAAGCCATTTTCAGTTAGCTTAAAATTATCTCTTAAAGAAAAACCAACAACATTTTCACCATCCCCCACCTTATTTTTGAAGTAGAGAAACTTCTTCAGTCATCAAATTATATTCTATAGTCTAAATTATTAATTTAAAATTTATATTAATAGTGTAAGTATTTGAATTTTAGTTTCATATTTCCTATTAACATTATCATGAAAATGTCAAATGTCCAAATTATTAGAACCTGTAAGAGTATTATAATAATATTATATAACATGCAGTTTAATTTCAGGAGTTTTATTGGCACTATTTGACAAAGAATAAAAGGTATATAACAATATTTTAAAAATGTGGATACCACTATGATTATTACACCATTTAATGTATGAGGGGTACTCCACTTTTATGTACAACCCTATGCCTGTGGTACATACAGATAAGGATTAAATTCAAATGGAGATTTCTTCTCTGGCCATGAATGAGTAATGATGATTGAACTTCCACTACTGTTGTAAATAACTGAAAAACTAGGCAAATTACACACAATAAACTTTAAATTATTGTTTGTAGTTATTGGAGAACAGAAAGGAGGGAGAGAAATGAGCAAAGCCTCACAATTTGCCTGGTTTTCTGCCTGGACACATTTTCCAGTTCCCTGTGCAGAGACTAGGAGGTGGAGGGTGGAGGGGGAGCTTGGAGCCCTCAGAACTGAGAAGAGAGAGGTGTTAGGCCATTAAAGTTTTCTGGGCAGAGCAATTTGAAGACAAAGTTAGGTGATTAGAGCACTTTTGAAACTTGCATATGGATTCCCTAGACTGTTCTTCTAATATTAAGTCTTATAAGTATAAGGTTAGAATACATGCAAGAGGCCAAGCAAGAAACAGTAGAAAAAATGTAAATTCAAAATTTCCAAGAATTCAAACAGGACCAGGAGACTTTGAAGTTTGGAAAAGTCAGAATGCCCTTGGAACACCTGTGAGACTCGACTCGGTAGAGGGACAAGGAAATTCATAGTCAAAAGTAATGCTCAAAATTCTCCAAGCCAGGCTTCACCAACACCTGAACTCTGAACTTCAAGATGTTCAAGCTGGTTTTAGAAAAGGTAGAGGAACCAGAGATCAAATTGCCAACATTCACTGGACCATCGAAAAAGCAAGAGAGTTTCAGAAAAACATCTATTTCTGCTTTATTGACTACGTCAAAGCCTTTGACTTTGTTCAGTTCAGTTCAGTCGCTCAGTCATGTCCGACTCGTTGCGACCCCATGGATCACAGCATTCTAGGCTTCACTGTCCATCACCAACTCCCAGAGCTTACTCAAACTCATGTCCATCGAGTCATTAGCTTGGTTGTATTTATCAATTCACTATGTATCAGTACAATTCAGTTCGCCTTCTCAGTTGTGTCCAACTCTTTGCAACCCATGAACCGCAGCACGCCAGGCCTCCCTGTCCATCAACAACCCCCAGAGTCCACCCAAACCCATGTCCATTGATTCGGTGGTGCCATCCAACTATCTCATCTTCTATTGCCCCCTTCTCCTGCTGCCCTCAATCCTTCCCAGCATCAGGGTCTTTTCAAATGAGTCAGCTCTTCGCATCAGGTGGCCAAATATTGGACTTTCAGCTTCAACATCAGTCCTACCAATGAATACTCAAGACTGATCTCCTTTAGAATGGACTGTGTGGATCTCTCCTTGCAGTCCAAGGGACTCTCAAGATTCTTCTCCAACACCACAGTTTAAAAGCATCAATTCTTCAGCGCTCAGCTTTCTTCACAGTCCAATTCTCACATCCATACATGACCACTGGAAACACAATAGCCTTGCCTAGATGGAACTTTGTTGGCAAAGTAACGTCTGTGCTTTTTAATATGCTGTCTAGGTTGTCATAACTTTCCTTCCAAGGAGTAAGTGTCTTTTAATTTCATGGCTGCAATCACCATCTGCACTGATTTTAGAGCCCCCAAAAATAAAGTAAGCCACTGTTTCCACTGCTTCTCCATCTATTTGCCATGAAGTAATGGGACCAGATGGCATGATCTTAGTATTTGGAATGTTGAGCTTTAAGCCACCTTTTTCACTCTCCTCTTTCACTTTTATCAAGAGGCTCTTTAGTTCTTCTTCGCTTTCTGCCATAAGGGTGGTGTCATCTGCATATCTGAGGTTATTGATATTTCTCCTGGCAATCTTGATTCCAGCTTATACTTCCTCAAGCCCAGTGTTTCTCATGGTGTATTCTGCATATAAGTTAAATAAGCAGGGTGACAATATACAGCCTTGACATACTCCTTTTCCTGTTTGGAACCAGTTTGTTGTTCCATGTCTAGTTCTAACTGTTGCTTCCTGACCTGCATACAGGTTTATCAAGAGGCAGGTCAGGTGGTCTGGTATCCCCATCTCTTTCAGAATTTTCCACAGTTTATTGTGATCCATGCAGTCAAAGGATTTGGCATAGTTAATAAAGCAGAAGTAGATGTTTTTCTGGAACTCTCTTGCTTTTTCAATGATCCAGAGGATGTTGGCAATTTGATCTCTTGTTCCTCTGCCTTCTGTAAAACAAGCTTGAACATCTGTGGATCACAATAAACTGTGGAAAATTCTGAAAGAGAAGGGGATACCAGACCACCTGACCTGCCTCCTGAGAAATCTGTATGCAGCTCAGGAAGAAACAGTTAGAACTGGACATGGAACTACAGACTGGTTCCAAATAGGAAAAGGAGTACGTCAAGGCTGTATATTGTCACCCTGCTTATTTAACTTATTTGCAGAGTACATCATGAGAAACACTGGGCTAGAGGAAACACAAGCTGGAATCAAGATTGCTGGGGGAAATATCAGTAACCTCAGATATGCAGATGACCCCACTCTTATGGCAGAAAGCGAAGAAGAACTAAAGAGCCTCTTGATAAAAGTGAAAGAGGAGAGGGAAAAAGTTGGCTTAAAGCTCAACATTCATTGGAGAAATGTCTATTTAGTTCTTTGGCCCATTTTTTGATTGGGTCATTTATTTTTCTGGAGTTGAGCTGTAGGAGTTGCTTGTATATTCTCGAGATTAGTTGTTTGTCAGTTGCTTCATTTGCTATTATCTTCTCCCATTCTGAAGGCTGTCTTTTCACCTTGCTAATAGTTTCCTTTGATGTGCAGAAGCTTTTAAGGTTAATTAGGTCCCATTTGTTTATTTTTGCTTTTATTTCCAATATTCTGGGAGGTGGGTCATAGAGGATCCTGCTGTGATGTATGTCAGAGAGTGTTTTGCCTATGTTCTCCTCTAGGAGTTTTATAGTTTCTGGTCTTACGTTTAGATCTTTAATCCATTTTGAGTTTATTTTTGTGTATGGTGTTAGAAAGTGTTCTAGTTTCATTCTTTTACAAGTGGTTGACCAGATTTTCCAGCACCACTTGTTAAAGAGATTGTCTTTAATCCATTGTATATTCTTGCCTCCTTTGTCAAAGATAAGGTGTCCATATGTGCGTGGATTTATCTCTGGGCTTTCTATTTTGTTCCATTGATCTATATTTCTGTCTTTGTGCCAGTACCATACTGTCTTGATAACTGTGGCTTTGTAGTAGAGCCTGAAGTCAGGTAGGTTGATTCCTCCAGTTCCATTCTTCTTTCTCAAGATCGCTTTGGCTATTTGAGGTTTTTTGTATTTCCATACAAATTGTGAAATTATTTGTTCTAGCTCTGTGAAAAATGCTGTTGGTAGCTTGATAGGGATTGCATTGAATCTATAGATTGCTTTGGGTAGTATACTCATTTTCACTATATTGATTCTTCCAAAGAAGACATACAGATGGCTAACAAACACATGAAAAGATGCTCAACATCACTCATTATCAGAGAAATGCAAATCAAAACCACTATGAGGTACCATTTCACACCAGTCAGAATGGCTGCGATCCAAAAGTCTACAAGCAATAAATGCTGGAGAGGGTGTGGAGAAAAGGGAACCTTCTTGCACTGTTGGTGGGAATGCAAACTAGTACAGCCACTATGGAGAACAGTGTGGAGATTCCTTAAAAAACTGGAAATAGAACTGCTTTATGATCCAGCAATCCCACTGCTGGTAATACACACTGAGGAAACCAGAAGGGAAAGAGACACATGTACCCCAATGTTCATCGCAGCACTGTTTATAATAGCCAGGACATGGAAGCAACCTAGATGCCCATCAGCAGATGAATGCATAAGAAAGCGGTGGTACATATACACAATGGAGTATTACTCAGCCATTAAAAAGAATACATTTAAATCAGTTCTAATGAGGTGGATGAAACTGGAGCCTATTATACAGAGTGAAGTAAGCCAGAAAGAAAAACACCAATACAGTATACTAACGCAAATATATGGAATTTAGAAAGATGGTAACAATAAGCCTGTATATGAGACAGCAAAAGAGACACTGATGTATAGAACAGTCTTTTGGACTCTGTGGGAGAGGGAGAGGGTGGGATGATTTGGGAGAATGGTATTGAAACATGTAAAATATAATGTATGAAACGAGTCGCCAGTCCAGGTTCGATGCACGATACTGGATGCTTGGAGCTGGTGCACTGGGATGACCCAGAGGGATGGAATGGGGAGGGAGGAGGGAGTAGGGTTCAGGATGGGGAACACATGTATACCTGTGGCGGATTCATTTTGATATTTGGCAAAACTAATACAGTTATGTAAAGTTTAAAAATAAAATAAAATTAAAAAAAAAAAAAAAAAGCTCAACATTCAGAAAACTAAGATCATGGCTTCTGGTCCCATCACTTCATAGCAAATAGATGGGGAAACAGTGGAAACAGTGACTGACTTTATTTTGGGGGGCTCCAAAATCACTGCAGATCCTGATTGCAGCCATGAAATTAAAAGACACTTACTCCTTGGAAGGAAAGTTATGACCAACCTAGACAGCATATTAAAAAGCAGAGGCATTACTTTGTCAACAAAGGTCCGTCTAGTCAAGGCTATGGTATTTCCAGTGGTCATGTATGGATGTGCTGCTCCTGCTAAGTCATTTCAGTCAAGTCTGACTCTGTGCGACCCCATAGACAGCAGCCCACCAGGCTCCCCCATCCCTGGGTTTCTCCAGGCAAGAACACTGGAATGGATTGCCATTTCCTTCTCAAATGCACGAAACTGAAAAGTGAAAGTGAATTCTCTCAGTCGTGTCCAACTCTTAGCAATCCCATGTACTGAAGCCTACCAGGCTCCTCCATCCAGGGGATTTTCCAGGCAAATGAGTACTGGAGTGGGGTGCCAATGCCTTCTCCGATATGGATGTGAGAGTTGGACTATAAAGAAAGTTGAGCACAGAAGAATTGATGCTTTTGAACTGTGGTGTTGGAGAAGACTCTTGAGAGTCCCTTGAACTGCAAGGCGATCCAACCAGTCCATTCTAAATGAGATCAGTCCTGGGTGTTTATTGGTGGGACTAATGTTGAAGCTGAAACTTCAATACTTTGGCCACTTGATGCAAAAAGCTGACTAATTTGAAAAGACCTTGATGTTGGGAAAGATTGAAGGCAGTATGAGAAGGGGATGACAGAGGATGAGATGGCTGGATGGCATCACTGACTTAATAGGCATGAATTTGGCTAAACCCCGGGAGTTGGTGATGGACAGGGAGGCCTGGCATGCTGCGGTTCATGGGGTCACAAGGAGTCAGATACGACTGAGCAACTGAAGTGAACTGACTGAAGGCTAAACTTGCCCTAGGGAAAAAGCTAATTCATATTTGCCTACATAGTTTTCAAGAAGCTTTCAAAGAAAGGTGGTCAGCAAGGCCCTGTCAGAAAAATCTGCAGCTCAACGATAGGGAATGTATTGTCCATCATCTAATAAAATTTATGAAACAAACGCTAGTTTCAGCTGGGGTCTATCAGAATGCCTATATGTGGTCTCTCCATGTGGGTATTGGCATTGTCACGGAGCAGTGGCTATAGGCTCTAAGACAGTTTTCTAGGCTACAGACGCTTTGTGGCCTTTTATGATCCAGCACTGAAAGTTACATCATATAACTTTCATTGTCAAAGCAGTTACAAGCCTTTTAGTTTCAAGGTGGAGTAGTTTGTGAGGATGGTGGCAGATACAGACATCACCTCTTAATAAGAGCTGTACCCGAATATGTGTGGCTAAGTTTTTTAATAGGTACATTTTTTTCCCTTTCAATAGCAATTCTTCTTTCCTCTCATATGAAATAAGTACTATTTCTTTCAAGGCAAACAAAGTCTCATGTCAATAGAGCAAGAGGATCAAGTTTGTTATCCAGGAATTTGAAAACTAAATTAGATACAGGCACAGAAGGGCTCCTTAAGTCCTTTCCTTTGTTACACTTTGTCTTCATTTGAATACTTGGAAAGAAACAAGGTATCTGGGTCTCACATACCTAAGGCACAGGAAGAATGCAATAGACACATATGGGAAGTGGTCAAATGGGGATGCACACAGCAGTCAGTGGTCAAGGAAATTAGGACATCTATCGGGGGAAAGTCCCAAGATCTTTTATTTAAACCCAGTCTCTCTCCCTGGGAAATGGAAGATTTTTCTTTTTTGTTGTTGTTCTTTAAAACATGAACTAAATATTACAAGTTATTTGCTTATATTTATTGGTTCATGTATTTTCAAAGATAAAGAGAGTTAAGCAATAACTGCCATGTGCAAACCACCATCAGGGGTATTAACAAGGCTTCTAGTATCTGGAAATAGTGCAAGCTATATATGTTTCTATATAAACATTCATAGGGCTTTCCTAAAGCCAAGTGAGGTTAACGTGTTAATGTTAATCTTTGTCTTTGTGATACAATAGTGAATTATGCTATTAATTATAATGTATTAATTATACTATGCAACTTCAATGAACTTCATTTCATCAATGAATTTGTGGTGGAGGCAAGAAAGGAAAGGAAGGATTCGCATCTACCTGCAATAAGGTAGACCTGGGTTCAATCCCTGGGTTGGGAAGATACCCTGGAGGAGGGCATGGCAACCCATTCCAGGATTCTTGCCTGGAGAATCACCATGGACAGTGGAGCCTGGCAGGCTATAGTCCATAGGGTTGCAAAGAGTTGCACACGACTTAGCTACTAAACAACAACATCATTTAAAGAGGACTGCCACATACTGGGTAAGGTATCTTTTCAAATGTTATTCTGATTTTGTTATAAGAAATTTGAAAAAAATTGATAGTAAGCCCCATTATAATTTAGGTAGTATATATTAATACTTAATTAATACTAATTAAAAATAATTAGTATTTTCCATTATCTACACAATATAACATTTTGTGTGTTTTATAACTTAACATTATTATTTATATGACTATTTTAGCCAAAATACTCTTTTAAATTAATTACATGCCTTTTTAAAACATAACTTCACCCAAGGGACAAGTGAACACTAATTCTGACTTTGTTAAACAAGTACATTAAGAACTCTATATATGAACACGGTCTCATCTTTTCAGTATTATTTCTTATCTCACATGGAAAAATTAATTATATCTGTATACCTCTAACATACCAGATTTTTAATATTTAAATTTGGATAATTCAAGTAATTAAATTCAACATTTACATGCTGAAATTCAATAGCATTTGAGGAAGCAAGATGTGTTGGAAGAAATCTACTTCAAAAGATCAAAAGCAAGTCACTTTAAATCAATGTTTATAATTAGCAGTGATAATTGACTGAAATCACCAAACACTTAGCTCCATTAAGCAAAACATAATATGATTTAGCTTGTGCATGAAATTACAAAGTCTCTTGAGGTTTAACCAACTCAAACAGTTTTAAATAATTCAATTAAATAGATTTTTTTTACATTTAAGTCATTTTTATAACTGATAAGACATATTAAACATAGGCTTTAAAAATACAGCAAGCAATATGACTGAAGATTTAATAGAATAAAGAAAAGCCTCCATGGGAAGAACAAGATGGTGGAGGAGTAGGTGAACATGGAATACATCTCTATCCACAAATACATCAAGAATAGACCTTCAGACACAGAAGTGCATGCAAAACACCAGCTGAGAGCAGACAGGAGGATCTGACCAGTGGAAAAGAAATATATAGACCCAAGCAAAACCCGGTAGGGTGAAGGAACTAGGGAAACTAGGAATGTTAGTAAGACTGGACCTGCCCTCGGCAGGTGGGGGAACAGAAACAGGGGTCTGATCCCCACATTGGGGCAATTGTCTGAGTTAGAGGAGAAACAATGAAGGCTGAGAGTGAAACAGCTGATCTATGGCAGTCCAAATGGAATGAGAATCAGATAGTCCTTGCTGTAGCCACACATACCCCAGGCAGGGAGTAGATGCCCCGGAAGGTGCAGCTGCTGGGAGCTGTCGTTTAGGGATTGTGGAGCAATCCCAGGGTGAGGGCTGCTGTTGACTGCGGAGAGACGAATCAAGGGGATGTGAGGGAGGAGACTGTGGTGGGAAATGCCTGTGGAGAAAAGCCAGGCAGCCATGGAAGCAAAGTGATACTGCTGAGTCACGCGTAGGGGGTGGAGCTATCACCATAGCCTCTCTCACCCCACTCACCAGCATTGGCAGCTGAACAACAGAGAGGCTGGCCCATCAAATGCCTGACACACTGAACTACTGAGTAGGACCCCACCCTGGGTGCCCCTTTAAGTGACTGGTGCGCCAAACTGCAGAGTAGGACCTCACCTAAGGTGCCCCATAAGTGCTTGATGTGTCAATCTACAGAGTAGCACACCAGTCAGGGGGCCCCCTCTATGTGCCTGATGCTCAAAACACCAGAGAAGGACCTCAGGTAAGGGAGCCTTTTAAGTGCCTGAAGGGTGGGAGCTATGGAGAATGACAGGCCCAAGAGGCCTTCTGATCACCAGCTACAAGAGGCTCAAAAAAAGACTCTGATAGGGCCATAACACTTGTGGGAGAGGCAGTTCGTGTCCCTGCACATTTGACACCACCAGCGTCCCTGCAAGCCAAGCAGCTGTGCCAGCTTCATGCTCAACTCTCATTGGGATTGAGCTGCCACAGGCGAAAAAAAAAAGTCTTGCATCTATGTGCACAGAGTCACTTTGGTAGTGTCTGACTCTTTGCAATCCTGTAGACTGTGGCCTGCCAGGCTTCTCTGTCAGGGAGTGGGATTCTCCAGGCAAGAATTCTGGAGTGTGTTGACCAATACTGGTTGCCATACCCTTCTAGAGCACTATATTTCCTGCTGCCCTAGCCACCAACTCCCCTGAGTACCTGGTGCTGCCAGAACCCCTGCGACCCAAGCAGCTGCACCACCTCCACACTTGGCCCTCATAGGGGCAAACCCAAGTCCTCCAGGGCAGCATAACGAGGAAACCCCAGTGGACAATCCACATCCAGAGGTGGAAATAAAACCACAATTTAAACTCAGGGGCAGTGTGGCTAAGGAGGAAGACCCAAAACCATCCCACCAGCTGTACAAGCTTCAGGTTAAATCCACATGATCAACTAGGCAGACTCTGTGTCTATGGAATATATAAAAGGTAATTGAGAGCTCCAACAAAAGAAAACACATTAGTTCTGATAGCTGTGGACATTGGAGGAAAGAACACACAGGAGTAGGGCCAGGTTAGACTCTGAGCTGCCCCCACAATAGATCCAGATATCAGCACAGTGTTGGAGGGCATCCTAGGGAGGTGAGATGGACTGTGACTCCCAGCGAGGAAAGAACTCTGATAGGAGTGGCTCAAGAAAACCTTATTCTTATGTTTTGACTTGTTCTGTAGATTCTTTTGGATTTTTTCCTTTCTTTTCATCCTCTGTTGTAGTTGTCACTTTTATTGGCACTATGAAATTTAATTATGCTTTCGAGGTTTTTTTTTTTTTTTCTTCCCTCAGTCACACTTTTTACTATTGTAAACCCCTGCCCCTAGGTTGGGCTTTTGCAGTTCTGGGGAGTTTTCTTTTCTTTTTCTTTTCTCTCTTTTTAAAATTTTCAAACCTATTATTTTTCCTACATTTATTTTTTTGTTTGCTTTTCCTACTGTCCTTTTCCTCTTGCAGTTAATCTTTAATGTATATAAATCTTCTTCATCTACCTCTATTTAACTTTGATATCTAATCTTTCTTTCTTTTTTTTTCCTCTCAAGATATTTGCTGGTTTTATTTTCAATGCTTTATTCCCCAATTGGCAATTTGCTTTAGTTTTGTTTTCCAGTTTGTGCTTTAGTTAGTTTTGTTCTGATAGATATAATTTTGGGTTTCCTTTGCTCACTGGGTCAATCTATTGTATTTTATTTCTGTTGTACTCTTTTGATTTTGCTTATGGGTGTATGTGTACATGTGTATATTCAGTCACAATTTTTATTGTTTTTATAAACCTCTGCCTCTACGTTGGGACTTTGCAGATCTGAGGAGTTTTGATTTTTTTTTTCTTCTTCATTTATTTTATTTTTCTATAATATTAGTTTTTAATTTTTTAAAGCTATTACATTTTTTCTACATTTATTCCTTTGCCTATCCTGCTGTTCTTTTCCCCTTATAGTTAATCTTTAATGTATATAAATCTTTATCTACCTCTCTTTAACTTTTCATATCTATTCTTTCTTTCCTTTCTTTCCCTTCCTCTAAACATATTTGTTAGTTTTGTTTTCATTGCTTTATTCCCCACATGGCTCCTTGCTGTAGTTTCCTTTTCCACTTTGTGCTTATTTTTCTTCTTAACTGGTATATGTCATTTTTTATTTCCTTTGTTCTCTGGGTCAACCTGTTGTACTATATTTTTGTTAGACTTTTTGACTTTGCTCGTGGGTGTATATGTATATATTCCATTATTTTAATTATTACTTGCCTGATTTGGTAAATGCCAGTTGTCTGGGATTCATCTTTGGTTTTGCATTTTTGAATATTTGTTTTAATCTCATTTAATGCCATAACAAACCACTTGTGGAACCTTCATTCCTGAGCAGAGATCAAGCCTTAAGTCTTTGGAGTAGGAACACAGATCCAAGGTCCTAGACGACCAGAGAACTAACCCTGCTGCTGCTGCTAAGTCGCTTCAGTTGTGTCTGACTCTGTGTGACCCCATAGACAGCAGCCCACCAGGCTCCCCCATCCCTGAGATTCTCCAGGCAAGAACACTGGAGTGGGTTGCCATTTCCTTCTCCAGAGAACTAACCGTAGGGAGTATAAAATAGTGAGAACTCACACAAAGGAAATCACTTGAATACAAGACCTGCCATCATCCAAGCACCAGTAGCACCCTGTGCAGGACACCTCATATAAACAACAAACAAAAGAAAAATGCAAACCCAATTATCAGCAGATAGGACTACCACCTCACTCAGCATTGCTCATCAAAGGAAAACCAAACAAACAAAAACTCAGCAAAAATCTCACCCTATGTGAAGTTTATACAAACTGCTCGACAAACTTTTGGAGGGAAGAAACCAAAAGAAAGAAAATATTCAACCTTGAACCTTGGAAAGGGGGACCTCAAACACAGTAAGTTAAAAATAATAATGAAAAGGCATAGAAATACTACAAATGAAGGAACAAACTAGAAACACAGAAGTCCAAATATATGAAGAGGAAATAGGCAAACTACCTGAAAAATAAGTCAGAATAATGACAGTAAAGATGATAAAAAAAAAAAAAAAAAAAAACCTTGAAAACAGAATGGAGAAAATGCAAGAATCAATTAACAAGACCTAGAAGAATTAAAGAATAAACATACAGAGACAAACAACACAATTACTGAAATTGAAAATACTCTGGATGGAATCAATAGCAGAATATCTGAAGCAGAAGAACTGGAAGATAAAATGGTAGAAATAAGTTCTGAAGAGGAGAATAAAGTAAAAAGAATGAAAAGAACTGAGGGTAGTTTCAGAGATGTCTGGGACAATATCAAATACACAAACATTCAAATTATAGGGGTTCCAGAAGAGGAAGAGAATAAGAATGGGTATGAGAAAATTTTTGAAGAGATTATAGTTGAAAATTTCCCCACCACGGAAAAGGAAATAGTCAATCAAGTCCCAGAGGCACAAAGAGTCCCATACAGGGTAAACACAAGGAGAAACACGCCAAGACCCATACTAATCAAACTAACAAAGACTAAACACAAATAAAGAATATTAAAAGCAGCAAGGGAGAGGCAACAAGTAATATACAAGGGAAACCCCATACCCTTAACAGCTGATCTTTCAGCAAAAACTCTACAGGGCAAAAGGGAATGGCAGGATATATGTAAAGTACTAAAAAGGAAAAATCTACAACCAAGATTACTGTACATGGCATGTATCTCATTCAAAATTGATGGAGAAATAAAAAGCTTTTCAGACAAGCAAAAGTTAAGAGAATTCAGTACCACCAAACCAGCTTTACAACAAATGTTAAAGGGACTTATATAGTCAAGAAATACAAGAGAAGAAAAAAGATCTACCAAATCAACCCCAAACAATTAAGAAAATGGCAATAGGAACATATATATAAATAATTACTTTAAATATAAATGGATTAAATACTCCAACCAAAAGACACAGACTGGCTGAATGGACACAAAAATAAGACCCATATATATGCTGTCTACAAGAAACACACTTCAGACCTAAAGACACATATAGACCAAAAGTGAGAGGATGGAAAAATACATTCCATGCAAATGGGAAGCAAAAGAAAGCTGGATAATAATCCTCATATCAGACAAAATAGACCTTAAAATAAAGAAGATTACATGAGATAAGGAAGGACACTACACAATGATTAAGGGATCAATCCAAGAGGAAGACATAACAATTGTAAATATCTATGCACCCAACATAGGAGCACCTCAATATATAAGACAAACACCAACAGACATAAAAGGAGAAATTGACAGTAATGCAATAGTAGTAGGAGACTTTAACACCACACTCACACCAATGGAAAGATCATCAAAACAGAAAATTAATAAGGAAACACAAGTCTTAAATGATACATTAGATGAGACAGATCTCACTGATATCATCAGGACATTCCATCCAAATGCAGAAGAATACACCTTCTTCTCAAGTACACATAGAACATTTGCCAGGAAAGACCACATCTTAGTTCACAAATCAAACCTCAGTGAATTTAAGAAAATTGAAAAATTTCTCTGACCACAATGCTATGAGACTACATATGAATTACAAGAAAAGGAAAAAAAAGATTGTAAAGAACACAGACACATGAAAATCAAATAACACGTTTCTAAATAACCAACAGGTTACTGAATAAATCAAAAAGAAATCAAAAAATTTCTAGAAACAAATGACAATGAAAACACTACAACTCAAAACCTATGGGAAGCAGCAAAAGCAGTTCTAAGAGGCAAGTTTATAGCAATACAACTCTACCTTAAGAAAGAAGAAAAACTTTACACCTAAAACAACTGGAAAAAGAAAAACAACAACAACAACAAAAACAAAATTAGTAGAAGGAAAGAAGTCATAAAAGAACTGAGCAGAAATAAATGAAAAAGAAATGAAAGAAACAATAGTATAGATTAATAAAACTAAAAGCTGATTCTTTGAGAAGATAAACAAAATTGATAAACATTTAGCCAGACTAATCAAGAACAAAAGAGAGAAGCATCAAATCAACAAAGTTAGAAATGAAAATGGAGAAGTTACAACAGATAATGAAGAAATGCAAAGGATTATAAGAGACTATTATGAACAACTATATGGCAATAAAGTGGATAAACTGGAAGAAATGGACAGATTCTTAGAAAAGTTCAATTTGGAACCAGAAAGAAATAGAAATTATGAACAACCTAATTATAAGCACTGAAATTGAAGCTGTGATAAAAAAATCTCCCAAAAAACAAAAGTCCAGGATGAGATGACCTCACAGGAGAATTCTATCAAACATTTAGAGAAGAGCTAATGTCTATCCTTCTGTCAAGGTATGACAAAACCACTAAAATATTGTAAAGTAATTAGCCTCCAATAAACACACACACACACACACACACACACACACACATATATATATATATACACACACACACATACATATACTCTTTTAAGAATTGCAGAGGAAGGAAAACTTCCAAACTCATTCTAGGAGGCCACCATCACCCTGATTCCAAAACCAGACAAAGATAACACAAAAAAAGAAAACTACAGGCCAATATCACTGATGAACATAGATGCAAAAATCCTCAACAAAATTTTAGCAAACAGAATTCAACAACACATCAAAAAGCTCTTACAAACATGATCAAGTTGGGCTTATTCCAGGGATGCAAGGATTCTTCAGTATATGCAAATCAATCAATGTGAAACACCATATTAACGAATTGAAAGACAAAAACCATATGATCATCTCAATAGATGCAGGAAAAGCCTTTGACAAAATTCAGCACCTATTTATGATTAAAGCTGTTCAAAAAATGGGCATAGAAGGAACCTACCTCAACATAGTAAAGGCCATATATGATAAGCCTACAGCAAACATTATTCTCAATGGTGAAAAACTGCAAGCATTCCCCCTAAGATCAGGAACAAGACAAGGGTGTCCACTTTCATCATTGTTATTCAGCATAGCTCTGGAAGTCCTAGACACAGCAACCAGAGAAGAAAAAGAAATAAAAGGAATCCATGTCAGAAAAAAAGTAAATCTCTCACTGCTTGCAGATGACACGATGCTGTACACAGAAAACCCTAAAGACAGTATCAAAAAATTACTAAAGCTAATCAGTGAATTTAGCAAAGTTGCAGGATACAAAATCAATGCATAGAAATCACTTGCATTTCTATATACTAATAATTAAAAATCAGAGAAATTAAGGAATCAATCCCATTCACCATTGCAACAAAAATAATTAAATATCTAGGAATAAACTTACCTAAGGAGACAAAAGAACTGTACAAAGAAAATTATAAGACACTAATGGAAGAAATCAATGATGACATAAACACATGGAGAGATATTCCATGTTCCAAGGTAGGAAGAATCAATATTGTGAAAATGACAATACTACCAAATGCAATCTGCAGATTCAGTATGATCCTATCAAATGAAAAATGGCATTTTTCACAGAATTTGGACAAAAATTTCATAATTCATATGGAAAAACAAAAGACCCAAAATAGCCAAAGCAGTCTTGAGAAAGAAGAATGGACCTGCAGGAATCAACCTTCTTGACTTCAGATTTTACTACAAAGCTACAGTCATCAAGACAGCATGGTGTTGTCACAAAAACAGAAATATAGACCAGTGGAACCACATAGAAACCCCGGAAATAAACCCATGCACCTATGGGTACCTTATTTTTAAAAAAATGAGGCAAGAATATACAGGGGGGCAAAGACATCCTCTTCAATAAATGGTCCTGGGAAAACTGGGTATCTACATGTAAAAGAATGAAATTAGAACACTTCCTAACACGATATACAAAGATAAATTCAAAATGGATTAAAGTCCTAAATTACGACCAGAAACTATAAAACTCTTAGAGGAAAACATAGGCAGAACACTCAATGACATAAATCAAAACAAGATCCTCTATGACCCACCTCCTAGAGTAACAGAAATGAAAGCAAAAGTAAACAAGTGGGCCCTGATTAAACTTAAAGACTTTTGCACAGCAAAGGAAACTACAAGCAAGGTGAAAAGACAACCCCCAGAATGGGAGAAAATAATAGCAAATGAAACAATTGACAAAGGATTAATTTCCAAAATATACAAGCAGCTCATACAACTCAATACCAGAAAAGCAAAAAACCCAATCAAAAACTTGGGGGGGGGGCGGAATCCTAACAGATATTTCTCCAAAGAAGACATACACATACACAACAAAGACATAACAAACACATGAAAAGATGCTCAAATCGCTCATTATTAGAAAAATGCAAATCAAAACTACAATAAGATATTACCTGGCACTGGTCAGAATGACCATCATCAAAAGTCTACAAACAAATGCTGGAGAATATGTGTAGAAATGGGAATACTCTTGCACTGTTGGTGGGAATGTAAATTGATACAGCCACTATGGAAAATGGTATGGAGATTCCTTACAAAACTAGGAATAAAAGCACCATATGGCCCAGCAATTCCACTCCTAGGCATATACCCTAAGGAAACCAAAATTAAACATGTATCCCATTGTTCATTGCAGAACTATTTACAATAGCTAGAACATGGAAGTGAAGTGAAGTCGCTCAGTTGTGTCCGACTCTTTGTGACCCCATGGACTGCAGCCTACCAGGCTCCTCTATCCATGGGATTTTCCAGGCAAGAATACTGGAGTGGGTTGCCATTTCCTTCTCCAGGGGAACTTCCCAACCCAGGGATCAAACCTGGGTCTCCTGCATTGTAGGCAGACGCTTTACAGTCTGAGCCACAAGGGAAGCCCTATAACAAGCTAGGAACAGTGGAAGCAACCTAAATATCCATCAACAGATGAATGGATAAAGAAATTGTGGTACATATACACAGTGGAACATCACTCAACCATAAGAAGGAACACATTTGAGTCAGTTCTGATGAGGTGGATGAACCTAGAACCTATTATACAGAGTGAAGTGAGAGAGAGAAAGATAAATATCGTATTCCAATGCATATATACGGAATCTAGAAAAATGGTACTGAAGAATATATTTACAGGGCAGCAATGCAGAAAGAGACATAGAGAATAGACTTATAGATATGGGGAGAGGGGAGGAGAGGGTGAGATGTATGGAAAGAGTAACATGGAAACTTACATTACCATATGTAAAATAGATAGCCAACGAGAATTTGCTGTATGGCTCAGAAAACTCAAACAGGGACTTTGTATCAACCTAGAGGGGTGGGGTGGGGAAGAAGATGGGAGGGAGATTCAAAAGGGAGGGGATATATGTATACCTATGGCTGATTCATGTTGAGGTTTGACAGAAAACCACAAAATTCTGTAAAGCAAGAAAAAGAAAATCTAACTTAAACAAACAAACAAAAAATATCAACACAGCATTTCCAAATTCTACTATAATGATACTGATGATAAAATATTCTGCTCTTTCCTGTTTTGTCAACTGATACAATGTCAATGTATTTATTCACATACTTCACTATAAATCAGTTATAAATCTCATTCTTCTTATACTTAAGTTATAAATTTCTAAATAAACTACCCAATAACTTAAGTAGGGATCTATTGTTTAAATAAATTATGACATTTTAACCTAATTTTCCATAATCATAAAGGGAAATAAATGATTTGAAGTGAAGTGAAGGGTTAGATGCTCAGTTGTGTCTGACTCTTTGCAACCTCATGGACTGTAGCCCGACAGCCTCCTCTGTCCATGGAATTCTCAGGCAAGAATACTGGAGTGAGTTGCCATTCCCTTCTTCAGGAGACCTTCCCAAGCCAGGGGTAGAACATAGGTCTCCTACACTTCAGGCAGATTCTTTACCATCTGATCCACCAGGGAAGCTCAGAAAACAAATCTGTTACTAAAGTTTGCCACGTATGGATCATTTTATGCATACAAATACAATGGCAAATTAGGTTTGTGTTGATATTTACTGAACAAACAGTTGTTAAGAAACTGCTATAATGGTCTTGAGTATGATGCACATTTTTGCTCTTGCTAAATTCTGTTTGATCTCAACAATATCCACGGCACTAAGTGACATGAAGGTGTTCTAAGCTCTAGTTGAGACAGCATGAAAAACCAGTTTGGGTAGGTTTAATTCAAATGAAGTTTGAAGTTTAACCTAGAGATGAAGGCTGTCTTTTATGTAGTGGTTCTAGGAACAATTAATTACTGGTCTCCACCTCAGTGTTTTTTTGTTTTTTTGTTTTTTTTTTTTTCTCTGTAGATTTATTGGTTGTGGATGGTTATTACAAAGTTTTTGAAACTTGTCTCATATATAGCAGCATAAATGACAAATGAAAATCTATGACATGTTGTCAAGGGCAAATAAGACTGTGCACCATTTATTTCTGACAAGAAAAATGATTTTAATGTCACTCACATACCATCTTTCTCACAAATCCCCCCTATAGAATGCATCAATCATTGGTTGTCACTTTTGTGAAAGTCATGATCTGTATTCCTCCTGCAGCTCTCTTACTTTACAGGTCCTGAAATAGATTCAGTTATAGTTTACAACTGCAAGAGAGCAGAAATTCATTTCCTTTATTCATTTCCTTGGGTTTCCCACATTTGATGTTATTGTCTTTCTGATAACTTGTCACTAAAAATTACAAAATGGACAAAGTTAGAGTTGCATTCTTTTCATACAATCTAGTAATTAAATAATAAAGATAAAAGAACCTCACCTAAAGTAAAAATATTTTACAATAAAGATCCTAAGACCAAGATAAATCTTTATTATTTCCTCTGCTACAAAACAGATCTATAATTCTGCAAATAATACAGGTGAAGTTGCTCTAATCATGTGCAAATCTTGCTTTAATCTTTTCTGACTTTTACTCTAAAATAATTCATGCTTTTTCCAATGTGAAATTATTTCTGGCTACACAACTGCAAACCATTTTTTTCAGTACTAATTCAACTTTTACCCTATGGATTCTTATTCCCTAGCTACATAATTTCAACATGATTTGGGTTAACAGTAATGGGCCCATTGAATATTTTACTTTACAAATTAAGATAAATTTAAGCAATTCTCTTCAACTTCCCTAAGGCACTTTTTTTTTTTGAGGTATAATAATTATTCTTCTAATAAGGAATATATTTGAATATTAAATAAATATTTCTAAGAGACACATTATGATAGGCATGTGCAACCTGATGCTAACTAAATTCAGGGTCAGTTAATACTGTAATAATATTAGATATAAGCTGTCAGCAAATATAATACTCTAGACACTCAACATGGGATAATAAGGATTTCAGTTGTGTGAGAGAGAAAGACAATATACAGGCCTGTGTCTGACACCAGAGAGGCTGTATTAAAATATGGATTCAGTGCATAGAAGAAAAACAAAGATTTAGTTTCTGGTTAAGATGTGAAATTTGAAAACTGGTCCATAAGCAAAAATAATATTTGCATTACTTTATAATTTCAAGAATTACTATAAAGATAGTGTCATCAGAAAATATGGCATTGGTGAAAGAACAGACACATTGATAAATGGACAGAATAGAGAGCCCAAAGAATGACCTACACATTAATCATCAACTGATTTTTGACAGTACAGAGGCACGTCAAGGATAAATAATGGTCTTTCTAACAAATGGTACTGGAATATTTGGACATCTGTATGCAAAAAATGAGAAAACAAAATAATATAGACAGAGACCCTTACACTTTTACAAACATTGACTCAAAATGAATTCAAGGCCCAAATATAAAATGACAAAGTATAAAATATCTAGAAAACACAGGAGAAAATCTACATGACCTGGGATTTGTTGATCAGTTTTTATTCAAAAACCAAAACACAAGATTCTGTAAAGGAATATATGATAATTTGGACTTTGTTGAACTTAAAAATTTTTGCTCAGCAAAAGACAATATCTAGAGAATAAAAAGACAAGCATGGACAGGGAGAAAATTTTTGTAAATTCTGATAAAGGGTTTGTAACCAGAATATAAAAAACACTATTAACATTAACAATAAGAAAAACCAATACAATATTGCAAAGTAATTAGCCTCTAATTAAAATAAATAAATTTAAATTTAAAAAAAAGTTAAAAAAAAGAAAAAATTAACTTGCAAAATATATTTTAAAAGATATATAGAAGACTAGTAAATACATGAAAAAATGTTCACTATCACTTGGGAGTTCAGTTCAGTCACTCAGTCATATCTCACTCTTTGTGACCCTATGGGGCACAGCACGCCAGAACTCCCTGTCCATCACCAACCCCCAGAGTTTACACAAACTCATATCTATTGAGTCACTGATGCCATCCAACCATCTCATCCTCTTTTGTCCCCTTTTCTACCTGCCATCAATCTTTCCCAGCATCAGGGCCTTTCAAATGAGTCAGCTCTTTGCATCGGGTGGCCAAAGTATTGGAGTTACAGCTTCAGGATCAGTCTTTCCAATGAACACCCAGGACTAATCTCCTTTAGAATGGACTGGTTGGATCTCCTTGCAGCCCAAGGGACTCTCAAGAGTCTTCTCCAACACCACAGTTCAAAAGCATCAATTCTTTGCCACTAAGCTTTCTTTATAGGCCAACTCTCACATCCATACATGACTACTGGAAAAACTATAGCCTTGACTAGATGGACCTTTGTTGACAAAGTAATGTCTCTGCTTTTTAATATGCTGTCTAGGTTGGTCATAACTTTTCTTCCAAGGAGTAAGTGTCTTAATTTCATGGCTGCAGTCACCATCTACAATGATTTTGGATCCTAAAAAAACAAAGCCATCCACTGTTTCCCCATCTATATGCCATGAAGTGATGGGACCAGATGACATGATCTTAGTTTTCTGAATGATGAGCTTTAAGCCAACTTTTTCACACTCTTCTTTCACTTTCATCAAGAAGCTCTTTAGTTCTTCTTCACTTTCTGCCATAAGGGTGGTGTCATCTGCATATCTGAGGTTATTGATATTTCACCTGGCAATCTTGACTCCAGCTTGTGCTTCATCCAGCCCAGCATTTCTCATGATGTACTCTGCATATAAGTTAAATAAGCAGGGTGACAATATACAGCCTTGATGTACTCTATTAGGAACAAGTTGGTTGTTCATGTCCAGCTCTCACTGTTGCTTCCTGACCTGCATACAGATTTCTCAAGAGGCAGGTCAGGTGGTCTGGTATTCCCATCTCTTTCAGAATTTTCCACAGTTTGTTGTGATCCACACAGTCAAAGGGTTTTGGGTAATCAATAAACCAGAAATAGATGTTTTTCTGAAACTCACTTGATTTTTTGATGATCCAGAGGATGTTGGCAATTTGATCTCTGGTTCCTCTGCCTTTTCTAAATCCAGCTTGACCATCTGGGAGTTCACGGTTCATGTATTGCTGAAGCCTGACTTGGAGAATTTTGAGCATTACTTTACTAGTGTGTGAGATGAGTGCAATTGTGCGATAGTTTGAGCACTCTTTGGCATTGCCTTTCTTTGGGATTGGAATTAAAATTGACCTTTTCCAGTCCTGTGGCCAGTCCTGAGTTTTCAAAACTGGCTGGCACATTGAGTGTAGCACTTTCACAGCATCATCTTTTAGGATTTGAAATATCTCAACCAGAATTCCATCACCTCCACTAGCTTTGTTCTTAGTGATGCTTCCTAAGGCCCACTAGACCTCGTATTCCAGAATGTCTGGCTCTAGGTGAGTGATCACATCATCATGATTATCTGGGTCATGAAGATGTTTTTTTGTACAGTTCTTCTGTGTATTCTTACTACCTCTTCTTAATATCTTCTGCTTCTGTTAGGTCAATACCATTTCTATCCTTCATTGAGTCCATCTTTGCATGAAATGAGTTCCCTTGGAATCTCTAATTTTCTTGAAGAGATCACTAGTATTTCCCATTCTATTGTTTTCCTCTATTTCTTTGCACTGGTCACTGAGGAAGGCTTTCTTATCTCTCCTTGCTATTCTTTGGAACTCTGCATTCAAGTGGGTATATCTTTCCTCTTCTCCTTTGCTTTTCACATATCTTCTTTACACAGCTATTTGTAAGGCCTCCTCAGACAGCCATTTTGCTTTTTTGTATTTCTTTTTCTTGGGAATGGTCTTGATCCCTATCTCCTACACCATGTCACGGACCTCCGTCCATAGTTCATTGGCACTCTGTCTATCAGATCTAGTCCCTTAAATCTATTTCTTACTTCTACTGTATAGTGGTAAGGGATTTGATTTAGGTCATACCTGAATGGTCTGCATGCCACTGGAGTGGCAAGCGGCTGACAGGAAATACCCTATGGCCAAGGTAAGGAACAACAGCCACACTTTGCTGGAGCATCCATGAAGAGATCCCCCACAACCAAGGTAAGAGAAACCCCAGTAAGATGGTAGCACTGAGAGAGTGCATCAGAGGGCAGTCAAACTGAAACCACAATCACAGAACTAACCAATCTAATCACATGGACCAGCACCTTGTCTAACTCAGTGAAACTAAGCCATGCAATGTAGGCTACCCGAGACGTATGGGTCATGGTGGGAAGGTCCGACAAAATGTAGTTCACTGGAGAAGGAAATGGCAAAACACTTCAGTATTCTTGCCTTGAGAATCCCATGAACAGTATGAAAAGGCAAAAAGATAGGACACTGAAAGATGAACTCCCCAGGTCAGTAGGTGCCCAATATGCTATTGGAGATCAGTGGAGAAATAACTCCAGAAAGAATGAAGAGACAGAGCGAAAGCAACAACACCACCCAGTTGTGGATGTGACTTGTGATAGAAGCAAGGTCCAGTGCTGTAAAGAGCAATATTGCATAGGAATCTGGAATGTTAGGTCCATGAATCAAGGCAAACTGGAAGTGGTCAAACAGGAGATGGCAAATGTGAACGTTGACATTTTAGGAACCAGCAAACTAAAATGGACTGGAATGGGCGAATTTAACTCGGATGACCATTATATCTACTAATGTGGGCAAGAATCCCTTAGAAAAAAATGGAGTAGCCATAATACTCAACAAAAGAGTCCAAAATGCAGTATCTGGATACAGTCTCAAAAACGAGAGTGATCTCTGTTTGTTTCCAAGGCAAACCATTCAATATCATGGTAATCCAAGTCTATGCCCCAAAGAGTAATACTGAAGAAGCTGAAGTTGAATGGTTCTTATGAAGACCTACAAGACCTTTTAGAACTAATACCCCAAAAACATGTCCTTTTCATTATAGGGGAGTGAAATGCAAAAGTAGGAAGTCAAGAAACACCTGGAATAACAGGCAAATTTGGTTTTGGAGTGCAGAATGAAGCAGGGCAAATGCTAATAGAGTTTTGCCAGAAGAATGCACTGGTCACAGCAAACACCCTCTTACAACAACCCAAGAAAAGACTCTACACATGGACATTACCAGATGGCCAACAACGAAATCAGAGTGATTATATTTTTTGCAGCCTAGATGGAGAAGCTCTGTACAGTCAGCAAAAATATGACTGGGAGCTGACTGTGACTCAGATCATGAACTCCTTATTGCCAAATCACTTGGTAAATGCAAATTAAAATTACAGAAACACTAGAATAGCTAAAATCCCCAAAACTGATAATACCAGTTACTGGCAAGGATAGGAAGAATAGAGATGCTTGCTCAGTGTTGGTGGGAATGCAAAACAGGATAGTCCTTAGGAAGACAGTTTGGTAGTTTCATATAAAACCAACTATAGTATTCCCATATAACTAAAAAATGGCATTCTTAAGTATTTACCCAACTGATTCACAATGTTACATAAAGATGTTTATAGAATACACAAAACACCCAGAGATGTTTATAGAAAATTTAAAATCACAAATACCGAAAACAAAGATGTCCTTTAACAGGTGAATGGATGAAATGTGGTACATTCACAGAATGGAGTAAAATGAATCTTAAATGAATATTACCTAGTGAAATACATGAGTCTGTAAAGGCAACATACCATATGATCCCACTCATATGACATTCTGAAGAAAGCAAAACTGTTGATGGAAAATAGATCAGTGGTTGCCAGCCAGCTGCTTGTGAAGAGAAAGGGAATTGAAGAGAGGACACACAGGAGATTTTTTCAGGCTATGAAATTATTCTGTTTGATACAAAAGTGATGAGTAAACAAAACTATACATTTGTCAAAACTAATAGAAATCCTTCTAGTACTCAGAGTGAACTTTTATATATGCAAATTTAAAAATCAATTGTGATATATGAGGATCCCAGGAAGGAATGCAGAATGTAACAACAACAACAACAAAAAGACAATCTAATTATATTACAAATGTGAAACAAAACATCACACGAAAGGGATGGGCAGGAATGAACTGCCAGGGAAAAGAATGAAGATTGTAGGACTAAAGCAGAAGGAAACATTTATAGGTACTGAAACCTAGATAGCATATTCTAAAGCAGAGACATTACTTTATCAACAAAGGTCCATCTAGTCAAGGCTATGGTTTTTCCAATAGTCAGGTATGAATGTGAGAGTTGGACTGTGAAGAAAGCTGAGTGCCAAAGAATTGATGTTTTTGAACTGTGGTGTTGCAGAAGACTCTTGAGAGTCCCTTGGACTGCAAGGAGATCCAACCAGTCCAACCTAACGGAGATCGGTCCTGGGTCTTCTTTGGAGGGACTGATGCTCAAGCTGAAACTCCAATACTCTGGCCACCTCACACGAAGAGCTGACTTATTGGAAAAGACTCTGATGCTGGGAGGGATTGGGGGCAGGAGGAGAAGGGTATGACAGAGGATGAGATGGCTGAATGGCATCACCGAGTCAATGGACATGAGTTTGTGTGAACTCCAGGAGTTGGTGAAGGATAGAGAGGCCTGGGGTGCTGCAGTTCATGGGGTCACGAAGAGTCGGACACGACTGAGCAACTGAACTGTCTGACTGACTGAACTCTAGTTTGTAAATATTTATTTTGTGAGTAAGGTATAAGAATTCTGAAATCACTGTACATGTGTACTGAGATTTAAAGGATACTTGCATTAATGGCATCTGATGGGAGCCAGGATTCTCTATTAGAGAGGTAGTTTATAGATAAGCAAGAAAAGGACTAGAGTTGGATTCACTACTATCAACTCATGTATCAGTCAGTTCAGTGCAGTCGCGTCTGACTCTTTGTGACCCCATGGATCGCAGCACGCCAGGCCTCCCTGTCCATCACCATCTCCCAGAGTTCACTCAGACTCACGTCAATTGAGTTGGTGATGCCATCCAACCATCTCATCCTCTGGCGTCCCCTTTTCCTCCTGCCCCAAATCCCTCCCAGCATCAGAGTCTTTTCCAATGAGTCAACTCTTTGCATGAGGTTGCCAAAGTACTGGAGTTTCAGCTTTAGCATCATTCCTTCCAAAGAACACCCAGGGCTGATCTCCTTTAGAATGGACTGGTTGGATCTCCTTGCAGTCCAAGGGACTCTCAAGAGTCTTCTCCAACACCACAGTTCAAAAGCATCAATTATTCGGTGCTCAGCTCAAGTATAGTTTAATGCAAATATAAATACAGGCTATCTTAGTCAATTTGGGTTTCTATAAATAATACCACAGGCTGCATGGCTTAAGCCTTTTGGAGGCCGGAAGTCCAAGATCAGGGTGCCAACATGGTAGAGACTTGGTAAAGGCCCTTCTCCTGATTAATGGAAGCTATCTGCTCAGTGCATCATCACCTGGTAGAGGGAAAGTTCCGTTTCCATCATCTCTATATAGAGACATCATCTAACCACGAGGGCCTTGCTTTCTTGAGCTGATCTAAAACAAATTATCTGTCAAAGGCCAGCTACAAATATTATCACTAAGGGATTAGGGTTTCAACATATGGATTTTAGGGGGATATAAACATTCAGTCCACAGTTTAGATGTACACACGTGATACTTATTATTCATTTACTTAACAAATATATGACAATATATTTCCTGTCTCTGTCAGCTGTGAGGTCCTTGAGGCAAATACACACAGCGTGGACTTCTTGGTTTCTAATACCATCTCCTATAAAAATGGAAACAGTGACAAATTTTACTTTCTTTTGCTCAAAAAAATACTATGGATGTTGACTGCAGCCATGAAATTAAAACACATTTGTCCCTTGGAAGGAAAGCTATGAAAAACTTAGTGTATTAAAAAGCAGAGACATAACTTTGCCAACAACAGTTTGTATAGTCAAATCTATGTTTTTTCCAGTAGTCATGTAAGGATGTGAGAGCTGAATGATAATGAAGGCTGAGTTCCAAAGAACTGATGCTTTCAAACTGTGGTGCTGGAGAAAACTGTTGAGAATCTTCGAGACTGCAAGGAGAACAAAGCAGTCAATCCTAGAGGAGGTCAATCCTGAATAGTCATTGGAAGGACTAATGCTGATGCTCCAATACTTTGACCCCTGATGTGAAGAGCCGACTCATTGGAAAAGACCCTGATGCTGGGGAAGATTGAAGGCAAAAGGAGAAAAGGGTGGCAGAGGATGAGATGGTTAGACTCAATGGACATGAATTTGAGCAATCTTTGGGAGACAGTGAAGACAGGAGAGCCTGGCATGCTGCGGTCCATGGGGTTGCAAAGAGTAGGACATGACTTGGCGACCAAATAACAACAACAACATAAAAGGAACCAGCACACTGTAGAGAAATGACTGATATTAAGACAGAGGGCAGGAATATGCTACACGAATCTGGAGCACCTTACAGAGACATAAAGTAAGGAAGTGCTCAAAATGAAACAAGAAACAATGAGTATATGTCAAAGGAAAACCAACAAAAAGAGTTCTCAGGGCCAAAGCTAGAAAAATTTGAATAAGAAAATAAACATAGTAGTACTATAAACCAAGGATTAAAATAAATAACCTAGAGTCCAAATGGATATAAACAAATGACTGAAAAAATAAATGAGGGGAACATGCATAAATCCTCTACAGAGAACTTCCATGTAATTTATATAGATACTGCCCTCAAGGAGATGGAATGTAACTCCCACTCCTTAAGTGTAGGATCTGCATTGTAACTTTCTTCCAAAAGTACAGTATAGAAAGTGGAGGGGGTGAAAGCAACTTTACTTCACCACCTCAGCCAGGTGACAAAGTGAGCCTTACTAGTGACAAATCATGTTGATAGTATGTATACCACTGGAATGATGTGAAGAAAGTGACACTTTATGTCTGCAGTTTTCTTCTTCAAAACCCATGGCCCCAATCTAATCATTAGAACAATGTTAGACAAATATGAATATAGGAACATCCTAAACAGTATCTGGCTAGTATGCCTTAAAACTCTCAAGGCTATCACATCAGGGAAAATCTGAGAAACTTTTACAGTCCAAGGTATTGTAAGGAGATGTGATGACTGCATGTAGTGTAGTATTACAGATAGAACTGGGGGAAAAAAAAAAAAAAAGACAGGATCTCAGATTAAAAACTAAAGAAATCTAAATAAAGCCTGAACTTTAGTTAAGAATACTCTTTCAATTCTCAAAAGTGTAATAAATGTGGTATAAGAATGTAAAATGTTAACAATAGGGTAGACAAGATTTAGCATATACAGAAATCTCTGAACTATCCTGGACAACCTTTCTGTAAGCATAAATGTTAGTCGCTCAGTCGTGTCCAACTCTTGGTGACCCCATGGACTGTAGCTCGCCAGGCTCCTCTGTCCATGGGATTCTCCAGGCAAGAATACTGGAGTGGGTTGCCATGCCCTTCTCTATGGCATCTTCCTGACCCAGGGATTGAACCTGGGTCTCTTGCATTGCAGGCAGATTCTTTATCATTTGAGGCACCAGGGATGTGTCCCCTATAAGTATAAAAATATCCTTATGAGATTTTTTTACAAAAAAGTAAAAGAGATTGTTTACCAAAAAAATAATATTGACCCAAGTGTATACCTACATGAAATTAGTATAAAGTCACGAAACTGTTTAAACTGGCAGTTAGAAAACTAGCTGCCTTATTGGAGAAGAGAACAGGAAAGTTAGAAACTGCTATTGGAAAGCAAGCAGCATTTAAATTTCTTTACTGTACTTTCATTACTATCTAATATACCTATGACCCTGTTAGTGAAACCACAATGCTAAAACTTTCATCATTTAACTTTGGTGTCAGAATTGTTTTTAACTTAAACTTTTTGGTGGTGAATTCAGTGTTAAATCAGTGTTACAAACACCTTAGTTATTATTTTGCTTTATGAGCTAAAAATAAGAATACTAGTCATCTCAATATGTGGCACCTTTTGCCCAGCTTGGCAGAACTGTTCTAATTATGTACTACTAGGGTGCTCTCAACCTTACTCTGATCCAAGCTTCTCTAATTGAATAGCAATTCCTGAAATGCTACAGTTGACAAAATACACTACTATCCAAAAAGATTTTTTTTTTAATAGTTGACCTTTTCATAGTTAAGTTATATCATGAAAAGAAAGTCTTTCAGTTTAACCTAAGTATGTTTAAAAGTTAGAGTACTTATACCAGTGGCCAACAAGCTATTACATATGAGCTGAATCCACTGGGTGGCCAACTTTTGCAAGGGCTTTCAACTAACAATGGTTTTCACAATAGTGTTCCCCAGATTCATGTTCATCTGTTACCTGTTAATGTGACCATCTTTGGAAATACTCTTTGCAGATGTAATCAAGTTAAGATTAGGTCATGTTGGATTGGGTATGCCTTAATTCCAATTACTGGTCTCCCATATGAAAACACACACACACACACACACACACACACACAGACATACACAGGTAACAAGGTTGTGTGAAAAAGGAACAGAGAATGGAGTGATGTATCTACAAGCCAAGGAACACTGATGATGATTGCCATTAACCACAAAAGTTGTAAAAGGGAAGAAAAGATTCTTCCCTAGGGCCTTCAAAAGGAACCTGACTAGTCAACACAATGACTTTTAGCCTCTAGAGCTGTGAGAGGATAAATTTCTATCATCTTAAGCCACTAGTTTGTAGCATTTTTTTTTTTTAACATCAGCCCTGAGAAACCAATGAAAGTGAAAGTGAGAGTGTTAGTCACTTGGTCATGTCTGATTCTTTACAACCCTATGGGCTGTAGCCCACCAGGCTCCTCTGTCCATGGAATTCTCCAGGCAAGAATACGGAGTGGGTTGCCAAGCCCTTACATATATTTAAAGGCTTGTAAGAACAATACAAAAACAAGGAAGAACATACAACATATATCATATGTCATCTGCAAAGCCTGAACTACTTACTAGTTGGCTTCTGTATCTCCTCTCCAAGCCCCAGGTGAGGAACAAGCACGCTCTGCTCAGCTGGTTGAACACTTCTCTGCCCCATGTGAGTTCTTCCCATAGCAATCTCACAAGATGCCTGTGTGTTTTAGTAGTCAGCTGACTCAACAGGACGCCTGCACATGTTTTCAGCATTCTTTCTTTCTCTGTGGACCTCTGTTTTGCAACTTACAGACATCACACCTTGCCTCTCCAAATTCTGATTTCCTCAAATTAGGAGGATTTTAAGACTCTGTCTGGGATCCACACCCCTGCTCCTTGACCTTGAATGTGACATCCAAACAAGACCAGGAGCTGACTGTGGCTCAGACCTTGAACTCCTTATTGCCAAATTCAGACTGAAATTGAAGAAAGTAGGGAAAACCACTAGACCATTCAGGTATGACCTAAATCAAATCCCTTATGATTATACAGTGGAAGTGAGAAATAGATTTAAGGGCCTAGATCTGATAGAGTGCCTGATGAGCTATGGAATGAGGTTCCTGGCACTGTACAGGAGACAGGGATCAAGACCATCCCCATGGAAAAGAAATGCAAAAAAGCAAAATGGCTGTCTGGGGAGGCCTTACAAATAGCTATGAAAAGAAGAGAAGCAAAAAAAAAAAAAAAAAAAAAAGGAAAGAAAAGGAAAGATATAAACATCTGAATGCAGAGTTCCAAAGAATAGCAAGAAGAGATAAGAAAGCCTTCTTCAGCAATCGATGCAAAGAAATAGAGGAAAACAACAGAATGGGAAAGACTAGAAATCTCTTCAAGAAAATCAGAGATACCAAAGGAACATTTCATGCAAAGATGGGTTCGATAAAGGACAGAAATGGTATGGACATAACAGAAGCAGAAGATATTAAGAAGAGATGGCAATAATACACAGAAGAACTGTACAAAAAAGATCTTCACAACCCAGATAATCACAATGGTGTGACCACTGACCTAGAGCCAGACATCCTAGAATGTGAAGTCAAGTGGGCCCTAGAAAACATCACTATGAACAAAACTAGTGAAGGTGATGGAATTCCAGTTGAGCTATTCCAAATCCTGAAAGATGATGCTGTGAAAGTGCTGCACTCAATATGCCAGCAAATTTGGAAAACTCAGCATTGGCCACAGGACTGGAAAAGGTCAGTTTTCATTCCAATCCCAAAGAAAGGCAATGCCAAAGAATGCTCAAACTACCACACAGTTGCACTCATCTCACATGCTAGTAAAGTAATGCTCAAAATTCTCCAAGCCAGGCTTCAGCAATATGTGAACTGTGAACTTCCAGATGTTCAAGCTGGTTTTAGAAAAGGCAGAGGAACCAGAGATCAAATTGCCAACATCCGTTGGATCATCAAAAAAGCAAGAGTGTTCCAGAAAAATATCTATTTCTGCTTTATTGACTATGCCAAAGCCTTTGACTGTGTGGATCACAATCAACTGTGGAAAATTCTTCAAGAGATGGGAATACCAGACCACCTGATCTGCCACTTGAGAAATTTGTATGCAGGTCAGGAAACAACAGTTAGAACTGGACATGGAACAACAGACTTGTTCCAAATAGGAAAAGGAGTTCGTCAAGGCTGTATATTCTCACCCTGCTTATTTAACTTATATGCAGAGTACATCATGAGAAACGCTGGACTGGAATAAGCACAAGCTGGAATCAAGATTGCCGGGAGAAATATCAACCTCAGCTATGCAGATGACACCACTCTTATGGCAGAAAGTGAAGAGGAACTAAAAAGCCTCTTGATGAAGGTGAAAGAGGAGAGTGAAAAATTTGGCTTAAAGCTCAACATCAGAAAACGAAGATCATGTCATCTGGTCCCATCACTTCATGGCAAATAGATGAGGAAACAGTGGAAACAGTGTCAGACTTTATTTTTCTGGGCTCCAAAATCACTGCAGATGGTGACTGCAGCCATGAAATTAAAAGACGCTTACTCCTTGGAAGGAAAGTTATGACCAACTTAGATAGCATATTCAAAATCAGAGACATTACTTTGCCAACAAAGGTTAGTCTAGTCAAGGCTATGGTTTATCCTGTGGTCATGTATGGATGTAAGAGTTGGACTGTGAAGAAGGTTGAGTGCCGAAGAATTGATGCTTTTGAACTGTGGTGTTGGAGAAGACTCTTGAGAGTCCCTTGGACTGCAAGGAGATCCAACCAGTCTATTCTAAAGGAGATCAGCCTTGGGATTTCTTTGGAAGGAATGATGCTAAAGCTGAAACTCCAGTACTTTGGCCACCTCATGCGAAGAGTTGACTCATTGGAAAAGACTCTGATGCTGGGAGGGATTGGGAGCAGGAGGAGAAGGGGACAGCAGAGGATGAGATGGCTGGATGGCATCACTGACATGATGGACATGAGTCTGAGTGAACTCCAGGAGTTGGTGATGGACAGGGAGGCCTGGCGTGCTGCAATTCATGGGGTCGCAAAGAGTCAGACAGGACTGAGTGACTGATCTGATCTGATCTGATCTGAAGACTCTGTCTGGGATCCACAACCCTGCTCCTTGACCTGGAATGTGACATCCAACAGGGTGTACTTCTCACAGTAATCCTGTGCTAATTCTTGGCCAAGATCTGCTGATATTTTAAAATATATTTTTGCCCAGCTTTCTAGTTGTATACAGCTGAATGTAGATTCTGACCCTGTTCTTTATCATGTTTGGAGGTGAAGGCTCACTTAGCTTTTATTTTTAAATGTTGGCCTGTATATTTGAGCTTAATGAGAAGAGTTAAACATATAATTCATGTTTTAACCTTGGATATTATAGAACTTCTTCCCTATCGAATGCTATAATGGACATTTAATTATGTAAAACTCAATAACAGTACATTCCCAGGTTGCCAGTTTGATATAAAAGGTGACTTTCTGCTGCTGCTGCTAAGTCACTTCAGTTGTGTCCAACTCTGTGGGACCCCAGAGACGGCAGCCCACCAGGCTTCCCCATCCCTGGGATTCCTCAGGCAAGAACACTGGAGAGGGTTGCCATTTCCTTGTCCAGTGCATGAAGGTGAAAAATGAAAGTGAAGTTGCTCAGTCCTGTCCGACTCTTCGTGACCCCATGGACTGCAGCCTACCAGGCTCCTCCATCCATGGGATTTTCCAGGCAAGAGTACTGGAGTGGGGTGCCATTGCCTTCTCCGGGTGACTTTCTAGGTAAGGCCAAAAACCTGGTTCCTAAAATCACACTTTGTAACAATTCAGATCTGCTGCAGGCTACTTCTCAATTGACACAAAAAGTATTTAAAAAAAAGATTAGTATATGAGATCAACATTGTGTGTGTGTGTGTGTGTGTGTGTATACACAGAGAGAGAGAGAGAGAGAGAGAGAGAGAGAGATACTGCTGTTGCTGCTGCTGTTTAGTTGCAAAGTTGTGTCTGAATCTGTGACATCATGGACTGTAGCCCACCAGGCTCCTCTGTCTATGGAATTTCCCAGGCAAGAATACTGGAGTGGGTTGCCATTTCCTTCTCCAGGGGATCTTCCTGATCCAGGGATCAAACCTGTGTCTCTTGCATTGACAGGCATATTCTTTACTACTGAGCCACCCGAGAAGCCTTTTGACACATTAGATGTTTCTAGTTGTTTTCTATATATCCAAGTTTTTGATGTTTGAAAGAGGCCCAAAATCAGCCAAAGCAACAGTGTATATAAATGGAGTTAGAGAGTTATATGCAGTTATGCAGGTCATGAAATAAATTAATAATTAAAGCAACTGAATCAGTTCAAAATACTGCATTAGCTCTTAGAAACCTTACTATATCAGTTTGCTTATATCTCAAGATAAATGAACAGGAAAATACAGCATACCAAAACTTATGAGGCACAGCAAAAGCAGTTCTAAGAGACAAATTTATAGTGATAAACAGTTCTATTAAAAAAGAAGAAAGGTCTAACCTAAATAGACATTTCTCCAAAGAAGACATACAGATGGTCAATAAAAACTTGACAAATGCTCAACATCACTCATTATTAGAGAAATAAAAATCAAAAATACAATGAGATATCACTTCATAGCAGTCAGAAGGCCATCATCAAAAATAAACCTATAAAAAATAAATTCTGGAGAGGATGTGGAGGAAAGGGAAGCCTCTTGCACTGTTGGTGGGAATGTAAGTTTAGATACAGTCACTAAGGAGAACAGTATAGAGATTTCTTTAAAAAGTAGGAATAAAAACTACCATATGACCCAGCATATGGTGACTTCAGCTATGAAATTAAAGGACACTTGCTCCTTGGAAGGAAAGCTATGACACGCCTAGACAGCATATTCAAAAGCAGAGACATCACTTTGCCTATAAAGGTCTATACAGTCAAAGGTATGGTTTTTACCAGTAGCTATGTATGGCTGTGAGATTTGGACCATAAAGAAGGCTGAGAATGGAAGAATTGATGCTTTCAAAATGTGGTACTGGAAAAGACTCTTGAAAAATCTCTTGGACTGCAAGAAGATCAATCAATCAATCCTAAAGGAAATCAACCCTGAATATTCATTGGAAGGACTGATGCTGAAGCTGAAGCTTCAATACTTTGGCTACGTGATGCAAAGAGTTGACTTCGTAGAAAAACCCTAATACTGGGAAAGACCGAAGGCAAATGGAGAAGGGATGGCAAATGAGATGGTTAGATAGCATCACTGACTCAATGGACATGAATTTGAGCAAACTCCAGGAGATAGTGAAGGACAGGGAAGTCCATGAAGTCCATGGAGTCACAAAGAGTTGGACACAACTTAGCAGTTGACGACAACAACAACAATGACCTAGCAATCACAATGACCTAGTAATCCCACTCTGGGCATATATCCTGAGAAAACCATAATTCAAAAAGAACATGTACCTCCTATACTCATTGCGGCACTATTTACTAGAGCCAGAACATGGATGTAACCTAGATGTCCACTGACAGATGAATGGATAAGGAATTTGTGATATATATATATATATATATATATATATATATATATATATAAAATGGACTATTACTCAGATATAAAAAGAAAATAATTGAGTCAGTTCTAGTGAGGTGGATATACCTAAAGCCTAAAGTTATACAGTGAAATGTCAGAATGAGCAAAACAAACATTGTATATGAATGCTTACAGATGGAATCTAGAAGAATGGTACTGATGAACCTATTTGTAGGGCAGGAATAGAAATGCAGACATGGAGAACAAGCTGTGGACACAGCAGAGGAAGAAGAAAGTGGGATGAATTGAGAGAGTAGCACTGAAACGTATGCATTACCATATGTAAAGCAGATAGCTACTGAGAAGGTGCTGTATAACACCTTCAACTCTGTGCTTTGTCACAACCTAAAGGGGTGGGATGGGGTTGGATGTGAAGAATGGGAGAGAGGTTCAAGAAGGAGGGGAAAGATATATGCTTATGGTTGATTCACATTGTTGCATGGCAGAAAGCAACACAACATTGTAAAGCAATTATCCTTTAATTAAAAATAAATTAAAAAATAAAAACAAGAAAGCTCTGAAATAAACAACCTAATGTTATACCTTAATGAATTAAAAAAAAAAAAAAAAAAAGCAGCAACAGCTATGTCTAAAGTTAGAAGAAGAAAGGAAAAAACTAAACCTTGGAGCAGAAATACATGAAATAGAGATCAGAAACTCAATAGAAAAAAATGACAAAAGCTGAGCTGGTCTTTTGAAAGGACAGACAAGATTGGCAAACACTTAGCTAACCTAATTAAGAGGGAAAATATAATTTTCAAACAAATCAGAATTAAAGAGGAGACATTACAACTTATGACATAGAAATTTAAAAGATTATAACGGACTCCTGTAAACAACTTTTACACCAAGAAATTGGACAACCCAGAAGGAATAGTCTTAGAAGCATACACCTCTGAAGACTGAATTATGAAGATTGGACAATTTGAACAGACCAAAAACAAAGCAATTGAACCAGCAATTAAAAACTTCTTAAAAATAAGAAAACCTGAGACCAGATGACTTCAGAGTGAATTCTATCAATCAGGTAAAGAAGAATTAATACCAGTCTTTCTTAAACTATTCCAAAAAATACAAGAGGAAATACTTCCACCTCATTTTGTAAAGCTAGCATCAACCTGAAATCAAAACCAGATAAAAACAGAAGTACACACCAATATCTTTGATGAGCATGGATGCAAAAATATTCAAAAATATTTACAAACTGAGTTCAACATGTTTAAAGGATCATAAATAATCAAGAGGGATTTATTCCTGGGATGCAAGGATGGTTTAACAGAGGCAAAAAATCGGTATGATACACCACATTAACAGAAATCAGAACAAAGGTTTAAAATCATGCTATCATCTTAATAGATGTAGAAAAGGCATTTGACAAAATGTGATAGTCTTTCATGATATTACACAGAACTATAACTTACTCCCTGTATTTCAGAAAGCGGATTTAAATAGAGACAATAAAATATTTCCTAAATAATTACAAGATGGCAATTAATGGCTCTCCAATTCTTTTTGCATTTGCTCATATGAAACAATGATATGCACAGGGTTTATCTTCCTTACAATATTATTACCAGTTGAGTTTCTCAGGAAAACATACTTTCTTCATGAAAAAAAAAATGAAATCCTCCCTTTCATATCACCATATATTATATTCATTAAAACCTTGGGGGGAAAATGAGTAAAAAATAAATGTTCTTTTTAGTTTAAATACATATAATGTTAATTTTTGGTATGAATAGTTCCTTATATTTCTGTCTCTTTCCATCTCTCTAGCTCTTTCCTTCCCTCTCTTTAGACACACACACACACACACATTATATATGTGTTCAATGAAACAATAAATATATATGTACATATATTTACATAAATAGATGAGATTTAACAAAAGGAGTTGATGCATGTGATTTTGATAGACTGAGAATCCCTATGATCTGCTGTCTGCAAGCTGAAGACCCTTGTAGCTGACCCATCAGGACAGGTGATGGTGTAAACTTCAGTCTGACTCCAGAGTTCTGAGAACCAGGAGAATCAACAGCATAACTTCCTGTCCAAGGGCAGGAGAACGCTGATGTCTCAAGCAGTCCAAGAGTAAGAATTTAACTTCCCTCTACCATTTCCTCTACCTGCCTCAGCAGGTTGGGTGATGCCCATCCACTTTGGAGAAGGTCTCTGTCCACCAATTCAGGTGATCATCTTTCTGAAGCACCCTCACAGACACAACCAGGAGTAATACTCAACCAGATACTGGGGCATTGCATGGCTGAGTCCAGTTAACATATAAAATTAGCTACCATGCACACACATAGCCCACACATTACATCTCAAACAGAACATGCAATCAGCAATGACTATATGCCAGGAAATGACTAAAATGTTTTACAAACACCATCTTATTTAATACTCAAACAATTATTAACACCATTCCCATGGGAAATGTAATAAAGGACTGGGTAAGTAATGTAAGTCACCCAGCTTTCCACCTTACTAAAAGGCAGAATGAAAGGCCAGCTCCATCATTCCTAATAGTATTTTATCATAAAATTAAACATTATAATTCAGGTTGAGTTTAGTGGCTGACTACTGTTCAGTTTTCCGGATTTCAGAATAGTTCATCTGACATTTTTCTATTTTTATTTCCTTTATTTTCCCTATTTTCTTTCTTCTTTTCTATAACTCTTATCACATGCCAACATACACTATACAGTTTTCTTTGTGGATAACATTTCTATTTTCCTAAAACAGATTACAAAGTTGTTAGAAATTATACAAGGAATTATAACACATAGTGCTATATTGTCTTCTGGTTGTAAATCATCCTTTATGACTCATCCTATTGGTAGTATATTATAATAAAACATGAGTCAAGGATAAATGAACATTATATTTTGAATACCTTCTTGCTTTTTTTCCTGTAAATTTATTTCATCTTTGTCTTATTATTGATTGAATTACATACATTTAAGAGTCTTTGGGCATTATTTAAATGTTAGGAAAGAGGCTCCGTGGAAGATTCAATCAAGTAGACTTTCTTAAATAGGGTTCAAGGATCTGTCTAAGAAAAGAAGTTCCTGGATGATTGTGATGTACAGAAAGGTTTAAGAACCACGGATGCATGCTGATGTTCCAATGCTTTGATTTGACTCTATCTACTTTCAACTGTGGCCATGGGACTGGAAAAGGTTAGTTTTCATTCCAATCACAAAGAAAAGCAATACCAAAGAATGTTCAAACTATTGCACAAATGCACTCATCTCACACACTAGCAAAGTAATGCTCAAAATTCTCCAAGCTAAGCTTCACCTCCAGGAGTTGGTGATGGACAGGGAGGCCTGGTGTGCTCCAGTCCGTGGGGTCTCAAAGAGTTGGATACAACTGAGTGACTGAACTGAACTGAAGGCTTCAACAGTACATGAACTGAGAACTTCCAGATTTTCAAGATGGATTTAGAAAAGGCAGAGGAACCAGAGATCAAATTGATTTTCATTGGATCATTGAGAAAGCAAGATAATTCCAGAAAAACATCTGCTTCATTGACTGCACTAAAGCTTTTGACGGTGTGGATCACAACAAACTGTGGAAAATTCTTAAAGAGAGATGGGAATATCAGACCACTTGACCTGCCTCCTAAGAAATCTGTATGCAGGCCAAGAAGCAACACTTAGAACTTGACATGGAAAAATGGACTGATTCCAAATTGGGAAAGTATGTCAAATTGGGTTCCAAATTGGGAAGGAGTATATCAACACTGTATACTGTCACCTTGCTTATTTAACTTATATGCAGAGTACATCATGCGAAATGCCAGACTGAATGAAACACAAACTGGAATCAAGATTTCAGGGAAAAATATTAATAACCTCAGATATGCAGATGACACCATCCTTACAGCAGAAAGTGAAGAGGAACTAAAGAGCCTTTTTGATGCTGAAAGAGGAGAGTTAAAAAGCTGACTTAAAACTCAACATTCAGAAAACTAAGATCAAGGCATCCAGTCCCATCACTTCATGGCAAATAGACGTGGAAACATGAAAACAGTGGCAGACTTTATTTTCTTGGGCTCCAAAATCACTGCAGATGGTGAGAATGCAGCCATGAAGTTAAAAGATGCTCTTCTTTGGAAGAAAAGCTATGACAAACCTAGACAGCATATTGAAAAGCAGAGACAATATTTTACTAACAAAGGTCCATCTAGTGAAAGCTATGTTTTTTCAAGCAGTCATGTATGGATGTGAGAATTGGACCATAAAGAAAGATGATTGCTGAAGAATTGATGCTTTTGAACTGTGATATTGAAGAAGACTCTAGAGAGTCCCTTGGACAGCAAGGTGATCAAACCGGTCAATCCTAAAGGAAATCAGTCGTGAATATTCACTGGACGGACTGATGCTGAACCAGAAGCTCCAATACTTTGGCCACCTGTTGGGAAGAACTGACTCACTGGAAAAGATCCTGGGAAAGATTAAAGGCAGGAAGAGAAAGGGATGACAGAGGATGAGATGGTTGGAGGGTGTCACTGATTCGATGGACATGAGTTTCAGCAAGCTCTGGGAATTGGTGATCCACAGGGAAGCCTGGTGTGCTGTAGTTCATGGGGTCACAAAGAGTCGGACACGACTGAGTGACTGATCTGAACTGAACTTTCAACTGACATAGAACACAGTAACATGATGCAACTAGTGAACTTCTCTACTATTCATCCTCCTCTGGGTGATTCTTTTTTCTCGTGTCAGGGAAATGTTGTTTTCGGTCATCTGTATACATTTGAATCCATCTGTATTCAGCTAACTTCAACCCAGAGTGCCAGTAAGTTAGTTATCACACATCAAAATCCCTGCCTACTGTCAATATGAAGTTCTACAATTGAATATGATTGGCATCAATCCTAAAATCTTTTAACTATGCTTAAGCTGTGATATGCTTTAGCTTAATAACTATGTTTAAGTTATAAGAGTCATAAAATGCAAGATCGTTCGTGTTTAACACAAAGACTCACCCAAAATAAAATATGAATTACAAAGACTGGTTATGTCTTTTTTAAAGCAAAATGTAAACAAAAGTTACATATGTGTATATGTATGAAAAACTAGGGAATCCATTCACTGGATATTTAAAGAAACTAACAGCTTTAATAATGCTGTTAGTATATTATGTTAGTATATTATGTTAGTATAAAATGTATATTATACATCCTAAAACAATTCACTCCTGCAAAGTATACTTACAGAGTTGTGTAACTATTAACACAATCTGATTTTAGAATATTTCCATTGTTCCAAGAAGAAGCCTCATGTTCATTTGCAGTTACTACCCATTCTCATTCTCCCTCCAACCACTAATCTACCTTGTGCCTCTAAAAATTTGCATTTACCAAGTTTTCATATAAATGGAATCAAATAACATGTATTCTCATGTGCCTGACTTCTTTCACTTTGCATGTTTTTCAATTCAGCTATGTTTAGCATATATTATACTTTGTATCTTTTTATTCCTTAATAATATCCTATCATATAGGTATAGCACATTTTATTTATGTATTCATCAGTTGATAGGCGTTTAGTTGTTTACTAAAATACATCGTAATTGTTTATGTTAAAACCCTATGGACAGTATAAAAAATTACTAGGAAAATAAATTAATCAAGGTACAGGAGGATATATGAATATTCAACAATATATGCTTATCCTGATTTAGTGATTTCGTTGCTAAGTCATGTCTGACTCTTGTGACCCCATGAACTGTAGCCCGCCAGGCTCCTCTGTCCATGGGATTTTCAAGGCAAGAATACTGGAGTGGATTGCCATTTCCTTCTCCCAAAGATAAATTTCTCCTTGGGAATATGCAATCCAAAAGATGGAAAATCAATATATCTAAAGTGTTGGTGGAAAATATGACATTCTGAAGTTTTACATCAAGTAAAAATATTTTTCAAAGATAAGCTGAAGTCTTTTCAGCACATGGTGCTGGGAAAATTGGATATGTACAAGAAAATGAATAAAATTGAACCCTACCTTGTTGTTGTTCAGTTGCTAAGTTGTTCCCAAATTTTTGCAACCCTATGAACTGTAGCATTCCCGGCTTCCCTATCCTTTACTATCTCCTGGAATTTGCTCAAAGTCATGTCCATTGAGTCAGTGATGCTATTTAACCACTCATCCTCTGTTGCCCCCTTCTCCTGCCCTCAATCTTTCCCCGCATCAGACTCTTTTCCAATGAGTCAGCTCTTTGTATCAGGTGGTCTAGGTATTGGAGCATCAGTCCTTACAATGAATATTCAGGGTTGATTTCCTTTCAGATTGGCTGGTTCGATCTCCATGCTGTCCAGGGGACTCTCTAGAGACTTCTTCAGTGCCAATTTGAAAGCATCAATTCCTCAGTGCTCAGCCCTCTTTATGGTCCAATTCTCACATCTGTTTGTGACTCCCAGTTGAGAAGCACTGCTTGAAACTTTTGCTAAAGTCTGACCAGTTAATAAAGCATCTGTGTTTGTGAAAATTCTGCATTTCATAGTTTCTCTTAGTTTTAACACTTACTTCTTAATAAGTTCGTTAACACTCGTCATGAAAAGTGACTCCAGACAGATGCACAGAATCACCTCGCCGAGAGGAAAAGGTGTTTTCCCCTAAATTTGGGGGAAGTAGTCAGTCAGGATAGAAGCCTGGTGGGCTGCCATCTATGGGGTCGCACAGAGTCAACACGACTGATGTGACTTAGCAGCAGCAGCAGCAGCAGTCAGTCAGTCATTCGGAGAAGGCAATGGCTACTGACTCCAGTGCTCTTGCCTGGAAAATCCCATGGATGGAGGAGCCTGGTAGGCTGCAGTCCATGGGGTCGCAAAGAGTCGGACACGACTGAGGGACTTCACTTTCACTTTTCACTTTCATGCATTGGAGAAGGAAATGGCGACCCACTCCAGTGTTCTTGCCTGGAGAATCCCAGGGACGGGGGAGCCTGGTGGGCTGCCGTCTATGGGGTGGCACTGAGTCAGACACAACTGAAGCAACTTAGCAGCAGCAGCAGTCATTTCAATTCAAAGCTAAACCCTTATCCAACTGGCCTCCCCTTGCATTAATCTTCTTTTCCAATTAAAGTCCCCCATTTTTCCCACTTATCCTACATAATAGCAAACTAAATATAAAAATTTAAGATATAGTATTTACTATAGTATCAGAAAATAATAAATGCTTAGTATTAAACCTAACAAAATATATGTAAGAATTGTAGACTGAAATCTATAAAATATTGCTGTGAGAAATTAAAAAACTAAGCAAGTGGATATGATGTATCTAGAATCAGAAAATTCAATATTGTCAGTTTTTTACTTCTCTTGAAATTGATCTATAGATTCAATGCAATCAGCATCAATGTTGCAGTAATGTTTTGCTTGCAGAAATATAAACTGATTCTAAAATTTTTATATGTTAAGGATTTGGAACAGATAGAACAACCTTGAAAGAGAAAAGAAAGTTACATATTATAAAGTACCTGATATCAAGACTTATTATGAATATACATGTTCTGCTATAATAGTAGGCATAAATATAACTGTAACAGAATACATACTCCATAAGTAGAAGACAACAAATATGGTTGATTAATTTTCCACAAAAGTGGCAATGATATCCCATGGATAAAGAAACATTTTTGTTTTGTTTTTTGAACAATGGCAGGTGGATGCCTCTATAGCCATATAAAAAACAAAAACAAAAACCATGACACTTAATTGACCCTATACACAAAAAATAATGGATGCAAAACAGATAATGGGCTTAACATAAAAGAAACTTCTGGACAGAAAAGTAAAGAACGCCTTTGCAGTTCTAGAGTAGGCAAACATATTTTAGGAAGAGCACAATAGGATGAATCATGACGGAAAATGTGACTGAACCTGACACCATTAAGAAAACGAAAAGACATATTGGTATAATACAGTGATACTACAGGTATCTGGCCAAGGAAATATATCCAAACTACATAAAGAATTCTAGTTAGTTGTTCATTTAAAAAAATAAATAAAATGTGGTTTAAAAATGATTTAAATAGACATTTCTCATAAGAAGATACAGAAATAGGCATTAAGCAGAAGAGCAGATATTCAACATCATTAGCCATTAGGCAGTCACAAATTTAGAATCATGATTAGATATTATCACATACCTCATACTGATGGAACAGCAAACATTTTTTAAAAGGTTGATAATTAACATTATTAATGATGCAGTATGGGCTTCCCAGGTGGCTCTAGTGGTAAAGAACCCGCTTGCCAATGCAGGAGACATAAGAGATGCAGATTCCATCCCTGGGTCAGGAAGATCCCCTGGAGGAGGCATGGCAACTCACTCCAGTATGCTTGCCAGGAGAATCCCATGGACAGAGGAGCCCTGCAGAGGCCTACAGTCCATACCATCGCAAAAGTTGGACAGGACTGGAGTGACTTAGTGCACACACACACAAGGATGTAGTGTGATGTGAACTTTCATACATACTTTGGTGGATTATATGGTGACACAACTATTTTAGAAAACAGTTGATGGTTTTGTTAAAAAATTAAATTATAACAAATTTACTTTTAAATATAAACTTACAACATGATCCAGATATTCCTTCAGAAAGCATTTAACCAAGAGAAATGACATACACATCTGCAAAAAAGACAAATACTCATAACAGTATTATTCATAGTAACAAAAAGTCATATACAACCAAAACGTACAGCAGCTGAAAACTGCATAAACAAACTGTGCTATATATACAGGGTGTAATTTTATTAAGCAATGCAAAGGATAATACATCTAATTTATGGATTAGTACAGAAAAATATATTGAACACAGCAAGCCACACACAGTAAATGGTTCATAATTCTAATTCTATTAAGCTAAAGTCAAGCAATATCTATTCAGACAATTGTGCATGATGACATACAATCAGGAGTTATCTGGGGTGGTCGATTATAAGAACGAAGGAAAGTTTCTAGGAAACTTTTACTTGTTCTGTGGCTTGACTGCAGTATTGTTGACAAATGGTTAGATTTTATTGCATTAAAATTGTTCTCAATATTTTTAAAAACTTAATTAGAGTTAATTCTTAACCTCTTACCATGGTTCTGCCATTAATTTATTGAGTAGTTTAGATAAAATGCTTCAATTTATAGGGCTTTCCTAAACTGAAAGAAAAGGACTTAGACTAGAAAATCTCCAAAGTGTCATTTCACTTACAGTTTCTAAAATTCTATGATACATAATAGTAAAACAAAATAATGACAGGCAAAATAGATAATTTTAGAAGTATTCTATATGAAAAACATTGTTAAAAAAGAATGACCTCTTGCCTGTGTTATATGTTAAAAGTGGGGGAAAAAATGTATGATTTGAAGCAGTGATTTCAGAGAGAAATTTTCAATGTTCACATATAAGGTTAATTTTGCTGGTTGGAAATCCACATAAATTGAGTGGAACCAGTAGTGTTTCTGGAGGAAACCAAACAAGAAGCATGTTTCAGTGAACTGATGACATGCACACTAGATGGATACAATAGCTAAAGCCGTCCCAAGCCACAAACAGAAGACACACACTTTAGGTGTTAATCTTATGTAGGGAAAATGATTCATGTCAAGAAGGAGTTGAAATAAAAACACATGCAGATAATGAAAATTAGTCTCATTACTTTCCATTCAAATTTCAATATAATGGGGCAATTTTCCTAGTAAATATATTTTCCAGATAGTATTGGCTCTCATCTGGCAAGTCATTAACTTGCATTTATTCAAGGCACAATCTGTACCTTTCTCTCCTCCCTTAAGAATACTATCCACATCAAAAAACAAAATGTAAAATCATTTCCTTTTTTTTTTTTTTTGCTATTTAGTGTTATGATTATTAATAGATCAGACTGGGGAAAAGACAAAAAACACCTAGAAATCTGATAGCTAACAAATTTTTTTGACAAAGGATGTTGCCATGTGTTCAATTAACTTCCTTCTAGGGATCTAATACCACTTTGCTTAGAACTATTCTTTGCTTTCATGTGGAACTGGTTTTTTATCATAGCTTTTGTGATATAAAAAGAATTGGGTCCTACTTCTATTGGCAACCCACTTCAGTACTCTTGCCTAGAAAATTCCATGGACAGAGGAGCCTGATAGGCTACAGTCTATGGGGTCGCAAAGAGTCAGATACGACTGAGCGACTTCACTTTCACTTTCACTTTTCTATCTCTTAAAAAAATTTTTTTTTATTTAATGTACATTATCGAGCTGGAAATAATCTGACTGTCTTACAGCCATATATATTCCACTGTGTCGTCCCAAGCACTGAACTCCTTATCTCTTTTTCACTGGGTGTTTCATCAACGTTTGTCATTTGCACTTTCAGTCAGTTAGCAAGAGCTGATTAATGTGGAAAATAATAAGTGCTTCTTAGAACTGCAAAGTGTTTTTCTCTTGATTACAATTGCTATGTGTGTTCTATGACAAGGAATTTATGATTACCACAGTTATCATTTTATAATCAGATAAGTTGGGCAAATTTGTGCTTTAAGACTTTAGCAAAATGTTTCTACAGAGTCAGGTTTGCTAAATCCCATATTATCCAGATAATTTTGCCTCTTTATTCATGCTTGTAGTGAATTAAAATAGTAAATTTCAATTTACAAACACTGTCAGAACACTTTCATTGACAGGTTGCTTAAGATACACAAGAGATATACACAAGAACTGTATACTGAGACTATAAAATGACATTCATAGAATGGAATGGATCCATAATTGAATGCAATTCCAATTAAAAATCACAAGGGGTGTTCATAGATACTGAGAAGCTAACTGAACAATTCACATGGTGAAACAAAGATTGAGAAGCAAAAATAATCTTGAAAACTATTTTATATTCTACAGCAGGTGTCCCCAACCTCCAAGATGGAATGCCTGATGATCTGAGGTGGAGCTGATGTAATAATAATAGAAATAAAGTGCACAGTAAATGTAATACACTTGAATCATCCTGAAACCAGCCTCCCCGGTCCACGGAAAAATTGTCTTCCATGAAGTGGTCCCTGGTGACAAAAAGGTTGGGGACCACTATCTTACAATGTTTCATTTCAAGTTGTGAGGATAATCATTGAACAATAAAACAAAATAAAGGATCCTGAGTCTCACACACACATAGTCTCAAGATGGGATTTGCTAGAAAGGACTTTAAGGAAACTTTCTGAGAGGATGAAAATATTCTCTATTTGTTGATATGTGGTTGCCAAATTCTACCAAACTGGAAATTTGCTTATAATCTTAATACCTTACTATATTTAAATTTTACTTGAACTATACTAGAAAAATAGAAATAAAGTGATATGCAAATGAGAAACTATACTTTAAATGGCAAACTATTAGAAAATTTAGAGAGTTTGACTGAATTGAACTGGAATTGAAATATGGTGATGGTTTGGTCGCTAAGTCGTGTCCAACTCTTGCAATCCCATGTGCTATAGCCTGCCAAGCTCTTCTTTCCATAGGATTCTCCAGGCAAGAATACTGGAGTGGGTTGTGATTTCCTTCTCCAGGGGATCTTCCCAACCTGGGAATCGAACCTGTGTGTCCTGCATTGTAGGCAGATTCTTTACCAACTGACCTATAAGGGAAGCTCCAGAATTTAAATATAGCAATTTAAAAAGATTTCTTTTAGCAACCTATAGATTCAGTAACAAAGATAGCAGCAATATCAACATTAATCATTTTGGAAGAATAATATTATTTAAAAAGAATAACAATTTAGAAAGGAAAAATTTATGCTAATATGCTATATGTATGTGTGTTTAATCATGAGTTATACATTTTTTGATTTTGAATAACATTATAGACTTCTGTTTACTTAAATATACTTCATTTTACCAGTTGTTCATATTTGTATCAACTCTAACTGTCTCAAATGTTCATATTTGCATGACTATTTTTTTGAAGAAACTATTCTGATACCATCAATGACATTAATGTACCCCTCCTTAACTCCATTCTATCCTCAGTACATAGAGAACATAGGTATCTTTAAATTCCTTTGTAATATTTCCATAACACTCATTAACTTTGCATATATCTGTAAGAGTTGATACTTATACATGTTTTAAACTCCTGAGTAATTCCACACTGTTATATTCCTTTCAGCATTTATTTATATATATGCTTACCATTACCTTACTGGCATTTATCCATGCACAAAATTGAGTGTGATTTTTAACAAACAATAAACACTAAGTTTCTTTTTTCTTTGGACAGTGTTAGTCTTCTTATTTGAACATCTGGGAGTTCAGGGTCGATATGAAACCAAAAGGACTGTCTCCATGAATGCCTGAGCCAGAATAGAGAGCAGGTTCTATAAGAAGTCAATGTTCTGTTAAAATCTGGATGTTGAATTGGATTCTGGTTCATAAAGAAAAAAATGCATACTTAAACAGATGTTGAGCTGTATGCTTACTATACAGCTTGCTTTGATCGTAGGTATTTTTTGCTGAACACAAGAACAGCAAAGTTAAATTTTCATTGAATAACAGCCTATGTACTTGTGGACAGAAAAATGTCACTGTTTTTAAATACTGTGACCATTTACTCCCCATTTTTTCCGGTAGCACGATTATGTGGTTATTTTTGAGGACCAATTACAGAGAACTGTAACTAACAAACACCAACTGTTCTGTGATTTTTTTTTTTCCTATTCCTGGAACAAGAACACTAGAGGGAGTGATTCTGATAAACACATAGTTTTATCTTTCTGCTTATAAACCCAGTTATGAATATCACTCTTTAATCAGCTTTCAGTCTTAAGATCAAATTGAGTCTCTAGGTACCCTTCCCTTTTCAGATGGAGCAGTGGAAAATGATCTGCCTGACAGTGCAGGAGCCACATGAGATGCAGTTTCAATCCGAGGGTTGGGAAGATTCCCTGGAATAGGAAATGGCAACCCGCTCCAGTATTCTTGCCTGGAGAACCCTATGGACAGATGAGTTTGGGGTGGGAGGTGGTGGTTGGGGTTATAGTTCATGGGGATGCAAAGCGTTGAACACCACTTAGCGACTGAACTGCAACAACAAATCCTTCCCTCACAGATAACAATATGGGAAACAACTAGCCTGATGGCGGTCCCCTTCAAACGCAACTCAGCACTCTAAGACCTTAATTTATGGCCAACATACCATTAGTCCACTAGAGCTGCTTGAACAAAACACCACAGACTGGGTGGCTCAACCAATAGAAGCTTATTTTCTCACAAGCTGGAAGTACAAGTCAAGGTACTTGCAAGATTGGTTTTGGTGAGACCTGTCTTTCCGGCATGCAGACAGCTGCCCTCTATGTCCTCTCATGACTATCCTTTGTGCCCATGCGCAGAGAGAAAGGACTCTAGCGTCCTTCTCTTTACATAAGGACATCAATGCTATCAGGTTAGGGCCTCTTTCTTAAGACTTCACTTAACCTTTATCATCTCCTGAAAGCCCTGTCTCTGAATGCAGTCACATCCAGGGTTACAACTTCAGCATATGATTTTGGTAAGAACACCATTCAGTCCATAACATGTACACAACCACATACAGGTAAAATTAACAAAACTCACATGACTCACATAGCCCAGTCTTTGTTTTGTTTATACCACTATTTTCCTCCTGACTTACTTAATATTTACTTTAAGTGGTACATCTACTTTAATTAAAAATTATTTTACTTTTATAACTTGTGCTGTTCTTCATAGACTGCAAAACTGACATGAAATTTTGTATGGCATGTAAGTAAAAGGAGTTATCTGAACTTAATCCAAACACTAAATGGGATTTTCTAAGGGTGACTCTATGCACTATTAAGATCTTTTATTATGGCCATTGCTTAGGAAAAAAAAATTCAAGTTCAGCAAACCTTGGCTTATGCCTATGAATTATTAATTTTAAATAACAATTTTTAGATAGGTTAAATGGCTTATTTTGGAAAAAAGTTCAATCTAGATACAAAAATAATCATATTTTGTTGTGCTTTAATATAACACAATTACTTGTGAAATGGATTGGAGGAACCACCCCCAGAGACATGGAAATGGACTGCTTACTCTAGTCTGTATAGTAAATATACTAATTTTTATTTCTAAAACAGTTACATTGCACAGATTTTCTGGGAACAGAGGGCAAATTTCCCAGTTTGGTGTTACTGGTAGAAGAAAAAGTGTTCACTTAACTTTTTTCCTTTATTTACTAAGATATTTGGTGTGGTTTTATTGTTAATATTAATTGTTCCTGTGCTTTTTTTTTCCTGCCCTTCAGAGAATTAAGTCTGCATACTAAACTTTAGCAATGTTTCCTACCTTTATAAGGGAGAATTACTAGGATAGTAAATAATTTGTTATAAGCAGAAGACTCTTAGTATCTACTTAGCAAGTACTGGAAACCAGTCCAGGTTCGATGCATGATACTGGTTGCCTGGGGCTGGTGCACTGGGACGACCCAAAGGGATGGTATGGGGAGGGAGGAGGGAGGATGGTTCAGGATGGGGAACACATGTATACCTGTGGCGGATTCATTTCGATATTTGGCAAAACCAATACAATATTGTAAAGTTTAAAAATAAAATAAAATTAAAAAAAATACAGGTTCACACTCCACCATATGTTGCATTTATCCTCTATCTTTTCCTGAATATCAAAAATATCTTTAAAAGCCATATATATACATACAGAGATTAAAATCTTAGAGGTTATTTACAGTTGATATATACACAATATTAGTAATATGTGTTACATAGCAAGATTTTAATTACATAATGTATATTGATATTTTAGAGAAATTATTTAGATCTTTTTATTAGTCTCATGATAAGTTTTGTGGGTACTCAATATCCTCTAAGTTGATAAATCAATCAAATTTCATTAACACCACAAAAATTATGAAGTCTGTCATAATTTCAGAAAAGTCATCACATTTAAGCCAATTGCTTTAAAAAATACACAGAAATTTACAAATTAGAGTTAATATGGTGTAGTTCCTCTAGGAAAACATGCTTCAAAATAAATGACTCATAAGACAGAAAACCTACTTTTGTGCAAAAACCTTCTAAACCTCTAGAGACAATCAAGTCAGTAAAATACAAATACCAATAAGCATTAGTCATTTTACTTTGCTATTTTTACAGCATGTAAATGTCCCATAATCACTACAGATGGTGACTGCAGCCATGAAATTAAAAGACACTTGCTCCTTGGAAGAAAAGCTATGACAAACCTAGACAGTGTATTAAAAACCAGAGATATTACTTTGCCAACAAAGGTCTGTAAAATCAAAAAAGCTATTGTTTTTCCAGCAGTAATGTATGGATATGAGAGTTGGACCATAAAGAAAGCTGAGTGCCAAAGAATTGATGCTTTTGAACTGTGGTGTTGGAGAAGACTCTTGAGAAAACCTTGGACTGCAAGGAGATAAAACCAGTCAATCTTAATGAAAATCAGTCCTGGATATTCATTGGAAGGACTGATGCTGAAGCTTAAGCTCCAATATTTTGGCTACCTGATGCTAAGAACTGACTCATTGGAAAAGACCCTGATTCTGGAAAAGGGATGACAGAGGATGAGACAGTTGGATGGCATCAGCGACTTGATGGACATGAGTTTGAGTAAGCTCCGAGAGTTGGTGATAGACAGGGAAGCCTGGCGTGCTATAGTCTATGGGGCACAGAGAGTCAGACCAAACTGAGTGACTGAACTGAACTGAAATGCCCCATTTGCAAATAAATATTTCTCTCAATTATTGCTAATTGAGCACATGATTTAAAATCAGTGTGCACACATACATAAATGTAAATTCTAAGTATTACTTCATCCCCTATATTGTTTATTCCACCCCTTGCCCATTTGATTGTAATTTTACCTGTCATTAAATGCAAACTTGAAAATAAATAACCAAGCAATTTCATAGACACAAAATGAAAGGCCTTGTCCATAGAAGTACAACTGGAATGAATGACAAAGCATATTTAGGGAGTCATATTTCAATCACATCAGAAAACGTAATGTACATCTCACCATACTCATCAATGTTGGGCCTCTATAACAAAATACCACAGACTGAGTGTTTTAAACCATAGAAATTATTTTCTCACCGTTCTGGAGTCTGGAAATCTGAGATGAGAGGTCCAGCATGGTCAAGTTCTGGTACAGGATATTTTATATGAAAGTTTTATTGATGGCTGAAACTTAGTATGATACTCTTTTGCATCCCAATGCCATTTTTTATTCTGTTCTATTAGGTACCTAATTTAGAGAAACTAGTTTTGCCTGGTTACATTAATAAGAAGTTGAGATAATTTAGGTTTTTGACTGAAAAGTTAATCTATTTCCAGTTCATGTATATTGCTAGGGGTCCAACTAAAAACTTGAGTGTTTACTAGAGACCTTACTTCTTAGTAGGCTCTAAATTCTAATTAGTGTTCCTCAAACCTGTCAAAAATTCTGCTCAGCCACAGCTGCTAAAATTGCCAAACCTCCTGGGATTTTTTTTCCTCAGGGAAGGAACCACAGCAAATATCTGGCACTGTCTCTGTTGCCCTGGATTCGAGCCACAATCCCACACTTTATTGGCATGTTTCTAATCTATATAACACATTTTCATAACTAATTTTCACCTCTATAAATTGTTTTCAACATTAGGGTTGATCATGACAACCTAGCATACAAATACCAAAAGAATTATGTGTTAGAAATAATATACATTTGAAAGACAAGCTCTTATCTTTTGGGAAGCCAGAAATCACTTCTGATTTATCTTTTTTTTTTTCTGATTTATCATTTTATATGTGGCCTACATTTTCCTGGAATATAGGGAATGTACAATTCATTGCTTTTGAATGATTTGAAATATATGAAAATGTTCATTTCATTTTTCATGAGGAAAACATATATAATCCAAGAGTAGGAATCCAAGACATATAATAAAAATAGCGTTATTAAAAATATATATCTCCTGTTTGATTATTGTCTCACTCTTTTTAAATTAATTCTTTAGTAATTTTCTACAATATGGATTTGACAGTTCTTACAATCTGAGTTCTAGAAACAAGTTAACTTTGAAATAAAATTATGGTATAATCATATTTCTAACTAATTATAGCAAGAACCTTGAAATGAAAAAAAAATTATTAATATAGTTCTCTTATTGCTCTCATTTTTTTTTATTCCATAGAAGACATAAAATAAATGATGGATCAGTTTTCAGATGAATATTTTTCCAATATTCTTTATTAAAAAAGATAACACTATTTTTTCCTAAGAAGAGACAAATTGGGGAAGTAAAAGAGACCTTTCAGAATATGTGAAACTCAATTAAGCATTCTTCTAAGTATTGGCTTTTTCTATGTGAGTTAATGTTCTTTAATAAATCAAGCTGAAATTTTCAAAGATGAACAAAATACTAATGGTAGTAATGGATCATCACATAATCTTAAAAAATCATCCTCCACTCTTCTTAATCATAAAATTACTCACAAAAGGAAAGTTTTCAGTTTTCTTTTTGCATTTTTCCAATTTTAATTTTTCAAGAGCAGAAAATATTTTGTGTAAAAAGACAATTTATTACAGTAAAAAAAAAGTTAATTTCAAAACAACCATTTTTATGTAAAGATTGTGAGATTTACAATAAAACTCAGCATTTAAATTCCAGTAAGAGTCACTTTAAATGCATTGCCAAAGTTGAAACTTTGAAAATTCCAAAATATTCAATGCAAATTATTAATCAGTAAACCCATTTGTACACTGGAATCATTTCATGTTACTTAATCAAATATTTAGTTCAAGGATTATCTTGAATCACCAAATTTTTTTCTATCTACTGTATTTTTTCTACACTATTCAAACTAACTTTTTCACAACTTAAAAACACAAAACAAAACAAAAAACTGATTTCTTGTTTCTGTAATGCAGCTTAGAAATCTTAATTCCATCCTAACAGAAAGCTGAAAAACTGCAAAATCAGTAATTCTCTTGAAAGAATTGAGGTCACATGTCAAATCACGGCTCCCTAAACTGGAGAGACATCAAGCAGACACAGAGTAGTGGTATTAACCAGGGCAGCAACTTCTGCAGTAAATTCTGTTAGGCTAGGCGAACCATAATTGAAAAACTTCTCAAGGCTCCGCGAGGCCAAGCCCGAGAGTCAAAAACTCACAAATCCGAGGTTTTGTGATTTTCTTTTTTAACCTCTAGCAGGAGTTTTACAGGCCCTTGTAGCAAATACTGTAGACAAATCTCATGAATCTGGCAGGCAGAGGTGAAAAGGAATCATTTTGAAATATTCTGGAGCATTCTGTTCCTCTCTACTAGGCCAACCCTCAGGAGAAACAATTTTACCAAAGTTCAATGTCGGGTTCTATTACAATCTAAATTATCTGGGGCACTATAACACCCAACTTCCACTGGCTCTAGTTTTCCTCCTGAAGGAAGGAAGATAACTCCAGACCCCTCTAGTTATCCTATCCCACTGAAATTTGGAGGAAAAAAACCCTGAGAGTCACTAATATAGTTTTCAGTTAAGGGGTACACCTGCACCAAAACACTGAAACCTAGTCACAGGACTATAGAATAATTTCCCATTCCACTACCTTCCTACGGCTTATTTACAAGGATTCATTTTGCCTAGACTATCATATACACCTTACAACAACAAAAAAAATACAATACTATGCTAGTTTTATAGTAATATACTACAAGAAAAAAAGGAATGTAAACAACAGTTTGAAGAAGCTGAACAAAAATGAAAGGCGGAGTCAGACATGGTAGGAATTTTGGGAATTATCAGAGGAGGAATTTTTAGAAATTATGATTAATATGCTAAGTTTTTAATGGGAAAGTAGATACCAAGCAAAAATACATGGGTAACATAGGCAGAGAAATACAAATTCAGGGAGGGAAAAAAAAAAAAAAAGCTACTTCCTCATATAAGGAGCTCCGAAGTCACCACTTTGTCTTAACAAACAAACAAACAAACAAAAAAACAAGAGAAAGAAGAGTCAACATTTTTGTGATTCACAAGGAGTTAAAAAACAAACAAACAAACAAACAAACAAAAAAGCAGAGAAAACCACTTCCCCCAAGATATGACAGAAAGGTGAATGCTAAGAATAAAAACCTACCGGATTAGATTGACGTAGAAAGCACCTCAAAATATAGTGCCGAAGTAGGGAAACCAGACTGAAATTGACAAATTTGTTGAACACTTAGCGTGGACGAGTGGCAATGTAAAAACTCCAGGGGGACCAAGTGATAGCCCGCTACCCCTGCACAGTTCTCTGAGATCTACCACGGTGAGCTCAACAGGCTTACACAGCAGATATCCGAGAAAAAACCCCCTTGAGCTGCAGACGGTTGAAGCACAGGGGGAACTGTTTCGAAACACGCCAAAGCTCTCTGGGCTTCCTCAAAAAAAGGCTGCCCTCAGGAGAAACTAGTTAACAAGATCCTAACCACCTGGGGCGTATCAAAGCTTAATTGACCTGGAGAAGGGAAATTCCCAACTCCAGGCCATTCTAACCATCCTCTCCCACCTCAGGAGAGGGAAAATTAAAATAAAAGTAGGTGTCACGGTCACAGTCCAGAGGCATAGGCGCAATAAAAGGCTGAAACCTAATCACGGCAATCTAGAAGGCTTCCTCTTCCCACACACCTTAACATCCCATTAGTAAAGCCTATTTTTAAACTAAAATATGGCTAATTTACAATGTTGTGTTAGTTTCTGGTGTATAGCAAAGTGATTCAGACTATATATATAGTCTGAACACATATACACACATATATGTATATATGTTCTTTTTCAATATTTTTGCATTATAGGTTATTATAAGATAATGAATCTTCCCAACCCAGGAATTAAACCCAGGTCTCCTGCATTATAGGCGGATTCTTTATCGTCTGAGCCATTAGGGAAGCTGGAGAATACTGTAGTGCACCCTATCCTTTCACAGGGGAACTACCTGACCCACGAATCGAACAGGGAGATTTTTTACCAGCTGAGCTACCAGGGAAGCCCATAAATAGATAGATAGATAGATAGATAGATAGATAGATAGATAGATAGATAAAGTCTGACACATATACATACATATATGTTCTTTTTCAATATGTTTCCCATTATAGGTTAAATAAGATAATGAGGGCTTCCCTGGTGGCTCAGTTGGTAAAGAATCCAGCTGCAATGCAGGAGACCTGGATTTGATTCCTGGGTTGGGAAGATCCCCTGGAGGAGGGTATGGCAACCCACCCCAGTATTCTTGTCTGGAGAATCCCCAAGGACAGAGGAGACTGGTAGGCTACAGTCTATGGGATCGCAAAGAATCACATGACTGAGTGACTAGGCACAGCACAGCATAAGATAATGAACATAGTTCTCTGTGCTATACAGTAGGGCATTGTTGTTTATTTTATATAAAGTAGTTAGTATCTGCTAATCCCAAACTCCTAACCAAAGCCTATTTTTGGCAATTTCTTCTACTAGGTACATCACATCCAGCTATCATAAAAAAAAAAAAAAAAAAAAAAAAAAATTAGAAGGCATAAAAAAATGCAAAAAAAAAAAGAAAAAAGGCAATTTGAAGACTCAGAGCAAGCACCAGAAATGAATGTGACAGAGATGTTAGAATTATCAGACTAGAAAATCAACATAACTATGATTAATATGCTAAGGGTACTAATGAATAACAGCATGCAAGAACAGATGGGGAATGCAAACTGAGAGAAGGAAATCCTTAAAAAGAGCCTAAAAGTAATATTAGAGATCCAAAATACTGTAACATAATTGAATGTTTTGATGGGTTTAGTAGTAGATTATACATGGCTGAGGATAAATCTGTGAGCTTGATGATATCTCAATAGAAATTCTGAAAACTGAAACACAAAGAGCACAAAAATTGGAAAAAAAAATACTATCTAAGGTCTTTGAGACTAAAAAAGATGTACTATAAGTATACTGGGAACACTAGCAAGAGAAGAATAAGAGGAAACCAGAAATATTTGGAACACTAATCACTGAACATTTTCCCAATTTAATGTCAAATACCAAGCCACAGATTCAGGAAGCTCAGAGAATACCAAGCAGGATAAATGCCCAAAACAAACATGAAATACCTTGAAATATAATTTTTAAAATACATAAAATCAAAGATAAAGAAAAATCCTGAAAGAAAGACAAGAATTAAATCGGACTTTTCCTCAGAAACCATGCAAGTGAAAAGAGAGTACAGTGAAATAGTTAAAATGTTGAGGGGGAGGGAGGAAGAAAACCACACACACACACACCAACCTAGAATTCTATACTAGAATTGTATAGAATTTGTACAGAATTTGTATAGAATTCTATACTAGAATTCTATATGAAGTTTTCTTTCAAAATTGAAGGAAAAATAAAGACTTCCTCAAACAAACTAAAATTGAAGGAATAAGTTGCCAGTAAACCCACCTTGGAAAAAAGTGCTGAAATAAGTTATTTTAGAGAGAAGAAAAATAATATAGGTTAGAAAATTGGACCAATAGAAAGAAAGAAACAGCATCAAAGGATGAAGCTAAGGTAAAATAAAAACTTTTTTAAAATTCTTGATTGATCCAACAATAGCACTTTGTTCAAAATAACAATAGCAATGATATATTCTATCACATATGCTTATGTATATTAGTATTATCCACACATATGCCTACCTATACATATATACAGATATGCTTATATATATATGAAATTAATGATATAAATGACACAAGGGATAGGAAAAAGGAATTAGGATTACTTTGTTATTGTAAAGTACTCACATTGCCTGTAACTTAGTATAGTATTATTTGGACCTGGATTAACTGTAAGTGTATATTGCAAAATCTAGGGGAGCCACTAAAGAAAGTTTGAAAAAAGAGAAGTATAATAAATAGACATTCTAAGAAAAGAGAGAAAATGGAATAGGATAATTACATTTTATGTAATATATATAATAATAGTATAAATTATCCTCAATTAGCACTACAAAAGGTACAAAAAGTATGGGATACAAAAAGAAAAAAGAATAAGTATAACAAATACAAAACAGTAAAAAATACGGTATGTTCTAATCCAACTGCTAACCATATGTTGTATGTAAGACACTCACTTTATATATAAAGACACATATAGAGTAAAAGTAAATGGATGGAGAAAAATACCATGTGAAGATAAGTCAAATGTTAGCAGGAGGGGCCATATTAATTTCAGACAGAGAGGACTTCAAAGCAAGGAAGTTACCAAGGATAAAGGGCATTACATAATGATGAGGGGGGTCAATTCTCTAGTAAGACTTAAGCATCCACCATGATATATATTCCTAAAATCAGAATGTCTAACTGAAGGAACTGCAAGGAGAAATAGATGAATTCACTAACATAGGTGGTGTCTTCAACACCCCGCTATCAGAAAATGAAAGATCCAGCTGGCAGAAAACCAGTAAGGACACAAACTCAAAAACATCAGTAATCAACTGTAAATAATTGACATCAGAGAAAACTTCATCTAATGAAAGCAGAATACATATTCTTCTCAGGCTCACATGCAACTCTCAACAAGATAGACCACACTCTGGGCCACCAAACTCATACTTTATTTAAAAGAAGGAAATTATGCAATGCCTGCTCCCACACAACAATGCAATTAAGCTAAAAATCAATAACAGAAAGATAACTTGAATATCCCCAAATACTTGAATACCAAACAATGTCCTTCTAAGTAACACTTAGGTAAAACAATGTATCAAGAGAAATCAAAGATTACTTTTAATAAAACAAAATTGAAAATAATCTTCCAAAACTCACACAAGAAGAAAGAGAAAATCTAAATTCACCTATACCTGTTAAATTGGATAACTAATAACCTTCTTAAGTGGAAAGCACCAGGCCCAAATGGGCTCATTTATATATTCTACTAAAGATACAAAAAGGAAAATATGCCAGTACTCTACAATCTCTTTCAGAGGATAGAAGTAGAAGGAATGTTTCCTAACTCACTCTATAAGATCAACATTTTCCTAATACTAATTAATTATACATGGTAACCAACTCTGATTTATCTCAGCTTTAGTTATTCTGATGACAAATAAGCATATGAAAAGATGCTTCACATCATACATCATCAAGGAAATGCAAAAATGAAATAACAATGAGATACCACAATGAACCTATTAGAATGGCCAAAATCCAAAACATTGACCACACCAAGTGCTTACAAGGTTGTAGAACCATAGGAACTCTCCTTTATTACTGGTGGGAATGCAAAATGGCATAGTCATTTTGGAAGATAGTTTGGGAGGTCTTCAAAAATAAATGCATTCTTACTTACTGTACAGTCTAGCAATTGTGCTCCTTGACAACTTCCAAAGGAGCTGAAAAATTATGTCTACACTAAAACCTGCATGAAATATTTACAGCAACTTTATTCATAGTTGCCAAAACTTGGAAGAAACTGAGATGTCCTTCTTCAGGTAAATGGACAAAATGTAGTAATAAACTATTCACAATGAAATACTGGTTAGTGTTAAAAAAAATATGTGATCAAGACACGAACAGATACAGAGAACCTTAAATGCACTTTAGTTAGTGAAAGAAAACAATCTGAATGTCTAGATACTGTATGATTCCAGCTATATTATACTCTGGAGAAGGCAAAACAATGGAAATAATAATAATAAAAAAAAATTAGTAGTCGCCAGTGGTTGAGGGGAGACGGAAATGAAGAAGAAGAGTGCAGAGAATTTTTAGGGCAGTGAAACTACTCTCTATAACACTATAATGGTGGATATATTTCATTATACATTTGCCCAAATCCATAGACAGTATAACACCAAGAATAGATACTAAGGTCAACTATAGACCTTGGGTGGTTATGATGTGTCAGCGTAGGTTTGTCAATTGTAATTAAAGTACCACTGTGATACAGGATGTTGATAATGGGGAAATCTGCACTGTGTGTGGGCAGGGGCACCTTGAAAGTCTATTTCCCATTCAATTTTGCTGTGAACCTAAAACTGCCCTAAGAATATATTTTATTAATTTTAAAAAGCCATCTTACACTCACTGAAACTGCTACTCTCTGTATCATATTCTTTTTATATCCAAAGTTTCAAAGAGAGGATAATTTAGTCAATTCCAATTTCTCTTTTAACATTCTCTCTTGAAACTGCCAAAATTGGTCTTTTCTATGTCACTTCACCAAAATTCTCTTATCAATGTCACCACTGACCTCCACATTTTTAAATTAAATGATCAATTCTCAGTTCTTGTTGCATTTGATTATGTAGTAGCCTTTGATACCTCCTATATCTTGAGGTCTGGTATCTTCTCAAACTTGTATTTGAGGGTAAATACAGCAATTATAGTTTAAAAATTCTTTATAAAAATAATTTTGTTATTTACACCAATTATAATTTCTGGAAAATATTACTTACTAATTTAAACAGATTTCCTTCAGCATTTACTATTCTTTGATACTAGACGGTTACTATTCTTTGATACTAGATGGTAACTCTTCTACTATATTCTTTGTGTAAATTTGAATGTGGATTATATTTGTAGGCTTCTCCTCAATTTACATTCACAACAGAAAAAAACCTCAAATATCCTCTAAAACAATATATTATGTCAAATCTATTTTTGAGGAGAAAGACTTGTTTGTGTTATATTAAATATGTGTCAGAAAGACCATCTTGCAAGAAATAAATAAAATAAATTTTAGGATTAGAATAGACTTTCATATGATCTGACTCAAATCTCATTTTTCTTGAAAATATTTTTAAACTTAGTATATGCCTTGATACATAGTGCAAATCACAACTAGGCTAAGTGTATTTATTCATTCCATCCATTTCCAGGGCCGACTGTAGCACATTTTTCAATTTTTCTAACAATTAAATATTAAATTGCTGGGTTGGAAAGAATAGAGCAAAGTAGATGGTGGTAAAAGAAAACAAAAACAAAAACAAACTCCTATAATCTGCATAAAAGTTAAACTATTAAATGACCCAAATCACATTATCAATATACATAATAGCATAATGGTACTAGTACAGCAATAAATTTCATTTTTAGAATAGCAATAAACATTACATAATAGATCCTGGCCTTCATTCCAGCCATTAAAATCACAGCAGAACACTTCCTGGGTTGTATCATCATCGGCCCATATAGGAAAAGCAGATGAAATAGTGCTAATTCTTGAAGCTTATAAAGACAATGACAATTATAGTTTGGTGTTTAATGTCCATTCTTCAATTAGAGAAAATAATAGGAAAGAAAAATAGAGATAGATAAAGGCTTCTGATACTGTCTTTTAGCCTTTTCCATAGAGCCAAAACATTTTATTATCATCTATACACAATGTCCATAATTTCTTCTGACAGGGAAACCTAATTAAAATTCTAATATCAAACTATCCTGAGACTGAAGGTCTACTTACCTTGTTTGTCCCATCACTGTTAATGTAATTTCTTTGAAAATGAAGAATTTTAATCATGTTACTTATTGGCTTAAAATGCTTCTGTAGTGTCTTTGGGTTTTTTATAAATTAGGTTTAGTTTCCCTCCTCTGCTTATCCTCCAATCTCATTTTCTCCAAACTCAATATTTACCCTTTTCTTCTTCTACATCAATTCATTTGCATAACCTTGAATGCCTCTAAAAATTGCAATAGTTTCCCATCTTTGGCTTTTCCTCCTACCTGAAAACACTTCTCCCATATTCCATGTCCCCTTAATTGGTTAAAGCCAATTAAAACCAAGTATTAAATTTCTTGACATCCTCTTACTTATTTAGGAACATCCAATTTCTTGTTTAGTTTCACAGACTTTTTTTCCTTAAGTGAAAAAAAAAAAAAAAAACCTCTCTCAGCCATTAGACTTCGAAATCCATATATTAGTTCTATATACTTATCACTAAAACTCCAGGTAAAGTTACAGATTTGAAGTATCTGACAAGTGTTAAACCTAAACACTCTCTCTATATATACATGAATATAAAACAATTTTCCTGACATTACACATAGTTAAATAGTTTCAGTTATTAACATATGTGTTCAAATATTAATTACACTATTTATAGTAATAGTACATTCTATAAATGTAAGTACAAATAACAACTACAACACATTCTGTAAAAGTACAACTCAATTAGCAAATGCAAGCAGTTTTAACCATGCTGTTGGAAATAGCTCTTTTGCTTTCCTCACAGGAATAAAATCAGTACAAATTTTCTTAATTTGTTTGATTATGTATAATAAAAGACTTGAAAAGCTAGTACTTTTATCTCTAAAATTTCATTTCCAAAAGTTGTTTCTCATCAAAATTTAATTGGATATTCTGTGAACATATGTTAATTGTGAATAAAATATTAATGATGGAGATTTGGTATTGAAATGGTTTTTGATAACCATAACAAGAGTATTAATAATTTTATAAAATCTGGGTAATATTCTCACAGCATAGATCTTACAATTATTACAATAGTCCACAGCTCCATCTACACTAACTCTTAATGCCTAAGATATATTATAAAATCAATATAGTAATGTCAATAAAGTATCTTATTGACCTCAGGTGGACATCAATCAAAGTCAAACCTATTTTTAAAATTATCAGAGGGAGTAAAAATAGTTTTTCCTTGGAATATACATTTTTAAATATGATTAGTAAAAAATCTTTCAAGTATTGAAGGTGAGGGATATAGGACAAAGCCAAAAAATGATTATTTGAAGTGGTAATCTATAATCTTGGAGCCCAAAATCTATGAACAAGTAGGTACATAATTTATCTTGAAGATCTCTTTAACAAGTGGTTCTGGGAAAACTGGTCAACCACTTGTTAAAGAATGAAACTAGAACACTGGGCAACAGCATACACAAAAATAAACTCAAAATGGATTAAAGATCTAAACATTAGACCAGAAACTATAAAACTCCTAGAGGAAAACATAGGCAAAACACTCGCTGACATAAATCACAGCAGGATCATCTATGACCCACCTCCCAGAATATTGGAAATAAAAGCAAAAATAAACAAATGGAACCTGATTGAAATTAAAAGATTTTGCACAACAAAAGAAACTATAAGCAAGGTGAAAAAACAGCCCTCAGAATGGGAGAAAATAATAGCAAACTAAGCAACTGACAAAGAATTAATCTCAAAAATATACAAGCAGTTCAATTCCAGAAAAATAAATGACCCAATCAAAAAATGGGCCAAAGAACTAAACAGATATTTCTCCAAAGAAGACATAAAGATGGCTAACAAACACATGAAATGATGCTCAATATTACTCAATATTAGAGAAATGCAAATCAAAACCACAATGAGGTACCATTTCATGACAGTCAGAATGGCTGTTATCCAAAAGTTTGCTGCTGCTGCTGCTGCTAAGTCACTTTAGTTGTGTCCGGCCCTGTGCGACCCCATAGATGGCAGCCCACCAGGCTTCCCCGTCCCTGGGATTCTCCAGGCAAGAACACTGGAGTGGGTTGCCATTTCCTTCTCCAATGCACGAAAGTGAGAAGTGAAAGTGAAGTCGCTCAGTCGTGTCGAACTCTTAGTGACCCCATGGACTGCAGCCTACCGGGCTCCTCCATCCATAGGATTTTCCAGGCAAGAGTACTGAAGTGGGTTGCCATTTCCTTCTCCTATCCAAAAGTCTACAAACAATAAATGCTGGAGAGGGTGTGGAGAAAAGGGACCCCTCTTACACTGTTGGTGGGATGCAAACTAGTACAGCCACTGTGGAGAATAGTGTGGAGATTCCTTAAAAAACTGGAACTAGAACTGTCATATGACCCAGCAATCCCACTGCTAGGCATACACACTGAGGAAATCAGAATTGAAAAAGACACATTCATCGCAGCACTGTTTACAATAGCCAGGACATGGAAGCAACCTAGATGTCCATCGACAGACAAACGGATAAGAAAACTGTGGTACATATACACAATGGAATGTTACTCAACTGTTAAAAATAATGCATTTAAGTCAGTTCTAACGAGGTGGATGAAACTGGAGCCTATTATACAGAGTGAAGTAAGCCAGAAAGAAAAACACCAATACAATATACTAACACATATATATGGAATTTAGAAAGATTGTAACGATAACCCTGTATGCAAGACAGCAAGAAAAACAAAGACGAATAAAACAGTCTTTTGGACTCTGTGGGAGAGGGCGAGGGTGGGATGATTTGGGAGAATGGCCTTGAAACATGTATAATATCATATGAGAAATGAATCACCAGTCCAGGTTAGATGCTGGTACACTGGGATGACCCAGAGAGATGGGATGGTGAGGGAAGTGGGAGGGGGGTTCAGGATGGGGAACACATGTACACCTGTCGGGGATTCATGTCGATGTATGGCAAAACAAATACAATATTGTAAAGTAATTAGCCTCCAATTAAAATAAATAAATTTATATTTAAAAATAATAATAGTAAAAAAAAAAACCCTATAATTTATAAAAAAAAATAGAGAGAGGGGTCATATGTACACCTATGGTTGATTCATGTTTATGTATGGCAGAAACCAACAGAATATAATAAAGCAATTATCCTCCAATTAAGAATAAACAAATTTTATTTTTTTTAAAGTCTCCCATTATTATTGTGTTATTGCTAATTTCCGCTTTCATACTTGTTAGCATTTGCCTTACATACTGCGGTGCTCCTATGTTTGGTGCATATATATTTATAGGTGTTATATCTTCTTCTTGGACTGATCCTTTGATCATTATGTAGTGTCCTTCTTTGTCTCTTTTCACAGCCTTTGTTTTAAAGTCTATTTTATCTGATATGAGTATTGCTACTCCTGCTTTCTTTTGGTCTCTATTTGCATGGAATATCTTTTTCCAGCCCTTCACTTTCAGTCTGTATGTGTCCCTTGTTTCAAGGTGGGTCTCTAGACAACATATATCAGATCAGATCAGATCAGTTGCTCAGTCGTGTCTGACTTTTTGTGACCCCATGAATCGCAGCACGCCAGGCCTCCCTGTCCATCACCAACTCCCGGAGTTCACTGAGACTCACGTCCATCGAGTCAGTGATGCCATCCAGCCATCTCATCCTCTGTCGTCCCCTTCTCCTCCTGCCCCCAATTCCTCGCAGCATCAGAGTTTTTTCCAATGAGTCAACTCTTCACATGAGGTGGCCAAAGTACTGGAGTTTCAGCTTTAGCATCATTCCTTCCAAAGAAATCCCAGGGCTGATCTCCTTCACAATGGACTGGTTGGATCTCCTTGAAATCCAAGGGACTCTGAAGAGTTTTCTCCAACACCACCCTTCAAAAGCATCAATTCTTTGGTGTTCAGCCTTCTTCACAGTCCAACTCTCACATCCATACATGACCACTGGAAAAACCATAGCTTTGACTGGACGGACCTTTGTTTGCAAAGTAATGTCTCTGCTTTTCAATATGCTATCTAGGTTGGTCATAACTTTCCTTCCAAGGAGTAAGTATATTTTAATTTCATGGCTGCAATCACCATCTGTAGTGATTTTGGAGCCCAGAAAAATAAAGTCTCACACTGTTTCCACTGTTTCCCCATCTATTTCCCATGAAGTGATGGGACCAGATGCCATGATCTTTGTTTTCTGAATGTTGAGCTTTAAGCCCACTTTTTCACTCTCCACCTTCACTCTCATCAAGAGGCTTTTTAGTTCCTCTTCACTTTCTGCCATAAGGGTGGTGTCATCTGCATATCTGAGGTTATTGATATTTCTCCCGGCAATCTTGATTCCAGCTTGTGTTTCTTCCAGTCCAGCATTTCTCATGATGTACTCTGCATAGAAGTTAAATAAGCAGGGTGACAATATATAGCCTTGACGAACTCCTTTTCCTATTTGGAACCAGTCTGTTGTTCCATGTCCAGTTCTAACTGTTGCTTCCTGACCTGCATACAAATTTCTCAAGAGGCAGGTCAGGTGGTCTGGTATTCCCATCTCTTTCAGAATTTTCCACAGTTTATTGTGATCCACACAGTCAAAGGCTTTGGCATAGTTGATAAAGCAGAAATAGATGGTTTTCTGGAACTCTCTTGCTTTTTCAATGATTCAGCAGATGTTGGCAATTTGATCTCTGGTTCCTCTGCCTTTTCTAAAACCAGCTTGAACATCAGGAAGTTCATGAGCATTCTTTGGCATTGCCTTTCTTTGGGATTGGAATGAAAACTGACCTTTTCCAGTCCTGTGGCCACTGCTGAGTTTTCCAAATTTGCTGGCATATTGAGTGCAGCACTTTCACAGCATCATCTTTCAGGATTTGGAATAGCTCAATATATATATATATATATATATATATAGATAGATAGATAGATATATAGATATATAGACATTATATATAGTGGTCTTGTTTTTGTATCCAATCAGCCAGTCTTTGTCTTTTGGTTGGGGTATTCAACCCATTTACATTTAAGGTAATTATTAATAAGTATTATCCCGTTGCCATTTACTTTATTGTTTTGAGTTTGAGTTTATACACCCTTTCTGTGTTTTCTGTCTAGAAAAGATCTTTTAGCATTTGTTATAGAGCTGGTTTGGTGGTGCTGAATTCTCTCAGCTTTTGCTTGTCTGTAAAGCTTTTGATTTCTCCTTCATATTTGAATGAGATCCTTACGGGGTACAGTAATCTGGGCCATAGGTTATTTTCTTTCATCACTTTAAGTATGTCCTGCCATCCCCTCCTGGCCTGAAGAGTTTCTATTGAAAGATCAGCTGTTATCCTTATGGGAATCCCCTTGTGTGTTATTTGTTGTTTTTCCCTTGCTGCTTTAAGTATTTGTTCTTTGTGTTTGATCTTTGTTAATTTGATTAATATGTGTCTTTGGGTGTTTTGCCTTGGGTGTATCCTGTTTGGGACTCTCTGGGTTTCTTGGACTTGGGTGATTATTTCCTTCCCCATTTTAGGGAAGTTTTCAACTATTATCTCCTTAAGTGTTTTCTCATGGTCTTTCTTTTTGTCTTCTTCTTCTGGGACTCCTATGATTCGAATGTTGGGGCATTTAACATTGTCCCAGAGGTCTCTGAGATTGTCCTCATTTCTTTTAATTCTTTTTTCTTCTCTGATTCATTTATTTCTGCCATTCTATCTTCTACCTCACTAATCCTATCTTCTGTCTCCCATATTCCACTATTTGTTCCCTCCAAAGTGTTTTTGATCTCATTTATTGCATTATTCATTATATATTGTCTCTTTTTTATTTCTTCTAGATCCTTGTTAAAACTTTCTTACATCTTCTCAATCCTTGTCTCCAGGCTATTTATCTGTGATTCCATTTTGATTTCAAGATTTTGTATCATTTTCACTATCATTATTTGGAATTCTTTATCAGGTAGATTCCCTCTCTCTTCCTCTTTTGTTTGGTTTGGTGGGCATTTATCTTGTTCCTTTACCTGCTGGGTATTCCTCTGTCTCTTCATTTTGTTTATATTGCTGTGTTTGGGGTGGCCTTCTGTATTCTGGCAGTTTGTGGAGTTCTCTTTATTGTGGGGTTTCCTCTCTGTGGGCGGGCTTGTACAGGTGGCTTGTCAAGGTTTCCAGGTTAAGGAAGCTTTTGTTGGTGTTCTGGTGGGTGGAGCTGGATTTCTTCTCTCTGGAGTTCAATGAAGTGTCCAGTAATGAGTTATGAGATGTCAATGGGTTTGGAGTGACTTTGGGCAGCCTGTATATTGAAGATCAGGGCTGTGTTCCTGTGTTGCTGGAGAATTTGCATGGTATATCTTGCTCTGGAACTTGTTGGCCCTTGGGTGGTGCTTGGTTTCAGTGTAGGTATGGAGGCCTTTGATGAGCTCCTGTTGATTAATGTTCCCTGGAGTCAGGAGTTCTCTGGTGTTCTCAGGATTTGGACTTAAGCCTCCTGCTTCTGGTTTTCAGTCTTATTTTTACAGTAGCCTCAAGACTTTTCCATCTATACTGCACTGTTGATAAAATATCTAGGTTAAAAATGAACAGTGAGGGATACCCAGAGAGGTTCACAGAGTTACATGGAGAAGAGAAGAGGGAGAAGAGAGATAGAGGTGACCAGGATGAGATGAGGTGGAATCAAAAGAGGAGAGAGCCAGTAATCACTTCCCTATGTGAGCTCCAGAGTCAGGACTGCTCAGAGATGTTCATGGAGTTATACAGAGAAGAGAAGAGGAAGGAAGGAGACAGAGGTGGCCAGGAGGATAAAGGGGGGAATCAAAAGGAGAGAGACAGATCCAACCAGTAATCAGTTCCCTAAGTATTCTCCACCATCTGGAACACACAAAGAAATTCAAAGAGTTGGGTAGAGAAGAGAAGGCAGAGGGAGGAGATAGAGGCGACCTGGTGGAGAAAAAGGAGAGTCCAAAGGGGGAGAGAGCAGTCAAGCCAGTAATCTGGCTCCCAAGTGAAAATGCATACTGAAGATTGGGTTCTTAAAGGTACAAAATTGATAACAAATACCAAAAAGCAAAGATTAAAAGTCTAGAGTAGAAGTTGTATTTTCAAAAATACAATATTAATGGGAAAAAAGTCACAAAAATCATAAAATATATATATGAAGTTTGTTTTTAAAAAATAGGGTCTCTCTCTCTTTTTTTTTTTTTTTGCAAAGTAATAGTAGGTTATAAAAATGATAATTAAAGGAGTAATAGAGGACTTCAAAATAAAAAAAATATTAAAGAATGATAGTAAAAATAGTAAAAATATATCTAGGGCGTTTCTCTGGTGGTGTTGTGGACAGTGTGGGGTCAGTTCATTTTCAGATAGTTCCTTGATCCGGCTTATATTTCTCAAGATCTATAGGCCCCTTCCTATGTAGTCAGTACCAACTACAGGGTTTTAATCTATTGCACCTGTCACTTCCAAGGCTGTTCCCTCTGTTTTAGCTTCTTCTGTTTCTGGTCTCTTCAGTGTCTAATTTCTACCCTGACACAGGAGGGCAGTGGTGGTCACTTTTTTAGGCTCACTTGTTCAGTCGTGCTGTGGGGAGGGAGGGACGCTGCAAACAAATAACACTGGCATGTGTTCACTGTGTCTCTGCCACACTGGGTTTGCCCCTGCTCACATCGTGTGTGCTTTCTCTGTCTACATTGCTTAGGGTCTAGGTTGCTCTGTCTGAGGCCAGCCCTGGGTTGTATGCACTTCCCAGGTCTAAGCCGCTCAGGTTCAAGTACTCGGGTCGTCCTCAGAGGTGCAGAGTTGGTTGGACCTGCGTTTTGGGCCCTTCCCAGGTCTGAGCAGCTCAGGTGACCAGGTGTCTTGCAAGCACGGTCACTACAACTTATCGCCTCCCCCATTCCTGCCACTCAGTTTTCTGGATGAACAACCAGCGCACCTTCTCAGGTGGATGTTGACTGTCCAGAATCCCAAGAAGTATTAGTTAGCAAAGAAGCCTGGTTGCAGTTTAATAGATAATGCCCCTCTGGGGCCGCGATTACCTCTTTCCGGCTTTGGTTGCCCTCACCTGCCTGTCACCAGAGGGGGATAGGCCTGTCTGCAGCCGGCTAGCTCTGCTCAGTCCTTTGTTCTGTGAGTGGTCCTGAAGGTGTCTTAGGTTAGGGATTTTCGTGTGGTAGCTATCCCACAGTCTGGTTTGCTATCCCAAGTTAGTTCCATCAGATTGCCCTTGGGGCATTCAGGCCCGGTCCTTACTCTAAGCAATGCAGCCCCTGCCTCCCTGCCCAGCCACTGCTTGCTAGTGGCGGGTGCAGGCATCTGCGCTACTTCTCCGCTGGGGGAGTTACCATTCAGCACTTAATCTGTGGGGTTTAATTATGTATTTATTTTCCCTCCCAATTATGTTGCCCTCTGTGGTTCCTAGGCTTGCCACAGACTCCAGAGTGAGAGTGTTTCCTGGTGTTTGGAAACTTCTCTCTTTTTTAAGACTCCCTTCCTGGGATGGAGCTCTGTCCCTACTCTTTTGTCTTTCTTTTTGTCTTTTATATTTTTTCCTACCTACTTTCGAAGACAATGTGCTGTTTTTCTGGGTGCCTGATGTCCTCTTCTGGCATTCAGAAGTTGTTTCGTGGAATTTACTCAGCGTTCAAATGTTCTTTTGATGAATTTGTGGGGGAGAAACTGGTCTCCCCGTCCTATTCCTCAGCCATCTTAGGACTGCCTCTCTTTTTTTTTAAATAAACAAATTTTTAAAAGAAAAAAAAATCAAATGATAGAATTCATTCAATATTTACTGATAACCTTTAATGATAAGTATTTTTAATATTAATTATAAATATTTTTCAATATCTTTTATGTAATCTACATAATTTATTTCATTAAATCTTCATAGTAGTCCTAATAGAATGGGCATTATAATCCTTTAATAGATAAATTATGATTGCTACACAGAAGGTTACTTCCCGTTTTTAGTCATTACAAAATATTGCCTATATTCTTCATGTTGCAAACTATTGGGAGTAAGATAGGTTTGAATGTAAACATTTTAATAAACTCACTAGTCATAGAGAAACAATCAGGAAAATCCATATTATAGAGTGTTCCACAAAATAGCTAACCTAAACTATTCAAAATGTGGCAACTTTGAATGAAAATATATAGATGATTTAAAATTAAGTAAGATGAAAGTAAAATTACAATAACATACTTTATAAATAATTAAAATCAATTTGAATTTTTAAGCTATAAAATGAATTTCAGAGTGAGAAAATAATTTTTAATTTAGGCTTAGAAATATTACATAATGTAATAAAATTATCATTTATTTTCTTTTGTGTGATAATGGCATAATAGCTAGGTAGAGAATATCATTTTTAGGAGATACATACTGAAGTATTTAGGGTTGAAGTGCACAATACACTTCTGTGTGGTAGAGAGATAAAGGACAGATTTATTCAGTAAATAAGATAAAGTATTAATCACTGCTAAATTTAGATAAAGAATACAAGTGTTTATTTTCATAATCATTTTTATTATTAGCTTACATATAAAAATTCCTGAAATGTATGTTTGTTATTAACTCAATATTTATACATTACAAACATTGAAATACAGAAATACAGATAAGGAAAGAAAAGAGCCTCATCATAATTATATTGCATAATCAGCAATTATTACTAATTTACAGCCCTGGCATTAATTATATCATTCTATAATGTAATTTTATTCATACATAAACTGTCTTTGCACAACTTATTTACATATGGCTTTGTAACTTTGGGCTTCCCTTGTGGCTCAGCTGGTAAAGAATCCACCTGCAATGTGGAAGACCTGGATTCAATCCCAGGGTTGGGAAGATCCCCTGGAGAAAGGAAAGGCTACCCACTCCAGTATTCTGACCTGGAGAATTCCATGGACTGTACAGTCCATGGGGTCACAAAGAGTTGGACATGACTGAGCAACTTTCACTTGTAGCTTGCACTCTAGGCATAAAGTACATTTTAAATATATTTTGATTTTGTGACATTATGAGTATTTTCATTTTACATTCTCTATGGCTGAATTCAAAGGCTATTAACACTACTTGGAAATAATACTAAATTGTCCCCAGTCCATTCATTTTCCCTGTCTCCTAGGTGAATACTGCAAGCCTTCCCTCTTAATATCTTTAACTACCCATCTCCTATTCTCATCCTTAAATGAGGAGTTTGGTTTCTATTTCATTCAGTAAATTTAAGTGGTCAGAACAGAACATCTATGGCAACAGTTATGCAGATGTATGTGTCCATGCATATCCGCCACATACATTATTTTCCTTATGCTTTTTCTGAATATACTGTCCACACCAAAGTCTAAGACCACTCTCTTCAATCTTGTTCTAGATCATATGATTTCTCTTCTACTCAAGGATTTTTTTTTTTAACAAATATCTATCTTCTCTTTTGCATTATCCTAACCCTAACCCTAACCCTTCCTTTTACTGGAAATTTCCCATCAATCAGCACATATATTTTAATAATTCTCCTGACAACCTTTACCCATCAGGCTCCCACCCAGTTTTCCTCCCTCCTTCTAGAGAAATAAAAAATGTCCATTCTCTTTTGAACACTCCATGTCCTTCATTAGGTCTTTGAAAGGTTACCAATGACTTCCATGTGGAAGTCACCCTTGTAAAAATAGACCTAAGTCCTATTGGTGGGTACCAAGGACTCACTCAATGGACTTGTCAGCCACACTTGATAAGGGGAATCAGTCTCTTGTTCTAATAACACTCAACTGACTTACATAACATCATATTTAACCTTACTTTATTCCTACTTCTTGGGTTTCTCCTCAGTCTCATGTGTTCTCTTGTCCTCTTTCCCATGGCCTCTAAACATTGGCATACTCTGGGGCCTTCCTGTGCACTTCCTTTTGCTAGATGCACTTAACCTCTTTGGTTATTACAAACAGTAGATATCCTCATCTGTTTACATCTTTATCAATTTCTCTCAATAACATTATATGCTATCCTATAAAGAAGTCCTATATAACTTTGATTAGATTTATTTCCAGAAAATTTACAGTTTTCCTGCTATTGTATTTTATATTTTCTTTGTGTTTGTTGCTGGCATATGAATGACCATTGTGAGGCTGATTATGAAAAAACATTTCTAAATAAATGTTATTTAATTGGATTGAGTATTATCATTGAATTAGACCAGTGTTCTATAAATAAGATCATTCAATCAATTTCTGGCCTTATTCTATATTCATCCTAAAGTTTTTCACCAAAGATCAGTGTCTAAATTACATTTCATCTAAATTCTTGAGATGTGTATCCCTTTTATAACTATAGGCTACCTTCCACAATGTTATACACATGGTAGATACTCAAATTCAACTTGAAGTATAAGTGAATAAGAAAAATGTAATGAGCATCTCTGAGGAGAACTATTTATTCATGTCTCCATTGTAAATAAACTGCATTATTTAACAATTATCTGGTCTAGTGTTTGCCAATGGACAACAGATTATATGATAGTCATAGTTTCATCCCATAATTACACCATCCAGTGATGTAATTTCTTGTACATAGGAGTTAAATTAAGTAGTTGTTGGATTAATAAATTCAAGAGAGAAATGACATATATGATGAGAAGGAAAAATAATTATGATGATTGAGAAATAAAAATAAAGTCTCCAGAACCCACCATGTGGAAAAACAATAGAAAGTGGTTGGATCCTAAGTCTGAAAGACAACAAATAATAATTTAAGTAATTATTATCAGTAAATAAAATATGCATCTTTTATGTGTCAAACAATATATTACATAGTTGATCTATTTTAATCCTCCAAATTCCTTTTTGTTGTGGAAGTGGAAGCTTTGAGATGTTAACATTTCTGAACCAAGCAACCACAAAGAAACTGCCTTGAACAACTGTCTTTGGAGACAATAACTAGTTGTTCCCCAAATGCTTGGATTAATTTTTTTTTAATCCATTTACTTATCTGAATTTTTCCCATAGTCTAACTTAAAGCTCAGATCAATTGACAAATGAATAATACATCTAATCTGACTAGCATGTGAATCCCTGGGCTCAGAAGTTGACTTGTTAATGTCTCTACTTATTCTCCGTACAACGTAAACCTGAAGGGAATTCCCTTTTCAATTGTACCAAATTTTAATTTTCAAAAAACTATGTTCAATCTAAGACAGAAGCTCTGTAAACAAGAAAGCCTTCTGTTAAGCTACATTTATGAAAATCTAAGAAGAAAAATATCCAAATATTTTCAAATTTTTTTCATATAATATAAAACACTTTCTGTAATAAAAATTATGTATTTTCAAAGAATGCAGCACATACTGCATAAACAGTATTCACACATTGTCAGTCAAGACAGTTAAACATATATGCAATTTTATTGGACAATGAAACAGCTATATTGCCTTAGAGTCAAAACAATGGAAAAACCAGAGACATAATAATAAAGCACAGCTTAGCAAAATTTAGAATTGCAAAATAATATACATGTTTCAGATTAGATTGGGGTAAACCTTTCATTTTTGTTTCTGTCAATTTTCTGAAAAGAACAGCTTCTCAATTCTGTCTGAAAAGTAGAAGTGCTTTCAAGTTAATATTTCTGACAAAGTAGACCCTAAATCATTTTTCTTGAATTTGCTATTCAACCATTAATCCTATCTATGCTTATATATTATATATATATATATATATATATATATATATATGCAACAAATGAGAGATTGATATTTATAAAATAAAGTTATTGAAGATTCAACAAGCCCTGCTGCTGCTGCTGCTGCTAAGTCGCTTCATTGGTGTCCGACTCTGTGCAACCCCATAGACGGCAGTCCATCAGGCTCCTCTGTCTCTGGGATTCTCTAGGCAAGGACACTGGAGTGGGTTGCCATTTCCTTCTCCAATGCATGGAAGTGAAAAGTGAAAAGTGAAAGTGAAGTCGCTCAGTCATGCCCGACTCTTAGCGACCCCATAGACTGCAGCCCACCAGGCTCCTCCATCCATGGGATTTTCCAGGCAAGAGTACTGGAGTGGGGTGCCATTGCCTTCTCTGTCAACAAGCCCTAGTTTGTCTTAATTGTCAATTTTATATTCAACAATTCATTAGAAAGTAAACATTTATGGTGATAGGTAGTTCAAAGGCAGGCTTTTTCACATTCAGTTCAGTACAGTTCAGTCTCTCAGTCGTGTCCGACTCTTTGCGACCCCATGAATAGCAGCACGCCAGGCCTTCCTGTCCATCACAAACTCCCGGAGTTCACCCAAACTCATGTCCATCGAGTCAGTGATGCCATCCAGCCATCTCATCCTCTGTCGTCCCCTTCTCCTCCTGCCCCCAATCCCTCCCAGAATCAGAGTCTTTTCCAATGAGTCAACTCTTCGCATGAGGTGGCCAAAGTACTGGAGTTTCAGCTTTAGCATCATTCCTTCCAAAGAAATCCCAGGGCTGATCTCCTTCAGAATGGACTGGTTGCATCTCCTTGCAGTCCAAGGGACTCTCAAGAGTCTTCTCCAACACCACAGTTCAAAAGCATCAATTCTTCCGTGCTCAGCCTTCTTCACAGTCCAACTCTCACATCCATACGTGACCACAGGAAAAACTATAGCTTTGACTAGACGAAACTTTGTTGGCAAAGTAATGTCTCCTCTTTTGAATATGCTATCTAGGTTGGTCATAACTTTCCTTCCAAGGAGTAAGTGCCTTTTAATTTCATGGCTGCAGTCACCATCTGCAGTGATTTTGGAGCCCACAAAAATAGTCTGACACTGTTTCCACTGTTTCCCCATCTATTTCCCATGAAGTGACGGGACCAGATGCCATGATCTTCGTTTTCTGAATGTTGAGCTTTAAGCCAACTTTTTCACTCTCCACTTTCACTTTCATCAAGAGACTTTTTAGTTCCTCTTCACTTTCTGCCATAAGGGTGATGATGTCATCTGCATATCTGAGGTTATTGATATTTCTCCCGGCAATCTTGATTCCAGCTTGTGTTTCTTCCAGTCCAGCGTTTCTCATGATGTACTCTGCATAGAAGTTAAATAAGCAGGGTGACAATATACATCCTCGATGTACTCCTTTTCCTATTTGGAACCAGTCTGTTGTTCCATGTCCAGTTCTAACTGTTGCTTCCTGACCTGCATACAGATTTCTCAAGAGGCAGGTCAGGTGGTCTGGTCAAGTCACTTTCTGATGGGAAATCTGCAAGTTTTGTCCCTCCTCTGCAGTGCCCACTTAGCCCTGCTGTGGATCTTTGTAAGGGCTGGCCAACATTGCCCAAGGATCTCTGAGTGGGCTCTCCACCTCAAACATCACTCATCTCTCCTACTCCTCACTCTCAGAACAAATCCTTTCCTCTGGTTGGGCAATTCTTGGAGGTAAAACAGTATCCTGAATTGTAGAATAATGTCTGTTTTGGCAGATATTAAGAATGTTATATCTGATTTTTAAAAAAGACATTAAAATAGACGCCTGAAATGCACCCTAACTCAGGATCTTTTAACACCCAGATTTATTAATGCTGCTTACTAATTTTTCAATTTATTAGAGCTTTCTTTTTTTTTTTTTTTTAAGATAGCTCCAGCACTTATTTTCTTAAATGATTTCACCAAACTCTTTAACTAACTCAAGGGAAATGAGTGTATTTAGCATTATATAAAAGAAAACAATGCTTTACTAAAACTTTGTTAATCTGCTGACTTTTATATTTCATTCAATATAATACCTCTTGGGGTATGAATTGTCTAAATGAGTATTTCAGTTTTCCAAATAAGTCAAACAGTTTACAATGTTTCCTGACATAATTTTCCTGTTTATTCATTAGGAAAAAAGTGATGTAAAATTTGAAATATCCAACCAGTTTTTTCTAAAAACACAGTGTCTATGCACAAAATAAAAATGTGATCCTCACCCAAGCATATTTCTTACTAACTGTCCACATGAAATCAAAGAAAGTTATAGTTCATTGTTGCCATTTTATTATTGGGGTATGAAGTTTCACACAAAATGCACAAAAACCATGGATGGTTACAAATTGAAAAAATTTCTTATTCTATGAATTAGTAAATGAAAATAATAGAGAGATCAAAAAAGGATGACAACATAAAATAATGCCTACTTGAACCCATATTCCTTATTATTCCCTACTCCTATTTATGTCATTCTGTATCCTTATTTCTTCAGCTATCATAATTAAGCCCAAACTTTCCCTTTCACTTTCTTCTCCTGCTGTTTATATTTCAAATGAAAAGCAAGAAAGGAATAGTGGAGGAAGTTTTGACTTACTTATCATACATGAAGGAAACAAGAATCATCTAAAATATTACTAGAAGTGAGAAGCATAACCGATAAGAATATACTCATTGCCATATCATTAAAACTTGATCTCTCTGTAATTACACTTATAGAAAAAAATTTCCTACCTTTCAATTTTGTCCCATTTTATCTATTTAAGAACAAATTCTGTCTTGGAAAAATAGTAATTATTTGTTTTATTTTTATAAGAGTTCTGAAGAAACTCTCCACAAACATCTCTAACCCAGTTATTAGTTTTCAAAATTTAGAATACCTTGATCATCTTTACATTTTATTGACCAATGAAAAAATGACATCTCAATACATTTAATAATATATTTAATAATTGTATTGCTACTTTAAAAGCATAGTGTTCTTTAACTTACATTCAAAAGTGGAAAATTTCTTCACTTTTTAAAAAATTAGACTTTCTACTTCTTCATTCTGTCAAATTACATCCATTTGTATTTTTTTCTTGTATTTATTCTTAGAGCTATGTAACTTTTTCCTCTTTCAGGTTAAAAAAATAACTTTATATAAATTTACTTAATTTTCTATTTTCAAGCTTGAAGGAAGGGAGTGAGATAACATATAGTTTTTCCCATTCCAGCTCCCAAAGCTATAATAACCTCATCTTATCATCTCCTTCCTTGAGCAGCAATTTCTGATCCCCCTCAATCTCAGCCAGTAGTTCTATAGTTCCAACCTTGTGGGGTTACTCAGTTGAATGATGTATACTGAACACATCAACCTCTGTTCTAGGTTGACATGTTCTAGGAATGGATTGTGTATTGATAGGGAAAATAATAGAATTCAGACAAAATCCTGATCCTACTGGATACAGAATTATCATCCTACCTTTTCTTGATTAATACTTATTTCTGACCTTAGAGTAATAGGGTGTTTGTTAATTTTTGTATTCACATACTTTTTCTTGACCTACAATTTAACACACAAAATTCTAGAGTTTCCTTTCCTAAATATTAACTTAAATGCTATGTCTGCTGATGCCACTATTTGTTACATTGCTGTCTTTCTGGATATCTAATTATATGCCTTTGGGTCATTTGGACTCAACTCTGTTACTCATCTAAAGCAGAAGAAAGGTCTCTTCCTTAAGTACAGAGAATAAGAAGGCAGAAATAACTGTGGAGGGATATTTTGAATATACGGAGTTTAGAAAGTTTTGTCTAGTGGTTTTTCTAAGATGTAGGAATTGAGTTTGTTTGCTGAGAACTAGGTGATTTGATGAAAATTGAAAACAATTTCTAAAGAAATGGAAGAGAGTGCATACCAGACAGATTGCAAGGTGGAATTTAGGGTCCTGTTGAGATTGAGACTCTAGGATTTGCAGTGACACCCAATAATGAGGCTCTTCGATGTTTCATGACAATCAGCTGCACTTGGCAGCTTGCTGATAGTTGAGCTGTAAGAAGGTGATGCAAGAAACACTTAGAAAGACTGGGGAAATTTTTATCTCTAACTTGGCTTATGTTTGTTACTGAAACTGAGAATAATATCTAATTTTTGTTTTCTAGAAAATATGCAAAATTTAAGCTAATCTATCACATGGTATCAATACTTTAATAAACAACAGTATATAGGTCTTTCTGGAGATACAAATTTTCACATTAGAAAGATTTGTAAGTAAACTTTTATCACAGTTAATCAGATGAACACACATACACAGTAAATTAACTAAAATAATGAAGTATTTTTAGATAATATTTTGACCACCAAGATGTATTCTGCATTTGGCTATTTCTTTCATTAATAAAGAAACACTCTGAAATATACATAAGTTACAATGTTGAGTTTTAAGTCTCCTGAGAAACCTGTATGCAATTCAAGAAGCAACAGTTAGAACCGGTCATGGAACAAAAGACTGATTCAAAATTGGGAAAGGAGTACAAGGTTGCATATTGTTACCTTGCTTATTTAACTTCTATGCAGAGTACAAGATGCTAAGTGCCAGGGTGGATGAATTACCAGCTGGGATCAAGGTTCCCAGAAGAAATATCAAAAACCTCAAATATGCAGATGATACCACTGTAATGGCAGAATGTGAGAGGAACTTGAGGAGCATGAAAGAGGAGAGTGAAAAAGTTGACTTAAAACTCAACATTCAGAAAACTAAAATCATGGCATCCAGTCCCATCACTTTATGGCAAATAGAAGGGGAAAAATTGGAAACAGTTATAGATTTCATTTTCTTGGGTTCCAAAATCACTATGGATGATGACTGCATCCATGGAATTAAAATATGCTTGCTTCTTAGAAGGAAAGCTATGACAAACCTAGATAGTATTCAAAAAAACAGAAATCACTTTGCTGACAAATGTCTGTATATTCAAAGCTATGGTTTTTCCAGTAGTCCTGTACTGGATACAAGAGTTGGACCATAAAGAAGTCTGAGTGCTGAAGAATTTATGCTTTTCAATTCTGCTACTGTACAAGACTTATTGGAAAAGTCTTATGGGCTTACCCATTGGAAAAGGCCTTAATGCTGGGAACTTTGAAGGCAAAAGTAGAAGGGAGTGGCAAAGAATAAGGTGGTATCACTTCATGAGTCAGATGGTATCATTAACTCAATTGACATGAATTTAAGCAAAATCTAGGAGAGAGTGGAAGACAGAGGAGCCTGGCATGCTGTAGTCCATGAGATCACAGAGAGTTGGCTCTTTGCATCAGGTGACAAAAGTATTAGCCCTTCAGCTTCAGCAACAGTCCTTCCAATGAATATTCATGGTTGATTTCTTTTAGGATTGACTTTAATCTCCTTGCAGTCCAAGGCACTCTCAAGAGTTTCTCCACCACCACTGTTGAGGTCCTTTAATGGACCAGAACCTGGTGATCCAGAGTCGACCAATAAGAAAGCAAAGGAGAGAGAAAGAGGCTGATATTCTTTGGTTTATTCAGAAAGCCAATAAAGTCCCTGACACGGGGCTTGCTCTGTTCACAGAGGCCTTAGGCGCCCTCTCAATGGGGTGAAGGGGCAGAGTGCCTTCTCGGGAGGGACTTAGAAGCCTGGGTGGAAAAGTGAACTCAGAGAGCCTCTGCACTCCAGGGGATCAGCCTGAAAAAGAGAGAGAGGGAGAGAGAGATCGAGAAAGAAAAAGCAAGACACGGGAACCAAAGCTCTGATGGAGCAAAGGTGTTTTAGTCAACATGGTGTGGGCATATATACTGTAGTTATTCTCAGCAAAGCTAAAGATTAAAATTCCAGGTTTACAAAACATAGGCGATCCATATTAAAGAGAGAGAGTTGTAAATAATCATTTTTACCATATGGTTCATAAAAAGTAAGAGGGTACTTATCACCGTATAGAAAAACTAACGAAGGAAATGCCTGGATTCCTCAGCCCCTGGGAGAGGCTTGCCTCTCCTCTTAATTCCTGAATATTCAGGAATTAACAAGGAACAGAGAATTCCTGACAGACCCAAAACAGCACACAGGAAGCCTCCTGTTAAGTGCTTCCTGACACACCACAATTCAAAAGCAAAAATTAACACATTATAAATCAATTATACTTCAAAAGAAATAAGGATTGAAAACATTTTTAAATAAAATTAAACTTGTTATAGTTTATAAGAATTTCAGCTCTTTGTCTAAAATTGTTTGCTTTATGTGTATGTCACACTATCTATTTATTTAAAAATCTTAGACTTATGGGATATGGGCTTCCTGGAATTCCTATACTTTTCACTGAATATATTTTAGAATTTTTTTTCATTGAAATCCCAGTGTATCTTTCCTAAGGGTATATTAACAGTATCAATGTCAGAGTAAACCTACAATATGGACAGAAGAATAAAATATCAACTAACTGATAAGAATGAATATACGCTACTTTTAAGGTACTTGGGAACTTTATCAATTTGATATAACAAATTACCACAAATTGGTAGTTTACAACAGTAGAAAAAATGAATTAAAAATCAGATTATAATAATAAAATATTTATTTTGAGTATTTACTATAAAATTAACTGATATATATGAAGTATTTTATCTCATTCTTACTATCTAAAACCAATGTATTGTTTTCTACTCTCTCTCCTATACATACATATAGAGTATAATATATATTATCAATGTAATACAAATAGTTGGAATCAATGTGTATATATCATAATTATATATTACATATGTTAGATACATATATACACACCTGTAAGCCCAAACACACATACACAAACACATGCTGAAAATCTGATGGAAGGCATAAAGAGAAACTGCTTCCTTTTCCTACTATTAGTACTCTTTATTTCCTTCTCATTTTTATCACATTTTCACTAGAGAACATCAGTTAGCAAAGGGGTCTTTTTAGTTTCCAGATGGCAGGAAACAATGACCTCTCTCCTTAAATTCACTTAAAGTATATATATATATATATATATATATATATATATATATATATATATATTTTTTTTTTTAAAGTATAAATAATAAAGTCAAAGGCATATTTTTAGAGATCATCCAAATTGAAGATGGAAAGACTTTCTTTGTGGTCGAATGGCTGAGACTCTATGCTCCAACTGCAGAGGGCATTGATTCTGGTTGGGGAACTAAGATCCGCATGCCCTATGCCATGGCCAAAAAAAAAAAAAAAAAAAAAAAATGAAGGTATTAAAAAAGAATTAAAGGAAAGGAAGGAAGAAAAGAGCATCAGTGAATCATGGAACAACTTCAAAGAACCTTGTAAAAAATTGTTAGTCCTTCAGCCTGCCAGGCTGCTCTGTCCATGGGATTTTTCAGGCAAGAGTACTGGAGTGGGTAGCCATTCCCTTCTCCAGGGGATCTTCCTGACCCTGGATCAAACCTTTGGGTCTCCTGTATTGGAAGCAGATTCTTTACCATCCAAGCAACTGTTAACTGAAGTCCTTGAAAGAGGGATGGAGTGTCAGAAAAGCTATTTTACAAGACAATTTTTTAAATAATTATAAAATAGATGAAAACCATAAATGCACAGATTCAAGAAACTCATCAAAATCACTCTGAGAACAATAAAGAAATCTACATGAAGACAAGCAGAATTATTTTTCAAAGCAATGAATATAATAAGGAAGCAGGGCAAAATTTTGAAAGGTAAAACCCATCTATCCAGAATTCTATACTCAGTGAAAATATTTTTCAACAACAAAAGCAAAGTGAACTTAGGAGCTAGGAGGTGAAAAGAATGTATCTCCAGCAGACTAACAAGAAAAGGAATGTTAGAGGAAATCTTCCAGGCAGAAGAAAAATATATCAGGAAGAAATATGGATCAAACCAAAAGAAGGAAGAACAATAAAGTTTTATTGAAATATACACAGTATAAAAGGAGGAAAGAGAATGAAAAAGTATCCACCAGAGAAGACATTTCAACACTTTCCTTATTGAAGGAATAATAATAGATATTTATAATAAAGGAGCATTGTGGGAGAAATACTGACCTAGAGTATATTCAAGGAGAGTGGAGCTATGGTAATAAGCCCTGTATATTCGGCAGAACATAAGAGAGCTTTAAGTGTCTAAAATAACTTGTTAATTTTATGACCTAGGAAATGTATTTGGAATAAGAAGCCCTGTATATTCGGCAGAACATAAGACAGCTTTAAGTGTCTAAAAGAACTTGTTAATTTTACGACCTAGGAAATGTATTTGGACTGAAAAAAAGTCATTCCTGAAAGCTCTGTGTATGAAACAGGAGATTCTTCTTTCACTTCACAGAAGTCTTAAGTCACAGAAAAGCCATAAATCAACAACATAAGTAGAGTGCATTGTGTTTACTCACATAGAAAAGTATGGAAGCAGGTCTTTTAGAAAGATTCAGCACACAATTAAAGATTCTGAACCCTATCTTTCCTCTAACATACTTATCATTTGACTTGTTTTTCCCTGGTGGCCTCATGGTGGCAATGCAGTTCCAGAAACAACATTCATAGTTCAGGCAAAGACAATGAGGAAAAAGGTGACTGGTTTACTTTCAGTTCAGGTCAGTCACTGAGTCGTGTCCGACTCTTTGCGACCCCATGAATCCCAGCACGCCAGTCCTCCCTGTCCATCACCAACTCCCAGAGTTCACTCAAACTCACATCCATCGAGTCGGTGATGCCATCCAGCCATCTCATCCTCTGTCATCCCCTTCTTCTCCTGCCCCCAATCCCTCCCAGCATCAGAGTCTTTTCCAATGAGTCAACTCTCCGCATGAGGTGGCCAAAGTACTGGAGTTTCAGCTTTAGCATCATTCCTTCCAAAGAAATCCCAGGGCTGATCTGCTTCAGAATGGACTGGTTGGATCTCCTTGCAGTCCAAGGGACTCTCAAGAGTCTTCTCCAACACCACAGTTCAAAAGCATCAATTCTTCGGGGCTCAGCTTTCTTCACAGTCCAACTCTCACAACCATACAGTGGTCACACTGGAAAAAGCATAGCCTTGACTAGACCGACCTTTGTTGACAAAATAATGTCTCTGCTTTTGAATATGTTATCTAGGTTGGTCATAACTTTCCTTCCAAGGAGTAAACATTTTTAATTTCATGGCTGCAATCACAATCTGCAGTGATTTTGGAGCCCCCCAAAAATAAAGTCTGACACTGTTTCCACTGTATCCCCATCCCCACATTTCCCATGAAGTGATGGGACCAGATGCCATGATCTTCGTTTTCTGAATGTTGAGCTTAAGCCAACTGTTCCACTCTCCTCTTTCACTTTAATCAAGAGGCTTTTTAGTTCCTCTTCACTTAATCATGACCAGAAAAAAAAAAAAAAAAAACTACTTCTACAGAGACTTTTTTCTACATCACATGGCAGGAATGTATGTGTTCAGCTCAGTTCAGTCCAGTCGCTCAGTCGTGTCCAACTCTGTGACCCCATGAACTGCAGCACACCAGGCCTCCCTGTCCATCACCAACTCCCGGAGTTTACCCAAACCCATGTCCATTGAGTCAGTAATTCCTCATATATGTAGCCACTTCTAGTTGGAAGGGAGCTTGAAAGTCAAATATTTCAGCCTACAAGAATCCATATAAGAGAAAGGCAAAGCAGAAAAGTTTATTTATTTTTTATTTTTTTTATTTTTTTTTTTTTTTTTTTTTTTAAATTTTATTTTATTTTTAAACTTTACATAACTGTATTAGATTTGCCAAATATCAAAATGAATCCGCCACAGGTATACATGTGTTCCCCATCCTGAACCCTCCTCCCTCCTCCCTCCCCATTCCATCCCTTAATTTTATTTTATTTTTAAACTTTCCATAATTGTATTAGTTTTGCCAAATATCAAAAAGTTTAGAATGACTTCATGTGACTTCTTGTTTATAAGGGCCCACATCATAAAGCAATAACCCTGAGATAGCTGCTACTGCTAAGTCGTTTCAGTCGCGTCCAACTCTATGCGACCCCATAGATGGAAGCCCACCAGGCTCCCCCGACCCTGGGATTCTCCAGGCAAGAGTACTTGAGTGGGTTGCCATTTCCTTCTCCAATAAATGAAAGTGAAAGGGAAGTTGCTCAGTCGTGTCCAACTGTTAGCGACCCCATGGACTGCAGCCTACCAGGCTCCGCCATCCATGGGATTTTCCAGGCAAGAGTACTGGAGTGGGGTGCCATTGCCTTCTCTGAAACCTGAGATAACCCAAAAATATAAGGCTAGAGAGGGAACTGATTATTCAAATGGAATAGAGGATTCATTAAAAAATTACTTACAATATTCTAATAGGCATCCCACAATCTGTCAATAAATTGCATAATGTATCAAAAATTTTATTTTGTAAAATAATGATTATAACAATAAAATATGTAAGAGTTTTGTAAAATCTGTAAAATTATCATTTTCTGCAAGAAGCAGTCTGTGGGAAATCATCATTTCTGTAAGAAGCAACTGAAAGGACAATTAAAGAGTAGAATTATGAATAGTCTAATAGATCTAGATCTTTGTTACTCAGGGGAAAAAAGGTAAACTAATTCCCTTTCTCTCTCTCTCTCTTTCTCTCTCTCTCTCTCTCACACACACATATGTGCAAATATACACAGAGTCACCACTCAATGCCATAAATAAAGATTTTTCACTAATAATGAGGCAGAATTCTCACTCCTACAGATTTATGACTTCCGTTCCTCACATGAAAGAGCTGCCAATTGCTGGTCTGATAGGAACAATCTTATTCAAAATTTATTAATAAACTAAATGGAACCATCATAGACTCAAGTAAATGATAGTGCATGATTTAAAAAGAAAATATAAAGAAACAGTGTAACCAAATTGATGGTGAAGAACACGGGGCAAGAATATAGCAGTAAGGCAATTAAAAGTCAAGATAGAAAATATACTTTTTTAAACCTGAGGGCTTTGAAGATAGAATTCAAGGTTTGGACATAAAAATTCAGGGAAATTATAATGGTTGATTATTGTGGCACTATTTGATTGCTAAGTCATGTCTGACTCTTTTGTGACCCCATGGACTGTAGCTGACCAGGCTCCTCTGCCCATGGGATTTCAAGGAAAGAATACTGGTGTGCGTTGCCATTTCCTTCTATAGGGGATCTTCCCCCATTCAGGGATCAAACACTGGTATGCAGATTCTTTACTGTCTGAGCCACCAGTGAAGTCCATATGGGTGAGGACAGATGAGACAAAATATTAGCTGGTAGAAAAAAAAAGAAAGCAAAACAAAACAGCACAGAAAAGTAAACTTTCTATAGATAGTGAAAAAAAAATGTATAATAAAATGGGTATTGCAAAGGAAACAAAAATGAAATCTAAAATAACTTGTGAAAAATAATATGGAAAAGTAATAACTATAGAGAACAAATAAAGGAGAATATGTATTTGTAGTGAATACCCACTAAGAAAAAAATAGAGTAAAAGCATTTGACAAAACTTTTTCAAGCAAAGTTTTGAGGGATTAATCAATATGCTAAAAGAGTTCATGTGAAAGTGAAAGTCACTCAGCCCTGTCCGACTCTTTGCAACCCATGGAATGGTCCATGGAATTCTTTAGGCTAGAATACTGGAGTGGGTACCCTTTCCCTTCTCCAGGGGATCTTCCCAACCCAGGGATCAAACCCAGGTCTCCCACATTGCAGTCAGATTCTTTACCAGGTGAGCCACAAGGGAAGCCCAAGAATACTGGAGTGGGTAGCCTACCCCTTCTCCAGGGGATCTTTCCGACTAAACAATTGAACTGGGGTCTCCTGAGTTCATATTGTATTGTACTGTAAAGTATTCAGATCTAATAGTATTGAGACAAGTCCTAGGAAATTTTCTGGGCTTCAGTGATAATCAAAAATGCCTTGAAGCAATCAAGCAGATAGATTATAACATTTTTAAACAGTGCTGTATTTCACTATTGCACCCTGACAAAGACTCACTGTGCTTGACCAAATGACCTTACTGATGGATTGGTGGCCCTGCCATTTAAATTACCCAATACTTGAGTAGCACTTCTGCGGGTAAACAGGGATGAACATTAAGGGTAAGAATTCTCTAATGTTAGATTATATCCACAAATCAATCAATGTAATACACCACATTAGCAAATTGAAAAATAAAAACCATATGATTATCTCAATAGATGCAGAGAAAGCCTTTGACAAAATTCAACATCCATTTATGATAAAAACTCTCCAGAAAACAGGAATAGAAGGAACATACCTCAACATAATAAAAGCTATATATGACAATCCCACAGCAAACATTATTCTCAGTGGTGAAAAATTGAAAGCATTTCCCCTAAAGTCAGGAACAAGACAAGGGTGCCCTCTTTCACCACTACTATTCAACATAGTTTTGGAAGTTTTGGCCACAGCAATCAGAGCAGAAAAAGAAATAAAACGAATCCAAGTTGGAAAAGAAGAAGTAAAACTCTCACTGTTTGCAGATGACATGATCCTCTACATAGAAAACCCTAAAGACTCCACCAGAAAATTACTAGAGCTAATCAGTGAATATAGTAAAGTTGCAGGATATAAAATCAACACATAGAAATCCTTTGCATTCCTATACACTAATAATGAGAAAAAAGAAAAAGAAATTAAGGAAACAATTCTATTCACCGTTGCAATGAAAAGAATAAAATACTTAGGAATATATCTACCTAAAGAAACTAAAGACCTATATATATAAAACTATAAAACACTGGTGAAAGAAATAAAAGAGGACACTAATAGATGGAGAAATATACCATGTTCATGGATCGGAAGAATCAATATAGTGAAAATGAGTATACTACCCAAAGCAATCTATAGATTCAATGCAATCCTTATCAAGCTACCAACGGTATTCTTCACAGAGCTAGAACAAATAATTTCACAATTTGTATGGAAATATAAAAAACCTCGAATAGCCAAAGCAGTCTTGAGAAAGAAGAATGGAACTGGAAGAATCAACCTGCTTGACTTCAGGCTCTACTACAAAGCCTCAGTCACTGATACAGTATGGTACTGGCACAAAGACAGAAATATAGATCAATGGAACAAAATAGAAAGCCCAGAGATAAATCCATGCACCTATGCACACCTTATCTTTGCAAAGGAGGCAAGAATATATGATGGATTAAAGACAATCTCTTTAACAAGTGGTGCTGGGAAATCTGGTCAACCACTTGTAAAAGAATGAAGCTAGAACACTTTCTAACACCATACACAAAAATAAACTCAAAATGGATTAAAGATGTAAACGTAAGACCAGAAACTATAAAACTCCTAGAGGAGAACATAGGCAAAACACTCTCCGACATACCTCACAGCAGGATCCTCTATGACCCACCTCCCAGAATATTGGAAATAAAAGCAAAAATAAACAAATGGGACCTAATTAACCTTAAAAGCTTCTGCACAACAAAGGAAACTATAAGCAAGGTGAAAAGACAGCCTTCAGAATGGGAGAAAATAATAGCAAATGAAGCAACTGACAAACAACTAATCTCAAAAATATACAAGCAACTCCTACAGCTCAATTCCAGAAAAATAAATGATCTAATCAAAAAATGGGCCAAAGAACTAAATAGACATTTCTCCAGAGAAGATATACAGATGGATAACAAACACATGAAAAGATGTGCAACATCACTCATTATCAGAGAAATGCAAATCAAAACCACAATGAGGTACCATTTCACGCCAGTCAGAATGGCTGCAATCCAAAAGCCTACAAGCCATAAATGCTGGAGAGGGTGTGGAGAAAAGGGAACCCTCTTACACTGTTGGTGGGAATGCAAACTAGTACAGCCACTATGGAGAACAGTGTGGAGATTCCTTAAAAAACTGGAAATAGAACTGCCTTATGACCCAGCAATCCCACTTCTGGGCATATACACTCAGGAAACCAGAATTGAAAGAGACATGTGTACCCCAATGTTCATTGCAACACTGTTTATAATAGCCAGGACATGGAAGCAACCTAGATGTCCATCAGCAGATGAATGGATAAGAAAGCTGTGGTACATATACACAATGGAGTATTACTCAGCCATTAAAAAGAATACATTTGAATCAATTCTAATGAAGTGGATGAAACTGGAGCCTATTATACAGAGTAAAGTAAGCCAGAAAGAAAAACACCAGTACAGTATACTAACGCATATATATGGAATTTAGAAAGATGGTTACAATAACCCTGTATACGAGACAGCAAAAGAGACACTGATGTATAGAACAGTCTTTTGGACTCTGTGGGAGAGGGAGAGGGTGGAAAGATTTGGGAGAATGGCATTGAAACATGTATGATATCATATAAGAAACGAGTCACCAGTCCAGGTTCGATGCACGATACTGGATGCTTGGGGCTGGTTCACGGGGACGACCCAGAGGGATGGTACAGGGAGGGAGGAGGGAGGAGGGTTCAGGATGGGGAACACATGTATACCTGTGGCAGATTCATGTTGATATATGGCAAAACCAATACAATATTGTAAAGTTAAAAAATAAAATAGAATTAAAAAAAAGGAGAAAAGAAATTAAAAAAAATAGAGAAATACAATCAAAGTTCAAAGGGAATTTAGAAAACATAATAATGTAAGGAAAATTGAAGGCAGGGATAAACTGTTAAGTCAGGAAATAATGAATAGAAAAACAGAACAACAGTAGCACTCCAGATAAACTCAAGAATTCAGTATTTGAATTTTCTAATGCATAGATAAAATTCATGTAAGAAGAAAAAGAGAAAATCATACAAATTTGTGAACTCATAAATGAAATTGAGGGAATAATGATATTCAGAGAAAGTTTAAAAACAATCCTCAGAGATATCTTTGTTGTTGTTGTTCAGTCACTCAGCCCTGTCTGACTCTTTGTGACTCAATAGACTGAAGCTCATTAGGCTGCAGTTAATTTTCACTTGTTAATAGTGAACGACAGCTATTTCTAAAAATGGTTGTTGCTGTTGTTCAGTCATTTAGTCATATCTGACTCTTTGCAGAGCCTGTGGATTGCAGCACAGCAGGCTTCCTATCCTTCACCACCTCCCAGAGCTTGTTCTATTCCTTGTTCATTGACTCAGTGATGTCATCCAACCATCTTATCTTTTATTTTCCTCTTCTCCTGCTTTCAATCTTTCCCAGCATCATGGTCTTTTCCAATGAGTCAGCTCTTTGCATCACGTGATCAATATATTGAAACTTCAGCTTCAGCATCAGCCCTTCCAATGAATACTCAGCACTGATTTCCTTTAGGATTGACTGGTTTGATCTCCTTTAGTCGAAGGTATTCACAAGAGTCTTCTCCAAAACCACAGTTCCAAAGCATCAATTCTTTGGCACTCAGCCTTCTTTATGGTGCAACTCTCACATCCATACATAACTACTGTAAAAACAGTAGCTTTGACTATATGGCCCATTGTTGGCAAAGTAATGCCTCTGCATTTTAATACCCTGTCTAGATTTGTCATAGCTTGTCTTATAAGGAGCAAGCAACTTTTAATTTCATGACTACAGTCACCATCTGCAGTGATTTTGGAGCCCAAGAAAATAAAAAAAATAAATAAAGATGACACCACCCTTATGGCAGAAAGCAAAGAGGAAGCTTCTTGATGAAGGTGAAAGAGGAGAGTGAAAAAGCTGGCTTAAAACTCAACATTCAAAAAATTAAGGTCATGGACTCTGGTCCCATCATTTCAAATAGATAGGGAAACAATGGAAACAGTGACAGACTATTTTCTTGGCTCAAAATATTTGCCTAGTGTTTTATAAAAACATTTAGTGAGAAACCTATATGCAGGTCAGGAAGCAACAGTTAGAACTGGACATGGAACAATAGACTGTTTCCAAGTAGGAAAAGGAATATGTCAAGGCTGTATATTTTCACCCTGCTAATTTAACTTATATGCAGAGTACATCATAAGAAATGCTGGGCTGGAAGAAGCACAAGCTGGAATCAAGATTGCCAGGAGAAATAACAATAACCTCAGATATGCAGATGACACAACCCTTATGGCAGAAAGTGAAGAGGAACTAAAATGCCTCTTGATGAAAGTGAAAGAGGAGAGTGAAAATGTTGGCTTAAAGCTCAACATTCAGAAAACGAAGATCATGGCATCTGGTCCCATCACTTCATGGGAAATAGATGGGGAAACAGTGGAAACAGTGGCAGACTTTATCTTTTTGGGCTCCAAAATCACTGAAGATGGTGATTGCAGCCATGAAATTAAAAGACACTTGCTCCTTGGAAGGAAAGTTATGACCAAGCTAGATAGATAGCATATTGAAAAGCAAGGACATTACTTTTCCAACAAAGGTCCATCTAGTCAAGCCTATGGTTTTTCCAGCGGTCATGCATGGATGTGAAAGTTGAACTGTGAAGAAAGCTGAGTGCTGAAGAATTGATGCTTTTGAACTGTGGTGTTGGAGAAGACTCTTGAGAGTCCCTTGGGTTATAAGGAGATCCAACCAGTCCATTCTGAAGGAGATAAGTCCTGTGTGTTCATTGGAAGGACTGATATTGAAGCTGAAACTCCAATACTTTGGCTGCCTCATGCGAAGAGTTGACTCATTGGAAAAGACTCTGATGCTAGGAGGGATTGGGGGCAGGAGGAGAAGGGGATGACAGAGGATGAGATGGCTGGCTGGCATCACTGACTCGATGGACATGAGTTTGGGCAAACTCTGGGAGTTGGTGATGGACAGGAAAGCCTGGCTTGCTGCAATTTATGGGGTCGCGAAGAGTCGGACATGACTGAGTGACTGAACTGAACTGATGAGGAAATACATACTAATAATATTGACCAAAGAGCAGAAAGACCTAAATTGTTTTTAGTCATAGAAGAAATAGAAAATAATTTTTTTAGTTTCCTTTTTCTGAAAGCATGATTCCATAATTTCACATTTAAATTCTATCAAAACTAAAGGTAATTCATTACTCCAACACTATATTAAATATGTCAGAGCATAGAGAAGAAAAAATAAAACAAAAAGTCTTTGAAATTCATTTTAAGTCTCCATCAAAATGTTGACTACAGAATTAGGGTACTATTTCACAGTCACAGTCTACTGCAGATCAGTCTCCTTTCTCCATATTAGAGGGTCACCATGATGGTTCAGTGTTAATAACTGTCAATAAAATTTACAATAGTAATAAAGAGGGGAAAATTATGGCCATTCATTCATTCAGGATAGATAAAATCAACATCTATTTTATTAAAAATAAACAGACTGATGTTAGACTCATTTTTCTCTCACAACCTACAATCCAATTTGTCCATAAGTCCTGTCAGCTGTCACAATATGACCAGACTTGTACCATAGTCCAATCTATATCACATTATTCCTATTGCAAGAATCTCATACTTACTGGTTTCCTTATTTCAAATCTTGTGCTCCTGGGGTCTGTTGTCAAAACCGCAGCAAGATCAGACTCATATCTCTATTCACATTTTCCAGTGATTTTTCATCTCACTCAGACTTTCCAATATCCAAAATCTTTACCAAGAGCTAAACACCTTAAAAAGTGACTCTCTTAGAATAGCATTGAAAATGTATATTACCACACATAAAATATATGACCAGTGCAAGTTTGATGCATGAAGCAGGGCACTCAAAGCCCGGTGCTCTGGGACAATCCAGAGGGATAGGGTGGGGAGGGAGATGAGAGGGGGATTCAAGATGTGGGGACACATGTGCGCCTTTGGCTGATTCATGTCCATGTATGGCAAAAACCACCACAGTATTACAAAGTAATTAGCATCTAATTAAAATAAATAAATTATTATTACTTTTAAAAAAGTGACTCTCTTGCCTCTTACTCTCTGCCCTTGGGTGATAGTGGTAAAGAACCTGCCTGCCAATGCAGGAAACATAGAGATGCAGGTTCGATCCCTGGGTTGGGAATATCCCCTGGAGGAAGGCACAGTGACCCAGTCCAGTATTCTTGCCTGGAGAATCCCATGGACAGAGGAGGCTGGAGGGCTACAGCCCATAGAGTCACAAAGAGTTGTACATGACTGAAGCAACTTAGCACAGCACACATGCTCTGACCTTACCTCACACTATTAATCCATTCCTCCTGTACCTCAGTTCCTCTGGTCAGCCAGCTTTAATTTTACACAAGAAAGCACTGTGTCAGAAATTTGGCTCTTAAATCGTCCCACCTAGTGTCTTCCCCAGAGAAGGCAATGGCACCCCACTCCAGTATTCTTGCCTGGAAAATCCCATGGATGGAGGAGCCTGGTGGGCTGCAGTCCATGGGGTCACTAAGAGTCAGACACAACTGAAGCAACTTAGCAGCAGCAGCAGAGTCTTCCCCTATATCCACATGTGTGGCAATTATTGTTAGATGAGCAGATGATATAGCCATATTTCTATTCTTCCTTCTTAGAGGAGAAGAACTGCAATTTGGACAGATGCCACAATAGGCCCAGCACCAGAAACACTTCCTAGAGTCTCTTAAAAGACAATGATGAGTAAGTGATACAAAGCTAACTAGTGATGCAAGCAGAAACCACTGGGTACTGACTCATTCCCAAAAGCCCATAAAGGTTAGTTGGGGATAAGTAGGGTGGTGGTCTCATCTGGCATGCACTTTTGTTGATTGGTCCCTGCTCCTCCACTTGGACTATTTCCATGATACCTAGAGAAAAAATAATTTCTTAAGCTCATAAGGGCATGAGTCAAGCCTTAAGAACAATGGAGCAGATATGGAAAGAATCTGAATGCTGATGTTATTGAGGCAGTCACTGAATGAGCCTTGGGTTTTCTCTTGTGTTCTTTTGGGAGTTTAAACCTTTCCAGAATGGGTTCGCTAATGTGTAACTGAACCATTCCTAAACAGATATGGTATATAAAGCATTTGGGACAGTCACTGGTGGTGGTTTAGTCACTAATTTGTGTCCAGTTCTTGTGACCCCATGGACTGTAGCCCACCAGGCTCCTCTGTCCATGGGATTTCCCAGGGAAAAATACTGGAGTAGGTTGCCATTTCCTTTTCCAGGGACAGTCACTACTCTTTAATCATCTCTTAAAAATATCCATACGGGTGAACTTGCAGGCCTCTCTCAGTCACTTGGCTGGATAAAATAACAGGTAGGTATTTGTATGAAACTGTATGATGCTACATTTTCCAAACAGTAAAGATGATAAGATCAATTAGCAAAACAAAACAAATGCTAATGATCTTTATATGTAATAATTATATAATTAGATAATGGCAAGGCAGTTAAAATCCAAATGGCATTAATATTAAGAATTCCAATGATCTGTATTAGAATTTCCCTTTTTTGACCCAGACATATGGGGTGTACCTTCTTTTTTTTTTTTTAACTCTATGTAGTTTAGTTTATATTGTGTTTAATCTGCCAATTCTTAAATGTGCATTCTCTATTCTGTATACCCAGGCATGTGGATAATGAGTTAATGTCAAGGATGCTCACTGATAGCATCTTTGATGAATTGCTTGGTACAACTTCCCTGGTGGGCCTTTCTTATGTGTGCTTCTGGCAATACTGAACCATGAATTTCAACTTTCATCATGATTGATACCAATTACCACAGTAAAGACAGTCTGTGTTGATCTGAATTAATCATTATGACAGCAAGACCCTTGTCCTCTGTCCATTTTCTGTCAGTACATTAGCCCAACTTTTTCTTTCCAAGCAGTTCAGAGTTGTGTTACTATCTCATGCAACAGAGGCATTAAATATCACTGCTATATATTTGACTTTGGAAATGAGATTATCAAACTGATAACTAATTATATGTGTAAAAACTACTGACAATGCTGCTGCTGCTGCTAAGTTGCTTTAGTCGTGTCCGACTCTGTGCGACCCCAGAGACGGCAGCCCACCAGGCTCCCCCGTCCCTGGGATTGTCCAGGCAAGAACACTGGAGTGGGTTGCCATTTCCTTCTCCAATGCATGAAAGTGAAAGTGAAGCTGCTCAGTCGTGTCCGACTCTTAGGGACCCCATGCACTGCAGCCTACCAGGCTCCTCCATCCATGGGATTTTCCAGGCAAGAGTACTGGAGTGGGTTGCCAATGCTACTCCAGCATTATTATGTTCTGTTTTCTTTTGATAATTATTTCTTTTGTCCTGGTAAGGAAAATTCATAAAGACAATACTCTCTTTGTTACTTTATTAATGGAAACAAATTTAGAGAACTCTGAGTTACTCAATAGCTTCACGAAGCAGGGTTCACCAATGGGGTTATCTTTGTCATTCAGGCAGTTAAGAGGGCAGAGTAATCAAGCAGGGACAGAGACACACAGTTCTGCCTAATTTTGTCACTAATCCCTTTTCAGTAATCTCCTGAATAATTCCCTTTATTTAAATTGCTCTAAAATTCAGAGATAAAGTGCCTTTCAGCCTGAAAACACATATGCCTGACATTAGAGAGAATGAAATTACAGTCTATAATTTGTTTTTATGTACGTTAAGCTTCATTTCCTATGTCTGCAATTGGCAATATAGGTGATAAAGAGGAAAGGATTAGATTCACAATAAACAGCAAATTCTCAGCCAATTAAATATTGTTTAACAACAAAAATTTATAAGTAGGGATATAAACACAAATTGTATTTTGTTGCTAAAGTGGAGGTGACCTTGAATAGAGATCCTGTAAACAGGATAAATCAAGTGTTCAGATTTTTTTTTTTAAATGACATTATTTTAAATTGTATAATTAATTTAGAACTTCAGTTGTATAGAGATGAGACATTTATTCCATTAGGGCAAAGTAAATGATAAGTATTTTTTCTAATTTTAAAATATGTTTGTCACTTAAAAAGACAGAAATACATATGTGTGCATTTAAAGAAGTGGATAAACTTTTTTTCATACTTTGCTTTCTGTTGTATTTGTGCTGTGCAAAAACTTGAACATTATCTATTTTTTATATCTATTCTAAGAATAACAAAAATGAAATTAATGATACATATGGGGAGTATAGGATTTACCTGTAGGGTTTTATTTTCCCTATGACTTCATTAGTTCAATTTCAGATACTACAGAAGGGTATTACTAATGCCCTACATTAGGCAATGTAGGAGAGTCATAGGTCTTTAGTAAGTTAATGTTTTTCCTTTTCACATCTTAAAAAAAAATTCAGCACCTGGTCTTCCCTGGTGATACAGAGGATAAGGATCTGCCTGCTAATACAGGGAATATGGATTAAATCCCTGTGTCCAGGAAGATTCCACACGCAAGGGAGCAACTAAGCCCATGCACCACAACTACCTGAGCCCATGCTCTATAGAGCTCACGAGCCGCAACTACTGAAGCCTGTGCACTCTAGACCTGTGAGCCACAACTAAGGGGCCCCTGTGGTGAAACTACTGAAGGCCAGCAAGCTGCAACAACGAAGCCAGAGTGCTTAGAACTTGTGCTCTGCAACAAGAGCAGCCACTGCAATGAAAAGCTTGTGTACTGCAACTGGAGAGTAGTCTCCACCCTCCACAACTAGAGAAAGCCTGTATGCCACAACGAAGATCCAGTGCAGCCAAAAATAAATAAATAAATTTTAAAAATTCAGCGTTATAAAAATATTTCCACAGAGATTATTCAATGGAATATACCTAAAGCTGAAATAGTCTTCTCTCTGATAATGAATACAAATAGAAATAATCTTTTCTGAGGTGAGATTATTCCCATAATTCGTATTATTTTTTGTGAAATAGTAGTGTGTTTTGTCTATAATAGTATGGCTATTTTTAATTTTAAATTAAACGCTTCTGAATTACATAGAAATGCATCTTTGTCACTGGGTCCCAGTTGGTTGATTGATTAAATTGCATTGCATTTTGATAGTTACTGTAACCTATTAAGTTAAACTGAATTTTCTGATATAAATACTTGGTGAAACTCTATCCCTGTGTGTTCATTTTTAGTGTGTGTGAGAGAATGACTCTTTATAACCTCAGAATAGAGTTTGAGTACTGCTTTTTAAGTTTATAGCTTACACCTGACAGTGTTCTTATATGCACAGCCTTATTTAATTCCCAGTGATCATAGTGATAGCACTACATCTCTAGTCTACTCCTTTCAGTCAAACCAGGACAAAAATCAAATTTAATGACATCCCGCACACCTCCAGGAGAACTTGTCCCTGAGTAGATAACTAGGAAACATTCAAAGAAGGAGGGGAGGTTCAAAAAGTGGTTGCAGTAAACATATTAGAGTATAAGCAAAGTAAATAGTTTGCAATTACAAATTAATAATAATGAGGATGAGAACAGAAAGAGGTCAAATATTTTTAAAGTTAAAATTATGGTAGCAGTTATCATCAACTGTATTTTCAAATATATTAAAAGTATATTTTGCCTAAACTCAAGGCATAATGCAATGCATGATAATTTTGGTTTTGTCCACAAACAGGTTAATTCTGTTTGTTAAAATTCCTATTATCAAAAATTTGAGGTATTGCTCCATTGCACTAAGAAGTTTTGATTAAAAAGTAATTCTACAAATTTAATTTAAGCTCTTAGGTTCACCAAGTCTTCTCACTCTCTAACAGAGCCTGGTCAAGATAATTAAATTATACCTTTATGTTGTAGTGATGTAAATCCAGGTTCAAAAGCATCTAACCAATTCTGGCTCTACCATTTGGGTCAATTAAAGTGTGTTTAGTAATTGCAAGATATCAGGCAGTTTACAAAATTGGAAAGGACAAGAATCCTTATTGCTGTGGAGAAATTAAACTTGCTTTGACTGATTCTATTACCTATTCAGGACAAGTTATCCATACTACCAGCCAAAGTAATAAAACACAAGGTTATACAGTATTGAACAAAATGCTCCTAATTTGACAATGGGAATAATAATTTTACATGCCCCAAAGCTTGTGCCTGACAATAGATTTACAGTGTATAAAGCAGGAAAATCAAGACCATCATGGTAGCTACAATGACTTCTGACCTAACTTGCAGGAGTTAGTGTAGATTCCACAGACTAAGGGTACAGATCCCAACAAGACTGCCCTCACTTCAGGAACCAGCTGCCAGCTTAGGGGATCTTAGACTATCTGTACTTCTGAGCAATTGGCTACAAATCCTGGACTTTCTACCAACCATTCAGATACCATTCACTCATTGCGCTATACTTATGATTATAATTTTATTATAGCAATAAGGATACAAATCTGGGACAGTGAAAAGAAGAGACAAGTATAGAGGCCTATGTGACCACATAAGAGGTCTAGGAGGGTGCAGTCTTGAAGCTTCCGTGTCCTCTCTCTTTTGGAGTCAGGAGGTGTCATTCTCCCAGCATGTTGACTCATAGAAATATGTACAGAATATTGTTAACCAGAAAGGGAACTCAAGTTTCAAGTTCATTTCATAAGTATGATTGATTGAATCATTGGCAAAATGATTTAAACTCAAATTGTAGCCCCCATGGGATACCCAGAGGTCGAGCTTACATCACCTGGCTCAGAGCTCCACACCTCTAATCACATGGTTGTCCTTTCTGAGGAGCTAGGCCTCAACCTGAGTCATCTTGTTTGCATACCCACCACTTCTTTAGCATGAACTCATCTAATCTGATGGTCTCATTGCAAACAACAGATACTTCTATTACTCGAGAAATTACCAGGTTATAGGGTTTCCATGCCAGGAAGTAAGGGAAAAAGTCAACAAAGTTCTTCGCTATACAGTAGCTGCAGAGCAAATTCAGACCTGTTCTCACTTTGGCAATGAATGTGTCTGTACATGCTCATCCAATTTTAATAATGATAAAGAGATGTACTTTGCTTCTAAATCATGTTTTATTATTTTATCATTGTTACTTCCATAATAATAGTTATGTTAGGCTATTATTTGATAGAAACATAGGTTGAGTTATGTTCAAACTGTGGTTCCATAATACAGGTCAGTTTTCAAAACATCCAGGGGAAACAGTTCCTTTTCTTTTCTTTCTTTTCATTATTTTCAAGGAACAAAACTAACTTCAATAGTTTAAAAACTATTCCTAAGGTCATGGATTCTGCAAAGATTTCTGATTTTTTGTTTTCTTTTCAATTATGCCTTTCTCTGAAAGATTTTGTTCAAATTTTTGATACCCATTTATGCTTGTACTTGTTTTTTTAAACCATTTATTTGTGGTGATCCAGTGACATTCTCTATGAAACAACTAAAAGGAAAAAAGACAACACACAAAAACAAATTTCAAAAGTAGAAAAAAAAAAAAAGAAAACAGAAAAATTACTTACAGAAAAGAAATGTACCTTTGGAGGGAATGGAACAAATGTTTTTATAAAAGAGAAATCATGACCGAAGTGACCTAGCAGCAACAGCAGCAATCTTAAGAAAACATAAATTTCTAAACCATGTGATATGTACCATAAATCATTTTAGCTCATTTTTAAAATTTAAAACAAGATAAACTATACTAAAACCAAAATGCCTTCATTATGTGAAAATGTTCAATTAAGATGGGCTTTGAAACTACATAGACATTTGTAATGATTTTAGAATTTCTATCTTAAATTTTATTTCAAATTGTATAAATAGTAGTAATAAAAGTTATTTCAGAAATAAATGTTTATTGCCTGTGAAATTTCACAGGAAGAGACTGAGAAAGACAGTGAAAAACAGAGACAGAGAGAAACAGAGATAGAGATTGATTTATACTAATGGATTGGCTCATATCTTTATGGAGACTGGTGAATCCAAAATCTGCAGCAGATTTTGGAGCAGCAGATTGGAGACTCAGGAGAGCTGATATACGGATGATGTCCAAAGAAATCTTTTGAGATTTCTCTCTTGCTTCCTCTTGTTTGGAGAGACCAGTCTTCTGGTTTGGTTTTTTTTTTTTTTTTTTTTTTTTTTTAGGCCATTAGTCTGATTTGCGGAGAAGGCAATGGCACCCCACTCCAGTACTCTTGCCTGGAAAATCCCATGGATGGAGGAGCCTGGTGGGCTACAGTCCATGGGGTCACTAAGAGTTGGACACGACTGAGCGACTTCACTTTCACTTTTCACTTTCATGCACTGGAGAAGGAAATGGTAACCCATTCCAGTATTCTTGCCTGGAAAATCCCAAGGCCAGAGGAGCCTGTTGGGTTGCCGTCTATGGGGTCGTACAGAGTCGGAAACGACTGATGCGATGCAGCAGCAGCAGCAGCAGCAGTCTGATTTGAGGAGACCCAAGCAGATGATACCACCTTAATGTCAGAAAGTGAAGAAGAACTGAAGAGCTTCTTGATGAAGGTGAAAAAGGAGGGTGAAAAAGGAGGGTGAAAAAGCTGGTTCAAAACTCACCATTCAAAAAACTGAGATCATGGCATCTGTTCCCATCATTTCATGGCAAATAGATGGGGGAAATTTGTAAACAGTGGTAGATTTTATTTCTTGGTCTCTAAAGTCACTGTGGACAGTGACTGCAGCCATGAAATTAAAAGACACTTGCTCCTTGAAAGAAAAGGTATGACAAATCTAGAAAGCATATTAAAAAGCAGAGACATGACTTTGCCAACAAAGGTCTGTACACTCAAAGGTATGGTTTTTCCAGTAGTCATGTATGGATGTGAGAGTTGAACCATAAAGAAGGCTGAGCACTGATGAATTGATGCTTTCAAACTGTGCTGCTGGAGGACTCTTAAGAGTTCCTTGGACAGCAAGGAGATCACACTAGTCAATCCTAAAGAAAATCAACCCTGAATATTCATTGGAAGGACTGATGCTGAAGCTTCAATACTTTGACCACCTGATGTGAAGAGTCAACCCACTGGAAAAGACCCTGATGCTGGGAAAGATTGAGGGAGGAAGGATAAAGGGACAACAAAGGATGAAATGTTTGGGTGGCATCACTGACTCAATGGACATGAGTTTGAGAAAGTTCTTGGAGATAATGAAGGACAGGGAAGCCTGGAATGCTGCACTCCATGGGGTCATGTAGAGCTGGACATGACTTAGGGACTGAACAACAAATCCCATTATGGAAGGCAGTCTACTTATTCTAACATAAAATTAGCCAATACATTCTAAAACTACAAAATAACAGTTATCATACTAGATATCTTAATGAAAATATTAGCATGTAGTTTCTAAATACTTTCCCATTATTAATATTTCAGTTACTAAGTGCATAGGCTTCCCAGATGGCTTAGTGATAAAGAATCCACCTGCCAATGAAGGACACCTGGGTTTGATCCCTGGATCAGGAAGATCCCTTGGAGAAGGAAATAGCAACCCACTCCAGTATTCTTACCTGGGAAATCCCTTGGAGAGAGGACTGTAAGGAGTTCAAAACAGTCAACCTAAAGGAAATCAACCCCGAATATGCATTGGAAGGAATGCTGCTGAAGCTGACGCTCCAATACTTTGGCTACCTGATACAAAGAGCTGACTCGTTGGAAAAGACCCTGATGCTGGGAAAAACTGAAGGCAAAAGGAAAAGGAGGTGACAGAGGATAAGATGGTTCAATAGCATCACCAACTCAATGGACATGATTTGAGGAAACTCCAGGTGATACTCTAGGACAGAGAAGCCTGGTGTTTTGCTGTCCATGGGGTCACAAAGAAACAGACACAATTTAGTGACTGAATAATAACAACAACAAAGACCACATATCAGATACATTGCTATTTATGTATATATGTGTGATTGTAAATTAACAGTAAATTCTCTGAGGAATGAAACAGTGAAGAAGCACTGTACTACTTTGATTTTTATTTTTATAAGAAATATGTATTAATTTGGAGAAGGGAATGGAAACCAACTCCAGTATTCGTGCCTGGAGAAGTCCATGGACAGAGGAGCCTAGTGGGTTGCAGTCTATGAGGTCGCAAAGAGTCAGACACAACTGAGCGACTAACACACATGTATTAATTATATGTTCTAATTTGTGTACATATAAAGTAAAAAAAAATGCAATACTTCTTTAAAAATTGATCTAGAAAAAAAAATATTGTATTCTGTATTTATTTCAGAGTTTACCTACTACTTTGAGATATAACATTTTATTTGATTATCAGCTGCAACTCCATCCCTACATAATCAAGAAAAATGTAGTATGGCCAAGGAAAGGACTTTATGTGAAGCCCTAAGTCCTAGAGCTCTGCCTGGGTTCACTTTTTTAGCCCAGGTTAAACTTTGGATGAAATCATAATTTCTCTAAACTTCAGATTTCAAATATGTAACACAGAAATTATAATGGCAACTAACTCACTCACGGCATGAGAGTCAAATAAGTTTGTGTCTATTAAACCAGTTTTTAAACTGAGAATGCATATCAATGAATATGGGCCATATTTATTACCTGAATTCATATGACCGATAAACAAGGAAGCTAAGAAAATGATCTTAGTTCATTTCAGTCACTCAGTCATGTCTGACTCTTTGCGAACCCATGGACTGCAGCACACCAGGCCTCCCTGTCCATCACCAACTCCCAGAGTTTACCCAAACTCATGTCCAACGAGTTGGTGATGCCATCCAACCATCTCATCCTCTGTCACCTGCCTCTCCTCCTGTCCTCAATCTTTTCCAGCATCAGGGTCTTTTCCAAAGAGTTAGTTCCTTGCATCAGGTGGCCAAAGTATTGGAGTTTCAGCTTCAGCATAAGTCGTTCCACTGAACACTCAGGACTGATCTCCTTTAGGATGGACTGGTTGGATCTCCGTGCAGTCCAAGGGACTCTCAAGAGTCTTCTCCAACACCACAGTTCAATAGCATCAATTCTTCGGCACTCAGCTTTCTTTATAGTCCAACTCTCACATCCAAACATGACCACTGGAAAAACCATATCCTTGATTAGACGGACCTTTGATGGCAAATTAATGTCTCTGCTTTTTAATGTGCTGTCTAGGTTGGTCATAACTTTCCTTCCAAGGAGTAAGCCACCGCTCTCTGCTCCAGCGCCACACAGTCACTCCTCGCTGCTCAGAAAATGATTTGTTAATCTTGTATTCTTTCCCTAATGGTGCACAGTTTCTGCAGATTCAATATGTCATCTTTCAAATATGATAACAAATTGATTAATTGATTCTTATGAATAAATAGAATGTCATTAGCTGCAGTACTGGTGTTAGTTTGGTTTGGGTGGGAAACACCAGTGCACAGAATGAAAGATGTTATCAGTCCCCACACCCTGGAACTGGTCTCAACCAGAATTCATTTAAAAACAAAGCAACACAGAATGAATGCATCCATCTGATTTGAAAATCATACCTGGGACATTACTTTCTAGACATACGTGCATTGGAGATTGGAGATAGGGTAGAATTATCACTCATTTAAAAAGTTGAAACAAAACAAAACAAAAAAACTGAGTCAAATGTCTTGAACACTTTGTAGACCAGGATTCTGTAGTAGAATCAATTTGGGAATCTGTTCATGTAAAGAACAAAAATATACACACTTTCATATTAAAAAAGACATGTGTATGCATATATAAATGAAAACAGTTTGAAAATGATCATAATGGGGTACTCCATCAATAAAATCATACAGAAACTCCAGATTATGGTGAATTTCTTCATGAAAACTAAATTTGGAAGGAAAGATAAGCTTCTCCTCTTAGTTTTAAAAATGTCAAAAGCAGAGCGTCATATACAGGATCTTCAAAACTCAAGTAAGTCATTTGTAACCAGACACAGAAGTAAAATTGGAGTGCAGGAGCCAGAGACATACGTTAACAAATAATCTTTTACCAATACAGTATACTAACGCATATGTATGGAATTTAGAAAGATGGTAACGATAACCCTGTATGCGAGACAGCAAAAGAGACACAGATGTATAGAACAGTCTTTTGGACTCTGTGGGAGAGGGAGAGGGTGGGATGATTTGGGAGAATGGCATTGAAACATGTATAATATCATATATGAAACGAATTGCCAGTCCAGGTTCGATGCATGATACTGGATGCTTGGGGCTGGTGCACTGGGATGACCCAGAGGGATGGTACAGGGAGGGAGGAGGGAGGGGGGTTCAAGATGGGGAACACGTGTATACCTGTGGCAGATTCATATTGATGTATGGCAAAACCAATACAATATTGTAAAGTAATTAACCTCCAATTAAAATAAATAAATTTATATTAAAAAATAATCTTTTTAGTAACTGCATTGTTTATCTACTTTGTCTCTAGAATGAAGATAATAATTTGCCTTAGCAAATATTATAAGGCAAATAATCTATTTGCCTTAGCAGCAATTTAAACGTTAGGGAACATACTATACTTAAAATGTTTTAAAGCAGTGAATAGCACACTCAATAAATGCTATCTACCATTATTACTATTATATTTAAATTACTATTATGTTTACAATGGGGGTGTTGTGATAGAATCAAATAATGCTCATTTATGACTTGGACTCATCAACTAATAAGGAGTTAACTAATTTGAATCTCCTCTAACTCTTAAAGTAAATACTATTCCACTCTTTCTGAAACTACAGTTTTGAGAAATATTAGAAGAATAATAGCTTTCCAATAACAACCAATTAGAAAAAAATAATAAGATGAGCACAATAAAGGACATAAATTGTATGGACCTAACAGAAGCAGAAGATATTAAGAAGAGGTGGCAAGAATACACAATAAAACTATACAAAAAATATCTTAATCCTGTAATGCAAAGTCAAGTGGGTCTTAGGAAGCATCGCTATGAACAAAGCTAGTGGGGGTGATGGAATTCAAGTTGACCTGTTTCAAATCCAAAAGATGATGCTGTGAAAGTGCTGCACTCAATATGCCAGCAAATTTGGAAAACTCAGCAGTGGCCACAGGACTGGAAAAAGTCATTCAAATCCAGAAGAAAGGCAATGCTCAAAATTTTCCAACCCAGGCTTCAACAGTACATGAACCGTGAACTTCCAGATGTTCAGGCTGAATTTAGAAAAGGCAGAGGAACAAGAAATTAAATTGCCAATATCCACTGGATCATGAAAAAGGCAAGAGAGTTCTATAAAAAACATCTACTTTTGCTTTATTGATTATGCCAAAGCCTTTGATTGTGAGGATCACAACAAATTGTAGAAAATTCTGAAAGAGATGGGAATACCAGACCACCCGGCCTGCCACCTGAGAAATCTGTATGCAGGTCAAGAAGTAACAGCTAGAACTGGACGTGGAACAACAGCCTGGTTCCAAATCAGGAAAGGAGTAAATCAAGGTTGTATATTGTCACCTTACTTATTTAACTTAAATGCTAGGCTGAATGAAGCACAAGCTGGAATCAAGATTGCTGGGAGAAATATAAATAACCTCAGATACACAGATGACACCACCCTTATGGCAGAAAGCAAAGAAGAACTAAAGAGCCTCTTGATGAAAGTGAAAGAGGAGAGTGAAATAGTTGACTTAAATAATAGCAAAGAAGCAACTGACAAAGAGTTAATTTCAAAAATATACAAGCAGCTTCTGCAGCTCAATTCCAGAAAAATAAATGACCCAGTCAAAAAATGGGCCAAAGAAGTAACACACATTTCTCCAAAGAAGACATACAGATGGCTAGCAAACATATGAAAAGATGCTCAACATCACTCATTATCAGAGAAATGCAAATCAAAACCACAATGAGGTATCATCTCACGCCAGTCAGAATGCCTGCTATCAAAAAGTATACAAACGATAAATGCTGGAGAGGCTGTGGAGAAAAGGGAATCCTCTTACACTGTTGATGGGAATGCAAACTAGTACAGACACTATGGAGAACAGTGGAGATTCCTTTAAAAACTGGAAATAGAACTGCCATATGACCCAGAAATTCCACTGCTGGGCATACATACTGAGGAAACCAGAATTGAAAGAGACATGTTCATCGCAACACTGTTTACAATAGCCAGGACATGGAAGCAACCTAGATGTCCATCAGCAGATGAATGGATAAGAAAACTGTGGTACATATACACAATGGAATATTATTCAGCCATTAAAAAGAATGCATTTGAATCAGTTCTAATGAAGTGGATGAAGTTGGAGCCTATTATGCAGAGTAAGGTAATTCAGAAAGAAAAACACCAATATAGTATACTAATGCATAGATATGGAATTTAGAAAGATGGTAATGATGACCCTATATGCGAGACAGCAAAAGAGACACAGATATAAAGAACAGTCTTTTGGACTGTGTGGGAGAAGGCAAGGATGAGATGATTTGAGAGGGTAGCGTTGAAACATGTATATTATCATATGTGAAGCAGATCATCGGTCCAGGTTCGATGCATGAGACAGGGTGCTCAGGGCTGGTGCACTGGGATGACCCTGAGCGATGGGATGAGGAGCGAAGTGAGGAGGGGGGTTCTGGATGGGGAACACATGTGCACGTGTGGCTGATTCATGTTGCAGTATGGCAAAACCACTACAATATTGTAAAGTAATTAGTTTCCAATTAAAATAAATTAATTAATTAAAAAAAAAAACCTCAACATTCAGAAAACTAAGATCATCACATCCAGTCTCATCACTTCATGGAAAATAGATGGGGAAACAGTGGAATATTGACAGAATTTATTTTGGGGGGCTCCAACATCACTGCAGATGGTGACTGTAGCCATGAAATTAAAAGACACTTGCTCCTTGGAAGAAAATCTATGACCAACCTAGAAGGTTTATTAAAAAACAGAGACATTACTTTGCCATCTAGTCAAAGCTATGGTTTTACCAGTAGTCATGTATGGATGTGAGAGTTGAACTATATAGAAAGTTGAGCACAGAAGAATTGATGCTTTTGAACTGTGTGTTGGAGAAGACTCTTGAGAGTCCCTTGAACTGCAAGGAGATCCAACCAGTCCATCCTAAAGGAATCAGTCCTGAATATTCATTGGAGGGACTGATGCTGAAACCCCAATAATTTGGCCACCTGTTGCGAAGAACTGACTCATTGGAAAAGATCCTGATCCTGGGAAAGATTGAAGGTGGGAGGAGAAGGGGATGACAGAGTATGAAATGGTTGGATGGCATCACCAGGGCTATAGATATGAGTTTGAGTAGGCTCTGGGAGTTCGTGATGTACAGGGACGCCTAATGTGTTGCAGTCTATGGGGTTGCAAAGAGTTGGACACGACTGAGTGACTGAACTGAATAAGTCTATACTGAAAAGAATAGACATAAGATATTTCAGAGTTTTTAAGGATTGATTATAGCCTTTAAAAAGCACACAAATACTGAGAAAATTTGAGATGCCATTGACTAATATTTTCATTTTGCTTGGAAGCCTGAAAGTGGACAATGCACAAATAATGTTTATAATTTATAGAAGATGTTTTCTTCTCCACCAAACACTTTTTTACAGAGAAATTTGCAACATAAGTGTTTTTATTAAACAGAGGCTAATGATAGCAAATACATTTTATCTGGTAAATTACAGACTGTAGAAGGAGAAAAATGAAACAGGGAAGTTCCTTAAAGGAACAAATAAAGGGAAGCAGAGGAAGAATCTTTTGTTATCCTTTCTTTCCCTCCTTTTTGATACCATTTTATCTTGCTTGGCTAAAATATTTTTTGGTTTAAATATGTATAAATTGATAGAAACTAAACTTTACTCTTATTTATAAATGTATATATACATACACATCTTTCCTTATTGTTGAAAGTTAGCTGAACTGTTCCATTGTTGCCTTGACATCCATTTTGTTTGGCCTTAAACTGACACTAGCCCCTCAAGGAAGCCCATGGCCTAGGAGATAGCTTGCAGAGTCACAAGCAAATTGCAGTTCCTGATATGAATTTCCCAACAACCCTTGTGATCAAAAGTCGCCTTATCTCTTGGGGCTTGTCCTTTGTGCCCCATAGATGAGATCCCTGTGGATCTCACTAAAACCCCACTCTTTTTAGTTTGACTTGACCAAGTGTGCCTTAGCTTCGGAACTCCAAAGCACTCAACCCACAGACCCTAGTGAAGGACTCCAAGTCCTGTGGCTCTCTGTCTGCATCCTGCCTCACCTCCCCTAAGTGGTTCTTCAAGATGTTTCATGTACTCCCCCCAAGACCTGTGAGTAACAAACTCCATCTCAGTTTCTCTTGTGGTCTTCTGTTGAACCACAGCTCACCATCTGGCACCCTGTGTTCCACTTAACAAATATTTATTTCACAAAGTCATAACTCTTATTCAAACATATATAATGGTTGAAATGCATAAATGTAAATAAGTTCCTTTAATTTTGTAACTTATTTATGGTAGCCCATTTATTTTGTTGATCTTTTCAGCATTTATTTACTTAATAGAGCAACACAGAAAATTCCCTCAGATATTTGCAGAAAATAAAATATATTGCTTCTGAAGGCAGGTGTATCCTCAATAGTGGACAGAGAAAACCCACACATATCAACAGAAAGCATATCTGAACATCAAAACAATGAAAAGAATGAGTAGCACGGGTGAGCTACCAACCCTAATGGGTTTTCAGCCTGCATCTGGTATGCTGAGAAAAAGGGAATGTGGATTTAGAGCAATTGCATATTTATTATTCAAGATTGTTAAGAGATTGATTATCTCATGTATTGACTTTTTCAGGTTTTGTAAGCCTCTAAACAGTGCTTTAAAGTAGAGCAATTAATTTTTTTGTTCATTAACTTTAATTATGCTTGGAAGCCTAGAAATCTTGGAGCAATTTCAAAAAATAAGCCTGCTTACTAAATGAATTCTCCCAAGTTTTCAAAAATCAGTAACACCAAAAACATCAGTATGGGCCTGATTAATAAGAAAAAAAAAGGAAACCATAGAAATCTAGATAATGTATGTTAGTTTAAAGTTATAATCAAGTATTGAAAATGTGAAGCAAAGAAGGTATAATAACTGATATCATATATGCCTACTCCTCTCACTATATAATTCTATATAATATGTCTCACTAGAGAAATATTAAGTACAGAAACTTTCTAAAAATGTATCAGTATCTTGAAGGAAATGTTTAAGAGGCAATAGGTGTTCACATGGCACAGCTTAGTATTACCAGTGCATTTTCACTAAGGGCAACAAGTATAACACTTTGCTCTTATTAAGAGCTATAAGATTAACTCACACTTATATCACTGTACCAGGATGATTTTGATAAATTCTTGCATTAAACATTACTAATATGCTTAAATAATTTTGTTATCCAATTTTATTATTTTATACTGAATATGAGTGAAGCAGTTACAAAGTTTTATAGTAATTATAATTAATTAGCATCATTTTTCAATAAATATTTGATATCTGCATATATGTTTTAAAACAATTAACCTTTTCTTTAATATTCAAATAATTCAGAAACTAAAATATTTCACTTACTAAATAATAAGATATACTAAATTTTCTACTAATCTCCTGAGGTTTTCACATTTAGCCAGCTGCATCTGTACGGAGCACAGAGTTACAGAGAAAAATGTTGATTAATTTTTGAAGGAAAAATAAGGCTATTATTCCCCTTGTCAATAAAAACTCATTGATATGTCAAGATATTTTAATAAGTGTACATTAATATCAAGGCCAATAAAGGTGAGAAGAAGTCCATAAAAGAAGCAAAAATTTATAATGGAATATTTATTGCTACAAACTCATTATACATGAGTTAAAATCTTAACATCTTCAATTTAAAATAACACTTTCATTTAAAAACTAGCTAGATCCAGTAGACACCACAATGAAGTTCAGGAAAGATGGGAGATGAGATAGATTTTAAAATATGCAAAAACACACAGTGACATGTTTCTAAGGGATTTGTGGTTCCCTAGGTTTTTAGGAGGTTCTTACATTTTTGAAGTACTTAGGGAAAGATGGCAAGATTCAAAAAATTCTCACAGTCTCCAAAGTAGAGTCTGGTGAAGCTGTTTGTGTTGGAAAGGCAATGAGCAAGTAGCTTCATAAGGTAAAGGAAAGATATCAATAAGATGAAGCCTAGAAACTGTGGATAGATTAAGACAAGTATTTATGTTAATGTGTGCTCATATTAATATTCTAATAGCAGAAAATAAAAGTAACCTAAGTATGTGATCAGTTGTATTATTTATTTCCGTGCTAAAATTCTCATGTTCCCATGATTATTTAATTATGATAAAATTCCCATTCCCTTCTTCAGGGGATCTTCCTGACCCAGGGATCAAACCTGGATCTCCTGCATTATGGGCAGATTATTTACCTTCTGAGCCACCAGGGAAACCTACAAGAGGCAAACAAGTAAACACAAATCTAACAATGAGGACTATAGAGAAAAGCAGAAACAAATAACCAAATCCAAACAACATAAGACAACTAAGCAATGCTTTAAATGGTGTCTTGTGGACCAATTTGATTGAGTTTTCAGGAATACCTTTCTTAGGTAGCTAGACAACACTAAAAATAGGAAAATAGGAAAAATTAACCTTTTTTTCTTTTTTTTGCAATTGTGTTTGTCTTCGCAGCTTGAATACCCCAAAGTGTAACATTTAGCTATTGTTGTTGTTGTTCAGTGACTCAGTTGTGTCCAACTCTTTGCAACCCCATGGACTGCAGCATGCCAGGCTTCCCTGTCCTTCACTATCTCCCAGAGTTTACTCAAACTCATGTCCATTGAGTTGATGATATCATCCAACCATTTTATCTTCTTTTTTTTTTTTATACTCCAATAATTTTTTTTTATTAAAAAAGAAAATAATTTTTCCAGGACTATTTATATTTCCCTAATGTATTTAGGGAGAATATCTATCTATGTTTATTATCTACAATGTAGTCAGTGCTATTAACACAGCCCTCAGTCCTGTCCTGTGTATTCCTACGATGAGAAAGCTGAAACCGGGAGCCACACAAATTGTTCCAAGTCAAACGGCTTGAGGACGGTAGAGCCAGGATCATCCGCTTCTCTTCCTGCTCTCAATCTTTCCCAGCAACAGTTTTCTCCAGTAAATTGGCTCTTTTCATCAGGTAGCCAAAATATTAGAGCTTTAACTTCAGCATCAGTCCTTCCAATGAATATTCAGGGTTGATTTTCTTTAGGATGGACTGGTTTGATCTTCTTGCAGTCCAAGAGACTCTCAAGAGTCTGCTCGCACCACAGTTCAAAAGCATCAATTCTTTCAAGTTCAGCCTTCTTTATGGTCCAACTCTCACATCAATACATGACTACAGGAAAAAAAAAACATAGCTTTGACTATACAGACCTTTGTCGGCAGTCAGGAAAGTGATGTCTCTGCTTTTCAATATGTTGTCTAGGTTTGTCATAGCTTTTCTTCCAAGGAGCAAGCATCTTTTAATTTCATGGCTTCTGCCACTGTCCGTAGTGATTTTGAATCCCAAGAAAATAAAGTCTGTCTCTTTCCATTTCTTCCCCATGAAGTGATGTGACCAGATGATCTTAGTTTTTTGAATGTTGAGTTTTAAGCCAGATTTTTCACTCTCCTCTTTCACCCTCATCAAGAGTCTCTTTAGTTCCTCTTCAATTTCACCCATTAGGGTGGCATCATCTGCATATCTGAAGTTGTTGATATTTCTCCCAGCAATCTTGATTTCAGCTTTTACTTCATCCAGTGTAGCATTTTGCATAATGTATCCTGCATATAAATTAAATAAACAGGGTGACAATATACAGCTTTGACATACTCCTTCCCAATTTTTAACCAGTCTGTTTTATCTATTTTATCCATATGAATATAAATAAAGCCTCATTTCCAGTTTTGTGTTGTTATTTAATTTCTTCACAAGAATAAAATTGTCTGTCAGCATCTGATAGACAATGTAAAAAACCAGTGGTTGATCAACTTTCAGTTATTTCTTTATATTTTCCTCTGGTTATTAGATGCACTTTACTTATTGCTTTAACTTTTTGTTTGGCTAGGGTATTATACCAGCTGGATAGCTAAGTAATGTATTAACAAAGGTTTCTGTAGAAGTTTTATTAGCAGAATTTAGTGATGATTCAAATTACTTTTTGTTTCTTAACATCTGGCTATTGGTTTCTAAACTTTCAACACAAACTAAAAGATTCATACACATTACCATAAATTGAAAAAAAATCTTTAAATTGATATCATAAAAAATAGTTTCAAAATGGAAGAAACGTGGGACTTCCCTGGTAGTCCAGTGGTTAAGATTCTGTGCTTACATTGCAGGGGGCAGGTGTTCAATCTTTGGTCAGAAGGAACTAAGATCCCACATGCCACATGGCACAGTCAAAAAACAAACAAACAAACAAACAAACCCATAAATAAATAGAACAGCTTTAACCAATTTCATTATGGCTTCCCTGAATTCAGAAAGACATATTTCCCTTGCTTGCCAGGGAAAAATCGACTCCACTGCTGAAAAATTTTTAAAAACTGTATGTAAAAGTTTTCAGATATAACCAAAATAAATATGATTGTAGCATATTTGTTTAATTTTGTCTTGCACATATAATGTATATTTTTTCACTCTGAAAATAGATTCAAACAAAAGGAAAATATAAGCACTCTGCTGAATTTATTCATGTGAAATATTTTTGTATGTATTTTGTGATTAACTTTATGTGTTTTTTCATATTACATGATTTTATAAGTCATACTTAACAAGTCATTTAATAATTTAACATTTACGTAATGCTCCTTAGAGATATTATTATCCTTTTAAATGTTAAATAAAAAACTGCTGCTGCTGCTGCTGCTGCTAAGTTGCTTCAGTCGTATCCAACTCTGTGTGATCCCATAGACGGCAGCCCACCAGGCTCCTCCGTCCATGGGATTCTCCAGGCAAAAGTACTGGAGTGGGTTGCCATTCTCTTCTCCGAAATAAAAAGCTAAAACATACATAATTCAATTAATGAGAGATTCATTAGATTATTTTATATATTTCATTAATTTTATATGTGAAAAATCAAATTCACATAATTCAAACTCTTTAAGTAATTCAGATTGAAGAAATGTTCCTTCTATGGATTTCTAATTGCTTGCAACTATATAAAAATATTTTCAAAATACCACATGGGAAAAAGCTGAAGATAGAGACTATTCATGAGAAAAGAAATAGGGCTCTCTTATGGAAAAATAATTTTAATTTTTTTCTATATTAATCACAAAAAATGTACATATATCAGTGTCTATTTTTGGAAAGAAGAGGTAACTCTTCTGGGAAAATACAACTTATTCTTATCTGTAAAAAAATGTCTGAATAAACCATATTGCATATTTTGTGCTTCTTTTAAATTCTTATCCATATTTTATTTAAGTTAAACTTTAAACAAATCTACCTACTGAAGTGAATCTTTTATTAGGTTATTGGAAGTAATTATTAAATGTACACCTTCTATTAATACATTCACTAATCTTTCAATTTTGACTTTTTTAATTGAAGTGGTCAGTGGGATATAAATATTTGAAATATGCATAATTCTATTTTTGAGGTATAATACGATCTAGCAAGTACAACAAAACCTTTAAAACTGAATATTAATAAAACTTTTTAAAGATCATGGTCTAGAAACTATACAATATCTTTATCCATTTTCTACTGAGAGCAGAGCAATCTTCCATTAACATATACATCATTATTAAATGTGCTCATTTTCATGAAAGCCCTGTAACTCTGTAATCTGCCCATATGGCTCTCAAAACTTGAAGTCACTTTAAAAATAGGCAACTGAACCTGATTGCCTCTAGGGTTTGTTTAGGTTTATAGAGTGGTTATGAGCACAGACTCAGGAGCCAAAATGTGTAGAAGTGAATGCCAACTTCTCAGTTTAATGTATGTGTGGCTTCTGATAGCTTGAGAAAAAATAAGGGATGATGTTTTGAAAATGCAGTTTGTTTGTAAGGCAATTGAATCATGCTTTAATTGGGCTACGTGGCTTATGCTTTTTAATCGGTCAGATCATATTTCTAAAAAAATATCACAATCCTCATTCTCTTCTTCAGATGTGGGCAAGAATAGCAGAAGCTTTCACTTGTTTATATCTTATTGTTGATTATTAGTTGTGAGCACTTCTTTAAAATCTTTAGAAAGACTTCAAAACTTCTCACAAGCAATGTAAATCAAATGGTTTATTTATGAAATGTTATTTCACAATGAGTGTATAGCATTAGTGACAACTATTCTAACCCAAAATGATGAGTACCTTTTCTAAACATCTTTTGATACTTTTTAAGTGAGAATAAATTAACATTGATTTTATCTAAATGAAACTCATAAAACTCAACTATATATAGTAGGTCAAAGAGGTGCAAATCACAAATGCAATATTTTTGTCTCTTTTTTAGGTACAAGTGGTTCATGCTGCTACTGCTGCTAAGTCACATCAGTCGTGTCTGACTCTGTGCAACCCCATAGAGGGCATGCCCACCAGGCTCCCCCGTTCCTGGGATTCTCCAGGCAAGAACACTGGAGTGGGTTGCCATTTCCTTCTCCAATGCGTGAAAGTGAAAAGTGAAAGTGAAGTTGCTTAGTCCTGTCTGACTTTTAGCAATCCCATGGACTGCAGGCAAGAGTACTGGAGTGGGTCGCCAGTGCCTTCTCCGACAAGTGGTTCATAGCAGTGTTAAAACAGAGCAAAACTGCAAATGGTAGAGACTTTTTTGCCTGCGCATCATGCAGCAGTAAATCCCCACTGTGTTTCCATTCAGAGTCCTGTTTCAGCATCATTATCATTGACAGGACAGTGTTAAGTAAGGCAGTGTTAGCTTTTAGGAACACATTTATGGTCTACTAATCAATTATTTACTATCCTAGAGAAAACAGAGACCTGTTTAAATGCACACAATATTTATAGAAGCTAAAGTTATCAGTGCTGCTAAAAGAAATCAGGCAGAAGAATATGTTTTATGTTATAAAACCAAGTTAAATATTGCCTTTGTAAATTGAGAGAATCTTGACTTTTCTGGAAACTTGTATTTAAAAGGAAACTAAATGTTACTACTCAGAAATTTATTAGGGCTTCCCTAGTGTTTCAGACAGATGGTAAAGAATCTGCCTGGAATGCAGGAGACCTGGGTTCAATCCCTGGGTGGAGAAGATCCTCTGAAGAAAGGAATGGCTACCCACCCTAGTATTCTTCCCTGGGGAATTCCATGAACAGAGGAACTCAGCAGAGTACAGTCCATGGGATCGCAAAGAGTCAGAAACAACTGAACAACTAACCCATTCACTTTCAGAAGTTAATTCACATGAAAATGGCTTTTAAATAGAAAACTAACAGCACTTATTTATACTTAGTTTTGAAGTATCCTCACTCAGATGATTTTAAGGTTTGCCTTTATTAGCTAAACCAAAAATATAAGCAAAATAATTGCACATTTTCAACTGGAACAATATTTTCCAATTCTAACCGAAATTAGCAATGTGACTTTTCAAATTTAGTTTATGAATGGACTCCAAGATTAAGCAAAATAAAGTTTTAAAATAAAGAATATCTTTAGTATTATACTTTAAAAGAGGCAATTTGGGAAATAACTTATTTACCAAACTTGAAATACTGTTTCCACACATGATAGGTGGTGGGTTCTAAAATCTTACATGTGGCTTCAAATTTTCATTTTCTCGTTTCATTTTGATTTATTTTGAGCAATTAAAAAATCTGACTTTTGCTTTCTTCATTTCATACATTAGAATAATAATAGAATCAACCTTGCAAAGTCATTTGTGGACGTGTGTAATATCTACACAGTATTTAGCATAGCAATCTTCACAAAGGAAGAAACAACTAGAATGGTTATAATTCAAATAAGGATTCTGCCTTTCTGTAATTTTTTTATTATAAAAACATTTAAATATATACAAAATAGAGAATTATTTTAAATGCATGGCAAAATTTAGAATTAACAAATGTGAGTGAATTTTAGACATATGACAACTATTATTGTAAGCAAAATAAGAAACTAAAAAATATGTATCAGAAACAAAAGTTTAATTATTCTAGTATGAAAAATTCATTTAAATATAGAAGACAAAAGAGTACTAACCCTAAAGAAAAGTTAACAGAATCACAAATAGAACAAATGTATTTTTAATCACATGAAAAGATGTTAAACCTTTTATAATAAGAGGAATACAAATAAAAATTAAGAAAACACTTTCCACCTTTCAGATGGGCAAAATGAAAGAACTTGAAAATGCTCTTATTTGACAAAGTCATGGGAAATTCTCACATAATGAAAATAAAATATTAATGCAATCTTATAAAAAAAAACTTGACAATAACTAAAAGTATTGTGTATCTATTTACTGTTTGGCCCACAATCCTATTCTAGAAATACATCTCAAAGATTCACAGGCAAAATGAGAACACAATATATATAGGACACCTGGTAACAGCAAAAGACTGAGGGCAAAGAAGTAGCCATTCACAAGGGGATTGACTGAATAAACAATGCTGCACCAAGGACATAGAATACTGAGAACAATAACAAACAAAAGTAACCTTAGAATATTACTAGGAATCCACTACAGCATGATCTTTAGAGAATATTATTAACTGAATAAAGCATAAACACACTTATTGCAGAAAGCAAAGACGAACTAAGGAGCCTCTTGATGAAACTGAAAGAGGAGAGTGAAAAAGTTGGCTTAAATCTCAACATTCAGAAAACTAAGATCATGGCATCTGGTCCCATCACTTCATGGGAAATAGATGGGGAAACAATGGAAACAGTTATAGACTTTACTTTTTGGGCTTCAAAATCACTGCAGATAGTAACTGAAGCCATGAAATGAAAAGACACTTGCTCCTTAGAAGAAAAGCTATGACTAATCTAGACAGCTTATTAAAAAGCAGAGACATTACTTTGCCAACAAAGGGCCATCTAGTCAAAGCTATGGTTTTTCCAGTAGTCATGTTTGGATGTGAGAGTTGGACTGTAAAGAAAGCTGAGCACCAGAGAATTGATGCTTTTGAACTGTGGTGTTGGAGAAGACTCTTGAAAGTCCCTTGGACTGCAAGGAGATCCAACCAGTCCATTCCAAAAGAAATCAATCCTGAAAATTCATTGGAAGGACTGATGCTGAAGCTGAAATCCCAAAACTTTGGCCAGTGGATGTGAATAACTGAGTCATTTGAAAAAACCCTGATGCTGGGAATGATTGAAGCTGGGAGGAGAAGGGGATGACAGAGGATGAGATGTTTGGATGGCATCACTAACACAATGACTCCAGGAGTTGGTGATGGACAGGGAAGCCTGGCATGCTGCAGTCAATGGGGTCGCAAAGAGTCTGACAGGACTAAGTGACTGAACTGAACTGAATTGTTTCTTATTACTGTGATTATCTTAGAATTAATGTCACATGAAGGCTGGAGAAAGGATGGAACAGGTTTTTACATCTATGTGCCAATAACAAAGATAATATCAAAAAGTTATTTAAGGGTGATGATAAGAAAATACCTATGAACTTCTGTAATATGAAACTGTGAATATTTCAAGTGTCTAAGTATATGTTAGTACACACAGTTTGCTTTTATATTGGATGAGACATGCTTCACCTATTTCCTGTTAAGCAGTTATCCAAGTCCTACACTAAGAATGTTGCACAAATATTCCTGTAAATAGGGTAATATTTATCATAGTCCCAATTAGGAAATTGTTATCTTTTCTATGGAAAAAGAGGGAAACTTTTGAATGAGCTATGTCACAGACAATCCACAATAAAATTTCACTATTTTCATAAGCTATTTTTGTTTTAAATTCTGCTTCAGTTATTTGCCAATTGAGAGGGTAAAATTGCAAGAAATATTGTTTATTCAAAACTGATTATGGCCACAACCCTGTAGGTAGTCTGCTTTAGAGAAATCACTATTCAATGTCTTTACAACATCTGCTCCCTTTCTTCTGTCTTATCACTTGACTCTCAATTTTGCTCACTTTTCTGTGAGCCTCCAAGAGAAACTGGGGCTTTTTTAAGCCATAGGGAGTGAATTATGATAGGTCTAAATTGTTCTTGGTGGCTTTAATCCCCTTGAATAGTAATAGGCATTACATTGCCATATGAGGCATGTTTGTCCAATGAAACAAAAAAGAAAGTTTGCTGCAGGTTTTCTCAAAAAGGCTTTCTAGCCCTTACACAGGAAAAAAAGATTAAAATGTTCTCGTTTCCTTCCACAGTGTTATTACCTGCATATAGTGCCTCGAAGTGTGACAATAGTCTTGGAACCATGAGGGAACAAGGTCTAAAAGGCTAATGCTTGGATAGTAGTGCAGATAAATATAAAAGAAACTGGGCTTTGGGGAATATTGTTGAGCCACTGAAATGATCCAACTGTGGGACTGCATTATCTCAGGAGTTTTGCTACTTGAGATAATAAAAGCCATCATTTTAAGTTATTTACAGTATTATATTTTCAAATGTATGTTTAGTCCTTATGCAAAATTTCAATGAGTTAATTCTTTGCACATTAGCATTAAATGTAAACACAAGGTTAGTAGTATTGCATAAAAAGAAAATCTTAAATTAGAATTAGATAAATTCATTATAAAGGCTAATTATGTGAAGTTCACAATAAAAGTACTATGAAGGTAAAAAAGCTATATTTAGGTTTCTATAAAGTTTACTTTGCACTTTATCAGTATTTTTTTTTTCTTGCTTAAAAAAGTTATTGCCTATCAGTAAGAAAAAAAAACAAGTTTCAGAGTATGTTACGTTAACACAATTTGGAAAAAAAAAAAAAAGAATACATACCTAACCACAACTCCCAGTGGAAAAGTAGCCCAGACGCTCGCAACCACTACCAGTGGGCGGGGGCTGGATAGGGAAGCACAGGTTGCATGCTTAGGGTAAGGACCAGGCCTGAATGTCCTGAAGACAATCCGAGGAAGCTAACATGAGATAGCAATCCAAACTGTGAGATCGCCAGAGAGAAGAAAAGAAAAGAAAAAAAAAAAAAGAGAGAGAGAGAGAGAGAGAACTTTTCCCCAAAAAACTGTAACTTAAGGCACCCTGGCCCTCTCATAGAACAAAGGATTGAGTGAACACTAAAGGAGAGCTAGAGGCTACATACTGGTCCCTCCCGCCACCAGAGGTAGACTGGCAGGCGGTAGACAGCCAGAGCCAGAAGGCAAGGGGCTATCTTGGCCCCAGAGACTGGCATCCCCCACCAAACTGTGAGCAGGCTCCCAGTTGCTAAATAAATCTTCCTGGGATCCTGGAAGGTTGACATCTGCAAGGAGGGTTGCAGCCAGAGATCAGCTCCCCAGAGGAGACACATGGCACACCTGAGATGGTGCTCTCACAGCACACCTGGGAAACTGAGCAGCTGGGACAGGGAGGTGATTAAGACACACAGCCCACCTGGGACAGTGAGCTCACCAAGCACCTGGTCGCCTGAGCTGCTCGGACCTAGGAAGGGCACAAAATGCACACCCAACCAAGTCTGTGCCTTTGTGGAATACCCAAGAACCTGAACCTGAGCATCTTAGACCAGGGAAATGCACAAAATGCAGGGCCCACTTTGAACAGTTCCCCTGCTGAGCAACCCGGAGCCTGAGCAGTGTAGACCAGGAAAGCATAGATCGCCATGACCTGGGGCAAACCTAGTTTGGGCCATACACTGTGAGCACTCCCCACACATGCCAGTGATATTTTCTTGCAGTGTTCCTCCCTCTCCACAACACAACTGAACAAGTGAGCCTAAATAAGTGACCACCTTTGCCCCCTTGTGTCAGGGTAGAAATTAGACACTGAAGAGACTTGCAACTGCTACTGCTGCTACTGCTAAGTCGCTTCAGTCGTGTCTGACTCTGTGCGATGTCAGCCCACCAGGCTCCCCCATCCCTGGGATTCTCCAGGCAAGAACACTGGAGTGGGTTGCCATTTCCTTCTCCAATGAATGAAAGTGAAAAGTGAAAGTGAAGTCGCTTAGTCATGTCTGACTCTTAGCAACCCCATGGACTGCAGCCTACCAGGCTCCTCCATCCGTGGGATTTTCCAGGCAAGAATACTGGAGTGGGGTGCCATTGCCTTCTCTGGAAGAGACTTGCAAACAGGAAGCCAAAATAAACAGAGAGGGAAATGCCCTGGAAGTAACAGTTGCAACAGATTGAAACCTGTAGTTAACATTGACTAAGCATTGGAAGGGGCCTATAGACCTTGAGAAGTATAAGCTGGAACAAGGAACTATCTGAAACTGAACTGACCCCACACTGCCCTTAACAGCTTCAGAGAAATTCCTAGATATATTTATACTATTACCATTTTTAATTTTTTTTACTTTTAAGTTCTTTATGACTTCTTTAATTTTCATTTTTATAACCTACTATTACCTTGCCAAAAAAGACCTATATTTAAAGAAAATTCATATATATGTATTCTATAATTTTTGTGATTAATTTTTAATTGATTTTTGTATTTTTAATATTGTATTTTTGAGAGTCTAACCTCTAGATTTTTAATCTTTGATTTTTGGTATTTTTATCAATTTTGTACACTTTTTTCTTTTTTTTTTAATTTAAATTTATTTTAATTGGAGGCTAATTACATTACAATATTGTATTGGTTCTGCCACACATCAACATGAATTCACTACGGGTGTACAAGTGTCCCCCATCCTGAACCCCCCTCCCACCTCCCTCCCCATACCATCCCACCGGGTCATCCCAGTGTACCAGCCCCAAGGATCCTGTATCAAACCTGGACTGTCGATTCGTTTCTTATATGATATTATACATGTTTCCATGCCATTCCCTCAAATCATCCCACCCTCTCCCTGTCCCACAGAGTCCAAAAGACTGTTCTATACATCTGTGTCTCTTTTGCTGTCTCGCATACAGGGTTATCATTACCATCTTTCTAAATTCCATATATATGCATTAGTGTACTGTATTGGTGTTTTTCTTTCTGGCTTACTTCACTCTGTATAATAGGCTCGTTTCATCCACCTCATTAGAACTGATTCAAATGTATTCTTTTTAATGGCTGAGTAATACTCCATTGTGTATATGTACTACAGCTTTCTTATCCATTCATCTGCTGATGGACATATAAATCTCCAGTACCCATTTTTACTTAGGAGTGTGATTATTGGTATGATTGCTCTCTGCAGTTTTGACTCCCTCTCTTCTACTCCAGGTTACCTCTATCTCCTTCCTCCTTCTTCTCTTCTCCATTTAACTCTGTGAACCTCTCTGGGTGTTCCAGACTGTGAAGAGTACATAGGGAATTGATTACTGGCTAGATTGGTCTTCCCCTTTTGACTCCCCCTCCTCTCCTCCTGGTCATTTCTATCTCCCTCCTCCCTCTTTTCTTCTCCATGTAACTCTGTGAACCGCTCTGGGTGTTCCTCACTGTGGAGAACTGTTTCACCATTAACCTAGATGTTTTATCATCTGTGCTGTATGAATGAATAAGTCTTGAGGCTACTGTAAGAATAAGACTGAAAGTCAGAGGTAGGAGGCTTAAATCCAAAACTTGAGACCACCTGAAAACTCCTGACTCCAGGGAACATTAATAGATAAGAGCTCACCCAAAGGTCTCCATAAATACACTGAAACCAAGCTCCACCCAAGAAGTTCCAGAGCAAGACATACCACGCTATTTCTCCAGAAACACAGGAACACAGCCCTGAGCATTAAAATACAGGCTGCCTAAAGTCACACCAAACTTCAAAACTCACTACTGGACACTGCATTGCACTCCAAAGATAAGAGATACACCTCCATGCACCAGAACACAAATGCAAGCTTCCCTAAGCAGAAAACCTTGACAAGCCACTAGTCCAAACCCACCCACAGGGAGCAACCTCAACAATAAAGAGGAATCACAAATTTCAAGCCTTCAGAAAGACCACCCCAAACACAGCAATATAAACAAAATGAAAAGGCAGAGAAATATTCAGCAGGTAGAGGAACATGATAAATACCCACCAAACCAAACAAAAGAGGAGGAGACAGGGAATCTACCTGAAAAAGAATTCAGAAAAATGATAGTAAAGATGATCCAAAACCTTGAAAACAAAATGGGGCTACAGATAAATAGATTAGAGACAAGGATTGAGAAGATGCAAGAAATGTTTAACAAGGACCTAGAAGAAATAAAAAAGAGTCAATCAATAATGAATAATGTGATATCTGAAATCAAAAGCACTCTGGAGGGAATCAAAAGTAGAATAACTGAGGCAGAAGAGAGGATAAGTGAGGTGGAAAATAGATTGGTTGAAAAAAATATAAAGCAGAAAGTAAAAAAGAACAAAGAATTTAAAAAGATGAAGACGTCCTCAGAGATCTCTGGGACAATGTTAAATGCCTCAGCATTCGAATCATAGGAGTCCCAGAAGAAGAAGACAAAAAGAAAGAACATGAGAGAATACTTGAGAAGCTAATAGTTGAAAACTTCACTAAAATAGGGAAAGAAATAGACACCCAAGTCCAAGAAATCCAGAGCATAGTAAACAAGATAAACCCAAGCCAAAACACCCCAAGACACATATTAATCAAATTAACGAAGTTCAAACACAAAGAACAAATAATAAAAGCAGTATGGGAAAAGCAACAAATAACACACAAGGAGATCCGCATAAGGATAACAGCTGATCTTTCAATAGAAACTCTTCAGGCCAGAAAGGAATGGCAAGACATACTTAGTGATGAAAGAGAAAAACCTACAACCCAGATTACTATAACCAGCAAAGATCTCATTAAAATATGAAGGATAAATCAGAAACTTTACAGACAAGCAAAAGCTGAGAGAATTCAATACCACCAAACCATCTCTTCAACAAATCCTAAAGGATCTTCTCTAGACAGGAAACACAGAAAAGGTGTATAAACTTGAACCCCAAACAACAAAGTAAATGATAATGGGATCATACATATCAATAATTGCCTTAAATGTAAACGGATTGAATGCCCCAACCAAAAGACAAAGACTGGCTGAATGGATACAAAAGTAAGACCCTTATATATGGTGTCTACAAGAGACCCACTTCAAAACAAGGGACACATACAGACTGAAAGAGAAGGACTGGAAAAAGATATTTCATGCAAATGGAGATCAAAACAAAAACAAAAACAAAACAGGAGTAGCAATACTCAATCAGATAAAATAGACTTTGAAATAAAGGCCGTGAAAAGAGACAATGAAGGACACTACATAATGATCAAAGGATCAATCCAAGAAGAAGGTATAACAATTATAAATATGTATAAGCATCTAACATAGAAGCACCACAATATATAAGGCAAATGCTAACAAGTATGAAAGCATAAATTAACAGTAACACAATAATAGTGGGAGAGTATAATATCCCACTCACACCTATGAATAGATCAATTAAACAGAAAATTATCAAGGAAACACAAACTTTAAATGATGTAATGGATCAGTTAGACCTAATTGATATCTCTAAGACATTTTACCCCAAAACAATGAATTTCACCTTTTTCTCAAGTTCACAGGAAACATTCTCCAGGATAGATCACACTTGGGGCCATAAATCTAAACTTGGTAAGTTAAACAAATTGAAATCATTTCAAGCATCTTTTCTGATCACAGTGCAGTAAGATTAGATGTTAACTACAAGAAACAACTATTGAAAATACAAACCTATGGAGGCTAAACAACACACTTCTGAATAACTGACAGATCACAGTAGAAATGAAAATGTGCACAGAAATGAATGAAAATGAAGACACGACAAACCAAACCCATGGGACTCAGTGAAAGCAGTACTAAGGGGAAGGTTCATAGCAATACAAGCCTACCTCAAGAAACCAGAGCAACATCAAATAAATAACCTAACTCTACACCTAAAGTAACTAGGAAAAGAAGACATGAAGAACCCCAGGGTTAGTAAAAGGAAAGAGATTATAAAAATCAGAGCATAAATAATTGAAAAAGAAACAAAGGAGACTATAGCAAAAATCAACAAAACTAAAAGCTGGTTCTTTGGGAAGGTAAATAAAATAGACAAACCATTAGCCAGACTCATCAAGAAACAAAGGGAGAAGAATCAAATCAACAAAATTAGAAATGAAAATGGAGAAATCAGAACAGACAACACAGAAATACAAATAATCATAAGAGACTACTATCAGCAACTATATGCCAATAAAATGGACAACTTGGAAGAAATGGACAAATTCTTAGAAAAGTACAACTTTCCAAAACTGAACCAGGAAGAAATGGAAAAATTTAACAGGCACATCACAAACATGGAAATAGAAACTGTAATAAAAAATCTTCCAACAAACAAAAGCCCAGGACCAGATGGCCTCACCAGGTGAATTCTTCCAAAAATTTAGAGATGAGCTAACACCTATCCTACTCAAATTCTTCCAGAAAATTGCAGAGGAAAGTAAACTTCCAAACTCACCATCACCACCATCACCCTAATACCAAAACCTGACAAAGATGCCACAAAAAAAGAAAGAAAAAAAAAAGAAAGAAAGAAAGAAAGAAAACTACAGGCCAATATCATTGATGAACATAGATGCAAAAATCCTTAGCAAAATTCTAGCAAGCAGAATACAACAACACATTAAAAGATCATACATCATGATCAAGTGGGCTTTATCCCAGGGATGCAAGGATTCTTCAATATTCACAAATCAATCAATGTGATACACCACATTAACAAATTGAAAAATAAAAGCCATGTGATTATCTCAATACATGCAAAGACAGCTTTTGACAAAATTCAACATCCATTTAGAGATAAAAATCCTCCATAAAGCAGGCATAGAAGGAACATACCTCAACATAATAAAAGCCATATATGATAAACCCACAGCAAACAGTATCCTCAATGGTGAATAATTGAAAGAATTTCCCGTAAAGTCAGGAACAAGATGGATGCCCACTCTCATCACTATTACTCAACATAGTTTTGGAAGTTTTAGCCACAGCAATCAAAGGAAAAGAAAAAAAAGGAATCTAGACTGGAAAACAAGAAGTAAAACTCTCACTGTTTGCAGATGACATGATCCTCTAAACCCTAAAGACTCCACCAGAAAATTACTAGAGCTAATCAATGAATATAGTAAAGCTTCAGGACATAAAATTAACACACAGAAATGCCTTGAGTTCCTATACACTAACAATGAGAAAAGAGAAAGAGAAACTAAGGAAATAATTCCATTCACCATCGCAATGAAAAGAATAAAATACTTAGGAATAAATCTACCTAAAGAAACAAAAGATCTCTATATAGAAAACTATAAAACACTGATGAAAGAAATCAAAGATGACACAAATAGATGGAGAAATATACCATGTTCATGGATTGGGAGAATCAGTATAGTGAAAATGAGTATACTACCCAAAGCAATTTATAGATTCAATGCAATCCCTATCAAGCTATAAATGGTATTTTTGAGAGAACTAAAACAAATAATTTCACAATTTGTATGGAAATACAAAAAAACCCTTGAATAGCCAAAGCTATCTTGAGAAAGAAGAATGGAACTGGAGAAATCAATGTGCCTGACTTCAGACTATACTACAAATCTACAGTCCAAAACCACAATGAGGAACCATTTCATGCCAGTCAGGATGGGTGCTATTAGAAAGTCTACAAACAATAAATGCTGGAGAGAGTGCAGAGAAAAGGGAACTCTCTTACACTGTTGGTGGAATGCAAACTAGTACAAACACTATGGAGAACAGCATGGAGATTCCCTAAAAAAACTGGAAATAGGACTGCCATATGACCTAGCAATCCCACTGCTGGGCATACACACTGAGGAAACCAGAATTGAAAGAGACACGTGTACCCCAATGTTCATCACAGAACTATTTACAATAGCCAGGACATGGAAGCAACCTAGATGTCTATCAACAGACAAATGGATAAAAAAGCTGTGGTATATATACATAATGGAATATTACTCAGCTATTAAAAAGAATGCTTTTGAATCAGTTCTAATGAGGTGGATGAAACTGGAGCCTATTATACAGAGCAAAGTAAGTCAGAAATAAAAACACCAATACAGTATACTGCAATGGCACCCCACTCCAGTCCTCTTGCCTGGAAAATCCATGGATGGAAGAGCCTGGTAGGCTGCAGTCCATGAGGTTGCTAAGAGTCGGAAATGACTGAGCGACTTCACTTTCACTTTTTACTTGCATGCATTGGAGAAGGAAATGGCAACCCACTCCAGTGTTCTGCCCTGGAGAATCACAGGGACAGGGGAGCCTGGTGGGCTGCCGTCTATGGGGTGGTACAGAGTCGGACACGACTGCAGTGATGTAGCAGCAGCAATGCATATATATGGAATTTAGAAAGATGGTAACAATGATTCTATATACGAGGCAGCAAAAGAGATACAGATGTAAAGAACAGACTTTTGTACTCTGAGGGAGGAGGCTAAGGTGGGATGATTTGAGAGAAATAGCATTGAAACATGTATATTACCATATGTGAAATAGATCACCAGTCCAGGTTCTATGCATGAGACAGGGCATTGCATGAGACAGGGCTGGTGCACTGAGACGACCCTGAGGGATGAATGGGGAGAGAGGTTCAGGATGGGGGACACATGTACACCCAGTGGCTGATTCCTGTCAATGTATGGCAAAAACCACTACAATATTGTAAAATAATTAGCCTCCAATTAAATTAAAAATGATTTTATAAAAATAAATGTTAACTATAAGACAAAATAAATTAGGAAAACTGGTATAATTATTCATATAAAAGGAAAAAAGGGTTTCTTTTTTGTAATACTTTGAGACTAAGAGACAGATTATTTTGTTGATTCATGTTGAATTAACTGATAATTTTAGTTCTATACACTTTTAAAGGAGCAATGTTTAGGAGACATGTTTGTCACTACAAAGTAGTTTGATAAAGTATTGACCATAAGTGATGCTGAAGCGCCAACACTTTGGTAAACAGCCAACTCATCGGAAAACACCCTGATGCTGGGAAAGATTGAGGGCAGGAGGGGAAGCGAGCTACAAAGGAAGAGATGGTTAGATGGCAACATTGACTCAATGGACATGAGTTTAAGCAAGCCCCAGGAGATGGTGAAAGACTGGGAAACCTGCTGTGCTACAGTTCATGAGGTCATAAAGAGTTGGACATGACTGAGTGACTGAACACCAAAAACAACAAAACAAGTAAAAAATAAATAAAAGTCTAACACAACACTTATTTTGTTGTTGTTGTTCAGTCACTCAGTCATGCCCAACTTTTTGTGATCCTATGGATTGTAGCCCATTGGGCTCCTTTGCCCATGGGATTTTTCAGGCACAAATACTGGAGTGTATTGCCATGTCCTTACATATGTTTAAAGGCTGTAAGAACAAAACAGTACAAAAACAAGGAATAACATGAACATATATCTTATGTGGTCTGCAAAGACTGAAATATTTCTCAGCTAGCCCCTTAGGAAAAGTTTGTACACCCTTGGCTTAGAAGCTTATGTTAAAGCTTTCAATGGGTGGGTACATAGCAGCCTTCAATTTATTAATAATTTGTCCTTATTATTAATGATTTGACTCTTCTAGGATCTCCTTTCCAAACCCCACTTGATGAACAAGGACTCTACTCAGCTGTTTAAACACTTCTCTGTTCTACATGAATTCTTTGCTCAGTAATCTCACAAGATGCCTGCATGTTTTAATAGTCATCTGACTCAACAGTATGCCTGCACATATTTTTAGCATTCTTTATTTCTCTGTGGACCTCTGTTTTGCAACTTACAGATACCTCACCTTGTCTCTCTGAATTCTGATCGTCTCAACTTAAGAGGATTGTAAGGCTCTGTTTGGGATCCACATCCCTGCTTCCTGACATGGAAAGTGACATCCAACAGCATATAAGGCTCACAGTAACCCTGTGCTATTTCTTGGCTAAGATCTGCTTATATTTTTAAATATGTCTTTTTGTCCAGTTTTCCAGTTGTGAACATCTGAATGTAGGTTCTGACCCTGTTCTTGATCATATTTGGAAGTGAAAAGTCCACTTAGCTTTTATTTTTAAATGTTAGCCAGTATGTGTGCTGTGGGTACTCAGTCATGTCTGACTCTTTGGGACCCCATGGACTGTAGTCTGCCAGGCTCCTCTGTCCATGGGGATTCTCCAGGTAAGAATATTGGAGTGGGTTGCCATGCCCTTCTCCAGGGAATCTTCTCAACCCAGGTGTTGAACCCAGGTCTCCTGCATTGCAGGTACATTCTTTACCATCTGAGCCACCAGGGAAGCCTTGTATCTGAATTTAACAAAAAAAGGCTTAAACATATAATTCATGTTTTTACATGGAATATTACAGAACTTCTTCCCTATCTAATTCCAGAGAGCCCATTTAATTCTGTAAAACTTGTTAATAGTCCAGTGTGAGGTTGCCTGTTTGAAGTAAAAGCTGACTTTCTGTAGAAGACCAAAAACCTGGTTCCTAAAACCACACTTTGTAACAATTAAGATCAGTTGCAGGTTAATATTCCATTGATGAAAAAAAATTAAAAAAAAAAAAAAAGGTAAGAGACCAACATCATACTTTTGCTGTTATTTATTTATTTATTTTTTAATATGTTGCTGTTGCTACTGCTGCTTAGTAACAAAGTCATGTGACACCAGGTACTATAGCCTGCCAGGCTCCTTTATCCATGGGATTTCTGAGGCAAGAACACTGGAGTGGGTTGCCATACCTTTCTCTAGGGGATCTTCTGGACCTAGAGATAAAACCTGACTCTCTTAAATTGCAGACAGATTCTTTAGCATTTGAGCCACCAGGAAAGCCCTAGCACCTCTAAATTTTAGGAAAATATAATATAAAGTAAATGTTTTTAGTATTTAATGTTTTAGCTGAACAAACCAACAGTAAAAATAAGATCACTGCTTACAGAATAAAATTCCTTAGAAAATATAAATAATATAATGATATTTTAAAATATAAATTTATTTATTTTAATTGGAGGTTAATTACTCTACAATATTGTATTGGTTTTGCCATACATGAACATGAATCCGCCACAGGTATACACATGTTCCCCATCCTGAAGCCCCCTCCCTCCTCCCTCCCTATACCATCCCTCTGGGTCATCCCAGTGCACCAGCCCCAAGCAACCAGTATCATGCATCGAACTTGGACTGGTGATTTGTTTCATATATGATATTATACATGTTTCAATGCCATTCTCCCAAATCATCCCACCCTCTCCCTCTCCCACAGAGTCCAAAAGACTGTTCTATACATCTGTGTCTCTTTTGCTGTCTCGCATACAGGGTTATCATTACTACCTTTCTCTTATCCACCTCATTAGAACTGATTCAAATGTATTCCTTTTAATGACTGAGTAATACTCCATTGTGTATATGTACCACAGCTTTCTTATCCATTCGTCTGCTGATGGACATCTAGGTTGCTTCCATGTCCTGGCTATTATAAACAGTGCTGTGATGAACACTGGGGTACATATGTCTCATTAATTCTGGTTTCCTCTGTGTGTATGCCCAGCAGTGGGATTGCTGGGTCATAAGGTAGTTCTATATTTGAAAAGAATCTACACTTATTAGAAATTAAAGTGATTTTCTGTAAATAGTTTAGGAAAAATAATTTAAATTTGAAGAAAAACTGATAAAATATTTTTTCTAATATTTATCTTCACTACTTAGACATTTATATATGTCTGAAAATTTTATATTTAAGCCTTCTGATATTTCATGTTGTTAGGTAGTTAGAATAGGGAAAATGACTCCAAAATGATGGTGGCTAAAAGACAAGGAAGGGAAAAGTCCGTGAAAATAGAACAAAGGAAGGTCAAAGAAAGGTCCAAGGACTGGAGTGAGGACTTCAGGTAGAACAGCACTCCTGGCTGACCCCAATTTGCATAGGGCAGGCCCAGGGCGAAGAAAACATATAAAAGGAGGAGCCAAGCGCTCTCTTACTGGCTCTCTCCCACATGCGTCTGCTCTGTCCCTCTCCCTCCCCCTCCCCCTCCCCCTCCCGCGTGCTAGGGCGCTCTTCTTTTCGCGTCTTTGGATTGACGTGCCCTCACACCTTGAAGATGAATTTTCCTGCTATCTTCTAAATAAAATAGAGCTGTAATGCTGTGCTGTAACACTGATTTGTCTAAGAGCTATAACATGGTCCGTTTGAGACCTGAGAGCTATAACATGGTCTGTCCAAGACCCGAGAGCCGTGACACACCGAGGGGTCTTTAATGTCTGTCACTCCAAATCTTTGTTGTGACAAGACAAAAACCAAGGAGCATACACTCGCCTGACAATATCAATAGCTAATGTACACTGAATCCTTATAATAGTGTTATGCCACCATGGAACATATTTTACTAGCAGCAATTAAAGTTGTAATAGCTGATAACAATTTTTGAAATTTTATTTTGTGCTAGGTAACACCCTAAAGTTTTTACAGATATTAACTAAATTTATTTGTATAATAATCCTCTTAGGAAGAACCATGAATAACCCAGTTTCACAGTGCAATATTTGAAAATAAGAAATATTTAATATGTGATTGGTTCATGCTGTGATAATTTAAGTGTCAGAGCTGAGAAATAAGCTCCTGTTTTCCAAAATTTTTAATTTATTTATAAGTAATGAAATAAATCATCCTATTTTATTAATATATAAAATATTTCCAAAGGCAAATTAGTTGGGATAGCCAAATTACAGAGTAATTCAGTCGTAAAGAATATTAATAGCCATATAGCAGAAATATGCTTTGAATGTTAAAGTGCCATCTTCTTTACTTAGTGTGTTAGTATATAACTGCTAAGTGAAATACATTTGACAGCATCTGAGACAACTATACGGTCAATATTATAATGTTCTGACTGCAAGGAAAATGTTTCTTGGTTTTGTATTACATGTATTTCCATTTAATTCAGTCATTATGATTTCTCATGTAAAAACTCAGAGATCATCTCAAATCTGTATTCCACAGGAAACCAAAGATCATTATTAATGCTCTTCTGATTCTTCTCTTTTCTAGGTCAAAATCTGATAATGAGATTGAATGGTTGTGCTTAATTCGTTGTAAGTATATGCAAAATAAACATGTGTGAGAGATTTTATTTAACTCATCATGAGGCGACCAATAATTGTTGAAATTCAAACAAAAACTTGAGAAGTTTAGTATACATGGGCAATTTAATAAATAAATTTAAGAAAAGTACAAATTTATGGTTTTTTATACAAAATTGGTTAATGTTCAACAAGGCAATAAACCAAAATATTTGGGGCTATATATTCTGTGGTTATTCAAATCTCTACTAGACAAAAATATACAAATTAACTTCTGCCCAGAGTTTTAAATTGTTTATTAAGATGCTCAGAACTACACTGGCCAACAATCTTTTATGATTATTTCTAAGAATTTAGGTACTTTTTTCCTAAAATCAAACAAAACATTCTTTGAAACTTAAAGAATCTCATTTCAATTCTATTTCAGTTAAACTTCCTCTGCCTTCAATTTAAATTACTTAATCTCTGAAATCTTGGAATTTAGCCTGTCAACTATCTTTTCTTTCCTTTCTTTCTTTTCTTTTTTTTTTTTTTTACTTTTTCCCACTATCTTTAGTGGAACTTTAAACTTAAGCTTTGTAGAGACAAACAACACTATTGTTTAATCTGTGCATAAACTGGCTCCTGACTCTATTTTTTACAAATTTTACCTAAAACTGTGTTTTAATACCTTAATCTCATTTTTCCAAAATTATTGAGATATATCACTTATTGAAGTATGATTGACATGTAAAATACTGTACACTAAAATAAAGACATGACATGTAAAAAGCTGTATTTCGTGTATAAAACTTTGGTAGGAATTTGCTAAGTCACTTCAGTCGTGTCCAACTCTGTGCAATCCCACAGATAGCAGTCCACCAGGCTCCGCTGTCCCTGGGATTCTCCAGCCAAGAACATTGGAGTGGGTTCCCATTTCCTTCTCCATTGCATGAAAGTGAAAAGTGAAAGTGAAGTCGCTCAGTCGTGTCCGACTCTTCATGACCCCATGGACTGCAGCCTACCAGGGTCCTCCGCCCATGGGATTTTCCAGGCAAGAGTACTGGAGTGGGTTGCCATTGCCTTCTCCATTTAGGAATATAGGAATAAGTATAACATCAGGAAGGGCTTCCCAGGTGACTCAGTGGAAAAGAATCTGCCTGCAATGTAGGAGATGCAGATTTAATCCCTGGGTCAGGAAGTTCCCCATGAACAAGAAAATGGCAACCCACTCCAGTATTTTCACCTGGAAAATCCTATGGACAGAAGAGTCTGACAGCTACAGTCCATGGGGCTGCAAAAGAGTGGGACAGGATTTAGCAACTAAAGAAAACAACAAAACCAAGACACTGTCACCACCATCAAGGCCAAGAACATAGAAATCATCTCCTAAAGTTTCCTCTAACCTTTATTATTATTCTTATTAAATACATATTTGCTATTTATTTACTGTATGTAATATATAAGAATAAATATATATTATATATAGTGGTAAAAACACTTAACAAAGGATCTATCATCATAGCAGATTTTAAGTATACAAGACAATATTGTCAGCTATAGGCACACGATTTCCAGAACTTATTTATTTTGCATAATTGAGACTGTTCTGCTCTCTGCTTCTGTGAATTTGACTATTTTAGTTTCCATATATAAAATCTTACAGTATTAGTCTTTCTCTGACTTACTTCACTTAGCATAATACCCTCCAGGACAATTCATGTTGTCACAAATGGCATGGTCTCCTTTTTTAGCTCTGAATATTTCATTATATGTGTAAGTCGCTTTTTAAATATTTTATCCATTTATGGTCATTTAGGTTGCTTCCATATCTTGGCTACTGTAATACTGTAATGAAAGAGAAAGTGTAGATGTCTCCTCAAGATTCTGATTTTGTGTCCATTGGATATATACTGAGAAGCAGAATTGTTGGATCATGTGCTGCTTCTATTTTTAATTTTTGAGAAATTTCCATATTCTTTTCATAATGACTGTACCAATTTAGAGCCCTACCCATATGTACAAGTTGTTCTTTTATACCTCATCATCCCTAGCACTTATTTCTTTTTTGTTTGTTTTGAAAATTACTACCCTAAAAGATGTGAGATAGTAGCCCTTAGTGATTTTGATTTATGTTTCTCTGATGAATAGTAATTGAGTACTTTTTCTTCTATTTGTTTGCCATAGGTAGTCTTCTCTAGATAAATATCTATTCAAATTTATTTTTATTGAATTATTTGCTTTTTTGCTATTGCATTGTATGAATTTCCTTTATATTTTGGATATTAACCTCTTAAGAAGTTATGACTTGAAAATATTTCTCCAATTCTGTACATAGTTTGCCTTTTCTCTCTGTTGATTATTTCCACTGCTGTGTAAATGCTTTTTAGTTTGATGTAGTCTCTCTTGTATATATCTGCTTTTGTTCCCTATACTTATAGTGTCATTTCCAAAGAAAATCATTCCCAATATTTCTATCAAGAAATGTTTCACTATGTTTTCTTCTTTGTTTATGGTTACAAGAATTATATTTAAGTATTTAATCCATTTGAACTGCTTCTTTTGTGTGTAATATAAGACATGGATCCAACTTTCTATTTGTGATTGATTTCTTTTATCAATGTCTTCTAGTTGTTTAAAATTAGTTCATTTATTTCTGGCAGAGCTGGGTATTCATGGCTGCAAAGGGATTTCTCTAGTTGCTATGAATGGGGGCTACTCTTTATTGTGGTGCTCGGACTTCTCATTGTGGTGGCTTCTCTTGTTGCAGAGCACAGGCTCTAGGCATCTTGGCTTCAGTAGTTGTAGCACGTGGGCTCAGTAGTTGTGGTGAAAGGGCTTAGTTGCTCTGTGGCATGTGGGATCTTCTCAGACCAGGAATAGAACTCATGTTCCCTCTATTGGAGGTGGATTCTTAACCACTTGACCACCAAGAAGTCTCTGTCTTACAATTTTTGGTGTACAATTCTTTACCTCCTCATGTACACTGTTCCACATATCAGGAGACTCTGAGCCAGTCAAATAACCTATTTTCTATTGAGCAGGAAGGCAACGATGGTTTGGCCACATTCTAATCATTTTTCACTGACTGGAAGAGGCAAAACCCTCTAGGAATAGGAAATGTTTGAGGTTTCTTTGACAGGTCTCTACAATTCTTTCTTTTGAGACTTCTCTATAAATGTATTTTTCCACTGTTTACTTTGTCAGAATACATTTATATCACCTACTTATGTAGATAAGTGAATATCTACTCTTCTTAATCTTGTTCTAATTTAGCAAATTATTAATTAAAATTCTGAAAACTTAACTGTGAATTTAAAATGACACTATTCCATGCTATGCTGTGCATTTTGACAAACATTTAAATCCATCCTCCAACACTGCAAAGTACTATTGCAAGTTGTATCTATTTTTATAGTTTTAGACATTTGAAGGATAAAACTGAAAAGGTATTAATTAAATGAAGTGCTCATTAATAAACATTCTGAAGAACATTCCTTAAATATCATTCCAGAAATTCTAAAGTTAAATATACACACTCAACAAACACATGACAAAATGCTCAACATTGCTCATTATTAGAGAAATTCAAATCAAAACTACAATGAGGTATCATGTCACAATGGTCAAAATAGCCATAATCAAAAAATATATATACAAATAATAAATGCTAGGGAGGGTGTGGAGAAAAGGGAACACTCTTACACTGTTGGTGGGAATGTAAATTTATGTAACCACAATGGAGAACAGTATGGAGGTTTCTTAAAAACTAAAAATAAAATTACTATATGACCCAGTAATCCCACTACTGGGCATATACCCTGAGAAAACCATAATTCAAAAGATACATGAACCCAGTGTTCATTGCAGCATTATTTACAACAGCCAGGACATGGAAGAAACCTAAATGTCCATCGAGAGATGAATGGATAAAGAAGATGTGCTATATACATACAATGAAATATTACCCATCCATAAAAAGGAATGAATTGGGTCATCTGTAGTGGTGTGGATGAAACTAGAGTCTGTCATACAGATGAAGTAAGTCAGAAAGAGAAAAACAAAACCCATATACTAACATATATATGGAATCTAGACTAATGAGTACTGCTGAACCTATTTGCAGAATAGGAATGGAGACACAGATTAGAGAATGGATATGTGGACATGGCAGGAAGGGAAGGGTAGGATGAATTTGGAGGGTAGCACTGACATACACACACTATCATTTGTAAAATAGATAGCTAGTGGGAAGTGGATGCATAGCACGGGGAGCTAAGCTTGGTGCTCTGTGATGACCTACAGGGGTCGAATAGAGGGGTGGAGGGTGGCTCAAGACGGAGGGGCTATATGTATACATACAGCTGATTCATTTTGTTGTAGAGCAGAAACTAACATAACATTGTTGTTGTTCATTAGTCACTCAGTTGTGTCCTACTCTTGCAACCCATGGACTGTAGCCTGCCACGCTGCTCCATCCATGGAATTTCTCAGGCAAGAAAACTGGAGTGAGTTGTCATTCTTCATTTATATAATATTGAAAAAAATTACACTTCAATTAAAAAATATATAAAATACAAACTCAAAATATTCTTATGAATGCAATTTCTTATGAGTCAGAGAAAGGTTTTTCTTTCCCACAGTGTAGTTGTTGTTCATTCACTAAGTCATGTCCAACCCTTTACAACCCAATGGACTGCAGCATGCCAGGCTTCTCTGTCCTCCACTATCTCCCAGAGTTTTTTCAAGTTCATGTCCATTAGTAAGTGATGTTATATAACCATCTCATCCTCTGCTTCCCCCTTCTTTTGCCTTCAGTCTTTCACACTATCAGGTTTTTTTTTTTTTTTTTTTTTTTTTTTTTTCCCCATGAGTTGGCTCTTTTCATCGGATGGCCAAAGAATTGGAGCTTTAGCTTCAGCATTAGTTCTTCCAGTGAATATTCAGGGTTGATTTTCCATAGGAATAACTGGTTTGATCTCCTTGCAGTCCAAGGGACTCAAGAGTCTTCTCCAGTACCACAATTCAAAACCATCAATTTTGGGGTGTTCAACCATCTTTATGGTTCAGCTCTCATATCTGCAAATGACTACCACAAAAATCATAGCTTTTAGTATATGGACCTTTGTTGGCAAGGTGATGTCTTTGATTTTTAATATGCTGTCTAGTTTTATCATAGCTTTCCTTCCAAGGAGCAAGCATCTTTTTAACTTCACTGCTACAGTCATTCTGCAGTGATTTTGGAGTCCAAGTATATAAAATTAGCCATTCTTTCCACTTTTTCCCTTCCATTTCCCATGAAGTGATGGGACCAGATGCCATGATCTTAGTTTTATGAATATTGAGTTTCAAGCCAGCTTTTTAACTCTCTTCTTTTACCCTCATCAAGAGGCTCTTTAGTTCCTTTTCACTTTCTGCCATTAGAGTGGTGTTATCTGCATATCTGAGATTGTTAATATTTCTCCTGGCAATCTTGATTCCATCTTGTGATTCATCTGGCCCAGCATTTAGCATGTTGTACTATGCATAGAAGTTAAATAATCAGGGTGACAATATAAGCTGTGTTGTATTCCTTTCCCAATTTTCAACCAATCAGTTCATGTTTGGTTATAACTGTTTCTTCTTGGCCTGCATACCATTTTCTCAGGAAGGTGGTCTGGTTCTCTTATCTCTTTAAGAATTTTCCACAGTACTTCTTGTTATTTTTAGGTTTAAAGAGAAAACACTAAAAGAAACTTTGCTTTTAGATGGAACTCATTGTTAAAATGTTATATAATGAATCAGCATTAAATAATAGACAAAGTTAAAATTTTCTGTCTTCTAAAATCTCAAAGGCTACCATTTAAATTAGTGAGTTGAATTAACTTAAAATTTTGTTTTTCTTTTACTGTGCTATGTTGCTTTTGTTTAGAATAAATGTTTTCTTAAGATTCAGATATGCATTATTTGACTAACTTGCCTTATTATTTTTACTAACAAGCTATGATTACAACAGATCTAACATTTTATGACAGATTAATGGCAGGTATTTATCTCTGAAAAATTGCCATCGTGGGGGGGTGGAAACAAACGAGATATCAAATTGTATCATCCTTCAGTTCAGTTCAGTTCAGGCGCTCAGTCGTGTCTGACTGTTTGCGACCCCATGAATCGCAGCGCACCAGGACTCCCTATCCATCACCAACTCCCAGAGTTCACTCAAACTCACGTCCATCGAATTGCTGATGCCATCCAGCCATCTCATCCTCTGTTGTCGCCTTCTTCTCCTGCCCCCAGTCCCTCCCAGCATCAGGGTCTTTTCCAATGAGTCAACTCTTCGCATGAGGTGGCCAAAGTACTGGAGTTTCAGCTTTAGCATCATTCCTTCCAAAGAACACCGAAGGCTGATCTCCTTTAGAATGGATTGCTTGGATCTCCTTGCAGTCCAAGGGACTCTCAAGAGTCTTCTCCAACACCACAGTTCAAAAGCATCAATTCTTCGGTGCTCAGCTTTCTTCACAGTCCAACTCTCACATCCATACATGACTACTGGAAAAACCATAGCCTTGACTAGATGGACCTTTGTTGGCAAAGTAATGTCTCTGCTTTTGAACATGCTATCTAGGTTGGTCATAACTTAAGATATTTATATTTTATTACTTTTTGACATATTAAACACTGTCTTTACTGACTTTTGGAAAATATTGCTATGATTCAATTTTCATCAAAATAATAAACCTTTGGGCAAAGTATAAAATCTTGTAATAGATCTTAACCTCAGTTCAGAAACAACTAAGCACACTACCATTGTATCAGAAGTTGTCTGTGAAGTTAAATGGACATGACATAATTGATAACATTGTGATCGAATGTGAGCATTTGACATTTCAAATACTCACACTGGCACCACATATTATTGTCAGATGCAAGAGTTGAAAATATAGGAGATGAAGCATGGAAGACAGAGGAGCAAAGTTCAGAAAGCAGTAAAAACAGGGTCAATCTACAGTCTTTTCGTGTGTGGACTGTCTTTACCTTTACTTTCTGATTCATCCATTTTTTTCTTTGAAAATAAAAGATACCTTCAAAATCAATCAAGTATGACTTTTTGATAGCCTGTCAAATATAAAATAATAAGACTTGAAAATCAATTTCAGTAAAAAAAAATCAAGTTCTATTTTTCTTTCTAGTTCTATATCTCATTTAATTTCATGACTTCAGTCTCTATCTATAGATACAGAAAATTGATGTTTTTAAAAATTCAAGGTGATACTTAAAAGATTCATATCAGTTTCTAAATCAAATAATTATATTAAACTTGTTTTGATAGCTTTTAATAAAAATTTAGTTTCCATTAGGTTTTAGTTTATTTTGTTGTTTTTTAATCATAAAATTCTTTTTTTGTTTGTTTGTTTTTCTTTCTTTCTTATTTTATGTTTTAATATAAATTTATTTATTTTAATTGGAGGCTAATTACTTTACAATATTGTATTGGTTTTGCCATACTTTGACAGGAATCCAAAAGGGATGTACACATGTTCCCCATCCTGAACCCCCCTCCCACCTCCCTTCTCACAACATCCTTCTGGATCATCCCAGTGTACCAGCCCCAAGCATCCTGTATCATGCATTGAACCTGCACTGGTGATTCCTTTCACATATAATAATATACATGTTTCACTGCCATTCTCCCAAATCATCCCACCCTCACCCTCTCCGACAGAGTCCGAAGACTGTTCTATACATCTATGTCTCTTTTCCTGTCTCGCATACAGGGTTACCATTACCATCTTTCTAAATTCCATATAATGCGTTAGTATACTGTATTGGTGTTTTTCTTTCTGGCTTACTTCACTCTGTATAATAGGCTCCAGTTTCATCCACCTCATTAGAATTGATTCAAATGTATTCTTTTTAATGGCTGAGTAATACTCCATTGTGTATATGTACCACAGCTTTCTTATCCATTCATCTGCTGATGGGCATCTAGGTTGCTTCCATGTTCTGGCTATTGTAAACAGTGCTGCAATGAACACTGTGGTACACGTGTCTCTTTCATTTCTGGTTTCCTCGGTGTGTATGCCCAGCAGTGGGATTCCTGGGTCATATAGCAGTTCTGTTTCCAGATTTTTAAGGAATCTCCACAATATTCTCCATAGTGGCTGTACTAGTTTGCATTTCCACCAACAATGTTAGAGGATTCCCTTTTCTCCACACCATCTCCAGCATTTACTGTTTGTAGACTTTTTGATAGCCGCCATTCTGACTGGGGTGAAATGGTACCTCATTGTGGCTTTGATTTGCATTTCTCTGATAATGAAAGATGTTGAGCACCTTTTCATGTGTTTGTTAGTCATCTATATGTCTTCTTTGGAGAAATGTCTATTTAGTTCTTTGGCCCATTTTCTGATTGGGTCGTTTATTTTTCTAGAATTGAGCTGCAGGAGTTGCTTGTATATTTTTGAGATTAGTTGTTTGTCTGTTGCTTCATTTGCTATTATTTTCTCCCATTCTGAAGGCTGTCTTTTCACCCGGCTTATAGTTTCCTCTGTTGTGCAGGAACCTTTAAGTTTAATTAGGTCCCATTTGTTTATTTTTGCTTTTATTCCCAATATTCTGGGAGGTGGGTCATAGAGGATCCTTCTGTGATGTATGTCGGAGAGTGTTTTGCCTATGTTCTCCCCTAGGAGTTTTATAGTTTCTGGTCTTACATTTATATCTTTAATCCATTTTGAGTTTATTTTTGTGTATGGTGTTAGAAAGTGTTCTAGCTTCATTGTTTTACAAGTGGTTGGCCAGTTTTCCCAGCACCACTTGTTAAAAAGATTGCCTTTAATCCACTGTATATTCTCGCCTTCTTTGTCAAAGATAAGGTGTCCATAGGTGCATGGATTTATCTCTGAGCTTTCTATTTTGTTCCATTAATCTATATTTCTGTCTTTGTGCCAGTACCATACTGTATTGATGACTGTAGCTTTGTAGTAGAGCCTGAAGTCAGGCAGGTTGATTCCTCCAGTTCCATTCTTCTTTCTCAAGATTGCTTTGGCTATTCGAGGTTTTTTGTATTTCCATACAAATTGTGAAATTATTTGTTCTAGCTCTGTGAAAAATACCGTTGGTAGCTTGATAGGGATAGCACTGAATCTATAGATCACTTTGAGTAGTATAATCATTTTCACTATACTGATTCTTCTGATCCATGAACATGGTATATTTTTCCATCTATTAGTGTCCTCTTTGATTTCTTTCACCAGTGTTTTATAGTTTTCTATAACCTATATATAGGTAGATATTAGGTAGATATATATTCCTAAGTTTTTTTTATTATTTTCGTTACAATGGTGAATGGAATTGTTTCCTTAATTTCTCTATTTTCTCATTGTTAGTGTATAGGAATGCAAGGGATTTCTGTGTGTTGATTTTATATCCTGCAACTTTACTATATTCATTGATTAGCTCTAGTAATTTTCTGGTGGAGTCTTTAGGGTTTTCTATGTAGAGGATCATGTCATCTGCAAACAGTGAGAGTTTTACTTCTTCTTTTCCAACTTGGATTCGTTTTATTTCTTTTTCTGCTCTGATTGCTGTGGCCAACACTTCCAAAACTATGTTGAAGAGTAGTGGTAAGAGTGGGCACCCTAGTCTTGTTCCTGACTTTAGGGGAAATGCTTTCAATTTTTCACCAATGAGGATAATGTTTGCTGTGGGTTTGCCATATATAGCTTTTATTATGTTGAGGTGTGTTCCTTCTATTTCTGCTTTCTGGAGGGTTTTTACCATAAATGGATGTTAAATTTTGTCAAAGGCTTTCTCTGCTTCTATTGAGATAATCATGTGGCTTTTATTTTTCAATTTTTAATGTGGTGTATTACATTGATTGATTTGAAGATATTGAAGAATTCTTGCATACCTGGGATAAAGCCCACTTGGTCATGATGATGTATGATGTTTTTGTGTTGTTGGATTCTGATTGCTAGAATTTTGTTAAGGACTTTTGCATCTATGTTCATCAGTGATATTGGCCTGTAGTTTTCTTTTTGGGGAGCATCTTTGTAAGGTTTTGGTATTAGGGTGATGGTGGCCTCATAGAATGAGTTTGGAAGTTTACCTTCCCCTGCAATTTTTTGGAAGAGTTTGAGTAGGATAGGTGTTCGCTCTTCTCTAAATTTTTGCTAGAATTCAGCTGTGAAGCTGTCTGGTCCTGGGCTTTTGTTTGCTGGAAGATGTCTGATTATAGTTTCAATTTCCATGCTTGTGATGAGTGTGTTAAGATTTTCTATTTCTTCCTGGTTCAGTTTTGGAAAGTTGTACTTTTCTAAGAATTTGTCCATTTCTTCCAAGTTGTCCATTTTATTGGCATATAATTACTGATAGTAGTCTCTTATGATCCTTTGTATTTCTGTGTTGTCTATTGTGATCTCTCCATTTTCATCTCTAATTTTATTGATTTGATTTTTCTCCCTTTGTTTCTTGATGAGTCTGGCTAATGGTTTGTCAATTTTATTTATCCTTTCAAAGAACCAGCTTTTGGCTTTGTTGATTTTTGCTATGGTCTCTTTTGTTTCTTTTGCATTTATTTCTGCCCTAATTTTTAAGGTTTCTTTCCTTCTACTAACCCTGGAGTTCTTCATTTCTTCCTTTTCTAGTTGCTTTAGGTGTAGAGTTAGGTTATTTAATTGACTTTTTTCTTGTTTCTTGAGTTATGCCTGTATTGCTATGAACCTTCCCCTTAGCATTGCTTTTACAGTGTCCCACAGGTTTTGGGTTGTTGTGTTTCCATTTTCATTCATTTCTATGCATATTTTTATTTTTTTAATTTCTCCTGTGATTTGTTGTTTATTGAGCAGCGTGTTGTTCAGCCTCCATATGTTGGAATTTTTAATAGTTTTTCTCCTGTAATTGAGATCTGATCTTACTGCATTGTGGTCAGAAAAGATGCTTGGAATGATTTCAATTTTTTTGAATTTACCAAGGCTAGATTTATGGCCCAGGTTGCGATCTATCTTGGAGAAGTTTTGTGTGTGCTTGAGAAAAAGGTGAAATTCATTGTTTTGGGGTGAAGTGTCCTATAGATATCAATTAGGTCTAACTGGTCTATTATATCATTTAAAGTTTGTGTTTCCTTGTTAATTTTCTGTTTAGTTGATCTATTCATAGGTGTGAGTGGGGTATTAAATTCTCCCACTATTATTGTGTTACTGTTAATTTCCCCTTTCATACTTGTTAGCATTTGTCTTACATAATGTAGTGCTCCTATTTTGGGTGCATGTATATTTATAATTGTTATATCTTCTTCTTGGATTGATATTTTGATCATTATGTAGTGTCCTTCTTTGTCTCTTTTCACAGCCTTTGTTTTAAAGTCTATTTTATCTGATATGAGTATTGCTACTCCTGCTTTCTTTTGGTCTCTATTTGCATGGAATATCTTTTTCCAGCCCTTCACTTTGAGTCTGTATGTGTCCCTTGTTTTGAGGTGGGTCTCTTGTAGACAGCATATATAGGGGTTTGTTTTTGTATCCTTTCAGCCAGTCTTTGTCTTTTGGTTGGGGCATTCAACCCATTTACATTAAAGTTAATTATTTTTTTTAATTTATTTTTTTAAATTTTATTTTATTTTTAAACTTTACATAACTGTATTAGTTTAGTTATTTATTTATAACTAAAATATTTATATATTTATTATTTTATATATATATTATTTTTTATATTTAATATTTTTATTTTTTAAATAAATATATTTAATATTAATATATTTATAAATAAAGTTAATTATTGATAAATATAATCCCATTTCCATTTACTTTATTGTTTTGGGTTTGAGTTTATACACAGTTTCTGTGTGTCCGGTCTAGAGAATATCCTTTAGCATTTGTTGGAGAGCTGGTTTTGTGTGCTGAATTCTCTCAGCTTTTGCTTGTCTGTAAAGCTTGTGATTTCTCCTTCATATTTGAATGAGACCCTTGCTGGCTACAGTAATCTGGGCTGTAGGTTATTTTCTTTCATCACTTTAAGTATGTCCTGTCATTGTCTCCTGGCCTGAAGAGTTTCTATTGAAAGATCAGCTGTTATCCTTATGGGAATCCCCTTGTGCGTTATTTGTTTTTTTCCCCTTGCTGCTTTTAATATTTGTTCTTTGTGTTTGAACTTTGTTAATTTGATTAATATGTGTCTTGGTGTGTTTCACCTTGGGTATATCCTATTTGGGACTCTCTGGGTTTCTTGGACTTGGGTGATTATTTCCTTCCCCATTTTCTGGAAGTTTTCAACTATTATCTCCTCAAGTATTTTCTCATGGTCTTTCTTTTTGTCTTCTTCTTCTGGGACCCCTGTGATTCAAATGTTGGGGCATTTAACATTGTCCCAGAGGTTTCTGAGGTTGTCCTCATTTCTTTTAATCTGTTTTTCTTTTTTTCCTCTCTGTTTCATTCATGTTTCTGCCATTTTATCATCTATGTCACTTATCCTGTCTTCTACCTCCGTTATTCTACTATTGGTTCCCTCCAGAGTGTTTTTGATCTCATTTATTGAGCACTCCAAAATCACTGCAGACAGTGATTGCAGCCATGAAATTAAAAGACTCTTACTCCTTGGAAGGAAAGTTATGACCAACCTGCTGCTAAGTCTCTTCAGTCGTGTCCGACTCTGCATGACCCCATAGACAGCAGCCCAACAGGCTCCTCCATCCCTGGGATTCTCCAGGCAAGAAAACTAGAGTGGGTTGTCATTTCCTTCTCCAATGCATGAAAGTAAAAAGTGAGAGTGAAGTCGCTCAGTCATGTCCGACTCTGTGTGACCCCATGGACTGCAGCCTACCAGGCTCTTCTGTCCATGAGATTTTTCAGGCAACCTAGATAGCGTATTAAAAGGCAGAGACATTAATTTGCCAACAAAGGTCCATCTAGTCAAGGCTACGGTTTTTCCAGTGGTCATGTATGGATGTGGGAGTTGGACTGTGAAGAAAGCTGAGCACCAAAGAATTGGTGCTTTTGAACTGTGGTGTTGGAGAAGACTCTTGAGAGTCCCTTGGACTGCAAGGAGATCCAACCAGTCCATCCTAAAGGAGATCAGTCCTGGGTGTTCTTTGGAAGGACTGATACTAAAGCTGAAACTCCAATACTTTGGCCACTTCATGTGAAGAGTTGACTCATTGGAAAAGACTCTAATGCGGGGAGGGATTTGGGGAAGGAGGAGAAGAGGACAACAGAGGATGTGATGGCTGGATGGCATCACTGACTTGATGGACATGAGTTTGAGTGAACTCTGGGAGTTGGTGATGGATAGGGAGGCCTGGCGTCCTGCGATTCATGGGGTTGCAAAGAGTTGGACATGATTGAGCAACTGAACTGAACTGAACTGATTGCATTATTCATTATATATTGACTCTTTTTTAATTTATTCTAGGTCCTTGTTAAACCTTTCTTGCATCTTCTCAATCCTTGTCTCCAGGCTATTTATCTGTAACTCCATTTTGTTTTCAAGATATTGGATCATTTTTGCTATCATTAATCAGAGTTCTTTATCAGGTAGATTCCCTATCTCTTCCTCTTTTGTTTGGTTTGGTGGGCATTTATCCTGATCCTTTACCTGCTGGGTATTTCTCTGCCTCTTGTTTATATTGCTGTGTTTGGGGTGGCCTTTCTGTATTCTGGCAATTTATAGAGTTCTCTTTATTGTGGAGTTCCCTCTCTGTGGATGGGGTTGGACGGGAGGCTTGTCAAGGTATCCCAGTTAGGGAAGCTTGTGTCAGTGTTCTGGTGTGTGGAGCTGGATTTCTTCTCTCTGGAGTGCAATGAAGTATCCAGTAATGAGTTATGAGATGTCAATGGGTTTGGAGTGACTTTGGGCAGCCTATATACTGAAGCACAGAGCTGTGTTCCTGCGTTGCTGGAGAATTTGCATGGTATATCTTGCTCTGAAACTTGTTGGCCCTTGGGTGATGCTTAGTTTCAGTGTAGGTATGGAGGCGTTTGATGAGCTCCTATCAATTAATGTTCCCTGGAGTCAGGAGTTCTCTGGTGTTCTCAGGATTTGGACTTAAGCTTCCTACTTCTGGTTTTCAGTCTTATTCTTACAGTAGCTTCAAGACTTCTCCATCTATACAACACCTATGATAAAAAATCTACGTTAAAGATGATAAGTTTCTTCACAGTGAGGGACACCCGGAGAGGTACACAGTTACATGGAGAAGAGAAGAGGCAGGAGGGAGATAGAGGTGACCAGGAGGAGAAGAGGGGGAATCAAAAGGGGAGAGAGCAAGCTAGCCAGTAATCACTTCTCTATGTGCGCTCCACAGTCTGGATCCCTCAGAGATGTTCACGGAGTTACACAGAAAAGAGAAGAGGGAGGAAGGAGACAGAGGTGGCCAGGAGGATAAAGGGGGGAATCAAAAGGAGAGAGACAGATCCGGCCAGTAAACAGTTCCCTAAGTGTTCTCCACAGCCCAGGAACACACAAAGAGATTCACAGAGTTGGGTAGAGAAGAGAAGGGGAAGGGAGGAGATAGAGGCGACCTGGTGGAGAAAAAGGAGAGTCCAAAGGGGGAGAGAGAAGTCCAGTAATCTCGCTCCCAAGTAAAAATGGGTACTGAGGACTGGGTTCTTAAAGGTACAAAATTGATAACAAATACCAAAAAGCAAAGATTAAAAATCTAGAGTAGAGGTTGGATTCTCAAAAATACAATATTCAAGGAAAAAAACAAAGTCATATGTATAAAAATATATACATATGAAGTTTGCTTTAAAAAATAGGGTCTTTTTTTTTTCAAAGTAATAGTAGGTTATAAAGATTAAAATTAAAGGAGTAATAGAGGACTTAAAATTATTATTTTTTTAATTTAAAGTATGATAATAGTAAAAATATATCTAGGACTTTTTCTGGTGTTGTGGACAGTGTGGGGTCAGTTCATTTTCAGATAGTTCCTTGATCTGGCTTATACTTCTCAAGATCTATAGGCCCCTTCCTATGTAGTAGGTGCTAAATGCAGGGTTTTAATCTATTGCGCCTGTCACTTCCAAGGTGGTTCCTTCTTTTTGCTCCTTCTGTTTGCTGGTCTCTTCAGTGTCTAATTTCCCCCCTGACACAAGGGGGCGGTGGTTGACACTTTTTTAGGCTAATTTTTTCAGTCATGCTGTGGGGAGGGAGGAACACTGCAAACAAATAACATTGGTTTCTGTGGGGAGTGCTCACAGTGTCTCAGCCACTCTGGGTTTGCCCCTGCTCATGGCGTGTGTGCTTTCCCAGTCTATGCTGCTCAGGCTCTAGGTTGCTCTGCCTGGAACTGTCTGAGGCGGGCCCTGGGTTTCAGGCACTTCCCAGGTCTAAGCCACTCAGGTTCAGGTCAGGTACTCCTCAAAGGTACACACTGGTTGGCCTGCAATTTGTGCCCTTCCCAGGTCCGAGCCACTCAGGTGACCAAGTGTTTGGCAAGCAGGATAGCTGTGACTTATTGCCTCTCCTGTCCCTGCCACTCGATTTTCTGGGTGTACAACCTGTGCACCTCCTTAGGCGGATGTCGACTGTCTAGAATCCCAAGAAGTCTTGGTTATCTATAAAGCCTGCTTGCAGTTTGGTAGATGATGCCTCTATGGGGCCGCAAATGGCCCCTTCTGGCTCTGGCTGCTCTCGCCTGCCTGTCTCTGGTGGGGGATGGGCCAGTCTGCAGCCAGATAGCTCTGCTCAGTCCTTTGTTCTATGAGCAGACCTGACGGTGTTTTAGGTTAGGGCTTTTCGCAGGGGTAGCTATCCCATGGTCTGGTTTGCTATCTCAAGTTAGTTCCCTCAAATTGCCCTCAGGGCATTCATATCCGGTCCTTACTCTAAGCAATGCAGCCCATGCCTCCCTGCCCAGCCCCTGCTTGCTAGTGGCAAATGCAGGCATCTGCACTGCTCCTTTGCTGGAAGTTACCGTTGGACACGTAATCTGTGGGTTTTAATTTTTTTTTTTTTTTCCTCCCGGTTATGTTGCCCTCTGAGGTTCCAAGGCTTGCCACAGACTAGGCAGTGAGAGTGTTTCCTGTTGTTTGGAAACTTCTCTCTTTTTTAAGACTCCCTTCCTGAGACGGATCTCCGTCCCTACCTGTTTCGTCTCTCTTTTTATCTTTTATATTTTTTCCTACCTCCTTTTGAAGACAGTGGGCTGCTTTTCTGGGTGCCTGGTGTCCTCTGCCAGCATTCAGAAGTTGTTTTGTGGAATTTACTCAGCTTTCAAATGTTCTTTTGATGAATTTGTGGGGGAGAAAGTGGTCTCTCTGTCCTATTCCTCTGCCATCTTCTAGGTATTACTTTTTAAAATAATTATATATATAAATCATACTAATATATAGCAATCATATAACTGGTTAGAGATATAACTATCCCTTTGAAGTTGTATGTATAAAATATGCAATATTTATTATAATATTAAGTCTCTATATTTTAGGAATTCTACGTTAGTTTTAGAAACATAAAAACATTAAGAGTTAATGGCAATTATGTGCAAAAAATATGCACACCAGAGCTGGTCCCAAGATGGCCAAGGTATAGGATGGGGAGACCACTTTGTCCCCCATAAATTCATCAAAAGATAATTTGAATGTTTAGCAACTTCCACAAAACAAGTACTGAATGCTGGCAGAGGACCCCAGGCACCCAGAAAAGCAGCCCGATCTCTTCAAAAGGAGGTAGGAAAAAATATAAAAGACAAAAACAGAGCCAAAGGATTTAGGGACAAAGACCCATCCTGGGGTAGGAGTCATGAAGGAGAAGTTTCTACACAGTAGGAAATCTTCCACAGATGCTCTGTGGGGAGTTTTGGAGTCTCAGAGGGCTACATAACCAGGAGGAAGAAAAAAACAAAACAAAACATAAACCAAGGAATATGCACCTAACCTCAACTGCCTGTGAAGTAGCCCAGACACTCGCATCCTCCACCAGCAAGTGAGAGCTGGGCAGGGAGGCATGGGCTGCATTATTGGTCCTTAGGTTAAGGACCAGGCCTGAATGCCCTGAGGACAATCTGAGGGAGCTAACATGAGATCACAACAGAAACCGTGGGATCATCAGAAAAACCAAAAAAAAAAAAAAAAAAAAACCTTTTCCATGAAAGGCTCTAACACAGCAAGTTGAACCCTGGCATGCTCAAAAAACAAAAGGATTGAGCAACTAAAGGAGAGCAAACCAGCTGCCATATAGGTCCCTCTCCTGTCACCCGAGGCAGAGAGGCAGGTATGTGCCTCTTGATGAAAGTGAAAGAGGGCAGTGAAAAAGTTGGCTTAAAGCCCAACATTCAGAAAATTAAGATCATGGCATCTGGTCCCATGACTTCATGGGAAATAGATGGGGAAACAGTGTAAACAGTGTCAGACTTTATTTTTCTGGGCTCCAAAATCATTGTAGCCATGAATTTAAAAGTTGCTTACTCCTTGGAAGGAAAGTTATGACCAACCTAGATAGCATATTCAAAAGCAGAGACATTACTTTGCCAACAAAGGTTCGTCTAGTCAAGGCTATGGTTTTTCCAGTGGTCATGTATGGATGTGAGAGTTGGATGGTGAAGAAAGCTGAGTGCTGAAGAATTGGTGCTTTTGAACTGCGGTGTTGGAGAAGACTCTTGAGAGTCCCTTGGACTGCAAGGAGATCCAACCAGTCCATTCTAAAGGAGATCAGTCCTGGGTGTTCTTTGGAAGGACTGATACTAAAGCTGAAACTCCAGTACTTTGCCAACTGATGCGAAGAGTTGACTCATTGGAAAAGACTGATGCTGGAAGGGATTGGTGGCAGGAGGAAAATGGGACAACAGAGGATGAGATGGCTGGATGGCATCACCAACTCGATGGACATGAGTTTGAGTGATCTCTGGGAGTTGCTGATGGACAAGGAAGCCTGGCGTGCTTCAATTTATGGGGTTGCAAAGAGTCGAACATGACTGAGTGACTGAACTGAACTGAACTGAACAATGAGAAAACAGAAAGAGATACTAAGGAAGCCATTCCATTCACCATTGCAATGAAAAGAATAAAATATTTAGGAATAAACCTACCTAAAGAAACAAAAGACCTACACATAGAAAATTACAAAACACTGATGAAAGAAATCAAAGGTGACACAATTAGATGGAGAAATACACCATGTTCATGGTTTGGAAGAATCAATGTAGTGAAAATGAGTATACTACCCAAAGCAATCTATAGATTTAATGCAATCCCTATCAAGCTACCAAAATATTTTTCAAAATTAGAACAAATAAGTTCACAATTTGTATGGAAATACAAAAAACCTCGAGTAGCCAAAGCAATCTTGAGAAAGAAGAATGGTACTGGAGGAATCAACCTGCCTGACTTCAGGCTATACTGCAAAGCTACAGTCATCAAGAAGTATGGTACTGGCACAAAGACAGAAATATAGATCAATGGAACAAAATAGAAAGCCCAGAGATAAATCCATGCACCTATGGACACCTTATCTTTGACAAAGGAGGCAAGAATATACAATGGAGAAAAGATAATCTCTTTAGCAAGTGGTGCTGGGAAAACTGGTCAACCACTTGTAAAAGAATGAAACTAGAGTACTTTCTAACACCATACACAAAAATAAACTCAAAATGGATTAAAGATCTAAATGTAAGATGAGAAACTATAAAACTCCTAGAGAGAAACACAGGCAAAACACTCCCTGCCATAAATCACAACAAGATTTTCTATGACCCACCTCCCAGAGTAATGGAAATAAAAGCAAAAATAAACAAATAGGACCTAATTAAACTTAAAAGCTTTTGAACGACAAAGGAAACTATAATTGAGGTTAAAAGACAGCTTTGAGAATGAGAGAAAATAATAGCTAATGAAGTTAATGACAAATAATTAATCTCAAAAATGTACAAGCGACTCTTGCTATGCAATTCCAGAAAGATAAATGACCCATTCAAAAAAAATGGGCTAAAGAACTAAACAGACATTTCTCCAAAGAATACATATAGATGTATAACAGACATATGAAAAGATCAACAGCACTCATTACCAGAGAAATGCAAATCAAAACCACAATGAGGTACCATTTCACCTTGGTCAGAATGGCTACTAACCAAAAGTTTACAAACAATAAATGCTGTAGAGGGTGTGGAGAAAAGGGAATGCTCTTATACTGTTGGTGGGAATGCAAACCAGTACAGCCGCTATGGAGAACACTGTGGAGATCCCTTTAAAAAGTGGAAATACAACTGCCATATGACCCACCAATCCCACTGCTGGGAATACATACCAAGGAAACCAATATTGAAAGAAACACGTGTACCACAACGTTCATCACAGCACTGTTTTTAATAGCCAGGACATGGAAGAAACCTAGATGTCCATGGGCAGATGAATGTATAAGAAAGCTATGGTACTTATACACATGGAATATTACTCAACTATTGAAAAGAAATTTGAATCAGTTCTAGTGAGGTGGATGAAACTGGAGCCTATTATACACAGTGAAATAAGCCAGAAAGAAAAACACCAATACAGTATATTAACGCATATATATGGAATTTAGAAAGATCGGAAAGATGACCCTATATCAGTCAGTTCAGTTATTCAGTTGTGTCCGACTCTTTGTGACCCCATGAGCTGCAGCACGCCAGGCCTCCCTGTCCATCACCAACTCCCTGAGTCCAACCAAACCCATGTCCATTGTGTCGGTGATGCCATTCAATCATCTCATCCTCTGTTGTCCCCTTCTCCTCCTGCCCTCAATCTTTCCCAACATCAGGGTCTTTTCAAATGAGTCAGCTCTTCATATCACGTTGCCAAGGTATTGAAGTTTCAGCTTCAACATCAGTCCTATGAACACCGAGGACTGATTTCCTTAAGGATGGACTGGTTGGATATCCTTGCAGTCAAAGGGACTCTCAAGAGTCTTCTTCAACAACACAGTTAAAAAGTATCAATTCTTCAGCACTCAGCTTTCTTTATACTCCAACTCTAACATCCATACATGACCACTGGAAAAAGCAAAGCCTTGACTAAAAGGACCTTTTTTGACAAAGTAAAGTCTCTGCTTTTTAATATGCTGTCCAGCTTGGTTATAGCTTTCCTTCCAAGGAGTAAGCATCTTGTAATTTCATGTCTGTAATCACCATCTGCAGTGATTATGTCACCCCCGAAAATAAAGTCTGCCACTGTTTTCCCTTGTTTCCCCATCTATTTGCCATGAAGTGATGAGACCAGATGCCATGATCTTAGTTTTCTGAATGTTGAGCATTAAACCACCTTTTTCACTCTTCTCTTTCACTTTCATCAAGAGGCTCCTTAGTGCTTCTTCACTTTCTGCCATAAGGATGCATAGCTAAGGTTATTTATATTTCTCTTGGCAATCTTGATTCCATCTTATGCTTCCTCCAGCCCAGAGTTTCTCATGATGTACTCTGCATATAAGTTACATAAGCAAGGTGACAATATATAGACTTGACGTACTCCTTTTCCTATTTGGAACCACTCTGTTGTTCCATGTCCAGTTCTAACTGTTGCTTCCTGAACTGCATACAGGTTTCTCAAGAGGCGGGTCAGGTGGTCTGGTATTCCCATCTCTTTCACAATTTTCCACAGTTTACTGTGATCCACACAGTCAAAGTCTTTGGCATAGTCACTAAAGCAGAAATAGGTGTTTTTTTCTGGAATCTCTTGCTTTTTTAATGATCCAGTGGATGTTGAAAATTTGAACTCTGGTTCCTCTGCCTTTTCTAAAACCAGCTTGACCATCTGGATCTTCACGTTTCATGTGTGCAATTGTGTGTAGTTTGAGCATTCTTTGGCATTTCCTTCTTTGGGATTGGAAAGAAAACTGACCTTTTCCAGTCTTGTGAGCACTGCTGCGTTTTCCAAACTTGCTGGCATATTTACTGCAGCACTTTCACAGCATCATCTTTCAGGATTTGAAATAGCTCAACTGGAATTCTATCACCTCCACTAGCTTTGTTCTTAGTGAAGCTTCCTAAGGTCCACTTGACTTCACATTCCAGCATGTCTGGCTCTAGGTGAGTGATCACACCACTGTGATTATCTGAGTCGTGAAGATCTTTTTTGTACAGCTCTTCTGTGTATTCTTGCCATCTCTTCTTAATATCTCCTGCTTCTGTTAAGTCCCTACCATTTCTGTCCTTTATTAAGCCATCTTTGCATGAAATGTTCCCTTGGCATCTCTAATTTTCTTGAAGAGCTCTCTAGTCTTTCCCATTCTGTTGTTTTCATCTATTTCTTTTCATTGATCGCTGAGGAAGGTTTTCTTATCTCTCCTTGCTATTCTTTGGAACTCTGTATTCAGATGCATATATCTTTCATTTTCTCCTTTGCTTTTCGCTTCCCTTCTTTTCACAGCTATTTGTAAGGCCTCCTCAGACAGCCGTTTTGCTTTTTTGTATTTCTTTTTCTTGGGGGTGGTTTTGATTCCTGTCTCCTGTACAATGGCATGATTCTCCATCCTTAGTTCATCAGGCACTCTATCAGATCTAGTCCCTTAAAATCTATTTCTCACTTCCACTGTATAGTCATAATGGATTTGATTTAGGTCATACCTGAATTGTTTAGTGTTTTTCTCCAGAAGCACACAGCAAAAGAGACACTGATGTATAGAACAGTCTTATGGACTCTGTGGGAGAGGGAGAGGGTGGGAAGATTTGGGAGAATGGCATTGAAACATGTAAAATATCATGTATGAAATGAGTTGCCAGTCCAGGTTCGATGCACGATACTGGATGCTTGGGGCTGGTGCACTGGGACGACCCAGAGGGATGGAATGGGGAGGGAGGAGGGAGGAGGGTTCAGGATGGGGAACACATGTATACCTGTGGCGGATTCATTTTGATATTTGGCAAAACTAATACAGTTATGTAAAGTTTAAAAATAAAATAAAATTAAAAAAAAAAAAAACAAAAAACAAAAACGCAGCAGCTGCAAGGGCGCAGAAGCATGGCCAAGAGGAGCTACCCCGCTTCTGAGGTAAGGAGCAGCAGCTGCGCTTTGCTGGAACAGCCATTAAGAGATACTCCACGTCCAAAATAAGAGATACCCATGTAAGACGGTCGGCACTGAGAGAGGGCATCAGAGGGTAGACAGACTGAAACCACAATCGCAGAAAACTAGCCAATCTAATCACATGGATCATAGCCTTGTCTAACTCAATGAAACTAAGCCATGCCATGTGGGACCACCCAAGACGGACAGGTCATGGTGGAGAGGTCTGACAGAATGTGGTCCACTGGAGAAAGGAATGGCAAACCTCTTCAGATTCTTGCCTTGAGAACCCCATGAAGACTATGAAAAGGTAAAAAGATGGGACACTGAAAGATGAACTCCCCAGGTGTGTAGGTGCCCAATATGCTACTGGAGATCAGTGGAGAAATAATTCCAGATAAAATGAAAGGATGCAGACAAAGCAAAAACAACACCCAGTTGTGGATGGGACTGGTGATAGAAACAAGGTTCAATGCTGTAAAGAGCAATATTGCATAGGAACCTGGAATATTAGTTCCATGAATCAAGGCAAACTGAAACTGGTCAAACAGGAGATGGCAAGAGTGAACATCACTATTCTAGGAATCAGCGAACTAAGATGGACTGGAACGGGTAAATTTAACTCAGATGACCATTATATCTGCTACTGTGGGCAGGAATCCCTTAGAATAAATGGAGTAGCCATCATAGTCAACAAAAGAGCCCAAAATTCAGTACTTGGATGCAGTCTCAAAAACGACAGAATGATCTGTTTTCGTTTCCAAGGCAAACCATTCAATATCATGGTAATCCAAGTCTATGCTCCAACCAGTAATGCTGAAGAAGCTGAACTTGAATAGTTCTATGAAGACCTACAAGACCTTCTAGAACAGGCAAAACACACACACACACACACACACACACACACACACAAAACCAAAAACCCGTCCTTTTCATTAGAGGGGAGTGGAATGCAAAAGTAGGAAGTCAAGAAACACCTGGAGTAACAGGTAAATTTGGCCTTGGAGTACAGAATGAAGGAGGGCAAAGGCTAATAGAGTTCTTCTAAGGGAACACACTGGTTATAGTAAATACCCTCTTCCAATGACACAAGAGAAGACTGTACACCTGGACATCACCCGGTCAACACCAAAATCAGATTGATTATATTCTTTGCAGCCAAAGATGGAGAAGCTCTACATAGTCAGCAAAAACAAGACCTGGAGCTGACTGTGGCTCAGATCATGAACTCCTTGTTGCCAAATTCAGACTGAAATTGAAGAAAGTGGGGAAAATCTCTAGACCATTTAGGTATGACCTAAATCAAATCCCTTATGACTCTATATGTGAGACAGCAAAAGAGACACAGATGTATAGAGCTGTCTTTTGGGCTCTGTAGGAGAAGGCAAGGGTGGGATGATTTGAGAGAACAGTATTGAAACATGTATATTATTATATGGGAAGAGATCGTCAGTCCAGATTCAATGCATGAGACAGGGTGCTCAGGGCTGGTGCACTGGGATGACCCTTAGGAATGGAATGGGAGGGAGGTTTGGAGGGGGGTTCAGGATGGGGAACACATGTACACTCATGGCTGACTCATGTCAATGTATGGCAAAAACCACTAGAATATTGCAAAGTAATTAGCCTCTAATTAAAATAAATAAATTAAGAAATAATAATAATAAAAATCAGAGACATAACTTTGCTAACAAATGTCCATCTAGTCAAAGTTATAGCTTTTCTAGTAGTCATGTCTGGATGTGAGAGTTGGACTACAAAGAAAACTAAGTGCTGAAGAATTGATGCTTTTGAACTCTGGTATTGTAGAAGCCTCTTGAGTCCCTTGGACTGCAAGGAGATACAACCAGTCCATCCTAAAAGATATCAGTCCTGAATATGCATTGGAAAGTCTGATGCTGAATCTGAAACTATAATACTATGTCCACCTGAGGCGAATAACTGACTCATTTGAAAAGACCCTGGTGCTGGGAAAGATTAATGGTGGGAGTAGAAGGGAACAACAGAGGATGGGATGGTTGGATGGCATCACTGACTCAATGGATATGAGTTTGAGTAAAGTGTAGGAGTTGGTGATGGACAGGGAGGATTGGCATGCTGTAGTCCATGGGGTACAAGGAGTCAGACATGACTAAGCAACTGAACTGACTGAACTGAAAGAAACAAAAGCTCTATATGTAGACAACAATAAAACACTGATGAAAGAAATCAAAGGTGACACAAATAGATGGAGAAATATATCAGATTCATGAATTGGAAGAAACAATATAGTGAAAATGAGTATACTACACAAAACAATCTATAGATTCAATGCAAACCCTATCAAGCTACCAACGGCATTTTTCAGAGAACTAGAACAAATAATTTCACATCTTTTGTGGAAACACAAAAACCTCAAATAGCCAAAGCAATCTTGAGAAATAAGAATGGAACTGTAGGAATCCACCGACCTGACTTCAGGCTATACAACAAAGCCTCAGTCATCAAGACAGTATGGTACTGGCACAAAGACAGAAATATAGATTAATAGAACAAAATAGAAAGCCCAGTGGTAAATCCATGCACCTAAGGACACTTTATCTTTGACAAAGGTGACAAAAATATATAATGGAGAAAAGACAATCCCTTCAACAAGTGGTGCTGGGAAACTGGTCAACCACCTGCAAAAGAATGAAAATAAAACACTTTCTAACACCATACACAAAAATAAATTCAAAATGATTAAATATCTAAGTGTAAGACCAGAAACTATAAAACTCCAAGAGAAAAACATAGGCAGAACACTCTCTGACATAAATGCCAGCAAGATCCTCTATGACCCACCTCCAAGATTAATGGAAATAAAAGCAATAATAAACAAATGGTGCATAATTAAAAGCTTTTGCACAATGAAGGAAACTATAAGCAAGGTGAAAAGGCAGCTTTCAGAATGGGAGAAAAAAAATAGCAAAGGAGGCAACTGACAAATAATTAATCTTCAAAATATACAAGTAGCTCATGTAGCTCAATAACAGAAAAATAAACAACCTAATTAAAAAAAATGGGCCAAATAACTATCTCTCACTGATCAAAATGGCTGTCATCAAAAGTCTACAAACATGAAATGCTGGAGAGGATGTGGAGCAAAGGGAACCCTCTTGTTTCCCTGGTGGCTCAGATGGTAAAGCGTCTGCCTACAATGCGGGAGACCTGGGTTTGAGCCCTGGGTCGGGAAGATCCTCTGGAGAAGGAAATGGCAACCCACTCCAGTACTCATGCCTGGAAAATCCCATGGACAGAGGATCCTGGTTGGCTACAGTTCATGGGGTCTCAAATAGTCAGACATGACTGAGCGACTTCACTTCACTTACACTGTTGGTAGAAATGCAAACTAATATAGCCAGTGTGGAGAACAGTGTGGAGATTCCTTAAAAAACTGGAATAGAGCTGCCATACTACCCATCAGTCCCACTGCTGGGCATGCACACTGAGGAAATCAGAATTGAAAGAGACACGTGTACCCCAATGTTCATTGCAGCACTGTTTACAGTAGCTAGGACAGGGAAGCAATGTAGATCTCCATTGGCAGATGAATTGATAAAAAATTTATGGTACATATACACAATGGAATACTATTCAGTCATTAAAGAGAATGCATTTGAGTCCATTCTAATAAAGTGGATGAAACTGGAGCCTACTATACCGAGTGTAGTAAGTCAGAAAGAAAAACACCAATACAGTACATTAACGCATATATATGGAATTTAGAAATATGATAATACCAGTCCTTGGTCTACTTTGTTCCTCCCTGATTCTGTATAATCATGTGCAGTCTAGAGATACATGGTTGATACTCATGGTATTTGACTTAATTTTCATCAGGCACCCAACATGAAAGGCTTTTGGGGACTTAGATGGGACTGCTGATTAGGTTCTGTGGCTATTTTACAACACTAGATACAACTTGTGGTCCATTTAAGACACTGTTGTGAAACTTTCAAAACAACTCCCTAGAATCCACTGCTTATAGGACTTTACTTTTACTCCCAAGATAATAATTTTCTTAGAAAAATATAACAAAGATTTTCCTGTTTTTATGGCCCAACCAATTCTAAAGTGAAAGTGAAAAAGTGAAGTCATTCAGTCCTGTCTTACCCTTTGCAACCCCATGGACTGTAGCCTACCAGGCTCCTCCATCCATGGGATTTTCTAGGCAAGAGTACTGGAGTGGGTTGCCATTTCCTTCTCCAGGGGATCTTCCTGACCCAGGTATTGAACCCAGGTCTCCCACATTGCAGGCAGACGCTTTAACATCTGAGCCACCAGGGAAATACCCAATTTTAAGGTTGTTATAAATTGTTTTTCTCTGAGTGGGACAAAGAAAGGCTTGATCAAAAAAAAAAAAAAAAAGACAACTGCATCTGCCTCAAACTCTGTGTGGACAATAATCTGATTTTTATTTACTCAGGATTATAGTTTTAAATTTAAAGCATATGTTCCTGCTAGTGGACACTTGGATAGATTTAAGCTTCTTATGCTCTCCTGCTGAAAACTGTAAATCAATATTACTTGTGAATAGAGACATCAGATCAGATCAGTCACTTAGTTGTGTCTGACTCTTTGTGACCCCATGAATCGCAGAATGCCAGGCCTCCCTGTCCTTCACCAACTCCCGGAGTTCACTCAGACTCATGTCCGTTGAGTCAGTGATCCCATCCAGCCATCTCATCCTCTGTCGTCCCCTTCGACTCCTGCCCCCAATCCCTCCCAGCATCAGACTCTTTTCCAATGAGTCAACTCTTCGCATGAGGTGGCCAAAGGACTGGAGTTTCAGCTTTAGCATCATTCCTTCCAAAGAAATCCCGGGGCTGATCTCCTTCAGAATGGACTGGTTGGATCTCCTTGCAGTCCAAGGGACTCCCAAGAGTCTTCTCCAACACCACAGTTCAAAAGCATCAATTCTTCAGCACTCAGCCTTCTTCACAGTCCAACTCTCACATCCATACATGACCACAGGAAAAACCATAGCCTTGACTAGACGAACCTTTGTTGGCCAAGTAATGTCTCTGCTTTTGAATATGCTATCTAGGTTGGTCATAACTTTCCTTCCAAGGAGTAAGTATCTTTTAATTTCATGGCTGCAGTCACCATCTGCAGTGATTTGGGAGCCCAAAAAAATAAAGTCTGACACTGTTTCCACTGTTTCCCCATCTATTTCCCATGAAGTGATGGGACCGGATGCCATGATCTTTGTTTTCTGAATGTTAAGCTTTAATCCAACTTTTTCACTCTCCACTTTCACCTTCATCAAGAGGCTTTTTAGTTCCTCTTCACTTTCTGCCATAAGGGTGGGGTCATCTGCATGTCTGAGGTCATTGATATTTCTCCCGGCAATCTTGATTCCAGCTTGTGCTTCTTCCAGCCCAGCATTTCTCATGATGTACACTGTATATAAGTTAAATAAACAGGGTGACAATATACAGACTTGACGTACTCCTTTTCCTATTTGGAACCAGTCTGTTGTTCCATGTCCAGTTCTAACTGTTGCTTCCTGACCTGCATACAAATTTCTCAAGAGGCAGGTCAAGTGGTCTGGTATTCCCATCTCTTTCAGAATTTCCCACAGTTTATTGTGATCCACACAGTCAAAGGCTTTGGTATAGTCAATAAAGCAGAAATAGATGTTTTTCTGGAATTCTCTTGCTTTTTCCATGATCCAGCAGATGTTGGCAATTTGATCTCTCGTTCCTCTGCCTTTTCTAAAACCAGCTTGAACATCAGGACGTTCAAGGTTCACGTATTGCAGATGTCTGGCTTGGAGAATTTTAAGCATTAATTTACTAGCGTGTGAGATGAGTGCAATTGTGTGGTAGTTTGAGCATTCTTTGGCATTGCCTTTCTTTGGGATTGAAATGAAAACACCTTTTCCAGTCCTGTGGCTACTGCTGAGTTTTCCAAATTTCCTGGCATATGGAGTGCAGCACTTTCACAGCATCATCTTTCAGGATTTGGAATAGCTCAACTGGAATTCCATCACCTCCACTAACTTTGTGCGTAATGAAGCTTTCTAAGGCCCACTTGACTTCACATTCCAGGATGTCTGGCTGTAGGTCAGTGATCACACCATCATGATTATCTGGGTCATGAAGATCTTTTTTGTACAGTTCTTCTGTGTATTCTTGCCATCTCTTCTTCATATCTTCTGCTTCTGTTAGGTCCATACCATTTCTGTCCTTTATCGAGCTCATCTTTGCCTGAAATGTTCCTTTGGTATCTCTGATTTTCTTGAGATCTCTAGTCTTTCCCATTCTGTTGTTTTCCTCTGTTTCTTTGCATTGATCACTGAAGAAGGCTTTCTTATCTCTTCTTGCTATTCTTTGGAACTCTGCATTCAGATGTTTATATCTTTCCTTTTCTCCTTCACTTTTCCCTTCTCTTCTTTTCACAGCTATTTGTAAGGCCTCCCCAGACAGCCATTTTGCTTTTTTGCATTTGTTTTCCATGGGGATGGTCTTGATCCCTATTTCCTGTACAATGTCATGAACCTCATTCCGTAGTTCATCAGGCAATCTATCTATCAGATTTAGGCCCTTAAATCTATTTCTCACTTCCACTGTATAATCATAAGGGATTTGATTTAGGTCATACCTGAATGGTCTAGTGGTTTTCCCTGCTTTCTTCAATTTAAGTCTGAATTTGGCAATAAGGAGTTCATGGTCTGAGCCACAGTCACCTCCTGGTCTTGTTTTTTATGACTGTATAGAGCTTTTCCATCTTTGGCTGCAAAGAATATAATCAATCTGATTTCGGTGTTGACCATCTGATGATGTCCATGTATAGAGTCTTCTCTTGTGTTGTTGGAAGAGGGTGTTTGTTATGACTAGTGCATTTTCTTGACAAAACTCTGTTAGTCTTTTCCCTGCCTCATTCTGCATTCCAAGGCCAAATTTCCCTGTTATTTCAGGTGTTTCTTGACTTCCTACTTTTGCATTCCAGTCCCCTATAATGAAAAGGACATCATTTTGGATGTTAGTTCTAAAACATCTTGTAGGTCTTCATAGAACCGTTCAACTTCAGCTTCTTCAGCGTTACTGGTTGGGGCATAGACTTGGACTACCATGATACTGAATGGTTTACCTTGGAAACGAACACAGATCATTCTGTCATTTTTGAGATTGCATCCAAGTACTGTATTTCAGACTCTTTTGTTGACCATGATGGCCACTCCATTTCTTCTGAGGGATTCCTGCCCGCAGTAGTAGATATAATGGTCATCTGAGTTAAATTCACCCATTCCAGTCCATTTCAGTTCGCTGATTCCTAGAATGTGGCATTCACTCTTGCCATCTCTTGTTTGACCACTTCCAATTTGCCTTGATTCATGGACCTGACATTCCAGGTTCCTATGCAATATTGATCTTTACAGCATCGGGCCTTTCTTCTATCACCAGTCACATCCACAGCTGGGCATTCTTTTTGCTTTGGCTCCATCCCTTCAGTCTTTCTGGAGTTATTTCTCCACTGATCTCCAGTAGCATATTGGGCACCTACTGACCTGGGGAGTTTCTCTTTCAGTATCCTATCATTTTGCCTTTTCATACTGTTCATGGGGTTCTCAAGGCAAGAATACTGAAGTGGTTTGCCATTCCCTTCTCCAGTGGACCACATTCTGTCAGATCTCTCCACCATGACCCACCAATTTTGGGTTGCCCTACGGGCATGGCTTAGTTTCATTGAGTTAGACAAGGCTGTGGTCCTAGTGTGATTAGATTGACTAGTTTTCTGTGAGTATGGTTTCAGTGTGTCTGCCCTCTGATGCCCTCTTGCAACACCTACCATCTTACTTGGGTTTCTCTTACCTTGGGCATGGGGTATCTCTTCACAGCTGCTCCAGCAAAGCGCAGCCAATGCTCCTTACCTTGGACGAGGGGTGTCTCCTCACCGCCGCCCTTCCTGACCTTCAACATGGGATAGCTCCTGTAGGGCCTCCTTTGCCCGCGCAGCCACGGCATGGGGTTTTCCTCCTGGCCACCACCCCTGGCCTCGGGCATGGGGTTGCTCCTCCTGGGCACTGCCCCTGGCCTCAGACATGGGGGCGTGGGGTAGCTCCTCCCACCCGCCACCCCTGGCTTCAGGCTTAAGGGCGTGGGGTATCTCCTCCTGGCTGTCACCCCTGACCTTGGACGTGGGGTAACTCCTCTCATCACCGCCCCTGACCTCGGATGCTGGGTATCTCCTCTCGGCCGCCCCCCCTGACCTCAGACATGGGGTAGCTCCTCTCAGCCATTCCTGTGCTGTCACAGTCTGGTACTCTCAGCCACTGCCCCTGACCTCGGACGTGGGGTAACTCCTCCTGGCCGCTGCCCTTCGGGCATGTGGTCCTCCCGACTTCTGCCTCTGACCTCAGACGTGGGGTAGCTCCTCTTGCCTGTGCCCGTCGCAGCCACCTGCGCTTTAGCACGCCAGAATATAAACATAAATATAGACATAAATATCCTCAGTAAACTGTGGCAAACAAAATTCAGCAGCATATTAAAAGGGTTATATAACATTACCAAGTGAGATATATCCCAGTCATTCAAGAGTGGTTAAACATAAGAAAATCAGTTAATGCAATACACCAAATAGCATAACAAAGAAAAATGGTAACCATAGTTCATCTCAATTGATGCAGAAAAAGTAGTTGACAAATTACACAATCTTTTGATGATTAAAACCTAGAAAAAATTATGTAGAGAGTGGACTTCCTCAACAGGGTAAAAACATTTAACAAAAAAAACAAAGCTAACATCATACTCAAGGGTGAGGTTCTGAAAACTTCCTCCCTAAGATTACCAGGGTTCAATCCCTGAGTTGGGAAGTTCCTCTGGAAGAGGGAATGGCAAGCCAATCCAGTATTCTTGCCTGGAGAATTCCATGGACAGAGAAGCCTGGTAGGCTACAGTCCCTGGTGTTGCAAAGAGTCAGACAAGATTGAGTGATTAACACAGTCCCTAAGGTCAGAAATAAGAAGAGGATGCCCATTTCATCACCTATTCAACATTTTGCTTCTCTGGTGGCTCAGCTGGTAAAGAATCTGCCTGCAGTGTGGAAGACCTGGGTTTGATCGCTGGGTTGGGAAAATCCCTTGGAGAAGGGGAAAGCTACTCACTCTAGTATTCTGGCCTGGAGAATTCCATAGGCTGTATTGTCTATGGGGTCACAAAGAGTTGGACACGACTGAGCAACTTTCACTTTCATGCAACATTTTGTAACATTCTAGCTAAGAAAATTGGTCAAGGCAAAAAAAAAAAAAAAAAGTACCAAACTGAAAGGAAAGAAGTAAAATTGTGACTATTTTCTGACAAGCTCATTAGAAAAATATATATAATCCCAAAGAGTCCACAAAATATTCTGCTGGAGAAAATAAAAAAAAAAAAAGTCAGCAAAATCGTTAAGTACAAGGTTAATGGAAACATCAATTGTGTTTTTTAGTAATAAAAAATCAGAACAAGAAATTAAGGAAAAAATTTCTATGTACAGTAGAATCAGAAAGAAGAAAATACCTAGAGATAAATTGTAACCAAGGATGAACAAGACTTGCATACTGAAAATTACAACATATTACTGAAAAAAATTAAAGAAAGCTTAAAAAAGAAGATCCTTGAGAAAAAAATGGCAACACACTCCAGTATTCTTGGGAGGATAATCTCATGGACAAAGGAGCCTGGTGGGCTACAGTCCATAGGATCCCAAAGAGTCAGACTCAACTGAGCAACTAACACTTTCACTTTCGCTTTTCTAAATGAACAGAAATAAATTCCATGTTCATTGATTGTTAAACTTAATCATATTATGATAACAATACAACCCGAAGCAATCTACAGGTTGAGGGAAATCTCTATCAAAATTCCTAGCATATCCTTACCAAAATTTTCAGAAAAATAAAATCCAATTTGCAAATTAACATAGAATTGCAAGAAGTCCCCAGCAGTTTCTTTTTGAAAAAGAATAAATTTGGAAGTCTTACATTTCCAAATTTCAAAACTTACTACAAATCTACAGTAATCAAAATGTCATGATATTAGCTTTGTTGGCATGATATTACCTTAGGAACAGGCACATAGAAAACAATAAAATTTAATGAAAAGAACAGAAATAAACCCATACATCTGTAGTCAATTGGTTTTCAACAAAGGTGTTAAAATCAGTTAATGGCGGGAAATACAGACTCTTCATCAAATGGTGATTAAACAACTGAATATGTACATGCAAATAAATTGAATCTCTACCTCACACCATCAACTAAAAATGGTTTGGTGACCCTAATATAAGAGACAAAGCATAAAACCCTTAGTATAAAACATATATCTTAATAATCTTGGTTTTAGCAATGGATTATTAGATGTAATAGAAAATGCACAAGCAATAAAAGAAAAAATTAAATTAGATCTTGATAAAATTTCAAAAATTTGTGATTCAAAAGATGGCAGGAAAGTTAAAAGGGAACCAAGAGAATGAGAAATAATATTTGCAATTATTATATCTGAGTCTAGTGCCGATAATAAATGAATAACTCTTACAACTCAAACACAGAAATACAAATAATCCATTTTTTTAAATAAAGGACTTGAATAGATATTTCTTGAAATATATATATATATATATATATATATATATATGCACAAAGGTCCGTCTAGTCAAGGCTATGGTTTTTCCTGTGGTCATACATGGATGTGAGAGTTGGACTGTGAAGAAAGCTGAGCACCGAAGAATTGCTGCTTTTGAACTGTTGTGTTCGAGAAGATTCTTGAGAGTTCCTTGGACTGCAAGGAGATCCAACCAGTCCATTCTGAAGGAGATCACCCCTGGGATTTCTTTGGAAGGAATGATGCTGAAGCTGAAACTCCAGTACTTTGGCCACCTCATGGGGAGAGTTGACTCATTGGAAAAGACTCTGATGATGGGAGGGACTGGGGGCAGGAGGAGAAGGGGACAACAGAGGACAAGATGGCTGGATGGCATCACCAACTCGATGGATGTGAGTCTGGATGAACTCCAGGAGTTGGTGATGGACAGGGAGGCCTGGCGTGCTGCAATTCATGTAGTCGCAAAGAGTCAGACACAACTGAGTGACTGAACTGAGCTTAATTTATATATATATATATATGTATATACATATATATATAGATATAACAATATCAATGATAATTGATATAATACATAATATAATGATAAATTGATATAATAATATCAATTTTTTTTTCTCTTGCCTGGAAAATTCCATGGACAGAGGATCCTGGCAGTCCATAGAGTTGCAGAGTCAGACACAACTGAGTAACTGAGAACACACACATAATCAAAAGTGCAAACAACTAAAATGTCATAAATGAATGAATGAATAAATTGTGTTATATATATATATAATGGAATATTATTCAGCCATAAAAAGGAATGAAGTACTGATAAATGCTTCAATGTGAATGGAAATCAAAGACATTAGCTAAGTGAAAGAATCTGGACACTGAAGATCACCTACTGTACAATTCCACTTGTGTTAATATATAGTATAAGTAAATCCACATACATAAAAAGATTGAGGTTTCCAAGAGCTGGAGAGAGGAGGAAATTTGGAGTTGCTGCTTAATGAGTACAAGGTTTCCTTTGTAGGTTATAAAAAATGTTTCTTTTTGGAGTAATAGAGATGGTGGTTATAAAACATTGTGACTCTAGTAAATGCCATTGATTTGGTCATGAATATGCATAATTTTATGCTTTGTGATTTTTTTCCTTCAATAGAAAACAATTGAAAAAATGTCAGTTGTAAGTCAGTTGGGATCTTTATGGAATATATAATATTGTGAAAATCTTTTCAGAATCTCTATAATATATGTTGAAAGATAAAATAATTAAGGAGAATATTTCTGTTTTCCTCAATTGTTTCCATTTCACTCAACAAATATGATTTTACACAGTTCTTAGCATCTCGTCTTTGTTGCTGTTGATGCAAATTGTGAGAAAAGGGAAAAAAAAAATAAGAGATTTTGCAATAACATTCTAAAAATCCCCATGGTGGAATGGAAATATGTAGCTTAGTACCCTCACCTAGTTGTCCACCTGGGCTGAAACCCTGCTTTCATCTTTTTCTAACTGTATTAAATCAAGTAGACAACTTCTTTCCCAGCCTCAATTTCTTTCAAAGAAACTAAAATTTAAGAGTTAGAGTCTGCATTAACACTGGCATTTTTATTACAGAATTTTTGAGAAGTTAAATTTGAACATAGGGTAAATCAACAAGATTTTCAACTTTGACATATTATGCTAAAAAGGTATAAATAATAATAGTTGTTATTATTAAGTTCCATCATCTGCTTGAGTTACAGATTTAACCTACCTCTTTATTTTTTCCACTAAATTGCAATGCTGTTTCTTATTGACAAAACATATGTTCCATTTCTATCACTGTTTCATTACTGCTATAAATTCTTGTCAGTATAATTCTATTTAGTTTTAATTAAACCACTTATGTTTGAAGATTTTTAAATGAAGTAATCCATATTTTCATGCATGCTCAGTTGCTTTAGTCGTGTCCAACTCTTTGTGACCCTATGAACTATAGCCTGTCAGGCTCCTCTGTCCATGGGGATTCTTCAGGCAAGAATATTGGAGTGGGTTGCCATACCCTCCTTCAGGGGATCTTCCCAACCCAGGAATCAAACCCAGGTCTCCTGTTGCAGGCGGATTCTTTACCTTCTGAGCCACCACAGAAGCCCAAGAATACTGGAGTCGGTAGCCTATCCCTTTTCCAGGGGATCTTTTGACCCAGGGATTGAACTAGGGTCTCCTGCATTCCAGGCAGATTCTTTAATGGCTGAGAGCCCAAGGAAGCCCTAATCCATATTTTAATGCTCTCAAATCTATACTCAATGATATCACTACTGCTATAAAAGTATGGATAAGATAAATCAATGTTTAGTTCTTCAAAGTTCTACTCATTAATATATAATTCTTTAGGTTAATAAATAATATTTGATTAGAAGCTTACAAATCACGAGTTTCTATTTAGGCTTAAAAATATTTTGTTTTTCTATTTATAACTCAGAAAAAAAGACTCATACATGTGGAGTTCTTGTGAATAGTAATTCAAAGGTAGTGAAAAAAAGTAACCTATGGAAACAGTTTAAATTTGAACCTTTGGTAATGTGGTAGTTAAAGAAGCTACTATGACTCTGTTCTATAAATGAAACTATCATTTTCATAGTTTATCTTACTTATGGGTAAATTCACTTCAATAAACCTTTAATCTTAAATATATTTTGATAGTCTGTTAGTCTGTCCAGGCTGCCACATACTTGGCGGTTTAAAGATAGAATTTTATTTCTCACATTTCTGGAGACTATGTCTAAGATCAAGATACTGACAATGTAGATTTTTATTATGAAGCATTTCCTCTTGGCTTGTAGGTGACCACTATCTTGTTAGGTGCTCAATGTGACCTCTTCTTCACATGCTCAGGGGATGGGCAACTCTCCAGTGACTCTTCTTTAAGGACACTAATCCTATTGGACCAGAGCTCCACACTATTGAAGTCGTCTAGCTTTAATTGGGCTTCCCTTGTGGCTCAGCAATGTGTGAGATCTGGGTTCAATCCTTGGGTTGGGAAGATCCCCTGGAGAAGGGAAAGGCTACCCACTCCAGTTATTCTGGCCTGGAGAATTCCATGGACTGTGTAGTTCATGGGGTTGCAAAGAGTTGGACACAACTAAGCCTCTTTCACTTTTCACAGCTTTAATTACCCTCTACTAGGTCCTTTCTCCAAATACAGTCACATTATGGGTAATGACAATCATAGTAACTAAGGAAAAGAATTTAGTCCATAGCAAATAGTTTTTCTAAGTAAAAATCCTTTCAAAACTAAATTTCTGTTACAGCATAACTGAATGTATATTAACCATTTCAGGATCCAAAGAGAGAAAATATACATTTTATTTCAGATTAACACAATTTGGAATTATAGTAACTTAATATAAAATCAGTCCCTTAAATATTGCTATAAATACATTATATTTAAAAATTACCTTATATACAGAAAAACAAAGAATGAGACAAATTTGCTGATAAAGAAGATGTCTTCCCATCAACGGACCATTAGCAATTTTATCTTATGTTCTACAATAAAGCATGCTGTGTAGAACTGATTGCATTTGAAGTTATTGGTACATTTGAATGCAAACTACCCAACCGTAAAAAATGAGACTTCCATTTGCTATAAAAATAAATTAGGAGGCAATACTTTGCTGGCAAAGCCATTTGAGCACCTCAGTTCATAACTATTCATGGTACCATTAACAGATGTCTTTGCTCGCACTGTGAGCTGCCTTATGATATTGTTGTATTCAGCATTACTTTATAGCTAAAGTGAATGTAGGCAACTTGTTTTAGGATATAATAAAACCTATCCTGATGTAGAGATCCTGAGGGAAATTATACAATAATGTTACCTACATAACTAATTTTCTTCTTATGAAATCATGATTCCCACTACACTTTTAGAGCTATCAAAAGTATTGTTTAACATCACCATTTCCATGTTAATACTTCAGTAAATCACAAAAATGTAATACTTTGTGCAGAAAGTGAGCTATTTCCTATGGGAACATAAGTTTTCACTTCTAAATTAAAAGTTGCATGAAGTGAATACTAAGCATGTCATATGTTGCTTATTGACACTAAAAGTAATTTTTCCCCCCTTTGAAGAATCACTGTTTCTCTAACTTAAGGCATGCTGCTAGTGACTGACTTGTACACTGTAAGATAAATCACTCAAGAAAACAAAGGTAAATGCTGCCTTTGCTAATCATCTATCTGTATGAAACTTCTAGTTGATATTTAAGAATTAAGTACAACTATTTTCAAAAGAGCTGTCATGAATGTACACCCAATGCATACACTGACATACTCACACACTGATATGCCTGTGGAAGCAGCAAATGTGACAGAAAGTACAAATAACTAGTATTGGTGAAAATCAGTAACAATGATATTTTTTTAAAACTTTATTTCAAGTCTGACATGCAAGAATGGTGTGATTTTAGGGACTGTATTTATTCTTGTTTCTTTATTACTTACTCTGTAAAATGAAAATAATAATACTCATTCCATGTGAAGATTAAATTACATAAGAATTATAAAATATTCAATCAATGAACTATGTGTTACATGTGCTCAGAAGTTGCTGCCTATATTTTATGACCTTTGAGTTAATTTTTGTCTATATATTGGTTCCCTGCTAAGTCACTTCAGTCGTGTCTGACTCTCTGCGACCCCATAGACAGCAGCCCACCAGGCTCCCCCTTCCCTGCGATTCTCCAGGCAAGAACACTGGAGTGGGTTGCCATTTCCTTCTCCAATGCATGAAAGTGAAAAGTGAAAGTGAAGTCGCTCAGTCGTGTCCAACCCTTCGCGATCCCATGGACTACAGCCTACCAGACTCCTCCATCCATGGGATTTTCAAGGCAAGAGTACTGGAGCGGGGTGCCATCGCCTTCATTGGTTCCCTAGGACATATAAAATTAAGCACACAATAAAATGAAAGCTACCAAAAGACTCATAAAACTTTCCTTTCTATAATGATAGGCATCAATTGCTTTTTAAAAATAAATTGTTGACAGCTATTACTTAGGATTGAGAAACTATATAAATATGGTACACAGCTCTTGATGAATAAAATAAAAATATGCCTCAAAAGATGATCCAAAAGCACAAGGAAATTTAGGTAAAATTGATTTTATAAATTTCATTTAAAATTGAAGAAAATTAAATCTATATTTTGCTATTATACATAGGTAAAAAGACTTACTTTCTTTATAATTTTTTATTTTATTTATGGTGGCAAAGAATACATAACAGAAATTGTACTTTAAAAAAAATCACTTTTAGGTGTACAATTTAGTGGTATTAGTTACATTCACTTTTTTGTGCAGCCATAGCCAACACTCATTTCCAAAACTTTTTTAATCTTGCTAAACTGAACTAAGTATTCATAAAATATAACTCATCACCACCCCACCATGAAGTTTAGGAAACCATCATTCTACTTATTGCTCTATGAATTTGATTACTCTAGGTTCTTCACAAAGGAGGAATCATAAAATATGTGTCCTTTTCGACTGATTTACCTAAGTTAGCATAATCTCTTCAAGGTTCATCCATGTTGTGGTATGTGTCAGAATTTCCTTTCTTTTTAGAACTGAATAATATTATATTGCATCTGTATACTGTGCTGTGCTTAGCTGCTCAGTTATGTCCGACTCTTTGCAATCACATGGACTGTAGCCCACCAGGCTGCTCTCTCCATGGGGACTTCCAGGCAAGAATACTGGAGTGGACTTTTTGATGAAGGCCATTCTGACCTGTGTGAGGTGATATCTCATTGTAGTTTTGATTTGCTTTTCTCTAATAATAAGTGATGTTGAGCATCTTTTCATGTGTTTGTTATCCATCTGTATGTCTTCTTTGGAGAAGTGTCTATTTAGGTCTTTTTCCCACTTTCTGATTGGGTTTTTTGTTTTTCTGGTATTGAGTCATATGAGTTTCTTATATATTTTGGAAATTAATCCTTTGTCAGTTGTTTCATTTGCTATGATTTTCTCCCATTCTGAGCATTGTTTCTTCATCTTGCTTATAATTTCCTTTGCTGTGCAAAAGCTTTTAAGTTTAATCTGGTCACACTTGTCTACTTTTGTTTTTATTTCTGTTACTTTAGGAGGTGGGTCATAGAGGGTCTTGCTTTCATTTATGTCATTGAGTGTTCTGCCTGTGTTTTCCTCTAAGAGTTTTATAGTTTTATAGTATATAAATGCTAGTGAGTGTATGGAGAAAAGGGAACACTCTTTCTCTGTTGGTGGGAGTATAAATTTATACAGCCACTATGGAAGATGGTATGGAGATTCCTTAAAAAACTAGGAATAAAGGCACCATATGATCCAGCAATTCCACTCCTAGGCATATACCCTGAGGAAACTAAAATTGGAAAAGACAGATGTACCCCAGTGTTCATTGCAGCACTATTTACAGTAGTTAGAACATGGAAGCAACCCAGATGTCCATCGACAGAGGAATGGATAGAGAAGTTGTGGTACATCTACACAATGGACTATTACTCAGCCATAAGAAGAAACACATTTGAGTCAGTTCTGATGAGGTGGATGAACCTAGAACCTATTATACAGAGTGAAGTGAGTCAGAAAGAGAAAGATAAATACCATATTCTAACGCATGTATACGGAATCTAGAAAAATAATACTGTAGAATTTATTTACAGGGCAACAATGGAGAAGTAGACATAGAGAATAGACTTATGGACATGGGGAGAGGGGAGGAGAGGGTGATATGTATGGAAAGAGTAACATGGAAACTTAAATTACCATATGTGAAATAGATAGCCAACAGAAATTTGCTGTATGGCTCAGGAAGCTGAAACAGGGGCTCTGTGTCAGCTTGGAGGGGTGGGATGGGAAGGGAGATGGGAGGGAGGTTCAAAAGGGAGGGGATAAGTATATGTGTATGTATGTGTGTGTATATATATATATATATATATACACTTATGGCTGATTCATGTTCAGGTTTGACAGAAAACAGCAAAATTCTGTAAAGCAATTACCCTTCAATTAAAACAAACAAACAAACAATACTAGAGTGGGTTTCCATTTCATCTGCCAGGGGATCTACCCAACCCAGGGATTGAACCCAGGTGTCTGACATAGGAGACAAATTCTTTACCATCGGAACCAGAGAAGCCCTTATCTGTATACTACCCTTGCTTATCCATTCATCCATCAATCAACACTTAGGTAGCTTCCACCTTTTGGTAATTGCAAATAATACTTCAATGAACATGGTATACAAAAACTTTTTGAGTTCCTACGTTCAATTAATAGGGTTTAGATCCAGAAATAAAATTGCTGGATCTTATGGAAATTCTTTTCATACTGTTCATAGGATTCTCAAGGCAAGAATACTGAAGTGATTTGCCATTCCCTTCTCCAGTGGACCACATTTTGTCAGAACTCTTCACCATGACCCACTCATCTTGGGTGGCCCTACATGGTGTAACTCAGTTTCATTGAGTAAGATAAGGCTGTGGTCCATGTGATTAGATTGGTTAGTTTTCTGTGATTGTGGTTTTCAGTCTGTCCGCCCTCTGATGGAGAAGGATAAGAGGCTTATGGAAGCTTCCTGATGGCAGAGACTGACTGTGGGGGAAACTGGGTTTTGTTCTGATAGGCGGGGCCATGCTCAGTAAATCTTTAATCCAATTTTCTGTTGATGGATGTGGCTGTGTTCCTTCACTGTTGTTTGACCTAAGACCAAACTATGATTAATTAAAGACCAAATTATAATTATAATTAATTAAAAACCAAACTTCTTTAATGAAGATAATGGCGACCTACTTCAAAAGGTCTCCTACACGCACTGCTTCACTCAGTGCCCCTGACACTGCAGCATGCCACCACTGACCCATACCTCTGCTGGAGACTACTGGACACACACAGGCAAGTCTGGGTCAGTCATCTCACATGCCAGCAATGTAATGCTCAAAATTCTCCAAATCAGGCTTCAACAGTACGTGAACCATGAATTTCCAGATGTTCACACTGGATTTAGAGAAGGCAGAGGAACCAGACATCACATTGCCAACATCCACTGGATCATAGGAAAAGCAAGAGAATTCTATAAAAACATACACTTCTGCTTTATTGATTACCCCAGAGCCTTTGACTGTGTAGATCTCAAAAACTGGAAAATTCTTCAAGAGATGGATATACCAGACCTCTTGATCTGTCTCCTGAGAAATCTGTATGCCGATCAAGAAGCAACACTTAGAAACGGACATGGAACAACAGACTTTCCAAATTGGGAAAGGAGTACATCAAAGCTGTATATTGTCACCCTGCTTATTTAACCTATATGCAGAGTACATCATGTAAAATGCCAGGCTGGATGAAGCACAAGCTCGAATCAAAATTGCTGGGAGAAATAACAATAATCCCAGATACACAGATAACACCACCCTTATGACACAAAATGAAAAAGAACTAAAGAGCATCTTTATAAAAGTGAAAGAAGAAAAAAAAAAAAAAAAAAAAAACCTCCACCATATATCAAAAGATATTTAGGATTCTCATTTTAAAACTTCATCATTGTATGTCAAGATATTTTTAGTTTATTTGTTTTTCACCCTTTTCATTATTCCACAGACCCTTTAAAATGGAGCAGGATCCTATAGTCTTGCCCCTACATGTCCTCCAGCCTGCCTTTAGTCTGTGGAAAAACTTTAGCCAAAGAGTAAGTTTAATCAGAGAAGTGAGAAAATACAGAAAGAAAGGAAAAAAGTCAAAGTAGACCACATAATAATAATGTGGTAACAATTTTATTATTATTAAGAATAATCAGATTGATAATTGGGAATAATAATTAGGCATAGTCAATGACCTTCAGTTCCTCCTCAAGGGGGATATAGACAATATTCCAAGCCATATCCTGTGAGTTGTCTTATATGTACTGAAACCTCCACCAGGTGGAGAAGCTAATTACATGGTGACCAGACTATAGCCATGACATAAGCTGCCACAGTTCCAAGAATTAGCTTCAAGGAAATGAGAACAAACCGTCCCTGGAACTGAAGATTAACTGTACCTAAAATAACCAAGATAACGCTGGTCAGACCACCGATGACCAATTTCCAGATGACTGTCTGGAGCTGCCTGCACTGCTTCCGCATGTAGCTCTCCTTCTGTCTATAAAAGCTCTTGCCCTGATTGTCAATGGGGGAATGGGACGTTGGATAGGTGTCTGCCCTCCCTGCTCAGTTGCTGGCATCTGAAATAAAATTAACTTGCCTTCCCACCAACAGTCTCTTTAATGGTTTTTGAGCGGCAAGCAGCCAGACTTTGGTTCAGTAACAGATTTTGGTGCACAACGGGGGCTCTGCTCTCTGGTGCAAGGCTTCTCTGTGTCTCCCCGAAGAGACAAGTTGTAAGTGGTGAGGGGCCAGCTGCTCATGGCTAGCCAGCCCCATGACTGGAATTTTAGTGGTCATTCCCAGCAGCTGCCAAAATAATTTGTTTGGGGAATTCTTCCTGTTTCTCCCCTGCTCTGCACTGGCTACTGACTTGTGCTTTCAGTTGGCAGAAATGAAAAGTGAATTGAGGATGAACTGATGCTGGGAGAAATATCAATAAGCTCAGATATGCAGATGACACCACCCTTATGACAGAAAGTGAAGAGGAACTAAAAAGCTTCTTGATGAAAGTGAAAGAGGAGAGTGAAAAAGTTGGCTTAAAGCTCAACATTCAGAAAACTATGATAATGGCATCTGGTCCCATCATTTCATGGGAAATAGATGGGGAAACAGTGGCAGACTTTATTTTGGGGGGCTCCAAAATCACTACAGATGGTGATTGCAGTCATGAAATTAAAAGACACTTACTCCTTGGAAGGAAAGTTAAGAACAACCTAGATAGCATATTCAAAAGCAGAGATATTAATTTGTCAACAAAGGTCCGTCTAGTCAAGGCTATGGTTTTTCCTGTGGTCATGTATGGATATGAGAGTTGGACTGTGAAAAAAGTTGAGCACTGAAGAATTGATGCTTTTGAACTCTTGAGAGTCCCTTGGACTGCAAGGAGATCCAAGCAGTCCTTCCTAAAAGAGACCAGTCCTGGGTGTTAATTGGAAGGACTGATGCTGAGGCTGAAACTCCAATACTTTGGCCACCTCATGCAAAGAGTTGACTCATTGGAAAAGACCCTGATGCTGGGGGGGATTGGGGTTAGGAGGAGAAGGTGATGACAGAGGATGAGATGGCTGGATGGCATCACCTACTTGACGGTCATGAGTTTGAGTGAACTCCGGGAGTTGGTGATGGACAGGGAGGCCTGGCGTGCTATGATTCATGGGGTCACAAAGAGTCAGACAGGACTGAGCGACTGAACTGAACTGAACTGATGAACTCCTAGCCTGGGTAAGTCCACAGGTGAGGAGCTGGGCAACCTTCCTATTTGTGAGCATTTTGGGCATTTGGGCATTTGTGTCGTTTGGGCATTTTGCCAATTTGGTTTTGATGTCTGTCTACAATTCAGACCTGTTTATGTTGGGGAAATGTTTGTTTGGGACTGGGACTGGTCACCCTTGGAGAGGGTTTGTGATTTGGAGTGCAAGTGAATAGTCCATCTATGTGCCTGGTATCTTTGTTGTTTTATGTAAAATGGGAAGTTCAGGTTCAATTCATTATGAAAAATTTTATCTATGACTAAAGAAAAAGAAAGATGGTTTTTTAACCAATATTTGGCAACAGTATTCTTTAGGCTGGAGAAAATGCATTAAGATGAAATTCCAAAACTTGTTCTTTTTGCTTATGCAGGTAAAGAAAGCTAGCTTGATAAAATTTCTGTTATATACTTAATCTGTTTCTGTATGTGTTGATGTGAGAATGCAGAAAATGTCTATGTGTATAAATAGTCTTCAAAACATATTAATAAAGTCATGATTTATTTGCTAGTTAGGTAAAATAAGAAATCACTTGTACCACCAAAATACATTTTAAGACACCAGCTCTCAAATTCCATTTTGATGATATATTATTTAACAAATTTGCAAAGCTTCCTGTTCCATTTTAAAAGAATTAACATTTCATTCTACTTGAAATATACAAGTGGGTATCTAATTCAATGATTACTGGAAGCCAAAAACCCATTTTTTGCACTTTACCATATTTCAATTTCTTATAATGAATTGTTACAACGCAGTGCAATAAATTTTGTTCCAAAATTAACAAGGTACTCAGTTAAACAGTCCAGATTCTTTTTAATTGCTGCATTCACATATCAAGAGATGTTCTTCCACCATTTCTTACCACTGGAACTCCAGAATCATCAATCTTAAGTTAGATTTGACTTTATGCTGATTCAAAGCGGTGTACTAACATTTTGTGGCAATATGAATTGTAATTTTATAGAAGTATTGCTTAATGAAACAACAAAAACAATGCCCAGTAGAACCTGAATACCCAAAAGAATAATTTTAGTCTAATCTAGAGCAGGGCTTCCCAGGTGGTGCAGTGGTAAAGAATCCACCTGCCAATGCAAGAGCCGTGGAGTCTCACAAAGCTTAAATCAACACGTGACCATTGCTGCCTTTCTCATCTTGGTCTCAGGATCCTCTTGCAAAAACACACTGGTTGTTGGAAGAGTTCATTTCCTTGCTTGTTCACTGATAACTTTTGGTATGAAGCTGCTCTCACCAATTAGAAACTGTCCTTTCCCCATACAGAATTCCCTACATGGCTGCTTGCTTTCCTCCAGAACAGCAGGACATCTTTCTTAATTCTTCCTGATGCCAGTCAAAGAAAACTCTTTGGGTTGATTGTCAGCTCCACAAAGAATAGTGTCTGTTTTTCCACACAGCGCAACATAATCACAAGAGTGATAGCCTATTATAATCACAGGTTCTGCCTCTGCAAGGGGAATATAGGAGACAAAATCTGGGGGGTTGTTTTAGCTTTCTGCCTATATATATTACAGGTATAATCATATTATAAACAAAGTTCTCAGCTTTTCCCACCTTTTAATATAGCTCAAATACATAGGTAATAAAATAGAACTTACCATATATTTAATAACTACTTACTAAGTTGTATCTCTTGATATAAATTAGAAAAATTTCCACTCTATGGCCTATGTTAAATTTCTCATGAGTTTAGCATTTTTTAACTGTTTCAAATTAGATTAAATCAATTATAATATCATTGCTTTTTTTAAAAATATAAATGTATTTATTTTAATTGAAGGTTAATTACTTTACAATATTGTATTGGTTTTGCCATACATCAACATGAATCCGCCACAGATATACACATGTTCCCCATCCCGAACCCCCCTCCTTCCTCCCTCCCTGTACCATCCCTCTGGGTCGTCCCAGTGCACCAGCCCCAAGCAACCAGTATCATGCATCAAACTTGGATTAATCTCATTTTTTTTTCCTTTTTTGGTCTGAAATGTTTTTTAAGTAAAGACTTTCCAGTTTTCACTGAGGGAAAGTCTTTAAGTTAGGATTATAATCCTTTTCTTTTCTTTTTAGGAAATAAAAAAAAATTGTCATAAGTGAAAACTTTAAAATTATTTCTGTTGGATATCTAGAATCTTGTGCCTAAGAGTACACATGTGCTTAGGAATTCTATGTAAAAATTATTACCTTAAATATGTATATCTATGTTATCTCTAACTCTTTCTATAAGCATGAGAAAGATTTTTGTTACTGTTTTTTTTCATTTCTTCTTTGTTGATTCCCAGAAGTTATTTAGAAAAAAAAAATGTTAGTCTCGATGTGGAGAAAAGGGAACCCTCTTACACTGTTGGTGGGAATGCAAACTAATACAGCCACTATGGAGAACAGTGTGGAGATTCCTTAAAAAACTGGAAGTAGAACTGCCTTATGATCCAGCAATCCCACTGCTGGGCATACACACTGAGGAAACCAGAATTGAAAGAGACACGTGTGCCCCAATGTTCATCGCAGCACTGTTTATAATAGCCAGGACATGGAAGCAACCTAGATGTCCATCAGCAGATGAATGGATAAGAAAGCTGTGGTGCATATACACAATGGAGTATTACTCAGCCATTAAAAAGAATACATTTGAATCAGTTCTAATGAGGTGGATGAAACTGGAGCCTATTATGCAGAGTGAAGTAAGCCAGAAAGAAAAACACCAATACAGTATACTAACACATATATATGGAATTTAGAAAGATGGTAACAATAACCCTGTGTACGAGACAGCAAAAGAGACACTGATGTATAGATCAGTCTGGACTCTGTGGGAGAGGGAGAGGGTGGGATGATTTGGGAGAATGGCATTGAAATATGTATAATATCATATATGAAATGAGTCTCCAGTCCAGGTTCGATGCATGATACTGTATGCTTGGGGCTGGTGCACTGGAATGACCCAGAGGGGTGGTATGGGGAGGGAAGAGGGAGGAGGGTTCAGGATGGGGAACACAGGTATGCTTGTGGTGGATTCATTTTGATATATGGCAGAACCAATACAACATTGTAAAGTTTAAAAATAAAATAAAATTAAAAAAAAAATGGTAGTCTCACAGAGATAACAAGGAAGTATCTGGTGGATAAGCTGAGTCTATCAAGCTTGCAAAACAGTGTGGGAACACCTCCTTAATAATGATTCAGTAGTGTCCTGACTGGGGGAACTAGGGAATCCATTTATAGCAATTTAGAAATTGGCTGCAATGGGGCTCATGGCTGACCCAGACATGTTCAGATTGGTAAACTAGATGGGTTGCTATAATATTCTGTTCCTTTATCTTGAAATGTATGTGTCTGAAAGAGTTTTCATCAAATTTAAACTTAAACACATTTTCAGTATTGAAAGTTTATGATTTCTTTTTCAGGAAGAAGCATCTGTGATATAGAACACAGAAAATTATATGTTCTGCTGTCATGTTATATAAGGGATTGGTCTTCACAGCAGTTATAAACAGGGTTGTATAGTAAAAGGTAGAACAAACTACAGTTGAAATTTCAGAGTATGCACAAACACTAGTAACTTAAAAAAAGATTTATGTTTGCCATTTCAAACTAGAAAATAAAAAGGAAATTAAAACAAAACAAAACAAAACAAAAGCCTCACCCAAACAAGTGTCCAAATTTGCATCATTGTTTGAGTTCCTGTTTTGTAAATATTGTAATCACTGTGAAATAGCAGCATTTTTACATGATCAATTACAGTATTAGCTATTTCATTTCTAGAGGAAAGCTTTAAGTTTACATATTTATATTTAATGAAGTTTGGTTAATATCGATCAAAGGTAAAAGCCTGGAAAATTTGTGGTTAGAACTTAAACGTTGTGTTCATAGTTAACTAGTGTGAAAAATATTCCATGTGTTAACAGGTATACATAACTACCTAGAAAAATATAAAGCACAAGGAAATTGTGTAACAGATATATCAAATCCTTTCGTTTTTGAAAAAACATACTAATTTTCAAAAATTTAAAATACTGTACAAATGTTTTTTCATTATTTATAATTTATACTGGTTATGTTTTGCTGTTTGTTTGAAATGAGGTACCTACACTCTTAAGGTATGTCCTTAAAATACTGTATGCGTATGACTACAGATACAAATGATAGAAATGAAGTTTAATGAACTGTTCCATTGGACTTGGATAAACTGGGATTTGTCTCTAAAATTATGATTTCTGATATAAATACTAAAAGTTCTTTGTGACAAAGAATTGATATTTCAAGAGCCAATATTTTCTCTTGAATATATTGCTAAATCTTGATTACTTGATTAGAATAGGGCTAGAATACTGAACCTTTGCCTGGCCTTTAAAAATATTGCTCTTTTAAGTTTATTGATGCTTTTGTTATTACTAGTATCATTATTAGCTATTTACAGTGCTTAGTGAAAGAGCTTTTTAAAATTTTTAAGAACACCATAGAGGATATTCAAAGTTATTGAAAAGTCCCTAATTGTAAATAAGGAAGTTCTTAGTGTTCATTTGCAGATTCATTCTGTGTCTTTTAAAGAAGATTTAACTGGCTTCAATAAAAGTATAACTGGTGCTGCTTAGCACTTTGGGCATTACTGGAGGTTTTGATGTGAAGCAAACTGATTTATTTTCACCATTTTTTGGCTGGCTGAGAGCAGTGATGTGGAAATTATATTCTTGGGCTAATCTGAGCTGCTGTAAACAGTCAGTTGTTATGTATCACCTTGTCAGAGTTTAGTAGTTATATAATTTAGTAGGTATGTTATTCAGACCTTATAGCATGAATGTTAATTACGTATACATAAAAACACAAAGTACTATCTTTGTGTTTTTATGTATACGAAAAAGACTATCTACTGAGATCATCAGAAACTTAAAAATATATTCTAGCAACTTCCCTAACAACTAATATGTTTCTTGGAATACTGCAAATGACATGATTTGAAATTTAAGAAAATAAAATAGCTTCAATTACACCAAAAGCTGTCACAAATTTCCCTTTCAAGTTAAGTCTTCTATTTGAGGACTGTTGAGTGAAAAAATATATTAATTTCTTAAACATGTGAACCAGTTTACAAAGCACAATTTTAAACATCAATTTGATCACTGTTCAAGAAGGCATTTTGAATGCACTATTGCTATGTATGAGGATATAAAATCAAACACCTATGAGATGAGATGTTTTTTCAGCATGACCTTATGATGTTCTCACTGAAAAAAGATAAAAGAAGCCCCTGACATCATCTCTTCGAGATAACGTGTTCCTTAGTCTCTGAACATCTACCCTGGGAAGATAAACACAGAATTGGACTTAGACATCTCTAATTGGCTATTGACACTGTCACGAGAGATGTTTCAGTAACCTACATGTCTGATGAGTTCTATCAGGTTCAATCAGTTGTCCTGAACAGTTGACTAAAAAACAGCGACAAAATCAGTTGTACAGGCTGTTCATGTGTGTGTAGATAGAAAGATTTGTGATAATTGCAACGAAGAAAGCTATTTTATGTCTTAAAGTGCCTGTTCATGTTTTGAGCCACAAGTAGTTTCAGCACTGAGTAAATGTCAGAGAAGTTGAGAAACTATTGCTTGCAGCTGCTAATAAAACTCATAAATATTCTTAATTACCTTAATGATTGGCCTGGGAATGTTCCACATGGCATATAGTGTGTCCAGATTAAAGAATCTACCTTCTTCAAATAGAATACACCCTAAATAATATAGTTTCTCCTTATAGAAGTGTAACTATTGTTGTTTAAATTTTATGTCTCTATTAAATAAACCGTAGATAGATAAATGGAATTCATCTCAGAGGTCACTTCATCCTTCAAACATAGCTGTTGAGCACCAAATACTGTATAAGTGTTGATGTTTGATCTTTTACTAATAGTTTATAAAAGAGTGCATCAGTCAACTTCTGAGATGGAGATTCCAGAAATACTGTGACTTCCCCAGGAAATAATGCAACAGGTGTTGACTATCTTGGTTTAAAGGGTCATGGTAAGCAGAACACATCATTGCAACTATAAAATATGTAGCCTCAACTGATTCTGAAGATGAGATAGTATTTGTATTCTATACCACAGGAGAGTAAATACTAACAATTTTATTGATGGCCCTGAGGTTCTGAACAAACCCTCTCTTCCACTGTTTTTCTTGGCTGAAAGGATAGGAGTATTTATTATAAGTCCTAGTACAAGCTGTGAGGCATCATTTCTCTAGTTAGGGCTTTCAGAGCATATTGCAAATACCTGATGAGGGTTTTAATAGGTCTATGTGAATCTTGAGAGGATTAGCTCCAGTAATTCTGTCACAATCTGTTGACTTTGGCCCTCAATGAATCTGTATGTCCTGGAAGTCTTTAATTTGGGTTTTACGTAGACACAAAGATATCAGAAATCAATATTCAAAACTAAATGCTAAACTAATGCTGACTAGGGGAATCCTCAGAGATTTCAGGGAAGGGGTCATCAGGATACCATTTAATTGTGGAATTCCATCATCTCAAGTGATCTCTCTCGTAAATAAACCAGAGTTCTTTCACAAAGGATAAAAATGTGGTTAAAAGTTTGCAGGTGAAATTTACAAACTGAGGTGAGTGAATGTCTAACATTTTTCAAAGATAGCCATCACGTTAGTAGATTACTGACCATGAAGAGGAGTTTTTAAAATGAAAAAGTTTAAGATTGTATGCAGTGAGCATATCACTACAGACTTTGCACACTTTTCTCTTAACATTTTCAGAAATATCTTCTTACGAATTTAAGGGTAAAATGGTTACTCAGATACATGTCTGCACTTCCCTTAGGACTTCTCTGTCCTTGAACCATCTTCTTTATTTCTTTCTGGCTTTTGGCATAGTACAATTCTTTTTGCCAATCCCATTCTGCTTACAATGTCTGTAGTTGTCTTTATCATAAATTTCCCTCCCCTGGCCCTTTAAGATTGGACTGTGAGCATCTACTTATCTTATATGAAAGCTTCCAGTTTACTGTCTTAGCCTGCTTTTGCTATGAGACTGTTTCAAATGTTTAGCAAAACTTGAAAATCTAGCAATGGGCAATTTATGATTCTCATTTTTCTTGGTTAAAAATATTCACCAAATGTTAGGAAATAGCTGTAGTCATACCTGTATTAGGGTCTATTCTTATGTTCTGTTTAAAAGTGTTAAGGATCTGCTCTAAAATCTGATGAATTACCTATCCACCTATATTCACAAGAGTGACATTGTGGATGTGCGCTCACTCATGTCTGACTCTTTGAGACACCATGGAATGCAGCCTAGCAGGTTCTTCTGTCCATGGGATTTCCCAAGGAAGACTACTGGAGTGGGTTGCCATTTCCTCCTCCAGGAATCTTCCAGACCTAGGGATTGAACCTAAGACTCCTGCACTGGGCAGGTGCGTTCTTTATCTCTGAGCCACCAGGTAAGTCCTGATTTATGGATAGCCTTCCCACTCAGATTCCATCCCTGTGTCGAGAAGACCCTCTGAATGAGGAAATGACAACCCACTTCAGTATTTTTGCCTGGGAAATCCCAAGATCAGAGGAGCCTGGTGGGCTTCAACCCATGGTGACCCAAAAGAGTCCAACATGACTGAGTGATTAAGCATGCAAGCTCCCTATGTTGCCTAGCTCCAAGTTTTTCAGCTTTTCTACACCTCTCTGATTTCCTGTGATATTTGGAGACACTTAAATTATTCTCAGACCTTACTAATCTGTCTTCCTTTTTTTTTTTCCTGAAGATCCTATAGATCTATAAATATATAATGTAGATCTAGGATCTTTGAATTTATTTTATATTTTGTATTTAATTTGCCTCAGTTTTGGAAAAAAAAAATTAATGGCTTTCAGATAAAACTAAGATCAAGATTTGAATTCTGCCTTAAAGGAGTTATGGGCTTCACTGGTGCCTCAGAGGGTAAAGAATGTGCCTGCAATGCAGGAGACCTAGGTTTGATTCCTGGGTTGGGAAGATCCCCTGGACAAAGAAATGGCTACCCCTCCAATATTCTTGCCTGGAGAATTCCATTGACAGAAGAGCCTGGTGGGCTACAGTCCATGTGGTTGCAAAGAGTCAAACACAACTAAGCAACTTTAACTTCCACTTTTAAAGGAGTTACTATATTCTGAAAGAGATTTTACTTTAAGAGGCAATTGAGCTTTGAAGTATCCTGGACAAGTAGAGCCCTGGAGAAGGAAATGGCAACCCACTCCAGTATTCTTGCCTGGAAAATCCCATGGATGGAGGAGCCTGGGGGGCTACAGTCCACAGGGTCGCAAAGAGTCAGATACGACAAGTATATGGGATTGGCACAAAATTTATTTATTTGATTCATGACTCTCGTCTAATCCCTTCTCTGAGAATGCTAGGACTTGCAGGACTTTTCTTTTGATTAAATCACTAGTATTTAAATATATTAGTGAATCTCTTCAACCATTTTCATTTTAAAATATTACTAGAAATTTAAGGTAAAAGCAAGAGAAATCATAAATAATTTAACTAACAAAATCGAGTGATTTTGGATAAATATTTGTAATATATATCTTAATATATATCTTCTTTTGGTGAGCATTATATAGTGATAGCTTCAGGGCTTTCAAGGAATAACTTCAGGGCTTTTCAAGAGTCTTTCTTTTCTTGCCATTTCATATTTCTTGTGATATGGAGAGAAACCTTTTAAACAAGTTTTTCAGTTCAGTTCAGTTCAGTCGCTCAGTCGTGTCTGACTCTTTGCAACCCCATGAATAGCAGCACACCAGGCCTCTCTGTCCACCACCAACTCCCAGAGCTCACTCAGACTCACGTCCATCGAGTCAGTGATGCCATCCAACCATCTCATCCTCTGTCGTCCTCTTCTCCTCCTGCCCCCAATCCCTCCCAGCATCAGAGTCTTTTCTAATGAGTCAACTCTTAGTAAACATTAAGAAGTTTTTTGTTTTTTGTTTTTTTTTAATCAAGTATCCACTCTTGGTTTGACAATTCACTATACCTGCTGTATACGTTATTTAAATTAGTCTTTCTAGTAGCAAGCTACATTTTGAGACTTATTGTGTCAACCAAAAAACTGATGCTCAGAGGAGTAGTCAAGGGATTTTCTCAAGGCTCCACATTTAGTAAATGCTTCAAATGCTCCACATTGGTAAATCCAGAAGTCACAGCATATATCCTACTTTAGAGCCAGATTTCTGATTTGCTTTTATTATACTGCATTCCCATATTGCTATTTTTCCAATCCTTTCATACTACTAGTTGAACTGTTTATCATTGTATTTGATTATTTATAGAGCAGACCTGACCAACAAAATTTTCTGCAATAGTGGAATTACTCTATAAATACTCTTCTCAATATATATAGAGTTGAAGCTGAAACTCCAATACTCTTGCGAAGAGTTGACTCATTGGAAAAGACCTTGATGCTGGGAGGGATTAAGGGCAGGAGGAGAGGGGAATGACAGAGGATGAGATGGCTAAATAGCATCACCGACTCGATGGACATGAGTTTGAGTAAACTCAGGGAGTTGGTGACCGACAGGGAGGCCTGGCTTGCTGTGATTCATGGGGTTGCAGAGTCACACACGGCTGAGTGACTGAACTGAACTCTTTTCAAAAGGATAGTTATCAGCAATTTATGACTCTTGAGCGCTTGAAATATGACTATTGGTACTATGACATGAAATTTTAAATTACGTTTTATTAAATATAAATTGTCACATGTGACTAGTGACCATCAGTAAGTATACTGCTTTTCCTTGAAACACTGTTCTTCAAATAAAAATGAGATGCACAATTAATAAAACATAATTGTTAGCAGAATGCATGAAAATAAAAGTGAAAATAAAAAAGGATAGATTCCTTGATCCTTTTTGTTACATTTTATGGCCTATTATGCATTGAAACATACTGGTCAAGAGGAAAGCTATTGTACAATACTTGTATTTTATTTTCATATATTTTTCTCAAATAAGGATAATATTTTAAATAGCAGTTTTGATCATGTTTTGAATTCTTAGATGCTTGTAAGATATAGCCATGGATATAAATACAGTCATACATCTACATGTATATATATACATACATATACAAATGTAGGTATAGGTATTTTTTATGTTCTCCTTTTAAGATATTCCATCATTATTATCAATTACTCATACAAATTAAAATTCAAAATAAAATATTAATGGTCTTCATATTTGTACTGATTAATCGTAGCAGTTTTTATTTATCACATTTTTCAAACCTTTATATTAACATAACTGTCAGTGTCTCTTCACTTCTTTTCTTCTCTAAATTCAAACTTCTGTAAACCATAGTTTCCTACATTTCTTTCAGCACATTTTATATTTCTCATAGTCCTGTATTAGTTTTTGTGTATTATGAACTGAGTCTTCAGACATTTTAAATAAGTTCATTTACCACATGAATGGCTTCTTTTATTTTTAATTCAATAAACAGTAGTGTTTTAAAAAAGATAAAATATTTGTTCAAATGGGAATTCTATATATTTCAAACTTTAGTTTTTCCTAACTCATGGTGTTAATTGTTGGAATATAATTTTTATTATCATGATTATAGCTGCTTAGTAGCTCTGTAATGAGATGTCTGTTTTAGATAGTAGATAAATCATTTATTTTATTGAAGGACTAAATCTTCCTTGGTTTGAGGAATTTACAAATTAATCTACTACGAATATAGTATGATATTCAGATGTAATCTTTCAATATTAAGAAAGGTGGGATCATGGAGAAGTCCCGAAACATACGATTTAACTTGAAAGACAACTAATGCAGCTGTAATAGTAAATTTGCTTTGTGAGGTGATATATCTCTTTACCATAAAGCTACTTTATCCTCAGAGATTGTGATTAGACATTTAATTAACTCAAGCTGAAGCTGTCAAGATTTCAAATTATGTATTGTTGTTTAGCAACAAAATAATGAACTTATCCAAATGAGTTAAGCAGCTGTAAAATCATAACAGACTCCAGGAGAAATTCCCGTCTACTTATCATCAATATATGTTCTGTACATATGAGTACTGTAATAAAAAACTGAATATATAATATTTAAAATAATGAAAATTTCTTCTAAAGCATGTTTTATATTGTAATGAATTTTCTCTTAAATGAGGGCAAAACACTTGCATATCCATGCTGAAAATATTTTAAAACCTCTAACTTATGATTTCCTGAAAAATATTTATTTTAATCATAGACAAAAACCAATGTAATGTTTGTAAAATGGTGCACATTTTACTACTATAGAATTTTAAAAGGAAAAGTCAAGCCACGTACAGGAGAAATATTTTTGTAATGACTACACTGACAAAGGTTGAGGTAACCAGAGTAAGTACTTCAACATATCAGTGGAGAAAAGATAAAGAATCCATAAAGAATGCAGAAAGATATGATTAGGCTTTTCACAGTAAAGAAAATGTAAATGGACTATCATGCTTGGAAAATAAAAGTTAATTACTGAAATGAAAATTAAGTGATAAAGAGAAACTTTGTTATGCCCACCAAATTAGGGGCAAAAATTTGATTTTGTAAAAAAATATTGAATAGATTGTGAAACAACAGAATGTCTTATATAGGGTCAGAGGATTATCAAGTATACTCCTTGATCACTTTTAAACCTTTCTATGGGGAAACAGTGGAAACAGTGTCAGACTTTATTTTTATGGGCTCCAAAATCACTGCAGATGGTGACTGCAGCCATAAAATTAAAAGACACTTACTCCTTGGAAGGAAAGTTATGACCAACCTAGATAGCATATTGAAAAGCAGAGACATTACTTTGCCAACAAAGGTCTGTCTAGTCAAGGCTATGGCTTTTCCTGTGGTCATGTATGGATGTGAGAGTTGGACTGTGAAGAAGGCTAAGCGCTGAAGAATTGATGCTTTTGAACTGTGGTGTTGGAGAAGACTCTTGGGAGTCCCTTGGACTGCAAGGAGATCCAACCAGTCCATTCTGAAGGAGATCAGCCCTGGGATTTCTTTGGAGAGAATGATGCTAAAGCTGAAAGTCCAGTACTTTGGCCACCTCATGTGGAGAATTGACTCATTGGAAAAGACTCTGATGCTGGGAGGCATTGGGGGCAGGAGGAGAAGGGGATGACAGAGGATGAGATGGCTGGATGGCATCACTGACTTGATTGACGTGAGTCTCAGCGAACTCCGGGAGTTGGTGATGGACAGGGAGGCCTGGTGTGCTGCGATTCATGGGGTTGCAAAGGTCCGACACGACTGAGCGACTGAACGGAACTGAACTGACTGAGAGAAGGCAATGGCAACCCACTCCAGTACTCTTGCCTGGAAAATCCCATGGGTGGAGGAGCCTGGTAGGCTGCTGTTCATGGGGTCGCTAGAAGTTGGATACAACTGAGCGACTTCACTTTCACTTTTCACTTTCATGCATTGGAGAAGAAAATGGCAACCCACTCCAGTGTTCTTGCCTGGAGAATCCCAGGGAAGGGGGAGCCTGGTGGGCTGCCGTCTATGGGGTCGCACAGAGTCGGACACAACTGAAGTGACAGCAGCAGCAGCAGAGAATCTGCAGAGAGCACACTTGCTAAGACAAGTATTATGATTTGTTATTGTTGTTGTTACATTTTTAAAGCGACAGAGTACATACTCCTTGACGTTATTCATGACCTCAGGATTCTTTTGCCTTTCCCTGAATGTCCAGGCCTGGCATATCTCACATAAAGTGTTCATTTTTGTAATCATTGTTCTAGGCTCTGGTTTCAAAATAAACCTTTCTGAAATACCTAATAAGATTCAACATGAATGTAACTTTAAGCTCTAGCAATGCCACTCATGAATACAAATCTGTGAAGAATTCTCAAATATGTGCACTGGGAGATCATATAACATTATTCAAGGCAGCATTTTTGTAATATAATGAAACTAGTAAAACTGTCTGTCAAATCTACAATTAATAACACACAGTCAAGTTATATAATAGTATACACATCAGTACCTAATGAATGAAGGTCACGTGTAGCTATATGGTTATAATTAAAAATCAAAATGTTGAATAAAAACATCATAGAAGAACTTGCAGAGCATTATTGTGTTTATTTAATGTTCAAAATAAGATATACAAAAAAAAAAAAAAAAGATTCAATTCAGTTCAGTTCAGTCACTCATTTGTGTTTGTCTCTTTGAGACCCCATGAACTGCAGAACGCCAGGCCTCCCTGTCCATTACCATCTCCCGGAGTTCACTCAAACTCACATCCATAGAGTCCGTGATGCCATCCAGCCATCTCATCCTCTGTCATCCCCTTCTCCTCATGCCCCCAATCCCTCCCAGCATCAGAGTCTTTTCCAATGAGTCAACTCTTCGCATGAGTTTCAGCTTTAATACCATTCCTTCCAAAGAACACCCAGGGCTGATCCCCTTTAGAATGGACTGGTTGGATCTCTTTGTAGTCCAAGGGACTCTCAAGAGTCTTCTCCAACACCACAGTTCAAACGCATCAATTCTTTGTCACTCAGCTTTCTTCATAGTCCAACTCTCACATCCATACATGACTACTGGAAAAACCATAGCCTTGACTAGACAGACTTTTGTTGACAAAGTAATGTCTCTGCTTTTCAATATGCTATCTAGGTTGGTCATAACTTTTCTTCCAAGGAGTAAGCATCTTTTATTTATTTATTTTTAATTTATTTATTTTAATTAGAGGCTAATTACTTTACAGTATTGAATTGGTTTTGCCATACATCAACACCAGTCCACCACAGGTGTACACATGTTCCCAATCCTGAACCTCCCTTCCACCTCTTCCCCCATACCATCCCTCTGGGTCATCCCAGTGCACCAGCCCCAAGCATCCTGTATCCTGCATCCAACCTGGACTGGCGATTTGTTTCTTATATGATATTATACATGTTTCAATGCCATTCTCCCAAATCATCCCCCCCTCCCTCTCCCACAGAATCCAAAAGACTGTTCTATACATCTGTGTCTCTTTTGCTGTCTTGCATCAAGGAGTAAGCATCTTTTAATTTCATGGCTGCAATCACCATCTGCAGTGATTTTGGAGGCCCCCAAAATAAAGTCTGACACTGTTTCCACTGTTTCCCCATCTATTTGCCATGAAGTCATGGGACCAGATGCCATGATCTTCGTTTTCTGAATGTTGAACTTGAAGCCAACTTTTCACTCTCCTCTCTTACTTTCATCAAGAGGCTTCTTAGTTCCTCTTCACTTTCTGCCATAAGGGTGGTGTCATCTGCATATCTGAGGTTATTGATATTTCTCCCGGCAATCTTTATTCCAGCTTGTGCTTCTTCCAGCCCAACGTTTCTCATGATGTACTATGCACATAAGTTAAATAAGCAGGGTGACAATATTCAGCCTTGATGTACCCATTTTCCTATTTGGAACCATTCTGTTGTTCCATGTCCAGTTCTAACTGTGGCCTCCTGACCTGCATACAGGTTTCTCAAGGGGCAGGTCAGGTGGTCTGGTATTCCCATCTCTTTCAGAATTTTCCACAATTTATTGTGATCCACACAGTCAAAGGCTTTGGCATAGTCAATAAAGTAGAAATAGATGTTTTTTCTGGAATTCACTTGCTTTTTCTATGATCCAGCAGATGTTGGCAATTTGATCTCTGATTCCTCTGCCTTTTCTAAAACCAGCTTGAACATCAGGAAGTCATGGTTCACGTATTGCTGAAGCCTGGCTTGGAGAATTTTGAGCGTTACTTTACTAGCGTGTGAGATGAGTGCAATTGTGCGGGAGTTTGAGCATTCTTTGGCACTGCCTTTCTTTGGGATTGGAATGAAAACTGACCTTTTCCAGCCCTGTGGTCACTGCTGAGTTTTCCAAATTTGCTGGCATATTGACTGCAGCACTTTCACAACATCATCTTTCAGGATTTGAAATAGCTCAAGTGGAATTCCATCACCTCCACTAGCCTTGTTCATAGTAATGCTTTCTAAAGGATATTTATATATCTTTAATCAGGTAGGATATGTGGGGCTCAGCTGGTAAAGAATCCACCTACAATGCAGGAGACCCTGGTTGAATTCCTGGGTCCAAAAGATCCACTGGAGAAGGGATAGACTCCCTACTCCAGTACTCTTGGGCTTCCTTTGTGGCTCAGCTGGTAAAGAATCTGCCTGCAATGTGGGAAACCTGGGTTCAATCCTTTGGTTGGGAAGATCCCCTAGAGAAGGGAATGGCTACCCATTCCAGTATTATGCCCTGGAGAATTCCATTGACTGTACAGTGCATGGAATCTCAATGAGTCAGACACAACTGAGTGACTTTCACTGTCAAACATACCTATGCACGTGCTAAAATTATAAAAGAAAATTATTAATATGAAATATAAGATAATGATTACTTTAGCAGGTGGTGAAAGGAGATGTAATCAAAGGACAAATGACCAATGAGTTATCAATAATATTATATTTCCAACCAGTTAGGGATTCAAATATTTTACTTTCCTCACTGAATTTCATAGAAAGGTGTTCAAAGAACTGATTTTATAAATAAAGACAGTAAAGATACATGACTAAGCAAATGGTGGATATGAAGCAGATCAGTGAAAGAGTTCACAATATGGACAATAGGCTTAAAGAGTGACATTTCAGATTGTAGAAAGGGAATTCAGTTCAGTCACTCAGTCGTGTCCCACTATATGCAAACCCATGAACTGCAGCACGCCAGGCCTCCCTGTCCATCACCAACTCCCAGAGTCCACCCAAACCTGTGTCCATTGAGTTGGTGGTGCCATCCAACCATTTTATCCTCTGTCGTCCCCTTCTCCTCCTGCCCTCAATCTTTCCCAGCATCAGGGTCTTTTCAAATGAGTCAGCTATTCGCATCAGGTGGCCAAAGTATTGGAGTTTCAGCTCAAAATCAGTCCTACCAATGAACACCCAGGACTGATCTCCTTTAGGATGGACTGTTCGGATTTCCTTACAGTCCAAGGGACTCTCAAGAGTCTTCTCCAACACCACAGTTCAAAAGCATCAATTCTTCAGCGCTCAGCCTTCTTCACAGTCCAACTCTCACATCCATACATGACCACAGGAAAAACCATAGCCTTGACTAGATGAACCTTTGTTGACAAAGTAATATCTCTGCTTTTTAATATGTAGTCTAGGTTTGTCATAACTTTCCTTCCAAGGAGTAAGCATCTTTTAATTTCAAAGCTGCAATCACCATCTGCAGTGATTTTGGAGCCCAGAAAAGTAAAGTCAGATACTGTTTCCACTGTTTCCCCATCTACTTGCCTTCAAGTCATGGGACCAGATGTCATCATCTTTGTTTTCTGAATGTTGAGCTTTAAGCCAACTTTTTTCACTCTCCTCTTTCACTTTCATCAAGAGGCTCTTTAGTTCTTCTTCACTTTCTGCCATAAGGGTGGTGTCATCTGCATATCTGAGGTTATTGATATTTCTCCTGGCAATCTTGATTTCAACTTGTGCTTCTCCCAGCCCAGTGTTACTCATGATGTACTCTGCATATAAGTTAAAGAAGCTGGGTGATAATATACAGCCTTGACGTACTCCTTTTCCTATTTGGAACCAGTCTGTTGTTCCATATCCAGTTCTAACTGTTGCTTCCTGACCTGCATATAGGTTTCTCAAGAGGCAGGTCAGGTGGTCTGGTATTCCCATCTCTTTCAGAATTTTCCACAGTTTATTGTGATCCACACAGTCAAAGGCTTTGGCATAGTCAATAAAACAGAAATAGATGTTTTTCTGGAACTCTCTTGCTTTTTTGATGATCCAGCAGATGTTAGCATGATCTCTGGTTGATGATCTGTGGTTCCTCTGCCTTTTCTAAAATCAGCTTGAACATCTGGAAGTTCACGGTTCACGTATTGCTGAAGACTGACTTGGAAAACTTTAAGCATTACTTTACTAGCATGTGAGATGAGTGCAATTGTGCAGTAGTTTGAGCATTCTTTGGCATTGCCTTTCTTTGGGATTGGAATGAAAACTGACCTTTTCCAGCCCTGTGGCCACTGCTGCGTTTTCCAAATTTGCTGGCATATTGAGCAAGAGGATTAAGGATTCTAAACAGAAAGTTTCTTAGAAAAAAGGAAGCGAAAAAATGATAACATTGTGGTTTGTTGTTGTGTTCAGTTGTCAAGTCATAACTGACTCTCTACCACCCCATGAACTGCAGCATGCCAGGTTTCCTTATCCTTCATTGTCTCCCTGAGTTTGCTCAAACTCAAGTCCATTGAGTCAGTGATGCCATCCAACTCTCTTATCGTCTTCTGCCCCCTTTTCCTTCCTTCTGTCTTTCCCAGCATCAAGGTCTTTTCCAGTGAATCAGCTCTTCCCATCAAGTGGCCAAAAGTATTAGAGCTTCACCTTCAGTACCAATTCTTCCAATAAATATTCAGGGTTGATTTCCTTTAGGATTTACTGGTTTGATCTCCTTGCAGTCCAAAGAACTGTCAAGAGTCTTCAGTACCTCAGTTTGAAAATGTCAATTTCTTCAGTGCTCAGCCTTCTTTATGGTCCAACTTCCACATCCATACATGTCTACTGGAGAAACCATAGCTTTGACTATACAGATCTTTGTCAGTAATCTCTCAGCTTTTTAATATGCTCTCTAGGTTTATCATAGCTTTTCTTCAAAGGAGCAAGTGTCTTTTAATTCCATGGTTGAAAGACTGAAATGCAGGAGAAAAGGAACTCTTCAAAACAGTAAAAGAAGCATGGCTAATAAAATACAATGGACCCACATAAAATTAGCAGCTGATACCCCATCAGAAATAATAGAATACAAAGACAGTAGAATTTCATTATCAAAGTTTTGAAGGAAAAATAAAACTGCCTACTAGGAATCTACTAAAATTATCTACTAAGAATCCTTGGTAGCTCAAACAGTAAAGACTCTGCCTGCAATGTGGAAGACCTGGGTTTGATCCCTAGGTTGGGAAGAACCCAGAGAAGAGTATGGCAACCCACTCCAGTATTTTTACCTGGAGAATCCCCATGGGCAAAGGAGCCTAGAGGGATATAGTCCATGGGGTCTCACAGAGTCAGATACGATTGAAGCCACTAAGCAGGGGCAAGAATCTTATAGCCATAAAAGTAACTTTCAGAAGTAAAACAAAGACATTCCCAAATTGAACAGAATGGATAGCAGATCTGCCTAATGTGAAATACAAAAGGGAAGTTTAGGCAGACAGTAAGTACCAAAGATAGTAATTTAAATACACACAAAACAGTAAAGAAAATAAAGGTCATTATGTAAATATTGAACAGTATAACTATACATTTCTTCATTGTTTTTAACTTATTTAAAGGAAAGATAGACAAAAGACATACAATATATTGTTATACTGTGATATATAGAAATATATGTGTCAATAACAAGGAAGTTGTTTTAGAGTGAAGAAACATCAGATTGTATCTAAATTCAAAACACCATGTGAAGAAAATCAGAAATATGAGTAAAATCAATATAGCAAATCTATAAATATATATTTATTTTCTTTCTTCTCTTGGTTTCTTAAATAGATATAACATTATATAAAGTAGTTATAAAAATGTATTTATGGATTATATTATTATATATAATGCATTTATGGATTAACACAAAAAATAATAATTATATAAAATAATAAACAAAAGAGAAGGGAGAATAAAATTATATAGAAGCACTCTTTCTCACTGAACATGTTCAGATTAGATCAGTCGCTCAGTCGTGTCCGACTCTTTGCGACCCCATGAATCACATCACACCAGGCCTCCCTGTCCATCACCAACTCCCTGAGTTCACTGAGACTCACGTCCATCGAGTCAGTGATGCCATCCAGCCATCTCATCCTCTGTCGTCCCCTTCTCCTCTTGCCCCCAATCCCTCCCAGCATCAGAGTCTTTTCCAATGAGTCAACTCTTCGCATGAAGTGGCCAAAGTACTGGAGTTTCAGCTTTAGCATCATCCCTTCCAAAGAACACCCAGGGCTGATCTCCTTCAGAATGGACTGGTTGGATCTCCTTGCAGTCCAAGGGACTCTCAAGAGTCTTCTCCAACACCACAGTTCAAAAGCATCAATTCTTCAGCGCTCAGCCTTCTTCACAGTCCAACTCTCACATCCATACATGACCACAGGAAAAACCATAGCCTTGACTAGATGAACCTTTGTTGGCAAAGTAATGTCTCTGCTTTTCAATATGGTGTCTAGGTTGGTCATAACTTTCCTTCCAAGGAGTAAGCGTCTTTTAATTTCATGGCTGCAGTCACCATCTGCAGTGATTTTGGAGCCCAGAAAAATAAAGTCTGACACTGTTTCCACTGTTTCCCCATCTATTTCCCATGAAGTGGTGGGACCAGATGCCATGATCTTCGTTTTCTGAATGTTGAGTTTTAAGCCAACTTTTTCACTCTCCATTTTCACTTTCATCAAGAGGCTTTTGAGTTCCTCTTCACTTTCTGCCATAAGGGTGGTGTCAAGCCAGTCTGATCAGTAAAATGTATGTTTAGTGCAACTACTAAGAGAATACTTAAAAAAAAAAAAGATAAAAAAAGTCAGTAAAGAAATTACATTATCATAATTTAAAATATTCATTTAATAGAAAAGAAAATGTCAAGGAGAATTAAAGTAATAAAAAAACAGCCTGAGATATGAAGAAAAAAGTAAATTACAGACATAAATCCAAGTGTATTAAAAACACAAAATGGGAATGAATCAAGCCATCAAAAAAAAGGCAGAGATTTTTCAGAAGGGTGAATTTTTTTTTAAGCCTATGACTACATAAAACTTAACACAAATGTTCATAGTAGGATTATTCATAATAGCCAAATTGTGGAAATAAAACAAGTGTGCATCAACTGATGAATGAATACATAAAATATGATGTGTGTGTGTGTATATATATATATAAATAATTAGATATTATTCTTTAATAAACATTAGTAGTTATATATGTTATAATATGGTTAAGCCTTAAAAATATAATGCTAACCCAAAGAAACCAGTTACAAACCAACCCACAGTATATTATTGCATGTATATGAAATATGCAGGATAGACTGTAGAGAATTCTGAAAGAGATGAAAATACCAGACCGCCTGACCTGCCTCTTGATAAACCTATATGCAGGTCAGGAAGCAACAGTTAGAACCGGACATGGAACAACAGACTGGCTCCAAATAGGAAAAGGAGTATGTCAAGGCTGTATATTGTCACCATGCTTATTTAACTTATATGCAGAGTACATCATGAGAAACACTGGGCTGGAGGAAGCACATGCTGCAATCAAGATTGCTGGGAGAAATATCAATAACCTCAGATATGCAGATGACATCACCCATATGGCAGAAAGTGAAGAACTAAAGAGCCTCTTGATGAAAGTGAAAGAAGAGAGTGAAAAAAGATGACTTAAAGCTCAACATTCAGAAAACTAAGATCATGGAATCTGGTCCAATCATTTCATGGCATACAGATCAGGAAACAGTGGAAACAGTGGCTGACTTTATTTTTCTGGGCTCCATAATCACTGCAGATGGTGATTGCAGCCATGAAATTAAAAGACGCTTACTCCTTGGAAGAAAAGCTATGACCAACCTAGACAGCATATTAAAAAGCAGAGACATTATTTTGCCAACAAAGATTTGTCTAGCAAGGCTATGGTTTTTCCAGTAGTCATGTATGGATGTGAGACTTGGACTATAAAGAAAGCTGAGGTTTTTTGTATTTCCATACAAATTGTGAAATTATTTGTTCTAGCTCTGTGAAGAATAACGTTGGTAGCTTGATAGGGATTGCATTGAATCTATAAATTGCTTTGGGTAGTATACTCATTTTCACTATATTGATTCTTCCACTCCATGAACATGGTATATTTCTCCATCTATTAGTGTCCTCTTTGATTTCTTTCACCAATGTTTTATAGTTTTCTATACATAGTTCTTTAGTTTCTTTAGATAGATATATTCCTAAGTATTTTATTCTTTTCGTTGCAATGGTGAATGGAGCAATCTTAAGAAAGAAGAATGGAACTGGAGGAATCAACCTGCCTGACTTCATGCTCTACTACAAAGCCATAGTCATCAAGACAGTATGGTACTGGCACAAAGACAGAAATATAGATCAATGGAACAAAATAGAAAGCCCAGAGATAAATCCATGCACATATGGACACCTTATCTTTGACAAAGGAGGCAAGAATATACAATGAAGAAAAGACAATCTCTTTAACAAGTGGTGCTGGAAAAACTGGTCAACCACTTGTAAAAGAATGAACTACAACACTTTCTAGCACCATACACAAAAATAAGTTCAAAATGGATTAAAGATCTCAACGTAAGATCAGAAACTATAAAACTCTTAGAGGAGAACATAGGCAAAACACTCTCTAGCATATATCACAGCAGGATCCTCTATGACCCACCTCCCAGAATATTGGAAGTAAAAGCAAAAATAAACAAATGGGACCTAATTAACCTTAAAAGCTTCTGCACAACAAAGGAAACTATAAGCAAAGTGAAAAGACAGCCTTCAGAATGGGAGAAAATAATAGCAAATGAAGCAATAGACAAACAACTAATCTCAAAAATATATAAGCAACTCCTACAGCTCAACTCCAGAAAAATAAATGTCCCAATCAAAAAATGGGCCAAAGAACTAAATAGACATTTCTCCAAAGAAGACATACAGATGGCTAACAAACACATGAAAAGATGCTCAACATCACTCATTATCAGAGAAATACAAATCAAAACCACTATGAGGTCCCATTTCACGCCAGTCAGAATGACTGCGATCCAAAAGTCTACAAGCAGTAAATGCTGGAGAGGGTGTGGAGAAAAGGGAACCATCTTACACTGTTGGTGGGAATGCAAACTAGTACAGCCACTATGGATAACAGTGTGGAGATTCCTTAAAAAACTGGAAATAGAACTGCCTTATGACCCAGCAATCCCACTGCTGGGCATACACACTGAGGAAACCAGAATTGAAAGAGACATGTGTACCCCAATGTTCATTGCAACACTTTTTATAATAGCCAGGACATGGAAGCAACCTAGATGTCCATCAGCAGATGAATGGATAAGAAAGCACTGGTACATATACACAATGGAGTATTACTCAGTCATCAAAAAGAATACATTTGAATCAGTTCCAATGAGGTGGATGGAACTGGAGTCGATTATACAGAGTGAAGTAAGCCAGAAAGAAAAACACCAATACAGTATACTAACGCTTATATGTGGAATTTAGAAAGATGGTAACAATAACCCTGTATACGAGATAGCAAAAGAGACACAGATGTATAGAACAGTCTTTTGGGCTCTGTGGGAGAGGGAGAGGGTGGGATGATTTGGGAGAATGGCATTGAAACATGTATAATATTATATATGAAACGAGTTGCCAGTCCAGGTTCGATGCACGATACTGGATGCTTGGGGATGGTGCACTGGGATGACCCAGAGGGATGGAATGGGGAGGGAGGAGGGAGGAGGGTTCAGGATGGGGAACACATGTATACCTGTGGCAGATTCATTTTGATATATGGCAAAACCAATACAATATTGTAAAGTTAAAAAATAAAATAAAATAAAAATACCTGTGGCAGATTCATTTTGATATTTGGCAAAACTAATACAATTATGTAAAGTTTAAAAAATAAAATAAAAAGAAATAAAGAAAGCTGAGTGCAGAAGAACTTATGCTTTTGAACTGTCGTGTTGGACAAGACTCTTGAGAGTCCATTGGACTGCAAGGAGATCCAACCAGTTCATTCTAAAGGAGATCAGTCCTGAGTGTTCATTGGAAGGACTCATGCTGAAGCTGAAACGCCAATATTTTGGCCACCTGATGCGAAGAGCTGACTCATTGGAAAAGACCCTGATGCTGGGAAAGATTGAAGGCAACAGAAGAAGGGGACAGCAGAGGATAAGACTGTTGGATGGCATCACCGACTCAATGGACATGAGTTTGGTTAAATTCCGGGAGTTGGTGATGGACAGGGAGACCTGGCATGCTGCGGTTCATGGAGTCACATAGCGTCGGGCATGACTGAGCAACTGAACTGAACTGAACTGATGCAGAATAGAAATCTATAGAGACAGAAAGTAGATATCCTAGAGCTGAAGATGGTGGGAGAACATGGGGAGGGATTACTAATGGGTATGACATATCTTCTGGGAGAGACAAAATGTGCTTAAGTTGTTGTGGTGCATAGCTTTGTAAATATACTAACTCTAAGTCATACATTTAACTTTCTACTTGACTCCAGTTATGTGACTAATATCTTCCCTGGTGGCTCAGCAGTAAAGAATGTGACTCCAATGCAGGAGACACGAATTTGATCCCTGGGTTGGGAAGATCCCTTGGAGAAGAAAAAGGCAACCCACTCCAGTATTACTGCCTGGAAATTCCAGTGGACAGAGGAGCCTGGCAGGTTACAGTACATAGGGTATCAAAGAGTCACACATGACTGAAGCTACTGAGGATGAACCATCTATTACTGAACTCTGCTGCCCTTGCATTAAAAAGAAAATGAAAAAAATTATCATTTCTATATTGATCCAGTTACTGCAGTTTATATTTGCCTGGTCCAAGACCTTCATGCTATTTCTGACTCCTCCATTTCTAACATCTTTCTTATTCAAGTTTGTTTGTAAATCTAGTTTCATATATTCAAGTCAGACAGTTTCCAGTCAGTTTGTTATTCATCTTTGCCCATACACCATCATCTTCATCAGTTGTTGTTGTTGTTGTTGTTTTCCTTCAGTAGCTATCTAATCTGCTCCTTGGTTTCATTGTTGTCCCTAAAACCATCTAGTCTGCTTTCCAAATTTAGTAGGCTTCATTTCTTTGTTAGATTTGGCATCTTCCTGCCTCAAAATCCTTGCCACTAGCTTTGTTTTCAGCCCAGAATGCTTACCTACATGAATTCCACTTGCAACCCTGCAAAATACACTGCATCTTTTATCACTTTCTATCCCCTTATCCTTTTTATGTATTTTTTACATTATAGTACTCATCTACTGAGTCTCTTGTCAGTTATTGATATAAAAGTGTCATGCTTTTAGGTAAAGAACAATTTGTAATAGGCATCTTAGAAGTCTGCAGGAATAAAATATACTGCTGTGTGCTGTGCTTAGTTGCTCAGTCAAGTCTGATTATCTTTGACCCCATGGACTGTAGCTTGCCAGATTCCTCTGTCCATGGGATTCTCCAAGCCAGGATACTAGAGTGGGTTGCTCTGCCCTTCTCCAGGGAATCTTCCCAACCTGGGGCTCAAACCTAGGTCTCCCACATTTCAGGCAGGTTCTTTACCATCTGAGCCATCAAGGAAGGCTGCAATTTTAAAAGGGAAGTTAGCATTAATGGAATTTTCATAAATTATATAATGTAGTTGTCATTAACATGGTTTGTTACAGAACAGCGATCTAAACAGTAGAATCTGCTTCTCCTATGAATACTCTATGAATAACAACAATTAATTTCTATTAACTGATAGACATTAATTACTTTGTTGTTACTAAGTCAGCAAAAATGGAAGTTTACAAGCAGTGATTGTAATACAAATATAATGGATTCATGTAGCATAGTTAAAGCTATTGCTTCTGAATTCAGAAGACTCTATTTTGAGTTTAGATCACATCACTTACTAAGAGAGTGTGTTTTCTACTTGTTAACTGATAAAAGTAAAAAATCTAATTTCTTTATAGAGTGGTTATGAGACATATTTAATAACAAAATTAAAATTCATTTAGAATATTTTATAAGCATTATTTTACCAACATTAATAAAGATTAAAACATATTACAACTAAGATTTTCTTTATAAAAGAGGATGAATTTATCCTATAAAATTTTAAATATAAGAAAGAGCTCATATTTAGCTACCCTTGATTTAGTTTCCAAATTTGTTACTTAAATAATGGAAGAGGTTTTAAAATAGAGGAAAAAAGTTAGTATATTGAATATGTTAAAACATTTTCAGAAAACATAAAAGTGCAGCTCCTAGAAATGCAGGGGGAAAGCAATTATTTTTGTAGCCAATTGGCTACTGATAGTCAAAATGTGAACTGGCATTCAAACATGCTGGTAATTAAAACATTTCATAACATAGTTTTGCATAATTATATTGAGTGAATGTATTAAGATTTTTAAAAAAATATTTCTAGTAGAATGTGTTTTTGATTGATTTAATCCTCACAGTGTTTTGGATGTGTAAGTCTAGTTGGAAATAGTCTTTGGCCAGCTCGTACAGCAGCAGATGTACTATTTGCATAAGTAGGATGTTATATGTGGGCTTGTATTTTTGGCTGACTGTAGATTTATGACACTGATTTATTTTTGCACAGATGGAAGAAAACTTTCAATGTGAAGAGAGGAGTTAATCAATTTACCATTAAAAAATTACAATTACTCTGATTTAAATTAACATATATGTCCCTGATTACCTCATTCATGGGCACATACAAAGCAGTAAATTTTCAATCACTTTATTATCTCTCATTATAATGGTAGCATTAGTGTTACAGTATTAATGAATAAATGTACTTATTCTAATTTTGAAGGTGAAAGAGTTATTTACAACAGTGAATTGAAAACAAAATAAATGACTTATATTCCCCCAAAAAGTATAGTTCTTGCTTTTGTAAAATATTGAATTTAAAATAAAATTTTAAATAAAATCCAACCAGTCCATTTTAAAGGAGATCAGCCCTGGGATTTCTTTGGAAGGAATGATGCTAAAGTTGAAACTCCAGTAGTTTGGCCACCTCATGCAGAGAGTTGACTCATTGGAAAAGACCCTGATGCTGGGAGGGATTGGGGGCAGGAGGAAAAGGGGACAACAGAGGCTGAGATGGCTGGATGGCATCACCGACTCAATGGAGGTGAGTTTGAGTGAACTCCGGGAGTTGGTGATGGACAGGGAGGCCTGGCGAGCTGCAATTCATGGGGTCACAAAGAGTCAGACATGATTGAGCTACTGAACTGAACTGACTGATAGCATATTCTTGGAAAATTTTCTGTTTTTTATTCTAAAACTTTCTTAATTTTTCTTAAGATATTGATTTTTACATTTCCTATGGTTTTAGAAATTAGTCTAGTGATAGATATGTAATATTTTTATGTGTGATAGTAGAGAAGGACACAATAGCTCGTTTGTGCTACCCTTTATAGAAACAGAGAAAAAAGAATGTGAGCCATTCCCATGAACAACCACAAATAAGGATGCATAAGAGAAAACACTGTTAACAAAAGAAAATTTCCAAGCAGATAATTTTTTTATTGTAGATAAAGCAGTGAGGGGAAACAGCTAAGACAAGAGTATAGACAGGTAGCAGTTTTTATCTACCAAGGAAAAGACATTGGAGTTTATCTTGTGGCCTATAATTGTTTTGCTCAAGAGATTAAATCATAAAAGTTGATTCTTTAAAACTATTATTCTGGTAGCTAGGTAGGTAATGAATTTGGTAAATTAAGACCAGAAGCAGAGATACCAGATGAAGGGTGTTGATATTTATTAAGAGAAGTGTTATGCAGCAAACCAAGTGGTAATAGAGGTAGAAAAATAAGGTAATGTGAGAAGTTATTATGAAAGTATATTTTTATTTTTATTTTGTTTTTCCTTTTATTCTTTTATTTATATTTTAAATTTACATTTATTTTAATTAGAGGCTAATTACTTTACAATATTGTATTGGTTTTGCCATACATCAACATGTATCCACCACAGGTGTACACGTGTTCCCAATCCTGAACCCCCCTCCCACCTCCCTCCCCATACTATCCCTCTGGGTCATCCCAGTGCACCAGCCCCAAGCTTCCTGTATCCTGCATCAAACCTGGACTGGCTATTTGTTTCTTATATGATATTATACATGTTTCAATGCCATTATCCCAAATCTTCCCCCGCCTTCCCTCTCCCACAGAGTCCAAAAGACTGTTCTATACATCTGTGTCTCTTTTGCAGCAATCCCATTGCTGGGCATACACACCAAGGAAACCAGAATTGAAAGAGACACATGTACCCCAGTGTTTATCGCAGCACTGTTTATAATAGCCAGGACATGGAAACAACCTGGATGTGCATCAGCAGATGAATGGATAAGAAAGCTGTGGTACATATACACAATGGAGTATTACTCAGCCATCATAAAGAATACATTTGAATCAGTTCTAATGAGGTGGATGAAACTGGAGCCGATTATACAGAGTTAAGTAAGCCAGAAAGAAAAACACCAATACAGAATGTATATTTTTAAAATTTGTCATTCATCATTTAAAAATCTTGAAATATCAATATCTAATTTTATTTGACATTTAAATATATAATATGGTAAAAAATAAATATAATTAATGATAATTCTGAAAGAGAGACATATCAAATTCAATTCAGCTAGTAGACAGAAGGGTTATTCTGGTGGCTCAGTGGTAAAGAATCTACCTGCCAATGCAGGAGATGTGGATTTGATCCCTGGGTTGGGAAGATTCCTGAGGGAAATGACACCCACTCCAGTATTCTTGCCTGGGAAATCCAATGGGCAGAGGAGCCTGGTGGGTTAGGTGTTGCAAAAGAATCAGACAACGACCTAGTGACTAAGCAACAACAAAAACAAAATAGATAAACATGTACATTCATACAAAGAGCACTAAAGATTAATATTAATGAAACTGGAAGAATTGCAATGTAGAGTTGGCCATATTTAGGGTGAAGCAGAAGAATATTTAGAGTTATTGGTGAGTTATTTAGAACTTTATTGTTGGCCAAGATCTGACCTCTGTTGTATTTTCCTGTTATGCAATGACAATGAAGATTTCTTTCTGTTAAGTTACTCCACAGAGACATTTTTTATTCCTCAGAATTACCTATTTTTACCTATGTAGAGAGATTTCAATGTCTTAAATTGTCATGAAAATAACAAAACATGATTAGCATGGGGACAGTGAAAGTTCATGAGTTATATATTAATAGTTGCAGTCTAACTAACAATAAAGTTATTGGTGATTATTTAGAGTTATTGCATACATCATGCACCATTTTTATTTATTTTTAGATTTTGTAATGTATGAGGCATTTTAAACTTTATTCTAAATTAACTGGCTAGGAAGGGGGCTGACTGATCTGTAATTTCACAAATCAGAAATCTCACTGAGATGTTTAACTTTGTGAGAATCAAGGGTTTATTTGTAGATGGAAAAATGTGGGAGTTATTGGTTTGCTAAAAAAATATCTGAAGTGACTGCAACTATTAATATATAACTCATGACACTTTCAATGTCCCCATGCTAATCATGTTTTCTTATTTTCATGACAATTTAAGACATTGAAATCTCTCTACATAGGTAAAAATAGGTAATTCTGAGGAATAAAAAATGTCTCTGTGGAGTAACTTAACAGAAAGAAATCTTCATTGTCATTGCATAACAGGAAAATATAACAGAGGTCAGATCTATGGCCAACAATAAAGTTCTAAATACTAACTTTGAAATTGTGAAGAAACTGAGATGCTATCTTACAGTTTACATGGATTCCCTGTTCCCAAGTTCCCCAAAAAATCAACACAATGAGGGTCAAATGTCCACCAAGTTACATCAGAGAGGATCCCCCAAATTATGAGATATAGAACTCATATTGGGATGAATAAGATGTTATGTCCAAACTTTCATCCAAAGAGAAGGATTTCTCATTAAGCAAACATTCTCTGATGGACAGAGGGAAAGCTTTTTTAAGTTTATTCCACTGAAATATAAAAGAATGTTCTAGGAAGAGGAAGGATAAGAGTTTACATTTCCAAATCATTCTGTAGGTCTCTGTCTTTAAGATACCTTAGAGACACTATCTCTACTGAGAAATACTATCTACTTACAGACAGTATCTCTAGTTTCCAGAGCTGTCTGTTACACAAACATTCTTTCAGTGCCCTTTGCTCAAAAGGTCTAGACCATGCAGGAGCTTAAAAAAATCCCAAAATTCTCTCTAAAACAACCAAAGTCTGATTATGTATTTAATAAATATAATATATTCCAAATATTTGGAAAGACAATATATAATGAACACTCAATTAATCCATTCTTTGATATATTTAATTTAAAAATTTTGCCATATTTGACTTATGTCTTTTATTCACTATGATAAACAAAATAATGGTAAGCTCAAAGATGTCCACATTCTAATTCATGAGGCCTGTGAATATTGCTACCTTAAGTGGCTAAAGGGACTTTACAAATATGACTAATTTTGTTGTTGTTGTTGTTCAGTTTCTCAGTCCTGTCTAACTCTTTGTGACCCCATGGACTACAGCATGCCAGGCTTCCCTGTCCTTCCATTTCCCAGAGCTTGCTCAATCTCACGTCCACAGAGTCGGTGATGCCATCAAACCATTTCATCCTCTGTCGTCCTTTTCTCCTCCTGCCTTCAAACTTTCCCAGCATTAGGGTCTTTTCCAAAGAATCAGCTCTTTGCATCAGGTGGCCAGACTATTGGTATTTCAGCTTCAGCGTCTGTCCTTCCAATAAATATTTATATCCAGGGTTGATTTCCTTTAGGATTGACAGGTTTGATCTCCTTGCAGTCCAAGAGACTCTCAAGAGTCTTCTCCAACACAACGTTTTGAAAGCATCAATTCTTCAGCTCTCAGCCTTCTTTATGGTCTGACTCTCACATGTGCATGACTACTGGGAAAACCATAGCTTTGACTAGACTGACCTTTGTCAGCAAAGTAATAACTCTGTTTTTTTATATGCTATCTAGGTTTGTCATAGATTTTCTTCCAAGGAAGCATCTTTTAATTTCATGGCTTCAGTCACTATCTGCAGTGATTTTGGAGTCCAAGAAAATAAAATCTTTCACTGTTTTATTGTTTCCCCATCTATTTTCCATGACATTACGGGACGGGATGCCATGATCTTCATTTTTTGAATGTTGAGTTTTAAGAAAACAGCTTTTTCACTCTTTTCTTTCACCTTCATCAACAGGCTCTTTAGCTCCTCTTGCATTTCTGCCTTTAGAGTGGTATCATCTGCATATCTGAGGTTATTGATAGTTTTCCCAGCAATCTTGATTCCAGCTTTTGGTTCATCCAGCCTAGCATTTTTCTTGATGTACTCTGCATATAAGTTAAGTAAGTAGGGTACAATATACAGCCTTGATGTACTTCTTGCCCAATTTTGAACCAGTCTGTTTTTCCATGTCCGGTTCTAACTCTTTATTCTTGACCTGCATACAGGTTTCTTAGGAGACAGGTAAGGTGGTCTGATATTGCCATCTCTAAAGATCTTAATATATACATATTACCTTGGATATTCTGCATAGGCCCAGTATATTGACTTTTCAGGAGAGAGTTGGAAGGATCAGAGTCAGAGAGAGACTGGAAAATGATTCACTTCTGGCTTTGAAGAGGCCATGATTGAAGGACTCGGGTAGCTTCTAGAAGTCAGAAAAGGCAAAGAAACAGATCCTCTCCATGGGCCTCAAAAATAATGAATGCCTGCTGACATTGTGATTTTAGCTTAATGAAACTCTTTTAAGATTTCTGACATTTATTCTTGTATCTCATGACTATTTAATTTTTAATTAACATATATTGCAATTTATTCTCTGTGATATAAAGTTTATGAGTTTTGGGAAAATAATATATTTTGTCACTATTGTATATGAAGCACAATAACTTTGTTGTCCTAAAATATTTCCTGTGCTTCACTCATTCACCTTCATGCCACCCCAACCCCAGTCTCAGCCTGATCACAACCACTGATGTGTTTATCACCTCTATATTTTTGCATTTTAATGATTATTAATAAATTGGAATCAAGTAGTGTTTTTGCAGACTAGCTTCTTTCACTTAATAATATAAGGAAAAACAAAATAGAATATTTGCAGGTTAATTGTCAAAGGGTATATGATCAGCATTTATAGTTACATAAATTCTAAATCATAATGGTGAAAGGTGAAACTTAAATCATACCATGTTTGAATTTTTTCTTAGTAATGGTTGACAATAGTTGATATTACCTAAGTGAGAACTTTAAAAATATGATGCCATTTATGTCAGCATGAGTTAATTTTAAGATCTGTTTTGAACATCATCTGAACTATCCGGGGAGAAATTCCTTCAGGGAAAATAAAGAACATTCAGTATCATGATTTTATTTGCTACCATTAGCAAGTGATACAGACTTGTTAATCACATCTGTTCTTCAACATTATCTGGCCATCTGGCCATGCAGATGAAACATTAACATTCATTGGTTACACAATTCCATTAATTTCTATCATCCTTATCACAAATAAAATATTCTCTATATAGTGACATATAATCTTTTAAATACCATAATTTCTATGTTGATTAGTTTTTGTCCACTGATTTGTCCAACTCTACTTTCTCCCACCTCTATCCTTTCTCTTGTCCTCTGGCGATCCATTCTAAAGTGACCAAAATGAATTCAATCATGCGTTCTCATGTTCCTCACAGTATCTTCCCCAAACTCCTTTCCTTTGCCAGAAAATTTCCTTTCCGCCCCCCCAAACATCCATGTTTTCCAGTCTATCTTTTAACTCCCTGTGACCTTTGTTCACTCCCATGTCATTTGTATATGACATTAAAGCCTTCATCCTCAGTTGTCTTATTCCAATCTCCTAGTCACCTTGTATTTTACTGAGCTCTCAGTTTCGGTCTCAACATATTTCTAGTTACTTTTTTCCCTCTACCCATCCAGCCCTCTCTCTCTCCCCCTCTGTCTCTTTCCTTCTATAATTTTTTCTTGCTAAATTATAGCCAAGTCTTTGTGACCCAATGGACTATAGCCCTCCAGGCTCCTGTGTCCATGGAATTTTTCAGGCAAGAATTCTGGAGTAGGTTACCATTTCCTTCTCCAGGGAATCCTTCCCACCAAGGGATCAAATCTACATCTCCTGTGGCTCCTGCATTGCAGGTGGATTCTTTACTACTAGCACCACCTGTATATACAAATATAATAAGTTGTAATTTTCAAATGGGCAAAAAAAGATTTAAAATTCAATTATCACTGTCTCATGGAATGCACATTTTCACATAAAATGTACAAGCTACAGTCTATGCTTACAAGAAAATAAATGACTAATAGAAAAAAATGTTTGCTGTATTCTAACACTATTCTCTAAGGAAAAGTTTTGAGGCCATAGTTACTTTAGCAGACAGGTTTAAAATGGAAATCTTAAGAGGTAATTCAAGAATATTCATTCATTTACAAATCATCTAAGAGTGACTACACTAGTCCAGGTAGTTTTTGAGGATGTAAGAATAAAAAACACTGACTTTGAATAGATTTAATCCAGTAGAGAGGAGACAGTCAAGTGAAGAATTAAAATACTGTGTGATTTTTTTTTTTTTTTTGCTATATTGACTGCATGAACGTGGTATGAGTTCTCAGGGGAGGATTTACCAGTTGACTACATAGCTTTGAGAACATAACTGATAAAGAATTATGATGTAACTGCGCATTCTCTCCCATCGAAGACAACCAAAATATATCTGTGGAACTATTTTAGGTTGTGAAAGGTAATTGCAGTTTTGGATCATGAAATTTAAATGATTATAACTAGGTTTAAACATGTTTTTATTAATCAAAATAAGAACCATTACAATCAAGATTTTGCCAGTGAGAAATAAGTTTGTTCATTCCTATAGCATAAAAATTTGTCCTTGGGGATTTGATGAACTCTTGGAAAACATTTTCTGCCCCCTGCTGGTTGTGGAAGTGTTTTTCGTGCAAAAAGTTATGGGGGTGCTTGAAGAAGTCGTAGATGGTTGGCTAGAGGTTAGGTGAATATGGCAGATGAGGAAAAACTTTGTAGCCTAATTTGTTCAAATTTTGAAGCGTTTGTTGTGTGATGTGTGATCGGGCTTGTCATAGAGAAAAATTGGGCCCTTTCTATTAACCAATGTTGGCTGAAGGCATTGCAGTTTTTGGTGCATCTCATTGATTTGTTGAGCATACTTCTCATATGTAATAGTTTCTCTGGGATTCAGAAATCGGTAGTAGATCAGAGAAGCAGCAGACTGCCAAACAGTAACTGTGACCTTTTTTTTTTTTTTTTGCCCAAGTTTGGCTTTGGGTAGTGCGTTGGAACTTCTTCTTAGTCCAACCACTGAGCTGGTTGTTGCCAGTTGTAAAATCCACTTTTCATTGCATATCACAATCCATGAAACAGTTTACTGTTGTTGCATATAATAAGAGAAGATGACATTTCAAAATGATGAATTTTTTTGATTTGCAGTCAGTTCATGAGGCACCCACTTATTGAGGTTTTTCACCTTTCCAATCTGCTTCAAATGCCAAATGACCATAGAATTGTAGATGAGCTCTTCAGCAACTTCTCATGCAATTGTAAGAGGATCAGCTTCAGTGATCCTCTCAACTGATCATTGTCAACTTGCAATGGCTGGCCACTGTACTGTGATGAAACACCACTGCACTGCATTCATTAACAGTTCCTGGGCCAAATGTGTGGTCGGCTGAGGTTGCAAGTTATCTCTGCTGTTTTATGACCCATTTGAACTCTAATGAGAAAATTGCTCGAATTTGCTTTTTGTCTAACATCATTTCCATAGTCTAAAATTAATAGAAAATTAACAGCAAGAAATGTCATTGGCAAAAAAACATAAAGTGAGAAATGCACATTAAATGCTGTATAACATAATTACATTTATTTAAGAAGGTATTTCAATATCCAACAGCAAATTTCAACAAGGCAAAACAGCAATTACTTTTGCACCAATCTAAATAATACTAATATTATTACTACTATTAATATATCACTTACAGCAATAAATATCACACTGAATGTAGACCTGTAAGGTATTTCAATGAGAGAGTAAGGAGGGGCTTTTATTATAGGCTTTGGACTTATGTTGGTGACTTGGGGCAAAGAATGGCTACCATTTAGGGATAGTTAGAATTGTCAGACACTGAGCTAAGTTTGTTTTTTTCTCCTCCCTTAAAAATAATACTTATTTTTTAAACTTTTTTGTTCTTTTTAAAATTGAAGTATAGTTGATTTACAGTCCTATATTAATTTCAGGTGTACAACATATTGACTCAGAATTTTTATAGATTTTACTGCATTTCTAGTTATTATAAAATATTGGCTACATTCCCTGAGCTATATAATATATCCTGATAACTTGATTATTTTGCACATAGTAGTTTGTACCTCTAGTCCTCTCACCCTATCTTGTTTCTTCACCCTTCCCTCTTTCCTCTGGTAACCACTAATTGGTTCTCTGCATCTGTAAGTCTGTTTATTTTTATTTTTTTTATTCACTGATGTATTTTATTTTTTAGATTACACATGTAAGTTGATAACATACAGTAGTTGACTTTCTCTGTCTGACTTGTTTCAGTAAGCATAGTATCTTCCAGGTTTATCCATATTCTTGCAAATGAGAAAATGCCATTATTTTTCATGATTGAGTAGTATTCCATTGTAAAAATAAACCACCTCTTCTTTATCAGTTCATCTGTTGATGGAAATTTAGTTTGCTTCCATCTCTTGGCTGTAGTAAATATTGCATCTATGAACATTGGAATGTATGAGTCTTTTCAAAATTATTTTTTACTTTCTTTAGTTACATATCCAGGAGAGGAATTTCTGGATCACACAATGGTTCCATTATTAGTTTTTTGAGGAGCCTATGTAGTGTTTTCCATAGCGGCAGCACTAATTTACATTTCCAACAACTGTGTACAAGGATTCAATTTTCTCCACATCTTATCCAACATTTGTTGTTTATAAAATTTTTGAGGATAACAATTCTGACAGGTATGAGTTGGTTTCACATTATGGTTTTGATTTGCATCTCTCTGGTGATTGGTGATGTTGAGCAATTTTTCATGTGCCTGTTGGCCATCTTCATATCTTCACTGGAAAGAAATGTCTGTTCAGGTCTTTTTCCCATTTTTAACTGCTTTTTGTTTTGTTTTGATATTGAGTTATATGAATTGTTTATATACATCACATATTAAACCTTTATTGACCACAGTTGTTGTTTTTCAGTCACTCAGTCATGTCTGACTCTTTGTGACACCATGGACTGCAGCATACCAAGATTCCCTGTCCTTCACCATCTCCAGGAACTTGCTCAAACTCATGTCTATTGAATCAGTGATGCCATCCAACCATCTCATTCTCTGACATCCTTTTATCCTCCTACCTTCTATCTTTCCCAGCATCAGGGTCTTTTCCAGTGAGTCAGCTCTTCACAAAAGTATTGGAACTCTGGGCCAAAGTATTGGAGCTTCAGCTTCAGCATTGGTCCTTCCAATGAATATTCAGGTTTGATTTTCTTTAGAATTAATTGGCTTGATCTTCTTGCTGTCCAGGGGATTCTCAAGAGTCTTCTCCAACACCACAGTTCAAAAGTGTCAATCTTTCAGTGCTCAGTGTTCTTTATGATCCAACTCTCACATCCATATACGACTACTGGAAAAACCATAGCTTTGACCATACAGACATAGTCAAATATGGTCATATCATTGGCAAATATTTTCTCCCGTTCAGTGGGTTGTCTTTTCTTTTTTCTTTTTTTTTAATTATCTTAGAAATACAGTTTCTTTTTTTTATTTGTTTTAAACTTTACAATATTGTATTGGTTCTGCCATATATCAAAATGAATCCACCACAGGCATACACGTGTTCCCCATCCTGAACCCTCCTCCCTCCTCCCTCCCCATACCATTCCTCTGGGTCGTCCCAGTGCACCAGCCCCAAGCATCCAGTATCGTGCATCGAACCTGGACTGGTGACTCGTTTCATATATGATACTATACATATTTCAATGCCATTCTCCCAAATCATCTCACCCTCTCCCTCTCTCACAGAGTCCAAAAGACTGTTCTATACATGTCTTTTCATTTTGTCAGTGGTTTCCTTTGCTGTGCAAAAGCTTTTAAGTTTAATTAGGCCCCACATCTTTATTTTTGTTTCCTCTGCCTTAGGATACAGCTCAAAAGAAATATTGCCTTGACTTCTGTCAAAGAGTATTTTGCCTATGTTTTCTTCTAGGAGTTTTATAGCTTCCACTCTTTCATTTAGGTCTTTAATCCATTTTGAACTAATTTGTGTATATGTTTTGAGAAAATGTACTAATTTCATGCTTTATCACATATGTAGCAGTCCAGATTTACCAGCACCACCTATTGAAGAGGCTATCTTTTTTCCATTGTATATTTTTGCCTCCTTTATCATAGATTAATTGACTGTAAGTGCATGGATTTATTTCTGGGCTGTATATTCTGTTCCATTGATTTATGCATTTGTTTTGTGCCAGTAGCATACTATTTTCATTACTATAGCTTTATACTGGAGTCAGAAGACAGGGAATGTGATTCCTTCAGCTCTGTTCTTTCCCAAGATTGCATTGGCTATTTTGGATATTTTTGTGTTTCCATACCAATTTTAAAATTATTTGTTTTGGTTCTGTGAAAATTTTTTTTCTTTTTATTTTGATAGAAATTGCATTGAATCTTTAGATTGCTTTGGGTAGTACAGTCATTTTAATAATATCATTTCTTCCAGTGCATGAACCCAGTATATCTTTCCATCTCTTTGTGTCATCTTCAGTATCTTTCATTAGTGTCTTATAGTTTTCTGAGTACATAGGTAGGTTTACTTCCATAGGTAGGTTTATTCCTAGATATGTTGTTATTTTTAATTCAATTATAAACAGAATTGTCTTCTTAATTTCTCTTTCTGATATTTCACTGTTAGCGTAGAAATGCAATAGATTTCTGTATATTAATTTTGAATCTTGCAGTTTTACAAATTTCATTGATGAGCTCTAGTGGTTTTCTGGTGGCATCTTTAGGATTTTCTATGCATAGCATTATGTCATCTGCAAGCAGTGACAATTTCATTTTTTCCTTCCCAATTTTGATCCATTTTATTATTATTATTTTTTTTTCTTCTTGTCTGATTGCTGTGGTTTGAACTTCCGATACCATGTTAATGAAACTGTTGAGCATGGGCAGTGTAATGTTAGAGGAAATGCTTTTGACTTTTAATTATTAAGTATGATGTGAGCTGTGGTTTGTTATATAATATGTCCTTTATTATGTTGAAGTATGTTCCCTCTACGGAGAAGGCAATGGCACCCCACTCCAGTACTCTTGCCTGGAAAATCCCATGGACGGAGGAGCCTGGAAGGCTGCAGTCCAAGGGGTCGCTAAGGGTCGGACACGACTGAGAGACTTCCCTTTCACTTTTCACTTTCATGCATTGGAGAAGGAAATGGCAAACCACTCCAGTGTTCTTGCCTGGAGAATCCCAGGGTCGGGGGAGCCTGGTGGGCTGCTGTTTATGGGGTCGCACAGAGTCAGACACGACTGAAGTGACTTAGCAATAGCAATGTTCCTTCTATGCCCCCTTTCTGGGGAGTTTTTTTTTTTTTTTTTTTTTTTATGAATGGATGTTGTATTTTGTCAAAGTTTTGTCTGCATCTATTGAGATGATTATATGGTTTTATCCTTTAATTTGTTAATGTGGCAGATCACATCAATTGATTTATGGATACTGAAAAATCCTTGCATCCCTGGGGTAAACCCCACTTAGTCATGGTATGTCATCCTTTATATATTATCCATATATTATTTTGTTCCATCCTCACAAGGATCCTGAAGTGCTGACCTTATTCCTAGTTTTTATAAAGCCAAGGGAGGAACTGAGGGTCTATACAATTTGATGGTGTTTACACTCCTAGTACATGACAACTGTGTACCTAAAATTCAGGTCTCCTTATGCTTAATCCTGTATTGCTGTTTAATGCCTCATCTCAAGCTCTAGTACAATATAGGTTGGGGGACTGTACATTGGAGATTTTGTCCTAAAAACTGACAGTTGTCCTGGATTTAACTTTGCATGTTATAAAGCTAAACAGAGTCATTTTTGGTTGATAATATTTTTTGTCTTAGTTAATGATTTTTGCATGTTAAATAAATTCTGCTTTTAATTTTCTAATCCTTAAAATTTTTTGTTTTTGTATCAAGTTAGAGAAAACCAGAGTGATGTCATATATTTTCTATTCCACATTTTTTGAAAATTAGCAGCTGATAATTTTAAATATTTTAATACAAGTATTCTCTACAACTTATTTTAATCAGATCAGAGTGGTAGCATTACTTCATTACTGGTGCCATGAAGAACCAGGAGGCGTGCCTGATTTTATCATTTTCATCTACTTTGTACAACTTCACAAGCTAAACATTTTATTCTTTATAGGATTTCCTAAAGCCTACATATTTTACTTATCTTTCCCATATATTTTCATCCTAGTTTTGAGCTTTTAAGTGAAGGAGTTAAATGATAGTTACTCTTTAGAAGCTTATATTAGGGGAAAATAAAGTTTTCTTCTATTTTTCCTGTGACAATGAATTCAGCTTTCATTGCTTAAGTCCAATCATTAAAAACATGACATTTTAATAAAGTACTATTTATTTTTCAATAATTTTCCAAGATTCAAATCTGTCCTTAAATTCAATTTTACTTCAGAAAAGTAAACATTTTAAATTTGAATATGTTTTTCCTGTACACATAGGACTTTCCATTATATCTTACAATGATTGTTCTTCTGCCAAATATTGTGTCCAGTCTTAGTACTATTTTTCTAAACTATAGCGGTCTTGATGTATGTGGATATATATGGAATTTTATTAAAGAGAAATGTATTATCTAAGCATAATGATGGATAATATTAGGAATATGTTTTCTGTGATAGAATAACAAATAAATGTTTAGATACTTGAAATATTTCTTAATTATAATATATATGTGTGTGTGTGTGTGTGTGTGTGTTAAGTGTTATACTAACAAGCTGGTTAATGTACAGACATTGTTTAAGTGTTCCTTTTAAAAACAAATGTTAGATTCTTTTCCCACATAGATTGTTACAGGATATTGAGTAGAGATACCTGTGCTATTTAGATCTTTGATGGTTATCTATTTTATATTTAGTATTGTGGGAAGATCCCCTGGAGAAGGAAATGGCATCCCAATCCAGTGTTCTTGCCTGGGAAATCCCATGGAAAGGGGAGCCTAGTGGGCTACAGTCCAGGGGTTCACTAAAGTGTTGGACATGACTTAGCAACTAAACAGCAGTGTATGTGCATTAATCCCAACCTTCTAATTTGTCCCTCCCCCACAGTGTTCTTCCTTTGAGAACCATAACTTTGTTTTTTAAATACTTGAGCCTATTTCTGTTTTATGAATACATCTATTTGCATCATTTAAAAAAATTAGATTCTGTGTATGATTGATAATGATATCTTTCTCTGTCTTCACCCAGTATACCTATTGAGGTTTTTTAAATTTATTTTTAATTGGAGGATAATTGCTTTACATTATTGTGTTACATGGGAAAAGAATCTGAAAAAAAATGAATATGTTTGTGTGTGTGTGTGTGTGTGTGTGTATAACTGAATCACTTTGCTGTATACCTGAAACTAACACAGAATTGTAAAACAACTGTACTCCAATAAAATTAAAGAAAATAGTACAAATCAAAACTATTATGAGATATCATCTCACACCAGTCAGAATGGCCATTATAAAAAAATTCTACAAACAATAAATGCTGGAGAGGGTGTGGAGAAAAGGGAACGTTCTTGCATTGTTGGTGGGAAATGTAAATTGTTATAGTCACTATGGTAGACAGTATGGAGATTCTTTAAAAAAACTAGGACAAAACCACCATATGACCCAGTAATCCCACTCCTAGGTATATACCCTGAGGAAACCAAAATTGAAAAAGACATATGTACCCCAATGTTCACTGAAGCACTATTTATAGTAGCTAGAACATGGAAGCAACCTAGATATCCATTGACAGATGAATAGGTAAAGAAGCTGTGGTATATATATGCAATGGAATATTGCTCAGCCATAAAAATGAACACATTTGAGTCAATTCCAATGAGGTGGGTGAACCTAGAGCCTATTATACAGAGTTAAGTGAGTCAGAAAAACAACTATCATATACTAACACATATATATGGAATCTAGAAAGATGGTACTGATGAAATTATTTGCAGGGCAGCAATGGATACACAGACATAGACAGCACACTTATGAACATGATGCAGGGGAGAGGAAGGAGAGGGTAGGATGTATGGAGAGAGTAACATGGAAACTTACATTACCACATGTTAAATAGATAGCCAATGGAAATTTGCTGTATGACTCAGGGAACTCAAACTGGGGCTCTGTATTAACCTAGAGGGGTGGGATGGCGAGGAAGGTGAGAGGGAAGGGATGTATATATACCTATGGCTGATTCATGTTGATGTATGGCAAAAACCTACACAATTCTGTAAAACAATTATCCTTCAATTAAAAAGTCAATTAAAATTTTTTAAAAAGAGAAAGAAATGTTAGAATAACTTTTAAAAGCTAAGTTTGTATGTTAAGCATTCAAAGATCCACTCAAACTAAGTACTTATGAGTCAATTTTCATAAATGGGTACACATATTATTTTCTGAAAGCATTTCTGTCAATGGTATTCAAGGTCCCCGAGTACATTTCAGTTGAATTAATATTTTAAAATAATTAAAATTGTGCAAAATTAAAAATCACAGTGTTTTTGCAATAGCAAGTTGAACCAAAAAAACTATAATACCACTTATTGAAACAGAAAATGATTTTATATTATGTAAATGTTTGCAAGTTAGATTTTATTCTGACACAATGTAATTAGCTCACAAAGTGAATATTAGCAAGTTATATAAAAAACTTATTGTGTAGATGTATTTGGATTAAAGTCAACAATCATCTGTTATAATGCATTGATATAGAATTTGATGACTGCTTTAGAAGAAAGAGCTTTACATTTAACATAAAAGCTAAATATATTAAGTTCAAAATTAATAACTAAAATTTAATTTTGATAATTTTATGCATTGTAATAAGATTGAATGAATGTGTAACTGTCTGAATCTGTGTAATTCTTTTGTGCATGAGAATATTACAACTCATATTAATTTTTTTTACAGAAATTGAGAGCTAAACCACTTAATTATTTTAATCCTTATACTTTGCAAAACAGCATTCCATCTTTTTGATAACTCAAGAAATTGCAGACTTTTAAATATCATGAATGTATGGTAAATTGTTTAGTGTATTTGAACCAACCATTTCCTAAGAACTGATAAATGTATTTATGCTAGATTAAAATAATTTTCTGAAAGAGCAAAAGTACTTAAAAAATCATACATAAGCATATTATACGGCTGAGTCTATTACTCCCCACACAAATAGATAACTTGAGTAATTACAGAAGAGATGATAATAAAATATAATGGGAAGAAATCTGAACAGAAAGAGAATATGCATCTTACTAAAACATTGCCAGTAATTTACTATGTGAACTAGACTTTTTTAATTTGCTTAATAGTATTTTATTCTCTGTGTATTACCTAATTATTTGCTTATATTTTTCTATGTGGGTGTTTGCATTTTTTTCTGATTATTAAAAATGTTAAAATCTTTCTGGCCTTCAATATATTTTTCTTTACAGAAATATAACTTCCATGTTCCATAGTTCCTATTCCAAATGTAAATGCATATTAAAATGCAAAACATATACTTGTTAGTACTTTATTTTAAATTCATATTAATTTCATAGGGTTTTCTAAATAAAATCATTTTACATAGATAGCTAAATGAATGTGTATGTTTTGAGAAGAATGATATCTGGTTTGTGGCAATTTAGACCATAAAATCAAGTATGTTATGCAGAAAAATATTGGTATTTTGTACCAAAGGTAGTACAAATGTACTGTGGCTATAACACAAAGGGACACGGTGTTACTAAAACGCAATGAGGGCAAATGCTTTTATCTTGTGTCAGGTAGATGTTTTCACGTAAGTAACAGTATACACTGTAAATAAAAAGAAACTATTGAAGAATTTTGTAGGATACAATACTTATATTGAGTACCTATATTGAGTTCTGAGAAAATCTTGGCATAATATTCATAAACAGCTATTCAAGGCATAGCTGGCAATTACACAATAAAAGATGAATGAAACAACTTAGGTCAAAGGCAAGAATGCTTCATTTTCCATGGTGGTACAGTGTTGGTTACAGAATACTCTGCTCTGTGACCTCCTGCAAGAATATGGGGCCTTGCCCCATTTGTATCCTCCCTAGTATCCCTTGTGTTTCTCATGTAGTGGGTATGGTAAAGACCCCACCTGCCAATGCAGGAGACATAGAGATGAAAGGTCAATCCCTGGATCAGGAAGATCCCCTGGAGGAGACCATGGCAACCCACCTGAGTATTCTTGCCTGGAGAATCCCATGGATAGAGGAACATGGGAGGCTACAGTCCATAGGATGGCACAGACTCAGACACAGTGGAAGAGACTTGGCATTCACACAGGCATTATCCCTTCCCTACCAGCACTACTGACTCAGTCCATTTCTCTAGTAGTTTCTGGCAGAAGTTTCCAATTAGCCTGCCAAGATAACAGGGTGAAAAGTTATTTTCTGTCATCCACTTAGATGTTAGTCTTTTTGCTTTGTTACAACATGATCGTTATGGTCTACAAATGATCAGCACAATCTAATTTAACTTACAACTCAGATGGATTTAAATGAAACTTCTTTTCAGTATTATGAAAGAACTTGGTGGTTACCAGGGGCAACAGAGTGAGGAAAAAGGGGAGAAGTTGGTCACAGAGCACAAAAATTGGTTATAAGATGAATAAGTACAGTATAGTGATTATAACTAAAAATACGTATTATACACTTGAAAATTGCTAAGAGAGTGTACCTGAAAGTCCTTACCACTAAACAGAAAAGGTAATTACATGACAATGCAGGTGTTAGTTGTTCAGTTCAGTTCAGTCGCTCAGTCATGTCTGACTCTTTGTGACTCCATGAACTGCAGCACACCAGGCCTCCCTGTCCATCACCAATTCCCAGAGTCTATTCAAACTCATGTCCATTGAAGCGGTGATGCCATCCAACCATCTCATCCTCTGTTGTCCCCTTCTCCTCCCACCTTCAATCTTTCCCAGCATCAGGGTCTTTTCAAATGAGTCAATTCTTCACCTCAGGTGCCCAAAATATTGGAGTTTCAGCTTCAGCATCAGTCCTTCCAATGAATATTCAGGACTGATTTCCTTCAGGATGGACTGGTTGGATCTCCTTGCAGTCCAAGGGACTCTCAAGAGTCTTTTGAACACCACAGTTCAAATGCATCAATTCCACACTCAGCTTGCTTTACAGTCCAACTCTCGTATCCATACATGACTACTGGAAAAGCCATAGCCTTGACTAGATGGACCTTTGTTGGCAAAGTAATGTCTCTGATTTTTAACATGATGTCTAGGTTGGACATAACTTTCCTTCCAAAGAGTAAGCATCTTTTAATTTCCCTGCTGCAGTCACCATCAGCAGTGATTTTAGAGCCCCAAAAAATAAAGTCTGTCACTGTTTCCCCATCTATTTGCCATGAAGTGATGGGACCAGATGCCATGATCTTAGTTTTCTGAACGTTGAGTTTTAAGCCAACTTTTTCACTGTCCTCTTTCACTTTCATCAAAAGGTGCTTTAGTTCTTTTTTGCTTTCTGATATAAGGGTGGTATCATCTGTGTATCTGAGGTTATTCATACTTCTCCTGTCAATCTTGTTTCCATCTTGTACTTCATCCAGCCCAGCATTTCTGGTGATATACACTGCATATAAGTTAAATAAGCAGGGTGACAATATACAGCTTTGACATACTCCTTTTCCTATTTGGAACCAGTCTGTTGTTCCATGTACATTTCTAACTGTTGCTTCCTGACATGCATACAAATTTCTCAAGAGGCAGGTCAGGTGGTCTGCTATTCCCATCTCTAAGAATTTTCCATAGTTTGTTGTGATCTACACAGTCAAAGGCTTTGGCATAGTCAATAAAGCAGAAATAGATGTTTTTCTGGAACTCTTGCTTTTTCAATGATTGATTCAACAGATTTTGGCAATTTGATGTCTGGTTCTTCTGCCTTTTCTAAATCCAGCTTGAACATCTGGACATTCATGGTTCACATTCTGTTGAAGCCTGGCTTGGAGAATTTTGAGCATTACTTTACTAGTGTTTGAGATGAGTGCAATTTTGTGGTAGTTTGAGCATACTTTGGCATTGCCTTTCTTTGGGATTGGAATGAAAACTGACCTTTTCAAGTCCTGTGGCCACTGCTGAGTTTTCCAAATTTGCTGGCATATTGAGTGCAGCATGTTGGCAGCATCCTTTTTTAGGATTTGAAATAACTCAACTGGAATTCCATCACCTCCACTAGCTTTGTTAGCAGTGAGGCTTCCTAAGGCCCACATGACTTCACATTCTAAGATGTGTGGCTCTAGGTGAGTGATCATACCATCTTGATTAGCTGGTTCGTGAAGATCTTTTTTGTATAGTTCTTTTGTGTATTCTTGCCACCTCTTCTTAATGTCTTCTGCTTCTGTTAGATCCATACCATTTCTGTCCTTTATTGTGCCCATCTTTGCATGAAATGTTCCCTTGGTATCTCTACTTTTCTTGAAGAGATCTCTAGTCTTTCCCATATTGTTGTTTTCCACTATTTCTTCTTCAAAAAATTTTTTAAATATAAATTTATTTAATTGGAGGTTAGTTACTTTACAATATTGTATTGGTTTTGCCATACATCAACATGAATCTGCCACGGGTATACACATGTTCTCCATCCTGAACCACCCTCCCACCTCCCTCCCCATCCCATCCCTCTGGGTCGTCCCAGTGCACCGGCCCCAAGCATCCAGTATCATGCATCAAACTTGGACTGGCGATTCATTTCATATATGATATTATACATGTTTCAATGCCATTCACCCAAATCATCCCACCCTCTCCCTCTCCCACAGAGTCCAAAAAACTGTTCTATACATCTGTGTCTCTTTTGCTGTCTCCCATAGAGGGTTATCATTACCATCTTTCTAAATTCCATATATATGCATTAGTATACTGTATTGATGTTTTTCTTTCTGGCTTATTTCACTCTGTATAATCGGCTCCAGTTTTATCCACCGCATTAGAACTGATTCAAATGTATTCTTTTCAATGGCTGAGTAATACTCCATTGTGTATATGTACCACGGCTTTCTTATCCATTCATCTGCTGATGGACATCTAGGTTGCTTCCATGTCCTGGCTATTATAAACAGTGCTGCAGTGAACATTGGGGTATACGTGTCTCTTTCCCTTCTGGTTTCCTCGGTGTGTATGCCCAGCAGTGGGATTGCTGAGTCATAAGGCAGGTCTGGTTTCAGTTTTTTAAGGAATCTCCACACTGTTCTCCATAGTGGCTGTACTAGTTTGTATTCCCACCAACAGTGTGAGAGGGTTCCCTTTTCTCCACACCCTCTCCAGCATTTATTACTTGTAGACTTTTGGATCGCAGCCATTCTGACTGGTGTGAAATGGTACCTCATAGTGGTTTTGATTTGTATTTCTCTGATAATGAGTGATGTTGCACATCTTTTTATGTGTTTATTAGCCATCTGTATGTCTTCTTTGGAGAAATGTCTATTTAGTTCTTTGGCCCATTTTTTGATTGGGTCATTTATTTTTCTGGAATTGAGCTGTAGGAGTTGCTTGTATATTTTTGAGATTAGTTGTTTGTCTGTTGCTTCATTTGCTATTTTTTTTTTTTTTTTAAAGTAGAGAATTATGTTTTATTTGGCCTACTAAGGACTTAAGTCTGGAAGACAGTCTGTCAGATCACTCAGAACTGTTCCAGAGAGACAGGGGAGGAGCCAGGACACATGGAAGTTTTTGTAACAAAAACCAGGAGTCAGAACATTGAAAAATTACTGTTAAAAACCACGTATCTCAAGTTAATAAATTTAGCACTTTACTGTGTATGGGAAGATGCAAGAGTCTGGGCTCTTTGAAATCATTCCTTTGATATGCTCCATTACAATCTAGGACCATTATCTTGTTTTCTCCATCCTGAATCCCCTTAGGGTGCTCAATTAGGGGTGGGGTGGGGAAAATGGGGGGTACATGCGGTAGCTGATGGCTTGACGCCCTGACATCCTTTGTTTACTGATACGGCCGGCAATATTCTTTGTCCACATGCGGTACCACGGTTTTTATTTTTTTTTATTTTTTTATTTTTTTTTTTTTACATTTTTTTTTTAATTTTATTTTATTTTTAAACTTTACATAACTGTATTAGATTTGCCAAATATCAAAATGAATCCACCACAGGTATACATGTGTTCCCCATCCTGAGCCCTCCTCCCTCCTCCCTCCCCATTTGCTATTATTTTCTCCCATTCTGAAGGCTGTCTTTTCACCTTGCTAATAGTTTCATTTGATGTGCAGAAGCTTTTAAGGTTAATTAGGTCCCATTTGTTTATTTTTGCTTTTATTTCCAATATTCTGGAAGGTGAGTCATAGAGGATCCTGCTGTGATTTATGTCGAAGAGTGTTTTGCTTATGTTCTCCTCTAGGAGTTTTATAGTCTGGTCTTACTTTTAGATCTTTAATCCATTTTGAGTTTATTTTTGTGTATGGTGTTAGAAAGTGTTCTAGTTCCATTCTTTTAAAAGTGCTTGACCAGTTTTCCCAGTACCACTTGTTAAAGAGATTGTCTTTAATCCATTGTATATTCTTGCCTCCTCCTTTGTCAAAGATACTTGCTAACTCTACGATTATAATCATTTTGTACTGTATGAAGTAAAGTGAAGTGAGAGTCGTTCAGTTGTGTCCAATTCTTAGCTATCCCATGGACTACATAGTCCATGGAATTCTCTAGGCCAGAATACTGTCATGTGTAGCCTTTCCCTTCTCCAGGGGATCTTCCCAACCCAGGGATTGAAGCCTGGTCTTCTGCATTTCAGGCGGATTCTTTACCAGCTGAGCCACTGTATAAGAGTATCAAATAAACAATTCATAAAACCTTAAACTTACATGATGTTATATGTCAAATATATCTCAATAAAGCTGGAAAAACTCACCAAACCATAATGATAAAGTAAGTAAATATGCATATGAGTAAATGACAATAATTATAAACCTATATTTGAGGGTCCAGTTCTCCAAAGAAAAATTTGTTTAAAAATTAATAAAAAGTTACTGTTGGTTTCTCAGTTTATTCTGTTTGTAGATATAGTCATTTTCAGAAAATACGCATGTCCTTCATTTTCTTTTGCATTGCATTTGGACACTGGAGACATTTTCAAACCTTTCTCTTTTGTCCCTATCTATCAGGTTTTTACTAGCCTCTGTACTGATTCTGTTTGTCCCACCTGGCTTTTGGTTTTGTGGCAGAAATTAAAACTCATGTCCTGGCCCCACTATTGACTTGAGCTACCAAGATCTCTTACTCTGTGCCCTGCTCATTTCAAACCCAAACACCTCTCTACACACCCGCCTCTCAAACACTTCTCTACCTGCATCTGTAGCCCCAGGTATGTCTGGGCCCTTTCATGCCACTTGCCAGCCTAGGATTAGAATAGCATGTGGTGTTCCTGCAGAACACGACCCATATGCTTTTACATTTCAGCTCTATTCATTTAACTTGCACCCACCTCCCACCAGACAAGGCTCAGATGTCTGGATATTTGTACTATTCCTCAGGGATACAGACAGCATCACAATATCAGTCTCATCATCTCCAAATCCTATGGCTTAATGAGTTCATTTCTCTCATGGTATTAAAATTCTTATATGACATCCTCTTCCTTTCTCCACTTTTTAGATTGATTTTTCAATTTTATTATTGAGTCCATCATGCTTTCAAATTGATGCTTTCAAATAATGGTGCTGGAGAAGATTCTTGAGACTAATTTGAACAGCAAGGAGATGAAACCAGTCAATTCTAAAGGAAATCAAACTGAATATTCATTGAAAGGACTGATGCTGAAGCTGAAGTTCCAATACTTTGGTACCTGATGCAAAGAGCAACTCATTGGAAAAGACCCTGATGCTGGGAAAGACTGAAGACAAAAGGAGAATGGGGCAGCAAAGGATTAGGTGGTTAGATAGCATCACCAACTCATTTGAGCAAACTCCACGAGATAGTGAAGGACAGGGAAGCTTGGCATGCTGCAGTCCATGGGGTGGCAGAGTCAGACATGACTTAGCAACTGAACAACAACAACGAATATTATCTACCATGTGTGTGTGTGTGTGTCTACTAGTTGTTTGTTTGTTTTTTTTTTTTTTTTTTTTTTTTTTTTTGCTAAATGATAGACATGGATTATCTCAGTTAATCTTTAAGATAGCCTTATGATGTTGATAATATAATGTTACAGGTGATGATAGAGAGGAAAAAGAGATAAGTTGTTGAACATTAAAATTATATATGATGGACCAGGATCTAAACTCAGTGAGTATTTATTATTCTAGGAGGTATACTCCTAAATGATTTACTAAAATACTTATTAAGCAAATGCTTCCATCACCTAATGCCATAGATCATTTTTGCATTAGTGAGCTAGTGTATGTGTATATGGAAATCTTACTACAAGATATTTTTAGCAAATGTAATTAGATCAGGCACCATGCTGGAAAGTCAGTACATAAAATAGTGAACAATTTAGAAGACACCATTTTACAAGTGTTAAAAATGTCTGGCTGAGGCCATTAGACTGAAATAAGCAATTCTAGTAGTGTGTGATTATAGGGAAAGTTTAGTCTTTTTTCAGAATTACATAAGGGAGAAAATTTCCTGGAGAAAATTCACATTTATGCTAAAAACCAAATGATAAGATGAGAGACAGAGCAATCAATGTGGGATGGGTTATTATGAAAAACAAAACAAAACAAAACAAAAAGAGTTGAAGCAGAGAAAATAGTTGGGTGAAATAAAACAATAAAGACCATGAAATTCTTTGAAAATTGAATAAAACTAGCTTGACTGGAAGCAAGATAATTGATTGAGAAGCTGGTCATGAGGCAGGAAGAGAAACACAGACATGTGAATGTAGAAACAGTGGAAATGAGATACATTTTAAGATGTAGGATGTGTGCTCAGTTGTGTCTGACTCTTTGTGACCCCATGGATTGTAGCCTGTCAGGATCCTCTATCCATGAGATTTTCCAGGCAAGAATTCAGGGAGTGGGTGGCCATTTTCCATTCCAGGAGATCTTTCAGACAACTCGGGTGATGAACCCATATCTCGTGCATCTGCTGCATTGGCAGGCGGATTCTTTACTGCTGTGCTACTTGGGAAGCCCTAAGATATAATTTAAGGGATATATATATATATATATATATATATATACACATAAATATAAATTGTGGTAAAACACTCAACATAAAATGTGTGGAAACCAACTGTGAAAAAGCAATGACAAGTGATCTTAATCTGGAGAGTTGAGTAGGTGCTTGAAAGAAAATTGAATGATGGTAGTTTATTCTAGAAAGTTAAGTGTTCGCAAAGGTAAGTAATTTTGAATAGATATTAAGATTTGGAAGAAGTGAGAAATTCTTTGAAGAGTATTGTGGAGAACTGAAAGAAACTGAGGTTGGGGTTGAAGTCAGAGTCAAATTTTTGATGAGCATCTTCAAAATGTGTGCAAACTTCAGAAATTTATTTTTGTCAGTAAAATCAATGTAGAGCATCTTTTAGACTTTCACATTATGTAACTTCACAATTTTAATTTTATAATATACTTATACATTATATTATAAATATTATAATGGCAAGCCACTCCAGTACTCTTGCTTAGAAAATCCCATGGATGGAGGAGCCTGGTGGGCTGCAGTCCATGGAGTAGCTACAACTCGGACACGACTGAGAGACCTCACTTTCACTTTTAACTTACACGCATTGGAGAAGGAAATGGCAACCCACTCCAGTGTTCTTGCCTGGAGACTCCCAGGGTCGGGGGAGCCTGGTGGGCTGCTGTCTATGGGGTTGCACGGAGTTGGACACGACTGAAGCAACTTAGCAGCAGCAGCAGCATGGCTTCCAAGGTGGCTCATTGGTAAAGAATCTGCCTGCCAATGCAGGAGACATGGGTTTGATCCCTGGGTCAGGAAGATCCCCTGGAAAAGGAAATGGCAACCCATTGTAGTACTGCCTGGGAAATCCTATGGATAGAGGAAGTGGCCGGCTGCAGTCCATGGGGTTGCAAAAAGCTGGACATGACTGAGTGACTGAGCACACATACACATACGTGTTTATATACACACAGTTTCAAAATCAATTTTCTATCTTTATTTCTCAGAATCTTGTTAAATATACCAGGTTTTAGATAACCTTGCTATGTCTCAATTTTTCTATTTCTCTGAGTATGTGTGTGTGTTTTCACTTCTGGCTTTCTCTTACTTTTTCTCTTTCAACCAAGGTTACTAGCGGAAATGATGTATTGATATAGAGCATCATCAATAACGCTTCATTTGCTGAAGGTTCAGGTTTTCATCATGGGTAAGGAAGACTGTAGTGTAAAGTATGCATGTGATATTTATTACAGAACCTAGGTCTTATTAGTCACACTTTTTTAACAAGGAATTATCATTTGAAAAAAATGAAGCCTATGTATTTGCAGTGGTTCCTCGCATTAAAACAAAACAAAAATAAATAAAACAAGCAAAAACAAAACCTAAATCCCAAAAGGCACAGGATTTTCTTGACAAGGGAAATGTAAGGTCATGTGTAGAAGCTAGGTTCTGATTCATTGACTGTTACCTCTCTCATGGCGACCATAATTTTGCTGCTCATTATGACATAATGTCAAGGTGTGGGTTGTACCTTCATTATAGTTTTAATTATATCTTTTGGTGTATGTAAAAAGCAAAATAAAATGAGCAATCTTTTTCTCATATTTTCACACACACATTCCCCCAGACAGAAAAGATCTATATTGCTTGTTATTTCTATTCATATGTTTGGAATCAAAAGAATGAGTCCTGAAAATAATTTACAGAAAGTTATTAATACCATTCCATCAGCCATAATATAACAGTGTGTTTCCCTTCCACTCTACCTTAACTAAAGCAAATGCATCATTTTGAAAATAATTCCTTGTAAGTTTATATTGCATAGGTTTTCACATTAGCAAACCCAAATTTGCTCTCAAGAGCTTTCATTTTCATATACAGCTTGATTGTAAATAGTTCCACTGATGTTTTCATGCTTTCTATTGCTCTTCTTTACCACATGATTTTCTGGTCCTGTGTGCTCTTCCTTCCTTTTCACACAGTGTCTTCTCAGGTATTTCATCAAGCCTGTTCCTCATAGTGCACAATTCCCCTTTAGCTTTTGCCAGAGACAACTTGATTGCTAATTCCATTAAATAACACTTTTCAATATGAAGTATACTCACTTCGATTCAATTTTAACAAATTGCACTCATTTTATTCTTATGCATTCTCATAAAGTTTTTCAATTTGCAGTTATATGGCCAAATAATGTACTGCATATTGACACTTAATGAATTTCAATTCATTTCATGTGAATAGAAATAGAAAAACACCTATGTATTTTTCCTTTCTGGAAAATTTTCTAAAGCTAATATTTGGCTGTTGTTTTGTTGCTATTCCTCTTAATGGCTAAGTCACTCTAGAACACACTGAGGCACAGAGAAGTAGAGAAATGTCTCAATTATGTAGTGAATGACTAATTATTTTTATGGGTAACTGTAACATCTCAAAGTGCATGACTTTCTCATTCACTGCTATCACCAAAATTACAATTTTATGTAAATTTTTTACTACCTCAATAGAAAGATTTGTTTTCTCCTCATCTGATTATGATGTGATGTTTCACTAGAAAAAATATTGCAAGTAAAATCAAAAATTGTAAATGTAAATCTTCAGTATGTTATTTACCACCCATGTTATTTTGATAAATGCATTTACCCTCTCCAAGTTTCTTTACCTTAGTGATTGCATAACATATGACACTGATAAAATTCTCAGATCTGTGTAGTAATACCTGAATGCAGCACATTTCAGTTTGCATAAGCAAATTTGAAAATTATTTTGGATTCACTTGCAGAACTCAATATTAAGCAGCCAAAGTATGGTGCACTGTAAGAGCTCCAGTGCTAGTGTTTATGCTAGAAAACTCTACTGTTTACATTCAAAAATCCCAAGATACTCTTTAAACATAATTGATTTATATTTTGCTCAATCAATATGCAGCTTGAGTTCTAGAACTGAATTTTTAATCAGTAGGCCAATGATAAAGTATGAATAATTTACCATTGTCTGGGAAGCCAGTTAAAATTATAGATGCAAGATCTCATTATCAAAGACTGTGATTAAGTAGGGCTGGAGTGGGGCTGAAATTTCTGTATTTTTAACAAGTTCCCCTGACAATCATGAAGCAGAGTTTGGGAACCAGCACTCTATGTGAACACCTCATCTTCCTGAGCCTCCAATCCTAGTCTCCATGTAAAGAGATAGTAAGCTTCACTGAAAGTGATTTATAAAAGATTCTTAGGGATCTACAAAAGTCATATAATACTATAAAAGTACCCTCTAAGACATTTTTTAAAATTATTAATTTGTATTATTATACATTTATAACTTTTTTTGTTTAAACTTTAATGTGTAACTCTCAAACTAAAAATGAAAAACTTTGGAAATATTTTGGTCAACTCAAAGATTTCTTTCGGTGCCCAAATGAGAGCTATTTTTGAGAGCTCAGTGTGTTCTTGGGATCAGAAAATATTTTAATGCTTCACTAATAACTAATGTATTATAACTGAAGATCATTAATATGGACAGGTAGACCTTTGATTTTCTGATGTAATGAATCTCACACTTACAAAAACAGTAGCAATGCAGCACCTCCAGAAATTGGAGTCCTCACCCACTCCTTGAAGACTATTTGTTTTCAGCAATTTAAAAGTAAACGTGACTAAAAACTTCCTGAAAATTGAAAATATTTAACAATAAATAAAAAATAATGTAATGTAAAGATGGGCTCGATAAAGGAAAGAAATGGTATGGACCTGACAGAAGCAGAAGATATTAAGAAGAGGTGGTAAGAATACACAGAAGAATTGTACAAAAAAGATCTTCATGATCCAGATAATCACGATGGTGTGATCACTCACCTAGATCCAGACATCCTGAAATGTGAAGTCAAGTGGGCCTTAGAAAGCATCACTACAAACAAAGCTAACGGAAGTGATGGAATCCCAGTTGAGCTATTTCAAATCCTGCAAGATGATGCTGTGAAAGTGTTGCACTCAATATGCCAGCAAATTTGGAAAACTCAGCAGTGGCTGCAGGACTGGAAAAGGTCAGTTTTCATTCCAATCCCAAAGAAATGCAATGCCAAAGAATGCTCAAACTATCGCACAATTGCACTCATCTCACACACTAATAAAGTAATGCTCAAAATTCTCCAAGCCAGGCTTCAGCAATATGTGAACCGTGACATCCAGATGTTTAAGCTGGTTTTAGAAAAGGCAGAGGAACCAGAGATCAAATTGCCAATATCCACTGGATCATCAAAAAAAGAAGAGTTCCAGAAAAACGTCTATTTCTGCTTTATTGACTATGTCAAAGCCTTTCACTTGTGGATCACAATAAACTGTGGAAAATTATTCAAGAGATGGGAATACCAGACCACCTGACCTGCCTCTTAAGAAACCTGTATACAGGTCAGGAAGCAACAGTTAGAACTGGACATGGAACAACAGACCTGGTTCCAAATAGGAAAAGGAGTATGTCAAGGCTGTATATTGTCACCCTGCTTCTTTAACTTATATGCAGAGCACATCATGAGAAACACTGGGCTGGAAGAAGTGCAAACTGGAATCAAGATTGCTAAGAGAAATATCAATAACCTCAGATATGCAGATGACACCACCCTTATGGCAGAAAGTGAAGAAGAACTAAAGATGAAAGTGAAAGAGGAGAGTGAAAAAGTTGGCTTAAAGCTCACCATTCAGAAAACGAAGATCATGGCCTCTGGTCCCATGACTTCATGGGAAATAGATGGGGAAACAGTGGAAACAGTGTCAGACTTTATTTTTCTGGGCTCCAAAATCACTGCAGATGGTGATTGCAGCCATGAAATTAAAAGACGCTTACTCCTTGGAAGGAAAGTTATGACCAACCTAGACAGCATATTAAAAAGCAGAGACATTGCTAACAAAGGTCCATCTAGTCAGGGCTATGGTTATTCCAGTAGTCATGTATGGATCTGAGAATTGAACTATAAAGAAAGCTGAGAACCGAAGAATTGATGCTTTTGAACTGTTGTGTTGGAGAAGACTCTTGAGAGTCCCTTGGACTGCAAGAAGATCCAACCAGTCCATCCTAAAGGAGATCAGTCCTGGGTGTTCATTGGAAGGACTGATGTTGAAGCTGAAACTCCAATACTTTGGTCACCTTATGCGAAGAGTTGACTCATTTGAAAATATCCTGATGCTGGGAATGATTGAGGGCAGGAGGAGAAGGGGACGTCAGAGGATGAGATGGTTGGATGGCATCCCTGATTCAGTGGACATGGGTTTGGGTGGACTCCAGTAGTTGGTGATGGACAGGGAGGCCTGGCGTGCTGCAGTTCATGATGTCGCCAAGAGTTGGAGACAACTGAGTGACTGAACTGAACTGAATGTTGGAAAAAATAACCCAAAGAGACCTACAACAATACACTTTAGGATTAAAATGTCTAAAGTTAAAGAGAGAACCTTCAAAGCAGCTAGTTACAAATAAGGGAACCCATATGACTATCAGGACGTCCTAAGTGGGACTAGTGGTAAAGAATCTGACTGCCAATGCAGGAAACATAAGAAACACGGGTTTTATGCTTCGGTCAGGAAAATCCCCTGAAGAAGGGCATGGCAACCCACTCCAGTATTCTTGCCTGGATAATTTCATGGACAGAGGAGCCTTGTGGGCTATGGTATATTGCGCCCCAAAGAGTAAAACATGACTGAAGTGACTTATCTTGCATGTATGCATGTAACTATCAGCAGCTTTTTCCAGCAGAAATAATGCAGATGGATTGGCATGTCATATATATCCAGAAATATTTTGAATTTTAAAAACCTTCAGTGTTAACTTTTTAATTATTTTAAAGCAGAGATTTCAAGTGGCAAATTTCTTTGTTATGCCTTTTACTATTAGGTGACTCTGTGGCAAAGAATTTGCCTGCCAAGCAGGAGATGTGGGTTCGATTCCTGGGTTGTGAAGATGCCATAGAGAAGGAAATGGCAACCCATCTATTTGCCATGAAGTGATGGTACTGGATACCACGACCTTAGTTTTTTTGATTGATGAGTTCTAAGCCAGCCTTCAGCAAAAGATTCTTTAGTTCCTCTTTGCTTTTGGCCATAGGGTGGTGTCATCTGCATATCTCAGGTTATTGATATTTCTCCTGGCAATCTTGATTCCAGCTTGAGCTTCATGATGCACTCTGGCATTTCTCATGATGTACTCTGCATATAAGTTAAATAAGCAAGATGACAGTATACAGACTTGATGTACTCCTTTTCCAATTTGGAACCAGTCTGTTGTTCCATGTCTGGTTCTAACTGTTGCTTCTTGACCTGCATACAGATTTCTCAGGAGGCATGTAAGGTGGTTTGGTGTTCCCATCTCTTGAAGAGTTATCCACAGTTTGTTGTGATCTACACAGTCAAAGGCTTTAGCATTGTCAATGAAGCAGGAATAGATGTTTTTTCTTTGGAATTTTCTTGCTTTTTCTACGATCCAATGGATGTTGCAATTTGATATCTGTTTCCTCTGCCTTTTTAAAATCCAGCTTGTGCATCTGGAAGTTCTCAATTCATGTATTGTTAAAGCGTAGCTTGAAGAATTTTCAGCATTATCTTGTTAGCATGCATTTAAGAAGAATTATTAAAAATTAACATGATTTTCATTGTTTTAAATGCTCTGCATGTTCAAAACAAATATTTTTATTTATTTATTTATTTTATTTTATTTTATTTTTAAACGTTACATAATTGTATTAGTTTTGCCAAATATCAAAATGAATCCGCCACAGGTATACATGTGTTCAAGTTCCAATTCTAAGGTAATAATTTTGTGTATCATTACTTATATAGAGTAGATCTCAGATGAGGTGTATCCAGCATAACATCAAATGAAATTTGTTTTTTTTATTTTTTTTTAAATTTTATTTTATTTTTTAACTTTACAATATTGTTTTGGTTTTGCCATATATCAAAATGAATCTGCCACAGGTATACATGTGTTCCCCATCCTGAACCCTCCTTCCTCCTCATTAAATACTGATGTGCAATTTTGAAAATAGTTATACAAAATATTCCATAATTTGAATTTAACTAGAATGGACAGTTTCAGGTGATAAAGAGATGTTGTGTTGAGGGTTTCATTTTCAATGTACACCATGTGCAAAATAAAACTATGTATAAGCAAAACTCTTTCACCAACAGTTACCAGTTTCTTTCAAGGATTTAGGTTAAGGAAATTATGTTAGGTAAGACATTGTTTTTATATTGTAAGAAAATATCTCAACACCCAATTTGAAATGAGAATAATCTGAAAAGAAAATATAACAATTTTTTAATGGATATCTTTTTTTTTAATTTTATTTTTAAACTTTACAATATTGTATTGGTTTTGCCAAATATTGAAATGAATCCGCCACAGGTATACATGTGTTCCCCATCCTGAACCCTCCTCCCTCCTCCCTCCCCATACTATCCCTCTGCTAGTCACTGAATGCATGTTCCTTTTCTCAAGGCAACTAAGTATGTCTTGCTGTTAAGTGTAAGCATCTGAGAAAGTTCTAGCCAATTAAAAGCAGATGGAAATGATATGTTATACTTGAGTTGTCTGTTGTCTAAAAATCCTTTTGGATAAGCTTCGATTCTATCTTTTCTCTTATTTTTCAAGATGTAAATACCCAGGCTGTAAAGAAAACCATGGGTAGAAAGTTAGAATTTCCATGCACCTATGTCCTTGCTGGTTGTTTTTTCTCTGAAGTAAAAGAATAAACTTTTATTGGGCTAAGTATGGACACAGGTAGGATTGCACACAGAAGTGTCTCAGGGAGTTCTTTCCAGATTCCCTGTGAAATATAGATAGAAAAATTGAGGATTCCACCCCATTAAGAGTAGCTGCCCTGAACTCTGTTCCCCGTGGAAGCAGAGGAAGGTTTACACAGAACCCAAGCTTCTCAGAAACTGGTTTTCAGCATCTCTGCAAACATTTGGCACCAATAAAGAAGTGTGTGCTTTATTGTCAAGGTCCTTCCCAATCTCACCTCATAAAGGGGAGCATTGAGGATGAGATCCCTTACCAGGAACAAAGCCTCATAGTGCATTCCCTTCATCTGCTGGCCCAGGCGTGCTTTCTTGCAGGCTGACCAGAGAAAGGAAGACGCATTCCTGTACTGACCCTTCTGCCCAGGAGTATACTGGCATGCAAGAAATGATGCTTTGGGGTTAAGAGAAAGTCATTTCCCAACATTGTGCCCTGTGGTTTCAGTTTTGTTTTATTTTTTTTTAACCTTTATGATAATATTGTCTTTAGCAATGGTGAGAAGAAGTAATTTTTTCTCTCATTACACAGCAGACCACTCTGTATTAGGCAGGGGTCCTCAACCTCCAGAAACTAATGCCTATTGATTATTGATCTAAGGTGGAGCTTACATAATACTGATGGGAATAAACTGCACAGTAAATATAATGCACTTGAATCACCCTGAAACCATGACCCTCATCCCAGTCCATAGGAAAATTGTCTTCCACAAAGCCAAAAAGTTTGGGGATGGCTGGTTTAGAATATACCTAACTTATTATTTATGCTAAATATGCTTTTCTTTTTATTATATATTTCTTATCATATTTATAAATAATTTGCATACAAGCATTGTATTTGTGTTTTTGATCATTTACTCTGGTTTTAGAAAGTGAAACTTTTTTTACTTGAATATACCAAACAGCCTACAGGTAAAAGATGTATATAATGCTCCAAATTGCATGTGCAATAAATACATTGACATTTGTCATTATATGATATTTATATATTATGTATCATTATAGATAAAGGGTAAAAATAAGTCTCAGACTGAATAAGAAGGAAAGCACATTAAATAAATTATGTGAACTGAAATTATTATTATTGTTAAAAATAACCACAAAACTAAAACCAATTATTCATTTCTTTCAATTCTCTTACAATATTTTTAAAGAATCATATGTTTAGTTTCAATGCACTAACAATTTAAAGTAAGTTTTTTCTCAGTAATGGGACTGTTGTAGTATCTTAGCATGGAAAGAAAAGCTAAACACTAATTCATTTTCCCAAATTAGTTTGAACTGTTTCTCAAACTGAAATTCCTATTTCTTGCTAAATACAATGCCAATATTTCAATAAGGCCTTGAAGGTTGGGATGCAGGCTGGATGAGCCACGAGGCTCAGGTAACTTTACACATACTCCCAACAAGGGCCTGTTTCTCCCTTGTGTTGTCCTGTATCCAATTTTTACCTCTTTCATTCATGAAATTCAGAGGAAATTGTTTCTTTTCTCCAAATCTGGACTTAGCCTCTGTGTGTGTAAGTTTCTCTTTCCTATAAGGGCAAAGTCAAGGTTGCATACTGAACATGAAAGATTATAGCAAATCAGAAGGCTTAATAACTCAGTGGAAAAAGATGTAAGGTTATTTCTGTACTTTGTATCCAGTGAAAACACTAGTAAAAGTTATAATAAGTTTTTAATAATGTTTAGTTTTCACTTAAGAAATATAACTCATTTTTAAAATATCTCACTTAAAAGCTCATTCTCTCACTTGAAAAGGGAAAATAATATTTATCAGAGGAAAAAGAAAGTTAACTGGGCCATAAAATAAGAGACATATTTATAAATGTCTTATGTCAGAGAGCATGGTATTAAAACATTAAGGTCAAAGCACATATTTAACAAAAATCACTGCAAATTTTCTCATTGTTCCCATTACCTTATGTAACTTCAACCTGAGTCACTCAGAATAAACAACTTTGTGTATTCTGTCTTCATCTTTCTGTCTTGCTCAGCACTGGGAAATATCTGTATGATCTATTTTAAAACAAATCACTATTTCCAGACTGGCCATTTTTAAAACTGGAAGAAAGTTCACAAACTCATCAAAGGGAGAAATCATTTCGAAGTAAATAGTTTACTATTCATCATGTTAAGAATTTTTAAACAAAAAATTATTAGCGTTAGTATTTCCATCTCACCCTATTGATTGCTTACTGCAAAGTCGAACTTACTTTTGGAGTACTGTAGAGACTAAATAGAATAATCATAAAAATATTTACTTTCATTGAGTCGTTGTCACTGTGTAGTTCTGCAACCATCCTATCATGTGAAGGATAAACATTTGAGCTCAGAATGTGCATTTGTTTTCCTTTGCTGCCATGACTATTTATCATGATCTCAACAGTGGGAAACCACACAAATATATTGTGTTATAATTGCATCAGTTATAATTCTGGGAGGGTGCAGCTGGTTCCTTTACTCAAGATCTCACCAGGAAGAAATCAAAGTGTTCTTGGCCTGAGCTCTTCTTTAGAGGACCTGGGAGAGTCCACATCTAGGCTCCTTCAGGCTGCAGGCAGAATTCAAATCTCTACAGCTCTCGTGCTGAGCTCCCATCTCCTTGCTGACAGCCAGCCTCTCTCAGCTATTTGAGGCCACCTGCTTTCCTCATCACATTGCCCCCTCCATCTTCAAACTAGCAAGTGTGTCTGATACTTCTCACTTCTAAATACTTCTCAACATCTTTTTAAATTATAACATTGTATAATGTATATAGGGTCAAATATATAAGTGTGTGTGTGTGTGTGTGTGTGTGTGTGTGTGTTTGCACGCATGCTCAGTTGCTCAGTCATATCTAACTCTTTGTGACCCCATGGACTGTAGCCTGCTAGGCTCCTCTGTCCATGAGGATTCTCCTTCTCCAGGTAAGAATACCAGAGTGGGTTGCCATGCCCTTCTCCAGGGCATCTTCCCAACTTCCCAACCCAGGGATCAAACGCAGGTCTCCCACATTGCAGGAGGATTCTTTACAGTCTGAGCCACCTGGGAATATATATGTATATAACCATAAAGAAGGCTGAGTGCTGAAGAATTTATGCTTTCAAATTTTGGTGCTAGAAAAGAATCTTGAGAGTCCCTTGGATTGCAAGGAGATCAAACTAGTCAATCCCAAAGGAAATAAACCCTGTATATTCATTGGACAGAATGATGCTGAAATTGAAATTCTAATACTTTGGCCACCTGATGTGAAGAGCTGAATCATTGGAAAAGACACTGATATTGGGAAAGATTGAAGGCTAAAGCAGACAGGGGTAGGAGAGGATGAGACGGTTGGATAGTATCACTGACTCAATGAATACAAATTTAAGCAAACTCTGGGAGATGGTGGAGGACAGAGGAGTCTGGAATGCTGCAGTCCATGGGGTTGCAAAGAATCAGACAAGACTTAGCAATTTAACAACAACAAACAATACATATACATGAGGGCTTCCCTAGTGGCATAGAGACAAAGAATCCACCTGCCAATGTAGGAGACTTGGATTCAATCCCTAGTCAGGAAGATTTCCTGGAGAAGGAAATGGCAGCCCACTCCAGGATTCTTGCCTGGGAAATCCCATGGGCAGAGGAGACAGGTGTGCTACTGTCCATGGGGTTGCTAAAGAGTCAGACAGGACTTAGCAACTTAACAACATCAACAATACATATAAATGATTTTTATGTTTTCTAAGGATTTATATTTATTTTTTAGTGTTATTTTTCTTAGCTAATATTTTAGACGATATGAAGTACATGATCCCTCAAGAATAAACCCTTTGTCAGGTCTTTATGGATTGTCTTTTCAGATAATATCACCTTTGAATTCTCCTCACTCATTCTCTTGCCCTAAGGAAATATTCCATGAAACTGTCCAACTTCAATTGTATCTTATGAGGAAAAAAATACATTACAAATTTAATGACAAGCAAGAGACATTCTTAGTGATCTTATAGCAATGTTAGGAAATCTCATGACTCCATGTTGCCTTTACATTCCCCTGTCCTATTAAGATATCAATTTTATTTTATTTTTTACCAAAATCAGGTGTTAGAAACACATCTTTCATCACCACACAATATGGGAAAACACAAGACTCTCACAAGCATCCATATCACCAGATCAGATCAGATCAGTAGCTCAGTCATGTCCGACTCTTGCGACCAGATAAATCACAGCACACCGGGTCTCCCTGTCCATCACCAACTCCTGGAGTTCACTCAGACTCACATCCATTGAGCCAGTGATGCCATCCAGCCATCTCATCCTCTGTCGTCCCCTTCTCCACCTTCGTGATTATCTGGGTTGTGAAGATCTTTTTTGTACAGTTCTTCTGTGTATTCTTGCCATCTCTTCTTCATATCTTCTGCTTCTGTTAGGTCCATACCATTTCTGTCCTTTATTGAGACCATCTTTGCATGAATGTTCCTTTGCTATCTCAGATTTTCTTGAAGAGATACCTAGTCTTTCCCATTCTGTTGTTTTCCTCTATTTCTTTGCATTGATCGCTGAAGAAGGCTTTCTTATCTCTTCTTCCTATTCTTTGGAACTCTGCATTCAGATGTTTATATCTTTCCTTTTCTCCTTTGCTTTTCACTTCTCTTCTTTTCACAGCTATTTGTAAGGCCTCCCCAGACAGCCATTTTGCTTTTTTGCTTATCATATACAGATGTAACTGATACCCAAGTTTCAAATGTAATTATTTTCCCAGTTTTAATATGTGATGGACAGTCATATTTTTTTTTCACTCTACATTATATCACTAAAAATTCTATTAAAATTGACTAAACTGATTTCAGGCCTTACAAATAGCTGTGAAAATAAGAGAAGTGAAAAGCAAAGGAGAAAAGGAAACTATAAGCATCTGAATGCAGATTTCCAAAGAAGAGCAAGAAGAGATAAGAAAGCCTTCCTCAGTGATCAATGCAAAGAAATAGAGGAAAACAACAGAATAGGAAAGACTAAAGATGTCTTCAAGAAAATTAGAGATACCAAGGGAACATTTCATGCAAAGATGGGCACAATAAAGGACAGAAATGGTATGGACCTAACAGAAGCAGAAGATATTAAGAAGAGGTGGCAAGAATACACAGAAGAACTGTACAAAAAACATCTTCACGACCAAGAAAATCATGATTGTGTGATCACTCACCTAGAGCCAGACATCTTAAAATGTGAAGTTATGTGGGCTTTAGAAAGCATCACTATAAACAAAGCTAGTGGAGGTGATGGAATTCCAGTTGAGCTCTTTCAAATCCTGAAAGATGATGCTGTGAAAGTGCTGCACTCAATATGCCAGCAAATTTGGAAAACTCGGCAGTGGTCACAGGACTGGAAAAGGTCAGTTTTCATTCCAATCCCAAAGAAAGGCAATGCCAAAGAATGCTCAAACTACCACACAATAGCACTCATCTCACATGCTAGTAAAGTAATGCTCAAACTTCTCCAAGCCAGGCTTCAGCAATACGTGAACCATGAACTTCCAGATGTTCAAGCTGGTTTTAGAAAAGGCAGAGGAACCAGAGATCAAATTGCCAACATCCACTGGATCATCAAAAAAGCAAGAGAGTTCCAGGAAAAAATCTATTTCTGCTTTATTGACTATGCCAAAGCCTTTCACTGTGTCATTTACAATAAGCTGTGGAAAATTCTGTAAGTGATGGGATTACCAGACCACCTGACCTGCCTCTTGAGAAACCTGTATGCAGGTCAGGAGGCACCAGTTAGAATTGGACATAGAACAACAGATTGTTTCCAAATAGAAAAAGGAGTACATCAAGGCTGTGTATTGTCACCCTGCTTCATATATGCAGAGTACATCATGAGAAATGCTGGGCTGGAAGAAGCACAAGCTGGAAGCAAGATTGCCGGGAGAAATATCAGTGACCTCAGATTTGCACATGACACCACTCTTATGGCAGAAAGTGAAGAGGAACTAAAAAGCCTCTTGATGAAAGTGAAAGTGGAGAGTGAAAAAGTTGGCTTAAAGCTCAACATACAGAAAATGAAGATCATGGCATCTGGTCCCATCACTTCATGGGAAATAGATGGGGAAAAAGTGGAAACAGTGTCAGACTTTATTTTTCTGGGCTCCAAAATCACTGCAGATGGTGACTGCAGCCATGAAATTAAAAGATGCTTACTCCTTGGAAGAAAAGTTATGACCAACCTAGATAGCATGTTGAAAAGCAGAGATATTACTTTGCCAACCAAATTCCGTCTAGTCAAGGCTATGGTTTTTCCAGTGGTCATGTATGGATGTGAGAGTCAGACTGTGAAGAAAGCTGAACACTAAAGAATTGATGCTTTTGAACTGTGGTGTTGGAGAAGACTCTTGAGTCCCTTGGACTGCAAGGAGATCCAACCAGTCCATTCTGAAGGAGATCAGCCCTGGGATTTCTTTGGAAGGAATGATGCTAAAACTATAACTCCAGTACTTTGGCCACCTCATGTGAAGACTTGAATCATTGGAAAAGACTCTGATGCTGGGAGGGATTGTGGGCAGGAGGAGAAGGGGACGACAGAGGATGCGATGGCTGGATGGCATCACTGACTCAATGGACGTGAGTCTGGGTGAACTCAGGGAGTTGGTGATGGACAGGGAGGCCTGGCGTGCTGCGATTCATGTGGTTGCAAAGAGACGGACACGACTGAGCGACTGAAGTGAACTGTAACTGATTTCATAGCCTACTAATCAATAGGGAACTACCCATAGAAAATTCTTTAAGAGACTCCATGTGAAGATATCTTTCCTTGTACTGCTCTTAGCTGAAATCAGGATTTATCAGTAGTTCTCACAGGTATGGAATATGGAAATAAACATTACTTCTCAGAATTCACCTCTACTCTCCCCTGTCCTGAGCTAATCTTCCAAAGATCATTTCTCCTTCCTAGTGTAGTAACACAAGCAGAGATCGTCACTCTTTTTTTGCTAATCAAACAAACACCAAAAGTTCTCATTTCCCTAAAGACCTTACTTTTAAAGAAGAGGCTTTATTCCAGATATCAATGCACGATAATGTAATGAGACATTTTATCTCTGCAGACTGTGAATTCCCATATTCTTCATTCTTAGTGCAGTGAATTTGCACTGCCGTCAGCCCAAATATGCTAAGTCATTTCAAATTAACCTTGTTTCCCTCAGAACCTCTTGCCTGAAATTTACTTAGACGCCTGATGTTTATATGAGCCAGAAACCTAGCGTCTTTAACTTACTTTGGAAAATGAAGTTCAGTTCAGTTCTGTCGCTCAGTCATGTCCGACTCTGTGACCCCATGAATCACAGCACACCAGGCCTCCCTGTCCATTACCATCTCCCAGAGTTCACTCAAACTCATGTCCATCGAGTCAGTGATGCCATCCAGCCATCTCGTCCTCTGTCATCCCCTTCTCCTCCTGCCCCCAATCCCTCCCAGCACCAGAGTCTTTTCCAATGAGTCAACTCTTCGCATGAGGTGGCCAAAGTACTGGAGTTTCAGCTTTAGAATCATTCCTTCCAAAGAACGCCCAGGGCTAATCTCCTTTAGAATGGACTGGTTGGATCTCCTTGCAGTCCAAGGGACTCTCAAGAATCTTCTCCAACACCACAGTTCAAAAGCATCAATTCTTCAGCGCTCATCCTTCTTTACAGTCCAACTATAATATCCATACATGACCACAGGAAAAACCATAGCCTTGACTAGACGGACCTTTTTTGGCAAAGTAATGTCTCTGCTTTTGAATATGCTATCTAGGTTGGTCATAACTTTTCTTCCAAGGAGTAATTGTCTTTTAATTTCATGGCTGAAGTCACCATCTGCAGTGATTTTGGAGCCCCCAAAAATAAAGTCTGACACTGTTTCCCCATCTATTTCCCATGAAGTGATGGGACTGGATGCCATGATCTTCGTTTTCTGAATGTTGAGCTTTAAGCCAACTTTTTCACTCTCCACTTTAATGATGTTACCAGAATTCAAAGTGGACTCTCATAATCAAAAGGAAGATTTAACAATTTGTCTTAGAAAATGGGAAAGAACCAAGGGAAATCAATCCTATCCTAAAGAAGATGGTGACAGGGGCTGGTGCTACTGCCTCGTCAGCGGCACTACTGCCACTAGGTGGCGCCCCAGCAGCTGATCCTCAGGGAACACTTTTACAGTGTTGCCCCGCATTAAACCCTGTTTCACATGCTGTGAAATAACAGACGGCATGATGTTTCTATCATTAGCAATTGATATTATCTCTGTACACAGATGTATAATCCTTTGCCTATTCCTTATTATTATTTTCTTTCCCTATCTCTCACCTGTTTGAGACTCAATGTTTTCATGCTAGTCACAACTTTTCTTCAAAATGAGAACTGTGCAAATAAGCTGAAAGCATGGAAATGGGGTAGAGAAGTGAGCTGGGGGAGCATAATGCTTCATGTCAGGGACATTTTCAACAACTCTGCTGTTAACTCATTCTCTGTGTCCTTAATAAGGTTTCCACATTTTCCAGTGACACCTCAGATTTCATATGTTTATGTGATTTGGCAAGTTAGCACTTAACATTTCCTTTTTCTCCTTAATGTGATCACCAAGGGCAGAAGGCAAATGCCTCTTACTGTCTCCTCTTCTGTTTCATCACAATCAGCATACAGATTGTTTATTGTCATTCCAGCATCATTCTTGCCTTTTCTGCATTTTTCGGTACTTACCCTGGAAAAGCGTTAAAGCGTGTTCAAAAATATTTGCCCACTATCCTGCCATTTGGTTTCCAGTAAGAATTGTTTCAAAAGATGCTCACACAGGCTTGGGAAGGCAGAAAGAAAAAAGCCATTTGCTCTCCTCTGGCTGTGGCAGACAGCTGTGCAGGATGATGTGGAAAACAGGAGGTTCAAGGAGGCTTGGGGCGGTCACTGTTGAACTGCCCGCTGTCCTGCTCCAGTCAACGGAGATCATTAGCATTTTTATTAGCATTAGCATTTTTCTGTGATTGATGCATGCAAGAAGTTGAATATCATTAACAATGCCACTCTCAAATATGAATCATCATGTGAATAATAAACTGTTAAACATCTATTATTCAGCTTGGTAATAAACTAGCTAGTTTTCTCATAGGTTTAACATAGTTTATTTAGACTTTGACAGATTATTAAATAAAATAAATTAATTCTATCAATATATATCTTTAAACATTACCCCATGTGTAATATGAGATCAAGTATTCTGAAAGAATGCATAGAGTTCTGACACATTCTTTAGTATCACTTACAATTTTCAATTTGGTAATCTTTCAATGAGTAAAAAACAGAAACTTAGAGTTTCAGTATGGCTGAAATTCAAATGGTATCAATGTGAACTAAGATTGCCAGCAATTTAAAATCAATGAAAAACAATAACCTCCCAAATTTATTATTTGAAAAATATATTTTATGTTTAGTTAACATTTATGACAAAACTAGACAATGTATTAAAAAGCAGAGACATCACTTTGCTGACAAAGGTCTGTATAGTCAAACTTACGGTTTTTTCAATCATCATACATGGATGTGAGAGTTGAACCATAAAGAAGGCAGAGTGCCAAAGAACTGATATTTTTGAACTGTGGTGATGGAGAAGACTCTTGAGAGTCCCTTGGACAACAAGGAGATCAAACCAGTCAATCCTAGAGGAAATGAACCCTGAATATTCATTGGAAGGACTGGTGCTGAAGCCGAAGCTCCAATATTTTGGCCACCTGGTATGAAGAACTGACTAACTGGAAAAGACCCTGATGCTGGGAAAGATTGAAGGCAGGATAAGGGGGTGACAGAGGATGGGATCATTGGATGGCATCATGGCCTCAACAGACACAAGTTTGAGCAAACTCTGGGAGATAGTGAAGGACAGGGAAGCCTGCCATGCTGCAGTTCATTGGGTCGCAAAGAGTCAGACATGACAGCAGCCTAACAACACCACCAATGACAATATTTATGAACACATATTTGTGACTGTCAGCTTATAAATGCTATGAAGAAGGATAATTTATCATTTATCTCAAATCTATGAATATTTGGTGAAACATGATGAGTGAGTAACCAGTGAGATTGGTGTTAGATTTAGATAAGACAATCTCTTTTTAAACAAAAACTGGACCATCGTCATATTTTCAGCTATCATGGACTTTGATTCAATAGGTAATTAAAGAAAAGTAGCCTCAATTTTTGCTGCTAGTTCATGCTTCTGTCCTGTTAAAAGGATAGGGAGACTTGTATCCATTTCTTCTCTTTTCTTTTTGTATGATTTTTTAAAATTTTATATTAGAGTATAGTTGATTTACCATATTGTGTTATTTTGAGGTGTACAGCAAAATGATTCAGTTATACATATACATATATCTATCCTTTTTCACACACTTCTTCCACATATAACCTGTATGGAATGTAGAATATTGAGTAGAGTTCCCTGTGCTATTCAGTAGGTCCTTGTTGACTATATATAGTAGTGTATATTTTTTAACCCCAAACTCTTAATTTATCCTTCTCCCCATCTTTCCCCTTTGGTAATCATAAATTTGTTACCAAAGTTCGTGATATTGTTTTGTAAATGTAACATATCATTTTTTAAAGATTTTACACATATAAGTGATATCATATTGTGAGGGAACATTTGACTTTAGGATTCCTGTATGTTGTTTTCTGTTTCTCATGAATCCTCTGTTCCTTATCAGTTCCTGATAGACAGGAACAAGTGGAGCGGCACACTCTTCCCAGGACTGAGGTCATGGGACAGAACACATACATGAAATTCCTTCAGTAACATTTTACCCTAAGGTAGAACTGTTTACTCACGACCCTCTTACTCAAGATATGGATTGTCTTCTGGCCTTGTGATGATTGTTATTTCTTGTTATTCCTTTGATAACGGTTATTATACATCTGGTTTTTTGTTCTTTGCCTAACTTTATTTTTTTACTTAAAGCTTCCTTGTATAACAATATATAAGCTCACGCAAACATGAATAAAGCATCCTTGTTCCACTAGAGACTTGGGTCCCCCGTGTCCTTCTTTCCCTCTCTGGCTAGTTCTTCAGAGCGTGGAGGCCTGCCGAGCTCACTTTCCTTCCCGGGTTTTCAAGACCTCCTTGAGAGGATATCCTGTGCCTGCGTGAGTGGTACAAGCCCTATTCTAGGGCTCTATTGGTTTTTCACATAACCCAGGGAATATACATCTCTCTCTCTTTTGCTTTCTTTTCATTGACTCCAATCCACCAGGCCCCAGTCTGTAAAAAAGACCGCAACATCATATGACATTTATCTTTGTCTGACTTGCTTCAGTTAGTAATGTTATCTCAAGGTCCATCTGTGTTGCTGCAAAAGACACTATTTCATTCTTTTGTATGGCTGAGTAATATTACATTGTATATATGTACATCTTTTTTCTATCAGTTCCTCTAATGAAGGACATATCGGTTGCTTCCATGTTCTGTACTGTAAACAGCACTGCAATGAACACTGGGGTGCATGTATCTTTTTTAACCATAGTTTTCTCCGATTTACACCTAGGAGTAGGATTACTAGATTATATGGTAGCTCTTCTTTTTAGTTTCTAAAGGAACTTCCATATTGTTCTCCATAGTGGCTGTTTCAATTTACATTCCCACCAACAGTGCAGGAGGGTTCCCTTTTCTCTACACCCTCTCCAGCATTTTTTATTGTAGGTTTTTTGATGATGGGCATTCCAACTGGTGTGAGATGGTATCTCATTGTAGTTTTGATTTGAATTTATCTAATGATTAAAGATGTCAAGCATTTTTTCATGTGCTTTTTGGCATTCTGTATGTATTCTTTGGATAAACATCTCTTTAGATCTTCTGCCCTAAATGTATACTTTAGATTTAACCTTATAAATGAATATGTTTATTCTGTATATGAAACTTAATTCTCACATTGTATATTAAAAGTTCCTTTTACTTCTTCAGTCAATTTTTTACCCACTTGTAGTCCAATACTATACAACACTACAGATGTTCTGTCCCAAAGCACAGTTTTGATCATATTCTATGACTTCATATCACTGACTGAATAATACATTCTTTTCTTTCAACAATAACAACAACAACAACAAAACTAAGGCCCTTTACAACAATGAAACAACATATCTGCTTAACGCTGGCCCATCTTCCCATCCCTACTGTTATTCCTCACATTTACTGGTGCAATAGAGTTGTCATTGCCATTGGAGTAGCTTTCTCTCCAACTACTGAATTATCACTGTAATGCACAGATTGTTTTCTTCTTTCAATGCAAGATGTTATATGGTTATGATACTCAGCTATCTTTGACAGATCCTAATTAGTTTTATTTCATCATTTCTTTCTGTTTTTCTCTTCCTCTGTGCTTTTTCTTCTATTGCCTGGTCAAACAAGATTATTAGAGCTCCCCTGAACCATGCATTGGCTTTGTTTGCTTTGCCTCCATGCATTTAACACATAGGAGATGCAAGGGATACTGGTTTGATCCCTGGGTTGGGAAGATCCCCTGGAGGAGGAAATGGCAACCCACTTCAGTATTCTTACCTGGGAAATCCCATGGACCGAGGAGTTGGTGATCTACAGTCCATGGGGTCATAAAGAGTCAGACTCAACTGAGCATGCACACATTTAACTCATACCTCTTCTGGGGTTGATAATCCACTTATATCAAGCAATCAAAATCAGTCCTGATAATTTTTCAATACTTTCCTCAAATATTACTTTGTTCTCAAAGTTTCCCCTAAATTATTCTCTTTCTCTTTAAAGCCTATAGGATGAGTGTATTAATCTTTCCTATGTCAGTTCATTTACTTTAACTTTTTAAGGTTGATTTCATTTCAGTTTATATTATGAAAAGTGAAAGTGAAAGTCACTCAGTCATGTCCAACTCTTTACAACCCCATGGACTGTAGCCTGCCAGGCTTCTCTGTCCATGGGATTCTCCAGGCAAGAATACTGGAGTGGGTAGCCATTCTCTTCTCCAGGGGAGCTTTCCAACCCAGAGATCAAACCCAGGTCTCCCGCACTGCAGGCAGATTCTTTACCAGCTGAGCCATCAGGGAAGCCCTCCAGTTTATATTATAGATGTTCACTAATACTATATTGAGAAATTTTTATGACCTACAAAAGACAGCAGAATGCCTTGTAATAAATAAATAAATAGTATTTAAATGTTTATAAAATGTAGTGCACCTAAGAGAATTATATTTTTAGCTGTGAACCATGATATTTATTTGTTTTACATCTAGTCATGAAAAATAATAAATGCCTCTAAGTGCCTGCACAAGAAAAAAAGGAAAAGAATTGGTCTCCATTGCACAGACACAATTGTCCTACATTGTTGGTACAGTTATAACTTGAGCCTCCATAAGCTGGAGAATGCCTACAGAGCAAAACAGAGGTAGACATTAAAATAAAATCATATTTATAAGCTTTTTAAACCCTAGCTTGCTTCTAATTTTTTTTCTATTTAAATTAATATAACTCAAATGACGCAAATCACTTAGATGAAGAAAAGATATTTATCATGTCTTTCTCTCCTTGCTCTTTGCATTAAGTCAGATATAACCCTTCATTTATGTTACTTCTGTCATGAGTGGTGGAACCTTCATTTTGGAGCTTTTGCTTAAACTCACACTATGCCTTTGACTGAATAAACAGGAAGAATCCCTTCATGGAAAGATAGGAAAAAAAAAAAAAAAGGCTGCTTTGGGGTGAAAAAGATGGAAAATGGCATCTTTTCTTCCAACAAATGCTTTCCAACAGCAGGGCTTATAGCTTGGTGAGTGGAAGATCAGTTGAAGTCTAGCCCTTACTTGACTTCATCCAGGTACCTTGAGCAGGCTGCAACTTGGACAACTGCACATGGCAGTTCTGCTTAACACTGGCCCACCTTCCCATCCCTACTGTTATTCCTCACATTTACTGGTGCAATAGAGTTGTCATTGCCATTGGAGTAGCTTTCTCTCCAACTACTGAATTATCACTGTAATGCACAGATTGTTTTCTTCTTTCAGTGCAAGATGTTATATGGTTATGATACTCAGCTATCTTTGACAGATCCAAATTAGTTTTATTTCATCATTTCTTTTGTTTTATTTATTTTTATATATTTTAAAAAATGTCATCGGAGTGTAGTTGAATTACAAGTTTGTGTTAGTTTCAGATGTACAGCAAAGAAATCCATTATATGTATATCCAATATTTTATTTTTTAAGATTATTTTCCCATATAAGTAATTACAGAGTATTGAGTAGAGTTCCCTGTCCTATACAGTAGGTCCTTCTTATTTATCTATTTTATATATATTAAGTGTGTATATGTTAATCCCAGTCTCCCAATTTATCTCTCACCCCCTTATCTCCTGCTAACCCTAATCATTCCTTTTGCTTTGTTCTCTTTCTTCTTCCCATTTTTATGCATTTCATTGCCTTTACTTTCTTTGTTCCACCCTTTATTTGTTATCACAAATGCTCTTGTCTCAAAACTATACTTAGTTTTCAAATACATACATTTGAGAAAATCTTAAAGCCAAGTCCATTCATTACATTTCTACTTCTTCTTAGCAGCTCTGAGACAGTCTGAGGGCCTATGACTTGTTTGTGTAACTTACAAATTCCCTCCATTGAGAGCCTAGTGGGGCATGTATGATGGATTTCTTACTGATTTTCAAGTCAAGACGACATGTTTTTCTTTCACCAAACTAAATATCTAGATCACTGCTGGTACAGTAGCCAGTAACTGCATGCCACATGTAAATTATTTTAAATGGCACTAAGTTAAGTTATATTTAAGTTAGTTCTTTAGTCACACTGGTCTTTTTTGAGTGCCCAAGACAACACAGATCCAGAAAATTTCCATCCTTGCAAAAAAAGTTCTATTGGACATAACTGTACTGCTCTAGTACATAATTTACAAAGCTTACATATATTTTCAACTACATTTCTTCACAAAATGATCATGCAATATTGTTTTTAGAGCTATCCTTTTTAGTACTGCATCATATATGAGTCATGAGTTTCCTGATGATCCAGTCATTAAATACAAATTTATTGTTGTCTATAGAAGTGAGTTTACTCTTTTTTACAACATCCCAGGAGAAAGATTATGTAACTTTCTGTGATCTGATATCAATATAACTTTAGATAAGACCAAATGACCTCTTTATAATTTAGCAATTATAAAATCTATGAGTTAATTTCTGTCTACAGGGAAAGGAAGGAAGACAATAGCATGTCTTCAGACACCTTTAACAAGTTTTATTTGGGGAATTTCCTGGCAGTCCAGTGGCTAGGACTCAGTGATTTCAGTGCAAGGGTTCTGGGTTGATCCTTGGTTAGAGAATAAAGAGCCTACAAGTCATCTGGTCCAGCAAAAAAAAAAAAAAAAAAAAAAGTTTTGTTTGCATTTGGTCAATGAAAATTGCTATTTTCTTACTTATATGTAAATGTGCTAGATTATCTCAGATGCATATAAAAAATATACCATGTACCAGCATTGTAGATACAGCCTATGCCAAATTATTTTGATTATATACTAAGTAGGACTTGATAAATTTAGAGCTAACACGTATGACTGTTAATTATTTACAGAAAAAGTGTTAGTCACTCAGTCATGTCCGATTCTTTGTAAGTCCCTGGACTGTAGCCCATCATGCTCCTCTGTCCATGAAATTCTCCCAAGAATACTAGAGTGGGTAGCCATTCCTTTCTCCAAGGCATCTTTCCAAGCCAGGGATCAAACCCAGGTCTTCTGCACTGAAGGCAGATTCTTTACAATTTGAGCCACCAGGGAAGCTCCCATTTACAGAGAAGGAAGGCAATGGCACCCCACTCCAGTACTCCTGCCTGGAAAATCCCATGGACGGAGGAGCCTGGTAGGCTGCAGTCCATGGGGTCTCTGAGTCGGACACGACTGAGCGACTTCACTTTCACTTTCATGCATTGGAGAAGGAAATGGCAACCCACTCCAGTGTTCTTGCCTGGAGAACCCCAGGGACAGGAGGGCTGCCATCTCTGGGGTCGCACAGAGTCAGACACGACTGAAGCGACTTAGCAGCAGCATAACATAAATTATCTCATTTTATTCTCAAAAAAAGTCTCATTGTAATTTTATCTTTGTTTGTATATGAAAACTGAAGTTCCTACTGTAATACGAGGGCAATCAAACAGGATTTCTTTGCAAGTACAAATTGCCTTCTACTATGATAATACTATCCATTTCATTGTATAGCTTTATTATTTCATTGACTTAAATTATTCTTGGTCAAAAGGAAAGAACATACAGAACATTGAAATATTTCTTTTGTATAGCACAAAATGTTTGCAAAATAAGAAAAATATTTGTTCAGTACTTTATTACCAATGAATCTAAGACATTTTAATAATTTTATATCATAGAGTTTTGCATAATTCATTCATTCATTCATTAAACAACTGAACAATTACTGTTTTCTCTGTACTGATCTAGGATTTGAACCTTAAAAGATTATTGGTTTACTTGTTGATACCCAATAAGATCTTAGTATAGAAAAAGGTATTTACTAGACAGGCGCAAACAATGAAGCACTATGATCCTGTCATGTTGTGGACAGATGAAGTTTATATTGAAGTTTATGAGAATATGTAGAAAGAGTTTCTTGAAGGATAAGCAAAGTGCCTCAGACTGAATTTTAGGGGTAGCACAGCTGTACTAGAGCTAAATCTAGAATCTTTGAAATGTTCATAACTGCATTTTTTAATAAAAAATGAAAATGATAATTAAATTATCCAAAATCAGTAGCTTAAAATAAAACATTTTGATAGAAGGTGATAGGAAATGACACTGGAAAGGCATATCACCTCATGAAATTTTCTGCATGGAAGCTAAGGAAAAGCTTCAGTAGCACAAAATCATTGGAAGATTTCTCACAGGAGAATGATTTTTTAATATTGATGGTTAGATGTCTTATTCTTGGACTATATTTAGAAAGATTTTGGTGAAGTATATTGGATTAGAATTACTGGGATTCGGTTTAAGGACTATGGAAGCTACTTCTTTTATCTAGGAATTATGTACAGATAATCAGTTCAGTTCAGTCGCTCAGTACTGTCCGACTCTTTGCCACCCCATGAATCACAGAACGCCAGGCCTCCCTGTCCATCACCATCTCCCGGAGTTCACTCAAACTCATGTCCATCAAGTCGGTGATGCCATCCAGCCATCTCATCCTCTGTCATCCCCTCTCCTCCTGCCCCCAATCCCTCCCAGCATCAGAGTCTTTTCCAATGAGTCAACTCTCCGCATGAGGTGGCCAAAGTACTGGAGTTTCAGCTTCAGCATCATTCCCTCCAAAGAAATCCCAGGGATGATCTCCTTTAGAATGGACTGGTTGGATCTCCCTGCAGTCTAAGGGACTCTCAAGAATCTTCTCCAACACCACAGTTCAAAAGCATCAATTCTTTGGCGCTCAGCTTTCTTCACAGTCCAACTCACATCCATACATGACTACTGGAGAAACCATAGCCTTGACTAGATGAACCTTTGTTGGCAAAGTAATGTCTCTGCTTTTCAATATGCTATCTAGGTTGGTCATAACTCTGCTTCCAAGGAGCAAGCGTCTTTTAATTTCATGGCTGCAGTCACCATCTGCAGTGATTTTGGAACCCCAAAAAATAAAGTCTGACACTGTTTCCACTGTTTCCCCATCTATTTCCCGTGAAGTGATGGGACCGGATACCATGATCTTCGTTTTCTGAATGTTGAGCTTTAAGCCAACTTTTTCATTCTCCACTTTCACTTTCATCAAGAGGCTTTTTAGCTCCTCTTCACTTTCTGCCTTAAGGGTGGTGTCATCTGCATATCTGAGGTTATTGATATTTCTCCAGGCAATCTTGATTCCAGCTTGTGCTTCTTCCAGCCCAGCATTGCTCATGATGTACTCTGCATATAAGTTAAGGAAGCAGGGTGACAATATACAGCCTTGATGTACTCCTTTTCCTGTTTGGAACCAGTCTGCTGTTGCATGTGTAGTTGTAACTGTTGCTTCCTGACCTGCATATATGTTTCTCAAGAGGCAGGTCAGGTGGTCTAGTATTCCCATCTGCTGAAGAATTTTCCACAGTTTATTGTGATCCACACAGTCAAAGGCTTTGGCATAGTTAATAAAGCAGAAATTGATATTTTTCTGGAACTCTCTTGCTTTTTCCATGATCCAGCGGATGTTGGCAATTTGATCTCTGATTCCTCTGCTTTTTCTAAAACCACATGGCACACAAGCACGGCAGAGAGGAGCTACCCCACATCCGAGATCAGGGGCAGAAGCTGGGAGGATCCCATGCCCGAGGGGCAGCAGCCAAGAGGAGCTACCCCAACGTCTGAGGTCAGGGGCAGTGGCCAAGGGTGCCAGGCTGCAATGGCACAGTAACGGTCGAGAGGAACTACCCCATGTCCGAAGTCAGGGGCAGCGGCTGGAAGGAGCTAACCCCTGCCAGAGGCCACGGGCAGCGGCCGGGAGGAGCTACCCTATGACTGAGGTCAGGGGCGGCGGTCCAGAGGAGCAACCCCATGTCCAAGGAGCGGAGGCTGTCCAGCTAGAGGAGCTACCTCACGTTCAAGGTCAGGAGGGGCGGTGGTGAGGAGATACACCTTGTCCAAGGTAAGGAGCAATGGCTGCGCTTTGCTGGAGCAGCCGTGAAGAGATACCCCACGTCCAAGGTAAGAGAAACCCAAGTAAGACGGTAGGTGTTGCAAGAGGGCATCAGAGGGCAGACACACCAAAACCATAATCACAGAAAACTAGTCAATCTAATCACACTAGGACCACAGCCTTGTCTAACTCAGTGAAACTAAGCCATGCCTGTGGGGCCACCCAAGATGGTGGAGAGGTCTGACAGAATGTGGTCCACTGGAGATGGGAATGGCAAACCACTTCAGTAATCTTGCCTGAGAACCCCATGACCAGTATGTACAGAAAATACGTATCTGTAATACAGTACAGATGCTGCCAAGGGGAAAGAAATCTAATTAAAAGACACTTGGAATGTGAGTTGTTTAATTCTATTGTGGATATTGGTTTCTAGTTAATGGACTTGGCCAATCATGTCAGCATATTTTGCCACAAGTACAAGAGAACTCTACTCAAAGTGGTTTAAACAATGAGGAAAATTGTCACATAGACTGTCTCAAGGGATGTGTGTGCAAACTAAGTCACTTTAGTCATGTTTAACCCTTTGTGACCCTATGGATTTCAGCCTGCCAGGCTCCTCTGTCCATGGGAATTCTCCAGGCAAGAATACTGGAGTGGGTTGCCATGCTCTCCTCTAGGGGATCTTCCCTACTGAGGGACTGAACCTGCATCTTATGCATTGGCAGGTGGGTTCTTTACCACTAGTGTCACCTGGGAAGCCCATGTCTCAAGGGATGATGACTGGTTAATTCAGTGACTCAATAAAATTGTCAAGTGCTCTGATACTTTCCATTTTGTTTTCTCTGCAGTTTTTGGTTGTCAGCTTTATCCTCAGGCCAGGTGCCTTCAAGGTCACAGCATCTTCCAACATTTCTTAACACCACATTCATAAAAGAAAAGGGGGAGAAAGTTTTCAAAGAAAAACTGTCTTATACATCTTTCAACAGATTTTTCCTCCTGCCTAATTAGCAAGAATTGTTTCATTTGTCCAGAGAGGGAAATGCCATTACTGTGGCTGGGAGGGTAGTTTGGATCTACCTTCCAACGGATACTCTTTTCTTGTCATTTCTAGATGTGACATCTAGAAATATTGTTCTGCAGATCAATGATGCTCTTTTCATTTTTTAAAAATTTCCCCTATATGTTTCATTTTGTATATTCTATATTATGTCTTCAAGTTTGCTTTTTTTTTTACTCTTTCAGTGTGTAATATGCCTATTAAGGAAATTATCCACATCCAGATAGTCTAGATTATCATATCTAGTGTATTTTTCCTCTTGGATGTTGTAGTATTCATATCTAAAATTTTAAACACAGTCTTCTATTCTCCATGGCTCTACTTAACTTTTTAAGCATATGAAATGATAATGAAAACAGAATTAATATTTGTATCTGATATTTCTAACATCCATCCCAGTTCTGTGCTGTTTTTATTGAATAATCACTCTCCTTATTATGGGCAAAGTTATTCTGATTCTTTGCATGTTAGAAAAATTTTGGTTGGATGGTAAACATTGTGAAGTTTACCTTGTTGAGTGTTTCACATTTTCAGATTTGTGTAAACATCCTTATGCTTTGTCCCTCAGTGCGGTTAAGTACTTGAGAGCAATTTGATCCTTCGGGTATGGTCATTTTTATTAACGTATGTATTAATGCTCAGTCTAAAGCTAACTGTTTCTAACCACTGAGATATGAACTTCCTCAAGACTCTGCCCATCGTCCCATGGATTAACACTTTTTTCTAGCCTGACTTGCTGGTAGGATTACCTTAAATTCTCTGGAGTGGTGCTGCCTGGGGCTTAAGTGGTTTCCTACCATGTGTGATAAGTACTCTTCTGAACACTCAAGAGATGATGTCATACAGCTGTCATCTCTCTGGCACTTTGCTTTGCAGACTCTAGCTGCCTTGGTTTCCTTGAACTTTCAGCTCTAGCTCAACTCAAGGGGTTCTCAGAGCTCTACATCAATTCCTCTTCCCTGCACCAAAGCCTGGAAACACTCTCAAAGAAATAAGAACCATTTTAAGGTACTCCTCATATATATATAAATATATATATATATATAGTGTATTGATTTATATATACATAATATTTATATATATATATATTATATAATATATCATTGATTTTTATAACATATAATAATATGTATTTTTTTTCAGGCACAGGGGAGAGCAGATAAATTAATCCCTTGAAATTCCTTCTTTACCAAAAGTGGAGTCGTCCATATTCCATATCTTCTTAAGAACTTTTTTCTTTCCCACAGGAGAGTTTCCCAGGTGGCTCAGTAGTAAAGGATCTACCTGCGATGCAGGAGATGCAAGAGACACAGGTTTGATCCCTGGGTCAGGAATGTCCCCTGGAGGAGGAAATGGCAAGCCATTCCAGTATTCTTGCCTGGAAAATCCCATGAACAGAGGATCCTGATGGGCTGCAGTCTGGTGGGTTGCAAAGAGTCAGACACAACTGAGTGACTGAGAATACTCATGCATATTTTCCATAGCATCTGTTGTTTAGGAAACCTTAAGAAAGTTTTTGACCATAATTTCCACCTCTCTAGTTTTAATTTTTATGCCATTTCTAGAACTTTTATATTTTATTTTTGTGTTTTTCAATTCTCTGGGAAAGTTTACAATCTCACCTTTTAGTTGCTCAAATACACTATGAATATATATTTTAAAAGTCTGTATGTAAGAACTCCGTTCCATGGAGAGACGAGTTATAATATTTCTTTGAATTCTAGTCATGGTGCCTATTCTTGTTCAGTGCCTGCTGAGACGGATTAAATGATATACAGTGAACATGAACATTTGTAAACATTATTTGTGGCCTATAATGGTGTATGCATTAGGTTTGCTTCTTGCAGACATTTGATGGGCTAGCAGTTTCAGACCACTTAATAAAATTCAGGGATCCAAATATTTTAAAGTTGAACCTCATTCCTCCAGGGCCAATTTATTTCAAGTTTATATTTATATCTAGAAGTAGAAGAATACCTTTTGGGGTCTCAGTTGAAAGCCTGAACTATTTACTAGGAACCCCCTCTTGGGAAGCCCTAAATTGAGCTAAAATTTCAGTTCCTTTATCACAGTAGTTCTTTATTAGGTTCTTTTTGTTGCAGGAGATATTTGGTATTTATTGCATTTGTGTGTGCTAAATCACTCCAGTTGTGTCCGACTGTTTGTGATCCAATGGTCTGTAGCCCACCAGGCTCCTCTGTCTATGGAATTCTCCAGGTAAGAGTGCTGAAGTGGGTTGCCATGCCCTCCTCCAGGGGATCATCCCAACCACCCCAGGGATTACACCTGCGTCTCCCTCATTGCAGGTGGATAGGTTACCATCTGAGCCACCAGGGAAGCCCCAGTTTATATCTATTACCTGGGGAAAATTTAGTTGTTACATTTTGAAAAGAAAGTTTGTTACTTCTGGCATCTAGTGTGTAGAGACCAGAGATACTGTTATACATTCTGCAATGCATAGAAGGGCCCTCACAACCAAGAGCTAGCTAGTGAAAATTTTTAAATACTATTGAAAAACTCTCCCTAGTCCTAGGAGAGTGTGAAAAGTTCAGTTCAGCTTAGAAGCTTCTCAGTTGCTTCTTTTTGAATCAGGAGAAGAATACAGGGAAAGCAACCCTGAATGCCAAACTCGCAATTCTGGTTTTTCTTTTATTCTTTTTGTTCTTGACCATCATTCTTTTATGCCTTAAGTTTCCCAAGTCTTTGACTTGATGATATTTTTCTTGTCTTTTTCTAGATTCTCAAATTATTCTCAGTAAGAGAGCACTACTAGACAATAATATTTTTCTACATATTAAAACATACCATCTCCTATATTTATATTCCATTTTGCTGTAAAATTTACAAATACTTTAAAACTTTTTTGCTTTTGAATTAATCTGATATTAGATGTACACCAGATTTCAAATTATTTCAAATCAAACCAAAAATTGTATAAAAAATATAAATTATATGAATCTAAAACATCATACCTTTTTTTTTCATTTTTACCCTACTATTTGGAACAAAACTATCCTTTTCTCCAACTTAAAACACTTTCCCCCATGATTTTAAAAACAGGTTTAAAAGCCTTCAAATTTCACAGAGACATGTTATTTATTGCGAATATATTAAGTACCACATTTTAATTTATTACACAAATGCTCTGAGAGAAAAAAAATATCTGCTAGTGGCATATTCCAATCACTCAGATATGAAGTGACTTTACTGCTGGGTTTTACAAGTCTAAATAACTTTCATCTAGCTAGCTCAGAGCTACATGTATTATAGCTGATATATAATTGACAGTGGTAATTCTCCTCTCTTTAATGCACTAATTGCAATAAGCATCTTTCAATAAGCTCATGAATACAAAACATCTCTGGTCATTTAGTGACGATATACAAAGTAAACCTTAAACTCTGACCAGTCCCATTTAATGAATTGACTATCAGAAAGTCAGCTTTCAGTTCAGTTTAGTTCAGTGGCTCAGTTGTGTCCAAATCTTTGTGACCCCATGAATCACAGAATGCCAGGCTTCCTTGTCCATCACCAACTCCCTGAGTTCACTCAGAATCATGTCCATCGAGTCAGGGATGCCATCCAGCCATCTCATCCTCTGTTGTCCCCTTCTCGTCCTGCCCCCAATCACTCCCAGCATCAGAGTCTTTTCCAATGAGTTAACTCTTCGCATGAGGTGGCCAAAGTACTGGAGTTTCAGCTTTAGCATCATTCCTTTCAAAGAAATCCCAGGGCTGATCTCCTTCAGAATGGACTGGTTGGATCTCCTTGCAGCCAAGGGACTCTCAAGAGTCTTCTCCAACACTACAGTTCAAAAGCATAAATTCTTCAGCGCTCAGCCTTCTTCACAGTCCAACTCTCACATCCATACATGACCACGGGAAAAACCACTAGCTTTGACTAGACGAACCTTTGTTGGCAAAGTAATGTCTCTGCTTTTGAATATGCTATCTAGGTTGGTCATAACTTTCCTTCCAAGGAGTAAGCGTCTTTTAATTTCATGGCTGCAGTCATCACCTGCAGTGATTTTGGAACCCCCCAAAAATAAAGTCTGCCACTGTTTCCACTGTTTCTCCATCTATTTCCCATGAAGTGATGGGACCAGATGCCATGATCTTCATTTTCTGAATGTTGAGCTTTAAGCCAACTTTTTCGCTCTCCACTTTCACTTTCATCAAGAGGCATTTTAGTTCCTCTTCACTTTCTGCCATAAGGGTGGTGTCATCTGCATATCTGAGGTTATTGATATTTCTCCCTGAAATCTTGATTCCAGCTTGTGTTTCTTCCAGTCAGGCGTTTCTCATGATGTACACTGCAATAAGTTAAATAAGCAGGGTGACAATGTACAGCCTTGATGTACTCCTTTCCCTATTTGGAACCAGTCTGTTGTTCCATGTCCAGTTCTAACTGTTGCTTCCTGACCTGCATATAGATTTCTCAAAAGGCAGATCAGGTGGTCTGGTATTCCCATCTCTTTCAGAATTTTCCACAGTTTATTGTGATCCACACAGTCAAAGGCTTTGGCATAGTCAATAAAGCAGAAATAGATATTTTTCTGGAATGCTCTTGGTTTTTCGATGATCCAGCAGATGTTGGCAATTTGATCTCTGGTTCCTCTTCCTTTTCTAAAACCAGCTTGAACATCTGGAAGTTCACGGTTCACGTATTGCTGAAGCCTGGCTTGGAGAATTTTGAGCATTACTTTACTAGTGTGTGAGACGAGTGCAATTGTGCGATAGTTTGAGCATTCTTTGCCATTGCCTTTCTTTGGGATTGGAATGAAAACTGACCTTTTCCAGTCCTGTGGCCACTGCTGAGTTTTCCAAATTTGCTGACATATTAAGTGCAGCACTTTCACAGCATCATCTTTCAGGATTTGGAATAGCTCAACTGGAATTCCATCACCTCCACCAACTCTGTTCATAGCCATGCTTTCTAAGGCCCACTTGACTTCACATTCCAGGATGTCTGGCTCTAGGTGAGTGATCATACCATTATGATTATCTGGGTCGTGAAGATCTTTTTTGTACAGTTCTTCTGTGTATTCTTGCCATCTTTTCTTCATATCTTCTGCTTCTGTTAGGTCCATACCATTTCTGTCCTTTATCGAGCCCATCTTTGCATGAAATGTTCTGTTGGTATCTCTAATTTTCTTGAAGAGATCTCTAGTCTTTCCCATTCTGTTGTTTTCCTCTATTTCTTTGCATTGATCGCTGAAGAAGGCTTTCTTATCTCTTCTTGCTATTCTTTGCTTTCTTATCTCTTCTCGCTATTCTTTAAAGTCAGCTTTAGGGAAAGGATTACTTAAATGTTAGATTATCTAAAATATGTTTACATAATTTTAGAAGCAACTCACAATTTCTTTCTTTAAACATAACTTTTTTCTCTTTTGTTATTGTAGTCAACCTCCAAAGTTAGAGAAGAAAATATTAATCGTTCCATTAATTTGCTTTATTTTTTCCAAGATTCCAAGATACTTGGTGATTGTTACAGACATGATTATTTAAGTTTCACCCTTTTAAATGTCTCCTTATTATTCCTATATTCTTTCATGTTTTTCATCATATTGATATATTCAGCACTGCTGCATGTTTGCATTCCTTTTAGGCATGTATGCATTCATGCATGCTCAGTGGCTCAGTCATGTCCAGTTCTTTGCAACCCCAGTTGCCTGTCCATCTTCTCTGTCTATGGAATTTTCCAGACAAGAATACTGAAGTTAGTTGTCATTCCCTCCTCCAGGGGATTTTTCCTGCTCAGAGATTGAACTCGTATCTGGTGCATCCCCTGCATTAGCAGGCAGATTCATTACCTCTGTGCCCCCTGGAAAGCCCTAAAGAATCCATCTGCCAGTGCAGGAGACACTGGTTCAATCCCTGATCCAGGAAGATCCCACAAGCCATGAGCAACTAAGTCCATGTGCCACAATTAGCCACCACTGCTGAACATTCAATAACTTTTAACATTGATCTGATAAAACCTTACATGAGACCAGCAATCAGTAAATTAAGTAGAAACCTGGAAGACTAAACTTTCATGTAAGCATTATAATTTGGATTTTGGTGTGTTATGTACTGAGTTGAATAGTTTCCCCTCAAAATTGGAGTCATGCCTACCTGGAAATATATAAGGAGAGGGAAATTTGGACAGAGAGGCACAGATACACAGGGATAATGACATGTGACAATGAAGGAAAGATGCACCTTCAAGGAAAGGAACCAAGAGAAGCTACAAGAATCAGTAAAGCCCCCCATAGCGCCTTCAGAGACAGAGAGAGAGAATAGCCCTGTCAATACCTTGATTTAGAGCTTTTAGCCTCCAGAGATATGAGAGAACACATTTCTGTTTTTAAGCCACCCGGTTTGGGTAATTTATTAGTGTGGGTCTAGGAAACTAGTATATTCAGTATTATAAATCAATCAGAATATTACATTATATTCAGTTCAGCTCAGTTCAGTCACTCAATCGTGTCCAACTCCTTGCGACCCCATGGACTGCAGCACACCAGGCCTCCCTGTCCATCACCAACTCCCAGAGTCCACCCAAACTCATGTCCATTGAGCCAGTGATGCCATCTAACCATCTCATCCTCTGTGTCCACTTCTTCTGACCTCAATCTCTCCTAGCATCAGGGATCTTTTAAAATGAGTCAGTTCTTTGCATCAGGTGGCCCAAGTATTGGAGTTCTAGCTTCAACATCAGTCCTTCCAAAGAACACCCAGGACTGATCTCCTTTAGAATGGACTGGTTGGATCTCCTTGCAGTCCAAGGGACTCTCAAGAGTCTTCTCCAACACCACAGTTCAAAAGCATCAAGTCTTCAGCGCTGAGCCTTCTTTATAGTCCAACTCTCACATCCATACATGACTACTGGAAAAACCATAGCCTTGACTAGACAGACCTTTGTTAGCAAAGTAATGTCTCTGCATTTTAATATGTTGTCTAGGTTGGTCATAACTTTCCTTCCAAGGAGTAAGTGTCTTTTAATTTCATGGCTGCAATCACCATCTGCAGTGATTTTGGAGCCCAGAAAAATAAAGTCTGACACTGTTTCCCCATCGATTTGCCATGAAGTGATGGGACCAGATGCCATGATCTTGGTTTTCTTAATGTTGAGCTTTAAGCCAACTTTTTCACTCTCCTCTTTCACTTTCATCAAGAGGCTCTTTAGTTCTTCTTCACTTTCTGCCATAAGGATTGTGTCATCTGCATATATGAGGTTATTGATATTTCCCCCAGCAATCTTGATTCTGGCTTGTGCTTCTTCCAGCCCAGCGTTTCTCATGATGTACTCTGCATATAAGTTAAATAAGCAGGGTGACAATATACAGCATTTCCTGATTTGGAAACTCCTTTCACGATTTAGAAACAGTTTTTGTTCCATGTCCAATTCTAACTATTGCTTCCTGACCTGCATACAGGTTTCTCAAGAGGCAGTGGTCTGGTATTCCCATCTCTCTAAGAATTTTCCACAGTTTGTTGTGATCAACACAGTCAAAGGCTTTGGCATAATCAATAAAGCAGAAATAGATGTTTCTCTGGAACTCTCTTGCTTTTTTGATGATCCAGCAGATGTTGGCTATTTGATTTCTTGTTCCTCTCCCTTTTCTAAAATCAGCTTGAACAACTGGAAGTTCACGGTTCACCTATTGCTGAAGCCTGGCTTGGAGAATTTTGAGCATTACTTTACTACAGTATGAGATGAGTGCAATTGTGTGGTAGTTTGAGCATTCTTTGGCATTGCCTTTCTTTGGGATTGGAATGAAAACTGACCTTTTCCAGTCCTGTGGCCACTGCTGAGTTTTCCAAATTTGCTGGCATATTGAGTGCAGCTCTTTCACAGCATCATCTTTCAGGATTTGAAAGAGCTCAACTGGAATTCTATCACCTCCACTAGCTTTGTTCGTCGTGATGCTTCCTCAGGCCCACTTGACTTCACATTCCAGGATGTCTGGCTCTAGGTGAGTGATCACACCATTGTGATTGTCTGGGTCACGAAGATCTTTTGAGGCCGTTTTTTTTTGTTTTTGTTTTTGTTTTTTTTTTCACAGTGCCAGAAGACGCAGGGAATTCCAGATGAGAGATGGGAGGAGAGTGAAAGTACTTGATAATATTCTGACATGGTGCTGAGCAGTGGCTGTGCAGGTGCTGGAGCGGCCAAGAGGAGATACCCCATGTACAAGGTAAGAGAAACCCCACTAAGATAGTAGGTGCTGAGAGAGGGCATCAGAGGGCAGACAGACTGAAACCTGAGTCACAGAAAACTAGCCAATCTAATCACACGGACCACATTTTGTCTAACTCAATGAAACTAAGCCATGCTATTAGGGCCACCCAATACCGACGGATCATGGTACATTATATTAATATTTTATAATTGTATGTTTAAATATATCATAGCCAATGTGCTCAGTCAGTCAGTCATGTCCAACTCTCTGCAGACCCATTGATTATAGCCCACCAGGCTCCTTTGTCTATGGAATTCTCAAGGCGAGAATACGAGAGTGGGTTGCCATTTCCTACTCCAGCATCATAGCTAACAGAAGCTTTAAAAAATTTCTCATTCCAAAATACTATTATTTTATACAAATACATGCCTGTATGATTCTACTAATATTTTCTGAGTTCTGAAATTCAATGTACCTTTATAATAACTTGATGTGGCTTTCCCACAGAAAGGCATTTTTAGTTTATGACAGAATACATTTTTTATTGTTAAAGAAAGAATTTATTACATTTGCAGTCAAGAACTGGACATGGAACAACAGACTGGTTCCAAATAGGAAAAGGAGAATGTCAGGGCTGTATATTGTCACCCTGCTTATTTAACTTATATGCAGAGTACATCATGAGAAACTCTGGGCTGGAAGAAGCACAAGCCAGAATCAAGATTGCCAGGAGAAATATCAATAACCTCAGATATGCAGATGACACCACCCTTATGGCAGAAAGTGAAGAAGAACTAAAGAGCCTCTTGATGAAAGTGAAAGGGAGAGTGAAAATTTTGGCTTAAAGCTCAACACTCAGGAAACGAAGAACATGGCATCTGGTCCAATCACTTCATGGGAAATACAGGGGAAATAGTGGAAACAGTGTCATACTTTATTTTGTGGGGCTCCAAAATCACTGCAGATGGTGGTTGTAGCCATGAAATTAAAAGACGCTTACTCTTTGGAAGGAAAGTTATGACCAACCTAGATAGCATATTCAAAAGCAGAGACATTACTTTGCCAACAAAGGTCCATCTAGTCAAGGCTATGGTTTTTCCAGTAGTCAAGTATGGATGTGAGTTGGACTGTGAAGAAAGCTGAGCACTGAAGACTTGATGCTTTTGAACTGTGGTGTTGGAGAAGACTCTTGAGAGTCCCTTGGACTGCAAGGAGATCCAACCAGTCCATTCTAAAGGAGATCAGTCCTGGGTGTTCTTTTGAAGGAATGATGCTAAAGCTGAAACTCCAGTACTTTGGCCACCTCATGCAGAGACTTGACTCATTGGAAAAGACTGATGTGGGGAGGGTTTGGGGGCAGGAGGAGAAGGGGACAACAGAGGATGAGATGACTGGATGGCATCACCGACTCGATGAACATGAGTCTGAGAGAACTCTGGGATTTGGTGATGGACAGGGAGGCCTGGTGTGCTGTAATTCATGGGGCTGCAAAGAGTTGGACATGACTGAGCGACTGAACTGAACTGAACTGAACAGTCAGCTTTAGAATAACACACAATCTACCCAATAAAATGTGTATTTATAGCCTTCAAAAAGAAAGAAAAAAGAGCAGTAATATCTTATTTTTACCAAAGATGACATTTTAAACTTACTACAAACTAATCTCCCCAGTGTTCTGTGCAATTACAGTCTTGCAGTGCATCACAAGCCATGGAGATTGGCAGTGGAAAAAATAAGAACGTGTGCAGTTCCTTAAGAATTTATTGACTTAAATAACCTTGCCTATGTTAAAGATAATTAAAAGAAACCCTAATCTCAAAAATATAAAAGCAGCTCCTGCAGCTCAATTCCAGAAAAATAAATGACCCAGTAAAAAATGGGCCAAAGAACCGAACAGACATTTCTCCAAAGAAGACTAACAAACACATGTAAAGATGCTCAATATCACTCATTATCAGAGAAATGCAAATCAAAACCACAATGAGGTACCTTTTCATGCCAGTCAGAATGGCTGCTATCAAAAAGTCTACAAACAATAAGTGCTGGAGAGAATGTGGAGAAAAGGGAACCCTCTTACACTGTTGGATGGAATGCAAACTAGTACAGCCACTAAGGACAACAGTGTGGAGATTCCTTAAAAAACTGGAAATAGAATTGCCATATGACCCAGCAATCCCACTGTTGGGCATACACACCAAGGAAACCAGAATTGAAAGAAATACGTGTACCCCAATGTTCATCACAGCACTGTTTACAATAGTCAGGACATGGAAGCAACCTAGATGTCCGTCGGCAGACAAATGGATAAGAAAGCTGTGGTACATATACACAATGAAATATTACTCAGCCATTAAAAATGCATTTAAATTAGTTCTAATGAGGTGCATGAAATTGGAGCCTATTATACAGAGTAAGGTAAGTCAGAAAGAAAAACACCAATCAGTATACTAACGCCTATATGTGGAATTTATGCATTGTTGGTAATGCTGGTAATGATGACCCTATATGCGAGACAACAAAAAGACACAGATGTAAAGAACAGTCTTTTGGACTCTATGGGAGAACGTGAGGGTGGGATGATTTGGGAGAATGGCATTGAAACATGTATATTATCATATGTGAAACAGATCATCAGTTCAGGTTCGATGCATAAGACAGGGTGCTCAGGGCCTATGCACTGGGATGACCCTGATGGATGGGATAGGGAGGATGGTGGGAGGGTGTTCAGGATGGGGAACACATGTACACCCATGGCTGATTCATGTCAATGTATGGCAAAAACCACTACAATATTGTAAAGTAATTAGCTTCCAATTAAAATAAATTTAAAAAAAAGAAAAGAAACCCTTTAAACTTTGTGAAAAAAAAAAGTTCCTGTAGAATTGGTAACATCTCTTTGGTGGCAAATTGAATTTATTTCATACGTTATTTATTTAGTCACTGAATATACTTTTATAATTAAATATTTTTAAATTTAAGTATAAATATTTGATTATAAGGAAATGATGTGAGACTTCATTGAAATATACATATAAACAAAATTTGACATTTTGATGTCTTCGTTATAGATGTCTTCAGCAAATAATTCTGAAATGTGGATAGTTGTGATCTTAGTATAACTTGCCATTCCAGTTGGTTAAGTGTCTTCATATTATATGACTAAATACAGTCATATAAAATCAAACTATAGTAAACGATTTGATGAAATTATACGTCTTGTTTGTGGAAAATTTTTTTTTTGTACAGAAATCCTTTAATTTTCTTTATTTTCACACATTAAAAAGATGAAAGACACTATACAAGTGGCTTTTCGTAGCAGATTACACGTGGGTTGGTTCAGAGCAGCTCTCCAGGCCTGCTGGCCTCAGAGGGGCCCCGGCCAGCAGCTGGTGCTCACGTGGCCAATGGGTTGATTCGGATGCAGAAGTGCGCAGCCCTCAGCGTGGAAGGTCCCACCCTTTAGTCTTAAATTAGGTTAAATGGCATTGGTGTCAGTATGGACAGACATGAAGTGTGGCGATCCTGAGCAGCTCCAGTCGTCCCAGCCCACAGTGGAAGCCTGGGCCTCAGGCCGAGCAGGAGTCAGGATGCTCCGCTGCCTCACACTCAGCTCCCCTCCCCATGCACCGAGGGGCTTTGCCCACGCTCAGGCTCTTTGGGGTTAAGCCAGGAAACTGTAGGTGTCCTCCTCCCCATCCACTCGCTCCAGATACTCTATCTCGATCAGAATGTCAATGCATTTCTTAATTTACTGGGTCCTAAGGCTTGCATCTTGAGGACAGCTGAGTCAGTACTTCTACAGGTTTTATGGAAGTCAAAGTTATTGGTCTTGTAAGATGAAAATGCAAATGCTGATGAGGTGGAATTGAAGCCAGACACCTTAATAAAATCAAATATTGGTTATAATAAGAAGAAATGAAGGGTTAACTTCAATATGCCACTGAAAATGCAGGAACAAGAAACCACACACCTAAACATCCAGGAAGATTGCAAACTACTGATTCAGGTGGCTATTGTGAGAATTATGACAATGAGGAAGGTCCTAAAGCACCAGCAGTTACTTGGAGAAATACTGACTCAGCTGTCCTCAAGATGCAAGCCCCAGGACCCAGTAAATTAAGAAATGCATTGACATTCTGATCGAGATAGAGTATCTGGAGCGAGTGGATGGGGAGGAGGTCACCTACAGTTTCCTGGCTTAACCCCAAAGAGTCTGAGCGTGGGCACAGCCCCTCAGAGCATAAAACCTGTAGGACTTGTGCCAAAATGTCCGTTTTGATCTGGGTGCTCCTGGTCAGCTGCTGATGGCATAAGCGTCCTCTGTGTTGTACTGGAGCAGGATGGCCATCTGGACTGTAAATGCCCGCAAAGTGTATCTGTTTTTGAAGTAGTTTGTTACTAATTCTCCTTTTGACACTTGATATAACCATGTCAATTTTCTGTCACTGTGATGGCTGGAGTAAACGGCTGTGAATTGCTGGTAACTCCCTTCCAGCCCAAGACAGCAAGGCAAACGTACGAGATTGCTGAAAGGGCCACAGTCTGGAACTCAGTACTTGAATACTGAAATCCAAGTCCAGTGGCTTGGAGTTCGTCTGGTTCTTTTTGAACTGCTCATTCAAATTTTTGCTTACACCAATGTCTTGAAACATTGAACGCTTATGCTGATGGCTTATGCCATCAGCAGCTGACCAGGAGCACCCAGATCAAAACGGACATTTTGGCACAAGTCCTACAGGTTTTATGCACTGAGAGGCTGTGCCCACGCTGAAGTTTAGAGGTATACTCAAACCCACAAGCTTGCTGTAGCTTAGAGATTGTGCTCGCCTCGGCATCGTCGTTCACACACTCTGATGGACAACCTCTTGGCCAGCAAAGACAACCTCTTTGTGTAGAACTTCTGAAACACATCTTTGTCTTCAATTTATTTGAAGACCACCATCACTTGGTTGAGTGGTTCTTTGAACTCTTTTTTAAAAAGGAGTCAGGAGCCGCGTTAGGCATTACTGATAAAATGGAGGCATGGCCCCAACTCCCCCTTTTTGTCCCGCAGGCATGGACCCGGGATGAAGGAGTTAGGCTTCGTGATTCTGACTTGTTTTTTCCTTTCCTCAGCTGAGTTGACTGAAAAGAATATTAACATGCTTATTGTTCTTGAGAGGAGCTTGAGAAGGCACAAAGTCTTCTTCAGCTATGCTCAGAAAATAATTCATAAAGTTAATCATTGACATTTGTTCAAGGACTTTTATAAAAGAGTGTTCCAGGGTGAGCACGTAGGCTACAGCTTGAGGCCATGGGAGGGATTGCTATCTGAAGCCTATTTGTGAGGAAAGTGTTTATGGCAAAGGAGTCTGATGAATTTAGTGCTTAGGAATAATTAAAATAGTTAGAAGCTAAAGATTTAAGGAATGTTGTAATGTTAGCATATTCTGCTATAGCTTATAGAGATTAGGAACTTTAGAGATATTAATAGCTAGAAGTCCTTTTTAAGAAATAGGGCTCTTAGGATAGATATTAGGGGCAAACAGGAGCTAGAAAGATAAGAAATAAACTGAGGAATGTGGTACGCAGCCCAGACATTAACATGAGTTACTATGTATTCACAAGGACACATGAGAAGTAGATAAGAGAATCACTGAGGCAGGAACTCCTTTTGAGGGGCAACAATGACTTTTGGAGACAAAAAATCTGGGTCAGGGGGAACTGATGTCAAACCTCTGACCTAATGCTTTTGTAAAAGTATAAAAGAGAATCTTTGCTTGAAATAAATAGTCAGTCCAAGAAAACTGAGAGGCTGCCTCAGTTTCTCACTGACACCACTCACCCCTTCAGGTTGAATCCCTGGCTGCTGGAGCTGGACTCCAGCAAGTCACAGTATCAAGTCAGCAACTAGGGGCGTTTACTAGATGACTGAGCCATTTTGGTAACCACGTTGTTTATGGAGCAACCTCAAGCCTTGTCCAGTGAGGCCAGAAAGCCAGCATCACTGTTGAATGCCGACATCACCAGGGCATTGTATTTTTTATGAACATCCAACACTGTCTGTATATACATTTTGGGGTCTTTTAATGCAATTTTTCCACACTGCTCAATTGCTGCAAGACTCTGATTATGAATGTGTATCTCCAGGAGTTTTTTCAATTCTCCCAGGCCATCCTGGATTCTAGATACAAGATTATATATGAGACCCAAATCTTCATTTTTGTCGGCATCCAGAAGGTTCAGGAACTGTGTGAAAGATCTCCAGGTGTTTCTTGATGAGCACCTTCTGGCACTTCCTGGCAAGTTCGTCCTCCGTGCTCCCATGAAGGTACATCTGGACCCTCTGCTGCTCCTATATATATATATATATATATATATATATATATATGCCTTTTTCATATATTCAGTAACCGGGTTCTGCTGCAAGAATTCAGTACTCTCTCTGGTAAAAAATCTTTCTGTGTCAGCCAGAAACTGAGATGCAAGGTTTCTTTTTACACTATTAGCATAGGGCCCTTCACAAAGGCATCATCTTCATTCAGCCCCAGTTCCACGTAAGACTGTACAACTCCACTTGCCAGTCTTGTATTGAAGACTTCACCATTTCTTTCTTTTTAAATGAGTTTTAAAACAGCATTTGTTACCTCTTTATTCAGTGGCCTGAAAAGACAGTCTCCCCAAGTCACCAATGCAAGAGAATTGATTTCATAGATTCCTTTCTCTCTCTCTCTTTTTTTTTTTTTTTTGTGATTTGATTTTATTTGATTTTATTTTTTTACAGTTCTTTTTTTAATTTTATTTTATTTTTAAACTTTACAATATTGTATTAGTTTTGCCAAATATCGAAATGAATCCGCCACAGGTATACATGTGTTCCCCATCCTGAACCCTCCTCCCTCCTCCCTCCCCATACCATCCCTCTGGGTCGTCCCAGTGCACCAGCCCCAAGCATCCAGTATCATGCATCGAACCTGGACTGGCAACTCGTTTCATACATAATATTATACATGTTTCAATGCCATTCTCCCAAATCTTCCCACCCTCTCCCTCTCCAACAGAGTCCATAAGACTGTTCTATACATCAGTGTCTCTTTTGCTGTCTCGTACACAGGGTTACTGTTACCATCTTACTAAATTCCATATATATGCGTTAGTATACTGTACTGGTGTTTTTCCTTCTGGCTTACTTCACTCTGTATAATAGGCTCCAGTTTCATCCACCTCATTAGAACTTTCCATCCTTCTTCACATTTCTGGTGAACCCAATGTCTATTGAGGTAGGCACAAATCCCGTTCAGCACTTTGCTTGAAAATTGGTCGTCTTCCCATTGCTTAATGTAGAACTTCAGTACACTCACATCCATAAAATCATCTCCATCCTTAAGATTTGTCAAGTAATTCTTCAGGAATTCTTTAGGCCATTTGTACAATTCCAAGCCCGCAAACTGAGCTCCCCTGGAGTCTGCTCCTTTTTTGATTTAGGAGAGACACCAGCCCCTCGAGCCTGGTTGAACTGGTGAACACTCGTGTTCCAAACACTTGTGTGGTAGTTACACGTGTGAGTGTAGAGTTCTGTGCATCTGGACTTGGCCGTGCTCCTTCTAGTGTACACTTGCTGGATGCCAGCTCTGAGGTTGTCCCAGATCTGATCGAGGCCAATGTGCTTCAGTCCGTGGGGCTTCTGACTCTTGTTGAGTGACATGCCCAATAATATTCTGAAGTCGTCCAGGGCAACAATCTTTAGTCAAGGTTCAGCTAATTCTCCATCAGATAAAAACATATAGTATCACTGCAAATTTATTCACAGCAGCTCAGAAAGGATGTCCTTTGAATGGTGAGAATGAAATCTCATTGCAGGCCAACTGGTTCCAGCTCCCGCTGGGGAGAAGTTGGAGGGGAATGGCCAGGAAACCTTCGCCACCATCTCCTCACCAGCCCATAGCACAGGAGGGGCCCTGGGAAACATTTTTTAATTCACCAGACCCCTTTAGATAACCATTGTAAGGAATAGCAAAGTCTCCACAGTCTATCTTCTGAATCAAGCATGCCTTAGTTACTAACATTATTAAATTGCCAGTCTTTCAAAATATCCAATAAATTTTATAAATTTCACATTGCCTTACATAGAAGCAAAATAATCACGCAACCTGACTAGCTCTAGATAATCACTCAAGATGGCTGTGAAGAGACCTAATGAAAATAATGTTTCATTTAACCTTTTATGAATTGGTAAACAGTTGTAAGATTAACGAAATGACTTTTTCAAAGCATAGTAACTGAATCCATTCTTTAGGTCAGATTAGTATGATTTATTCATTAATCCTATTTTTTTAGTAACTATCAATATGACCGTGAGATTAATATCATTGTAATATTTTTTTTTTTTTACTATTTAACCTCAATTTCCCCATAGAAATGTAATACCTACACTGCTACTTATTACTCTGTCTAATGGAACTGTAAGTGGGAAAGAAAAGCTGTTGTGTGTTGGCAGGCACAGGCAGGGATTATTAAGTCATAGATCTCCACATAAAGTAACATTTATTTAAATTTTTTCATTAAAATTAACATAGTGAAAAATGTTAACAAGTACTGTTAAAATTAATAAGTACTGTTAAAATTGTTTGCACTTTATATACTGCTTTGCACATTATATAGAGCACCAACTCACATATCATTGAATTTCCTAACAATGAAAAAAATAGCAAAATTTTTAAAGAGTTTAAAAATTTACTGTACCTCTTCCCAACACAGGAGTGAAGTAGTAAGTTCTCACCCTAGTAAAATATTGATTTTAACAGTCTACATTTTAAAATTAGAATTATTGAAAGGAGGATAAAATAAATTATAAATCCACTACACACACACACGCACGCGCGCACACACACACACACACACACACACACAAATAATAGCCAAAGAACAGGAAAAGAACACATAGCTTCTGTTTAAACATATTTTAAAAATTCAATTTTCATTTCTTTAAATATGCATGCTCACTTCTTCAACATCATTTTTTCTAAAAGTTGACATTTAGTAAGTTTCTATTATGTTCTGCTGCTGCTACTGCTAAGTCACTTCAGTCGTGTCTGACTCTGTGCGAACCCATAGATGGAAGCCCACTAGGCTCCTCTGTCCCTGGGATTCTCCAAGCAAGAACACTGGAGTGGGTTGCCATTTCCTTCTCCAATGCATGAAAGTGAAAAGTGAAAGTGAACTCACTCAGTTGTGCCCGACTCTCAGCGACCCCATGTACTGCAGCCCACCAGGCTCCTCGGCCCATGGGATTTTCCAGGCAAGAGTACTGGAGTGGGTTGCCATTGCCTTCTCCAATTATGTTCTAGTCATTTTTATATTATTTATTTTCTTTAGCAAGTATTATGATTTCCATTTTGTGGATGAGGTGCATTGGAGGAATTGCGTTATTTGTCCCAAACCAAAAAGAATAGTTGAGATTCAAAAGAAGCCTAAGCCCTAAGCTCACCTTCTTGTCACCTTGCAGAATCAAGTAGCTTAAACTGTGTTGTTGTTCAGTTGCTCAGTCAGTCTGACTCTCCAGTGAGATTCCATGGACTGCAGCACACAAGGCTTCCCTGCACTTAGAGTGTGTAGATGATCTACAGGGAGAAATTTTGTTCTCTAAGCCCAGGGTCCATAGTTCAAAGTCCAAATTCAAAGATTTTCTCCCCTCCTTTACAAAACTAGCTGTGCTTCAAAACATGAGTAGCTAGATAAATGCTGGTAGATGTAAATAAATAGCAAGGCCAATTCATTGTCCTTTTTAACATATCTTTTCATTTTCACTTTGAATGTTAAAAATTATGACAATTTTTCCATAATTAGAAACACATCATATTCGTACATTGGCAACATACATCAACATGATGTTAGTCACAAAGAAAAAATAATAAATTTAAAAGTTGGGAAACTGCCAAAGACCAAATTAACCAACATGGACATAAAGTATATTTTCATAATCAGTGTTTTAATGTTTGCTCTTTTTTAAAATTTCTACTATCTGCATAATTCAGGGTCAGTTTTTGTTTTTGTTTTTGTTTTTCTCCTCATTAGATTTTTCTCTTTTCCTCCTTCTTTTCATATCTGGTCATTTTGGGGGTTACCAGACATTCTGAATTTTACTTTGATTCTTAACTAAAATATTTTTATGTTACTATATTTTTGAGCTTAGTTCCAGAATATGGTTAAGTTTTTGATAATATTTTTACCATCTGAATCTTGCTTTTAAACTTTTCTAGGCTGGATTCGAACTATGTTTAGTCTAGGATTATTTTTTCTTCCACTTTTGTGGCAACATCCTGCTTAATACTGTAGCCAAACGTCCCTCCAACCTCACCCCACCCCCCACCCCCCCGATTATACAGCTTTCTACTTTGGTTGTTAAGCACATCTGTTGTTCCATATTCTCTTTAATGCCAGATATTCTTACCTCTAAGTTTTTGAAGAAGTCCTTTGCCTGGCACCAGGTATTGTCTTTACTTCATTCTCTGATTAGTAATCAACTGAATATTCTAGGAGGCCCTTCTGAATATATTTGAACTTCTTTCCTTGGGTAACTCTCTTTTCTCCAGTACTCTGTCCTGCAAATTCTACCCACACTGGCTTCACAAGACATGGAGTTCTGTCTCCTTAATTCAGGGAGCTACCAGGCTCCAATAATATATTTGTTTTAGACCTGGTATCTTCCTTTAGTGTTAACTATGGAATTCCATTGCTTAGTCTTGAAAATAATGATAGTGAAAAATAGTCTCAAAGAGAGAATATATTGTTTCTCCTTTTGCAGCTAGAGAAGTGCAAACACAATTCAAATTCATAAATTTAGAGCTGATATCAAATTGAGAATATTCTCAAAATGCTAGTCTTATTTCTTCTCAAATATGGAGGCTTTATAAAAAAAAATATACAATGCTGTTTTATTTTCTATTAGTGCAAAATTCTCCTTGGAAGTATTATTTGAACAAATCAATATTTTAAGATGCCTGGATTTCAGAGATCAACCTATGCCCTGTCATTAAACAGTTTATAGCTTCTAATTATCCAAATTCTATCATTATGGTTGTTGTTTGATGTAATGATATTTTACTCCTGAGTATTCCTGAGAAGGAAGTGTGTAGTGTACACTTGCAGAAATTAAATCTGGTTTCTTCCTTCAGAGTTGAGTGAAAAGACAAGCCACAGATGGAGAAAATATTTGCTCTTGGTACATCATGTGTCTCATAATGAGCTTGTATCCAGAATATGGTGTTTAGAAACAATTTTAGAAGCTCAGACTCTTAATGAATATAATATATTTCATAAAAAAATATGATCCAATTTTTTTTAATGGACAAAAGATTCAGACAGTTTCCCAAAGATAGATGACCAACAAACTCATGAAAACATATTTGACATCGTCAGTCCCTGGGCAAATGAAACTTATAACCACCCAGCAATATTATTTGTAATATCCATCAACATATGGAATAAACACATAAATTGTAAGGTTTCCATACTTTAGAGTCAGACACGACTTTTAGTGACTGAAATACAACAATAACATGCAGTAGAATACTGTGCTGCATTAAAAATAAATTACTATTGATTCAGGCTGCAACATAATGAATTTCAAAAAAAGTATCTGAGTAAAAAAAAATTAAGAACAAAATTAAAGATACATACTCTATAACTTTCATATGAAATTTGAAATCATACACACTGATCCATTTTGACAAAACAGATTGGTCATTGCCTGGGGATTGGCTATAGAGGTAGGAGGGAGGCATTGCAAAGAAACAAAAGGAAACTTTCGGGAATAATGAATATGCTCGTTATCTTAATGGTTAAAGAAATTGAAATATTTATTTGAGCTTTGAAAACTGTGTATTTAAATATGCTTCAAATAGCATTGTCTCATTAAACAAAGAAATGAAAATAAACAGAAAAGGACCCTTGTCCAGGAGGGAGCTGAAGTAAAGCCCTCCACCTCTCAGGAAGGCGAGGGGGTGTGCTTTCACTTTCACAACACTTGAAGATATTCCAGAACCAGGAAACTCCTCATATGATTGAGTGTTTCAAGATTTTTTGCAAATGCTAAAAATGCTTTGATAGACGAGCTTAAAAAATTAATTTTGATAGTACATAAATAATGCGACTGGGTTTGAGTAAACTATCCATATAGCAGCTAATTTTTAGTATAAGGAAATACTAAACCATTGCAGTTTAAAAGTACCATTGAAAATAAGCTGTCCAAGTTCTTGTGTGGCTGCATTTGGATTCTGTAACTAACTCGCAGTGCTCTGAAGCACAAACAGCATTGCCCTAGTCTCCACTAGCTTGGAGAGATAAAAGGTGCCTGAAACCTACATTTTTTTATCCAAAGAGAGGTCTAAAAGCATTTGAATGCAATGTCACACAATTTTCATGGTGTCTTTAAATTTAACAAATACCAGTGAGAGGCAACATCTGACTGTAAAAGGCCAGCTTCTCTTCACAGCCCGCTTTATTCTTATGAAGCAGCTTTCCCAAATTTTTGCTCCAGCAATCCTATTTTTTTTTTTTTCACTTCACTTTAATTTGCTTTTTTCAGTGAAGAAAACTGCCTTTCTCTATCTGTGATAAATAATAAAGTCTTTTCAACCGGAGAGAATAAGATTGGCTGCACAGAATTCATTATTGTCACAATAAGATACTTCTAGAGCCAGGGAAAATAACCCTCAAAGTATAATTGGTTAAACACTTCAGTCAATTATAATGTCACTATAGGATAATATGAAATATGTATACCAAACACAGGGAAATGGACTCTAATTGCTGACAATTTGTAGGGAATAATTTTTATCATTTCTCAAAATAATTGACAACGCAGAGTCCAGAAATGATTAAAAAAAAAAAGTCATTAATATACACTTTGTAACCCTTTGAGACGTAATAATCATTGTTTGTCAAACAGAATCGTTCATACTGGTACTTGGTCAGTGCTCTCTTGGAATTTTTTCAGTAGTTTTCAAGAAGTATGAAATTACGTCTAAGAAGAAAACGAAAACAAAAAAATCTTCCAATCTTCCTAATATAGAATACATTTTAAAAGTTTCCTTTAGTATCTAAACCTCTATGTTAATTATTTTCTGATGCTTCAGTTCAATTCAGTTTAGTCACTCAGTTGTGTCCGATTCTTTGCAACCCCATGGACTGCAGCACGCCAGACTTCCCTATCCATCACAAACTCCCAGAGCTTGCTCAAACTCATGTCCACTGAGTCAGTGGACATCCAGCCATCTCATCCTCTGTCTTCCCCTTCTCCTCCTGTCTTCAATCTTTATCAGCATCAGGGGCTTCTTCCAATAAGTCAATTCTTCACATCAGGTGGCCAAAGGATTGGAGTTTCACCTTTACCATCAGTGCTTCCAATGAATATTCAGGACTGATTTCCTTTAGGATGGACTGGTTTGATCTCCTTGCAGTCCAAGGGACTCTCAAGAGTCTTCTCCAACACAACAGTTCAAAAGCATCAATTCTTCAGCACTCAGCTTTCTTTATAGTCCAGCTCTCACATCCATACATGACTACTGGGAAAACCATAGCTTTGACTAGTTGGACCTTTGTTGGCAAAGTAATGTCTCTGCTTTTTAATATGCTGTTTAGAGTGGTCATAGCTTTTCTCCCAAGGAGCAAGTGTCTTTTAATTTCATGGCTGCAGTCACCATCTGCAGTGATTTTGGAGCCCAAGAAAATAAAGTCTGACACTGTTTCCACTATTTCCCCATCTATTTGCCATGAAGTGATGGAACCAGATGCCATGATTTTAGTTTTTAAATGTTGAGTTTTAGACCAGCTTTTTCACTGTCCTCTTTCACTTTCATCAAGATGCTCTTCAATTCCTCTTTGCTTTCTGCCATAAGGATGGTGTCATCTGCATATCTCGAGTCTTTCCCATTCTATTGTTTTCCTCTATTTCTTTGCATGGATCACTGAGGAAAGCTTTCTTATCTCTCTTTGCTATTCTTTGGAACTCTGCATTCAGATGGGTATATCTTGCCTTTTCTCCTTTGCCTTGAGCTTCTTTTTTTTTCTGTTATTTGCATTCTGATGCTCACTTCCATGTTAAAATCTGTACTAGATAAAAATATAAATTTGAATGTCTTAAACAAAATAATTCACAATGTAAAAAATACATCAGCAATTACAATAAGTAAGTTTTCACACTTGTGACTTGACACAAAACATACCTTAAGTAATTCCCTCATTATGCTACACAGTAACTGTGTAGTATTAGACTTCCAAAATGCTAAGCTGTACTATCTTAACCTATGTATTATCTAAATTAGCCTCTCCTTTGTCTATCTGCCTTTTTATCAATATGTTCTAGACCCTCATGTCTGCATTTCTTTATCCAACCTTCTCTGAGCTAAATATTTATAAAATAACTTCTTTCTGAAAACCTCTAACTGTATGACTAACAGGTATATTAATATTTTATTGCTGCTGTAAAAAATTACCACAAATTTACTGATTTCAACCACGTAATAGTATTGTATTTCTGTAGATTAGAATTCTATCGCGGGCTTCTCCTGGGCTAAAATCAAGCTGTTAGTAGTGTTGAGTTCCCTTCTTGAGGTTTTCTGAGAAAATCCATTTCCTTGCCTTTTCTGGAAGCCACCTGCATTCCTTGGATTATGTCCCACTTAAGCATATTCAGAGGGCGCATCATTGAGTTGAGTCCTTACTCTGTGCCATCTTTCTCATTCTCTTTCTTGTACTTCTCTCTTCCACTCAAAAAACTATAATTACATAGGACCTATCCAGATAACACAAACTAATTTCTCTATTTTTAATGTCTGTTTATTTGAAACCTTCAGTTCAGTTCAGTTGCTCAGTCGTGTCCGACTCTTTGTGACCCCATGAATCACAGCAAGCCAGGCCTCCCTGTCCATCACCAACTCCAAGAGTTCACTCAATTCCCCACTAATATATACAGTAATGTACTCACAGTTTCCAAATCTGGATGTAAAAATCTTTGGGGAAGTCATCAAAATGCTGCCACAATAAACCACCTTAAGATACACAAAATTCTCTCCATCTCTCCTAATAGGTCAGTTCTTCTCCCGATTTTTTTTCCATCTGAGTACTTACTACTTTCAGGCCAATGCATGCATTCATCCTAAGTCACTTCAGTTGTGTCTGACTCTGTGCAACTGTGGATTGAAGCCCATCAAGTTCCTTTCTTCATGAAATTCTCCAGGCAAGAATACTGGTGTGGCTTCCCACACCCTCCTCCAGGGGATCTTCCATAGCCAGGGATCGAATCTGTCTCTCATGTCTCCTGCATTGGCAATTCAGGTCAATACCTAAGAATAAATAGCCCCTTGTCTCCTCTCAGTTTCTTTACTCCTCAACCAACCAGCTGCAAGACTTGAGACTCCAAAATCAACATAAATCCCAATATCTCCATTTCCACTGTGACTATACACATCCATGCCTGGATTATCTTCACTGGACGGTCATTGCAGCCACCAAACAGTCTGAAGTTTTTCACACAGCATCCAGGGTAATGTTTTAACCATAATTCTATTTCCATTTTTTATCTGCTTTAAATTTTTAAAAAGCTTTCTCTTGCACTTAGAAAAAACATTCAGACTCCATATTTTGCATACCATTAGCTCCCACTGGTTTGGTCTATACCTACCTCCCTCTTTCTTGCTATTTATTAAACACAATTTTGCCTTTTTTATGCTCTTCATTTTCATTAAATTCTGCAATGTAGTTCTGACAGTAACTACCTGGAGTTAGTATAGATTTCTCAGGTTGACCTCTGAGTCTCCAGAAGACTCTCCTCTTCAAAGGAGGTGAAGCTGAAAGTTCCAAGGTTCATCAGCCACCTACACAACTAATGGGCTACAAATTTGATGATTCTCACTGTCCTCTCAGATTTGATAATTTTCTAGAATGACTCATGGAACTCAAGAAAGTGCTATAATTATGAATGCAGTTTTATTGTAAAGGATACAAATAACAATCAACCAAATGAAGAGACTCAAAGGGTGAGGATAGGAGGGATCCAAACATGGAGCTTCCTTATCCTCAAGATGTGTCACTTTCCTGGCACATCAACGTGTATCACCCACCAGCAAGTACACTCTGTCTGTGTGGTTCAGATTTTATTAGACTTTAATTACATAGGCTTGGCTGACTGACGGGCCAGTGACTGAACACAACCTTCTCTTCTTGCCCTCCCAGGAAAATTGATATTAGCCAGCCAAAGTCTCATGTTTCATTTCTCGGGATTCCCAGGACTTGGGGAAAATCTACAAATAGTTAATCTTATTATTTCCTTCTCTTGCTTTCTTTTCTCTACCTGCCTTCTACTGTCTATCCAATTTTTATATAGACTGCTTCAAAAAGAGATTTCTGTAAACTTGATTACAATACGTACATAAAATAAGTCTGTTAAATGAAAAATAAGTTAGATTATATAGAAAGAAGAAAGCAAGAACAAATATCTAGTAAAGTTATGATTTTAATATGACTACATAAACATTTCCATGTGCATTTCTTGGCAAGTGCAATAAAACAAATACACAAATACATAGAGTGCTCCATTAGTATCCATTCTCTTAAGGTGTTCTTGCCTGGAGAATCCCAGGGACGGGAGAGCCTGGAGGGCTGCCATCTATGGGGTCACACAGAGTCGTACACGGCTGAAGTGACTTAGCAGCAGCAGCAATAGTTCCTTGGAAGGACTGATTCTGAAGCTGAAACTCCAATACTTTGGCCACCTGATGCGAAGAGCTGACTCACTGGGAAAGACTCTGATGCTGAGAAAGATTGAAGGCAGGAGAAGAAGGGGATGACAGAGGTTCAGATTGTTGGAGGGCATCACCAACTCAATGGGCATGAGTTTGAGCAGGCTCCAGGAGTTGGTGATGGACAGGGAAGCCTGGCATGCTGCAGTCCATGAGGTCAGAAAGAGTTAGACATGACTGAGTGACCGAACTGACCTAATAGTTCCTAAGCAGAGTCAAAATATTTAATGAGTTGAATTATCCTAATTGAGAAATGAGAACACTGAGGTTTTTGCATACCCACTCCAGTATATCCCTGGTTTGGCTCCTCACAAGGGGCCTAATTCACCAACACTTCTGGTCTGCTGTGTGGGTGGACCAAAGATGCAAATGTGCAGTGCAGTGAAAGGAGAGTGAGGTGTAGACATGGTGATGGACAGTGCCTGCCACAACCCAAGTACTGTGCTAAGAATGTCACCACTTGTCATGTATTTAGGTAGTGTTCCCACCTGACATACAAGAGAACTGGAGCCCTTAGTGACTTTAAATAATCTTCTTCTGGTCACAAAGCTAGCAATTGACAAAACTAATTAGTTTCTGCATTAACTAGGTTATGAATAATTCATTGGAAAAATTTCAGATAATGCTCTAGTGCTCACACTGGACCATATTCCACAACCTTTGGCCAAGTTAAAGTGACCATTTCATCAGTGGTTATCCATGCATAGTTTTTAACCCAAGCACTGACTTTTATTAAAGATGTCTTTAACTATATTCTTTGTCAGTACTTCTTTCCTTTAATAGGGCTTCCCTGATAGCTCAGTTGGTAAAGAATCCACCTGCAGTGCAGGAGACCCTGGTTTGATTCCTGGGTTGGGAAGATCCCCAGATGAAGGGAAAGGGTACCCACTCCAGTATTCTGGCCTAGAGAATTCCATGGTCTCTACAGTGCATGGGGTCGCAAGAGTCAGACACGACTGAGCAACTTTAACTTTCCTTTAATATGTCAATAAAAAGGCAATTTGTAGAATATTTTATTATTGAAACCAAATCCAGAAAATACCCTAAACTCTCATATTCTGGGAGTATCTGAAATTTATTCAACTAGGAAGCAAATGTTTCATACTGTAACTGTATTACTGTAACAGTATTCTAACACTTTTTATATTATCTGCAATGTTTTCCATGCATATTTCAATAGTATTTGTTGGCAAAGAAATGCACTTTAGTTTGTAGGTTTTTTTTTATTTAATCAATTTAATATATTGAGAAGAGTATTTTTATAACAGTAAATGTTTGACTTTCCTCCTTAAATTTAAAAATCTTAAGAAAGAGATATTCACAAACTTTATCATTATATTTAGTAAAGTTTTCTAATGTATTTAATTGAGCATGGCATAGACTGAAACTGCAAGAAAATTGCAAATGTTCTGTTCATTTTCATTGTTCCAAGTGCTTGGTTTTAAATTTATTAACAATCCTAATTGGTTGACCCTATCATCATTAGCTACTAATCCAAGTTACTGAGCTATTACTATTCTACTGTTTTTGTCTGGACTTCTTTTTGGAGAGTCATTTGCCCAACAGGAAGCCTACATTAAGTCACTCACAGCATTATTCACAAAGAGAGGAGTGGAGCCTCTGGCCAATAGACTTTAAGCCCTAATTCATCTTACTGGTATTTGCAATGTTAAGGACCAGTGCCTTATTTTTAGCCAATACAATGTAGCCAAGGTGATGTGATGGGTGCAGTTAAGTGTGTGATTACATAAGAGTAGTGTCATCTTGATAGTCTCCTCTCTCTCTCTCTCTCTCCCTCACTGCCTGTGATGAAGCAGTCCACTATGAATCCTAAACCCCAAGGAGCTGATTGATGTCAACACCTTGTGATCCAAGGAAGAAGTTTCTGTCCTCCTCCAACATCCAGATGGACTCTATCTCCCACCAATACATTGCAGCTTGGTGAGACATGCACAGAATCCAGCTAAGCTGTGCCCAGACTTTTGAAACTCAAATAATAAATTTGTGTTTTAAGCTAGTAAGTTTGTGGTTGAAACATGCAGAAATAAATAATTAACATCACCTCTGTGCTTCCCTACCTGTAGTTTTCTCTTTTCAGAAACAGCAACTTCTAGGGTGATTGGGAAAATATAGATACACAACAAGTAGTAGAAGCCATAATAACACCCATTTCAAACCAAATCCCTCTTATTTCTTTGATCCCTCTCTTTAGTCCACAGAGGTTCCTATCCAGTGTACCTCATTCAGTTCAGTTCAGTTCAGTTCAGTCGCTCAGTCATGTCTGACTCTTTGCGACCCCATGAATGGCAGCATCCCAGGCCTCCCTGTCCATCACCAACTTCTGGAATTCACCCAAACTCATGTCCATCGAGTCGGTGATGCCATGCAGCCATCTCATCCTCTGTCGTTCCCTTATCCTCCTGCCCCCAATCCTTCCCAGCATCAGGGTCTTTTCCAATGAGTCAACTCTTTGCATGAGGTGGCCAAGGATTGGAGTTTCAGCTTTAGCATCAGTCCTTCCAAAGAACACCCAGGGCTGATCTCCTTTAGAATGGACTAGTTGGATCTCCTTGCAGTCCAAGGGATTCTCAAGAGTCTTCTCCAACACCACAGTTCAAAAGCATCAATTCTTCAACGCTCAGCTTTCTTCACTGTCCAACTCTCACATCCATACATGACCATCTATCCTTAACTAGATGGACCTTTGTTGGCAAAGTAATGTCTCTGATTTTTCATATGCTGTCAAGGTTGGTCATAATTTTCATTCCAAGGAGTACGTGTCTTTTATTTTCATGGCTACAATCACCATCTGCAGTGATTTTGAGCCCCCCAAAATAAAGTCTGACATTGTTTCCACTGTTTCCCCATCTATTTGCCATGAAGTCATGGGACCAGATGCCATGATCTTAGTTTTCTGAATGTGGAGCTTTAAGGCAACTTTTTCACTCTCCTCTTTCACTTTCATCAAGAGGCTTTTGAGTTCCTCTTCACTTTCTGCCATAAGGGTGGTGTCATCTGCATATCTGAGGTTATTGATATTTCTCCCAGCAATCTTGATTCCATCTTGTGTTTCAAGCCCAGCATTTCTAATGATGTACACTGTATATAAGTTAAATAATGAGGGTGACAATATACAGCCTTGACGTATTCCTTTTCTTATTTGGAACCAGTCTGTTGTTCCGTGTCCAGTTCTAACTGTTGCTTCCTGATCTGCATATAGGTTTCTCAAGAGGCAGGTCAGGTGGTCTGGTATTCCCATCTCTTTAACAAGTTTCCACAGTTTATTGTGATCCACACCATCAAAGGCTTTGGCATAGTCAATAAAGCAAAAAACTCCTTATTGCCAAGTTCAGACTTAAATTGAACAAAGTAGGGAAAACCACTAGACCATTCAAGTATGACCTAAATCAAATCCCTTATGATTATACAGTGGAAGTGAGAAATAGATTTAAGGGACTAGATCTGATAGATAGAGTGCCTGATGAACTATGAACGGAAGTTTGTGACATTGTACAGGAAATAGGCATCAAGACTATCCCCATGGAAAAGAAATGCAAAAAAGCAAAATGGCTGTCTGGGGAGGCCTTACAAATAGCTGTGAAAAGAAGAGAAGTGAAAAGCAAAGAAGAAAAGGAAAGATATACCCATTTGAATGCAGAGTTCCAAAGAATAGCAAGGAGAGATAAGAAAGCCTTCCTCAGCGATCAATGCAGAGAAATAGAGGAAAACAACAGAATGGGAAAGACTAGAGATCTCTTCAAGATAATTAGAGATACCAACAGAACATTTCATGCAAAGATGGGCTCGATAAAGGGCAGAAATGGTATGGACCTAACAGAAGCAGAAGATATTAAGAAGAGGTGGCAAGAATACATAGAAGAACTGTACAAAAAAAGATCTTCACAACCAAGATAATCACAATGGTGTGATCACTGACCTAGAGCCAGACATCCTGGAATGTGAAGTCAAGTGGGCCTTAGAAAGCATCACTATGAACAAAGCTAGTGGAGGTGATGGAATTTCAGTGGAGCTATTTCAAATCCTGAAAGATGATGCTGTAAAAGTGCTGCACTCCATATGCCAGGAAATTTGGAAAACTCAGCAGTGGCCATAGGACAGGAAAAGGTCAGTTTTCATTCCAATCCCAAAGAAAGGCAATGCCAAAGAATGTTCAAACCTCACTCAGAATCATGTGAAAGGACTACAGTCAATGACAACATGTTTCCATTTTTAAAAAATCACTCCTTTATTTGTTTATGGGCAGTGGTTTGTCTACTCTTTTTGCTCCATCATGATGTCTGGTGTTGACTGGTTTTCTTTATGGTGTGTAAAAAATATAATATTCTTTTAAGATCACAGTATTGCAAATGACTGTGAAATAACCTGGAGGACTAAAGAAGTTCCACTGTGATCTCTCAGGTCTTTCTCACTAGTTTTCTGGTTAAACTCAAAGTGTTAAGCAAACCATGTCCACAGGATTGCTGTCCTTACATTCTGGTTCTGATAATACATGCATGCTCAGTTGCCTCAGTCATGTCTGACTCTTTGCAGCCTTATGGACTGTAGCCTGTGAGTCCCTCTGTCCCTAGGATTCTCCAGACAAGAACACTGGAGTAGGTTGCCATGCCCTCCTGGGATCTTCACATCCCAGGGATCAAACCTGCATCTTTTATGTCTCCTGAATTGGCAGGAAGGTTCTCTACCACTAGCACCACCTGAGAAGCCCTGTCCTGATATAGCTCAAGTTAAATGTCTCCATCTTCCAAAAATTTGACTAACGGACAAAATGCCCAAGAAAACTGAATCACTGTCTGATATGTGGAAGAGAAATGGGAAAAAAAAAATAAAAGTCAATGTGGTTACAGTAGTTTTAAGTTAAACTTTGGTTAATTTTCCAATTTTATAAAAATTATAAATATGTGAACATTTTGTTACCCTGTCTGATTCCCTGGTGGCTCAGATGGTAAAGCATCTGCCTGCAATGCGGGAGACCTGGGTTTGATCTTTGGGTCGGGAAGATTCCCTGGAGAAGGAAATGGCAAGCCACTGCAGTATTCTTGCCTAGAAAATTCCATGGATGCAAGAGCCTGATGGGCTATAGTCCAGGGGGTTGCAAAGAGTCGGACACAACTGAGCAACTTCACTCACTGAAGTATTTTGCACAGGCCCATGAAAATGAGTTGCTCTGCTTTAACCTTCCTTATCTTTATAGGTTATTTATTTATGCCTGCCTCTCCAGTATTAAAACCAGTTACATTCTTTAGTACTACCAGAGTTGTTTATTTTAAAAAAAATTTAAAAATAATTTTCTTTAATTCATAATGTACAATGTTATAAATTTTTCAATAACCAAATCATAAAGTCTGTTACTTGAGAAAATGTATAAAACCTTTCAATAATCTGGTCTCAACTTTTATCTTCTATTTGATCTTCACAAGTCTCTTTCATGTGTGCATCTCCTTCACCCACACACATATATATGTCATTTCCTTTACCCATTCATCTGTCATTGGACATTTAGGTTGTTTTCATATCTTGGCTATTGTGGATAATGCTCCTGTGAATATGAGAGTGCAGATATTTTATCAAGATACTGATTTAATCATCTCCTGATATATATTATGTGTGCGTGTGTGTGTTTACATACACACGCACGGTCTTCCCTGATAGCACAGTGGGTAAGGAATCCACTGCAATGCAGGAGACACTAGCAAAGTAATGCTCAAAATTCTCCAAGTGAGGCTTCAAAAATATGTGACCCAAGAACTTCCAGATATTCAAGCTGGATTTAGAAAAGGCAGAGGAACCAGAGGTCAAACTGCCAACATATATTGGATCATAGAAAAAGCAAGAGAGTTCCAGAAAAACATCTATTTTTGCTTTATTGACTACACCAAAGCCTTTGACTGTGTGAAGTGAAGTGAAGTGAAGTCGCTTAGTCGTGTCCAACTCTTTGCAACCCCATGGTCTCTAGCCTACTGGACTCCTCCGTCCATGGGATTTTCCAGGCAAGAATACTGGGGTGGGTTGCCATTTCCTTCTCCAGGGGAACTTCCTGACCCAGTGCTCAAACCTGGGTCTCCCGCATTGTAAGCAGACACTTTACCATCTGAGCCACAAGGGAAGCCCTAAAAAAAAAAAACACACACACACACTTCTTTGAGCCCATTTTTGCTGGGGGAGGGGGGGAAGAATACTGGAATGGGTTGCCATTCCCTTCTCCAGAGATCTTCCCTACCCAGGGATTGAACCCTGGTCACCCGCACTGTAGGCAGATGCTTTACTGTCTGAGCCACCAGGGAAGTCCAGAAGCAACAGTTAGAACCAAACGTGGAACAATAGACTGGTTCCAAATCAGGAAAGGAGTACTTCAAGGCTGTATATTGTCACCCTGCTTATTTAAATTTTATGCAGAGTACTTCATGTGAAATACCAGGCTAGATGAAGCACAATCTAGAATCAAGTTTGCCAGAAGAAATATAAATAATTTCAGATATGCAGATGACACCATCCTTATGGCAGAAAGCAAAAAAGAAGTAAAGAGGCTCTTGAATAAAGTGAAAGAGGACAGTGAAAAAGTTTGGCTGTGTGGATCACAACAAACTGGGAAATTCTTCAAGAAATGGAAGTATCAGACCACCTTACCTGCCTCCTGATAAATTTGTATGCAGGTCAAGAAGCAACAGTTAGAACCAAACATGGAACAACAGACTGGTTCCAAATCAGGAAAGGAGTATGTCAAGGCTGTATATTGTCACCCTGCTTATTTAACTTCTATACAGAGTACTTCATGTGGAATGCCAGGCTAGACGAAACACAACCTAGAATCAAGATTGCTGAGAGAAATATCATTAACCTCAGACATGCAGATGACACCATCCTTAAGGGAGAAAGTGAAAAAGAAGTAAAAAGGCTCTTGATGAAGGTGAAAGAGGACAGTTGAAAAGTTGGCTTAAAACTCAATATTCATAAAACTAAGATCATGGCATCTGGTCCCATCACTTCATGACAAATAGATGGAGAAACAATAGAAACAGCGAGAGACTACATTTGGGGCTCCAAAATCACTACAGATGGTGACTGCGGTCATGAAATTAAAAGATGCTTGCTCCTTGGAAGAAAAGCTATGACCTACCTAGACAGCATATTAAAAAATGGAGACATTACTTTGCCGACAAAGGTCCATCTAGTCGAAGTTACAGTTTTTCCAATAGTCATGTATGCATGTGAGAGTTGGACTGTAAAGAAAGTTGAGAGCCAAAGCAATGATGCTTTTGAACCGTGGTATTGGAGAAGACTCTTGAGAGTCCCTTGGACTTCAGGGAGATCAAACTAGTCCATCCAAAGGGAAGTCAGTCCTGAATATTCATTGGAAGGGCTGATCCTGAAGTTGAAACTCCAATACTTTGGCCACCTTAGGTGAAGTACTGACCCATTGGAAAAGCCCCTGATACTGAGACGGATTGAAGGCAGGAGAAGAAGGGGATGATGGAGGATGAGATGGTTCAATGGCATCACTGACTTGATGGACATGAGTTTGAGTAAGCTCTGGGAGTTGGTGATCGACAGGGAAGCCTGGTGTGCTGCAGTCCATGGGGTTCCAGAGAGTCAGACATGACTGACTGACTGAACAGAACTCATATACACACATCCAGAAGCTATTATGAAAATAGAACTTTAATGTTTTTACAATAACAGCAAAAGCAGCAACATAGTAATTATGTGAGGTAGTTCAGTTCAGTTCATTTCAGTCGCTCAGTCATATCTGGCTCTTTGCGACCCCATGAATCGCAGCAAGCCAGGCCTCCCTGTCCATCACCAACTCCCGGAGTTCACTCAGACTCACGTCCATCCAGTCAGTGATGCCATCCAGCCATCTCATCCTGTGTCGTCCCCTTCTCCTCCTGCCCCCAATCCCTCCCAGCATCAGAGTCTTTTCCAATGAGTCAACTCTTCGCATGAGGTGGCCAAAGTACTGGAGTTTCAGCTTTAGCATCATTCCTTCCAAAGAAATCCCAGGGCTGGTCTCCTTCAGAATGGACTAGTTGGATCTCCTTGCAGTCCAAGGGACTCTCAAGTGTCTTCTCCAACACCACAGTTCAAAAGCATCAATTCTTTGGTGTTCAGCTTTCTTCACAGTCCAACTCTCACATCCATACATGACCACTGGAAAAACCATAGCCTTGACTAGATGGACCTTTGTTGGCAAAGTAATGTCTCTGCTTTTGAATATGCTATCTAGGTTGCTCATAACTTTCCTTCCAAGGAGTAAGCGTCTTTTAATTTCATGGCTGCAGTCACCATCTGCAGTGATATTGGAGCCCCCCCAAAAAAAGTCTGACACTGTTTCCACTGTTTCCCCATCTGTTTCCCATGAAGTGATGGGACCAGACGCCATGATCTTCATTTACTGAATGTTGAGCTTTAAGCCAACTTTTTCACTCTCCACTTTCACTTTCATCAAGAGGCTTTTGAGTTCCTCTTCACTTTCTGCCATAAGGGTGGTGTCATCTGCATATATGAGGTTATTGATATTTCTCCCTGAAATCTTGATTCCAGCTTGTGTTTCTTCCAGTCAGGCGTTTCTCATGATGTACACTGCAATAAGTTAAATAAGCAGGGTGACAATATACAGCCTTGATGTACTCCTTTTCCTATTTGGAACCAGTCTGGTGTCCCATGTCCAGTTCTAACTGTTGCTTCCTGAACTGCATACAGATTTCTCAAGAGGCAGGTCAGGTGGTCTGGTATTCCCATCTCTTTCAGAATTTTCCACAGTTTATTGTGATCCACACTGTCAAAGGCTTTGGCATAGTCAATAAAGTACAAATAGATGTTTTTCTGGAACTCTCTTGCTTTTTCCATGATCCACGGATGTTGGCAATTTGGTCTCTGGTTCCTCTGCCTTTTCTAAAACCAGCTTGAACATCAGGAACTTCATGGTTCACATATTGCTGAAACCTGGATTGAAGAATTTTGAGCATTACTTTACTAGCATGAGAGATGAGTGCAAATGAGCGGTAGTTTGAGCATTCTTTGGCATTGCCTTTCTTTGGGATTGGAATGAAAACTGACCTTTTCCTGTCCTATGGCCACTGCTGAGTTTTCTAAATTTGCTGGCATATTGAGTGCAGAACTTTCATAGTGTCATCTTTTAGGATATGAAATAGCTCCACTGAAATTCCATCACCTCCACTAGCTTTGTTCATAGGGATGCTTTCTAAGGCCCACTTGACTTCACATTCCAGGATGTCTGGCTCTAGGTCAGTGATCACACCATTGTGATTATCTTGGTTGTGAAGATCTTTTTTTGTACAGTTCTTCTGTGTATTCTTGCCACCTCTTCTTAATATCTTCTGCTTCTGTTAGGTCCATACCATTTTTGCCCTTTATCGAGCCCATCTTTGCATGAAATATTCTGTTGGTATCTCTAATATTCTTGAAGAGATCTCTAGTCTTTCCCATACTGTTGTTTTCCTCTATTTCTTTGCATTGATCGCTGAGGAAGGCTTTCTTATCTCTCCTTGCTATTCTTTGGAACTCTGCATTCAGATGCTTAAATCTTTCCTTTTCTTCTTTGCTTTTCACTTCTCTTCTTTTCACAGCTATTTGTAAGGCCTCCCCAGACAGCCATTTTGCTTTTTTGCATTTCTTTTCCATGGGGATGGTCTTGATCCCTGTCTCCTGTACAATGTCATGAACCTCATTTCATAGTTCATCAGGTACTCTATCAGATCTAGTCCCTTAAATCTATATCAAATTTCCATTGTATAATCATAAGGGATTTGATTTAGGTCATACTTGAATGGTCTACTGGTTTTCCCTACTTTCTTAAATTTAAGTCTGAATTTAGTAATAAGGAGTTCATGATCTGAGCCACAGTCAGCTCCTGGTCTTGTTTTTGTTGACTGTATAGAGTTCTCCATCTTTGGCTGCAAAGAATATAATCAATCTGCTTTCTGTTTTGACCATCTGGTGATATCCATGTGTAGAGTCTTCTCTTGTGTTGTTGGACGAGGGTGTTTGCTATGATCAGCGCATTTTCTTGGCAAAACTCTATTAGTCTTTGCCCTGCTTCATTCCGTATTCCAAGGCCAAACTTGCCTGTTACTCCAGGTGTTTCTTGACTTCCTACTTTTGCATTCCAGTCTCCTATAATGAAAAGGACATCTTTTTGGGGTGTTAGTTCTAAAAGTTCTTGTAGGTCTTCATAGAATCGTTCAACTTCAGTTTCTTCAGTGTTACTGGTTGGGGCATAGACTTGGATTACTGTGATATTGGATGGTTTGCCTTGGAAACGAACAGAGATCATTCTGTCATTTTTGAGATTGCATCCAAGTACTACATTTCAAACTTTTTTGTTGACCATGATGGCTACTCCATTTCTTCGGAGGGATTCCTGCCCACAGTAGTAGATATAATCGTCATCTGAGTCAAAGTCACCCATCCCAGTCCATTTTAGGTTCTCTGATTCCTAGAATGTTGATGTTCACTCTTGCCATCTCTTGTTTGACCACTTCCAATTTGCCTTGATTCATGGACCTGACATTCCAGGTTCCTATGCTATATTGCTCTTTACAGGATCGGACCTTGCTTCTATCACCAGTCACATCCACAGCTGTGTATTCTTTTTGCTTTGGCTCCATCCCTTCATTCTTTCCGGAGTTATTTCTCCACTGATCTCCAGTAGCATATTGGGCACCTACTCACCTGGGGAGTTCCTCTTTCAGTATCCTATCATTTTGCCTTTCCATACTGTTCATCCGGTTCTCAAGGCAAGAATACTGAACTGGTTCGCCATTCCCTTCTCCAGTGGGCCACATTCTGTCAGATCTCTCCACCATGACCAGGCCGTCTTGGGTTGCCCCATGGGCATGGTTTAGTTTCATTGAGTTAGACAAGGCCGTGGTCCTAGTGTGATTAGATTGACTAGTTTTCTGTGAGTATGGTTTCAGTGTGTTTGCCCTCTGATGCCCTCTTGCAACACCTACCGTCTTACTTGGGTTTCTCTTACCTTGGGCATGGGGTATCTCTTCACAGCTGCTCCAGCAAAGCACAGCCACTGCTCCTTACCATGGACGAGGGGTTATCTCCTCCCCGCCACCCTTCCTGACCTTCAATGTGGGATAGATTCTCTAGGCCCTCCTGTGCCCGCGCAGCCACTGCTCCTTGGATGTGGGGTTGCACCTCCCAGCCGCCACCCCTGGCCTCGGTTGTGGGGTAGCTCCTCTCAACCGCTGCCCCTGACCTCGGACGTGAGGTAGCTCCTCTCGGCTGCCTCCCCTGACCTCGGACATGGGGTAGCTCAGCACACTGGTGGCTGCAACCGGTGCACTAAGTGCAGCGGAGAGGAGCTACCCCACATCCGAGGTCAGGGGCAGAAGCCAGGAAGACCCCATGCCCGAAGGGCAGCGGCCAAGAGGAGTTACCCCACATCCGAGGTCAGGGGCAGCATCCAAGAGTGCCAGGCTGCGACGGCGCAGGAACAGCCATGAACAGCTACCCAAGTCCGAGGTCATGGGCGGCGGCCAGGAGGAGCTATGTAAGGTAAGCATGTGTTAATGTCTTATTCTAATTTTGGTAATCATGTTACAACATATATGGTACTAAATCTTCACATAATACAACTTAAACTTACACAATGCTATATGTCAATTATATCTCAATAAAGCTGGGGGGAAAAAAAAGAAAAAAATCCTAGATATAGTAAAAATATATTGGTCCCAACGGATCTTGGTTATCTATAGTAGCTTTGAGTAGAGTTGCATGTTGGCAGTACCCATCTAAACAATTTCTAGGATACAGACAGCCTTGAGCAAAGATTCAGTGTGTTCCAATGTAACTGCCCATGTCTTTCCCATTGCAGACATTAGGCATTGTGACTGTAATTTATAAAATACCTAAATGATAAAATCTTTCTTTTGAGATCCCCTGCTGCTGATGCTAAGCCGCATCAGTCGTGTCCGACTCTGTGCAACCCCATAGAGGGCAGGCCATCAGGCTCCCCCATCCCTGGGATTCTCCAGGCAAGAACACTGGAGTGGGTTGCCATTTCCTTCTCCAATGCATCAGAGTGAAAAGTGAAGCTGCTCAGTTGTGTCTGACTCTTCGCCACCCCATGGACTGCAGCCTACCAGGCTCCTCTGTCCATGCAATTTTCCAGGCAAGAGTACTGGAGTGGGGTGCCATTGCCTTCTCCAAAAAACTATTATCTCTTTCAAAATGTTCCAGTTGGACACCTGGCCTTTCAGAATGTAGCTTTTATTTTCTACTGCCTTAACAATAGTAATGATTATGTAACTATGTTACATTCCAACAGAATGTATGTATGTGCAACTTACAGAAAAAAAGTTATTAAAGGGAAGAACCATGTCTTTATTGCTTTTTTATTTCTTCTTATTGATTGTAATGTGGATATGAAATTTAGAGTTGAAACAGCAATTCTAAACCAGCAACATACTGAGTAAGGGAGACCTTAAAACAACCAGTTCAAAAAAGCCTGTCCACTGGACCTGTTGGGCACCTTTCCAGCCCTGAGGCTGCTGCCTCAATTTAACTTACTCAATTTAACTCAATTTTCTAAGAGAGAAATCCATTTTTTTGTATTTTGTCGAAACCAGTGCTGATTTGGACTTTCTGTTACTTTTGGCTGATGCAAGAAAGTCTGTGCAACAACAAAATTTATTATTTTAATTTGGCTTCCAGGTAGACATGGAAAGAGGGAGAAAGTATTCTAATATTTCAGAAACAAGTAATGCAATTGACCTGTATGTTACATGTAGTATTATAAATTAGCAGCATTTCTTAGGAACACATTAATGAAAAACACATATAGTATACTAATCAACATTTATAATGTCACTTGTTCAAAATTAGCAGGAAGATTGGGTTAAAGTTAGTCTCATGAGATATATTAAGCATAATGACTCATAAATGGATTCACTCTATGAGTCCTGAACTCACTGCTTTAAGGCTGCTAAGTTGAGAGCTGAGCAGAGTAGAAAATTCAAGAATGTCATCCGATAAAAGCCTTTTCAGTGACACTCAGTAATCTTTTCCCTGAATATATACCTAAACTATACAGCTTTCCAATTTGAAATACTATCACTCCCTATAAAATTAAAGATTGCTGGAAATGTAAGAATGAAAATATATCAATACATTTGGAATCTTGATGTACTGATAATAGAAGAATAGAAGAAAACTGCTGTACTGCTAGAAATAGAAGAGGCTTCAAGTCACCTTGGCTGTGGTTGGTCAAATACTGATGTAACACTATGCTATTTGTCTAAGAGAGTGATATCATGGAAATGTATTCTTTTGATCAGGACAATCCTGCATAGTAAATTCAGCTGGGAAGGAAGTAATACAAATCTGATTTACCTTTCCATGATTTTCTGCCAACCTATAGCTTCAGGGAAGTGTCCCAAATATTTATCTTGAAGAGCTCAGGGAAATATATGCTAGAAATAATATGAAATAAGCTCTGTATTTGATATTTAGGGCAAATCTAGGTAATAAGTGGTAAGTTGTTATTCTAAATTTTGTTTAAATCAGTTTACCTTACTTTATTAAAATCATACAGGTAATCTGCATCACTGTGAACAGACCAATCTCCTTGCACAAACATTATGAAAACGGTACATTCTGAAGTCAATGAGTGGTAATAACTCAAGTTCCTCTACCCTTTCAAATCATTATACATGGATAATATATTCCTAAGCACCTCTCTGATTTCTAAATATTTTAATCAATGCTGTAAATATCTTTTTAAGAACATTAGTACAGAGATAGTTTTAATAATTAAAAAAATTCTGTTACCTTAAGAGCAGATTTAACATTAATATCAAAATGCTTAGTTTGCATAATATAAAATCATGTTGGGCTAGTCTATGCTATAGTAACAAATAACTTTCAAATGTCAGTGGCTTCACACAAAATATATATACTCACTCAAAATCTGCTGTGCATCTAGACTTCAATTTAAGATAGTTACTGTCTATATGTAGACTCAGGTAAGAGTCTGAGACTGTCCCCACAGTCTCAGTCTTACGGCATCTTCTTATTACTTTTTTCCACAATCACCCCTGCAGAGAATGTATGGGCTGCAGAGTTGAGCACCAGACATTAGATGCATCCACCTGAAAGGGCACACATTTCATCAGCCACTTGAGCAAAATCTTTAACATGGCAGGGATGCAAATACCTTGTATAATTGGAAGGAGGAAAACTACAAATATTAGTAAATTGTACTAATGTCCACCACAGTTTATATTTCTAATATAGACACACAGAGAAATTGCTTTGTTCAGATGATCAGAAGCATAGGGATCATATTTTATGATACGAGTCAGTTCAGTTCAGTTGCTCAGTCATGTCTGACTCTTTGCAACCCCATGAACCGCAGCATGCCAGGCCTCCCTGTACATCACCAACTCTCAGAGTTTACCCAAACCCATGTCCATTGATTCAGTGATGCCATCCAACCGTCTCATCCTCTGTCATCCCCTTCTCCTCCTGCCCTCAATCTTTCCCAGCATCAGATCTTTTCCAATGAGTCAGCTCTTCGCATCAGGTGGCCAAAGTATTAGAATTTCAGCTTCAACATCAGTCCTTCCAATGAACACCCAGGATTAATTTCCTTTAGGATGGACTGGTTGGATCTCCTTGCAGTTCAAGGGACTCTCAAGAGTCTTCTCCAACACCATGGTTCAAAAACATCAATTCTTCAGCACTCAGCTTTCTTTATAGTCCAACTCTCACATCCATACATGACCACTGGAAAAACCATAGCCTTGACTAGACGGACCTTTGTTGACAAAGTAATGTCTCTGCTTTTTAATATGCTGTCTAGGTTGGTCATAACTTTCCTTCCAAGGAGTAAGTGTCTTTTAATTTCATTGCTGCAGTTGCCATCTGCAGTAGAGGCATGTGAATTATATTATGGACAGACCGGCTGACATCACTGAATTTAAACAGTAAGTCTACTGATAGAATGAATAGATGACCCCATTGTTTTCTTTCCCCTTGGTTTATCTAAAAATATTCATTATTTGAGTGTTTATATTATATTAAATATTCCTGGTTCGTGTAAAAAGTGTCAAAGATCTAAGGAAGTCAAGCGAAAAAGAATGTAAATAAACACTGGAAGGACAAACTTGAAAAATAATTTTCCACAGAGGCCAGAAGTTGGCAGGAACAATCTAATAGCTGACAGGTATTGAGTGCTTGCTATTTGCCAAATAATTTAATCACTTTGTATGTGCTTTTAAATTTTAAATCAGAACACTCTGGTGTATATATTAACATATTTATTTTACAAATGAGGAAATTGGTAAAATAACCCATCCAGGGTCATGTACCTGATCAGTGGTAGATAGCCAATAATCAACTTCATGGCCTGCAAGTAGTTTTTTTCATCTGCCACCTTCCGTGGGCCTCCCAGGTGGCTCAGTGGTTAAAGAATCAACCTGCAATGCAGGAGACACAAGAGGTATGGTATCGATTCCTGGATAAGGAAGATCCCTTGGAGACGAGCATACAAGCCACCCCAGTACTCTTGCCTGGAGAATCCCATGGATAGAGGAGACTAGCCCCTACAATCCATAGGGTCACAGAATCAGACATGACTGAAGCAACTGAGCACTCAAGCCACCTCCCTTACAGAGTTCACAATCATCGGTTGCAAATCAAGGTTTTATAGATGTTGTCAGTATTTTTATGTCACTTTTCTATAATTTCATGAGCTAAAATTTTCCTTTATTTGTAGAATAAACATATTTTTACTTAATAAAACATTTATAATTCTCATGCATTTAATTGCATTTTAATTTGATAGCATATGTAGATTCAGAAAATACATGGAAAATGATGGTGCAGCCGTGCTATGGTGTTATAAATTCCAAAGATGCTGTAAATGAAAGATAGGAGGTGGCCACAAGCATGCACTCAGTTTTGCTGCTGGTGCTAGTGATGTACTTTCCCAATTCCTTTGTTGACCCATTTTTATTAGTCTTGACTTTAAATAGTAAGGATGTCTATAAAGGAGAGAAAGAGAAAGCTGTAGTTGGGGGAAGAAAAAGACATTGGGTTATTTATAGAATGTTTGGCTAATGTTATTTTAACATTATTCTTGGGTGAAAAATTATTTTGCTTTCTCTAGACAGCCTCAAAATAGAGCTTAATATTTTCAGGAACTGAGTTTTGTACTTCTGTGGTTCTTCCAAATATGAATAAACATTTGAAGTTAAATATAGATATCAATGTACATATTTCAACAAAAGAATAGAGACAAAGGATATATTAGTGCATACATCTTATTTTAGCGGTGTCATAATTAAAGCCCATAGAAATGTACTGACTTTCCCAAAATAACCTCATGACATACTGAAGATCCATTATATACAGTATGTGACTGAAAGTCTCTCAGTCGAATCTGACTCTTTGCAAACCCATGAACTGTACAGTCAATGGAATACTCTTGGCCAGAATACTGGAGTGGGTAACCTTTCCCTTCTCCAGGGGATCTTCCCAATCCAGGGATTGAATCCAGGTCTCCCGAATTGCAGGCAGATTCTTTACCAGCTGAGCTACCAGGGGGTATACAGTATAAATGCATGTAAAATTGGCAAGAAGTATCATCTAATGTGAACTGTGTGAGTTTATCTGGTTAGACTTCAAATTCACAATTAGAATTTTTAATATAAATTTATTTATTTTAATTGGAGGCTAATTACTTTACAATATTGTATTGGTTTTGCCATACATCAACAGGAATCTGCGACGGATGTACACATGTTCCCCATCCTGAACCCCCCTCCCACCTCCCTCCCCATACCATCCCTCTGGGTCATCCCAGTGCACCAGCCCCATGCATCCTGCATCATGCATTGAACCTGGACTCGCAATTCATTTCACATATGATATTATACATGTTTCAATGCCATGCTCCCAAATCATCCCACCCTCGCCCTCTCCCACAGAATCCAAAAGACTGTTCTCTACATCTGTGTCTCTTTTGCTGTCTCGCATACAGCGTTATCATTACCATCTTTCTAAATTCCATATATATGCGTTAGTATACTGTATTGGTGTTTTTCTTTCTGGCTTACTTCACACTGTATAATCAGCTCCAGTTTCATCCACCTCATTAGAACTCATTCAAATGTATTCTTTTTAATGGCTGAGTAATATTCCATGGTGTATATGTACCACAGCTTACTTATCCATTTGTCTGCTGAGGGACATCTAGGTTGCTTCCATGTCCTGGCTATTACAAACAGTGCTGTGATGAACATTGGGGTACACGTGTCTCTTTCAATTCAGGTTTCCTGGGTGTGTATGACCAGCAATGGGATTGTTGGGTTGTATGCTGCTGCTGCTAAGTTGCATCAGTCATGTCTGACTCTGTGCTACCCCATAGACAGCAGCCCAACAGGCCCCTCTGTCCCTGGGATTCTCCAGGCAAGAATACTGGAGTGGGTTGCCATTTCCTTCTCCAATGCATGAAAGTGAAAAGTGAAAGTGAAGTCCCTCAGTCGTGTCCGACTCTTAGTGACCCCATGGACTGTAGCCTACCAGGCTCCTCCGTCCATGGGATTCTCCAGGCAAGAGTACTGGAGTGGGTTGCCATTGCCTTCTCCGGCTGGGTTGTATAGAAATTTTAAAAAACCATATTGTCTTATTTTGTTTCACAGAGTAATTTGTGTTTTGGAGACTGGTTAATCTCTGATTACAAATCTTCCAAAATCCTTGAGATAGAAGAGATCCTAACACAGTCATTCATAATGATTTTCCCCAGCCACTAAATTTTGGGTTTCTGTCTTAAAATTGCCCACATGTTAATAGGGTAACAGGAAGCAGCTCAAAGCCATTGGTAACTGATTTTTTCCACATTCTTTACTGTATTGATGCTCTTTGTTACCATCCTCACAGCTCCTTCTAGATGATGCCTAACTTATTGATCTGCAGGTTGGGCACGAGAAACTTTCGGGAAGGTACTGAACTAGTGTGAATGTCACCAAACGCTGATGGTCCATGTAGCTACCACCCCATTCAACCTTCAACTTGCTCTAAAACCCACAGGGTTTCTCCTTTCTCTAGGGTTCGAAAATATTCCTCTACTTTTGAAAGCAATGCATTCATTGTTGTTGTTGTTGTTTAGTCATTCAGTTATGTAATTCAGCCTCAGACTCTTTTGTGACCCATGCACTGTAACTTGCCAGGCTCCATTGTTGATGGGATTTTTTCAGGCAAGAATACTGGAGTGGGTTGCCATTTCCTTCTCCAGGGGATCTTCCAGACCCATGGATAGAACTCATATCTCCTGCATTGCTAGTGGAGTCTTTACCACTGAGCCACAAGGGAAATGCAATGTATTAATTGCTTCTAGACATTTCAGGCCTCTGAGGGAAAAAAAAAAAAAGACAGACCTGACAGCTGTCAACTGGTTCCTGACAACACTAACAGTTGCACCAAGATATTTCCTTTCTGATGTGGAAAAGTCCACAGGCTGCCATTAAGACAGACCAGTCCAAGAATATATAGGAGCAGAACAAAAGCAGCTCACTCTGTAATTATGTCTAAACTCAGAAACAAGAACTCTATGAAAACTATAAAAGTAACCAAACATCCTTCTATTTTGGCTCCCTCTGCTGAAAACCTCCTTTCCCAATTAAATTAGCCTCAATTCATGTCACCTGTCTCCTAGGTGAAACTTATTAGGAAATTAGTCATGAAATTACCCTAACTTTCTGATATCAGAGGAAATGCTTGCTTTTTTAAACCTTACTCAAAACCACTGAGTGCAAGCCCAAACCCTACAGAACCAGTGGTCCCCAACCTTTTTTGGTACCAGGACCAGTTTCATGGAAGACATTGTTTCCATCGACGGGTGGTGGGGCTTGGGGGGTTGGAGTTTAGGAGATAATGCAAGTTATGGGAAGCAGCAGATGAAGCTCTGCTTACCTGCCCCTCAACTCTTGCTCTGTGACCAGGTTTCTAACAGGCTGTGGCCATGCCCAAGGGCTTGGGGACCCTTGTATAGAATATCACCCTTTAATTAGGATGGTTCATGGTCCCCTGTGATGCGTAAATAGCTTCTTGGAACTTTTAATCTACAGGTGGGTCCCCGGTGGTCTTTATATATGAAACATGAGTATCTCTGAACTTTTTTTCCTCTCATTTCCTATTCTCTAATTATTTTATATCTCTCTAATTAAAAAAATAGCCAAACTCAAACACATTCCAAAATAACTAAAGTACACAAACACTAATGATTTTATCTATGTTGTCAAATTTATTTTTTTAATTTGCTTATGACATATTCAGTATTTTCTTTTTCTATATTTGACAGATGTATGGTACCATCCTTATTTTCATTTTTTTTCCTAATTGTCTTTGTGAATCTCTTAGAGTTTATTAACAACCATTTTAAAGAAATAAGTTTTGTCTTTAATATATTGTTTTGAATGAATGCCTTTATTTTATCCATCTTTGTTTTTATCTTCATTGTGACTTTTCTTTTTGGTTTTTATCTGCCATATTATATATATATATATATATATATATATATATATATGTATATAAAATGGAATCTTGGATCATTAATTTTAAACCACTTTGCCTCCTCTGGTAGGCTGAGTAGTGACCCCCAAGACATCCATCCAAGTCCTGCTTCCTGGGCCCTGGGAATGTTACCTTTTACATGGCAAATGGGACTCTATAGTTGTTCTAGGGTTAATGATTTAAGATGGGAAGAATAGCCTAGATTATCCAGGTAGGTTCAATGATGTAATTGGAGAAGGAAATGGCAACCCATTCCAGTGTTCTTGCCTGGAGAATCCCAGGGACGGTGGTACCTGGTGGGCTGCCGTCTATGGGGTCGCACAGAGTCGGACACGACTGAAGTGACTTAGCAGTAGCAGTCAATGATGTAATCACAAGCATCCTTGTGAGAGAGAGGCAGGTGGGGGCTGTATAGAGAGATGGAAGGCAAAAAGGAGGCTGCATGAAGTGTTGCAAGGCAAAAGGCAGGCTGTGTGAAGTGTTGTGCTTTTGTCTTTAAAGATGGAAGAACAGCCAGGAACCCTGCAGCCAGAGATACAAATAATACAACTCCAGGAACTATAAAAGCCAAGGAAATGAATTCTTCCCCAAAGCCTTCAGATGAATTGCAGCCCTGCCCACATTGTGAGTTCTGGACAGTGAAACTGGTTTTGGATTTCTGACTTCCTGAACTGTAAGAGAGTAACTGTGTGTTAAGTTATTAAATTTGTGTTAATTTCTTAGAGTAGTTGTAGGAAACTAATGCACTCATCTCATATTAGTCTAGAAAGTTCTGTTTCCTTCTATAGAATGAGTTAGCTGCAGAGACAATTTTTCACTCATTGTGCTCTCATTTTCATTTAGTTCCATTTTTTTTTAATTTGCTTTGTGATTTTTCTTATGATTCTTACTTGAAATTATGTGGTATGCTTTTTAAACACTTAGGGATTTTCCAGGCACCTTTTATTTACTAATTAATTTAACACTGCTGTGGTCAGAGAACATCTTCTATATGACTTTGCTCCCATTTTTCAGTATGGTTTGAAATTTATTGAGATTTACTTAATGGTTCAGCAGATGGTTTCTTTTGATAAAAGTTATTTGTATACTTAAACTGGATATGTTTTCTGTTACTATTAGGTGTAGTGTCCTAAATGCAACTAATTCAAATTGGTTAACTGTGTTTTGAAAATATTCTATATCCTTAGAGATTATTTACTCATTGAATACATTATTGAAAGAAAAGTGTTAGAGTAACTATTGTTATGAATTTATCCCTCCTTAAATCCATTTTATTTTGAAATTCTATTAATTGTATAGATACTTAGTTTCTAGTAATTTCATAAACAACTTGACCAGGTTATTCATTCCAAAATGACCTTATTTATCTCTGTATTTCTCATGGTCTTGAAGTGTACATTAAGATTCTAAAAAAAAAAAAAAAAAAGGCAGAAGTTTTCTTATAATTACTGTTTGCTTGATATCTGTTTTTGTTTTCAATCTTGAGTGTTGAAATGTCTTTTACTCATTTTTATCTCTAATTAATAGTACAATTAAAAATATAGAAGTAATTCATTATTAAAATTTTTTTTTGAGTTGATAACTATTTCTATGCAGTGTGGAATTTTAACCCTAGAATCCACTAACTTTATCAGAGAGCATGAAGGTGCTTCACAGAGAGTCAAAGTATTAAAGGAATTGGTGTATGTTTTTATGACATTGCCTACATAGAGCTTTTATTAAAGAGGTTTTAAAACACTGCTCAGGTAAGTTTTTCCTAAACAAAATTAATGTAAGAGCATTATTAATCTTGAGTGTACTGTGGAAACATAAGTATGAGTCCAAAATTGATTTGAAAATCATTTGAAATTCATATGCACTTTTGTATTAAAGAGGAAAATGAAATTTAATTCCTTAAAATAAGTACAGTCTGCTTTTCAACAATGCATAACTCCATAAAGAAAAAGGTAAATATAAAATGCAACTGACAATACATGAGTGACACCATAATTCAGAAATAGCATTGATTCATATATATTTTTTCTCAGCACATTCAAGCATTTTACTACAAAGAACCTGTAGCTGAAAGTAAGTTTCCCTCAGATAGTAAAGTCAGTAAAATCCCACTGAAATAGAAGTGTGGCATGATGCCATAACCACAGATCTCCGTGGGTTAGTTCAACTACATTCTGCTTTGGAAGTGTTCATTTCACCATTTGTGTGTGTGAAAGGAAGTACTGCTCCACCTGTCCTTTCTGGGGAAGTTTTTCTGCTCTTGTTTTTCTCAGCTCCAATCCTTTTCCATCATCCTATCTATCAAACAACCTTCACAGTCTATTTTTTAAGATAAATTCTATATTTACTAAGATATTCTTCATTTACTAGAAATGTTATTGCATTATTATTTTGATTTATGATTTTGCTATTGCTCCTGTTACAAAGTTTCATAGATTTCAAACTTTGACCCTCTAATCTATTGGTATTCCCTCACCAAGTTTTTGGAGAAGGCAATGGCACCCCATTCCAGTACTCTTGCCTGGAAAATCCCATGGACAGAGGAGCCTGGTAGGCTGCAGTCCATGAGATCGCTGAGAGTGGGACACGACTGAGCGACTTCACTTTCACTTTTCACTTTCATGCATTGGAGAAGGAAATGGCAACCCACTCCAGTGTTCTTGCCTGGAGAATCCCAGGGACGGGGGAGCCTGGTGGGCTGCCATCTGCCGGGTCGCACAGAGTCGGACACGACTGAAGCGAATTAGCAACAGCAGTAGCACCAAGACTTATCCAAAAGCACTTAAATAATATTAGAGCAGAAACTCCTATACTTCTTTACTGAATTTAAAAACTCAGGCCATTTGACTTTCTCACATAATCACAAATATATCATTAATATTTAGTATACCTTTAACTCATTTGAAGGAGATGTACTTTATATATACATGAATGCCTAACCTGATTTTTCATCAACAACAAAAAATGAAACTGCAAGTATATTGATTTCACGTAAACTCACCAAAATGCACTCATTTGCAGGTTTTTTAATAAGTTATCTTAACACTATGACAAAAAGCTATTTAGGAACCATAACATTAAAAAGCTCTGGAAATTTGATTGCTTATTTACCTTTTAGATCTGTTGTAAATAACTGAACTGTCATCAAGTAATCATCAAGGAATTCTTCTACAAATTTAAATTGTTTGTGCATTTTAAGATATTAAGAATTTCAGACCATGCTAATCTGTGAGAAGATAGTTAAAAGACAATATATTAACAGTCACCTAGTCAACAAAGCCTTTAATGTCCTTAAAATTCTTATAGTTCTTTAAAACTAAAACCAAGTGGTAATAAGTAGAAGTTAATATTGAATTCATAAGTAATGAAAGAAAAGAGAAAGGGTAACATAACTGCTTCTCAGCAAAGCTTTAAAAATGAATAAAGCAAAACAATAGCAGAGAAAATACTATACCATAGAAAATGATTTGCTATTTTGAGATTCATTTCAAGTTCATAATAGATTTTGCTTCTCTGCTTTAGCAGTAAGATATTTATTTCATGCCCAATTTACATCAAAGCCAACCACAGAATCCCTTTTGTGAGATGAAGTTGCTTTTTACTTTTTTTTTTTGTATTATATTTTTTTCTTTTCTTTTTTTTTAATTTTATTTTATTTTTAAACTTTACAATATTGTATTAGTTTTGCCAAATATTGAAATGAATCCGCCACAGGTATACCTGTGTTTTTACTTTATGAGCTACACCAGTCTGACATTAGGTAAACCTAGAGGATCCTATCCAGTACTCTTGCCTGGCAAATCCCATGGATGGAAGAGCCTGGTAGGCTGCAGTCCATGGGGTCACTAGGAGTTGGACATGACTGAGCGACTTCACTTTCACTTTTCACTTTCATACACTGGAGAAAGAAATGGCAACCCACTCCAGTGTTCTTGCCTGGAGAATCCCAGGGACGAGGGAGCCTGGTGGGCTGCCATCTGTGGGGTCGCACAGAGCCAGACACAACTGAAGCAACATAGCAGCAGCAGCAGAAGATCCTAATGCCATGTTGAGAGAAAATGTGGGCTGGAACTTTTGTAGTATCCTACTGAAGGAAATACTATTACTATACTAACAGACATAGATACAATCTATTCAACTATTAAAGATCCATTTTAGTTAACTCTAATTATTTAGGTTGGACCCTCATACATGTGTGTGTCACATAATTCTATCAGATGATAAGAGCTCTGGTACACTTCAAATAAGCCGGTAAATCTGAGCAAGCATTTTCTCTCTTATTGAGGTACTGACAATACACATGAGTCTGAAGAAGAAAAACCTGCCCGTCATTGAATCAATGAACCAGGAAAACATGCAACCTGTGTAGTACCGTTGTAACAGGAAGAGTCTCATAATGGCTAGCTGTTCTAATGAGGGTGTGAATTCTCCTTTAACCTGAGGGCCTTGGTGTGATTAGGTAGGAAATGCACAGATGTATTTAATGGTTAAGAAACAGTCTCTTGGTCTTCATCAGCTAGGCTAGGAAATCTTTCTATATTTCTAGATATTTACACTTAGCAGCAGCAGCAGCAGCACACTAATAGCAGCTTGTTCTGCTCCCCACCCTGCCCCCACCAGCTATGTTGGAATTGTTGGTTTACTTTTCATTAAATTAAACTAGAACACACTTATGATGCTATGGGTTTCAACAATAGAAATAGGCTGTAAGAATATGGAAAAAAATAAACTATTGTGACCCCTACATTTTGCTTAGAATGTGCCTTTTTTAAGAGTTTTAACCAGTCTATAATATTTATTAAATATTTATATTCAATGTTCAATTATTAAAATATATTTTTCAATATTCGTTATAATTTTCAAAATAAATTTAGTCTTATTGTAGATACGGAAAATGCTACCTACCTTTATATAGTGAAGCTATATAGCCATGTATTATCTATAGCCAATGATAAGCTGAAGTTACACTTGAAGGTCAAGGGCAGATTTCTCTTAGGTAAATGTGATGTGTTCAAATGTTGAGCAGGTATTACAACATACTGTGAGCCTCATTGGACATCTCTCAAAGATTTATCTTAAAAAAGAAAGCTTCAGTTCAGTTCAGTTCAGTTGCTCAATCGTGTCCAACTCTTTGCGACCCCATCAATCGCAGCACGCCAGGCCTCCCTGTCCATCACCAACTCCCGGAGTTCACCCAGACTCACGTCCATCGAGTCAGTGATGCCATCCAGCCATCTCATCCTCTGTCGTCCCCTTCTCCTCCTGCCCCCAATCCCTCCCAGCATCAGAGTCTTTTCCAATGAGACAACTCTTCGCATGAGGTGGCCAAAGTACTGGAGTTTCAGCTTTAGCATCATTCCTTCCAAAGAAATCCCAGGGCTTATCTCCTTCAGAATGGACTGGTTGGATCTCCTTGCATCCAAGGGACTCTCAAGAGTCTTCTCCAACACCACAGTTCAAAAGCATCAATTCTTCGGTGCTCAGCTTTCTTCACAGTCCAACTCTCACATCCATACATGACCACTGGAAAAACCATAGCCTTGACTAGACAGACCTTTGTTGGCAAAGTAATGTCTCTGCTTTTGAATATGCTATCTAGGTTGTTCATAACTTTCCTTTCAAGGAGTAAGTGTCTTTTAATTTCATGGCTGCAGTCACCATCTGCAGTGATTTTGGAGCCCCCAAAAGTAAAATCTGACACTGTTTCCACTGTTTCCCCATCTATTTCCCATGAAGTGGTGGGACCAAATGCCACAATCTTCGTTTTCTGAATGTTGAGTTTTAAGCCAGCTTTTTCACTCTCCTCTTTCACCTTCATCAAGAGGATTTTTAGTTCCTCTTTAATTTCTGCCATAAGGGTGGTGTCATCTGCATATTTGACGTTATTGATATTTCTCCCGGCAATCTTGATTCCAGCTTGTGTTTCTTCCAGCCCAAAGTTTCTCATGATGTATTCTGCATACAAGTTAAATAAGCTGGGTGACAATATACACCCTTGACATACTCCTTTTCCTATTTGGAACCAGTCTCTTGTTCCATGTCCAGTTCTAACTGTTGCTTCCTGACCTGCATACAAATTTCTCAACAAGCAGGTCAGGTGGTCTGGTATTCCCGTCTCCTGAAGAATTTTCCACAGTTTATTGTGATCCACACAGTCAAAGAAAGCTTACTTCCATGAAATTTTTTCCAGTCTCTCTTTATCCCCATGAGAAAGATCACAGCAACACATTATCATACCATATTATTAATATAATAAAGGGGCAATGAGAATCACTATCCTCATTACCCACTGACCTACTCCCTAGCAGTGAGCACTTTTGGCCATAGTTTAGTTCTATAAAATTTACTGCATTCTTTAAATTACAATTCTTTTAAATATGCACATAGAAAAGTTGGCTAAAATTTACCCTATTCTCCACCTTTTTAAAAAATCTTCAAATACATTAATAGTTTTAATTTCCTCACAGGTCCCACTTCATCTTCAAATAATATAACTAAAGCCCTACTTTTATATATACCACAGATTCCAGTTCTAATTTTATAATGAGTCCTCATTCCCTTTCACCTTCCAGACCCTTGCAGCTGTAATTTTACTTTTATTTTGTCAAAATTATAACCACTATAGGACATTCCTAGATTTTCTCTAAATTGGTTGTAAAAAGTGTAAAATTGGTGATGTTCCCCTGTAGTACCATGATATTTAAATATGACTTACTTCATAGACAAATATTGTTAGGATTTTTTTTGTCTTTTCTATTGGTCAGTGTCATGATCTCTTGCTATTTTCACTGCAGAAACTTCCCAGAATGAATTTTGAATTATCTATAATAGCTTTTTTTGTTTGTTTGTTTTTTGTTTTAAGTCATTCCCTGATAGCTCAGTTCCACTCCAGTGTTCTTGGGCTTCCCTTGTGGCTCAGCTGGTAAAGAATCCGTCTGCCATGCGGGAGACCTGGGTTCAGTCCCTGGGTTGGGAAGATCCCCTGGAGAAGAGAAAGGCTACCCACTTGAGTATTCTGGCTTGGAGAACTCCAACATACAGGAATTGAGTTGTAGAATATGTAGCTACCTGAAGAAACCAAATGCTTTATTTCTAGTCATCTTGTATAAAGGCAACTAATAGCAAAACATGAACCAAAAAAAAAAAAAAAAAAAAAAATGACACTTGTGAAACAAAAGGAAGATGGTCCAGAAGGTAACATGAAAGGCTAAGTGTAACAAACAAAATGCCTTCAATAGGTGTAGTTGTAGTCTTTAAATATGACTAAGGCAATGGCACCCCACTCCAGTACTCTTGCCTGGAAAATCCCATGGATGGAGGAGCCTGGTAGGCTGCAGTCCATGGGTTGCTAAGAGTCAGACATGACTGAGCGACTTCACTTTCACTTTCACTTTCATGCACTGGAGAAGGAAATGGCAACCCACTCCAGTGTTCTTGCCTGGAGAATCCCAGGGACGAGGGAGCCTGGTGGGCTGCCATCTGCGGGGTCGCACAGAGTCAGACACAACTGAAGCAACTTAGCAGCAGCAGCAGCATGATGATTAGTAAACCAAAATTAACACCCGTCTTATTAGCAGCTGGCATTAATAACTTGAGTGTTCAAGGCAATTAACTTTTAAGAACCTACTATGAGTCATATAAACATAAGGTTTTTCTAGTGAGCAACCGAAGAGAAACTGGGTCTGTGAAAGAAGAATCACATCTTATAAAATATAGAATTGTGTGTTAATAAAGTCTCCTTTTCTCTTTCTCATGATGTCAGTCCTCTTTCCCCTACTGGCCAAAAAGAAACTTTAAAATAAATTAGTTTGGCAAATCAGGGCATATCAGGATAGTGCATGTTTCTTTCACATAAGAGTCCAAGGCCTGGGTGTAAGTAGAAAGGCTAATTTGGAGGGGGGAGGGATTATTTAAGGATCATAAGTGCTGTCTTTATCTGTCATTTCTTAAGTTCTCATTTTCATCTGTATCCTAAAGGCCAATGGCAAAAGAATGTGGGAGACATTTGCTTCCTTAAAATTTCAGCCTGGACTTTTGCAAATATCACACGGCAAGATCTAATCGCATGGCCACAGTGACCACGAGGGTAGCTGGGAAGTGGGAATTAGCTTTGGCTCAGGAACATCTGGTGTGAACAGTAAGGAGGGTCTGCCAGAGAAACCTGCTGTGTGGTGTCAATGTACTCTTAGTAGCTGAGGGAGAGTGAAAATAAACTTTAGACAATAAGTTGGAAGGATCCACTGGAGAAGGGATAGGTTACCACTCCAGTATTCTTGGATTTCCCTTGTGGCTCAGCTGGTAAAGAATCTGCCTGTAATACAGGAGACCTAGGTTCTGTCCCTGTGCAGGGAAGATCCCCTGGAGAAGGGAATGGCTACCCACTCCAGTATTCTGGCCTGGAGAATTCCATGGACTGTATAGTCCATGGAGTCACAAAGAGTCAGACATGACTGAGTGACTTTCACTTTCAGACAACATATACTCACACTGTTATATTTGTTTTATTGTATTTGGTTCTCAGAACACAGTCTTATTTTAAATTCTGTGTATGCAGCTTTATTTTCCACAGCATGTGTTGTGTGATTCTCAGTGTACATAAAGTTTTAAAAATACCGTAGTGAAAGTCTGTCTTATATTTTCATTAGATATGCTCTGTGCAATGAAAGAATGATTCTTTCAAGAACATGCTATTACAGAAACAGTTTTTTTAATCTAGGGTTTTTTCTCCTAACACACTTTGTAGAAAGTTATTAACATGAAATGAATTTCAGTAAATGTATTTGTATGGAAACAGATGCATGTATACAATTCTCTATAGTCCTCCTTATGCTAACAGATACATAGATTATTTGAAGAAATAAGTGGCAATTGTTACAAGAATAATTCCCCCAAATAAATGTTTCCAACAAGTTCCAGGTAGAAGTAATGTAAAGAATTTGTTCTCTGAAAAAGATAGGGAATATGGCTTTTCTATCATCCAGTCATAAGAAAGCTTCAAAATGTATTCAGCTTTGGATTTGGGTTGATGCTCCATCAGAATAATAGTTAGGTGGACAAATAACCTCCTGAAAAATTATCTTTCTCTCCTCTGCCAGGAATTTGATAATGTTATTAATTTCTCAATTTGCTTCATTGTTCTAAAAAAAAGTCTATATAGTTAAAGCTTTTGCAAGCCATGGTACATTCTTTGGTCTAATTCTAGTTTTGTAATTTGTTCAATGAAAAAAAAAAGTAATCCTCTATATGGTACAAGATAAATATATTTTAAAATATGAATTCTTTTATCTTTGATCTGAAGGTCTATCATAATATGTTCCCTGGCTTCAGGCTTTGCTGTGATTTAAAGCCGTGCTTTGTACACAATTCACCTGAGTAGATATGACCCAAGGGTTACCATGGACTGCTGGGGCCTTTTGTTGCTCAGCAAGGAGTGAAAAGGAGCTAGGCCTCTCAGTCTCTAAACAAAGAAATATGGGAAGAATGTGCTAATTAGCGGTGAGAATTGAAGTGTTTAGATGATGTTCTAGGGAAAGAGGCTAAAAAAAGTCATTCTAAGTACATACAACTAAAAATCATGGCTGAACAGAAACTTGGGACACACCAAATTTAGTCAATTTATATCAAGGAAAGAATAAAGTGTGCAGATAAAGACAGAAATATGATGTGAAAGAGCAAGAGCCCTCACCCCACAAGCCTGAATATAAGCAGCAGTAAATGCTGGCTCTCTAACAATGGATCCGTTACACAACTTTAGAACAAGCCACAAATCCACACCACTGCCCTTACAAATGAGCAGGAATCTCCCTTACCACCAAAGGTGCCACCCATTCCAGTCACTGCTGGTGAGTCTCCTGAACATCCTCTTATGTTGTAATCCACCTAAGTACTGTTGATTCGTACTCGAAAAAATGCCGTGACAATTAAACTATCAGACCTTATATTCCTGATATCTGTATTTATTATCTTTGGAGGGGTCTTCTCTGACTGTACATCCCTTTTGTAATAAAAATTTCAGAAACAAAGACCTGGATAAAATAAACAGATGTTTATTCGGGGTCTGTCAGGGCTGTAACCTAGAGACACAGATTCCAGAAACACTTGAATGGTGCTCCCCTGGACTAAAAAATGGAGGAAGCTTATAAAGGCAAAAACTGTAAGGCTGCAGTTAGTTATATAAGTTGTTTGTCAAGAATTATTATTTGGGCTCTGTGTGCATGTGTGCCACTTCAGCTGTATCCAACTCTTTGTGACCCTATAGGCTGTAGCCCACCAGGCTCCTTTGTCCATGGGATTCTCCAGGCAAGAATACTGGGGTATGTTGCTATGCCCTCCTCCAAGGGATCTTCCAGACCCAGGAATTGAATGCACATTTCTCATATCTTTGGCATTGCCAGGCAGGTTCTTCACCACTAGTGCCAACTGGAAAGCCATAATTGGAGCTGGCAACAAGTAAAGGAGCTTGTTAATCTAGGATTGGTTGGGCTCTGAAATGGTTGCCTAGTATTAAGAAGAACAGTGACAGACTTTATTTTCTGTGATTTTGTGCTCCAAAATCACTGCAGATGGTGACTGCAGACATGAAATTAAAAGATGTTTGCTCCTTGGAAGAAAAGCTATGACCAACCTAGACAGCATATTCAAAAGCAGAGAGATTACTTTGTTGACAAATGTTAATCTACTAAAAGCTATGATTTTTCCAGTAGTCATGTATGGATGTGAGATTTGGACCATAAAGAAAGCTGAATGTCAAAGAATTGATGCTTTTGAGCTGTGGTGTTGGGGAAGACTCTTAAGAGTACGTTGGGCTGCAAAGAGGTCAAACCACTTGATACTAAAGAAAGTCAGTCCTGAATATTCACTGGAAGGACTGATGCTAACGCTGAAACTGCAATTCTTTGGCCACCTGATGCAAAGAACTGACTCATTGGAAAAGACCCTAACGCTGAGAAAGATTGAAGGCAGGAGGAGAAGGGGACGACAGAGGATGAGATGTTTGGATGGCATTACCGACTCAAAGGACATGATTTTGAATAAGCTCCAGGAGTTGGTGAAGGACAGGGAAGCCTGTCGTGCTGCAGTCCATGGGGTAGCAGAGAGTTAGACATGACTGAGCAACTGAACTGAACCAACTAAGGGGGACGTTGAGAACATAAATTTGCAGCTAGTGGATGTTTTTCCAAATATGCTTGGTGGTGTCCTTGGGTTTGCTATAGTTCAGAGAGAGTTCAAGTTCTCAGTGGAGCAGGAATGTGTCTGAGACCAGATTCTTATTGGTTGCCTGACCAAACTACAATCACTGCACTATAATTTCAATTTGTCATCACCTCCCACACTTGCATCCCTATATCAATCTAAAGTATCTTTCATGTCACCCAAATATTTTCTCATGTACACCCAAATAATTTCACCATGTACTCTGAAATCTATGAAACATCTGTTTCTTAGAAAATAAACTCGAATTCCTAACTTGTTCTTCTCATTGCTGTAACTTAGACTCATTGTGCTGCTTCCTTTGCTGCCTTCTCTGGATGGTGGGGACTGAGCCCAGCTTGATGCCTTGTTACTTCTAAACTTCTCCCCAGCCCCTCCCTGCCCATCCTTAAATAGCGGGCCCTATTGAGAGAAAGGCCACTCAGATACAGTCATCTCTTCTCTCTATTTTCAAGTAAACTTCAATTTTGTTGATTTTGGAACTTAACATATCTTCCATGCTTTTTGCAGATTTGCCATCAACTTTGCTGATATTCCATCCAGAATATGGAGAAGGCAATGGCACCCCACTCCAGTACTCTTGCCTGGAAAATCCATGGACAGAGGAGCCTGGTAGGCTGCAGTCCATGGGGTCGCTAAGAGTCGGGAACGACTGAGAGACTTCACTTTCACTTTCCACTTTCATGCATTGGAGAAGGAAATGGCAACCCACTCCAGTGTTCTTGCCTGGAGAATCCCGGGGACGGGGGAGCCTGGTGGGCTGCCATCTATGGGTTCGCACAGAGTCAGACACGACTAAAGCGACTTAGCAGCAGCAGCAGCAGCAGCATCCAGAATATCAAAGAACACCCAGCCTTAGTTACTTGATATAGTCACATTCACTTTTTCTCCCTGGTTGGCCAGTCTTAATGATCTTTCTCCTTTTTAATAATGAAGTTTTAGGTTTTTAAAATGTTATGTTCAAACTTATAGTTCCATGTCTTTTCTCCTTCAGTTACCCCTACTACCTTTCTGTCTTAACTTTGAGAACTCCAATTTTGTGACCCGCTAAGTTTTCTGTTTCTGTTTTGCTGTTGTTGCCAACAATTCTATTTATGTATGTCTTAGCTTTCCAGTTTAGGTACAGTGTTAAAAGAACCTCAACCCTCGTTTCACATTGTCCTTCCCTTGAAGTCACCTGGCAAAACTCCAGTCATGGGAAACTCCAGATGTATGTTGTTACAAAATTTTAAACATATTGCTAGTTTGAATTCAGAGGATTCATCCTCAATTGTGCCCTCCATCTTGTGGGATAATCATCTTTTCATTCAGATTCTTCACGTTAGCTATTTAAATTGTTTTCCAATTTCTTTAAGCATTGAACCCTACAAATTTTCCTCTAGCAGCAGAAAAACTCAAATCTCTTTACAGAGAAAATAGTATCAAAGTTCCTGCCATTAAACCTACAAATATATTTGTATTACCATTCACTATTTTTATGTTTCTTTCTGATTCTCTTTACAGTCACTGATTATCTATATTCTGGAGGTCTTTCTCTTGCATACCACAACCCTTCTAACTCTTTAATGAAAGTTTTAACATCTCAGCATATCTTACATTTTAAACAATCACACCCTACCTTCTTCTCCTTAAAGCAAGGTACACAGTTATTGTATTCTCATCCTCATATTGGTTTCCACAATTGCAGCCTCATTTTTCTTTTGAAACAGCCAAACATATTCCAGTATTTACCTGTTTTATTTCTTTAACGTTTGTCTACCCCTCCCTTCACAGCAATCTTTATTTCCGGCAACCCAGTGGAATGACTTTGACAGTGATTAACATTGATGATTTATTGATAGATCATGGCAATTTCATTCAATCAACAGATATATTATCAGAATAGCAAAACAATAGTGATTTTACTATGTAGTAGTCCATAGGAAACATAATTAATTGCCAGAGTTGAAATAATGTGCCTTTGTTTATAGAATCATAGACAATTGTATTTTTAAAGAAATACAGGTGTTTTAGAAATTCAAAAGTATTGAGAGTGAGACATTAACACTACCATCATAGTTAAAAAATGAAATGAATTTCTTTTATAAGCTTTATAATCTAGGTTTGTTAAATATAGATTGTGAGCTTGCCATTTTCCCAGCCCCATATGGAACATTTTAGACTAGAGTTCAGAAAACGGTGATTCAAAAATTATTTAGACCAACACTACTTTTTGTCATCAAGAAAAAAAGAACACATAATCTGTATACTGTTGAAGGCATTTTAAAATAGATTTGATACTTTGCTTTCTTTGCTAATTCATTAATTTTCATTGAAAAATAAAATATTTTTTGAATTTTTATCTTTTGATATGTATGCTCTTCCTTTACTGAAAATCTGACTGCCTGAAATAATATGTTGTACATCCAGAATAATGTTGTTTCAAGTGCTGTTACATCCTGTCAGTAAGTACATTGTTTAAATGACTTTACAGATTGATAAGCAACTGTGTGCAACATGAGAGTGCTAGTCTCTCCATGTAAGGGTCAGAAACTAAGTTGGAAGAAACTGAACAGTTGTGATTCTCTCAAGATTGTCTTCTAACTTAGCAATAAGTGTGAAACCTTTACATCACGTAAAACTTTTAAAATGATAGTTTTGTTAACATAGATAAAACACTCCAGAGTCTATGAGAAATCAACACATATATTAACACTCATTTTACAGAATTGTTTTAATTTCAGGTCTAATCATCAAATCACTTATTTGCATATTTTTCACCACCATTATTTTTGTTACCATAGTGTTTGCTGTATTCATGGCATTGTTCAGATACTCTATGAATGAAACTGTGGCCTAGGCTTAACTCTGTGTAAAATAATAGTTAAAGACTAGTACTAAAGGAAATTTGGTTTTAGTAGATATTTATGTGCTAAAATAGAACTTCTTTATTTTAGTCTTTGTGGGGTGGTAATAGTTATTTTTCACTGTTCAAATGAGCAGAAAAGCATGGCTTTTTGGTAGATATGGGATATAAAATTACTATATAATGACCCAACTTTTAAACCTAATGTCTAATTGACTTGAGATACTGAGGCTTGAAAGATTGATTTCTAATTTAAGTATTCTTTGAGTGAGCTAAAATATATGCATGTTCCTAGTTAAGCCCAGATTGATTCAGGTATTTGCATAAGACCAGTATCTATCTATTTAGGAGATGTTACTCCAGGCATTTATAACATGCAAAGCTCTAAGGATTTTTGCAATTTTTTAGGCAGCAAAAACTAAAGAAACATATAATTAAATGTGTTGGTCAGATCAATAAGATGTAATAACACTTGTAATTAGGTTGCTTAAATAAGTATTTAATTTGTTTGTATACAGTTGTTAGTTATTTGAAAGTCATTTAACTGTTAGAAGATAAATAATTTATTGTTTTCTCTGTAGTTAAACTGAGAACCATGGTGCTAAAGTATAGTTTTGAGCTAATTTTGTTTAGGCATTGACTATAGGTTCTTTAAATGTAAACAAGTATATTACGGTTTACCCCTCTTGTTGACAATACAATAAATCAAATATTTAATCTGATTTTTAGCATTGTTCAAACTGATGGTATAACACAAGGGTTGAAAAATGTTTTATGTAAAACTCAAGTAATATTTTCAGCTTCTTGGGCCAAAAAGTCCCTGTAACAACCATTCAAGCCTGCTATTTTTAGCAGGATATCAGAGATAGATAGTATTTAAGAAAGTGAGTCTGCCTGTGCTGTGATAAAACTTTCCTTGAAAAAACTAGAGTCAGCTTGGATTTAGTTTGACCACTCATATAGAAAATAGCACTACAATTAACATGAATTAGAAAGTAATATAGTGTCTAGGAGATTACATTCTCAAAAAAAAAGTTCTAAATTTTTATTTTAAATGAATTCAGAGACAAGTGTTTCTCTGTCTAACAATAAGTTCAAATTATTAAATACCACTTTAGGAATACTAGAAATATTTTAAAATAGAAAAAGCTTATCTGCTTGAGAGATCAAGATTGAAATTGAAAAATATCATAAAACAAAGCAATGTCAAAGCTGTTGCATGTCATCTACTTGTCACACAATTTGGTCTTCTGAATCTACTCTGAGTCTCGATCTTGCAACTACAGCTGAAATGAACATTTTATAGAAGGAAATATTAGAAAGAATTTGGTTATCTCAGGGTTTTTAAGATATTTTATTTTTGCTTCTCACAGGGCAAAGTTTTCCTCATTAATAACTAGGCTGGCAAATATGCAGTGCTTAGTAAATCTAAGTAGCATAAAATAATGTGTAAATATTCATTTTCCCCCATGAAACTTAATTTTTTTTTTTAAATGCACTGTTGCTGACCAAAGTTTTAGGTAGCTAACAAAATTATAAGAACCTTATCATTGAGAGAATGAACTTTTCCCCTGTCACTGTAAACAATCAACTCATTTATCAATATTGAACACCAATTATGCCTAGGCACTGCTATTATGTCTACTTGGGACTAAAACCCATAAATATATTATAGAATATTTATTTTTAATTTTCTGTCCTTTCTATCTAGATCTTTAACAATCTTGGAAGGAAAAAAACGATAATTATGAAAACTGTATCCAGGGCAATTTCAAGAAGAAAAGCTCATTCAATTTGTTATAGGAATGGGTGACAGGTATAGTATCTAACAAAATTTATTGGAGTTTCTCATGATACACTTTAATATTTAACATGCACTTCATTCCTGGGAATCCAATATGTGGCACCATTGAACGTACTAAAAAATGGACAATTAAATGAGGCATGACTAATTTCCTCCCCAACTTCTCACTCCTTGATGTGTGTGTGTGTGTGTGTGCCTGAACATGTGTTTCATAATGTTGTGACTGGGGACTAATTCTTCCTCTTTGTACTAAATTGACTAAGTGAAATACAAGCATCATTCCTTATGTTCAGGATCATGTGACTATCACTTTTGTAACAGAGTAATCACAAATAGAACGATAGTTTCATCCTTACATGTGAATTTGGGGGAAGTGTACAAAGTCTACAAAGTAAGAAGTCAATGGGAAATGTGATTTTGATGACTATTTTAGTTTCCTGGATTCCTCATAGAAAGTGATATGCCACCTCTCAAACAAAATGGGAATGCTTTCCCCAACACTTCCAGATTTTCTTTCTCATCTTTAGTTTCATTAACCAGTACCAGAAAATAAATTATTTTCTTTAAATTCTACAAAATCTATAGATATTTTGTATGTTGTTGGATATGGTTTTCTGTAAAGGAATCAGGATATCACAATCAGGAGCAACATTCTGAGCTAGGTGTACAGGCAGTAAAAAAATATTATAAATAAGAAATACCACTATAAAAGATATACTTATATAAACTGGAAAAAAATCCAAGATAATTTTATAAACTGAAGTATTCCTAAAAACCTAAAAAGATCTTGATCTTTTATGAAAGAATATTAATTTTTATTTCACTTATCCAGCATACTTGAGGAAACCTTTCTAAAAACCATCTATCAACCTATTCAGAAGAGCCTTTTATATGGCAAACATTTTCACTTCTCAGAAGGGGTTCAAGAAGACAAAAGGAACAAGAAAAAATGCATACCTAAAATGAGCAGACAGGGGTGTTGTTAAACGTCAAGAAGAACTTCTGAGGATATTAAAAATCTTTCTGTTTTTTAATTGAAGTATGGTTTATGTACAGTGTGTTAGTTTCAGGTGTACACCAAAGTGATTCAGTTTTGAATATGTATATACATACATACATACATATATATATGTATATATAATCTTTTTTTTTTTCGTGTTCACAACTTTCCTTTATTTATTTATTTATTTTTTTTTACTTTACAATATTGTATTGGTTTTGCCATACATCAACATGAATCTGCCACAGATGTACACGTGTTGCCCTGAACCCTCCTCCCACCTCCCTACCCATACCATCCCTCTGGGTCATCCCAGTGCACCAGCCCCAAGCATCCTATATCCTGCATCAAACCTGGACTGGCAATTCGTTTCTTATATGATATTATACATGTTTCAATGCCATTCTTCCAAATCATCCCACCCTCTGCCTCTTCCACAGAGTCCAAAAGACTATTCTATACATCTGTGTCTCTTGTGCTGTCTTGCATACAGGGTTATCGTTACCATCTTCCTAAATTCCGTACATATGCATTAGTATACTGTATTGGTGTTTTTCTTTCTGGCTTACTTCACTCTGTATAATAGGCTCCAGTTTCATCCACCTCATTAGAACCGATTCCAATGTATTCTTTTTAATGGCTGAGTAGTACTTCATTGTGTGTATGTACCACAGCTTTCTTAACCATTCATCTGCTGATGGACATCTAGGTTGCTTCCATGCCCTGGCTATTATAAGCAGTGCTGCGATGAACATTGAGGTACATGTGTCTCTTTCAATTCTGGTTTCCTCAGTGTGTATGCCCAGCAGTGGGATTGCTGGGTCATAAGGCAGTTCTATTTCCAGGTTTTTAAGGAATCTCCACACTGTTCTCCATAGTGGTAGTACTAGTTTGCATTCCCACCAACAGTGTAAGAGGGTTCCTTTTTCTCCACACCCTCTCTAGCACTTATTGCTTGTAGACTTTTGGATCACAGCCATTCTGACTGGCATGAAATGGTAACTTTTGATTTCCATGTCTCTGATAATGAGTGATGTTAAGCATCTTTTCATGTGTTTGTTAGCCATCTGTATGTCTTCTTTGGAGAAATGTCTATTTAGTTCTTTGGCCTATTTTTTGATTGGGTCATTTATTTTTCTGGAATTGAGCTGCAAGAGTTGCTTGTATGTTTTTGAGATTAGTTATTTGTCAGTTGCTTCATTTACTGTTATTTTCTCCCATTCTGAAGGCTGCCTTTTCACCTTGCTTATAGTTTCCTTTGTTGTACAGAAGCTTTTAATTTTAATTAGGTCCCATTTGTTTATTTTTGCTTTTATTTCCAATATTCTGGGAGATGGGTCATAGAGGATCGTGCTGTGATTTATGTCAGAGAGTGTTTTGCCTATGTTCTCCTCTAAGAGTTTTATAGTTTCTGATCTTACGTTTAGATCTTTCATCCATTTTGAGTTTACTTTTGTGTATGGTGTTAGAAAGCATTGTAGTTCATTCTTTTACACGTGGTTGACCAGTTTTCCCAGCACCACTTGTTAAAGACATTGTCTTTTCTCTATTGTATATTCTTGCCTCTTTTGTCAAAGATAAGGTGTCTATAGGCATGTGGATTTATCTCTGGGCTTTCTATTTTGTTCCATTGATCTACATTTCTGTCTTTGTGCAAGTACCATACTGTCTTGATGACTGTGGCTTTGTAAGAGAGCCTGAAGTCAGGCAGGTTGATTCCTCCAGTTCCATTCTTCTTTCTCAATATTGCTTTGGCTATTCAAGGTTTTTTGTATTTCCATACAAATTGTGAAAGTATTTGTTCTAGCTCTGTGAAAAATACCATTGGTGGCTTGATAGGGATTGCATTGAATCTACAGATTGCTTTGGGTAGTATACTCATTTTCACTATATTGATTCTTCCGATCCATGAACATGATATATTTCTCCATCTATTAGTGTCCTCTTTGATTTCTTTCACCAGTGTTTTATAGTTTTCTATATATAGGTCTTTAGTTTCTTTAGGTAGATATGTTCCTAAGTATTTTATTATTTTCATTGCAATGGTGAATGGGATTGTTTCCTTAATTTCTCTTTCTATTTTCTAATTATTAATGTATAGGAATTTAAGGGATTTCTATGTGTTGATGTTATATCCTGCAACTTTACTATATTCATTGATTAGCTCTAGTAATTTTCTGGTGGAGTCTTTAGGGTTTTCTATATAGAGGATCATGTCATCTGCAAACAGTGAGAGTTTTACTTCTTCTTTTCCAATTTGGATTCCTTTTCTTTCTTTTTCTGCTCTGATTGCTGTGGCCAAAATTTCCAAAACTATGTTGAATAGTAATGGTGAAAGTGGGCACCCTTGTCTTGTTCTTGACGTTAGGGGAAATGTGTTCAGTGTTTCACCATTGAGGATAATGTTTGCTGTGGGTTTGTTATATATAGCTTTTATTATGTTGAGGTATGTCCCTTCTATTCCTGCTTTCTGGAGAGTTTTTATCATAAATAGATGTTGAATTTTGTCAAGGGCTTTCTATGCATCTATTGAGATGATCATATGGCTTTTATTTTTCAATTTGTTAATGTGGTGTATTACATTGATTGATTTGCAGATATTGAAGAATACTTGCATCCCTGGGATAAAGCCCACTTGGTCATGGTCATGGTGTATGACCTTTTTAATGTGTTGTTGGATTCTAATCCCTAGAATTTTGTTAGGGTTTTTTGCATCAATGTTCATCAGTTATGTTGGCCTGTAGTTTTCGTTTATTGTGGCATCTTTGTCAGGTTTTGGTATTAGGGTGATGATGACCTCATAGAATAAGTTTGGAAGTTGACCTTCCTCTGCAATTTTCTGAAAGAGTTTGAGTAGGATAGGTGTTAGCTATTCTCTAAATTTTTGGTAATGTTCAGCTGTGAAGCCATCTGGACCTGGGCTTTTGTTTGCTGGAAGAGTTCTGATTACAGTTTCAATTTCTGTGCTTGTGATGGGTCTGTTAAGATTTCTTATTTCTTCCTGGTTCAGTTTTGGAAAGTTGTACTTCTCTAAAAATTTGTGCATTTCTTCCACGTTGTCCATTTTATTGGCATATAGTTGCTGATAGTAGTCTCTTATGATCCTTTCTATTTCTGTGTTGTCTGTTGTGATCTCTCCATTTTCATGTATACATATTCTTTTGTAGATTATTTTTCCTCGTCACTTCAGGTCAGTTCAGTTGCTCAGTCATGTCCAACTCTTTGCGACCCCATGAATGGCCGCACACCAGGTCTCCCTGTCCATCACCAACTCCCGGAGTTCACTCAAACTCACGTCCATCAAGTTGGTGATGCCATCCAGCCATCTCATCCTCTGTTGTCCCCTTTTCCTCTTGCCCCCAATCCCTCCCAGAATCAGATACTTTCCAATGAGTCAACTCTTCACATGAGGTGGCCAAAGTACTGGAGTTTCAGCTTTAGCATCATTCTTTTCAAAGAACACCCAGGGCTGATCTTCAGAATGGACTGGTTGGATCTCCTTGCAGTCCAAGGGACTCTCAAGAGTCTTCTCCAACACCTCAGTTTTTCCTCATAGATATGGAGTGTAGTTTCCTCTACTATACAGTAGGTCCTCATTGGGGATTTTTTTCATATAAAAATAGTGTGTATATGTTAATCCCAAAATCCTAATTTACCTGTGCTCCCTGCATTTATCCTTTGCAATCATAAGTTTGCTTTCTATGTCTATGATTATATTTCTGTTTTGTAAATGTGTTCACTTGTATTTTTTTTTTTTTATATTACACATATAAGCAAAAGCATATGATATTTGCCTTTCTCTGTCTGGCTTGCTTCAGTATGACAGTCTCTAGGTCGTTCCATGTTGCTGCAGATGACATTGTTTCTTTATTTTCTATGACTGAGTAATATCCTATTGTGTGAATATAGCACATCTTCTTCATCCATTAGTTTGTCCATGGACATTCAGGTTGCTTCCATGTCTTGGCTATTGTAAATATGGCTGCAGTGTACACTGGGGTGCATGTGCCTATTTGAACTGTAGTTTTCTCCATATATATGACCAGGAGTGGGGTCACTGCAAAATATGGCAACTCTATTTTTACCTTTTGATGGAAACTCCATACTGTTCACCATTGTGGCTGCACCAATTTATATTCCTACAAACAATAAAGAAGAATTCCCTCTTCTCCATACCCTTTCCAGCCTTTATTATTTGTAGACTTTTTGATGATGGTCATTTTGACTGGTGGGAGGTAATACTTTATTATAGTTTTATTAGAGAAATGTAAATCAATTAGTAATGCTGGGCATCTTTTCGTGCATCTTTTGACCATCTATGTGTATAATTTTGCAGAATGTTTATTTAAATCTTCTGCCAAATTATTTTAGTAGGTTGTTTGTTATTAGGGGCTTCCCTGGTGGCTCAGTTGCTATTGAGTTGTATAAGATGTTGTATATTTTGGAAATTAATCCTTTGTCGGTTGCATCCTTGGTAATATTTTCACCTGTTCCATAGATTGTCTTTTTGTTTTGTTTATGGTTCCTTTGCTGCACAAAAGCTTTTAAATTTAATCAGGTCCCACTTATTTCCATTAGCCTAGGAGACAAATCCAAAATGGTACTGCTGCAATTTATGTCAGAGAGTTCTGCCTATGTTTCCCTGTAGGCGACTCGTTGTATCTGGTCTTACATTTAAGTTTCTCATCCATTTTGAGTTTATTTTATATATGGTGTTAGAGAATATCCCAATTTCATCCTTCTACATGTAGCTGTGCAGTTTTCCCAGCACTACTTATTGAAGTCTGTCTTTTCTGAATTGTATATTCTTACCTTTGTTAAAGATTAATTGACCACAACTGCATGGTTTTATTTCTGGACTCTCTATTCTGTCCCATCTATCTATATTTATGTTTTTGTGCCAGTACTATGCTATTATTATCACTGTATCTTTGTGGTATAGTCTGAAGTCAGGGAACCTGATTCATCTAGTTTCACTTTTCTTTATCAAGATTACTTTGGCTGTTTGGGTTTTTTTTGTATATCCATATAAATTAAAATATGTTTTCTTCTAGTTCTGTGAAAAATGTCATTAGTAATTTGATAGGGATTTCATTAAATCTGTATGTTGCCTTGGGTAGTATGGTGATTCTAATGACAGTGATTCTCCCAGTCCAATAACATGGTATATCTTTTCATCTGTTTATATTATCTTTAATTTATTTCATCAGCATCTTATAATTTTTGGAGTAAAGGTCTCTTCCTTTGGTAAATTTATTCCTGTGTATTTTATTCTTTTTAATATGATGGTAAACAAGGTTGCTTTGTTAATTTCTCTTTCTGATATGGAACTAGTCATCCAAGTCCAAGAAGTGCAAAAACCTTTCTGGTTTTAAAAGTATTTTGAAATTATAGTGGATATGAGTAATTTCTTTGAATTTTCTTCACCCTTCATTTTTCACTTCACAGTAATTAAAAACAAATGTTTACAAAAACATTGAAACAAGTGGTTTAAGCAGAAAATTAAGCTAAAACTAGTACATTAACATTAACCATCCAAAACAAAATTTCACTAATATTTGTTTTGGGGGTGTACTTAAGTCCACAAAAACACCTGCTTCGGCTATGGATTTTATATTGGAAGGGAATTTGCAATACTAAACATTAAAGATTACAAGAGTCTTCAAAGTCATCTCATGTAAATTTTACCCTCTATTTCTCCTACTTTCCAGGTTTATATATAATTACTGTGTAATTATATATATATATATCTGAAAATATATATATTAATACATGTTGGCTCTACCTTATTCTTATGATATTTAAGGTAAACCTTATAGATTAAAAATAATGTTTTAACATATAAATGATCTAAATCAATAACTTGAAAATAATTTCTTTTTGTAGATAATAACTTGTCAAGAATCAATATTCTCTGACCAAATTACTTTGTGAATTTGGTACCTTGTAACTTTTTTTCTGTAATGAATGTAAATGATGAACAGATGAGAGAGAATATTTTCATGTTTATACGCAACCCAATTTTGTTTGCTAATCACTGAGCCAAATATAGCTGTGGTCACATATGTTCAAAAGATGTCATTTTATTTTTCCTGTACCAATGTATTATTCCCCATTGATCTACTATTAGGCATTTTTCTCCTCCTATCCAACCAGTCCATTCTGAAGGAGATCAGCCCTGGGATTTCTTTGGAAGGAATGATGCTAAGGCTGAAACTCCAGTACTTTGGCCACCTCATGCGAAGAGTTGACTCATTGGAAAAGACTCTGATGCTGGGAGGGATTGGGGGCAAGAGGAAAAGGGGACAACAGAGGATGAGATGGCTGGATGGCATCACTGACTCGATGGACATGAGTTTGAGTGAACTCCGGGAGTTGGTGATGGACAGGGAGGCCTGGCGTGCTGTGATTCATGGGGTAGCAAAGAATCGGACACGATTGAGCCACTGAACTGAACTGATAGTGTATGTAACTTTCACCCACGGTCATTTCTTAATACTAAACTACAAATGTGTTACATGATTTTGTTAAAAGCTATAGTTAAAATTTTAGGAGGCAAAGAATGACTTAGGCATAAATAGTAAAAGTGAAAGTCGCTCAGTCGTGTCCAACTTTTTGCCACCCCATGGACTATACAGTCCTTGGAATTTTTCATGCCAGGATACTGGAGTGGGTAGCAGTTCCCTTCTCCAGGGGATCTTCCCAATCCAGGGATTGAACCCACGTCTCCCACATTGCAGGCGGATTCTTTATCAGCTGAGCCACAAGGTAAGCCCAAGAATACTGGAGTGGGTAACCTATCCATCCCCAGTGGATCTTCCCGACCCAGGAATCAAACTGGGGTCTCCTGCATTGAAGGCAGATTCTTTAACAACTGAGCTATCAGGGAAGCCCCTTAGGCATAGAGGTACTTCTAAATTCAGGAGTTAATGTGAATTTTACTTCTCAGTTGAAGAAATACCACTTGAAAGAAAAAAGCCAGCCTGAGTTTGAAGCAATGAGTTAAACAATTCTCAAGAAAAAAAACAAAAGATGCTGTGGGAATAAATAGGCCTTGGTAGGCCAGAGGGAATGGAGGACTTCTCCCAGCCAGATTGGAACTTTTAGAAACAAAGACAATGAAGCATACAAAACAAAGATTAGGATGAAAATGCAAAGGAGATGGTAGGAAATGCAAATGAGAATAAGATCCCAAAGACAGACATCAAATTTGCTCCTTCAAGCTCCATTTTATTTCCTCTGCAAAAGTCAAGATAAGAACTTTCTTTTGTCTTACTGCATTACAGATTTAGAGATCTCATTAATGAGGATACTGAGAAATCTCTCCACAACTAATAAATTTAAGGAATAAAATGATACTGATAATTCTATCTCTTTTGAAAATTCAGTTCAGTTCAGTTCAGTCACTCAGTCATGTCCGACTCTTCGCGACCCCATGAATTGCAGCACGCCAGGCCTCCCTGTCCATCACCAACTCCTGGAGTTCACTGAGACTCATGTCCATCGAGTCAGTGATGCCATCCAGCCATCTCATCCTCTGTCGTCCCCTTCTCCTCCTGCCCACAATCCCTCCCAGCATCAGAGTCTTTCCCAATGAGGCAACTCTTCGCATGAGGTGGCCAAAGTACTGGAGTTTCAGCTTTAGCATCATTCCTTCCAAAGAAATCCCAGGGCTGATCTCCTTCAGAATGGACTGGTTGCATCTCCTTGCAGTCCAAGGGACTCTCAGACTTCTCCAACACCACAGTTCAAAAGCATCAATTCTTCGGCGCTCAGCCTTCTTCACAGTCCAACTCTCACAGCCATACATGACCACAGGAAAAACCATAGCCTTGACTAGACGAACCTTTGTTGGCAAAGTAATGTCTCTGCTTTTCAATATGCTATCTAGGTTGGTCATAACTTTCCTTCCAAGGAGTAAGCGTCTTTTAATTTCATGGCTGCAGTCACCATCTGTAGTGATTTTAGAACCCACAAACATAAAGTCTGACACTGTTTCCAATGTTTCCCCATCTATTTCCCATGAAGTGATGGGACCAGATGGCATGATCTTCGTTTTCTGAATGTTGAGCTTTAAGCCAACTTTTTCACTCTTCTCTTTCACTTTCATCAAGAGGCTTTTTAGTTCCTCTTCACTTTCTGCCATAAGGGTGGTGTCATCTGCATATCTGAGGTTATTGATATTTCTCGCTGCAATCTTGATTCCAGCTTGTGCTTTCTCCAGCCCAGCATTTCTCATGATATATTCTGCATATAAGTTAAAAAATCAGGGTGACAATATACAGCCTTGACGTACTCCTTTTCCTATTTGGAACCAGTCTGTTGTTCCATGTCCAGTTCTAACTGTTGCTTCCTGACCTGCATACAGATTTCTCAAGAGGCAGGTCAGGTGGTCTGGTATGCCCATCTCTTTCAGAATTTTCCAGAGTTTATTGTGATCCACACAGTCAAAGGGTTTGGGATAGTCAATAAAGCAGAAATAGATGTTTTTCTGGAACTCTTGCTTTTTCCATGATTCAGCGGATGTTGGCAATTTGGTTCCTCTGCCTTTTCTAAAACCAGCTTAAACATCAGGCAGTTCATGGTTCACATATTGCTGAAGCCTGGCTTGGAGGATTTTGAGCATTACTTTGCTAGCATGTGCGATGAGTGCAATTGTGCAGTAGTTTGAGCATTCTTTGGCATTGCCTTTCTTTGGGATTGGAATGAAAACTGGCCTTTTCCAGTCCTGTGGCCACTGCTGAGTTTTCCAAATTTGCTGGCATATTGAGTGCAAAACTTTCATAGCATCATCGTTCAGGATTTGAAATAGCTCAATTGTAATTCCATCACCTCCACTGGCTTTGTTCGTAGTGATGCTTTCTAAGGCCCACTTGACTTCACATTCCAGGATGTCTGGAAATTTGAAAATTAGTTCTTACCAAAATAATGGACAACTTTTCTGAATATATATACATATATTTTTTTTTTCTTTTTACTGAACTATAATTGCTTCACAATGTTGTGGTCTCTGCCATGCATCAATATGAATCAATCATGATTATATACACACACACACACACACACACACACACATATATATATATCTGCTTCCTCTTGAGCCTCCCTCCCTCTAAAATTTGTTTTTATTACAATATTTAAAATCTTTAATCCTCATTTGAATTTATTTCCCTTTATTTGAAGTTTTATTATTCTTGATTTTGTTCTTTTATGGTAAATATAAAAATATTTAATACTTTTATTCCTACTTTTAACCCCCTAATTATACACACATGCAATTAATTTTACCTGCTTTAGCAGAAAATTAGCAAGAAAAATTAGGGAATCCCCACCATAAGTTGGAGAAGGTGATGGCATCCCACTCCTGTACTCTTGCCTGGAAAATCCCATGGACGGAGGAGCCTGGTAGGCTGCAGTCCATGGGTTCGTGGAGAGTCTGACACGACTGAGCGAATTCACTTTCACTTTTCACTTTCATGCATTGGAGAAGGAAATGGCAGCCTACTCCAGTGTTCTTGCCTGGAAAATCCCAGGGACGGCGGAGCCTGGTGGGCTGCCGTCTATGAGGTCACACAGAGTCGAACATGACTGAAGTGACTTAGCAACACCATAAGTTATATGCTCATAATCTAAAACTCCTAGTAACTAGTACCAATCTTTAACGTTTCACCCTCCAGATGGTAAGTTTTTGAGAGCATATCAAGAGCCAATACATAAAATAGCTGGAGGCTGTGCAAGTACACTATGAATAAATGTGAAATGAATAACTATCAGATAAGCTGACTAAATAGTTCCCTATTTAATGTTAAATAACACATGCAAATTCATTGACCTAATACATTTGACTGAGTTCTGTTAGGCATCACTAAGATGGCTGCTGGCAATTCCCCTTGTTTATCGCCACTGAGATCCTTATAATAGGCAGGTACATTTTTTTTTTCCTTCTGCAAGATAGCTTCCTTTATACATAAACAGTTTCTTTGAAATGGAGTTTTCTTTTCCCTGAGCCAGATTTTCCAATCTTAAAAGTAAAATTTTATCAGTGCTAAAACTAAGCATTTTTACATATTGTCTGGCATTAGTGTTCTGTTGTACATGCATTTTTAAAACACTTAATGAGCCCACCGATTGTGAAATGTCATCTATTAAAATTTCACATACTTTCAAATGGAGCATTAAATTTATCATACACAGACTAAATTAAGATAGGAGAACCAAGGCTGAACATAATGGATTAGCAAGAATGTGAAAGAAATCAATGATTCAGCATTTTCAATTAATAGTATATTAAATTTCTGCAAAGCTGCTGAGCTTTGATAAAAGCATCCATATTCCTTAATATTGTTGAGATAAAGAAGCTCTCTACAAGGCCTCATATACATGGTGACTGGCATTCCTAGCAAGATTCAATATATTAAAGGTATACATCAACTATGAACTCCATGTATAAATTTATTTTTCCTTCTCCATTAAATATAATTGAGTCTCGGTCTGTTCAAATACAGGAAAATAATTTTTTCTTCTAATACATATGCATATATTCTCTTGGTATTCAAGTGTTTTTATTTTAAGTTTTAAAATATTGGAATGAAACCATCCAATTTCTCTTAATTGAATAAGGACTTAACTACATTAATTTTTAAAAACACATGATTTCTTCAATTTAATGGTTGTAATTATTTCCTAGTTTTGCAAATTAAAAAGAGATGATTCATTTAAAAATTCACTGAACACCAAAAAGTTGATGTGGTTGTGGAAAACAGTGGATAAAACTGATACATTTCTTTCTGAAACTCTAGAAAAGTATATTTATTATCTGTATAATGTGAAAAAGTTATGACAAACTTAATGGCTTAACATGATACACAGTTGTAATTTCACAGTGTTTGTGTGTCAAGAATCTGGAGACTGTTTCTTGGTCCTTGGCTTCAGGGTCTCTCATGAAACTACAGTTAAGTTGTCAATATTTCCTGGGTTTCATATGAAGATCTTGTAAGGCAAGTGTAGAGAAAGAGAGAAAGAGCCAGGCAATCAGGCAAGAAAAGGGTAATTTATTAGAGAGAAAAGAAAGGGTGACTGGCTCTTAAGGAGAACTTCAGTGTCAGACTTTATTTTGGGGGGCTCCAATATCACTGCAGATGGTGATTGCAGCCATGAAATTAAAAGACACTTACTCCTTGGAAGGAAAGTTATGACCAACCTAGATAGCATATTCAAAAGCAGAGTCATTACTTTGCCAACAAAGGTCCGTCTAGTCAAGGCTATGGTTTTTCCAGTGGTCATGTATGGATGTGAGAGTTGGACTGTGAAGAAAGCTGAGCGCTGAAGAATTTATGCTTTTGAACTGTGTTGTGGAGAAGACTCGTGAGAGTCGCTTGGACTGCAAGGAGATCCAACCAGTCCATTCTAAAGGAGATCAGTCCTGGGATTTCTTTGGAAGGAATGATGCTAAAGCTGGAACTCCAGTACTTTGGCCACCTCATGTGAAGAGTTGATTCATTGCTGGGAGGGATTGGGGGCAGGAGGAGAAGGGGACGACAGAGGATGAGATGGCTGGATGGCATCACCGACTCGATGGAAGTGAGTTTGAGTGAATTCCAGGAGTTGGTGATGGACAGGGAGGCCTGGCGTGCTGCAATTCATGGGGTTGCAAGCAGTCAGACACGACTGAGTGACTGAACTGAACTGAAGGTTCTCCTTTTCTGACGGAGTCCTTCTTGTATCCCACCAATGAAAAATTCCCTGAAGGGATGGTCATGTAGCCGGAGGTCTGGAATCTGGTGGTCTTGCAGCTTTGAGAAGATCAGTGCCACTGAGATAACAGGATGCCATTTGGGCAATTTTGTCAGTCTCACAGATCACTGTGATTTTATTCTTTGTTTGTGAGGTCGAGGAGTCATCTTGTCAGTGAGATCCCATGTAGGCTCTTTCACATCTAATTGGGGAAGGATTCAATTCCAAACGCATTTACATGGCTGTTGCCAGGCTTGACTTGATTTGGGGATGTTAACCTGAGGATTTCTGTTTTCTAGCTGGCTGTTGACCAGTGGTCACCCTTAGTTCTCTGCCACATGGGCTTCCCTGGCATGGCAACTTGCTTCATCAAACCAGCAAGGGAGAGAGGAATAAAATAATCCACTAGATAGAAGTTACAATTCTCTTTTAACCTAATCCCAGAAGGTGTACCATTGCCGTATTCTATTTTTCAGAAGCAAGTTACCAGGCCAGCCATGTTCAGGATAAAGGATTACATAACAACTTGCATGCCAAAGATAGAGATCACTGTGTGCTTCCCTGGTAGCTCAGCTGGTAAAGAATCCACCTGCAGAATGGGAGACCTGGGTTCAATCCTTAGGTTGGGAATATCCCTTTGGAGAAGGGAATGGCTACCCACTCCAGTATGCTGGCCTGGAGAATTCCATGGACTATATAGTCAATGGGGTTGCAAAGAGTAAGACACAACTGAGTGACTTTCACTTTCACTTCACTTTAAGAATCATTGTAAGCCATCTTAGAGTTTGGTCACAACAGGATATTAATTGCAAGAGAAACTTCTTGCAATTACAAAAAAGCAGCATTATGTTCAATATAAGAGAGAGGTGTGTGTAGGACCAAATGATAGTGTTCAACTTTGATATTTAGAAGCTACAAAGGAAACCATGTTGAAGAATAATTTTTTCCTTAAAAGTATTTCATCATTTTTAAAATTCGATTATCCAAATTGTATTCTTCATTGATGGTGTAGTGTTGCATTATAATGACTGGGAATGTGTTTTGAAAAATACAGTTGAAAAAAATAGTAAGATCATGCATATATCTTTAAAAAAAAAAATCAGTCCTCCATACTCCCAAAAGGGATATCATATAATAAAAACAAACATGTAAACAGTAACACCAGGAAGAATTCTTATGCATGCTTGTGTATTCAGTCATTCAATCATGTCCAAATCTTTATGACCCCATGGACAATAGCCTGTCAAACTCTTCTGTCCCTGGAATTTTCCAGGCAAGTATACTGGAGGGGGTTGCCATTTCCTTCTCTGTCATGATCTTCCCTACCCAGGGATCAAACCTGAGTCTCTTGAGTTGGCAAGTGGATTCTTTACCACTGCACTACCTGGAGCTATGTTAAAGTAAGTCTTTGATGCTGGTGCTGCTAAGTTGCTTCAGTCATTTCCGACTCTATGCGACTCCACAGGCGGCAGCCCACCAGGCTCCCCCATCCCTGGTATTCTCCAGGCAAGAACATTGGAGTGGGTTTCCATTTTAGTCAAATACAATTAATGAAACATTTGAAATTCTTAAAAATGGGTCAAAAAGAACACTGAGTATACTCAATGGAAACAAGGCATTGTCTTGTTCACCACCAACATTATCTGATTTTCTTGGGTTTCTGAGACTTGCTATGTTTTTAAATTAAAATGATTTGGTTGGTGCAAAAGCAATTTCGGTTTTGCATTGTTGGTTTTTGCAGTTGGATAATGAATACATTCCTAAATAAATGTGGTTATGTTTTACATCGTTTTAATGCACACTTCTATGTGTATGTTTTTTTTTTTTTTTTTGCTAATATCATTACTTGCTATTTATTTTATATTTTAGACTAGGGAAACGATGTTACACAAAAAACACATTTGAATGATTTTCTTATTTGAGTTAAAAATGTGTTCTAAGACATCAGAGACAACTTGCAACATCAACAATGCATTTGGCCAAGGAACTGATAAGGAATGTACAGTACAGTGGTTGTTCAAGAAATTTTGCAAAGGAGATAAGAGCCTTGGAGATGAGGAGCTCAGTGGCCAGCTATCAGAAGTTGACCAATGACCAATTGAGAGGATCATTGAAGCCAAACCTCTTAAAACTACATAAGAAGTTGCTAAAGAGCTCAGCATTGGCCATTTTATGGTCGTTCAGCATTTAAAGCAAATTGGAAAGGTGAAAAAGCTTGGTTTACTGGGTATCTCATAAGCTGATAAAAAAAAAATCGGTATTTTGAAGCGATTCTATGCAACTACAATGAACCACTTCTCAGTTGGATTGCAATGTGCAATGAAAAGTATATTGTATATGACAACTGGTGATGGTTGGACTGAGAAGAAGCTCCAATGCACTTCCCAAAGCCAAACTTACACGAAAAAATGGACATGGTCACTGTTTGGTGATCTGCTGCCCGTCTGATCCACTACAACTTTCTGAATCGGGAAAAACCATTACATCTGAGCAATATGCTCAGCAAATCAGTGAGATGCACCTAAAACTGCACAATGCCTATAGCTAGCATTGGTCAACAGAATGGGCCCAATTCTTCTCCAAAATAAGGCCCAACCACACATCACACAACCGATGCTTCAAAAGTTGAATGAATTGGGCTACGAAGTTTTGCCTCATCTGCTGTATTCACCTGACTTCTCACCAACCAACTACCACTTCTTTAAGCGTCTTAACAACTTTTTACAGGGAAAATGCTTCCACAAACAGCAGGAAGTAGAAAAATGCTTTCCAGGAGTTCACTGAATCCCAAAGCATGGATTATTACACTACAGGAATAAGCAAACTTATTTCTCATTGGCAAAAATGTGTTGTATGTAATGGTTCCTATTTTGATTAACCTATTCTGATTAATAAAGATGTGTTTGAGTCTAGTTATAATTATTTAAAATTCACAGTCAAAAACCACAATTACCTTTCACCAACCTAATACCAAATTGACCCAGACTTTATCTTATGTACCTATTTGTGGCATGAGAGTTTAAAAGACATTTACACTTGAATGCTAATATATGACACCTAAAATATAGTCAGTGATGTGTGAGCTGATTAACAATTTCATAATTTTTACATAATTTTTCATAATTTTTAAATACTCCATTTGTCATTGAGAAATGATATTAAAATTTATAGCCAGCTATTGTAAATTGCAATTAAGAAACACTTCATTAAGTTTTAGTAATAAGGAATGAAGGACATCTTTTAGAAATGAAAGAGGTATGGATTTAATTAAAATGTCAAATTATTATTGAAACAAAGGTCATAATCATAAAATGTAATTGAAAGTTCATTACCTGTACCCTAATGTGTTCTTTGCATTTCAAAATGCATATTCCATATTTGTCATTTAAAGAATACATATCATCTTATTAAATGAATGAATTAAGATAAGAATTATTATAAACTACATATTTTAGGGAGTTTTTTCAGATATTCAGTTTTTTATCTGTGCAATTTACTTAAATCTCTGTATAAGTAAATTTTTTTTATAACATTGGAGGCAAATACAATTATGGTCTTCAATATATTAAAACTTTCTTTACATCATGTAAGTACTATTCGAATCCTTAGAGCGTAAGGTATTTATTGTCAACCTATCATTAAACTTCTGATTATGCATATAACTTGTGAATATAACTATGATTGGTTATTAGTATTGCATATTAAATGATGTAAAGCATCATGCATTATTATAAAAAGAAACATTACTTTGCAAAAAAGGTCCGTCTAGTCAAGGCTATGGTTTTTCTAGTGGTCATGTATGGATGTGAGAGTTGGACTGTGAAGAAAGCTGAGCACCGAAGAATTTATGCTTTTGAACTGTGTTGTGGAGAAGACTCTTGAGAGTCCCTTGGACTGCAAGGAGAACCAATCAGTCCATTCTGAAGGAGATCAGCCCTGGGATTTTTTTTGGAAGAAATGATGCTGAAGCTGAAACTCCAGTACTTTGGCCACCTCATGCAAAGAGTTGACTCATTGGAAAAGACTCTGGTGCTGGGAGGGATTGGGGGCAGGAGGAGAAGGGGACGACAGAGGATGAGATGGCTGGATGGCATCACTGACTCGATGGACATGAGTCTCAGTGAACTCCGGGAGTTGGTGATGGACAGGGAGGCCTGGCGTGCTGCGATTCATGGGGTCGCAAAGAGTTGGACACGACTGAGTGACTGAACTGAACTGAACTGAACTGAAGCAGTATATAAGATGTACACTTAGGCATTTGTTGTGGTTGGTATAGTTGCTCTTGTTCTAACTCTTTGGTGGTAGATGGAAGAACATAGTATAGTGAAAAGAATATTTCCGTGGGAGTAATAAGACTTGCTTTAGCTCAGTGAAATAAATCATCATATTTCCTTAGGCTGTGTTCTCCACATCTGTCAAATAAGATAAATGCATTCTATGATCCATTGTATATATAAATCTGTATTCTTGAAATCTTCATAGATGTACAGGAAATCATAGGAATTGTAGATATCTTTTATTTTTTGCCTGTGCAGAATGAGGTTAAAAAGGTCATTTTCTATCTTTTATTTTTGTAAGTCATGCAAGGAAATATATCCAGTATTTGTAGTCAGATGTACACAATAAATTATCTTCTAGAGAACATTTAAGAGAAGATTTGAGGGTGCAAAAGACTGTATAATAATGATGCAAAATAGAAACTTTCTAGCATTACAGACACCACAATGAGTATGAACAAAACTCCTAATGAGATTTCAAACTTGTGGATAAATCTGTAAATAATTTTTTTAATAAAGTTTACCTTTTGTGTTGGTTTTTACTAGTACTTAAAATACACTCTTTGTAAATAATGAGACGACAGTTAACCATAATAAACTTTCTATATTGTCACATTCCTTCCGGAAACAATTCTACCTCTATACATAAATACCAATGAAACACAAAAAAATTATAGGAAAGTGTTTTATGCTGTTGTTATTTTGAAGAGAAATAATAAGTAACATCACTTCTAATTAATTAAGAAAAAAGAAAAGGAGAACCCCTGCCCTAAAATTATTTCACCTCATTTTGTTGTCCAAAACAGAGGACAACATATATACAACACATAATTTACAATTGTATACACTGCTGTTTTTATTCTCTAATGGATATATTCTATTCTGTGAAATCAAATCCATGTAAAATTTTATTTAACATTCTTAATAATAGAATTTCTTTACCGACTGAAATATCCCTAAGGGGGCGAAATATGGTATTTCATGTACATAATACAGTCAGTATCAAGTTCACTTAGTGATTTTATTTGTTTAAGGAACTAAACTTTCTGGATTAAATTAAAGAAACTAAACTTTCTGGATTAAATTTAACTTTAACAAAAAGTAGATCTCAAAAATGTAAATTGTCAGTCTAGCAGCTTTAGAAGTGAAGTTATGTTCAAGATGGTACTAATAAATCATTATAAAGAAGCTTTCAAAATGTGCTGCATGTTTACCAGAAATAGAATTCTGACTGAAATATATATATGATCCTGACAGTATATTCTTATCCCACCACTAACTAGATTTCCCCTATTATTTTCTTACAGTGAAGCATCATATAAATTTGTTTAGGAAAGCAATTGTCTCATTCTAGTGAAGAATCTTCAATGAAGGTCTAATTACACTTTGGAACACAGGATACTTATTAGATACTCACTAGCACCGAATAGCTTTTATTCTTTCACATTTTTGCACTGTAATTCTGTGTGTCTGGTTTATTGCTTTTGCCTATGTTGATATTCAAAAAATGAAAGGGAAGCAAAATAAGTGCATTGATTTTTAGAGGAGCAAAGTGAATATTTAGTTGAAATCCTTAAAAAGCTATATTAATGCTAAATTCTACAAATATAAATTGATTTTAGACAGTTAATTTCTTTTAGTTCTGACTCCCAAAAAGTTAAATTATACTGTATATTACAATATAATAATTACACTGCTGAGCAGAAATAATGAATATTTAAATTAGAAAGTATAAGCAACTGATATAGACATTAGAGGTTTAAGATAATACAAAAATATTGCAGTAAGAAAAAAACTTTTCACATGATAAAGTCAGTGAAAATACAAAAGAATCTCTACCTATTTTGATTGTGAAATAAAAACTGAAATCTAGTATTGGTTATATGAAAAGAAAAATGTTTTCAAACCTAAGCAATTATAGATGTACAAACCTGAGGTCTTGACTGACAGCCATTTAGCTCTATAGATTAAGCAACTCTTAGCAAAAAATGATTGCATTCTAAATTTTCATTTAAAGTTGTTTGTATCACTATAGTTTCACACAGAAATGTGTGTCTGAAAAAAGGTATATGAGCATAATGCAGATGAAAAGGAAATTTTAGAATATATTACTAATGAACATGAAGCAGAAGTAGATGTTTCTCTGGAATTCCCTGGCTTTTTCTATGATCCAATGGATGTTAACAATTTGATCTCTGGTTCCTCTGCCTTTTCTAAATCCATTTTGTACATTTGGAAGTTCTTAGTTCATGTATTGCTGAAGCATGGCTTGAAGGATTTTGAGCATAACCTTGCTAGCATATGAAATGAGTATAATTGTATGGTAGCTTGAACATTTTTTGGTATTGCTTTCATTGGAATTAGAATGAAAACTGCCCTTTTCCATTCCCATGGCCATTGCTGAGTTTTCCAAATTTGCTGACATATTGAATGTAGGACTTTAGCAGCATCATCTTTTCTGATTTGAAATACCTTAGATGGAATTCCATAACCTCCACTAGCTTTGGTCATAGTAATGCTTCTTAAAGCACTCTAGGATGTCTGGCTCTAGGTTAGTGACCACACCATCGTGGTTACCGAGTCATTAAGACATTTTTTGTTGTTGTTGTTATAGCTTTTCTGTGTGTCCTTATCACATCTTTTTAATCTCTTCTGCTTCTTCTAGGTCCTTGTCATTTCTCTCCTTTTTGTGTCCATATTTACACAAAATGTTCCCTCGGTAGCTCCTATTTTCTTCAAGAGATCTCTGATCTCTCTCATTCTATTGTTTTCCTCTATTTCTTGGCATTGTTCATTTAAGGAGGCTTTCTTATCTCTTCTTTTCCTGTAGAGAATTCTTAAAGAGACAGGAATACCAGACCACCTTACCTGTCTCCTGAGAAACCTGTATGCAGGTCAAGAAGCAAGTTAGAACTGGACATGGGACAATGGACTGGTTCAAAATTGGGAAGGGATCACATCAAGGCAGTATATTGTTTCCCTGCTTATCTGACTTCTATGCAGAGCTGCCGTTGTTGATGTTCAATCGCCAAGTGATGTCTGACTCTTTGTGACCCCATGGACCGCAGAATGCCAAATTTCCCTGTCCTTCACTGTCTCTCGGAGTTTGCTTAAACTCATGTTCATTGAGTCAGCCATGCCATTCAGTCACCTAATTCTCTGTCATCCCATTCTCTTCCTGCCCTCCATCTTTCCCAGCATCAGGGTCTTTTCCAATGAGTTGGCTTATTTGTACCAGGTGCTTAAAGTATTGGAGCTTCAGCTTCAGTCCTTTCAATGAATATTCAGGGTTGATTTCCTTTAGGATTGACTGGTTTGGTATCTATGCTGTCCAAAGGATTCTACAGAGTCTTCCCCAGCACTACATTTTGAAAGCATCAACTTGTTTGTGCTCAGCCTTCTTTATGTTCTCGATTCTCACATTCATACATTTCTACTGGAAACATCATAGATTTGACTACTGGAAACAATATAGCTTTGACTATGGACTTTTTTCAGCAAAGTGATGTATCTGGTTTTTAATACCTTGTTTAGGTTTGTCATAGCTTTTCACCCAAAGAGCAAGCATCTTTAAATTTCATGGCTGCAGTCACTGTTTGCAGTGATTTCAAAACCAAAATAAAACCGGCTATTATTTCCATTTTTCCCTGTTTATTTGCCATGAAGTGATGGAACCAGATACTATAAGCTTAATCTTCTGTAAATGGAGATTTAAGCCAGCTTTTTCACTCTCCTTTTTCATCCTCAAGAGGCTCTTTAGTTCCTGTTCACTTTCTGCCATTAGGCTGTATTATCTGTATCTCAGGTTATTGTTATTTTGCCTGCAATCTTTTATTGTGTGTATTGTTTTCTTTTTTTAATTAATTATTTTAATTGGAGACTAATTATTTTACAATATTGTGATGGGTTTTGCCATACATTGACATGAATCAGCCATGGGTGTACATGTGTCCCACCATCCTGAATGCTTTGCCCACCTCCGTCCCCACCCCATCCCTCTGAGTTGTCCCAGAGCACCAGATTTTAATGCCCTGCTTCATGCATTAAATTTGCACTGTTCGTCTATTTTACATATGGCAATACACATGTTTCAATGCTATTCTCTCATATTGTCCCACCCTCACCTTCTCCCACATAGTCCAAAAATCTGTTCTTTATATCAGTGTCTCTTTTGCTGCCTTGCATACAGGGTTATCATTACCATCTTTCTAAATTCCATATATATGTGGTAGTATACTGTATTGGTATTTTTCTTTCTGGCTCACTTCACTCTGTATAATAGGCTCCAGTTTCATCCACCTCGTTAGAACTGACTCAAATCCATTCCTTTTTATGGCTGAGTAATATTCCATTGTGTATATGTACTACAACTTTCTTATCCATTCATCTGCTGATGGACATCTAGGTTGCTTCCATGTCCTAGCTATTGTAAACGATGCTGCAATTAATATGGGGTATATGTGTCTCTTTCAATTCTGGTTTCCTTGCTGTGTATGCCCAGCAGAGGGATTGCTGGGTCATATGCCAGTTCTACTTTCAGCTTTTTAAAGAAATCTTCACACTGTTGTGATTCATGGGGTCGCAAAGAGTCAGACACGACTGAGCGACTGATCTGATCTGATCTGATCACACTGTTCTCCATAATGGCTGTACTAGTTTGCATTCCTGCCAACTGTGTTGGTAGGAATTGAGGGTTGCCTTTTCTCCACATCCTCTCCAGCATTTATTGTTTGTAGACTTTTTAATGGCAGCCATTCTGACCAGTTTGAGATGGTAACTCATTGTGGTTTTGATTTGCATTTCTCTGATAATGAGTGATGTTGAGCTTCTTTTCATGTGTTTGTTTATTATCTATATGCCTTCTTTGGGGAAATGTCTGTTTAGTTCTTAGGCCCATTTTTTGATAGGGATGTGTATTTTTCTGTTATTGAGCTGCATGAGCTGCTTGTATATTTAGGAGATTAATTCTTTGTCAGTTGCTTCCTTTGCTATTATTTTCTCTCATTCTGAAGGCTGCCTTTTTACCTTGCTTATTTCCTTCCTTGTGCAAAAGATTTTAAGTTTAATTAGGTGCCATTTGTTATCTTTGTTTTTATTTCCATTACTCTGGGAGGTGGATCATAGAGGATCTTGCTGTGATTTATGTCAGAAAGTGTTCTGCCTATGTTTTCCTCTGAGAATTTTATAGTTTCTGGTCTTACATTTAGGTTTTTAATCCATTTTGAACTTATCTTTGTATATGGTGTTAGATAGTGTTCTAGTTTCATTCTTTTACAGGTGGTTGACCCGTTTTCCCAGCAGCACTTGTTAAAGAAATTGCATTTCACCATTGTATATTTTTGCCTCCTTTGTCAAAGATAAGGTGTCCATATGTATGTGGATTCATTTCTGGGCTTTCTATTTTGTTTCATTTATCTATATTTCTGTCTTTGTGCCAGTGCCATACTGTTTTGATGACTGTAGTATATTCTGAAGTCAGGCAGGTTGATTCCTCTGGTTCCATTCTTTCTCAAGATTTCTTTGGCTATTTGAGGTTTTTTGTGTTTCCATAGAAATTGTGAAATTATTTGTTCTAGTTCTGTGAAAAATGCCATTGGTAGCTTGATGGGGGTTACGTTAAATCTATAGATTGCTTTCGGTAATATATTCATTTTCAATATATTGTTTCTTCTAATCCATGAACATGGTATATTTCTCCATCTATTTGTGTCATCTTTAATTATTTTTTATTAATGTTTTATAGTTTTTTATATATATATATATATATATATATATATATATAATGAATGGTTTGCCTTGTAAATGAACAGAGATCATTCTGTCGTTTTTGAGATTGTATCCAAGTACTGCATTTCGGACTCTTTTGTTGACCATGATGGCTACTCCATTTCTTCTGAGGGATTCTGCCCACAGTAGTAGATATAATGGTCATCTGAGTTAAATTCACCCATTCCAGTCCATTTCAGTTCGCTGATTCCTAGAATGTCGACATTCACTCTCACCATTTCCTGTTTGACCACTTCCAATTTGCCTTGATTCATAGACCTGGCATTCCAGGTTCCTATGCAATATTGCTCTTTACAGCATCGGACCTTGCTTCTATCACCAGTCACATCCACAGCTGGGTATTCTTTTTGCTTTGGCTCCATCCCTTCATTCTTTCTGGAGTTATTTCTCCACTGATCTCCAGTAGCATATTGGGCCCCTACTGACCTGGGGAGTTTCTCTTTCAGTATCCTATCATTTTGTCTTTTCATACTGTTCATGGGGTTCTCAAGGCAAGAATACTGAAGTGGTTTGCCATTCCCTTCTCCAGTGGACCACATTCTGTCAGATCTCTCCACAAAGACCCGCCCATCTTGGATTGCCCCACGGGCATGGCTTAGTTTCATTGAGTCAGACAAGGCTGTGGTCCTAGTGTAATTAGATTGACTAGTTTTCTGTGAGTATGGTTTCAGTGTGTCTGCCCTCTAATGCCCTCTTGCAACACCTACCATCTTATTTGGGTTTCTCTTATCTTGGGCGTGGGGTATCTCTTCATGGATGCTCCAGCAAAGCGCAGCCACTGCCCCTTTCCTTGGACAAGGGGTATCTCCTCTCCGCCACCCTTACTGACCTTCAATGTGGGATAGCTCCTCTAGCCCCTCCTGTGCCCACACAGCCATGGCTCCTTGGACGTGGGGTTGGTCCAAGTCCATGGACCATAGACAGTAATCCAAGTCTATGCCCCAACCTGTAATGCTGAAGAAGAAGAAGCTAAACGGTTCTATGAAGACCTACAAGACCTTTTAGAATTAACACCCAAAGAAGATGTCCTTTTCATTATAGGGGACTGGAATGCAAAAGTAGGAAGTCAAGAAACACCTGGAGTAACAGGCAATTTTGGCCTTGGAATACAGAATGAAGCGGGGCAAAGACAATAGAGTTTCGCCAAAAAAATGCACTGGTCATAGCAAACACCCTCTTCCAACAAAACAAGAGAAGACTCTACACATGGACATCACCAGATGGTCAACACTGAAATCAGACTGATTATATTCTTTGAAGCCAAAGTTGGAGAAGCTCTATACAGTCAGCAAAAACAAGACCAGGAGCTCACTGTGGCTCAGACCATGAACTCCTTATTACCAAATTCAGACTTAAATTGAAGAAAGTAGGGAAAATCACTAGACCATTCAGGTATGACCTAAATCAAATCCCTTATGATTATACAGTGAAAGTGAGAAATAGATTAAAGGGCCTAGATCTGATGGATAGAGTGCCTGATGAACTATGGAATGAGGTTCGTGACACTGTACAGGAGACAGGGATCAAGACCATCTCCATGGAAAAGAAATGCAAAAAAGCAAATTGGGTGTCTGGGGAGGCCTTACAAATAGCTGTGAAAAGAAGAGACGTGAAAAGCAAAGGAGGAAAGGAAAGATATAAACATCTGAATGCAGAATTCCAAAGAATAACAAGAAGAGATAAGAAAGCCTTCCTCAGCGATCAATGCAAAGAAATAGAGGAAAACACAGAATGGGAAAGATTAGAGATCTCTTCAAGAAAATCAGAGATACCAAAGGAACATTTCATGCAAAGATGGGCTTGATAAAGGACAGAAATGGTATGGACCTAACAGAAGCAGAAGATATTAAGAAGAGGTGGCAAGAATACACAGAAAAACTGTACAAAAAATACCTTCACGACCCAGATAATCACAATGGTGTGATCACTGACCTAGAGCCAGACATCCTGGAATGTGAAGTCAAGTGGGCCTTAGAAAGCATCACTACAAACAAAGCTAGTGGAGGTGATAGAATTCCAGTTGAGCTATTCCAAGTCCTAAAAGATGATGCTGTGAAAGTGCTGCACTCAATATACAAGCAAATTTGGAAAACTCAGCAGTGGCCACAGGCCTGGAAAAGGTCAGTTTTCATTCCAATCCCAAAGAAAGGCAATGCCAAAGAATGCTCCAACTACCGCACAATTGCACTCATCTCACACGCTAGTAAAGTAATGCTCAAAATTCTCCAAGCCAGGCTTCAGTAATATATGAACCATGAACTTCCTGATGTTCAAGCTGGTTTTAGAAAAGGCAGAGGAATTGAGAGATCAAATTGCCAACATCTGCTGGATCACGGAAAAAGCAAGAGAGTTCCAGAAAAATATCTATTTCTGCTTTATTGACTATGGCAAAGACTTTGACTGTGTGGATCACAATAAACTCTGGAAAATTCTGAAAGAGATGGGAATACCAGACCACCTGATCTGCCTCTTGAGAAATTTGTATGCAGGTCAGGAAGCAACAGTTAGAACTGGACATGGAACAACAGACTGGTTCCAAATAGGAAAAGGAGTACGTCAAGGCTGTATATTGTCACCATGCTTGTTTAACTTCTATGCAGAGTACATCATGGGAAACGCTGGACTGGAAGAAACACAAGCTGGAATCAAGATTGCAGGGAGAAATATCAATAACCTCAGATATGCAGATGACACCACCCTTATGGTAGAAAGTGAAGAGGAACTCAAAAGCCTCTTGATGAAAGTGAAAAAGGAGAGTGAAAGAGTTGGCTTAAAGCTCAACATTCAGAAAACGAAGATCATGGCATCTGGTCCCATCACTTCATGGGAAATAGATGGGGAAACGGTGGAAACAGTGTCAGACTTTATGTTTGTGGGCTCCAAAATCACTGCAGATGGTGACTGCAGCCATGAAATTAAAAGACGCTTACTCTTTGGAAGGAAAGTTATGACCAACCTAGATAGCATATTGAAAAGCAGAGACATTACTTTGCCAAAAAGGTTCGTCTAGTCAAGGCTATGGTTTTTCCTGTGGTCATGTTGGATCTGAGAGTTGGAATGTGAAGAAGGCTGAGCACCGAAGAATTGATGCTTTAGAACTGTGGTGTTGGAGAAGACTCTTGAGAGTCCCTTGGACTGCAAGGAGATCCAACAAGTCCGTTCTGAAGGAGATCAGTCCTGGGATTTCTTTGGAAGGAATGATGCTAAAGCTGAAACTCCAGTACTTTGGCCACCTCATGCAAAGAGTTGACTCATTGGAAAAGACTCTGATGCTGGGAGGGATTGGGGGCAGGAGGAGAAGTGGACGATAGAGGATGAGATGGCTGGATAGTATCACTGACTCGATGGACATGAGTCTGAGTGAACTCCGGGAGGTGGTGATGGACAGGGAGGCCTGGCGTGCTGTGATTCATGGGGTCGCAAAGAGTCGGACATGACTGAGCGACTGATCTTATGTGATATATATATATATATATATATATCTAGGGAAATTTATTCTTAGGTATTTTTTCTTTTCATTGCGATGGTGAATGTGATTGTTTCCTTAATTTCCTCTTGTTGTTTCTCAATCTTAGTGTATATGAATGCAAGGGATTTTTGTGCATTAATTTTCTATCCTATAACTTTACTATAATCATCAATCAGCTCTAGTGATTTTCTGGTGGTGTCTTTAGGGCTTTCTATGTAGAAGATCATGTCATCTGCAAGCAATGAGAGTTTTACCTCTTCTTTTCCAATCTGGATTTCTTTCATTTCTTTCTCTTATCTGACTACTGTGGCTAGAACTTCCAAAACTATGTTGAATAGTAGTGGTGAGAGTGGGCACCATTGTCTTGTTTCTGATTTTAGCAGAAACACTTTCAATTTTTCACCATTAAGAATAATGTTTGCTGTGGGTTTGTCATATATGGCTCCTTCTATGCCTGCTTCCTGGAGAATTTTTTTTTTTTTTTTATCATAAGTGGATGTTGAATTTTGTCAAAGGCTTTCTCTGCATCCATTGAGATAATCATACAGTTTTTATCTTTCATATGGTATATCACATTGATTTTTTGCGAATATTGAAGAATCCTTGCATCCCTGGGATAAAGTCCACTTGGTCATGAAGTATGATCTTTTTAATATATTGTTGGATGCTGTTTGCTATTATTTTGTTGAAGATTTTTGCATCTGTGTTCATTAGTGATAGTGGCCTGCAGTTTTCTTTTTTCTTTTTGTTGCATCTTTGTCTTGATTTGTTATTAGGGTGATAGTGGCATCATACAATGAGTCTGGGAGTTTGCCTTCCTTTGCAATTTTCTAGATCAGTTTGAGTAAGATAGGTGTTAGCTCTTCTCTAAACTTTTGGTAGAATTCAACTGTGAAGCCATCTGGTCCTGGGATTTTGTCTGTTGGAAGATTTTTTATTACAGTTTTGATTTCCATGCTTGTGATGGGTCTGTTAAAATTTTCTATTTCTTCCTGATTCAATTTTGGAAAGTTATAATTATCTAAGAATTTGTATATTTCTTCCAAGTTGTCCATTTTATGGCATATAGTTGCTGATAGTAGTCTCTTACAATCTTTTTGTATTTCTGTGTTGTGATTTCTCCATTTTCATTTCTAATTTTGTTGATTTGATTCTTCTCCCTTTTCTTCTTGATGAGTCTCGCTAATGTTTTTTCTATTTTATTTATCATTTCAAAAAACCAGCTTTTAGTTTTGCTGGTTTTTGTTATAGTCTCTTTCATTTCTTTTTCAATTATTTCTGCTCTGATTTTTAAGATTTATTTCCTTCTACTAACTTTGGGGTTCTTCTTTTCTTCTTTTTCTAGTTGCTGTAGATGTAAAGTTAGGTTGTTTGATGTTTATCTTGTTTCTTGAGGTAGACTTGTATTGCTATGTATCTCCCTCTTAGAACTGCTTTTACAGAATCTCATAGGTTTTGGGTTGTCACATTTTTATTTTCATTTGTTTGTATGCATATTTTGATTTCCTTTTTGATTTATGCCATGATCTGTTGCTTGTTCAGAAGTGTGTTGTTTAGTCTCCATATGTTTGTATTTTTAAAAGCATTTTTCCTGTAGTTGACATCTAATCATGCCATAATGTGATCAGAAAAGATGCTTGAAATGATTTTGATTTTTATAAATTTACCAAGGCTAGGTTTATGGTCCAGGATATGATCTATCCTAGAGAATGTTCCGTGTGCACTTGAGAAAAAGGTGAAGTCCATTGCTTTGGTGTGAAATGCCCTATAGATATCAAATAGGTCTAACTGGTCCATTATATCATTTAGTGGTTGTGTTTCCTTGCTAATTTTGTTTGGTTCACCTACCATAGGTGTGAGTGGGGTATTAAAGTCCCCCACTATTACTGTGTTACTGTTAATTTCCCCTTTCATACTTGTTGACATTTGCCTTACATATTGATGTGCTCCTATGTTGGGTGAATATATATTTATAATTGTTATACCTTCTTTTTGGATTGATCCTTTGATCATTATGTAATGTCCTTTGTCTCTTATCACAGTCTTTCTTTCAAAGTCTATTTTTTCTGATATGAGTATTGCTACTCCTGATTTATTTTGGCCTCCATTTGCATGAATATCTTTTTTCAGCCCTTCACTTTCAGTCTGCCTAAGCTTGAGGTGGATCTCTTGTATACAGCATATATAGGGATCTTGTTTTTGTACCCATTCAGCCAGTCATTGTCTTTTGGTTGGAGCATTTAGCCCATCTACATTTAAGGTAATTATTTATAAGTATGTTCCCGTTAAAATTTACTTTATTGTTTTGTCAATTTTCTAAACCTTTACGGTGTTTCCTGTCTAGAGAAGATCCTTTAGCATTTATTGAAGAGCTGGTTTGGCGGTGCTGAAATCTCTCAGCTTTTGCTTGTCTGTAAGGCTTTTGATTTCTCCTTCATATGTGAATGAGATCCTTGCTGGGTACAGTAATCTTAGTTGTAGGTTTTTCGCTTTCATCACTCTAAGTATTTCCTGCCATTCCCTTACGGCCTGGAGAGTTTCTGTTGAAAGATCAGCTGCAATCCTTACAGGGATCCCCTTGTGTGTTATTTGTTGCTTTTCCCTTGCTGCTTTTAATATTTGTCTTTGTGTTTGATGTTTCTTTGATTAATATGTGTCTTGGGGTGTTTTGAATTGGGTTTAAACTCTTTGGGACTCTCTGGGTTTCTCAGATTTGGGTTGCTATTTTCTTCCCCTATGGGAAGGGAGCGACGGGAGAGGGGCCACCTCCACGGTCCAAGGCTGGCAGGGGCCCGGGCTCGGCCTCCGGGGTCCATGCTGCCCAGCTTCCTCTCTGGCTCTGGTCCGACGACTAGCGGCGATCCTCGGCAGAGCGCGCGGGACCAAGGGCGCGCGCTAGGCATCTGTGGGCTCTGAGAAGCTCTTTGCCCCAGCAGCGGATAAAGGCCCCACGAGGCCAAGACCGGGACAGCGCCCAAGGAGTGCAGCCGTGATCTGAGCACCGAGCCATCCTTCCTGGCCCCCGTGCGCAGCCCCTGGCCGGTCCTGCCCTCCGCCAGCACTTCGGCTAGCCCGCTGGTCAAGAAGGAAGCCCCTGCGCTGCCCTGCCTTGCCCCGCAGCTGCCACCCACGTCCTCGCAGCCCCGGGCCCGCTCCTGATGCATGTGCCTCTTCCTCCTGGCGCCTTCCTGGGGCCTGGCCCGGCTGCGCACAACGGCCTGCACAGCCTCAGCAGGAGCAGCAGTGCCAGCAGCGGTGCCAGCCTGGGGCTCGCGAAGCACGCGTCCCTGTCGCCTCACGGGCCGGGCCCCCACCTCTCTACCTCACACTTGGCGCTCCGCTCGCAGGCCCAGCACCAGCACCATGCGGTGGCCATGTTCGCCGCGCCCCCGACACTGCCCCGCCTCCGGTGCTGCCGGCCAACAGCCTGGTCATCCCAGGACACCCCACCGACCACGAGCTGCTCAGGCAAGAGCTGAACGCGCGTTTTCTGGTCCAGAGCGCCCCCCGGGGCCCCGGAGCTCTGCTGAGGGGGAGTTCCACCAGCACCAACACACACACCAGCACACACACCAGCACCAGCACACATTCGCCCCCTTCCCTGCCGGGCCGCCCCCCGCCGCTGCTCCTGCCACAAGCCGCACCCCTACCATTTGACAAGTACACGCCCAAGCTGGACAGCCCCTACTTCCGACATTCCAACTTTTCCCCGCCCTTCCCTCCTGCCCATTAGGGGAGTTATCGACTATTATTTACTCAAGTATTTTCTCGTGCCTTTTCTTTTTGTCTTCTTCTTCTGGGACACCTATGATTCTAACGTTGGGGCATTTTACATTGTCCCAGATGTTCAGAGGTTGTCCTCATTTCTTTTAATTCTATTTTTATTTTTTCCTCTCTGCTTCATTTATTTACACCATTCTATCTTCCACCTCATGTATCTTCTCATCTGCCTCAGTTATTCTACTCTTGGTTTCCTCCAGAGTGCTTTTGATCTCAGTTATTGAATTATTCATTATTGATTAATTCTTGTTTATTTCTTCTGGATCCCTGCTAAACATTTCTTGCACCTTCTCAATCCTTGTCTCTAGTCTATTTATCTATACCTCCATTTTGTTTTCAAGATTTTAAATCATCTTTTCTATTGTTATTCTGAATTCTTTTTCAGTTAGACTCCCTATCTCCTTCTCTTTGGTTTGGTTTGGTGATTATTAATCATGTTCCTTCACCTGCTGAATATTTCTCTTCCTTTTCATTTTGTTTATATTGCTGTGTTTGGGGTGCCCTTTCCGAAGGCTGGAAGTTCATGGTTTCTCATAATTGTGGAGTCTGATCCCTGTGGGTGGGTTTTGACCAATGGCTTGTCCAGATTTGCTGGTTGGGGGAGGTTGTGTCTGTGTTATAGTGAGGGAACTATTCTCTCTGGAGTACAATGAAGTGTCCCATAGTAAGTTTTGGGGTGTCTATGGGTTTAGCATGGTTTGGGAAGCTCATCTTTTAATGTTCAGGGTTTTGTTCCTCTTTTTCTAGAGAACTGTTGTGGTGTGTCTTGTACTGAATCTAGCTGGCTCTTGGGTGGAGCTTGGTTTCATTGTAGTTGTGGAGACTTTGGAGTGAGCTCTTATCTATTAATGTTCACTGGAGTCAAGAGTTCTCAGATGTTGTAAAGTTTTGGAGTTAAACATACTGCCTCTGGCTTTTGGTCCTCCCTCAAGACTTCTCCATCCATAGAACATACAAGTTAAAACCCCTAGATTTATTGGTGAAACAATTCTCCACAGCCAAGAACACCCAGACAGATTCACAAAGTTATATAGAGAAGAGAAGAGGGAGGAGGAAGATAGAAGTTACCAGGAGGACAAAAGGGAGAGGCAAAAGGGGAGAGAGGAATCTAGCCATTAACCTAATCCCTAAGTGCTCTCTACAGCCTGGAACACCCATAGATATTCACAGAGTTATGTAGAAAAGAGAAGGGGGAGGAAGGAGATAGAGGCGACCTGGGGGAGAAAAGGGAGAGTCAAGAGGAGAGAGAGCAATCAAGCCAATAATTAAATCCTTAATTGAAAGTGGATACTGAAGATTAGATTCTTAGAGGTACAAAGTTGATAACAATTATCAAAAAGCAAAGATTAAGAACCTACAATAGACGATAGGCTCACAAAAATACAATATAAAATACAAACATAAATTAATCACAATAATTTTTAAATATATAGAATTTGTGTTTTTTTTTAATAAAATAGAGCTTTTTGGGAAAGGTAAAGAAGTAATAAATAGCTACGTTTTCTCTCTCTTTTTTTTTTTCAATTAAAAAGTGATAATAAAAAATATATCTAGGAGTTTCTCTGAACCTGTTGTGGGCAGTGTGGGGTCAGTTCCATGTGAAATAGTCCCTTGTTCCAGATTGTACTTGTTCTCAAGTGTATAGGTGCCCCTCAAAATTCTCCAGTATTAAATGCAGGGTTTTAATATGTTGTACCTGTTACTTCCAGACCATTCCCCCTTCTTTGTTTATTTTCGCTTCCTCTGTTTGCAAGTCTCTTCAGTGTCTAATTTCTGCCCTGACACAAGGGGGTGAAGTTCAGTTCAGTTCAGTCCCTCAGTCATATCCAACTTTTTGCGACCCCATGGACTGCAGCACACCAGGCTTCCCTGTCAATCACCAAATCCCAGGGCTTACTCAAACTCATGTCCATTGAGTCGGTGATGCCATTTAATCATCTCATCCTCTGTCACCCCCTTCCTCTCCTGCCTTCAATCTTTCCCAGCATCAGGGTCTTTTCCAATGAGTCAGTTCTTCACATCAGGTGGCCAAAGTATTGAAGTTTCAGCTTCAGCATCAGTCGTTCCAATGAACACCCAGGACTGATCTCCTTTAGGATGGACTGGTTGGATTTCCTTGCAATCCAAGGGACTCTTAAGAGTCTTCTCCAACACCACAGTTCAGAAGCATCAATGCTTTGGTGCTCAGTTTTCTTTATACTCCAACTCTCACATCCATAATGACTACTAGAAAAACCATAGCCTTGACTAGACAGACCTTTGTTGACAAAGTCATGTCTCTGCTTTTTAATATGCTATCAGGTTGTTCATAAATTTTCTCCTAGGAGCAAGTGTCTTTTAATTTCATGGCTGCAGTCACCCTCTACAGTGATTTTGGAGCCACCAAAAATAAAGTTTCTCACTGTTTCCATTGTTTCCCCATCTATTTACCATAAAGTGATGTGACCAGATGCCATGATCTTAATTTTCTGAATGTTGAGCTTTAAGCCAACTTTTTCACTCTCCTATTTCACTTTCATCAAGAGGCTCTTTAGTTCTTCACTTTCTGCCATAAGGGTGGTGTCATCTGCATAGCTGATGTTATTGATATTTCTCCCAGCAATCTTGATTCCAGCTTGGGCTTCATCCAGCCCAGCATTTCTCTTGATGTGCTCTGCATATATGTTAAACAAGCATGGTGACAATAAACAGCCTTGACATAGTCCTTTACCTATCTGGAACCAGTTTGTTGTTCCATGTCCAGTTCTAACTGTTGCTTCTTGACCTGCATACAGATTTCCCAGGAGGCAGCTCAGGTGGTCTGCTATGCCCACCTCTTAAAGAATTTTCCACAGTTTGTTGTGATCCACACAGTCAAAGGCTTTGGCATAGTCGATAAAGCAGAAATAGATGTTTTTCTGGAATTCTCTTCATTTTTCCATGATCCAGCAGATGTTGGCAATTTGATCTCAGGTTCCTCTGCGTTTTGTAAATCCATTTGAACATCTGGAAGTTCATGGTTCATGTACTGTTGAAGTCTGACTTGAAGAATTTTGAGCGTTACTTAGCTAGCGTGTGAGATGAGTGCAATTGTGTAGTAGCTTGAGCATTCTTTGGCATTACCTTTCTTTGGGATTGGAATGAAAACTTACCTTTTCTAGGCCTGTGGCCACTTCTGAGTTTTCCAAATTTGTTGGCATATTGAATGCAGCACTTTCACAGCATCATCTTTTAGGATTTTGCCTCAACTGGAATTTGCCTCCTTAGGTAGGTTTATTATCTTTTTGATGTGATAGTAAATGGGACTGTTTGTTTAATTTCCCTTTCTTATTGTTCACTACTCAGTTCACACAGTCATGTCCAACTCTTTGTGTCCCCATAGACTGCAGCATGCCAGGCTTCTCTGTCCATCACCAACTCTCAGAGCTTGCTCAAACTCACGCCCATCAAGTCGGTGATGCCATTCAACCATCTCATCCTCTGTCATCCCCTTCTCCTCCCACCTTCAATCTTTCCCAGCATCAGGGTCTTTTCCAATGAGTCAGTTCTTCACATCAGGTAGCCAAAGTATTGGAGTTTCAGCTTCAGCATCAGTCCTTCCAATGAATCTTAAGGACTGATTTTCTTTAGGATTGACTGGTTTGATGTCCTTGCAGTCCATGGGACTCTCAAGAGTTTTCTCCACACCAGACTTCTAAAGCATCAATTCTTCATTGCTCAGCTTTCCTTATAGTCCAACTCTCACATCCACTCCAGTACTCTTGCCTGGAAAAATCCCATGGACGTAGAAGCCTGTTAGGCTACAGTCTATGGAGTCACAAAGAGCAACTTCTCTCTGAGCAACTTCTCTCTTTCTTTCTCACATCTGTGCATGACTACTGGAAAAAACATAGCTTTAACTAGACCGACCTTTGTTGGCATGGTAATGTTGCTCTTTAGTATGCTGTCTAGGTTGTTCATAGCTTTTCTTCCAAGGAGAAATCCTCTTTTAATTTCATGGCTGCAGTCACCATCTGAAGTGACTTTGGAGCCCAAGAAAACAAAATCTCTCACCATTTTCATTGTTTCCCCATCTATTTGCCATGAAGTGATGGGGCTGGATGCCATGATCTTATTCAAGACAGTATTAATTTTATATATTATGCAACTTTATCAAATTCATTGATGAATTCTTGCAGTTTTTTGATAGCATCTTTTAGGATTTTCTATGTACGGTATCATGTCATCTGGAAACAGTGACAATTTTACTTCTTTTCTAGTTTGGATTAATTTTTATTTCTTTTTCTTCTATTACTACTGTTGCTGGGACTTTTAAAACTATATTGAATAAAAATGGTATGAGTGGACATCCTTGTTTTGTTCCTTATCTTAGAGGAAATTTTTTTCTGTTTTTGCTCATTGAGAATTAGGTTTGCTGTGGGTTTGTCACATATAGACCTTATTATGTTGAGATATGTTCCCTATATGCCCACTTCATGGAGAGTCTTTAATAATAAATGGGTGCTGAGTTTTGGCAAAACCTTTTTCTGCATCTATTGAGATGATTATAGGATTTTTATTCTCAAGCTTGTTAACATGTTTTATTCACATTTATTGATCTGGATATATTGAAGAATCCTGTATGCCTGGGATAAATCTCACTTAATCCTGTTGTATGATCCTTTTAATATATTGTTGGATTGTGTTTGCTAGTATTTTGTCAAGTGTTTTTGTGTTTATCTTCATCAGTGATATTGGCAGGTAATTTTCTTTTTTTGTGGTATCTTTGTCTGGTTTTGATATCAGGGTTATGATGGCCTCATAGAATGAACTTGGGAGTGTTCTTTCCACTGCAATTTATTGGAAATTTTTCAGAAAGATAAGTGCTAACTCTGCTCTAAATGTTTGATAGCATTTACCTTTCTTGCCATATGTCCCTGGACTTTTGTTTATTGGAAGATTTTGAATCACAGTTTCAATTTCAACACTTATGATTGGTTTGCTTATATTTTCTATTTTTTCCTGGTTCAGACTTGAGAGTTTGTGCCTAAGAATTTTCCTTTTCTTCTAGGTGGTCCCTTTTCATGGCATATAATTGCTTGTGGTCGTCTCTTATGATCCTTTATATTTCTGTGGTGTTAGTTGTAGCTTTTCACTTTTAATTTCTAATTTTATTGATTTAAGCCCTCTCCCTTTTTCATGATGAATACAAATAAAGATTTATCAATTGTTTTTTTTTTTTTTTATCTTTTCAAAGATCCAGGTTTTAGTTTTGTTGATCTTTTCTCTTGTTTTCCTCATTTACTTCTGCTCTGATCTTTATGATTTCTTTCTTCCTACTCATTTTGGATTTTCATTGTTCTTTTTTCTCTAGTTGCTTTATGTATAAGGTTAATATGTCTGTGATTTTTTGTTTGTTTGTTTCCTGAGGTAAAATTTATTGCAATAATCTTTCCTCTTATAACTGCTTTGCTGCATCCCATGGGTTTTGGATTGTCATGTTTTCATTGTCAGTTGTCTCTAGGTATTTTTTGAGTTCCTCTTTAATTTCTTCAGTGATCTCTTGGTTGTTTCATAACATTTTGTTTAGCCTCCATGTGTTTGTGCTTTTCATATATTTTTAAAAATGTAATATATTTCTAATCTCATAGAGTTGTGGTCAGGACAGGTACTTAATATGATTTCAATTTCCTTATATTTATCAAGGCTTGATTTGTGGCCCAATATATGATCAATACTGGAGAATATTTCATGTTCATGTGGGAAGAAAATGTATTCTCTTGCTTGTGGATGGAATGTTCTATAAGTATCAATTAAGTACATCTGATATAATATGTCATTTAAAGCCTGTGTTTCCTTATTGATTTTCTGTCTGGATGCTCTGTCCAGTGAAGTCAAGTCCCAAAATTGCAGTAATTGTGTACCTGGACCCACTGTGGGATCTATGGGGGAGCTCAGAATTCTTGTCTTATCCAATCCCCCCATGTATATGCCCACAAATCCCACTGCTATACCTGTCTCTGCTACAGGAGAGAACACATCTGTTTGAATGTTCCACAGGCACTGAGTTTACAAAGCCAGTAGTGGGGTTTGTAAATCTGTGCTTCCTGCATCTGTGAGGAGAGATTTCAACTTCTCTTCTTCAGTTGCACAGCTCCTAGGGCTCAGCTGTGGTTTCAGCCTCACCTCTCTGTTTAGAATTCCCAAAGGTGTCTGCTCCCAAGGCTTCCCAGGAGCACATATACACGTTTTGCTGGCTGGCGGCAGAGCTGTGGCAGGTGGGACCTGTGGGCCCCCTCAGGGGCTGGTGTAAATAATACATGGTTTTTCAATACATCCCCAAATTTCTCAGTAATGAAATTCCAAGAGCAAAATAGATATTCAATAGAGACCTAATTCTTTTCCTTGGCAGTCATATTTTATAAATTGTAATAAGGAATATTTTATAGTTTAAAGTATTGATCTCATTCTAAAGTGTAATTCATTTAAAACCTATTAGGTAATTAAGACTAACTCTTCAATTTTGAAAATATGTCTGAACCCCTAAAAATAAAAGATTAAAAATATAAAGTGGTCATCTAATATCTTCAAATTAATCATAAAGTATTATTGATGGATGGCATTTGAAAATTTTCCAAGCAAAACTTCTATAAAATTCATGGATCTTAATGGTAAGTCATAAAATATTTCATGGTCACAAATTGTTGTTTATAAATAACATTATTCAGTGATATTCAGTCCCTTGGACTGCAAGGAGATCCAACCAGTCCATTCTGAAGGAGATCAGGCCTGGGATTTCTTTGGAAGGAATGATGCTAAAGCTGAAACTCCAGTACTTTGGCCACCTCATGCGAAGAGTTGACTCATTGGAAAAGACTCTGATGCTGGGAGGGATTGGGGGCAGGAGGAGAAGGGGACGACACAGGATGAGATGGCTGGATGGCATCACTGACTCGATGGACGCGAGTCTGAGTGAACTCCAGGAGTTGGTGATGGACAGGGAGGCCTGGCTTGCTGCGATTCATGGGGTCGCAAAGGGTTGGACATGACTGAGCGATTGATCTGATCTATCTACATGAAGTGAAGCTCAAAATCTGTTATATAACTTGATAAATAAGAGAATACTGTCATATATTTCTTCAATTGTAACTGCACTGAAAGCATTTCCAAAAAGTATGCCACTGAGCTTTATATTAGAGATGCCTAACTCTATTATTAAAGTTATATTTACTATTTTAAAAATTTGGAATAGTTATAAACTTACAAGATTGTAAAACTATTAAACAATATAAGGAATCCTAGATACAGGATTTTTATTTTTCATTTAGAGGAAAATTCCTTTACAATGTTGTGTTGCTTTTTGTTGTATATAGCAAATCAGCCACAATTGTATGTGTAGTCCCTCCTTCTTGAGACTCTCTTCTTGCTCCCTTCCTTCCAGGTTGTCACAAAGCACCAAGTTGGACACCCTCTGTTATATAGCAGCTTACCACTAGCTATATAGTTTACACCTGATAGTGTATATGACACAGAATGATCAACTAGCATTTTGCTACATTTGGATTAGCATTCTATTTCTCTCCTTGTATACACATGTGTGTTTAAATAGTATATGAATATATGTGTTTGTATAGAAATTTGTTGACTTATTTTACAGTGGATTGAAAACATAGTGCTCCTTTACCTATAAATATTTGTGTTTTTTAATATTTCAGTGTTTTCCCTCTCAAAAGAATATTCCTTTACTTAACTGTATCAAATCATCAACATTTAACTTTGATACAATTCTATTATCTATATTCCATATTCAAATCTCATCAACAGTCCCAATGTCAAATAGTTTAATTTCTGGGGCAAGTAACTTAAAGCTTTTACTGGTTTAACCAGATGTCTAAACTGGCATCTCTTCTTTGCACCATTTCAGGCACATCATTTCCTCTTTGACATTTATATTGAAATACAACTGTTAAATCTCTCAGTGCTATAGAACATATCTTGAATATTTGAATGAATATGTGCACTTAACTTGCAGGAAGTTCTGTGTTGGTCAACTAGCTTCTTTGGAAGTTTATAGAGAATAATGCTTGTGGTATATAACTATACCTCTGCGCATTGAATTTTTATAGCCAATTGCTGTCCCTGTACATTTTCCCACTACTTCATGTTGCATTTGCATAATGAAAATGTCAGTAAACCAAGACACAATTTAAAGGCTTTTCATCCATATCCAAAGGACAAAAAAATTTCTCAGTGACAATGGAAAAGCAGAGAACTACTTGGAATTGATAACAAATCCAAACTGCCAGAGTAGATTCAGTTCTAGATTGGCAGTATATTTTCCTTCAATTGTTGAACAGAGAAAACCTTTCTTTCATGTATTGATAAAGAGAATGATAGCTACTACAGGAAGAAGTGAGGAATATTTGCCCAAGTGGGGTTTTTAGGTTAACCTGAGTGGTGAACTGTACTGCCATATTTACTGTAAAGATATTTTCTTTACCACATAATTAATTTAAATGAACTAAATACTTAATTGGCTACTTTGAAAAGGTAGTCTTAGCAGTCCTAAGGGTAAACTATATCACTGTGAGTCAACATAACCAAACTGTATTAATTTGCCTTCAAATTAACTCCTTATCTATATATTTATTGCATTTAAATGGCCTACCACTAATATTATGTCTCCATCTAGAAATAATATTATGTTGATTTATAATTCTTTTTCTTTTGGAGAATGCTGTTTTTAGAAAGAATAGAACATTTTTTACTTGTAAGTAACCTAACAAGCATATGTATAACTCTCCCTTCCCATTGCTACTTCTATAAATCAAATATTCAATATTCCCAACAGAAAAATTCCTACTTCCAATACTGCATATACTTCCAGTAATTTCTCCCAAATAATCCCAGAGTTATCTTTGAAAAATTCTTACTCAGCTATGTTCTTTTTCCCTGATTTAAATAATTCAAAAACTTCCCATAGTTGAAAAAAAGGTACTCAACATGGCTGTTAAAATCTACTTCTTAAAATGATATTTTTCTCTCAGCACCTTCTGAACACTCCTCAAATGCATTTGCATTTGACTACATTATAGCTTTTAGTTAATTGTTTCTATATTTGTTTGTTTTGATTTTTCCATAGGAATTTCTTTTGGACATACCGTGTACTATACATTCAAAACAATGGGAAAACAATAGCTTTTAAAGTCAAAGAGATTACTGTCTAAATTTAGCTAATATTACACACTACACATTTATTAATAATACCCATGATTAATTTTGCAGCTGGAAGTTTGTACCTCTTTAGTTAAGTTCAGTTCAATCACTCAGTTGTGTCCAACTCTTTGTGACGATATGGAATGCAGCACGCCAGGTTTCCCTGTCCATCAGCAAATCTTGGAGCTTACTCAAACTCATGTCCATCATGTTGGTGATGCCATCCAACTATTTCATACTTGGTCATCCCCTTCTCCTCCTGCCTTCAATCCTTCCCAGTATCAGGTTCTTTCCCAATGAGTCAGAACTTTGCATCAGGTGGCCAAAGTATTGGAGTTTCAGTTTCAGCATCAGTCCTTCCAGTGAATATTACGGACTGATTTCCTTTAGGATGGACTGGGTGGATCAACTTGCAGTCCAAGGGACTCTCAAGGGTATTCTCTAACACCATAGATCAAAAGCATCAATTCTTCAGCACTCAGTTTTCTTTATGGTTCAAAACTCACATCCATACATGACTACCAGAAAAACCATAGCTTTGACTAGAGGGACATTTGTTGGCAAAGTAATGTCTCCACTTTTTAATATGCTGTCTAGGTAGGTCATAGCTTTTCTCCTGAGGAGTAAGCGCTTTTTAATTTCATGCCTGCAGTCACCATCTGAGGTGATTTGGGAACCCTCCAAAATAAAGTCTCTCACCGTTTCCATTGTTTCCCCATCTATTTGCCATGAAGTGATGGGACCAGATGCCATGATCTTAGTTTTTTTGAAGTTTAGTTTTAAGTCAGTTTTTAAAACTCTCCTCTTTGACTTTCATAAAAAGCCTCTTTAGTTCTTTGTTTTCTGCCATAAGGGTGGTGTCATCTGCATACCTGAGGTTACTGATATTTCTCCCTGCAATCTTGATTCCAGCTTGTGCCTCATCCAGTCCAGCGTTTCTCATGATGTACTCTGCATACAAGTTAAATAAGCAGGGTGACAATATACAGCCTTGATGTATTCCTTTCCCAATTTGGAACCAGTCTGTTGTTACATGTCCAATTCTAACTGAAGTTTCTTGACCTGCGTGAAGATTTCTTAAGAGGCAGGTAAAAAGGTCTGGTATTCCCATCTCTTGAAGAATTTTCCACAGTTTGTTGTGATCCACACCGTCAAAGGCTTTGGTGTAATCAGTACGGCAGAAATACATACTTTTCTGGAACTCTCTTGCTTTTTCAATAATCCAATGGATGTTGGCAATTTGATCTCTGGTTCCTCTGCCTTTTGTAAATCCAGCTTGAACATCTGGAAGTTCATGGTTTACACACTGTTGAAGCCTGGCCTGGAGAATTTTGAGCATTACTTTGCTAGCGTGTGAGATGAGTACAATTTTGTGGTAATTGAGCATTCTTTGGCATTGCCTTTCTTTGGGATTGGAATGAAAACTGACTTTTTCCAGTCCTGTGGCCACTGCTGAGTTTTCCAAATTTGCTGGCATATTGAGTGCAGCACTTTCACAGCATCATATTTTAAGATTGAAATAGCTCAACTGGAATTCCATCACCTCCACTAGCTTTGTCCATAGTGATGTTTCCTAGGGCCCATTTGACTTCACATTCCAGGATGTCTGGCTCTACATGAGTGATCACACCATTGTGGTTATCTGGGTCGTGAAGATCTTTTTTTTTTTGTACAGTTCTTCTGTGTCTTGTTGCCACCTCTTCTTAATATCTTCTGCTTCTGTTGCTGCTGCTGCTGATGCTAAGTCGCTTCAATCATGTCCAACTCTGTGCGACCCCATAGACAGCAGCCCACCAGGCTCCCCCGTCCCTGGGATTCTCCAGGCAAGAACACTGGAGTGGGTTGCCATTTCCTTCTCCAATGCATGAAAGTGAAAAGTGAAAGTGAAATCGCTCAGTCGTATCCGACTCTTAGCAACCCCATGGACTTCAGCCTACCAGGCTCCTCCATCCATGGGATTTTGCTTCTGTTAGGTCCACACAATTTCTGTTCTTTATTGTATCCATCTTTGCATGAAACGTTCCCTTGGTATCTCTAATTTTCTTGAAGAGGTCTCTAGTCGTTCCTGTTCTGTTGTTTTCCCCTATTTGTTTGCACTGATCACTGAGGAAGGCTTTCCTATCTCTCCTTGCTATTCTTTGGAATGCTGCATTCAAATGGGTATATCTTTCCTTTTCTCCTTTGCCTGTTGCTTATCTTCTTTTCTCAGCTATTTTTAGGTCTCCTCAGACAACCATTTTGCCATTTTGCACTCCTTTTTCTTGAGCATGGTCTGGGTCACTGCCTCCAGTACAATGTCATGAACCTCCATCCATAGTTCTTCAGGCACTCTGTCTATCAGAGCTAATCCCTTGACTCTATTTCTCACTTCCACTGCATAATTGTAAGGGATTTGATTTAGGTAATGCCTGAATGTTCTAGTGGTTTTCCCTACTCTCTTCAATTTAAGTCTGAATTTGGCACAAGGATTTTATGATTTGAGCCACAGTCAGGCCCCAGTCTTGTTTTTGCTAATTGTATAGAGCTTCTCCATCTTTGGCTGCAAAGAATATAATCAATCTGATATCTGTATTGACCATCTGGTGATGTCCATGTGTAGAGTCTTCTATTGTGTTATTGGAAAGGGTTTTTGCTATGACCAATGTGTTCTCTTGGCAAAACCCTATTAGCCCTTGCCCTGCTTCATTTTGTACTCCGAAGCCAAATTTGCCTGTTACTCCAGGCAAATTTTTATCTCTTTCCTCCTCTTTCCACTCTTCCATCTAGAAAACACCTATTTGTTCTCTGCATCTATGGCCCTTTTTATGTTTTTTTTTTTTATATATATATCTGCCCATTTGTTTTGTTTTTCATATTCCAAATATGCATATGTGCATGCTAAGTTGCTTCAGTTATGTCCTATTCTGTGACCCTATGGACCTAGCCCATCAGGTTCCTGTCTGGGATTCTGAAGGCAAGGGTTGCTGTGCCCTTCTCTTGGGATCTTTTGGACGTAGTGATCAAACCTGCATCTCTTACACCTCCTGCATTGTCAGACATGTTCTTTACTACTAGCACCACCTGGGAAGCCCATTACAAATATAAGTGAAATGAAAAAACATTTGTCTTTCTCTTTCTGAGGTATTTCACTTTGCATGATACCCTTTTGGTCCATCGATGTTGTTGTAGATAGCAAGATTTTATTCGTTTTTATGACTGAGTAATATTCAATCATGTAGTTATATACTACATTTTTTTTTATCCACTCATCTGTTGATGGACACATAGGCTCCTTCCATATCTTGGCTATTATAAATAATGCTATTTTCATAATGTAACATATTACTAATAATACATTATTAATGTAATAATACTGGAAATTATAACTATGAACATTGGGGTAGATGGATAATTTCTAATTAGTGTTTTTGTTTAAATTTGATAAACACCTAAAAGTGAAACTCCTGGATCATATGGTATTTCTATTTTTAATTTTTGAGGAATCTGTGTACTGTTTTCCATCATGGCTGTACCAATTTATATTCCCACCCAGAGTGAATAAAACTATCCCTTTTTCCACATCCTTGCCAACACTTTTTGTTGGTTGTCTTTTTATGATATCCATTCTGATAAGCGTGAATTGATATCTCATTATTGACTTGCAAATTGATCTCAAATTTGCAAATTAAATATCAAATTGATTTGTATTTCCCTGATTGGTAATGCTGAGCATTTTTTCATGTGCCTATTGGCCATCTGTATGTATTCCTTAGTAAATGTCTATTATGATCCTTTTGCCCACTTTTAATCATGCTTTTTTAATATATATATTGAGTTGTATGAGTTTGTTGTATATTTTGGATTCTAACACCTGATCATATATATAGTTTCCAGATCTTCTCCTGTTCAGTAGGTGGCCTTTTCATTTTCTTGATAGTTTCCTTCAGTGTAAATGAGCTTATTAATTCGATATAGTTTCATTTGTTTTTGTTTTTTTTTTTTTGCTTTTGTTTCTGTTGCCTAAGAAGACATATCTAAAATCATATTACAAAGACCAATGTCAAAGCACATACTTCTTGTGTTTTCCTCTAAAAGTTTTATGCTCAGAGGTTTTCCACTCACGTTTTTTATCTATTTAGAATTTATTTTTGTACATTCTATGATACAGTAGTTCAGTTTTCCTAACACCATTTATTGAAAAGGCTGTCATTTTCCAATGCTATATTTTTAAATATAAGTTTATTTATTTTAATTGGAGGTTAATTACTTTACAATATTGTTTTGTTTTTGCCATACTTCAACACGAATCCACCACAGGTATATACGTGTTCCCCATCTTGAAACACCCCTCCCTCCTCCCTCCTCGTACCATCCCTCTGGGTCGTCCCAGTGCACCAGCCCCAAGCAACCAGTATCGTGCTTTGAACTTGGACTGGCGATTTGTTTCATATATGATATTATACATGTTTCAATGCCATTCTCCCAAATCATCCTACCCTCTTCCTCTCCCACAAAGTCCTTTGCTTCTTTTGTCACAGATAATTGCCCATATGAGCCTGGGTTCATTTCTGAGCTCTCTCTCTCTGGTTTCATTGATATATATTTCTGTTTTTGTGCCTTTACCACACAATTTTTTGAAACTACAATAGCTTTGTACTACAGGCTGAAGTCAGGGAAGTTCATACCTCCAGTTCTGTTCTCCTTTCTCAAGGTTGTTTTGTCTATTCAGGTTCTTTTGTGTTTCTAAACAGATTTTAGAATTCCTTGCATTAGTTCCTTGAAGAAAAAAAACATGTCACTAGCATTTGATAGGGTTAACATTACATCTGTAGATTACCTTGGGTAGTATGGTCATTTTCACAATGTTAATTCTTCCAATCTGTGAACAAGGTATATCTTTCCATATGTGTTGTCTTCAGTTTCTCTTATTAGTGTCAAAGTTTATTGAGTACAGGTATTTTGCCTCCTTTGTAGGCTTATTCCTAGGTAGTATATTATTTTGATGTAAAGATAAATGATTGTTTCTTAATTTCTCTTTCTGATAGTTAATTGTTAGAGTTTAGAAAGACAACAGATTTCTGTGCATTAATTTTGTATCCTTCAAATTTACTGAATTTGTTGATGAGCTGAGTAGTTTCCTGGGAGCATATTTAGGATTTTCTATGTATAATACATCATCCAAAAACAATGACAGGTTTGCTCCTTCCTTGCCAACATCAGCTCAGTTCAGTCACTCAGTAGTGTCTGACTCTTTGTGACCCCATGAACCACAGCACGCCAGGCCTCCCTGTCCATCACCAACTCCCATAGTCTACCCAAACCCATGTCCATCGAGTCGGTGATGCCATCTAACCATCTCATCCTCTGTCGTCACCTTCTCCTCCTGCCCTCAATCTTTTCCAGCATCAGGGTCTTTTCAAATGAGTCAGCTCTTCGCATCAGGTGGCCAAAGTATTGGAGTTTCAGCTTCAGCATCAGTCCTTCCAGTAAACACCCAGGACTTTAGGATGGACTTGTTGGATCTCCTTGCAGTCCAAGGGACTCTCAAGAGTCTTCTCCAACACCACAGTTCAAAAGCATCAATTCTTCTGCGCTCAGCTTTCTTTATAGTCCAACTCTCACATCCATACATGACCACTGGAAAAACCATAGCCTTGACTAGACCTTGCCAACATAAATTTCTTTTATTTTTTTTTCTTATCTAATTGCTATGTCTAGGATTTCTAATACTATGTTGAACAAAAGTGGAAAAGAGATGTTCCTTGTCTTGTTCTTAAACTCAGAGGAAATACTTTCAGTTTTTTGCCATTGGGTATGATATTAGCTGTGGGCTTGTCATGTATGGCCTTTATTATGTTAAGGTCAGTGCAGTTTAGTCACTCAGTTGTGTCTCACTCTTTGCAACCCCATGGACTGCAGCATGCCAGCCTTCTCTGTCCATCACCAACACCCAGAGCTTACCCAAACTCATGTCTATTGAGTCGGTGATGCCATCCAACCATCTCATCCTCTGTCATACCCTTCTCCTCCTTCCTTCAGTCTTTCCTGGCATCAGGGTTTTTTCCAATGAGACAGTTATTTGCATCAGGTGGCCACAATATTGGAGTTTCAGCTTCAGCATCAGTCATTCCAATGAATAGTCAGGAGTGATTTCCTTTAGGATTGACTGGTTGGATCTTCTTGCAGTCCAAGGAACTCTCAAGAGTCTTCTCCAACACCACAGGTAAGGTATGTTCCCTCTATACTCACTTTCTGGAGAGTTTTTATCCAAAATCAATGCTGATTTTTGTAAAAGCTTTCTTCTGAATCTGTCAATGTAATTATATAATTTTATTATAAATTTGTTAATGTGGCATATTACATTGATATGTGAATATTTAAACATTCTTGGATCCCTGGAATACATCCTACTACAGACTTGGTGAGTCTCAGTGGAGCAGTTCCTTTTGCTGGCTGCTCTTGAAGTGTCTCAGACAGAGTAACAGGGTGACTGAGATGGTAGCTGGTGCTGAATGTCTGCCACTTTATTGCCTCTTTTCTCCCCATACATGTATGGAGTATATATGTAGTGTCTCATTCTCCAGGGCCTTTCCACATGGCTTTCCCTATCTCCAGAAAGAACCCTGGACTTCATGAAAGGTGGTTCAGGGCGACAAGAGAGCATTCCTAGACAGAATATTGCTTTAAAAAATGAGGGGGAGGAGGAGTTTTGAAGACAATTAAAGGTTGGATATGAAACTAGCCAAGAATAGCTTCTACTTTATTATTTTGGTAAAAAAGACTAGAATCAACTAGAATGAGTGTGGTAGGGGATCACATAAATGTATGAACATGGGAAAGCTAATTGACCATAAATTAACATCCTACTATACTTGCTGTTATTACTATCAGTTACTTTGTTCTTACCAAGATTCAGTTAGAGTTTGAGGATGATTTTACAAGTTGGATATCTCAAGTTGTAGTTTTGAGGCATTTTGAGAAGGTAAAAAGCTGGGAGAGGAGGAGAAAATGGAAAAGAGAGGGAAAAGTAAGGAAAGTGAAAGATCAAAGATCATTCTTTGTAGATGCTGCTGCCAGGTGTCAATAAAGGACAAAAATGGAAGGTCAACCTTCCTTGAGATTTATTAGCATCTAGAAAAAAGCTCAGCAGCAAATTTGTATTGCCAAAATTTGACAGAATAGGCAAATATTCAGTGGGAGCAGGGTGCTGGATGAAACCAAAAGGATATGAAAAGAATAATATTATTGGGAACTTATCAAAAGCCAAAAAAATGGCGTTCAGAATATAAATGCTTTAGGAAAGCAAACTAATACATCCTTATCACAAAAATGTGATAGAAATTATTTCAGGGAAGTGTTTTTATAACTAAAACTAGAATAACATACATGAAAAAATGAAGGGCTCCTGCATGGATAATGAAAGCTCTTTTAAATAGTAGTTCAAACTAGTTGAAATATTTGAATTTGTTTATTTGACTGTAGTAGCATTCAGATTTTGCATATCCATAATTGTTAAAACATGTCAAAACATATCTCAAAACACTTTCACTCTAAAAATAATTTTGTTGAGGTTAAAAAGTTACAGGACTTCTTATTGTTTCATACGGGAGAGTATGATATTTTTTTATAATGCTAACTTAGAGCATTTTTGACAAGTCTATTGATTTCAGAGTCTTGTAGAACAATTCCCTTAATGCTACACATGAGGAAGCTTATGTGTTCAAGTATTTTAGTTAAAACAGTTAAGGATAAGTGCAATATTTTCCACTGCCATTCTTAGCCTGCTTTAAGTGTTAAAGTAAGAATAAATATTTAAAATAACTCAATTTTAAGAGAATGCTACTAAATGTATGGGCTATAATAAAGTATAATGTTTTAGGTAGAAAAATAGCATGACAAAATTTAAAGTATTTTAAGTTCAATTAAGTTACTCAGTATGTTCGACTCTGAGAACCCATGGACTGCAGCACACCAGGCCTCACTGTCCATCACCAACTCCTAGAGCTCGCTCAAACTCATGTACATTGAGCCATCCAAACATCTCATCCTCTGTCATCCTCTTCTCCTACTGCCTTCAATCTTTCCCAGCATCAAGGCTTTTTCCAATGAGTCAGTTCTTCATATCAGCTGGCCAAAGTATTGGAGTTTCAGCTTCAGCATCAGTCCTTCCAGTGACTATTCAGGGCTGATGTCCTTTAGGGTGGACTGGTTGGATCTCCTTGCAGTCCAAGGGACTCTCAAGTGTCTTCTCCAACACCACAGTTCAAAAGCATCAATTCTTCAGCACTCAGCTTTCTTTATGGTCCAACTCTCACATCCATACATGACTACTGGAAAATCCATAGCTTTGACTAGACAGACCTTTGTTGGCAAAGTAATATCTCTCCTTTTTAATATGCTCTTTAGGTTGGTCACAGCTTTTATTCCAAGGATCAAGTGTCTTTTAATTTCACGGCTGCAGTCACCATCTGCAGTGATTTTGGAGCCCAAGAAAATAAAGTCTGTTACTCATTCCCCATCTCTTTGCCATGAAGTGATGGGACCAGATGCCATGATCTTCGTTTTCTGAATGTTGAGCTTTAAGCCAATTTTTTCACTCTCCTCTTTCACTTTCATCAAGAGGCTCTTTAGTTCTTCTCTGCTTTCTGTCGTTAAGTGTGGTGTCATCTGCATATCTGAGGTTATTGATATTTACCCTGGGAATCTTTATTTCAGCTTTTGCTTCATCCAGTCCAGAATTTCTCATGATGTACTCTGTATATAAGTTAAATTAGCAGGGTGACAGTATACAGCCTTGACGTACTCCTTTCCTGAGTCTGTTGTTCCATGTCCAGCTCCAACTGCTGCTTCTTGACCTGAATACAGATTTCTCAGAAAGCAGGTCAGGTGGTCTGGTATTCCCATCTCTTGAAGAATTTTCCACAGTTTTTTGTGATCCACACAGTCAAAGGCTTTGACATAGTCAATAAAGCAGAAATAAATGTTTTTCTGGAACTCACTTGCTTTTTCAATAATCCAATAGATATTGGCAATTTGATCTCTGGTTCCTCTGCCTTTCCTAAATCCAGCTTGAACATATGGAAGTTCATGGTTCATGTACTGTTAAAGCCTGGCTTGGAGAATTTTGAGCATTACACTGCTAGTGTGTGAGATGAGTGCAATTTTGTGGTAGTTGAGCATTCTTTGGCATTTCCTTTCTTTGGGATTGGAATAAAAACTGACATTTTCCAGTCCTGTGGCCACTGCTGAGTTTTCCAAATTTTTTGGCATATTGAATGCAGCACTTTCACAGCATCATCTTTGAGGATTTGAAATAGCTCAACTGGAATTCCATCACCTCCACTAGCTTTGTTCATAGTGATGCTTCCTAAGGCCCACTTGACTTTGCATTCCAGGATGTCTGACTCTATGTGAGTGATCACACCATCGTGATTAACTGGGTCGTGAAGATCTTTTTTGTATAGTTCTCTGTATTCTTGCCACCTCTTCTTAATATCTTCTGGCATACCATTTCTGTCCTTTATTGTACCCCTCTATTTTGTTTTTTCTTATTTGACAAGTATTAAAAAAAAAAAAAAAAAAGATTTTTACTTAGTCTCCAATCTCAGATGTAGAGAAAAAGAATGGAAGAAATTAAACATTTTGTTGCTATTTCTATTTGAAATAATTCTAATAATTTACAGCTATAAAAATACTTGTAAAATAAAATCAAATGATAAAATTTTAAAACTTTAAATTCTCATACATGATTACTATATAAAGTTATTATATATGTAATGTCTATAATCTACTACAAAATAATATTTTCATAAATACCTAAATTTATCTGTGGTTAATATACTTATGGGGCTTCTCTGGTGGCTCAGAGGGTAAAGCGTCTGCCTGCAATGCAGGAGACCTGGGTTTGATTCCTGGGTCAGGAAGATAAGCATTTTGCTTTCATTGGTCATATTGTGAAATGTTTTCATACAAAATGACTTAAAACTAGAGACAACATGTAGAATAAATAACTATAATCAAATAAAAGGTAAATAACACTGTAAAAGAATTTTAATCTAAAATAGAACCAGAGAATACAAAATGGAGAAACACACACATATGCCTTCCAGAAGACAAAATTTAAGGATTAAGAGACTGATTTTCTGCAAGTGCCTTAAATGCAAGAAAATGATAGGATGCATTCAATTTTATTGGATGACCTGGGAAGGGGGGAAGGTAATCAGAGGTTGTCATATCAAACACAGAAAGTTTTGACAGAGGTATCAACAAGATATGACCCAGGTGTTAGGTTGATCTCACTCAGTGAGCTGAACTGAACTTTGTTTTTGTACTGAACTAATTTTGTATATTCAGGAAGTTTTCAAGACTGTCATCATTTGTGTTTGATTTTCATTTATTCCAACTGAACTCTCCCTTCTTTACATTTCCTGCTCATAAATACTACCTAACCCAAACCCTAGTGAATTAACTTGTAGTTTGCTACAATTTGTTAGCAATTCCTCTGCTATTCCCAAATAAACTCATCTTTTTGAGCTTGCCTTATTTTACCTCTTTATTTTGGTGAAGGACAACATAACTGTTCAGTGTTTGTTTTTATTTATAAGATTTTATTTTTCTAGGATTTTTTTTTTTTTTTTTTTAGGTTTACAATAGAAACTGAGAGCAAGGTACAAAGATTTCCCATATAACAGATGACCTACACATGCATAGCCTCCCTAGTTATCAACATCAGTGTAAATCACCAGAGGCTGCTTTCTTTTTAAACCAAGAATGAGCTATGATTGACACATCAAAATCACCCAAAGTCCATAGTTTACATATGGGTTCACCCTTGGTATTCATGGGTTTGGACAAATGTGTAATGACATATATTCATTATTACAAGATCATACAGAGTATTTTCACTGCTCCTAATATCTGTGCTCAAGCTATTCATCTATTCATACCCCTCGCAGCCACTGCAGTAGTCTTGCCTGGAAAATCTCATGGATGGAGGAGCCTGGAAGGCTGCAGTCCATGGGGTCGCTGAGGGTCGGACAGGACTGAGCGACTTCACTTTCACTTTTCGCTTTCATGCATTGGAGAAGGAAATGGCAACCCACTCCAGTGTTCTTGCCTGGAGAATCCCAGGGACGGGGGAGCCTGGTGGGCTGCCATCTATGGGGTCGCACAGAGTCGGACATGACTGAGGTGACTTAGGAGCAGCAAATTTCTTCGTGTCTTTTTATGGCTTGGTAGCTCTTTTTTTTTTTTTTTTTTTTAATGTTGAATAGCATTCCATTATCAAGATGTACCACTGTTTGTTTATACATGTACCTACTGAAGGAGATCTTCTTGCTTCTAAATTTTGGCAATTAAAAATAAAGTTGCTGTAAACATCCTTGTACAGGTTTTAGTGTGGATATAAGTTTTCATCTCCTTTGAGTAAAAACCTAGGAGTGCAATTGCTGGACATGGTAAAAGTGTGTTTAGTTTTATAGGTAATCCTCAAACTGTCTTTCAGAATGGCTATAACATTTTTCATCCCCACCAGCAACGAATGACGGAGAAGGCGATGGCACCCCACTCCAGTACTCTTGCCTGAAAAATCCCATGGACGGAGGAGCCTGGTGGGCTGCAGGCCATGGGGTCGCGAGAAGAGTCAGACAGGACTGAGCGACTTCACTTTCACTTTTCACTTTCATGCATCGGAGAAAGAAATGGCAACCCACTCCAGTGTTCTTGCCTGGAGAATCCCAGGGACGGGGGAGCCTGGTGGGCTGCCATCTCTGGGATCGCACAGAGTCGGGCACGACTGAAGCGACTTAGCAGCAGCAGCAACGAATGAAGGGTCCTGCTGCTCCACACCCTCCACAGTATTTGGGTGTTGTCTGTGTTCTGGATTTTAGCAATTCTAATACATGTATAATAGTATTTCAATGTGGTTTTAATTTTGCATTTCTCTTATGACATGCAATGTGAAGAAACTTTTGGAACAGTTTTAATTTTGTTAAAATATATGAAATTTTGGAGGTAACATTTTTTCTTTTTTTTTTCCTTTTTTTAATATAAATTTATTTATTTTAATTGGAGATTAATTACTTTACAATATTGTATTGGTTTTGCCATACATCAACATGAATCTGCCACAGGTATACACACGTGTTCCCCATCCTGAAAGCCCCTCCCACCTCCCTGCCCATTCCATCCCTCTGGGTCATCCCAGTGCACCAGCCCCAAGCATCCATTATCATGCATTGAACCTGGACTGGTGATTCGTTTCATATATGATATTATACATGTTTCAATGCCGTTCTCCCTAATCATCCCACCCTCTCCCTCTCCCACAGAGTCCAAAAGACTGTTCTATAGATCTGTGTCTCTTTTGCTGTCTTGCTTAGAGGGTTATCATTTTTAAAAATAATTATCGAATTGTAACTTGTGAAGTTCCATCTACAATGCCAAATATTTTAATGACTATGGGCAATTCTTGGCCTCCATAGGTCTGAAAATTCAGATTACAATTTTGATGATAGAAATCTAAGATTTCATAACTCTTAAGGATTTGACACAAGATGAAACATGATTGGTATTTTAACTGAATGTGGTGGTGGTGGTGGTTTAGTTGCTCAGTTGTGCCTTATTCTTTGCAACCTCCATGTAGTGGAGTAGAATTATTTACAGTTAATTAAAACAAACAAACAAACAAACAAAAAAACATGTAAAGCATGGTGGATTGTAATTGACTGAAATTCCAATTAACTGACTGCTGACACCTATATTCAATAGCATTATGTGAGACTGTGAACCATTTTTCTAGCAAGTCTTAAGTAATTTTCTGTTTTACTAATATTGTTTTCTCAATTGTATTGGTTTTCCCTGATAACTCAGTTGATAAAGAATCTGCCTCCAATGCAAGAGACCCTGGTTCGATTCCTAAGTCAGTAAGATCTGCTGGAGAAGGGATACACTATCCACTCCAGTATTCTTGGGCTTTCTTATGGTTCAGCTGGTAAAGAATCCACCTGCAATGTGGGAGACCCGGGTTTGATCCCTGAGTTGAGAATATCCCCTGGAGAAGGGAACAGCTACCCACTCTAGTATTCTGACCTGGAGAATCCCATGGACTGTATAGTCCATTGGATTGCAAAGAGTTGGACACGACTGAGTGACTTTCAGTTTCACTGATTTTTCAAGTATTGGTTTTCAGCCCCTTAATCAAATCATCAATTCAATGGTTAGCATATTTTCAAGGCAAGTAACCAAAATGAAGATTTTTGTTTAATAAATGCTATATTTTCCTGATGTGACTCTAGATACGCAGAATAAATCGATGACAACTACAATCCTTAAGAAATTAAAAATTGTGAGTTTCAAAGATCCTGAATAATGATTACTTATCTTTACAATTCATGTGTTAGTTATAATTTCATGTCATAATCTCACAATTTAAGGTAAAGAGCTAAATCTATCAGATACTAATTGATATGCCCAAACTAGCAGACCTAATAACAAAAATATTTTTTCAACTATATATGGACATAGATGTATTGAAATATTTCATGCTTGGGCAAATGTCAGAAAGTTTTTTCTTACTCAGTTTTACTTAGATAAAGTTGACAGAAAACACTGAAGAAGTTTAAGGTACATAACATAATGAATTGATTTATATATTTGTGAATATTATAGGTTACCAAAATGTCTAACATCTATAACCTAATAAACATGGAAAAATATACATAGTATTAGAGAATGTTCTAATTTTATTCTTTTATATATATATAGCCATCTGGTTTTAACAGCACTACTTATTGAATAGTCAAATTAACAGCACCACTTATTGAATTTCCTCATTGTATACTCTTGATTTCTTTGCCATAGATTAACTGGCCATATGGAACAATAGACTGGTTCCAAATACAAAAAGGAGTATGTCAAGGCTGTATATTGTCACCCTGCTTTTTTAACTTATATGCAGAGTACATCATGAGAAACGCTGGGCTGGAGGAAGCACAAGCTGGAATCAAGATTGCCAGGAGAAATATGAATAACCTCAGATATGCAGATGGCACCACCCTTATGGAAGAAAGTGAAGAAGAACTAAAGAGCTTCTTGACGAAAGTGAAAGAGGAGCATGAAAAAGTTGGCTTAAAGCTCAACATTCAGAAAACTAAGATCATGGCATCCGGTCCCATCACTTCATGACAAATAGTGGAAACACATGACAAATAGTGGAAACAGTGGAAACAGTGGCAGACTTCATTTTCTTGGGCTCCAAGATCACTGCAGGCGGTGACTGCAGCCATGAAATTAAAAGACACTTGGTCCTTGGAAGAAAAACTATGACCAACCTAGATAGCACATAAAAAAGCAGAGACATTACTTTGCCAATAAAGGTCTATCTAGTCAAAGCAATGGTTTTTCCAGTAGTCATGTACAGATGTGAGAGTTGGACTATAACGAAAACTGAACACTGAAGAATAGATGCTTTTAGCTGTGATGTTGGAGAAGACTCTTGAGAGTCCCTTGGACAGCAAGGAGATCCAACCAGTCCATCCTAAAGGAAATCAGTCCTGAATATTCATTGGAAGGACTGGTGCTGAAGCTGAAACTCCAATACTTTGGTCACCTGATGTGAAGAACTGACTCACTGGAAAAGACCCTGATGCTGGGAAAGATTGATGGCGGGAGGAGAAGGAGACAACAGAGGATGAGATAGTTGGATGGCATCACCAACTCATTGGGCATGAGTTTGAGTAAGCTCTGGAAGTTGGTGATGGACCAGGACGACTTGTGTGCTGCAGCCCATGGGGTCGCAGATTCCAACACAACTGAGTAACTGAACTGATATTGAGGTAGGTTCCCTCTATGTGCAATTTCTGGAGAGTTCTTATCATAAATGGTTGTTGAATTTTGTCAAAATTTTTCTGCATCCATTGAGAAGATTGTATGTTATTATTCTTTAATTTTTAATTTGGTGTATCACATTGATTGATTTGTGTATACTGAAGAATCTTTGCATTCCTGGGATAAAACTCACATGATCTTAGTGTATGGCTCTTTCAATGTGTTACTGGATTCTGCGTGCTACTGTTTTGTTAAGGATTTTTGCATCTATGTTCATTAGTGATACTGGTCTATAAATTTCTTTTTTGAGATATTTTTGTCAGGTTTTGCTATTAGCATGGTGGTAGCCTTATAGAACAGATTTGGGAGTGTTCCTCCCTCTGCTATTTTTTTTTTTTTTAAGTGTTAGAGGAATAGGTGCTAGCTTATCTCTGAATGTTTGATAGAATTCCCCTATGAAGTCATCTGATCCTGGAGATTTGTTTATTGACTTCATTACATGTGATTGGTTTGTTTATATTTTCTAATTCTTCTTGGTTCTGTCTTGGAAGGTTTTAACTTTCCAAGAATACATACATTTTTTCCAGGTTGTCCATTTTATTGGCACATAATTGGTTGTAATAATCTCTTATGTCAGTTGTGATTTCTCTGTTTTTATTTCTAATTTTATTAATTTGAGTCCTCTCCATTTTTTTTCTTGAGGAGTCCAGCTAAAGGTTTATTAATTTTGTTTATCTTCTCAAGAAACCATTTTACTTTTATTGATATTTGCTATTGATTTATTCATTTCAATTTTATTTATTTCTGCTCTTATCTTTATGATTCTTTCCTTCTACTGACCAGATTTCTTTGTTCTTCCTCCTCTAGCTGCTTTAGATTAGATTGCTTACTTGAGATTTTGTTTTGTTTTGCTTTCTGAAGTGAGATTTAATGCTATAAGCTTCCTCTTACAACTGCTTTTGCTGTGTCTCATAGGTGTTGGGTGATCATGTTTTCATTGTAATTTTTTTCTAAATGTCTTTTTATTTCCTCTTTAATTTCCATAGTGATGACTTGGTTATTTAGCAGTGCACTGTTTAGCTTCAGTGTGTGTGTGTGTGTGTGTGTGTGTGTTTTAACATTTTTTTCCCCTGTGATTGATTTCAAGTCTTATAGCATTTGGGTCAGAAAAGATGCCTGATACTTTCAATTTTCTTAAGATTTCCAAAGCTTGGTTTGTGGCCCAAGGTGTAGTATATCCTAGAGAATGTTCCTTGTGCACTTGTGAAGAAAGTATATTCTGCTTTAATATTTAATTGATATTTATAGGACATTAATTGAGTTAAATGAATCTGATCTATTGTGCTATTTAAAGCTTGTATTTATTGTTGTTCAGTCACTAAATTGTGTCTGACTCCTTGTGACTCCATGGATTGCAGCACTCCAGGCTCCCCTCTCCTTCACCATATCCAGGAGTTTGCACAGATTCACGTCCATTGAGCCAGTGATGCTGTCTAACCACTTCATTCTCTGCTGCCCCCTTCTCCTTTTGCCTTCAATTTTTCCAACATCAGGGTCTTTTCCAGTGAGTTGGCTCTTCACATCAGGTAGCCAAACTACTGAAGCTTCAGCTTCAACATCTGTCCTTCCAATGAACATTCAGGGTGGATATCCTTTAGGATATCTGTTGGATCTCCTTGTTGTCCAAGGGACTCTTAAGAGTCTTCTCCAGCATCACAATTCAATGTATCAATTCTTTGTGCTCAGCCTTCTTCATCATCAAACTCTTACATCTGTATATGAGTACTGGAAAAATCATAGCTTTGATTATATGGACCTTTGTTGGCAAAGTGATTATCTTTGCTTTTTTAATACACTGTCCAGATTTGTCATAGTGTTCCTTCCAAGGAGAAAGAGTTTTTTAATTTCCTGGCTGCAGTCACTGTCTGCAGTGATTTGTGACCCCAAGAAAAGAAAATCTGCCACTGTTTCCACTTTTAACCTTCTATTTCCCATGAAGTGATGAGACCAGATTCCATGATCTTAGTTTTTTAATGTTGAAATTCAAACCAGTTTTTTTTTACCCTCCTCTTTCACCCTCATGAGGAGGCTCTTTAGTTCCTCTTCACTTTCTGCCATTAGAGTGGTATTATCTTCACATCTGAGGTTGATATTTTTCAACCCCCTCAAGGGGGGTGCCTGGTGGGCTGCTGTCTCTGGGGTCGCACAGAGTGGGACACGACTGAAGTGACAGCAGCAGTAGCAGCAACTCTGTATACAAGTTAAATAAGCAGGGTGACAATATAAAACATCCTTGTTGGATGAATTTCTTTCCCAACTTAGAACCAGTCTTTCCATGTCTGGTTCTAATCCCTTATGATTATATCATACAGTGGAGGTGATGAATAGGTTCAGGGGATTAGGTCTGGTAAACAGAATACCCGAAGAACTACAGCCAGAGGTTTGTAACATTGTACAGGAGGCAGTCACCAAAACTGTTCCAAAGAAAAAGAAATACAAGAATGCAAAGTGGTTGCTTAAGGAGGCTTTACAAATAACCAAAGAAAGAAGATTTTCCCTTGTAGCTTAGTGGGTAAAGAGTCTTCCTGAAAGGCAGGAGACCTGGGTTTGATTCCTGGGTCAGGAAGATCCCCTGGAGAAGGTAATGGCAACCCACTCCAGTATTCTTGTCTGGAGAATCCTAAGGATAGAGGAGCCTGGCAGGCTACAGTCCATGGGGTTGCAAGAGTCGAACATGACTTAGTGACTAAACCACCACCAAAGAAAGAAGAGAAATGAAAGGCAAGGGAAATACACCCAACTGAGTACTGAGTTTCAGAGAATAGCAAGGAGAGACAAGAAATAAACAGTGCAAAGAAATGGAGGAAAACAACAGAATGGGAAAGAATATAGATTTCTTTAAGAAGACTGGAGATATCCAGGAAAAATTTCACACAAGGGTGGACATGATAAAGGACAGAAATGGTAAGGACCTAACCGAAGCAGAAGACGTTAAGATGAGATGGCAAGAATCCATAGAGGAACTTTACCCCCCGCCAAAAAAAAAAAAAAAAAAAAATGTCTTAATGACCTGGGTAACCATGATGGTGTGGTCACTTGTCTAGACTCAGACACCCTGGAGTGTGAAGTCACATGGGCCTTAGAAAGGATTACTACAAATAAAGCTAGTGGGAGGTGATGGACTTCCAGCTGAGCTATTCCAAATCCTCAAAGATGAAGCTGTTAAAGTGCTTCATTCAATAACAAATTTGGAAAACTCAGCAACAGTCACAGGACTGGAAAAGGTTAATTTTCATTCTGGTCCTAAAGAAGGGCAATGCCAAAAAATGTTCAAACAGTACATGAATGGAGGACTTCCAGAAGTACAACTGGATTTAGAAAAGGCAAAGGAACCAGAGATTAAAGTGCCAGCATTTGCTGGTTCATAGAGAAAGCACCCTACTCCAGTACTCTTGCTTGGAAAATCCCATGGACGGAGGAGCCTGGTAGGCTGCAGCCCATTGGGTCGCTGAGGGTCAGGCATGACTAAGCTACTTCACTTTCACTTTTCACTTTCATGCATTGGAGAAGGAAATGGCAACCCACTCCAGTGTTCTTGCCTGAAGAATCCCAGGGACAGCGCAGCCTGGTGGGCTGCCATCTATGGGATCGCACAGAGTCGGACAAGACTGAAGCAACTTAGCAGCAGCAGCAGCAGAGAAAGCACCCTACTCCAGTACTCTTGCCTGAAAAATCCCATAAAAGGAGGAACCTGGTAGGCTGCAGTCCATGGGATTGCTAAGCGTTGGACACGACTGAGCCACTTCACTTTCATGAACTGGAGAAGGAAATGGCAACCAACTCCTGTGTTCTTGCCTGGAGAATCCCAGGGACCAGGGAGCCTCGTGGGCTGCCATCTACGGGGTCGCACAGAGTCAGACATGACTGAAGCGACTTAGCAGCTGCAGCAGAGAAAGCAAGGAAATTCCAAGAAAACATCTATTTCTGTTTCATTGACTACACAAAAAACCTTTACTACGTGGGTCACAACAAACTGTGGAAAACTATTCAAGAGATGGGAATACCAGATCACCTGACCTGGTTTTTAAGAAAGATGGTAACAATAACCCTGTGTACGAGACAGCAAAAGAGACACTGATATATAGAACAGTCTTATGGACTGTGTGAGAGAGGGAGAGGGTGGGAAGATTTGGGAGAATGGCATTGAAACTTGTAAAATATCATGTATGAAACGAGTTGCCAGTCCAGGTTCGATGCACGATACTGGATGCTTGGGGCTGGTGCACTGGGACGACCCAGAGGGATGGAATGGGGAGGGAGGAGGGAGGAGGGTTCAGGATGGGGAACACATGTATACCTATGGCGGATTCATTTTGATATTTGGCAAAACTAATACAATTATGTAAAGTTTAAAAATAAAATAAAATTTAAAAAAAATTACAAATCTGATTTAGAGAGGAAAAAAAAAAAAAAAAAAAGAGGCATGTCCTTCCTTCTTTCCTTTCCTCTTTCTGCTGATTGGAGTGCTAATGAAATGATTAGAGCTAGAACAGTCATCCTGGACCATGAAGAATCCTTCGAACTAGAGGATATACATAGTAGAACAACAAATAGAATAATTCTGGGTTCCTTGTACTGATGAGGACAGTCTATCCTTGGACAGTCCAGCCCTAAGTTATGTAAGTGAGGTGAAATAAACTTCTCCACTTTAAGTCACTGCTATTTGCATTTTCTGTTACTTGCTTTGCACTAAAACATAATAAATTCATGGAGCAAAAAAAAAAAAAAAAAGAAACCAAACCTGTATGTAGGTCAAGAAGCAGCAGTTAAGACTAGATATGGAACAACTCACTCATTGAGTTCAAAATTGAGAAAGCTTGTGTTTACTTATTTCTTTCCTGCCTGGATGACCTGTCCATTGTTGTAAGTTAAATTCTCCCACTGCTGCTGCTAAGTCACTTCAGTTGTGTCCGACTCTGTGCAACCCCACAGATGGCAGCCCACCAGGCTCCACCGTCCCTGGGATTCTCCAGGCAAGAACACTGGAGTGGGTTGCCATTGCCTTCTCCAAAATTCTCCCACTACTGTTGTGTAATTTGGAGTCCTTTATTTCTTTGTCTTCTCTGATTGCCATGGCTTTCAGAGTTTTAGACTTTCAAAACTGCAACGAAAGTGGTGAGAGTGGAGATTCTGGTCTTGTATCTGGACTTAGAGGAAATGCTTTCAGGTTTTCACTGTTACATAAGATGTACACTATGGGTTTGTCATTTACGACCTCAATTATGTTGAGGTATGTTTCTTCTATACCAATTTTCTGGAGAGTGTTTGTCATAAATAGGTTTTCAATTTTGTCAAAAACTTTTTCTGTGTCTGTTGAGATGATTATATCATTTTTATTATTCAATTTGTTAATGTGCATCACCGTGATTGATTTCCAAATGCTGAAAAACATCCCTAAGTTCCACTTGATCTTGATGTATGCTCCTTTTAATGTATTGTCAAATTCAGTTTGCTAGTGTTTTGTTGAGGAATTTTAGATTTATATTCATCAGAGATATTATCCTGTAGTTGTTGGTGGTGGTGGTGGTGGTGGTGTGTGTGTGTGTGTGTGTGTGTGTGTGTGTGGTGTGGTTTTGGTATCAGGGTGATGGTGGCCTCATAAAATGAGTTTAAGAGAGTTTCTTCCTCTACAATTTTTTTGGAATAGTTTCAGAAGGGTAGGTGTTAATTCTTCACTAAATGTTTGATAGAATTCCTGTGAAGCTTTCTGGTCCTAGACTTTTGTTTGTTGAAAGTTTTTTAATCATAGTTTTTTGTTTGTTTGTTTTGCTTTTTCAATACTTGTGATTTGTCTGTTTATATTTTCTCTTTCTTCCTGGTTCAGTATTGGCAGATTATACCTTTCTAAGCATTTATCAATTTCCTCTTGGTGGCCCATTTTATTGACATTTAGTTGCTTGTAGTAGTCTCATAATCATTTGTATATCTGTGGTGTCCATTGTAACATCTCCTTTTTCATTTCTAATTTTATTTATTTGAACCCTCTCCTTTTTTTTCCTTGATAAGTCAGGCTAAACGTTTATTAATTTTTTTTATCTTTTCAAAGAACCAGATTTTAGTTTCCTTACATTGCTACTTTTTTGTTTCATTTCTATTCTAAATTGTATGATTTCTTTCCTTCTACTAAATTTGTTTGTGCTTTTTTTGTTGTTCTTTTTCTAATTCTTTTAGGTGTAAGGTTAGGTTTTCTGAGTTTTTTTTTTTTTTTCCTGAGGTAAGATTTTATGGCTATAAACTTCCTTTTTAGAAGTGCCTTTGCTGCATCCTATTGGTTTTTAATCATCTTGCCTTTATTTTCATTTGTCCCTTGGTACTTTTTAATTACCTTTTGATTTCTTAGGACATCCATTGGCTGTTTAGCAACATATTGTTTTGCCTCCACATGTTTTTGTGTTTTACAATTTGTCCCCCTTGTTAATGATTTCTTATCTCACAGCATTGTAGTCAGAAATGATGCTTAATATTATTTCAATTTTCTTAAATTTAACCAAGGCTATCTTTGTGTCCCAGCATGTGATCAATCCTGGTCATTGTTTTGTGTCTTCTCTGCTACGTTTAGATGGAATGGTCTGTAAATATCAATTAAGTCTATCCAGTCTAATGTGTCATTTAAGTCTTGTGTTTTCCTGTTAGTTTTATGTCTGAATGATCTGTCCATTGGTGTAGGTGGAGTGTTAAAGTTCCCCACTGTTATTATATTACTGTTGATTTCTCCTTTTATAGCTGTTAGCATTTGTCTTATATATTGAGGAGCTCTTGTGTTGGGTGCATATATATTTACAATTATAATACTCTTCTTGAAATGATCTTTGACCATTGGGAAGTGTTCTTTGTCTCTTTTAACAATCTTTAAAGTCTTTTCTCTGATATGAGTATTGCCTCTCCAGCTTTCTTTTGATTTTCATTTGCATGAAGTACCTTTTTCCATACCCTCACTTTCATTCTGTAGTGTCCCTAATTCTGAAGTGGGTCTCTGGTAGATAACATCTATGCAGGTCTTAATTTTGTATCCATTTAGCCAGTCTCTGTCTTTTAATCTATTTACATTTAAGGTAATCATCAACATGTTTGTTCCTATTGTCATTTTCTTAATTGTTTTAGGTTTGTTTTCTTATGTCTTTTCTCTTTGACTTTTGCTTTCTTTTCTTATGATTTGATGACTAACTTAATTTTGTGCTCAGATTTCTTTATTAATTTTGTGTGTATCTATTGTATATTTTTGGTTTGTGGTTCCATGATGTTTAGACACAGCAATCGACATATAATCAAACCTTTAAAATTTCCTGGTCTTTTTAATTTCAAATGCATTTCCAATATCCTGCATTTGTGCTCTCCTCTTTCATGATTCCTGGTTTTGATATCATATTTATATGCAAATTATTACCCACCTTTAAAATACATATTTGCCTTTACCGGTGAGTTTTTCCCTTCATAATTCTCTTTTTTCTAGCTGCCTTTTGTTGCAAAGCTGGTTTGGTTGTGCTGAATTCTCTTAGATTTTGTTTGTCTGTAATGCTTTTGCTTTCTCCATTGAATCTGAATAAGAATGCAGCTGTATTTTTGGTTGTAGGTTCTCTTCTTTAATCACTTTAAATATATCATGGGGCTCTCTTATAGCCTTCAGAGTTTCTGCTGAGAAATCAGCTGATAACCTTATGGTAATTCCCTTGTGTTTTATATGTTGCTCTTAATATTTTTTTATTTGTCTTTATTTTTTGTTGGTTTGATTACTATGTTTCTTGGGGTTTTTCTCTTTGGATTTATCCTGCCTGAGACTCTCTGTACTTCCCGAACTTGGGTAACTATTTGCTTTTCATGTTAGGGAAGTTTTCAGCTGTTATCTCTCCAAGTATTTCTCCAGGCCATTCCTCTCTGTCTTTTTCTGGAATCCATATAGTGTGAGTATTGGTGTATTTAATGTTGACCCAGAGGTCTCTTAGCTTGTCCTCATTTCTTTTCATTCTTTTTCTTTATTCAGTTCCATGGTAGTGATTTTCATCATTCTGTCTTCCAGCTCACTTATCCATTTTTCTGCTTCATTTATTATGCTATTGTTTGCTTCTAGTACATTTTAATTTCAGTTATTTTATTTATCTCTGTTCTGAGATCTTCTGGCTCTTTGTTAAGCAATTCTTTTATCTTCTTTATCTGTGCCTCCATTCTTTTGCTGAGTTCTGGGATCATCTTTACTATAATTACTCTGAATTATTTTTTGATTATATTGTCTATTTCTACTTCATTTAGTTGTTCTTCTGGGGTTTATCTTTTTTCTTTATCTGAAATATATTCTTCTGCTGTTTTATTTCGTCTCTTTTTCTGCATATAGTCTCCATTCCAGAGGCTCCAGGATTGAGGTCCTCTTTCTTCTGGGGTCTGTGGTTCTCTTCCTTCTGGTCTCTGCTTCCTGTTGGCTGAGGCTGGTCCAAGAGTCTATGTAGGCTTCCTTGTGTGAGGCTTCACGCTGGTGGGTGGAGCTGGGTTTTGTCTTTCTGGTGGGCAAGACCATGTCAAGGAGTGTGTTTAGAGGTGGCTCTGAGGTCAGGAAGACTTTAGGCAGCCTGTTGATAGGTGGGTCTGTATTTCTGCCTTGTGGGGCTGTTTTTCTGCCCTGTTGGTTGTTTGGTCTGAGGCCTTCCAGCCCTGGAGCCAACAGTCTGTTGGATGGGGACAGACATTGTTGTCAAAATGGCAGCCTCTGTGAGAGTTCACACCCATGAGTACTCCCCAATATCTCAGCCACTGGGTCCTTATCCCCACAGTGAACCACAGCCACCCCTTTGACTTTCCAGGAGACCCTTCAATACCAGCAGGTAGGTCTGGCTCAGACATCTATGAAGTCAATAATTTTTTCCTGGGTGCCAGTGTGCATGAGACTTTGTGTGTGCCCTCCAAGTGTTTTGTTTCTGTTTTCTCCAGTTCTGTGGAGCTCCTGCAATCTAGCCCCACATGCATTCAAAGCCAAATGCTCTGGGGACTTCTCCTCCCAGTGACAGTCCCCTATAATGGGGAGCCTGATGTAGACTGAGAACTCTCAATCCTGTGAGAGGCCCTCTGTAACAATTATTTTCCAGTTTTTTCATTGCCCACCTGGTGGGTATGGGATCTGACTGCAAATTGAATGGGCCTCTCCTACTATCTTGTGGCTTCCTCTTTATCTTTGTAGGTAGAATATCATTTTTTGCAGGTTGCAGTCCTTTTTAGTAAATGGTTGTTTAGCAGTTACTTTTGATTTTTTTGTTTTGTTTTGGTGAGAGGAGCTGAGTTCAAGTGCTTCTACTTGATAATCTTTTCTCTAATCCCTTTGATTCTTTTTTGAAAATTAAGAAGTAAGTTTGTTACTTGCTGGCTTGAAATTTGGCAATATTGTCTACTGCCTTGAAACAATCTATATTTAATATCCCTTCCTTAAAAATAAAGTCCTTCTCTAATAGCTCAGTCAAAATTGCCTTTTGCTTTTTCTATTCATTGTTTCTATGTTTCCGAGCATCTAAGGTTTTCAAAAATTTTGTGTATCATTTTTCCTTCTGCCTGTAAACAATTTTCCCTTTTTAATGGTTTCCCAGTAGCTAAGTGCATGTAGTAAGTGCTAATCTGAAGCATTAACCATAATTTAAATTATTTCTATCACCCTCATACTTGTTTAAGTGACTTTTCTCTGTCTTTTGATAATGTACACATTTAATCCTAGTATAGAATGCTTAATTAAGTTTTTAATTAAAATCTCTCTATAGACTTTGAACTCTATACAAAATAGTAGATTTATTTTAATATTTTTTAATCGACTGTTTCCTTCTCCAGGGGATCTTCCCAACCCAGGGATTGAACCTGGGTCTCCTGAATTCCAGGCAGACACTTTAACCTCTGAGCCACCAGGGAAGTCCCATTGGGAAACTACTCAATATTTAATATATGCTTGATGACACAAAATTAAATATGTTCTTCACTTCAAGAATTAAATCTGTCTTTTGTCAAAAATTGTGTGGTGTTTATATAATTATATCTCTAAACTCCAAGCAAGAATGTGGATTTGTAATATTTGATGAGTTAAATATGAAATAAATGAACTTACATATGTCAGTATATAAAAAGTTTATTTTTTGTTATTGTTGGTTTTGTTATGTATCAGTTGGCTAGACTAATAAATTCCAAACAACGTTTTATCCTAGTAAGCTTCCAGTGGATTAAAAGAGTTATTCACTCCTTTATGTTAGAAAGTGGAAAGGAGACGGCAGCCATTTTGTAACACATACACATTTTGTTCCAGTAGTTCAGTCACACAAGAGTGTAGGTGCTGCTGTCCAGAAATTTTATAGATGTAATTAAAGTCCCAAAAAAGACTAATTCATAGTAAATGAAAATGGAAGACACATGGACCTGGCTTTATCAGGTGGGTGCCCTTTAGAGAGGGGCAAGGCCTTATCTAAACCCCAAAGACTTAAATGCTATGAAATTTGAAAAAGACTTAAATGCTGTGAAAGTGCTACACTCAATATGTCAGCCAGTTTTGAAAACTCAGCAGTGGCCACAGGACTGGAAAAGGTCAGTTTTCATTTCAATCCCAAATAAAGGCAACGCCAAAGAATGCTCAAACTACCACACAATTGCACTCATCACACACGCTAGTAAAGTAATGCTCAAAATTCTCCAAGTCAGGCATCAGCAATACGTGAACCGTGAACTTCCAGATGTTCAAGTTGGTTTTAGAAAAAGCAGAGGAACCAGAGATCAAATTGCCAACATCCACTGGATCAGGAAAAAGCAAGAGAGTTCCAGAAAAACATCTATTTCTGCTTTATTGACTATGCCAAAGTCTTTGACTGTGTGGATCACAAGAAACTGTGGAAAATTCTTCAAGAGATGGGAATACCAGATCACCTGACCTGCCTCTTGATAAACCTGTATGCAGGTCAGGCAGCAACAGTTAGAACTGGACATGGAACAACAGACTGGTTTCAAATATGAAAAGGAGTACGCCAAGGCTGTATATTGTCACCCTGCTTTTTTAACTTATATGCAGAGTACATCATGAGAAACGCTGGGCTGGAGGAAGCACAAGCTGGAATCAAGATTGCAGGGAGAAATATCACTATCCTCAGACATGCAGATAACACCACCCTTATGGCAGAAAGTGAGGAAAAACTAAGGAGTCTCTTGATGAAAGTGAAAGAGGAGAGTGAAAAAGTTGGCTTAAAGCTCAACATTCAGAAAAATAAGATCATGGCAACCAGTTCCATCACTTCATGTCAAATAGATGGGGAAACAGTGGAAACAGTGGCTGACTTTATTGTTGGGTGAGGGGGGGGCCTCCAAAATCACTGTAGATGGTGATTGCAGCCATGAAATTAAAAGACACTTACTCCTTGGAAGGAAAGTTATGACCAACCTAGACAGCATATTAAAAAGCAGAGACATTACTTTGTCAGCAAAGGTCCTTCTAGTCAAGGCTATGGTTTTTCCAGTAGTCATGTATGGTTGTGAGAGTTGGACTATAAAGAAAGGTGAGTGCAGAAGAATTGATGCTTTTGAACTGTGGTATTGGAGAAGACTCTTGAGAGTCTCTTGGACTACAAGGAGATCCAACCAGTCCCTTGGACTTCAAAGAAATCAGTCCTGGGTGTTCTTTGAAAGAACTGATGTTGAAGCTGAAACCCCAGTACTATGGCCACCTCATGAGAAGTGTTGACTCATTGGAAAACACCTGATGCTCGGAGTGATTGGGGGCAGGAGGAGAAGGGGACTACAGAGAATGAGGTGGTTAGATGGCATCACGGACTCAATGGACATGGGTTTGGGTAAACTCTGGGAGTTGGTGATGGATAGGGAGGCCTGGCATGCTGCAGTTCATGGAGTCACAAAAAGTCAGACAGGAATGAGCAACTGAACTGAACTGAAAGACTTAAAGCAGCAATTTTATCTGCAGTCAACTTCGCTTTTCCATGGCTCATCCCTTCTCAGCTACTCCCTGGATTTGGAGTAGTTTAGTCAGCTCCCAAAATTGTATAAGAAAATTTCTCATAGTAAATTATTTATGTGTGCATGTGTGTATTTTTATACTCTATTTCTGTTCCTTGGTCAACCTTGACTGATATAAATTTAAATTGTTTCTCTATAGTTAGAATTTTAACTGTTTCTAATATACTTGTAATGCATTTGGTAATTTATCTATTTGACATTTGTGTAAATGTACTAAATTACACATTTTATAGAAGGAAAACATTTCTTACTGCTGAACTCAGTCATAGGTGTCCTCAGAGGCCAGAAACAATGGAGGAGGTGAGGCCTCTGGCCAGCTGGGGAAGTACACTGACATTCAGATAACATTTAATAAGTGATATCAGGACATTCAAAAAGAGTTTGATAATGTGCTATTCAAATGAACTATATTTGTCCAACATCCCTTAGTCCCTGTGCTTCTAGTAACAAACCATAGATCAACATCCTTCATTCTCTTTCTGCAGCTCACCTGATACCCTGCTGCATTCACTATTGTCCAAAGTTGCCTGAAATGGAGCTCTGACTTTTAGTTGTAACCACGAGAAACATTTTTATACTTGGAAAGAACAAGAGGAAGAGGGCAAAGTGAATATTTGACAAAGAAAGCTGCAAATTCTCTACCTGAGAATTTCGTGAGGATACATCTGTTATGATACCATGTCAGGTATGTGGTTGCATGAATAGTAGAGGCTTCCTTATTGCTGACACGCATCCACCTCTCACTGAGAGAAGGGTGAGGCTTTGTTATTTAATTGAGGTTAACAAAAGAGAATGTGTTAGATATCACTATAATATTATGTATCTTTATTCCATTTATGTTTTGTGGTTTCACACCCAAAAATATGTTTGTTATTTTTAGTGTTTAATATTTATGAAACTTTCATACAAGGGGGAAAGTTTTAATAATTGATTTTATTTCAAATCTATTTAATTCCCCTGGGCAAAGATTTATCACACTGTCAGTTAGCTCTTGGCTGTCACAGATGTGCCTTCAAATCCTCCTCAGATTTTAACAGAACACTTGTGCTTTGTTTTGATATCACTGCATGCTTATGCATAAGGCATTTGGGATTTGATCTAGAAACTAATTATATTTTAGCAACTCTGAAATTTCAGGATTTCCTTCCCATAATGCCCACATTCACTCTATTGAAAAAGTGAGTAAATGATTAAAATAAAGTTCTTGGGGCCCTTTGACTATATCACTAATGACCCCAATGTGTGTGTGATTCCATTTCATCAGAGAACACAGAAATTTAAAATAATGAAGATTTTTTTTGTTAAATTTTGAGCAAAGTTCTAGTGTCCTTTAACTGTATACAGAAACAAAGCAAATATGTTCCAAATGATATGGAGTATTGTTCTTTCCTGTTTTATGCCAAAGTTTAACCACTCTCTCATCTCTTCCATGGGGCTTTCCTGGTGGCTCAGTGGTAAAAAATCTGCCTGCTAATGCAGGAGATACAGGTTTAATCCCTGGGTTGGGAAGATCCCCTGGAGAAGAAACAGCAACTCACTCCAGTATTCTTGCTTTGGAAATCCCATGGACAGATGAACTAGGTGGGGTACAGTCCATAGGGTTGCAAAATAGACACAGCTAGGTGACTAAACAACATCTCTTTCAGAGAGAACTAATGTATATTATCAAGGGTATATTAGTTTGCTAGGGCTGACTTACTAAGGTACCACAGACTGGGTGACTTAAATATCAGAAATTTATTTTCTCACAATTCTGGAGCCTAGAAATCCAAGATCAAAGTGTTGGCAGGGTTAGAATTTTTCTAAGGTTCTCTTCTTGGCTTGAGATGGCTATCTTCTCCCTGTCTTCACATGGTCTTCTCTCTGTGCATCTATGTTCTAATCTCCTCTTGCTATAAGGGTACCAGTCACATGGGATCAAGGGCCACCCTATTCAGTGCATTTTAACTTAATTACCTCATTAATGATTCTATCTCCAAATATAGGTGCTTCAACAAAAGTTTGGGTTTTTTTAAATTGTTGTTGTGGCAGGAAGAGACAAAATTCAGCCCATAATAGTGGCATTTAACATTGAATTTTCAATTTATTTGGATAAGGGTATAAAGACATGAGCCTTATTTTTTTTATTATTTTTAAATGTTATTTTATTTTATTTTTTTAACTTTACAATATTGTATTGGTTTTGCCATATATCAACATGAATCTGCCACAGGTATACACGTGTTCCCCATCCTGAAACTTCCTCCCTCCTCCCTCCCCATACCATCCCTCTGGGTCGTCCCAGTGCATGTTTGGGTCTTAATTAAGGCTTTGTTTCTCAAAAGCCATCTAAAGTTCACAGCAGAATCAAAGAGAAGGTGCAGAAATTTCCCATATAACTCCTCCCTCCACATATTCATAGTCTATTATAAACATACCCCACTAGAGTATGATATTATGGTTTAATCTTGGTGTTGTATATTCTATAGATTTAGACACATGTACAGTGACACCTATCTGCCAATATACATTATGGTATCAAACAGTCAGCCTTCTGTATCCATGGTTTCAACATCCACAGATTCAACCAGTTAGGTATTGTGTGTATGTTTATAACCTGAGATTGGAAACCCCAGAATTCAACGTGGAGGGCTAGGCAAACTATGGGGCTTATACATCTGAAAATTTTAGTATCAGGAGGATATTCTGGAATCAATCCCTCATAGATACCAAAAGACAACTGCCTCTCTTTTTCACTGCCCTAAAAGTCCCCTCCAACCCCTGGAAAACACTGCTCTTTTTATTGTGTTTTGCCTTCTCCAGAATATCATGTGTAGTTGGGATGACATAGTATGTAGCCTTTTCAGATTGGCATCTTTTACTTGTTGTTGTTCAGTCACTCAGTCACGTCTCACTCTTTGTGACCCCATGGACTGCAGCATGCCAGGCTTCCCTGTTCTTCACCTTCTCCTGGAGCTTGCTCAAACTCATGTGCATTGAGTTGGTGATGCCATCCAACCATCTAGTTCTCTGTCGTCCCCTTCTCCTCCAGCCTTCAATCTTTCCCAGCATCAGGGTCTTTTCTAGTGAGTCAGTTCTTTGCATCAAGTGACCAAAGTACTGGGGCTTTGGTTTCAGCATCAGTCCATCCAATGAATAGTCAGTACTGATTTCCTTTAGGACTGGCTGGTTTGATCTCCTTGCAGTCCAAGGGACTCTCACTTACAGATATGCATTTAAGGTTCCTTTATGTCTTTTGATGGCTTGAAAGCTCATTTCTATTTAGTGTTGAATAATATTTCATTTTCTGAATGCGTAGCAGCTTATCCATTTACCTACTGAAGGACATCTTCATTGCTTACAAGTTTCATCAGTCATGAACAAATCTGCTATAAATATCCATGTGCATATTTTTGCATAATGTAATTTTTCAGCTCTCTTAAGTGTGATTGGTGGATCATACAATGAGAGTATGTTTAGTTTTGTAAGAAACTGCCAAACTGTCTTCCAGAGTGGCTGTACCATTTTGCATTCCCATTATCAAGGAATGGTTGTTCTCGTTGCTTTTCATTCTCTGCAGCATTTGGTGTTGTCAGTGTTCTGGATTTTGGCCCTTTTAACAGTTTTGTAGTGGTATTTTGTTGTTGTTTTAATTTGCATTTCTCTGACAATATATGATGTGAACATTCTTTTCAAATGATTTTTGCATCTGTATATTTCTGCTTTATTGACTATGCCAAAGCCTTTGACTGTGTGGATCACAATAAACTGTGGAAAATTCTTCAAGAGATAGGAATACCAGACCACCTGATCTGCCTCTTGAGAAATTTGTATGCAAGTCAGGAAGCAACAGTTAGAACTGGACATGGAACAACAGACTGGCTCCAAATAGGATAAGGAGTACGTCAAGGCTGTATATTGTCACCTTGTTTATTTAACTTCTATGCAGAGTACATCATGAGAAACGCTGGACTGGAAGAAACACAAGCTGGAATCAAGATTGCAGGGAGAAATATCAATAACCTCAGATATGCAGATGACACCACCCTTATGGCAGAAAGTGAAGAGGAACTCAAAAGCCTCTTGATGAAAGTGAAAATGGAAAGTGAAAAAGTTGGCTTAAAGCTCAACATTCAGAAAATGAAGATCATGGCATCTGGTCCCACCACTCATAGGAAATAGATGGGGAAACAGTGGAAACAGTGTCAGACTTTATTTTTCTGGGCTCCAAAATCACTGCAGATGGTGACTGCAGCCATGAAATTAAAAGATGCTTACTCCTTGGAAGGAAAGCTATGACTAACCTAGATAGCATATTCAAAAGCAGAGACATTACTTTGCCAACAAAGGTTCGTCTAGTCAAGGCTATGGTTTTTCCTGTGGTCATGTATGGATGTGAGAGTTGGACTGTGAAGAAGGCTGAGCACCGAAGAATTGGTGCTTTTGAACTGTGGTGTTGGAGAAGACTCTTGAGAGTCCCTTGGACTGCAAGGAGATCCAACCAGTCCATTCTGAAGGAGATCAGTCCTGTGATTTCTTTGGAGGGAATGATGCTAAAGCTGAAACTCCAGTACTTTGGCCACCTCATGCGAAGAGTTGACTCATTGGAAAAGACTCTGATGCTGGGAGGGATTGGGGGCAGGAGGAGAAGGGGACGACAGAGGATGAGATGGCTGGATGGCATCACTGACTCGACGGACGTGAGTCTGAGTGAACTCCGGGAGTTGGTGATGGACAGGGAGGCCTGGCGTGCTGCAATTCATGGGGTGACAAAGAATCAAACATGACTGAGCGACTGATCTGATCTGATTTTATTTGGTGAGGTGTTTCTTAGGATATATGGCCCATTATTTAATCGGGCTTTTCATTTTTTCATTTTTGAGTGTTAAATCAAAAGTTCTCTGCATATTTTGGATGACAGTCAATTATCAGATGTGACCTTTATAAATATTTTCTCCCAGTGTGGCTTGTATTCACATTCTCTTCCCCCCTTTTCTTACAGAAAATTTTTTTTTTTATTTTAATGAAGTTCAGATTTATACACTTTCCCCCCTGGATCTTGCCTTTAGCATTGTATCTAAAATGTTATCACCATATCCAAGGATATATAGGTTTTTTCCTAATGTTACTTCTAGTATTTCTATAGTCTTACATTTTACATTTTGGTCTGTGACCCATTTGGAGTGGGTTTTTTTGTATTTTATATATTTATTTATTAGCTGTGCTGTGTCTTTGTTGCTGTGTGGGCTTTTCTCTAGTTATGCTGAGTGGAGGTTACTCCCTAGTGGTGATGCACAGGCTTCTCATTCTGGTTGGCTTCTCTTGTGAAGCACAGGCCCCAGGGCTCATGGGTTTCAGTAGTTGTGACACGAGGGCTCAGCAGTTGCAGCTTCCAGGCTCTAGAGGACAAGGTCTATAATTGTGTCTCATGGGTTTAGCTGCTGTGCAGAATGTGGGATCTGGGATATTCAGATCAGGGAACAAACCCATGTCTCCTGCATTGGCAGGTGGATGCTTTACCACTGAGCCACCAGGGAGGCTCTGAGTTAGTGTTTTGAAGGGTATAAGTTCTCTGCTAGATTCATTTTTGCATGTGGATGTCTAGTTGTTCCAGCACCATTTGTTGAAGAGACTGTCCTTGTTCCATTAGATTGCCTTCCCTCATTTGTCAAAGATAGGTTGATTATATTTATGTGGGTATGTTTCTGTACCCTCTATTCTGTTCCATTGATTTGTCTATTGTTTACCAATACCATACTCTGTTGATTAGAGTAGCTTTATAGTAAGTCGAAAATCAGTAACATCTGTTCTCCAGCTTTGTTCTTCTTCTTCAGAATTATGTTGACTATTCAGTCTTTTGCCTTTCCATATATACTTGCTGAGATTTTTGTCAGAGTTGCCTTGAGTCTATGAATAAAATTGGGAAGAACTGACAATATTGAATCTTTCTATTCATGAACATGGAATCTCTCTATTTAGTTATTTGATTTTATTCATCAAAGTTCTTTTAGTTTTCCTTATGTGCATCTTAGATGTATTTTGTTAAATTTATAACTATGTATTTCATTTTTTGTACTAATGTAAATGGTATTGTTTTTTAATTTCAAATTCCACTTGTTCATTGCTAGTATATAGGAGTGTCAATGATATTTTCAGGAGTCTTAAGCATTCTGAAGAACTTTGCACTAAATCTTACCCTAGAAATGATAGATTCATCATGACTTTCAAACTCTTGAGTCAAATATTAACACTAAATATTAACATGGAATTAGTTTATAATTATTTATTTATTTAAATATGCTGAATTAACTACATCTTATCTTTTGCATCTGTGCTATATTTTAAAAACATTCCCAATATCAATTGTATGTAACAAGTTAATCTCAGAATGATTTTGAAAATATTTAAATCTTACAAGCAAATAAATTACCAGAAATAACTTTAAGTTGATTTTACTTTGAAGTGTGTTTTGATTGAAATATACACAAGTTAGATATTCTCAGCCTACCATATACAGCTTGCATGAATACAAACCAATTTTTATATCAGCAGGTACCAAGGTTGTTATGCAATTAAGTGGAGATGGAATGCATTTTTAAGTTAATTAAAGTAATCTGCTAGTTTTGTTCTATTTTAGATACACAGCCTTAGAAGTGTAGATTGTATTGCTCATTCTTCTAGGTTTATGACATATTAGTTCTGTTGCTGGCTTCCCAGATGGCTCAGTGGTAAGGAATCTGCCTACCAAGCAGGAGACTCGGGTTTGATCCCCGGGTCAGCAAGATCTCATGGGAGTAGGAAATGGAAACCTACTCCAAAAGAAAATCCCATGGACACAGGAGCATGGTGGGCTACAGTCTATTGGATTTCAAAGAGCTGGACATGATTTAGCAACTAAAGAACAGCAGCAGTATCTCTGTTGCCAGGTTTTGGGTTTTATATTTTATTTTTCCCTTAACTCCCTGCTTAATAATTTCAATAGTACACATTCTTATTTTAATGTGTACTTTCCTAGTGGCTCAGCTGGTAAAGAATCTGCCTGCAATCAGGAGACTCAGGTTCAATTCCAGGGTCAGGAAGATCCCCTGGAGAAGGAAATGGCAACCCACTCGAGTACTCTTACCTGGAGAATTCGATGGACAGAGGAGCGTGACAGCCTACAGTCCATGGAATTGCAGAGTAGGACACGACTGTGTGACTAACTTTCACTTTTTTTCATATGTATATTTATTTAAATATTTACATCAGTGAAAATCACACTCATTTAGTTTAAAAATTACCCAAATGGTATACATAATAAATCTTAGTGTTATTTTACTATTGTTGTTTAACGATATTTTTCCAATTTAACAATGCTCCTCTAATAGATCTAGTTACTCATTTGACTACTGCATGGCAAAGTCTATCTCCGACTGTTTATTAGCATAAAAAATGCTAAATTAAATCATGTTGTAAAACTCTCTGATACATGTATAAGACTTAGAGCTAAGGGGTAATTTACTTTTATCAAAAAGTGCCCATTTCCATTCCAGAACCACTGATAAAGCTTACTATATCAGACTTACTATAAAGCTACAGTAATCAACACGATGTGGTATTGGCAAAAGAATAGACAAATATTTATTTATTTATTTTTGCTTTCTTGTCTGTATTCAAGGTCATGTGATTTTAAAAAATAGAATCTGATACTTATTTTCTGTCACCAAGGCTCCACCCATAGCCCATATTTTCTCAAAAACCTGTGTGAGAAGAGATTAAGAATATTTCAGTAGCCTGAGCAGATGTTGCTGCCTACTTCTCTTCATCCCCATGCTGAGAACTTTGAGCGCTAATAGGGAAGTGCTGACTGTTAGATCAAGAGGACACCTGCAAGACTTTAGGCAGTTTGCAACCTCAGGTAGGGTAGCAATAAATTCAAAAGTTGGGGAAGTCCATCTACCCTGACACTTCTCCTTGGCTACAGGCTTTTCAGCAACACCATATTTTTTTATTTAATTTCTTTAGTCTTTCTATAGGAGCAGAGGACAGGTATGTTTTCCCAAGTCATCTAAGAGGAATATTGCCAAAGAAAGTAGGATTTTCTGAGCCAGCATCCACTACATCAGACCCAATGAGTGTGTCTCCTTGTGGCTATATGTATGGCAGTGATCATATAATACAGAAGAGAATGTGTTAAACAGAGCCATGGTGATCAGTCTACAATAAGATGCCTTGATTAGAGCTCAACCTTGGAATCTGTACTCAACAAATGATAGATCTCCCAGAAAGATGTCTGAATCTGCTTAGTAAAGACTCTGGGGATGAAGCATGAAACAGTAGATGGGGATCAAGAAGCAGCTGTCAGCATGAGTACTGCATTCTGGCTGGTGCTGCTAGAGGATATGACTCTGTAATAAGCTTAATTTTCAGAGGCCACAATGGCCTGCATCTCTAGTAGAAGTGTCTGCAGACGCCATCGATTTTCTTTCTGAAGGTACACTCTTTCCTCTGAGGTTCAGTTTTGGTGACATCCACCACATAGGAATTTATGGTTATTTGATCCCTTCCACAGGTTTTCAAGATCTTTCTGTGTTGTTGGGTGTTGTCATTATAGACATGCCTGAACTGGCTAAGTCCGCTCCTGCCCCTAAAAAGGGCTCTAAAAAAGCTGTGACCAAGGCCCAGAAGAAGGAGGCAAGAAGCGCAAGCACAGCCACAAGGAGAGCTACTCCGTGTACATGTACAAGGTGCTGAAGCAAGCCCATCCGGACACTGGCATCTCATCCAAGGCCATGGGAATCATGAACTCCTTCATCAATGACATTTTCGAGCGCATCGCTGGCAAGGCATCACGCCTGGCACATTACAACAAGCGCTCGACTTTCACATCCAGGGAGATCCAGACCGCCATGCACTTGCTGCTACCTGGGGAACTGGCCAAGCACGCCGTGTCCAAGGGCACTAAGGCTGTCACTAAATGTACCAGCTCCAAGTAAATATGCCTAGCCACTGTTAATGGAGGAGTCAATGGCACCCCACTCCAGTACTCTTGCCTGGAAAATCCCATGGACGGAGGGCCTGGTAGGCTGTAGTCCATGGGGTCACTAAGAGTCGGACACAACTGACTTTTTTTCACTTACAGGTTTTCAAGGGCTCTAGATATTGGACATTTTTCTGAGGTTGTGGCAGGAACCAGAACACAATGCTTTATGAGCCGTTTTCAGAACTACAGAGAAAGGATTATGAGCATCTGTATTTTTTGTGCATTTAATAGTCAGAATGTAGAATCTTACTGTGTGACTTAATTTTTATCTGAGCATTTATTCATTTTCTTCTTTGATGCACCTTCTCATTTTTGTAATTGCCTATTCACTTAATTCCCCATTTCATAATTAAATTTTCTCATTTTTTTGTGCACTTTACAATTCTTTTCATATTCAAGTCAATAAAATGTGTAGATTATATATATTACAGATATATTCTTGTAGTGTGCCAACCTTTCTTTAATTACATGATTTGAGTCCTTTACAAATCAGAAAGTCATCATTTTGTTGTAGTCAAATACTGTCATTTGGCTCTCCTTCAGTATTTCTGTTGTTGTTCAATCACTAGGTCATATCTGACTCTTTGTGACCTCATGAACTACAGTACAGCAGGCTTCCCTGTCCTTCACTATCTTCATGACTTTGCTCAGACTCATACCCATTGAGTCAGTGATTCAATCCAACCATCTCATCCACTGCAGTCCCCCTTCTCCCCCTGCCCTCAATCTTTTCCAGCATCAGGATCTTTTCCAGTGAGTCAGCTCTTCACAACAGGTGGCAAAGTACTGGAGCTTCAACATCAGTCCATGATTGACTGATTTGATCTGCTTGCAATCCAAGGTACTCTCAAGAGTCTTCACTATCACCACAGTTTGAAAACATCAATTCTTTAGTGTTCAGTCTTCTTTATAGTCCAACTCTTACATCCATACATAACTATTGGAAAAATCATAGATTCAACTGACTATACATAACTTTGTTGGCAAAATGATGTCTCAGCTTTACAATATGCTGTCTAGGTTGGTCATAACTTTCCTTCCAAGGAGCAAGGATCTTTTAATTTCGTGGCTGCAGTAACTGTGTGTGGTGATTTTGGAGCCCAAGAAAATAAAATCTGTCACTGTTTCTACTTATTCCCCTTTTATTTGCCAGGAAGTGATGAGACTGGATGCCATGATCTTCATTTTTTTGAAAGCTGAGCTTTAAGCCAGCTTTCCCCTCTAATTTTTCACTCTCCTCAAGAGACTCCTTAGTTCCTCTTAGCTTTCTGCTATTAGGGTTATGTCATCTGCATATTTGAGGTTGCTAATATTTTTCCTGGCAATTTTGATTCTAGCTTGTGAGTCATCCAGCCTGGCTTTTCTCATGATGTCCTCTGCATAGAAGTTAAATAAGTAGGGTAACAATACACAGCCTTGATGTACTTCTTTCCCAATTTAGAACCAGTCCGTTGTTCCATATCTGGTTCTAACTGTTGCTTCTTGACCTGCATAAAGGTTTATCAGACAGGATATGTATTCTGGTATTCCCATCTCTTTAAGAATTTTCCACAGTTTGTTGTGATCCACTCCACATGGTCAAAGGCTTTAGTCAATGAAGCAGTAGTAGATTTTTTATTTTTTTAATTCTCTTGCCTTTTCTATGATCCATCAGATGTTGGAAATTTGATCTCTGGTTCCTCTTTCTTTTCTAAACCCAGCTTGTACATCTGGAATTTCTTGGTTCAGTACTTCTGTAGCCTAACTTGAAGGAATTTGAACATAATCTAGCTAGCATGTGAAATGAGAGCAATGGTATGGTAATTTGAACATTCTTTGGCATTGCCTTTCTTTAGGATGAAATGAAAACTGACCTTTTCTAGTCCTGTGGCCACTGCTGATTTTTCCAGATTTGCTGGCATATTTAGGCAGTATTTTAAGAGCATTCATTGTCTTTCAAGATTTTTATTTTTTATTTATTTATTTTTAATTTAAATTTTATTTTATTTTTAAACTTTACATAACTGTATTAGTTTTGCCAAATATAAAAATGAATCCGCCACAGGTATACATGTGTTCCCCATCAGCTGGAATTCCATCACCTCCACTAGCTTTCTTAGCAGTAATGCTTTCTAAGGCCCACTTGACTTCACACTCTAGGGTGTCTGGTTCTATGTGGAGCAGCTTTTTTTCCTGAGTTTTGTATAATTATTCCTTCCCGTATCAAATTCCATCTATTAGGAGTACAGGAAGTATGAAGGGAGATGGAGAGACAACCGAGTCACAGCAATGCTAGAATCTGCTGTCACTACTAAGCTAAAGAGACAAAGGGAGGAGGTATTACCACTTGAAGCCACAGAGAAAAAGCAGGCTTCCAAGTGAAATCCTGAGTTAGGGTTGGTAGAGTAAAAACAAGACTGTCAGTTACATGCAAATTTCAGGTAACAACTGTTCCTCCCAAGAGATCATTACTGTTACAAATAAACAGGCTTCTCTTTCTTCCATCCTTCTCCTTTTCTTCTATCTTGCAGTATTTTCTATTGGCTGAACTCAGCGAGGAACCAGGTGACAAAGCATGCTAGAAAATACAGCTGATAGAACGAGGACTTGATCTGAGAACAAATGGGCTAAAAAGCCAGTATGGAATCGTTTCCACTGGATTTTTAATCAGGGCGATCATCTGTGGCTATTCTACAGATTGGCCTGGTCAATAGGGATTGTTTCTGCCAATCATATTAGTCATTATGGAGTAGAGCTAACGCCAAAGTGTACAATTGAAATCTAGAGTTTGTAGTAAAGTACGCAGGAGTCATAAAGACCTACAGATTTACCTTGTAATTACATATGTGTGGCAATGGGACTGTCTCATTCTTTTAATTCAGTATCCTGAAGATACTGCTAATTTCAAGGACTCACAACTTCTTACAATCAAGAAAAGATGCAATTTTAATTGAAAGCAAAATGCTATGAATTACTGGCTATTTAAATGCTTTCCATGTAACTCATCACCCACAAAATGAGTCCTATTTAGGATTAAATAGGACTAAATATCATCCTATTTAGGATTAAATATTTAGGACTAAATTAAATATTTAGGATTAAATATCATCCTATTGCATGATATTAAACCCTCTTCACATCAAAACAAAACTGAAATTAAACACCAAACTTTCCTCCATGTAAACTCTAAAGGCTTTGCCTTTTAATTTCTGATATCTAGTTATTTGCTCAATATATTGAGGTTTCTGATCTATGCTAGATAGTATACTTAAGGACTGGGGATAAATTTTAAAAACTATAATTCCTGACTTTAAGGGATGTGCATATGTGTGTGGTTTTGTGTAAGCAAACTACAGTAAAAGGTCGATGATGATTTTATTTTTTTAATATTGCTTCAAATATTTCATTTTCCTCTGGGACGATCAAAATATCTGAAATATTTTGCTGTGAAATTAGAAAATAAAAATTTCTGAGTGATATGGCAAATGATCAACCCTTCTAGATTGCTGGATTCCATAATGTGTGGCCTCATTTTTGCCTGAGACAGTCACTTTTATCACTGATGTTTCATTATGGAGTTTGTGGCATTTTTATATGAATCAAATATATTTGAATCAAACACACAACCAAAACAACTTGCAAAGAAAGGCATATTACTTAATTCATTTTAGAGGTCATGCATTAAATTTTGCATTATTAAGTTCATTTGATATATTTTTTTCCCAAATTTCTGTGAACAGTGAGTGAGTAGTTTGTGGAGGAAATTTCCACTGTGAAATATAATTAGAAAATGCTAAACATTGGAACAAAAAGTCACCATTGTAATTTTAAGAAATAAACTGACCTTTAGAATATCTGAAAATTCCACTTTGGAAAAATAACTAAATGAAATAATTTAATGTTCAAAATTGCTATTTATCATTTAGTACAATCACTCTGTCTAATGCAACTTCATAGTCTACAGATAAAATATGATTCTTCAACTGTATTACATACTTTTCAGTAAAACAAATTTTTTGGTCATTTTTGCGAAGTGTTATTTGGTCAGTCATGTCCGAATCTTTGCTACACCGTGGATTGTAGCCTGCCGAGCTCCTCTGTCCATGGAATTCTCCAGGAAAGAATACTAGAGTGGGTTGCCATTCCCTTCTCCAGGGAATCTTCCTAACCCAGGGATCGAAGCCGGGTCTCCTGCATTACCATCTGAGCCACCAGGGAAGCCCCATTTTTGTCAAAAATACATCCAGTAGTTACGGATTTTTAAAGCAAATGTGATGGCTTATTCACGTTAAGTATAAGACTCCCAAGTGATAACATTTTAGCAACCCTGTTTGTTTGTATTTTTATTATGGTGGAAGTCACATAATTATCAAACATACAATGTTAACCATATTTGACTGTACTGTTCAGTAGCACTAAGTCCATTCACATTGGTGTGCAACTCTCACCAGTATCCACCTCTCAAATTTTTCACCTTCCTAAACTTAAATTCTGTCCCTATTTAACACTAACGCCCCATTCTTCTCTCATCCAATTCCCAGCTCCTGGAAACTACCAAAGTACTTTCTGACTCTATGAATTTTACTGTCTCATGTAAGTGGAATCAAACACTATTTGTCTGCACCTAAAAGAAGAGTGAAAAAACTGGCTTAAAGCTCAACATTCAGAAAACTAAGATCATGGCATCTGGTTCCATCACTTCATGGGAAATAGATGGGGAAACAATGGCAGACTTTATTTGGGGGGGGCTCAAAAATCACTGCAGTTGGTGATTGCAGCCATGAAATTAAAAGACACTTACTCCCTGGAAGGAAAGTTATGAACAACCTAGATAGCATATTCAAAAGCAGAGACATTACTTTGCCAACAAAGGTCCTTCTAGTCAAAGCTATGGTTTTTCCAGTGGTCATGTATGGCTATGGTTTTTCCAGTGGTCATGTATGAGTTGGACGACAGAGTTGGACTGTGAAGAAAGCTGAGTGCTGAAAAATTGATGCTTTTGAATTGTGGTGTTGGAGAAGACTCTTGAGAGTCCCTTAGACTGCAAGGAGGTCCAACCAGTCCATCCTAAAGGAGATCAGTCCTGCGTGTTCACTGGAAGGATTGATGCTAAAGCTGAAACTCCAATACTTTGACCACTTCATGCAAAGTGTTGACTCATTGGAAAAGACCCTGATGCTGGGAGGGATTGGGGGCAGGAGGAGAAGGGGACGACAGAGGATGAGATGGCTGGATGGCATCACCGACTCGATGGACATGAGTTTGGGCAAACTCTGGGAGCTGGTGATGGACAGGGATGCCTGGTGTGCTGCGATTCATGGGGTCACAGACAGTCAGACACGACTGAGTGACTGAACTGAACTGAACTGGATGTATCCATATATTGAAATACACTTTTAAGGTTAAATTAATATGTGTCTTATGGCAACCCACTCCAGTATTCTTGCCTGGAGAATCCCATGGATGGAGGAGCCTGGTGGGCCACAGTCCATGAGGTTGCAAAGAGTCGGACACAACTGAGCGACTATATGTATATATGTATATATATAATATATGTCTTACAAACAGAGTTTACTTTCTTTCCCCCCTACCCCAGTGCTATAGAGTAGCTTCTCATTAGTTTTCTCTTTTATACATAGCAAGGCTTCCCTGTCCTTAACAATCTCCTAAAATTTGCTCAAACTCATGTCCATTGAGACAGTGATGCTTATCTCTTTGTTTGTACCCCTTCTCCTCCTGCCCTCACTTCTTGCCAGAATCAGGATCTTTTCCAATAACTCAGCTCTCTCTTCGCATTAGCTGGCCAGTGTATTGGAGCTTCAGCTTCGGCGTCAGTCCGTGCAATGAATACTCAGGGTCAATTTCCTTTTCAGTTCAGTTCAGCCACTCAGTCATATCTGACTCCTTGCGACCCCATGGACTAGAACACACTAGGTCTCCCTGTCCGTCACCAACTCCTGGAACTTGCTTAAACTCATGTCCATTGAGTTGGTGATGCCATCCAACCATATCATCCTCTGTCATCCCCTTCTTCTTCCACCTTCAGTCTTTCCCAGTATCAGGGTCTTTTCCAATGAGCCAGTTCTTCCCATCAGGTGGCTGAAGTATTGGAGTTTCAGCTTCAGCATCAGTCCTTCAAATGAATATTCAGGACTGATTTCCTTTAGCATGGACTGGTTGGATCTCCTTGCAGTCCAAGGGACTCTCAAGAGTCTTCTCCAGCCCCACAATACAAAAGCATCAATTTTTTTCCCACTCAGCCTTATTTAAGGCCCAACTCTCACATTTGTACATAACTACTGGAAAAATCATAGCTTTTTACATAAAAATCATACAGATCATGGTTGGCAAAGTGATGTCTCTGCTTTTTGATATGCTGTCTAGTTTTATCATAGTTTTTCTTCCAAGGAATAAGTGTCTTTTAATTTCGTGGCAGCAGTCATCATCCACAGTGATTTTGGAGCTCAAGAAAATAAAATCTCTCCCCATTTCCACTTTTTTCCATCTCTTTGCCTTAAAGTGATGCAACTGGATGCCATGATTTTAGTTTTTTATATGTAGAGTTTTAAGCCACCTTTTTCACTCTCCTCTTTCACTCTCATAAAGAGACTTTTTTGTTCCTCTTTGATTTCTGTCATTAGAGTGGTATTATCTGCAAATCTGAGGTTGTTGATATTTCTTCTGGCAATTTTGATTCTAGTGTGTGATTCATCCTGTCTGGTACTTCTCATGATATACACTGCATATAAGTTAAATAAGCAAGGTGACAGTATACAGGCTTGTGTACTCCTTTCCCAATTTGTAACCTGTCTGTTGTTCCATGACCATTTCTAACTGTTGCTTCCTGACCTGGATACAGGTTTCTCAAGAGGCAGGTCAGATGGTCTGGTACTCCCATCTCTTGAAGAATTTTCCACAGTTTTCTTGAAGTGGTTTGCCATTCCCTTCTCCAGTGGGCCGTACACAGTCAAAGGCTTTCACAAAGTCAATGAAGCAGAAATAGATGTTTTTCTGGAATTCCCTTGCCTTTTCTATGATTGATCAGATGTTGGCAATTTGATCTCTGATTCCTCTGCCTTTTTCAAGTCTAGGTTGTACATCTGGAAGTTAATGGTTCAAGTATTGCTGAAGCCTAGCTTAAAGGATTTTGAGCATTACCTTGATAGCATGTGAAATGAGTGCAATTGTATGGTAGTTTGGACATTCTTTGGCATTGCTGTTTCTTTTAGATTGGAATGAAAACTGACCTTTTTCAATCTGTGGCCTCTGCTGAGTTTTCCAAATTTGCTGGCATAATGAGTGGAACACTTTAACAGCATTATTTCTTAGGATTTTAAATAGTTCAGCTGGAATTCAAACACCACCACTATCTTTGTTCATCATACTTCCTGAGGATCACTTGACTTCACACTCCAGGACGTCTGGCTTTAGGCAGCGACCACACCATTGTGGTTATCTGGTTCATTAAGGCCTTTGTTTTGTGTAATTCTTCTGTGTATCCTTGCCACCTCTTTTTAATCTTTTCTACTTCCATTAGATCCTTGCTATTTTTGTCCTTTATTGTGCCCATCTTTGTATGAAATGTTCCTTTGATATCTCCAATTTTCTTGAAGAGATCTCTACTCTTTCCCATTCTATTGTTTTCCTCTCTTTCTTTGCACTTAAGAAGGTTTTCTTATTTCTCCTTGCTATTCTTCAAAACTCTGCACTCAAATGGGTATATCTTTCCCTTTCTTCTTTGCCTTCTGCTTCTCTTCTCCTCTCAGCCCATTTGTAAGGCCTCCTCAGACAACCATTTTGCCTTCTTCCATTTATTTTTCTTTGGGATGGTTTTGGTCACCACCTCTTGTACAGTGTGCAAACCTCCATCCATAGTTCTTTGGGTACTCTATAAGATCCAATCCCTTGAATTTATTTGTCACTTCCTCTGTATAATCATAAAGGATTTTATTTAAGTCAAACCTGAATGGTCTATTAGTTTTCCCTACTTTCTTCAATTTAAGCCTGCATTTTACAATAAGGAACTCATGATCTGAGCCACAGTCAGCTACAGGTCTTGTTTTTACTGATTCTATAGAGTTTCTCCATCTTCAATGGCAAAGAACATAATCAATCTGATTTCAGTATTGACCAGTCGGTGATATCCTTGTGTAGAGTTGTCTTTTGTGTTGTTGGAAGTGGGTGTTTGCTATGACCAATGTGTTCTCTTGGCATAATTCTGTTAGCCTTTACCTTGCTTCATTTGGTACTCCAAGGCCAAACTTGCCTCTTATTCCAGGTATCTCTTGCATTCCAATCCCATATAATGGAAAAGACATCTTTTCTCTGTCTTTGTTGTTGTTGTTGTTGTTGTTAGCTCTAGAAGGCCTTGTAGGTCTTCATAGAACTAGACAACTTCACTTTCTTCAGCATCAGTGGTTGTGCATATACTTGGATTACTGTGACGTTGAATGGTTTGCCTTGGAAATGAACCGAGACCATTCTTTCATTTCTGAAATTGCACCCAAGTACTGTATTTCAGACTCTTTCATTGGCTAGGAGGGCCACTCCATTTCTCCCAAGGGATTCCTGCCCACAGTAGTAGATATAATGATCATCTGAATTCAATTTGCGCATTCCCACCCATTTTAGTTCACTGACTCCTAAGATGTTGATGTTCACTTTTGCTGTCTCCTGCTAGACCATGTCCAATTAACCTTGATTCATGGACCTAATATTCCACATTCTTATTCAATATTGTTCTTTATAGCATCAGACTTTACTTTCACCACCAGACACATCCACAGCTGAGTAGTTTCCCCTTTGGTCCAGCTTCTTCATTATTTTTGAGTTATTTCTCTGATTTTCACCAGTAGTATATTAGACACCTACCCACATAAAGGGCTCATCTTCTGGCCTCATATGTTTTTGCTTTTCATACTGTTCATAGGGTTCTCAGAGCAAGAATACTGAAGTGGTTTGCCAGTCCCTTCTCCAGTGGGTCGTACTTTGTCAGAACTCTCCACCATGACCCCTCCGCTTGGGTGGCCCTGAGCAGCCGTGACCCTGGCTCAGAGCTTCTTTGAGTTACACAAGTCTAGGACTCGTGGTCATTTTGGTTAGCTTTCTGTATTTGTGATTTTCATCCTGTCTGCCCTCTAATGGATGCAATTAAGAGGCTTATCTTAGCTTCCTGATGGGAAGGACTGGCTGTGGGGAAAACTGGGTCTTGCTCTGGTGAGAGCAAGTAAATCTTTAATCCAATTGTCTGCTGATGGGTGGAGCTGTGCTTTCTCCCTGTTAGTTGTTTGACCTGAAGTGACCCAGTCCTGGAGTCTGCAGACTCTATGATAGGGCTACAGTTGACTTCTGAAAGAACTTGTGCCAACAGGCACCTCTCAGGACCGCTGCTGGCAGGCCACTGCTGACACACACTTTCACGGGGGACCCTCAGACACATTCACAGGCAGAGCTGCTTCAGTCTCTTGTGGGGTCACTGATCCTTTCCCCTGAGTCCTGGTGTGTACAACGTTTTGTTTGTGCCTTTTTAAAGTGTTTCTCTTAGCCCTGTGGAAGTTCTGACATTGAATCCTGCTATACTTCAAAGTCAGCTTCCCTGGGGATTCCCAGTCTCTTTGCCAGATGCCCAGGCTGGGTAGTCTGATGTGGGGCCTAGAACCTTTGCAACTGTGTGAGAACTTCTTTGGTATTATCATTCTCCAGTTAGTGGGTCACCCAGCTGGCAGGTACAGGATTTTATTTTAGTGTGATTGTGCCCTCCTACCATCTCATTCTAGATTCTCCTTTGTCCTTGGATGTGGGGTTTCTTTTTGGTGGGTTACAGCATCCTCCTTTCTATGTTTTTTGTCAGCTAGTTGCATTTTTGGTGTTCTCAAGGAGAAGATGAGTGCATGTCCTTCTGCTCCACCATCTTGTTTGCCCATAGGGAGTGTTCTGACTTTATTCTTTTACATGTAACTGTCCAGCTTTCCCAGCATGACTTACTGAAGAGACTGTCTTTTCTCCATTGTATATTCTTGCCTCTTTTGTCTTAGATTAGGTGACCATATGTAGGTGGGCTTGTCTCTGGGTTTTCTATCCTCTTCCATTGATCTATACCTTTTAATATCTTTAAAGCATATTCATCCTGGATCAGGACATATTTATGTACTGCTTTGTTTTGTTAAGGAATAGTGAACTCCAGCACCAGTCTCATCTCATACATTTAAACTTGAGCTAATGAGGCTGAAATTGTATTTTTTAGGGAATTGATATTTTTATATATTAATTTCCACATTATATCATAATAAACATATAGACATTTTGTTGCTGTTTTTCAGTCAGTAAGTCATGTCTGACTCTTTTGTGACTCCATGGACTATAGACCACCAGGCTCCCCTGTCAATGGATTTCCCAGGCAAGAATACTGGAGTGGGTTGCCATTTCCTTCTCCCTGGGACCTTCCCAACCAGGGATCAAATGCATGTCTCCTGCATTGGCAGGTGGATTATTTACCACTGAACAACCAGGGAAGCCCATATTGACATTTACCAAAATATAAATGTTAAACTCGATATACTGGGAATTAAATAATAAATATTTAACAACTTTTGCCCTTTTGAAAGGGGATAAAATAGAATGGTTTTATCTTTTAGTGTGGCAGGTAAGATCCATTTTGAAAATTCAGGGTAAAAATGTTTTTTCTATAATCATGTTAAGGCAACAATCAAAGAAATATGTTATCTCTGAAACATCAAGGAGAAAACAGGTGATACAGGTTTTTCATTTGTTTTTCTATTTAAGCCTATATTTCTATTTTTTTTTCTTCTGCAAAACAATAAGGAGGAAAGGTGTCTTTCAGTTCTTTCATTCCCTATGTCTAGTAGAATTAATACACTATAGCTTGTGTCCTCAAACTCTCACAAACTATTACAAACTGGAAAAAATATTTTCATTTCTGAACAGCGTCAAACATTTCAAGTCAAACATTACAGTCTTGTAGACCACTTCTGTGATTAATTTCAAATAGCAGAATTGATGTTATGACTATCTTTTAGAGATTGAAGTGCTACTAAATTGATAAGGATATCCAGCATTGTAACACTGAGCCTACTGAATTACTCCAAAGGCTTAGTCAGAGAATGGAATCCAATATATTTTCAATAAATTTGTGTGTTGTATTTTATAGAAAAGATTTTCTCAAAAGTAACTGATGAAAGTACTAAAAGATATACAAATGTGATTTTAAAATCAAAATAATAGAAAGGTTGATCTAGAAAGGAAAATAGATATTTTTAAAATCACCAGATTCAGGTCACACACAGTATTATATAAAGGGCTGAGAAAGTTCAAACCCATTAAGAACAAGACTATTAAAAAAATGTTAAGAATGATTTTAAACATTTTATATATTATTTTAAAAAGCCCACAAAATTAGAAATGTTGTTTATTCCTGTTTAGGTTTTAAAGTGTAATACATAAATAAAAATAACATTTTAAATGAATACAAATAAACAATATTTAAGGATCAAGATAAATAGTGTATTTGACAGACTATGATAAGATGCAGATAAGAAGTCAATAACTAGAAAGCCACAATAAAAATAAAATCAAAGAAATTAGAATGGCAAGATATTAAATGGATTTTATAGTAATATTCAAATGAATATTAAATTAATTCATAAGGGAATGAAAATAACCTGAAATACAAAAATATAAAACAGAAAAGCAAAGCCCAATTATATTGTTTTCCTTTAAGGAATTAAGATAATGCTATTACATACATAGAAAGAAATTAAGATGCATTTGTAAAGAGATATCATTCATGCCCTTTGACATCTATAAAGACACAAAGCAAAGACACTCTTTTTTAGAAATAAAAATATATATTAGAAAGTGAAAAGAGCTACCACATTATTTCTACCCAGAAGTGTAAATAGATTAAAACTTTCCTGTTAAAAAACATTAGTTCTCAGATGTTATCAGTGATTTTAGCCATCCAAGACTTTGAAGAGAGACACTAGAAGCATTATTAGCAAGGGTTGATAGTAAAGTTATGTGTAAAAATATTCAAGACGCACTGTCTTAATTGCTTTCACATGTTTTGTTTCATTGACTTGCATGCCTCTCCCTGTAGGAAGATTAGGCTTCCTCATCCTGCTGAATTCAGGAACAGTTACATGTTCTGTTTTGATGATGAAATGCCATGAGAGATGAAATGATGGTTGTCATTTCTAAGCATATAATTAAACCTGAAACTTTGTCATGGCAACCTCTGGTGCTTCAAAAAGAGACTGTTCATCATTCTAGGGCAGAAATGGAGGTGAGATGAGATAATTCAAAGCTTAAAATGATAAACAGGTCATAGGTGGTAGAAATGAGCTTTTGTTCTAAGCCTTTGAGACCTACAGAGGGGTGGTGAGCCTTTGAGATCTGGTGGGGGGGGTGTCATTTTTTTATACAACTTAACCGAACCTGTCTGGCTAAGCACAATATATCAAACAAATGGAAATAAGCAAGAAATTAGAGGCCAACTTATATACATCAGAGAAACATATTATGGTTAAAAGTGCAGAACAAAGCAAAGAACCTCCCAATAGAGAGAAAATTATTAACAATCTCTGAACTCTGAATAGCATGATAATAGAAGGTATAATAAAAATGTTCTTAAAATGTTCAGAAGCAACAGAAACACAATCAATGTAACAAGTTCAGTTCAGTTGCTAACTCATGACTGACTCTTTGTGAACCCATGGGCTGCAGCACACCAGGCTTCACTGTCCATCACCAACTCCTGAACCTTGCTCAAACTCATCTCCATCAAGTCAGTGATGCCATTCAACCGTCTCATCCTTTGCCATTCCCTCTCCTCCTGCCTTCAATTTTTCCTAGCATCAGGGTCTTTTCCAACGAGTCAGTTCTTCTCATCAGGTGGGCAAAGTATTGGAGTTTCAGCTTCAGCATCAGTCCTTCCAATGAATGTTCAGGACAGATTTTCTTTATGACTGACTGGTTTGATCTCCTTGCAGTCCAACGGACTTTGAAGAGTGTTCTCCAATGCCACAGTTCAAAAGCATCAATTCTTCAGCACTCAGCTTTCTTTATTGTTCAACTCTCACATCCATACATGACTACTGGAAAACCCACAGCTTTGACTAGACAGACTTTGTGGGCAAAGTAATGTCTCTGCTTTTTAATATGCTATTCAGGTTTGTCACAGCTTTTCTTCCAAGGAGCAAGCGTCTTAATTTCGTGGCTGCAGTCACCATCTGCACTGATTTTGGAGCCCAAGAAAATGAACTCTGTCACTGCTTCCATTGTTTTCCCATCTATTTGCCATGAAGTGATGGGACCAAATGCCATGATCTTAGTTTTTTGGATGTTTAGTTTTAAGTCAGTTTTTTTAAACTCTCCTCTTTCACTTTCATCAAAAGGCCCTTTAGTTCTTCTTTGCTTTCTGCCATAAGTGTGGTGTCATCTGTATATCTGAGGCTATTGATATTTCTTCCTGCAATCTTGATTCCAAGTTGTGCTTCATCCAGCCAGCATTTTGCATAATGTTGCTGCATATAAGTTAAATAAGCAGGGTAACAATACATAGCCTTAAAGTACTCCTTTCCCAATTTGGAACCAGTCTGTTGTTCCATGTCCAGTTCTGTGTTGCTTCTTGACCTGCATACAGATTTCTCAGGAAGCAAGTAAGATGGTCTGGTATTCCCATTTCTTGAAGAATATTCCACAGTTTGTTGTGATCCACAAAGTCAAAGGCTTTGGCATAGTCAATAAAGCAGAAGCAGATGTTTTTCTGAAACTCTTTCTTTTTATATAATACAGTATGTTGGCAATTTGATCTCTGTTTCCTTTGCCTTTGCTAAATCCAGCTTGAACATCTGGAAGTTCTTGGTTCACATACTGTTGAAGCCTGGCTTGGAGAATTTTGAGCATTACTTTGCTAGCGTGCAAGATGAGTGCAATTATGCAATAGTTTGAGCATTCTTTCCCATTGCCTTTCTTAGGGATTAAAATGAAAACTGACCTTTTCCAATCCTGTGGCCACTGCTGAGCTTTCCAAATTTGCTTGCATATTGAATGCATCATTTTAACAACACCATCTTTTAGGACTTGATATAGCTCAGCTGAAATTCCATCACTCCCCTCTAGCTTTGTTTGTAATAATGTAATATTTGTTTGTAATAATGTAATAAGTTAGTAATACTATTTTCAATATCTAATTGATTAGTTATAGAAAATGTTTTAGTTTGGGCTGTTAGAACAAACATAGACTGACTGAATTAAAAACAACAGAAATTTATTTTGCATAGTTTTGAAGTCTGGAAGATTGAGATTCTGGTGCAAACAAGGTCAAGTTCTGTTGAAAATACTCTTCTGGATTGAAGACTGTTAGCTCTGCTTTATCACCAAATGGCAGAGATCAGCGAAAGGAAGCAAGCTATCTGTGACACTTCCAAGGCCACTAATTCCATTCATGGTGGTTATAGTCTCATGGCTTCATATAATTCTAATTGCATCCTAAAGTCTTCACCTCCTAACACTATCACATGGGGGTTAGGATTTCAATGTATGAATTTTGGGGGGTGGATACAAATATTCAGTTCATCACAAAAACTAAACGTACTTAAATTGAAATTACAAAGGTTAACACAACAAATTTATATCACACTGACCAAATAGACAATAAATCTAGATGAATTTTAACCTTAATATGGTCCTGTAATATATATATAAGCTGGACACTAATTTCTTCCTTGCTTGTATTTTACATTATTTATATTTATATTTTAGCCAGATATTTTGCTTAAGCTGTACAAAAAATGATCCTCCCACATCTCAAATAGTCATTTGAGAAATTACTACATAATAAATAACCTGGTGCTAAAAGGGAGTTAAAATGTCAATTATTGACTACTTCTAAAATAATTTTTAAAATGAGAATAGTGTTTAAAATGTATGACTGTGGCTTATTGTTTATATTATAGGCAATCTTACAGTGTTTAATTGATTCAAGTAATATATCTGAAAGAATAAAAATATAAAGAATACATAATTACATAAAAGTGAAAAAATAAATTGTTATAAAGGGCAGAGAAAAAGTAGTGTTGAAGTTTAAAGTATTTCCTTTATTTATTTTTTTAATTTTAAATTTATTTATTTTAATTGGAAGCTAATTACATTACAATATTGTATTGGTTTTGCCATACCTCAACATGAATCCGTCACAGGTGTACACGTGTTTCCCATCCTGAACTCCGCTCCCACCGACCTCCCTGTACCATTCCTCTGGGTCATCTCAGTGCACCAGCCCCAAGCATCTTGTATCCTGCATCGAACCTGGACAGGCGATTCATTTCTTATATGATATTATACATGGTTCAATGCCATTCTCCCAAATCATCCCACCCTCACCCTCTCCCACAGAGTCCAAAAGACTGTTCCATACATCTGTGTCTCTTTTGCTGTCTTGCATACAGGGTTATCATTACCATCTTCCTAAATTCCGTATATATGCATTAGTATACTGTATTGGTGTTTTCTTTCTGGCTTACTTCACTCTGTATAATCGGCTCCAGTTTCATCCACCTCATTAGAATTGATTCAAATGTATTCTTTTTAATGGCTGAGTAATATTCCATTGTGTATACATATCACAGCTTTCTTATCCATTCGTCTGCTGATGGACATCTAGGTTGCTTCCATGTCCTAGCTATTATAAACAGTGCTGCGATGAACATTGGGGTACACATGTCTCTTTCAATTCTGGTTTCCTCGGTGTGTATGCCCAGCAGTGGGATTGCTGGGTTATAAGACAGCTCTATTCCCAGTTTTTTAAGGAATCTCCACACTGTTATCCATAGTGGCTGTACTAGTTTGCATTCCCACCAACAGTGTAAAAGGGTTCCCTTTTCTCCACATCCTCTCCAGCATTTATTGCTTGTAGACTTTTGGATCACAGCCGTTCTGAATGGCGTGAAAGGGTACCTCACTGTGCTTTTGATTTGCATTTCTCTGATAATGAGTGATGTTGAGCATCTTTTCATGTGTTTGTTAGCCATCTGTATGTCTTCTTTGGAGAAATATCTGTTTAGTTCTTTGGCCCATTTTTTGATTGGGTCATTTATTTTTGTGGAATTGAGCTGTAGGAGTTGCTTGTATATTTTTGAGATTAGTTGTTTGTCAGTTGCTTCATTTGCTATTATTTTCTCCCATTCTGAAGGCTGTCTTTTCACCTTGCTTATAGTTTCCTTTGTTGTGCAGAAGCTTTTAAGGTTAATTAGGTCCCATTTGTTTATTTTTGCTTTTATTTCCAATATCCCGGGAGATGGGTCATAGAGGACCCTGCTGTGATGTATGTCGGAGAGTGTTTTGCCTATGATCTCTTCTAAGAGTTTTATAGTTTCTGGTCTTACATTTAGATCTTTAATCCATTTTGAGTTTATTTTTGTGTATGGTGTTAGAAAGTGTTCTAGTTTCATTCTTTTACAAGTTGTTGACAGTTTTCCCAGCACCACTTGTTAAAGAGATTGTCTTTTCTTCATTGTACATTCTTGCCTCCTTTGTCAAAGATAAGGTGTCCATAGATGTGTGGATTTATCTCTGAGCTTTCTATTTTTTTCCATTGATCTATATTTCTGCCTTTGTGCCAATACCATACTGTGTTGATGACTGTGGCTTTGTAGTAGAGCCTGAAGTCAGGCAGGTTGATTCCTCCAGTTCCATTCTTCTATCTCAAGATTGCTTTGGGTATTCGAGGTTTTTTGTATTTCCATACAAATTGTGAAATTATTTGTTCTAGCTCTGTGAAAAATACCGTTGGTAGCTTGATAGGGATTGCATTGAATCTACAGATTGCTTTCGGTAGTATACTCATTTTCACTATATTGATTCTTCTGATCCATGAACATGGTATAATTCTCCATCTATTAGTGTCCTCTTTGATTTCTTTCACCAGTGTTTTATAGTTTTCTATATATAGGTCTTTAGTTTCTTTAGGTAGATATATTCCTAAGTATTTTATTCTTTTCATTGCAATGGTGAATAGAATTGTTTCCTTAATTTCTCTTTCTATTTTCTCATTGTTAGTGTATAGGAATGCAAGGGATTTATGTGTGTTGATTTTATATCCTGTAACTTTACTATATTCATTGATTAGCTTTAGTAATTTTCCGGTGGAGTCTTTAGGGTTTTCTATGTAGAGGATCATGTCATCTGTAAACAGTGAGAATTTTATTTCTTCTTTTCCAATTTGACTTCCTTTTATTTCTTTTTCTGCTCTGATTGCTGTGACCAAAACTATGTTGAATAGTAATGGTGAAAGAGGGCACCCTTGTCTTGTTCCTGACTTTAGGAGAAATGCTTTCAATGTTTCACCATTGAGAATAATGTTTGCTGTGGGTTTGTCATATATAGCTTTTTGGTGCAATAAGTGCAGGCGGCTTCAACCAGTGCACTAAGCGTGGCCGAGAGGAGCTACCCCACGTCCAAGGTCAGGAGCAGAAGCCGGGAGGACCCCATGCCCGAAGGGTGGCGGCCAAGAGGAGTTACCCCATGTATGAGGTCAGCGGCAGTGGCCGAGAGTGCCAGGCTGCAACGGCACAGGAATGGCCGAGAGGAGCTACCCCGCATCCGAGGTCAGGAGGGGCGGCCGAGAGGAGCTACACCTGGGTCCAAGGTCAGGGGCGGCAGCTGGAAGGAGCTACCCATGCCCCAACACCCGAGGCCAGGGGCGGCAGTTGGGAGGACCAACCCCACGTGCAAAGAGCCATGGCTGCACGGGCGCAGGAGAGCCTAGAGGAGCTATACCATGTTGAAGGTCAGGAAGGGCAGCGGTGAAGAGATACCCCGCATCCAAGGTAAGGAGCAGCGGCTGCGCTTTGCTGGAGCAGCCATGAAGAGACACCCCATGCCCAAGGTAAGAGAAACCCAAGTAAGATGGTAGTTGTTGCAAGAGGGCATCAGAGGGCAGACACAATGAAACCATACTCACAGAAAACTAGTCAATCTAATCACACTAGGACCACAGCCTTGTCTAACTCAATGAAACTAAGCCATGCCCATGTGGCAACCCAAGATGGGTGGGTCATGGTGGAGAGATCTGACAGAATGTAGTCCACTAGAGACTGGAATGGCAAACCACTTCAGTATTCTTGACTTGAGAACCCCATGAACAATATGAAAAGGCAAAATGATAGGATACTGAAAGAGGAACTCCCCAGGTCAGTAGGGGCCCAATATGCTACTGGAGATCAGTGGAGAAATAACTCCAGAAAGAATGAAGGGATGGAGCCAAAGCAAAAACAATATCAAGTTGTGGATGTGACTGGTGATAGAAGCAAGGTCTGATGCTGTAAAGAGCAATATTGCATAGGAACCTGGAATGTCAGGTCCATGAATCAAGGAAAATTGGAAGTGGTCAAACAAGAGATGGCAAGAGTGAATGTCAACATTCTAGGAATCAGCGAACTAAAATGGACTGGATTGGGTGCATTTAACTCAGATGACCATTATATCTACTACTGTGGGCAGGAATCCCTCAGAAGAAATAGAGTAGCCATCATGGTAAACAAGAGTCCGAAATGCAGTACTTGGATGCAATCTCAAAAACGACAGAATGATCTCTGTGCATTTCCAAGGCAAACAATTCAATATCACAGTAATCCAAGTCTATGCCCCAACCAGTAATGCTGGAAAAGCTGAAGTTGAACGGTTCTATGAAGACCTACAAGACCTTTTAGAACTAACACTCAAAAAAGATGTCCTTTTCATTATAGGGGACTGGAATGCAAAAGTAGGAAGTCAAGAAACACCTGGAGTAACAGGCAAATTGGCCTTGGAATATGGAATGAAGCTGGGCAAATACTAATAGAGTTTTGTAAAGAAAATTCACTGGTCATAACAAATACTCTCTTCCAACAACACAAGAGAAGACGCTATACAGGGACATCACCAGATGGTCAACACAAAAATCATATTGATTATATTCTTTGCAGCCAAAGATGGAGAAGCTCTATATAGTCAGCAAAAACAAGACCAGGAGCTGACTGTGGTTCAGATCATGAAATCCTTATTGCCAAATTCCGACTTAAGTTGAAGAAAGTGGGGAAAACCACTAGACCAATCAGGTATGACCTAAATCAAATCCCTTATGATTATACAGTGGAAGTGAGAAATAGATTCAAGGGCCTAGATCTGATAGATAGAGTGCCTGATGAACTATGGAATGATGTTCATGACACTGTATAGAAGACAGGGATCAAGACCATCCCCATGGAAAAGAAATGCAAAAAAAAAAAAAAAAAGGCTGTCTGGGGAGGCCTTACAAATAGCTGTGAAAAGAAGAGAAGTGAAAAGCAAAAAAAAGAAAAGGAAAGATATAAGCATCTGAATGCAGAGTTCCAAAGAATAGCAAGAAGAGATAAGAAAGCCTTCTTCAGCGATCAATGCAAAGAAATAGAGGAAAACAACAGAATGGGAAAGAATAGAGATCTCTTCAAAAAAATTAGAGATACCAAGGGAAAATTTCTTGCAAAGATGGGCTCTATAAAGGACAGAGATGGTATGGACCTAACAGAAGCAGAAGGAATTAAGAAGAGGTGGCAAGAATACACAGAAGAACTGTACAAAAAAGATCTTCATGACCCTGATAATCATGATGATGTGATCACTGACCTAGAGCCAGACATCCTTGAATGTGAAGTCAAGTGGGCCTTAGAAAGCATCACTATGAACAAAGCTAGTGGAAGTGATGGAATTCCAGTTGAGCTATTTCAAATCCTGAAAGATGATGTTGTGAAAGTGCTGCACTCAATATGCCAGCAAATTTGGAAAACTCAGCAGTGGCCACAGGACTGGAAAAGGTCAGTTTTCATTCCAATCCCAAAGAAAGGCAGTGCCAAAGAATGATCAAACTACCACACAATTGCACTCATCTCACACGCTAGTAAAGTAATGCTCAAAATTCTCCAAGCCAGGCTTCAGCAATACGTGAACCGTGAACTTCCTGATGTTCAAGCTTGCTTTAGAAAAGGCAGAGGAACCAGAGATCAAATTGCCAACATCCACTGGATCATGGAAAAAGCAAAAGAGTTCCAGAAAAACATCTATTTCTGCTTTATTGACTATGCCAAAGCCTTCGACTGTGTGGATCACAATAAGCTATTGAAAATTCTGAAAGAAATGGGAATACCAGACCACCTGATCTGCCTCTTGAGAAATTTGTATGCAGGTCAGGAAGCAACAGTTAGAACTGGACATGGAACAGCAGACTGGTTCCAAATAGGAAAAGGAGTACGTCAAGGCTGTATATTGTCACCCTGTTTATTTAACTTCTATGCAGAGTACATCATGAGAAACGCTGGACTGGAAAAAACAAAAGCTGGAATCAAGATTGCCAGGAGAAATATCAATAACCTCAGATATGCAATGACACCTCCCTTATGGCAGAAAGTGAAGAGGAACTAAAAAGCCTTATGATGAAAGTGAAAGTGGAGAGTGAAAAAGTTGGCTTAAAGCTCAACATTCAGAAAACGAAGATCATGGCATCTGGTCCCAGCACTCATGAGAAATAGATGGGGAAACAGTCTAAACAGTGTCAGACTTTATTTTTCTGGGCTCCACAATCACTTCAGATGGTGACTGCAGCCATGAAATTAAAAGATGCTTACTCTTTGGAAGGAAAGTTATGACCAACCTAGATAGCATATTCAAAAGCAGAGACATGACTTTGCCAACAAAGGTTCGTCTAGTCAAGGCTATGGTTTTTCCTGTGGTCATGTATGGATGTGAGTGTTGGACTGTGAAAAGGCTGAGCGCTGGAGAATTGATGCTTTTGAACTGTGGTGTTGGAGAAGACTCTTGGGAGTCCCTTGGACTGCAAGGAGATCCAACCAGTCCATTCTGAAGGAGATCAGCCCTGGGATTTCTTTGGAAGGAATGATGCTAAAGCTGAAACTCCAGTACTTTGGCCACCTCATGCGAAGTGTTGACTCATTGGCAAAGACTCTGATGCTGGGAGGGATTGGGGGCAGGAGGAGAAGGGGACGACAGAGGATGAGATGGCTGGATGGCATCACTGACTCGATGGACGTGAGTCTGAGTGAACTCGGGGAGTTTGTGATGGACAGGGAGGCCTGGCATGCTGCGATTCATGGGGTCGCCAAAAGTCGGACAGGACTTAGCAACTGAACTGAACTGAACTGAATTCATGTTCCGTCTATTCCTGCTTCCTGGAGAGTTTTTTTCATAAATGGATGTTGAATTTTGTCAAAGGCTTTGTCTGCGTCTATTGAGATAATTATATGGCCTTTATTTTTCAGTTTGTTTATTTGGTTATTACATTGATTGATTTGTGGATATTGAAGAATCCTTGCATCCCTGGGATAAAGCCCACTTGTTCATGGTGTATGATCTTTTCAATGTGTTGTTGGATTCTGATTGTTAGAACTTTGCTAAGGATTTTTGCATCTATGTTCATCAGTGATATTGGCCTGTAGTTTTCTTTTTTTGTGGCATCTTTGTCAGGTTTTGGTATTAGGTTAAGGTAATGGTGGCCTCATAGAATGAGTTTGGAAGTTGTCCTTCCTCTACAATTTTCTGGAAGAGTTTGAGTAGGATAGGTGTTAGCTCTTCTCTAAATTTTTGGTAGAATTCAGCTGTGAAGCCTTCTGGACCTGGACTTTTTTTGCTGGAAGGTTTCTGATTACAGTTTCAATTTCCATGCTTGTGATGGGTCTGTTAAGGTTTTCTATTTCTTCCTTGTTCAGTTTTGGGAAGTTGTACTTTTCTAAGAATTTGCCCATTTCTTCCAAGTTGTCCATTTTATTGGCATATAATTGCTGATAGTAGTCTCTTATGATCCTTTGTATTTCTGTGTTGTCTTTTGTGATCTGTCCATTTTCATTTCTAATTTTATTGACTTGATTTTTCTCCCTTTGTTTCTTGATGAGTCTGGCTAATGGTTTGTCAATTTTATTTAACCTTTCAAAGAACCAGGTTTTGGCTTTGTTGATTTTTGCTATGGTCTTTTTTGTTTCTTTTGCATTTATCTCTGCCCTATTTTTAAGATTTCTTTCCTTCTACTAATCCTGGGGTTCTTCATTTCTTCCTTTTCAGGTTGCTTTAGGTGTAGAGTTAGGTTATTTATTTGACTTTTTACTTGTTTCTTGAGGTATACCTGTATTGCTATGAACCTTCTCTTTAACAGTGTTTTTACAGTGTCCCACAGGTTTTGGGTTGTTGTATTTTCATTTTCATTCGTTTCTATGCATATTTTGATTTCTTTTTTAATTTCTTATGTGATTTGTTGGTTATTCAGCAGTGTGTTGTTCAGCCTCCATATGTTGGAATTTTTAATAGTTTTTCTCCTGTAGTTGAGATCTAATCTTACTGCATTGTGGTCAGAAAAGATGCTTGGTATGATTTCAATTTTTTTTTAATTTACCAAGGCTAGATTTATGGCCCAGGAAGTGATCTATCCTGGAGAAGGTTCCGTGTGCACTTGAGAAAAAGGTGAAATGCATTGTTTTGGGGTGAAATGTCCTATAGATATCAATTAGGTATAACTGGTCTATTGTGTCATTTAAAGTTTGTGTTTCCTTGTTAATTTCTGTTTAGTTGATCTATCCATAGGTGTGAGTGGGGTATTAAAGTCTCCCACTATTACTGTGTTATTGTTAATTTCCCCTTTCATACTTGTTAGCATTTATCTTACATAGTGTGGTGCTCCAATTTTGGATGCATATATATTTATAATTGTTATATCTTCTTCTTGGATTGATCCTTTGATCATTATGTAGTGTCCTTCTTTGTCTCTTTTCACAGCCTTTGTTTTAAAGTCTATTTTATCTGATATGAGTATTGCTACTCCTTTTTTTGGTCTCTATTTGAGTGGAATATCTTTTTCCAGCCCTTCACTTTCAGTCTGTATGTGTCCCCTGTTTTGAGATGGGTCTCTTGTAGACAACATATATAAGGGTCTTGTTTTTGTATCTATTCAGCCATTCTTTGTCTTTTGGTTGGGGCATTCAACCCATTTACATTTAAGGTAATTATTGATAAGTATGACCCCATTGTCATTTACTTTATTGTTTTGGGTTCGAGTTTCTACACCCTTTTTGTGTCACCTGTGTAGAGGATCTCCTTTAGCATTTGTTGGAGAGATGGTTGGTGGTCCTGAATTCTCTCAGCTTTTGCTTGTCTGTAAAGCTTTTGATTTCTCCTGCATATTTGAATGAGATCCTTGCTGGGTACAGTAATCTGGGCTGTAGGTTATTTTCTTTCATCACTTTAAGTATATCCTGCCATTCCCTCCTGGCCTGAAGAGTTTCTATTGAAAGATCAGCTGTTATCCTTATGGTAATCGCCTTGTGTGTTATTTATTGTTTTTCCCTTGCTGCTTTTAATATTTGTTCTTTGTGTTTGATCTTTGTTAACTTGATTAATATGTGTCTTGGGGTGTTTCGCCTTGGGTGTATCCTGTTTGGGACTCTCTGGGTTTCTTGGACTTGGGTGATAATTTCCTTCCCCATTTCAGGGAAGTTTTCAACTATTATCCCCTCAAGTATTTTCTCATGGTCTTTCTTTTTGTCTTCGTCTTCTGGGACTCCTATGATTTGAATGTTGGGGTGTTTAACACTGTCCCAAAGGTGTCTGAGATTGTCCTCATTTCTTTTAATTCTTTTTTCTTTTATCCTGAGTCATTTATTTCTACCATTCTATCTTCTACCTCACTAATCCTATCTTCTGCCTCCATTATTCTATTTGTTGCCTCCAGAGTGTTTTTGATCTCATTTATTGCATTATTCATTATATTGACTCTTTTTTATTTCTTCTGCATCCTTGTTAAACCTTTCTTGCATCTTCTCAATCCTTGTCTCCAGGCTATCTATCTGTGATTCTATTTTGATTTAAAGATTTTGGATCATATTCACTATCATTATTCTGAATTCTTTTTCAGGTAGATTCCCTAGCTCTTCTTCTTTTGTTTGGTTTGGTGGGCATTTATCCTGTTCCTTTACCTGCTGGGTATTCCTCTGTCTCTTCGTTTTGTTTATATTGCTGTGTTTGGGGTGGTCTTTCTGTATTCTGGCAGTTTGTGGAGTTCTCTTTATTGTGGAGTTTCCTCTCTGTGAGTGGGGTTGTACGGGTGGCTTGTCAAGGTTTCCTGGTTAGGGAAGCTTGTTTCGGTGCTCAGGTGGGTGGAGCTGGATTTCTTCTCTCTGGAGTGCAATGAAGTGTCCAGTAATGAGTTATGAGGTGTCAATGGGTTTAGAATGACTTTGGGCAGCCTGTATATTGAAGCTCAGGGCTGTGTTCCTGTGTTGCTGGAGAATTTGTGTGGTATGTCTTGTTCTGGAACTTGTTGGCCCTTGGGTGGTGCTTGGTTTCAGTGTAGGTGTGGAGGCGTTTGATGAGCTCCTATCGATTAATGTTCCCTGGAGTCAGGAGTTCTCTGGTGTTCTCAGGATTTGGACTTAAGCCTCCTGCTTCTGGTTTTCAGTCTTATTTTTACAGTAGTCTCACGACTTCTCCATCTATACAGCACCATTGATAAAACATCTAGGTTAAAGACGAAAAGTTTCTCCACAGTGAGGGACACCCAGAGAGGTTCACAGAGTTACATGGAGACAAGAAGAGGGAGGAGGGAGTTAGAGGTGATCTGAATGAGATGAGGTGGATTCAAAAGATGAGAGAGCAAGCTAGCCAGTAATCACTTCCTTATGTGCACTCCACAGTCTGGACCACTCAGAGATGTTCACGGAGTTATACAGAGAAGAGAAGAGGGAGGAAGGAGACAGAGGTGGCTAGGAGGATAAAAGGGGGGAATCAAAAGGAGAGAGACAGATCCAGCCAGTAATCAGTTCCCTAAGTGTTCTCCACTGGCTGAAACACACAACGAGTTTCACAGAGTTGGGCAGAGAAGATAAGAGGGAAGGAGGAGATAGAGGAGACCTGGTGGAGAAAAAGGAGCGTCCAAAGAGGGGGACAGCAGTCAAGCCAGTAATCTCACTCCCAAGTAAAAGTGGGTACTGAAGATTGGGTTCTTAAAAGTACAAAATTGATAACAAATACCAAAAAGCAAATATTAAAAATCTAGAGTAGAGGTTGGATTTTCAAAAATGCAATATTAAAGAAAAGAAAAAAAGTCACAAAAATTATAAATACATATATATATATATGAAGTTTGCTTTAAAAAAATAGGGTTTCTTTTTTTTTGCAAAGTAACAGTAGGTTATAAAAATGAAAATTAAAAGAGTAATCGAGGACTTAAAAATTTAATTTTTTAAAAAATGATAGTAAATATATTAAAAATATATCTAGGACTTTTTCTGGTGGTGTTGTGGGCAGTGTGGAGTCAGTTCATTTTCGGATAGTTCCTTGGTCCAGCTTATATTTCTCAAGATCTATAAGCCCATAAGACTGTTCTATACATCAGTGTCTCTTTTGCTGTCTCGTACACAGGGTTATTGTTACCATCTTTCTAAATTCCATATATATGCGTTAGTATACTGTATTGGTGTTTTTCTTTCTGGCTTACTTCACTCTGTATCATAGGCTCCAGTTTCATCCACCTCATTAGAACTGATTCAAATGTATTCTTTTTAATGGCTTAGTAATACTCCATTGTGTATATGTACCACAGCTTTCTTATCCATTCATCTGCTGATGGACATGTAGGTTGCTTCCATGTCCTGGCTATTATAAACAGTGCTGCGATGAACATTGGGGTACACGTGTCTCTTTCCCTTCTGGTTGCCTCAGTGTGTATGCCCAGCAGTGGGATTGCTGGATCATAAGGCAGGTCTATTTCCAGTTTTTTAAGGAATCTCCACACTGTTCTCCATAGTGGCTGTACTAGTTTGCATTCCCACCAACAGTGTAAGAGGGTTCCCTTTTCTCCACACCCTCTCCAGCATGTATTACTTGTAGACTTTTGGATCGCAGCCATTCTGACTGGTGTGAAATGGTACCTCATAGTGGTTTTGATTTGCATTTCTCTGATAATGAGTGATGTTGAGCATGTGTTTGTTAGCCATCTGTATGTCTTCTTTGGAGAAGTGTCTATTTAGTTCTTTGGCCCATTTTTTGATTGGGTCATTTATTTTTCTGGAGTTGAGCTGTAGGAGTTGCTTGTATATTCTCGAGATTAGTTGTTTGTCAGTTGCTTCATTTGCTATTATCTTCTCCCATTCTGAAGGCTGTCTTTTCACCTTGCTAATAGTTTCCTTTGATGTGCAGAAGCTTTTAAGGTTAATTAGGTCCCATTTGTTTATTTTTGCTTTTATTTCCAATATTCTGGGAGGTGGGTCATAGAGGATCCTGCTGTGATGTATGTCAGAGAGTGTTTTGCCTATGTTCTCCTCTAGGAGTTTTGGACTCTGTGAGAGAGGGAGAGGGTGGGAAGATTTGGGAGAATGGCATTGAAACATGTAAAATATCATGTATGAAACGAGTTGCCAGTCCAGGTTCGATGCACGATACTGGATGCTTGGGGCTGGTGCACTGGGACGACCCAGAGGGATGGAATGGGGAGGGAGGAGGGAGGACGGTTCAGGATGGGGAACACATGTATACCTGTGGCAGATTCATTTTGATATTTGGCAAAACTAATACAATTATGTAAAGTTTAAAAATAAAATAAAATTAAAAAAAAATATATATATATATATAAGCCCTTCCTATGTAGTCGATACTAACTACAGGGTTTTAATCTATTGCACCTGTGACTTCCAAGGCAGTTCCCTCTGTTTTAGCTTCTGTTTGCTGGTCTCTTCAGTGTCTGATTTCCGTCCTGACTCAAGGGGGCAGTAGTGGACACTTTTTTAGGCTCAGTTGTTCAGTCGCGCTGTGGGGAGGGAGGGACACTGCAAACAAATAACACTGGCATGTGTTCGCAGTGTCTCAGCCACACTGGGTTTGCCCCTGCTCACGGAGTTTGTGCTTTCCCTGTCTACACTGCTTAGGCTCTAGGTTGCTCTGCTGGGAACTGTCTGAGGCTGACCCTGGGTTGTTATGCACTTCCCAGGTCTAAGCCGCTCAGGTTCAGGCACTCTGGTAGTCCTCAGAGGTGCAGACTCCGTTGGGACTGAGTTTTGTGCCCTTCCCAGGTCCGAGATGCTCAGGTGATGAGGTGTTTGGCGAGTGTGGTAGCTGTGACTTAATGCCTCCCCCGTCCCTGCTGCTCGGTTTTCTGGGTGTACAACCAGTGCATCTTCTCAGCCCAATGTTGACCATCCAGAACCCCAGAAGTCTTAGTTAGCAAAGAAGCCTCCTTGCAGTTTAGTAGATAATGTCTCTTTGGGGCTGCAATTGCCCCCATCCAGCTCTGGCTGCCTGTCACCAGAGGGGGATGGTCTGTAGCCGGCTAGCTCTGTTCACTCCTTTGTTCTGTGAGTGGGCCTGGCAGTGTCTTAGGTCAGGGCTTTTTGAGTAGCACTAGTCAGTCATTTGTTCTGTGAGTGGGCCTGACGGTGTCTTAGGTTAGGGCTTTTCGCGTGGTAGCTATCCCACAGTCTGGTTTGCTAGCCCAAGTTATCTCCCTCAGATTGCCCTCGGGACATTCAGACTCAGTCCTTACTCTAAGAAATGCAGCCCGCGCCTCCCTGCCCAGCCCCTGCTTGCTAGCAGCAGATGCAGGCATCGATGCTGCTTCTCCGCTGGGGGAGTTACCGTTGAGCATGTAATCTGTGGGTTTTAATTATTTATTTATTTTTCTCCCAGTTATTTTGCCCTCTGTGGTTCCAAGGCTCGCCACAGACTCTGCAGTGAGAGTGTTTCCTGGTGTTTGGAAACTTCTCTCTTTTTAAGACTCCCTTCCCGGGACAGAGCTCCGTCCCTACCTCTTTTGTCTCTATCTCTCTCTCTCTCTCTTTTTTTTTTTTTTTTTCCTGTCTTTTATATTTTTTTCCCTAACTTCTTTTGAAGACAATGGGCTGCTTTTCTGGGTTCCTGATGTCCTCTGCTGGGATTCAGAAATTATTTTGTGGAATTTACTCAGCGTTTAAATGTTTTTTTGATGAATTTTTTGGGGAGAAAGTGGTCTCCCCGTCCTATTCCTCTGTCATCTATGAAAGCCCCCCAAAGTATTTCCTTTAAACTAAAGAAAATAATCAAGAACCACACTAAAACATAAAAACTCTTAAAAAGCACCACGTGTACATAATATATTGATTATTTTTTTAAAAATTGTTGTCAAATCACACCTTTAACCTCTCAAAGTTCACTTTATACAAGAATAGATTGTTCAAAACTAACCCATTCTTGACTGAAAGCAAACTTGATTATTGAATCATTTCTCAAGTCTACTCAGTTCAGTTCAGTCCCTCAGTCATGTCTGACTCTTTGCAACCCCATGAACCACAGCACTCCAGGCCTCCCTGTCAATCACCAACACCCAAAGTCCACCCAAACCCATGTCCATCGAGCTGGTGATGCCATCCAGCCATCTCATCCTCTGTCATCTCCTTCTCCTTCTGCCCCCAATCCCTCCCAGCATCAGAGTCTTTTTCTATGAGTCAACACTTTGCATTAGGTTGCCAAAGTATTGGAGTTTCAGCTTTAGCATCAGTCCTTCCAATGAACACCCAGGACTGATATGCTTTATAATGGACTGGTTGGATCTCCTTGCAGTCCAAAGGACTCTTAAGCATCTTCTCCAACACCACAGTTCAAAAGTATCAATTCTTTGGTGCTCAGCTTTCTTCACAGTCCAACTCTCTAATCCATACATGACCACAGGAAAAACTTGGCAAAGTAATGTCTCTGCTTTTGAATATACTATCTAGGTTGGTCATAACTTTCCTTCCAAGGAGCAAGTATCTTTTAATTTCATGGCTGCAATCACCATCTGCAGTGATTTTGGAGCCCAGAAAAATAAAGTCAGCCACTGTTTCCCCATCTATTTGTCATGAAGTGATGGGACCGGATGCCATGATCTTCGTTTTCTGAATGTTGAGCTTTAAGCCAACTTTTTCACTCTCCTCTTTCACTTTCATCAAGAGGCTCTTTAGTTCTTCTTCACTTTCTGCCATAAGGGTGGTGTCATCTGCATATCTGAGGTTATTGATATTTCTCCCTGCACTTGATTTCAGCTTGTGCTTCTTCCAGCCCAGCGTTTCTCATGATGTACTCTGCATATAAGTTAAATAAGCCTTGATGTACTCCTTTTCCTATTTGGAACCAATCTGTTGTTCTATGTCCAGTTCTAACTGTTGCTTCCTGACCTGCATATAGGTTTCTCAAGAGGCAGGTCAGATGGTCTGGTATTCCCATCTCTTTCAGAATTTTCAACAGTTTATTGGGATCCACACAGTCAAAGGCTTTGGCATAGTCAATAAAGCAGAAATAGATGTTATTCCGGAACTCTCTTCCTTTTTCGATGATCCAGCAGATGTTGGCAATTTGATCTCTGGTTCCTCTGACTTTTCTAAATCCAGCTTGAACATCTGGAAGTTCATGATTCACGTATTGCTGAAGCCTGGCTTGGAGAATTTTGAGCATTACTTTACTAGCATGTGAGATGAATGCAATTGAGCAGTAGTTTGATTATTCTTTGGCATTGCCTTTCTTTGGGGTTGGAATGAAAGCTAACCTTTTCAAGTCTTGTGGCCACTGCTGAGTTTTCCAAATTTGTTGCCATATTGAGTGCAGCACATTCACAGCGTCAACTTTCAGGATTTGAAATAGTTCAACTGGAATTCCATCACCTCCACTAGCTTTGTTTGTAGTGATGCTTCCTAAGGCCCACCTGACTTCATATCCCAGGATGTGTGGCTCTAGGTCAGTGATCACACCATCATGATTATCTGGGTCGGGAAGATCTTTTTTGTACAGTTATTCTGTGTAGTCTTGCCACATCTTCTTAATATCTTCTGCTTCTGTTTGGTCCCTACCATTTCTGTCCTTTATTGAACCCATCTTTGCATGAAATGTTCCCTTGGTATCTCTAATTTTCTTGAAGAGATCTCTAGTCTTTCCCATTCTATTGTTTTCCTCTATTTCTTTGCATTGGTCTTTGAGGAAGGCTTTCTCATCTCTCCTTGCTGTTTTTTGGAACTCCGCATTCAAATGCTTATATCTTTCCTTTTCCCCTTTGCTTTTTGCTTCTCTTCTTTACACAGCTATTTGTAAGGACTCCTAGACAGCCATTTTGCTATTTTGCATTTATTTCTCTTTGGAATGGTCTTGATTCCTGTCTCCTGTCTAATGTCACAAACCTCCATCCATAGTTCATCAGGCACTCTATCAGATCTAGTCCCTTAAATCTATTTCTCACTTCTACTGTATAGTCATAAGGGATTTGATTTAGGTCATACCTTGAGAGTCCCTTGGACTGCAAGGAGATCCAACCAATCCATCCTAAAGGACATCAGTCCTGGGTGTTCATTAGAAGGACTGATGCTGAAGCTGAAACTCCAATACTTTGGCCACCTCATGTAAAGAGTTGACTCATTGGAAAAGACCCTGATTCTGGGAGGGTTGGGGTAGGAGGAGAAGGGGATGACAGAGGATGAGATGGCTGGATGGCATCACCAACTCGATGGACATGAGTTTGGGTGAACTCCAGGAGTTGGTGATAGACAGGGAGACCTGGTTTGCTGCAGTTCATGGGGTTGCAAAGAGTCAGACACGACTGAGCCATTGAACTGAACTGAACTGAATGGTCTAGTGGTTTTCTCCACTTTCTTCAATTTCTGTCTGTATTTGGCAATAAGGAGTTCACGATCCGAGCCACAGTCAGCTCCCAATCTTGTTTTTGCTGACTGTATAGAGCTTCTCCATCTTTGGCTGCAAAGAACATAATCAATCTGATTTTGGTGTTGACCATCTGGTGATGTCCATGTGTAGAGTCTTCTCTTGTGTTGTTGGAAGAGGGTGTTTGCTATGACCAGTGCATTCTCTTGGCAGAACTCTATTAGCCTTTGCCCTGCTTCATTCCTTATTCCAAGTCCAAAATTGCCTGTTACTCCAGGTGTTTCTTGACTTCCTATTTTTGCATTCCAGTCCCCTATAATGAAAAGGACATCTTTTTGGGTGTCATATTAATCAATTGAAAATATAAATTTTACCTGTTGAATCTAGAAGAGAATTCGACAAATGGAAATTGCAATTTAAAAACAATTGCCAAGAACTTGATCTCTCTCTCTATCCATCCGTTTGTCCATTCATATACTAAAAAGCCCAGTAAAACCTGATGGGGTTGTAAAGATTCCAGGTAAACAGTATTTTTGCTTTGCCAGTAGCTGTTACAACTTTTAACATTAATAGTGGATCACAAAAGTCTTGAACATGAGATTACTTTTATACTCTGAAACTCTATGCCTTAAAAATGAATCTCAGGAAAATATTTATGCCTATTTGTACATCAACATAATAAAGTTTATTGAGTTTAAAGATAACTAATAGTTTAGAAGGCTTTATGTGATTGCATTTTGCTTATTTCTTTAGATAAAATATTCACATTGTTATTTTAAAAATTAATAAAAGTGATTGGGCATTTTATTTTATTTTTTTTTCTTGAAAAGACAAATATAAATTTATTGTTGGGATTTTTATTATACTTTTCTCAGTAGCATTGTGAATAATTGCTAAAAGGCAAAAATACCAGAAAGAATAAAGACAAATATTCATAAAAAATAATCTAATAGAAATCTATCTATTTATCTATGCATCTATATATGTGTATCCATCTATCCATTATCTATCTATACTATTCCTGCATGCAAATATAGAATAAATATTTAATCACACTTTGAATAGCTATAAAGTTTAAGATAATTTTAACAATAATAATGAAAACACTGAAACATAATGTTATGCAACACAAGTGACCTGCCAACCTGAGTTTTACAGTTATGGCAATAGCCAATCCAATAACTGTCACTTTTCTTTCAGATTTATTGCTTCTCTTAGTGCATATGACACACTGACATGATGGCTGCTGAGGTATTAGCAGATGAATATACATGGTATATAATAGTATATGAAGTGGAGGGTGAGTCGCTCAGTTGTATCAGACTCTCTGAGACCCCATGAACTGTAGCCCAATAGGCTCCTCTGTCTGTGGGGTTTTCCAGGCAAGAATACTGGAGTGGGTTGCCACTCCCTTCTCCAGATCTTCCTGAACCCAGGTCTCCTGCATTGCAGGCATATACATAGTATAAACTAGTGTTACTGAGTTAACTATTTCAATGTAGACATTAATCAAAGTTAAATTTCTCCCATGTTCTAGGACATTGCTCTAGTAATTTTCAAGTTTTTCTTCCATTATATCAGTTTGTTGCCTCTATACCTGAACTTTCATCCAGTAAAGAGGCAAAGACATGCAGGGAGAGAGAGGCAGAGAGTGAACTACTACTGACCCTCAAGTGGTAAAGCTCCTTCTTAGAAGGATTAATTTTATGTTCCTCTTGAATTACTTTTCTCTCATTCTTATTTGAAAATATCATGTTATTTAATTGTTCTTATCAAAGTTGCCAATGGTCAATTCACATTTATCACACTGGACATGTCTGCCTCCTTAGATCCAGGTGATCAAGCTCTTGCCCTTTAAATATTTACTTTGGTTGGCTTACATAGCACCAAAGTTACACTTACTTTCTCCTCTCTCTAGTCTCTCCTTCTTTTCACCATGACCTCTAACCATTGACATACCCTATAGCTATATCCTTGGATTTCTTTCTCTGCAATTACGTTTTTATGACTTCAACTCTAGGATATCCCTCCATTTATTTAGCTTATCTTTAAATTTTCTCAATAATTCAAAATATCTGTGTAGAAGTCCTATGTAACCATTGTTAGATTTATTCCTTCACACTAAAAATTTTTGGTATTAAAATATAGGTTTTCACTTATTTTTTTATTTTCCAAGTGTTTCTTCCTGGCATACAAAATACAATTAATTTTGAATATCAATTTATTTGGGATCTTGGCTCAATTAATTTATTGATTATAACAGTGCCCCATAATTTCATTTGAATTTTCTGTGTATTTGATGGTCTAATCTATGTATATGTTTTTGTTCAGTTGCCCAGTTTTGTACAACTCTTTGTGACTCCATGGACTGCAGCACACCAGGCCTCCCTATCCCTCACTATCTCCCAAACTTTGCCCAAGTTCATGTCCATTGTATCGGTGATGCCATTCAACTGTCTCATCCTCTGATACCCTCTTCTTCTTCCCTCAATCTTTCTCAGAATCATGAGCTTTTCGAATGAGTCAGCTGTTTGCATCAGGTGACCAAAATACTGGAACTTCAGCATCAGTCCTTCTAATGAGTATTCAGGTTTAATTTCCTTTAAGATTAACTTGTTTGATCTCCTTGCTGTCCAAGGGACTCTCCAGAGTCTTCTCCAGCACCACAGTTTGAAGACATCAATCCTTTGGTGCTCTGCCTTCTTTATGGTCCAGCTTTCACAATCGTATGTGACCACTGGAAAGACCATATCCTTGACTATATGGACCTTTTTTGGCAGAGTAATGTCTCTGCTTTTCAACCCACTGTCTAGATTTGTCATAGCTTTCCTGCCAAGAAGCAATCATCTTCTGATTTCATGGCTGAAGTCACCATCCTCATTAATTTTAGAGCACAAGAAGAGGAAATATATCACTACTTCCACCTTTTCCACCTCTGTTTGCCATGAAGGAATGGGGCCAGATGCCATGATCTTAGTCTTTATAATGTTTAGTCTTAAGCCAGCATTTTTACTCTCCTCCTTTACCTTCATCAAGAGGCTCTTTAGTTCCTCTTTGCTTTCTGCCTTTAGAATGATATCATCCACATATTTGATGTTGTGATATTTCTCCCACCTATCTTGATTCCGGTTTGTAACTAATCCAGCCCAGCAATTCTCTGATGTGCTCTGTGTATAGGTTAAATAAACAGGGTGACAACAGACAGCCTTGTCATACTGCTCTATCAATCCTTTCTCCATCTATGTATAACAACTGTTAAAAAAAAGAATCACTTCTTTTGAATTATTGCACTTGCTCTGACTTCTACAACAATGTAAACTAGAAATGGTGATAACATGTATGTTCATTTCAATCCTGACTTCAAATTATATACATCAACATTAATTAATACAATATTTTTGGTTTGTTTTTCTTTATCTCTGATCGCATTAGAAGCTCCACTCTACTTCTAGTTTAAGACATTTCATTTTGAACCAATATTAAATATTATATAACTGTTTTTCTGACTGATTGAGATAATATTTATTGTGATAGTCTTTTATTTTCTCATGGTGTTCAATTACATTGATTGATTTAAAAAATTTGAACCAAACTTGCATTGCTTGAGAAAATTCAGATTGGTTTTGAGGTATTATCTTTTTTTTTTTTAATGGATTCCTTTTATTTATTTTTTTAAATTTTAATTGGAGGCTAATTACTTTACAATATTGTATTGGTTTTGCCATACATCAACATGAATCTGCCACAGGTGTACACGTGTTCCCAATCCTGAACCCCCTCCCACCTCCCTCCCCATAGCATCCCTCTGGGTCATCACATAATCTTTTTATAATTTTGCTGTATTCAAAGTGTTACTATTTTGCTTAGAATTGCTCTTTCTAGTCCCATAACTGAAATTGAAATTCAATTATATATAATCTTAATATCTTTGTCAGGATTTATTATCAAGATTATGCTCACCACATAAAATGAGCAGCTAATGTTTCATCTTTTTATTTTTCTAATAATTCATTGAAGATTCTTATTCTAACTGCTTAATAGAATTCATGGGTGAAGCTATCTGGTATTACATATTTCTTTTCTGGAAAGTTAATTTTTATTCACAGGTCAATTGAGGTTTTTATTTTTTGCTTTCTAAAACTTTTTCTAAATTTTTTAAATTAATGAAAAAATATTGACTAAATTATTCTCTTTGCATCAACCTTTTTCTGTCTTGTACTGTTTGTTACAGGACCACTTTTTAAATTTGTGGTATTGATTATATAACCTCTCTTTTCTAATTTGTAATTTATCAAATTCATTAGCCTTTTCTGACGACTAAATTTTTATTTTTTTGATGCTCTGTATTGTTTTATTTTCTCCTGTATCATTAATTTTTCTATCACCTTGTTATACTTTCTTTTAGTTCTCTGGATTTAATTTACTCTTGCTGTTGTTCAGTCACTAAATTGTGTCTGATTCTTTTGAGCCCTGGAAGAAATGGCAGCACTCCAGACTTCCCTTTCCTTCACTATCTCCTGCAGTTTGCTCAAATTCATGTCCATTCAGTTGTTGATGCTCTCTGATCATCTCATCCTCTTTTGCCCTCTTCTCCTTTTGTCCCCAATCTTTCCCAAATCAGGGCCTTTTCCAATGAGTCAGCTCTTTGCATCAGGTAACTAAAATATTGGAGCTTCAGTGTCAGTCCTTCCAATGAATATTCAGGTTCATTTCTTTAGGATTGACTGGTTTGATCTCCTTGTTGTCCAGGGACTCTCAAGAGTCTTCTCTAGCAGCACAATTTAAAATCATCAGATCTTAGGCGCTCAGCCTTCTTTATGGTCCACCTCTCACATCCGTATGTGAATACTGGACAAACCATGGCTTTGACTATGTGGACCTTTGTCAGCAAAGTAATGTCTCTGCTTATTAATATGCTGTCTAGGTTTGTCATAACGGCTTGCACTTTCTAACACTTTGTCTTCTTGCTATTCTTTGGAATTTTGCATTCAGTTGGTTTTATCTTTCCCTTTCTCCTTTGTTTTTCACTTCTCTTCTTTCCTTAGGTATTTGTAAAACCTCTTCAGACAACCACTTTGCCTTCTTGCATTTCTTTTTCTTCAATTTATTTTCCATCTTTGGCTGCAAAGAATTTCATTAATCTGATTTTGATATTAACCATTTGATGCTATCCATGTGTTGAGTTGTCTCTTGATTTTTTGGTAATGGGTGTTTGCTATGAACACTGTGTTCTCTTGAAAAATCTATATTAGCCTTTGCCCTGCTTCATTTTGTTCTCCAGGGACAAATTTGCCTGTTACTCAAGCTTTCTCTTGACTTTCTACTTTTGCATTCCACTCCCCTCTGATGACAAGAACATCTTTTTTCTTTCTTTCTTTCTTTTTTTCCTCTCTCTTTTCTCTCTCTCTTTTTTTTTGGGGGGGGGGCGGGGGGTAATGGGAGAAGGAATTGACAACCCACTCCATTGTTCTTGCCTGGAGAATCCCAGGGACAGGGGAGCCTGGTAGGCTGCCATTTATGGGGTTGCACAGAGTCTGACATGACTGAAGTGACTTAGCAGCAGCAGCAGTCCTAGAAGATATTGTAGGTCTTCATTGAACCAGTCAACTTCAGCTTCTTTGGCATCAGTGGTTAGGGCATAGACTTGGATTACTGTGATGTTGACTCATTTGCTTTGGAAGCAAACTGAGATCATTCTGTTGTTTTTTGAAACTGCACCCAAGCACTGCACTTCAGACTCTTTTGTTGACTACTCCACTTTTTCAAAGGGATTCTTATCTACAGTAGTAGATACATGGTCCTCAGAATTAAATTTTCCCATTCCCATCCATTTTAGTTCACTGACTCCTAAGATGTTGATGTTCACTCTTGCCATCTCCTGCTTGGCCATGTCCAATTAACCTTGATTCATGGACCTAACATTCCAGATTCCTGTACAATATTGTTCTCTACAGCATCGGACCATACTTTCATCACCAGACACGTCTGGGGCTTCCCAGGAGGTGCAGTGCTAAAGAATCTTCCTGCCAATGCAGGAGACTTTAGACACGTGGGTTTGATCCCTGGGTCAGGAAGATTCCCTGGAGAATGAAATGGCAACCCACTCCAGTATTCTTACCTGGATGATCCCATGGCCAAAGGAGCTTGGTGGGTCACAAAGAATAGGATATGTCTGAGCACCTGAGGGTACAGACACACCCACGACTGAGTGTCCTTTCTGCTTTCACCCAGCTGCTTCATTTTTTCTGAAGCTATTAGTAATTGCCCTCCACTCTTCCTCTATATGACTTCCCTGGCGGCTCAGACCATAAAGTGTCTGCCTACAATGTGGGAGACCCAGGTTCGATCCCTGGGTTGGGAAGATCCTCTGGAGAAGGCAATAGCACCCCACTCCAGCACTCTTTCCTGGAAAATCCCATGGACTGAGGAGCCTGGTAGGAGCCTAGGGGTTGCAAAGAGTCGACCATGACTCAGTGACTAATTTCAGTAAAATATGGTAGACCTCATCACTTTGCTCTTACATATCCTCTATATGTTCAATCTGGAGAAGGCAATGGCACCCCACTCTAGTACTCTTGCCTGGAAAAACCTATGGATGGAGGAGCCTGGTGGGCTGCAGTCCATGGGGTCGCGAAGATTCGGACATGACTGAGCGACTTCACTTTCACGCATTGGAGAAGGAAATGGCAATCCACTCCAGTGTTCTTGCCTGGAGAATCCCAGGGACGACGGAGCCTGGTGGGCTGCCATCTATGGGGTCGCACAGAGTCGGACACGACTGAAGCAACTTAGCAGCAGCAGCATATGTTCAATCATATTGTCTTCATGTACTTTTCTGTATATTCCTCTGACTTATATTTTTGTTTCTAATTAATATCAGATCACATCAGATCAGTCGCTCAGTCGTGTCCGACTCTGTGCGACCCCATGAATTGCAGCACGCCAGGCTTCCCTGTCCATCACCAACTCCTGGAGTTCACTCAGACTCACGTCCATTGAGTCAGTGATGCCATCCAGCCATCTCATCCTCTGTCGTCCCCTTCTCCTCCTGCCCCCAATCCCTCCCAGCATCAGAGTCTTTGCCAATGAGTCAACTCTTCGCATGAGGTGGCCAAAGTACTGGAGTTTCAGCTTTACCATCATTCCTTCCAAAGAAATCCCAGGGCTGATCTCCTTCAGAATGGACTGGTTGGATCTCCTTGCAGTCCCAGGGACTCTCAAGAGTCTTCTCCAACACCACAGTTCAAAAGCATCAATTCTTCAGTGCTCAGCTTTCTTCACAGTCCAACCCTCACATCCATACATTACTGGAAAAACCATAGCCTTGACTAGACGAACCATTGTTGGCAAAGTAATGTTTCTGCTTTTGAATATGCTATCTAGGTTGACCATAACTTTCCTTCCAAGGAGTAAGCGTCTTTTAATTTCATGGCTGCAGTCACCATCTGTAGTGATTTTGGAGCCCAGAAAAATAAAGTCTGACACTGTTTCCACTGTTTCCCCATCTATTTCCCATGAAGTGGTGGGACTGGATGGCATGATCTTCGTTTTCTGAATGTTGAGCTTTAAGCCAACTTTTTCACTCTCCACTTTCACTTTCCTCAAGACGCTTTTGAGTTCCTCTTCACTTTCTGCCGTAAGGGTGGTGTCATCTGCATATCTGAGGTTATTGATATTTCTCCCAGCAATCTTGATTCCAGCTTGTGTTTCTTCCAGTCCAGCGTTTCTCATGATGTACTCTGCATATAAGTTAAATAAACAGGGTGACAATATACAGCCTTGACGAACTCTTTTTCCTATTTGTAACTAGTCTGTTGTTCCATGTCCAGTTCTAACTGTTGCTTCCTGACCTGAATACAAATTTCTCAAGAGGCAGATCAGGTGGTCTGGTATTCCCTTCTCTTTCAGAATTTTCCACAGTTTATTGTGATACTCTGTTGTAATTTCCTCTGTTTATTATATAATTTTTGGTTTGGGGTTTTTAAGCTATGGAATATTCATTTTATTTTTTTATCATAATTCCCATTCGATTGCTTATCTTTTTCAACATCTTTTTCTGTCTTTTCTTCCTGTATAGTATATTGTATATCTTTGGATGTCTAATATTAGACACCTTCAGTCTCATCTGTGGTCACATCTTCAGTCTCATCTGGGGTCTCATCTTCCAGTGTCATATCTTCTTGTATTTTCATACTGTTCATGGGGTTCTTGTGGCAAGAATATTGGAGTGGCTTGCCATTCCCTCTTCCAGTGGACCATGTTTTGTCAGAAATCTCCACTATGACCCATCTGTCTTGGGTGGCTCTGAATAGTATGTCTCATAGCTTCATTGAGTTACATAAGCCCCTTCACCATGACAAGGCTATAATCCATGAAGGGGTTAATTCATCTTATGTATATGTTTTATTGAGCTACACGATTAACTCAGTGTTTTGTTGTTGTTGTTTTTAATTTTCCCTCACTGCTTATGTGCTTAAATCCCCCACTAAACACAGCTGTCCCACTTTTTTTTTTTAATTTTAAAACAAATCTATTACTTCTCAATAACTCAAACTTCTGTTTACTATGGATTAAGTTTTTCATCTCACATGTTTCAACATGATTTTATTTGCATTTATGCTGCTTGAGTTTCATAAGGTTTCTTTAATTTTGACTTGTTATAATTCACTAGTTTTAGAAAAGTGATGCTTTTTAAGGCCCACTTGATACACTTAGGTAGATGTTTTAAAAATATGCATTTTGTCTAGCTTTTTTACCTGTCCTTGAAAGGAGAAATGGCTTAAAATATCTAACTCATTCTTAGTAATATCAAAGAATTTAGGATAATCCAATATTTTTTAATGGCTTCCTAAGTTTCTTTGATGGAGAGGAAATGACAACCCACTCCAGTGTTCTTGCCTGGAGAATCCCAGGGACGGGGTAGCCTGGTGGGCTGCCGTCTATGGGGTCACAGAGTCGGACACGACTGAAGCGACTTAGCAGCAGCAACAGCAGCAAGTCTCTTTGAACATGTATTACCAATATGTATTTTAAAAATTGTTTATATTAACATCACCTCTCAGATGACCAATCTATTATCTTAACATTTAATTATATCAATGTGTATGGGCAGGGCAAGAGGGAAGAGAAATTAGACCACTTTGTATACAAACCACCTCAAGGAGTTAAGGGTGGATTAAGAGTGGAGAGGCAATGAAGGCAGCAGATGTAGACATTTACAACCCAAGAACAGAGGTAATTTGACAATTAGAAAAGACTTTGACATTCATGTTTAAAAGTTAGCTAGATTTCTTTTTTGATTTCTTCTGTGATTTGTTGGTTATTCAGCAGCGTGTTGTTCAGCCTCCATATGTTGGAATTTTTAATAGTTTTTCTCCTGTAATTGAGATCTAATCTTACTGCATTGTGGTCAGAAAAGATGCTTGGAATGATTTCTATTTTTTTGAATTTACCAAGGCTAGATTTATGGCCCAGGATGTGATCTATCCTGGAGAAGGTTCCATGTGCACTTGAGAAAAAGGTGAAATTTATTGTTTTGGGATGAAATGTCCTATAGATATCAATTAGGTCTAACTGGTCTATTGTATCGTTTAAAGTTTGTGTTTTCTTGTTAATTTTCTGTTTAGCTGATCTATCCATAGGTGTGAGTGGGGTATTAAAGTTTCCCACTATTATTGTGTTATTGTTAATTTCTCCTTTCATACTTGTTAGCATTTGTCTTACATACTGCGGTGCTCCCGTGTTGGGTGCATATATATTTATAATTGTTATATTTTCTTCTTGGATTGATCCTTTGATCATTATGTAGTGACCTTCTTTGTCTCTTTTCACAGCCTTTGTTTTAAAGTCTATTTTATCTGATATGAGTATTGCTACTCCTGCTTTCTTTTGGTCCCTATTTGCATGGAAAATCTTTTTCCAGACCTTCACTTTCAGTCTGTATGTGTCCCCTGTTTTGAGGTGGGTCTCTTGTAGACAACATATGTAGGGGTCTTGTTTTTGTATCCATTCAGCCAGTCTTTGTCTTTTGGTTGGGGCATTCAACCCATTTACATTTAAGGTAATTATTGATAAGTATGATCCCATTGTCATTTACTTTATTGTTTTGGGTTAGAATTTATACACTGTTTTTGTGTTTCCTGTCTAGAGAATATCCTTTAGTATTTGTTGGAGAGCTGGTTTGGTGGTGCTGAATTCTCTCAGCTTTTGCTTGTCTGTAAAGCTTTTGATTTCTCCTGCATATTTGAATGAGATCCTTGCTGGGTAAAATAATCTGGGCTGTAGGTTATTTTCTTTCATCACTTTAAGTATGTCTTGCCATTCCCTCCTGGCTTGAAGAGTTTCTATTGAAAGATCAGCTGTTATCCTTATGGGAATTCCCTTGTGTGTTATTTGTTGTTTTTCCCTTGCTGCTTTTAATATTTGTTCTTTGTGTTTGATCTTTGTTAATTTGATTAATATGTGTCTTGGGGTGTTTCGCCTTGGGTTTATCCTGTTTGGAACTCTCTGGGTTTCTTGGACTTGGGTGATTATTTCCTTCCCCATTTTAGGGAAGTTTTCAATTATTATCTCCTCAAGTATTTCCTCATGGTCTTTCTTTTTGTCTTCTTCTTCTGGGTCCCTATGATTCGAATGTTGTAGTGTTTAATATTGTCCTGGAGGTCTCTGAGATTGTCCTCATTTCTTTTAATTCATTTTTCTTTTTTCCTCTCTGATTCATTTATTTCTACCATTCTATCTTCTAATTCACTAATCCTATCTTCTGCCTCTGTTATTCTACTATTTGTTGCCTCCAGAGTGTTTTTTATTTCATTTATTGCATTATTCATTATATATTGACTCTTTTTTATTTCTTCTAGGTCCTTGTTAAACCTTTCTTGCATCTTCTCAATCCTTGTCTTGGGGCTATTTATCTGTGATTCCATTTTGATTTCAAGATTTTGAATCAATTTCACTATCATTATTCAGAATTCTTTATCAGGTAGATTCCCTATCTTTTCCTCTTTTGTTTGGTTTAATAGACAAACTGAAAAGAATTCCACAGGCCAAAGACTGAAAATTTTGAGCAACAAAAGGATAATAATTTCAATGGACTGAAATACATAAAATATGATTAAATTAGTGAGATTATAAAGATACTACAAAAAAAAAACAACAAATCATTTTTAGAAGATAATAAGAAACCAAATTATTTTAAAATTAAAAAATGAAGATGATGTGTTTTTATATGAACTGTGGTGGTGGATACTCAAATTTGGGCATGGTAAAAATTTGCAGTGAAGTAAATGTACACACCAAGAAACGATTATAAATAAAACTGAGGAAATCAGAAAAAAAAAAAAAGTTAGCTAAAAAAATAAGAAATTAAATCCAAATCAATTCATTCAAATCATTCTAAATAACATCTCCACCAAAGTATTACTACAAACATTTAAAAAATTGAGTCTCGAGGAATAACAGCATCATTTTTTTTTTCTAAGTGTTAAGTTGTAATGATTCAACTAGTTGACTATAGACAATATCCATTGTTATATCTTTCCTAAATGCATTACTATCTCTAATTTGCAGCCAGCATTTATCATATTTAATATTTTTGTTTAGCAACTGTAAAGAGATTTAAAATTCAATATTTTAAAATTTGAAGATAGTTTTTCACTTATTTCTTCTAATCAGCTTTCTATTTGTTTTCCCATTTCATCAAATCCAAACAACTCTATACTTTCAGGTATTCATTAACACTTTTCTCACATATACAGATATACCTCAGATATAGCACAGGTTCAGTTCCAGACCATCACAATAAAGTGAATATTACAATAAAGAAAGTCACATGAATTTTTCAGTCTCCCAGTGCAAATAAAGATTATGTTTTACTATATATTGTTTACTAAGTTCATAATGCAATTATATCTAGAAAAACAATCTTTGTACCTTAACTAGAAAACATTTTATAGCTAAAAAATGCTAGTCATCATCTGAGCCTTCAGCCATTCATAATTCTTTTGAAGATGGAGTCTTTTATATCAGTGTTGATGGTTGCCATCTGATCAGAATGATTATTTCTGAATGTTGGTGTGGCTGTGAAAATTTCTTAAAATCAGACAGTGAAATTTGCAGTCTGAACAATCTTTCTTTCATGAACAATCTCTCTGTAGCATGCATTGCTGTTTTGTAGCTATTTACCTGTATACAGCTTCTTTCATCCCTCTCAAATCCTACCACTACTTCAACAACTAAATTTATGTCATGTTCTAAATTCTTTGTTGCCATTTCAATAATCTTCAGAGTATCTTTACCAGACATAGTTTCCAGCTCAATAAACCACTTTGTTTGCTCATCCATAAGAATTATTTATTCCTGCAAGTTTTATCATACGACTGCAATAATTCTGTCACATCTTTATGCTCCACTTCTAATTCTATTTATCTTTCTATTTCCACCACAGCTGTAGTTACTTCCTTCATGGAAATCTTGAACTCCTCAAATCTATGAGGGTTGGAATCAGCTTCTTCAAAACTCCTATTAATGTTAGTATTATGACCTTGTCTCATGAAGTATAAATGCTTTTATTGACAGCTAGAAATGTGAATCCTTTCCAGGAGGTTTTTCAATGGACTTTCCCAGATCTATCAAAGGAGTCATTATCTCTGGGAACTATACATTCTTGTGTGCAATTGTGTGCTTAGTCACCCAGTCATGTCTAACTCTTTGTGACCCCATAGACTGTAGCCTGCCAGGCTCCTCTGATCATGAGATCTTCCAGGCAAGAATATGGAAAGTGTTGCCATTTCCTCTTACTTCAGAGGATCTTCCTTATCCAGGGAATGGGTCTGCATCTCCTGTGTCTCTTGTATTTCAGGCAGATTCTTTACCAACTGAGCCATTGGGGAAGCCCGAATATTACCCTTATGAAACATATCTCTTAAGTAATAAGACCTGAAAGTTGAAATTAGTCCTTGATCCATGGACTATAGAATGGCTACTGTATCAGCAGGCATGAAAACATTAATATCCTTGGACATTACCATCAGAAATTATGGGTGACCAGGTATATTGTCAATGAGCAGTACTATTTTGAAATAAATCTTTATTTTCTTTTTTTCTGAGCAGTAGGTCTCAACAGTGGGATTTAAGCATTCATTAAATCATGCTGTAAACAGATGTGTTATCATCCAGGTTTTGTTGTTTGATTTATAGAGCACAGGCAGAATAGATTTAACATAAGTTTTTAAGAACCCTAGGATGTTCAGAATGGTAAATAAGCATTGGCTTCAACTTTAAAGTCACCAGCTGGATTTACACCTAACAACTGAATCAGCCTGTCCTTTGAAGCCAGGCATTGACTCCCCTCCTTTAGCTTTAAAAGTCCTAGATGACATCTTCTTCCAATAGAAGGCTGTTTCATCTACATCCAAAATACATTTAGTCCAGCTGCTTTCTTTAATTATATTAAATAGAATATTTTGGATAACTTGCTACATATTCTACATCAATATTTACTGCTTCACCTCATGCCTTATGTTATAGAGATGATTTCTTTCTTTAAACAACATCAAATTTCTCTCCTGAAGCTTCCCCAGCTTTCTCAGCCTTCAGAGAATTGAAGAGTTGTTGTTTAGTCTCTATATTTTGTCCAGCTCTTTGCAGCCCCATGGGCTGCAGTGCTCTATGCTTCCCTGTCCTTCATTAGCTCCAGGAGTTGACTCAAAAACTCATGTTCATTGAGTAGGTGATGCTATCCAACCATCTCATCCTCTGCCGCCCCTGTCTCTTCCTGCCCTCAATCTTTGCCAGCATCAGTCTTTTCCAATCAGTCAGATCTTCACATCAGGTGGCCAAAGTGTTAAACCTTCAGCACCAGTCCTTCCAATGAATATTCAGGGTTGATTTCCTTTAGGACTGACTAGTGTGACTAGGGGTGTGATTAATTAGGAACATCTTTGAAAAAAAATTAGTTGAGATCATACATGATATCTCAAATGCTGCATGAGAGTTGAGAAGCTACCACATATATTTGTGATACCCCAAGTTGTGGCTCTGAAGTGGAGCACAAATAATTATATAAAGGATCTCACAAATATTTCTATTTTCGTATAGAATAGGTGAAAATTCCCAAGAAGAAGACAAAGGTTTTGCATCAATCTATACAAGGAAATTAGTGTATGTGCAAGAGATCTTACCAAAAATATAAAGCCAATCATACAGCTGATAACAAAAACACCAAGATCCATTAGATAAAGAAAAATAATTTCACAACTGGGGAAAACAAATGCTTAATGTATATATTATGAAATATTCAATCTCACTATTGATCAAAAATTGTTAATGGTAATAGAAACAATGAAGAATCATTTATTTATATACTGCAGTAACAATATTTCAAGAATTATCAAAATGTGACACAGACACACACAATGGACACATATTGGAAAACTAGTGTTTTATATAGGATTGCCACAAATCTTTCACTTTTTAAAAGGACAATATCTACAAAGCCCAATAAATAAGTTATTCATGTATCTCTTTTTTCTTTCCACTGTTACTTGTGAAATCACTGCTTAGGTTAGCTGATTTACCATTGTTTTGTCTAAAGTTTTTTTTTTTCCTTTATCCTATAATCTGGCATTTATAATCTTCTAAAAAATGCAGGTTCCACTTGTTTATTCCTACAATAGATATTAATAGTTCCTTACTTAATATTCATTTTCCTTAAAAAAAAAAAACATATAAATCTACCTAATTAAATATACTTAGCTCTCATTCTTTCTTGGATATAAAGTTAGAAAGTGGCGTAATTTGGGCCAAAGCAAAATATATGAGAATTGGAGAATGCTTAGCAAAAGATATATATTTTTTAATAATAGAACAGACACACTTATTTGACACAAGACTCCTAGTAATTTTTGTTGTTGAGTTGCTAAGTCATGTCCAACTCTTTGCAACCCCATGGACTGCAACATTCCAGGATTTCCGGTCCTTCACTATCTCCCCAGAGTTTTCTCAACTTCATGTCCATTGATTCAATGATGTTATCTAACCATTTCATCCTCTGCCACCCTCTTCTCTTTTTGCCTTCAATCTTTCCCAACATCACTCTTTTCCAATGAGTTGGCTGTTCACATCAGGTAGCCAAAGTATTGGAGCTTCATCTTCAGCATAACTCTTTCCAATGAATATTCAGGATTGATTTTCTTTAGGCTTGACTGGTTTGATCCCCTTGCAGTCCAATAAATTCTCAAGAGTCTTCTCCAGCACCACAATTTAAAACCATCACTTCTTCAGGGCTCAGCCTTATTTATGGTCCAACTCTCACATCCATACATGACTAATGGAGAAAACAGTTTTGACTATATGAACTTTGTCAGTAAAGTGATATCTCTGCTTTTTAATATGCTGTCTAGATTTGTCATAGCTTTTCTTCCAAGAAGCAATTTTTTTTTTTAATTTCATGGCTGTAGTCCCCATCCACATTGATATTGGAGCCCAAGAAAATACAATCTGTTGCTGATTCTACTTTCTCATTTCTATATGCCATGAGGTAATGAGACTGGATGCCATGATCTTACTTTTTTTCAATATTGAGTTTTAAACCAGCTTTTCACTCTCCTCTTTCACCTCACCAAGAGGCTCTTTAGTTTCTATTCACTTACTAATATTAGAGTGGTATCATCTGCATATCTGAGGTTGTTGATATTTCTCCCAGAAATTTTGATTCCAGCTTGTGATTCATCCAGCCTGGCATTTTACATGATGTACTCTGCATACAAGTTAAGTAAATAGAGTGACAACATACAGCCTTGTCATACTCCTTTCCCAATTTGGAACCAGTCCTTTGTTCCATGTCCACTTCTATCTGTTGCTTCTTGACCTGCATATATGTTTCTCAGGAGACAGGTAAGTACTCTGGTATTCTCATCTCTAAGAATTTTCCACAGTTTTTTGTGATCTACACAGTCAAAGGCTTTAGCATAGACAATGAAACAGAAGTAGATGTTTCTGGAATTCCCTTGCTTTCTCTATAATCCAACCAATGTTGGCAATTTGATCTCTGGTTCCTTTGCCTTTTCTAAATCCAGTTTGTACACCTGGAAGTTCTCAGTTCACATACTGTTGAAGCCTGTCTTGAAAGATTTTGAGCATAATCTTATTAGCAAGCGAAATGAGCACAATTTTCAGTAGTTCACATATTCTTTTCTACTGCCCTCCTTTGGGACTGAAATGAAAACTGACCTTTTCCAGTTGTGTGGTCACTGCTGAGTTTTCCAATTTTGAGGACATATTGAGTGCAGCCATTAACAGCATCAACTTTTAGGGTTTTAAATAGCTCAGCTGGAATTCCATCATCTCCACTAGCTTTGTTCATAGTTATGCTTCCTAAAGCTCAGTTGACTTTACAGTCCAGGTTGTCTGGCTCTAGGTGAGTGACCACACCATTATGGTTATCCAGGCCCTTAAGACCTTTTTTGTACAGTTCTTCTGTGTATTCTTGCCACCTCTTAATCTCTTTTTCTGCATCAACTAATTGCACACCCTCTAATATTCTTTTAAAATTGCAAATAAATTGGTGAATTTCAATCTATATTTTGTGAATAATGGCTGAACTTTGTGAGTTGGCATTATATATATAAATACATACTTATATATCCCATGTGATTAAATAAGATTTTGAAATATTTATAGGTGTTTTCCATTAATGATACATAATTTAATAACACCTAACTTAACAAGTTTGCCTTGATGTTTTTTATTGCAGTATAGTTGACATATTTATAGTTATACACATTTCCAAATGATTTGATATTTATATAATCTATAAATTGATCATCATGATAAGTCTAGTTACCACTTATCACTGTACAAAGCTATCATAGTGTTATTGACTGTGTTCCCTACACAGTTGCTTTACATCCCCATGACTTATTTTATAACTGGTAGTTTGTACCTCTTAATCTCCTCACCCCCTACTCTTTCAATCACCACTGTGTGTCTGAGTCTGATTCTATTTTGATGTTTATTTTATTCTTTAGACTTTACATACAAGTGAAATCAGAAGGTACTTGTTTCTTGCTGTCTGACTTATTTTACTCGGCATAATACTCTCTGGGTTCACCAATGTTGATGCACATAGCAAGATTTAATTTTATGGCTGAGTAATATTACATTGTGTGTGTGTGTGTGTGTGACATTATTCTTTAAAAAAAAATTATTTTATACTGTATAGCTGATTAACCATGTTGTGATAGTTTCAAGTGAAATCTCATCATTCTTATGCATTCTTCTATCAACAGGTACACTGGTTGCTTCCCTATCTGAAAGTGAAAGTCATTCAGTCATGTCCGACTCTTTGTGACCCCATGGACCATCCATGGAATTCTCCAGGCCAGAAGACTGGAGTGGGTAGCTTTTCCCTTCTCCAGGGGATCTTCCCAACCCAGGGATTGAACCCAGGTCTCCCACATTGCAGGCAGATTCTTTACCAGCTGAGCCACAAGGGAAGCCCGCTTCCCTATCTGGGCTACTGTAAATATGCTGCCACCTGGTAGAACAGCTGTGGCTGGAATGAGCATGTACTGGGGAGGGGCCTGTGGCATTGCTATGTTGGAGACTCCAGGGCAGGACATCTGGAGTTCAAGTGGGTGTGGTCCATGGGGTCTCAGGCCATCCTGTGCTAGGGCCACCTTGGTGGGATGGCTGGAGCTGAAGTGGGCATAGGCTAGGGTGTCCCAAATGCCTTACTCTTTTGACTAGATCTTTTAGGAATGTTATTACCTTCTCATCATTAGTACAAGCTTAAGTAATTGTTAATTTTTAAATAGGAATATTTAAACTGTTCTTTCTTCAATGTGAACAAAAGATATTATTGAAGTAGTAATATTATCAGGCAGGAAAATCTGCCTAATGTTCTGGCAGGTTATTTAATTTGATAGATTTAATTAGATCCAGGTGTCAGTCCTCCACTTTGCACAATTTAGGAACATATCAAACTCTAAAAGATAGAGACACATTTACAAATGTAAATTTTATTTGCAATGAAAAGTACCAGTATTTTCTATGCAGGTAAGTAGATACCAGCATGGCCAGGACTTACACTCCATATAGGTAAAATGCTAAAGCATTTACATTAAAGTCCTGTGGTGGATTCATTTTGATATTTGGCAAAACTAATACAATATTGTAAAGTTTAAAAATAAAATAAAATTTAAAAAAAAAAGTCAGACAAGAAATGGAAGGTACTGAATGCCAGTGCAGGATGTTAGATGCTAAATAAATATTTTTCCAATGAATGAGTCTATAGACAAATATATGAAAATGGTATTATAAAAAGATTTATTATGATCTCTATTTTATGAAGGCAAATTGACAAAAAATTTTATTAAAAGTATCTTCATAACTAGTATAAAGTTTGAGTCTAAATCTCAGATAATAGCTGAATTTAATGAGCTAAATGCATTGAATCCTACGTGCAAGGAAATATGCTATAATTTTATACACATTATTTTAATTCCCTCAGATAAGTATTTCATTAGTTCTATTTTATTAATGAGGAAACTAAAGTTTAGAGATACTAACATGCAAAAGGTGACAGAATTACTAAAACAATGCTTAAGACCATGTACCTCTGCAGACAGTAATCAGTGCTTCCTCTTGCATTTAAATTTTTCTGAATCATTATAACAGTAGTCTCCAATTTCAGATAAATTAATAAATGATAAATAAACTTGATGAACATAATATGAGGCTCAAAGTCTGACATATAAATGATGCTATTTACTATCTGAATAGAATAAGACTGGAGTACATTATGTTTATACTAAATTGATATTTTATTAGATCAAAGTAAAATAGAAACAGTATAACAATTCAGACAAACTTCTTAAGTTAGCCATCATTTACAAATATATCATAATTATAACTTCTCAAATTATTTCCCATGGTACAGGAAATAGCATTAATAAAAATATGTATTTTACCTACAGAATGAAAACTCATACAATTCATCCGTTTTTCACATATTAGAGGCTAAAAGTCAATGTATTTGTAATTTTGTTGGGACACCTGCATGGCCACTTAGTCAGAAAGGTGAAGAAGAACTTCATTCAGAGATAGATTAAAATGCACAGTTCAGCAAACTTTGGTATCACAAAATAACACACACACACACCTTAGATCAGATCTGGGTAAACCTTCCACTTTTGTTGCTGTCATTCTGTTGATGAGAGAGGCTTGTCATTTGTGTTTAAAAAAAGCAAAATTGCTTTCAAATGAATGCTTTTGTGGCAAAGTGGACTGTTAAATTGTCGTCTGAGTCTTGTAGTTTCACCATTAATCATATAAATATAGAACAAATACATTGAAGATGCTTGTTTCTAGCTGTAGCTTGTCAAAAATGTCAGTTATATATTCAGCAAAAAAAATATATATATATATATATATGAAGGTTACACCGCATTATTTTGGCTCTGGGAAGGACTTAGACTGCTCATTAGAAAATCTGCTTTAAATCATTTCTGCTGCAAGTTCTGGCACTTTACTTGTAGTATCCACCCCACACTACCATGGTCTTGGGAAAGGCCTGCAGTACTGGCCAAAGTACTTCTCCTAGCAAGCTGCATTTTTCCTGTCTGTCATCCTCCTTAGTGTTCCTTTTTTGTACCTGTAAAATACAGAAATATTCCTTTTATTATAACTATAAAATACAGAAATATTCCTAATTCAAGCAAAATAAACAAGGAATCTTCAAATGGATTCAGCAAAGAATGCACATGTTTTAGACTACTAAGTATTAGATCTGAAAAAAAATATAGATACAAGACCATAAAATAACTCAGATTTTAACATCCACATTAACTAATTCTATAGCCAAACCTTAAAACCTATGAGAATTCCACAAAGATTTGTACTTTTGCTCTTTTTTTTTTCTGATTACTGCAGCATTTTGTTTACTCAAACTATTTTACTAGCTTAAAGCAACTAGTATATTTATATTTATATTGAAAAAACTTAAAGTTTTGCTAAGAGTTTATTAAACTGGCCAGTCTTCTTATACTTTCTTTATTCCATTGTGTTCTGGTCGATGGTGACTTTGAAGAATTATCCAATTAAGGGCAGTGCCCCTCAGTGCCTTTCTGCCCTCCTTGTTTCTATTTCCTTCATCTAGGGATTTAAATAAAAATGTTGCTAGAGTTTGACTGAATTATTAATGTGCTCTATCCAGATATTATCTGCAGACAATATATAAAGTGATACCCACGGACCTTTTTAAATTGTTTACTGAGTATAACTGCTTTACAATGCTGTGTTACTTTCTGCTGTACAGTGAAGTGAATCAACTATAAGGACACATGTATCCTCTCCCTCTTCAACCTCCCTCTCACCCTCCCCTCCCACACATCTAGGTCATCACAGACCACAGAGCTGAGCTTTCCGTACTGTATAGCAGGTTCCCACTACCTATTTTTCATATGGTAATGTATATATATATGTCAGTGCTACTCTCCAACTTCCTCCCATCCTCTCCTTCCCTCCCTGGGCCCACACGTCCATTCTTTATGTCTGCATCTCTATTTCTGCCCTAGAAATACATTCATCTCTACCCTTTTCTATATTCCACATATCTGTTAACATGCTAGTTTTTCTCTTTCTGACATTTCATTCTGTATGACAGACTCTAGGTCCATCCACATTTCTATAAATGACCTAATTTTATTCCTTTTAAAGCTTAAGTAATATTCCATTGTATAGGTGCAACATAGACCTTATCCATTTATCTGTCATGGGACACTTACTTGTTTTTATATCCTGGCTATTGTAAATAGTGCTTCAGTGAATATTGGGGTCCCTGAATATTCAAAATTCAATAATTTGGAATTATGGTTTTCTCAGGGAATATGCCCAGTAGTGGGATTGCTGGTAGGACTATTTTTGTTTTTTTTTTTTTTTTAAAGGAATCTTCATACTGCTCTCCATAGTCACTGTACCAAATTACATTCCCATCAAAAGTGTAAGAGAGTTTCCTTCTCTCTACATCCTCTGTAGCATTTATTGCTTGTAGATTTTTTGATGATGGCTCTCTGACTTGTGTGAGGTAATAACTCATTATAGTTTTGATTTTCATTTCTCTAATAATTAATGATGTTGAACATCTTTTCACAAGCCTTTTGGCCATATGTACATCTTCTTTGAAGAAATGTCTATTCCTTAGAATTATTGTTTACATAAAGACAATGAAATAAATATCATTTCTTTGTAGCTTGAATTACTACCTTGATACATGGATTCTTACAGAATCCACTAAAGCTTGATATTATATAGATAGCAAATAGGCATAATTTTTCTTATATTAGTGTAGGCAGTAAATATATTAATGGCACATATGAGAAACATCTGACTCTTTAAATACTTTTCTTATTTCTCCTGATTTTTTTTTTATATTCTTTACCCTGGTTCTCTAAGGAAAAATTACTAAATCAAAGCCTTTTTTTTTTTAATTCTTTCTCCCTTGATTACTATTTATTTGCTCAAGAATAATAGCTCTATAATTACATTGTGTACTTTCCTTCAAAGAAAGATTTGCTTATGAGGACAACAAAAAGAAACCTAAAATGTGTGAGATAAAATAATAGTGGTGGGGACAGTCAGATATACTAGAATATCTCACAGTATTGATAAATCTTGGTATATATTCAGAAAAAGTAGAGTCATAAATGAGTACCACTTCCTACTCTTTCCTATCTAGATCCCTTTATAAGGAAATGTCTCTATTGCCAAATTAGTAAATGTGATTATTTAAAAAAAAATTTCAAATTTCTGAAATACCTCTCCCCAAATCTCTTTATTAAAGTTAACTGGATATCAAAACATATTTTGACCATTATTTCAAGAGCAATTAAAAATATAATATTTTACTCAAACTGTTATTAATTGAATTACATATTTCTTTATTTTCTATTATATTCAAAAATTATGAGATGCATAACCATGCTATACAGTTAACCTAAATTCACTTATCATTGATTTTTATTAACCCTTTCTACTTTAAGCTGGAAAATATTGCTTTATTCTCTCTTTTCATATAACTATCAGGATAATGCATATTCTCTTGCTATTTCAGAAGAAAAGAAAAAAATTATTTTTCAATTTGCTTAAGCTTCCACATCTAGCTTGCACCAGAAATTTTAAATTAAAGAATACGTTTATTTATATAAAATCTGGCTTTCCTTAATGGTTTCTCCACTGAGCTGAAATGAAATGAAACAGTTAAATGAAGTCACATAAATTCCCTTGGTTACTTGCTGAGATGAAATCTTCAAATATTCCAACAAGATGTTCAAAGTTGGCAGTTTATGCATTATATACATTCTAATTGTTTGATAGTACAGGATAAGAAGAATACAAATAGAGCCATATGGATTGTTTGTTTGTTTTGCCTAAGTAAAAATCAAAATAATCTGGATATAAAAATGAAATTAGGTTTTTATTTTTATCATTTTTCTCTAATCTATTAGTTCATTCCAGGACATGTACAGAAGGTACGGGAGTCTTGATGTTAAAATACCGTCTTCCATGCTGTTGTTAGTTTTTTTTTTCTTTTATCATTTTTTAAAATTTTCTTTTAATTATTTATTTATTTTTAATATAAATTTATTTATTTTAATTGGAGGTTAATTACTTTACTATATTGTATCGGTTTTGCCATACATCAACATGAATCCGCCACAGGTATACACTTGTTCCCCATCCTGAAACCCCTTCACCTTCCTCCCCGTACTATCCCTCTGGGTCATTCCAGTGCACCAGCCCCAAGCACCCAGTATCATGCATCGAACCTGGACTGGTGATTTGTTTCATATATGATATTATACATATTTCAATGCCATTCTCCCAAATCATCACACCCTCTCCCTCTGCCACAGAGTCCAAAAGACTGTTCTATACATCCATGTCTCTTTTGCTGTCTCTCATACAGGGTTATCGTTACCATCTTTCTAAATTCCATATATATGCATTATTATACTGTATTGGTGTTTTTCTTTCTGGCTTACTTCACTCTGTATAATAAGCTCCAGTTTCATCCAACTCATTAGAACTGGTTCAAATATATTCTTTTTAATGGCTGAGTAATACTCCATTGTGTATATGTACCATGGCTTTCTTATCCATTTATCTGCTGATGGACATCTGGGTAGCTTCCATGTCCTGACTATTATAAACAGTGCTGTGATGAACATTGGGGTACACGTGTCTCTTTCAATTCTGGTTTCCTTGGTGTTTATGCCCAGTAGTGGGATTGCTGGGTCATAAGGAAGTTCTATTTCCAATTTTTTAAGGAATTTCCATACTGTTCTCCATAGTGACTGTACTAGTTTGCATTCCCACCAACAGTGTAAGAGGGTTCCCTTTTCTCTACACCCTGTCCAGCATTTATTGCTTGTAGACTATTGGATAGCAGCCATTCTGACTGGTGTGAAACGGTACCTCATAGTGGTTTTGATTTGCATTTCTCTGATAATAAGTGATGTTGAGCATCTTTTCATGTGTGTTAGCCATCTGTATGTCTTCTTTGGAGAACTGTCTGTTCAGTTCTTTGGCCCATTTTTTGATTGGGTCGCTTATTTTTCTGGAATTGAGCTGTAGGAGTTGCTTATATGTTTTTGAGATTAGTTGTTTGTCATTTGCTTTATTTGCTATTATTTTCTCCCATTCTGAAGGCTGTCTTTTCACCTTGTTTGTAGTTTCCTTTGTTGTGCAGAAGCTTTTAAGTTTAATTAGGTCTCATTTGTTTATTTTTGCTTTTATTTTAAATATTCTGGGAGGTGGGTCATAGAGGATTCTGCTGTGATGTATGTCAGAGAGTGTTTTGCCTATGTTCTCCTCTAGGAGTTTTATAGTTTCTGGTCTTACGTTTAGATCTTTAATCCATTTTGAGTTTATTTTTGTGTATGGTGTTAGAAAGTGTTCTAGTTTCATTCTTTTACAAGCGGTTGACCAGTTTTCCCAGCACCACTTGTTAAAGACATTGTCTTTTCTTCATTGTATATTCTTGCCTCCTTTGTCAAAGATAAGGTGTCCATAGGTGCATGGATTTATCTCTGGGCTTTCTATTTTGTTCCATTGGTCTATATTTCTGACTTTGTGCCAGGACCATACTGTCTTGATGACTGTGGCTTTGTAGTAGAGCCTGAAGTCAGGCAGGTTGATTCCTCCAGTTCCACTCTGCTTTCTCAAGATTGCTTTGGCTATTTGAGATTTTTTCTATTTCCATATAAATAGTGAAATTATTTGTTCTAGCTCTGTAAAAAATACCGTTGGTAGCTTTATAGGGATTGCATTGAATCTATAGATTGCTTTCGGTAGTATACTCATTTTCACTATATTGATTCTTCCGATCCATGAACATGGTATATTTCTCTATCTATTACTGTCCTCTTTGATTTCTCTCAAGAGTGTTTTATAGTTTTCTATATATAGGTCTTTAGTTTCTTTAGGTAGATATATTCCTAAGTATTTTATTCTTTTCGTTGCAATGGTGAATGAAATTGTTTCCTTAATTTCTCTTTCTATTTTCTCATTATTAGTGTATAGGAATGCAAGGGATTTCTGTGTGTTGATTTTATATCCTGCAACTTTACTATATTCATTGATTAGCTCTAGTAATTTTCTGGTGGAGTCTTTAGGGTTTTCTATGTAGCGGATCATGTCATCTGCAAACAGTGAGAGTTTTATTTCTCATTTTCCAATTTGAATTCCTTTTATTTCTTTTTCTGCTCTGATTGCTGTGGCCAAAACTTCCAAAACTATGTTGAATAGTAGTGGTGAGAATGGGCACCCTGTCTTGTTCCTAACTTTAGGGGAAATGCTTTCAATTTTTCACCACTGAGAATAATGTTTGCTCTAGGTTTGTCATATATAGCTTTTATTATGTTGAGGAATGGTTCCTTCTATTCCTGCTTTCTGGAGAGTTCTTATCATAAACAGATGTTGAATTTTGTCAAAGGCTTTCTCTGCATATATTGAGATGATCATATGGCTTTTGTTTTTCAATTTGTTAATGTTGTGTATCACAGATATTGAAGAATGCTTATATCCCGGGGATAAAGCCCAGTTAGTCATGGTGTGTGATCTTTTTAATGTGTTGTTGGATTCTGATTGCTAGAATTTTGTTAAGGATTTTTGCATCTATGTTCGTCAGTGATATTGGCCTGTGGTTTTCTTTTTTTGTGGCATCTTTGTTAGGTTTTGGTATTAGGGTGATGGTGACCTCATAGAATGAGTTTGAAGTTGACCTTCCTCTGTAACTTTCTGGAAGAGTTTGAGTAGGATAGGTGTTAGCTCTTTTCTAAATTTTTGGTAGAATTCAGCTGTGAAGCTGTCTGTACCTGGACTTTTGTTTGCTGGAAGATTTCTGTTTACAGTTTCAATTTCTGTGCTTGTGATGGGTCTGTTAAATTTTTCTATTTCTTCCTGGTTCAGTTTTGGAAAGTAGTACTTTTCTAAGAATTTGTCCATTTCTTCCACGTTGTCCATTTTATTGGCATATAATTGCTAATAGTAGACTTATGATCCTTTGTATTTCTGTGTTGTCTGTTGTGATCCTTCTGTTTTCATTTCTAACTTTATTGGTTTGATTTTCCTCCCTTTTTTGTTGATGAATCTGGCTAATGGTTTGTCAATTTTATTTATCTTTTCAAAGAACCAGCTTTTGGCTTTGTTGATTTTTGCTATGGTCTCTTTTCTTTAAGATTTCTTTCTTTTTATTTTATTTTATTTTTATTTTTTAAAAATTCACATTTATTTATTTTAATTGGAGGCTAATTACTTTACAATATTGTATTGGTTTTGCCATACATCAACATGAATCCGCCACGGGTGTACATGTGTTCCCAATCCTGAACCCCCCTCCCATCTCCCTCCCCATACTCTTTTACCTGCTTTGTTTGTAATTTATTTTATAGCTTATCAAGCTGGATATTTCATTACTGATGGCAAAATCACATACAACAACAGTAAACAACCCACTGGGAGTAAGACCTGGGAGACTTGAGTTTGATCCCTATGTTGGGACAATCCCCTGGGGTAGGAAATGGCAACACACTACAGTATTCTTGCCTGGAGAATCCCAAGGACAGAGAGGCCTGGTGGGCTACAGTCCATGGGGTCACAAATAGTCAGATACAACTGAATCACTAATCACATACACACATATAGCAGTACTTCAGGGGGTTAGCACGTGTGTTATTTTGCTGAATTCATGCTGTCATCTCATTCAAAAGTTGCTAATTATCATTTTTATTGTAACCATCCATTTTCACAATGTGTTCTTCAATTTCTATCTATTTGGGATGATTTATGTCTTGGTTATTAATTTCCAATTTAACATTAATCTTGCCCAGAAATATGTACATTGTATGTTTGTTTGTTTGTTTGTTTTTAATTTAACTGAGGCTTGTTTTTATAATAAGTACTATGTTCTATGGGTTTCCATGGTGGCTCAGAGGTAAAGGATATGCCTGCCAATGCAGGAAATGTGAGTTTGAGCCCTGTGTTAGGAAGATTCCCTGGAGAAGGAAATGACAATCCACTCCAGTATTCTTGCCTGGGAAATCCCACAGACAAAGAAGCCTGGGGGCTACAGTCAAAGAATCAAACATGACTTAGTGACTAAACAATAATGACAACAATATGTTCTATGTGTACTTTAATGAACATTCTGAAGTCCTTTGTGGAGCAATTTGATTAATAGTGTGGTTCATATCTTACATATCATCTATTGAAACAGAGTGGCTGAAATCACCTTGATTTCAGTAACTGTATATTTTTTCCTGTTTCTTCTTTTATTTATGATAGTTTTGCTTTCATAGAATTTTAAGCTCTTGCCAGGTACATGAATGTAATTAAGATTGAGATTTCTTGTTATAATACATGAAATATGTCTTGTTTTAGCATGTGAAATATCTGACATTCTCTGTGGTCATGCACTTTTCCCTGGTGTTTTATTATTTTGCCTTAATATAAAATAAAGGTTAATCTAATATAAAAAGCAGAGACATTACTTTGCCAACAAAGGTCCATCTAGTCAAAGCTATGGTTTTTCCAGTAGTCATGTATGAATGTGAGAGTTGGACTATAAAGAAAGCTGAGCACTGAAGAATTGATGCTTTTGAACTGTGATATTGGAGAAGACTCTTGAGAGTCCCTTGGACTGCAAGAAGATCCAACCAGTCTATACTAAAGGAAATCAGTCCTGAATGTTCATTTGAAGGACTGATGTTGAAGCAGAAACTCCAATATTTTGGCCACCTGATGCAAAGAACTGACTCACTGGAAAAGACTCTGATGCTAGGAAAGATTGAGGGCAGGAGGAGAAGGGGATGACAGAGGATGAGATGGTTGGATGGCACCACTGACTCAATGGACATGAGTTTGAGTAAACTCTGGGAGTTGGTGATGGACAGGGAGGTCTGGCATGCTGCAGACCATTGGGTCACAGAGTTGGACACGACTGAGCGACTGAACTAAGCTGAAATGAATATAAAGTTTTACTAATGTGCCAAAGTATTTATGTGATGTTAAGCACACCTGCTTGTTTTTTACCATCTCCATTTTATTTTTTTTAATTTATCCATATCATCTAAGTTATTGTTATTTTCTTATTATTCCCTTAATATCCTTTTAATATCTATAAGTCTATGGTAATAACCTCTCTCACCTTTCATTCTTGATATTGTCAACTTTTGTAATTTTCATTTAAGTTAGACTAATTAGGGTTTTATTAATTATGCTTATATTTTCAAAGAATCAAGCATTATATTTGCTGTTAATTTCTATAAATGAGTTTATTCTATAAATAAAAGAAGTAATATCTAACTTAATTTGATACTATAATATAATTACTTGAGATTTTCAATCTATGTTAGATATTGGTATATTAATTTAGGTACAATTTATGATTTAATTATCAAACATTAAATTTTCAAATTCAAACACAAAAAAGTACAATTATTTATTTTAAAATATTTGAAAGTCGAAATAGATATGGGCATGGATGAACCATTCTTTTTCAGAGACACTTTACCTTTAACCCCATCTCTCACTCTTATTGTCAGTTAAGTTCCTATTTTGTGTAAATATTTTGTTATAAGCACCAAGATAATGCTTTTAGAATGCTAGAAAACCACTTGACACATAAAGCTTTTAATAAACTTCTGATTTATCTTAACTTTATCATTTTCTTCTTAATTGTTAAATGCTTATGCACATGTAAGCTTAGGTTCACCATATATTTGTTGATTAATTAATATTGGTTCTTTTCAATTTACTACATTAGTAGCTATTCTGAGTTATAATTGATATATAATGAAGCTGTACAAACTTAGAGCGTATAATTTGATGCACATTTGGCATATGGACGTAGCCATGAAATCATCACCACAATCAAAATCATGAATATATTTAGCACCCTCACAGTGCCTCTTACCCTCCTTTTCTCTCCCTTTCCAGAACTTCCCTCCCATTAGGAAAACACTGATGTGTTTTTACCCAGTATAGATTAGTTTGGATTTTCTATAGTTTTATATAAATAAATCCACATAGCATATATTCTTATCTGGCTTCTTTCACTCAGTGTAATTATCCTGATAATCAACCATATAGTGAATATGAATAATAGTTTGTTGCTTTTCCTTTTGCTGAATAGTAGTTGTTGTCTTTCTTTTCTAAAGCAATTTGTAAGTTTCTAGGATCATATCTGTAACAACTTAGATAATGTTCCAAGAAAATGTTTTCTTCAATGTGATATATTTTGTTAAAAGACATTTCTATAATTTATACAAATCAGTGCACCCCTTGAAGCAAGGTAATCTTAGATTCAATAAATAGAATAATTGGAAATTTCTTGTTTGCTCATGTATGGCAAACACAATGTATTTAAAGAAATACACTATAAAGATGAATAATTTTTGAGAACATGGTTCCACAGAGAATCTAAACAATAATAATAAATACCTGTTATAAGTGAAGTAAAATAATAAATAACCAAAGTAAAATAACAAAGATAGCTTTACTCTTTGAGGAGCATATACAGGAACTTCTACTTTTCAAGTAATTTATTTGGGATATCTTTTACTTTTCCATTTAAACATTAAACATATTTTTGATAAACTTTCTTGCCAAAAGATCAATGTTATTTCAGTTTTCAAACAATTTAATATAGCATTTTCTTTGTTACTTATAAAGTCAGAAAAAGTGACATTATTTGAATTGATAATTATTGAAGGGAACCAAAACCATTTTAAAAAATGTTTCACTTGGAAATGATTTTATGCCTGCTAGGCATGTAAATTGTGCTGCCATCTGGCTTTAAATAATATTATGCCTCTCCAATGACTCCATAAACAAACCATAATTCAAACCACTCAAATTAATTATAAAATCCCAAAACTCACAAAGCTTCTGCTCTTCCATATCATTAACACAACCTAGAACGACTTAAAATATGGCAGATCCATTTTGAAGTTATGAAAGAACCTGCCTGCCAATGCAGGAGACATAAGAGATGTGGGTTCAGTCCCTGGGTTGGGAAGATCCTCTGGAGAAGGGAATGGCAATCCACTCAGTATTCTTGGCTGAAGAAACCCCTGGATAGAGCAGCCTGGAAGGCTGCTATAGTATTGCAAAGAACTGAACTTGACTGAAGCAACCTAGTATACAGTAGCATGCAACAGTTAATGTAGAAGATGTTTTAAAAGAAAATGAAGAAGAACAGATTGCAATGGAGTATTCAGATTTTGAAAGTCATATATTTACCAAAGTTAAATTGAGCTATATGATATAAATGTAGTGATAAATTTTTTTCTGTCACTCATGCTTAATATTCTTGAAAATAAGACACTTAAGTATTTGAAATGGTGTATGTTATCATTTCATGGGAAATAGATGGGGAAACAGTGGAAACAGTGTCAGACTTTATTTTTCTGGGCTCCAAAATCACTGCAGATGGTGACTGCAGCCATGAAATTAAAAGACACTTACTCCTTGGAAGGAAAGTTATGACCAACCTAGGTAGCATATTCAAAAGCAGAGACATTACTTTGCGAACAAAGGTTAGTCTAGTCAAGGCTATGGTTTTTCCTGTGGTCATGTATGGATGTGCGAGCTGGACTGTGAAGAAGGCTGAGTGCCGAAGATTGATGCTTTTGAACTGTGGTGTTGGAGAAGACTCTTGAGAGTCCCTTGGACTGCAAGGAGATCCAACCAGTCCATTCTGAAGGAGATCAGCCCTGGGATTTCTTTGGAAGGAATGATGCTAAAGCTGAAACTCCAGTACTTTGGCCACCTCATGCGAAGAGTTTGACTCATTGGAAAAAACTCTGATGGGAGGGAAAAATCCCTCTGGGAGGGATTGGGGGCAAGAGGAGAAGGGGACGACAGAGGATGAGATGGCTGGATGGTATCACTGACTCGATGGACGTGAGTCTCAGTGAACTCCAGGAGTTGGTGATGGACAGGGAGGCCTGGTGTGCTGCAATTCATGGGGTCGCAAGGAGTCAGACACAACTGAGCGACTGATCTGATCTGATGTTGTCTAAATTACTTAGTAGGTCATGAAGTTTGTATCTTACTGGTTTGTCAACCAGTATTCATTCATTCAGTCAAAAATATCTTAAATCCCCATTATGAAGAAACACCAAGTTAGGTGTTCATTTACATTTGTGACAAACCAGATATATAATCTCTGTCTTGATTAGTTTACAATCTAGGTGTGAGTTAGGAAATAAGCAGTTACCCATATCAGAAGACAGGTAATCATAAAAAGTGATGAAGTAAGGAAATAACAGGGGGGATTATACTGGGCTGTTGAGAACCTGGCTCAGGGGTTTAGATGAACGAGTCGCCAGTCCAGGTTCGATGCATGATACTGGATGCTTGGGGCTGGTGCACTGGGACGACCCAGAGGGATGGTATGGGGAGGGAGGAGGGAGGAGGGTTCAGGAAGGGGAACACATGTATACCTGTGGTGGATTCATTTCAATATTTGGCAAAAACCAATACAATATTGTAAAGTTTAAAAATAAAATTAAAAAAAAAAAGAAAGAAAACTGAAGAACTAGGACGGAGGTTTGTGGCACTGTATAGGAGGCAAGGATCAAGACCATCCCCAAGAAAAAGGAATACAAAATGGCAAAATGGTTGTCTGACAAGGCCTTACAAATAGCTTAGAAAAGAAGAGAAGTGAAAGGCAAAGGAGAAAAGGAAAGATATACCCATTTGAGCATAGAGTTCCAAAGAACAGCAAGGAGTGATAAGAAAGCCTTCCTCGGTGATCAATGCAAAGAAATAGAGGAAAGCAATAAAATGGGAAAGCCTAGAGATCTCTTCAAGAAAATTAGAGATACCAAGGGAACATTTCATGCACAATACAGGACAGAAATGGTATGGATCTATTAAGAAGAGGTGGCAAGAATACACAGAAGAACTATACAAAAAAGATCTTCACGACCCAGATAATCATGATGGTGTAATCACCCACTTAGAACCAGATATCCTGGAATGCAAAGTCAAGTGGCCCTTAGGAAGCATCATTATAAACAAAGCTAGTGGAGGTGAAGGAATTCCAGTTGAGCTATTCCAAATTGTAAAAGATGATGCTGTGAAAGTGCTGCACTCAATATGCCAGCAAATTTGGACAACTCAGCAGTGGCCACAGGACTGGAAAAAAGTCAGTTTTCATTCCAATCCCAAAGAAAGGCAATGCCAAAGAATCTTCAAACTACCACATGATTGCACTCATCTCACATGTTAGCAAAGTAATGCTCTAAATTCTCCAAGCTAGGCTTCAACAGTGTGTGAACTGTGAATTTCCCTGTGTTCAAGCTGGATTTAGAAATGGCAGAGAAGCCAGAGATCAAATTGCCAACATCTGCTTGATCATTGAAAAAGCAAGAGAGTTCCAGAAAAACATATATTTCTGCTTTATTGATTATGCCAAAGCCTTTGACTGTGTGAATCACAACAAACTGTGGAAAATTCTGAAAGAGATGGGAATATGCAGGTCAAGAAGCTCCAGTTAGAACTGTACATGGAACAGCAGACTGGTTCGATATCAAGAAAGGCATACATCAAGGCTGTATATTATCACCCTACTTATTTAACTTATATGCAGAGTACATCATGAGAAATGCCAGACTGGATGAAGCACAAGCTGGAATCAAGATTCCCAGGAGAAATGTCAATAACCTCAGCTATGCAGATCTGAGAAAATTGAGATATGCAGCTATTGAAGCATTGTGACAGAAAGTGAAGAAGAACTAAAGAGCCTCTTGATGAAACTGAAAGGAGACTGAAAAAGTTGGCTTAAAACTCAACATTTAGAAAACTAAGATCATGGCATCTGGTCCCATCACTTCATGGCATATAGATGGGGATACAGGGACAGACTTTATCTTTTGGGGCTCCAAAGTACTACAGATGGTGACTGAAGCCAAGAAATTAAGATGCTTGCTCCTTGGAAGGAAAGTTATGACCAACCTAGACAGCATATTAAAAAGCAGAGACATTACTTTGCCAACAAAGGTCCGTCTAGTCAAGGCTATGGTTTTTCCAGTAGTCATGTATGGATATGAGAGTTGGACTATAAAGAAAGCTGAGCACCAAAGAGTTGATGCTTTTGGACTGTGGTGTTTGAGAAGACTCTCGAGAGTCTCTTGGATTCAAGGTGATCCAACCAGTCCATCCTAAAGGAAATCAGTCCTGAATATTCATTTGGAAGGACTGATGTTGAAGCTGAAACTCCAATACTTTGGCCACCTGATGCAAAGAACTGACTCATTTGAAAAGGCCCTGATGCTGGGAAAGATTGAAGGTGGGAGGAGAAGCAGACAACAGAGGATGCAATTGTTATATGGCATCACCAACTCAATGCGTGTGAGTTTGAAATTCATAATTTTTTGCAGTTTCATTTCAGGAATTAAGTAAATATCCAAAGAATTTTATTTAACATACCATTTACTATAATATCAACTTGAAGTAAGTATATGTTTCGGTGAATGGAGAATTGTTTAAATGACTTTTAAACAAGAACAGGCTTGTTAATCAATTCTACTTTAATTTATTTCACATTTATTTATAGGTCTCCCAGTATGTATAGTATATTAGTCTAGATACTGATAATTGTGGATCCTTGCAATAAGCAGGAAAGCAAAGGTCTAACATTAAGTGGAATTGCTGCAGAGAATCTTACAAGTGATAAGTTTTACACAGAGTCTTCCAGCTGCTCTTTTCAACAACCAAAATTGGATGTATATGTCAAGGACTTCATTTATCACAATATTGCTGCTAAGTCGCTTTAGTCGTGTCCAACTCTGTGCGACCCCATAGACGGCAGCCCACCAGGCTCCCCCGTCCCTGGGATTCTCCAGGCAAGAACACTGGAGTGGGTTGCCATTTCCTTCTCCAATGCATGAAAGTGAAAAGTGAAAGTGAAGTCGCTCAGTCGTGTCTGACCCTCAGCGACCCCATAGACTACAGCCTACCAGGCTCCTCTGTCCATGGGATTTTCCAGGCAAGAGTACTGGAGTGGGTTGTCATTGCCTTCTCCGTATCACAATATTACAGTCCTTCAATTATAAATATTTTTTAAATATTGACTCAAATTTTTAATAGAATTTAAGAAATATGGACCTCCCATGCACTATATTTTATTACATTTGTCTTTTCAGTACTTTTAAGCTCTATACAATTGTATACACACATACAACATATTTATTCAGTAAATTTAGGATGTTTTATAATAATTTATTAAAAATTATATTTTTATTTTCACTCCAATATCCATCACTCATACTTATCAATATATATTCTTTAACTACCAATATCTTATAATAATAATATTCACAAGTATAAAATGAGGACCAGTTCTCTAAAACAGTTGAAGTTAAATCACCCAGTATATAATTATATCAATTTCTAAGAAAACACTCTGAACAGGACAAATTTTCGGAATGCCATGTTAATTATTTTAGTGAATTAAATTGTGTTATTAAAGAAATTCAAGAATGTAATAATCTGCTATGATTAAATTATTTTTATGTCATTAACAACCCCTCAATGTAAAATATGTTGTGAGATTTTCATTATTTTAGTTAAATGGTAATTCGAAGTGGGATTCTATTTAAAATAGCCAAATAAAAATAATAACAATATGGTAACAAGGGAAGGTTATAACTTAGAACTATAAAAGACAGCACCTGTGGCAGATTCATTTTGATATTTGGCAAAACTAATACAATTATGTAAAGTTTAAAAATAAAATAAAATTTAAAAAAAAGAAAAAGAAAAAAAAAACACAAATATCTGGAATTCTTTTGAATGATATACTATGTAACTATTTAAATTTTTAATCCTTGAGTGTCAATCGATTATTTTAAGTGTAGTTTAATTTTTTTAATTTTTTTTTTTACTGAAGTATAACTGATTTACAATGTTGTGCTAATTTCTGCTGTACAAAGAGATCCAATTATACATATATATTCTTTTCCATTATGATTTATCATAGAATACTGTATGTAGTTCCCTGTGCTATACTGTAAAACCTTGTTGGTTATTCATCCTATATATAATAACTTGCATCTGCTAATCTTAAACTCTCAATCCACCTTTCCCTCAACTCCTTCTCACCTTGGCAACTACAAACGTGTTTTCTATGTCCAAGAGTCTGTTTCTATTTTGTAGACAGATTCGTGTTATATTTTAGATTTCAAATATAAGTGATAAGTGGTATTTGTCTTTCTCTTACTGAATTACTTCACTTAGTATGATAATATTTACTTGTATCCATGTTGCAGCAAATGGCATTATTTTGTTCTTTCTAATGGCTGAGTTGTATTCCGTTGCATATAGGTACTACATCATCTTTATCCAGTCACTTGTCAATGAACACATATTTCTACATCTTGGTTATTGTGAATAATGCTGTTATGAACATAGGGGTGCATGTATCTTTTTGAATTCTAGTTTTGTCTGGATATGTACTGAGCAAGATTACTGTATCATATGGAATTCTATTTTTGGTTTTCACAGTGGCTGCACCACCTTACACTCCTACCATGTGGAGGAAGTTTCCCTTTTCTCCACACCTCTCTAGCAGTTGTTATTTGCAGAAATTTTAATGATGGCCATTCTGACCAATATAAGGTGATACCTCATCATAGTTTTGATTTGCAGCCATAAATGAAGTATAAATCTTAATTTTTTCTTTTTTTTATTTTATTCTTTATAAATAATTAAATCCTAGGACAATCCAGCAACAGTGCATTATTTTTTCAGTTACACAATTTCATTATCAACCTTATTATATTTACCTATTTTAAAATAAATATTAAAGGAACTACTCAATAAATCTGGGGCTAGCCTGCATTACCCTTACTTGTAAAAGACACCTTTTAGGCACCACTTATTTAGTTATAAACATTGTAAAGAAGAAAAACGCTATTGCTAAAAATAATAGACTGAAGTATTAAAATAGCAGAAAAGAGGGAGAAGCTGCAGAAATAATTTTCCATAGTTTTTCAGACAGGTATTTAAAAAACAAACAAACAAACAAATAAATGGTGATAGCTCCTCTTTGCTATCTTAGCATCCTTGATTTTGTCATCTCTCTTTTTTGAATAGACTCACATGTTATATTTGAATAGTCACCAAAGAATATGCATCAACGGCCACAGATTGCATGAAAACATCCCCAAGTTTTAGTGCTCAAGGATATGTACATTAATACCATTTGAAAAATATGCTAAAATACCTAGACTAACAAAATTATAGGAACACCAAAGATTAGCAATGATGGAAAACAAGTAAAAGATTCATATTTCTGATAGAAGTGTTAAAAGTTAACACCACTTTGGAAAACAGATACAGCAATTTCATTTCAGATAAACAATTTCATTTCCAGGATAAATAAAAACATATCCACCCAAAGCAGTTTTGTGTACAATAATCAAAAAGTAGAAACCACTCAAATGTTCAACAAACAGCTCAGTTTATATCCATAAAATGGAATAGTGCTCAGTAAAAAAAAAAAAAAAAACAAATTACTGATACAACAACATGAATAAATCTCAAAAGTATTATGGAAAAAAAGCAAGGTAACCGATTTTTGATGTAATTTACATGGATTCTTATCTCCAATGAGACATTAGTTTGGTAACTCCACTGTGATTAATACATATACTTGTCTTCTCTTCAGTGAATATAATGATGAATTTGTTCAAAAACACTCATGAGTTCACTTAGAAACATTTATTATTTCCTATTGTGTTCAAAGCACTATATTATTAGATTCTGGTTATAATATGCTTAACAGATATGTCCCCAGTTGTCATATGTGTTGTTTTTTTAGTCACTAAATCAAGTCTCTTTGGCACCCAAGGACTGCAGCACACCAGGCTTTCCTGTCCTTCACAATCTCCCAGACTTTGCTCAGACTTATGTTCATTGAGTCAGTGATGCTATTCAATCATCTCTTCCTCTGTCACCCCCGTCTCTTGCCCTCAGTCTTTCCCAGTATCAGAGTCTTTCCCAATGAGTCAACTCGACTCTGTGCATTAGGTGGCCAAAGTATTGGAGCTTCAGCTTCAGCATCAGTACCTCCAATGAATATTCAGGGTTGACTTCCTTTAGGAGTGACTGGTTTGATCTCCTTGCAGTCCAAAAGATTCTCAAGAGTCTTGGCCAGCACCACACTTGGAAAGCATCAATTCTTCAGCAATTAGCCTTCGTTATGGTCTAACTCTCAAATCTGTACATGACTACTGGAAAAAACAGTCTTGACTATATGGACCTTTTTGGCAAAGTGATCTCTTTGCATTTTAGTATGCTGTGTAGGTTTGTCATAGCTTTCCTTTCAAGGAGTTAAGTGTCTTCTAATTTCATGGCTGCAGTTGCTGTTGGCAGTGATTTTGGAGCCCAAGAAAATAAAACTGTTTCTACTTTTTCTCTACCTATTTGCTATGAAGTAAAGTGACCAGATGATTTTAGTTTTTCAAATGTTCAGTTTTAAGCCAGCTTTTTTACTCCTTTTTTCATCCTCATCAAAAGGCTCTTAAGTTCCTTTTTGATTTCTATCATTAGACTGGTATCATCTGCATATCTGAGGTTGTTGATATTTTTCTTGGAAATCTTGATTCCAACTTGTGCTTCATCCAGTCCGGCATTTCACACGATGTACTTTGCATATAAGTTAAATAAACAGTGTGACAATATACAGCCTTAATGTACTGTTTTCCCAATTTTGAACCAGTTGTTCCATGTATGGTTCCAAATGTTGCTTTTTGACCTGCATATAGGTTTTTCAGGAGACAAGTAAAGTGATCTGGTATGCCCATCTCTTGAAGAATTTCCCCCAGTTTGTTGTAATCCACACAGTCAAAAGCTTTAGCATAGTCAATGAAGCAGAAGTAGATCTTTTTCTGGAATTCCTTTGCTTTATGATCCCATGAATGTTGGCAATTTGATCTTTGATACTTCTGCCTTTTCTAAATCCAGCTTGAATATCTGGAAGTTCTCAGTTCACATACTGCTAAAGCCTAGCTTGAAGAATTTTGAACATTACCTTGCTAGCATGTGAAATGAATGCAATTGTATGGTAGTTTAAACATTCTTTGGCATTGTCCTTCTTTGGGAGTTGTCATATAGAAATGTGAAAAGTACAATAATTATAATCTCTAATTTGGCAGATTATGAAACTGAAGTATACAGTGTTAGCAAAGACTCAGAATGACTTAATAAAATTGCCCATTAAATACTGAAATTGACACGCAGGCTCTGGCAGTCCTGTTCCATACCCTATACCTTTCCTCTCCACCCTAGAGTGCATTCTTAAATGTTAAGATGAGGAATGTGAAAAATAGTGAGTTTGGGAGTGGCTAAACAGGTATGGTATTGTGTAGGATGATCAGAAATAGGGACATTACAGCAAAATAACACAAATGATCAGCCTAGAGAGCATAAAGAGAAGGGATCCCAGACATAAGACAGTATAGTGTGTGTGTGGATGTGTATGTTAGTCTCTCAGTCTTGTCCAACTCTTTGAGACCACATGAACTGTAGCCTGCTAGGTTCCTCTGTCCATGGGATTCTCCGTGCAAAAATACTGGAATGGGTTTCCATTCTCTTCTCCAGGACCATAGTTTGTTTGATTTCCTCTCCTGTAATATAAGAAAATACAACTTGATGAAATATATGAAATAATTGTTTAAAGGTATTGTGCACCACACAGCACACTCAAATCATCTTTGAGAAAAAGGGAACATTAGCTGAAACCTACTTCTCCCTGCCTGGGGTCAATTTTCTAATGGAGATACAGGAGCAGAAGCCCAAGCAGAGGGATCTGAGGAGAAGGAAATAGACATTTGAAATTGGTGAGATGGCTAGAATTTATGATGCAACCTGTTCCTTAAATGTCTGGTAAAATTCACCAATGAATTCATTCAGATTTGAGACTGTTTCAGTAGTTGCTAGTTATTGATTCAATTTCTTTAATAGATATGGGCCTATACAGATTGTTCTTTTCTTCAACAAGTGTTGGCAGATTGTGTCTTTCAAGAAATTGATTCATCCAGATTTTCAAATTTATGGGCTAAAGTTCATAATGTTCTTAGGTTATCTTTTAACTACTATGGAATTTATAGAGATATTTGCTTTTTCATTTCTGATATTAATTGCATTCTCTTAATTTTTTTCATAGTTAGCCTTGCTAGAGGTTTATTGATTTTATTAATCTTTCCAAAGAATCAGCTTTTTGGTTTTGCTGATTTTTTCCTGTTGATTTTTTGTTTTCAATTTCATTGATATCTGCTCTAACAATTATTACTCATTTTCTTCTGCCCACTCTGGATTAATTTGCCCTTCTCTTTCTACTTAGGCTAGATCTGAGACTATTGACGTTTTGTCTTTCTTTTTTATTCTTTTTTAAATTTTTACTTTATGTTGGAGTATAGTTGATCAATAATGTTGTGTTAGTTTCAGGTGTACAGCAAAGTGATTCAGTTATACATATACATGAATCTACTCTTTTTCAAATTATTTTCCCACTTAGGTTATTACACAATTTGAGCAGAGTTCTCTGTGCTATACAGTAAGTCCTTGCTGGTTACCTATTTTAAATATTAGTGAGTATGTATCAATCCCAAACTCCCAATTTCTTCCCCAAAACCCGACATTTACCCTTTAGTAAACATGTTTGTTTTCTAAATCTGTGAGTCTTTTTCTATTTTGTAAATAAGGTCATTTGTATCATTTAAGATTTTCATATAAGCAATATCATATATTATTTGCCTTTTTCTGATTTATTTCACTCAGTTACAATGTCAAGGTCCAGCCATGTTGCTACAGATGACATTATTTCATTCTTTTTTATGGTTGAAGAATATTCTATTGCATATAGGTGAGACATCTTCTTTATCCATTTCTCTGTTTATGGAAATTTAGGTTGCTTCCCTATCTTGACTATTATAAATAGTGCTGCAGTATATATTTGGGTGCATGTGTCCTTTCAAACTATACTTTCTCTCTGGATATATGCCCAGGAATGGGATTGCTACCCATATGGTAGCTCTATCTTTAGTTTTTTTAAGCAATATCCATACTGTTCTCCAAAGTAGATGTAACAAGTTACATTCCTACTGACGTGTAATAGGGGATCCCTTTCTCCACATTCTCTCTAGCATTTATTGCTTGTACTTTTTTTTTTCTTTTTTTTTTATTACTTGTAATTTTTAATGATGACCATTCTGACTAATCTGAGGTGATGTCTCATTATAATTTTTATTTGTATTTCTATAATAGTTAGTGATACTGAACATCTTTTCATGTGCTTATTGGCCATCTGTATGTCTTCTTTGTAGAAATCCCTATTTAGATTTCTGCCTATTTTTTGATTGGGTATTATTTTTTTCATATTGAGCTGCATGAGCTGTTTGTATATTTTGTAGATTAATCCCTTGTCAGTTACATTGTTTCCAAATATTTCCTCCCATTCTGAATATTATATTTTTATTTAGTCTATGATCTTCTAAAGGGTGAAAAGGGCTTCCCTGTGGCTCAGCTGATAAAGAATCTACCTGCAATGTGGGAGACCTGGGTTCGATCCCTGGGTTGGGAAAGTCCCCTGCAAAAGGGAAAGGCTACCCACTCCAGTATTCTGGCCTGGAGAATTCCATGGACTGTATAGTCAATGGGGTTGCAAGAGTCGGACATGACTGAGTGACCTTCACATCACGTTTTAGGGTGAATAATCTTTTGAGTTTAATTAGTTCCCATTTGTTTAGCTTTGTTTATTTCCCTTACTCTAGGAGATGGATCAAAAATGATATTGCTGTGATTTATGTCAGAAGAGTTTTCTGCCTGTTTTCCTGTAAGAATTTTATAGTATCCAGTCATTTAGCTCTTTAATCTATTTTTAGTTTATTTTTTGTGTATGATGCTAAAGAATATTATAATTTCATTATTTTCATTATTAGTATATAGAAACGGAACAGATTTCTGTATATTAATTTTGTATCCTGCTTCTTTACTAATTTCATTGGTGAGTGCTATTAGTTTTTTGGTGGTGGTGTTGGGATTTTTAAATATACTATCATGTCATTTGCAAACTGATATATATGAAATGAAATAATGAGAAGGAAAAATAGTAATTATAAAGATACATCATAGGAAAAAAAAAACTATTCACAAAGATCTAATCCTAATTGAAACTGAATTTGTAAATTATAAGATGTAGATTATAAAGCTAACAATGACAAATTATCTTTCTTAGTGAATATAAAATAAAATCTTAATCTAATATGGCGGCTGCGACCGGCGCACTAAGCATGGGCAAGAGGAGCTACCCCACGTCCGAGGTCAGGGGCAGAAGCTGGGAGAACCCCATGCCCAAAGGGCAGCAGCCAAGAGGAGTTACCCCACATCCGAGGTCAGGGGCAGCAGCTGAGAGTGCCAGGCTGCAACGACGCAGGAACAGCTGAGAAGAGCTACCCAAGTCCAAGGTCAGGGGTGGCGGCCGGGAGGAGCTTCCCCATGCCCCCATGCCCGAGACCAGGGGCGGCGGCCCGGAGGACCAACCCCACGTCCAAGGAGTGGTGGCTGCATGGGCGCAGGAGGGCCTAGAGGAGCTAACCCATGTTGAAGGTCAGGAAGGGCGATGGTGAGGAGATATCCCTCGTCCAATGTAAGGAGCAGCGGCTGCGCCTTTCTGGAGCAGCAGTAGAGATACCCCACACCCAAGGTAAGAGAAACCTAAGATGGTAGGTGTTGCAAGAGGACATCAGAGGAAAGACACACTGAAACCATAATCACAGAAAACTAGTCAATCTAATCACAATAGGACCACAGTTTGTCTAACTCAATGACACTAAGCCATGCCCGTGGGGCAGCCCAAGATGGGCGGGTTATGGTGGAGAGATCTGACAGAATGTGGTCCACTGGAGAAGAGAATGGCAAACCACTTCAGTATTCTTGCTTTGGAACCCCATGAACAGTATGAAAAGGCAAAATGATAGGATACTGAAAGAGGAACTCCCCAGGTCAGTAGGTACCCAATATGCTACTGGACATCAGTGGAGAAATAACTCCAGAAAGAATGAAGGGATGGAGCCAAAGCAAAAACAATACCCAGCTGTGGATATGACTGGTGATAGAAGCAAGGTCCAATGCTGTAAAGAGCAATATTGCATAAGAACCTGGAGTGTCAGGTCCATGAATTAAGGCAAACTGGAAGTGGTCAAACAGGAGATGGCAAGAGTGAACATCAACATTCTAGGAATCAGAGAACTAAAATCGACTAGAATGGGTGAATTTAACTCAGATGACCATTATATCTACTACTGTGGGCAGGAATCCCTCAGAAGAAATGGAGTAGCCATCATGGTCAACAAAAGAGTCCGAAATGTAGTACTTGGATGCAATCTCAAAAACGACAGATAGAGCTCTGTTCGTTTTCAAGGCAAACCATTCAGTATCACAGTAAGCCAAGTCTATGCCCCAACCAGTAACACTGAAGAAGCTGAAGTTGAACAGTTATATGAAGACCTACAAGACCTTTTAGAATTAAAACCCAAAAAAGATGTCCTTTTCATTATAGGGAACTGGAATGCAAAAGTAGGAAGTCAAGAAACACCTGGAATAACAGGCAAATTTGGCCTTGGATAAGGAATGAAGCAGGGCAAAGACAAATAGAGTTTTGCCGAGAAAATGCACTGGTCATAGCAAACACCCTCTTCCAACAACACAAGAGAAAACTCTACACATGGACATCACCAGATGGTCAACACCAAAATCAGATTGATTATATTCTTTGCAGCCAAAGATGGAGAAGCTCTATACAGTCAACAAAAACAAGACCAGGAGCTGACTGTGGCTCGATCATGAACTCCTTATTACCAAATTCAGACTTAAATTGAAGAAATTAGGAAAACCACTAGACCATTCAGGTATGACCTACATCAAATCCCTTATGATTATACAGTGGAAATGAGAAATAGATTTAAGGGACTAGATCTGATAGATAGAGTGCCTGATAGACTATAGAATGAGGTTCGTGACATTGTACAGGAGACAGGGATCAAGACCATCCTCTTGGAAAAGAAATGCAAAAAAAAAACAAAATGGCTGTCTGGGGAGACCTTATAAATAGCTGTGAAAAGAAGAGAAGTGAAAAGCAAAGGACAAAAGGAAAGATATAAGCATCTGAATGCAGAGTTCCAAAGAATAGCAAGAAGAGATAAGAAGGCCTTCTTCAGCAATCAATGCAAAGAAATAGAGGAGAACAACAGAATGGGAAAGACTAGAGATCTCTTCAAGAAAATTAGAGATACCAAGGGAATATTTCATGCAAAGATGGGCTCGATAAAGGACAGAAATGGTATGCACCTAACAGAAGCAAAAGATATTAAGAAGAGGTGACAAGAATAGACAGAAGAACTATACAAAAAAGATCTTCACGACCCAGATAATCATGATAGTGTGATCACTGACCTAGAGCCAGACATCCTGGAATGTGAAGTCAAGTGGGCCTTAGAAAGCATCATTACAAACAAAGCTAGTGGAGGTGATGAAATTCCAGTTCAGCTATTTCAAATCCTGAAAGATTATGCTGTGAAAGTGCTGCACTCAATATTCAAGCAAATTTGGAAAACTCAGCAGTGGACACAGGACTGAAAAAAGTCCATTCTCATTCCAATCCCAAAGAAAGGCAGTGCCAAAGAATGCTCAAACTACTGCACAATTGTACTCATCTCACATGCTAGTAAAGTAATGCTCAAAATTCTCCAAGCCAGGTTTCAGCAATATGTGAACCGTGAACTTCCAGATGTTCAAGCTGCTTTTAGAAAAGGCAGAGGATTTAGAGATCAAACTGCCAACATCCGCTGCATCATCGAAAAAGCAAGAGAGTTCCAGAAAAACATCTATTTCTGCTTTATTGACTATGCCAAAGTCTTTGACTGTGTGGATCACAATAAACTGTGGAAAATTCTTCAAGAGATGGGCATACCAGACCACCTGACCTGCCTCTTGAGAAATCTGTATGCAGGTCAGGAAGGAACAGTTAGAACTGGATATGGAACAACAGACTGGTTCCAAATAGGGAAAGGAGTACGTCAAGGCTGTATATTGTCACCCTGCTTATTTAACTTATATGCAGAGTTCATCATGAGAAGCACTGGGCTGGAAGAAGCACAAGCTGGAATCAAGATTGCCAAGAGAAATATCAATAACCTCAGATATGCAGATGATACCACCCTTATGGCAGAAAGTGAAGAGGAACTCAAAAGCCTCTTGGTGAAAGTGAGAGGAGAGTGAAAAAGTTGGCTTAATGATCAACATTCAGAAAACGAAGATCATGGCATCCGGTCCCATCACTTCATGGCAAATAGATGGGGAAACAGTGGAAACAGTGTCAGACTTTATTTTTCTGGGCTCCAAAATCACTGCAGATAGTGACTGCAGCCAGGAAATTAAAAGACGCTTACTCCTTGGAAGGAGAGTTATGACCAACCTAGATAGCATATTCAAAAGCAGAGACATTACTTTGCCAACAAAGGTCTGTCTAGTCAAGGCTGTGGTTTCTCCTGTGGTCATGTATGGATGTGAGAGTTGGACTGTGAAAAAGGCTGAGCGCCAAAGAATTGATGCTTTTGAACTGTGGTGTTGGAGAAGACTCTTGAGAGAGTCCCTTGGACTGCAAGGAGCTCCAACCAGTCCATTCTGAAGGAGCTCAGCCCTGGGATTTCTTTGGAAGGAATGATGGTAAAGCTGAAACTCCAGTACTTTGGCCACCTCATGCAAGGAGTTGACTCATTGGAAAAGACCGATGCTGGGAGGGATTGGGGGCAGGAGGAGAAGGGGACGACAGAGGACGAGATGGCTGGATGGCATCATTGACTTGATGGATGTGAGTGAGTGAACTCCGGGAGTTGGTGATGGACAGGGAGACCTGGTGTGCTGCGATTCATAGGTTCGCAAAGACTCGGACACGAGTGAGTGACTGAACTGAAATGAATATTCTTTTTACAATCATACCACAGGCTGGACAAAATAAATGTTCTTTTTTTGTGTTTATATCCCATGGAGATGTATATAACACATTTTATTATTTGAGTTTTAAAAACCACATCTTGATTATTTGAGGTAGAAAAGATTCATGACACTAATAAAAAGATATCAAAATGTAAACAAACATACAAAGATATTCACACATATATGTATAAGGACCTTTTACTTTAAATCAAATTTAAATTGACTAACAAAGGCCAAAGGCTAATTACACTTAAGAATTATAAATTCACTTCTGAGGCCTTTGACAAAGCGCAAGTAAGCAGGTGGTAAGACAATTATGACAGGTCTATCAAACTAATAACGGGATAAAATGTTACCAACTCTCCTTAAATTTATCCTAGAATATATGCAAAATAAGAAATGTTATTGATGTGGCAATGGACAACAACTGATAGTTGTTTTTTATTACCAAATGTCTCTTCAAGGTTTCTCTTAACTTTGTACTCTTCACTAGGAAAGCATAATTATGTCAAAAAAAGTTTTAAAATGCTATTCTAACAGTCAAAGCCATGAGCATATTCTTCACTATCTACTATATACAGTTAAATATAACCATGTTATTCAACTAAAATAACCTTATCCTAGAGTAGATATTTTAAAAATGACTAATTTGCAGGTTTTCAATAAATTAATATTTAAATTAAGACATTTGTTATAATAGCATTATGCCTTAACAGCTCTGAATCAATAAATAAAACATAATTATAATGTGATTAAGGAACTTTCTTTCAGAGTATACAACATATAACTTGAGGTTTATAAGCAACATTCTCTCTGAAGTAATTTTCTCCAGCTGACCCCAGAGAATCCCCCTTTGACAGATGGAAATAATAAGGAAATGCAGCAAAGGAGAAAGGGTTTCTGTTGTGTATAATAGTATTAATAAATACCCAGCATATGGCAAGATAATAGATGTATTTTCATAAACTCTGGCCCTCTTCCTGAATATTTCTCTTGGTGTCACAAAATCTTCTAGCTGTAGTTAGTGAAACAGTCTATAAAAATATGAGTACATATAGTGCTTCCAACCCTAGAGAAATCATATACGTTCTTATTTGTTTCTAAGGTCCTCTGTTTCTCTTTATTTTGTAAATGCATGTTTGTTAAATGTTCTATATAATGTGTTCACGGAAGCATTTTATCAAAACGCTCACTCTTATTGCTTTGCCAGTGTTTGGAGCCACCAGAGCTAGTAGCCTTCTTATGTATTTTCAGCAAGGCCTGGCTTCCTCACCTAAGAACACTCACACATTGTATTCTGTCGTGCCATAATTTTCTTAATATCACATGAATCCTTCTGTCAAGTAGCTGAGAAGCTGATCTGAGGACAATAAGAATTCAATGGAAAAGGGTAGAGTTTCAAAAACTATGTCCTTCCAGGATAGTTGTATTTTGGTAAAAAAGTGTCATGTTGGCACTAGCAAATCTCTTGAAGATCTTTGAAGAGATCAAGAGCACTGGCTCTGAAAATGGTGAGGCCAAAGGGTATTTGGTAGGAGCATTTGTGTCTGTATTTATACATCCATTTCAGGAAAAGAAATTTGACCTAGAGAATATACGAAGACATGCTAAGGATCAATATCAATCTGTAAAGGGGAAAGCACGTTTAAAAGGACATATTTTTCACAAATTTGTTCAACTATGCATATTTTGTCTGTTTGTTTATATTGTACAAACTGGTATCAATAGATTTTAAAGCCTAATATATAAGAAAATGTGTAGGTAGCTAGGTAGGTAGATGCATCCATTACAAATACCATAGTTAAAACTGTTTCATGCCTAAATATTTTTCAAAATTATGTGAAAAATTGAGATTTTTGCCTTTGATTTTAATATACATAGTTAAAGGTAGCAAAAATAATGTTTTAATGTGATGTGAAATCCTTTCTTCATACTTAGAGAATGCAAACCCCAGTTATCATAATAGAGGTCATCATGGACAAAGAGCAGTTTCTGAGCATCATGTTTCAGTTTCACCAATTCTTTCTTTCTCTTCTTTCTTTGGTTTCACTTTTAGAGTTAATTTTTGTTGTTGTGCTGTTATCAAATGCAAGTCTACTTTACTCCAGAAAAATCACGTCTCCCTTTATTATGTCTGTGACTTTTAAAGAGACAGATACGTTACCTTGATAATATTCCATATTGAGAATTTGTCTAAGTATGTCCTTGTGCTATTTGTTCCTTTATCTATTATCTATCTATATCTTTCTATAATATACATAATTGAAGAAAATTGCTTTACAATATTGTGTTGATTTCTGCCATACATCAACATGAATCAGCCATAGGTATACGTATGTCCCCTCTCTATTGAACCTCTCTCCCACCTCCCACCCCATCCAACTTCTGTAGGCTGTTTCAGAGCCCTGGTTTGAGTTCCCTGACTCATACAGCAAATTGTTGGCTATCTATTTTGCATATGGTAGTGTATATGTTTCCATGCTACTCTCTCCATTCTTCCTACCTTCTCTCCACCCTGAACACCATGCCCTTTAACTATGTGTTTTTAAATACAAAGTTAGATATCAAAGACCTGGTTCGATTCTGATTGAAGCTTCTAGGCAAGAACACATGCTAGGTGCTAGTTCTTATTCTATCACTAATAGGAGCATCACTGCAGGGGTGGGGAGTGGGCATCACAGGGGAAGCTGTCTCCAGAGAGGGGGCAAGCAAGAAGGAGGCAGATATAAGCTGGCTCCTATGCCAGGTTCCTACAAGAAATTTCAGCATGTGTTCCAGAGCGGAAGGGTCTTCCTTTAAAACTGGCAGCCTAGGAGGTGAAATTAGACTTAGCGGTTCTAGAGTTAATTTTTATTTAGCACAGACAATCTAGTATTTCTGTACTTAACAACTCTAGGAAAATGTTCACTAGTGTATAAGCGATTCAGAAAAATTCTTAAACCTGTGTTGTCATTCTTTGTAGTTTCTTCAGTATCACTGACAGATTTGTAAGTTTCAGTAAAAAACTGTACGAAATCCCTACCCAATATATTTTAACTTTCCAAGTCAGGAAGAAAGCATGCCAAATATAAACCATAGCTATAAGTAGACTTAGTTTGCAATTATAACTGCAGCACACTTATTTCATGCAAAGCTATGCACAATGAGAATCAGATCAGATCAGATCAGTCGCTCAGTCGTGTCCGACTCTTTGCGATCCCATGAATCGCAGCACACCAGGCCTCCCTGTCCATCACCAACTCCGGGAGTTCACTCAGACTCATGTCCATTGAGTCATTGATGCCATCCAGCCATCTCATCCTCTGTCGTCCCCTTCTCCTCCTGCCTGCAATCCCTCCCAGCATCAGAGTCTTTTCCAATGAGTCAACTCTTCGCATGAGGTGGCCAAAGTACCGGAGTTTCAGCTTTAGCATCATTCCTTCCAAAGAAATCCCAGGGCTGATCTCCTTCAGAATGGACACGTTGGATCTCCTTGCAGTCCAAGCTACTCTCAAGAGTCTTCTCCAACACCACAGCTCAAAAGCATCAATTCTTCGGCGCTCAGCCTTCTTCACAGTCCAACTCTCACATCCATACATGACCACAGGAAAAACCATAGCCTTGACTAGACGGACCTTTGTTTGCAAAGTAATGTCTCTGCTTTTTAATATGCTGTGTAGGTTGGCCATAACTTTCCTTCCAAGGAGTAAGCGTCTTTTAATTTCATGGCTGCAATCACCATCTGCAGTGATTTTGGAGCCCAGAAAAATAAAATCTGACACTGTTTCCACTGTTACCCCATCTATTTCCCATGAAGTGGTGGGACCGGATAGGAATCTAGTAAAGCAAGACATGCATTCCATCCCTAACATTGCAGATTGAATTTCCTGTACATTGTATTACATAATACAGAAAAAAAGGCAGAAAAGTATATTAATGCATATATGTCGAATCTGAAAAACTTGATACAGATGATCTTAGAGAACAAACATATAGACACTAGGGGGGAAAGGAGGGTGGAATGAATTGGCAGACTGAGATTAACATAGATGCACTATTTATACTATGTATAAAATAGATAATAAATGAAAACCTACTGTGTACCACAGGGAATTCTACCAAATGCTCTGCAGTGACCTAAATGAGAAGGAAATCCAAAAGGAGGGAATATATGTATGTGAAAGGCCAGTTCACTTTGCTGTACAGTAGAAACTAACACAGTATTGTAAAGCAACTGTATGCCAATAGAAATGTTTAAAAGGCAATAGAATGAAGTAGGCAATGGCACCCCACTCCAGTACTCTTGCCTGGAAAATCCCATGGACGGGGGAGCCTGGTGAGCTATACTCCATGAGGTCTCTAGAGTCGGACATGACTGAGCGACTTCCCTTTCACTTTTCACTCTCATGCATTGGAGAAGGAAATGGCAACCCACTCCAGTGTTCTTGGCTGGAGAACCAGCAGCAGAATGAAGTAAAGTGCAAATAAAATAGTTATGTCCATGTAGCATATTATTTTAATGTAGCATATTATTTTTTAATTTAAAAATTATTTTAATATAAAATCTGGGCATTTTTTAAAGAAATTATCTTTGGATATGAAATAGCTAGTGATATACAAGAACAGTACTACTTAAAGATTTTGAGTCATGTAAAATATTTTGCCCTTATTAAATAGGGTTGTTGTTGTTGTTCAGTCACTCAGTTTTGTCTCTTTGTGACCCCATGGATGGCAACATGCCACACTTCCCTGTCCTTCACCATCCTGGAGCTTGCTTAAACTCATGTCCATTGAATCAGTGATGCCATCCAACCATCTCATCCTCTCTCACCCACTTCTTCTCCTGCCTTCAATCTTTCCCAGCATCAGTTTCTTTTCCAATGAGTTGGCTCTTTGCATCAGGTGGCCAAAGTATTGGAGCTTCAGGATCAGTTCTTCCAATGAATATTCAGGACTGATTTCCTTTAGGATGGACTGGTTGGATCTCCTTGCAGTCCAAGGGACTCTCAAGCATCTTCTCCAACAGCAAAGTTCAAAAGCATCAAGTCTTCTGGGTTCAGCCTTTTTTATGATCCAACTCTCACATGCATACATTTCTACTGAAAAACCATAGCTTTGACTATATTAAACAGTCAGTATTAAACAGGATAACACTCACTAGATGCTATAATAAAGTGCTCAACTATTTCATTTCCTTAATACAATAAATTTTTTTATCTCATACCAATTTCCAGGTCACAAGACTCTCCTGGATCCCCTCCTGGTGATGACTCTGGAGTTTGGCTTCCTTCTCTTGTGTGACTTCTTTATATACCAAAGTTCTTCACTTTCAGCCACACAAGAGAGAAAGGGTGAGCTATAGATTCCAAAGAACAAGTCCAAGAAGTGTTGATACATTGATCAAAACTATTTACAAATCTCAAATCTATTTTAAGTGATATTTTGTAGTATATTCTTCCTCCTGTCCATGAAGAGATGAAGAAGTTTAACATATTGAGCTAGTCAGTGTTTTAATTTTTTATGTATTAAAACTGGTATTTGTTGTTTTTCAGTTGCTAAGTTGTGTCTGACTCTTTGCAACCCCGTGGACTGCAGCAAGCTAGGCTTCCCTGCCTTCCACTATCTCCCAGAGTCTGCTCAAACTCATATCCATTGAGTCAGTGATGCCATCCAACCATATCATCCTCTGTCACCCCCTTCTCCTTTTTCCCTCAATCTTTCCCAGCATCAGGCTCTTTTCCAATGAGTTGGCTCTTCACATCAGGTGGCCAAAATATTGGAGTTTCAGCTTCAGGCAGCAAAGTACATTTATTTTCAGCACTATTTCTTTAAGAGAATTTATTTTAAACACCAAAAGAAATAAGAATGGCCTAATCTTTTCCATTGAATGTATTAAGATCTGCATAAAATAAGTTTTCTTAAAATTCTCCTAACCTATACCAATAGGGATGAAGAGTAAACTCTGAAGGGATCAGAGTAAGATTCCTTTATAGGCTCTTTCATTTTCATCTTTAAGAGTCAAGACATCCACAGAAGTGTCCACACCCCAAGGAGGACCAAGACTTGCACCTTTCTCACCACCTGACATTCACATCTTATCACCACTGTCCATCATGAATTGGTCAGGACCACATCCGCGGTACATCTATTGGTCATTAATTGTAAAACTAATGTTTATAAGACTTATGGCTAAATCAAAACAATTTATTTAACTCACAGTTATGGGAATCTCCATGTCAGTCCTTACTAAGTTGGAAGATCGTTTTTTGTCTCAAGGACCCCCTCAAATGTCTGTTGTTATATGAAGAACATCAAAAAGTTAACTTTGCTGATCTTGGCTGGGTTGTCTCACTTGTCTGGGGTGTCACCTGGGGCAACTGGGGCTAATATGGCTCTCTACATGGTTGTATTCTGTTAGGTCACATGTGGATACCTAGGTTTAACAATGTATGTTGTCATTTTCTTAAAATGCCTTTAACCAGAATGTTACAAAGCCATCTGAAAAATAGTCCATAAGTAGATTATTATTAATAGTAGTGGAATCCCAAGGTTATATTCAAACCAAAGTGGATATAGGAAGAAAATAACCACAGACTGTTTAGTAAATCATCTACCGTTGTGTCCATTAATGTTATTTATCACAAGAAACCAGAACTTCTAGAATTGTTTTATCTCATATAGTCCTATTATCTCACATACTCTTCCTATTTCTCTGTCTGCATCACCACTATTTTATTCTCATAAAATAAATATTCTCTAGGTACTGTATCTATACAGTACCTAGAAATTTTCACTTTGTCCTTCAAATTTTGAATCTTTAATAAAGTCCCCTATAATCTCAACTTCTCTGAACAAGTTTTTGACCATACTTGAGATACTCTTTGAGAATCTTCTATATTTTGATTTCAGCAACTGGATACATAGCTGAGATGTTTTCTTAAATGAGAAAAATAGTGGTGGAGATCAAAGACAGAAGATGGAGTCTAGTGGAAATTCAGGACAGAGGATGGAATCAAGTGTTCTGTTTTGATGAAGTTTGGTTTGAACTTTTTGTTAGACACTTAGGTATAGAGGTCATGTAGAATGTATATGAATCTTGAGCTCCAATGGCAATTCAGGATTAGGGATATGAAGAGTTACCAAATTAATATTTATATTCCTGGGATAATGGTTAAAGATTGTTTATAAAAGCCCTAAAAAAAGGAAAGGTGACCCAAAACTTGATTCTAAAAATACTAGCATGTATAGGAATGATTGTGGCAATCTAGAACCTGAGAAAATATATGCTTTAATTTTTAATTAATGAAATTTAAGTTGAGACCAAAAGTTTTTCATAGAATAAGGTTAATATCTTAATAAATAAAAAGACATAATCTCATCTACATTAAGTGTAAAATAACTGAAAAAAAAAGATGTTTGCCCACTTAACAGTTATTTATATCACGAACACATCTATAGGGACACAGGAGACTTAGACTATCAATTCATGTTTTAGACTATCTAAAATAAACCTAAAATACTATAACTACCTCCAAAATAGCAGAATTTAGTAATAGAAACAAAAAATGAATATCTTAGTAACTAGACTTATTATTTCCAAAGTTGGTACATAAAAAGCATGATGCAAAAATTATCTTTTATATACCAACTGTGTATGTTTTATTTTAGACAATATCTATTCAAAAATTAGTGTGTCGGAATGTATCCTTGTTTTTTTTTTGTTCTATAGTCAAATAGCTGCAATGTAACTTCTATATTGGCCTTGGCGTACAGAGTGAAGCAGCAAAAAAGCTTATAGAGTTTTGCCAAGAGAACACACTGGTCATAGCAAACACTCAATTCCAACAACATAAGAGAAGACTCTACACACAGACATCACCATATGGTCAATACCAAAATCAGATTGATTATATTCTTTGCAGCCAAAGATGGAGAAGCTCTATACAGTCAGCAAAATCAAGACTGAGGCCTGAATGTGGCTCAGATTATGAACTCCTTCTTGCCAAATTCAGACTTAAATTCAGGAAAGTAGGGAAAACCATTAGACCATTCAGATACGACCTAAATCAAATCCCTTATGATTATACAGTGGAAGTGAGAAATAGATTCAAGGGATTAGATCTGATACCCTGAAGAGCTATGGACAGAGGTTCATGACATTGTACACGAGGCAAGGATCAAGACAATCCCCAAGAAAAAGAAATGCAAAAAGGCAAAATGGTTGTCTGAGGAGCCCTTACAAATAGCTGAGAAAAGAGAAGAAGCTAAAGGCAAAGGAGAAGGAAATATACACCTTTGAATGCAGAGTTCTAAAGAATAGCAAGGAGAGATAAGAAAGCCTTCCTCAGTGATCAGTGCAATGAAATAGAGGAAAGCAATAGAATGGGAAAGACTAGAGATCTTTTCAAGAAAATTAGAGATACCAAGGGAATATTTCATGCAAAGATGGGCACAATAAAGGACAGAAACGGTATAGACCTAACAAAAGCAGAAGATATTAAAGACAGGTGGGATGACCCAGAGGGATGGTATAGAGAGGGAGGAGGGAGGAGGGTTCAGGATGGGGAACACATGTATACCTGTGGCGGATTCATGTTGATATATGGCAAAACCAATACAATATTGTAAAGTTAAAAAATAAAATAAAATAATAAATAAATAAATAAAGAGAGGTGGCAAGAATACACAGAAGAACTATACAAAAAAGATATTCATGACCCAGATAACCATGATGATGTCATCACACACTTAGAGCCAGAGATCCTGGAATGCAAAGTCAAGTGGGCCTTAGGAAGCATAAACTTGAACGTTAAATGTATGAACAAAGCTATTGGAGGTGATGGAATTCCCATTGAGCTATTTCAAATCCTAAAAGATGATGCTGTGAAAGTGCTGCACTCAATATGCCATCAAATTTGGAAACCGCATCAGTGGCCACAGAACTGGAAAAGGTCAGTTTTCATTCCAATCCCAAAGAAAGGCAATGCCAAAGAATGCTCAAACTACTGCACAGTTGCACTCTTCTCACACGCTAGTAAAGTAATGCTCAAACTTCTCCAAGACAGGCTTCAACAACATGTGAACCACGAAATTACAGATGTTCAAGCTGGATTTAGAAAAGACAAATGAACCACAGATCAAACTGGCAACATCCTTTGGATCATCAAAAAAGCAAGAGAGTTCCAGAAAAACATCTATTTCTGCTTTATTGACTATGCCAAAACCTTGTCTGTGTGGTTAACAACAAACTGTGGAACATTCTTCAAGAGATGAGAATACCACGCCATCTTATCTGCCTCCAGAAAAATCTGTACGCAGGTCAGGAAGCAACAGTTAGAAGTGTACATGGAACAACAGACTGGTTCCAAATAGGGAAAGGAGTACATCAAGGCTGTATATTGTCACGCTGTTTATTTAACTTATATGCAGAGTACACCATGATAAATATTTGGCAGAATGAAGCACAGGCTGGAATCAAGATTGCCAGGAGAAATAACAACTTCAGATATGCAGATGACACCACCCTTATGGCAGAAAATGAAGAAGAACAAAAGAGCCTCTTGATGAAAGTGAAAGAGGTGAGTAAAAATGTTGGCTTAAAACTTGACATTCGGAAAACTAAGATCATGGCATCTGGCCCCATCACTTCATGGAAAATAGATGGGAAAACAATGGAAACAGTGACAGACTTTATCTTTTTGGGCTCCAAAATCACTGAAGATTATGATTGTATCCATGAAATTAAAAGGTGCTTGCTCCTTGGAAGAAACGTTACGACCAACCTAGACAGTATATTAAAAAGCAGTTTTTAATATTACTTTGAAACAGAAAGTAGAAACCTTACTTTGCCAACAAAGGTCCATCTAGTCAAAGCTATGGTTTTTGCAGCAATCATGTATGGATGAGTGATTTGGACTAAAAAGAAAACTGAGCACCAAAGAATTGATGCTTTTGAACTGTGACATTGGAGGAAACTCTTGAGAGTCCCTTGGACAGCAAGGAGATCCAACCAGTCCATCCTAAAGGAAATCCATCCTGAACATTCACTGGAAGGATTGATCCTGTACCTGAAAACTCTAATACTTCAGCCTGCTATGTGAAGAACTGACTCATTTGAAAAGGCCCTGATGCTGGGAAAGATTGAAGGCAGGAGGAGAAGGAGACGAGAGAGGATGAGATGGATGGATGACATCACCAACTCAATGGAGATGAGTTTAAGTAAACTCCGGGAGTTGATGATGGACAGGGAGGCCTGGTGTGCTGCAGTCCATGGGGTCACAAAGAGTCGGACATGAGTGAGTGACTGAACTGAACTGAACTGACAGACACTTTAAATTTACTGTTTTAGACTGAACCTTACCATTTCTAGCTTCCCTTCTGGCCCAGCTGGTAAACGGTCTGCCTGCAACGTGGAAGACCTGGGTTTAATCCGTTGGTTGAGAAGATGCCCTGGAGAAGGGAAGGCTCAGTTCAGCCAGCTTGAACATCTGGAAGTTCACAGTTCATGTACTGTTGAAGCCTGGCTTGGAGAATTTTGAGCATTGTTTTACCACCGTGTGAGAAGAGTGCAACTGTGTGGTAGTTTGAGCATTCATTGGCATTGCCTTTCTTTGGGGTTAGAATGAAAACTGACCTTTTCCAGTCCTGTGGCCATTGGTGCATTTTCCAAATTTGATGGCATATTGAGTTCAGCACTTTCACAGCATCGTCTTTTAAGATTTGAAATAGCTCAACAGAAATTCCATCACCTCCACTAGCTTTGTTCATAGTGATGCTTCCTAAGGCCCACTTGACTTCACATTCCAGGATGTTGGCTCTACATGAGTGATCCCACTGTGTTGGTTATGTGTTGGTCATGAAGGCCTTTTTTGTATAGTTCTGTGTATTCTTGCCATCTCTTATTAATATCTTCTGCTCTTGTTAGGTCCATACCATTTCTGTCCTTTATTGTTCCCATCTTTGCATGAAAAGTTCCCTTGGTATCTCTAATTTTCTTGAAGAGATCTCTAGTCTTTCCCATTCTATTGCTTTCCTCTATTTCATTGCACTGATCACTGAGGAAGGCTTTCTTATCTCTTCTTGCTATTCTTTGGAATTCTGCATTCAAAGGCATATATCTTTCCTTCTCCTTTGCCTTTAGTTTCTCCTCTTTTCTCAGCTATTTGTAAGACCTCCTCAGACAACCATTTTGCCTTTTTGCATTTCTTTTTCTTGGGGATGGTCTTGATCCCTGCCTCCTGTACAATGTTGTGAACCTCCATCCATAATTCTTCAGGCATTCTGTCTATTAGATCTAATCCCTTGAATCTATTTCTCACTTCCACTGTATAATCATAAGGGATTTGATTTAGGTCGTATCTGAATGGTCTAATGGTTTTCCCTACTTTCCTGAATTTAAGTCTGAATTTGGCAATAAGGAGTTCATGATCTGAGCCACATTCAGGCCTCAGTCTTGATTTTGCTGACTGTATAGAGCTTCTCCATCTTTGGCTGCAAAGAATATAATCAATCTGATTTTGGTATTGACCATATGGTGATGTCCATGTGTAGAGTCTTTTCTTATATTATTGGAATTGAGTGTTTGCTATGACCAATGCATTCTCTTCCAAAACTCTGTTAGCCAGCTACCCACTTCAGTATTCTGACCTGAAGAATTCCATGGACTGTATAGTCCATGGGGTCACAAAATGTTGGACACAACTGAGCAATTGCACTTTATTTCACTTTCATAGCCACTAAAAATTTGGTCATTAAAATTATAAACTTTAATAAACAGAAATTACTGCCACCAAAATTAATTTAAAATGTATGCACTAAGGATAATGTTTTGGACAATAGCACACATCATATAATTGATTTCCAAATACTCCTGCAAGGTACCTCTACTTTATGGAGTGAGAAATTTGGCTCAAAGTTGATGTGTGACTTTTTGAAGGCAGAAAAGCCAGTAGTACATATGGCATATATGTTCATTATTCAACCTAGCATTCTAAAATCTGAATTATTTTTTTTAAATATATAGTGTTATCTCTGATTGTTTGAAAATGATTTCAGGTTTCGTAATTTTACCAAAAATATACTTTGACATAAATTTATGAGGTATAATTTCTAAAAAATTTTCCTAAATTCATGCAGATTGTAATTCTTGAGAGAAGTATAATTGAAATCAGTGGAGTCATTATAGTCTTTCTACTCAATATCTTCACTATATATCACAGCATACAGTTCATATAGATTATATTTTTATGAAGATATTTAATAGCTATATGATGTGGAAAAAATTAGAACTGGTATTGCTTTAAAAGTCATCTATCCTCCAATAATGAGGAGTTGATACGAATACATATTAAATACATGCTTCTTGTGTAAATGTCCCACTTATGTCCCCTAAATCCTCAACCACTAGGCTGAGTTTTTCAAGTGGAAAAAAAAAAAAAAAAGATTTTTTTTGTAGAAAGCACTTTACCAATCTGATATATTAGCCATAACTAATATTTAGTTTCATAAATCAAACTATAATGAACCATGAGAGTCCATAATATTAAAGACAAAGGGATTTTGGGAATGACACAAGCAAAATGGCAATAGAAGAGATCCCCTGCTTGTATCCCCTTTCAAGTAACTATAATTTGACAGCCATCCACAGACTAAAGGGCCTTTGTGACAGTGACAATGTCCAGATAGGAGGCTGCCAAATCCAGGTGGAGCTCAAGAACAAGGAGGATTGTTTTGAGAAGGCAGGTTCACATCGAGGTATCAGGGTCGATGACCATGGTCCTGGCTACAGCTCCATAAATACTTTTGTCCCCCCTGGATTCAGTTACAGCCCTGTTTTACCCTTCATCAGCATTATCTCCAAGAGACTCAAGAGCAGTAATGCCTGCTCTTTCTTTAGGTAACAAGCTCACTGATTTTAGCCCTACCTATCGACTCTGAAGCATCCTGTGACCCAGCTCCAACAGCTCTCAGATATGATCTGGGAGCTATCCTATTCACCCAAAGATCCTGGGAGACATACCTGTTAATGCCAATGGAGGCAGACCTGCTGATGTGTCAGACAGCGCATCTTGAAGTGGCCCTATGGCCTGGCTCCAGCCGTTCCTAGCAAATTCTGGAAGTGGACCTGCCTGGTCTAGTGGGGGCCCTTCCAGGGACCCAGCAGGAGCCATGCTATCCACAAACCTAGTAAGTCTCACTGTTTATAGACTCTGCATACCCTTGTCTCAGCAGCAGCCCTCTGAAGACGGGCCTGCAGTCAGCCCCACCTGCCACTGAACAAGGAATGATCCACACCTACCCAAGACCCAGGCAAATGGCTGTCAACTTCAGGCCACGCTGCAGACCCAGCACCAGGTATGTGATCAGCTCCAGCTCCATTTAACTGTGATCCCAGAGGCAATCTCTTCAGCCTAGGAAACTGATAGGAGAATATATCTACATTCCAAAACCAGTTTGTAAAACACTCGGATATAGAAAACAGAGTTATGTTTGCTAAGTGGGAAGATGAGTGGGGGAGGGAAGAATTGGGAGCTTGGATTAACAAATGCAAACTATAATATATAGGAATGATAAACAACAAGGTGCTACTACACACCACAGGATGTGTTCAATTACCTCTGAAAAATCACAATGGAAAAAAATATTAACAATATTGACCAAAAGTTAAATTTTTTTTTTTCTTTAAGATCTTATGAAAAACCTGAATGACCTTCTTGGCTAACCCTATATATATACACAGACACATATATATGTATATACACACACATATGTATGTGTGTATATATATATATATATATATATATATATATATATATAAATACGTATCAGTTCAGTTCAGTTGCTCAGTTGTGTCCAACTCTTTGCAACCCCATGAATCGCAGCACGCCAGGCCTCCCTGTCCGTCACCAACTCCTGGAGTTCACTCAGACTCACGTCCATCGAGTCAGTGATTCCATCCAGCCATCTCATCCTCTGTCGTCCCCTTCTCCTCCTGCCCCCAATCCCTCCCAGCATCAGAGTCTTTTCCAATGAGTTAACTCTTCGCATGAGCTGGCCAAAGTACTGGAGTTTCAGCTTTAGCATCATTCCTTCCAAAGAAATCCCAGGGCTGATCTCCTTCAGAATGGACTGGTTGGATCTCCTTGCAGTCCAAGGGACTCTCAAGAGTCTTCTCCAACACCACAGTTCAACATCAATTCTCCGGCGCTCAGCCTTCATCACAGTCCAGCTCTCACATCCATACATGACCACAGGAAAAACCATAGCCTTGACCAGACGAACCTTTGTTGGCAAAGTAATGTCTCTGCTTTCGAATATGATACCTAGGTTGGTCATAACTTTCCTTCCAAGGAGTAAGCGTCTTTTAATTTCATGGCTGCAGTCACCATCTGCAGTGATTTTGGAGCCCAGAAAAATAAAGTCTGACACTGTTTCCACTGTTTCCCCATCTATTTGCCATGAAGTGATGGGACCGGATGCCATGATCTTCGTTTTCTGAATGTTGAGCTTTAAGCCAAATTCTTCACTCTCCACCTTCACCTTCATCAAGAGGCTTTTGAGTTCCTCTTCACTTTCTGCCATAAGGGTGGTGTCATCTGCATATCTGAGGTTATTGATATTTCTCCCTGCAATCTTGATTCCAGCTTGTGTATCTTCTAGTCCAGCGTTTCTCATGATGTACTCTGCATAAAAGTTAAATAAGCAGGGTGACAATATACAGCCTTGACGTACTCCTTTTCCTATTTGGAACCAGTCTTTTGTTCCACGTCCAGTTCTAACTGTTGCTTCCTGACCTGCATACAAATTTCTCAAGAGGCAGATCAGGTGGTCTGGTATTCCCATCTCTTTCAGAATTTTCCACAGTTTATTGGGATCCACACAGTCAAAGGCTTTGGCATAGTCAATAAAGCAGAAATAGATGTTTTTCTGGAACTCTCTTGCTTCTGCCATGATCCAGCAGATGTTGGCAATTTGATCTCTGGTTCCTCTGCCTTTTCTAAAGCCAGCTTGAACATCAGGAAGTTCGCGGTTCACATATTGCTGAAGCCTGGCTTGGAGAATTTTAAGCATTCCTTTACTAGCGTGTGAGATGAGTGCAATTGTGCTGTAGTTTCAGCATTCTTTGGCATTGCCTTTCTTTGGGATTAGAATGAAAACTGACCTTTTCCAGTCCTGTGGCCACTGCTGAGTTGTCCAAATTTGCTGGCATATTGAGTGCAACACTTTCACAGCATCATCTTTCAGCATTTGGAATAGCTCAACTGGAATTCTATCACCTCCACTAGCTTTGTTCATAGTGATGCTTTCTAAGGCCCACTTGACTTCACATTCCAGGATGTCTGGCTCTAGGTCAGCGATCACACCATTGTGATTATCTTGGTCATGAAGATCTTTTTTGTACAGTTTTTCTGTGTATTATTGCCATCTGTTCTTAATATCTTCTGCTTCTGTTAGGTCCATACCATTTCTGTCCTTTATTGAGCCCATCTTTGCATGAAATGTTCCTTGGGTATCTCTGATTTTCTTGAAGAGATCCCTAGTCTTTCCCATTGTGTTGTTTTCCTCTTTTTCTTTGCATTGATCACTGAAGAAGGCTTTCTTATCTCTTCTTGCTATTCTTTGGAACTCTGCATTCAGATGTTTATATCTTTCCTTTTCTCCTTTGCTTTTCGTTTCTCTTCTTTTCACAGCTATTTGTAAGGCCTCCCCAGACAGCCATTTTGCTTTTTTGCATTTCTTCTTTTTAGGTGGTGTTAATTATATTTTTCTTAATCAAAATCAGTAGATTTTTGAAGCAGTTACAATGCTATAACTTCTCCCAGCTTACTTTTAGTGCAAGGCATTCAGAGAAGGCTGTTAGCAACCCCTTCTTATGTGTCCCTAATGCCCTTCTGTTTGTCACAGTTGTGGGATAGTGGCAGATGTTTGGGTTCCTGCATTCCCATACCCTTTTATTATATATCTTAATGTGGTGATCTCTTATATTCCAACGTGCTTGCTTTGGCAAAGGAGCAAAGTCTGTGGATTTCACAGTTCCACAGCATTCTAATGCAGTTGTCAGTGCACATTCCCAGGTGTGCTTTTGTAAACTAAAACATGGTGTACTTGGGCAAATATTTGTGGTATGGACAAAGAAGCCTTGAAGTGAATGAGAACAGCTCATGAGAACAGCACTGAATCAGCCAGTGGTTCTGGGTAGCTTCTCAAAGGCACTGGCTTTGCTGGCAATCCAAATAGGAAGAGAGAGTTTTCCTCCTACTGAGATGATAAACTTTAAGTTATGTGGGATGTTGGTTTCCCATCGTTTTCAATTCAGTTCAGCCACTCAGTCGTGTCTGACTCTATGACCCCATGGACTGCAGCTCGCCAGGCCTCCCCGTTTATCATCAACTCTCAAAGTTTACCCAAGCTCATGTCCATTGATGCAGTGATGCCATTCAACCATCACATCCTCTGTCGTTCCCTTCTTCTCCTGCCTTCAATCTTTCCCAGCATCAGGGTCTTTTCAATGAGTCAGCTTTTCACATCAGGTGGTCAAAGTATTGGAGTTTCAGCTTCAACATCAGTCCTTCCAATGAACATTCAGGACTGATTTCCTTTAGGATGGACTGGTTGGATCTCCTTGCAGCCCAAGAGACTCTCAAGAGTCGTCTCCAACACCACAGTTCAAAAGCATCAATTCTTCAGCGCTCAACTTTCTTTATAGTCCAAATCTCACATCCATACATGACCACTGGAAAAACCATAGCCTTGACTAGACGGACCTTTGTTAGCAAAGTAATGTCTCTGCTTTTCAATATGCTGTCTAGGTTGGTCATAATGTTTCTTCCAAGGAGCAAGCACCTTTTAATTTCATGGCTGCAGTCACCATCTGCAGTGATTTTGGAGCCCAAAAGGATAAAATCTGTCACTGTTTCCATTGTTTTCCACCTATTTGCCATGAAGTGATTGGCCCAGAAGCCATGATTTTAGTTTTCTGAGTGTTGAGTTTTAAGCCAACATTTTCACTCTCCTCTTTCACTTTCATCAAGAGGCCTTTCATTTTAACAGTCATTATTTTAAAATGTTACTTGTTTGCCCTTTCCAAAGTAACTAGTGTAGCAACTCTCCTTCCTATTGCCCTTGTATAGGTGCAAGTTCATCTATCCAAGTTATCCGTTGTTCCCTAAGTAGGTTTCCTTGTCATAATTCCTTTCCTAGCTACATGGTGTAGGGATGAGAAGAGACTCTTGGAGGTAGAATCTGTACTAAGGTGTAAAGAGGATTGAGGACTAGGCCATGAGGTGCACAAACCAGTGTTCTCAAAAAGGAGACATATCATTGCCAGCTAAAGAAGCTCTGCCCTCATCCTCCTCTGTAGGGAAACCTACTAATGAAGAGAACACTCTTGTAAAAGCTCAACCCTCATGCTTCCCTAGGGTCAGTGCGAGAGAAGGAGGGATAAAGAGATGCAGGGGAAGCAGTGGGCACTACACAGAAAGGTGAAAAGTTCTGTGAAAGGGAATGTGCCTTTAACTCATATTTCTTCTTTCATTTTCCTCCATCTTTTCTTCTAGCTATCTAAATAGATTTCCCCACCCCACCCCCATAGAATGATTTTCATCCCTTAGAACCAGTCATTTATTTGCTTGGGATAATTTTTGTCTAAAAACCCCAGTAAATGTATTAATTTATCCAAATCATGGGAACAATCCTTAGGTATTAATAACTTGATTCTATTAATCCATTCCAAATATGACAGAGTCATTAACTCTTCAAAGAAATATCTGCAGGCACCAGTTTTGACTTCTCATATATTATAACTGTATGGAATTTTAGAGCCCATATTACCCATGATTATTCAACAGTAAGATCTTGAATTTCGAGAGGAGGGTCCATTTAGCTACTATTTCAAAATAATGGAGAACTAAATATTTTATTTAATTCATGGTCTCTTTCCTGACTGTTTTGTGTATGATTAGCTGATCTAATCAATTCAGTGGTTTCCAGACATCTAGTCCCCCATCACCAGAAATATAAACAAAACCAAAATTTTCCCCCCAACTCAGGACAATTCATGACAAACATAGACAAGAAGGATTTTTCTTTTTTATGCAATAAGCATTAAACCAGAATGTGTTTCCTATCACAGGCAATCCACTAAGAGATAATAAAGACAGAGAGAAATGTCCCCTTCTATATAGCTAAGCAGATAAAGCCCATTAGGTACATGATTTAAATACCAATGATAGCTATAATAGTTCTCAAGTAAAAAGGCTTCACAGCATCATTTGTTACACATAGTTTATCCTAAATTCAGTTGGTTAAGGTGACTATCTGTGTTAGGTGGTCGGTTTTATCCATAGAAAATAGACTTTTATATCTTTATGACACAAGTAGTTTGGAATTTGTATGGAAATCCCCAAAGTTAGGCTCCTGTCCTCCTACAGAAATTAAAAATAGGAGCAGTATCTTTCCTAATGTTTATATTTCTAAGAGATGGTCCTCTCGAGTCCTTGAGAAAACATATTCCTGGGTTATAAAGCTGGCAGAGGCTTTAAAAATGTTTACATATGAAAGGGGCAGAGAAAAGATATTTAAATAAATGATCCAAGGAAAGAGAGGAGAGGGATCTCTGTAGTTAAGTCATCTGGATTCTATAAGGCTTTTGGTCAGTGGGAGTTCAGGGACCTAGAGATAGGAGGCAACCTGTCTAAAGTTCAGTCAAGCTGAGAGGAACATAGAAGACCATTTGGTCATAGGCATCTTTGTACTTCAGCATCCTTTGCATGCAACCTATAGCATTTCTTAGTTTTTTTCATATCTTAATCATTTTTTATGGAATTAAATTATTTTTATCATCATTTTCAAAGTCCTTTCAAAATTAGTATAATGTTGCTGTAAATCTAACCCTAACAGCATAATATCTTTATTTCCTTTTACTTTTGTTGACAGTTCTCTCCTGGATAACATCTGCTATTAAGCAAAAGCAAAGGCAGAAATCAGAGTAAGATTGACCGTATTATCTCTATACCAAAGATTTATACCCAAGTCAGTGTCACAGTTTCAAAGCATAAATTAAAAACTAAAAATCAGAAATCACAAAAATCTATCTAGGTATGTTTCATAGACTAATTAAAACTATCATTAAGGTATCTTTTTTCCCTTAAACTAGAAGGACTCTCTTCCTTTTCACTACATACAACAAATATATTTTGTCCTATAGTTGAAAACAATTCAAGTAAGATTCACTTTACGTTTACTTGGGTAATAAAGACACTCAGAGCCTAAATAAGATTTGCATTTCTGAAATCCGAAATATATATTTTTAGGAAAGACTTTTTATTTCATTGATCTAGTCATTCTTTTTAGAATGAATTCTAAGGCCTTCATTTTAAACTTAGCTTTCCTGTAAAATTCCTAACACTTGAATTGGCATTACCAAGATGGCAATACATACCGATTTTGACCTTTCTCCTGATTCCAAGAACAGTTAACAACTTTCTATGATCAAGACCCCACTGAGAAAATCCCAGAACATAGGGGTGAGACTGACATACCACCACATGCACCACAGAGACCAAGAGAGACTGGCAGAAGTCGCTGCTACACACTGATCACATTTCTCCTCCCCAGGCCTATGCAATGCTGAGCTGAAGAGGTCTCCTCTGAGCCTAGAGTTTCTTCAGTGGGTGAAGAGATCCCAGTGGAAACATCCACTTCCACCAGTGCTGTGGTTTCTTCTCAGGAGCCCTCACTCCAGTCTCCCTCCATAGGGATTACAGAGGAATCTGCAGGGCTGGAACACTGGAAATATGATTGTGATGGAGCAGTGGGAGAGACTTGTAACAGCCAGCACTTGGATTTTGGCAGACCAAGTTCCTACCTGCAGCACTCAAACAGCCCCATCCAGTGGCTTTGTTCATCTACAAGGTCAAGGTGACGGCATGCTCTAGCCAGGGAACTGGGCAGGGTTCAGGTCTGTTTTAAACAAAATGCCTTATCAGCCGTGGACCATGGTCTGTCCTCACCCAGGCAGGAGAGCTGATCATAGCCTGGCACACAGCTCAGTGTAGATCCCGGTCTTTTCTGAACAGAAAGGCAGGTAACAATACCTGGAAGCTGCTCTAGCATATCCCAGGAATGCTCTAGCAAAGTGGAACTTATAGAACTGATCACCCACAGAGCAAAGTGAGTTGCACTGTTCGGCCATGGACCTAAGGAGGTGGTCAGCTTGAGTCAAGACCTCAAAGAGCTATTGGAAGTGCAGAGGATTCCACCGCTCCATTAAGACAAGGGAGCTAATTTCTAACCCCACCCACAGCTGAGTATAGCTCTGAGTCCTGCTCAACCTGAAGACCTGGCCACAATACCTGAAAATAGATGTAGCCAAGCAACACTTGAGCAGAGAATTCCTGCAAGCAGAGCTGATGGACTTCACAGCAAAGTCAGTGGCCATGTTTGGGCAGGGACCTTCAGGCATGGGTTGTTGCTGTTCAGTCACTAAGTTGTGTCCAACACTTTGCAACCCTATGTACTGAAGCATGCCAGGCTTCCCTGTCCTTCATGGGTTAGCTTGAGTCAAGACCACGAACAAAGAGCCTTGCCTGTCTTGGAACTAGTTCTTCTGCCATGCACAGATGGAAAAACATATCCATAATCCTACAAACTCACCCAATAACCATTACTACAAATATCTGGTACTGGATAAATAGTATAAAAATACATGAATACATGTCAGTACCTAAAATGTAAGGGGAAGGAGAAGTAGCAGTGTAAAGTTAGAAATGCTCTTGAAGTTTTTAGCTTAAAATAGGATGTAATAATTTAGTACATTATTGAGCAGAGACGTATTAATATGTCTTTTGTTCCTCAAATGTTATTTACTAGAGACATTTCAATATTCACTTATGAAACAAATCACCTACCACATGAGTTAGTTTCTGCAAAACTCCTCCAGTCAATAATGTTTTAAGAGGGAAGTTTATTGCAATCAATCCTTTATTGTTGCTGTTGAGTCACTAAGTTACATCTAACTCTTTGTGAACACATGGATGGTAGAATGTCAGGCTCATGGGTTTATCCAGGCAAGAACACTGGAGTGGGTTGTCATTTCCTTCTCTAGCAATAAATGCTTACATTAAGAAATATGAAAGATCCTAAAAATAACCTAATTCTATGGCTAAAAAATCTAGAAAATAGAAAAGAATGGTTGAGAACAAAGTGAGAAGGAAGGAAATAATAAAGATTAGAACAAAAATAAATGAAATAGAAAACAGGAGAACAATAGAAAAGAGCTGAATAAACTAAGAGTTGGTTTCTTGAAGAGATACAAATTTTACAAAACTTTAGCTAGACTTATCAATGAAAAAGAGGTTACCCAAATCAGCAAAATTATAAATTAAAAATGTACCCCAAAATTACCAAGAATCACAAGAGTCTACTGTGAGCAACTATATAACAACAGACTAGAGTAACAAGGATAAATGGAAAAATTCTTAAAAAAAACATAAGAAATGAGTCACCAGTCCAGGTTCAATGCACGGTACTGAATGCTTGGGGCTGTTGCACTGGGACGACATAGAGGGATGGTACGGGGAGGGAGGAGGGTTCAGGATGGGGAACACGTATAAACCTGTGGTGGATTCATGTTGATATATGGTAAAACCAATACAATATTGTAAAGTTAAAAAATAAAAAAATAAAATTAGAAAAAAAAAACATACAACCTATTCAAAATGTATCAGAAACAAAGAAAAAGAAAACATGAATAGACTGATTAATAGTAAGGAGAGTGAATCAGTAATCAGAAACCTCTCCACAAAGAAAAGCCAAAACCACATGGTTCCCCAAACATTTAAGGAAGTACAAATACCAACACTTCTCAAACTACTGTAAAACTTGAAAAAGAGTATACACTCCTAAACTCATTTAAAGGCCAGTAATATCCTGATAAACCAGAAAAGGACATAAAAATATTAATATTACAGATCACAAAAATTGATCTGTATATTTTGAAACATCTTTGTATCCCAGGTATCTACCCTACTTAATCCTGGTGAATGATCTCCTTAGTGTGTTGCTGAATTCAGTTTGTTAATATTTAACTGAGCATTTTTGTATATATAACCTGGGATACAAAGGTGTTTCAAAATATACAAATCAATTATTGTGACCTATAATATTAATAAAACGGAAGAAAATTATCAAATTGACACAGTGAAAGCATTTGAAAAAATTTAATGTCTATTCAATAATAATCAGTTGAGTTGATTTCAGTTCAGTCACTCAGTCATGTCCGACTCTTTGGGACCCCATAGACTGCAGCACGCCAGGCCTCCCTGTCCATCACCAACTCTTGGAGTTTATCCAAACTCATGTCCATTGAGTCGGTGATGCCATCCAACCATCACATCTTCTCTTGTCCCCTTCTCTTCTTGCCTTCAGTCTTTTCCTAGCATCAGGGTCTTTTCCAATGAGTTGATGCTTCACATCAGGTAGCCAAATATTGAAGTTTCAGCTTCATCATCAGTCCTTCCAATGAATATTCAGGACTTATTTCCTTTAGGATGGACTGGTTGGATCTGCTTGCAGTCCAAGGGACTCTTAAGAGTCTTATCCAACACCACAGTTCAAAAGCATCAATTCTTCAGAGCTCAACTTTCTTTATAGTCCAACTATCACATTCATACATGACTACTGGAAAAACCATAGCCTTGACTAGACAAACCTTTGTTGGCAAAGTAATGTCTCTGCTTTTAAATATACTGTCTAGGTAGGTCATAACTTTCCTTCCAAGGAGTAAGCGTCTTTTAATTTCATGGCTGCAGTCACCATCTGCAGTGATTTTGGAGCCGCCCAAAATAAAGTATGTCACTGTATCCACTGTTTCCTCATCTATTTGCCATAAAGTGATGGGACCAGATGCCATGATCTTAGTTTTTTGGATGTTTAGTTTTAAGTCAGTTTTTTAAAGTCTCCTCTTTTACTTTCATCAAGAGGCTCTTTAGTTCTTGTTCACTTTCTGCCATATGGGTGGTCATCTGCATATCTAAGGTTATTGATATTTCTCCTGGTTATCTTGATTCCAGCTTGTGCTTCATCCAGCCCAGGGTTTCTCATGATGTACTCTGCATATAAGTTAAATAAGCAGGGTGACAATATACAGCCTTGACACACTCCTTTTCCTATTTGGAACCAGTCTGTTTTTCCATGTCCAGTTCTAATGGCTGCTTCCTGACCCGCATACAGATTTTTCAAGAGGCAGGTTCTTTGCAAATTATACATAGATGACATCCATTTCAGTGTAACAAAGGCCACATACAGCAAGCCTACCACTAACATTATACTCAATGGTAAAAGGATAAAAGCTTTTCCTCTAAGATCAAAAACTACACAAAGGTGCCCACTCTCACAAAACCTATTTAATGTAATAAACAAAGCCCTTGCAAGAGGTAACAGTCAACAAAAAGATATAAAAGGCATCAGAATTAGTAAGGAAGAAGTAAAATTGTCTCTATTTTCAGATGATTATTTTATATGTAGAAAATCCTAATGCCTTCACCAAAAAAACTGTTAATCTAATCAACAAATTTGGTAAAGATCCAAGACACAAAGTTAATTCAGTAGTTTTTCTATATACCAATAAATTATCTTAAAAAGTAGTAATGTTCCCATTTACAATAGCATAAAAACAGTAAAATACTTAAGAAAAAATTTAAGATGAAATATCTTTATACTGAAAACTGTAAGACATTGATGAAAATAGCTGAAAAAGACAAAAATATATGGAATGGTGTCCCATGTCCAGTATTAGAAAATTAATAAGATACTGATGAAAAAATTGACACAAACAGATGGAAAGATATACCATGTTCTTGGACAGGAACAATCATTATTATCAAAATGACCATACTACCCAAAGCACTCTACAAATTCAATGCAATCTCTATCAAATTGGAAATGGCATTTTCACACATCTAGAACAAAAAAGTCTTAAAGTTTATATGGAAAAGCTGAAGACTCCAAAACCAAAACAATCTTGAGAAAAAAATACAAAGCAAGCTGGAGAAATCAGGCTCTCTGACTTCAGACTATCCTATACAGCTGCAGTCATCAAACAGTATGTGGAAGTATGTATACTTATAATTGAATTACTTTACTGTCCATCTGAAACTAGTAAAACATTGTAAATTAACTATACTCCAATATAAATTTTTAAAAATTTCAGAGAAAAAAACACCCCCTAGGTATTTAAACAAAATGATACCATGACTTACAGGTGAAATAAAATTAAAGATCCTTCAGAACTTTTGACAGAAACTCTTTAACCTCAAAATAAATGGAGTAATGTGTTTAAGATATTCAAGGAAATGAAATGTAAATCAACGACTTTTTGAGTAGCAAATGTATCTTCAGGTAGAAGGCTGAAGAAGTAAACAGTTATCAAAGTGACAGTCCTCAGGGAATATTTTTACCAAGATCTTATCAGGATCAAATTTAGGAAAACACAATTACTAAAGAAATATCTACATAAGAACTGGTGGTGACCATTACACAGTTTCTCATAGAACTGGAATTGTAAGAGGATTAAGATAAATTGTAATATGCAGTATCAATATGATTTGATAACAGTTGTATTACAAATTTATAAAATGGGGGCATATATTGAGGAAATAATGCAAAAAAATTTTAACTGTTTAATAATCATGTTTTATGGTGGTGGACCTATATTGCTATTCAGAGACTGTTATATGTATAAGGTAGTATAGGGTGATATAAAGCAAATGGATACAGAATATTCTAATTCTGTTGTACTTGTGAACCAGAACTCCTAGGATGGAAGACAGGAGATATTGCTGTTATATAGAAGACATGAAGTAAAAGTGCTCTAGTTTTGAATCAGCAAAAAGAGAAAGAATCACAGTATTGGCAGAGAAGGGACAAATGAAGTCCCAAAAGTCCTCTAAGCCTCAGTATAGACTGGCTTTAAGTACATAAAGAATTGTACTCAGTTTCATTGATAGCAAACATCAGGATTTTTTTTTTTACACCAGTGTACATTAAAGTGTTAATTCAATAGGTCTAGAGTATTTAAATCCTGTGCATTTCCCCAAAAAAACACTGGGCTTGGCACTCCTGGAAGATAATCTGTAAGCCTTTGGACATCTGCCTGATAATAGTATGTGGGGCCTTGAGCCACGGCCACATGGTTTGTAATCAATGTGATTTGGTATGGACTTTCCCTTAAAAACTTAAAAATAGAGCTACTATATGATTCAGCAGTTCCATTTCTGGGCAAATACTCAGGAAAAAAAGATACATGCATTCAAATGTTCATAGCAGCATTATTTACAATAGCCAAGACATGGAAGCAACCTAAGTGTCCATTAACAGATGAATGGATAAAGAAGATATGATACATGTATACCATGGACTGTTACTCAGCCACAAAAAGTAATGAAATAATACCATTTGCAGCAACATAAATGGGCCTGGATATTCAGTGCAGTTCAGTTGCTCAGTCGTGTCTGACTCTTTGCAATCCTATGAACCGCAGCAGGCCTCCCTATCCATCACCAATTCCCGGAGGTCACCAAAGCTCATGTCCATTAAGTCGGTGATGCCATCCAGCCATCTCAACTCTTCTCCTCCTGCCCTCAATCTTTACCAGCATGAGGGTCTTTTCAAATGGGTCAGTTCTTCGCATCAGGTTGCCAAAGTATTGGAGTTTCAGCTTCAACATCAGTCCTTCCAATGAACACCCGGGACGGATTTCCTTTAGGATGGACTGGTTGGATCTCCTTGCAGTCCAAGGAACTCTCAAGAGAGAGTTCAAATGCATTCGAACTGTTGTTCAAATGCATCAATTCTTCAGTGTTCAGATTTCTTTATAGTCCAACTTCCACATCCATACATGACTACTGGAAAAACCATAGCCTTGACTAGACAGATCTTTGTTGGCAATGTCTCTGCTTTTGAATGTGCTATCTAGGTTGGTCATAACTTTCCTTCCAAGGAGCAAGTGTCTTTTAATTTCATGGCTGAAATCACCATCTGCAGTGATTTTGGAGGCCCAAAAAATAAAGTCAGCCACTGTTTCCACTGTTTCCCCATCTATTTCCCATGAAGTGATGGGACCAGATGCCATGATCTTAGTTTTCTGAATGTTGAGCTTTAAGCTAACTTCTTCACTCTCCTCTTTCACGTTAATCAAGAGGCTTTTTAGTTCCTCTTCACTTTCTGCCATAAGGGTGGTGTCATCTGCATATCTGAGGTTATTGAACTTTCTCCCAGCAATCTTGATTCCAGCTTGTTCTTCATCCAGCCCAGCATTTCTCATGATGTACCCTGCATATAAGTTGGGTGACAATATACAGCCTTGATATACTCCTTTTCCTATTTGGAAACAGTCTTTGTTCCATGTCCAGTTCTAACTGCCGCTTCTTGACCTGCATACAGATTTCTCAAGAGGCAGGTCAGGTGGTCTCATATTCCATCTCCTTCAGAATTTTCTACAGTTTATTGTGATCCACACAGGACCTAGAGGTTATCATACAATTAAGTTCAGATCAGATCAGTTGCTCAGTCGTGTCCGACTTTTTGCGACCCCATGAATCACAGCACACCAGGCCTCCCTGTCCATCACCAACTCCCGGAGTTCACCCAGACTCACGTCCATCAAGTCAGTGATGCCATCCAGCCATCTCATCCTCTGTCGTCCCCTTCTCCTCCTGCCCCCAATCCCTCCCAGCATCAGAGTCTTTTCCAATGAGTCAACTCTTCGCATGAGGTGGCCAAAGTACTGGAGTTTCAGCTTCAGCATCATTCCTTCCAAAGAAATCCCAGGGCTGATCTCCTTCAGAATGGACTGGTTGGATCTCCTTGCAGTCCAAGGGACTCTCAAGAGTCTTCTCCAACGCCACAATTCAAAAGCATCAATTCTTCAGCGCTCAGCCTTTTTCACAATCCAACTTTCACATCCATACATGACCACAGGAAAAACCACAGCCTTGACTAGATGAACCTTTGGTGGCAAAGTCATGTCTCTGCTTTTGAATATGCTATCTAGGTTGGTCATAACTTTCCTTGCAAGGAGTAAGCGTCTTTTAATTTCATGGCTGCAGTCACCATCTGCAGTGATTTTGGAGCCCAAAAAAAATAAAGTCTGACACTGTTTCCACTGTTTCCCCATCTATTTCCCATGAAGTGATGGGACCAGATGCCATGATCTTCGTTTTCTGAATGTTGAGCTTTAAGCCAACTTTTTCACTCTCGACTTTCACCTTCATCAAGAGGCTTTTGAGTTCCCCTTCACTTTCTGCCATAAGGGTGATGTCATCTGCATATCTGAGGTTATTGATATTTCTCCCGGCAATCTTGATTCCAGCTTGTGCTTCCTCCAGTCCAGCGTTTCTCATGATGTACTCTGCATATAAGTTAAATAAACAGGGTGACAATATACAGCCTTGACGAACTCCTTTTCCTATTTGGAACCAGTTAGAGAAAGATAAATATTATATTGTGTCACTTATGTGTGTAATCTAAAAAATAATACAAATGAATCTATTTACAAAACAATGTGATTTACAGTAGAGGCCTTCCGCTACATCAGTTTGACCACAGGGGGATCTAGAGACTAATTGCAGTTTTGCTCTATGCTTATGTGATGAACTCTTCATAAAAATCCTGGACTCAAGGCTTGGGTGAACTTTCCTAATTCTCAGTACACCTAACACACTATCGTACATCATTACTTGGAAAATTATTGTTGTAACTCTACCAGGAGATGGCAATAGAGACTTTTGCCTGGTCTTTCTAGACATTTTCCCATGTACCTTTTACCACTGCTGACTTTAATTTATATCCTTTCATTGCAATAAATTGTAAACCTGAGTATAATAGATTTTCTGAGATTTCTATGGATCCTTCTAGTGAATCATCAGGCTTGAGGAGATCTTAAAGATCCCTGACACATGGTACCCCATAATGGGGAATTTTGTTTTTTGGTTTTATCTTTACAGAGAAAGCAGGAAATGAAGATTGGGACTCCTTCCACCTACATACCTGCATCTGCCATCCTCATTTGTTCTCTTCTATGAAAAAATGAACAGAAAAGACCAAAATATAATCAGCCTATAACTAATAATAAAATGTAAACATACTAAGAGCCCCTACTGATTATGCCATTTTAGATTCTCACTAAGAAAATTGTGGATTATCAATGCAAATAAAATGTTAGCTAAAAATAATGCTATTAAATACTGTAAATTCAACTGCTATTAGAGCAATGTGTATGTAAATAAGGCACAATCTATGTATTTTTGTGAATAATAGTTAAAAAACACTAAATTATAGGTGGATTGAGATCACATTATCAAGAATATTTGCTCACATACAGATTTATATAATAATATTAAAATGTAGAGAGGCACATCAACCGTGAATGGGTTGATGTGTCCATTGATATATGGGTATTCAATACCTTTTTATTTAAAGAAGCATCTCAAATAATCAAGATGAAATATCTATGGTGTTTTCTCCCTATTCTCCTCCCCACTCCTGTCCATATGCTTATTTAAAGATTATGTAAAAATTAATTCATGTAGCTTTAAAATCAAGTGTTATTAAAAGGATGAAGTTGGATATTACCCCCTTGTCCCCTCCTTCCCACCACTTCATTTTCGCTAAATGGTGATTTTTACTTGATCTTTATCTAATGGACCTTAGATATTCAAATTTAATAGTAAAGCAATTATAAGTGGATAGAAATTTTGCTTACTGTTTGGCCTTGTCTACTGGTAGACATCAATCTGTGATTTTTCCATGGTTTTCCTCTTGCATTGCAATATAATTAGACCCTAAAGATCCTATCTATTTTTCTCTTAGGCTATTGAGTTTCTTCAGAGAGAACCTCTCTAATCATTTACCAGGGGTACATCTGTGGCTACCAGTGTTCTGTAAACTGAGTGGAGAAAGGGGTTTGAGCTCTTTTCAGTATTGCACCTCTTAGCCAACTTCTCACACCCTTTCTTTCATAGTTGTGAGGTCTAAATCAGCAGGTAAAAAACTTGTCTACAGCACTGAACAACATTGGTATCATGCATGCTAACCCTTAGACTCACACAAATAGGTGCATGGTATTTTTCAGGTAAAAAGCTATAGTATCTTTTTAGATTCTGTATATAAAGGATGTCATACAATGTTTCTGCTTCTCTGTCTGATTGACTTCTACTCAGTATGACAATCTCTAAGTCCATCAGTGTTGCTGCAAGTGACATTATTTTATTCTTTTTTATGACTAGTATTCCATTTTAAATACATGATCCAAATTAACTTACTTACAAAACAGAAACAGACTCATAGACTTAGAGAATGAACTTATGATTGCTGAGGGAAAGTTGGGGGAAAAGCATATTTAGGGAATTTGGGATGGGCTGGAAGAAGCAAAAGCTGGAATCAAGATTGCCAGGAGAAATATCAATAACCCTAGATAGGCAGATGACACCACCCTATGGCAGAAAGTGAAGAAGAACTAAAGAGCCTATTGATGAAAGTGAAAGAGGAGAGTGAAAAAGTTGGCTTAAATCTCAACATTCAGAAAAACTAAAATCATGGCATCTGGTCCTATCACTTCGTGGGAAATAGATGAGGAAACAGTGGATACAGTGACAGACTTTATTTTTGGGGCTCCAAAATCACTGCAGATGGTGACCGCAACCATGAAATTAAAAGATGCTTACTCCTTGAAAGGAAAGTCCAGCCTAGACCAGCATATTAAAAAGCAGAGACATTACTTTGCCAACAAAGGTCCATCTTGTCAATGTTGTGGTTTTTCCAGTAGTCCTGTATGGATGTGAAATTTGGCCTATAAAGAAAGCTGAGCACCGAAGTATTGATGCTTTTGAACTGTGGTATTGGAGAAGACTCTTGAGAGTCCCTTGGACTGCAAGGAGATCCAACCAGTCCCTCCTAAGGAATATCAGTCCTGAGTGTTCATTGGAAGGACTGATGTTGAAGCTGAAACTCCAATAGTTTGGCCACCTGATGCGAAGAACTGACTCATTTGAAAAGACCTTGATTCTGGAAAGATTGAAGGCAGGAGGAGAAAGGGATGACAGAGGATGAGATGGTTGGATGGCATCACCAACGCAATGGAGATGAATTTGAGTAGACTCCAGGAGTTGGTGATGGACAGGAAGGCCTGACATGCTGCAGTCCATGGGGTCACAAAGAGTCAGACATGAGTGAGCAACTGAACTGAACTGAACTAAAGTTATATACTGCTATATTTAAAATGGATAACCAACAATCTACTGATATAGCCCAGGGAAGTCTGTTGTGTGGCAGCCTGGTTGGGTGGGAGTTTGGGGGGAAATGGCTACATCTATATGTATCACTGAGTCCCTTTGCTGCTCACTTGAAACTATCACAACATTATTAATCAGCTATTCTCCAATACAAAATTTTTAAAAAGTTATATTCTCTCTCTCTTTGCCATTTGGTAAAAGAATATGTCCATAGAACATCCTAATTTTGCTATATGGGCATGTCATCACCCACCACAAATCCTCTTAAAGTAAGTCTTCTTAACTACCTTGGACATTGGTATATTCCTCTTAGGGCATGTATAAATCTAAAACTGGGCTTTGGGCCCAGACCAATCAAAATTAAAGATTGTGTGAAGTATGAAAGATGTACTATGGTGCAACGTCACCTTTTCCCTTCCCTCATACCACCTCCTGAGCCCATAAACTTTACCAATAGAATCTGTACCCTTTATTTTTATATTCAATTTCTTGATAAATATATTTAACCTACAAAGCCAACCCTTAAAACCTCTTCCACGAACTACTTTCAGTGTCATGTGTCTCAAATATTAATTCTAATGTTTATAAATTTTCTAAGGGTGATAGCAATAGTTTCTTTGATGACTTCTGTACAGCAAAGTGTATACCATGACCAAACAAAATATATCTAGATGGCTTGGATAGCAAATATTGACACCTTTCTGTTTTATACCTTTAACTATGTTCTCTGAAGTTATATGTTATACAACAAGCAATCCTTAATAGAATAGAATGATTCCTATTAGCATCCAGTTGGAGATAGAAAACCAAAGATTGTCAATAAAGGTCCAAAGTAACACAGTAACCTGCTCTGAATGTCCCTTTTCCTTGATAAATTCAAGGAAGTTTCAATTAATTTCTTTCTGAATGGCATTGGGTGTAGCTTTTAAAAATCATATTAGCTATTTCACTAGGTGCAGGTGACTGTTTTCTCACCTGGCACAAATTGCTTAGCCTCATTTCATGAAGCCAGGTAGCTAACACTAGGGATCTAAGTATTTGTCTTATTTTTTTTTTTTAAGTATTTGTCTTAGTGTTCTAATTGCTTTTGAGCTGACAACTGAGTCTTTTCAGTGGGCTTCATATAATTCACTCTACTACTTCTTCAAAATCCTCACAGACCTTTCCATAATTGCCCCCCAAAGAAGAGTTTTATTGTGCAATTATCTAGGGTCATTTGCCTAACCATCCAGCAAAGCTATTGACTAAACCCTAAGAGTGTTTGATTACCCATGCATTTCCCTAATGGCAGGAACCTAACTATTCTTCTATTGATAAATAGTTCAACTTCTCTCAAAGCTCAGGCTTGCCCTTACCTTCTTTCATCAAGGTTTTTTCATCTGCCAGGAATATTGATGCTTATTTTTCTTATAAATGGCCCTCAAGCCATAGACTCTCATAAGTAAACCAAGCAGCCTATACAGTCCTTAAAAGCAGAGAGACATGGGGTTGACCATACAGCAGGGGAATGGGGAGGGAGACAGGGGGCTTCATCACCAATTCCATGGTTAATGATACAACACAAATGTGTGTACTGGACTTTCCCTGAACTCCTTCCTTCCACACAGCATGCTGTTCACAATCCCACTTCTACCTTATGAGTGAGTCATCATGTGACTTGCTTCCTATGGAATGTCTGACATCACCAAAACACATTCAATATAACTGGGCTGAGAATTGAGTCCCTTCAGTTGTAGGGGATTCAGAGTTGTCAGATCTCCGAAAATGTCAACTAATATTTCTTGGTAAGTATAATTTATATATTCACTTTTTCAAGTAATAAAATAGAGCAATTAAGTGACCTGTACAAATCATCCAGTTAAGATGGCACACACTGCAGTCAAACCTAAGCCTCTGTCTATGACATTGGGTATATTAATCTGTATTGTACATAGCTAAATTTCTCAAAACATTATATGTTTTTGGCAATGTTATACAAATACCTATAGTACCTATAATGTTTCATAATAGTATTTGCCCAGCTTATTATTTCACTTTTTCATTCATTCATTGACATTGGAAAGATAAATTTCAACCAAGATAACACTGAAAATCATACATCAGAATTACTGGGGCCCAAAATAAGAGAGATCTGTACGTTCCACATATAGAATTGAAACTAGTATTCTATTACCCTAAATTAACTATGTGATAAATAATAATGTTGATGATAATATACTCTGTGTATTAGATAATAGAAATGTCTATGACCTCATGAAAAGATGCTCAGCATTGCTAAATATTCGGTTCAGTTCAGTTTAGTCGCTCAGTCTTGTCCAACTCTTTGCGATCCTATGGACTGCAGCACGCCAGGCCTCCAGAAAAGAAACTAAGGTATCACCTCACACTGGTCAGAATGTCCATTATTAAAATGTCTCCAAATAATAAAAGCTAGAGAGCATGTGGAGAAAAGGGAACCCTCTTATACTGTCAATGCGAATGCAAATTGTTGCAATCACTGTGGAAAACAGCATGGAGAGTCATCAAAAAGCTAAAAGTAGTGTTGTCATATGATCCAATAATCCCACTCCTGGGTATGCTGCTACTGCTGCTAAGTCACTTCAGTCGTGTCCGACTCTGTGTGACCCCATAGATGGCAGCCCCCTAGGCTCCCCCGTCCCTGGGATTCTCCAGGCAAGAACACTGGAGTGGGTTGCCATTTCCTTCTCCAATGCATGAAAGTGAAAAGTGAAAGTGAAGTCGCTCAGTCATGTCTGACCCTCAGTGACCCCATGGACTGCAGCCTACCAGGCTCCCCCATTCATAGGATTTTCCAGGCAAAGAGTACTGGAGTGGGGTGCCATTGCTCCTCCAACTCCTGGGCATACATCCAGACAAAACTAATTTGCAAAGATACATGTGCCCTAATGTTCACTGTAGCACTATTCACAATAGTCAGGACACAGAAGCAACCTAAATGTCCATCTACAGAAGAATAGATAAAGAAGATGTGGCATATACACACACACAAACACATAACATACATTGGAATATTACTCAGCCATAAAAAAGAGCAAAATAATGCCATTTGCAGCTACATGGATGGACCTAGAGATTATCATACTAAGTGAAGGAATTCAGAAAGAGAAAAAATAATACCATATGATATAACTATATGTGGAATCTAAAATATACCACAGGCAAATGTATGTTCAAAACAGAGTCAGAGGCAAAGAGAATAGACTTGTGGTTGCCAAAATAGGTGCCAGTGAGAGAAAAATTGGAAATTTGTGACTAGCAGATGCAAACAATGATATATAGGATGGATAAACAATAAAATCCTACTGTATAACATAGGGAACTAAATTCAGTATCATGGGATAAACCATAATGTAAAAGAATGTGGGAAAGAATATATACATGTCAACTGAGTCACTCTGCTGTACACTAGACACTCACACAACATTGTAAATCAACTATATTTCAATGAAACATTTAAAAAGCAACAACTGTAGGCTAACGCAATAGAAATTTGCTTCTCAGACACATAAATTCAAAAGTATATGTTCATGATCTGTGGCAGAAAAGGGAAAAAGCAGTGGATTTGGCTGGTGACAGGCATTCAAGAGCAGGGCCTGACAGAGTCCCTGACATCTGCAGCATGTGGCTTTCAAGATTGTCCATTGCCACACAGCCAGCAGAACCAAGAAAAGAAAAGTGGAAAAATCATGTTCACATCTTCATTGCCTTGGCTGAGAATAAAGGCATTCCTTATGTTCATCTTTTGTTGCTAGGCAATGTTAATATAGGTCAGGTTTCCAGTTCTGAGCAATGATTACACTGTGGAAAATATTGTGGTTTGTTTTTGTATCAATAGCTGTGCCTACCATAAATACAATGCCAGTATATGGGGCAAACTTTGGGTGAGAATGTGGTCAACTCTTTAAGCAAATGAATTATCTATTACAGGAGGTGCTTTGAAGATGCTTATAACTGATGTGTACTTGTTTAGTTAGGTACAAGTCATAAACAAAGAGACAAAAACTGGCAGGGTTAGGGATTTAGCAAAACAGAAGTGTTGCAAATCATCTACTCCAACTCTTAAAACTAGCTTATGGTGTCATAAAAATACAACAGTAGTATTCATAAATTCCTTTTTGTGGAACAAATATAGCAATGGTACCCAAGAGAAGAGGTTTTACAGCCCTGAGAGGTCCTTGTTATTCTCCACATTGATCTTCAGTTACTGCCTGGCTGGAATACACAAGGAAAGAAGCTGATGCAAGTGCCAAAGCAAAAGAGAAGCAAGGTGCCTAGTGCTTCCTATGACATAGGAGGATATATGTGGTTACAGGAAAATTTAAGATGGTCCCAGATCAGTAATATAAATCACAGAATAAAAAAGACAAACTTCTGTTTCTATGGGAAAAAAAAGACTGAAACTACAGATTGCAACTAATTTGTAGAGTAGTAATGCACAAGGTATGCTTCAGATTTCAAATCTTGGATTACTTACTTGGATGAAATTAAATTCATATATCATTCTAACAAATGTCTCCCAGCAGATTGTGAACTTTGGGAAAAGGGATTAAAGGCAATGTATTTTTTATATTTATGTTCTGTTTCAGGATTCATTTTTTTTAATAAAGAATTTATTTTCTGTCCAACAGATGTTGATCAACCTTTTAATAAACACTGCAAAGGTATTACAAAAAATGACCTTCAAAAACAACAAACTCAATAGCTATTATTTATATAATTTTCTAAGTGACAGACATAATAGTCCTTTTCAAAACAGCAAGAAGAGATGAAGGAATTGGACACAATTCTTAGTCTGTGCCAAAGTTGTAGTCAACAGCCAGTCCCAACTAACAGCCCTGAAGTATATATACATATACTCAGTTGCTAAGTCATGTCCACTTCTGTGTGACCCAATGGACTGTAGCCTGCTGGCTCTGCTGTCCATGGGATTTTCCATGCAAGAATACTGGAGTGTGTTGCCATGCCTACAGGGGGTCTTCCTGACCCAGGAATTGAACCCATGTCTCTTGTGTCTCCTGCATTTCAGGTGGTTTCTTTACTCACTGTACCACCACAGAAGCCCATTTATACAGGCTGAGCACAACACAATATATATACATGTACATATATATATATACATATATATATATATATATGATTTTTCAAAGGGAAGAGATAAAGGCAAAGGCCATGACATTAAAAAATGAAAGCATTCTGAATTAAAAAATCATCTTTAAAAGAAAAATGACCCCCACATCATAAGGAATTTGAATATAAATCAATGAAGCATGTTTTATAAACTATATATATTGTAGTTTATATATAGATTTTGTTTAGATTTTTAACTAACAAGTTCATAAATAAAAACTACATTCTGCAGTATACATCCTCTCTAGTGTGTGTGTGTGTGCATGTGTATGTTACTCACAGAGTCATGTCTGATTCTTGGTGACCTCATGAACTGTAACCTGCCAGGTTCCTCTGTCCATGGGATTTTCCATGCAAGAGTACTCCATGCAAAATGGAGATGGTTATAATTTTCTCCTCCAGGGGATCTTCCCAACCCAGGGATCAAACCTGCACCTCCTGCATTGCAGATGGATTCTTTATCATCTAATCTAGTCATCTGGGAAGCCCCAGTTTGTGGGCAACCGGCTCAATTATTGTATCCATTATATGAGCAAGACCCAATTCTCCAAAACATGTCTTTTATTCTTAGTGATATTTATTCATCTTTCCATAGATTTCCAGCCTAGAACCTCATTTTTGCTCTCCAACACAAAAGAATTGACATCTGTGGATTTACAGCTTCAGTTGTCCTAAAAAATTGTTTATAGTGTTTAATTATGCTTTAATGTAATGAGAGTATTTCAACTTCTAGGACAATGACTAACAAGAAAATATAATTCCTAAGCTTCTCTAAAATCCATCTATAAGAAGCTCCGAGATTGTCTACTTGATGTAGAAAATAGCTCTCCTGGGAAGGTTGATGTCCTCAGCTCTAATCATTGCTTATAACAGCTCAGAGGAGTATCGCCTGGATTTCCATCCAAGAAAAGAACATTAACAGCCAAAATTCCTCAGCTAAGATACTGAATACGTTACATTGCTGCAATTTTTATATTGCTGTAATGTTACCGCATCTACAAACAAAACGTTCTAGTTGTCTGCATACAGAATTTTCTAATGATAATAAGGATTCATTGTCAACTATTTTATGGTTTTGGAAACATCTTGTAAAGGCATACCAAGTCAGATGAATCTGCCACAAAAATGTTTCTCACGTGTTGGCTTAAATTAAAAATGTGGTCCTTAAATTTTTCATCAATAGTTCTTGGAAGCAGCACATACACTTCTAAAATCCTTCTGATACCAGTATGCCTCTATATAAAAATAAATTATAAAAATGAACATTTATGTGTAAAGTATGAGTTTAATTGGATTTTATACAAGGAATTGGGATGAACTAAACTATTTCTAGTGGACTTTTAAATTCATAAAAATAAATATTTGAGTATCTGTATTTGTTTCCTATTGCTGCATTACCAAATGATCGCAAGTTTATAGCTTAAAAAAATCAACTTATTATCTTATATTGGCAGAGGTCAGAAGCCCCAAGTCAATCTCAGTAGGCTAAAATCTAGGTATCAGAGAGATATTTTTCTGAAGTTGTAGGAGAGATCCATTTTGCTGCCTTTGCCAGCTTCTAGAGGTCCCTGCATGCCCTGGTTTATGGCCTTTCCTTCCATCCTCAAGACAAGAATCTAATAATATTCTGACTCCTCCACTGACTCTGCTTCCATTGTCACATTGTCTTCTCTGATTCTGACCTATTGCCTTCCTCTAATAAGGATCCTTGAGCCCACGTGATAATCCAAAATAATCCCCACATGTCACAAATTCTTAATTTAACTGCATATGAAGGAAAGATTCACAGATTCAGGGAATTAAAACAAGAACTTCTTTGGCAGGGGCGGGCGGGGGCGGGGGGTGCGTTATGCAGCCTACTACAATATGTTTGAGGTAACGTATAAGAATGGCTTAGAAAATATGAAGTTAAATAGCTTACCAGCATGATATAAATGTGTGTGTGTGTTAAGCAGTTTCAGTCGTGTCCAGCTATTTGCGACCCTATGGACTGTAGACTGCCAGGTTCCACTGTCCATGGGAATTTCCAGATAAGAAAACTAGAGTGTATTGTCATTTTCTTCACCAGGGGATCTTCCCAATCCAGAGATCAAACCCATGTTTCTTGTTAGTCCCCTGCATTGGCAGGAAGGTTCTTAACCATGAATGCCAATTAGGAAGCCCATGATATGAATACTCCAGTTAAAAGTTCCCTTTGCCCTTAATTTCCACTATTTCTGAAAAATTAGAACTGAAGAACTCATGAAGTCTTCATTTTTCCATGAACATGTGCAATTTATACATTACTTTTTGTCCTTGATTTTAGTTTATGTTAATATTTTTAGCAACCCTTCATAAATCACAGTCTTGTCGTGGCTATGGGGCTTACATAATGCAATGAAGCTGTGAGCCATGCCATGCAGAATCAGCTAAGACAGACAGGTCATAGTAAAAGTTCTGGCAAAACGTGGTCCACTGGAGGAGGAAATGGTAAACCACTCCAATAGTCTTGATGTGAGAACCAAATGAACAATCAGTTCAGATGCTCAGTCATGTCCAGCTCTTTGCAACCCCATGAGCTGCAGCACAGCCAGGCCTCCCTGTCCATCACCAACTCCCAGAGTTTACCCAAACTCCTGTCCATTGAGTTGGTGATGCCATCCAACCATCTAACCCTAGCCGTCCCCTTCTCCTCCTGCCTTCAATCTTTCCCAACATCAGGGTCTTTTCAAAAGCTCTTTGCATCAGGTGGCCAAAATATTGGAGTTTAAGCTTCAACATCAGTCCTTCCAATGAACACCCAGGACTGATCTCCTTTACTGGTTGGATCTCCCTGCAGTCCAAGGGACTCTCAAGAGTCTTCTCCAGCACCACAGTTCAAAAGCATCAATTCTTCTGTGCTCAGCTTTTTTTTTTTTTTTTAATTTTATTTTATTTTTAAACTTTACATAATTGTATTAGTTTTGCCAAATATCAAAATGAATCCTCCACAGGTATACATGTGTTCCCCATCCTGAACCCTCCTCCCTCCTCCCTCCCCATTCCATCCCTCTGGGTCATCCCAGTGCACCAGCCCCAAGCATCCAGTATCATGCATCAAACCTGGACTGGCAACTCGTTTCATACATGATAGAACAGTCTTATGGACTCTGTGAGAGAGGGATAGGGTGGGAAGATTTGGGAGAATGGCATTGAAACATGTGCTCAGCTTTCTTTATAGTCCAACTCTCACATCCATACATGACCACTGGAAAAACCATAGCCTGGACTAGATGGACCTTTGTTGACAAAGTAATGTCTCTGCTTTTTAATATGCTATCTAGTTTGGTCATAACTTTCCTTCCAAGGAGTAAGTGTCTTTTAAATTCATGGCTGCAATCACCATCTGCAGTGATTTTGGAGGTCCCCAAAATAAAGCCAGCCACTGTTTCCACTGTTTCCCCATCTATTTGCCATGAAGTGATGGGACTAGATGCCATGGTCTTAGTTTTCTGAATGTTGAGCTTTAAGGCAAATTTTTCACTCTCCTCTTTCACCTTCATCAGGAGGCTTTTTAGTTCTTCACTTTATGCCATAAAGTTGGTGTCATCTCCATATCCGAGATTATTGATATTTCTCCTGGAAATCTTGATTTCAGCTTGTGTTTTATCCAGCCCAGCACTTCTCATGATGTACTCTGCATATAAGTTAAATAAGCAGGTTGACAATATACAACCTTTGTGTACTCCTTTCCCTCTTTGGAACCAATCTGTTGTTCCATGTCCAGTTCTAACTGTTGCTTCCTGACATGCACATAGGTTTCTCAAGAGGCAGGTCAGGTGGTCTGGTATTCCAATCTCTTTCAGAATTCTCCAGTTTATTGTGATCCACACAGTCAGAGGCTTTAGCATATTGAATAAAGCAGATATAGATATCTTTATGAAACTCTCTTGCTTTTTTCATGATCCAGCAAATGTTGGCAATTTGATCTCTGGTTCTTCTGCCTTTTCTAAAATCAGCTTGAACATCTGGAAGTTCATGGTTCACATATGGCTGAAGCCTGGCTTGGAGAATTTTGAGCATTACTTTGCCAGTGTGGGAGATGAATGCAATTTTGTGGTAGTTTGAGCATTTTTTGGCATTGCCTTTCTTTGGGGTGTAATGAAAACTGACCTTTTCCAGTCCTGTGGCCACTGCTGAGTTTTCCAAATTTGCTGGCATATTGAATGCAGCACTTTCACAGCATCATCTTTCGGGATTTGAAATAGCTCAGCTGGAATCCCATCACCTCCACTAGCTTCGTTCATAGTGATACTTCCTAAGGCCCGCTTGACTTCACATTCCAGGATGTCTGGCTCTAGGTGAGTGATCACACCATCGTGATTATCTGGGTTGTGAAGATCATTTCTGTATCATTCTCCTGTGTATTCTTGCCACCTCTTCTTAATATCTTCTGCTTCTGTTATGTCCCTATCATTTCTGTCCTTTATTGAGCCCATCTTTGCATGAAATGGTCCGTTGGTATCTCTAATTATCTTGAAGAGATCTCTAGTCTTTCCTGTTCTATTGTTTTCCTCTATTTCTTTGCATTGATCACTGAGGAAGGCTTTCTTATCTCTTCTTGCTATTCTTTGGAACTCTGCATTCAAATGGGTCTATCTTTCCTTTTCTTCTTTGCTTTTTGCTTCTCTTCTTTTCACAGTTATTTGTAAGGCCTCCTCAGACAGCCATTTTGATTTTATGCATTTCTTTTTCTTGGGGATGGTCTTGATACCTGTCTCCTGTATAATGTCACTAACTTCTGTCCATAGTTCATCAGGCACTTTGTCTATCAGATCTAGTCCCTTAAATTTATTTCTCACTTCCACTGTATAATCATAAGGGATTTGATTAGGTCATACCTGAATGGTCTAGTGGGTTTCCCCACTTTCTTAAATTTAAGCCTGAGAAAATTCAAAAACATATGACACCAAAAAATGAGCCCCCCCCCCCATGTTGGAATGTGTTCTATATGCAACTGATGAAGAGCAGAAGGAAATTACTAAAATCTCCTGAAAGAAGGAAGCAGCTGAGCCAAAGTGAAAATGATGTTAAATTGTGGATCTTTCTGGTGGGAAATTTAAGTCCAATGCTATAGAGAATAATATTGAATATGATCATGGGATATTAGGTTCATGAATGAAGGTAAATTGGATGTGGTCAAGCAAGGGGTAGCAACAGTGAATGTTGACATCTTAGGAATCAGTGAACTAAAATGGACAGGAATGGGTGATTTTAATTCAATTACAATTATATCTACTAGCATGGGCAAGAATCCCTTAGGAGAAATGAAGTCACCCTCAGTCAACAAGAGTCCAAAATGCAGTCAGTCAGTTCAGTTGCTCAGTCGTGTCTCACTCTTTGCAACCCCATGAATCGCAGCACGCCAAGCCTCTCTGTTTATCACCAACTCCCGGAATTCACTCAAACTCATGTGCATCAGGTCGGTGATGCCATCCAACCATCTCATTCTTAGTTGTCCCCTTGTCCTCCTGCCCTCAATCCCTCCCAGCATCAGAGTCTTTCCAATGAGTCAACTCTTTGCATGAGGTAGCCAAAGAACTGGAGTTTCAGCTTTAGCATCATTCCTTCCAAAGAACATCCAGGACTGATCTCCTTTAGAATGGACTGGTTGGATCTCCTTGCAGTCCAAGGGACTCTCAAGTGTCTTCTCCAACACCACAGTTCAAAAGCATCAATTCTTCGGTGCTCTGCTTTCTTCACAGTTCAACTCTCACATCCATACATGACCACTGGAAAAACCATAGCCTTGACTGCTGCTGCTAAGTCACTTCAGTCGTGTCCAACTCAGTGCGACCCCATAGACGGCAGCCCACCTGGCTCCCCTGTCCCTGGGATTCTCCAGGCAAGAACACTGGAGTGGGTTGCCATTTCCTTCTCCAATGCATGAAAGTGAAAAGTGAAAGTGAAGTCGCTCAGTCATGTCCAACTCCTAGCGACCACATGGACTGCAGGCCACCAAGCTCTTCTGTCCATAGGATTTTCCAAGCAAGAGTACTGGAGTGGATTGCCATTGCCTTCTCTGATAACCATGACTAGATGGAACTTTGTTAGCAAAGCAATGTCTATGCTTTTTAATAGGCTATCTAGGTTTGTCATAACTTCCTTCCAAGGAATAAGCATCTTTTAATTTCATGCCTGCAATCACCATCTGCAGTGATTTTGGAGCCCAAATAAATGAAGTCTGACACTGTTTCCCCATCTATTTCCCATGAAGTGATGGGACCAGATGCCATGATCTTCGTTTTCTGAATGTTTAACTTTAAGCTAACTTTTTCACTCTCCTCTTTCACTTTCATCAAGTGGCTTTTTAGTTCCTCTTCACTTTCTGCCATAAGGGTGGTGTCATCTGTAGATCTGAGGTTATTGGTATTTCTCCTGGCAATCTTGATTCCAGCTTGTGCTTCTTCCAGCCCACCATTTCTCATGATGTACTCTGCATATAAGTTAAAGAAGCAGGGTGACAGTATACAGCCTTGATGTACTCCTTTTCCTATTTGGAACAAGTCTGTTGTTCCATGTCCAGTTCTAACTGTTGCTTCCTCACCTGAATGTAGGTTTCTCAGGAGGCAGGTCAGGTGGTCTAGTATACCCATCTCTTTCAGAATTTTCCACAGTTTATTGTGATCCACACAGTCAAAGGCTTTGGCATAATCAATAAAGCAGAAATAGATGTTTTTCTGGAACTCTCTTGCTTTTTCCATGATCCAGCGGATATTGGCAATTTGATCTCTGGTCCCTCTGCTTTTTCTAAAACCAGCTTGAATATCTGGAAGTTCACGGTTCACATATTGCTGAAGCCTGGCTTGGAGAATTTTGAGCATTACCAAAATGCAGTACTTGGGTGCAATCTCAAAAATGACAGAATGATCATAATTCATTTTCAAGGCAAATCATTCAACATCACAGTAACAATACAATTGGAAATATACCTCTCCAAGAAAACTGTAGATATGAAGAGAAAATTTCATGCAAGGATGGGCATGGTAAAAGACAGAAATGGAAAGAACCTAACAGAAGCAGAAGATAATTGAAAAAGTGGCAAGAATATACAGAAGGGTTATACTAAATGGTCTTAATGACCTGGATAACCACAATGGTGTGGTCCCTCACCTTGAGTCAGACATCCTGGAGTGTGGAATCAAGCGGGTCTCTGGGAGCATTAATGCAAACAAAGCTAGTGGAGATGATGGAATTCCAGATGAGCTATTTCAGATCATAAAAACTATGCTGTTAAAATGCTGCAATCAATATGTCAGCAAATTTGGAAAACTCAGAAGTGGCCACAGGACTGGAAAAGGTCAGTTTTCATTCCAATCCCAAATAAGGGCAGTGCCAAAGAATGTTTCAGTTACAGCACAGATGTGCTCATTTTGCATGCTAGTAAGATTATGTTCAAAATCCTTCAAGCTAGGCCTCAGCAGTACATGAAACAAGAACACCCAGATGTACAAGCTGGGTTTAGAAAAGGCAGAAGAACCAGAGATCAAACTGCCAGCATTCCTTGGATCATAGAGAAAGCAAAGGAATTTCAGAAAAACATCTACTTTTGTTTCATTGACTACACTAAAGCCTTTGTGGATCACAGCAAGCTGGAAAATTCTTAAAGAGATGGGAATGCCAGACCATCTTACCTGCTTCCTGAGAAACCTGTATTCAAGTCAAAAAGCAACATTTAGAATCATACATGGAACACCAATTCAAAATTGAGAAAGGAGTACATTAAGGCTGCATATTGTCACCCTGTTTATTTAACTTAGATGCAGAGTACATCACATTAAATGCCAGGCTGGATAAATCACAAGCTCGAATCAAAATTTCTGGGAGAAAATATTAATAACCTCAGATGTGCAGATGATACCACTCTAATGGCAGAAAGTGAAGAGGAACTAAAGAGCCTCTTGATGAACATAAAAGAGGAGAGTGGAAAAGGTTGGCTTAATACTCAACATTCAAAAAAATTAAGATTATGGCATCCAGTCTCATCACTTTATGGCAAATAGATGGAGAAAAATTGGAAACAGTGACAGATTTTACTTTCTTGGGCTCCAATATCACTACAGATGGTGATTGCAACTATGAAATTAAAAGACGCTTTCTCCTTTGAAGGAAAGCTATGACAAACCTAGAACACATACTCAAAAGCAGAGACATCAATTTGCGACAAAGGTTCATATAGTCAAAGCTATAATTTTTCCAGGAGTCATGTACAGTTGTGAAAATTGGACCATGAATAAGGTTGAGAACTGAAGAACTGATGCTTTCAAAATGTGGTATGGAGAAGTCTCTTGAGAGTCCCTTGGACTGAGAAGATATCAAACCAGTCAATCCTAAAGGAAGTCAACCCTTAATATTCATTGGAAGGACTGAAGCTGAAACTTTAATGTTTTTTCCATCTGATGAGGAGAGCTGACTCATTGGGAAAGACCCTGATGCTGGGAAAGATTGAGAGAAGGAGGAGAAGGGGGAAATGGAGAATGAGATTGTTAGATGGCATCACCAACTCAATGGAGGTGAGTTTGAGCAAACTCTGGGAGATAGTGAAGGGCAGGGAAACCTGGTGTGCTGCAGTCCATGGGGTTTCAAAGAGTTGAAACAACTTACAACAGAAGAACAACAATATTTTTATCACATGACATTTTCCGTGAAACATAATTTTCTGATATTCTTTTTGTTCTGATATAGGAGTTTTTTTTTTTTTTTAATTAGAAAAATAAGAAAAAAATAAATTTGGAGACATAAAGCCAAATTCAAATTTAAAAACAGTTTGTAACATTTTGATGGATTTCCCTGGTGGCTCAGATGGTAGAGTCTGCCTGCAGTTCAGGAGACCTGGGTTCGATCCCTGCATCAGGAAGATCCCCTGGAGAAGGAAATGACAAACCATTCCAGTATTCTTGCCTGGAAAATCCTGTGGACAGAGGAGCCTGGCAGGCTACAACCCATGGGGTTGCAAAAAGTCAGACACGACTGAGCTACTTCACTTTCTTTCTTTTAACATTTTGATAAATATCCTAATTGTTTAACTATCCATATCACTTTCATTGTCTACATACTTTTGCCTCAAAAAAGTACATATAATTATAGCTAATACATATTTAGCAGTTAAAATATAGCAGAGACTACACTATTGAGTTCAGTCTTCCATGAGCACCCACTTTATGCTTAATCAATCAGTGAAGCATTGTTCAGTAGTATAATTTAATAACCTTTTGAGTCATAGATTATAAACTTTGACATATTACACCATATTATCTTTTGAAAAACTGCTAGTTTTCTGTCATGTCAGTATATACAGATCCAGTTTGCAACTTTTTTTTTTTTTTTTTTTTTTTTAGTGGGACGCATGTCTCCTCTTCCAGGTGGATCATGGTGCTAATTCTACCCAGTTTGGGGAGAAAATTCACAACTTTGGGCTGATCCCCGAGAAGCTGGCCCGGATGGCTATGCTGCAGTATGTGACTGAGGTGAGGGCCTCCCACTGTCTCCAGAGCCCTTCTTCCCAGACGGGTCAGACTACAACCCCCAACTACTTCCTGATTGACTCACCCTATTAGGATTAGAGAATAGGACCCAGAGAAATCCCAAAAAATGACTAGATCGGTCCTTGCCTGGTACTATCATTTTTATCTAAAGTTTCATGCCATAAATGTAGACAACCCTGATGTGTACTAGAACATTTTTGGAGCTCATTAAAAATCTAGGTGTTCAAGTCCTGCAATAGGGCTATGGAGTCAGGTCCTTTCTGTTTAGGGCCCAAGAATATATGTTTTAAAAAACTTTGCAGATCAATCAGATGTATCTTATATGATAAACTCTGACTAAATGAGAATGTCCCAGAACTTCAGCTCATCTCTGCTCTCTGATTTTTTTTGTAAGTCTGCAACTTCCTCATCTAATGCTTCTTTACAGAACGAATATATTTTCCCATTTCAAGTTGTTCCATTTTGTGTAATTCTAATTTAAATTGGGGCTTCTGAAACCTACGTTTCTAGTTAATGAGTCAAAATTAATTTTCTTCCTATAGATATGCCATAAACCCAGCACAATTGATTGTGAAGATTACTATTAAATTAGTCATTTACTTTTCTATACACATATTACAATAATTTTTAAAATACTCATAAAAATGTGTGATATTGATAACCATTGCATTAAGGAATTTCCAATAGAGGAATTTAGGAAAATTAGCATTTTTTAAATAGTTAAATTTTCAATCAGTATATACAGTTTACCTTTCTGTCTCATCCACTGTCAATCAATAATATTTTATAACTTATAAATATCTAACATATTTTGTTAGTCATCCCTAGATAATTTATGATTTGGGCAATATTAAAAGTGGAATTTTTCCAATTGTTTGTCGTTAGACATACTTTCAATAACTTTGGACCCCATGATCCACATAAATTTGTATATTAACTATATCAGCTAATTTGAGATACTGATGGATTTTCTAAATATTTACTTCTTAATTTTCACTATTTATATTTTATTCTTTCTCTCTTACCCTATTTTAGTGTCAATGATATTCAGATTTGTCAGATGTGAAAATGGTTGATATCTTTGTCTTGTTCCCAACCTGAAAGGGAAAATATTGACTATCTCAGCATTAAATCTGATTTTAGCTGCACATTTATTAAAACTCTTTTTATCATGTAATGAAAAATTTTATTTCTAAAGTTTACTAAGAATTTTTAACATGAAAAAGTATTGAATTTTATTAAATGCTTTATGTTCATTCCTTAAGATGATTGTATATATAGTTTCTTATTTAAATTGTTAACGTGATGACTTTGCTTATTAGGTAGTAAACCAGCCTCACATTCAGAAATTAAACTTATTTGGTGATTATCTATAAATCTTTTCATATACCATTTGGAATTATGAACTAGATTTGTGAACATTTTGTTTGGGTTTTTGTGTTTAAGAGAAATATCTGCTTCTAATTTCCACTTTCAAAAAGTTTTGGTGTTAAGGTTATTTTTAGAATCAAAAAATGCTTTGGGAAGTCATTCCAATTTTATTATTTGGAAGAACTTGATAAGACTGATATAAGTCCTTTCTTAGGTGTAGAATTCCTTGTAAAACATATGAGCTTAAAAATAGATGTAAGTGCACGCATGTGTGTGTGTAGGTTTTCAATTACAGATGTAATTTGTTGACTAGGACCATTCATTCTGATTATCTTTTTCTTCTAATGCCAATTTTGATGAGCTATGTATTAAAAGTATTTGTCTATTATTTCAAAATTTTTAACTTTTTTGGTATACATTAGTCATAATATCCTTTTATCTATAGGATCTGAATTGATGCTCTATTGTTTTATTCTGGTATAGATAAGTTTTATTATCTGTTTTTCTTGATAAGAGTTGGTAAGGAGTTATCACTTAAAATTTTCAAAGAATCAAATTCTGGATATATTTTCTATTTTATGTTTATCTTGAGGCCTTTTCCCCTTACTCTTTCTTTTGGTCTACTTCTTTGAGCTTAATTTGCTTTTTTTCTCTCATAAGCTTCTTAAACTGAAAGCTTCACTCATGACTTATGACCTTTCTTCCCTTTTAAAATGTCCATTTAAAGCTTAAAATTATACTTTGAAATTATATCACATGCTTTCTAGACACACTACATGCTCTACATATCCTCTACTGGATTATCACAAAGTCACTGATTATTTTTTAATTTTCAATTAACTTCAGTTTCTTTTTATTATCTGGTCTTTTTTTTCCCTTTGTTGTCAATCATTTGTTCCCATTTTGGTGATGTCTCATACATTTTCAGCAGATGCCAAACATGAGAGGGTAACAGGAAGAAAGGCTAGGGGCCCCCACACAGAGGAAATAGGCTGCAAGTGTCAGATATTTTTTATCTCTCTCTTAAGTTGCAGGAGGAAACAAACTACAAGTGTCAGATTTTTTTTTCCTTCTCTATACAAAATTAAAAGAAGGTTTCTCTTAAAATTCTGTGTTGCCATGACAAAACCTGGTTTCCACCTGGACTTAACTTAATTTTTCTTATGGAAATGTTTTTCTTAAGCTATGTAAATGAACTATGTATTTAGCCTAGACTCTGTATTTCTTCAGGAGAAGGCAATGGCAACCTACTCCAGTATTCTTGCCTGGAGAATCCCCTGGACAGAGGAGCCTGGTGGGCTGCTGTCCACAGGGTCGCACAGAGTCAGACACAACTGAAGCGACTTAGCATGCATGCATGCATTAGAAAAGGAAATGGCAACCCACTCCAATATTCTTGCCTGGAGAATCCCAGGGATAGGGTAGCCTGTTGGGCTGCCCTCTATGGGGTCACACAGAATCGGATATGACTGAAGTGACTTAGCAGCAGCAGCAGCTCTCTTTCTTCAAGTTGGTTCTGCTTAAGACTCAGAACAATAAGGGCTCAACAAATCAGTATGTTTTACTCATACATTGTTCTCCTAATCTACGTTAATGAACCTATATATTTAATTGGAAACCTGCCTTTCTTCAAGATTCATGTCAATTATTTCATGGCCCAGGATTACTCATCTTGTGCCAATGTCATCTTAAAATGCAAGTTGTGGGTGAGGAGCCTGGTACCACTCTGAGTTTGGAGACATTTCCTCTCTCTAATTAACAGCTTGCTGATAGGTATATAACATACTGCTAAAGGCTAGCAGGGGGACACTCTTTCTGCCCCCTTCTGATGTCTATGTCAGAAGCTTTGTCTACTTCTTTTATATTTTAATAAAACTTATTACACAAAAGGTCTAAATGATCAAGCCTCATCACTGGCCCCGGATTAAATTCCTCTCCTCCAGAGGCCAAGAATCCCTGTGTCTTTCACAGCTCAGCAACAATCTTTCAAACATCAGTATTAAAAGCTGTAGAGGTTCAGGTTGATGTTATTTTTGGCAGATAGAATGCCAGTCAATCACTATCATTCTGTCCAGGCTAGATTTGAGACTTAGTTAAGACTCAACGTATTTCAGTTTTGCATTTATATTATAGCCACTTTAGTTATCTATAGCTATTATCTATTTACTTATTTATTATCTATTACTATTTAATATTACCTCAAAACATACTGGTTTCAGCAATATTTATTATCTCACAGTTCTTATAGATAAGAAATCTGAAAAATGACTTAGCTATACCATCTGCTTCAGAGGCTTTCAGAGATAGAAACAAAGATAATATTAAAGCAGTCCTCCTTCTAAGTTTTAACGGGCAAAGGATCCATTCCTATGCTTTGTTGTTGTTTAGTTGCTTACTAACTCTTTTGCAACCCCATGGACTGTAGCCTGTCAGGCTCCTCTGCCTATGGGATTTCCAGGCTCAGAATACTGGAGTGGGTTGACATTCCCTTCTCCAAGGGATCTTCCCAACCCAGCTAATTAGACCTAGGTCTTCTGCTTGGCAGTGGACCCTTTACCACTGAGCCACCTGCTTACTCATGTGATTATTGGCAGATTTCAATTTCTCATGGGCTCTTGTTTGAGGGCTTCAATTCCTCATTGACGGCTGGCTGCAGACCATGCTCAGTTCTTTGCTACATGCACATTGCCATGGAAACTTAATATAATACAAATATCATAATATGAAATATAGTAGAGAACAAGCTCTGCTCTTGAAGAGTGACCGTCACTCCTAAGTTGTCCTACCATCATCTCAAATGAAAGGCTGAGGTATTTCTGAAGTACTTCTGCCATGATGAGGCTTGAAATGCACTTTGCTTTTCTTCAGGATTATCCAGCTGCTGAAATCTCTTCTCAGCATTTCAGCTTTCCAGTTAGTCTTTGCTGCTTTGTTTCATAAAGTACACTTTCTATGAATTCCTGGAAAATATATTTTTTTGGACTTTTGCACTGCATGTTTTAACACTCTGAAGACCCTAAGCATTCTGCACTCCAACCTTTTTGACACAGCATTTTTCTGATTGGGTACAGTTTTCTAAAATCAAATTTTGATCATGCATTCTGGGAAAAATCTGAATTTGAGCTCATCTTATAGGCTTCTTTCCTTTTAGGGATTATGGTCCCTCAGACCTCCTGCCTGTTTGGATTGCTGTCTTAATACCTTATTAAGAGTTGCTTTATATTTGTGTTCAGTAATTTTTTTTTTCCCCACCTGGAGGGTTCATCAGATACAGTGTATATTATTAAAGTCATTTATCCTTAGTAACTCCTACTAGGTTTATAAGTAATATAAGATTTTTAAACTAAAGTTTTATATTTTAATATACTTAATGGCACTTCTGCTTTTTGAATAAGAGATTCTATTTTTAAATTTTACACTGAGCCTCACAAATTATATAACTATCTCTGATTCCTAAATAACTATTACAATAGACCCTGAAACAAATGCACTGATTTAAATGGTATTTTTCAGTAAAGCATTTTACCTGATATGGCAGAGACTTGATAGTAAGTGAGCGAGTGAAAGTTGCTCAGTTGTGTCTGGCTCTTTGCAACCCCATTGACTGTAGCCCACCAGGCTCCTCTGTCCTGTCTTGCAGGATTCTCCACACAAGAATATTGGAGTGGGTAGCCATTCCCTTCTCCAGGGGATCTTCCTGATTGATGGATTGAACTAAGCTCTCCTGCATCACAGGAGGATTCTTTACCATATGAGCTACCAGGGAAGCCCAGAGACTGGACAGCTCTTCTCTAAAACCAGTTTCTCTTTATGTGGAAAAAGTTAGTTCCCATTTCATGGGCTCCCTGGCCATTAGGTATAAGTATGTAACTAAATTCTAGTCAATGTAAGTGAAAACACCATGCCCCATTCTAGCCCTAGCCCATAAAAGCCTGCTCTCTTGGACTCTTCCTGCTCTTTTATCAATGTGGAAGAGAATAGAGACCTTGGACACCATGGTGAGAAGTACAAAATACAGGAGAAATTAATCACCCACATTTCTTGACTATTAGGAAGAAAGCTGTCTCCTAGTCAGGAACATTGTTTGGGACCTTTCACATATAAAACAATTATACTTTTTGATACAATATTTTCTTGTCTGTGTCTGTTTTGATTCCTAGCATTGCCATTAGTAGTATGGTTTGTCAAACCAAATTCCTTGATGAAGTGAAGTGAAGTTGCTCAGTCGTGTCCAACTCTTTCGACCCTGTGAACTGTGGTCTACCAGGCTCCTCCATCCATGGGATTTTCCAAGCAAGAGTACTGGAGTGGGTTGCCATTCACAAAGACAATTCATTCATTCATTTCATTTTGCAATGCATTAGTTACCTCCAAGAGACAAGTCCTTGATGTTGATATAAAATACATGTTGGAGCTAGAAAAAGATGAATTTGGGTTTTAAAAATGAAGCTTATTGAGCATAAAAATAAAGTAAAATAAATGTTGGTGGAAGGAGATTGAAAATGAAATTGACTAAGTACATCATGATCCTTTCTGTTACAACTACGGGAAGGTCATTTGAATATATATGAGATATTTTTTGCCCATATTTTAACATGAAATGTGACAATAGTTACAAAACTGTACTCTCGATAATATATTGATGATTGAGCTCTCAGAAAATCCAAAAGTCTGGAATTACCTTTAATACATATGTAAGGTGACAATATTTTGGCAGATTTTATGTTTTTCTGAAACCTAAATTATAGTTTACGTTTATCAGAAGTTGAAATAAGATGACTTGAAAAGGAATGATTTTAAATGGAATTAATAGCATATTTCAACTAATTTATCATTATTTCTGAATTACTTCCGATTATATTTCTATCAACACACCTCTTCATTTTTTACTCCATTTGAAATCAACTTTCTTTCATATGCTTGGTGTTCTTTTTGCAGTATTTTCTCACCTCACAGAATTATCTAATGATATTTTATCTGTAGCTCTGCACTGCCTCCAAAATCATTCAATGTGATTTCTTGAGAATTAAATTAATAGTTTTGTTTGTGTCTCACCAACTCTTCAGAGAATAGGAATGATACCTCCTGTAAATTACCAAAGAAATATAACACAAATAGAAGAAATGACAGTGTTTGTTTGTTTGTTTGTTTAAATCCTCTAAATTCAATCTGTCTGGGAGAAATAGCATATAATCTATTCTGACATTCCTATAAAATATTGGAATAGAATAATGCACTGCAAATAGCCAATGTATTATTATATTGTACACTATGGCATTTTGTGATTAATATAATAGTAAAACACACAGCCATAGCTTTCAGTAGGACTCAAGTCAGTCTTAGAGGCAGAGCAGCTAATTAGGAAAAAAGATGTAAAAGAAAAATCCAGAAACAAATGGAAGTGGAATTCATGAATGTCTCAATTTTAACCAAAATCATTTTCAGAAGAAATTATAGCAACTTTCAAATATTTGGGAGACTGTTGTAGAAAAGATAAGTACACTCATTCTATGGGGCCTCAAATGGCAGAGTTGGCATCTTTATGGTAGAATAATAGGGTAGTAGATTTCAACTCGATGAAATAGACCCAGGCATCATAGCCTGAGCAGGGTATCTTGGAACAAAATAAGTCTATTTCGGCAGAAACATTACAGATGTTAGGTAGAGTAGGCTGACTGGTTTATGTTTGTTTATGTTACATACCCCAAAAGATATGTCCAAATCCTAATCTCTGAAACCTGCGAAAGTTATCTTATTTGGAGAAAACACACTTGCAAATGTAATAAAGATACAGGTCAGATTTTCCAGACAGACCCTAAATTTAATGAGAAAGGACCTTATAAGAGACATATAGAGGAGAAGGCAAGCACTGAAGAGAAGGTGATGTGAAGATGAATGAGAAATCAGTGCTATGGCCTTGCACCAAGGAAGCCAGCAGCCACTAACATCTAGAAGCATGGAGAGAATTTGCAGCTAGAGCTGCTATAGGAAGTGACTGCTGACACGTTGGTTTTGGAATTCTGGCCAGCAGAATTATTAGAAAATAAAGTTTTGCTATTTTAAGCCATTAAGTTTTTGGTAACTTTTTGTGGAAACCACAGTAAATATGCAACAGATGATAATTAATCTAGAATATAAAAGGAATGCAAGTAACAATAAGAAGATTATAATATGATATTTATGATACTTATATTCTTCCTCCAAAAACATCCTACCATCTTTTTCAACATTTTCTGAAGTTTATCTAGCAATCTAGAAGCATTGATGCTAATTCCAGTAGCCTCCAAAAGAGGAAATTTAGGATGATTGCTCTGTTTTAGGTGATTTGAATTTAAAATACATTCCATTAGAACATTTTCCCCATGGAAATTATGGTCGAGTAAATCAAAATTTCAGAAAACTGCGGACAAAATATTACAAAAATATCTAACACATTACCTAGTACACAAACTTTTAGTGTATTTTCTTTCTTTCCATTCTCTGCCCTTTTATATTGTTTTTATTCTCCATATAGTAAACAAGCATATGCATCCTCTATAAATCACAAATAAATTTAATCTTCTATAGAAAAAGTAGTTAGGAAAAAAATAAAAGAAAGAGCAAAAATGGCTACATTTTTAGCTTTGCTATTTTCTCTTCCTAACACAAAATATAAAAGAATCTGGCAGAACTATTTGTCTCTCCTTTAATAAAAAATAAAAAAAAAAAAATGTGTGTAGTTTCAAGAGGTTTTTTGTTGTTGTGGTTTAAAGTGAATTTGATCTAATCCCTCAGTTTGCTTGCCCCAGTGCCTAAGAGGCACAAAGAAGACACCTAGGCATAGGCGTTTGTGCCCAGGCTTACATAGCTACATACCTGCATAACACACCCTTGGGTGAATGATTCTTGTAAGAGAACAATTAACTCTCTGCTTGAATTTTCTTCCTGGACCTCAGTGCAGTGGATCTGGAAAACTAGGATTTTATTTTCTTTCAAATATTGCTTGAAATGTTTTCTTGGAAGCAGTGCAGATAAATTATTGCACAGTGTTTCAGAATCATTTGCATGAATAGAGGCAATATTCTTCAAATGTTTGATTTAAGCTTTGGTGGTCTTTCTGAAACTGCAAAATGTCACTTGTAATTGCTAGTGAAGGGAAATGTTAGTATGAAATAGTCCAAGCCTATAATCCAAAAGCTTTTTCAAATTATTTTTGAAAAGGTTAGCAATGTTTTTATCTGCAGTGCTTCCTGATTAAACACATTTTGGGTTTGATGAGTTGGCCTTCTCTATAGACACCTGGAAAAAGGAAAAGTCTGGTAAAATGATATATAGAAGGATCATCGAGTTGACCTTACAAGTTAGAAACCACAAAAATATTTTACAGATAACTGAAGTTGTAATTAGTCTGTTGTTGTTATTGTTTTGCTGAATCACACCATTAAAAGGAGTGCCAGACTTTATAATTTATATATTTGCCCTCTTTCATGTGTGTGTGCTTATACACATCCGTAGGTAAAATAACAATTTCATGATAAGTCACACAGAAAACAACACTGACAGGAAAAATTTATTGCAAACCCCTTCTCCCTAAACTTCACGTTTAACTTTGTCTGAACATCTGACTCATAAATGAATACTTTGTTGTCTTTAAAGACTTGGAGGATGGCTGAGACAGGATGACACTAGCACATATACACAAGTATACACATATGTGTACTGAAGGGTACAGAAATTCAAAAGATAATGAGAGGATAAATAAAAGTCAATATGGATAACTATAACATAAAGGGCCCCAGACCTTCAGAGGCAGAAGGTCTAAGAACCCTTAGATGTTTGGTAACTTAGGTTCTGAACTACAAGATAGGAGATACAATGCATCATAACTGTAATCGCTAAGTCACTCTATCCCTTCTATACCATTCCACACCCTCTTCCCACAAATTCATCTTTCCACTATGACATTAATCACATCCATACCACTATGGTCACTGGATCCCCCAGTCCATCATGAATAAATTTGCCTTCAGCCTCAAACTCCACACAGGTGATTTTTTACATCTGGCCTGCCGTCTCTGGGGTTGCACAGAGTCAGACACGACTGAAGCTACTTAGCAGCAGCAGCAGCATCCTTCATATTGCCTTGTTTCCTAAAGAATATTTTTTTTGCAGCCATCTTTGATGGTGGCTGTTCCTTTCCTACACCTATATGAGCCACGAGCAGTGCCAGCACCTTCCTTCTACACTGAAATGATACCCAGCCCACTGGACCAACAATTTGTTCCTGGTTTTGACTCCTTATTTGCCTCACATTCTTCTTGATCGTGGTCCAGGTCTGGTTGTTTTGACTTACTATCACTGGAACCTTCAAGAACCCTCCTTTTTTGCATTTTTTGTCAACCCTACTTGACTTGTTGACACAGCCAACCTTACCTAGTTTGCTCAAAAAACTGAGAAATTCTCAATAGAATACAAACAGATCATGTTTTTTGAGTCCTTAACACTTTCATTTAATTATTTATTTTAGCAGTTTCCTCTTCTCAAACAAGAGGTCTACCACTTTAGCATGTTTCTCTAGACTTAGCCAAATTTATCTCTCTTAACCAATAAGTTCAATTACCTTCTAAATTACAAATCCAGTGGAAAACTTTCAGTACTTATCTCTATTGGAGTTCTCTAAATACTATATATTGGTGAATTATATACATATAGTGCTTGTCTTTGAAGTCTTCATCAAGTTTTCCTTACCAATCTTCATTAGCTCACCCTTTGATTTGATTCCTTTAGAACATCTATCCTCATATATTTTCTCCTCTATATTCTGCCTATAGGTGATTTCATTCACAATATGATGATAGTTCTTTCTCTTAACTCCTGTCCTGACCTTGCTTCTGGTTTCCAGACATATTTAATGAGTCAAAACATTTGTTCAGTGGGATTTCCAGAAGCACTTGAAAGTAAGTTTTTTCTTATAACTCCTACCATAGTTATTTACCGAAATGAATTACATCAATAGAATCCAGTCAGAGAAACAAAGCCCAGATCAGAAATTTCGTGTATTAATAGGATTTTTGTTATGGAGAACAGCTAGGAAATTATTAGATAAGCCATGAGGGCAAACATTGAGACCCTGTGAGACAACCAAGTTTAGCAAGAGAAGGAAATATTACCACCCCTTAGTCTGCCAGGGCCCAGGAAACTGAGCCACTGGTGGGAATTGTTAAAACAGAAGAAGGGCTGCATGGGAAGTAAAAGCACAGGGGAAACAGCCTTTTTTTTTCCCAGGGACATAGACAAAAATGGTTAAAAAAAAAAAATGGGAAAGATGTCCTCTGGTGTCTTCGTTCTCTCCAGCCTCCAATCTCTCGTGTGACACTCACCAGAGCCAGTGAGTAAGGGAATTTGGTAAAGGATGTAGCCTCTAGCTACTCAGAACAGAGAAGAGGAAAGTCAAGAAATCAATTTGGGAAGAATCATGCAAATGACCTGCAACCCACAAATGGTGAACAACTCAGGGCCTTTCTGCAAACTGTTTTAGTTTTGGAGCATCTTTACCCAACCTTGTGACTGCTTCTCTGAACTCTTCTCCAATACCACCAGAGAGACACTCTTCTGCCTGCTGTGTATTTTCCTTCTTCTGTCTTCAACAGTCTCCTAAAGCATGTTCTCTCAGTGTATGTTTTTGTCTACTGAATGCTTGCTGTTTCTAAATACTACTTTGGGGTTTAATAATTCCAGTAAAATCAGGAAATTTATCGAGCTTTGAAATATTTTGTCTCAAAATCACTGCACTCGAGTCTAAGATAAGCAAGTACAACTTGATGGACTCCTTATCTCACAGTTCCTGCTAGCCATATAGAGAATCTGGCTTTTTCTGTAATGCAAAAAGTGTCCACTTTTTAATCTTTCTTTTTTCAAAGATAACTGAAAGTAAACTTAATCTCTGATGTATTCCTGATATTATATCTTAGTGAGTGAGTAAAGTGAGTGAAGTCACTCAGTCGTGTCTGACTCTTTGTGACTCCATGGACTGTAGCCTACCAGGCTCCTCTGTCCATGGGATTCTCCAGGCAAGAATACTGGAGTGGGTTGCCATTTCCTTCTCCAGGGGATCTTCCCAACCCAGGGATCAAACCCAGGTCTCCTGCATCATAGTCAGACACTTTACGGTTTGAGCCACCAGGGAAGTCAGGAATATATCTAATTCACAGTTAGGGAGGCAACGTAGTATACTAGGAAGCAGACAGACTCAAAAGTCAGACTTTGTAGGTTTAAATTCTGACTCTGTCACTAGGAAAAAATTACCTTAGTCAAGTTATTTAACCTCAATGTACCACAGTTCCCATATTTGAAAGCAGAATGAATAATGATCTATTTTACAAGGTTATGGTAAGGTTTAGCAGAGCCAAGATAGGCAAAAATCTTTGAAAAGCACCTGTACTTAGTACACACTATGTAAGTGACATTTTATTTTATATTAATAATAACATTATTTTGGTCTGTAGGAAGATAAATTCAGATGGGTTATTTTTACCATAGGCAAGAAAGTGCTCCTATAAAAGCCCCATACTAAAATCTGAAATACAACAAGATCTTAAACATATAATAGCTAAATAACATGAATATGTACACATATGTGCACATATATATGTATGCTGCTGCTGGTGCTAAGTTGCTTCAGTCGTGTCCGACTCTGTGTGGCCCCATAGATGGCAGCCCACCAGGCTCCCCCGTCCCTGGGATTCTCCAGGCAAGAACACTGGAGTGGGTTGCCATTGCCTTCTCCAATGCATGAAAGTGAAAAGTGAAAGTGAAGTCGCTCAGTTGTGCCCAACTCTTAGCGACCCCATGGACTGCAGCCTACCAGGCTCCTCCCATCCATGGGATTTTCCAGGCAAAAGTACTGGAGTGGGGTGCCATTGCCTTCTCCATATATATATGTATACATGTATCTAAAATACAGTTAACTACAAATTTAAAATAAGAGGAAATATATTGTGTATTATATAATTAATTTACATGAATATGAAACATGGACTATTTACTTTTAAAGTCCAGTTGGGATAAAAGGCATACTAGAACATACTGTAAAATTAAAAACACAAGCAGAATAAAAAAGTTAATTGGAATATATCTGCTCTATTTTACAAAGCAGAAAAAACAATTTTATATTAAAATGTAAATTCACCACTATTGAATTCACAGGAAAAGTTTCTTAACAGTAAGGTACATTTGTCTTTTCTACAGCCAAAGGGCAGGTCTGGTAAGAAACAGTGAGAATGCCCTAAAACAAAATACCATGTCAATATATACATGTTAGGTATTAAATTTTACCAAGTTTTAATTCCTCCTCTCTTCAGATAAGACCATTTGATTCTCTTATTGAAGCTTTAGTTTTAAGTCACCTCCTAGGCCTATTGTCACCTCATGGTAGAAAGTTCTAGTCGTACTATGTTAGTGTCCTTATAACATTCAGTTCAGTTGCTCAGTCATGCCCGACTTTTTGCAACCCAATGGACTGCAGCATCCCAGGCCTCCCTATCCATCACCAACTCCCGGAGTTTACTCAAACTCATGTCCATTGAGTCAGTCATGCCATCCAACCATCTCATCCTCTGTCATTCCCTTCTCCTGCATTCAATCTTTCCCAGCATCAGGGTCTTTTCAAATGACTCAGTTCTTCATATCAGTGACCAAAGTATTGGAGCTTCAGCTTCAACACCAGTCCTTCCAATTAATATTAAGGACTGATTTTCTTTAGGATGGACTGGTTGGAACTCCTTGCTGTCCAAGGGACTCTCAAGAGTCTTGTTAACACCACAGTTCAAAATCAATTCTTCGGCACCCGACTTTCTTTATAGTCCAACTCTCACATCCATACATGACTACTGGAAAAACTATAGTTTTGACTAGATGGACCTGTGTTGGCAAAGTAATGTCTCTGCTTTTTAATATGCTGTCTAGGTTATTCATAGCTTTTCCTACAAGGAGCAACCATCTTTGAATTTCATGGCTCCAATCACCATCTGCAGTGATTTTGGAGCCCAAAAAAGTCTGTCACTGTTTCCATTGTTTCCCCATCTATTTCCCATGAAGTGATGGGACCAGATGCCATGATCTTAGTTTTCTGAATGGTGAGCTTTAAGCCAACTTTTTCACTCTCCTCTTTCACTTTCATCAAAAGGCTCTTTAGTTCTTCTTCACTTTCTGCCATAAGTGTGATGTCATCTGCATGTCTGAAGTTATTGATGTTTCTCCTGACAATCTTGATTTCAGCTTGTTCCTCATCCAATTCAGCATTTCTCAATATGTACTCTGCATATAAGTTAAATAAGCAGGGTGACAATATACAGCCTTGACGTACTCCTTTCCCGATTTGGTTCCAGTCTGTTGTTCCATGTCCAGTTCTAACTGTTGCTTCCTGACCTGCATACAGATTTATCAGGAGGAGGGTCAGGTGGTCTTGTATTCATATCTCTTAAAGAATTTTCTGCAGTTTGTTATGGTCCACACAGTCTAAGGTTTTGGCATAGTTAATAAAGCAGAAATAGATGTTTTTCTGGAACTCTCTTGCTTTCTTGATGGTCCAACAGATGTTGGCAATTTGATCTCTGGTTCCTCTGCCTTTTCTAAATCCAGCTTGAACATCTGGAAGTTCACAGTTCAGGTAGTATTGAAGCCTGGCATGGAGAATTTTGAACATTACTTTGCTAGCATGTGAAAAGAGTTCAATTGTTTGGTAGTTTGAACATTCTTTGGCATTGCCTCCCAAGTGGGCCTTGGAAGCATCACTATGGTCAAAGATATTGGCTTATAGCCATTGGTAGTTCTCAAATAATAAGACTTATCAAGAAACTGAATTATTTTCTTTGGTTGAGTATGTGAAACATTTTTTAGTAACTTTAGAAATGGCCTACTGCATTTACAACTGAAGGTCTGTCTTCATCTGATTTGTCTTGTACAAATTAAATAGTTCTCTGTGACTGCAGAAAAATCCCTGAAGTTTTCTGTGTACTAACAGACTAATATTTACATTCATTTAATGATAATATTTACCCCCAAGTAACCACTCCAGTATTCTTGCCTCAAGAATTCCATGGGCAGAAGAGCCTTGTGGGCTATAGTTATGGGGTTGCAAAGAGTCAGACATGACTGAGCGACTAACACACACCCTACCTTCTTATGTTAAAAGCTTATTAAGGCATTCGTTTAATAATCTTACTTCCAGACTGAAATCACACCAGGGGCTGGAGAAGGTCATTGCAAGGACACAACTGCCAGCTGACCTGCAAGCTGGACCTGGGCAAATGAAGAACCCCTTCCCCTTTCCTTGGAATAGACATTCCTTCCACTGTTCCCATGCTAGAGGCAGCTTCCAGGATGCAACCTTAAGAAAGCATTGGGTTACTGAGTCTATCTGGACTGTCCACATGACTGAACCCTATGGAGGCCTCTATATTAACCCTTAAGATTCCACAGGGCAGATGCAGAAATCTACTTCTCTTGTAAACACCCAAGACAAACCTCATGTGTAATTTCTCTTGTTTATTACAACTACCATCTACCAGTATAGAGCATTTTGTGTTTTTCTTCAGCCTCTCCTTGCCCACCTGTATGGGGTGGAGAAGAGCAGATTTGAATTTCATCTAGGGAACCCTTAAGTTTCTGGACCAAGGTTAGGCAGTAACTCTGATTCACTAGACAACTCTGCCTTGTAGAAATAGTATAGAGAAAAGGTCAATTGTATATATATATGGATTTACGAAAAAAATATTAAAATGGGTCATTTTTACTCCCATAAATTATCTGCCACAATAGCCTAGTGAGAAGTATGTAGGGAAGAAGTGGAACCATGGCATAAAAGAGACTTACAATGCACATCTAAAAATAGTTCCCTCCTTAATATTATTTTAAAAACTACAATGTTCAGGCTGAGATATAAAAATTTATACATAAACAGTTTAAAATATTTCTTTGTCATTATTTGTCAAATTATATTTTTGCTTCAGTTCAGTTGCTCAATCATGTCCGACTCTTTGGGACCCCATGAATCGCAGCACGCCAGGCCTCCTTGTCCATCACTAACTCCCGAGTTCACTCAAACTCAGGTCCCTTGAGTCGGTGATGTCATCCAGCCATCTCATCCTCTGTCGTCCCCTTCTCCTCCTGCCACCAATCCCTCCCAGCATCAGAGTCTTTTCCAATGAGTCAACTCTTCACATGAGGTGGCCAAAGTACTGGAGTTTCAGCTTTAGCATCATTCCTTCCAAAGAAATCCCAGGGCTGATCTCCTTTAGAATGGACTGGTTGGATCTCCTTGCAGTCCAAGGGACTCTCAACAGTCTTCTCCAACACCACAGTTCAAAAGCATCAATTCTCCGGCGCTCAGCCTTTTCACAGTCCAACACTCACATCCATACATGACCACTGGAAAGAAAATACAATTACTTAAGGACTTCTCCTCTCCTTAGAAACTATATCATGAGGTTTCTACTTTTTCACTGTTCTGAATCTATTTTGTTATTTAAATTCAATTTCTTGTCCAAAGAGTCCAATATTAACTTTATCTGGTTTTGAAACTTTGTGTTTAATTTTTATGACATATGAAGAGAAAGTAAAAGGAAGTAACCGTGACTGAGAGCCACTGAAAATGAATATAGCATACTGAATTTTCTCTGGCACTTGTACTATGAGAACTTACTTGCTCAGTTTTTGGTTCTACATGGAAGTAGCTTAGAACTTAACACTCCATCCTAATAATAAGTGAAAACAAAAACAAAAACAGAACAGGTTGAAAAATTAATAGCTCTTCTTGGATAAGAGAGGTGAGTATCAGAGCAAACCACTACCCCCAAGATAGGAAAGATAGATGCTGCTGCTGCTGCTGCTAAGTCACTTCAGTCATGTTTGACTCTGTGCGACCCCATAGACGGCAGCCCACCAGGCACCCCCATCCCTAGGATTCTCCAAGCAAGAACACTGGAGTGGGTTGCCATTTCCTTCTCCAATGCATGAAAGTGAAAAGTGAAAGTGAAGTCGCTCAGTTGTGCCCAACTCCTAGCGACCCCATGGACTGCAGCCTACCAGGCTCCTCCCATCCATGGGATTTTCCAGGCAAGAGTACTGGAGGGGGTTGCCATTGCCTTCTCCAGAAAGATGGATGATTGAATATGAAATCACAGCTTATCCTTGAAGCAGAGATATCTGTGAGGAATCTGCCTCAGAAGCCAGTCACAGAGTGTGAAAACCTAAATTATAACTAAATTGCTGGAGAGTCAGAGTGGATAACTCTGAAACATAAAGACACCAAGGGACCCAGTTATTGGAGAATGAGGAATACAATATTGTGAGATTTATGAAGAGTTTGACCAGGTTCCCACAGTAAATATTATCAAAGAATTCCCTGGGTCTTCTGGCAGAGCATGGGGAAAAGGAATCACTTTGAAATACACTGGAGCACTCTGCTCTTCTTAATAAAGCCTGCTATCAGGGGAAATTAATTAACCAGAGCCTAACCTAATGGAGCCTGACCTGGGGAAAATATATACTCAACTTCAGTCCACTCTAAACATCCTGATTGGGGAGAAAAAGAAATGAGAAACACTTGTAAAGTTCACAGTCCAGAGACAAAGGCTCATTAAAAGATTGATCTTACTACATATGATCATATTAATCGTACAATATGCTCCCTCTTGCCCCAACCCACTACTAAAGACACACTTATAGCAATTCCTCTTAACTGGTCCATCATATGTGGTTATCAAGAAAAAAATTACAAGGCATACCCAAAGCAAAGCATCCTCACTGTTTGAAAAGACAGAGCAAACATAAGAATCAGACATTCTTGGAGGCTTAAATTGTCAGGCCCGAAACTCAAAACAATTGTGAGTAATACACAAAGTGCTCTAATGTATACAGTAAACTACATGTAAGAACAGATGGACAACGTAAGCAGAAGAGGTGAAAATTCTGAGAAAGAACCAGAGAGAAATGCTACAGATCAAAAACACTGTCACTCTTACACTATTATTCAACATAGCTTTGGAAGTCTTATCCATGGATATCAGAGAATAAAAAACAATAAAAGAAATCCAAATGGGAAAGAAGAAATAAAGCTGTCACAGTTTGCAGATGACATTATACTATATACAGAAAACCCTGAAGACAGAAAACTTCTATCAGTGCTCATCAATGAGACTGTTAAAGTTGCAGGATATACAATTAATACACAAAAATTTCTTGCATTCCTATGCACTAACAGCAAAAGCTCAGAAAGAGAAACCAAGGAAACAATTCCATTTATCATCATATTAAAAAGAATAATAAATAACATACTAAACCAAATGGACTTAAACAACAGTCTATCTAAAACCAGAGAAATATACATTTTTTACAAGTGCACATCAAAAAGTCTCTGGGATAGATTACAAGTCTAAGTAAATCTAAGAAAACTGAAATCATATCAAGCATATTTGTTGACTACAACATTGTGGCAAAAGAAATTATCTACAAGTAAAAAAAAACTGCAAAAAATACAAATGTGTGGAAGCTAAACAATATGCTACTAGATAACTTATGAATCAGTGAAGAAATCAAAAAAGCAATTATATATATTACCTGAAAACAAAAACATAAAGATCCAAAATCTAGGATATAACGAAAGCAGTTCTAAGATGAAAGTTTATAGAGATACAAATCTACCACAGGAAATAAAAACTATCTGAAAAAAAAATCCAAACTTATCCTAAAAGAAACGAGAGAAAGAGGGTTTCCCTTGTGGCTAAGGATGGTAGAGAATCTGTTTGCCAAGGAGGAGACTCGGTTTGACCCCTGGGTTGGAAAGATCCCCTGAAGAAAGCAATGGCAACCCACTCTGTTACTCAGATAATAAACTCCTTATTGCCAAATTCAGACTTAAATTGAAGACAGTAGGGAAAACCACTAGACCATTCAGGTATGACATAAATCAAATCCCTTATGATTATACAGTGGAAGTGAGAAATAGATTTAAGGGCCTAGATCTGATAGAGTGCCTGATAAACTATGGAATGAGGTTCGTGACATTGTACAGGAGACAGGGATCAAGACCATCCCCATGGAAAAGAAATGCAAAAAAGCAAAATGGCTGTCTGGGGAGGCCTTACAAACAACTGTGAAAAGAAAAGAAGCAAAAAGCAAAGGAGAAAAGGAAAGATATAAGCATCTGAATGCAGAGTTCCAAAGAATAGCAAGAAGAGATAAGAAAGCCTTCCTCAGCAATCAATGCAAAGAAATAGAGGAAAACAACAGAATGGGAAAGACTAGAGATCTCTTCAAGAAAATTAGAGATACCAAGGGAACATTTCATGCAAAGATGGGCTCGATAAAGGACAGAAATGGTATGGACCTAACAGAAGCAGAAGATATGAAGAAGAGATGGCAAGAATACACAGAAGAACTGTACAAAAAAGATCTTCATGACCCAGATAATCACGATGGTATGATCACTTATCTAGAGCCAGACATCCTGGAATGTGAAGTCAAGTGGGCCTTAGAAAGCATCACTGTGAACAAAGCTAGCGGAGGTGATGGAATTCCACTTGAGCTATTCCAAATCCTGAAAGATGATGCTGTGAAAGTGTTGCACTCAATATGCCAGCAAATTTGGAAAACTCAGCAGTGGCCACAGGACTGGAAAAGGTCAATTTTCGTTCCAATCCCAAAGAAAGGCAATGCCAAAGAATGCTCAAACTACTGCACAATTGTACTCATCTCACACGCTAGTAAAGTAATGCTCAAAATTCTCCAAGCCAGGCTTCAGCAATACATGAACCATGAATTTCCTGATGTTCAAGCTGGTTTTAGAAAAGGCAGAGGAACCAGAGACCAAATTGCCAACATCTGCTGGATTATGGAAAAAGCAAAAGAGTTCCAGAAAAACACCAACTTCTGCTTTATTGTCTCTGCCAAAGCCTTTGACTATGTGGATCACAATAATCTGTGGAAAATTCTTCAAGAGTTGGGAATACCAGACCACCTGACCTGCCTCTTCAGAAACCTGCATACAGGTCAGGAAGCAACAGTTAGAACTGGACATGGAACAACAGACTGGTTCCAAATAGGAAAAGGAGTACGTAAAGGCTGTATATTGTCACCCTGCTTATTTAACTTATATGCAGAGTGCATAATGAGAAATACTGGGCTGGAAGTAGCAGAAGCTGGAATCAAGACTGCCGGGAGAAATATCAATAACCTCAGATATGCAGATGACACGACCCTTATGGCAGAAAGTGAAGAGGAACTAAAAAGCCTCTTGATGAAGGTGACAGAGGAGAGTGAAAAAGTTGGCTTAAAGTTCAACATTCAGAAAACTAAGATCATGGCATCCAGTCCCATCACTTCATGGGAAATAGATGGGGAAACAGTAGAAACAGGGCAGACTTTAGTTTTCTGGGCTCCAAAATCACTGCAGATGGTGATTGCAGCCATGAAATTAAAAGACACTTGTTCCTTGGAAGGAAAGTTATGACCAACCTAGATAGCATATTAAAAAACAGAGACATTACTTTGCCAACAAATATCCATCTAGTCAAGACTATGGTTTTTCCAGTGGTCATGTATGGATGTGAGAGTTGGACTATAAAGAAAGCTGATTGCCAAAGAATTGATGCTTTTGAACTGTGTTGTTGAACAAGACTCTTGAGAGTCCCTTAGAATGCAAGGAGATCCAACCAGTCCATTTTAAAGGAGATCAGTCCTGGGTGTTCTTTGGAAGGAATGATTCTAAAGCTGAAACTCCATTACTTTGGCCACCTCATGCAAAGAGTTGACTCATTGGAAAAGACTCTGATGCTGGGAGGGCTTGGGGGCAGGAAGAGAAGGGGACGACAAAGGACGAGATCGCTGGATGGCATCACCAACACAATGGACATGGGTTTGGGTGGACTCCAGGAGTTGGTGATGGACAGGGAGGCCTAGAGTGCTGCGGTTCATAGGGTCACAAAGAGTTGGACGTGACTGAGCGACTGAACTGAACTGATCTGAATGCATGTGTTAGAAATGAAGAAATGTGTAAAGTCAATATCCTAAATTTTCTTCATAGAAAATCAGGAAAAGAGGAGTAAATTAAATTCTAAGTAAGCAGAATAAAAGAGAGAGAATTCAAATTACTAATATCAGAAATAAATGCTGGAGAGGGTGTGGAGAAAAGGGAACACACTTTCACTGTTGGTGGGAATGCAAACTAGTACAGCCACTATGGAGAACAGTGTGGAGATTCCTTAAAAAACTGGAAATAGAACTGCCTTATGATCCAGCAATCCCACTGCTGGGCATACACACTGAGGAAACCAAAAGGGAAAGAGACACGTGTACCCCAATGTTCATCGCAGCACTGTTTATAATAGCCAGGACATGGAAGCAACCTAAATGTCCATCAGCAGATGAATGGATAAGAAAGCAGTGGTACATATACACAATGGAGTATTACTCAGCCATTAAAAAGAATACATTTGAACCAGTTCTAATGAGGTGGATGAAACTGGAGCCTATTATACAGAGTGAAGTAAGCCAGAAAGAAAAACACCAATACAGTATACTAACACATATATATGGAATTTAGAAAGATGGTAACAATAACCCTGTGTACGAGACAGCAAAAGAGACACTGATGTATAGAACAGTCTTATGGACTCTGTGGGAGAGGGAGAGGGTGGGAAGATATGGGTGAATGGCATTGAAACATGTAAAATATCATGTATGAAATGAGTTGCCAGTCCAGGTTCGATGCACGATACTGGGATGCTTGGGGCTGGTGCACTGGGACGACCCAGAGGGATGGTATGGGGAGGGAGGAAGAAGGAGGGTTCAGGATGGGGAACACATGTATACCTGTGGCGGATTCATTTTGATATTTGGCAAAACTAATACAATTATGTAAAGTTTAAAAATAAAATAAAATAAAATAAAAAAAAGAAATGAAAGAGGGCACGTATATACAGATTCTCTGAACATAAAAGTACAATGAATCAATAATATAGATAAGTCTTTGCTCACAAATTTGATAATCTAGATGAAATACACTAACTTCTTCAAAGACACAGCCTGGCAAAATTTACACAGAAGAAATAGAAGAATATAATAGGCCTATGTAATTTTTTTAAAAAAACATTCAATCAATAATTAATAACCTTCCAAAGCAGAAAACACCAGGGCTATATTGATTCACCAGTGAATCCAACCAAATATTTAAGGAAGAAATTCTACCAATTCTCTTCATTCTCCTTCAGAAGATATGACATCAACATTATTCTAATGCGAAAATCAGAGAAAAACATTACAAGGAAAGAAAATACAGACTGACATCGTTCGTGAACACAAATGCAAGAAGCCTCAACAAAATATTACAAACTTAATCAAAGAAATATAAAAAGAATGCCACACCACAACCAAATTTTATTTAACCCATATATGCATGAAACGAGTTGCCAGTCCAGGTTCGATGCACGATACTGGATGCTTGGGGCTGGTGCACTGGGACGACCCAGAGGGATGGAATGGGGAGGGAGGAGGGAGGAGGGTTCAGGATGGGGAACACATGTATACCTGTGGTGGATTCATTTTGATATTTGGCAAACCTAATACAATTATGTAAAGTTTAAAAATAAAATTAAAAAAAATAATAACTGAAAACATTAAAAAAAAAAGACTGATTCAACATTTGAATTTTTGTTACAAATGCAAAATTTGTCTAAAAAATAAAATCTTAAAAAAGAAAATAAATACATGAAATAAAGGGACTGACTTAGGACCTGTGAGGCAAGAAAGCTGTCAGTGACGATTGCCACAAAAGTGAAATCCATGGATTGATGCATTTGGTAGAAGTATTTTGTGAGAAGGGTAAATGACAGTCCTTACCATAAGTTTTCTTGTCAGAAGTAGATGCTGCTTAGTCTTACTTCCGCTTGTCAGTATCTTGTGCTTTTGTTCCTATGGCAGCTATATTTCATGGCCCCACAGTTGAGAAAAAAATCAAAAAAGAATAAACAAAAATGAATACCCAAACACTGAACTACATCATCATAGTCTCCCACCCCAATTCAGACCCCAGATGCTATTTTGGGGTTTAACCTACAAACCTGACTTTCTGCGAGGAACCAGAAATGGAACTTTCCCCAGTCTTCTTGCTCCCTCTTAATAGTGCTGTGATGAAAGAAAGTCAGCATTAGAAAATGGTCAGTATGATATCAATCGTCATTTTAACAGCACCCCAAAAATGACTGAAACACAAATTGATACAGTCAACATCAGCTGCTGCTGCTGCTGCTAAATCGCTTCAGTCATGTCCAACTCTGTGCGACCCCATAAATGGCAGCCCACTAAGCTCCTCTGTCCCTGTGATTCTCCAGGCAAGAACACTGGAGTGTGTTGCCATTTCCTTCTCCAATGCATGAAAGTGAAAAGTGAAAGTGAAGTTGCTCAGTCGTGCCCGACTCTTAGCGACCCCATGGACTGCAGCCTACCAGGCTCCTCCGTCCATGGGATTTTCCAGGCAAGAGTACTGGAGTGGGGTGCCATTGCCTTCTCCACAACACCAGCTAATTAGCTTTAAATTTCGAAAGAAATGTAGTGACCCATGCATGACTAGGTACTTTGTTTACTCAAGTTTGAGGGGCTTTCCTTTCCTTTGATGATAGATTCAAATGTTAAACTGTTTATAAATTCATGTAATGACTTCAAATAATAGAATAATTGATGCCAGTTGTGTTCATTGTTCTTTTTTTTTTTACTTTGAATATCCATAAAGTGTCCAATTTGCTGTTGACTTATATAAGAAGAGAAGACAATCATAGCCTCCTACTTCCTGATAATCTTCTCAAGTTTCTATAAACTAGGAAAGAATAAATATTTATAAAATAGGAAAATACAAAAACTAGTGTAGCACTTTCTATGCATCTCCTTATTTACAACATATAAACCTCTATGTGACATATTGGACTTTGTGACATAACTCTTAGTGAACATTAGGAAGCTATATTTTTATATATTAACATGCTACTAAGTGTGGTGCACATATATGAAATTTCACAAATCTTTAGAATTAAAAATGGAGAAAAATAGCAGGTGAAGTCTTATTTTGCTTTTTGGAATGAAAAGTGTTCAGTGAATTTGTGAAGAAAGGGCTTCTGTAGAAGACAAAAACTGCTCTGACAGAATTTGGGGGAAATCATCCCAAACAACTGATTTTGTTTTATCATAAAAAATGCATGGCTCTGTAAATTAGAAGAAAGCAGATGAACTGAAGATCTGTAATCAAATCTCTCTCACAAAAAGTTTTGCAAGCATGCTAAGTCGCTTCAGCTGTGTCTGACTCTTTGTGACCCCATGAACCATAGCCCTCCAGGCTCCTCTGTCCATGGGATTTCCCAGGCAAGAATACTGGAGTGGGTTGCCATGCCCTCCTCCAGGGGATCTTCTCTTCTTACATAGGTCAAGGGCAAATTGGACACTTTCTCAATCAGTTCAGTCCAGTAGCTCAGTTGTGTCTGATGCTTTGCAACCCCATGGACGGCAGCATGCCAGGCTTCATTCAAAACAGCACACACACAAAAAGAACAATGAACACCACTGGCATCAATTATTCCATTATTTGAAGTCATTACGTGAATATATAAACAGTTTAACATTTGAATCTGTCATCAAAGGAAAGAAAGCCCCTCAAACTTGAGTAAGCAAAATACCTAAACATATATCTACTTTATTGACCTCTTCTTCCCTACTAAGATTCCTCTTAGAGACCTATACTGGAGAACATTTCTCCATAATGATGTAATAATTCACTTTTTTAAAACCTGTGGCAGCTTACAAGCTATTTTATGATAAGAATGAAATAGCTGGATGCTTGGGGCTGGTGCACTGGGACGACCCAGAGGGCTGGTATGGGGAGGGAGGAGGGAGGAGGGTACAGGATGGGGAACACATGTATACCTGTGGCGGATTCATTTCGATATTTGGCAAAACCAATACAATATTGTAAAGTTTAAAAATAAAATTAAATTAAAAAAAATAAAAATAAAAATAAAATTTAAAAAAAAAGAAATAGCTACTTAAAATGTATATGATGAATATTTTTCTTAATTGTAGAAAAACATTTCCTTTATGTCAGATGACACACACAGACACCCCCAGTATTGTCAGGTCCTCCTCCTTCTTCAGTCTAGAAGCTCCAAATTGTCTGCTCACTCAAGAAAGTAACATTCTGGCATTTGACTTGATTTTCTATTTGCCCATCAGATCATTTGCGTGATCACAATTATGGTAAACAGCATCAAATAATTCTTGTCGACTTTCTAGCTTTCAGTGATGGATATGAAACTGGTAACAGTAAAAAGTACCTCTGTTTTGCCGATTGACTGCCTCAGTACTGCTGCTGCTGCTGCTAAGTCGCATCAGTCGTGTCCAAACTCTTGTATGATCCCATAGATGGCAGCCCACCAGGCTCCCCCGTCCCTGGTATTCTCCAGGCAAGAACACTGGAGTGGGTTGCCATTTCCTTCTCCAATGCATGAAAGTGAAAAGTGAAAGTGAAGTCACTCAGTCGTGTGACCTTAGTAACCCCATGGACTGCAGCCCACCAGGCTCCTCCATCCATGGGATTTTCCAGGCAAGAGTACTGGAGTTGGGTGCCATTGCCTTTTCCGACCTCAGTACTATTTAGAAGTTATTTTTATGCTGAGGTTGGAAGATGTTGGGAAAGAGGAAGGAAAGGAGTTAGTTGTCCATTTATGTCTGACTCTTTGTGACCCCATGGACTGTAGCCCCACAGGTTACTCTGTCCATAAGATTCTCCAGACAAGAATACTAGAGTGGGTTGTGATTCACTTCTTCAGGGAAACTTCCCCACCCTGGTCTTCCACATTGCAGGCAGATTCTTTAACATCTGAGCCACCAGGGAAGCCCTTAGGATGGTAGTTCACTTTAAACTAGATGAGTCTAGAAAGTAATCTAATAGCTAACAGGTATAAGGGGATAGCTTATGTGGTTTTAATATGCATTTCCCTCATTAGTACTAATGCTGAGCGCTTTTGCATGTTTGTTTAGCCATTTGATAATAAGTTAGAATGTTTGTTTTTACTTCTTCATTTTTTTTTTAATTTTATTTTATTTTTAAACTTTACATAACTGTATTAGTTTTGCCAAATATCAAAATGAATCCACCACAGGTGTACATGTGTTCCCCATCCTGAACCCTCCTCCGTCCTCCCTCCCCATTCCATCCCTCTGGGTCGTCCCAGTGCACCAGCCCCAAGCATCCAGTATCGTGCATCGAACCTGGACTGGCAACTCGTTTCATACATGATATTTTACATGTTTCAATGCCATTCTCCCAAATCTTCCCACCCTCTCCCTCTCTCACAGAGTCCATAAGACTGTTCTATACATCAGTGTCTCTTTTGCTGTCTCGTACACAGGGTTATTGTTATCATCTTTCTAAATTCCATATATATGCGTTAGTATACTGTATTGGTGTTTTTCTTTCTGGCTTACTTCACTCTGTATAATAGGCTCCAGTTTCATCCACCTCATTAGAACTGATTCAAATGTATTCTTTTTAATGGCTGAGTAATACTCCATTGTGTATATGTACCATAGCTTTCTTATCCATTCATCTGCTGATGGGCATCTAGGTTGCTTCCATGTCCTGGCTATTATAAACAGTGCTGCGATGAACATTGGGGTACACGTGTCTCTTTCCCTTTTGGTTTCCTCAGTGTGTATGCCCAGCAGTGGGATTGCTGGATCATAAGGCAGTTCTATGTCCAGTTTTTTAAGGAATCTCCACACTGTTCTCCGTAGTGGCTGTACTAGTTTGCATTCCCACCAACAGTGTAAGAGGGTTCCCTTTTTGTTTTTACTTCTTCAAATTCTCAAATATTTTAGACATTTAAAAGACTAAACCAAATTAATGCAAGATAGTTCTAAATTATCTTATGCATTTTGGACACAATTGCAAGTATTTGACTGCTTTAATAATCCCTGAGGCAAGTTTTGAATAGATCTCCATTCTCCTTTACTTGTTTCTGCAAATGTACACTTAACCATGATCAAATCTCTCTCACTTAAAAATGGAATTAAATTAAACTTTGAGCCCTGCAGAGTGACATTAGCAAGACACTGGGATTAGAGATTCTCCTACTTGAATCCCTCATCAGCAATGATAATGTGACAGCCATCCATGAATAAAAGCACCTGTGTGGGAGTGTAAGGATCCTGATAAGACACTGTGAAACCCTGGTAGAGCCCAGGACAGCGTTGAGAAGGCAGGTCCATGCCTAGGTGGCAGGCTCACTGACTATGGTCCTGGCTACAAACCCAGAAGTAGCTTGTCCCACCCCATATAGCCTTGGTCCTGCCCCTGGTACCATTCACCAAAAGGCCCAGCAGGAATCACATCTCCCATTAGTGGGAATATAAGCTGGAATATCCATTATAGGAAAGAGAAATGAGATTTCTCAAAAAAACAAAAACAAAACTAAAAGCAGAACTATGATATTATCCAGCATTCCCACTTTTGTATATATATGTAGTGGTTGTCCCAGATGGAACCAAGGGCATAAGGGGCCTTTCCCTCCCTGGCTCCAGCCTATAAGCCCCATTTACAGAGACACCAGCTATAACTGTCCTACTCAGCCATTAGTTGGATGGCCCGGTAGGCCCTCCTCCCAACCAAGTGAGCAGCTGTCAACCAGCAACCTGCTACCAGCCCTGCTCTGCCACTGGCCAGTGCCCCTGAAAACCCCTCCCCTTCTCTCTATTGTATATAAAAGGACCCTGAATCTTGACTGAGATGAGATGGTTCTTAGAAACACTAATCTGCCATCTATTCAGTTGCTGGCTTTCTGATTAAAGCCATCATTCCTTGCTCCAAAACTTATCTCCTGATTCATTTGTCTGTCATTCAGCAAGAAGAATGAGCTTGGGCTCAGTAACATACATATATATGTAACATACATATATATTCATATATATATATATATATATGTTTTGTATGTATGTATATATATATATACACATATACATATACACACATGCACAAAGGAAATAAAAATAAGGAGCACACACAATATTATTTGACCATAAAAAGGATACCCTGATATTTATGCCAGCAGATGAAACTGGAGGACATTATTCTAAGAGAAATAAGCTAGACATAGAAAGACAAACACTGTATGACTTCACTTATATACAGAATATTAAAAAGTTGAACTCATAGAACCAGAGGCCATAATGATGGTTGCCAGGAGCTGAAGGATAGAGGAAATGGGGAGATGTTGGCCAAAGGATGCAAATTTTCAACTATAAGTTGAATAAGTTGTGGGGATCTAATGCAGAGCATGGTGATTATAGTCAACAAAGCTGAAATATATATACTTCAAAGTTGCTAAGAAGCTAGATGTTAAAATGCTCTCATCATAAACTGAAGTAATAATTCTGTGACATGGTACAGGTCTTATCTCATGCTATGGTGGTAATCATGTTGCAATATATAAATGTATCAAATAAACACATTGAACATCTTAAAGTTGGTGCCTAGATGATAATTCTGTATTGTATACTTGAAATCTGCTAAGAGTAGATCTTATGTTTTCATGAGACACATACACACACATCATAAAACTATGTGCAGAGGCAAATGTCTTAATTAACTTGATAGTAGTAGTCATTTTACAATGTACAAATATATTGAATCATCATTTTATACATTAACAATTTAAAAATCATAATTAAACTCATGTTTCCTTCCAAGTAACTCTTCACTTGCCACCTCCTCACTTACCTATGTTGTTGTTCAGTCGCTAGTTCAGTTCAGTTCAGTCACTCAGTCGTGTCTGACTCTTTGCGACCCCATGAATCACAGCGCTCCAGGCCTCCCTCTCCATCACCAACTCCTGAATTTCACTCAAACCCATGTGCATCGAGTCGGTGATGCCATCCAGCCATCTCATCCTCTGTCATCCCCTTCTCCTCCTGCCCCCAATCCCTCCCAGAATCAGGGTCTTTTCCAATGAGTCAGATCTTCACATGAGGTGGCCAAAGTATTGGAGTTTCAGCTTCAGCATTACTCCTTCCAATGAACACCCAGTACTGATCTCCTTTAGAATGGACTGGTTGGATCTCCTTGCAGTCCAAGGGATTCTCAAGAGTCTTCTCCAACACCACAGTTCAAAAGCATCAATTCTTCAGTGCTCAGCTTTCTTCACGGTCCAACTCTCACATCCATACATGACTACTGGAAAAACCATAGCCTTGACTAGATGGACATTTGTTGGCAAAGTATTATCTCTGCTTTTCAATATACTATCTAGGTTGGTCATAACTTTCCTTCCAAGGAGTAAGCATCTTTTAATTTCATGGCTGCAATCACCATCTGCAGTGATTTTGGAGCCCAGAAAAATAAAGTCTGCCACTGTTTCCACTGTTTCCCCATCTATTTCCCATGAAGTGATGGGACCAGATGCCATGATCTTAGTTTTCTGAATGTTGAGCTTTTAAGCCAATTTTTTCACTCTCATTTTTCACTTTCATCAAGAGACTTTTTAGTTCCTCTTCATTTTCTGCCATAAGAGTGATTTCATCTGCATATCTGAGATTATTGATATTTCTCCCGGCAATCTTGATTCCAGCCTGTGCTTCTTCCAGCCCAGCATTTCTCAAGATGTACTCCTCATATAAGTTAAATCAGCAGGGTGACAATATACAGCCTTGATGTACTCATTTTCCTATTTGGAACCAGTCTGTTGTTCCATGTCCAGTTCTAACTGTTGCTTCCTGACCTGCATATAGGTTTATCAAGAGGCAGGTCAGGTGGTCTGATATTCCCATCTCTTTCAGAACTTCCCACAGTTTATTGTGATCCACACAAAGGCTTTGGCATAGTCAATAAAGCAGAAATAGATGTTTTTCTGGAACTCTCTTGCTTTTTTGATGATCCAGCAGATGTTGGCAATTTGATCTCTGGTTCCTCTGCCTTTTCTAAAACCAACTTGAACATCTGGAAGTTCACAGTCGGTAAGTCATGTCCAATTCTTTACGACCCCATGAACTGCAGTGAACCAGGCTTCCCTGTCCTTCACTATCTCCTGGAGTTTACTTACCTATAGGGCATATCTAATAATATAGATCAAGTTCTACTTAGGATTAGATGGATCCTACTTGATAGCTAAACTGTTTCTCATCACCACAGCTGCAAAAACAGCTCTGCCTCCTGTGTTCCACTCTGTAAAATGACACTTCTCTGTCCACATGCTTACTTTCAAAATCTGGGTGTTAAAGTTGACTTCTCCCCTTCAACCCCATTCCCTGAACAATCAACTACATAATCCTATTTGTTACCCTGTGTAAATACCTTTTAGATAGAAACAGTTATTTCATTTCTCACTACCAAAGTTTAAAAGAGTCATCTGTTATTCTCTAACTAGTTTCCTTGACTCCTGGCTTGTCCCTTCTTCCTTCACTATTCTCAACTCAGCAGCCAGATAATCCTCTTGAAAATAAGTTTTAGTGTTGGGATGTCATTTTCTTGGAGCTTCCCAGGCAGTGCTAGTGGTAAAGAACCCATTTGCCAATGCAGGAGATGTAAGAGACGTGGGTTTAATCCCTGGGTCAGGAAAATTCCATGGATTAGGAAATGGCAAACCACTCCAGTATTCTTGCCTGGAGAATTTTGTCCTTGTCCTATTATCCCAAGGACAGAGGAGCCTGGCAGGCTAGGGTCCATTGAGTTGCAAAGAGTCAGATATGACTGAAGTGACTTAGCACACAAACAAGGCATTTTTTTATATGTCTTCCCATTGCCCTCATGATAAAGTCTAAAATTCCATGCAAATCTTGTTAATTCCTTAGCTCTGGTCTCCCTTGTTTCTAACCATTCCCCACTCTTAATCCATGCTCCAGATGTATTAACATGTTTTCATACCCATGCATCCTAGCTCAGACTTTGTCTTTGAAACATTTCTTCTTCCCACTCCACCTAAACTGGATGCCATCTAACCTTCAGTCTAATGCCAGTTGAAATAGCATTATTTTAGGTACTCATATCAATATGCTTATTGTGCAACTCACTGCATTTCCCTCTTGATCATATTTGCCACACTTCACTTTAATTATATGTTTAGTTGTTTGTAATCCCCACTAAATTACAATGTTAGAGAAGAAAGAAGTGAGAACCTCTTTTTATTTGTTGCCATATCTTTAAATATTTGGCACAAACATTCAATAAATCTTTTTTTGGTACATGAGTAAATGAACAAGTGGCAAAACTTTGTATTAGGAAAGATGTTCATGAATGAAAGTGGAGATGTGTTTATGTGGAGCTATAGAAAAATTTTATTACATCTTTAGATAAATTCAACACAAAACACCATATGTAGATTATCACTTGCTCTAAAAAACTAAAATAAAAGATAGGAAAATAGTAACAAAAAATGAAGCAACAATGTAAAATAAGATGAGGTGACTGGTGTTTCCAAACACATTATATTCACCAGTAGACTAAACATATTCTCAAGTGAGAAAGAGTGAAAGAGAAAACCAAAACCATCAACTTGCTCCTCTGAACATTGATTTTTATGGTATAAAATAAATCTTTCATTTGTTCTGTTTTTTCCCAGTTAAAACTGGAAACCACTCCGATGATCTGGTAGAACAGATTTTAAGATTAAACATGATTGTTTTAAGATCAAATGTATTCTACATTTATATGGATGCTTGTTAATTTTCTAACCTGGAATCAAGATTGCCGGGAGAAATATCAATAACCTCAGATATGCAGATGACACCACCCTTATGGCAGAAAGTGAAGAGGAACTCAAAAGCCTCTTGATGAAAATGAAAGTGGAGAGTGAAAAAGTTGGCTTAAAGCTCAACATTCAGAAAACTAAATCATGGCATCTGGTCCCATCACTTCATGGGAAATAGATGGGGAAACAGTGGAAACAGTGTCAGACTTTATTTTTTTGGGCTCCAAAATCACTGCAGATGATGACTGCACCCATGAAATTAAAAGACACTTACTCCTTGGAAGGAAAGTTATGACCAATCTAGATAGCATATTCAAAAGCAGAGACATTACTTTGTCAACAAAGGTCTGTCTAGTCAAGGCTGTGGTTTTTCCAGTGATCATGTATGGATGTGAGAGTTGGACTGTGAAGAAAGCTGAGCACCGAAGAATTGATGCTTTTGAACTGTGGTGTTGGGAGAAGACTCTTGAGAGTCCCATGGACTGCAAGGAGATCCAACTAGTCCATTCTGAAGGAGATCAGCCCTGGGATTTCTTTGGAAGGAATGATGCTAACGCTGAAACTCCAGTACTTTGGCCACCTCATTCGAAGAGTTGACTCATTGGAAAAGACTCTGATGCTGGGAAGGATTGGGAGCAGGAGGAGAAGGGGACGACAGAGGATGAGATGGCTGGATGGCATCACTGACTCGATGGAAGTGAGTCTGAGTGAACTCCGGGAGTTGGTGATGGACAGGGAGGCCTGGCGTGCTGTGCTTCATGGGGTCGCAAAAAGTCGGACATGACTGAGCAACTGAACTAAACTGAACTGAAGGCATCTTTATTTACCTTGGAGAGTCAACAAATTTGAACAGTGTGCTATGACAATAATTTGACTAGCTTCAGTGATTAAGCTTCTTTCCTTATTAAATACAAAATTAGAATTTGTAACCATTTCAGAGTCATAAAATGTAGTAACAATTGGAAGATAAGAAAATTGATTTTATAAAAATATCCTTTTTCAGCTTAATTAAAAAGTTTTTAGAGTTCTACTATATATCCATGTGGGCTTCCCTTTTATCTCAGTGGTAAAGAATCCACCTGCCAATGCAGTAGACATGAGATTGAACCCTGGGTCAGGAGGATCAGCTGCAGGAGGAAATGGCAACCCACTCTAGTATTCTTGCCTGGGAAATTCCAAGGAAAGAGGATCACTGGCGGGTTACAGTTCCTGGGGACGCAAAAGAGTCAAACACGACTCAGCAACTAAACAACATATATCCATGCACACACATATACATATATAGAACAACTTGTTTTTCATGAGGTTATACTTATGTGTAGTTGCCAGGATCAAACAGGATAGAGAAATATAATGACATATGACCAGTGTTTAGTCATTAAAGTTTTATTTGTCACAGTTTAGTTATTAAACCAGACCCACTAACAGTATTATGGAAACAAACTGTTTACCATAGAAAAGAGAGTTTATACAAATGTGGCAAAGGTAGAAAAACAAAAGTGTCAAAATAGCCAGTCAGAGATAATTTGTATACTATTTGATCCTGGCTGTTATATATAAACATAATCTCATGAGAAAAATCACTAACCATAATCAGTCAGTTCAGTTCAGTCACTCAGTCATGTCTGACTCTTTGTGACCCCATGAATTATAGCACGCCCAGGCCGGCACCCCACTCTGGTACTCTTGCCTGGAAAATCCCATGGATGGAGGAGCCTGGTGGGCTGCAGTCCATGGGATCATTAAGAGTCAGACACGACTGAGCAACTTCACTTTCACTTTTCACTTTCATGCATTGGAGAAGGAAATGGCAATCCACTCCAATGTTCTTGCCTGGAGAGTCCCAGGGACGGGGGAGCCTGGTGGGCTGCCGTCTATGGGGTCGCACAGAGTCGGACACGACTGAAGTGACTTAGCAGCAGCAGCAGCAGCAGGCCTCCCTGTCCATCACCAACTCCCAGAGTTCACTCAAACTCACATCCATCGAGTCAGTGATGCCATCCAGCCATCTCATCCTCTGTCATTCCCTTCTCCTCCTGCCCCCAATCCCTCCCAGGATCAGAGTCTTTTCCAATGAGTCAACTCTTCGCATGAAGTGGCCAAAGTACTGGAGTTTCAGCTTTAGCATCATTCCTCCCAAAAAACACCCAGGACTGATCCCCTTTAGAATGGACTGGTTGGATCTCCTTGCAGTCCAAGGGACTCTCAAGAGTCTTCTCCAACACCACAATAACCTGAAGCAATAATGTGTCTGATTGTCCAGTCTCTGAAGAATGGTTTCATATTGACATCTGAGAAACCTGATGCCTCTAAAGAAGCTTCAGTCAAATATTAGGTAGAGGTTAATTTGTGTTACTAGTAAACGGTGTGTGGGGCCATGGATTGGAAAGACAAGGTAGAATAAGCCTTCTGAGAACATCTGCATTTGTCTATCATCCAGTCTGCCCTTCATGACCATCTAAGAACAACAGCTTCCTCTTCACTTTTACCATCTAAACATTGTATATATTCCTATTTTGGCCAGTTTCAACCCAGAACCATATAGGAAAAAGAACTTGAGAAAACAAAGTTCCTAGACCTAGATGAGTTATTATGAGCATTTCTGAACAAAAAGAAAAGTACTGCTACAAAAAAAAAAAAAAAGTTCAATGGAAAATGAGAGAAGAAACAGATCTTATTCTTTATGGAACAAAATTTAATTTTGGCACACCAACATTAATCTCATCAATGTGGTCACACAAATTTCCTTAGGTTGATTTCAAATGCCAGTACTTTTTGCATGAACTACAGATAATTCATTAGCCATTTTATCTTTTTTCATTTAATAACTATTTAATTCATTCAAGAAATGTTTAGTAAATAGATTATCTGAGTATCAAACATGTACAGGGGATAGAAGTGTAAACAAAAGGGCAGTCTCTTCATACAAATTAAGTGGAAAGAGCAAAATAATAAAGAAATAGAAATATGTTTGTTACAGTGATGCAAAAAAGATAAGACTGCATAAGGAGTTTGAACATGAGAGGAACTAACATATCAGTTTCACAGAGTGGTGAAAGAAAAGCTCTCAGATATGACATCTCATTGGAGACCCATAGCAAAGGAGCAAGTAAGATCTCTAGATATCTGGCAAAAGAGCACTTTCGCCAAAGAGTGGAGCAAGAGTTAAAGCACCAGAGGCAGGGATATTTTTTTTTTCACATACTCTGTGGCTCAGCTGGTAAAGATCCGCCTGCAATGCAGGAGACCTGGGTTTGATCCCAGAGTTGGGAAGATCCCCTGGAGAAGGGAAGAGCCACCCACTCCAGTATTCTGACCTGGAGAATTCCACAGACTACACCCATGTGGTTACAAAGAGTCAGACATGACTGAGCAACTTTCACTTCACACATTTATATCTTCAAAACAATAATGTGGTTTGCAGCTAGGAAGGAAGGTAACGGAAAGATGACAAAGATGGAATAAGAATGTGATAAACAAACACTGGAGGCATACAGTGCTGCCTTTGGAGTCCATGTTATGAAGTATGGGATATTTGACACATGTACCTGATATAGTCAAGATGTTTATTTTAAAAGGATTAGTCTAGTTAGCATGTGGAAAATGGAAAGATTGGGTTTGCCAAATATAGCAGGAAACTTGGTTTGTTTGCCTGCTTAGTTGCTCAGTTGCATCCAACTCTTTGTGACCCCATGGACTGTAGTCCACCAGGCTCCTTTGTCTATGGGATTTTCCAGCAAGAATACTGGAGTGGGTTGCATTTCCTTCTCCAGGGGATCTTCCGAACCCAGGGATCGAACCTGTGTCTCCTGTGTTGTAAGTGGTTTCTTTACCACTGAGCCACCAGAGAAGCCCTGAATGGATCTAAATATATCCCATAAAGACCTGGAATCAAGCACTCTAGACTCCAAATTATTTTTAATAGACCCAAAATTCAGGTTTGTAGATAGATATCAAATAGTTTGCAAAATAAGATTTTAAGGCTTAATACCCTTATTGGATGATATTTTATTTAATTAGGTAGTACATACTGCTTTATTTTTTCTCTCTAAAGAGAAAAAGTGCACAAAAAGGGAATTAGCTTAAAGTACAGTATATGTCCCTTTTTATCTAAAAAAAATGTATTTAAAATTTTAAATAATGGAAGCTAAAAGTCTTATATCTGTTATAGTTTGTGTCCTCTATATAAAACACCAGAACTAGCAATTCTACAAAGCATTGTCTCTATCTCTTGTGAAATTTATCTTGGTGCTAAATATAAGGGTTAAAAATAATAAAATAGAACCTAACTATGATTTTTATATCTTTTGATATTCACCAATAGTAGTTTGATAAATATATTTTAATTAGAACCTCCACTAGGTGCCTGGTTTCCAGGCCACATGAAACAATTTTGACTTTTCCACTGATGTCAATTATCCAAGCTAAAATCCACCTGCTCTTCTGTGGTATTTCAAATATCATGCAACTGGTGAAAATGAAAGCAGTTGAAGTTATTGTCAATTTAGCTGCCTTTATACCAGACTAATTTGTATAGATTTATTACCAGTTCTAAATTATAGCATAATTTTAATGTAATGTCTGCAGTTTTGTGGTTTATGCTTAATTGCATAGAAGTGGACCAGTAGTATGAATTAAACAGCTGTGTTTTTTGGTTGAGATCACTATGTTAATAAAATTATGAGTTTCTAAAATACTTTGTCAGATTGTAGTAAATTGAACTAGCTTTTCAGTTTACATGATCCTTTAAAAATTTATTACTTTGAACTTTAAAAACTATGTGTCACAAGGCTCTACTTAAGCTTAAAAGAAAGCAAGCAATGCCTGTTGACATAGTGTTCCTGATAAGCCTCATCAAAAGCAACTCATTTAGAAAGCAAAGGTAGTCTTCACTAACCTCCTACCTCATTAAGGCTGAAACAGTGGCACAGGAATATATCAAGCTCCCATCCTATTATCATCTGTCTGAAAACTACAATGGTTGATATGAAATATAAGTAGAATAAAAATTGGCAGATAGAGATAATATATCTAATCACTGTTGCATACCCTAAATTGCTTCTTTTGTCAAGGTATAAAAAGTACTGCACAGAAAAAAATTATCCATAAAAATATATTGAAGTAATTGTTTACACTTTCCTTTGCACAAGCCAATCCCTAAAGCTCGAATTAAACTCCTAAATATATATAACCCCAACAACTCTCACAAACACATATGACACAAACAAGGCAAAATAGGTATCAATGTAAAGTACTAAGCATATACCATTTACTATTTGAAAAAAAAATAATAAATCAAAGTCAACTCCCGATATAAAAAAATTATTTAAAAAGTTGACTAACTTCAATAATTTTAAATGCCCTCAAATGAAGTTCATACTTCTGAAATAGAATAAGGATAATTCTCTCTCTCCCTCTCCCCCACACTCTCTCTTTTAAATACACACATACTTGATGCTAGTCATGACATAGCTGTCCTTTAGTTTTCTGTTTCTAAATATATATATATATATATATATATATATACACACACACACACACACACATATAAAAAAAGTGAAAGTGAAGTCGCTCAGTCGTGTCCGACTCTTTGCGACCCAGTGGACTGTAGCCTACCAGGCTCCTCCGTCCATGGGATTCTCCAGGCAAGAATACTGGAGTGGGTTGCCATTTCCTTCTCCATACATATAAAAAACACACACTCATATATGCATATATCTTTCCTGTGTGCCTAAAGTAACCACCTTGAATAAAACACAAAAATAAAGTTAAAAGAGAAATGACCACATGGAAAAAAATCTACTTGCAACATATGTTACACCAAATACTTAATTTTCTTATTATATATTTAAAAGATTCCTAAAATTAGTAAGAAAAACACCAAAATCCTGAGTGAGAAACAGGCAGAGGAGAACAGATGGATACCAGAAAAGGAAAAAGCAAAACATGTCTTAAATATATGAAAAGCAGCGATCTCCTGGAGTAGGAAATGGCAACCCACTCGTGTTCTTGTCAGGAAAATTCCATATACAGAAGAGCCTGATGGACTACAGTGCATGGTGTCACAAAGAGTCAAACAGGTCTAAGCGACAGAGCATGTCGAGCCTAGGAAGGGAGCTTTCTCTTCCCCCACTGCCCCAAATCTCCCCGTAGTAGATAGGGTCTTAAAGTTCTTCCTTCAGTTTTTCTGTGTCGGCATATGTAGCCTCTCCTCCAATATGAGGCTTTAATAAAACCTATTTTTATCTAGCAAATATACACCACTTAACCAGTCAATTCGTTCTGCCCTATAGTTTCAAGCTTCATCTTGGATTCCAAACATCTTTCTCATAGCACATACCATTTCTCAGAGAGAACTCTAGGCTAACCTTGCAGGCCTTAATATCCTATGACACTAAAATGTCAGATCTTTAGTATTACAGAGAAGTGGAGGAACACATTTTCACTTTCCTGGAAATGGGCAACTCTGGATCTTGCTGTGTCCTAACAGACTCCTTCACTTAGTGATACAAAATACAAGAGACTTACAAAGCTGGAAAAGGAACTCTGGAGATAAGTAAATCTTCCCCATTTGCCCTCCTTTTCTTGCGACCTGGAGGGCACCATATTTAAATCTACTCCTTGGGAGAGGGGCTCTGTGGGAAGGAGTCCTAACCAGTCCCAGGGCTGGAGAACAATGAACTTGGGCTGCATCAGACTCCCTACTGCTCAGCTCACTCATACTATCAAAGCAGCACTTCCCACTGGAATTTGCTAAAGCCCTTGGTCTCCTCTGGTTCTGGGAAACTTTGACTCTACTCACTCAAAGAACCAAATACACTCAAGTTTCTCTCAAAAGTAGGCAGATATCATTTTAAAATCAAAAATATATATAAAATAGATCACCAAAAAGGACCTCCTCTATAGCACAGGGAAATATACTCAACATTTAGTAGTAATTCAAAAGAAAGGAGCATCTGAAGAAGAATGTATATGTGTGTGCATGTATAACTGAATCATTGTGCTTTACACCTGAAATATGATATTGTACATCAACTATACTTCAATTAAAAAAGTATGTCTCATTGCAATCTACGATATTGCTGTAATTGCACTTTAGTCCTAAATTCTCACCCTCATTTGTTTATCATATACAATGAAAATTTCTATAAGAATTGTCCCACCTGTGTAGTTTTAATACTATTTCATAGCCAATATATTTCTCACAAATGTAGAAATTATCATGTACTTTTCCTGAGCTCAATTTTTTAAAGCAATTTTTTTTGTTGTCAATTTGTCAAAACAGACTATTAGTGTTAACCAAGTCAAATCAAATTTAAATGAATTTAGACAGCTTAACACAGGGATATATTCATATGCAAAGCACACAATAGTCAAATCAGATAGAGAAGTTAACATAAGAAATTTTGTAGAAAGAAAATCACATCAAGTGCAACTTACCATAATTGACTGATTTTAAATCACTTTTATTTCAAAGTTAGATTTAATCTTCCAAGGATAGCTTTATTTCAACATAAAAATCAGAACCCTTTGAATCTTTTTTTCCTCCCTTTTTCATCTTGTTTTTTTTAATCCACTAGGTGGGTAAATTTCTGTCTGGCAAGATTTCATTATCTTCTCCTTTGATTAGGAATCATTGCAATTTGTAGTACTTTCTTTACCCCCTTTGAAAGGACTTCAGTTTTGTTGGTTTAATAAATATGCTAATATCTGTTACAGGAATAAAACTCAAAGGGGATTAGAGCAGGTTCTAGTGTGGAGAAGATATTTTATTTTTCTTCCCATCATATATTGTCAATTTCTAAAGGGAGAGGCTGCCTAGAATTTTTTAATAATTCTTATAGAGTCCATCGCAGTCATTTTTATTATATTTAACAATATGAACAATTTTTGTTGAATGGCTAGTGTGTAATGAATGCTAAGTGCCGCACTGAAGGCATGTCAAAGTATCTCTCTAATGCTAACACCAAAAAACTAAACAATTACAGCTAAGGACTAACTATTCTGACTATTAGTGTGGGGTAGTTTGAATGGGACTTGAAATCTGTTTTTGATAAATTGCTAAATGAAGTTTGAGAAATTGATGCCTAAGGAATCAGTTCATTAAGATGAATATGATTTACCCAGGTAATGTATGTATGCAGCCCAAAGAAATGTGAATAATTATATCTGTTCTGTCTATAATATTCATAATTCATTTTTATTAACATCTTTGTTCAGTTCCCATGACTTTCTTCTGCACAAATTCTACACATTTTCCTTTTTTCTTTCTTATTTCATATTGATTTGCTGATATTATTTATATACATATTTGTGAAAGGCTATGCATATAATGGTTACAAGTGAGAATTTGGACTTTTGGACCACTACCTGCATCTGAATCTCAGCTCTGCCATGCATAATCACTGTGACCCTGACCAAATTCTTTAACATCTCAATGCTTCAGTTTCCTCATCCATAAAATAGGATAAATAATGATATCAATCACGCAGGGGAAATGTGATGGTAAAAATCATCAGTATATGCAAAATGCATAGAAAGAAATTTGTACATAGTAAACTGCTTATAAGTGATTGCTATTATGTTATTAGATAATAGACACTAATTTTAGTAGTGTGCATAGGTGCAAAGTCTCTTCAGTCATGTCTGACTCTGTGACCCCATGAACTGTAGCCCACCAGACTCCTCTGTCCATGGAATTCTCCAGGCAAGAATACTGGAGTGGGTTGCTACCCTCTCCTCCAGGGAATCTTCCTGACCAGGGATCAAACTCAGGTATCCTGTGTCTACTGCATTGCAGGTGGATTCTTTACTGCTGAGCCACCAGGAAAGCCCAATTTTAGTGGCAGTCTGCTACCAACTGCTGTCTAAAAAAGCTATCAAACACCTTTTCTATATTTCAACAGCTCCCTGAATTGTGACTCTTGCTTTCCCAAATTGAAACCCTACGCTTCTAATCACCTTTTCTGTTAGCTTGCAGACATGTGACAGGTTCTGCCAGTCTGATGCACCCCTGTGAGTCTCTGATTCATATGTAAGTCACATCTGAAAACCAGCCAAATATATGGCATCCAATTTTCTGGAGCACACAGAAGCAAGGGCAGTGAGTTTATGAGGCTGACAATAATGAAGACCTTTTGTTCTTTAGAGGTACACCTAAAGGCATTTGGAATGGTCCAGAGTTTGATATATTATTGTAAGTATCCTACAATATAGACTCTAACAAACCTAGACTGTTCTGAACTTCTGCTAATAGAACTGTTTACATTTACACAGGGAAGTTTGGGAAGGCACTGCCGGGGTCCAGCCCCAGTTGATCCAGGGTATTCAAAGGAGAAACAGAGTAGGCGAGGGTCAGGAAACAACTGCTTAATTAAACTTTAATTAAGGATATAAAGAATAATAGAATGAGGATAGCTCAGTAGGAAAATTCAGTGGAGAAAAGAGGCTGAGTAGCTTGGTTTACGCGGGAGACCAATAAAACTTCAAGACAAGAAGTTTGCACCACTTACATAGGCCGCAGGCGTCCTTCCGTTCTCCCAAAGGAGAGGAGACACTGAGGCCTCCCCGGTGGGATCTTAGAAGCCCAGGCATAATTAGCAAGCATGGCGGGTTCCGCGCTCCAGATGGAGACTCAGCCAGAATTTGAGAGAGAGAGCGACATGCGGAGACCAAGTTTCAGTGAACAAGGTCCGCACTTTATTTTCCAAAGTAGTTTTTATACTTTAAGTTATGCATAGAGGATAATGGGGGAAGGGGTGGAGTCATGCAAGGACAGCAGTTCCTGGTCCTAATCGAAGCCAGGCTTTCAAACTTATCATATGCAAAAGTTCAGGTGATTGACATCATCTTCTGGCTAGGAGGCCTGTTAACATTTTAAGAAACTTATTTTTCTCTAAAGGTGATTATTCCAAAGTCAGGCACCAGCCTCCAAAAGTCAGGCACCAGCCTCCAAAAAAGCACTGGACAAAGCTGCATTTTACATTTCTATACACCCGTTATATCAATCAATACACCACCAAGGACACAGTAGGTAAGGAGTATGGGGACTTGGCAGCAAACATTGGCTCAGTGAAAAACCCTTCACCAGTACAATTTCTAATCAATCTTTTAACTACTCAAAAGAATCTGTGTTTAGACAGTTTAGAACATCTCCTGCTTCTCACAGTTGGGAGGCTCTGAACAATCACATGTGGCCAGAAAAACCTATTCAGGCAGGCTAGAGGACTTCCAAAGGAGTTTGTAGGTTGAAACACTGTCACACCCAGGAATTATTAACTGGAGCTGTAAGCTAACTCTCTTTTCAGAGAGAGGTAGTGGGGGACAGCCCCCCATAAAGTCAGAGGTGTAGGTGAAAGCACAAAGCAGAAAGTAGGCAGACTCTGGTTTTGGGTGTAGATGCTCGAGAATTTCCAGGGGGACTCCTGAGGCTCGATCCCGCCTTTGCGTATGCCGAGCCTCCTTCCTCATGACTTTTGCCACGGGCGGAGTGCCTCACGCTGGCTCCCAGCAGTGATAGAATTCTAGTTGAGCTATTCCAGATCCTGAAAGATGATGCTGTGGAAAGTGCTGCACTCAATATGCAATATGCCGGCTCCCGGCAAGGCACCAAAACGTGCATATGACATGTGCTTAGGCTGACTTCAAGGGTTTCAAGCTGTGAGGCCTGAGGTTCTTGTGAGGTTGTTTCTTAGTCGCTCAGTCATGTCCAACTCTCTGCGACCCCATGGGCTATATAGCCCACCATGCTTGTCTGTCCACAGGATTTCCCAGGCAAGAATACTGAAATGGGTTGTCATTTCCTTCTCCAGGGGATCTTCCTGACCCAGGGATCAAACCTCCTGTCTCCTGCGCTGGCAAGCAGAGTCTTTACCACTGAGCCACCAGGGAGGCCCTTTTGTGAGGTAATTTAAAAGAAACAAACAAAAAAACATGTCAGTGCATTGCATGCCTGTGTACTAAATAAGTCCATGACAGGATCGAGTATGTTTTCCTTAGGAACAGAAACATTGTGAAAGTGATGAAGGGACGAGCATAAAATCAGAACCGGAATTTTAAAATAAAGCTTTTCTGAGTAACTAAACAATTTCAAAACTAACACAATAAGTTAAATGACTATGGCAGCCCTTTCTTAGTTGTGAATGAAGTATTGGGCTTTAGTCGCTCAACCACTTAGTCCTTTGGTATGGTCTGGGAATTGTTCCTTGAAGCTTATAAGTATTACTTGATAAATACTTCCTGCTTAAATCTATGAGAGTGGAGTCGATTGAGTTAAGAGTAGGAAGGGTGGCCAATATAGTAATTGACTTCAGAGGAAATTTCAGGCATTCAGCATTCAAAAAAAGGGGGGAGATTGGTGTTTTGAAATGGGTCATTTCATTGAGTGAGTCTGAAGTCAGTAAGGAGAAAATGAATTAGTATTAGAGGATTAATGGGCTTCCCAGGTAGCACTAGCAGTAAGGAACCTACTTGCCAATAAAGGAGATCTAAGAAATGCAGGTTCAATCCCTGGGTCAGGAAGATCCCCTGGACAAGGGTATGTCAACCCACACAAGTATTCTTGCCTGGTGGGCTACAGTCCATAAGGTTTCAGAGTTGGACACAACTGAAGTGACTTAGCACGTGGCACATTGAGGAGGAATGCTGGGATTCCACAGCACATAATGACAAAACACTGACTTGATCACTCAGAATGAAGACTGTATTAATCTTTTGAGGATTTGGTATTTACCACTTACACCATTTTAATGGATATCAAAAACACCAGGGCTCTTTTGTACATAGATTGCTTCTAGCAGTCCTGGAGAGCTTAAAAAATAATTTAACAGCTCAAAGTTTCAAATTATTACTTTGGCCATTATCAGATAAATAAGATTCTTAAGACATACTTAAAACTTTTTTTTTTTTTTTTTTAATTTTGTCATTTAACAACAGGGCTTTCACAACACAGAACCTGCTGTTGTCAGTACTGAGCTTCAGGTAGAATTCACAACTGCTTTATGCCTCTTTCCTTAATCATTTATTCATTCAACAGATATCTCTAGCCAACCATATGTAAAGCACTAACACAGATGCTGCATCATATATATTCAAGAAATAGGTGAGTTGTCTATCTTCAAACCTCAGAAAATAAATAAGAGAACAGGTATTAATAAAAAAAAAATGAATCTGGCTAGAGAAACCAGGATGATGGGATAAAGTTTTATGGAAAATGATCAGGGAATGCCCTGTGATAGTCTTGCATACTCTGCAAAGCAGACACCAAGATGAGATTAGATGAGCATGAGATTTATTAAGGAAAATATCTGCGAAGAGATTAAGAGGCAGAGCCAAGAAGATAGAGAGTGCTTTCAAATTACCTATGAAAGAGAGGGCCAAGGAAGAATATTTGATTTTTCAAAATCTTAGGTTACAGCAGGTTTTGTTTTTGTTTTTTTTTGTTTGTTTGTTTTTTTAAGTATGCTGAACAGACATATTTTCTAGCCAAAGTCAGCTATATAAGGAGTTTCTCATTCTGCTGGAGGGCCCAGTAGAGAGAATCCCAAATTCCCAGACCATCAAACTCCACCAAAGTCTCCTCCTCTGGCAGAAACAGCTTCTCCCATTGTCCAGGGAGTCTCTTTCTGGCTTGACTAAAAAGTTTGAATGCTCCCACGTTAGGAAGTGACAAAGAGAAGGTACCTGTTCCCTGGTTGCTCAGATGGTAAAGAATCTGCCTGCAATGCAGGAGAACTGTGTTCTATCCCTGGGTCAGGAAGATCCCCTAGAGAAGGGAATGGCTACCCACTCCAGTATTCTTGCCTGGAGAATGCCATGGACAGAGGGTCCTGACAGGCCACAGTCCATGGGATTGCAAAGAGTCAGCCATGACTGAGTGACTACACTTTCACTTTCCAGTGCAAGGAATTGTGTTGACTGGGGAGGTAATTCCAGGAAGCTGGATGGTAGAGCAGGAAGAGTAAGACAGAGAGGAAAGCAAGCTTATTAAGGGCAGATTGCTGAAGTTATTACCATAGACAACATGGGGCCTGTCCAGCAGGAACTTTAAAACATGTATAGGACGCTTCCTAGAGTTGCCCATTTGAAGAAAAGGAGGCTAAGGAATTTATATAGTCTTCCATTATTTATTGGTTGAGTAAGGATGGGTAACAATAGTAGAAGATGAAGTAAGAGAGATTTTAAAAACTGAGGAGATCACATAGGGCCTCACAGGTCATTGCAAGGACTTTGACTTTTATTCTGAATGAAATGAACAGAAATTGCAGGATTTCACCAAGAGATGAGTAATAATATTTAAAAGGTGTCATCCAAAGCTGCTCTATCATTCTTCTGGTTCAGTGAGACCAGTTTTCATACATTTTTGTTTTCAAGATTTTCATCAACTATTGAATGTCCTGTTAATTTTTATCTTTTGATGTTAAAAAAATGAATGAACGACTATAGTTCCTAACCATACTTATTTTTCTAAATGAAAATATAGTATCCAACTCTTTGTGACCCCATGGACTGGATCTAGTCATCTGCCTGGAATTGGTTCCCAGTTTACAACTGATTCTCTACTATATCATAAGAATATCTATTTTGTTGTTTTCCATAGCTGGCTCTTAACACCATCTACATGGAAACTATGGAAACAGTGACAGACTTTATTTTCTCGGGCTCCAAAATCACTGTGGATGGTGACTGCAGTTATGAAATTAAAAGATACTTACTCCTTGCAAGAAAAGCTATGATGAACCTCAACAGCATATTATAAAGCAGAGACATTACTTTGCCAACAAAGGTCCATATAGTGAAGGCTATGTTTTTCCCAGTAGTCATGTATGGATGTGAGAGCTGGACCATAAAGAAGGGTGAGGGTCAAAGAATTGATGCTTTCAAACTGTGGTGTTGAAGAAGACTCTTCAGAGTTCCATGAACTACAAGGAGATCAAATCAGCCAATCCTAAAGAAAATCAACCCTGAATACCCATTGGAAGGAGTGATGGTGAAGCTCCAATACTTTGGCTACCTGATGTGAAGAGCCAACTCATTTGAAATGACCCTGATGCTGGGAAAGATTGAAGACAGGAGGAGAAGGGCATGCCAGAGGATGGTTGGATGGCATCACTAACTCAGTGGCATGAGTTTGAGCAAACTCCAGGATATGGTGAAGGACAGGGAAGCCTGTTGTGCTGCAGCCCCTGGTGTCACAGAGTTCGACATGACTGAGTGACTGAACAACAATGCCACATACATTCTCTTGGCTACATCCTTTGAGAAATTCTACCTTTTCTCATGAAAAGCAGAGACTAATCAGCCTGTTTTCCCTCCCCAGAAAATAAAAGACTCAGAGGCTATTAAGTAAATTTCTTAGTCCCTTTATTTTAAGCTAGGGTTCTTTTAACTTACATAACTCACTTTAAAAGTTTTTGTAGGCTATCTATGTGTCAGGTAACAGACCACTGTACTTAAAAAAAAAATCCCTATTTGTTTTCCAGATAGATTTTTCTGTTTTTAATAGAGCCAGGTACTTAAATCTTTAGAGGTCTTAACAAAGAGTCTAAAAGTCAACACCTTAGATTTGATCTGATGCCATGACTCTGCTTTGATCATCATGACTCTGATGTCAAGTTTCATTGGCAATGCTTTGGGTTTCATATTCCAGTTTTTAACATTTATTTTAAAGAATCTGTCCTTTAGCTGAAGACAAACAATTTTACTTCCCAGCTGATCACATTCTGACCCATTTACATTCCCTCTAAATTCTTCTTGCAAACTGCATCATTCTTCCTTTAGCTCAACTGTCTCTTCCTGGAACCTATTTATTTCAGGCAGTTAAAAGAAAGTGATAAACATTTTTAATCTTCTGTTTAGAAATAATACTGTGGGACTTCCCTGATGGTGCAGTGGGTAAAAATCTGCCTGCCAATGCAGGGGACATGGGTTCAATCCCTGGTCCAGGAAGATTCCACCTGCCACAGAGCAACTAAGCCTGTTCATCACAACCACTGAGCTTGAGGGCCCAGAGTCTGTGGTCCACAAAAAGAGAAGCAACAAGAAGACCGAGTCCCACAACGAAGAGTACCCCCTCCTCACCACAACTAGAGAAAGACTGTGCAAAGGCATGAAGACCCAGCAGAGCCAAAAATGAAATAAATAATTTTTTAAAAAATCATGTAACCAATGACCATTAGTCCATTTCTGTCCCATGTATTGTAGCTGACAGTTTTGCCCTTTCTCAAATCATGTCATTTACTTGACATCTTTCAGTATACACAAAGTTTGCTTAATATTTTTTCCAGGCTTTACTAACAGCACACTTTTCTACCAACTATGGAAGTTTATTGACTAACATGATCACACATTATAGGTGGGAATTAAGACAATGTTAGCTACAGGGTCAGGGGCACTGAAGGCACCAGTGCATGCATGGGACCTTTACTCCCACCATAGTTCGTCCTGAGGTCAACCAACAAGGAATGGAACACAGTCCTGCCCATAGCAGAAAATTCAATTAAAGATTACTGAGCATGGTCCCACCCATCAGAAGGAAACTCAGTTTCCCCCTCAGTCAGTCTCTCCCATCAGGAACCTTCCATAAGCCTCTTATCCTTCTCCATCAGAGGGCAGACAGAATGAAAACCACAATCACAGAAAAGTAACCAAACTGATCACATGGGCCACAGCCTTGTCTAACTTAATGAAACTAGAAGCCATGCCATGTAGGGCCACCCAAGACAGATGGGTCATGGCTGAAGGTGAAGTGAAGTCACTCAGTCGTGTCTGACTCTTTGCAGTCCCATGGACTATAGCCTACAGATCTCTTCAAGAAAATTAGAGGTACCAAGGGAACATTTCATGCAAAGACGACCACAATAAAGGACAGATATGGTATGGATCTAACAGAAGTAGAAGATCTAAGAAGAGATGGAAGAAATACAGAGAAGAACTATATAAAAAAGATTTTCATGACCCAGATAACCATGATGGTGTGATCACTCATCTAGAGCCAGACATCCTGGAATGCGAAGTCAAGTGGGCTTAGGAAGCATCACTATGAGAAAAGCTAGTGGAGGTGATGGAATTCCAGTTGAGCTATTTTAAATGCTGAAAGATGATGCTGTGAAAGTGCTGCACTCAATATGCCAGCAAATTTGGAAAACTCAGCAGTGGCCACAGGACTGGAAAAGATAAATTTTCATTCCAATCCCAGAGAAAGGCAATACCAAAGAATGTCCAAACTACCACACAATTACACTCATCTCACATGCTGGTAAAATGCTTAAAATTCTCCAAGCCAGGCTTCAACAATATGTGAACCATGAACTTCCAGATGCCCAAACTGAATTTTAAAAAGGCAGAGAAACCAGAGATCAAATTGCCAACTTCCCCTGGATTACACAAAAAGAAAGATAATTCCAGAAAAACATCTACTTTTTCTTAATTGACTATGCCAAAGCCTTTGACAGTGTTGATCACAACAAACTGTGGAAAATTCTTCAAGAGAAGGGAATACCAGACGACCTGACCTGTCCCCCTGAGAAATCTGTATACAGGTCAGGCAGCAACAGTTAGAACTGGACATGGAATAACAGACTGATTCCGAATCTGGAAAGGAGTATGTCAAAGCTGTATATTGTCAACCTGATTATTTAACTTATATGCAGAGAACATCTTGCGAATGCTAGGCGGGATGAACCACAAACTTCATTCAAGATTGCCAGGAGAAATATCAATAACTTCATATACGCAGATGTCACCATCCTTATGGCAGAAAGCAAAGAAGAACTAAAGAGCCTCTTAATGAAATGAAAAAGGAGAGTGAAAAAGTTGTCTTAAAACTCAACATTCAGAAAACTAAAATCATGGGATCCCATCCCATCACTTCATGACAAATAGATGGGGAAACGGTGGTAAGAGTGATAGATTTTCTTTATTTTGGGGGCTCCAAAATCACTGCAGATGGTGACTGCAACGATGAAATTAAAAGACACTTGTTCCTGTAAAAAAGCTATGACCTACCTAGACAGCATATTAAAAAGCAGAGACATTACTTTGCCAACAAACCTCCATCTAGTCAAAGCTATGGTTTTTCCCGTAGTCATGTATGGATGTGAGAGTTGGACTATAAAGAAACCTGAGCACTGAAGAAGTGATGCTTTTGAACTGTAGTGGTGGAGAAGACTCTTGAGAGTCCCTTGAACTGCAAGGAGATCCAACCAGTCCATCCTAAAGGAAATCAGTCCTGAATATTCATTGGAAGGACTGATGCTGAAACTCCAATACTTTGGCCATCTGATACGGAGAGCTGACTCATTTAATAAAAACCCTGATTCTTGGAAAGATTGAGGGCAGTAGGAGAAGAAGACAGAGAATGAGATGGTTGGATGGCATCACCGACTCGATTGACATGAGTTTGGGTGAACTCCGGGAGCTGGTGATGGACAGGAAGGCCTGGCGTCCTGCAGTTCCTAGGTTCGCAAAGAGTTGGACATGACTGAGTGACTGAATTGAACTGAATATTACAAAGTATCAGCTGTGTTCTGTAAGTATTACAAAAACACGAAATTGTAATCTTGCACTGTAAATACTTTATACATTCTTTATATCATTAAGAGGTATCACTAAAATGAAAGAACTCCAAATATACTTAATTCTTTTGCCACTTGGGCTTCCCTGGTGGCACAGAGGTTAAAGCATCTGCCTGCAATGTGGGAGATCTGGGTTCGATCCCTGGGTCAGGAAGATCCCCTGGAGAAGGAAATGGCAACCCACTCCAGTATTCTTGCCTGGAGAATCCCATGGACAGAGAAGCTTGGTGGGCTACAGTCCCCGGGTCACAAAGAGTTGGACATGACTGAGCGACTTCACTTTCTTTTGTCACTTGACTGAAGATCCCCATTCCATTCCTTTAAATCTTGCTTCCTAATTCCCTGAGGCTGAAATTCTAACTGAATGTAAATTACATATCTGAAACAGTTATTTAATAAAATAACTCCTCTGCTAGGACCAAAAATCCTTTGGAAAATGTATCTTTTGCCTTTGTATAAAATTGAATGGAATATTAGGTTCCCCACGTTGTCCTAACTAAAGAATAGGCATGTAGTCAAACTAGGTCAACCATAGCACTGCAGTAAAGTTTTTTATTTTTTTCCTGTGTCTCAAAAAAAAAAAAAACACCAGTGACAAAATTTTAATTAATAACAGTGAAAGTGTTAGTTGCTCAGCTGTGTCCAACTTTCTGTGACTCCATGGACTACAGTCCATCAGGCTTCTCTGTCCATGGAATTCCCCAGGCAAGAATTCTGGAGTGGTTAACCATTCCCTTCTAGAGGGGATCTTCCCAACCAGGGACTGAACTTAGGTCTCCTGAATTGCACACAGATTCTTTACTGTTTGAGCGACCAGGGAAGCCTCTAATTATTAATAAGTTCAATATAAAAATAATCCAATTTAGTTGTCAAAATGGGCTTTCTAAAAATCTCACCCTAGCATCGCTTACGGAGAAGGCAATGGCAACACAGTCCAGTACTCTTGCCTGGAAAATCCCATGGACAGAGGAGCCTGGTGGGCTGCAGTCCATGGGGTCGCTAAAAGTCTGATACACTGAGCGTCTTCACTTTCACTTTTCACTTTCATGCATTGGAGAAGGAAATGGCAACCCACTCCAGTGTTCTTGCCTGGAGAATCCCAGGGACGGGAGAGTCTCGTGGACTGCCGTCTATGGGGTCACACCGAGTTGGACACGATTGAAGTGGCTTAGCAGCAACAGCAGCATTGCTTAGGCATTGCTCTTAACCAGTCCTCTCTGAACGCTTAATTTTTACTCTGATCTCTCAGAATTTTCATTGATCACAGGTATCCATGTTGTAAGGAAATTATGGCTGGTATTTTGTGTGCTCTATCAACAATAAACGAGCTGGAAAGAATAGATCGAAAAGACATAGCTTTAAACACAAAGAAAATCAATACTCATCTCATCCAGTCAAGAAATAAAGGCACAGGTCATTTATCATTCAACCCTCTTTTCACTGTACCCTTGGTAGCTACAAGGTTTTTGCTGTTGTCATAGAATTTGATGATTATGTTCAGTCGGAGGAAGGAAGAAACACACACTGGACAAGTTAATTGCCAGACATCCACTTTTAAAACTGATTCAACAATAGTCTACCTTTCCATCCTTTTCTTCACTCATTCGTTGGTAAAGCATTGATTAAACAGCTACTATAGGCTTCCATAATTACAGGTGCCAGGCTCCACAATGAACTAAACAGGCAGCCCCATGTTTACAGAGCATGCATCCTGATGCTCGTTGGTGCTGACCACCTAAGTGACAGGGAACTCTATCCTCGAGTTCCTCTCTTTCTGCTAATAATCATGTTTGTTTCCTCAGCTTCATACTCTCGAATTCTAAAAAATTCCTTCAACAGGTCAATAAGTTCAATTACAAGGTCTTAGATGTCAAATTAAGTTTGTTCCTCGATGCTTGTAATACCTTTTTAAAACTTATTTTTAGTTGAATTTTATACTGTATCCAATAAAAATTGTTTCTGTATACATATCCAGGCTTCTCCAATCCCCATCTTTACATGACCAAATCTACATCAACGAGTGATATATATCCTACTCAGAATACAGATTAGAAATTGGTAAGACAGGTGAACTCTGGAAATACAAATTTGAGATCCTTAAGGAAAAGTATGCAGTCTGCAGAGAAGCAAGAATAAAATCCTGCTGAACTAAGTATCAGAGAGTGAAAGGATAAATTAGCAAGAGGATTTAAAAGGGGCTAGAAGAAGATTGGAATCCAGGGTCTGGGAGACTAAGGGAAGTTAGTTTTGAAAAGCAGGGAAAGTATATAATGTTGAATGTTGTAGAAATTGACATCTGTAATCATCTATTAACCCAATTTGCTTAGATCATTCTTTTGTTCCTAATTGATCAGTTTGTTCTTTTTGTCAGCAAAAGATTTCTAGGAAAGTGATTAACTAAAAGTATAAACATCCTTCCCCTGGGGGAGGGCATGGCAACCCACTCCAGTCTTCTTGACTGGAGAATCCCATGGACAGAGGAGCCTGGTGGGTTACAGTCCATAGGGTTGCAAAGAGTCAGGCTTGACTGAAGCAACTTGGCACTCATGCATAAACATCCTTGAGCTGGAAGTAAGAAATCTGTAGTTCAGTTCTTATTCACTTAGTAAAGGTGCTAAACATCTATGAATCTGTTTCCCAATCTTCAAAATAGTCTATATGAGATCTATTCCAGTGAAATGTATCTGTGAAGATCAGATTGGCATATATATGAACATATTTGTACAATATAATATGACTTTAAAAAGATGTTTATGCTTTAGAAAAAAAAAGATCAACAGATCTTTTTACTATCTCATCTGCTAAAGTTTAAATTATTTTCCTTTCATTTATTTAATCAGATTGAATGCAGAATTTGCACATGAGAAGGGATCTGTTATAATCTTTAAGACTCTCCTCAGAAAATTATAATCAAGCAAACCATAATTTTTTACTATAAAAGTATGATTGAAATTCACACAAGGACATTATCCTGAAATAACCTCTGGGAGACAAGAAGGTGAGACAATACTTACAAATGACTTAATATTCAGACTCCTTCTTGCAAGAGCACAGGAATCACAACTAACTGCTGAGCAACCATCGATGGAAAAATGCTGGAACCTGCCAAGAAAGATATCCTACATACAAAAATAAAGGAGAGGCCACTGAGTGCATAGCAATAGAATCAAATCCAATACCTGCCAGGTAGGTGCCCCACAAACTGGAAGACAATTATACCACAGAAGTTTTCCCACTGGAGTGATGGTTCTGAGTCCTGCATCAGGCTTCCCAACCTGGGGGTTTGGTAACAGGAGGAGAGGTCCCCAGAAAGTCTGACTTTGAATGACAGCAGGATTGCAGGAGTTCCACAGGACTGGGGGAAACAGAGACTCCACTCCTGGGGGTAGGGGGGAACGCACAAAAGTCTTGTGTGCACCAGGACCCAGGAGAAAAAGGCAGTGACCACATAAGAGGCCAGACCAGACCTACCTGCTAGTGTTGGAGGGTCTCCTGCAGTGGTGGGGATGGCACGTGGCTCACTGAGAGGACAGACACTGGCCGCAGCAATTCTCAGAAGTGCCCACTGGCAAAAGCCCTCCCAGAGGCCACCATTAGCCCCACCGAACAGCCTGTAGGCTCCAGTGCTGGGTCACCTCAAGCCAAACAACCAAGCGGGAGGGAACACAACCCCACACATCAGCAGACAAACCAGTTAAAGTTAGAACATAAAAATTAGAACATCCTTTAAGACCGTATAAAAAATCAGCTTGAAATGGATTAAAGAACTAAATGTGAGACCAAACTATAAAACTATCTTAGAGGGAAACATAGAACATTCTCTGACATAAGTGGAAGCAATATTTTTTAATCCATCTCCCAGAGTAATGGAAATAAAAACAAAAATAAACAAATTGGACCTAATTAAACTCAAAAACTTTTGGGAGAAAATATTAGCAAATGCTGTGACTGATGAGGGATTAGTTTCCAAACTTTACAAACAGCTCATGGAGCTCAATAACAAAAACAAAACAAAGCCCAATCAAAAACTGGGCAGAAGATCTAAATAGATACTTCTCCAAAGATATACAGATAGCCGAAAAGCATTGAAAAGATTTTCAACATTGCTTATTAATAGAAAAATGCATATCAAAACTACGATGAGATATCATCTCATACCATTCTAAATGGCCATCATCAAAAAGTCCACAAACAATAAATGCTGGAGAGAATATGAAGAGAAGAGGACCCTCCTACACCATTGTTTGGAATGTAAATTGATAAAGCCACTATGGAGAACAATACGGAGGTTCTTTAAAAAAACTAAAAAAAGAACTATTATGTGATCCAGCAATCCCACTCTTGGGCATGCACCTGTAGAAAAACATGATCCGAAAGGAGTCATGCACCCCAGTGTTCATTGCAGCACTGTTTACAATAGCCAAGACAGGGAAGCTCAACCTAAATGGTTATTGACAGAGGAGTAGATAGAGGATTCCATACAATGGAATGTTACTGAGCAGTTAAAAAAGAATGAAATAATGCCATTTGCAGCTACATGGATGGAACTAGAGATTGTCATGCTGAGTTAATTAAATCAGACATAAAGAGAAATTTGCATGATATCACTTATAAATGAAATCTAAAAAGAAATGATACAAATGAACTTACAGAACAGAAACAGATTCACAGACTTAGAGAACTAACTTACGGTTACTAGTAGGGAAGAATGAGGGAAAGGGATAATTAGGGAGTTTGGTACTGACATGCACACACAGCTATATTTAAGATGGATAACCAACAAGGTCCTACGGCAGAGCATAGGGGCCTCTATTCAATATTACAAACAGCTAAACGGGAAAAGAATACAAAAAGGAAAGATACACGTATATGTATAATTGAATCCCTTTCTGCATATACCTGAAACTAACACAATATTATTAACTATACTCAATATAAAATAAAGTTTAAAAAAAGAATGAAGGGTTCAGGATGGGGAACACATGTATACCTGTGGCGGATTCATTTTGATATTTGGCAAAACTAATACAGTTATGTAAAGTTTAAAAATAAAATAAAATTTAAAATTAAAAAAAAAAGAATGAAGCTACAAAGAAAAATAAAATTTTTGTCAGATAATTCTAATAACATCAACAACAAAAAAGACCTATGTCTCAGAAGAACAAAACAGTCATTCAAGAAGATTTTAAGAAAGTGTCCATTCATATCTGCTCTGGGGGAAGCCACTCAACCACCAGCTCACAATATGCAACACAAGTACGGAGGACTCTAGAGATAGCTGCCTGCATAAACTCATACCTGAACGTGCACTTTTGGGCATATATCTCTTGATACAGCTATGTGTTGTTGTATTCTTCCTTGTGATTAGTGTAGGACCTATGCTTATTCATCAAATAAAGCCATGTTTTAGCATATGAAATTTTAAAAATAACAAAAAAGGAGTTAGCTTAGCAAAGTCCACAATAAACATCTCAACACAAAACTTGAGAAACATTTGCAATAGTCTGCCTTTGAATAATCAGCTGTTCACTGCATTTTTCAGTCTTCCTATTTCATATAGAAAATGAACTTAAATCACAATACTTTTGCTTAAATTAATATAAAAGAATTTTCAGTCATTACGATGCTTTTTTTAAGCTAAAGAAGGTAATACTTATTTTTTTTTAATTATGTCATTGCAAATAATCTAAAGGATTAACTGCCCTTATTGAAACACTGTTTAAGAAAGCAGCACCAATTGTTTGAGTGACCTCATGTATTCCCTGGTGGCTCAGATGATTAAAAATTCTGTCTTCAATGCAGGAGATTTGAATTCAATCCCTGGGTCAGGAAGATCCCCTGGAGACAGGAATGGCAATCCACTCCAATATTCTTGCCTGAAGAATTCCATAGACAGAGGAGCCTAGTGGGCTATGGTCGATCAGGTCACAAACAGCTGGACACAACAGAGAGACCAACACACACACCCAAGGCTAAAAGCTTCTTACCATCCTTCTTTCACCATGAATGTAACTATAATCTAAGTCTCTAAATTTCACTTTGTTGAAAGTATTCTCAGAGCACACATATAGTTGAATGTATTTGTGTTATGTGCACACGTGGTATTTGCAACACATGTATACATGTTCAGAATCTCAGTATTTTCTAATCCCTTTTCTCATTCCTGCCGTAGACTGTGCAGTTGTTTTCTCAAAGCAAATTTATTTTCTCCAGATCTTTATTCTGCTCAGTCCATCACCTCCCTCACATCCTGATAAAAAGTCACCTACTCCAACTTTTCTTACTTGACAACCTTATCTAAATAGAATCCAGAACTTAAAGAACAAGTCTAACCTAGTTTTTCAGGATAATTTTTCACATGAAGACAACTGAGTTTTCTCTTTTGCAGGGTAAACATCCACTGGTTTTGTGTATTCTCGTCATTCCTGTAACTGTCCTCCAAATGCTTTCCATTTTATCATCATACTTTTTATTTGCCTGCCTAACACTCAAAAAGATACACTACCCCCTTCATGGAAGAGGTTACGCTTCTATTAAAGTACTTGCTAGCATGTTTGGCCATCACCTTTTACTGTTGATTCACACTAAACCTACTGGAAATATAAATACCTAAATTTCATGTGACTCTACTGAGGCATTGTGTCCTCCTAGATTTTGTAGTTATTTCTGGAACTCTGGTTTCAGACTCTACATGGGTATATATTTAGTGTGCTATATTTGGCTCATATTTGACACTCCAAAATATGTCTCTATGGTGTACGGATTAAGCTGATTATTTTTAAGAAACAGAAGATTTAACAAGTCTTTCTTTTGACCTCCCTTTTAGATGCCTAAAGAATTAAGATGAAGGGGCTGTTCCAAGAAGAGGGCCAGCATCAGAGATAACTACAAGGAATACAAGCTCACTGTGGCCAGGGAAAAACCAGAGTCTCCTCTGCCCCATGTTTCTGCCTGGCGCAGGAACATTCCTTTACCAAACATCTTTTTTTCCTGTCTCCATATGAATTGCTTCCCTCTGAAGTCCCAAACCCCTTCCCCAACATTCTCTGTTTTCTTTAGCTGAAGATGGTATTTCATGGGATGGCTTTGGTTATTTTGGTAAGTTTCTCAGTTTTCCTAGGTCTCTCCCATGTGTACATGAGGTATATACATGTTAAAATTTTGTTTTTCTCCTGTTAACATGTCTCATGTCAATCTAATTCTTAAACTTATCAGAAGACCCTAGAAGGGTAAAGTTTTTTTTTTTCCCTCCCCAAAACTCTAATTCTGCCCTCATGACCTGATCATGTCCAAAAAGTTCCTTCTCCAAATACTCACATTGGAAATTAGATTTTAACATATGAATTCTGGGGCAGTGGGGAAGGGGATAAGCATTCAGTTTGGCATTAATGTTTGATCCTGATATTTTAAAACAACAATAGAGTTGGTCAACCTATCAGCAAACTTGCTACCATCATATGCTAGGCAAAATTAACCACTGATTTACATACAATATTTTTAAGAGCATCAGAAATAACTGGTTTACAAATGTATACATATGTGTGCACACATACACACACAATTTTGTCACTTGGGATTAACCAGTCAGCACTCACATACACTCTGCATGTCTGCTGTTTTAATATCTTCTGTTCAGGCCCTAAGAAATTCTTCTTCATATCTCTTCCTATCAGTCCTCATAAGAAAACTATATCTGAGTGTCATGAAGGTTTGCAGATGGTATTGCTGTCATTGTTGAAGACAAATACTATTTTGCATTGTAGAGAGGACTTAGGTGATGGAAGTGCTTAGATAAGAGAAAAGGCAATTTAATTAACTTGTCAAATCATTCCTCTCAGATAGTGAAAATGTAATAGATACTTGCATAATGAGGTACAGTATTAACCATCTACCTCCTTTTGTTCTTGGTGCCCCAGTGTGTGATACCAAGGTACCCACAAGTTGGTACAATAGTCACAATAATAGCACACAGGGACTGATAAATGTTTTTCAATATTAGATGTTCTGTTCTGTTTTTAAATGTGCGTATTATAATTTAGACATAATATGCATGAAATAGGTATTACAGTTCTCCAAAGAAACAGAATCAATAAAATACATATAAAGAGAGAGAATGCCAGAGAGAAAAGGAATCTGTTAGAAGGAATTGGGTTACGTGGTTATAGAGGCTGACAAGTCTTGAGATCTACAGGTTGGGTGGCAAGCTGAAGATCCAGTTTGCCAACGTTTCCACTGGAGGCCAAAGGCAGGAAAAAAATAATGTCACAGATTAAAGACTAAGAAACAGAAGCAAGGAATCAAGGAATCCTCACTTACTTGGAAGAAAGTCAGTTTTTCCTTTTATTCGGCATTCAACTAATTGGATGAATCCTACCCACAATAAAGAAGACAACCTGCCTTACCCAATAAGCAGACATTTGGTCCTGTCCAAAGTGTCCACTGAGACATCTGGTCCATGCCAAAAGGCCATTGAAATTGATTCCATCAGAAATGCTCATAAATATAATTGGTCCATGCCAAATGGTCCTTGATATTTTATCCTGTCAAAAACACCCACACTTAGAAAGCATTCCCAAGTTCAAGTAGCCCACAAAGTTTATTAATACTATTGGTCTAAAGGATTAATACACAAGAGATAATATCACAGTTTGTTGGTCCAGTGATTATGCTGTGGCTGTATTCCATAAATAACCCTTCTTGCATCTGTAGCCTAGTTGGTAACAGCACATGGGTTTAGATAGATGGATTAGAGTTTGAGCTTGCACAAGAGTGAGATTCTTCCCTCACTAACAAGTATTAATTATGCGTACCAAAAGGAGTCTTATAGACAGAGGAAAAAGGACTACAGACCAACAGTATTAATAAATTTTGTGGGCTACTTGAACTTGGGGGTGTTTTCTAAGTGCAGGTGTTTTTGTTTTTTTTCTTCTCTGGGGCAGAATGACAGGACTGGGAGTGGGGAGACTACATACTTGAAGGAATGGAACCAGTTTGGACCTGATTTCATGGCTTCTGTCCTACAACTTGGGAGGCACCCCTGACCCTGATAGTGTGGTGATGCCAGTGAGCAGGAGGGAAGCCCTGCTCACAGCTGTCGCTGGCCCCACATCCTAGGAAGGTGGTAGCTGCCAGCACACTGCATGGCAGCTACAGAAACATGACTCATACCACCTCATTTCCAGCTCACATCCAAAGACACAGGGCACATGCAGACTGTATAGGGACACTCCCGCATAAGGACACCCCCTCAAGGGTGTCCCTACCAGATAACTATTTCATCTAATTTCATAGAGAAGGTTAAGCAAAATGAAAAGAGAATTCTGTCTTAATTGAAAGAGCAAGATAAACACTGAGAAAAAAATAATGAAAGAGAAAGAATTTACCAGATAAAGAATTCAAATTATTAATAATAAAAATTCTAACTGAATTAGGGAAGAGAATACATGAACACTGAGACTTTTAACAAAAAGCTAAAAAATATGAAGAACTATATGGAACTGATGACTAATAACTGAAGTGAAAAACGTAGCAGCAGACTGGGTGATATAACAATACATAACTAATGTGAAGGATGCTAAGGCTAAGTCGCTTCAGTCGTGTCTGACTCTATGTGACCCCAAAGATGGCAGCCCATGAGGCTCCCCTATCCCTGGGATTCTCCAGGCAAGAACACTGGAGTGGGTTGCCATTTCCTTCTCCAATGCATGAAAGTGAAAAATGAAAGTGAAAGTGAAGTCGTGTCCTACTTTTAGCGACCCCATGGACTGCGGCCCACCAGGCTCCTCCATCCAAGGGATTTTCCAGGCAAGAGTGCTGGAGTGGGGTGCCATTTAATACAAATCACACAATCAGAACAACAAAAAGAGGAACCAATGCTAAAAATTAAGAACAGTTTAAGAGATCTTTGGTATATTCCTTCTATGTCCACTTTCAGTAAAGTTTTATCACAAATTAATGTTGAATATTTTCAAAAGTTTTTTCTACATAATGTTTACTAAATTTAAAGAACTTTGTTTTTATGAAAACATTAAATAAGACAATTAAAATGTCTAAAAGTAAAACATTTGTATCATTTTATTTTTTATTTAATCTTATTTAACTTTTCAATTAAAATTTATATTATTCATTTAACTTTACAAATAATTTGAATATTTTAGTAAAAATATTCTTTGAAAATATAAATGCAATAACATCACTTTTATTGACGTCTACATTTAATCTAATTTTACTGAAATTATTACCAACTTAGAAAGCTTTAATGAAATTATTACCAAATTTGAAGACATTAAATATAACCATATTAATTTTTCCCTTCTTTAAATAATTGATAATGAGGCATTTAACATTTGGAAAAAAGTAATAACAAATATCAGAAAAGAAAAATTCTAAAAGAAAAAAAAGTCATTAAATATGCAGTCTTATTATATTTTTTAAAAAGCTGTAAATATTAAAAGTGAACATACATCTATATGTCCTATGTGAAATTTATGACGAGAACAATACCAGATCTTTATTAGATAAATATTCATTACTGGCAAAAATCATGAGAATATTAGTACATTTCCATGTGTACTCCAGTCCTGTAAGCCTGAGTTCCACAGCTCCAAGGAGGATGAGATTCTCCACAAGAGCTGTCTGAAGATCTAATTAAGTTGTCAGACATGCCACTGCAGAGATTTTAACATCAAAATCAGAAAGCCTGAGAGGAATGAAGCGGAAGATAAGGTGAGTAGAAGAGCTTGGGGTCCTAACCAAGGGACTTCTAGTGGCAAGTGCTGTAACTATAATTTGAAACACCAAGCAGAGAAAATAGCACAAGGAAAGTCTTGTACAATGCTAAAATTTATAAACTTTAACATGTCACTAAACAGGTCAAAGGATTCCAAAAATGTTGCTATGCTCAATTAACTGATTAAATTTGAGAGCAGAGCTTGAGATAGTGTTGCTTGAAATGCCAAGGTCAGTACATTCTTTTTAAAGGTATAGGACACCAAAGCATAGGATTGAGAATAAAAAAATGTTGATGGTTCATATGAAGAGGTAAATGGTCAGATTTGCACTTTAGGAAGCATAATTCTAGCAACATGGTTTAAGACAGGTTAGCACAGGATGTTTCTGGATAAGACTGAATATTAAAATTATTGTTAAAACACATAATCCTGCATGAGGCTGTGGCAATCAGGAGAAAGCATTTTACAGATTCCAAGAAAAGGGAAAGTAAGTGACTTAGGCCACCCTACATGCATGCTCAGTCATGTCTGACTCCTTGCGACCCCATGGACTATATAGACTGCCAGCTTTCTCTGTGCACAGGATTACCTAGGCAAGAATACTGGAGTGGGTTGCCATTTCCTGTTACAGGGGATCTTCTTGACCCAAGGATCATATCCTCATCTCTTGCATTTCCTGCATTGGCAGGCAGATTCTTTACCACTGGACTACATGTAGGTCACCATAAGTGGGTATTTATGCCAACCCACACTTCTCACAGACTGTCAGAATATTACAGTTCTCAGCAGAATTCTAGGGCAGGCTTATCACTAGGGGACAGGAAGATCTCCTGAATTCTGCCTTGGCCCTGAGAATCTCCCATTGCTTGCTCAGCTTTTCTCAGACTGCAAGACATTCTTGAATGCTCTCACCCAATCTTTGTCCTTTCTCTCAAATGTAATCATGCATCACAGCCCAATGGCTCTTCTAACCTTTCCAGAATTCACACCACTTTTTCACACATGGATAATTCCCCTAATAATATTCTAATGTGTTTAATCCCATCTTGGCATCTGTTTCTCAAAGGACCTAGACTAACACAGAAAATTAGAAGAAAATTACTGAAAAGTAGACCAATTTGTCAAGATTTTATACTACTTGCAGGACAGGCATTTACACAAGCAATTCTCAAAGTAACATTAATAGGAAATATTAGCTCATTTTGTGAATCAGAAAAAGGAAGAATCAAGCACTATTTAAATGTCAAATGGTGATCACGTTAACTTAGGTTTCACAAAGGGAGAAAAAAGTACTTGAAGGAAAAATTATGAGTTCAATCTTAGAACATGTTCAGCGTGAGATGTTATGGGCCCTCTAGGGAATGATGCTCAGCAGACAGTTATAATTATTAGTCATCAACTAACATAGACAAAGGCAAGAGAGACATGTTTGACAGTCATACAAATTAAGAAAATTACTGAAAAGTAGACCAATTTGTCAAGATTTTATACTACTTGCAAGCTAACAAGTTAGCCTGCTACCATTTTGTGAATGCCGGTAGAAGATATGGAACCCCTAGATCAGAGACAAACTGTGTATTACTCGTGGCAAACAAATTAGCCAGCATGTCAACAGTGCACTGGTGCTATGAGCCTCAGTTTTCACAGGGCCACATGAGGAGGGCTACATAACACCACACCTTGCTTTCTATCATTCATTGCTTACAGGGTTGAATTATAGAAGACCCTGAGCTTAAGAACTCCAATTCTGGCTAAAAAGTAGTCAGTATGGTTGTTCTTTCCTATGTGGGCAATACTATCTCCACTTTCCAAGGTTGTTTTCAGCTCAAACACCTTTGAAAAGATAGTCTAGAAATAAGAAAATACTATAGCTTACTCACGAAATGTACATAAAATAAAGAAACTTGAGGAAAATTGTCTCCTAACACAAATAATAGCAAACATATTGTGAAATTATAAAAATGTCTTCAAAAACTGGAATGCCAAAGCATTAGGTGCCATTTTCCACCTCAGGTTAGAAAAAGTGGTTGTGTACATGTGTATGTATTTGTATGTTTGTGTCTGTGTGCAAGCTTATGCCTGTGTTTTATTTTGTCTTCTAGGCCCATTCAGGTCTAGAGAAGTGTTGCAGTATTTAGTGGTTGCCATAGTACTTAAAATTGTTGAGTGCTTAAAACTAACAGAAATTGAGAATCCAAGAGTATACAACGTGGAAATGTCAGTCTCTTCAATAAGTAGTGCTGAGAAAACTGGACAGTCGCATGCAAAAGTTGAAATTGGATCACTGTCTTACACCATACACAAAAATTAACTCAAAATGTATTAAAGACTTGAATGTAAGACCTAAAGCCATAAACTGCCTTGAAGAAATGTAATTGGGTAAGCTCCATGACATTGTCTTGCCAATGAGTTTTTGGATCTGAAACCATAAGATGACCAACAGGTACATGAAAAGGTGTTCAATATTACTAACCCTCAGGGAAATGAAAATTAAAACCACAATGAGTTATCAATTGACTGTTAGGATGGCTATTATCAAAAAGATAAGAAATACCGACTGTTGGTGAGAGTTGGACATAAGTGAAACTTTGTGCACTGTTGGTGGGAATGTAAATTGGTGCAGTCACTCTGGAAAACAGTATGGAGTTTTCTCAAAAAATTGGAACTAGAACAACCATATGAGCTAGCAAGCCCACTTCTTGGAATTTATCCAAAGAAAACAAAAACACTAACTTGAAAAGATATATGAAACCTCACATTTGTTATTTACAATAGCCAAAACAAGGAAACAACTTAAGTGTCCACCAATGGGTGAATGAATAAAGAAAATGTGATAAACACACAAATACACACATACACACAGAGAGAATATTATCCAGCCATAAAAAAGAATGAAATATTACCATTTTTGACATACGTGGCCTTGAGGCATTATACAAAGTGAAATAAGTCAGATAAAGACAAATACCATATAATTGATATGCATAATCTAAAAACCAAACTAACAAGCAAGCAGACAAGCAACCAAGCTCATAGATAAAGAGAACAGACTGTGGGTTAATATTGTCAGGGGCTGGGTAGTGGGCAAAATGGGTGGTTCAAAAGGTAAAACTTTCCAGTTATAAAATTCATAAGTCATGAGAATGTACAGTATGGTGGCTACATTGAAGTACTGAATCATATATTTGAAAGTTGCTAAATAAATCTTACAAGCTCACCCACATGAAAATAATTATGTATGCTAACTGATTCAACTATCACTATGGTGATTATTTCACAGTATTTAAAAATATGAAATCATTATGCTGTCCACATGAAGCTAATACAATTTTATATGTCAATTATGCATCACTGGCATGCTGCGATTCATGGGGTCGCAAAGAGTCGGATGCGACTGAGCGACTGAACTGAACTGAAGAAAAACATATTTTCTTTTAGTTCTGGAGGCAAGCAGCAAAACAAAGGGGTCTGTAGCCCCTAGGAGAGAATCCTTCCTTCCTGCCTCTGGCAGCTCCAGACATTCCTTGACCTGTGCTTTACGGAACTTCAATCTCTACCTCCATCATCACATAGCTTTCTCCTCTCTGTGTCCTTTTCCATTCTTTTCTCTTTTTGATACTTGTCATTGAATTTAGTGAAGTGAAAGTTGCTCAGTTGTGTCTGACTCATCTCCTATATTCATTCATCTTCATGCTTTTTGAATTATCTTCCAATAGATCATTAAAATTTTATGTCTTATTTGTTTTCAACATTTGATTAAAAATTTTGGTTATGCTCTTTATGGATATCCAGATAGTTACATCTATCAATATTTGCCTGCAATTTAAATTGTTTTATAATATTTTTAAAATTTTAAATGTCTTTATTTGTTTTTATGTATAGAAGATCCTCTATCAGTCAGATATTTGATGGACATTATCTTTTTAATTCTCTCTACTCTAGCTTTTTAGTTCTTTAAAAAAACATGAAAAATACTTTAATACTTCTAGAATTAAGTATGGTATCTTGTACACAGTAAGGATCTAATCTTATTTTTTCTCTTTCTATGTTTAAATTTTTGTTTCAGACATTAAGTTAGCATGTTAAACTTTTTTTAACATGCAAAGTGTCATTTTAAGATTTACTTTTTATTCACATATTCATTTGAAAATTATTTCATTGTTTCCCACATTTTCCAAATATTTTCTAGGCAAATTCTAAATGCTGTGGAAATGGTAATAAAGGAAACAGACAAAAATTTCTACCTGGAATTTATCATAGAATGAGTAGAGATGAAATTTTTTTAATAAAATAATAAACTTTAATAATAAAATAATAATTTTTACTAAATATATAATAAATTAAAAATAATAACAGAAATAATAAGTTATGTACATATAGCTTGTTAGATGGTAATACATTTGTTATGGGGAGAAACAAACTGGGAAAGGAAAATACAAAAGCTGGAGGGAGAAATTTTATATAGAATTGTCACAAGGTGATATTTGAACAAAAAATGGTGAAAGAGGGAAGGAAATTAGTATCTAAAGAAAAAACTTTTCAATCAAAGAAAACAAGTGCCAAGGCCTTGACATGGAGGGTATCAATATACTTGAAGAATGAAGCCAGCAGGGCAGAACTGAAGTAAGAGAGACAACGGGACTCGGTTCTGAGAGGTACTGGGTTCAGATCATGTAGTATCTTGTAGATCATTGTTTTGAGCTTTGGGTATTCCTCTTAGAAAAATACAAGGACTGTTGAGAGATTTTAACTAGAGGAGTGGCTTGATCTGATTTGCGCTTTAAATGAATTAAATCAATAAAATAAGTTGAAGCCAGAGATGGGTGCTAAGCAGGCAAGTGCACTCATCCAGGAGAGATACCAGTAAAAGCTAGGATTCCCCAATGTGGGAGCAGAGAGAGAGAACTGGATTTACCGGATCTATGGCTCAGCCAAATTAATATTGTGTAGCAAGACAAGAGGGAGAAGGAAATGGCAACCCACTCCAGTGGAGAATCCTGTGGACAGAGGAGACTGGAGGGCTGCTGTCCATAGGGTCACACAGAGTCAGAAACGACTGAAGCAAATTAGTATGCATGCAGGCATTGGAGAAGGAAATGACAACCCACTCCAGTCTTCTTGCCTGGAGAATCCCAGGGACAGAGGAGCCTGGTGGGCTGCCATCTATGGGGTCGCAGGGAATCAGACACAACTGAAGCGACTTAGCAGCAGCAGCAGGAGCAGCAGCAAGAAAAGAGAAAGGGGTTATTAATAAGTCAAAGATTCCAATAATTGGTTATGGATTTTAGGCTGGAGAAGAAGAGAATGAGCAAGGTTAATCTCATTTGAAGTCAATGAAGCATCAACTTCAGGGCTTTCTCACTTGCTCTGCCTTCTGTAAGCCCCAGGATGAGGCAATATGCATGCTCAGTCACTCAATTATGTCCAGCTCTTTGTGACCCCAGACCTCATGGACTGTAGCCTGCCAGGCTCCTCTGCCTAGGGGACTTTTTAGGCAAGAATAATAGAGTGGGTTGCCATTTCCTCCTCCAGGGGATCTTTCCGAAGCAGGGATGGAACTTGTATCACTTGTATTGCAGAAGGACTCTTTACCACTGAGTCATCAGGAAAGTCCCGAAGGTGTTATAGCCATGTGTTAATAACTGTGATTATAGTTTAAAAAATCATAATAAGATACTCCAACCACAATTATTTAAGTTCACCCTTTTAAAAATACGTTATGCTTTCCAACCCTTTGTTTCACTGTCCTTCATGCCATGTGGTGTTGAATTCAACATAAAGTGAAAACGAGACCAGTAAAAATTACATCAGGATAACTGTGGCACAGGTATGTGTTTTGCAGTCACATTTAGCTGTTCTCATGTAAAAATGATTTCCAGGAATATTCCTACCACATACTATGAACCTTGACACAAAAGTCCTGGGCCAATGACCACACTGAGATACTAAAGTAGCCTAGCGTTTGCAACTGGATAAATATAGATGGTGAGTACACAGACAAATTGCACAGTGCTATTTAAACCTTAAGCAAAACCTCAATTGCTGTTTAAAGCAATTAAACAGTTTGCTTGTGTATGAAAGAAATTTGATACAGGTTTCTCCACATATGGCAATTTAAAACCTCAGTTGCTGTTACCAACTATGGCTTCCCAGGTGGCTTAGTGGTAAAGAATCTGCCTGCCAATACAGGAGACTCAGGTTCAATCCCTGGATCAGGAAGATCCCTTGGAAGAAGAAATGGCAATCCACTCCAGTATTCTTGCCTGGAGAATCCCATGGACAAAGGAACCTAGGGGGCTACAGTCCATGGGGACACAAAGAGTTGGACATGACTGAGAGACTGAGCATGCATATTACAAAGTACAATTTGGAAAGTTGATATTTACTTTTATAAGCCATTAACACTAAAACCAAATTTTTAGAAATTTACACTGGAAAAAAAATGTTTCTGGTGTCTCTCTAAAAATTATATTACAAAACCATTCTCATAAAAAGAAGTAATCACAGCTAAAGGTATGAAATATAAAGTATTAAAGGGTGATTTTTTTCATACGTGCCATTTTTTTGAATTTTTTGCTACTTGTGGTATTCTTCAACTCTTTAAAACTTGCAATTTGTTGAAATTTTCCTCATTTTTCCTTCTTTAGCTACATTTAGAATATTTATCTAAGGTTCATTTTTATTATTTATTTTATATTTAAATTCTTTATCCCAAGAAAGGCCTCTAAATCATGGGCAGCTCAGGCCCTGTCTAGACTGACCCTAGAAATGAATTTAAGAGAAGAGTGTTGGATTACAAAGCTGATAGTATTCAGTGGACCACTCTGTGTGGTAGAAGCTTCGTTGGGGTCAAGACGCTAGGGAGAGATGAATTAACAGTCAAAAATTATTATTATTGCTAATAGTTTTAGTCACTTATTTTCAGGCCAGTAAAAATAAAAATATACTTTTGTTTTTTGTAGTAATGAGTTGATCTCTTTCCATCTTTAAATTGTTAGTTCAGCTAATTTTTTTAAACACATTTACTTACTACTTATATATTTTATATGGAAAAATAGTTAACAGGTTGGATTAGATATGAACTTTGACTGTGACTTTTTTTCTGTAAAGGGCCAGATGGTAAATATTTTAGGCTTTACAGGTGATGAGATCTCTTTTGCAACTATTCAACTCTGCCATTGTGATGTAAGAGCAGCAATAGGAATTCCGTAAATGAAAGCATGTGATTGTGTTCCAATAAAATTTTATTGCCAAAAGTAGGCAGTGTTCATACAGGCCATAGTTTTCTAACTGCTGAACTAAAGAATCTATATATTTGCTCTTAGGTTGAAATGATGAGCTGATCTTATCAAAACAAGATTCAACAGGGATAAATGCAAATCTAGCTCTTTGACTAGAAAATAAAAAACTACTTAATTATGGAATGGCATTACTTGAATTAATTTCAGTTTATGCTATGCTAGATAGATTAGACAGATAGAGGATAGATGGATAGATATAGAAATATGTGTATACCTGTCTTTTTTTTCTAACTGGTTTAGTTGAATACAGGTTATGTTTCAAGTAGTTGCTAAATAACAGCAATTAATTTAAACAACCTTTAAATTTGTTAGCAGCAAAATGAAGCAGGAAGGGACATAATAATAAAGTGATCAGTCTTCCAATTTCACATGAACACAGTGGAAATTACCATTACTTTTCTGTAGTTACATGTCCATAACATATTCTTTGTGTGTGGCATTCACCAGATAAGACACGTGTGTGTGTGCTAAGTCACTTCAGTCATGTCTGACTGTGCAACCCCATGGACTGTAGCCCACCAGGCTCCTCTGTCCATGGGATTCTCCAGGCAAGAATATTGGAGTTGGTGGACATGTCCTCCCCCAGGGGATCTTCCCAACCCAGGGATCGAACCTGCACCTCTTATGTTTCCTGCATTCGCAGGCAGGTTCTTTATCACTAGCACCACCTGGGAAGGCCAGCTAAGACACAGGCAACAGAATAAAGGTACAAAGAACTCTTCTGGGGAATTTTTTTTTTTTTTTTTTTTTTTGCCGGAATATACAAGGCAGAATGGGAAAGAAAAATCAATCTCCTGAGCATTTCTCCCAAATGTAGTGAAGGCAGTCAGTGGTATAACTATATCATATAGAGATAAGTCTAGAGGTTTCTTGATTATTTAATTAAAGGATAAAAAAATAAAAATCTTGCAGAATCACAACAAGATTCCTGATTTTCAGAAGTCTCAAAGCTGAGAGAATTTTCTTTATTTTTTTTCTCCTGAAGGGATCTTTCAGAAGTCTTCATATAGGAGAGGCATATAGTAGGTAAACAAACTAGAGTGAGTTTAATAGTGGCACAGAAAAATTATTCAAAGAAATAAAACTGATTACCCTCAAGTACCTTTACATTATATTCTAGCTTTAAACTTGATGTAACATTTTTATGTGATTTGTATAGGGTTAAGCTCTTAATATTTATTAGTATTTTATAAGTGTTAAGTTTTTTATATACTATAAGATTCATCACTAGCACGGGGGAGGGGAATTTCTCCTATTTAATAAAAATGCTGATTTGACACATTTTTTAAAGGAAAGAATTTATGTGATTATATTAAAGTTTGCCATCTAGTGACAAAAGTCTCAAATTTCATTTCACTCCTCCAAGGAAAATCCAGCCATCAGAGGATAAACCACTTTGCAGCAATTGTGCCTTTAAGTAATGCAAATTTTTTTTTTAATCCCAATATATATGCCTTTGGATGGGTAGCTTTCTTTTCAAAGCAGTCACTTTCAGGGGCTAAATATTTACTTCAATAATTTTTCCCATTATTAAAACTTTTACTTTTTCTAGAATTTCTCTTAAAAATTGTCCTCAGGGGCTGGGTCATTTTAATAGCTGTTAGTAGAACCAACCATCATTTACAGAAGTCTATATTGAACACACTGTTCTGCTTGTTTCATGTAAATTCACCATCTGATAGCATCTTCACAAAAACCAAATGATGGGTGTATTTTTATGTCTTTTTCACAGATAAGGAAAGTTGGGCCATAAGAGATATAATCAATTGCTCAAGATGGCACATACTACATAAGTAGCAAGGTAAGAATTTTAAACCAAATTCATCAGCCTCAAAGTCACTACACCATGCCACCTCCCATTTAAGATAGATAATATTCATGTTCACTTTGTGTTGTATCTTGCTTCTAGTAAATACATTTGATTTAAAAACTACAATAGAAAAACTATTTAAACTATGATTTGAAAATAACTGCCAGTAAGATGGAACATTTTATGTCCAAAATGAAATCTTACTGAATATTAATCTTAAATTTTGTGTGTTTATGGCTAGGACACTAGCTGTACAGAAAATTCCAAAGATAAATTGAAATATGTATAATACCTTTGAAGATGATTCCACTGATGAAGAGTGCTCCACTGAGTAATTAGTCTTAGTACTTATTTAAATAACAAAAACTTATTGTAATACAGACCATCCTTAAGGGATGGCTATATATCAACGCAATGAATTGCCATCAATCCAGGAACAAATCATTGCTTTTCAGTCTTATTTTGTCCTCTTTAAAGAATTGTCAGAATTTGAAGATCTCTGCAACAATCTGGGTTAAAATGTGTAAAGCTCCTGCAGAGTATAAAAATTGTGTAATGATTAGAAGACAATTTTAAATCCACCATGAAAGTTGAAAATCATTCCCAAAGAAAATGTCCTAGAATAATTGTGTAATAAAATTTCTAGTAAGCCAACTGTATATTTCAGACATAATCTTCACTTTAACATAAATAAATGAATTACCTAAAATTGGAAATTATTTAACAAGCTAACATTTTTAGTGTATTTATTGTGTATGAGCAAAGGGCATACACTGATCTCTTCAATCTTTGTTGTTATTCACTTGCTCAGTCCTGTCCAACTCTGTGTGACCCATGGACTGCAGCACACCAGGCTTCCCTGTCCACACTGTCTCCCTGAGTTTGCTTAAACTCATGTCCATTGAGTCTATGATGCCATCCAAATCTTAAACAAAAAAAAATATATAAATAGTAATATCTTTCTAAAGGAGAAGACAGCGGCACCCCACTCCAGTACTCTTGCCTGGAAAATCCCATGGACAGAGGATCTTTCTGTAGTGGATGCTACGTTAAGCTGTCCAGATGGAGTCACCTATAGCCCTCTTTCTGGACCAAGGCATTTATCCCTTCAGCTGCTGGAATGAAGCCTGATAAATCTTTGGACCTGATTGTTTCTCCACAACATGTTCTGTAGCCAGAGAGACTGCCTCACCCAAATTCATGCCCCTCTTGGGGGAGAGTCCACATCGATGGAGTGGTCAGTGACCTGGCATCACAGCCCATGTGGCTTGTGCTCCTTTAGGTTACTTCTGAAGCACCACTCTAGCTCCAGACCTACCTAGCATCAGCTAAGAATTCTTTTCACTTCAATTTTGTTTCTTCATTTCCTTAGAGGTGATATTCCTGTGAGCAATCTCCAATACATCCCTTGAAAGCAAATCTCTGCAACAAAGTCTCCTTATAGGAAGCCTGACTTAAGACACATTTCTCTTGTATTAATGAAGAAGCTGAAGCCTAGAGATCAAGAAGTTCATTAGTATTTACACCAATAACAGAGAGTAAAGCTAGGATTTTATGTTAGAAAATGTAACTCCAGAGCTGCTGCCTTTAACCATCATATCATTTTACATACTCTATTAAAAGCACCATATCAATTTCAACATAATCATAGCATGATATTCTTGTGAGAAAAAATGCATTGGAGAAGGCGATGGCACCGCACTCCAGTACTCTTGCCTGGAAAATCCCATGGACAGAGGAGCCTGGTAGGCTGCAGTCCATGGGGTCACAAAGAGTCGGACATGACTGAGCGACTTCACTTTCACTTTTCACTTTCACGTATTGGAGAAGGAAATGGCAACCCACTCCAGTATTCTTGCCTGGAGAATCCCAGGGACGGGGGGTCGCACAGAATCGGACACGACTGAAGCGACTTAGCAGCAGCACCAGCATAGGTAGGTTATTCAAGAAAGTAAAGATTTGTCATGAAAACAATACATATGTTTAACTCATTTTCAGAATATGAGAGTTTCTTCAAAAGTTTATATGTGAATGCCTTGGAATTACAAAATATAAATTTTATGAAAATCTTAATGCCTCTAGAATACACACAAGAAACACAAAAGACACTTTTTGACAGAATCCATAACATGCATTAACACTAATTTTGGTTAGTTATAAATATTGCCATCATGTCTTTACAGTAAGCCATACTCTGAAGTTCTTTCTAAGCAAGTACAATTGTTTATCTGATTTAAATACTCAAAACACATGTATTGTCATGAATGAACAAACAAAAAATAATGCACAAATATTCTTGGCATATTTAGTGAGTATAAATAAAGAAGTGCTATGTTCTAAACAATTCTTATCTTTAATGACTTCTATTGAAAAGGGAAAGAAATTATTGGCAGAAATATAATTTTTTTAATAAAGAAAGCACACACACACACACATGCAAAACAACAATACCTCCTCAAAAAAAAAAAAAAGAGAGAGAAAATCTTATCTCAACATAGAAAACCTCTCCACAAAGGTAATGAGTCCAAAAGCAGTTATATTATAAATAAACAAAAAACCAAAATGTAATGCATTCCATAGACTGGTAATAAATTGGAAAGACTGGTAATAAATTGGAAAGACATATAGAAATCTTCCTTTCTTAAAAGCCAAGCAGATACAGCTCATTACATACATTTCTCAAGATCAATAATGATAAAGCATCAAGTAAGATGACTTGACAGCATTTTTGTTATGAATAATTTATGCTAACTCTACCTGGTAATTGGGATGACCATCTGCATCAGTTTACTGGCTTTATCCTGAGGAAAAATAAACGTGTCCTATTTTATTACAAGACATAAGCTAGTGGAGGTGATGGAATTCCAGCTGAGCCACTTAAAATCCTAAAAGATGATGCTGTTAAAGTGCTACACTCAATATGCCAGCAAATTTGGAAAACTCAGCAATTGTCACTGGACTGGAAAAGATCAGTTTTCATTCCAATCTCAAAGAAGAACAATGTTAAAGAATGTTCAAACTACCACAGAGTTACATTCATTTCACATGCTAGCAAGGTAATGCTCAAAATCCTTCAAGTTAAATTCCAACAATACATGAACTGAGAGCTTCCAGATGTACAAGCTGGATGTAGAAAAGGCAGAGGACAAGAGATCAAATTGCCAACATCCGTTGGATCATAGAAAAAGCAAGGGAACTCCAGAAAAAACATTTACTTTTACTTCATTGACTACACTAATGCATTTAACTGTGTGGATCACAGCAAACTGTGGGAAATTCTTCAAGAGACGGGAATACCAGACCACCTTACCTGCCTCCTGAGAAATCTGTTCAGGAAGCAACAACTAGAAACGGACATGGAACAATGGACTGATTCCAAATTGAGAAAAAAGTACATCAAGGATGTGTATCGTCACTCTCCTTATTTAACTTCTTTGCAGAGTACATCATGTGAAATGCCAGGCTGGATGAATCACAAGCTGGAATCTTGCAGGGAAAACATCAACAACCTCAGATACACAGATGATACCACTCTAATGGCAGAAAGCTAAGAGGAACTAAAGAGCATCTTGATAGAAGTGAAAGAGGAGTGAAAAAGCTGGCTTAAAACTCAACATTCAAAATGCTTGATCGTGGCATCTAGTCCCATCACTTCATGGCAAATAGATGGGGAAAAATGGAAACAGTGGCAGGTTTCCTTTTCTTGGGCTCCAAAATCACTGCAGATGGTGACTGCAGCCATTAAGCTAAAAGATGCTTTCTCCTTAGAAGAAAAGCTATGACAAACCTAGAGAGCATATTCAAAAGCAGAGACGTCAGTTTGTGGATAAAGGTCTGTCTGTTCAAACCTATGGTTTTTCCAGTAGTCATGTATGTATGTGAGACTTGGACCATAAAGAAGGCTGTCAGTCAGTCAGTCAGTTCAGTTGCTCAGTCGTGTCTGACTCTTTGTGACCCCATGAATCGCAGCACGGCAGGCCTCCCTGTCCATCAACAACTCACGGAGTCTGCTCAAACTCATGTCCATTGAGTCGGTGATGCCATCCAGCCATCTCATCAATGCTCTGTCATCCCCTTCTCCTCCTGCCCTCAATCCCTCCCAGAATCAGGGTATTTTCCAATGAGTCAACTCTTCGCATGAGGTGGCGAAAGTACTGGAGTTTCAGCTTTAGCATTAGTCCTTCCAAAGAACACCCAGGACTGATCTCCTTTAGGATGGACTGGTTGGACATCCTTGCAGTCCAAGGGACTCTCAAGAGTCTTCTCCAACACCACAGTTCAAAAGCATCAATTCTTTGGTGCTCAGCTTTCTTCACAGTCCAACTCTCACATCCATACATGACCACTGGAAAAAACATAGCCTTGACTAGACGGACCTTTGTTGGCAAAGTAATGTCCCTGCTTTTCAATATGCTATCTAGGTTGGTCATAACTTTCCTTCCAAGGAGTAAGCATCTTTTAATTTCATGGCTGCAGTAACCATCTGCAGTGATTTTGGAGTTCAAAAAAATAAAGTCGACAACTGTTTCCACTGTTTCCCCATCTATTTCCCATGAAGTGATGGGACCAGATGCCATGATCTTAGTTTTCTGAATGTTGAGCTTTAAGCCTACTTTTTCACTCTCCTCTCTCCCTTTCCTCAAGAGGCTTTTTAGTTCTTCTTCAGTTTCTACCATAAGGGTGATATCATCTGCATATCTGAGGTTATTGATATTTCTCCCGGAAATCTTGATTCCAGCTTGTGCTTCCTCCAGCTCAGTGTTTCTCATAATGTACTCTGCATATAAGTTAAATAAGCAGCGTAACAATATATAGCCTTGACATACTCCTTTTACTATTTGGAAAAGGAGTCTGTTGTTGTTGAGGATCAAAGAATTGATGCTTTCAAACTGTAGTGCTAGAGAAGTCTCTTGAGAGTCCCTTGGAGAGCAAGGAGGTTAAATCAGTTCAGTACAGTTCAGTCATTCAGTTGTGTCCAACTCTTTGTGACCCCATGAATCGCAGCACGCCAGGCCTCTCTGTTCATCATCAACTCCTGGAGTTCACTCAGACTCACATCCATCGAGTCAGTGATGCCATCCAGCCATCTCATCTCTGTCGTCCCCTTCTCCTCCTGCCCCCAATCCCTCCCAGCATCAGAGTCTTTTCCAGTGAGTCAACTCTTCGCATGAGGTGGCCGAAGTACTGGAGTTTCAGCTTTAGCATCATTCCTTCCAAAGAAATCCCAGGGCTGATCTCCTTCAGAATGGACTGGTTGGATCTCCTTGCAGTCCAAGGGACTCTCAAGAGTCTTCTCCAACACCACAGTTCAAAAGCATCAATTCTTTGGTGCTCAGCCTTTTTCACATCCAACTCTCACATCCATACATGACCACAGGAAAAACCATAGCCTTGACTAGACAGACCTTTGTTGGCAAAGTAATGTCCCTGCTTTTGAATATGCTATCTAGGTTAGTCATAGCCTTCCTTCCAAGGAGTAAGCGTCTTTTGATTTCATGGCTGCTGTAACCACCTGCAGTGATTTTGGAGCCCTAAAAAATAAAGTCTGACACTGTTTCCCCATCTATTTCCCATGAAGTGATGGGACCAGATACCATGATCTTCGTTTTCTGAATGTTGAGCTTTAAGCCAACTTTTTCACTCTCCACTTTCACTTTCGTCAAGAGGCTTTTTAGTTCATCTTCACTTTCTGCCATAAGTATGGTGTCATCTGCATATCTGAGGTTATTGATATTTCTCCCGGCAATCTTGATTCCAGCTTGTGTTTCTTCCAGTCCAGCATTTCTCATGATGTACTCTGCATATAAGTTAAATAAGCAGGGTGACAATATACAGCCTTGATGAACTCCTTTTCCTATTTGGAACCAGTCTGTTGTTCCATGTCCAGTTCTAACTGGAGGTTAAATCAGTCATTCCTAAAGGAAATCAACCCTGAATATTCATTGGAAGGATAAAAGCTGAAGCTGAAGCTTCCATACTTTGGCCACCTGAATTGAGGAGCTGACTCATTGGAAAAGACCCTGATGCTGGGAGAGATTGAGGGCAGGAAGAGAAGGGGGCGACAGAGGAGGAGATGGTTGGATGGCATTACTGACTCAATGGTCATGAGTTTGAGCAAACTCTGAGAGATAGTGAAGGACAGGGAAGCTTGGCATGCTGCAGTCAATGGGCTCACAAATAGATACAGCTAGTGACTGAACAACAACATTTTTTGACAGGAGGTTGTTTTGCAACCTGGAATAACATTCCCACTACAGTTAGATTCAAACCTTCCCACAGAAGCTATCTTTCCTACTGATTTTATTTCAAAAAGATGGTGCCCAGGTCCTGAGAAAAATATTTCTGGGTCACAAGGCCAACAAAAGATGTAGGTAGTTTTCAAAGAGAGGAGAAATACTACAAGTACGTCTAAAGTAAATGCTCTAAGAAAAAGAAAAGTAGGGGAAAAAACTTCTCTTATTTTCAACAAAGAAAATTAAACCTTTTATTTTTCATTTTTGCTTGTCATAATGAAAAGAACAGCTAGGAAATAGTAGTCCAGGCACACTGTAGTTTCAAGAAAACTCACAACAATTTCTATTTGTTTTTAACCCTTTCCCCTATGAAATGGAGTCTTTTCTGCCATATCTAAAGAAAGATGTCACAGGCATCAGCAATTACAGCCCTCAGGTATGAGCCAGTGAGTCCTAAGGGAATTCAGGAAAGAGAGAATACCTGAGCCAACAGTCTTCAGGGTAAAGAACCCATCTGCCAATGCAGGCAACTCAAGAGATGTGAGTTCATTCCCTGGGTAAGGAAGACTCCTTGGAGAAGGAAATGGCAACCTCCTCCAGGAGTCTTGCCTGGGAAATTCCATGAACATGGAGCCCTGTGGGCCACAGTCCATGGGGTCAAAGGTGCTCCTGCAGGCAATCGCAACAGCCATCAGACTGAAGGCATTCCCTAGAGTAAGGAATGGAAGCACAGGGTGTGAGAATGGGATACTGGCCCCAGACAGGCGAAGTGCTTATGAAAGTAATGGTTTCAGTAAGCCCAGACTCTTGTACCTTCCCATTTATAGAAAAGCGCTAAATCCCTTACTTGGAATATCTGGTTTTCCTTAAATCATAATGATATTTTGATGTTTGGACTACCTTACATTTGCTGCAAACTTCTATATAACCTGACTTCTCCCCTCACCTCCTCTGAACAGTTCTCTCAGGGTCCTTGAGATGCTGTCCCCTGGGCTTGAAATCTTAAAAAAAAAAAATACCACAAAATAAAATACAACTCTCAGCTCCTAGGTTGTGACAATTTTTTAAGTTGGCATTGCCATATTAGTGAACAAATACCTTGTTACTTGGTACATTGCTGCATCTAAACATCTAGGACACACTCTTTATTCCTTTTAAAGTATTTATCATTTGAGCCAAAATAATCTATTCTGTGTATAATAGCTTAGGTATAAGCCTGACATTTGGTTATAATTTGCCAAGAACATTTGGTTATAATTTGCAAGGAAAGTGGAAACTACATAGGTCTGTACCAAAATATTAATTATACTCAAGAAAAGAATAAAAGAATAGAGACACCATTTGATTCTTGATATTTAAGATTGGGACAGTATATCATTATTTGACCTTGAGTATTTTTCATTATTCTCTCTTAAAAATATTAACCAATGTCAAAACAAGGCAATGGACTAATGCACTTTGAGGGGAAAAAAGCCCAGTATATTTAATGCGGGAGTGACATATGTTTCACCCTGCTTCCCTACTCTTGAAAGTCATTAATACTTAACTTAGTCTATTTAGAATTAATTATCTCAGGAATCAGTGCTCCAATGACAACATTGTTAACCTACAGCCAGTGTCACAGATGGCTGAACTCAAATCTCTCCTTTCTTTGTTCTTTTTTAAACACAATAAGCCTTTTTTCTCCTGGAGAAAAAAGATTATATACATCATACCATACAGTCATATCTGCCAACAACAAAGGGTATGCTGTAACAATAATGCTTGAGAGATTGTGTAGAAAGACAGTATTTTAAAAGATGCCACTTTCAACAAGTACTTTTTTTCTGTTAAAAGACGTTCTGCAGAACAAAGCTCAGAACCCATGGAAATCAATTCCCAAATGCATCTGCAGACCCTCAAGGCTACTTCTCTGCTCTTTTGTCACTAATTGTATTGACAGCTGGTAGTTCTTACTTTGAGACAATTTCTCTTCGCACTGCGTATTTATTGAAACATGCCTTGTTGTAGTATTGACCTTACACCATGAGGAAGCAGTGATAATAGCTAACTCCCCTGGGTCCTGACAGATGGTTTTAGTATTCAGCATTGCTGTCAGCATAGGACCTCACAGCACATGCAAGACAAAGGAACATTAGCCTCCAAAGGGAAAATGAAATGTTATCTCAATTAAAGGGGCAGCGTGGCAATTCACGTACAATATTTGTGCTTATTTCTGGATTTCAAGGGTAAATGGTTTCAGTTGCAAAATGATCCCCCAAATCTAAAGATGAAATACAAGTGGGCCAAATATGTGAACTACTAATTTATGTGCCAAAATGAATCGTGCATAGCCAATAGATTCACAAAATTCTAATCTGTCTTTAGTAAGTAAAACATCATTAAAATATTCACATTTTAAAATAAAATAAAATAGCTAAATACAATATTGTTTATTAAGTATGTAAATTGTGTGGTATTTAAGCAACACATAATACATTATTAACAATAGTACACTGAAAACTCAAATCATTCACTTTTTAAAGGACCTTTAAGGTCAAGTGACTGGATATTATAAACATTTTAAATGAAATTTTTAAATGTCATTCATTAGAGAGGAAAATATTTGAAGTAAGCATTTCTTTTTATTGATGTAGTATTCAGGCCCAAATTTGAATTACATTTTTAAATTCAAAATATTGCATCTTCTATGACTAATCTTCTATTCCCATTCCCACTCTTGCTGGTTCCTTATAGCCCTGCATTTTACTTATCTCCCTGCTTCCCTTTTGTCCCTACTCCAACCCATTCTTCAATTTCTTGGCAGTGTTGTCTTTCCCAAGCACAGATCTGATTTTGCCACTTACTTGCTTAAAACTTCCCACTGATGCTCATTTTCCTAGAAAATAATGTTCAAATCTCTTAGAAAAAATTCAAGACCTTTCATGGCATGGCTTCTGGTTACTGTTTTTTCTCCTCATGACTAATTCTTACTCCAAGCTTTATTGAATTGCCCTGTGTAAACTTCCTATGAAGATCCCCCATGATCCATGCCTTCGTGTCATTGCCTCTCATGGAATACGACTCTCTTCTCACCAGCACATATGGCAAACATGATGGGATATCACAAGCTTTGACTGCAAAAGCAATAGGAAATAGCTCTCACCATTACATTATATAAGACCAGCAAGAGAGAGTTTTTTTCCTTGGCTCTGAAGAAGAAAGCTGCTATGTTGTGAGGTCATCTATGACGAGGGCCACATGGAAGCTGACTGTAGTCTTGGCTAACAACCAGCAAGAAAATGAGCACCTTAGTCAAACAACCACAGAAAATTAAGTACGCCTATAATCTAAATATACATGGAAATGGCTTATTCACCAGTCAGGCCTCCAGATGAGAATGCACTCTGCTGATGCCTGGATTATAGCCTTGTGAGATCCTGAGCTATGAACCCAGCTACATCATGCTCAGACTCCTGACTCACAGAAACTATGAGATTTAAAAAAAAAAAAAAAAAAAGGTAATATTTTAAGCTGCTAAATTTGTGATAATTCCTTTATGTGGCAATAGATGAACACATGCTTTTAATCTTTTGAACTTTCTACACTTGTTCATACCTCTAGCCATTGCTCCTGCTGCTATGTCCTTCCCACTGTTTCTGACTCAAAAACTGTGTGTGGTCAAATTTTCATTATGGTCTCCTTGAAGATGTTGTTGGCTTAAAATTTTAGAATCAAACACTTTTTCCAGATTCTCATATAATGATCCTAGGTCAAATACATTATTTTATATAATGTATACTTGCTAAGTACCTATTTCTCTACCTTTCCTCCCCCCACAATTATGCATATATATAAGTGTACACACACAGAGAAATAACTACAAATTATGATCTAATATATTGCAAAAGAAAGAACTTCGATTTATTTCTATTACTTCACTGTCAAGCATAAGTGTATGTTTATAAGCATTAAATGACTATTGGGCTGTGCTTAGTTGCCTCAGTTGTGTCTGACTCTTTGTGACCCCATGCACTACAGCCTGCCAGGCTACTCTGTCCGTGAGATTCTCCTGGCAAGAATACTGAAGTAAGATGTCATACCCTCCTCCAGGGGAATCTTCCTAACCCAGGGATCAAACCTATGTCTCCTGCATCTCCTGCATTTCATGTGGATCCTTTACCACTGAGACACCAGCTGCTGCTACTGCTGCTAAGTCACTTCAGTCTTGTCCGACTCTGTGCGACCCCATAGATGGCAGCCCACCCAGGCTCCCCCATCCCTGGGATTCTCCAGGCAAGAACACTGGAGTGGGTTGCCATTTCCTTCTCCAATGCATGAAAGTGAAAATTGAAAGTGAAGTCGCTCAGTTGTGTCCGACTCTTCGGGACTCCATGGACTGCAGCCCACCAGGCTCCTCCATCCATGAGGTTTTCCAGGCAAGAGTACTGGAGTGGGGTGCCATCGCCTTCACCAGAGAAGCCCTTAAATGTGTATCAGTAGTCAGTTTTTCATGTACTAAAAATCACTATATTAATTATAATAATATCTTGACATTAATACACACTATGTCCCAGGCACTATGCTAAACATGTTTCATACATTTACATAAGGTGATTACTCATATTTTAAATTTGAAAAAGCTGGACTTTGAACATGTACCTTGACTTGTGCTTATTTTAGACTTCCATCATCTCATTTATACTCCCCTTTTTTTCTACCAAGTTTCCTTTGGCAATCTGCCCTCTCCCATTCCACACTTCATGGAACAACAATCTGTAATGAACGTTAGTCCTCTCATATCACGTGGGAAGTCTTGTGACTTGAGCTAGGCTAACCAGACTCCTCCCTCAGATTTCAAATAAGGGTAGCAGGACGCAGCACACGATTCCCTATCTTGTCTGTATATATTAATAAATTATACTATCAACAAAGTGCCAAAATTATAATAAAAACTGTGATGTCAATTTACTGTGCTCCTGTAATAAAAATGCTTATACTATTTTATATATTATTTTTCATGTATATTTTAGTTATATTATTATAGACAGACAGTAAATACATGTGAGCTGGTAAGCAGGGGTGGAAGCCTATACTCGAGAAGTTTATCCCTTAAAAAAGTCAAATAAAACTTTAGAATTCTATGTAGGTCGGTTTATGGAGGAGTCAAGGACACAGAGAAATGCAATACTCAAATACTAACAAGTGCACTTCTAGGAATGCATATTTGAAACTTTCTTTAAACAGTTGTGTGTGTATTTTTGCAACAACATTATTAAATATAAAACAAAGGGATACTTCTCATTTTCGAAAGGGCTAATAATCATGTTTAGCTATTTTAATTCCATGTTAATGCATTTTTTTTTTTTACTTTAAGAATACTGCAGGGTCTAAAGAATAAAATGAATTTTTTCTACAGTATAGAAAATGCCAGTTTCACGTGATTGTGTGGACAGGGAAAGTACTTGCCTTTATTTTTAATTCTGTGCTCTTTCAATATGAATATTTTTATAATAATTTGGAATGTAAGTTATATACAGTGTAGTCAACCAAGCAACATCATTGTCATTTGTATAATAGATCCATCAAAAAGGATATATGCATTTTTCCTGAGATGAAAGGGAATATGTTAATCCAAAAGGCTTTTTTTTTTTAATCTGCAGAATAAAGGATATTCAGCAAGCTAGATAATTTAAAATTAAAAGCAGAACTAGAAGCAAGATACAGTCTTTGAAAAATAAGGCCATTTCAGTAGCTGATGTGTTTTCTGAACTGCAACATTTTTTACTTTTCTCTATTGATATTGAAATCATAAAAATTACAACAATAAATTATTTTTGTTGTATATAATACTTGAGTAGCTTTTCTAATAAACTACAATTTGCATATATCAATGGACTCCAACATATAATTTACTGCATCATATAAAAACAAGGTTAACAGTGTCCATTCTATAGTCAGTTTAAGGGCTACAGTTTGCATGCTGACCCACATTCAACCATGAGTTTTAATTCTGGTCATTTTATTTCTTTATTCAATACAATATAACCCTTTTCTGATGAATAACAGTGAATATATATAGGCAACCTAAATATTTGAATACTGTGATACCTATATTAATTGTTTTTTTTTAGATCACCCTAAAAAAGTCAAAATCTACATGTCCATTTCATTTTGTGTTGTAGAAACAGATCAAGAAAAATAGAAGTTTTCACATTATCTAAAGTGAGTGGAAAACTTTACTTCCCTGAGACTAAAATGAATACAGATGGATACATCACATAATGTTAAGGTTGGAAGGTACCTAAAAGATCATCAGGAACAACTCTTTTATTTTATAAGCAAGGAAATTGAATTCTAAAAACATACCTGACTTCCCTGGAGTTCTAAGAGAACAGTTAACTTCTAGCTTCTCCCTCAGTCATACTCGCTTGGCAAAAACATCAACCCTTATGTTATGGGTTGAATTGTGTTCCCTTACCAAAGAAAACATTTTGACGTCCTATACCCCAGTATTTCAGATATGACCTTATTTGGAAATAGTTTCCATCCAGATGTAAGTAATTAAATTAGAGATCATACAGGGGTAAGGTTGGTCCTTATTTTAATGTAACTGGTGCCTTTAATGTAACTGCCTTTATAAGAAGATAGCCATGTAAAGACAGAAACAAGCAGGGAATGTCATGTAACTACAAAGGCAGGAGTTGAAGTTATGCAGCTATAAACCAAGGAATACCAAAGATGGTCAGTAAACCACTAAAATCTAGGAGAAGGCCAGAAAAGTTTGCCCTTTAAGGTTTCAGCTGAATCTCCAATATTTTGGCCACCGACTCACTGGAAAAGACCCTGATGCTGGGAAAGATTGAGGGCAGGAGAAGAACGGGATGACAGAGGATGAGATGGTCGGATGGCATCACTGACTCAATGGGCATGAGTTTGAGCAAACTCTGAGAGAGATAGTGAAGGACAGGAAAGCCTGGCGTGCTGCAGTCCCTGGCATCACAAAGAGTCAGACACGACTTGGCAACTAAACAACAAAAAGGCTTCAGAGGGCTTATGGCCCCGTTACCACTTTGATTTCTTACTTCTAGCCTCAAGAAGTGGAGACAATAGTAATTTCTGTAGCTTTAGGCTACCAGGTTTATGGTACTTTGTGACAGCAGCTGTAGGAAAGTGATATACCAGGTCAGCCTTTTAGTTGTGTATAAGATCACCTGACAGGGTGGAGAAAATCACACAATTGTGTGGACTTTTCTTATTTTAATTCATCAGTACAAAGTTCAAAAGAACACTTCATAACAATCCTACTTATATTATATTTCAGAGTGAGTGCATTTTCCCAAATATTATATGGGTGATTTCACAAAATCTGTCTTCTAAGTTCTCCAAAACACCCTCACCCATTTATCACCATTTATCATCTTTATAATTCACTGAGGAAATGGAAGCAATTTAAAGAGACCTCCCCTTCATCTTCTAGCACCAAATCTAAAAATATGACTAAACCTATACACATATTCTGCACATGCACACATACACTTATTCTTTGTCTTCCTGTTACAAAGCAGAAATATCTCTCTGTTTCTCAAAGCACCTCTGCCCAGTATGCCCCTTATGCATTCCCTTACATCTTAAGGATGTTAATCCTTGTTTCATTGTATGATTCCTTTCTATTCAATATTCTTTTGTTCTAATATTATTCTGTAATATATTATTTTGTAAAAAGCAAAGATAAAACAAAACTTCCTATTTACCATGAGTATCTGCCCAGATATTCCCCTCTTCTCCTTTTCAGAAAAAATCTTCAAAAGGTACATCTCTAGTTCCTCATATCCTTTTCGCTTTTTAACCTCCACATTTCTGACTTTGGTCCTCTGTCATCACTGTAATGTCGTTTATCAAGTTTTCCAAAGACCTTCATATTGGTCAGTTCATCAGATCAAATCAGATCAGTCGCTCAGTCGTGTCCAACTCTTTGTGACCCCATGAATCGCAGCACGCCAGGCCTCTCTGTCCATCACCAACTCCCGGAGTTTACTCAGACTCACGTCCATTGAGTCAGTGATGCCATCCAGCCATCTCATCCTCTGTCGTCCCCTTCTTCTCTTGCCCCCAATCCCTCCCAGCATCAGGGTCTTTTCCAATGAGTCAGCTCTTCACATGAGGTGGCCAAAGTACTGGAGTTTCAGCTTTAGCATCATTCCTTCCAAAGAAATCCCAGGGCTGATTTCCTTCAGAATGGACTGGTTGGATCTCCTTGCAGTCCAAGGAACTCTCAAGAGTCTTCCCCAACACCATAGTTCAAAAGCATCAATTCTTCAGCACTCAGCCTTCTTCACAGTCCAACTCTCACATCCATACATGACCACAGGAAAAACCATAGCCTTGACTAGACGAACCTTTGTTGGTAAAGTAATGTCTCTGCTTTTGAATATGCTATCCAGGTTGGTCATAACTTTCCTTCCAAGGAGTAAGCGCCTTTTAATTTCATGGCTGCAGTAACCATCTGTAGTGATTTTGGAGCCCCAAAAAATAAAGCCTGACACTGTTTCCACTGTTTCCTCATCTATTTCCCATGAAGTGACGGTTGCCATGATCTTCATTTTCTGAATGTTGAGCTTTAAGCCAACTTTTTCACTCTTCACTTTCACTTTCATCAAGAGGCTTTATAGTTCCTCTTCACTTTCTGCCATAAGGGTGGTGTCATCTGCATATCTGAGGTTATTGATATTTCTCCCGGAAATCTTGATTCCAGCTTGTGTTTCTTCCAGTCCAGCGTTTCTCATGATGTACTCTGCATAAACAGGGTGACAATATACAGCCTTGATGTACTCCTTTTCCTATTTAGAACCAGTGTGTTGTTCCATGTCCAGTTCTAACTGTTGCTTCCTGACCTACATACAGGTTTCTATTTATTGTCATCATAGAATATTTCCTGGAATTTTCTTAGGGGTTGACCACTCCCTCCTTTTTGAAATGTTTTCTTCTCTTAGACTTCCTAACTCTGCATTTGATGAGTTTTCTTCCAAGCCTTTGCCTATTTCTAGTCTCCTAGTCTCCTTTGTTGAGTATACTCCTCTATGAAACAGTTTTCAGTTCATAGCATGTTTCCAAAAATTTCATCCAATCCCATGGCTCCATACTGGTGACTTCCAAAATTGTACTCTAGCAATAGAAACTAATCTGGTTTCTAGACTTCTACATTTATGTCCCCAACTACTGGAAATCTCCAGTTGAAATTTGATAGGTACCTGAAGCACATTCAAACTGAAATGGCCCCCAAACCTATTTCTTCTCCATTCTTTCCAATCTCAGAAAGTACCACCAAAAATCCAAAAGTCTGGAAGTTACACTTATATTTCTATTTTCTTTCCCCATCTCCATATCCCAATCTAAGTTTTATTGATTACAACTTTAAAAATATCTAAAATATAGGCACTTCTCATTATTTCTTTTGCCATCCTTTTTCTAGGACTGCATCATCTTTGGCTTTCATTATTGAAGTGGCCTTCCACAAAAATCCATGAGTGCCTATTCACCACCCTAAAATTTGTTTTCCAAACAGCATCTAGACAAATGTCACAGACAAATGTCTAAAGGCATATCTAGACAGGAAACATTTAATTTTAATAGAGTGTCTTCAGAAAAAGAATGTGCCCTCCAATTTATTTCAGTCCTTCCCTTTTGTGTACAGCAAGTCTTTGTCTCCCATCATGCTACCTGCCTACCCCCTACACTCAACTGCATTTGGAGTCTGATTACATATCATCTTTAAAAATGTAAATCCACTTAACTCACAGACTGAGTAAAGCACATTACCTTCCCTAATGTGGGTAAGCCTCATCTAATTTGTTGAAGACCCAAATAGATTAAAAGACTGAGTGAGAAAGATTCTTTTTTTCTCTTCTTGACTGTCTTTGAACTGGGACATTGGTCTTCTCCTGGCTTTAGACTCAGACTCAGACTGGAGCTATACTATCAGCTCTCCTGGGTCTAGTCTTCTCAGTGTCCATAATCACATAAGCCAATTCTTCACTGTAAATCTCCCCCATATTCATCCATTCATTCCTCTCTCTCTCTCTCATATGTGTGTGCTGCTGCTGCTGCTAAGTCGCGTCAGTCATGTCCGACTCTATGCGACCCCATAGACGGCAGCCCACCAGGCTCCTCTGACCCTGGGATTCTCCAGGCAAGAACACTGGAGCGGGTTGTCATTTCCTTCTCCAATGCATGAAAGTGAAAAGTGAAAGTGAAGTCCCTCAGTCGTGTCTGACTCTTTGTAACCCCATGGATTGTAGCCTACCAGGCCCTTCCATCCATGGGATTTTCCAGGCAAGAGTACTGGAGCGTGTTGCCATTGCCTTCTCCCATATGTGCATATGCATATGTAAATAAATAGGGCTTCCCAGGTGGCACTAGTTGTGAAGAGGCCAGCTGACAATGCAGGAGACACAAGATGTGGAATCAATCTCTGGGTTGGGAAGATTCCCTGGAATAGGAATGGCACCCCACTCCAGTGTTCTTATCTGGAAAATTTCATGGACCAGAGAAGCCTGGCAGGCTATAGTCCATGGGGTCACAGTGTTGGACATGACTGAGCAAACGAGCAAGATGTATATAAATACATATGTAGAGACATACATATCTCCTGTTGGTTTGATTTCTCTGAGGAACCCCGACAGATACAAACATACATATATATTTATGCATATACATACATTAACACATAGCTCAGTTGATAAAGAATCCACCTGTGATGCAGGAGACCCCAGTTTGATTCCTGAGTTGGGAAGATCCCCAGGAGAAGGGAATGGCTACCCATTCCAGTATCCTGGCCAGGAGAATTCCATGGACTAAGTCCATGGGGTTGCAAAGAGTCAGACACGACCGAGCGACTTTTACTCACTCATTCATACATTAACACATTATCAGATACATTTTGCTTGAGGTCAAGTAAGAATTCACTGAAAGTTTAAGGTGCCTTTCAACTTATTCTAAGAATTTAGGGTGTCAAATATGGTTACTATATCTAGAGTGGTGAGTAAATACAGAGTGACTAGAACACTTGAAATAACTACTTTATATAATGTGTCATTGAGTCCAGAATCGACCACCTTTCCCAGGACTGTGGTTAACAGTGGCCATGGGAAACTGGCCTCAGTCCCACTCTGCCTCCAGCCTAGCTTGCTATAAGCCCACAGCACATCACTCTGATAGAAGGTGACAGAAGTGATGGAAGACAGTACAACCATTGGAATAAGCAATGTGGATTTCTATGCCATTATCTTCTAAAGGTAAGGGACATACACCCAAATTTTTCACATTGTGTTTGAAAATCATTGCTGAGGAGAAAGTTTATCATCTAATACTTAATAGCCTATTAAAACCCTATGGTCATTAAGTATAGTGGAAACAATTGCTTTTAAAATTATGACAAGCAATGAGAGATTATTCATTCAAAAGTGAAAAAAATTAAATAAAATTTAACCTACATTTTAAAAAAATACAGTTTGCCATTGTATTCTAAGATCTTAATGTTATATGATTTAATTAAATCCCCACAAAACCCTATGAGTTAAGTGATGCTTTTTCATCACTTATAGACTAGGAAACAAGCTCTCTAAGGCTAAAGGACTTGTTCAAGGTCAAAAAGTCACTGACATGATTCACATTTAGATAAGAGGGACTCCAGTGCCCCAATCCCATGCTACATAACTAGTCACTAAAAGAAGTATATTAAGAAATAAACTTAACAATATTATTTTAACAATTTTTATTTATTCATATATAAGCTGGCACTCAACATTTTCTAAGAGCTAGGCAGGGATTCATAATAAAAATGTAATCTGACATCATAGAATTTTTAAAAATTACATGGAGTTTTCCATATCTAAACATATTAAATATGCTTACTTAACTAATTTGTGTATATTTTAAAAGATTATGTATTAACATAACTTATCAGTTATAAGGAGCTTAGAATGATTGAATAATTTAATAAATGAATTATCCAAGACTATTTAAACCAGCTAAATTCCAAGCAACTTTGTAATTTTGTGCACTACTTCAAACACACTCTGCTTAATGAAACAAATAAATATATGGGAACAAGAGTCAATTATCATGACTGCTAAATAATAATGTAGACATAAGTAAACATTAAATGTATTTTGATCATTTCAAAATGATTTTGGTATGATTTTCATTAAGTTGTTTTCTTTTAACCTATTTTTTCTTTTCAAATATTATTGAACTCTAAAATTCTCTTCACATTTCTAAAAAGACTTTGAAATTATACATGGATGGCTAAGAAGTGAAGCAGCTCAGTCGTGTCTTACTCTTTGCAGCCCCATGGACTATACAGTCCATGGAATTCTCCAGGCTAGAATAGTGAAGTGGGTAACCTTTCCCTTCTCCAGGGGAATCTTCCCAACCCAGGGATTGAACCCAGGTCTCCCACATTGCAAGAGGATTCTTTACCAGCTAAGCCACAAGGGAAGCATGGATGGCTATAGTATTATCTTATTGTGAGAGAGATTTATTTAACAATAAGACAAAATTCAGGGAAAAGTCCTTATTTTGACTATTTAACAAAGTCGGAATGCAAGCCAATATTTTAAAGTAACTATCCTTTTTAAATAAGGTATATAAAAGACTACTTTTTTCATGTTTATAACCAACCGATAATAATATAAATCACAAAATAGACTTCAAAATGTCACATCAAATGGCTAATGGAAAGCAATATATGTTAGTATTGATTTAAGAGATAGTATCTAAATTATTTGGGCCTCCTATTGATTTCCTTTCAGAATATCAAATGTTCCTTATAACAAAATCAATATGGCTCTTTATAAGACATTTGACCAAGAATAAGGCCATTCCCTAGGCAGCACTTTCAGAACATATCCATTCCATCCTTATTTGGTTACTCCTATCAATTTGTTAAGAGATATTTATTTGAAGAATACAATGGACAACATATTTTTGCAACTAAGTATAGGACAGATATTTTAACAACTAGTTGGCAATGAAAAAAGGATGACAGGCAAATATGAAATGAGAGATACATACCCATTATGATCTGTTCAGTTCAGTTCAGTTGCTCAGTCATGTCTGACTCTTTGCATCCCCATGGACTGCAGCACACAAGGCTTCCCTGTCCTTCACCAACTCCCGGAGCTTGCACAAACTCATGTCCATTGAGTTGGTAATGCCATCCAACCATCTCATCCTCTGTCATCCCCTTCTCCTACTACCTTCAATCTATCCCAGCATCAGAGTCTTTTCCAATGAGTCAGCTCTTCGCATGAGGTGGCCAAAGTATTGGAGTTTCAGCTTCAGCATCAGTCCTTCCAATGAATATTCAGGACTGATTTCCTTTAGGATTGACTGATTTGTCTCCTTGCAGTCCAAGAGACTTTTAAGAGTCCTCTCCAACACCACAGTTCAAAAGCATTGATTCTTTGGCACTCAGCTTTCTTTAGTCCACCTCTCACATCCATACATGACTATTGGAAAAACCGCAGCTTTGACTAGACGGATCTTAAAATTTACTTTAGGAAGATTGTTTTTAGAGGCTATTTTGTTTAATATACTAAAAAACAAATAAAAACAAATAAACTGTTGATATTGTAATTCAAGTTTCTGAAAGGAGAATAACTACTGCCATTTCCATGCACTTTATGTTCTAGCATGAACAGAAGATTGATGGCAAAAAGTTGAGCCTTTTTTGAGTCCATATTGTTGAGTGCATATTGGGGGCATTATAACTGATACAAAATTAAGAAACAAAACATTGTGTCATAAAATTTGATTGTTATATAATCAATAAGTGTAAAAGAGATGGAGTTTGTATTTTCTGATATAAACCTGAAAGGTATTTCAGGTTAAGGAAAAAAAGTAAATCTTTTGACTAAAAGATGATTTAAAACTAACATTCTATGATATTATTTTTCAATGGTATTTTCATATTTTTTATACACACATATTTACAACATATTACTATCAATCATACAGTCAATACCAGTGCTTGGTTATTATTGTCTTAACTGACATTGTTCATCACATATGTAATAATAAAATAAAGTCTCTTACTACATTAAAATCTAGTAAAAATTACTTCTAAGAAAAGGAACATAGACAGCCTGTCCTTGTTCACAGAGAACACATATTGTGACTCCTCAATGGGTTTTACAAAGGAGGAGTGTGGGAATTATAAAAGCTCAGGGTATCCACAGAGTAAGAGTTTCAATCTTCAGAAGGCATATTTTAAAGACAGACTGGTAAGGCAGAGATAATTCCTCTAAACTTGCTTGAGGGTCTAGACTTCACCAGGAAATCTCAGTCTCTGTGTTATGGTGCCCATATACAAAGTAAGCTAGAGCAAAGATAAGAATGTGCATTTGGCTGGGGCATGACCCAAGTTGTATTTCTTAGGGATATACATATGGTAGAAAAAGGTGAGTTACCAAAATAAAAAACTGTATATCAAAAGTGTGTAATAAATATGGAGATCTTTATAATCCATCTGCCTAAAGCCAGAACTGGGCCTCAGATCTGAAATAAGACATTGAGTTGAAGAGCAATGCGTTCTATTTTCATGGGTTGGAGAGATTAAGAGCCAAGAGTGAGTCAGGCCAGCACAGTGATCGTAGTTCGGCACTTCTCAAATTTGGTTCCACAATGTTTCTTCTATTTCCCCATATAATTGTAAATTTCCTAAGGATTGTTTCTTCCTTTACTTTTATAACCAAGGGTATAAACTGCCTGAAGTATTACTTTAAATTATGTATCAAATACAATACTGCTGTATATTTAAGTAAAGCATATATGCCTTAGAGAATCCTAAGAAAAAAACTGAAATAACTAGAAATGTATTTATGAATCAATAACATCTCAGCATACAATATCTTTTTGTCAGAATGTATCTCTATGAATTATTTGTTAAGTACATAGTAATATTTAAATAATTTCATTAATATGTGAAAACAGGTGTCAATGAATATCCTGTCTCATTATTGCTGAAACTATCTCTTCTTATTTGGTATTATTTAATTTCAAAAACAATTTTCTTTTTGATTTTTTTCTAGTTTCTGGTCTTTTGAGAAAAAAATGTTAAGGGATTTCCCATGAAGGAAAACAGAAAGTTTGAAGAATCTTAATGGCATTGCAACATGTATGCTTAGGATAAAATATTTCATAACATCATTTACAATAAAACAGAAATTTAAATTCGTATAGTGGCATTAAAATTACACCCAATATCCAATGATGTACTCTATCATATTTCTAATCAAAATTGACTCTTTAGATATAAACCATAGCCTTCCATTATTGAAATATACTAGACATGAGCAATTATGTACATCCCAATTCACTTGTTGAGGTCAAGTTTATGACAGCATAGTGTTTACTCTACCTGAAATTCTCTAAAGCAACTTGAAATTCAGTAAGAAAAAAAAAAAAAAAACCACATCTAGGATACTTACATCTCTTCTTATTTCAAAGTATTCATAACTTACAAGAAAGAAAAAAGTTACATATATCTGAGTTTGACACATAAGACCCCGCAACAGAGTACCACTTCTCTACCTAAATCCTTGGATAGAACTAACTATTTTGTGATACTAAAGCTGTGCACATTACTGTAGTTTCATATGTGAACTTTACACAGACAACAAAATATTTTTGACCCTATAAAATTGGGCTAAAGTACCAGTTTGTTTCATCATCAGTTACCCAAACATCTTATTTACCACTAAATCAATAGTGTGCCACTTTTATATTCACACAAGAATGGAATGTTTATTGTCTTGTCATTCATCATGCAACATATTAGAAAACTTTTTATATGTTTATAGTTAGCATATCATAAATACAGTTAATAAATGGTAGTTTTAAATAATTGTCTGTATATTTACTTCACATGAAGAACTGTGGCAGGGTTTATTAAACATTCACAACAGCACACAGAACAGCTTTTATCCTCATTTGACCTTACACTAAATGGGGAAACAATACATAAAACTTCAGAAAGATAGCTAATAGTAAACGAGAGGAAGGAATAAGTGCTAAGTCAGAAACATGACAAGTAATTTACATAGGCCACATGAATAAGGAGACAAAATTCTGTGCTGAGATTTTTCATAGAGGGTGCAGAAAACAATGGTATTTTCATAAAAGTGCCTTCATTTTCTAAGGCTATAAGCTACAGAAATAAAATGCACTTTAGGCTGAAGCTCTGATTAAAGGCTTCCCTGGTGGCTCAGATGGTAAAAGCCTCTGCCCACAATGTGGGAGATCCCTGGGTCAGGAAGATCCTCTGGAGAAGGAAATGGCAACCCACTCCAGTATTCTTGCCTGGAGAATCCCATGGACAGAGGAGCCTGGTAGGCTACAGTCCATGGGGTCGCCAAGAGTTAGACATGACTGAGCAACTTCACTTCACTTCATTTCACTTGTTAGACTGAACAGTCTCAGATATGGTGAGCCATGCCCATTTGGAGAATTAATATGGATGGTACTTGGCTTTGTAGGAGTGCAGAAAACAATTTTTGGGTAGACAGTGAAAGGCCTTAACTGTTCTCTTAAGGCATAATAGATTCATTCTTCTAATTTGGCAAGTCATTGAAATGATTTCTCTTGAGGCTTTTTTGCATAGTTTTTTTTTTTCTCTAATGCTATGAGACATTTACTTGAATCATCCCCACCCATAATTCATTTTGAACTCAGAAGAATCAGATCCCAGCAATAGAATTTTGTCCAACAGAGTAATGTATTGTTGACATAGAAACCTCCGGAAGGTATTATCAGAGTTCTCAAGAACCACCTTCTGAATGGCTGAACACCTGGCAGAAGTGCCTAATTCAAAAGCATCTGATTTGAAAACAACTTTTTATAAAAAGAAAGTTTCCTGAGGCCACTACTCTTGAAGTATACTCTGGGTATATTCAATACTACAGTAAAATTGTAGTGCAAAATCAGCTAAGAATCTGTAGAAAGGATAGAAGAAAGAAATGATATGAGGACCAGATTTCCAGGTAGTCATAGCCCAGTTTCCATACTGGGCATCATCTTTAAAATGTTTGCACCATTAAAATGTCTGTGTTTGAGATACACTACACATCAGTCACAGAACTTTTCCAAGACTTTTAGCAGGTGAGTCAAACTGGTATGTTAGGAAGGCTGATCTTTCTACAGCGTGTAAGATGGATTATTGAGGGTGGAGGAAAGAACCTAAAACAAGTTGCTACATGAAAAATGAAGTGATTTGGCCTAACCTATTAGCTATAGCAATGAGGTCTTTTCAACAAATCGTACTGTGTAAAATAAAATGAACCTTACAGTTACATGAAATAGTGATATGGGATTACTTGTAGATTTAATCATGAAAGAAGCTACAGGCTGAAAATGAGATAGCCTTATTTATCATCAACTTGAGGTGGAGTAACAAAATGTGACTTATAAGAGGCTATAAATATATAGTCCCAGTCATGTTTCTAAGATGCATTTCTTGTTGTTTGTTTGTCTCTCTATTTTGACTATATCAAAGGAATAAATAGAAATTTGGTAGTTTTAAAATATGAAATTAATGTCAAGATTTGTCAAGCCAGTCATTTTAAAATTAGTATAATTGAATGAAAGGTGATGTGGAAATGCTCAACCTTCTGTTTCAATTACTTGAAGATTTTTTTTTAAATGCAAGGTCTGGATCTCAAAGTTAAAAATTACACGTTTCAATCCTTCAGTCCTTCCTATCAATAATTTGTGTACCATTCATCTACAGAAATGTTAATAAATATATTAAAACTAAGTTTAGAAATACTTTCAGATTGCACTTAAACACAGTTTATGCTATTCTTTTTCAAGCCTAAATATAATGGCTAACATCAGGCGAAATATTTGGAACTCTCTGAGCTATCTTGTTTATTCCGTCGAAAATTGCATTACAGTCCCAACTGGCAAAGTCCAATTTTACAATCTAAACAACTAAACGTTTTAGGCTGCTTGAAAGAATCTTAAATACATATTTTCATAAAGACTCTGTGCAATTTTAATCTTCAGGCTGTATATGTGTTATAGACACAAGCTTTGAATCTGCAGAATATAAAACCACATTATAAAACTGTGTACAATGTTTTCCTTATTTCAGATAGGGAAGAAAGAAAATATAAAATGGCTTCTCTAGTGATGCTGGAAGACTGTTTTCTAAAATTCAAGTTCTCATAATGATACATCACAGAAAATGAGGATTTAAAAAAAGAGAACTTTAATGACATTTGTCATGCAAAAACAAAACCAGAATTCATAAACCACAAATTAACAAAGATACATGTGCTATAATCATCAAAATAAGATTATTCTCAAGGATATATTTGAAGACTCAATCTGTAGGTTGGAGGTAGTGCAGTGCAGTGGAATGAACCCCCTCTCTGGAATTAGAGAGATGAGTCAGAATACCTGCACTTACATTGCATGATTTTTGGCAACTAAATTGTCCGTTTAGGACAGTAGTTTCTAGTGGAAACTCTGTCTGGTTATTGTAAGGACAAAATAATATAAATGCAGTTCCTGCCACATGGATGATTCTGAACAGTTACCATTCTTAGTGTACAAGCAAACAATTGTATATTTCATCTATCAAACAAAAAAGTTAAAACTTGACATATCTTCCCCAATAAACTGTTTGTGGACAGACAAAGCAATCATTAACTACCACATCAGCCAATGAGGGGAGATATTATGAACTGAATCTGGTGAAATTAAGAAAACTGAAACCCTATCAAGTATCATTTTTGATTATGAGACCAGAAATCAACTACAAAAAAACCCAAATATGCAAAAGACCACAAACATGTGGAAGCTAAACAATAAATAAGCCATGGATCAGTGAAGAAATCAAAGAAGAAATTTTTTAAAATACTGGAGATAAGTGAAAACAAAACCATGACTATCCAAAATCTTTAGGGCGCACAAAAAAACAGTTCTAAGTTTTTAGTGGTATAAGCCTAACTGAGGAAACAAGAAAAATCTCAAACAACTTAATCTTATACCTAAAGTAACTACAAAAAGAACAAACAAAATGCAAAGCTAGTAGAAGGAAATAAAGAATAAAGATCAGAGTAGAAAAAGAGATTTAAAAAAAAAAAAAGCATAAGTACATAAGATCAATAAAACCAAAAGCTGGTTTTTGAAAAAGATAATTTATAAACTTTTAGCCAGAAAATGAAAGAGAAAGAGAAAAAAAAGGAGAGCCATAATTATTAATATATATATATATATATATATATATATACACATACACAACAGACACCACAGAAATACAATGGATCATAAGAGATTACTGCCAATGAGTAAATGCCAATAAAACAGACACTCCAGAACAGCAGTCCCCAATCTTTTTGGAACCAGAAGTCAGTTTTGTGGAAGACAATTTTTTCATAGACTGGAGTAGGAAGGAGGAGTGGTTTGGGGATAATTTAAGCATATTGCATGTATTGTGGACTTTATTTCTATTATTATTACATCAGTTCCACCTCAGATCATCAGACATTAGATCCAGAGGTTGAGAAAATCCCTGACCCAGAAAAAATGAACAAATTCTTAAAAAGGTAAAATAATCTCCTAAGACTGAACCAAAGAAACAGAAAACATCAACAGACCAATTATCATTAATGAAAATGAATCTGTAATTTAAAAAAACAAAACAAAACAAAAAACCCAACAGAAAAAAAGTCAAGGACGAGATAGCTTCACAGATGAATTCTACCAAATATTTACAGAAGAGTTTATACTTACCCTCAAAATATTCCCCAAATATGCAGCAGCATATCTTTCAGTTCAGTTCAGTTCAGTGGCTCAGACGTGTCCGACTCTTTGCGATCCCATGAATCGCAGCATGCCAGGCCTCCCTGTCCATCACCAACTCCCGGAGTCTGCTCAAACTCATGTCCATTGAGCCGGTGATGCCATCCAGCCATCTCATCCTCTGTCGTCCCCTTTTCCTCCTGCCCCCAATCCCTCCCAGCATCAGAGTCTTTTCCAATGAGTCAACTCTTCGCATGAGGTGGCCAAAGTACTGGAGTTTCAGCTTTAGCTTCATTCCTTCCAAAGAAATCCAATGGCTGATCTCCTTCAGAATGGAATGGTTGGATCTCTTTGCAGTCCAAGGGACTCTCAAGAGTCTTCTCCAAAACCACAGTTCAAAAACATCAATTCTTCAGCGCTCAGCCTTCTTCATAGTCCAACTCGCACATCCATACATGACCACAGGAAAAACCATAGCCTTGACTAGACGAACCTTTGTTGGCAAAGTAATGTCTCTGCTTTTGAATATGCTATCTAGGTTAGTCATAACTTTCCTTCCAAGGAGTAAGTGTCTTTTAATTTCATGAGTGCAGTCACCATCTGCAGTGATTTTGGAGCCCAAAAAAATAAAGTCTGACGCTGTTTCCACTGTTTCCTCATCTATTTCCCATGAAGTGATGGGACCGATTGCCATGATCTTCCTTTTCTGAATGTTGAGCTTTAAGCCAACTTTTTCAGTCTCCACTTTCACTTTCATCAAGAGGCTTTTTAGTTCCTCTTCACTTTCTGCCATAAAGGTGGTGTCATCTGCATATCTGAGGTTATTGATATTTCTCCCAGCAATCTTGACTCCAGCTTGTGTAACTTTAGAACTTATTTTATGAGGCCTGTGCCACCTGGTACAAAAACCAGACAAGAATATTACAAGAAAAGAAATTACAAGCCAATGTTACTGAAAATACAGATGTAAATTTTTTCAACAAAATATTAGAAAACCAAATTAACGTACCTTAAAAGGATCATACTCCTTGACCAAGTAGGATTTATTCCAGAAATTCAAGCATGGTTCAATAGCACAAATCAAACATTATGATATGGCAAGAAACAAACTGAAGAATAAAAATCACATGATCATCTCAGTAGATGTAGAAAAATCTCTCGACAATATTAAACAGCCATTCATGATTTAAAAAAATTAAAAAAAACCCTCAAAACAGTGGGTATAGAGGCAACATACTTCAATATAATAAGACGGTATATAATAAACCTATGGTTAACATCACATTCAGCAGTGAAAAGCTAAAAACTTTTCCTTTAAAATCAAGACCAAGACAAGGATGCTCACTCTCTACACTTCTATTTAATATAGTGTGGGAAGTACTGATCACAGCAATCACAGAAGAAAAAGAATGCAATTGGAAACAAAAAGGTAAAACTTTCACTGTTTGCAGCTGTGTGTGCTCAGTCATGTCTGACTCTTTGAGACCCCATGGGACTGTAGACTGATAATGGTATTCCTCTGTCGATGGAATTTTCCAGATAAGAATACTAGAGTGGGTTGCCATTTCCTCCTCCAGGGGATCTTAACAACCCAGAGATCGAACCCACATCTCCTGCATTGGCAGGCAGATTCTTGACCACTACACCACCTGAGAACCCCTGTTAGCAGATGACATGACACTATACATAGAAAATCCTAAAAATGCTACCAAAAACCTCTAGGACTAATCAATGTATTAGGTAAAATTGCCAGATACAAAATTAATATACAGGGTAACTACAACCCTGTATGTGAGACAGCAAAAGAGACACAGATGTATAGAACAGTCTTTTGGACTCTGTGGAAGGGGGGGGGGGATGATTTGGGAGAATGGCATTAAAACATGTATAATATCATGTAAGAAACGAATTGCCAGTCCAGGTTCGATGCAGGATACAGGAAGCTTGGGGCTGGTGCACTGGGATGACCCAGAGTGATGGTATGGGGAGGGAGGTGGGAGGGGGGTTCAGGATGGGGAACACGTGTACACCCGTGGTGGATGCATGTTGATGTATGGCAAAACCAATACAATATTGTAAAGTAAAAAATAATAATAATAATTAAAAAATTAAAAAAATTAATATACAGAAATCTGTTACACACTAACTGTATAACACTAAATCTGCTATACACTCTGCTATACACTAAATTTTTACACACAAACAATGAGCTATAAGACAATCTCATTTGCTATCACATCAGAAAGAATAAACTACATAACAATAAGTCTATCTAAAGAGATATAGTGTCTGTACTGAGCAAACTGTAAGATATTGATGAAATAAATTGAAGGAGACACTAACAGAAAGATACCAGGTTCACAGATTGGAAGAATATTGTTAAAATGACCATACTATTCAAGGCAACTATAGATTCAATACAATCCCTATCAAAATACCAGCAGCATTTTTCACAGAACTAGGACAAATTTGGAAAACTCAGCAATAGCCACCTATTCCAGGTGAAGAATAAGGAAAAGAGCCACTTTCCCAATGTGGCTAGGAAAAATAGACTTTTCATTCCAATGAAATGAGAAGGTCACTTTTCATTCCAATCCCAAAGAAAGGCAATGACCAACAATGTTCAAACTGCCACACAATTGTGCTTATTTCACATGTGAGCAAGGTAATGCTCAAAAGACTTCAAGCTAGTCTTCAGCACTGCATGACCCGAGAATGTCCAGATGTGCAAGCTGGGTTTAGAAAAGGCAGAAGAACAAGAGATCAAATTGCCAACATGTGCTGGATCATAGAAAAACCAAGGGAATTCCAGAAAAACATCACCTTCATTGACTACACTAAAGCCTTGACTGTAAGGATCAAAGCAAACTGTGGGAAATTCTTAGAGATGGGAATACTAGACAACAGACCTGTCTCCTGAGAAACCAGTATGGAGGACAGGAAGCAACAATTACACAGGACATGGAACAATGGGCCGGTTCACAATTGGGAAAGAAGTACATCAAGGATGTATACTGTCACCCTGCTTATTTAACTTATATGCCAGGAGAAATATCAACAATCTCAGATATAAAAATGACACCACTCTAATGGAGGAAAGTGAAGAACTAAAGCATCTCTTGATGAAAGTGAAAGAGGAGAGTGAAAAAGTTGGCTTAAACCTCAACATTCAGAAAACTAAGATCATGGCATCCAGTCCCATCAGTTCAGTTCACTTAAGTTGCTAAGTCATGTCCAACGCTTTGCTACCCCATGGACTGCAGCACGCCAGGCATCCCTGTCCATCACAAACTCATGCAGTTTATTCAAACTGATGTCCATTGAGTCAGTGATGCCATCCAACAATCTCATCCTCTGTCATCTCCTTATCCTCCTCCCTTAAATCTTTCCCAGCATCGGGGTCTTTTTAAATGAGTCATTTCTTTGCATCAGGCGGCCAAAGTATTGGCGATTCAGCTTCAACATCAGTCCTTCCAATGAATATTCAGGACTGATTTCTTTTAGGATGGACTGGTTGGATCTCCTTGCTGTCCAAGGGACTCTCAAGAGTCTTCTACAACACCACAGTTCAAAAGCATCAATTCTTTAGCACTCAGCTTTCTTTATTGTCCAACTCTCACATCCATACATGATGACTGGAAAACCCATAGCTTTGACTATACAGACTTTGTTGACAAAGTAATGTCTCTGCTTTTTAATAAGCTGTCTAGGTTGTTCATAGATATTCTTCCAAGGAGCAAGCAACTTTTAATTTCATGGCTGCAGTCACCGTCTACAGCGATTTTGAAGTCTAAAAAAATAAAGTCTGTCACTGTTTACAATGTTTCTCCATCTATTTGCCATGAAGTGATGGGACCAGACGCAATAATCTTAGTGTTTTGAATGTTGTTTTAGGCCAACTTTTTCACTCTCCTCTTTCACTTTCATCAAGATGATCTTTAGTTCTTCTTCACTTTCTGCCATAAGGGTGGTGTCATCTGTATATCTGAGGTTATTGATATTTCTCCTGGCAATCTTGATTCCACCTTGTACTTTACCCAGCCCAGCATTTCTCAATATGTACTCTGCATATAAATTAAATAGCAGGGTGACAATATACAGCCTTGACATACTCCTTTCCCTATTTGGAACCAGTCTGTTGTTCCATGTCCAGTACTAACTGTTGCTTGCTGACCTGCATACAGATTTCTCAAGAGTCAGGACAGCTGGTCTGGCCTTCCCATCTCTTGAAGAATTTTCCGCAGTTTGTTATGATCCACACAGTCAAAGGCTTTGGCATAGTCAATAAAGCAGAAATAGATATTTTTCTGGAACTCTCTTGCTTTTTCCATGATCCAGCGGATGTTGGCAATTTGATCTCTGGTTCCTCTGCCTTTTCTAAAACCAGCTTGAACATCAGGAAGTTCGCGGTTCACGTGTTGCTGAAGCCTGGCTTGGAGAATTTTGAGCATTACTTTACTAGTGCGTGAGATGAGTGCAATTGTGTGGTAGTTTGAGCATTCTTTGGCATTGCCTTTCTTTGGGACTGGAATGAAAACTGACCTTTTCCAATCCCGTGGCCACTGCTGAGTTTTCGGATTTGTTGGCATATTGAGTGCAGCACTTTCACAGCATTGTCTTTTAAGGTTTGAAATAGCTTAACTGGAATTCCATCACTTCCATTACCTTTGTTTGTAGTGATGCTTCCTAAGGCCCACTTAACTCGCATTCCAGGATGTCTGGCTCTAGGTGAGTGATCACACCATTGTGATTATCTGGGTCATGAAGATCTTTTTTCATAGTTCTTCTGTGTATCCCTGCCACCTCTTCTTAATATCTTCTGCTTCTGTTAGGTCCATACCAATTCTGTCCTTTATTGAGCCCATCTTTGCATGAAATGTTCCCTTGGTATCTCTAATTTTCTTGAAGAGATCTCTAGTCTTTCCCATTCTATTGCTTTGCTCTATTTCTTTGCACTGATTACTGTGGATGGTTTTCTTATCTCTCCTTGCTATTCTTTGGAACTCTGCTTTCAAATGGGTATATCTTTCCTTTTCTCCTTTGCCTTTTGCTTCTCTTCTTTTCACAGCTATTTGTAAGGGCTCTTCAGAAAGCCACTTTGCTTTTTTGCAATTCTTTTTCTTGGGGATTGTCTTGATCCCTGTCTCCTGTACAATGTCATGAACCTCCGTCCATAGTTCATCAGGCACTCTGTCTATCAGATCTAGTCCCTTAAATCTATTTCTCACTTCCACTGTATAATCGTAAGGGATTTGATTTAGGTCATACCTGAATGGTCTAGTGGTTTTCTCTACTTTCTTCAATTTAAGTCTGAATTTGGCAAATAAGGAGTTCATGATCTGAGCCACAGTATGCTCCCAGTCTTGTTCTTGCTGACTGTATAGAGCTTCTCCATCTTTGGCTGCAAAGAATATAATCAATCTGATTTCAGTGTTGGCCATCATGGTGATGTCCACATGTAGAGTCTTCTCTTTTGTTGTTGGAAGAGGGTGTTTTCTATGACCAGTGAGTTCTCTTGACAAAATTCCATTAGCCTTTGCCCTACTTCATTCTGTACTCTAAAGCCAAATTTGGCTGTTACTCCAGGTGTTTCTTAACTTCCTACTTTTGCATTCCATTCTCCTATAATGAAAAGGACATCTTTTTGGGGTGTTAATTCTAGAAGGTCTTGTAGGTCTTCATAGAAGCATTCAACTTCAGTTTCTTTAGCATTACTGGTCAGGGCATAGACTTAGATTACCTTGATATTGAATGTTTTGCCTTGGAAATAAACAGAGATCATTCTGTCGTTTTTGAGATTGCATCCAAGTACTGCATTTCAGACTCTTTTGTTTACTCTGATAGCTACTCCATTTCTTGTAAGGGATTCTTGCCAAAAGTAGTAGACATAATGGTCATCTGAGTTAAATTCACCCATTCCAGTCCATTTATTCCTAGAATGTCGATGTTCACTCTTGCCATCTCATGTTTGATCACATGTGGTCCATGTGATCAGATTGGTTAGTTTTTTTGTGACTGTGGTTTTCAGTCTGTCTGCCCTCTGATAGAGAAGGATAAGAGGCTTATGGAGGTTACTTGATGGGAGAGACTGACTGAATCTTGTTCTGGGTCTTGTTCTGATGGGTGGGCCCATGCTCAGTAAATCTTTAATCCAATTATCTTTTGATGGGTGGGGCTGTGTTCCCTCCATGCTATTTACCTGGGGTCAAACTATGGTGGAGGTAATGAAGTAATGGGGACCCCCTTCAAAAGATCCTATGCATGTACCGCTACACTCAGTACCCCTAACCATGCAGCAGGCCACCACTGACCCATACCTCCAATGAAGACTCCTGAACACTCACAGGCAAGTCTGGGTCAGTCTCTTGGGGTCACTGCTCCTTTCTCCTGGGTCCTGCTGCACACAAGGTTCTGTTTGTGCCCTCCAAGAGTCTATTTCTGAGTCCTGTGTAAGTTCTGGTAGCTCTATGGTAGGTTTAGTGGTGACCTCCTCCAAGAGGGCTTATGTCACACCCAAGTCTGCTGCACCCCTGCCCCTATGGCAGGCCATTGCTGAGCCGGACCTCTGCAGGAGATGCTCAAACACAGTTCTGTCTCAGTCTCTGTGGGGTCTCTGGGTCCTGGTGTGCACAAGGTTTGTTTGAGCCCTCGGAGCTTCTCTGGGGGAAATGGGGTTTGATTCTAAATGTGAATTCGCCCCTCCTACTATCTTGTTGGGGCTTCTCCTATGCCCTTGGGTGTGGGGTATCCTCACAGCTGCTCCAGCGCCTACCATCTTACTGGGGTTTCTCTGACCTTGGACGTGGGGTATCTCCTCACAGCCACTCCAGCAAAGCACAGCTACTGCTCCTGACCCTGGGTGTGGAGTATCGCAGCTGCTGCTGAACCACACAGTTGCTGCTTCCTCCAGCGTGGTGCAGCCGCTGCTTGCTCCAGAGCCGCGTGGCTGCAGTCCCATCACTTCATGGCAAATAGATGGGGAAACAATGGAAACAGTGACAGACTTTATTTTCTTGGGCAGCAAAGTCACTGCAGATGGTGACTGCAGCCATGAAATTAAAAGATGCTTGTTCCTTGGAAGAAAAACTAAGACCAACCTAGACAGCATATTAAAAAGCAGAGACACTACTTTACCAACAAAGGTCCATCTCGTCAAGGCTATAGTTTTTCCAGTAGTCATGTATGGATGTGAGATGGACTATATAGAAAGCTGAGTGCCAAAGAATTGATGCTTTTGAACTATGGTGTTGGTGAATACTCTTGAGAGTCCCTTGGACCTCAAGGACATTCAACCAGTCAATCCTAAGGGAAATCAGTCCTAAATATTTTTTGGAAAGACTGATGAAGCTGAAACTCCAATACTTTGGCCACCTAAGGTGAAGAGCTGATTCATTTAAAAAGACCCTGATGCTTGGAAAGATTGAAGACAAAATGATAAGAGAGTAGCACAGGATGAGATGGTTAGACAGCATCACTAACCCAATGTACATGAATTTGAGCAAACGCTGATAGTTATTGAAGGACAGAGAAGACTGGTGTGCTAAAGTCCATTGGGTCACATAGAGTTGGACATAACTTAGCAACTGAACAAGGACAAATAATTCTAAAATCTGTTCAGGATAAAACACACACACATACAAAGAGCCAAAATAATCATGAGAACACAGCTTGTGTTACCACAATCCCTGACTTCAGACTACTACTAAGCTATACTGATCAATACATTATGGTACTAGCACAAAACAGACACATAGATCAGTGTAACATAATAGAGGGTGCAGAAATAAATCCAGTCACTTATGACATCTATAACAAAGGAGGCAAGGATATACAATGTATAAAATAGATAAGTGGTGTATAAAATAATAAGTGATGCTGGGAAAACTGGATAATGACATGTAAAAGAATAAAATTAGAACATTGTCTCACACCATATACAATAATAAACTCATCATGGTTAAATACCTAAATGTAAGAGCAGAAAACATAAAACTCCTAGAAGAAAACATGGGCAGAATTCTCTGTCATAACCCATATCATTGTGTGTGTGTGTGTGTGTGTGTGTGTGTGTGTGATTTGTCTCCTAAGGCAGAAAAGACAAAAGCAGAAATAAAGAAATGGGACCTAATTCAACTTAAAAGCTTTTGCACAGCAAAGGAAAGCAATGACAAAACAAAGATAATCTACTGAATGGAATAAAATATTTGCAAATGATAGCGCTGCTGCTGCTGCTGCCGCTAAGTCGCGTCAGTTGTGTTAACTTTGTGCGACCCCATAGACGGCAGCCCACCAGGCTCCCCTGTCCCTGGGATTCTCCAGGCAATAATACTGGAGTGGGGTGCCATTTCCTTCTCCAATAATGATAACACTATAAGGGGTTAATATCCAAAGTATATAAACAGCTCATATAACTCAATGCAATAAATAAATAAATAAACCAATTTAAAAACTGGGCAGAAGACCTGAATATACATTTTTTCCAAAGAAGAGAGAAAGATGTCCAACAGGCACATGGTAACATGCTCAACATCAGTAAATAATCATCAAAGAAATGCAAACCAAAACCACAATAAGATATCATCTCACACCTGTCAGAATGGCTATCATCAAAAAGAACATAAATAACAAGTGTTGGTGAGGATGTGGACAAAAAAGAACCCTCTATACTATTGATGGGAATGTAAATTATTGGATCCACTGTGGAAAGTAGTACGGAAGTTCCTCAGAAAAACTAAAAATAGAAGTACCATGTGATCCAGCAATTCCACTGTTGGGTATATAACCAAAGAAAATGGAATCTCTAATTCCGAAAGATACAGACACTCCAAGGTTCACAGCAGCATTATTTTTAGTAGCCAATATTAAAACAACCTAAATGCCCATTAACAAATAAATGGATAAAGAAGATGTAGTGTGTGTACACATACACACACACACACACACACACACACACACACACACACAAATGGAATACTACTCAGCCAAAGAAGAGAAAGAAGTTTTATCATTTGCAACAACACAAGTGCACCTGGAGGCTACTACGCTAAGTGAATAACTCTGGCAGAGAAAGAAAAATATCTTATTTATCATTCATATGTCGTATCTAAAAACTAAAACAAAGGAATGAGTATAATGAGACTGATTAAACTGACAGATCAAGAGAACAAACTAGTGGTTACCATGGGAAGAAGGAAAGGGTAAGGAACAAAATAGGAGTAGTGTATTAAAAGTCACAAACCACTACATGTAAAATAAATAAGCTACAATGAGAAACCCACACACTGCAACAAAAACCCAGCACAGCTAAAAATAAATAAATAAATAAAAAGCTACAGTGATATCGTGCATAGGGAATATAGCCAATATTTTATAACTTTAAATGAAGTATAATCTATACAAATTTGAATCACTATGTTGTACACTTAAAACTAATATAGTATTGCAAATCAACTAAACCTTGATTAAATAAATAGGAAAAATATATTTTAATTGGTAGTGGTTATGCTGAGGTTCTCTCTAGCAATTTTTTAAAATTTATTTTCTATATATCTTAAACATCATTCTTCTGCCTCCTACTAACACACTCCTGGCGTGCTGCAGTTCATGGGGTCACAAAGAGTCGAACACGACTGAGCGACTGAACTGAACTGAACCAACACACTTTCCCAAAATGAAGTAGCCCAAAGTCCAAGGCAGAGGTTATGTGCCTTTTATAATCTTCCTGCACAAGTCATACCTCACCCCTTCCATTACCTTCCAAAGAGCACAAAGGGCCAGGCCTGATCTCATGGGATGGGTACTAAAAGAGGACAGAATGCCAGGAGGAGAGCATCACAGGGTCTGTCTTAGAGAGTGACACCAGAGTTTATCCTGCTGCTGCTGCTAAGTTGCTTCATTCGTGGCCGACTCTGTGCGACCCCATAGATGGCAGCCCACCAGTCTCCCCCGTCCCTGGGATTCTCCAGGCAAGAACACTGGAGTGGGTTGCCATTTCCTTCTCCAATGCATAAAAGTGAAAAGTGAAAGTGAAGTCGCTCAGTCGTGTCCGACCCTCAGCGACCCCATGGACTGCAGCCTACCAGGCTCCTCCGTCCATGGGATTTTCCAGGCAGGAGTACTGGAGTGGGGTGCCATCGCCTTCTCCAAGAGTTTATCCACTGGCCCCTAAAATTCATGCCTCTCTATATGCAAAAACATTTTACCCTTCTCAAGACCCTAAAAAGTCTCATATCAGCACTAATTCAGCTTCCAACTGTAGACAAGCACTTGAGGCATGATTTGTGGAGTACCACCACCTAGAAAAAGTTCCTATAAAGATCTTTGAATAGAAGGAAGAAGTTAACCTCTTCTCTACCTACTGCCTTCAATTCCATATATCTACTATACAATGATAAGACAGATAATCCCTCTACACCTTTATTTTCAGAAAGGAAAAAATGGGGGAGCACACAATGGTCATTGTTTCATATAACTTTGGAATTTGCCCAGGCACATGATGCCAATTCTTTATTTAAAAATGATCCCTACCCAGTCGGAGTAATTATTCTTGGCTCTCTGTTCTGCCTCCTTGGAGTCTAGGTTCTAATCTCTATGTTTCCTTGCTTTTTCATAAATGAATAGCTGATGTTCACAGCTGAGAGGTTTAACTTGTTCCTGTTCATAATAGGAAGTGAGTTCTTATGCCATTTTCATATTGTGTTCTGTCTGTCCTTTTAAATTGAAACTGAAGGTATTTTTGATAGTATAATCTTCTCTAAAATTTTGTGAGTCTCATTTGAATCTTATTGGGATTTATTTCATTACATAAATGTGTCACTCACAGATTTCTTTGAGGTCAGTTAGTCTCTCTCTTGAGGATATACTAAAGTAACTAGGAGACAACTCCATCAAAGCTCTTATAACATACATATTTTAAAGGAAGATAGTCTCTGAGGCTCACTAATAAGATATTTAGCGAACTTTTTACATGATAAAGTGGTTCTTAGAGAAGCTATCTTAAACTTTCCTGAGATCTTAAAGAATGGTGTGGCTACCATCTTGATTTTATCTTTAAATCATGTTTTCCTGAAAGTGCCAGAGATCTGATCTTTTCCTGGCAGCCACTTGCCTTTTCTCTTGCGATCTGGAAATGCTGTGAATGAGGGAAAAAATTAATGTCAAACTGAAAATACTGCCTTCATTATATTTAACAAATTCTTCCTTTAGCTTAAATATCTCCTTTCAATTTTTACTTTAATTAGGTAGAGGAAGCCAGGTGTCACCTTAAACAGTCTAGCTAGAAAATTCCCTAGCTAGATCATCCAGTCAGTTAGACATACTTTATAAATTCCACATTTCCACAGGCTAAAACATTGTTAAATAATTTATTACTACTCTACAATGATCCTCTTTCCTCTGGTTTCCAGTAAAGTTTTCTTTACTTTCCTTTAATCACTCTTCCACAGCCTCCTTGAGGACCTTCACGCTTGCTGATAGTCTCTTCAGGGCCACTTCAACCTCTGCCTGGTCTTTGGTTCCAAAATTACTGCAAGATACTTAGGAGTTTTTGTTTTATTTTGTTTACAGCAGCACCCCTCAGCCTAGTATGAAAATTTGTGTTAGGTATCTTTCACTTCATAACAAATTACCCCAAAACTTAGTGGTTGGCAACATCGATGAACATTTATTTCATGGTTTCTGTAGGGTTTCCCAGGTGCCTCTAGTGGTAAAGAACCCACCTGACAATGCAGGAGACACAAGAGATGCAGGTTCGATCCCTGGGTCGGGAGGATCCCTTGGAGTAGGGCATGTCAACCCACTCCAATATTCTTATCTGGAAAAATCTCATGGAGCCTGACAGGCTACAGACCATGGTGTCACAAAGAGTCAGAAACGACTGAAGTAGCAGAACTCACACATCTCTGGAGGATAGGATTTCAGGAAGGACTCAGGCATTCCTGGCTGTGGAATCTTTTGTGAGGTTGAGTTATTAGCATAAGTGGGCTTGATTTGGGTTGGACAAGCCTCTCTCAAGGTGGTTTCCAGACAAGGCTGGCAAGTTGGTGCTGGCTACTGGCCAAGGGTGTGTTTGTTCTTCCTGACATAGATTTCTCTGCAGGGTGTCCTGATTATAATCAAGTCTGATCTCTTACTTCCTTTATAGTAATCTGTTCAGAAGGTCAAGATAAAAGCTGCAATGCCCTTTGTAACTTAGGGTTGGGAGTCAAATATTGTCACTTTTGCTGAATTCCATTCATCACATACAACCAGTGAATTCAGTGTGAGAAAGCTACATGATGGCTTATAATTGAAGAAACTGGAGCCACATAAGAGACCAAATATCAAAGATGCTCTTTCCACTTTGTACTTTTTCTGAAATGCTTTACTAATATCCAGAAAAAAAGTAAGAAAATTTGAGAATTTTATTCAAGCCCTATATTATAAGCCATTTCCCCCCTAGTTTTATTTAGATATAATTAATATATAATAATGTATACATTTAAGGTATATGTTTATTTGATAAACATGTATTATGTTTGCCACTGTAGCTTTAGCTAACACCTTCATCATATCACACAAACATTTCTCTCTTGTGCTGACAATGTTGAAGAACTACTTCCTTAGCAACTTTCAAGTATATAATACAGTTTTGTTAACCATAATCACAACAACAACAAAAAATAGCAACAAAAGATAACAAATGATGGCAAGGATGTAGAGAAAAGGGAGTAATTGTAGACTGTTGGTAGAAACATAAATAGATATAGCCATCATGGAAAACAGTGTGGAGGTTCCTCAACAAAATAAAAATCAGACCTACTATATAATCCAGCAATCCTACTGCTGGGTATATATCCAAAGGGAATGAAATCAGTATGTTAAAGAGACATCTGTTTGCATCCCATGTTTGAAAGTGAAAGCAAAAGTGAAGTCGCTCAGTCGTGCCTGACTCTTTGCAATCCCATGGATAGTAGCCTGCACCAAGCTCCTCCATCCATGGGATTTTCAAGGCAAGAGTACTGGAATGGGTTGCCATTTCCTTCTCCAGGGAATCTTCCCAACCCAGGGATCGAACCAGGTCTCTCATGTTGTAGACAGACGCTTTTCCGTCTGAGCCAATAGCCAAAACATGTGAAGACCCTAAGTATGTCTTCAATGGATGAGTGATAAAAAAGATGTGATGTACACGTGTTCCCAATTAGCCTCTAATTAAAATAAATAAATTTAAATTAAAAAAATGTGATGTATTTGTACAATAGAATATTATTCAGTCATGAGAAGGAAATCCTGCCATTTGGGACAACATGCATGGACATTTATGGTTTTATGCTAAGTGAAGTAAGACAGATGGAGGAAAAAAATATATATTATTACTTATATGTCAAATCTTAAAAGCCTAATGAAGAGAACAGTGGTTTCTAGAGGTTGGGGTATGGGAAATTGGAAAATGCTGGCCAAAGATCACAAACTTCCAGATAGCCCCTCTTTATATTGAGCAATCTCTATGTATCAAACCCTAAAGTCAGGCAATACCTACACATTATCTCAGTTAATATTCTGGAGAAGGCAATGGCAACCCACTCCAGTACTCTTGCCTGGAAAATCCCATGGACGGAGGAGCCTGGTGGGCTGCAGTTAATATTCAAAGCTAACTAAATCCTAAAGATTATCCATTCAGAGTTCAGTTCAGTTCATTTGCTCAGTCCTGTCTGAAACTGTAACCCCATGGACTGAAGCACGCCAGGCTTCCCTGTCCATCACCAACTTCCGGAGCTTACTCAAACTCATGTTCATTAAGTTGGTGATGCCATCCAACCATCTCTTCCTCTGTCATCCCCTTCTCCTCCCTCCTTCAATCTTTCCCAGCATCAGAGTCTTTTCCAATGAGTCAGGTCTTTGCAGCAGGCAGTCAAAATATTGGAGATTCAGCTTCAGCATCAGTCCTTCCAATGAACATTCAGGACTGATTTCATTTAGGATGGACTGGTTTGATCTCCTTGCAGTCCAAGAGACTCTCAAGAGTCTTCTCCAACACCACATTTCAAAAGAATCAGCACTGAGGTTTCTTTATAGTCCAACTCTCACATCCATACATGACTGCTGGAAAAACCATAGCTTTGACTAGATGGACATTTATTGGCTAAGTAATGTCTCTGCTTTTTAATATGCTGTCTAGTTTTGTCATAGCTCTTCTTCCAAGGAGCAAACATCTGTTCATTTCATGGCTGCAGTCAACATCTGCAGTGATTTTAGAGCCCCCCAAAATAAAGTCTGCCACTGTTTTCACTGTTTCCCCATCTATCTGCCATGAAGTGATGAGACCAGATGCCATGATCTTAGTTTTCTGAATGTTGAATTTTAAGCCAACTTTTTCACTCTCCTCTTTCAATTTCATCAAGAGGCTCTTTAGTTCTTCTCCACTTTCTGCCATAAGGGTGGTGTCATCTGCATATCTTAGGTTATTGATATTTCTCCCAGAAATCTTGATTCCAACTTGTGCTTCATTCAGCTGGCATTTCGCATGATGTACTCTGCATATAAGTTAAATAAGCAGGGTGACAATATACAACCTTGACATACTCCTTTCTTGATTTTGTTCCATGTCCAGTTCTAATTCTTGCTTCTTGACCTGCATACAGATTTCTCAGGAGGCAAGTTAGGTGGTCTCGTGTTCTCATCTCTTTGAGAATTTTACACAGTTGGTTGTGATCCACACAGTCATAGGCTTTGGCATAGTCAATAAAGAAGAAGTAGATGTTTTTCTGGAACTCTCTTGCTTTTCCAATGATCCAACGGATGTTGACAATTTGATTTCTAGTTCCTCTGCCTTTCCTAAACCAGCTTAAACATATGGAAGTTCATGATTCACATACTTTTGAAGCCTGGCTTGGGAAATTTTGAGCATTACTTTGCTAATCTGTGAGATGTGTGCAACTGTGTGGTAGTTTGAACATTCTTTGGCATTGCCTTTCTTTGGATTGGAATGAAAACTGACCTTTTCCAGGCCTGTGGCCACTGCTGAGTTTTCCAATTTGCTGGCATATTGAGTGCAGCACTTTCATAGCATCATCTTTTAGGATTTGAAATGGCTCACCTGGAATTCCTTCACCTTCACTAGCTTTGTTTGTAGTGATGTTTCCTAAAGCCCACTTGACTTCGCATTCCAGGATGTCTGCCTCTAGGTTAGTGATCACACACCATCGTGGTTATCTGAGTCATGAAGATCTTTTCTGTATATTTCTTATGTGTATTCTTGCCACTTCTTCTTAATATTTTCTGCTTCTGTTAGGTCCATACTATTTCTGTCCTTTATTGAGCCCATCTGTGCATAAAATGTTCCCTTGGTATCTCTAATTTTTTGGAAGAAATCTCTAGACTTTCCCATTCTATTGCTTTGCTCTATTTCTTTGCATTGATCACTGAGGAAAGCTTTCTTATCTCTCCTTGTTATTCTTTGGAACTCTACATTCAAATGGGTTTATCTTTCCTTTTCTCCTTTGCCTTTCACTTCTCTTCTTTTCTCATCTATTTGAAAGCCCTCTCAGACAACTATTTTTCCCTTTTGCATTTCTTTTTCTTGAGGATGGTATTGATCCCTGCCTCTTGTACAATGTCATGAACCTCCCCATCCATAGTTCTTCAGGTACTCTGTCTATCATATCTAATTCCTTGAATCATTTGTCACTTCCACTGTATAATCATAAGGGATTTGATTTAGGTCATACCTAAAAGGTCTAGTGGCTTTCCCTACTTTCTTCAATTTAAGTCTGAATGTGTCAATAAGGAGTTCATAATCTGAGTCCGTCAGCTCCCAGTCTTGTTTTTGCTAACTGAATAGAGCTTCTCCATCTTTGGCTGAAAAGAAAATAATCAATCTGATTTTGGTATTGACCACCTGGTGATGTCATGTGTAGAGTCTTCTCTTGTGTTGTTGGAAGAGGGTGTTTGCTATGACCAGTGCGTTTTCTTGGCCAATCTCTCTTAGCTTTTGACCTGCTTTGTTTTGTACTCTGAGGCCAAATTTGCCTGTTACTCCAGGTGTTTCTTGACTTCCTACTTTTGTATTCCAGTCTCCTATAATGAAAAGGACATCTTTTTTGGATGTTAGTTCTAGAAGGTATTGTAGGTCTTCATAGAACCATTGAACTTCAGCTTCTTCAGCATTACTGGTTGGGTCATAGACTTGGATTAAAATGATATTGAATGGTTTACCTTGGAAAGGAATAGAGATCATTGTGTCGTTTTTGAGATTGCATCCAACTACTGCATTTTGGATTCTTTTGTTTACTATGATGGCTACTCCATTTCTCCTAAGGGACACTTGCCCATAGTAAATATAATGGTCACCGGAGTTAAGTTCACCCATTCCAGTCCATTTTAGTTCACTGATCCTTGAAATGTCGATGTTCACTCTTGCCATCTCCTGTTTGACCACTTACAATAACTAAATCCTAAAGATTATCCATTTAGAGTAGATACCATATTACAGAGAGCTAGAATTCTGATGAGTTGATTAAGTTACCCAAAATAAAGGAGAGAGGGATCAAAACAGGTGGAAGAATAGGAGTTGAATTGTGTTCTGTCTGACCCTGAGGCCCCTACATTTCGCATTAAAAACAGAATGAAATGTACCAGTAAGATTTACAAATTTAGAACATAGGAGCAAACGTTATTAACAGAAAATAACAAGAAATAGTTTGCAATAATAAGGTTTTAAATATATGCCCACATATATGTCTGTGTTGAGGGCATGAGTGTATGTGTGTGTGTGGGTGGGTGGGTGTGTGTGTGTTTAGTTTTAAATAATGAGATTTAACAGCATGTAATGGGCAGTAGACTGCTCTGGTGGATGTTCCTGATTTACTCTACCTGCAGTTGCATAGCTTCATACAAAGGATGGTTAATTAAATAGAAATTAGTAATAATGTAAAATATTAAACAGGACAAAACATTATTGATTTGTCTTTATTTCACTTAAAAATACAATCTATTAACTTTATAAATTGACATTTTTTATTGCCAACATTCAAACTGCCAGAACTTTAGACAATCATGAAAGGTATATGCAAACTAATGAGATTTATTCTTAACGTCTCCTGTTCCATGTTGAAGATCTTCAGTGCTGAATTTATTAGTATAAGCTTGTGTGACCTCCTCTTTAACAAGAGTTTCAAAAAAGGAATTGAGCGTCTTCCCTTTCTCTCTGTTTTATTGATCAGAGTATTTTGTTCAACTAAAACAATTTTTTTTACTAACTTCCAGGCATATTTAAACATGATAGTACATAGAAATAATTTTTAATATAAATTTATTTATTTTAATTGGAGGCTGATTACTTTACAATATTGTATTGGTTTTGCCATACATTGACATGAATCTGCCATGTGACATGAATCCATACATGTGTACCCCATCCTGAACCCCTCTCCATACCATCCCTCTGGGTCATACCAGTACACCAGCCCCGAGCATCCTACATCATGCACTGAACCTGGACTGGCAATTCATTTCATATATGATAAAGTACATGTTTCAATGCTATTCTTTCAAATAATCCCACCCTCGCCCTCTCCCACAGAGTCCAAAAGACTGTTCTATATATCTGTGTCTCTTTAGCTATCTCGCATACAGGGTTATCATTGCCATTTTTCTAAATTCCATAAAAATGCATTAGTATACTGTATTGGTGTTTTTCTTTCTGGCTTACTTCACTCCATATAATAGGCTCCAGTTTCATCCACTTCATTAGAATTGATTCAAATGTATTCTTTTTAATGGCTGAGTAATACTCCATTGTGTATATGTACCACAGCTTTCTTATCCATTCGTCCGCTGATGGACATCTAGGTTGCTTCCATGTCCTGGCTATTATAAAAAGTGCTGCAATGAACATTGGGGTACATGTGTCTCTTTCAATTCTGGTTTCTTCCGTGTGTATGACCAGCAGTAGGATTGCTGGGTCATATGGCAGTTCTATTTCCAGTTCTTTAAGGAATCTCCACACTGTTCTCCATAGTGGCTGTACTAGTTTGCATTCCCACCAACAGTGTAAGAGGGTTCCCTTTTCTCCACACTCTCTCCAGCATTTATTGCTTGTAGACTTTTGGATAGCTGCCATTCTGACTGGCGTGAAATGGTACCTCATTGTGGCTTTGATTTGCATTTCTCTGATAATGAGTGATGTTGAGCATCTTTTCATGTGTTTGTTAGTCATCTATATGTTTTTGGAGAAATATCTGTTTAGTTCTTTGGCCCATTTTTTTGATTGGGTCATTTATTTTTCTGGAATTGAGCTGCAGGAGTTGCTTGTATATTTTTGAGATTAATTCTTTGGCAGTTGCTTCGTTTGCTATTATTTTCTCCCATTCTGAAGGCTGTCTTTTCACCTTGCTTATCATTTCCTTCATTGTGCAAAAGCTTTTAAGTTTAATTAGGTCCCATTTGTTTATTTTTGCTTTTATTTCCAATATTCTGGGAGGTGGGTCATAGAGGATCCTGCTGTGATGTATGTCGGAGAGTGTTTTGCCTATGTTCTCCTCTAGGAGTTTTATAGTTTCTGTTCTTATGTTTAGATCTTTAATCCATTTTGAGTTTATTTTTGTGTATGGTGTTAGAAAGTGTTCTAGTTTCATTCTTTTATAAGTGGTTGACCAGTTTTCCCAGCACCACTTGTTAAAGAGATTGTCTTTTCTCCATTGTATTTTCTTACTTCTTTTGTCAAAGATAAGGTGTCCATATGTGCGTGGATTTATCTCTGGGCTTTCTATTTTGTTCCATTGATCTATATTTCTGTCTTTGTGCCAGTACCATAGAAATGATTTTAAAAACACAAATATGTGAAAGTGCTGGCTAGAGGTATAATTTGTTCAAAAAATAAAGTCCCACTTTTGGGTGAAATACTTTCCAAAAGCAATTGTTATTTATTCATTAACTTGAGTTTTAAAGAATAAAATTGATGATACTAAATAATGTTGGGACTGATATTTTTAGTGTAATTATCTGTTAGAATTTTTTCAGTAGTTTTCTAGGGAGATGCTGAGATTCAGTTGAAAATACTCTTCTCGTAGTTATAAAAAGTGCTTAAAAATCAATTCCTTCTATTTTCTAACAATCTACTTTTATTTACATCCACATGCCTAAAAGTTAATTTAATGCAGGTATTCAAATTCTACAAAACAATTAAAATATGTGAATTTTAACTCTGCAATCCTAGCAAATTAAATATTATTCAAATTTTTCTTTCCATGGATTACCACACACTTTCCCGAATTCCTGTACAATGTCATGAACCTCATTCCATAGTTCATCAGGCACTCTATCTATCAGATCTAGGCCCTTAAATCTATCTCTCACTTCTACTGTATAATCATAAGGGGTTTGATTTAGGTCATACCTGAATGGTCTAGTGGTTTTCCCTACTTTCTTCAATTTAAGTCTGATTTTGGTAATAAGGATTCATGATCTGAGCCACAGTCAGCTCCCAGTCTTGTTTTTGTTGACTGTATAGAGCTTCTCCATCTTTGGCTGCAAAGAATATAATCAATCTGATTTCGATGTTGACCATCTGGTGATGTCCATGTGTAGAGTCTTCTTTTGTGTTGTTGGAAGAGGGTGTTTGTTATGACCAGTGCATTTTCTTGGCAAAACTCTATTGGTCTTTGCCCTGCTTCATTCCGCATTCCAAGGCCAAATTTGGCTGTTACTCCAGGTGTTTCTTGACTTCCTACTTTTGCATTCCAGTCCCCTATAATGAAAAAGACATCTTTTTTGGGTGTTAGTTCTAAAAGGTCTTGTAGGTCTTCATAGAAGCGTTCAACTTCAGCTTCTTCAGCGTTACTGGTTGGGGCATAGACTTGGATTACTGTGATATTGAATGGTTTGCCTTGGAAACGAACAGAGATCATTCTGTCATTTTAGAGATTGCATCCAAGTACTGCATTACAGACTATGCCAAAGCCTTTGACTGTGTGGATCACAATAAACTGTGGAAAATTCTGAAAGAGATGGTAACGCCAGACCACCTGATCTGCCTCTTGAGAAATCTGTATGCAGGTCAGAAAGAAACAGTTAGAACTGGACATGGAACAACAGACTGGTTCCAAATAGGAAAAGGAGTACGTCATTGCTGTATACTGTCACCCTGCTTATTTAACTTATATGCAGAGTACATCATGAGAAACGCTGGACTGGAAGAAGCACAAGCTTGAATCAAGATTGCTGGGAGAAATATCAATAACCTCAGATATGCAGATGACACCACCCTTATGGCAGAAAGTGAAGAGGAACTCAAAAGCCTCTTGATGAAAGTGAAAGTGGAGAGTGAAAAAGTTGGCTTAAAGCTCAACATTCAGAAAACGAAAATCATGGCATCTGGTCCCATTACTTCATGGGAAACAGATGGGGAAACAGCGGAAACAGTGTCAGACTTTATTTTTTGGGGCTCCAAAATCAATGCCGATGGTGACTGCAGCCATGAAATTAAAAGACGCTTACTCCTTGGAAGGAAAGTTATGACCAACCTAGATAGCATATTCAAAAGCAGGGACATTACTTTGCCAACAAAGGTTCGTCTAGTCAAGGCTATGGTTTTTCCTGTGGTCATGCATGGATGTGAGAGTTGGACTGTGAAGAAGGCTGAGCACCGAAGAATTGATGCTTTTGAACTGTGGTGTTGGAGAAGACTCTTGAGAGACCCTTGGACTGCAAGGAGATCCAACCAGTCCATTCTGAAGGAGATCAGCCCTGGGATTTCTTTGGAAGGAATGAAGCTAAAGCTGAAATTCCAGTACTTTGGCCACCTCATGCAAAGAGTTGACTCATTGGAAAAGACTCTGATGCTGGGAGGAATTGGGGGCAGGAGGAGAAGGGGATGACAGAAGATGAGATGGCTAGATGGCATCACTGACTTGATGAACGTGAGTTTGAGTGAACTCCGGGAGTTGGTGATGGACAGGGAGGCCTGGCATGCTGCAATTCATGGGGTCACAAAGAGTCGGACACGACTGAGCGACTGTACTGAACTCCCGCATTCTTTATCATAAATTGCTGCTGATTTACTCAATTTGGAAACCAAGAAGTCAATCTTGAAAATGCCTTTTTCCAGTATCTCAGAAATCAATTCTTCAGTAAGTCTTATCGGTTCCAGCTCTACAATATATATGAAGTCTGTGTACTTCTGGCTACCTACTGCCACACTGTAGTTCACTATCATTTCTAATCTAATATACTCTTAACTAGTCCCTCTGACCCAATACTTTACACCATTCTTCATTTCCTGCAGAGCAGAGTGATCTTGCTTAAATTCAAATCAGATGATTTCATTCCCATGCTTAAAACAGTCCCATTATTTCAATAGAAAAAAACGAATTACAAAAATTTTAGTATGCTTGAAATAGCACTACCTTTTTAAAGTTTTCTTTTGTGCTTGGCTCAAAATAAGCACATAATAAATATTATTAATGACTGCATCATGAATAAACACGTCACTTTCTAGTACACAACACAATATACTTTCTGTTTAAATTATTTTTGTCATAAGCAAAATCCTATGAAAAGGGAAATTTGGATAAATTAATTCTTTAGTGTACCCCTAATCTTTGAAATTTCCCCCTAGACTAAATCTCCAAGCATCCCTTAATCAATGGTAACTGCATTGCCTTCCTCTAAAAAATGAGAAGTTTGGAAAGATCTTTAAAATTCAAGGGTGAGACATGTTTCCTACAATAGTTGTCTGGAAATTTTGGGAAGTGTGTGTGTGTGTGTGTGTGTGTGTGTGTGTACAAGAGGCACGCCACTGTTATTTAGAGCATGGGCACCAGGAATTCGAATTATCTGAGGATATGCTGTAAAATTATAAAGAATGAACAATTGTTGCATACCCCACACAAATTCACTATTTAACCAGGCATTTATATGGGTTAGAACATCTGTTTTTTAATTATTTAAAGCTAAAATATTCAATTTCACACATAAATATATAGCATTTAGGTGGTTTTAGTATACACTGAATTTCCAGGTATGAAGCTTTCCTGAATACTGAGGCATAATTCTAACATTTTCCCCATAAATAGCTCATTATTTGGAAAACTTACACTACTAAGATTAAAAAACCTTTCTTTTCTAATATACTATGAATACTAATGGAGAAGGCAATGGCAACCCACTCCAGTACTCTCACCTGGAAAATTCCATGGACAGAGAAGCCTGGTAGCCTGCAGTCCATGGGGTCGCTTAGAGTCGGACAGGACTGAGCGACTTCACTTTCACTTTCATGCATCGGAGAAGGAAATGGCAACCCACTCCAGTGCTCTTGCCTGGAGAATCCCAGGGACAGGGGGGCCTGGTGGGCTGCCATCTATGGGGTCGCACAGAGTCGGACACAACTGACGCGACTTAGCAGCAGCAGCAGCAGCATAAATACTAAATATTCGTTGTATTTAAATTACTAATATAACACCCTCTGCTGAGTCTGTTTTCTAGATTTCCCATTCATGATGATGATTTTGTGTATATGTATGTGTTTGTGTGTGTATGAATAAATCTATGTAAACTTTACTTCCAAACATGAAAAATAGTAATAATACTTATATGCTCTTTGCTTGCTTTACTTATCTTCAAACATATTCATTACAAGTAGATATTAGCATTTTATGGCTTCCCAGGTGGTGCTAGTGGTAAAGAATCCACTTGCCAATGCAGGAGACATAAGAGATGCAGGTTCAATCCCTGGGACAGGAAGATCCCCTAAAGAAAGGCATGGCAACACACTCCAGTATTCTGGCCTGGAGAATCCCATGGAAGGGATATAGTCCATAGGGTTGCAAACATTTGGAGACAACTGAAGCAACTGGCATGCATGCGTAAGCACTTTACCACTTTACTTTTGAACAACTCTTCCCCAGTCATTTACATATTGAAATGCAGATACATCATTTATTTTAAATTAATTTTCCTTTTATAACTCTTTTTAAAAATCAACGTCAGGGCATACTTGGTTTTCTTTTTCAAAAATTGTTTATTTGTAGTTTATATTATTTTATATTTAATTTCCAAATATTTAGAAATAGGAGGATCAATACTCACCTCCCCTGAAGATGTCCATGTCCTAATCACCAGAATATGTGATTATGTAGCTTTATATACTAAAAAGGACTCTGCAAATAGGATTGAGTTAGTGGTCTTTGAATGAGATTATCTTGATTATCCAGATGGGCCCAATGCCATTACAAAGATCCTTACAAGCTAAAGAAGAAGGAAGAAGTTTCATAGTCACAGAATATATGATGACAGAAGCAGAGGTCACCATGATCCAATTGCTGGCTTTGAAGATGGATAGTGAGGCCAAGAACCAAGGAATGCAACCAGTCTCTAAAAGTTGGAAAAGACAAGCAAAAAGACTGTTCCCTAGAGCCTCCAGAGGATTTCAGCCTTGCCAACATTTTGACATTAGTCTAGTGAGATCCATTTGGACTTATGAACTCCTGAAAAAGAAGATAATAAGATTATTTTGTTGTTGTTGTTTTAGGTCAGTAGCTTGTGAGAATTTGTTATAGCAGCAACAGGAAACTAACACAGGGTCTCAAAGTAAAATTGCATTGGATAGAGATTAATGTATAGAAAGACTTTATTCAAGACTATTGCATTATGGGAGAGAGCTTAAATTTAAATCTGTTTTCAGCACTAAACTAGTGAGCTAATGGAAAATTATTAAAGGGCATTAGGGGAGAGGTTGATAAGTTTGATCAGGCCTTTGTGTTTGCTTTGTTGTTGTTGTTCAGTTGTTAAGTCGTGTCTGACTCTCTCACGACACCATCGACTGTAGCCTGCCAGGCTTCACTGTCCATGGGATTTCCCAAGCAAGAGTACTGGAGAGGGTTGCCATTTCCATCTCCAGGGAAATCTTCCCAACCCAGGAATAAAACCCATGTCTTCTGCATTGGCAGGTGGATTCATTACCACTGAACTGCCAGGGAAGCCCACGTGTCTTTGCTAGTTGTCGTTTGTCCACTTTACGCTCCTACTGTCCCACTGAACCTGGGATATAGGGATAGGAATAATATGTTTATTGATGATTACTTTCAGAGGGATGGCTCCCAGGAACTTGAGAAAGACATTCCTGAGTTGTAAAACTGGCAAGGGGCCTCTGAGAAGATTTACCTGCATTTTATTTTATTTTATTTTTTTATTTTATTTTATTTTTAAACCTGAACACTGTATTAGTTTTGCCAAACATCAAAACGAATCCACCACAGGTATACATATGCTCCCCATCCTGAACTCCCCTCCCTCCTCCCTCCCCACACCATCCCTCTGGGTTGTCCCAGTGCACCAGCCCCAAGCATCCAGTATCGTGCATCAAACCTGGACTGGCAACTCATTTCATACATGATATTACACATGTTTCAATGCCATAAGGCAAATGCTAACAAGTATGAAAGGGGAAATTAACAATAACACAATAATAGTGGGAGACTTTAATACCCCACTCACACCTATGGATAGATCAACTAAAAAGAAAATTAGCAAGGGAAAACAAACTTTAAATGATACAATGGACCAGTTAGACCTAATTGATATCTATAGGACACTTCACCCCAAAACAATGAATTTCACCTTTTTCTCAAGTGCACACGGAACCTTCTCCAGGATAGATAACATCCTGGGCCATAAATCTAGTGTTGATAAATTCAAAAAGATTGAAATAATTTCAAGCATCTTTTTGATCACTATGCGGATAGATTAGATGTCAAAACAGAAAAAAAAGCTATTAAAAATACAAACATATGGAGGCTAAAAAACATGCTCCTGAATAACCAACAAATCACAGAAGAAATAAAAAAAGAAATAAAAATATGCATAGGAATCAATGAAAATATAAACACAATAACACAAAACCTATGGGAGTCAGTGAAAGCAGTGCTATGGGGAAGGTTCATAGCAATGCAAGCTTATCTCAAGAAACAATAAACCTAAAGCAACTAGAGAAAGAATAAATTAAGAAACCTAGGGATAGTAGAAGAAAAGAAATAAAAATTAGGCCAGAAATAAATGAAAAATAAACAAAGGAGACTACAGCAAAAATCAACAAAACTAAAAGCTGGTTCTTTGAGAAGATAAATAAAATAGACAAACCACTAGCCAGACTCATCAAGAAAAAAAAGGAGAAGAATCAAATCACCAAAATAAGAAATAAAAATGGAGAAGTCACAACAGACAACACATAAATCCAAAGGATCATAAGAGACTACTATCAGCAACTATATGCCAATAAAATGGACAACTTAGAAGAAATGGACCAATTCTTAGAAAAGTATAACTTTCCAAAATTGAACCAGAAAAAAAAAAAATAGAAAAGAAAATCTTAACAGACCCATCACAAGCATGGAAATCAAAACTATAATCAGAAATCTTCCAACAAACAAAAGCCCCAGACCAGATGGCTTCACAGGTGAATTCTACCAAAAATTTAGAGAAGAGCTAACACCTATCCTATTCAAACTCTCCCAGAAAATTGCAGAGGAAGGTAAACTTCCAAACTCATCCTATGAGGCCACAATCATCAAAAAACCAGAAAAGGATGTCACACAAAAAAGAAAACTACAGAGTAATATCACTGATGACATAGATGCAAAAATCCTTAACAAAATTCTAGCAAACAGAACCCAACAGCATATTAAAAAGATGATACATAATGACCAAATGGGCTTTATCCCAGGGATACAGTGATTCTTCAATATTTGCAAATCAATGTGATACACAACATCAACACATTAAAAGATAAAAACCATATGATTACCTCAGTAGATACAGAGAAAGCCTTTGACAAAATTCAATATTCATTTATGATAAAAACCCTCCAGAAAGCAGGCATAGAAGGAACATACCTCAACATAATAAAAGCTATATATGATAAACCCACAACAAACATTATCCTCAATGGTGAACAATTGAAAGCATTTCCCTTAAAGTCAGGAACAAGACAAGGGTGCCCACTCATGACTACTATTCAACATAGTTTTGGAAGTTTTAGCCACAACAATCAGAGAAGAAAAAGAAATAAAAGGAATCCAGATTGGAAAACAAGTAAAACTCTCACTGTTTGCAGATGACGTGATCCTCTGTAGAGAAATCCCTAAAGACATCACCAAAACATTACTAGAGCTAATCCATGAATAGTAAAGTTGCAGGATATAAAATAAACACTCAGAAATCACTTGCATTCCTATACACTAGCAATGAGAAAACAGAAAAATTAAGGAAACAATTCCATTCACTATTGCAATGAAAAGAATAAAATACTTAGGAATAAATCTATCTAAAGAAATAAAAGACCTATATATAAAACACTGATGAATGAAATCAAAGATGACACAAATAGATGGAGAAATATACCATGTTTGTGGATCAGAAGAATCAATATAGTGAAAATGAGTATACCACCCAAAAAAATCTATAGATTTAACACAATCCCTATCAAGCTACCAACAGAATTTTCTGAAAGCTAGAACAAATAATCTCACAATTTGTATGGAAATACAAAAAACATCGAATAGCCAAAGCAATCTTGAGAAAGACCAATAGAACTGGTGGAATCAACCTGCCTGACTTCAGACTCTACTACAAAGCTACAGTCATCAAGACAGTATGGTACTGGCACAAAGACAGAAATATAGATCAATGGAACAAAATAGAAAGCCCAGAGATAAATCCATGCACATATGGACACCTTATCTTTGACAAAGGAGGAGAGATTATACAATGGAGAAAAGATCATCTCTTTAACAAGTAGTGCTGGGAAAACTGGTCAACCACTTGTAGAAGTGTGAAACTAGAACACTTTCTAACACCATACACAAAAACAAACACAAAATGGATTAAAGATCTAAATGTAAGACCAGAAACTATAAAACTCCTAGAGGAAAGCATATGCAAAACACTCTCTGACATAAATCACAGCAGCATCTTCTATGACCCATCTCCCAGAGTAATGGAAATAAAAGCAAAAAACAAATGGGACCTAATTAAACTTAAAAGCTTTTGCACAATGAAGGAAATGATAAGCAAGGTGAAAAGACAGCCTTCAGAATGGGAGAAAATAATAGCAAACGAAGCAACTGCCAAAGAATTAATCTAAAAAATATACAAGAAGCTTCTGCAGCTCAATTCCAGAAAAATAAATGACCCAATCAAAAAAATGGGCTAAAGAACTAAACAGACATTTCTCCAAAGAAGACATACAGATGGCTAACACATGAAAAGATGCTCAACATCACTCATTATCAGAGAAATGCTAATCAAAACCACTATGAGGTACCATTTCACGCCAGTCAGAATGGCTGCTATCCAAAAGTTTACAAGCAATAAATGCTGAAGAGGGTGTGGAGGAAAGGGAACCCTCTTACGCTGTTGGTGGGAATGCAAACTAGTACAGCCACTACAGAGAACAGTGTGGAGATTCCTTAAAAACCTGGAAATAGAACTTCCATATGACCCAGCAATCCCACTGCTGGGCATACACACTGAGGAAACCAGAATTGAAAGAGATACATGTACCCCAATGTTCATCGCAGCACTGTTTACAATACCCATGACATGGAAGCAACCTAGATGTCCATCAGCCAACAAATGGATAAGAAAGCTGTGGTACATATACACAATGGAATATTACTCAGCTATTAAAAAAGAATGCATTTGAATCAGTTCTAATGAGGTGGATGAAACTGGAACCTATTATACAGAGTGAAGTAAGTCAGAAAGGAAAACACCAATACAGTATACTAATGCATATATATGGAATTTAGAAAGATGGTAACAATAACCTTGTATGCGAGACAGAAAAAGAGACACAGATGTAAACAGACTTCTGGACTTGGTGGGAGAAGGTGAGGGTCAGATGATTTGAGAGACTAGCATTGAAACATGTATATTATCATATGTGAAACAGATCGCCAGTCCAAGTTCGATGCATGAGACAGGGTGCTCAGGGCCGGTACACTGGGATGACCCTGAGGGATGGGATGGAAAGGGAAGTGGGAGGGGGTTCAAGATAGGGAACACATGTACACCCGTGGTTGATTCATGTCAATGTATGGCAAAAACCACCACAATATTGTAAAGTAATTAGCTTCCAATTAAAATAAATAAATTAATTTTAAGCCAAAAAAATAGTAAATAAAAGATATGTGAAAGAGTTGAAATCTCAGGAAAATATACTAACTTCATTATTTTTGTCATAGATATCCTATTAAACAGATTTTGAAAGCAAAAATAAACACACATGCCAATTACAACGTTGTTATTATTGTTTGTGTTTATGTGCTCCCTTAAATGATTGCAGTACCTGAATATTATTTTATTTATGTTTTTAAAAGTTATTTCTGAATTTTATATTTGAGAATATAATTAGAACCAAAAAGTAGATGCCAGTTTCACTGCATAAACTCTTAACATTTACCACAAGTCTTTGCTTTTATCTTTGACAATGTCCTATATTTTTGGAGTCCCATAGACTTTGTACAACTAGTTTGAAATTTTCCCATTTATTGCTGCCCTGATTTTTGCACCTCAATTTATAATTTATCATTGACTTTAATTAACCTCAAATCACATCCACAATCCAGCAGACAGAGCTGCAAACTGAATGACAACTAGGAGAAAAAAAGACAATACAGCACAGCCTTAGACGTAATCAGATGACACATGAGGAGCACTTTAAGATACAGGAAATTCATTTCATAGAACAATATTGCAGCACTTTCTTTAAGTCTTTAAGCTTTTTGTGATCAAATTTCATATGTAATTATTTGACTGGTCTAGAAAATGAAGGCACACTCTCCATTGATCACAGCTTGTCATTGTATGTTGTAAAAATAATTACAAAAATTGGCTAAATAATTTTTCAACTCATTGCAGAGACACAATTGAAATAAAGCAATTGGGGATTCTAAACACTATATATGCTTTATTCTTTGAATCATTTACAACTTCTATAATCCTATACCACAGACTTCCAATCATAACTATCACTAATTGTTGTGATTTGAAGAGACATAAAAAAAGCTAAGCAGTTGCCCCAAGTTCAAAGAGATATAACAAAGCTGGAATTTTAATTTAGAAATCCATTATCAAATACTAAAGAAACTAACTTTGAAGTTTCAGTTTCAGGAAAAAGTACATCTGAAACCAGATAAGTGAAACATAAAACATGATCTTTTTATCTACAAAGTCAAAAAATTTCATATTGGTCCACACAGCAAACTATAGACTTTGATCTTTTTTCCATGAACTAGCAATTAGTCCACTTCACCCTTACAATGATCATTCAATAGAGCAAAATACAATCGCTAGATGGATACTGCTGCTGCTGCTAACTAGCCTATCAACAAAGAAACTATTTTCATCTATGCTTAGGCTACATGTGTAATAAGACTTCCACGTATGGTTGACTTTCAGCAAGAAGCATTATAGCATAGTGTACATGGCATAATATGAATATTATGAGCTCAAGCTGTCAGGTTTCAATTCATGGCTCTGACATTTACTACCCATGCAACCTTGGACAAGTTACTTAAATTCTGTTTCTTCATTTTTCTCATTTGCAGTAAAGCAATAGGACAATAATCAGTAATTCTAAATTTTATATTTAGAGTTAGTGATAGACAAGGAAGCCTGGCATGCTGAGTCCTTGGGGTCACAAAGAGTTGGACACGACTGAGCAACTGAACTGAATAGGACAACAATACCACTTGTCTCATAGAGGCTAGAATGATTTAGCCAGTTAATAGATATTTCTGTACTTAGAATAGCACCCTGATACACACGCATACAGGGCTTCCCAGGAGGTGCCAGTGGTAGAACCAGCCTGCTGATTCAGGAGACGTAAGAGTTGTGGGTTTGATCCTTGGGTCAGGAAGATCCCCTGGAGGAGGAAATGGAAACCCACTCCAGTATTCTTGCCTGGAGAATCCCATGGACAGAGGAACCTGGTTCATTGGGTTCCAAAAAATTGGACATGACTGAACCAACTTACACACACACATGTGTACACAATTATAACATACTGTAAGCAAGAACTATTGGAGTTTTTATCTACTGTATCTTAATTATTAATGAAAATACCTTTGAAAAATAATTATGGGCATGTTCTTAGATGTTACATTTTTTTTTAATCTGTCTTCCGCCTGCCTCCGAGGTGATTATACAACTGTATTAGATAGAAATTCCCTAAGCATTTTACATACATTCTGTAATTTGACTTAACTCAAATTCTTTCATCAACAATCTGTGACATATCATCTCCCATTTTCAAGTGTGAATACTGAGTTTCATAAAATCTAGGTGACTTAGTCAAAAGCACATGTCTTTAGAAACAAATGGTTTATGACTCCACACCTGCCAATTTTCCCAATTCAGGTTGTCTTTGCCCAGCTGGACATGAATTCACATGGGACTGTTTTCGAGGATACATTAAGCCTCCTCATCTCAAGTAGATAATATCATTTGGTTAGTCCTATTTTATATTGGGTTCCAGGCTTCTCTTGTGGCTCAGGTGGTAAAGAATCCTCATGTAATGCAGGAGACCTGGGTTCTATCCCTGGGTTGGGAAAATTCCCCTGAAGAAGGGAAGGGCTACCCACCCCAGTATTCTGGCCTGGAGAATTCCATGGACTGTGTAGTCCATATAGTTTCAGAGTCGGACACGACTGAGCGACTTTCACTTTCGTTTCAGGTTTCCTGGTGGATTAGACAGTAAGGAATCTACCTATCAATGCAGGAGACTTAGGTTCAATCCCTGGGTCAGGAAGATCCCCTGGAGGAGGGCATGGCCACCCACTCCAGTATTCTTGCCTGGAGAATCCCCATGGACAGAGGTGCCTGGCAGGCTACATTCCAAAGGGTCGCAAAGAGTCAGACACAACCGAGCAGCTAAGCACAACAAACACAGCACATCTTATGTCAGGAAAAGAAAAGGTGGAGGTAATTTTTATATACTTCTCATAGATAAAAGGGATATTTTTAAAAACTATTTTCAAGATATAGATGCATAATTCAGTGTGCAATTTTCAATTACACTTGTATTTCTTAATGTTTTTTTTTAGCATACAAAGATCAAAATACAGATCTATACTTGCTGGCAGATGTATTTCAGGAAACAGGGTTGTTTTCAGATTTTAAAGGAAATACGATGCAAAAATCATAATTTACAGAACATTCTCAGATTTATCCGAGGGAAGTAACTCATTAACAATTATATTAATATTTCTTTTTTTTTTTAAAGAACTTTAATTTACTTAATCTTTCATTGTAAGTTCATTTAAAGACACTGGGAAAAGGTAGGATATAAATGATTAAAGATGTAGGCATTTTTAATGAATAAATGAAGAAAGCATATACAGAATGATTTTTTGTTTCTCTCTTTGACTGCACTATACAGCAAGCAGGATCTTCGTTTCCAAACCACAGGTTGAACCTGTGCCCCCTGCAGTGGAAGTATGGGATCTTATCCACTGGACTGCTAGGTAAGCCTCTGATTCTTTTAAATTTATCTTTCTCACCTGATTGCTTCATTGTTTTGTTTATTTGTTTCTTTATTTTATATTTCTGAATCCCTGAGAACTGAAGGTAAGCAGCATAGAGAGTTCATATCTTCCTTCAATTCAGCTCAGATGTTACCGTCACATGAGTCTATCACAAATATCCAGAAAAAAAAAAATTTCTTGTTCTTTGAGATTTTTTTAATTTTGAATTATGTAAATAAGATGCCAAGTTTGTTTATATTCACTAGTATTTTTTTATTTATTTATTTTAATTAGAGGCTAATTACTTTACAATATTGTATTGGTTTTGCCATACATCAACATGAATCCGCCACGGGTATACACGTGTTCCCAATCCTGAACCCCCCCCCTCAACCTCCCTCCCCATACCATCCCTCTAGGTCATCCCAGTGCACCAGCCCCAAGCATCCTGTATCCTGTATCAAACCTGGACTGGCGATTCGTTTCTTATATGATATTATACATGTTTCAGTGCCAATTTCCCAAATCATCCCCCTTCCCTCTCCCACAGAGTCCAAAAGACTGTTCTATACATTAGTGTCTCTTTTGCTGTCTCACATACAGGGTTATCGTTACCATCTTTCTAAATTCCATATATATGCGTTAGTATACTGTATTGGTGTTTTCTTTCTGGCTTACTTCACTCTGTATAATAGGCTCCAGTTTCATCCACCTCATTAGAACTGATTCAAATGTATTCTTTTTAATGGCTGAGTAATACTCCATTGTGTATATGTACCACAGCTTTCTTATCCATTCATCTGCTGATGGACATCTAGGTTGCTTCTATGTCCTGGCTATTATAAACAGTGCTGCGATGAACATTGGGGTACACGTGTCTTTTTCAATTCTGGTTTCCTTGGTGTGTATGCCCAGCAGTGGGATTGCTGGGTCACTAGTATTTAATTGATTTTATTGTTCATTCTCTACCTAAATCACCAGCTCTCTACTTTATCCCCACATCCTTGCACTTTGGCTATGATTCAGAGCTACAGATCACAACCTTAGTCTTCTCACCTTCCTTTATATGAAGCTAATTCTCCTGGCCTCCTGAAACACAGCCCTAAACCCACAAACCAGCTAAAGAGGCAGGTATAGGAAATCACTAAACAGTAAGCACATGCTATTTTATAAAGAACAGAAGTGACAATTGCAGTTTCCCTGTTGGAGGATTTTTTTTTTTTCCTTTCCAGTCTTTAAGTTTGAAATGACTGTAGAGATAGAAAACTTATGCCTTAAATCAGTACTTCTAAAATGGTGCATATTCATTTTTCCATACTTGCAAACATCCTCACCTAGTGTGGTAAGTGTATGCACATATGTGCGTGTCCTGAGGAAAGGTTTCTAAGCCTACATGTGATCCTGTCTGATCCCTCGCAGAATGACTGATAACTGTTGTGATGACTTTGTGTGTGTGCTCTGTGGTGTCTGACTCTGCAATCCCATGTGACCCACCAGACTTCACTAGCCATGGAATTTTCCCGGAAAAATACTGGAGTGGTTTGTCATTTCCTATTCAAGAGGATCTACCCAGCCCCGGGATTGAATCCAAGTCTCTTGAATGTCCTGCATTGCCAAGTGTATTCTTTATCACTGCATCACCTGGGAAGCCCTTATTGTTATGAATTTGTATCTAGATAATCTGATCCCATAAGTATGTTAACAATTCTTAATTCTAAGCATGAGGCCAAAATGAAAGGATAAGAAATGCTCTCTACCATCCATCAGTTCCCTAAAGCTTTCTTGTGTCCTTCTCTTAAGCCCAGACATACTCTATGATCATGCAGTGGGGAGAAGATCAGTGCACAAAAAGGCAAGACTTGAATACAGCTTAATCAATTCCCACCCACCATACCTGAAGTCTTTCCAGTGAAGGACACTGTTCACTTGGTAGAGTTACATCCTTGCATACTCTATATGAAGCCATGCCAAGTTTCTCACAAGGCATGTTTTTATGCCAATCTGCTACCCTTTCTGTGAAGCAGAAAGAAAATCAGGTTCATTGTCTTCAACAGTCTCGTGATACGTATCCAGATTTCATGCATGTGAATAGTAAAATAAAAAGTTCTTCCCCAGAAGGTTTTTCTCTTAGCAGTTTTCTTTCAAGTACTTCACTGAGTTCCTCCTTAAATATAATCTAGGTAAACATTAGTGTCTCATCATTGGCCAACTGAAATTCAGCGGGACTGTAATGGGAAATGAAGAACCAAATGCTCAGCATGTTTTCAGTGCCCCACTGAGAGGACCAAAGCACAGGAGGACTTTTGAAGGCAAGGTAGACTCCACACTCTGATCTGTACCGTGGGAGGTGCTAAACAAGATATGAATGGGCCCCTTGAATCTTTTAACCTGCGTGATTACAGCTCACAGGAGAAGTCACTGGATACATTTCCCTAAAGTTGAGCAATTAAACAGAATGCTGGCTAGCAAGCATCAAAAACTCACAGGGCATATTTGATTCAAATGAGATCAAAAAGAGAAACATTTCCCATTCGATAAAAATTTAAAACACCTCTCAAATCTGAATTCTTTGCAAGGTTCAGGGACCACATCCAGCCCTATATTTTATAGTAACCCTAGTTCAATCACTCTCAGCTCAATAAATAACAATAAAAAATTTCCCTCAGGGAGGATATTGCAAATTTTTTCTTTTTTGCTTTTTCCTTGTGCACATAAATCCTTTAATATAGAGTTACTTTTTATAAATCTTCAACAGCCCTGAAAGGAACATGACAAGAAAGAGTTCACATAACAGTATCTTTGAGAATTGTTTTTCATAAGACATATTCTTTTTTTTTTAATTTTATTTTATTTTTAAACTTTACATCATTGTATTAGTTTTGCCAAATATCAGAATGAATCCACCACAGGTATACATGTGTTCCCCATCCTGAACCCTCCTCCCTCCTCCCTCCCCATACCATCCCTCTGGGTCGTCCCAGTGCACTAGCCCCAAGCATCCAGTACATAAGACATATTCTTTAACTTTAAAAAAAAAAAAAAACTACTTATCTAAGTATTTCTCTCTGCCCTGAATCTAGTCATAAAGGTCCCATTAAGAAAAAATGCTTGGAAATAAGGAATAATACTATTTATAGCTACCTTTATTTATATGTGATCATTCAGTAAAAACATTATATACTATATAAATGTGTATATATATATATATATATATATATATTTAATAACACATTGCTGTAACAATACATCTGACCTCTCTTACCAAATGATTTTAGAGTGCTAAAAAGTGACATTTCCTTGTGAAGGTGGCTTCCTTTTGGTCACATCAGAACAAACATTTGCAGGAATGAAGGGGCTAAAACACAAGAAGTTCTATGAAGGAGATGGGATGCTTTTTCCCAATCTCCTAAGGTTCTTTCAGGTCTGCTAAAGTTTCAGCAACACCTACAATAGTAAACCAAATAATGTACTCAAACCCTAGAGCCTACACTGAAGCCAGCCTCTCTCAAACAAATGGTTCTTTGATGGAAAGAGGAGCAGAGAGGGATAGAAAGAGTGACTGATGCTAGGACACCAAGCAAAGATGGCAGGTGTGCTTCACGTCTTTGGCTGCCTCCCAAACATACACTCAATAAGAAGCACTCACTTGAAACCTGCTGGCTCCTCCCTTACTTAAATGTACTGCAATCAGTTCTGCATCCAGGATTTCTGGAAGATGGTAGTCCTATTAGTTTTGTATTGAGCTCTTGATAACCTAGTAAATTAGGGATAAATGATTACTAACTTCCAATGTACTCTAATGCGAGCATGCTCAGCCACTCAGTCGTGTCCAACTCTTTCCGACCCTATGGACTGTACCCCGCCAGGGCCCTCTGTCCATGTATTTCTCCAGGCAAGAATACTGAAGTGGGTTGCCATTACCTTCTCCAGGGGATCTTCCTGACCCAGGGACCGAACCCATATCTCCTGCATCTCCTTGCATTGGCAGGCGATTCCTTACCACTGAGCCACCTGGGAACACATACTCTAATATGTTCCAATAAAAATTTGTGTTTGATTGTGAGAAAAGTGGGAAACAACACACAGTAGTCACTGATATCATCTCCTAAGCAGAAATCATAGGCAATTACTGCTCTAGAGTGACCTCGTGTCTGAATGGCCAATTTGGCAGTATTGGCTTTAACTTGGGTAGAGGCCTCCTTGATCCATTTTCTCCATGAACCCTAATTCTGCCAATATTGAGAATAACCTTTGTCAATTTAATTTTATGTAAAAAACTGTTAGCATTTTAGAGACCATCCAGTTGAAGCTGTATTTTTTGAGCATCCCATTCTCTTTTAGTTTGGGTACCTAAGAAATACACAATTGAGTACTCATAGGTTGATAGTCTTAGGTTGATTTATAACCATCTCCTTTAAAATCACAGGTAGCTCTAGGTCTATTTATATTTGGCCAATTCCATGTTCCAATAATTCAACCCAGAAATCATACTTAATCATAGACCTTAGGTCTGGAATTAGAGGTTTCTCCCTCATAGTAGTTGTTATGGGTCTTCTGTGCTCTGATCATTCACCTGGATCTTTTTAAAGAAGTCTAAAATTGTAAAGTAAAAAAATAATAATAATAAATAAATGATAAATGGTTAAAAAAAAATAAGTCTACCTCTTGGAGCAATTTGAATTAGTGATTGGTGGGTAAAATATGCATATTTATATATTTTTCCTAAGTCTATATTTTGGTTTCATTTCCACAATGTGAGGACTTAGCTATTATATCATTCAGGGAAGTCTTAAGATAAGGCCCCTGGATAAGGCCAGTGAAGTCATATATTCCTTACTTGCTTGCTAAGTTGATTCAGTTGTGTCTGACTCTTTGCAATGCTATGGACTGCAGCTTGCCAAGCTCCTCTGTCCATGGGATTCTCCAGGCAAGAATACTGGAGTTGCCATGCCCTCTTCCAGGGGAATCTTCCCAACTCAGGGATCAAACTTGTCGCTTGCATCTCCTGCATTGGCAGGAGGGTCTTTACCACTAGCACCACCTAGGTAGTCCCAAATATTTCTGAGTTCCCCATATTTTCTCATACAAAGTCTCCTATTTCCCTGTTAACACTATCTTCACCTCAATGTATAAAATTAAGCTTTTCTGACCACTAAAGGGGCTTCCCTGGTGGCTCAGACAGGAAAGGATTTTCCTGAAATGCAGGAGACCTATTTAAGTATCTGAATTATCAAACTTAGTAAATTTGGATTGTAGACCAAAAGCAGAAAAGCAACCATTAGCAAAACTTTCCTTTTCTCTCTGCCTTCAGAAAACAGTTGTAAAGCAAGTTTGGCTCTCTCTTAAAAGAGATTTCAGTATTAGAAACCTTTTTGACTCAATTTCCCTAATATAAAAGTCTTGGTAGGTACATGATTTGAGAACTATACTAAAAGCAAAATAATTTAACTATATGTTAAACAATTAAAATAATTAGTATCTTCAATTTCTTACCTACCATATCCTAACAGATTTCAGGCAATCCAGTACTTTAGAGCCTGTTATGTGTGAAACCTCATTATTGGTACCAATTATGATATCAGTTATACACTTCTGATTGGAAATTTAATAATACCAAATCAAACTAGCAAAACATGCAGGGAAATGATTGTTTCACATGACTAAATGTCAAGAGATGTGCCAGGGTTAGAATTCAGTTTATAAAGACTCCACATCTCATGTTTGTGTGTGAGATAGAGAAACAGAGAGACCACTTTAGCTCTATCCAACTCCAAAGTCAAATTCAGTCTCAAATCATGATAGCACAATAAATACAGCAATTCCATTCTAGTCCTTCAAGCACACAAAACATTGTCCAGAGAAAGGATCTGTATCTGTTAATTCCTACCAAAAGTCCTAAAATACTACTCGTATTGGACTCATTAGATATAAATGATGTACTGTGCTGATTCATTTAAGCTGTACTACGTGTTTCACCTGTGCATCAAGGAACACTGCTATATTACCTATAAATGATATGTTTGAAACATACATGTGGGCTTTGTGCTCGTTGTGCTCAGTCGCTAAGTCATGTCCAACTCTTCGCCACCCCATGGACTCCTTGTAGCCCGACAGGCTCCTCTGTTCATGGGATTTCCCAGACAAAAATACTGGAATGGGGCTATTTTCTCCTCCAGTGGATCTTCCTGACCCAGGGATCGAACCCAAGTCTCCTGCATTGATAGTAGGATTCTTTACCACTGAGCCCCATGGGAGGGAAAAGAAGTAAAAGGATTGGATGCATTTCCATTTTTTGCTGCAGTTCACTCGATACAGATAGAAAACAGAATATGTACTGGATTATAATGGATAAATTATCAAAGCAAAATTAAAATGAAATTCATGTTACTCAAGGTGTTAAGTCCTTTTTCAAAAAGTTACATTTACAAACAAAAGATTTTTCTTCAAGAGTAAAACTTAACATGAAGTTTGGACTCCAAAGTGCATTACAGAAACTTTCTTTTTGTAAATCATTTTATGAAAGCAAAAATTTTAGCCTAATAGCTATTCAAAGTATTTATCCTTAGCAAGTATTATTATGCAAGTACATATAGATGATTAATCACAAAGTTGGAAAAGATATCAGATCACACACTCCTATTGCTTGAATTTTAAAAGGCTTATTCTGATTTATGTTTCCAATATCTGCAAAATGTCATTCCTTAAATAAATATGTAAGCCCCATACTAAAATCTCCAACACCCCTGAGTCCCATGTTTTTCAGGTATCTCTTCTGATCTTACCTACAGACTCTCTTGGGGCTTACCTAGTGGCTCAGACAGTAAAAAGTGTGCCTGTAATGTGGGAGACCCAGATTCGCTACCTGGGTAGGGAAGACCCCCTGGAGAAGGTAATGGCTACCCACTCCAGTATTCTTGTGTGAAAAATCCATGGATAGAGGACTCTGGCAGGCTAATGAGGTAGCAAAGAGTTGGATAGGACTGAGCAACTAACACACACAATCTTAGCATTCTTATAAATTAATGCTCAAAGAAGCTGAAGCCAGACTGAGACACAGTGACTTCCTTCATCTTATCTTCCTCTCAAAACCTTCATTATAATAGTAGTACTATGACTTATGCTGCATGTGTGAATTCAGTTCTCTTGAGTTTTTATATGGATACAACATTTCTGTTTCATAGGATATGCCTATGTTCAGACTTAGTAGAGAAAATGAAACTGTTTGTCAAGTGGTTATACCATTATACACACCCATCAGCAATGTATGAGAGTCCCCTAGTATCACCAGTTTAGTATTTTCAGTCTAACCATATTGTTACAGCTCTGAAACATTAGAAATTGAGTGGAAGCAGTGTCAGACTTTATTTTTCTGGGCTCCAAAATCACTGCAGATGGTGACTGCAGCCATGAAATTAAAAGACGCTTACTCCTTGAAAGAAAAGTTATGACCAACTTAGATAGCATATTGAAAAGCAGAGACATTACTTTGCCAACAAAGGTCCGTCTAGTCAAGGCTATGGTTTTTCCAGTAATGTATGGGTGTAAGAGTTGGACTGTGAAGAAAGCTGAGCACCGAAGAATTGATGCTTTTGAACTGTGGTGTTGGAGAAGACTCTTGAGAGTCCCTTGGACTGCAAGGAGATCCAACTAGTCCATTCTAGAGGAAATCAGCCCTGGGTGTTCTTTGGAAGGAATGATGTTAAAGCTGAAACTCCAGTACCACCTCATGGTACTTTGGCCACCTCATGCGAAGAGTTGACTCATTGGAAAAGACTCTGATGCTGGGAGGGACTGGGGGCTGGAGGTGAAGGGGACGATAGAGGATGAGATGGCTGGATGGCATCACCGACTCGATGGACATGAGTTTGAGTGAACTCTGGGAGTTGGTAATGGACAGGGAAGCCTGGCGTGCTGCAATTCATGGGGTCACAAAGAGTCGGACACGACTGAGTGACTGAACTGAAGCTTCCATTTGCTTCTTGTTTATAGTGAACATACAAAAGGGGTCTTACATTAAAAAACTGTGCAATATCCAGCATCAAAAAAAGATTCAACAAATAATAGCCTTAATTATGACAAAACTCTGAATAAAAAGTGACAAAATATTGTGCCCAAATATTAGTATTCCCTAACTGGTAATGGTCTTTCATTTTATAGTGTAAAACTATTAATCTATTAAATTATATCCACTTTGGTATCATAATGAAGAGGCAATACTATCCTTTTGAATTGAAAAAATAGATATGCATTTTTAAGTTGAAAGCTCATCTGCCCCGAAAAATCGATGCTTTTAAACTGTGGTGATAGGGAAGACTCTTGAGAGTCCCTTGGACTTCAAGAAGATCAAACCAGTCAATCCTAAAGAAAATCAAGCCTGAATGCTCTTTGGAATGACTGATTCTGAAAATGAAGCTCCAATACGTCGACCACCTGATTCATAGTGCCATCTCATTGGAAAAGACGCTGAATTCAGGAAAGCTTGAGGGCAGGAGGAAAAGGGGGCAACAGAGGATTAGATGGTTGGATGGCATCATTGAGTCAATGAACATGAGTTTGAACAAGCTCCGGGAGATAGTGAAGGACAGGGAAACCTGGCGTGCTGCAGTCCATGGGGTGACAAAGAGTTGGATATGACTGAGCAACTGAACAACATCTAGCCCCAGTGAGAATTATTCACATAAAAGGCAGCTCTCCAATATAAATGAAGTCATTACCCCTAATGTCTTAAACTAGAAATGACATAGCAGAGGATCTGAATGTGGAGTGGACATTATAGGTCTGGAAATATTTTATAATGATCAGTCAGAAAAGACTTTTCTTTTGGAAGAAACACAACCATTGTGAATGTGGAAAAAGGCAATGTTGCTGAGCAGATGGAATTAGAGTTAGACTGGAAAACAGGATCCAAGTTATATTGGAGTCACAGTGAAGTCAAAGTATTAGTCGCCCAGTGGTGTCCATCTTTTTGTGACCCCATGGACTGTAGCCTCCTCTGTCCATGGAATTCTCCAGGAAATAATACTGGGTTAGGTCATCATTTCCTTCTCCAGGGGATCTTCCCATCCCATGGATCAAACCCACATCTCCTGCCTTGCAGGCAGTTTCCTTACTGCCTGAGTCACCAGGAAAGCCCACACTGAAATCACAAATATCCCTCAAAAAAAACACCTTTTCGCCAACCTTTAGGTATTTTCTGGATACTCAAGAAGCATTGTTTATGTCAAACATTTCACTACAAACAATCAAGCAAAGAACCCATGAGAGAAACATGTCAACAGAGGAATTGCTGCTAGGTTTTTTTTTTTTTTTTCTCTTTTTCCCCCATTATATTTTTAAACTCCACTTTTTAAAAATTACAAATCCATCTTATAAAACTATAATTTTTATGGTTCAAAACTACTGAGTTTTTTTTTTCCCTCTCTCATTTCACTGCTAGTTTCATCATTTAATTCCTATAAGCAAGTCTATTTCAAGCTCTTTTCAGTCTCTGGCAGTTATGAATAGTCAAACAACATGGAATCAGAGCATAAGAAATACACTTCTGGGATGATTCACTTGCTGTTTTCCATCTTTTCTGGCAGGTGACATTATTTGCTTTCAGGCTGCTGAATAGTGTCTAATTGTTTCAGTTAATCTTTCCATTGTGCAATCTGTTAAAGCCAATAAAGCATCAATTCCCAATTTAACGCGATGCTTGATTAACTGAGCTGACAACAGAATGTAATATGTCGTTAAAGCTTCATTTAAAATTAAGGATGAAGAGAGCTAGCCTAAATTCACCATGGTGATCTGCACATCTTCCTTCCAGCCTAGAAGTGCCTATGGTTCAAGTTAAAGAATGCTTTTTGATTCAGGCATGAAATCTATTTAAAGCCAATGACAACTAAACTTCCTGAACTAAAGCTTAAAGCACTTCATTTCAACATTACCAGTATCATTCATATCAGTGCAAAGAATCTCATGCTTGGGGAAAATATGAGAAAACACAGAACATTTCCTAGTACCTGACTAGGATTTCACCTAGACCATCACACACCACAGAATATTTATATCCCAAGGTAGATGATTAATTTCTTCTTTGCTTAATTCAAAAAGCATTTGCCTACCTTCCTCAAGTCTCATTGCAATAAAGTCAAAAATTCAAGGTTGTTTACCTTTGTTTCTCACATGTGTGACATGGTTGTTTAGTTGCTCAGTTATGCCCCACTCTGCGACCCCATGGACTTAGCCTGCCAGGCTCCTCTGTCCATGGGGATTCTCCAGGCAAGTATACTTGACTGGGTTTCCATTTTCTTCTGCAAGGCATCTTCCTGACACAGGGATTAAATGCACATCTCCTGTTTGGCAGGCAGTTTCTTTACCACTGAGCCACCTGGAAAACCTAATGTGTGATATGGAGAAGCCCTAAAATCATTCTAAGCCTTGATTTCCACATCACCAAGACAAAAGCCATTTCATTTATGTCAAAATGTTGCTTTTAAAGCTAAATAAGTTTTTTTTTTAATTCAACCACATATAATATATATATATCTCACATGTAAATAACAGTGTGTATTACACACACATTCAACATATCTTTTACATATTTGAAGGATCACACAAATTTCATTGTATGAGACTTTCCATCACCACAAAATAATGTCAAATTTAATGCTTTTTCCAGTTTAGGTAAATATAGTGAAGTTTTCTAATTTTAACAATGAGCCATTGCAATCATATTACATAGATAATGTGCATTACATGTATGTAGACTTCAAATATATAACAAGTATCCTCTGAGTAAAATATTTAAGCATTATTGAGTTCACAGCAATTTTTTTTTCATTGTTAAAAGTAAAAATACCACAACCCCCCAATCAATTCTAAAAAGAATTCTATTTGGAAAAAAAAAGAGGGGGGATTAAAATTAAGTTTGTATTAGCTACATAATGCCTAATAAGTTAAAAGCTGAATTTAGCATGTACTTCATCAAAGCACAGAATTCAAAATAATCATTCTAAATAGGCATTACTTTGCCAACAAAGATCTGTCTAGTCAAGGCTATGTAGTCATGTATGGATGTGAGAGTTGGACTGTGAAGAAAGCTGAGTGCTGAAGAATTGATGCTTTTGAACTGTGGTGTTGGAGAAGACTCTTGAGAGTCCCTTGGACTGCAAGGAGATCCAACCAGTCCATTCTAAAGGAGATCAGTCCTGGGTGTTCTTTGGAAGGAATGATGCTAAAGCTGAAACTCCAGTACTTTGGCCACCTCATGCGAAGAGTTGACTCATTGGAAAAGACTGATTCTGGGAGGGATTGGGGGCAAGCGGAGAAGGGGACGACAGAGGATGAGATGGCTGGATGGCATCACTGACTCGATGGACGTGTGTTTGAGTGAACTCTGGGAGTTGGTGGTGAACAGGGAGGCCTGGCGTGCTGTGATTCATGGGGTCGCAAAGAGTCAGACACAACTGAGCCGACTGAACTGAACTGAACTGAAATAGGCATGGATGTTATTCAGCAACCTCCTTGTGGTCCAAATTTGTTATTTTTCTTCTTTGTATCTTTATGTCTGTCTTAGAGCCTTGTATATATCACTGCACTCATATCTGTTGAAGGGAACCTATCTAAACTTAATTCTTAACAAAAGGCACACTTCATTGCCCTCTCCTTAAAAAGTCTTTGCATCTCATTTTAAATACCAATTCACTTTTCTGGCTTGTTTATCATCTGCCTCCCCTACCATATCAAGGACAGGAACCATGATATTTTTTACTCAGCAGCACAATATTAGCAGCTAATACAGTGAAAATTTGTTAATAACAAATAGAAGAACTTAAAGTTCACTTTTAATTGGTTAACATGCACCACACAACATTAAACTCCATTCTCTGGAACTAAATATCTGTCAATTTTAATCACTGTTTCTCTAAAGGAGGGGGAAAATCTGACTCCAAACATCAAATCTTCTCAAGGAATTCTTTGTGTAGTATCCTAATGTTTTCTTAATTTGCTAAGCTCTTTGAAATTTGAGTGTTATTATAAGTCAAAATTGAATTTGACTTCTAAATGTGAAGCTACAACTAGAATTTTTGATAAATGAAAAGGATTGTCATTTTTCATGTTACCAATAAATTTAAGACATGATATTAACAGCAAAAGCTTTCTTTTGTAACAAAAGGAAATATATTTTACTCCTGTTGAAAAAAAATTCTTTACAAAATTGATCTAAAGACACTTAAAAAGGAAGAGGTCAATGGATAATAACCAACATGCCTTCTCTAAAGAAAGTTTCTGTTAGCATTAGGGGAAAAAATGGAAATTATAAAAAAGAGGAGGTTGAAAATGTGTTTTTGGAAAATTTGAGCAACATGAAAGAAATTTAATTTAAATAAAGTAGGCTGTGGAGTAATATTTATGTCTGGTTCTTAACATTCAGGGAAAATGTGGGTCTCATATGGTGAGGGGGCTGACAAGCCAGCAGCTAGAACAATGCTTGGGAAAAGTGCATTTGAAGCCCTCTTCCCTAGGTCCATCAACCCTCCCCCACACAGTTAACAATTATATATATATATATATATGTATGATTAAGAATCCTCCCACCCAGTTAATCCTGTTAACAAACCCCCCACCCAGTTAACAATAGTATTGATATGTATCTGTCTACATATCCATATATACATATGCTGTATCTTTCATATTTATATAGGTAGGCAAAATATTCATTATTTTTATTCCCATGCATAATATTCATTCACTCAATAAACATGTAGTGAATTTCTATTGTGCTCCAGACACTGTTTTAGATACTAGAATTTCAGAAACAAAATAAAATAAAGTTTCAGTCCCTGGATAGATAGAAAAACCTCAATTAGCTATTATAAACTGAAATTGTAAACATAGATTACCAACAGGTAAATAGATTTAAGTAAATGTGCTAAGAAATTCACAAATATCTCAGGGAAAATACGCCTCAGAGTAAAGTTGATTTCTAACAGTATACATATATCTTTTTATACTATTGAATATTTGACCAATTCATTTTATGTTTGATTATACTGCCCTCATTTTTTCTTAAACTCTGGTTGAAAAAAATATTCAAAATCACAGCTCTGTCATTGAACTTGTTCACTTTTATTTAAGGTACTAGTTTTATTTTTCAATTTATAGTTTATTTTTGGAAAAATTTAATCCAGTTGTCTATTTTGTGATAGGAAGGAGATCAGCCCTGGGATTTCTTTGGAAGGAATGATGCTAAAGCTGAAACTCCAGTACTTTGGCCACCTCATACGAAGAGTTGACTCATTGGAAAAGACTCTGATGCTGGGAGGGATTGGGGGCAGGAGGAGAAGGGAACGACAGAGGATGAGATGGCTGGATGGCATCACTGACTTGATGGACGTGAGTCTGAGTGAACTCCGGGAGTTGGTGATGAACAGGGAGGCCTGGCAAGCTGCGATTCATGGGGTTGCAAAGAGTTGGACACGACTGAGCGACTGAACTGAACTGAACTGAACAAAGATAAAGATCTGAACTACCCACTAAATTTGGCACAAATAAATTCAATGTGTCAAAATCCTCTGCAGACAAATGAGAGACATAAGCTATTAACAATAACTGACTTTCCACCATTGAATCACTGGTAGCAAAAGCCACTGTAGAGGTGTGGCCAATCTGAAAATGAGCTGTGTGAAGGCATATTTTGAGTCATGAATTAAAATTGTTTTAGATCTCTTGCCTTTTTACAAAGTGAACACTTTTACTGTGATGGTATTCTGCTTTTATTTGTTTCACACGTGGTAGTGTTTTACCCACAAATCCTTGTCAGGTTTGCCACTCATATGAACTTATGGCTGGATGTATTCATAAATAGAATATCTATTCTATATCTATTCCCTGTTCAGTTTAGGGTCCTCACTTCCCCCTTATTCTTACTAGAAAATGAAGTATGAGCAGCAGCTTGATTCTTTCTTTTTGTGCTGCACTGAAGCATTACTCCACAGTAGAGACCACTGTCCCAGGACAGGTAAATATTTATGGTGCTAGCATTACTGATTGGAGAAGGCAATGGCACGCCACTCCAATACTCTTGCCTGGAAATCCCATGGACGGAGGAGCCTGGTAGGCTGCAGTTCATGGAGTCGCTAAAAGTCAGACACAACTGAGCGACTTTACTTTCACTTTTCACTTTCATGCATTGGAGAAGGAAATGGCAACCCACTCCAGTGTTCTTGCCTGGAGAATCACAGGGACGGGGGAGCCTGGCAGACTGCTGTCTATGGGGTCGCACAGAGTCGGACACGACTGAAGTGACTTAGCAGTAGCAGCATTACTAATAGAGTCTACTGCTGCTAAGTCACTTCAGTTGTGCATGACTCTTTGCGACCTTATGGACTATAACCCACCAGGCTCCTCTATTCATGGGATTCTGCAAGCAAGAATACTGGAGTGGGTTGCCATGCCCTCCTCAAGAGGAATCTTCCCAACTCAGGGATCCAACCAGTGTCATTTATGTCCCCTGGATTGGCAGGCAGGTTCTTTACCACTAACATCACCTGGGAAGCCCTTTAATTCTCTAATCTGTATTTTTTTAATGTAAATTGTGTCTTTTCTTTTTTTTTTTTTTTTACTTTACAATATTGTATTGGTTTTGCCATACGTCAACATGCATCCACCACGGGTGTACACGTGTTCCCCATCCTGAACCCCCCTCCCACCTCCCTTCCCATACTATCCTTCTGGGTCATCCCAGTGCACCAGCCCCAAGCTTTCTGTATCCTGCATCGAACCTGGACTGGCGGTTTGTTTCTTATATGATATTATACAGGTGGATGAAACTGGAGCCTATTATACAGAGTGAAGTAAGCCAGAAAGAAAAACACCAATACAGTATACTAATGCATATATATGGAATTTAGAAAGATGGTAATGACAACCCTGTATGCGAGACAGCAAAAGAGACACAGATGTATAGAACAGCTTTTTAATCTGTATTTTTTATATCTGCAATTTGGATAGCTACCAATGGAGAATGTGGTATATTGGTAGGTCATGTAGCCTCTGTTTACTGTTGATTTCTAAAATCTTCACAATTTAAATGATAAAATGTTTCTGCTGCTGCTTAGTTGCTACAAGTTGTGGCTGACTCTGTGTGACTCTATGGACTGTAGCTTGCCAGACTCCTCTGTCCATGGGATTCTCCAAGCAAGAGTAGTGGAGTGGGTTGCCATGTCCTCCTCCAGAGTTTCTTCCCAACTCGGGGATCAAACCTGGGTCTCCTGAACTGCAGGCAGTTTCTTTATCACTGAGCCACCAGGGAAGTCCCAAGTTTTTTCTACTAAAATACAAACTATTATTAAATATCTAATACAAAATAAAGTTTTATTAGCTAAAACTAGAGTTCAAAAATTAACTAATATCTGACCTCATGTCTATCCTTAGTAATTTGAACTTAGATAATTTAAGCATTGTGACCAAACATAATCTGCTAAATTATTAAATTTAAATAGTAATTTCTAATTTTTCATCATGATTCCATAGTTTAAAACAGATAAATAAACGGAAATAACTTTATGATATAGCCTTTGACTTCTTCACAAATGAATTCGTTATCTCTAGAAAATTACTCTCAGTTCACTTCAGTCGCTCAGTCATGTCCGACTCCTTGCGACCCCATGAATCGCAGCACACCGGGCCTCCTTGTCCATCACCATCTCCCAGAGTTCACTCAAACTCACGGAATACAAATATGTACAAATATGGGTATTTATATAATTACACATTCCCAAAATATGTATATCACATATAAATAAATATAAATACTATCAATGCCTCAAATAACTCTTAGTCACTCAAGTCAAGGCAATTTATGTTGAATAAAAATAGTGTTTTATACATACTATAGTATACAGTATATATACAACAATATAGCCATGTATTATTATTTACAGTTGTCCTCTTTACTGTGTTTTGAAAAATATCCATTTAAAATAATACTTTAGGAGGAGATTGGCTAAGATAGCAGAGTAAGAAGAACCTGAGCCTCCCACTCTAAGGGCACACCAAAATTATAACTATTTACAGAGAAACTAGTGATGAGAAAAAACAGAATTTAGCATCAAAAAATCCTCTACAACTAAACATATAAAGAAGAAACCACAAGGAGATGGACAGGAGGGGCAGAGTCCCAGTACAGTCAAGACACATACCGACTCCCCCCTCCCCACTAAAGACATATATCCCCAGTTAAGCAACCTAAAATCAAGAGAATAATTAAAATTAAAAATGTTCTCCCCAAGAACAAGTCTGAGTCCCATATTGGGTTGCCAAGCCCGGGTGTTCTGTGATGGAAAGAGGAGCCCCCATAATGTTTGTGGCTTACTTTGGGGAGAAACAGAGGGCTAGGGAGATAGAGACTCCACTCTTAAAGGGTGTACTCAAAATCTCACACATTCTTGGACCCAAGGCAAAAGCAATAATTTGAAAGGAGTCTGGGTCACAACCCCTGCTGATTTTGGTGAGTCTCCAGGAAAGGTAGGAGGTAATGGAGCTTACCATCAGCAAACAGACACTGGTGGTGGCCATTTTCAGGACCTTGTTCTACCATTGGACACTGGTGCTGGCAAGAATCATTTTGGAAACCTTCAAGCTTATCAGCGCTGGTACCTGGTTTGAGCACTAGTTGAAGTTGAACGGTTCTATGAGGACCTACAAGACCTTTTAGAACTAACACCCAAAAAAGATGTCTTTTTCATTATAGTGGACTGGAATGCAAAAGTAGGAAGTCAAGAAATACCTGGAGTAACAGGCAAATTTGGCCTTGGAGTACAGAATGAAGCAGGGCAAAGGCTAATAGAGTTTTGCCAAGAGAACACACTGGTCATAGCAAACACCCTTCCAACACCACAATAGAAGACTCTACATGTGGACATCACCAGATGGCCAACACTGAAATCAGATTTATTATATTCTTTGCAGCCAAAGATAGAGAAGCTCTACACAGTCAGCAAAAACAAGACCAGGAGCTCAGATCATGAATTCCTTATTGCCACATTCAGACTTAAACTGAAAAAAGTACATAAAACCACTAGACCATTCAGGTATGACCTAAATCAAATCCCTTACAATTATAAAGTGGAAGTGACAAATAGATTCAAGGGATCAGATCTGTTAGACAGAGTGCCTGAAGAACTATAGACAGAATTGTCACATTGCACAGGAGTCAAGGATCAAAACCACCCCCAAGATAAAGAAATGCAAAAAGGTAAAATGGCTGTCTGAGGAGGCTTTATAAATTGCTGTGAAAATAAGAGAAGCAAAAAGCAAAGGAGAAAAGGAAAGATATACCCATTTGAATGTAAAGTTCCAAAGATAGCAAGGAAAGATAAGAAAGCCTTCCACAGTGATCAATGCAAAGAAATAGAAGAAAACAATAGAATGTGAAAGACTAGAGATCTCTTCATGAAAATTAGAGATACCAATGGAATATTTCATGCAAAGATGGGCACAATAAATGACAAAAATGGTATGGACCTAACAGAAGCAGATGATATTAAGAAGAGGTGGCAAGAATACACAAAAGAACTGTACAAAGAAGATCTTCATGACCCAGATAATCACAATGGTGTGATCACTCACCTAGAGCCAGACATCCTAGAATGTGAAGTCAAGTGGGCCTTAGGAAGCATCACTACAAACAAAGCTAGTGGAGGTGATGGAATTCCAGTTGAGCTATTTCAAATCCTAAAAGATGATGCTGTGAAAGTGCTGCACTCAATATGCCAGCAAATTTGGAAAACTCAACAGTGGCCACAGGACTGGAAAAGGTCAATTTTCATCCCAATCCCAAAGAAAGACAATGCCAAAGAATGCTTCAACTACTGCACAATTATTTTCACACGCTAGCAAAGTAATGCTCAAAATTCTCCAAGCAAGTCTTCAACAGTACGTGAACCATGAAATTCCACATGTTTGAGCTGGATTTAGAAAAGGCAGAGGAACTAGAGATTAAATTGCCAGCATCCATTGGATCATTGAAAAAGCAAGAAAGTTCCGGAAAAAAAATCTATTTCTGCTTTATTGACTATGCCAAAGCCTTTGACTGTGTGGATCACAACAAACTGGAAAATTCTCAGAGATGGGACTACCAGACCACCTAATCTGCCTCCTGAGAAATTTGTATGCACATCAAGAAGCAATAGTTAGAATTGTACATGGAACAACAGATTGGTTCCAAATCAGGAAACAAGTATGTCAACGCTGTATATTGTCACGCTGCTTATTTAACTTATATGCAGAGTACATCATGAGAAACACTGAACTGGAGGAAACACAAGCTGGAATCTAGATTGCTGGGGGAAATATCAATAACCTCAGATAAACAATGACACCACCGTTATAGCAGAAAGTGAAGAAGAACTAAAGAGCCTCTTGATGAAAGTGAAAGAGGAGAGTGAAAATATTGGCTTAAATCTCAACATTCAGAAAACTAACATCATGGCATCTGGTCCCATCACTTCATGGCAAATAGATGGGGAGACATTTGTAACAGTGACAGACTTTATTTTGGGGGGCTCCAAAATCACTGCAGATGGTGACTACAGCCATGAAATTAAAAGACACTTGCTCTTTGGAAGAAAAGCTATGAGAAACCTAGACATCATATTCAAAAGCAGAGACATTATTTTGCCAACAAAGGTCCATCTAGTCAAAGCTTTGGTTTTTCCAGTAGTCATGTATGGATGTGAGAGTTGGACTATAAAGATAGCTGAGTGCTGAAGAATTGATGTTTTTGACCTGTGGTGTTGGATAAGACTCCTGATAGTCCCTTGGAGTGCAAGGAGATAATACCAGTTCATACTAAAGGAAATCAGTCTTGATTATTCATTGGAAGGACTGATGTTGGAGCTGAAACTCCAATATGTGGCCACTTGATGCAAAGAGCTGACTCGAATGATTGAAGGTGGGTGGAGAAGGGGACGACATAGGATGAGATGGTTGGATGGCATCACCCACTCAATGTACATGAGTTTGAGTAAGGTCCAGGAGTTGGTAATGAACAGGGAAGCCTCTCATGCTGCAGTCCATGGATCACAAAGAGTAGGACATAACTGAGTGACTGAATTGAACTGAACTGAACTGGCCTCACCCACCAGCCTGCTGACTCCAGTAATGGGATACTGCACACCAAGTAATAGCTGGGTGGGGTCACAGCCCCACCTATTAGTAGGCAGGCTGCTTTCAGGCACCCTGAGTCCACTGTCAGTCCAGGACAGTTCTATCCACTCAGCCCAGGGCCCTAAGACCCAACCCCACATCCCAGTGTATAGACACTAACCCTAGGAGCCCTAAGGCCCATTAACAAATTAAAGAATAAAAAAATCATACAACAAACTTATGATGCAGAAATAACTTTTGAAATAGTTCAACATTCACTTATGATAAAACTCTCCACAAAATCAATGTACAGGGAACATAACATAATAAAGGCCATAAATTCTCCAACCTAGGCTTCAACAGTATATGAACTGAGAACTTCCAGATGTTCAAGCTGGATTTAGAAAAGGCAGTGGAACCAAAGATCAAATTGCCAACATCCATGGGATCATTGAAAAAGCAGGAGAGCTCCAGAAAAACATCTATTTCTGCTTCATTGACTTTGTGAAAGCCTTTGACTGCATGGATCACAACAAACTGGAAAATTCTTAAAGAGATGGGAATACCAGACCACCTGACCTGCCTCCTGAGAAATCTGTATGCAGGTTAAGAAGCAAGAGTTAGAACTGGACATGGAAAAACAGAATGGTTCCAAATAGGGAAAGGAGTATGTCAAGGCTGTATATCATCACCCTGCTTATTTAACTTAATGCAGAGTACATCATGTGAAATGCCCAGCTTGATGACTCACAAGCTAGAATCAAGATTGCAGGGAGAAATATCAATAACCTCAGATATACAGATGACACCATCCTTATGGTAGAAAGCGAAGAAGAACTAAAGAGCCTCTTGATGAAAGTGAAAGAGGAGAGTGAAAAAGCTGGTTTAAAGCTCAACATTCAAAAAACTAAGATCATAGCTTCCAGTCCCATCACTTCATGGCAAATAGATGGGGAAACAATGGAAACAATGACAGACTTTCTTTTTTTGAGCTCCCAAATCACTGCAGATCCAACCATCTCAACTGCAGCCATGAAATTAAAAGACTCTTGCTCCTTGGAAGAAAAGCTATGACAAACCTAGACAGCATATTAAAAAGCAGAGACATTATGTTGACAACAAAGGTCCATCTAATCAAAGCTATGGTTTTTTTCAATACTTATGGATGGACGTGAGATTTGGACCACAAAGAAGGCAGAGGGTCAAAGAATTGATGCTTTTGAACTGTGGTGTTGGAGAAGACTCTTGAGAGTCTCTTGGACAGAGGAAATCAAACTAGTCAACCTTAAAGAAAATCATCCCTAAATATTCATTGGAAGGGTGTTGAACCTGAAGCTCCAATACTTTGGCCCCTTGATGTGAAGAACTGACTTGCTGGTAAATATCCTGATGCTGAGAAAGATTAGAGGCAGGAGGAAAATGGGACAACAGAGGTTGAGATGGTTAGATGGCATCACCACCTCGATGGACATGAGTTTGAGCAAACAAGAGGAGTTGGTGATGAACAGGGAGGCCTGGCATCCTGTAGTTCATGGCATCGCAAAGCACTGGACATGACTGAGTGACTGAACTGAACTGATAATAAACATACAGTTAATCTCACACTCAACAGTGAAATGCTGAAAGCAGTTCCTCTAAGATTAAGAAAAACACAGGAATGCCCACTCACCAATTTTATTAAACATAGAATGTGAAATCCTAGCCACTGCAATCAAAGTGGACAACAAATAAATGGAATTCATATTGGAAGGAAAGAAATAAAACTGCATTATTGCAGATGATGAAAGCATACACAGAAAATACTAAAAATGCCACAAAACTACCAGAACTCATTAACGAATCCAACAAATTTTCAGGATACAAAATTAATACACAGAAATCTGTTGCAGTTCTACACACTAACAACAAAAAAATCAGAAAGAGAATTTAAAGAAATAATCCCACTTGCCATCCCATCAAATAAAATAAAATACCTAGGGATAAATATAACTAAGGAGATAAGAGACTTGTACTCTGAAAACTATAAGATGCTGGTAAAGAAATTGAGAACAACACACTCAGTAGGAAAAGACACTGTGTTCATGGATTTTAAGAGTTAATATTGTTTAAATGATCATACTACCTAAGGCAATCTACAGACTCAATGCAATCTCTATCAGAATATCAGTTGCATTTTTCATAGAACTAGAACAAATAACTTAAAATTGGTATGAAAACACAAAAGACTCTAAATAGTCAAAATATTAATAACCTTGAGAAAGAAGAACAGAAATGGATGTATCATGCTGCCTGATTTTAGACTACGCTCCAAAGCTATCAAAACAAAATAATATTGGCACAAAAACAGACACAGAGATCAATGGTACAGAATAGAGAGTCCAGAAGCAAGTTCAGTTCAGTTCAGTCACTCAGTTGTGTCCAACTCTTTGCAACCCCATCAACCCCAGCACGCCAGGCCTCCCTGTCCATCACCAACTCCCGGAGTCCACCCAAACCCACGTCCATCTAGTCGATGATGCCACCCACCCATCTCATCCTCTGTCATCCCCTTCTCCTCCTGCCCTCAATCTTTCCCAGCATCAGGGACTTTTCAAATGAGTCAGCTCTTCATATCAGGTGGCCAGAGTATTGGAGTTTCAGCTTCAACATCAGTACTTCCAATGAACACCCAGGACTGATCTCCTTTAGGATGGACTGGTTGGATCTCCTTGTGATCCAAGGGACTCTCAAAAGTTCTCCAACACCACAGGTCAAAAGCATCAGTTCTTCAGCACTCAGCTTTCTTTATAGTCCAAATCTCACATGCATACATGACCACTGGAAAAACCATAGCTTTGACTAGACAGACCTTTTTTGACAAAATAATGTCTCTGCTTTTTAATATGCTGTCTAGATTGGTCATAACTTTCCTTCCAAGGAGTAAGTGTCTTTTAATTTCATGGCTGCAATCACCATCTGCAGTGATTTTGGAGCCCAGAAAAATAAAGTTTTCCCAGAAGCAAACCCACACACAATTGTCAATTAACCTATGTTAAAAGAGGCAGGGATAGCCAATGGGAAAAAGACAGTCTCTTTAGTAAGTAATGCTGGTAAAACTGGACAGCTACATGTAAAATAATGAAATTAGGGAAATTTTCTCACGTCATATACATAACAAAATTAAAAACTGGATTAAAGACCTAAATGCAAGACAGGAATCCATAAAATTCCTACAAAAGAACATAGGCAGGACACTCTGACATAAATAATAGCAGCATTTTTTGGATCAGTCTTATATGGAAAAAGAAAAAGCCTAAATAAAAAAATGGGTCTTGATTATACTTAAAAGCTTTTGCACAACAAAGGAAACTATCCAAAAAATTAAAAGGCAATCTACTGAATGAAATAAAATATTTGAAAATGATAACACCAATAAAGAGTTAATATCCAAACTATAAATAGCTCATAAAACACAATGTCAAAAACAAGCCACCTGATTAAAAACAGCAAAAGACCTGAGTAGACATTTCTTCAAAGAAGACTTATAGATGGACACCATGCACATGAAAAGATGATTAACATCCCAAAGTAAGTTAAAATGTATCCCAGATAAATGCAAATCAAAATCATAATGAGATATTACCTCACACCTGTCAGAATGGCTATCATCAAGAGGAATACAAATAACAAATGCTGATGAGGATGTCAGAAAAAAAGGAAGCACTTGTACACAGTTGGTAGGAATGTAAATTAGCATAGCCATCATGGAAAACAGTATGGAAGTTCTTCAAAAAATGAAAATTATAACTATCAAATATCCATCAGTTCCACAGTTTGGCATATATCTAAAGAAAACAAAAACAGTAAATGAAAGATACATGTACCTCCATGTTCATAGCAACATCATTTACAATTGCCAAGACTGGAAGCAACTTAAGTGCCCATCAATAGATGAATGGATAAAGATCTGGTGTATATGATAAAGATGTGTGTGTGTGTATATAGGAATACTACATAGTCATAAAAAATGAAATTTTGCCATTTACAAAATAGGGGGTTCTAGAGGGTATAATACTAAGTGAAATAAGTCAGAGAAAGACAAATACTTTGTTATACTTATGTGAGGAATCTTAAAAATAAATCAAATGAATGAAAATAATAAATAAAATAGTTCCCATTTGTTTTAATCCATTTTCAATACAAAAGAGATATATACACATTTATTTTCATATATAGGTATGATAGAAAAGACATAAACATAAGTACATAAAGATGTATAAAAATTTGAAAGGTATAAACCATAATTTCAACATTGGTTTCTTCTGTGAGTTGTGTTTAAGAGTAAATTTTCTTATATCTCCACTCTTAGCTGTACCTTTTAAACTCACAAAATGAGTATATATTGCTTTTGATATCATAAAAACCAAGAAAGAAAAATTAATTAACCAAAATAGCCATATAGTATAGATAAAAGTACATAAAGCTTTATTTAACCATAGAACCTCTTTCTATTTAATTTCAAAACAATCACAACTTTATCAGGATGCAATGTACCAGATGCTTAGTTTGATGCTGCAAAAAATTGATGTTCAGATTAAAATATATGAAAAATTATTTTTCTTCTCAGTTCATACCTTTCTCCTACCATTCCATGCATGTAAAGTAAAAGTTTAAAATTTAAATGCCTCTGTGGCCAGGCAGGTTTTGTAAAGTTAGGCAACAGCTGGGTTGCCTAAAAGGGACTTGTCAGGACTCTAGAAAACTGAAGAATGCCTGATCTGCCTAAATATATATATATATTTTAACTGTCAATACTTTGCTAATTCAAAGAAACATGTCCATGGGCAGAACTCAGAATAACATAGCATTGTAATAAGTGATTATAAACCAAATTTTTTTTTTCTTGTCAAGAGATAATGAAAACAAAAAATACAAACTGCAGGTCTATTTACTATTATCATATTGCAAAATTAGGCAAACTGAAGGACAGTAAATGGCAGAGTATAAACAAATTTATAAATATCAAAAGAATGTCATGTATGCATGTAATCAATGCAAACCTAGACACTGTCCATATAAACCTTCACTGTAGGAGTGTAAGTGAGTTGAGAATATAAACTAAGAGTGATCATCTCCTCAATCTTGATAAAGATGCTTTCCAGAGTTATCTAAACATTGAACAAAGTCAGAATTCTTTAGGCCCACTTGGCTGTTGGCATTGTGGTCCTTCAATATGTTATTGGCCTCACTTGTTTTATGCAACCGATACTGACCAGCATAAGAAACCTATCCAGAAGTTGCAATCTGTATGTTTCTAGGGTTTGTTTGTGTGTGTGTGTGTGGTTTCAGTTTTTGGTTTTTTGTTTTTGTTTTTTTTTTGGTTTTTTTTTTTTTTTTTTTTTTTTTTGAGATTCAGGTATCCTTCCCTCAATCTCTCAGCTTGACCCAATTTCCTACTTGGAACCACAATAATACACTGAGTCTGGACAGTGGAATGCTGGATTTCTTGGCTGTTTCCCCTGGTAATCCCCTCAGTCCTGCCCAGACTTGACTTTGATACCTCTTTTCCATACACCTAAGTGCCAGCTACTATTCTGCTCCAAGAGTCCTCTCCACCTGGAATTGTAAGGTGCTTACCTTGACTAATTTTAACATCGGCTACTTTATATTCTTATGTAGTTGAATTTCATCCAATGCATTGGATCTGTTTCATCAACACTGGCTCAGATCAAACCTGAATATGGCAAACCTGTCAGAACACTACCCATTTTAGATGAGTAGTCCTTAAACATTGTCTCAGGTAATTTTGGCTTCTGATACTCCTCTTCTTTTTCTATCTGGTGGTGGTGGTTTAGTCACTCAGTCATGTCCAACTCTTGTGACCCCATGGACTATAGCCTGTCAGGCTCCTCTGTCCATGGTGATCTCCAGACAAGAATACTAGAGTGGGTTGCCATTTCCTTCTTCTGGGTATCTTCTCTACCCAGGAATCAAACCTGAGTCTCCTGCATTGCAGACAGATTCTTTACCAATTTAGCTATGAGGGAAGCCTTATTCTATTTACATATCACCAATACTCCAGAATTATTTAGTGATGAGGCATTTTTGAACTGGGCCATTGAATGGATTTTTGTAGAAGAAAAATTAAGAGAATTCTTCTGACATTAATTGTTGTCTCCATATTACAGATTCATTCAAAAGTCACTAGACTCTTTAAAGACAAAACTGCTTTTGATTATGTAAGATTGCCAAATATCAGGGAAAGAATGAAAAAGTTCTTATTTCCTGGTTAACAGAGTTCGGTCAAAATGCCACAGACTAGAAATAACTTAATTTTTTTCCTTTGCTCCCAGAAGTGAAGAAGAGGGAAAAACTGTTATATTCTGACCACTATAAAATGCAAAGGAGCTAAGGGCAGTGAAAATATTCCTTTTAGATCTATAGAGTAGCACTTGAAATATTCTCAACAGATGCAACATAGAAAGAATGGGCACTGTTATGATACATAAATAACATATAAAGTATGTTATTTGTGCACATGATCATGCATGTGTTATTTCTTCTCTTTAAAGTAAGAAAAATTTTAAATATTCATAGGAAATAATGAATCTAAGACATAGGATTCACATGATTCCCACACAAAAATAACAATAATAATGACCACACTATACTTCACTATTTAGCTAGCAAGTCTAAGTCAAAATTAAATTTCTGTCAAAATATATCACCAAGTGAATATAAACTAAGAACCATTCATAAAATCATGCCAACACCTCAGGTGTTTTTTCATTAGCATATTGTTTGGATATCTGGCTACTATGTGCCAGGGAAATTCCACTTCTGAGAATACAGCATGCCAGAGACTAAGCAGAACAGTCCCTGCTTTCACAGGCCTTACATTCTAGGTCTAGAAAAGGACCTGGCTTGTTTGGAAGCACACTGAGAAGGCCAGGGGCTTGCAGCATACTAGACAAGAGGGAATGAATTCCCAAATGAATTCAGAGAAACAGACAGGTTCCTAAACAGATAGAACCTTGAAGATAATGAGAAGTTTAGATTTCATCATAAATTTAAAAAAATGAAAAGCTTTTAAGTGTGAAACAAATACTCTGTGAAAGATAATTCTGCACAATCAATGAATAAGAAGTAAAATAGAAATTCTGTCAACATTTAATTTTACAGGAGTCCTGTGCTCATGGAAAACAGTGACAGCTAAGACATCTACCTTTTTGTCTTCTTGGAAACAGCTTACTGCAAATAAATGTCCTTCCCAGAAGACATAAGTGAGACTCAGATATCCCACAACACGTTTATCTCTGACAAGGCAAGACACAGACCCTCCAAATTCCCTTTATTTGTCTTATAAATGATTGGCTGAACTATTTTGTCCCACTGATCAATGAGAACAAACTGCTAGTTACGGAAACAATGGTCAGTTTTCTCTCCTTCCTCCAGACTTTTGACCTTGGATGCACCTTTAGACTGAGCCAGCATACACACTGTCCTGAAAACAGGCTGTCTTCATGTTAACATACTCTGATTTACTATCCCATCAAGACACCTACTCACCCTCCTTCCTCATATCCCATCTTCCTAGCCAGTGTACTCCTCCCAACAAGAGAAAATCCTTTTTAGCTCAATTGCTAAGCTGCTCGCAGAGCTCATGACAGGAAAGCACTCCTTATTTCTGAGAGTTTTCCTCCTATTGTCCTTTCCCTCTTCTTGCAGTAATCCATTTGTATAAAGCCTCTCCTTACCAAAGTCCAGATTAGTTTGTTAACAATGCACATAGATGTGAGAGACATATCCACACATAGATGGAAACAGAGCCATCAATTAGGTTATTGATGCTATAAAGATGAGATAATGGATTACACTTAAATAACTTGAAAGATCAAGGGTAATGAAACACTGAAGGAGAAACATACTTGGGGGTCAGAATGAACATCAAGATTATGCTTTGGTCAGTTAATTTTGACATGTCTCTTAAGCATCTGAGTACGTAGTTGGAACTTCAGAGGAATACTAAGGCCTAGGGTACTAATTTGACAACCATCGACATAAAGGCTGTATGTAAACAAAGGCACTAGAGGGGATAAACTATGAAGAGGATATAAACAGAAAAGAGGAAAAGGCTTACTTACAACTGAGCCATGGGGCATCCCAACATTTAGACATCAAGCCTAGTAGTAAGAACTGACAAAGAAAACTGACTGATGGCTGGTACTGGAGGAGGAAAATTGAACCTTCAAGAAATTATAGCAACCAGGACAAAAGGCTTTAAGAGGGTAAAGAACAATATATCAACACTATCCATAAGTATTGAGTGTTCAAGTAAAATGGAAAAAAGAATCTGACCACCAGATCTGTCAACATGACTAACTGAAGATATTAGCAAGATCAGTTTTAGCAGAGCTGTGGAGATGATTACTTCCTATTGGTACTGATTTAGAGAAGAATGGGAGGTGGAGGTGGAGGCAGCTTTAAGAAAAGTTGCTGTGAAATGGAGCAGAGAGACAGGAAAGAGAAAATCATTGCATTCAGCAACAAAGAGCAAAACGACGTTGAGAGAGAATTGTTGACTTTATTCTTAATATGGACGATCTTATCACATAACTGAGGTTAAGTTTCAAAAAATAGTAATAATAAAGGTGATGACACAGAGGAGAGAGAAGACAATTTCAGGAGAGAGGCCAAATTGGTAGAATCCAGAGGAACAGTTAAAGCACAACATTGGTTTCTGATTTTTAAAAGGCAGCTTTAAATTTTCTGAAAGAAGCCTTAAGGATATACTTTGTCAGATAAGATGTGATAAGTTTGAATATTATAAATTTTAATAGCTATATATCCTTGCATTTTTGTATTTTGTTGTATATCTAGTTCATTTTATTAAATTCATCACAATTACTCTTAAAATCCCAGCAGGATAAATTCATTAGAAATTAAAAGCATGGCATTAGTAACCTGCTGGCCATTACTACTGGCTCTACCGTGTCAATTTAATCTAAGCAAATTATTTTTTCTTATCATCTATTTCTCAAAATGGAAGAACACAAGAACTTAGCATTTATAGTTGACTCCTTACCATAGTGGGAACTGGAAATGCACATTCCTCTGTAGAAATGAAAAACACATGTCCCCTAATTAGTCTATGAGCACTTAGCAACTCCAGCTAAGGACACGTCCATGGGAGGAGTTACAGGTCACTGTGAAAAGAATAGGGGAAATGCTTGCAAAAATGTATGTAACTTACTTAAATAAGAAACACACATAACTATTCTTGATTCTCCCCTGTGCTCAACTCTTCCCCTGAAAGTATTTTAAATTGTAGAGATTTGCCTTAAAAACCTTACTGATAACATAGCACAATAATAACCATAAATATTGTAAATATATGTAAGCTTTATTTTTTAAGTTTTAATTGTTAAAAACATTAAACTTTGACTCCATAGGTTTATTCAAAATCACCTGGTTGTTTGTGTAGCTAGGATATTTACTGAAAGCAAAGATAAAGATAACTCACTGGATTTCTTTAAAAACTCAAGAAAAAGTAGCTTAACTTCAAAGAAAAGAAAGCATAAAACCCAATCAGAAGCTTAAAACACGGAAATTTTCTGGGGCTGTTTGTCAGCACATCCCATATTAAGAAGCTCAAAATATTTATCTGTGAGTAATTTAATCCCTTATTTTTTTTATCCAGTCATAAAATGAAGTTAAAATTCTTTATTATAATGTAAGAAGTACATCAATAAGACACATAATTTCTGTTCAGGTCCACATGTCTTTAAAATCACCGAAATGTGGGGATGGGGGGTGGGTTCTAACAGTTAATTTGCACTTAGACTTTACAATGCCAAAGTCTAGGAGTAAATACAGCATCTTCTAAAGAAAAGTCAGACACATCCGTGAGAATGCCAGGATGCTAAATTTCAGTGAAGGCTACCAAAAGTCACTTCTACATCAAGCATTTGAAAAAAAAACTGAGAATAATCCTCAGATCACTAACTATAATACAAAGCTATCTTTTGTTATTTTATTGTGCCTCCTGACCTAAGAGCTTCTCTCTTTTCCTGCTTTCAACAAAGTCTGATAATCTAATGGATTTCAAAGGTCCAGTTGTTTGATTCTAAAATGCCTTTAGATCTCAGTTTAAGACAAAGTTTTACTTGTCTACTCAATCACCACTGTTGACGCTAAACACAACTTGTGATTTTCAAAGAGGCTTAGATAAAACCTACACCAAGAAGTCAAAACATGTTCAAAACACCCATGTGCATAGCATGTGATGACACTAAAACTTCCAAAGGAAATGTGAAATTCGATAGCACTGCTTTAAACTTCTCGTTGTATTATATTTCAGAGTCTGATTTCTTAAAGTTTATTGTGGGTGGGTAGCAATGGCACCCCACTCCAGTACTCTCGCCTGGAAAATCCCATAGACAGAGGAGCCTGGTGGGCTACAGTCCATGGGGTCGCTAGGAGTCGGACACGACTGAGTGACTTCATTTGACTTTTCACTTTCATGCATTGGAGGAGGAAATGGCAACCCACTCCAGTGTTCTTGCCTGGAGAATCCCATGGACAGAGAAGCTTGGTGGGCTGCTGTCTATGGGGTCACACAGAGTCGGACAAGACTGAAGCGACTTAGCAGCAGCAGCAGCAGCTCAAAAATACTTTGAATGTGACTTTTCTCATTTCAAAATATATTAAAAATGACACTCTATATCCATATTATTCAGTTCAGTTCAGTTCAGTCGCTCAGTCATGTCTGACTCTGTGACCCCATGAATCACAGCATGCCAGGCCTCCCTGTCTATCACCAACTCCTAGAGTTCACTCAGACTCATGTCCATCGAGTCAGTGATGGACTCGATGAGATCCAGCCATCTCATCCTCTGTCGTCCCCTTCTCCTCCTGCCCCCAATCCCTCCCAGCATCAGAGTCTTCTCCAATGAGTCAGCTCTTTGCATCAGGTGGCCAAAGTATTGGACTTTCAGCTTCAACATCAGTCCTTCGAATGAACACTCAGGACTGATCTCCATTAGGATGGACTGGTTGGACCTCCTTGCAGTCCAAGGGACTCTCAAGAGTCTTCTCCAACACCACAGTTCAAAAGCATCAATTCTTAGGCCCTCAGCTTTCTTCACAGTCCAACTCTCACATCCATACTTGACCACTGGAAAAACCATAGCCCTGACTAGATGGACCTTTGTTGGCAAAGTAATGTCTCTGCTTTTGAATATGCTATCTAGGTTGGTCATAACTTTTCTTCCAAGGAGTAAGCATCTTTTAATTTCATGGCTGCAGTCACCATCTGCAGTGACTTTGGAGCCCCCCAAAATAAAGTCTGACACTGTTTCCACTGTTTCCCCATCTATTTGCCATGAAGTGATGGGACCAGATGCCATGATCTTAGTTTTCTGAATGTTGAGATTTAAGCCAACTTTTTCACTCTCCTCTTTCACTTTCATCAAGAGGCTTTTTAGTTCCTCTTCACTTTCTGCCATAAGGGTGGTGTCATCTGCATATCTGAGGTTATTGATATTTCTCCCATATTATTATAGTATACTAAAGTGAGCATTGGTATTCATATATTCAGATATGGATATTAATATGTGTATCATATATATTTACACATAGCAATCATATGAGGCAATATCAGATTTGAATAATTATATTCCATGTTTTACATAATTATTTTCATTGAAACTCATTAAGACTATTGTCATAAAAAACACTTACTGCGTGTAAAACTCAAACTCCAGAAAATTAGAAAATGTTAAGCTGATTATAAATATATATGGGTTTCAGAAATTACAGACCTATTTTGCTTATACTTAAATGTCTAGCCCTATGATCTGACAATCACTTTTTAAATTGAATGGGAAAAAAATGTGCAGTCTAATTATTGGTCTCTATCCAGTTAATTATAATTTGTTGATTATATGCCTTCTGTGTGATTAGTTCTATCATATTTTTCTCTAATTTTAAATTTCATATCTCTCTTGAGTGATCTCTGTCTTCATTATCAGCATGCTTTCATTTGAAAATTGGATATGGAATATTTATATATAGCTATTTATCTATACAACTATCACCCCTCCATTTTATGTGCAAAATTTCTTGTAATCTGCTGGACCAATCTAGACAGCACATTAAAAAGCAGAGATATTACTTTGCCAAAAGAGGTCCATCTAGTCAAGGCTATGGTTTTTCCAGTAGTCATGTATGGATGTGAGAGTTGGACTGTAAAGAAAGCTGAGTGCTGAAGAACTGATGCTTTTGAACTGTGGTGTTGGAGAAGACTCTTGAGAGTCCCTTGGACTGCAAGGAGGTCCAACCAGTCCATCCTAATGGAGATCAGTCCTGAGTGTTCATTCGAAGGACTGGTGTTGAAGCTGAAACTCCAATATTTTGGCCACCTGATGTGAAGACCCGATTCACTTGAAAAGACCCTGATGCTGGGAAAGATTGAACGTGGGAGGAGAAGGGGATGACAGAGGATGAGATGGTTGGATGGCATCACCGACCCAATGGACATGAGTTTGGGTAAACTCTGGGAGGTGGAGATGGACAAGGAGGCCTGGCATGCTACGTTCCATGGGGTCACAAAGAGTCAGGCACGACTGAGCAACTGAACTGAACTGAACTGAAAACAGTGATTACTTTATCATATTAGTTATTATCTTCCTACAGTACCATTTTTTTGTCTGAATTCTTTGTCTCCCTAAGTTATTTATAAAGTTACATTATTAAACAGTTACTCCTGATTCCTTTTTTTTAAATTATTTTTTATTGTAGGATAATTGCTTTACAGAATTTTGCTGTTTTCTGTCAAATCTCAACATGAGGTTTTTAAGGAATCTCCATACCATCTTCCATAGTGGCTGTATGTATTTACATTCCCACCAACAGTGCAAGAGCATTCCCTTTTCTCCACACCCTTTCCAACATTTATTATTTGTAGACATTTTGATGAGGGCCATTCTGACTGGTGTGAGGTGATATTTCTTTGTAGTTTTGATTTGTATATATATAAAATGGGTGACGTTGAGCATTCTTTCATGTGTTTGTTAGCCATCTGTATGTCTTCTTTGAAGAAATGTCTGTTTAGGTCTTTCCCCCACTTTTGGATTGGGCTGCTTGTTTTTCTGGCATTGAGCTATGTGAGCTGCTTGTATATTTTGGAAATTAATCCTTTGTCAGTTGTTTCATTTGCTATTATTTTCTCCCATTCTGAGGGTTGTCTTTTCACCTTGCTTATAGTTTCCTTTGCTGTGCAAAAGCTTTTAAGTTTAATCAGGTACCACTGGTTTGCTTTTGTTTTTATTTCCATTACTCTAGGAGGTGGGTCATGGAGGATCTTGCTTTGATTTATGTCATCGAGTATTCTACCTATGCTTTCCTCTAAGAGTTTTATAGTTTCTGGTCATACATTGAGATCTTTAATCCATTTTGAGTTTATCTTTGTGTATGATGTTAAGAAGTGTTCTAATTTCATTCCTTTACATATAGCTGTCCAGTTTTCCCAGCACCATTTACTGAAGAGGCAGTCTTTGCCCCATTGTATATTCTTGCATCCTTTGTCAAGTATAAGGTACCCATAAGCGCATGGGTTTATTTCTGGATTTTCTGTCTTGTTCCATTTGTCTATGTTTCTGTTTATGTGCCAGTACCATACTGTTTTGATGACTGTAGCTTTGTAGTGTAACCTGAAGTCAAGAAGCTTGATTCCTCCAACTCCAATCTTCTTTCTCAAGACTGCTTTGGCTATTCACGGTCTTTTGTATTTCCATACAAATTGTGAAAATTTTTGTTCTAGTCCTGTGAAAAATGCAATTGATAATTTGATATGGATTGCATTAAATCTGTAGATTACTTTTGGTAGTATAGTCATTTTCACAATATTGATTCTTCCTACCCAGGTACATGGAATAGCTTTCCATCTGTTTATGTCATCTTTGATTTTTTTTCATTAGTGTCATAATTTTCTGTGTACAGTTCTTTTGTCTCCTTAGGTAAGCTTATTCCTAGATATTTAATTCTTTTTGCTGCAGTGGTGAATGGGATTGAATCCTTAATTGCTCTTTCTGGTTTTTCATTGTTGGTATATAGAAATGCAAGTGATTTCTGTGTATTGATTTTGTATCCTGCAACTTTGCTCAATTCATTGATTAGCTCTAGTAATTTTCTGATACTATCTTTAGGATTTTCTATGTACAGTATCATGTCATCTGCAAACAGTGAGAGCTTTACTTCTTCTTTCCCGATCTGGATTCCTTTTATTTATTTATTTATTTTTCTTCTCTGATTACTATCGGTAGGACTTCCAGAGCTATGTTGAATAATAATGAAAGTGGACAGCCTTGTCTTGTTCCTGATCTTAAGGGGAATGCTTTCAGTTTTTCACCATTTAGAATAACGTTTGCTGTAGGCTTATCATATATGGCCTTTACTATATTGAGGTAGGTCCTTCTATGCCCATTTTTTAAAGAGTTTTAATCATAAATGGGTACTGAATTTTGCCAAAGGCTTTTTCTGCATCTATTGAAATGATCATATGGTTTTTATTTTTCAATTTGTTAATATGGTGTATCACATTGATTGATTCCATATAATGACGAATCCTTGCATCCCTGGAATAATCCCAAATTGATCATAGTATATGAGCGTTTTGATGTGTTATTGAATTCTGTTTGCTAAAATTTTGTTGAGGATTTTTGCATCTATGTTCATCAGTGATATTGGCCTATAGTTTTATTTTTGTGTGTTGTCTTTGTCTGGTTTTGGTATCAGGGTGATGATGACCTCATAGAATGAATTTGGAAGTATTCCTTTCTCTGCAATTTTTTGAAAGACCTTTAGAAAGATAAGCATTATCTCTTCTCTAAATGTTTGATAGAATTCTCCTGTGAAGACTTCTGGTCCTGGGCTTTTGTTTTTTGGGGAGATTTTTGATCACAGCTTCAATTTTAGTACTTGTAATTGGGTTCTTCATAATTTCTATTTCTTCCTGGTTCAGTCTTGGAAGATTGAACTTTTGTAAGAATCTGTCCATTTCTTCCAGGTTATCTATTTTATTGACATATAGTTGTTCATAATAGTTTCTTATATTCCTTTGCGTTTCTGCATTGTCTGTTGTAACCTCTCCTTTTTCATTTCTAATTTTGTTAATTTGATTCTTCTCTCTTTTTTTCTTGATGAGACTGGCTAAGGGTTTGTCAATCTTGTTTATCTTGTCAAAGAACTAGCTTTTAGTTTTATTAATCTTTACTATTGTTTCTTTCATTCCTTTTTCAGTTATTTCTGCTCAGATCTTTATGATTTCTTTACTTCTACTAATTTTGGGGTTTTTCTCTTCTTCTTTTTCCAGTTGCTTTAGGTGTAAAGTTAGGTTGTCTATTCAATGTTTTTCTTGTTCCTTGAAGTAGGATTGTATTGCTATAAACTTCCCTCTAAAACTGCTTTTGCTGCATCCCATAGATTTGGAGTTGTTGTGTTTTCATTGTCATTTGTTTCTAGAAATTTTTTTATTTCCTTTTTGATTTCTTCAATAACCTGTTGGTTATTCAGAAATGTGTTGTTTAATCTCCGTGTGTTTGTGTTTCTTACAGCTTTCTTCTTGTAATTGATATCTAGTCTCCTAGCATTGTGATCAGAGAAGATACTTGATACAATTTCAATTTTCTTAAATTTACTGAGGTTTGATTTGTGACCCAAGACTGGTCTATCCTGGACAATGTTCTGTGTGCACTTAACACGGTGCATTCTGCATTTAGATGGAATGTCCTGAAGATATCAATGAGATCTACCCCATTTGATGTATCATTTAGGACCTGTGTTTACTTATTAATTGTCTGTTATGATGATCTGTCCACCCCATATGTGTGGGGTGTTAAAGTCTCCTCCTATTATTGTGTTACTGTCAATTTCTCCTTTTATGTCTTTTAGTGTTTGTCTTATATATTGAGGTGCTCCTATGTTGGGTGCATAGACATTTACAATTGTTATGTCTTCCTCTTGGATTGATTCCCTTGATTGTTATGTAGTGTTCTTCTTTATCTCTTGTAATCTTCTTTATTTTAAGGTCTATTTTGTCCGATATGAGGATTGCTACTCTAGCTTCCTTTTGCTTCCCATTTGCATGGAATATATTTTTCCATCCTCTAACTTTCAATCTATATGTGTCTTGAGGTCTGAAGTGGGTTTCTTGTAGACCGCATATATACAGGTCTTGTTTTTGTATCCATTCAGCCAGTCTGTGTCTTTTGGTGGGAGGATTTAATCCATTTAATTTTAAAGTAATTATTGATATATATGTTCCTATTGCCATTTTCTAATTGTTTGGGGTTGATTTTGTAGATCTTTGTTCTTCTGTTGTATTTCTTGAATATATAAGTCCATTTAACATTTGTTGTAAAGCTCATTTGGTGGTACTGAATTCTTTTAACTTTTGCTTGTCTGAGAAGTTTTTATTTTTCCATCAATTTTTAAAGAGATCCTTGCTGGGTACAGTAATCTTGATTGCAGATTTTTCCCTTTCAGTACTTTAAACTTATCCTGCCATTCCCTTCTGGCCTGAAGAGATTCTGATGAAAGATAAGCTGTTAAACATATGGGGTTTCCCTTGTATATTTCTTGTTGCTTTTCCCTTGCTGCTTTTAATATTCTTTCTTTGTGTTTAGTCTTTGTTAGATTAATATGTATCTTGGTGTGTTTCTCCTTGGGTTTATACTGTATGGGACATTTTGTGCCTCTGGGACTTGATTGGCTATTTCCTTTTCCATGTTGGGGAAAGTTTCAACTATAATCTCTTCAAAAATTTTCTCATACCCTTTTTTTTTCTCTTCTTCTGGGACCCTTATAATTCGAATGTTGGTGTGTTTGATATTGTCCCACAGGTCTCTGAGACTGTCCTCAGTTCTTTTCATTCTTTTTACTTTATTCTGCTTTTCAGAATTTATTTCCACCATTTTATCTTGCAGCTCATTAATTTGTTTTTCTGCTTCAGATATTCTGCTATTGATTCCTTCTAGAGTATTTTTAACTTCAGTAATTGTGTTGTTTGTCTCTGTGTGCTTATTCTTTAATTCTTCCAGGTCTTTGTTAATTGATTCTTGCATTTTCTCCATTTTGTTTTCAAGGTTTTTGATCATCTTTACTATCATTTTCTGAATTCTTTGTCAGGTAATCTTCCTATTTTTCTTCATTTATTTGGACTTCTGTGTTTCTAGTTTGTTCCTTCATTTGTACAGTATTTATCTGCCTTTTATTTTATTTTATTTTAGGTTATTGTGTTTGACTTCTCCTTTTCCCAGGCTTCAAGGAAATTTGAATTCTTTCCTTGAAGAAGGATTCTTCTTCCTTTATTCTTTCTTCCTCTATGTTTCTGCCCTCCTAAGGTTGGTCCAGTGGTTTGTGTGAGCTACATATAGGATGAGATTTCCTCTGAGTTTTTGTGTGTTTCTTTGTTTTTCCTCTGATGGGCAATGCTGAGTCAGGTGGTAATCCTGTCTGCTGATGATTGGGTTTGTATTTTTGTTTTGTTTGTTGTTTAGATGAGGCATCCTGCACAGGGTGCTATCCGTGGTTGGATGATGCCAGGTCTTCTATTCAAGTGGTTACCTTTGTGTGAGTTCTCACTATTTGATACTCTCTAGGATTAGTTCTCTGGTAGTCAGAGAGTTCTCTGGTTCGTCTTGGAGTCAGTACTCCCACTCCAAATGCTCAGGATTTGATCTCTGGACAGGAATGAAGATTTGTTTGTTATATCATTAAGGGAGGGTAAAACAAATATCCAAGAATGAGAAACCAAAGATGAACCCCAGACAAATCAGATCAGATCAGATCAGTCACTCAGTCATGTCCGACTCTTTGCGACCCCATGAATCGCAGCACGCCAGGCCTCCCTGTCCATCATCAACTCCCGGAGTTCACTGAGACTCACGTCCATCGAGTCAGTGATGCCATCCAGCCATCTCATCCTCTGTCGTCCCCTTCTCCTCCTGCCCCCAATCCCTCCCAGCATCAGAGTCTTTTCCAATGAGTCAACTCTTCGCATGAGGTGGCCAAAGTACTGGAGTTTCAGCTTCAGCATCATTCCCTCCAAAGAAATCCCAGGGCTGATCTCCTTCAGAATGGACTGGTTGGATCTCCTTGCAGTCCAAGGGACTCTCAAGAGTCTTCTCCAATACCGCAGTTCAAAAGCATCAATTCTTTGGCACTCAGCCTTCTTCACAGTCCAACTCTCACATCCATGCATGACCACAGGAAAAACCATAGCCTTGACTAGACAAACCTTTGTTGGCAAAGTAATGTCTCTGCTTTTCAATATGCTATCTAGTTTGGTCATAACTTTCCTTCCAAGGAGTAAGTGTCTTTTAATTTCATGGCTGCAGTCACCATCTGTAGTGATTTTGGAGCCCAGAAAAATAAAGTCTGACACTGTTTCCACTGTTTCCCCATCTATTTCCCATGAAGTGGTGGGACTGGATGCCATGATCTTCGTTTTCTGAATGTTGAGCTTTAAGCCAACTTTTTCACTCTGCACTTTCACTTTCATCAAGAGGCTTTTTAGTTCCTCTTCACTTTCTGCCATAAGGGTGGTGTCATCTGCATATCTGAGGTTATTGATACATCTCCCTAGACAAATGGCAGCTAGAAAATCAGACAAATAATAATTAAAATAATGGAATATACATATATACGTATATACCCATGAGTAAAGTGAAAGCAGTCCAACAAACTAAAGTACAGTAGATTGGCCTGGCAAACAAAGTAAATAAAACAATATATTTACCAGTTAAGAACAAAACTAACTTGAGCAGAAACTGAAAAACAAAACTAAGGCATGGTGCAAACTGGGGAATAAAGCAATGAAAACAAAACTAACAAATATGTTGGGAGGAAAGGAAACAAAGAAAAGAAAGAAAGAATAGAAATGCAAAGTTAAATAGAGGTAATTGAAGAAGATTTATATAAATTAAAGATTAACTGCAAGGGGAAAAGAATAGTAGGAAAGGCAAATGAAGGAATAAATGTAGAAAAAATATAATAGGTTTAAAATAATCAAAAATTAAAATTATAAAAAAGAAAAAATAATGGAAGAAGAAAGAAAAGGGGGAAAAAAAGGAAAATTCTACAGAACTGCAAAAGCCCAATGTAGAGGCAGAGGTTCGTGACAACGATAGACAATGTGACTGAATATACACATATGCATATACACCCATAAGCAAAATCAATACAGTACAACAATTAAGTACAATAGATTGACCTGGCAAACAAAGGAAACCAAAAATTATATCTACAAGAACAAAACTAATTAAAGCACAAACTGGAAAACAATACTAAAGCAAGGTGCCAATTGGGGAATAAAGCAATGAAAATAAAACTAATAAATATGTCGAGAGGAAAGGAGAGAAAGAAAAGAAAGACTAGATATGCAAAGTTAAATAGAGGTAGATAAAGAAGATTTATATACATTAAAGATTAACTGAAAGGGGGAAAGAACAGTAGGAAAAGCAAACAAAGGAATAAACATAGAAAAATAATAATAGGTTTAAAAAATAAAATTAAAAAAAAAGAAAAAATAAGAGGAAAACTCCAAAGAACAACAAAAGCCCAATGCAGAGCCAGAAGTTTATGACAACAATAAGAAATGTGACTGAGAAAAAAGAAAAAAAAAAGCTCAAAAGTTTAATTGGATTTCTTGGTGCCAATAAATCAATAACTACAACAGAGCGGGGGGAAAGAAAAAAAAAAAAGAATCTACAAAACAAGTCAAAAAATAATAATAATAAATGTTTTCCTTGAGTCACTGCTGTCAGAGTTCTTTCCCACACTGACAATCACATTCCACCTCACCTCCATAGGATGCCCTCCAACACTGTACTGATCTCTGGATCTGCTGTGGCGGCTGCTCAGAATCTAATCTGGTTCTACTCCTGTGTGTTCTTGCCTCCAACCTCCACAGCTATCAAAGCTAGTGTGTTTTCTTTTGTGGGAGCTCTCAATGGCCTTTTATATATTCCATAGACACAGAGTCTGCCTAGTTGATCATGTGGATTTAATATGCATCTTGTACAGCTGGTGGGAAGGTTTTGGGTCTTCTTCCTTAGCCACACTGCCTCTGGGTTTCAATTGTGGTTTTATTTCTACCTCTACATATGGGTCGTCCACTGGGGTTTAGCTCCTGAGGCTGCCCTGGAGGGCTTGGGTTTACCCCTGTAAGGACCAGGTATGGAGGTGGTGCAGCTGCTTGGGTCTCAGGTTTTCTGGCAGTACCAGTACTCAAGAGAGTTGGCGGCTAGGGCAGCAGAAATTATAATGCTCTAGAAGGGTTTGGCAACAAGTATTGGCCAATATGCTCCAGTATTCTTGCCTAGAGAACCCGTTCTCTGACAGAGAACCGTGGCAGGCCACAGTCTACAGGGTCCCAAAGAGTCAGACAGGATGGAAGCGACCCTGTGTGCATAAACACAAGCTTTTTTTTTTTTTTTTTTTTTGCTTGTGGCAGCTCTGCACTAGTAATAGTTGAGCATGAAGGTGGTGCAGCTACTTGGCTGCTGGGGACCCTAGCAGCACCAAGTGTTCAGGGACACAGACTGCCTCCTCGGCAGCAGTTATGACCCTATCATTCTTTTTTCGAGCCTCCTGTAGCTGGTGATCAGAAGGCCTCTTTGGCCAGTCTTTCTCCATAGCTCTGCCCATTCAGGCACTTGGAGGGATCCCTTCCCTGGGATTCTTCTCTGTTGTTTGGAGCCATCAGGCACATAGAGGGGCCCTCCTGACTGGGGTCCTACTCTGCAGATCAGCACATCAGGCACTTAAAGGGGCACCCTGGGTGGGGTCCTACTCTGTAGTTCAGTGCATCAGGCGTTTGATAGGCCAACCCCTCTAGTGTTCAGCTGCCAATGTTGGTGTATGGAGAGAGAGAGGCTATGGTGATGGCTCCACCCCCTACATGTGACTCAGCAGTATCACCTTGCTTCCATGGCTGCCCGGCTTTCCTCATCAGGCATTTCCCACAATCTCCTCCCCCACATCCCCTTGATCCACCTCTCCACAATCAACAACAGCCCTCACCCAGGGATGCTCCACAATCCCTAAACTCCAGCTCCCAGCCACCGGGCCTTCTAGGGGACCTGCATCCTTGTCCAGGTTATGTATGGCTGCAGTAAGGACTGTCTCATTCTCATTCCATTTAGGCTGCCACACATTAGCTGTTTCACTCTCAGCCTTAAATGATTCTCCTCTGATTCAGACAATTGCCCTGCTGGGGGATCGGACCCCTGCTTAGCTTCCCCACCTGCCAAGGGCAGGTCCACTCCTACCAACACTCCTGTTTTTCTCCCTAGCTCCTTTGTCCTACAATTTTGCATGGTTCTATATATTCTTTCCCACTGGTCAGGTACTCCTGTCCACCCTCAGCTGGCGTTCTGAATGCACTTCTATGTTGAAGGTCTATTCCTGATGTATCCATGGAAATGTACTCCACATCCACCTACTCCTCTGCCATCTTGCTTTCTTCATTCAGCCTCTTTCTTATGTGCAATGCTGATGGCCAGGAACACTCATTTTGTAAAACTCCCATGGATTAATTTTACTTCCAGGTGAAACATTATTAATTCAAATCTATTCTTGAGGTAGACAAAAAGAAAACACTTGCCTTCCCAAAACCTACATGGGCATAGAGGATGATGTCATTTATGCCTAGTTTCCTAAATATGACATTACTGCCTCTCCAAAGTCATGCTATTTTCTAACTAATTATTACTCTAAAGGAAATGGTTAGCAAGGAGCTGGGAATTGTTGCACACGTAATAACAGCTTGAATATTGATTCAAAAACAAACTAATTTTTCTAAGGTCAAGAATACTAAAAAAGAAGGAAAATATCCATGCTGGGTCAGGATTTCATATATATATATATATATATATATATATATATATATATATATCTCAACCCACTCCAGTGTTCTTGCCTGGAGAATCCCAGGGACAGAGGAGCCTAGTGGGCTGCCGTCTATGGGGTCGCACAGAGTCAGACACGACTGAAGTGACTTAACAGCATATACTTGTAAAAAAATGCCTTTACATTATTGGATAATTCATGAGAAAGAAATATCTTGCAACAATTTCAGTTTTGTAAATTATGGATTTTTTCTGAGAACTTCATTTGTATAATTACTTGAATTGCCTTAAACTACTTAAGCTATTAAGGTTTCACCATCATTCAATTTCTGGTTAATTTCTACCCTATGGCATAAGATAATTAAAGTAAAAGACAAACAGCCAGTCTGTAATACAAGGTTTTGCTGAGTGTTAATCCACACTGTAAAGATTCATAAGATCTAATTATCTAATAATGCAATTGAGATTTGTAACAACCTCCATTACCTCTACAACTTTTGAAGTAACTATATTTTACCAAATAAGGAAGATTATTTTGGAATGTTACAAGTTTCTCTGCTTCTAAATATCAGAAAAAATGTAAATGAAATACTTGTAATGATTATATCCATGCCTTATTTTCTTCATGTATTACTATCCAGCTGCTAAAAATTATTTTTGCCATTTATTTTCCCAAATATATAGTAGATTCATAAATATTTAAGTTAGACCGAGTCTTCTTAGCATGCTTACAATTATGATCATTCTAATTACCATAATATATTATAATTATCTAACTCTGCCTCCCAATAAATATAATTACCTAACATAAAATGGCTGTAAACGTATTCAAGAGCAAGGGCTATATATGTCCAGTACTTTTTCTGAAACTATATAAATGACTTATTGCTAATTATACACTATGAGTTTACAGCTAACATGGTAAATTGCACAGTAAACTGTCTGAAAATAGCAATCTTATTCTTCATTAAATAATCAATACTTTTACTTCTATAGAATTCAGGATCATTATGCCTTTCAAAATTAGTCTCAAATTACATTTTCTTATACCTTTGTTTCATGTACAAGAAAATAACTCAGTGAAGAAAATTCTAATTTAATAGCTGCTGTGTACCCAATAGTGTGCTCAACCCTGAAAATACTAGAGTGAAAAAAGCAGTCCTTCAATTCACTGAATTTATGAACTAGAAGAAGAAAGAGAGTCATCAGGCAATTACAGTATTCTGTGATAAACACCATGATAAGGACAAGTGCTAAATCCACAAGAGAAATGGACTTATGCTGTTTAATGAAATTGTTCTCAAAGAATTGGTGTCTAAGTTAGAACTAAAGGACACTGACTGAGAGTGTGCCAGAAGAGGAAACCGCATACGAAAGGCACAGGTTGGGAGGGGTGTGCCTGATGCGCTAAAAATACACTGAAGCACAGAGGGCAAGTGTGGGATCCAAGACAAAACTTGTATGTCACACCAAGACATTTGTTTTGCACTGTACCTGAAATGAGTGAAGCTTACTTTAAGCTCTAAGCAAAAGAGGGACACTATCAAAATTTTATCAATAGAAAATTTTATTCATCACTGGCTGTAGTACAGAAAACTGTCAAGATACACAGAAAATTGGCAAGATGAAACAAACATAAGTCGGGGGATTAGTTTATATAAATGCAGAGAAACTGGTGATTTGAACTAACACAATAGCAATAAGAATGGAGGAAAGATGATCAACACCAGTGGCATTATAAAGGAAAAAAAATAATAAAATAAATAAAAAATAAAAGGCAAAAATAAATAAATAAATAAAAAGGTCCTTTTAACAAATGGTGCTGGGACAACTGGCTATCCATGTATTAAAGAATGACATTGTGCCCACCTCACACTGTGTACAAAATTTAATTCACAATAGATCTAAGGCCTAAATATAAGAGCTGAGTCTCTAAAATTCTAGAAAAAAACATAGATATAAACATTAGAGACCTTAGATTAGGCAACAGTTTCTTAGATATTACACTAAAAACAAAAGCAACAAAAGAGATTAACTAGATACCATCAAAATTTAAAACTTCTGTGGTTCGAAGGACACCATCAAGAAAGAAAAAAAGACATCCCTCATAATGGAAGGAAAAAAATTGCAAATCACATATCTTATAAGGTATTACAGAGAGGCTTAGAGAGTTTGGGGAATTGACCAAGACAAAAGATATGAGTGACCCTGAGGTGGACCAGCACAAACTTTACTGGGCTCTGCTGGCTAAAGTGTGGGTGTTCCCTGGTGTCTTTATAGCCCCAGGCTTAGGTCATCTATTGCTAGCAAATGTAGGGTCAGTTATTGTGGGTGTGCAAGCAAGCAGGTTCTGCTGCTGCTGCTGCTGCTGCTAAGTCGCTTCAGTCCTGTCCGACTCTGTGCGACTCCATAGACGGCAGCCCACCAGGCTCCCCTGTCCCTGGGATTCTCCAGACAAGAACACTGGAGTGGGTTGCCATTTCCTTCTCCAATGCATGAAAGTGAAAAGTGAAAGTGAAGTCGCTCAGTCGTGTCCGACTCTTAGAGACCCCATGGACTGCAGCCCACCAGGCTCCTCCATCCATCAGATCAGATCAGACAAATCAGTCACTCAGTCGTGTCCGACTCTTTGCGACCCCATGAATCACAGCACGCCAGGCCTCCCTGTCCATCATCAACTCCGGAGTTCACCCAGACTCACCTCCATCGAGTCAGTGATGCCATCCAGCCACTCATCCTCTGTCATCCCCTTCTCCTCTTGCCCCCAATCCCTCCCAGCATCAGAGTCTTTTCAAATGAGTCAACTCTTCGCATGAGGTGGCCAAAGTACTGGAGTTTCAGCTTTAGCATCATTCCTTCCAAAGAAATCCCAGGGCTGATCTCCTTCAGAATGGACTGGTTGGATCTCCTTGCAGTCCAAGGGACTCTCAAGAGTCTTCTCCAACACCACAGTTCAAAAGCATCAATTCTTCGGTACTCAGCTTTCTTCACAGTCCAACTCTCACATACATACATGACCACTGGAAAAACCTTAGCCTTGACTAGACGAACCTTTGTTGGCAAAGTAATGTCTCTGCTTTTGAATATGCTATCTAGGTTGGCCATAACTTTCCTTCCAAGGAGTAAGCGTCTTTTAATTTCATGGCTGCAGTCACCATCTGCAGTGATTTTGGAGCCCAGAAAAATAAAGTCTGACACTGTTTCCACTGTTTCCCCATCTATTTCCCATGAAGTGGTAGGACCGGATGCCATGATCTTCATTTTCTGAATGTTGAGCTTTAAGCCAGCTTTTTCACTCTCCGCTTTCACTTTCATCAAGAGGTTTTTTAGTTCCTCTTCACTTTCTGCCATAAGGGTGGTGTCATCTGCATATCTGAGGTTATTGATATTTCTCCTGGCAATCTTGATTCCAGCTTGTGTTTCTTCCAGTCCAGCGTTTCTCATGATGTACTCTGCATAGAAGTTAAATAAGCAGGGTGACAATATACAGCCTTGATGTACTCCTTTTCCTATTTAGAACCAGTCTGTTGTTCCATGTCCAGTTCTAACTGTTGCTTCCTGACCTGCATACAAATTTCTCAAGAGGCAGATCAGGTGGTCTGGTATTCCCATCTCTTTCAGAATTTTCCACAGTTTATTGTAATCCACACAGTCAAAGGCTTTGGCATAGTCAATAAAGCAGAAATAGATGTTTTTCTGGAACTCTCTTGCTTTTTCCATGATCCAGTGGATGTTGGCAATTTGATCTCTGGTTCCTCTGCCTTTTCTAAAACCAGCTTAAACATGAGGAAGTTCACGGTTCACATATTGCTGAAGCCTGGCTTGGAGAATTTTGAGCATTACTAGCGTGTGAGATGAGTGCAATTGTGTGGTAGTTTGAGCATTCTTTGGCATTGCCTTTCTTTGGGATTGGAATGAAAACTGACCTTTTCCAGTCCTGTGGCCACTGCTGAGTTTTCCAAATTTTCTGGCATATTGAGTGCAGCACTTTCACAGCATCATCTTTCAGGATTTGAAGTAGCTCAACTGGAATTCTATCACCTCCACTAGCTTTGTTCATGGTGATGCTTTCTAAGGCCCACTTGTCTTCACATTCCAGAATGTCAGCTCTAGGTCAGTGATCACACCATCGTGATTATCTGGGTCGTGAAGATCTTTTTTGTACAGTTCTTCTGTGTATTCTTGCCATCTCTTCTTAGTATCTTCTGCTTCTGTTAGGTCCATACCATTTCTGTCCTTTATCGAGCCCATCTCTGCATGAAATGTTCCTCTGGTATCTCTGATTTTCTTGAAGAGATCTCTAGTCTTTCCCATTCTGTTGTTTTCCTCTATTTCTTTGCATTGATCGCTGAAGAAGGCTTTCTTATCTCTTCTTGCTATTCTTTGGAACTCTGCATTCAGATGTTTATATCTTTCCTTTTCTCCTTTGCTTTTCACTTCTCTTCTTTTCACAGCTATTTGTAAGGCCTCCCCAGACAGCCATTTTGCTTTTTTGCATTTCTTTTGGGATTGGCTAAAACTTGGCTGTTTGTATTGATATGTGAAAACTGGAGTTAACCACCAGGGGGCTTTTGAGTTAACAAGTCAAGTGAAGAAATGAACACAGTAGGAGGCAAATATACCAGACCATCTTTGGTTGAAAGACATAACTGGTATGTATGTATATCATACAGGCATAGACAGAAGTATCACAACTCAAAAGTAAAAGACAAACCAATTTTAAAATGGGCAAATGACCTGAATAGAATTTTCCCAAAGAAAATGTACAAAAGACAGATAGCACGTGAAAAATAGAATCATCAGCTTTCATGATAATGCAAATCAAAACCAAAATGAGAAAGCACTTCACACTCATGAGGATGACTATAACCTAAATAAAAATTCTTTGATGTGAAGATATTGGAACATTCATGCATTGCTGGTAGGAATGCAAAATGCTGCTGCTGGTTTGAGAAATCATCTGGCTGTTCTTCCAATGGTTAGACATGATTCCACAATCCCATGCTGAAGAACATGCCTGAGAGATATGAAAACATAAGTTCCCCCAAAACTTGTTTGCAAATGACTATTAGAGTATTATTCACAATTGCAAAACAGTGGACACAACCCAAATGTTGATGAATAAAGAAATCAATAAAATGTGACATATTTATACACTGATAAAATATTCTACCATAAAGAGTATTAAAATACTGAGTCATGCTACAATATGGACATGCTACAACATGGACATGCTACAACATGGATAAGTGTTATGTGAAATGATTCTATTTATATGAAAAATCCAGACTAGATAAATCTATAGAGAAGAAAAGTAGATTAGTGGTTGTCTAGGGCTGTGACAAATGAGAAGATTAATGGATGATAGCACAATGGCATGAAGTTTCTTTATGGGGTAAAAAAAAGATTCTAATTTGATTGTGGTGATGGGTATACAATTCTGTGACTATGCTAAAAGCCATTGAATTGTGTGCTCTGAGTGAAATGTATGGTATGTGAATGATATATCGTAAAGCTTTTGAAAATAAAATTAAAAGTTATTCTCTGGAAAAGTTATGTGCTTTTTAATAAGGATAGGGAAATAGAACAGTGTTCAAGATAAATTACATTCAAGTTTCATGGTAACTGGTAATGTTCACTGAAATAAAGAAAACAGGAGGAGGAAAGGGATTTTTGTAATACGTTAAATTGGATAAGGTAAATCTAAAACAATCTAGAGGCATCAAAATAGAGATGACCAGTAAAGAGTTACATATGCAGGTCCCTAAGATGGGAGAGAAATATTGAATGGAGATAGATATTTAAGAATGATCATCATACAGATGTTAATTCAAGTGACCATGAGATATGAAACCTTTAATAGTATGCACAGGAAAAAAATTAACGGGTGAAAAAAGAAGCCCAAAAGACCATAGTAGGATGTCCAGGGATAGAGGATGGTATCTTTGCCAAGGTAAAAAGAAAAGTAAGTTCTATACATAGATCCTCTTCTGCTTATGACTCTTAGGAAATGCATATTCCCAGATAAGGAGACTTTCCTTTAGTTAAACAGTCTTAACCTGAAAGAACACCTTTCATCTCATTTCTCTGAAGATTCTATCAACCATTTGCACAAAAGATCTATAGCAAATTAATTGTAGCTAGTTCTTTAAGATGATAAAACATTTCCCCCAAGTGCAGTTCTTTTAATGTATTTAAAAGCATCTTAATTAGTACCAATTCCATCAAAGACGATGAAACCAATAGAATACAAACTTATGTACAGACATACAAAATCCTCACATGCTTTCTGTATAACTAAATTACCTTAAATTTGATTGAAAGTAGAAACTAAATTTCAAAAATATGCATTTCTAGTCAAAAAAGAAAAAAGCATTCCCCTAGTTTATCTCTTAAATAGTTTTTTATGTGTTAATTGAATGTTAAATGTATTTTTCTTTTTTTACATTTGAGAACTTCCACTTGATGGCATGAAATTTCCAGTAGTTTAAGATTAGATCTAATAGTATAAAAATAATCATAGAAAAGCAAAACATATTGCACTGTGTTCAGATAATTCGACTACTATCTACTATGAAGCAATTAAGTTTCATTCATTAAGCCAAAAGATACAGTCATATGTGTGTATATATATGTGTATATGTAGTGTAAGCCTTAGCACTTGCAGAACTTATTACAGTAGGAATATTGTGTTTAATGTGCCTCTTCTTTGAAAATGAACATTTCTATTATTTTCTTCTATATCAGTTCGGTTCAGTTCAGTCACTCAGTTGTGTCCAACTCTTTGCAACCCCATGAACCGCAGCACACCAGGCCTCCCTGTCCATCACCAGCTCCCGGAGTTTACCCAGACTCATGTCCATTGAATCACTGATGCCATCCAACCATCCCATCCTGTTGTGCCCTTCTCCTTCTGCCTTCAATCTTTCCCATCATCAAGGTTTTTTCAAATGAATCAGCTCTTTGCATCAGGTGGCCAAAGTATTGGAGTTTCCACTTCAACATTAGTCTTTCCAATAAACACCCAGGACTGATCTGCTTTAGGATGGATTGGTTGGATCTCCTTGCAGTCCAAGGGACTCTCAAGAGTCTTCTCCAACACCACAGTTCAAAAGCATCAATTCTTCAGTGCTCAGCTTTCTTCAAAGTCCAACTCTCACATCCATACCTGACCACTGGAAAAACATAGCTTTGACTAGACAGACCTTTGTTGACAAAGTAATGTCTCTGCTTTTTAATATGCTGTCTAGGCTGGTCATAACTTTCCTTCCAAGGAGTGTCTTTTAATTTCATGGCTGCAATCACCATCTGCAGTGATTTTGGAGTCCAGAAAAATGAAGTCAGCCACTGTTTCCACTGTTTCCCCACCTATTTGCCATGAAGTGATGGGACCAGATGCCATGATCTTAGTTTTCTGAATGTTGAGCTTTAAGCCAACTTTTTCACTATCCTCTTTCACTTTCATCAAGAGGCTCTTTAGTTTTTCACTTTCTGCCATAAGGGTGGTGTCTATATATGAGAACCTTAATTTGCTATTCTTAAAAGGATTGAAGAAATGAAAATACTACCCTGATAAGCTTAGTTTCCCTACAGATCTGTGAACATTCTAGACTTCCTCTCACAGCAGTACTTTTACACTTGGAAATCCCCCTTCTTGAGAGTCTCTTTGTAAATATATGAAAAGCTCACCTCCTTCCTTCTACCATAAATTTTTTCAAATAGCACCTTCTCTCATTGAGGCCTTCTCTGAACACACTATTTAAATTGCATTTCTGCCTCTAACACTCCCTACCTTCTTTCCTGTTGTAATTATCTTCTTAATTCATCACTTTAAGTGCTATGGATTTTTTTTTTTTTTATGTTCATTGTTTGTCCTCCACAGAATTCAAGTGACACTAGGGAAGGGCTGGCTTGGTCAGACCTGTATCCCCAAGGCCCAGAGGAATGCTTGTCCTACAACTGGTAAACAGTAACCACATAATGAGTGAATGAATGAAATGATTCCACGTTAAAGGCAACAATGAAGGAAATAATTGCTGAGAATATTGCAGAACTAATTAACGTCAGCAATCCTCAAATGCAACAAGTCTACTAAAGCCCACACCGAATCAATAAAAGGAAATCCATACTGAACACATCATAGTGAAACCTCAGATGTCAAAGACAATCAGAATGTCTTAAAAGTTGTCAGAAAAGATCAGACTACCTTCAAATGAGTGAATTAGGCTGAAAGCTGACTCTGGACAGTAACTGACAGAATCCTAATGATTGAGAAACAGAAGAATTTATTAAACTAGAGTTTTATACAGTGAAATATTTTTCAAGAATGAATGACCACAAAATAAATACTCATACCCTTAGAGTGGGGTAATCAGGAATCTTGTCCTGGCTCCGTAATTCACAAAACTCCTCTCTGGTCTTGCCTCACCCATCAAAAGGAGATGTTTATAGGAACAGAACTAGTACATGAAGGCTGGGGCTGTCCACATGTAAGTGTCCTCATGCTGAGAGACAAAGCTGGGGATGAGAAGAGACTATGGGGTATGCTATAAACCAGAGCCTTCCATTTCATCTCTTGCTTTGATCCCCATAAATGTTAGGAGTAGGGTACACAAAGACCTTTTAGATAAATATTATGGGCTGCCTGCAGAAAGACCTTTTCAGACAAACAAAAGGTGACAGTTTGCCAACAGCAGAGCTTTGCTAACGAAACTCTAAGGTAACACTTGATTCAGAAACAAGGTAGGAAGAAATGAAAAGCCCAAAAAAGGGATAAAAGTGTGAGTAAATGTGAATAAATACTGACTTTATGAAATAATAAAAATAGTATATTGCAGGATAAAAATATTATTAAATACTTGCATAGAATAATGAATAAGTCTTAATCCTTATATTTTCTGAGAGGAAGAAAAAGTCATTACTTTACTGTAGAGTTTGATAAGCTTAATATTTTTACTATAATTTTTAGGGTCATCTAAAGCAGATATATACACTCCAAAGTAGAAAGGGAAAGTAATGGAATAGTAAAAATACTCAAGCCTAGAAAAGGCAAAGAGAGAGGGATGGGGGAGGGAGAATGGATCAAGTAAAATGAATACAAAACTCAAAGTTATATAATAAAAATGTAAATCTATTAGTAATTATATTACATGTAAATTGACCAAATGGTCCAATAAGAATCAATTACTATCAGGCTGAATTTTTTAAAAATCCAATTGCATCCTCGTTATAACAAATGCAAAAGGATACAGAGAAATTGAAAGTGCCAGGGTAGAAAAAGATAAACTAAGCACAGTCTAACCAAAAGAATCCTGTGGTTGCTATGTTAATAGAAACAAACTTGATTTTAAGATAAAGCAGGACCCCAGTACTGCCTCTGCATACTGCGGCTGCTGCCACAAGATACCTGAGGACTGAACCCCTCCTTTGACCTTGAAGTCACTAACTGCAGTTTTTCCCCTTGCTGTCCTCTTAGTAGAAGAAATGTCTATTCTCTGTTGGATTCCTGAGAAGGGAAAAAGTCAGTAATGTCTCCTCTCTTTTTCTTTTGGTCTGTTTATTTTGGGGGAAGTGGCAATCTTTAATTATTTAGACAATTGTTTTCTGATTTCTAATTTATTAGAAGCTCACACAATCTCCAAAAAATTCCCACAGGGAATGAGTTATTTTAAAGAACTGACAGTTTGGTTCTCCAAGTTTTTGTTGTTGACTACCAACTACCTTCTGGCTTGAAATTTTCCAAATGTAAAAGGTATTAATATAAGAAATCGCCATGGCAAATAGAATAAAAATCTTCCATTTCAACTGTAGTACCAGAAACTAAGATTCATAGGAATTACTACTTAGAAAGATTTCAGCTTTCCTTTTCATGTGTAACTCTGAGTGGGATTTCTGATGGATTGGTTCATCTGGGAGAAAAGTACCTAAAATAACCTTAAATAATTAAAAACATAAAACTCAATCTCCCAAAGACAAATAGGTTGTCTCCCATTTTCCCCCCAAGTCATATAGTACTGAGCCATTTGTGATATGAAGTCCTGCCCAACGGTGATCCCTTAGCCTAAACTAATCAAACCAAGGCAGCTGGCAATTTGATGAGGACAGACAAGCTGACAGCTTTTCCTCAAACATCAAGCATGCACTATGTTTCTCCAATGGATTTGACATTTAATTTTAAAAAGTATCTTAACATAGGTCTACACACACACACAGAAAAAACTAAGCTGCTGCAACAAAATCAATTTGGTATTATTTAAAGCTGAAAAATGTTGATGCCCAAAGGCAGAATTTTTATAAGGAAAGAATTACTGTTTTACCACCAGGAATACTGTGTATTAAAAATCATGCAAAAAATAAATAAATAAAAATAATGCATTGTGACTAGTGTAAGGTATTGGATTTGGCTCAGGAGTACAGATAATAACAGTGTTTATTAAAGAAGTTGGACTGCTATAAATAAAAAATACTACTGCTATAATTATCTACCAATTCAGACAAAATATTAGCTTGATATATAAGAATATATTTATCTACACATGCCTACACATCTACATAACTATATGTATGTGTATTTATAGAGACATATAAGCACCCACAGATATTTCTCGGGAATACATTTTTAGAACTAGAAGTGGCATTTTAATTGGATTTTATACGTGAACAAAGACACACATACATTCTTGCCATAATATATTTAGTGATAGAATCAATATAATTTCATCATGTCAATTTAACCAAATTTAAACATGACAAGATAATTTAGTTTTAACAACCTTTGTTAGATAAGTAATATTTTTCAGTATAATGCTATCCAGTATTCTAGGCTTATTTGTCATTTTTTACAGACTGAAGAAAACCTTTAAGAACCATTCAATGTCGAAATATTCAGAATATGGTGATTATGCAGAATTTAAAGTACAGCCAAAATTTTAACTTTCTTACTATAAAACTAAATTTCCATGTTTTTTTACCATTGAATAGCAAACAACAAGTCCTGCTTGCAAGACATGATTCACTCTCGTTGGGTCCTTAATTGTACATTTTACACTACTAGCACCCACTCCTAAGAAACCTTCTATCTTGCAGAGAAGCCAGGAACTACATTTCCTGGAATACCATTCCTTGTCTGTTTCCGGCCTCTGTGTGCTGTGCTTAGTTGCTCAGTCGTGTCCAACTCTTTGTGACCCCATGGACCATAGCCTGCCAGACCCCTCTGTCTGTGGGTTTATAATGGAGTGGGTTGCCATGCCTTCCTCCAAAGGATCTCACCAAAACAGGGATAGAACCCAGGTCTCCTGCATTGCAGGTGGATTCCTTACCATCTGAGCCACCAGGCAAGCCCAAGAATACTGGAGTAGGTAGCCTATCCCTTCTTCAGGGGTATCCTCCTGACTCACAGATTGAAACCGGGGTCTCCTGCATTACAGGCAGATTCTTTACCAGCTGAGCTACCAGGGAAGTAGAACTTCCACAGATTTGGAAGAAGTTGTGATTCTCTCAGGAGGTCATGATGACTGCTTACTGGGGCTTCTCAGACTTCTCCCTCATCTCCTGCTGGGTGTTAAAACTGATAAGTTTAATAATGTCTTTTCCAGAATTTGCAGGGGTCTCCCTCCCAACTTTGGAGTCCTCTTATTCAGTGTTTCAAGCTGATGTTACCAATGGCTGTTTTTTTACACTCCTGATCTTCATCACCACCCCTCCAGCCACTAACTCCCCCACCCCACCCCCTTTTCCCACATTTGCATAAGCCCCCAATTCTGTATTGAATCAGTTTATTCCCCTAGCCCTTAGAGAAGTTCTGATTTCCTAACCAAAATCAAAGTAATATACCTTTACTCAAAAATATATGCATGCTTCTTTTCCAGTTCCAACATGGTAAGGGGGATTTCCCCAACCAGCACCAAGAAATTCTCCAACACCAATAAGGTGTTTAAGAATTCAACTCAATTCTGACACAAACTACCCAGAGATAGTATTAGACTCTACAGATTATGGGCTCAGTCCTACAAGATTGTCCACCCTCTTCAACCTCAGAAGCCAGTGGAAAGCCCAGGTTGTAACCTTGCTTCTGACTCACTGGCTATAAATCAGAGGTTCCCAAGACCCCCTCCTGGGGTTCAACTGATTGAACAGCAATTCATTGAATTGCTAGAGCAGCTCACAGAATTCTGAGAAACATTTTGATCATCATTTTATTATGAAAGGATTTAACTCAGGGACAGGCTGATTGAAGAAGTGCATGAGGGCAAGGTATGGATGGGGAAAGGGTATGGATCTTCCACGCTCTCTGAGAGTCCACCATTTCTCCCACACCTTCATGTGTTCACCAACAAGACAGCTTTCTGAATGTCATCCTTTTGTTTCTTTGTTTTTATGGAAGTTCTATTACATAGGCATGATTGATTGAATCACTGGCCATTGGCAGCTTATTCAACCTTTCAGCCCCTCTCCTCCTGGGAGTTCAGGAGGAAGGGACTGAAAGTTCCAACCCTTTAATCACATGGTTTGTTCTCCTGGTAATCAGTCTCTATCTTTAGATGGGGTCCAAAAGCCACCTAATTAGGGTAAAAGAGAACTTTCTGGCTCTTATCATTTAGGACATCTCAAGGGTTTTAGGAGCTCTGTAACAGAAGCTGGAGGAAGCTCAAATATATATATTTCTTACTATAAATCACAAAATCCCTGTGCTGTATATATTAAATCCTTACAGTGGTGTGATTTCAAGGCAGGACTGACACAATAACCGAAAAGCAACAAATACTTTAAAATTTCCCTCCTTTAGAGAGTATTGACTTCTTTAAGAGACTCTGATAACCTATGAAAGTAAGGCTTTCGATTCTATTGCATATAAATTCATGCAGTGGTATTTCTCTGAGCTGCTGTCAGTCGTACACGCTAATCTGGATAAAGAAACTTGAGCAAGACCCTCTACCATGAGCACAGCACTTTAACAGTAAGGCCTCTTCCTTACACCTCAGCTGCAGTATTCTCCCAAAGTAGAGGAGGATGGCTGTGTTCTTTCACTACTCATTCAGAATGAATATAAAAAGGGTTTTTAATAATAACAGCGATGCTTGACTTTTAGAAGACTTGGATTGCTCTTATTTCATACTCAGCTCTGATTTTGTCCTTCCCCATTCATGTAAATGTCTTTGACTGCTAAAATCAAACTTGTTCATTTAGATAATCACCTTCACTTTTCTCATAGTTTTGTAACAGTAGTTTCCCATAAGCATGTACTCCATGAAAGTTTAAATAAATAGCTAAAGAAATGTAAAAATGAAAAACAAAAAAAAATGTGAGAACATAGAAGCCTCAGAAGAGTTCTTTAATGTACAAACTAGAAAATTTTAGGTCAAATTATATGATTTTATATAATTGATGGGATCCATTCACAGCATAGTTAGAATAAGAACAGAAAGAGAAAAACTACTTTTTATTGAACAGGTGGTCATGAATGAGTTCCCCTCTTTCCCATGTCCTTTACCCTTCTATCCATCTGCCCCTTCCCTGCCACCCCAAACAAAAACATATTCACAGAAATTTTTCACACATACACATGCTTACAAACAATACATTTAAGGTTTTAAATGTTAGAAGTGGATTTCATATGTTCTATAAACTTTATTTCTCAAAATGGTCTTATGATATTTATGAGATAAATACCCAATATTTATGTAAAACAAATGCAGACTTCTGAAACTTCTGTTCCTTTACAAAACCTTTGATTTCCTTCCCTAACAGAATTTCCTCTCCCTACATTATAAGCCCCTTGATCTCTACATGGATTTTTACCATAGCAGTGTTAAAATTTAATTTTATTTATTTATTGACTAATTTTTCCCCTATTGCACTGTAAGCTTCTTGGAGTAAAATGAATGTCTTATATTTATAGCCATGGTATTGATGATAATTCTTAGCATATTTCACACCCTCAATGAATGCTCATTAAAGAAATGAAGAATTTTTTTCTTTGTGAAGTTGGAAGCAATACTATCAACTTATAGTAAGGAGAATGGTAAATGAACAACAAAGAAGGATAAATAGGCTTAGAATGTTCCATATTCAGAAAATAAGTTAAGGGAAGTTGACAAGTCGATGAATTTTGATAATTGTAACAAAGACTATTTTTGCTTCTCATTTCTGTTTTGGAGTAAGAACTCCACTCCCTCTTTCCTTCCCCCTCTACATGTTTCAGTATCTACTGGATTCCAGTAAGATGAAGATTGCATTCCATTTTATATCTGTTAGCTAAATAAGATAGCTTGACTAAACAAAGAGTGGATTATCCTCCAATTTAAAAAATTAAAAAAGAGAAGTTGGTAGATCTGCCTCATATATGGCAGCATGACTGAATAAGAGCACCTATATTATGGGGTGAGGCTCAGAAAAACTTTCAAAATTCTAGTAGATTGACTTGGATTATTATACTTTGAAGCTCAGGTGATGAAGGGTAGTATTCCTCCTTACTTAGCACAAAGTCAGAATTGTTCCATTTTCCCAAAAATGAGAAGTCCTCAGAATATCTGGAAACAACTTCCTTGGCAGGATTGCTGGCATTTTAGGTTGGAACAATGGTGAAGCTTCTCACAAACTGCTGTACAGAATCAGCTGTGAGCAAAGAGCATAGTCCGGGGACAATTTGGCATGAAGACAGAAGCTGATAAATTCCCACGCAATTACTTGTAAAGCATCACTATTAGACTCCTCAAAATCACTACTAGACATTGTGGGGGAGAGTTGTGCTCATGTTAGTACATAGGTCAGGACTATAAAACAAAGGTTCATTTGAGTGACAAGGAAAGGGATTGCCAAATAATTTTGAGAACCTAGCTGAAATTGGAAACCATAAATCTGCTCCACATGACAGACTGGGGATAGAATCTATTAACATTATTCCAGTGATCCCGGTAAAAACAGATGAATTTTGAATTAATGCAATGGCAGCTGGAAATTAGAGAAGGAAAGGAATGAGAGAGAGATTAAGCATGTGGAATCTATAATAATTTATTGCTAATTGAGCATAGAATGTATTGAGAGCAAGGAAGCCAGGGGTTGTGAGGTTTGAACAATCGGTAGTGGTTTAATTCACTGAGAAAGGGACAAAAGGAGGAAAAGAACATTTTATAAGAGAGACGATCTGAGGGTCAAAAGCATTTACATGCTATGCAAAATCCCACTGCTGCTTAAGGAACTACCAAGAAAGAGTAGTACAAAGGGAACAGCAATAGGCCAGAGGCAAATCCTGGGGCAAACAAAACATGCAAGGTATGTGTAAGAAAAGAGACCGAGAAAATGAAAGCAGAATAAAAACCATGAGACGGTGATAATAGCAGAGCTAAGGGAAGAAAAATGTTCAAGGGAGTATTCTACTGGCTCAATTTTGCTGAAACCTCAGTGAAGTACAAAGGCAGTCATGTACTCAATTAACTTTACAAGACAGGACAGCAAAACCATTATGCCTGTTATACAAACAGCAGAGAGAAGATAGAGGATGGAGTGATTAATTTTGACTAGGAATATTTTTCTTTGTATACTCCCTATGAAATAGGATCAGTGTGGCAATAGCTAAGTCAGTCACCTCTAAACATGTCTGATCACAAGTCTTTGTCTGTGTCATTGAAAATAAAGCTGGCTATGATTCTCATTTCAACATAGCATTGTTTTTTGAGGGGATATATTATAAAGTGAGAATCAAGACTCTAACTGTTAATGACAATACAATTTATTACTATTTGCTTGAAATGAATAGATCCAGTAGAGACTTAGGTGAGTGAGAATATATCAAAAATATATACAGTTGAAATAAAATCTTGGAAACTAAAGTTTGAGAAAGAATATTTTGATTATAAATGAAAAGAGATATGCAGATGTCACCACCATTATGGCAGAGAGCAAGGAGGAACTAAAGAGTCTCTTGACAAAAGTGAAAGAGGAACGTGAAAAAGCTGGCTTAAAGCTCAACATTCAAAAAACGAAGATCATGGCATCTGGTCCCATCACTTCATGGCAAATAGGTAGGGAAGCAATGGTAACAGTGACAGACTTTATTTTCTTGGTCTACAAAATCACTGCAAATGGTGACTGCAGCCATGAATTAAAAGATGCTTACTCCTTGAAAGAAAATATATGACCAACCTAGACAGCATATTAAAAAGCAGAGACATTACTTTGCTAACAAAGGTCCATCTAGTCAAAGCTATGGTTTTTCCAGTAGTCATGTATGGATGTGAGAGTTGGACCATAAAGAAAGTTGAGCACTGAAGAACTGATGCTTTTGAACTGTGGTGTTGGAGAAGACTTGCAAATCCCTTGGACTGCAAGGAAATCAAACCAATCAATCCTAACGGAAATCAGTCCTGAATATTTATTGGAAGGACTGATGTTGAAACTGAAGCCCCAGTACTTGGCCACCTGATGCAAAGAACTGACTCATTAGAAAAGACCCTGATGCTGGGAAAGATTGAAGGTGGGAAGAGAAGGGGATTACAGAGGATGAGATGGTTGGATGGCATCACCCACTTGATGGAAATGAGTTTAAGTGAGCTCCAGGAGTTGGTGATGGACAGGAAAGCCTGGCATGCTACAGTCTATGGGGTTGCAAAGATCTAGGCATGACTAAGCGACTGAACTGAACTGAAGTGAAAACAATCTGCTTATGTCATCTGTCTCCACATTATTCACCAATAGTTAATTCAATGCTTAAGAAAGATTCAAGAGAGAAACAGAGTGTTATTATTGCAGAAATATACATTAAATATTCAGCTCTCAAGAGTGTACCAGTACCTTCCTTATATAGATTACACAGCTGACTCAGAGGCAAATTCTTATAGTTATTATGGAACTCCATCTTTCAGGACATCCTCTGAAAATTCTGATTTTGTTGAAAGTTTCATTTTCCCAAGCATTAGAAATATTTACAACTAGACATTGCAATCAGGGACTTCTAAAGCTAATTATGGAGGTCCTTGGCTCACTTTCAGTATTTTTAAATGCTTAAAAGCAATTCGGTATTTAAGAATAAGAACTCATAGCCTACTATGTTAGCCTGGAAATAAAGTACTGAAAATCATGCATTTCAATGGGGGGAAATAATAAGAAAGGGTCTTTTGTGAGAAAAAGAACTTGCTGAATTATTCACTGGTTCATTTCTCATGACTTCCTACCAGTAAAAAGGAAAAATTAGCTGGTGAGGAAGAAATGATGGCAACCTAGGGAGAAAGCAATTTTGTCATCACAGAATTTTGATAACCATGAAACTGAAGACTGAGCATAATGATTAATGTAATCTACACTCTGGGAAGACAGACTTAAAATTTCATGTATAAGAAAGGTACTAGTTCATGTCTCAGAGACAGACAAATGATTCGAACAGTCTGGAATGCTCTCAGAAAACGTATTTCTGGCCAGGCAATTAAATGCAAGGAAGAAAAAGTGGGTCTATCTTAAAAATTATTTTAGTTTCACCTGAGGTTTTGGAAATTAAACATAGGGAGAATATATTGAGATGGAAATAAGAGCACTTAATAAGATGGAAATAAGACCCAAAACCTGTATGAAGAGAATTAGAGACTATTACAGAATTGTAAGAATGACGTGAGCTGAGGCCTTATAATAACTTTTGAAGGCTCGGAGCTTGCGCTTGTTAAATGCACAAGGAGCACAGCTCACAGCGGCTCACCCCTGGGCTGCTGCAGTGCTGATGAGCGCGTCGCAAGGACGGTGCCACCTTGTTGTTGCCGTTTTTCACAAAGAGAAGTTTTGAACTAAAACATCTGTGGCGAACATTTGCAAGGGGAAACTGAAAACTAAAACAAGAAAAGCAACTGTCAGAGTGTACCTCGTTGCTCTCTCTGAGCCGCCTGCCTCAGAAAAACATGCCATCCTAGGAGACCAAAAGTAACTGTAAATGGGACTGATTGACCATCAAAAGAAATTCCTGAGTAATCATGAAGAACTGATGAAATACCAAAAACACTGGAAATCGGCGAATTTGGTTACTTTTCTTCCTGAAAGGAAAAAAAAAAAAAAAAAGACTGGGGTGAACATATAAGATTAACTAATATATTGAAAAAGAGTAGCTGACTACTATAAGCCAAATGGATTCTTTACGAACACATTCATAACCTTTTCTATTCAATATTTTGCACCTTGCCAAGTTAAGAATTTGTAGTAATGATCCTGGAGAGAGAGATTGAGAGCAAAATCTCAGGCTTTTTGAGCATATGTAGCTGAGATATTATGGAAGTAATTAAAAGATGAAATCAACATCTAAAAATATGAGGTGGACTTGGAACTGACTTGAACTTACTTACAAAACAGCAACAGACACACAGACTCAGAGAATGTGCTTGCTGTTACCAGGGTGAACAGGTGAGGGGAGGGACAGACTGGGAGTTGGGGAATGGCATGTATACATTACTATATTGAAAATAGATAACCAACAAGGACCTTCTATAAAATACAAGATAAAATTAGAAATATGCCAGTGGAAAGGGAAAAAGGAACAAATTAATTAAGAAAATATCCCATGGCACAACTCTTCCAACTCTGTGAGTTGGATATTATATGTACTTCAAGTTGAGAAAAATGAGTGTTACTGGAAATTATTAAAGTGTACCAGGTCATCCATCTGGTAATGGAAGAACCGAGATTCAAATCTGCTTCTTGCTGACTTCAAAGCCAGGACTTTAAATCTTGAACTAGCCCAGCGGACTTCCAAAGATGAGGTTGAATGGATTAAATAAAAAGGCATGCACTTTAGGACACACAGATCCAACTGAATAAAAAGACAGTGTTTAATAACAGCCCATTTTATGTGAAAATACAGAGGTTCATTCATTTATTTATTCATTTGTTAAATAAATGTCTATTGAACATGTTTCATTCAACAAGTTCTATTCTACATATTCATGGTAAAATGGTGAACTAAATATACAAAATTCCTGGCATTTGATGTCTGCTTCTAGAGGGAAGAGGCAGTGAGCAAACATTATAATCACTAGAATATTTGGTATGTTTAAAGTTGAATTATATGTTAAAGATAAGCAGGGAAAGTGCCTGAGCAGTTTTGAAGTGGATGTCAATTTCAGATAGGACATTAGGAAAGCCTTCCCAGAGAAGAAGACTCTTGGTTAAAGGTAGGATGGAGCTGAGAAAGAAAATCAAATAGGTATCTATGGGATAAAACTCCAAAAAGAAAGACCAGCTACTGCAGAACCCCTAATGTGGAAGTGTCTGAAGAATGTTGAGAAGTGAGTGTGGCCAAAACTGGGTTGAGTGGGGAGAAAGGAGATGTAGAATGGTAGAAAATGAGGGAAAGAGAGAGCATTTGTAGAGTTTGCATAGGCAGTTAGGAATGAAGTGTAAGGTATCTTCCAGGGAAATTAATGCCAACAAAATTCTGTGTGGGAGGCCAGATGGGATAACCTTCTTTCTTTCAGGACCATGAGTAGAATATTCTCACTTAAGTCTGTGGAAAAGTTCAAACACAAGAGAACAAGCAAAATAAAAAAATAAAATAAAATACAATGAAGAAAAGTGCAAGTCCAAAGATCAGGAAAGGTATAGAAGAGAGCTTGGTCTATAGTAAATGTTCAAGAGTTGTTTATTGAGTCAATGATTAAACAGACTTTTATAACTTTCATGTGTACTATTATTAAACCACATCAGAAGAAGCCCAAAGTAAAGAAAATTTGCAGTATGCAATTAATCTTACCCAAAGAGAGTTCTGGTCTTTGTCCTCAGCTTCTAGGAGGTGAGCTCTGTGTCTCAGGTTTACTTGGGGGTCTTGTGCCACTCCAGATGGCCTATGTTAACAATATGACTTATGATGGGGGGTTTGGGCCACTCAATATGAGCTCAACCCCCACAGCTACAGGGGACTAACACCAGCCTCCTGGGCAGTCAGTCATATCTACGTGACCAAACCCAGTAACACCCTGGACACCAAGGCTCAAGTGAGCTTCCCTGGTTGTCAATATTCCATGCAAATTCATGCAATGTTGCTGAAAGAAACTAGCACTGTCTAGAACTCCACTAGGAGAGGGAAACTGGAAGCTCATATGTGGCCCCTGTGTTCTGTGTCCCTTCCCTTGTTTTAATCTGTGTCTTTTCACTGTAACACACCATAACCATGAGTATGGCAGCTTTCAGTGATCTCTGTGAATGCCTCTCATGATTTATCAAAACTGCTGGTAATCTTGGAACTACAAACTTGATTTCAGGATGGATCTTGTGGATTCCTGAATCTCACAGACATCAGGGTAATAATGGCCCAGGACTGCAGGGCCAGAGTGTCAGTGAAATATGTGACAATGATATTAGGAGTAATGTCAGCGCACAAAGAAATCTAAGTACCATTTCTCAGAAAACTAACAAGAGTCTGTGGCTTGCTTTAATGGACCAGTGCAGATATGTTTAATGACATGGTCATTCCAATAAAAGACTGGGCAAACAAATAATCAGCATCCCTTTTCTCAGAAACCTTTTCCCAAACGGAACAATCTGGAATGGAGTCCTTCTCTTAACAGTGGTGGAGTTTCTGAGATGGCCTAAATGAAGAAATAATGGATAATGGCTTTTTCTTTTAACTTTAGATGAAGAAACCCTTGAGAGGGATTCATTTGTTTGGGTCAAGATCAGTTGCAGGAAGAGGAGCCAGATGGTATCTATGACTCAGATGATCAATACCAGAAGTTCCCTCACAGTTGGCCCCTGTGGTCCCCCAAGATGATTGATATATGCTTCATAGCATTCCAGAAAGAGTGCTGCAGATTATGTTGGGTTAATTGCAACTTCACAGGGATGAAGAATCACTATACTTGAAACTAGGTGTCCATATACTGTAAAACGCCAGCGGCTGCAACGGCACACAGAGCACGGCTGAGAAGAGGGGCAGAGGTCAGGGGCAGAAGCCGGGGGACCCCATGCCCAAGGGGCGGCGGCTGAGAGGAGCTACCCCACTGAAGAAAGTAGGGAAAACCACTAGACCATTCAGGTATGACCTAAATCAAATCCCTTATGATTATACAATGGAAGTGAGAAATAGATTTAAGGGACTAGATCTGATAGATAGAGTACCTGATGAACTATGGATGGAGGTTCGTGACATTGTACAGGAGACAGGGATCAAGACCATCCCCAAGGAAAAGACATGCAAGAAAGCAAAATGGCTGTCTGAGGAGGGCTTAAAAATAGCTGTGAAAAGAAGAGAAGCAAAAAGCAAAGGAAAAAAGGAAAGATATAAACATCTGAATGCAGAATTCCAAAGAATAGCAAGGAGAGATAAGAAAAAGTTGGCTTAAAGCTCAACATTCAGAAAACGAAGATCATGACATTTGGTCCCATCACTTCATGGGAAATAGATGGGGAAACAGTGGAAACAGTGTCAGAGTTTTCTTTTGCAGGGGGTGGGGGGCGGCTCCCAAATCACTGCAGATGGTGATTGCAGCCCTGAAATTAAAAGACGCTTACTCCTTGGAAGGAAAGTTATGACCAACATAGATAGCATATTGAAAAGCAGAGACATTACTTTGCCAACAAAGGTCCGTCTAGTCAAGGCTATGGTTTTTCCTGTGGTCATGTATGTATGTGAGAGTTGGACTGTGAAGAAAGCTGAGCACCAAAGAATTGATGCTTTTGAACTGTGGTGTTGGAGAAGACTCTTGAGAGTCCCTTGGACTGCAAGGAGATCCAACCAGTACATTCTGAAGGAGATCAGCCCTGGGATTTCTTTGGAAGGAATGATGCTAAAGCTGAAACTGGACAGGGAGGCCTGGCGTGCTGCGATTCATGGGGTCGTAAAGAGGTGGACACGACTGAGTGACTGAAGTGAACTTAACTTATATTGTAAAACCAGGTCTTCCTGGGTATAAAGATGGAGCTGTCTTAATTTTGCTGAGATAAGGGAGGTACCACACATCATTTAAGAAGCAGACAATAGACATATTGTGTAAAGATTTAAAAAGTGGTTCTTTGAACAAACAAGCTTTTATAAAGCATCTTCAGGAAAATGTTTCAGCTAAACAAAGATGAATTTTCTTACAATCAAGCTCTGCATTGGCTAAACACATTAATTAACTTCATGAGTTTTTTTTGTTTGTTTGTTTGTTTTTACCATTACTGAAACCCTTTAATTTTTGTGTGGTAATTATGGAATGAATTCAAGCTGTATTCATTTGGTTGGTTTAACTGCTGTATCAAATAAACTCAGGAATATTTAAAAGACCAAACTCAGAGTACTTTTTTCTCCCTCACATAACCTTTAAAAGTATGTGTTCCTGGAGAAATGTTCCTTTTTTAGCTGGTCCTACTTCAGAAAATGGTATGCATTCATCTTAATGTGTTGCCATTTCATAAAATATTGTAATTTGCTTTATCCAGAATACACCAATTTAGAGAACCCAGAAGGGACACATCTGTCCTTTAAAAGTCTTGGACTTTATAGAGCAGGTGTCATTTCAACTCAAATTCCAGTTTTTAGAACTGGAATTTCTCAATCACTCAGTTCCATCTATTGGTAAAGAGCACTGGAAAATACAGCTAGTTGAGGCTCAGAAAGAAAGGAAAGCGAACGTTTTCCTGAGGAGCTAGAAACTGGTATTGATTAGCCACTGGACTGTCATCAATATTGCCTTCTATTCTATGAGCCCATTTTATGCTTAACCAAATAATTATGAGCACATTGAAGGTAGAGGATACCATTGGGTAGTACACAGATTTACTAAGAATAAATCATGAAAAACTAGTATAATTTCATTCTTGTGGGTTATCTAAATTAGTTATCTTTTTTGGTAGGCACTTTGGGAAAGTGTTTCAAAACATTCTTTTCAAGAATATTCTATTCAAGATAAATGAAAAATAAATCTCAAAGGAATTATATAAATTATTACTTATTCTAACAACCTTACCCCAAAGGATCTAAATATATCAGTTATTCATCTGAAGGGAGTATCCATAATTGTGTACTCAAGGACTTAAACTTGGTCCTCAGTTCAGTTCAGTTCAGTCACTCAGTCGTGTCCTACTCTTTGCGACCCCATGAATCGCAGCACACCAGCCTCCCTGTCCATCACCAACTCCCGGAGTTCACTCAGACTCACGTCCATCGAGTCAGTAGACTTATATTAAGGACTATTTTGTGACCCCAAGGACTGTAGCCCTACCAGGCTCCTCTGTCCATGGGACTTCCCAGGCAAGAATGCTTGAGTGGGTAGCTATTTCCTTCCCTAAAGGATTTTCCTGACCCAGGGATTAAACTCACATCCCCTGCATTGGCAGGTGGATTCTTTACCACAGAGCCACCTGGGAAGTCCAGATGAAGGTGTAGAAATTTTATTTTTTAAACCATGACTGCCACCAAGTGGAGTCAAGTTTAATAAGGTAATAGAATCAGAATTGGTAAAGATAGGGACACTCAGCAATCTTTAATAAATGGTTTGTTTAAAGATCAATAGTTGTGGTGCAAGGGCTTAGTTTGCTCCATAGCATGTGGAATCTTCCCAAATCAGGGACCAAACCCAGGTCTCCTGCAGACTCTTTTGAGTCTCCCTGATGGCTCAGATGGTAAAGAATCTGCCTGCAATGCAGGAGACCCAGGTTCTATCCCTAGGTTGGGAAGATCTCCTGGAGAAGGGAATGGCAATCCACTCCAGTATTCTTGCCTGGAGAATTTAACAAGTAATAAATATGAAGGAACTTTGTATAGATTAAAAAAAAAAAAAAACCTTCTGCTTTTGGTGTAAACACAGGAAGTGCACAGCAACTACTGATAAAGAAGAACAAGCAACTTGACATCATGATAGATCCTGTGAAAAGACCTAAGAGTTTCAGTTGATTATAAATTTCACAGAGTCATCAACTTACTGGGCAAGGCTACAGAGGAGCCAAAGCAGGCTTATGATGCATAAGTATAAATAAACTGTTTTCACCAGGAAATAGATAGTTCTTCTGAATGGAACACTCTGATCAGGGCATACTGGAAAAACTTTTTCTAGACAGCACATTTCAAGAAGGACATTGGCAAGTGCACCACATCCTGAATGACAATAATCACAAAGGTTTTAAGAGAAACTACCTTATAAATAATAATAGAATGAAAATGTTTAGAGTAGAAATGGAAATAATTATCAGAAGTTTTTCTTATTAAAGAGGAGTTTGCACAAATCCTGCTCTAAACCCACTATAGGGTGAGTGTCATCTTGTATCAATGTAATATTGTTTCTGATTATTTTTGAATTATTACTATATTATTAATACTACAATGTTATACTGTTAGAATAATAGTAATAGCTGATATGGATTGTTATATAGACAAGATGCTTGCATTTTACCTGGACTATCTGAGGTATTTCTAACAACACTCAGGAGACAGGTATTGTTACTATTCCCATATTACATATGACATTCCTGGAGACACAGAAAACTTATGTAATAGGCACATAGTCACACTGCTAAAAAGTGCTAGAACTTGCATTAGACCCAAGAAGTATTGACTACAGTATTCTGCTCTAAGCATTATAACATTGCCATTATGAGAAGTAAAGAATGTTTTAGAAATTACATACAAATCTCATATTATCAACCCCATAAGAGAATTAGCTATTCAAACTGGAAATAATCAAGAGGAATATAGGTCTCCAAATGGATAATAAAGAAGTTACACACTAACTGAAATTTTGGAATAAATTATTACCAATAAATTTTCAACTTTTATGGTTTTATGATTGTATTACACACATTATTTTGCCTTTTTCTAGTTAACTGGACAACAGTTCTTGAAAAAAGATGGGACTGAATCATAGGTATTAGCACAAAGGGATTTCACCAAATTATTGGAGATTTTAGTAGTTGCCACATTTTTATTCTTATCATCCCTTTTGGATGAAATACGTGCCCATATTCTTTCTTTGTTTTTTTTTTTTTTTAATTTTATTTTATTTTTAAACTTTACATAATTGTATTAGTTTTGCCAAATATCAAAATTCTTTGACTTCCACATTTCAATCATCCTTTCAGGGCATTCTAAATTGCAATAATTTCTATAAAATTTTCCTTGACTCTGCAGGTATAATGGTTAATTTTGTGTATCAACTTGACTAGCCTATGGTGACTGGCAATAGACAAGTAATCTAGTTGTTGTAAAGGTAATTTTTATATACGATTAACATTTAAATCAATTGAACGTACATAAAGCAGCTTAGCTTCCAAATGAGTGGGCCTCATCCAATCATTTGAAAGCCTTAAAAATAATACCTGAGGAATCCTGAAGAAGGAATTTTGCCTACAGATTAGAATATAGAAATTCTGCCTGAGTTTCTTCCCTCAGACTTAGGACTCTTACTTGAATTTCCAGCCTTCCAGCTTGCTCTACAGATTTTGGACTTGCCAGTCCCTGCAGTAAATAATTTGAGACATATATATCTATATAAATATATAGATATAGGTGTGTGTGTGTGTGTGTGTGTGTGTTATCAGTTCCATTTCCAGTTGGAGATAGATAGTGAAGATAGGGAAGCCCACACTATTCCCTGTGCACAACAGGGAAGCCTGATGTGCCACAGTCCACGGGGTCACAAAGAGTCAGACAGGACTGAGCGACGGAACAGCAATCAGTTTGAGAGCACCGACTAATACAGCAGGAGACAATTTCTATTTCCCTTTTCTGTTCTCCATTCTCCTACTCTTTTGCTTGTATCAACTATTCCTCTATCAAGATTGTTTTGTTTGGGTTCTTTTTAAAAATCTCTCATTTGATATATTTTACATGTCCAGGTAACACTTTAACAATGTAGGAGTTAGGGGTACCAACACTCTATGTAGTTAAAAATCCACACATAACACTCTGTATTCATAGTTCTGCATTCTCAGATTCAGCCAGACAGCAGACCATGTAATACTATAATATATATTTATTGAATAAAATCCACATACAAGTGGACCTGTGCAGTTCAAAACTCTGTTGTTCAAGGGTCAACAATGTATTGAATTTTTTCCAAGTCACACCCAAGTTTAGACTTTTTCAGATACTTCCCCCGAAAGATCACACATCCCCCCCACCCCAGCCCCCAAAATGTGAAAGTGGCAGGGATTCTAACGAAATCCGTCATTCAGATCTAACTCAACTTGACTTTAAAAGGAATCTCAAACTTTACATGTTCATCCAAACTCCCACATAGAGGAAAAACTTTGGACTCTCTGATAAATGAATGAAACAAAGAAATATTATGCTTCAATATATATAGTTATCTTATATACAATCTGGTGAATATAAGTAAAGTTGATTAGATATTTCCACCGGGGTGGGGGGGGGGAACAGAACAAATAACATGGAATCAATAGAAAAGATGGTGCTTTAAAGCATAAGCAAAGATAACTCAATTATTAGAATTAGCAGATAAGGACTTTACAATAATTATAAATATTTTTTAAGTCATAGAATAAAGTAGACTTAACAGTTAGTAGATAATGTATTTCAGAAGAAAAAATGGAAACTAAGAATAAAGCAAATGGAAATTCTAAAACTAAAATTTATTCTCTAAAAATTGTGTATACACTCATAAATGTGAGATTTAAAGTAGATTAGACTCTGGAAACCCTGGAGGAGAACAGGACAACCTACTCCAGTAATCTTGCCTGGAGAATCCTCATGGTCCGAGGAGCCGGCTATATTCCATGTAGATACAAAGAGTCAGACATGCTTTACTGACTAACCACAGCACAGCACAGACACCAGAAAATAAAGATTAACTTAAAGATAATGCACTAGATATTTCCAAATTAAAACAAAGAGAAGAAATATTCAAAGCAAAACAACAGGTAAATAAAGTGTTCATTGTCATTATTCACTTGCTAAGTCTTGTCTGACTCTTTGTGACCCCATGGACTGCAGCACACCAAGCTCCCCTGTCAATAACCTGTGGAATATTTTCAAGGGGCTAAACTTACATACAGCTGGAGTTTCAAAAGAAAAGTTGAAGAGAATATCTTTGAAGAAATAAGGGCCATCTTGTTCTAAATTTTACAAAAAATAAACACTAACCCGTAGTTTTATGAAGCTCAATTATCCTGAAATGGTATGAATACAAAGAAAACCAAGCAAAAGCACATCAAAATCAAATTGCTAAAATACAAACTAATTTAAAATAGAAAAAGAAAAGTTGCATTTAAATGGAATGCAGTTAAATAAGCAATGATGGCTGACTGAGAGATCACAAAATAATTCGGAAAAGTCTTTCAAGTGTATTGATACTATATAAGAGATGACAACATAAAAACAATGATATTTTCATTAAAAAAATACTAAAATCTAAAGAATAATATTAGGGGTTTCCTTTCAAAAAAATGATTTTTAAGGATGAAGCTTTAGAATGCTCTCTGGAGTTTTACACATGTATGCTGTTGGCAGAGTGACATTACTTGACAGGATAAGGATGGCCAAACAACAATTTAAGCTCCTCATCAACATCCCAAGAACTTTCTACTCTGGGAAAGGTGCTTCTGAAGCCTGTCACTGTGGAAATCTGCCTAGAGCAGCAAGACCAATGGGGATTAATACCCAACATATGTAAACAGTGCACATAATTTAATATCAAAAAAAGAAAAAACAATCTGATTTAAAAATGGGAAGAATTTGATAGACATTTTTTTCAAAGAGGAGGTGCAGATGACCAACAAGTGCATGAAAAGATGCTCAACATTGCTAATTATCAGAACAATGCAAATCAAAACCACAGTGAGATACCATCTCATACCTGTCAGAATGGTTATCAACAAAAGAACACAAATGACAAATGTTGTCAAGGATGTAGAGAAACGGGAATCCTTGTACACTTTCAGTGGCAATATAAATTTGTTCATCCACTGTGGAAAACAGTATGGAGGTATCCCAAAAAACTAAAAATAGAACTACCATTTGACCCAGCAATGCCATTCCTGAGGATACAAGTGAAAAAAAAAAAAAAACACAACACTAATTTGAAAAGATACATGCATCCCTATGTTCATAGCAGTACTATTTATGATCACTAAGATACAGAAACCACCACAGATGAATGGATAAAGAAATTTCATCATGTGTGTGTATACCCATAGATAAATACAATGGAATATTACTAAGTTATAAAAAAGAACAAAATTTTGCCATGTGCAGCAACATGGATAGACTTTGAGGGTATTTTACAAGTGAAAGAAGTCAGAGAAAGGTAAATACTGTTATGATATCACTTATATTAATACAAGGAATCTAAAAAATACATCATACTAGTGAATATAACAAAAAATTAGCAGACTCACAAACATAGGGACAAAATTAGTGGTTACCAAAGAAGATGGGGGAATATAATTGGGTGGAGTGGGAAGAACTAACTGTTGGGTGTATGATAGACTCAGGTTGCCTTATACAACATGGGGAATACAGCCAATATATTGTAATAATGGTAAATGCAAAGTAACTTTTCAAAATTGTATAAAAATAAAAAATAAAATTATTTAGGACTTGAATGATTAAGAAAAGCTCTCTGAAGAAAAAAATTGCCTAAGTTTCAGGGGTAGGAATATGAGAAAAATTGATCAGGAAAACTGAGGATTCTAATTTGCATATAGAAGCACTGCAGAAAAGTTTGAAGATGACAAGAAATTTTTGTTGATCAAGAGTGAGAAGATGTAAGTAAAAGTTTCAAATTCACCTCTCAGAAAATAGGAGACATTTAAAATTTTTAAGCAGGAGAATATTGTAATAATAGTGGTATGTTTCATGTGATATTTCCTGTGAAATTCACTCAGTTGTGTCAGACTCTTTGCAACCTCATGGACTATACAGTCCATGTATACAGACTATACAGTCCATGGAATTCTCCAGGCCACAATACTGGACTGGGTAGCCTTTCCCTTCTCCAGGGGATCTTCCCAACCCAGAGATTGAGCCCAAGTCTCCCGCATTGCAGGCAGATTCTTTACTACCTGAGCCACAAGTGAAGCCCAAGAATACTGGAGTGGGTAGCCTATCCCTTCAGGGCATCTTCCCAACCCAGGAATCAAACCAAGGTCTCCTGTATTGCAGGTGGATTCTTTGCCAACTGAGCTAAAAGTGATAATATCTTAAGTAAAATAAGCTAGGTATTCTCCATGGAAATTAAGGAAGAAGTAGAAATCCTATGAAAACATTGCTATAAATAGTGAAAACATTGGCTCATAAGAGTTTGATCAGAGCATTGATCATTACATCATTAGAATCAATTCATTATGATATGATTATAGATAGGTAAAAAATATGTACGTATTAGTGGAGTTAAACACTTAAAAGTCAGTCACAACAGATAAACTTGATTGATTCGAAGCAAAGTTTACATATGAATATGCAATGTCTGACTCTTTGCAACCCTATGGACTGTAGCTTTCCAGTGTCCTCAGTTCATGGAATTCTTCAGACAAGTATACTGGAGTGGGTTGCCAATCCCTTCTCTAGGGTATCTTCCTGACACAGGAATTGAACCCAGGTCTCCTGCACTGCAGGCTGATTTTTCACCATCTGAGACACCAGGGAAAATGGTGCACATATGAATATATTGGCTAAGAAAACAACAACAAAAACACACAGTGCATGCCTGACCTAACTAAGGTGCAGGTACTTACAGAAAGAGTCTAATTTAGCTGCCATCACACAGAAAGATAGCACATCATCTTCACAACTGAAGTCATAAGGGATTTGTTTTTAGAAAAACCATGAGAAATAAAGATTTCTACCCTGATAACTCTGTTATTCTGCCAGAGTACAAACTATCTTTTATATTATCTTTCAGCCATGGACAAAGTAATAAGATAATCTAAAACTTGGGCCTTTGTGCAGAGGATCCTCGTGATATAGCAGTTAACAAATGTCAGTTGTGTGCCAACTTTATGTTGTTATTCTTTATCACTGCTAATGAAAATAGAGCCAACAATCATATTAGACTGGTTTTCTCAGCATTATATTCTACTAGAATACTACCTTAGCATTATTTTTTCCACCTAAACCATAGTTTTTATATATATATACACACACACACACATATATTTATCATTTAATATCACATCTCTGCACAATTCACACACCAATTGGTAAAGAGGGTGAAATATGGCAAAATAGTATTTCTTTTATGAGAATAAATTTCATCTGTTGTAAGCCTTAGATCACATAATGAATACTGACAAAGATAGGAGCAGAAAGCCATGTACAAATGATCTATGTTTCCTTACTTTTTCAATGCCACACCTGCCATGTAACTTCATAATGAAAATACTATAGCTCACCTTATGATTTCCTTTTCCTTTTTACCGGGAAAGATTTTCTGAAAATAAACAAGTGATCAAAGTGTGGCAGTTGCTTTGCTAAATGCTTTGTCTTAAAGATGACAAACTCTATGCGCTTGTATTTTAAAGTCTAGGTAGGAGGCACAAGCAAAAGAATTAAAGAACTCCAGAAGGAGACAAAGAAGTAAAATTTAAAAAAAAACAAAAACAACAACAACAACAAAAAAAAAAAAAACACTTGAATCTGCCTAGAGCAGCCAATGAGTGTTTCCCAGAAAAGTTGACTTTTGAGTCAAGTCGTAAAAGATTGAGGCATCACACAATGCATAGAAAAGAAGAGCTTATGTGTATAAAGGAAAAGAAAGCTTCCTTTATTATGTTTGCATATACATAAAATATAGAAATTTAGTCTAAAATAATTGAAATATATTGCATGTGAGTGTAGCTTAAGAAACCAATTTAAAGGAATATACTTATTTTTGTTACCTAAAATATTTTGAAGCTCTCTGATGATCAGAATTTACAGCCATATTAGTAGAGGCATAAAGGCAGGAACATAAATTTTAGAAATGACAGAAAGGGGAAGAAATGGTTTCCTAAAGTATGTTTGCAGAGACAAATAGGATGCAGATACTTTGAAAAAATCATTTATGACATATTTTATAATCTAAACTTAAAAAGGAATATAATAAATATTTTCTTTGCCTTAATGTAGATCAATTTCTTCATAAACTGACCAAATGTTTAATAAGCTGCTTGATCAACTGACAGCCATCTCAATAAGGATATTCATATTTTCTTTGATTCTACTTCTTCTTCATACAGCTTAAATGCAATAGCTCATATCAACTACTGTCCTTTTATTCTGTTAAAAATTTGGAAATTAAAGACTGCAGATGAAAATATAGATCTCCTTTGCTCAAGAGAACTTTAAGAATCTTGAGACACTGTGAATTTTCCCTCTATCTATCCCTTTGTTTTCAATTTAAGAATTATTTAAAATTAAAGAGTCTACCAGAAGATGGGAGGTACTAATATTTTACCTAAAGCAAAATTCAATTTTAAATGGAATTAAATGTCTAACTTTAACACTGTATTTAATTTTGCTTTCTTAAAGTATAATTTGATAAATGGAAAATGAAACTAATCATTTACATTGTCTACATGTTTTAAACACTTAGTAGAAGAGTTCTTTTTCATACCGAGTGAATTGACTTAACCAACAGTTCTTCCATTTCAGTCAGGTTTTAGAAAGGACAAATATTTTATTGACAGAATATTCTAATTTTAAAAAGTCTTAAGCCCTTGAGACATACCTCTACAAAAGTCCCATTAGCATGTATTATGCAATATTTATACTTTCTGATATGTTTAAAAAAAGCATGATTCACCAAGTATTGGCTCACAATGTTAACCAAGACATCCATCCTTTTTACTTTGTAAAAGACTATCAAAAAGTATGTGCTCCCCATAGCCTATTGTAGTAGGGAAGAACAAATTTGACTTCATATTGGATCTATTCCTTTTACTTTAACCTTTGTTTTGTATTCCTTTAACTAAAAGGAAATCACTTTTATAACTTATTTTATAAGAATTATAAAATTATTTTATAATTATAACTTTTCATAACTTTTGCTTAAAGTTATAACCTAAAGCTGTGATGGTGGCTTTCGGTCTGTCTGAAGCTCTGGAGAAGCTCTATACAGTCAGCAAAAACAAGACCTGGAGCAAACTCAGATCATGAACTCCTTACTGCCAAATTCAGACTTAAATTGAAGAAAGTAGGGAAACCACTAGACCATTCAGGCATGATTTAAATTAAATTATCCCTTTTGATAATATAGTGGAAGTGAGAAATAGATTAAAGGGACTATATCTGATAGACAGAGTGCCTGATGAACTATGGACAGAGGTTTATGACATTGTGCAGGAGACAAGGATCAAGATCATCCCCATGGAAAAGAAAGGTGAAAAAGCCAAATGGCTGTCTGAGGAGGCCTTACAAATAGCTGTGAAAAGAAGAGACGCAAAAGGCAAAAGAGAAAAGGAAAGATATACTTCTTTGAATGCAGAGTTCCAAAGAATAGCATGGAGAGATAAGAAAGCTTTCTTCAGTGCAAAGAAATAGAGGGAAACAATAGAATGGGAAAGACTAGAGCTCTCTTCAAGAAATTTAGAGATACCAAGGGAACATTTCATGCAAAGATGGGCTCAATAAAGGACAGAAATGGTATGGACCTAACAGAAGCAGAAGATATTAAGAAGAGGTGGCAAGAATACACAGAAGAACTGTACAAAAAAGATCTTTCACCACCCAGATAACAACAATGGTGTGATCACTCACCTAGAGCCAGACATTCTGGAATGTGAAGTCAAGTGGGCCTTAGGAAGCATCACTACAAACAAAGCTAGTGGAGGTGATGGAATTCCAGTTGAGCTATTTCAACCCCTAAAAGATGATGCTGTGAAAGTGCTGCACTCAGTATGCAAGCAAATTTGGAAAACTCAGCAGTGGCCACCAGACTGCAAAAGGTCACTTTACATTCCAGTCCCAAAAAAAAGCAAAAAATGCCAAAGAATACTCAAACTACTGCACAATTGCACTCATCTCACACACTAATAAAGTAATGCTCAAAATTCCTCAAGCCAGGCTTCAGCAATACGTGAACCATGAATTTCCAGATGTTCAAGCTGGATCTAGAAAAGGCAGAACAACCAGAGATCAAATTGCCAACATTCATTGGATCATCAAAAAAGCAAGACAGTTCCAGAAAAACATCTACTTTTGCTTCATTGACTATGCCAAAGCCTTTGACTGTGTGGATCACAATAAACTGTGGAAAATTATGAAAGAGATGGGAATACCAGACCACCTGACCTGCCTCTTGAGAAACCTATATGCAGGTCAGGAAGCAACAGTTAGAACTGGACATGGAGCAGACTGGTTCCAAATAGGAAAAGGAATATGTCAAGGCTGTATATTGTCACCCTGCTTTTTTAACTTATATGCAGAGTACATCATGAGAAATGCTGGGCTGGAGGAAGCACAGGCTATAATCAAGATTGTTTGGAGAAATATCAATAACTTCAGATATGCAGATGATACCACCCTTATGGCAGAAAGGGAGGAAGAACTAAAGAGCCTCTTGATGAAAGTGAAAGAGGAGAGTGAAAAAGTTGGCCTAAAGCTCAACATTCAGAAAACAAAGATCATGGCATCTGGTCCCATCACTTCATTGCAAATAGATGGGAAAACAGTGGAAACAGGGGCAGACTTTTATTTTAGGGGGCTCCAAAGTCACTGCAGATGGTGACTGCAGCCATGAAATTAAAAGACGCTTACTCCTTGGAAGGAAAGTTATGACCGACCTAGACAGTATATTAAAAAGCAAAGACACTACTTTGCCAACAAAGTTCCGTCTACTCAAGGCTATAGTTTTTCCAGTAGTCATGTATGGATGTAAGAGTATGACTATAAAGAAAGCTGAGTGCTGAAAAATTGATGCTTTTGAACTGTGGTATTGGAGAAGACACTTGAGAGTCCCTTGGACTGCAAGGAGATACAACCAGTCCATCCTAAAGGAAATCAGTCCTGAATATTCATTGGAAGGACTGATGCTGAAGCTGAAAATCCAGTACTTTGGCCACCTGATGCAAAGAACTGGCTCACTAAAAAGACCCTGATGCTGATAAAGATTGAAGGCAGAAGGAGAAGAGGAGGACAGAGGATGAGATGATTGGATGGCATCACAGACTCAATGGACATGAGTTTGAGTAAACTCTGGGAGTTGGTGATGGACAGGGAGGCCTGGTGTGCTGCAGTCCATGGGGTCACAAAGAGTCAGACATGACTGAGTGACTGAACTGAATTTACTAGTAACTTAAAGCATACATTGTGGCCCTACTCTAGGAACCTGCTTCCCATGCCTGAATGTTAAGCTAAAACACCTTTGTTTAGCCTACAGGGGATAACCTGACCAAGCCCACCTATGAATGGCTGCATGAAAAAAGAAATTAACATATATACTCTCTCAGAAACCTGGCTGGTACCAGAAAATAATTGCAGCAACTTTTTGCCTTTTAAAAAAAAAAAAAAACAACAACAAAGAAAACCAACTTGGCTTCCTCACCTCTTCCTCTTTTTTTCTATACAAAGAAAGTAACATCCAGACCAGGCTAAACAATCCACTATCTTCTTGTTCTGCTGGATTTCTGTGTAAAGTTGCCACCCCTGTCCCAACAACCCATCTCTAGATTTATTGACCTGTCATGCCACAAACAGTACTAACTTGAATGCAGTAACACAATTCCTCATAGCAAATTCCCAACTATTATAGTATCACAAAGTAAACATGTTACATTTTATTCTTTGTCCTAATTATTTCTAAAGTTTTATGTCAACTTAATAAGCACACTTTTGTAGTCTGTAAATTTATAATAATTGTACATGGCTAATTAATTTATGAAAAATAGACATTTATTGTAAAGCTGATTCTACTAATAAACATCTTTCTTCATACATCAATATTCTGTTTATGTCACTGTTTACTAATTGTGCCCTTTTCCTCATATTTTTCTATTTTACGTATATAGATAAATTTGAAGCTATGTATTTTTATTTAAAAGGTTTATGTGCTACACGTGTGCTTAGCCACTAAGTCATGTCCCACTATTTGTGGCCCCATGTACTGTAGCTCACCAGATTCCTCTGTCCATGGAATTTTTTTCAGAAAAGAATATGGGAGTGGGTTGCCATTTCCTTCTCCAGGGGATCTTCCTGACCCAGGGATCAAATCCATGTCTCTTGCATCTCCTCCACTGGCAGGCAGTCTTTACCACTGAGCCACCTGGAAAAACTCTTATAAATTATCTAGATTTAAAATAACTTATACATGTAACATATCCAGATTAGTCCAAGTCCCGACATGGAACAATAGACTGGTTCAAAATTGGAAAAGGAGTACATCAAGGCTGTATATTGCCACTCTGTTTATTTAACTTATATGCAGAGTACATCATGCAAAATGCCAGGCTGGATAAAGCACAAGCTGGAATCAAGATTTCTGGGAGAAATATCAATAATTCAGATATGCAGATAATACCACCCATATGGCAGAAAGTGAAGAGGAACTAAAAAGCCTCTTGATGAAGGTGAAATAAAAGAGTAAAAAAGCTGGCTTAAAATTCAACATTCAGAAAATAAAGATCACGGCATCCAGTCCCATCACTTCATGTCAAATAGATGGGGAAACAATGGAAACAGTGACAGACTTTATTACCTTGGGCTCCAAAATCACGGCAGATGGTGACTGCAAACATGAAATTAAAAGATTTTTGCCCCTTGGAAGAAAAGTTTTGACCAATTTAGAGAGCATATTACAAAGCAGAGACATTACTTTTAAACAAAGGTACATATAGTCAAAGCTATGGTTTTTCCAGCAGTCACGTATGGATGTGAGAGCCAGACAATAAAAAAGACTGAGTGCCTAAGAATCAATGCCTTCAAACTGTAGTGCTGGAGAAGACTCTTGAGAGTCCCTAGGACAGCAAGGAAATCAAACCAGTCCATCCTAAAGGAAGTCAACCTGAATATTCTTTGGGAGGACTGATGCTGAAGCTGAAGCTCCAATACTTTGGCCACCAGATGCAAAGAGGTGACTCATGGCAAAAGACCCGGGAAAAGATGCTGGGAAAGACTGAAGGCAGGAGAAGGGGGTGACAGAGGATGAGATGATTGAATGGTATCACTGACTCAATGTATGTGAGTTTGAGGAAACTCCAGGAGATGGTGAAGGACAGGGAAGCCCGGTGTGCTGCCGTCCATGAAATTAAAAATAATCAGACATGATTAACTGAACAACAACAATATACAACATGTGTAATTTTATTCCTACTAAGGCGTTGCTACAAATGACAGGAAAGCCTTTATAAAAACACTTTGTTCTTCATATCACTGAAATGTTTCACATTCGTTTTAGTATAAAATCTTAATTTTATTTCCCTAGCTAGTGTTTACATATTTTACATGTATATGCACATCTGTATGTATGCATATATGTGTATACAAACTACCACATACACCTCAATATTTTTGTAAAAGGTGGCTATTTGAGTCTAGTCTTTTTATGTTTTGTTTAATCTTCAAGACTATAAGAGTTGGGGGATGCTCATGTTACTTTTTTAGAAAATAATTAGGATTATATGGCAAAGAAAATAACAGTCTGTTGCTACTAAGACAAAGATATGTGAGCATGTGTCTGGGTGTGTGTGCACACACACACTCAGTCGTGTTTGACTCTGATCCATGAACTCTAGCCTGCCAGGTTCCTGTGTCCATGAAATTTTCTGGGCAGAAATACTGTGGGTTGCATCTCCTACTCCAGAGAATTTTCCCAACCCAGGGATCAAACCCGTGTCTCTTGCATCTCCTACATTGGCAGGAAGATTCTTTACTACTGAACCACCTGAGAAGCCCCACAAGGGTTGTGTGGATTATTTTGAAATTGGTTGTTAACATGAAATCACATGAATCTTTATTGCATGAAAGGAACTATCCTAAGCATGAATAGATAAACTATCAATGAGTTAATTATTTGTCTCTAAGCCTGGTTAAAGGGACCATAATTTGCAAAGCTAGCTCACAAAATCTTTCAGTTCACACTTATTGAACATCTGTTTCATGGCAGGTGCTATAAGGTCATTAAGGAAATATATCTGAATCTTGGTGTTTATACTTTCCATGCAATGTGTCAGGTTCCACTATAATAAAGCCACAATAAATTATTGATAGTGAAAAACATCAGATCAGATCAGTCGCTCAGTCGTGTCCGACTCTTTGCGACCCCATGAATCACAGCACACCAGGCCTCGCTGTTCATCACCAACTCCCGGAGTTCACTGAGACTCACGTCCATCGAGTCAGTGATGCCATCCAGCCATCTCATCCTCTGTCGTCCCCTTCTCCTCCTGCCCCCAATCCCTCCCAGCATCAGAGTCTTTTCCAATGAGTCAACTCTTGGCATGAGGTGGCCAAAGTACTGGAGTTTCAGCTTTAGCATCATTCCTTCCAAAGAAATCCCAGGGCTGATCTCCTTCAGAATGGACTGGTTGGATCTCCTTGCAGTCCAAGGGACTCTCAAGAGTCTTCTCCAGCACCACAGTTCAAAAGCATCAATTCTTCGGTGCTCAGCCTTCTTCACAGTCCAACTCTCACATCCATACGTGACCACAGGAAAAACCATAGCCTTGACTAGACGAACTTTTGTTGGCAAAGTAATGTCTCTGCTTTTCAATATGCTACCTAGGTTGGTCATAACTTTCCTTCCAAGGAGTAAGCGTCTTTTAATTTCATGGCTGCAGTCACCATCTGTAGTGATTTTGGAGCCCAGAAAAATAAAGTCTGACACTGTTTCCACTGTTTCCCCATCTATTTCCCATGAAGTGGTGGGACAGGATGCCATGATCTTCGTTTTCTGAATGTTGAGCTTTAAGCCAACTTTTTCACTCTCCACTTTCACTTTCATCAAGAGGCTTTTGAGTTCCTCTTCACTTTCTGCCATAAGGGTGGAGTCATCTGCATATCTGAGGTTATTGATATTTCTCCTGGCAATCTTGATTCCAGCTTGTGTTTCTTCCAGTCCAGCGTTTCTAATGATGTACTGTGCATATAAGTTAAATAAACAGGGTGACAATATACAGCCTTGATGAACTCCTTTTCCTATTTGGAACCAGTCTGTTGTTCCATGTCCAGTTCTAACTGTTGCTTCCTGACCTGCATACAAATTTCTCAAGAGGCAGATCAGGTGGTCCGGTATTCCCATCTCTTTCATAATTTTCCACAGTTTATTGTGATCCACACAGTCAAAGGCTTTGGCATAGTCAATAAAGCAGAAATAGATGTTTTTCTGGAACTCTCTTGCTTTTTCTATGATCCAATGGATGTTGGCAATTTGATCTCTGGTTCCTCTGCCTTTTCTAAAACCAGCTTGAACATCAGGAAGTTCACGGTTCACATATTGCTGAAGCCTGGCTTGGAGAATTTTGAGCATTACTTTTTAATCCAATTTCTGTGTAGATATTTTAAATGTATCTATGTATCAAATTTCTGCACTTTACCCACCTATTTGCCTAGATACACTTCATTACAGAGGCAATAATGACTGCTCAATATTTACCAAAAGGATTCTGCAGGGAGTAACAAAATTAGCTGGATAAAAATGTATGAAAACTTCCAAACCATAATAGGTCAATGGTTCATCTACCTGGGTATGTGATTTTTTAATATTATTGGGAAAAAGGGCAAGACCAGATTGTTTTGGTACAGTCATAAATCACATTTGAAAATCACTTAATTTTCAATATGTGATAGAAAAATCCTCTTTTAGCCACATAATAATATGCTTGAGACAAGTTAAAAATATTTATAATCTATCTAAATACTGAAAATAAAAATAAAATTTTTATTTAAAATATCAACTCTTTCTTTCTATAATGCAGCTTTAGAAAGATAAATCATGAACTTCTAGCCACTTGTGTTTATTATACATAAATAATTTTTGATGCATTTTAAAATTGTGAGAAGATAAGTAGTTCATTTAATAAAATGGTGAAACATCCTTTGAAGACTCTCAAGCTTTATGACTTAGGTGTTGGACAGAATTTCTTGAATTTTATTATTTTTTCTCTTTTAAAATACACATGATATTTACATATACTCAGAATTTCACAGGTCTGTAATCCACAAAATCTCAAAGTGATTGTATATAAAAGCACTTTATATTATACAATGATATTTAAACATAATTATTTTTAAACATTTAAGCATTATATAAACATTTTTAAACATTATATAAAATAGTGACATTTTATTTCATCTATAATACAACTATGTAAATAAAGCAACTAAAAGTAAATGGTGAACATCATGTTTTTAAATGCTAATCTGTATTTGGTCACAGAAGTTACTATTTTCTAAAGCAATAGACATTTGACCTAATTGCAGGTATACCTCAGAGATATAGATTCTGTTCCCTACCAACTGCAATAAAGCAAATATAACAAATAGGGAATCACAGACATTTTTTTTGTTGTTTCCCCATACATATAAAAGTTATTTTATGCTCTACTGTATTCTATTAAGTGTGCAGTAGCTTTATAGCTATAAAAACAATATATATATCTTAATTTTAAAATACTTTATTGCTAAAAATACTATCGAACTTCTTGCCTTCAACAAGTCATAATCTTTTTGTCAGTGGATGGCTTGAAATGCTGTGATAATTACCAAAATGTGACATACAGATACAAAGCAAGCAAATACTTTTGGGAAATTGGCGCTAACAAGGCTTGCTTGAGGCAGAGTTGCCATAAACCTTCAATTTGTAAAAAGCACAGTATCTGTAAAGTGCAATAAAGCAAAGTGGAATAAAACAAGTTACGCCTATAAAGTATGATATTCACAACTTTTGGTCAAGGTATGAACCACCAGGGAACTGTTGATAAATACTGGGTTGGCCAAAACGTTTGAGATTTTCCATAACATCTCACTGAAAAACCCAAACAAACTTTTTGGCCAACCCAATATGTTAGATGAATTCACACTTGGCAAGACGTTATTTAAGAAAATGTACATAAGGTAAATGAAACTTTATATCAATGAAAAGAACAGCTTCATAAGGAATCTTTTTTTAATATCACCCACTGAAAAGCAAAGCATGAGAGCAATATGAACAAAAGACTCAGTCACTTGTATTCTGGTAATTAATTTCAGTATTTTTTTAAATTTCTACAAGAAATCTCAGATTCTAACAAGAATGTGGAAAACAACGAACGTTCTCATCTGTAATTCAGGGATCAGGGAGATGATGGCAGGACGGTTGGCCCCGTTGTCACGCTGGCCGGCTGCTTCCTGCCTGCAAAAAGAATGGCCTGCAGGTAGCCACTTCTCTCATAACTAGTTCCCAAACTTAAGTCTTCTGTCAGTGCATATGATTGATGAGTACATCAATCACACATGAGGAATCCTAGTTACCGAGTATCTGGCGTTTACCTTTCCAGGCTTTGCAATACGAGATGGTACACCAGAAGTGGGTGGGGACAGGTGAAAACCCAGCTAATCTATGGACCACAGTTCCCATCTCTGCTTATTCAGTAGGACTCACAGACTTATTCCTATAGTTAACCTGTACAAAAACAGTAATAACGTGTTGCAGCTTAAAAATACCACAATCAACCATACTTTATAAAACACTATCACACTCTTCCTAAAAGGAGGGACCCAATTTCCCAGTCAGTGCATGCATTTCTGAATAATATTTATGTTCCTTATTTCAGACAGAGCCCCCTCTTAACAATCCTTACTTAACCTGTGGACCCAATTATAAATTTATGTAGCACATACATAGTATATATGCTCTTGATAGGTAGATTCTATATTACACAATTTCTCTCTTTTCTTTTTCTCATGTACATGAATACACATACACACTTAAACCTCAGAGAAAGGAAAGAAAGAGGGAGACAGAAAGAGACATAAGGACAGACTAATGTGGCTATCACTTTCCTATACAGCTTGTTCCTTCATCCTTATGTCAAAAGGTTATAGTTCTTATTTATAACTTTCTTTCTCCATTAAAATTACATGTTCCTCCTCTCCTCAGATGTCTTTACTTAGCGAGATAAGAAAAACATTCATTCCTTAAAAATGTGTCTCAGTGGATGTCCCTGCATTATTTTTTGAAGTCTTTTACTACTTTTTATTGACTTCTCAGGTGGTGCAGTGGTAAAATATCCACCTCCCAGTGCAGGAGACACAAGAGATGCAAATTTGATCCCTGGATCGGAAAGATCCCCTGGAGTAGGAAATGGCAACCCACTGCAGCATTTTCTTTTTAATTTTTAAAATTTATTTTTAATTGGAGGATGATTGCTTTACAACGTTTTGTTGGTTTCTGCTGTACCACAACATGAATCAGCTATAAGTACACATATATCCCCTCCCTCTCTTAAGCCTCCCTTCCACCACTCCCCATCCCACCCCTGTAAGTCATCCCAGAGCTCCAAGCTGAGCTCCTGTGTTAGGCAGCTTCTTCCTGCTAGCTATCTATTTGACATGTGTGTGTGTGTGTGTGTGTGTGTGCGCGTGTGCGCACGCACTTAGTTGCTCAGTCATGTCTGACTCTTTGCTACCCCATGGACTGTAGCCCGCCAGGCTCCTCTGTCCATGGGGATTCTCCAAGCAAGACTACTGGAGTGGGTTGCCAGGCCCTCCTCCAGGGGATCTTCCCCAAAGTGTATATATGATACTCTCTCTATTCATCCCACCTTCTCCTGCACCCTCTGTGCCTATAAGTCTGTTTTCTATACCTGAGTCTCTATTTCTGCCCTGCAAATAGGTTCATCAGTACCATTTTTTCAATGGACAGAGGAGCTTGGTGGTCTATAGTCCATGGGGCTGCAAAGAGTCTGACATGACTGAGCACATGTGTGCATGCATGCATACACACACACACACACACACACACACACATACACACGCACACATTACCTTTTATTACTGTATGTGACAGTTAAAGGATGTGATGGTTCCTGGGTTCCAGACGTACTTCCTCTGTCTAATCAGGCAACAGCAGTTTCCTTTCCCTTTGATAAACAGGACTGACTGACAGTCAACAAAATGACATCCCCCCCTTAAAGTTTTCATAACTGATGGTCACTAGATTTAATAGGAAAAGCTGTCACTTCCATTCTACTGCTTGTTCTAAGACTCATGATTATGCAGGAAATAAGACTGATATTGTCACTGCGTCTCCAAGAGACTATACCACTTTCATAAAAAGCTCAGCTACTTTGAGGTGATCAAGTTTATCGTAAGATTGGGTCACATCTTCCTGGAACAGGCCCACAACTTAATCTTTTTAGATTAAAAGTGAGTCTTGAAGGTGGCAGAGAAGTGATATCAGGAGATCACCTTCCTACCCACAAATACATCAAAAACATATCTTCATGTAAAACAACAACTACAGAACATGTTCTGAACACTGGCAGAAGACCTCAGCTTTCCAAAAAGGCAAGTTAATCTCCACAAAATGAGAAATCGACACAAAATTGTAAAGCAAATTTCCTCTGATTAAAAAATAAACTTTAAAAAGTGAGTCATATTCATGTCCAGTGACAATAAAGCATACAATAAACACAGGGGTGGCAGGAAATGCTAGCTGAACTGTAACAAGATGGGAAAGCAAACCCACTTAAAGAATAAGCAGCTATTCTAGTCGTAGGAAATAACTGCTTTCTCCATGGTGGAAAAAGCTTAATAAAATTGACATGCCACAAAACTGTTATCTATAGCCTATAATGTTATATTAGGGACTCATCATTTTTTTAATTTATTTATTTTTTAATTGAAGGATAATTGCCTTACAGAATTTTGTTGTTTTCTGTCAAATCTCAGCATGAATCAGCCATAGGTATACATATATCCCCTCCCTTTTGAATCTCCCTCCCATCTCTCTCCCAATCCTACCCCTCTAGGTTGATTCAGAGCCCCTGTTTGAGTTTCCTGAGACATACAGCATATTCCCATTGGCTATCTATTTTACATACAGTAATGTAAGTTTCCATGTTACTCTTTCCATACATCTCACCCTTTCCTCCTTTCTCCCCATGTCCGTAAGTCTATTTTCTAAGCCTGTTTCTCCACTGCTTCCCTGCAAATAAATTTTTAAGCATCATTTTTCTGCATTCCTTATATATACATTAGTATACGATATTTCTCTTTCTCTTTCTGACTTACTTCACTCTGTATAACAGGCTTATTAGAACTGACTCAAACACATTCCTTTTTATGGCTGAGTAATATTCAATAGTATATATGTACCACTACTTCTTTACCCATTCATCTGTCGATGGACATCTAGGTTGCTTTCATGTTCTAGCTATTGTAAATAGTGCTGCAATAAACAATGGGATACCTATGTCCTTTTCAATTTTGGTTTCCTCAGGTATATGCCTAGGAGTGGGATTGCTGAGTCACATGGTGGTCTTATTCCTAGTTTTTTAAGGAATCTCCATATCATCTTCCATAGTATGGTACATTCTATGTACATTCTATGTACCATACTATGGTACATATTACATTCCCACCAACAGATGAAGAGCATTCACTTTTCTCCACACCCTGTCCAGCATTTATTGTTCATAGACTTTTTGATGATGGCCATTCTGATCAGTGTGAGGTGATATCTCATTGTAGTTTTGATTTGCATTTCTCTAATAATAAGTGATGTTGAGCATCTTTTCATGTGTTTCTTAGCCATCTGTATGTCTTATTTGGAGAAATGTCTGTTTGGGGCTTTTTCCCACTTTTTGATTGGGTTGATTTTATCTGGTATGGAGTTGCATGAGTTGCTTGTATATTTTGGAAATCAATCCTTTGTCAGTTGTTTCATTTTCTATTATTTTCTCCCATTCTGAGAGTTGTCATTTCACCTTGCTTTTAGTTTCCTTTGCTGTACAAAAGCTTTTAAGTTTAATCAGGTCCCACTTGCTTACTTTTGTTTTTATTTCCATTACTCTAGGAGGTGGGTCATAGAAGATCTTGCTTTGATTTATGCCATCGAGTGTTCTGCCTATTTTAATCTAAGAGTTTTATAGTTTCTGGTCTTACATTTAGGTCTTTAATCCATTTTGAGTTTATCTTTGTGTGTGGTGTTAGGAAGCATTCTAATTTCATTCTTTTCTGCATAGCTGTCTAGTTTTCCTAGCACCATTTATTGAAGAGGCTGCCTTTGCCCCATTGTACATTCTTGCCTCCTTTATCAAAAATAAGATACCCATAGCTGCATGGGTTTATTTCTGGGATTTCTGTCTGGTTTCATTGGTCTATATTTCTATTTTTGTGCCAGTACCATACTGTCTTCATGACTGTAGCTTTGTTGTATCATCTGAAGCCAGGAAGTTTAATTCCTCCAGCTCCATTCTTCTTTCTCAAGACTGCTTTGGCTATTTGGGGTCTTTTGTGTTTCCATTAGAATTGTGTAGATTTTTTTTTCTAGTTCTGTGAAAAATGCCATTGGTAATTTGATAAGGATCACATTGAATGTGTAGATTGTGTTTGGTAGTATAGTCGTTTGCACAATATTGATTCTTCCTACCCAGGAACATGGAATATCTCTCCATCTGTTTATGTCATCTTTGATTTCCTTCATTAGTATCTTATAATTTTCTGCAGTTCTTTTATCTTAGGTAAGTTTATTCCTAGATATTTTATTCTTCTGTTGCAGTGGTGAATGGGATTGATTCCTTAATTACTCTTTCTGATTTTTCATTATTACTGTATAGAAATGCAAGTGATTTATGTGTATTGATTTTGTATCCCAAGACTTTGCTAAATTCACTGATTAGCTCTAGTAATTTATCTTTAGGGTTTTCTAGGTATGGTATCATGTCATCTGCAAACAGTGAGAGCTTTACTTCTTCTTTTCTGATCTGGATTTCTTCTATTTCTTTTTCTTCTCTGATTGCTGTAGCTAGGACTTCCAAAACTATGTTGAATAATAGTGGTGAAAGTGGACACCCTTGTCTTGTTCCTGATCTTAGGGGGAATACTTTCAGTTTTTCACCATTAAGAATAATGTTTGCTGTAGGCTTATCATGGAGAAGGCAAGGCACCCCACTCCAGCACTCTTGCCTGGAAAATCCCATGGACGGAGGAGCCTGGTAGGCTGCAGTCCATGGGGTCGCTAAGAGTCGGGCACGACTGAGCAACTTCACTTTCAATTTCCACTTTCATGCATTGGAGGAGGAAATGGCAACCCACTCCAGTGTTCTTGCCTGGAGAATCCCATGGACAGAGGAGCCTGGTGGGCTTCCGTCTATGGGGTCGCACAGAGTTGAACACGACTGAAGTGACTTAGCAGCAGCAGCAGCAGGCTTATCATATATGGCCTTTACTATGTTGAGACAGATTCTGTCTATGCCCATTTTTTGAAGAGCTGAATTTTGTCAAAGGCTTTTTCTGCATCTATTGAGATTGTCATATGGCTTTTATCTTTCAATTTGTTAATATGTTGTATCACATTGATTGATTTGCATATACTGAAGAACCCTTGTATACTGAAGAAACTTTGCATCCCTTGCTGCTTTTAATATTCTTTCTTTGTGTTTAATCTTTGTTAGTTTGATTACTGTGTATCTTGGTGTGTTTCTTCTTGGGTTTATCCTGTATGGGACTCCTTGTGCCTCTTGGACTTGATCGACTATTTCCATTTCCATGTTGGGGAAATTTTCAACTATAATATCTTCAAAAATTTTCTCATACCCTTTCTTTTTCTCTTCTTCTTCTGGGATCCCTGTGATTCAAATGTTGGTGCATTTGATATTGTCCCAGAAGTGTCTGATACTATCCTCAATTCTTTTCATTCTTTTTACTTTATTCAGCTGTTCAGAACTTATTTCCACCATTTTATCTTCCAGCCTACTGTTTTCATTCTTCTGCTTCAGATATTCTGCTATTCATTCCTTCTAGAGTATTTTTAATTTCAATAATTCTGTTGTTTGTCTCTGTGTGTTTATTCCTTAATTCTTCTATGTCTTTGTTAATTGATTTTTGCATTTTCTCCATTCTGTTTCCAAGGTTTTTAATCATCTTTACTATCATTATTCTGAATTCTTTTTCAGGTAGTTTGACTATTTCCTCTTCATTTATTTGGACTTCTGTGTTTCTAGTTTGTTCCTTCATTTGTGCAGTATTTCTCTGCCTTTTCATTATTTTTTTAAAACTTACTGTGTTTGATAATCTCCTTTTCCCAGGCTTCAAGGCTGTATTCTTTCTTCCTTTTGGTTTTTGTCCTCCTAAGGTTGGTGCAGTGGTTTGTGTAAGCTTCATATAGGGTGAGATTTGTGCTGAGTTTTTTGTCTGTTTGTTTGTTTCTCCTCTAACGGACCAGGCTGAGTGAGGTGGCAATCTTATCTGCTGATGATTGGGTTTGTATTTTTATTTGTTTCTTGTTTGGATGAGGCATGATGCACAGGGTGCTACTGGGTTTGGGTGACGCTGGGTCATGTATTCAAGTGGTTTTCTTTGTGGGACTTCTCACTGTTTGATACTCCCTAGGGTTATTTCTCTGGTAGTCCAGGGCCTTGGAGTCAGTGCTCCCACTCCAAATGCTCAGGGCTTAATCTCTCAAGGTGGTGGCAGTGTCTGTGGTCTGGCATCCTGGAGCCTCTACGGGGAGGCAGTGCTGGGTGGAAGGAGACACTGGTAGCTCTGGCAACAGCTCATGCTATGTTAACTTACAATGTACTTGTCTCTGAAAAGTCCTATGAAATGATGTTAAGACGGCAATTTTAAACCACCCTCCCCCAACCTGACAGCATCTTCTTCTCTCAGTCCTCCACACAGGAATGTGGGACTCATCATTTTTCTCTGGTAGATTTTGCTTAGCAACCCATCAGTCTGATTAAGCTTGCTAAGGTAAAAATCTGCATGTTTAAACTTATATATAATATCCATCTATAACATCATGGCCTTTTAGATCATAAGCCCACCCTTAGAAGCAATGCAGAAAGAGGCTAACTCATCCCCCAGGTGGATCACTTCTCTATGTTATTATTGAGCACCATTGCTACAGTGTGAGCTCTTTCATGAGCATTCACATGAAAAAGAAATAAACTACACTCTGGCAAAAATTCCTTCTTGTAACTCTTCTCACGAGTTCTCCAATCATGTTCTTTCTAATTCTTTGACCATCTGGTCAGCCCGTCAGGCTAACGATGTAGAATTAATTCTTGTGTCTTATCCCCTTCCAGGGATAATCACAACTTTGAGTTGTGTCACTGAGTACTCCCCTCCCAGCTGCCTTTTGGGTGATAATTCTGAGAGGCACAATACTGCTTTATCAAACACAAGCAGCTGTCAACATGTTATGAAGAAAAACAACAACAAATGGGTCAACTTGCCAAATGAACATCCTGTGAGGCACAGGTGTGGGATAAGAGAGTCAGCATTTTAACCTAAAACTTGCTCATACAGCTGCTCAAGCTTCTAGGACTTATTTGAGTTCAGTATACTTTGTGCATGTCCTCTGATGAGGGAGAAATTTTGCTATAGCATAAAAGAGACTACCAGTGTTCTACCTTCCAAGATCATTATTTCACTGGGACACAACAAAGTCCCAAACGAAGTCTTGATTTTCCAGATCTCAAACCTGAAGAAACATGGCTTATAACCATTTCTGGTATCAAAAATTATCAAGCAGATCTCAGTTGCAGATGACAAAAATGTCTCAATCTATTTTAAGGAGAATGAGCTACTTACAACGCTGTTAAAACAATGAAAGAACATGTCCTAATCTCTGCCTCATCCTATGAATGGCTCCTAGAATAACATGGCTGAACTGTGCTGACAAGGCAAATGATTTCTTTATTAAAATCAGGAATCTGGACACAATCAAAATACTATCATAAGACTGAGCTCCAGGAACAGGGCTGAAAAGATCAGTAAGTTACTGATAGAATTGTCAGCTCTAGTTTATCAAAAGATCTCAACTAGTGAAGCGAATAGCACAAACTATTGGCTGTTGCCCCACTTAACTCAATTTAATCAAGATATTAAGTGAGTTGAGAAATATCAACAACCTCAGATATGCAGATACAACCACCCTAATGACAGAAAGCAAAGAGGAACTAAGAAGCCTCTTGGAGAAAATGAAAGAGGAGAATGAAAATGCTGGCTTAAAACTCAACATTCAAAAAACAAAAATCATGGCATCTGGTCCCATCATTTCATGGCAAATAGATGGGGAAACAGTGGAAACAGTGGCAGACTTTATTTGGGGGGGCTCCAAAATCACTGCAGATGGTGACTGCAAACATGAAATTAAAAGATGCTTGCTCCTTGGAGGAAAAGTTTTGACCAACCTAGACAGCATATTAAAAAGTAGAGACATTATTTTGTCAACAAAGGTCCATATAGTCAAAACTATGGTTTTTCCAGCAGTCATGTATGGATGTGAGAGTTGAACCATAAAGAATCCTGAGCATCAAAGAATTGATGCTAGAAGACTCTTCAGGGTCCCTTGGACAGCAAGGAGATCAAACCAGTCCATCCTAAAATCAATCCTGAATATTCATTGGAAGGATTGATGCTGAAGCTTCAATACTTTGGTCACCTGATGCAAAGAGCTGATTCACTGGGAAAGACCCTGATCTGGGAAAGATTGAGGGCAGCAGGAGAAAAGGGTGACAGAGGATGAGATGGTTGGATGGAATCACCTACTCAAAGGACATGCTGTGTGTGCTTAGTCGTTCAGTCATGTCCAACTTTTTGTGACCCGATGGACTGTAGCTTGCCAAACTCCTCTGCCCTTAGGAATTCTCCAGGCAAGAATATTGGATTGGGTTGCCATACACTCTCCCAAGGGGATCTTCCCCACCCAGGGATCAAACCCAGGTCTCCTTTACCATCTGAGCCACCAGGGAAGCCTATGTTTTGGCAAATTCGAAGAAATGGTGAGGACAGGGAAGTTTGGCACACTGCAGTCCCTTGGGTCGCAAAGAGTCAGACATGACTTAATAACTGAATAACAACCACCACTTAACTCAGCATCAAAATCAAGTATGTGAGTACATTTTACATGTGGAACCTAAGCTTTAACTGGAATCTTTGCTGAAATCTTGGGAAATAGTCTTTATTTTGTTAGTCTCTACACTAAAAATACCAAGAAACCGAAGGTGAAAGTCTTTCAGTTGTGTCTGTCTCTGTGACTCCATGGACTGTATAGTCCATGGAATTCTCCAGGCCAGAATATTGGAATGGATAGCCTTTCCCTTCTCCATTGGATATTCCTGATCCAGGAACCGAACCAGGGTCTCTTGCATTGCAGGCAGATTCTTTACTAACTGAGCTATGAGGGAAGCCCAAAAAATACGAGGTGGTGGTGGTGGTTTAGTCACCAAGTCCAACTCTTGTGACCCCATGGACTGTAGCCCACCAGAATTCTCTGTCCATGGGATTTTCCAGGCAAGAATACTGCAGTGGGTTGCCATTTCTTTCTCCAGGGGATCTTCCTGACCCAGGAATTGAACTCGGGTCTCCTGCATTGCAGGCAGATTCTTTAGGAGGATATTGTAAAATATCTTGATTAACACAGACTTTTGAACCTACAGCAATCAGTGGCAAGCTGGAACTCAGGTGAAGACATGATCCTGTCCTTTACCCAGAAGAGAGGTGCTAAGAATGGGATAATGATGAGAGAAAATTGGTCACATATGTGTGTTCAAGTCACAGCAATCTGCACCTAAGCAGATCCCTTCCCATCTATATCATTGTTTTATTTTCATATATATTATTAATCATTTAGACAAGGCAATTTTTTAAGTATCTAACTTACTTTAACATATTCTTGCATTTGGGGAACATCTGCTAAAAAGAAGAGTTCTGGGATTTGGAGGTTTTCTATTCTTTACAACAGATTTGTTTTGGCCTGTGAAGGAAGATTAGAGAGTATGCATGTGTGTTAGTAAGAAAATGTTAAATTTATTAAGATTCAGTAAGAGTAGCATAAACATTAGACTAAAAATTTATTTAAAAAGTACAAGGAAGAAAAACAGGAAAAAGAAAGTATTATTATGCATCAGAAAATGAAGCAGTTGCCTGGAGCTAAGGAGAAAAATGCATCTAGACACAAGGGACAAGCTTTATGAAATAACTAATTTGAAATACAAAAATGTTGTGCCAAAATACACATTTAGGAACACAGTAATGAAAATATTGTAGCAAATGCTGTGAAAGGCTTCTAGAGTTAAGACACCCTATATCCTTATTTATTTTTATTTTCTAATCTCCAACTTTTAGTGCTCTGCCTGTGAAACATTTTATAGCAATTAATCATGCAACATTTTATTTCTAAGGGAGAAAAAAGGAACAAAACAAGCTGTCAGAATCATACACTCCCAATTCACAAAAAAATATCAGGGCCAGCATGTAATTAATCAGGTGATCTAAATCTTAGCCTATTTTAATTCTTAGAAATAGGGAAAGAAGAAACTAGGAGAATTTGAGAAAAAGGAATGACAAACATGGAGAGGAAAGTGAAGAGAAGGGGAAGAACAACCAGGAGCAGAGGGAAAAAGGAAAATAGGAGGATAAAGGGGTAGAAGAAAGAAGGAAAGATAAAATGTAGAGGAAGAAAAGTGAAGGAAAAGGTGAGATGGGGGAACTGAAGGGAGAGGAGAAGGAGGAAGGAGACTGGAGAATTAGCAGAAGAAACAATATTAACAATAGCTCCAACATCCATTGTTATTCCAAATTAATGTGAATTTTCAAAATCAGCTGTATTCTTCCTTTTCTCTTCAGTGGCTAAATATCCCCCAGATGCAGCAAAAAGGCTATTTCTGCTTCCTGAACTCAGTTGCCTCTGATCATGTGTTTTGTTGCTGTTTAGTCTCTCAGTTGTGTCTGACTCTTTGTGACTTCATAGCCTGTAGCCCACCAGGTTCTTCCATTCATGGGATTTCCCAGACAAGAATACCAGATTGGGTTACCATTCCCTTCTCCATGGAATCTTCCTGACTCAGGCATCAAACCCACGTCTCTTGCAACAGCAGTTGTGTTCTTTACTGCTGATCCACTAGGGAGGTCCAGATCATGTTTTAGTGTACACTTAAATTTTTTGTAGTTGGGAAGACATTTTGACAGTATGGTATATGCAGATGTGTGTATGTATGAGTCACAGAGAGACAGATTGACTGAAAGTAATAGAACATAAATCTTGCATTCTGAAATTATCTTTTGATATTTGAAACTGGAGGCTACCATTTTAAAGCTGAAAAGAATTAACTGTGCTATACCTCATAGAATTGTTTATCAATATTTATCAAGGCATTAGTCATACACTTAAAAGAGCTAAAATTTAGGATTTGATTCCCAGAAAAGAGATAAATCAGTTAAAGTCAGAATGAAGTAGCCTCTACTTACTAATACTAGTATAACCAGATCTTTCTTTATAATTCTCCCTTTAACAAAATATCTCATCTTTTCAGGAGACTGTCCTGTCTCACACAAACCCCATCAGTTCATTTTACTTGTGAAAATAAAAATATACTAACGTGACAGAAATTAGAGTAATTCTAATTTTTAATATGTTTCTATATATAATCATCCAGACAGTCTATTATTCTAAGGCATTTGCTGATTTATTTTGTTCTTTCTGTTTTCCCACTCTGATGAATTGAGTAAGAATAATAAAAGTAAGGCTGTTGATTCAAGACTCTGAACCACGGAACTGGATGTCAATCATGCAGTGAATCTGGCCTTTATCTAATCATTGTCATTCAAGTTTCAGATGTATAATATATTGTATATAAAGAAAGCCAATGATTACTATGATTATTTTAAATGACAATTAAAACATTGCATTTTGATTCTGTGTAGATATGAAAATGTCTTAAATTGAGTGTTCATCCCAGCAGTTAAAGCTAAAATTATCTATAACCTCATATTCTGTTCCTTTTACCTGTAAGAGAGGGAAACAGTTGAAAATTGAGAACACTTGATATATAAATTTTGACACTAATTTTTTTTTCCTGTAAAATAAAATATATTTCTGACATGGGATTGTTTCTTTGCTTCCTTTTAGATATGTTTTTAAAAAAGAAGTTAGTGGTTTATTTTGCTCCCACATAAATATGGGTTCAGAGGAAAGTCATCTAAGGCTTGTGTGCACAAGGACCACAATATTTCCAGTTCACTGCTCTGTCATTCCTGGCATGTCTCTCTCATCCTCGTGGTTTAGGGAAGCACCTGCATATAGAAGGGAGTAAAATAAAGAAGAAAGAATAAAAGGAGTAGATGCTTCCTCTGTGTTGTTTTTTTGTTTGTTTGTTTGTTTGTTTGTTTTCCTTTCTTTAAGGTTTCTGGAAACTGTCATGAGACACTTCCAGTTACTTTACATTAGCCAAAATTCTGCCATATACCAACACTTAATTGAAAAGGAATGTGAGAAATGTGGTCACCATTCTGGATAGCCATGTTCCTAGCAGCTACATCACAATGGACGAGGAATAGCAAGTTAAAGACATCTACATTTCCCTGTCATATTTTCTCTTCATTTTCTTTTCCTTCTAGAGTAACATTGCTTTTATTTCCTCATTTCCCAAATGTGATCTTTAACTTTCTAATCCCAGAGTCTCTGCTAACAGAAGAAATAGGAAAGCCCTTGGCATTTTATGAAACTCAAAGATTAGTATTTTATGTGGTAGATTTGTAAAGTGATGATATTGCCTATAATTTTCCTGAGTATATACTTATTTTTTATTAGTTGTAAGAATGAGATCATATCCAACTGTTGTAAAGTGACTAAAATTTTGTTGCCTTTCAACAAGTAATCTTAGCACATAATCTTATATGTCACAATGCAATTTATTATCAAAGCACTTTGGTGACATGAGGTTTTATTTGGTATAGTGTATTGCTCAAAACTACTCTTTCCTATTTGGTAAGGTATTATTACTTTCCTGTTACACAAACATCAAGCTTGATTAGGTGAATTGCTTCATGAAAAAATGTTATTGGAAGTGACATGTCACTTCTGAGCAGAAACCTTAGAAATCAGCACATGATTCACCTGTGCTCTTTTTATTCTGCATGATCACCAGCATTGCCAGATAGGGGTGCATCTGCATGGATCCTGAGCAAAGACAATGTGGAGCAGAACCGCATTTGACCTGGGAGCATAAAGGACAGGTTTGTTGTTGTTGTTGTTTTAATGTATCATCATCTTGCCTATCTTAACTTTAAAAATCATTACTTATAAATTTCAGGATTTCTCAAACCCACTTGTCTTGCCAACCAACTGAAACCTTGCTTTTCATTGAAAACTTTGAAGTCAATTCAGCTTTGAATTCAAAATGCTTTCGACAACACAGAATAAAATCTATACCTTAAAAAAAGTGATCAAACTTGTTTGAAGCTCAAAACTCTTGTAAGAGTTCTCTCTTCTGCCCCAAAGCCAGTTTCCCTGACCTAAATATGTCAGTTCTTCCCTGTAACTTAGGTCTCATTGCAAATGTACTTGGCCCATGTCTCTAAAAAGAATCCCACTTCTATCTGAATCTCAATCCGATGACTATTTGCTTCATGTCACCAACCAACAACATTCTGTTTAATTTGTGATTGGGTTATTTCATGTCTCTTCTCACTAGTCTCTAAGCAGAGGAAAAATGACATTTATTGCCTGGAATGAAGTGGATAAGTCATAAATGTTTGTTGAGTAAATGGTTAAGATGAGATACGACACAATTTGCATGAGATGAATCTGACAAGAAACTCCTACTATTAATTCAGAAGAAAAATAATGGATATCAAAATAATTTCTTGCTTTTCAGAGAAAAACTTTAAAAAGAGCATCACTTGGATAAATCTATCATTATTGTCTTCAACTATATCATCATCCATAAATGTTCAAATGCAGATTAAAGTAGATGATAATTCCACCATTCTATAGCAATTGAAAATTCATGTTTATGGTGCACTTGGAACTCTGAAATGCTGAGGAACATTATCAGAGAGAACTGTGATCAAATTCAGCAGTACAAATTCATAAGAGCTAACCATTCTTTGTTCTGGCTAATGGAGGCAGTTTATATAAATATATCAACTACAGAAGCCTCATTTACTGTCAGAATCCTGAGATTCTATATTCGGTCTCTCAATATCCAATTTAAAATGTCCTCTTTTCAATGTATAATGAAAGGGGAGGATTTAAATTCAGCTGACCACAGGAAGGCTGGCTGTCAAAGAGCAACCTCTTGGTTGATCCAAACAATGACAATTTAAACTACAGTTGTTTGATAATGGGGCCTCTGTGATTTATGAAAATGATTTTAAAAGAAAATCTTATTTCTCTTAGAGGGTCCACATAAAACCGTTTTTGATCATACAAAATTTTATATAATGGGAAATTTTATTTCATAAAATTAGATACAGCATTCTGGAGAGAATGTTTGTGTGTAACCTTTTTTCTTCCCTGAGAATAACATGATTTTCACATAATTAGCAGCTATAAATGTTAACTGATTTACTAATACTGACTTTTTCAGTTCTGTCACTAACTTTCTACTAGCAATATTTCTCCTTCATCAGCTAAACTAACTGAATCCAACAAAATACATGCAAGACTTTTACAGTTAAAACCACAAAACATGTCACATGTTCTACAGAGGTGATAAAACTTCAGTCAAAATCTCAACAGGCTTTTTGTTGGTAAACAGTGGTTATCTAATTTAACATATGTATAGAAAAGGGAAAGCTCCTAAAACAGGAAAAGTAACCTTTAAAAGAATAACAAGATTGTAGAATTGCCTTTATCAGATTTCAATACTGATTACAAAGTTATACTCATCATGACACTGTGGCATTGGCATAAAATTAGACAAGACAACAATGGAACAGAAAATCCAGAAATAACATTCCTATTTACAGTGTTCATTATTTTTCAAACCAAAGCCCCAAGCAAATTCAATGAAAGGAAATAAACTATATTTTCAACAGATGATGGGACACACCAGAAAAAATTTGCAAGGAAAAAAGTGAACTTCAATCATACTTCTACCATACAATAATCTTACAATGGACTGTAGACACAGGAAGTAAAGCTAAAGCTACAGATCTTCTAAGAAAAACATATTTGAGGACTTAGGTTTAGCAAAGGTAACTTAGAGGAGATGTGAAACGTACTAACTGTTAAAAGTAACTGATAAACAGGACTTCATCAAAATTAAATACTTTAGCTCATGAAAAGACAATAGATAAGAAATAAAAAGGAAAGATCAGACAGGAAGATATTTTGGTACATATACTTAAGGAATGGTATAGAGAATATATAACATAGTTTAACAAATTAAAAGTAATTAAAAGACAATTGGCTCATAAAAATTAAGTAAAGGACAAAATATTAAAAACTTATTAAAGAGGATATATGAATGACCAATAAACATTTCATGACCTGGAAATTTCATTTCCAGGTATTTTATTGTAGAGAAATTAAGACCTATATCCACAAAAAGGTATATTCATAATTTCCATAACAACATGAACTTAACACTGAAAATTAACACAAATAACTAAATCATATAGCAAGATAAATAACCACTATCCTCAACATGAGGATGAATAAACACACTATACAATATTCTTGCAATGATATAGTATTTTTAAAAAAATAAAATACTAGCATGTACAAAAACATGGATGAATCTCAAATACGTTTTATTGAGTGAAGGCAGCCAAATACACCACCCCCAAAACAAAAGCTACCTTGGGACTTGACCAGAGGCCGAGTCATAGCCCCTTCAGGAGTCCAGTGTCTCATCATTGCAGTCTGCCCCTGTGTGTCCACGTTTAAATGATTAATTACAAACAAAGCATGTGTAAAACATGATGTGGAGAGGAATACTTAAATTCTCCCTGCCTTAATTTAGCTATCTGATTTTTTAAAGTCTGGTGCACCCTTTCCACTATGGCTTGGCCTTGGGGTTATAAGGTATTCCTGTTGAATGTACTATGGAAAATTGTTGACAAAATCTCTTAAAAGCAGCAGAAGTATAAGCTGGGGCATTATCTGTTTTTATCTGTTCGGGGAGTCCTATTTGGGAAAAGCACTGAAACAAGTGCTGAATTACATCTCTTGCTGCTTCACCTGCTCTAGCAGAGGCTGTAATAACATGAGAAAATGTATCCACGGTAACATGCACAAAGGACAGTTTTCCAAAGGCCAGGATATGAGTTACATTCATTTGCCAGAGAGCATTAGGCCTAAGGCCTTAGGGATTAACTCCTAATAGTGGAGATGGATTAAATGTTGGGCAATTTGGACATAACTATTTGTCTAGCTGCTTCCCTACGGATGTGAAACTCATACCTTAAACCAGCTGCATTTTGACGGTGAATTTTGTGAGAATTTTTGGCCTTGTCAATCTTTTCATGTAAGTTTAAAGCAATTACTTTAGTTAATGCATCTGCCAAAGCATTTCTTTCATGCAAAGGGGCAGGCAAGCTGGATTGGGCTCCAATATGTCCCACAAAGTATTTCTTATCTCTATGCTTAATCTCCTTCTGTAAATCAAATAACAAGGAGAAGATGGTAGTCTTATTTTCTGGAATATTAGCAGTCTCAATATGAGGAAACAACCCTACAATATATCGGGAGTCAGTCAAAAGATTGAAGGTACGGTCTCTCACATGTTGAAAAGCCCAAATAACCGCCCTCAACTCAGCTCTCTGGGCTGATGTCTCTTCAGTTACCTGAACATGGGATTTTCCATCAATAATTGTGACTGCTTTACCATTATAGGAACCATCTGTGAAAACTAAAATGACCCCTTCCAAAGGTTGAATAGAAAATTTCTTCGGAAAAATCACTGGATGTTTTCAAAAAATGTGAAAGGGGGCTTGAGGGCAAATGAAACAAAATTTGCCCCCCTGAAAATGAAACAAAATCTATCAGGGCAACTTGCCAATCATCACTATGTTGTAAAAGAAATTGCAGTTGATCCTTATTGAATGGAATCAATATATTTGCTACTTCTTTTCCAAAAAGTTCCACACTTCTTTTTCTACCTTTTATAATTAATTGTGCCACCAAGCTGGGATAAGACAAAACTATTTTTCTTGGGGTCACTGGTAGATGGAGCCATTCCAATGGGCCTTCTTGCCATAAGCATCCTGTATGTATGGTGAGAATAATTAAATCCCCATCCTCTGGTACTATTAATCCTAATTAACTGATCATTCAAAGCTTCATCCACTTTAACAAGAGCCAATTCAGCCTCACTAGTCAACTTTCTCTTAGAACTGGGATTAGGATTGCTTTTTAAGCAATCAAACAAAGGCTTTAAATCTGCAGTAGTCAGTTTTAAATGTGGGCATATCCAATTAATATCCTAATAATAATTTCTGGAAATCATTTAAAGTTAGTAAATGATCTCTCCGCAGCTGCAAAGGGGCATGACTTATGGTATGGGTATTTAATACCCTCCATAAATAGGAGAAAGGAGGATTTACTTGTATCTTATCTGGAGCTATCATTAAACCTCAGTTTTCCAAGGCCTCAATCAATTCAGATAAGATTTGTTGCAACAAGACTCTGTCCTTATGAGCTGCCAAAATATCATCCATATAATGTATCAAATATAGATCTTTATACTTTCCTCTAACATTTTGCACAGCTTGGTCTACAAATTTCTGACACAAGGTGGGGCTATTTTTCATTCCCTGAGGCAAAACCTTCCATTGAAACCTTCTATAGGGCTGATTAAAATTGGTTGAAGGGAGACTGAAAGCAAACTGTTTACAATCCTGAACAGCCAGGGGAATGGTAACGAGTTAATCCTATCGATCTATTACTACCACATTATACTGAAAAGGCATAGCCACTGGGGAAGGGAGGCCCGGCTGGAGGGCCCCCATGTCTTCCATAGTTGCATTTATAGCTCTCTAATCTTGTCACAATCTCCATTTTCCTAATTTTTTCTTAATAACAAAAATAAGAGTATTCCAGGGGCTATTAGAAGGCTCTATATAGCCAGCTGCCAGTTGTTCCATAACTAAATCCTCAGCTGCCTGCAGCTTTTCAGCTATTAAGGGCCATTGATCCACCCACACCAGATCATCAGATTTCCAGGTAATAGGGTCTGCAGCAAGAGCAACAGGCTCTAGGATAAATTTGAATATCCCAGACCTTCTCTATTCGTGTTAGGAACTGCCTGTAATGGAGAAGCAATTCCCTGCTGATCTTTACCAAGCCCCTTATCAGGATTATACCTCATTTGCAGCATTTGATTATAACCTTTTCATCTGGGCTATATAAAAGCATTCCCATCTGAGATAATATATCTCTCCCCAATAATGAAAAAGGTAGTGAAGGAATCACATATGGACAAAAGGTGCCTTGTGCCCCCTTCTCATCTGACCACGTCAAAATTTGTGAGCTCTTAGCAACCGAGGGCACTGACCCTATTCCTACCAAGCTGGCATTGGTCAGACGTGTCGGCCAGGACAAAGTCCAATCTTTCCCAGCAATGCAAGAGACGTCTGCTCCAGTATCTAACAGCCCTGACATTTTATTTTCTTGAATTAAAAGATCTTTCAAAGGCCTAGAAGCTGTAATTTCCTGTACCCAAAAAGCTAGATCACTGGATCCAAATCCTCTGGGGCCCCTAGTTTGAGAAGTCAAGGTTTTTCCTGTCTGATAATAAGGTAAAAGCAAAAGCGGTGCCATTCTTTGACCTTTGTTAATTTGCACAGTTTTGGCAGGCGGTGAGATCAAAACTTTAATCAGAATCTACTACACCAGGCACTACTGAAATTCCTTGAAGAGACAGCCAGCTATGCCCTAGCACAAGCCCTACAATGCCCTCAGGCAGAGGGCCAGCTAGTCCTGTTGGAATCGGAATAACTGATAAGTCTGGGGTTAATATTGTTGTGGTGGTGGAACTGAGGTCCAGTCCTGCACTACCTGGGGTTGCTCTAAGGAGTTATAAGATGGAACAAAGGGATTAAAGGGATTCAATGAGACTGCCCCTATTGTTGTCCAGAGCCGGGGCTGCCCCTGCTGCCCGTTTCCCTGAAACGGGAAAATTACTTCCCTGTACTTGGGGGGCGAGGGGATGGTGAGCGTAGTCCCATCCTTATGGAATTTAGATCTACAGTCTTTTTCTCAATGATACCCCTTCTGGCATCGGGGGCAAGGTGTCTTTGGTGGATTGGTTTTAGTCTGTATTTTCATGGCTTGTTGTCCCCGCTTGACAGGACATTGCTGGCAAAAATACCCCATTTGGCCACAAGAGATACATTTTTTAATTGTAGAATCATTTCCATTAGGATTAATCCTTTTTTTTTTTTTTTTTATCCTGTGTGAGGCCCCCTTGAGGGGGTTTTCTCCAAGGAGCAGGCTCTGTATATTGTGCATGCTTCTGCTTTAAAAGCTCCTTTGTTTCAAAAACATTCTTTACCTTTCTCAGCCTTAGGCAATGCTCTGGGAGGCTTTGGGGGCAAAGTGGGGAACTTCTGGGCCCTGGGAGGAGAAAGCAGAGGTGGCAACGTTCACCTTGAATCAGAAAGTGGTGGATAAATTTTTAAAGGTTTGCGTAGAGGGGAAGGGGGCTCGCCAGGGCGCCTGGCCACAGCATCCTGTAAGCCCTCTCCTTCCTCGGGAGGTAGAGCAGTCTCCCTTCCTTTTCTTGTCAATGGCAGAAAATATGATCTGCGCAGAAGGTGGAGACCCACCATCCACCACTATACCCTCGCCATAGGCTACCTAACAGCCTCATGACGGGGGTCCAGGAGGTTTCTAATCATATTCCACAAAGCAAAAATATCTACAGGAGCCTTTTCTGGCCCAAGCAAGTTCAATTCAGTTCAGTTAAGTTGCTCAGTCGTGTCTGATACTTTGCAACCCCATGAATCGCAGCACGCCAGGCCTCTCTGTCCATCACCAACTCCCGGAGTTCACTCAGACTCATGTCCATAAAGTCAGTGATGCCATCCAGCCATCTCAGACTCTGTCATCCCCTTCTCCTCCTGCTCCCAATCCCTCCCAGCATCAGAGTCTTTTCCAATGAGACAACTCTTCCCATGAGGTGGCCAAAGTACTAGAGTTTCAGCTTCAGTATCATTCCTTCCAAATAAATCCCAGGGCTGATCTCTTTCAGAATGGACTGGTTGGATCTCCTTGTAGTCCAAGGGACTCTCAAGAGTCTTCTCCAATACCACAGTTCAAAAGCATCAATTCTTCAGCACTCAGCTTTCTTCACAGTCCAACTCTCACATCCATATATGACCACTGGAAAAAACCATAGCCTTAACTGAACGGACCTTTGTTGGCAAAGGAATGTCTCTGCTTTTGAATATGCTATCTAGGTTGGTCATAACTTTTCTTCCAAGGGGTAAGTGTCTTTTAATTTCATGGCTGCAATCACCATCTGCAGTGATTTGGGAGCCCCCAAAAATAAAGTCTGACACTGTTTCCACTGTTTCCCCATCTGTTTCCCATGAAGTGATGGGACCAGATGTCATGATCTTCATTTTCTGAATGTTGAGCTTTAAGCCAACTTTTACACTCTCCACTTCCACTTTCATCTACAGGCTTTTTAGTTCCTCTTCACTTTCTGCCATAAGGGTGGTGCCATCTGCATATCTGAGGTTATTGATATTTCTCCCAGCAATCTTGATTCCTGCTTGTGCTTCTTCCAGTCCAGCATTTCTTATAATGTATTCTGCATATACGTTAAATAAGCAGGGTGACAATATACAGCCTTGACGCACTCCTTTTCATATTTGGAACCAGTTTGTTGCTCCATGTCCAGTTCTAACTGTTGCTTCCTGACCTGCATGTAGGTTTCTCAAGAGGCAGGTCAGGTGGTCTGGTATTCCCATCTCTTTCAGAATTTTCCACAGTTTGTTGTGATCCACACAGTCAAAGGCTTTGGCATAGTCAATAAAGCAGAAATAGATGTTTTTCTGGAACTCTCTTGCTTTTTCCATGATGCAGTGGATGTTGGCAATTTGATCTCTGGTTCCTCTGCCTTTGCTAAAACCAGCTTGAACATCTGGAAGTTCACGGTTCACCTATTGCTGAAGCCTGGCTTGGAGAAGTTTGAACATTATTTTATTAGCGTGTGAGATGAGTGCAATTGTGCTGTAGTTTGAGCATTCTTTGGCATTGCCTTTCTTTGGGATTGGAATGAAAACTGACCTTTTCCAGTCCTGTGGCCACTGCTGAGTTTTCCAAATTTGCTGGCATATTGAGTGCAGCACTTTCACAGCATCATCTTTCAGGATTTGAAATAGCTCAGCTGGAATTCCATCACTGGCACTAGCTTTGTTCTTAGTGATGTTTTCTAAGGCCCACTTGACTTCACATTCCAGGATGTCTGACTCTAGGTCAGTGATCACAGCATCGTGATTATCTTGGTTGTGAAGATCTTTTTTGTACAGTTCTTTTGTGTATTCTTACCACCTCTTCTTAATATCTTCTGCTTATTGTAAGGTCCATACCATTTCTGTCCTTTATCGAGCCCATCTTTGCATGAAATGTTCCCTTGGTATCTTTAATTTTCTTGAAGAGATCTCTAGTCTTTCCCATTCTGTTGTTTTCCTCTATTTCTTTGCATTGATCGCTGAAGAAGGCTTTCTTATCTCTCCTTGCTATTTTTTGGAACTCTGCATTCAGATGCTTATATCTTCCTTTTCTCCTTTGCTTTCGCTTCTCTTCTATTCACAGCTCTTTGTAAGGCCTCCCCAGACAGACATTTTGCTTTTATGCATTTCTTTTCCATGGGGATGGTCTTGATCCCTGTCTCCTGTACAATGTCACAAACCTCCATCCATAGTTCATCAGGCACTCTATCTATCATATCTAGGTGCTTAAATCTATTTCTCACTTCCACTGTATTATCATAAGGGATTTGATTTAGATCATACCTGAATGGTCTAGTGTTTTCCCTACTTTCTTCAATTTAAGTCTGAATTGGGCAATAAGGAGGTCATGACCTGAGCCACAGTCAGCTCCTGGTCTTGTTTTTGTTGACTGTATAGCACTTCTCCATCTTTGGCCGCAAAGAATATCATCAATCTGATTTCGGTGTTGACCATCTGGTGATGTCCATGTGTAGAGTCTTCTCTTGTGTTGTTGGAAGAGGGTGTTTGCTATGACCAGTGCATTTTCTTGGCAAAACTCTATTAGTCTTTGCCCTGCTTCATTCTGCATTCCAAGGCCAAATATGCCTGTTACTCCAGGTGTTTCTTGACTTCCTACTTTTGCATTCCAGTCCCCTATAATGAAAAGGACATCTTGTTTGGGTGTTAGTTCTAAAAGGTCTTGTAGGCCTTCATAGAACCATTCAACGTCAGCTTCTTCAGCATTACTGGTTGGGGCTTAGACTTGGATTACTGTGATATTGAATGGTTTGCCTTGGAAACAAACAGAGATCATTCTGCCATTTTTGAGATTGCATCCAAGTACTGCATTTCGGACTCTTTTGTTGACCATGATGGCTACTCCATTTCTTCTAAGGGATTCCTGCCCACAGTAGTAGATATAATGGTCATCTGAGTTAAATTCACCCATTCCAGTCCATTTTAATTCGCTGATTCCTAGAATGTTGACATTCACTCTTGCCATCTCTTGTTTGACCACTTCCAATTTGCCTTGATTCATGGATCTGACATTCCAGGTTCCTATGCAATATTGCTCTTTATAGCACCAGACCTTGCTTCTATCACCAGTCACATCCACAGCTGGGTATTGTTTTTGCTTTGGCTCCATCCCTTCATTCTTTCTGGAGTTATTTCTCCACTGATCTCCAGTAGCATATTGGGCACCTACTGACCTGGGAGTTCCTCTTTCAGTATCCTATCATTTTGCCTTTTCATACTGTTCATGGGGTTCTCAAGGCAAGAATACTGAAGTGGTTTGCCATTCCCTTCTCCAGTGGACCACATTGTGTCAGACCTCTCCATCAGCCCGCCCATCTTGGGTGGTCCCACAGGGCATGGCTTAGTTTCATTGAGTTAGACCAGGCTGTGGTCCTCGTGTGATTAGTTTGACTAGCTTTCTGTGATTATGGTTTCAGTGGGTCTGCCTTCGGATGTCTTCTTGCAACACCTACTGTCTTACTTGGGTTTCTCTTACCTTAGGCGTGGGCTATCTCTTCACAGCTGCTCCAGCAAAGTGCAGAAGGAGCCCATGCAAAGTATAAAACAAACGTAGAAATTTAGACAGTCTTCCTGTGCTTACTTTAAAGCCTCTATGGGCTAACATATGAAGTAATATTTCAATAAACATTTGTCTATTCTTAGATGCAGAGAAACCCATCTTCTAGAGAATATTCTTATTCATTCTGTACCTGCCTCATCCTGCCTAAACTGCAGAGGGGTGCCGGCCACCCACAGGTATAATCCTAACCATCCCGCATTACAATCACAAATTACTTACTATTCAGTGTACCCTGTTCAGGCGCCACTTGCCAGAGTCCAGCTCCAGCAGCCAGGGATTCAACCTGAAGAGATGGATGGTGTTGGTGATGATGATGTAGCCTCTGACTCATAGTACAGGACTACATCTGTGGACAATGATGTAGCCTCTGACTCAGTACGGGACTACATCCGTGGACAATGATGTAGCCTCTGACTCATATTATGGGACAACATGTTTATTTCAGGTTCTCATTTATACTTTGACAAAATCATTAGGTCAGAGGTTTGACGTTTTTAGTTTCCCCCCATGGATGGAGGAGACTGGTGGGCTACAGTCCATGGAGTCGCAAAGAGTCAGACAGGACTGAGCGACTTCATTTCACCCAGATTTACTGTACTTAACTTGGGATTACATAGTAACTCATGCTACATTCCTCAGTTTATTTCTCATCTTTCTAAATCCTGTTTGCCCCTAGCATCTTAAGATCATTATCTCCTGAAAAGGCTTCTAGCTATTCTTAATTAATCCTAAACCCTAAACTCAGCAAACTTCTTTTGCCATAAGCATTCCCCTCACAAACAGGTCTCAGATAATAATCCTTCCCATGGCCTCAAGCTGCAGCCTACCTGCTCATCCTGGGACATTCTTTGTAAAGATCCTTGGACAAATGTCAATGGTTATTTTATAGATTATTTTCTGGGCACAACTGTAGAAGGCTTTGTGCTTTCTCATGCTTCTCTCAAGCACCTTAACATTATTTTTAGTCAATTCAACCAAAGAAAGGAAAGAACAGTCAGAATCACAAGGCCTAACTCCTTCATCCTGGGGCCGTGTCTGCGAGATGTGGAGAGGGGCTTGGGGCCATGCGTCCATTTTCTCAGTAATGCCTAATGTGGCTCCCGACAACTGAGCCACCAGGAAAGCCTTTGCTTCTATTATACTGTTAAAATGGTATAACAGTGTGTATGTGTTGGGAAACCACTAGGCCATTCAGGTATGACCTAAATCAAATTCCTTATGATTATACAGTGGAAGTGAGAAATAGATTTAAGTGCCTAGATATGATAGAGTGCCTGATGAACTATGGATGTAGGTTTGTGACATTGTACATACAGGAAACAAGGATCAAGACCATCCCCATGGAAAAGAAATGCATAAAAGCAAAATGGCTATCTGGGGAGGCCTTACAAATATCTGTGAAAAGAAGAGAAGCAAAAAGCAAAGAAGAAAAGGAAGATATAAGCATCTGAATGCAGAGTTCCAAAGAATAGCAAGGAGAGATAAGAAAGCCTTCCTCAGTAATCAATGCAAAGAAATAGAGGAAAACAACAGAATGGGAAAGACTAGAGATCTCTTCAAGAAAATTAAAGATACCAAAGGAACATTTCATGCAACGAATATCATCAGAGCGCATTATTGAAAAGCAATCTCTTTTCTGACTATATGTGGAAACGTCCTAAGATCAATGTTTACATAACGAAATCAGCAATACCAAAAAATTACACCATGACCAGGTGACATTTTTTCTAATAATTAAAATATTAATTTTATATTAAAAAACTAACATAATTATCCATTAACAGATAAAAGAAAATTCCTGTGATTGGCTAGGTAAAGGAAAGCAAAGTAAAAAGTAAAATAGAACAAAATAAAACTGAACCTCCCAGCATCCTAGGACACAAAGAGAACATTCTTAATCTGATAAAGACTATCTATGACATAAAAGCAATGAGAAAAAAAACTACTGCAAACATCATCATTCCTAATGATAAAATATTAAAAATTTCCTCTAGCTGGGTAAAAAGCATCACTATTGCCTCTTTATTCACCATTATTCTGGAGTTTGTAGCCAGCATAATGAGATTACAAAATTTAAGAAGCTTATAAGTACTCAAAGGAAAAACAGCTATTGAAGGTGAAGGTGAAGGTGAAGTCGCACGGTCGTGTCTGACTCTTTGTGACCCCGTGGACTGTAGCCTACCAGGCTTCTCCATCCATGGGATTCTCCAGGCAAGAATACTGGAGTGGGTTACCATTTCCTTCTCCAGGGGATCTTCCCGACCCAGGGATCGAACCTGGGTCTCCCGCATTGGGGGCAGACGCTTTAACCTCTGAGCCACCAGAGAAGCCCAAAGGAAAAACAGCTATTAACTTCACGTAATTGTATACATAGATAAAATTTAAAAACTAGAGATAGGCTTTTGTAATTAATCCATAAATTTTCTGTAGTCCGTAAGTACAAAAGCATGCGTGAATATATACATGTAACCCTGTATATATAGCAAAATATAAAATGAAATTTTCATATTATTCACAATACTATCAAAAAATCATAAAACAGAAATAGTTTGGGCTGAATATGAGGAAAGATGTGCAGTACCATAGTATTGAAAAATTGTAATATATTTTCAAGAAAAATTTTATGGTAAGATATATCTTTAATTTATCACAGAATAATATTAAATACTGGGCTTCCCTGGTGGCTCAGAGGTTAAAGCATCTGCCCCCAGTGCGGGAGACCCAGGTTCGATCCCTGGGTCGGGAAGATCCCCTGGAGAAGGAAATGGTAACCCACTCCAGTATTCTTGCCTGAAAAATCCCATGGATGGGGAAGCCTGGTAGGCTACAGTCCACGGGGTCGCAAAGAGTCAGACACAACTGAGCGACTTCACCTACAATATTAAATACTATTATATCACTTCACAAAGAATTCCACTTTTCTTACCACTGATCTTTATGTTCTTGACATATATTTTAATTCTACATAGGTTGCAAATGTACAATGCATTTTCATTATATTTCCTTTAAAGAGTCGATGGTCTTTTAAAAAAAAAAAAAAAAAAAAAAAAAACAGCTCTTTTCATCAAGCCTGAAGAAACTTTTTTCAAATTTAAGTGTCTGTGCTGGCCCTAAAATTTTTCAACCTTCGATTTTGAAAATATCTTCATTTCACCTTTACTTTTACAGAATATTTTATTTAGTATGAACGTCTCGGTTGACATTTTTCTTTCTGCACCTTCAAGGTTTTGATTCATAATTAGCATCTTTTGCTGTTGTTTTTTGCCTGAATGTAATGTGTCTTTTTATCTTTGGCTAATTTAAAGATTTTTTTACCTTATCTTTGATTTGGTAACTTTGATTTTCAAAACTTTGATTATGATGAGCTCAGTGCTTGTGTGCATGTGTGTTTAATCTTGCTTGGGGTTAGCTGTGGGTTGATATCTTTCACTAGTTCTGAAAATTTTTCAGCCACTATCTGCTCAAAATTTTCTTCTCCCCTTCTCTACTTTTTCTTATTTCTGAGACTCCAATTACAAATATGTTAGTATATTTAAGGTTATCTCATAGATATTGGGCAGTTCTGCTCAGTTTTCTTTTATATTTCCGGTTTTTTGTTATTTTTTTTTTCCCTCTCTCTTTGAAAAAAAGGAAAGTAGGGGTTTGTTTTGTCAACAAACTAAAGAGGTAGTTTGTTTTGTCCCTTTTCCTGTGTAGCATTTATTATTAATAAATAATCATCTTATTTCTGATGCTGTATTTGTCTGTTCTGGTATTTCATTTTATTTTATTATACTTCACATTTTTCTGTTGAAATTTCCCATTTACTTACTTATGCATTTTGCCACCTTTCTCCTAAATCATTTACTATTATTAACCATAGTTATTTTAAAGTCATTTTCTTATTAAACTAGTATCTAAAACATCCACAGATTTACTTCTATTGACTGTTTTCCCTCTATCTTCTGATTCACATGCTCTCATTTTATTGCATAGCTCATAAATTTTGTCATATATTGAACTTGTGTGCCAAAGAAAAATAAAGATTAAAGTCAGTGATATTTAACCCAAGATAAAGGACATGTTTTTTCCACTATTGAGCTGCTTCAAGGCTGAAGAAACAATCAATATAACATATGTTTCAGCTGGTTCTGGGCTTTGGTGACAATTTCATTAGATCAACTTCACCACTGGCTTCTCAATATTTTGATTTGAGATCAGAATATTCTTTCAGCTTGGCTTGCTAGCTGAGCACTGGCCAAATTTCCAGAGATCTCTCTCTGAATTCCAGTTCAGTAGCTAAATTTCTGGATAGTAATAGATCCGTCTCTGCTTTATAGTCTAGATTTTGACTCTTTAGGTGACTGGGGCTTTCTCTTTCCTTTCCAGCCCTGCCCTTCATTTTTCATCTTTGAGATATCTTTCTCCACCTTGCTGGACTGCTTCTAGCCTACCATGGATTCTGATTTTAACTAAATAAAAGTCTTCCCTGCTGGCTCAGATGGTAAAGAATCTGCCTGCAATGCAGAAGACCAGGGTTCAATTCCTAGATGGGGAAGATCCCCTGGAGAGAGACTGGCTACCCACTCCAGTATTTTTGCCTGGAGCATACCATGGCCAGAGGCGCCTAGCATGTAACAGTTCATGGGGTCACAAAGAGTCCAACAAGACTTAGCAACTAACACTTTCACTTTCATATATCTGTTGTTCACTTTGGAGACTTCTCTCAGCTACCCTGCCCTTCTCCCAGCAAAAAGCACCTGTCTGCATTTGATGAAACCCTTATGTACTTCCAGGGAATTTTTCACAGCATTTCTCCATGGCTCCCAGTCTTCAGCAACTCCGTGAAAGTTCTGCACATCTTGAAGGACTTTCTCAGCAGTTTTACCCTGAATCCATTTTCAGCTCACTGCTTCTATGTACTTGGTGATCTTGTGTAGCCGTAATAACATTCTTCCAGTTCTCTCACATGTTCCAAGCCTGTTGTGTACCTGGTGAATTTCCTGTGGCTCTAAGAAGTACTCCAACAGCTGTTCTGTCTTCCCAGGGCATTTAATCTACTGCAGTCATGAACTCAGCAAAGGCCTTGTGTGACACAATTGGAGAATGGGCACAAATTGAGATCCCTTAAGAGACTAAGGAGTCATGTCAGGACATATGCAGCTATTATAATTTTTTAAAGTTTCTCCTGGTTTCTTCTCACACGATCCTATCACAGGATAATTCTCTTCTCACCATATGTACAAGGAAGCAGCTGTGGCTCCTTCTCCTCTCCTGGGAGGGGCTCCTTCCCTGGAATATGTAGGCTTGCATTCATCCTAAATTCTCTGATGGGTTTAAAAGTAAAACTATGATTTTGTAGCTTATAAGGTTTATTCTCATTGGGCCAGAACATTTTTTTTTTAATAAGATACAAAAAATTCCTAACTATAAAATATTGATGTGTAACTTCATTAAAATTAAACACTTCTACTTATCAAAATATTCCAATAAGAAGTTAAAAAAGCAATTCATGGGTAGGGGAAGATATTTTAATACCTACAGCTAAAATATAATTAAAAAAAAACTTCTATCCAAAATATGGAAAGAGCTCCCACAAAAGCAATAAGTAAAATACAGACATCCAATAAAAACAAAACAAAACACCAAAATTTCAAAAACTAGTCAAAATATTTGAAAATGGAATTTCATAAAAGAGGACATTCAAATGGTCAATAAAAATTTCACTACATTGTATCATTCATCAGGAGAAGGCAAGTTAAAGCAACAATTCAATGTCACTTCCTACTCACTAGGGTGGAAAAATTAAAGAGCTTAAAATTTTGAAATATTGGCTCAGATGTGGAACAAACTGGAGTTTTACGCACTGCTACTGAGAAACAATCATTATGGAATAGTTTGGAGAATCAGCTAAAGCTCAGTATATGTGCTTCCTATGGCTTGGCCTTCCCAGTCTTAAGTATATAACCAACAGAATTTGGTATACACGTGTTCACCAAACTACATGTACAAGAATATTTTTAGTAACCCTCTTTTTAATAGCTCAAGATGAAAGTAACCCAAATATTCTTGAAGAGTAGATATTATAATTAAATTGTGGTAAAATCATACAAATGGAACAATGTATAGCCATGAGAATGAAGTCTTACCACATACAACATGGGTATAATTGACAGTTATGTTAAGTGAACAAGGACAGACATAAACATTTGATTTTCACAAAGTGCAATTAACAGGCAAGGCAAATATAGGATGATAGAAGTCATAGAAGTTTTTCACAGAAAAAATAATTTCACAGAAGGTATTTATTTAATTGGGCAAGGTATATACTTTAGAGTTTCTTGGTCTCTTCTAATACTCAATTTCATAATGTGGAGATCAAATGTATTCATTTGTATAAATGTTCAATAAGCCACACACTTGAAATCTGAGCACTTTGCATATGTTATAATTTCATGTTTGAAAAGTGGCAGAGCTAAACCTCAAATGCCTAAAATCTTAGTCAACATAACTACAATCTTACCACTTCTGCTACTTCAAGTTAACAATTATCAAGGGGGTTGTGTTTTCTTTTTTCATGTAATAAATATGCACTGAGGCATCAAAAAGTCAATCTTCCTCCACTTGGATACTGTGATTTAATTATTTAAAAAACAAAAACTCATATCACCACACATGGGAAGATGCCTCAGGGCAAAAGCCAGCTTTGTCCTTTCTAAACTCTTCTGATTCACATTTATCACTATTTCTGACCTCTGATGTTTTGAGCATACCTCCTACTGGTTCAGTCATGCATTTAAAAAGATATTTTAGATATATTACCCAGAATTGTTAGGTATTCTATTGAAGAATGGTTTATCCAGACATCAAGTATGTCAGACTGACTATGTTGAATCCTATTGACTATTTTCAACAGATTATTTCAGATTTTTTGTTTTCTCCAGTTCACAAAGTATACATTCTTTACCTTTTAATCCTACCTGGTTTATAGCTTCTGATTATAAATGTATTTTCAGTGAGAACTGCTTTGCTTTCTATAAGCACTTCCTGAACAGGACTGTGCAGCACTTCCTGAACAGGTTGTGCAGGCCAGATTTTAAGTTGCTTTTCCCGGAGCCCTGTGGGTTTCAACTGTTCCGCACCAATTTAATGGGAATTTCTTGGCTCAGCTTTCCAGAACAATGGGGGTTGATTTATACCAGGCCCTATAGTAACAAGTCAGGCATGCTGTTCAGACATCTCCTTGATGAGTCTTCACCCTTTCATATCCCTTCTTAGATGGTGACTACATGCAGCTTCCAGATTCCCATGGACGCAGTTGCCCAGGCTCTTCTCCCTGGATGGGAGAGTCAATGAATCCCTACTCAGGGCTATACCTGTTGCCCACATTGTACAAGTTTGACCATTAAACTTGTATTCCTCATCTTTATTTGAAAATTAAAACCCCAACCTCAAAGTGTGATTCATATATACTTCCATTTCCTGCTTTGTTACACATTGATCCAATTATCTTCTAGTTACCATTTAGTTATAGAAATTGTTCATTACTTTCCTTATTTAAAAAACTAACTGTACAGTTTAAAACTGTTATATCTATCTTGTGTGTATATTATGATGTGTATAAATTTTCAGTGAGTGGGCTTGTCTTTACACATTAACTAGCTTACCATATTAACTAGAACTTTGTTGTATTTGCAGCTTGAAATATAGATAGATAGAAATATAGAGAGATATATACATTTATTTTTTAAAAGCAACTTAACTGAATTTCCAGAGTCTTCTTTATTTGTGTGTACTAAGCCGCTTCAGTTGTGTCCAACTTTTTGTGACCCTATGGACAGTAGATGCCAGGCTTCTCTGTCTATGGGATTCTTTAAGCAAGAATACTGGAGTGGGTTTCCCTGTCTTTCTCCAGAGGTTCTTCCGAACCCAGGATTTGAACCCACGTCTCTTACATCTTCTGCATTGGCAGGTGCGCTCTTAACCACTTCTGTGACACCTGGTATGCAAATACACTGTTTCCACCCAAGCATTTTACTAGTTTTAAATTTAAAGCAAAATTTAGGAAGAGTCCCAATACTGTTGGGCTATTAATGTTTGTTATGCACTTCATATTAATTGCAGGATATTTTAAAAATTCTGTTTACTTGGAAATACACACTGATGAGTAATTGTTTGTAAATAGCAGGAATATCTATTTTTTAAAAAAATTCATAAGTGCACGCACTGAAATGTGATGAACAGGTTTTTTTTTTTCAAAATCTTTTATTTTCCTAATCTGTTCTTTTTTTATACATAAATTTATTTATTTTAATTGGAGGCTAATTACTTTACAATATTGCAGTGGTTTTGCCAAACATTGACATGAATCCGCCACGGCTGTACATGTGTTCCTCATCCTGAACCCCCCTACCACCTCCCTCTCCATCCCATCCCTCTGGGTCATTCCAGTGCAACAGCCCCAAGCACCCTGTATCATGCATCGAACCTGGACTGGCAATTTGTTTCATATATGATAATATACATGTTTCAATGCCATTCTCCCATATCATCTCGCCCTCTCCCACAGAGTCCAAAAGACTGTTCTATACATCTGTGTCTCTTTTGCTGTCTTGCATACAGGGTTATTGTTACCATCTTTCTAGATTCCATATATATGCATTGGTATACTGTATTGGTTGTTTTTATTTCTGGCTTACTTTACTCTGTATAATAGGCTCCAGTTTCATCCATCTCATTAGAACTGATTCAAATGTATTCTTTTTTATGGCTGAGTAATACTCCATTGTGTATATGTTCCACTGCTTTCTTATCCATTCGTCTGCTCATGGACACCTAGGTTGCTTCCATGTCCTGGCTATTATAAACAGTGCTGCGATGAACATTGGGGTACACGTGTCTCTTTCAATTCTGGTTTCCTCGGTGTGTATTCACAGCAGTGGGATTGCTGGGTCATAAGGCAGTTCTATTTCCAGTTTTTTAAGGAATCCCCACACTGTTCTCCATAGTGGCTGTACTAGTTTGCATTCCCACCAACAGTGTAAGAGGGTTCCCTTTTCTTCACATCCTCTCCAGCATTTATTGCTTTTGACTTTTGTATAGCAGCCATTCTGACTGGCATGAAATGGTACCTCATTGTGGTTTTAATTTGCATTTCTCTGATAATGAGTGATGTTGCACATCTTTTCATGTGTTTGTTAGCCATCTGTATGTCTTCTTGGGATAAATGTCTGTTTAGTTATTTGGCCCATTTTTTGATTGGGTCATTTATTTTTCTGGAATCGACCTGCAGGAGTGGCTTGTATATTTTTTAGATTAATTCTTTGTCCGTTGCTTTGTTTGCTATTATTTTCTCCCATTCTGAAGGCTGTCTTTTCACCTTGCTTATAGTTTCCTTTGTTGTGAAGAAGCTTTTAGTTTTAATTAGGTCCCATGTTTTTATTTTTGCTTTTATTTCCAATATTCTGGGAGGTGGGTCTTAGAGGATCCTGCTGTGATTTGTGTCAGAGACTGTTTTGCTTATGTTTTCCTCTATGAGTTTTATAGTTTCTGGTCTTAGGTTTAGATCTTTAATTCATTCTGAGTTTATTTTTGTTTTCTTTTACAAGTGGTTGACCAGTTTTTCCAACACCACTTGTAAAAGAGATTGTCTTTTCTCCACTGTATATTCTTGCCTTCTTTGTCAAAGATAAGGTGGGCATAGGTGTGTGGATTTATCTCTGGGCTTTCTATTTTGTTCCATTGATCTATATTTCTGTCTTCGTGCCAGTATCATACTGTCTTGATGACTGTAACTTTGTAGTAGAGCCTGAAGATGGCAGGTTGATTCCTCCAGTTCCATTATTCTTTCTCAAGATTGCTTTGGCTGTTCAAGGTTTTTTGTATTTCCATACAGCTTGATAGGGATTGCATTGAATCTATAGATTACTTTGGGTAGTATACTCATTTTCACTATATTGATTCTTCCAATGCATGGACATGGTATATTTCTCCATCTATTAGTGTCCTCTTTGATTTCTTTCACCAGTGTTTTATAGTTTTCTATATGTAGGTCTTTAGTTTCTATCAGTTTAGTTCAGTCGCTCAGTCGTGTCCGACTCTTTGCGACCCCATGAATCACAGCACGCCAGGCCTCCCTGTCCATCACCAGCTTCCAGAGTTCACTCAGATTCACGTCCATAGAGTCAGTGATGCCATCCAGCCATCTCATCCTCTGTCATCCCCTTTTCCTCCTGCCCCCAATCCCTCCCAGCATCAGAGTCTTTTCCAATGAGTCAACACTTCGCATGAGGCGGCCAAAGTACTGGAGTTTCATCATTCCTTCCAAAGAATTTTGGAGCCAACGTTAGCATCATTCCTTCCAAAGAATTCCCAGGGCTGATCTCCTTCAGAATGGACTGGTTGGATCTCCTTGCAGTCCAAGGGACTCTCAAGAGTCTTCTCCAACACCACAGTTCAAAAGCATCAATTCTTCGGTGCTCAGCCTTCTTCACAGTCCAACTCTCACATCCATACATGACCACAGGAAAAACCATAGCCTTGACTAGACAGACCTTTGTTGGCAAAGTAATGTCTCTGCTTTTGAATATGCTATCTAGGTTGGTCATATTAGTTTCTTTAGGTAGATATATTCTTAAGTATTGTAGTCTTTTTGTTTCAACAGTGAATGGAATTGTTTCCTTAATTTCTCTTTCTATTTTCTCATTGTTAGTGTATAGGAATGCAAGGGATTTCTGTGTGTTGGTTTTATATCCTGCAACTTTATTATATTTATTGATTAGCTCTCGTAATTTTCTGGTGGAGTCTTTAGGGTTTTCTATGTAGAGGATCATGTCATCTGCAAACAGTGAGAGTTTTACTTCTTCTTTTCCAATCTGGATTCCTTTTATTTCTTTTTCTGCTCTGATTGCTGTGGCCAAACTTCCAAAACTATGTTGAATAGTAGTGGTGAGAGTGAGCATCCTTGTCTTGTTCCTGACTTAAGGGGAAATGCTTTCAATTTTTCACCATTGAGGATAATGTTTGCTATGGGTTTGTCATATATAGCTTTTATTATGTATGAGGTATGTTCCTTCTATGCCTGCTTTCTGGAGGGTTTATATCATAAATCAATGTTGAATTTTGTCAAAGGTTTTCTCTGCATCTATTGAGATAATCATATGGTTTTTCATTTTTCAATCTGTTAATGTGGTGTATTTCACTGATTGATTTGTGGATTTTGAAGAATCCTTGCATCCCTGGGATAAAGCCCACTTGGTCATGATGTATGATCATATGATCTTTTTAATATGTTGTTGGATTCTGTTTGCTAGAATTTTGTTAAGGATTTTTTCATCTATGAAAATGGAGAGTGAAAAAGTTGACTTAAAACTCAACATTCAGAAAACGAAGATCATGGCATCTGGTCCCATCACTTCATGGGAAATAGATGGGGAAACAGTGGAAACAGTGTCAGACTTTATTTTTGGAGGCTCCAAAATCACTACAGATGGTGATTGCAACCATGAAATTAAAAAACGCTTACTCCTTGGAAGGAAAGTTATGTCCAACCTAGATAGCATATTCAAAAGCAGAGACATTACTTTGCCAACAAAGGTCCATCTAGTCAAGGCTATGGTTTTTCCAGTGGTAGTGTATGGATGTGGAAGTTGGACTGTGAAGAAAGCTGAGTGCTGAAGAATTGATGTTTTTGAACTGTGGTGTTGAAGAAGACTCTTGAGAGCTCCTTGGACTGCAAGGAGATCCAACCTGTCCATTCTGAAGGAGATCATCCCTGGGATTTCTTTGGAAGGAATGATGCTAAAGCTGAAATTCTAGTACTTTGGCCACCTCATGCAAAGAGCTGACTCATTGGAAAAGGCTCTGATGCTGGGAGGGATTGGGGGCAGGAGGAGAAGGGGACGACAGGGGATGAGATGCCTGGATGGCATCACTGACTTGATGGACGTGAGTCTCAGTGAACTCCGGGAGTTGGTGTTGGACAGGGAGGCCTGGCATGCTGTGATTCATGCGGTTGCAAAGAGTTGGACACGACTGAGTGACTGAAATTGAAATGAATTCATCAGTAATATTGGCCTGTAGTTTTCCTTTTTTGTGTCATCTTTCTAAGGTTTTCGTATTTAGGATGATCATAGCCTCACAGAATCAGTTTGGAAGTTGACCTTCCTCTGCAATTTTCTGGAAGAGTTTGAGTAGGATAGGTGTGAGCTCTTCTCTAAATTTTTGGTAGAATTCAGCTGTCAAACTGTCTGGTCCTGGACTTTTGCTTGCTGGGAGATTTCTGATTACAGTTTCAATTTCTGTGTTTGTGATTGGTCTGTTACAATTTTCTATTTCTTCCTGGTTCAGTTTTGGAAAGTTGTACTTTTCTAAGAATTTGTCCATGTCTTCCAAGTTGTCCATTTTATTGGCATAGAGTTGCTGATAATAGTCTCTTATGATCCTTTGTATTTATGTGTTGTCTGTTGTGATCTCTCCATTTTCCCTTCTAATTTTATTGATTTGATTTTTCTCCCTTTGTTTCTTGATGAGTCTGGCTAATGGTTTGTCAATTCTATTTATCTTCTCAAAGAACCAGATTTTAGCTTTGTTGATTTTTGATATGCTCCCTTTTGTTTCTTTTACATTTATTTCCTGCCCTAATTTTTAAGATTTCTTTCCTTCTACTAACCCTGGGGTTCTTCATTTCTTTCTTTTCTAGTTGCTTTAGGTGTGCTGCTGCTGCTGCTAAGTCGCTTCAGTCATGTCCGACTCTGCATGACCCCATAGACAGCAGCCCACCAGGCTCCCTCGTCCCTGGGATTCTCCAGGCAAGAACACTGGAGTGGGTTGCCATTTCCTTCTCCAGTGCATGAAAGTGAAAAGTGAAAGGAAAGTCGCTCAGTCGTGTCCAACTCTGAGCAACCCCATGGACTGCAGCATACTAGGCTCCTTTGTCCATGGGATTTTCCAGGCAAGAGTACTGGAGTGGGGAGTTAGGTGATTTATTTGACTTTTTTCTTGTTTCTTGAGGTATGCCTGTATTGCTATGAACTTTCCACTTAGTACTGCTTTTACACTGTCCCATAGGTGTTGGGTTGTTGTGTTTTCATTTTCATTCATTTCTATGCATATTTTGATTTGTTTTTTTATTTCCTCTGTGATTTGTTGGTTATTCAGCAGCGTGTTGTTCAACCTCCATATGTTGGAATTTTTAATAGTTTTTCTCCTGTAATTGAAATCTAATCTTACTGCATTGTGTTCAGAAAAGATGCTTGGAATGATTTCAGTTTTTTTTTAATTTATCTAGTCTAGATTTATGACCCAGGATGTGATCTATCCTGGAGAAGGTCCCGTGTGCACTTGAGAAAAGGGTGAAATTCATTGTTTTGGGGTGAAATGTCCTATAGATATCAATTAGGTTTAACTGCTCTATTGTATCATTTAAAGTTTGTGTTCCCTTGTTAATTTTCTGTTTAGTTGATCTATTATAGGTGTGAGTGGGGTATTAAAGCATTCCACTATTATTGTGTTACTGTTAATTTCCCCTTTCATACTTGTTAGCATTTGTCTTACATATTGCAGTGCTCCTATATTGGGTGCTGCTGTTGCTGCTAAGTCACTTCAGTCGTGTCCGACTCTGTGCAACCCCATAGACAGCAACCCACCAGGCTCCCCAGTCCCTGGGATTCTCCAGGCTAGAACACTGGAGTGCGTTGCTATTTCCTTCTCCAATGCATGAAAGTGAAAAGTGAAAATGAAGTCGCTCAATCGTGTCCAACTCTTTGCGACCCCATGGACTGCAGCCTACCAGGTTCCTCCATCCATGGGATTTTCCAGGCAAGAGTACTGGAGTGGGGAGCCATTGCCTTCTCCAATGTTGGGTGCATATATATTTATAATTGTTATATCTTCTTCTTGGATTGCTCCTTTGATCATTATGTAGTGTCCTTCTTTGTCTCTTTTCACAGTCTTTGTTTTAAAGTCTATTTTATCTGATATGAGTATTGATACTCCTGCTTTCTTTTGGTCTCTGTTTGCATGGAATATCTTTTTCCAGCCCTTCACTTTCAGTCTGTATGTTTCTCTTGTTTTGAGGTGGGTCTCTTGTAGACAACATATATAGGGGTCTTGTCTTTGTATCCATTCAGCCAGTCTTTGTCTTTTGGTTGGGGCATTCAACCCATTTAAGTTTAAGGTAATTATTGATAAGTATGATCCCATTGACATTTACTTTATTGTTTTGGGTTCAAGTTTATACACCCTTTCTGTGTTTCCTGTCTAGAAAAGATCCTTTAGCATTTGTTGGAGGGCTTGTTTGGTGCTGCTGAGTTCTCTCAGCTTTTGCTTGTCTGTAAAGCTTTTGATTTCTCCTTCATATTTGAAGGAGATCCTTGCTGGGCACAGTAATCTGGGCTGTAGGTTATTTTCTTTCATCATTTTAAGTATGTCCTGCCATTCCCTCCTGTCCTGAAGAGTTTCTATTGAAAGATTAGCTGTTATCCTTATGGGAATCCCCTTGTGTGTTATTTGTTGTTTTTCCCTTGCTGCTTTTAATATTTGTTCTTTGTGTTTGAACTTTGTTAATTTGATTAATATGTCTTGGGGTGGTTCGCCTTGGGTTTATCCTGTTTGGGACTCTCTGGGTTTCTTGGACTTGGGTGATTATTTCCTTCCCCATTTTACGGAAGTTTTCAACTATTATCTCCTCGAGTATTTTCTCATGGTCTTTCTTTTTGTATTCTTCTTTTGGGACTCCTATGATTCAAATGTTGGGGAGTTTAACATTGTCCCAGAGGTCTCTGAGATTGTCCTCATTTCTTTTAATTAATTTTTCTTTTTTCCTCTGTATTTATTTTTACCATTCTATCTTCTACCTCACTTATCCTATCTTCTGCCTCTGTTATTCTACTGTTAGTTCCCTCCAGAGTGTTTTTGGTCTCATTTATTGCATTATTCATTGTATATTGACTCTTTATTTCTTCTATGTCCTTGTTAAACCTTTCTTGTACCTTATTAATCTTTGTCTCCAGGCTATTTATCTGTAACTCCATTTTGCTTTCAAGATTTTGGATCATTTTCACTATCATTATTTGGAATTCTTTATCAGGTAGATTCCCTATCTCTTCCTCTTTTGTTTGGTTTGGTGGGCATTTATCCTGTTCCCTTACCTGCTTGGTATTTCTCTGCCTTTTCTTCTTGTTTATATTGCTGTGTTTGGGGTGGCCTTTCCATATTCTGACAGTTTGTGGTTTGTCTTTATTGTGGAGGTTCCTTGCTGTGGGTGGGGTTGGACAGGTGGCTGTCAAGGTTTCCTGGTTGGGGAAGCTTGTGTTGGTGTTCTGGTGGGTAGAGCTGGATTTCTTCTCTCTGGAGTGCAATGAAGTGTCCAGTAATGAGTTTTGAGATGTCAGTGGGTTTTGTGTGACTTTGGGCAGCCTGTATATTGAAGCCCAGGGCTATGTTCCTGTGTTGCTGGAGAATTTGTGTGGTATGTCTTGCTCTGGAACTTGTTGGCCCTTGGGTGGTGCTTGGTTTCAGTGTACGTATGGAGGCATTTGATGAGCTCCATTGATTAATGTTCCCTGGAGTCAGGAGTTCTCTGGTGTTCTCAGGATTTGGACTTAAGCCTCCTGCCTCTGGTTTTCAGTCTTATTCTTACAGTAGGCTCAAGACTTCTCCATCTATACAGCACCAATGATAAAACATCTAGGTTAAAGATGAAAAGTTTCTCCACAGTGAGGGACACTGGGAGAGGTACACAGAGTTACATGGAGAAGAGAAGAGGGAGGAGGGAGATAGAGGTGACCAGGATAAGAAGTTGCTACTGCTAAGTCGCTTCAGTCATGTCTGACTCTGTGCGACCCCATAGATGGCAGCCCACCAGGCTCCTCTGTCCCTGGGATTCTCCAAGCAAGAATGCTGGAGTGGGTTGCCATTTCCTAGGAGAAGAAGAGAGGGAATCAAAAGAGGAGAGAGCAAGCTAGCCGGTGATCACTTCTCTATGTGCTCTCCACAGTCTGGACCCCTCAGAGATATTCACAGAGTTACACAGAGAAGAGAAGAAGGAGAAATGAGACAGAGGTGACCAGGAGGAGAAAAGAGGGAATCAAAAGGAGACAGATCCATTCAGTAATCAATTCCCTAAGTGTTCTCCACCGTCTGGAACACACAAAGAGATTCACAGAGTTGGGTAGAGAAGAGAAGGGAGAGGGAGGAAATAGAGGCAACCTGTTGGAGAAAAAGGAGAGTCCAAGGGGGATAGAGCAGTCAAGCCAGTAATCTCGCTCCCAAGTAAAAATGGATACTGAAAATTGGGTTATTAAAGGTACAAAATTGATAACAAATACCAAAAGGCAAAGATTAAAAATCTAGAGTAGAGGTTGGATTCTCAAAAATACAATATTAAAGAAAAAAACAAAGTCACAAAACTTATAAAATATATATATACATAAGAAGTTTGCTTTAAAAAATGGGGTCTTTTTTTTTTGCACAGTAATAGGTTATAAAAATGAAAATTAAAAGAGTAATAGAGGACTTAAAAATAAAAAAAGAATTTTTGAAAATTTAAAAAATGATAATAGTAAAAATATATCTAGGAATTTCTCTGGTGTTGTTGAAGACAGTGTGGGGTCAGTTCATTTTCAGATAGTTCCTTGTTCTGGCTTATACCTCTCAAGATCTATAGGCCACTTCCTATGTAGTCAATGCTAACTACAGGGTTTTAATCTATTGCACCTGTCACTTCCAAGGCGGTTCCCTCTGTTTTAGCTTCTTCTGTTTGCTGGTCTGTTCAGTGTCTAATTTCTGCCCTGATACAAGGGGGCAGTGGTGGTCACTTTTTTAGGCTCACTTGTTCAGTCGTGCTGCGGGGAGGGAGGAACACTGCAAACAAATAACATTGGTTTCTGTGGGGAGTGCTCACAGTGTCCCGGCCACACTGGGTTTGCCCCCACTCACAGCGTGTGTGCTTTCCCAGTCTCCACTGCTCAGGCTCTAGGTTGTTCTTCTGGGAACTGTCTGAGGCAGTTCCTGGGTTGCCTGCACTTTCCAGGCCTAAGCTGCTCAGGTTCAGGTTCTCAGGTACACCACAAAGGTGCAGACTTGGTTGGGCCTGCGTTTTGTGCCTGTCCGAGGTCCAAGCAGCTCAGGTGACCAGGTGCTTGGCGAGCTGCGACTTCTTGCCTCTCCCGTCCCAGCCCCTTGGTTTTCTGGGTGTACAACCTGCATGCCTTCTCAGGTGTTCTGTGTGTCTCCTCTGGGGAGCTGATCTCTGGCTGCGACCCTCCTGGCGATTGTCGACCATCCAGAATCCCAAAAAGTCTTGTCTTGGTTAGCAACAAAGCCTGCTTGCAGTTTGGTAGAGGATGCCTCTCTGGGGCTGTAATTGCCCCCTTCCAGCTCTGGCTGCCCTCGCCTACCTGTCTCTGGTGCCGGGTGGGCCTGTCCAAAGCTGGCCAGCTCTGTTCAGTCCTTTGTTCTGTGAGCGGGCCTGGAAGTGTCTTAGGTTAGGGCTTTTTGCGGGATAGCTATCTCGCAGTCTGGGTTGCTATCTCTAGTTAGTTCCCTCAGATTGCCCTATGGGCATTCAGGCCTGGTCCTTACCCTATGCAATGCAGCCCGCGCCTCCCTATCCAGCCTCCGCTTGCTAGTGGCTGATGCGAGCATCTGTGCTGCTTCTCCACTGGGAGTTGCTGTTAGACATGTAATCTGTGGGTTTTAATTATTTATATTTCCTCCCGGTTATGTTGCCCTCTGAGGTTCCCAGGCTCGCCACAGACTCACCAGTGAGAGTGTTTCCTGGTGTTTGGAAACTTCTCTTTTTTAAGACTCCCTTCCCCAGATGGATCTCCGTCCCTACCTCTTTTGTCTCTCTTTTTATCTTTTATATTTTTTCCTACCTCCTTTTGAAGACAATGGGCTGCCTTTCTGGGTTCCTGATGTCCTCTGCCAGCCTTCAGAAGTTGCTTTGTGGAATTTACTCAGTGTTCAAATGTTCTTTCGATGAATTTGTGGGGGAGAAAGTGGTCTCCCCATCCTATTCCTCCACCATCTTCTCTATGGATTTCCCTAATCAGTTCTTATGAAACAGAAGCCACATACTCTGCAGCCAGCAGACAAACACAGCTAATGATCTGGTTACTTCTGTTATAAAAATTAAACATTTGCCTCTTGCCTTCCTCTGGCCTTCCTTCATGTGTGCAGACATCTCCACCCTGTGATCACTCAACAAAAGACACCACAGCACATCCCAGCTTACCTTTAATGCGGAGCAATGTGTATGTGAGTATCTGCCTACCCACGATCTTCTCCCTCTTACATTAAAATCTAACATGGTAACTTACCTTGTGGCATTCTGTTTGTCACTGCTCATCCAACCCTGTAAAAATCAAAAATTTAGCCAACATCTGATACTGTATCATGTGAAGTGTTAAGCTATTTGGGGGCTTCATCCTGTTTCATTTGAAATTTCACAGTCACTCAAGGTGACATTTCATATGTCAGGATCAGCAGTTCTTTAAGCTTAAAACTGTGAGCAGTGTGTTACCTTCCTCAGATCAATAAGAGGCTGCTCTAATCTTTGTACATCCTGGAATGTGTATTTCCAGTGTTTTCTAAATCCTTTGAGCAAAAAGTTTTCCAAATGATTTACAGAATGCATTCATGTTAGAAGTTGCTCCTCCAATTTCCGCAATTTGGTACCTGAGGCCTTTTTAAGGATTGTTATAGAAGTAAAATTTATTTCTTCAGGAGAAGTTGTACCATTGAGGAATATTATTATTAACCATTCTAAAAGGTCACATTACAACTACACTACATAATTTAGAAAATTTCAAAAATCACACTTTTAAGGAAGAACAAGTGGCATCATAAACAGCAGCAATGCTCCAAACCAAGCTATTGAGTCTCTTTATAAAACCTGGTTTTGATATTATTTGAAAATATGTACATAGGATTTCCAGTTTTATTGGTTCTCTGTGAAGGATCACATTGGAATATGTTTGGGTCCCAAATAGAGTCCAGAGTACAGCACACTTTCTCTGTTCATAGCCCTCTATTTTGTTTACTCCAGGCTAGAACACAGGCTTAAAATCTTTCTTCCCATTTAAAGACCTGACCCCAGTAAGCCTTCCAGGATGAGGACCTACTTCCACCCTTAGCATCTCCCAAAGCTATGTTATAAGTAGCCTGTTGACATTTCCACCCAAAAATGAGTTTGTTGGGAACTCCACTGCAATGACTACACATGTCTTAGAGAAAATAAAAATATAGGTGGGAATATTTCCTAGAATTTTAAAAGCATAGAGTTAGAAGTTTTACCTGTCATGTGCTTATTTTAAAATATTAATTTATCATTTGGTACTACTGACTTTTGTTGTTACTGTTAAGTCACTAAGTCATATCTGACTCTTTGCAACCCCATGAACTGTAACCCTCTAGGCTCCTCTGTCCAACTATTGACTATCTCATCTAATATTATAAGGTATTCCAGGATGTTCCAAAATCTTAACATTAAAGAAATGACTTTTGGTGGTGCATAAACACCTCTAGTAAATTAATTGTTTAAAGAGGCACATTGAGGCTTTCATTTGAGTGGTGTACTAATGGCTTTCTATTAGGATAATCAGACTGAAGAGTCCCATTTAAACCAGAGTTCAAATAGTGTTTGTATTTGGGTCTAGTTCAGGCTAGCAAAATTTCTGAGGACTTACAAATGGACTCACTAAACTGAATAAACCTGTGAGGAAAATTAGATTCTGATCTTATTTAGATTTTCAGTGGAGCAATTCAAGTTAATGTTATCTATTATGTAATCCTGAGAAGTTGCTAAGATAGGCAAAAGCTATTATTATCCCAAGTCTTTTTCTGATTTTCAAAAAACAAAACAGATTTCAGGCCCTACAGAGTTAGTGACCATTATATCTATCATTCTACCTATAACAGATTATACACACACACATAAATCTTCTAAATGAAGTTATTAAACTTCAATCTAATTGATATTCTCTCTTTTAATTAAAATAACTCCTTTTTCTCAAGCTGATATTATTGCCCAGAGAAAATTTTCAAACCAGTAACCCTCCAAAGATAACTGAGATTAACCCAGAGATGGTCATTTTCTTATGTTCTTGCAATTTGTCCATTTTCTTTCTATTTAGAGAGAGACTATTCCATATTAAACTTTTCTATTTGATTCCTCAGGAAAGTCATAGTGATGAACTATAATGGTTTCTACAATAGAGTGAGGATTTATAAGAACCTCAGAATTGAGTATAGTAATGATAAGATGAAAATGGGAACAAGCTACATTCTTAGACAGTATATCAGTTGAGTTTAGTCGGGTCCGACTCTTTGCGACCCCATGGACTGCAGCACGCCAGCCTTCCCTGTCCATCACCAACTCCCAGAGCTTGCTCAAACTCATGTCCATTGAGTTGGTGATGCCATACAACCATCTCATTCTCTTTCATCCCCTTCTCCTCCTGCATTCAATCTTCCCCAGCATCAGGGTCTTTTCCAATGAGTCAGTTCTTCACATCAGGTGACCAAAGTATTGGAGTTTCAGCTTCAACATCAGTCCTTCCAATGAACATTCAGGACTGATTTCCTTTAGGATGGACTGGTTGGATCTCCTTGCAGTCCAAGGGACTCTCAAGAATCTTCTCCAGCACCACAGTTCAAAAGCATCAATTGTTAAGCACTCAGCTTTCTTTATAGTACAACTCTCACACTCATACATGGCTACTGGAAAAATCATAGCTTTGACTAGATGGACCTTTGTTGGCAAAGTAATGTCTCTGCTTTTTAATATGCTGCCCAGGTTAGTCATAGCTTTTCTTCCATGGAGCAAGCATCCTTTAATTTCATGTTTGCAGTCACCACCTGCAGTGATTTTTGGAGACCAAGAAAATAGTCAGCCACTGTTTCCCCATCTATTTGCCATGAAGTGATGGGACCGGATGCCATGATCTTAGTTTTTTGAATGTTGAGTGTTAAGCCAGCTTTTTCACTTCCCTCTTTCACTTTCATCAAGAGGCTCTTTAGTTCCTCTTCACTTTCTGCCATAAAGGTGGTGTCATCTGCATATCTGAGGTTATTGATATTTCTCCCTGAAATCTTGATTCCAGCTTGTGGTTCATCCAGCTGGCGTTTTGCATGAAGTACTCTGCATATAAGTTAAATAAGCAGGATGACAATATACAGCCTTGATATACTCCTTTCCCAATTTGGAACCTGTCTGTTTTTCCATGTCCAGTTCTAACTGTTGCTTCTTGACCAGCATACAGATTTCTCAGGAGGCAGGTAAGGTGGTTAGGTATTCCCATCTCTTGAAGAATTTTCCACTGTCTGTTGAGATCTACACAGTCAAAGTCTTTGGCATAATCAATATTGTACAGAAACTATTCCAAGATCCACTGGTGAACCATGTTCTATTATTCCTTAAAGTTTTCCTAGGTTAGAAAGTTAAAGTTAGTTAAGTCGCTCAGTCATGTCCGACTCTTTGCAACCCCATGGACTGTAGCCCACCAGGCTCCTCCATCCATGGGATTCTCCAGGCAAGAATACTGGAGTGGGTTGTCATTTCGTTTTCCAGGGGATCTTCCCGACCCAGGAATCAAACCCAGGTCTCCCACATTAGAGGCAGACGCTTTAACCTCTGAGCCACCAGGGAAGCCCCATAGGTTTACTGTTTGTTTACTAGGTTACTGTTTGTTTATTAGAGAATGAAAAGCTTTGTTTGCCATTTCAGCTTACTGCACTAAAACAAAAGGACCAACATAAAGAGAGCCCTGCTTTTCTATTGAAACATTTTATTTGCATTGAGTGGACAAGTTTAAATATGTTAGATACTTAAAAGTATATAATTCATATGAAAACAACCATCATTTTATGTTATATCTGGTTTGTTGGAAGTAAAACGTTGTTTAGAAAGGAAACATTTCTCACTGATGACCTTTTAGAAATTGAATCTCATTTAAATATTCAAAGACTTCTCAAAATAATTGGTTTTTAAGGAAAGACAATTTTTCTTTCAGTTTAAGGGAATCTGTTCACTTTCCCTCAAGTTAAACAGGTTTTTTTTCCCCTTGTTTCAAAGAGAGGCATTCTTTGGAAATTGTAGTGTGTCTCTTAATGACAATGTTGCCCAGAATAGCTCCACTGTTAGTCTTGTGCCTGCTCTCTGATGCCCTACCAGTTCCAAATGCTGAAAAGAAACAAGAGCATAAAGACAGATAATGGGAGCTTCTGCTATTACTGACAAGAAACAAAGAGTACATGTGAGTTAAATCTGTTCATTTTAGTGTCTGAAAATGTAATATTTCCATGGAACTTAATTCCTTTTATTGGCTCTGTAACTTTTTCCCTGAAGATAAAATTCAACCCACAGGCCACAAACAAAATATATTTAATCACTTTCAAATCATATATCAAATGGCAGCAACATGTCTCCTATGGGGATTTGAATTAATATGCCCCCTTATTTAAAGGATTATAGAGATCTTGTTACTTCTACAGAAACAGAAAATATACTTAAGGTTACTGTGGACAGTTAGGTATCAAGCATTCTAATTACTAAGTGAATCATACCAAAAATTTTGAGGTAGTTGATGAAGTAATAAATGATTTAGTTGAAATGACAAATGTTTTTCCAGATGCTAATCATTTACTTTCACAGTTTTTAATTTTGTGCACATAGAGGTGTTCATCATTCATGTATTTTTGTATTTCTAATCCTTGTCTTTTTTTTTAATTCTTTTTACCATAATGCTTTTTTGTTTGTGTTCATTAATTTTTATCTCTAGCTCCAGATGATTAGTCTAAAGGCAAATTTCATAACTTTGAACATCATTTCAATAATGTTTTCTATTTTATAAAGTTTTTATGTTTCAAAATTAATAATAGTCTGTTAATGAATTTATCTCAGTTATTTTTATTATGTTGTCCTCTTTCCCCACTGCATATATATTTTACTCTAATGCAGGGTTTTGCAGCAACATTTTTGAGCATAATTTTTACCCTTCCATGCCATTACATTGCTATAATTTCAAACAATTTCTTCTTTCAAGATTGTAGCTATAGAAAGAAGTGTGTGCAATCTCAATCAACATTCAGTGACGTGTTTAGATAAGAAAATTGAACCAAAATGCCAAGAAACATGTACAAATTTTTTAAACCCTCCCAGAGTTCACAAAAAATACTGCTCCTCCCCCTAACTTTTGATAAAAAGATGAAAATACTTAAAGGTGAATAAAAATTGCAAAAGCGTCTCCACAGTACACAAAATCACCAATAATTGGAAACCAATGTCTAGAAATATTCTTTTTTTTTTTTACCAATTTGTTCTATTGAGCAATTTGTTATTATGATAAATTTGTCAAATCAGCCAAGTTTCAACCAATTCACCTATAGTTTAGTAGAATTGTTCCATGCTTTCTGGTGTTACCACTGGAATTTTAAAGTCCCTAACAGGGAAATCTCTGTTCAAAGTGAATGTTCATAGTCTTCCAGGAAAGTACATTTCTTCCTTGTCTCTGAGTTCCATTGTCTTCAGGAAATTCAATCACAATGTGTGCAATATATCCTAACTTTATATGTGCTTTTAAAATTTATGAAGATTTAATGTGGTTCTGTGATATGCAAGGACCTCAAAAGTGCCAATATTAAAAGATTTTAGAAATTAAATATATCCAGATACATCAAGGCACAAAAACAACAAGATACAGAAAAATATGGCTAACATTTGTACAAAACAAAATAAATCAAAAGTCTGCATTGTTAGAACAAACCCATATTGAGGCAAAGGACACATAGAGTAGGAAATTTCAGTTTCTCTTAGTATTTTTTTATATACTATTTAGAATATTTATAGACATTTAGCAATTTATATAAAGATTATATGGCTGGTATGAACAGGAAGTAATTTGGCCTAAAGTACAAATAAATCTGGTCATGGTCTAAACACATGTATCAGAGTCTAGGGAGATAACTGGAAAGCAGCAGATCTAGGAACAAGCTTGATATTCAGGTGCACATGATGGGAGAGAGACACCTTGCCAGGCAAATGAATGTTCTTGACTCTCTAGAGCCCAAAGAGAGACTGACTGGTGAGCTGAGTCTTTCAGGCCATGGAGACAGAAATGCAGATCAGAAAGCTTCCTATGTTCTGTCAAAGTGAAAATTGCATGAGAAAAGCTTATACCGACAACGAAGACTTTATTTTTGAGACTATTGCAGTAGAGGAGAGAAACTGAACTCCACTCTGCTAAAAGAAAGCCAGGAGAGCTTTTAAGTGCTAAAATGAGCTGGTGGGAAAGTATTGGAGAATGATAAGGGCTAAGTTCATCACTTAGATGTGTTAAGCACATGCAGTTTTCTTAAATTGCAGTTCTGAATTTTTTTCTCTGTGATTTAAGCCATCTGTTTGCCAAGTGGCACTCACTGAATGTAGGCCACCACAGACTGAAAGATGCGGATGCCATCATCCTTGATGGTTACATTTCAAAGAATAGCTCCCAGGACTTGGAGAGAGACATCCCTGGGCTATAAAAATGGCAAGAAACTTTTAGAAAAAAGCATCAAAAGAATTTACAAGTTGCCTAAGGTAAATGCTTTAAGAAAAGGGAAAGCAGAGGATCATGGTTAAGAGGAGGTCTGTCTAAAGGTGAGTCAAGCTGAGGGGAACATTAGACCATCTTGATCATTTCTTTACATGTCTATCCATAAAGCCAAGGTTTCTTTGCCTTTCACTCCTATTGGGTCCTTAGAAAAATACTATAGTAACCAGATGTGAGCTAAAATGTGAGCCAAAATGAGAGTTTAGAGATTAAAATAACTATGTAAAGGAGTTAAGTAGTCAGAGAGATGGGTGAGGTAGAAATTTCAGAACACAAAAATCAAAGATATTGAATTGCTTAAAGTATGAGTTGCACAAATATATGTTACCAAATAATAAATCACTTTAAAAGAGTCAATGCATCACATAAAAACAGGATAGTCTAGAGTAAAATTTATCTTTGCAAACTAAAGAAATCAATAAATGTTTTAAGGAAGGCCTGTTACCCTTAAGATTCATTTCATTGATCTGAAAATATGGGTTTAAAAAAATCTCACTGTACAAACACATACAAAGATGGAAAGTTTATGAGAGAAGCTAAGAAACAGGAGAGCCAATACAACAGGTCCAAATGAGTGGGAAATGAAGGTGTGGAAGAGTGGCAATAATTAAAGAAATAATAATACTAAAACTTCCGAAGTAAAAGAAAAATGTGAGAAACAGACTCACAGACAAAGGGGAATGGACATGTGGCTGCAATGGGGGATGGGGGAGGGAGGGATAGAGGGAGAGTCTGGGGCTAGCTGATGAAAATTATTACACATAGAATGGATACATAACAAGGTCCTATGATATAGCACAGGGAACAATACACAACATACTATAACAAACCAAAATGGAAGAGAATATAAAAAACAATGTATATATGAGAGAGCCAACTCCTAGGCAGATTGATAAGAAGTCCAGGGTCCCCAAGGAGGAGAAAGGGGTCTGGGGCCCTTGAAGTGAAGATTGGGGGTCTGGAATTCTCAAGGAGGAGAAAAGGACAAACTTTTTTTTCCCTCTACATACCTTGCTGCTACTGCTAAGTCACTTCAGTTGTGTCCGACTCTGTGTGACCCCATAGATGGCAGCCCACTAGGCTCCCCCATCCCTGGGATTCTGCAGGCAAGAACACTAGTCTTAGTCAATCACACAACTCAGTTTAAGCTCTGTACTAGGGTTTATACAACAATGTATCCGGCTATAAAACAGTTTCTCCTTCCTGAAAACCTTCTGACTAATCCTGATATTTTAGAATGTATATTGTGGGAGTGGGTCTGGAGAATATTTATATTGTTAAATTCTAATCTTGTTATCATAAAATGTAAATTATGGGAGTAGGTCTGGTAAAATTTTTACAAACTTGAGACATTCTTTTGATTCATTGTAATAACTAATTAAAACATATATAACATCATTGCTAACACTAGCAAGGGGTCACTCTTTCTGCCCTCTTCTGATGGCTATGTCAGAAGCTTTCTCTATCTCTTTTATACTTTAATAAAACTTTATTACACAAAAGCTCTGAGCGATCAAGCCTCATCTCTGGCCCTGGATTGAATTCTTCTCCTTCAGAGGCCAAGAATCTTGGCGTCTCTTATGGTTCAGCAACAAACTTTCATCTATAACTGAATCACTTTGCCGTATAGTAGAAATTAACAAATATTACAAAACAATTATACTTTACTGAAAAAATATATTCGTGTACAGACTAGAAGGGCTCATCTATTTTTCAGGTGATTGATGAAAAATTACACATGCCTAAGTCATAGCATGGCCTAAAGGATAAATATATATCACATTCTTTGACAGAAAGAACAAATCACCTAAAAGAAAAAAAAGAAAAGAAAGTGGACATCAGACATCAATTTGCTGTATTCAGATCAGATCAGATCAGATCAGTCACTCAGTCGTGTCCGACTCTTTGCGACCCCATGAACCTCAGCACGCCAGGCCTCCCTGTCCATCACCAACTCCTGGAGTTCACTCAGACTCATGTCCATCGAGTCAGTGATGCCATCCAGCCATCTCAGCCTCTGTCGGCCCCTTCTCCTCTTGCCCCCAATTCCTCCCAGCATCAGAGTCTTTTCCAATGAGTCAACTCTTCGCATGAGGTGGCCAAAGTACTGGAGTTTCAGCTTTAGCTTCATTCCTTCCAAAGAAATCCCAGGGCTGATCTCCTTCAGAATGGACTGGTTGGATCTCCTTGCAGTCCAAGTGACTCTCAAGAGTCTTCTCCAACACCACAGTTCAAAACCATCAATTCTTCGGCACTCAGCCTTCTTCACAGTCCAACTTTCACATCCATACATGACCACAGGAAAAACCATAGCCTTGACTAGACAAACATTTGTTGGCAAAGTAATGTCTCTGCTTTTTAATATGCTATCTAGGTTGGACATAACTTTCCTTCCAAGGAGTAAGCGTCTTTTAATTTCATGGCTGCAGTCACCATCTGCAGTGATTTTGGAGCCCAGAAAAATAAAGTCTGACACTGTTTCCCCTGTTTCCCCATCTATTTCCCATGAAGTGATGGGACTGGATGCCATGATCTTCGTTTTCTGAATGTTGAGCTTTAAGCCAACTTTTTCACTCTCCGCTTTCACTTTCATCAAGAGGCTTTTTAGTTCCTCTTCACTTTCTGCCATAAGGGTGGTGTCATCTGCATATCTGAGGTTATTGATATTTCTCCCGGCAACCTTGATTCCAGTTTGTGTTTCTTCCAGTCCAGCATTTCTCATGATGTACTCTGCATATAAGTTAAAAAAGCAGGGTGACAATATACAGCCTTGACGTACTCCTTTTCCTATTTGGAATCAGTCTGTTGTTCCATGTCCAGTTCTAACTGTTGCTTCCTGACCCGCATACAAATTTCTCAAGAGGCAGATCAGGTGGTCTGGTATTCCCATGTCTTTCAGAAGAATTTAGAATATTGTATATACCTGTCAGGGAATAAGGATCATTTAATAATATACACAAATATTGAATCATTATGTTGTATACCTGAAACTAATATACTGTTGTAAATCAATTATACCTTAATATAAATAAGTGAATATCTATATCTATATATAGATAGATATATACACACACACGTGTATGTGTGTGCATGCATGTGTGTGAGCTCAATCATGTCTGACTCTTTGAGACCCCATGGACTGTGGCCCACCACGCTTCTCTGTCCGTGGGATTTCCCAGGCAAGAATACTGGAATGTATTGCCATTTCCTCCTCCAGGGGATCTTCCTGACCCAGGGATCAAAGCCACATCTCTTGCATCTCCTGCATTAGCAGGTGGTTCTCTACCACTGTGTCATCTGAAAAGTATATATATATATAAGCATCAAAATAATTTACAAGTTGCCTAAGGTAAATGCTTTAAGAAAAGGGAAAGCAGAGGATCATGGTTAAGAGGAGGTCTGTCTAAAGGTGAGTCAAGCTGAGGGGAACATTAGACCATCTTGATCATTTCTTTACATGCCTATCCATAAAACCAAGGTTTCTTTGCCTTTCACCTCCTATCGGATCCTTAGAAGAATACTATAGTAACCAGATGTGAGCCAAAATGTGAGCCAAAATGAGAGTTTAGAGATAAAAATGGCTACGTAAAGGATTTTAGTAGTTTAGTTTATAGCCCGCAAGTATATATACATATAACATTAAGAGAAGGATATCCAAAGCATCTGAAAGAAAAAACTATCCATCACATATCAAACATTTGAAATGATACTCAGTTTCATGAATGGCCAGAAAATATAGTACAGTTATATATCATGAAGGAAAAGAAGTCATGGAACCAAAAGGCCATTGTCTTAAAGAATAATCAACACACCTATTTCTTTAGAAATCCTCAGAAAATGACAGGGAGTAACCTAAGGTTTGTAGATAACTTCAACAAGAAAGGGTTATCAGATGTGGTATAAGCTTCACAGAGGAGTGTTTAGGGGAAACACTCTAAAATTGCATAGGAGGAGGAGGAGGAGTTGGAGACTACCTCCAAGGTCTCTTGAATTAATATATGTCTCCTAGGGAGACTATCTTTGCTCTGGGCCATCTTTTCAAGAATTTTTGTATAGCAAATAGCTTTGGAAAACAAAAATAATAAAGGGAACAGTGTTTACTGGCCATTATAATAAAAATAATGCCTCCCTTTATGGTAAAGACCAGGCAGGCTTATTGCCCATGTAAAAGATTTGTGTTCCCTAAGTTCAGAGTTCCTTCCCTGCAGTGTATCCCCACATATGCATGTGACACTTCACCCTCTTTGTGTCACCCTGGGGTCTGAGGATAACATTACAAGAAAAATGATGAAACTCTGGCCACTGCTATTGCTGTGAGTAATAAACTTCCCATTGTCTCAGAAAAAAAAAAGAAATACCATCCAGATAACAAAAGAAACTAAACTCAGACTTAATGAGGATGACAAAAAATGGAACGAACCCTATCAAGAAATGAATATATATACATACAAGCACAGAATATGTGCATCTGTCTAAATTAAGTCATATTTTAATGGGTGGATAGTCTGGGAAAACAATATAAAACCTTGGCACAAAAGAAGATTTACTGTAAGAAAAACCCTCGTAAGTACTCTGCATGTTCTAAAATTTAAGAGTTGGGGCAAGAGGTGGTAGAGATAAAAGTTTCCAAATTTTCCCTCAGAGAGAGGGAGGTAGGGGAGAAGAAGGCAAGAAAGGAAATAAATATATTTGGAAGCTCCCAACACACTGGATTAGGGGACTGGGAGGTGAATGATGGCCTCATGGGGGGCAGAAATACTGCTTCTCAGTGGGAAAAGTATTGGCATCTTATATTTCAGTCGTGTGTGCCTGAAAAGAACTAGGAAAGGGAAAGAAAGTATGGATTAAATGGAGAGGCACAGAAAAAGCCCTCCACAGGGCAGCTGAGGGGGGAGTGGGTGGGGTGGAAGATCAATAACATCTTGAGCAAATAAGGAAAAAGAACAAGAGAAAAAAAAAAAAAAAAGAAAGAAAGGGTAAAGCGTCCTTTTTTCCTGCGCGAAGGCATCCGGAGGGCACTGGAAACCCAAAGAGGGCGGGGTGGGCTGAGCTGCCGCGCACCTGCGCTAACAGCAGCAGCCTTCCAGGCCAGACACCTGACAGCGTCCTTGTGTGCAGAGTCGCAGGAGGCGGGTGCAGAGACAGGAAGGGAAGAGGAGCTTCCAGAGGATATTACACTGACCGCAGTCAGACAGAGAAAGGCAAATCCCACATGATACCGTGTGTGTTAAGTCACTTCAGTCATGTCCAACTCTATGCAACCCTAGGGACTATAGCCCGCCAGGCTCCTCTGTCCATGGGGATTCTCCAGGCAGGAGTATTGAGTGGGTTGCCATGCCCTCCTCCAGGGGATTTTCCCAACTCAGGGAATGAACCAGAATCTCCTACGACTCCTGCATTGCAGGCAGATTTGCAGATTCTTTACCACTGAGCCACCGGGAAGGGCCCTGATATCAATTATATGTGGGATCTAAAAATAGTACAAATGAATGATTATACAAAACAGAAGCAGCAGGCTCACAGACTTAGAAAGTAAGCTTATGGTTAACAAAGGGGTGAGGGAAGGAGGGACAAATTAGGAATATGGAATTAACAGATACACACTACTACACACAAAATAGATAAGCAGCAAGGACTTACTGTATAGTACAGGGAACTACATTCACTATCCTGTAATAACCTAAATGGAACACAATCAGAAAAAAAAAAAAAAAAAAGAATGGAATCGCTTTACTAAACACCCGAAACTAACCCAGTATTGTAAATCAAGTACAGTTCAAAAAAAATCACAAAAGCATGACAAGAAGGTGTCAAATAATTACTTCTGACTATGTGGGAAAGTTATGCAAAGTTAAACCTTCTCCACTTTTCTAGCTTGGAACAAAGAAGACTGGGAGCTTGCCATGGTCTCTCTCATCCCACTTCCATCCACTCCTCCCTCATGAATGCTGAGGCCTTCAGTGTTGGAGGAAGGTGAGTGAAAAGTGATTACAGGACAGAAAGAAAAGTTTTATTTCACTAGTAACTACCTGGTATTCGTTTCCATCAGGTTTGAAAATGTGTGATACCGAGATCCTTTCAAGTTTAAACATTTCTGACCACTTCTTCTTATAATTCTAATTTATTCTATTCTGTACCCTGACTCTGAAAAATTTCCAAACTGACTCATGGGATTGATGCCATTACCTTTTCAGTTCATGACGAGTATCTCCAGCTTTCATCCTGTGCAATGTACAGGCATAACCTGAAAAACATCTTCCAGTTAAATGTTTCCCCAGTAGAAAACATCTTATTTTCAGTACACATACTTAATAGGTATATCTCTTAGTAAATCATTTGTCCTCTTATATTTTTAATGGAAAAAATATATACTTATGTTTCCTAAACTCAATATAAAATTTTAAACAACAATCAAAAAAATGCAGGTAAATCTCAAGATACATCTTAAACATAACTGATAGAATGTCAGGATTCTATGTAAGCATATTGAAGATCAGTTTGTATAACAATGGAACACAAACTAAACCCATTTTAACATGCAAAGCAGTTAGTTATCAATAAGTAATAATTTTAAGCTTTTTCATCTAAGCAAGATAATTTTTATTTCTATACAGGCATTTTACTAAGTTTAAGTTATGTTTAAGGAAATTAATAGGGGTTTTAGGGTTAATATTAATTTAGGGTTTCTATTAGGCTTGATAATTCTTTCTCATTTTTTCCTTTAAACAAAATAAGATTTAGGATCTTAATTAGCTCTCTTGCACAAAAAATCTGATTTCCCAAAATGAATTACTAACTAAATGAGAGTTCTCACATTTCCCTACCATCTGGCATCCAATGTCTCAGTTAATACAGAATATGTATTAGCTTTCTAATATGGCAGCCCATTTAAGGCTCAAATTTCTGTGTTAGGGGAATCCTAGTGCTAAAACAGGAGAAGGAAATGGCAACCTACTTCAGTGTTCTTGCCTGGAGAATCCCAGGGACGGTGGAGCCTGGTGGGCTGCCGTCTATGGGGTCGCACTGAGTCAGACATGACTGAAGTGACTTAGCAGCAGCAGCAGCAGTGCTAAAACAAACATGCATCAAGATTTCCGTGACTTGAAAAAATAAATGTTGCCAAACTTGTTACAACAGATGTAACACCTGGCATCTGGTAAAGTGTCATGTCTGGCCTGTGTCTCTACAGGGCCTCATTGTCTCCTTACCAAGCCCTGTGATCACCCTTCCTATCAATAGTGCTGGTCCTAGCCTGTGGAGAAGAGCCACCCCAGGGTTTCCTAGTGATGCTGATGGCTTTCTCAGGCAACATATTCCTGATGTGCTTCAGGAATGATCTCTCTTCTGGATTGTCTCTTAAATATACTCTTGTGGATCTTGTGGCTTCATATAATATGTGCCAAGCAACAGTCCTGTCTCTCTGAGCCCTGTAATCCCATCCTCACTATCTTCCACAGTAACTCAGGCACTTCATGTTACTCAGTATGGGCTATTGCTTTCTCCAGGCTTCTATGAGTCACCCTCTCAGGGATTAGGCTAATCCCCCCAGGTCCATGCCAGAGTTAATGTCCTAAAAGAGCTCATCCAAGAAAATTGGCTCTTGCTCATCCAGCCCCATGCTAAGGCCATGAGTCCTCCACGAAAAGCTCCAAGGGTCTTCCAAACTCTGTAAATGACCTTGGTGGCTACCCAAAGATTCACAATGCCAAGCAAGTCCTGGTTCAAATACTAGGAATGTCCCAACAGCAAGAAGCCATGGGATGCAACATTTGAAGATATAAGAGAAACCACCAGAGCCAGGGACCGAATAAAAGTTACAGCCAGATAGCATAGAATCTGCATCATCCAGGGCTTGAGTGGTTCCTGGTCAACAAAGAGCAGCGGCCCAGCTTTGGGGATCAACAATCTTCTTAGAGAGTAGACCGAAGTCTCCAACTCTGAAGCAGTGAGAACAGATTCTAACCCAGAGCCCAGCAGTAACAGTCATGACTAAGTTGCAGAAATGGCTTTGGTGAAAAAGGCCTCCTGCCCACAACTTGAGGAAATGTTCCTTTTCCCTTGAATGCAAATGATATTTGGAAGAGGAGGATAATAGGCAGGACCTCAGGAGGCTGGAGAGGCAGATGTGATGAGGAGTTAAACTTTGAATTTATTGAATAAACTACCCAAAAGGCACTCATTTAGACTGAGGAACAAAATTCTAAACTGGAATTTAATGACATATTTAATCATTATTGTTTGTCTCCCATTAGGGAAATGGGGGGTTTATGTGCAAAATTATATTCTTTATTAAAAATAAAAGAAGTTTAAAGCCCTGTAGCTTTCCAAAGTATTCATATGCTTATCCTTTTAATAGCTTTTCTTAAATTCTTTTTTTTTTATGGTTCATCTATAAGAGGAGTGGATAAATGATCCAACTGTATTTGAGTCTCCAATATTGACTCTAACGTTTCTTCACTGATAAAATCACATAGTTTGGGGAGATGATTCCAGATCCAGTAATGGTTCTAATTAGTACAACCAGTCACAATACCCACTTCCATTACCAGTAACTTGTTGAGGAGCCCAGAGCAATCACAATAGCATTTTTCCTCAGCAAGAGGCCAGTGACTTGTGTTAGATTAGAATATTAGGGTAAAGGTTTCTCTGGTAGCAAAGAGGTAGAGAATCTGCCTGTCAATGTAGAAGACAGGGGTTCGATCCCTGATCTGGGAAGATCCCATATGCTGAGGGGCCACTAAGCTGGCCCACTATAACTACGGAGCCTGTGCTCTAGGGTCCTAGAACAATAACTAGTGAGCCCAGTGCTGCAGTGACTGAAGCCCACGTGCCCAGAGCCCCTGCTCCCCCGCAAGGGAAGCCGCAGCAATGAGAAGCCCTCACCACGACTAGAGGGAAACCCCTGCTCTCCGCAACTAAAGGAAGCCCTGGCGGCAACCAAGGCCCAGCACACCCAAAGATAAATAAACAGATAATTTTAAACATCATTACATAAAAAAGAACATTCCTATAAAAAAAAATATATATATATATATCTAAGGGTAAATATATTCTATAGATGTGAGAGGGGAGACGTGGACACAAGAAGTCCACTGACTTACAGCAGTCTGTAGTTTACGCCCTGACAGCTGATTTTTCTTTTTTGTAATGCAAGTGCTTGAAATAACCTTTGGTTGCAGAGGCATCCCCTTCAAAAATGGCTGTCTCTCTCCTACAACCGCTCTGCAGCTGCAGGACTAGAGAAAGAGCCAGGTTGCCTTCCCTCTCACCCCAGGAGACTTTGTTTTACATCTCTTGGTTGATTTCGGTTAACTGGCCATCTAGGCTCTTGCTTTTTCTCTTCTCATGCTCTAAATTCCTGCTTTTTAGGTTTTATTCACCAATACAGAGTGAGCCTGAGACATCCTAGGCCTCCACCCTCTACCCCAATAAAAGCAGAACCCCAGGCACACGCCCTCTGTCTCTCTCTCTTTTCCCTTTAACCTCTCTGTGTGGCCTCAGGTGTGCAATGTGATTTCCAGGACCGGTAGGTAATAAACCTTTCTCTTTTTATCCCCCCAAATTTTCCTGCTGGTTACTGCTGAGGGTGCCTTGCAACCTCAGTAAGAACCATAAGCACTGGTAAAGCTGATTTTCCTTAGGCTAAGACTAGGACAAAACACAGCCATTTTACCCCAGGGGAAAGAGCTCAGGAAGAAATGAGTGTTCTACAATGTAGAGTGGATAGATGGAGGAAATCTGAGTCCTCAACGATATAACGGAGCTGCTGAATCTACCAAATGTGAACCCATACAACTTTTGAATTTTTGATATTTCCTTAGGGTTTAAGTCAGTTTGTGTTGGCATTTTGTTATTTAGAGCCAGAAGCACCCCAGTTGATGCACACCAACCAGAAAGGTCAACTTACAATGTTCTTGCAGTCCGTGGTCCCTTTAAGTCAGTGCTATCTCAGACAGAAGACTTGTACTGCCATTCAGCACCGAAGCTTTAACAGGCGTTCACAGAGGCTATTCCTAAAATAGCTTCAGCAATCACCACAGGAGTAGTCAGCTTGTCTCTCCAGCCATAGCTGCTATTCTGTAATTCTATTATAAAGACCAGTGAATTGTTCTCCTTATTGAATTCCTTTTCATAAAAGAAAAAAATTATTTCTTAAATTGCGGAGGGTGTTTTTCAGGAAGAGAGAATATTCTGTACTGACAAACTAACAATAATCTCCAAACCCTCCACTCTGGTAGCGCACATTTTTAAAAAGAAAATGATTACCATCTAGTGACATACTCTTGTAATTTTCATTCACACTGCCTGCTAAAAGCCACAACGGAAGTGCTCCTCTTCAAATGCTCCTTTGTGGAGCTCATTTATAATGTGTAAAAATAGGTAGAAATTACGAAGCATTGTACAAATGAAGAATTTTAGGAAAAAAGTTATATAAATCCAATATACCTAATTATTTTTAAAAGAGAAAGAAAGGGAGGAAAGACCTAGAAGGGTTTGTTTTTTGATGTTTTTTTTGTTTTTTTCTGTACTACTAGAAGAAATAATTACAGACATGTTTGTTGAAATGGTTCTTTATCTTAAATCAGTTTCTGTTTTAATTATTCACATTGGGTATTCAAATATATACTGAAAGAAAGGTAGGATATTGCTGGTAATGTTTTGTTCGCTACATTTGTAGCTGTTTTATTGTGACACTTGTAAGATTACATGTCAGTAAGGAAATTCAAACCGAGAGATTCCTTTGGAACAAAGTGCCAAGTTCTGTTCATTTATCTCAATTCTAAAAGCAGAGACACTCTCAAGGTCAAGGCAGCTTTGGAGTAGGATAATCCAGCTGATGCCTGACTTCAAATAAAGCATTTGTTTATAATATGTGCCTTTAGAATATATCTGCAGAAACAATGCAAATCCTAACTCTAAATTCTGAAATTCTGATCTTAACTTCTAAGAGCTCCCTGTGCCATGCTGATTGTTCATTCAGGATTAACTCCAGAAGAACTGTATTTTTTTAATTTAATTTTTATTTTATATTGGGGTCAGAAGAATTTTAAAGTTAGTATTTTCTTAAAGTTTTTTCAGTGTTGAGAATAGTATTAAAATGATTAGTGAGGAATAAGATGAAAATTCTATTTAAAAACATTCTAAATGTTCATTTGGAAAGAAACAACATTTACCTGTGAGAAAAACAAGACCCTGCATATTTCCTAACATGACATCACTCAATTTTGGTTTTAAATCACTTCTATGAGTGTTTTTTTTTTAATTTATCTTAATTTGTAAAATAAATGAGTTGTTCTAAATAGATCTCTGAATAGTTCCTTAGAGCTATAAGGTATTACTCTGAGAATATACCAAGAAAATATAAAAAGCACATAAAATTCTGGTTTTTATGGCCATCAAATTCTTTTAAATGTTTCCTTGATTTGCTACTTCTAACAATTCAGAAATAAATTCTATTTCAAATTAATTATGTTTTAATTAGCTAATATCAGAATTTTCTTGAACTTGGAGAAGCCACTTCCTGACTTTGAACCTCAATTTTTCATCAATTAAATGGAGGAATGAGAAAGCTGGGTAAAGTTGCTTCTATAGTCTCTACCAACACTGAGATTTATGATTCCACGGACTGATTAAGAGGCACCTACTACAGTATCATTTTTTCTGCTGGAAAGTAGAACTAGAGGCAAAGAATAGAAAAGTTTCTTGCAAATTACTACACATAGCTATCAAAAAGAATATCCAAAATATATTTTTTATAAGTGAAGTTCTAAAAAACTTTAGAATGAGGTTTTCTTATATTGCCTGAATAAATTAAAATTATACAACTCAAAATAACTACTTTGAAGGCATCATCACTCATTTAGAAATAAAATTCCCCAAAATTACTCAGTTAAAAAAATATTCTCCAAATATTCAAGCTCTTGGGGGAATATATATACATAGAACCTCTTCTTGAGAATTAATACTTCACTAAAAAAGACAATTATAAATTCTTTTTAATAAGAAGTATGGCTTTTTGCCATGTAACAGTATAAAAATGTGAAATCCACATATACCAGGCATGTTCTAATAATTTTCTTAAGTGTTCTTGTAATTATCCCATTTGAGTGGGAATGAGAGGAAGGCAGTTGGCAAATAATATATGGAGAATAAATACGCTTGTGTACTAGATGTACTAGTATATGGTTTATGATAATCTCACCTTGAAAAATAATATGAGGTCATACTTATACAGTGTTAGCTACAGATATAGTATTTTAAAGTAACGATTCGTTTTGATGTTTGGCAAAACTAATACAGTGTTTCAGGTTTAAAAATAAAATAAAATAAATAAAGTAAATGTATCAGAGATCATTTGTATTGCTAAATAAGATTTGGTCACAGAGTACTTTAATCCCTTTTTATTGCTAAGTTTCTTGTACATAGGCGAGACAATGCAGCTGAGACTATGGTGATATGGTAACCCAACTTCCCTGAGTGGATTTTAAAAATAAGTTGGATTTTGGAGGTAAAAACCAATGAAAGTTAAGCAGTCTTTGAATAAATCTTGGAGGAAAGAAATCAATGTGCAACAGTTTTCAGTTTCAGTTCAGTCGCTCAGTCATGTCCAACTCTTTGCGACCCCATGGACTGCAGCACACCAGGCCTCCCTGTCCATCACCAACTCCTGGAGTCCACCAAAACCCATGTCCATTGAGCCAGTGATGCCATCCAACCATCTCATCATCTATGCTCCCCTTCTCCTCCTGCCTTCAATTTTTCCCAGCATCAGGGTCTTTTCAAATGAGTTACCTATTCACATCAGGTGGCCAAAGTATTGGAGTTTAAGCTTCAACATCAGTCCTTCCATAAACACCCAGGACTATCTCCTTTAGGATAGACTGGTTGGATCTCCTTGCAGTCCAAGGGACTCTCAAGAGTCTTCTCCAACACCAGAGTTCAAAACCATCAATTCTTCAGCACTCAGCTTTCTTCACAGTCCAACTCTCACATCCATACATGATCACCAGAAAAACCATAGCCTTGACTAGATGGACCTTTGTTGACAAAGTAATGTCTGTGCTTTTTAATATGCTGTCTAGGTTGGTCATAACTTTCCTTCCAAGGAGTAAGCGTCTTTTAATTTCATAGCTGCAATCACCATCTGCGGTGATTTTGGAGCCCAGAAAAATAGTCAGCCACTGTTTCCACTGTTTCCCCATCTATTTCCCATGAAGTGATGGGACTGGATGCCATGATCTTAGTTTTTTGAAAGTTGAGCTTTAAGCCAACTTTTTCGCTCTCCTCTTTCACTTTCATCAAGAGGCTTTTTAATTCCTCTTCACTTTCTGCCATAAGGGTGGTGTCATCTGCATATCTGAGGTTATTGATATTTCTCCCAGCAATCTTGATTCCAGCTTGTGCTTCTTCCAGCCCAGCGTTTCTCATGATGTACTCTGCATATAAGTTAAATCATCAGGGTAACAATATACAACCTTGATGTACTCCTTTTCCTGTTTGGAACCAGTCTGTTGTTCCATATCAGTTCTAACTGTTGCTTCCTGACCTGCATACAGGTTTCCCAAGACGCAGGTCAGGTGGTCTGGTATTCCCATCTCTTTCAGAATTTTCCACAGTTTATTGTGATCCACACATCAAAGGCTTTGGCATGGTCAATAAAGCAGAAATAGATGTTTTTCTGGAACTCTCTTGCTTTTTCAATGATCCAGCGGATGTTGGCAATTTAATCCCTGGTTCTTCTGCCTTTTCTAAAACCAGCTTGAACATCTGGAAGTTCATGGTCCATGTATTGCTGAAGCATGGCTTGGAGAATTGGTACTACTTAAATGAACAGAGAGACTACTGTGATATATATCCTGTTAGTACAGATGGTACCTTCAGAACCCATACAGAAATACTTTGGAGATAATGTGGATTTGGTTTCAGATCACAACAATAAAGTGAGCCTTGCTATAAAGCAAGTCACACAAAATTTTTGGTTTCTCAGTGCATATTAAAGTTATGTTTACAGTATAGTCTATTAAGTGTGTAATGGCAGTGTCTAAAAAATGTACATACCTTCATTAAAAATATTTCATTGCTAGAAAGTACAAACCATAATCTGAGCCTTCAGGGAGCTGCAGTGTTTTTGTGAGTGGAGGGTTTGAAACATTGAGAATTACCATAATGTGACACGGAGAAACCAGGTGAGTGAATGCTCTTAGAAAAACGGCACATATCGCCGTGCTCCACACAGGGTTGCCACACACCTCGATGTGTAATTAGCATGCTCTCTGCAAAGCACAACAAAACACGGCAAAGCAGAAGGGCGGCAGAGGATGAGATGGTTACAGAGCACCACCAATCAAGGGACGTGAATTTGAGTAAACTCCAGAAGACAGCGGATTTCCCAGGGGGTGCTAGTGGTAAGGAATATGCTCGCCAATGCAGGAGACATCAGAGATGCAGGTTTGATTCCTGGGTTGGGAAGATCCCCTGGAGGAAGGCATGGCACCCCACTCCAGGATCCTTGCCTAGAGAATCCCATGGACAGAGGAGCCTGGCAGGCCACGGAGTTGACACGACTGAGGTGACTCCCCATGCACACTGGGGGACAGAATAGGATGGGGAAGCCATGCCATGCTGCAGCCCATGGAGTAGCAAAAATTCTGACACAACTTAGTGATAGAACAGCAATAACACATATAGATAAAACAGCTAATAGTTAGCAGATCAAATTCCAAGATGGACCATTAGCATTATATTCATTTAAAAAAATATTTGTGCCAAAAGAAAAAAAAATACCATATTTTGAGAAAAGTGATAGAACAGGGTTTTTATATCACAACATTCTTTCTTTCCTGTTTATCTTATTTGATGTTCCCTGGTTTTTCCTGTGGTCATGTATGGATGTGAGAGTTGGACTGTGAAGAAGGCTGAGCGCCGAAGAATTGATGCTTTTGAATTGTGGTGTTGGAGAAGACTCTTGAGAGTCCCTTGGACTGCAAGGAGATCCAACCAGTCCATTCTGAAGGAGATCAGCCCTGGGATTTCTTTGAAGGGAATGATGCTGAAGCTGAAACTCCAGTACTTTGGTCACCTCATGCGAAGAGTTGATTCATTGGAAAAGACTCTGATGCTGGGAGGGATTGGGGCAGGAGGAGAAGGGGACGACAGAGGATGAGATGGCTGGATGGCATCACTGACTCGACAGACATGAGTTTGACTGAACTCCGGGAGTTTGTGATGGACAGGGAGGCCTGGCGTGCTGCGATTCATGGGGTCGCAAAGAGTCGGACATGACTGAGCGACTGAACTGAACTGAACTGAGCTTCCTGGATCTGTAGTTTGGTATCCCTAACTAATTTTGTAAAGTTCTCAGTCTATAATTATTCAAATATTTATTTTGCCCTGTTCTTTCTCTTTTTTCTCCTGGTATTTCAATTTTGTATACCTTTTATTGCTGTCCAACACATTCTGGACATATCTGTTCATCTTGCTTTTATTTTTGTTTCCTCTTTGTGTTTCAGTTTAGGAAGTTTCTACTGAGCTACCTTCAAGTTCACTCATTATTTCCTCAGCTGTGAGAAATCTAATAAACCAGTCAAAGGCTTTTGTGCTATTCTTTTTTTCTTGCATTTCCTTTTGTTTCTTTCTTAGAGAGTTTCCATCTGTCTGCTAACATTATCCATCTGGTCTCACATGTTATTGAATTTTTCCATTAGGGTTATTTATATATTAATCATAAGTTCAGTTCAGTTCAGTTCAGTGGCTCAGTCATGTCCGACTCTTTGCGACCCCATGAACCTCAGCACGCCAGGCCTCCCTGTCCATCACAAACTCCCGGAGTTCACTCAGACTCATGTCCATCGAGTCAGTGATGCCATCCAGCCATCTCATCCTCTGTCGTCCCCTTCTCCTCCTGCCCCCAATCCCTCCCAGCATCAGAGTCTTTTCCAATGAGTCAGCTCTTCGGATGAGGTGGCCAAAGTACTGGAGTTTCAGCTTTAGCATCATTCCTTCCAAAGAAATCCCAGGGCTGATCTCCTTCAGAATGGACAGGTTGCATCTCCTTGCAGTCCAAGGGACTCTCAAGAGTCTTCTCCAACACAGTTCAAAAGCATCAATTCTTCAGCGCTCAGCCTTCTTCACAGTCCAACTCTCACATCCATACATGACCACAGGAAAAACCGTAGCCTTGACTAGACGGACCTTTGTTGGCAAAGTAATGTCTCTGCTTTTGAATATGCTATCTAGGTTGGTCATAACTTTCCTTCCAAGGAGTAAGTGTCTTTTAATTTCATGGCTGCAGTCACCATCTGTAGTGATTTTGGAGCCCAGAAAAATAAAGTCTGACACTTTCCCCTGTTTCCACATCTGTTTCCCATGAAGTGATGGGACCAGATGCCATGATCTTCGTTTTCTGAATGTTGAGCTTTAAGCCAACTTTTTCACTCTCCTCTTTCACTTTCATCAAGAGGCTTTTTAGTTCCTCTTCACTTTCTGCCATAAGGGTGGTGTCATCTGCATATCTGAGGTTATTGATACTTCTCCTGGCAATCTTGATTCCAGCTTGTGTTTCTTCCAGTCCAGCGTTTCTCATGATGTACTCTGCATATAAGTTAAATAAGCAGGGTGACAATATTAATCATAGCTATGCTAAATTCCTTGTCTGATAGTCCCAACACCTGTGTGCTTTCTGGATGTAGTTCTGAGGCTTGCTTTGGTCCTCAAAATGTATGTTTATTGCCTTTTAGCTTACCTTGGAAATTTTGTTGAAAGTTGGATATGTTTATCAGGTAATAGATACTCAAATAAATAGGACTTCAGTATAAAGATTTACATTAATATGATTAGGAGCTGAGTTGTGTGTAAGGTTTGTTACAGCTATAGGTAACAAAGACTTCAAATTCTTCTACTGTTGTTTTTGCTTTCTGACTTGGGATTTTTTGCTTCTTCTTATTGCTCAAAGATAGTTTGCATCTTGCAACTCTTTCAGCTATACTCTACTCTTCATATACTAGAGGTCTTTGGGTGTGATGATGACTCATGGGGAAGAGGGCACATTCAATAACATTCCAACTAAGACTCAGTCTTTTAGTGAGCCAGTGTCTTGAGGGTGTAGTCTCCACAAGTATGTCTATCCCTCCTCCAGGCATATAACTTGTTTCCCTCTTTACTTATACTCTTCCCTGCTACAGTATTCTCAATATATTTCCTTAAAACCCTCTTCCATGTCGAGTTTGATTTTTTATGTTGTTTTGAATAATTTAGTGTTGTTCATGTTTGCCTGGACTGGAAGAAACACAAGCTGGAATCAAAATTGCCAGGAGCAATATCAATAACCTCAGATATGCAGATGACACCACCCTTATGGCAGAAAGTGAAGAGGAACTCAAAAGCCTCTTGATGAAAGTGAAAGTGGAGAGTGAAAAAGTTGGCTTAAAGCTCAACATTCAGAAAACAAAGATCATGGCATCTGGTCCCATCACTTCATGGGAAATAGATGGGGAAACAGGGGAAAGTGTCAGACTTTATTTTTCTGGGCTCCAAAATCACTACAGATGGTGACTGCAGCCATGAAATTAGAAGACGCTTACTCCTTGGAAGGAAAGTTATGACCAACCTAGATAGCATATTCAAAAGCAGAGACATTACTTTGCCAACAAAGGTTCGTCTAGTCAAGGCTACGGTTTTTCCTGTGGTCATGTATGGATGTGAGAGTTGGACTGTGAAGAAGGCTGAACACTGAAGAATTGATGCTTTTGAACTGTGGTGTTGGAGAAGACTCTTGAGAGTCCCTTGGACTGCAAGGAGATACAACCTGTACATTCTGAAGGAGATCAGCCCTGGGATTTCTTTGGAAGGAATGATGCTAAAGCTGAAACTCCAGTACTTTGGCCACCTCATGCGAAGAGTTGACTCATTGGAAAAGACTCTGATGCTGGGAGGGATTGGGGGCAAGAGGAGAAGGGGACAACAGAGGATGAGATGGCTGGATGGCATCACGGACTCAATGGACGTGAGTCTGAGTGAACTCCGGGAGTTTGTGATGGACAGGGAGGCCTGGTGTGCTATGATTCAGGGGGTCGCAAAGAGTCGGACACGACTGAGCGACTGATCTGATCTGATCTAATGTTTGTCTGCTATTTTTTCCCCTAGGTGAGATAGGAAAGTTGAATCTGGGCGACTTTGCTCCCTGAGCTGTGATAAGTTTTCAGAATTTGCTCTCTGGCAAATTCATTCCCCCTGGGGTCCAGGCTTTATAGGGAGAAAAGCCTGAGTGAGTTTTCAGAATGGTTATTACACCCCTCCTCCAACCAGGGCTGGGAGGAGATGTTTCTCAAAGGCTCACTTGGAGAACTTGGTGGGTTCCTGCAGTGAAAGACTGATGAAGTACAAGACCCACCTACTGACTGCAGCAACTGGGATTTTTTTCACTCTGATGTTAGCCCACATTCAGGCCCAGCAATTCTTCAAAATAGCCACTAAACTTTTCCTACCATCATTTAAATTCCAAAGGTTTCTGCTCCAGGTAAGCCAACCTCAGGAGCTATCTGTGTCTTCCTGCATCTGACTATCCAGAGTTTAGGGTGAACATTTGTCCAAAGATCAGATCTCTGATGGGTCCAAAAAACACCTGACTTTCAGTTTTCCCTACTTTTTCTTCTTTTCATGTCAGAACAAGGAACCGCAGTCTCTAACACTTCATTTTGGTTTGTGTCCCTCCATCTATCTTCTTTTCTAAGTCTTTTTTTCTTAAGTGTTCAATTTGATCAAACTATGCAGATAAATTAGAAATTATGCAGAAAGTTTTATCTTCAATTTCCCTAATTAGTTCAGTGAGGCATGAAATGGCTAAATGCAAAACACTGATTCACCAAATCCTGGAGTTTTACTGAGGAAGATATGAAGTTTTAGTTCGATTGTCCAAATGAGAACTAATAGGAACTCTATTGGTCATGACCTTAGTGTCACTGGGACATTGAAAGCAGTTCTTGTGGTCTTTAGATTTAACTTTCACAATCAGAAATAGTGATATCAGTCTAGAAAAAAACAGACAAGTGCTCTGATCTGTAGCAGGTGACAAGGATGACGTTCTAAGTCAGGTTACTTGTGATGACTGATCTCACCAGAATTAGACTTAATAGAAAGTTGACCTTCAAACACAGACTGCTATGGTCAATCCTGCTGCCCTGGTGGCTCAGCTGATAAAGAATCCACCTTCAATGTGGGAGATCTGGGTTTGATCCCTGAGTTGGGAAGATCCCCTGAAGAAAGGAAAGGCTACCCATGCCAGTATTCTGGCCTGGAGAATTCTGTAGACTGTATAGTCCATGGGTTTGCAAAAAGTCAGACACAACTGAGCAACTTTCACTTTCACTTTCATTGCCAATCCTATCCCACTAGAAAAGAAAGAGTTATGTAATTTAATTTTTTATCTTCCCTAAAATCATAGATTTTGATATTTTATTTTTTGTTACATGCTACTTGTGTTTTGCTATTAAAGCACTTTATAAATGAGAACTCTTTCTTATAGTATAGCTTAGATGAGCCTTTATATATGCTTACTATATATTGGAGAAGGAAATGGCAACCCACTCCAGTGTTCTTGCCTGGAGAATCCCAGGGATGGGGGAGCCTGGTGGGCTGCAGTTCATGGGGTCGCTGAGGGCCAGACGCGATTGAGCGACTTCACTTTTACTTTTCACTCTCATGCATTGGAGAAGGAAATGGCAACCCACTCCAGTGTTCTTGCCTGGAGAATCCCAGGGATGGGGGAGCCTGGTGGGCTGCCGTCTATGGGGTCGCACAGAGTCGGCCACAACTGAAGCGACTTAGCATAGCATAGCATAGGATATATAGCATGTCTCAATCATATTTAAATTATTCACTACTCTGGAAAACTGAAATTTTTTAACTACTTAACTGGTAAAATCAAGATCCATAAAAATTGATTCTTGTACCTGAAAATTACTGCAAGATATAGAAGCAATTGCTACATATTTTTGTTTTAAAATGTAAGTTTATATTGTAATTTTTATTATATTATATATATTAATTTTGCATTCAAAACTTTGAAACTCAAATTATGAGTATACAGTGCAATCATCAATTTAAACCACATTAACTAAATCTGTTAAGTATTTATTATTAAATAGAAACTCCACTCCTCACCCCAACCACAAAGCAGAGGATTGTTTATAAACAATACTTGGCTTAGTAAAAGTAAGTGAGACTTGAAATGTGCAGTGCCTGAGTCCACATTCAACAATTTATATTTCTAAGTCATTCTCAAAATTTTAGTCTAATGAATAATATTTGTAAGAAGATTGAAAATAAGTCAGATCCTGCTCACCAATAGGTTTTCATCTTGCTCTGAAAAAATTAACATCAATCTTTTTTTTGTTCAACTCTTGGCTATTTAGAGGCTGGCAGTGAGCATCAATGGAGGTCTATTCACAAATGGTCTTTTAACTTCCTGCCACCTGTCCTCTAGGAAGAGACTTTATACCAGCAGCAGCTTAATTATCAGGTACTAAACAGATGGGAACAATTTTTAGTAACTACCAATTTAATCAGATTTGGAGTAACAACTTAACTATGAAAAACCTCTGTCTTAAAGCCCCCTATATTATTTGTTCTTCATGTGCATTGAAAGTGAAAGTTTCAGTCACTTAGTCATGTCTGAGTGTTTGTGACCCAATGGACTATAGCCCACCAGGTTCCTCTGTCCACGGAGTTCTCCAGGTAAGAGTACTGGAGTAGATTGCCATGACCTTCTCCAGGGAATCTTTCCACCCAGGGATCAAACCTGAGTATCCCGCATTGCAGCAGATTCTTTACCATCTGAGCTTCATGTGCGTTAATTCACTATTTTTCTTTTCTCTTTTTTTTTTAGTAAAAGATACATAGATCTGGCAATTTTCACTTTAACAAGCATATCATGTCGCTCAGTTGTGTTCCACTTTTTGTGACCCCATGGACTTCAGAACACCAGGCCTCTTTGTACATCACAAACTCCCAGAGATTACTCAAACTCATGACCATTGAGTCAGTGATGCCATTCAACCATCTCATCCTCTGTCGTCCCCTTCTCCTCCAGCCTTCAATCTTTCCCAGCATCAGGGTCTTTTCAATGGGTCAGTTCTTCATATCAGGGACCAAATAATGGAGTTTCACCTTCAGCATCTGTCCTTCCAATGAACACCCAGGACTGATCTCCTTTAGGATGACTGCATCAATCTCCTTGGAGTCCAAAGGACTCTCAAGTATCTTCTCCAAAACCACAGTTCAAAAGCATCAATTCTCTGGTGCTCAGCTTTCTTTATAGTCCAAATCTCACATCCATACATGACTACTGGAAAAACCAAAGCCTTGACTAGAGGGACCTTTGTTGACAAAGTAATGTCTGTGCTTTTTAATATGCTGTCTAGGTTGGTCATAACTTTCCTTCAAAAGAGTAAACGTCTGTTAATTTCATGGCTGCAATCACCATCTGCAGTGATTTGGAATTCAAAAAAAATAAAATAAAATAAAGTCTGTCACTGTTACCATTGTTTCCCCATCTATTTGCCATGAAGTGATGGGACCAGATGCCACGATCTTAGTTTTCTCAATTTTGAGTTTTCAGCCAGCTTTTTCACTTTCCTCTTTTACTTTCATCAAGAGGCTCTTTACTTCCTCTTTGCTTTCTGCCATAACTGTGGTGTCATCTGCATATCTGAGGTTATTGATATTTCTCCTGGCAATCTTGATTCCAGCTTGTGCTTCATCCAGCCCAGCGTTTCTCATGATGTACTCTGCATAGAAGTTAAATAAGTAGGGTGACAATATACAGCCTTGACATACTCCTTTCCGATTTGGAACCAGTCCATTGTTCCATGTCCAGTTCTAGCTGTTGCTTCCTGACCTGCATACTGATTTCTCAGGAGGCAGGTGATGTGGTCTGGTATTCCCATCTCTTTCAGAATTTTATACTGTTTGTGGTGATCCACATGGTCAAAGGCTTTGGCATAGTCAATAAATCAGAACCAGATGTTTTTCTGGAACTGTCTTGCTTTTTCAATGATCCAGCAGATGTTGGCCATTTAATCTCTGGTTCCTCTGCCTTTTCCAAATCCAGCTTGAACATCTGGAAGTTCATGGTTCACGTACTGTTGAAGCCTCATTTGGAGAATTTTGAGCATTACTTTTACACTTGTGCAGTACTTTGAACATTCTTCAGAATTGCTTTTCTTTGGGATTGGGATGAAAACTGACCTTTTCCAGTCCTGTGGCCACTGCTGAGTTTTCCACATTTGCTGGCATATTGAGTGCAGCACTTTCACAGCATCATCTTTTAGGAGTTGAAATAGCTCAACTGGAATCTCATCACCTCTAGCTTTGTTCATAGTGATGCTTCCTAAGGCCCACTTTACTTCACATTCCAGGTTTTCTGGCTCTAGGTGAGTGATCACACCATCATGATTATCTAGGTCGTGAAGATCTTTTTTGTATAGTTGTTCTGTGTATTCTTACCACCTCTTCTTAATATCTTCTGCTTCTGTTAGGTCCATACCATTTCTGTCCTTTATTGAGCCTATCTTTGCATTAAATGTTCCCTTGGTATCTCTAAGTTTCTTGAAGAGATCTCTAGTCTTTCCCATTCCATTGTTTTTCTCTATTTCTTTGCATTGATCACTGAGGAAGGCTGTCTTATCTTTCCTTGCTATTCTTTGGAACTCTGCATTCAAAGGGGTTTATATTTCTTTTTCTCCTTTGCTTTTCACTTCTCTTCTTTTCACAGCTATTTCTAAGGCCTCCTCAGACAACCATTTTCCCTTTTTGAATTTATTTTTCTTGGGGAAGGTCTTGATCCCTGCCTCTTGTACAATGTCTCAAACCTCCGTTCATAGTTCATCAGGCACTCTGTCTATCAGAACTAATCCCTTGAATCTATTTGTCACCTCCACTGTATAATCATATGCAATTTGATTTAGGTCATACTTGAATGATCTAGTGGTTTTCCCTACTTTCTTCAATTTAAGTATGAACTTGTCAATAAGGATTTCATGATCTGAGCCACAGTCAGCTCCTGGTCTTGCTTTTGCTGACTGTATAGAGCTTCTCCATCTTTGGCTGCAAAGAATATCATCAGTCTGATTTTGGCATTGACCCTCTGGTTATGTCCATGTGTAGAGTCTTATCTTATGTTGTTGGAAGAGGGTGTGTGTTCTCTTGGCAAACCTCCTGGCCTTTGCCCTGCTTCATTCTGTACTCCAAGGCCAAATTTGCCTGTTACCAGGTATTTTTTGACTTCCTATGTTTGCATTCCAGTCTGCTATAATGAAAAGGACATCTTTTGGGGGTGTTAGTTCTAGAAGGTCTTGTAGGTCTTCATAGAACCGTTCAGCTTCTTCAGCATTACTGGTCAGGGCATAGACTTGGATTACCATGATATTGAGTGGTTTGCCTTGGAAATGAACAGAGATCATTCTGTCTTTTGAGATTACATCCAAGTACTGCAGTTTGGACTCTTTTGTTGACTATGAGGGCTACTCCATTTGTTCTAAGGGATTCTTTCCCAAAGTAGTAGATATAGGTCATCTGAGTTAAGTTCACCCATTCCAGTCCATTTTAGTTCACTGATTCCTAAAATGTCAACATTCACTCTTGCCATCTCCTGTTTGACCACTTCTAATTTGCCTTGATTCATGGACCTAACATTCCAGGTTCCTATGCAATATTGCTCTTTATAGCATCAGACTTTACTTCCATCACCAGTCACATCCACAACTGGGTGTTGTTTTTGCTTTGGCTCTGTCTTCATTCTTTGTGGAGCTATTTCTCCACTGATCTCCAGTAACATATTGGGTACCTACCGACCTGGGGAGTTCATCTTTCAGTGTCCTATCTTTTTGCCTTTTCATACTCTTTATGGGGTTCTCAAGGCAAGAATACTGAAGTGGTTTGCCATTCCTTTCTCCAGTAGACCACGTTTATAGTTTATTATTTCAATTATATATTTTTGCATAATGACTTTTCTACAAACCCTGATATAAAGATTGAAAACCACACCAAAGCAGAACATGTCCTGAAACACAGCTAAACAGGAAAGGTGCTGTTGTCTGTCAGAAACTGTTGTCTCCAGCATTCACAAAATCATGTTGTTAATATCCACTTTATTAGAGATACCAAGGGAACATTTTATGCAAAGATGGACTCAATAAGGGGCAGAAATGGTAGGGACCTAACAGAAGCAGAAGATATTAAGAAGAGGTGGCAAGAATACACAGAAGAACTGTACAAAAAAAGGTTTTCATGACCCAGATAATCACAATGGTGTGATCACTCACCTAGAGCCAGACAACCTGGATTGTGAAGTCAAGTGGGCCTTAGAAAGCATCACTACAAACAAAGCTAGTGGAGGTGATGGAATTCCAGTTGAGCTATTTCAGATCCTGAAACATAATGCTGTGAAAGTGCTGCACTCAATATGCCAGCAAATTTGGAAAACTCAGCAGTGGCCACAGGACTGGAAAAGGTCAATTTTCATTCCAATCACAAAGAAAGGCAATGCCAAATAATGCTCAAACTACCACACAATTGCACTCATCTCACACGCTAGTAAAGTAATGCTTAAAATTCTCCAAGCCAGGCTTCAGCAATATGTGAACCATAAACTTCCAGATGTTCAAGCTGGTTTTAGAAAAGTCAGAGGAACCAGATATCAAATTGCCAACATTTGCTGGATTATCGAAAAAGCAAGAGAGTTCCAGAAAAACATCTATTTCTGCTTTATTGACTATGCCAAAGCCTTTGACTGTGTGGATCACAACAAACTGTGGAAAATTCTTAAAGAAATGGGAATACCAGACCACCTGACCTGCCTCCTGAGGAATCTGTATGCAGCTCAGGAAGCAACAGTTAGAACTGATATGGAACAACAGACTGGTTCCAAATAGGAAAAGGAGTACGTCAAGGCTGTATATTGTCACCCTGCTTATTTAACTTATATGCAGAGTACATCATGAGAAATGCTGGGCTGGAGGAAGCACAAGCTGGAATCAAGATTGCTGGGAGAAATATCAATAACCTCAGATAGACAGATGATACCACCCTTATGGCAGAAAGTGAAGAAGAACTAAAGAGCCTCTTGATGAAAGTGAAAGAAGAGACTGAAAAAGTTGGCTTAAAGCTCAACATTCAGAAAATTAAGATCCTGGCATCTGGTCCCATCACTTCATGGCAAATAGATGGGGAAACAGTGGAAACAGTGTCAGACTTTATTTTTTTGGGCTCCAAAATCACTGCAGATGGTGATTGCAGCCATGAAATTAAAAGATGGTTATTCCTTGGAAGGAAAGTTATGACCAACCTAGACAGCATATTAAAAGGCACAGACATTACTTTACCAACAAAGGTCTGCCTGATCAAGGCTACGGTTTTCCAGTGGTCATTTATAAATGTGAGTGTTGGACTATAAAGAAAGCTGAGTGCAGAAGAATTGATGCTTTTGAACTGTGGTGTTGGAGAAGACTCTTGAGAGCCCCTTGGACTGCAAGGAGATCCCACCAGTCCACCCAAAAGATCAGTCCTGGGTGTTCATTGGAAGGACTGATGTTGAAGCTGTAACTTCAACACTTTGGCCACCTGATGTGAAGAGCTGACTCATTGGAAAAGACCCTGATGCTGGGAAAGATTGAGGGCAGGAGGAGAAGGGGATGACAGAGGATGTGATGTTTGGATGGTATCACCGACTCAATGGACATGGGTTTGGGTGGGCTCAGGGAGTTGGTGATGGACAGGAAGGTCTGGCATGCTGCAGTTCATGGGGTCACAAAGTGTTGGACATGACTGAGCAACTGACCTGAACTGAACTGAACTGAATATCCACTTAGGTCAGAGAGGAAAGTAAAATCTGTTATGATCTTACCATACGGAGAAGTAAGCACCACTTTCTTCCACTTTCAATGAAACTTCACTTTTTCTGATTCAGGCCAACACAATCCTTTCAGTTTTGTAAAAAAGTTTTCTTTTTCATTGAACTGCTGAAACAAAAGCCACATTTCAGATTCTCAGGCTTTTGCACTAGCAAACATAAAATTATTTTAGTAGAATAAAACTTTTGAAACTGTTTTGGTATGTTAGTAAATTAACAATTTTTTCTTTAGTCCAAGGGAAAAAAATCAGCAGTTTTAATATATTTATAACAAAATCTGTACGATTTTAGACTATTCTTAAGGCAATGCAAATGCCCCCTGCCACCCCACACTGAGATCAGACACACTTTCCTAACAACCTTGAAATGTTCTACTATAAATATTTATTAATATTTTGAGAGGAGTCATATTTTACTAGTGGTAGATTTTAAACCAGTCTACAAATGCAATTTTACTTGAACTCAGCTGGGAGCTTCAGGAGATATAATCAATATAACTGCACTATAATTGAATTGCAAAAAAAAAAAAAAAAGAAAGAAATACTGAATAACACAATTTGATCCAAAAGAGTTCTTTTTAAGGGAAAACTTTTTAGAGTATGATGGGAAGTGAAACTTCTAGAATGGCTTGATTATTTTTTAATTACATGGCAATCTGGAAGTCCTATGTCTAAATGCAGAGAATGCCTTGGGCTTCCCCAGGCAGAGATTGTATTGATTTCTGCATCAGGCCCTGAACAGATGGATGTGGGTCATAGTATCTTATGCCAGAAATCAATGCCATTTGACTCCATCATTTTCCAAGCAATAAATATTCTGTTGTAACTGGTGCTGCTATTTTAGTGCCATCTATATTTAAATTCTAAACACAATGTCAACCTATTAAATATTCTGTATTCTATTCCCACAAGAAAGTAAATGAAAGAGATCATTTAAAAAAAAAAAAAAAAGAAAGGCAGGGCTGCCAGCGTCAGTATAGAAATTATATTTTAAAAAAGCTCTTTTCTCTATTCCTATCAAATTTCAGCTCAAGAATGTTATAGTAAAGATGCCTAAGAAAACCTCTGGACAATGACATCAGGAAATGTTCCAGACGAAAATATATCTAATGTGCATTCCATCTGGTGCTTGCCTGAAAGCAAACTTCAGAGAGAACCAGACTATAGCCAGCTGCTTTCTCAAGTGGCACCCAAAGGACCTTCTGTATCCTTCACTGTTACCCCACGCTTGAATGAATCTTTTACTCAGGCATGATTTCTGTTATCAGAAATCAGAGATCTTTGATTTATGGTACACTAACTTATGACCCCAGCAGAGACCAGTAACTTTTAGCCTCTGTTCTTGTAAGACTTAATAAATACCTTCCTTGTTAGTAACCATGTTCAAGAAAGAAGTACTGTCTTAGCAAAGAGAATTTCTCAAGGCATTTGTTTTACTTTTTGAAAACTTTGATTTTGTTTTGTGTCTCTTTTGAAATGATAGAATTCGTGATTGAGAAAGACCTGTAACTTTCCATTTCCATTCACTTTCTCCTTCATCTTAGAAATAACAGAAGAACAAGATGGCTGAGTCCTCATGTATATTTTGTCTTCTTTTAATACCTCTTGAATTCCTGAAAATGCATCCTATATTGAAAACCAAATAAGGATAGAAAATGTTTTGAATGACATATAGATAGAAAGGGACTGGAGGAATTATTGTCAGACCACATTTTGTATATTTTACTTCATATGATTATGAGTCTGTAGCATCTATGAAACTTGGAAGCTTAGGTCTCAAATTCTGTTCAAATAACCACAAAGTTCAAAATTAAAACAAATAAACACACTATCTGAGCTTCTGCCAATCACTGACTTGTAAATATGAAATGTGTATAAAGTATATAAACCATGCATGCTGTTGCAAAATATGCTTTGTTTAATTTTAAAACCGGTAGCTAACATGCATGGGATGTTTACAGCAGATACTTTCTAAGTTCTTTATGTAACTAATGTCATTTATTCTGTGAAAGTAATAAATACTCCTAATCTACAAATGTTACTTTATAGTTGGGATACAAAGGGGTCAAATGCTTTGTCCAACTCACCATAACTGTATGCAGTTAGAAATGGGGATCCATTTTGGACATGTAGGCTTTTGAAAGTGAACAATTAAATAGACTTAAGTTCCAGCCTCTAGGTTTAAAATTTCAGTCTCAAAAATGATCCAAAGTTATGCAAATTAAATTACAGATAATCTCTATTCATTCCCACCAGATGTGAGAATCCCTTGAATCATTTCTTTGAAACTTCTGAATTTTTATAAATTCCAAAGCTGTTTATTCTTACAAAGTTCATCCTTATACACTCCTGTTCAGAATAGCTTTGCTTATTTTTCCAAACTTTTACAGAAGAATGCCATTTCTCTTTGGCGCTATTTGATCTTCAGTTTTCTCACCTGATGATGTGTTCCACAGACAGAGTACTTCTGTTTCAACTCTTGAAATCACTAGCTTCCTGGGATGAGAGATGGTACTTATGTATCTAAGAAGAAAATGTCAAGTTACTCCTTCATTGTCAAAACTGTCAGACAATGTTGAAGTTGAATGTAAGAGTTTGGCTTACAGTGCTTGAGCTCGTTAAAATGGCCCTTTCACACCCCTGTCTCAAAAAGACCACACTCTGGGCATGCTGCATCGTCCTCTCCCTGCTCATGTCCTCAGCCCTGACTTGTGGGGTTCACAGCAATACAGAGGTTAAATGGGTTGGAAAAGTACAAAATCCCTGGGGAAAAGGTTATGCTGTTTCTCTACAGAGGAAAGAGAAAGTTGAAATATTAATGAATAATCCTATTGGAAGATAATAATGCTGAAAGGGATTTCATTTGATAAATGGTGTAGACTTCAGACACGACTTAGTGACTGAACAACAACAAAGTAGGAAAAAAAGAGTAAAAATGAATGCTTGCATGAATAAGTCTCACATCATAAGCACAGTGCCATTCTATGCTAAAGAGTCACATTTTCTACCCCAGTTTTTGTATTGGTGGGACATTCTCTGCTACTCTGTTATTACACAATGATAAAATAGACCCTATTTGAAATAACCATTGACAGTGGCATATCTAATAGAAACAAAATGACTCAGAAAGTCTCTAATTTACTACCCAAAGGAGACAAATTGTTACTTAGGGAGCAATAGTAACAGCAGTTACTATTGTAGAAGTATGGGCAGTTATATGTATGGAGGTTCAGGATGGGGAACACATGTATCCCCGTGGCAGATCCATGTCATTGTATGGCAAAACCACTACAATATTGTAAAGTAATTAGCCTCCAATTAAAATAAATAAATTTATATTTTAAAAAAACCAACTTGGTCTATGAGTCACAACTTGTTTATGAACCAAAGCATCTCCTTAAGAAGATTTTCTTGGTGGTTGTTTTTGTTTGAATTTAGGAATGTGTGTAATCAGATAAGTTAGGGAAAGATGGCCATGTTCTATCCTGACAGAGATGCTGGCCTCAGCATGCTGATGGCCGCAAAAATGAGTCTCTGCAGCATTACGAGGACCTCCCTGGTGGCTCAAATGGTACAGAATCTGCCTGCAATGCAGGAGACCCAGGTTCGATCCCTGTCAGGAACAACCTCTGGAGAAGGGAATGGCAACCCACTCCAGTATTGTTGCCTGGAGAATTCCAAGGACAGAGGAGTCTCCCTAAATGAAATTAGTTTAACTCTTGACATCAAGTAGGTAAGCTGTGATATTTCAATTATAATAGGATATTAAAATGTGCAGTTTGCCAGAGTTTCTTAAGAACATTCTTTGGTTGATCATTTTTTCCTAATCTGTTCATTATTTCCCAATGTATTTTCCAGACAGCATTATTTATCCTTTCAAAGTACAAATATTTAAAAAATTGTGTGATTATAAATAATCATTCAACTTGAAATCTGCACCATTAGCTGTAAAACTGATTGCACAGGATATAATTATTAACTAAGTATTTAATTCCTTTCTATAAAACTTCTAGATTAGAGGAAAAAATGGAATATAGTTTGGTTTATAGTATTTATTATTTTAATATAGTATTAGGAGTTACTTAACTGGTCTTCATCTGTTTTGTATCTACTTTTATAACACTTCAGTGTTTAAGAAGGATCCAATCTTTATGAAAATGTCACTGTCATGCATATTTTGATAATTATGGTCATCCTCAACTCTACCTCACTGTTATACACCCTCAATTGCTTCCAACAAAACCGTTTAGGGCTCAATTCTTGTTTCCTAAACAACTCATCATCAAACATGAAAATAACCGTTTTATTTTCAGATCTTTCCTTTGTAATAAATTGCTATAAGTCCCGAATTTGTTGCTTTCTGACATTTCCACACCACTTGAATAATGCATGCTAATATGGTCCTAAAGAATCAACAAACATATTTTTAAATTATGCCGTACCTACCCCATGCTCACAGGCTGCGCCTCAGGAAACTGGTACTCGATAAATGTTCTGCAAATAACAAAATGTATTTTTGCCAGTAGCATGCTGGTTAAGATTTTTCTGAATCAATCACTTCCCCTAAGAAATAAGAAACTCATCAACACAGAGATATAGCCCAGCGATACTGTTGAGTGCAGAGATGATAAATATGAGAGCTCTAAAGAGAAAACAATTCAGTGATTAAAAATCTGAAAATCAACCCTGAAGCCAAATAGCCCCTTCTTATTCTTAACCAGATCTATGTTATCACAGCGAAAACCTGTTTGGGCCTAAAGGTTTTAATCTCCTTGTAGCCCAGAAATCCATTTAGCAGGGCATCTGCACACCTCCTGGGTGCCTTGATGCAGAAAAAACACTGAATCAATTGTTTCAGTTCTGTCTGATTTGGTCACTGCCACAGAGCTGTGGACTAAGGTTGCTTTTTCTGTTTTGTTTATAAACAAATATTGCTTGGACAGAAAAGAAGCTGAGATGACATTAATTTTTCTATATTCTCTTTAATTATTAGCACTGCTATGAGATAAAATGGCAGATCCAGAAGCAATGATTTTAAACTGAATCCAGATTGAATTAATATTCAACTTAGTTTCATTGTTATGATTAGAGGGTTTTTTCTTCTCCTCTTCAAAGATTTCCTTCTAATCAAAAACACATTAATTATATTTTTGTCCTAACTCAGTTTTATTGCTTATAATAATTGTGGTAAGGAATAGGGCTATATTTTTCCCAATTAGAAAGAGATAGAATTTACATACCAAATGTAACAAGGAAGTTGAAAAAATTAATTTGAATAATAATTTAAAATATATACTAGGAATTCAAACTCTGGTTTGGATATATGCATGGCAGCCGTTACTTCACTGCAAAAAAAGACTAGAAAAAATACATTAAAACAAATAGACTTTTTTAAGCCACATAAGAGTTTTGCATGAAAATGATTTTAAACTGTTGCTCAGAAAGCTAGCAGAAACTGGAAGCTGCTCACCTCCACAGGATAGTTTCTAAGCATACCTGGGAAATTGTCCTATTGTAGGTAAAGGAACTCCTGAGAGGTAAATGGAACCGAGTAGGGACTTAATGGCCACCTACTCTGATGTGGTAAACAGGGATTTGGAGGAGATCCAAACCTCAAAACATTTTCTCCCTGCTCCCTGATTCTCTACCATGGCTTTGGCTGAGTGTGTGCCAGTATGTGATGGAAAAGCAGACAGATATTACCCCCTCAGTGTTTAGCTCCCAAAGCCTTGCATGTTGCAAAACATTCAGGACAAATGTTGCTATCATGGTTCTTTAAAGAACCAAGGAAAAAAACAAATCTTGACATCAAGTTATTAGAAACCCAAAGTCAACCCAATTAAGTTAAAGTTACAACTAAGTCCCAGTTCAAATCAACTCCTGCTTGAAGTGATCTGGCCTTCATCCTAGCTTGCTGGTAGAGAAATGCTTGCTCCTTCTAGGAGAAAATGCCATCCTCCATGAGCTTTATGATTTGTTTACACACAGTGTGCAGTGTACACAAAACATTTCAAGATATGCAAAGGGAACATAAGGGAAAGAAGGGTCAGCTGATACAAAACACAGAAGGTCAGATGTAGGGATTAAAGAACGAGTACTCAAGTTAACCATTATTAACATGAAAGAAATGGAGCATTTAAACAGGAATGAAGTTTTGGATATTTGAGAACATTTACAATACTGTAGGAATTCATTATGTAATGATGTAAATTAGATGTAAATTAGAATATGTCAGGTGAGTTTAGCAGTATACTGGATATAGCAGAAGGAAGGATCAGGAAACTACATAGCAGTAGAACTTACACAAAGTGAGGCATGGAGAAAAATGACAATATAAAAACAATATGAGAGATATGTGGACAACATTACATAATTTAGTATGTTGTAAAATCATGCATCATAAAAAGATGAGAGGAAAAAAGAGCAAAAATACTAGAGAAAATAATGGCTAAATGGTTGCCAATATACAATCAAAAAGATCACTAAAACATAACTGAAATAATACATTTAAATCATCAAAAATAAAATATTTCACCGATCAAGAAATATTATCTAGAAAGTAAAAAGGCAAGAATCCAGCTGGAAGAAAATATTTGCAATATATAGAACTGCTGCTACTGCTGCTGCTGCTAAGTCGCTTCAGTCATGTCCAACTCTGTGCGACCCCATAGACGGCAGCCCACCAGGCTCCCCTGTCCCTGGGATTCTCCAGGCAAGAACACTGAAGGGGTTGCCATCTCCTTCTCCAATGCATGAAAGTGAAAAGTGAAAGTGAAGTCGCTCAGTTATGTCCGACTCCTAGCGACCCTATGGACTGCAGCCTACCAGGCTCCTCTGTCCATGGGGTTCTCCAGGCAAGAGTACTGGAGTGGGTTGCCATTGCCTTCTCCTATACAGAACTGACCAGGATTTAAATCCAGAACAGAAAAAAGAATTTCAATAAGTAAATCAGAAAGAGACAACTCAATTCTAAACATAGTCAAAAACTTGAGCAGATGTGAAAAAAGGATAGTATCATACGTTCAAGGGTGAGATGAACTGGGACGATAGAATTGACACGTAGACACTACCATGTGTGAAATATATAGCTAGTAGGAATCTGCTGTGTATAATACAGGGAGCTCAGCCTGGTGCTCCGTGATGACCTAGAGGGGTGGAGTGAGGGGAGGGATGGGAGACTCAAGAGGAAGGAGATATATAACTAATTCAGTTTGTTGTACATCGGAAATTTCCATTTGTCAACTCTGAAAAAGTAATGAAATCAATTTTAAACCTAATAGAAAACATAAGAAAGTAATTCCTTCAAAGGTTTAAATCCACACACAAGAGTCGTACACTAAAAATAATTTGCTTCTGGCATACGCAAACTTATGGACATCAAATTCATGACAACAAACTGTCATGAAAAAAATTTAGAGTATTATGGAAAAAAGACTATACAATTATTTAGAAGAACATATTTCATATATCTAATGAAATACCTTTTATTAATATTGAAACTTTCAATAAAAAGATCATATACAAAAGACATGTCTTCAGACTGAGATCTCTATATACCTCCAATTATTTCCTCGAACAAATGATAAGAAAGAACCCAGACTGACACATTCCAAATAGCTGTGACATCTCTAGTAACCCTGGAGAGGCAACTGATCTGTTAGTGATGATCAAGAGACAGAAATTTTTCTGATTCATTTTCTCACCAGGCACTTTAAAAATTCTATCACATTCTTAAAACATTTTTTTCTCCTAGTTAAAATACACATAGTTTGCACTTGCACTCACCCATCATAGATTTTTACTTTTTTAATCAGTTAACTTCTAAAATGAGATGATGCTCCAATCTTTGAGACCTGATATCATTATTTCTAAAGGAATTTCCCTGTTCTGACATTTTATTGTTTTGCTGTTTGTTTTAGTTTGGGTTTGGAGTTTGGGGGGATTTGTTGTGTTTTTGCTGCAGGTTATAATGAAAGAGGTATAATCACTAATAAGGAGAGAAAAGACACTTTGTATCTTTCAACTCATTTTGAGGGCATTAGTAAAGACTGTTGTTTCCCTCAGTCGCTAAGGATGCCAGCTAGAAGATACTGAGCTGAACTAGCAAAGAACAGTATAAATCCCACATCCCACCCAACCTCCACCCTTGCCCCAGCAGGGAAAACCTCATCAACAGAGATAAATGATCAGACAAAAATAGCACTGAGCAAGGCAACAGCCATGTCGGAATGGCTTGTGCAGAACTTGAGCTTGTAAACATCCATTCACGGTCAATGGCACCTGGGAGTATGCAGCTGACTGAATGCTGTTATTATGCCTACAGAGCATGCTTATTGCTTGGTATAAAAAGGTATATAAATAGATGCATATATACCAATTTTTAAGCAAATAATCTTGATATATCATGATTACAGCGTTTACAAGTAGAGGAGTCGTGCAAATTTGCCAAGAAAGAGTTTTCCCCTAGTTTTTGAAAAAAACAAAACATAATTTTAAGTGTAAACACAGTTTAATGGAGATGTTTCTTTTCCTCTGGAATATCTTTGCTCCGATAAGTAAAAATAAATGTTTTAAGTTTTTTTTTTAATTATATATTGTTGTAGAATTATTTTCACAATTGTCAACTCACTAAAAAAAATTAAAAAATCTAAAATACTAGTTTGGGCAATCAAAGCCAGGCATACTTAGGAGCCTGGTACTAGCTAGCAGTTTTTCTTTTTTTCCTGCATCATCTATCACATTCTAGCATAACTGTCTACTTATTTATGTTGTAAACATTATTTATAAATCGTATCCTATCTTCTTAGGATATAATTCCCTAAAATACAGGTATTCTCATTTGTACTCTTCACTGTTATTCCTATCCCTCAAAGAGTAACTGCCTATAACTAATTTTTGAAGGAATATTTAAAAGAATGTCTCAGAAATTTTTCAAGACTTTATATATATATATATACAGCTAACATCATGACCAGAAGTTCTCATGTGATCTAAAGAAGTTCTCTAGATTGGCTATCTTTTGACTCAATGCTTTTTATGGTCATTGTTTCTAACATGATTAAAATATTAATAATTTCAAATTTTTCCTTCTAGTATTTATTTTTCCTTTATCAAGAAGTAGCATTTGTGCTGCACTCCCTAGGAATTGTAAAGAGATTATAACAAAAATCATGTAAACGGTATTTATGCAGAAATCTGCCACAAAATGAAATGCCCAATTTTTCTCCCTACTGTGGATCTTCCGTATGTAATGAGAAGCCAAATGTCAGTATGTAACAGATTACTGGATGTAGAAACATACATCTTTCCTAAGGTTTTGAAGTCAGTCCCCTCACCTACAATGAAGCTGAAACTGTGGAGGTATCGGTATTCACATGTATAGTAAAAAAAAAAAAAAAGGACACTTTTCACGTTGCTTTAAATGCTTTCCTTCAATTCATCAAAAACATATTTTAAAATAACCTGTGAGATCTGAAATTAAATTCTCAAAATGTTCATGGTGCAGCTTTGTAAATTAAGTAAAAATTCAGTAATATGTTAGGTGTCATCTATTTGCTTACTTTTTTTAGATCCAAGCATGGCAGATAAACAAAATAAATTAAAAAATTGTTTTAAAGACAACTGCACTGGTAAATAATTTTATTCCTAAAACTACCACATTTGTAATTATGTGTATGTATTAGTCACTCAGTCGTGTCTGACTTTGCAGTGCTATGAATGGTAGCCTGCCAGGTTTCTCTGTCCATGGGATTTTCCAGGCAAGAATATTGTAATTATATTTAGTTCTAAAAATTCTATATGCAATTCTACTTAATAATTTTGTTTAAAAATATAGACACAGTCAACCAAAGATTGTGTCATTTTGTATGGCATGTTTATTTTCTTGTAAAAATTAAAAAATAAATCAATGAACAAGATGTTGTTAATACCAACATTTTACATGTCAAAATTTATTGACAAGAAAATGTTTCAGATGCATACTAATAAGCCAGGAAGTTTTATAGTCAAGGATTTCATTTTTACTGTGTACACAAACAAATATAATTTACACTGCTACAATATGCTAACATTCACTTTCTTGTAAAATAAATCATGCACAACACATTTTAAAATATGATCCCTAATAGCCAAGTTTGACAAGGTGCTTGTTTTTAATCTTTCATGAGAGGTTTAATTCCAACCAAGAATGCTATTTACGTTCAGCAGTGCAATCAATTCTATTACATTCCATTTTTCTGGAAATAGCTTCATTGAAATGTGCTTGTTAACTGGATTTCAAGATATTTATTAAATATCTAATAAGCTTCTCAGTAGCACTAGGATATAATAATAGGTTCAAAATGTTTAAATGAGTCTACACAAAATAAAATATTTCAAATTATGATAAAATCTCACAGAGTTAGACATGTAATTTAAAATTTCTAATAATTTAATTCATTGCTATGATATCTGGTCTTTTATGGCTTTTGACCATAGTTTGATGTAAAAAAAAAAAAAATTAAGCAGAAGCAATTTACACATATAGAATACCTGACATTGCATTATGACTACAAATTCCTGAAAATAGAATTGTTGACACAGTTGTTTTAGCTCATCCAAAAAGCTAATTTAGATCACTGTTATTAAGAAATTGAGTTAGAGGCTCTCATATACAAAACTAATATCTAATTTAGTAATTAACAATTTCAACTGAATAAATTTTAACATTCAAAGAGATCTAAAACTTACAGCTCATGCCCAAGCATTTGCTTTTAAAATATTTAAAGTTATTATATCCAAGACTGTTGAAAAATTAATACTGAGGTTGTTTCAGTATTCAAATAATTTATAGTCTAGAACTAAAATAAAACTTGCATGTTGCATTATATTAGTTCCCTGTTGTTGCTCTAACTAATTATTACAAACTTCATGGCTTAACACCACACAAGTGTATTCCCACACAGTTTTGGAGGCAGAAATTCACAGTGAGTCTGAGAAGTCAGCCAACATGGTGTATGCAGGGCTGGCTCCTTCCTGAGCTTCTAGGGGACAATCTGTTCCATCCTTTTCCAGCTGCCTTGGCTCCTAGAACCCCCTTTTCAAAACTAGCAATTCCGTCATTACAACCTCTGCTTCCACAACTTCTCTCATAATCCTGGCTTCCTCTTTCCCTTAGAAGGATCCTTGTGAACACCTTGGGCCCACTCAGATAATCCAGGATAACCTGGTGGTGGTGGTTTAGTTGCTGAGTCATGTCTGACTCTTGTGACCCCCATGGACCATAGCCTGCCAGGCTCCTCTGTCCATGGGGATTCTCCAGGCAAGAACACTGGAGTGGGTTGCCATCCCCTTCTCCAGGGGATCTTCCCAACCCAGGAATCAAATCCAAGTCTCCTGCATTGTAGACAGATTCTTTACTGACTGAGCTATGAGGGAAGCCCATCCCCAGATGCTTAACTTAATCACATCTGCAGAATGCTTTTGCTATATAAGGTAACATCTTCCCAAGTTTCAGGGACTGTGGCATGGAGTCATTATTCTGTCTACCACCTACACAAAACTGAATTTCACTTTAATTTTTACCAGCACATCATAGCTTCAAAAAAAAGGCTTTAGTTTCTTTGAACTATACTATTAAAAACATGGTCATATTTTACTTTCCATCTTATTTTGATTGACCATATTTTCTCCACAAGTAATTCTTTCTGATCATTTCAGTTAATATGAATGATTAATGTTATCATCCAATTGATAATAGAACTAATAGCATTTTGAACTGATATATGACTTTTAAAATGTTCTAAACTTTTTGTATACGCCATTTTCATAAAGTTTTTATAACAGCTTATTTTTATTTGTCAATGTTTGTGTTCATTTGTATTTTTCCTTTAACCAGCACATATAGTCTCAGTTCCCTGACCAGAGATCACACCCTCAGTCCCAGCAATGGGAGCACAGAGACTCAACCACTGAACAGTCAGGGGTGTCCTTCAGTAAATGTCTATAAATACAATAGTTTATCATTTTTGGTAAATCATTACCTCTCTCAAGAGAAAAACCCTTTAATAATTCAGGAGAGACTTCCTTTTCTGTGTGTGTGTGTTGCTCAGTGGTGTCCAACTCTTTCCCTTTCACTTGCAGCCAAATCACACACTTAGGTTCCACTTCAGATATCCTCTTCCTGTCACATGAGCCATGTTTTCAATGGCATAAATCAAAAAGTCAAATGTTATTGTTGATTATTAAAACCTCACCAAAAATTCAACTTGGTTAAGCCAGTCATTCTATACATTGGGTAGTGATTCTTACAAACCTTACCAAAAAATGAAGTGTAAGATCTGGAGATTTTTTTTCCAACACAAACACATGATAATATAATGAACATTTCCCCATGAGGCCTGCAAAGAATAAACTGTAAAAGACAATGCAGTTTATTATTTCAGAAGTAGGGGAAAAGAAGGTGAAAAGGTATATCACTAAGCACAGTCTTCATAGGCAGGCTTTTAAATGGTCGTTAAGAATTTTACTGCTGTCCTTGTAAGAAATGGAATGCATTTCCTCTTTTACTCCCTTGACTCTAGTTCAAGCATTATACATGGAAGAATTCACAAAGGACAGGCTATAAAATTAGGGTGTTTTACTGCTATTCGTGGTTTGCTGGTTGGAACAGAGTAGAAAATGCTGTATATAAATACCATTGTCATTATTAGGAGAAAAACTAGACAAGAAGCAGTTATTCTACTTACTGTTTACGCAAAGAATATTTGGTGCTATTTTGATTTCTACAATTTACAATGCTGAGACTAAATTTGGGCCTATGACCAAAAAATAAGAAAAAACTATGCAGAATAAAATTGAGAATTTACATAGATACTCCTGCATATTACACTGTCCTACTACCCAAACCATTATCTGTAAGGGGAATAAAACGATGCCTCCCTTAACATCCTTGGTGGCTTAACATCCTTGGTGGCAACTCAGAAAGCAAAGAATCTGCCTGCAATGCAGGAGATGCAGGAGATGCAGGTTCATCCCTGGGTGGGGAAGATCCCTTGGAGAAAGGAATGGCAATCCACACCAGTATTCTTGCCTGGAGAATCCCATGGACAGAGGAGCCTGATGGGCTACAGTCCACGGGGTCACAAAGAGTCAGACACGACTGAGTGACTAACATTTTCACTTTTACCTTAACATCAGTAGTTTATATGAAAGAAATCTTATGTTTCCATTGCCAACAAGTTCAAAACCCATTGTCCTTCAGATGAGACTACCAAGAAGTTTAAAATATTGGACTTTAATTACTAATAGAAATGTGACCCAGTACAACTGATATGTATATGATAATTGATACAAAATGATAATTGAACAAATTGATATACTCTGTACTGGTCATGCCATATCTGAAGCATTGTACTTAAGACTGGACATCTTTCTTGAACCAGAGAATGTAAATGAGAGGATGAAACCTTTAGTGCAAAATTTTGATGACTTCAAAGCTCCTAAACCTTAAAAAATAAAATAATAAAGTTTCAATGGGGCCCCCAGGGGGGAAGTTCCTGTTCAGAAAAAAAAAAGGAATAATTAGAATCATTCACATGGGCTACCTTGTAGGAAATAAGTATAGCTATATTACATTAGTACATTACAGTACAACCAGTACATCACATTAGTACATTCATAATGAACAAACAAAAGTTCATTATGTTTAACACCAAGTGTTTTCTTTAATCTTTACAGCTTCCCTAAAAGAGAGACAAAGCAGTGATTGTTCCCATATGATAGATAAGAAAACCAAGCTAAAAGAGATTAAATAATTTGTATAAGATCATATAGCAAGTAGGAAACTTATGTCTCAAATAATAATACTACAATAAGCTGTCTGTACATTAAAAAGGTCCTGATGCTGGGAAAGACTGAAGGCAAAAGGAGAAAGGGGAGGCAGAGGATGAGATGGTTGGATGGCCTCACCAACTAAATGGACATGAATTTGAGCAAACTCCAGGAGACAGTGGAGGCAGAGGAGCCTGGCGTGCTGCAGTCCATGGGGTCACAAAGAATCAGACATGACTTAGAAACTGAACAACTGTACATTAGATGAAAGTCTCTAGTTAGTGTGATATTATTGTATGAATTAAATTATAAATGTAAAATAACATAGCACAATATTAGACAGTATAGTGGACAGAAGAAAAACAGAGACAGTGGACACAGATTATCTCATTTGTGATCTGTGCCCCACCAATTAGTAGCTGTTTCATCATTTTTGAAATGGTGTTAAAACCACCAACTTTATGGGTATTTGGAGGTGTAAATGAATTACAGTGTTATAAAGTGCTTTGATGTAAAAGCTCTATCAGTGTTAATGAACATAAAAATCTACTCCTATCTGGCACATGGAAGACATTCAAATAGCTGCATTAGCTCTCCAACATGGAAAATGTTAATTCAGATAATAAATTAATATATTTGTCATGTTGCAGAAGATATTCCAGAAATGCAGCAGATGAGAGGAGGGTGAGGAATGTGAACAAGCAAACTCCTGAGTTCTTTTGTAAAATCCTATGAATCGATGTTTTGTAGAGAGTCATATGGAAGTTCTCTTCCAAACCAGATATGTTCATTTTCCATAAATTCACACCCCATATGTGTCTAATCTGTCTAGTGTGCAATTAATTGAGTAGATAAATTTGCAAGCCAGCAGAGGCCTCAGTAGATGAGAAGCTAGTCACAGCTGTATAGTCCTGATTTCCTGTTATAGAAATTTCAAAACCTACCAGTTTATAGGAATTTGTATAAATCTTGTTTGCTTGTGTATGAATAATGTGACCTCACCACAAAGATTTTCATAAAATATTCAGTTTTGGATTTAATATCATTTCCAAGTATGCAGATTATGCATTCTGTACTGGTAAAAATCAATTTCCCATATTTGTTTTGATGTATCCAGAGAATGAAATTCACAGGAAAAGATCTAAGTTTATATATTTCACTAGTACAATCAAAACCAAGATGAATTAGATGCACTTTTTTTTTCCTCAAGGCACTGGAGCAAAAACAGACAATAATTTAGTTACAGTACCTCTCTAGAGGAAATTACAATTTGTAAATATGTCATGATCTGAGAAAAGGTGGATCCACTATACATATTTTACAACTATAATACTGTCTTATATGTGCACAAATTTATGAGCTGGATCTACTGTGTTCTCTGCCAGATTCATGGTCTTATCTACGTTATGATTTATTCCTCTCAATATGAACTAGTGAATGATTACACAAGGCTAAGGGAACATAACCATCTATTATAAACTAACTCCAGTAACCCATTACCATGCTGGTGCCTTGAACAGGAAGTTAGAAATTTCTCAGATTGTTTTATTATTTTGTCAAAAAAAGCAAATTAATATCTAGGGTAATGTAGAAGAAAAAGATGCCTGTAAATTATTGACAATGGAAGATCCTTATATAAATTCTACAGACCTATACTATGTATTAAGTGAACTGTTTTTCATTTCCAATTTTTTTTTCTTCTTTTTTTGATGGCTGATCAGAACAAGGTAGTTTTCTTGCTCTCTCTTTTTTTTTTTTACTGTTTATTCTTTTTTTTTATCACTGTTATTCTTCCTAATTTTCTACTGCTTGTAACGCAGCTGTTTTCTCACACATATTTATTTCTTTTTAACACATGTACTGAGGCATAATTCATATACAATAAACTATAAACATTCAAATATTAAACTTTGGTAAATGTGACCAATATAAATTCTTTTAAAATTACCACCAAATTCAACATACAAACTTTTTCCTCCAAGTGTTTTTCTTTCCCTTCATGATCCATCTCATGCCACTCAGCCCCAGATAACTACTGATCTACTTTGTAACTTTACTTAATTTCTATTTTCTAGAATTCCATGTAAAGTTTATACAGTATCAACTTTATTTACTTGTGTCTTTCGCTTGGCTTGGCATGATTTTACAATCTAATCATACAGTGATCGATTCCAGCTTACTGCTGCTGCTGCTGCTAAGTCACTTCTGTCGTGTTCAACTCTGTGCGACCAGAACATAAGTAATGCCGGGCCAATACATACCTTCTCTGTACTTCTATTTAGACCCTGGGCAGATAGTACAGTGGAGTAGTGAAGAGCAGGATTACTAACATCAGACTTTTTGGATTGGGAACCTGGGCCCACCACTATGGAGCCCTGTGACCTTGAGAAAGTTACTTAAACTTCTCTCTGTTCCAGTTCCCTCACATACAAAATGAGATTTAAAAAAATAGCTTCTAAGAGAAGAAGAAACAAATAGCATGTGCCTCTTAAGGGTTGTTATGAGTATCAAATGAATTAAGACATATAATGTTATACACCCACATCTCTTAGATCTCCTGCATTGTCAGGTGGGTTCTTTACACTAGAGCCACCTGGGAAGCCCCTTTATGTATATTTGGTATTTGTACAAATATTTGTGTGTTTATTTATTTATTTATTTATTTATATATTTACCAGTAGCCACTGGGAAAATATGTATTTTTGGCTGTAGGCATCCATTTTCCTAATCGTAGAGGAGATTTTCTGTAGAATGAAACTAGAACAAGATAGAGTGAAAATTAAGAAGTGGATCCAGTATCATTGTATGAGCTCCTGACTCCAGCTCTATCTGAATTAATACATAGACTTTGCTCTTTAGTAAGCCAATAAACTTCCTTCATTTTTTGCCTAAGTTAAATATCAAGCTTACATTTGAAAGATTCTTGAGAAACACAGTAGGTAAAGCTGATAGCCCTGAGCCTCGCACATAGTCCGTTGCCAAAAATGTGATTTTTGCTCTGTCAACAGCACATGTAATTTCAATGAAGAGGAAGCTGAAGATGATGATAAACTTTGAATGATAAGTGGTTATCTTAATGTCCAGGTAAGTGAGTTAGAAAGAGTGAACTGATATTGAATTCTCATTTATTGGATCATTGCCTGGGAAGACTGTATCTCTGCTCAAAATAGAAAGGGTCATTCCAGATGAACTGAGGACTGGGACAATTACCCAGATAAAAGAAAAGAAAAGAATGTCTTTTTAAAATGTATACCAAAAGGGGCAGGGGGAGCAGTGAGTGGATGTAAGAACTGGGAAACTGCAAAGATCTTTACCATCTTCAAAATTTTGCCTGGAAGTAATATGGAGTTTTCTCATCATCTTAAAATTCTCTAATAAGTTATATTGAACTAACTCTATCCACCATCTCCCCATTAACCATACCTTAGTATTATACCAAAATATTCCTAAAGTTGTTTTGCAGCTCAAAAGAAATTTAATTGAATTCCTAATATCTTAAGCTTACAGTACCTTGTAATTTTATTATTTATGATCATAGAAATTATACTTTTCTATGAACAAAATAATTATTTTCACTTTGAAATTGTTTATGTAAATGTGAGTACAGATAAAAGCACATATATTCATATAGCAAATAATTCTTTTAGCAAATAATTTTCCGATATATTCTACATTTTGGTTTTCCTAAATTTTAATAACTTTACTTTTCATTTGTAAGAGGAGTAAAGCAACTTTTTTAAAGTCTAGAAAATAGATGCAAGAATCTCATATCCCACTATTACAACTATTTTTCATTTTTATATATTCTCTTATAGCACTTTATATGTATGCTTTACATGGTTATCATCATGGTAAATTAAAAATATTGTAGTCAGAGTGTTTTTACATAATATTAGAACACTATTCTTCTTTCTACATAGACTTCATGTGTCTCACTTTATTTTTATAACCATTCATTTATTTTTTAGATTTCACATATGAGTGACAATGTACAGTATTTGTCTTTCTCTGTCTGACTAATTTCACTTAGCATAATGTCCTCCAAATCCATCCATGTTGCTACAAACAGGAAATTTTTTTCTCTTTTATGGCTGAGTAATATTTCACTATACATACACACAATACACACACACACACACACACACACACACACACTCCACATCTTTATCCACTCATCTCTTGATGAACAGTTAGGTTGCCTCTATATCTTAGCAATAACAAAAATGGTATGAACTTTGGGGTGCATGTATCTTTTAGAGTTAGTGTTATTTTTGTTTTCTGACAAAGGAGTGGAACTGCTGTGTTATAATGTTAGTGCTACTTTTAGTTTTTTGAGAAACATTGATACTGTTTTCCACAGTGGCTGCATCAGTTTACATTCTCACCAAGAGGGTTTGAGAGTTACCTTTTCTACAGTCCACACAAACATTTATTTGTAATCTTTTTGATGATAACCATTCTGATAGGTGTGAATTGATCCCTCACTGTGATTTTGATTTGCATTTCCATGATGACCTGTCTCTTGAGAAACCTGTATGCAGGTCAGGAAGTAACAGAACTGGACATGGAACAACAAACTGGTTCCAAATAGGAAAAGGAGTACGTCAAAGCTGAATATTGTCACCTTGCTTATTTAACTTACATACAGAGTACATCATGAGAAACGCTGGGCTGGAAGAAGCACAAGCTGGAATCAAGATTGCCAGGAGAAATATCAATAACCTCAGATACATAGACAAAACCACCCTTATGGCAGAAAGTGAAGAGGAACTAAAAAGCCTCTTGATGAAAGTGAAAGAGTAGAGTGAAAAAGTTGGCATAAAGCTCAACATTCAGAAAATTAAGATCATGGAATCTGGTCCCATGGGAAACAGATGGGGAAACAGTGGGAACACTGTCAGACTTTTGGAGTGCCTGGCTCCAAAAATCACTGAAGATGGTGACTGCAGTCATGAAATTAAAAGACGCTTACTCCTTGGAAGGGAAGTTATGACCAACCTAGATAGCATATTTAAAAGCAGAGACATTACTTTGCCAACAAAGGTCTGTCTAGTCAAGGCTATGGTTTTTCCAGTGGTCATGTATGGATGTGAGAGTTGGACTGTGAAGAAAGCTGAGTGCCAAAGAACTGATGCTTTTGAACTGTGGTGTTGGAGCAGCCCCTTGGACTGCAAGAAGATCCAACCAGTCCATCCTAAAGGAGATCAGTCCTGGGTGATCATTGGAAGGACTGATGCTGAAGCTGAAACTCCAATACTTTAGCCACCTCATGCGAAGAGTTGACTCATTGGAAAAGACCCTAATGCTGGGAAGGATTAGGGGCAGGAGGAGAAGGGGATGACAGAGGATGAGATGGCTGGATGGTATCACCAGCTCGATGGACACGGATTTGGGTAGACTCCGGGAATTGGTGATGGACAGGGAGGCCTGGCACGCTGTGATTCATGGGGTCGCAGAGTTGAACACAACTGAGCGACTGAACTGAACTGATGACTAGTAATGTTGAGCATCTTTTCATGTACCTATGGGCCATCTGAATATTTTCTTCGGAAAAATATCTATTCAGATCATCTGCCCATTTTTGTTTTTTGTGTTTTTTTTTGATATTGAATTGTACTATATTTCTTGCTAAAGCATGCTGCAAAAATGATATGACAAGTTCTCAAGTGTGAATCTTGTGATAATTTATTATAAGAAAGGACTAGTGAACTAATTGTTACTATCAATAGAAAGGGCTTCCCTGGTGGCTCAGCTGGGAAAGAATCTGCCTACCATGGTGGAGACCTGGTTCGATCCCTGGATTGGTAAGATCCCCTGGAGAAGGGAAAGGGTACCCACTCCAGTATTCTGGCCTGTAGAATTCCAGGGACTGTATAGTCCATGGAGTTGCAAAGAGTTGGACACAATAAAAATATTATTCCTTGGTACTCAATAGGAAATGTAAAGGTTAATTTTAATTCAAACAGTGGCCATTAAATAGCAAAAAAATGCATGCTATGTTTTCTAGAATGAGAACAATTCAAAACACCTATTGTCATATTAGAATCAAATATTCATACTTAATTTTCTAATCTGAAACTGAGAAATGGTCATGAATGTAAATAATAAGAGACAAAATTTAATTAGATGGACTTTGTAGGAGAAAAAAAAATGCTTCTAAATTGCATCATTTTGAATTAAGCTTCATGCAAAATATGACCAAAATCTACCACTGACAATGAAATATAAAGTGTTCAATACATCTAAAATATAAGACATATTTCAAAATACTGATGTGGCAAAAAGTATTTTGACCCTAGCAAACAACAGATTCAATTCTTCACTGTTCACTCAAATGTGTAACTCTCACGTTGGCAAAAATCATGCCACAATTTCAGATGAAAGTCGGCAATCACATAATATAGTGATGGCACATTGATTATAAAACCATAAAATTAGAGTTTACAAACTCTAGATATGGCCTGGCACTCGACTGTCCCATTCCTCTGAACATCATGGCAAATTCACAACAAATTTTTACCATTTGTGCTTTTGTGGCTTGGAATCACTTGCTAATTTCACTGTTTTGTTTTACATATACTAATTATTCTTTAATTGTCTGTGCCATGGGACATGTGCTGGAATTCTAGGCCACGTAAATTAGTGGGTTTATCTTTGCCTTAATTGTAAATTTGGCATTTGGAAAATGAAATGAGAGAAGATTTAGAGGAGAGTAAAGGAAAATGACCTCTTTATCCTGAGCTTAAAGGCAGCATATCACACAGAAGAGAACCAGATGCTAACACAGTGAGAACTGACTTATATTCATACCACATGCTAATATTTTAGATTTCAGTGCTGTCTTTTCTCAGTGTAAATAGTCCACACTCCTGGCCTCATGTTGAGCAACACACCTGACAAGAGAAAGAAAATCCGGAGGCAGATGATCTGCTGCTTTGCTCATGGCACTTGCTCTGTGGGAAAGCTGTGCTCATTTTGAACTCTGCTGTGCATGAGAAGACAAACCCATAACCTGTGGTAAGCCGAAAAACACGCAAAATTAACCTTGATAGGCCAATAATGGAGAAACCAATCAAAAGACAACATATTAGTCAGTACACTAACTCTGATTAATTCACCACACTTTTCTCTAACAAGGCATTTATGGTCCTTGTTAAAGTAACTGGCCTGCTTTTGTTCCTCTAAATTCACACTTATAAAGCTAGTCTATTTTTAAAACATTTTATATATTCTTTTCCAAATGTCATTTTGGCAAGTCTTCTATGAGTTTTTATAGAATACTTATTTTTTTCCTAGTTCTTCATAACTAAACTTTGCATGTTATTAAAGAATTATTAATATTATTATTTACTAATAGGATAATAGTATGTTATGTTTTATTATTACTAATACTACTTTTAAAATAAATGGTTGTTATTAATGAACCATCTCAACATAATAACTATCCTATTCTATAATAGGTCAACATAAGGGGAGTCTACAGTCTCATTTCCTAAATTACACATTCATGAACCTCTTTCATATTCATAAAATTCTTCCTTATATCAAACCTAAATTGGTCTATTATAAATTAAAAACCATTTTCTCTGGGTCATTGGAAATAGGCAACAGCTGGTTGCATTTTCTGTACAGTGATATTAAGAGTGAAATTGTTAGAGAGACATTTAAATTTAGCAGATGACACATGAATCAGGAAGACTGGAGATATCCCAAGTAGTCACTGTCTTATCCTTCAAGTTAATGCCTAAATAACTTCAGGAAGATTAACAATTATTTTCTAGAAGAACACTTAAAGCATTACTAAACTATATAGGTCTTTGTTGCCAGGACATAACAGTAAAGTGAGTATTAAAAATTATACTATGCAACTCTTTGTGTTTTTATTATTAGCATTTTATTCACCTGACCATTCATTGACTCAATGGTCTGTTCCTTAACAACTCAAGGTATCAAATCAACTAGAATATGGATTATAATTTTTAATAAGACAATAAAGTAATGGTATTTATTGATAGTATTTTTCTGTTTTTAATGATATATTAATTGCATTTCTAAATAACTAATATATATTAAAGTTAAAATTTATTTAACAAATACATACACTGCAGTCACCATGTATGAGAAATAATTATAAATGCACTTAAATTATTAGCTCATGTAATCTTACTATAACCCTTTAAGATAAATTATATTATCTCAATTTTAGAGTCCAGAGGTGTGTCAAGGTAACAGTGCTTATAGGTGGTATTGTTACCTGGGATTTTTAATACAGGTAGTTTGATTCCAGTTTGTACGTTTAACCACTATGGTATATTGTAAAAAAAAAAAAAAAAAAAAAGTGAGAGGAGGAAGTTGTGGAAGGATGGTTATAGCAATATAATTTTTAATTCTTACAAACACAGAGTAAACTGAATGGTAAAACACACACAAAAAAGCTAGATAGTATATCCAAAAACTCAAAAGTAATATTTACAGCAAATTGAGGTGACAAGGTATTCCTGTAAACTTCAAAATATAATTCACTGAGGATCAACCACCAATGACCACAAGACTTGTATCAGCATCTGTGCATGAGAAAGTAGAGAAAAGCAGCATGAAGTCTGACGGAACTAAAAGGAAAAAAAAAAAAAAGGAAACCCTTAAAATATGCAGATACAATAGTAGTACAATCTGAAAAAAGCTACTGAAACTGATAGTATTTTTGCCAAATCCAATATGAGGTTAGTTGAGAGGCTCACAATAAAACAATCTGAAAAGGCTAGAGCAGTTTGACCTTTGGAAATCTTAAACCTGACCAGTTAGGTCTCCTAGGCTAAGGAGCAACCATCTGCAGTGGAATTAAAATTGAGCAGGACAAATAAAACAAAATGAAGGGGAAAAGCATTTTAGAGACAAGTGGGGAAGAAGCAAAACCAGGAAATCTTAGACATCAGGTTCCTCTAGTTTTGGTATTCAGTTCAGTTCAGTCGCTCAGTCGTGTCCGACTCTTTGCGACCCCATGAATCGCAGCACGCCAGGCCTCCCTGTCCATCACCAACTCCCGGAGTTCACTCAGACTCACGTCCATCGAGTCAGTGATGCCATCCAGCCATCTCATCCTCGGTCATCCCCTTCTCCTCCTGCCCTCAATCCCTCCCAGAATCAGGGTCTTTTCCAATGAGTCAACTCTTCACATGAGGTGGCCAAAGTACTGGAGTTTCAGCTTTAGCATCATTCCTTCCAAAGAAATCCCAGGGCTGATCTCCTTCAGAATGGACTGGTTGCATCTCCTTGCAGTCCAAGGGACTCTCAAGAGTCTTCTCCAACACCACAGTTCAAAAGCATCAATTCTTCGGCACTCAGCCTTCTTTACAGTCCAACTCTCACATCCATACGTGACCACTGGAAAAGCCATAGCCTTGACTAGATGAACCTTTGTTGGCAAAGTAATGTCTCTGCTTTTGAGTATGCTATCTAGGTTGTTCATAACTTTCCTTCCAAGGAGTAAGCGTCTTTTAATTTCATGGCTGCAGTCACCATCTGCAGTGATTTTGGAGCCCTAAAAAAATAAAGTCTGACTCTGTTTCCACTGTTTCCCCATCTATTTCCCATGAAGTGATGGGACCGGATGCCATGATCTTCGTTTTCTGAATGTTGAGCTTTAAGCCAACTTTTTCACTCCCCACTTTCACTTTCATCAAGAGGCTTTTTAGTTCCTCTTCACTTTATGCCATAAGGCTGGTGTCATCTGCATATCTGAGGTTATTGATATTTCTCCCAGCAATCTTGATTCCAGCTTGTGTTTCTTCCAGTCCAGCATTTCTCATGATGTACTCTGCATATAAGTTAAATAAGCAGAGTGACAATATACAGCCTTGACATACTCCTTTTCCTATTTGGAACCAGTCTGTTGTTCCATGTCCAGTTCTAACTGTTGCTTCCTGACCTGCATATAGATTTCTCAAAAGGCAGATCAGGTGGTCTGGTACTCCCATCTCTTTCAGAATTTTTCACAGTTTATTGTGATCCACACAGTCAAAGGCTTTGGCATAGTCAATAAAGCATAAATAGATATTTTTCTGGAACTCTCTTGCTTTTTTGATGATCCAGCAGATGTTGGCAATTTGATCTCTGGTTCCTCTGCCTTTTCTAAAACCAGCTTGAACATCAGGAAGTTCACGGTTCACATATGAGAACAAGAGAAGGATGAATTGAGAGAGGTTTAGAATATATCTCAGAACAAGAACTTCTACTAGAAGTTCAGAAAAAAAATACAATTTCACATCAAAATAGGAAACACAAAAAAAGTATTGAGGTCAAATTCCATGCAAAGTTTTTTATATGAAAAATGCCCCCCTTTATAGTATACTGAACTATAATCTGTTAGTCCAAAATGAGCTAAATACATTAAAAATTAATTAAGACGTAAAAAAAAAGAGAAAAGAAAAATTAATGCATGAAAAAAAGCCCTCAATCTTGTCAACAGATCTCAGGAAAAAGAAATAGAAATAACAGAAGCTATCTTTTCAGAAATAAAGATTGAATTAGAGAAATACCAGCAAACATATACACAATAGGTAACACCTTACGAAAAATAGAAGGTAAAAAAATGAAACAATTTAAAAGAACAGAGGTAAATGAAAGAAGAGATTTTTAAAAAACAATAATTAGAAAGTGACAAATATTAAAGATAGGCAAAGGAGTCCAAGACAGAAGAGCCAACAAACATTAATAGCAGCCCAAGGCATGCAGGAAGATTAATGGAAAAAGAGAGAGAAATACTAAACATTTTCTATGAAGAGGATCATGTCATCTGCAAACAGTGAGAGCTTTACTTCTTTTCCAATTTGGATTCCTTTTATTTCTTTTTCTGCTCTGATTGCTGTGGCCAAAACTTCCAAAACTATGTTGAATAGTAGTGGTGAAAGTGGGCACCCTTGTCTTGTTCCTGACTTTAGAGGAAATGCTTTCAATTTTTCACCTTTGAGGATAATGTTTGCTGTGGGTTTGTCATATATAGCTTTTATTATGTTGAGGTATGTTCCTTCTATTCCTGCTTTCTGGAGAGTTTTTATCATAAATGGATGTTGAATTTTGTCTAAGGCTTTCTCTGCATCTATTGAGATAATCATATGGTTTTTATTTTTCAATTTGTTAATGTGGTGTATTACATTGATTGATTTGCGGATATTGAAGAATCCTTGCATCCCTGGGATAAAGCCCACTTGGTCATGGTGTATGATCTTTTTAATGTGTTGTTGGATTCTGATTGCTAGAATTTTGTTAAGGATTTTTGCATCTATGTTCATCAGTGATATTGGCCTGTAGTTTTCTTTTTTTGTGGGATCTTTGTCAGGTTTTGGTATTAGGGTGATGGTGGCCTCATAGAATGAGATTGGAAGTTCACCATCCTCTGCAATTTTCTGGAAGAGTTTGAGCAGGATAGGTGTTAGCTCTTCTCTAAATTTTTGGTAGAATTCAGCTGTGAAGCCGTCTGGACCTGGGCTTTTGTTTGCTGGAAGATTTTTGATTACAGTTTCAATTTCCGTGCTTGTGATGGGTCTGTTAGGATTTTCTATTTCTTCCTGATCGAGTTTTGGAAAGTTGTACTTTTCTAAGAATTTGTCCATTTCTTCCACGTTGTCCATTTTATTGGCATATAATTGTTGATAGTACTCTCTTATGATCCTTTGTATTTCTGTGTTGTCTGTTGTGATCTCTCCATTTTCATTTCTAATTTTATTGATTTAATTTTTCTCCCTTTGTTTCTTGATGAGTCTGGCTAATGGTTTGTCAATTTTATTTATCCTTTCAAAAAACCAGCTTTTGGTTTTGTTGATTTTTGCTATGGTCTCTTTTGTTTCTTTTGCATTTATTTCTGCTCTAATTTTTAAGATTTCTTTCCTTCTACTAACCCTGGGGTTCTTCATTTCTTCCTTTTCTAGTTGCTTTAGGTGTAGAGTTAGGTTATTTATTTGACTTTTTTCTTGTTTCTTGAGGTGTGCCTGTATTGCTATGAACTTTCCCCTTAGGACTGCTTTTACCGTGTCCCACAGGTTTTGGGTTGTTGTGTTTTCATTTTCATTCGTTTCTATGCAAATTTTGATTTCTTTTTTGATTTCTTCTGTGATTTGTTGGTTATTCAGCAGCGTGTTGTTCAGCCTCCATATGTTGGAGTTTTTAATAGTTTTTCTCTTGTAATTGAGATCTAATCTTACTGCATTGTGGTCAGAAAAGATGCTTGGAATGATTTCTATTTTTTTGAATTTACCAAGGCTAGCTTTATGGCCCAGGATGTGATCCATCCTGGAGAAGGTTCCATGTGTGCTTGAGAAAAAGGTGAAATTCATTGTTTTGGGATGAAATGTCCTATAGATATCAATTAGGTCTAACTGGTCTATTGTATCATTTAAAGTTTGTGTTTCCTTGTTAATTTTCTGTTTAGTTGATCTATCCATAGGTGTGAGTGGAGTATTAAAGTCTCCCACTATTATTGTGTTATTGTTAATTTCTCCTTTCATACTTGTTAGCATTTGTCTTACATACTGTGGTGCTCCCATGTTGGGTGCATATATATTTATAATTGTTATATCTTCTTGGATTGATCCTTTGATCTAATGATCAAAGGATCTAATGTAGTGACCTTCTTTGTCTCTTTTCACAGCCTTTGTTTTAAAGTCTATTTTATCTGATATGAGTATTGTTACTCCTGCTTTCTTTTGGTCCCTATTTGCATGGAAAATCTTTTTCCAGCCCTTCACTTTCAGTCGGTATATGTCCCCTGTTTTGAGGTGGGTCTCTTGTAGACAACATATGTAGGGGTCTTGTTTTTGTATCCATTCAGCCAGTCTTTGTCTTTTGGTTGGGGCATTCAACCCATTTACGTTTAAGGTAATTACTGATAAGTATGATCCCGTTGCCATTTACTTTATTATTTTGGGTTTGAATTTATACACCCTTTTTGTGTTTCCTGTCTAGAGAATATCCTTTAGTATTTGTTGGAGAGCTGGTTTGGTGGTGCAGAATTCTCTCAGCTTTTGCTTGTCTGAAAAGCTTTTGATTTCTCCTTCATACTTGAATGAGATCCTTGCTGGGTACAATAATCTGGGCTGTAGGTTATTTTCTTTCATCATTTTAAGTATGTCTTGCCATTCCCTCCTGGCTTGAAGAGTTTCTATTGAAAGATCAGCTGTTATCCTTATGGGTATTCCCTTGTGTGTTATTTGTTGTTTTTCCCTTGCTGCTTTTAATATTTGTTCTTTTGTTTGATCTTTGTTAATTTGATTAATATGTGTCTTGGGGTGTTTTGCCTTGGGTTTATCCTGTTTGGGACTCTCTGGGTTTCTTGGACTTGGGTGATTATTTCCTTCCCCATTTTAGGGAAGTTTTCAACTATTATCTCCTCAAGTATTTTCTCATGGTCTTTCTTTTTGTCTTCTTCTTCTGGGACCCCTATGATTCGAATGTTGTAGCGTTTAATATTGTCCTGGAGGTCTCTGAGATTGTCCTCATTTCTTTTAATTCGTTTTTTTTTTATCCTCTCTGATTCATTTATTTCTACCATTCTATCTTCTAATTCACTAATCCTATCTTTAAGCTCTCACTGTTTGCAGATGACATGATCCTCTACATAGAAAACCCTAAAGACTCCACCAGAAAATTACTAGAACTAATCATGACTATAATAAAGTTGCAGGATATAAAATCAACACACAGAAATCACTTGCATTCCTATACACAAATAATGAGAAAATAGAAAGAGAAATTAAGGAAACAATTCCATTCACCATTGCAACGGAAAGAATAAAATACTTAGGAATATATCTACCTAAAGAAACTAAAGACCTATATATAGAAAACTATAAAACACTGGTGAAAGAAATCAAAGAGGACACTAACAGATGGAGAAATATACCATGTTCATGGATTGGAAGAATCAATATAGTGAAAATGAGTATACTACCCAAAGCAATCTATAGATCCAATGCAATCCCTATCAAGCTACCAACAGCATTCTTCACAGAGCTAGAACAAATAATTTCACAATTTGTATGGAAATACAAAAAACCTCGAATAGCCAAAGCGATCTTGAGAAAGAAGAATGGAACTGGAGGAATCAACCTACCTTACTTCAGGCTCTACTACAAAGCCACAGTTATCAAGACAGTATGGTACTGGCACAAAGACAGAAATATAGATCAATGGAACAAAATAGAAAGCCCAGAGATAAATCCACGCACATATGGACACCTTATCTTTGACAAAGGAGGCAAGAATATACAATGGATTAAAGACAATCTCTTTAACAAGTGGTGCTGGCAACTCTGGTCAACCACTTGTAAAAGAATGAAACGAGAACACTTTCTAACACAATACACAAAAATAAACTCAAAATGGATTAAAGATCTAAACGTAAGACCAGAAACTATAAAACTCCTAGAGGAGAACATAGGCAAAACACTCTCTGACATACATCACAGCAGGATCCTCTATGACCCACCTCCCAGAATATTCGAAATAAAAGCAAAAATAAACAAATGGGACCTAATTAACCTTAAAAGCTTCTGCACATCAAAGGAAACTATTAGCAAGGTGAAAAGACAGCCTTCAGAATGGGAGAAGATAATAGCAAATGAAGCAACTGACAAACAACTAATCTCGAGCATATACAAGCAACTCCTACAGCTCAACTCCAGAAAAATAAATGACCCAATCAAAAAATGGGCCAAAGAACTAAATAGACATTTCTCCAAAGAAGACATACAGATGGCTAACAAGCACATGAAAAGATGCTCAACATCACTCATTATCAGAGAAATGCAAATCAAAACCACTATGAGGTACCATTTCACACCAGTCAGAATGGCTGCGATCCAAAAGTCTACAAGTAATAAATGCTGGAGAGGGTGTGGAGAAAAGGGAACCCTCTTACACTGTTGGTGGGAATGCAAACTAGTACAGCCACTATGGAGAACAGTGTGGAGATTCCTTAAAGAACTGGAAATAGAACTGCCTTATGATCCGGCAATCCCACTGCTGGGCATACACACTGAGGAAACCAGAAGGGAAAGAGACACGTGTACCCCAATGTTCATCGCAGTACTGTTTATAATAGCCAGGACATGGAAGCAACCTAGATGTCCATCAGCAGATGAATGGATAAGAAAGCAGTGGTACATATACACAATGGAGTATTACTCAGCCATTAAAAAGAAGACATTTGAATCAGTTCTAATGAGGTGGATGAAACTGGAGCCTATTATACAGAGTGAAGTAATCCAGAAAGAAAAACACCAATACAGTATACTAACACATATATATAGAATTTAGAAAGATGGTAACAATAACCCTATGTACGAGACAGCAAAAGAGACACTGATGTATAGAACAGTCTTATGGACTCTGTGAGAGAGGGAGAGGGTGGGAAGATTTGGAGAATGGCATTGAAACATGTAAAATATCATGTATGAAACGAGTTGCCAGTCCAGGTTCGATGCATGATACTGGATGCTTGGGGCTGGTGCACTGGGACGACCCAGAGGGATGGAATGGGGAGGGAGGAGGGAAGAGGGTTCAGGATGGGGAACACATGTATACCTGTGGCGGATTCATTTTGATATTTGGCAAAACTAATACAGTTATGTAAAGTTTAAAAATAAAATAAAATTTTAAAAAAAGAAAAGAAATACTAAAAATTTCAATTCAGTAAAACTTTTTTATAAAAGAAGAAATAAAATTACATGTTGAAAAGAATATCACATTCATGAGAGAATAGTCTCAAAATAACCAATGACAAGAAATAAGAAAAAAAAAACATGATATTATACACGAAAAAGAAATTGACCTATAAGAGGAAATATTAATTTACCGTCAGTTTTTGTGAGCAGTTTTAAATCCAAAGAAAATAGAGTAACACATTTAAGATAAGGTTTTATACATATGTAACAAAACTGATTTCAACTATAAATGTCCAAACTCTTATCACACATAAAAACTCAGGAAATATTGTTCCCATGAGCCCATCCTGAGGTTTACTAAATATTATAGTTCAGACTACTAAAATGACTATAAAACATCACCATAAAGATTAGTGGGCAGTATTAAAACCTATGGATATTCATAGATCTAAGTAAGACTAAATAAAGGTTAAAATTGAGAGAGTATTATTTGAATACCTCTGTGCTCAGACACTTTTAAATTATGGAATAAGTGAGGAGGGCTTTTATGAAAAGAATACTTTTAACTATTCTTGTTAATTATATTGGACCTGGTAGCATTAGCATTGTTGTTCTGAGATTATTGTATGTCTAATGTTGTATATAGCAAATGAGTAAATTATGAGTTATTCTAACCCTATCACTTATGATATTGAGGTGAGGATTTTTAGACTAGAAGAAAGGAAATATAGTTGTAATATAGAAGAGTTAAGTTAAAAAATCTATAGACATAAATTTTAATTGAAAATATCTATTTGAACTCATGCTATTGGAATGCTCATTTATACTCTATTTTGCTAACTCAGTTCTAGAATGCAAACCAGTTGGAACAAGCTTTTTTAATTCCCAGAGTGCAGTCTTAAATAGACAATTCAAAGAGGTTCTTTCTGGCCAATGATGGGAAAACATTTATTTATAATAATACATTTTAAAACTAAAATATATTTAAAGATAATAGGAAATCAACTAATTCCTTGAAAATGGGTACTTAAAAAGGAGAAAGATCAAGCATTTATCTTACCTTTCTAATTTGAACTTTCTACTGCATAACCAAATAGTGTTTTTTTCTAAAAGTATTAAATTAATAAGCTAAATATAAGTGACAGAACTGAAGTATGACCATTTTGTAGCCCTCAAGTAATTAATAGATCTATGCATTAAAAGTGAAAGTGGAAGTCACTCAGTTGTGTCCAACTTTTTGCCACCCTGTTGACTATAGAGTCTATGGAATTCTGTAGGCCAGCATACTGGAGTGGGTAGCCTTTCCCTTCTGCAGGGGCTCTTGCCAACCCAGAGATCAAACCCAGGTCTCACACACTGCAGGCAGATTCTTCACCAGCTGAGCCACAAGGGAAGCCCCTATGCATTAAAGTTCACTGCCAATAACATCACAGAAAAGAGACATGGAGACATAGGTACATCAAATCCAAAATCCACCTGATGAGTTACTAAATTTATGGGTCAAACACAGTGTGTTCTTCAATAAACTACAAAGCAGTGGTGTACATGAATACACATGCAATGGGATATTACTCAGTGATAAAATAAAAGAATGAAACATTGCAGAAACATGAACAGAACTAAAGAATATCATACCAAGAGAAGCAAGCAGAAAAAGACAAATATTACATGATATAACTTATATGTGGAATCTAAAGACTAATACAAATAAATCTATATATAAAAGAGAAATAGATTCACAGACACAGAAAATAAATTTATGGTTGCTTCCCTGGTGGCTCAGTTGGCAAAGAATTCGCCAGAAAAGGAGACCCATGTTCGATCCTGGGGTAGAGAAGATCCCTTGGAGAAGGAAATAGCTACCCACTCCAGTATTCTTGCCTGGGAAATCCCATGGACAGAGGAGCCTGGTGGGCTATTGTCCATGTGGGAATGGGAAGAGGAAGGATGTATTAGGAGTACGGGATTAACAGAAACAAATTGTTACACATAAAATAGATAAGCAACAAGGACTTACTGTACAACACTGGAAAATATATTCAATATCTTATAATAACTGATAATGGAAAATAATCTGAAAAATATGTGTGTATATATATATGTATATATATATATATATATAACCGAATCACTTTTAAACCTGAAACTAACACAACATTGTAAATCAACTATACTTCAATTTAAAAAAAAAGACTTAAAAGTAAAATCTTAGAATGATGAAATTATGATATGGAGGAATTCTCACATGAATGTAACATCATAAAGTGCAAGGAAATGTTTATAGTCTGGATAGTGATTACTTTTGGTGGGTGGGAGGGGGTTGGAAGTGGTATGGAGAGGCATCTGAGTGGCTGGAAAAGTTCTATTTATTGACATCACTGCTAGTTACAAGGGTGAAAGTGTTAGTAACTTAGTCTTGTCCAACTCTGTGACCCCTTGGATTGTAGCCTGTCAGGTTCCTCTCTGTCCATGGAATTTTCTAGGCAAGAATACTGGAGTGGGTAGACATTGCCTTCTCCAGGGGATCTTCCTGACCTATGGATTGAACCGAGGTTTCCTGCACTGCAGGGAGATTCTTTACCATGTGAGCTCCCTTAAAATATCTCTTTGAGCTATACATTTGTTTTATGTGTTTTTCTGTATCCACATTTCATTTTCTAGTAATAAGTTAAAAGTTGAACCATTGATTTATCTTCTTGAAACATTTATTTGGAAACTGGCATAAATCATATACTTCTAAATGTATATTTATAAAAATCAAAATATAGGGATGACCCAGAGGGATGGTATGGGGAGGGAGGTGGGAGGGGGGTTCAGGATTGGGAACACGTGTACACCCGTGGCTTATTCATGTTGATGTATGGCAAAACCAATACAATATTGTAAAGTAATTAGCCTCTAATTAAAATAAATAAATTTTTAAAAAAATTAAAAAATCAAAATATATACTTCTTATCTCAGATCTCTGTTTGGGACACAAGAATCCATCATATCTTCCAGGCCCAATATCAGAAAGTCATTGCTTCTCTCATGTTGGATCCACTTTGGCCATTCTGCTTTAACTGCTCCACATAACCGTTTCTTATCAATCCTATAATCCATGCCTTCTTTTGACATTTACTACTACTTTCTCTGTAATAGAAATTACTTGCTGTCTGATCACTGACTATATTCAGCTTGTCTTCTATATCATCCTCCACGGTATCCCCAAAGAGAGATTTCAAAAATTAACACTTGTGATATGATCATTCATGATTAGGATAACAAATATAATTTAAGGAAATAGATGTAAAAGTGGGTTTTGCTTTCACACAGAGTTTCAATGGAAGAATACATTTTTGTAAACTTTCAATTAGCCCTATTTTAAAGCAAGCTTGAGTCAATCATTACATGAAGTAATAGGACTAAACTAGATTAATAGAGCAATTAGAGAAGATTCTGATGTTTCAAGGAAAATGGAGTGAAATTCTTTCAATCATAGATATTTGCCACCATTAAAGCGTTTCATGGCATTTGTCTCCTTAAAAGCTGACCACCTAATTAGGCTAAGTGCATTATGATCACTGGCATCATCCAAAGATTAATCTTTAGGTCTAGCCAGTCAGGAGGACTCCACAGCAGCTTAAAGAGATTCTTTTGTTATTTTTTAAGATGCCCAGGAGAGTTGCAGATAAGACACTTAACAAAGACATTGGGTTTTCAACCTAGAAAATGTTTAAGAACCTAGCATTCCCATTTCAAAAATATAGACATTTAGACAGAATGAGATTAGAGGAGTTGCCCAAATTCCTAGCAGCAAAGCTGACAGATCAGAGAAGAAAACAGACTGCTGAACTCTCCCAATCCACTGCTCTGCCCTTTTGGGGTGTCAATAAAATAAAGGAGCTCAGAGAACCTCATGAGAGCAATCCAGGGCTTCCACAGGAGAAAGCAAAATTTCCTTTGCTCACAAAGGCCTTTCTGACCATACATGAAATGGGATGTGAGGGAAGAGGAGAAGGGAAGCCCTGGCTTAGTTTAACCCCAGCCTATGCTTTGATGCACTTTAGGGTACCGAGAGGTTTCCATTAGCCACCAAATTTTTCAATAGCAAAAAAAAACCTAGTGAATCAGTTTATCAACTTTTAATTTATTAGGTTACAATGTGAGTTACCTAGTTTTCATAGAATGGGTCAAGAACAAGTTCAAATCATAGTTCCCTTAGTTCTTTTCTCATAAGAAAAAACAGATTTTGAAATACATAATACTGAACAATTTCTGATCTATTGAGGAGGAAAAGTACAAATAAATATTATGGCCACCAAGATAGATATTAAGAGAAGGAAAAAGAAAACAATCCCTTAATTTTCTATAACATGGATAATGGAGATAAAGGCAGGTTTAGATCTTTAAAGTGAAAATTATATAAAGGAAAATTATATATTTAAGGTTTTTTAACTGATAAGAAAACATTTGAAACACTACAGTTTGCAGTAAGACTTAGGTTTTAATGTAAAATTACTAATTTATACTTACTTTCATTCTATTAAAAACAGCATTTCCTGTAAATATTTTTCTCTGAAAGTAGGATTTTGCTATTTAAAGTAAACTAAGAATATATATGTTCAAAGCTTAGAAATCATTCACAGTTAAACAAAGGAAGTCTAGAATTTGTTCACAAATACATTTTAAGTACTACATGTATGTATCAAATTAAGATGTAGAAATGAAGGACATAACTTCAAAAGGGAAATCTGAATTTGTACCAGAAAAACAAAGCAACAATACCTTTTCCTTGGTGGTTTCACCAGTGTGCTTTGTCAGCTTTGTGGTTAATATATTATGTAGGCTAACATTCTAAAAAAATGTATATCAATCATGAAAGACTGATAGATGTATTCATATAAAATGAATAATTTATAATCTTCACCCTATTTTTTTCATTTCATTTTTAATATCTGAAATAAAAGTGGAAAGAGTGAAAAAAGGGAAGATTTTATAAAATTGTCATTTGTTCAATATCCTTCTTGTGTGTGTGCTCGGTCATGTCCAACTCTCTGTGACCCCATGGACTGTAGCCCGCCAGGCTCCTCTGTCCATGGAATTTCCCCCTCAAGAATACTGGAGTGGGTTGCCATTTCCTCCTCTGGGGGCTCTTCCTACCCAGGGACTGAAGCCTCATCTCTTGTGTCTCCTGAATTTGCCAGAGTATTCTTTACCACTGCACCACCTGGACCATCCTTTTTGGTATATAATAATCATTTTTTTCACCATAACTAATTATATCCTGATTAAAATTCCATTGTTCCCTTGTATGTCAAAACAGACCAAAATGATCAATCTCATCCTTTCCTACTGTTTTGTATGAAATTGCCTAACCAGATTTAACTATGTCATTTTTCATACAAATAGGGAATGTTGAAAAGGATAAGAAAAGCCCTCTAAGCGATTGGAGTTGTTTTCCTCATATGAGTTAAAGGTTCGTTTGTCCTTATGCTACCCGATGTGTCTCAAAAATTCACTCTTTATTATTGAGTAATCACACCAAAATGGCATTTCAATGATGTTGCATTTAAAGAGTTTCAAGGGACGTTGTTTATAAAAATGTTCATTATCTTTGTTGCTCATGCCAGTGTGTCTGAATTGCCAAAGGAGTTTTTCTATAAGTTGACAATTAGCAATATAATTACTTTCATGGTCGTTTCAATAAAGACTTCATCCAGTCATCTGGGTTTGAGCAATTTGTGTGACTCTAACTTTAAGATGGAGAACTTTTTTTTTTCTTTTAAAAAATAAATTGAGGGGCTCCTCCATGGAGGCACTTCTTTCTTTTCAGAGATTGGAACACTGTTAGCAGTGATGCTGGGGAGCTGGACGCCAAGGGTCTCTGTTTCTTTCACTATTTCCAACCAGTGTGTTCTCTGAACATCAAATCTTTTTTTACCATAAAACTTTGCTTTGGTGTTACCACAGCTCTGCTTCAAGATGGACTGTTTGGTTAATATACAGAATGTGTTATAATTGCCAAACACATGCCAAAAAAGAAGCATGTTTCCAGTTTCAAAGTAAATAATTCTGATAAATATACAAAAGAGTATTAATATTCTTTATGAGGTTTATGTTATTTAAATTTTCTCTGTTTTTATTTGCATAGATAAAGTAACACCAAGGCCTTTGGGCATTTAACTAAGTATGACTATTTTAATGAAACATTTTGGAAAGACATGAGAGCTACTATCAAGCTATTGACAGTTATAACTGCCATGACTTTTCCCTGACACTGAACAAGAATAAAACAAATACTTCATTGCACCATGTAGCATTGTTGTTCTTTAATATTACAGCCTTACAGCCATTTCAGTATTTCTTTCTTCCCTTGTACTAAAAAAAAGAAAAAATTTGACTATAGAAAGAATCCAACATCTAAGTGATACTAAGGGTGTTCTTTGGAAGGACTGATGTTAAAGCTGAAACTCCAGTACTTTGGCCACCTCATGCGAAGAGTTGACACATTGGAAAAGACTCTGATGCTGGGAGGGATTGGGGGCAGGAAGAGAAGGGGACAACAGAGGATGAGATGGCTGGATGGCATCACCAACTCGATGGTTGTGAGTCTGGGTGAACTCTGGGAGTTGGTGATGGACAGGGAGGCCTGGAGTGCTGCGATTCAAGGGGTCGCAAAGAGTCAGAGCGACTGAACTGAACTGAACTGAAGCGTGTTTTACATAATTCTAATGTGAGCAATTGATTTTAAAAAGAGAAATGCTATAGCAGACTAAAATTTCATTTCAACATAAATGATACACCATAATTCTTTGTTAAAATATATTTTAGGACTTGGGAAATAAAATGTATGGGGAAAAGCAAAGTAACTGAGTTTTCAGTTTAGTTCAGTCCCTCAGTCGTGTCCAACTTTTTGCAACACCATGAATCGCAGCACGCCAGGCCTCCCTGTCCATCACCAACTCCCGGAGTTCACTCACATTCACGTCCATCAAGTCAGTGATGCCATCCAGCCATCTCATCCTCTGTCGTCCCCGTCTCCTCCTGCCCCCAATCCCTCCCAGCATCAGAGTCTTTTCCAATGAGTCAACTCTTGGCATGAGGTGGCCAAAGTACTGGAGTTTCAGCTTTAGTATCATTCCTTCCAAAGAATTCCCAGAGCTGATCTCCTTCAGAATGGACTGGTTGGATCTCCTTGCAGTCCAAGGGACTCTCAAGAGTCTTCTCCAACACCACAGTTCAAAAGCATCAATTCTTTGACACTCAGGTTTCTTCACAGTCCAACTCTCACATCCATACATGACTACTGGAAAAACCAAAGCCTTGACTACAGGGACCTTTGTGGACAAAGTAATGTCTCTGCATTTTAATATGCTATCTAGGTTGGTCATAACTTTCCTTCCAAGGAGTAAGCGTCTTTTAATTTCATGGCTGCAGTCACCATCTGCAGTGATTTTGGAGCCCAGAAAAATTAAGTCTGACACTGTTTCCACAGTTTCCCCATCTATTTCCCATGAAGTGATGCCATGACCAGATGCCATGATCTTCATTTTCTGAATGTTGAGCTTTAAGCCAACTTTTTCAGTCTCCTCTTTCACTTTCATCAAGAGGCTTTTTAGTTCCTCTTCACTTTCTGCCATAAGGGTGGTGTCATCTGCATATCTGAGGTTATTGATATCTCTTCCAGCAATCTTGATTCCAGCTTGTGTTTCTTCCAGTCAAGCATTTTCATGATGTACTCTGCATATAAGTTAAATAAGCAGGGTGACAATATTCAGCCTTGACGTACTCCTTTTCCTATTTGGAACCAGTCTTTTGTTCCATGTCCAGTTCTAACTGTTGCATCCTGACCTGTATATAGGTTTTTCAAGAGGCAAGTCAGGTGGTCTTGTATTCCCATCTCTTTCAGAATTTTCCACAGTTTATTGAGATCCACACAGTCAAAGGCTTTGACATAGTCAATAAAGCAGAAATAGATTTTTTTTGGAACTCTTGCTTTTTCGATGATCCAGCAGATGTTGGCAATTTGATCTCTGGTTCCTCTTCCTTTTCTAAAACCAGCTTGAACATGAGGAAGTTCATGGTTCACGTATTGCTGAAGCCTGGCTTGGAGAATTTTGAGCATTACTTTACTAGCATGTGAGATGAGTGCATTTGTGCAGTAGTTTGAACAGTCTTTGGCATTGTCTTTCTTTGGGATTGGAATGAAAACTGACCTTTTCCAGTAACCTCCGACCTTTTCCAGTGGCCACTGCTGAATTTTCCAAATTTGCTGACACACTGCGTGCAGCACTTTCACAGCATCATCTTCCAGGATTTGAAATAGCTCAACTGGAATTCCACTAGCTTTGTTCGTAGTGATGCTTTCTAAGACCCACTTGACTTCACATTCCAGGATGTCTGGCTCTAGGTCAGTGATCACACCATCGTGATTATCTGGGTCATGAAGATCTTTTTTGTACAGTTCTTCTGTGTATTCTTGCCATCTCTTCTTAATATCTTCTGCTTCTGTTAGACCCATACCATTTCTGTCCTTTATCAAGCCCATCTTTGCATGAAATGTTCCCTTGGTATCTCTAATTTTCTTGAAGAGATCTCTAGTCTTCCCCATTCTGTTGTTTTTGTCTATCTCTTTGCATTGATCACTGAGGAAGGCTTTTTTATCTCTTCTTGCTATTCTTTGGAACTCTGTATTCAGATGTTTATATTTTTCCTCCTCTTCTTTGCTTTTCGCTTCTCTTCTTTTCACAGCTATTTGTAAGGCCTCCCCAGGCAGCCATTTTGTTTTTGTGCATTTTTTTTCCAGGGGAAGGTCTTGATCCCTGTCTCCTGTACAATGTCACAAACGTCAGTCCATAGTTCATCAGGCACTCTATCAGATCTAGTCCCTTAAATCTATTTCTCACTTCCACTGTATAATCATAAGGGATTTGATTTAGGTCATACCTGAATGGTCTAGTGGTTTTCCCTACTTTATTCAATTTCAGTCTGAATTTGGCAATAAGGAGTTCATGATCTGAGCCACAGTCAGGTCCCGGTCTTGTTTTTGTTGACTGTATAGAGCTTCTCCATCTTTGGCTGCAAAGAATATCATCAATCTGATTTCAGTGTTGACCATCTGGTGATGTCCATGTGTAGAGTCTTCTCTTGTGTTGTTGGAAGAGAGTGTTTGTTATGACCAGTGCATTCTCTTGGCAAAATTTGCCCTGCTTCATTCTGTATTCCAAGGCCAAATTTGCCTGTTACTCCAGGTGTTTCTTGACTTCCTACTTTTGCATTCCAGTCGCCTATAATGAAAAGGACATCTTTTGGGGGTGTTAGTTCTAAAAGGTCTTGTAGGTCTTCATAGAACCGTTCAACCTCAGCTTCTTCAGCATTACTGGTTAGGGCATAGACTTGGATTACTGTGATATTGAATTGTTTGCCTTGGAAATGAACAGAGATCATTCTGTCGTTTTTGAGATTGCATGCAAGTACTGTATTTCAGACTCTTTTGTTGACCATGATGTCTACTTCTTTTCTTCTGAGGGATTCCTGCCCGCAGTTGTAGATATAATGGTCATCTGAGTTAAATTCACCCATTCCAGTCCATTTTAGTTCGCTGATTCCTAGAATGTCAATGTTCACTCCTGCCATCTCCTGTTTGACCACTTCCAATTTGCCTTGATTCATGGACCTAACATTGCAGGTTCCTATGCAATATTGCTCTTTATAGCATCAGACCTTGCTTCTATCACCAGTCACATCCACAACTGGATATTAGTTTTGCTTTGGCTCCATCCCTTCATTCTTTCTGGAGTTATTTCTCCACTGATCTCCAGTAGCATATTGGGTACCTACTGACCTGGGGAGTTCCTCTTTCAGTGTCCTATCATTTTGCCTTTTCATACTGTTCATGGGGTTCTCAAGGCAAGAATACTGAAGTGGTTTGCCATTCCCTTCTCCTGTGGACCACATTCTGTCAGCCCTCTCCTCCATGACTCGCCCATCTTGGGTGGCCCCATGGGGCATGGCTTAGTTTCATTGAGTTAGACAAGGCTGTGGTCCTAGTGTGATTAGATTGACTAGTTTTCTGTGATTATGAAAACTAGTCATCACGGGAGCAGAAGGGCCTAGAGGAGCTATTCCACGTTCAAGGTCAGGAGGGGCGGCGGTGAGGAGATACCCTTCATCCAAGGTAAGGAGCATCGGCTGCACTTTGCTGGAACAGCCATGAAGAGATACCCCATGTCCAAGGTAAGAGAAACCCAAGTAAGATGGTAGGTGTTGCAAGAGGGCATCAGAAGGCAGACACGCTGAAGCCATAATCACAGAAAACTAGTCAATCTAATTGAGTTTAATAATATGTAAATTTTATATTAGCATATACAACCTAATAATTTTCAAAGATAAAAACTGTGCAAGCACAGGGCCCCAGTAGAGAGCGATATCTGTACCTAAGCACAAGGCTAGATGAAGTGGGCTCAAAATGCAAGATGAGCAATTTAAGTTTGAAAATGCAAGTTCTGAAGCATTTGGGCTGGGGAAAACTAGGAAGTTCTTTTCATAAGACTTGGCAGTTTCTCTCTCTTAGTTATAATCCTTTATCTCAATTCTTTCTTTTGGCTGTGTCTTTAGACAACATTGAAAATTCATTCATAAGGAGATAACATTTCCTATGCAGTCATTTGTGGAAATAGTCACTTGAGGACTTTTTTCTCCTTGTTGGCAGTTTATCCTTACCACCCGCTGTAGGGCATGACACACAGTAAATACGCAGTTGCTGATGAGTTGCTAAGTTGTATCCAACTCTTTTGCGACCCCATGGACTGTAGCCTGTCAGGCTCCCCTGTCCCTGGGATTTCCCAGGCAAGAATATTGAAGGGGGTTGCCATTTCCTTCTCTAAAGGATCTTACCGACCCAGGAATCAAACTCACATCTCCAGCATAGCAGGTGGATTCTGTAACACTGAGCCACCAGGAAAGCCCAAGTACACAGTTACTACTAGCTAATTAATAGAGCAATGAAGGAATGAGCCTATATAGGGTGCTCTATCAAATATCAGGCTAAGATAGGGCAGGGTATCATGTGGTTAAGAGCATATAGAGTGGAGCCCCGACTAGGATCAAATCCTGGCTTCTCCACTTACCAGTTGTATGACACTGGGTGAGTAACTATATCTCTCAGTGCCCCAATTTCTGCATCTTTAAAATGGGATATTATTAATCAATTAAAAATTAAGTGTTTAGGAGACTAAAAGGAAACAATAAATAAAAAAATAAAAATGAGATGTTAGTCACAGTGGACTTTCAAGAAATGCATATTAAGAAAACATTAAAATATAAGGCAGATATATTTTTATACAGGGAGATATACATGTATTTCTTTATGTGCAGGAAAACATCTAATTTCCAACATTTTGAAGCTAACACTTGTACAGATCTCTTATGTTATAAGTACATTTATGTTCTCATTGTTCTGAGCACATTTTCATCCATTTTCAGGTTTTCAAGAAAATTTTGCAACACAATACACAGTGTGATGGGTAAAAGCAACATTTGGAAAAAGCTCTCCACAAAATCAAATCCTCACAGATTGGTCAGATGTCAGGACAGTGATTTTTCTTCAAAGATAGCAAAACAATCGATTAAGCCATGGCGTCTCTCTAGAAACGGGGTCTGTGGTGAGGAGCAGACACTCAGGAGAATGCCTCACAAGAACTACCTCCTTCGTGTGCTGCCCACACACCTACGCAGCAGCCCTTCCTCCTGGAGGAAAGGACCCATCAGACCTGCATGGTGGCGGTTGCACGGTCCCCTCTGAAGCGCAGCCGAAAGGAGAGCTTCAGTCATCACGTTACTGCAGGGGCCCAGCGAATGCCTAAAGCTCAAGAATGAAGAATATAATGGTTCTCCCCCTCCCCCTCTTTTGCTCACAAAGGAAGTGAACTTTGTGACATTTTTATTATGATTTGAAAATAACAATTTGAAAGGTATAAGATACTTCCAGTAATTCTTCTATATGTTTTGATCCATTTTTCTATGGTCATAATATAATACACACAGAGACACAGCAGAGAGCTGAGTGTTACTAATAAACACATTTTTAAAATTCCAACATATGGAGGCTGAACAACACGCTGCTGAATAACCAACAAATCACAGAAGAAATCAAAAAAGAAATCAAAATTTGCATAGAAACGAATGAAAATGAAAACACAACAACCCAAAACCTGTGGGACACGGTAAAAGCAGTCCTAAGGCGAAAGTTCATAGCAATACAGGCATACCTCAAGAAACAAGAAAAAAGTCAAATAAATAACCTAACTCTACACCTAACGCAACTAGAAAAGGAAGAAATGAAGAACCCCAGGGTTAGTAGAAGGAAAGAAATCTTAAAAATTAGAGCAGAAATAAATACAAAAGAAACAAAGGAGACCATAGCAAAAATCAACAAAGCCAATAGCTGGTTCTTTGAAAGGATAAATAAAATTGACAAACCATTAGCCAGACTCATCAAGAAACAAAGGGAGAAAAATCAAATCAATAAAATTAGAAGTGAAAATGGAGAGATCACAACAGACAGCACAGAAATACAAAAGATTATAAGAGACTACTATCAGCAATTATATGCCAATAAAATGGACAACGGGGAAGAAATGGACAAATTCTTAGAAAAGTACAACTTTCCAAAACGGGACCAGGAAGAAATAGAAAATCTTAACAGATCCATCACAAGCATGGAAATTGAAACTGTAATCAAAAATCTTCCAGCAAACAAAAGCCCAGGTCCAGACGGCTTCACAGCTGAATTCTACCAAAAATTTAGAGAAGAGCTAACACCTATCCTGCTCAAACTCTTCCAGAAAATTGCAGAGGAAGGTAAACTTTCAATCTCATTCTATGAGGCCACCATCACCCTAATACCAAAACCTGACAAAGATGCCACACACAAAAAAGAAAACTACAGGCCAATATCACTGATGAACATAGATGCAAAAATCCTTAACAAAATTCTAGCAATCAGAATCCAACAACACATTAAAAAGATCATACACCATGACCAAGTGGGCTTTATCCCAGGGATGCAAGGATTCTTCAATATCTGCAAATCAATCAATGTAATACACCACATTAACAAATTGAAAAATAAAAACCATATGATTATCTCAATAGATGCAGAGAAAGCCTTTGACAAAATTCAACATCCATTTATGATAAAAACTCTCCAGAAAGCAGGAATAGAAGGAACATACCTCAACATAATAAAAGCTATATATGACAAACCCACAGCAAACATTATCCTCAATGGTGAAAAATTGAAAGCATTTCCTCTAAAGTCAGGAACAAGACAAGGGTGCCCACTTTCACCATTACTATTCAACATAGTTTTGGAAGTTTTGGCCACAGCAATCAGGGCAGAAAAAGAAATAAAAGGAATCCAAATTGGAAAAGAAGTAGTAAAACTCTCACTGTTTGCGGATGACATGATCCTCTACAGAGAAAACCCTAAAGACTCCACCAGAAAATTACTAGAACTAATCAATGAATATAGTAAAGTTGCAGGATATAAAATCAACACACAGAAATCCCTTGCATTCCTATACACTAATAATGAGAAAATAGAAAGAGAAATTAAGGAAACAATTCCATTCACCATTGCAACGAAAAGAATAAAATACTTAGGAATATATCTGCCTAAAGAAACTAAAGACCTATATATAGAAAACTATAAAACACTGGTGAAAGAAATCAAAGAGGACACAAATAGATGGAGAAATATACCATGTTCATGGATTGGAAGAATCAATATAGTGAAAATGAGTATACTACCCAAAGCAATTTATAGATTCAATGCAATCCCTATCAAGCTACCAACGGTATTCTTCATAGAGCTAGAACAAATAATTTCACAATTTGTATGGAAAAACAAAAAACCTCGAATAGCCAAAGCTATCTTGAGAAAGAAGAATGAAACTGGAGGAATCGACCTGCCTGACTTCAGGCTCTACTACAAAGCCACAGTCATCAAGACAGTATGGTACTGGCACAAAGACAGAAATATAGATCAATGGAACAAAATAGAAAGCCCAGAGATAAATCCATGCACATATGGACACCTTATCAAGGAGGCAAGAATATACAATGGATTAAAGACAATCTCTTTAACAAGTGGTGTTGGGAAATCTGGTCAACCACTTGTAAAAGAATGAAACTAGAGCACTTTCTAACACCATACACAAAAATAAACTCAAAATGGATTAAAGATCTAAACGTAAGACCAGAAACTATAAAACTCCTAGAGGAGAACATAGGCAAAACACTCTCTGACATACATCACAGCAGGATCCTCTATGACCCACCTCCCAGAATACTGGAAATCAAAGCAAAAATAAACAAATGGGACCTACTTAAAAGCTTCTGCACAACAAAGGAAACTATAAGCAAGGTGAAAAGACAGCCTTCAGAATGGGAGAAGATAATAGCAAATGAAGCAACTGACAAACAACTAATCTCGAGAATATACAAGCAACTCCTACAGCTCAACTCCAGAAAAATAAATGACCCAATCAAAAAATGAGCCAAAGAACTAAATAGACATTTCTCCAAAGCAGACATCCAGATGGCTAACAAACACATGAAAAGATGCTCAACATCACTCATTATCAGAGAAATGCAAATCAAAACCACTATGAGGTACCATTTCATGCCAGTCAGAATGGCTACAATCCAAAAGTCTACAAGCAATAAATGCTGGAGAGGATGTGGAGAAAAGGGAACCCTCTTACACTGTTGGTGGGAATGCAAACTAGTACAGCCACTATGGAGAACAGTGTGGAGATTCCTTAAAGAACTGGAAATAGAACTGCCTTATGATCCAGCAATCCCACTGCTGGGCATACACACTGAGGAAACTAGAATTGAAAGAGACACGTGTACCCCAATGTTCAACGCAGCACTGTTTATAATAGCCAGGACATAGAAGCAACCTAGATGTCTATCAGCAGATGAATGGATAAGAAAGAAGTGGTACATATACACAATGGAGTATTACTCAGCCATTAAAAAGAAGACATTTGAATCAGTTCTAATGAGGTGGATGAAACTGGAGCCTATTATACAGAGTGAAGTAATCCAGAAAGAAAAACACCAATACAGTATACTAACACATATATATGTAATTTAGAAAGATGGCAACAATAACCCTGTATACAAGACTGCAAAAGAGACACTGATGCATAGAACAGTCTTTTGGACTCTGTGGGAGAGGGAGAGGGTGGGATCATTTGGGAGAATGGAATTGAAAGATGTATAGTATCATATATGAAACAAGTCGCCAGCCCAGGTTCGATGCATAATACTGGATGCTTGGGGCTGGTGCAATGGGACGACCCAGAGGGATGGTATGGGAAGGGAGGAGGGAGGAGGGTTCAAGATGGGGAACACGTGTATACCTGTGGCGGATTCATTTCAATATATGGCAAAACCAATACAATATTGTAAAGTTAAAATAAATAAATAATAAAATAAAACTATGAGCCTACAAATGTTTAAATAACTTTAAAAGTAGTAAATAGAAATAAAAACAAGATATATACTAATTCACTTTTTTGGTGGCTAGCTGTCATTTAAAAGATTTTATTAGTAAATTTTTAAAAACTATTTTTTAGTAAATTAGTACATTTAAATTATGTAAAATTTTATGTGAATAGCTTTCAGTTCAATTCAGTTTAGTCACTCAGTCATGTCCAACTCTTTGTGACCCCATGCCAGGTCTCCCTGTCCATCACCAACTCCCGGAGTTCACTCAAACTCACGTCCATCAAGTCGGTGGTGCCATCCAGCCATCTCAGCCTCTGTTATCCCCTTCTCCTCCTGCCCCCAATTCCTCCCAGCATCAGAGTCTTTTCTAATGAGTCAACTCTTCACATGAGGTGGCCAAAGTACTGGAGTTTCAGCTTTAGCATCATTCCTTCCGAAGAACACCCAGGATTGATCTCCTTTAGGATGGACTGGTTGGATCTCCTTGCAGTCCAAGGGACTCTCAAGAGTCTTCTCCAACACCACAGTTCAAAAGCATCAATTCTTTGACACTCAGGTTTCTTCACAGTCCAACTCTCACATCCATATATGACTACTGGAAAAACCATAGCCTTGACTAGATGGACCTTTGTGGACAAAGTAATGTCTCTGCGCTTTAATATGCTGTCGAGGTTAGTCATAACTTTCCTTCAAAGGAGTAAGTGTCTTTTAATTTCATGGCTGCAATCACCATCTGCAGTGATTTTGGAGCCCCAAAAAATAAAGTCTGACACTGTTTCCACTGTTTCCCCATCTATTTCCCGTGAAGTGATGGGACCAGATGCCATGATCTTCATTTTCTGAATGTTGAGCTTTAAGCCAACTTTTTCACTCTCCTCTTGCACTTTCATCAAGAGGCTTTTTAGTTCCTCTTCACTTTCTGCCATAAGGGTGGTATCATCTGCATATCTAAGGTTATTGATATTTTTCCCAGCAATCTTGATTCCAGCTTGTGCTTCTTCCAGCCCAGCATTTCTCATGATGTACTCTGCATATAAGTTAAATAAGATATATATATTGAGATCAAATTATTTCCCTTGCTTGAAAATAGCTTCAAATATTCATTTTTATTGACTTCTCATTCTATCAACTTAATTTGTATTGATTATTTAAAGTAAAATAAAATGAAAATACCATAATCAGAATTACTTCTTCTATTATATTTGAATTTCAGACTATGAAAAATCTAATTTCTATCAAGACACAGTTTTAAAAACTTATGCACACTAGCTTCCTTCTTCTTAAAGAAAAAAAAAACACCTCTACTATATTTGAGAATAAATTCTCATCAGTTTATGGCTTCACAACTTATTCTGTTGCTACCATCGAGTAATTAGAATGACTTTTGGCACAGAAGTTCAGCATTCTCTGCTGAGCATAATTCAACTATGGAGAAGGAAAATTCAACCATCATCTTGAAAATAAATGATAAGAAAAGACTTTTGATTTCTTAGGCTAAAAATGTGCTTTAAAAAAAAAAAAGAAACTATTTTTTTAGTCTCCTTCTTTATAGTTAACTCAAGATCTATTTAAACCTATTTCAGTCTCTGCCCAATCATTATACTAAGAATTTTTTTCCCTTCAAATACTTCCTGCAAAGCTATTTCTGAATCCATTTCAATGCTGATTTGCCACCAAGAAGGAATCACACTGACTTTGCTGTTGAGTTTTTAAAAAAAGTTGCAGGGGGGAGAGAGCATATGAGCCACCACTGAGCTTCTAATATGGGGCAGGCACTCAACTGCCTGTTTCTTTCCAAGATATGTAAGTCCACTCTGTTTGAGGGAATTTGGAGTTAAATTACATGAAATCGGGAGACCAAGATTAGACAAGAGTGAAAATAGGGGGAAAATATTTAATTACTCTTTAAGTAAACAAACAATCAATCAAAGTCATTTGTCTTTAAGGTTATATCTGATCTGTTATTGCAGTTATCAGTACACTCCTGATATAAACTGCTTTTACTTTCAGAGAAGCACAATTATTAGAGACGATATTTGTCTTAAGAGAAAAAAAGAACAAAAACAGGTGATAACACTGAAAACCATGCCTTAGAAAAACAGATCTGGGCAGAGGGAGCAACCAGGTTGCCCTGTCAGCTGCAGGCTCCATCGATGTGTAAGTTTGCTTCTTATCTACCTGGGGGAGAAACATTCATTAAATGCTACACCTGGATCTCAAGTGAACGTTTAAGGTTCTGGAAAAAATAAATTGGTGTGTCTGTATACATCATTTCCCTATTTTCAAAAACACATGGCTGTCAAGATAATAAGCATCCTGACCTGCTGCTGTTCAGTGCCTTCTGCACGCTTTGGAGATGTCATCTTAGGTTTTATGAGACTTGTATGCAGTTTAAAACTAAGTGTTTCAAATAATTTTGAAAATCAGCCTCCAGTAATATACACTGAGCACTCAGAATTAGCTCCACACCCTCAGAACAACTGCTAAATGATGCTTGTTCTCATATATAAGAAAACATAGCACCTACCAAATCCTTTCAGCTCTTTGGGTCAAAACTAAAATGTATCCATTTCAACTTAGCTTTCGTTTTAAAAAATTATTTTAGCTGAGTATCTTGAGGGAAAAAAAATAGGGAATTTGAAAGAGAGAACATAAATTAGGGGGAAAGAGAGATCCTCATTACACACATAATGAAGAAATGTCCTTACAAATATACACAGATTGTAATTCCCCAAGAAGACCCTTGAACATTTTCATCATCCTCTTTGCCAACAGTTGAAAAGTTAGAGGATATTTAAAGACTATACAGACATGTAACTTTATATTTTAATGAGCTTTAGAAAATGGTAAAAACTTTATACCCAAAGTTCGTTCCTTAAAAATGTTTTGGGCTCCATATATTCAGGATACCACTACTAATACTAGTTGGGGGGGAAAGGTAGCAGTAATAAATGAGACACAAACAGAAACCCCAAGGAACACATTCATGGGGGAAAAGAATTACATAAAGTCACTCCTCTTAATTTTTACTGCCTTTAGAATGTGATAGGAACAATGATCTGAAAATGAAAACAGAATCTGGAGATACACAGTGAAGATGTTTCTGTATGTCCACAACTGGACACACCTCCTCTAAACACTTACCACTGACAGAAAGAAAAAAAAATTAAGGCAGAGCTTCTTAAAAATAAACTTCTTCTTGGGGGAGAAATAAGACAGAAACCCAAACAATATTTGGTCTGAAGATATTATCTGCTGCACTAGGGAACTTGGTGCACCCACAGTAAGAAAGGTCTCTGCAGCAGGTCAAGGTTATAGCACAAGAGGTATCGTTTGGCTCATCGTCCTGGCATCTTCTGGTTTGGGAGGTTTCAATGGTGAAAAAGGTCAAGTGTTACGTTTATGGGAGACTCATAATTAGCCCTTGGGTTGTGGAGTAAAACCATGCCATTTTCAAGAGGGAATTACATACCTTTTAAAAAACGACTCCGCGGAATTCCCTGGTGGTCAAAGGGTTAGGACTCCTTGTGTTCATTGCTGAGGGCCTGGGTTCAATCCCTGGTTGGAGAACTAAGATCCCACAAGCCACTCAGTATGGCCAAAAATAAAAACTAAAAAATAGCTCCCAGTGTGGCACTGGAACCTGATGGAATACTGACCATTGCACATCATATGATGCTGTATATAAACTGTCCAGTATCCAGATTCACCAAGTTGTGAAGCTAGGGATGCGTGTGTGCTGTGTGTGCTAAGTCGCTTCAGTCATGCCTGACTCTTTGTGACCCCATGGACTGTAGACTGTCAGGCTTCTCTGTCCATGGGATTCTCCAAAGAGAATACTGGAGTGGCTTTCCATGCCCTTCTCCAGGGGATCATCCTGACCCAGGAATTGAACCCACATTTCTCATGTCTCCTGCTGTGGCAGGCAGGTTCTTTACCACTAGTGCCACCTGGGAAGTTAGTGATGTCCAGGAGCAATTCATCATAAATTGGAAATGGTACATCCACGACTGAGCATGAGAAAGACAAGAGAGGAGGAGTAAGCTATATTATCTTATCGCCCACCTCATCCATCACAGTTATTATCAGCACTGCTCCTTCAGGTCACACCTACGGTCTCGTGAATTGGGGTCCATTATGAGAAGCTGACAAAAGTGGAAAAATCTGAGTTTCTTTTGACAGAAAGTCAGCTGAGAAGGTGTGTTCATTCTGAAAATGGGCTGCAGCTGCACTACAGCTCCATTACTAGAGTCCTGAAAAATGATTAGGAATATCGATCTTCCCACTGGGAAAGTATATTTGTTCATCTATCAATACTTTGTCTGGGAAAAGTATCCCAATCTTAGAATATATAAAGGCATATGAGCAATGTGAATGGCAGTACTGGCTGGTCAAGGACCCAGAAGTAGAAATATTTGAATACTGAGGCTAAGAAAGTCTAGGCAAGAAGTGTATGGTATATCTTTGTGAGTGGACACCAGTGAGACATTTACAACTACACGTATATTCCCCAGGAAAATTTGAACTCAGAAGAGGTTTGGTTCAACAATAAAGTAGAGAGAATAACTCTCCTGGTTGTCTTTGGTTAATCATTGTCATCAAATGTCAGAGTATGGGCAAATGGAAACAGCAGTAGATTGGCCACAGTGGCCAGGATAGAGTGTAGGCATGGATCTGTCAGCATGGTTCCTCACTCACCAAGACTGATCTAGCTACCCCCTCATACAAAATCTCCAAGTGCCAATCAAAGAGATAAAAACTGAGACATCAGTATGACATCAAGTCTTAAAAAATCCAAAAAGTCATATGGTAGAAAATTGATTACATTCGGGCTTTCTTTGGCAGTACAGTGGTTAAGATTCTGTGATTTTAGTGCAGGGGGTGTGGGTTCGATCCTTGGCTGGTGAACTAAGATCCCACAAGCCAGGGAACCCAAAAAAAAAAAAAAAGAAGAAGAAGAAGAAAGAAAAGTAAATTGACTACAATAGAACCCTCTAAACACGGAAGAGGCAGTATTTGTAGTACCTGGAGGTTCTACTTATGTGTGTATGTGCGCTCAGTCATGTCTGACTCTTTGCAATCCTATGGACTGTATCCCACCAGGCTCCTCTGTCTGTGGAATTTTTTAGGCAAGAATACTGGAGTGGGTTGCCATTTCCTACTCCAGGGGATCTTCCTGACTCAGGGATTGAACTTACATTTCTTGCATCTCCTGTACTGGCTGGGGGAATTCCCAAGGTGGTGCTGGTGGTAAAGAGTCCAACTGCCAATGCAGGTCAAACATAACAGACAAGGGCTTGATCCCTGAGTCAGGAAGATCCCCTAGAGGAGGGCATGGCAACCCACTCCAGTATTCTTGCCTAGAGAATCCCATTGACAGAGGAGCCTGGCAGGCTGTGGTCCATAGGGTTGCACAGAGTAGGACACAACGGAAGCAACTTAGCTCTCACGCACCTGCCACCTGGAAGTCCAGTAATGAACTGGTGTTATTTTTTCCTTTCCTACCCACAGGGCTGCAGCCAGCAGAGGGCAGGCTTGACCCACCAATACTAAGTCACTACTTGGTATTACACATAAATCTGGAAATCAAGAGGAGGTGGTTGGAATGGTTCCTTTAAAAACCACCCTAAATAACTGGCTTTGGAGAGTTTATACTTGCTGTGACTTTGGATCTGCAGATTTAGAAGCCTTGGATTGAAAAGGAGAGAAGACACAGCAAAAGCATCATTATACATAACCTAGAGCTACCACCTAGCTGCCATCATAGCCTACAACATATCTCTTTGTCAGAATTTGTTTTTTAGGGAAGCTGACATGTTTTTTAGGGAAATCAACCCCTTTTTCAGTGAGGCTTTCCTAACTACTATATTTTAAATGACACCCTAATATACTTCCTTGCTTAAATTTTTTCTGTAGCCCAATAAATCCCTTATGGTTATACAGTGGAGGTGACAAAAAGATTCAAGGGATTAGATCTGATAGACAGAGTGCCTGAAGAACTATTGTCAGAGGTTCGTGACATTGTACAAGAGTTGGTGACCAAAACCATACCAAAGAAAAAGAAATGCAAGAACGCAAAATGGTTGTCTAAGGAGGCCTTACAAATAGCTGAGAAAAGAGAAGCAAAAGGCAAAGGAGAAAAGGAAAGATATACCCAACCGACCACAGAGTTCCAGAGAATTGCAAGGTGATATAAGAAAGCCTTCTTAAGTGATCAATGCAAAGAAATAGAGGAAAATAATAGAACGGAAAATACTAGAGATATCTTCAAGAAAATTGGAGATATCAAGAAAATATCTGACGCAAAGATGGGCATAATAAAGGATAGAAACATCAAGAACTTAATAGAAGCAGAAGAGATTAAGAAGAGGTAGCAAGAATACACAGAAATACAAAAAGGTCCTAATGACCCAGATAACCACAACAGTGTGGTCATTAACTTGGGGCCAGACATCATGCAGTGTGAAGTCAAAGGGGCCTTAGGAAGCATTACAATGAACAGAGTTAATGGAGGTGATGGAATTCCAACTAGAGCTAACTAAAATCCTAAAAGATGATGCTGTTAATGTGCTGCACTCAATATGCCAGAAAATTTGGAAAACTCAGCAATGGCCCCAGGACTGGAAAAGGTCAGTTTTCATTCCAATCCCAAATAAGAACAATGCCAAAAATGTTCAAGGCATGTGTGCTCAGTCATGTCCAACTCTTTGTGACCTCATGGACTGTAGCCAGCCAGGATCCTCTGTCCATGGATTTTTCCAGGCAAGAATACTGGAATGGGTTGTCATTTCCTTCTACAGGGAATCTTGCCAATCCAGAGATGAATCCATGTCTCTTGCATCCCCTGCATTGGCAGGCAGATTATTTACCCACTGAGCCATTGGGGAAGCCCCAAAATGTTCAAACTACCTACCACACAATTGTGCTCATTTCACATGCTAGCAAGGCAATACTCAAAATCCTTCAAAATAGGCTTCAATAGTTTGTGAACTGAGAACTTCCAGATGTACAGTCTGGGTTAGAAAAGGCAGAGGAACCAGGGATCAAATTGCCAAAATCTGTTGTATAGAAAAAGCAAAGGAATTCCACAAAAACATCTACTTCTGCTTCACTGACTATGCTAAAGTCTTTTACTGTGTGGATCTGAATAAACCATGGAAAATTCTTAGAGATGGGACTATCAGACCACCTTACCTGTCTCCTGAGAAACTTGTGTATGGGAAAAGAGCCACAGACTGGTTCAAAATTGGGAAAGGAATACATCAAGGCTGTATATTGTCACCCTGTTTATTTAACTTATATGCAGAGTACATCATGTGAAATGCTGGGCTGGATAAATCACAAGCTTAAATCAAGATTGCCAGGAGAAATATCAACAACCTCAGATATGCAGATATCACCCTAAGGGCAGAAAGGGGAGAGGAACTAAAAATCCTCTTGAAGGTGAAAGAAAAGAATGAAAAGGTTGACTTAAAACTCAACATTAAAAAATCTAAGATCATGGCATCTGACGCCATCAGTTCAGTTTAGTCACTCAGTCATGTCTGACTCTTTGCGACCCCATGGACTACAGCACGCCAGGTCTCCCTGTCCATTACCAACTCCTGGAGTTAATTCAAACTCATATCCATTCAGTTGGTGTTGCCATCCAACTATCTCTTCCTCTGTTGTCCCCTTCTCCTCCCGCCATCTTTCCCAGCATCAGGGTCTTTTCAAATGAGTCAATTCTTCGCATCAGATGGCCAAAGTATTGTAGCTTCCACTTCAGCAACAGTTCTTCCAGTGAATATTCAGGACTGATCTCCTTTAGGATGGACTGGTTGGATCTCTTTGCAGTCCAAGGGACTCTCAAGAGTTTTCTCCAACACCACAGTTCAAAAGCACCAGTTCTTCAGTGCTCAGCTTTCTTTATACTCCAACTCTCACATCCATACATGACTCCTAGAAAAACCATATCCTTGACTAGATGGACCTTTGTTGGCAAAGTAATATCTCTGCTTTTTAATATGCTGTCTAGGTTGTTCATAACTTTTCTCCCAAGGAGTAAGTGTCTTTTTAATTTCATGGCTGCAGTCACCATCTGCAGTGATTCTGGAGCCCCCCCAAAATAAAGTCTGTCACTGTTTCCACTGTTTACCCATCTATTTGCCATGAAGTGATGGGACCAGATGCCATGTACTTAGTTTTCTGAATGTTGAGTTTTAGCCAACTTTTTCACTCTCCTCTTTCACTTTCATCAAGAGGCTCTTTAGTTCTACAGCCATGAAATTAAAAGAATCTTGCTCTTTGGGGGAAGAAAAAAAAAAAAAAAAACTATGACTAACCTAGACAGCATATTAAAAAACAAAGACATCACTTTGCCAACAGAGGTCCATATAGTCAAAGCTATGCTTTTTCCAGTAGTCATATATTGATGTAAGAGTTAGACTATAAAGAAAGCTGAGCACCAAAGAATTGATGCTTTTGAACTGTGGTTTGGAGAAGACTCTTGAGAGTCCCCTGGACTTCAAGGAGACCAAATCAGTCAAGCCCAGAAGAATTCAACCCTGAATATTCGTTGGAAGGTCTGATGCTGAAGCTGAAGCTCCAATACTTTGGTCACCTGATGCAAACAGCCAACTCATAGGAAAAGATCCTGATGCTGGGAAAGATTGAGGACAAGAGGAAAAGGAGGCAAAGGAGGGTGAGATGGTTGGATGACATCACCAACTCAATATACATGAAAGTGAAAGTTGCTCAGTCGTGTCCAGCTTTTTGCAACCCTAAGGACTATGCAGTCCATAGAATTCTCCAGGCCAGAATACTAGAATGGGTGGCCTTTCCCTTCTCCAGGGGATCTTCCCATCCCAGGGATCGAACCAGGAGATCAAACAAGGGTCTTCTGTATTGCAGATGGATTCTTTACCAGCTGAGCACAAGGGAAAGCCCAATGGACATGAGTTCAAGTAAACCCTGGGAGATTTTGAAGGACAAGGAAGCCTGGCATGCTGCAGTCCATGGTGTTGCAATGAGAAACAAACAGGACTTAGCAACTGAAAAGCAACTACAACCCAATAAATATCCATTCAATATGTTTAGTGTATGTTATTATTTTGTTTATTAAGACATGTGGGGAAAATTCCTTGGCAGTTCAGTGGTTAGAACTCCGTGCTTTCAGTGTCAAGCCTGAGTTCAAACCCTGAGCAGGGAACTAAGATCCCATAAGCAACGTGGCAGAGCCCGCCCCCCACCAAAAAAAAAAAAAAAGAGAGAGAGACATGTAGGTTTCTGTTTCAGTTAACAATTGCCAGAATAGTGCTGCATACCTAACTCAAAACTCAGTGACCTCTAATAAAAATCATTTTGTCACTCGTTTATGCAGGTCAGTGGTGAGTCTATGTCATTCTATATGTCTGCATGCACAGATGTTAGACATTTCTTCACTCAGAGACTTTTGATTTGCTCTTGCCTAATAACACTCTCCAATATGCTATCTCATTTGTATATTTTATCAAATATATATTTTATAAAAATTACACTCCTTTCACAAACTTACCAAATTGAGTAATTTGATATATAATCAAAAAAGTGCTACCTTTGATCATAACTATACTGTAGAGTATCAAATGGCATATGACAAGAAGTTTCTTCTTTTTCTACTATTCACCAAATAAGCTTTGCGTATTTTGAGTACAGAAAGATCACAAGGCATCTCTGTCAACTATTTTATACTTGTAGTCCCTTTATTGTGATTTTAGAAATCTGCTTTTGAAAGAAAATTCTCAGAATGCTTTTTTGTTTTATCTCAATGCAAAAAGATTTCACTTATGAACATTTTCATATATTTATATGCAAATAGTATCTTTCTTTGATCTTTTACTTTTGAAGGAACAGAAGACATGTTTTGCCTCAGGCATTTTATTCCCATTATGTGCTTTATGGAAACAGATAATGCACTGTTGACTTCTAAGGAATTCTTGTAAAGAACTACATGGTAAGCCTGTTCCTGTTTACCAAACTCTGATACAGAAAAATACTTTTTTAAAAATCTTCTGCTAGAAAATTAATGTGAAAGATTTATGGACTAGCAGATCCTTTTTAATATGACATGTTAAATTGGGGGAAATATTTATCGATGAACAAAGGATATAGTAAAAATAGTTGTAAAATAATGTGCTTTAAAAAGTTGATTTGACCCCTTAAAAAAAGGAATGGAATTTAAGGCAATTAATAAATTTATATCCATATGCACATACCATCTTTATATACATGTAGACATCTATCCACATACAACATACATGCTTATCCATAATCTATATATAAGTTACACTTTGCAAGAATACAAAATTGTCTTATTTTGCAGGGCTAATTTAATATCATCATAAAACTGATTTTCATATCCACAAGTTTGTATATAGTTATGGTGTACCATTTTTAACTAAAAAATAAGCATTACTAGAATTCTAATTTAAAAATAATACTTTTGATAATTTGTTGCTTATTAAAATTTTGTGTTTTAACTTTAACAAATATTATTATTTTTATGATTCAATCTTTAGAGGCTTAGTAATATAAAACTATGAGTATGTATTTAAAGATAGTCAATTCTTTTTCAAAAGTTTGCATTATATATTAAGAAAAATACTAAAATATAAACATCTAATAAAAATGATAGAAATAATTGAAACTAAGAAGGCAAAATATCTGTGGGATCCAGAAACAACACGTCATGTATGTGCACAAAATGTTCAGTCTTATAGTATCAAAAATATTCAAGGAGGGATCAACAAAAAACTTATATTTAAAAAAATTAGAAAGAAAAGCAGGGCAGTGAGGAAAAATTACTCTGTAAGAAAACATCTCTTTTTATTAATATAAGGCATTTAGCATTTACACTGATTTTGAGAAGAAACCAAAATCTTAGAGATGTATGAGACAGGGTGGGGTTATATGGGAGAGAAGAGAAATTTGCTCATTCTAACTTTAGAAATTACTCTTTCTCTCACTATGGATGACATGGGTACATCCCTACAAATGTACAAGTGAAATTTCACACCATTTAGGTCTCTAGTATATAAAAGTTACTCATTTTCTAAAAACACCTTTAATATGGTAGAGTGACACTAGAATTATTGCTATAAAAAAGAGAAACTTTTCCCAAAATCTGAGACTCTAATAGCTCTAGAATCAAGACCAACTTAATATTTGCATCAAATGTGTTATCTTTGTAATTATGTACAACATATACACTATATACACACACATATACACCAAACACACATGGGTTCACAATAATATACATTTTTCACAAAAGCATAGAGAAAATTCTAATTATATTGTTATTAGTTTACATTTGTTTCAAAAAATGTTAAACAGTTAAAATTCTGTTATTAAAATTTTTCTAATCACTTTGTAAATATCTACTTGTTTAATAGCCTAACGTTAGGTTTTAAAACTACATGAATATTCATAACAACAATTTTACTAGTCATGATAAGAAAACGTATTATATGAAATTAATTTTTTTATATTTTACAAGGATATTCATACAAAATTAATATAACTCAAGTCCGTATCTTTATAGCTATTTTCCTGATTTTTTAATTTCACATAAATACAAATATCAATCTTTTAACATACACATATGTATGTAGTATGTTTTATATATTCATTAAAATTAGCAGATTTCTTTAAAGCATACTAAATAATGCCATATACAATGAGAATAAAATTACATTGTGGCTGTCTATAAAACTCCAAAGTATTTGAAAAAGGGTATCAGATTTTTAGCTAGTGATGGAAAATTTTCCAGATGGCAAAAATGTGAATGACAAAAATAGCAAATTGAAATTAGAACTGTGATGGATTAATTTCCTTTGGTTGTCCTTATGTTGTTTATATTCATGCCAAGTACATGAGCCAATAGTCTTGAAAAGTACAGACAGTAAAGAAAAGAAAATGAAGAAATTTTCTAAAGTCGTTTTCAATAACATCTGCAATTTGAAAATCAAAATAATTATCCACACTTACAAAAAATCTTGGTTCTCTTGTCATGTTTAATTTTTTAAAATGAAAGTCAAATTTTAAAAGGCCCTTGTTTTACATGCTTTTGAATGTAAGTACATATTAGAAGATTACTAGAAACAACATAGCTAAAAGTAGAGAAATAGTATTCTGATAAAAACAAAACTTTCCCTGAGTTGTCAAGTGAACAAGCAATCAAAACTTTCTCAATTAAGAAAGGCCTACTTTTTTTCCTTGGAAAGTAAAAATGAATTCATCAATCACTCACAAATTAAGCAGAAATCAAGAAAAGTAGACTTCTCACAAAGTGAAGATTAATTTTTCAACTGTCTCCTCTTCATATATAAATTATTTTCTATCAGTGAATGATGTTTCCATAATAGCCCAATAAAGGTACTGACAATGTTCACTAGCTTTGTCCTTGAGAAGAACATTGTTCTTAAAAAGCAGCAGTTAAAGCTGGATTTTAATCCCCCCCAAACTCCCACAAGGAGTGTCTTTTTTGGCACTTATTTAGTTAAAGACCCCCTGTGGAAAAATCTTGGCAAGTGTTGGATCCCTTTTCCCTACAGGAAAATAGCACCAACTATCACACTAGCTTTTCATGCAGTGAAACACAGATCAATGGAAATGCTCTTGAATGGTATTTTCAAAGTCTTTTATCAGCACTCTGGCTGATAAAAATCTCTTCCTTAATTTCAATATTTGTTATTGACAACAATTTATTCCAATATTTCCAAAATATGTTTCAAAATGCCCACATATACACCAAGACTAAGAATTCTGTCGCTAAATACCTCTGAGAAATGCTGGAATAAACACAGTAAATCCTCATCTTTGGCATAGAAATCCTCAGACATATTAATATGTTAATGAGCACCATTGGTCTGCAGGAGGGCACTACCTCATGTGGCTGGTCAGTATAAATGTTTAGCCCATCTGCTAGAGTCCTCTTTCCCTTAATTCCTAGGTGACATTGCCCCAAATGTAAGCTTTCATTCTTTGGATTCTGAAAGCCTAACACCACTACCAAACTTTCACAAACTCTAAAGATTGAAAAGGGTTAGAGACAGGCCATATTTTGGAGACCCTTGCTTGCTTGCTATGTCGCTTCAGTCGTATCCAACTCTGTGCGACCCCATAGACAGCAGCCCACCAGGCTCTGCCGTCCCTGGGATTCTCCAGGCAAGAACACTGGAGTGGGTTGCCATTGCCTTCTCCATTGTGTGAAAGTGAAAAGTGAAACTGAAGTCACTCTCGCGTACAACTCGTAGCGACCCCATGGACTGCAGCCTACCAGGCTCCTCCATCCATGGGATTTTCTAGGCAAGAGTACTTGGAGTGGCTTGCCATTGCCTTCTCTGACACTTATTTAATTTTGTAAGCACTCTTTAAGAAAAAATAACAACTACTAGTACCTAATAAGTTCATTCTCAGTTAAAAGGAAAGAAGAAATCACAGCCAACAGCTCACATTTTAAAGCAGAGAATCCTGAGGGTGTGGGGCGAGGGGGAGGCAGGAAGCATAACCTCCCAGACTTCAGATAGTACTACAAGGCTACAGTAATCAAATCAGTGTGGTATTTGTACAAAAATAGACATACAGATCAATGGAACAGAATATAGAGCCCAGAAATAAACCTACATTTTTAGTCAATTAATCTTTGACAAAGGAGGCAAGAATATAAAATGGGAAAAAGATAGTCTCTTCAGCAAGCAGTGGTGGGAAAATTGGACAGTTGCATGTAAATAAATGAAGGTAGAACACACCCTTACATCATGTACAAAAATAGACTCAGATGACTTAAAGACTTAAACCTGAGACATGACACCATAAAACTCCTAGAAGAGAGCATAGGCAAAATATTCACTGGCATAAATCATACCAATTTTTTTCTTAGGTCAGTGTCCCAAGGCAATAGAAATAAAAACAAAAATAAACAAATGAGACCTAATGAAACTTATGAGCTTTTGCACAGCAAAGGAAACCATAAACAAAAGGAAAAGACAATCTATAGAATGGAAAAGGAAAAAAAATGTGCAAGCAATGTAACCAGCAAGGGCTTAATCTTTAAAATACACCAACAGCTTACATAACTCAACAACAAAAAAACAAACAACACAATCAAAAAGTTGGCACAAGAGCTAAATAGATATTTCTCCAAAGAAGACCTACAGATGACCTGAAAATGTGCAAATCAATACAGTAAAATACCACCTGACAATGGTCAGAATGGCCACCATTATAAAGTCTGTAAGTAATAAATGGTAGCGAGGGTGTAGAGAAAAGGGAACTCTCATACCCTATTGGTGGAACTGTAAGCTGGTACAGATACTATGGAAAACAGTATGGAGGTTCCTCAGAAAACTAAAAATAGAAGTACCATATGATCCAGCAATTCCACTTCTGCAGCACTATTTACAATATCCATGACATGGAAACAACCCAAATGTCCACTGACAGATGAACAGATAAAGATGTGGAACATATATATATATAATGGAATACTAAGTTAAGTCGCTGGCTCAGTCATGTCTGACTCTTTGCGACCCCGTGGACTGTAGCCCACCAGGCTCCTCCGTCCATGGGATTCTCCAGGCAAGAATACTGGAATGGGTTGCCATTTGCTTCTCTAGGGGATCTTCCTGACCCAGGGATCAAACCCAGATCTCTCGCATTGCAGGCAGACACTTTAACCTCTGAGCCATGAGGGAAGCCTCGTGGAATACTACTCAGCTATAAAAGAGCCATTTGCAGGAATACAGATGATGCTAGAGATTATTATACTAAGTGAAATAAGTCAGAAAGAGAAAGACAAATACCATATGATATCAGTGACATGTGGAATCTAAAATATGACATAAATGAACCTACTCACAAAACAGACACAGACTCACAGACATAGAGAGCAGACCTGCGGTTGCCGGGGGTGAGAACAAAGATAGGAGGGATGGTTGGGAGTTTGGGGTTGGTAGATGCAAACTACTACATTTCGAAGGGATAAGCAACAAGATCTTATTATATAGCACGGAGAACTGCATCAAATCTGAGATACACCCTTATGGAAAAGAAGATAATGTATAAAAATAGAATGCCTATATATATGTATAAGGCTTCCCTGGTGACTCAGCAGTGAAGAATCTTCCTGCTTATGCAGGAGATATGGGTTTGATCCCTGGGTCAGGAAGATCTCCTGGAGGAGTAAATGGCAACCCACTCCAGTATTCTCGCCTGGAAAATCCCATGGACAGAAGAGCCAGGCAAGCTACAGTTCATGGAGTCACAAAAGAGTTGGACACTCCATAGCAACTGAAACAACAACAGTATGTGTGTATGACTGAGTCACTTTGCTATACAGCAGAAATGAAAACAATATGGTAAATCAACCATACTTCGATAAAATAAAAAATTTTTTAAAAAGCTGATAAATTCCACAAACATCATCACAATATCCAAAAAAGTAACATTAATATTTTTATTGTCTTGGGAAGATAAATCGAGGCTTAAGAATCTGCATTGATGAGATGTCAAAATGAGAACAGTAACAAGAGTAAGAATATTATTACTTACTGGTCAAAACACAGAATAGGATAAATATTTAAACTGTAATAATCCTTGGCTTTGTAACAAATGCTATACAATTTATTTGCACAATAAACGATTTCCCCAGTATTTGAAGCTTTAGTACTTATTGTTAGAGCTTATAGAACATAATTGTTGCTGTTCACTCACTCAGTCATGTGTGACTCTTTGCAACCCCATGGACTGCAGCACGCCAGGCTTCCCTGTCCTACACTATCTCCCAAAGTTTAAATAAACTCATGTCCATTGAGTCAATGATACCATACAACCATCTCATCCACTGTCACCCCGTCTCCTCTTGTCCTCAGTATTTTCCAGCATCTGAGTCTTTTCCAATGAGTTGGCTCTTTCCCATCAAGTGGTCAAAGTATTGGAGCTTCAGCTTCAGCATCAGTACTTCAATGAATATTACGGGTTGATTTCCCATAGGAATGACCAGTTTGATCCCCTTGATCCAAGGGATTCTCAAGAGTCTTCTCCAGCATCACAGTTCAAAAGCATCAATTCTTTGGCACTCAGCTTTCTTAACCCTCACATCTATACATAACTACTGGAAAACCACAGCATTGACTATATGGACCATGGATCTTTGTTGGCAAAGTGATATCTCTGCTTTTTAATACACTGTCTAGATTTGTCACAGTTTTTCTTCCAAGGAACAAGTCTCTTTTAATTTTCTGGTTACAGTCTCTATCCACAGTGATTTTGCAGCCCTATAAAATCTGTCACTCTTCCCACTTTTTCTCTTCCTATTTGCCATGAAGTGATGGTACTGGATGCCATGATTTTAGTTTTCTGAATGTTGAGTTTTAAGCCATCTTTTTCACTCTCCTCCTTCACCTTAATCAAGAAACTCTTTAGTTCCTCCTCACTTTCTTCCATTAGAAGTGGTACCATCTGCATATCTGAGGTTGATGATCTTTCTCCTGGCAATCTTGATTCCAGCTCGTGATAAGCATTTTGCATGATGCACCCTTTTGAATAAGCAAGGCTAACAATATACAGCCTGGTGACTCATTTTCCCATTTTGAACTGGTCAGTTCCATGTCTGGTTCTAACTGTTGCTCCTTGACCAAACTACAGGTTTCTCAGGAGACAGTTAAGGTTGTCTGTTTCTCTCAATTTTCAACCATACAGAATATACCTTGTATCAACCAGCAGTATATGTTGCATTATATGTGCCCATAATAGGTATAAAATATGAAACAGGAAATCAGGGGGTGCAAATAGACACCCTCTTATTATAAACTCATGTTGCCTTCTTTGGGGAATTTTTACTTCCTATCTTCTCAACTTTAGTTTCTGTACATGGTATGTGCTATGTTTAAGTTTCCTTTGTTATTTTCATTTTATGTTAATAGTAGCAAAAGTTGAAAGTATCATTTTCTCAGTCATGTCTGACTTTTTATAACCCTAGGGACTGTAGCCCCCCAGGCTCCTCTGTCCATGGAATTCTCCAGGCAAGAATGCTGGAGTGGGTAGCCATTCCTTTCTCCAGGGGATCTTCTCAACCCAGAGATTGAACTAGGGTCTCCTGTATTAAGGCAGATTCTTTACCATCTCAGCCACCAGTGAAGCCTTTTTAATATTAAATTATTATATTGTATGAATATCGTATGAAGATAATTCAAATTCAAATGAGTTGTTTCTCACCCTAGCCAAGAAAGTGCTCTTGAACAAAAGTCTCAAGTTAAAAACCTGTAATACAGTAAAATCATAAATATGCAATAATCAAAAACATAACAATATATGAGTACACGTATTTAATAGTCACCAACAAGTGCTCTCAATTGCCTATTTCTTATTCTCTGCTTTGTCTTGACCAAATTGTGTGTGTGTCTCTCTATGAATTTCTAGGCCTAATCTGTTAAAAAATCACTTAAAAATTTTCTAGGGGACTTTATTTTCCTATCTTGAATTTTTTTGACAATTCTGACTGACAAATTTATACTCTTACTATCTTAAATACATTTTGTTTGTGAATTGTAATTTATTACGGAATTAGTAATGGCCACTTAGCAAGTAAATGTGGTGGTGAACATAAAGTTTTCGGAGCCATATTATCTTTGGGAGTTAAGGACAATAGACACACTGAAATCAATTTCAAAGTTCTAACAGTTAATGTTATTTACCTCAACTAGGGAATATGAGAAGCTCTAAATATATTGCTTGAATGAGAAGTTCAAGAACATAACATGTTAAAAAATAGACTTTTAAGAAAAAAACAACTGGTGAAAAAAGAGACACTGATGTATAGAACAGTCTTATGGACTCTGTGGGAGAGGGAGAGGGTGGGAAGATTTGGGAGAATGGCATTGAAACATGTAAAATATCATGTATGAAATGAGTTGCCAGTCCAGGTTCGATGCACGATACTGGATGCTTGGGGCTGGTGCACTGGGACGACCCAGAGGGATGGAATGGGGAGGGAGTAGGGAGGAGGGTTCAGGATGGGGAACACATGTATACCTGTGGCGGATTCATTTTGATACTTGGCAAAACTAATACAGTTATGTAAAGTTTAAAAATAAAATAAAATTAAAAAAAAAACACACCTAGGGTGGAAATGAACAAATAAACTGTCATAAGAATTATCTTTATCAGCACAGATTATTGCAGTGAAGACTGTTCAAATATAGAAAGTATGTGGGAGGTTATAAGGAAACATATCTCACTAAATCTTAAGGCTGTGTAGAGTTTACAAAAATTACAGTAATTTCCTAATATCAAGGAGGAGAGGAAAGAAGAGGAGGGGGGAGGAGGAGAAAGAAAAGGAGACAGAAAAAGAATAAAAAGAGCAGAAGCAGCAACTTTTTCTTCCAAAGGACTGCTGGCAAATATCAATGCCAGCTTAAAGACATTACCCATTGCACGTACCTGACACAAGCAAAATTTCATCATGAAACATATTTTAAATTAAAATATATTCCCAGTTCTGGTGACTGACATGAAAAGAATTTACTGACTCTCAGGAAATAAGTGGGAATTTTTAAAATACAATTGGTTTCTAGTAAGCTTACACTAGGACTGCTACCTAACTAGCTTTTTTAACATGTTTAGCGTTAAATAAAATATATTCCTTACCCTAAGTATACAAACCCAGAATAACAATGAAAAAATAATGAACAAACAAAAATTCTAAAAAATACCTGCCAGTATTCAAACATTGCCATTGTCATGAAAAACAAGGAAAAGAGAGGAACTACCATAATTTGGAGGAGGCAAAGAGGAGGTCAGGATTAAATGTAATAAACTATCCTGGTTTGGATGTTGCAACAGAAAATGATTATTAGTCAGAAAACTGGAAAAATCCAAATAAATTCTGTAGTTTAATTACTTGCATTATACTTCTGCTAATTTCTTTGTTTTGGTAAATGGTTATTTAACATATAATCATTTGGAAGAAGCTATGTGAAGGATACACAGAAACTCTCTTTACCATCTCTGTAATATTTCTATAGATATGAAGTTATTCTAAAGTAAGATTTTGTTAAACTTATACAATTACAAATGTAGTGGTTTTCTTTGTAACATATTTCTAGCTATCCTTTATGTTTCAAGAGTAGGTAATACTGTGATGCTTTAGTGATTAAGACATTATATTCACTATTTTTTTCACTATTAGCATTACTGTGAGGGATACAAAGGTTCAGACAGAACACCCATATAAACCTGTACACATCTACTGGATGTCAAAGATAAATATTTCTGCACGGAAAGAGTTATCTGAGCTTATCTTTTATTTGGGCTTCCCTGATAGCTCAGCTGGTAAAGAATCTGCCTGCAATGCAGGAGACTCCAGTTCAATTCCTGGGTCAGGAAGATCCCCTGGAGAAGGGATAGGCTCCCTACACCAGTATTTTTGGGCCTCCTTTGGGGCTCAGCTGGTAAAGAATCTGCCTGCAATGCTTAAATAAAAATGGTATGCCCATTGTAAACATGTTATAAACAAAACAAACATTTCATAAGCTTATAAATTTTAAAACTTAAAAAATAATAATACCTATTATTAGCCTTTAATAGTAACACTGCATATCTGGCATTATTTTAAGTATTTTGTTCACTGATTTATTTAACAAATATTTAATGAGTTCCTATCATGTGACTGACACTGGCTTAAGCACTAAAGATCCACCAGTAAACAAAAAAGATAGCCTCCACTATGGAAATTATATTCCAGTAGATAAGTAGTAAATAAATAGGAACAAATTTATGTCAGGCAATGGTGAGTACAGTTAGAAAAAGTAAATGGGGGGGTGGAGTACCGCTATTTTAGACACACCAACTTTTCAATATAGGTTACATTTGAACAGAGATCTGAGTGAAATGAGATAAAAATAGATATTTTAAGGAAACATATGCCAAGCAGAGAAATGAACAAAAACAAATAAGCAAGCAGGAGCCTTGGAAAAATGATAAAAGCAATACTTATCATGATCTATCATAGATAAGCAAACATGTTTAAGCATAACAGTTATATCGCTCAGTACTAAAATAAGTAATTATTGAAAATGCTTGTAAGAACCTTGAGGGAGTAAGAATATGACTAAGGAATGGAAGGTAGAGAGGTTTCTTATTTCACAAGCCCTTCTGAAATATTTGACCTTTATGCACATATATTACTTTGACAAAGATTAACAATTTTATCTAACCCTGACTTCAGTCAGTACTCTATACTTCTCTACTGTAATTATCTTATCCAATTTACACCTAATGGATATGGGGTTATGTTTATGTAAAATACTGAACTTTAAAATAAGAAGTGAAACTATCTGCTACTAATTTTACAAACTTGGATATATATATATGCCATATATATATATATACTTTCCTATCTGTTCCCTCTTTTCCAGGAGCAACCTTTGAATGAAAACTGTGCCTATTTTCATCTTCTGTTCTTCAGTCCCACTTAGCTTGACCTCCTTCAAAAGTCTTAAATAGTTGGTAAATGTCAGAGTAAAATGCTCAATCATTATGTGACCTAATAAACGCCGAAGGTAACTTTAATTCTCAAACCCACTGCCTGGCTAAGAGTTAAAGATAAGTTTCTGAACATATTGTAAACACATGAAAGAGCCTATCTTCTTTCTTCTTTGTCAGTATTTCACAGAAGTCTCTTAAAGAGTTCTGGATTAGAACAGTTTGTAATCACCCATGGGAAATAAGACCAGGAAATATGATAATAATTTGCAAATATATCTAGCAGGATAAAATGTTTATGAGTTATACATGTACTATTTCTCATGCAATGTTTTTGAAAACAGTACTTTGGAGAAATTTGCTATATGCAATCAAAATTAATATTGTCATTATAAACATATTTGACCCTTGAACAATGTGAAAGTTAGGGGTATCCACCCACATGCAGTAGAAGAGCTGCATATAACTTTACAGTCAGGGCCATATGGGAGTTCTACATCCATGGATTCAACCAGTCATACATAGTGTAGTACCATAATATGTATTAATGGAAAAAAATCCAGATTCTCGCACTTCAAATGCATCATACAAGTTTCAATTGTACTAAAATCTTTAGAATCTGCACCTATTGTTTTGATTCTGTGAGAAAAGCATTATCGAACACTAGTACAATATTTTCAGAGAAGGCAATGGCACCCTACTCCAGTACTCTTGCCTGGAAAATCCCATGAACGGAGGAGCCTGGTAGGCTACAGTCCATGGGGTCGCTAGGAGTCGGACACGATGGAGCGACTTCACTTTCACTTTTCACTTTCATGCATTGGAGAAGGAAATGGCAACCCACTCCAGTATTCTTGCCTGGAGAATCCCAGGGACGGGGGAGCCTGGTGGGATGCTGTCTCTGGGGTCGCACAGAGTCGGACACGACTGAAGCAACTTAGCAGCCCCAGCAGTACAATATTTTAATATAATCTCTCTTTAAAACTGGGAACATATCTTTCATAGGTGCTCTCAGATATCGATAGCAATGTACTTAAATGTTCAATTTTTTCAATAAATAGTATATATGAATAAGTTGAATTATTTAAAAACAAGGGTAAATTAACTGAGATAACTTCATCAAAACAAGGATCAAAGGGTGGAAAAGAGTTTTCATTTTTTTAACACTTCATTACTCCTTAAAATATTTTTTTCATAATTATTTTCTTTTTCTATTTCTGGAAACACATAACTAACCCAGTATATTATACTTCCAGATGTTCATGATCACACTAAAGGTGTTTAATTTAGTTAAATTCACGCTAGCTTTAGCTAATTGTTGTCAAAGTAAAACAACCCAATATCTGGAGGAGAAACTGATAATAAGTCCCAAGCTATCATCCTAGCAAATCTAGTGCTTTCATTTAGTCATATTGAAAAGAAAACTTTATTTTGGTGCATAATAAAGAATTGCATTTTGTTTTTAACATTGGCATTTGTAAAAGTATAACATGTAAAAATAAGTAGAGATTAGTATTTATACTACATATTATTCTTTAACAAAGTGAAATTTAATATAAATAAATATAACACAATCAGTGCTGAAGCAATGTTACTTCTAGGAAATTCACATCCAAAGTAACATGAAATTCTTTTTTTTTTTTTTAATTTTATTTTATTTAACTTTACAATATTGTATTGGTTTTTGCCATATATCAAAATGAATCTGCCACAGGTATACATGTGTTCCCCATCCTGAACCCTCCTCCCTACTCCCTCCCCATACCATCCCTCTGGGTGTCCCAGTGCACCAGCCCCAAGCATCTAGTATCGTGCATCGAACCTGGACTGGCGACTCGTTTCATATATGATATTATACATATTTCAATGCCATTCTCCCAAATCATCCCACCTTCTCCCTCTCCCACAGAGTCCAAAAGACTGTTCTATACATCAGTGTCTCTTTTGCTGTCTCGTATACAGGGTTATTGTTATCATCTTTCTAAATTACATATATATGCGTTAGTGTACTGTATTGGTGTTTTTCTTTCTGGCTTATTTCACTCTGTATAATAGGCTCCAATTTCATCCACCTCATTAGAACTGATTCAAATGTATTCTTTTTAATGGCTGAGTAATACTCCATTGTGTATATGTACCACTGCTTTCTTATCCATTCATCTGCTGATGGACATCTAGGTTGCTTCCATGTCCTGGCTATTATAAACAGTGCTGCAATGAACATTGGGGTACACATGTCTCTTTCAATTCTGGTTTCCTCAGTGTGTATGCCCAGCAGTGGGATTGCTGGGTTGTATAGCAGTTCTATTTCCAGTTTTTTAAGGAATCTCCACATTCCACGCATAGTGGCTGTACTAGTTTGCATTCCCACCAACAGTGTAAGAGGGTTCCCTTTTCTCCACACCCTCTCCAGCATTTATTGCTTGTAGACTTTTGGATAGCAGCCATTCTGACTGGTGTGAAATGGTACTTCATCGTGGTTTGGATTTGCATTTCTCTGATAATGAGTGATGTTGAGCATCTTTTCATGTGTTTGTTAGCCATCTGTATGTCTTCTTTGGAGAAATGTCTGTTTAGTTCTTTGGCCCATTTTTTTTTTTTTTTTTGCAAAGAGTATAAACATTTATTTTAAGGCCTTGAGTTCTGCCTTTTTTTTTTTTTTTCTCATAGCATTTTATTTTTTTTTTTTCATATATACAGAGTGAAGTAAGCCAGAAAGAAAAACACCAATACAGTATACTAACGCATATATATGGAATTTAGAAAGATGGCCCATTTTTTGATTGGGTCATTTATTTTTCTGGAATTGAGCTGTAGGAGTTGCTTGTATATTTTTGAGATTAGTTGTTTGTTGCTTCATTTGCTATTATTTTCTCCCATTCTGAAGGCTGTCTTTTCACCTTGCTTATAGTTTCCTTTGTTGTGCAGAAGCTTTTAAGTTTAAGTAGGTCCCATTTGTTTATTTTTGCTTTGATTTCCAATATTCTGGGAGGTGAGTCATAGAGGATCCTGCTGCGATATATGTCAGAGAGTGTTTTGCCTATGCTCTCCTCTAGGAGTTTTATAGTTTCTGGTCTTACATTTAGATCTCTAATCCATTTTGAGTTTGTTTTTGTGTATGGTGTTAGAAAGTGCTCTAGTTTCATTCTTTTACAAGTGGTTGACCAGTTTTCCCAACACCACTTGTTAAAGAGATTGTCTTTAATCCATTGTATATTCTTGCCTCCTTTGTCAAAGATAAGGTGTCCATATGTGCGTGGATTTATCTCTGGGCTTTCTATTTTGTTCCATTGATCTATATTTCTGTCTTTGTGCCTGTACCACAGTCTTGATGACTGTGGCTTTGTAGTAGAGCCTGAAGTCAGGCAGGTTGATTCCTCCAGTTCCATTCTTCTTTCTCAAGATAGCTTTGGCTATTCAAGGTTTTTTGTATTTCCATACAAATTGTGAAATTATTTGTTCTAGCTCTGTGAAGAATACCGTTGGTAGCTTGATAAGGATTGCATTGATCTATAAATTGCTTTGGGTAGTACACTCATGTTCACTATATTGATTCTTCCAATCCATGAACATGGTATATTTCTCCATCTATTCGTGTCCTCTTTGATTTCTTTCACCAGTGTTTTATAGTTTTCTATGTATAGGTCTTTAGTTTCTTTAGGTAGATATATTCCTAAGTATTTTATTCTTTTCGTTGCAATGGTGAATGGAATTGTTTCCTTAATTTCTCTTTCTATTTTCTCATTATTAGTGTATAGGAATGCAAGGGATTTCTGTGTATTGATTTTATATCCTGCAACTTTACTAATATTCATTGATTAGTTCTAGTAATTTTCTGGTGGAGTCTTTAGGGTTTTCTATGTAGAGGATCATGTCATCTGCAAACAGTGAGAGTTTTACTTCTTCTTTTCCAATTTGGATTCCTTTTATTTCTTTTTCTGCTCTGATTGCTGTGGCCAAAACTTCAAAATATGCCAATATTATTTAATAAAGGTATTTATTTATTCATAAAATACATATAATATATGTCAACTATGTGCCAAGCACAATATAATGCACTGGTGATGCAAAGGAAATGTAGCCAAGCTCAGTGCTCATAACAGATAGAAGAAATAAAAGGAAGAATGACTTTCCAGAGAAGAGGTTGTCTGAAATGAGCTTTTGAGAGGTGAGTGAGCAGGGAGCAGCTTCTAGACAAAGAAAGCAACAAAACATGACTCCTGAGGCAGCATCTCACAGTTATTTCAGAGATACCATAGGAGGAGGATTTGAATGAGCTTTAGGAGAGAAGGTTTGAAATCACAGGTGGAAAACCAATCAAGAGACAATCAAGAGACTTCACTAAAGAGTTTGAACATTATCTTCTATACAAAAACCAGAAATGGCAAGAATTTGTGATATTCTGGCATTTTATAGGATTAAGAAGAGAATAAAAACTTATCTATAAGGATAAATATCACTTTCAATTCAGTCGCTCAGAGTTGTGTCCAACTCTTTGCGACTCCATGGACTGCAGCACACCAGGCCTCCCTGTCCATCACCAGCTCTTGGAGCTTAAGCAAACTCATGTCCGTCAAGTTGGTGATGCCATCCAACGATCTCATCCTCTGTCATCCCCTTCTCCTCCTGCCTTCAATCTTTCCCTGCATCGAGGTCTTTTCCAATGAGTCAGTTCTTCACTTCAGGTGGCCAAAGTATTGGAGTTTCACTTTCAGTCCTTTCAATGAATAGTCTCCTTTAGGATGGACTGGTTGGATCGGTTGGATCTCCTTGCAGTCCAAGAGACTCTCAAGAGACTTCTCCAACACCACAGTTCAAAAGCATCAATTCTTCAGCACTCAGCTTTCTTCACAGTCCAACTCTCACATCCATACATGACTGCTGGAAAAACCATAGCTTTGACTAGGCAGACCTTTGCTGGCAAAGCAATGTCTCTGCTTTTAACATGCTGTCTAGGTTGGTCATAGCTTTTCTTCCGAGGAGCAAGCATCTTTTAATTTCATGGCTGCAGTCACCATCTGCAGTGATTTTGGAGTCCAAAAATTAAAGTTTCTCACTGTTTCCATTGTTTCACCATCTATTTCCCATGAAGTGATGGGACTGGATGCCATGATCTTCATTTTCTGAATGTTGAGTTTTAAGCCAGCTTTTTCACTCTCCTCTTTTACTGTCATTGAGGCTTTTCAGTTCTTTGCTTTCTACCATAAGGGTGGTGTCATCTGCATATCTGAGGTTATTTATATTGATATTTAACTCATATGCAGAGTATATCATGCGAAATGCCAGGCTGGATGAAGCACAAGCTGGAATCAAGATTGCTAGGAGAAATATCACTTTAAGATACTAAACTTTATAAGTAAACCTACAATTTGTCTTATAGAAAGAAACTGACAGTTACTTTTAATTCCTCCTGTATTTCTTAATTATTGTTTCTCTAAAATAAACTGACATATAAAGGCAATTCTCTTTAAAATTATGATAGGTAGCACTTCAAAGTCACTCCCATTTCAACCGCCTTTTCATAAATATCAGAAATATAATCAGAAATCTAAATTATACCAAAAATGCAGATCTTTATAAATTTGTAGCCACCTTCCCCTTTGCTTTAAGGATTTGGAAACTGAGACCAAAGAGGATGATAGGGAGGGGAATTAGGATGGCAGAGTAACAGGACGTGGAGCTCACCTCCCTAACAAACACACCAAAAATACATGGCTAATTATTAGAGAAACATAATCAAAACAACAATGTGTTATCACCTCACACCTGTCAAATGACATCAAAAAATCTACAAATAACAAGGTAGAGGAGAAGAAGAGGGTGTAGAGAATATGGAATCCCCATACACTGTTGGTGGGAGTGTAACTTGTTGCAGCCACTATGGAAAACAGCATGGAGGTTCCTCAAAAATCTACAAATAAAACTACATTACAAGCAATTTTACTCCTGGGCATATATCCAGAAAAAAACAATAACACTAATGCATCAAATACATGCTGCCTCAAGTTCATAGCTATACTATTCAATAGCCAAGACATGGAAGAAACCCAAGGGCCCATCAACAGATAACTGAATTAATAACATATAGTGTGTGTGTGTGTGTGTGTGTGTGTCTGAGTAAATGGTCTATTACTCAGCCATAAAAAGAATAAAATACTGCCACTTGCAGCAATGTGTATGGACCTAGAGAACAAAAAGACCAACACTACATGATATCACTTATATGTGCAATCTTAAAAACTAACATAAATGAATGTACATGCAAAATAAAAACAGACTCAGAGATACAGGAAACAAACTTGGGGTCACCAAAGTGGAGCAGGGAGATGTGGGGGACAAATTAGGAGCATGGAATTAACATTTAATTTTAATCACTGGATTTTTAAAATATTAGATCAATATAACCACTTTGGAAAACTTTCTTAGCAATGCCTACTAAATCTGAGCATACGCCTGCTCTAAAACCTAGCAATTCCATTCCTAGGTATATGCCTAGTAGAAATGTGCACCCAAAAATATGCAATCCTATGTGTATAGCAATACTACTTGCTACATCTCCAAAGTTGAAACTATTCAAAATGCTCACAAGAGCAGAAATGATAAATTATCATTTTTCACAAGGAATACACAGAAATGAGAATCAATGATCTAAAATGCCACATAGCCCAGAAATGAATCTTACAAACCTAGTATTAAATTGTCATTTAAACGTACACCCAGTATGACTTACATAAATACCAAAAACAAGCAAAACTAATCTATACCAATAGAATTCAGGGTAAGGTTTCCTTTGGGGAGAGGAAATAATCTGAAGAGGACACAACAGTGCTGTTGGGTATTGATAATATTCCATTTCTTGATCTGTTGCTAATGACATGGGTTATTCAGTTTGGGGAAATTCCTTGAATCACATTTACAGTAAGGGCACTTTTCCATATGTATATTACAGCTTAACAAAGATTTTTTTTTTAACTACAGAAAATATAAAGGATCCATAATAGTTTCATAGATTATTTTCCTATTATATTTAGACATTATCACTGAAAATATCCCTGCTTTTTTATGGAGATGGAGAAACAATCTTATGGACACTTCCAATTTTAAAAATATGGACTTTTATTCCCCATCAATTCTAAATTTCTACACTAAAAGTATAACTGTATTTGAAGTGATTTTAAAATATCTGTAGAAACTCTAAGACTTTATATGCTAATTGAATAGTATTTTTTTATGTTTATTTTAAAAAAGAAACCATATTGTGTGCTCATTAGTGTTGGTCCCTCAGTCGTATCCGACTCTGCAGCTCCATGGACTGCAGCCCACCGGGCTCCTCTATCCATGCGATCCTCCAGGCCAGGATACTCGAGTGGGCTGCCATTTCCTTCTCCAAGGAATCTTCCCACTATACGGGTTGAACCTGGGTCTTCTGCATGGCAGGTAGATTCTTTAACCAGCTTACCTCAATGATACATAATTTTACAAAATGTATTTAATAAGTTTAAAAAGTGTATTTTAAGAACTCTGCTTTATGCCTATTTGTTTATATGCTATCTTTTCCTACGCACTAGAAATTACTTAAAGGCAGGAGCTGTGTTTCATTTACTTTGCTATTTCCACCATCTAGCATAGTTTGTAGTATGTAGACATGCCTGTAGAAAAGGTCTCAGTACAAGGAACTGAGGCCTTTTGCCAACGTCCACCATCAGCTGGACAGCTGTGTGAGGGAGCCATAATGGAGGGGTATCCACTATCCCCAGCCAGTATGTCAGGTCACCACATTCTGGCCACTACCCTGACGGAAACAGGACAGATCCAAGCTAGAACCTCTTAGGTAAGCCACTCTGAACTCCTGACCTAGAAAAAAAATGAGATAGTAACCATTCTTGCTCTAAAACACTGTTTAAGGTCATTTGTTACGCATCAATAGGTAATGAGTATACCAAATTTTGTTTACTATGAGTAAAGCTTCTATAAAAATTAGTCTTTGTGTGGACAACATGTTTTCATTTCTCTCAGTATATATCTACTGGTGGGCTCTCTGGGCTGTATGGTTTAGGTACACAGCTGTACAATATTGCGTTTCCACCAGCAGCTTGAAAGTTCCAATGAGCTTGCAACTTTTCAGCTCTTGATATTCTCAGTTGTTATTTGGTTTTTTTGTCTATTTGCTTGAGCTATTCTAATGGGTATTTAATGGTATCTCATTGTAGTTTAATGTATACTATACACCCTGATGATTAATAATGGTGAGCATCTTTTTTATGTGCTTATTTGCCTGCCATTTTTCTTCTTTGGTTCAGTGTCTGTACAAGTCTTTTTGTGATTTCTTAATGATTGCTTTCTAATTATTGAGTTTTGAGAACTATATGCCAAATATGTCTTATTGGAGACATGTTTAGAAATACTCTCTCCTAGCCTTTAGGTGGTCTTTTCATTTTGTTAAAATGTGTTTGAAAAGAAGTTTTTAATTTTGATACAGAAAAAAATGTATTTTTTTCTACAATGATTACTTTTGGATCCTAAGAAAACTTCATCTAAGCCAAAGAATTTCTTCTATATTTTCTTCTAGAAATTTAAGAGCTATAAGTTTTACTTTTAGGTTAATGATCATTTCTATATAAGTTCTAAAATCAGATTGTTAATGACAAGGAAAAGGTCTGCTCTAATTTGGATTGGAATTTCTGTAACTCAACAGATAAATTTGTGACAAAAAATCTTAATAATATTGTTTCTTTTGATCTATAAATATGGCATATCTCTTCATGTATTTAGTTTTTATTAAGCTTTTCTTAGAAATGTTTTATAGTTTTGAATATACAAATCTGGCATATCTGCTGCTAAAGTATTTCATGTTTTTGATGTAATTGTAAATTTTTTCCCTTCAATTTCCACTCATTTTAGTAAGTAAGAATATATTTTTTTATGTATTAATGTTACACCCTGAGATGTGTTAAACTCCCTTATCAAGTATATTTTGCTCTTGCCTCATTACAACACCTCGGAGAAGGCAATGACAAGCCATTCCAGTACTCTTGCCTGGAAAATCCCATGGACGGAGGGGCCTGGTGGGCTGCAGTCCATGAGGTCGCTAGGAGTCGGACACGACTGAGCGACTTCACTTTATTTTTTCACTTTCATGCATTGGAGAAGGCAATGGCAACCCACTCCAGTGTTCTTGCCTGGAGAATCCCAGGGACGGGGGAGCCTGGTGGGCTGCCGTCTATGGGGTCGCACAGAGTCGGACACGACTGAAGCGACTTAGCAGCAGCAGCAGCATTACAACACCTTAGACTCATTAGTGCAACTGAAGTTGTAAGGGTAGTTATCATTGACTAGTTAACAAAGTTAGGAAACTACTAAATATAATGTTGTCTGTGGATTTTTTTAACAATGTCCATTATCAGGTTGATGGAGTTCTACAATGTAAATCTGACAGCTTAAACGGGTTGGAACAATTTCTTGAAGATCAAAACCTGCCAAATCTCACCAAGATGAAATATGTAACCTGAACAGAATGAAAACTAGCAACGAAATCAAACTCATAATTAAAGACCTTTCAAAATAATCACTCTCCAGGCTATGAGAGCTAAAATGGAGAGTTTCATCAAATAATAAAGAGTAACTCTGACCGATTCTAAGCCATCTCTTCCCGAAAATAAAAGACAAAGGGAACAATTTTTAACTCTTTTTATGGGATGAGTATTTCCTTGGTACCATAAAAAGACAAAAGACAGTAGAAAAAAAGGGGGAAAAGAACTATAGAATAGACATAAAGTATAGACACAAAACTCCTCAAAAATATAGTCAAATCAAATACATTTTAGCAATAAAGTAGGTTTTCTCCTGGGAATGCAAGGAATTAATCCTAAAATTAAGTTATATAACCCATTATATTAACAACATATAAAGATAAACTACAAGATCATGTCAAATGATGCAGAAAAAGTAGTTTATAAAATTCATACCCATTCACAATAACTCTGAGAGAACTATAAATAAAATGGAAATTTCTAAACCTAATACAAGGTGTCTTTCAGAAACTACATGTAACTGTTGCAAAAAAATGTGTTCATAACTCATATCACAACCAAAATAAATTCCAAATGAATAAAAGATTAAATGTAAAATAAATATATGTATGAATGTTAGAACAAAGATTAATATATTATGATGCCAAATCCAGAAACATGATGAGATTAATAAATATTATTACTTTTTAAAGTGATCACAAGAAATAGCCTAAGTAATTTAAAATACAAATGACAATTTAGGAAACAATCTCTTCTTAAACATATGGAATAACCATAAAAGAAATGCAAATGAAAATGATGATATTGTGATGTCATTCCTTGCCTGAGAATGGTAGAAATTTACATAATTGACAACTCACTATGTTGGCAAGGCAAACAGAAAATACATTGGAGGCGAATTTGGCTAAACCCAAAACGACATTTGCATTTAAATAAGCCATATAACTTACAGAATCCTTCCAGGAATCCTTCTAGGAATTTATCTAGAAGAAATATGCATCTCTTAAAATGCAATACACCAAGTCTATGAATTTCACCACTGATACAGCAAAATATTAGAAATAAGCAAAATGTCCAACCATAGAAGACAATAAATTATGGTATATTCTATGAAAGAGTACTATGCAGCCAGTAAAAAGATGAATGGCATCTATATAAACTGATAGGTAGTGATTACCCAGATAGATTATTAAGTGAACAAACACAATGATCTTTAAAATACCTTAACAAAGAAATAAATAATGACTGAAAAAAGCAAAAGTGAGCTTGGCTTTTCTATTTTAGTACTTCTATTCCCATCCTATTCTTGCTTCATTAAGAATTTTTTATATTTCTCATGCTAAAAAAAAAAGCTAGGAATTTAAAAATCATATACTGTAATTTTATTCACTTAGAAAATTTCCTTCCATTTACATAAGATTAGATCTACAGTTTTAGGCAAAGGAATTACAATTGTTTAGCTACCCACTTTTCCTTCCCTAAGGTTTCAAGTGGAAAAGAAACACTTGAAGGATGCATATATTGATACCTAAGCAGGGTTTAAATGTTCTCAATGAAAGACCATCAGGGAAACCTGGCGTGCAGAAGTCCATGGGACAGCAAAGGGTCAGACATGACCTGAGCAACTGAATGACAAATCTAAGTTGGCAGAGCATTATTCAATTGAAAAAGCAAGTTTTATTATCCTTTGCACTTAGGATAATCTCTAGAGACCACTATGTATTACTCCAGCAAGAGAAAAGGACTGAGAGCAGCCACCCTAAGGAATGGCAACCTTTGCTAACTCTGAAAATATATTTTCTATTTGGTGCTGTTGCCAGGCACCAAAGACTGCTCTGCAGTTCTCCTTAGAAAGCAAATTAAATAACCTCACTTCTTTGGTGAAAGACATCTGATTTAAAACACATGGATAGATCATGGGATTCACCAAATTTTATTCTGTTCATTGAAAAGAAAAGTAAATGCTCAATATAAAACATTGGGGGAAAGATCTGTCAAGGAAAAAAAAAAAAAAAAAACAGCTGACCTCCACCTCCAAGTTAAGTAAAATCTATGACTTTGGCGCATTTTCATAAACATAAATTGTCCTACTACTAGAAATTAGGCATTGAGAAAAATGGAAAAAATCTTGAAATTCACTATTTAAAAAGAAAAAGTTCCTTGAATTTTTGAAAATTAGATTTTATTTTTCTTTTAGTTCTACATCCCAAAAGGAGGATATTAAAATGTTTCCTTTGCACTAAAATTGTGCTGCATGACTGCTCTCAACCAATTCCAGACAGATTTCTACATTTTCCCTCATTCATTAAATATTTTCTTTAATATTTAAACTTTAACTTGTCTTACCTCATTCTACAAAAGTTGTGATTCTACTGGATTGGAGGGAATGTAGAGGGAAGTATTCCACAAGGCCTTTCTAGAAACAACCAGCATCATTATGGTCTTCCCTGGTGGTTCAGTGGTAAAGAACCCACCTGCCAATGCAGGGGATGTAAGTTCACATGCAGCACTGCACTGCACAGCGACCTGAGACTGTCCTCCGTCCCACCCCCCTCCTCATGGTCTCACTGTATACTCTTATCACACCCTGGACATCTATCTAGTTGGTTGTCTGTAGCATTAGATTGGGAACCTCTTAAGGATGGTAATCTGTCTTATTTTTTTCATTATCTATACCATCCACAAAATATTTAGCAACTATCTTAAATATATAAATAAATGGATGTTGTTCTTTAGTCACAAAGTCGTGTCTGACTCTTTTGTGACCCCATGGACTATAGCTCACCAGGCTCCTCTGTCCATGGGATTTCCCAGGCAAGAATCCTGGAGTGAGTAGCCATTCCCTTCTCCAGGGGATATTCCTGACCCAGGGACTGGAGCCAGGTCTCCTCCATTGCAGGCAGTCTCCTGCGTTGCAGGTGGATTCTTTACCAGCTGAGCCACCAGACTGGAACCTTAAGTAAGGTGACTGAGACGGACATTCCTCCTATTCCACAGGGCTTGGTGTGTCTTGTGTAACTGCCCCTGCCCTCAGGTAGCTGCAGAGCATGCCACGGCTAGGAGCCACCCCTGACCCCTGCCCTCCTCCCTTCTGACATCAGGGCAGGGCTCTGTTGGCAGGACTCAAGGGAAAAGATAGGAACAAAAGAGGGGAACCACTGTCTCCAAACCTACCCCTAGCTCAGCTCCACCCCCGGGGGTTGTGTCACTGGCAGTTTCCTTTTGTTTGATTCTTTATCTTCTGTTCTTTTCCACTTAACTCAAACCGATTTTTTTTTTTTTTACTGTGAAATGGAATTGAATATTACTGCCTGTCAGTAAAATTGTGAAGCAAACAAAACTTGAAGCAGCATTCACGCAGTAATAAGCAACCCTAAGTGCTACAAACTCCATAAAAAAGCAATTCAGGCGCTAACTATAATAGTAATAATTAACATTTATTGAGCACTTAATATGTACCAGATATTTTGCTAGGCAGTTTACACTTACTTCTCTAAGCAATTTTTTGAGATAAGTATTATTACCTTTTACAGATGAGGAAGCAATCACATAGCCAGCATTAGAAATAGGTTATCTGACATCAAAATACACTCACTTAAACTGAGACAGCTGGAAGCCTAAAAAGTAATCACGGAAAAGACACTGTATTTGTTTGCCCAAATACAGTATAGCTAAGGCATCATTTTGATCCTAAGATGCTCATGGGGAAAAACAGAAAGAGTTAAGGAGATGGATCTGGGGTTAAATATTTCTACACCACTGGAGTTGTTCTAAGGAGTGTGGGGTGTGGACTATAGGCCTTAGAATCCAATATAGAACCTAAAGCAACTAGAGAAAGAACAAGTAATAAACCCAAGATTAGTAGAAGGAAAGAAATCATAAAGACCATGTCCTTTAAAAAACACAGCCATGTAAGCAGCTGAAAGAAGTCCATTTTTGTTCTTTGTGATATACAGTTACTGTCTACATTTATTATCAATAATTTTAGCCCTTTATTTCTTTTTTTTAATCTGTTATGTACTTTTTTTTTCTACTTTACAATAGTGTATTGGTTTTGCCATACATCAACATGCATCTGCCACGGGTGTACATGTGTTCCCCATCCTGAACCGCCCTCCCACCTCCCTCCCCATACCATCCCTCTGGGTCATCCCAGTGCACCAGCCCCCAGCTTCCTGTATCCTGCATCGAACCTGGACTGGCGATTCATTTCTTATATGATATTATACATGTTTTAATGCCAAGCCCTTTATTTCTACAGAATAATACTCTTTATTACCAGTCACAATTAGTTTACTGATTATTAAAGCTAACATGGAGTCCAGGAATTCTTTCACTTCTTAGATTTTATATACTTGAAACCTGAGGCTCTTACTTAGAAATGTTCCAGTATCTTCTAGTGATTCGATTTATTACACCCACCACAATATTATAATCTGAACACATAATTGTCTGTTCTTTAAAGTAAGTCTTAAGTTCTAAGAAGAAAAAAAAACAAAAACTTAAAGACCTATGTCACCTTTTTTATATTTTTCAACTGATTTTGATTAGTATATCAGGCTTATTGATGTTATCATCCTTCCTCTGCTATGATTCTCCAAAATGTTCTAGATCAGTTTTAAGAAAGCTGAGCCTTTCATCCTATTCCTAAGCTCCTCATTACTTTCTGAGTCAGTATCTTTTCTTTAAATTTCTCTTTGCCCTTCTCCCCTTTGTCATCTTTCTTGATCATTCTTTGAGTTCTTTTAAAATCTCCTTTAAAACAGCATACAAAGTCACATTTCTCTTTCTCTATCTTCCAATATGTTGCCCTAAGTGTAAATGAAAAACAAATCCTTTTTTAATATTATCACGATTTACATTTCTTAATTAAGTGATATATCCCAGTGACAGTAGGAATGGGGCATTTGAGATGTGCAGGAGGAAACATTTTGATCCAAAATACCAAGTGGAAATAAATATAATGATGGCAGTAAAGCTGCATTGCTGACTTGGGAGGGATTAGAAGGGCCGTAAAGTTCACAAACAGTGTCTGGCATATAATGTCACCAATAAATATTTCATATTCATCATGTACATAGCTAAGACAAAACATTCTGAGGAGTTATTAAAATACAAATATTCAAGAAGAGACTTTTTTCATTCTAATAATCATCAGAATACTTTATTATAGGCCCCAAACTGATCCAATAGAAATAAAAATAATTATTCATTAATTCATTTTGCAATAAGAAAAGAGAATCAAAAGATATCAGATTGAGGTAAGCATGTAACATACTCAAATACATTCTAATTACAGGTTTAGGAATTAATTGCTATTGACCACTAACTTTATCTGAGTATATAAAATTAGAGTAAAATAAAAGAGTTGAGTAAATTATAAATAATGGCCATATGCAGAGTTATTGAGTTAACTTATAGTTTTATTCATGTAATAAACTGAGTGATAAGATTAGCACATTTTTTGAGCTTATATTACTTTCACTTCAAAGAAGAAAATTCATTACCAGTTAAATAGAACTTTTATGTACATTAAAGTTAAACTTCACATTTTCTTGCTATTAGAAACCATAGCTAAAGCCTTTGATTGCACTAACTCCTTTAAAATAAAGAGCTCTCTCATAAAGTGCTAGTGACAAGAATGGGATTTTTTTTTTTAAAGTTCAGAAAGCATGTGCTTCTGTGAGAGTCATAATCTTAAGAAGAATTTGAAATAACTCCAGTTATTGATCTTGCCCATCATTTCATAAGAACTAAAACTTAAATTTAATAACATACAAAGGAATACTGCTTTTAAATAACATAACTAACAAGGACTTTTTGTGTCCACCAACTGAACAATAGAACAAATCCATCTCTTTAAGATGTTATCTAAAATTTTTCTTTAAATCTATAAATGTAGATATTTTTATTTTTTAAATGATAACCCTTCATTGGCCTTCTAGACAGTCTTATCTCTGCATTTTGGTATATTGCATTAAGAACATCTTGATGTACCTTTTGGTTTAACTAGGTATTGTTAAAGGTGACCTTTTGGTTTGATTGTTTAGCTGACTTTGGTGCTAATAAGATAAAGAATGAGGTGTCTAATGAACCTTGTGTATGGAAATAATGATAGATGGCTTATTTGGAATTCTACAGACCTGGCACTGGCAGGCCTGCTAAGGAGTCTTTGGAACCTAACTAATTTTAGAGAGAGGGTTTATAGATTACACAGAGACAGGACACATTTTAATCATTTTTACAGCACTGCATGGCCTGGGGTACCAAAATCTATTAAACAAGGATTATAAACTTTGTTTTAAACTGAATCCTAAATTGTTTCTTGATATATAGTCAACAACAGCACTGTAAGATCAATCACAGTTACTGAGGCATATTAAAATCAACTTGTTTAATTTTAATTGCTCATATGCCTGACCCTCTGAGGTACAGCTGTTCAGGAAGCTAAATTACTTTTCTCCCAGACAGGAGTTTCATTTTTGTTTACAACGGCAATCACTTCTTTACTAAAACCAGCCACATACTCTACTTTTTACACTTCTACTTTTAATTTACTCTTTCTATCCTTAAAAATGTATTGAAAATGATGCCATTCATGTCATTCTCTACACCTTACAATCTTTCTAGGGAATTTCTATTCCCTAGGAAATAATGAGTTGAGTGTTAAATTATGCTACTACACACAGGCAGATACACAAACATTTCATGTGTCTGTATTCTTATAGAATCTTAATAGTTTAACTAGAGTACCTTACACCTGGAAGCAAAAATATTTTTTCATGAGAAGGGAAGTTGCTCAGTCATGTGTGACTCTTTGAGATCTCATGAACTGTAGCCTGCCAGGCTCCTCCGTCCATGGACTTTTCCAGGCAAGAGTACTGGAGTGAGTTGCTATTTCCTTCTCCAGGGGATCTTCCCAACCCAGGGATTGAACCAAGGTCTCCCACATTGCAGGCAGATGCTTTACCATCTGAGCCACCAGGGAAGCCCGAAATATTTTTTAATGGCATGTAAATTGTCCAGTTTTAAATGGTTACTTTTATGTGTTTGATATATTACATAATTATACATATTAATATTTATTTAAAATGTCAAAGATTATAAACCAATATCCATATTTTATAACATATGAGAGAAAGAGGGAGAGAAAATAAAGATGTGAGCATAACTACCTGGGAATAGAGTAGCTTTAACAGTCAGAAGATCTGAATTCAAGATCTGGGTTCCTATTAAATAATTATGCAACCAGCAAGCTAGCTGATATCTTTGGGCCTCCATTTTTACATCTGTAAAACAAAAATGAAATAGAAATAAACATAGGGAATTTTGAATATTGTTATGGCAATATATACACCTGATACTGTTTTAGAAGATTAAATGTCCATTATTACTGTCCATGTATAAACACACACATACACTGACTCCTGTGTATAATCTACTCAATTCATCAAAGATTTGACAAATGGACAAATAACCATAATGAGGAAAGAGGTGATAGAAAAGAGTGCATTATGGGGGGGAATTCATCTAATTTTTAAATTATCCATTTTATGTTCAAATTAGCTACATGTGTTTTCAAAGTGTAGGTTTGAAATAACTAAACCAACACTTAAAATTTCAGTCTTGCTAGGTAATAGCAAGCTAAAGTTGCATTATTACAAAATATATTCATTACATGTGTATATAGTCAAACTTTAATTCTTTGTTTCTCTATCTTGAACACAATAAAAATGTTTAAAAATTGACTTCAATGTTTTGAATTTCAAATGAAGTTGACTACCACTGCTGGTGACATTTCCTTAAACATACATAAGTGAGAAAATTACTGGCATTATCACATTGAGTAATATGCATATTACCTCATTTCTTGAATATCAAAGTGTTCTCACTTATGCTTCAGTCATATTGTGAGTCACTGATTATTCTGATCAAGCAAACTGCAAGAATGAAATGTCAACGTTAGATCCAAGTTTTCCCACTTTTCAGTCTTTAAATGCTTTGTCAGGCATCATCAGTAAAACACTTTTTCAATTTCCTCAAGGAAAGGAATAAGTATGTCATGACATGGTGTATCAGTTAGTGTTTGCTAACTGATAATAATCCACACCAAAAGGTATCACATGTCACACAAATACAACTTATAATTTCTCATAGTATTTATGGTTGATTAACTCGCCTGATCAGAACCAGCTAAGCTGAGCATGGACATCTTGATCCCCTCACTCACATGCCTGGGGCCTCAGCTGGAATGGCTGGTGACTCTCTCCACCTGGTCTGTCATCCTCCAGCAGGACAGCTGAGGCCACTTTCCATGATGGCAGAAGTATTTCCAGGAACAAGAGTAGACAATTTTCAAAGTGTAAGAATTTTTCAAACTTCTATTTATGTCATCTTTGCTATTGTCCCTTTTAGCAAGTCACTTGGCCATGAGTGTGGGAGAGGACTACCAAGGGATATGGGAACAGGGAGGAAGCAGAAATGGAGGTCCGTATGACACAGTCTATCACACAAAGCGGACTGTAGTATTCTTACAACATTTTATAGACTCACATGCAATAAATACTGCTGGTGTTCACTCACATCCCTTTCAACAGATTAGCATCCTTATTCCTCAGCTGCTATGAATAATGCCTGCTAAAAGCTTGGGCTTTTGATTAGTTGGTTTGATTCATTGATTTTTTAATTATCTGCAACCAAACTTATCTGTTATACTATTATCTGTTTAATTATCTGCTACACTACTATTCTGCAATCCTTTCTTTATAAAATAATACACAACCAAAAGAATTCTGACTAAATATTCTATTATTTCTGCTATTCTTCCTATATATAAAAGTAGATACATGAGCAAAAGGATTCTGACTAGTACTCTATTATTTCTTCTTCCTTTATAGAAAAATGGATACATAATTGCCACAGAGTCTATCATAAATATTTAGTATACTATCAGTTATTTTAAATCTATATAAATATTTACTATCTCATTTTATTTCTCTTATTCTATTTTTGTATATATTAAGTCTATTAAACAGTACAGTGGTTCATATTTAGCTGTATTGTGACAAATCAGGAAAGTAAAAACAAAATTCTTGCCAAGACCAAATGATGAAGAAAACTGGTACCAAGGAACTAAGAATATATTTTATTTTTAATACAATGATTAAGAAAAAAATACATATTTAAAAGCAGAAATATTATAGCACTATCATAGAACTCAAGGTTAAAAATAAAACAAATTTTAAGCATTAAAAGTTTAAATATGATTTTCCAAAGTAATATTTTATAATAAACATTTGTGAAATTTAAAGAAAATACTATGGTACATGCAGCTTTTTTAGTTCCTTGGGTATAACTGCAAAGAATGGATATAGTGATAATTTAGTACTCTAGTTACTTATATTTTGCTGTAAAAATCTCTTTCCCTTTGAGACTCTTCCATTCCAGTATCAACTTCATATATACAGCTCACATAAGATCTCACTCTTCTCCATTTACTTATTCAATTTTAGATCTTCATAGATCTATCTATTTATATATCTCTGTGTTTTAATCAAATTTGTCCAACATTGTCATGAAAACTTGTCACGAGATAATTTTCTTATTTTATTTTAAGTAAACCAAGAATAACATACTATAAGAAGACCTACAACAAAGTGTGAGCTATCCTAGGTATGCAAGACTGATTTAACATTCAAAAATCAATTAATATAATCCATCACATAAATATGCTAACAAAGAAAAAATCATATCAGTAGATGCAGATAAAAAGTGTTTGACAAAATATAATCCCTATTCATGATAAAAACTCTGTAAGCTGGGGACAGAAGGAAACTTTCTCAATGTGATTTTTTAAAAAGAAAATCTACAAAAATCTTACAACTATCATCATATTTATCAGTGAGAAACTAGAAGTTTTCCTACTAAGATCAGGAGCAAGACAAGAATATAGCCTCTGGCCATTCCTTTTCAACACTGTGCTTGAAGTCCTAGCTAATACAATAAGGCAAGGAAAGGAAATTAAAGACATACTGAAATATAAAACTGTCTTTCCCCACAGGTAACAAAATTTTACATTTAATCCTAAATAATCAACAAAATCTCCTGGAACTAAAAAGCAATTATATAGCAAGTTTTCAAGATCAAAGGTCAAATATACAATCACTTTCCCATATACTAGTAACAAACAAATATATTTTGAAATTTAAAAACACAATACCATTTAAATCAACACCCCAAAAGTAAAATATTTAGGTGTAAACTAACTATATATATATATATATATAATTGTTATATTAGAAAATGTTGATGAATGAAATCAAAGGAAAACTAAGTAAGTGGAGAGATAGTCTATGTCCTTGGGTTGGAAAAACCAATACTCCCAAGCTCTCAGTTCTTTCCGTTTCGACCTATATTCCCAATTCCAATCAAAATCCCAGCATATTGTTTCATGGATATGGAGAAACTTATTCTAAAGTTGATATGGAGAAGCAAAATCCCAGAATAGCTAACACAATGTTGAAGTAAAAGAACAAAGTTAGAGGATGGATACTACTTAACTTCAAGACTTAATCTAAAATTACAGTAATCAAGATGTTGTAGTACTGTGAAAGAAGAGACAAATAGATCAATGGATCAGAATAGAAAGCCTAGAAATAGATGCATATAAATACAGTCAACTCATCTTTGATAAAGGAGCAAAGGTGATAAAATAGAGCAAACAGCCTTTCAGCAAATGGTGCTGAAACCATTTCCATATGCCAGACATCCACATGCAAAAAAAAAGCAATCTAGATACAGACTATTCATCTCTTTCACAAAAATGAACTCAAAATTGATTACAGGGAATTTCCTGGTGGTCCAGTAGTTTCACCAGGTTCGATTCCTGGTCAGGGAAGTAAGATCCCAAAAGCTCTGTAGTATGGCCAAAAAAAAAGATTACAAACCTAAATACAAAACACAAAATTCCTAGAAGATAACTTAGGAGGAAAATCTAGATGACTTTGGGTTTGGTCATAAAACACCATGTGCATAGCCTATAAAAGACTTAGCAAATGGGACTTGATTAAAATTTAAAATTTATGCTTTGTGTAAGACATTATCAAGAGAATGAGAAGACAAGTCATAGATTGGGAGAAAATATTTGCAAAAGAATTATCTGACAATGAACTGTTATCCAAAACACACAAAGAACTCTTAAAACTCCACAATAAGGAAATAAACAACCCAAATTTAAAACAATGAGCCAAAGGCCTTAAAAGACACCAAAGAAAATGTAAATATGACAAATAAGCATATGAAAAGATGTTCCACATCATACGTCATCAGGGAAACAATGAGAAGCCAGTACACAACCACAGGCTACCTGAGCTTGTGCTTTGCTTTACTGAGCAGATAATGCATTTTTACAAATTGAATGTTTCTGGTAATCCTAAATTCAGCAAGTCTACTGATGCCATTTTTCCAACAATATCTGTTCATTTCACCTCTCTATGGTACATTTTGATAATTCTCACAGTTTTTCAACCTTTAGCATTATTATTATATTTGTTATAGTGATCTGTGATCAGTGATCTTTGATGTTACTATTGCAAAAAATAACATCTTACTGACGGCTCAGATGATGGTATAACATTTTTTAGGTAATAAAGCATTTTAAAATTATGGTACATACATTGTTTTTTAGACATAATGCTATTGTACACTTATAAACTACAGAATAGTATAAACATAACTTTCATAAACACCTGGAAATTTAAAGATCATTGCGACTTGCTTTATTGTAGTGGTCTAGAACTGAACCTGCAATATCTCCATGGTATGCCTGTATTAGAACAGTCAACATCCGGAACACTGACACCACTAAATGTCTGGGAGATATGTAACAATAGGACTTTCTACTCATTGCTGGTGGGAATGCAAAATGGGACTCACTCTTTGGAAGGCAATTTGGAGTTTTCTTACAAAACTGGAATAGTCTTACCATAAGATCCAGAAATCACATTCCTGAGTATTTACTCAAAGGAAATGAAAATTATGCCCACTCAAAAACCTGAACATGGATGTTTATAGCAGCTAAATAATTGCCAAAACTTGAAAGCAATCAAGATGTCCTTCAGTAGGTGAATGGATAAATAGTGGTACATTCAGATAATGGAATATTATTCAACACTAAAAAGAAATGAGTTGTCAAAAAATGAAAATACACATAGGAAACAATGCATATTACCAAGTGAAAAGAGCCAATCTGAAAAGACTACATACTATATAGTTCTCATTATATGACATTCTAGAGAAGGCAAAACTATGGAGACAGTAAAAAGGTCAGCGGCTGCCAGGATTTAGAGGGGAAGCCTAGATAAACAGGCCCAGTACAGAAGACTTTTAGGGCAATGAAACTAGTCTGTATGATACCATCAGATCATATCACATCAGATCGGTTGCTCAGTCGTGTCCGACTCTTTGCAACCCCATGAATAGCAGCACGCCAGGCCTCTCTGTCCATCACCAACTCCTGGAGTTCACTGAGACTCACGTCCATTGAGTTAGTGATGCCATCCAGCCATCTCATCCTCTGTCATTCCCTTCTCCTCTTGCCCCCAATCCCTCCCAGCATCAGAGTCTTTTCCAATGAGTCAACTCATTGGAGGTGGCCAAAGTACTGGAGTTTCAGCTTTAGCATCATTCCTTCCAAAGAAATCCCAGGGCTGATCTCCTTCATAATGGTGAATATATGTCATCATAATTTGTCCAAAGCCAAAGACTGCATAACACTGAAAATGAGCCCCATTGTAAACTATGGACTCTGGGTGATAAAGATGTGTCAGTCAGTGGAGGTTTGTCAGTTTGAACAAATATACTGCTAAGTTGTAGATGTCCATAATGGGGAGGCTACACATGAACAGGGCAAGGGGTTTGGGCTTCCCTGGTGGCTCAGTGGCAAAGAATCCACCTGCAAGCAGGAAATGCAGATTCAATCCCTGGGTCGGGAAGATCCCCTGGAGTAGGAAATGGCAACCCACTCCAGTATTCTTGCCAGGGAAATCCCATGGACAGAGGAGGCTGGTACTGTCCAAGGGGATACAAAGAGTCAGACATAACTTAGCGAATAAACAACAAACAACAATGCGTTCATGGGGGCAAGAGAGTTAATGGGATATCTCTGTACCTTCTACCCAGTTTTGCTATGAGCCTAAAACTGCTCTAGAAAATAAAGTGAATTTTTAAAAGTCAAAAGCTTTAAAAAAGATAATATAAATTTTTTATTTAAGATTGTTTGCCCCATTAAGCCAAGTCGTGCCACTGTGTTGCAAATTAAAATTTCTACAGTGAATAACTTCATGATAATTTTGGCTGGAAAACAGGTTTGTTAGGAAATAAAAATCTTCAATTTCCACAGTGTTTTTATGAAGGCCATTTTACTACATGCAGAAAATTGGCTAAATATAAAGCAAATATATCTGTACTAAAGCCTCCAAGGGAACTTAGAATGTTCAACTTAATTTGTTTCCAAAAACTAATGAGAACAAGGGGATTAAAGTTCAATTAAAAATACTGTAAGATAACACTTCTGGACCCATGTCTCTAAAAAGACTTAAAAAATCATTTTTCTTTTTCAAGTTTAAATTCTCTTAATATACAGCTTGTAGGTGTCTCTGAGTGTGTGCTCAACCATGCCTGACTCTTTGCAACCCCATGAACTGTAGCCTGCCAGGTTCCTCTGTCCATGGGATTTCCCAGGACAGAGTTGGAATGGGTTGGCATTTCCTCCTTCAGGAGATCTTCCTGACTCAGGGATCAAACCTGTGTCTCCTGCATCTCCTGCATTGGCAGGTAGATTCTTTACCACTGGGCCACCTGGGAAGCCCAGGGAAGTAAGTGTCAAAACTCTAGGTTATCAGCTAAATCCAGCCTTGTAGTTGCCTGGATAGTCCCCTACCAACTATTGTTTTATCCTTCTATAATCACCCCTAAGGACACTAGAGACAAAGCCTAGAAAAAGTCAACACTATGGTACTTTTTTTAAAGAATATTATTCTGCATCATACGTGAAACATTAATCACATCTGATTCACAGTCTAGGTTTCCTAGTCTAGAAAATAAACGCACACATTAGGCTAAGATCTCAAGGACCTGCCTTGCGTACCCTGGATGTAATTTATACAGATACAAAGGCGCGGACCTGGAACCTGAACTTGAACTCTCCCATGTCTCACCGAGGACACTTCTAAATACATTGCGCTGACTGGAGTGATTGGTAAGACAAATCCCACTGACATCTGAGTAGCAACTCCTCAGTTGACTATTCTTGTCCTCTTTGACTTCCTGGATACAACCTGCTCCTTCTTCCCCTGCACTCTCTCTCTCTCCTGAGCAAATTCATCACCCTCAAAATTTTGTCCTTCTTTCAGGTTTTGTATTCTTTTTCTCTATTTCTACCACATAAACAATCACCTACAATTTCAAGTATCACCAATTCAATTACTCATCAATCTGAAACTGTTACTGGAAATATATATAGACTTCTCATCTAAGCTTTAGGACCATATGCCAAAGTATTTCCTCACTGGTGACTAAGACATCCAAGAAGGCTTGAGACAACATTTTAACTTATAGATCTCTGACACCCAGCATAACTCCTGGCACATAGTAGGTAGGCATTCATGCAGTACATTTACAGTGAGTGAGTGAATGAATGAATGCACAAAAAATCTGATTTCTGTATTATATGAAGAGAAATACTACTGGAGAGTCTGATTTAAAGTCTCCAATAATGATTCAAATATGAGGTGATGAGGCTCTGCAATAGGACACTGGGTATAGGAACAGAATAAAAAGGATCAAAAGAGCAATTGTTTAGACGAGAACTCTTAAATGCCTCCTTTGTGGCTTGTGCCTTTGCCTCTGGAGAGCTCAATCTCTTTCCCTGCCCCCACCTAAATTATTCCAGTCCTAGAAAGAGAGATTTAAATCCACTTTTTCCATTAAATATAGCTTCTTAACAGATCTCACATTATTATTTTCTTCTCTCTATATATAAACTATGTATATACACATATAATATATATTCATTTCAGAAAACAGCCCACAAATGTAAAACTTAGCCCCATGAATCACTACTGTCTTTGGCTCTAGGTAAATATTTAGTATGTCCAAGACACACTGTCTTCATATCCTACAAGATTATTGTCAGGATTAAAATTAATATGATAGCACATAAAATTCATTTTGCATAAAAGACATAGAACCTTCATGTCTGCTGTATTTAAAATGAAATTCATACACATTGGCATTTAATTTTTATTCAGATATTTCAGTTACCAGATTGAAGTATTTAATGAAGGTCCTGTAGGTCTTTGTAGTCGACACTAGTTCAATTCAGCCGCTCAGTCGTGTCCAATTCTTTGTGACCTCATGGACTGCAGCTTGCCAGGCTTTCCTGTCCATCACCAACTCCCAGAGCTTGCTCAAACTCATGTCCATCGAGTAGGTGATCCATCCAACCGTCTCATCCTCTGTCATCTCTTTCTCCTCCTGCCTTCAATCTTGTCCAGCATCAGAGTCATTTCCAGTGAGTGAGTTCTTCATATAAGGTGACCAAAGTATTGGAGCTTCAGCTTTAGCATCAGTCCTTTCAATGAATATTCAGGACTGATTTCCTTTAGGATTGACTGGTTTAATCTCTTTGCAGTCCGAAGGACTTCCAAGAGTCTTCTCCAACACCACAGTTCAAAAGCATCAATTCTTCAGTGCTCAGCTTTATTTATGGTTCAGCTCTCATATCATTTGTCAGCAAAGCAATGTCTCTGCTTTTCTTTTTTGTTAAGTAATTTATTCATTTTAATTGGAGGCTAATGACTTTACAATATTGTGGTGGTTTTCACATTACATCAACATGAGTCAGCCATTGGTGATGTCTCTGCTTTTCAATACACTGTCTAGGTTGGTCATAGCTTTTCTTCCAAGGAGCAAGCGTCTTTTAATTTCATGGCTGCAGTCAACATCTACAGTGATTTTGGAGCCCCAAAAAAAAGTCTGTCACTGTCTCCATTTCATCCCCATCTATTTGCCATGAAGTGATGGGACCAGTTGCCATGATCTTTGTTTTTTGAATGCTGAATTATAAGCCAGCTTTTTCATGCTCCTCTTTCACTTTCATCAAGGGGCTCTTTAGTTCCTCTTTACTTTCTGCCATTAAAGTGGTATCATCTGCATATCTGAGATTATTGATATTTCTCCTGGCAATCTTGATTCCAGTTTTTGATCATCCAGCCTTGCAGTTTGCATGATGTACTCTGCATAGAAGTTAAATAAGCAGGGTGACAATATACAGCCTTGACATACTCCTTTTCCTATTTGGAACCAGTCTGTTGTTCCATGTCCAGTTCTAACTGTTGCTTCCTGACCTGCACACAGATTTCTCAAGAGACAGGTCAGGTGGTCTGGTATTCCCATCTCTTTCAGAATTTTCCACAATTTATTGTGATCCACACAGTCAAAGTCTTTGGCATAGTCAAGAAAGCAGAAGTAGATGTTTTTTCTGGAACTCTGGCTTTTTCTATGATTAACTATGTAGTCTACACAGTATATACTTTATGCTTCTGTAATTATTATTCTACAGCTACATAATTAAACCCAAAACTTTTAAACATCAAGACAAGCTAAAGTTGATGTGAAAATGACTGTTTTCACAAAAGACAGTAAAATAATCTAAATAGAGTTTTTCAAAATTCCTAGGAAGTTAGTATTTCAATAAAATATTCACATCCAAGAATTTTAAGTATTTCTCATGACACCAAACTGCAGAAACTATTATAATGCATGTTTGAATTTTGCTATAAACTATAAATTGTCTTCAGAAACCTGAAAGTCTCTGATTTTTCCTAAGGACATGATGCTCCTGTTCATCTCTCTGCTATACTAGAACTCACTCATAAGATTAAACTTCTAGTGAGTCAGAACCATGTTTTAATGCATTTTGTCAGACTGTTCTTTGTTAAACATATACAGAGAAAGGTATGCAGAGGCTTTAGTAATAAACAGATGACTAAGTTTTAAAACTGCTCAATTACAGTCATATTTTTAAACAAATACCAGGCTTTATTATGTTTTACTCTTTGCTATTTACATCTTTCTTAAGTCAGAAGATTGTTGTATGAAGCAGAACACTCTGTGAGTTTGCTATTAAGACTTCTGTAGAGAAATCACCCAAGTGAAAAATTGAACCATCTTCTTACTGCCACATGATTTTTATTAGCTGCTAACCTACATTGCCTTAAATACGTGGCACTGCCACACATTTCCTGTCCTCTTTCTCTCCAAAGTTCAGCTTTTTCTAAGCATTAAATGGTATTTGTTGAAAGTAAGGCCCTAAAAGAACCATAAACTTGAGAACTTTGGCCAGCCTGAAAACTGTGGCAGGAGGACATTGGCTGACCTGGTGCCAGGCTCATGCACCCTGCTTCCAGAACTGAAAGCTCATTGTTTAACAGCTAATGAGAAGGCCCAAACTCAAAATACTTGGAGAAGGCACCAGAAAGATATTACATGATTCTGATCATAATTTCTAAATAATATTTTAACTGTACAACTAATATTAATAAGAATGTAAAATTGAAGCTACTATATGAATATCCTTGGTGCATTTAAGAGCAAAATTATTAGAAATATCAATTAATGAAGATGAAATGCTTAAGTTTTGGGTATATGATATATATTACATTTTAAAAATAATCAAAAGCCATTCTTGCTGGTACAGGGAAATAAGAATTTTCAAGAAAAAATTTTACATGTTACTAAACAGCATTTTTAGGTTGTTTAGCTGTTCACCAAACATTTATTAAAGCACCTATAACCTGCAAGGTGCTGTGTTACATGCCCAATGGCAAGTCTTATAGACAATGACCCTGCTCTTGAACTTATTGTATATCAGGAAAATAAATCTTAGTGACTGATATTACAAAAGAATAAACACTCACTGTTGTAGAAGTAAATAACAGGGAAGCATAACATACTTGTTATCCTTTGCTAATTAAATCAGCTATAAAACACTTTTATGTAAGTTTTGACACATATCCTAGGAAGGAAGGCACAACCATCAGTGGGAAGGATGGCATACTACTTTGGTCAGACAAAATGTCCAAATCAAATCTGGTAATCAATATGCTAGAAGTAGTTTCAGGCAGCACGCTAAGAGATTTAGGGTTGTCAGAAGACAAACTCAGTCAGAAGAAGAGAGACTATACATTCATTTTGTTAATGTCAACTAAGGATTAAGCGGACACATTCAGTGAAAATGTCCATGTGAAATTTGGGGTTGAGTGCATCCATAATAAGGCTTAAAAGAAGGTTGGAAATAAGGATGTAAATTTTAAAATACTGTGAACAAATAAGTGGTGAGGTCACTGGTGATTATAAGAGACGAATACAAATAAAAAGTAAAGCTGAAGATAGCTCTTATATAAGTAATACAAAAGGAAAAGGACAGAATATTTTCAGATAAAAGTCCCTTATACCTAATGTGCTCCTACTGAATATGTATTATCATAATTTTAGGATACTACTTCTCTATTCAGTAATCATCAAAGTTTAAAAGTGGTTAGACACCAGTTTTTCTTTTTTTTTTAAATACCTCTGTTTCATAATAAATGCTATTTCAAACTCTAAAAATAAATACTAACATATCACTGCATGGTATATACCTATCAATCAATTTTATAGAAAAGACACACATACAAATAAATATATCTTATATATTTACAGAAATAGCATGATAGCATTGGAAAATTGGCAAGACTTGGTCCAACTGGCTGCACAGCCCATTACTTTTTCTATTTCAAACTACCAATGAACATCTTAGTTTGAAAAATGAATATCAAAAGTGAATATATGGTGTGTCACATTGATTGATTGAGAAATCTGTATGCAGGTCAGGAAGCAACAGTTAGAACTGGACATGGAACAACAGACTGGTTCCAAATAGGAAAAGGAGTACATCAAGCCTGTATACTGTCACCCTGTTTATTTAACTTATATGCAGAATACATCATGAGAAATACTGGACTGAAAGAAACACAAGCCAGAATCAAGATTGCCGGGAGAAATATCAATAACCTCAGATATGCAGATGACACCACCCTTATGGCAGAAAGTGAAGAGGAACTCAAAAGCCTCTTGATGAAGGTGAAAGTGGAGAGTGAAAAAGTTGGCTTAAAGCTCAACATTCAGAAAACTAAGATCATGGCATCTGGTCCCATCACTTCATGGCAAATAGATGGGGAAACAGTGGAAACAGTGTAAGACTTTATTTTTCTGGGCTCCAAAATCACTGCAGATGGTGAGTGCAGCCATGAAATTAAAAGACGCTTACTCCTTGGAAGGAAAGTTATGACCAACCTAGATAGCATAGTCAAAAGCAGAGACATTACTTTGCCAACAAAGGTTCATAAAGTCAAGGCTATGGTTTTTCCAGTGGTCATGTATGGATGTGAGAGTTGGACTGTGAAGAAGTCTGAGCGCCGAAGAATTGATGCTTTTGAACTGTGGTGTTGGAGAGGACTCTTGAGAGTCCCTTGGGCTGCAAGGAGATCCAACCAGTCCATTCTAAAGGAGATCAGCCCTGGGATTTCTTTGTAGGGAATGATGCTAAAGCTGAAACTCCAGTACTTTGGCCACCTCATGCGAAGAGTCGACTCATTGGAAAAGACTCATGCTGGGAGGGATTGGGGGCAAGAGGAGAAGGGGACGACAGAGGATGAGATGGCTGGATGGCATCACTGACTCAATGGACATGAGTCTGAGTGAACTCCGGGAGTTGGTGATGGACAGAGAGGCCTGGCGTGCTGTGATTCATGGGGTTGCAAAGAGTCGGACACTACTGAGCGACTGATCTGATCTGATTGATTGATTTCCATATATTGAAGAATCCTTGCATCCCTGGAATAAACCCAACTTGATCACAGTGTATGAGCTTTTTGTTGCTGAATTCTGTTTGCTAAATTTTGTTGAGGATTTTTGCAACTGTGTTCATTGGTGATATTGACCTGTCAGTTCAGTCAGTTCAGTTCAGTCACTCAGTTGTGTCCAACTCTTTCCGACCCCATGGACTGCAGCCTACCAGGCTTCTCAGTTTTGGGGATTTTCCAGGCAAGAGTACTGGAGTGGGTTGCCATTTCCTTCTCCAGGGGAACTTCCCGACTCAGGGATTGAACCCAGGTCTTCCACATTGTAGGCAGACGCTTTACCCTCTGAGCCACCAGGAAAGCCCTCTTTGTGACCCCATGAATCACTGCATGCCAGGCCTCCCTGTCCATCACCAACTCCCAGAGTTTACTCAAACTCAGGTCCATCAAGTCAGTGATGCCATCCAGCCATCTCATCTTCTGTCTTCCCCTTCTCCTCCTGCCCCCAATCCCTCCCAGCATCAGGGTCTTTTCCAATGAGTCAACTCTTTGCATCAAGTGGCCAAAGTATTGGAGTTTCAGCTTCAGCATCGGTCCTTCCAATGAACACCCAGGACTGATCACCTTTAGAATGGACTGGTTGGATCTCCTTGCAGTCCAAGGGACTTTCAAGAGTCTTCTCCAACACCACAGTTCAGAAACATCAATTCTTCAGTGCTCAGCTTTCTTTACAGTCCAACTCTCACATCCATACATGACCACTGGAAAAACCATAGCCTTGACCAGATGGACATTTGTTGGCAAAGTAATGTCTCTGCTTTTCAATATGCTGTCTAGCTTGGTCATAACTTTCCTTCCAAGGAGTAAGTATCTTTTAATTTCATGGCTGCAATCACCATCTGCAGTGATTTTGGAGCCCAGAAAAATAAAGTCTTACACTGTTTCCCATGTAGTTTTCCTTTTTTGTGTTGTCTTTGTCTGGTTTTGATATCAGTGTGGTGGTGGCCTCATAGAATGAGTTTGGAAGTGTTCCTTCCTCTGAAATTTTTTTGAAAGAGTTTTAGAAGGATAAGCATTAGCTCTTCTCTAAATGTTTGATAGAATTCTCCTGTGAAGCCATCTGGTCCTGGGCTCTTGTTTTGGGAGATTTTTTCATCACAGTTTCAATTTCAGTGCTTGTAGTTGAGTTGTTCAAAATTTCATTCTTCCTGGTTCAGTCTTGGAGCACTGAACTTTTCTAAAAATCTGTCCATTTCTTCCAGGTTATCCATTTTATTGCCATATAGTTGTTCATAACAGTCTCTCATAATCCTTTTTAGTTATGCATTGTCTATTGTAACCTCTCCTTTTTCATTTCTAATTTGTTGGTTTGATTCTTCTTTGTTCTTGATGAGTCTGGCTATAAAGGCTTGCCAATTTTGTGTATCTTCTCAAAGAACCAGCTTTTAGTTTTATTAATCTTTACTATTGTTTCTTTCATTTCTTTTTCACTTAATTCTGCTCTGATCTTTATGATTTCTTTCTTTATGCTAATTTTTGGGGGGTTGTTCTTCTTATTCCAGTTGTTTTAGATGTAAATTTAGGTTGTCTATTCGATGCTTTTCCTGTTTCTTGAGGTAGGACTGTATTGTTATAAATTTCCTTTGAAGAACTGCTTTTGCTGCAACCCATAGGTTTTGAGTTGTCGTGTTTTCATTGTCATGTGTTTCTAGAAATTTTTGATTTCCCTTTTGATTTCTTCAGTAAACTGTTGGTTGTTTAGAAATGTATTGTTTAATCCCCATGTGTTTGTGTTTTTACAGGTTTCTTTTCCTTGTAATTGATATCTAGTCTCATAGCATTCTGGTCAGAGAAGATGCTTGATATGACTTCGATTTTCTTAAATTTACTGTGGCTTGATTTGTGACCTAAGATCGGGTATATCCTGGAGAATGTGATACACCATATTAACAAATTGAAAGATAAAAACCACATATGATAATCTCAATAGATGCTGAAAAAGCCTTTGACAAAATTCATGATTAAAACTCTTCAAAAAATGGGCATTGAAGGAACCTACCTCAACATAGTAAAGGCCATATATGAAAAGCCTACAGAAAACAATATTATCAATGGTGAAAAAGTGAAAGCATTCCCCCTAAGATCAGGAACAAGATAAGGGTGTCCACTTTCACCACTATTATTCAACATAGTTCTGGAGGTCCTAGTGACAGCAATCAGAGAAGAAAAAATAAATAAATAAATAAAAGGAATCCAGATTGGAAAAGGAGAAGTAAAACTCTCACTGTTTGCAGATGACATGATACTGTACCTAGAAAACCCTAAAGATAGTATTAGAAAATTACTAGAGCTAATCAGTGAATTTAGCAAAGTTGCAGGATACAAAATCAATACACAGAAGTCACTTGCATTTCTATATACTAACAATGAAAAATCAGAAAGAGCAATTAAGGAATCAATCCCATTCACCATCACAACAAAAAGAATTTTAAATATCTAGGAATAAACTTGCCTAAGGAGACAAAAGACCTATATACAGAAAATTATAAGACACTAATGAAAGAAATCAAAGATGACATAAACAGATGGAGAGATATTCCATGTTCCTGGATGGGACGAATCAGTATTGTGAAAATGACTATATTACCAAACACAATCTACAGATTAAATGCAATCCCTATCAAACTACCAATGACATTTTTCACAGGGCTAGAACAAAAAATTTAACAATTCATACAGAAACACAAAAGAACCCGAATAGCCAAAGCAGTCTTGAAAAAGAAAAATGGAGGAATCAACCTTCCTGACTTCAGATAATACTACAAAGCTACAGTCATCAAGACAGTATGGTACTGGCATGAAAACAGAAATATAGCCCAATGGAACAAGATAGAAAGCCCAGAAATAAACCCATGCACCTATGTGTACCTTATTTTTGACAAAGGAGGCAAGAATATACAATGGGGCAAAGACAGCCTCTTCAATAAACAGTGCCAGGAAAACTGGTCAACTACATATAAAAGAATGAAATTAGAATACTTCCTAACACCACACACAAAGATAACCTCAAAATGGATTAAAGACCTAAATGTAAGACCAGAAAATATAAAACTCTTAGAGGAAAACATAGGCAGAACACTCGATGATATAAATCAAAGCAAGATCCTCTATGACTCACCTCCTAGAGTAACAGAAATTAAAAACAAAAGTAAACAAGTGGGACCTGATTAAACTTAAAAGCTTTTGCACAGCAAAGGAAACTATAAACAAGGTGAAAAGACAATCCTCAGAATGAGAGAAAATAATAGCAAATGAAACAACTGACAAAGGATTAATTTCCAAAATATACAAGCAGCTCATACAGCTCAATGCCAGAAAAACAAGCAACCCAATCCAAAAGTGGGAAAAAGACCTAAACAGACATTTCTCCAAAGAAGACATACAAACACGAAAAAATGCTCAACATTGCTCATTATTAGAGAAATGCAAATCAAAACTACTATGAGATATCACCTCACACCAGTCAGAATGGCCATATCATCAAACAGTCTGCAAACAATAAATGCTGGAGAGGATGTGGAGAAAGGGGAATGCTCTTGTACTGTTGGTGGGAATGCAAATTGAAACAGCCACTATGGAAGATAGTATAGAGATTCCTTAAACAACTAGAAATGAAACCACCATATGACCCCACAATCCCACTCCTAGGCATATACCCTGAGGAAACCAAAATTGAAAAAGATAGATGTATCCCAATGCTCACTGCAGCACTGTTTACAATAGCTAGAACATGGAAGCAAACTAGATGTCCATCAACAGATGAATGGATAAAGAAGTAGTGGTACAATGGAATATTACTCAATCATAAAAAGAATGCCTTTGAGTCAGTTCTAATGAGGTGGATGAACCTAGAAGCTATTATGCTGAGTGAATTAAGTCAGAAAGAGCAATATCATATTCTAACACATATATACGGAATCTGGAAAAATGGTACTGAAGAATTTACTTACAGGGCAGCAATGGAGAAACAAACATAGAGAATTGACTTATGGACATGGGGAGAGGGGAGGAGAGGGTGAGATGTAGGAAAGAGTAATGTGGAAACTTACATTACTGTATGTAAAATAGATAGCCAACAGGAATTTGCTGTATGGCTCAAGAAACTCAAAGTCTGTATTAACCTAGAGGGGTGAGATGGGGAGGGAGATGGGACGGAGGTTCAAAGGGAGTGGATATATGTATACCTACGGCTGATTCATGTTGAGGTTTGACAGAAAACAACAAAATTCTGTAAAGCAATTATCGTTCAATAAAATTTAAGAAATACAATGAATATAAGGGGGAAGTACATAAAAAGAAAAAAAAAGAAAGAATATATTGAAAACTGCCTGCTGCTACTGCTAAGTCACTTCAGTCGTGTACGACTCTGTGCAATCCCATAGACAGCAGCCCATCAGGCTCCCCCGTTCCTGGGATTCTCCAGGCAAGAACACTGGAGTGGGTTGCCATTTCCTTCTCCAATGCATGAAAGTGAAAAGTGAAAGTGAAGTTGCTCAGTCGTGTCCGACTCTTAGCGACCCCATGGACTGCAGCCCACCAGGCTCCTCCATCCACGGGACTTTCCAGGCAAGAGTCCCCACTGGAGTGGGGTGCCATTGCCTTCTCCAATAACAAATGTAATCTAGCTTTACAATAAATTATGAAATGCATAGACAGTAGGGTGAACACTGTTCTCTGGGAGCACTTTGTGTGATCCTTAAATGTATCCAGACTGAGCACATGGCAGAGACTCAGCTATGACTTTATTGCAAAACAGTCAAGCTCATATCATACCAGAATTTAATATCTTTTGCTACATTTTGACAAATATTGCTTGGTACATATACAGTCCAGGTTCAATACAGGATCCTTGGGGCTGTTGCACTGGGATGACCCGGAGAGATGGTACAGGGAGGGAGGTAGGAGGGGGGTTCAGGATGGGGAACACGTGTACGCCCATGGCAGATTCATGTTGATGTGTGGCAGAACCAATACAATATTGTAAAGTAATTAGCCTTCAATTAAAATAAATAAATTTAAATTAAAAAAATTCTGGTCTTGTAGATTGAATAAGAATGTGTCCAATCACATTCTTAAAGCTTTACACATTGCCCACTTGCCCAAAATCCCAGAGACCCCAAATCTTCAATAATCACTAAGCCTTAGTCTCATCATTTGTTTTTAAATAAGAAACCCATAAAAAGTTGAACATTGGAGAAAAATCAACTCACTAGGTAACTGTTAAGGAAGAAGTGCTTCATCATCTTCACATAGTCGATCTACTAGCTTTTCATACTTTTTTCATGAAAAGAAAGAAATAAAAAAGTAGAATGATACATAATAACAGGCAAAATGTATGAATCTGTCCACTTTTACTTCTCCCAACACTTCTTAATCCAATTTATTTGCACTTTCTTAATCTTGTGTTTAATATTTCATTTTCATTATTATTTAGAGGCTATTTGATAAGTAATTAATTGGTTCTTTAGGAGTCCCTCTAACCATATCAGATTGATGATTGCTTCAAAATATTGTTGTTTCCTGTCACTAAATGCTTGTGATTGCATTTGTAGTGTGTAAGTTTTATGTCTAGGTAAAAATTATGTTAATATTCAGTCATATAAATTGCTGCAAAAGAAAATTTTTTAGATAATATATGAAACAATATATAAATCCATTTAGAAAAGTGTTTGTGCATTTGATTAACTCTGAGGCTGACCGTTTTTGACTTCCAGTCAACACAAACTACTCCTATCTAAAGAGTAAAATTGACATTGTATTTTTGTTCCTTAGGTTTTCAAATTCTCTTAAGCTAGTATATTTAAATAAAACCACTGGCTTTAATTTTTTCTGTTAATATAATCACTTGGAGCTCCTAAACCACAGATTTCTTTTTAATCATGTCTTACACTGATAAACCTAAAAGTGGCCAGTGACATTGAATGTTTCATTGATTTAGAAGTTGAATTAATTATTTCAATCCAAGATCTAGCCTGAAGCACATTTTTAATGAATGAGCAAAAGTTATAGGGGTAGAGGGGAATTATCTTGATTCCGAATGGTTCACTTTTATAACTTTAAATAGAATGGCAAATAGTGTTGTCTTAATAAGTTTATATGCTTTTTTTTTTAATATTATGAGCACTTTGATGGGGTGAAGGAATAAGTAAAAGGTCTTAAAGACAATAATCTTTCAGAATATAGTTTTAACAAATATCAGACTATAGAAAGGCAAAGAAATAGATTTACTAATCATAGTTAAAATATAAATAATTTTTCAAGGAGCTTATTTTAATTACACCTCCAGTTTCCTTGACAGACCTCATGAAAGGTAGTTGTTTGCAAAAGAATCACAGCCTCCTGACTTTCTAGTCTCACAGTCATTGCTTGAGGGCTTTATCTATTAATAGTCACTTCAGTTATTCTCACTACATTTTCCCAAAGTTGGATTCTGCAAGCAAATCTCATTCTGCACGTGGGTCACCCAAGGACAATGGCATTAATTGCTAAGTGATCTGAAAAGCAATTAGAGAGCCCCCAGGCTCAAGTAGAAAAGAACAGTCAGAACTGTCAGCCTAATCAGACACGGTTGCACTAGCCTGTGGACCAGTTGGACTCCTCAGAAATGTCCTCCACATCTGTCACTTTCCCACTTCTCACAATAAGCACATGCCAAGCCTTAAAATTGGAAAAGTTTGTTTTCTAAGTCTTTGTACATATGTGTGAGCAAGAATCATATTAGTTTTGTCAGGGGAGTTTGTAATTTCCTCAGTTCTGTCTCATCACAACAAAAATTTGAAGTGACAGATGGAACCGTGTTACAGCCCCATGTAATTTCCTCAGATGGACCAGTGTTACAGTTCCATGTTACAGCTGTTTTATTTAAAAAGCAAAGGAAAATACATCCTCGAGGCATGAGGACAGGTCGACCCAAAAGATGCAAAGAGAAGAGAAGCCCCCAGCTCAATTTTGGCTCCTCTTTTTATATGCTTTTTTTTCTCCTTCCCCTGAGCCTGCCCTGTGTAAATTGGGCTAGCAAGGAGGGCTGTTTGTTTTACCTGAGGTTCTCACTCAGGTCCTCTGACCTTCCTTTGTTCTATTTTTGAGGGCTTTCTCTTCTTTGTCTTTTAGCCACTACCATTCTGGACTCATTTTTCCAATTCTAACTACCTGAATACTTACAAGACCTTCTAGAATTAACACCCAAAAAAGATGTCCTTTTCATTATAGGAACTGGAATGCAAAAGGAGGAAGTCAAGAAACACCTGCCTTTTGAGAAACCTATATGCAGGTCAGGAAGCAACAGTTAGAACTGGATATGGAACAACAGACTGGTTCCAAATAGGAAAAGGAGTATGTCAATGCTGTATATTGTCACCCTGCTTATTTAATATCAATAACCTCAGATATGCAGATGACACCACCCTTATGGCAGAAAGGGAAGAGGAACTAAAGGGCCTCTTGATGAAAGTGAAAGAGGAAAGTGAAAAAGTTGGCTTAAAGCTCAACATTCAGAAAATTAAGATCATAGCATCTCCTCCCATCACTTCATGGCAAATAGATGGGGAAACAGTGGAAACAGAGGCTGACTTTATTTTGGGGGGCTCCAAAATCACTGCAGATGGTGATTGCAGCCATGAAATTAAAAGATGCTTACTCCTTGGAAGGAAAGCTATGACCAACCTAGATAGCATATTGAAAAGCAGAGACATTACTTTGCCAACAAAGGTCCATCTACTCAAGGCTATGGTTTCTCCAGTAGTCATGTTGGGGTGTGAGAGTTGGAATGTGAAGAAAGCTGAGTGCCGAAAAATTGATGCTTTTGAACTGTGGTGCTGGAGAAGACTCTTGAGAGTCCCTTGGACTGCAAGGAGATCCAACCAGTCCATTCTAAAGGAGATCAGTCCTGGGTATTTGGAAGGAATGATGCTAAAGCTGAAACTCCAGTACTTTGGCCACCTCATGTGAAAAGTTGACTCATTGGAAAAGACTCTGATGCTGGGAGGGAATGGGGGCAGGAGGAAAAGGAGATGATAGAGGATGAGATGGCTGGATGGTATCACCAACTCGATGGACATGAGTTTGAGTGAACTCCGGGAGTTGGTGATGGACAGGGAGGCCTGGCGTACTGCAATTCATGGGGTCGCGAAGTCAGACACAAATGAGTGACTGAACTGAACTGAAATGAATCTCTATTAAAGTCCTTTCCGTCACCCAAGTTCACCGCTAATTAAGTTACTATCTTTTTCTTTTTTCTTTTCTTAACTTTATTAGAATTATATCAACTCATAAAAATAGAGACACAATAATATTATGTTCCCGTATATAAAAGCAGCCATTGACATCTCTCTCAACAAATTATTTTTAAGTAAACCATACACATTACTTCCCTGATGGCTCAGATGGTAAAGCAACTGCCTGCAATGCAGGATACCCGGGTTTGATCCAGGTCGGGAAGATCATCTGGAGAAGGAAATGACAACCCATTCCAGTACTCTTGCCTGGAAAATTCCATGGATGGAGGAGCCTGGTAGGCTACAGTCCATGGGGTCACAAAGAGTTGGACAGGACTGAACGACTTCACTTTCACTTTCATACACATTGCAGCATTCCACTGTAAGTAGGTATTCCCAAAATATCATGATCACACATAAGTACAATAAACATAATTCCTTAATATCATTTGATACACATCTAACAAGTTTCAAGTTTCCCTAATTTGTTTTTATGATTAGCTTGTTATAATCAGAATTGAAAAAAGATATACATTTTTCTTCTTGAAATAGCCTTCTTTAATACCTAACAAATCTGCTAGCTCTTCAGTCTTTCCACTATACTACTTACTAACCTGAATTTTTCCCATTTCCTCAATTCACACTTCCAACAGTCCATTTGTTCTAATACAAGAATGGCCAATACTCTTATGATTATTAGACTATATTGCTATGCAGTTGGAATCCAATATATTTAGGCTGGGAATATGTCCTGTTACTGCTAGAGTGAATAGTAATGTGTTATTTGATGATCATTCTTAACCATTACTTAAAGAGTTATAGATCTTTTATGCACACTGGTCAATTATTTATCTTCCTAGATCAAACCCACCAATCTATCAAGATAAAATTATTCATTGAGGCTCTAGTATTTTTGCTTCAATAAAAATATTTGTAGTAATTTAAGTGCTCAAGAATAAATGAGAAAATATTCATTTAATTGATCCAGCCAGTTCAGAGATAACTATTATTGTCATTTTTCTATAATTTATTTTCATGGGGTTTCCCAGATGGCGCAGTGGTAAAGAATCTGCCTACCAAGCAGGAGACATGGGTTCTATCCCTGGATCAAGAAGATCCCTTGGTGTAGGAAATGGCAACCCACTCCTCCAGTATTCCCGCCTGGAGAATTCCATGGACAGAGGAACCTGGTGAGCTATCGTCCATGTGTTGTAAAGAGTTGGACATGACTGAACAACTGAGCACAGCACTTTTTCTTTCTTATGTACTTGCAAAAGAAATGGAGAGAGATGTATGCAGAAAATGATAATGAAGAATTACAGGATTTGAGGGGCAAGCTCTAGATTCAGATAGAACTAATTCAATCCCCATTTCCGCTAGCTTCTTGACCTTCAAATCTTAATTTTTCTGATGTTTCCTCACTCCAAGAAGTGAAAATAATATTTCTATTATTGGTTGCTTAAACAAATGTTGTATGGCAATTAAGAATATTGGTCCATTCAACATGCTGCATAGATTTGAATCTAGGCTTAATCATTTACAAACTGGACAACTTACTTATGTCTTCCAAGTGTGAATTTCCTCATATGTAAAATAGAACTGATAATAAGATAAAATGGATATGTTATTGATAATTTGAAAAAGACTGACAAATTGCCAGTCCAAGTTCAATGCATGATACTGGTTGCTTGGGGCTGGTGCACTGGGATGACCCAGAGGGAGGGAAGTGGGACGGGGGTTCGGGATGGGGAACACGTGTACACCTGAAGCAGATTCATGTTGATGTATGGCAAAACCAATACAATATTGTAAAGTAATTAACCTCCAATTAAAATAAATTTATATTTAAAAAAAGTTAAAACCAAAAATATATATATATATTAAAAAAGAACTTTTAAGAGTATTTTCATTTGAAATGTATACTCCTGTTACCAAATATCAAATACTTTAATAGCTATGCTTCAACCATATATCCAATAGTGGATAAATATTCAATATATATGGAACCTAATGATACAAAGAGCTCTTCTTGCTAACTCTGTTCACTTAGTTTATAACTGATTATTTTTAGCCAAACTAGTGATCCATTTGACATTCTAAAATATAGCTGATTATAATTATTTAGTATTAAGGATACCCCTGTCATCATGTGAAATAAATATATATCACTGAGGTCCTAACTTGTGGATATAAAAATCTTTCTCTTCATTTTTGAAGCTATTTAGATTCAAATAAAATATCTGAGATTTTACACAGCTTACCACTTTCAGACTTAAATGTCCCACTTTTGTCCCTCCAGAAGAGAGAACCAAGAAGCCTACAACAAACAAATCCTGCATTTGATTTTTCTTTTTAATGTAAGCAGTTAAAAGACTCCCTTTGTGTCAGAAATAAATTTTTCCATAATCCACAAGAATGGTCCTTCTGTCTGCTTTAACTGGAAAAAAAAATTATCAGATTCTTGAAACAAAAATAGACACCTATTTTTAGGGTTTTAACCTATGCAATTGTTTCTATATTAATATATTTCTATAAATAACCTATTATTTCAAATAATTTTAGATGTGATCTGGAAGAATGAAATAGTTTACTTATAAAAGGATAACCCTTCAAGAAAGGATACACTCAAGTTTGTTGTTGTTGTTGTTGTTTTAATGCAACTTCAGAAAGCAATTCAGTATTCCAGGAAAGAGAATTCAGGTAGTCACTTGGGAGGAACCCAGATATGACACCTCCGGTTTCCACCTGGATGGTTCCATTAACACATCTGAAACACAGGAGCCTCCTAAGAGACTTGGTGCAGCATTTGGTCTTGCTGACTTATTCTTTCTATATGACAGTCACATTTTGAGATCCAAGCCTGTGCTTTGTTTGAGCTACAACATATTAGTTATATTAACAGTGAAATAATAAAGAACGGACTTTAGAGTAATTAAGTAATATAATTAATAAATCCAAAATACTTCTAAAGGAAATTAAAACTATAAAGCCTCAGTTCAGTTCAGTTGCTCAGTTGTGTCCGACTCTTTGTGACCCCATGAATCACAGCACGCCAGGCCTCCCAGTCCATCACCAACTCCCAGAGTTCACCCAGACTCACATCCATCGAGTCAGTGATGCCATCCAGCCATCTCATCCTTTGTCATCCCCTTCTCCTCCTGCTTCCAATCCCTCCCAGCATCAGAGTCTTTTCCAATGAGTCAACTCTTCTCATGAGGTAGCCAAAGTACTGGAGTTTCAGCTTTAGCATCATTCCCTACAAAGAAATCCCAGGGCTGATCTCCTTCAGAATGGACTGGTTGGATCTCCTTGCAGTCCAAGGGATTCTCAAGAGTCTTCTCCAACACCACAGTTCAAAAGCATCAATTCTTCGGCGCTCAGCCTTCTTCACAGTCCAACTCTCACAGCCATACATGACCACAGGAAAAATCATAGCCTTGACTAGATGAACCTTTGTTGGCAAAGTAATGTCTCTGCTTTTGAATATGCTATCTAGGTTGGACATACTTTCCTTCCAAGGAGTAAGCGTCTTTTAATTTCATGGCTGCAGTCACCATCTGTAGTGATTTTGGAGTCCAGAAAAATAAAGTCTGACACTGTTTCCACTGTTTCCCCATCTATTTGCCATGAAGTGATGGAACCGGATGCCATGATCTTCGTTTTCTGAATGCTGAGCTTTAAGCCAACTTTTTCACTCTCCTCTTTCACTTTCATCAAGAGGCTTTTGAGTTCCTCTTCACTTTCTGCCATAAGGGTGGTATCATCTGCATACCTGAGGTGATTGATTCTCCCAGCAATCTTGATTCCAGCTTGTGCTTCTTCCAGTCCAGAGTTTCTCATGATGTACTCTGCATAGAAGTTAAATAAGCAGGGTGACAATATACAGCCTTGACGTACTCCTTTTCCTATTTGGAACCAGTCTGTTGTTCCAGGTCCAGTTCTAACTGTTGCTTCCTGACCTGCATACAAATTTCTCAAGAGGCAGATCAGGTGGTCAGGTATTCCCATCTCTTGAAGAATTTTCCACAGTTTATTATGATCCACACAGACAAAGGCTTTGGCATAGTCAATAAAGCAAAAATAGATGTTTTTCTGAAACTCTCTTGCTTTATCCATGATCCAGCAGATGTTGACAATTTGAACTCTGGTTCCTCTGCCTTTTCTAAAACCAGCTTTAACATCAGGAAGTTCACGGTTCACATATTGCTGAAGCCTAGTGGCTTGAAATTAAAGCAAGCACTGTCCCAGACAAGCATCTACACATGTAGAACTGAGCTGTGCAAGGAGCTCATGCAAAAGAGAGATGTTAGGCAGTGGAGAGGAAGTCAAGAGAAGTCTGCTTCGTGGAATTAGCCAGGTCAGTGAGAAACTTGAGGAGATAGAGGGGAAAGCAGATGGTTCATATGGCTACCCTAACAACAGGAATACAATATCTAAAAGTCAAACTGATACTATGCTCTTCCTCTCTTGATTCAGTCCAAACTGTCCAGGCATTTTTTGACATCACTGAGATGCATATGCACAAAGTCTATGGAAAATATTACAATACCTTCTTTCCCCATTCACAAGAAAAAGACTAGAAATTTTTCATTAGAAAATAACTATTCTGACAATTAGAAAATTCACATTTATTTTCAAGGACATGTACAACTTACTGAATAATGGTATGTGAAATTTAGGATTTCCTAATTCATTTCACTTAATATAGATTGTTATGAGTTATCAAAGTTTTCAGCCTGGGACTAGGAAGGCTTTTTTTTTTTTTTTTTTTGAGTCTTTTCCTTGTGGGAATGAAAAATAAAAACTTTTTAAAACTTTCTATAAAATTAACACAGTCATTCTATGTTTAGTTCTGACATATACACAAAATGATGTCATTGTAGAATAATGGTCTACTCTTTATATGGCCCTATCATATAAAATTTTCCCTCAGAGACTCTTTCTCACACTTCTCTGATCATAAAATAAATTTCTCTGAAGCATAGAAAAACAAGTAAAATATCTGCCACACTGATATTTGCTTAAGGACTTTATACCCACGTGTAATACAAAACTTCTACTTGTTTTTATTATGCTTCTGTTCATCCAAGCCATATATGACACAAATTGCAGATCTACTCTGAAAAGCAGTATGATCTTGAATCTGTGTATTACACACACACACAAAAAATCATGATCTATGTATCCATGTCTAGAAGTTAGAAAATGAATAGAAATTAAACTAAAATAATCATAGAATAAAATATAAAGTAAAAACAAAGTAATTTTTAAAAAGCAAAGGTACAGTAAATAAAATTAAAAACTGTTGGTATTATCTATGCTGCTGCTGCTGCTGCTAAGTCGCTTTAGTCATGTCTGACTCTGTGCGACCCTATAGACGGCAGCCCACCAGGCCCCGCCATCCCTGGGATTCTCCAGGCAAGAACACTGGAGTGGGTTGCCATTTCCTCCTCCAATGCATGAAAGTGAAAAGTGAAAGTGAAGTCGCTCAGTCGTGTCCGACTCTTAGCGACCCCATGGACTGCAGCCTACCAGGCTCCTCCGTCCATAGGATTTTCCAGGCAAGAGTACTGGAGTGGGGTGCCATTGCCTTCTCCCGATATTATCTATACTTATACCTATATGTCAATTAATTTAAATTTTTACATTAACCAGAAAATTTTCTAGATAAATGGTTTACCAAAAAATGAACACAGAAAATATAAGTGATTCAGTAACTGTTACTTATCTACTTAAGTCATCTTTTCAAAATCCTGAGACCCAAATTTCCTTACCAGAAAATTCTTCCAAATATTTACATAACACCATACATAAAGTCTTCCAGAAAATAGAAAAAGGAGTAATTTTTAACTCATCTTCAGAATCCCTAAAATCTTCATATAAAAATCTGATGAAGATATATTAAGAAAGGGAATCTATAGACCAATAGCTTTTATGAATAAGAATGAAAAAATTTTAAACAAAAATATTATCAAAGCAAGTCAAATAAAATAAATTAAAATTTCATACTTACATTGAGAGGTTTTTGTGACTAAGAAATCAATGACCACTAGAGAAATAAGAATATTTGTCTAAAATGATGATTGAGCCCAATTGAATATATGTTTAAAGTATAATGTGATGGTTTACACTTATAAATTAAGCAATAGAACTCTGGAAAAAAAATCTGGGCAAATATTGCCAATATTCTGGCCATATGTGCAACATATTTTCTGTTGTAGCTTACCTCATAGTTCTGGTGAAAATAAAAAAAAATTAAAGATAATATATATGTGTGTGTGTGTGTGTGTGTATATATACATATATATATATATACACACTACACTACGCTAAGTCACTTCAGTCGTGTCCGACTCTGGTTGACCCCAGAGACGGCAGCCCACCAGGCTCCCCTGTCCCTGGGATTCTCCAGGCAAGAACACTGGAGTGGGTTGCCATTTCCTTCTCCAATGCATGAAAGTGAAAAGTGAAAGTAAAGTCGCTCAGTCGTGTCCGACTCTTTGTGACCCCATGGACTGCAGCCCACCAGGCTCCTCCGTCCATGGGATTCTCCAGGCAAGAGTACTGGAGTAGGGTGCCATTGCCTTCTTTTATATATATATATATATATATATATATATATATATATATATATATATATATTAGAGTGTCTGATGAACTATGGATGGAGGTTCGTGAAATTGTACAGGAGACAGGGATCAAGACCATCCTCATGGAAAAGAAATGAAAAAGAGCACAATGGCTGTCTGGGGAGGCCTTACAAATAGCTGTGAAAAGAAGAGAAACAAAAAGCAAAGGAGAAAAGGAAAGATATACGCATCTGAATGCAGAGTTCCAAAGAATAGCAAGAAGAGATAAGAAAGCCTTCCTCAGCAATCAATGCAAAGAAATAGAGGAAAACAACAGAATGGGAAAGACTAGAGATCGCTTCAAGAAAATTAGAGATACCAAGGGAACATTTCACGCAAAGACGGGCTCGGTAAAGGACACAGATGGTATGGACCTAACGGAAGCAGAAAATATTAAGAAGAGGTGGCAAGAATACACAGAAGAAATGTACAAAAAAGCTTCATGACCCAGATAATCACGATGGTGTGATCACTGACCTAGAGCCAGACATCCTGGAATGTGAAGTCAAGTGGAACTTAGAAAACATCACTACGAACAAAGCTAGTGGAGGTGATGGAATTCCAGTTGAGCTATTTCAAATCCTGAAAGATGATGCTGTGAAAGTGCTGCACTCTATATGCCAGCACATTTGGTAAACTCAGCAGTGGCCACAGGACTGGAAAAGGTCAGTTTTCATTCCAATCCCAAAGAAAGGCAATGCCAAAGAATGCTCAAACTACCACACAATTACAGTCATCTCACATGCTAGTAAAGTAATGCTAAAAATTCTCCACGCCAGGCTTCAATAATACATGAACCATGAAATCCCAGATGTTCAAACCAGTTTTAGAAAAGACAGAGGAACCAGAGATCAAATTGCCAACATCAGCTGGATCACCGAAAAAGCAAGAGAGTTCTAGAAAAACATCTATTTCTGCTTTATTGACTATGCCAAAGCCTTTGACTGTGTGGATCACAATAAACTGGAAAATTCTGAAAGAGATGAGAATACCAGACCACTGGACCTGCCTCTTGAGAAACCTGTATGCAGGTCAGGAAGCAACAGTTAGAACTGGACATGGAACAACAGACTGGTTCCAAATAGGAAAAGGAGTATGTCAAGGCTGTATATTGTCACCCTGCTTATTTAACTTATATGCAGAGTACCTCATGAGAAATGATGGGCTGGAAGAAACACAAGCCGGAATCAAGATTGCCGGGAGAAATATCAATAACCTCAGATATGCAGATGACACCACCCTTATGGCAGAAAGTGAAGAGGAACTAAAGAGCTTTTTGACGAAAGTGAAAGAAGAAACTGAAAAAGTTGGTTTAAAGCTCAACATTCAGAAAACTAAGATCATGGCATCCAGTCCCATCACTTCATGGAATATAGATGGGGAAACAGTGGAAACAGTGTCAGACTTTATTTTGGGGGCTCCAAAATCACTGCAGATGGTGATTGCAGCCATGAAATTAAAAGACGCTTACTCCTTGGAAGGAAACTTATGGCTAACCTAGAAAGCATATTCAAAAGCAGAGATATTACTTTGCCAACAAAGGTCCGTCTAGTCAAGGCTATGGTTTTTCCAGTGATCATGTATGGATGTGAGAGTTGGAATGTGAAGAAGGCTGAGCGCCGAAGAATTGATGCTTTTGAACTGTGGTGTTGGAGAAGACTCTTGAAAGTCCCTTGGACTGCAAGGAGATCCAACCAGTCCATCCTAAAGGAGATGAGTCCTGGGTGTTCATTGGAAGGACTGATGCTAAAGCTGAAACTCCAATACTTTGGCCACCTCATGCAAAGTGTTGACTCATTGGAAAAGACCCTGATGCTGGGAGGGATTGGGGGCAGGAGGAGAAGGGGATGACAGAGGATGAGATGACTGGATCGCATCACTGACTCGATGGACATGAGTTTGAGTGAACTCCAGGAACTGGTGATGGACAGGGAGGCCTGGCGTGCTGCGATTCATAGGGTTGCAAAGAGTCGGACACGACTGAGGAACTGAACTGAACCAAATATATATTGTCGGGAGCTGCGTTAGACATAACTCACAAAATGGAGGCACGGCCCCAACTCCCTCTCCTTGTCCCACAGGCACGGACCCAGGATGGAGGAGTTAGGCCTTGGGATTCTGATTTGTTCTTTCCTCTCTTCAGCTGAGTTAACTGAAAAGAATATTATAGTGCTTATTGTTCTTGAGAGGAGCATGAGAAGGCACAAAGCCTTCTGCAGCTGTGCTCAGAGAATAATTCATAAAGTTAATCATTGACATTTGTTCAAGGACTTTTACAAAAGAGTGTTCCAAGATGAGCACATATGAAGGCCATAGCTTGAGGCCATGGGAGGGATTGCTATCTGAAGCCTATTTGTGAGGAAAATGTTTATGGCAAAGGAGTTCACTGAATTTATGGCTTAGAAATAATTAAAATAGTTAGAAGTTCAAGATTTAAGGAATGTTGTAATGTTAGCATTTTTACTATAGCTTATAGAGGTTAGGAATTTTAGAGATACTGTAGCTAGAAGCCTTTTTAAGAGATAGTGAGCTTAGGATGTTAGGGGCAAACAGGATTTAGAAAGATAAGAAATAAACTGAGGAATGTAGCATGAGTTACAATGTAATCACAAGTTAACTATAGGACACATAAGAGAAGTAGATAATAGATGGTAAAGCTGATTCTGAGAGAATCTCTGAAGCAGGAACTCTGAAGACCAACAATGATTTATGGAGATAATAAATCTGGGTGAGGGGGAACTGAAAATGTCAAACCTCTGACCTAATGTTTTTGTAAAAGTATAAGAAAGAATCTTAAACTTGAAATAAATAGGCAGTCCAAGAAAACTGAGAGGCTGTCTCATCGCCGACACTGTTCATCTCTTCATGTTGAATCCCTGGCTGCTGGAGCTGGACTCGGGCAACATATAAAATAAAAGATGTGCTCTGCAGAATTCTAGTGCAAATTTTGAAGATAATAAACACTATTTCTTTCCTAATTTAAAATAGCCTTGTTATAAAGCTGTGTAACAATAAGCAAAATAAAATCAGTTTCTTTTTATTAAAAAAAATAAAACTAAAGTGTTGGAGCTTCAACACTCCAAGAAGAAAACATACTGGAGTTTCCAAAATTTATCTAATTCTAGAACTACATCTCCTTTTTTCTCTCATAGTGTGGTATCCTCTAAGTAATTCTGTTTTAAGTAAACTTTAAGTAATGGTGATGATTCGAAGAACCTTTTGAGGCAGGTACACCAAGTGTTATACAAATGTACAATATACAAATGAAGAAACTAAAGCTCAGAAAAGTAAAATCTATCTAAGGTCATTGGGCAGGCAAGAGGGAGAAAATCTACATACTTCACTTCCAATATCTCATCTAGTTCCTATGTAAGTCTAAGATGCTATTTCTTCATTTAGACTATGCCAATTCTGTCATATCCTTAAAAAATTTAATCATACTTCATCAACACTTGGAACTGCTGCTGCTAAGTCACTTCAGTCATGTCTGACTCTGTTCAACCCCATAAACGGCAGCCCACCAGGCTGCCCCGTCCCTGGGATTCTCCAGGCAAGAACACTGGAGTGGGTTGCCATTTCCTTCTCCAATGCATGAAAATGGAAAGTGAAAGTGAAGTCGCTCAGTCGTGTTCGACTCTTAGCGACCCCATGGACTGCAGCCCACCAGGCTCCTCCGCCCATGGGATTTTCCAGGCAAGAGTACTAGAGTGGGGTGCCATTTCCTTTTCCGCAACTCTTGGAAAGTACATTTTAAATACTTACTCCTCTTATCATAGCATGCAAAGAGTGAAAGGGAAGAGATGACTGACAAACTCGTATCCATATGAAAGTGAAATTCTCTCAGTCATGTCCGACTCTTTGCCATTCCATGGACTATACATACAGTCCATGGACTTCTCCAGGCCAGAATACTGGAATGGGTAGACTTTCCCTTTCTCTAGGGGATCTTCCCAAACCACGGATAGAACCCAGGTCTCCCACATTGTGGATGGATTCTTTACCAGCTGGGCCACAACGGAAGCCCAAGAATACCAGATTGGGTAGCCTATCCCTTCTCGAGCAGATGTTCCTGATCCAGGAATCAAACCGGGGTCTCCTGCATTGCAGGCGGATTCTTTACCAACTGAACTATCAGGAAAGCCCAAGCCTATCCGTATACTTAACTCCATTTTCTCACCTACAACACCAGATCACTGACAATGATATGGAATATATCATTGATCAGCTTTCTGATCCCAATTTTTCTTATCTATTTGAATCTTCCTGTATTCATTTCCTTTTATCTTTTGACTTTAAACATCTGCCTTGCCAATTTCCAACCATGACTCAACCCATTTGTCTATCTTCTTTGTTCCTTTTCTCAGGCTACTCAGAATATACTGCCGTACATTTGATATTCTTATACAACTTTTTCACTGTGTTTTAAAAAATACATTAATACAACAATCCCACATATTCCAGCTCTACTACTACTAGTACAGTGTTCCAAACCTAAGTTTCTAAAGTTACCCAGCAGATGTCCTTGTTTCATACTATGAGGAAATAGAAACCATAAGGAGCAAATATTTTCAAACATCTTCTCCACCTCAAGGTATATCAAAATTGTACTTACATTGGTTTCATTTGCTCTTTTCTCAAAGAAAACCATGACTCTCTTTTCCAATATTTATATGTCTATCAATTATCATTATCCTACTCAACTTTTCTTATGCCATTCAGTCTTCCATTCATCACAATCTACCTGTCCTCTGATTATTCCACTGAAAGTGTTCTTGTGGAAAAATCCTATTGTTTTTTAAGTGTGAAGTCTAGTAACTTGTTAATGTCCTCATCTTTCTTGACCCCACAGTCTGATTTTTATGAAACTGACATACTATGGTGTTGGAGAAGACTCTTGAGAGTCCCTTGGACTGCAAGGAGATCAAACCAGTCAATCCTAAAGGGAATCAGTCCTGAATATTCATTGGAAGGACTGATGCTGAAACTGAAACTCCAAAACCTTGGTCACCGGATACAAACAACTGACTCATTGGAAAAGACCCTGATGCTGGGGAAGATTGAAGGTGGGAGAAGGGGATGGAGAGGATAAGATGGCTGGACGGTATCACCAACTTGATGGACATTGAGTTTGAGCAACCTCTGGGAGCTGGTGATGGACAGGGAAGTCTGGCATGCTGCAGTCCATGGGGTCGCAAAGAGCTGGACACAACTGTGCAACTGAATTGAACTGAACTGATGTTCTGTCTTTAAAACTTTCTGCTCCTTTACCTTCTGTTTCACTTCTTTTTCATAGCGTGACTAAATCTTTTATTATACCTTATCTTCCTTACCAACAAGTTGCCCCCTTCTGCTATGTAAATACTAGAGTCTCCCAGAGATCTATTACTATTTATAGTGTCTTCCTTCTATCTTCATATGCAGGGTAATCTATGATTCACATGAATTCAATTATCAATTGCATCATCAGAATCCTCAAGTCTACACCTCTAGTACTGAGTGTAAACACATTGCCAAATAGCTGCTTTATCTAAATATCCCACTGTACCTCCAACTTTGCCAATTCAAAACTGAATTCCTCATTTTCCCTCTAAAACCTGCTTCTCCACCTGTCTTTCCATATAAAAAGAAATAATCATTTACTTGGTTGCCACAGCTAAAAATCAGCCACTCACAAATTATCCTTTCTTAATTTTTAATATTAGAAAAAGCTTTTGAGTCTTATTTTCTTAAATTACTTCTCTAAGGATCCCATCCCCTGTATTTCCTCATCATCATGACTATTTGTAGAGTCTGTGATCTCCTTTATCCACTTTCTCTCACAACAAATATACTACTTACCTTGCTACCAGAGTTCTCTCTTTCAGTATATTATTTTATTATATTCATCTTCTATTTTTAAAAATCTTAATTTTCCCCATATTCTATAGTATGTAGTTTAATAATAGTTTATTCTATTCTCAGTATCGGAGAAGGCAATGGAACCCCACTCCCATACTCTTGCCTGTAAAATCCCATAGACGGAGGAGCCTGGTGGGGTTCAGTCCATGGGGTTGCGAAGAGTCAGACATGACTGAGCGACTTCACTTTCACTTCTCACTTTCATGCACTGGAGAAGGAAATGGCAACCCACTCCAGTGTTCTTGCCTGTAGAATCCTAGGGACGATGGAGCCTGGTGGGCTGCCGTCTATGGGGTCGCACAGAGTCAGACACAACCGAGGCGACTTAGCAGCAGCAGCAGCATTCTCAGTATAGAGTTCAAGACTATTTGTAATGTAGCCTCAAATACCTGTCTACTCTCACTTCCAATTGATGCCTCATTCATTCCATGCTCTAGTCACACACAATAATTCATAGTTAACTTAATATATGTCATTACCATGCCTGCATATGAATGTGCAAGATATATCTGCAATGTGAGGTTTTCTTCATAATTTAGTCTTTTAAAATCCCACTCTTTCTTTATTTGTAGCTTTGTTTCATTAGTGCTGGCTAAAACACATGTGTTGTCAAGACCAAATTAAAATGCAATGAAATTATTTTTAATAACAGTACTCAACTCTTCCCTCTTTATTAAAAAAGAATTACTTTATCTTTCATCTAAAATTACATGGTCTTTAGAGAGACTTCTTATGTTACATAACTTGTGAAGTAGAGCAAATAAAATTATATATCATCTGGGAAGTCAGAGATATCTTATTTTTAGCTCACACCTTTTTCTTAAAGCTTTGAAACCTTAGAGATGTCATTTTCCCCTCTGAAAATTAGCTTCCCCATCTGTAAAAATAGGAATAACATACATATGTCAGGGATGTTGGAAATATTAGAAACATAGTACCTACAACATTAATTGCTTGACTTAATTTTGTTTAATAAAAACAATACCAACAATACGATCAAATTAATATCTTTTAGGTACATGCTAATGTTTTAGGTACTTTATATGTATTAATTCACAAAATAGTCCTAGACAATTATTAGTGTGATTTTTGCATTTTATATAAGAGGAAAAAAATACTCTAAAAGATTAATTAAGCTGACTGTGTCACAGATATAGTAAATAGGAGAGTCAGAATTTCAACCCAGAGAGTCTGGTTCCAGACTTCCATTTGGTAATAAAGGCAATCTTGAAACAAGGTGCTTATACTTTTTAAAATTGTCTTCTTTTCTGTTTGCAATCAGTACCAATTCTGGCCCCGTCCCATCTCAGATTTTCCTACATGTTTATTCCTGCCTTTGATCTCTGAATTTGGAATTTAGATTCAGGCACTCCAGTTTCTGAATATCAGGTTTACTCAACAGATCCTGTGTTTATAATCATTAGGCATTTCTAATAAATTTCAACCACTTCACCACCAGCAAACCTCACTGAACCCTCTCAAAATCAGTGTCCCACTTCATTTCTAACAATCTCACTTGTGATCAAATAACCACTATTTATGTAGGTCACTGACCCTCAGGTGGGGAGACATTAAGATAGTTCTTCACAAAAACAAAACAAACAATTCAATAGCAAAAATGAAACAAACAAAAAAGCAAGTCAATTAAAAAACAGACAGAGGATCAAAATAGGCATGTCTCCAAAGAAGACATACAGAGGACCAGTTCAGTTCAGTTCAGTTCAGTTCCGTCATTCAGTCCTATCCAACTCGTTGTGACCCTATGAACGGCAGCACACCAGGCCTCCCTGTCCATCACCAACTCCTAGAGTTTACTCAAACTCATGTCCATTGAGTTGCTGATGCCATCCAACCATCTCATCCTCTGTTGTCCCCTTCTCCTCCTGTCTTCAATCTTTCCCAGTATCAGGGTTCTTTCAAATGAGTCGGTTCTTCACATCAGGGGGCCAAAGTATTGGAGTTTCAGCTTCAGCATCAGTCCCCCCAATGAATATTGAGGACTGATTTCCTTTAGGATGAACTGCTTGGATTCCCTTGCAATCCAAGGGACTCTCAAGAGTCTTTTCCAACACCACAGTTCAAAAGCATCAATTCTTCCACACTCAGCGTTCTTTATAGTTCAACTCTCACAGCCATAAATGACTACTGGAAAAACCATAGCCTTGACTAGATGGACCTTTGTTGGCAAACTGATGTCTGCTTTTTAATATGCTGTCTAGGTTGGTCATAACTTTTCTTCCAAGGAGCAAGTGTCTTTTAATTTCATGGCTGCAATCACCATCTACAGTGAATTTGGAGCCCAAAAGAAGAAAGTCTGACACTGTTTGCACTGTTTCCCCATCTATTTCCCATGAAGTGATGGGACTAGATCTTAGTTTTCTAAATGTTGAGCTTTAAGCCAACATTTTCACTCTCCTCTTTCATTTTCATCAAGGGGCTTTTGAGTTCTTCTTCACTTTCTGCCATAAGGGTGGTGTCATCTGCATATCTGAGGTTATTGACATTTCTCCCGGCAATCTTGATTCCAGCTTGTGCTTCTTCCAGCCCCGCGTTTCTCATGATGTACTCTGCATATAAGTTAAATAAGTAAGGTGACAGTATACAGCCTTGACGTACTCCTTTTCCTATTTGGAACCAGTCAGTTGTTCCAGGTCCAGTTCTAATTGTTGCTTCCTAATCTGCATACAGATTTCTCAAGAGGCAGATCAGGTGGTTTGGTTTCCCATATCTTGAAGAATTTTCCACAGTTTATTATGATCCACACAGTCAAAGGCTTTGGCATAGTCAATGAAGCAGAAATAGATGTTTTTCTGGAACTCTCTTTCTTTTTTGATGATACAGCAGATGTTGGCAATTTGATCTCTTGTTCCTCTGCCTTTTCTAAAACCAGCTTGAACATCTATAAGTTCACGGTTCGTGTATTGCTGAAGCCTGGCTTGGAGAATTTTGAGCATTACTTTACTAGCATGTGAGATGAGTGCAATTCTACGGTAGTTTGAACATTCTTTGTCATTGCCTTTCTTTGGGATTGGAATGAAAACTGACCTTTTCCACTCCTGTGGCCACTGCTGAGTTTTCCAAATTTGCTAACGTATTGAGTCAGCACTTTCACAGCATCATCTTTTAGAATTTAAAAGACCTCAACTGCAATGCCATCACCTCCACTAGCTTTGTTCATAGTGATGTCTCCTAAGGCCCACTTGACTTCACATTCCAGGATGTCTGGCTCTAGGTGAGTGATCATATCATTGTGAATATCTTGGTCATGAAGATCTTTTTTGTATACTTCTGTGTATTCCTGCTACCTCTTCTTAATATCTTATGCTTCTGTTAGGTCCATACCATTCCTGTCCTTTATCAAGCCCATCTTTGCATGAAATATTCCCTTGGTATCTCTAATTTCCTTGAAGATATCTCCAGTCTTTCGCATTGTATTGTTTTCCTCTATTTCTTCACACTGATCACTGAGGAAGACTTTCTTATCTCTCCTTGCTATTTGGAACTTTGTATTCAAATGGGTATATCTTTCCTTTTCTCTTTTGGTTTTTGCTTCTCTTCTTTTCACAGCTATTTGTAAGGCCTCCTCAGACAACCATTTTGCTTTTTACACTTCTTTTTCTTGGGGATGATCTTGATCCCATCTTCTGCACTGTCAAGAACCTCTGTCCATAGTTCATCAGGCACTCTGTCTATCAGATCTAGTCCTTTCAATCTATTTTTCTTTTCCACTGTATAATTATAAGGGATTTGATTTAGGTAGGTCATATCTCAATGGTCTAGTGGTTTTCCCTTCTTTCTTCAATTTAAGTCTGAATTTGGCAATAAGGAGTTCATGATCTGAGCCACAGTCAGCTCCTCATCTTGTTTTTGCTGACTATATAGAGATTCTCCATCTTTGGCTGCAAAGAATATAATCAATCTGATTTCAGTGTTGACCATCTGGTGATATCCATGTGTAGAGTCTTCTCTTGTGTTTTTGGAAGAGGGTGTTTGCTACAACCAGTGTGTTTTCTTGCAAAACTCTATTAGCCTTTGCCCTGTTTCATTCTGTACTCCAAGGCCAAATTTGCCTGTTACTCCGGGTTTTTCTTGACTTTCTACTTTGCATTTCAGTCCCCTATAATGAAAAGGACATCTTTTGGGGGTGTTAGTTCTAAAAGATCTTGTAAGTCTTCATAGAACCATTCAACTTCAGCTTCCTCAGCATTACTGGTTGCAGCATAGACTTGGATTACCATGATATTAAGTGGTTTGCCTTGGAAACGAACAGAGATCATTCTGTCATTTTTGAGACTGCATCCAAGTACTGCATTTTTGACTCTTTTCTTGACTACGATGGGTACTCTATTTCTTCAAAGTGATTCTTGCCCACAGATAAGATCAGATCAGATCAGTTGCTCAGTCGTGTCCGACTCTTTGAGACCCCATGAATCGCAGCATGCCAGGCCTCCCTGTCCATCAACAACTCCCGGAGTGCACTCAGACTCACGTCCATTGAGTCAGTGATGCCATCCAGCCATCTCATCCTCGGTCGTCCCCTTCTCCTCTTGCCCCCAATCCCTCCCAGCATCAGAGTCTTTTCCAATGAGTCAACTCTTCGCATGAGGTGGCCAAAGTACTGGAGTTTCAGCTTTAGCATCATGTCTTCCAAAGAAATCCCAGGGCTGATCTCCTTCAGAATGGACTGGTTGGATCTCCTTGCAGTCCAAGGGAATCTCAAGAGTCTTCTCCAACACCACAGTTCAAAAGCATCAATTCTTCGGCGCTCAGCCTTCTTCACAGTCCAACTCTCACAGCCATACATGACCACAGGAAAAACCATAGCCTTGACCTGACGAACCTTTGTTGGCAAAGTAATGTCTCTGCTTTTCAATATACTATCTAGGTTGGTCATAACTTTCCTTCCAAGGAGTAAGCGTCTTTCAATTTCATGGCTGCAGTCACCATCTGTAGTGATTTTGAAGCCCAGAAAAATAAAGTCTGACACTGTTTCCACTGTTTCCCCATCTATTTACCATGAAATGGTGGGACCGGATGCCATGATCTTTGTTTTCTGAATGTTGAGCTTTAAGCCAATTTTTTCACTCTCTACTTTCACTTTCATCAAGAGGCTTTTTAGTTCCTCTTCACTTTCTGCCAAAAGGGCAGTGTCATCTGCATACCTGAGGTTATTGATATTTCTCCCGGCAATCTTGATTCCAGCTTGTGTTTCTTCCAGTCCAGCATTTCTCATGATGTACTCTGCATATAAGTTAAATAAACAGGGTGACAATATACAGCCTTGATGAACTCCTTTTCCTATTTGGAACCAGTCTGTTGTTCCAGGTCCAGTTCTAACTGTTGCTTCCTGACCTGCATACAAATTTCTCAAGAGGCAGATCAGGTGGTCTGGTATTCCCATCTCTTGAAGAATTTTCCATAGTTTATTATGATCCACACAGTCAAAGGCTTTGGCATAGTCAATAAAGCAGAAATAGATGTTTTTCTGGAACTCTCTTGCTTTTTCTATGATCCAGCAGATGTTGGCAATTTGATATCTGGTTCCTCTGCCTTTTCTAAAACCAGCTTTAACATCAGGAAGTTCACGGTTCACATATTGCTGAAGCCTGGCTTGGAGAATAGAAGTTATAATGGTCATCTGAGTTAGATGACCAACAGGTACATAAAAAGATGCTCAACATTTCTAACCATCAGGGAATTGAAAATCAAAACCACAATAATATTATCACCTCACACCAGTTAGAATGGCTATCACCAAAAAGACGTGAAATAATAAGAGAGGATATGGGCTGCACTGTTGGAGAGAATGTAAAGCAGTGCTTCCTTTTTGGAAAAGAGAATGGATGGCCCTCAAAATATTAAAAATAGAACTACTTATGATCAACAATCCTACTTTTGGGTATTTTTTTCAAAAACAATAACACTAACTTGAATACATGTCTGCTCCTCCATGTTTACTGTTATTTTTCATTAACCAAGATACATAAACAACTTGTGTGTTCATCAAGAGATGAATGGATAAACAAAATGTGAGATATATATATTTCACAGTGTGATACACACTTGTATACACACAATTGAATATTATTCAGCCATGAAAAATCATGAAAATTTGAAATTGGGAACTAGATGGATGAACCTTGAGGGCTTTATACTAAGTGCAATAAGTCAAACATAGAAAGATAAATACCATATAATCTCATTTATTGTAGAATCTTAAAACAAACAAACAAAAAGAAAACCAAGCTTATAGATACAGAGAACAGATCAATGGATATCAGAGGCAGGTGAAATGGGTAAAGGGAATTAAAAGATACAAACTTCCAGTCATCAAACAATCACGGATATAATGCACAGTGTAGAAACCATAGTTAATAAAACTGTATTGTGTACTTGAAAGCTGCTAAAAGAGCAAATATTAAAGTTCTCATCACAAGGAAAAAAATTCTGTAATTATGCATGTTGATGGATATCAACTAGACTTCTGGGGGTGATCATTTTGCAACATATACACATATTGAATTGTTACATAGTACACCTGAAACTAATATAGTGTTTGTCAATTGTACCTCAATAAAAAGAACAATTTTTCAATATAATGATTTTCATTTTTTAAAGAAGAAAATTTTAATTTAATTTAGGTCTTCAAATTCCCAGTGTCTTAGCTGTCCATAATTGATGTTTTGCATAACAGAGTTTCATAACTAATTGCTTGCAAACATGATTTCCTTTTATTAAGACAAGCCTCACAAAATTTCATTCTTCCTCATCTTCTGACTATAATCCTTCTACTTACTACATGCATTGTTTATATACTTAGATCTTCATACACAGCTCTTTCCCATTTTTTATATTATCTTCTTGGAAATATTTAAATATTAGCAGACAACCCTAGTACTATACCAATGACCTTAAAGCATTTTCTTTCTTTCCTTTTTTTTTTAGTTTTTGAATTGTTTCAAATAAATCTACAAGATAAGCTGCATTAGAGTTTTCTTAATTGCAAGTAATTCTGCGTATAAGATGGTTTCTGCTGTAGCTAGAGCTATTAAAGCATTAGAAATACAAATAGATAAAGATTAAATAGACATAAGGAACACACAACATTTTGTTTTAATTTATTTGCCATGAATAAATTTTCAACAGGAATCATTAATCCAGTAATCCAAGTAGTAAAATTGAAGGGGTTGTAAATTAAAGTATTTATTAATCTATAAGGACAGATAACTCTGCTTCCTTCAAGTTGTGTAGAAGAAATACAAGACCTACAACAGGAGTCTAAGAGATCGAATGCCAACATGCCTAACAAACTTTTCCTCTAGTACCTCCACCCTGAACTGACATGTTATAAAGATTACACATTGATGGCAAACAAAACAAAGAAACACAATCTGTTGATTTTTTTTTTTTTAATGGGGATGTGGGTATTGCTTGGGATTCTGCTTCAATGTCTAGGAACAAAAGAAAAGGTAACATTTTGTGGCTCACTGACCAAAAATTGACTGTAAGAATCAGATGCTCAGAAAGGCCAAGGATGTATCTAGAGGAAAAGCATCACAGACATCAGGATGTCAGCCTTTATGGGTACTGACTGTGCAGAGAAGAAAGTTACTTCTACTAATCTATGTCATAGAAGAAAATATTTCTGCAAAAAGAAGTTGCTGTTAATTATGGCAAATTTATACAAAAGAGCCATAGGTTTTAGAGAGGTCAATATGAATTTAATATGATCTTTAGTTGGAAATATATAAGGGCCAAGCAGTAAACCCATATAGAAATCAAGTTTAAAATATGTGACCACTGGGTTCACAGTAGTAAACTCTCACAGTAGCATATTTTTCATCTTGTATTGTTAACACTGTAACAGTAAGACTGTCAGCCTATAGGAAAAATTAATAGCTAGACCTATGCTACAGAGAAGAAAAATGCTTATAACTGGGCCAAAATATTCACATAAACTACCTCGGTCTATATTTAATCAGTGTCATTTTTCAGCCTAAGAAATCTTCATCTTTATTTGCAGCTTCTACCTTGGGGAGCAGAATGTTCATGGTCTGTTTCACTTGGGATGCTTTCAAAATGCCTTTTTAAAAAATGAGCATTTTCAACATATTTCCTATAACAAAAAAGAGAGTCTTCCCTCTAGTACTAAACCATCTTCTTTAAGGGCCCACTAAAGTCCAACAATCAAAGTAGACTTTCAAATAAGGAAATAAATAAACATTTAAAAGAAGGAAACATTTACTTCCTTCCATGCAGGAGATACAGAAGTCCTACAGGAACTTTTTCTTCTATTCTCAGTCCATTGATGGAGGAAGCAGATTCTTTTATCAAAAGAGGCAAAACCAATACAATATTGTAAAGTTAAAAAATTTAAAAAAATTAAAAAATATATATATATCCCATCAAAAAAAAAAAAAAAAAAAAAAAAAGAGCTCATTGTTGTCTCAGAGCTCAAAAAGCAAAGTCTTAGGGTAATAGACAGATAACTGGACTGTAGAAAGTGAGTTGAAAGTTGCAAGTTGGGGAGCCAGGACAACAGCATACACCTCAGGTGATAGAGCATTACCAAAGCAAGCTTTGGATAACAGACCTCTGCCATAGTTGCTGAATTGAGTCCTTTAAATTCAAAGACTTTGTTTTTCTTTTCCTTTCTTTCTTTTTTGCTGGCCATAGAGAATTGTGATAGGAAGTCAGAAAAGAATGTTCCTGCTGGCCTTTGAAGAAAGAGAACACTCATCATGTGAAATGCAAACAGCCTCTAGGAGCTGAGAATGAACCACAGCTGACACCCAGCAAGGAAATGGGGACCTCAATCCTAAAACCATAAGGATTTAAATTCTGCCAATAGCAAGAATAAGCCCAGAGATAAACATTTCTCCAGAGCCTACAGATAAGGACTCAGCCAGGTCAACACCTTCGTTTTAACTGTTTGAAAACCTATGCAGATAACCCAGCCTCTCCATTTTCTGATTTTTTTCCTTAGAGAACTATGAGCTAACAAATTAAATGGGTATTATACTAAACTGCAGCAATAGAAACTGATAGAATTGGGAAAGTGACGATGATGATATTAAGAAGCAACTGTAAAGAATAAAAAACCCACTCAGGCTGGCATTGTATTTCAAGACTAAAGGCAATATCTTATTAGGACTTAAAAATCCTCTACAGATATATTTTAATTTGGCAACTTGGGAGCAGGATCCATAAACAAGATAGAACATAGAAGCAAAATATAACTGAGTTCCTGAAGTTGGACTTTTTATGGTGTTATCCAAAACAGTGAGACAGGAGAGAAGAGGGCAGAGCATTCAAAGAATGCCATAGCCATTGAGGATGTGACAAAAAATTGGTTGGAGCCACTTAGGCCCAAGATGGCAAAAGATTCAACTTAAGCCTCATTGCACACTCATTGTAATACATTAGATAAATGACAAAGCCACAGGTACCATGGCAGCTCCAAGGCTGACCATAAAAGGCTGAAAGGTGGGCAGTGGCCCAATTTCTGTAAATCCCCACCCTTCTCCAAAACAGTTGGAATAATCCTCACTGATTAGCACATGATGTTACTCAACCCATACAAACTACCTACCCCATATTTCAGGACCATTCTCACCTTCTTAGACTGCATTCTGCCTATGGAGTGTGTATTTCTCTAAATTAAACCTGCTTTCACTTTATCATGGCTCATTCTTGACTTCTTTCCTGAATGAAGCCAAGGACCCTCACTTGAATGCTTGATCCAGTGATTCAACTGAGACTTGGGACATGACCATCCTCTCAGACCCTATTTTCTGGCAAAATTAAGGGGAAAAAAAATCTTTAAAAAGTGCCTTGATTTTTGTTCCCTATGACTGAAGAGAAATATTCTATAGAACTGCTACACATTAGAATTGCCTGGGGAGCTTTGAATATTTAACAGGTTGAAGCTATTCCCTATTTGAGTTAAATCAGAATCCCCAGTGATGGGGACCCAGGCATAAACACATTCTTTTAAACTGCCCAGATGTTCCATCTAACAAGCAGTCCAGTTTGGAACCAGTGTTATAAACCCCATAACTCAAAAAGTGAAGACTTCATATTCAAATTCAATTTAGAAGGAAATTCATAAGTGTTCTCCACCGTCTGGAACACACAGAAATTCACAGAGTTGGGTAGAGTAGAGAGGGGTTAGGGAGGAGACACAGGCGACCTGGTGGAGAAAAAGGAGAGTCCAAAGGGAGAGAGAGCAGTCAAGCCAGTAATCTCGCTCCCTAGTGAAAAATGGGTACTGAAGATTGGGTTCTTAAAGGTACAAAATTGGTAACAAATACATAAAAGCAAAAATTAAAAATCTAGAGTAGAGTATGGAATTTCAAAAATATGATGTTAAAGAAAAGAAGAAGGAAAAGAAAGAGATAAAAAATGAACAAACAAAAACAAACAAGGTCGTGAAAATTATAAAGAAAATATAGGTACAAAATTGAACTAATACAATATTGTAAAGTTTAAAAATAAAATAAAATTTAAAAAAATAAAATAAAAAATAAAATAACAGGGAAAAAAAAGAAGGAAATTCAACTGTTTTCTAAATGTTTTCATTTAGAAAACAATAATACACCATAAGTACTTTGTATTCACATGGGTTAAGATTTTGCAAATGTTAACACAATTTATCCTTAAGAAACAGTTCTATGAAGTGGTGGTTGTGGTTTAGTCGCTAAATCGTGTCCAACTCTTGCGACCCCATGGACTGTAGCCTGCCAGGCTCCTCTGTTCATGGAATTCTCCAGGCAAGAATACTGGAGTGGGTTGTCATTTCCTTCTCCAGGGGATCTTCCTGACTCACAATTGGAACCCAGGTCTCCTGCGTTGCAGGCAGATGCTTTACTGACGGAGCTATGAGGGAAGCCCATTCTATGAAGCAGATATTGTTAGTTTTCATTGACCTCATTTTCATATCTGACAAAACTAAGGAGAAAATAAATGAATAACTTGCTCATCATCACCCAGTAAGTGGGGTTACCAACCTAGGAATGGCACTGACTGCCTGCCAGAGGTACCTGCTAAATCTCTGTTCCATAATGCTTACCTTTAAAGCATTTATCAGAATGTTATGGCGTCTTTTTATCAACTATAGATGAAAACCAAATAGCAAATAGCATTTTCTGCAGTAGTTAGTTCTCTTTCTTCCTAGTCATTTTGTTCCCAAATATGCAGAACAAAACAAGGTTAAATGCTAAGTGAACTAGATTCTTCTTTTCATCTTTGATTCAAATATTGCTATTAAATAATAGCAATTAATTAAAATATTATTAAAATAATAGCAATAAGTTCCTAAAGGCCTATAATTAAACAATATAATTCATCTGGGGCCTATAAATAGGTGGGAGTGGGGGACATCTTTCCTTTCTTAGGGTGAGTCAAAGTCTAATAGAAATATGCAAGTTCAGTTCAGTTCAGTTGTTCAGTCATGTCCAACTCTGTGACTCCATGAACCACAGCACACCAGGCATCCCTGTCCATCACCGACTCCCAGAGTCCACCCAAACCCATGTCCATTGTGTAAGTGATGCCATCCAACCATCTCATCCTCTGTCATTTCCTTCTCCTCCTGCCCTCAATCTTTCCCAGCATCACAGTCTTTTCAAATGAGTCAGCTCTCCGCATTAGGTGGCCAAAGTATTGGAGTCTCAGCTTCATCATCAGTCCCTCCAATAAACACCCAGGACTGAGCTCCTTTAAGATGGACTGGTTGGATCTCCTTGCAGTCCAAGGGACTTTCAAGAGTCTTCTCCAACACCACAGTTCAAAAGCATCAATTCTTTGGCGCTCAGCTTTCTTTATAGTCCAACTCTCACAGCCATACATGACCACTGGAAAACCATAGCCTTGACTAGATGGACCTTTGTTGGCAAACTAATGTCTCTGCTTTTGAATATGCTGTCTAGGTTGGTCATAACTTTCCTTCCAAGGAGTAAGCATCTTTTAATTTCATGGCTGCAATCACCATATGCAGTGATTTGGGAGCCCAGAAAAATAAAGTCAGCCACTGTTTCCACTGTTTCCCCATCTATTTTCCATGAAGTGATGGGACCAGATGCCATGATCTTCGTTTTCTGAATGTTGAGCTTTAAGCCAACTTTTTCACTCTCCTCTTTTTCACTTTCATCAACAGGCTCTTTAGTTCCTTTTCACTTTCTGCCATAAGGGTGGTGTCATCTGCATATCTGAGGTTATTGATATTTCTCCTGGCAATCTTGATTCCAGCTTGTGCTTCTTCCAGCCCAGCATTTCTCATGATGTACTCTGCATATAATTTAAATAAGCAGGGTGACAATATATAGCCTTGACGTACTCCTTTTCCTATTTGGAACCAGTCTGTTGTTCCATGTCCAGTTCTAACTGTTCCTTCCTGACCTGTATACAGGTTTCTCAAGAGGCAGGTCAGATGGTCGGGTATGCCCATCTCTTTCAGAATTTTCCAGTTTATTGTGATCCACACAGTCAAAGGCTTTGGCATAGTTAATAAAGCAGAAATAGATGTTTTTCTGGAATTCTCTTGCTTTTTCCATGATCCAGCAGATGTTGGCAATTTGATCTCTGGTTCCTCTGCCTTTTCTAAAACCAGCTTGAACATCTGGAAGTTCACAGTTCATGTATTGCTGAAGCCTGGCTTGGAGAATTTTGAGCGTTACTTTACTAGCATGTAAGATGAGTGTAATTGTGCGGTAGTTGAGCATTCTTGGCATTGCCTTTCTTTGGGATTGGAATGAAAACTGACCAAATAGCAAATAGAAGATATGCAAGGTATTTCCCAAAATAATGGTATAAGAAAGCATAGGTGGTTATCAAATGAAAGTGAGTTAACACTTAACTGATTTTTGGATATGGATGAACACTAGCCCTCACTTGCCTTCAACTTTGAGGAAATCTGTGATGGATATTATCTTCTGTAATAAGCAGTGTTCATTCTGTTACACAACGGTTAAATAGGAACACTTCAAAAGGGAGAGTTGTACCAATAAAACCTGTTAGAAGTGTCCTAATTTCTAAATTTAATAAATTCATCCAACAGACACTATAGACACCTTCTAGGAACAATGCACAGTGTTCATTTTTTACAATATTAATATACTGAAACAGACAATCCCTCAAAGAGTCTGTAGCCTAACTAAGAAGATTTATTCTGACCCAGGAGTAATAAAGGTCTGAGTATTTTTATTTATTTAAGTCACTTCCACATATTGCAAAATCATCAGTACGCTTTCTCCTGAATAGAAACCCATGATAATCTATTTTGGCTTTTCATTAATATTTATTTTTTTGTTATTAATAATTAAAAGAAGTTCTTTGTGACTTTGTAGTTTTATCCTTAAACATGTGTCACAAATACAGAGCACGACAGTTAGAAATAGCTGTAAAGTTTTGTTTCCATGCGGTTCACATTTTAGCTGTCTGAGATTTTAATCTTCGACCAGCCCTATCACAAACTCTGAGTCTTAGAAAATTACTTGTTATCTGAAATAGTCCATCTTTCTTTCATTTCTGAGGCCTAATGTATCTTAAAGCAAACTGACATCCTTTATGTTACTAAGGAACAATAGGGATTTTGACTTTCTAAAGTAACCCAGTAAGTGATAGAACAAGATTAGCGCCAAGAACCCTAACTTCCCTCTAACTGCACTGTCTGCACTTGACCACTCTGCAGTTCTGCTCCTCTCTTCTCTGTCCCCTGGCTGCCCATGTAGAGCACCAGGTACACATTCTGAAATTCTTAATAAATCATCCCAGCGTTTTTAATTTGCAATGAACAGGATGAATCATGGTGAGCAAAGTGGGGGATCTATTTTTAGCATTTATTATACCAAATGATTTAGTTTTTACCCCCAAAAAGGACAAGTGAAAAGGGACAAAGTTACATTTGCCAGTGCATGCATGCATACTAAGTCACTTCAGGCATGTCTGACTCTTTGCAACCCTGTGGACTGGAGCCAACCAGGCTCCACTGTCCATGGGATTCCCCAGGCAAGAAATACTGCAGTGAGTTGCCAGGGGATCTTCCTGACCCAGGGTTTGAACCCATGTCTTTTACATCAACCTGCATTGGCAGGCAGATTCTTTACTACTAGCGCCACCTGGGAAGCCCTAACATTTGCCCCTATATGCTAGAAAAACCTGATAATTCAGCCATGAGAGAGAGCTGCTAATTGTAGGAAGACACAGTTGATGGAGAAAAAATAAAAGAAAAAATTAAAAGAAGTAGCAAAAGCAAAAAAAGCAATTATAAAGGGCAGAAGTAAAAATATCAGATAGCCTTTGGGTTACAGAGCCTCACAGGGTAAAAGAAAGACTTTCACAGAGAGCAACTGATAAATACTAGGTACATAAACATTTAACATGAAAAAAAATGGTTAAGGAAAAAGTAAGGATGTCCTTTGATATTTAAACACGTTGAAGTGAGAAACAGGAATCCTAATTTGTAAAGGGTGGATGACAGAGTCAAAAAAAACTGAGTAAAGATCAACAGATTGTTCCTTTTTAATATACATGATTTAGAAATTGATACCAGAATACCGCTAGATATCCTTTCACTTATTAAATATATTTGTACCAAAATTTGCTATAAAATGAGTATCTTTAATATTTCAGCATATGCATTTAGTTTTCAGCATGCTCTTTTAAAAATTCCATCTTATTAAAGTTTCAGGGCTTCCCTGGAGGCTCAGTGGTAAAGAATCTACCTGCCAGTGCAGGAGACACAGATTTGATACCTGGGTCGGGAAGATCCCACATGCCTTGGAGCAACTAAGCCCATGCTCCACTACTAAGCCTGTGCTCTAGAGCCTGGAAACGGCAACTTCTGAGTCCACACACTGCAACTATGGAAGCCATCACACCCTAGAGCCCGTGCTCAGCAACAAGAGAAGCTACTGCAATGAGAAGCCTGTGCAGCTCTCTGACTAGAAAGTAGCCCCAACCCTCTGCAACTAGACAGAAGCCCAGTGAAGGCCCAGCATAACCATAAATAAATGAATAAATAAAATTACAAAATATGATAATATAAATAAAATTATGAAAATTATTTTTATTTTATAAAAAATAGTTTCACATTTAAAAACTCTCCATGCTACAGTATTTATTTTTAAAAATATATGCTTCTCTCTCCTCTCTCAAAAATGAATGTTGAATACAGAATTATATATAAACTGAGAGGAGAAAATATACAAATTAAAATTAGATATAGGCAATTATTTCACCTTCAGTAGTGTTGCTCAGTGAAAATGAGTGAAGAGCATTTATCCTCATAGACTATGACCTTACCAGGGCTTTGGTTTCTTTGGATGTCACTGCATTTTATATTTGATCACCAAACACTGCAATGACTGGCAAAGAAGTTGTGTTTACCTCCCTGAGAATTAGCATTTTATTACATTCACTTGTTAATAGCATGGCTTTCCTCTACTACAGAACCAAGACTTGTGTTTGATTTGTAACTTTATTCCTCAAGCTTGTCATATATTTAGTGAATGAGTGAATGGGGATAGTAAAACTCTTCAAGGGAATTGGAGCAATTGATGCTATGAAGACAACAAGCATATGAAATGCACGGAGTCACAAATTTTAAAGACATTTTGCTGGTTTCAAATCATATTACCGTTGTTACTGTTGTGCTCAGTTGCTCAGTCATATCTGACCCTTTGTGACTCCATGGACTGTAGCACACCAGGTTTCTCTGTCCATGGGATTTTCCAAACACGAATACTGGAATGACATGCCATTTCCTACCCAGGGGATTTTCCAGGACCAGGGATTGAACCTGTGTCCCTTGCATCTCTTCCACTGGCAGGTGGGGAAACTGGTTTCAAATCATACTATCAAATCATTGTTATAAAAGTTTCTGAGAACTGCAAAAAAAAAAAAAAAAAAAAAAATCCAGATTTTCAAAATTTAATAATTGAGGAAAATTCCTTTTAATTTGATGAAATTTAATATTAAAAAATAGAAATTAACTAATCTTACTGAAAAGTACCTAGATTATAAAACAAAACTTAGAAAAACCTAGGTTGGGAAAAAAACCAATCCAGTTCCACAAAGATCAAGTCATTAGCTCCTGCAGTCACTGGCACAGTACACCCTGAAAGGAATTCAGGATAAAAACCAGGTTGAAGTGCTTTGTGTTTTGGATATATAGGCCTTAGATAATTAAAATGCACATCTAAGGAAGAATTTCAATGACTCCAGATTCTTGCATCTTCCCATACACAGATAGACACTAAAATCATTAACTTGATCTTGTTTTGTGACTTTATTGTGGTTCTTTTGTTGCTAAGATGTGTGATACTCTTTTGGGACCCCATGGACTGTAGTCTGCAAGGCTCCTCTGTCCATGGGATTTCCCTGGCAAGAATACTGGAATGGGTAACCACTTCTCTTTTCAGGGGCTCTTCTTGATCCAGGGATTGAACCTGCATCTCCTGCACTGCAGGCAGATTCTTTACCACTGAGTCAACAGAGAAGCTATGTTTGTGACTGGTAGCAATCTTTCACCAGGATGTATGCTTGATTACATATATTTCTCAGCACCTGTTCACCTTGCTCAACCCTGCAGTAAACCTTTCTCTGCTCCAAACTCTGATGCTTCAGTTTGCTTGGCCTCACTGTGCCTCGGGCACATGAACTTGTGTTCAGTAACAGTTCCTTACATCAAATAGCATAGTATTTGCATATAACCTCTGTAGTAGTAGTAATGAAAGTCACTCGGTCGTGTCTGACTCTTGCAACCCCATGGACTGTAACCCGCCAAGTTCCTTTGTCCATGGGATTCTCCAGGCAAGAATACTGGAGTGGGTTGCCATTTCCTTCTCCAGTAACCTCTGTAAATCCTCTCAAGTTCTTTAAACTATCACTAGATTACTTGTAAATCTAACACAATGTAATTCTATATAAATACTTGTAAATACAATGTAAATGCCACAGAAACAGTTGCTAGCATGTGGCAAATTAAAATTTGGCTTTTTGAAATTTTCTGGAATTTAGTTTTTAATATTTTCTATCCACAGTCAGCTAAATCCACGAATGTGGAACCTTTAGATATGTAGAGCCAACTGTTTAAAAATGTCAATAGAGCCTTCTTCTGGTCCACATGGAACACATTTACCCTTGTTGGGGGCAGGAAGAGATTTCCTCTACCCTTCTAGCTTCTTCTGGTTGATCTGGAATTAAAATTGACAGGGTGCAGATTAATAGGAGAAAAACCACACAAAAGTTAATAAATTGTATACAGAGGAGAGACCCAAGAAAACTGGGTAACACCAAAAAGACCAAAGTCCTCCGCTTAAATTCCAGCCTCAGCTAAAGACAAAAAGAGGATATTGAGCGTGGGGAGAGTCAGATATAGGAAGTAATCAGGAAATGTACAGAAAACAAGGGTAAGATAATGTCATAAAGTCATTGCCTTCTCCATTGATAAGATTTGTTCTTCCTCTACTTCCAGGTGTAGTAGGGGAAACAACCATACAAATGGAGATTTCTCTTACAAATATAAATGTTTCACAACTCCTACTCATTCTTGGAGAAGGAAATGGCAACCCACTCCAGTATTTTTGCCTGGGAAATCCCATGGACAGAGAAGCCTGGCAGGCTATAGACCAGGGGGTTGCAAAGAGTCAGACACAACTGAGCAACCAAACAACAACAATAAACAAAAACTCTTTTTTTAGAGTTTTCCCAAGTCTGCTGTTTCTTAGAAAATAACCAGCTTAAAATAAGTACTATACCAGAGAAACATATTTAAGGTAACAAATTCTGATCCCCTAAACCCTTCTATCTAAAACAAGAAAAAATACATGAAAAACACCTTTCCAAGAAATGGGCCCAGGTAACAATGACAATGACCCCTGAGGGAAAGAACACAATACGGGTGAACACCAGATTGTGCAAATGAGCCTGGTAGGCTACAGTCCCCCGGGTCACACAGAGCTGGACACGGCTGAAGCGACTTAGCACACATGCATGATGTGCCTTCAGAATGTTTCCACACTGTGTGCGAGGAGGAAAAGTCAGGAAAGAAAAAGACAGACATAGGAGCTTGGAGGAGCCAACGCAGCTAGACTTCATAAGAAAGAGTGTCGGAGAGCAGATGACAGCACAGAGAGGACACCCCAGAGGTCTGTGGAGGGCCCTTCTCAAGTCTGAGCTGAGTACTGCTCATCACACACACTTAAAGAAATCACCTTATTCTGGGAAAGGACACTGGAAAGGATAAGAGGAAACAAAGAACATTACCTGGGGACTTCACACAGCTTAAAATATTTCCTGTTCTCACCAGCCAGAGTAGAATGCAACTGATGGACTTAGGGGAGGAGTACTTAGAAGAGTTTTATCTCAGTACAGGGAAAATTAGACTAAATGCTGTTCTGGCCTGCTGAGCAAAGCTCAGGTAAGACCTGAAAGGATAAAGCTAGCTTTTATTCCAGAAATATAAGCTTGGTTTAAAATTTTAAAAGCAATAAAATTTAATATATTAAATAAATACAGTAAAGAAGGAGAATTACATGATCATTTCAACAGATGCAGAAAAAAAATTTTTTTAACTCAATATATACTTCTGTTTAAAATTTATTTATTTATTTTAATTGGAGGCTAATTACTTTATTACAATATTGTAGTGGCTTTCACCATACATCAACACAAATCAGCCACAGGTATACTTCTTAAAAGAACACTAAACAAACCAAGAAAAGAACTTCCCAAATTTGATAAGCAATATTTATGAAAAGTCTACAGCTAATACACTTAATGGTAAAAGACTGAATTTATACCCTCTAAGATCTGGAATAAGGCAAGCATCTCCAATATCATCACTTCAATTCAGCTGTTCTAGAGTCCTAATTAGTGCACAAGAGCAAGAAAATAAAATAAAAGGCAGACAGATTACAGAGCAAATTAAAAACCTGACTCTCAGATAACATGATTATTATATAAAACTGCTATAACATATACAAAAATGTCACAAGAACTAAAAAGTTAATTTTAAAAGCTATGGAACACAAGATCATATAAAAATCTATTGCATATCTGTATAACAACAAGAAATAATCACAAATTTAAATTTTGAAGTTTTCATTTACAAAGCTTCAAAAAATGATACTTCTGAAAAAACTGTGTAAGATATGTGTACTGAAATCTACAGAATTTAGCCAATGGAAATTAAAGAAGTCAAAAATAAATTGGGAAATAAACTGTGTCAATGGGTTAAAAGGCTCGATTTCATTAAGCTGTTACTCTCCTCAAAATTGAACTGTAGATACAAAGCAATCCCAATCATAATCTCTGCAGGGTTTTTTTTGTTGTTGTTGTTGGGTTTTTTTTTTGTAGAATTGACTAGCTGATTCTAAAATTGATATGGAAATGCAAAGGACCAAAAAAGCCAAAACAACTTTGAGAGAGAGAAAAAAATTTGAAGAGTCACACTACCTTACTTCAAGATTCATTATAAGCTACAGTAATCAATACAGCAGTGCTAAGATAAACAGACTAATTGAACAGTAATGAGATTTCAGAAATATACTCAAACATACATTAACCATTGATTTTTGGCAGAGGCCATTCAATGCAGAAAGAATAGTATTTTCAACAAATAGTTCTGGAAAAAGACCCATAGCCATATGGAAAATCATAAAGCAAAATTTAACCCATATTACACACCATGTACAAAAATGAATCAAAGTGGGTCACAGACCAATATGTACAGCCTAAAACTATAAACTTCTAGGAAAAAATGCAAAAGTATAATTTAGTTTCAAAAGTTACCTACTTCATAAAAATTTAGAACATCTTTTCTTTGAAAGATACCGTTAAAAGAACGAAAAGACAATACACAGACAAGAGACACTACTGGCAAATCACATATTTAATCAGGAATTTGTACTGACAATGTTTAAGGAAATCTCTAAAAAAAAAAAAAAGAATATAATCAATCTGAAAAAAAAAATAATAAAGGATGTATTATGAAATAAAAAAAAAAGAAAAAGAAATCTCTATGACTCCACAATAAGAAAACAAACCACCTAATAAAAACTGGACAAAATATTTGAAAAAATACTTCCCCCAAAAAATGACATATAGACAGCAAATAAGCATATAAGAAGGATACTCAACATCATTATTCTTTGGGTAAATGCAAATTGCACTCATCTCACATGCTAGCAAAGTAATGCTCAAAATTCCCTAAGCCAGACTTCAACAGTACCCATGAATCTCCAGATATTCAAGCTGGATTTACAAAAGGCAGAGGAACCAGAGATCAAAATGCCAACATCTGTTGGAACATCGAAAAAGAAAAAGAGTTCCAGAAAAACAGTTACTTCTGCTTTACTGACTGCACCAAAGCCTTTGACTGTGTGGAACACAACAAACTGGAAAATTCTGAAAGAGATGGGAATACCCGACCACCTGACCTGCCTCCTGAGAAATATATATGCAGGTCAGGAAGCAACAGTTAGAACCAGACATGGAACAACAAAATGGTACCAAATTGGGAAAAGAGTACGTCAAGACTGTATATTGTCACCCAGCTTTTATAACTTAAATGCAGAATACATCATGCAAAATGCTGGGCTGGATGAACCAGAGGATAGAATCAAGATTACAGGGACAAATACCAATAACCTCAGATACACAGATGACACCACCCTTATGACAGAAAGTGAAAAGGAACTAAAGAGCCTCTTTATGAAAGTGACAGAGGAGAGTGAAAACGTTGGCTTAAAATTCAACATTCAGAAAACTAAGATCATGGCATCTGGTCCCATCACTTCATGGGAAATAGATGGGGAAACAATGGAAACAGTGACAGACACTATTTTCTTGGGCTCCACAGTCACTGCAGATTGTGACTACAGCCATGAAATTAAAAGATGCTTGCTCCTTGGAAGAAAAGCTATGACCAACCTTGACAGCATACTAAAAAGCAGAGCCATTACTTTGACAACAAAGATTCGTCTAGTCAGGGTTATAGTTTTTCCAGTACTCATGTATGGATATGAGAGTTGGATTATAAAGAAAGCTGAATGGTGAAGAATTGATACTTTTCAACTATGGTGTTGGATAAGATTCTTGAGAGTCCCTTGGACTGCAAGGAGATCAAACCAGTCAATCCTAAAAGAAATCAGTGCTGAATATTCATTGCAAGGACTGATGCTGAAGCTGAAACTCCAATACTTTGGCCACCTGATGCAAAGAACTGACTCATTGGAAAAGACCCTGATGCTGGGCAAGATTGAAGGCAGGAGGAGAAGGGGAGGACACAGGATGAGATGACTGGATGGCATTACCGACTTAATGGACATGAGTCTGAGTAAGCTCCGGGAGTTGGTGATAGACAGGGAAGCCTGGTGTGCTGCAGTCCATGGGGTCACGAAGACTCGGACACAACTGAGCCACTGAACTGAACTGAAATAGAAATCAAGTCGCTTCCGTAGTGGCTCTGATGGTGTGGAAACTGCCTGCAATGCAGGAAACCAGGGTTGAATCACTAGGTCAGGAGGATCTCCTGGAGAAAGGAATGGCAACCAACACCAGTATTCTCACCTGGAGAATTCCATGCATAGAGGAGCCTGTAGGCTACAGCCCATGGCATCTCAGAGTCAGAAACCACTGAACTACTAACACTTTCACTTTCTAATGTAAATTAAGACCACAATAATATACCACTAAGCATCTATTAAAATAGCTAAAAAGACTAGCGATACCAACTGTTGCAAGGATGTGAATCAACTGGAACTCTCATACTCTGTAGTGGGGATGTAAAATGGTGCAATCATATTGAAAAATAATTTGACAGGGTCACAAAAATGCGAGTATGCAACTACCATATGACTTAGCCAGTCCTCTCCTGAGTTTCTCCTCAAGAAAAAAAAAAAAATACATCAAACTTTATGTACTCTTATATTTAAGATGTGCCTCTTATGAGTTGCTCATCAGTTCAATCAGAAGATAATGATCAGGCTGTGAAAGACACTCATTCCCATCACTTGGTCCACACTTGGAAGAGTTGTCCTATAAGAGGAATAAAAAAATGTCCTATCAATAGCCAAATATCATTCCCATCCTCACCTAACACAAAAAGCTGTATCGTTTATTTTAGAAAGACACAGTTGCTTGATAATATCCGTTACATTCTCATCAGGTAGTTATTATTTGCCTAGAGTAGTACTGAGTGGAAATCATAGCACCCTGTCAATTATTACGCATAAAATACCAAAACAGAGAGGGGTCAGCTGTCACTACTTATGCTCTCCAAAATGTGAAACGAGTATATGGAATGCCATTTGTTTTACTCTTCTGAATCATCACCTCCATTCTTAGCAACATCCTCAGTAAAGTGGGTAGAGGTCAAGAAACTGAATGACAAATGCAGATAATAATAGGGGTCTTACTATTTCTAAGATCCAGAACATTATTTTGACTTTTAAGGTAGCAGTTATCACTTGTTGTTTAGTTGCTAAGTCATGTCTAACTCTTTATGACCCCATGGACTGTAGTCTGCCAGGCTCCTCTGCCCAAGGAATTTTCCAGGCAAGAATCCTGGAGTGCATTGCTATTTCGTTTTCCAGGGGATATCCCCCACCCAGGGGTTGAACCTGTGTCTCCTGCAATGGCAGGCAGATTTTTAACACTAAGCCACCTGGGAAGCCCAGTTATCACTTAACATTTCAATAATCATTTTCCTATGAGCAGTCTCATAAAGATGTCTCCCTGTGGGTTAATTTCTAAATAATACTTTCTAACTCAGTGTCATTGGAGACAAAAAAAAAACTCTTAATAACATTTTTAATCACTTTTTTAGACTATTAAATCATTGATATCATTTTTCCTTTCCCTTGTATTATATGCATTTCTATTCCCAGGAATCTATGTAGACAGCTGTTAAAGAAAACTCAAGGTCCTAAAATTTAGGTTATTTTAATCTGAAAATGTTACCAATTGAGTTACAGTGAGTCTGAGGCCAAACATAGTACAATAACATTAGAGTCATTGACCTAAGCCAAACGCACTTTTCTCAAAATGTTTAGCACATTGGGACGATTCTTCACTAACACTAATAATAATTGCAGTTACCTATATAGATCTGATTAGATTGAAAATAGAGTACTATTGAGTTCAGGAAGAGGTGGCAAGAATACACAGAAGAACTGTACAAAAAAGATCTTCACGACCCAGATAATCACAATGGTGTGATCACTCACCTAGAGCCAGATATGCTGGAATGTAAAGTCAAGTGGGCCTTAGGAAGCATCACTATGCACAAAGCTAGTGGAGGTGATGGAATTCCAGTTGAGCTATTTCAAATTCTAAAAGATGATGCTGTTAAAATGCTGCACTCAATATGCCAGCAAATTTGGAAAACTCAGCAGGGACCACAAGACTGGAAAAGGTCAGTTTTCTTTTCAATCTCAAAGAAAGGCAATGCCAAAGAATGCTCAAACTACCACACAATTGCACTCATCTCACACACTAGTAAAGTAATGTTGAAAATTCTCCAAGCCAGGCTTCAACAGTATGTGAACCATGAACTTCCAGATGTTCCAGCTGGTTTTGGAAAAAGCAGAGGAACCAGAGATCAAATTGCCAACAACCACTGGATTATCAAAAAAGCAAGAGAGTTCCAGAAAAACACCTACTTCTGCTATATTGAAAATGCCAAAGCCTTTGATTGTGTGGATCACCACAAACTGTGGAAAATTCTTCAAGAGATGGGAATACCAGACCACCTGACCTGCCTCTTGAGCAACCTATATGCAGGGCAGGAAGCAAGAGTCAGAACTGGACATGGAAAAACAGACTGGTTCCAAATAGGAAAAGAAGTACATCAAAGCTGTATATTGTCACAATGTTTATTTAACTTATATGCAGAGTACATCATGAGAAATGCTAGGCTGGATGAAGCACAAGCTGGAATCAAGATTGCCGGGAGAAATATCAATAACCTCAGATATGCAGATGACACCACTCTTACAGCAGAAAGTGAAGAGGAACTAAAGAGCCTCCTGATGAAAGTGAAACAGGAGAGTGAAAAAGTTGGCTTAAAGCTCAACATTCAGAAAACTAAGATCCAATCCCATCACTTCATGGCAAATAGATGGGGAAACAATGGCAGACTTTCTTCTTTCGGGCTCCAAAATCACTGCAGATGGTGACTGTAGCCATGATAAAAGACACTTGCTCCTTGGAAGGAAAGTTATGACCAACCTAGAGAGCATATTAAAAATAAGAGACATTACTTTGCCAAGAAAGGTCTATCTAGTCAAGGCTATGTTTTTTTCTAGTAGTCATGTATGGCTGTGAGAGTTGGATTATAAAGAAAGCTGAGTGTCGAGGAATTGATGCATTTGAACTGTGGTGTTGGAAAAGACTCTTGAGAGTCCCTTGGACTGCAAGGAGATCAAACCAGTTCATTCTAAAAGAAATCATTCCTTAATATTCATTGGAAGGACTGATGCTGAAGCTGAAACTTTGGCCACCTGATGTGAAGGACTGACTCATTTGAAAAAACCCTGATACTGGGAAGGATTGAAGGCAGGAGGAGAAGGGGATGTCAGAGGATGAGATGGTTGGCTGGCATCACCGACTCAATGAACATGAGTTTGAGTAAACTCATGTCCAGGAAGACAGGGAGGCCAGGTGAGCTGGAGTCCATGGGGTTGCAAAGAGTTGGACATGACTGAGCGACTGAACTGAACTGATTGAGTTCAGGAAGTAAAGACAGTATGTGATTTCATTTTCGAGTACAATATCTTTACACTATTTGAGAGAAATTCCATGCAATTCCAGATCATGTGCTATTTATTTGTTATAAGGCATCTGTTGAAGAAGAAGAATAGAACATATTTAAGTTGAATTTTGTGATTATTAAAAATCTAGACAATGGTATGTGGGTCTCCATTTGTGCATGCTAAGCTGCTTTGGTCATGTCCAACTCTTTTTGACCCCATGGACTATAGCCCGCCAGGCTCCTCTGCCCATGGGATTCTCCAGGCAAGAAACTGGGGTGGGTTGCCATGTCCTCCTCCATCAATTGTACCCACGTCCTCAAGTATCAGAGACATTCACGTACAATTAGTTCAACAGTTCTGCAGTGGAAGCACCATGTGTATGGTAGAAACCAACTCAACACTGTAAAGCAATTCTCCTCCAATTCAAAATAAATAAATAAAAAGTAGTGGAGGGGATTTCCCTGCTGGCTTAAAAGGATGAAAAGGAGCCAAGAGCAGGCATTAGAGAAAGCAGAAGGGCGGCGAGGGCAAATGACTTCGATACTGAGACCATATGGAAGTGCAGCAGCAACTCCAATAGTATATGAGACCACTTCATCCACCAGTGACCATAAAGGGAAAATGAACTTACCTAAACCCCAAAACTAGGGTGCCTAACAGGAATCTGGGCAACATGTTAATGTGTGTGGGAACTATTTAAAATATTTTAGAGGGGATCCTGAGAAAAGCCTAGAACTTCTGCCAATTATATAAGTGAGGAGAACTCAGATTAACAAGATTTGAGGTGCTGCTGTAAACTAGATGCACATGTTACCAGGAGGTAAAGCTGGAGATAAACCAAAGTATTTGGCTATGACCATAACGAAGATGTACATTTTTTATGTTTCATAAAAGGAAATCTAAACACTTCACATGAATGTTTTAGCTAGGATTCACTGTCCATGTGAATTAGGATTTGAGGGAAAAAACACACACACCATAACTTTTTTGGTTAAAAAGGGCATACTGAAATCAAAGCAGTTGTCCAAGAGTTCCTGGTCCTTTGTCATGGCAACCTAATATCTCTATTAGATTGTGCTATGTTACCCATATGATCAATTAATTGTACTTTAACTTTTAATTAACTTTTCATAGGTTATTTCTTCTGAAACCTACAATGTGGTGAATTGTATATGAGAAAAAATTCTGAAATCCTAAGGTGTGAAAAGTATTATTACTGACAAAGAGATCAATAACAGGACACTGTGACTTATGCAGATTTTCTGGCTAATTAATTTAAATCCATTTAGTTTTTATTAGGGGCAATAAAAATACTAATAATTTAAGAGATTGCAAAATACATTCAGGAAAATGCAGCACCATTATTCTGATTCACTACTGCTCCAAACCAAATCAATGTAGCATCTATTATAAAAGAAGAGGTTCTAACTGACATTGCTATCATATTCTGTCAAGATTCATCACTATTAATTTGAAAAGATTACATATCCACACAGGGATTTTTAAAAGATTATAATGTTTACTAGAAAATACTCTTATTTTTAAACAGCATAATTATAGATAAATTAAGCTGAATAAAATGGTTTATTAGGTGTTTTAGCAGAAAATACTCATGTTTCCAGTATTATCCAACTGCTAAATATCTTCAGATAGTCATCAATTTTCAACAACTCTTTCTGGTAACTGAATGAAACTATAAAATGGAAATCTGAAATTTTGTCTCTGTACAATATAGCTTTGTTTTTTTATAAACATCAGATCAGATGTGGACTTAATTCAAAGAAGAGATGGAAGTAAAAAATGTTTTGATTGGGTTGGTTTTACTAAGCATACAGATATTTCACTGATTCAAATGTATTCTTTTTAATGGCTGAGTAGTACTCCATTGTGTATATGTACCACAGCTTTCTTATCCATTCATCTGCTGATGGACATCTAGGTTGCTTCCATATCCTGGCTATTATAAACAGTGCTGCGATGAACATTGGAAAGCTGTGGTACCTATACACAATGGAGTATTACTCAGCCATTAAAAAGAATACATTTGAATTAGTTCCAATGAAGTGGATGAAACTGGAGCCTATTATACAGAGTGAAGTAAACCAGAAAGAAAAACACCAATACAGTATACTAATGCATATATATGGAATTTAGAAAGATGGTAACAATAACCCTGTATGTGAGACAGCAAAAGAGACACTGATGTATAGAACAGTCTTTTGGACTCTGTGGGAGAGGGAGAGGGTGGGATGATTTGGGAGAATGGCGTTGAAACATGTATAATATCATATATGAAACGAGTCACCAGTCCAGGTTCGATGCACGATACTGGATGCTTGGGGCTGGTGCACTGGGACAACCCAGAGGGATGGTATGGGGAGGGAGGAGAGAGGAGGGGTCAGGATGGGGAACACATGTATACCTGTGGCAGATTCATTTTGATGTATGGCAAAACCAATACAATATTGTAAAGTTAAAAAATAAAATTAAAAAATAAAGGAAAAATAAATAAATAAATAAGGTGTGAGATGTAAAAAAAAAATATTTCACTGAAGACCTAGTAGTGCCTACACGCTCTCCACATTAAATTTACGTGAAACACAGTATAAAAGGTATCATTTTCCTAGTGCAAATTACTTGACTAGATATACTTTGTTGACCATTGGTGTTTTTATATTTTGCCTTGCTTTTCCCATCCCTACATACCAGCTACAAATTATGCCCATAAAAGAAGAGAAATTTTAAAACTTATAAACTTTCAGGTATAATTCTAATCTTTGTGTTTGGCCTGAGGAAAAAATTAACAGATATCTGATGAGTAATATTAAAAATAGCAAATCACACCTGAGAGCACTGGCTGAAATGAAATAAGCTGACTGCCAGCCTAATTGGTGATAGGACTTCTTCCCAATGAAAGTTTAAGTTTTTTCTGAAGATAGCAAGCAGTACCTAGGATCAGCTCTTATAAGCCACCTTGTCAGCAGTCAGCTCTGCACAGGATTAAGGACAGGCTGAAGTGTCCCTAGGGGAGGAAACAGCATGCCACTTCTCAGCAGGGTTTCAGTCCTTGGGAACCTATTCTCCATCAGCAGGTCCAAGATTGATCAGCTCTTCAAACTCTATGTAGTCAGTTGTGAGGGGCAGGCTTTACTGAGGCAGAGTTAGGAAGTATATATTGAAATTTAGGAAGGTAAAAAAATAAATTGCAAAATATCATAGGAACTGTTACAATTAAAGTTAATCTATTCATATCCAGGCATAATAAGTTTCATACAATATGTCAATAATTAATATACCACCAAATCCAAACTCCGTAAGATTGGAGAATTTTGTCTATTTTGCTTACTACTTAGATGGAAAGGTAGAGGTCCTCTCAGAAATGCAGAAATAATCACATGAGTTGACCTCAATGACACTGTGAGTACATTTACATACAAATTTCACGAATAATTCAGAAATACACATATATACACCTCTTCAACAGCCAATTCTAATTACTGTGTATTCTGTATTTGCAAATTTGTCTACCCACTAAAATTTATCTAGAACCCCTAAAGCAATACTTGAAGTACTTTCATAGACATGTAGAGAGCTACAAAAACTTTGGCTTGCCTGATCTGCTTAGTTCCAGCTGAGATCAAACAAGGTGACACTCTGCCATCATGTTCCAGATCACATATAAACAAGTAGCTTATTCACGGCTTATTTAGAACCACATTTTTTCAAGGTTTTTTGATGCTGTGATTTTGTTGATGAGTTTTCTGTTTAAAATGGCCCTATAGTATAGTGCTTAAGCATTGTCTAGTGTCCACAAGTGCAAGAAAGCTGTGATGTGCCTTACAGAGAAAATATATGTGTGGAATAAACTTCATTCTGGTATGAATTATAGTGTTCTTAACCATGAGTTCAATGTTAATGAACCAATAATACAGTGCATTCAGAAAAAGGAAGCAGAAATTTGCCCATTTGTATGTAAGATGTTCCAGAAAGTGCTAAAATAACATCTATATGTGTGATGAAACTATGGAAAAACATAAATTTGTGAATTTGTGAGCTGATAACAGAATTTAAAGGAAAAAAAAAAGCATAGTGGACAGCCTTTGTGAGGCTCAAAGCAAAAGAAAATTATAGTCATGTTACCTAGGAAAATGCTAGTGCTGACTGTCTCATATTTCAAATAGTGATATGGTAAGGAAAATGTTAAATACACAGGTAAAACAGTTTCCAGTCAAGAGAGTACAGAAGAAATTTTAAACTATCTGCAAGTGACTTACAGAATAGTAGATTTTCAAGGCTGATAAGACTTACAAGGATACTGGCAAATTAACCTATATAACACAAATGGCTTCCAAATCCTCTGGCTTTTAATCATTCAAAAATATGCAATGAATTATTTGTGAGAAATGTATATTAAATAAGGTATCTGTAAACAGAAGCACACATAAAACAAGGTTATATATTGTTTAATTGATAAAATTTTGTGACCAGCGGCTCACAGGAACTTAATCCTCTATATCCCATGCCAGTTTATTCAATGTTCATGACAGTTTTATAGAACTTAACTACCATTAATAAATAGAAGTGTGTGTCCATATAGATATATACAGGGCTTCCCAGGTGGCTCAGTGGTAAAGAACATGCCTACCAATGCAGGAGATACAGGAGATGTGGGTTCAATCCCTGAATCTGGAAGATCCCCTAGAGTAGGAAACAGGAACACACTCCAGTATTCCTGTCTGGAAAAGTCTATGGACAGAGGAGCCTGGTGGGCTACAATCCATAAGGTCACAAATAATCAGATACAGCTATATATACATACATACACATATATACAACTGATATTGTATGTTTATAGTATACACATTCTCTCTCTCTCTCTCTACATTTTATATATATATATATTTATATATATAATATATATATTTTTTATATAAATTTATATAAATAAATATATATTTATTTATATATATATATACTCTCCCCTAGTGGCTCAGACAGTAAGAATTAGCCTGCAATGTGGGAAGCCTGGGTTCGATCCCTGGGTTGGGAAGATCCCCTGGAGGACAGCATAGCAACCAACTCCAGTATTCTTGCCTGGAGAAACCCCTGAGAGCCTAGTGGGCTACAGTCCATGGAGTTGCAAAGAGTCAGACACAACTGAGACACTAAGGACAGCATATATATATATATATGTGTGTGTGTGTGTGTGTGTGTATGTGTATGTGTGTGTGTATATATATATATATATGTATGTATGTATGTATGCATGCATATGTATATACACACACAGCAACTAAGCACAGCATATATGTGTACGTGTATATATGTGTGTGTATATATATACACACACATACACACACACACACACACATACAAACACATATACATGGGGGCTTCCCTTGTAGCTCAGTCAGTAAAGACTCTGCCTGCAATGCAGGAGACCCAGGTTCAATCCCTGGTTAGGGAAGATTCCCTGGAGAAGGAAATGGCAACCCACTCCAGTCTTCTTGCCTGGAGAATCCCATGGACAGAGGAGCCTGGCAGGCTACTGCCCATGGAGTTACAAGAGTCAGAAACTAATTAACAACTAAACCACCATATATATACATGTATGTGTGTATACACACACACACACACACACATACACACAGACATTTTGTGTGTGTATGTGAGAGAGAGACAAATAGACTCAGCCCAGTAGAAATGGATATTTAAACCACATAAATGATGTTATGATAACTTAATATCTGAAAGAAAAAGAAACTCATCTGCACATATTTCTTTCTTTGATGTTAGCAATTGTCAGTGTCTTCCCAGATATCAGAATCAATCCTTTTTTGTGCTCCTTGAATTCAGGCCTAAACAAGACAGGCATGCTCCTTGAAATGTGTTGATAAAGCTAGTCAGAGAAATGTTATAAAGTTGATATTACTTGCTACAGGTTCTGCTTAATCTGTAAAAAGTAATACTTTTGGTGCTGCTATAGATCTCTTTTAATACCCCTTGCACTAGGCACTCAACATGATGTAGAAATTCTATCTGCGGTGTGGAAATAAACAAAGACTACCAAATGAGTACAATCAGAGACTATTTTCAGAGCTGGCTGTAACAAGGGAGTCAGCCACCATAACTTGCATGTTAGGCCAAATAATGATCCCTACAAAGATCTTACATTAGTCAAGGTCTTCCACAGAAACAAAATCAATAGAAGATACAGATCTAGCTAGATGGAGAAGTATATTGGCATATAGATAGGTATATAAGTATATACATATATATATATATATATATATATATTTACACACACGCATGTAGAGAGAGATTATAATAAGGAGTTGGATCACTCAGTAAACATGAGATTACTATAAAAATTTGGCCAAGAAGCCTCAAGATCTGTAGCTGGCAAGCTAGAAGCCTGAGAGAGCCAATGGCAAAACTTTAGTCCAAAGACAGAAGGCCAATGTCCCAGCCAAACAATAAGGCCAGCAAAGTTCCTTACTGGGCTCCTTGTTTGATTCAGATTTCCTAAGGAATGGATGAGAAACATCCACATTAGGAAGGGCAATCTATTTTACTAAATCTGCTGATTCAAATGTTAATCTCATCCAAAAACATTCTCATGAACACATACAAAATAATGTTTGGCCACATATCTGGCAACCCCATGGCCCAGTAAAACTGATGCATGAAATTAACCATCACAGATGTTCACAGCTAATACCTGAGACCTACAAGTATGTTGCCTTTCATGGAAAAATGGACTTTGCAGATATGTTTAACTTAAGGAACTTGAGATGAAGAAATTACCTTAGATAAGAAAATGGACTGAATATAATCACAAGGGTCTTTATAAGAGACTCAGAGTCAGAAGAGACGTGACAGCAGAAGCAAAGGTCAGAGATATGCAACCACAAGTCGTTGACAGCCTGCAAGAGCTAATAAAGACAAGGAATGGATTCTTCCTTAGAAACTCTAGCAGGACTACTACTCTGCTGACTCCTTGATTTTAGGCTCATAAGAGACATTTTGGACTTCTGACTTCCAGAATGCTAAAATAATAAATGTGTGCTGTTTTAAGCCAGCAAATATGTGGTAATTTGTTATGCAGCCATAGGAAATTAAAACAAGTTGCATTTGACATAACCTCAAAGGCAGGCAGCAAAGTTAGAAGGTTTTACAGTGAACAAAGAGGGAGGCTTTAATTGTACTTTGATTAAAGACTGTTGGTGAAAGATGGGCATGGGGTAACTCAAAATGGGACATCTTCTGCGATTCATTAGGGAGTGTATTTGGCCCCCTTGATTGTTCCTAATTTGGAAACAGGGAAGCTGGCAATCATTGGCCAAGCCCATTTTGATCTGGGCTGACTACTGCAGAAGTTGTTGCTCCTGGACTAGCTGCTGCAGAAATTGTTGGTCAAGGCTCTGCTATCCTATTTGATTAAAAAAAGAGTTCCTCTGGAACCTTAAGAAACAGATCCTCTCCTGTGTATATTCCATTGTCACTATTTCCGATGAGAAGTAATACCTATTGTTTTTCCACTAAAGGTAACGTCTTTTATATCTCGCTGCCTCTCATATTGTTTCTTCTGTTTTCTTTCTATCTTCATCTTCACATGTCTGATGACATCTTCACAATGCCTTTAAGTGTGGTTAAATTTGTATTTACCTTGTTTAGATTTCACTAAGTTTCTTGGATATGTGGATTAATATCTTTCAAATATTTTGAGAAGTCTTTATTCTTCATGTGATCAAATGACCTGGTTCTCTCTCACCTCTCCTCTGGTACTGCAATTACACTTATGTTAGATCCTCTGATGTTGTCTATAGCTGCTAGTGTTCTGATTGTCCTTCCTGTTTATTTGCCTTCAAGTTTTATGAATGGATTTACTAGAAAAGAGAAAATTCAAATGGACATCTAACATATGAAAAAATGCTCAACCTTATAAACATCAGAGAAATTAGATACTACTATAGCATTCAGATGGAAAACTACAGACTGTTGCTGAAAAGGAGGTGAAGGGAGCCGTGTACTCCATGGTAGAGTTTAACGGGAAGCTATTAGCCAGCATCAACAGCACGGTGAGCCCTCCCTCTGGCCTCAGCCTCAGGCCTCCGTCCACAAAGCCTGGTTCCCGTGCATTTTCTTCCTCTGGTCTTGGCCTCAGGCCTCCGTCCAGAGAGCCTGGTTCCCTCGCATTTTCTGAACTGCATGTGTGTCACGATTTTAAAATTAACAGAGTAGCGAGTACAGAGGATGGAGCTGGGAATATGGAGAGCTGGGGTTGGACCAGACACCAGATTTGGTTCTGTGAAGCCCTGTATGTATTGTTCTGTGGGAATTGAGAAGAGGGTAAGAACTGTGGTCCCTGTACTCAGAATGTGTCATGGCATGAGAATATTTCATCTGTGTGGGACAGAATGAGCCAAACTGCATTCATCCTGAGTAAACCCCTGAAATACTAGGCCTGTGAAATTCTCCACTTTTCTTCCGGCATGATCCCACCTCCTCCCTTGCCAAAAAAAAAAAAAGTTATACACGGTCAAACAAATTTGGGACTTGCTGTATCCTGTATCTTCTGCTTAGAAGCTTCTCAGTGCATTGTAGCATATGAAAGATTCTGAGAAGATCAAGAGTAGAGAAGCATTGCTTAAATACTTCTTTTTTTTTCCCAAAGAAAAAGCAGCTTTATTTATTTTTTGGCTATGCTTTGCGGCATGTGGGATCTTAATTCCTAGACCAGGTATCTAACCTGCAACCTTTGCAGTGGAAGCACAGAGCCTTAACCACTAGACCAGCAGGGATGTCCCCTTAAATACTTTAACTTGACATTCATTCAAGAAGTACTAACTGAGCACTTGAAGTATACTAAGCACTGTTTTGGTAGTTGGGATGAGGCAGTAGATGAAATGGACAAAGAGCTAGCCTCCTGGTGCCTGTGAGCAAATAGAATATATATGTGTATGTATGATGAGAAGGGAGAAGGCAATGGCACCCCACTCCAGTACTCTTGCCAGGAAAATCCCATGGACAGAGGAGCCTGGTAGGCTGCAGTCCATGGGGTCGCTAAGAGTTGGACACGACTGAGCGACTTCACTTTCACTTTCCACTTTCATGTATTGGAGAAGGAAATGGCAACCCACTCCAGTGTTCTTGCCTGGAGAATCCCATGGATGGAGAAACCTGGTAGGCTGCAGTCCATGGGGTCGCACAGAGTTGGACACGACTGAAGCGACTTAGCAGCAGTAGCAGCAGCATATACCACCAGGAGCTTCCCTGGTGGCTCAGAGGTTAAAGTGTCTGCCTGCAATGTGGGAGACCTGGGTTCGATCCCTGGGTTGGGAAGATCCCCTGGAGAAGGAAATGGCAACCCACTTCAGCATTCTTGCCTGGAGAATCCCATGGATGGAGGAGCCTGGTGGGCTAAAGTCCATAGGGTCACAAAGAGTCAGATATGACTGAGCGACTTTACTCACTCACTCATTCATATACCACCAGAGTGGTTAAAATTTAAAAGGACACAAAATATCAACTATTAGTTTTAATATATAATAACCAAAATACCTTGATCCTATATAATGCCAAGCCTTCTCTTTGAGAACTGGATCCCACCTTCATATTATTCCACAAATTGTCACTATCTCATTATAAATTTTTCCCTCTCTTCTGGATTATGCTAATAATTATAAAGCAAACCAATACCAAAATTCTTCTCTTAATCCTAAATCCCTCTTGGGTAACTACCTCATTTCTGTGCTTGCATTTATACTCCCTTGGAGATCTCATTTGGTATTATGGCTTTAAATAATCTGTATCTGGATGACTCACAAACTTATACTTTTAATTCTATATCCTAAACTTCAAATTCATAAAGCTCTCTCCATTCTACTTGGATGTCTTATCAATATTTGAAACTTAAACTCCTGACATCCACACAATTGTGAATAAAGCTGCTTTTGTTAGTAAATGCAGCTTCATCTAACAGCTTAGTCCAAAGACCATGGAGTGATCCCTGACTCTTCTCTCACACCTCAGCTTATCTTTCCAAACAAAGCCAGTTTTACCTTGAGGATACATCTAAAATGAAGATCACATCTTATCTCTACTATTTCAATCCTGTTTCAAGCAATAATCACTCACCATGTTTTCCACCTGAAAGTCCTATAATCTGTTCACAACACAGCACACAGAATAATCTTTTAAAACTGAAGATTCTCCCACTCACCTTCAACTCTCCAATGACTTCTCATTTGTTGTTGTTGTTCAGTCACTCACTCATGTCTGACTCTTTGAGACCCCATGGACTGCAGCCAAACAGGCTTCCCTGTCCTGCACTATCTCCTGGAGTTTGCTCAAACTCATTATCTATTGAGTCAGTGATGACATCCAACCATCTAATCCTCTGTGCCCCCTTCTCCTCCTGCCCTCAATCTTTCTTAGGCTCAGGGTCATTTCCAATGAGTCAGTTCTTCACATCAGGTGGCCGAAGTATTGAACTTCAGCTTCAGCATCAGTCCTTCCAATGAATACTCAGGTCGATTTCCTTTAGGATTGACTGGTTTGATCTCCTTGTTGTCCGCAGGACTCTCAAGAGTCTTCTCCAGCACCAAAATTTGAATGCATCACTTCATCACTCAGCTTTCTTCATGGTACAACTCTCACAACCTCACAAGACTATGGAAAAGCCATAGCTTTCACTATCTGGACTTTTGTTGGCAAAGTAATGTCTCTGTTTTTTAATATGCTGTCTAGGTTTGTCAGAGCTTTTCTTCCAAGGAGCAAGAGTCTCTTGATTTGATTTCATGGCTGCAGTCACCATCTACAGTGATTTTGGAGTCCAAGAAGATAAAGTCTGTCACTGTTTCCATTGTTTGCCCATCTATTTACCATGAAGTGATGGGACCAGATGCCATGATCTTAGTTTTTTGAATTTTGAGTTTTAATCCAGCTTCTTCACTGTCCTCTTTCACTTTCATCAAGAGGCTGTTTAGTTCCTCTTCATTTTCTGCCATAAGGGTGGTGTCATCTGCATATCTGAGGTTATGGATATGTCTCCTGGCTAACTTGATTCCAGCTCATGCTTCATCCAGCCTGGCATTTTGCATGATGTACATACAAGTTATAAGTTAACTAAGCAGTTAACTAAGTTGGTTAACTTAGTTAGTTACTAAGTTAACTAAGCATACAAGTTAACTAAGCAGAGTGACAATATACAGTCTAGACAGACTCCTCTCCTTATTTTGAACCAGTCTGTTGTTCCACGTCCAGTACTAACTGTTGCTTCTTGATCTGTATATAGGTTTCTCAGGAGGCAGGTAAGGTGGTCTGGTATTCCCATCTCTTTAAGAATGTTTCACAGTTTGTTGTGATCCACACAGTCCAAGGCTTTAGCATAACCAATGAAGCAGAAGTAGATGTTTTTCTGGAAATCCCTTGGTTTTCCTATGATCCAACAGATGTTGGCAATTTGATCTCTGGTTCCTCTACTTTTTCTAAATCCAGCTTGTACATCTGGAAATTCTCAGTTCATATATTGTTGAAACCTAACTTGAAGGATTTTGAGCATTACCTTGCTTTCAGAATAAAAGCCAAGGTTCTTACAGTGTCTCCCAAATCTCTAATGATCTCATCCTCATCTTTCTGACTCCATCTCCTATAATCACTTTATGTCCTTCAAGAGCATTAAGAATTTTATTATATAAACCCAAACCTCACAAATTTTATTATCTTGAAGTAATATCAGACAATGGAAAAAAAACATTATTCTAGTAAAAAGTAGTGAAGAATTTCAATTATATATTTTTTTTTTCTCATTCAGACTTCCCTTTTATTATGGCTGACAAGTGATTTTCATACAGGTGTTTAACTAAAGTTACTTAAAATAGACCCCAGAATCATACACATATGGGGGGAGGAGAGAAAAATGACCAAGAACAGTTGGAACCACTGTTGTTGCATCTTCCTTTCCAAATAAAAGCAGAAGCGTTGGGAATGCGGAAACGGCCTCTTGACTCCTTGTCTTGGTGAGAGGCCTTCTGGGGTCCCTGTCCCTTCCTCACCCCAAAGGCCAAGGTGAGTCTGGGATGAAGACAAGGGACTTCCTTGGAACGCAGGCTACCACCTCCCATCCTGGCCCCTCCCACTCTTTAAAAATAAGAAATTAGGTTGTTATTGGCCTATATTTAATTTTGATGGTCAAGAATAAAACATTATAAAATGAATTAGCCCATTAGTTACTGTATCTCTAAGCTTCTCTGCAATGTGATTTAAATATAAAATCAGGCCTGAGACTGAAATCTTGCAACTTTAAGTGAACACTAAAATCTCCTTTTACAATATTCTCAAGTACTTAATCATATGTTATTTTATAAGGATTATGAGTAATATTCACAAATCATCAAGATTATGTTTTCACTAATATTTGTGGGTAGAATACATAAATTGTTCTATTGGAGTGATTTCTCCATTAAAATAAAAGCATTTTAATCATAGTATTTATAGTATTTCCTCTTAAATCAACTTGTATAAAATGTTTCTATCTCTCACTGTTCATTTTATGAGGTCTTAACAATAGACTGTTGATCATACTCTACTAAAATAAAATCATATGTGTGAACTAATAAGAAATATATATATATATATATATATATATATATATATATATATATATAGTGGTCCTTCTTGCAGTTCCTGACAGAGACCCCTAAAATCCTTGCAATCTCCTGAGTGATAGGGGTACTATAATCACCTTGTGTTCTCATATTTGGTCTTTTAAACTCAGTTCCTGATAAAAGATCTTCTAAGACCCTTGGAATCTCCAGAGTGATATGTCTTTTTGTGTGCTAAAAAGATGTGTGGTGACTGGGGGTCCCTATATAAATTGGGGATTGGGGGCGGTCACCAAAAAGACCATGCCATTATTAGAAGCTTAAAACTTTCAGCCCCAACCTTCATCCCCAAGGGAGGAAAGAGAGGCTGGAGAATGAATATTAACTCAATAAAAGGAACTATGCCTACATGATAAAGCCCCAACAACAACTCCTGGATTACACAGGAGGTTCAGAAAGCTTGCAGGCTGATGAACACACTCCTGTCTGAATGGTAGGACACTCTGTTCCAGAGGCACAAAAGCTGTGCCAAAGACCCTTCAAGACCTTGCCCTTCGTACTTTTTCATCTGGCTGCTCATCTGTATCTTTTATGACAACCTCTGTAATAAGCCAGAAAACAGAAGTGTTTCCCTGAACTCTATGAGCCATTATTAAACCTGAGAAGGGGGTGTGGAAATCCCTGGTCTGTAGCCAAGTTGGACAAAAGTGTAGATAACCAAGGACCCAATTTTTATGGTTGGCATCTAAAGTGGAGTGTAGCCTTGTAGGACTGAGGCCCCAACATATGGGACCTGCACTAACTCCAAGTGGCTAATATCAGAATTGCTTGGTATGGAAAACCATACATTTAACATCAAAAATGTTGTGACTAGTAGAGAAACAATTTTCCTTTCAGTGTGATTACACACTTTCAGAAGTGAAGTTGAGATCTTTTTCAATGTATTCAACCACTTAATTATTGAGTAACTACTGTGAGCCAGACACCACACTGTGGGCACAATAGACATGGGAACCATCCTATAGAGCTCACAACAGAGCACAGTCTGACCCTTTCATAACATTCATGTTGCTGATCCATCCAACTGAAACATCTGAAAGACAGAAATGTTATACTGAGAATCTCAGCCAAGAAAGACATACCACATCTTATCCATTTAAGTCATACTCCATGATTAGCAAAGTACCTAGCCTGTTAGACCCTCAATGAATGTACACTGAGGAAGCTGTCATTCTTGAGGCGATATCTTGTCTTGTCTGTTTATATCTCAATCATGGTGGCTCAGATGGTAAAGAATCTGCCTACAATGCAGGAGACCCATGTTTGATCCCTGGACTGGGAAGATGCCCTGGAGAAGGAAATGGCAAACCACTCCTATATCCTTGCCAGGAAAATCCCATGGACAGAGGAGCCTAGCAGTCTACAAGTGGGTGGGGTTGCAGAGTCGGACATGAATGAGCACACACGCATACACACCACAAGCAACTTTACTATTCCTACTTCAAGTTTCATTTCATTACTTTACCACAGTTGACAAAGAACATCACTATTAGTAAGGAGAAAGAAGGAACATAATATTTCTTGAGCACTTGCTCTGGGCAAGACACTGTAAAAACTCCAAGTGCATTATGTCATGCCATTATCATAACATCACAAAAAACTAATCACTTCTATGCCCCCATTCTACAGATGGGGAACTAATGATGATAAGGAGTGAACCCAGATTCTCTGGCTCTAGAGATAGTACTTTTAAACACTATGATATCTAATCCTAATGTTCATTATTTGCAGTCTGTTCAAAACATGTTATTTTCATTCAGTAAGGCTAGTCTCCCCATCTAGATGGATCATAGGTCCAAGTTTTCCCAGTTCACCCCAATTATACTTATTACTTGGCTTAAGTATTAATAGTGCTCCATTTTACTCTCAAAGGTATCTGAATATTGATGATAAATCATATGATCATTTTAACTCTTATTTCATCTACATCTAACTAATCAGCCCTCATAATGGTTTTGCCCAGGTGGAGCAACTTCTCCAGAGAATTATTAGAAAGCCATCTTTATCTCTTCTCCAAGTCACTTTCTTTACAATTTATAGAGAAGAACTTGACTCAAGTTTTCATATAGACATCTTTAATTAACAACATAGCATAATGGCATTTTTTCTTACTTGAAAATCTCTCAGTGATCTACAATAAGTCTCTTGATTTATTAAGCAGCATTTTTAAATTGTTTTAGTACAATTTTTTCATTTTATAGAATGTGACCTTGGACTGTATGCTGCGCTGTTTTGTTTGTTCATTTACTTACCAGCATTATCTTTTTTTCAGGAGAAGTTTAAGCTACTTAAAAGATGTGTGCAAAGTTGGTTAGAAAAATAAATCTGGATCAAAGAGAAAAAACATGTAAATATGATAAGAGAAATTGTCAAAACACCATTGCTGCTGTGGCAAATTATCACAAACTTGGTTACTTAAAAGAACGCAAACCTACTCCCATACAGTTCTAGAGATCGGAAGTCCAACCTGGATCTCAGTGAGCTAAGAGATGACTACCAAAGTGTAACAAACATCAAACTGGAATTCCAGGAGGAGAAAAAAAGATGGAAAAGAAATATTTGAGCAATGATGAAATAATATTCTAAAACTAATGTTAGACACCAAATTAAAAACAAAGATCAAAAAAAAAAAAAAAAAACTGCACCTAGGCATATCATATTCAATCTGCCAAAGAGCAAAGATAAAGATAATATCTTGAAAGAAGCCAGAGGATAAGACAATTTATCTACACAGGAGCAAAGATGATAACTACACCTGACTTATTCAGGGAAAAAGCCCAAGAAAGGAGAGTAGAGTGAAACATTTAAAACACACAGAGAAGAGGAAAGCAAAACAAAAACACCTAGAATTCTCTATCACAGACATGTTAAAAGAACGACTTCATAGAGAAGGAAAATGATACAAATCAGAAAACTGAACTTACACAGAAACAAGAGCACTGGAGGAGGAACAAGTTAAGATAAAACCTGTACTTGTCTTTTTCTTAAATGATCTAACATTTGTTGAAAATAATAATAGCAATACTGCTACTGTTAAGTCGCTTCAGTCGTGTCCAACTCTGTGCGACCCCATAGACGGCAGCCCACCAGGCTCCCCCGTCCCTGAGATTCTCCAGGCAAGAACACTGGAGTGGGTTGCCATTTCCTTCTCCAATGCATGAAAGTGGAAAGTGAAAACTGAAAATGAAGTCACGCAGTCGTGTCCAACTCTTAGCGACCCCATGGACTGCAGCCTACCAGGCTCCTCCGTCCATGGGATTTTCCAGGCAAGAGTACTGGAGTGGGGTGCCATTGCCTTCTCCGAATAATAGCAATAATGGGATTCAAATATATATATATATATATATATATATATATTTGAATGGCATGTATATGTATATATATATATATATACATGTTTATACATATATATATCCGTTCTGTCACTTCATTTGCTCAGATATGTCATACTCTTTGTGACCCCATGGACTGCAGCAGGCCAGGCTTGCTTGTCCATCACCAGTTCCTAGAGCTTGTGCAAACTCAAGTCCATCAAGTTGGTGATGCCATCCAACCATCTCATCCTATGACATCCCCTTCTCCTCTTGCCTTCAATCTTTCCCAGCATCAGGGTCTTTTCCAGTGAGTCAGTTCTTTGCATCAGGTGGCCAAAGTACTGGGGCTTCAGCTTCAGCATCAGTCTTCCAATGAATACTCAGGACTGATTTCCTTTAGGATTGACTGGTTGGATCTCCTTGCAGTCCAAGGGACACTCAAGAGTCTTCTCCAACACCATAGTTCAAAAGCATCAACTCTTTGTCATTCAGCTTTCCTTATGGTCCAACTCTCATATCCATACATGACTACTGGAAAAACCATAGCTTTGGCTAGATGGACCTTTGTCAACAAAGTAAGTCTCTGATTTTTAATATGCTGTCGAGATTGGTCAAAGCTTTTCTCCCAAGGAGCAAGCATCTTTCAATTTCATGGTTTCAGTCACCATCCACAGTAATTTTGGAGCCCAAGAAAATAAAATCTGTCACTATTTCCATTATTTCCCCATCTATGAAGTGATGGGACTGGATGCCATGATCTTAGTTTTTGAATGTCAAGTTTTAAGCCAGCTTTTTCATTCTCCTCTTTCACTTTCATCAAAAGGCTCTTTGGTGCCTCTTCACTTTCTGCCATGAGGTTGGTGTCATATGCATATCTAAGGTTCTTGATATTTCTCATGGCAAACTTGATTCCAGCTTGTGCTTCATTCAGCCCAGCACTTGGCATGATGTACTGTGCATATAAGTTAAATAAGCAGGGTGACAATATGCAGCCTTAATGTACTCCTTTCCCAATTTGGAACCAACATGTTGTTCCATGTCTGGCTCTAATTGTTGCTTATTGACTGACATATACATTTCTAAGATGGTCTGGTATTCTGATCTCTTTAAGAATTTTCAACAATTTGTTGTGATCCACAAAGTCAAAGGCTTTAGTGTAGTCAATGAAGCAGAAGTAGATGTATTTCTGGAATTCTCTTATTTCTCCAGTATGTTGGCAATTTGATCTCTGGTTCCTCTGCCTTTTCTAAATTCAGCTTGAACATCTGGAAGTTCTCAGTTCATGTACTATTGAAGCTTAGCTTGGAGATTTTGAGCCTTATTTGCTGGCATGTGAGATGAGGTCAATTGTGCAGTAGTTTAAACATTCTTTGGCATTGCCCTTCTTTGGGATTGGAATGAAAACTGACCTTTTCCAGTCCTGTGGCCAGTGCTGAGTTCTCCAAATTTGCTGGCATGTTGAGCGCAGCACTTTAATGGCATCATCTTTTAGGATTTTAAATAGCTCAGCTGGAATTCCATCACCTTCTCTAGCTTTGTTCCTAGTGATGCTTCTTAAGGCACACACGACCTCACACTCCAGGATGTATGACTAGTTGAGTGATCACACCATCATGGTTATCGCAGTCATTAAGATCGCTTTTGTATAGTTGTTCTAGGTATTCTTGCCACCTCTTCTTAATATCTTCTGCTTCTGTTAGGTCCATATCATTTCTGTTCTTTATCGAGCCCATCTTTGCATGAAATGTTCCCTTGGTATCTCTAATTTTCTTGAAGAGATCTCTAGTCTTTCCAATTATACTGTTTTCTTCTTATTTCTGGAGAAGGCAATGGGACCCCACTCCAGTACTCTTTCCTGGAGAATCCCATGGATGGAGGAGCCTGGTAGGCTGCAGTCCATGGGGTCACTAAGGGTTGGACACGACTGAGTGACTTCACTTTCGCTTTTCACTTTCATGCATTGGAGAAGGAAATGGCAACCCACTCCAGTATTCTTGCCTGGAGAATCCCAGGGACGAGGGAGCCTGGTGGGCTGCCGTCTATGGGGTCACACAGAGTTGGACACCACAGAAGTGACTTAGCAGCAGCAGCAGCTTCTTATTTCTTTGCATTGATCACTGAGGAAGGCTTTCTTAATTCTCCTTGCTATTCTTTGGAACTCTGCATTCAAATGGGTATGTCTTTTCTTTTCTCCTTTGACTTTAGCTTTTTCTCAGCTATCTGTAAGGCTTCCTCAGACAACCATTTTGTCGTTTGCATTTATTTTTCTTGGGGTTGGCCTTGATCCCTGCCTCCTGTACAATGTCATGAACCTCTGTCCATAGTTCTTCATGTTCTCTGTCTATCAGATCTAATCCCTCTATCTATTTGTCACTTCCACTGTGTCATCATAAGTGATTTTATTTAGGTCATACCTGAATGGTCTAGTGGTTTTCCCTACTTTCTTCAATTTAATTTAAAATTCAAGTCTGAATTTTGCAAAATGGAGTTCATGATCTGAGCCGCAGTCAGCTCCTGGTCTTGTTTTTGCTGATTGTATAGAGTTTCTCCATCTTTGGCTGCAAAGAATATAATCAACCTGATTTCAGTTATGACCATCTGGTGATGTCCATGTGTAGAGTGACCCTTTGTGTGTTGGAAGAGGGTGTTTGCTATAACCAGTGTGTTCTCTCGGCAAAACTCCGTTAGCCTTTGCCCTGCTTCATTTTGTACTCCAAGACCAAGCTTGCTCCAGGTACCTCTTGACCTCCTACTTTTTCATTCCAGTCCCCTATGATGAAAAGGACATCGTTTTGGGGTGTTAGCTCTCCAAGGTCTTGTAGCTCTTCATAGAACCATTCAACTTCAGCTTCTTCAGCATTACTGGGTGGGCATAGACTTGACTTAGGGTAATACTGAATGACTTGCCTTGGAAATGAACAGGGATCATTCTGTTGTTTTTCAGAAAATACCCAAGTACTGCATTTCAGACTCTTTTGTTGACTATGAGGCTACTCCATTTCATCTAAAGGATTCTTGCCTACAGTATATAATGGTCATCTTAGTTAAATTCACCCATTGCAGTCCACTTTAGTTCACTGATTCCTAAAATGTCAGTGTTCACACTTGCCATCTCCTGTTTCACCACTTCCATTTGCTTTGATTCACAGACCTCACATTCCAGGTTCATATGTAATATTATTCTTTACGGCATCGGACTTTATTTCTATTGCCAGTCACATCTACAAGTTGGCATTGTTTCCACTTTGGCTTAGCCTCTTCACTTTTTCTTGAGCTATTTCTCCACTCTTCTCCAGTAGCATATTGGGCATGTACTGACCTATGGAGTTCATCTTTCAGTGTCATATCATTTTGCCTTTTCATACTGTTCATGTGGTTATCACAACCCTTATGGCAGAAAGTAAAGAGGAACTAAAAAGCCTCTTGATGAAAGTGAAAGAGGAGAGTGAAAAAGTTGGCTTAAAGCTCAACATTCAAAAAACTAAGATCATGGCATCTGATCCCATCACTTTATGAGAAATAGATGGGGAAACAGTGGCAACAGTGTCAGGCTTTATTTTTTTTGGCTCCAAAATCACTACAGATGGTGACTGCAGCCATGAAATTAAAAGACGCTTATTCCTTGGAAGGAAAGTTATGACCAACCTAGATAGCATATTAAAAAGCAGAGATATTACTTTGCCAACAAAGGTCTATCTAGTCAAGGCTATGGTTTCTCCAGTAGTCATATATGGATGTGAGAGTTGGACTGTGAAGAAGGCTGAGCACCAAAGAATTGATGCTTTTGAACCGTGGTGTTGGAGAAGACTCATAAGAGTCCCTTGGACTGCAAGGAGATCCAACCAGTCCATTCTGAAGGAGATCAGCCCTGGGTGTTCATTGGAAGGACTGATGTTGAAGCTGAAACTCCAATAGTTTGGCCACCTCATGCGAAGAAGTGACTCATTGGAAAAGACCCTGGTGTTGGGAAGGATTGGGGGCAGGTGGAGAAGGGGACAACAGAGTATGAGATGGCTGGATGGCATCACCGACTTGATGGACATGAGTTTGGGTAGGCTCTGGGAGTTGGTGGTGGACAGGGAGGCCTGGTGTGCTGCGATTCATGGGGTCGCAAAGAGTCGGACACTATTGAGCAACTGAACTGAACTGACGGGGTTAACAAGGCAAGAATACTCAAGTGGTTTGCCATTCCCTTCTCCAATGGACCACGTTTTGTCAGAATGCTCCACCATGACCCGTCCATCTTGGGTGGGCCTACAAGGCATGACTCATAGTTTCATTGAGTTAGACAAGGCTGTGATCCATGTGATCACTTTGGTTATTTTCTATGATTGTGGTTTTCATTCTATATGTCCTCTGGTGGATACATAAATGAGGCTTGTGGAATTCCCTGATGGGAGGTACTGCTTGTAGGGGAATTTGGGTCTTGCTCCAATGGTCAAAGGAAAGCTATACCCATTTGAATGCAGAGTTCCAAAGAATAGCAAGTAGAGATAAGAAAGCCTTCCTCAGTAATCAGTGCAAAGAAATAGAGGAAAACAATAGAATGGGAAAAACTAGAGATCTCTTCAAGAAAATTAAAGATGCCAAAGGACATTTCATGCAAAGATGAGCTCAGTAAGGACAGAAATGATATGGGCCTAATAAAAGCAGAAGATATTAGGAAGAAGTGGCAAGAATACACAGAATAACTGTACAAAAAAGAGCTTCATGGCCCAGATAATCATGATGGTATGATCACTCACCTAGAGCCAGACATCCTGGAATGCAAAGTCAAGTGGGCTTTAGGAAGCATCACTATGAACAAAGCTAGTTGAGGTGATAGAATTCCAGCTGAGCTACTTCAAGTCTTAAAAGATGATGCTGTGAAAATGCTGCACTCAATATGCCAGAAAATTTGGAGAACTCAGCAGTGGCCTCCGGACTGGGAAAGATTCATTTCATACCAATCCCAAAGAAAGGCTATGTCAAAGAATGTTCAAACTACCACACACTTGCACTCATCTCAATGCCAGCAAAGTAATGCTCAAAATTCTCCAAGCCAGATTTCAACAGTATGTGAACTCTGAATTTCCAGATGTTCAAGCTGGATTTAGAAAAGGCAGAGGAACCACAGATCAAATGGCCAACATCTGTTGGATCATTGAAAAAGCAAGAGAGTTCCAGAAAAACATCTACTTCTGCTTTATTAACTATACTAAAGCTTTTGACTGTGTGAATCACAACAAACAGTGGAAAATTCTGAAAGAGATGGGAATACCAGACCATGCGACCTGCTTCTTGAGAAATCTGTATGCAGGTCAAGAAGCAACAGTTAGAACTGGACATGGAACAACAGACTGGTTCTAAATAGGAAAAGGAGCACGTCAAGCCTGTATATTGTCACCCTACTTATTTAACTTATATGCAGAGTACATCATGAGAAACGCTGGGCTGAATGAAGCACAAGCTAGAATCAAGATTGCCAGGAGAAATATCAATAACCTCAGATATGCAGATGACACCACCCTTATGGCAGAAAGCTAAGAGGAACTGAAGAGCCTCTTGATGAAAGTAAAAGAGGAAAGTGAAAACATTGGCTTAAAACTCAGTATTCAGAAAACTAAGATCATGGCATCCAGTCCCATCACTTCATGGCAAATAGATGGGAAAACGATGGAAACAGTGGAAGACTTTATTTTGGGGGGGCTCCAAAATCACTGCAGATGGTGACTACAGCCATGAAATTAAAAGATGCTTGCTCCTTGGAAGTAAAGTTATGACCAACGTAGATAGCCTATTAAAAATAAGAGACAGTACTTTGCCAACAAAGGTGCATCTAGTCAAAGCTATGTTTTTTCCAATATTCATATATGGATGTGAGAGTTGGACTATAAAGAAAGCTGAGGGCCAAGGAACTGATGCTTTTGAACTGCACTGTTCGAGAAAACTCTTAAAAGTCCCTTGGACTGCAAGGAGATTCAACCAGTCCATCCTAAAGGAAATCAGTCCTTAATATTCATTGGAAGGACTGATGCTGAAGCTGAAACTCCAATACTTTGGCCACCTGGTGTGAAGAACTGACTCATTTGAAAAGACTGTGATGCTGGGAAAAATTGCAGGAGGGAGAAGAGGATGACAGAGGATGATGTTGTTCAATGACATCACCAACTCAATGGACTTGAGTTTGAGTAAATTCCGGGAGTTGTTGATGGACAAGGAGGCCTGGTGTGGTGCAGTCCATAGATCGCAAAGAGTCGGACACAACTGAGCTACTGAACTGAACTGATGGTCAGGCCCATGCTCAGTAAATCTTTAATCCAGTCTTCTGTTGATGGTGGGACTGTTCCCTCCCTGTCATTTGGTCTAAGGTCTAACTATGGTAGGGGTAATGACTGTAATGGCAACCTCGTTCAAAAGGACTTATACCACACTGGGCCCTGTCTGTTATATTCAGTACCCCTGATCCTAGCCTCTTTCAGAGACTCCTGGACACTCACAGACAAGTCTAGTTCAGTCTCTTGTAGGGAACAGGAACTCCCATTTACTGCTAATAGGAGTGCAAAATTGTACAGTCACTATGGTAAACAGTTTGACAGTTTTTCAAAGTTAAACATAATGATGTGTCAATATAGTTTATTGCAACAAATGTATTTACCACTCTGTTAAGTGATTTTAAAGAATGTATAGGAAATCTCTGTATCTTTACTCAGTTTTGCTGTAAACCTAAAACTACTTTAAAAAATAAAGTCTATTAAAAAATTAAAGTAAAATAATTTTAAAGAAAAGGTTTCAGTGTTTGCTATAAACAGAAGTAATGTATCTGGATTAATCTAATAGAATATTTTAGTTTTCACATTTTCATCACAGAAATTTTCAGTATCTATCTATTATTCTATAAAATAATTAAAAACAAACATTGTTTCTGGTTTGCATGATATAAGATTCAGTATTATTCATTGTTTTAGATACCTAGAATTTTAAAAGATAAAAAAAACTAAGTAGGGGTAATATATAATAAATATAGCAACAATATAGGGATAAGGGATTAAGAGACACAAATTATTAGATATAAAATAAGCTATAACAAGAGAATAAAGCAAATATTTTATAATAATACAAATGAAGTATAATCTTTAAAAATTGTGAACCACTATATTATACACCTATAACATGTAATTTAATTTTTAAGTAAGGTATTAAAGGACTAGGGAATTTATAGGTCTCACTTCTCCCTACTCCCTAAAAAGCAGAATTTGCCTAAAGGGGACCTTTTCTTCTACATACTCTTAGAGGATATTCTGGAACATCCTGCAAAGCCATGCTGCTGCTGCTGCTGCTGCTGCGTCACTTCAGTTGTGTCCGACTCCGTGCAACCCCATAGATGGCAGCCCACCAGGCTCCCCCAATCCCTGGGATTCTCCAGGCAAGAATACTGGAGTGGGTTGCCGTTTCCTTCTCCAAAGCATGAAAGTAAAAAGCGAAAGTGAAGTCACTCAGTCGTGTCCGACTCTTAGCGACCCCATGGACTGCAACCTACCAGGCTCCTCTGTCCATGGGATTTTCCAGGCAAGAGAACTGGAGGGGGTTGCCATTGCCTTCTCTGCAAAGCCATAGAAGGATTTAATAAATATTTTATTCATTAAATGCACAAGGGATTCACAAATCAAAGAAATGTCATTGCTCTTGAAGACAACATGCTTGGATAAATACTGGTGCCCCATCCCAGAAAGGTATATGACCCATTATCAATTAATTATTAAAGTACTTACCTACCACATGCTCACCCACCATAAACACTGGATGTGATATAAAGAAAGACAAGACTCGGCTCTGGTATCTTTCAGGGAAGGGGAAGATATAAAGAAGGCCTTAATAAGGAGATCATATATGAATGGCAGAATGGCTGAAACAGGGAGTAGAGATTTACTAACTTAAATATAATTGTTCTACTGCATTTATATGGAAAGTTTACATTAATGACATGACTACCTTATCTACCTACCCATAAAGACTCAAGTCACATTTCTTATTACTAATTTCTATAAGCAAAATACTGGTTATAAAATTATCTGTGCTATAAATCCCTTTGCAATATATAGGCACTTACATTTACATGTGAATATATATATATACAAAATACATCACTGAATATATGTGAAAAAGTAATTGTACTGATATTAATAAATATATATGTATAAAATATAGAGGTATATTAGAAGTCTGAATGTATATGTAAAAATCTTTGCAGCTTCCCTGGTGGTTCAAGTGGTCAAGAATCTGCCTGCCAGTGCAGGAGACATGGATCCGATCCCTGGTCTGGGAAGATCCCACACGGCAACTAAGCCTGTGGGCCTCAAATCGAGCCTGTGCTCTAGAGCCCAGGAGCCACAACCATCGACACGTGCATGCCCTAGAACCCATGCTCCACAACGAAAGAAGTCCCTGCAGTGAGAAGCCTGCACGCTGCAGCGAAGAGTAGCCCCCGCTCAACACAATAGAGAAAAGCCCATGCAACAACGAAGACAGCACAGCCAAAAATAAAAGAATTAAGGAAAGCAACAACAAAAACTTCAGCAGTGGTTATTCCTAGATAAGAGATAAAATTTTGACAGAGGTTCTTCCTATTTTATAGTTTTGTTCTGATTTTCCAGTGACCATGCATTAAATTCAAAATCATGAAAAATAATATGTTCATTTTCTAAAATTTTAAATTTACATAGTGAAACAATCATAGTCCACTGTGAAATTTACAGTAGTTTCTTAAAAAAAAAAGGATAGTAGTTAGGAAAGTAAAAGACTCCAACAAAATATTTTTAACATAGATTCTTTCAAAATCTGAATATACAAACTTCAACTTGTACAAAATTGTAATAATTTAAAAAACCCTGTTATTTAGAATAAAAGATGATTACATACATGATATGAATATAATAACTGTCAATAAAATTGCAGTTTGGGGAAAAACACATGAATTACCTAATTAAGGTTTTTTCTACATGTTTCTGAATACTAAAAATAAAAGAGAAAAAGAGATATTCATATTTAACTATTTTATTTGTAACTCTTCAATGATTAAAGAAATTTATTTTGACCAGAATAATTATAATGAATCATCCCACGGAAGGAAATTAGACAGCCTCTGTGATCTTTTTGGCCCACATTAGCAAAATGATTAAATCGTAACTTTTTTGTCCTTATGCTTAATAATATTACACATTGCTGTATTCTCACAAGCAGGGGCTAAATAATAAGGCATATTAACAAAAGCTTCATCTACTTAAAACTCTAAATATTTTTGATTGTTTTCTTAGAGGGTGTGTCTGAGAGAGACAGTGTGTTTAAAGACAGATTAATAGAATAGTTAGTCATTTTACTGAAAAATCGATTTAAAAACAAAATCTTATCCTTGATAAAAAGTACATGCATATATGGTGAAAGGTAAATAAACACATTCAAATAAAACGCATGTGTGTACATTAGCGCTCTACAAACTGTTAGCTGCACTTTTAAAATTACAAATAAAAATGTAACTGTAACCCAAAAAACTATTCCAGTTCACAGCAGAGATTTTATGCCTCATGAATCAGAACCTTTTTTATTTATCCCTCATACATTTTTATTACTTTATTAGGCATGTAAGAGGGTGAAACAGTACACAAGCTGTCAAGCTCTGTTAACAAGCCATGGTAAGCTTATATCTCAGCTCCATGAGGCTTCTGTAGTTTTGGAGGCTTCTGTAGTTTTGGCTTTTTTCAAGCCCTCTGATACTCTCTGCATCACAGACCATATTTGATTAAGAAAAGCATGTTCTTAAACATCTGTCTGTTTAGTTACAGTCAAACTGCCCCTTATGAATACATTTTCTTGGAATCTTTCTATTTTTGATGGGTGCAGAGGGGAAAAAATATACTCTCTAAGGTCACCAGAATTCACTAAATACAGCTGATGATGTTATGTACGGTGGGTCGGGAGGTGGGAATCTTCCCAAGTTTGCATACAACATTATAATCACAAAATATTGGTTTACTCCTAAAGGAATCAAGAGAAATGCCAAGGGAGCGTGGTTATAAATGGTGAGAGATGCCTCTCTGCCATTGTGGTCCTCTGCAGTCACATGATGCCAGGATGTAAATCAGGTAATCCATTCCTCGGGGTGCTGAGCAGAAGTCCAATCATGTGGGAGGGCCAAGCAGGATGGATTTAATTAGGAAGACTACAGAGGAAAATTCACATCATCACCTAAAATTTTATTTTGCCCAGTTAAGCTCTTGTTATTTTCAGGGCTCACTCACCAGTGGGGAAGAGTTCCCAAAATATTACCAGAATTCATCTCAACCTCAAAGCAAGACTGGGATCACATGCATCTAGTCACTAGCACCAACACTGACAGGGCTGAAGTAGGTAGAGGTAGCACTGACTGAACGAAAAGTCCTCAAACATGTAGGCTCCTTTAAACGTGTAATGTTAGTGAAGTGATTGTCCTCCAATTAAAATAAATAAATAAGATTTTAAAATCATGAATAAACAAAGTGTCATGGTAATTTACATACAGTTTTATGGGACTAGCAGATAGTCTTTGAATACAAGGATAACCCATTTTTTAATTAAATGCCAACGGCTCAGTGATATTTACCATGGAAACTCTATTTAAAATTTTAAGTCTGATGCCCCACACCCTGATTTTTAACATTAACTTATTATCTTATACTATATTACTCAAGTGGACTTCCCTGGTGGCTCAGATGGTAAAGATTCTGCCTGCAAGGCAGGGGACCTGGGTTTAATCCCTAGGCCGGGAAGATCTGGAGAAGGGAATGGTAACCCACTGCAGTATTCCACGGACAGAGGAGCCTGGCAGGCTACAGTCCATGAGGTGACGAAGAGACAGGCACAACAGAGCAACTAATACTTTCATACTACTTAAGATTTCCCATGTGGCACAGTGGTAAAGAATCTGCCTGCTAACCCAGGAGATGCAAGAGATGCAGGTTTGATCCCTGGGTGGGGAAGATCCCCTGGAGAAGGGACTGGCAAACCACTCCAGCATTCTTGTCTGGAGAATTCCATGGACAGAGAAGCTTGGTGGGCCACAGTCCATGGGGTCCCAAAGAGTAGGACACAACTGAGTGCACACACAAGAATTACTAAACATTACATGTTTAAATTATCTTTTCCCTACTGGAATTGTGGATTTCTCTTTTGTTTTGTTTACTCATATATCTTAAATATTTAAAATAATACCTGCCACACAGAAGAGGATCAAAAACATTTTTGTTCAAAGAATAAAACTTCTAAATTTTCCATATTTCCCCTTTAAGAAAAAAAAAAAAGTTCTAGAGATTTATGAAGCCCAAATGATGCTTTCCCCAGCCATGTATACTAAGCTCTGTGTTCTCATTACATAGGAAGCCCTAAGGTCAATGGCTCATCAACTGGACACTAACGACGATCATAGCTGGAAGAACAGGTATCCTGGGGAAAAACACAATCACAGCAGGGAGAAAAATAAGCTTCATCACTTCATAACTGTGCACATTAGGCACATTTCTTAACAGTCCTACCCTCAAATTTCTCAAAATAAGGGCTTTACCTACTTGGCAGATTTACTGTGAGAATGAAATGAGATTACACGTGTAAAGCATTTACTGAAGTACTTGGCACATTCAGAAAATGATCATTCCCTTGCCCTTAAACTCAAGTTCACAAAAATTGAATTCTTAGCCTTTTAAACCACAATTAAGTCCTTGCTTAGAATCGCAATGCCCAAGACTGAAACCTTGACTTTTTAATTGAGTGTCAGCAACCCCACCACCAACCTCCGTGCTGTATACCACATACCACCTTAAGCCTCTTATTGCAAACTGCAGGGCTCCCCATCAATTGCTTGCTGGCTCTCTGCTCAGGTCAGCACACTGCTCATTGCATGGACAGCTTAAAGAATCTCAGCCTCAACTCTTGGGTCACCTGTCCTTCCCTCTAAAGGCTCTTTGCTGCCCCATGTTCCTGCACAAGACAAGTGTTTAATGAAAGAATGACCCTTTCCTGCATCCCACCAGGTCTCCCAGCCGCCCTCAGCCCAGCCTATCTCACTATCTCAGGAACCTAGAGTCTAAAAGGACTTTCACTTCAATAAAATGTCCAGTGAATTTTGAAGGAAAAATTAGTTTTGATTTAGGAAGTACATAGCTGGTAGCTTCTGAGATTGATATTTTTTTTTTCTTTGTAAACTGTGACTAACTATAAATGTCGGTTGCCTGATAAATAGTAGCTCTTCTGAATTAACTTCATAAGCATATATTTAGCACATGCTGCAGGCATGGGAGATGACTCTCACAGTCATGGTTTGGGACAAGCAGAGGCAGACAGGAGAGCTGCAAGGCCTGGAGGCCCACAAGCCCACCCCTTCGTGGGGGGTCTCAGGAGGGGGTGCTGGTATTGAAGTGGGAAACTTAGGCCTTGTCTGGGATCTTAACACAGAAAAAAATATTCCTTTTGCTTTTAACTACCATGTACAGTACAGATATCAGCAACCAGACCCCGTGCTAGGAGATGTCCAAGCACAATCTCATTACATTTTCACAACCATCCCAAGGGACGGATTCTGTTCTTGTATTGTCTAGTCACTCAGTGGTGTCCAACTATTTGTGACCCCATGGACTGTAGCCTGCTATGCTCCTCTATCCATGGGACTTCCCACACAAGAATACTGGAGTGGGTTGCCATTTCCTTCTCCAGAGACTGATATTCTAAAAATTAAATTTAGGAAGAAAGCAGAACAAGCAATCACATGGAGCTGGTAGAGCTGAGACGGGGAATCACGTTCACGGGCCCAAGTTAGTTCCATTTCCTAAGTGCTTCTCAAAGCCATCAGTCTCACTTGTCATTGCTGCAAGCACAGCCTCAGTTTGGGTTCTAGTCATCTCTTGCCTGAGTTACAGTCACTGATGCCTAACTGGGCTCCCTGTAATCAGTCTTGTCAGCCTCTGATCCATTCTTTACAGGGACACCAATACCTAAGATGATCACTGACCTTCTGAATGGTTAGAAACCTTAGCGACACCACAGAACAAAGTAAAATATGTAAACCAATAATCATCAGAATGTTATTCTACCAACCGTTTGTTACTAATTCATGATTAGGAAAGCACAGAATTTGAGAAGATGCAGTTAAGTTTTAACAGTAATTTCACGTTGCTTAATATCCAAGCATGTGGTTTTATATTTTATAAACAAATCATCCTATGTCATTTTGAAAATTTTTAAATAATAATAAAATAAAATTGATCACTCATTATACTTGAGAAACCCTAGCCCAATATTCTTACCAAGATATACAAAATCAATACCTACTAGCAAGACTCTCCAGCTGTGTCTTACTTCCCAAACTAAGATTTTTATCCAGCAGTTTCAATCCACTTACAGTTCACTATAGCCATCAATTAACTATAGCAAAAGACTGTACAGCAGAGAGGTTAGAATATACATACTGGAGCCAAGCGGTGTGGGTCTCGGTCTCAGCTCTGTCACTTACTTGCTCTGTGGCCCTGGGGATTTACTTCAATATTCAGTGCCATAGTTTCCTCACACAGAGATTTAGAGTAGTAACAGCTGCCTCATGTTTGTTGGGAAGATGAAATAGTTTAAAGTATCACTTAAAACAGTGCCTGAATCAATGAATGCTGGGTTTCTTTTTAATCTTTTTGTTATTTTAGCCACCCTTCCTTGCTTGTGTGTTCCCTCTGCCTCCCTCCAACTTTGCATCTGGCTTATTTCTAACCAACTTTAAAAGCTAATCAGACTTCATCTTCTCCACGAGGCCTTCCTTGGTTTTCCTGGGCTGATTTGGGTGCTTGCTTCGTGCTGCCCTACCACACGGAACCAACACCTCCACCATGGCATTTACCATGTGGTGTGCTCATTAGGTCTTTTTGTGTCTGTTTCCTCTACCATAATGAGGGTGTAAAACAGGTGCTTAATCCATATTCACAGGCCCCATAAACGTACAAACTGAACTGATTCCACTTTCATCCTTAGAAGAACTCATGTTCACAATGTCTTACCATTTCAGTCAAGCACTGATTCCCAAAAGAAAACCTAGATGAGAAGGGGTGCCTCTGATTCTTGAATAAGATAATTTAGATAAGAACTTCTTGGTTTGACCTTTGTGCACTTAGCACTGGACTTAGGAGTTTAGACAGAATACATACAAGTTCCAGAGAAAGTTGGCCACATACTATCTACATACAATTTGGCCCATGCCTTTTCCCTGAACTGATTCTATGGTATCATTGATATAAATGGTGAAGAGAATGAGATGTACCATTTTCTGCATAATTAATCCATTTTTTACTCCTTATTATATGATTCTGACCCTACAAACAATTATTTGGGGAAGCAAAGAAAAGCTGTACATTTTAAACTAAACTAAAAAAATAATCCTCAACTGGTCCATCCTAAAGGAGACCAGTCCTGGGTGTTCATTGGAAGGACTGATGCTGAGGCTGAAACTCCAGTACTTTGGCCACCTCATGCGAAGAGTTGACTCACTGGAAAAGACCCTGATGCTGGGAGGAATTGGGGGCAGGAGGAGAAGGGGGTGACAGAGGATGAGATGGCTGGATGGCATCACCGACTTGATGCACATGAGTTTGGGTGAACTCCGGGAGTTGGTGATGGACAGGGAGGCCTGGCGAGCTGCGATTTATGGGGTTGCAAAGAGTCAGAAGGAGTGACTGAGTGACTGAACTGAACTGAATTGAACTGAAAAAAAGAATCATCCATTAACAATGGTTATATCACTCTGTAATTAGATTCAAAGGTGACAGTATTTCAAAAGATTTCTATTCTCATTATAAGATAAATTAAAAATCCCAATTATCAATGACCATATGGGAAAAAAAAATCTGACATTCAAACACCATTATTAACTACAATGAAATCTCAAATGATCATGCCTCTTCATAATCTTTATTAAATAGAGCCTAGAAGAAAATCAAGGAGAAGGCAATGGCACCCATGGAAAGTCCCATGGGTGGAGGAGCCAGGTAGGCTGCAGTCCATGGGGTCGCAAAGAGTCAGACATGACTGAGAGACTTCACTTTCACTTTTCACTTTCATGCGTTGGAGAAGGAAATAGCAACCCACTCCAGTGTTCTTGCCTGGAGAATCCCAGGGACGGGGGAGCCTGGTAGGCTGCCGTCTATGGGGTCGCACAGAGTCAGACGCGACTGAAGCGACTTAGCAGCAGCAGCAGCAGAAGAAAATCAAAGATGAGTCTGGCTATGGATTTCTCAGAAATAGCTAAATACCATGTAAATTACTGTATATGAATATTTGCAGGTTTATGCAGAAATTAGGCCTCTTGAGGAAACAATAAACAATATGGTAAATACAATCTGCTCAATTGATAGAGTACTTTTAATTACCCAAGATAAAAAAGAAAGAAGGTTAACAGGAGCACTTTAAAATTGAGGACTATCTAAAATATTTTAGCAAATTACTTCGTGCTTTCTTTTATCACGAATCTACTTTTTAAAGGCATGAACAAATAACAGTGCATTTGTGTTTAAGCTCTTTTCTGTGGTCCTATTAGTGTATGATTAGATGACAAGAGCTAGAAGACAACCAAACATGGGAAGAAAGGATGAAGAATGCCACCCAAGTCTTCCAGATCCTGAGACTGAAAGGTATGTTTCTACCTACAGGCTCATAGGCTAGGTCACATATACAATATTCTATAATTTCTGAAAGTTTAAAGGAAAGAAAAATATTAGAATTTTTAGAATCATATCTAAAAGATCCTTAATACTATGCACAATTTTAGAAAACATGTTCAATTACTACTTATTTTGAGCACTTTCCATAAAATATTTGATGATGTTCACTTTAAGATGCAAACAGCAAAAACACAAAGTAAAGTCATTTTAACTTCTTACTCTCTTTGCTTAGTCGCTCAGTTGTGTCCAACTCTTTGAGATCCCATGGACTGTAGCCCACCAGGCTCCTTGGTCCATGAGGATTCTCCTGGCAAGAATACTAGAGTGGGTTGCCATTCATTTATCCAGGGGATCTTCCTTACCCAGGGATCAAAGCCAGATCTACTGCACTGCAGGCAGATTCCTTACCATCTGAACCATGAGGGAAGCCTAAGAATGCTGGAGTGAGTAGCCTATTGCCTCTCCAGGGGAACTTCCCAACCCAAGGATTGAACCAGAGTCTCCTGCATTGCAGGTGGCTTCTTTACCAACTGAGCTACCAGGGAAGCCCCCATCTTACTCTTTAACGTATGGTAATGGAAAAGTTTAAGTGTTCCAAAGGAAAGGCATCTATCTGAAAACAGGAAAATCTTACAGGTTGTTCTTAAGTCAGAAATTACTCTTCTCTATCAAGTATCTAGCAGTATTTATTAAACTCCTTCCAGGGCAACAAAGGTAAAGAAGAGTTTTGCAGAAGACACTCTTGGGAATGACTGATGCAAATATTAATCTGTGTTTCAAGATAATCACATCTCATCTCCAGGGTTTTAGCGTATATGAATCTGTGTAGATGCAAATAATATATCATTTAGAGAAATGAGAATGTAGTAGTTGGAAAATGATGAAATCAAAGGGAAAAATGTGTACTTTGAAAAGTAAATGCAGAAAATGTTCAGGTGAAGAGATTATGTATTTAAAAACTTTAGTTTAGCAACCCCAATAGCAGTAAGAAATGATACACACTACAGTTATTGGTGTGGAGAAAGCCCTCTCTGAGCAGGCCGCTCTCCCCAAATCTCTACATGTTCATCAACTGGACGCTCTCAGAAACCCATCCTTTGGGGCTTTTATGGAGACATAAATGACTAAATGATTCCCCACTGGCAGCTAAACTCAGTCTCTACCTCCTCCCCTCCCAGGAGGTCAGGAGGTAGAAAGTCCCATCTTGGATCACCCGGTTGGTTCCCCTGGCAACTAGCCTCCTTCCTTAGGTGCTTTGCAAAAGTCATATCATTAATATGACAAAAATCTTTACTGTTCTCATCTCAGGAAATTTGTTTTAGGAGCTCTGTGCTGAAACAGGATGAAAACTAAAAATACATATCATATAATACCGCAAGCAGTGACTCTTGCAGGAGTCCGCTGGAATACAGATGGGATAAAGCACTCCTCCTGGATAGTCATAGCTAAGGAAAGTTCTTCCAGTCAGGCAACTTTGCACTCTGTCCTATTGTATTAATGCCTTGTCTATCTCCCTCATTGGACTGTGACTCTTGGAAGGCAGGGCTATCTCTTTTGCCTCTGATAACAGTGCTTAAGATAATGCAAGTTTTCATAAATGCTTTGTGATTTAATTGGAAAGGAGAGTAATAAAGAAAGAGGGTCAAGAAAACAAGCTATTTAAGCACCTACATTTAAAGGAAATGTAGAGAAGAAAAACTATACAAAAAAGACCTTAATGACCAGAATACCATGATGGTGTGATCATTCAGCTAGAGCCAGGCATCCTGGAATGTGAAGTCAAGTGGGCATCACTACGAACAAAGCTAGTGGAGGTGATGGAATCACAGTCAAAACCTTTGACTGTGTGGATCACAACAAACTATGGAAAATTTTGAAAGAGATGGGAATACCAGACCACCTTACCTGCCTCCTGAGAATTCTATAAGGAGGTCAAGAAGCAACAGTTAGAACCAGACATGAAACAATGGACTGGTTTAAATTGGGAAAGTAGTACATCAAGACTGTATATTGTCACCCTGCTTATTTAACTTAGATGCAGAGTACATCATGAGAAATCCTGGGCTGGATGAAGCACACCTGGAAACATTTCTGAGAGAAATATCAATAACCTCAAATATGCAGAGGACAACACTCTTATGACAGAAAGCGAAGAGGAACTGAAGAACCTCTTGATCAAAGTGAAAGAGGAGAGTGAAAAAAACTGGCTTAAAACTCAACATTCAAAAAACTAAGATCATGGCATACGGTCCCATCACTTCATGGCAAATAGATAGGGAAACAATGAAAACAGTGACAGACTTTATTTACTTGGGCTCCAAAATCACTGCAGATGGTGACTGCAGCCATTAAATTAAAAGACACTTTCTCCTTGGGAGAAAAGCTATGACAAACCTAGATAGCATATTAAAAAGCAGAGACATTACTTTGCTAACAAAGGTCCATCTAGTCAAAGCTATGGTTTTTCCAGTAGTCATGTATGAATGTGAGAGTTGTGCCATAAAGAAGGCTGAGTGCCGAAGAACTGATGCTTTTGAACTGTGGTGTTAGAGAAGACTCTTGAGAGTCCCTTGGACTGCAAGGAGATCAAACCAGTCAATCCTAAAGGAAATCAGTCCTGAATATTCATTGGATGGACTGATGCTGAAGCTGTAACTCCAATATTTTGGTCACCTGATACAAAGAGCTGACTCATTGGAAAAGACTCTAAGGCTGGGAAAGATTGATGGCAGGAGGAGAAGGGGACGACAGAGAATGAGATGGTTGGATGGCATCACCGACTCAATGGACATGAGTTTGGGCAAGATCTTGGAGCTGGAGCTGCAGGGAGGTCTGCTCTACTGTAGTCCATGGGGTCACAAAAAGTCAGACATGACTGGGGACTGAACTGAACAGAGAAGAAAAAAAAGCCTAAGTTGATCAAAAAAGAGCCCTTAAAGAATTAAGTGGTTTCCCAGGTAGCTCAGGTGGTAAAGAATCTGCCTGCAATGCAGGACACCCAAGTTCAATTCCTGGGTCAGGAAGATCTGCTAGAGAAGGGATAGTCTAACCACTCCAGTATTCTTGGGCTTCCCTTGTGGCTCAGCTGGTAAAGAATCTGCCCACAAAGGGGGAAACCTGGATACGATCCCTGGGTTGGGAAGATTCCCCTGGAGAAGGGACTGGCTACCACTCCAGTATTCTGGCCTGGAGAATTCCATGGACTGTATAGTCCATATGATCACAAAGAGTCAGACACAAAGTCAGTAGAGACGCAGGAAAGAACACAACTGTGGGATATTAGAGTTTGAAAGCAGAAAAGTAAACACTGTCAAATGCTTTGGAAAGCAGGTAAAAGAAAAAGAAAGAAAATTAAGAAAATAGGGAAATTCAAAAATAGGCCCCAAATAGGGACACTGATCATGTTTAATAGCCTTGGTTTACTTCGAGGGGCAAAGGCAATTGATGTTTGCAGCACCAGTATCTTGGAACAGGAGGGCCAATTTTAAAAGTTTTTTTATTGTTATTGTTGTTGTTAGTTGCAGCATGCAGGATCTAGTTCCCATTGTTGTTCAATCGCTCAGTTGTGTCTGACTCTGTGAATCCATGAACTGCAACACTCCAGGCTGCCCTGTCCTTCACCATCTCCGGAGCTTGCGGTAACTCAAGCTTGCGGTCCACTGAGCTGGTGATGCCATCCAACCATCCCATCCTCTGCCATCCCCTTCTCCTTCTGCCTTCAATTTTTCCCATCATCAGGGTCTTTTCTAATGAGTTGGCTCTTCACATCACGTGGCAAAACTATTGGAGCTTCAGCTTCAGCATCAGTCCTCCCAGTGAATATTCAGGATTGATTTCTCTCACTGAAGTTCAAGGGACCCTTAAGTGTCTTCTTCTCCAACACCACAGTTCAAAATCATCAGTTCTTCGACACTCAGCCTTCTTCATGGTCCAACTCTCACATCCACACATGACTACCAAAAAAACCATAGCTTTGACTATATGGACCTTTGTTGGCAAAGTAATGTCTCTGATTTTTAATATGCTGAATAGGTTTATCATAGCTTTCCCTCCAAGGAGCAAGCATCTTTTAATTTAGATCCTATCAGGGATCTAATCCATATCCATTCATTGAGAGCACAGAGTCTTAACCACTGGACTACTAGGGAAGTCCCTACTCCAGTATTCTTCCCTGGGAAATTTCATGGACAGAGGAGCCTCACAGGCTACAGTCCATGGGGTCACAAAAGAGTCAGACAAACTAAACAACAAGTAAGTATTAGAAGAAGATGGAGCTTCAATATGTCCGACAGTGTTCCTGGACACATTCCTTAACTATGGGGACTACTATCCCAAGAAAAGTCTATTCATCATCATTATTATTCACTAAGTTCAAATTCATTAGTTTTAAAAATAAAATAAAAACTAATACTACTACTAAAGTACAGTACCACAGCTACAAAGGATATTTTGTATTTAGAAAACAGGAATATTTATGAAGAGCTAATTGAACACAAATTTGGAAAACTCAGCAGTGGCCACAGGACTGGAAAAGGTCCATTTTCATTCCAATCCCAGAGAAAGGCTATGTCAAAGAATGCTCAAACTACCACACAATTGCACTCATCTAACACGATAGTCAAGTAATGCTCAAAATTCTCCAAGCCAGACTTCAACAATACATGAACTGTGAACTTCCAGATGTTCAAACTGGGTTTAGAAAAGGCAGAGGAACCAGAGATCAAATTGCCAGCATCCACCGGATCATCGAAAAAGCAAGAGAGTTCCAGAAAAACATCTATTTCTGCTTTAATGAGTATGCCAAAGCCTTTGACTATGTGGATCACAATAAACTGTGGAAAATTCTGAAAGAAATGGGAATACCAGCCCACCTGACCTGCCTCTTGAGAAACCTGTATGCAGGTCAGGAAGCAACAGTTAGAACTGGACATGGAACAACAGACTGGTTCCAAATAGGAAAAGGAGTTCATCAAGGCTGTATATTGTCACCCTGCTTATTTAACTTACATGCAGAGTACAGCATGAGAAATGCTGGACTGGAGGAAACACAAGCTGAAATCAAGATTGCTGGGAGAAATATCAATAACTTTAGACATGCAGATGACACCATCTTTATGGCAGAAAGTGAAGAAAAACTAAAGAACCTCTTGATGACAGTGAAAGAGAAGAGTGAAAAAGTTGGCTTAAAGCTCAACATTCAGAAAACTAAGATCATGGCATCTGATCCCATCACTTCATGGCAAATAGATTGGGGAACAATGGAAACAGTGGCAGATTTTATTTACTTGGGCTCCAAAATCACTGCAGATGGTGATTGCAGCCATGAAATTAAAAGATGCTTATTCCTTGGAAGGAATGTTATGAACAACCTAGACAGCATATTAAAAAGCAGAGACATTACTTTGTCAACAAAGGTCCGTCTAATCAAGGCTATGGTTTTTCCAGTGGTCATATATGGATGTGAGAGTTGGACTATAAAGAAAGCTGAGCACCGAGAAATTGATGCTTTTAAACTGTGGTGTTGGAGAAGACTCTTGAGAGTCCCTTGGACTGCAGGGAGATCCAACCAGTCCATTCTAAAGGAGATCAGTCCTTAGTGTTCATTGGAAGGACTGATGTTGAAGCTGAAACTCCAATATTTTGGCCACCTGATGCAAAGAGCTGACTGATTTGAAAAGACTGGGATGCCGGGATAAATTGAAGGCAGGAGGAGAAGGGGATGACAGAGGATAAGATGGTTGGACGGCATCATCAACTCAATGAACATGAGTTTGGGTAAACTCCAGGAGTTGGTCATGGACAGGAGGGGCTGGTATCCTGTCTTACATGGGGTCACAAAGAGTCGAACACAACAGAGCGACTGAACTATACTGAACTGAAAGGTAAATTTACTTAAAACTTCACTTATTTATTCATAAGTCTAAATATATACATGATTATAAATAGTACTTTATAAAGGTAATGTGATCATTTTCTTTATATGTGACAGCATTATAATCTCCCTGGAGAAGATAAGTGGAAAAACCACAACACAATGGTAAATCCTCGTAGGGAATTATCCTTGATCAGAAAAATTGGTTCTGCTAGACAAATGTATAAAATTACTCTAATTATTAAGTTTCATATTTTGTAGACAAGAATGTCTTATTTAGAAATGCAGCTATATAAAAATTGGAGTACTACTATGTATGATACAGAAAACCACATTGATATATCTTCCTGTACTACAAATTCTAAAAACCAGAACTTTCACCCTAAAGACTAGTACATTATTATTAAAATAAAGATAGTTTTTACCCTCCTTTTGGGAAGAGCATAATTTAGAGACTAGCATTTAGTTTCTAATAAACATTGACACTTATGCTTGAATTCTAAGGGTGAAAGCTTCCATATACTGTTCCCAGGCTCTTGAGCATTCTGGTCTCTCTTCATTCTTTGTAGCACAGTCTGTTCTTCCCAAGTACAGCATAGCTTGGTATAACTCGGTCATCTGACATCTATGATAAGAAATATTAATTATAAAGTACCTTTTATCCTTAGTGTCAGTCAGGAAAGCTTACTACAGATACAAATAAGCAAGATCTTTGTATTCAATGTCTTAATAGTCCAATTATTAAGTTTCATATTTTTGAGGGGGGGGAGAAAAAATATTTTGGAAAAAAATAGAAAAAAAAAAAGACTGGTGAATAAAAACTAAAAAAACATAATAATTCCTCTGAAATTATCATACCACACAAACATATTGCTAAACAATCCAGATTCAAAAATTTTTGAGATTATTTTAGATTTGTCTTATGCCTCTATAATGTTCCCAACTTGCAAATGAAGAAAAAATTCAGAAAATAAATTTTAAGACAATTTTTTTTGATGACATACTAGATATTTTAAAAACTGACTGGCAATCTAATTGCTTCGTTATTTCCTATAGCATATTTTCAAGTTATAGTATCATTCTGGCAACATTTCCTATTTTTTTGCTTTTTAATAAACTAATTTTACAGCAGGTTTAGGTTCAAAGCAAAACTGAATGGAGCTTTGTGAGATTGATGTGACCAAATCTTTTTCTAGCTGGGGAGAGTTTCAAAATTGTGCTTTCTTAAAAGAAAGTGGAAAAAAGACCCATTTTGCCTGTCTTTTTTGTTTTTATTATTCCCAGGTTTAGATCTTGCTTGAAATGGTCAATTTTCTTACTGTCAACACATTATATGTAAGAGACAGTTTCCTGGAATCAAAGAAACTGGAGAACCTTAGAGAGAATTATCATGAAGATTCTCTCCACGTTTTATCTTATGAAGCTCAGGCAACAACGCATATAGAGCAATAACTCTCTTCCCTTAGAGAGTTAGGCTGCTATTGAACAGTAGCAATGCCAAATCCTCATGGACTTTTACTGAAATAACTTGTGTCATAGTGCCGCTGGAAATAAAAATACGCTGACATCTCCCCATTCCTAGCCTTTCACTTAATTGAAGGGACACTGGAGAAAGGGGAACCAGCCAGTGAGGCCAAATGGAATGAAAAATAAATATGAGGAAACATACAGATTTGGACTGTGGACATCAAGGGCAAAAGGTGTTTTGGCGAGGGAAAGAAAGTTTGGTTAAGACAAGTTAAATCAAATTAAAAGTAAGCTTTAAGAGATTATTAGCTTTGTCATCAATAACTTTTGTGTGAAACAGTGAATAAATACATGAGGAAGTAAGGTGAAAACTAAAGGAGAGAGATTGACTATCAATGTGGAGAACTGAGTGTGTGTTCCTCTGTTTCCTCTGAAGAAATTTTTAAGTGAATTAACTCACAAAGACAACCTTTTAGACAAGAGAAAGCAAATGGAGGAGGGGGGACTGATAGTGCAGAGAAAGCTGAGACAGAAGTGCCCGGGGAAAGGGGTGACAAGGTGAAGAACACTGTCCAGGCTGCAGAGAGCCTCCTCAAAGTTCCGATTTTGAGCCACAGGAATGGCAAGGGATGAATGTAAGTAAGCTCAGTTTGAAGTCTGCATAGAAGTTAGGTCACTCAACTCCCTCTCTCATCCTCCACAGACAACAAATATCACTCCCCAATCAAGCAAGAGAGGGAGGGTTTATTCCCCAGCAAAAACAAAACAAAAGCTCCAAGTCTCAGAAACACTCAAAAAGAAACACAAATTAAAGCTACAATGTGTTTTCAGGACACATCAATTAGAACAAGTCAAAAAGGACTGAGGATATCATGTGTTGTTGAGGAACCCGGAGCTCTCAGACATTATGGGAGCATTTAATTTTACAACTTTGAGAAACAATTTGATTGTTTCTATAAATTTAATATGCTATTTGACTACTACTACTACTACTACTAAGTCACTTCAGTCGTGTCCGACTCTGTGCGACCCCATAGATGGCAGCCCACCAGGCTCCCCTGTCCCTGGGATTCTCCAGGCAAGAACACTGGAGTGGGTTGCCATTTCCTTCTCCAATGCGTGAAAGTGAAAAGTGAAAGTGAAGTCGCTCAGTTGTGTCCGACCCTCAGCGACCCCATGGACTGTAGCTTTCCAAGCTCCTCCATCCATGGGATTTTGCAGGCAAGAGTACTGGAGTGGGGTGCCATTGCCTTCTCCGTGCTCTTTGACTATGCCCCAGCTATTCTACCCCTAAATATTTACCCAAAAGAAATAAAAACATATATCCACACAAACCCTTGCATAAGAATATTTGTAGTAGTTTTGTTCACAATAGCCCAACCTGGAGACAACTCAAATATACAACAATTCAATGTATAAACAAACTATGATATAATAATACAGTGGAATAATAGTAATAAAAGGGAGTCTGCTAACAACACACATGACTGAATGGATGAATCTCAAAAATATACTAAGAAAAAGAGGGAAGACAAAACAGTATATATTATGTGATTCCATTTAAGTGACAATTTTTTTAAAGGCAGGACTACTCTACAGACTGGAGAAGGAAAATGAAACCCATGCCAGTATTCTTGCCTGGAGAACTCCATGGACAGAGGAGCCTGATGGGCTGCTGTCTGTGGGGTCACAAAGAACTGGACATGACTGAGGGACTAACACTATGGAGACAGAAGCAGATATATGGTACTGCCTCTGGCAAAGCATGAGGGACTTTTTTATGTGGTAATGTACATCTTGAGTATGGTGGTGGTGGTAATGTACATTTTGAATATAGGAACATACATTCCTATAGACATACATGCCTGTCACAAAAACTAAGCTGCAAATAAAATGAGTGCATTTTATTATGCATAAATTATACTTCAGTAATGTAAATTTTAAAAAAATAGGTCAGATTAAGTTATATATCACACAATATGTGTTTGTTTTGTGACAGAGGATATGTAAATATATTTAAAGACCAAAGGAAAACTACTACTAGGAAACATGCTGGTATGAGCTAACGGAGGGAAAACTGATGGAGCGTGGTCTTGGATTTGATGGGAAAGTTCAAAACCAAAGGCAGATGGGTTCACTTTATACGAGCAATCTCTTCAGTCACCATTCAGTTTGTGCTCGAACCTGTTCTTAGCACCTACACACACAATATCTCAATTCATCACTAATTTACTCTCATAATACAGGTATTATGGCTTTCACATTATAGATAATAAACCTAGATTCATAAAGATTAATAGCTTCCTAAAGTTAACACATCTCCTAGTAGGGCTATTTCTATTACTTTAAGAATCACATTTTAATAGGAAAAAACATGTTATTTGTTGCATTTCTCCTTTTTTCTGTACTCTCAGCAGTTGTTCCCAACAATCTGATTTCCAATCAGCTCTAGATTGTATTTCCCATATAAACATGATCTGATCTACAATTTCAACAATCTAATTGTTATTGACAGAGTTAAAGTGGAGCCATTTTCCATTTTCCAAATTTTATACTAACAAAGTAAAAATAATTAATGTACATCCAGGTACTCAGATCCCAAATGTCAAGCAAAAATGTTTTGTTAGATAGCTTGATTGGAAGGGTAATATAGAAGAGCAAAGACACCTAAGTAGTAGAAAAACAGAAATTTGGAATTTACAGACAGTGATTGCAAAAGACAGGTCTAATGTTACCCTATTAATTTTGGGGTGACAAATTTTGTCCAGTCCCAGGGTAGATAAATAAACAAAGATGAATGCCTATAGATATAGTTGACTATAATTGTGTAATTAGATTTAGAACCAATGCACAAAAGAGAAATGGCCTATAGAATGGCTTTGTCCTCAAGACTTAAAACACTTAAAGCCATATACGGTGAACACTGAATGTTTCTGTACCTTTTAATGGGTGCCTTGAAATAAGATTTTGATACTAGCTGGCAGCTCACACTACGTGACTATGAACATGGTGGATATTTAGACAACTGCAACTTGCCCAGAGAAAGGTAGAAAAAGTAATGGAGATAATTAGAAAATTATAGTGTTGCTTCTTTATAGTTATACAGGGAAGAGATTGTAAGAGCAAATATAAACTTAAAGACACTCAATTCTTTCTTTCTGAAAATAAGAGATTTTCCCTTCCCTCCTTTCTTTAGGGCATTTACTTTAGAAAACTTGTAATGTCTTTTTCTGTTCCTTTTTAAATGTATGTAAATCTCTTTAAAAGCTAAATAAGCCTCTTGGGAGCTTTAAGACGCAGGTAAGAGTTTCTCAAGGACCCAGGAACCATTTTGAAATGTAAACATCAAGAGAGGGAGAGCGCCCCTGTCTCCAGTTTCTGTGAGGCAGGAGCCTAACTAAATGGGCATCTTTCTCCAAGCTTGTCATAAACATACAAGACATTTGTTTTTCCTCTGGTTAAAGTCAATTAGCTAACAGAAATGGTCACCCCAGGTACCAGGTGAAACTAGAATGAGCGCTGTGTGACAAATGGTACTATTAAGTCCTTTTACTTGAAAACTAGTTAATGTTTATCTTGAGACCAGAGAAGCAATAACTGTATCTGCCTGCCTATGTATTAATAAAAGGGTAAAGTCTCTTTCTGTCTGTAATCTCTTAGTAAATTCCCTATGATGCACATCAAAACCCAGTTAAAACCTTATTCAATTTTTTAAAAAGTTCCTTCCTTCTCTTGTACCTTTGTGGAGAGTTTTTCTGATTTGGAAGAATTTTCCCTTGACAGCAGGTCATAGCATTTCTGTTTTCCATATATGAATACCAGTCTTAAAATATTAATTTCTGATTTTTCTGAATTTCCAGTCAGCTAAAGCAAGCATTTCTATTTTCATTCATTTTCTTAGAGAGAGGGAGAAAAGATGAAACAAAACTCCAGGGGCTGGGAAGGACCAAAATGTTTGACACTGCTGCCCCTTTGATACCAGCCCGATGATGTTTCCACTCATTCCTCATCTGCCTGGCATTCATCTGATGCACCTTTTACAATACTCACCCCCTCATGCTATTGCTATTTACTCCAAATATTTAACAACTGTTCACTTCCCTTTAATTTTTTCTCAAGTGTCAACACAATGAAGAATGAACCTACACAATCCATTAAAGAATAAAGCTATGTAAAACAGCTAATAAGTTATTTGACATCTGAAATGAACTGTTTCTTTGTCTCTGACTTATGGTGTGTAGATTGTATCTACTCAGTATTGATGAATTAACACCTTTTATAAGTGAATGAAGAGACAAGGATTAATGGGCTGCATACACACATGCACAAAGCTGGCAAGAACTACACTTTAAAGTTCTCTGCTTCTGAGATACTTGCCATATTCAGTTCAGTTCAGTCACTCAGTTGTGTCCAACCATTTGTGACCCCATGGACTGCAGCACACCAGTCTTGTCTGTCCATCACCAACTCCTGGAGCTTGCTCAAACTCATGTCCATCAAGTTGGTGATGCCATCCAACCATCTCATCCTCTATCATCCCCTTCTCCTCCCACCTTCAATTTTTCCCAGCATCAGGGTCTTTTCTAATGAGTCAGTTCTTCACATCAGGTGATCAAAGTATTGGAGCTTCAGTATCAGTCCTTCCAATGAATATTCAGGACTGATATCCTTTAGGATTGACTGGTCTGATCTCTTTGCTATCCAAGGGACTCTCAAGAGTCTTCTCCAACACCACAATCAAAAGCATCAATTCTTTGGTGCTCAGTCTTCTTTATGGTCCAACTCTCACATATATACATATGTATATATATGTATATATACATATATATACATATATATGTATATGTATATATACACATATATACAAAGCTTTGACTAGATGGACCTAGTTGGCAAAGTAATGTCTCTGCTTTTTAATATGCTGTCTAGGTTGGTCATAACTTTTCTTCCAAGGAGCAAGCATCTTTTAATTTCATAGCTGCAGTCACCATCTGCAGTGATTTTGGAGCCCAAGTAAATAAAGTCTGTCACTGTTTCCATTGTTTGCCCATCTATTTGCCATGAAGTGATGGGACCAGATGCCATGATCTTGTTTTATGAATGTTGAGTTTTAAGCCAGCTTTTTCACTCTCCTCTTTCACTTTTATCAAGAGGCTCTTTAGTTCCTCTTCACTTACTGCCATAAGGGTGGTGTCATCTGCATATCTGAGGTTATTGAGATTTCTCCTGGTCTTGATTCCAGCTTGTGCTTCCTCCAGCCCAGCATTTCTCATGATGTACTCTGCATAAAAGTTAAATAAGCAGGGTGACAATATACAGCCTTGATGTACTCCTTTCTCAATTTGGAACCAGTCTGTTGATCAATGTCTGGTTCTAACTATTGCTTCTTGACCTGCATACAGATTTCTCAGGAGGCAGGTAAGGTGGTCTGGTATTCCCATCTCTTGAAGAATTTTTCACAGTTTGTTGTGATCCACACAGTCAAAGGCTTTGGCATAGTCAATGAAGCAGAAGTAGATGTTTTTCTGGAATTCTCTTGCTTTTTCAATGATCCAGTGGATGTTGGCAATTTAATCTCTGGCTTTTCTAAATCCAGCTTGAACGTCTGGAAGTTCTCAGGTCATGTACTGTTGAAGCCTGACTTGGAGAATTTTCAGCATTATTTTGCTAGCCTATGAGATGAGTGCAATTGTGTGGTAGTTTGAACATTCTTAGCATTGCCTTTCTTTGGGATTGGAACGAAAGCTGACCTTTTCCAATCCTGTGGCCACTGCTGAGTTTTCCAAATTTTCTGGCATATTGGGTGTAGCACTTTAACACCATCATCTTTTAGGATTTGAAATAGCTCAACTGGAATTCCATCATCTCCACTAGTTTGGTTCAATGCAATTAAATATTTGCCATCAGCCACAGCTTTAATAAACAGATTTGGTTTCTGCAGTACACAGTGACCATTTACTGACATTACAAAAATTACTATGAAACCATCGGCATATGCAGCTGGGACTAACTATGAATCTAAATCCTAGCTTTTAATCATGCTCCGGAAAATGACTCTTGGCCTTGGATTTATATCAGTAGCATCTCACAATAGGAAAAAAGAAATGTGTATAAAACATAATTATACCTGAATATTAGGAATTGCCTTTCTATCTCTGCAGGTAGAACCTGCTGCCTGGGCTGAGATCACCAGTCTGTCTGGCAACATAAAATCAATAACCTCAGGGCAGTTAGAACCAACTCAGCCTGGTGCTTCTTGTGGAAAAGAGGCTGAGCTGGACCATCTGACAGCTCTGTGTTGCCTATTCATTTCACTAAATTACACATTATCCTTCTCCTTTCTCACACTGAAGGAAGTGAGAGCCATGTGGAGTTGTCAGACATCTGGGACTTGGCCATTCATTAGGCAAGAAGCGTTATATCACATCAGTGGCTTTGCTCACCTGACAATGACCTGCAGCCTGAGGTCACCAAGAAGGGTGCCACCCATCCCTTTCCTGGACCATTTAACATGAGGCCAGGTTTCGTCACAATGACTATCCACTCCTTCATTCCGGACTTTCCTCTCTGAGTATGTGTGCTCCTCTGTGTGTATGTGTTTGTGTTTCCATGTTTAGAAGTTCACTCTCAAAGTTCAAAAGAAAAATGTCCCACATCTCAGCAAAAGGAAAGTACCTAATGAAAAACACTACAGGAAGATGGTAACAATAACCCTGTGTACAAGACAGCAAAAGAGACACTGATGTATAGAACAGTCTTATGGACTCTGAGAGAGAGGGAGAGGGTGGGAAGATTTGGGAGAATGGCATTGAAACATGTGTAATATCATGTATGAAACGAGTTGCCAGTCCAGGTTCGATGCACGATACTGGATGCTTGGGGCTGGTGCACTGGGACGACCCAGAGGGAATGGGGAGGGAGGAGGGAGGAGGGTTCAGGATGGGGAACACATGTATACCTGTGGCGGATTCATTTTGATATTTGGCAAAACTAATACAATTATGTAAAGTTTAAAAATAAAATAAAATTAAAAAAAAAAAAACACTACAGGGCAAAAATTGTCCTTGGCAGAGAAACAACTCGTTGTGCTTTTTTGTTCGTGATTCATAATCATTTAGTTAGGTTTCCAGGAACAAATGGGTGAACATCCTTTACCAAGAAAAACAATAAAAGCTGTTGGCAAAGTTACCTGCCATATGGTAATGAAATGGACAGGTATGAATGGCTACTAAAATACACTTTGTAAAATTAAAATACAGTTTACTAGATATTCCCAATCATGCTTCCTTCTAATATACCTCAAAACATTAGCACTGGGCTTCCCTGGTGGCTCAGTGGTGGAGAATCTGCCTACTAATGCAGGGGACATGGTTTCAATCCCTGGTCCAGGAAGATCCCAACTGCCACGGAGCAACTACAGACCATGTGCCACAATTACTGAGCTGCATCTAGAACTACTGAGCCCACGTGCTGCAGCCACTGAGGCCTGAGCTCCGCAGCAAGAGGAGCCACCACGAGGAGAAGCCTGCACAAGGCAATTAGGGAGGAGCTCCTTCTCCCTGCAAAAAGATAAAGATCATGCAACAACTAAGACCTACTACAGCCAAAATAAATAAATAAAGCAACTGAATTTTTATTTAACTTGAAACATGAGAAATTCATATTAAAACTGAATCTTCACTTTAGTACACAAAAAGCTAATGTACTGTTGGGACAGATAAAAATAATTAAGCTAACTTACTGATTTTTCTCCTTTACTAATTTCCTTCATAGGAATCATCCCTTGATTCATCTTGGGAATGAGTAAGAAACAGGATTTCTGGTGACCTTTTCACATATTCAAAAACTGCAGACCAAGAATTGAAGATCATTTTTGGCCAACAAGTTGCTATTTTTTTTTTAAACAGATCTTACTTTTTAGAGTAGTTTTAGCTTCAAAGCAAAATTAAGCAGAAAGCCAGAGATTTCCCATAAACCTCTACCCACACATGTACAGCCTCCCCCATTATGTGCATCTTCCACCAGAGTGATGCATTTATTACAACTGATGGACCTATTTTAACACATCGTTATCACCCAGAGTCTATAGAGCTCATTGCCATTCATTCTTAGTGTTGTACATGCTATGGGTTTGGACAAATTTACCTTTTGCTAGTTTTAAAGGGGGAAGATGGGATTGTAATGAGAAAATTACTCCCAGGGTCTTCTTAGTGGGGCTCCCTCTGACATATCCCTAACATATGTCCCATCAGCGATTCATTTGGGGACCACAAAACCAGTATACATAGCACTATGCTAGACTGCCCAGGAGACAAGAATATCAATGACTCTTTTCTCTTGTGTGAAGTTGTATGTGCATTCAGTACAGAGATGGGGAATCTGTTCTCATACAGACTTTTTCACCCAAAAGTTATTGAAAATCTATTATGTGCTCACTTTGTGAGCATCTTTGCACATATTAGTCATCTGTGAATGATTGTGACACAAAGATAGGGAAAAAAATCATTATAATATGCTGTGATAAGTGTTTTGATAGATATAAGCTTAGGGATAATAAAGCAGTCCGTTCCTCTCAGAAATTATCTGTTTGTAGTCTTAGTTCCACTCTAGACCCTGCTTCAGTCCAAACAAGCACTTGGAATGTAGCAAACTTACCTCTCTTACGCTGTGTGTGTGCGTGTTGGTCACTCAGTCGTGTCTGACTCTTTGCAACCCCATGTACTATAGCCCGACAGGCTCCTCTGCCCATGGAATTCTCCAGGCAACAATACTGGAGTGGCTGAGTGAAAGTGAAGTCAATCAGTCATGTCCGACCCTCAGCAACCCCATAAACTGCAGCCTACCAGGCTCCCCTGTCCCTGGGACTCTCCAGGCAAGAACACTGGAGTGGGTTGCCATTTCCTTCTCCAATGCATGAAAGTGAAAAGTGAAAGTGAAGTCCATCAGTCGTGTCCGACCCTCAGCGACCCCATGAACTGCAGCCTACCAGGCTCCTTCATCCATGGGATTTTCCAGGCAAGAGTACTAGAGTGGGGTGCCATTCTCTTCTCCAAGGGAATCTTCCTGACCTAGGGATTGAACCTGGGTCTCCTGCATTGCAGGCAGATTCTTAACCATCTGAGAAGTCACTGTAACCTTGGGAACAGGATTTCATACAAGGCTGGGTCCACTGTTCTGCCCCTAAGTCACTGCTTACATGCAAATGTAGTCACACTGCACCCATCATACAAATATCATCAGAAATCTAATACCAAAAATGCCATCTTGATGTTGCATATTTGCCTTCATTAAGATTTTCCATTTCCTTTTTTTTTTTTTCAATCACAACCCAGGACTAATTCAAACTGTGATCGCCTAGGTTCTTACATCAGCAACATCTGTCACCAAAAATAAATATTCTGCAATCAAAACTTAACCAGCCTAGCAATTTTCTTGGTGATGCATGAGGCAGAACAGAATTCAGCTTCATTCTTTCTCTGCTAAATTGGCTTTGCAGCTCTAAGAGTAGGAAAGATTTATGTGTTAGTAAATTAAGCAGCGGCAGCCCAGAGAAAACAAAAGATACAAATACATGCAAACCCACAGTGTTCTTTAATATTCAGTTTTGCTCCCATAAATGTAATATATTTTAGCAAGTTGAAAAACATAGAGAAAAGACAATGATCCTAGTTAAAATGAAATTTGAATTTTAGATGTAAACTGTTTAAACAGCTGAACAATGTGATTTGTAGTCATATTAAATCAAGAAAAAATTGCATACCCTTATTAAACATTGGTAAACAGTAGTAATTATAAAATTCCTAGCATATTTTCCACTCCTTAAGTAAATTATACTTACTGTTCCTGTTACAGCATTTCAGTTTACAAAGGAATTTCATACATATTACCTCATTTAATCTTTAAAACAATACTTTTCAGATAAGAATTATTATTCTTGTTAAACAAATGGAGAAACTGTAGCCTAGAAGTTAAATCCAATATAACAAACCTAAGAATTGCATTGAGAGGCTAGATAAAAATTCTTTTTTTCTTCTTATTCTTGACCCCATATAGTCAATTCTCATTAATCATGGTAATTATGTTCTATAAAGTTGCCATAAACATGGAATTCACAAATACTGAGCCACTACTCTTAGGGGAAATATAGGATTAAGTTCCTGTGAGCCTCTAGTAACAAAAGTTTCATCAGTCAATGAATACACAATCTTGTTTCACATGAGTTCTTGTTTAAAGCCACCTTATTCTATATATATATATTACACACACAAGCGCGCACACACACACATACATATAGTTGACTGAACCCATGACCAATCCATGCCTGAATAAACATATGTAACATACTTACATCCTCCATAAGGCACATCACATCCTCCTTGTACTTAGAAACACTGGAGAACACTTTGGAACTATACTTGGGGGGCATTGTAAACAGTGAAATCAACAAAGAGCACAAAAACTCAAAAGCAAAAATAAAACATGGCGCTACACAGATCACAAAAGAACACTTGTTTACCATGCTGTTGCTGAACCTAACAGGTTATCTCACCAGACATGCAACAAAGCTCATCTACTGACAACAGACTATGGTGAAGGAAAGTACAGTGTTTATTTGCCGATGCCAAACAAGAAGAATAAGCAGCTAATGCTGAAAACTTCCCAATGGCTTTCAGGTAGGGTTTTTAAAGGCAACATTAGGGGAGAGTATTCAGGATGTGTGATCAGCTCATGGATATCCTTCTGACTGGCTGGTGGTGAGGTAATAGGGTGATGGTTTTGGGAATCTTAATTATTAAACTTCAGGTTCCAACCAGTCTGAGGTCTACGTGCTTGTGGATTGCATGTAATCAACATCCTAACTGGATGGGGGTCTTATTTTCTGCAAAACAGCTCAAAGATATGCATCAGATTGTTATCCATACACCTTCAGGAAGAATTAGGAGTCTGACTCTATTGTTCAAGTTATTATTACTTTGCTTACTTGACTACTTTCCTTTGTGCATTTTCTACTTCTCTAAGGATTAATTGTTTGAGTCTGTTCTTTGAAACTTGAGGAAGGCCTAGGATACAACAGCTCTTTCTACAAACAAGCAAGAACACAGAGGGGATGGTACCCAGAAGGGCCCCACAGGATGCTACATATGAGACTAGAAACAAGGTAAAGCACGTTTTTGTTCAACCTCAGAACACGTGTACTGGTTGGGTGACCAAAATTGTTTGCCATTCTCCACATATCTACACCTGTCTTCAAATGATTCATAAAGCACTGTGAGTACTGATTTGGGGTTTACGAATTCATTTTGTAAAGGAAAAGGTCAATTTTCATTCCAATCCCAAAGAAAGGCAATGCCAAAGAATGCTCACTACTGTACAACTGCACTCATTTCACATGCTAGCAAGGTAATTCTCAAAATCCTTCAAGCCAGGCTTCAGGAGTATGTGAACCAAGAACTTTCAGATGTACAAGCTGGATTTAGAAAATCCAAATGAAGTAGAGATCAAATTGCCAACATACACTGGATCACAAAAAAAACCAAGGGAATTCCAGAAAAACATCTACTTCTGCTTCATTGACTATGCTAAAGCCTTTGACTGTGTGGATCACAAGTTGGAAAAAATTTTTTAAGAGATGGGATTACCAAACTGCCTTACCTGCCTCCCAAGAAACCTATATGCAGGTCAAGAAGCAACATTTAGAACCAGACATGGAACAATGAACTGGTTCAAAATTGGGAAAGGAGTATATCAGGCCATATATGGTCACCTTGTGTATTTAACTAATATGCAGAGTACATCATGCAAAATGCTGGGCTGGATGAATCAGAAGCTGGAATCAATATTGCCAAGAGAAACATCAACAATCTCAGATATGTAGATAATACTATTCTAATGGCAGAAAGCAAAGAGGAACTAAAGAGTTTCTTGATGAGTATGAAAGAGGAGAGTGAAAATCTGGTTTAAAACTCAACATTCAAAAATCTAAGATCATGGCATCCAGTCCTATCACTTCATGGCAAATAGATGGGGAAAAATTGAAACAGTGATAGATTTTATACTCTTGGGCTCAAAAATCACTGCAGACGGTGACTGCAGCCATGAAATTAAAAGACACTTGCCCCTTGCAAGAAAAGCTATGACAAACCTAGACAGCATACTAAAAAACAGACATCATTTTGCCGACAAAGGTCCATATAGTCAAAACTATTGTTTTTCCAGTAGTTATGTACAGATGTGAGAGTTAGACCATAAAGAAGGCTGAGTGCTTTCAAAAAGAATCATAAAGAATTGATGGTTTCAAATTCTGGTGCTGGAGAAGACTTTTGAGAGCCCCTTAGACAGCTAGGAAATCAAACCAGTCAATCCTAAAGGAAATCAACCTTGAATTGGGAGGACTGATGCTGAAGCTGAAGTTCCAATACTTTGACCACCTGATGTGAAGAGCCAACTCATTGGAAAAGACCCTGATGCCAGGAAAGATTGAGGGCAGGAAGAGAAGGGGGCAACAGAGGACAAGATGGTTGGATGGCTTCACCAACTGAATGGACATGAATTTGAGCAAACTCTGAGAGATATGAAAGATCTGGAAGCCTGGTGTGCTGCAGTCCATGAGGTCACAGAATCAGACATGACTTAGCAACTGAACAGCAACAATCCATTTAGTGAGTGGGCAAATTTGTCCATATAAAAGGCCACTAATAATGAGAATTGATTGTGTATTACCAGTTCATGTCTTCTAAAGCTGTTTGTATATCCATCTTAAACAAGCAACTTAGAGAAAGAGGGGAAGGGTGAAAATATGTCCAGTGTCTAATTTTAAATGTTAATAGCAGATGGTGATGATCTAGAGTGTAGATGAGGGATGAGGACTCCTCATGAAGATGTTGTATGTTTTTAACCCTTCTCTGGACATGTGACTGTTTTATACTGAGGGAAACCTGGTGACAAAAAATGTGTGAAGGGATGTATTGAGATGGAAGGGCTTGGATTTTAGGTTTACCCTACTGCACTCTGACTAAGCTGCCTAGGAACACAGTCTAAAGGAAATGACTATGCATCAGTGTGAGTTCTCCAGAGAAGCAGAATCAATAGGAGACTGAATATACACATTCCAGGAACTGCAGTGGGCAAGCTGGAAACTCAGGAAAGCCCGTGGTATGGTGTCAATTTGAAGCTCTGAGAACCAGGAAAGCCAATGGTGTAATTGCAATATGAGCCTCTCAACTACAAATTATCAGTTGCCAAGAGCATTTGCCAGTGACTGAACAGCAACAGGGGCATTTGTCACCTGCCTGTGCTGCTGCAGCTGCTGACCTTTGACACTCCTTGAAAATTCAGGATGGAGAGCAAGGCACTCTGTGCTCCAGGGAGACTGGGGGAACAGGTCTTTAGATAGGTAGATATTTTCAGAAACTGATTTCATGTTCCCAATCCTTGCATCTCCTCATATCTAGAAAGCACTAAATCCCTTCATGGTGGCATCAGCTCTTTATGACTAGCAGAAAATCTTCTGTAAAGTAAGAACTTGATTGCACTGAACATGCCCTTCACCAGAATTTTATATATCACCCTTTATATATTGCCCTTACCACTGTCTCTTTGGAGCTGTCTCTCAGAGCTATCTGAGGTGCTGTCTCCCAGGCTGCAGTTCTTATTTTGTCCCCAATAAAATTTAACTTGCAACTCTCGTGTTGTGCATCATTTTTTAGTTGACAAGTCTAAGGGGAGCAAATATGCCATTGAAAAATATACCTCTTTGAACCTAGAAGGATAGAGGAAGAATAAATTTTTGTCCGCTGCAGGTCTGAGTCCAAGGACAGTAGAAGGCTATGGTTCAGTGCAGACAGAGAGAGAGAGAGCACATTCTCTCTACCTCAGACCTCTTGTTCTACTCAAGCCTTCCGTGGATTGGAAAAGGCCAGCCCTACTGTGGAGAGCAATCTGCTTTATTCAGTCTACCAACTCAAATGGTAACCGCATCCAGAATTATCTTCACAGACATACCTAGAAAAATGTCTCAAAAAATATCTTGGCACCCTGTGGCCTAGCCATGCTGATACAGAAAAGTAACCATTACAGATCATATTCTCTTTTTAAAAGATGGAAGTATATATAAAAACAAGTGTGGACTTGCCTGGTGGTCGAGCAGATAAGAAGTCACCTGCCGTGCAGGGGACATGGGTTCAATCCCAGGTCGGGGAGAACCCCACATGCCATGGAGCAGTGACACCCTGTGTGCCTCAACTACCAAGTACATGTGCTGCAACTCTTGAAGCCACCGCAGTGAGAAACCCACACCCAGAATGAAACACAGGCCCCGCTCTCTGCAACTGGAGAAAAGCCCACGTGCAACAAGGAGGACCCAACGTGACTGAAAATAAATAAATAAATATTAAAAACGCTTAAGAAGTACAAACAAGTCTACAGAGAATAAATAGAAAATAATGAAGCAGAAAGGAAGAAGAAACTTGATATATAACTTGTGAGATTAACCAGAGAAGGGCCTTTGGTTTGAATTGGTGTGCATTCTCAAAATGTCAGAAATCACAATTTGCAGTATAGCACAGAATCACATTCTACTTTCAATGGTCTTATGAATAGAGTAATTAGATATCTTAGAGTAATTAAATAACTTATAAATAGAGTAATTAAACAAAAATACTTTGTAAACCTAATATATCCTAGGGCCCAAAACTTAATCACAGACAAGAGTTAAGTGTATTATTAGAGGTTATCCTAAAAAACAGAGCAATCTTTTATATGCTATCTCTTTCCATTCAAGTGATCAACTGCTTTAAGAAAAAAAGGTACATCTCTACATCTTTAGGTAAAATTTAAACTGACAGCATGTAATTCTCTAAGATGGTGATGATCAGTGGGGAGATGCTTCTGTGGTCATCAAGGGTTGAATCATCAACCTCTAACTTCTGGGTCTTCTGCTAAAGCAGGGATACGATTTTGATACTGAGATCACTGTGTTCATTTTCGCAGCGCAAAGACCTGGAACTACATATGGCATATCATTTGGCATTTGTTAAATGCTTTTTTAATCAAAATAAATGAAGAGGTGGAAATTATAAGAAAATTCTAACAGTCTTCATAATTTCTACTTTAGGAACAATAGTGACCTAGAGAGTGACCATGCTTTGGAAGTCACACTCCCTAGGAATCTGAAAAGACACAAATAACAGGGAACAAAGAAGAAACCTGTCACTTTTAGTGAAATTGCTGCTTGAGAAGATAGAATTAACATTATCCATGAAGAGTGAGAATCTCAAAAGTGAGAAATTTTCTTTACCACCCATGTCTCCAAGGACCCATAAGGAAGCTACAGACAAGTGAAATATCCACACCTATTATGTCATAGAAAATGAAGAAATCAGCCAGGAAGCCAGCTATGATAAAATCATGGGACTAAATAGATATTTAACTGCAGAAATCAAATATGATTCATATGGAAGCATGTTGCAATGGTTAAAATTCAACCAAAAAGCCTCAAGATTTTCAAGAAACAAGTCACTGTGACCACTGTTGTGACAGGTTAAGATTTAACGTGTCTTATTTAAATACCTTTAATCTATGTGTTTATATAAGTAATTATCCCCATCTCAGGACTGTAACTTTCATAATAAGCATTAAGTATAAAAAATTGGTGAGATGGTTTGTATTTTAATATGCTAACATTTTAGACAAGAAATATAAATTAAATAGAAACGATTTATCTATTCTTTTTAGCAGTCTCAAAAGTAAACTTGAATAGAAATTCTACTGAAGCACATACATGTGGTTACATAGAACACAACACTAAACAGCTGAGTAGTTACAGATTTTAAACAAATACTGTCATCTCAGTATAAGCGAAAGAAAAGGAAACAGATCAGTATTCAACTCATATGATTTTTCTTTATGAAAATATCAGTAAGTTACCATTATCCTCCCTGGAATATTTAATAAATAGAAATCCTCTCAGGAGCTGTGAGATTTTTTTCTATTACAAAAAATTACAAACTTTGTGCATAAACATTCAAAAAGTTTTTCAAAATTTTTGTTTTGGAATATCAAAGTAGCAAAGCTCTTGGGATTTTCTTAGCAATAATGGCAGAGAGCATTACAAATAGAAAAACTACTGGAATTACAAGTTAAAAGTACAGAACTACAAATGAAGTTTCATTTTTTGAAAACTAATATGAACACAAATTAGCACTAAATGGAAAAGAAAAGGTTTTTAGAACATATAACAATATTTAGACAATGTCTGTCTTAATGACAGTGTGAAAACTATATAAAGTGAGCAAAATGCAAACCAAGTACACAGGCTCCCAGGATAAGTCATTCAGTACTGAAAACTTGACTATCAACTACTACGGTGTCTTACAGATCATAAAGGAAAGCAGGCTTCACATTTTGGTAGAGACATTATAATGACATTTTATATATATATATATTTATATATATATATATATATAAAGGCATTATCCTTTAGCATTAAATAGCAAAAATCTCAGCAAAGATTTCTAGATTCAATGGCAATTAATGCAAGAATATTTAAAGACATTCTCCATCATTCCCTATAAAATGAACAGCATCCACCTCTTCAGTAAACTTCTTGAAATTCTACCCAAACTTCTCATGTTCTCCTTAGCTCTCATGTGACTCCTCTAATTCTCTTCTATTTCTTTTAAAATGTTATCTACTCATAAAAATAAACAAGCAACCAAAAAAGAATGTCTGTCTTTTTTTTTTTTCACACAATTCCATTGTCAAATTAAAACATACTGACTAGTTCTAGCATCTTTGTGGCAACTACAATCTGGCTTCCTTCCCCACTTAATGTTCTTCAATAATCAGGGACAGTCTGGGGAGTTAGAAAATTGCATTGCTTAACTGACCTTGCCTTTAACGTACTTTACAAGGCAATCATGAAACATCAAACTAATTAACAATCAAAAATCCTTTACTCCTGAAAATACACAACATAGTACAGCCATCATGAATCTAAAAACTCTTTTAAAAATATTTTGGGTAGAAATTTGGAGTGTTCAAAAATTAAAAGATATACTTACAGGCTTTCCCAGTGCTTTACTGAATAATCTAGACAATGTCTTTCTGGTATCCCCATTCTTCATAAGTGAAAGGGGAATATTACTGATGTGTGTTGGAGAAGACTCTTGAGAGTCCCTTGGACTGCAAGGAGATCCAGCCAGTCCATTCTGAAGGAGATCAGCCCTGGGATTTCTTTGGAGGGAATGATGCTAAAGCTGAAACTCCAGTACTTTGGCCACCTCATGCAAAGAGTTGACTCATTGGAAAAGACTCTGATGCTGGGAGGGATCAGGGGCGGGAGGAGAAGGGGACGACAGAGGGTGAGATGGCTGGATGGCATCACTGACTCGATGGACGTGAGTCTGTGTGAACTCCGGGAGTTGGTGATGGACAGGGAGGCCTGGCATGCTGCGATTCATGGGGTCGCAAAGAGTCGGACACGACCGAGCGACTGAACTGAACTGATTACATACATTCATATGCTTATGCAATAATGATTGGGTGACAGCATTTAGATATTTAAGAAATCTCGGTTAAGTTGCCAAGTTCTGAAATCCAAACGAGAGCCATAGTGTTGCTTTTTAAATTTATTTTTAATTGGAGGATAATTGCTTTACAATATTGTGTTGGTTTCTGCCATGTATCAACATGAATCAGCCACAGGTTTACATATGTCCCCTCCCTCTTGAACTTCCCTCTGACCTCCCACCCTATCCCCTCCCTCTAGAATGTCACAGAGCCCTGGTATGAGTTCCCTGGGTCATACAGCAAACTCCCATTGGCTACCTATTTTCCACACTGTAGTGTATATGTTTCCCTGCTACTTCCTTCATTCGCTCCACTCTCTCCTTCCCCACTCCCGGCCCATGCCCACAAGTCTGTTTATACCTGCATTTCCACTGCTGCCCTGCAAATAGGTTCATCAGCACCATCTTTCTAGATTCCATATAAATGTGTTAATAGACAATATTTGTTTTTCTCTTTCTGACTTATTTCACTCTAAATAATAGGCTCATCAGAACTGACTCAAATGTATTTTCATTGTGTATATGGACCACAGCTTCTTTTTCCATTCATCTGTCAGTGGACATCTAGGTTGCTTCCATGTCCTAGCTATTGCAAATAGTACCGCAATGAACATTGGGAAACATGTGTCTTTTTCAGTTATGGTTTCCTCAGGGTATATGCCCAATAGTGGGATTGTTGGGTCTTAAGGTAGTTTTATTCCTAATTTTTTAAGGAATCTCCATACTATCTTCCATAGTGGCTGTATCAATTTACATTCCTACCAGCAATGCAAGAGGGTTTTCTTTTCTCCACATCCTCTCCAGCATTTACTGTTTGTAGACTTCTTGATGAGGGCCATTCTGACCATTCTGAGGTGATATATCATTATAGTTTTAATTTGAACTTCTTTAATAATGAGCAATGCTGAGCATCTTTTCATGTGTTTATTAGCCATCTATATGTCTTCTTTGGAGACATGTCTGTTTAGATCTTCTGTCCACTATTTGATTGCGTTGCTTATTTTTCTGCTATTGAGTTGCAAGAGCTGCTTGTATATTTTGTAAGTTAATACTTGGCAAGTTGTTTCATTTGCTATTATTTTAGGAGAGCCATAGCATTTTAAACCTTTCTAAATGATTTGTAAACTTGTGAGCCTACTTGTGTGGGTCAAAATAAAACAAAAAAACTAAAACAATATAAAACACAGGGTCTGGAACACAGTAGACATGTAATCTGTTCTTCAGCATCTCTTTTCTCCTTCTCTCTTCCTTTTCCACTCTCTCCCTCTGCTCTATTTCCTGTATGTTTATATGCATATAACATCCTTTCCAAAATTAGAACCAAACTTGCCCCTACAAAGCCTTCCTTGATCTCCAAGCCCCTCTATTCTTCTCAGTGCCTTAGGCACTTCTGTGATTTGTACCAGATAGTGTGGTTCGTGGCAATGAAGTCCTGTTATATGTCTTTGTATCTTATCTCCAAATGAACTTGTAAGTCTTTAAAGGCAGAAAGTGCAGATTCTCTAACATCTATTTTAAAGTTCTTTATGCATATGTAAAGACACTGATACCCAAACACAACACCTAATCAATAAATAGTATTGTGACTATTCATTCTAGTTCTATAACAAAGGGACAGGACCGATGGATCAAAACAAAGTGATAGATTTTACTTTTTTTGCCAGTACATTTTATGCTCCTACTACACACAAAACACTTCCACAAACTGGGGAAGTTACTCCTTGAAAATCAAACAAGAGGAAATGGGTTTGAATTATAACAAAGGAGATTTTTGACATCAGTTTCCTAAGAGTACATTTATTCTGACATGATCTTAAAAAACTATATCATTCACCATTAGCTTGGTGATTTCCTTCATCCATATGGTCAGTTTGATAGCTTACAGCAATCAGAATTGATATGGAATGAAAAATTTAATGCAAAAGATTTATATACTTTTACTGACCTGCCTCTTGAGAAACCTATATGCAGGTCAGGAGGCAACAGTTAGAACTGGACATTGAACAACAGACTGGTTCCAAATAGGAAAAGGAGTACGTCAAGGCTGTATATTGTCACCCTGCTTATTTAACTTATATGCAGAGTACATCATGAGAAACGCTGGGATGGTAGAAGCACAAGCTGGAATCAAGATTGCCGGGAGAAATGCCAATAACCTCAGATATGCAAATGACACCACCCTTCTGGCAGAAAGTGAAGAGAAACTAAAAAGCCTCTTGATTAAAGTGAAAGAGGAGAGTGAAATGTTGGCTTAAAGCTCAACATTCAGAAAATGAAGATCATGGCATCTGGTCCCATCACTTCATGGGAAATAGATGGGGAAACAGTGTCAGACTTTATTTTTGGGGGGCTCCAAAATCACTGTAGATGGTGACTGCAGCCATGAAATTAAAAGACACTTACTCCTTGGAAGGAAAGTTATGACCAAACTAGATAGCATATTGAAAAGCAGAGACATTACTTTGCCAACAAAGGTTCGTATAGTCAAGGCTATGGTTTTTCCAGTGGTCATGTATGGATGTGAGAGTTGGACTGTGAAGAAAGCTGAGCTCCGAAGAATTGATGCTTTTGAACTGTGGTGCTGGAGAAGACTCTTGAGAGTTCCTTGGACTGCAAGGAGATCCAACCAGTCCATTCTAAAGGAGGTCAGCCCTGGGATTTCTTTGGAAGGAATGATGCTAAAGCTGAAACTCCAGTACTTTGGCCACCTCATGTGAAGAGTTGACTCATTGGAAAAGACTCTGATGCTGGGAGGGATTGGGGGCAGGAGGAAAAGGGGACGACAGAGGATGAGATGGCTGGATGGCATCACTGACTCGATGGACGTGAGTTTGAGTGAACTCCAGGAGTCGGTGATGTACAGGGAGGCCTGGTGTGCTGCAATTCATGGGGTCGCACACAAAAGAGTCGGACACAAATGAGCGACTGAACTGAACTGAACTGATTGGCATGTTAAATGGAGACATCAACAGTTTGATAGAGAATCTGTCCATTGTTGATCTTTATTGGTACTAGATTCTCATGTGACTGATTCATAAGACAGAAAAAGTAAATAACCCTACAAGTTTTGTCAAAGTTTTAAGAGTCTATGAAATTTTGTTTCTAGGTATATAATTTGATATCCATCTCAAAATCAAACAAAATGAGGAACACTAATATAAAGTAATTGCCCACATATGCAAAACACAGAGGTGGAACAAATACTAACATCTTTAAATGTGTTAGAATTTGTTTTTGAAATGCATCTTGTTGCTTTTAAACAAAATGTCAGCATGTGATTAAAAAGTTCTAAAGGCAGTGTTTCAATCAAGCAGAAATAAATCATGAAGGACTTTAGGGGAAAATGTTATTTCATCCAATGTAACTAGAAAATAAACAAGTCTCAGCAGAGAAAACAAATATTGCAAGCTTGAGGTACAAACTAAATCTCAGTGTACCCAAAGAAAATAAGCAAAATTAACATTTCCCCTCAGCAGTCCCTCTTGACAGATGGTCCTTTACTCTTATGCACAGAAAATTACTTCAAGGTTCAGGAAAATGATAGTAAGTCTCTAGATGAATTGTCAGATATCCATTATAACAGTAAATACAATTACTATTAAAGCATGGGGAATTATGAACACAAAAACATACAAAATCAAATAATAAAATACTAATAAACATATATTTATTTTTATATATGTATCCTTTTAACATACAAGTATGAGAGCAATTAAAATAAAAAGTCATGTTAGAATGACATGCTTATAGCTTACATTTTATTTAAATTTCCTTAATACATAAATATTGTTTATGACTAAAGGTGATATTTAATAATTTTCTAGAAATGTGTCTTTTTAATCAAATCTTCATTTAATAAAATATTCATTTCCTTTACAGAAAATTAAGTCTTTACCGTCTTGATATTTTGATGTATCTTCTGTGCCATGGTTTACAAAAGATTACAGTTTTTAATCACACCAAAGCTGCCTTTAATCCCTAATCCAGTAAATTTTTCTTTCTTGTTTATAGATTTCCTGCAACCCTTCATGTTGTCTAACACACCAGTCTTTAAAGAAAAAAAAAAAACTATCTTCCCTAGGAGTTCATCTTCTCCCTTGGATCTTTACTTTATTATACTTTTCTCCTTACTTAGACCCTTAAACCAAAACCTGCTCCGTAAGTGGAAACAGTCTTCCCAGATTCGCCTTCTCCCCTCAGATATTTTCTCTTACATATCTCTTCTCTAGCTTTACCTACTACATTTATTGTGCCTGTGTGTTAAATTGCTGCAGTTGTGTCTTTTCGACCCTCCAGGGGGCTTCTTATAGATTGTAGCCATCCAGGCTCTTCTGTCCATGAAATTCTCCAGGCGAGGATACAGATGTGGGTTGCCATGCCCTCCTCCAGGGGATCTTCTCAACCCAAGGACTGAACCCCTGCCTCTTATCTCTTGCATTGGCAGGTGGGTTCTTTACCATTAGTGCCTCTGGGGAAGCTCACATTTATTGTGAGTGCTTACAAATTTGCATTTCCAGACATAATCTCACTTTGGGGTTCTAATGCTGAAATTTTAATTTTCTGCCAGATTGTTCCATTTTATTATTCACTAGCACTCTGATTTTCTATCTATTAATACTTAACAAGTCTGAAATGTTGAAGAGCCATCTTCTCCACCACTCTCCTTAATGTCCAAAATCCAATTGGTCAAATATCACAGCCTTTACATTGTCCCCATCCTGGCCATTTCTACCCCCACAAAAACAGTGAAGATCTTTTTCATCCTCTCTCTATACCAGCAGTATTCAAAATGGCCTGAGTATATTCAAAAGAGTAATACATCAATCACTTGGGCATCTGTATTTCTAAATTTACTAAAATCTTATAATACCTATAAGATATTAATATACACAGTTTATAAACAAACACATATGGTAGTACGTTCTCCAAATTTTTTAATGAAAGGAATATACAATCAAAAAAGTTTGGATATTTCTGAAAGAATATTTTAAAAGCCCCCTAAAAGGTAGAGAATCTGCCCAAAATGCAGGAGACCAGGAGCCACAGGTTCACTCTCTGGATCAGAACTATCCCCTGGAGGAGGAAGTGGTAACCCACTCCAGTATTCTCACCTGGAGAATCCTATGGAAAGAGGAGCCTGGTGAGCTACAGTCCATGGGGTCCCAAAGAGTCGGACACGACTGAGTGACTAAGCACGCACACACAGGTTAACTTTCCTACTCTGCGCATTTACCCTCCACCTCATGAGCACATGGCTGCCAGATAAGTGTTTCCCAGGCCTAACAATGTCCCCTCACTATCTGAACAGTTTTTCAGGGGCTCTCTATTGCCTCCCAGAGAAGGCAATGGCAACCCACTCCAGTACTCTTGCCTGGAAAATCCCATGGACGGAGGAGCCTGGTAGGCTGCAGTCAATGGGTCACTAAGAGTCGGGCACGACTGAGCAACTTCACTTTCACTTTTCACTTTCATGCATTGGAGAGGGAAATGGCAACCCACTCCAGAGTTCATGCCTGGAGAATCCCAGGGACAGAGAAGCCTAGTGGGCTGCCGTCTATGGGGTCACACAGAGTCAGACACGACTGAACGACTTAGCAGCAGCAGCAGCAGCCATTACCTCCTCATTGAAACCCAGTGTCAGGATCATGGCACTCAAGGTCAATCACATGCTGATCAGACCCCTTCTCCAAACAAACACACAAAAACACACATTATTTTTCCAGCCATAACTTTTATTCCTATTTTCATAATCTTATCATTCCAATGAAATTAAACCATCTGTCATTATCTAAAATATAGCAGTGACTCTATAGTTCTATGAATGTATAAACCTAATAAAAGCCAGGCCTTCATGCAAAGAGCTAAATAATAATAAATATACAGATTCATATTTATGGAAGCTCATTTTAACAACCAAAAACAAGTCTTAATGGAAATCCAGTCTACTTGCATGACTTTAGGAATATTAAAGGGGATCAATTTCTCATCTACACAAATTCATCTCAACTTCTCTCACTAATACCCAATTCTCGTGTCTCACAAATGCTCTGGAGTTTCTTATATACCAAACCCTCAATAACCCTCCCCACTTTAGTCCATGAAATATGTCTTTCTCTCTTTATTCTCCATTGTTCCTCATCTTATTAGGTACCTTCTCTGTGTAAGAAAAGCTGTGTAATAACAAGATATTTCCTTTCACTGGCATTGTCCAACATGTTCTTCAGAAAAACAAAAACAGAATTTCTATTAGGACAGGGGGCCAGAAGAGATGAGAAATATGTCCATAATCTGGGTGATGGGTTGTGTGTGATGGAGACAGAACCCTCAGACATTAATTGAAAACACTTCTATACTCTGGGCCGTACTTCTATACTCTGAAAGTACAACATACTTTCAGCCATTAAAAATCTGTTTATCTCTAAAAATTGAAATCCTATTCACTTTTCAAGATATGATTAAAATTCACTGTCTCTATGATTTCCTACCTCAAAAGTTAGTTTCTTTGCTCTCACTGGCCATTATTCTTGATTTATTTTCTAATACATTTTTAACATACAGACTTTCAATATAGTTACCATCCTAATCCAAATTTTCCTAAGACATTGGAAACTTTTGAAAGTTTGGGATTAAATCCTTCTCTTTGAATCCACCATAGCATCAATAAGAAAGCAATGCAAATAAGTAGATGTTAAGATATGTAGGAAAATATCAGTGTCATGGCTTCAGCAGACCTTTTGAACACAAATTGGTATATTTTCTTCCTTGTCCTCTTTCTGGGGGTGGGGCAGGTAGTATTACTGTTCAGTTGTCTTTGATAGTCTCGGGCATAGTTTGCACATTTAGAGACCATATCTCTAAATCAGAATACATACTGCAAGATTCGCTGTGCTAATACTTATGCTAACTTCAAGTTGAGCAAAATATTTTATAACCTAACTTTAAATCTGTTACTCTTAAAAAAGTAAAAATCAGAAAAGAAGAGCTGAATAGGAACAGCTTTTGACTTTAAAATAGCAGATTTATTTGAGGTCAACAGCCAGTTATTTAAATGAGGCAGTAATTAAATCAGTAAAACATAAATTACAAAAATTGTTTAGGATTCTTAAAAGTGATTAAATCCACAAGGAATGGTACAACAGAAGTAGTCACAAAAGAAGAAGTCTAACAGACTTCTTTTGCTTTCAAGGTTCTGGAAACACATTTAGTAATTCATTCATTCATTCATTCAAAAAATATTTATTGATTATTTAGTACTTGTCAGATATTATATAGTAAGGACCTACCATATATTAAAGATGACTGAGAAAACGATCCATTTCTTAAAGTGTTAAAAAATTAGACCTGTACAACAGCTTAGTGATTTAAAGTAGTCTATGAATATATAATCATTCAGTGTTCAAAAATCAAATGACTTATTGAGTGTTGTGTGACAAGTAATTTGCCAGGCTGGCACTGGTAATATAAAGAAAATTCAGTCCAGATGCTAAAGGAACTTGTAATTCTGTCCCATAAGAGATGCATTCGCAATGTGCAAGGAAAGCATAAAGAAGCCCTTAACTCTGCCCAGAAGATGACAAAGAACTCACTCAGGAGTTAACCTTTAGAAGGCATCATGATGGATAAGCAGTGCCTCGCTTGTTAAAGGAATAGAAGAGAGAAATTGCAGTCAGAGGTAACTGCATGCACTACGGCATAGAGGAATCAGAAAGTATGACATGTTTTATGAACAAAAGGTCGTTAAACTGGAACAAAGCATGAATACAGGCGAGGGGCAGGACCAGACTGTGAAGGGTCTTATGTGGCACATAGGATTCTGGTCTTTGATACATTCTGAATAGAATGAAACTCTTTATGTGTCTTAAGCAAGTGAGTAGCATATCCACATTTATAATGTAGACAAAAAATTTTTCACTGAAACATAGAGTGATGGAGAGCATCCTTGGTGGTTCAGATGGTAGAGAATCTGCCTGCAATGCAGGAGACCAAGGTTTGATCCATGGGTTGGGAAGATCCCCTGGAGATGGGCATGGCTACCCACTCCAGTATTCTGGCCTGGAGAATTCCATAGACAGAGGAGCCTGGAGGGCTACAGTTCATGGGATCGCAAAGAGTTGGACAGTTGGACATGGCTGAGTGACTATATACACACACATATAAATGCATGGATATGTGTTAGTCCCTCAGTCATGTCCAACTCTATGTGACCCTATGGACTGTAGCCTGCCAGGCTCCTCTGTTCATTGGAATCTCCAGGCAAGAATACTGGAGTGGGTAGACATGCCCTCCTCCAGGGGATCATCCTGACCCAGGGACTGAACCCAGGCCTCCTGCATTGCAGGCATACTCTTTACCATTTGAGCCACAAGGGAAACCACATATGATATTAAATAGACAAAATAGTCTATTCAGTAAAGACAAGAATTTTTCCTGAAGTCAAGAGGAATAAATAAAAGGACAGCAATGTTTGGATATTAAATCAGCAGAGCTTAGTAATAATATGGTATGAGATGGAGAATAAAAAAAGTGAAAATTGGTTTCCAGGTGACAGGTTTGGGTGACTAAGAGCTTGGTGGGTGTTTTTATAGAAACAAAGAATATATCATGGTCATAGCTATACAGTATCTGCTATCAACTTGAAAATTAAGTTTCCAAGTCTAAATCATTTACTCAAGCTTATCCTGGGGATACACATATCGGCAGGTAAAGAAAAATTAAGGTGGATTTAAGATCATATGGTATGGTTTAAATTTTACTTTCTAGTTCATTAGTTGTATTATACAGATATGTATAATTAATAAAAAGTTTCCTTGCTTTAAGTGTAAACTTGCTACAATAAAATTGGAATTTATTTAAATGATTAATGTTACCGTTTTCTTTTTAAAAATGAATTATTGACCTCAACATGAAAATTTCTTTAGCATTATCTTAAATAGAGTGTTGCTTGATGATTTTAAAGTAAGATTACACTGGGATGGAAAAAAATCAATTGATATATGTACCTATTGCTAAGACAGATAGCTGTTTTCCACCAGAACAGGGATACTGGCTGTTCGCGGATCATGGCTGCTGTGATGGGTTGGTGTCCACACTGCGCTGGTTGCTGGTACCATGAATATCACCACAGCCTACTGCACAAACTAGGAGAAAGCTGAGGCGAATTAATGTGGCAACTGAATTTAACAAAAATCTATAGAAGGATCAAACAGCACTCTGCAAATACGTTTCTAATAAACCAGAAGAATGTCTTTCTTATTAAGCATGCATAAAATCATATCTAAAGGAGAGATGGGACAAATTGAGAGTAGCATTAAATATAGACATTATCATGTGTAAAACAGCCTGCAGGAAGCTGCTGTATATTCACAGGAGGCCAACCTGTTGCCCCGTGATGATCTAGAAGGGTGGGATGGGGTCGGGGGTAGAGGGAAGGTTCAAGAGGGAGGAGACGTGTATACTTATGGTTGGTCCACACTGTTGTAGAGCAGAGGTCAACACAATATTGTAAAGCAATTATCCTCCACTTAAAAAGATTTTTAAGGAAAGTAAAAGAAAAATGCAGTTTTAAAAGAAATACCCATGTGTGTTTGTGAAAAACTAGTAAGTAGAATTGCAATGTCCCTATTTGGTGGTTCTGTGATATTTAATTTCATTAGTTTTTCAAGATCATCATACAACTTCTGTAATTCAAACAGCAACAACATGCTAAGGAAAAGTTAGGAGGTTCCCCTAAGTACCTGAAAGTCAGATTGAGTTACTGAGGAGTATTTCAGGAGAACTGGGATGTGTGAAGCAGGGTAGACCAAGGAAACAAAAGTTCAGCAGGACGGAGTCTAGGCTGATCCCAAGAGGGACTGTGAAGCACAAATTGCACTGAGTTCGTTTTTGCTTGAGACAAGGGATCAGCTCTTTATATATACATGTCATCCAGTCATTGATGCTTGGCCTAAGAGCAGGTGAAGATGGGGAGTGTATAATCTTGGGGCACGTTAGCTCTTATTGGGCCAGAGGTATGAGTGCCCTTGAGGGAACTGGATGAGACAACAAAATCTACTTTGGGGTCATAACACAGAATTAAAAAATAAAATATTCTATCCTGCATGAAGTCCAAGTAAGCAGTTAATAAACAAACTGATGAGGGCCACAAGGTGCTAAGAAGAGAAAATAAATATTAAAACTAGATGTATACATTCTAGTCAAAATTTTTATACACAGAAGTTAAATTTTTTTTGTTATGTCTCATAGTACATGGCATCTTAGTTCCATGTATGTGTGTGTGCTTAGTCACACAGATGTGTCTGACTCTTTCTGACCCTTTGGACTGTAGCCCGCTAGGCTCCTATGTCCGTGGAATTCTCTAGGTAAGAATACTGAAGTGGGTTGCCATTTCCTCCTTCAGGGGGACTTCCCTACCTAGGAATCAAACCCAGGTCTCCTGCATTGCAGGGAGATTCTTTACCTGCTGAGCCATTGGAATAACCAGCTTCAAACCGACACCCACTACAGTGGAAGAACAGAGTCTTACCACCACTGGACCACCAGGGAAGTCCCACACAGAAGTGAAATTTCAGCATAAATTCCACTGAAGTTTATATAGTACTTATGACCTATGATGCTGGGGAAGCTTGAAGGCAAAAGGAGAAGAGGGCAGCAGAGGATGAGATGGTTAAATAGCATCACTGACTCAATGAATATGAATTTGAGAAAACTCCTGGAGACAGTGGAGGACAAAGGAGCCTGGTGGGCTGCAGTCCATGGGGCCACAAAATTGGATGTGACTTAGCAACTGAACAACAGCAGCAATGACCTAGGGAGCTGTGGCAGACAAATTCTAAGATGACTTCAGGATCTCCACTCCCTGCCGTCATGCCATGCATAATCTCCTCCCTTGGGTCTGAGGGGACCAGTGATTTTCTGCTAGCCAATCATATCAGATCAGATCAGATCAGTCGCTCAGTCTTGTCCGATTCTGCGACCCCATGAATCGCAGCACGCCAGGCCTCCCTGTCCATAACCAACTCCCGGAGTTCACTCAGACTCACGTCCATCGAGTCAGTGATGCCATCCAGCCATCTCATCCTCTGTTGTCCCCTTCTCCTCTGGCCCCCAATCCCTCCCAGCATCAGAGTCTTTTCCAATGAGTCGACTCTTCTCATGAGGTGGCCAAAGTACTGGAGTTTCAGCTTTAGCATCATTCCTTCCTAAGAAATCCCAGGGCCGATCTCCTTCAGAATGGACTGGTTGGATCTCCTTGCAGCCCAAGGGACTCTCAAGAGTCTTCTCCAACACCACAGTTCAAAAGCATCAATTCTTTGGCGCTCAGCCTTCTTCACAGTCCAACTCTCACATCCATACATGACCACAGGAAAAACCATAGCCTTGACTAGATGAACCTTTGCTGGCAAAGTAATGTCTCTGCTTTTGAATATGCTGTCTAGGTTGGTCATAACTTTCCTTCCAAGGAGTAAGCGTCTTTTAATTTCATGGCTGCACTAACCATCTGCAGTGATTTTGGAGCCCAGAAAAATAAAGTCTGACACTGTTTCCACTGTTTCCCCATCTATTTCCCATGAAGTGGTGGGACCGGATGCCATGATCTTCGTTTTCTGAATGTTGAGCTTTAAGCCAACTTTTTCACTCTCCACTTTCACCTTCATCAAGAGGCTTTTGAGTTCCTCTTCACTTTCTGCCATAAGAGTGGTGTCATCTGTATATCTGAGGTTATTGATATTTCTCCCGGCAATCTTGATCCCAGCTTGTGTTTCTTCCAGTCCAGCGTTTCTCATGATGTACTCTGCATAGAAGTTAAATAAACAGGGTGACAATATACAGCCTTGACGAACTCCTTTCCTATTTGGAACCAGTCTGGTGTCCCATGTCCAGTTCTAACTGTTGCTTCCTGACCTGCATACAAATTTCTCAAGAGGCAGATCAGGTGGTCTGGTATTCCCATCTCTTTCAGAATTTTCCACAGTTTATTGTGATCCACACAGTCAAAGGCTTTGGCATAGTCAATAAAGCAGAAATAGATGCTTTTCTGGAACTCTTGCTTTTTCCATGATCCAGCAGATGTTGGCAATTTGATCTCTGGTTCCTCTGCCTTTTCTAAAACCAGCTTGAACATCAGGAAGTTCACAGTTCACATATTGCTGAAGCCTAGCTTGTAGAATTTTGAGCATTACTTTACTTGCGTGTGAGATGAGTGCAATTGTGCGGTAGTTTGAGCATTCTTTGGCATTGCCTTTCTTTGGGATTGGAATGAAAATTGACCTTTTCCAGTCCTGTGGCCACTGCTGAGTTTTCCAAATTTGCTGGCATATTGAGTGCAGCACTTTCACAGCAGCATCTTTCAGGATTTGGAATAGCTCATCTGGAATTCCATCACCTCCACTAGCTTTGTTCGTAGTGATGCTTTCTAAGGCCCACTTGACTTCACATTTCAGGATGTCTGGCTCTAGGTCAGTGATCACACCATTGTGATTATCTGGGGCATGAAGATCTTTTTTGTACAGTTCTTCTGTGTATTCTTGCCACCTCTTCTTGATATCTTCTGCTTCTGTTAGGTCCATACCATTTCTGTCCTTTATCGAGCCCATCTTTGCATGAAATGTTCCTTTGGTATCTCTGATTTTCTTGAAGAGATCTCTAGTCTTTCCCATTCTGTTGTTTTCCTCTATTTCTTTGCATTGATCGCTGAAGAAGGCTTTCTTATCTCTTCTTGCTATTCTTTGGAACTCTGCATTCAGATGTTTATATCTTTCCTTTTCTCCTTTGCTTTTTGCTTCTCTTCTTTTCACAGCTCTTTGTAAGGCCTTCCCAGACAGCCATTTTTCTTTTTTGCATTTCTTTTCCATGGGGATGGTCTTGATCCCTGTCTCCTGTACAATGTCACGAACCTCATTCCATAGTTCATCAGGCACTCTATCTATCAGATCGAGGCCCTTAAATCTATTTCTCACTTCCACTGTATAATCATAAGGGATTTGATTTAGGTCATACCTGAATGGTCTAGTGGTTTTCCCTACTTTCTTCAATTTAAGTCTGAATTTGGCAATAAGGAGTTCATGGTCTGAGCCACAGTCAGCTCCTGGTCTTGTTTTTGCTGACTGTATAGCGCTTCTCCATCTTTGGCTGCAAAGAATATAATCAATCTGATCAGTGTTGACCGTCTGGTGATGTCCATGTGTAGAGTCTTCCCTTGTGTTGTTGGAAGAGGGTGTTTGTTATGACCAGTGCATTTTCTTGGCAAAACTCTATTGGTCTTTGCCCTGCTTCATTGCGTATTCCAAGGCCAAATTTGCCTGTTACTCCAGGTGTTTCTTGACTTCCTACTTTTGCATTCCAGTCCCCTATAATGAAAAGGACATCTTTTTGGGGTGTTAGTTCTAAAAGGTCTTGTAGGTCTTCATAGAACCAAGTATACGGCAAAGGTGATAGGATGGCACTCCCGTGACAACATTTTGTTATGTAAGACTCCATCTTAGCCAACTAAAGAGACTATCCTCCCTTCATGAAGTAGCAGATACCATGCTGTGAACTGCCAGTCCACAGAGTCACATGGCAGAGAAGTGCAAGCGGTCTCCAGGACTCAAGAGTAGCTTTCAGTCAGCAAAAAGCCAGGCCCCTCTGTGGTGTGACCACAAGGAAATGAATTCTGTCAATAATCTGAGGGTCTTGGAAGAGGATCCCTCCCTAGTCAAAGCTCCAGTAAGAAAACAGCCTGTCCAACACTTTGATTTCTAACTCCGAACCCCTAGGCAGAGAATTCAGCTAAGTCACATCATGATTTCTGAACGACAAAAACTGCAAAGTAATATATGTGGTCTTAAAACATTAACTTTGTGGTAATTTTTTATCAAACAAAAAATTAATATGCCAAGTTACTAGAAAAACATGGAAAATTAGATCTCCAATATGTTGCTTGAGGGACTGTTAACTGATACAACCTCTTTAGAAAACTATTTGGCAGTATCTACAAATACCAAAAGTTATGACCAACAACAACAACAACAAAAAGTACTGACCAACCTAGACAGCATATTAAAAAGCAGAGACATTACTTTCCCAACAAAGGTCCGTCTAGTCAAAGCTATGGTTTTTCCAGTAGTCATGTATGGATGTGACAGTTGGACTATAAAGAAAGCTGAGCACCAAAGAATTGATACTTTAGAACTGTGGTGTTGGAGAAGACGCTTGAGAGTCCCTTGGACTGCAAGGAGATCCAACCAGTCCATTCTGAAGGAGATCAGTCCTGAGTGTTTATTGGATGGACTAATGCTGAAGCTTAAACTCCAATGCTTTGACTACCTGATGCAAAGAACTGACTCATTTGAAAAGACCCCGATGCTGGGAAAAATTGAAGGCAGGAGGAGAAGGGGACAACAGAAGATGAGATGGTTAGATGGCATCACCGACTCAATGGATATGAGTTTGAGTAAACTCCAGGAGTTGGCAATGGACAGGGAGGCCTGGCATGCTGAAGTCCATGGGGTTGCAAAGAGTCGGACATGACTGAGTGACTGAACTGAACTGAACAAATGCCAAGTATCTACACCCATGCTATGACTCAGCAATGTAACTCCTAAGTATAGATCATCTCAAATGTTTGCACATGTTTACCACAAAACAGGATCCACAATGTTCCTACAAGTACTCTCATACAACACAAACTGGAACCTGCTGATTATTCTAGTCTACATAATGGATAAATAAATGTGTTATAATAATCCAGTTGAATGCTGTGAAAAAAGTGAAAGTCACTCAGTCATGTCCAACTCTTTGCCACCCCATGGTCTATACAGCCCAAGGAATTCTCCAGGCCAGAACACTGGAGTGGGTAGCCTTTCCCTTCTCCAGGGGATCTTCCCAACCCAGGGGTCAAACCAAGGTCTCCTGCATTGTAGGCAGATTCATTACCAGCTGAGCCACAGTGGAAGCCCAAGAATACTGGAGTGGGTAGCCTATCCCTTCTCCAGCAGATCTTCCTGACCCAGGGATTGAACTGGGGTCTCCTGCATTGCAGGCAGATTCTTTACCAACCTAGCTATCAGGGAAGCCCAAAGAACTACAACTCTAAGCAAGAACATGGATGAATCTTGCATTCATAATATCAAATGAAAGAAACCCAATACAAGATTACACATTGATTCTATATCCAAAGCTCAAAGCCAGGAAAACCAGTCTTTGGTGTCATAAACCAGGATAGTGGCGATTCCTTGGGGGTAATGATTGAAAGAGGTACAAATAGGGCTCCTAAAGCTCAGAAAAATATGAAAGGTGCTTTTTCTTAATGTGGATGGTACTTTATCAATTAGTACATTAATGATTTATATAATAACAATATGTTTATTATTTTCAATAAAATATTACTTTAAAAACTAGCATAATATCCTAGTTTTATATATCTCATATTCATAAATAGATATGTTAGGAATATTTCATGAGGAATCTATGGAGATATACCAATCCCTGTGACTTGATTTTCATGTAATTTGCCAAGCACATAAAGATAAATTTTGGGGTGGTTGTCAAGATCTTTAAATATCCTATCCATTTAATAGTGTAAAAAATTTTAAATTTTTGTAAGACACAACAGACCAACAAATGAAAAAGCAGCTAGGGATTTGAAAAAGGTATTTGCAACATATGTGACAGACAAGAGTTTGTATCCTTAACATGCATATGTATGTATAAGCATGAGTACGTATGTGTGTTCATGTATAAATTCAGTCAGTAAGAAATAGCTATTCAAGAGAAAAAGGAGAAAATACTATAAAAATAAAATTTTACAAATTTAAATGGGCTCAAAACCTAAATTCTAAATAAGTAAATACCATTTCTAATCCACCAATTGGAAAATATTTAAATGATTAACCAGTGTTAGAATCCCAGGGACAGGGGAGCCTGGTGAGCTGCCGTCTATGGGGTCGCACAAAGTCGGACACGACTGAAGCGACTTAGCAGCAGCAACCAGTGTTAATCAGGGTGTGCAAACAGGTACATTCCACCTCTGCTACTGGCAGGGCAAATTGGTTCAACTTTTCTGAAGAGGCTTGCTCATATTTTTGCATGCCATTAACCTAATAATTCAAATTCTATTATTCTGAATAGAATCAGAGACAGATTTAAAGATTCATGTAAGAGATGAATGCTACCGATGCATTAATAGTTTAAAATATTAGAATATATCACGGAGAGCACGTTATCTTTTCAACAGCTGACACAAACTGTTCTGAGTAGAGAGAGAGCTACCTTTGTTGAAAAGATACAAGTGAAATAGAGGAGTAGGGTGGAGACTGTAGATACCTACATCATCCAGCACAATTGATCAAAAATACTATTTTTAAGCTCAGCATCCAGAATCTGCATACTCCACACAAACATTGGGAAAGAATTAAAAAATTAGTAAGATGAGTGAAGGAGTCCTCAGGCCTAGAAAAGAAGATAAAGATCTCAAAGGCCTCAGGCCTGGAAAAAGAAGATAAGGACCTCAAGGGCCCTTGCTCAACCACCTGTCTTCTGGGATAACAAAATTGAACTTTAAGTCCCACCCCGATGCTCTAGGCAGATTGCGTCAGCCCAGGACCCCCCACCCCTGTTTATCCGCCTGACTAAATCTTCTCATATGGTTTCTGCAAAACCTCCCCTTAAATATGAACTATCCCTTATCCCGCACGCACTCAGCCTGGTCGTTAGACTAACTGTCACCCCTCCTTGCCTGAACAAAGGTAATCTGTCTCCTCTGAGGTCATCTGCCTTTCTTCATTGCCTCGTTTCAAACTATACCTTACAATGAGTTATATGAAAAAGAAAATAAATTCCCTGGAAGTCTTATGGAAAGTAAAGGGGAAGAGTAAATGCTATGATGAAAATATACATTTAAATGGCAACCCACTCCAGTATTCTTGCCTGGAGAATCCCATGGACAGAGGAGCCTGGTAGGCTACAGGCCACGGGGTCGCAAAGAGTTGGACACGACTGAGCAACTTCACTTTCTTTTCTTTCTTTTCTAATATCTTTAAGAAATTTACCTATTTCAATCATCTTGATTCACTTAATTGATTTAGTTTTAAACATTCACATTTAAACTTTGAAATTTTAACCTGTATCTTTAGTTAGCAGAGCAAGGAACATTCATGTAAACCTCTTCCATTGTAGTCACATTTAAATCCATTTTAAACTACTTTTACTACAATGCAATAAAATTGATATATTATCTAAAAAACATATTGAGACAGCTCCTGGAATAGCTTTAAGAAAAATCCATATAGGAAGATTCTCTCTAGATAAAAAGCTAGAACACCATCATTTTTCAGAAGTTATTTGTTATTTGTAAGATGTGGTCTCATTAAATTTTTCCAAGTAGAATGTGAGTTGAATCTGTAAAGAGTTTGAAAAACACATTCCTCTTAGTATTTCCATGCAGATGTATATGCATGAGTGATACGGGAGACATTGTTTATTGTTAAAGAGCTATTGTGATCTGCTGAAGAACTTAAATTATTCATAGCTCCAGTTTACAAAGAGGTAACTTAAGAAGACTATTGTTACAGAGAACTATTCAATCAGTCCTTGACTTCACTGAAGACGGAACACTTTATCTGACTGAGGAAGCATCGAACACATCACGGGAAGCCATAACTAATGTTTTCAAAGGATGAGCTCTAAGGAGGAATTCCTATTCTGTTTTTCTACTTCTTGGGCCCTGGTTCCTTTGTAAATGAAATATATGTAAACAGCATTTTTATCACTTGCTTGACAAAGGCATTTTTTACCTATTCTATGAATATTGTTAAACACTGTGCACTGTATAACGTAATGAAAAAGGCAGTCTCCCTTAGAATGGAAAATTTTTCAAGACAAACACAGTCAAGTTGAAAGAGATAAGTGGTCACTGACTTTATCTTATGCCATTTTACAATTCTGCCCAGAGACAAATACAAATAGTGATGAAATTTTGTTTAAAAATTAGAGAGATTATTATTAACAATCACTCTGACACAGCATAAATTATCTTTCCTCCCAGGTTTTAAAAGTATGTATGCTTTAATAAAAGATGAAGTGCTGAGTCCCTAAATTTGATAAATCTGGTCTAGAAAATATTGAGATTTTAAGAAAATGTATATAAATAAATAATATGAGTGTGCAAAAGTAAATGAAGGTGACAGAGATGTATTTGTATTGTGAAGAATTTACACTGAAAAATATCTTGCTTATCAAGTGAAAAAGCATACAAACACAACTTCACTATTTTTTCTCCTTTCCTCTTTTATATTTCAAATAAACTGATTTCCAAGAAAGGTAATGAGCTAGTAAATGTGACCACAATTCCATGGGGCCAGTGTACCAAATTAATTGAAGCTGCTAGTTGGAAAGATAGTTATCTTACCAGACAAGTTGGAGAGCTCTATATTTCACTCTCCTTCCTATTTGATAAGAAAACAAAATAAATTGATTGTGGTTCAGTATATTCTAGTTATAACCTGTTATATTATTAATGACAAGAACATATTAAATCATTTCCTGATTGTATCAGAAGTTAGATAAGTGCAGATAACATTATTTTTCAAGTATTATAAATTTTTTGGCTGGCACTTTGAATCACATCTTGACTTTAAGATGTAGTTTAAAATCCCCTCTTCAATTTAAAACAAAACAGTAAGAAAGAGAAGAAAAAGAAAAACCTAGGTTTTATTAAATCTTTTCCTTATTCAATTATATCCCTTAAAATTGTAGATCAAATTCTTTCAAAGCATGTTCCAAATATTGAAGAATGCTTCTATTTATTAAAGATCTAGAACTCTTGAAAAAATTTTTTATTAAATCTAGCTTTTGCCTTTGAAAACAAATATAGCTATTCTTAAATTAGAAATCAAAATGTAACACTCTCATGATTTGCTGTAATAAATATAACCTGTGTTTTGATTGCTGGGCAGTGTTCCATCACTAATCAATTGCAAAACATTTTTAGAATATCATTGTTTTAGATTCTGTAGAAGATATTGTGAAAAAATATAAAGATTGTAAGACATTAAAATAGTCAAAAGTTCTGAAGTCTCAGGAAGTAGAAAGAAAAAAGACAGTAGATGTGTGAATTGTAAAAAATATAACTGACTCTATCCTATGCTGTTATATAATTCTGCAAAGACACAAAGTAAAGCTAAATAAATAGTCATTAAATCTTACCAACTTTTTATCTTTACAAAATAAATAATAAACTTTTACACAAAACCAGCTTTCTAGTTTTTTTGTTAAACTTCTTAGCATTTTAAATCCACTTTCATGTTTCAACTTTCCAAAGACTTAAATGTACTTTGCATATGATGTTTATACTGGAATCTTTAATTATAAATATGCTCAGGTAACATTACGCAGAGATTCATATTGGGAAATACAATTTACATTTTTCTCTCTCCCTCTTTCTCTCCCTCTTTTTAAAATTTAAGAATACTTTTTACTTTTTTAATGCTTAAAAAATATAAGTTGCACTTCAACTATGAGATTAAGCTGTTTAAAAAGATTATTTGTAGTAACTAAAGTTAGTGGGAGTTCTAGTCTGGATTTGAGTTAAGAAATTAATGCTATAAATGCCTTCTGATGTCTGAGGGGTTTTCCCATGGCAAGCATGAATGGGTATAAGCTAAACAGAGAGGCAGAATTTTATACAACAAAAACAATGACTTTCTAGCAAAATGAGTTTTTCAGTAACACGACAGACTATTTTTAAAAGCTTCTCATTACTGAGTTTATAAAGCAAAGGCCTATCTGAAATATTTTAGCAAAAGAGATAAGCACCTCATAAACAGTTGAATGTCTCCTGCATCAGATTTTATTATTCTAAACAGGTTTGTGAGAAAGACCCTTGAGTAGAATTTGGAATGAATAAAATAGTAAAAAGACATGCTACCTGGTCTATAACTGTTAATGGCCAACTAAACAAATTATCAACAGGTAACAGGAAAAGTAGAACCATAGGATAGACTCCCAATCATCCTTTAAAGAGACACGAAGGGAAGTCAGATCTAAGATCAAGAGTTAAATCAAGAAGTAACCATGAAAGCATATGCATACAGAAGGTACTCAGTAGACAAATGTACCAAAAACAGACAAAACCCTTGGCTTCAAAAAAAAAAAAAAAAAAAAAAGACATGATTCTGAGCAGACACATAAATACCAGCACTTTCACTGTGGTTGACACGTGCCAGCGCAGAGGCTGTAAGTACTAAAGCTCTTTCCGCAGTGAGCACAATGGTCAAAAGTCAATTTACTGACCCGCCAGTACATCCTGTCGATATCTAAGAAAGAAAACATAGAAAGCAAAATCTCTTTTGTGTCTTCTGCTGTGCAATCAGTGACTACTTCTACAATTGTTACGAATTAGTCCGCTGTGCTAACTGCGCCTAAAGTAGGTGAGATAGTGACATGGGTCTCTGGACTGACTTTCAGTCTGCTCTCCTGCCCCACCTGTAGGAGGAAAACAAGAACTCTTCACCCTCCCAATGCAATCATGTATCTCTGGGCACAGAATCTGCCCTACTTGTTTTTTTTTTTATATTTCACCTATTGAATTTCAAATATTTAGAAGGATTTTTTTTAAAGATCTACTTACCAATCCCCTTAGGAGTTAAGAACTGAAAGCCTGCTGTGTGCTGCATTTCATACCAGCGTTATTACATTTGCTAGAACCACCACTGTAATATGTATCACTGGAAAACAAGAAAGCTGTATCTATCCTATAGGGGATTTAGCAGTATGAATTTCAAATCCTCTAAAAGATTTCTCGTTAAATAGTCAGTACAGTTATACATGTGCATGTATAACTGTGGCGGATTCATTTTGATATTTGGCAAAACTAATGCAATTATGTAAAGTTTAAAAATAAAATAAAATTTAAAAAAAAGAAGGAAACATTAGAAAATAATTAAGAAAAAAAAATAAAAATAAAAAAATAAATAGTCAGTACAGTTAGCATGATAAGCAGTCCCAAAATGTTAACATCATTATGATAGAAAAAAAAAAGCAAGTTACCCTAGGTTACCAGAGTATGCAAGAGTATTATACTATTTCCCATTTTGGGTACTTGCATTCCCAGGTGGCACTAGTGGTAAGGAATCCGCCTTCCAATGCAGGAGACATAGAGTTACCGGTTCAGTTCCTGGGTCAGGAAGATCCCCTGGAGGAGGGCATGGCAACCCATTCCAGTATTCTTGCCTGGAGAATCCCATGGACACAGGAACCTTGTGGGCAACAGTTCATAGGATTGCAAAGAGTTGAACACAACTGAAGCAACTTAACACACATCAACAATGGAAGCAAAAGTCCTTACCCACTAAAACATTTACTGAACTATTTATGGGTGAAATGTATGATGTCTGGGTTTTACCTTAAAATACTTCAGGATAAAAAACAGAGATAAAGTATAGGGAAATAAATGAAGTAAAAAATATTCATGTTGATGACTGTTGAGGCTAAGAGATGACAATACGAGAATGTATTATATTGTTCTTTACTCTGTATGAAGTTTGAATACTTCCATAACAAACAATAAAAAGAGTAAAGTGTTAATATGCCTATATTTTCTGTTCAATTCCCTTCCTTTTAGCTTTCTCACTGGAACCCTGAGGACAACTCCAATTCATACAGAAGTAAAAATAAAATCTCAGGAAAACTTTTGGACTGACTACAGCACAGAAATATTCTGATTCTGCTTGCAGATTTATTTTCCATCCCAAATATGAGGTAATAATGGAAATGGAAAGAAAAAAATGGGGGAAAATTGAGATGAGAATAGGACTATGCAAAAGAAATGGGATCTTCAAAGCAAAATGGGAAGGGAGAACCTAAGCTGTAAACTGCCCTTGAAAATTCAACCTCTTTTCACCCATCTTTGCTATCCAACAGAAAGGAAGCTGAAAGAAGAGAAGGCACTTGGATGCCTTTGTTGTGGCTGGTATAAAAAGACATCATTAGCCCCCTACACAAAGTGTAATAAATAAATCAGTGGAAGTTCCATTCAGCCTAGTATATCCTCAAATGGCATAAATACTGTGCCCAGGAAGCTTTGCAAAATCAAGCTGGTCTCTGGGTGTTTTTTGTTTTTTGTGTTTTGTTTTTTTTTTTTTCAGATATCTAAAAATGAATTTGCTTTGAGAAAATTTAGAACCTTAGCTCTCCAAATTTTTTCCAGCATTTTTTGAGGTATAATTGACAAAATTTCAATATATTTAAAATGTACATAATTTTGATATATGTATACACCATGAAAGGATTCCCACCTTTGATACATCCATCACTTCACTTGTTTCCTATTTTTTGGTGAGAACACAAGTTCTACTCCCTTGGCAAATTTCAATTATACAATACAGTATTATCAACTCTAGTCACCATTTAACTCTCCAAATTTGAGTGCAATAGGAAAAGGTACATTATAAAAGCCATAAAATATTCAAATGAGAGGCAAATCTTATATTTCTCAATATTTTAAGAGAAGTACTAAGTAGTCTCAAATTCCACTATGAGAATAATTACTGAAAGAAATTGCAATGTGTCGATTTGAGAACTAGAGAATTCCAGGTACCTTCTCATCTTCAGCCTAACTTTTCCGTAGAACAACCTCCAGACCAACAGTTTGCCATATTATAATGCACTCGTTCATCTTCTTTCACTAAAATAGTTGAAATTTATTTTATAAATTAAATGCACATACATTTCAGGTTTATATACTTATAAACAAGAGCAAAAAAAGAAAAACTTCAGTGTAAATCTAGAACTTGAAGGAGTAACATGTTAAACTTACATTTTCAAATTAGTTTATTGAATTTACTGATTTATAGCAGTTGTGTTATTATTTAAGGGTATTCAAAGAAAGAAATCTGGATCGGAAAGAATGGATAAATAACAAGGTCCTACTTATTGCACAGGAAACTATATCCAATATCCTGTGCCAATCCATAATGAAAATAATATTAAAAAAGAATTCATATATATATATATACATATAAGTGAACCACTGTGCTCAGTCTCTGTGGGGGTCTCTGGGTTCCGGTACACACAAAGTTTGTTTGAGTCCTCTAAGCATCTCTGGCGGGTAAGGGGTTTGATTCTAAATGCGATTTTCCCCTCCTACTGTCTTGCTAGGGCTTCTACTTTGCCCTTGGACATGGGGTATCTTTTTTTGGTGGGATCCAACATTCTCCAGTTCAATGGTTGTTCAGCAGCGAATTGCAGTTTTGGAGTTCTCACAGAAGATGAGCACATGTCCTTGTACTCCACCATCATCCAGCTCCTCTTAACAAAAGCAGGAGATAGTAAGAAGAGGTGGCAAGAATACAGAGAACGGTACAAAAAAAGATAATGACCCAGATAACCACGATGGTGTGATCACTCACCTAGAGCCAGACATCCTGGAATGTGAAGTCAAATGGGCCTTAGGAAGCATCACTACAAACAAAGCTAGTGGAGGTGATGGAATTCCAGCTGAGCTATTTAAAATCCTAAAAGATGATGATGTCAAAGTGCTGCACTCAATTTCCCAACAAATCTGGAAAACTCAGCAGTAGTCACAGGACTGGAAAAGGTCAGTTTTCATTTCAATCCCAAATAAAGGCAATGCCAAAGAATGTTCAAACTACCTCACAATTGCACTCATCTCACACGCTAGCAAAGTAATGCTCAAAATTCTCCAAGCCAGGCTTCAACAATACAAAAAATGTGAACTTCCAGATGTTCAAGCTGGATTTAGAGAAGGCAGAGGAACCAGAACTCAAATTGTCAACATCCATTGGGTCATAAAAAAAGCAAGAGAGTTCCAGAAAAACATCTACTCCTGCTTTATTGACTATGAAAAGATTTGACTGTGGATCACAACAAACCGTGGCAAATTCCGAAAGAGACTGGAATATCAGACCACCTTACCTACCTCCTGAGAAATCTATAAGCAGGTCAAGAAGCAACAGTTAGAACTGGATATGGAATAATAGACTGGTTCCAAATTGGGAAAGGAGTATATCAAGGCTGTATATTGTCATCCTGCTTATTTAACTTATGTGCAGAGTACATCATGCAAAATGCCAGGCTGGATGAAGCACAAGCTGGAATCAAGATTGCCAGGAGAAATATTAATAACCACAGATATGCAGATGACACCACCCTTATGGCAGAAAGTGAAGAATAACTAAAGAGCCTCTTGATGAAGGTGAAAGAAGACACTGAAAAAGTTGGTTAAAACTCAACATTCAAAAAACTAAGATCATGGCATTCAGTCTCGTCACCTTCATGGCAAATAGATGGGGAAACAATGGAAATGGTGAGAGACTTTATTTTCTTGGGCTCCAAAATCACTGCAGATGGTGACTGCAGCCATGAAATTAAAAGATGCTTACTCCTTGGAAGAAAAGCATGATCAACCTAGACAGCATATTTAAAAGCAGAGACATTATTTTGCCAATAAATATCCATCTAGTTAAAGCTATGGGTTTTCCAGTAGTCATATATGGATGTGAGAGTTGCACTATAAAGAAGGCTGAGCACCAAAGAATTGATGTTTTTGAACTGTGGTGTTGGAGAAGATTCCTGAGAGTCCCTTGGACTGCAAGGAGACCCAACCAGTTAATCCTAAAGGAAATCAGTCCTGGGTGTTCATTGGAAGGACTAATGCTGAAGCTGAAACTCCAATACTTGTGCCTCCTAATGCAAAGAACTGAATCATTGGACAAGACCCTGATGCTGGGAAAGACTGAAGGTAGGAGGAGAAGGGAACGACAGAGGATGAGATGGTTAGATGGCATTACAGACTCAATGGACATGAGTTTGAGTAAGCTCCAGGAGTTGGTGATGGACACGGAAGCCTGGCGTGCTGCAGTCCATGGTGTCACAGAGTCAGATACAACTGACCAACTGAACTGAACTACTGTGCTGAACAGCAGAAATTAGTACAACATTGTAAATCAATTATACTTCAATTTTTAAAAATCTGAAGCAGATAAAACCTAATTTATATCTTTATAAATTATGAGTTATAGCATATAATAATAATAACATATCAAGGACTTTCTCTGCATAAGAATTATTTAAATAAACTATGATCATTATGTAACCATTACCACAACTCTCTGAGTAGGTGCTATTAACAGTAGATATTTGCAAATAGAATCTAAGACTTAAAGAATTATTAACTTGCCTGAAGTCATAAAACCAGTGAACAGCACAGCGAGAATTATCAGTTAGTGTTAACTTTAAAGACACCACTCTTTAGTACCCATCATGTTTTGGTATAACTCTTATAAACATACAGCTGTAGAATTATACATACTGCCTTATCTTGGCTGATGTACAATTTAACCCACCAATTTCTCATGATGGGAAAATTTATGTCTTTCTATCCTCGGCCTTCAAGAGGAAGAGACACTAGTTGAAAAATTAGCTAGCGGTAAAGGTAGTGACAGTTTAGAACAATAAGTGTAGAAAAGGATCGTTAGATTTAAGGATACCATTTAAAAGGAATTTAGCAGAAAAATTACACTTTGGACTAACAGGCTAGTATTAAGAGTATAAACTAGATTAATTAGAAATATGGTTCCCAATAGGGAAGGCACTTAAGGTGATGCTTGGGCAAAAAGGAATATTGACTCTGAAGTTTAAATGGAGAACATCTCAGTAGATTGTTCAAATAATTCTAGAACTAATTCCAGAACTTGTATTTTGTCCATTATGGCCATCTTTGACTATACAAATCATCTATAGAGAATTTTGAGAGTTCTGTTGTATGTTCGTCTAAGAAATCTTAAAGTCTTTACACAAAATTCAATTTTATAGACAGACAATTATTTAAAGACAGATACTGATGAAGATGTATTCAAATTCATTGATACATCTTTAGTTATAAAATATATATAATTCTTTAGGTCATTAAGCTAACACTGACAACACGTAGAGAGAGTAGTGTTTTGAGACATGACCACATCTTCAATATAAGTGGTTGGCCTTCCAGGTGAACTACTTGAGCACATATCAGCACAAGTCCTTGGAGAAGCAATTATATGCTGAAGAGATTTAGCAGAGGAAGAACCTATCATGGACAAAGAAGAGGAGGTAGAGCAGACAGGCAGTCTTCAGAAGGAGGACTGTTTAGGAGGAGCCTCAGAGCAGTCCTAAGAATGTTTCCACCAGGCTGATGCGGAACTGAAGCCATGACTTAGAGGAATCCCATGTCCTGGAGGAACAGACCTGCACTAGTACCTGCAGAGCGTCCACTTATCAGTTGAGAACACCTAGAGAACAGGCAGTTTCAGCAGGAATGGAGTAGGGAATACAGAGGGCCAAGCCAAGGCTGTCTGTCAACCAGGAGCTGAGCTGCCTGTTTCTATGGCTGTTTCAAATGCAACATTTACATAAATATAAACATCTCAGTTGGTAAAGAATCTGTCTGCAATGCAGGAAACAGGGGTTCGAATACTCCAGAATACTACAGTATTCTGGCCTGGAGAATTCCATAACTGTATATTGTCCATGGGGTCGCAAAAGAGTCTGACATGACTGAGCAACTTTCCCTTACTTAAATATTTATATAAATATAAACATTTATATAAATATAAACATTCATATAAATATAAACATTTATATAAATATGCATACAGGTATATATATATTTATATATATAACTGTTTTTCATTGTGTTTTTACATTATATATATATGTGTATATACACATAATTATCTAATAATTATATACATAATTCAGTTCAGTTCAGTTCAGTTGCTCAGTCATGTCTGACTGAATCTCAGCATGTCAGGCCTCCCTGTCCATCACCAACTCCCAGAATTTACCCAGACTCATGTCCGAGTCGGTGATACCATCTCATCCTCTGTCGTCCCCTTCTCCTCCTGCTCCCAATCCCTCCCAGCATCAGAGTCTTTTAAAATAAGTCAACTTTTCGCATGAGGTGGCCTAAGTACTGGAGTTTCAGCTTCAAAATCAGTCCTTCCAATGAATACCCAGGACTGATCTCCCTTAGAATGAACTGGTTGGATCTCCTTGCAGTCCAAGGGACTCTCAAGAGTCTTCTCCACCACGTTCAAAAGCATCAGTTCTTCGGCGCTCAGCTTTCTTCACAGTCCAACTCTAACATCCATACATGACCACAGGAAAAACCACAGCCTTGACTAGACGAACCTTTGTTGGCAAAGTAATGTCTCTGCTTTTGAATATGCTTTCTAGGTTGGTCATAACTTTCCTTCCAAGGAGTAAGCAAGCGTCTTTTAATTTCATGGCTGCAATCACCAACTGCAGTGATTTTGGAGCTCCAAAAAATAAAGTCTGCCACTGTTTCCACTGTTTCCCCATCTATTTCCCATGAAGTGATGGGACCAGATGCCATGATCTTCATTTTCTGAATGTTGAGCTTTAGGCCAAATTTTTCACTCTCCTCTTTCACTTTCATCAAGAGGCTTTTTAGTTCCTCTTCACTTTCTGCCATAAGGGTGGTGTCATCTGCATGTCTGAGGTTATTAGTATTTCTCCCGGCAATCTTGATTCCAGCTTGTGTTTCTTCCAGCCCAGCGTTTCTCATGATGTACTCTGCATATAAGTTAAATAAGCAGGGTGACAATATACAGCCTTGATGTACTCCTTTTCCTATTTGGAAAGTTGTTCCATGTCCAGTTCTAACTGTTGCTTCCTGACCTGTGTATAAGTTGCTCAAGAGGCAGTTCAGGTGGTCTGGTATTCCCATCTCTTGAAGAATTTTCCAGTTTGTTGTGATCCACACAGTCAAAGGCTTTGGCATAGTCAAGAAAGCAGAAATAGATGTTTTTCTGGAACTCTCTTGCTTTTTCAATGATCCAGCAGATGTTGGCAATTTGATCTGTGGTTCCTCTGCCTTTTCTAAAACCAGGTTGAACATCTAGAATTTCACTAAAAAGTAGGAGTCACAAGAGATGCTGGTCCAATCCCTGGGTCAGGAAGATCCCCTGGAGTAGGAAATGGCTACCCACTCCAGTAATCTTGCCTGGAAAATTCCTTGGACAGAGGAGCCTGGCAGGCTATAGTCAATGGGGTCACAAAGAGTCAGACACGACTGAGCAACTGAGCACACACACATTAAAACAAAAGTATAATCATTAAGACTAGTTCTGTTTACAGGGCTCAAACTCTCATGACACTCCATCTTTCTCTTTTTCATGGCTGGTGGTTTAGTCGCTAAGTCATTTCCGACTCTTGCAACCCCATGGACTGTAGCCCATCGGGCTCCTCTGTCCATGGGATTTTCCAGGCAAGAATACCGGAGTGGGTTGCCATGACCTTCTCCAAGGGATCCTCCCAACCCAGGAATCAAACCCGGGTCTCCTGTATTGCAGGCAGATTCTTTACCGACTGAGCCATGAGGGAAGCCCTTTTCAAAGCCTCGTTTTCATGGTTGTGACTAATTTTCAAATTTCTGCCACAGAATGTTGGGTGCAACTGACATCACAGATGAAGAAGCAACTCGGTCACTGACATTTTCCTGGAGAAAACTGCCATCTTCACTCCATGCTTAGGCAGGTCCTTCAGGCATGAACTCGGAGCTCTAGATTCCCCTCTCCTCTTCTTTCTATTACTTCCATTTCATTCTTTGGCAGAAATAAAAGTACTCTAAGCCTATTACCCACCCCCTTAAAAAAAATGTGGAGGAAAAGAACTTTTGAAAGAAACCGCCTTTTTAATCTATTTTCAGTCTGCTTTAATTTATCTGTCAAAGAAGAGAGATGAGATTTATGCTGCTGATTCCAACGTGTTGCATGAAGTGGTAAATATCAGCACTAGAATTTGGATTTAAATAGGCTTAGGTTTGAATGCCAGCTCAGTGGCATATGAATTATGTGACACGGGACAAGTTTCTTATTATCTTTCTTCACCTGTAAGATGGGCATAAAATATTACCTATAGAAGTGTCAAGGGGATAAGAAATAATTTATGCAAATGGCACATTACCTGGCACATTACCACATTTTGAGTAAGTACTCAGTAAACTTTCTGTTAAAAGATTATCAATTTTTTCATGAAATGATTTCAAAATTATGGGACCATATGAATAGTAAGTAACACTTAAAGACATGACACCTTCTTGGAAATTTTTCTCAGAAACATTAAAAAAGTCCATCTGTATTCTTAGTCCATGCTAATTTTGTTATTTATGAACATTTTTATCTTAATAGCAAAAACAACAGAAATATTTAAGCACATATTAGCATTCAGACTTATGGTTTGCAAACCAGACAGTTGAAATGGAACTATTCCTTTCATTCCCCACTTTAAGAAAAAAAATGAAAAACTATCTTGAGCAAATTATGTGTAAAACAGCAGCAAGGTCTGTCAGGCAGTAACAGTGTCTTCTTCCTAAAAACAATGGTTCTCACCCAGTGTTTAGACTCATGAGGAATTAGCTCTAAAATTAGAATTACATCCAGATTCTGTGATAGAACTTTTGAAAAATGACTCTCAATTTGGAAATTACATTTGAAAGAAAGGGTGAATGTCATAGCTTTAATGTTTATTTACTATTTTTATCTAGCCATGGGCAATAATATTTCCAGATACCCAAATGACAAAATAGATAGAAACTTGATTCAAATTTAGAGAGAATGATTATCCCACGCTGGTTCAACAGAACAATTAAAATACATTCCTCATCTTACATGAATTGTATTTAATACTGTATTCAACTTGAGAATTGTAAAATAGCATAAATCCTAAATATAAAAACAACCAACCCCACTTATGCTTCTCAGCACTCAGATCACATATAAGCATGAAAATGTGTTCTGGGAAGATCAAATTTCCCATCTAGTTGTCTAAAGGACATTAACCCTCCATTATTTATTGGGTCTATAATAAAAGAAATTCCTGCATGGACCCCAAAAAGAAAAAAAAAATTGTCATGGTTCCCAGGGAGAAAAAATAAAAAGCAAGGATTATCCTTGAAAGCAAAGAAGAGAATAGATTTTTTGTCTTTTTTTTTTTTTTTTTAACCAAGTTGTCAGAGGAGTTGCCATGGGCACCAGTGGGGGCCTCAGTTTAAATGTCAGATTTCTCTTCAACTACTGTCTTTTTAGCATTTTTTCTTTGTTACTCTGTTTTCTCCTCCACCTTATTTTTTTCAGGATTTAAATAAACATTTTTTTGTTTTAGTATTCTTGAAGTATCTTTTTTTATTCCCCAAAAGACAAAAAAAATTTTGCATTTAAGTGAGTGATCATTGCTTCATTGCACCCATATTTACATGATGTAACAGAAGTGAAAGCATTTAAATCATACAGAGGTATCCAAACACAGCCAAGTAGGGTTAGTCACTAGAAATAACAGAATTTAACCACATTAGCTATCATTACACAAATGCTACTATATGGCATATGGTGTATTCCATTATTTACTTGATAGAGTGTGCGTGTGTGTATGAGAGAGATAGAGAGAAATAAGGAAATATCCATGAAAAGGCAAATGAGAAAGTCAAAAATCTTATTCTTGACTTCCCTGCAGTCCAGGGGATTGGAATGTGGCCCCTCCACTGCAAGGGACACAGATTCAATCCCTGGTTGAGAAGTTAGGATTCCACATGCCACGTGGCATTGCCAATAAATAAATAAATAAAAGCTTAAAACTAAGTTACTGTCTTAAAAAAAAATCTTATTCTTAAGGGCAAGACTGATATGGGCTAGTCACAGTGAGTATTTAAACTCATATAGCTTACATCCAAGTTTAAAAGTTTAAATCTAAGTTTCTAAAAATGGTGTTAGAAAATCAAGTTGCCTGATCTGGCAGGAGCAAACAGAAATGACTATTTTTATTCTTCAGGAAAATGGATTGGCAAGTTGATTTGGTTCCTAGGCTTTCATTGTCTAGAAAGCAGAACCAAATTCAACTGTCTGTCTGCCCTGTGCTTTTACTCCTCCCCTTTGAAAAGCTGGGCATTCACATTTTGCATACTTTTTGCTAGTGTTAACATTCAAATAAACATACTGACCGCAAGCAACTTCATGAATAGGGAAGGCCGGCAAGTGGAGGGATTTATATCTCTGTCGATAGGATTGTGTCAGGCACTGTCCTGTGGGTCCCCAGCATGACTGCCACCATTTGCATAAGTGAAGGCCCTCTTCCCATTGGAGGGAAAAGGAGAAAGCTACATGTCTGTCAACTAAATGCCTGTGGGCTAATCACCACAGAAAAATCCATGGATTATGTGAGTGGATTTGAATAACCCTGGAGGAGAAGGGAGGTACAGAAGTACTGAGTCATCTATTTAACCTCCCTACAGATCAGTCTCTGTTTACTTCCTACTCAAACAGTCCAATGTCGTCAAATTAAGAGACTTTTAGGTTTCATTGCTATAGGACAAATTAGACTGGTAAACTGTGGAAACTGGATGGTCCCACAACTTCAAGGAAAATGGTTATACACGAGTAACTCCTTAGTAAAACTAACAATATATCAACCACAGAGCAGCAGCTAAAATACTACTCTCTTAATAGTGATAAACTGCTATTGTACCATATTTCAGAAAACTGCTTTGCAAAGTATACAGCAACATGATGCTTTCATTTCGCCAGGCAGGAAGGAAAGTAGGCGCCATCCAAGGGAAAGAAAGGAACTCGAGAAGATGCCATTTTGAATTCCCTTCCTGCCAGAAGGAAGTCCTAGCAGAGTGATCATCCATTTTTATCTTTCGTTTTCTATCTTGTGTTACTAAGAAAGAAGCATCCTCTTACACATAAATAATTCAGAACTTTGGTCAAGTATGTATTGAAGGCTATGCTGTGAGCTGTGTTGCAGGTAAAAGAGAAAAATAAGACAAAGGGAGAAACAAGTGTGAAAACTTGAAAGCAGGAAAATCTAGAACTAAATGTACAGCTGTGCTGTATAGATCATCCAGAGCTACAGGACTTCCCATATGGGGGAATGTCTGTCAAGGTTGAACTGATTCAGCGGCTTCAAGGCAGTAATGGGATAAGGCATAGGGCCTAAAGCTGTGTGTCCACATACTTGACTATTTACATTTAAATTTACATATAAGTAAAAATAAAATTTAAATATAAGTTCCTCACTCACAACGTGTGGCTATGTAGCTACAGAACATTTCCATCATGCCAGAAAGTTCCACAGCAGAATCCTAAAGGATGGGTTTGATTTGATGTAGTGAAAAGGCCAGGTTTGCACTCTCTAGCATGGGAACTATGTAAACACAGAACAGTGGAAAGGAATTGACATTAAGTTCCTGAGCAAAGGAGAAGACTAGATTGACAGGAAGAGAAATTTCTATATTGGAAAGTGGAGGGGAAAAAAATACTAGAAAGACGTCACCTAAAGGCAGACAGATTCAGGGAACAAGGAAACACCGTGACAGAAGCTGTATTCAAGGATGATGGTTCAGACAGCAGCGTGACTGGATCAGGGAAGGCAGCATCTAAAGATCCGGAGATTTCTTCTGGGGCTGCCCCCATAACCTCCCTGTGCAAAGATGATGGTTTACACCAGAGGAGTGACAGTAAATGGGAGGAAAGGATAAATGCTTTTTAATTCTTAAGAAAAGTAATCTCTAGAAATTGGGAGTGGGGAGAGGTCATACACGATCACTTCAAGTTTGTCAACAAGCGTCTAGGAGAACTGTAAGCTTTCAACACAGATGTAGGAATATGCTAGTGGTTCTCAGTCCTTCACTCCCTCTGTAGAGCCCATGAGCCCCCACACTTCACTTTCACACCTTCCAAAGTGATGATTTCACGCCTCCCCTCTTGTATTGACATTCCTCTGCCTCTGCATCCTTCTCCATCAACTGATGATCTTGTCTCTCACTTTTCTGGGAAAATAGAAGATGTTATGTGGGATCTCCTCCTTCCTCCCACAGGCAGCCAGCTGCTTTATGCCCCAGCCACTGGCTTCCTTTTTCCTTCTCAGTGAAGAAAGTGACCCTCCTCCTCTCCAAGGCTAGCTCTGGAGCCCCCCTCCTACTCACTCAAAGTGAAATTACCCCTCCTCTCACTCTGTTATTGATCTCCTCTGGCTTCTTTCCTGCTGCACAGAGACAACGCGCTGGGTTATGAACTTGACCTTTCCTTTCCCCACCCCCGCACTGTCCATCAGCCAACTGCTGGATGAGACTGATCCTCACCTTCAGCTTCAAGGTGGAAGCAACTCGAGTAATGTTCTTCCCCTACACACAGCTACTGATTTGGACAGAGGCAGGAACTCTGACTCTGGCCATTTAGAAATTTCCCTGCACATTGTGATTGATTATGCTGATCCAATCAGAGTGAATGGCAGGACTTCTGTTTCCTACCACTCTGGTCTGCATGCTCTAAAGACATGAAAGCCAGAACTACTGATATTTTGCTATTATAATAAAAGCTAAAACCGAGTATAAAGAAAAATGTCAAGAACTATAGAACTGAGAGATGCAGAAAAATACAGTTGGAATCCTTAATTCTGGATGTTTTCAATTACATGAATCATTCCAATTTTTGCTTTTAGAGTTTAAGCCAATTTGAATTGGAATTTCTGCCACTTACAGCCAAAAGCAAGGTAACTGGTGCATAAAGTATCTCCAATTCAAATGCATCTTTCCATGACCTCTTGTACCCCTGTAGTTTTGCTCCTCAATGTCAGCTACTTGGGCTCCCCTTTAATATTCTTCTGAACTGTAGTTACCATCAGCACCAATTACTCCATATGAAATCCAAAGATCACTTCTTTTGATTCATTTCGCTTGATTTCTCAACTGCATTCCAGAATTCAACACAATCAACAGTTCTATCACAAAATATTTTTCTCCCCATCTTCAATGAAACAGTATCCTTTTTGATTTTCTCCAGGCACACACTATCAGGGTTCAGTTGAAAAAAATAGAAATCACTTTGGCACGTAAAAGATAAACGGATGTAATACAGGAAAGTAGGTGCTGTCCAAATGATGGAGAGGTTGGAGGATTGGGTTCTCTCTAAGTCCTGAGATGAATCCCAGAATAATGCTTCAGAGTCATCACACTCAGGACTTCGGATAATCAGAAAGTCATCCTGGAATTCTTGTCTCCAAGAATATGTTTTAACCCATAAATATCACCATCATCCTCTTACTTTCTTTATCCCAAATCCTAGGAATCAACCTCGAGTTCTCTCTTCTTGCTCATTCTCTGTATCCAATCAATTAACACATCAGTCAATCTACCTCTGAAATAAATCCTGCATCTACCATTTTTCATCATCTCTGCCACCAGCATCCTCCATAATTTTTCATCTGGGCTATGGACAGAGCCTCTTAACTGATCATTCTGGATCAGCTATTTCACTCATACTCTGCATAATATCCAGAATGGTTATCTTACAATCAATATTAAACTGTAAAACTTTCTTGCCCAAAGTCCTATAGCAGTATTCAGTTACACCACCAATAAAATCCCAGTCTCTTATCCTCTGCTTGAACTAGTTCTGCTCACCTATCTAACCTTCTCATATCTTTACCCTTTGTCAATGGTCCTCCACACACACTCGCCTCGTCATTTTCTTAGGACATACCAACCTGACCCCACATTAGGGCCCTCACTTTCCCTCTGCTGAAGATATTCACAGAGCTGTCATCTGATCATTCAGCTTTCAGCAGTTTCATAGAATGGTCTCTAATTTCCAAATCTGATTTCCTTCCCACTCTGTATCCCATCACCCTGTTTATTATCTTTATTGCAACCTCACCATTTGAAATTCTCCAGCTTATTTCCTATTAATTCCAAGAAAGCAATGATTGGTTTGGCATCCTCTCCTCCACATCTAGCAGCTCATCTTGAGCTACAGTACACACTCCATAAATGTCTGTTGTATGCTAGATTGAATTCTTGGCAAACAGCCACAAACATTTAAATAAGTGCTTAGAATCCCAGATGTAGATTTACCTGGGGTCATGCTGTCTGGGAGGTAGCACAGTATATGACAAAACTTCTCATTCCTCTGTGGAGATGGGACTCTCTTCTGCAACAGGCATGGGGACAGCCAGAGTTCAGAATGGCAAATTAAAACTAGGGAAAACCAGCACTTACTACTAAGATCTGAGGAGAAGGGAAGCTGTATCCCTTTATATTTGAGAAAAATATTAGCCAACATTATTCTGATTTCCAAAGTTCACTGACGATAGAAAATGGTTTAACTTATAAACCAACTCCATGATATCACAGTTGCTGCTGCTGCTGCTAAGATGCTCCAGTAGCATCTAACTCTGTGCAACCCCATAGACGGCAGCCCACCAGGCTCCACCGTCCCTGGGATTATCCAGGCAAGAACACTGGAGTGGGTTGCCATTTCCTTCTCCAGTGCATGAAAGTGAAAAGTGAAAGTGAAGTTGCTCAGCCGTGTCCGACTCTCAGCGACCCCATGGACTGCAGCTCACCAGGCTACTCCGTCCATGGGATTTTCCAGGCAAGAGTACTGGAGTGGGATGCCATTGCCTTCTCTGGGTGATATCACAGAGGCCTACATAAAATAAACCAGAGTCTTTCTAGCATTCAGAAACTCTTTAAATTACAGAAAGTTATCCTCTAACTAGAATGCAAAAGAATGAAAATTATCCTAAGTGATTCCTGAAAGAGGAAAGTGTAAATTTGAAAAGATATAATGTTTAGAAGCTTAGGAAACCAAATGACTTTGCAAAGAGTTCTAGATGTAGGGTGTGTAAGAAAGAGAGGAGATCCACGTTTTAAGAATTACCACCATATTTGCTAAGGAAGACTAAGACCTCTTGGAAGGACTGGTTCTTAGTCTGGATTGGTGGCATTTCAGAAAGTCTCCAAATGTAAGTGAATTGGCTGGCAAGAAGAGGAATCCTTCCAGAAACTTCACCATATTTAGGGGACAGTAATAGCTCCTGATGAGAGGAAAATTGGGCTTCTCTAGAATACATCAACCAACAATCAGTCTTGGATTGGTTGTGTTTCAGAGAAAATCCTAACTCAGGTTAGCAGACAGACTATAGAATGCTTTCATTCCTAGGGCCCAGTTTTAATCAGAATAATATTATTATTACTTCCTACTTGTGTGTGCATTGATATTTTCTGTACAAGTTCATGGTGTTAACACACTTTGTTTCAGTCAGTAATATAAGCTTCACCTAAATCCTTCTATTTATAGCATATCATAATGACTATTATGATCCTTAAAATGACTACCAAAATTTGTACATTTTTATTTACTCTTCTCAAAACTAAAGATAATTAAGTCTTTATTTCCTCTCAACCGTCAAGCTTCCTTACTCTACCAGGAGATTGATGTTATTGTTAATTACATTTTCCCCTTTGCCTTTACATATATCTCTGTAATTATTTTTCTTTTAATTGAAATATATTGGACATGTAACAGTGTGAAAGTTTAAGGTATATGATATGTTAGTTTGATGCATTTGTATATTGCAATGTCACTGTAGTGATAGTACCTCTATATCTTTCTTGGCTCCATCTTCTCTTGCTTTCATTTTTTTCTTTCTGAGTTAAAGTTTCTTTTCTTTCCAAGATTAAGTTCTACTCTTTCTGGGTCCTAGATACCCTCCCATATTTTCATGAACCTCTTCCTTTCAATTATCTTTTCCTTTCCTGGAGTACTTTGTCTCTTGTTTACTCATGTTTTCAAAGGTCCAGAGAATACTTAACGGAACTTCCAGCCAAACTGATCTCTAAAGACAGCAAGGCATTGCCTGAACAATTAGAAGTATTTATTGCAAAAGTTAGCTCAGGTTTCTGTGGGTAACTACTCATATAATTAGCAAGATATAAAGTGGCAATCTTCCATGAAGTAGACAGCACCCTCAAGTGAATATAAAAACACTTCTTAGCATTGGAATCTCTTTCTAGAATTTAAGTATCACTTTTTCTCAATATGACAACATATCTCAACATTTTTATCTCTCACTAGTAAGCTAACAGCCCTCACATCACCACTTGAGATAGTCCAAGCTTCAATGTTTTTCAGTTGCCTTTGAAAAGAAAACTTGGTTTTATCCAAACTAATTATACTACTTTATCCTTAATCTTCCCAATACATGATTTTTTGTCCCTTTAGGTCCTAAAATTTTTTACCTACACCAATGAATTTAAAATAACAAATATTAAGACCTTTTGTCAAACCTTAATTCAATTGATTCTGTAGTCATTGATATTATTCCCTATAAATTATCTTATATGAATTCAATAATTCCACATTCTTAATTTCCCCTAACTCTTTGACCCTTCCTTAAAAGTGGGAAACCCTCAAGACAGCATTCTCCAAACATTCATGCTCAGGGCTCATATGGTCCCATGTCAGATGAATCCCAGAGTTCTACCTAGATTCCTGAAATCCCTTCTAATCTCCAGGTCCATGGCTTCAGTGCCTGCTGGCTCTCTTCCTCCTTCACTTCAAAACCACATGGTCTCTCCTCCTTAAGTACATGATGTCCTTTAAAAGCAAAATCTCCATGGGAAGATGCGAGTTATCTCTAAGTATTTAGAGAACCAGTGTATAGAGGAAAAACTAGACACCATATGAAATATCACAGGAGGGCACCTGTACAAATGACTTGAAGTCTCAGTGAGGTACATTTTCAGTTGCTTTATTTAAAAGCTTTATAAAACTTATCAGTCTAAAAATGGAAGGTTTTATAAGAAATTTTAGAGTAATTTGTATTGCTGCTAAATCACTTCAGTCGTGTCCGACCCTGTGCGACCCACAGATGGCAGCCCACCAGGCTCCCCTGTCCCTGGGATTCTCCAGGCAAGAACACTGGAGTGGGTTGCCATTTCCTTCTCCAATGCATGAAAGTGAAAAGTGAAAGTGAAGTCGCTCAGTCATGTCCGACTCTTCGCAACCCCATGGACTGCAGCCTACCAGGCTCCTCCATCCACGGGATTTTCCAGGCAAGGGTACTGGCGTAGGTGCCGTTGCCTTGTCTGGTAATTTGTATTAGATGTTTAATTAAGGATATACCTATTGCTGCCATTAAACTTACAGAATTTGTGACTTTTTATTGCATCAATAATTTGTTTCTAATAAAATTGAAATATTGTAGTCTCAATAAGATTAATTAAATGACAATACCTTTAACTTATATGTCATATATCAGATATGTCATATATCAAATGGTTGGATGGCATCACCAACTCAATGGATATGAGTTTGAACAAGCTCTGGGAGATGGTGAAGAACAGGGAGGCCTGGTGTGCTGCAGTCCACTGGGTCACAAAGACTTGGACTTGACTGAGTGATTGAACAACACAAATATCAGATAAAATTATGAATTCATATTAGCATTTTCTTTTCCTTTACCTTGAGGAGGCAATAATTTCTTAGCATACAAAACAGCATTAATCATAAAGAAAATAATGCTGTATTAAATGTCATTAAAGTTGAGAACCTTTTAAATAGTGAGGTTCTGTTCATCAAAAATACCATTGAGAGATTGAAAAGACAAGCCACACATTAAAAGAAGATATTTACAAAATCTTCTACAATATATACAAAATTATGCAAGGGACTCTTGTCCTGCTAAACAGCTCAAAATGAAAAGGCAAGCTTTTCTAAGATGGCATATCTCATCATCCATAGAGTGTGATCTTTATATTTAAATGAAGATTCAAGTGGAGTTACCTCTGTTCCACAAGAACAGAGTGATCATGAAGACCACATTATCAGCAGAAACTAAAGGGCATTATCTGGCCTTTAGGTTTGAATCCTAGTGAAATATTACAGTGTCACACTTGGCACATGTATTTACTATTTTAGATGAAAAAAAGATACTTACCAAGTGGAATAATTGCTACACTTTTCCTGTTGCTATAACACAGTACAATTCTAGGATATTTTATTCAAAACGATTATTATTACCTTTCTTAGTAAGTGCAATTCAGACACAAGATGTTCAGATGGAATATAGGTGAGAAGAACCATTAGTTTTGCCTGAATTGCTCTTCCTTTTGTTTCTTGGACTATTACCTTTTATGATGGCTGTTAACATACTCTAACCCTGCATTCTCAGTAAGTCTTTTGTTTTTAATAGTTACATTTTTTAACTTACATAAGCGTTCATTTAAACATTTTCAGCAATCATCTCCTAGTAGTATCAGACTGTTAGTTAAGCAGGAATCTACTGCTTGAACAGTTTTCCTGTCACTAAGGCTCCAAATCTGCTCTAACCTAAAAGACTACTTTCTGGTGCTACAAACCTCAAACATCAAAGACCATTCATACAATTATCACTTGAGATTCTGTGACTAAATTCCTCTCTTTAAGACTAAAGTCCTCTGAACTCATAGTACAATTAATGATTTTCCCTATTTTTGCCAAGAACAAAAATAGTAGTGAGTGACGATTGTTTGCTACTGTATGTTATAAGACACAAGAAGAAAGCCACCTACTATTATTCTCTCTATTTGACAGATGAAGGCACTAGGGCACAGGCTGGTTACATAGGGCCCATTTGGGCAAACTGGTTTGACCAAACGGTGAGTGGGAGAGCGAGAATTTGAGTCTCTCATCCCCTTCCTTTAATTTTAGGAAATTGTTTCGCTTGTTATGGGTGAGCTTTTCAGATACCACCTCTTTTTGTCTGAGTCCTGAACCAGTAGAAAATAAAATAGTAAAGACAAATGGGAAATTGATTACTGTAAAACCCTGATATGCTGTGACCCATGATATTGTGAATATAGGACATATGAATGTTTTTTGGCTCTCTCCCTTGCCTAAAATTTGCTTTTGGATTGAGAGGGTCTAAAGCTTGCCCACCTCCTCAGAATGATGTTAGATGAGTCTACTAACACTAATTGAAAGATGAGACACTCATCTAACTTGGCCAATGTAACATTCACTATAAGAAGGGAAACATGATTTGAGGTTTTGAATGTAAATATGACTGAATTCAAAGCCCATGTCCTTTCCAACTTATAAACTATCAATATTTCTTTTGGTTCTTTGTATATAATGGATGCTGCTATTATAAAACAGTTTATTAATACTTTGGAAGGGAATGTATCATATATTTTATAATTTACTTCTTATCCAGATGAAATACTAACAAATTCTATCTATAATTTCCTGTAAAAATAAATTTTTACTTTTTTTCTACTCAGCTCAGCACACACTTTAAAATCAAGTGGTCAATAGTAAGTGGGGAATTGGGAAATTCTTTGAAATAAATATAATTTATCAATTATATATATTTAATTTAATATATAATAAATAAATAAAATATATAAATATAATGTATCAATTATCAATTAATTCTAATGTTTATTATTTATCAACTAACTCCTGAAAAGTATTTTTATCAAATGTATTTTATTTTAATATTTAAAAATCTTAATTACCACAAGTTGATCTTACATATTTAATAAGATTAAACTGCTATACCAAATGAGCAAAAAATGTATCCCTGTGTTATCAAATGTACCAAGGACTTCAGTCTAGAATAGAAAGAAGAATCATTCAGATTCAATTTTGAATGAAATGTTTGTTACGCCTCCATAAAATCTCCTAATTAATTTTATTTGCTCTTAAATAAACATTCTAATTTACTAATTTAGAAAGAACAACAAAGAAAATAACAAAATTAACTTGATAACCTCATCAGAATATTTCCTGATAATATGTGTCCTCAGACTGAAGAAATGAATTTATAAGACACTGGCAATTGTATTTAATATTATTATTTAATAGTGACTTTTAAACATACTATTTTTGATTTTTCTTTAACTGAATGTAAGGACTATTAGTTTTTATTCTTATTTGTACACACCTATCATTGAATATTAATTAACATTACAAAGTTATAAAACCAACTTATCAAATAAATCACACACACAACAGTTATACTTTAATCCTAGAATGAAAATTTAAATCAAAAAATTAAAATCTAAACCTCTTATTTTATTCTCTTTTTATCACATTAATTTCTCCCAATCCCAGCACTTCTCCTCAAAGTTGTCCCACCACCCCTCACCTGAAGCCTGTGAAGAAAGCTGAGCGCCGAAGAATTTATGCGTTTGAACCGTGGTGTTGGACAAGACTCTTGAGAGTCCCTTGGACTGCAAGGAGATCCAACCAGTCCATCCTAAAGGAGACCAGTCCTGGGTGTTCATTGGAAGGACTGATGCTGAGGCTGAAACTCCAATACTTTGGCCACCTCATGCGAAGAGTTGACTCATTGGAAAAGACCCTGATGCTGGGAGGGATTGGGGGCTGGAGGAGAAGGGGGCGACAGAGGATGAGATGGCTGGATGGCATCACCAACTCGATGCACATGAGTTTGTGTGAACTCCTGGAGTTGGTGATGGACAGGGAGGCCTGGTGTGCTGCGATTCATGGGGTCACAAAGAGTTGGACACGACTGAGCGATTGAACTGAACTGAACAGATATCTGGTCCTCAAAAGTTCTTTCCAGTCAAGATTCAAAACTAAAGAACAAGTGAAATTGAATTTAATAGACATTTAAAATTGAATTTCAAAAGTGGTCCAGATTTTTTTTTTAAATAACACATTAAAAAGATAATTTCTTCCCTCTTCTCCCTAGAAACCACCCAAAATAAGAAGAAAAGTAAATGAATGCAAATTCCATCTACAATAAAAGATTTCTACAAACCAGAACTACACAATTTGATAAAGCGTTCTTAAACGCAGAGAAGGCCAACTGGGGTACACGGTGACTCATGAGAGAATGTCTCAGACCACAAGACTTTAAGTAAGAAGAGTGTTTGACATATAAGATCAACAATGGCTTGTTTGGAACAAGAACAGAGACACAAGGATGTGGGGGAGCCTGAAAGTGAGAGTCATTCAGTCCTATCTGACTCTTTGTGACCCCATGGACTACACAGTCCATGGAATTCTCCAGGCCAGAATACTGGAGTGTGGAGCTGTTCCCTTCTCCAGGGGATCTTCCCAAACCAGGGATCAAACCCAGGTCTCCTGCATTGCAGGTGGATTCTTTACCAGCTGAGCCACAGGGAAGCCCTGAGGAAGCCTAGACCCAGTTTACCATAAAATTTTGAGAAGCAGAGAAGATGGCACTAAATGAGGATCTACATAGCCAACCAGATGTGCAAAAAGGCATCAGTCAGTTGGACAGGAGAATTGAGGAAAAATAAAAGTGAAAAAAAAATTACTTACAAACATAACTGCATATCATGGGAGAATTTCTACTTGTACAGTCTTGGCCTCATCTCCACACAGACATTTTGCAAAGAGCTGATTCATAAATATTTATCTCATTCAAAAGAGAGTATTAATTAAAGAGAAAGCAGAGTAGATCTAGTATGAAGATTAGAAGATTAGGGAAGAAAGGAAATAGAAAAATCAAGCAAAATATATTAGCCCCCAATTGTTATCACATTACATCATAAATTTATTTAAAGTTATAATTTTGCCACTTGCAGCAACATGGATGGACCTAGAGACTATCATACTGAGTGAAGAAAGTCAGATAAAGGAAGACAAATATTGTATGATAGTACTCATATGTAGAATCTAAAAAACAATACAAATGATATACAAAACAAAAAGAGACTCACAGACATAGAAAACTAAAGGAGAAAGGAAGGGAAGGAATAAATTAGGAGTATGGGATTAACAGATATAAACTCTTGTACATAAAATATATAACAAGAATTTACTGTATGGCCCAGGGAACTATATATTTTATAATAATTTATAATGGAAAATAAACTTAAATATATATATATATATATAACTGATTCACTTCACTGTACACCTGAAACTAACACATTATACATTAACTATACATCAATCAAAAAATATATATAAAGAAAAAGAATAAACAGGATAATGTCAATAATAAGAACAGAATGGAAACTAGCTGTCCAGATACTGAAATATTTCATAAAAACCATACCATTTTCATAAAACCTTAAGAATGTGTGATATTTATCCATGACTGGAAAAAATAAATCAATAAAACAGAGATGAAAACTACATATTAGAATTAGATCTAATATGTACATGAATGTAGTATGATAAAAATAGGATTTCAAATGGGGAAGATGGGTTATTTAATGAAGGATTTTCAGACAACTTGGCAGATACATAGAAAAAAATCGAGATTTATCCATAACCCATGTATTACACAAAATAAATTCCAAATATATCAAAGATTTAAAAATGAAATTACCTTGCTCCTGCTCAGTCACATCCATCTCTTTGCGATCCCATGGACTGTAGCCTGCCAGTCTCCTCTGTTCATGGGATTCTCCAGGCAAGAATATTGGAGTGGGTTGCCATTTCTTCCTCCATGAAATCTTCCCAACCCAGGATCCAACTCATGTCTCCTGTGTTTCTTCATTGCAGGTTCTTCCCAGTTGAGCCACCAGGAAAGCCCAAAGATACCTAAAAATACTAAAAACAGCATAAAATAATTAATAATCTCAGAAAAAGGAAGACTTTCTGAGTGTGTTGCAAAACTCAGAAGCTATAAACAAAATAACTGCATGAAAATTTAAATTTTCTGCATGCAAAAATTGTAAAAATCAAAAGACAAATGAAACGCAGAAAAAAATAACTTACAAAAAACTAATTTACTTTTATATATGAATTTTGCCAATCAATAAAATAATAATCTAATAGAAATGAGCAACGTAAAAAAGAATTAGGCAGTTTATGGAAAGAAAACACAAATGGCTCTCAACATACAAAAGGCACTCAACTTATTTAATAACAAGAAAAAACAAAGTAAACTATAGATCCAAAGTACCATATATTTTATTTATGTATAGTCTCATCTAATTATATTTTTGTCTAGTAGTAATTTCACAACCTTTATCAAAATTATAAATTTTCAGACCCTTTATTTCAACAATTCTACTAGGAGTCTATCCTACTGACTTTGTGACATAGGAGAGCAATGGAACATGTTGCACGATGTTTATTATAACATTTATTGTATAAGATTGACAAAAATTGCCAAAATCTATACCAAATCTCTATCCTGAAGGTTGGTTAAATAATTGCTGGCATATTCCTAAAATGTATACAATGCAGACATTTAAAACATTGATTCTATTAAACATTTGGTCTGGAAAACAAGGTTGTATTGCACATTGTTACTATTACTGGTTGTAATTTATTGTATGTATTCTTACTGTATACATAATACAATAATGTATACTTATTGTATATGTAATATTATATCTATATGATCACATTATATATAATATATTATAGGTAAGTTATGTAAATAGTTATATATTTGATGTATTCATAGTGATACATATGTACATATATGTATTCTATATGCACACACAATATCATTAGTATATGCAAAACAACAGTTGCTACTGGTTGCCTTTGAAAGAAGTATTTTGTACTATTTGTATTACCAATGCCACAAATAATTAGATGAATTTTTAGTTACAAATTTACAGTTTTAATTAAACAAATATCACTGATGAAAGCTCTCTTCCCTTTGATTTCTCTTTCTTGGGTTCCTGTACTCTTTCCTCTGTGCATGAAGTGAGTAGAGAAAAGTGAAGCTGGTTGGGATGACAAATAGTCTCTCTTAGGTAGAAAAAGATCAGATTCAGAAAAAAAATAGAGCCATAAAATTTGAAATATTTCCTGGCTAGCAGTCTGCCAATCCGTATATTAAAAAAAAAAAAAAAAAAATGAAAGGTGTTCCAGACTCCAAGGTCAGGATAAGACACAGAAAAGGAAAAACTGCTGGGAAATTTATGTTTGGTACGGCTCCTTTTTTAATTTCTCTGGTTCTTTAAGCTGAAACCTGCACACATCAGCAATACTTCCCAAGCCAAACTGCCTTCATTTATGAAGAAAGAGAAGAAGGTGGGCCCTTCATTCCAGAATCTGGTCCTGCAGGCATCTCTATGGGGGTGACTGTATCTCTTGTTATTCTCCTTTATTACTGTAAGCCCAAATTGCAATTTAGCTTAATCAGATCAGATCAGATCAGATCAGTCCCTCGGTCGTGTCCGACTCTTTGCGACCCCATGAATCGGAGCACGCCAGGCCTCCCTGTCCATCACCAACTCCCGGAGTTCACTCAGACTCATGTCCATCGAGTCAGTGATGCCATCCAGCCATCTCACCCTCTGTTGTCCCCTTCTCCTCCTGCCCCCAATCCCTCCCAGCAATGAATCAACTCTTCGCATGAGGTGGCCAAAGTACTGGAGTTCCAGCTTTAGCATCATTCCTTCCAAAGAAATCCCAGGGCTGATCTCCTTCAGAATGGACTGGTTGGATCTCCTTGCAGTACAAGGGACCCTCAAGAGTCTTCTCCAACACCACAGTTCAAAAGCATCAATTCTTCGACGCTCAGCCTTCTTCACAGTCCAACTCTCACATCCATACATGACCACAGGAAAAACCATAGCCTTGACTAGATGAACCTTTGTTGGCAAAGTAATGTCTCTGCTTTTCAATATGCTATCTAGGTTGGTCATAGCTTTCCTTCCAAGGAGTAAGCGTCTTTTAATTTCATGGCTGCAGTCACCATCTGTAGTGATTTTGGAGCCCAGAAAAATAAAGTCTGACACTGTTTCCACTGTTTCCCCATCTATTCCCCATGAAGTGGTGGGACCGGATGCCATGATCTTCGTTTTCTGAATGTTGAGCTTTAAGCCAACTTTTTCACCCTCCACTTTGACTTTCATCAAGAGGCTTTTGAGTTCCTCTTCACTTTCTGCCATAAGGGTGGTGTCATCTGCATATCTGAGGTTATTGATATTTCTCCCGGCAATCTTGATTCCAGCTTGTGTTTCTTCCAGTCCAGCGTTTCTCATGATGTACTCTGCATATAAGTTAAATAAACAGGGTGACAATATACAGCCTTGACGAACTCCTTTTCCTATTTGGCTTAATAACAGCCTTTAAATTAATAGGAAGTGCTAGCTGCTGAAATTCTTGTTTTACTATGAATCAATAGTCAAACATAAAAGTTTTATCTTTCATAAATACTAATAAGCAGGTCATTCATATCAGTCCTAAGGCAAGCAAGTCAAATGAAAATCTAAACAATGTATTTGTAGAATTCTAAACACTTGGTTTCCCTTTCCTCCACAGGGAGGAACAAGGGTGATGGAGAAGATCTTCATGAGGTCAGCTAAATATTGGTATGAGAGTCATCTAGGTTTGTTTTCCTTCTGAAAGCAGGGCCTGAGGCCAGGACCTGCGTGTGGTTGGCTGACTTGGGTGGGGCTCTCAGGAAGAAGTGAGGGACTTTGAAGAAGGACACAGGGAAGGGAAGGAAGCCAATTAATGCTGAATTACTGAGCTGGTTATCACTTCTCCGAGCTGAGATTCAATCCCAACTGAGATCCTCTGAGAAACTGCGTAGACCACACCCTTCGCTGTTCTCTGGTGGCTGGGAGGTTGAGATGTTCATCTATCAGTGTTACCCCTCCAGGAGCACTAACGCCCTGCACTTTCAGGCTGCTGCGTTTGGGGCTAAGTGGCCCAAACCTTCAGAAAACACCAAGAGACACAAGCACTTGAGGTAGAATGCTTGTCAACGTTATAGAAACATCCCACCATAACTGCTACCAAAGTCCCAGTGAGCCAAAGGGATGAGGTGCAAGCAAAAAAAAAAAAAAAGTATCTGCTGCAAGGGTAAAGAGATGAAGTTAAAGATGGAGCTGAGAAGACTAACTGCATAAACACATTTCAGTTCAGTTCAGTTCAGTCGCTCAGTTGTGTCCGACTCTGCGACCCCATGAATCGCAGCACGCCAGGCCTCCCTGTCATCACCAACTCCCGGAGTTCACTGAGACTCACGTCCATCGAGTCAGTGATCCCATCCAGCCATCTCATCCTCTGTCGTCCCCTTCTCCTCCTGCCCCCAATCCCTCCCAGCATCAGAGTCTTTTCCAATGAGTCAACTCTTCGCATGAGGTGGCCAAAGTACTGGAGTTTCAGCTTCAGCATCATTCCTTCCAAAGAAATTCCAGGACTGATCTCCTTTAGAATGGACTGGCTGGATCTCCTTGCAGTCCAAGGGACTCTCAAGAGTCTTCTCCAACACCACAGTTCAAAAGCATAAATTCTTCGGCGCTCAGCCTTCTTCACAGTCCAACTCTCACATCCATACATGACTACTGGAAAAACCATAGCCTTGACTAGATGGACCTTTGTTGGCAAAGTAATGTCTCTGCTTTTGAATGTGCTGTCTAGGTTGGTCATAACTTTCCTTCCAAGGAGTAAGCATCTTTTAATTTCACGACTGCAATCACCATCTGCAGTGATTTTGGAGCCAAAAAAAATAAAGTCTGACACTGTTTCCACTGTTTCCCCATCTATAAACACATTTAGGTCATACCAAAATCTAATGGGCTTCTAATGTTTCTTGTAGGAAGATAGTCATATTATCAGGCAGGATTTCAGTGGCCAGGGTCTAGTGATTTTATAGAACTAAGTTAATAACCCCTTGTATTGGGGGATATGTTTGACAATTCAGATGTTAACTGAGATTTCTGAGGGTCACCAGATAAAATGCCCAAGGTAAAACACTTTTATTTTGGAATTTCTGCTGAATACAATTAAACCAAAAGTTAAGATTATTTCCACACCAAACAGTCTTATTCATGGAGTTCCGTTAGGTCAGCATTCACCTTAATGAGGCAGAGATGCTGCCTAAACCACAGCTTCTACCGATTCCCACAATGAAGCTCTCATTCCCGACAGTGAAGGACTACCCTTCCCACTGCCTTCGCATCTACTTAGGAACATGTGACTTGTGCCCCTAAATTCGTTGTCCCACAGGTTCCTTCTTTCCAGAGTCTTCTGCAGGCACGGGGCATGTGCATTCACCCAGTTTTTCAGGGTCACAACTGTGACAGGCAAAGTCAAACACTTTTTTTTACGTGGATTTTCAAAGAGACTTGTTTTCAGCCTCTCCGCCATCTCCTTTTTTCAGAGATTGTTGTCGTTCCCAATTCTAGAAATTTCCTGGCACTGCTCATCCTAATTTTTTTTCACAGCCAACTTCATGTCCATTTTTTTTGGTCCACTAATTACCACTTGTCCACTTACTTTTAATGTTCAAAATTGGATTCCTATTTCTCCTCTTCTGTTCTATTTTTTTCTCATAGTTTTAAGCCCAGAATTTCTGTTGCTGTAGTGTGGTCGCAAGAGGGAGTGGATATAAAAGCAGGCATTCTGTCATGTTTAACACTTATTATCCAAACATAGTTATATATTAACTGTGTGCTGCAGACTTCAAAACATGAATACAGCCTGGCTTGTTTTTTCTAGGTCTTCCTAATTAAAGTAATATATCTAAAGAAACTACATTCTAGGTAAAATAGTCTTCCAAAAATTCCCTTACCCTCCCAATTAAGAACATAACAATATTTGATGCACATTAGAAAATCTCTTGCTGTTTTATACTGAATAGAAATACTTGCTGTTTCATGAATAGAAATTTGACATGTGTGATGCCTGCTAATTGTTTATATTGTGTATCTGTAAAGTTACTCAAGGCCGAATATCCAAACCTTGAATGACTCACTGAGATGTCTCTCCTGAAACTAGTCACTTTCCAAAAATATATTTCAACAAATTGAAACAAAAACCATTCATCACCAAGACAGGGAGCCTTGGATGGATTTTCTGGATGTCTGTGAGGAACCAAGTATCCAGAACAATCTAGTCTTCTCACAGAAAGAAAAGGCTATTAGAGAGAACTGACAAGCAGCCGTGGCAGCTTGTACAGGAAATGACATACAGACCCAAGCCAAAAAAATGAGGGCACAGGAAGGAAACCAATACAAGAAAATAGAGCGAGGAATGTGTCAGTGTCATTCGCTTGCTTGATTGTTATTCACATAGAAATATAGCAATATACATAATGATGCTGGAAGCCAGCTAAGGCTTCATGAATCAATTATATATCACGTTTACTGCCTCAACACTATGAACTGGTAGCACATCCAAACAATCGCTCTTCTATCAACGCACTAGCTTGATTTGTGTAGCTTTGCAGCTATTTCCTAAAGAAAAAAAAAAAATGCCTAGAAAAGGACTGCATACAGACTAGATTCCTATTGTTTGGGCTTTAGATTCTTCCACGAGTCAGGCTTCTCTGAAGCAGCACTAAATCCATAAACAAGGCTCAGCTTGTATCTGCCAGCACAGTTTAAACAAATATTCTACTCTGACAAAGAAAACTGTATCTACTTTATAGGAAAACAATAAGGAAAATAATAATTTAAGTATTTTTATAATAATGCACCCTGATTGTTGCCTTGTCCCCCTCCATAATAGCTCTCACTTTGGTCAGGTGGAAACAAAAAATATAAAATATGGTGTCTGTCATTTCACTGGAAAAATACACTCTCAGCCCTTAGCATTAACTATCTAAACATTTCAGTTAGTGAGATGAAGAAGAGGAAAGAGTAAAAGAAGGGATTGTGACAATGAAAGTGATATTTCAGCTCAGTCCAAAGAGACAGTCTCTGTTTCTTTCACTTAAAGATGTCTTTGAAGTCACTGAAGTCAATGGGTGGGAGACCATGGCCCAAAACAGGTGCAGAGGCAATTACCAGATTCTTTTTCCTTGAAACACTGTTCACTTGCCAGGTAACCAAACCAGTAAGAAACAGAACTAAGAAATTAGCTGTGACATTTGGGTCATGAAGAGAGTCAGCTTTGAAACTTCCAATACCAATTTGGTTAATAAATTATTTAGCCTTCTATACGTTCAAATCACTAAAAGTCATCCTTTACCCTTAGATTATTAACCTAGAAATTACTTTGCAACAATTTAACTTTGTGAAATGTAGATGAAATCTTTCACTAATGTTCATGTCATTTTCAACTTTGCAATAGGAAAAAAAATAAATCTAGTCACAAGATACATTCTGAATGGTCAAAGGGAAGTTTCTTTGCTTTCCTTTCATCCTCAATTCCATACTTGGGAAAACTGGATGACATTTGTACCTCAATCCAAATTTGTTTTCTTGTCTTCTTTCTTATTTACACCCTCTCTCCAAGTTGTAGTTCTCTGGCTACAAGCCTCCATAACTTTTTACGAATACAATCGAGACTATTGGGAAAAGCAGGCCCGGGAGAGGCCGTGGACCTCACAGCGGAGGCCAGCACGTCCATGTACGTCCGCACGGCAACAGGGCAGCTCTGGCTGAGGAAGGCGCTGATGTGATAACCCAGAAGAGACGGTGCTCAGGCCCCGTTTGCTGTAAGTGGTATGCAGGGGGCTCATAACTTTTCAAGTGTGCCAGTGTGGAGAATGAGAAGGGCCTGGAGGCCTTACAAAAAAATACCAAAAATGAAACGTTCAGTATAATCCACACCTTAGTTCCTGTACTCCCCAAAGAACAAGACTTAACAAAAGCTTAAAATGCACAAACAAATACTCTTATCTTCCCACCTGGTATTGTGCAAAGAATAATAACCATTATTAATCTGCTGACATTTTCAACTTCTTTGGGGGATTTTTTTACTATAAATAACAGTGAAATGTGTCTTCTACAGCTTTCACAATATCTAGTACATAAAAGTATACAATCAATGTCAGCGCAAAGAAGAAGGGGAAAAAAGAAAAGGATAGGAAGGAAAGCAAAAGGGAAGGAGGGTAAAAAGTTGTCAAGAAAAGATGGAAAGGGGCAATGAAGGAAAGAGGTAAGGAGGGAAAGGAAGACAAAAGGAAGAAACAAATATTTCTCTTTCTTAATACTTAGTAACTGGATCAGGGATACCTATTGCCTTTTTCACTCCTATAATGAGGACATCTGAGACCTGCTAGAGAAAACACATATAGACAAATAATTCCCTCAATAAATTCATACCCTCTAGCACCACCTGAGACCTCAGTACTATTTACCTTTTTATTTGTCTGTGGTCAATATCAAATCCCATTTCCTCCAATATCTGTTTCTTACTTTGTCTTCTTGCTAGCTCACTTTTTACTCACCACAGAAACTTAATTAGAAAATTGAAACCATAAAAGTCTTCTTTATGGTGTTCTTCCCTGCCATCTATAAATAAATCTATATCCACATATATGCTTAACTTTAGGGTCTGGAAGCTGAGGCATGTCTCCTTCTAATCAAGTTCAACTTGTCTCCATGCTCCTTGGCCTTATTGCCATATTCTGGGTCTTTCCTTATTTTGTCCTCTCTCTCCACGTATCTTTTTTTTCAGGCAAGATTTCATTGGGGCACCTGCTGCAGCACAGGGGAGCAAGAACAAGCAGCAGCTCCCCTCGCTTGCTCCTCCCTGAGGAAGGGGGATGAGTCTTTTCCTTATATGGGGTGAGGACAGGGCTGTGTCCTGGGGTCAGGCTGGAAGGTGGCTTAGGCAGTTCGCCCACCCCTTAGGTGGTGTGGTGGGCAGGAAACCAGTGCAGTACCCTGCTTCCTCCTTGTATCTTTACTCACTCCCTTTCTATCGTATCCTCAAGTCTAAAGAGCATATTGAAGTGCTTCTTAGCACCTAAAACATAATCTCCTTCAAGACTCTGTGTGTCTTACTGCATCCAGTCACACACAGTGACTTTTCTTCCTTTCTTTATGAACATCTTTTTTGAAGATAACTCTATTTCTTCATTCCCAAACCATTTTCCAACTAACTTCAGGCTATCTTCTCCCCTAAAAATTACTGGGTCTTTAAAGACTTTTCAATTTACTCCAAAATTGTGACTTTGCAGTTACCATGCACCACTGCACTCTTTTTTAAAATTATCATCTTAGTAGTGCTTTCTGCTCATCCTGGCACTGATAGCAACATTCTCCTGTTGGAACGCCTTCACCCTATTCGTCCCCACTATCTCCGTATTCCTGCTTCTCTTAATAACTGACGTCTGTGCCATCCTTCCCTCCTTTTTGAGATCTCCGTCCTATGTCCGCCACTTCAGTGTCTGTCTCTACTAGTATTCTGTCATCAGCCTGGTGGCCCATATGGGTGATCTAATCTTCTACTTATCTGTTAATAATTTCCCAGAAAGATGTCACCAGTCTAGATCACTCCTTATCTACTCTCTTTGGAAATTTTACCAATGTTAATCTCGAGAAATCTCAGAGTCAGCATATCCCAAACAATAATAAATTCAGGTTCCCCACAGAAAACTGCTGATACATTTGAAATACAATAAATTGCATCCAGTCCCATCACTTCATGGGAAATAGATGGGGAAACAGTGGAAACAGTGTCAGACTCTATTTTTGGGGGCTCCAAAATCACTACAGATGGTGACTGCAGCCATGAAATTAAAAGACGCTTACTCCTTGGAAGGAAAGTTATGACCAACCTAGACAGCATATTCAAAAGCAGAGATATTACTTTGCCAACAAAGGTCCATCTAGTCAAGGCTATGGTTTTTCCAGTGGTCATGTATGGATATGAGAATTGGACTGTGAAGAAAGCTGAGCGTCGAAGAATTGATGCTTTTGAACTGTGGTGTTGGAGAAGACTCTTGAGAGTCCCTTGGACTGCAAGGAGATCCAGCCAGTCCATTCTGAAGGAGATCAGCCCTGGGATTTCTTTGTAGGAATGATGCTAAAGCTGAAACTCCAGTACTTTGGCCACCTCATGTGAAGAGTTGACTCATTGGAAAAGACTCTGATGCTGGAAGGGATTGGGGGCAGGAGGAGAAGGGGATGACAGAGGATGAGGTGGCTGGATGGCATCACTGACTCAATGGACGTGAGTCTGAGTGAACTCTGGGAGTTGGTGATGGACAGGGAGGCCTGGCATGCTGTGATTCATGGGATCGCAAAGAGTTGGACACGACTGAGCGACTGAACTGAACTGAACTGAATGATACATACATAGTTTACAAATATGTTTATATAGGGGGACCAAAAAACACAGTCCAGTAATACCAACCTCACTACCCAAGGTGAAAAGAACTGAGGAAAGGTTTATAAAACCATGAGAACTGAAAGGAGAAAATCTATATAATGATGAGAACACTGATGTGTATTCACATCCATACAGGTCAACCCTGTGGGAGAGGAAGGAGGACAGGGAGTGGATCTGGAGGAGCAAGCAGAAGATATGCAGCACAATGCATCCCTTTACTCCTTAACATCCACTCTTATCCTTTGTCAGGAGAAAAACACTAACACAAGAAATTCAAGAAGTTCCACCACTTAATGTGCACTACAAAGTGTTACCAATTTGATCATAAGTTCATGTAAATTCTAGGACATGAGATACGATTGATATTCTTCCTATAGGCCAACAGTAAAGAAAGTTGTTATGGTCCACAACTCTATCATTTTCATGACGACAAATTTGTTAATATGAACTCTTCTTTCAACAGATATCTGACATTCTGCTTATCTTTCACTAGCACTATGGCTACACAAGAGTCTTTGCTTACTAGGGTGACCCAAATCTTTCTCTCTGCAGGGTTGGTCTTTGGAGATATTATCTTTTTTTCCGTTACCACTGTTTTACAGTGGCTACAATTCTGGGGTGAAAGACTAGTAAGAGGCCCTCCAGTGAATCCCCTGAATTCTGAAAATAGTCTTCTCTCACCCATTCTTTAGCAATAAACCAACATGTTTCTAGTTATTAGGATTAATCACCTTGCAAGTTGAATTCTCACTATTAAGGGTCCCAGATGTCCAAGGGGAAACCTCATCTTCTAATTTGTTGGAACCATGACTATTTTTTTCTAGTGGAAGAAGTCCTATCTTGAGGAGTAGGATGACCAAATCCACAACTCAAGGTCATGAAAAAGAATCAAAAAGTCTAATGGTGAGCTATGGAAATCTCCACCTCTTTACTTTGTTTGACATACCTGTACATACTTTCTTAGACTGAGACAGCACCACGTGCTACTTACTTGTTGAAGACATACACCGCATGCTACACAACAGTCCCCAACTTTCAAAATGCCTGCATCTCAGCTCACTTCGAAAACTGAATTTTGGCAGTTTACTCTATTATTCTACCATGTCAACTGCTTCTTTGCAACATAAAATGTGGTAAAAACCAGTGAAATCTTTGGTAGTAAGCCCCAGCCCATTTCCTCTGCGATCATATCTGACCTCTTCTTAGAGTCAATGTAGTACGAGCTACCGTGGCACGGACACGGCATTTTGAAAGTATGGGAGCAGTGATGCTGGCAGAAGTATTGCAGGCAGGGAAGACAGGTCTATATTGAAAAAATGTGGTTACTCCTGTGAGGACAAAGCACCACACCCTACATGATCTGAAGTATTCCAGGTAATCAAATACCCAAAAGGGAGCTGACTGATTCTGCCAGGAGATACTGGCCTCTCCTCTCGGCAGTACTCACCAGTGGCAGTACCGATGATATTACTGAACCCACACAGTCTCCATTCCTGACACCTTGATCAATCCACCCCTAAGATCATTGAGTAAAACAGAGGGCAGTTAAGGCATGTTCTCCTGGAAGCTAGCAGGAGAAATGAGCCCCACTACTGACAGCAATAACCTGTTCATTAACACAATCTGTACTGAATTTCTTCCCTTACTCCTTCCCCTACCAGTGTCTTACTTACTTCTTCCCTTACCAGTGCCCCCTAGAATGACCTCTCAAGTACTACTTTTATTCAAACCATCTTAGTCCTAGGGTCAATTTCTAGAGCTACAAGTGGTGTTAGGCAGCAGTCTCTTTCTTAAAATGGGATTACATTTCAAACAGCCAATTGGCAACATGGAATCAGTTCTCAAATAAACTACTTGTACTTAAATGCTAATCCCAGAGTCTATCAGATATTAGAATAGCTACCATTATTTTTGTGGAGAAGGAAATGGCAACCCACTTCAGTTTTCTTGCCTGGGAAATCCCATGGACAGAGGAGTCCATGGGGTTGTATAAGAGCTGAACATGACTTAGCAACTAAACAACAACCACCATTATTTTTTTGGTGGTGTCTTTTACAAAGCTTCTCTCCTTTGATTATAGCAATAAAATATCTGCCAGTAGTCTTGCCCCCTTATGTAAAATTTTCTGGTAGTAGTCTTCAACTCCACACAGCAGTGCTGATATTTTAATTACCAAATATGAATCACAAATCCTTAACAAAGACTACAATGGTATACAGAGCTTGGCTTGTGCCCTTCTCTTTAGCAAAATTTTCTCCCAGATACTCTGTACTGATCTTAATTCTACAAATGCACCAAGCCTTTTCTTCCTGCTTAAGATATTTTGTCCCTTCATCTCAGCCTTAAACCTTCCCATGCATTGCTTAGTTGAGCCCTACAGATTCTTCAGATCTTATTGTAAATAGGCTCCAGAATGGTCTGCCCTAACACTCCAGCAGAATTAAGTCTCCCAATTATAGTAGCTCATAACATCTTATATTTTCCCTTTTTATCTCTTGTCACAATTTGCAATTATGTATGTATCTGATTCGTTCTTAGCATCTGCTACCATGAAAGCCTCTAAACTCACAAGTCAAGGATCATATTTGATAAGTTCTTAAACAGAGGGCCTTTTGCCATGTCTGGCAGATGGAAAGTAATCAATGCATATTTGACAAATAGATGAATAAAGAAGGAAATGAATGAGTGGAACTTTCAAAGCCACCTTAGTCTTGTGATGCATTGTCTGGAGTGCATATCTCATAGAAAGGGAGTAAGCATGCTTTTGATTTTATTTTATCTGTTTTTGTCAGGACTGTGGTACAGGATATCTTTTTAAATGCAATGCATAAAATATTTAAATTCCACAAATAAGCTTTTCTCCTCAGTTTTATTCTGCAGGCTATAAATATTTAGTGCTTTATTCAGTTTCATATTTTCTAGCATAAGCTAATTTCTCTTCTCTGCAAACAGATAAGCTGCATTAGAATCTATGTAAATAGGTAGCATTAGCATTTATGGTTTATAATCGCAGCCAAGCACTGCCATTCATTAAAACCATTTGTCTTCCTTTTGCTTTTCCTAAATTTTTGTCCTCTCTTTTGGTTTCATACCTCTATGCTAATTATTCTTTGGGATGCTTTTCTTTTCTAGGCAGAGACAAGAACTATCATTATTAATTTTAAAATTGCACAATGCAAATCAAGAAATCATTAATTCCTTATTTTTTATAACTCTTTATTTTTTCCTTTCTCCTTTAATTTCTAATAAATTTGGTATCTCTGTGCCATCATATTTTTCTCTCTCTCCCAACAATGCTGAATTAATCACTTTTCTATGCCATTGCAAAGACTCAATCATTGCCAAAGACTTTCCAGGTAAATCAGAAACTCAATCTATTTATCATTATAAACTCATTCATCCATTTATTCATTCAAAAATATTCACTAAGTACCTACTAGAAGCCAAACACTCTTTTAGGGATTCAGTAGAGGACAGAAGGAAGTCCTCATCTTAATGAAGTTTAGATGTTCTAGCATAAGTTAAGATAGCATAAATAATTATAGAAGTATAATATTATAAATGGACTCTGGAGAAAAATAAAACAGGGTAAGTGGAATAGCAGTGCCATGGGGCAATTTTATAGGGATGGTTCCCATTTTGAACACAGTGGCAAGTGAAGACTTCAATGAAAATGTGACTATTAGCCAGGGTTACCAAACACACAGCGTCACAGAATCAATGAGTGAGTGAGTGAGTGTGAGTGTGTATGTGTGTGTGTGTGTGTCTTTGTTTCATAATAGAGTATTCTGGAGGAGCAACCCCACACCCGAGGCCAGGGGCGGTGCCAGGAGGACCAACCCCACGTCCAAGGTGCCGTGGCTACACGGGCGCAGGAGGGCCTAGAGGGGCTATCCCATGTTGAAGGTCAGGAAGGGCAGCGGTGAGGAGATACCCCTCGTCCGAGGTAAGGAGCAATGGCTGCGCTTTGCTGGAGCAGCCATGAAGAGATACCCCACGCCCAAGGTAAGAGAAACCCAAGTAAGACGGTAGGTGTTGCAAGAGGTCATCAGAGGGCAAACACACTGAAACCATACTCACAGAAAACTAGTCAATCTAATCACACTAGGACCACAGCCTTGTCTAACTCAATGAAACTAAGCCATGCCCATGGGGCAACCCAAGACGGGCGGGTCATGGTGGAGAGATCTGACAGAATGTGGTCCACTGGAGAAGGGAATGGCAAACCACTTCAGTATTCTTGCCTTGAGGACCCCATGAACAGTATGAAAAGGCAAAATGATAGGATACTAAAAGAGAAACTCCCCAGGTCAGTAGGTACCCAATATGCTACTGGAGATCAGTGAAGAAAAACTCCAGGAAGAATGAAGGGATGGAGCCAAAGCAAAAAGAATACCCAGCTGTGGATGTGACTGGTGATAGAAGCAAGGTCTGACGCTGCAAAGAGCAATATTGCATAGGAACATGGAATGTCAGGTCCATGAACCAAGGCAAATTGGAAGTGGTCAAACAGGAGATGGCAAGGGTGAATGTCGACATTCTAGGAATCAGCGAACTGAAATGGACTGCAATGGGTGAATTTAACTCAGATGACCATTATATCTACTACTGTGGGCAGGAATCCCTCAGAAGAAATGGAGTGGCCATCATGGTCAACAAAAGAGTCTGAAATGCAGTACTTGGATGCAATATCAAAAACGACAGAATGATCTCTGTTCATTTCCAAGGCAAACCATTCAATATCACAGTAATCCAAGTCTATGCCCCAACCAGTAACGCTGAAGAAGCTGAAGTTGAACGGTTCTATGAAGACATACAAGACCTTTTAGAACTAACACCCAAACAAGATGTCCTTTTCATTATAGGGGACTGGAATGCAAAAGTAGGAAGCCAAGAAACACCTGGAGTAACAGGCAAATTTGGCCTTGGAATACGGAATGAAGCAGGGCAAAGACTGATAGAGTTTTGCCAAGAAAATGCACTGGTCATAACAAACACCCTCTTCCAACAACACAAGAGAAGACTCTATACATGGACATTGCCAGATGGTCAACACCGAAATCAGATTGATTATATTCTTTGCAGCCAAAGATGGAGAAGCGCTATACAGTCAGCAAAAACAAGACCAGGAGCTGACTGTGGCTCAGACCATTAACTCCTTATTGCCAAATTCAGACTTAAATTGAAGAAAGTAGGGAAAACCACTAGACCATTCCAGTATGACCTAAATCAAATCCCTTATGATTACACAGTGGAAGTGAGAAATAGATTTAAGGACCTAGATCTGATAAATAGAGTGCCTGATATGGAACTATGGAATGAGGTTCGTGACACTGTACAGGAGACAGGGATCAAGACCATTCCCATAGAAAAGAAAGGTGGAGGTGTTGGAATTCCAGTTGAGCTATTCCAAATCCTGAAAGATGATGCTGTGAAAGTGCTGCACTCAATATGCCAGCAAATTTGGAAAACTCAGCAGTGGCCACAGGACTGGAAAAGGTCAGTTTTCATTCCAATCTCAAAGAAAGGCAATGCCAAAGAATGCTAAAACTACTGCACAATTGCACTCATCTCACACGCTAGTAAAGTAATGCTCAAAATTCTCCAAGCTAGGCTTCAGCAATATGTGAACCATGAACTTCCTGATGTTCAAGCTGGTTTTAGAAAAGGTAGAGGAATCAGAGATCAAATTGCCAACATCCGCTGGGTCATGGAAAAAGCAAGAGAGTTCCAGAAAAGCATCTATTTCTGCTTTATTGACTATGCCAAAGCCTTTGACTGTGTGGATCACAATAAACTGTGGAAAATTCTGAAAGAGATGGGAATACCAGACAACCTGACCTGCCTCTTGAGAAACCTGTATGCAGGTCAGGAAGCAACAGTTAGAACTGGACATGGAACAACAAACTGGTTCCAAATAGGAAAAGGAGTTCGTCAAGGCTGTATATTGTCACCCTGTTTATTTAACTTATATGCAGAGTTCATCATGAGAAATGCTGGACTGGAAGAAACACAAGCTGGAATCAAGATTGCTGGGAGAAATATCAATAACCTCAGATATGCAGATGACACCACCCTTATGGCAGAAAGTGAAGAGGAACTCAAAAGCCTCTTGAGGAAAGTGAAAGTGGAGAGTGAAAAAGTTGGCTTAAAGCTCAACATTCAGAAAACAAAGATCATGGCATCCAGTCCCATCACTTCATGGGAAATAGATGGGGAAACATTGGAAACAGTGTCAGACTTTATTTTTCTGGGCTCCAAAATCACTGCAGATGGTGACTGCAGCCATGAAATTAAAAGACGCTTACTCCTTGGAAGGAAAGTTATAACCAACCTAGAGAGCATATTCAAAAGCAGAGACATTACTTTGCCAACAAAGGTTCGTCTAGTCAAGGCTATGGTTTTTCCTGTGGTCATGTATGGATGTGAGAGTTGGACTGTGAAGAAGGCTGAGCACGGAAGAATTGATGCTTTTGAACTGTGGTGTTGGAGAAGACTCTTGAGAGTCCCTTGGATTGAAAGGAGATCCAACCAGTCCATTCTGAAGGAGATCAGCCCTGGGATTTCTTTGGAAGGAATGATGCTAAAGCTGAAACTCCAGTACTTTGACCACCTCATGCGAAGAGTTGATTCATTGGAAAAGACTCTGATCCTGGGAGGGATTGGGGGCAAGAGGAGAAGGGGACGACAGAGGATGAGATGGCTGGATGGCATTACCGACTCGATGGACGTGAGTCTGAGTGAACTCCGGGAGTTGGTGATGGACAGGGAGGCCTGGCGTGCTGCAATTCATGGAGTCACAAAGAGTCGGACACAACTGAGCGACTGATCTGATCTGATTCTCCATATTATGGTCAGGCAACATTCAATCTATTGAAGTTTATATGAGAAAAAACCTGAAGTCTCCTGAGAAGGAAGAAATTCTGCTTTCAGACTGCCTTGAGTTTTGTTTGTTTGTTTGTTTTAATATATTTATTCATTTTAATTTGAGGCCAATTACTTTACAATATTTTAGTGGTGTTTGCCATACATTGACATGAATCAGCCATGAGTGTACATGTGTCACCCATCCTGAAGCCCCCTCCCACCTCCCTCCCCATCCCATCCAGACTGCCTTGGGATTCAAGACTATAGCATCAGCTCCTACAGGAATTTCCAGCATGCTGGCCTGTCTTGAATGTTTTATACTTACCAGAATCAAAATTCATAAGATAGATTTATTTTATGGGACTGGATCTTGGATTTTAGACTTTGGGTTTTAACCTGGGTTGTGATCAAAGGGATAACATGACTTGAGTTATTTTTAAGGATCATTCTGAATGTGAGGTTAAGCAAACAGACTATAGAGAAACAAGTGTGGGGAAGGGCAAGGAATCCAGGAGAGAGATTTCTGTGGTTTTGATAGAGGATCAGTTCAGTTCAGTCCCTGTCATGTCTCACTCTTTGCCACCCCATGGACTGCAGCACACCAAGATTCCCTGCCCATCACCAGCTCCCAGAGCTTACTCAAACTCATGTCCATCGAGTCGGTGATGCCATTCAACCATCTTATCCTCTGTTGTCCACTTCTCTTCCTGCCTTCAATCTTTCCAAGCACCAGGGGCTTTTCCAATGAGTCACTTCTTTGCATCAGGTGGCCAAACTATTGGAGTATCAGCTTCAGCATCAATCCTTCCAATGAATGCTCAGGACTGATCTCCTTTAGGATGGACTGGTTGGATCTCCTTGCTGTTCAAGGAACTCTCAAGAGTCTTCTTCAACACCACAGTTCAAAAGCATCAGTTCTTCTACACTTAGGCTTCTTCATGGTCAAACTCTCACATCCATACATGACTACTGGAAAAACCACAGCTTTGAATAGACGGACCTTTGTTGGCAAAGTAATGTTTCTGCTTTTTAGTATGCCATCTAGGTTGGTCATAGCTTTTCCTCCAAGGAGCAAGTGTCATTTAATTTCATGGTCGCAGTCACCATCTGCAGTAATTTTGGAGCCCCAAAAATAAAGTCTCTCACTGTTTCCACTGTTTTCCCATCTATTTGCCATGAAGTGATGGGACTGATGACATGATCTTAACTTTCTGAATGTTGCGTTTTAAGCCAACTTTATCACTTTCCTCTTTCACTTTCATCAAGAGGCTCTTTAGTTCCTCTTTGCTTTCTGCCATAAGGGTGGTGTCATCTGCACATCTGAGGTTACTGATATTTCTCCCTGAAATCCTGATTCCAGCTTGTGCTTCATCAAGCCTGGCATTTTGCATGATGTACTCTGCACATAAGTTAAATAAGCAGGGTGACAATATACAACCTTGACATACTCCTTTCCTGATTTGGAACCAATCTGTGGTTCCACATCCAGTTCTAACTGTTGCTTCTTGACCTGTTTATAGATTTCTCAGGAGGCAGGTCAGGTGGTCTGGTATTCCCATCTCTTTCAGAATTTTCCACAGTTTGTTGTGATCTACACAGTCAAAGGATTTGGCATAGTCAATAAAGCAGATGCTTTTCTGGAACTCTCTTGTTTTTCTGATGATCCAATGGATGTCAGCAACTTAATCTCCTGTTCCTCTGCCTTTTCTAAATTCCTCTTGAATATTTGGAAGTTCACCATTCACATACTGTTGAAGCCTGGCTTAGAGAATCTTGAGCGTTACTTTGCTAGCCTGTGAAATGAGTGCTATTGTGTAGCAGTTTGAACATTCTTTGACATTGCCTTTCTTTGGGATTGGAATGAAAATTGACCTTTTCCAGTCTTGTGGCCACTGCTGAGTTTTCCAAATTTGCTGGCATATTGAGTGCAGCACTTTCACAGCATCATCTTTTAAGATTTTAAATAGCTCAACTGGAATTCCATCACCTCCACTAGCTTTGTTTGTAATGATGCTTCCTAAGGCCCACTTAACTTCGCATTCCAGAATGTCTGGCTCTAGATGAGTGATCACAGCATCGTGGTTATCTGGGTCATGAAGATCTTTACTGTATAGTTCTGCTGAACAGCCATTGACAGAAGAATGATCCCACCAAAAAAGATACCCTATGCCCAAGGGCAAGGTGGTAGGAGGGGTGAAATCGCATTTAGAATCAAACCCCATACCCACCAGAGATGCTCAGGGGACTTAAACAAAACCTTGTGCACACCAGAAGACCCCACAAAGACTGAGCCAGACCTGCCTATGAGTGTTTGAGTGTCTCCTGCAAAGGTACAGGTCAGCACTGGCCTGCCACAGGGGCAGGGACTCTGGGTGCAACAGCCCTGGGTGTGGCATAAGCCCTCTTGGAGGAGGTCACTATTAACCCCAGCACTATAGAGCTGCCAGAACTTACACAGGACTGGGGAAACAGACTCTTGCAGGGCACAAACAAAACCCTGTGTGAACCAGGACCCAGGAGAAAGGAGCAGTGACCCCACAAGAGACTGACCCAGACTTGCCCATGAGTGTCTAGGAGTCTCCGGCAGAGGCATGGGTCAGCGATGGGCTGCTGCAGGGTTGGGGGCACTGAGTGTGGCAGTGCAGGTATGGACCTTTTGAAGGAGGTTACCATTATCCTCATTGATGGAGATGGTGAGAACTATTAGATTCTGAATGTACTTACAGGCCTCAGTAGGCTATTCTATTTAGTTCCTGCATTCAAATCACAGTCACTGATTTTGTTTAGATAACAAAAGATAGTGCTTGTCCAAATCCATTAAGTTATTGAGATTTGGAAAGTGAGAGTTCACTTACCAATGGTTACCTCTATTTTGAAGGTAGCCCTGCTTTCTGATGGATCGGATATGGACAGTTGAGAGGAGGCAAGGATAACTCCTGTTGTCTGAGCAACCGGAAATATCTTGGATTTACTGAGATGCAAATAACTGCAGAGAGAGCATGTTGAGTTGGAGATGTTTGCTAGATGTCTGAGTGGAAAAGTCAGTGGCAGATACAAAAATGTGGACTTCAGGGGAGAAGTCTAAGTGATAGATACAAAATTTGGAATTGTCAGTAATTGAAAGATGTGGTCATCTTGAAACACTGCAGATTAGCTACTTAAGCGTTTCCCCAAATCTCCTTCCCTGTGAGTTCTCTGTTAGGGTTTACCACATGAGATGTTTATGGACAATTTGGAAGGTGGAAGTATACCAGCAGACCTAAAGCTTCAAAGGGCGGGCACCAGGCCAGGCTGTCTACTCGTGCACGGTCTGCTTGTGCACCTTAATGGCACAGGCCACACTCAGGCATGCAGTTGCCCCAGCTCACACTGAATTTCTTCCTTTAGCTTCTCCAAGTCCTGGGCCAGCATAGGTGCAGCTTGTTCCAGATGTCCAAGCAGGAGGCAGGTTCCAGTTTGTCCCAGCGGATTCCAGTTTTCCCTTACTCTCTGGATCTGTGTGGTCCTCACTCTCTCAGGCTTTATGTCCACATTTTACTCTAGACTGCCACCCCTAGCTGATTTATAGTGACCTTAAAACATACCAGATGCAGAGCCAACAGGCTTTCATAGAAGTTCAGCAGCAACCACAAAAGATCTAATACCTGTAATAAATCCCTTATTCCATATCATGTGGATTCTGCTTTGAACTCTAACTGATAAATATGTTACTTAAAGCCATGGAACTACATGAAATTACTGAGGAATTATAGTATAACCATAGAAAATAAAAGGTCAAAGGATTGGGTCCATAAATCAGGGTAAATTGGAAGCAGTCAAACAGGAGATGCAAGTGTGAACATCGACATTTTAGGAATCAGTGAACTAAAATGGACTGGACTGGGTGAATTTAATTCACATGACAATTACATCTACTACTGTGGGCAAGAATTCCTTAGAAGGAATAGAGTATCCCTCATAGTCAACAAAAGATTCCAAAATGCAGTCTTGGATGCAGTCTCAAAAGTGACAGAATGATCTCTGTTCCTTTCCAAGGCAAATCATTCAATATCACAGTAATCCAAGCCTATGCCCCAACCACAAATGCCAAAGAAGCTGATGTTGAACACTTCTATGAAGGCCTACAAGACCTTCTAGAATGAACACCAAAAAAAAAAAAAAAAGTTGTCCTTTTCATCATAGGGGACTGGAATGCAAAAGTAGGAAGTCAAGAGATACCTGGAGTAACAAGCAAGCTTGGCATTGGAGCACAAAATGAAGCAGGGAAAAGGCTAACAGAGTTTTGCCAAGAGAATGCACTGGTCATAGCAAACACTCTCTTCCAACAACACAAGAGAAGACTCTACACATGGATATCACCAGATGGTCAATACCAAAATCAGATTGATTATATTCATTGCAGCCAAAGATGGAGAAGCTTTATACAGTCAGCAAAAAAAGGACCAGAAGCTGACTGTAGCTCAGATCATGAACTCCTTATTGCAAAGTTCAGACTTAAATTGAAGAAAGTAGGGAAAACCACTAGATCTACAAAAATCTAGGTACTACCTAAATCAAATCCCTTATGATTATACAGTGGAAGTGACAAATAGATTCAAGGGATTAGATCTGATAGAGTGTCTGAAGAACTGTGGACAGAGGTTCATAACATTGTACAGGTGGCACTGATCAAAACCATCCCCAAGAAAAAGAAATGCAAAAAGAAAAAATGGTTGTCTGAGGAGGCCTTACAAATAGCTGAGAAAAGAAGTAAAAGGCAAAGGAGAAAAGGAAAGATACATCTGAATGCAGAGTTCCAATGAATAGCAAGGAAAGGTAAGATAGCCTCCCTCAGTGATCAGTGCAAAGAAATAGAGGATAACAATAGAATGGGAAAGACTAGAGATCTCTTTAAGAAAATTAGAGATACCAAGGGAATATTTCATGCAAAGATGGGCTCGACAAAGGACAGAAATGGTATGGACCTAACAGGACCATAAGATATGAAGAAAAGATGGCAAAAATACATGTAAGAACTAAACAAAAAAGCTCTTAATGACCCAGATAACCACGATGGTGTGATCACTCATCTAGAGCCAGACATCCTGGAGTTTGAAGTCAAGTGGGCCTTAGGAAGTTTGGCAAAACTAATACAGTTACGTAAAGTTTAAAAATAAAATTAAATTAAAAAAAAAATAAAGGGAGGAAGCATCACTATGAGCAAAGTTAGTGGAGGTGATGGAATTCGAATTGAGCTATTTAAAAGTCTAATAGATGATGCTGTTAAATACTGCACTCAATATGTCAGCAAATTTGGAAAACTCAGCAGTGGCCACAGGACTGGAAAAGATCAGTTTTCATTTCAATCCCAAAGAAAGTTCAACCTATCACACAATTGCACTCATCTCACATGCTAGCAAATTAATGTTCAAAATTCTCCATGCTAGGCTTCAACAGTACGTGAACCAAGAACTTTCAGATGTTCAAGATGGAAAAAGCAGAGGAACAAGAGAACAAATTGCCAACATCCATTGGATCATCGAAAAAGCAAGAGAGTTCCAGAAAAACATGTGCTTCATTGACTACGCTAAAGCCTTGGACTCTGTGGATCACAACAAACTGTGGGAAATTCATAAAGAGAAGGGAATAGCAGACCACCTTACCCGCCTCCAGAGAAATCCGTGTGTAGGTTAACAAGCAACACTTTAGAACTGGGCATGGAAGAATGGACTGGTTCAAAATTGGGAAAGGAGTACGTCAAGGCTGTATATTATCACCTTGCTTATATAACTTATATACAGAGTACATCATGCAAAATGCTGGGTTGGATGAAGCACAAGCTGGAATCAAGATTTCAGGGAGAGAGATCAATAACCTCAGATATGCAGATGACACCACCCTTACGGCAGAAAGCAAAGAGGATCAGTTTTTTAGGATCAAATCAGTTCTTTAGAAAGGCCCTTCATGAAAGTGAAAGAGGAGAGTGAAAAACCTAGCTTAAAACTCAGCATTCAAAACTAATACAATTATGTAAAGTTTAAAAATAAAATAAAATTTAAAAAATAAAAATTTAAAAAAAAAAATAAATAAATAAATAAAACTAAGATCATGGCATCTGGTCCCATCACTTCATGGCAAATAGATGGGGAAACAATGGAAACAGTGACAGACTTTATTTTCTTGGGCTCCAAATTCACTGCAGATGGTGACTGCAGCCATGAAATTAAAAGACACTTACTCCTTGGAAGGAAAGCTATGACCAACATAGACAGCATATTAAAAAGCAGAGACATTGCTTTGCTGACAAGAATCCATCTAGTCAAAGCTATGGTTTTTCCAGTAGTCATGTATGGATGTGAGAGTTGGACTATAAGGAAAGCTGAGCCTCAAAGAATTGATGCTTTTGAACTGTGGTGTTGGAGAAGACTCTTGAGAGTCCCTTGGACTGCAAGGAGATCCAACCAGTCCATCCTAAAGGAGATCAGTCCTGGGTGTTCATTGGAAGGCCTGATGCTAAAGCTGAAACTCCGATACTTTGGCCACCTCATGTGAAGAGTTGACTCATTGGAAAAGACCCTGATGCTGGGAAAGATTGAAGGCAGGAGGAGAAGGGAATGAGATGGTTGGATGACATCACCGACTCAATGGACATGAGTTTGAGCAAGCTCTCAGAGTTGGTGATAGACAGGGAGGCCTGGCATGCTACAGTCCATGGAGTCACAAAGAATCAGACACAACTGAGTGACTGGACTAAACTGAAGGATTGGGTCTGGAGTCAGTCTTATCTTTAAAGATAAATTTTATAAGAAGAAACAAGCAAATGAGACTGAGAAACCGTAGGCAATATGGTAGGAAAACAACCACAAAGTTTGTCAAGAGAGAGTGATCAATTACACCAATATTACTGATATGTCACAAACGACCTTGGCAATAACAGTTTGGGTGGAGTATTGGGAGCATGGGGACTAATCAGATTAGGTTCAGGACAGGAGAAGATAGAGACAGAGAATATAGACAATCCTTGAAGAATTTTGTGGTAAAGGGGGCAGAGAACGATAGCTGGAGGGAGAAACTGTGGTAAAGGGAAGATACTTTAGATGATACAAAAAAGTCATGTTTGTATATTGATGAGACTGATCCAGTAAAGAGGGAAATATTAACTCTGCAGGCAAGAGAGAGGCATAATGCTGGAGGGATTTTCTTTAATAATCAAGAGGAATAAGATTTGGTGCCCAATTTAATGGGTTGATCTTATATAGGAGCACTAACTGTTTATCAAAGAAATAGTAGGAAGACTGAGGTTTTGATTCAGGATCAGGAGAGCAGGAAGATGCTTTCTTGAGAAGCTGTTCTCTCTCTTAACCACTAACTAGACCACCAGGGAACCCCAAGCTCTCTTCTGTTTACTGTACTAGGAAGCTAAGTTTTCAGCTAGGCATATGGACAGGGGAGAAATTGGTAAAGGATTAAGAAGCAAGGAGAGGGTATCGGATAGTTGGGAAGCATTAATAGATTAGAAAACATGGATTTCCCAGGAAGTACTGATAGTGAACTAAATATTAGTGCCCATGGATTTAAACTACAATAAGTCAACATGACTGTTTTCTCAAAACAAATTCAGTTGAGAAGATGTGATTATAGTCAGTGGAGAATATAATTTGACCAGGATGGGGGGGTTACCAGATAAGTATGACAAAAAGAGAAATGTTGAAGATTATGTATTTTTTTACTATATACAGAATAAGTAGCTCCTCCAGTAGTCAATACATTCTTTTGCTCTTATTAAGTATTTTGTTAATTGTAGTGTATGTGCTGGAGAAGGCAATGGCACCCCACTCCAGTACTCTTGCCTGGAAAATCCCATGGACCAAGGAGCCTGGTAAGCTGCAGTCCATGAAGTCGCTAAGAGTCGGACACGACTGAGAGCCTTCACTTTCACTTTTCACTTTCATGCATTGGAGAAGGAAATGGCAACCCACTCCAGTGTTCTTGCCTGGAGAATCCCAGGGATGGGGGAGCCTGGTAGGAGGCCGTCTATGGGGTCGCACAGAGTCCGACACTACTGAAGCAACTTAGCAGCAGCAGCAGCAGTGTATGCGCTTTTCTGTTTTCAAATAACAAATATTTACTTAGTACCACTAATAATAGCTGGACTTCCCTGGTGGCACTAGTGGTAAATAACCCACCTGCCAATGCATGAGACAAAAGAGACAAGGGTTGGGTCCCTGGGTTGGGAAGGTCCCCTGGAGGAGGGCATGGCAACCCACTCCAGTATTCTTGCCTGGAGAAGCCCATGGACAGAGGAGCCTAATGGGCTAGACTATAGGGTTGCAAAGAATCAGACACAACAGAAGCAACTGAGCAGACAAACACTAATCATAGCTAATGTTTACTGTGTTGCAGGCATCTTTCTAAGCAGTTTGCCAGTAGTTTTATCACTTAATCTTTGCATCAATCCTATGAGAAAGGTAACGTCCACTCTTTCCAGATGAAGGCACTGAGACACAGAGAAACTAAAACTTGCAGGGGACCAGACAGTAACTGACTGAGATATAAATCCAGGATGAGGGAGGTTTCAGAATCTGGGCTCCGATCATCTCCCTGCAATGGTCTGTGAATTAAATGGCCTGCCAGCAGGGATACAGCATAAAAAGCAGATAAGGTTTAATTAATGAATGAGTTAGGAAAATATATACCAATAAAACAAAGAGTGAGAAAAACAGATTAATGTAATTCTATAAACACAAAATGTTTCCTAATTGGAAATTCATATATAGGATAAAGAATTTTCAAAATGGATTAAGCATGGAGAAGATGTAAAGAGAAGAGAAGACAGCTCCCCGGTGGGGTGGTGGGGGGCGGGTGGGTAGGATAGCAGAAGCAAAGTCTGGGAGATGGGCTTAAACATAATGCTCCAGGAAGAGTAAGGGATGTGACAGGGTGAAGTGAGGTTGAATTTGGATGAGATGGCACTAGTGGTAAAGAATCTGCTTGCCAATGCAGGAGATGCAAGAGACGGGGGTTCAATCCCTGGGCTCGGAAGATCCCCTGGAGAAAGAAATGGCAACCCACTCCAGTATTCTTGCCTGGAAAATTCCATGGATAGAGGAGCCTGGTGGGCTACAGTCCATGAGGTCACAAAGAGTCAGACATGAACACACAGTGTGAAATAAATTTGGGAGGGGGAGTAATGGGAAATAAATTTGCAGGTAAGGTGTTGCAGAGGAAGCCAAGGGCCAGGAGAGGGAAGGAGAGGGAAATGACACTTCAAGATGCAAGCAACAGAGCTTGAGCAGGATTGACTGGCATAGGAGCCCTTTTCATGAGTCATTCAGAGCACGCTCCACACTTGACCTCATGGAGCATGGAGGAGGCTGGCAGCCAAGGGAATGGGTGGAAGGGAGGGCTGTGGCCACATTAAATTCATTTTTGCTCACCTCTCCTCTGTGCTCATTTTCTTTCCCAGCACCTAGCAAATGTTTAACAAATGTGAAATAGAAAATGAATAAAGGTCTATGGAATTTGATAACTGAATAAAGGAAGAAAGAAAATAAATTTCATGTTTTAAAAAGTTTCCTAAACCAAGATACTATCTAGGTTAATGGCAAAGGAGAACGCTGAAAAGTGAAAGCAATTTAGAAAGAATGAAAGTTTCTGGACACCAGGAGGGGTATAAATATTAAGCTTTTCAGCAGTTCACTCACATGTGGCAAAGCGGCTCATTAGTGGCCTAAGAGAAGTACTCAGTATCTAAACCTGGTAGAAAGTTGTGCTTTCCAGTCATAAATTCATTGCTCCAGAAGAATTATGAAAAGAGGTGTGCCCTTTTTTGGGCTTTTTTTTTTTTTTTGGCGGTGGGGGGGTGGGCGTTTTGGGAGTTTTGGCTTCGTTTTGAGAGGGGGACTTGGGTTTTTTGTTTGTCTTTGCCTCCTCCCTAGGTGGGAGTAACACAGTAACAACAGCAGCTGGGCTTATAAATTTCCCTCTCCAGCTGAAAGAGGTTTGTTCCACTATATGCAAACCTGGTGTGTAATTATATATTTACAAGATATACATAATAATAGCTGGATGGTAAACACTAAAGTAGTAAAATGAGAAAAAAACTGAGTAGTGAATTCAAAGAGACTTTAGATATATCCTGCTGCTCAGTGTACCATGCACAGTCTTTATGAATAAATTTCATGTGTGTGAATGAAGTAAGAAAAGTTAATTTGACAGCTAACAATATCAAGTAAAAATTTTACCCTTTACAGAACTGCAATGCATTTAGATTCCCCCCGCCACACACACAATTTTCTCAAGCTTTGGTGGGTGAAATTGTAAGGCTTGAATTTTTCTCACTTCTAAAAATAGAACTATAGTGATTCACGGTTTCCGAGGGTTCTTTGTCAGCTTAGTTAATTGGGAACCTGCTTTCCCAGAATTCCCTGCAGGGCTCTGAGCTAGAGGAACTTGTACAAGGTTTGAAAAACAGCCATTAACCGCTGCAGGAGCTACGCTTACATTTATGACAGAAAGGAGCACTGGTCCCACAGGTCCTCCCTTGTCCTCTCTCCCTTTCCCAAATCCATGTCCAGCTCTTCTTACCACTGCCAGCCTTACTCGCCAGCTGTGCCCCAAGCCCACCCTCAGACCGTGGTTATGGACCTACAGAAACAAGACTGAAGCAGAGTCCCCTGACTCTTCAGCTTTATTAGGGTATCACTTAACACATTCAAAAGTGGGTTGCTCAGTCATGTCCAACTCTTTGCCACCCCATGGACTATACAGTCCATGGAATTCTCCAGGCCAGAATACTGGAGTGGGAGCCTATCCCTTCTCCAGAGGATCTTCCCAACCCAGGAATCAAATCAGGCTCTCCTGCACTACAGGTGGATTCTTTACCAACTGAGCCAGCAAGGAAGCCCAATACACTCAAAAGCATATATTTTTAAGTGCAGTGTTTAATGAGTTTTGACAAATGTATACACACATGTGCCAACTTTCCCAAATGAAATACAAAATAATTCTATTAGCTGAGAAGGTTCTCTTCTCCATTTGAATCTATTTCCCCGTTCTCACCCCTAGAAAACCATGGATCTTTTATCAACATAGTTTTGCCTATTCTAGAACTTTATATGCGTGCCATCATACATTAAGCAACTTTTTTAACTTGGCTATTTTTGCTCAGTTCTGTGGTCACAGGACTGACAAAGATCAGTTTTCATTCCAATCCAAAAGAAGGGCAATGCCAAACAATGTTCAAACTACCATAAAGTTATGCTCAAAATCCTTCAAGCTAGCCTCCAGCAGTACATGAACCGAGAACTTCCTGATGTACAAGCTGGGTTTAGAAAAGGCAGAGGAACCAGAGACCAAATTGCCAACATTTGTTGGATTATAGAGAAAGCAAGGGAATTCCAGAAAAAACATCTACTTCTGCTTCAAGGACTATGCTAAAGCTTTTGACTGTGTGGATCACAGCAAACTAACTTCCTTTTACATTTCTTGTGGTGCAAGTCCAGTGGAATTGAATTCTCCCTGCTTTCATTTGTATAAAAATGAGTTTATTTTTCCTCAGTTTTGATAGACATTTTTTCTGGATAGAGAAATCTAGATGGGTTATTTGCAGTACTTTAAATAAATTGGTTCTATCATCTTTTCTTTCCATTGTTTCTGATATGAAGTCAAATACTGTCTACAAAATTGTTCAACTGTGTAATATTTCTTTTCTCCTCTGGCTGCTCTTAACACTTCCTCTTTATCTTTGGTTTTCAATAATGATTGAAATATATATATATATATATATATATCATATACTATGATATGCCTAGTTGATTTATCCTGTTAGGGTTTGCTGAGCATATGGGATCTACAAATTTATTTCTTCATCAAACTTAGGAAAATGTATGCTATTACTTTTTCAAATATCTCATTTTGGGGACTTTACTCATATGTAAGACTTCTGACATGTTGCTCAGATCACTGAAACCCTGTTTATTTTTCCTGAATCATCTTCTCTTTATATCTTTCAGTAGGATAAGTTTTATTGATCTACCTGTAAGACAACTTACCTTTCTTCTGGTATCTCTGATACAGGCAAAAATACCTGAAAGATTTTATGACTTTCTAAAGTTTTATCTCTAATAGCTTCAGGGTCAAGATTTATGAAAACCTGAACCAAAATGTGAACCTATAGGTGTCAGAACATCTATTTATGTACAGTTCTGGCACACAATATTCCAAAGATCTATCTGTAATGTAGAGGCACTTCAGAAAATCACCTTCACTACAACATAAGTAGTATGCTGTACTTCCCAATTATTATGCTGTTCTGATTATTTCATATGCCTAATCATCTCAAATATTTAAAACCATAAAATAATTAATTTATCTTGTAAAAATTCTTGAGCCTCTTCTTTGCCCATTTGTTATGCCTTTTTATGGCACTTTGAAAGTTTGAAAATTTACATGACTATACATGTGCTTGTCCATAAGAAGATACAATTTCAATTTTTATAGGATTGATTTTATCCCAGTTTTTTAATATAAGAATCTAAGTTAAAGAGTGACAGGTAAAACGGGGGCCTTTTGCTATCTATTGTAAAGACTTTTGGGATACTTCAGCAAAATTGAGAAAGTGAACGACTCTAATGACTAGGTTACACATTCTTTTGCAAAAGTAGTGATTTCCAGCTCTTTGTTTTAACAAAATGAAGAAGAACCCAGGCAAGTAGTCAGGTGGGAAAGTATTAAAAATAGTGTATAAGTTGCTAGGTGGTGTTCAGTATTTCATGAGGAAAGACTGAAAAGAACTGAGTGACATCCCTGATACAAGGCGCCTCGGAGTTTCATATTCGCTGTCATGGTGATAAGGACTCTAAATAGCTTGCATCAATTCACAAATGTATTTTGTGAATAAAATCAAGTGAAGTTATCCAGAAGCAAAGTGGAAACACTAGCTTAAATAAAAGAAAAAAGAATAACAACATATCTGACTATTGAAGCATTTGTTCATATGATTTACCAAAGGATGAAAATGACAGAAAATCACAATTCTATTTAGATAACATTAGATACATTTAAAGATTTATGATTTGAAGATTTATTGATTTGAGGATTTATTGAAGATTTATGATTTGAAGATTTATGTTAATGCTAAAATTAAACTACACCTGCATGCCAGTTATCAATCTATTGCTTTCCAGCTCCAAATTTACCCTTCATTATCTGTTCTGTGATAATGGACTTATCGTTGTCCTGTGAAATAGGATACTATGAAAGGTCTTTCATGCATCCTTCTTTTGCAGCAAGCATGACATCAGACATTATCATTAGGGGGAACAGGAGGAATATTGCAAAAGGAAGAAGCCCTTCTCAGTTCTGTTGTTCAATCACTCAGTCATGTCCAACTCTTCGCAACCCCATAGACTACAGCACACCATGCTTCCCTGTCCTTCACTATCTCCCCGAGTTTGCTCAAACTCAGGTCCATTGAGCTGATGATGCCATCCAACAATTTCATCCTCTGTTGCCCCTTCTCTTCTTGCCCTCAATCTTTCCCAGCATCAAGGTCTTTTCCAATGAGTAGGCTCTTTGCATCAGGTAACCAAAGTATTGGAGCTTCAGCTTCAGCATCAGTCTTTCCAATGAATATTCATGGTTGATTTCCTCTAGGACTGACTGGTTGGATCTCCTTCCTGTCCAAGGGACTCTCAAGAGGCTTCTCCATCACCACAATTCAAAAGCATCAATTCTTTGGTGGTCAGCCTTCTTTATGGTCCAACTCTCACATCCATACTTGACCACTGGAAAAACCATAGCTTTAACTATATGAATTTTTGTTGGCAAAGTGATGTCTCTGCTTTTTAATATGCTATCTAGGTCTGTCATAGCTTTCCTTTCAAGGATCAAACATCTTTTAATTTCATGGCTGCAGTCACCACCCACAGTGATTTTGGAGCCCAAAAAAATAAAGCCTGTTACTACTTCCATTTTCTCCCCCATCTATTTGTCATGAAGTGATGGAACCAGATGCCATGATCTTAGTTTTTTGAATGCCGAGTTTTAAGCCAGCTTTTTCATTCTCCTCTTTCATCTTCATAAACAGACTCTTTAATTCCTCTTTGCTCCTGCAGTTAGGGTGGTGTCATCTGCATATCTGAGATTATTGATATTTCTCCTAGCAATCTTGATTCCAGCTTGTGCTTCCTCCATCCTGGCATTTCACATTTCCCAGGTCCAGGGTGCTGCTATTTTGGGGTTTCTTGCACCAACTTCATTGCTGGCATCAGCTGTATATATCAGGCCCACCAGTGTCTCTGCTCCAACACCATTCCCAGAAGGTACAGTCCCTCAGTGAGATCATAGTCTCAGGCCCAGCTTGGTGACCACCTTTTGTCCCTTCTGACATGAACACCTCACCTGCCTGTTTTTGTGCTGCTCTGTCAGCAGGCAAGCTTCTGATGCCATGAATCCCTCTAGGTCTCCCTGCAAGCACTCAGGTCCCACAGAGCAGAGTTTCTCCAGTGCTGGATGCTGCAGGGCACAGCTCTCCCTGCTGCTGTCCCCTGCAGAACTTCTTGTGCCCAAAGCCAAGTTCCTGTAGAATACTATTTCTCAAGCTCTGGGCACCTGCACGGGGTGACTTTCTCTGACACCCAGCTTCTGCAGAGGACAACTTCTCCACCTCCATGCAGCCTGCAGTGGCCACTAATCAGCTGCTTGTCATGGCATCTCCTCCAGTGACTTTACAGCAGGTCCTGAGCCATAGCACATCCATGCCAATGGCGTCCACAGAACTCTAGACAGATCCCCAGCGTGTCTCACTGGTGTAGAACCTCAGTGATTTCTCCATCACTTAGTGAGGTGAGCCCTGCCCTCTCCAAGGAGGGCTGGGTCTCAGCCTAAGGTGGGTAGCTGAAGTGATGGGTGGTAGAGTGGCTGCTAGACTATTCTATCTCAGCCCAGAGACAAGAGATAATGTTTATTATATCTGATATTTATTCATTTTCTAATTTTTTCACTTATTAGCTACTTCCTCATTTTTCCAAATCTTGTTATAGTTAAGAATTATTTTTGTTTTGTTTTTAAATTATTATTCATGTTAAGCATTTTTATTTTAAAAATTATAGCCTTTTTGTTTTATATTTTGATTTTCCATGGTTATTTAAATATAATTCTATTGAATGGACATTATCCAACAGTATATCTTTTACCAGTGAGAAGATAAAATGCTTTACTTCCTGATCTTTGGGTCTATCAAATTCATCTTCATTTTGTTTTTGCAGTAGAGACAAGTCAACTGGTCAGAAGAATGTTGTTATATGTATTTCTTTTTTATACATTGTACAGGTTTCTCTGTTGTTATCTGACATCAACAATTTCTGAGAAATCTAAAGTCATCTCACTTTCTATGTGTTGCCTTCTCTTTCTTTCCCTTGGATATTTGCAAGTTGCTTTCTTCACATTTGAAAATCAATGAGTTTATTTTATATTTAGTAGTTTGTATCTCTTAATTTCATACCTCTATCTTGCCCCTCTCCACTTCTTTCTCCCTACTGAAAAGTGAAAGTGTTAGTTGCTTAGTTGGGTCCTACTCTTTGGGACCCCATGGACTGTAGTCCGCCAGGCTCCTCTGTCCACAGAATTCTCTAGGCAAGAATACTGGAGTGGGGTGCCATTTTCTTCTCTAGGGGATCTCCCCAACCCAGATATTGAACCCAGTTTTCCTGCATTGCAGGCAAATTCTTTACCATCTGAGCCACCAGGGAAGCCCCTATTGGTAACCACTAATTTGTCTTCTAAATCTGTGAGTCTGTTTCTCTTTTGCTACTATTCCATGTATGCACAGTTTTCCCTGCTGGCTCAGAGGTAAAGAACCAACATGCAATGCAGGAGTTGCAGGAGACGCAATTTTGATCCCTGGGTCAGGAAGATCCCATAGAGGAGAGTATGGCAACCCACTCCAGTATTCTTGCCTGGAGCCTGACGGGCTACAGTCCATAAGGTTGCAGAGTCGGACGTGACTGAAGCGACTTAGCATGCACACATGCTTTGTATGTACATGTTTGTATGAATGTGTGTGTGTATGTGTATGTGTATCACGTCTTCTTTTTATTCATTTATCTGTTGATGGACACTTGGGTTACTGCTTCCATAGCTCAGTTTTCTTAAACAGTGCTGCAAGGATATATTGTACAGAACAGGTAAATATAGCTGTTATGTTGCAATAACTGTTAGTGGAGTATAATCTATAAAAGTACTGAATCACTATGCAGTTGTACACCTGAAACTATTGTAAATCAACTCTATTTCAATTAAAAACAAAGTTTTGTAATAAAAAAAAGAAAGAAAAGTACCTGCCTAGCTGCAAAATACCTGACTGCTGCTGCCAAGTCACTTCAGTCATGTCCGACTCTGTGAGACCCCATGGACTGCAGCCTACCAGGCTTCTCCGTCCATGGGATTCTCCAGGCAAGAACACTGGAGTGGGTTGCCATTTCCTTCTCCAAAATACCTGACTAGTAGTCCTCAAAACTGCCAAGGTCATCTGAAACAAGGAAAGACAGAGATATCAAGAAATCAAGGAAAGTCAGAGAAAGGAAAGACAGCCAAGAGAAGCCTCCAGGATCATGACATCTGAATGATATATGGTGTGCTGGATGGGGTCCTGGAACAGAAAAAGGATAGTAACTAAAACCTAAGGAAATATGAATAAAGTATGCATGCATGCATTCTCAGACACTCAGTGCTGTTTGATTCTTTGCAAGCCCATGGACTGTAGCCCACCAGGCTCTTCTGCCCATGGAATTTTCCAGCCAAGAATACTAAAGTGGATTGTCATTTCATACTCTGGGGCATCTTCCCAACCCAGGAATTGAACCCATGTCTTTTCGGTCTCCTACGTTGGCAGGCAGATTCTTTACCACTGCTCTACCTGGGAAGCCTATAAATAAATTATGGACTTAGGTTAATAATTATATACTGGTATCAGTTCATTAATTGTAACAAATGTACCATATTAGTGTTTGGTATTAGTAAAATGGGGAAATGGAGGGCAGTTTTATGGTAACTTGCTTAGACTATTATCTTAATTTTTCCATAAACTGAGAACTTTTCTAAAAAGTAAAGTCTATTTTTTAAAAACTTTTAAAAAAGAAAATCAATTGTTTTACCAGAAAATGCCTGTCTTTTTACCTTTATTAATAGTTTTAAGTCACTGAAATACAGTGGGTATTTTAAATCTGCTATTCAGTTTTCCCTTTACTATGGGAAATATTCTTTTAGTTTTTATTGTGATATGAACACCTACATGAGATTTACCCCTTAACAGATTTTTAGGTGTACAATGCCGTATTGTGATCTATAGGCACAAGGTTGTACACCAGATCTTTAGAAATCACTCATCCTGCATAACTGAAATTTCGTACCAGCTGGTCAGCTACTCCCCAGTCCCCCCTCCCTCCAAGCTCTGGCAACCACCATTGCACTGTTTCTATGAATTTGACTATTTAGATGCAATGTAAGTGGAATCATACAGTAACTGTCCTTCTATGACTAGTTTATTTCACTCCGCATAATGTTCTCATGATTCATAAATATTGTTGCATATGACAGGATTTCCTTTTTTTTAAAGGCTGAATAATAGTATATTGTGTGTATATAGTACAAAATTTTCAATCCATTCATCTGTCAATGAACATGTAAGTTGGTTCCACATCTTGGCTATTCTGAATAATGCTGCAGTGAACGCGGGAGTGCTAATATCTCTTCAGGATTCTAATTTCAGTTCTTTAAGATAAATACCTAGAAGCAGGTTTGCTGGATCAGTTGGTGGCTCTATTTTTAATTTTCTGAGGAACCTCCATATTGTTTTCCATAGTAGCTGCACCATTTTGCATTCCCACCACCAGTGTACGAAGGTTCTAATTATTCTACATTCTCACCCACACTTGCTTTTTTTTTTTGTTTCCTTAACTGTCCTAACAGATGAGAGGTGATATATTATTGTAGTTTGATTTGCATTTTCTGATGATTAGTGGCATTAAGCACCTTTTCATACATTTTTTGGCCATTTGTATGTCTTCTTTGGAGAAATGTCTACTCAAATCTCTAGCTCATTTTTAGTAGAATAATTAGGTTTTCTTTTTATTGAGATGTTATTGTTGTTTAGTGGCTAAGTCATGTGCAATTCTTTGTGACCCCATGGGCTGTAGCCTGCCAGGCTCCTCTGTCCATGGGATTTTCCAGGCAAGAATACTGCAAATGGGTTGCCACTTCATTCTCCAGGGGATCTTCCCTACCCAGGGACTGAACTCACATCTCCTGCATTGGCAGGCAGATTCTTTACTGCTGAGCCACCAGGAAAGCCCACTATTGAGATGTAGAAATACCTTATATATTTTGGAAGCTAACCCTTATCAGATATCTTCATGAAAGTTACAGGATACAAAATCAGTGTTTAAAAATCAGTTGTGTTGCTATACAGTACTAACAAACTATTGAAAAGGGGAATTAGGAAAACTATCCCATTTACAATAACATCAAAAAGAATAAACTATTTAGGGATAAACTTAACTAAGAAAATGAAAAATTTATACACTGAAAAGGACAAAACATTGATAAAATAAATAATATAAAAGCAACAGGAACTCATGCTCATGAATTGGAAGAACTAATATCATTAAAATGTCCATACTACCCAAAGATATTGGAGAAGGGAATGGCAATCCACTCCAGTACTCTTGTCTGGAGAATCCCATGGACAGAAGGTCCTGGAGGGCCACAGTCCATGGGGTCCCAAAGAATCAGACATGACTGAGCAACACACTACCCAAAGATATGGACAATGTCTATCTAAGTCTCAATGGCACTGTTACAGAAATAGAAAAGACAATTCTAAAATTCACATGGAATCACATAAGACTTTGAACAGCCAAAACAATCTTGAAAAAGAAGAACCACGCTATAGGCATCAAGCTTCCCTATTTCCAAATATATTTATAAAGCTATAGCAATCAAAATACCATGTATAGATGTAAAGACAGTCACAGAATAGAATAGAGAGCCCAGAATTAAACCCACATGTATGTGGTCAACAGATCTTTGACAAAAGTGGTACTACACAATGGGGAGAGGACAGTGACTTTAACAAAGAGTGCTGGAAAAACTGGACAGCAACATGCCAAAGAATAAAACTGTCCTCTTCTCTTACTCCACACACAAAGATCAACTCATAATGGATGGATTTTGGTTAGAACTCTCAGAAGAAAATATAGGAGAAATCTTCATAACATCAGTCTTGACAACTATTTCAAGGTTATAACATCAAAATTCAGTTCAGTCGCTCAGTCGTGTCCGACTCTTTGCCACCCCATGAACCGCAGCACGCCAGGCCTCCCTGTCCATCACCAACTCCTGGAGTTTACTCAAACTCAAGTTCATTGAGTCGGTGATGCCATCCAACCATCTCATCCTCTGTCGTCCCCTTCTCCTCCCGCCTTTGATAACATCAAAAACAGACAACAGAAGCAAAAAAGAAAGAAAGAAAGAAAAAGATAAGTGGTACTATACCGAACTAGAAGGCTTCTGCACAGCAAAAGAGATAATCAATAGTGTGAAAGACACCCTAAGGAATGGGAAAAATATTTGCAAACTAGGAAAATGGTTAAAACCATTAACCTATTGAATGTGCTCTGTAATATAACAGACAGTAGCCACTTGTGACCATTTAATTTTAACTGCATTAAAATGAAATAAAATTTAGAATACAATTCCTCAGTCATCCCAGCCACATTTCAAGTGTTCAATAGCCGCTTATGCTAGTGGCTTTCATTATGGACAGCCAAGATATAGAACATTAGCAGCACTGCAGAAAGTTCCATTGCACAGTATTGTACTCAAAGAGTAGACCAATAGAGTATTCAGTTCAGTTCAGTTGCTCAGTCATGTCTGACTCTTTGTGACCCCATGAATTGCAGCACGCCAGGCCTCCAGAGTTCAACCAACTCCCGGAGTTCACTCAAACTCACATCCATCGAGTTGGTGATGCCATCCAACCATCTCATTCTCTGTCGTCCCCTTCTCCTCCTGCCCCCAATCCCTCCCAGCATGAGAGATTTTTCCAATGAGTCAATTCTTCGCATGAGGTGGCCAAAGTACTAGAGTTTCAGCTTTAGCATCATTCCTTCCAAAGAACACCCAAGACTGATCTCCCTTAGAATGGACTGGTTGGATCTCCTTGCAGTCCAAGGGACTCTCAAGAGTCTTCTCCAACACCACAGTTCAAAAGCATCAATTTTTCAGTGCTCAGCCTTCTTCACAGTCCAACTTTCACAACCATACATGACCACTGGAAAAACCATAGCCTTGACTAGATGGCCCTTTGTTGGCAAAGTAACATCTCTGCTTTTGAATATGCTGTCTAGGTTGGTCATAACTTTCCTTCCAAGGAGTAAGCGCCTTTTAATTTCATGGCTGCAATCACTATCTGCAGTGATTTTGGAGCCCCCAAAAATAAAGTCTAACACTGTTTCCACTGTTTCCCCATCTATTTGCCATGAAGTGATGGGACCAGATGCCATGATCTTCGTTTTCTGAATGTTGAGCTTTAAGCCAGTATTCAGTTCAGTTCAGTTCAGTCACTCAGTTGTGTACAACTCTTTGCGACCCCATGAATTGCAGCACACCAGGCCTTCCTGTCCATCACCAACTCCCGGAGTTCACTCAGACTCACGTCCATCGAGTCAGTGATGCCATCCAGCCATCTCATCCTCTGCCGTCCCCTTCTCCTCCTGACCCCAATCCCTCCCAGAATCAGAGTCTTTTCCAATGAGTCAACTCTTCAGATGAGGTGGCCAAAGTACTGGAGTTTCAGCTTTAGCATCATTCCTTCCAAAGAAATCCCAGGGCTGATCTCCTTCAGAATGGACTGGTTGGATTTCCTTGCAGTCCAAGGGACTCTCAAGAGTCTTCTCCAACACCACACTTCAAAAGCATCAATTCTTCAGCACTCAGCTTTCTTCACAGTCCAACTCTCGCATCCATACATGACCTCTGGAAAAACCATAGCCTTGACTAGACGGACCTTTGTTGGCAAAGTAATGTCTATGCTTTTCAATATGTTATCTAGGTTGGTCATAACTTTTCTTCCAAGGAGTAAGCGTCTTTTAATTTCATGGCTGCAGTCACCATCTGCAGTGATTTTGGAGCCCAGAAAAATAAAGTCTGACACTGTTTCCACTGTTTCCCCATCTATTTTCCATGAAGTGATGGGACCAGATGCCATGATCTTCGTTTTCTGAATGTTGAGTTTTAAGCCAACTTTTTCACCCTCCTCTATTTCACTCTCCAGTATTAGGCATATATTAATCACTTAATAAATATTTGTTGAATTGCTTAAAGTGGGTGTTCTTTCCTAGGAAAAAGTGATCATATTTTGCTATGTTTTGATATATTTATGTGTAGAAAGTTTATGCCTACTTATAAAAACTGGACTGCTGAAAGTTCATAAATTTTGGAAATTATGATTTTTCGGCAGTTCCTTTTGAAGAGTGTAGTTTTTCCATAATGTTTCACTGACGGGGTAAAGGAGAAGACACTGGCATGCTCATGAAGAGAAGACTCATACGTCCCTGGTAAGTGTCTTGCTGTGCTGTTTCTTCCTCTACTCACCCTTTGAGCCACGGTGCTACATCCACATTCAGAGGTAGCCCTGAAAGGCGGCAGAGGAAAACTTTGGGCTACTTGGGCAATTATGAACTTGGAAAAAAACAAAAGTAGAAAAATTGTGACAAGGATGTCTGAGGAAAGACATGTAGATGAGGAGAATGGTTTCAGAATGCTAAGACCATGTGAGAAGTGAATGCCTCTGGATGGCCCAATCAATGAGCAGGCTGTCAACAACAGGAGCACAGTCTGATCCATCCTAAGGATGTCAGACAGCTCTCTCCCCCAGCTACGTCCTGTCTTTATTCAGCAGGCCTTCAAGGATGGAGGCTGGACATGAGTTCAGCCACATGATCCCATCACAGCTGACTGGTCAACCTGCCAACAGTAGAGGCCTGAGCAATGCTGAGCCCCTAAAACATTATTTCTAACAGGACTAGCCAGCTACCTTGTGGCAAGCTGACGGATTATACTGAATCTTCCTGTAGGAGGCAGTGCTTCATCTTCACAGGATTACATACATTTTCTTGGCACAGGTGATCTCCCTTCATGCCGTACTCCTCTCAGAGCCACTGTTTGTGGACTTTCAGTAGCAAAAACAAGCTGGGTGGTATACACTCCTGCCCAGAACGAGTTGAAAGCTGCTCCCAGGACCACTGACTGCCTGGCAACTCTGGCATTCCCTGTTCAGGGACTCAAGCTTATTTCTGCAAACAGAGAAAGTCCTCTGGATGAGAGGGGCAGCTGCATGCGAAGACCCTGGTGTGCCCAGAAATGGTGAAGGCCTAAGAGGTACGAACAGGCACTAACAGTGTCTCCAAGACATAAAGACTGGTTTTCTAACACACTATTTTTGTAGTAATGTGGATTATACGAATTTGTAAGCATTTTGAGAAAGTTAAAGACATGAAAAAATTAGAACTATTGATGGTGCTGTAAAAGAGATGTGATCACATGATTTAAAATAAAAACATAATTTCTAGAAATTATTCTACATCTGGGATATCCCCAATATCAGCAAGTAAAATTGAAATAAGAGTTGGATATCAACTGAATGAACAAAGTACACTGCTGCTGCTGCTAAGTCGCTTCAGTCGTGTCCGACTCTGTGCGACCCCATAGATGGCAGCCCACCAGGCTCCCCCATCCCTGGGATTCTCCAGGCAAGAACACTGGAGTGGGTTGCCATTTCCTTCTCCAACAAAGTACACTAAATATGTATTATTATTTAATGATCGCTACAGTTTTTCACTTAATATAGGGCATCCTTATTTGGTCTGGTTTAGCTGATTTTTGCTTGTTTCAGGGGTGTGTGGGGAAGCAGTTCCTATTTAGAAGAAATCTGGATATACTGCCTTCATCTATAAAACTGGACTTTGGGGACATAAATTATTTTATTCTAAGATCTTCTCCCAGATGCTATATTTTCTAATTGTATAAACAGAACAAAAAATAGATAGTATTAGATACTGTGAATATAAAAACAACCAATAGCCATGTAATCAGAATATTTGTATTTGTGACATACTCAGGTTGATTTATAACTGTTCACAAAATATTAAACAACATTCTATAACATTATGGCCTCAAAATATTCTCCCAAGAGTTTAAATTTTTGAAAAAAAAATTCTGAGGAAAAAGAATAACAAAAAGAGTATCTATTTAAGGGACATGACCAGTTACTATTAATAAAGAAGGATTGGTAATGAAATATTTCTTCCTAGAAATCAATTTCACACATTTATCCACAATGGAAAATGAGAGCAAGGAGAGTGGTGAGCACCTGGTTATCTCTTTGATTCTTACTCCAAAAACAATATTGCCAGCATTCAGCATCTGCTCTTCAGCTAATACTTCAAGGAGCTGAATAAATTTCATTCTAGCTGATAAATCCACTCAAAAGAAAGTCTGATGTCAAATGTGAGCAAACTGTGTGCTGCAGTGAGAGAGCACAGCCATTGGAAGTAGAAGATGTGAAGCCTGGCTCTGGTTCTACCATTTCATCATCTTAATCCGCCTGGGTCTTTTCTTCATTAATTCAATAGAGACAATAATACCACTCGCCACATAGCACTCGTGTGACAGTCAAAAGTCACAGTGTGTGTGAAACAGCTTGAAAGCTGCAACGTGATTTGTTCTTTCCATTGTGCATAAGCCTGTGGTTCAGAACTCTCCTATTTAGTCCTAGAGACCATGTAGTCAGTACGAAGGAGCAAAGTGGAAATCTGCAGAAATGGCCCTTGTTTGATTGACAGCAATCTCCCCATTCTTAACCTAAATTTTTCATCAAAAGAATAACACCATAAGAACAATGATTTTTCAGTCTTCAGAGTCAAGACCCATAGGGATGGTACAGGGAGGGAGGAGGGAGGGGGGTTCAGGATGAGGAACACATGTACACCTGTGGCAGATTCACATTGATGTATGGCAAAACCAATACAATATTGTAAAGTAATTAACCTCCAGTTAAAATAAATAAATGTATATTAAAAAAAAGAACCTAATGGGTAACACTGCAGTTTCCCCGTGTTCAAGTATATGCTTATGACTAGTGCCCTTTTCTTATCAAAGGTGTCCTACATAGCCTATAAATCACATCATCACTACAGAGTACTAATAGTCAAGTAGCGGTCATTAGTGAGTGGTCATTTATGTAGTCATTAGTGAGAAACTATCCAATGCTCTCGGGAGAAGGAAATGGCAATCCACTCCAGTATTCTTGCCTGGAGAATTCCATGGACGGGGAGCCTGGAGGGCTACAGTCCATGGGGTCGCAGAGAGTCAGACACGACTGAGTGACTGACACACATCCAATGCTCTGCGTACGTGAGGTGCTACCAACCCTCTCTCCCTACCAGTTCCTTGTTGGAGTGATTGATGCAACTAATAAAGTAACAAGTGAATCACTGGATTCATTTCTAGAAAAGTTGGAATACTATGGCCAAGGTGTCTCACTGGAGTAAAAGTCCAATTCCTTCTTTCTCCATAGAAATAGAGTTTAGCTAGTTCAGGGCTGCCAGCCAGAGACTACACTTCCTCATTCTCTGTGCCATGCGTCACCATTGGCTGAGTTCTGATGAACAGCATGTTTGAAGGGGTGATGGGCAGCACTTCCAGGTCTGGCTTAGAATCATGCATATACCCCAAAATCTCCCTGTGTAACTCACAGTAACTCAGCTTTGATCATTCTGATGACAATCATCAAGGGACAGAAGCATCTGTGTTGAGCAGAGCTGGCCCCTGCTCTACATCACTCATCTCAGCAACATGAGAGAGAGACACTTGCTTGTTAGGCCATTCTGGGTTTTGGTCTTTTTGTTACAACACCCCCACTTCACTGTAACTAGTAGAGAGAGCTTTGAGACTGGACACCTTTGGAAATGAAGTGCAGCGGTATAGCAGTGGAAGGAATAAGCCAAGCGGCTGGAGAGAGAGACATTGCATGGCCTCCTTCCTGGCCCTCCTTGCTTCCGTGCCCTGCTTCTCCGCCACACAAGCTGCACGCTCAGGAAACAACAGTGCTTCACTATGAAAGCGCCCCCCTCACTTTTACTTGAAAACAGAGTTCTTCCCCACTATAATTCAAAAGAACTCTCTCAGATTGCCTACTGATCATTCACACACACCACCACCACCACCACCACCTCAACTCCCACTTTCACTGCCTTTTGTCCCCTGCTACCAAAGAGACTGAACACTGACTGGCATGGTTGTTGAAGGGTCACATTAAACCCTGGTTGACAGAAGCAGGTAAATAAAAACCACACACCATTAAAGGAGACATAGTAGGTTGAAGAAGATGAGAGAAAGTGAACATCCAGAGCAGATGGCTCCCACAGATGCAGGAAAGTCAAATAGGAAGAGATATACCATAATTCAAAGGGGAAAACAAATGGAAAAATAAAAGAATGAAATACTATACCTGAAAGATAAAATAGGAGACCAAAAGTATAATCAAGTAATAGAAATGTCAAAACAAAAATGAGAATGAGGATAGAGAGTATTGAAATCAAAATGATAATGGATGAAAACTTCCTGCATTTAAAGACCTCACCAATTCTTTTGCATAACTAATTTCTTAATGCATCCTGAGACATCTCTTGATGAGCATTCTCAAATGTGAATTAAAACTCTTAAAAATATACTGGACTCTAAAATAGGATGTTGAGAGTAGAGGAGGTTGAGGTGGTGATGGGGGTTTATGAGAACCCCTATGTACTTTCTGTTTAGTTTTGTTATAAACCTAAAGCTATTAAAAAAAAGTTTATGAAAAAATATATATGCAAAAGATTACTTGAAAAGTAATGATCAGTCTGCAAATATAGGATTTCTTATCTGTAACTCTGGAACATAGAAAATACTGAAATAACTTTAAGGCAATGAGAGAAAAGTATGTGGTTGAAGAATCCCACACTCCACAGTCAACATATCATTCTTCTACAAGAAAAAAAAGACAATGTGACATTCAGGGCTTACAGATTACATACAAAACCAAGTGCTTATCCATGGAGCGTACTTGAGGAGGTACTCCAATGAAATAAAAATGAACTCAATTATGGGATCCCAAGCTGGGGGAATAAGAAATACAAGAGAAAATAGTGGTGAGCAATGACTCTTGCATTTTTAATAAATTTAAATTGATGATAATATGAGTAGAAATTAATGTTTAAGTGACAAGTGAGGATTTTAAGAACCAAAGATATTGTAAGGTAAAATGTTATAATAGCTTAGAATTAGAAGTCTAGATTATCTGAGGAAAACCCAGGAGTTGGCAGAAGGAAAGTATGTAACGTGAGGAAATAGAGAAGCAAAAACATTTAAAAGTCTTACTGGGTAGATGGGAGGAAGTGGTAAGTAAAATGACCTGGAAAATACAGATATGTATCTGAGAGTTAACAACAGGAAGGTAACCAATAAGAAAGAAAAAAACATCACTTCTTAGTGAAAGGAGGGCACAAAAGAGTATTTTAAAAGGATAAAGTAGGGAAAAGTTACTGAAGGTGAAATATAACCTAGTCAAACTAAAATATGTAAAGAAAGAAAAAAATAACAAAGTAAAATTAAGAATAAATATAAACTGATGCACAAAAAAGCATAATTAAGGGTACCTTCAAACCAGGAACCCTGGACACTGCTATCAAAATCCATGACCCTCAGTTTGACTTAGAAGCAAACTTCAAATTGGAATACCGGAAGATAAACATAAGAAGGGTCTCACCAACATACAGCACATGCTTAATCAAAATCATGATTGGAAAAACATAAGAGTTACTTAAAGAAAGGCTGTTTACAGAAAATACGTCTAAAACAAAGTATTTTTTTTCAATAGCTAAAAATAAAGGGATGGATAAAGATATATCAAACAAATGCCAGAAAAAAGAGGACTGTGGCATTATCAATACAACACAAAACAGAATTCAAGTTTAAATAACTAATGGCCTAAAGACTTTTTAATAACAATAAACATAAGTCTCCAACATTGATGTAGATACAAAGATTCACAAACTAAATAATAGAGTAACAAAATCCAGAAGCCAAACATTTGATAAAACTGATAAGTTTGTACAGTATTTTTAGAGTAATGAGTACGGAGGCAATGACTGTGTTTTCCTAACAGCTGAAACTAACAAACAGGAATTTGTTTTCCTTTGCTTATGAGACCATGTTGTTCCATCCAGTTTAACTGTTAATTAGCGCACAGGATTCAGACAAGACATTGGTCTAGAAATAAATGAAGCTCAGGGAGTAAAAGATTAACAGAAGTTTTCAAAAACATTTCTTCTGTTTAACTTCTACCTCAAAGACCCTGTAAATTGAATTTGATTTGCCATATTTATAATAGTAAGGAATTCAATGAACATATAAAGGTGTTAATAAAAAACGGTGAAGTATCTGAAAGCTGAAAAGATATCCAATTATTGTTCAATAGTTCTTATTAACTATACAAATGATCTCAAGCGTGTTGTATCATATTGGAGTCTCTACCAACAGGGAATTCCTGCATTTAGTATATTATCTTAGGTATCTATCCCTGAAAAACCAGTTATTAAACCTAGGCCCACACACTGACACGTAATACACTGAACTAATACAACAAGAGGCATGCTCATGAACCAATAGAATGAGAAATTACTTCAGCATGGGGTTCACAGCTATATAGGAAGGCTTATATGGGTAACTAACTGTTAATGAGCTTGTCCAGTACAGTACAAAGAGCTACTTTATTCTTTCTCTCTTTGCCTCTTCAATAACTCTCTGGAATCTAGTTCCTTCTAGCCTTTATAGCTCATCTGCGTCACAGAGTAGTATCATCTCACTTCAATAATTAAAATTCCCGGTCCAATTTTATGTAGTATCATGCCTCTACATTTAATTCAATATAAACACATCTCTTCACTCAGCTCAGGTCTGCCTAAGGAATGAGAAGGAAGTGTGGTGGAAAACATAACAATAATAGCAAACACATTTTCTGATGATATAGCTGTGAAGCTAAAGAGCCCCACATATACACTCTTCTCCTATAGTTAGGAGCAGGAGGTAAGTGCAGGTACATCATGCACACCAAAAATCCTCCCCAATGGAATCCTCTCCTGATACTCCTCAAAGTCTACTCCTTCCCAGGGCCAAGATAGAGGACTTGTAATATTGGTATAACCTGATTCACAGGCTCTTAATTCATCCTTGTTAACTTACTTTGCATTGTGCCTTTGCATGACAACTTCACATCAACTGTATGTTTCCTGGTCTTTAATATCTCTGTTGAAACTGAGGGGGAAAAAAAGAGTCCTGCTTTAACAATATAAAGAAAAAGTGAAAGAGAAATAAAATAGCTCATTTGGGAAGGCAATGAGATATGTTACAAAAGTGAGACAGCGAGACTTTTAAGAGCCAGTGAGAAAGTGAGTAGAGCATGTTTAGGAAAGCTGCTTCCAATCTATAATCTCCAAAACTTCTATTCAAGGCTAGAAAACCAGATGAAAGGAATGTAAGATGTTTACTGAATCAGAAACAAGGTAAAGTCAACTGTCTACATCAATCTCAGTTAGTCATGTAATTATTCACTCAATAGACATTTATTGAATATCTGCTCTTTTTGGCAGAGGAAATACAGAAATAAAAATGGCATAACCTTACTTCCCATAGACAGTTGGCCATTTTATGACAGAGAAAGGCATCCAATAAGGGATACCTACAAGCAAAGTGGCAATGGCACCCCATTCCAGCACTCTTGCCTGGAAAATCCCGTGGGCAGAGGAGCCTGGTGGGCTGTAGTCCATGGGGTTGCTAAGAGTCAGACATGACTGAGCGACTTCACTTTCACTTTTCACTTTAATGCATTGGAGAAGGAAATGGCAACCCACTCCAATGTTCTTGCCTGAAGAATCCCAGGGACAGGGGAGCCTAGTGGGCTGCCGTCTATGGGGTCGCACAGAGTCGGACACGACTGAAGCGACTTAGCAGCAGCAGCAGCAGAAGAATGGAATAGTCAAACTGAAGACTCCATTTATCTTTCAGTTTTCTGTTACCCTGCTAAATTTGGTTGGTGTTTTTTCCATAAATGAGAAGCTGCAAAAATGCTAGATATATTTAAGAAGAGAAAGTGATAAACCTAAGAACTTTATTAGCCCACTTGTTTATGGATAATCCAACCTGGAAAAAATACTAACAGTTTTCTTTTAAGAAGCAAAATGCTCCATTTAAAACATTTAAGACAAACATGAAATTAACAAAGTAATGTCTGGATCAGAAAGGATTATATGTATCAGTTCAATCAAGTGGAACAGGGTTTCCAAAGGTCAATGGAGGTCATGGTTTTTCCACAGCAGAAGCCATTTGGCAACATGTAACTAGTGGCAAAGTTGACAAAGACCACAACAAGCACCGGAGACAGAATGGCATCAGTGAACCCTGATGCTCAGGGATCCATAGATGAGTTACAGTTCAGTGTTGCCACGGGTAAACTGGATGGGCTCATACTATGTAACCAGAATAGATGAAGAATGGGCTAAGAGAATGCTTAAGCAGACACGGTGGCAGATATGGAGGTTATGGATGGGCTCAACAGTAAGGGTCTACCTCACCAAGGCTGCCATAGCTACTGCAAGTGCCTAACAATCAAAAATAGAGATCAAGGCTGAGCCACCACTATGAAACTACCCCTCAAGGAGACCAGCCACTTGGTAAAAAACAACAAGCAATTCATTTTGACAAGAATCAATGTTTACACCAGATTTGGATTTAGCTTTCCCACATGCAATAACTTGATTTAGCTCAAGAATTTTAAATCATCTAGGGTCTGATTTGTCATCCTAGGATCCTGCATATATCATCCTGACTAAGAGGTCCATTTTTTTTTTCAGCTAAAGAGCTGCCACTATGAATCCATGATCACAGACCTCCAGGTCTACAATTTTTCACAGGACCCATAAACAACTGCCTCCCAGAACTTTAGAATGACCTCTGAAAGGCTCAACTAAGGCATTAGGGTTGCAGATGACATCATGCATTGTTGGGATGTTGTCAGTCAATATGCTATAAATACTTTAAACCAATAGACTTTATATGATGCTGAAAAATAGAGTATTCTAAGTCAAAGCGTTAGAAGTAACAACTTTCACCATTACTCACAGTTACCCACTTGAGAAATGGTACCAACAGAGGGCATGCTAAGAGGGTACTAAAACTAACCTTGGGACTAAGCTACTGTCTGGACATTGGGGGTTTATATGCCAGTATATCAGCAAGTAAAAACCAACAAATAAAATAACAGATTTACTATAATAGTAAGATAAATGGATCCTGGTTACAATGAGGAGATGGTTCTATTCTTACATAGCAGAGAAGGGATGATATTTCTGGAACTCAGAAATTTTATTAATTTTACTAGTGCTTCTAAACCCTAAATGACAAAGGCATGGTAACCAGGGGTTCCAACCACTCACATCAAGCTCTGTGTCTAAGGTTGGTTTCACCAGAAGCAGAGTATGAAACAAGGATTCATCTGAAAAATTATTTATTGGGGAAATGTTCCTAGGAAAACAAACAGGATAGTAGACAAAATGAGACTGAGAAGGAAGAAGGCCAAACAACAGTATGATATCAAGCAGAGGGCAACACAGAGAAATAATGTTTCCATCCCACAGGACAGCTCTGGGGACCATGTGGGTGACATCTCACAGAGGTACTGAAAAGGAGTAAGAGCATCAGAGTAGCTACATCCTACTGGTCTCTGGTTAAGAGTTGCCCCCTCGAGGATGGAAATCTCCATGCAATTCTGAGTTTCCTTATCTGTTGGCAAAGTGGGTTCCAGCAGCCTGATGCTAGCCCAGTGCCAAAATGATTTGGGTACTAACAGTTGGACATGAAACAACACTGAAATTCAGTGTATACACACACACACACACACACACACACACACACATAGTGAAAGGATCCAAGGAGATGTGGATAAGGCATCTGCTACAGTCTATCTGGGTTACCGCACTGGGCAAGCAGTAGAGATCAGCAAAAATGATAAGTGAGAGCGTAGAACAATCCAGAATTGGTGACGGAAAAGAGAAATGATGAAAAAAAGGGAGAAAAACAGTGAAATAATAAATCAAACGTGGGACCAAAGTCCTAGCAGAGACTAAGCTTGTAATGTGGCCTTTCAATCTTTGTATTGTAAGGTTTTTTTAAGAAACTGTGACCAGTCACTGCCTTGATACATGGAATCTGAGATGTAGACTGTAGCCAACAGATTCATATTACTTTTCAAATCTTCTCTCTCGGTGTCACCTGGAAAGCTTCCAACCGCCGGGATCTGCCACTGCGAGTCTGAGGGCTTTGTCTCAGTCTCTGCAGAGTAGTTCTCACAGGGATAGCAGGCTGGAAGTACCAGGAAAACAACACCTTTTCTCTTTCTCTTTCAGGCTAGAGACATCCTTCAACCATCTCTGGTTGTGATCATTCTAAAGCAAGAATTTTACACTATCACCCAGAGCTGTGAGGTTAAGCTTCAAGTCTCCACCATGAGAGCTGATTCAGTAGTGTATCTTCTTTCTAGAAGAGAAGCTTTGCCTCCTTTTCTCACTCCCCTACTCCCCTGCTGATGTTTTCTGCCCTTTCCAAATACACTCCTTGCACTCAGATCCTTATCTCAGGGGCTGCTTCTGAGGGAATCTAAATTCTAATATTCATTTCCATGATTACTGGGCCCTTTAAGCACAAGTTTCTCACCTAGGGGCTTCCCTGATATCTCAGTTGGTAAAGAATCCACCTGCAATGCAGGAGACCACAGTTCGATTCTTGAGTTGGGAAGACCCACTGAAGAAGGGATAGGCTACCCACTCCAGTATTCTCAGGCTTCCCTTGTGGCTCAGCTGCTAAAGAATCCACCTGCAATGCAAGAGACCTGCATGCGATCCCTGGGTTGGGAAGATCCTCGGGGGAAGGGAAAGGCTACCCACTCCAGTATTCTGGCCTGGAGAATTCCAGGGACTATACAGTCCATGTCTGGCTCTAGGTCAGTGATCACACCATTGTGATTATCTGGGTCGTGAAGATCTTTTTTGTACAGTTCTTCTGTGTATTCTTGCCATCTCTTCTTAATATCTTCTGCTTCTGTTAGGTCCATACCATTTCTGTCCTTTATCGAGCCCATCTTTGCATGAACTATTCCTTTGGTATCTCTGATTTTATTGAAGAGATCCCTAGTCTTTCCCATTCTGTTGTTTTCCTCTATTTCTTTACATTGATGGCTGAAGAAGGCTTTCTTATCTCTTCTTGCTATTCTTTGGAACACTGCATTCAGATGTTTATATCATTCCTTTTCTCCTTTGCTTTTCGCTTCTCTTATTTTCACAGCTATTTGTAAGGCCTCCCCAGACAGCCATTTTGCTTTTTTGCATTTCTTTTCCATGGGGATGGTCTTGATCCCTGTCTCCTATACAATGTCACAAACCTCATTCCATAGTTCATCAGGCACTCTATCTATCAGATCTAGGCCCTTAAATCTATTTCTCACTTCCACTGTATAATCATAAGGGATTTGATTTAGGTCATACCGGAATGGTCTAGTGGTTTTCCCTATTTTCTTCAATTTAAGTCTGAATTTGGCAATAAGGAGTTCATGGTCTGAGCCACAGTCAGCTCCTGGTATTATTTTTGCTGACTTCTCCATCTTTGGCTGCAAAGAATATAATCAATCTGATTTCAGTGTTGACCATCTGGAGATATCCACATATAGAGTCTTCTCTTGTGTTGTTGGAAGAGGGTGTTTGTTATGACCAGTGCATTTTCTTGGCAAAACTCTATTAGTCTTTGCCCTGCTTCATTCCGTATTCCAAGGCCAAATTTGCCTGTTACTCCAGGTGTTTCTTGACTTCCTACTTTTTCATTCCAGTCCCCTATAATGAAAAGGACATCTTGTTTGGATGTTAGTTCTAAAAGGTCTTGTAGGTCTTCATAGAACCGTTCAACTTCAGCTTCTTCAGCATTACTGGTTGGGGCATAGACTTGGATTACTGTGATGTTGAATGGTTTGCCTTGGAAACGAACAGAGATCATTCTGTCATTTTTGAGATTGCATCCAAGTACTGCATTTCGGATTCTTTTGTTGACCATGATGGCTACTCCATTTCTTCTGAGGGGTTCCTGCCCGCAGTAGTAGATATAATGGTCATCTGAGTTAAATTCACCCATTCCAGACCATTTCAGTTCGCTGATTCCTAGAAGGTCGACATTCACTCTTGCCATCTCTTGTTTGACCACTTCCAATTTGCCTTGATTCATGGGCCTGACATTCCAGGTTCCTAGGCAATATTGTTCTTTACAGCATCGGACCTTGCTTCTATCACCAGTCACATCCACAGCTGGGTATTCTTTTTGCTTTGGCTCCATCCCTTCATTCTTTCTGGAGTTATTTCTCCACTGATCTCCAGTAGCATATTGGGCACCTACTGACATTGGGAGTTTCTCTTTCAGTATCCTATCATTTTGCCTTTTCATACGGTTCATGGGGTTCTCAAGGCAAGAATACTGAAGTGGTTTGCCATTCCCTTCTCCAGTGGACCACATTCTGTCAGATCTCTCCACAATGACCCGCCCGTCTTGGGTTGCCCCACGGGCATGGCTTAGTTTCATTGAGTTAGACAAGGCTGTGGTCCTAGTGTGATTAGATTGACCAGTTTTCTGTGAGTATGGTTTCAGTGTGTTTGCCCTCTGGTGCCCTCTTGCAACATCTACCATCTTACTTGGGTTTCTCTTACCTTGGGCGTGGGGTATCTCTTCACAGCTGCTCCAGCAAAGCACAAGCCATTGCTCCTTACCTTGGACGAGGGGTATCTCCTCACCTCCTCTCCTATCTCACACTCATCTCACATACTAGTAAAGTAATGCTCAAAATTCTCCAAGCCAGGCTTCAGCAATATGTGAACCATGAACTTCCTGATGTTCAAGCTGGTTTTAGAAAAGGCAGAAGAACCAGAGATCCCATTGCCAACACCTGCTGGATCATCAAAAAAGCAAGAGAGTTCCAGAAAAACATCTATTTCTGCTTTATTGACTATGCCAAAGCCTTTGACTGTGTGGATCCCAATATACTGTGGAAAATTCTGAAAGAGATGGGAATAGCAGACCACCTGATCTGCCTCTTGAGAAATTTGTATGCAGATCAGGAAGCAACAGTTAGAACTGGACATGGAACAACAGACTGGTTCCAAATAGGAAAAGGAGTTCATCAAGGCTGTATATTGTTACCCTGTTTATTTAACTTATATGCAGAGTACATCATGAGAAATGCTGGACTTGAAGAAACACAAGCTGGAATCAAGATTGCCGGGAGAAATATCAATAACCTCAGACATGCAGATGACACCACCCTTATGGCAGAAAGTGAAGAGGAACTCAAAAGCCTCTTGATGAAGGTGAAAGTGGAGAGTGAAAAAGTTGGCTTACAGCTCAACTTTCAGAAAACAAAGATCATGGTATCTGGTCACATCACTTCATGGGAAATAGATGGGGAAACAGTGGAAACAGTGTCAGACTTTATTTTTCTGGGCTCCAAAATTACTACAGATGGTGACTGCAGCCATGAAATTAAAAGGCACTTACTCCTTGGAAGGAAAGTTATGACCAACCTAGATAGCATATTCAAAAGCATAGACATTACTTTGCCAACAAAGGTCCGTCTAGTCAAGGCTATGGTTTTTCCTGTGGTCATGTATGGATGTGAGAGTTGGACTGTGAAGAAGGCTGAGCACCGAAGAATTGATGCTTTTGAACTGTGGTGTTGGAGAAGACTCTTGAGAGTCCCTTGGACTACAAGGAGATCCAACCAGTCCATTCTGAAGGAGATCAGCCCTGGGATTTCTTTGGAAGGAATGATGCTAAAGCTGAAACTCCAGTACTTTGGCCACCTCATGAGAAGAGTTGACTCATTGGAAAAGACTCTGATGCTGGGAGGGACTAGGGGCAGGAGGAGAAGGGGACAACAGAGGATGAGATGGCTGGATGGCATCACTGACTTGATGGACGTGAGTCTGAGTGAACTCCGGGAGTTGGTGATGGACAGGGAGGCCTGGTGTGCTGCAATTCATGGGGTCGCAAAGAGTCGGACACGACTGAGCAACTGATCTGCTCTGATCTGATACAGTCCATGGGGTCGCAAAGAGTCAGACACGACTGAACAACTTTCACTTTTAGTTCTCATCCAGAGCAGGTATATAAAAGCACTGAAACTCTTTGAAGAGTCTTTGAAGGCATATAGCAGAGTGCTATGAGTCTTACCTCCTGGAAAGGAGAGGAAAAGTTTGATCCCCTGTAGCAAAGATAAGCAAAGCTGGACACTAGGGGAAGCGTTAAAGCCACATTTGAATCTGTAGCATCTATTGCAATAGAGAAAAGTCCAGTGTGAACTGAACCCAACTTTGATTTCTACAGAAGTTACTGGGTGCTTTAAAGGATGACTGAAAGAGCAGGGAGGGAATTGAGCCAGGGCTCCATAGAGTGGGAAGGAGTTGATCCATGTGAAACCATCCAGATTTGCTAACTGGTGCTTGTAGAAGTTAGGCTTCTCCCTCCCACAAAGGCCCACAAGACTGGGAGTCAGAGGCTCTATCTTCAGGTATTGACTGGAACAAACAGTACATTCTTTTGGCATCCTTGAGTTTTCTCAGGCACACACTTGAAGGAAGACTAGGGTCATTATAGTGATGCAGCCTTGAGCTGTTACAAGATCTACTGATGTTTGTTCAAGCTTTTATAGGCACCACTAATGGAAATGGCCAAGAGGAGCCTGGCCAGAGTTTGATTAGGAGAAAGTCCATGTCACCTCTTGACTACAGAGGGCCGCATTGCTGGGAGGTTGGAATGTGTTTTCTGTAGTTTAGAAGCACCAGACCAGCTGAGAAATCTTAACTGAGCAGTGACAGCTAGTTAGTTCCTTTCTGCAGAGAGAGGAAGCTGACCTCTTCAGAAAAAAGTGTTTTGGTGTGTCTAACCAGCTGTGCACCACACAGTACAGAAAGGTGACACAAGGCAGGTTTTCACAACAAAATTGCCAGCGTAGAAGAGTCATTGTCTGCAACACGGGGCATCTGCTGGGAGTTGCCACTGGAAAACCAGGAGCTGAAGAGGGAGCAAACAGCCAGACAAGTAGGAAGCACAGAACAGACTCCAAAAGATTGACAGTCAAGAGGCTCTCAGAGAAGTCTCCAAAGAATCCACAAAAGGTCAATTTGAAGTATTACCTGGGCCTAGAGAGAACGATACAGAGAAGGCAATGTCACCCCACTCCAGTACTTTTGCCTGGAAAATCCCATGGACGGAGGAGCCTGGTGGGCTGCAGTCCATGAGGTCGTGAAGAGTCAGACATAACTGAGTGACTTCACTTTCACTTTTCACTTTAATGCATTGGAGAAGGAAATGGCAACCCACTCCAGTGTTCTTGCCTGGAGAATCCCCGGGACGGGGGAGCCTGGTGGGCTGCCTTCTATGGGGTCGCACAGAGTCAGACACAACTGAAGCGACTTAGCAGCAGCAGAGAGAATGATAGCAGCTTACAACCCAGGCTAGCGAAGTCCAGAGTCTCTGCCCTCCTTTTCCATTTCTCCCTCCTTTCTGGACATAGAAGGTCAGAAACAGCCCCTTACAAGCAGGAAAATAGCCCAGGAAGAAAGAGAATAGTAACCTACCTTATACTTATCTCTGGGGGGCAGGAAACCCACATTATATATGTCTTCTACACACCATAACTTTGACATAGGCTGAGTGTTCTATTTTAAAATTAAAACTTGGTTTTGTAATCTAAAGAAACCAGTGGACTTCCCATTGCCTAAGAGAACCTAGAAACCTCCTGGAATGTGATGGGTTGAATTGTGTCCCCAAAAGATAGACTGAAGCCCTAAATCCTGGATCCTATGAACATGACCTTATTTGGAAATAGGAACTTTGAAGATGTAATTAAGTTATGAAGAGGTCATCAGGATGGGCCCTAATCCAATAAGACTAGTGTCCTTTCATTGTAAGGAGAGGAAACTGCCACGTGAAGACAGAGACACAGGATCCATGGCCATGCGGTGACAGAAGCAGAGATTGGAGCAATGCATCTACAAGTCATGAAATTAAAAGACTCGTTCCTTGGAAGAAAAGCTATGACAAACCTAAACAGCATATTAAAAAACAAAGACATTACTTTACCAACAAAAGTCCATAGGTTCAAAGCTATGGTTTCTCCAGTAGTCATGTATGGATGTAAGAGTTGGACCACAAAGAAAGCTGAGCACCAAAGAATTGATGCTTTTGAACTGTGGTGTTGGAGAAGAACCTTGACAGTCCCTTGGACTGCAAGAAGATCCAACAAGTCAATCCTAAAGGAAATCAGTCCTGAATATTCATTGGAAAGACTGATGCTGAAGCTCCAATATTTTGGCCACCTGATGTGAAGAAGTGATTCACTGGAAAAGCCCCTGATGCTGGGAAAGATTGAAGGTAGAAGGAAAAGGGGACGACAGAGGATGAGATGGCTGGATGGCATCACTGACTTTGATGAACATGAGTTTGAGCAAGCTCTGGGAGTTGGCAATAGACAGGAAGCCTGGCGTGCTGCAGTCCATGGCATTGAGAAGAGATGGACACAACCAAGCAACTGAACTGAACTGAACTGATCTACAAGCCAACAATGCTAAGAATTACCAGCAAACCACCAGAAGCTAGGAAGGGGGATACCCTTGCTGTTTCCAGAGCAAGCATGGCCCTGCCAAAACCTTGATTTTGACCTCCAGAACCATGAGACAGCAAATTTTTGTTATGCTCAGCACTTGGTCTGTGATACTTTGTTAGGGCAGCTCTAGGAAACTAATACAGGGCCTGCAATAATTTTCATACATTTTGTTGTTGTTGTTTAGTTGCTAAGTCATGTTCAACTCATCTGCAACCCTGTGAACTATAGCCCTCCAGGCTCCTCTGTACATGGGATTTCCCAGGCAAAAATACTAGAGTGGGTTGCCATGCCCTTCTCCAGGGGATCCTCCCCACCCAGGGTTGGAACCTGTATCTCCTGCATTGGTAGGCAAATTCTTTTTTTTTTTTTTTTTTTTTGGTAGGCAAATTCTTTACCAATGAGCCACCAGGGAAGCCTTCATACCACAGTAGGAAAAAAACACCCCACACTAAATACATGTTAAAAGGACAATGGGGACAATTTGAAATTAAAATTAACAAAATTTCATATATAACTGCATCAAAAAAATTTAGGAATAATTTTACAAAAGAGGTAGAAGACTTATACACTGAAAACTTACAAAACATTGTTGAAAGAATTGAAAACATTTCTAAATAAATGGAAACAAACCTCAAATTGAGTAACTGGAAAGACTTAACATGGTTAGGATTGTACTATTTCCCAAATTATATACATTTCTATATATCTACAAATTTCTATACATGTCATGCAATCCCTATCAAATCCCTGGCTGACTTTCTTTTTTGCATAAATTGAAAAATTTATCCTAAAATCCTTATGGAAATGCAAGGGACACAGAAGAGTGAAAACAATTTTGAGAAAGAAGAACAAAGTTAGAGCATGTATACTTTCTGATTTCAAAACTGACTACAAAGCTACAGAAGTCAAGACAGTGTAGTACTGGCATAAGGACAGACACATAAATCAACAGAATAAAATTAAGCACAGAAATAAACCTTTACATCTATGGGCAGTACGTGAACTGAGAACTTCCAGATGTACAAGCTGGGTTTCTAAGAGGCAGAGGAATCAGAAATCAAATTGCCAACATTTGTCGGATTATATAGAAAGCAAGGGAATTCCAGAAAAATATCTTCTTCTGCTTCACTGACTACACTAAAAGCATTGACTGTATGGATCACAACAACTTTTGGGAAAGTCTTAAACAGATGTGAATCCCAGACCACCTTATCTGTCTTCTGAGAAACATGGATGCAGGTCATGAAGCAATAGTTAGAACTAGACATGGAACAACTGACTGGTTCAAAATTGGGAAAGGAGTATGACAAAGCTGTATATTGTCACCATTCTTATTTAACTTATATGCAGACTGCATGCATGTGTGCTAAGTCTCTTCAGTCTTGTCTGACTCTTTGCAACCCTTTGTAGCCCATCAGGCACCTCTGTCCATGGGATTCTCCAGGCAAAAATATGGAGTGGGTTGCCATGTTCTCCTGCAAGGTTACAGCATGTGAAATACCAGGCTGGATGAATCACAAGCTGGAATCAAGACTGCTGGAAAAAATAACAACCTCATATATGCAGATGATCTCAATCTAATAGCAGAAAGTGAGGAGGAACTAAAGAACCTCTTGATGAGGGTGAAAGAGAAGAGTGAAAAAGCTGGCTTAAAACTCAACATTCAAAAAACTAAGATCATGGCATCCAGTCACATCATTTCATGGCAAATAGAAGGGCAAAGTGGAAGCAGTAACAGATTTTATCCTGGGCTCCAAAATCACTGTGGATGGTGACTACAGCCATAAAATTAAAAGACATTTACTCCTTGGAAGGAAAGCTATGACAAACCTAGACAGCATATGAAAGAGCAGAGACCTCACTTTGCTGACAAAGGTCCATATAGTCAAAACTATGGTTTTCCAGTAGTCGTGGATGTGAGAGTCTACAGATGTGAGAGTTGGACCATAAAGGAGGCTGAGCACCAAAGAATAGATGCTTTTGAATTGTGGTGCTGGAGCACACTCCTGAGAGTCCCTTGGACTACAAGGAGATCAAACCAGTCAATCCTAAAGGAAATCAAACCTGAATATTCACTGGAAGGACTGATGCTGAAGTTCCAGTACTTTGGCCACCTAATGGGAAGAATAGACTTATTGGAAAAGACTCTGATGCTGGGAAAGATTGAAGGCAAAAGAAGTGGGTGGCAGAGGATGAGATAGTTAGAGAGCATCACTGACTTAATGGACATGAATATGAGCAAACTTCAGGAGATAGTAGAGGACAGTGGAGTCTGATGGGCTACAGTCCTTGAGGTTGCAAAGAGTTGGATAAGACTTAGCAACTGAACAACAACAATTGTTGACAAGAGCACCAAGACAATTCAATCAAGAAAAAATCATTATTGTATTAGGTAGAACATTTCAGTCAGATTTGCTCATGGTTAGGCAGAAAGGGGATTTTCCTTTACAGCAAGAAACTAACAAGGCTAAATCAGGTGTGAGGGTGGGATGACCGAGGCTGCTCTGATCAGACAACAGATCAGAGAATGTTTTACCTTAAAGACAGACTATGCACCAGAGAGATCCATAAGAGGATGGCTCAGGCTGAGTGTGGGTCAAAGTTCAAGTGCCTAGCGTAAGAACAGAAACTTTTCAAAATTTAGTTAATAAGCATCTCATCCTGATTAATCGATAGGGATAAAATAATTCAGCTAATCATATATGAAGGTGCTAAAAATTAATTAATAGAAACTTCAATTAAATAGGGTTTACCCAGTGGCTCAAACAGTAAAGAATCTGCCTGCCAATGCAGGAGATGCAAACTTGATCCATGGGTCCAAAAGATCCCCTGGAGAAGGAAATGGAAACCCACTTCGTTTTCTTGCCTGGAGAATCCCATGGACGCAGGCGCCTGGCAGGCAACAGTCCACGGAGTCACAACGGGTCAGACAGGACTGAGCAACTAACACTTTCTCTTTCAATTAAACAGAGTTGGGAAACCAGGAGGGGGAACTGGCCCACCGTGCAACAAGAGTAGAGCCCAAAGGAAGAAGACACACTCCTCTTTTTCCTCTCTTTACCATTCACCACCCAACTTTCCTGGCACTGCCTCTCTCTACCATTGTCCACCCAAGTTCCCTCTTCCTCCTTTTGAAAGCAGCACCCTCCTTCCCTTTCCTTGGGAGACTTGCACAGGACTCACCATGGTTTTGGACTCTGTACTGCAGTTCTCCGCTAATCCCAAATAAACACATCCTTGCTGGAGAAACATCTGTAAGTCTATTTCTTTCAGGTGAACAAAATAAAGAATGAAAATTTGGAGGGTCTGTATCTGGCCTTGCCCTAGGTAATTAAGTGGACATCCCCAAAGCTTACCTAAGTTGTGTGGGGAAGGACCATTCTTTATTTCCAAAAACATTTTCCAGAACACAAAAGGATAGAGGAACTTCTTATGTTACTGTTTTCTAGCAGCACAGGTTAATTCTAGGAGTTTGTAGTAATTCAAGTCATTTCATCAGTGTTATCACTTATACTACAAAAATTACTTGCTTTCAGTTGTCCAGCAAAGGGGAGAAGGACAAAATTTTATAGAATTCTGAGACTTAGAGACCCCAAGGAAAGATGTAAACCAGGGAAAAGAACGAACAAGCAATGAGCGCAGAGCAGGCTGGAGAATGCAGAAGTGAGAGTCCCTAACACGCTAAACAAGTCAGAGAACCACCAAATTGCTAAGAGGGGACAACCCAGTTTCAATATACTAAAATAGAGAAATGCCTACTAACTATTGCATATTGAAGAACAGGCTGTCAACCTGATTTTCAGAGTTAGAACAGGAAGGCAAGGCTGCCATTAACCAAGTTATTACTTGGAGGGCTAATGTGTGAAGACACCTCATCTGCCTTGCCAGGGCTGATCATCAATGCTAAGTCTGGGTACCTCTCACCCCAAGGATGAGAAATGAGGCGGGGAAATAAGGAATGTGAAAAACGCTAAACATAACAGCAAGGAACACTGCCCTAAAGACACAGATGAAAATGAAAATCATGTCTGTGAAAATGACTTTCTTCAAGAAAAATAGGAAAAATCTTTCTAAAGAAAGATTTACCTGGTATTCTTGATGTTTTTTAAAAGCAGGTTTTAATAAAATTCAAGAAGCTTGGCCTTAAGGACTATATAAGAAAAAAAGTCATAGCTAAAAGTAGAATTGCATGAAAAAAAAAAAAGAGAGAATTTAAAATTTAGTGACAGTTTAAATGTCCACTGAAGGCTAAAGAAACAAAAACATAGCCTAAAATTGAATTGCTAATGAGAAGACAAAAACACAAAACTCAGGATGTAAACAGAAAATAATAAACATAAGAAATGATTTTAAGCTAGCAATTATGTGTTCAAACAAAAGAATGATATTCAGAGATATAATAAAATAAAATTTTTCTCACCTAAAATAAGTCTTCAAACCAAAAAATCTCACTGGATTCCAGGAAATTTTTGTGATTATAAAAAGAACCACACTTGCACCTAACCTGGTAATTTTTTATTTAAACATTAATTTTGTTTTAATCCTGAAATCCTTGAGGCAGAAGGAAGTAAATAAAGAATCATGAGAGAGAGAAATAATAAACAAAATTGAGAATAAGAAAGGGAATGGGTGATACAAATGAGAATTTTGGTTTGGTTAAAGATTTATCTTTTTTGTTTTTTTACAAGAACATAATGTACAGTGGCATGATAACAAACTTGAAAATTCTAATATAACCGATATTTTGATAGGAAAGAATAAAACTGTTAAAACTGACCTAAGTAGAGGAAAAATGAATTATGGAAAAAAGTGAAATATAGTAACATACCTTAAAAGTTCCAAACAAAGCTCTGAGTATAAATAGTAATTTAAACAAGTTCTTTTAAATTTTTGAGTAGTAGAAAATTCTAAAAAAAATGTAATCACTTCTGGAGCCTAGAAAATTATGGAAAACTGCTTAATTTATTTTCTCACTGAACCTAATACTACATACATATTCACACATACCAACAATAATGAATTTCACTATAAATAAACAGTTAATATTAAGGTATGATCTTTTCATTGCAATTTTTTTTCTAGAAGCCCTGAAACAATAAATAGAAAACAAAATTAACTGCTATACCCTTTAGCAAAGAGGATACAATTATCAGAAATAAAGGGGAAAAGTTGGTGTATAAGTACATTTACAACATTATTATTAACAATAAAAATAAAAATTGGAACCAACCTAAATATATTACCTTTACAAAAAAACTTTCTATTTTGTTTTGGGGTATAGCTGATTAACAAGGCTGTGATAGTTTCGGGTGAACACCAAAGGGATTCAGCCGCACATATATATGTATCCATTCTCCCCCCAAACTCCCCTCCCATTCAGGCTGCCACATAACATTGAGCAGAGTTTCACATGCTATACAGTAGGTCCTTGTTGGTTATCCATTTTATTTTTTTTTTTTATTTATTTTTTTTTTAATTTTATTTTATTTTTAAACTTTACATAACTGTATTAGATTTGCCAAATATCAAAATGAATCCGCCACAGGTTTACATGTGTTCCCCATCCTGAACCCTCCTCCCTCCTCCCTCCCCATTCCATCCCTCTGGGTCGTCCCAGTGCACCAGCCCCAAGCATCCAGTATCGTGCATCGAACCTGGACTGGCAACTCATTTCATACATGATATTTTACATGTTTCAATGCCATTCTCCCAAATCTTCCCACCCTCTCCCTCTCCCACAGAGTCCATAAGACTGTTCTATACATCAGTGTCTCTTTTGCTGTCTCGTACACAGGGTTATTGTTACCATCTTTCTAAATTCCATATATATGCGTTAGTATACTGTATTGGTGTTTTTCTTTCTGGCTTACTTCACTCTGTATAATAGGCTCCAGTTTCATCCACCTCATTAGAACTGATTCAAATGTATTCTTTTTAATGGCTGAATAATACTCCATTGTGTATATGTACCACAGCTTTCTTATCCATTCATCTGCTGATGGACATCTAGGTTGCTTCCATGTCCTGGCTATTATAAACAGTGCTGCGATGAACATTGGGGTACTCGTGTCTCTTTCCCTTCTGGTTTTCTCAGTGTGTATGCCCAGCAGTGGGATTGCTGGGTCATAAGGCATGTCTATTTCCAGTTTTTTAAGGAATCTCCACACTGTTCTCCATAGTGGCTGTACTAGTTTGCATTCCCACCAACAGTGTAAGAGGGTTCCCTTTTCTCCACACCCTCTCCAGCATTTATTACTTGTAGACTTTTGGATTGCAGCCATTCTGACTGGTGTGAAATGGTACCTCATAGTGGTTTTGATTTGCATTTCTCTGATAATGAGTGATGTTGAGCATCTTTTCATGTGTTTGTTAGCCATCTGTATGTCTTCTTTGGAGAAATGTCTATTTAGTTCTTTGGCCCATTTTTTGATTGGGTCATTTATTTTTCTGGAGTTGAGCTGTAGGAGTTGCTTGTATATTCTCGAGATTAGTTGTTTGTCAGTTGCTTCATTTGCTATTATCTTCTCCCATTCTGAAGGCTGTCTTTTCACCTTGCTAATAGTTTCCTTTGATGTGCAGAAGCTTTTAAGGTTAATTAGGTCCCATTTGTTTATTTTTGCTTTTATTTCCAATATTCTGGGAGGTGGGTCATAGAGGATCCTGCTGTGATGTATGTCAGAGAGTGTTTTGCCTATGTTCTCCTCTAGGAGTTTTATAGTTTCTGGTCTTATGTTTAGATCTTTAATCCATTTTGAGTTTATTTTTGTGTATGGTGTTAGAAAGTGTTCTAGTTTCATTCTTTTACAAGTGGTTGACCAGAGTTCCCAGCACCACTTGTTAAAGAGATTGTCTTTAATCCATTGTATATTCTTGCCTCCTTTGTCGAAGATAAGGTGTCCATATGTGCGTGGATTTATCTCTGGGCTTTCTATTTTGTTCCATTGATCTATATTTCTGTCTTTGTGCCAGTACCATACTGTCTTGATAACTGTGGCTTTGTAGTAGAGCCTGAAGTCAGGTAGGTTGATTCCTCCTGTTCCATTCTTCTTTCTCAAGATCGCTTTGGCTATTCGAGGTTTTTTGTTTTTCCATACAAATTGTGAAATTATTTGTTCTAGCTCTGTGAAGAATGCTGTTGGTAGCTTGATAGGGATTGCATTGAATCTATAGATTGCTTTGGGTAGTATACTCATTTTCACTACATTGATTCTTCCAATCCATGAACATGGTATATTTCTCCATCTGTTAGTGTCCTCTTTGATTTCTTTCACCAGTGTTTTATAGTTTTCTATATATAGGTCTTTAGTTTCTTTAGGTAGATATATTCCTAAGTATTTTATTCTTTCCGTTGCAATGGTGAATGGAATTGTTTCCTTAATTTCTCTTTCTGTTTTCTCATTATTAGTGTATAGGAATGCAAGGGATTTCTGTGTGTTGATTTTATATCCTGCAACTTTACTATAGTCATTGATTAGTTCTAGTAATTTTCTGGTGGAGTCTTTAGGGTTTTCTATGTAGAGGATCATGTCATCTGCAAACAGTGAGAGCTTTACTTCTTCTTTTCCAATTTGGATTCCTTTTATTTCTTTTTCTGCTCTGATTGCTGTGGCCAAAACTTCCAAAACTATGTTGAATAGTAATGGTGAAAGTGGGCACCCTTGTCTTGTTCCTGACTTTAGAGGAAATGCTTTCAATTTTTCACCATTGAGGATAATGTTTGCTGTGGGTTTGTCATATATAGCTTTGATTATGTTGAGGTATGTTCCTTCTATTCCTGCTTTCTGGAGAGTTTTGATCATAAATGGATGTTGAATTTTGTCAAAGGCTTTCTCTGCATCTATTGAGATAATCATATGGTTTTTATTTTTCAATTTGTTAATGTGGTGTATTACATTGATTGATTTGCAGATATTGAAGAATCCTTGCATCCCTGGGATAAAGCCCACTTGGTCATGGTGTATGATCTTTTTAATGTGTTGTTGGATTCTGATTGCTAGAATTTTGTTAAGGATTTTTGCATCTATGTTCATCAGTGATATTGGCCTGTAGTTTTCTTTTTTTGTGGGATCTTTGTCAGGTTTTGGTATTAGGGTGATGGTGGCCTCATAGAATGAGTTTGGAAGTTTACCATCCTCTGCAATTTTCTGGAAGAGTTTGAGCAGGATAGGTGTTAGCTCTTCTCTAAATTTTAGGTAGAATTCAGCTGTGAAGCCATCTGGACCTGGGCTTTTGTTTGCTGGAAGATTTTTTATTACAGTTTCAATTTCCGTGCTTGTGATGGGTCTGTTAAGATTTTCTATTTCTTCCTGATCGAGTTTTGGAAAGTTGTACTTTTCTAAGAATTTGTCCATTTCTTCCTCGTTGTCCATTTTATTGGCATATAATTGTTGATAGTAGTCTCTTATGATCCTTTGTATTTCTGTGTTGTCTGTTGTGATCTCTCCATTTTCATTTCTAATTTTATTGATTTGATTTTTCTCCCTTTGTTTCTTGATGAGTCTGGCTAATGGTTTGTCAATTTTATTTATCCTTTCAAAAAACCAGCTTTTGGTTTTGTTGATTTTTGCTATGGTCTCTTTTGTTTCTTTTGCATTTATTTCTGCTCTAATTTTTAAGATTTCTTTCCTTCTACTAACCCTGGGGTTCTTCATTTCTTCCTTTTCTAGTTGCTTTAGGTGTAGAGTTAGGTTATTTATTTGACTTTTTTCTTGTTTCTTGAGGTGTGCCTGTATTGCTATGAACTTTCCCCTTAGGACTGCTTTTACCGTGTCCCACAGGTTTTGGGTTGTTGTGTTTTCATTTTCATTCGTTTCTATGCAAATTTTGATTTCTTTTTTGATTTCTTCTGTGATTTGTTGGTTATTCAGCAGCGTGTTGTTCAGCCTCCATATGTTGGATTTTTTAATAGTTTTTCTCCTGGGTTATCCATTTTAAATATAGCAGTACGTAAATGTTCATCTCAAACTCTATAACTATCCCTTCCCCCACTCTTCCACTCAGCAACCATAAGCTTGTTCTAGAAGTCTGTGAGTCTGTCTCTTTTTTGTAAATTCCTTTGTATCATTTCTTTAGATCCCATGTATAAGGAATGTCATATGATATTTCTCCTTCTCTGTCTGACTTACTTTACTCAGTATGACACTCTCTAGGTCCATGTTGCTGCAAATGGCGTTATTTCATTCTTTGTAATGGCTAAGTAATATTCCACTGTATATATGTACCACATTTTCTTTATCCATTCCTCTGTTAATGGATATTTAGCTTGCTTCCACATCTTGGCTATTGTAAACAGTGCTGCAAGGAACACTGGGGTGCATATATCCTTTCAGATCATGTTTTTCTTGCGATATATGCCCAGGAGTGAGATTGCAGTGCCATATGCTAGCTCTCCTTTTAGTTTTTTAAGGAATCTCCATAATTTCTCCATACTGGCTGTACCAATTTACATTCCCATCAACAACGCAGCAGAGAGGGCAATGGCACCCCACTCCAGTACTCTTGCCTGGAAAATCCCATGGATGGAGAGCCTGGTGGGCTGCAGTCCATGGGGTCGCTAAGAGTTGGACACAACTGAGCAACTTCACTTTCACTTTTCACTTTCATTGGAGAAGGAAAAAGCAACCCTTCCAGTAATCTTGCCTGGAGAATCCCAGGGACGGGAGAGCCTGGTGGGGTGCCATCTATGGGGTCGCATAGAGTCGGACACGACTGAAGCAACTTAGCAGCAGCAGCAGCAGCAACAATGTAGGAGGATTCTCTTCTCTCAACCCCCTCTCCAGCATTTATTGTTTGTGGGTTTTTTGATGATAGCCATTCTGGCTAGTGTGAGGTGATACTTCATTGCAGTTTTGATTTGCATTTCTCTAATATTTAGCGATTAAAGAGGTTCAAGAGAGAGGGGATATATGTATACTTATGGCTTATACATGTTGTTGTAGAGCAGAAACCAACACAACACTGTAAAGCAATTATCCTCCAATTAAAAATAAATTTTTTAACAGTACCGTAATCTAGCCTGAATTAATTGCATGTAATACCAGCTCTGTGGAATTGGAAAAAAAAAAAAAGAATAATAAGCTACAAGTTGACCTATGACTGTATAATGACAGTGCAGATATTTTCACAAAGTCAAACGCAGAGGACAACCTGTCCCAAAGCAATATTACCTTGCCAGTTTCCACTCCTCTGACTGCACAAAACTCCCACTGGGTTACCTTTTATGCCAATATCTTAAGTTCAAATTGAACGTATTTCTCATTTGTTATTCAAATCCATTTCCTCCAACTATGTTTATCCAGCTCTTAAAAGAATAATAATCTATTAATTAATACAAAAGTGAGATAAAGTGTTTGCAATATTATCTATCCTAAGGAGTCAGCATTTTAAACAATGATAAGTTCATTTGCACATAGAAATATTGTAAAAGGCAAAATTTTAACCAATATATATGAAGATATGGGATCCTTTCCAGCTAAATTACCACACACACACATACACACACGATTTTAAAGTAACAGACTTAGTAAGTTAGATGTAGATGATAGTGAAGTGCCAGTTCAAACCCCCTTTTCTGAGCCAGTGGCCTCATCTCTAGCCACCCTGATAAATGCTGGCTCCTAAAGGCTCACAGCTGCACAGCTGTGAGCTGTGAATTGCTCCTGCAGTGAATTGCCCTCTGGAGAAGACTCTTGAGAGTCCCTTGGACCGCAAGGAGATCCAACCAGTCCATCCTAAAGGAGATCAGTCCTGGGTGTTCATTGGAAGGACTGATGTTGAAGCTGAAACTCCAATACTTTGGCCACCTGGTGCAAAGAGCTGACTCATTTGAAAAGACTCTGATGCTGGGAAAGATTGAGGGCAGGAGAAGAAGGGAACAACAGAGGATGAGATGGTTTGATAGCATCACCAACTTGATGGACATGGGTTTGGGTGGATTCTGGGAGGTGGTGATGGATAGCGAGGCCTGGCGTGCTGCGGTTCATGGGGTCGCAAAGAGTCAGACGTGACTGAACTGAACTGAATTGAAAGGGAACTAAGGAAAGGTTATGTCCCCACTCACCATTCAGCCTCACGTGCAAACCCACAGCAATGAGTAATGACACACCAGTTTCACAGCCTCAAGAGGAGGGCTGGGGGATGAGGTTCGCTCTTGAACTCGCCCCCTGTAGGCCAGGCCCACACTGGGCTTTACCTCTCCCCTCTGTTCTGCTTCATTCACTCCTTTCAAAGGTTTTCCTCAACACTACCACTCCCTCAACAAAACACTTGTGCCTGAATCTCAGGCTCTGCTTCTAGGAACAAAACTTAAAGTACTATACCTGGTTTTTTGAAAACAACCTGACATTTAGTTCCAATAATTCCTGAACTGACTCATTTAATAAAAACATCATCTCCATTTGTCAATTAAAATAAAGAAATGAAGGCAAAAATAGAAGAAAGGATGAGAGATGCATGCTTCAATTTCTGTGACTGTTTTGATCTTTTTTCTTTAAATAATTAAACCCATTCCTTGATGAAAGTGAAAGAGGAGAGTGAAAAAGTTGGCTTAAAGCTCAACATTCAGAAAACGAAGATCATGGCATCTGGTCCCATCACTTCATGGGAAATAGATGGGGAAACAGCGGAAACAGTGTCAGACTTTATTTTGGGGGGCTCCAAAATCACTGCAGATGGTGATTGCAGCCATGAAATTAAAAGGCACTTACTCCTTGGAAGAAAAGTTATGACCAACCTAGATAGCATATTGAAAAGCAGAGACATTACTTTGCCAACAAAGGTCCATCTAGTCAAGGCTATGGTTTTTACAGTGGTCAGGTATGGATGTGAGAGTTGGACTTTGAAGAAAGCTGAGCACTGAAGAATTGATGCTTTTGAAGTGTGGTGTTAGAGAAGACTCTTGAAAGTCCCTTGGACTGCAAGGAGAGGAGATCAGCCCTGGGTGTTCTCTGGAAGGAATGATGCTAAAGCTGAAACTCCAGTACTTTGGCCACCTCATGCGAAGAGTTGACTCATTGGAAAAGACTCTGATGCTGGGAGGGATTGGAGGCAGGAGGAGAAGGGGACGACAGAGGATGAGATGGCTGGATGGCATCACCGACTCGATGGACATGAATTTGAGTGAACTCCGGGAGTTGGTGATGGACAGGGAGGCCTGGCATGCTGCAATTCATGGGGTCACCAAGAGTCGGACACAACTGAGCGACTGAACTGAACTGAGTCACAAAGACGATGCTTCAGTCACACGTTATTCATAACCTTCTTGGTTATTTACTTGTTTTTTTTTTTTTACAAGTCACCTTCATCCAAAAGCCTGCTCTTATTAAACTGACTGTAGACCTATTTTTTACAATATTTATCTGTGAATATAAATCTACTCTTTTGCTGGACCACATCTAAATTTGCTGGTAAAACTCATCTGTTACATATGTGTGTATACATATACATATGTGTATATATAAAACATATATATATATGGCATAAACCCACTACATAACAATCACTAAGATACTCACTGAAGTACTATAATATTTGCTTAGAAAATATCAGTGAAAACAGAGCAAGAATGTGTATGTATGATCTCCTCGGGAGAAAAAAAACTTGAGCATTTAAATTAGAAATGCATGTGCAAGCTTCAATATTTTCAGAAATACTTTCCTCCGTTTTCAGCTTCTTTATTAATGAGCAAATAAAGCATCCTGACACCGAAAACATAAAGGTAACAGATCTGAAAACAAGACGTGCCGCGTGAGCACTTTTTCTTTGCGATGCCAGAGCCGAATCTGCAGAGAAGAAAGGAGGCTTATAATGAGACACAGGCAGTTGTGAGAAAAGACACCACGGGCAGTTTCCTGACAGAAGCCTGAGATTTAATCACCCGAAGCAGCTTCTGCAGCCGCTGCCGAGGCGCGCTGGCTTCGCCGTCAGGGAGCAGGATGCCTGTCAAGCCCGCAGTGAAGCAAACGAATCGGTGCCAACGCGCTGCCTGCGGACAACAGATGATGCTCACGCGCCGTTTATATCCCTTCCGCACATTTTGATCGTGTGTTGTGTTATCTACAGAAAATACCGAACCTGTATATCACTACAAAGGGACAGTGAGGGAGAAAAGATGGTTATTAAACCTGTGAAAAGGGAGAGAGGGGGAAAGCTTCTTTGGAATTTATTTAAGCTACTGAGCAGAATCCTATTGCTAAGCAAAGCTGAGATTCATTTGAGTCATAACTTCAAAAGCTATTGAGTTTTGGAGGCAGGTAATTAAATTTTTTGATTTGGAAAGAGGGGGTGGGGAAATGGGCTAATATATTCTGTGTATTGTTATAGTAACAGCTCCATATGTTGGGATGTCCCTTAAGCCAGTCAACTCACTCATACAATTTATATGACCTTGAGTAAGTAGTCTGTGTATAAAGTGGTATAAAAATAGTACACCCTAGTTCCATAGAGGAGCAAATAAAATAATGTATATAGAATGGAAAAGAAAACAAAAGATAATGTGTACAGAGACCCTAAACAGATTAGCTCCCTTCCCTTCCATGAAGATAAACTCCCAGATTATCCAGTCTGCCCCTGCATATTGTCTTCCAATTCACTGTTCCATAATAACTGTCCAATAAATATTTGTTATTAAAATAATATATAAAATAAAAATAACGACTGTATATCCTAACGCTCACCCCTGCTGGGAGATCGTGAGGCTACACAGAAGGTTGAAAGAAGACAAAAACATAGTCACAGTGTTGGAAAAAAAGGCTAATTAATTATAGAATATTCACTAATTTCAGAAATGATTTATTTTGATATATTATTGTGCCTAAGGGAGTAGAATTACATGAAATTTGAGGCATTCAAACAGTTATTACAAAAGTTATTGTTTTAGCTCTGGTGAAATTACAAAAGTAAAATCATGAACATAAAAATAGCTGCCAAGCACTGAGCTGGCACTGTGTGCTTTCCAGGAGGACTTGCAGTGAGGTGAATTGTGCCCTCACCCACCCCACCCAAAAGATGTATTCTACTCAGGACCCGTGGATCTGATCTTCATTGGAAGAGGGGTCTTCAAAGATATAATCAAGGACTTTGAGATGCGATCATCTTGGATGAAGAAAGGCCCTAGGTACAATGACAGGTGTCCTTATTTTATAAAAGGCAGAGGGAGGTTAGAGACACATGGGAGAAGGCCATGTGAAGACAGAGACAGAAATTGGAAAGATGAAGCCACAGGAATCCTGGCAGCCACCAAAAGCTGAAGAAGCAAGGAAGTGTTCTCCTCCAGGGTCTCTAGAGGGAGTGTGTCCTTGCCAACACACTGATTTTGGAATTCTTGTCTCCAGAACTCTGAGAAAATATATTGTTTTTTAAGCCACCAAGTTTATGGTAATTTGTTACAACAACCATAGGAAACAAACACAATACTTTCAGTATTCTCATAATAACTGTAAATAATATACTGTCCCATTTTCTATACTAAGAAACTGACTTGAAAAAAAAGTAATTGACTGAGCTAGAGAGAGTGAGCCAGGATTTACACACAGATCTGTCCAGTTTTAAGGGCTTTTTTTTAAGAAGTCGATTTTAAGTCAACCTTTTCTTGAAATCATCTTTCCTTCTTCTAACTTCATAGCAGGAGCTGTCTCTCTTTGGCTTTTTCCTTACGATTTGTGAACCATTTCTTAGCAAAAAAGTGAGCAAGTTTATGCTGCTGCTGCTAAGTTGCTTCAGTCGTGTCCAACTCTGTGCAACCCTGTAGATGGCAGCGCACTAGGCTCCCCCGTCCCTGGGATTCTCCAGGCAAGAACACTGGAGTGAGTTGCCATTTCTTTCTCCAGTGCATGAAAGTGAAAAGTGAAAGTGAAGTCGCTCAGTCGTGTCTGACTCTTAGTGACCCCATGGACTGCAGCCCACCAGGCTCCTCCATCCATGGGATTTTCCAGGCAAGAGTACTGGAATGGGTTGCCATTCCCTTCTCCTAAGTTTATGCTAACCATGCATTAAGTTCTCATATGGTTAGTTCACGTTATTTTATGTAGAAAGACTGAGGAGGAGAGAAACGTTGAAGACCTGCTTAGTTAGTGAATGAGAACCGAAAAGGCATTCCTAAAGTTGGCTTTTGGCGCCTCAGAGTCCAAGGAGACATTGCTGGCTGACTCTGTGTTGTAGATCTAACCTCCTACCTCGTTTATTCATAGTTTCTCAAAGGAGCCTCTGAGTTCCTAGATGACAGGTCCCAAGGATCTGGGGGCTGCCAGATAATCTTTGAGACAACTCTGACTGGCCCCGCTAGGAACAAGCTGCTGTGCAAAAAGAGAGAATGCCAGGGGGTTTTCCTGAAGCAAAGTCAGACCTGCCAATCAGCTCCAGCCCTGGGTATTCACATCCACTTCTATGAGGTCAGTTGTCACAGATTGTTTACAAAAATGAGTCTGGAAATAGCTTCCCCATCCTGCCCTCTATAGTATATTCTCTTCACTATCTTTACATCTATTTTTCAAACAGCTTTCTTGAGGTATAATTTACATACAATAAAATTAACCCATTTTAATCCTACATTTCATGTATATTGGCAATGTACACTGTCACATAACCACCATGATAGTCAAAACATAGATCATTTTCACCACCACGAATTTTCTCATACCCTTCTGAGGTCATTTGCACTCACCAGGCCCAGCTTCAGGCATTCCTGATCTGATTCCTCCCACTAGAGTTCTATCTTTCCTAGAACTTCATATAAGTGGAATCATAGAGTACACAGTCTTTTGTATCTGATTTCTTTCATGAAGCACGGTGTTTCTGAGATTCATTCAAAATCCAAAATCATTTTGTATAGCACAAAATACTATACAGTAGTTCATTTTCCTATTTATTGCTAAATTCCCGTTGTATGGACGTGCCACAACTTATTTAACCATTAACAAACTGATGAACATTTGGACTTTTTTTCAATTTCAGTATGTTAGGAATAATCCTGCTGTCTTGCATCTAATTTTATTTATAACACTTTTCTTTTTTAGTCTCCCTTCTATATCTTCAGAACTGTTTTTCTCTTTCCTATCCCAAACTGACCAAAACTCAAGTTCAAGGGGTCTATGGCAGTGCTTCTCAATGTAGTTGCCCCTTGGGGCATTTGTGTGTGCCAAGACCTAGAAACTGACTGTCACAGCTTGAAGATGCTACTGGCATCTCATTATGAACCCAAGGGTCTGCTTCACAGCCTACGATGCACAGGAGAGCCCCCACAACAAAAAAAGTGTTTAGGGCTTCCTTGGTGGCTCAGTGGTTAAGAATCTGACATGCAATGCAAGGGATGCTGGTTTGGTCCCTGGTTCCAGAAGATTCCACGTGCTGCAGATTAACTAAAGACACAGAGCACAGCTACTGTGGCAGCTCTGGAGGGCCCCAGGCCACAACTGCTGAGGCTGGCACAGCTGAGAGCCTCTGCTCGGCAACAAGAGCAGCCACCACAAGGAGAAGCCCACACACCGCAACTAGAGAAAGCCCATGCACAGCAGCAAAGACCCAGCGCAGCCAGTCAATAAATAAATCCTGGGGAAAAAAGAAATACTCCACCCAAAATGTCACCAGTGCCAAGATGAAGAAACAAGGCCTAGGGGAGGGTCTTACAAAGGACTTTCTGTGAAACTTATTATTAGGTGGGAATTTTAAATAAAAATGTCTTCATTTCTTTGAGGAAAAAAAAAAAAAAGCCTAGAATTCAAAGAGTTATTTCTCATTTCTATATAGCTGCTGCTGCTGCTAAGTCGCTTCAGTCGTGTCTGACTCTGTGCAGCCCCATAGACGCATAGAATCCCAGTCCCTGGGATTCTCCAGACAAGAACACTGGAGTGGGTTGCCATTTCCTTCTCCAATGCATGAAAGTGAAAAATGAAAGTGAAGTTGCCCAGTCGCGTCCGACTCTTCGCGACCCCATGGACTGCAGCCCACCAGGCTCCTCCGTGAATGGGATTTTCCAGGCAAGAGTACTGGAGTGGGTTGCCATTGCCTTCTCCTTTATATAGCTACTTCTAGTAAGATACATAGGCAACAGTACCTGAATCACTGAATTGATTAATAATTCTTTTCTGGAAGTTATGCACCAAAAGCATTTAGCTCACATCTGAAAACCTTAGTTAAAATGTAAAGGTGTGTCTAATCAGATAGCAGTTGACAAGTCAAACATCAAGTATTTCAGGACTTGGAAAAGGAGGAAATAGCTATTTTGTCACTGGCCGGCCCTACCCATCATAAAAGTTAACAGTGTTGTGCTGTTCTCTTTCCTTCTCCAGGGTCTACTCAGATATCCTGAAATCCTTCTATTTCAGGAACTTCTAGGCTTCTCACCAGTTTTCAGGTGGGCAAATGAAACAGTCCTCAGCTTGAAGAAATGACCACTTAAGATAGTAACTGAATCATACTTTAGGATAAGCCTACTATGGAAATGAGTTCTGGGAGTATGAAAAGTAATCTGAATTCAGCACAAAACATTTAATTTACTCAACAGATTCATTACTCTTCAAACTTTTATACAATATTCTACAAAGAGCATGGAATAGAAGCCAGAAAAGTTTGAATCTTATTTCAAGCACCAGATTTGGATTTGATACAAACAGTGCCAAATCCCCGAACCTCTCTCAGCCTGGGCACCCTCCTCTGTGAAGATGGAGGGGACAACAGCTAATTTAGAATCCGTGTAAGGACCAGGTAATATATTGTAGACATAGGGCCTAGTGTGTTGTGTGCCTTTGACAAATATTGGTTTCCTTGTTGCTTTTAACTGTCAGCTTCAAACTAAATGGGTTTTTAGAAAAAAACATTCTCTTCAAAACACAACAAATATTAATATTTATATAATTTATATAAGAATATATTGTATATATACTGTATATATAAGTATGTATAATTTATATAGTTTATATAAATATTTAAATATTATCTATGCAACATATATTTCTTACCTGATATTCATGAAATTTAAGAGTTAGATTGATGTGTAGAACAAAGGAAACTTTCACAAGGCCTGCTGATAGAACTAAATAATTTGCAGAAAAAAATGTCATAAGAGCAAATCACTTCTACCTAGCTGAAGTTATGCATATTTTTGAATTTAAATCATTTGTGATAGTAAGCTAATTTATCAGTCCTTATTACTGAATATGTTCATAATTCATAAAGATATTTCACCCAAGGTGAATCACTAAAAAACCTGACTTAGCCCATGGGGCTTACAATACAAATATGCTACCTCTTTTTTTCTCATGCATTATTCTGTCTCTCCCTATATAATTTTTAAAAGTTTTAGATTTATAACTCTCTTCTGAGTTGTAAAACCATTTTAGACACATTTTACTTGCAAGATGTTATAGAAAAAAGTATCATAATTTTCTCATTTAGAATGTATTGTTGTCCTTCAGCATCCATGGGGGATTGGCTTCAGAATGTCCCTCAGTCTCCAATACCAAGGATGCTCAAGTGCCTTACATAAAATGGTATAATATTTGCATATAGCTTCCACATATCCTCCCATATAATTTAAATTAGCTCCAGATTTCTTTTAATACTTAACACAGTGTAAATGCTATGCAGTTCCCTGCAAGCAGCAAGTTCAAGTTTTGTTTGGAGGAGTGTTCCACAGTTTTTTGAAAGTATTTTTGACCCCTGGTTGTTGAAGGCATGGATGCACAATCAGCAGATGCAGAGCCAGCTGTAAATGCAAATTTGCACTTTGCAGGGAAGTGGAATACTTCTGTGTCTCTATACTATCTCTGCAAATTAAAAGAAAAGGGAAGGAAGGAAGAAAGAAAAGGAGGCCAGGAGAGAAGGAAAGAGAGAGGAAAAGAAAAAATATGCATTCCTTCACATTAAGCATCAGCAGCAATGAAACATCTATGGTGTGGTCAAACAGTGCACTTCATCTTCCCGGTGCTCGCGTCCCCTTGATCTCTGAGCTTATGCCTCACAGAGAGTGGCTCACATGCATGGTATTAACCGTGTCCTGACATGGAACGAGCTTGTTTCTCTCTCTCGGAAGAAGAAAATGGAAACAGATGTCTTTCTTTATACAAAGATTCCCAAAGGGAATTACATCAGTAATGAGGACAGGAGAACCTGGAAGAAAAAAAGCCTGTGCCCAGAGGCAAAGTGGAGTTGGACCTTTATTTGATGATCCCTGAGAAACCAAACGCTCTGTTGGAACAAAGAGAAGGCCACTCTTCTGTAGAGAATACCTTTTCCAAATTTGTTTTTCTCAAGCTACGGATTGCAGATGTGTTTTTAGCTTCTTTAGTTTAAATAGGACTGCTGCTTCTTGATTGGAAAGATGCCCTCATATGAGGGCATCTTACCATGCCCTTCTAGGAATCTGTTTCAAGGGTTTTCTTATCTTACTTTTAAAGAGCTATGAGACACTATCATGTTAAATTGAACTGGGTATTGAATTTAAAAAAACAAGATAGGGAGAGTACTCGAATGAAACAGAGAAATGGACAACTAGAATAAAGAATGTAGATGTAAACTCATATACAATTACTTATATTTATCATATTGAAAAATATCATTGATGTGATTTACATTAACACAAATCTAACCCTGCTCCTTCTTTTTCAATTGCTTTGCATAATAAACTCTGTACTATTATACAAGTTCAGTTCAGTTCAGTCGCTCAGTCGTGTCCGACTCTTTGCGGATCCTATTATACAAAGGATCACTTTACTACCTGTGTCCTTAACATTTACGTGACATCATTTTTCACCGCTCCACATCTGCCCTAAATACTCAAGCAATTTAAAATGACTTAGCGACTGAAAAACAGCAATAACAACAGTAATTTTAAATCACCTTTGTTCCCGGACAGATCTCCAGGCATTTGCCAGTGCCTCTGCCTGGTATATAGCCTTTCCCCATCACCAGCTAAAAAACAAATGATCTGCTTTTATGATTCAGTTTTCACCTTTTGCAGGAGACCTTCCTGGACTCTGCCCAGCTGACTGGACCTCCTATTTCTCTGCACAACATTTTTACTCTGCCTATAACTCTATATATACATCAACATATCATAATTGTCAGTATGATCACTGATTCCCAACAGGATCAGAAACACCACATTATGAGGGTAGAAACTGTCCTTTCATCATCGAGAAACGTTTCATCAACGTTAAACGTTCTGAACCTGAGTGAATAAATGACTAGGTAAATGAACGAATGAATCAATCGGCTATGAATAGAAAAGAGAAACGTTCTTAAGAGTCTTGACACAGGTAAAAGTCAAAATCAGAACAGGATTAACATTGTTCATTAATCAAAATTAAATAAATGTAAACTCAATGTCCCTAGGACTCAACCCTATCCATGCAGACAGGGTTGAGGTGTGCTTTCTAAGTCTGTGAATCTGTTTCTGTTTTGTAAATAAGTTCATTTGTGTCACTTTTTTAGACTCCACATGTAAGTGATATATATTTGTCTTTCTCTGACTTAACTTCATTTAGTATGGTGATTTCTAGGTCCATCCATCTGTTACAAGTGACATTATTTCATTCTTTTTTATAGCAGAGTAACAGTCCATTGTATATATGTACCACATCATCTGTGACCATTTACCTGTCGATGAACATTTAGGTTGTTTCCATGCCTTGACTATTGTAAATAGTGCTTCAGTGGACATTGGGGTCCATATATCATCTCACAGTATGGTGTTCTCTGGATATATGTCCAGGAGTAGGATTTCTGGCTCATATGGTAGTTCTATTTTTAGTTATTTATGAAAACTTCATATTATTCTCCACAGTGGCTGTAGCAATTCACATTCCCACCAACAATGTAGGAGAGTTCCCTCCATAAGCTTTTTGACCACGTGCAACATATTTTTCCTAACCTTTCATTCCTCATCTGTAAAACAGACATGATAATATCTCTCTGTTAATATGATTTCTAAATTACATAATAATGGTGTTATAAATAATAACCTATTCAAAGTTTGATAAATTCTAATTCACACAAGCTCGTACATTCTGGGAGCATGAAAAAAAATAGACAAAATAAATCCTCTGTCTTTTGTCTTCTTTTCTTCCTTTCCATGCTCCCAAGTGCAATAAATGTTATCAGTTTTGCTGTATGCTTCTACCTATAATCCTATACTAACATGTATATTATGCATCCTGTTCTGGGTCTAACTTTTCATTTTACCATATATTTTAAGGCTCATTCCATATAGCATAGATAGAACTATTTTGTTACCATTTAATGGAGGCTTAGCACTCCATATTATGGTGTTTCATAATGCATTTAACTTATGATCTACATGGGAAGTGGTTTCCAATTTTCACTATATCAAAAATTCTTCAGTTAATGAAGTTGATATTTGCACACACATTGGATATATAAATAGTAAGAATAAATCCAAAAGCAGAATTGCTGGGTAAAAGAATATATTCATTTTAAATTTTAATAGATATTTTCAAGTATTTCTCCACAGAGTTTTAACCAGCTCACATTCCCATCAATAAAACAGTAAATCTCCTGTCAACACTTTCACCCATTTCATTACTAAAAACTTTGTCAATCTAACTGGCAAAACAAAAAAGTGGTTTTTGATTTAATATTAAAAAGTGTAAAGTTGGATGTCTTGTTTTTTGCTAAAAAATCATTTTTTTCCTATAAAACCTGGCCATGTTATTTATTCGTGTTTCAATTGCTTTTAATAGATTTATAGTCACATTCTATATCTTTTGCAGTTAGGTCTTCCTCATACATTTCCAAATATCTTCTCCTAGGTTGCCCCTTGTCATTTGACTTGTTTATGGTATTATTTTAATAAGTTTTTATATATTTTATCAACATTTTATGGCTTCAAAATTTTCATATTGTTCTCATCTGAAATAACCTTTAATTTTTCAGAAGCTCTTGGTTTTTCTAGAAATGCAGTCATATCTTTCCCAATTGTTGATAATTGTGCATCACCTTTACATCTAGAGACCCTATGTTAAGAAAATATATCTTATTTAGGAATCTGTGACAATTTAGAATTATTACTGGCTTGTCCTGAGGTAGAGTGAGTCTCTATGGTGGCAAGTGCCATCTTTCTTAATACATCCTAATCTTGTGTTAAGAGGTCACTTACCCACAGAGAATAAGAAAAAGCACTTATCACATAAGATACATTCAATTATTCTCTGGGTAAAATTCCTTATGCTATGTTGACAAAACACTTATTTGGGGCCACTCCTCTAGATATGGAAAAAAGTTTATCCCTCTGAGACTAGAGAACTTTCACAAATATATCTTTCCTTCTGTAAGGAAACATGAGAAATAAAACCAGCAAAAATTTTCAGTTATGAAAAATACAACATCAGAGAAAGCTCCAGAATTGCTGGTGGGCTTTATTATGTGGAGCCTGGGAAGGCCAGCAGAAGGATGAGGGGTAAAGTTTTGTCTGACTCTGGTTTTCTCTGAATATGACAAGTTTGTCTGTGGAGGATTGGGTGGTATTGATGAAAACTGTCAGAATACTTATTAAAAGTCACCAGTCAAAACATTTAATATCTTTTCCCTTTGAATTTTTACCAGACAATAGAACTGCATATGCCATTTTTTTGTTCTACTCATATACTAGTTCTAAACATACAACAGATGCTCAAGGAATAATTATAGATTAGCCAGGGATGATGATGTTAATTGTTTAACACTCTCAGTATCTCATATGTGTGTGCGTGTGTGTGTGTACATTTATATACATATATATGTGTGAATACATATCAGTATCAGTTCAGTCACTCAGTCATGTCTGACTCTTTGCAACCCCATGGAGTGCAGCATGCCAGGCCACCTTGTCCATCACCAACTCCCAGAGTTTACTCAAACTCTTGTCCATTGAGTCAGTGACGCCATCCAACCATCTCACCCTCTGTCGTCCCCTTCTCCTCCCACCTTCGATCTTTCCCAGCATCAGGGTCTTTTCCAATGAGTCAGTTCTTCACGACAGGTAGCCAAAGTATTGGAGTTTCAGCTTCAGCATCAGTTCTTCCAACAAATATTCAGGACTGATTTCCGTTAGGATGGACTGGTTGGATCTCCTTGCAGTCCAAAGGAGTCGCAAGAGTCTTCTCCAATACCACAGTTCAAAAGCATCAATTCTTTGGCACTCAGCTTTCTTTATAGTCCAACTCTCACATCCATGCATGACTACTGGAAAAACCATAGCCTTCACTAGATGGACATTTGTTGGCAAAGTAATGTCTCTGCTTTTTAATAAGCTATCTAGGTTGGTCATAACTATTCTCCCAAGGAGTAAGTGTCTTTTAATTTCATGGCTGCAGTCACCATCTGCAGTGATTTTGGTACATATACATACATATATTTGTGTATCACATATATATGTGTCTATACATATATTATATACATATATGTTGCAACTGAACATCATGCAAAATATTATCTTGTTCCACACATACCTTTTGGGTCCCATAGATAAGGCCTAATTTATTTGGCTAACAAGGTTAGTGGCAGTATGAAAATTAGAATTCAGAAATAATCATTCAATTTCTACTGTCAAATCATTATAATTTGGTTTTTAAAAAGGAATTTTAAAAAATTCTCATTTTAAAGAAAATTATATAATATTCCTAGGGTCTAACTCAAGTCTTAATTAAGTTTATACATGAGTACAACCCTCTTGATGAGAAGGAAAGAGTAGAGTAAAAAAACTGGCTTGAAACTCAACATTCAAAAAACTAAGATCATGGCATCCAATCCCATCACTTCATCGCAAATTAAAGGGGAAAAAGTGGAAGCATTGACAGATATTTTTTCCTTAGGCTCCAAAATCACTGTGGATGTTGACTGCAGCCTTGAAATTAAAAGACACTTGCTTCTCAGAAGGAAAGTTATGACAAACCTAGTGAAAGTCACTCAGTCATGTCCGACTCTTTGTGACCTCATGGACTATACAGTCCATGGAATTCTCCAGGCCAGAATACTGAAGTGGGTAGCCTTTCCCTTATTTCTCCAGGGGATCTTCCCAACCCAGGGATTGAACCCAGGTCTCCTGCATTGCAGGCGGATTCTTTACCAGCTGAGCCACAAAGGAAGCCCATGACAAAGCTAGACATCATACTAAAAAGCAAAGACATCACTTTGCCAATAATGGTCCATATAGTCAAAGCTACAATTTTTCAGTAGTCATGTACAAATGTGAGAGTTGGACCATAAAGAAGGCTGAGTGCTAAAGAACTGATGTTTTCAAATTGTGGTGCTGGGGAAGACTCTTGATAGTCCCTTGGGCAGCAAGGAGATCAAACCAGTCAGTCCTAAAGGAAATCAGTCCTTAATATTCATTGGACAGACTGATGCTGAAGCTCTAATACTTTGGCCACCTGATGTAAAGTGTCAACTCGTTGGAAAAGACTCTGGTTTTCCTGAGTCTTTTGGGAAAGATTGATGGAAACAGGAGAAGGGGGCAGCAGAGGATGAGATGGTTAGATAGCATCACTGACTCGATGGACATTCATATGAGCAAACTCTGGGAGAGAGTAAAGGGCTGAAGAGCCTGATGTGCTGCAGTCCATGTCACAAAGGGTCGGACATGAGTCGGACATGATTCAGTGACTGAACAACAAAAATAAGTGGGGATGACCAAAATCTGTATTGTGGATGTTGATATATAAAGCTGTTCTTTAGCATCTTCTATACCTCCTCAGAAATTTGTCAGATTTACAAGTATTTGCAGAACTTGGCTTGATAATTTTTAAAAACAAAATGTACTTGTGAATTATACTATTTTTGAACCAAATACCTGAATCCAGATACAAAGCTGGCGTACAATGGTATACAATTGAAATTGTGCAGAAAATTAAAACAGCATAAATATTATAAATGAATGTCTACACAGGATGCATTTGCAGTAAGTAGAGAAAGGAATTGGTCCCCTCTCCAAATGTGGTTTGCAAAACAGTTACTGTTACACCTGTCTCTTCCTCTCTCTCCATAACCACAAGGCAAAGTCAACAGGATATGGTTTCTCTGATTGTTCTCTGCCCTGGAAAGGTTCACTGCTTCCGTTCAAACACAGGCAGCAAAGCCTTGACAAATGGCAGCATCAAGAACAGACTGATATTCCATGAAAATATTTACAATTTTTGAAGACAGTGCACAAATAACTGTCATTCAGGGATAAAACTTTTTGCATCTGTAGCTGACTGATTTAGTTGGGCATTTAGGTGGCCTTGGGTTGAATGAAAATAGACTGAGGAAAAAGAGTATGTTGTCGAATCTATTCCTTTGCCAACCATGCCATGAACAGGAACTATAAAGTTTATCATCTGATAAATTTTCCCCTTTCACCGACTTGTAAAGCCAACTTTAACAGCCATTGTGTTCTAAGCTACTGGCTCCAAACTGTTAGAAAGCCAAGAAAGTGTGGGCAGAGGCATGATGCTTTGCACACGGTGCAACCTTTGTGTTTCGGCAACTTCATGTTTTCCCAGAGCCATCCTCAAGTGGCGGTCCATGCTGAATAAACACAGACTGAAGACATCTGTAACTCTGCTCTTAATGCCTCCTATAGAAGTGCCCGAGTCCCCTCTGAGTGGGGGATCTAAAACAAAATGCAAGCTGGCAGTAAATAAAATGGAACAAAAGCAAATCTAAAATGTAATTTAAATAACACTATTTTTATAGTAAGCTGTGCTGTTGTGTTTTTTTTCCATTCATGGTAATAGATGTGCATAGCTTCATGGACATGCCAGAATACGGGAAACAATATGCCAAGGTTAGGAACTCACAGTCATTCCACAAAACTGTTTTGAAAGTCTATTATGATATTAGGCATGATAATATATACCGGGGAAATGATACTGGTAATGTACCTGTAGAATAAAAGACAAAATTAACTAGTTCTCACAATGATGTAATATCATATTGTCAGTCTAACTCAGGTTGATGCTAATTTTTAATTAAAAAATAATCACAATGATAATAACCACAATTTCCAGTGTTTCCTGAGTGATCAGTGACCTAAATATTGTGTTCAGTGAGATATATATGTATATGTTCTATTTCAACCCTTAGGTAACTTCATCCTGCTTACAAGCAAAGTATGGCAGTCCACAATATTATCCCAAGATAATATAATCTTATTCCCTGACATGGCCCCTGATACCTCTTGGACCTTTAAGCAGTCACAAAAGTGATTTCTGTTTATTCTCCCAAGTTTTCTAGGAAGGGAAAGCTCATAGACTACCACTTGTATTCAGAAGATTTGCCACAGGTAACCTATGTCGCTAGGCTATCACTTCTCACAAAGACAGAGCAAGAGGGAATCAAGACATGAAAGCTGCAATGGGAATTCACGGTTGTATATGGCACGGAGCTCTACATGCCACTCAGGCTGTGAAAGAGATGTGTATCTTCTGCTTGAATGATGAAAAGGAAGAGGAGAGGATGTGTGAGCAGGAAAGAAAAGGAGGGCAGCATACCAAGATAGGTCAGCCCCCAAAGGACCACAGCCCTGTGCTGAAGAAGCTCTTGCCCAGCTCAAAACTATGGCCATCCCTCACAGACAGGGCTCCTCCAGGGCATCTCCCAGCTGCACTGATCCTGGTGCAAGTCAGAGATTCAGTGACGGCTTGCTGAGATCGGGGCCGTCTGCAGACATGAGACAGCCCCTGAGTCAGCTCCTCTTGGGGTTCCCCTCTTCAGTGACTCTTAGTCGTCTTGGTGCCCTCCTATCACATCTGATATCACAGAAATCTACAAGGCTCAAAAGAGGTACCCATCCCAGCTCTGACAGGATGTGGGTGTGGAGGAGGTTAGCTCAATAGTGCCCAGCGTGCTCTAGGGGAAAACCACAAATACGCTTTGGAACAAGTTACTATACTCCCTTGAGAAGCAAAGGAAAGGTCCTTGGGAATAATCCATAATGCCATGAGGATAGTCTAAGCAGGCAGAGATTGATGGGGCAAGTAAGAAGTGAAAGCGTTAGTCACTCAGTCATATCTGACTCTCTGCAACCTCACGGACTATAGTCCTCCAGGCTCCTTTTTCCATGGAATTCTCCAGGCAAGAATACTGGAGTGGGTTGCCATTTCCTACTCCAGGGGATCTTCCTGACCCAGAGGTCGAACCTTCATCTCCTGTGTCTCCTGCATTGTAGGTGGATTCTTTACCATCTGAGCCACCAAGGAAGCCCAAGTAGGGAATGGACAAGGGGAAATACCTTTCTTACAGAGACAGAGAGTCTGACTCAGGTTTTCCCAGGGCTGGAAAGAAGTTTGACCCTGGATAGTAGTTAAATAATCTGTTCACCCCAGCAGGTAACACTATTTTGTTTACAGGTCTCAAAGCTCAAGGGAATGGCTTTCAAACTGCACTCCAAAAAGCTTTAGTCCAAAAAGCTTCACTCCAAAAAGCTGTACAGCTCAAAGAAGGGGCCTCCAGGAGCAGTTGTTGAGAAAGGGGGTCTTGGGGCTTTCATTCCTGTTCCCAACAGAGCAGCTCCACTCTGTATGTTTTACATATTAGGGTTTCACATTTGGAAGAAATGGCTCAATTCTTAAGAATTTTTGAAAGCCACTGGCTTATGTACAATGTCACAAAAGTTTTTAGAAGTGGAAATGTAAACCCCTTGACACACACATCTGTTAATGGGTTCTGCATATCTTTTTCCTCAGAGAGTTATTCCAGCATTCCAAGATCTCATTTATAAGCCACTTGACAGCTGTAGGTTGGTAGCAGTTATATGAACTTACCTGTTCATGCTAAGAGACAGAGAGAGAGCTGGTCCTAGTCCTCCAGAAGACGAGAAAACTGTGACGTCTGGGGGAACCATCTCCATTCTGAGTAGTGTGTCTTACACCAGCAGTGAGAGCCAACAAAGGGGTGAGGGAAGGTGGGGGTTGATTCAGTGTTTAATGGCAGCCAGTGAGGGTTCGCTTGAACACATAAATATCAGTTGTGAGTCCCTATAGAGATATAGTGTATAACCATGCTGAGAGTAAAAGGGGACTGTCTCAAGAAGAGAGTTGTGAAGAACGGTAGTGTAAGAATTCAGTTGTGATGAACGAAAATGGGAAAGGATTTGAGTTCAGAACCAGAAATAGCCATTTGACAATAAAGGCAAGAGCATCATCTAAAATGATAGAACTGATGTGAGTTGGGTTCATACAGGATTAAGTCAAGTAATGATAAGTTTATTGTAAAGATAAATGTTCACATGAGGACCAAAGGGATCGCGTGGCAATCTTGGAGCACTTGGTCACAGGGAGAGAAGCTCAGAAGTAGGGACTGGGACAGTAGTCTAGCGAAAGAATGGATTTTCTTTTTACCTGGGTGGCAGAAGCTTACTGCTTCTCTGCCTGCAAGATATTCAGCTTCTGTTTCCTCTCTTTTCACAAACTATCAACAAGACCATCCATACCTTTTAGCTTATTTCCTCATGGTCTTTCAGTCCCACCTCTTTGGCTGAATTTTTTTTTTCTTTTTTCAATGTCTGCTTCAACTACCTAATCCCCTGGTCCATATTTCCAGTTTAAATTCACAAGAGTCTAATTTGCTCAGCTGATCCTTGTTCAGGCAGAGTTTTTAATCTGTCAAACGGCCTCACAGGTAAGGCTATGGGTTAGTCAGGTGCCTGCTGTAACTCAGACGCTCTCCATGGAGACTGGGGGTGGGGGTGTTGTGACAGACCATATTCACCCCACTTCTGGAACGACTGAGTCCTCCTCCCTTCACAGGGGCTGTGGGTGAGACAGTTTCCCCCAAGGGGATTAAGAGCAGGGCCAACTTGTCTAATACAGCTGTGATGAGAAACACAGCGAAATAGGGAAAGGAATTCAAAAAGTGGGGGGAAGGAAGAGAAAAGGGAGCACACCCACAGTGCTACATGGGCGAGTACAGAGATGGAGCATCAAAAGACCTGCCTCAAAGGGGAGGAAGAGACAGTCCCGAGTTGGTGAGAATGTAGCCGGAAAGTCAGTCCCATTCACTGATACAAAAGATACACAGGAAATACACAGATACAGAGAAAACAGGCACTTAAAATACATGGCAGACAGATATATAGATACACACACAGACCAGAGACGGATAAAGCACAAAACTAGAATTTCACCTTGGTCCTTAAAAAAAACAGCTAAAATCCTGCAAAACACTTCATCTTCATCATGTGCAGTTACCTCCATCAGTAGCACCTCATTAATTTAGCACAGGGACCTGAGTAAAACTTACAGTATCTGTATATTAAATAGAAGAAAGTAAATAAGGAAGATAGAAAAATCTACATTAAACACCAAATTTTGAATGAAGATTTTTATAGCAATAAATTAATTTACTTTAAAATGAAAGCTATATAGTCTTAAAAAGGAAAAGCAGAAGTTAAGAAAATGAACAAACACCCAAGTGGAAAGTATATTTTTATTATAAGCCAAATGTAATCCACTTATAGAAGAGACTGCTGGTCCCTTCTTCATATCCAACTTCCCCTTTTACTTTAGACAAGAATTCAAGTTTTGGATGAACATGCTGCTGCCAAACTATATAAGATTATAGCTAGGCCTTGTACTAACTCGTAGCCAATAATACATAAATGGACATACTGTGTTCCACAGTCAGGGAGTTCTTTACTGCGAAAGGCATAGCCTGCTTTCTATTATCCGCAGCACAGATGGATCAGTGACCACCTACCACATCAGGGGTCCCCATGACCACTGGGTGATTCACTAGCAGGACCCAGAAATGCTGTTAAACTCATGGAATGGTTTATTACAACCAAAGGACAGAGAAAAGAAAATGTAAGAAAAAGACACAAGGGGGGATCAGTCCAAGAGAAACCAACAGGAGTTTCCGGGTGTCCTCTCCCAGAAGAGTTTCACAGACAGCACTTAATTCTCCCAGCAAGGAGGCGTGACAAGTGTCGAGGGCTCCCAAGCAGAGAAGCTCACCTGAATGTCCATGGTCTTGCTGGGAATCAGTCACCAAGGCCAGGAGCACACACCAACTGACCTGAGCGATGCAACCTCCAGCCCCCATGGAGGCCAAACTGACCGTGCAGTTCAGGTGCGGGAGAATAAAAGCAGGTGTTCACTGTAAACCACATTGTTACCAGAAATTATGTGCTGTGGCCCAGGGTCTCAGGAACATTCTTATCAGGTGGGATATTCCAAGGGCTCAGAGGGTGTCACTGCCCAGAAGCCAGGCAAGGGCCAGTCCTTTCTTTGCTATGTGCAGGGTTGAGCTCCCCAAGCCCCCTGATTCAACCCCTTAAGGCACAGTGAGCACCCCTCACCCACTGAGCAGCCCTCTACTGCACACTTACTTCCCATGAGGTAGCTTTAGGATGAAGTTACATAAACAGAAGGGGGAAAAAGCAGCTGGGTCCACAATACGGTTGGGTTGCCCCTCTAGAACTAGATGACCAAGCCTTTTTCTTCATTTATATCCCTAAGAAATATGCATCATTATTTTAAGCCGCTATTTGTCAGGCTGTTTTATTACAAACAGCTGAACCTAATTGAACCACCATTGGGCTCTTTTCACAGCTTTGGGCCATTAAAGCACAGCTTCTCCTTTTGCTTATGAGAAAACTTTACTTATTCACCTTTTAATCAAATTCCAAATGACCCAGGTCTACTCTAAGCATCTAAGGGGACAGGAGTTTTATTAGTAGTCCTCGTTTGTATAGTTAATTCCTACATGATATACACTATTGGGCTTTCCTGGTGGCTCAGCCAGTAAAGCGTCTGCCTACAATGCGGGAGACCCGGGTTCAAACCCTGGTCAGGAAGATCTCCTGGAGAAGAAATGGCAACCCACTCCAGTATTCTTGCCTTGAAAATCCCATGGATGGAGGAGCCTGGTAGGCTACAGTCCATGGAGTCACTAAGAGTCAGACACGACTGAGTGACTTCACATTCACATTCGTGTTCATACACTATTGGGATTGAAGAACTAAATGACACAGGTGCATGGGATCATGTCTGTGACAGTCAGTTTACTTTCTCCTAATCTTTGTTTAAACTGCAGTTTCCAGTTTCCAGTCCCTACTGTCATTATCTCCTTTCTTTATCTTTTCTTGTTTCCCACAGCATTTGGGGACTGCTAGGATCTGAATATTTGTGTCCCTGCAAAACTCATATGTTGAAAATTTTAGGGCCCTGTGTAGAGTACCAGAAGGTGGGCCTCTGGGAGGTCCTTAGGTCACAAGGGTGGTATCCTCATAAATGGGATTAGTGCTTATAAAAGAGATTCCAGGGAGACCCAGCCCCTTACATCATGTGAGGACCCAGCAAGAAGGTGCTGGCTGACAACCAGGAAGGGGGTCACAAGTCAATCCTGCCCAGAGGTCAACCATGCTGGTACCCTGATCTTGGACTTTCCAACCTCCACAACTGTGATCAGCAAATCTTATAAGCCACCCACTATGCGGCATTTTGTTATAGCAGCCCAAATAGGCTATGGCAGTGACCACATGCCACACAATCTGCTTCACTCCTTTACATACTGTCTCCAGCTCCACTGGAAGGTGGGCCCCTTGAGGGGTGGAGAATTTTGCCTGTTTGTCCATAGTTGTATTTCCAGTATTCAGAAATATGCCTTGCATATAGTATTCATGCAAAAACATCTGTTGAGTGAATGAATGACTACTATATTTGATATGTACTATTTTCTAGTTAATATATAATATAGAAAGTGAAAAAGAGGAAACAACTCTGCAAATACAAAATAAATTTTAAGATTCTGCTTCAGTAAGAGATCATCTTAATAAATAAAACAAATGTGTGCTAGACAGTCACAATCAGTGGGTAGCAAGTTGCAGTATGATTTTCCTACCTATCGTTAGAGACAGAAAAATGCTGAGCTTTTCCAAAGCTGAAACAAATTGTTCACTTTGGGGCATAATACAACTTGGCAACAAACATCCAGCAAATTCTTTCATTAAAAATAGTACCAAGTAATTGAGCTAAAAATTTTTTTTAATTACAAGAAAAATGAGTTGCAAAGGGTTGGGAATGGTATCACAGTTTTAAAAATATATTTGGAAAGCTGATTTTTTCATATAAATTACACGGTAAGTGAAATGACTATACAAACTCTAACACAAGACAACTTCCATATTATTCTTTAAGAAATAAAAACCAATAACATTCAAGTGACAGAATATTATGCAAACTAAATACCATTAATAAAAAGGCAAAAATACACTGTTTTGCAAAAATGCTCATCTGGCTAGTCTAAAACACTTCATGAGATAATAGGACAAAATGACACAATCAACTCCTTTTAAAGTTAACATTTATGTCCAAACAGTGTAATATGGTTTCTTTTATTCAGAAAAGTAGAAGTAGTGTTATTTTTCAAATTTCTATTCTAATATCATTAAAACGAATAGAATATGTTCCACTGATCTATATTTCTGTCTTTGTGCCAGTACCGTATTTTCTTGATTACTGGAGCTTTGAATATAGTCTGAAGTCAGGCAGGTTGATTCCTCCAGTTCCATTCTTCTTTCTCAAGATTGCTTTGGCTGTTAGAGGTTTTTTGTATTTCCATACAAATTGTGAAATTATTTGTTCTAGTTCTCTGAAAATTATGATTGGTAGCTTGATAGGGATTGCATTGAATCTATAGATTGCTTTGGGTAGTATACTCATTTTCACTATATTGATTCTTCCAATCCATGAACATGGTATATTTCTCTATCTATTTGTGTCTTCTTTGATTTCTTTCATCAGTGTTTTATAGTTTTCTATATATAGGTCTTTTATTTCTTTAAGTAGATTTATTCCTAAGTATTTTATTCTTTTCATTGCACTGGTGAATGGAATTGTTTCCTTAATTTCTCTATTTTCTCATTGTTAGTGTATAGGAATGCAAGAGATTTCTGTGTGTTGATTTTATATCCTGCAACTTTACTATATTCATTGATTAGCTCTAGTGATTTTCTGGTGGTGTCTTTAGGGTTTTCTATGTAGAGGATCATGTCATCTGTAAACAGTGAGAGTTTTATTTCTTATTTTCCAATCTGGATTCCTTTTATTTCTTTTTCTTCTCTGATTGCTGTGGCTAAAACTTCCAAAACTATGTTGAATAGTAGTGGTAAGAGTGGGCACCCTTGTATTGTTCCTGACTTTAGAGGAAATGCTTTCAATTTTTCCCCATTGAGGATAATGTATGCTGTGGGTTTATCATATATGGCTTTTATTATGTTGAGGTATGTTCCTTCTATGTCTGCTTTCTTGAAGGTTTTATCATAAATGGATGTTGAAAATAGAAAACCCAGAGATAAACCCATGCACCTATGGACACCTTATGTTTGACAAAGGAGGCAAGAATATACAATGGTGAAAAAACAATCTCTTTAACAAGTGGTGCTTGGAAAACTGGTCAACCACTTGTAAAAGAATGAAACTAGAACACTTTCTAACACCATACACAAAAATAAACTCAAAATGGATTAAAGATCTAAATGTAAGACCAGAAACTATAAAACTCCTAGAGGAAAACATAGGCAGAACACTCTGACATAAATCACAGCAGGATCCTCTATGACCCACCTCCCAGAATATTGGAAATAAAAGTAAAAATAAACAAATGGGACCTAAATAAACTTAAAAGCTTTTGCACAATGAAGGAAACTATAAGCAAGGTGAAAAGACAGCCTTCAGAATGGGAGAAAATAACAGCAAATGAAGCAACTGACAAAGAATTAATCTCAAAAATATACAAGCAGCTCATGCACCTCAATTCCATAAAAATAAACGACCCAATCAAAAAATGGGCCAGAAAACTAAATAGACTTTTCTCCAAAGAAAACATACAGATGGCTAACAAACACATGAAAAGATGCTCAACATCACTCATTATCAGAGAAATGCAAATCAAAACCACAATGAGGTACCATCTCATGCCAGTCAGAATGGCTGCTATCCAAAAGTCTACAAACAATAAATGCTGGAGAGGGTGTGGTGAAAAGGGAACCCTCTTACACTGTTGGTGGGAATGCAAACTAGTACAGCCACTATGGACAACAGTGTGGAGATTCCTTAAAAAACTTGAAATAGAACTGCTATATGACCCAGTAATCCCACTGCTGGGCATACACACCAAGGAAACCAGAATTGAAAGAGACACATGTACCCCAATGTTCATCGCGGCACTGTTTACAATAGCTAGGATATGGAAGCAACCTAGATGTCCATCAGCAGATGAATGGATAAGAAAACTGTGGTACACATTCACAATGGAATATTACTCAGATATTAAAAAGAATGCATTTGAATCAGTTCTAATGAGGTGGATGAATCTGGAGCCTATTATACAGAATGAAGTAAGTCAGAAAGAAAAACACCAATACAGTATATTAATGCATATTTATGGAATTTAGTAAGATGGTAATTATGACCCTATGTGTGAGACAGCAAAAGAGACACAGATGTAAATAACAGACTTTTGGACTCTGTGGGAGAAGGTGAGGGTGGGATGATTTAAGAGAATAGCATTGAAACATGTATATTATCATATGTGAAACAGATCGCCAGTCCAGGTTGGATGCATGAGACAGGGTGCTCAAGGCTGGTGCACTGGGATGACCCTGAGGGATGGGATGGGGAAGGAGGTGGGAGGGGGTTTCAGGATGGGGACACATGTACACCCGTGGCTGATTCATGTTGATGTATGGCAAAACCACTACAATATTGTAAAGTAATTAGCCTCCAATTAAAATAAATAAATTAATTTAAAAAATAGAATATGAAAATAAACTTAAGTGAAGCACACAGGTAGGATAAATAGTAAAACTGATATACCTGCAGAAATGTTAAGTGAGTTATGTAAATAGAACAATAAACTCTCCAATAAACTACTTTATATCACAAATATACTACAAAAAGTATATTTAATAAATGGAAAGGTGTTACAGGTACAGATAAAATAGGTGTAATGTTAGAATTTTTTTTTAAATAAAGACCACTATTTCCTGTTACTTGCTGCTTAAAATTTTTTGCAGTATTAATAAATCGACATGTTTATAACAATGATAAACTTATTCTGGCAAACTTTATATTATATACTATATTCACTCATCTCTTGCTTAAGGATTATAAAGTTTCCACACAAAAAATAATTATTGTTTCTCCCCTTTTTAAATCTGACTTGATTGTGTGTAACCTTCCAATTCAGAGAGAGCAAAGTTTCTTCTCTAGGTTCCTTTAGATAGCAGGAATTAAAGGCTTAATCCAGTAAAATTCCAATCTGTATAGAAAATGTACTAACACCCACTCCCATGAGATTACAGACTTTACTGTAATACTTCTTTGCCATATCTGGTGGCTTTTTGTCCCCCCTCCCAAAAGCATAAAAAATTTACAAGTCCTCTAACATGAATTTACACTGTTTTTTCTTTATAGCATAACGTGCTCAGTAGTTCTTTGGGACTCCATTAGACTGTAGCCCACCAGGCTCCTCTGTTCATGGGATTCTTCAGGCAAGAATACTGGAGTGGGTTGCCATTTCCTCCTGCATGGGATCTTCCTGACCCAGAGGTTAAACTCAAGTCTCCTGCATCTCCTACATTGGCAGGTGGGTTCTTAACTGCTGAGCCATCAGGGAGCCCTTATAGCATAAATATATCACTAAATAACTCATTGTATATAAAATTATATTAATATGTATAAGTGTATAATTTTATTATAAGAAATACAGGTTAAATACATACTATTTGAAATCTCAAATAGATTTTAAAGAAAAATATATTCTAAGTTTAGATAACTTTCTCATTTTGGTATGTTTATTTTAAACATTTTAATTAAAATGAATTTTTAATTAAAAAATAAAAGTGCTTTTTCTTACTTAAAAATGTACATGAAAAGTTTTCTTTTGTAATCAAATATTCTTTTAAAATACAAGACAACAATAATCATCCCTTTATAGGATTTCTGAGAACACATTTTGGGATTGTTTTAATCCTTTAGCAGTCTTTTAAAAATCATAACCCACACTATATTGTACTGAAATATAATTTATTATTACTTTCTTTCCTATTGTTGTTCAGTTGCTCAGTCGTGCCCAACTCTTTGTGACCCCATGGGTTGCAGCACAGAGACTCCTGCAGTTTGCTCAAACTCAAGTCCATTGAGTCAGTGATGTCATCCAACCGTCTCATGTCTTCTGTCACCCCCTTCTCCTCCTGCCCTCAATCATTCCAGCATCAGGGTCTTTTCCAACGAGTCAGCTCTTCATATCAGGTGGCCAAAGTATTGGAGCTTCAGCTTCAGCATCAGTCCTTCCAGTGAATATTCAGGATTGATTTCCTTTAGGATTGAATGGTTTGATCTCCTTGCAGTCCAAGGGACTCTCAAGAGTCTTCTCCAGCACCACAATTCAAAAGCATCAATTCTTTGGTGCTCAACCTTCTTTATGGTCCAACTCACATCTATACATGACTACTGGAAAAACCACAGCTTTGATTATATGGACCTTTGTTGGCAAAATTATCTCTCTGCTTTTTAATATGCTGTCTAGGTTTGTCATAGTTTTTCTTTCAAGGACAAGTGTCTTTTAATTTCATGGCTGCAGTCATCATTCACAGTGATTTTGGATCACAGGAAAATAAAATCTGTCACTGCTTCCACTTTTTCCCCTTCTATTTTCCATGAAGTGATGGGACTAGAGTCCATGATCTTAGCTTTTTGAGTTTTAAGTCAGCTCTATTCATTCTCGTCTTACACATTCATCAAGAGGCTCTCTAGTTCTTCTTCCCTTTCTGCCATTAGAGTAGTATTATCTGCATATCTGAGGTTGTTGATATTTATTCCTGGCAATCTTGATTCTTGCTTGTGAATCATACAGTCTGCATGCATATAAGTTAAATAAACAGACTGATAATATACAACCTTGTTGTATTCCTTTCCCAGTTTTGAACCAGTCTGTGGTTCCATTCTGGAACTGTGGTTCCAGTCTGGTTCTAACTGACCTGTGTACAGGTGTCTCAGGAGACAAGTAAGGTGGTCTGGTGTTCCCATCTCTTTAATAATTTTCCACATTTTCTTGTGATTGACACAGCAGCGTGGTCTCTGCTTCTGTTAGGTCCATACCGTTTCTGTCCTTTATCAAGCCCATCTTTGCATGAAATGTTCCCTTGCTATCTCAAATTTTCTTTCTTTTTTTTAAATTTTATTTTATTTTTAAACTTTACATAACTGTATTAGTTTTGCCAAATATCAAAATGAATTCGCCACAGGTATACATGTGTTCCCCATCCTGAACCCTCCTCCCTCCTCCCTCCCCATTCCATCCCTCTGGGTCGTCCCAGTGCACCAGCCCCAAGCATCCAGTATCGTGCATCGAACCTGCACTGGCAACTCATTTCATACATGATATTTTACATGTTTCAATGCCATTCTCCCAAATCTTCCCACCCTCTCCCTCTCTCACAGAGTCCATAAGACTGTTCTATACATCAGTGTCTCTTTTGCTGTCTCGTACACAGGGTTATTGTTACCATCTTTCTAAATTCCATATATATGCGTTAGTATACTGTATTGGTGTTTTTCTTTCTGGCTTACTTCACTCTGTATAATAGGCTCCAGTTTCATCCACCTCATTAGAACTGATTCAAATGTATTCTTTTTAATGGCTGAATAATACTCCATTGTGTATATGTACCACAGCTTTCTTATCCATTCATCTGCTGATGGACATCTAGGTTGCTTCCATGTCCTGGCTATTATAAACAGTGCTGCGATGAACATTGGGGTACACGTGTCTCTTTCCCTTCTGGTTTCCTCAGTGTGTATGCCCAGCAGTGGGATTGCTGGATCATAAGGCAGGTCTATTTCCAGTTTTTTAAGGAATCTCCACACTGTTCTCCATAGTGGCTGTACTAGTTTGCATTCCCACCAATCAAAAAATGGGCCAAAGAACTAAATAGACATTTCTCCAAAGAAGACATACAGATGGCTAACAAACACATGAAAAGATGCTCAAATTTTCTTGAAGAGATCTCTAGTCTTTCCAATTCTGTTGTTTTCCTCTATTTCTTTGCATTGTTCAATTAAGAAGGCTTTCTTATCTCTCCTTACTATTCTGTGGAACTCTACATTCAGTGGGGTATATCTTTCCTTTTCTCCTTTGCCTTTTGCTTCTCTTCTTTTCTCAGCTATTTGTAAGTCCTCTTCAGACAACCTCTTTGCCTTCTTGCATTTCTTTTTCTTTGGAGTGGTTTTGGTCACTGCCTTCTGTATAGTGTTAAGAACATCCATCCATAGTTCTTCAGGCACTCTGTCTTCCAGACTAACTCCTTTAATCCATTAGCCACCTCCACTGTATAAACATAAGGATTTTATTTAGGTCATACATGAATGGCATAGTGGTTTTCCCTAGTTTCTTAAATTTAAGATGGAATTTTGCAATAATAAGCTCAAGATATGAGCCACACTCAGCTCCAGGTCTTGTTTTTGCTGACTGTATAGAGCTTATCCATCTTTGGCTGCAAAGAATATAATAAATCTGATTTCCCTCTCAGTAGTGTATAATTTGCATGGCAAGAAATGTGTCTCTTAACCAACCTTGTATTGCCATTGTCTGGAACATACTAGATAAGCCTATCATAGTTCCTTGAACTAAATTGCAATATTGTTACATTATAGTGATGTCCATTGATGTGACTATTTCTTCTTTTTTTGTTTATTATTGTGGAAAATTTCAAATAAAACAATGACCTCCATGCTCCCCTCACTGTGTTTAAAAATTATTAGTTCATGGCAATCATTTTTATCTATATTCTCATCGACTAACTCTACCAATTTTATTTTGAACCAAATCCCTGAATGATATTACTTCCTTTTATAATGTATGAATGCTTAAAGCTAAGAATTTTTTAAACATAACCACAGCACCATTATCATGCCAAAAATAATTTAATATTTATTCCTAATGTCATCCAATATCCAGTCAGTGAGAATGATTATTTCTTCTATTTGCCCCAAACTATATTTAGCAATGCTGCTGGTGCTGCTGCTAAGTCGCTTCAGTCGTGTCCAACTCTGTACGACCCCATAGACGGCAGCCCACCAGGCACCCCGCCCCTGGGATTCTCCAGGCAAGAACCCTGGAGTGGGTTGCCATTTCCTTCTCCAATGCATGCATGCATGCTAAGTTGCTTCAGTCGTGTCCAACTCCGTGCAACCCCATGGACAGCAGCCCACCAGGTTCCTCTGTCCATGGGATTCTCCAGGCAAGAATACTGGAGTGGGTTGCCATTTCCTTTTCCAATATTTAGCAATATACACTAAGATTACTACTAGTACACCTAGAAGAAACTCTCAGTTCTAAGAAAGTTTTTAAGTAAAATGTAAAACAAAATATATCACTAAGGGTAGAATATCAGAGTATAGGGAAAATACATTTCATTTGATTTTTTTATGAGATAGCACAAAGAAAATAGTGCTATTTAAATTTGAATTCCCATGGTGTCTCTGCTTTCATTTGTTTAGAAAAACTAAAACCCTCACAGAGCACATGTGCTCTAGAGTGTGAGCTCATACCTCTCCATTCTCTGATCAAAGGATAAAATTCTCCTTCACTTATGAATCTAAATAAATAAATAAACAAAATCATCACAAAGTTATTAACCTATAAAAAGCTTCACTGTTATGCCAAAGTACTCCAGGATCAGACTGCTCAGTGGTTACAGAACGTTTGTTGGCTCACAGCTATTTCCTCACCTATAAAAAGATCAAATATCTCCCACTCAAAACTATTGAGTTAATGAAAACAAAGCACCCAGTGGAGTTCCTGACACTTAATAAATCCTCAGTAAATGATCACATTTGTTTATTGGTGTTGTTTTAAAGAGAAAATACAGACAGTACAGATGGTTGAACTTTCTTTATGATCTAAATTCTAAAAGATTTTTTAAGCACATTAAGGAACAGAGTTGGAAATTTTTTATTTGCAAAGGCTTCTTAACAGCACATAGAAATTTTAAAACTGCTACTGAAGGCTGCTCCTTGGTTAATTCTGAAAGACCAAAACTATCTAATAGTTTCTCATAACTTCCAAGATTACAAAAAACTACTACTGTGTTTTGAATATAAAAGAGTCCTAAACTCTCATCTTACTCATTTTCTCATTAAACATATTTTTAAAAAATATACTATTACAGAAAGACTTTGGGTTAATAATGTTTCCTTAGAATCTATCTGTGTCCAGTTTATAATCTACCTTAACACAAAATGGATTTTTGAAGTCAAGAAGGGGAAAATCTATTCCCCTCGCACTTCCAAGGAGAGAGAAGTGACATGGACCATTGGCACAGTACACTTGGAGAGGCAAGTAGCATCAAAGTGGATATGAAGAAAGACCTTTAAGGTCTTTAAATATGTTTACATTTTAATACAAACAAGGAGAGTTCAGTCTTAGACATGAGTTCTTTGTCCAGGCCTCCACCAGGTGCTGTGAAAAAGACAGGCAGGGAGGAGACTGCGAGAGACAGAGAGGTACAGAACCCAACCCCATCTCTAACCTTCACTCACACAAAGCAAAAGCCTTAAGCAACTGGGACACAAGTTATAAACCACCCATCCCCAGGGTCCTGGCAAAGACAAAATGCCTTGGGGCAGAGGGCAGAAAGAACAGCTATTTGTCCCAGGAGGCGGGTAGGACACTTGGTCATGCTTAGGGTCATAGAGTGATAGAAAGCTGGAATCTGCTAACACTGGGGCAGCAAGAAGGAAACCCTCTCCCACCCAAGACCATCCAACCCCAGGTATGTGCACAGCACACACACATGCACAAATACACACATGGAGAGAAGGAAGAATTTGGCTCTCATGTGAGGCAGGGAAAGAAATGCTGAGAAATTCTATTCCAGAATCCAAAGTACATAGGACCCGCCTAAGACTGAAGCTGGACCAGGATAGGTGGGTAACAAGCAACAGGAGTCTCCCATCGGAGGCTGGCAAGAGAATGGAGATAAAACTCACTGTGGCACATGTGTGCAGGGCTGCTCACCATGAGGAGTGGACCAGAAACATGAAAAACCCAGAAACCCAGCCAGTATCCCAAATCCAACACTAAACACAAGGCAGTAGTGGTTCCTGCCTGGACGCATCTGAAGTCTGTGGAGCACTGCTGCTGCTGCTGCTGCTGCTGCTGCTGCTAAGTCGCTTCAGTCATGTCCCACTCTGTGCGACCCCACAGACGGCAGCCCACTAGGCTCCTCCATCCCTGGGATTCTCCAGGGAAGAATACTGGAGTGGGTTGCCATTTCCTTCTCCAATGCATGAAAATGAAAAGTGAAAGTGAAGTCACTCAGTCTTGCCCGACTCTTAGCGACCCCATGGACTGCAGCCTACCAGGCTCCTCTGTCCATGGGATTCTCCAGGCAAGAGTACTGGAGTGGGGTGCCATCGCCTTCTCCATGTAGAGCACTAAATGTGATTATAGCAACAATAAAACCAAAACCCAGTTCAACTACTGACTGATGGGTTCAGTCTTCAAAAGAAATGACCAGAAAGGAGAGGAAGGGAAGACCATTTCAAGAATAAATGTTATTTATTATAATACATACCCAAAAAAGGACGGAAAGAAAACAATCAAGAGAGAAAATGTTTAACACAAAGGATTCGGAGATGACCAAGATGTTAGAACTAATAAAGTCTTTAAAATAACTATGCTTATTATATAAAAATGTAAAGTAATGGTAAAGATGACAAAATTCCCATAAAATGAAAAGGAAAATTTAGCAGAAAATGGAAACAATGTCAAATGGAAATGCTAGAAATAAAAACATGATATTACTAATGAATTCTCTGGATGACTTTCTAATCAACTGGACAAGGCTAAGGAAAGAATAAAATTCAAGGAAAGAATCAAAAAATTAAATCAATAATTAAATTAAATTTTTAAATTAAATAACTCAATTAATTATTTTTAATTAAAATAAAATTTAATCAATTAAATTTAAAAATCAATAAAATAAAATTATTAATAAATCAATAAAATTAAAGGCAGGTCAATGGAATTTATCCAAACATAAAAAGAATACCAAAACAGAACAAAACACCCAAGATTGTGGACAATAACAGTTAGTTCAATAAATGTACCATTAGGTTCTAGCAGGACAAAATACATGGAATGGGGCAGGAGGAATATTTGAAGAGATAATAGTGAAGAATTTTTTTAAATTAATGAAATACAGCAAACAAATGACAGATCTAAGAAACTCAGAGAAATCCAAGCTGAATATATATATATATATATACACACACATAAAGGCAATGCCAAAGAATGCTCAGACTACCGCACAACTGCACTCATCTCACACGCTAGTAAAGTAACGCTCAAGATTCTCCAAGCCAGGCTTCAGCAATACGTGAACTGTGAACTTCCAGATGTTCAAGCTGGTTTTAGAAAACGCAGAGGAACCAGAGATCAAATTGCCAACATCTGCTGGATCATGGAAAAAGCAAAAGAGTTCCAGAAAAACATCTATTTCTGCTTTATTGACTATGCCAAAGCCTTTGACTGTGTGGATCACAATAAACTGTGGAAAATTCTGAAAGAGATGGGAATACCAGACAACCTGATCTGCCTCTTGAGAAATTTGTATGCAGGTCAGGAAGCAACAGTTAGAACTGGACCTGGAACAACAGACTGGTTCCAAATAGGAAAAGGAGTACGTCAAGGCTGTATATTTTCACCCTACTTATTTAACTTATATGCAGAGTACATCATGAGAAATGCTGGGCTGAAAGAAGCACAAGCTGGAATCAAGATTGCTGGGAGAAATATCAATAACCTCAGATATGCAGATGACACCACCCTTATGGCAGAAAATGAAGAGGAACTAAAAAGCCTCTTGATGAAGGTGAAAGAGGAGAGTGAAAAAGTTGGCTTAAAACTCAACATTCAGAAAACTAAGATCATGGCATCTGGTCCCATCACTTCATGGGAAATAGATAGGGAAACAGTGGAAATAGTGTCCAACTTTGTTTTTTGGGCTCCAAAATCACTGCAGATGGTGACTGCAGCCATGAAATTAAAAGACGCTTACTCCTTGGAAGGAAAGTTATGACCAACCTAGATAGCATATTCAAAAGCAGAGACATTACTTTGCCAACAAAGGTCCGTCTAGTCAAGGCTATGGTTTTTCCAGTGGTCATGTATGGATAGGAGAGTTGGACTGTGAAGAAGGCTGAGCGCCGAAGAATTGATGCTTTTGAACTGTGCTGTTGGAGAAGACTCTTGAGTGTCCCTTGGACTGCAAGGAGATCCAACCAGTCCATTCTGAAGGAGATCAGCCCTGGGATTTCTTTAGAAGGAATGATGCTAAAGCTGAAACTCCAGTACTTTGGCCACCTCATGTGAAGAGTTGACTCATTGGAAAAGACTCTGATGCTGGGGGGATTGGGGGCAGGAGGAGAAGGGGACAACAGAGGATGAGATGGCTGGATGGCATCACTGACTCAATGGACGTGAGTCTGAGTGAACTCTGGGAATTGGTGATGGACAGGGAGGCCTGGTGTGCTGCAATTCATGGGATCACAAAGAGTCAGAGACGACTGAGCGACTGAACTGAACTGAACTGAACTGAAACACACGTGTCAGTTCAGTCCCTCAGTCATGTCCAACTCTTTGCAACCCCGTGAACCACAGCACGCCAGGCTTCCCTGTCCATCACCAACTCCCAGAGTACCCCCAAACCCATGTCCAATGAATCGGTGATATCATCCAACCATCTCATCCTCTGTCGTCCCCTTCTCCTCCTGCCCTCAATGTGTGTATATATATATATATATATATATATATATATATATATATTTAAATTAGAAAAAGCCTAATGAAACTGCCTTTTTTAAATATATATAAAAAGAAAATCATGAAAGCAACCAAATAACAAAGAAATGTTACCTACAAATAAACAAAGTATTCCGCAGACTTCTTGTCAGAAATGGTGCAAAACCAGTCAACAATGAAATACTGAAAGAAAAAACTGTCAAAACAGAAATCTTAACTCAAAAGAATCTTACAGAAATAAGAGCAAAATAAAGACTTTTCAGTGAAACAAAAGTGAATAAACTGTATTATCAGGAGACCTGCACTATAAGAAATGCTAAAGGTAATTCCTTAGGCAACAGGTGTGATACAAGATTAAAATTTTTATTTACATAGACAAATCAACAGCTATAAAAGTGGTAAAAAAGAAATTAGGGTAAATTTTAAAACCATTTTTATATAATGTTTAAGCAAGGCTATGGTTTTTCCAGTAGTCATGTATGGATGTGAGAGTTGGACTATGAAGAAAGCTGAGCGCTGAAGAATTGATGTTTTTGAACTGTGGTGTTGGAGAAGACTCTTGAGTGTCCCTTGGACTGCAAGGAGATTCAACCAGTTCATCCTAAAGGAAATCAGTCCTGGGTGTTCATTGGAAGGAATGATGCTAAAGCTGAAACTCCAGTACTTTGGCCACCTCATGCGAAGAGCTGACTCATTGGAAAAGACTCTGATGCTGGGAGGGATTGGGGGCAGGAGGAGAAGGGGACGACAGAGTATGAGATAGCTGGATGGCATCACTGACTCCATGGACATGAGGTTGAGTGAACTCCGGGAGTTGGTGATGGACAGGGAGGCCTGGCGTGCTGTGGTTCATGGGGTCACAAATAGTTGGACATGACTGAGCAACTGAACTGAACTGAACTGAAGTCTCCTTTATCTGGTGTTTAAGTCTCCTTTAAAAATAATTTGCAATTGCCAAGGTATGGGAACAACCTAAGTGTTTGTCAACATATGAATGGATAAAGAAGATATGGTACATATATACAATGGAATATTACTCAGCTGGAAAAAAGACTGAACTTTCATCATTTGCAGCAGTGTGGATGAACTTGGCATTGTGCCAAATGGAATAAGTCAGACAAAGACAAAAACTGTATGATATCACTTATATATGGAATCTAAAAAATTACAACAAACTAGTGAATGAAACATAAAATAAGCAGACCCACAAACATAGAGAACGAGCTAGTGGTTACCAGTGGCTGGGGAGAGAGAAAGAGGGAGAGGAAATACAAGTGTAGACAAAAGAAAAGAGTTATTATGGAATTATATGAAATCACTTGTGTGAAACTTTTAAAAATTATAAAGCATATATAATTTAAAGGATCTTTGATTCAATAAAAAAATTTTAAGTAATTCTCTAAAATTAAAATAGTAACAATGCATTGTGAAATTTACACAAATGCAGAAGTGAAATCAATGACAAAATTATCACAAATGAGCACAGACCAAGGGGAAAAGTTATGTAAATGAATATATAATCATAAACTATAATAAGCACATGAAGGAAAGAAACATTAGAGGTTTTTCCATAAGCTGTCATTTGTGCTTTTACAGAACATGATAAGAATTTTGAACTGTATTTCAAGAGCATGGAAAATCAATAAGTGATAAGCTAGGAGTATCACAATATTTTTATTTTAAAGAGGTCACTTTAACTAAAGATTTGCTTGTTATGAGGAAAATGGATTCAAGAAAATTGGGAAGCTATTTCACCAGTATTAAGAGCCAAACAACAGAGTTTTGGCTAGAATGGATTCAAAGGAGAAGGGGCGATGCAGAGTGATTTGAGAAACATTTAGAAGCTAAAACCAATGCTCAATGATGGAGAGAAAAGAACAAGGTATCTTTTTCACTGTAGGTCATGAAGGACTCTTCTGGAGACATACAGGTAATTTCCTAGGAAAAGAAAGTTAAGAGAATATTTGGGAAAAATAAAATGGATCCATATAAAAATTTCTGAGGCTCTAAAACTGAATCACTTTGCTGTACACCTGAAACATTATAAACCAAACAAAATTCAATTTTAAAATGCCAAAATACACATTATTTCAGTATCTGAAAAGCATATTTTTATATCTATAGTATTGATATAATAACATTTTATAAAACATTTTATTTTGTATTGGGGAATAACCCCCATACAATGTTGCAATATGAATAGTTTCAGATGAACAGTGAAGAGAATCAGCCAAACTCCCCTCCATTCCAGGCCGACACATAACATTGAGCAGAGTTCCATATGCTAAACAGTGGGACATTATGGGTTATGTATTTTAAATATAGCAGTGATACAATAACATTTAACCAGGTGACTTGAATGCTAATAAATTTTAGTGAAAACTTTGTAAAAGTTTCTGAGGCCTACATATTAAAATACAGAATGCTTTATAACATAGTTTTTTTTCCAATGCAAATAGCAAATTGGTATTGTTCTTTGTATGATATCACTCATATGTGGAATTATAAGTATAAAAAATACCTGCAGTATAGGTGTAGGTATTTTAAATATTTCAATTCCTTGCCTTTTAGGCTGAGCACTGGTTTTTTTTTTTGTGCTGAGCCAGACCACTATTTATGAAAGCAGGTGAAGGTTATAGTATTTTAAGAATATCTGTGTCAGGACCATTCATTAAACTGATTTTTTCAAAGTATGCTTCTGTTAGCCTATTAATGACAAATTAGCATGTCACAGCATTGGTTTGCACAACTGCAAAATTTGTAACTTATAAAATATTTAACTTGCTGTATGGTTATTGTTGCTTTTTATTCCAAAATGCCTTGGATGAAGAGAAATTTAATCATTCATACTGCTTTACCTGGAGTTCATTTCTGTCAGATCTTTTAAAACAGAGAAACCAAAAATTCTGACACAGAAACTTGTCATTCACAACTTTATGGAATGTTTTCTCTTAAATTCTTTAAATTATATTCCACAAATTATAGTTCCAAATTACACAGAAATAATGAGTACCAATAAGTAATGGTGATTGATGTTCCTTATGTCTAAACAAGCTTCATCATAAATAAGAATACTAAGACAAAGATAAGTGTACGAAAAGTATTTTTCTTTGACTATTTAACTCAAAGATTATACTAATTTTCAAAAATTATGAAAATAGTGAATTTCAACCATAAAGATATATTTTAAAATATCTTCTTCTTCTGGTTCAATGAGAAAGGATTAAAAAAAAAAACATACATCGTTTCCCCTTTCCCTATAGTCCTGCTGAAATGTCAGAAAAGTGCACGAAGAATACAGCACGTCTCCAAAAGCTCTGGATTTGGAGAAGATGCCACAGCAATCACAGTTCCTCTGCCCAGTAACTCCCCAGAAGAATGCCAAGCTTGTTATTCACCAGGATGGGGAGCAAAAAGTGGGCCATGCAGCGATTTTCAAGGTTACTTTAAAGAGCAGATTAGAACACTTCCAGATGTTGTGATTAGAACACCATCCAGTCAGACCCATATCCTCCCACTCATCTCACAAGAGTCACCACTGAGCCTGGCTCTTTTGTTTCTATCTTGCAGGTTCAGGATGTCATAAATCATGAAAAGAAAGCGGTAATCTTTATTTTCCTAGAAAATTGACCTCATCTAGATTTTCAAACTTGCTGTATTGAATTATACCTAGCACTCACTGGTAAACTTTTAAAACACTTTCGTTACATGTACATATATATGCTTTGACAATTCTAATGTCCTTAATTTATATATCTCTAGCCTAGAATACTGGATGGGTAGCCATTTCCTTCTCCAGGGGATCTTCCAACCCAGGGATTGAACCTGGGTTGCAGGCAGATTCTTTACCATGTGAGCCACCAGGGAAGCTCTAATTTATTTTTCCCTCTGTTTGTTTTTTTTGTTTGTTTTTGTTTTTGGTCACACCAGGCAAGTTATTTTACTTAGAATGTTCAAAGACTCAACCCTTGATATAAGTTATCACAAAGGCCTGCTTACTTAACCAACCAAGTATTTCTGAGGAACTTCCTCTTCTCTTCATCCTCATCATTATCACACTTGTCCAGACCACCCTCATCCTTTGCCTGGCAACTGTGAAATCTGCCTAACATCTCCCTTTAACCTTCCTCCAATCCATTCTCTACCTTGCAGGTGAAGTGACCTTCACAATAACACAAATTTTACTCCATCTCCACCCCTGCTTACAACATTCAGGGAGTGCCAATTGTGTGCCCACAGGAAAAAGGCAAATCTGACACAGCCTACATGGTTCTGCTCAGCCAGGTCCCCCAGCGGCCTCTGATCCCGGGCCTCATCTCACCCCGTGCACCTCTTCCCGCTTCATCCACGCTTGATTTCCCTCAGTTGCTCATACCCACCATGCTCCCTTATCTCAGCAGACACTGCAGTGTCTGTCCTCGGTGGCTGACCACCCTTCCATGCTGGTCCTGCCTCTGTGCTTAGAGGAAGCCTCATACAGCTGCACCACTGTGTCCTCCAAGAACTTTTCCTGGGCTCTCTCACTAGGTCCTAAGGATACTCTCTTGTTACCGTGTGAAAATAAATATTTTTCAGCTCTTCAGTATTTCTCCAAGTAAATTCCTCTTCTTCTTTTTCCTCTGCTTTCTTTTTCTGGCACTCTTAATACATTTGTTTTTAATGTCTTAGGATTCATTCTCTAAATTTCTTATCTTTTCCCTACAATTTTAGATCTCTTTATATTTTGGTTACCTTCTGGGATGTTACTTTGACTTTATCTTCCTAATAATAGAGTTTATTTTGATTGCCATACATTTTTAGATGATATGCTCTGAATATCCCTGTGAGTTTTTAAGATTTTTTATGAGTAAATATTATCTCCTTTGAAGTTTTCTTCTACTTTCTGCATTTTCTCTGAGTTTCACTGTCTGTTGATTTGGTTTAGGTTTTGGTTTCAGTATTTTATGTTGGAGGCATCTCTCAAATGTTTAGCTATTATCTTTGATTTATTCATATTTAAGGGATAATAGCCGGCAGATTCAAAGTTTTACACACGTGGGTGCATTTTGTTTAGTGGAACCCAGCCAGTTTGCTGAGATATCCACAGAGGTAAGTAATCATGTATCTTTTCTGAGGAGCTATAATGTGTTGACTAACTTTAATCTACCAGCAATACTATGCCAAGAGATACAAGTCTAACAGACACAAGAGGTCTGGGTGGCCTCACCACTCAATATGTGGGCTTTTAATAAGCTCCTCTTTTTGGTATGGCACCTCCAGCTGCTATTCCCACTATCCCTGGCCTATGATCTCTTGGTTCAATTTCCCCAAAAGAAAAATCTCCAGATTCCTGCCAAAACCAGTGAGGGATGGGTTTCTAACTGCACAGAATATAGGAGGGAATAAGTGTCCAATTGATCTTTTTGGACTCCTTAAACAATCCATTGGTTTCAATAATCAGTCCCTACCTTTGGAAATCACCACTAACTTTTGGAGCAAATAAAATGTTAGGAGTAATAACATAATTTTTCTAATTATTTTATTCTGAGACTGAAAGTGACTTTACAATCAGTCGTCATCGAATGGGACTTTTCTCTCCAGTCCTGCAATCATTAGCTTTTTCACAACTGGTATACATAGTACTTCGCACTATAACTCAGCTATTTCTCTGACAATAGAAACAATATATGCATTTAGGTTTTGGAAACCTAAGAATTAAAACTACTCTAGCTAGGATTTTGTTTTTTCCTTGAGAATCAACATGAATCATTGAGAAAAATAAATTGGGAACAAAAAGACCTATGTATCAGTTCCAGCTCTCTCAAAAACTAGTTCTATATCTTTTAACAGTGCACTCAACTACGCTAACATTAGTTTTTTGATCTGCAAAATGCTAAGACTGGATTAGGGATCTCTAAAATCCTTTCTAACATTACAGGATGATTAAAATAATGCTGAACAGAACAGAATAATAGACAGAAGCACTGCTGTATTTTACCAACCCTTTATGGAGCTTTACTCTCTAACATTTTTAGTAATTAATTGCAAAGATTAATGACAAAGTTATCTAAAAATAAAAATATCATAACATACTCATGATCAGAATCAAGGATATTGAACTTGCAAAAACTGATACCCTTTAATTTCTGGACTTTTATAATTAACAATTTGTTTAACTTTTTTTTTTTAAATACTGACAGGGCGTTTGTGAAAAGCAGGGTTAGGTTTCTTCCTACAAATGTAGATAATTTCTTATATTTATACAGTTCTTTACAGTTTTCAAAGCATTTTTACCTGCATTTTCCATCTAATGGACACAATAATCTCAGTGAAATCAGCGTTAACAGGCACTGGTGTTTTCCTCATTTCCAAAGAACAATATAAAGAGCCCCTAAATGTCACAAAAACAGTCATGTCCAACTCTTTTGTGACCCCTTGGACCATAGCCTGCCAGGCTCCTATGCCCATGGTATTTTCCAGGCAAGAATATTGGAATGGGTTACCATTTCCTTCTCCAGAGGATCTTCCCAACCCAGGGAGCGAATTCACATCTCCTGCATTGGCAGGAGGATTCTTTACCACCGAGCCACCTGAGAAGCCAAAGAGATAATAAGCAAAGTCAGGACTTCTCACTTCAAGCCTGATTTCCATATCTTGTGCTGCTTTCCCAGAAAGGCCCTGGAAGGTAAGCATACATCCTTATACACAAAGATATCTGAGTGGTTTATTAAAGACCCAAATTAACCATAGATTATGAACTAGTAAGTACTGGATCCAATGTCTCACAATCTTCATTCTCAGTATGTCTTTTAGAGTTCAAGAGTAATTTTCACTTCACAACCAAAATTAGCAAGTTCAATTATACTTTTCTGTGTTGGTAGAAGTCAAATCAATGTAGGATGTGTCTAAACTTTGTTTCACCAAACTCGGGACACAAAGTAACATTTGGGTTATCCACCACACAAAACAACAACACATCCTTCTCTTTTTATAACTTCCTACTGTCTCTTAATGAAAGTGAAAGTGGAGAGTGAAAAAGTTGGCTTAAAACTCAACATTCAGAAAATGAAGATCATGGCATCTGGTCCCATCACTTCATGGCAAATAGATGGGGAAACAGTGGAAACAGTGTCAGACTTTATTTTTGGGGGCTCCAAAATCACTGCAGATGGTGACTGCAGCCATGAAATTAAAAGACACTTACTCCTTGGAAGGAAAGTTATGACCAACCTAGATAGCATATTCAAAAGCAGAGACATTACTTTGCCAACAAAGGTCCATCTAGTCAAGGCTATGGTTTTTCCTGTGGTCATGTATGGATGTAAGACTTGGACTGTGAAGAAGGCTGAGTGCCAAAGAACTGATGCTTTTGAACTGTGCTGTTGGAGAAGACTCTTGAGAGTCCCTTGGACTGCAAGGAGATCCAACCAGTCCATTCTGAAGGAGATCAGCCCTGGGATTTCTTTGGAAGGAATGATGCTAAAGCTGAAACTCCAGTACTTTGGCCACCTCATGCGAAGAGTTGACTCATTGGAAAAGACTCTGATGCTGGGAGGGATTGGGGGCAGGAGGAGAAGGGGACGACAGAGGATGAGATGGCTGGATGGCATCACTGACTCAATGGACGTGAGTCTGAGTGAACTCCAGGAGTTTGTGATGGACAGGGAGGCCTGGTGTGCTGCGATTCATGGGGTCACAAAGAGTCAGACACGACTGAGCGACTGAACTGACTCACTGAATGTCCCAAGCCTTATAGGGTCACTGAGCACTTGTTAGGTAGGATGCTTCCTACAGATCTGTAATCCATTCAAAAATATTTTCATGGCAATGGCGTGCATCCCTCTACACCATCAACCACTTTCCTTTCTAGAACTGAAGGACCATACCCTTTGTTCCCTCAATTACTTCCACTAGTCTTTAGAAGCACACACTAATCTTCTTTAACTGTCTACAGTGAATGTCCAATGACATTACCTACATTCCTAACAGACATGACCCCTGTACTCAGAGCCAAGTTCTTATTCCTCCCAAGAATGAGTCTTTGGAGAATATGTTCCTCCTCAGGAGCTTAAGTTGTCAATGTCAGTGAGATTCATTTTGATCCAGAATTCACTGAGGCAAGCAATCAACTGAAACAGATCATTTAATCTTGCCTCTCATGAATAATTCCAAACTGTGATTTAGATCTTAAAAAAAAAAAGTCTGTTTATAATCATATGGAAAGTAATAGATAAAATTATAAATTACAAATTTAAATGTTCACCCTGTGAGACTGCCTAACAATATAAGGAATTTATTGGCTTATGTAACTGAACTATCTAGAAACATGACTGATAAAGTGACTGGATAGAGTGACTCCAAGATTATCACGCAGGATCGGTTCTTCTCCAAGTCTCCACTCTGGTTCTGTAGTAAAAGCGTCAGCCTCGGCTCCACACAGACTGGCCACAGTACATCCTACCTTGATGGTGTGTTAGACTCTCAGTCGTGTCCAACTCTTTGGGACCCCCATGGACTGTAGCCTTCCAGGCTCCTCTGTACATGAAATTCTCCAGGCAAGAATACTGGAGTGGGCTGTCATTTCCTTCTCCAGCCTTGATGTAGTGAAGTCCTTTTGAATTTATAAAATTCATATCCTTGTGTCTTAGCAGAAGTTTCCTTCCATCTCACTGGCTCTGTCTGGGTTACTTACCCATCCCTCTGAGGATCTCTGTTGGCAGTAATCTGGCCACCCCCAAGATCAATTCCACCACCCTCAAATCATACTGAATTAGATGGGTATTTTTCAAATTGTAAATAATATCTCATTTGTGGACCATACACTAATTACAATGGACTGCAAGCAATTTTTTCAAATAGACTAATATAGAACAGAAATAAAAATATCAGAGTGCCTTATCATTGGTAATATTTTTTGTTGAAACTTGATTAGTTTTATATAAATACAAATGTGTTTGGTAGGTTGTGATGTAATTTTTTTCTGTGAACTACAGTGGAAAAATTGAAAGTTAGAATAAGAGAAATTTGTATCTTTCCCAGGAAAATCAAGGTGTTGATTGGAAATGGATGCTGGATAGCAAACAGCTAAAAGATAAATATATACTATATGATATTTACTTGTTGACTTATCTTTATAATATGCAAAATATTTGCTTTTTTAAACTATAGTTTACTAGAGTTAGAGAATTTGACAAGTTTTCTGAGAGTTTGGGAAAGCAATATTTTTTAAAGGCCACTTAAATCTTTCCTCTGTGTCACCCTGAACAAGAGATATATTTCCCCATCTAACAGACTTATTCCACTTGTGCTGTGAAGTAAGCATGACCTTTAGGTCTAAGGCTCTGTGTGCTCAAATTTCAAGTTATTTCTTGATAGTCCTGTATTTTTTTTTTCATGATGGTTATTTTAATTTTAATCTAGAGACTTCCCTACAATCAGTCCCTGGATACATCTGTGTGTGTAAAGAAGAAATGACATAACAGAGAGAGGACAGGACCAGCAATCAGAGTCCAGAAACCAGCCCAGTCCCAACCAGTCTTAGCAGCTCGGGTCTTCTCATTCTCTGTGGCTCAGTTTCTTGAAATGTTTAACATTTTTCAATGGTGAAGTTCACTTCTAAGAGAACTTCCATCTTTACATGATTAATTTGAGTGATATGAAGTTGAGTAAGGTTTTTCAGTTGTTAAGGAAAAAGATATACACCAACTTTTATTTCTGCATCATCAGATCATAATCCAATAGGAGTAAAGAAGTCTCCTAATGAACGGACAAAAGGAACATCAGCTCAAGTGTTATGTTTATTAGGTGAGTTAACAAGTGTTGGATATCTAGCACATTGTCTGGGTCTTTAACTTCTCAAGAGGAAAGAGATATCAATAAATACCTGGTTTAATTTCATCAGTAACAAAAAAAGTACAATATAACATGATGCTATGCTATCATATTATTAGATATTATAACATTAGAAACTAATTATATCTTTAGAAACAAGAAAAATCAGTATGAATGGAGTAATTGGAAAAATTTTCACATATCATATATCAGTCTTCTACAGAGAAAGCCTTGTGTCTCCTCCACTGGCCTCTAAATAAAGCAAAGTATAAGCCTACCATATATTTCCAAAATCCTCAGAAGTTTCTGGAAGGAAAACAAATGAGGGCATGGTGTTTGTAAGAATATTACACATACATATATACAGATTTTCATTATATTACTTGATGGTGTAATCATTCTAGGAAGAACTGCCTTCCAACTCTGCAGCTAATGAACTATTCCTTGCTAGAACAATCCTTATGGACCCCTGGACCACCTGCAGCTGTGACTGGAGAAGCCCCCACTGCTCTACACCCTGCTTGTGTCTGTCACATGTCAGATTTCCCCAGGAAGAAAATGCTGAGGTAGAGTTTAGTGTGTGAGGCAGTTATTAGGAATTGCTCAGGTTCCATATCTGTGAAAGGAGGAATGAAAAATCAGAACTAGACAAAAAGAGAAGCTGAACATCAATACAATCTCAGTGGAGGCTTAACCAACTCTCTGGCAAGTTGTAAAGCTGGAATGATCCTTCAGAGTTGGCCTGAGTCAAGGAGAGAAGGCCAGCATTTTTTTATATCCCATGTAGATCAGTCATTATTGGAGTGTGACCTTGGCTGAGTTACTTCTCAGCAGAAGCAGATTCTGTAGAGAGATGACAGCTGAGGTCTTTCTGCCAATAGCATTCCTAGCAACCGGGGAAGCAAATCCTCCAGCCCTAAAGTGGAAATCTGGGTGGCTTGTCACAGTGTCCACCACATGGCCCATGTCAATAATGTTGTATCAGCCCAATACCCCCAGGAACCCCCAGCACAGGATGGTGCTCTTCCTCTCTATTCATATTCCCCCTCTTTCCATTGATTCTGCTATTCAAAGACCCCAGGATATATCCTCCACTGAGAAGAGAGGCAGGGATGTGAGAAGACTTCATATAAAAGTCACATTCAAATTAGAAATCTGTTGTCTGGACATGTGCCGATGGCATTGTTTTTCCTCCGTGCTTTCCCAGTGCATGATGTTGCAGCGGCTCCATGCTCCCCTGGGACGGCAGCACACCTGCTTCTCTTTGTAAGTATCTGTCTTAATCCATTCGGTCTACGATCACAGAACACCACAGAGCAGGTGGCTCACAGCAGAAATTTCTCAGTTATGTGGAGGCTGAAAAGTCCAAGGTCAGGGTGCCTGCACGGTTCCTTGGTTCCCAGCTAATGCCTCTTCATGGTGCTCTCATGTGGCAGAAGGGTAAGGGGTCTTTGTGGGGTCTCTTTTGTAGGAGCTCTAACTCTATCATGAGGACTGCACCCTCATCATCAAGCAAGTCTCAGGAGCACCACCTCCTCACAGTATCACAGCTGTGGCATTAGGATTTTAGCATAGGAATCTGGGGGAGGGGGAATGCAGACTTTCAGACCATGGCACTATCGGACCTGAGCGCAAGAGAAACCCAGAAAACACAGAATTAAAGTACGCCTTCCCACTGCTCTGAGACACTGCTTTTGCTGTGCTACAGCCTTTCAAGATCTAAAAACTAGGAAGGCCCAAGATCCTCTCCAGAGGAAATGTCATTTTCCTGTCTCCCCCACACCCATATTCCCACCTATTCCTACAGAGAACACTCAGCAGTACTCAGCTTGACCTTCCTCCTACAGGGCTCACACTCCCTTCCAGCTGACCCTGATTTCAACATGGGATATGCAGGCTTCCCCTCTCCCACTCTGGACCCTGTGAGGAAACACTTTCAGAGTAAATGCCATTACCACAATGTGAAGGCCAAGACTGCAATTGGATATTAGGGCCATATAAGATCAGTCTCCTATAGGTGGGGCTGGAAGCTTCAAAAAATTAAAAAAGGATGCATCTTATTATACACACTCACACACACTATTGGAAAGGCAAGCCTTTTACAGAAATATGCAACATCATTCATTCAGGATTTCAAGATACCAAGTCTGGCATACTGGAGAACAGATGTTAAAGAGGTTGCCAGTCTGGTTGCCTTTGTAGACCTGCAGCAAAGAAAGAAAAGGCTTCAGCTACTATTTTTCTCATTATGGCAAAATGAAAAAATGCCTGCTTTAGAATCAGGTCTGGGGTAAAAGCCCAGCTTTTCAATTAATAAGCTGTGCCGATGTATTGAGAGTTACTTTGCCTCTTAACCTCAGTTTCCCATTGGCAAATGGGAGAAAATATCATTACCCTGTAGGGTTTTTGTAAAGATTTAATGAATAAATAAATAAATCTCACCCCAATATGGTACCTGGCAGATGGCTAAACACTCAGAAAATAAGAGCTATGATTATCACTTCATGTGGAATTTGATGAGGACTGTCCTCTCCAAGGAGCAAGCTATATCTTTGTAAACAAGAACGTTTAGATTTCTTCTCTGCTGCATCTATTTTCTTGGTTCTTTTTCACTATTGAATAAGGTGTTTGAAAAGATCAGAATTTCTCAGTTGCATTAAGAAAAAAATTAGTCAGAATCCAAGTCCACACAAGCTGTTAAGGGGAGCAGTGTAGGGGGCCAGGACTTAGGCAAAATTTTCAATGCTGGCCATTAAACTTAGTTTCATTCAACCTGTGGAAGCTCTAAATCTTATGTGGAAAGAGAACTAAGGATGAGATAATGTCAGGATATCAGATTTCTCGTAACTTCAGTTATTACTTCTCTTTATCACTATAACTCAGTATTTTATCCAAGGAGAATATTTCTCACCAATGAAAACTGGTTTCCAAACAAGGGAGCAAGTTTGGGTCATAGTCCAGGACATGCCAACATGGAATATTTAAAGCTCCATGAGTGAATGTAAGAAATTATATTAGGCTTTACAGTTAATCATCCATATTTATACTAAACTATATATTTAGTTGACTTCCTAGGTGGCTCAGTGGTAAAGAATCCACCTGCCAATGCAGGAGATGCAGGAGACATGAGTTCAATCCCTGAGTCAGAAAGATCCACAGGAGGAGGAAGTGGTAACCCACTCCAGTATTCTTGACTGGAAAATTCTATGGACAGAGGAGACTGGCAGGCTACAGTCCATGGGGTCGCAAAAGAATCGGACATGACTGAGCACTCATGCCTGCACAGTTTCACATAGATTTCGCTATCAAAATGATCATGTGAAATGTTTCATATACTGATGCTTTTCCCTTCATGCCCACAAAGGAGCTGCTGCTGCTGCTGCTGTTAAATCACTTCAGTCGTGTCTGACTCTGTGCAACCCCATAGATGGCAGCCCACCAGGCTCCCCCATCCCTGGGATTCTCCAGGCAAGAACACTGGAGTGTGTTGCCATTTCCTTCTCCAATGCATGAAAGTGAAAAGTGAAAGTGAAGTTGCTCAGGCGTGTCTGACTCTTAGGGACCCCATGGACTGCAGCCTACCAGGCTCCTCCATCCATGGGATTTTCCAGGCAAGAGTACTGGAGTGGGTTGCCACTGCCTTCTCCACCCACAAAGGAGAGTCCTCTTTTATCTCCTGACTGCCAAATCTTTAAGATAACTACATCCATTCTTGTAAGCATTGTTACTTTTCCACAGTCAATGCCATGGCTGCACGCACTCCACATCTTCTAACTCTAAACCAGAACACAAGATCTAGGAACATGAAGTTTGTTAAATCCTTTGACCCAGCTAAGTACACAACCCAGTAGTTCACAGCAAATGGGGGAGGTCTGAACCTGGGGACCAGCCTTCCTCACTGAGAAAACTGCAGTGCTAAGGCTCACGAATCAGCCTCAGGGAGTAAGATTCTAACAGGAGGGAATTCAGTATCCCAAAGAGGAGCCAGGTGGAGGTCCAGAGAAGGGGCGAGACACTTGCACATGCTGCCTCTGAGAGCTGCCCCCATGTAAGTGCCAGGCTGATTCCAGTCAGGATCAGCTCAGTCACACAATCCGATATTACTGTTGACAATGAGCCCCAGTCTTTTATGAAGGTCTTCTCAGACAAAGTTCTAAAAATAGCAGATAATCTTTGGTCTCTGAAAACCAGAGAGAAAGGGCTGTGTGACAGAGATATCAATATTTACAGAATGACAATTTCTGTATTTTCTGTATTTTACAGAATGATAAATTCTATATTTTCAAACCTGAGTAGTAATTTCACACACAATAATGCCACTGGTAGAAAAGCCATCTTCCAGGAGAAACATGCTATGAAGAATGTCTCTCGGAAGCACACCAATCCCGGCTCCTTGTCCAAGACAAACACTGGACCAAATACAAGGGGTTCTCGAGACATCACCTGTTCTGCTGGTTTGCGAGACGGAAATCATGTGGTCTCTAGGCTAGTGAAAGAGGCCTACGGAGGTGGCTGAAGCACAGAGAGCCAGCCATGCCAACACTAGTGAGAAGCTCCAGCTTAGTTGCTTCAGTTGTCTGACTCTTTGTGACCCCATGGACTGTAACCCCCCAGGCTCCTCTGTCCATAGGGATTCTCCAGGCAAGAGTCCTGGAGTGGGTTGCGTGTCCTCCTCCAGGCTATCCTCCCAACCCAGGGATCACACTTACGTCTCCTGTACTGCAGGCAGATTCTTTACCGCTGAGCCACCTGAGAAGCTCCCCTTTGTTTTATTTTTTTTTTCTTTTTTTTTTTTTTAATTTTATTTTATTTTTAAACTTTACATAACTGTATTAGATTTGCCAAATATCAAAATGAATCCGCCACAGGTATACATGTGTTCCCCATCCTGAACCCTCCTCCCTCCTCCCTCCCCATTCCATCCCTCTGGGTCGTCCCAGTGCACCAGCCCCAAGCATCCAGTATCGTGCATCGAACCTGGACTGGCAACTCGTTTCATACATGATATTACACATGTTTCAATGCCATTCTCCCAAATCTTCCCACCCTCTCCCTCTCCCACAGAGTCCATAAGACTGTTCTATACATCAGTGTCTCTTTTGCTGTCTCATACACAGGGTTATTGTTACCATCTTTCTAAATTCCATATATATGCATTAGTATACTGTATTGGTGTTTTTCTTTCTGGCTTACTTCACTCTGTATAATAGGCTCCAGTTTCATCCACCTCATTAGAACTGATTCAAATGTATTCTTTTTAATGGCTGAATAATACTCCATTGTGTATATGTACCACAGCTTTCTTATCCATTCATCTGCTGATGGACATCTAGGTTGCTTCCATGTCCTGGCTATTATAAACAGTGCTGCCATGAACACTGGGGTACACGTGTCTCTTTCCCTTCTGGTTTCCTCAGTGTGTATGCCCAGCAGTGGGATTGCTGGATCATAAGGCAGCTCTATTTCCAGTTTTTTAAGGAATCTCCACACTGTTCTCCATAGTGGCTGTACTAGTTTGAATTCCCACCAACAGTGTAAGAGGGTTCCCTTTTCTCCACACCCTCTCCAGCATTTATTACTTGTAGACTTTTGGATCGCAGCCATTCTGACTGGTGTGAAATGGTACCTCATTGTGGTTTTGATTTGCATTTCTCTGATAATGAGTGATGTTGAGCATCTTTTCATGTGTTTGTTAGCCATCTGTATGTCTTCTTTGGAGAAATGTCTATTTAGTTCTTTGGCCCATTTTTTGATTGGGTCATTTATTTTTCTGGAGTTGAGCTGTAGGAGTTGCTTGTATATTCTCGAGATTAGTTGTTTGTCAGTTGCTTCATTTGCTATTATCTTCTCCCATTCTGAAGGCTGTTTTAATGCAGAGTCTTTCATACCCACCCAGTCCCTCTGAATTTGGAGAATCTGCCTTCACACACTTCTTCTTTATGCCCTTACTTGTTACCTCTCTTCTTTTTCTCCATCCCCTCTGTAAGTCCACTGAACTTTAGAATAAAGTTATGGCCACAAAATAAATCATATGAGGAAAAAGTTCTGGGACAGGGATGACAGGGTGGAGGGTGATCTAAAAAAGGCCATACAGAGTTTAGGAAGGCACGACATTGCAGAGCTCCAGGTGGATACAGTAGAGCTCACTAGCTCATACAGTGTATTATGGAAGTACAAGCAAGGAAACTAAAGAACCAGACAAATTATTAAGATATCATTAAGATTATTAAGACAGTAACCACTTACAATGGAGAAGGCACTGGCAACCCACTCCAGTACTCTTACCTGGAGAATCCCATGGACGGAGGAGCCTGGTAGGCTGCAGTCCGTGGGGTTGCTAAGAGTGGGACATGCCTGAGCGACTTCACTTTCACTTTTCACTTTCGTGCATTGGAGAAGGAAATGGCAACACACTCCAGTGTTCTTGCCTGGAGAATCCCAGGGATGGGGGAGCATGGTGGGCCTGCTGTCTTTGGGGTCGCACAGAGTCAGACACGACTGAAGTGACTTAGCAGCAGCAGCAACAGCAACCACTTAAAAAAGCCAGGGATCTCAAGAAACAGTTATTCTTAGGATCAAGACAAAATTCATTCTACCCACTCTAGCCCAGTGCAAGCCTAGCAGAAAGGACCCCAGAATCCTAGACAGTATATATGGTTTATTTATTTCAGGATTTGTCAAAAAGGTTAAACTCGATCAGATGAGTGTGATAGAAAATGTGAACCATATAATTTTGGATTTTCCAACTTTCAAACAGAAGACAAATTTCATGTAAAATTTCCAAATATTCAGTGTTGGCCACCAATTGAAACTTAAGCCCTGCTAATTCTAGAAGTGGAGATGAAGAATTCCACTGTGTAGACTGCACATGTAGGAGCAGAAATTAAGGGAGGTTGTTAGATTTAAAAAATCAGTAAAGCATACAGAAGTAGATCCACTTTTCTAATTTAATGGAGAAATGGCTTTTTACACCAGAATTAAGAGAAAAATAATTATTTCTTTTGTGGCAAAGGATGTATAAGCAAGAGAATCTAAGATATTTTACTTTATGTTAATTAAAGATATTTTAAAGAATAATCATGATGGATAAGTGCAGCTAAATAAACATAATTAGGCATTTAATAAGGATACTACTGTCCTTTAAATCTCTCAGATTTAAACAGGAAATATCTTTGTCAAGTCAAAGACAACACCAAATCTGAAATCTGATAGTCTATCCATAGACTTATAGACTTCCTAAATGATATGTAAATCCTCTCTGGGCATAGAAAGTTCTGGAACTGAAGAAACATTTCATTGATATCAGGAGTTCTCATTCCGTATTTAAGTCTGCCACTCTTTTTAGTAAAACAGGAGACAGTGAACATACTTCTTTGTCTTTAGACATGGAAGACCAATTGAATTTTCTTCGAAAATGACTTAAATATTTTGAGATTAACTTTTCCCCTAAGTTTTGTATTATTCTCAGTTCTAATATGATATAAAAGTTACACACCAAGGAAAAGAAATGCAGTAGAGCAGAGCAACCCCATAAAAACATCTATTGAGCCCCAGAGGATTTGTTTGTATATCAGATTGTAACTCATTTCCCACTTACCCAGAGCTCACTGCTATATGCTTCATATAAAGCAAACCAGACCGTGAAATTCAGAAAGTGCTAAGGTTGGCTAGCAATGCTGCTCAACACAAAAGGAAGCAGTTCTGATGCACCTGAGATGCTGAAGGACTTGGAAAACAAAACCTATTTTTTTCACTTGCCATTAATCTTGGGATGGGTTGGTCAAAATCATAAAGAATGTTTACCAGTTGAAAGCTTTGACAAAAAAAAAAACCTCAAGTAATCTGTTTGCAATACTAGATGCCATCACATTTTTAAAAATATATTTAAACTACACCAAAGGAGAAATAGGAAGATATATGAATACTAAGAACAAAAGCTAAAAGTAATAAATGAAATCAAATCTGTATCTAATGAGTGTATGATGGTAAAAATCCTGAGGGCTACCAGGGTATACAAAACACAGTTCCTTCCCTAAAGGAGCTAAAATGTAATATACTAGCAAAACAATATAGAGACATGAAATGATAAATAGTCTCACGCATGGAAAATACAAATACTTTGAGAGGAAAAAATGAGATGAGGCAACATTGTATTAATTACCAAAAGAAAGTCACGATCACTACAAAGAATAAAGGAGTAACTTCAGCCCTTTTTTGTCCCTGAGAAAGAGAATTCAAGCTCCAGCTCTGCATTGGAGGACGGGTGGAATAAGTGGTTGTAGCAACATGCTGTTTTACACACTTGAATGCTAAGAAGAGTTTTCACATAAAACTCTAGGTGTCTGTCTGGCTTCCTTTGAACCCTCAGCCTCTTTTCTTCCAAGGCAATGAGCAAGACCTCGGTCACTGCTGCGCTCCTTGGATGGCTCACACACTGTAAATGAAACCCAAACAGCTTTGTTTATTAGTGCTCGGAGTCTGGCCCTTATAGGATTTGAGCTTATAACCCCTGATCTGAGCTGAGAGGTTAACCATCCTGATGATTGCTGAGTTCCCAAAATGTCTAAGTACCTCAGTTACACACTGAAGAAAGAATAGAACGTGATTAGATATGTCTCTATATGTGTATATTTAATTTCATAGTTTATTTTGCTTTTTTATATCTTCTTCTTTATCAAATAATATAACCTTGCTCTACATTTATCCACTAATATTTAACTATCTTTGTGAGTATATATACGATTTTTTTGTAAACAAATACAAATATGTTTGACAAAATAATTAAATATGTAGAACATATTTTATCAGCTAATAAACTTAAGTGATATGCCAGATTGCACATATCTTCACAACAGATTTACTGAAACCATCCAACGTTGCATATGTTTTAGGTAGTGTTATGAATCCATAGTGTTTAAATATAAAGTATTGGGGGCTTAAGCTATGAACTCGGGGATGGAACTATTTTCATGAATACTTCAAAAGACTATCAATAAACCATTAGCTAATTATCCATTAAAATGTAATACATGCATTTAAAATAGCAACATATATTTTAAAAGAAAAAAATCTGTAATTTACATATCTAAAAGGTTTTTTAGCTTTTCTTTCCAGAATATGTACATATGGACTTGGGTTTATAGTTCTGATTACACAAAATATTGCTTCTCACTTTATGCCATTTAGTCTGACATCCCAAAAACTTTTTCATGTTGCACAAATTTCATAACTTTTACCTAGTGGCACCAGAATGTTACATCCACTGCTTATACCTTGCTTTACTTAGTTATTTCCATGTTTTCAGTATTAAATTTATTCTGTTTTTCACTATAATCATTACTGTAATGAGCTACTTAATGCCTATAGATTTTTTTTATGGTTTGTGATTTTTTAAATTACTTTATTTTTTAATTGAAGGATAACTGCTTTATAGAATTTTGTTTCCTGTCAAACCTCAACATGAATCAAGGTATACACATATCCCCTCCCTTTTGAACCTCCCTCCCATCTCCCGCCCCATCCCACCCCTCTAGGTTGATACTGAGTCCCTGTTTGAATTTCCTGAGCCATACAGCAAATTCCTGTTGGCTATCTATTTTACATATGGTAATATAAGTTTCCATGTTACTCTTTCCATATATTTCACCCTCTCCTCCCCTCTCCCCATGTCCATAAGTCTATTTTCTATGTCTGTTTCTCCATTGCTGCCCTGCAAATAAATTCATTATTATTTTTCTAGATTCTGCATATATGTGGTAGAATATGGTATTTATCTTTCTCTTTCTGACTTACTTCATTCTGTATAAAAGACTCTAGGTTCATCCACCTCATCAGAACTGACTTAAATGTGTTCCTTTTTATGGCTGAGTAATATTCCTTTGTGTATATGTACCATTACTTCTTTGTCCATTCATCTGTCGATGGACATCTAGCTTGCTTCCATGTTCTAGCTATTGTAAACAGTGCTGCAGTGAGCAATGGGATACATGTGTCTTCTTCAATTTTGGTTTCCTCAGGGTATATGCCTAGGAGTGGGATTGCGGGTCATATGGTGGTTTTATTCCTAGTTTTTTAAGGACTTTCCATACCATCTTCCATAGTGGCTGTATCAACTTACATTCCCACCAACTTGCAAGAGTGTTCCCTTGTCTCCACACCCTCTCTAGCATTTATTCTTTGTAGACCTTTTGATGATGTTTATTCTGACGAGTGTGAGGTGATATCTCATTGTAGTTTTGATTTGCATTTCTCTAATAATGAGCAATGTTGAGCATCTTTTCATGTGTTTGTTAGCCATCTGTATGTCTTCTTTGGAGAAATGTCTGTTTAGGTCTTTTTCCCACTTTTGGATTGGGTTGCTTGCTTTTCTGCATTGAGCTGTGTGAGCTGCTTGTATATTTTGGAAATTAATCCTTTGTCAGTTGTTTAATTTGCTATTATTTTCTCCCATTCTGAGGGTTGTCTTTTCACCTTGCTTACCTCTTGATGAAAGTGAAAGCAGAGAGTGAAAAAGTTGGCTTAAAGCTCAACATTCAGAAAACGAAGATCATGGCGTCTGGTCCCATCACTTCATGGGAAATAGATGGGCGAACAGTGGAAACAGTGTCAGACTTTATTTTTGGGGGCTCCAAAATCACTGCAGATGGTGACTGCAGCCATAAAATTAAAAGATGCTTACTCCTTGGAAGGAAAGTTATGTCCAACCTAGATAGCATATTCAAAAGCAGAGACATTACTTTGCCAACAAAGGTCCGTCTAGTCAAGGCTATGGTTTTTCCTGTGGTCATGTATGGATGTGAGAGTTGGACTGTGAAGAAGGCTGAGCACAAAAGAATTGATGCTTTTGAACTGTAGTGTTGGAGAAGACTTTTGAGAGTCCCTTGGACTGCAAGGAGATCCAACCAGTCCATTCTGAAGGAGATCAGCCCTGGGATTTCTTTGGAAGGAATGATGCTAAAGCTGAAACTCCAGTACTTTGGCCACCTCATGCGAAGAGTTGACTCATTGGAAAAGACTCTGATGCTGAGAGGGATTGGGGGCAGGAGGAGAAGGGGACGACGGAGGATGAGATGGCTGGATGGCATCACTGACTCAATGGACATGAGTCTGGGTGAACTCCAGGAGTTGGTGATGGACAGGGAGGCCTGGCGTGCTGCGATTCATGGGGTCGCAAAGAGTCGGACACAACTGAGCAATTGAACTGAACTGAACTGATAGTGTCCTGTGAAAACTTTTATACTTTTGCTATGTAAAAGCTTTTAAGCTTAATCAGGTTCCACTTGTTTACTTTTGTTTTTATTTCCGTTACTCTAGGAGGTGGGTCATAGAGGATCTTGCTTTGATTTATGTCATCGAGTGTTCTACCTATGTTTTCCAATAAGAGTTTTATATTTTTATAGTTTTATATTAGGTCTTTATATTAAAGACCTAAACGGTCTTACATTTAGGTCTTTAACCATTTTGAGTTTATCTTTGTGTGTGGTGTTAGGAAGTGTTCTAATTTCATTCTTTTACATGTAGCTTTCCAGTTTTCCCAGTACCATTTATTGAAGAGGCTGTCTTTGCTCCATTGTATATTCTTGCCTCCTTTATCAAAAATAAGGTACCCATATGTGCATGGGTTTATTTCTGGGCTTTCTGTCTTGTTCCATTGGTTTATATTTCTGTTTTTGTGCCAGAACCATACTGTTCTGATGACTGCAGCTTTGTAGTATCATCTGAAGTCCGAAAGGTTGATTCCTCCAGCACCATTCTTCTTTCTCAAGACTGCTTTGGCTATTAGGAGCATTTTGTGTTTCTGTATGAATTGTGAAATTTTTTGTTCTATTTCTGTGAAAAATGCCATTGGTAATTTGATAGGCATCACATTGAATCTGTAGATTGCATTTGGTAGTATAGTCATTTTCACAATATTGATTCTTCCTACCCAGGAACATGGAATATCTCACCATCTGTTTATGCCATCTTTGATTTCTTTCATTAGTGTCTAATAATTTTCTGTGTACAGTTCTTTTGTCTCCTTCAGTCAGTTCAGTTCAGTCACTCAGTCATGTCCGACTCTTTGCGACCCCATGAATCACAGCACGCCAGGCCTCCCTGTCCATCACCAACTCCCAGAGTTCACTCAAACTCACGTCCATCGAGTCGGTGATGTCATCCAGCCATCTCATCCTATGTCATACCCTTCTCTTCCTGCCCCCAATCCCTTCCAGCATCAGAGTCTTTTCCAATGAGTCAACTCTTCGCATGAGGTAGCCAAAGTACTGGAGTTGCAGCTTTAGCATCATTCCTTCCAAAGAAATCCCAGGGCTGATCTCCTTCAGAATGGACTGGTTGGATCTCCTTGCAGTCCAAGGGACTCTCAAGAGTCTTCTCCAACACCACAGTTCAAAAGCATCAATTCTTCGGTGCTCAGCCTTCTTCACAGTCCAACTCTCACATCCATATATGACCACAGGAAAAACCATAGCCTTGACTAGATAGACCTTTGTTGGCAAAGTAATGTCTCTGCTTTTGAATATGCTATCTAGGTTGGACATAACTTTCCTTCCAAGGAGTAAGCATCTTTTAATTTCATGGCTGCAGTCACCATCTGCAGTGATTTGGGAGCCCCCCAAAATAAAGTCTGACACTGTTTCCACTGTTTCCCTTGCATGTTACTTGTTGCTTTTCCCTTGCTGCTTCTAATTTTCCTTCCTTATGTTTAATCTTTGTTAGTTTGATTATTATATCTTGGCATGTTTCTCCTTGGGTTTATCCTGTATAGGACTCTTTGCACCTCTTGGACTTGATTGACTATTTACTTTTCCATATTGGGGAAATTTTCAACTATAATCTCTTCAAAATTTTTCTCATACCCTTTTTTTTTCTCTTCTTCTTCTTCTGAGACCCCTAAAATTCAAATGTTGGTGCATTTGATATTGACCCAGAGGTCTCTGAGACTATCTTCAGTTCTTTTCATTCTTTTAACTTATTCTGCTCTTCAGAAGTTATATCCACCATTTTATCTTCCAGCTCACTGATTCATTCTTCTGCTTCAGATATTCTGCTATTGATTCCTTCTAGAGTATTTTTAATTTCAATAATTGTGTTGTTTGTCTCTGGATGTTTATTCTTCAATTCTTCTAGGTCTTTGTTAATTGATTCTTGCATTTTCTCCATTCTGTTTTCAAGGTTTTTGATCATCTTTACTATCATTATTCTTTTTCAGGTAGTTTGGCTATTTCCTCTTCATTTATTTGGATGTCTGTGTTTCTTGTTTGTTCCTTAATTTGTGCAGTATTTCTCTGTCTTTTCATTAATTTTTTAAAATTTATTGTGTTTGAGGTCTCCTTTCCCCCGGTTTCAAGGTTGAATTCTTTCTTCCTTTTGGTTTCTGCCCTCCTAAGGTTGGTGCAGTGGTTTGTGCAAGCTTAGTATAGGGTGAGATTTGTGCTGAGTTTTTTTGTTTGTTTGCTTGTTTTTCCTCTGATGGGCAAGGCTGAGTGAGGTGGCAATCCTGTCTGCTGATGATTATTGAGTTTGTATTTTTGTTTTGTTATTTGAAAGAGGCATCCTGAACAGGGTGCTACTGGTTGTTGGGTGATACTAGGTCTTGAATTCAAGTGGTTTCCTTTGTGTGAGTTCTCACTATTTGATACTCCCTAGGGTTAGTTCTCCAGTAGTCTAGGGTCCTGGAGTCAGTGTTCCCACTGCAAAGGCTCAGGGCTTGATCTCTTGTCTTAGTGAGACAGGCAGTATCTGGTGTGCAACAACCCCACGAATCTGGAATTGAACTGAATGCTTGCTGATCCATCCATAAAGAAAAGTGTCCCCAGGAACAGGTGTGAGTGGTACTCACAGAAAGCGCTCAAGAGCACCTTTCATGCACACTCATACAGGGAGAACCAGCAGGGGTGGTGGGGTATTCTCAACTTGTGAGACTAACCACACAGCCTCCTTGGAACATATACAGAGACTCCCAGCTCTCCAAGTAAGAGTCTGCTTTAGTTTCAAAGGCTCTCAGCCACCACCACAGTCCACAGGCTTGCAAAGTTATTTAGTCCATAGGCAAAGAATGCTGGGTAGCATCACAGAGGACCACCTTGCCACTGCCCGCAGACTGCCCCTTGGTCACCGGGCCGTCCATCAATCCAGCAATCCTTGGAGGGAGGACGAAAGGAGTGTCCCTGTGCCAGGGACAAGCTCTCAGCAATGTGAGGTGAAGTATACAACAGGAGCCAAGGCAGTTGCAACTGCTCCCACCGTAGATGGCACTAATTCCCAGGCCGGAGGTATCAGAGGGCCTGGGTCCTCAGGATTGCAGTGCCCAGATCCCAGCACTCACCTCTGGTGTGGAGGCTCAGTGGCCTGACACAGCTGCTCATAGCCTTTCCCCCCCTCCTTTTAAAAAGTTTCCTAAGGGCAAATTTTCAACAGTAGAATTACAGAGTTAAAGAGTATAAACTTATCTATGGTTTATGATATATATAACCAAAGTGTTTTCCTAGAGGTATATAAATTCACATTTAATGTGCCAGATTTGTTAGAACTTGCCAGCCTTAACCTATTATCATTTTAAATGTCTACACCAATTGAAAAGATCATTGACTCGTTTAAACTTGCATTCATTTGAACATTAGTAATGTCAGAAGTTTCAACATGGGACTTGGTATGCATGAGTGCTCAGTCACTCAGGTCCTACTCTTTGTGACTCCATGGATTGTAGCCTGTCAGGTTCCTCTGTCCACGGGATTATTCCAGCAAGTATACTTGAGTGGATTGCCATTTCCTACTCCAGGGGATCTTCCCAACCCATGGATCGAACCCATGTCTCCCATGTCTCCTGCATTGGCAGGCAGATTCTTTACCACTAGTGCCATCTGGGAAGCACTTATTTGGAATACTGGATCAAAAAGTTAGATAATCAACTTTTCTTTACCTAAATAAAAAGTAAAAATGAGATATCCTCATAATGAGTGTTGACACCACAGGAAAATTATAAAAAAATAAAGAACTTTCCTCACTTTATCCCAACCCACACTGCCATCAACATGATAATTTACCATGAAACCATCTACATAGAATTATTGGGGGGGGGGGGGGGCAAAACATTCATTTGGGTTTTTCTGTAAGATGCTATAGAAAAACACGAACAAATTTTTTGACCAACCCAATATTTTCTTATTCTAGAATGATGCTTTTAAATTGTGGTGCTAGAGAAGACTCTTGAGAATCCCATGGACAGCAAAGAGATCAAACCACTCAATCCCAAAGGAAATCAACCCTGAATATTCATTGGAAGGACTGATGTTGAAGCTGAAACTCAAATATTTTGGCCACCTGATGCAAAGAGCCAACTCACTGGAAAAGACCACGATGCTAGGAAAGATTGAGGGCAAGTGGAAAAGAGGGGGACAGAGGATGAGATGGTTGGATGGCATCATTGATTCAATGGACATGAGTTTGGGCAAACTCTGCAAGATAGTGAAGGACAGGCTAGCCTGGCATGCTGCAGTCCACAGGGTCACAAAGAGTCAGACATGACTTGGCAATTGAATAACAACAACAAATATTTTCCTAAAGCTGATACCTATAATATTCTTAACTGTCTGATATCTGATATATTCCAATACTGCAAATACATCCACCTTTCAAATAATTCTTTATTCATGGTGTTTTCATTTAGTTCTGAAATAATTCTATATACTTGAGTCTTCAAAATAAGATGTGTTTAAATTTCATTCCTATGACTGCCTTGAAGAGTGTTTTCCATTGACTGGATTAACAATAACCGGGAAATAGCTGAGAAAATTTTATGCAGTTTCAACTTTACAATTACCACTAAAAGCAAAATATTCTTAGGGTGGTTATGAAAGACAAGATGTTTTCATTTGCCACCAGCAACATACATACATACTTCCTGCTTTTTCTTCAGGTGCTGTTGTGGTTAGATGGTTCTTTATTGACCATTGCAGCCATACAGAATTGACTATAACAAAACCTATTGATCTAATTTTGACTTAGTAGTAAATTATGAGAAGAATATGTTTTCCACCAAAAGGATTATCACATGAAAGACTATTTATTGATGACCCCAGGTATTTTCTTGTAGTTTGCTTTAACCAAAATAAGAGATAATAATAAGTAATAAATGATAAATACAACATGCTTAAAGACAATTGTCATGAAATTGAGTTCCAGATTTGAAAAAATATATGTAAATATTAATATTAGCTATCCAAGTTTATTTTCTATTATTTTTCTTTAAAATAGTCCTTTAAATAGACTGAGAGTAAATGTGTCTTGATAATACTGAAAATGAGGTACGCTTCGCCACTAAATGTATAATTTCCAAAGACTGTTCTTTATTTTTGTTTGCTAGACTTCCATGTGTCTCATCAAAAAAAAAAAAAAAAAAAAAAGCATGACTACATTTTGGCAGAATTGTCAGGTACAAATCTAGATCCTAGGACTTGTACTAGAGAATATAGTTTCTGAAAAAGAACTCAATAAGTGTTTCACATATCTTTTGAAGAATATTTCAAAGAAAATATTATGTAATCAAAGACCAATTTCATCAACTAACATTTGCATTTAAAGATTAAAATGTTTACATTAAAGGAATAGTCTATGACAAGCATATAATGTATTTTTTACTGAAAAAAGAAGGCGGGGGGGAGGAGTGAAGGAGTGAATATCCCAATAAATAATTACAGCATTATATGATTAAATTAATAGATCAAGTTTGAAAATACAATGCAATCTCAGGTGTTGAAGAGGCTTTTGATTAAAAGAAAAGTAAATAAAGCTTGAAATAAAATGAGCCATTCTTAATGGGATAGATATAAGCTATAAAAAAGATTGTGTGTGTGTTAAGTTGTCAAGTTGGGTCTGACTCTTTGTGACCCCATGGACTGTAGCCCACTAGGCTCCTCTGTCCATGGAATTTTGCAAGCAAGAATATTGGAATGGGTTGCCATTTCCTACTCCAGGAGATCTCAACCCAGGGATCAATCCCATGTCTCCTGCATTGGCAAGCAGATTGTCTACCACTGAGCCACCTAGGAAGTCCCAAATATTAATATAAATAAAAATAAATATTTTTAAATATTTTAGTGCCTAAATTCTTCAGAAAAATGCCTAATTCTTCGGTAAAAAAAAACCTTATCTGAAATTGAAAAGTTTTAAGGCTATTTATTCACTTCAGTACATACTCATAATTACACCAGGAAGGAAATCTCTTACTTGTTCTGAACAGTTAAGAACTGATAATTTCACAAAATATATGAAAGTAGTAGAAGGGTTTTTCTAAGCAACTAGAGGCAAAGCTTGTGTTGTTATTTTGGGTTTTGGGATTATCTAATCTATAATTTCCTCTGATTTTTGTGCCATTTAGCTTTTCCTTCTAAATCAAAATACCTGAATTGTTCTATCACTTATTTATGTGAAATTCAACAAGTTGGTTGAGTTCTTCAATCTTTGGTAGCTTCATTATTAAAATGGGATAAGATATGGATAACAATATCAATGGGATCCCTTCCTTTCTGCTGCACAGGGAACAAGAACTGCTATAAAAAGAAAATCCAGTTCACTGATTTACAAACATCTTAGAGATCTTCTGTGTTTACATAAGATTATGTTTTGAATTTTCAATTATAGAGCAAGATTAAAATATTTTAAGTACTTTAAAATTAAATCTCTGGATCCTAAGTAGATTGACAGTTATACTGCAATATATCTGTAATAGTTGTGGCTGAAGGTTTTCTTTTCACACAAATATGAATGATTATGGACTTCTTTAGAAATGGAATGTGTACTACTTAAGTTTGGGAACAATAAGTCTTTCAGTATCCAAATTACTTAATTGTCTTTCCCATTTGACCTTTCAGCACATTGGCAGAATCAAACAAGAAAAATCAAAGAACCTTCACAACCCTAAACTTAAAAGCATCAGGGAACAGATTTTATGCAAAACATTTCCCTGAGGCTTAAGGGTGAGATCACATAGTCTTTCTTTGGCTTCTTAAAGACTCTTAATTCTTTGCTTTAACACTTTGCTGATAAAAGCAGCAGTCAGACTATGAAGGATAATACTCTATAGAGAGATAGATTGAAGTGAGCTTGTCCATTAAGCTACAAGATAATGTGCATTCATGAAGTTAATGATAAATGCTCCTTTCCTACATTAATGCATTACTTTATTTGCCATAATTATTGATCCCTAAAAGCCACTCTTTGTACTAAATTGCTTTAACCAAAGTACTTTAGTAGAAAGTTCATTAGTGACCTCATAAAATGATACACATGCAAAAGGAAAATAGAGTTAAATCATAGATATCAAAAACTTGACTATCACATACACAGTTGGAAATCTTTCAGTATAAACCACAAAAGAACAAGTAATATTAATAAAAATCTAAATCTTGTGTATGCTGAGTTTTGACCAAAATGGAATTCAACCAAGATTCCCTGAGGAACACTGCAATGATTCATCATGTAGCAGACATCAAAAAGTAGAAAAACAGTAGTACTATATTAAAACACATTTTCAGTAGACCTAAGACCAGGCTCTTGAAATCTACTAAGAATGAATTTGAGGGAGAGAGACAATGCACCCCTGCAAAGTACAACAATTCATCTTCATTGGATAAAGTGTAGGACACACTCAAGTGTGCATTAATCATTTTATGTTTGTTCCATTTGTACCATATGTACCTTGATAAGAGTGCTTTGGACATTGCTGATGTCAATGAGAAGAAATATTACAACAGTTAGACAAAGAAAGGTTATATTCCTTTGCCAAAGATACAGAATTCACTTCTACTAGTCCATGATCAGGAACAAAGTGTCAAATGGCTGTTGGAATTAGAAAAGTTACACATAACATAACTAGAAATTTCATGCTCAGAAAATACCTCATGTTGGCAAACAACCATGGCTTAGTAAACATGAAACAAAAGTGTTTCAAATTCTAGCTGTTTAAAATTTGCTCTAAGTAATACTCTTTAGTGGGATTTCCTGGTGGCTCAACGGTAAAAAATCCACCTGCCAGTGCAGTAGATGCAAGAGACGTGGGTTCCATTCCTGGGTAGGGTAGATCCCCTGAAGAAGGAAATGGCAACCCACTCCAGTATTCTTGCCTGGAAATCCCATGGACAGAGGAGCCTGGTAGGTTAGTGTCCATAGGGTTGCAAAGAGCTGGACACAACTTGGTGACTAAACAACAAAAACAGTTAGATAATACAACAGTTCAGTTCAGTTCAGTTCAGTCGCTCAGTCATGTCCAATTCTTTGTGACCCCATGGACTGCAGAACACCAGGCCTCCCTGTCCATCACCAACTCCCAGAGTTTACTCAAACTCATGTCCATCAAGTCGGTGATGCCATACAGCCATCTCATCCTCTGTCGTCCCCTTCTCCTCCTGTCTTAAATCTTTCCCAGCATCAGGGTCTTTTCAAATGAGTCAGCTCTTCGCATTAGGTGGCCAAAGTATTGGAGTTTCAGCTTCACCATTGCCCTTCCAATGAATATTCAGGACTGATTTCCTTTAGGATGGACTGGTGGGATCTCCTTGCAGTCCAAGGGACTCTCAAGAGTCTTCTCCAACACCACAGTTCAAAAGCATCAATTCTTCAGTGCTCAGCTTTCTTTATAGTCCAACTCTCACATCCATACATGACCACTGGAAAAACCATAGCTTTGACTAGACGGACCTTTGTTGGCAAGGTAATGTCTCTGCTTTTTAATGTGCTGTCTAGGTTGGTCATCACTTTTCTTCCAAGGTGTAAGCGTCTTTTAATTTCATGGCTGCTGTCACCATCTGCAGTGATTTTTCAGCCCCCAAAAATAAAGTCTGCCACTGTTTTCACTGTTTGTCCATCTATTTCCCATGAAGTGATGGCACTGGATGCCATGGTCTTTGTTTTGTGAATGTTGAGCTTTAAGCCAACTTTTCACTCTCCTCTTTCACTTTCATCAAGAGGTTCTTTAATTCTTCTTCACTTTCTGCCTTAAGAGTGGTGTCATCTGCATATCTGAGGTTATTGATATTTCTCCCGACAATCTTGATTCCAGCTTGTGCTTCTTCCAGCCCAGCGTTTCTCATGATGTAATCTGCATATAAGTTAAACAAGCATGGTGACAATATACAGCCTTGACGTATTCCTTTTCCTATTTTGAACCAGTCTCTTGTTCCATGTCCAGTTTTAACTGTTGTTTCCTGACCTGCATACAGATTTCTCAAGAGATGGGGCTCACCTACAGCCATGCATACTGGGATGTGAAGTCAAATGGGCCTTAGGAAGCATCACTACGAACAAAGCTAGTGGAGGTGATGGAATTCCAGTTGAGCTATTTCAAATCCTAAAAGATGATGCTGTGAAAGTGCTGCACTCATTATGCCAGCAAATTTGGAAAACTCAGCAGTGGCCACAGGACTGGAAAAAGCCCATTTTCATTCCAATCCCAAAGAAAGGCAATGCCAAAGAATGCTCAAAGTACTGCACAGTTACACTCATCTCACTTGCTAGTTAAGTAATACTCAAAATTCTCCAAGCCAGGCTTCAACAATACATGAACCATGAACTTCCAGATGTTCAAGCTGGTTTTAGAAAAGGCAGAGGAACTAGAGATCAAATTGCCAACATCTGCTGGACAATCGAAAAACATACAACAGTAGAGACATATTCAATCATTTCTGGTGGGTAAAAGCCTTACAATCTTATCCTGAAGATAACATACACAATCAGTAGATTATGTACTAATCATTTTCTAATAATTGATAATTTATTTTCAATTGTAGCTTAATAGTTATCCTCATGTTTCCTCTTGTTCTTTTACTATACTTCTGTCTTTTGACTAGGGCATTCCTTGGAGATCTGCTTTATATCTATTATCAGGAGGATTAGAAGGAAACACAGTGCAAAAGACACGTGCTGGATAATATCATGTGTCTAATACAGGCCAAACAGATTGATGAGTTCTTTAAAAGGGGCACTTGGAGAAAGTGCTTCAAAGCCACTGATTTTTGGTATGTTAACATTTCTTATAAATATTTCATAATTATTTGCTTATCCACTTTCAAGGCAGAATGCTTCTGACATCTGAGACTACAAAAACTCTAGAGCTGTGATTTGTTTCTTTTAATTGGTTGTTATAAGCCAATATTTCAGAAGTGATCAACATACCCTGAAATGTTCTTAGTTACATCTAGTATTACAATTTAAGTTCTTTATCATATTAACTATGTATTTTAGGAAATGTGAAAAACCATTTTATACTAAATTGAAAGTCAATTGCTAAAGCTAAAAATCTCAAATCTAACCCAAGGGTCCCATGTTGTGAGAGTACCATAATGGTAGAGGGAAAAGGAAGATTTATGTTCAGTCAGTGATTTTCACAAATGACTAATCTACACACATCACATTTTTCCCAAGACAAAAGTAAATTATATCTTTTCTTCCATAAAGGTCTCAGGCTGAACAATCTGTTTTTATATTTTTCCAATTAATATTATCTTTGGTGAAAAATTATAATCTAACCTCCACAGTGTAAAACTTTTAGCAGATGAGATAGGAAGATATTTAGGGCATGGGGACCAGTAACAGTGTTACGGTCATGAAGTGAAGTGATAGCTGCTCAGTCATGTCTGACTCTTCAGGACCCCATGGGCTGTAGCTCGCCAGGCTCCTCTGTCCACGGAATTCTCCAGGCAAGAATACTGGAGTGCATAGCCTATCCCTTCACCAGGGGATCTTTCCAACCTGGGGATCAAACCAGGGTCTCCTGAATTGTAGGCAGATTTTTTACCAGCTGAGCTACACTCAAATATTATCTCAGACAACCACATAAAGAATACTCAATTTCAGGTCTATATCCTCTTTTCTTCCTCTGCAATTAAAAAAAAGAAAAAATTCTTTCATACCATTGTTTCCTTATTTTTACAAAGGAATTATGTGTTTTCCCCCTACAACTCAGTCAGAATAATATGGAAGAGGGGAAAAAATATGTTAATAAGAAGCAGTAATATATATTTTAAAAATCAAGCTAAAATGGTACTCAGAGGAATTTTCTAAGAATCTGCTGCCCTTATGAAGCTTGTGGTACTAACAGAGGAGTGAAGATTGATCATCGTCTTTGATTTTAGTACTTCTCTCAATAATTTCATTTTATTATTCTCTTCATCCCTCTTCAAAGCTCTTCAATCATTCTAGTTTTATTTTCAGTGCTTTTCTTCAGTACCAAAATCTTGTTGAAATAAAACCTGACTGTGGAATCCTTATAGGATTTGGTGGCAGTGTGATCGTTAAGATTGTGTATCTCCTTCATCTCTGTTATAGATCTTCTTCTAAGGGCATAACATAACACCAATATTATATTTTTTATGGGAAGAAAATTTTTTGTATGTTCTAAAAGTCAGGAGTAAGGGAAATCGAACAGCACTAAATTATTGCCGACCAGGGATCAAACCCACATCTCCTGAGTCTCTTGCATGGCAGGCAGATTGAAGCCCTACAAAAATCAGGAGTAAGGGAAATCACACAGCGTTAAATTTTTCTGAAATTTTAGTTCAAAAATAGCTCATGAGGAAATGACTACAACGTTATTCATCATTAACTATATTCAGATTTTTTTTATTTTATAGAAGAAATAATAATATTTAAAAATGACTGCTGTTCCCCAAATATGGTATTTAAAGACCAATGGAATCAACAGAGCAGTTTATATCAATATGTAAATAAAAGAAACTTAAGGAAAATTTAGGAAACAGATATAGGAAAAGATCTTGAACTTTAGTGTGTGTAAGACTTACTTAAGGTGACTGAAAAATACAGCTACCCATATGTCATCAAAGACTAGAATTTAATGTGTTTGGTCAGATTTTGGGAGTCTGCATTTTAGCAATACTCCCAATTCTTCTGATTCAGAGAGTCTATTTGAGAAATACTTAATGAGCAGAACTCAACACCCTTAATTCCAAGTTCAATATTGTTTCTGCCATTATGTTTAAATTCCATTTTTAAACAAGGGTTATTATCTGGAAATAGAATTACAAAGGAATTCTGTCCATGGAATTACACTTCCTCACTTCCATGGACAGAGGAACCTGGTGGGCTATAGTCAATGGGGTCACAAAGAGTCAAACACAACTGAGTGACGAGCACTTTCTTTTATATATCATTTATATTTATTTATTTTATATATATGCATATGTATTTGTTACCAGAGCACATTTAATGATGATAATTCAAATTCTGTCACTCATATATTCCCTGAGTAGTTTTTGTTCAAGGTGGTGGCATCCTTGTAATCTTGCCACTGAACAGTGGTTGTATTCCAACCCAAGGGTTAGGTTTTGAATCCCCACAATAAAGCAGATTCTTTATAGTCTAAGCCACCAAGTAAATTATATATATATAGTAAAAAAAAAAAAAAAAAAAAAAAAACTGGCCTCTAAAATAAATAGTGCTGGACAGCTACATGTAAAAGAATGAAATTAGGACACTTCCTAACAAAATATACAAAGATAAACTCAAAATGGATTAAACTCCTAAATGTAAGACCAGAAACTATAAAACTCTTAGAGGAAAACATAGGCAGAACACTTGATGACATAAATCAAAGCAAGATTCTCTATGACCCACTTCCTAGAGTAATGGAAATAAGAACAAAAGCGAACAAGTGGGACCTGATTAAACTTAAAAGCTTTTGCACACCAAAGGAAACTATGCTGCTGCTGCTGCTGCTAAGTCGCTTCAATCGTGTCCGATTCTGTGCGACCCCATAGACGGCAGCCCACCAGGCTTCCCCATCCCTGGGATTCTCCAGGCAAGAACACTGGAATGGGTTGCCATTTCCTTCTCCAATGCATGAAAGTGAAAAGTGAAAGTGAAGACGCTCAGTCGTATCCAACTCTTAGCGACCCCATGGACTGCAGCCCACCAGGTTCCTCCATCCATGGGATTTTTCCAGGCAAGAGTACTGGAGTGGGGTGCCATTGCCTTCTCCAAGGAAACTATAAGCAAGGTGAAAAGACAACCCTCAGAATGGGAGAAAATAACAGCAAATGAAACAACTGACAAAGGATTAATTTCCAAAATATACAAGCAGCTCACATAGCTCAATGCCAGAAAAACAAACAACCCAATCCAAAAGTGGGGGAAAGACCTAAGCAGACATTTCTCCAAAGAAGACATACAAAGGCTAACAAACACATGGAAAGATGCTCAACACCACTCATTATTAGAGAAATGCAAATCAAAACTACAATGAGATATCACCTCACACTCGTCAGAATGACCATCATCAAAAGGTCTACAAAGAATAAATGCTAGAGAGGGTGTGGAGAAAGGGAACACTCTTGCACTGTTGGTGAGAGTGTAAGTTGATACAGCTACTATGGAAGATGGTATGGAGAGTCCTTAAAAAACTGGGAATAAAACCACCATATGACCCAGCAGTCCCACTCCTAGGCATATACCCTGAGGAAACCAAAATTGAAGAAGACACATGTATCCCATTGCTCACTGCAGCACTGTTTACAATAGCTAGAACATGGAAGCAAGCTAGATGTCCATCGACAGATGAATGGATAAACAAGTAGTGGTACATATACACAATGGAATATTCAGTTCAGTTCAATTCAGTCGCTCAGTCGTGTCTGACTCTTTGCAACCCCATGAATTGCAGCATGCCAGGCCTCCCTGTCCATCACCAACTCCCGGAGTTCACTCAAACTCACATCCATTGAGTCGGTGATACCATCCAGCCATCTCATCCTCTGTCATCCCCTTCTCCTCCTGCCCCCAATCTCTCCCAGCATCAGAGTCTTTTCTCATGAGTCAACTCTTTGCATAAGGTGGCCAAAGTACTGAGTTTCAGCTTTAGCCTCATTCCTTCCAAAGAAATCCCAGGGCTGATCTCCTTCAGAATGGACTGGTTGGATCTCTTTGCAGTCCAAGGGACTCTCAAGAGTCTTCTCCAACACCACAGTTCAAAAGCATCAATTCTTCAGCACTCAGCTTTCTTCACAGTCCAACTCTCACATCCATACATGACCATTGGAAAAACCATAGCCTTGGAATATTACTCAGCCATAAAAAGGAACACATTTGAGTCAGTTCTGATGAGGTGGATGAACCTAGAGTCTATCATACAGAGTGAAGTGAGTCAGAAAGAGAAAGATAAATACCATATTCTAACACATATATACTAAATCTAGAAAAATGGTACTGAAGAATTTATTTACAGGGAAGCAATGGAGAAACAGACATAGAGAATAGAGTTGTGGACATGGGAAGAGGGGAGGAGAGGGTGAGATGTATGAACAGAGTAACATGGAAACTTACATTACCATGTGTAAAATAGATAGCCAATGGGAATTTGCTGTGTGGCTCAGGAAACTCAAACAGGGGCTCTGTATCAAACTAGAGGGGTGGGATGGGGCAGGAGATGGGAGGAAGATTCAAAAAGGAGGGGATATATGTATACCTATGGCTGATTCATGTTGATATTTGACAGTAAACAACAAAATTCTGTAAAGCAATTATCCTTCAATAAAAAAAATTAAAAAGAAAAAAAAATGGGCAAAAGTCTTAAATAGAAATTTCTCCAAAGAAGATATATAAATGGTCAATAAGCACACAAAAAGATGCTCAATATCATTGATCATTAGGGAAATGCAAATCAAAACTACAATGAGATATCATTTCATATCATTTAGATGACTATTATAAAAACAAATAATAGGTGTTGGTGAGTATGTAGCAAAATTGGGACTCATATGCACTGTTCTTGGGAATGCAAAATGGTTCAGCCACAGTGGAAAATAGTATGGTAGTTCCTCCAAAAATTAAAAATAGAATTACCAAATGATTCATCAATTCCACCTTGGGGTAAATACTCAAAATACTTTAAATTGAGGGGGCTATGGACAATGGGGAGGGGAGACAAAGGCATAATCCTATTTCATACAACTTTTGAATTTTGTTCCAGGTGCCTTTCATAACTGAAAAACAGATAACATTCCAGAAATGAATAATAAGCTTTTCAATTTTTAAAAAAGCCTTCCTTTGTGGCTCAGACGGTAAAGAATCTGCCTGCAATGCAGGAGACCCAGATTCAATTCCTGGGTCAGGAAGATCCCCAGAGAAGCAAATGGCAACTCACTCCAGTATTCTTGTCTGGAGAATTCCATGGACATAGGAGCTTGATGGGTAAAGTCCATGGACTCACAAAGAGTTGGACACAACTGAGCCCCCCACACACACACACAATTTTAAAAAGTGCTGCATCTCTACATCTCTCTAAAATTGAAAATTATTCTTAAAATGGCAAATCATTGGAATATTTTACCTTACCTAGAAACTTATAAAATAAGACTGCAACAAAATGGAATCTGGAATTGTACATCAAAATGTATAAAGCAATTTGTCAATGAAGAGGAAATTATCCCCCCTGTCACAGCTTTCTGCTTTACCTCCTAGAGGAAGAACCCCTGCCCACTCTCCCCTGATTAAGCAGAAAGTGACTAAATCTACAATTGGGCCAAGTCTAAGAAACATTGTAGAAAGAAATATCCCAGAAACTGAGAGAGAAAACAGAACTGTTCAATTTAGGATAATAACCAGCTTTTTTGAAATTAAAATAGCAAAGAGTTTTTATTCTTTAATAACCTGGCATGGATTTAAAATGAGACACCACCATAAATAAATGTTCCTTTTCACAAGAATGAGAGTTTGTTCCAAGGAGTTAAAGGAGCAGAACTGAAGACTTCATTCTACCACTGAGTAGAACGTCCGAAAGCCTGTACCTTGAATCTCTGCTTTACCTGTAGATAATACAGGGAATCATCTAAGAGTTTAATAAAACTGAATTATTTTGAAGTAATAAAGTATTTACAAACATTGAAGTATTTTGCAAACAATCAAGTCATGTTTTTCAATCCCACCTATATTTTGATTTTCTAATTAGGAAATTCATTTCCGTTTTTTACATAATTATGAGGAAGCAGAGGAGGAGGAGGTAGTGTTCCATCATGTCCGACTCTGTGTGACCCCACGGGCTGTAACCCACCAGGCTACTCTCTTCATGGGATTCTTCAGGTGAGGAAACTAGAGCAGGTTGCCATTTCCTTCTCCAGGGAAACTTTCTGACCCAGGGATTGAACTCATGTCTCCTGTATCGCCTGGAAAGGCTCACATAATTATGAGCATTTTTAAAATGTTTAAAAATTACAACTTACTCCATTAAACACAGTCATACCTTAGAGATATTGAAGGTTTAGTTCCAGACCACCACAGTAAACGGAATATCACAATAAAGTAAATTGTACAAATTTCTTGGTTTCCCAGCACATATAAAAGTTTTGTTTACACTATACTATAGTCTATGAGGTGTGCAATAGCATTATGCCTGAAAATGTTTATGCATATATTGATTAAAAAATACCTTCACACTAAAAAAACACTAACCATTATCTGACCCTTCAGCAAGTCATAACCTTTTGGCTAGTGGAGGGCTTCAAAGATTGCAAGAAATATCAAAATGTGACACAGAGAAAAAGTGAGCAAATGTTGTTGGCAAAATGGCACCAATAGACCTGCTCCATGCAGGGTTGCCACAAACCTTCAGTTTGAAAGGAAAAAAAAAAGCACAATATCCTTCAAGCACAATAAAAAGAAACATCATCAAACAGTGTTCCCTGAACACTGTTGGGATCCTACCACAGGGCTCTTGTGGCATTATAGTACAAAGACGCAGCTAAATACCCTGGGAGGATTTCAAAAGAGGAGCACCTCAATTTGGTTATCTATTTTCTGTGAAGTACCCTTGAACATAAAAGCTTCTAAGTGCTAACTGACATCTTCACCTTGAATTTGAGAGTTTCTACAAATTATCGTTTTTTGGAAAATGTCATGTTGCACTCCTCATATCATTTTACTTGGTTTTCCTCATTTCCAAAGGAAATACAGTAAGATCACATGGACAGGTTTGTTCCTTTCAAGGGCAATACACTGAAACACAATGACCTGAAGAGTGTGTCCTTAATATGACTTTAGTTCAGAAGTTAAGGGTACCGATTTCCAAAATTCAGGCTTGTATTTCCTTGCTCTCTATTTTCTTCTCAAATCTTTCCCCATGGATGAAGTAAATTCATACTTTTCATCGAAAATGATTCTACTCATCTTAATAAGTGGAAAATACAGCTATTAATAGAGATTTGAGCTGTATTTATAAATTCACTTTCCAACAAAATAGCTAATCAGTCTCTATGCCATACAGACAAGCAGAAGAGAGGTGGGAATAAGAAAGTCTAATTATAAGAAAGTATCAGGTTCTAATGCCATCTGGGTAGGTGCAGAAGAAATAATCTCTGGAGAAATCATAAACGTCTGATTTGATCTAAGAGAGACTCTATGAAAAAGCTGAGAGTTCCCATTTCAGGTGCAGAGAGGACTTCCCTGGCGGTCCAGTGGCCAAGATTCCTCACCTTCAATGCTGGTGGCCCGGGTTCAATCCCTAGTCAGAGAAATAGATCCCACATGCCACAACTAAGAGCCAGAACAGCCAAATAAAAAATAAATAAATAAATATTTTTAAAATAGATCAAAAAATAAAGTGCAGAGGGGGTGTGATCATAATAAACTGGAGAGCTGAGTTAAGGTGTGAAGGAGAAAGCTTTAGAAAGCTTATTTGGGGTAAACCAGCAAGACAAGAGCTGAGGGCTGTCTTGGGAGGTACTTTAGTAAAGACAGACTGGTTCCAATATGTAGAAGATCATAACTACCAAGAACCTTGGACTTGAGAATTTTTAGTATAAAACTCTCAAACTAAGGTTAGCAAATCTTCAACTTTTAAAAAGCTGTAATGAAAAATACAAGTTTGAGTTCAAATGAATTTTAACTAGCATGTGAAAATATTAGCAAAAATCACAACTCATATATATATGTTTACAAAGTTAAGCAATAATCTGAGATTCATCATGGAATGCAAAAAAAAACTACATATTTTGGGTGCCCAAAATTAACTTCCATGTCAATAGCCAGCAGTTCGGAACCTGAATTATCTGCTTAGATATAGAGGTCATATTTCTGAAGACAAAAACAAACAGCCTAAATTGACTTTTTAAAAAAATCTTAAAATTTAGTGAAAAAAAAAAAAAGATGAGATATTTTGTCTCTCTCTTGCCAAACGCTTGTTTGATTGCATTTTCCACATTCCAAGCAGATGTTTTAAAGTAATTTCAATAAACTTTATCTTAATGACAGAAAAGTCATGACATTTAAATGTCACAAATATTTGCTATAGATGTCTTTTTTCCCAACAGTTAGATCAAAATACTTTAGTATTTATAGAAATACACTACATGTTAGTGGTGGGTGTTTCTGAGTATAAAGTTATGAGTGATATTTCTTTGTTCTTTCCAAATCTCCTATAATAAACATAAATTCTTATTATAATAAACAATAAAATGAAACAAAGTCCAGTTAATAATATTTACAATATTATTTGGAATAACGATAGAAAACTAGAAAAAGCAAAATAAGGACTCAAATAAGATAAATGGTTATGCTCACAGGAATTTCCCTGCCTTAGGAACTTAGATGCCTTCCAGCTCAAAGTGCTAGCATTCCAAAAGTGTGGTCCACAAACTCTTGGTCCAGTAAAGATGTAGCTGAGTTTTAGGCAAAGGATAGAAGACAGGAAGGAAGAAAAAGAGGGCAAAGGGCTTGTGCCAGCTGTTTCTGAGGAAGTATATTAGTTATCTTCCACAAAACAAGCTACCATGCACTTAGCAACTTTTGCAACAAGATATTTATCTTGGGCTTTCCTGGGGCCTCAGTGGTAAGGAACTTGCCTGCCAATGCAGGAGACAGAGCCGTGGGTTCAATCCCTGGGTTAGGAAGATGCCCTGGAGAAGGAAATGGCAACCCACTCCAGTATTCTTGCCTGGGAAATCCCATGGACAGAAGGAGATTGGTGGGCTACAGTCCATGGGGTCTCAAAAGAGTTGGACACGACTTACCAACTAAATGACAATTTATTAACTTACAGTTTCCCTAGTCAGGAATACAGCCTCAGCTTAGCCAGTTCCTTGGGGTTTCACAATATTGCTGTGAAGATACTGGCCCGGCTGCATTCTCATAGGGGGACTCAGCTATGGAAGAATCTCCTTCTAAGATGACCCAGGTTGTCAGCAGAATCTGTTTCCTATGCTTGTAGGAGTAAGGGTTCAGCTCATTGCTGGCTGTTGCCTGCAGGCTGCCCTTGACTCCAAGAGGCCACAGTCCCCAGAGGCGTCCCATGGTTTGCTGAGGACTCCTGAAGTTCTTTGACATATGGGCTTCCCCAGTGTGGCCACTTACTTCATCAAGCTGGGAAGGAGAGCCTGTAGAGTTAACATATACATTACATAACACAGCATACAAAGAGTTCCGACACATGACAAGTACATGTTTTCTGCCTCATTGCAGTATCTGTCATTATTAATGTGTAGGGGTTCATTGCAGTATCTGTTATTAACATGTAAGGGTTCTATTACTATTTGTCAAAATGCTTAAGTTCTTAGGTAAAGTAGTTGTATAATACTCACAGAGATATACAGTATATAAAGTAACCAAGACTGACTTCAAAGAATGCTAATACATAGTTTATTATTTATAAAGTAATAAAAATTAAATTGATAGAGTTCTCCTAGCATATGGTTTAAACTCTATCCTATGCTGAAAAGTAATAGTTTTCTATATTGAGTTAAAGTTAAGATTTTTCACAAGAGCCAGAAAGCTTTTGCCCCCAGAACAGTCAGGCTTGGATAAAAAACACTTTCATTATCACCTCAAGCTCTTTAATCAGTTTTAAATTTTTTCTTTTGCTGTAAACACAAGGCTATGACAAGTTTTGGAACTCTAGAGGGTCTCTGCTAACCTTATTCCTTGCTGTGATCGACAAAAGAATTAAGTTCTAAATGTATAATTTATATACAAAACCATAGGCACAAACTACAAATAGAATCTTTAGTTTACATAAAGGGCTTAAGGAAAAGAACATTTTAAGTTCTGGATTCATTTGTCCAACCAACATGTATTTATCTTTTCCAGAGGGCTGAGCTCTATCTGGCAGAGGGAAAAAAAGTGATCATGGATTCTCAACTTTAAAATGAGACTTTGGAGAAAACTACTTTGGGTTTAACCATTAGGTTCCAGTAATTTTATTTCTTTTAAGTGTATGTGTTTGATTTCAAGTGTGAGTTTTAAGAAAAAATAATTAGGGCATCTACATTTTTTCCCTCAGAAGGCAGAAGATGCTGAACAACACTTACATTTAATGCTAAATGAACTGAGTTTCCATTTTCTATTTCTTCTATACTACTGAGAGCACTTGCTCAGGTCTGGGGGACAAAAACTATATGCATAAATTTTCCCTTTCCCAATTAAATTTTCATTTTTATACTCAAAATTCTCCTAATTCAAATAACTGGTGGACAGTTCAGTCCAAAAGCCTCAAGCCTAAGAATATTGGATGTGTCGATCCATAATGTACAGGGCATCTCAATTTTCTCTGCTATTTCTCTTTTTTTCTAACAACTTCCCATGTCACTATTTCAAAGATACTTTCAGAGGAGCAAAACAAAATGAATTCATACAACTCCTACTTCTTGAATATTTATTATTTTCTTCAATTTTTTTGAAATAGAAAAATCAGATATAATGGAGAAACATCATACTAAAGTGGTAGGGAAAGTATTCTGCGGTCTTTTTATGAAACTTGTTTTTCACACAAATTGAAAGAGAAATCATCCATTTTACTTTCACAATGAATCTCTCTTGTACTACATGGCATGAGGCCAAGCTATAAAATGATGTTTTAATGTTGCAAGCTAGATCAAAGGAACACCTTAATGATGTTTGGTCCTGCCTGAATATTTATGAAGAGATAGCTTTGAAGACTCACACAGTATGTTCTCCAATCTAACAATTGCTCATATTTCCCCATTAAAATGGAACAAAACAACAGTTATTTCAACAGTTTATACTAAATCTATAGATATGAATATGCTTATACTGCCAAGTAGCCATCACCCAAGGCTGGTAATTAATTACACACATTATGATCAGAGCAGAACTTAAAACTAGTTGCACATTAGGGAAAAAGCTATTATTGAGGACAAAGCATCTTAAAATTAAACAGAAATGATAGAAAATAATGTGTAGAGGTATTTTTAGCTAAAAACTAAAAACAATTTTTAATGACATAATAGAATAAGGTGATTTCCTTGATCAGGGGCAATGTAAAACATTACCTGTTATCTAAGAAAGTAATGTCTTTCTCTTCTTTACTTCATTTTAAATGACCACTGTTGTGCAAGACCCTGGTCCTGGGGCGATGAAAGACACAAAATAAACCAGGAAGGGAGGTAGCCCTCAAAGAGGTAAGCACAGCGTCTGTTCACCTGTTTGAAAATCCTGCTACTTTTTATTATGCCAAAGGCCCCACATTTTTTAACAAACAATTTACTTTTCATTAATGATTTACTTAATCGACTGTATGGGAAGCCAATTAAAATCTTGACTTTATTGTATATTATGGTCAACATTAAAAGAAAAGAAGTTTTGAAAACCAAATAATTTATATAATAATAAATGTTCATTCTTACAGATCACAGTTCTCCAGGCCTGGGTCTTGTATCAAAGAACTGCCAGGGTTTTTTGCCCTTCAGGAACTTTATAAGGTGTAATAACCTCCCCCCAACCACTACCATCCATTTTAAATCTTTTCCTGGAAAAAAAAAGGCTGAAAATAAATATAGAAATAAACATTTTAAAAAAATCCACAATCTGTGTTCTCAGTAGTGCTCTAATACAGAAGATTGTAAAGTGTGGTCTCAGATGAGCAATATCGCCTTCACTAGGCAACTTGCAAAAAGTGCAAATTCTTCAGCCCTACCCAACTCCTAGTGAATCAGAAACTCTGGGGGTGAGGCCCTGCAATCTTTGATTTAATAAAGCTTCCAGATTACATTAATGTACACTAAATTTGAGAACCACTACTCCAAACTAGTCTATTAAGTTTTAAATTGGTCTTTATAAAATAAGGCAAGATTTTCATTCTACTAAATCAACCCAGTACACTTTTCACAGGCCTGCTTGTAAGGAGACTTAGAGGCAGGTAAAATTCATCTTTTCTGCCGATTTTGAGAAGCCAGATACCACTTCCATTTCTCTTCCTCCTAACCAATCATTTTTTTGAGATTTTTGGTTTTGGTCTATTTTCACTTAAACATATCTTTAGACAATAAAGAAATTTGGGGTATATTTCCTTGAGGTGAGTTAGCAGTTTTTAGCTAGAATATGCTTTCTTTTAAATCTTTATCCCATTACATTTCAGCAGCTTTATAATCATTAATTATGATAACTATAAACCCAAACTGAATATTTCCAAGAAAAGTAACTCTTATACTTACTATCTTGGAGAAGGAAATGGCAACCTACTCCAGTATTTTTGCCTGGAGAATCCCATGGACAGAGGAGCCTGGCGGGCTTCAGTCCATGGGGTCACAAAGAGTCGGACACGATTGAGTGACTAACACACACACACACATACTTACTAGCTATTTCACGGCAGAAATACTGATGTATTCTTTATTAATACTTGCATTTTAAAAAACTTATTAGAGTACTATATTGCTTTAATTTAGACACTGAAAAAATAGAAGACTCTGCAAACTGCAATGAGTTTCCTATTCCTTCATAATCATCACCTCTACATAGAAGTATTTAGATGAAGGGGGAAAAGACCATTAAAGACATAAATAATTTTTAAACTACAAAAAGCATACATTTTTAAATCTGCATTATTCAATTTCTTGTTTCAGAGTAACTAAATTCAAGGGTTGAATGTTTCAATATACAAATGTGTATAGTTTTGTTCTTTGTCTCTTCTTTTTAATGGTTTCCATGGGTATTTAATTTATAGACTCTTCCTTTTGGATTGGAAGCTGGGCCTCTAATAAATATATTTCATATTGTCTCAGGGTTTCTCAGAGACTGATAGAAGTCTGAACTTTTTCCATTTTTGAGGTAGGTAGTATTTATATAAATAGTAATAGTAGATACGCCAAAGCTATAAACTCTGAGGTTTATCCTATAAGTCTAAAATAACCTAACACATTTACCACATTGAAAAATATTATACAAACTCATTTAGCTGCTAAGCTGCTAAGTCACTTCAGTCATATCCAACTCTTAGCGACCCCATGGACTGCAGCCTACCAGGCTCCTCCATCCATGGGATTTTCCAGGCAAGAGTACTGGAGTGGGGTGCCATCGCCTTCTCCGAACTCATTTAGAGATTATACTAAATTATACAAGTGCTTTGCAAATGTGAGGCATTGGACCAGACCACCTTCTCCACCTCTGCCTCAGCCACTGCCACAGGTTCTTTGCTGTCTACAATAAGTGTTCCACAATTTGGAATCTCTTCAGAGGAAAAATTATTCCCTGGCTTTAATATTTCTTAGTTAAGGAAAGATGACAGGAAGGAAGGGCTAGAGGGAACAATGGTTGACAGTGTTATCTGTTGCCACTTTACCTTCTGCTGGGCATGTAAAGAGTAAGGAAATAGAGGCAACTTACCAATCTGCTATTACACTGACTGAAATTTCACATATGCAGAGATAGGAACTGGTAGAATAGAGCTGTAAGATTTGTCTATCTCACAGAAAAAAAAAATCCAAGAAGATCCCCTGGAGAAGGAAAGGACAACCCACTCCAATATTATTGCCTAGAGAATTCCAATGGACAGAGGAGCCTGATAGCTACAGTCCATGGGGTAGCAAAGAGCTGGACACAACTGAGTGACTAACACTTTCACATTTTCTAAGATGTCTGTACTTTCCAGATAGATGGCTAGGGTAGCAGTCAATGGTGAAGGGAGCAGTTCTTCCCAAGCACCAGAAAATTTGTGCCTCCAGCACACCTAGCTGAAGAAAGCCTCAAAATACAGTCATAGAAATACTAAATGCATTATTTTGTAGAAAAACTTTTCTATTTTTTTGTTTGTAGAAAAGTCTGACTTCCTATCCTTATATCAATACATAACAAGTAACAGAAGTGCAGGAAATGTTCCTGCTTTCATTTTATTAAAATATAATTGTATTTCCAGGACCATTTGGTAGATGTGCAATAATTTCTTTTTTTTTTTTTTTTTAATCATTGAAATGAAGACTGTAAAGGTGCCTGAATGACAGAGGAAGCTGTTTGGAAAAGAAGTATGAAAAAAAATAAATGTAGAATCTTAAAATTCCTGAAAGGCATAAGACTCTGGGGGTGGGATGGGGGGGGGCATAATAAAATAAATAAATAAATTAAACCAACTTAACACATGTCATCTGGTGAAATAATTCTACCATTTTGACATCTTTGGGGGCTTCCAGAAGGAGTAACTGGTTCAGTTACTTCTGTAACCTCTTTATCAAAAGAGCAAAATCCTTCAGGCTTTTTAAGATTTCCACATTAAGATCTAATCAAAAGTCCTGCCATACAATATCCAAATGCCCCCATTAGTAATCTACCAAAATGTTTAATTTCTGTATCATTTTGGGTCTCTTTCATATTCACCCAGCAGAAATTTCAACTCAAGCTGCCTTAAGACAAAACTGAATTTGGTGATTCATATTTGAAAACATCCAGAGTTAGGAGCTTTTTCCATCTGGGTTCAGAGCTCAATTATCCCCATCTAGATTTAACTTTCCTCCAGCTCCCAGGCACGCCTCGCTGAGTATTATCTGCATTCCCAGACTTCACATGATGACACAAAAAAGCTCTAAGCTCACAACTCACTCTGCAAAGTCCAACAGAAGGGAGTCCCTTCGTTAAGGGGGCAAAATGGTCCTCGAACGGTGCTTTCTTGTCTCTGATTGGCCAGACTTGGTCACATACTTTTCTGTAAGCCAACCCTAGCTACTAGGAGGACATAAAGCTTCCAGTGGCCACACAAGAGTCGTGGGTCACCCACTGAGTGGTTGACATCACCTGAATCAAATGGGCTGAGGGGCGCTGGCTCGATCCTCCAAAGTAAACGAGGGTACTGTTTCCAGGAGGAGAAATGCTTAGCTAGAGGCAAAACCATAAAAATCCAGTACAACGTATATCTTTAGTAGGTCCACTTGCTAAAACTTTCACATATGCTGTTGTCAGTGGATCAAGCCCCTGGAGAAGGGCATGGCAACCCACTCAGTGGATCAAAACAAAAATTAAAAAGGGAAAAAGTCGTTCAATTGAGGCTCCTGGTCAACCTACATTTTAGGACAAGTGCAACCTCACACCTTGTATCCAAAATGTCGCTCCAGTTGTTGGCCTTCATCTGTCTTCAAGATCTGGAACACAGCACGTGGCCTTTAGAAAGCCGGCAAGTCGAGGCAATTACCAGCTTACAACCTCGAAGCCGCCCGCAGCTCTGTTAGGTTCAGCGTCACTGGCGGGAGCGCGACGAGACGGGACGACGAGGGTGCGCCGCACCTTCCCCGCACCGCCTCTGGAACTCACACCCACTTCCCACACACGGCCCAACCCTTCTCCTTGGCGACCGCTATCAACCTGCCCGCAGTGGCCGTCGGAGTCGGCCGACCGGGGCGGGACACCCAGGGTCCCCAGGCCGAGGGCTGGGCAGGTAGCCGGGCGGAGCAGACACGTGCGCAAGGCGGGCGGATGCAAGCGCCTCCAGCCCCCTGGCTCCCGCCTCCTTCCCTTCCCCGGGCGGGCGGGCGCGCGCGGGCCGGGAGCCGGGAAGCGGCGTGAGGGCGGCGGCGGCGCGGCCGGGCGGGTCCCGGGGCCGCGGAGCGCGTCGGAGCGAGCGCACGAGTCCCCGGCGCGCCCGCCGCTCTAGCCCCGCGGCCGCTCCCGCCCGGCGCCGCCCGCGCTCCCGGACCCGGGCGCGCGAGGGGAGGGGCCGCCCGCGCGCCGCCCCGCCCGGCTCCCGGCACCGCGTCGCCCCCGAGCGCTGACCGGACGGCGGGGCGGCCGCGACCCGCGGAGGCCGAGGACCCGGGAAGCAGCATCCCGCGGACGCCCGCAGCCCGAGGGAATCGCCAGGGACCCGGCAGTCCTCGCCCAGACACCCGCCCCCGGAGACTTGGAACGCGGACTCCAGAGGCGGCGCGCACGGTCAGGACAAGTTTCTCGCGGTTTAAAGGGGTCCTGAGACTGCCACTCGTTTTATTTAATCGACCTTTCCTCGCCTGTTAAAAATAAGTTTATTTAGACAAAGAAAAGAAAGATAGCTTCCTAGATGACTGGAGGTTTTTAAATACAATCCCGAAAGTTTTGCATGGTGTGGTTATTTGCTTATACATATTTATTAACCTGTTAACTCTTCAGCTGGACAGAAAATTGACATTTAAAATATTTGAGAAACATTTCTAGTTCGCTGCTGCTTTCAGGCATCGTGTTATTTATCAGCTTCTTTAGCATCTGTCTTCCCCAAGTGGTACCAAAACCTGTCCCTTGGCGACCGGTCTTGCATGTGACACTCTTGCCCTCTAGTGCCTCAGCAGCTTGGTAGCAGTTTGATGGCTAATATTAATGAGATGTTACATAACAAGGGTACGGGGCCTGGACTGGTAGTATCTGCCACTTGTAAAGCCAAAAAGCCTGAGCCAGTGGTAGTGGATACTGCTGTTTTAGTTTCTTTTCTATCTATTGAAACTTTCTGAAACGTTTGCAGCTCTTTCCGTTTTAATACCAGGTAAGTGTATCTATTTATTTATACTATACTTTAATGGATAACTCATAAATGTAGGAGTAGCAACTTTGTTTACAATCGAGCTAAGAATTTCAGGATTGAACATGTGCCTGATTTTATCCTTACAGAAGAAATAGAGCATTTAATTAAAATGAGTGAAACAAAGAAATGTCTTACCCTGGCTTAATTTTAAAGCTTCTCTTTTATAAAATTAAAGTATTAAGGCAATGATCTCTTACAGTTGTTTCAGATTTCCACCAACAACTTGTAATTATTCTTCAGAAGATTTGTTAAACAGAACATATGTCTGTTGCTTGTTGGACTAGAAATTTGTAAGCAACATTGGAGATTTAAACTATAACTACCTATCTATATAGTAATGATCCTCAACAAATCTTTCTATTTGATGCAATTCATTTTATAAATATCATTTAAAATTATACAGTTAATAACATTAAATGCAACTGGTAAGAAATACCCTAAGTATTGAACACAGAAGTTTAAAATTAAAAGAAAATACATATATAGTCCATTTGATATATCTACATTTTTTTATAAAAGAACTAAGATTTTTTTAAGGGGTTTACCTAAATGATCTTCCAACTAGTTCTTCTAATATCTGGAAACTACTTAAGCCTCAAACTCATTTAAAGTTGAAATTTATCCATATTCTCTATAAACATATTGGTTATAGCAACATATGTAATCTGGAACAGTTTTAAGGAAATCACTCCTAAGTGATGTAAACAGCTACATCTTGATATTAAAATACAAATCAAATCTTAAGACACATGTGAAACTGATCTCAAATCCACTTTTTATTTTTCTTAGAAAATATGTTATAAACTATTGAACAATGCTATTCACCACAAGAGAGCAGAATGATGTGGAAGAGAAACTCCCAAACATCTGATACTCAACTAAAGGAAAAATTTTTCCTTTTTCTTCAGCCATAGATCCCTATTAATATTAAACTTGAGAAGGAGATTTCAAAAATAAATTTGAAAGACATTCTTTTGGAAAATAGTACTAAACATATCAGGAGTCTTGCCTTAACAGAAGCTTTTCTCCTTTTCTTTCTCCTGTTAACACAGACAATATCTGCCATTTCTCTGATATTTTTATTGTTTTTCTTTATGGTCTTGATGGTAAAACAGAGGTTTCTTTCTTTGTATAAGCAAATATTGATATTAAACTGGTCACATGAGTTAATTTTCTTCATAGTCTTTAGAATAAAGATTCTCATGTTAATAAGCTATTTTAGATGAAACAAAACTTTTATCTCTTTCTAGAGAGATTTGTTATAGTTCAGTGTAGTTGAGTTATAGCATACCCAGTATTCTTGCCTGGAGAACCCCATGGACAGAGGAGCCTGATGGGCTACAGTAGTTCATGGGGTCTCAAAGAGTCAGACGTGACTGAACGACTAACCCTTTCTCTTTCCTTCCCTTCGCTTTTAATACATTTCCTTGAGAAAAGTATTGTCTCTGAAGATTACAGCAAATGTTAGACTAATTTGTGCTGTGACTGAAAGATTTGTTAAAAAAAAAAAAAAAAATACAGTGGAAGAGATAACCAGGCATTTGAGGTTCTTTTTTTCTGAACAGTATATATTTTGTTGAAGAAGTTATTATGAGCTAGAATCTTTATAGTCAAAGGCTGATTTGTCAGTTAAGAATTTTAAAACAAAAGAAATTACAAAATTTTCATTTAATTCAGAGAATCTTCTATGACTTCATTGAATCCTGGTTGAGTCTCAACTGCTCTTTGGTGATTAATGGCAACTTTTAAATCTAAATAAAATCTGAGCTATAAAATACTTTGTTGTTTGTGCTACAAAAACAGGGAATTAGAATTGGTAATAAAAACACTATTCTCAGCTAAATGAATGCCTTGGGTTTCTAACTGCTCAACAGTTTAGACAGCAGAGAAAAGACAGTGGAAGTCTGCCTGTCCTGTGCTGTGACTATTGGAGACGAGCATCTACAATGAAATGCATGAACTCTGAGCAGCTGTCCAGATTAGAGGACGCTACCAGGCCACTACAGTAACGGCCTGCATTATGGTGATAACTAGTCTGAACGCTTAAAACTGTTTTATAACGGAAGATTCTCTTAGAATACCCAAAGAATTGGTTTTAGAAAACCAATTGGTTTATTTGGCTGCTTGTTTGCTTTTAATAAAAACCATATTCTCAGCTCTGGGATGTCACAGTGGGTGATTTATCCCTTCACGTTGCGTTAAACATTGCTCATCAATTTCATGTAAGTTGTATAACTAGGAAAATGTCAAGCCCTTCTGTAATTACTTTTCTGCAATTATTATATATAATAAATTATTTCACAAAAACTCCTGCAAATTACTGAGAGATGTAACTCTTCACTTGTGTATGAGAAAGTTGCTCAGTTGTGTCCGACTCTTTATGACCCCATGGGCTGTACAGTCCATGGAATTCTCCAGACCAGAATACTGGAGTGGGTAGCCTTTCCCTTCTCCAGGGGATCTTCCCAACCCAGGGATCGAACCCAGGTCTCCCATATTGCAGGCAGATTCTTTACCAGCTGAGCCACAAGGGAAGCCAAACTCTTCACCACCTGTTGTGAAAAAGTCAGGTAGGAGAGTTCTGTACTAAAACCTTTTAGCATCTCACTGATGGGTTTCCATTTTACATACATTTCCCTTTTAAATCTTCTCTGATTGCAGGGTTTGAGAATAACCTGAAGCTAGATCTGGCTTGTAGGCTGGGTTCTGCCATGAGAGCTCTAGTCTTGGACAACTCCTTTGCTAGCTCTGGGCCTCTGTCCCTCACCTGGAAAATAAGGGTCTCAGAGATCCTTTCCTGTCCTCTGTATTGCCCAACACTGTGGAAGTTATTCTGGAGGACTGGACAATGAGACATGAAAAAAATTAAAGAATAATGCAAAACTAAAGTGCTACTGTCTAGAATTTTAGTAGTAGATGTGTTATTGGAATAACAGCTAGGTTATAATAATAGCAGTTAGGACTGCCCAGGTGGTCCCGTGGTTAGGACTTCTCCATCAAGTCAGGGTGTACAGGTTCAGTCCCTGGTCATGAACCTGAGATCCCACATGCTCAGGGGCCAAAAAACAAAACCCTAAAAACAGAAGCAATACTGTGACAAATTCAATAAAGACTTTTAGAAAAATGGTGCACATCAAAAAATCTTAAATAAATAACAGCCAACATTCATAGGATGGACACCTGTACCAGGCACCATTTAAGCAGTTTATATATTAATTTTTAGCTCATGTAATCTTCACAAAGATTATGTGAGGTAGATACTGTAATTATTTCCACTTCACAGATGAGGAAATTGAGGCGCTGAGAGGTTATCTACCTGTCAAATATTGTATCCCCGGCAAGTGGTAAAGCCGGGATTCAGTTTGACTCTGATTCCAATGCACATGCCCTTAACAACTAAATTACATTTTCTCTCCATAGGCTTCAAATTTTGTGCTTGATACACCTCTTGATATAACACAGGAAACTCATGTACCACTCCAGTCATTTCTACCACCTCTCCCCTTATGTATGAAATGATCATTCATTTATTCAAGAAAAATTTACTCTGCACCTACTTTTGTGCCAGGTTTAAAGCAGTTCCCAGGACCATTACATGTGATGCCTTCCATAATGAGCTGTATTTAATTTAGGTGATTTATTTCTCCTCTCTTGGTATTCCAAGTGGGTTGAGTTTCACTTGTTCTGAAAGCTGCCCATGACAACAGAGGAGTAATTTATCTTACCTCTTCATTGATGCATCCACAGGGTAGTGAGTAAGAGAACCAGGACCTCAGACCTCCTCAGGACTCCCTATCATATTTTTTATTGCTCCTCTGTACTCTTTTTTATCCTCTCTATGCAGATTGACTGCCTCTGCCTCTCAGCTTCATGTAACCTGCCCTCAAACACAGCCAAAAACTGATCTGCAACTTTACATCTTACAGTCCAGGCAAACAGTTAACATCTTCTGTCCCCATGTCTCTGGAGAAGGATAAAGTGGCACAGGTTAGAGTCTGTGCTGAAGGCTGCACTGGCAGCAGGCATAGTGCCCCGCTGTTAGGCGTGCATTGATACATACATTCTAGCTGAATTTAAGAAGACAGAGGCAGACATGATCGCCCGTAAGTCACAGAGGCAGAAACAGCAAGCAGCACTGGGAGAGTTTTCTTCTCTTGCCTCACTGTTTGGCACACCACTGGGGGAAGTGAACAAAATGGATTCCTTCCTTCATAATTTCTAAGTACAAAGGAGGGAAAGTTGCAGTAGAAAGTCATTTTCCATCTAATGTATTAAACAAAGCTAATACCCCCATCAGTGCAGCTTTTCTCCCATCCAGCTTTAAAAAAAAAAAGAAAAGCCCAGTTCTAGAGACAAGAGTATATTCTTGGTTGTAGTCCATGCAAATCAGCAAATTACTTGCCTACCACAGCAGGGTTCAATAAATATGACACAATTTCACACATTCTTTCTCAGACAAAAGCATGGTCTTTGTCAATTTTTAATATTGCTAAAATTACTTTTAGCAAATCCATGCAGTGTATTTGAGGCCTCTGAATGCATTTTTCAATACTATAAAATATGGTTAATTTTGTGAAAGAGGAATACTGTCAAGATCTTTTAAATATCTTTCATTTATGTTAGAACCTGAAGTTCTTTAGTTATTAATACTCATTTTCCAGATGGCAATCTTTTTTTTCACATTCCTTATGCTGCCAACATGATTCTATTTCATTTAGAAATTGATTTTTACTTTGGAATGATGGTGGGAGAGAATGGAAGAAAAAAGATAGGTTACAGGGACAAGTAGGTGCTTTCCCCTGCAGATTTTACCATGTTTTACAAAGTGTAGGTTTGTATATAGTCAGTTCTTCACTATGTATGTATAATGGCCTGTGATTCCCAAAAAATAATTGCTCCCTCTGTCTTTCATTAATGGTAGATAATTAAATAATGGCTGGCTGATGTTCCCGTGGTGAAAAACAGATGTTTTCCTTTTTAAAAACAGATGAATTGCAAAAGAACTCTAACCACTCTGAATTCTGAGAACTATCAGAAGAGGAAAAAATGGGTATTCAGTCAGTAAAAGGTACATTCTGGATGTGTCTGATTTATGGCTGTGGTCAAGGTGGTCACTGCCGTTGACAGTGTTTGTATCATCACCCTGACTGTTTGAGGCCAGTGTGACTGATCGGGGTATCCATTCATGGGAGAACGTTTTACTTCATGACTGCCCTAGTTTGTGACTGCAGCTACCATTTGTAAAATTTAGTAGAGGCTCTTTTTCGCCCATTTGTCAAGTATTCAGTGGGATGTGGTCACTTCAGGCACTGTGTTGATATTAAGAGTATAGAAGTGAACAGGACAGGTGCTTCCAGCTGTTTCCAAACTGTGAAGAAATATTATCCAGAAAATCCCACGACTAATTATAACTGGAACGTGCTGCAGAGCACAAGTAGATAGTGATGTGAGAGTGTATTCCAGGGACCTGGCAGATCAGGGAAGCAGGGAAGTTTCTGCAAGGCTGGGACATACACGCATAGAGCCACAGGATTTGGAGAATGAAGTAAAATGAGAAGAGCGGAACAAACTTCCAGACAAAGAAAACAGCATGTGAGAGCATCCTAGGGTCAGAAAAGAGTTTCAGGCCCAGCTCCTGCCCGAGCGTAAGAGTAATCCATAGGATCAGGCCTGAATCAGGCCTGAGATGTCAGAGGCAGAAGGGAGCATGCCTCCGGTCTTGTGGGATATGTACAGGAATTTGAGTTTTCATCAGCAAGTGAGATGGGTGGCCATCACTGGATTTTTAGCTGGGAAGGAGATCAGAGTTCTACTTTTTTTTTTTTTTTTTTTTTAATTTTATTTTATTTTTAAACTTTACATAATTGTATTAGTTTCGCCAAATATCAAAATGAATCCGCCACAGGTATACATGTGTTCCCCATCCTGAACCCTCCTCCCTCCTCCCTCCCCATTCCATCCCTCTGGGTCGTCCCAGTGCACCAGCCCCAAGCATCCAGTATCGTGCATCGAACCTGCTGGATTGAGAAAAGTAGAGAGGGAGCTGAGAGGGTTTCTGGTAGGGCTAGTTGTTGAGGTGGTTCAAGTGAGAGGCACTCTGCCGGGAAAGACAGAAGGACGTTGCGTCTGAGAGTTTTGGAAACTGAAAATAAGAGCACTTGGGTCTATTTCGATAGGCAGGAGTGCGGGAAAAGAAGGTGTTGAGAGGAGCCACCAGATGGCTGCAGGAAGATGGAGACAGGTTTAGAGGGTGGGTCGCAAGTTTGGTTACGGACAGGTTGGGCTTGCTTGTGACAGTTCCAGTGGAGCCAAGGAGTGGCTGGTCTGTCGTTAGAAAGGGCATGGTTACTGGAAGTTGTTATTATACCAAGTCAGTAGTTCAATTTGAAATGCTGGAGCTCAGAGGAAAGAGGTTTCAATTCCAAATAAACACTTGCAATTTGGGGGAGCATTGTTGGTAATGAAAGCCAGGGGGTGTGTGAGCTCATCTGGGAGAAGGGGGAGGAATTAGAAGCCCAAGGGTGGATACAGTGCTGATTATGTCTCTTTGGGGGCTTCTTCCTCTGCTCTGAGACCCATCTGACTTTAGATTCCTGCATCAAAAGTGGACTTTCTGTACCTCCCACCGCGCTATCCTAACATGTTTGTAGCTATCCTTTTATGAACTCTTAGTACATTTTTATTGGTCATCTTCAGGATATTTCTCTCATTTATTATGTTATTTATATCATCATCATCACCACCACAGGTAACATTTAGGATATTCATTCTCTGTGCCAGATAATTTTCTAAGAGACTTTTACACTTTTATTTCATAATCCTCATCAGAACCATCACAATATTGTAATCATCCTCCAATTAAAATAATTTTAAAAAAGAATAAAATGACTAATTAGTGCATGTAAAAAAAAAAACCCTGTTAAGTAGGTACCGCAAGTATCTCACTTTTAGTGAGGAAACTGCAGCATCTAAAGGGAAGAGCTGCCTGATATCCATTTACCTATATGTTCCTAGCATGAAAGGGACGTGTTTGCAGTTGCCTTCCTGGGTGGATGATATCTTGAATGTGGGCTGTCAGGTTCTAAATCGGTTCAGCTACTGCAGGCTGTTGTACCTTGCGCAGGCTGCTTAGCCTTTAAAGGGCCTCAGACTGTGTTGCTCATAGTAAGTGTTCATTAATGTTAGCTGAGCTGCTGTTGCTGGCATCCTCCCTGCCCACAGATGGGATTTGCTTCAGTGTGCCCTATAGGGTATCCTAATGAGGTGGTGATGCTTATAACCAGCCCAACCTTGTAACTTCCTGTATCTGCTGTGACTGTTCCAAAACTTTGCCTGCCTAAATGGCTTGTTGATATTCTCGGTTTCATATACAGTTTCTTGGTCATTCAGCATATTCCATATCATGGTCAGATAGGTAGCCAAGTTCAACCATAGCTGTCAGCTCTGTGCTTTAAGTCAGTGGTGTCCATGGAAACTCTCTTGACCCACAAGCTCATGTGCCTGTTCTTCAGTCATTTAGAGAGCCCTTCAGACCATGCAGAGTCTGTACTTTCTAATATATTTTTGTGAGAGCACTTCAGGAAGACAGTCGTCACTATACTGAAGCGTTTGCCTTGTTGATCTTCCTGACCTTTCAAAATGTTTTTATGCCATGTCTTGTTTAAAAGATCACTGGGAATAACATGAAACCTACCCTTGGAAATTTCAGTCTGAAAAAGCAGTGAGACCTTAAACAAATCATGTTGCTTGCTAATAATAGTAAGCCTTTGGTAGAGGCCTTAAAGGAAAAGTGATTATAATTAGAGTATATAATCTGGGGACCTGGCCTAAAGGGGAGAGGAGTGGACTTGGTCGGAAAGAGTTTCCTGAAGAACTGAATTTGTGCACCATATCGAGATTTGCCCGCAACCCACCAATTTTGACCCTAGTCAATTTCCTCGACATTCTTGTTTGTTAGCATCCAACTATTTTGTAGAAGACTGTGATTTTGCTATCACCTCACGCATCATTTGGTCACCTGCTTGAACCCTAAGTATCCAGCAGTAGCTCACGCCAATTTCCACTCTGTGCCATGGTGCTTTCATTACCGGCACTGTCATTCCCCTAGTCCCCAATCCTGCCTAACCCGCCCCCACCAGTAATCATGTCCTTTTCTCTTTTCCTCACGGGCCCCTCTTTGTTGTCATCCTCTCTGATAACCACCTTTGTCTGGACGCAGACCACTCCTCCCTGGCTTGTGCAGCAGCGTCTTTGCTGGGACTGTCCTGATTCCACCTACTTCTTCACTCCGTGCAATGCAGCACATACTCTCTCTGTTCGTATTATTGTTCTTTGTCCATTCTGGGTGTCACTGCTACACTAATCATCTGTAAACCCTATTTTTATTGTCTCTCTTCTGTCCAGATACATCCAGTGCTGTTTCCCAGTTGATGCTTTTGTGTTCACAGTCACTTTAATTTGCAGCACTTTTTCAGTGAAACATTATTTCCATTTTCGGTCCAATACATAGTGCGTTATGATTAGTTTAGACTGATCCTCAGATAAATGCACTGTAATCATTGCATTTCATCCTTGCCAGGTTTCTATGTCGGGCATGTACACCACATCCTTATACCCAGATCCTGCCTATCATGCTAGGCCCCCCTCAAGCAGCATGTCTCTTAGAAAGTACCACTGACTCTCCTAAGTTCATCCTTCTCTCTTGCTCTTTCTTCTGAAACTTGTAGTAGACGTTGTCTGTACAGCACAAATCCCTACTCATTATGTGCAACACAGAGTTGGCTGTTGTTTCACACGTTTTTCAGTATTTTATACCTGCTAATGGAGGAGGCAGCTTTGATAGATTTCTCATAACTACCCTACACAATGAGAGCAAATACACCTCACCACCCTGTCTCATCACAGGTAAGAATTTTATGAATTACATGCCTTTCACTTCTGACAATAGGAACAAACTATGAGACACTGCTATCTGAACTGCAAAAAGTGAGAACAGGTTTTGTATCCACTCAGAAGCACTTCACAGCTAGAACTAAAACAGGGGCCTAGAGAGATGTGAGATTTTATATCCTGCTATTGTACCACAGACTATTATATTATTCATAAACATGTACCTAACTTTAAAAGTGCAATTACTTTTCAAAATGAAATAGCTACAGTTACAATGAAAACTCTCAGTTGTCCTGGTAATTTTGATTTGCTTGTATTACATCTAAACCTGTGAGGAAATGTTTAAAAGAGTAGGATTTCTTTTGGAACACGTCAGATCCCTTAATGGCGTTCTCTTGGCCAAGGGTGGTGTCCCATAGACCTTCGGTGACATATGAAGTTCAGCACCTCCTTTCTTTGCAGCTGTCCCTCAAACTCATCCATGCCCATGTTCTGTCTGCTCTGTGATCACTAAACAGTTTGTACTTGGACGGTGAGAAATGAGCCTGCACTGGCTTGCCAGAGTTGCTCTCACACTGCCTTGTGATATCGTCTAGATTCTTGATTAATTCATTTTATTTCCCAAATCAGGAAAATTTTAATGGTTCCCTACAAGGCTTTCTTGACAATAAACTTCTATGTTATCTAATCTCTATGATCTGAGTTACCCGTATTTATACGATTTACTTTTTAGGTCTTCCTTACTCTTTCCTTCAACTCTTCAGTGTCCCTTGCCCAATACTGTACTCATTCCTCGTCTGTAAAATCCCTTCTGTCTCAAATGCCTATTCATTTACCCTCATCCCTCAAGCCTCTGCCCAAATCCAACCCCTCCCCACACTGCAGACACCCCCACTTGCCATGGTGTCTTTTTTCCTCTCATCCTGTGACAGACATTTGTCTCTAATCAACAATCCACACATTGTTATTTGCATTCAAGTTACTGTCTCTACCTTATAATTTGGGACCCTTTAAAGAAATTCATTCTGCTGATGACTTATATTTGAAATAAAAAGAGAGTTATCTCATAATTACTTGAATTAATGATATAGTTTCCCTAAATATTTGAATGAATAAAGTACGATATGTAATTTATAGGATAAGTAAGATATTTATCCTATAAGTATTCTGCAATTACAGAATATTATATTAGTCATAAAGATAAACATATTACTCAGAATATTCATCATAGATTATTTCACAGGTGAATATCACAGAATTTTAGAGCCAGAATGTTCTTTCTTTTCCCAAACTTTTTTATTTTTAATTGAAGTAAAATTACTTCACAATATTGTGTTGGCCTCTGCCATACATCCACATGAATCAACCATAGGCACCCCTCTTTCACTTCTCTCTCACCTCCCAGCCCTTCCCAGCCCTCTCGGTTCTTATAGAGCTCCAGTTTGCTTTCCCTGAGTCACACAGCAAATTCCCATTATCTATTTTACACATGGTAGTGTATATGCTTCCATGTTGCTCTCTCCATTCATTCCAACCTACCCTTCTTCCCCCTCCACCTGTGTCCATAAGTCTGTTTTCTATGTCTGCATATCCATGTTGCCCTGTAAATAGGTTCATCAGTACCATCTTTCTAGATTCCATATATATGTGTTACAATATACGATATTTGGTTTTTTTCTTTCTGACTTACTTCATCTGTATAATAGAGAGCCAGAATGTTCTTGGTGATCATTTATTCTAACCTTATCATTTTCCTGAGAAGGTACCAGGGCCAAAGTGACAATTAATACTAGACAGAAGTGTAATAAACCCTAATCTTATGAAGAAAGTCAACTGCGGTATTCTCCATTACTGCTTTCAGCTATTGTACAGCTAGCTTTCATCCTGTCTTATGGGCAATAATAAGATCTTTCTTAATATATTTTATATTCCATGATATTTCCTTGAAAATTGCCAGGACCATAAGACCTAATAAACTTCTGCTCTAAAAAGCACCCATTTTTCTTTCTTGTTATTTTTCAGAAGTTACTGAATTTTTCAAAGGTTACTAAGTCTTTAAAAAGAATTGAAATTATAACAAAGTATTTCATGAAGTTGCAGTTGTTTTCATTATGTTTTTAAAAAACATTTTATAGTACTCTTTATATATTACTGAGATTTTCTAAAAAGTAGAAACTAGTGTCTTTATTTGGAGAATGGCACCCCACTCCAGTACTCTTGCCTGGAAAATCCCATGGCCGGAGAAGCCTGGTGGGCTGCAGTCCATGGGGTCGCCAAGAGTCGGACACGACTGAGCAACTTCACTTTCAGTTTTCCCTTTCATGGATTGGAGAAGGAAATGGCACCCCACTCCAGTGTTCTTGCCTGGAGAATCCCAGGGACGGGGGAGCCTGGCGGGCTGCCGTCTATGGGGTCTCACAGAGTCAGACATGACTGAAGCAACTTAGCAGCAGCAGCAGCAGTGTCTTAATTGTAGGATTTAATGAAATACATCCAAACTTTTATGAATTTTCAATATATGTAATTAACCACCTGTATTGCATGTTGTGACAGTGTATCACAAAGGTGACATCTCTGTGGCATTCGGTTTATATAATCTATACAATTTGATCCAAAGTTCAAGGAATAAAAGGAAACTCCTTGTTAGTCCAGTGCCTTTTGTATACTAGGGGTAGAGACCTCTGTTCAGTGGAGCTCTTCCCTCTTTCCATTCCTCCCTTGATCTCATTCAGATTTGGGAGAAGAAAAGATACGTTTTATTAATTAGCAGACACCAATTCATCTGCCTAACAGGTTGCCACTTGTGCCAGTCACCAGGATAAAAACTTGCTCATTTTAATGCTGCAGATTGAATGTTTAATATTCTGTTGTATCTTATTCTGCTTTTCAGACTATATTTTCTGTGAGTCCTGATAAACTGACACAAATGTGCTGCAATGGTGACATAAACTATTGACTGAAACTGGAAAAGTATCTGAAACATCATCTTTTCTTTTCTTCTTTCACTTTTTTATGGTGCTTCTGTTGGAACAGTCTGAGGGAAGTATATGCAACATGAGTTTTATCATGAAGCTGCACAGACACTTTCAAAGGACAGTGATTCTGCTTGCCACATTCTGTATGGTGAGCATTATTATTTCTGCTTACTATCTGTACAATGGCTACAAACAGGAAAATGAACTGTCTGAGATGGCTTTAGAAGTGGATTGTGGGGACTTGCAGCACCTACCATACCGGCTGATGGAAGTGAAGCCAGCGAAGCTCTCTGATGCCTCGAGGACAGACACCACGGTCCTGGTGTTTGTGGAGAGCCAGTACTCATCGCTTGGTCAAGACATCATTATGATTCTAGAATCCAGTAGATTCCAGTATCACATTGAAATTGCTCCTGGCAAAGGGGATCTTCCAGCACTTACGGAAAAATCTAGAGGCAAATATATTCTCATTGTTTATGAGAACATTTTAAAGTATATAAATATGGATGCTTGGAATCGAAGTCTTTTAGATAAATACTGTGTTGAATATGGCGTGGGTGTCATTGGCTTCCACAGAACTAGTGAGAAGAGCCTACAGAGCTTTCAGTTGAAAGGCTTCCCTTTTTCTGTATATGGAAACCTTGCAGTCAAAGATTGCTGTATTAATCCTCATTCTCCATTGCTTCACGTGACCAAATCTTCTAAGCTTGAAAAAGGTTCTTTACCTGGAACTGACTGGACTGTTTTCCAGATTAATCACTCAGCCTACCAACCGGTAATATTTGCCAAAGTAAAGACCCCAGAAAACCTGTCTCCTCCCATCTCTAAAGGTGCTTTTTACGCCACTGTCATACATGACCTGGGGCTCCATGATGGGATTCAAAGAGTTCTCTTTGGCAACAATTTGAACTTTTGGTTGCACAAGCTTATCTTCATAGATGCTGTTTCCTTCTTGTCGGGGAAGAGGCTCGCTTTGTCCTTGGACAGGTACATCCTCGTGGATATTGATGATATTTTTGTGGGAAAGGAAGGAACAAGAATGAACACCAATGATGTTAAGGTAAGGCTCTTTATCTCAAAGTATGGTTCATCTCTCAGTAGGTTTGTCTAGGGGTAAGGGATTTCCTGGGACAGAGGATTTTTATTTTATTGGGAAATTCTTAGGCAAACTGGGATGAGTTGTCTACCATCAGCTTTTTTTGAGATATGGGAATATATCTCAGCCCTAGAACAGCTAAGTAGATAATCTATTTTTCTCTGAATCAATAAAAAAAATGAAGCGTGTACTAAAGGATTGAGTGTGGCAGAGTCCTGAAATGCATTTCTGTGTGTATTCAAAGCTACAGGATAGAAACCACTTTGTTTAATTACTTTCCAGAAACTGTCTACTTCTGCAAACAATTATGAATCTGAGACGTTAGTCCATTTACATATGAAATCATGGTGAATTTGTTTTAATGAAAATAAATATTCCCACAAATTTTCAAGAATTAAAGATCTCATAAGTAGCAAGTTCAGATGTTTTGGGAAGTTAAATGTACATCTAATTTTCTCTTATTATGTTTTTTGAAACTCTGAAAATCAGCACTACTAAATGTGGAGAGTTATGAATACACAAGCATACTTATTCACATATATGCATAAGGATTTACATTAATTGTCAAAATTCATTGAACTTCTGGTTCATACATGAAATCTATCATGCTACATTTATATTGGATTAGATTTCTCATTATGTAAACTGCTGCCCTTAGATAGAAAATGATTATTTGAAGATAGTTGATTATCATTGTGAAGTATTTATTACATAATGTGACTGGCTGTTTAATATTAATGGAATTTAAAATTAAAATGATCTACATTCATCTTAGTTTCACATTCAAAATGCCATTGGATTCTATCTCTGTTATACTACATATTGATTTCACATAAAAATGAAAGGAGAAATTTGATACATAATTTTTTATTCTATACAGTTTTGACCTTTTGGTAAAATACAGAGTACTGAATCAGATGGAAAAGTCTTGAAACTGCGCTCTTTTCTCCAGACACTGAGCATCTGGCAAATAATAGTAATGTTCATCACACTACTTAAATGAGCTAAGGATACCAGAAGGACTATTAAATGTTACCATAGGACTGTGAAGACTGAAAAGAAAAAAAACTTTCATATTCTTGGTAATATTTTAGACTCTTCCTTTTAAGTCAGTATAAATTAATTAATTAAAAATTTGTGCTCAAGTTTTCATTAGTCTTTTGAAATAGTCTTTGAAAGTGTAGCTAAATTAAAACTGAGCTGGTAGTTTAAACATTTATTATGTCCTTGAAAATTATAAACAATATGTAATTATTTCTAATTTTTCCATTCTAAAATATTATGATAAAAATGTTTTAAGGCTTTGTATCTGAAATATGTCTTTAAAACTGCCAAAATATGTTCTTATGTCATTTAAAAATAAGTTAGATAAATCTCCAAATTTTTATGAAACTCTAGTATATTCTCTAAAATTATACAAAATACAAAATGCCCTTGGTGCTCTTAAGGTTAAGCCATTTTTAAGTGGTATAAAAAACTAAAACTTTACTGAATAAATTCAGTAAGAATTTAACATTGTAAAGTATTTTATGAATTGCTCACAGTTAGATAGGAATATACTTTCTAACCAACCTAAAGGCTTAAAAGAAAGTATGTTTTGAATTCTTTGATTTTGAACTACTTCTAAGTTGTATCTGTGATTGTGTCTCAAAACATTGATCTAAACATAGTCATTCACCCATTCATTCATTTGTTCACTGATTCATTATGTAACTAGTTTTAAGCATGTCCTACATGTGAAATATTTTTGGTGATATGTAGATAGAGTGAAAGCCACTCAGTCGTGTCTGACTCCTTGCGACCTCATGTACTATACAGTCCATGGAATTCTCCAGACCAGAATATGGAGTGGGTAGCCTTTCCCTTCTCCAGGGAATCTTCCCAACCCAGGGATGGAACTGAGGTCTCCTGCATTGCAGGCAGATTCTTTACAAACTAAGCCACCAGGAAAGCCCAAGAATACTGGAATGGGTAGTCTATCCCTTCTCCATCGAATCTTCCCAATTCAGGAATAAAACCAGGGTCTGCTGCATTGCAGGTGGATTCTTTACCAACTGAGCTATCAGGGAAGCCCAATATAAAAGTGAAAGTGAAATAGAATAATAGAATGCTTAACCTGCCTGTGTCCATTTCCTCATCTGTACAATGGGGCAAATTATAGTACCTACCTCACAGGGTTGTTATGAGGATTAAATGAGTTACTTTTGTGAGCACTTGGAGCACACTGTAAGCACTGCACCAGTGTTTGTGAAATACAGACGTGTTTGTGGAGTGAATAATCTACCCAGAGTAAGCCTCAAAGAAAGGACCTTAATGAGCAAGTCCAGCCAGCTAACCCAAGGCCATGGCCTGTAAATAACTCTTACACGCATTGCTTCCCTGTGGCCCTGTGCCTGCTGGGGTCCAGTGCAACCTTCTTACCTTTCTTTAATCAACGTCACTGTGTACACACCTTCATGTTCCCACAGCCCAGCCATTCCTCTAAACCTCAAATAGAAAGACTGAGCTTTTACTGTTTCTTTTTCTGTCCTGTTTAGACGTCCATCCTAAGGCCCCGTGATGTTACATCTTACTTAGAACCTCCCTTCGCTTTATTGGAATGCTTCATCATCCCAAGAATTAGCTTCACTTTAAGGCTTTATTCATGAGAAATGTTTTATTTTTGTTAATGTGAACAAGAGACTGCCTTAAAAATGTTTTTTAAAAAATCATTGTTATTGGACCCTATTCGGCAGCATCTATCTTGTAGATAATTTCCCAGGTATAGAAGTACAAGTCACTAAGTCAGGCCTGACTCTTTTGACCCCATGGACTGTAGCCCACGGGGCTCTTCTGTCCATGGAATTCTCCAGGCAAGAATACTGGAATGGTTGCCATTTCCTTCTCCTGGTGAGAAAGAAGTAAGTAAGTAGTAGTAAGGAAGTAGTAGGAAGTAAGTAAGAAGTAGTAAGACATAAAACTAATGCTTTGGAAAGATAAAATCAAGGAGCAGCAAAAATGTTTAGAAAAAAGGAGACCAGGTGGGAGAATGCAGCAAATCAGAAATATAATGTTTGCTTCTTATAGCTGCCATTCAAATAATTAATACTTGAGGAATTTTCTAAGGTGATAAAACCAAAGAAAAGCATGTGGAAAAACAAACTGGTTACCAAATAAGCTTTCTAGTTCTTATTTGTCAGTGAAATCCCATTTAGTGTATATTGTTAATATTTTCAGTCCTCAGTTCTCAGACAATGCTTAGGGTGCTACAAGTCTTAAGAGGTGATACTGAGGGAAGTGTGAGGCCCCCTCTGAAACCCTTCTAATGAACTAGAACAGCTTCACTTTCTGTTTTATATACTGGGGTCCCATGTTAACATTTCACTTAAGAAAAACACCTATGCTTTCAAAAAAAAAGATGAAATAATACCATTTTGATAAACTATAAAGAGTTAGATTAATACTGAAATGAAATGTCAGGGAAATTTAACTTGTGAAACTATATATTTTACTATAATTGTAAATGTTAATCTTTGAAAACCCATGTTGTAATGTTGATTTTTGCAGTTTTTATGTACATATGTAGGTTTATTAAAATTTCAGTTACCTGTTAAAAAAAAAAAAAGAATAATAGAATCATACACCTTGCTATTATCCCATTAGAAGACAGGGTAGAGAGAGTACAGTTAGAGAAGTTCAGAAAGAACACAGTTGAAAAAAGTGCTGAGCATCTTCTTGCTTAGCACTTGGTATCGCCGCGTATGACATGCCAGCCATGGAGTCAGGCACTGGGGACACAAAGACTAATAAAGTGGGGCTCCCCCTTAATCAGTACACCGCTGTCTTGTTAGGGATGGGGTGGGAGTGATAAATACATAGGTAGCTTGCAATTTGGTGAGCACAATAGTAAAGGTGCCTGTGTGGTTTTTTGTAAGTAATGTCATGTGAAACACCCATACTGTGTGCTGTATACCAGAGCTATTAAGTCCTACTAAGCAGGACAGATTGAGAAGGCAAATCCATAGTCATAGGATGATTTGAGAGGCTGTAGTGACAACATTCTTGGAGAAGGAAATGGCAACCCACTCCAGTGTTCTTGCCTGGAGAATCCCAGGGACGGGGAAGCCTGCTGGGCTGCTGTCTATGGGGTCGCACAGAGTCGGACACGACTGAAGCGACTTAGCAGCAGCAGCAGCAGCGATGATATTCAGACAAAAGAAGGAGATTTCTTGAAACTAGGAAATAAGAATAAGAAAGGAGAAGGAATGAACAGTTTAAGAACTCTATAGAAGGTAAAACTGAACAACTTAGTAACTGGGTCAATGGAGATGAAAAGGAATGTAACCAAGAATGACATTAAGACTTTTAGCATAGTTGAATAGAGTTTCCATATGGTCCAGCACTCCCTCTCCTGGGCATGTACCCAGACAAATCTATAATTCAAAAAGATACATGCTCATGCCCCTCTGTGTTCACAGCAGCACTGTTTACAATAGCCAAGATACGAAAATAACTTAAATGTCTGTCAACAGATGAATGAATAAAGATGTGGTATATAAGGACAGTGGAATATTATTCAGTCATTAAAAATAATGAAATAATGCCATTTGCAGCAACATGGGTGGACCTAGAGATGATCATAATAAGAGAAGTCAGAAAGACAAATACTGTATATCACTTATATGTGGAACCCATGGCAGATGCATGTTGATGTATGGCAAAACCAATACAATATTGTAAAGTAAAAAAAAAATAATAATAAATTAAAAAAAAATACAACACAAATGGATATATCTATGAAATAGAAACAGATTCACAGACATACAGAACAGACTTGGGAAGGACTGGGAGTTTGAGATTAGCAGATGCAAACTATGATATGTACAATGGATGGACATCAAGGTGCTACTGTGTAACACAGGGAACTGTATTCAGTATCCTGGGATAAATCATATTGGAAAAAATATGAAAAAGGATATTTATATGTACAACTGAATCACTTTGCTATACAGTGGAAAACATAATATTGTAAATCAACTATACCTAAATAAAAAATTTTTTAAAGTTAAAAGATTTCTAGCATAGTTGAATAACAGTTGATTATTTCAACAAGAAAGAAAGAGGAGACAGCAAGAAGGTCATTGGAGGTCATAGTAAAAATTTCAGTTTTATTGAAGTGCATCTGGGGCATACAGGTATACAGATGTTTAACAAGTAGTTGGCTCACTAGAGAAGTCTGGGTAGCAAGTGTAGTTTTTGAAGTTACCGTGCTGTGTAAGGGATGGTTCAAAGCAAGAAAGCATGTGAGATCAGCCAAGGAAAATGTTTATAGAGTGATAAGAAAAAAAGATAAAAAGATCGAGTACAGAATCTTGAGGAAAATCATCTTTCAGAAAACAAGTGGAGAAAGATAATCCCATGAATAAGAGTCAAAAAACACAGTCAGAGATTTGAAAGTTATTATGCTATACAATTACGCTTACTCCTTGGAAGGAAAGTTATGACCAACCTAGATAGCATATTCAAAAGCAGAGACATTACTTTGCCAACAAAGGTCCGTCTAGTCAAGGCTGTGGTTTTTCCTGTGGTCATGTATGGATGTGAGAGTTGGACTGTGAAGAAGGCTGAGCACCAAAGAATTGATGCTTTTGAACTGTGGTGTTGGAGAAGACTCTTGAGAGTCCCTTGGACTGCAAGGAGATCCAACCAGTCCATTCTGAAGGAGATCAGCCCTGGGATTTATTTGGAAGGAATGATGCTAAAGCTGAAGCTCCAGTACTTTGGCCACCTCATGCGAAGAGTTGCCTCATTGGAAAAGACTCTGATGCTGGGAGAGATTGGGGGCAAGAGGAGAAGGGGATGACAGAGGATGAGATGGCTGGACGGCATCACTGACTCGATGGACCTGAGTCTCAGTGAACTCCGGGAGTTGGTGATGGTCAGGGAGGCCTGGCGTGCTGCGATTCATGGGGTCACAAAGAGTCGGACACGACTGGGCGACTGAACTGAACTGACCTGAACTGATGCTCTACAAGCCTTGGGAGTAAAGGGCTTCAGTGAGGATGTGAACAGCAATATAAAACCTATTATCAGGGTCCACTGAGGTAAGAACTGGCAAGTTTCCTTTGGCAAAAGATACAAGTCACTGGGGACTCATAAAAATCCAGGGTAATAGAAGCACAGATGAAGTAAATTCATGAGTAAATTTAAGGTTTAAGATATGAAGAAGGAGAACATGGAGTGCTCAGTAGAGAAATTTTGATATAAAAGAGAGAGGAGAAATTAGCTGGAGTGTGGACTGGAGTTCAACTGACCAACCATCCTGGTTTGCTTAGACTAGAGGCATTCAAGGCTACAACTCAGTCCCAGGCAGACTGGAATGATGGATCTCCCTAACTAACTAGGGTAAAGGAAGGATATTTTCCTAGGAAGAATGATCCAAGAGCAGGTGGTCTAAGAAAAGGTCATGGATGCAGTGGTTAATAGTCCATAATTAACAGAAATATTTTCATCAAGCTCTTTTATTGAATTATTACCACTAAAAAACAAGTATGATATGGTCCCTGTTTTATGTATTAGGAAAACTGAAAGGAATGTGAGGAAATTGAAGGTGACGTCCTATGATGTTTCTTGCAAAATTAGAAGGATGGTGCATATCACATAAATTTTAACAAGAATGCTAATCACTGCAAAAGTGCTTTTTTAGCTCACATGGAACAAAAAAACTGTTTCCTCATTTAATTGGGAGATAAGAATTAGCAATGCAGTGTCAGTGCTTACCTGCCTTGCTGTTGAATAATATGAGCACATTTCCAAGAGCCTCAAAGCTAAGAAGAAACTGTAACATAGCACAAAACACAAGACTTTTCCAGAGGAAGAGAATAAATAACAAATCCGAGGGGTTGTCTTCATTAGTTACAGAGCTATGCCACAAGCCATAGCCCTTAAAGAACCAAAGAACGTATTAAATAGTTTAGACATTAAAACACGCTTCATAGAGGCAGTATTAAGTTCAGTAAAATTGAAGTCAGGATGTGTATGTGTGTGTGTGTGCGTGTGTGCGTGTGTGTGTGTGTGTGTGTGTGTGTGTCTGTGTGTAATTGATCTCTATGGACAAGACATGTCTCAAATTTACCTTGGGCTAGTTTTGTGATAGAAAATTCAAGTCCCTAGTGTTCTAAGATCTGTCCTCAAACTTCCCGAGACTAGTGGTTGTGGGGGGAAACAAGCTTTTTGGAGAAGGAAAGTGATATATAAATAGATGCTTCTCCCATTAAAAGCATTTTGAAGTTCTACATGAAAGCCCAGCATGATGGAGTGCATACTAACAATTTAAATTCTCTCCTAGAAGAATGAATTCACTCTTGGCCTAAGATTCATTATACCTTTAGACTCAGACCACACTGTGTAACGTTTTAGCCCTAAGATAGATGGGAAGTGGAATGGCGGAGGCTCTGGTAACAGTGGTCTTATGGGTTTCACTGAACTCTGTGCATCTGGACTCTCAGCAGACAAAAGAGCTGCACATCACTCCCACCGCCACGTCTCTCCCTCCTCTTTCTGCAATAGGCATACACACTCTTTCCGATTTTGACAGAGTTCCTAACATCCATGAGAGAATGAAGACCCAGCCCGGCCGTGTCCCCAGGCACACTGAACAGGGGCCTGAGCATGGGGAGAGGGGCTCAGCAATCTCCCTGTGACCTCGCTCCAGAACCCTTCCTTCTCTTTCCTCACACCGCACTCTTCCTTAGTTTGGCTGTTTGTCAATTGCCCCTTACATTTCTTAAGTGGCCTCTTGAGAGGACAGCTCTTCAGTCCTTAATAAAATGCTGTGAGTGGTTTTATCATCATTTTTCTTGCTAACGGAAGGTCCCAGACCACTTAGGGAAAAGAAAGTGCTGCAAACAGAAGTAGGCAGCCATAAAGCTCTGAGAAGTCAGAGGTATCAGGCTCAGAGGACAGACGTGGCTGGCTCCTCAGTCATGCAGGGGGCTGACACCCCAGAGGCTGAAACGGGAAGCTTCAGTGAAGGGGAGCTTCATGCTGCATGACTTCACCCTCCGACAAGAACCTTCCCTGCCCCAGCTGAGGTCAAGCCAGAGGCTTCATAAAGTTACTGAAAAAGAACCTAACGCACCAGATGTTTGCAGGGAAAAGGCAACTGCAATCAATTGTTCTGTCAGAAGAAGAAATAGAAGGGCAACAAATTTCTCCAGATAGTTCACTACCGACAGTGCTCTGGATGGATGTCAAGACCTGTACCAACCTTTTTCCCCCCATAAACCCATATTTCTCTAATTCCTTTCCATTATCTCTGATGTATCTTGTATTTGCTAATATCCACTTTAATTGCATTATGCTCTGGAAGCATGTGTTTGTTTGATACCAACACTTTCTGTCTGCTAGAGTCACTTTATGACTGGATACAGTATTGCTTGTAACAACATATATTGTACAATCGGGGTATATCTATTAGCTCATCTTTGTTACCTGTGTTGTTCAGAGCTTCTATAGTCTTCCTGTTTTGATCTCTTTTTTTTTGGATGAAGGGGAAGGAATAAGTGTACTAACTGATATTACCAAAGGTGGTGTGTTTAATTCTCCAACTCTGATAGTGGACTGTAAATATATCCCTGTTTTTCTGTCAGTTGTTACCTTACCTACTTTGAAGCTGTTATTTAAGTGTGTGGTTTATACATATTTACATATTAATTTAATATTTTATTATTCTATGGCTACCTCAATAATAGTAGAGCTACAATCAGCTTTTTCTGGGCTGGGGGGGGTTACTATTTTAAAATTTGACTTTATCTCATTTTTATATTTGCTCTATCTTCTTTCTTTACATTATGAATCAGGTTTGAAAACAACTCTCTATGGAATTTTACTATTAATCTACTATGTCAACATTTGTCTTTTAATTGATACAGTCAGTCTACATACACTTAAATATGATTATCAATGTATATAAAAGTAATTTCAGCTATCTTATTTTGTGCTTTATATTTGTCCCACTTGTTCTGTGTCCTCTTCTCTTTCTGTCCTTTTTTGCTTTTACTGTCTGCTGCTGCTGCTGCTACTAAGTTGCTTCAGTCGTGTCCGACTCTGTGCGACCCCATGGACTGCAGCCTACCAGGCTCCGCCGTCCATGGGATTTTCCAGGCAAGAGTACTGTAGTGGGTCGCCATTGCCTTCTCCAGCTTTTACTGTCAGTTTCCTTATATTTTCTACCCATTTGTAGTTTGTTATGTATATATATGTAGTTTCCACTGTGGAATCTCCAGAAATTTAAACATATGTGCTGCTATTGCTGCTAAGTCACTTCAGTCGTGTCCGACTCTGTGCGACCCCATAGACACCAGCCCACCAGGCTCCCCCGTCCCTGGGATTCTCCAGGCAAAAACAGTGGAGTGGGTTGCCATTTCCTTCTCCAATGCATGAAAGTGAAAAGTGAAGTTGCTCAGTCGTGTCCGATTCCTTGCGACCCCATGGACTGCAGCCTACCAGGCTCCTCTGCCCTTGGGATTTTCCAGGCAAGAGTACTGGAGTGGGGTGCCATTGCCTTCTCCAACATATGTGCTAAACAAGTGCTAATGTTAATAATCTTACCCCTCAGTCAACAAGTGCTGGCTACTTTGTCTCCAATCATGTCTGTTTTCCTTTGACTGATGAGTCGTTCTTTTTTCTAAATTTATTTTACTGAAGTATGTGTGCATGCATGTTAAGTTGCTCCAATCATGTCTGACTCTTTGTGACTCTATGGACTGTAGCCTGCCAGACTCCTCTGTTCATGGGATTCTGCAGGCAAGAACACTAGAGTGGGTTACTAAGCCCTCCACAGGGGATCTTCCTGACCCTGAGATCCAACCCATGTCTCTTACATCTCCTGCATTGGCAGGCAGGTTCTTTACCACTAGCACCACTTGAGAATCTGATTTACAATGTTGTGTTAATTTTTGATGTATAGGAAAGTGATTCCGATATATAGAGATAGATAGATGTATGTATATGTTTTTTCCATTATGGTTTGTTAAAAGATATTAAATATAGTTCCCTGTGCTGTACAGTAGGACCTTGTTGTTTATCCATCTTATATAAAATAGTTTGCGTCTGCAAATCCAAGACTCCCAATCCTTCCCTCCCTGACCACTCTGATGAGCCATTCGTTATGGATGTTAACTGCATTCAGTTCAGTCACTCAATCGTGTCCGACCAACTCCTTGTGACCCCATGGACTGCATGCCAGGCCTCCCTGTCCATCACCAACTCCCGGAGTTTACTCAAACTCATGTGCATTGAGTCGGTGATGCCATCCAACCATCTCATCCTCTGTCGTCCCCTTCTCCTCCCACCTTCAATCTTTCCCAACATCAGGGTCTTTTCAAATGAGTCAGCTCTTCACATCATGTGGCCAAAGTATTGGAATTTCAGCTTCAACATCAGTCCTTCCAATGAATATTCAGGACTGACTTCCTTTAGGATGGACGGGCTGGATCTCCTCGCAGTCCAAGGGACTCTCAAGAGTCTTCTCCAACACCAGAGTCAAAAGCATCAATTCTTCGGGACTCAGCTTTCTTTATAGTCCAACTCTCACATCCACACATGACCACTGGAAAAACCATAGCTTTGACTAGATGGACCTTCATTGGCAAGTAATATCTCTGCTTTTTAATATGCTCTCTAGGTTGATCATAACTTTCCTTCCAAGGAGTAAGCATCTTTTAATTTCATGGCTGCAGTCACCATCTGCAGTGGTTTTGGAGCCCCAAAAATAAAGTTAACTACATTGCGTCTTTTAATCCCAGATAGTAGACATTTTGCTTTTACTATCATCATGAGTTAATTAGATTAGCCTACTCCTTTTCTTTTTTTTTTTTAATTTATTTATTTTATTTTTTTTTTAATTTTATTTTATTTTTAAACTTAACATAACTATATTAGATTTGCCAAATATCAAAATGAATCCGCCACAGGTATACATGTGTTCCCCATCCTGAACCCTCCTCCCTCCTCCCTCCCCATTCCATCCCTCTGGGTCATCCCAGTGCACCAGCCCCAAGCATCCAGTATCATGCATCGAACCTGGACTGGCAACTCATTTCATACATGATATTTTACATGTTTCAATGCCATTCTCCCAAATCTTCCCACCCTCTCCCTCTCCCACAGAGTCCATAAGACTGTTCTATACATCAGTGTCTCTTTTGCTGTCTCGTACACAGGGTTATTGCTGCCATCTTTCTAAATTCCATATATATGCGTTAGTATACTGTATTGGTGTTTTTCTTTCTGGCTTACTTCACTCTGTATAATAGGCTCCAGTTTCATCCACCTCATTAGAACTGATTCAAATGTATTCTTTTTAATGGCTGAATAATACTCCATTGTGTATATGTACCACAGCTTTCTTATCCATTCATCTGCTGATGGACATCTAGGTTGCTTCCATGTCCTGGCTATTATAAACAGTGCTGCGATGAACATTGGGGTACTCGTGTCTCTTTCCCTTCTGGTTTTCTCAGTGTGTAAGCCCAGCAGTGGGATTGCTGGATCATAAGGCATGTCTATTTCCAGTTTTTTAAGGAATCTCCACACTGTTCTCCATAGTGGCTGTACTAGTTTGCATTCCCACCAACAGTGTAAGAGGGTTCCCTTTTCTCCACACCCTCTCCAGCATTTATTACTTGTAGACTTTTGGATTGCAGCCATTCTGACTGGTGTGAAATGGTACCTCATAGTGGTTTTGATTTGCATTTCTCTGATAATGAGTGATGTTGAGCATCTTTTTATGTGTTTGTTAGCCATCTGTATGTCTTCTTTGGAGAAATGTCTATTTAGTTCTTTGGCCCATTTTTTGATTGGGTCATTTATTTTTCTGGAGTTGAGCTGTAGGAGTTGCTTGTATATTCTCGAGATTAGTTGTTTGTCAGTTGCTTCATTTGCTATTATCTTCTCCCATTCTGAAGGCTGTCTTTTCACCTTGCTAATAGTTTCCTTTGATGTGCAGAAGCTTTTAAGGTTAATTAGGTCCCATTTGTTTATTTTTGCTTTTATTTCCAATATTCTGGGAGGTGGGTCATAGAGGATCCTGCTGTGATGTATGTCAGAGAGTGTTTTGCCTATGTTCTCCTCTAGGAGTTTTATAGTTTCTGGTCTTACATTTAGATCTTTAATCCATTTTGAGTTTATTTTTGTGTATGGTGTTAGAAAGTGTTCTAGTTTCATTCTTTTACAAGTGGTTGACCAGAGTTCCCAGCACCACTTGTTAAAGAGATTGTCTTTAATCCATTGTATATTCTTGCCTCCTTTGTCGAAGATAAGGTGTCCATATGTGCGTGGATTTATCTCTGGGCTTTCTATTTTGTTCCATTGATCTATATTTCTGTCTTTGTGCCAGTACCATACTGTCTTGATAACTGTGGCTTTGTAGTAGAGCCTGAAGTCAGGTAGGTTGATTCCTCCAGTTCCATTCTTCTTTCTCAAGATCGCTTTGGCTATTCGAGGTTTTTTGTTTTTCCATACAAATTGTGAAATTATTTGTTCTAGCTCTGTGAAGAATGCTGTTGGTAGCTTGATAGGGATTGCATTGAATCTATAAATTGCTTTGGGTAGTATACTCATTTTCACTACATTGATTCTTCCAATCCATGAACATGGTATATTTCTCCATCTGTTAGTGTCCTCTTTGATTTCTTTCACCAGTGTTTTATAGTTTTCTATATATAGGTCTTTAGATTCTTTAGGTAGATATATTCCTAAGTATTTTATTCTTTCCGTTGCAATGGTGAATGGAATTGTTTCCTTAATTTCTCTTTCTGTTTTCTCATTATTAGTGTATAGGAATGCAAGGGATTTCTGTGTGTTGATTTTATATCCTGCAACTTTACTATAGTCATTGATTAGTTCTAGTAATTTTCTGGTGGAGTCTTTAGGGTTTTCTATGTAGAGGATCATGTCATCTGCAAACAGTGAGAGCTTTACTTCTTCTTTTCCAATTTGGATTCCTTTTATTTCTTTTTCTGTTCTGATTGCTGTGGCCAAAACTTCCAAAACTATGTTGAATAGTAATGGTGAGAGTGGGCACCCTTGTCTTGTTCCTGACTTTAGAGGAAATGCTTTCAATTTTTCACCATTGAGGATAATGTTTGCTGTGGGTTTGTCATATATAGCTTTGATTATGTCGAGGTATGTTCCTTCTATTCCTGCTTTCTGGAGAGTTTTGATCATAAATGGATGTTGAATTTTGTCAAAGGCTTTCTCTGCATCTATTGAGATAATCATATGGTTTTTATTTTTCAATTTGTTAATGTGGTGTATTACATTGATTGATTTGCGGATATTGAAGAATCCTTGCATCCCTGGGATAAAGCCCACTTGGTCATGGTGTATGATCTTTTTAATGTGTTGTTGGATTCTGATTGCTAGAATTTTGTTAAGGATTTTTGCATCTATGTTCATCAGTGATATTGGCCTGTAGTTTTCTTTTTTTGTGGGATCTTTGTCAGGTTTTGGTATTAGGGTGATGGTGGCCTCATAGAATGAGTTTGGAAGTTTACCATCCTCTGCAATTTTCTGGAAGAGTTTGAGCAGGATAGGCGTTAGCTCTTCTCTAAATTTTTGGTAGAATTCAGCTGTGAAGCCGTCTGGACCTGGGCTTTTGTTTGCTGGAAGATTTTTTATTACAGTTTCAATTTCCGTGCTTGTGATGGGTCTGTTCAGATTTTCTATTTCTTCCTGATCGAGTTTTGGAAAGTTGTACTTTTCTAAGAATTTGTCCATTTCTTCCTCGTTGTCCATTTTATTGGCATATAATTGTTGATAGTAGTCTCTTATGATCCTTTGTATTTCTGTGTTGTCTGTTGTGATCTCTCCATTTTCATTTCTAATTTTATTGATTTGATTTTTCTCCCTTTGTTTCTTGATGAGTCTGGCTAATGGTTTGTCAATTTTATTTATCCTTTCAAAGAACCAGCTTTTGGTTTTGTTGATTTTTGCTATGGTCTCTTTTGTTTCTTTTGCATTTATTTCTGCTCTAATTTTTAAGATTTCTTTCCTTCTACTAACCCTGGGGTTCTTCATTTCTTCCTTTTCTAGTTGCTTTAGGTGTAGAGTTAGGTTATTTATTTGACTTTTTTCTTGTTTCTTAAGGTGTGCCTGTATTGCTATGAACTTTCCCCTTAGGACTGCTTTTACCGTGTCCCACAGGTTTTGGGTTGTTGTGTTTTCATTTTCATTCGTTTCTATGCAAATTTTGATTTCTTTTTTGATTTCTTCTGTGATTTGTTGGTTATTCAGCAGCGTGTTGTTCAGCCTCCATATGTTGGATTTTTTAATAGTTTTTCTCCTGTAATTGAGATCTAATCTTACTGCATTGTGGTCAGAAAAGATGCTTGGAATGATTTCTATTTTTTTGAATTTACCAAGGCTAGCTTTATGGCCCAGGATGTGATCTATCCTGGAGAAGGTTCCATGTGCGCTTGAGAAGAAGGTGAAATTCATTGTTTTGGGATGAAATGTCCTATAGATATCAATTAGGTCTAACTGGTCTATTGTATCGTTTAAAGTTTGTGTTTCCTTGTTAATTTTCTGTTTAGTTGATCTATCCATAGGTGTGAGTGGGGTATTAAAGTCTCCCACTATTATTGTGTTATTGTTAATTTCTTCTTTCATACTTGTTAGCATTTGTCTTACATACTGCGGTGCTCCCGTGTTGGGTGCATATATATTTATAATTGTTATCTCTTCTTCTTGGATTGATCCTTTGATCATTATGTAGTGACCATCTTTGTCTCTTTTCACAGTCTTTGTTTTAAAGTCTATTTTATCTGATATGAGTATTGCTACTCCTGCTTTCTTTTGGTCCCTATTCGCATGGAAAATCTTTTTCCAGCCCTTCACTTTCAGTCTGTATGTGTCCCCTGTTTTGAGGTGGGTCTCTTGTAGACAACATATGCAGGGGTCTTGTTTTTGTATCCATTCAGCCAGTCTTTGTCTTTTGGTTGGGGCATTCAACCCATTTACGTTTAAGGTAATTACTGATAAGTATGACCCCGTTGCCATTTACTTTATTGTTTTGGGTTCGAATTTATACACAATTTTTGTGTTTCCTGTCTAGAGAATATCCTTTAGTATTTGTTGGAGAGCTGGTTTGGTGGTGCAGAATTCTCTCAGCTTTTGCTTGTCTGAAAAGCTTTTGATTTCTCCTTCATACTTGAATGAGATCCTTGCTGGGTACAATAATCTGGGCTGTAGGTTATTTTCTTTCATCATTTTAAGTATGTCTTGCCATTCCCTCCTGGCTTGAAGAGTTTCTATTGAAAGATCAGCTGTTATCCTTATGGGAATTCCCTTGTGTGTTATTTGTTGTTTTTCCCTTGCTGCTTTTAATATTTGTTCTTTGTGTTTGATCTTTGTTAATTTGATTACTATGTGTCTTGGGGTGTTTCGCCTTGGGTTTATCCTGTTTGGGACTCTCTGGGTTTCTTGGACTTGGGTGATTATTTCCTTCCCCATTTTAGGGAAGTTTTCAACTATTATCTCCTCAAGTATTTTCTCATGGTCTTTCTTTTTGTCTTCTTCTTCTGGGACCCCTATGATTCGAATGTTGTAGCGTTTAATATTGTCCTGGAGGTCTCTGAGATTGTCCTCATTTCTTTTAATTCGTTTTTCTTTTATCCTCTCTGATTCATTTATTTCTACCATTCTATCTTCTAATTCACTAATCCTATCTTCTGCCTCTGTTATTCTACTATTTGTTGCCTCCAGAGTGTTTTTAATTTCACTTATTGCATTATTCATTATATATTGACTCTTTTTTATTTCTTCTAAGTCCTTGTTAAACCTTTCTTGCATCTTCTCAATCCTTGCCTCCAGGCTATTTATCTGTGATTCCATTTTAATTTCAAGATTTTGGATCAATTTCACTATCATTATTCGGAATTCTTTATCAGGTAGATTCCCTATCTCTTCCTCTTTTGTTTGGTTTGGTGGGCTGAGCTCCCAGGTCCAAGCCGCTCAGGTTCAGGGACTCAGGTAGTCCTCAGAGGCACAGACTCGGTTGGGCCTGCGTTTTGTGTTCTTCCCAGGTCGAGCAGCTCAGGTGATGAGGTGTTTGGTGGGCGCCAATGCTGCGACTTATCGCCTCCCCGCCACTCGGTTATCTGGGTGTAAAACCGGCGCACCTTCTCAGGCAGATATTGACCGTCCAGACCCCCAAGAAGTTTTAGTTAGCAAAGAAGCCTGCTTACAGTTTTATAGATAGTGTCTCTCTGGGGCTGCGATTGCCCCCTTCTGGCTCTGGCTGCCTGTCACCGGAGGGGGGAGGTCTGCAGCCGGCTATCTCTGTTCAGTCCTTTGTTCTGTGCGCGGGCCTGGCGGTGTCTTAGGTTAGGGCTGGCTTTTCGCGTGGTAGATATCCCACAGTCTGGTTTGTTAGCCCAAATTATTTCGCTCAGATAGCGCTCAGGACATTCGGCCCGATTCTTACTCTAAGGGACACAGCCCGCGCCGCACTTCCCTGCCCAGCCCCCGCTTGCTAATGCCGTGTGCAGGCGTCTGCGCTGCTTCTCCGCTGGGGGAGTTACCGTAGGGCTCACAATCCGCGATTTTTAATTGTTTATTTTTTTTTCCCCTCCCTTTTATGTTGCCCTCTGTGCTTCCAAAGCTCGGCACAGATTCGGCAGTGAGAGGGTTTCCTGGTGTTTGGAAACTTCTCTCTTTTTAAGACTCCCTTCCCGGGACGGAACTCCGTCCCTCCCTCTTTTGTCTCTTTTTTTGTCTTTTATATTTTTTCCTACCTCCTTTCGAAGAGTTGGGCTGCTTTTCTGGGTGCCTGATGTCCTCTGCCGGCATTCAGAAGTTGTTTTGTGGAATTTACTCGACGTTTAAATGCTCTTTTGATGAATTTGTGGGGGAGAAAGTGTTCTCCCCGTCCTACTCCTCCGCCATCTTGGCTCCTCCTCCTAGCCTACTCCTTTTCAACAAGTAAGCCAGAGCGATGTCATTAACATACGATTCAGATCATGCACTTCTGCCTAAAACCCCCCAGTGACTTCCAGTCTCAACCATGATAACTGCCAAAGTTCTTAGTCTCTGCCCTCTCTGTAACTCCCTGATCACATCCTTCTCCACTCTTCTTCACTCTAATCCCCTCTACCGTCCTTGCTCTTCCAGCTCCCGCTTCAGGGTTTTACACGTGCTGTTCTTTCTGACTTAAATGCTTTTCCCCAGATTGGTTCATGGCTCACTTGGGTGTGAGCTAAATTGGTTCTTCCTCACTTCTTTCAGGTCTCTATTCAAATGTCACCTTCTCAGTGACATCTCTTACTATTCTCTTTAAAACTGCAACCCCCAAGCCTTCTCATCTTTTCCTGCTAATTTTTTTCCCTGAAACTTGTGATCATCTATAATGTGCTGAAACTGGCACACACATGCCCACCAGGTCAACTGTATACATCTCTTCCCAGCTTCAATAACGTGGCCAGTAGTTTGGAATTTTGACGTGAGGGTAGTATTACCACAAAAATTGGTAAATGATACAAATTCAGGCTTTTTTCTTTTCAAAGAGCTGGTCTTAAAGGTTTACAGCACACAACTGAAAAGACTCTATGTGATTACTTATTTTTGTTGGTTTGTGACTTTGGCTACTAAAATGTAAATGCAGCGCAGATAAGATTTTCTCTTCTGTCTGTTCACTGAGGTATCTCCAGCATCTGGAATTGTGCCTGGCTCCTTATATACCTGTTGAGTGGCTGAATCACATTCTTCGTGGAGCATACCCTTTAGATGTACCTTTAGTGAGTGTATTCATGGTAAACTCTCTCTGATTTTATGGTATGTAAATGTCTTTATTCACTCTTGTCTTTGAAGGATAGTTTTGTTGAATTTACAGAGCCTACTTGATGGTCTCTTCATGTATAACCATTGCTGCTCATATTTGGAAATATAGGGCTCCCTAGAAGTCACCTGAATGTTTGTGGTGGTAAGATGTATCAGAATCCCCCTGGACCCTAATTGTTTTATAATTGTCAAAAAAGTTAGGCAATTTGGAACTGTTGTTGTGAATGTTTATGAAATGTTTCTCTCCCTTTCTTTTAGTTTGGTAGAACACTTATTTCTAAATTTGATATAATGTGATTTATAATATACAGGAAAAGAATCATTCTCAATATTATTGTCAAGATCAAATAGCCATTGTGCTAGCAACTATGAAGACAATTATATGAAACATATAATTTTCTGAAAATAATTTTTGGCAGTAACATGGGGAAATAAGAAAATAGTTTAGCAAAGGGAAAAACTTTTGTATCCATAATCTACTTCTACTTACATTTATTAAATTTGCTACATTGTGAAATGGAATGTATCTCTCATTATTAATATCAAGGAGACATTTGTTATACAATGACATCCTAAAAGAATGAGTTCTAAATTATTTAAAGGAGACAAAATGCTATTTCTGAACACCACATGAATACATAAACGGAATATCTGGTGACTGTTACATATTTGAAGGTCTGATGTGGTGACTCCACCCAAGGATAAAGAGCAAGACAATCGTAGGTGGTACGAAAGGTCAACCAGGCAGTGACGAACTTGGGGATGAGCAGGAGACGACAAGAGGAGAACTCTGAGTACAGAGTTAGGTGCTAGAGATATTCAGTCCACTTCAGAAAATCAACATCTACTCCATCAAAGTGCTGTGATGAGGATTTCAAGGGGTATACTGATGAATAATGAAACACTATACTTTATAAAGGAAGAGAAAAAGAAAGGACAAAATTTTACTGGGTTCTTCCTTCTTTGGATTGATTTTTCAAATATTGCATGATTCTTAGGAATAAATCAACACATAAATGGATCTTTTTTTATATTTCTGTGCTGATGGCTTCTAGGTCCATAAAAGATGCAATTATTTTATAATGATATGTTTAGGGGTACTTAGTTAAGTTCAGTTGCTCAGTCGTGTCCAACTCTTTGCAACCCCAGGGACTGCAGCATGCCAGGCCTCCCTGTCCATCACCAACTCTCAGAGTTTACTCAAACTCATGTCCGTTGAGTCAGTGATGCCATCCAACCATCTCATCCCCTTATCCTCTCACCTTCAATCTTGCCCAGTATCAGGGTCTTTTCAAATGAGTCAGCTTTTCGCATCAGGTGGCCAAAATATTGGAGTTTCAGCTTCAGCATCAGTCCTTCCAATGAATATTCAGGATTGATTTCCCCCCAGGATGGACTGGTTGGATCTCCTTGCAGTCCAAGGGACTCTCAAGAGTCTTCGCCAACACCACAGTTCAAAAGCATCAATTCTTCAATGCTCAGCTTTCTTTATAGTCCAACTCTCACATCCATACATGACTACTGGAAAAATCATAGCCTTGACTAGATGGACCTTTGTTGACAAAGTAACATCTATGCTGTCGAGATTGATCATAACTTTTCTCCCAAGGAGTAAGTTTTTTTTTAATTTCATGGCTGCAGTCACGATCTGCAGTGATTTTGGAGCCCCCCAAAAAATATAGTCTGCCACTGGTCCCATTGTTTCTCCATCTATTTGCCATGAAGTGATGGGACTAGATGCCACGATCTTTGTTTTCTGAATGTTGAGCTTTAAGCCAACTTTTCACTCTCCTCTTTCACTTTCATCAAGAGGGTCTTCTTCTTCACTTTCTGCCATAAGGGTGGTGTCATCTGCATATCTGAGGTTATTGATATTTCTCCCGGCAATCTTGATTCCAGCTTGTGCTTCATCCAGCCCACCATTTCTCATGATGTACTCTGCATAGAAGTTAAAATAAGCGCGGTGACAATATACACCCTTGATGTACTCCTTTTCCTATTTGGAACCTGTCTGTTGTTACATGTCCAGTTCTGACTGTTGCTTCCTGACCTGCATACAGATTTCTCAAGAGGCAGATCAGGTGGTCTGGTATTCCCATCACTTTAAGAATTTTCCATAGTTTATTGTATTCACACAGTCAAAGGCTTTGGTATAGTCAATAAAGAAATAGATGTTTTTCTGGAACTTCCTTGCTTTTTCAGTGATCCAGCAGATGTTGGCAAATTGATCTCTCGTTCCTTTGCCTTTTCTAAATCCAGCTTGAACATCTAGAAGTTCACAGTTCATGTACTGCTGAAGCCTGGCTTGGAGAATTCTGAGCATTACTTTACTAGCGTGTGAGATGAGTGCGATTGTGCGGTAGTTTGAGCATTCTTTGGCATTGCCTTTCTTTGGGATTGGAATGAAAACTGACCTTTTCCAGTCCTGTGGCCACTGCTGAGTTTTCCAAATGTGCTGGCATATTGAGTGCAGCACTTTCACAGCATCATCTTTCAGGATTTGGAATAGCTCAACTGGAATTCCATCACCTCCACTAGCTTTGTTCGTAGTGATGCTTTCTAAGGCCCACTTGACTTCACATTCCAGGATGTCTGGCTCTAGGTCAGTGATCACACCATCATGATTATCTGGGTCGTGAAGATCTTTTTTGTACAGTTCTTCTGTGTATTCTTGCCATCTCTTCTTAATATCTTCTGCTTCTGTTAGGTCCATACCATTTCTGTCCTTTATCGAGCCTATCTTTGCATGAAATGTTCCTTTGATATCTCTGATTTTCTTGAAGAGATCTCTAGTCTTTCCCATTCTGTTGTTTTCCTCTATTTCTTTGCATTGATCACTGACGACGGCTTTCTTATCTCTCCTTGCTATTCTTTGGAACTCTGCATTCAGATGTTTATATCTTTCCTTTTCTCCTTTGCTTTTCACTTCTCTTCTTTTCACAGCTATTTGTAAGGCCTCCCCAGACAGCCATTTTGCTTTTTTGCATTTCTTTTCCATGGGGATGGTCTTGATCCCTGTCTCCTGTACAATGTCACGAACCTCATTCCATAGTTTATCAGGCACTCTATCTATCAGATCTAGGCCCTTAAATCTATTTCTCACTTCCACTGTATAATCACAAGGGATTTGATTTAGATCATACCTGAATGGTCTAGTGGTTTTCCCTCCTTTCTTCAATTTAAGTCTGAATTTGGCAATAAGGAGTTCATGGTCTGAGCCACATTCAGCTCCTGGTCTTGTTTTTGCTGACCATATAGAGCTTCTCCATCTTTGTCTGCAAAGAATATAATCAATCTGATTTCGGTGTTGACCATTTTTTCAAATGAAGTAAAAGCTGGTATGTTGTCTCTTGGTCTTTGGGAAGAATGAATTAATAGCTAAAGCACTTTTTGTATTTTTAACTTTTATGGACCATTTATGCATAATGGTGGAGAAGGAAATGGCAACCCACTCCAGTATTCTTGCCTAGAGCATCCCGTGGACAGAGGAGCCTGGTGGGCTGCTGTCCATGGGGTCGCACAGAGTCAGACACGACTGAAGCGACTTAGCAGCAGCAGCAGCAGCAGTATGCATAAGGGAACTATAGACTCATACTAAATAAGTCTTAAAATCATAATATGAAAAAAAAATAAATTATGAGATCTACTTGACATTTATGGACTGTTTATAAACAGACCAAGAAAATATGCCAACTAGTTTCATTAAACTTCTAAGTGGACTAAAACTTTTAAAGTATTAAAATTTACATATTGGAATTTTACCTTAAAAGATTAAGTGCTTTTTCATTTTCATATTAATAATTTGAATGATTATAAATAATAATTGCTATTAATTATACCAATTGTTATAAAAGCTACGTGTTTGTTTTCTTTTGTGACTGTAACAAATTACAACAACTTAGTGACTTAAAACAACCCAGACTATCACTTAACAATTCCGGAGGCCTGGGTTGCACACGGGTCTCACTGGGTTAAGTTCCAGGTCTTGTCGGCACTGTGTTCTTATTGCCTCACCTTGTCCGTCTTCCAAAGTCTATCCACACTCCTTTGCTTGTGTTCCCTTCCTTCATTTCCAGAGCTAGCAACGGTAGACCTCTGTGCCTTTCCGTCATAGTCACGTCTCCCTCTGAGTAAAACCAGGAAGCTTTTTCACTTTGTAAGGACTCATGTGATCAGACTGATGCACCGACACAATCCCTGTCTCAAGGTCCCAAATCCTTCTTGCCGTATAAGTTACCATATTCACAGGTTTCAGGGCTTGTGCGCGTGCATGTTAAGTTGCCTCAGTCATATCCAACTCTTTGTGACCCCATGTCCACCAGGCTCCTCTGTCCATGGGATTCTCCAGGCAAGCATACTGGAGTGGGTTGCCATGCCTTCCTCCAGGGGATCTTCCCAATCCAGGGATTAAACCTGCATCTCTTATGTCTCCTGCATTGGCAGGCAGGTTCTTCACCACTCGCACTCCTGAGAAGCCCTCATGTCTCAGGGCTTACGATGTGTTTATCTTGGGGAGAGAAGGGGAAGAAGGAGGCATTATTCTGCCACAAATTATGCTCTTCCTGTAATCATGTCCACAATTCTTACAGCTGCTCTATCCCCAGAAAGACTTTACTACTCTTCTCATTGGGAAATGAAACTTTGATGCCATACCTATGATCAAATAATTAATTTAGCCTTCTGAGTCAATAGTAATTAATTGGGGAAAATTAAATTATTCTTCTCATAAACTTTTCCTATCCCTTACAGTCTACCAGTTAACACCAGCAAGCAAGTCACCCTTTATTCACCTGGGCAGTTTAAGAAATTTAGCCTCCCAAGATTTCTCAGTAGAAGCAGATGTATGACTATCACCAGGTTACTACTTCAGTAGTTTCTAAAGCCATTTTTTCTAAAAGTGCAGGTATTATGAGATCAACTAAAAAACAATTTAATAAAAAAACAGTTTATTAGGACGAATTATCATAAAGTTACTTAAGCACTGATCATCAGTTTTATTACATGCTTTTTCTCTTTCCATTTTCTCTTCTTTGACTATCTTGTGTTCCTGCACCCACCTCAGTCCCTATTTTATCACTCTACCCTCTTTAGAATCCATCCTCTAATTACCCCAATCCAAAAACAACAGCGGAGTTCTATTCCATCTGCTTATCCCTTCTCTCCTCCTCTCCCCTGCCTTGATTCCCTGGTGTTTGGATTTGTACAGCAGTGCCTCATTTTCTCCCCCTTTAGATTTACATATTTATTTTTACGTAACTTACTGTCTCTATTTTTCTCTCTGAACTATATATACTGAGTAGAATCAGCTCTCCAAAAAAAGGAAAAAACTGCATGTAGAAATTGAGCCAGCTGGTTAGGGCATCGAACAATAATAATCTATGTGGGGAAAAAAGCTCTTCACTATTCTGTTCTTTGTCTTGGATTAAATAATCTATATACATCAGAACAACATGTAACAGCCTTTCCTTATTCAAAACTCCTAAGAAACAAGGTATTTGAGTCCACATAGAAAGACAACTTACTTGATACTTTTGAGTAAGTGAATTGAGTGGTTTTGAAAATAGACCATTGATAGATTAGAGTTGCTGTCATCAGTTGGATTTCTGATCTACTACTGAATAATACCTTTTAGAGGGTTTGTGTTTAACAAAATTTTTAACAAAAAATTATCTGACAATATTTTCAAGAGAAAGAAGAGATTGTAAGGAAGGCTCATTTTAACTATAGTGTATTTGCTTCGACAAAAATTAGTTTAGGTTTATATTCAAAATATTTTTGCATAATTTGCTAATCTGCTTTAGAAATGTAAGAAGCATTTGAAGAGAATAAAGAGAGAAGAAAAAACACTTTCCCAGTCTTTGACACTTCTTAACTGATACAGGAGCATTGCCAATGGTCTGACTGAGGGGCGCATGAATAATTGAAGAGGAAAGCTTATTTTTCATTCTTGTTAAAACTTTATTGCTAGAATTAGACCTCCAAAATTACTGTCACTTGCAGCCTCACAAGAACTAATGAGTACTCAATCGCCATTCTCAGTGAAGACCCAGTAGCTCGTTACATTCAAAAAGTTCTGTTTCCCTGGATGGGATCAATCTCTAATGGATGCCAGTGACAGAAGGCTATTCATCAATCCTTCAGGATAATTCAGAGCTTTAGCAGAGGCCCTGTACTTGGCAATTAGTACAGTGTGAATGTAACATCTTCAAGAGAAAGGGCAGCCTAGGATGGTGATTCACTGGACATCTTCCTCTTAAGCCATCACGTTCTCACACTGGCTCTCTATTGTAATCGAATGCCTTGAAGGAGCAAAGTCATCACTGAACTTAAGTTCCCCATTTAAGCCCCTACGTATGACATAGTCAGCTGTTTATAGCTATATTTTATTGTTGGTGAGCCTAAAACAGAGATACTTTTAAAGTCACCAGTGATGAATCAACTTGTAAATTAACAAAAAGCAGGGTGCTATATAGTTTTTTTAAGAAACAATCCAAGAATTTTCCCCTAATTTCATCTTGACAATCTTTCACTCAGAGATGTCTAGATGTATTTAGTCACTTATCAAAATGAAACTATTTTCATGAGTTTCCAAATCAGAAGTGGCAAAATAATCATTTAAAATGCTTGTTTAAACTGCAGATTTCCCGGTCCAACACTCACGTAGTTTTTGTTGGTAGATCTAGGGAGAGCAAAGGAATCTGTTTCATATGTTCACTTAAGATGATTCTAATGTAAATGTCAAATGTGCAAGTTTGGAGAAATGCTGGTTTAAATAAACTGCATTCAGTATTACTGCAGGATACAAAGACATGGGTCCTATTATTTTTCTCTGTAGAAAAATGTTAACTTTTGCATAAAAATAGTTGATTCAACATATTTAAGCACTTATGTAATGAAAGCAGGTCATAACAGAATTAATAGATTTGCAACTGATTTCAACCTAATGCTCAAAGGGTTCTTATTTTGAGCCATATAGCAAGACTGTTCAACAATACTTTAGCCAATGTGTATACATGTGAAGCTTCTTATGGATATAGATAGAGTAGATTTTACATGAAGGCACAGGAAGCAGAGATTTGAGGAGGTGATTCCAGCAAGTTGATAGCTTAGTATGGCCTAGTAAGATGACGATGGATAATTTTAACATAGCAAATTAATGAGAGGCACGTTGCTTCTGCGATCTTTCAGGAAGAAGGATTATGGAAGCAAAGAGGGCTATGAGCAAGAGGTTTATAAGAACTAGGATGAGAAGTGGTATTGGATGGGGAGGGAAGAAACAGGAGGGACAAAAGACCAAAGAAAGGAAGCAGGTGGGGAGACATAAGAGTGGGATGTATTCTTTGTGTTTCAAGTCTAAGTGAATGTGCTTATAATACAAAAATCAAAGAAATCACAAAGGTTTGGGCTGAAAATTATGGGTGGGCTAGAGGTACCCCGGAGAAGGCAATGGCAACCCACTCCAGTATTCTTGCCTGGAAAATCCCATAGATGGAGGAGCCTGGTAGGCTGCAGTCCATGGGGTCGCTAAGAGTCGGACATGACTGGGCGACTTCACTTTCACTTTTCACTTTCATGCATTGGAGGAGGAAATGGCAACCCACTCCAGTGTTCTTGCCTGGAGAATCCCAGGGACGGTGAGGCCTGGTGGGCTGCCATCTATGGGGTCGCACAGAGTCGGACACGACTGAAGTGACTTAGCAGTAGCAACAGAGGTACCCCACCAGATGATTTTAAAAATCATTCAAAAGGGGAATATTTTTGAATGAGGAAAAGAATTTTATCTTAGAAAGCTTTAAACATTTGTCTCTAAAAAGCTACTATTAGAGTGGTCTACCCTTGTTTTTTCATTTTGTCTAAAACAAAAATAAATTTTGTTTTCAAATATATAGATAATACATGTACTTTGTAATAAAAGCAATTAAACAATGTAGAAAACTATAAAGAGAAAAGACAGGAAAAAAGTTTCCCCTGATTCCCACTAGAGACTGAATTTAGTCATACTTTAATGTTTGAAAATCCAAAAGGTTAAAAAAAATTTTCATTCATTTTTAAAATTTTATCTTTATTTAGTTGTGAGAGCAAATTACCATGGTCACATATGTTTACATCTGCCTTCAATGCAGGAGACCTGGGTTCGATCCCTGGGTTGGGAAGATCCCCTGGAGGAGGGAAGGGCTACCCAGTCCAGTATTCTGGCCTGGAGAATTCCATGGACTGTATAGTTCATGGGTCGCAAAGAGTCGGACACTACTGAGTGACTTTCACTTCACTTTTCACTTTCATATGTTTATTGCCCATTTGTATTTCTCTTTGGGGAATTGCCTTTTGTCTATTTTTCCATTACGGCGCTTTTGTTATTGATTTGTAGGATGCTATCTCTTTGCAAATAAAAAGATAACAATGATGATCTCTCCCTTTTCTCCCCAGTCTAACATATCGTAAATTACTTTCATTCATTCATGTAATTAAAGGGATGACTTACTTTCCTTATATTTATAGATCTCTCCAACTAGTTATCATTTTTCCTTATATTTCACATTCCATAAATAGAATACTATGTTTTCCACTTGGTAAGGGCTTCCCTGGTGGCTCAGTCAGTAAAGAATCTGCCTCAATTCAAGGGACCTGGGTTCCATCCCTGGGTGGGGAAGATCCCCTGGAGAAGGAAATGGCAACCCACTCCAGTATTCTTGCCTGGAAAATCCTATGGACAGAGGAGCCTAGTGAGCTACAGTCCATGGGGTTGCAAGAGTCAAACATGACCTAGCGAATACTTGGTATATAAACTACACATATGCATCATCCAAGAAAACCTCATGAAAATTCTCACAAATTAAACTGAGACTCTCATTAGTATCAGAGAGACAAAGCTCAAGGAGCCTCTTTCAAAAGGTACCAAGTCTCAGCACCTCACGCTGCTCCTGCAACGACGAGCTCACTGACGTGTGTGTAACCACTCAGAGCCTCATTCTTTCCACCCATGTAAGGATGATAATGAAAACAATTGCACCAGCTTTGTCAGAGAGCCTTTGTGAGGATGTGGTAAACCTATAATGTGAAAGGAATTTAAAAATTATAAATCATTATCTCTGGGTTTGTTTCATTCTCTGAGATGAGAGCGTTAGATTTAAGCATTGCCAAGGCTTCTGCTAGGTAACTATGTGAGATTTTTTTAAAACATTACTATGGGAAGCCCATCATGAACTGATTGGAACAGAATAATTATGTGGTGAAGTAGGATGAACAGAGGGCCTTCCAAGGTGGTGCTAGTGGTAAAGAATCCACCTGCTAATGCAGGAGATACTAGAAACACAGGTTCAATCCCTGGGTCAGGAAGATCCCCTGGAGAAGGAAATGGCAACCCACTGCAGTGTTCTTGCCTGAAAAATTCCATGGACAGAGGAGCCTGACAGGCTACAGTCCATGCAGTTCCAAAGAATTCAGTTCAGTTCAGTCACTCAGTCGTGTCTGACTCTTTGCAACGCCATGGACTGCAGCACACTAGGCTTCCCTGTCCATCACCAACTCCTGGAGTTTACTCAAACTCATGTCCATTGAGCCAGTGATGCCATCCAACCATCTCATCCTCTGTCATCCCCTTCTCCTCCTGCCTTCAATCTTTCCCAGCATCAGGGTCTTTTCAAATGAGTCAGTTCTTCGCAAAAGGTGGCCAAAGTATTGGAGTTTCAGCTTCAGCATCTGTCCTTCCAATGAATATTCAGGACTGATTTCCTTTGGGATGGACTGGTTGGATCTCCTTGAAGTCCAAGGGACTCTGAAGAGTCTTCTCCAACACCACAGTTCAAAAGCATTAATTCTTCGGCACTCAGCTTTCTTTATAGTCCAATTATAGTCCACAAGGAGAGTTCTGATTTGGGAGAAACTAGGTAAAAAAATCTTCTCTGGTGTGATATTTGACCTGAGACTGGAGAGAAGGATGAATACGAAGACCTAGGGTAAGAGAGTCCCATGCAGAAAGATGCTATGGAACCAGCTGCACATGGTCAGAAATGGAAGAGAAGGAGAAAAGGAAAGGAGAAAAGGGAGGCTAGTGAGAGTGGAGTCCAGTGGCCATGAAGGAGCCTGCAGTGAGGTTAGTTCAGGAAGGCAGCCCCTTGCCTTTCTCCTCGAGAAGAATTTGGATTTTATTCTAATTTCAGGGAGCAACCATTGGATATCTCTGGCATGGCAGTAATAGGGTCAAATTTAGTTTTTTTTTTAATCTATGGATTTTTTAAAATGGACATGAGTTTGAGCGAGCTCCGGGAGACAGTGAAGGACAGGGAAGCCTAGCATGCTGCAGTTCATGGGGTCAGAAAGAGTTGGATACGACTTAGCGGCTGAACAACACCACAAGGAAGAAAAAGCAAGAGTTCTTTTGGACTTGTTTTTTAGATGTCCAAGTGGAGATGTGCAGGCAGTTGAGCATGCAAGCTTAGAGTTTAGGGAGAAGTCATGTGGAAAGATATAAATCGAGAGCACATTAACATATTGATGGCATTTCAAGTCCTGGCGCTGGATGACATCACCTGGGAGAAGACAGTAGAGAAGAGAATAAAACAGCACCGGCCCTGAGGCACTCTACCATTGAGGTCATGGCTCAGATACACTTAGATGACAGAGAGATGGCGGAGAGCCTGAAAGAATGATCTCATTTTTTCTTTTTAGATACATCTTTTTCCTAAATTAATTCATAAAAATTTCACTTGAAGTTCTGGATCACAAACTGTCCTCCATTTCATATTCACATATATACTTTTCCATCAGATCCTCCCAGTCAAATTATGTAGCATCCTTTTTTTCATGTTCTTCTCTGGCCCTAATATACAGAGTAATACACAGGGGCTCTCTCAATAAATGCCCATTGGATATCAGGGTATTTAAAGAATTATAATGAATAATTTATCTTTTCCTCGTTACCATATGAACGACTAGTTACTAAAGACATGAATTATTTTTCTCTGAGGAAGCACATCAGTTGAAAGTGTTTTATTGAAAAAAAAAATATGACTCTTTTGGAAAAAAACAGGTTCTAGGAAGGTAAATTTATGTGTTGGCCTAGATTCTTATCTCTCTCTATTGCACAAGGAAGAGATTTAAAGTGTAAAGATAATGAGGTTCTGGACTAAAGCAAATTTGTGCTCAAATCTCAGATCTATGCAAGTTGTGAGACCTGAACAAGTGACTCAACCAGTCTGAACCCCAGTCTCCTTATCTTTAAAGTAGGGGTGATGATAATATCTACATCATAAAGTTTGAAGAAGTCTAAATGATACTTTGCACACTCACATGATTTCCTTTTCTCTCCTACAAGTTATAGTGCCATATATATATATATATATTTTTTTTTTATAAAACTTATGGAAAGCTTTTTGTACTTATGCATTCATTATACATACAAAATTTGGTTTATTTTTTAAATTATGTATGCAAATCGTAGATTGTATATTATCTGTAGATATAAAAGTACATTGAGTTATAAAAATATACTGTTTAGTTTTACATAAATAAATTTACTCATTTTTAAATTAAAATGTATATGACAAGATCTTTCATATGTAACAGGTGAGACTTGTTACACATATAGTAATTTGTGATGTTCTTGTCTTTTGTTCTTTTCCATTATAGGCTACCACAAAACCCTGAGCATAGCTCCCTGTGCTACACTGCAGGCCCCTGCTGCTCACCCACCCATGTACAGCACTAAGCATATGCCAATCCCAAACTCCCAAACTTCCTCCTTCCACTGTACCCTTTGATAACTACAAGCCTGCCCTCCATATCTGTGAGTCCATTTCTGTTTTGTAAATAAATTCATTTGTACCATCTTTTTATATAAATGATATCACATGATATTTGTCTTTCTCTGTCTCATTTTCTTAGTATGATCATCTCTAGGTCCAGCCATGTTGCTGCACATGGCATTATTTCATTCTTTTTCATGGCTAACATTAATACCATATCTTCTTCATCCACTCATCTGTCGATAGATATTTAGGTTGCTTCCATGTATTGGTTGCTGTAAACAGTGCTGCTGTGAACATTTGGGTGCATGTATCTTTTAGAATTATAGCTTTGTCTGGATATATGCCCAGGAGTGGGACTGCAGGGTCATGTGGTAGCCCTATTTTTAATTTTTAAAGGAACCTCCATAGTGTTTTCCATAGTGGCTATACCAATTTACATTCCCACCAGTAGTGTAGAAAGGTATTTTTTTTCCTCCATACCCTCTCCAACATTTATTATTTGTAGACTTTTTGATGATGGCCACTCTAACCAGTGTGAAGTGATACCTCATTGTAGATTTGTTTGCATTTCTCTAATAATTAGCAGTATTGAGCATCTTTTCATGTGCCTATTGGTATGTCTTCTTTGGAGAAATGTCTATTTAGGTCCTCTGCACATATTTTGATTGGATTTTTTTTTTTATATATTAAGTTGTACAAGCTCTTTGTATATTTGGGGAGATCAACTCCTTGTCACTCGCATCGTTTACAAATATTTTCTTTCTCCCAGACCATAGGGTGTCTTTTCATTTTCTTGATGATTTTCTTTAATGTGCAGATGTTTTTGAGTTTAATTAGGTCTCATTTGTTTATTCTTTTAGTTAGTTTATGTGTTTATTTATTTTTGGTTGCACCAGGTCTTCACTGATGTGCATGGGCTTTCTCTGGTTGCAGTGAGTGGAGGCTACTCTTCGTTTCCGTGCACCGGCTCCAGGCACGCAGGCTTCAGGCGCTGCAGCACGTGGGCTCAGAAGTTGTGGCTCATGGACTTTAGCTACCTGCAGCATGTGGGATCTTCTTAGACTAAGGATCACAGCCCTGTCCCTTGCGATTGGAGGGCAGATTCTTATCCACTGTACCACCAAGGAAGTCCCTCATGTATTTATTTTTGTTTCCATTACTCTAGGAGACAGATGCAAAAAGAATATTTCTGCAATTTATAATATGTCAAAGAGCATTCTTTTAGTGAAGATTTAGTTGTTTATTTAGGCTGTGGTGTGACTTTGTTGCTGCACGCAGGCTTTCTCTAGTTGTGGCAAGCGAGGACTACTCTCTGGTTGAGGTGCACGGGGTTCTCTCTGCAGTGGCTTCTCTTGTTGCAGAGCAGGGAAGCTCGATGCATGGGTTTCAGCTGTTGCAGTATATGGGCTCAGGAGTTGTGGCTCATGGGCTCTAGAGCACAGGCTTGGTAACTGTGACACATGAGATTAGTTGCTCCATGGCATGTGGGTCTTCCTGGACCAGGGATCAAACTGGTGTACCTTGACTTTCAGGGTGGATTCTTAACCACTGGACCACCAAGGAAGCCCAAGGGTGTTCTGACTATGTTTTCCTCTAGGAATTTTATCTTACATTTAGCTCTTTAATCCATTTTGAGTTTACTTTTGTATATTGTGTTAGATTATGTTCTAATTTTATTCTTTTACATGTAGCTGTCCAGTCTTCCCAGCAGCACTTACTGAAGACAAAGTCTTTTCTTTATTGTGTTTTCTTACCTCCTTTGTTATAGATTAACTGACCATGGTGCATGGGTTTATTTCTGGGCTTTCTATCCTGTTGCATTGATCCATATGTTGGTCTTTGTGCCAGTACCATACTGTTCTAATTACTGTAGCTTTGTAGTATAGTCTGAAGTCAGGGAGCATGGCTCCTCTGGCTCTGTTCTTCTTTCTCAAGATTGTTTTGGCTATTCAGGGTCTTTTGGGTTTCTATATAAATTAAAAAGTTTTGTTCTAATTCTGTGAAAAATTCCATCAGTAATTTAATAGAGATTGTGTTAAATCTGCAGACTGCCTCAGATGGAATGGTCATTTTAATTACTGCAAGTGTAATTTTTTAAAACTGCAGTATAATTGATATATAACACTATATGTTAGGTGTACAACATAATGTAAACCTAAATATTTGTATACACTGCAAAATGATCACCAGAACTAGTCTAGTTATCATCTGTATCCATAAAAAGCTACAAAATTTTTTTCTTGTGATGAGAACTTTTAAGATTTAGTCTCTTAGCAACATTCAGATATTCAATATAATATTTTGGCTGTAGTCACCATGCTGTACACTATATTCCCATGACTTTTTATTTAATAGTTAGAAATCTGTAACTTTTGATCCCCTTCACACATGTTCCCCACCACTCCCCAGCAATCCATCTTCCCCTTGGCAACCACCAATCTGTTCTCTCTATCTATGAGTTTTGTTTTGTTTGTTCATCTGTTTTGTTTTTCAGATCCCACATGTAAGTGAAATCATCCATCATTTGTCTTTCCCTGTTTTACTTATCTCACTTAGCACAAAACCTTCAAGGTCCATCCCTGTTGTCCCAAATAACAAAATTTTCTTTTTATGACTGAGTAGTATTCCATTGAGGGTGTGTGTGTGTGTGTTTGTGTGTGTGTGTGTGTGTCTGTCTGTCTGTCTGTGTGAAAACATCTTCTTTACTCATTTATATATCAATGGACACTTAGGTCGTTTACATAGCTTGGCTATTGTAAATAATGCTACAGTGAACAGAGGAGTGCATATTTCTCTTCCAATTAGTTTGTTTTCTTCAGTTAAATACTCAGAAGTGCACTGATCTCCTTCACATGTGACCTAGGTGCTTTTCAAACTGCTGCTTTTGCACTGGGTCCTGGAGTTAGTGAGCACTCTAACAGCAGAATTTCAGGTCCTTATAGCTCTTTGGGCCTCTAGGACACAAACCTTGTTGGTTTTAAAAGCCAGGTATTTGGGAGGCTTGTCTCTCTGGTGCAGGTCCCAAGGGTTGAGGTGACGGATGTGGGACACAAACCTCAGTCCTCAGGAGAAGTCCCATTTTTGTGAGCTAACCTCCCAACCATGGTTGGCTGCACTGGGTGGACAGGAGACACATTTGCAGAGATTGTATCTCTCCCTCTCCTACCCGCCCCAGCGTGGCTCTCTTATCCTTTTTTGTGGAGGAGCAGTTCAGCTAGTTTTCAGGTCTTTTTCAACGGGAGCTATTCTATATGTAGCTGTAGACTTGGTGTGTCTGTGGGAGGAGGTGAGTTCAGGGTCTTACTCTGTGGCCATCTTGAACTGCCTCCTGAGTGGCTCAGCATCTTACACTTACCAGGCTTGCAGAAAACTGCACCTGGGGTTAAGAGCGCCTTCTGTGCTGGCCAGTAATTTGTTCCTTTTTCTCTTTTGTTTCAGTTTGGGGTTTTTTTAATTGAGGTGTGAAAGTGACAGTGTTAGTCACTCAGTCCTGTCTGACTTTTGTGACCTCATGGCCTGTAGCCACCAGGCTTTTCTGTCCATGGAATTCTCCAGGCAAGAATACTGGAATAGGTTGCCATTCCCTTCTCCAGGGGATCTTCCCAACCCAGGGATCTAACCTGGGTCTCCTGCATGGCAGGCAGATTCTTTAGCATCTGAGCCACTAGGGAAGCTTTGGTTTGGGTTTTTTTTTTTGATGTATAATATTGTGTAAGTTACAGGTATACAATAGAGTGATTCACAGTTTTTTTAAGGTTATACTCCATTTGTAGTTATCATAAGATGTTGGCTATATTCCCCATATTGTACAACATATTCTTGTAGCTTATTTTGTACATAATAGTTTGTACCTCTTAATCCCTACTGCTGTATTGCCCCTCCCATTTCCCCACTGCTGCTGCTAAGTCACTTCAGTCATGTCCGACTCTGTGCAACCCCATGGACTGCAGCCTACCAGGCTTCTCTGTCCATGGGATTCTCCAGGCAAGAACACTGGAGTGGGTTGCCATTTCCTTCTCCAATGCATGAAAGTGGAAAGTGAAAGTGAAGTCACTCAGTCGTGTCTGACTCTTAGTGACCCCATGGATTGCAGCCTACCAGGCTCCTCCATCCATGGGATTTTCTGGGCAACAGTACTGGAGTGGGGTGTCATTGCCTTCTCCACTGGTAACCACTAATTTGTTCTCTGTATCTATGAGTCTGCTTCTTTTTTGTTTTACTCACTAGTTTGTTTTACTTTTAGATTCCATGTATGTGATGATGTAAGTTATTTGTTTTTCTCTGTCTGACTTATTTCACTTAGCATAATATCCTCCAAGCCCATCCATGTTGATGCAAATGGCAAATTTTCATTCTTTTCATGGTTGAGTAGTATTCCATTGTATATATGTACCACATATATCTGTTGGTACATATATACATCGTCCATTCATCTGTTGATAAACACAGGTTTCTTCCATATCTTGGCAACTGTAAATAATGCTGCTGTAAACATTGGGGCACATATAGCTTTTAGAATTAGTATTTTTTTTTCAGATATATATACCTAGGAGAGGAATTTCTGGGTCATAAGGTAGTTCTTAGTCTTTTGAAAAACCTCCATACTGTTTTCCATAGTAGCAACACCAGTTTACATTCCCACCAGCAGTGTCCAAGGGTTCTCTTTTATCCACATCCTCACTGACATTCATTATTTATATTCATTTAGATGATGGCCATTCTGATAAGTGTGAGGTGATATCTCACTGTCGCCTTGATTTGCATCACCCTGATAATTAGCAATGTTGAGCATCTTTTCGTGTGCCTGTTGGCCATCTGCATTTCTTCTTTGGAAAAATGTCTATTCGGTCTTCTACCCATGTTCAAATCAGGTTGTTTGCTGCTTTTAAACAGACTTAGCAGGATCCAGAGGCCAGGGCTGATATGGTCTCATTATTCCCTGCCCCTCAGAGGATGAACTGTGTTAATGAAGTAAAATTAAAGTGGAAAAATGTCTCTTTTCCATATCACCATTAAGCTATTGTGTTTTTCTTACTTACTGTCGCCAGTAATACTTTATTAACTATGAATTATAATTCATGGTAATTCCCCCCTCTTTCTCCACTCAGTTTGCCAGATAAAAGAGTTGCATAAAGCTACAAACCAGCCTGCTGGCTTCTTGAGACTATAGATATGAAACTGTTTCCTGCAGCTTTGAACATCAGAAGAATTTAACAGCTTTTGTGAATCTAGTACTGGTGCTCATTTTTAAGCTGGGAGCAAACATATAAATCACGTGCAGCACAGTGTACCTGTCTTTAGAAAGCTGTTTACTGTCATGTATATTTATTAGTATCCCATGGTTTCAGGCAATATGTTTTCTTTGCCCTATCCTACTTTTTCTCTATGCACACACACAAATTCCTGTACCAAAGCTGCTCTGATTTGTCCCAAAACACAGCCTTCGGGGATGGTTATTTTCCCACATACATCCTTGTGCAGTTGCTGTTAATCGTATCTTAAATAGACTGGATCTTTTCCTGTCCTTGCATGTTTACAGTTCTCCTTTTTCCACTTGTTAAGAACTGGGAAGGGTCTGAGATTTCATCCTGTTTGCAAGCTAACAAGTCCACACGCCACAGTTTCGTGAATGCTATCAGAAGGTGCGAGACTCCTGAGGCAGAGAAAGTGTTATAATACTCACAGCAATGGCAGCAGCCAGAGTATTCACATGTGTGCTGCTTCCTCAAGTCCCCGTTCCTGCAGGGTGCCATGCAGAAGTCTAGCTTGATACCCGCACGTGCCGTGGATTGCATTACAGGAGAGGAATCCTATCGTCGAGGAATCCAAATCTTTTATAATGGGTGGTAATCCTGAGTGACCTTTGCCCCAAGGATAGACATGGTCTTGTTTATACTGGAGAGTAGGCATCTTGCCCTTTGCTCTGAAGGGAGATACCCTCTCTACCTTGCAAGGCTGTCTGTTCTATAAACATCCTCGAAAAGAGTTCCAGGCAAAGACAGTCAGTGCCTCTGCTCACAGACACGCAGGCATGCAAGAATAGCACACAGAATTATCTTCCAACACCACCAAAGCTTTTTCTTCATGGACCTGTGTTATATTTTATTAGTGTTTTCAATACATGCTTTTATTTTTTTTTTTAATTTTATTTTATTTTTAAACTTTACATAACTGTATTAGATTTGCCAAATATCAAAATGAATCCGCCACAGGTTTACATGTGTTCCCCATCCTGAACCCTCCTCCCTCCTCCCTCCCCATTCCATCCCTCTGGGTCGTCCCAGTAAAGTTAACATGGATTTAGTTCTATGAACATGTAATCCCCAAATCAAGTGGGCCTTAGGAAGCATCACTACGAACAAAGCTAGTGGAGGTGATGGAATTCCAGTTGAGCTATTTCAAATCCTAAAAGATGATGCTGTGAAAGTGCTGCACTCAATATGCCAGCAAGTTTGGAAAACTCAGCAGTGGCCACAGGACTGGAAAAGGTCAGTGTTCATTCCAATCCCAAAGAAGGGCGATGCCAAAGAATGCTCAAACTACGGCACAATTGTACTCATCTCACATGCTAATAAAGTAATACGCAAAATTCTCCAAACCAGGCTTCAGCAATACGTGAACCATGAACTTCCAGATGTTCAAGCTGGTTTTAGAAAAGGCAGAGGAGCCAGAGATCAAATTGCCAACATCCGCTGGATCACTGAAAAAGCAAGAGAGTTCCAGAAAAACATCTATTTCTGCTTTACTGACTATGCCAAAGCCTATGACTGTGTGGATCACAATAAACTGTGGAAAATTCTGAAAGAGATGGGAATACCAGACCACCTGACCTACCTCTTGAGAAACCTGTATGTGCAGGTCAGGAAGCAACAGTTAGAACTGGACATGGAACAACAGACTGGGAAAGGAGTACGTCAAGTCTGTATATTGTCACCCTGCTTATTTAACTTATATGCAGAGTACATCATGAGAAACGCTGGGCTGGATGAAGCACAGGCTAGAATCAAGATTTCTGGGAAAAATATCAATAACCTCAGATATGCAGATGACACCACCCTTATGGCAGAAAGTGAAGAAGAACTAAAGAGCCTCTTGATGAAAGTGAAAGAGGAGAGTGAAAAAGTTGGCTTAAAGCTCAACATTCAGAAAACAAAGATCATGGCATTCAGTTCCATCAGTTTCAGTTCAGTCGCTCAGTCGTGTCCAACTCTTTGCAACCCCATGAATTGCAGCACTCCAGGCCTCCCTGGCCATCACCAACTCCTGGAGTTCACGCAAACTCACGTCCATCGAGTTGGTGATGCCATCCAGCCATCTCATCCTCTGTCATCCCCTTCTCCTCCTGCCCCCAATCCCTCCCAGCATCAGAGTCTTTTCCAATGAGTCAACTCTTTGCATGAGGTGGCCAGAGTACTGGAGTTTCAGCTTTAGCATGAGTCCTTCCAAAGAACACCCAGGACTGATCTCCTTTAGAATGGACTGGTAGGATCTCCTTGCAGTCCAAGGGACTCTCAAGAGTCTTCTCCAACACCACAGTTCAAAAGCATCAATTCTTCAGTGCTCAGCTTTATTCTACAGCTCAGCTTTATTATACAGTCCAACTCTCACATCCATACATGACTAGTGGAAAAACCATAGTCTTGACTATGTAAAGTGAAGTGAAGTGGCTCAGTCGTGTCCGACTCTTTGCGACCCCATGGACTGTAGCCTACTACGCTCCTCTGTCCATGGGATTTTCCAGGCAAGAGTACTGGAATGGGTTGCCATTTCTTTCTCCAGAGGATCTTCCTAACCTAGGGATCGAACCCAGGTCTCCCGCACTGTAGGCAGACGTTTTACCGTCTGAGCCACCAGGGAAGTCTTTGTCCTGGTCCCATAGTCTTGACTAGATGGACCTTTCTTGGCAAAGTAATAGCTCTGCTTTTGAATATGCTATCTAGGTTGGTCATAATTTTCTTTCCAAGGAGTAAGCATCTTTTAAGTTCATGGCTGCAGTCACCATCTGCAGTGATTTTGGAGCCCCCAAAAATAAAGTCTGCCACTGTTTCCACTGTTTCCCCATCTATTTCCCATGAAGTGATGGGACCAGATGCCATGATCTTCGTTTTCTGAATGTTGAGCTTTAAGCCAACTTTTTCACTCTCCTCTTTCACCTTCATCAAGAGGCTTTTTAGTTCCTCTTCACTTTCTGCCATAAGGGTGGTGTCATCTGCATATCTGAGGTTATTGATATTTCTCCCGGCAATCTTGATTCTAGCCTGTGCTTTTTCCAGCCCAGCGTTTCTCATGACGTATTCTGCATATAAGTTAAATAAGCAAGGTGACAATATACAGCCTTGATGTACTCCTTTTCCTATTTGGAACCAGTTTGTTGTTCCATGTCCACTTCTAACTATTGCTTCCTGACCTGCACATACAGGTTTCTCAAGAGGCAGGTCAGGTGGTCTGGTATTCCCATCTGTTTCAGAATTTCCCAGAGTTTATTATGATCCATCACTTCATGGCAAATAGATGGGTAAACAGTGGAAACAGTGGCTGACTTTAATTTTGGGGGCTCCAAAATCACTGCAGATGGTGATTGCAGCCATGAAATTAAAAGATGCTTATTCCTTGGAAAGAAAGTTATGACCAACCTAGACAGCATAGTAAAAAGCAAAGACATTTCTTTGTCAACAAAGGTCAGTCTAGTCAAGGCTGTGGTTTTTCCAATAGTCGTGTATGGATGTGAGAGTTGGACTATAAAGAAAGCTGAGCACTGAAGAATTGATGCTTTTGAACTGTGGTGTTGGAGAAGACTCTTGAGAGTCCCTTGGACTGCAAGGAGATCCAGCCAGTCCATTCTACAGGAGATCAGTCCTGGGTGTTCATTGGAAAGACTGATGGTGAAGCTGAAACTCCAATACTTTGGCCACCTGATGGGAAGAACTGACTCATTTGAAAAGACCCTGAACCTGGGAAAGATTGAGGGCTGGAGGAGAAGGTGACGACAGAGGATGAGATGGGATGGCATCACCGACTCAATGGACATGAGTTTGGGTATACTCTGGGAGTTGGTGATGGACAGGGAGGCCTGGCATGCTGCAGTTCATGGGGTTGCAAAGAGTTGGACACAACTGAGTGATCTGAACTGAATCCTCAAATCACATAAGTCAACCCTTGCAAAGGAATACCTCATGCATCTTTTTTTTAACTGAGTTAAAATCGCAGTTTTTAACTTCTGCTTAATTTGCTTAACCTCTGTGTGCTTCAATTTCCTTATATGTATAATGAATTAAATAATAGTATCTATTTGTTGAATAGATTAAGTAAGATAATCCAACAACAAGTTGCTGAATAAGTGAAATGAGATTGTCCATCTTTAGCACAGAGCCTAGTAAACATTAAGTACCCATTGTTCAATAAATATTAGCTTTCATTAGAACTGGATACAAGTGCAGCTTGATGAGAAGTACTTAAAACACCTCATTCACTAAATCAACACCACTGGGGCCATTGCCATATGTACCTTGGGGTGCTGTTTTGCTTTTTGTTGCTATTGAAGCATGTATCAGGAATCCACGTGTGTGTGCTAAATCACTTTAGTCATGTCCGACTCTTTGCAACCCTATGGACTGTAGCCTGCCAGGCTACTCTGTCCATGGGATTCTTCAGGAGAGAATACTGGAGTGGGTTTGCATGCCCTCCTCCTGGGGATCTTCCTGGCCCAGGGATCAAACCCATTCTCTTATGTCTCCTGCATTGGAAGGCAGGTTCTTTTCCACCAGTGCCACCTGGGAAGCCGCAATAGGTGGAGATAAAAGGAAGTAACATTTTTGGAGAACTATTATGTGTGTTCGGAGAAGGCAATGGCACCCCACTCCAGTACTCTTGCCTGGGAAATCCATGGACAGAGGAGCCTGGTAGGCTGCAGTCCATGGGGTCGCTAAGAGTTGGGCACGACAGAAGAGACTTAGCAGTAGCATTATGTGTTTTAGGTCTATTATTTGATGTAGTGCTTCCATGAATTATTTAAGTCATTCTTCGTAGAAGATGTCATTTAAATCACCTTTTAAAGAAGGCATCATTTTACAAAAGTGTAGGCTGAGACTCATTTATTATCAAGGTCATACAGCTTATAAATGGAGGAGCAGAAGTCAAACCCTGTCTGACTAGTATGACTGTGCCTTTTTAATTTTTAACCATCCAATCTTACTTTCTTCAGTGATCTCCCTGTCTTTGGTGGTTTAGTCACCAAGTCGTGTTCAACTCTTGCGACCCCATATACTGTAGCCTGCCAGGCTCCTTTGTCCGTGGGGTTCTCCAGGCAAGAATAATGGAGTGGGTTGCCATTGCCTTCTCCAGGGGATCTTCCCAACCCAGGAATCAAACTCAGGTCTCCTGCCTTGCAGGTAGATTCTTTACCAACTGAGCTACAAGGGAAGCCCATCTTTAGGACAATAATATATACAACCTGCTAGGTTTGAGCTACACTTGTGGCCTAAATGCCACTTTTTATACCACAGCCTATTGCCAGATGCATAGGTCCAATAAACATGTTTTTCTCAGTCATTTTGAATATATGATTCCTGGTTTTGGTGGCTTTCAAATCTCTCTCAGGAACCTTAATGACAGAGTGACATCTTTGAGAAATGCAAGCATGACCACTTCTGTAGTATGTTGGCTTTTTTGAGAGCCATTAAACAAATTATAAAAGTAAATTATAATAAGCCTGCAATAATTAAAAAACTCTCATTCAGGTAAATCCTACAAACTCCTTTTAACTTTGGAAGAGAGATTCCTAATGCTACACTAAAACAAACAAAGGTAAAAGCATGCCTTTTTAACAGTTCCAAAGGAATTTTCTTTCTTAGCAACTCTGCTCAGAAAATCGATTATACACTCTTTAAAGAACCTCAGAAAAAATCAGGCTGTGGAAAATAATGATTGCTTCCTAACACTGGAGTAAGGTTTGCTATAGATTTGCTGCAGAATTAAGATCCTGTGTTTCCTAAAATCTTTATAGACAGTAGTGAACCAAATCAGAAGTTTTCTGAAATAATGCTTCCAGGTCTCTCAGAAATTCACCACATCAAGAAAACTCCAAAATAAAAAATTTTAAATGTCTGATAGAAGGGTTCAGGCAAATGTCCCAGAACTGCCTGAGGATATTTAGAATTCATATATAATCTTAAACATACATGAACCGGGAAAAGTACTAATAGAAACTATTCTGGTACAATAATTGAAAGTAATCATATAGTCCCTGAAAATAATAAATTGATACTATAGGGAAAGCCAGCCAACCAACATAACACACAGAATAAGTGAATGAAAAAAACTTTGCAGCCTTTCATTGCTAACGTTGTTGAATCCAGACCCCACCCTCGCTCACACTGGTCACTCTTGGTTACTATTAAAACAACTTCATACATGATCTACTCTTGTTGTTGTTGTTGTTGTTCTGCCTCCTTTAAATTTTTTAGAGGGAATAAACAGTAGCTATATAACATGGTCTTGTGAGAAAACTAGAACACAAAGCCATGAAATGAAGAATTTGACTCTGTCAGCCTGTTAAGCTTTCCCTAGGAGTTCAATTACCGTATCGGCTTTTATCTGTTCCACCCAGCATCTACTGAGAACATCAGCTATATGGACTACCACCTAGATACTTGGCCGTTTTGTTACTTCGTGTTTATCTGAAATCCTCTCAAGGATTTCAGTAAAGATTTTTTTCTGTTCCATACCACTGCCATTTGTAAGAAAGTCTTATTTTACTTGAATGAGACAGTGAGTGAAAAGAAAGTGAAGTCGCTCAGTCGTGTCTGACTCTTTGCGACTCCATGGACTGGAGCCTACCAGGCTGTTCCGTCCATGGGATTTTCCAGGCGAGAGTAGTGGAGTGGGTTTCCAGTGCCTTCTCCAGGAGATCTTCCTGACCCAGGGGTTGAACCCAGGTCTCCCGCATTGCAAGCAAATGCTTTACCATGAGTAGTCACTTATTTTCTCAGGAATGTACTCTTCCTCTAATGTAGTCTGTGGCTACTGCTAAACATTTCTGTGACTTTCAGACACCTTTTTCATACCCATAACTTCTCTGTCCCTTTCATACAATGTACTTAGTATTTTAATTTGAGTGTCTTGGAATCAAGGCTCATTCCTAGAGCTTGTTTAAAATCTGGGCTGTTTTTAATTTATGAGTAGTTTAAGATTATATATGAGTTTCTCTTTGCACTGAGTTATGAAGTAAAGACTGAGATTCAAACAATGTAATAAAAAGTCTTTTAACATTTTCCTTTGATTCATCGATGTGATCCAGAGCCTCACGTGTACATATCCGTAGAAACTTTCATTTTAGGAGAATTTTTTCAGTACCCCTAACATCTTAAAAGTTAGTCACTCAGACACCACCCACCTGCCCTCTGACACCTTCTTCCTGATTGAAAGAGGCATTTATGTATATGAGTCACCTCCTGCCAGCTTCACAGGAATTTCATAGAAGCAGTCTGCCTACTAGCTTGGCCTGAGGACAGAAAATCACGCTTTGTATCAATGTGAAAGCCACTCTTGCTTGTGGAAAGTCACAATTGGGCAGTTTTAAGACCGTAACTCTCAGGATATCCAGCCTTAATCTGTTCTCTGTAATATAAAGAGTGAACTTATAAATGCTATGCGTTCAACGGTTTGGTCTCAACTTCTTCCATTTTAAATACTTTTTTTGTGATTCATACTCAAGAAAGACTACATTTATATTATATATGTAATATACATATATGTGTGTGTGTGTATGTATGTATGTGTGTGTATATATATATATAGGGCTTTCCAGGTGGCTCAGTGGTAAAAAGCCTACCTGCCAATGCAGGAGATGTGGGTTCAATCCCTGGGTCAGGAAGATCTCCTGGAGGAGGAAATGGCAACTCACTCCAGTATTCTTGCCTGAAGATCCCCATAGACAGAGGATCCTGGCCAGGCTACAGTCCATGGGGTCACAAAAAGAGTGGGACACAACTCCGCAACTGAACAACAATATATATATGAATACACATATACGTATATAGAGAGAATATGAATGCAGGGAGAATGTAGATGAATAAGTAAACATACTAACAAAACACATTGTCTTTTCATACCAATACAAAAATAATAGTGTGGGAGGATTTAGAAGGTTAGATTTTAACACAAGGGAGACTGACCTTAACCATTCTCAACTAGGATGGGTGTCCCCAGGTACAACCTGTGGGATGTTGTCAGACATAAGGAAACTCACCATACTAGGGATAGTAGAGGAGAGTTTGAGTTGCATTATTTTCTTTCTTTGGTTTCACTTCCCACCCTTGTTTAAAGTGAAGTTGAAAGTAAGTGGAACTGTCTATAATAAAACCTTAGTCACCACTTGGGTTTTCTGTGAAAGTACCAGTCAAATTGCAGAAATGAGAGTCATCTAGGTGAGGTCCAATGCTAAGTATTTTTTTTTTTAATATTGAGAATAAAAATAATAGCAATGGGAGAAGTGGAAATAGTGTTTTAAACCATTCCTTATCAAAATCATACTATTCAGAATTTCATGAAAGCAGATTTTTAGGGTTATCTCCAGGGACGGGGGAGCCTGGTGGGCTGCCGTCTCTGGGGTCGCACAGAGTCGGACACGACTGAAGCGACTTAGCAGCAGCAGCAGCAGCAGTGACTAAAACCATGGTCAAAATAAAATGTTTTATTCCCTAAGTTGTTCCTAGGGCATCTAACTGTGAATGGCAAGCAAACTAGCATTCACAGAGTACAAATAAATATGAAACTCAAAATTATCTGAACGACTGGGTGGCCACTGCTGTGCTCAGCTGACTTGGGGTGGGGCATGGCCAGGGCATGCCCAGCTCTACCTCCTGCTGCTCACAGGACCTAAAGAAGCACTCTGCTCCTCTCAGTCCCATCAGCATTTTACAGTATTTCTTAGAATGCTAGTTTTACACGATCTGTAGTAACAAACGAACAAATTGTAATTTAGTGTTTGTCAGTTTTGTGTAACTTCATTAATCTCTGAAATGTTTACATGGAAACTAACACAAAGATTCTCCTTGTGTTTGCAAAGAGGGCCTTTCTAAAACCACTCTGAAGGCTGTGCATATTTTCATCTGTATTTTCAAACAGAGAGATAAAGAACAAAGTGGTTAGGAGCTTCCTTGCCACATCAGCTGTGCCTCAGTTGAGTTCACATATGAACTCACAGCCTCCATGTTCAGACTGTTGCTGACCGTCTGATAGTTAATGATGTTATTATGAGATTTTTTTACATAAGACAAACAAAAACTGGTATAGGTCACAACTGGTCTCTTCATCTAAGGAAACTGATTTTCATAGGTTCAGGGAATGAAAAGTTTAACTCCTATTTGGAATTTATGATATTGGAAGGCTCTGTGGAAAAAGAATATGTTTCAAAGCTTTTTGAAAATTTTTAATCAATCTTGCAGAAACAAGTTAAATAATTTGATTCGTAAATTCTCTCTTCCTTAGTAATGGGATATATATATATATATATATATATATGATTTCTTTAAGTCACTGCAGACAGTAATATAGAGCCTTTGGATTCTAGACAATTCTATCATTGACTAGGCTTTCATTTTAGTTTTATGTGAAATTATATTTATAAAGAAAAAATTTTCTACTAGGGAACTGAAGAGATGTTGTCCTGGACTCCTTCTGAGGTAGTAAGAGGATTCCCATCTATCTTATTTATTTACATCTGAAATTGGTCACCAAGAGCAAAAAACTATTTGATGACCTAAATAGAATAAATAACCTCAGTAAAGCTGAAAAAAGAAGAAAATAATGGCATGTTTCCCAACTTTAGAGTCAACCTACCAATTCGATACTGGATGCTTGGGGCTGGTGCACTGGGACGACCCAGAGGGATGGAATGGGGAGGGAGGAGGGAGGAGGGTTCAGGATGGGGAACACATGTATACCTGTGGCGGATTCATTTTGATATTTGGCAAAACTAATACAGTTATGTAAAGTTTAAAAGTAAAATAAAATTAAAAAAAAAAAATTTAAATCAAGCCTAGGATTTATTATTAGAAGAATGGTCTGAAGTCATAATGTCAAACAAATGTGACTTTCTGTTTAATAATTCAAAGACTAAAGCACCGAAGTCTGTGTTCTGTGCTTTGCCTTTGTGTATGAGAATCCCCCACGTCAGTCACACATCAGCATCTGGTGTGTGTTCCCAGTTTCTTTTCACAGGAGAGGCCATGACAGAGCCTTTTATTAAAAATTATATATGTAAGAATAAGAAGGGCTTCTTGTAACTAGGACCCCCATTGTTGACCCTGAGCTATGAAGAGTAAGACATGAACTTTGCAAACAAGGGTAGATGCAGAATGATAACCAGGAAAGAAAATCTAGTCAAAGAAGGCACATGTCAAGCCAACTCCATCCTGGAGATAAATGTCACCCTTCGGATAGTTGAAAGACCGTGCCTAGAGGAAAAGGCACAAAGGGTTAAAGGTTTAGAGCACCAATGGGAGAGACCACCTGCTACTCATACAAACGAGTGGAGCAACTGTATACTTCCAGCCTATGGAGCATTCATGGCCAAGGGATGAATGATCCTCATGGCATCGTCTCATGGGACCCTTTATTTTTCCATTAGGAATTAGAAGCCACCTAAACTACCTCCACCTCCACCCTCATACCCAGCACAGCCCTGCTGTGGCAGGACTTGGTGGGGCATTGAGCATTTCTTCATTTGATACCCCATTTCACAAAAAGTGAATGGGGAATATTTTAAAGAGTATGTTAAACTTTGAGAGCAAATCTGATTTGAAGTTTACTTCTGCTTTAAGACATTTTTTGAGATATTTACAAGCAACTGAAAGGCTCATTCTAAAATGGAATGGATTGCCCCATCTTATTAGACCCCTTGGGTTGAATATAAAGTCAGTAGCTGTGGGCCATTTAACTTTTCATTAATTGACTGTGGGTTCTTTGGCTTTTAATTAATTCAAACAGATGAATAAATGAACTTCCTGTTTACAAGATAAGCTTGAAATCATGCAAGGCTGGGAGAGCAATAGTAACAAACCACTATTTTTTTCATTAACAAGTAAACAATCTAAAATCATATGTTGAAATCTGCCAGTACTGTTTCTGATTTTTATCTTACCATTTATTTGAAACTTGTAACCTTTCATAACTTTATTCACTCAAAAAGAAGGAAAAAAATCAAGGAAGGAAGGAAATACTTCTCTTAGGTAAATTAACCAGAAATAAGTAATTTTCAGATGTCTTGTAAACTAGTTCCAGTATTTAAAGAGGCTTCTTTAGTATAAAATAATTCCGGGCCAAAATTCCAGAGTTTTATGAAGTTGAAGAGTTTTATGAAATGGTCTGACTGAATCAGCTATGAAAGATTAAAATAATGTATATGAATAATGTTTTTCAAATTTAATTTAAAAATTAATTTTTCTTGGTTTGGTTTTATAAATTAACATGAATAATTTAAACGATTCTTTTTTTTTTGGTAGGACTCATGTCAGTCTACACTTTCACTTTTTCACTTTCATACATTGGAGAAGGAAATGGCAACCCACTCCAGTGTTCTTGCCTGGAGAATCCCAGGGACGGGGGAGCCTGGTGGGCTGACGTCTATGGGGTCACACAGAGTCGGACACGACTGAAGCGACTTAGCAGCAGCAGCATGTCAGTCTATAGAGCAAAGTCCTGGGGGTATGAGGGCTCAGCAGTAATATGCTTATCCTTGTGATCAAAGATAGTGACCTCAGTGCAACAGTTTGAAAAATACCAGGCTTGGCCATCTCTTAAAATTTTTCCAGCTTCAGATTCTGTGATTCTCCTGTGTGATTCTCATTATTTATGATGCATTCTTAGTTCAGCCACAGGCAGAGGACTCTCTAGTCAAGTTTTGAGTGCCAGATATTTCCTGCTCTTCCCTGCTCTCTGAAGGAATTCAGAACCCACTCCATGAAAGAATCTCTGGATCTTTCCCCTTTCCAGTTGTAGTAATAGCTTCCCCTGCTCTGGCCACTGCTGCACAGTCCCCACAGAGCTAATACTAGCGCCCAAAGTAATGTGCATTTTTTAATTTTTATAATAATTTATTCCATTTTATATCTATCATTTTTTCCCTTTTAAACCACTTTATGTGGGTTGCCATTTCCTCCTCCAGGGGATCTTCCCAAGCCAGGGATCAAACCCATGTCTCTTATTTCTCCAGCATAGGCAGGAGGGTTCTTTACCACTAGCGCCACCTGGGAAGCCCCAGTGTTAAACATTCTTGTGATCATTTTAAGTCTTTTATTTTTTAGATTTAGGTTAAAGTATTAAAATTCTATCACGATTTTTATGTTCCAGACAGTGCTCTTTACACAAATGACATAATCCAAAACTTACAAGCCTATGAAATAGGTATTGAAACACAGTGTTTTTGAAATAAGAAAATTGAGGCTTAAGGAAAGGCCAGTGTGAAAAATTACTTAGTGTACTTGGAGTTGGGATTCAAGCCCAGGAACATTCCCTCCAGAAACCACACTATTATTTTTCTGAATAGCCTCACAATTAAAATATTGTCAGAAAGTCAGAGGAAGTCATCCTGGTAGCTTGACTTGGCTTGAGGTCTTTGTCAGATGTTAGACCATTTCTGTTTCTGGTCTCGTCAAGACAACTGGCCTTTTCTCTCCATCTTTAGAGCTTCTCTTCTTCTTTTTGCTTTTACTGCATTTCAAAGAAGCTGGACTGGTCCAAATAATTTTTTCTCAATTTCAGTTCCAACTTTCGCTAAAGAATTGCACTTTTGCTTCAGCTCAAACTACCCTAAATTTCAATTCAGGAGCATCCATTCATTCATTTATTTATTCAACAAATATTTATGAGTAGCTACTACATATCAGGCAGTGGGCAGTCTTCATACAGGCCAAGTCCTTGCTCTCATGTTCCTTATGTTCAGTGGGAGTGCTGCTAAGTCACTTCAGTCGCATCCGACTCTGTGCGACCCCATAGACTGCAGCCCACCAGGCTCCTCCGTCCCTGGGATTCTCCAGGCAAGAACACTGGAGTGGGTTGCCATTTCCTTCTCCATCAGTGGGAGTAGACAACAATAAACAAACATATGGCACAACACAGTAGGCATGACAGTGCTGCAGAGAATAGTGGAGGGGAGAGGGGATAGCAAAGTATGGGCCTCGGGGTGCGGGTGTGTTGTTGCAAAGTTTAAAAGGAGGGCCAGGGAACGCTTCTTCAATAAGGTAATATTTGAGCAGAGACATAAAAGAAATGTGAATCAAAAATGTGCCTGTATGGGGAAGAGAGAAAGAACAGCAAAAACAAAGGCCCAGATGCCGGAAGAAGCTTAGAGTTTTTCCCTGACAATAAGAGAGCCTGTGGGCTAGAGCTGAGAAAAATGAGTTGATGCCTGAAATTGCTTGACTCATCTGTAAGTCATTCAAGAATGTCATTTGACTTTAAAAATACAAATCGTTTCCCAGAAAACTTATTTTAGACAATATTAATATTTTTATACATTGCTTAGGACTTTAAAGAGACTTTTCTCAGATATTATCTCATTTTCTCCTTAAAACTTCCTATGACTGACTGGTAAGTCTAATTTGATTATCCCAGCAACTACCATAGGACATAAAATATAGTAGGCACTCAGTGAATGTATATTGAATTAATAAGTTGAGTTATGGAATCAATGGGACAACTTTGTCAACCTTATCATATTCCTTTTTATGGACCACTGATTGGGTTATGGAGAAGGCAATGGCACCCCACTCCAGTACTCTTGCCTGGAAAACCCCATGGACAGAGGAGCCTGGTAGGCTGCAGTCCATGGGGTCGCAACTGAGCGACTTCACTTTCAATTTTCACTTTCATGCATTGGAGAAGGAAAGGGCAACCCACTCCAATGTTTTTGCCTGGAGAATCCCAGGGATGGGGGAGCCTGGTGGGCTGCCGTCTATGGGGTCACACAGAGTCAGACACGACTGAAGTGACTTAGCAGCAGCAGCAGATTGGGTTATAATGTAGGGAAGCCTTACAAGCTATGGTGATGTCTCAGGTCATTTGCCTCCACCATAATATATATGTGTATTTATTTTTTGTAGTAATTTATGCTTTTTCTATATAACTCTTCCATTAAGTTCTTCAGCACTTTTTCCTGTAGTTAGTTTCCATAACTTCAAATTTATCTAATCTGCCATATTCTTGGAATTCATTTCATAACACTTATCACAACCTATAATGTAAAAGTGATTCTAAGTGAGAGCATGAAACATTTTTTAATAAGTTCAATATTATTAATTCATGCTTCCTGTTGTTTTGACTTCATCTTTTTTATTTATACATTTACAGTTAGTCTCTAGTCGACTAAGTTGCTAAGCAAAGTATGTACTTGTGTCTTTACCCTAGCTTTCATTTAAAAAAAAAGAAAACTTATAGAGCATTTCAGTCCAAAGGAACCAGACAGGTTCTGTGGTCTGATCTAAAGCCACACTCTGAGTTTCCGTGTGGGGTCACATTGGACCTTGTTACCTGAAGCACCCACAGGTTATCTGAGCTCTACTTCAGTTCAGTTCAGTCGCTCAGTCGTGTCCAACTCTTTGTGACATCATGAATTGCAGCATGCCAGGCCTCCCTTTCCATCACCAACTCCCGGAGTTCACTCAAACTCATGTCCATCGAGTCGGTAATGCCATCCAGCCATCTCATCCTCTGTCGTCCCCTTTTCCTCTTGCCCCCAATCCCTCCCAGCATCAGAGTCTTTTCCAATGAGTCAGCTCTTCGCATGAGGTGGCCAAAGTACTGGAGTTTCAGCTTCAGCATCAGTCCTTCCAAAGAACACCCAGGACTGATCTCCTTCAGAATGGACTGGTTGGATCTCCTTGCAGTCCAAGGGACTCTCAAGAGTCTTCTCCAACACCACAGTTCAAAAGCATCAATTCTTCCGTGCTCAGCCTTCTTCACAGTCCAACTCTCACATCCATACATGACTACTGGAAAAACCATAGCCTTGACTAGATGGACCTTTGTTAGCCCTCACCAAAGCAACAGTTCCTGACCCATGTTAACGATGTGCCCACTTTGTGCAACAGAATTCCTGTGTCCTCTTCATGGAAGCCATCACGTCTGTTGACTCTTTAGTTGTCCTACAAAAAATGTCAAATGTTGCTCCTTACTCTTCTGGTTGGGTAGTATCGTGGCATTACCTCCATTCAGTTATTCTTTCACTCACTCAACAAGGCGCTATTCGGAGCCCACCACGTGCCAGGCACTGCTTTGGGCACTGCAGGTCCAGCATCATAAATACAGATGTCATATCTACTCTCTTGCAAAGCTAAATGAATGATTCTAGAAGGGGAGAGGGAATGAATGATTATAAATAATAATAGTAATATAATAAATTTTGTGAAGAAAAAAAATAAACTAGGGAAACCAGATAACAATGATCTGTTTAAAAGAGTGTAGTTAACAGCCACTATGGAAAACAGTAAGGAGATTCCTCAAAAGACTAAATTAGAACTACCATATGATCCAGCAATCCCATTCCAGGGTATATATCTGAAGAAAAATGAAAATACAATTTGAAATGATATATACACTCCAAGGTTCATAGCAGCATTATGTACAATTGCCATACTATAGAAGCAACCTAAAGTATCCTTTAACAGATGAATGGATAATGAAGATATGGTGTGTGTGTACACACAATGGACTACTCAGTTCAGTTCAGTCACTCAGTCGTGTCCAACTCTGCGACCCCATGAATTGCAGCATTCCAGGCCTACCTGTCCATCACCAACTCCCGGAGTTCACTCAGACTCATGTCCATCAGGTCAGTGATGCCATCCAGCAATCTCATCCTCTGTTGTCCCCTTCTCCTCCTGCCCCCAATCCCTCCCAGCATCAGGGTCTTTTCCAATGAGTCAACTCTTCACATGAGGTGGCCAAAGTATTGGAGTTTCAGCCTCACCATCAGTCCTTCCAATGAACACCCAGGACTGGTCTCCTTTAGAATGGACTGGTTGGATCTCCTTGCAGTCCAAGGGACTCTCAAGAGTCTACTCTGCTGCTACTCCAACACCACAGTTCAAAAACATCAATTCTTTGGCACTCAGCTTTCTTCACAGTCCAACACTCACATCCATACATGACCACAGGAAAAACCATAGCCTTGACTAGATGAACCTTTGCTGGCAAAGTAATGTCTCTGCTTTTGAATATGCTATCTAGATTGGTCACAACTTTCCTTCCAAGGAGTAAGCGTCTTTTAATTTCATGGCTGCAGTCACCATCTGCAGTGATTTTGGAGCCCAAAAAAATAAAGTCTGACGCTGTTTCCACTATTTCCCCATCCATTTCCCATGAAGTGATGGGACCAGATGCCATGATCTTCGTTTTCTGAATGTTGAGCTTTAAGCCAACATTTCACTCTCCTCTTTCACCTTTATCAAGAGGCTTTTTAGTTCCTCTTCACTTTCTGCCATAAGGGTGGTATCATCTACATATCTGAGGTTAATGATATTTCTCCTGGCAATCTTGATTCCAGCTTGTGCTTCTTCCAGCCCAGAGTTTCTCATGATGTACTCTGCATGTAAGTTAAATAAGCAGGGTGACAATATACAGACTTGACATACTCCTTTTCCTATTTGGAACCAGTCTGTTGTTCCATATCCAGTTCTAACGGCTGCTTCCTGACCTGCATATAGATTTCTGAAGAGGCAGGTCAGGTGGTCTGGTATTCCCATCTCTTTCAGAATTTTCCACAGTTTATTGTGATCCACACAGTCAAAGGCTTTGGCACAGTCAATAAAGCAGAAATAGATGTTTTTCTGGAACTCTCTTGCTTTTTCCATGATCAGCGGATGTTGGCAATTTGATCTCAGGTTCCTCTGCCTTTTCTAAAACCAGCTTGAACATCTGGAAGTTCACGGTTCACATATCAATGAAGCCTGGCTTGGAGAATTTTGAGCATTACCTTACTAGCGTGTTAGATGAATGCAATTGTGCGGTAGTTTGAGCATTCTTTGGCATTGCCCTTCTTTGGGATTGGAATGAAAACTGACCTTTTCCAGTCCTGTGGCCACTGCTGAATTTTCTAAATTTGCTAGCATATTGAGTGCAGCACTTTCACAGTATCATCTTTCAAGATTTGAAATAGCTCAACTGGAATTCCATCACCTCCACTAGCTTTGTTCATAGTGATGCTTTCTAAGGCCCACTTGACTTCACATTCCAGGATGTCTGGCTCTCAGAGAGTCATCACACCATCATGATTATCTGGGTCATGAAGATCTTTTTTGTACAGTTCTGTATTCTTGCCACCTCACAATGGACTACTACTCAGCCATAAATAAAGAGTGAAATCTTGCCATTTGCAGCAACTTCTATGAACTTGGAGGGTATTGGGTTTTGTGAAGTAGCTCAGACAGAGGAGGACAAATACTGTATGTTTTCACTTATATGTGGAATCTTAAAAATAAAACAAATGAGTATAACAAAACAGAAACAAACTTATAGATACAGAAAACATACTAGTGGTTACCAGAGGGGAGAGGGGTGGAGGAAAGGTCAAGAAAAGGGTAGGGAATTAACAGGTATATATATAAGTATGTAATGTACAGCACAGGGAATATAGCTAATATTTCATAATAACTTTAAATGGAGTATAAGCTATAAAAATATCAAATTACTGTGTTGTACACCTGAAACTAATATAACATTGTAAATCAACTCTTCAGTGAAAAAGGGGGTAGGGAAGGTCTCACCGAGGGGATGATATTTAAGCAGAGATCTAGTGGAGGTGAGGAAGTAAACCACATGAATATCTGAGCAAAGTATATCTTTGAAGAGGAAATAGCAAGACTAAGGACCTTGAAGTGAGAATACACTTGGTATGCTCCAGGAACAGCATACAGATGAGTAAATCCACAGCTGGGTGAATAGAAGGGAGGATGATAGAAGATAAGGTCTAAGGCAAGTTCCAAATACCATAGGAATTTTTGAATATCAACTGTCGCTGCATCCCAATAGTTCCTGATGTGTTTACTTAATCCGTTTCTGGACAGTTTTCTTAAAGTCAGTGTAAAGGATATGGGACATCTGTTAGAAATATTTTGGGTAGAGTAATTCATGTAATGCTCTTTCAATAAAATTTAGGGGAAAAAAAACATGAAGACAACAGTACTCACAATTGCACAGTCTTCTGGTCTTTGAGGTGAAATTCACATACATAAAACTGCCATGTTAAAATAATTCAATGGCATTAGTACATTCACAGTGCTGTTCAAGCACCACCTCTGTCTGGTACAAAACACACTTTCATCACCCCAAAAGGAAAACCCACACCCATTAAGGAGTTCTAATAATGTCTCCCTACCTCCCTCTGCAGCACCAGTCCACTTTCCATCACCATAGATTTACCTGTTCTGGGTACTTCATGTAAATAGAATCATATAGTATGTGACCTTTTATGCCTGGCTTCTTTCACTTAGTATTAATGTTTTCAGGATTCATCCATATTGTAGCATGTATCAGCACTTCATTCCTTGTTATGGCTGTATAATGTTCCGTTGTATATATGAACTGCAATTGGTTTACCTGTTCATCTACTGATGAACACCTGGGTGGTTTCTGCCTTTTGGCTACTGTGAATGCTGCTGCTATCAACAAGTGTGTACAAGTATTTCTCTAAAAACCTGTTTTCAGTCCTTTTGGATATAAAATGAGGATCATAATTGCTGAGTCATATGATAATATATTTTACTTTTTGAGATACCACCAAACTGTTCTCCACAATAGCTGAATTGTATAGTCCCATGGCAGTCTGATTCTTAAGACATATCTATCCTCAGGACGGGGGAGCCTGGTGGGCTGCCGTCTCTGGGGTCACACAGAGTTGGACACGACTTAAGTGACTTAGCAGCAGCAGCAGCAGCAGCATCCTCTATAATCACTTGCCTCCTCAACACCTTAACTTCCCTAGGTTGAAGCTGATTACCTTAGGTGGCAATCTGATTAACTGGTTCTCCCAACTCAAGCTGAAGGGGGACTTTTATTAGAAAAACTAAGGAAAATAAAATTGATAAAGACAAAACATGAAAACTTCTAAAGGCTACCATCTGTGTTGTATAATTTCTTACCCAGATTACTCCAGGCATGATGAAGTACTTTGGGGTCAATACAGTGGGATGGATTCTGTGATCCTATATATTTCCTTTTGTTTTCTAGAATATTTTTGATTTTAGAATTCACAGTACCTATTATTTATGTGGCTTATAAAATCAATAGCTGAATGCCTACTGTATAACAAGAATTTTGTTATATAGTGGATATCAAAGATTTCATATTCTCAGAGAAAACATGCCTCTAAGTAAGAGAAAACTTGTGTTGAGCTATTTGAAATCAAGGAATAAGACAGTGATTCTTAGAGTGTGGCATAATGTCACCTACAGCAGAATCATCTAGGATGCTTTGGCCTGCTTCAGCACTATAGTTCAGAATCTCTGGTTAGATTCCTGGTTGCTGCTGCTGCTGCTAGGTCGCTTCGGTCGTGCCCGACTCTGTGCGACCCCATAGATGGCAGCCCACCAGGCTCCGCTGTCCCTGGGATTCTCCAGGCAAGAACACTGGAGTGGGTTGCCCTTTCCTTCTCCAATGCATGAAAGTGAAAAGTGAAAGTGAAGTCGCTCAGTCGTGTCCGACTGGCAGCGGCCCCATGGACTGCAGCCCAGGCTCCTCTGTCCATGGGAGTTTCCAGGCAAGAGTACTGGAGAGGGGTGCCATTGCCTTCTCCGAGATTCCTGGGTTAGAATCCAGAAATCTGCATTTTATTAAGCTTTTAAGATTATCTTCATGTGTTTAGAAGTTTGAGAAGTACTGAAATAGGGAATGCTTTTATTTTAGCACTTTTTTTTACAAATAATTTGAAAATAATGTTTTATAATAACTTTTTGGATATGAAATATGTTCAAATTAATTCAAGATTAAAAACAGTTTATGAAAATAAAATAGCAAAAGAATGTTCCACAATATTATTGTCAAGTCTTTATGAGTTTACTGCACTATGAGATCAATCAGAAATTCATTAATGTCCCCATTCAATAAAGTTACTTGTCCCTCTCCTCCCCCTTACAACATGCTAGACTTCAGTAGTGAAAAGTGAACTGGACAGAGACACTACCTCATGGAATTTATAGTCCAGCTTTACTAAAACCCAAAATGTATTTGGTGGGGATAGGAGTGGTAACTAGTTATCAGAGTTTTTTTTTTAAGTATTTACCACTTTCACCTGTTAGGCAGAACAGATAATGCTACTTAAGGGGTTTCCAACATAACTCTGCAACTGTTAAAGGAAACTTAATTTGCTCTGTAACAGTAGTACATGGTTTGAGATGCTTTAGTCCCTTCATATGGAATCCTACACCTCTCCATCCTTTTCTGCTTTGCTGCTGGAAGCAAGTATTTTAAATTACTAAGGTTTAAAAATTATGTTTATTACAACACATAAAAACCTTTTCTGTATAATTGAATGAGTGAGATACAACTTACAGTTGCCTAAAGGTGCTGAGAAGTAGCTTTTATTTTTATTTCTTTTTTGAAAAAGTACATTAGCATTTTGACTATTTGGGTATACAGCCATAAGCTAAATAGAATAAGTATAACAATTTCAAATGAATGCTTAATGAGAATGGTACTTAACTTGTTTTCTGTTTTCCTACTCATATATCATTATTTGCCAATTTCAGCCCAATAAATTTTCTAGCAAACCATCTCTCGTGTATGATTTAGAGGTTATATAATTTTGCTCTGGACAGTTTAGGTATGATTAATGAATAATTCAAGATGACTGTGTTACTGTCCTTTCCTTGGATTCCATAAAAACCATTGTCATTATTCTTTTACTACAATACAAACAATAAAATACATGAACATTTTGTTGGAGGATAAAGGATTCACTAAGGGTTTCCTAGGTGGCTCAGTTGATAAAGAATCTGCCTGCAGTGCAGGAGACCTGGGTTCGATCCCTGGGTTGAGGAAGATCCCCTGCAGGAGGGCATGGCAATCCACTCCAGTCTTCTTGCCTGGAGAATCCCATGGACAGAGGAGCCTGGCAGGCTACAGTCCATGGGGTCACAAAGTGTCAGACACGACTGAGTGACTGAGCACACAAGGGCACTAAGAAAGAAATGCACAGCACTGTAAAAGTTGCTGTAATACAGCTGCGTGGGCCATATTCCTCTTTTGTTTTAAATCTTCAGTGCCGACAACGTGTGCGTGCTCAGTCATGTCTGATTGCAACTCCATGGACTGTAGCCCATCAGGTTCCTCTGTCCATGAAATTTTCCGGGCAAGAATACTGGAGCAAGTCGCCATTTCCTTCTCCAGGGGATCTTCCTGACCCAGGGATCCAACCCACATCTCCTGTGTCTCCTGCATTGGCAGGCAGATTCTTTACCACTGAGCCATCTGAAGCCCCAGTGCTGATTAGACAACTCCGAAAGTGCCAAGGCTCAATTTTAAAATATCATTTAAAATTTTAGGCATATGCCTGACTTTACACCAAGTGAACAACAGTGAGAAATAGAAGATGGGATTTTGTGACAGGATAATAAAGAACTTTTAAGGTGACAGAGGAAAGGATGAAAAATTCCACTCATAGGCTTAAAACTCCACTTCTGAGTGCTAGGATTAAGGTCATGTATCCATGTTCTCATTTGGTTTTGTTTTTTTTTTTTTTTTTTTTTTTTGCTCAGCATTTACTTTATTATTATTATTTTTTTTAATTTTATTTTATTTTTAAACTTTACATAACTGTATTAGTTTTGCCAAATATCAAAATGAATCCGCCACAGGTATACATGTGTTCCCCATCCTGAACCCTCCTCCCTCCTCCCTCCCCATTCCATCCCTCTGGGTCGTCCCAGTGCACCAGCCCCAAGCATCCAGTATCCATGTTCTCATTTGATCTTCATGCCAAACCCATGAATATCTCTGATGTTTGTGTGTATGTGTACATAGATCAAGAGATACAGGAGCTTATATAAATTAGCTGCCCAATTGTTTTTGTTTACTTTAGCAGATCTAGCTACATTATACATATTTATATTATAATTAGTATTTGGTTGATTAAGAAAATATTAACTCTAAAAATTCTGTGCTGAAACATACTTTTGCCTATTGCTGAAAAACCATATTAAACACTAAAATTTCTTTCCCAGCCTTAATTTGGTCACCAACTACTTATGTTAACTATCAAAAGATAAAATAGGTCAAAATATAATTTAGGAAGCCCAGATAAGAAACAAAAAGCTAGCAGATAATTCCCCAAACAATGTCACACATGTAATGAATCCTAACATAAATCTCCATATAAAACTCTTTTGCAGTTATTTTTTATAAATTTGTCTTTTCTATTTTCTTTAATTGATATGTTCATTTTGTTAAAGAAATTTGGAGAAAAATCCAAAGATACATAAAATCTCCCATTTCACTCAGTTCTCAAACCCCTGTTTCTTTAAATTAGATCTTTTTTATTTTTATTTTTTGCCTTCAACTAGATCTTTTAATGCCTGTAACTGCTTTTGGCTTTATAGAATGAAGCCTCAAAAAACTAAGTTAGTGGGGTAGCATAGAGATTCAAATTTGGAAAAATAATTTTGGAAATAGTCAAATTTTTGTGTTAAATTGTATTCAAATACAATTCTGTTATAATGTTTATTGGATATTATGTTCCCTATTAATACTTGTATTTGCTATTGTTTAGTTGCTAAGTCTGGTCCAACTCTTTTATGATCCCATTGGCTGTAGCCCATCAGGCTCCTCTGTCAATGGGATTTCCCAGGCAAGAATACTGGAGTGGGTTACCATTTCCTTCTCCAGAGAATCTTCCCAACCCTGGACTGAACCCATCTCCTGCATTGACAGGCAGATTTTTTACCACTGAGCCACCAGGGAAGCCCAGTACTCTTATAAGCATTTTCAGATTTGCTCAGAAATTGTTTTGCTTGGTAAGAGTAAGCAGAATTATTTTCTCCTGAGGAAATGGTTACTTCATTGCTATATAAATATGTATTGATACATAGGGCAGAATTTATATTAGACAAAAAAAAGGAAACAATCTGAATGTACAACAGTAGTATAAAATGGTTAAATAAATTATAATGTATACATTTGATATACTATTCAGCATCCATTAAAACCAATAGATTAAAAATTTTGGATTTGAATGGTTAATGTGATGAAAGCTCATGATATACTGTTAAATGGAAAAGGCAAAATTCAAACCTGTATTTTATATTATAATTGATACAGTTCTAATTTTTACTTTATGTCTCTAATTTCACTGAGCTATACATCTGTATATCTGAGTATATGTTGTTGTTTTTGTTTTAGTCTCTAAGTTATGTCCAGCTCTTTGCAACCCTGTGGACGGTAGCCTTCCAGGCCACTCGGTCCATGGGATTTCCCAGGCAAGAATACTAGAATGAGTTGTGATTCCTCCTCCAGGGAATCTTCCTGATCCAGGGATTGAACCTGGTCTCCTGCACTGGCAGGTCGATTCTTTACCACTGAGCCACCAGGGAAGCTTATGAAATGTGTGTATGGGTGTGTGTGTGTGTGTGTATATATATATATAGATGCATCTATTTTATTGTGGTAAAAAAACAGAGAACACAAAGAAGACATACAGATAGCCAGCACACATGGGAACAGATGTTCAGCATCACTAATCATCAGGGAAATGCAAACAAAACCACGAGATCTCACTTCAGAATAGCTAAGGCAAAGACAAGAAATTACAAGTGCTAGAAAGGATGTGGATAAAAAAGAATTCCTGTATATTGTTTGTGGGGTTTTAAATTGGTGCAGCCACTATGGAAAACAGTATAAACCTTCCTCAAAAAATTAAAAATAGAACTACCATATCTCTCAGCAATTTCACTTTTGAATATTTACCCAAAGAAAGCAAAATCACTAATTAAAAAACCCTATTTTCATTGTAGTATTATTTATAATGGCCAAGATATAGAAGCAAGCTAAGGTCCATCAATAGATGAATGGATAAAGATGTAGTGTGTACATACAGTAGAATATTTGCCATTTAAAAAAAGAGTGAAATCTTGCCATGGGACATCATGGATGGGTCTAGAGGGTATTATGCTCAGTGAAGTAAATAAACAGAGAAAGATAAATACCATATGATCTCACTTATATGTAGAATGTAAAAAACAAACAAAATGAAACAAAAACAGACTCATAGATACGGAGAACAAATGGGTAGTTGCCAAAAGAAGAAGTTTGAGGGAATGAGTGAAATTAAGGTAATAGGTAAGTGAAATTAAGAGTACAAACTGCTGATTATAAAATAATTAAGTCATGGGGATGTAATTTACATACATATGCATAAGAAATATGGTCAGTAATACTGTAATGACTTTGTGTGGGCACAGATGTTCCCTAGACTTCAGGTTTGATCATTTCATAATGTATTTAAATGTCAAATTACTATTTTATATTCCTGAAGCTAACATAATATTGTTTGTAAGCTGTATTTCAAATAAAAAATAAGTAGATGAGAAGTATACAATATACAGATACAGTTATCAATAATATAATGCACATAATTACATTAATATGTAATATATTGCTGATAATTATATGAACACCTAATATTTTATGCCACTTTTTAAAAAGTTTATCAGACATTCCTGCATATATTACATATTCTACATTCCTCATCACAGTTCTCTGAACTAGGTAATTGTCTCCACTTTAACAAATGAAGGGTAAAGTTCAGATAGATTTGTATTATCTACCACTAATAACAACAACAAATTCGTAGTAGTAATTGTAGCAGCAGCAATAGGAAAGGAGTGGCAACTAGTAATTGTTGAACACATGCAGTTGTGAGAGAGTCTCTGAATAAAATGAATATCTGTCTATCCCCCCAAAAGATTCAGGTCATGAGCATGAGGGGGCAGGGCTTCCAGGTATCAGACACTAGGAAAAGATTCTGTTGTGGGTCCAGCTGTACTATGGAAGGGTAGGAAAAGATTTAGAGTGGTAGACTAAAAAGAGTACCTAACTTGGATCAGATGATGTATATCCTTAACCTAGGACCTACCATTAATTTTATCTGTGAAAACAGGTAAATCAGTTCTCCTGACTTTCTTCATGTATAATATAAGAATTAACTAAGATCCTTTACAAGTCTACCATTTAGAGTTACTTTTTGCTTCCTTGAGGTGGGCACTGAACTACCATAGTCTGGGGAACGGGAAGAGAAGGAATATAAGAATGTGAATTTGAATAAGAATGAGAAAGAAAAGGAGAAAGAGAAGTCCATTAAAATATTCATAGCATGATACTTTATACAATATAATAATTAAACCTCAAAATAGCTTTACCTGTCATTAGTAAAAAGTTTGTTATCTGTTTTCCAATGAAAGGGCAAATCAGAAATTTACTTTACCATGATACCCATATTTGAAGAATAATCACTATCTTCGGGGAATCTAAGACTTAACAGATTGAAAAGAATTGGATTTTGAAGACCAAAGATGTATCTGAGAAACAACTGTTTCTTTCATTTGTTTTTACATAGTTTCACTTTAAAAGAATATCTTTTTTTTTTTTTTTACAGTTGGTGAAGTACATCCCCTAAAGGGTAAAATGAGATGTATTTTATGTATTAGATACTAGTTCCTTCGAACATGAAGAATAAACTTTTCATTTAACTTCCTTTTTCTAACTGACACTTTTTGCTGATTTACTGCATCTAAAGAATAAATGTATAAGTATATAAATATGTAATCTCAGAACCATCTTGCTAGTTGGAAGGTGGTTAAAAAAAACTACTTTCCATCATTTAATTCTCTCATGCCTAAAGGAGTATTTTTACCTTTTGACTGCTAACAGAAGATATCTTCTCAAAGCGATTCTCTACCTGATACGTTTTTTAATTATGTATTTCAGGCCCTGCTTGATACTCAGAATCTTTTGCGTGCACAAATCGCAAATTTTACTTTCAACCTGGGATTTTCAGGGAAATTTTACCATACAGGTAAGAGAGAGATTAACTATCCCCGTAGTTAGCCTCTCTGACCACTCTCTTTAAAACTGTGACCCCCTCCTCTTCAGACCTTCTTGTGTCTCTCCACTACTTTATTTTCTTCATATTACTCAATTTCATTTAACTTATTTAACCTTTACAGAATGTTAATAGCTTGAAAGTTTATTCACCATGTTATTATTTAATGGCCTTTTCTCTATTGAACTATAATTTACAGACATAAAACTGTATAACTAATAAGTATAGTGTTCAATGGATTTCACCAAGTGTACAGAGCTGTGTACCCAGATCAAGAAAGAGGTACTACCAGAATCTACACACCCTCTCCCTTGTGCTGCTTTATAGTCACTTGCTTCCCACCAAGAAAACCACTATCCTGGCTTCTAATATCATAAATTAGTTTGCCTGGCTTTAAGATGTGTATAAAAAGAATCATATAAATGGACTCTTTTATATATAGCTTGTTTTGTCTAACATTATTTTGGTTTTGCAGATATTATTGTGTAGGGTTGTATTTCTTTCAACTTTTTCTGTAGTATTGCAATGTTTGAATTTAACAAATTTATTTCATTCTGTTCCAGTGTGGATGGTTAGGTTGTTTTCAGTCTTTGCCTTTCGTTTTTTTGGAATAGTCATGTTAAGAATGTTTTAAACACAACTATTGTTAAAAATAGTTGTCCTTCAGAGGACAGTTTTTTTCTGTTGTTTATCAACCAGTAGAATTGCTGGTTATATGGTATACTTATAATCAGCTTTAGTAGAAAATGCCAAACAGTTTTTCAAAGTGGTGATATCAATTTATATTTCCAATACTATGTGAGTTTTCCTGTTGTTTTATATTCCTCCAAGTATTTAATATTATTATCTTATTATTTTAGCCCTTCTAGTGGGCATGTCATATCAGTTCAGTTGCTCAGTCGTGTCCGACTCTTTGCGACCCCATGAATCACAGCACGCCAGGTCTCTGTGTCTATCACCAACTCCCGGAGTTCACTCAAACTCACGTCCATTGAATCGGTGATGCCATCCAGCCATCTCATCCTCTGTTGTCCCCTTTACCTCCTGCCCCCAATCCCTCCCAGCATCAGAGTCTTTTCCAGTGAGTCAACTCTTCGTATGAGGTGGCCAAAGTACTGGAGTTTCAGCTTCAGCATCAGTCCTTCCAATGACCACCCAGGACTGATCTCCTTTAGGATGGAATGGTTGGATCTTCTTGCAGTCCAAGGGACTCTCAAGAGTCTTCTCCAACACCACAGTTCAAAAGCATCAATTCTTCAGCACTCAGCTTACTTCACAGTCCAACTCTCACATCCATACATGATCACTGGAAAAACCATAGCCTTGACTAGATGGACCTTTGTTGGCAAAGTAATATCTCGGCTTTTCAATATGCTATCTAGGTTGGTCATAACTTTCCTTCCAAGGAGTAAACATCTTTTAATTTCATGGCTGTAATCATCTGCAGTGATTTTGGAGCCCCCAAAAAATAAAGTCTGACACTTTCCACTGTTTCCCCATGTATTTCCCATGAAGTGATGGGACCAGATGCCATGATCTTAGTTTTCTGAATGTTGAGATTTAAGCCAACTTTTTAACTCTCCTCTTTCACTTTCATCGAGAGGCTTTTTACTTCCTCTTCACTTTCTGCCATAAGGGTAGTGTTGTCTGCATATCTGAGGTTATTGATATTCCTCCCGGCAATCTTGATTCCAGCTTGTGCTTCTTCCAGCCCAGCATTTCTCATGATATACTCTGCATAGAAGTTAAATAAGCAGGGTGACAACATACAGCCTTGACGTACTCCTTTTCCTATTTGGAACCAGTCTGTTGTTCCATGTCCAGTTCTAAAGGCTGCTTCCTGACCTGCATATAGGTTTCTCAAGAGGCAGATCAGGTGATCTGGTATTCCCATCTCTTTCAGAATTTTCCACAGTTTATTGGATCCACACAGTCAAAGGCTTTGGCATAGTCAATAAAGCAGAAATAGATGTTTTTCTGGAACTCTCTTGCTTTTTCAATGATCCAGCAGATGTTGGAAATTTGATCTCTGGTTCCTCTGCCTTTTCTAAAACCAGCTTGAACATCTGGAAGTTCATTGTTCACATACTGCTGAAGCCTGGCTTGGAGAATTTTGAGCATTACTTTACTAGCGTGTGAGATGAGTGCGATTGTGCATAGTTTGAGCATTCTTTGGCATTGCCTTTCTTTGGGATTGGAATGAAAACTGACCTTTTCCAGTCCTGTGGCCACTGCTGAGTTTTCCAAATTTGCTGGCATATTGAGTGCAGCACTTTCACAACATCATCTTTCAGGATTTGAAATAGCTCAACTGGAATTCCATCACCTCCACTAGCTTTGTTCGTAGTGATGCTTTCTAAGGCCCACTTGACTTTGCATTCCAGGATGTCTGGCTCTAGGTGAGTGATCGTGATTATCTGGGTCGTGAAGGTCTTTTTTGTACAGTTCTTCTGTGTATTCTTGCTTCCTCTTCCTAATATCTTCTGCTTCTGTTAGGTCCATACCATTTCTGTCCTTTATTGAGCCCACCTTTGCATGAAATGTTCCCTTTGTATCTCTACTTTTCTTGAAGAGATCTCTAGTCTTTCCCATTCTGTTGTTTCCTCTATTTCTTTGCATTGATCACTGAGGAAGGCTTTCTTATCTCTTCTTGCTGTTCTTTGGAACTCTGCATTCAAATGGGTATATCTTTCCTTTTCTCCTTTGCTTTCTGCATCTCTTCTTTTCACAGCTATTTGTAAGGCCTCCTCAGACAGCCATTTTGCTTCTTTGCATTTCTTTTCCATGGGGATGGTCTTGATCCCTGTCTCCTATACAATGCCACGAACCTCATTCCATAGTTCATCAGGCACTCTATCTATCAGATCTAGGCCCTTTAATCTTTTTCTCACTTCCACTGTATAATCATAAGGGATTTGATTTAGGTCATACCGGAATGGTCTAGTGGTTTTCCCCACTTTCTTCAATTTAAGTCTGAATTTGGCAATAAGGAGTTCATGGTCTGAGCCACAGTCAGCTCCTGTTCTTGTTTTTTCTGACTGTATAGAGCTTCTCCATTTTTGGCTGCAAAGAACATAATCAATCTGATTTCGGTGTTGACCATCTGGTGATGTCCATGTGTAGAATCTTCTCTTGTGTTGCTGGAGGAGAGTGTTTGCTATGACCAGTGCCTTCTCTTGGCAAAACTCTATTAGCCTTTGCCCTGCTTCATTCCCTATTCCAAGGCCAAGTTTGCCTGTTACTCCAGGTGTTTCTTGACTTCCTACTTTTGCATTCCAGTCCCCTATAATGAAAAGGACATCTTTTTTGGGTGTTAGTTCTAAAAGGTCTTGTAGGTCTTCATAGAACCGTTCAACTTCAGCTTCTTCAGCATTACTGGTTGGGGCATAGCCTTCGATTACTGTGATATTAAATGGTTTGCCTTGGAAACGAACAGAGATCATTGTGTCGTTTTTGAGGTTGCATCCAAGTACTGCATTTCGGACTCTTTTGTTGACCATGATGGCTACTCCATTTCTTCTAAGGGATTCCTGCCCACAGTAGTAGATATAATGGTCATCTGAGTTAAATTCACCCATTCCAGTCCATTTCAGTTCGCTGATTCCTAGAATGTCAACATTCACTCTTGCCATCTCTTCTTTGACCACTTCCAATTTGCCTTGATTCATGGACCTGACATTCCAGGTTCATATGCAATATTGCTGTTTACAGGATGGGACCTTGCTTCTATCACCAGTCACATCCACAGCTGGGTATTGTTTTTGCTTTGGCTCCATCCCGTCATTCTTTCTGGAGTTATTTCTCCACTACTAATTGGTTTGGTTCAGTCACTCAGTCATGTCCAACTCTTTGAGACCCCATAGACTGCAGCACTCCAGGCTTCCCTGTCCATCACCAACTCCGGGAGCTTGCACAAACTCATGTCCATTGAATCTTGATGCCATCCAACCATCTCATTCTCTGTCATCCCCTTCTCCTCCTGCCTTCAATCTTTCCCAGCATCATGGTCTTTTCCAGTGAGTCATTTCTTTGCATCAGGTGGCCAAAGCATCAGAGTTGATACTAATATCTGCTATTTAAGTACTCTAAGTTTGTTCATCATCTTCAAGATAGCCTTGGCAATTCTGGGCCTTTTGCATTTTTATATAGATTTTAAAATTAGCTTCCCAGATCCACAAAGATCCTCACTGGAATTTTTATGTTATTGCTGCTGCTGCTGTTGTTGTGCAGTCACCAAGTCCTGTCCTACTCTTTGCAACCCCAGGGACTGTAGCATGCCAGGCTCCTCTGTCCTCGACTGTCTCCCAGAGATTGCTCAAATTCATGTCAGTTGAGTCAGTGATACTGTCTGAACCATCTCGTCCTCTGTTGCCCTGTTGTCCTGTTGCCTTCAATCTTTCCCAGCATCAGGGTCTTTTCCAGTGAGTCAGCTCTTCATATCAGGTGGCCAAAGTATTGTAGCTTCCACTTCAGCAACAGTTCTTCCAATGAATATTCAAGGTTGATTTCCTTTAGTATTGACCAGTTTGATCTCCTTGCAGTCCAAGGGACTCTCGAGAGTCTTCTGTAGCACCGCAATTTGAAAGCATCAGTTCTTCGGCACTCAGCCTTCTTCTGGTCCAGCTCTCACATCCATACATGACTACTGGGAAAACCATACCTTTGACTACACAGACCTTTGTTGACAAAGTGATGTCTCTGCTTTTTAATATGCTGTTTCTCAGCTTTCCTTCCAAGAAGCAAGCATCTTTTAATTTCATGGCTGTAGTCACTGTCCACAGCGATTTTGGAACCCAAGAAAGGAAAGTCTCACTGCTTCTGCTTTTTCCCCATCTGTTTGCGATGAAATGATGGAATCGGATGCCATGATATTAGTTTTTAATGTTGGGTTTCAGGCCAGGTTTTTCACTCTCCTCTTTCACCCTCATCAAGAGGCTTTTTAGTTCCTCTTCACTTTCTGCCATCAAATGGAATCATTTGCATATCTGAGGCAGTTGGTATTTCTCCTGGTAGTCTTGATTCCAGCTTGTGATTTGTCCAGCCCAGCATTTCACATGAAGTACTCTGCGTAGAACTTAAATAAGCAGGTTGACAATATACAGCTTTGTCACCCTATACTATTTTTATTTAAATTACATTAAATCTATTAATTAATTTGGGGAGAATTGTTGTACTAAACATGGAGTCTTCCTATGCTTGAACATATTTGTGCTCAGTGTATGCTCAGTCATGTCTGACTCTCAGCCACTCCAGGGACTGTGGCCTGCCAGGCTCCTCTGTCCATGGAATTTTCCAGGCAACTGGAGTGGGTCACCAGTTCCTACTTCAAGGGATCTTTCTGACCCAGGGATCAAACCTAAGACTCTTGCATCTCCTGCATTGGCAGGCGAATTCTTTACTAACTGGGAAGAACTCATATTTAGGTCTTCTTTAATTATACTTGACAAAACTTTATTATTTTTCTATTTATTCCTTGGTGGAGTTTTTTGGTGCAGTAGTTAACTGTGTCTTTTTTACAGTTTTTTCCCCCATTTCTCTGTTAATAATATGTAAAAATAAAATTGATCTTGTGTACTGATATTAATATTCAGCAGCCTTGCTAAACTCACTTATTAATTCTATACTTTCAAGATTCTTTTGGATTTTCTACCTATTCAATCATAAAATTTTTGGATAGTAAAAATTTTACTTCTTCCTTTCTGAGCTTTATGAATTTTTTTTTTCTTTTCCTTGCCTACTACATTAGCTTGGATGTCCAGTAAATATTAAATAAACATGGTGATAACAACACTCATGTCCTGTTCCTGACCTCAGGGGAAACCCTTAAGTAGTTTTGTTCCTGTTCTTGAGGGGAATTCTTTCAATAGACAATTTCATAGAAAGTCTTTATTAGCTTAAGGAAGATCCCTTCTGTTCCTAGATTGCTAAATGTATGGATGTTGAATGTATTTTATTTATAAATTATCTGTTGTCATTCCTCACTAAAATGATCACTCTAAAACACTTTATTGTTGTAATACCAGCAAGTAGAACAGTGCCTAATGAAAAAAAATGAGCTTATGAATAAAGGATTGGGTGAAAATAAAATTACTTTCTTTTCACCATTAGTATTTATAGGGAACAAGGTCAGAGAATAAAATTTGACCATGTTGTGTTGTGAAAGAAAATCACTCTAAACAATAAGAATAACTAAAACTTCTTTCCCAAACATAATAGAAATACAAGAAAACATTCCTGGCAACTAAATTTTTTTTTGTCCAATGCTGATGCTAAAGACCAACTCGAGCCAGTTGCTCTCCTTCATTTCTGTTTCTGAGAGACTCACCTCTTTCCTTACTTGGGTTCTCCCAAACAGCTCACAGTACGTGTGTCCTCTCTCTAAGCCAAGGAGAGTAGATGGAACACAGGAGGAAGCTACGGAGAAAGCATGACAGAGTTTTGTATAAGATCTGAAAGCTCCCACAACACTTAGTTAGGGTTGTCTAAAACCAGTAAAATCAGTTTTCAGTGGGAACAGATATAAAATTTAATCATCTGAATCCTTTGAAAATTGGATATTGTAAAGTTTAATTGAATTACATTGTCTTCCTTTCTAAATGAGTAACTCCTTTTTCTGTTAAAAATTCTGTTTTATTCAGTCTTGAAGGGAAGAAGAAAAACAGCACCCTCATACTAGTAAGTTTTATTTTAGAAAAGGGTTTCATCTTATTTGGTTTACTTTCATTTTTGAAAGATTTGTGCATTTTGTGAAAAATAAAGAGATGAAAGAATAAAAATTGTAGTTCCCTTTTAGTGAGCAACACCATATTCTAGTTACTTAACTAAGCACTTTTCATGTAACTTTTCATTGAATTCTAGGAGTTAAAGAATGTGTATCTTGTTTTCTAGATAATAACATAGAAACTTAGTGGGGCCCAAGGTTATATCGCTAGTTAAGTGTAAAAAACAATACTCTTAACTTTCAGTCAGAGCCCAAGTCTTATGTATTAGGAAAAAATGGATTATTATCATTTAATTGGCAATCCTTGGTTAAGGAAGCTGAATGTCAAAAGGTGCCTTCCCCTTATCTATAGGTTCTTTAGGTTTGTATATTTTTCCAGATCACCAAGAATCAATCAGTTCAGTTTAGTCACTCAGTAGTGTCCAACTCTTTGCAACCCCATGGACTATAGCACACCAGGCCTCCCTGTCCATCACCAACTCCCAGAGTGTACTCAAACTCATGTCCACTGAGTCAGTGATGCCATCCAACCATCTTATCCTCTGTGATCCCCTTCTCCTCCCGCCTTCAGTCTTTCCCACCATCAGGGTCTTTTCAAACGAGTCAGTTCTTCAAATCAGGTAGCCAAAGTACTGGAGTTTCAGCCTCAGCATCAGTCCTTCCAGTGAACACCCAGGACTGATCTCCTTTAGGATGGACTGGTTGGATCTCCTTGCAGTCCAAGGGACTCTCAAGAGTCTTCTCCAACACCACAGTTCAAAAGCATCAATTCTTGAGCACTCAGCTTTCTTTATAGTCCAACTCTCACATCCATACATGACTACTGGGAAAACCATAGCTTTGACTAGATGGACCTTTGTTGGCAAAGTAATGTCTCTGCTTTTTAATAAGCTATCTAGGTTGGTCATAACTTTTCTTCCAAGGAGCAAACGCCTTTTAATTTCATGGCTGCAGTCACCATCTGAAATAGTGTTACAGATGAGAACCAATAGTGTGTAAATTTTAATTATATCAGAGAATTACTTAACTATGTGAAGAGAAAAGTTATATAAATTAGTAAATGCTCATCTTATCTCTAAACTCCACATTTGGTCCATAAATGTTGGTTAAGGGTCCTGAATTTGGAGTTGTGTAATTTGGGTTAGAATTAAGATTCTGAATTCAGGTTCTATCCCATATTTCCATTGACTTGTGGCAAATTACATCGCCTCTCCAAATATCAATTTCCTTATCTGTAAAATGGAATTAGTGGCTTTGAGCACAGAGTTCTAGTGAGAATTAAATGAGACAATACTTGAAAAACAGTTAAGATAGTCTCAATTGCAATGATAGTTTTTAATATAGTATCAGAGTAGAAAATACTACAGAAAAAAATATTGAAGAGACACAAGTTACTTAAATAGATATATAATAAAATAATAATTTACATTAACTGTAAGATTTCAATGTAGTTTTGTAACAACTTAAGAAATGACACTTAAAATTGAGGAATTTGACTTGAGTTCTCTCTCTAGTTCTGACAAAAGTTGGTAAAGTGGAGAAATAAAGGAGTGACAAGAAGCCAGGATAATCAAACCATGAATGACTATGTTTCAACTGTTTTTTATCATGACATTTGAAGTATTAGGCAACAGATACTTATTCTCAATATAATTAATTCTGATGTAAAACATCCCCAAAGTAGAATTAAAGGAAATCAGATAAGGAAGAGCTGTAAAGAAAAAAGGAAGGGCCTTACAGTTATGCCTGCTATGAATTTACATAAGCCTATCAGAGGGGCCCTCTATGATGTTCAGAAAAGGACAGCAAATGCCTGAGCAATCTTTCCAAAGAATTCTGAAATCTGTTGCACTGTCCTCATATATAAACTTTGAGTAAAGGCTAACTAGAAAAATGAATAAAGAGGAGAGAAGAAAAAAGATAGGGAAAGGTAGGAACTATAGGAGACAGAGAATAGAGCTAAAAGTAGTTGGAGGGGTGACTTTATTCATAAACTAGGAAATCTCAGCTCACTTTTCCCAGAGGAGGTGGAAATCAGCAATGAACTGATTACTAGGAAACCCTAAGAGAAATCTACTTGTTTTCAGTATGCGAAAGTAAAACTGCAACAAGTAATTGACTTGTAATCTTAACTAATAAGGTGTCCTGAGGACATGGAAATTAAGCAAGAGGAGAGTATTTAAGTAGAGACGTTTAACTGCAGGGAAACCAAAAGCATCATCCTTATGTCGAGAAAAAAAAGAAAAACGTATTTAAGCGTCACCAGTCACACTTAGTAAATGTCTCTTTACCAGGGCCACCTTATTTATTACCTAAAAGGCAGCAGGACACAAGACTTTGCCATGACTGGGGTCATCAGATTTCTATGCCCCTGACTGTATCTTCCTATTCTTTTGCATGCCTTTCTAGAAGGCTTCCCAGAGCTTAGAAGCCCCAAGAATGCCTGGTGTGGGTGACTCATTAATCAAGCAATTACTTAATATAATGGCTTGATCAGTTCTTAAATTCTTAAATACAATGTCCCCTCTGTCACATAACACTCTGGTAAGCCTCCGCGGCACGCCCCCCCCCACCCCATATAGTACTGTAGTGAAAAAAAGAAAAAACTCCAGGAGACACATAGAAGATGCAAGAACAGGAGCAAGAAATGCAGGAGGGAAGGACACGGGCATTTTAAATTACCCAGTATGTACCTGGATCTTGTAGACACTTTCTCACAAAAGGAATAAAATAGATATTGCTGTCCATATTTTTGCCTACGTGAACACCAACATTAAAGGGGTTATATGACTTGCCCACAGCCACACAGCTCAAATGTGTTGGAACCTAGAAATAAACTAAAAAGCTTCTAACTCCAAAGGCTATACTTGTTCAACTCCACTGACATGAGTAACAAGAATAACATGAGTAGTATGCTAAAGAGAATAAAATAAGGGAACTAAAACAGATTCGATTTATGTATGCCCTTTACAGAGAGAGCAAGAGTTCCCTCACATCAGCAGAGTACCTAAGCATGTGAAAGTGAAATTGAAGACTGTCCTTATTGAAAGATTATGTTATTACACCCATTCTATATAACTAATCGTGTTCCTCCTGCATACATCAGAACAACCATGCAGCCATGTACTACATCTTTACCTTTGGTCTCTTTCCTTGCCCAATAAATCATAAGATCTAACTGATCCTTTTCCTGCCAGTAGTTACTACCTTCATTTTTTCGGAAAATTAAATCATAGAGGGGTGGTAACAAGTGGCTTGGTTGGTTGTGCAGGGGGAGTAGTCTGTCCACCCTCATTAGCCTCTAGAGACCCATCAGAACCAGTCACACAAGAACTGCTATTGAAAATACGAAGACGTTTTTCTCCATGCAGAAGGGACATCATTTGAAGAATCTACTGTTCTAGGACCTTATTGAATTGAGTGTCATTGCTGAAATTAAAGTGTGACTGTATAATTTTGTGATGATTAATATCATCTTATGAGATGTCAGGACAGACACCTTACACTGCTCTCATTTATGGTTTAGTAAAGAAACTCTACCTGGAGAAACATAAAAAGAGACTCCTACTCCTGCATATAAATTAGAGAACCGTATCATTTCCCACTCTCAACTAAACTGCAGATCAGAGAAAATGAAGGAAATAAAATAAGCCCAAATATGAAATTCAGAAGAACCACAAAGCTGACTCTCAAGGAAATAGAGGTTTTTTGATGTTTGCTTCCAAGAACTTGAAAGAAAGGAAAAGCATGACGAACATGAGTTTCACCAAGGAGCACAGTGATTCTTGGGTTGTTTTATGATGACTTCATTTCTCAGCTTCTTTCCATCACCATCTTTCTTTTTTTCTTTCCTTCAGTTTTCTCTAGTTTTTTCAATAACAATTCCCACATTTCCCTTTTTCTCCCTTTTATGCATTAGTATAAAAAGCAGAGGAAACAGAGATCAAATTGCCAACATCTGTTGGATCATCAAAAAAGCAAGAGAGTCCCAGAAAAACATCTATTTCTGCTTTATTGACTATGCTAAAGCCTTTGACTGTGTGGATCACAACAAACTGTGGAAAATTTTGAAAGAGATGGGAACACCAGACCACCTGACCTGACTCTTGAGAAACCTGTATACAGGTCAGGAAGCAACAGTTAGAACTGGACATGGAACAACAGACTGGTTCCAAATAGGAAAAGGAGTTCATCAAGGCTGTATATTGTCACCCTACTTATTTAACTTATATGCAGAGTACATCATGAGAAACGCTGGGCTGGAAGAAGAACAAGCTGGGATCTAGATTGCCGGGAGAAATATCTATAACCTCAGATATGCAGATGACACCACCCTTATGGCAGAAAGTGAAGAAGAACTAAAGACCCTCTTGATGAAAGTGAAAGAGGAGAGTGAAAAACTTGGCTTAAAACTCAGCATTCAGAAAACTAAGATCATTGCTTCTGGTCCCATCACTTCATGGCAAATAGATGGGGAAACAGGGGAAATGGTGGCTGACTTTATTTTTGGGGGCTCCAAAATCACTGCAGATGGTGACTGCAGCCATGAAATTAAAAGACGCTTACTCCTTGTAAGGAAAGTTATGACCAACCTAGACAGCATATTAAAAAGCAGAGACATTTCTTTGTCAACAAAGGTCCATGTGGTCAAGGCTATAGTTTTTCCAGTAGTCATGTATGGATTTGAGAGTTGGACTGTAAAGAAAGCTGAGCACCAAAGAATTGATGCTTTTGCACTGTGGTATTGGAGAAGACTCTTAAGAGTCCCTTGGACTGCAAGGAGATCCAACCAGCCCATCCTAAAGGAGATCAGTCCTGGGTGGTCATTGGATGGACTGATGTTGAAGCTGAAACTCTGATACTTTGGCCACCTGATGTGAAGAGCTGACTCATTTGAAAAGACCGTGATGTTGGGAAAGATTGAGGGCGGGAGGAGAAGGGGACGACAGAGGATGAGATGGTTCGATGGCAACACTGACTCGATGAACATGAGTTTGGGTGAACTCCAGGAGTTGGTGATGGACAGGGAGGACTGGCGTGCTGCAGTACACGGGGCCGCAAAGTGTTGGATACGACTGAGCAACTGAACTGAACTGAACTGAACTTATTCACAAACGTAAGGAGTAACCCAGATAAATTATGGAATTATTTTGTTGGCAATGTTGTGTTACAACCCATGTCAGAGTGATCTAAATACTATTAGAGCTCTACAACACATTTCCCACTCATATTCCCTGCACTGCATTCCCTGCTTATCCCCCATTTCTCTCCAAACTTAAATTATACAAAGATCCTAAAAGTTAAAAATTCTAAAGTCCTTTGGAATGATTGTGTATTTCCTTCTTACACCGATTTTATATGCATGTCTCATGTTTTAAAACTTTTTTTTTTTTTTTTTTTTTTGTTTTTTTTTTTTGTTTTTTTTTTTGTTTTTTGTTTTTTTTTTTATTTTATTTTTTTTTAAATTTTATTTTATTTTTAAACTTAACATAACTGTATTAGATTTGCCAAATATCAAAATGAATCCGCCACAGGTATACATGTGTTCCCCATCCTGAACCCTCCTCCCTCCTCCCTCCCCATTCCATCCCTCTGGGTCGTCCCAGTGCACCAGCCCCAAGCATCCAGTATCGTGCATCGAACCTGGACTGGCAACTCATTTCATACATGATATTTTACATGTTTCAATGCCATTCTCCCAAATCTTCCCACCCTCTCCCTCTCCCACAGAGTCCATAAGACTGTTCTATACATCGGTGTCTCTTTTGCTGTCTTGTACACAGGGTTATTGTTACCATCTTTCTAAATTCCATATATATGCGTTAGTATACTGTATTGGTGTTTTTCTTTCTGGCTTACTTCACTCTGGATAATAGGCTCCAGTTTCATCCACCTCATTAGAACTGATTCAAATGTATTCTTTTTAATGGCTGAATAATACTCCATTGTGTATATGTACCACAGCTTTCTTATCCATTCATCTGCTGATGGACATCTAGGTTGCTTCCATGTCCTGGCTATTATAAACAGTGCTGCGATGAACATTGGGGTACTCGTGTCTCTTTCCCTTCTGGTTTTCTCAGTGTGTATGCCCAGCAGTGGGATTGCTGGATCATAAGGCAGTTCTATTTCCAGTTTTTTAAGGAATCTCCACACTGTTCTCCATAGTGGCTGTATTAGTTTGCATTCCCACCAACAGTGTAAGAGGGTTCCCTTTTCTCCACACCCTCTCCAGCATTTATTACTTGTAGACTTTTGGATCGCAGCCATTCTGACTGGTGTGAAATGGTATCTCATAGTGGTTTTGATTTGCATTTCTCTGATAATGAGTGATGTTGAGCATCTTTTCATGTGTTTGTTAGCCATCTGTATGTCTTCTTTGGAGAAATGTCTATTTAGTTCTTTGGCCCATTTTTTGATTGGGTCATTTATTTTTCTGGAGTTGAGCTGGAGGAGTTGCTTGTATATTCTCGAGATTAGTTGTTTGTCAGTTGCTTCATTTGCTATTATCTTCTCCCATTCTGAAGGCTGTCTTTTCACCTTGCTAATAGTTTCCTTTGATGTGCAGAAGCTTTTAAGGTTAATTAGGTCCCATTTGTTTATTTTTGCTTTTATTTCCAATATTCTGGGAGGTGGGTCATAGAGGATCCTGCTGTGATGTATGTCAGAGAGTGTTTTGCCTATGTTCTCCTCTAGGAGTGTTCACCAAGTAACAGATTTTCCTTTGTTACAATTCATGTTCAAAGCTTTACATGTATGTAAGATAGTATAAATGGTATCTTCTAAATGCATATATAGGATTACATTACTGGATGGATAGATGGATAGACATACATACAGATGAACAGGCAATCAGTGTAGCTGAAATTAATTGAATAATTTTTTCCCTCTTCCCTACGCCCTAGGAACTGAAGAGGAAGATGAAGGGGATGACCGTCTTTTGGGGTCTGTTGAAGAGTTCTGGTGGTTTCCACATATGTGGAGCCATATGCAGCCCCACCTCTTCCATAATGAGTCATCTTTGGTGGAACAGATGATTCTCAACAAAAAGTTTGCCTTAGTAAGTAACTCACTTTGAACTAAAGTGCACAGACTACTAAAGTGACTGGCTTTTTATATTGAGAACATCTGAGGTTTGGGGCATACGGGCACTTTTAAGCAGGCATTTCTATGTGATGGTCAGAAACACTCGGTAGTGCAGCCTGTCAGCATGTGACTTTTGAATTCGTATTGGATGTTCATCACTATGTTTCATGTTTTGCTGCTCCTGCTAAGTCACTTTAGTCGTGTCCGACTCCCTGCGACCCCATGGACTGCCGCCCACCAGGCTTCTCCATCCATGGGACCCCCCAGGCAAGAGTGGGGTCTAATTTAAAAGGAAATTTTCAGGACATTCACAGGACTCAGCTACATGACATTACAGTCAGAGCTCATAAAATATGGTTCACATCCAGAAAGAGCTTTCAGCTGCACTGAGAAGACAAAATACACACATAAAACAAATCTCCCCTTAGAAAACAAGCGTACACTTACCAAAGGAGATGGGGGAGGGATAAAAAAGGAATTGGGGATTAGCAGATACAAACTACTACATATAAAATAGATCAACAATGAGGTCTTACTGTATAGCACAGGAAACTATATTTGACATGCTATGCTTTTGAACTGTGGTGTTGGAGAAGACTCTTGAGAGTCCCTTGGACTGCAAGGAGATCCAACCAGTCCATTCTGGAGGAGATCAGCCCTGGGATTTCTTTGGAAGGATTGATGCTAAAGCTGAAACTCCAGTACTTTGGCCACCTTATGCAAAGAGTTGATTCATTGGAAAAGACCCTGATGCTGGGAGGGATTGGGGGCAGGAGGAGAAGGGGACGACAGAGGATGAGATGGCTGGATGGCATCACTGACGCGATGGACGTGAGTCTGAGTGAACTCCAGGAGTTGGTGATGGACAGGGAGGCCTGGCGTGCTGCGATTCATGGGGTCACAAAGAGTGGGACATGACTGAGCGACTGAACTGAACTGAACTGAACTGAATAAACCATAATAGAAAAGACTATGAAATGAATATATATACACACACATACATATAGATATATAATTGAATCATTTTACTGTAAACAGAAGCTAGCACAACACTGTTAGTCAACTATAGTTCAGTTTAAAAAAACAGTCTTCAGTAAAATGAGATATTCCTGGACCTAGTGCCAAACTGTATAGACGTAAAAGCCACCACTCAGAGAAAGAAGTGTCATTGAGATTACCCAAGGAAATGTTGTGTAAATAGGATTTCAGGTACGTTCTGAAATAAGAATAAGATTTAAGTGTCAGGGAGAATTTGGAGTTAAATGAGGCTGAGGGAAACACAGGTAGGAGGTGTTTGCTGGCAGACGGTAATGAAATCTCAATCTGGAAAGGCAAATGGGAAGAAAACCATTTCAAAGACATCAAATACATATAACACAGGGAAGGAACATTCATTTGACTGAGCAAGATACACTGTTTTATAACCAAGAGGATTCTGATTCTGGACAGGAAATTTTACAGTTAAAGTTAAGTGCAGTACATGGGAAAATGTGCTTGTGATGAGTGGAGATGGTATAGAGAGGTTAACAAACCAACACGGCATGTTTGGGGTGGGAGGGTGTTTATCTTTGTATTATTCTGATGGGCACACAAACATGTGGAGGAAGTCCAGACAAGTAACTCTTTGCTGAACCAGCATTCTCCTTCCTGGGCAGAGAGTACACTGGGGCAAGGACTGTGTTCTGTCTATCACAGTTCCCAGTTCATGAACATACTCAGTGAATATTTGTAGTATGAACAATTAAAGCGGCAGAAATTACCTCTCAAAAAGCAAGTGAAGTGTAATATATCTTTATTTATTACAGCATTTTTCTTATTTGCAAACCCCAAAATTTATATTACAGTGTTCATAGATTATGTTGTTAATAAAGCTAAAACCATCGGATCATATTTCTAGGTTCAGTTCAGTCAGTCAGTCATGTCCAACTCTTTGGGACCCCAGGGACTGCAGCACACCAGGCTTCCCTGTCCATCACCAATTCCTGGAGCCTACTCAAACTCATGTCCATCGTGTCAGTGATGCCATCCAACCATCTCATCCTCTGTTGTCCCCTTCTTCTCCTGCCTTCAATCTTTCCCAGCATCAAGGTCTTCTCCAATGAGTCTGTTCTTCGTATCAGGTGGCCAAAGTATTGGAGTTTCAGCTTCAGCATCAGTACTTGCAATGAATACTCAGGACTGATTTCCTTTAGGATGGACTGGTTGGATCTCCTTGCAGTCCAAGGGACTCTCAAGAGTCTTCTCTGACACCACAGTTAAAAAGCATCAATTCTTCAGCGCTCAGCTTTCTTTATAGTCCGACTCTCACATCCATACATGACTACTGGAAAAACCATAGCTTTGACTAGATGGACCTTTGTTAGCAAAATAACAAAGGTCTGCTTTTTAATATGTTATCTAGGTTAGTCATAGCTTTTCTTCCCAGGAGCCAATGTCTTTTAATTTCATGGCTGCAGTCACCATCTGCAGTGATTTTGGAGCCCCCCAAAAAATGAAGTCTGCCACTGTTTCCCCATCTATTTGCCATGAAGTGATGGGACCAGATGCCATGATCTTAGTTTTCTGATGTTGAGTTTTAAGCCAGCATTTCCACTCTCCTCTTTCACTTTCATCAAGAGTCTCTTTAGTTCCTCTTCCCTTTCTGCCGTAAGGGTGGTGTCATCTGCATATCTGAGGTTATTGATACTCCTCCCGGCAATCTTGATTCCAGCTTGTGCTTCTTCCAGCCCAGAGTTTCTCATGATGTACTCTGCATATAAGTTAAATAAGCAGGGTGACAATATACAGCCTTGACGTACTCCTTTCCCTATTTGGAACCAGTCTGTTGTTCCTGTGCTAAGTGTTGCTTCTTGACCTGCATACAGATTTCTCAGGAGGTAGATCAGGTGGTCTGTTTTTCCCATCTCTTTAAAAATTTTCCACAATTTGTTGTGATCCACACAGTCAAAGGCTCTGGCGTAGTGTTGTTCATGTACTGTATTTCTAGGTAAATCCTACTAATTGTAGTCTAAGGCTAGTGTGCAAAAGAATTAAAATACATTACACTAGTTAATTTGGATATGATTTGGGAAATTCTAAAATATAACCACTCCCTTGACAGACCAAACATTTTTTTCTATAGATTTGAAGTCCTGACCCCAGAACTAGGGTCTTCCCAGGTGGCTCAGTGGTAAAAGAATCTGCCTGCTAATGCAGGAGATGCTGGTTCGATCCAGTGTTGGGAAGATTTCCTGGAGGAGGAAATGGTAACCCACTTCAGTATTCTTTCTGGAGAATCCCATGGATAAAAGAGCCTGGTGGGTGACAGTCCATAGGGTCGCAAAGAGTTGGATGTGACTAAACATGCACCAGAACTAGAAATGACTAATTTGAAGCATAATCTCAATTTTGAGGTTTACTGCAGTTTTGCCTTTTCCAGTGTTATAGTCTCTAAACCCTGAAACTATATGAAACTCTGTGGAAACAAGAGCATGTGTTATATCTCCCTTGGCTGGCCCCCCAGTTATGTAACTATCAGTTTTTTTGGTTAATCAGAATTTAAGAAAGTGCTGATGGCCACTTGCCCAATTAACATGAAATGTATTTTACATAAACTTCTAAAGCCCCAGGAGGTTTGAATAGTTGACTCACATAGTATCTTACTCGAATTTGTACAACAAAAGTTTAGAACTTGTGAAACATACTGCTTTTTCCACAAGAATATAGAAGACCAAATACTATGGGTAGCATCAGGAGCCCATATTTATATTTTAACCTCAAGCTACTCCCCAAAATAGACAAATGGCTTCAAGTGCACATTTTACAGACATTGATATTTTGTCAAAAAAACACAAATAGGTCTCTACATGCTAGTATTTTGAATATGTTGACAGTATTTGCAAACTCCTGTGAGATGGAGAGCCACCATTCTTCCCTAAATATATATATATAAATAGGACTAGTAAACAGCACGTAGAAGTGGATAAACATTGCCACAGTTTGTAACAGCACTAAAAATCCCCTCAATGTAGCAAACAGTAATTCCGTCATCTTCAGAAATCTAAAAGACTGCTGATATTAGCAATGTTAATCAGGAAGAGAGGATATGGAGGAGAAAATTATTTTGTAGTTTCTTTTTAAATCTGTAGAGAAAGGAAGGAATTTTTAAAAGAGGAAAATACATACATAAAATAAAATAAAGTACTAGTAAAAGATAAACTAAGAAGTGATAGAGAAAATTTCAAGGTATGTTGTTATTGTTGTTTTGGTAGCCTTCAAAAAAAATTTTACCAAGGCATATTTGACTACATTCGCTGTTATATTCCCCTGAAAACAGAACATTATCTGGAATAATAGTATTCTGTTAGGACTTGGATGAATTAATCAACATATGCCAATATTATTCCGTTCAGTTCAATCACTCAGTCATGTTCAACTCTTTGTGACCCCATGGACTGCAGCACACCAGGCCTCCCTGTCCATCACCAACTCCCGGAGTTTACTCAAACTCACGTCCCTTGAGTTGGTGATGCCATCCAACCATATCATTCTCTGTTATCCCCTTCTCCTCCCACCTTCAGTCTTTCCCAGCATCAGGGTCTTTTCCAATGAGTAAGTTCTTCGCAGGTGGCCAAACTATTGGAGTTTCAGCTTCAGCATCAGTCCTTCCAATGAATATTCACGACTGATTTCCTTTAGGATGGACTGGTTGGATCTCCTTGCAGTCCAAGGGACTCTCAAGAGTCTTCTCCAACACCACAGTTCAAAGGCATCAATTCTTCAGTGCTCAGCTTTCTTTATTGTCCAACTCTCACATCCATAAATGACCACTGGAAAAACCATAGCTTTGACTAGACGGACCTTTGTTAGCAAAATATCTCTGCTTTTTAATGTGCTATCTAGGTTGGTCGTGGCTTTTCTTCCAAGGAGCAAACGTCTTTTAATTTCATGGCTGCAGTCATCATCTGCAGTGATTTTGGAGCCCCAAAAATAAAGTTTGTCACTGTTTCCACTGTTTCCCCATCTATTTGCCATGAAGTGATGGGACCAGATGCCATGATCTTAGTTTTCTGTATGTTGAGTTTTAAGCCAACTTTTTCACTTTCATCAAGAGGTTCTTTAGTTCCTCTTCACTTTCTGCCATAAGGGTGGTGTCATCTGCATATCTGAGGTTATTGATATTTCTCCCGGCAATCTAGATTCCAGCTTGTGCTTCTTCCAGCCCAGCGTTTCTCATGATGTACTCTGCATATAAGTTAAATAAGCAGGGTGACAATATACGGCCTTGATGTACTCCTTTCCCAATTTGGAACCAGTCTGTTGTTCCATGTCCAGTTCTATTGCTTCTTGACCTGCATACAGATTTCTCAGGAGGCAGGTCAGGTGGTCAGCTATTCCCATCTCTTTCAGAATTTTCCACAGTTTATTGTGATCCACACGGTTAGAGGTTTTGGCATAGTCAGTAAAGCAGAAATAGATGTTTTTCTGGAATTCTCTTGCTCTTTTCCACGATCCAACAGATATTATTTGTTCTCTGGTTCCTCTGCTTTTTCTAAAACCAGCGTGAACATCTGGATGTTCACGGTTCACACATTGTTGATGCCTGGCTTGGAGAATTTTGAGCATTACTTTACTAGCATGTGAGATGAATGAAATTGAGCAGTAGTTTGAGCATTCTTTGGCATTGCCTTTGGGATTGGAATGAAAACTGACCTTTTCCAGTCCTGTGGCCACTGCTGAGTTTTCCAAATTTGCTGGCATTTTGAGTGCAGCACTTTCACAGCATCATCTTTTAGGATTTGAAATAACTCAACTGGAATTCCATCACCTCCACAAGCTTTATTCATAGTGCTGCTTCCTAAGGCCCACTTGACTTCACATTCCAGGAGAAATGATCATGAACTGAAAGAATAATTCAAATTTGAAATTTGGTCATTCTTAACCTCACATGTTAAACAGAGGACATTTCTTAAAAATGCCATTCGTAGTTTCAGGTTGACAACCCAAATTATGGTCTTGAGGCAGTAGAGAACATTCATAAAAGTTTAATCAGATGCAGAACCAATTGACTTTTTTGACAGGAGAAGACACACATAAAAAGAGACTGGATCCAGGATCAGTCCCTCCTGGGTCATAACAACGTGAAGGAGAACAGAAGCTTTTGGGAACAGTGATTAGTATATAACACACAGTGGAGAACAGCTGTTGTTTTTATTATCATTATATTCAGTATCATAAAACTGCCATCTTCAGTTTTCGCCTAGGTTTCTGTGTTTAGAGTGACAGGTACGAGGGACAAAGATCCTCAAGTTTAAAAGCTTATTTTATATTGGGGAAGACATTGGTTCATGTGAATTCTACATTTTCTAGTATGTGTTCTCTAATGCCCACTAAGTCATTAGTCACAAAGCTGCTTTGCTGTTAAATTTAAAGATGCAATAAGAAAAGCTCAAGGGTTTTATTTATTTTTTTTATATATTCTATATTATTTCCTTAAATTCTTACAGCAGCTCTGAACTGTAGGCATACTTATTCTCACACCGTGAAGAAGAACACTGAAAAGTCAGAGAAATGACACTGATCCACTCATGGTGATAAAGCTCACTAGTGGTAGAATTTAAAACCAGAAATCCTCTTTTATTTTTAAACTGCATAAACTGTGATTCCAAGCATCCTCACTGGCCTCCTAAACCAATTCACAGGTATAAGTCTAGATTTCTCTTTTGCCTGTTAACCCAAGGGGGTATCTGGGACTTCTGCTAACATCAGGGAAACTGAGAACTAGAGGTGAAATTCATAGGACAACATTTGCCTTAGGTTCCCAAATGCTCCTTGAGATAGGCAGAGTCTATAACATGTTGGGAAGGAAAACAAACAGCTGCATCAGGGGAACTTTCCACATGACTGACCGGCATTTATCATGTGTAGACACAAGTTGGTTGTGTGTGCTCAGTCATTTGTGACCCCATGGACTGTAGCCCGCCAGGCTCCTGTGTCCATGGAATTTTCCAGGCAAGAATACTGGAGTGGGTTGCCATTCCCTACTCCAGGGATTCTTCCTAACCTAGGTATCAAACCTACATCCCTTTCCTCTCCTGTACTGGCAGGCTGATTCTTTACCAACTGCACCACCTTGGAAGCCCCATCATGTCTACTTCACAGTCCCATACAGAGTCTACTTTATTATTTTTTTTTTAGTTCAATGGCACTTTTATTTTTCCCAGTGGTACTTTCTTAAAATTTATTTATTTTTAATTGAAGGATGATTGCTTTACAGTATTTTGTTGGTTTCTACCAAACATCAACATGAATCAGCCATAAGTTTACCCATGTCCCTTCCCACTTCAACATCCCTTCCACCTTCCTCCCTGTCCTACCCCTCTAGGTTGATATCAAGCCCTAGTTTGAGTTCCCTGAGTCCTATAGCAAATTCCCATCAGCTGTCTATTTTACACATGGTAATATATGTTTCCATGTTACTCTCTCCATACATCCCACCCTCTACTTCCTCCCCTTCCAGCCATGTCCATAAGTCTGCTCTCTATGTCTGTGTCTCCACTGCTGTGAGATACAGAGTCAACTTTAATTCAAAGAAACTGTTCTGGAGGAAATTCTGCCTCAATTCTCCACTCACTAGATGGAACAAGCAGTATTGTGCTAATATTGCATTTGGAAATTGGGTCGCACTCTGCTTTTTCCACCAGCGTGGGAGCTCTAAATTTAAAGAAGAGCATGAGTGTTTCTCAGTGAAGGAACTGAAAGCACAGACAGGGAAGCCACTGGGCGTTCAAACAAGACTAGACACCATGGGTAAAATTGAACATGCACAGCAGTTAGCTAGAGGACATTTAAATTCTTTTCCAACTAAGCGAATCTGAGACTACGATGTAAGACTCTTGGATGGGATCCTCTCTGTCACCATCTACAGCCAAACGCTTGCGATTTTCATTGAGTTTTAGCAAACACATCTTATCTATTAATCCTTCGGCACAATATCGACACTTCTGTCTCACAAGGGAATTTGATGTCCATTTTAATTTAGCTTTGAAAGCTCTGTCTAATTGCTTACTATGGAAGGTCAACCAAATCCTCTAAGCAAACTTGCATTTGATGATTATAGCCATCAGGAAATACAGCTTTAGAGGTTGATTAGAAAATATTTTTAGTTATCAAATATGGGATGATTCAGGTACTAAGATGAAATTTCAACAGGGAATTTTTTTTGAAAGGTACTATTTCTGAGGCAAAGATTAATTGTAACATTAATTATTGACCTATAACACAGTAGAAATGTCTTATACAGTTTTTCAAATTGGATACAATTCCATTAGAAAAATAAAATAACTTACCAGATTTAAACATCAAAAAAATCATCAGTATATATACTCTCAACTGGAAACTTGGATTTAAATTTTAGTGAATTATGATAGTTTAATTTTTAGAGATAATCAGTAGAAATTTTTATCATAGAACTCATCACCAATATCAGTGATACCTAGCACTGTTATAGGCAATACTTTTAAAATTGGTAGCTGTAAAACAGTGTTCCAGATCCTGAAAACAAAATCTTAGGCAGGATTGTATATTTTGATTGCATCATCATTATTCCTTCACACAGTGTCCTTTCCCCCGTTTTCCAAGTTCAGCAGAACCTGTTACTTTACGTTATCTGACATGTCTAGTGCCCATTATGCAACTTCTTAGGCTACTGAGCACATTAACTTTCTAAAATGGAAATAAAGATTACAGTATCAAACTGTAATTTAAAATATATTGAAAGACTTGCTGGCTTAAGGAATATATAATAATCTTTTAATTAGTTTGCTTGCCAGTTAGAGAATGAATGAATTTTATCATTTTCACTTCAGTGAAGCACTTTATAAAGAAGGACATTAGGTTGTCATTTTATTGATATTGAAAACAAAGTGTAATTCTAATTATCCTAGTAGAAATAGAGTTTAAACCAGAATTCACAAAGTCAACTCTGAGCTGGTAGATTGCTTCTGGACCAAAGGAAGCAGCACAGTTTGAGAAAGCCAATAGCCATTATTCAGCTCAGGATGACCAAGATGGTGAAATATATAATTTATTTCATGAAAAGAATGGCTGAAAGAACTTGGAGAGGGCGAGACAAAGAAGAGGAGAGCAAGGGATATATTATCAGGGTTAATATCCACATTAAAGTACTGGTATGGCCATGCCAGTTATTACAATATTGAAAATGTCAATACCCCCAGTACCACCTTAGACCCTCCCCATACATGTTCCAAGCCTCCCAACTACTCAGCAACTCAGAGGGCCTGGCTCATAGTCTCCAACATCCAGCTTCAGTTCTACAGCTGGCACCAGGTCTGACCAATCAGTGGATGGCAAGTTGACTGGTAAATATTTTGAGTGTTAACCCTGAATATGATGAATCCATCAGTGAAAGTAAAATCTATACAACTGCTAACTTTGTGTCTATTTTCACCGTTTTGTACCTCCCCCTTCAAGTTCCTAGTTATTCAGTATTTTCTGAGTTTTCTTTTGCACTATTCCTGCTCCATCTCAAAACTTCCCTTCTCCACTCCACTTCCAAATGTTTTATCCCACACCTGGATCACTGCAGCAGCATCCAAACTAGTCTCCCCAACTCCCCATTCTTTTCCTTTAATTTATGCTCAGAGAGGGAAAGCTGTGCAACTTGAAATTCTATTATTCTGTTTTCCCTGCATGAAACAGAACCTTGCATTTCAGTGAGAAAGGTTCTTGGCTCTCCAGAGGAAATGTAAGAAGAGAACATTTCGAGCTCCAGATAGCGACCAGACATTGAACTTGGTGCTCTCCACGTATCCTCAATTCATCCAGACACCTGTGAACCTAGTTATTCCCATATTTAAAATGCAAAAAGTGAGCCTCAGAGAGCATATGTAATTTTCTTAAAATCACACAGCCAGTGAAAACTGGGGAAAGGGTTCGATCTCAGGCCGGTCAAGATCCAGAGCCCACGTAACCAGCATGGTTTGTGTAACTGAAAGTTGCCTATGCCATTGATACTGTTATTGATTGCTATTACAAAAACCTCATGACTGGAATGTTACTGTTTCTCTGAAGAGTTATATTTAATTTAAACAAATTCAGAATATTAGAATCTGGATTTTTACAATGTTTTTCTTTTAATTGCTCTTTATATGATTTGTGCAATTTCTTCCGTTTGTGCAGCTATCATCCAAGTATTAACTGTCCTGATGTTTATTATAAATACCAGACAGTATGCAGTAGTTATAACAAAGATCAGTATCAACTTTTCTACTCTGTCAGTATTATTACTTCAGTTAAAGTTAATACCATGAAGTCTTAAAGATTCCTAGTCTATTCAACTTTATATATTTTCAAAAAGATTAAATGTGTTTGCAAATACTTTGGGAGTTTAAGCCTGCCCCTGAATTGTTTATAGCATTATTACTTCTCAAGGACCCTGAAGGTCCATAGTAAACTCATAACTTCAAACTCTGAGAAAGCTGGATTAAACTAAACCCTCCAATTCCTTCACTGTGTCTCTAGATAATTTTATTTTCAGTTATTTTGCTACAGCATAAAAAAGTAAAGCCTCATAGATTCTTTTTTTCTTACATTTCTATAAACCCCTTCATGTGTATATTTGAAGAAATCTTGGCAATTCAAAAAAAAAAAAATCAACCTGGCCTGTGTAAAGTAAAAGTGTTTACATCATTCTGTTGAGAATTCTTACAAAAGTGCACTCTTTAGTGGTATATTTATTTATGAGACATTCAACAAAGATATGATGACACTTCAGAAATTCTGAAGGGAACTCTAAGAAAGGAAAACAGCATGCTCTGTTAAATGGAAACTTACTTGAAATAAATTACATAATTATTAGGGGAGACTAGAAGAAAATCAGTCACTCTCCCCAAAATAATTCTTTCTTAGAGGTTAAAATGAAAATGAAGCTAAGTATGTATACCCTCTTTCTTTATTGGTATGAAATTATTAGCTTAACTTTTGCTTCTGTGATTTCTTTTTTTTTCTTCCAGTTTTATTGAGATACAATTGATACACATTCAATATTGTGTAAGTTTAAGGAGTGCAGCATGATTTGATTTACATACATCATGAAATGATTCCCACAGTAAGCTTAGGGAATATCCCTCATCTCATATAGATATAAAATCAAAGAAATATTGATATAAAAATATTTCCTTATGATCAAAATTCCTAGGATTTATTGTCTTAACAACTTTTATGTTTATCATGTCATATATTATGTCCCTGGTACTTATTTTTGTATCTTTTGACTGACTTCATCCAATTCCCACTCCCCCACCCCCCACATCTGATAAGTACAAATCTGATCTCTTTTTCTATGAGTTTGTTTTTTGAAGTATAGTTCAGTTCAGTTTAGTCGCTCAGTAGTGTGCAGCTCTTTGCAACCCCATGGACTGCAGCATGCCAGGCTTCCCTGTCCATCACCAACTCCCGGAGCTTGCTCAAACTCATGTGCATCAAGTCAGTGATGCCATCCAACCATCTTGTCCTGTGTCGTCCCCTTCTCCTCCCACCTTCAATCATTCCCAGCATCAGGGTCTTTTCCAATGTGTCAGTTCTTTGCATCCGGTGGCCAAAGTATTGGAGTTTCAGCTTCAGCATCAGTCCTTCCAGTGAATATTCAGGACTGATTTCCTTTAGGATGGACTGGTTGGATCTTATTGCAGTCCAAGGGACTCTCAAGAGTCTTCTCCAACACCACAGTTCAAAAGCATCAATTCTTCAGCTCTCAGCTTTCTTTATAGTCCAACTCTCACATCCACACCATGACTACTGGAAAAACCATAGCTTTGATTAGACAGACCTTTGTTGGTAAAGTAATGTCTCTTTTTTTTTTTTTTTTTTAATTTTATTTTATTTTTAAACTTTACATAACTGTATTAGTTTTGCCAAATATCAAAATGAATCCACCACAGGTATACATGTGTTCCCCATCCTGAACCCTCCTCCCTCCTCCCTCCCCATTCCATCCCTCTGGGTCGTCCCAGTGCACCAGCCCCAAGCATCCAGTATCGTGCATCGAACCTGGACTGGCAACTTGTTTCATACATGATATTTTACATGTTTCAATGCCATTCTCCCAAATCTTCCCACCCTCTCCCTCTCTCACAGAGTCTATAAGACTGTTCTATACATCAGTGTCTCTTTTGCTGTCTCGTACACAGGGTTATTGTTATCATCTTTCTAAATTCCATATATATGCGTTAGTATACTGTATTGGTGTTTTTCTTTCTGGCTTACTTCACTCTGTATAATAGGCTCCAGTTTCATCCACCTCATTAGAACTGATTCAAATGTATTCTTTTTAATGGCTGAATAATACTCCATTGTGTATATGTACCACAGCTTTCTTATCCATTCATCTGCTGATGGACATCTAGGTTGCTTCCATGTCCTGGCTATTATAAACAGTGCTGCAATGAACATTGGGGTACACGTGTCTCTTTCCCTTCTGGTTTCCTCAGTGTGTATGCCCAGCAGTGGGATTGCTGGATCATAAGGCAGCTCTATTTCCAGTTTTTTAAGGAATCTCCACACTGTTGTCCATAGTGGCTGTACTAGTTTGCATTCCCACCAACAGTGTAAGAGGGTTCCCTTTTCTCCACACCCTCTCCAGCATTTATTACTTGTAGACTTTTGGATCGCAGCCATTCTGACTGGTGTGAAATGGTACCTCATAGTGGTTTTGATTTGCATTTCTCTGATAATGAGTGCTGTATGCTGTCTAGGTTGGTCATAGCTTTTCTTCCAAGGAGCAAGTGTCTTTTCATTTCATGGCTGCAGTGTATAACTGATCTACAATACCATGTTAGTTTCTGTTACACAACATAGTGATTTGATGTTTTATATGTGTTTCTGGAATTTCTTAAAGCATTAAGGCTTACTAAATTTCATTAAAGTTCTTCAAATAATTCAGCTATTTTTTTAGGATACTTGAAGAGGAATATTTGATGTCAAGAAAGGGCTTTTGACGATGTCATTATTATGGCCTTATCAAATTTATGGTTCACCAAGGATATTTTAATCTCCTACTTTACATACAATATCAATTACTTTTTCCAGAAGAAATGTATACTGTTTGATAAAACTCCTTTTTAAGATAAGATTGATAATGTGTATTTTCAGCCCCCATACCTTCTTTTTTTTTTTGCCAAATTCATTTTTTAATTTTTTTTTTATTAGTACAGATTTTTTTTTTTTAAACCTCAAACACTGTATTAGTTTTGCCAAACATCAAAACGAATCCGCCACAGGTATACATGTGCTCCCCATCCTGAACCCTCCTCCCTCCTCCCTCCCCACATCATCCCTCTGGGTCGTCCCAGTGCACCAGCCCCAAGCATCCAGTATCGTGCATCGAACCTGGACTGGCAACTCGTTTCATACATGATATTTTACATGTTTCAATGCCATTCTCCCAAATCTTCCCACCCTCTCCCTCTCCAACAGAATCCATAAGACTGTTCTATACATCAGGGTCTCTTTTGCTGTCTCGTACACAGGGTTATTGCTGCCATCTTTCTAAATTCCATATATATGCGTTAGTATACTGTATTGGTGTTTTTCTTTCTGGCTTACTTCATTCTGTATAATAGGCTCCAGTTTCATCCACCTCATTAGAACTGATTCAAATGTGTTCTTTATAATGGCTGAGTAATACTCCATTGTGTATATGTACCACAGCTTTCTTATCCATTCATCTGCTGATGGACATCTAGGTTGCTTCCATGTCCTGGCTATTATAAACAGTGCTGCGATGAACAAGGTGCGCCGGTTGTACACCTAGATAAACGAGCAGCAGGGAGGTGATAAGTCGCAGCAATCGCGCTCGCCAAACACCCCATATCTTCTTTTAAGGGATGTTTTCTCTCAAATAAGAATCCTCAGTCTTGGGGGGGAACTAGAAGAACTGGAGGAAGGATTCTTAGTTTACTTTTGTTTCTTTATTTGTTGTTTCAATAAGAAAGAGAATAATGTTAATAAGATGAAAGGAAATCAAATGGCACTTGACCTCTAACGTTGCTTGTATGTTTTATTTTCTATAATACAGTAAGATAATTTATTACCCCTACTTGGCAAATAAAGAAATTGAGGTTTGGTGAAGCTGTGTAACCTACTCAGGGTGCTATAACTAATGAAGGGCAGCACTAAGATTGAGCCCAGAACTTCTAAATTTGTGCTTCCTCCATGACACTGTCATTCCCCATCCCTGATATTCCCTGGTAAACACTGATCGTTTCATGTTGTGGGTTTGACTATCTTTTATTTACCTTTAAAAAAATTTTTATCGAAGTATAGTTGATTTACCATGCTGTGTTAATTTCTGCTATATACCAAAGTGATTCAGTTATACATGTATATATTTTTTTCATATTATCTTCCACTATGGTTTATCACAGTATACTGAATATAGTTCCCTATGCTACATTAATAAGACCCTGTTACTATCCATGCTATCTATAATAGTCTGCATGTGCTAATGCCCAACTTCCAATCCATCCTTCCCTCTATGGCTCTCTTTGAACATGGGAAAAATAAGATTCTTTTCTCACTGTATAGTTAATGAAACACTAGACTCTCCAGATCTGAGTGACTTCAGAGTGATAAGGTCATACCTCTGTTTTATGAGTTAGTATAAAAACAAGATCTCATTATTAACACCTTTATCCAAAGACTTTTGTACCTTTCGCTACTGTTGTTGCTGTTTGTTTCGTTGCTCAGTCCTGTCTGACTCTTTTGTGACCCCACAGACTGTAGCCCACCAGGCTCCTCTGTCCATGGGATTTACCAGGCAAAAATACTGGAATGGGTTACCATTTCCTTTTCCGGGGTGATCTTCCCAACTCAGGGATCAAACCCATGCCTCTTATATCACAGGTGGATTCTATACCACTGAACCCCCTGGGAAGCCCTTTGTTACTGTAGTCATGTTTTTTCAAACTCCAAACTGTGAGATAAAGACCATCACCTTCCTGGGGTTTCTGGACCCACAGGAATATCACTAACTGGGGAAGTTTGCCTCAGCCTTGGTGTTCCATGTCTTTGTTGGAGTCTCATTTTATAGGAGCTTCCTTGGTGGATCAGATGGTAAAGGATCCCCTTGCAATGCAGGAGACCCAGGTTTGATCCCTGGGTTGGGAAGATCCCGTGGAGAAGGGAATGACCACCCACTCCAGTATTCTTGCCTGGAGAAGCCCATGGACAGAGAAGCCTGATGGGCTACAGTCCATGGGGTCACAAAAAGTCAGACACGACTGAGCGACTAACATACACACAATCATATCTATTCATTTCATAGATATGATTGATTAAGTCACTGGCCACATGGTTGAAGTCAGTATCAAAGTCTCCTCCCCTGCCTAGAGGTCAGGTTGATATAAGGTGGCTCAATACCCCAACTCTCTAATTGGATGTTTGGTCTTTCAGGCCTGGCTAAATTCTGAACTGAGTCATTTTGTTAACATAAATTCAGATCTTTGGTCTCAGGAATCCACTATGAATAAAGGACATTCCTATCACTTAGAAAATTCCAAGGATTTAGGGCTTACCTCCCAGCAACCAGGGATGATGAAGACCAGCCAGTTTTTTAGTTATATAACAGCTGCCAACAGAGGATGATTTTGAGCTCATAAACCAAATCTAAAAACACCATGATCATCACTGAAGATTTCACATACCAGCCAGCAAACAATTTATATTATGAATTAAGGAGCACACTGAAAAACTAGAAAGAAATCTAGCAGCCAAATCTATAAATACTAACCAGATTTATGTAAATATGCCTATCACATTTTAGGGTGTTATCACTTCCTTAAATATGTAAGAAGAAAATTATACATGTTAGTTTAAGATTAGATCATGGATTTAAAATAGTGCATTTATATTTAGCATCCAAATATGAGACTATTTCTAAACACCACAAGGATTATGTCAAAAAAACACAGAGTTTTAAATCTGAATCTTAGTGATTACTTGCACAACCCTTTTAATTCACAATTGAAAAAAAAATGAAAACTCAGCTTCCTTTACTAAAGGAGTTATTTCTTTTAAGATCTTTCATTGCATAGCATGCCAGAAATACCATCATTTAATCACAGGAATGTGTTCTAATATTTACACTCTTAGCACTCAGTACCAAATCTAATTCCCTAACCTAAAGATAAATCCTGACTTGCCTTGTTTGGTTCTAGATGAAGAAGGAAATACGATTCCTTTAAATAGTAACTTTACATATATTGGGCCACCGTCAATTCCATTTCTTACTTCCCTCCCCGAGTTACAGCAACTGCTACAGGACCACTCCCAGTGCCAGAGGCCCCACAGGTTCTCAGAAGCTAAAAAGTCATGTGTCGATCATTAGTATTACCTTAGGAAAACACTCTTTAGAAGTTTTAAAATGCTTCTCAAATTTAAGGGAATGTGTGTGTATGTGTATATACATGCATATGTGTATGTATATGTGTATGTCTTTTAGTGAAAAGGTTTTAATTCCACTTCTCCAAACAAGCTCCTATTATCTGAAAAAATGCATTATTTTCTGTGTGAAATAATAGCTTATACAGCCACAGCTTTTAAAGAAGCCAGTTTAAAAACCGAAGCAAACCATTTTCTTCTAGAAACAACTCCAAAATATACTACTAAATATAAACATAGGTACACTTTATTGGAAGCCCATTTTATCTGTACATGTAAATTCTCAATACTATAAGATAGTTAAACAAAGCGTTAACTTCTATATACAGAAGAAATGGGACAGTCTAACCCAAATGAACTCCAGAAAAGCATTTAGAAGTATTTTGAAATTACTTTGTAATGAAGTTTGTAATGAAATTTTAGATTTTCTTCCAACTATAGAATGTAGAATGTTTGTTTTTGTTTTGTTTCAGAGTGTCTGCTTGATTTCCTATCATTGTGCATTTTTTATTACATTAGTTCTTGTACTTGCTAATCTGAAAAATATGGAAATAGACAACACATTTTTAGGTCATTAGTGGAAATTTAAAATGTTCTCTTTAGAAAGATTTAAATAGAGGAAAATATTAAAAGTAAAGTACCATTTTTGGGTATACACCTGGACAAAACTATAATTCAAAAAGATACTTGTATCCTTATGTTCATAGCAGCACTATTCACAGTAGCCAAGTCATGGAAACAACCTAAATGTCCACTGACAGATAAATGGATAAAGAAGATATGGTACCTATATACAGTGGAATATTACTCAGCCATAAAAAAAAAAAAACAAAAAAAAACAAAATAATGCCATTTGCAGCAACATGGATACAACTCAAGATCATTATACTAAGTGAAGTTAGAAAGACAAATACTATATGATATCACTTATATGTAGTTTAAAATGAACCTATCTGCAAAACAGAAAACAGTCTCACAGACACAGAGATCAGATTTGTGGTTGCCAAGGGACAAGGAGGAAGAAAGAAGAATGAACTGGGAATTTGGGGTTTGCAGATGCCAACCATTATTTAGAATGGATAAACAGCAAAGTCCTACTGTGTAGCTGCTGCTGCTAAGTCACATCAGTCATGTCCAACTCTGTGCGACCCCATAGACGGCAGCCCACCAGGCTCCTCCATCCCTGGGATTCTCCAGGCAAGAACACTGGAGTGGGTTGCCATTTCCTTCTCCAATGCATGAAAGTGAAGTCGCTCAGTCATGTCCGACTCTTCCCAACCCCAAGGACTGCAGCCTACCAGGCTCCTCTGTCCATGGGATTTTCCAGGCAAGAGTACTGGATAGCACAGGAAACTAAATCCAATCTCCTGGGATAAACCATAATAGAAAAGAACATTTTAAAAAAGAATGTATATATGTATAAAACTGAGTCACTCTGCTGGTGCAGCGGAGACTGGCACAACATTGTAAATCAACTACAATTTTTAAAAAGTAAAGTACCATTCTTGATTACTAGCAAGAATTTAAATAAGAAATATTACCAAGGATTTGTTGTTCTTCAGTCGCTCAGTTGTGTCTGACTCTTTGTGACCCCGTGGACTGCAGCACACCAGGCTTCCCTGTCCTTCACCATCTCCTGGAGCTTGCTCAAATTCATGTCCATTGAGTCAGTGATGCCATCCAACCATCTCGTCCTGTGTCGTCCCCTTCTCCTCCCACCTTCAATCTTTCCCAGCATCAGGGTCTTTTCTAATGAACTGGCTCTTTGCATCCGGTGGCCAAAGTATTGGAATTTCATCTTCAGCATCAGTCCTTCTGATGAATATTCAGGATTGATCTCCTTTAGGATGGACTGGTTGGATCTCATTGCAGTCCAAGGGACTCTCAAGAGTCCAGCACCACTGTTCAAAAGCATCAATTATCAAGGATAGTAATAAACAACTATTTCTTCAGGAATGAAGTTACCGTGTTTCTCAAATACATGACTACCAATTTATTCCTTGTATTCTTTTGGTTTTGAGAAAGTTTTTCTGAGAAATAACACATCACTTTTTGCTTAATAAAATTGTGTTATTTTCATATTTGCATGTGGAAACATCTGAACATACAATTTAGGAAAATCTTGAAATTTTAAATTCTATACAGTGTAATTTAAATATAAATTCATAATAATAAATGTTTATTACTTGAATAATAATCTTTAACTGTAGTCTCAAAAGTGTTTTGAAGTATTACTTTTATGGGTGTTAATTTTATAGGTGTTAAATTTCTCTGTGAGTTACCATATGTCCATTCTGCAGAGAACTGACAGTTTGAGATAATTGAGAGAGTAAAAATTAGAATTGGAGGGAGGTAGTCATTATCAGTTCACACACTTGTTCATTAATATTATTGGAGTGCTTGTTGTTGGCAAGACACTGGGCTTATAGCAGTGGGTAGAACAGAACCCAGAATTCATGGAGCTTATTGTTTAATGAGGAAGAGAAACATTAAGAAACAATTATATGGGACTTGCCTTGTGGTCCAGTGGTTAAGAATCCGCCTGCCAATGCAGAGGACATGGGTTTGCTCCTGGTCCAGGAAAATCCCACATGCTGTGGAACAACTAAGCCCACAGGCCACAACTACAGAGCCCGTAGCTGCAACTGCTGAGGCCCTGGTGCCTAGAGTCCGTGCTCTGCAAGAGGGAAAGCCTGAGCACAGCAGCGATCACCACGCATGACCAAAACACATAAATGAATGAACAATTGTAAAGTACTTATTAAAAGCAAGGAAATAATTATATGAAGGAATATTCACTTACAGCCTGTGCTGTGTACCATGGAAAAAAGATGAGCACTACTAAGAGAAGTCTTAATGTGGACTTAGTTTAGATTGGGACTTGTCAGTGGAGGCTTCTCTGAACATATCACAAATAAAGGAACTAAGAGAGATATCAAATCCATCTAAGTGAAGAGCTGGAGTAGGGAAATTCTAGTCTGGCAAGATCACAGGTGGAAGGTGCTGAGGGTGGAAATTGCTTGGTGACTTTCAACAAAAATTAATGTAATTAAAATACAGTAAAATGTGGAGGGTGATACAAAACTAGGCAAGAGAGAGAAGCAAAAGTCACACCGTGCAAGATTCACAACCATTCTATGAATTTTGTATTTTATCTTAAGTGCCAGGGGAAACCATGGAAGGATTTTGAGCAGGACGTCACCAGGTCATATTTGGGTGTTAAAGTGTTACTCCGGCTGCTATGTAGAGGATGGATTGGAAGCACACAGAGCAGAAATGGGTCGAATGGTTAGGAGGCCATGGAATAACGTGGCAGATTGGATTAGGGGAGTGATGATGATGCTGATTTTAGAACTGGAGAAAAGTGGATAGGTTTCAGATTTACACTAGAGACATACTGATAGAACATGATAATGACCTAGATTAAGAAAAGAATGAAGAAACCTGTCAAGAATAGCCTCTGTCTTTTTGACACAGCAACTCGTTGGTTGATAACTGATCATGTTATTTAGTCACATGGAGGAACCCTGGGGAAAGAGCCTGTCTGGTAGAGCTTGAGAGTTGTGAGTTGAAGAGTTCAGTTGTGAGACTAATTAATCCCACTTGTGTTCTAAGTATTTAACATACATTTTATAGTAACATAAACATAATCCCCAATCTTTTTGGTCCATGTCCTCTACTAGGAAAATTTTGATTACAGATGCTAGATCTAAGATGCTACTTTCAATCAAGGAGTAATTAAAAGAATAAGGAGAGTTAAATTTTTAATCTAAAATGTCTACTCTCTTAGACTTTTTGACCCAGATTGCAAAATAATAGTGTACTTAATTTCAAATTAAAAGATCTGGAAGAGGGAAAAAAGAGATCTGGAAGAGAAAATCAGGCATTTAGCATAAGGAATAAATCTTCTGAAACATAATAGACTGCCTTCCAGAACATACAACCTGCAATCTTAGCCCAAACTTTTCTGTGAAATAATATTTTAGGTGTTCTTCCTGGTATTGAATGCAAATTTGGGGGCCAATTTATATTGCCTTCATCTCTTTTAAAAGAGACCACCTACTAATGAATGCTCAGTGATTCACAGGCTGGAGCCACATGGCGTTGGTTGAGGGTAGACAGATCAGGAGGAAAGCAGGCCCAGGAGGGGATAGTGAGTGGGATAGAAGCACCAAGGCTCATAAGGCAGAGTCCCCAAGTCCACAGTGAAAGCAGGAAAAAGGGCCTATCTTTTATTGACAGAGAAAGGGTGGCCCAGTACTTTCATAATTCCACATTATAGCTGAGACACAGATTTGATCCCTGGGTCAGGAAGAGCCCCTGGAGGAGGAAATGGCAACCCATGCCTGTATTCTTGATTGGGAAATCCCATGGATAGAGCAGCCTGATGGGCTACATACAGTCCATGGGGTCACAAAGAGTCTCATATGACCGAGCACACACACACCACTAGCTTTTTATCACGGCCATGGCCCAAAACTCAGCTTCAAAAAGATACATGGTCAACAGGAATGTGGCACTATCTAGTGTAATCTAGTTAATATCATTGAGTTAAGGAGGATGATAGCGTATTTAAAAATGGAAGCAGGCCAATAATGACAACGGTACTAAACGACAGTCATTGAATGTGCATCGTGTTTCAGGAGCTGCACTCAATGCTTTCCATGTATTATATTATTGAATTTCCTCCGAACCCCTTGTGAGGTTTACAGGTCATAAATCATTCTCCAAAGACCACATAGGTGGTAAATGCAAGAGTGAATTGGCCAGATCTGTTTGACTCCAGAAGTGGAGTTTGCCTCAGTGACTAACTGCATCAGCATACAAATCAAAGATGAGATTAAAGAACCTCAGTAGTTCTTTAGAGTTAAGAGCTAAAACTAAAAACAGAAATTGTGTATATGTTGGTTTGCAAATATTTGGGAATATTCCTAGCTTTCCAGGTGGTGCAGTGGTAAAGAATCCACCTGCCAATGCAGGAGATGCAGTTCGATCCCTAGGTGGAAGATCCCCTGGAGAAGGAAATGGCAACCCACTCCAATGTTCTTGCCTGGGAAATATCCCAAAATAAGGGGAATGTCTCTGCTGTATTGGACAGTCCTTTTCTAACACCCGGTGTTCTGAAGAGATAGCTGACCACTTACAGGTATTTAAAAACTACCTTGAGCTTTCTGTCAGCATAATTTCTCATACATTTGGAGATACTTGAATTTTATAACATCGCTCCTGTCATTGTGAATTTCATTCTTGCTTCCTTGTATACCCTTTTAAAAGCTGTTTACCTGTAATTGTTCACCATTTTCCTTTAAATTTCTGTGGTTGAAATTCACTTGCTTTCCACTGGTCCATTATCACTACAACCCCTGTTCTTAAACCACTTTAGATAAATATTTCACTGACTTTTTTTAACACAAAGTGTATGTTGGTAATTTTTAGTTGAAAAAAAATGCCATAGCTTAAGTTTTTAAAAACCAAGGGGGGGAAAAAGAAATATTTCAATTCACTTTGTAGTGAAATTCAGTTTTTTTTGGTTAAAAATGATTTTATTCCATGTTTTTCACATTTATAGTGTTTCTATCAAGTGGTCAGTTGTCAATCACATTCCCCCCCCCTTTAAAAGTTTTTGTTTGGTTTTGCTATTTTTAAGACTTTATCATTGCTTTTAGTTTTTACAGCTTTGCTCTGTAAATGTCGATTTTTAAAAAACTTATCTTGCTTTGAAGTTTAACAGATTTCTTAATCTGTTCAGATCCCTGTACAATGTACAGTATCCCTTCAGTTTTGGGAAATTACTATTCACTATTTCTTCAATTGCTGCTTCTGATTCTAAATGACATAATAATAATTGCCTGCTAATATGCTTGGAGAAGGCAATGTCACCCCACTCCAGTACTCTTGCCTGGAAAATCCCATGGACGGAGGAGCCTGGAAGTTGCAGTCCATGGAGTCACTGAGGGTTGGACACAACTGAGCGACTTCACTTTCACTTTTCACTTTCATCCATTGGAGAAGGAAATGGCAACCCACTCCAGTGTTCTTGCCTAGAGAATCCCAGGGACGTGGGAGCCTGGTGGGCTGCTGTCTATGGGGTCGCACAGAGTCAGACACAACTGAAGTGACTTAACAGCAGCAGCTAATATACTAAAGTCACTTCAGTTGTGTCTGACTCTTTGTGACCCCCATGGACTGTAGCCCGCCAGGCTCATCTGTCCATGGGATTCTCTAGGCAAGAATACTGGAGTGGGTTGCCATTTCCTTCTCCAGGGGATCTTCCCAACCCAGGGGTCAAACCCATGTCTCTTATGTCTCCTGCATTGGTAGGCAGGTTCTTTACCACTAGCATCACCTGGGAAGCCCAGATAATAATTGCCTACTTATGGTAATTTCTAGCAAAGATGCAAATAAAGTGAAGAACATGGAAATTCCCTCCCACCCTTCAGAAACACAAGTATAATCCATTCCATCTCTCAGTCCACCCATTCTCTTCCTCACAGCAATGGTGTGGCAGCTCCCTTTCCAGCATCCTCAACTACAGCTGACTGAGCTGAGTTCTAAATGATGAAGACTTACAAGTTAAGAGAAAAGGGGGTATTCCAGTTAGGTAGATAAAATGTACAATGTACAGCAAAGATGTAAAGGGAATCATCAGAAATTAGGGTGGGGAGATGAATGCAAATAGGATGCAATGCAAATAATCTACGTTAGGTAGGTTGGGACCAAATTTTGAGAACCTTTTCTGCCATACTGAAGGAGTCTGATAGATACTTAAGGGATGACAAACCACTGGCAACCCATGAGCCTTCTGTGGTTAGGTGCTCAGACACTTCCTTCACCTCCTATTATTATTTAGGTTGAAAAGCAAAACTTGCCATGCCTTTTCCATTTTATCCATATCCGTTTGTAGCATATTTCTATAATTCCTGATACTATGGTTCTCTGTATGTGAAATTGTGCTTTGGTATGAAGAAAAACCACAACTAATTCAAGTCTATTTGGGTGGAACTTTTGAAAAATACAAGTAGAAAAATAAAATATCATTTAGGAGAAAAAAAAACATGTCTGCCACTGAAGCTACGTGTGTTCTTCTGTTAAAAGGCATTTCATCTTATATGCAAAAGACACTTAACAGTATTAGTGGGCCATCTGAAATGAAGAAGAATAATTACAATTATACAAAGTTGTCTCAAGCCCCCTCCAAAATAGCCCAGTTGTCGCATAGATTTATGTTTGGAACTTCGAGACTTGGTCAGGACCAAGTGAATAGAAGAAGGAGGAGCTGGGAGAGAAGGGGGACAGAGAGAGAGTGTGTGTGTTTAATTTAGAAAATTTTTAAGCTGGATTCATTTTATATACCAAAGCTGGATTTCAAATCGACTCAATTTCCAGATTGTTAGGTTCTTTCAGTACTTCCTACTTCACTGTAACCAAGCTTTGGCTTCAAAGAAAATTGGTCTATAAAATTTTTACCGCATTTTCTAGTCAAAAGTGTGTGCTTCTACCAAGGCAGGGGACGCTGTCTGTTACTGGCCCTATCCTTGAGAGACCAACAGAAATGCAGCAGAGTTGGTAGAAACTGGGATACAGGCAAAGTCAAATCCTGTTAGCAAGTCTAATGAATGCAGAGTGTGTTCTGTCCCTCTCGGAAGCGTTGGTTTTATTTTGTGGGAAGTACTGAGTGTTCTTTACAGTAAGTGTTTGTCATGAGAGTTACTGAGATGGTGAGGAGAGAAGAGCATGTGGCCGCAACAGGATACAGTGAATGCAGGCTCTTTCACATTATTCGTTAAAGTCGACAGTCCTTCTCACCGCCTCTTAATACAAACCCATCATCATCGAGACTGGTGGGATGGCTGTTGGGCTTCATGAAGTCTAGAGGTCTTCATATTCATCACTTTAATTTTACCATATAATTAAGTAATGATGGACTGAAGCAAATGTATTTATAGCATATGTGAAAATCCTGGGGTAAAAATAGGATGCCGATCAATCTTCCCACATCCTAACTAACATCTGCTTGGTCTTAGGAGCATGGCATTCCTACTGACATGGGCTATGCAGTGGCCCCTCACCATTCAGGTGTCTATCCTGTACATGTTCAGCTATATGAAGCCTGGAAGAAGGTTTGGAATATTAGAATCACCAGCACTGAAGAATATCCACACCTGAAGCCAGCTAGATACCGGAGGGGCTTCATCCACAAAAACATCATGGTGAGCATCGGTGGTTTGGGTAGGGCACACCACATTCTGCCAGAAAGAAGCAAAGAGAAGAAGGACGTATTAAAAGCTTAACAGAGGGAAAGCTCCATGCAGCAGGAAGCATAGTTTTCACATCCAAGCGAAGGATGTTTCAGTTACAGTCACTTTTTTTTCAGTTCTTCAAACATAACTTTAAAGTGTTATTTTACTGACACTACTGCTAATAAGCAGGCACTGATGTTAAACACTAAGGAGACATTACATCTAACTTGCAGATAATTTATAGAAGCCATCATTTCTTCAGTTACTTAGCATGTAAAACTAACACCGTCTCTCTGTATATTAACCATGACACTCTTTTACAAGCCAAACTGTCCTCTTTATCAATGTCAGACTAAAATAAAAAAAACTCAGGTATTTACAAGAAGCCACATGTCCTGCATAATTATTGAGAAGTCATAATATAGAGTACAAATGAGAGATGATGTTAAGTCATTTGTTATCTGTTGTCAAATTCTCTCCGAAGTGTCTCTATTTGGTTTTGTGTTTTTACACTGGTGACAAATATATATTGTCAAAATATATTGTTACTTAATACTTTGTGAGGCCTCTCAAAGTAAGTAATTAGGAAAAAATCCTAATTTTTTCCCAAATCAGAAGATCTAAAGAGTACTGTGGTGTTAGGCGTAGGTCTCCTGATTTAGACACACCTTTAGACACACATTTAGATCACACCCATGTTCTGATCATCTGGGTTTTGATGATCTGTCTACAAATCAAACTCATAAGACCTCAAATGAAACCTATTATCTTCCCTTCATTCCAGCTATTGGTCCTGCTATTCCTAATTCAGTTTCAGCGATTGGAACATTGCACTACCCACCCCATGTCCAATCAAGTCTCTACATTCCATCAATAATTCCTTCATAATATTGTAATATTCACTACCTTTCTCTTTCTGTAATATTCACTGCCTTTACTCTTATTCGTAAACCACAGGGCTGATTCCTATTTCATCTATTTATAGCTTCTATCCACTCCCTACCACAGTCCATCCCATGGACAGTGCCAACCTTTTAATCCTAAAATGCTGCCTTCACCTTGACCTTCCTAACCTATTCTTTCCAGTTGTTTCCACACCCTTTAACTTGCTCTGCAGGGACCTAAAAACAATTTAAACTAAGTCTGCCTTTCTAGCTCCTATTTTCCCATAGTTAGCACAGACTCACTCCCGCCAAAAAGATCTGCAGCAGTATCACTGTGTCCATACCTTTGTCACCCTTTCAACCTTGAAAGACTTTCTGACCACTCTCTACCTATTCCTATTCCATTTATTCCTCAGTATCAAGTCCCGTATCTTATATAACATAAAGCACCTTGGTGTATGTCTAGCAGTTCAACACCTAGGTCCGGCCTACACCTATAACATATCTTGTAACTCCACTGGGAACATAAAGACTTACCACATTTCAAGGTGTTTGTGCCCTAACCGGAGACTATGAGGCTCCAGTCCTATTGTGTTATAGGGCAATTCAGAAGGAACTGATGGAAAACCAAGACATCCCATCCTAATCCCTGGTTGTTAAATGTGACTCTCTGAAGAGAGCCACAGACCTCAAAGCAATTAGATTACAGACCTGATTATTTACTTACTCTTTCTAATGGAGATACCCACTGGTAGAGACTCCCACCAATCCTCCCAGCAGCCTCTGGGTGGCATTTACCAGGAACACTTATTGGCAGTTGCTCTGGATTCAGGCCTTGCTTGTGCATGCGTGCTCAATCGCTCAGTCATTTCTGACTCTTTGTGACCCTTTGGACTATTGCCCTCCAGGCTCCTCTGTCCATGGGATTTTTCGAGCAAGAATACTGGAGAGTGTTGCCATTTCTCCTCTAGGAGATCTTCCTGACCCAGGGATTGAACCCACATCTCCTTCATTGCAGGCAGATTCTGTACCCACTGAGCCATCAGGGAAGCCCTAATTCAGGCCTACATATAGATATTGGCTTTAGGTCCATTAGCGGAGATTCTTGGGATTATGGTTTTCATAACCATCTCCTAGTTATTTAGGGTCAGCAGCTATAAGGTTTCCATGGGCTTATCAATATATGAGAGTTTGAATTTGATAGTATTACACTCCCAGAAACAGTTCTAGAGAGCAGAATGCCTAAAACCTCTCTTATTCCTTCTCTAACACAAGAGAGCTATTTCCGGAAACATGGTCAGTGTCCTGTAGCACTGGAATTAGGGAGCAAAGCAATGGACATGAGCCTCCTACACGCGCATGGTCTCCCCAGCCTCCTTCGGTGGCCCACTGACCCTCCTAGGGCTCACAGTGACTCTCATCCTCTCAGCAAGCGTGATCCTCCCCACAGTTGCAGGGTAAAGCCTAACACTTCCTCTTCCCTCTGTTCAAATACAAATAATTTGAGAAATCAGTGAGGCTCAAATATCTTTTCACTTCTGTCTCTCTCCATTGCATAGAATCAGCTAGATAATCAAGTCCCAAAGTTGGCTCTTTATGTTACCACAGTTTTTCAAGCAAGATATTCAAACTAAATCCTAAAAGTGACTCAGAATCATGCATATTTAAAATGTAAAATTAACCTGGCATTTAATTACATGTAGTCATTTCATTATTTAGCTTTGGGATAATTCTCTCTACCTTCCATACACTTTAAATCCTTTTTGAATATAAAGGATATACCATTGTGTTCTCCCACCTGGACTTGCATAGAATTTTGAATTGGTATTTGTGAAATAACTGCTATTTCCAGGAAATTGTAGTTCCATAAGTTATTAAGGAATATATTTGATTTGGTTAGAATATTTTGGCACTTAGTTCTCTTTTGTTGTTGATTCTGTGTATAACATTATGAGAATATATAATGCTTTTAAACAGAAACATCATCAGAGCTAATACTCTGCAATTAATCTGAAGTTCTCTGAATGATCTCATCAAGATAAAATAGCTTCTAAGGATATAACTTTAACCAGTTTACCAAAATAAATAGGATATGTTCAGTTTTGATTTACACAGCAATATATAATATATTGATTGAGCTGAGAATCATGTTTTCTAAGAAAACTTTCAAGGACTAGATTGAAATTTATTATAATGCATATTCAAATGAAAGAAAAAGAGCCAGTATATTTCTAGGGAATTGCAAAGCATGGGGAGTCCTGTACAGTAATATTTTGACAACACTAACTGAACCAACTGTGCTTTAAGAATCAAGACAGAAAAAACTGAAGATTGATTACTTAGGACAATAAGCTGAAGACTTGCCTTTTTAAAATTCTGTAAAACTTGTATCTCTCCTAAATATATTCATTTATTTTCTACCACTTCAAGTGAATAATGATAAATGCAGATGATAAAGAAGTCATTAAATAAAATTTAGCTAAAGATTATACCATCTTGCACAGCTTTTGCTCACCCTTTTAAAATTATACTGCCATTTTACCAGGAAAGCTGTAAGAATTTGAAAAAAAAATCCTTATTATAAATATGTGTAATTGAAATAAATAATGGCTCTATATACAAAAGATAAAAGAATACTTTTTACTAAGTGACCTTTTTATCATTTTGTTTGTGATACATTACAAAAATTGCTAACCAAATGCATAATCTCTTTCTTTCTTTTGGAACTAGCAGTCTTCAGACTTAGAATCTGGGGCTGTTACTACAACCTACAGTGGTCCTGTCAGAGTAGAGCAGAAACTATGACTTGTGTCTCAAATATTTGTTCTAATTTAAAATGTTATTTCCTAAGATTCATATTAAGTTACTAATTGACTTCATTTTCTAATGCATGTGTAGAATTTGATAGAAGTATTATCCTTAAATTTTTTGCCATACTAGAATTACAATGTATAGCACAGGCAAATCCAATATGTTTAAATTTCATTTTTACTTTTTTTGTTTTATTTCATAAGATGCTGGAACATACTAGGTTTCATAACAGAAGTAATGACTTGGAGATTTAAAATAGATAAGTGGCTAAAATAATTCAAAGTCTGTCTTAGTTTTCACATATTTCTTCCACTGTCTTCAGTATTCCTCCCATAGTGATCTCATCCCCACTTTCCAGATTATGAAGGAATTGGGGGATGAAGGATCTCAGAGATAAAGAATCCACCTGCAATGCAGGAGACTCGGGTTCGATCCCCGGGTTGGGAAGATCCCCTGGAGAAAGAATGGCAACCCATTTCGGTATTCTTGCCTGGGAAATCCCACGGACAAAGGAGCCTGGCAGGCTATAGTCCATGGGGTCACAAGAGTTGGACATGACTTGGCCACTAAACCACCACAGTAAAGAGTTGAATAATGACACCAACTTTATCTTCCATGAGGGAAGAAGCTATGTCAGCATATTAATTGGTTGAAGGGAACTTTTTCCTTACTTGTTCGTTCTTCCTTCAGGTTCTTCCAAGACAAACCTGTGGGCTTTTCACTCACACGATTTTCTATAAAGAATATCCAGGAGGTCCTAAAGAGCTGGACAAGAGTATTCAGGGAGGTGAACTTTTCTTCACTGTGGTCCTCAACCCAGTAAGTACTTTGAGCTTTTCTCCAAATAGATAATGAAAAGTGACAAAACAGATGAAAAACAGGCCAGGGTTTTGGTAGTTATCAGCCAAATCAATATGAAGTTTCAGTTATAAAACAGTAATTAATAACTAAATGGAACCACATTTAGTAATGGGGGCAAACTAATTCTTCAAGTTGTAATGAGATGAGGAACTTACAGAAGAACCAAGGAAGGGCGCTAGCAAGCCCTTCTCTGCATTGGAAAGTGATGAAAATTCAGATATTCTTGCTTTTATGCAGAATAAAATTTTCACCTATGAAACTCTTCTGTTCCTACTGGGACCAGTTTTTCATTTAGGTGACTATACCTCTATTTTTATCTTACTTAAAGTAAAAGTAGAAGTGAAATGGGAGAGGAATTAGGTAAGCAAATATGGTCATTGCTGAAACACTCATGTTAGATCTTGTTTTGCTCTGTCTCAGGCCAGGGCAGAGCAGCCTGTTCTTTGGGCTACTACTATTGTTTCTCCTTTACTTCTTAATAGCAAGGTGCCAGCTCCCAAAGGAACCATTTGTATTTATTTCTGTTTGAGGCAAGTGTCATCAAGTTTATGAGAAATAACTAATGGAAGTAAGGTGTATAAGGAAAAGAAGGGATTTTTATTTCCCTTCTGAAAATCACTGATATAAAATATAAAGCTGTACTTATTTATTGTAAATTTGTCCCTAATGTCAGCAATATTCAAGATTTTTTAAAAAATGTAATTCTCCAAATGAGAAAAAAAATTCTAAGAACCCTCTCTTAACCTTAATTTTACCAGTCTTGCAATCAAAATTGCAGATATTTTTCATTGTCTACTAGTATTCAATAGCTATCTATTTCTCAGCTCCTAGAAAATGAGATAGAAGTAAGTAAGCATAACTCATCTTTGGGCAAAATCAACACATATATCCCCAAATCACTATAGTCTGAATTTCTATGGCATTTGGCCTTTTGGAAGTTTATTAACCTTTCTACTGGCCAAAATATAAATAATTCTGATTTATATATCATAAATAACCTGGTTCTCTATCTTCTTTACAAATAGAAGTCTCTTTGGAATCATATCATATGGTTTTCTTCTTTTTTTCCCTCAATTCAACCCAAAGAGTTAAACCAATGCCTGATTGTGAACTGAAAACTCAGTTAAAATATTCTTAATATGGTAACATTATCACCATAATTTTAAGACTCCTTAATCTACAATCTGTAAAATTCTAATGTTTTCTGTTTCCTTTCATCAAAGAGCAGTAGGACTGTGAACAGGTAATCATTTATTTGATTTTTTTAAACAACAGTTGCTTTGGCACTTAAGAAATTCTTAGTAGTATTGTAATTTCAGAACTTTCTAAACCAAATTAGTTGTATTTAACATAGAAGAATTCAAAACTAGATCATTCATGACCAACTGTTGTTGTTCAGTTGTTGTTGTTCAGTTGCTAGGTCATGTCTAACTCTCTGTGACCCCATGAACTGCAGCATGCCAGGTTTTCCTGTCTTTCACTATCTCCCAGAGTTTGCTCAAACTCATGTCCATTGAGTTGGTGATGCCATCCAACCATCTCATCCTCTGTCACCCCCTTCTCCTCTTGCCCTCAATCTTTCCCAGTATCAGGGTCTTTTCCAGTGAGTCAGCTCTTCACAGGTGGTCAAAGTATTGGAGCTTCAGCTTCAGCACCAGTCCTTCCAATGAATATTCAGGGTTGATTTCCTTGAGGATTGATTGGTTGGATCTCCTTGCAGTCCAAGGGACTCTCAAGAGTCTTCTCCAGCACCACAATTCGAAAGCATCAGTTCTCCAGTACTCAGTCTTCTTTATGATCCAACGCTCACATCCACATGGAATGTGGAAAAACCATAGCTTTGACTATATGGACCTTTGTCAGCAACATGATGTCTCCACTTTTTAATACACTGTCTAGATTTGTCATAGCTTTTCTTCCAAGGAGAACTGTCTTTAATTTCATGGCTTCAGTCACTGTCCACAGTGATTTTGGAGTCTAGGAAAATAAAATCTGTCACTGTTTCCACTTTTCTCCCATCAACTTGCCATGAAATGATGGGACCAGATGCCATATCTTCATTTTTTGAATGTTAAGCTTTAAGCCAGGTTTTTCACTCTCCCCTTTCACCCTCATCAAGAGGCTCTTAAGTTCCTCTTTGCTTTCTGCCATTAGGGTGGTATCATCTGCAAATCTGAGGTTGCTGATATTTCTCCTAGCGATCTTCATTCCAGCTTGGGATTCATCCAGCCCAACATTTCACCTGATGTACTCTGTAAATAGGCAGGGTGATAAGATACAGCCTTGATGTACTCCTTTCCCAATTTGGAACCAGTCCATTATTCCATGTCCGGTTCTAGCTGTTGCTTCTTGACCTGAATACAGGTTCCTAAGGAGGCAGGTAAGGTGGTATTCCCATCTCTTTAAGAATTTTCCACAGTTTCTTGTGATCCACACAGTCTAAGGCTTTACTCAATGAGGCAGAAGTATATATATTTTTTTAATTCCCTTGCTTTTTCTATAATCCAACCAATGTTGGCAATTTGATTTCTGGTTCCTCTGCCTTTTCTAAATCTGGAAGTTCTCAGTTCATATACTGTTGAAGCCTAACTTGAAGGATATTGAGCATTACCTTGCTAGCATGTGAAATTAGCACAACTGTAGAGTAGTTTGAACATTCTCTAGCATTTCCTTTGGGATTGAAATGAAAACTAACCTTTTCCAGTCCTATGGCCACTGCTGAGTTTTCCAAATTTGCTAGCATATTGACAGCAGTACTTTAACAGCATCATATTTTAGGATTTTTAAATAGCTCAGCTGGAATTCCATCACCTCCACTAGCTTTGTTCATAATAAGGCTTCCTAAGGCCTGCTAGGCTTCACCCTCCAGGATGTCTGGCTCTAGTGAGTGACCACACCATGGCGGTTATCTGGGTCATTAAGACCTTTTTCATACAGTTCTTCTGTGTATTCTTGCAACTTCTTAATCTCTTCTACTTCTGTTAGGTCCATACCATTTCTGTCCTTTATTGTGCCCATCTTTGTATGAAATGTTCCCTTGGTATCTCCAATTTCCTTGAAGAGATCCCGAGTCTTTCCCATTTTATTGTTTCCTCTATTTCTTTGCATTGGTCATGTCCAATATATTTACAAATATTTATTTTTTACTAATTAAAAACCATATTATTATCTTAACTGAAAAAAATCTCATAGCAAAGCTTATGTTAACCTTGAATACTAATTTGGACTAAACTAACTGAACAAACCCTTCAAATGTTTAGCAAAGTTTGCTACTTTTCAGGCCTTTATCAGTAACCTTTGGCAAATTTGTCTTGCTGAGGAGATTCACAGGGAATAAACGGGAGGAAAAAAACTTCCCAAAACTTGTTTTTTCTGATTCAGAAAACCTTCAGTAGACAATTACTTTCAGATAAATCCTGGGACTCAAAATAAATGACAGACCTTGTTAGATACCAAAATATATTCAAGGAATCCAAATTAACTTCATCTGGCACTCAAACTCCAATTTTTGGAAGCAACTGTAGTTCCCTAGAGACTTGCCGTTAAGAAGCGCGCTTCTAGACTCAGCCCACGTCTTAGCCAAGGAAAGACTACTATCATTAGTTAGCAAGGGCTGCCTGGCAGAACGGAGTGAGGAGTGTTTCCCACGGCCTGTTTCCCATGAATTCTCCATCCCGAAATAAAATGTCTGGATAAAGTTTGTGTTAAAATTAAGAAAGGTCCTACTGTATAACACATGGAACTCTGCTCAGTGTTATATGGCAGCCTGGATATGGAAGGGGAGTCTGGGGGAGAAGGATACATGTATATGTATTGCTGAATCCCTTTGCTGTTCACCTGAAACTATCACAACATTGTCAACTGGCTATGCCCCAAAACAAAATACAGAGTTTTTTTAAAAAAGAAAAGAAGATGAAAGGTCCAGGTACAAGTAGGCATGCTAGTAATTTAGCACATGACACTTTTTAAGGACTGAATGAGAATGAGAAATTCTGATAGAATCAAGTAGTTATTAGCTACAGGAAAGAAAAAAATTATACCAGATTTGAAAGATAGTAATTATGAGCTTCAGTGATACTCCAGACCTTGATAAGAAGTAGTATTTCATATGTGAATGAATTATATTTAATGTCCAACAATGGGGTAGGGGTACTACAAGAGCAAATTGTGTTCCCCCCACAGTGGAATACATTCAGCCATTAAGAAATACATTGTATAATAATTTTTAATGATACAGAAAATATTTCTATTTAATGAAAAAAATAAGTTATTAGAAAACTAGATGTGAGCATGCAACTAAACTAGAATGAATTCAGCAGAATGTTAACAATGGTTGCCCTAGATCATAAGAGTAAAGATGATTTTTGCTCATTTGCCTAATTTTTATAGGTCTACATTGAACATGTATACTCTTAAAACCAGCACACACACATAAAATGTTACGTTAAAGACAACAATCATAAAGAATTATGTAACACTAACAGTGAAGGATATAAAATGTAATTATTTATTTAGTGATATATCAGAGGGAAAATTAGTATTCACTCATTGCAGTTGTTCCCTATGTGTCCCATGTCACCTAACACCTGCCTTGCTGCAGTTATTTGTATACATATATAGCACCTTTTCTCCTATATGAGGGGACATTCTTGCAGAATGATCTATGTGTCTTTCATTTTTGTGCTTCCCATGGTATCTGGATTAATGTTTTAAATCTAGTAAGAGGTCATTAAATGTTTTCTAAATGATTAACTAAACACAAAAATAGCTATGTTTTAGGACCATCGCTTGACTTAGGGGCATATCCAAATGTGAGTTACAATAAGCCTGGTTTTAATATAACTACATTCTAGCAGATTCTCTGCTTTCAAGAGAAAGAAATTCAGGATCCAGGAAATTTTTATGGGGCCCTAAATGTTTGGCAGGTTTTTACAAGTGATGATGAATTAGCCTGACGTGGAACAATGGATAATTAAAGCTGGAAAGAACCACAAAATTCCTCTACTTGATCACCCAATTTTAGACTCAAGACCACGCCTGTGTTTTTCTGAAGAGAACCTCAGCCTTCGTGACTCTGGGTTCGGTGCTTCCAGCACTGCAGCACACTGCTTCTGCGCTCCTGGGTAAACTGGCCTTGATGTGATGCACGTCACCTCTGAATAGGACTCAGTTACCTGGTACCAGGAAAATGTGCAAATGGCTTAAAATTTCTGGCCATTGTCTAGAAAAAGCAACCCATTTTTTGAGTGAAACACAAAAAATAAGTGCTTTTGAAAAAAAGCTATAATAAACAGCTATAGCTAAGGAAAAATATCAGATGTACTTTTAAAGAACTATGAATAATAAACTATATATTTTTGTCTTAAAACAATAAATCTTATTAATATTACATGTAACAAAACATTTAAAACAATTTTTGTTCTATTAAATTTAGACTTTTAAATTTGCAAAGCCAAGAGACACTTTATTTCATTTGTTTCCTACTTTCCATTATTAGCCCTATTTTTCTATCAGTGTTCTTCATGACTAACTGGTATTATATAATTACTTGCCACTGTGAAATTAAGAATAATCCAAGAAAGCATGATCAAATCTTTTTGATTCTACAGTTAAGAAAAATAGGAATATTGTAAATTCTCAACTCATTGAAATGGATATTTTTAAGAAATTAGATATTAAAGAAATGAATATTGTGTTATTCTTTGTTTAATTCTTTCATAGTTTCACATAACTTATAAACAAACAAAAAATCTTTAACTTGGAAAAAATTAAGCCTGGCTCCTACACACCTTTATGGTTTCTTTTTTCAATAATCTCATATATCCACCTTTCACGCCACGCATACAGAAGAATTTGTAGTTCCCTATACAGGACCTGTTATCTCATTCTGTGCCTTCAAGTGCCTCTACCTCAGCTAGCATACCTTCCAGAAAATCTGAGCTTATTTATCATCTTTTTATAGAAAAATTCCCCCAACTCTCCAGTTTCTCTTGAACATGCCATAACCATAACATAACTTGCCCCCAATACTGTAATCAATTATCTTTCTCATCCAATAGTTTGTGCATTCCTTAATAGAAAGCATCATCATGTTTTATTCCATTTTTTAATCGATATATTGCAAAATTTTGTTGCATAGTAGACTCAATAAATGACAATGGATTAACATACATGCATATATGTATACTGTCTTTGAATCTGAAGAAAAATCTAGGTGCCTTGGAAATACCCACAGAATTACTCACAGAATTCATTTGACTTAAGAGTTTGCATTACTGTGCTTTCATTTCTCCCAACATGCCATTCAGGGATATCCTTTTGAAAGTCATTAACATTATGAAAGGGCTTCCCTTGTGGATCAGCTGGTAAAGAATCTGCCTGCAATGCAGGAGACATGGGTTCAATCCCTGGGTTGGGAAGAACCCCTGGAGAAGGGAAAGGCTACCCACTCCAGTATTCTGGCCTAGAGAATTATATACAGTCCATGGGGTTGTATATAATGCTCAAACTACCACACAAGTACACTCATCTCACACGCTAGCAAAGTAATGCTCAAAATTCCCCAAGCCAGGCTTCAGCAATACGTGAACCATGAACTTCCAGATGTTCAAACTGGTTTTAGAAAAGGCTTAGGAACCAGAGATCAAATTGCCAACATCCACTGGATCATCAAAAAAGCAAGAGAGTTCCAGAAAAACATCTATTTCTGCTTTATTGGCTATGCCAAAGCCTTTGACTGTGTGGATCACAATAAACTATGGAAAATTCTGAAAGAGATGGGAATACCAGACCACCTGACCTGCCTCTTGAGAAATCTGTGTGCAGATCAGGAAGCAACAGTTAGAACTGGACATGGAACAACAGACAGGTTCCATATAGGGAAAGGAGTATGTCAAGGCTGTATTTTTGTCACTGTGCTTATTTAACTGATATACAGAGTACATCATGAGAAATACTGGGATGGATGAAGCACAAGCTGGAATCAAGATTGCTGGAAGAATATCAATAACATCAGATATGCAGACGACACCACCCTTATGGCAGAAAGTGAAGAGGAACTAAAGAACCTCTTAATGAAAGTGCAAGAGGAGAGTGAAAAAGTTGGCTTAAAGCTCAACACTCAGAAAACTAAGATCATGGCATCCCGTCCCATCACTTCATGGCAAATAGATGGAGAAAGAGTGGAAACAGTGTCAGACTTTATTTTCTTGGGCTCCCAAATCACTGCAGATGGTGACTACAGCCATGAAATAAAAAGATGCTTACTCCTTGGAAGAAAACTTATGACCAATCTAGACAGCATATTAAAAACAGAGACATTAGTTTGCCAACAAAGATCTGTCTAGTCAAGGCTGTTGTTTTTCCAGTGGTCATGTATGGATGTGAGAGCTGGACTATAAAGAAATCTGAGCGCCAAAGAATTGATGCTTTTGAATTGTGGTGCTGGAGAAGACTCTCGAGAGTCCCTTGGACTGCAAGGAGATCCAACCAGTCCATCCTAAAGGAAATCAGTCCTGAATATTCATTGTAAGGACTGATACTGAAGCTGAAACTCCAATACTTTGGCCACCTGATGTGAAGAACTGATTCATTTGAAGACTGTGATGCTAGGAAAGATTGAAGGCAGGAGGAGAAGGAGACAAGAGAGGATGAGATGGTTGGATGGCATCACCGACTCAATGGACATGAGTCTGAGTAAACTCCGGGAGCTGGTGATGGACAGGCTGATGGACAGTTGGTGATGCAGCCTGGCGTGCTGCAGTCCATGGGGGTCACAAAGAATCAGACACAGCTGAGCGACTGAACTGAACTGAACTTTATGAAAAGATCGTCAGTTGCATGCACAGGAAGAAAAATCCAAGGTTAAAGATACTGAGATACCACTTCTTATTGACTATATTGTCAAAAATTCAAAAGACTGATAAAATATTCTGTTAACAAGGCTGTGGGAAAACATATACTCTCATACATCATAGTGGTGCAGAGTGGTGCAACCTCTAAGGACAGAATGTGAAATGTTACAGCCACTATGGAAAACAGAATGGAGTTTCCTGAAAAAATTAAAAATAGGACTACCATATGTAGGACTACCATATGGTCAGTCCAGTCTGGAGAAGGGCATGGCAACTCGCTCCAGTATTCTTGCCTGGAGAATCCCATGGACAGAGGAGCCTGGTGGGCTACAGTCCATAGGGTCACAAAGAGTCAGACATGACTGGAACGACTTAGCACACATATGATCCAGCAATCTTACTTTTGGATATTTGTCCAGAAGAATTGAAAATGAGATTTTAAAGAGATACTGGCTGTTGAATGTTCGCTGCAGCATTATTTGCAATAGACAAGAAATGTCCTTTGACAGATGAATGAATAAAGAAAATATGGTATATATGCACAGTGGAATATTATTCAGCCTTAAAAAGGAAGAAAATCCTATCATAGGCTACAACATGAATGAAACTTGAGGACAAATACAGCATAAATCCATTTCTTGAGGTGTCTGAAGTAGTCAGAGTCATAGAAACCAAGTGGAATGGTGGCTGCCAGGGGCTAGAGGGAGAAGAAGATGGAGAGTTGCTCTTCAGTGGGTATAGAGTTCTAGCTATGCAAGATGAGAAGTTCTAGACATCTGCTGTACAACCCTGTGTACATACTATACTGTACATTAAATAATTTGCTAAAAGGGTAGATTTCATGTGTTTTTACCACAATTTTTCTAAAAGTGAAAGAACTTTAAAAGATACCTTTTTATCTTTCTGACAGTACATTTTTTTAAGGGGCAGTTGGATTTTTTAGTCTCTTTGTACCTCCCAGAATTTGTCCCAGCTGTGATTTTTTTTAGTATTTATTTTTATGTATTTATTTGGCTGTGACACATCTTCATGGTGGCATGTGGCATATCTAGTTTGAGCATGCAGACTCTTAGTTGCAGCCTGTAGGATCCTGATCCCCAGTGAGGGACTGAACTCACACCCCCTGAATGGGAAGCATGGAGTCCCAGCCACTGGACCACCAGAGAAATCCCTTGACAGTACATTTTAACCATGAATTTAATCATGTAAAAACAATCTCACAAGTCCAAAATCTGGTATATTCTATAAAACAAATGTCCTGGAGTTTTCAAAAAAATATGTTTGAAAAAAATTAAAGAAGAGGGATCATTCTAGTTTAAAAGAAACTAAAAGATAAAATCTGTGCTGTGCTTAGTCTCTCAGTCATGTCTGACTCTTTGCAACCCCATGGACTATAGCCTGCCAGGCTCCTCTGTCCATGGGGATTTTCTAGGCAAGAATACTGGAGTGGGTTGCCATGCCCTTCTCCAGGGGATCTTCCCAACCCAGGGATCAAACCCAGGTCTCCTGCATTGCAGGCGGATTCTTTACCATCTGAGGAAGCCCAAAAGACATAAGAACCTTATACAATTTCTAAATCTTAAGCCTTCATTCAATCCTGAATTTTTAAAAAATATATATCTGTAAAAGTCATTTTTCTAGTTAATACTTCTGGGTAACAAAGTGTCCCCAAAACACAATGGCTTAAAAAGAAAACAGTAATTATTATGTCATGACTCATGGTTTCTAACGGTCAGAATTCAGGGAGGGCTGCACATGGTGAAGATTCTGGTCTCCAGTGTTTCTTGAGGCTGCAGTCAGATGGTGACTAGAGCTGAAAACTTTGCGGCTGGAACAGCTGCTAGCTGGCAGGGCATCTCCTCACTGGAGGCTCTTTTCTTATTGTTTGTTTGTTTTTAATTAATTTCTTTATTTTAATTGGACGATAATTATTTTACAGTATCATGATGGCTTCTGCCATACATCACCATGAACTGGCCATAGGTATACATGTGCCCCCCGTCCTGAACCCAGCCTCCCACCTCTCTCTCCCCACTCCCCTCTAGGCTGTCCCAGAGCACCGGCTTTGGGTGCCCTCTTTCATGCATCAAGCTTGAACTCATGCTGGTTACCTGTTTCACGTATGATAATGTGTATGTTTGATGCTATTCTCTCCAATCATCCCACCCTCTCCTTTGTGACATCTCCCTCAGGCTTCTAGGGGCTTCCTCACAGCAAAAAGCCCTCAGGCACTCACACAGAGCTCATCACGTGTCAGGATGACCAAGGCAGAAGCAGAACTGCCTGGGGTTCAGAAGTCACAGCAGCATGTCTGCTCACACGCTGCTTGCCTGCATTCAGATGGAGGAGAATTTGATTCCACCTCTCCACGAGGGAGTGACAGAATTTTAGAAGAGAGAGAAACTGGTGGGGTGGGGCACATCTTTGGAAAATATGATTTATCACAGACAACTATGGAACAAATAGAGCAATTTAAATAGGAACTGGACAATAGATGATATTGAATTAATTATGTCTTCTTAGACATTGAAGAAGGCAATGGCACCCCACTCCAGTACTCTTGCCTGGAAAATCCCATGGGCAGAGGAGCCTAGTAGGCTGCAGTCCATGGGGTTGCGAAGAGTCGGACACGACTGAGCGACTTCACTTTCACTTTTCACTTTCATGCATTGGAGAAGGAAATGGCAACCCACTCCAGTGTTCTTGCCTGGAGAATTCCAGGGATGGGGGGAGCCTGGTGGGCTGCCGTCTATGGGATCGCACAGAGTCAGACACGACTGAAGCGACTTAGCAGCAGCAGCAGACATGATTATATTTGATTTTATAGTGTTCTTAGATGATGCATGCTAAGGATTTAGTGGCAGTGTTTTACTATCTGCAACTTATTTTCAAGTGATTTAGCAAAATAACAGGTACATTTAAGGGAGAAACAAAGAAAATACCAAGCAAATGGAGTGAAATGTAAGCAGCTGGAGAATAGGTAAAGAATATACAGATGTTCGTTGTCCTAATTTTTTGCTTTTCTATAGGTTTATAACATGGTCCTCCGAGTGGGGAATAATGTAAGTCAGGTCATATTATGTCTCTGCTCACGTCTTCCAGACCTCCTTCTTCAGTGTAGAAGCTTGACTCCTTACCGTGACCTACAGGACCCCGTGGGAACTGAACCCTTACCTCCCTGATATTATCTCCAGGCAGAGGGAGCAGCAAGTACAAAAACCCCATAAGTGTGCTTTGTGTGTTTTAGGAACAGCGGGTAGTTTACAATATTCTATTTTAATTGCTGCCTCTCAAGCATCTTCTCCATAAACCCCTATGTACCACATCTCAGAGAGCTTCTGCTGCTGCTGCTGCTAAGTCGCTTCAGTCATGTCCGACTCTGTGCGACCCCATAGATGGCAGCCCACCAGGCTCTCCCATCCCTGGGATTCTCCAGGCAAGGACATTTAGTGTGATGTAAAGCCTCGGTTCCCTGCCTACTCACTCTTTTCTTGGTTGTAGGAACTTCTGCTCTAGAAGAACTCAGTCAAAGCCAGATCAATTCTCACTGTACCCCAAAATGCCTGAGAATTCTGTTTAGGAAAGGAAAATCAGAGCTAGCCAAGATAATGTAAGAAAGTTCTGTTCAAATTAGAATTTCACCTATTTGATATTCCCTGCAGGATGCTCGGTTCTGTTTCAATCTGACCTCCAAGACATATTGTATTGTATTATAACTGAGGTTCAGGGTGTCTCAGCGTTCCCTGTAGTAACCAGTAGGATCTTAATAAGGTTTCACTTTGCGGGGTTTAATGCACGGCCTTTCTCCGCGGCTGCCTTCCACTAACGCTCAGTGTTCTATTGGACCTCGCTTGCCTGAGGGCCCAGATAGTTGTGCTGCCTGCTACAGGCCTCAGTGATGTCCTGTCTTGGATGGAGGCCCCCATGGAAGCCACATTGTCATTGCATATATTTGCTCCTGAGGTTTTGGTCTTGGGTCTCAGCAGAATTGTGGTTCTTTCTGAAGGTCATATGATACTGTCTTCAGGGCAGGTATCAGTCCCACAGATAATTGGGCCTTTTGATTTCCAAGATGAGGAGGTTGGCCACATCTTTCCTTCCAAACCAGTGAACCCTGTGATCAGTACGGCTTGTGGATAAACTCAGTGTGTCAGGAACTCAGCAAGGTAATAACAACAACACAGGTCTCTCTTATTAGAAGTTAGATATTTAATAGATATTAGAAGTCAGGGTTCAAAAGTGTTACCAGGCCATCTGAGCGCTCACTGCATTGGCATCAGTAAAGTGAGCAAACCCAGGTGAGATTGCTATCCTGGGTGAAAAATGCTAAGACTCATCTAGAGAAAACAAGACAGGGAAATGCCAGGGAGGCTTGGCTAGGTGTCCTCCGTACTAAAATTATAATTCTGAAATTGCCATTTTCCAGTTTGGCAAAAGCCTTTAAAAGAAATCTTCCTATCCTTTAACACACTAATTCCATTCCTAGGAATCTATTCTAGATTTTTTTTAAAGTGCTAATTGTAATAAGAAAAGACAATGGAAATAAATGATGTCCGACTGAAAGGAAATGCTTACATAGTGTCCACTTAGGCTATTATGCAGGTTTAAACATTTGTGTGTACAAATAATTTGGCAATAATATGAGAAGTTAAGATATGTATATTTATGTTAGTTGCTCAGTCATGTCAGATTCTGCAACCCATGCACACGTCAGCCTCCTCTGTCCATGGAATTCTCCAGGCAAGAATACTGGAGTGGATTGCCATTCCCTTTTCCAGGGTATCTTCCCAACCCAGGGATCGAACCTGCATTGCAGGCAGATTCTTTACCTCCTGAGCCACCAGGGAAACCCTATATTATGTATAACTAGGATTCAAAATTATATATAAGGTATCAGAATCTTGCTTAAAAAAAACTACAGATAAAAGTACTGAAAAGAAATGGATATTTGGATGTTGAAATTGGGGACTTTTTTCTTTCTGCTTTTCTGTATTTTATAATTTTTCTTTTAATGAGTTTCCATTATCTTTTTTTAACAGATAAAGCACTGACTTTTAAAGTACTAACACAGGAGTTTCTATTAACAAAAAATGATCAAGTCAGTTCAACTATGAATTACCATTTATAGAAATTATTTAAGTCACGGTATTATATTAGGGGATTTGGTTCAACAATACTTTTTGAGCATCTAAAGTCTCTTTTTCTTCAAATTTTAAAATATTAACACCTTGTAAAATTCCATAGGATAAGTGGTGAAACACTAATATTTCTGTAATTCTGCTTTTTCCCTGACACAACTGTATGGACTGCAACAAGAACAAGGTGATAAGCCAGAAGGGCCCCTGAACAGGAGAGAAAGAGACAAAGGGAACCTGTTGATACCTTGTGCCAGGCCATGGGCACCATGCTTGTTGTGAAAGTGAAAGTGTTAGTCACTCAGTCCTGTCCGACTCTTTGCGAGCTCATGGACTGTAGCCTGCCAGGTGTCGCTGTCCATGGAATTGTCCAGGCAAGAATACCAGAGTGGATTGCCAGGCTCTTCTGGAGGGGATCTTCCTGACCTAGGAATCAGACCTGTGTCTCCTGCCTCGTAGATGGATTCTTTACCATCTGAACCACCAGGGAAGTCCACACTTGTCATAAGGGACTCTATTTCATTCTAGCAGCAATTCCATGAGGCTTTGTGTATATTAACTTATTCAGTTCTCAACAGCAATTCTATGAGGCACATCATAGATGAGGAAACTGGGGCTCAAAGAAATTCCCTAATTTGACCAAAGAGAAACAGTAAGAGAAAAGTTTTCATTCTTTCTCTGTCATTGTGCTTTCTTGATAGACTATACCTGGCCCACATTCAGAACCTTGAAGAGCCTCATTTTTAAACAGAATTAAGCCACACTGCTTTTCATACTATTCATGGGGTTCTCAAGGCAAGCATACTGAAGTGGTTTGCCATTCCCTTCTCCAGTGGACCACATTCTGTCAGATCTGTCCTCCATGACCCGCCCATCTTGGGTTGCCCCACGGGCATGGCTCAATTTCATTGAGTTAGACAAGGCTGTGGTTGGAAGGAATGATGCTAAAGCTGAAACTCCAGTACTTTGGCCACCTCATGCGAAGAGTTGACTCATTGGAAAAGACTCGGATGCTGGGAGGGATTGGGGGCAAGAGGAGAAGGGGACGACAGAGGATAAGATGGCTGGATGGCATCACTGACTTGATGGACATGAGTCTGAGTGAACTCCGGGAGTTGGTGATGGACAGGGAGGCCTGGCGTGCTGCGATTCATGGGGTCGCAAAGAGTCAGACATGACTGAGCGACTGATCTGATCTGAAGCCACACTGCTTAATCTGGTTTCTCATCCTAAGGGACATATTATGCACAAACATGAGAGAAACAGTGATAGAGCAATGGGAGTGGGAAATAAAAGCTGAGAAGGAAAGTAGGAACTCACAGCCCCCCCACGCAAACAAAAACAAAAACACCTAATAAAAAGCACCCAAGAACTCAAAAAGCATAGCTATGCAGTAGAATAGAACGGTTTTCTGACAAAACATACGAGTCTATGCAAAGCTGAGATAATTGGTATATTTAATATTTTATTTTTCATATATTCTGTAATACAGGAGGAACGTAGTACCTGAAAGCTATTCTGCACAAAGATCATCCTAACTCCTCCCCAAGGGCTCTGAATGGATGAGGTGTTTGTTTTGTTTTTGTTATACTTAAGAATCTAGTAGAAGACTTACAAACATGAGGTGATTACTAAACTGAGGCCCCTCAGAATATGCAATATCCAAATTCAGAGCTTGTTTTTTGTCTAAGTAAAAGCCAAGAATAGACTTAACAGCTACTTAGTTATTGATATGCCTTGAAATATTCTGCTAGAACAATGTAGAAGTAGAATTGAAACATCAACCAAAGCTTTGTGTGTTACTGTGGTTTCAGTTGAACACCGCACTTTGTATCCACACAGTTTCTGTGGTTTAACTTTAGGCTGTTCTCTGTGGTTTTCCCATAGAACAGGAATGCGTCAGCAGCACAGCTCCGCTTCCTGTGTAGGCTGGAAACTGTTAACTGCGACGTTTGGAGATCGTCTCCGAGAGTTCTCTGCCATATGTTAAACTAAACTCGATATGAAAAATCATATCAGTTTCTAGTTTCCCAGAGCATTAAAGAGGTAAAAAAAAGAGCTCAAGCTTTATAAATATAAAAAGCATCTGTCTGCACAGGAAATTCTACTCTGTTATTTTGCAAATGATCCCTACTTATATTTACAAGAGAAATCAGATCTGATGAAGCATATAGGAAGTAACGCACCATTTTGTTCAGAATTTTTAAATATATATTCATAACTCGGAATGGCTGGCTGGACTGTGAACTAACCAGCATCGAACAGAGCTCTCAGCAGCACTGCCCAGCATGCTCTTAAGCATTTATGTTTCCAAGTGAAAGGAGATGGAATATTTTGATAGTGTGCTACTAACTTAAACATTTCTATCAGATGTCATTTTTGTTTAAATGCTCCCACCACTCTTCCCAATTCAGGAAGAGCATTCACAAAATGTTTGGCACAATTTTTGTTCTAATTTTTTACTTCTCCTTGACTCTCTGAGCCTTGAAAGAATTCTCTTCATAGTCACCCAACCAGTTGCAGATATCCTTGAGTTCATCTTCAGTAACCTTCTTGAGAAATCCCTTTCTGTGACTTCCTCTCCACTTGCCTCCACATTGTCACCTCTGGTTTCGTCATTTCTTATGCTCTGACCCACCATTCCCTCATAAGACTGACAGCTGAAACCTGTAACTAGAACCCTGGCCATTCTACAGAGAACTTCACATTGCCCTTATAATACTCCATATCTTACCAGCAGTCCTTTCTGGGTATATATGGCTCTACACCCACTGACTCACTTCATCAATTCAGTCTCCAACATTTAGGCTTGATTTCAGATTGTTTTCTTGCCTCACAGAAAGTATTCAAAGACGTCCACCAAAATATTGGTGCCTTCCTGCCTCTTTTTTAATCTAAAAGCCTATCCATGTCAGTTTTACCAGCTAAACTCTATTTAACCATGAAACCATAAACATTTTCTTCCATTTTTTTCCCTATCTTTATCTTGCCTCTTTTGACTCATTGTTCATTCTTTTACTAACTTAAGGCTCCTCTTGCTCTAGGTACCATTTATTTCCCTTCTTTTTTCCAATATCATTTGTTGTTAATTATTACTCATCCATCACCAAGTTTTGCCCACTTTTACTACTTTCTCTTGTTTATAAGTTGCTGTCTCTTCTGCTAAGCTTTCACTTGCAGTTCCATAAATCAGCAGTCCCCAGCCTTTTTGGCATCAGGGGCCATTTTTGTGGCAGACAGTTTTTCCACAGACCATGATGGGGGGCGGGCGGTGTTTGGTTTTGGTTTCGCTCACCTTTTGCTATGCAGCCCAGTTCCTAACTGTCCACAGACCAGTGCTGGTCCATGGCCCGATGGTTAGGGCCCCTGCCCTAAATAATACTGAAAAAATATATTAATCTCTCAGTGTAGTCCTGATGCTCTAGTCTGAAGATGAAAAAATAGCACCACTTCCTCCACAAGAGTCAGAAGGAGGGCACTCATGGTACATCAATAATTTTTATTAAAGAAAATTTCTAATTTTCTAACTCCCCCAACCATTTCACTATTTGTCTCTTTCATATCCTATTCTATGTCCACCTGAAAAGAATGTACTGTAATTCAATTCAATTCTGATGTTAACTGCTTGTATTAGCATCAGACTCCACAGGTTTAAGGGCCTGGTTCCCAAGAAAACTGCCTTTACCTCAGATGCCAGCCCCAAGTGGCTGAGGGATCCGCCAGGTCTCCTGGTTACAAATTCAGGCTTTCCCCCATCCCCTCAGGTTGCACAAGTTGCTAGAATGGCCCACAGACCTCAGGAAAGCACTGCCATTATGATTCCAGTCTTATTATACAGGATACACAGAGCACAGGGCCTGGGGAAGAACACAGCGCTTCTCTGCCACTCATGGTGAGGCCAGGCCACGTCAGTGTGTTCACCAGCCGAGAGGCACCACTGGCCTTCAGCGTCCAGGGTTTTCATTGGGATTCCATTACATTGACATGTTTGATTAAATCACTGGCCACATGCAAACTTAATTTCCAGCCCTCTCTTTCCTCCTTTCCTTCAGAGAAGCTCAGTTTGATATCATGTAGGTTAAAGCTCCAACCCTCTAATTACATGATTGCTCTTTCTGGCCTCAGTTCAGTTCAGTTCAGTTGCTCAGTCGTGTCCAACTCTTTGCGACCCCATGAATCGCAGCACACCAGGCCTTCCTGTCCATCACTAACTCCTGGAGTTTACCCAAACTCATGTGCATCGAGTCGGTGATGCCATCCAGCCATCGCATCCTCTGTCATCCCCTGCTCCTCCTACCCTCAATCCCTCCCAGCATCAGGGTCTTTTCCAATGAGTCAACTCTTCGCATGAGGTGGCCAAAGTATTGGAGTTTCAGCCTCAGCATCAGTCCTTCCAATAAACACCCAGGACTGGTCTCCTTTAGGATGGACTGGTTGGATCTCCTTGCAGTAGCCTATCCCTATTCTGAGGCATTAGCATAAGCTATGTAGGGCCCACTGTGAGTCACCTCAAAAGCATAAACTGTTAGGACTCTCCATGAATAACAAAGAACTTCTATCACTAGGGAAATTTTATGGGTTTAGAGTTTTCCTCCCAGGAACCAGGGACAAAGACCAATCAAATTCCTTAGTAACAACAATCAATCCTCAAGACGGTGAACGGTCAAAGATTTGTTACCACTTCCCATACAGACAAGTGGTCCAGGCCCTCACCCTGAAATTTAGGTTTCAGTGGCTTTTATCTTGGGCCCTCAGATGAAACTGAAACTAAAATAACTGCATTTTCACATCCTCTTAATTGTTCATTGGCTAAGCTGCCTGATGATACAAAAGTCAACAGATCTTGACTTCTGTGTTTGTCAGGCTGGGATAAAGGAATCTGGGCTGAGTTTGGAGACCCAGAAGCCTTGGCCCCAGTCTACGTGGATAGACTACAGAGGCTTTCACGCAAATGGGAGGTCCTACAGTTACCCAAGGTAGTCAGAGGGTGGCTAAGGCACCTCCTCACTCACAGAACCTCTGTCCTGGTTAGAGTTTTGCAGAGTTTTGCACCTCTCTCTCCCTCTTCTTTCCTAACGAAGCCCTCTCATAAAACTAGTTCTAAAGAGAATGCATGTGACACAAAACAGTTTAATGAATTGTTTTGTTACGCTTATTGAAAAAGAAAATGAAACCTTTAAAAAAAAGTATTCATCTTCTCTATAATGACTAATTTTACAAATTCCATGGTAAGCCAAGGCATACAGATATTTGGTAAAACATTATTCTAGATGTTTCTGGGAAGATATTTTTTAGATGGGATAACATTTAAGTTAATAGGTTGACTAAAACATATTACCCTTCATAATGTGGGTTGGTCTCATCTGATCACTAAAGGCCTGAACAGAAAAGACTGACCTCCCCAGAAGAAGAGGAAATTCTGGCATACCCAACTACTATATATATATATGAGTGTTAGGTCTCTTTAGTCATGTACGACTCTGTGCAACCCTATTGGACTGTAGCCCACCAGGCTTCTCTGTCCATGGGATTCTCCAGGCAAGAATACTGGATTAGGTTGCCATGCCCTCCTCATACACACACACACACACACACACACATACATATTTATACAATACACAAACATACACATATACATACATCCTGTTGGTTATATTTCTCTGGAAAATCCTAACTAACACACTCTTATTAATAATATTGTGTAATAATACAAAATATCAAGTGTCCATAACTGATCAGTATAAATGTGCTTTTATTCTACGTATACCAAAGAAATAAACTGTGGTCTGCATTCTCACCTGTACCCTCTGACCATAGAAGTTAAATGGTTACAGACCATCCCTGCTGCTGCTGCTGCTGCTGCTGCTAAGTTGCTTCAGTCGTGTCCAACTCTGTGCGACCCCATAGATGGCAGCCCACCAGGCTCCCCCGTCCCTGGGATTCTCCAGGCAAGAACACTGGAGTGGGTTGCCATTTCCTTCTCCAATGCATGAAAGTGAAAAGTGAAAGTGAAGTCGCTCAGTTGTGTCCGACTCTTAGCGACCCCATGGACTGCAGCCTACCAAGGTCCTCCGTCCCTGGGATTCTCCAGGCGAGAGTACTGGAGTGGGGTGCCATTGCCTTCTCCCTAGGCCTTTACATTTTCCATGAAGTACCTTGTTCTCTATCAATCTTTTTTCTTCATTCTTACTCAAATGGCTAATGAAATAAGCACAAATAAGTCAGACTTGTATACTTTACTTCAAGGACAGTAAATGTGAATCACCAAATTTCTGTCCAAAATATCCTGTTGGTTCCTTATGTTTCTTAAGAAGTAACAATGCTAAAGAAACAAATAATGTGAAATAGCCATTCAATTACATTTCTAAAGAACATTAAAATATAATTGAAATAGATGCATATGTTAAAGTATATTTGTAAATACCTGTTGAATTTCAAGGAATATTTTAGGTGTTTTATCATTTTTATCGAATATTCTATTTTACTTCATGTATGTATGCAGACTAAAACATTTGTAATAGTTTCTATTCATTGTTATTACTTATAAACAAGAAAAGCTTACTTTAATAGGAAATCAACTACCAACATTAGCATAATATGTAAGACTTGAAATGATAAATCCCTGTCAATTAAAGTCAATAAGTATGAGTAAATCAAAATGATAAATAATTGTATTATATTTATTATAAATTATATATTTTTATACCATATATAATATGTGTATGTAGATATATAGATCTATAGATACAAAAACTTTCTAAGATACTGTTGCTTCTTATTAACTGGTTTTTTAATACCATTTAGAATTTAAAAGCAGCAGATATGATAAGTTTGGAAGGCAAGGAAAGCTAGCTGAACTAATTTTTACATGAGTGTACTTGTTTATAGCAAGTTTATTCTGAAATTAGAGTTAACAAACCTAACAATTTTGAGCATTCACTCACTCTACACCTGTATGATTGCTTGGCCTCATATTAAAGTGGCTTTTAACTTCATTTTCTGTGAATTCCAAAACAGCTGTTAATTCTAGAAATACTTATTTTTTTATAGTTTCTTTTTAATTTAATAATAATAATGTTAATATTATTTTGCTTCTATTTTTTATGTGTCCAACATTTATCTAAAGTTGAGCAGCCTTACCTCCCAGTTTATAGTGATACCAGTTTGTGTATAAATAGGGAAGATTTTCACTGATGCAGATGAGCTTCAAGACATACAGACACTCAAAGAGAAAGCCAAAATCTCAAGAGTGTACACACACGCGCATGCATGCACACACACACACACCCCTACCCATTTATCCTCTGTTTACAGAATGATAGACCAACGATAGACAAGTGAGTTCAGTTTTCAGATAGAGTTAACTTATTCAGAGAGGTGAGTTCATCTTTCAGATAGAGTTCTTGTTCACATATCATTTTAAAAAACAGAATTGAAGTCTTGCTAGATACAGTAAACCTTTCCCTGCCTTCTAAATCAGACTGCTCTAGACATGATTTGCTTATCTCCTTGTTCTCTAATAAAACTGACATCCACAAAGCGCAGGTTGCTTTACATTGAATGGTTCCAGTCATTATACTAATGTTCATATATCAGCGTTTGGTAGGGGTTTTTTTCTTCATCTTCAGAAATGTAACTTAAGATATTAGCCATTTCTGGCTGCTCTTCTCTGCCAGATATGTCAGTGTAGTGCAGTGTGAGGGAGTCCAGGCTTCGCATCCAGATAGGCCTGAATTTAGATCCTGACTCAGCTGTCTCCTAGCTGTCTGGTTTGTCTGACTGTAAAATGGGGATCATAATATCCAGTTCCTTATGAGTGATGAAATTATATAAGAGCTGCCACATTGAGCATTCAGTGTATATGTGTTCCCTGCCACCACCCTCAACAACATTCACCCTGGAAACCTTGCACCAGGTTCCGCTTCTGACCTCTTCCTTTTTGTCATCCATGAACTAAGCATCTACACAATCAAAAAGGTTTGAATTATGTCTGAACCAAAAGTCAATGATAACAGTTGAAATATTCTGCTGCCTCTCAGAAGCTTCTGTCACGTCCTACTCTTTGCAACTCCATGGACCATAGTCCGCCTAGCTCCTCTGTCTATGGGATTCCCCAGGCAAGAGTACTGGAGTGGGTTGCCATGCCCTCTTCCAGGGGATCTTCCCAACCTAGGGATTGAACCCATGTCTCCTGCATCTCCTGCATTGTGGGCAGATTCTTTCCCATTGGGCCACCGGGAAAGGCCTTATTTACTCTAAGTGTACACTATTAGCAGAATAAAGAATGTAAGTCAAAGAACCAATCAGTTTTGACCTTTAAGTAAGTAATATTTGAGACTGTCCTTGAAAGGTGGATAGAATTTAGCCTGAAAGACACATAGGTAGAGAAGCATTCTTTACAGAGGACAGGGATATTAGCCCTAGAACACAAGCATTTGCAGAATAAGGAGTAATTCCATTTTCTCCTTAGAGAGTGTATGTGGGGGAAGATAAAACTCAAGAAGGAATATGGGCCTGCTTCATCACGGATTCTGAGTGCCAGGTAAAGGAGTTTAACTTAGTAGAAAATATGGAGTTATTATTATTTCCTAAGCAAAAGAGTTTTGCTTTAGGAAGATTTTTCTGGTGTGAGCATATGGGATATGGGCTTCCCTGGTGGCTCAGATAGTAAAGAATCTGCCTTCATTGCGGGAAACCTGGGTTCTGTCCCTGGGTCGGGAAGATCCCCTGGAGGAGAGCATGGCAGCCCACTCCAGTATTCTTGCCTGGAGAATTCCATGGACAGAGGAGCCTGGCAGGCTACAGCCCATGTGGTAGCAAAGAGCGGGACATGACTGAGCAACTAAACACAGCACAGCACATTTGGGATATAACAGAGCTGGGAGAAATAAAAGGGAGGAGATCATTCAGGAAGATATTAGAGTGGTTCAGGCAAAAGTAGCAAGGCCTCACTCTTACACATTGCTAGCAGGAGTGTAAATTAGTACAGTCTCTATGAAAGGCAACTTGGCAATATCTATCAGTATTACAAATGCACATATTATTTTCAGCAATTGCCCTTGCAAGAATTCATGCTTAGATATACTTGCAAAAAGGTGAACTGATGCACACACAAGATTATTCATAGTATCATAAAATCACAAGGACTTACTGGATAAATTGGAGCAATCCGTACAACAGAATTATAGCACATCTAGGCAATAAGAAAGAGGAAGTCCCTTTGTGCACACATGCTGAACAGTTTCCAAGATTTAAGCTTAAAAAACTCAAGACATAAAATAAAACCATGTGTTCAGTTTGCTTCCATTTGTGTTTTAAAAATAAAAAAGAAGAGGAGGAGTATATATACATACATGGTTTTGTATACATATAATATTTCTGGAAGAACACACAAACCAGTGATATTGGTGGCTTCTTTCGGGAGGGAGGTGGGAGAGGGGTTCAGGATGGGGAACACATGTACACCCATGGTGGATTCATGTCAATGTATGGCAAGACCAATACAATATTGTAAAGTAAAAAAATAAATAAATAAAAATTGAGTGGCTGAAGGACAGGAGGAAAAAGAGTTTTACTGTATACCTTCTCATGCCTTTAGAATTTTACATGAAGCAATATTACCTAACCAAAGTAAGTTTTAAAAGAAGTGAGGCCTAAAGTCAGAGGGGTAGCTATAAGGTTAGAGAGATAATCAGAAGTTGGTAGTGATGGATAAACTTTTATAAAGGAAGAATGTAGACATCCAAGAACAGAAATATGCCTAGTGTTAGTTTGCGTGTTTAAGCAAAGAAAGAAGAAATCATGCATCGCAGCCTGAACCTTTGGGAAATATAATTACCATCCCATCTTTACAAACGAAGCACCTGAATACCTGGAGGTTTACTGCTTCAACCAAACTAACACAAATGAGTGTCATAGTAGAGTTCTAAATAAAGCTCTAAATGGGAGCCATATTTATAAAAGTACAGAAAATTCCCTTCATGGTTGGAAAGGAAACCTGCCCTCCTCCCCTCTGCCCAGTTATCTACCAAATAAGGTAAATTATCTTATTCAGCATGCAGTATTCCCTAGACATTGGTGTTTAATGAAACTGTTTATTAAAACCCTTGAAGTTCTTTCAAAATTCTGATCTGTATGAGGTCTGTCTGATGATAATGATGATATCCAATCACATTGTTGACCTCAGTAGAAATTAGAATCTACATTTCAAACTTCATAACCTCATTAAATCTCCTGGTACCTCTTATGTGTAGTTCTGAGTAGCTGCTACTGTGTGAAAGGGTTGACAGTTTCAGAAAAGAAACATTTTAAAACTTCACTTCTTCTTAAACTTATTTACCTAATTCTTCAGATAATTCACTTTTAGAAACTATAACTCCTTATTACATAACAGTATTACTTACAGATTTTTACCTGTAAATAAGTTATTTTAGAGGACTTATAACTTACAGCAATAATAAGAAATAAATCAAATGTGGGGTTCCTACTACAGACTTTTTAAAATAGATACCTGGTTTATTTACAATCTTTTATGCCCTAGTCACCTTTTAGAAACCTCTAACATAGTATTAACACTACAGTTTAAAGACACCCTCCGAACTGCCAACATCTTTGGCAGTAGGAGCTGTGCTAACTCATAAGAGTTTGGATTCCTTTCTATTTCTTCTCCTTACCCATTTCTTTTAGTTAGCCCTTCTAGTTAGCTTAGTTTTAATTAAGTTTCATATAGCATCTTAGCTGATTCTTGGTATCTGGTTGGTCTCCCTCAAAGCCCTGAAAAGAACTAATTCACTTATGCTACATTGTGCTAAACTTTCTTAAAATACCTTTTTCTTTTTGTCAGAACCAAGCTATGGCCTGTGTAGGCCCAGTCCAGCCCTGGCATTTTTCCTCCCGTTGAAGGTATAGAGAGCCTTCGCAGGTAGCTCTGTGGTAAAGGATCTGCCTGCCAATGCAGGAGACCTGGGTTTAATCCCTGGGTTGGGAAGATCCCCTGCAGTAGGAACTGGCAACCCACTCCAGTATTCTTGCCTGGAAAATCTCCTGGACAGAGGAGCCTGGCAAGCTACAGCCCATGGGGTCGTAAAGAGCTGGACACATCTGAGCACTGCAGCAGCAGCAGTTTATTCTTTAGCATTGTTCTTTCTTATGCTCTGAGTCCTCACCCTCTACTTAAATTTCTGTGCAAAATGGAGACCCAAAATCTGTCAACATTTTACAAATCACTTTATTAGAGGGACTGCCTTAAATAAGTAAAAAGAAATTTTTTAATGACTTTGAATATTTAGAAACTTGGCAATTAGTTCCTAGCTTTTAAAAACTAGCTTTTCTGTACAAAATAAATATACTTATTTGATATGGATATTTTTGCCCCCAGGGTGAATTCAGCTTTATGAACAAATATAATTAATTGAAATCTCCTGATGATGAAGCTGATCTTTGTGATTACCTAGAAATAATTCATTCACATATGAGCCAAAATCAAATTTTCATGTAGGTACATTTACTTTGAAAACTTTTTAAAAATTCTGTCAGGTTTTTTCCATTGAAACACCTTAAGGGATGTTTAATTTCATCTCCTCTCTACGTCTTCATTATGCCATAGAAAACGAAGAAGCAAAACGTTTTCTGCCGGGGTGGGGGGGAGGAAAATTTCATTGCAAAACTGAGTATAACTCTTATACTACATTGCTGCTTAAATAAGGATTTCTCTTAATTAATCATTTTTAAATTTATGATAAGCTGTAACTATTCATTATCCTGTCACTTTGTAAGTCTAATAGAATGAGAACAGCTGTCCTTCTAGTTTCTGAATAAGTAAGAGTCTTTCAGAGTGATGCAGAGACAATATCAGAACAGCATGCCCAGGGTACACAACGCAGAATTCACTGAAAATTGGTGATAGAGAGCTGGAGACACTCGTGTGTGTCCAGCAGCTGAAGTAATGGCAGTACATTAAACCAATAGAATTACTACTTCTGGCACCTAACAGAAATGTTAATTGATCATCAATCATTAGCTTGTAATAAAAGGGTTGAACTTTCAGTTCTGAATGTATAGCCAGAAAAATTAAGTGAGAGACATTAATGTTATAAAAAAGAAAAATGTTCCAGGCTAAATTGCCTTAAATTACATTGACCTCATCACTGTACCTTTGAAACCTGTCCCTAATTGAGAGCAATTGATTTACCATTCCAGCTTTCCTGTAAAATCTATCAGATCCCAAATTCAAAATGTTAAGGGCCCTTTGCCAAATTATTCTGCAGCTGAGCTTTCCTTTGAGATTCTTAAATGATGACCAAGGCACAAGCCAGGTAGAAAAACAATACTCAATGAATTTAAGCCTCAAAAATGAGTGACATCTTTTTTCTCCCACTGGACAGGGTGATATGGTCAAGGAAAATAATTTTTAGCATAAAACAGCACAAAAATATGGAAGATACTAGCACCAAAGTGAGCTGTGCCTGGGACCACCATGATAAGACGATCAAGTTTCCGGAAATGAAGGAGAATTTGTGAGGAGGATTTCTGGAGAGACTTGTGCTGTGCAGTGAGCATGGCCCCACCACTTTCTGCCTGCGGGAGAGCAGAGGGTGAATGACCTGCTGCTCATCTCAGCTCTGCAGTGAGGGCCACTGAAACGATAGGAGAGCTTGCTATGACTTCCCTGCAGAAAACAGACATTTGGGGCTAGAGTCTGCCTCATGACTCATAAAACTAAACCATGAGAGAGATGTTGGCTACAATGGTCTGTTACATGTGGTTCTGGGTTGTTGCTACTGTCTGAAAGGGTTGACAGTTTCAGAAATGTAACATTTTAAAACTCCAGTTCTTAAGCTGATTTACCTAACTCCTCAAATAATTCACTTTTAGAAAATATAACTCATTGCATAACAGTATTACTTATAGATTCTTATATATAAAGAAGTTATTTTAGAGGACTTAAAGAGGAGGAGCACACGCCTAAGAAAGATGTGCCTTCTTTTCCAAAGTCAGATCAAAGGCCTCTAACTCTCAGGGCCCAGATGTGGAATTCTTAGTAGGAATGTTATCTGGGAATCCTTTTAAAGGGACTCTACTAAAGACTGAGCCTCATAAAGGAAACTGCATTGGTGGGGCCTGGAAGAGGTATCACCAAAGATCTCAAATGACTTAAGCATATTCCATTTTATGACACTGTCAACCACGGAATAATTCTCTGTCTCCCTTTCCCTCCTTCATGTCCATGTCCCAGACACTAAGGGATAAGAAATGTCAGCTAGCAAGATGAAGAATAAAATCACCCACTGGAGAAGAATCAATCAGGCTCTCTTCCCAGCCTCTCTGGCAGATCCACTCCTCCTGTACCAGGTTGCCGCTGAAAGAAAGGAGATTTAATATTGCATCAACCTTGGAGTTTTGCTTCTTTTCTCTGAATAAGGAGATTTAAATGAGTAAATCAACACTGTGCTAGCAACTTAAAGCTACATGAGAGCTATCTATTCACTAAAGAAACTAGGGAGGGCATGCTGCCTGCCCCAGCCTCATCCAGAGATAAGGGGAAACCACCCACACTGAGTAAATGTTAAAGAGACAGTGCAAAAAAGCGATAAGGTTACTTTAATGAATGTATCCCATGAATCTGAAATGTTTCCTGTGTGAGTTACACAATGATTTTTTAAGACCGCAGATATTATGTTTGCAGTTGCTCACCTTTGACAAGGCATTTTCAATGGAATGGTGGGAACAAACTCCAGATTACAAAAGACTAAAAAGTGAACAAAATGAGATATGAAAGCACCTATTACGCTGCTCCTTTAGAGACCCTGGCTGGGAAGGATAAGGTCTAGAAAATAAAAAAGCTCCAGAGAGAGCCTAAGGTGAGAGAGCCTCAAGCATGTTTTCAGGTATTAGGGAAGGAACAGTAGAGCAGATTAAAAATAGAGGGAAACAGAGGGATATGTGATAGAATGAGATCTTAGGAGTTGAAAGTAAAGGGGGTAAAAGGCACTTGGAGATATACTGGGTCTTGAAAACAAAATGGAACACTTCTGTCTGACACTGAAGGTGTTAGGAGGAATTTTATAAGACAAGTATCTACAGAGAGGGTAGGAATTGAAAGAGTTCCTGCCTTATGACCATTGCTTCTCTGTCAATCACAAGATGAACTAGGTAGATGAGGGAGAGTGGAGACTGAGAAAAAGCCCTTAAGAGAAGAATGAGAGTTTGAAATAGCTGCTGAAGGTAACGGAAGAGTGAAGAGGTAAAGAAAGAATAAAGAGAACATCAGTAGAGGATTCCATAGAAATTGGACCCTGTGCCTCTGTGACCTGGATAGCTCCCACTGTATACTTTTTCTCTAACTGTGCTGAACATCCACACATGGGAGTGGAGAAACTGAATGGAAAATTGATGGAAAGTCTCAGACCTGCAGACAATAGAAAGCAAAAAGATGGTTGGGAATCTGAGCTGATAGTGGGAGAGAAGTTCAAATTACTGACCATAGAATTTTGCCTTGTGAAGGAAGTAATCAGATGAACATAGACAGATGCATAAAAAAATGAAGGGATTAAAAAACTAGAGATATAGATAAGATTGATGAGCTGCGGGTAGGAAGCTATAAATGAGAATTGATGTTCCTCCAAACCCATAGTAATATAACAACAAAAACAATAACAAATGGCTATCAGATATTAAGCAGTTGGGGCTTCCCAGGTGGTGCTACTGGTAAAGAGCCCACCTGCCAATGCAGGAGACATAAGAGATGCAGGTTTGATCCCTGGGTTGGAAGGATCCCCTGGAGGAGGGCATGGCAACCCACTCCAGTATTCTTGCCTGAAGAATCCCATGGACACAGGAGCCTGATGGGCTACAGTCCACAAGGTTGCAGAGAGTCAGACACGACTGAAGCGACTTAGCATGCAGGCACACAGTAAGTAGCCTACATGTTTTATTACATTTAATCATCAGAACAACCCTGTGAGGTAGTTGCTATTTTTCTATCCCTTTTTTTCCTTTCATATAAGTAAATTAAAGTACTGAGAGTTTAAATAACTTGCTAAGATCAAAGAGCCAATATGTGGTACAGCCCACTTTCTTAACCACCATGCAGGCTAAAGTCAAAGACCTAAAGATACCGTTAATTTACAAAGGAAGGAAGTTTCACAGGAAACAGAAGGGAATGGGCATAAAAGATAAGTGAAGAACGGGTGGGCAGAGTTCGGGGGAAGAGTACAGAGCAAACGGGGATAAAGCTGGAAGAGACAAGAATAAATCTTTGAGGAGGCTCACAATTTGAATGGTGCTAAAGGATTACCAGTTCTTCCCTGGTAGCTCAGCAGTTAAAGCATCTGCCTGCAATGTGGGAGACCCAGGTTCGATCCCTGGGTTGGGAAGATCCCCTGGAGAAGGAAATGGCAACCCACTCCAGTACTCTTGCCTGGAGAATCCCATGGACGGAGGAGCCTGGTAGGCTACAGTCCACGGGGTCACAAAGAGTCGGACACCACTGAGCGACTTCACTTTCACTTTCAAAGGATTACCAGAATGAATGGCACTGAGAAAAATAACTGACCCTAGACTGCCCAGCTTTTTAAGTAAGATTATTAGTGCCAACACAAGGAGTATACTATACATAGTAAACTCCAGGAAGTTCAGAAAATAAAGTTGAAGAGACCTCATGCCAGCCCCCAAGCAACTGACAATCTAGACACAAATAAAACAAGTATTTTTTAAAAGCATAATACAAGTCAGAGTTAAGAAAATGTCAGAAAGACTAAACTGTAATCAACTCTAAGGCTCAAATTTTTGAAAGACTGCATTTGCCTGGAGAGATCTGAAAATTAGCTGTAACCCTCTGGATATACAGGATGGACAAGTGGAAAAGTGAGGCAGTGTTTCTAAAGAAGAAACTGCATGGACTAAGCATAGAGGTAGGTGAGTCTGGGGAACACTGGGGAGCAATAAGCAAGGCAGGCTGATTGGTGCCCTGAACACAGATAAGACTGGAAGAGTAACCTGGGATCATGATGTAATTTAGGACGACATCCTGAATTTTATTTAATTCAGAAGGCAATGAGAAACTATTAGAGGGTTTGATCTGTGAAACTATCGGATTGGAGCTTTAGGCCCAGGGCCTCATTAGAAGAACCTTCTCCTCAGAAGTTTTAATTTATTTTCCAGAAACAGACATCCTCATGGAATGAAGTACCATCTTGACAGTGGTGAAACTCATATTTTCTTGGTAATAAGACTTCTACAGTTTGATTACTATCCTCTAGAAATGAACTGTTTTCCTTATTTTTTTCCCTAAAGAAGTTAATTACCTTATGCTTGTCCTCTTCCAGAAAATCTTTTAAATGCTATGAAATAAAGTAAAAATGAATATGAAAAGCAGCCTATTAAATAGAGACGTTATAAGGCAATATGCATCTGAGGGGTACATGACAAAACAGAGAAGAATTTTGCTTTGGTTTAAAAACAAAAAACAGGATGGAAGGAGATTTAGGAACCAGTGGCATGTGTCTGGGTGGACCAGTTCTTTCTATCAGTCTTCTGGGGATCTCCACACATATGTCAGCAATGCAGAAGCCCTTCAAAGGCATGGCCAAGGGCACTCACCAAGTTGTTCTTTGTGCCATGGTTAGCTTTAAGTCTATAACATCAAAACATATTCATAAATGTATCGTGTTTGTTTTTTAAACTTATTAAAAAAGAATCACTACAGAAAAGCTGATGATTTCAATGAACAAAATCTTTTCTGTGGGAATAAATGATGGGTCTGGCTGGTTTTCCTCAAATCATATTCCAGTGGCACCTGCATCTGAACACCTGGGGATGCTCCTCTAAATGTAGGTACCAGGCCACCCTCCAGACCAGAAAATCAGAATCTCTGAGTGTAAGGCCTGGCGATCTGAACTTTTATAAACTTCCTAGGTGATTCGTATAATATGCTAGGCTTTTGAATCTCTGATCACCTGGAAGGATGCCAAAACAAAACAGAACTGCTTGCCTAAAGGAGAGAGGTGGGAGGTAAGACTTTTTCATTATAAACTCTTTTGTGCCTGTTGAATTCTAAACTTTTTCACAAACAAGACTCGCGAAAAATGAGCATCATATTTGTATTTGCACCTCTACAGAACCAATCAGAGCATCTGGCAAATAGGATAAGAAAGTTGGTGGATTTGAACTAAGCAGCATGATCATAAATGGCATGCGTGCATGCTAAGTCACTTCATGGGCTATAGCCTACCAGGATCCTCTGTCTGTGGGCAAGAATACTGGAGTGGGTTGCCATGCCCTCCTTCAGGGGCTATTCCCGACCCAAGGATCAAACCCCCATCTCTTACGTCTCCTGCATTGGCACCCGGTTTCTTTACCACTAGTGCCACCTGGGAAGCCCCATAAATGGCATAGTTTATAACAAATATAAGTATTGATAACATACTTTTTTTCACCTAAATTTTGTCTCCCTTCCTCCTAACCTTCTCAAAACAGAGTAATTACTGCATTGTCAACTGCATTTGCACCAAGACCTATGATTTGCTCCTTATTCTTCTTGGTAGTAGTTCATTCATCTCTTCCGCCTGGAACTTATCCGAGTCACATGGCTGAGGCTGGAAAGTGTAGATAAAACTTCCCATATCTTTCTATTAGTCACTGTTTTACAATTGGTAACTGTTTCACAACTGGTAACTGTTTCATTCTCATAAATGCCAGGATATATGATGTTTGGCATTCACCTTTTGCCTTTACAGAAAAAAAATATATATATATATTTAAGTATCTTGCTATACAAATATATGTTAATCGGGCTAAAATTGCTTTCAGCTGCTAATCAGATAGACTTTATGCCTTTGGTAATTTCCAATGATTTGAATTTTAAGCAGTCTTGTGAGTAACAACAAAAATTGCTTGCAGTATGCTTACAGCAAATACTGTTATAGAAATGCAGTTGCAACTTCCTTTGACATTTTTCTTCTCATTGGATTCTGTATCTATAGTAAACATAACTTATTTTGATACATTCAATCCTTGTTTAAAGCAAAACAAGCAAAACCCCTCAGTTCTGAAACGCTCTTAAAATTACAAAGGCATCTTCTTTAGGAAAAGATTAATATCTACTTTCCCTGAAATGGCAACCTTCTCAAACTCCTTCTTCCTTTCTTTCTAGTCTGTGCAGACATTGCTGGCAGGTGAGGGATTGCCCAGAAGTAGAGGCACTAGAGTTGTCACAGATCAGGACAAAAGAAGAAATACTATTTGGAAAGCAAGCTAATTTTTGACCAAAACCTTCTCCTTATATAATCTGTTCCCACCTGTCCTGTTGCTTGTTGTGCATCCCTTCCTAACTAAAAAATAATAAAGAAAACTTGGATAGGCTACATGTTCATCAAAAAAAAAAGATATAGACAACAGTATATGTGGTGAGAATACTATGATTCACCCCCTAGAAAAGTGTTTAATGAGAAACTGAGATGCTTTATGTCCTGATCAATTATATTCTTTTTATGGAGCACAAAACCAATCCCAGGCTCGAGTCCAAAGCCTAGAATAGTGTCACAAGATGACAATCATTACAAAACCATCACTTTGACACAGTCCTTTTGCTAATGGTACACTTTGCATTATGTTAAAGTAGACATACAAAAAAAGAATTGAAACCTAGGAAACTTTCATTTAGCAAAGGTTCGCTGGTTGGAGGTTAAGTAGCTTTTCTTTTACAGGATTAAGTTCAACACCTTATAAATATAACCTTCATTCTTGCCCATCAGGTTCAGTTTCGGCAAAAGCAATGTCAACAACCAGCTCATACTCACTTTGGGTCACTTCTGTTTCTACCAGGAAAAATACAAGTGAAAATGTGGCACTGTGGTTTGAGTGTCACAGCATAAAGTGCTCTCCACTGTTGAAAACAAATTCAAAGGGGTGTCAAATGCACTTGTGTCAGAAGGTCACACAGGATCTCTAAGTTTTTCATTTTCTGTTCAATGTATATATTGTTCAAGTGAAACGCAGGCACAGATTGTTTTGATAAATTTTTCATAAAAATAAAGCAATAAATTTGAATTAGTGGCTAGCTAGGTTAACATATATTTTTTTTACATTGTATGAAAAAATGAGTAGAAAGGCAACATGGAGTATTTTGCCATTGTTATTGGGCTACAATGAAAAATGTGGCATATAAAACACATAATGAAAGACTGCCTATAGTAGATATTAGAAAAGAACTTCCAAACTTAAGAATGATTTTCTTAAGTCTCTCAATAGCCTACTGTTTTGATGAATTTTGAAGGAAGAAAGGAGGGGGTGAGAAAAGTCAAACAATTGAAACTACTAAAAAAAAAAAAAAACATAATAACCAGAAGGTTAAGTTTTAAAAGTCTCATTTTTCCCAAATACCCTAAATGGTAAAAATCTCACCAGTCAACTCCACGAGTGCAATGGTGTGCTGGTAGCTATTTGAAATCACCCTGGAAGTATTTTTTGTCTGTAAAAGTTCTAAGATTTAAAATACAGTCATCATGTATGAAACGAGTTGCCAGTCCAGGTTCGATGCACGATACTGGATGCTTGGGGCTGGTGCACTGGGACGACCCAGAGGGATGGAATGGGGAGGGAGGAGGGAGGAGGGCTCAGGATGGGGAACACATGTATACCTGTGGCGGATTCATTTTGATATTTGGCAAAACTAATACAATTATGTAAAGTTTAAAAAATAAAATGAAATTAAAAAAAAAATAAATAAATAAAATAAAATACAGTCAGGCAGCATGAATAGAAACACAAACATCCTTGATCATACTTGAAATTTTTCATGTTAAAGTCTGTGTGATTTGTTCAATAGAATATAGGATATCACTGTTTCCTTTTATTCATAGTAATAAGTAACTATATTTCTCTGATTCTCTATATCAAAATTTTCATCACTACCACTTTACCTCAATAAATTTTCTTAAATATTTCTGTCTCTTAATGAATGAAGCTATTATGTTCATTATTATGATGATTAAAATAACTATTATTACTATTCATTCATATGACATTATAAATTTTAGGAGCATACTGTTATCACATGAATTATTTTTATGATCTTTTTATAGCAGCATAAATGTCACAGTGGTTTTCATTGCCATTGAAAATCTCATGCAGAATTATTTCCATTTGTCAACACTAACCAAAAAAAACTACTTGCATTCTCTTAAAGTAATAGCTATAAAAATGCCCTTTCTACATTCCTTACCAATCTAATTAAACTTACAGAATTCAAATTTATTTCATTATAAAAAGTTCCCCATGTTTGCTATAATATTTTTTTCAATTTATGGATTTGATCTAGGACACCTGCTTGCATAGGAAGAATTTATTTTATCTATTGAAGCATTGAAAACTTTTCTTCGGGGTATTTGATACTGGAAATAGGAGACTCAATAAATATGGAAAAGACTTTCAGAGTATTATGGATGGAAAATAGTTGACAGTTATCTTAGTAAAACTTCAGTTGCTGGACTTTTGTCATTATGGCCTCTGATAAATACATACCAGAGGATTTTCAGCTAATGCTAATAATGACAACTCATTGATTATTTATGTCCATTAATTTTATGTACTGTGTTACAAACCAAATTAAGTTGACTGATATTACAAAATCCCACCCTCCTACTACCTCAAATTATGAATAGTTCACATATCAGAAAGCCATTATGTGTGAACATCTAGGACATGTTGTTCAGCATTGGTCTAGTTGTACTAACAGGGGCTATGGCAGCTGGACTCATTTTTTGTTATGAAATCCATTAAAACCTCAGAAAAAATGCTCACCAAGTCTTACTAATAACACATCCTCCATAGGGCATTAATACAGTGAGAATATCTGAGATATGTCCAAAATTCCAAAACATTTCATGAACTGTCATGAACTGAAACCCTATGCAAAGAGTTCTTTAGAAAAACTAGCATTGCTATGGTTGCACTGCCCCCTAGGGTGAAAATAACTTGTGTTTATGCTGAAGTTCATTTGCCTTTTTCAGATCAGCATTTTCATGACCCATTTGTCTAACTACGGGAATGACCGGCTGGGATTATACACATTTGTCAACCTGGCCAACTTCGTGCAGAGCTGGACCAACTTGAGACTTCAGACTCTGCCTCCAGTGCAGCTGGCTCACAAGTATTTTGAGCTCTTTCCTGATCAAAAAGACCCTCTCTGGCAGGTAAGATTGGGTCAATAATTGGTAAAATTAATTAATCCCACAAACATATGTTCTATGAGTTAATACAAATCTGAAAAGTGAAGGCATCGGGTGGAGGTGGGAGGAGATAATGTACATTTTGGAAATGTTAGTAGATTTGAGAAACTTCATAGTGGGCCAGCTTCTCTGTTCCCAGGCCCTTTAGAAACTATGAATGCTGAAAGCTCAGTGATAGGGTCAGTGGATGTCCTATTTTCAATCAGGAGTGAGGGATAAATTTGCAGACTGCAATAGGTTGACACAACAGAAAATGGTTTTAGGCATGTGTTAGGCAGGGAGTCAGCCTTGAACATATCCGTATACCTCTCGTGACTAAACAACATTAAAGGGGCAGGTGAGGAGAGTTCAGAACTGCTATCTGCCTCTGAACCACAGGGTCACGACAGCTGCATAATATAGGCAAAAGCATTAGTCAGGTATTACTTTGGACGTGGGGAAAATGTTTAGAAGCAAAATCACTGAGCTTCTGGAGAGAAAATGTCTCGTAAATATGGCATATTCAAATGGTTCCAGGCATAACCCAGATTTCCAAGCTTACACTCTACGTGTCCTAGAATTACAGAAACACACTTTGAGCTTTATTGCCCACCGCACGACCCAGGGAAAGTAATAATCTTAGCAAGTAGCTGCATAGTGCCTGTCATCTGTCTGACCAAGTTCTTTACATATGCTCATCCATTCAGTCTTCACAGCTACCCTATGAGGTATAGTTACTACCCCCCATTTTACAGATAAAGAAACTGGGGCAACACAGAGAGGCTGAGACACCTAAGCAGAGGCATACAGCTATTGTGTGACAGAATGGAAATGAATTCTGGGCCACATGGCTCCAGACACTGCACTCTGAATCACTGTTCTAAATGAGAATTACTGACAGAGCTGATGGTATAATAATAACGATCTTCAGAAGTTGTTGTTTAGAAGTAGAACTCAGTAAATTCCACAGATTGAAGTTGCAGCAAGCTCTGCACTTATATTCATTTATCTGTGAACTTGAGCTAATTGCCTCATAGGCACAAACAGATAACCCCTAGAAGAAACATAACTACATATTTTAGTAGGTTAAAGTCGGTGGTTGTAGAAATATCACTGCATACTATTTGGCAGTTAAGATTTTTAAAACATCCATCTTTTTATCTTAACCACTACAGAACATCACCAAGTGTCAGCCACTGGAAAGATATGAAACTTTCCTGCTAATTTAACACCTTATTTTAAAATGGAAATCATTATTATTTCAGTTGAAACCACTTTTTTCCTAGAACAAGAGCCAAAAAAAAAAATACCCTCACCTTAGTCTTAAAATCTGTTGTTTATGCTAAATAAGCAGGTGTGTTTAACTACACATGTAGTATTAATTGAATAGAAATAGAGCACTGTCCCATTTGCCTATTCCTGAAAAGTATTGAAAGGGCCATAATTGTTTAGGTAATATGCAGCTAGTGGTTAAAATTAAGGATATTCTAGATGCAGTTTGCACAGTGAGTTTGGTTTAAGTACTATTGTCCAAAAGCAGATTCCCTAAGGTAGTAATTCACCCTCATTTTACCCTTTTGCAGAAATTTAGTGCTTTTTAGCATCATAGTTTGTAAAGTTATAGTTTTAGACATACATTTACTGACCTCTGAAAGCAGCTGAAAGGAATCTGCTCTCTTTAAACAGTATTATTATGACCAGATCCATCTCCTTTTGAAGCACAGCAGGAAAGCTCGAATTTACTTAGAATAAAAATCTGATACCTTATATATTTCAGTGCTGAGAGTGTATCTTCTTCTAGGTTAGCAGGGCAAGCAAGCACAGCCTCTGCCCAACAAGCTCACTATTTTAAAACTTAAACCACACACACACAATCAAGACATAGAACCGCCAATAGCAGAAAAAAATAATTAAACCCTCAGTGCTATGAAGCTGTTGACCCATAATGGACATGTCTCCCCTCCCTCACCTCCTCTGTCAACACTCACCTTCAGGATGGAAAAGGATTTATTTGAAATCCTCCATGGATGCCACTTTACGACTTTCGTTTAAAACAGGGAGCCACCATAGCCTTGTTTCTGGGGATGTCTTTTCAAGGACAGAAGCTGAAAAACTCTAGCACACAACGGGCAGCCACAAAAAATACACATCTCTGTTGTTTTCTCCTGTTTAGAATCCTTGTGATGACAAACGCCACAGAGACATTTGGTCTAAAGAAAAAACCTGTGATCGCTTACCAAAATTCTTGGTAATAGGACCCCAGAAAACTGGTGAGAACTTTTTATGTTGTAATCAACATGTATAAAAATCCTGATGACTAGACAGTGAATTCTTGCCACAATGACTTCTCAAACTCCCTATAAATATTGATGAATGAATAATATTTTATTCTCTTTGTTGAGCTGATTTTTTTTTAAGTCAAAAGGATGAAAATAGATATTACATAGTTGGAATATCAAGCAGTCAATTTGGTGGCGACTGTTACTTTTTTCCCAAAGATCCTAATTGAAAATTGCTGTTATTAACATTTCTAAAATCAAAACTAATCCTGTGTTTGAAGAGTGACTTACAAGATTTCATCAAATCCATGGTGGACACATATATGTACCTATAAATCTTCCAGAAATTTATCCTTTTCCTGACATCTTCCTGATACAGTTTATTTCTAAACTATTTCTTGCAGAAATGACTATTTTCCAAAAGTTTATAAAGGATGTTTGACAAGCAGAATTCCCAAGCATAAACAAAACTTTGTGTTACTTTGTGTTAAGAAAGATATTTATTCATACCCAGAAGAAATCTCTGGCACCTTTTTTTAAGTTGGTGTGCAATTTTTCCCATGAACTTCTTGTTTCTGTAAGAAACAGTATTAAAATGAAGCCCAGTGGAAGCTTTAAAAATGCCAGACATTCAAGCTGTATCCTGCATGATAAATTATTTGGGGCTCTTCGTTTCTAGCTTCACAGAGAGCAGCCATTTCATATCCCTTCTAAGGGGAATACATTTCCTTTCCTTATTTCTCTAGAAATAACTTGGGAGAATTCTATGTAATATACACAGTTAAGTTAACCTATTCATTTTCTCTTAGTCCCATTTACAAATATCAATCTGAAAACAATAATAAATATGGCAGGTACTTCTCTTATCCTTATTTATCTCACTTGTCCTTATTTACAGTCAAGAAGCAACTAGAAAGACATTTACACTAAAGTTTCTTTAGCAAATTCCCACTGTCATCACATAGCTTTGTCATTAACAGTCGCATCTTCTCTCGGAAGCTTGGCAGATGAAGTTTGCCTCAGAAAGCCCTGCAGGATATGCTTCCTCTTGTGTTGCGCTAGATATGCAAACATTTTAATGTCATGGTTACATGGCAGAATCATTACTTGTCATCTTCAGCTCAATTGGGTTTCCAAATGTTGATGTTACAATCTGTATATGACATTTACCTTTGGAAGGGAATTTTTAAATCCTTTTTATAGAAATTGAAATTTTCTCAGTTTTATAGAGATATAATTTACATACAATAAAATTCACCAACTTTAAATGCATAGTTTTGTAAATCTTAGAAATTGTACACAGTGGTGCAACCACTACAACATTTAAGATTTAGAACACTACTGTTTCCCTAAAAAGTTTCTCCGTGTCTTTTCTCTAGTCAGTTTTCCTTCACCAGTCCTTAGTCACAGAAAACCACCTTCTGGCACTGTAGTTTTGGCTTTTTTAGGATTTCACATAAATGGAAATATAAAGTATCTTTTGTGTTGGACTTCTTTCACTTAGCATATTGCTTTTGTATCTATTGATATTTTTTGAGGTTATTTTTTAAGTAGACAGACATAGCTTCTTGTATCAATTCCACAAAAATTAATTAGCTTTATTTTTAATCTTTAGTTTTGCCAAAAGTATTTTTCTGAATAATTTTGCATAAAGGTATAGTCATCTGGATATTCAAATATTTTTAGTGTTGAAACTAACAAAAACAGAAAACCTGAAGCTTTTTTTTTTAATTTTTGAATTCCTGGTTTTGTGTCTATGATTATATTGTTGAAATACACACACACACGACAGTTTATTCAGACCCAAGAATATGAGTAGGTAAAGATAGAATTCAGAAACCATAACTTAATTTTTTGACCACTGATAAATTACAGTATGCCTTTACTGACTAGGCAGATAATTAGATTGTTTTCATTTTTTTTTGCTTGTCTTATTAATGCTTATCATGCTATTAAAAGCAAGTAATATGATGTAATACAATTCTTAAAAATAAAATTCAGAAAAGAATTTTATCAGTTGATCTCAGAAAGGATTACCCTGTTTTCTTCTTTCATATTGTAATAGATATTCTTTTTGTCTTTACAAACACTATATTCTGTTCAATTGTTTTAAATGCATTACTGAATTTTAGCACAAAAATGTTATTTTTTAAAAATACCTTACAATATTCAGATATCGAGCTTTTTAACTATTTTTAAAGAGATTACCTCACTTGACCCTCATAAAGCCATGATAGCTAAGTATTTTCTCCCCCACTACACGGATAAGAACACTGACTCAGGTCATATATTTTTTGTTCAAGTTCAAACAGCTGGTAAGTGCTAGAAATAAAACTCTTGATCCTAGAAGTTATCAGACTCTGAAGTATGCTCTAGAAAGCTTTACTATGGCTTTCAAGTAATGGAACATTTTTTTCCCCAACGAGTTTTTGATTTTGTCCCATATTTCTTGTAACTCAGTGATTCTTGAAGTGTGCTGAATCAGAAACTCTGGGATCAGGCCCAGCTCTGTTTTAACAGCCCTGTAGGTGAACCTGGGGCTTCCCTAATAGCTCAGTTGGTAAAGAATATTCTTTGGCTTCCCTTGTGGCTCAGCTGGTAAAGAATCCACCTGCAATGCAGGAGACCTGGGATCGATCCCTGGGTTGGGAAGATCCCCTGGAGAAGGGAAAGGCTACCCACTCCAGTATTCTGGTCTGGAGAATTCCAGGTCGCAGAGGCGGACACAACTGAGTGACTTTGACTTTCACTTCAAGTGAACCTGATGCATGCTGAAGTTTGGGAACCACTGTTTTAAGTCGAGTTTGTGAAGATCATTTTTACCTTGTATGGCATAGATTACTGTGTTTCATTCCCTATAGTTATCTATGATTGTAGATAAAATGTTCATTGTTTGGTTCAGATAAAATCTAGGAACACTGCCTCTTCCAACTCATTGTTTTAGACAATATTGCTGTTGACAAGAGTTATTTTAACAAATCTATATGGGTACCTATGATATGCCACCCTCTTTCCAAAAATGCAAATTGTGTTATGTCACCAATTCATTCAAACTTGAACAAACTGGTTAAAAGTTTACATTCTGTCCCAAATTAGTAAGCTTTCATAGGCCTTGGGAGGAACTTTATAGGGGAACCCAAGTATTAATAATATAATATCTTATGTTAAATTATGATGTCTTTCATTTACATGGTACTTTATTAATATCAAAATATCTTCAGGCACAGTATGTCTTTTTGTCCTCAGAGAAGGCCTAACAAATGATTAAAGCAGGCGATTGTCCACTAATAAGTCAAGAGAAAGCAAAAAGCCAAAGTCAATGACTGAACTGAGGTCAAAAGCCTGTTCTTGCAGGTCTTACAACAGGCCTTTTCTCACATAACACTGTCCTCATTTTTTAAAATTCGTTTCTTAAGATGCTGGTTATCTATTCACTTTAATTCAAGGATTACTTATATGTATCTGTTTGGATCATTGTAATACAGTTTATTAACAACTCAAATGCTAATAGTAGGAAACTGTTTTCATTCAATTAATCTCTGAACCTCTATTGTCTTTTCAGGAACCACTGCTTTGTATTTGTTCCTGGTTATGCATCCTTCCATCCTTAGTAACTCCCCCAGCCCAAAAACCTTTGAGGAGGTACAGTTCTTTAATAGAAATAACTACCACAGGGGGATTGATTGGTAAGATGGGTTATTAGTATAAATCTAAAAGTATATGTACTGTGCACAGTATTAAATTAGTGCTTATAATCAACATTTAAGTCTGTTAGCCTCAAACAGTAGTTATCTCTGTGCCTTGATTAAATAACATGAAGGAACACAGAAATTATTCATAACAAACTTTTCTCAGTTTATGAAGGGATTTGTCACCTCAAGAGACTCATGTGTAATTTTAACTTGCATTAATTATCTTTGATGGTAATTACAAATAAAAAGAGAAATACCTATTACACAAGAATTTCATTTTTCTCTACTCTTAAGAAAACACTTTCATAATTTTCTGTTCTTATGTACTTTGCATCAAAGTGATGCTACAGTTCACATATAATATACTATTTTACTTTGGTACAAAAGGTAAATAAATAAAGTTAGACATGTGTATGCATGTCATAAGTAATGAAAGCTATTTTTAAAAAGCTATCAACAATATACAAAATTTAATTTTGGGCCTTTGAAATTAGAACCATATCAGCCATCTGAAGAAAAGAGTTAATTAAAATTAAAACTTAAAATGTCTACTATACACAAAATATGTAACGTAGGAGGAATAGGTGTTACAAACAAATGTGTTAATCCTAAAATGTATCTACAAGTCTTTAATGTACAAATTCTGTGCAGAAAGTGGTGTAAAAGTAAATTCTTATAACAACTATAGAGCATGAACATAAATATTTTGTGTTTTTTTTGTTTTTGTTTTTGTTTTTTAAGTTGGAAGCGTTTATTTCAGTCAGCATCGTGGGTAGAACAGGTTTCACAGCCCCTTGGCCTGATGCAGGGCCCAGGCTGCTGACACGGCTGTCTCTACCCTTCTCTGCCTGCCCCTCAAGCTTCTGGTCCCACAGAGATTAAACTAGCAGTTTCAGGACAAGTTGCCAGGCTGGAATCAATCCAAAATTCCTTTCTCAGCCACGTGCTTGTCTGAAACTGGCATTAACAATACGGGCATCGCTGTTCACCAGGGGCCGCAGGTGTGGGGAGGGCAGGTGTCGTTGGCCGGAGTGGCGCGTGCAGCAGGGCAATAAAGACACCACAGAGCCTGGTGGACCGTGGGCACGACCCTGGGCCTCTTAGCCCAGGGGCTTGCTTTAATCAGACATACAGCTGAAACAGAGCTTAGTTTAGCATACAGGTTTAATATATTAACTTCTGTTGTCAGATTGCATGATCTCTATTTTATATGTATCAATGCCCTCAAGGTTTGCTTGTGAGCAGTCCAAATGGAAAGCTAAAGAAATGGATTGAGTATAAGCTGAGCTCCTACTAGGATTTATATATATTCTAATTATTATACATTTTCTTGCCAATTCTTCAGCACACTGGTTGATACTGATTAATTTTGTAGTATTAAATAATAGCTGTGAGAGTCAAGGATCCATCAACTACTTCAGCTGCTGTGTTCCCACTGACTCAAATAAATATGCTTGTATACAGCAGAATAAAAAATTTAGTCCTTGTTTACATCAAGATTAAAGGGGTTGATTAAAAACTGCTTTGGAAGTAGAGAGGAATGCAATAATACTTAGATTCCCTGGGACTTAAGAATATCTGAGAGAATATTCATTTTTTGAAAAAAAAAAAAAAAAAAAAGCTGTTCCAAAGACAGTAATATGTATAGGGACTATAACAGGAATGAACAGTCCCTTAAGTGGTCCCCAAAGAGATGGCATAAATAAGTAGAAAATGAAAGAGCAATTAAAGATTTTAATGATAACTTGCTAAAAATACCCCAATTGTAAACACTTTTGTGGAGAAGGCAATGGCACCCCACTCCAGTACTTTTGCCTAGAAGATCCCATGGACGGAGGAGCCTGTAGGCTGCAGTCCATGAGGTCGCTAGAGTCGGACATGACTGAGCAACTTCACTTTCACTTTTCACTTTCATGCATTGGAGAAGGAAATGGCAACCCACTCCAGTGTTCTTGCCTGGAGAATCCCAGGGACGCGGAGGCCTGGTGGGCTGCCGTCTATGAGGTCGCACAGAGTCAGTCACGACTGAAGTGACTTAGCAGTAGCAAACACTTTTGATTGACAAATTATGCACTTATAAAAGGCAATTAATACAATAACTGTAAATATCAATCTATTACCAATAACTAGAGCTTGGCTCTCAAGGACAGCAAACGTATTCAGTCCTTAGACTGGCCTTGTCTCTCCCTGAAGTGTCAGCACCTCAGCAGTCCCTTTGAGACAACAGATCCACGAGGTTGAAGTCTGTGTGTCTCAGCGTGCCAAGGTCACTTACAGAATTAGCCCAGGCACAGTTAATTAACCTGGATACATGGATCTGTTCTTTCTGGAGAACTGGGCAAAACCAGGGCTTCCCTATCAGGCAACCTAAACACAGGCTTAGGACACAAGCAAAGCAGGGCAAATGAAAATGAGAAAACTCCATCTTTGATTAAAAATAGCCAAGATTTACAATCAGAATTTCTAAGAAAAATGTTTGATGTAGGCATACAGTTAAGTTTTATATTCTACGGTTTGGTATTATTTTTTATAATTACTTGAGGAGGCAGTGGATGGTTGGAGCAGCACATGGAGGGCCATACAGCCCTGCTAACATTTAGAAACCCTAAACATCTTAATCTGGCTCTGAGTAAAATCACTTAGAAATACAGGGTCAACCCAGAAACAAATAAATGTGGAGTGTTGCTAAATTTACATCTTTCAGTTTTAAGAAAAAGTGCTGAGCTGTTATGGGAGTCAGTTCAGTTCAGTTCAGTCACTCAGTTGTGTCCAACTCTTTCCAATGAATTGCTGAACGCCAGGCCTCCTTCACCTCCATCACCAACTCCCAGAGTTCACTCAAACTCACGTCCATCGAGTCAGTGATGCCATCCAGCCATCTCATCCTCTGTCGTCCTCTTTTCCTCCTGCCCCCAATCCCTCCCAGCATCAGAGGCTTTTCCAATGAGTCAACTCTTCACATGAGGTGGCCAAAGTACTGGAGTTTCAGCTTTAGCATCATTCTTCCAAAGAACACCCAGGACTGATCTCCTTTAGAATGGACTGGTTGGATCTCCTTGCAGTCCAAGGGACTCTCAAGAGTCTTCTCCAGCACCACAGTTCAAAAGCATCAATTCTTCAGTGCTCAGCTTTCTTCACAGTCCAACTCTCACATCCATACATGACTACTGGAAAAACCATAGCCTTGACTAGACAGACCTTTGTTGGCAAAGTAATGTCTCTGCTTTTCAATATACTATCTAGGTTGATCATAACTTTCCTTCCAAGGGGTAAGCGTCTTTTAATTTCATGCCTGCAGTCACCATCTGCAGTGATTTTGGAGCCCAATAAGATTTAAGGGACTAGAGCTGATAGATAGAGTGCCTGATGAACTATGGATGGAGGTTCATGACATTGTACAGGAGACATTGTACAAGACCATCCCCATGGAAAGCAAAATGGCTGTCTGGGGAGGCCTTACAAATAGCTGTGAAAAGAAGAGAAGTGAAAAGCAAAGGAGAAAAGGAAAGATATAAGCATCTGAATGCAGAGTTCCAAAGAATAGCAAGGAGAGATAAGAAAGCCTTCCTCAGTGATCAATGCAAAGAAATAGAGGAAAACAACAGAACGGGAAAGACTAGAGATCTCTTCAAGAAAATTAGAGATACCAAGGGAACATTTCATGCAAAGATGGGCTTGATAAAGGACAGAAATGGTTATGGGAGTAGCAAAGCTTAAATGAGGCAGGCCTTTGACGTTTAACCCCCAAATTATTAAACCACTCTACTTTGCTCACCAATTCTTTGAATAACCTGAATTCACATTCTCCATATGTGGACCTGTTTCCACCCTGGAAATATGAAGCTGAATTCTTTACCACCTTGTGTATTCAGCAAACACTTTTCAAGTGCCCATAAGTACCAGCAGTACTTTAGAAAAATGTGGGCACATAAGCAAACAAGAACTGGCCCCTGCTTTTTCCATGAGCCTCTGGAGTCAGACAAAATCAATACATTTTAGGTCCAAGATCCAGAACTGCCTGAGGACAATTTCAGGGCCTAAAGTGCCGTAGGTATAGAGGACTACCAGGAAGGTGGCACAGTTTTCAGAAGTTAAAAGTTATCTGAATTCAGTACCTCCTGCCCTCTTTTTTAATTTTTGGATCCTTTCTCAGAATAAGCAAGCTCGGACCAAATAAGATACCACTAAGACACTTGACATGACCTTAGCACCCCCAGAACAAGTGTGGGCATCTAAATTAAAAAATGTCCTAAAATTTGGCACCTTCTATTAACACAGTGTATACCAGAACAGATAGCAGATCAAACTTTCCAGAAATGTTTACATGTCTTTACCCCTAAAAGGAACGCCAGCATAACATATGACCAACAAAGCAATCTCCAGAAAAATATAAGATGATTTCTGTGCTGCGCTGAGTTTGAAGACATCACTTTGTTGCACCAGCCAAATTATGTAATATGATAACAACTGGAATCCTTCTAGGAGCTTTATTGTGTGAAGGGAAGAAAACAACACACTGCAAAAAGAACTCACCACATCAGTGTTAATGTCTCTCTTTTTCAGTAATTATTGAACTACCTTGTCTTGGTAGCTCAAAATCATTGTGGCTTATGAATTAGAGACAGTGTAGGTCTGGAGGGTGAGGCCTCCTTTGTTATAAAATGTAAGAAACCCTAAACGTTAAATTTGCACGTCCTTTCTAAAAAGGCCCCTTTGCCTTTAAAAGATGTTCTTTGATGCTTCAGAAACACCCATCATCATATGCTTGAATTCACTTTTATTTGACATTTTGTGCAAATGGCACATTATACAAATTCCATTACATCCTACATTTCTGTGCTTCAGGCTACAGGTAGGTATTCCTGTCTTCACTCTGCTGGTGACAAATCCCACCTCACTTAAGGACACAGAACCTAACCTTAGAATATTTGACAGTATTTCATATCTGGGAATATGTACTATTTAAACTTCTATAATTATTCTAACAAGTATCTTACAAATAGCTGTGAAAAGAAAAGAAGCGAAAAACAAAGGAGAAAAGGAGAGATATAAACATCTGAATGCAGAGTTCCAAAGAATAGCAAGGAGAGATAAGAAAGCCTTCTTTAGCGACCAATGCAAAGAAATAGAGGAAAACAAAAGAATGGGAAAGACTAGAGATCTCTTCAAGAAAATTAGAGATACCAAGGGAACATTTCATGCAAAGATGGGCTCGATAAAGGACAGAAATGGTATGGACCTAACAGAAGCAGAAGATATTAAGAAGAGGTGGCAAGAATACACAGAAGAACTATACAGAAAAGATCTTCACTACCAAGATAATCACAATGGTGTGATCACTCACCTAGAGCCAGACATCCTGGAATGTGAAGTCAAGTGGGCCTTAGAAAGCATCACTATGAACAAAGCTAGTGGAGGTGATGGAATTCCAGTTGAGCTCTTTCAAATCCTGAAAGATGATGCTGTGAAAGTGCTGCACTCAATATGCCAGCAAATTTGGAAAACTCAACAGTGGCCACAGGACTGGAAAAGGTCAGTTTTCATTCCAATCCTAAAGAAAGGCAATGCCAAAGAATGCTTAAATACTGCACAATTGCACTCATCTCACACGCTAGTAAAGTAATACTCAAAAGTCTCCAAGCCAGGCTTCAGCAATACATGAACTGTGAACTTCTAGATTTTCAAACTGGCTTTAGAATAGGCAGAGGAACCAGAGATCAAATTGCCAACACCTGCTGGATCATCGAAAAAGCAAGAGAGTTCCAGAAAAACATCTATTTCTGCTTTATTGACTATGCCAAAGCCTTTGACTGTGTGGATCACAATAAACTGTGGAAAATTCTGAAAGAGATGGCAATACCAGACCACCTGACATGCCTCTTGAGAAACCTATATGCAGGTCAGGAAGCAACAGTTAGAACTGGACATGGAACAACAGACTGGTTCCAAATAGGAAAAGGAGTACGTCAAGGCTGTATATTGTCACCCTGCTTATTTAACTTCTATGCAGAGTACAACATGAGAAACGCTGGGCTGGAAGAAGCACAAGCTGGAATCAAGATTGCCGGGAGAAATATCAATAACCTCAGATATGCAGATTGCACCACCCTTATGGCAGAAAGTGAAGAGGAACTAAAAAGCCTCTTGATTAAAGTGAAAGAGGACAGTGAAAAAGTTGGCTTAAAGCTCAACATTCAGAAAACGAAGATCATGGCATCTGGTCCCATCACTTCATGGGAAATAGATGGGGAAATAGTGGAAACAGTGTCAGACTTTATATTTGGGGGCTCCAAAATCATGGCAGATGGTGATTGCTGCCATGAAATTAAAAGACACTTACTCCTTGGAAGGAAAGTTATGACCAACCTAGATAGCATATTCAAAAGCAGAGACATTACTTTGCCAACAAAGGTTCGTCTAGTCAAGTGTATGGTTTTTCCAGTGGTCATGTATGGAAGTGAGAGTTGGACTGTGCAGAAAGCTGAGTGCCGAAGAATTGATGCTTTTCAACTGTGGTGCTGGAGAAGACTCTTGAGAGTCCCTTGGACTGCAAGGAGATCCAACCAGTCCATTCTAAAAGAGATCAATCCTGGGTGTTCATTGGAAGGACTGATGGTGAGGCTGAAACTCCAATACTTTGGCCAGTCGACTAAGTGACTGAACTGAACTGAATTATTCTAAACAACATAAGTGGCTCTTTATGTGAAAAAATAAGCAAACAGGCAGTCTTTTCACACCACATCTGTTCTGCCCTTTGACACACTTTATAGTTGAATGTAAGGGCAACACACTGGTGGGAATGCAATTATTTTTTCTTGTGATGAGGTAAAAATGTTTTGTCTAAGTCTGTTTAAAATGCCTTGAACTAGACATACTATTTGTTTTTTTTTTTAATTTTATTTTTAAACTTTACATAATTGTATTAGTTTTGCCAAATATCAAAATGAATCCGCCACAGTAGACATACTATTTGTTTTGATCCAGTTTTCTTTTTGGTTGAGCACTCATATTTGTCTGGCTCCAGAGGCTCATGCAGTAAAATATTTCTGCTTTTAGATACATTTTATATAGTTAGGTTGATTATTGCCACTTGATCCCTTTGTATCTACATTTTTGTTATTTCCCATACCTTTTTATTGATATTAAGTAGAATACAAAGAAAATGTATTTAGAAAAGCATTTTGAAAATACACTATTAGTGTTCTGTATGTTTTTTCCTTGCTAACAGGCTTGGGGGACAAATGCCTTAAAGAAAAAGCTTTTTTTTTTTTTTTTTTTAGGAAACAAATGAATTTTGTTTGTGGGACACCTTTAACATCTTTGACTCACCAGTGTATGAGTATAAACCAGAGTTTCATTTTGAGAAATATTCCCTTTCTAGGTATATGGATTTCTTCCCAGTCCCATCTAATGTTACCACTGATTTTCTGTTTGAGAAGAGTGCCAACTACTTCCACTCAGAGGAAGCTCCTAAAAGGGCGGCTTCTTTGGTCCCCAAAGCCAAGATCATCACCATTCTCATTGACCCATCAGACCGCGCATATTCCTGGTACCAGGTAAGGAAAATACTGACAAAATCCAGCAAGTAGAAGAGGAGTATAGAGAAGGGAAGGTGGTTTTCAGTAAAAGTCACCGCCGCAGGTTTTAACAAAAAAGATTTGCTAGCTTTATATCTTGAAGAAAGGGAATAAATTTCTCTATGTTTCCATAGAGAAATGTTCCCTTTAGTTTTTATTAATTTTGCATTCATTTGATTAATTTAATAAAATGTATAATACAATTAAGAAATTAAAGCAAACAATATTATGTGCTTGTATTGTGTGCTTCTATATATCTGTATTTTAAAAGTAAAATGTTATAATTTAAAATCATTCTTTTCATCTAATATGTATATAATGCTGCTATTATTATCTCAGTTTTACAGATAAGAAATATACCTGATTCCACCGAAGCAGAAGTCAGAGGTTTTATTCTGTAAAGGTCCAGAGAGTAAATATTTCAGGCTTTGCAGGCCATATAATTGCAACTCTTGCCATTGTATTGCAGAAGCAGCCATAGACAATATGTAAATTAATGAGCCTAACTGTGTTCCAGTAAAATTTATTTACAGAAACAAACAACAAGCAGAATTTAGCCCATGGACCATTGATTGATGACCCTGACTCTGAAAGAGCTTAAATAACTGCTTGTGTTGAAGAAATAACCTAGCAGCAAAACAGAATATAAGAATGAATTCTTCATCCTTGAAAGCCCAGCCAGAGTACCCTATTTTAAGCCTCTTCCTCATATAAACATTGCCATTATGATGTTGGTTAGAACCTAGCACAGAAACGATCACTTTGAAAGAATTTTAACAGATTCTAATAATAAAACTTACATGCCATACATTTTTACCGGAATAAATATTAAAAATAATACCAAAAAAAACCTGCCTCAGTGATATTTTATTAATCACCAAATGGAAAAAGTTTAATAAAAAACAGCAATATTAAATATAAGAACATAACAAAATTAATAGAGTAAGTGTCTTTAGTCTGTATTATTCTTAGGAGCTTCCCAGGTGGTACTAGTGGTAAAGAACCCACCTCCAAATGCAGGAGACATAATGAAACATGGGTTTGATCCCTGGGTCAGGAAGGTCCCCTGGAGGAGGGCATGGCAACCCCCTGCAGTATTCTTGCCTGGAGAATCCCAAGGACAGAGGAGCCTGGTAGGCTACAGTCCATAGCATTGCAAAGAGTTGGACACAACTGCAGTGACGTAGCATAGCATAGCATCCTTAGTTATCATTCCTCAGTTTTGTAATTTAAAAACCACTTTCCTGATGGTCATGTGTTCATCCCTTCATTAAATAATTTTAATGACTACCACATGCAAAGTATTGTTCTAAGTATGATTTGAAAGTAAATTAACAAATGTGGATGCTACATTTGAGAATGCTTTCAATCTAATTGGAGAAATATGTTTAAATAACCAGTGTATAAATCAGAAAGTATTAAGTGACAGATAGACTCCTACAGAGTAATAAAGCCTACCTGATAAAGACCACCAGGGACAACAAGTTAGGTGTATTAACTGGCTGCAGCGGAGGAGCCTGAACACTTAACTATCAGGCATTTCCCTAAAGAGAGGGAGGATTTGTATGATAGGGAGAAATGTAGATAAAATTAACATGAACTGTTTAATAGGTGCAAGCAGGGCCAGGGCTGGAAAACAAAGAGACTTACTTCCTTAGAAACTCTAAAGTTAAGACAAACATGGAATGTTATATCCAAAAATCCTTTATCTGAAACTCTGCACCTGGGCTGGAAATAAGGCTGCTTCTCTGAATTAAAGTGACCCAAAAAGCTCTGATTCATCAGGCAAGACTGGATGCTGCATTCTCACCGATCTCATACATCTAAATTTCTGACAGTCTATGATATTAGAGAACAAAGTTTATCAGCATGGGGTCATTTTTTAAACAAAAGCCATTTTTCCAGGTTCACCAAAGAAAGAACACATTGTCAGGAAAGGTTTCATGGCTGGGACAGAGTAGGAAAAGGTCATGGGATCTTAACAGGCATATTGATAATAATCTGCGTAACAGGGAGTGGACATCCTGGAAAAATGAAATCCACAATTCCACACTAATCAGTCATGCCCAACTCCTAGAACCATCCTTTAAACCAAAAACACAGCAAATTGACTGATTTGATCTTGCGCCTTTTACCTTTACCGCTAGGTATCTGGAGAAAAAAGAAAACCCGCCTTAATTGACTCAAAGAGGAAGCAGAAAATTGGAGCTTGGCAACCACTTAGCCCCTGAAAAATTGAGAATTTGCTGAAAAAGGAAGCTTCAAGGCTGAAAGCTAACAAAACATCCTAAATATTACAAATAAATCACTCCACAGGGGCAAAATGCAGGCCTTAACAAAGTCTAGTAGAGTTTGTAGTGTAGTAATTTGAATCTCAATTGCAGCAAATTTGCTATTCAACTAGATGTGGTAAACATCCACAAACCCACCACTAAGCCTGAATATTTATTGGTCAATTTAGGGAAAAGGTGATTTCCTCAGACCCCTGGGCCTGAGCCTGAGCCATTATGAAGTGCTTTCCTTTTAGGATTGCTGCCGTCTGCATTTTCTATACAGTAAGTGGTTCTGATTCACCGCAGAGGTTACCATTAGGTAAAATAATCTTGGCTTTTAGATGCTAGAGTGTGTATGATAAAAGCTGTGGATTTCAGATAATGCACATGTCAGAGTTTTCACCAGTTTCTCCATTTGAATAGCCCATAGGGTTTTTCTCATCTAAAACTGCATTACTAGATGGAACAAAACTATCTGGCAGAACTGGCAGAGTGTTTTGTGCATTATGGATATTAACTGGACATGATAAATGGTTTCTTACAGGCTGAAAAGGGGTGTTAAGGCGACTTTCAAAAGTTTACTTTCAGAATAATATATATATATATATATATATATATATACACACTATGGAAATAACTCAGAAAAATAGGTTAAGAAATTCTATCAAGAAGAATTCCACCTCTACCAAATAATTCTCAAACATATACTCTCATCAGTATTGTAATTTTAAAGCCTGATGCTCCAAGCAAGCATTTTCTTCCTTTATTAATTGCAAAACAAATAACTCTCCCTCAGTGAGGCACTCCTTCCTTTAGCTTTGCGACTTGTCACAGAGATTGGTTTTTAATTATTTATGCCTATGGTTCACGTCGGTTTAATTATCCACCTTTTCATCACAGCATCAGCGATCACACGAAGACCCCGCAGCTCTGAAATTCAGTTTCTACGAAGTGATCTCAGCTGGGCCGCGTGCACCCTCCGAGCTGAGAGCCTTGCAGAAGAGATGTTTGGTCCCAGGGTGGTATGCCAGCCACATCGAGAGATGGCTTGTTTATTTCCCCCCCTTTCAGGTACTGAGCGATAAGAATCTACATCATAGTACAGTCTCATTAAGTCAATGACTTTGCCTCTAGGATAGAAGGACGTTTTTTACTCATTAAAACAGACTAGCATTTACTCTTTAGCTGTAACTGAGACTCTAGCAAACAATAACAGGCAGAGGTAGAAAAACTAATTCTCTTTCTAGAAGTATTATTTCAGGATAATTCTCCCTGCCCTATTTTCAGTGCATGCCTTTCCTGATTGTTAAGAGCTTCAGAAGCTTGATACTCCTGATTTTTATTCTGAGAATAAAGCTCTTAACCAAACAAGGCAAGCACTGTTTTGCTTTCAGTGACATTATTTCCCTTTGAACCACCTTGCTGGATTTTTCACAAGTCCTATGTTTTCCTTGGCATCCTTGTTTCTCTCTTTTGCCTAGTGTTAGCCTAGATTACAAAACCAGCCCCTACACTGGATTGCATAAAGCAATCTAATCACATCAGACACAGTGTATACCTGTGTGTCTAGAACCACAATGATTGGAGAAGGGAATGACAACCCACTCCAGTCCTCTTGCCTGGAAAATCCCATGGATGGAGGAGCCTGGTAGGCTGCAGTCCATGGGGTCAAGAAGAGTCAGACATGACTGAGCAACTTCACTTTCACTTTTCACTTTCATGCATTGGAGAAAGAAATGGCAACCCACTCCATTGTTCTTGTCTGGAGAATCCCAGGGACAGAGGAGCCTGGTGGGCTGCTGTCTATGGGGTCGCACAGAGTCGGACGTGACTGAAGCGACTTAGCAGCAGCAGCAGCAGCCACAGTGATACCATACATGCAAACATATATGGCTATTTAAATTTCTATTCAAATTATATAAAATTAAAAATTGTTTCTCTGTCACATTAGCCACACTTCAAATGTTCAGTAGCCACCAGTTAGATACCACAGCCTCACAGTATGTCCGTTAACACAGAAATTTCTAATGAACAATGCTGGTATAAACTAAATAGAAACACTCGAGAAGATGTGTGAGCAGGAATTGCTTTCCAGGCATTATGGCCCTTCATCACCACCCCCTGTCATTTATCTTGCTGGGACCACCCCTTTCCCTCACCAGAGTAACAAGCAAATTCTTCCCTTTAGTCTGTTGAGGAACTTCTGTTTACTTTAAGGTTTTCTAGGAATCTTACCTTTTTCTCCAAATGGATTATCAAAGAATTTCTACAAACTTTACAGTGCTGCTCCTTTGACTGGAATCATGGATAATGATATGTCCTCTGTCTCATGGTACCTGGTCCGGTCACTTTTCTTCTTTCCTACAAGTCTCCTTCCCACCTTGAATCATGGAATCATTGCTTTATCTGTTTTTAAACTTGATTTTCATTTGTGATTTTATAGTCACCTTTCTTAAGCTCTCTTGGTACTCAAATTTTTTTGTTTGTTTTCATAGTGTTTGCAGGACGTCTCAAACTATAAAACATGAATGCATTTAATTAGTGTGATTTATTTTTTGTTCCATGTCATTAATGAGGATGGCCTGGTTAAGTCTTAACAACAATGAATGCAAATCCCCTCAGTACAGTGTCTTAAAATGGAATAAATTCAAAGTGCAGAATTTTTGTATCATGCTGTTATGTGTCTTTTTCCAATTTGCATTGTCTTTTTTTTTTATTTCTTTGGTCATTTAGCTGCTAATTATTGATGGGCAACAGCTAAGAACTGATCCTGCTACAGTGATGGATGAAGTACAGAAGTTTCTAGGAGTCTCTCCTCATTATAATTACTCAGAAGCATTAACGTAAGTTTATATTCTAATTAATTTATTGAAGTTTCAGCAGAGAGCTGATTTTAGAGAAGTTGTAGTTTGGTGATGCAGCTATTGAGTTAGCTGCCTCCTTACATACTGATTATTTTCATGTTGATGTTAACTACTTGAGAAAGAACATGTCAACAGTTTGGCTATGAAATGTCCAAAGTCCCCTATTGATTTCTAACTAGGGAAGTTTTCTCTGGAAGGAAAAAAGAGGAAGAAAGCGTTTTAAGTCTTAAAAGCAACAGCTAACCGTAAAAGAGGTTACTGGAACTGTGTTGGAAGCACTAAGCCTATTTAACCAGACAGCATTGAGACCTCTTGGAAGTATAAGAAGACCTCTTGAACTAGGTGATTTATGAGCTCCTCTCTCTTTTGTGTAATTTTAAAAAACAAACATCACACAGCAAGAAATAGCCCGATAGGTGGCTGAATAAGCAGAGAGAGAGGTGCTAGTATTACTCTTACACATACTTCCATTTTTTGGTCTTTACCCACCGTATGACTAACCTTATCACCTTTTCTTCAGAGGCCTCAGCTGTTACAGCTCTTGTTTGGTTTTCTTTTGCTAGTTCCCACTGATTTTCTTAGGTAGTCAGTTCCATCAGGGTGGGAGCCAGGGTGACACAAGAAAAGCAACAAGGATTTAAGGACCCCACAAATACCTGAGAGTGAGTGGCCAAGGTACCTGCCTCTCTTGCCTCACTTTAATCCTGACTCTGGATTTTATCTAACATTTTAAATAAAACCTCCATCTGACTTTCTCCATTTATGCTACTGTTGTTGCTGTTTAGTTGCTTAGTCCAACTCCTTGTGAGTGTCCAACTCTTTATGACCCCATGAACTATAGCCCGCCAGGCTCCTCTATCTGTGTCTTCTCCAGGCAAGAATACTAGAGTGGGTTACCATGCTTCCCTCCATGGGATCTTCCCAACCCAGGGGTTGAACCCATGTCTCCTGCTTGACAAGGCAGGTTCTTTACCAGTGAGCCTCCTGGGAAGCCCAGCAATCAGGTGTGTGAGGGATGTGTTTCTTCCTTTTTCACATGCAACTGGAACAAGCAACTGAGAGAGCCTGAGTTGGATGAGCCATGGACCTGGCTCTCACTGTAGTATATATATTACATATATATAATATAAAATGTTATATTATATAGATATATAATTTTATATTACATATATAATTTTGTATTTTACATATATGTAATATATATATAATTTTAGGGTTACAGACTGAGCCTTAAAGAAACCAATTAAGACTGTAGTATGGGATTCTTCCATTCTATTTCTCAGTATAAAACTCAGTTCTATAGATCAATTGATTTTCTCTTTTCAGTGTACTCTTCATGCTGTAGCAGTTTAGAAAGTGAGATACAGGATTCCTTTACTTTTCACCATCCCTTACAGTAAAAGGTTTGCAGACAACCATCTAATATTGCAAACATCTTGCACAAATCATATGTAGAGACACACATGTAAGAGAGATATTTTGATTTAGAGAACAAAGGAGTAGGTGGAACTCGAGAGTTTTGCGCTTCCTCTCTAAGAGTCATTTACTCTGTTGTTACTGTTAACCTTTCTGACCTTCATGTTTTCTATAGTGAGAGTCCTATCAGAGCTTTGGTGAGCTTAGTTGAAGTACCAACACAGCCACTAGCCTCAGGTATTTAACTTTCAGCTTGACCTTAAAGAAAACTGAGTGATTTTAGCTTCAGTTAGAAATTCAAGCCCACTTTCTTCTTTATGTCTTTTTAAGTATCTCTTAGAAAAGAAAGCTTTTATTTTCTAAACAGGTTTCTAACTCAAGTTGGCTTATCTTTGGATCTTTTTTATAGAGTATATAGCAAAGCATTGCATTTCAGAAAGAAGAATTGGAGTATTTTATAAAGACATAATCTCTTTTTCTTATGGAATGGTCCTTGACCTGCATGCTGTGTATGTGTCCCCTTTGTATCCAGCTCAGCAGCAAGGTTTTTATTCACCTCCACTGCCAAGTAAAGGAAGTGTAAACTTAAGGGAAATAATACCAAAGCAAAATACTATATCCAAAGAACTGTGGGTCACTTTGCACCTGGGATGTGTCTGACTAAAATTACCCCTTATATGGTTCTGTAGCCTGGCTGGGGGCTCAGTGGGTGAAGTAGCCAAGATAAGATGTGTGTAGTCTCTGAAACCACAGTTTCTGGTCCAGTAGGGCTGCCCAAGCACTCACCCTGCTGATAAAAATAATGTACTGCCATTCAGTTTCTTTTTATATTCTCTTGTCAATCAGTTGGCCTGACACACCTTGGAAAAAACAGCAGTGTACCTGTTGTAGAATATTCGGAATTTCATGTCATTGACTTAGGTCTGAATTCTCCTTCACCCACGCCCTTTGCAGTTTTTCTGAATCCTGCCCTCAAAATTTAGTTATTCTTGTTAAAATAACTGTACTGGTAAGTTGTTTCTCTGGTGCTTTGGACATGTTGGGGATGACTGGGTGTACGAAATGCATGTTCTCAAGAATGTCTTTAATTGCATTATATTTTTCCTGCTAAGGATAGTGAAGACTACCTCTTAGGTAGTTAAAAAATTATTTAAAGCCTTCTGATAATGTACTAAACCACAAACAGATATGAATTCTCAACTAACCACATAAATTCAGTTCTTTGCACACAATACAATAGATCAATGAAACTAGACCTCTGCAAAAGTTTTTCCATACAATTTTGGCACAAACGAGTACTCCAGTGTAAGAGATCTACAATCTCCTGGTTATCTTCAATATAAAAATGTTCTAATTTCAAAACTATTTTCAAGAAAAATGGCAATAAATCTCCATCATTAAGAGTATTATTTATTCCATTCCACAGTAACTACAGAAGTGTTCAAGACTTCTAAATTTCATAAAGTAATGGATGGTCTATATCTTAAAATGACTTAGTACTGTCATCATGGATTTTAGATGATATACTGAATACATAAAAATCTTATCTTCTTGGGACTTTCCTGGTTGTCCAGTGGTTAAGGTTTCATGCTTCCAATGCAGGGGGCACGGATTCAATCTCTGGTCAGGGAACTAATATCCTACATGCTATGTGGTGCAACCAAAATAAAACAGTTTTTAGAAATCAGATTTTCTTAGTGTGGTTGTTATCGGAAGTAAGCAGTTTAAGCTTTAAAAAATATGAATGGGAACTTTCTCATTCAATTAAGTAATTCACATTTTATAATTCTTGTTCAACATAACCTTAATCACTAAACTATAAATAGGATTAATATACCAACATTATTTTAGCTTGTATATTATGTGTTATATAGTGTTTAAGCTGTCTAATCATTTAAAAAAAAGCAGGAAAAATAATGCTCAGTGTGGCACTGTGCTAAACTGAACTAGCACATACAGTTTATATATGTGTTAAACTAAAACTAAAATGAAAGTTTTTTATAAGCTTTATAAACTAAAATGAAAAAAATGTAAACTTTTAATTTTCTCATGAATATATCCACTAACAATTATATCCAGCCACCAGTGACTGTGACAAGTCTTCACACTTACTGAACCTGACATCTCTATTTCTCAGTTAACCTGTTCATTAACATGAATGAAACCAGACTGAGTTATATTAATTTTTAATAATAATTTACTATTAAAACTTCAATAAATGGACAATAAGGATTTGAAGGCAAAGAGTTAAATGAAGATTGTGTGTGTGTGTGTGTGTGTATTTTGTTCTATGGATGGGGTTACCTAAGTCAAAAAGAACTGAAGCTGCTTCTGTTGTTTCTAATATTACTTCCTCTGGCAACCAAATCTATTGGTCAAAGAATCCTTTCCCATTTTAGATGAGTTTGAGTAAAATTGTGCCAAAATAAAACTATTTTGGTAGCAAAAAACAGTAGCCATAGTAGCTAAAATCTGCTGGTTCTTAGATGATCTGTGAAACAGCTGGAAATGCTAAGTGAAAAGGAAGAAAATAATCTATTCCAATTTCATATAAATTTGTTTTCAAAGTGGTTATAACATTTCAAAATCAGTATACATTTATATGTTCTAAATGCTTTATATATAATAATACTATGTGCTGGGTACCAAGCCAAAAGTCCCTCAAAAGTAAGCTGAGGGGGCAAGACTGAAAGACACTTATTCCTCTGGAGCCTGCACTGCCAATCTACAAAGCTCTTCAAATTGGCACAAAAACCAGAGAAAAATGATACTGTAAAGTTTTACTAATGAATAGTATAACAAGAGGAAGTATTTCCTTTAAAAAACTGAAACCTTAAAATGAGTTTTTTAAGTTGTCTCAGACATTATTAGAAAAAGACTTCATTTCTAGAGAAATGCAAATCAAGACTATAGTGAGGTACCACCTCACACCAGTTAGAATGGGCATCATTAAAGTCTACAAATAAATGCTGGAGAGGGTGTGGAGAAAAGAGAACCCCCTGTACTGTTGGTGGGAATGTAAGTTGGTGCAGCCACTATGGAAAAGAGTATGGAGGTTCCTCAGCAAACTAAAAATAGAATTACCATGTGATCCAGGGTTCCGATCCTGGGAATATATCTGAACAAAACTATAATTCAAAAAGAATACATGCAGCCATTCATAGCAGCACTATTCACAATAGCCAAGACATGGAAACAACCTAATTGTCCATCAACAGATGAATGGATAAGGAAGATGTGGTATGTATATATAATGGAATAATTCTCAGCCATGAAAAAGAATGAAATAATGCCATTTACAGCAACATGGATGCCACTAGAGATTATCATACTAAGTGAATTAAGTCTGAGACAGAAAAATACCATATGATATCACTTATATGTAGAATCTAAAATATGACACAAATGATCCTATCTATGAAGGAGAAACAGACTCACAGACATAGAGAACTGACTTCTAATTACCAAGGAGGCAATTCTCCTAGAGACATCCTGGAGTGTGAAGTCAAGTGGGCCTTAAGAAGCATCACTATGAACAAAGCAGATGGAGATGATGGAATTCCAGCTGAGCTATTTCAAATCCTAAAATATGATGCTGTTAAAGTGCTACACTCAATATGCCACCAAATTTGGAAAACTCAGCAGTGGCCACAGGACTGGAAAAGGTCAGTTTTCGTTCCAATCCCAAAGAAAGGCAATGCTGAAGAATGTTCAAATTATCGCACAGTGGCACTCATTTCACATGCCAGCAGGATTATGTTCAAAATCCTTCAAGCTAGGCTTCAGCAATAGGTGAACCAAGAACTTCCAGGTGTCCATGCTAGATTTAGAGAACAAGAGATCATATTGCCAATATACACTGGATCATAGAAAAAGCAAGGGAATTCCAAAAAAAAATCTACTTCTTCATTGACTATGCTAAAGCCTTTGACTATGTAGATCACAACAAACTGTGGAATATTCTTAATGACATGGGAACACCAGACCTCATTACCTGCCTCCTGAGAAACCTGTATGTAGGACAAGAAGCAACAGTTAGAACTGGACATGGAACAACAGACTGGTTCCAAATTGGGAAAAGAGTACATCAAGGCTATATATTGAACCCTCCTTATTTAACTTAAATGCAGAGTACATCATTTGAAATGCCAGGCTGGATGACTCACAAGCTGGAATCAAGATTGCCAGGAGAAATATCAACAACCTCAGATATACAGATGATACCATTCTAATGGCAGAAAGTGAAGAGGAATTAAAGAGCCTCTTGATGAAGGTGAAAAAGGAGAGTAAAAAAGCTGGCTTAAAACTCAACATTCATAAAACAAAATTATGGCATCCAGTCTTATCACTTCATGGCAAATAAATGAGGAAAATGTGGAAATAGTGTCAGATTTCATTTTCTTGAGCTCCAAAATCTATGCAGATGATGACTGCAGACACAAAATAAAAAACACTTGCTCCTTGAAAGAATAGCTATGACAAACCTAGACAGTGTTTTAAAAAGCTGAGATATCCCTTTGCTGACATAGGTCCATATAGTCAAAGCTATGGTTTTTCCAGTAGTCATGTATGGATATGAGAGTTGGACCATAAAGAAGGCTGAGAGCTGAAGAACTGATGTTTTCAAACTGTGGTGCTGGAAAGAGTCTTGAGAGTCTCTTGGACAGCAAGGAGATCAAGCTTTAAGGAGATCTTAAAGAAAATCAACACTGAATATTCATTCAAGGACCGCGGCTGAAGTGCCAGTACTTTGGCCACCTGATGTGAAGAGCCAACTCGTTGGAAAAGACCCTGATGCTGGGAAAGATTGAGGGCAAGGGAAAAGGGGGTGACAGAGGATGAGATGGTTGGATGTCATCACTGACTCAATGGACATGAGCCTGAACAAACTCCAGGAGACAGTGAAGGAGAGGGAAGCCCAGTATGCTGCAGTTCATGAGGTTGCAAAGAGTCAGACATGACTCAGTGACTGAACAACAACAAAGGGGTGAGTGGGTGGGGGGAGGATGGACTGGGAGTTTGGGGTTAATAGATGCAAACTATTATATATAGAATGGGTGGACAACAAGGTCCTACTGTATAGCACCGGGAACTATAGTCAATGTCCCCGGATAAACCATAATGGAAAAGAATATAAAAAAGAATGTATATGGATGTACAACTGGTCATTTGGCTGTAGAGCAGAAATCAACATAACGTTGCAAATCAACTTTCAGTTAAGTTCAGTTGCTCAGTTGCTTCCGACTCTTTGAGACCCCATGGACTGTAGCACCCCAGGCTTCCCTGTCCATCACCAACTCCCGGAGCTTGCTCAAACCATGTCTATCGAGTCAGTGATGCCATCCAACCGACTCATCCTCTGTCATCCCCTTCTCCTCCTGCCTTCAATCTTTCCCAGCATCAGGGTCTTTTCCAATAGTTAGTTTTTTACATCAGGTGGCCAAAGTATTGGAGCTTCAGCTTCAGCATCAGTCCTTCCAATGAATATTCAGGACTGATTTCTTTTAGGATGGACTAGTTGGATCTCCTTGCAGTCCAAGGGACTCTCAAGAGTCTTCTCCAACACCACAGTTCAAAAGCATCAACTCTTCAGTGCTCAGCTTTGTTTATAGTCCAATTCTCACATCCATACATGACTACTGGAAAAACCGTAGCTTTAACTGGATGGACCTTTGTTAGCAGTGTAATGTCTCTGCTTTTATTTTTATTTTTTTAATTTTTGAAAATCTTTATTTAAAAATGATTTTTTTAAATGTTTTTTTTTTAATTTTATTTGTTGACAGGATATATTGTCATTTTTTTTCTTTTTTTTTTAATTTTATTTTATTTTTAAACTTTACATAATTGTATTAGTTTTGCCAAATATCAAAATGAATCCGCCACAGGTATACATGTGTTCCCCATCCTGAACCCTCCTCCCTCCTCCCTCCCCATTCCATCCCTCTGGGTTGTCCCAGTGCACCAGCCCCAAGCATCCAGTATCGTGCATCGAACCTGGATTTGCCACCTCTTCTTAATATCGTCTACTTCTGTTAGGTCCATACCATTTCTGTCCTTTATTGTCCCCATCTTTGCAAGAAATGTTCCCTTGGTATCTCTAATTTTCTTGAAGAGATCTCTAGTCTTTCCCATTCTGTTGTTTTACTCTATTTCTTTGCATTGATCACTGAGAAGGCTTTCTTATCTCTCCTTGCTATTCTTTGGAACTCTGCATTCAGATGGGTATATCTTTCCTTTTCTCCTTTACTTTTCACTTTGCTTCCTTTCACAGCTATTTGTAAGGCCTCCTCAGACAACTATTTGTCCTTTTGCATTTCTTTTTTGGGGGATGGTCTTGATCACTGATTCCTGTACAATGTCACAAACCTGTATATTACATGAACAGTGGAAGTGAGATTCAAGGGATTAGATCTGATAGACACAGTGCCTGAAGAACTATGGACAGAGGTTTGTGAAATCAACTATACTTCAATTAAATAAATAAATAAATATAAATGTGATATATACATCCAATGGAATACTATTCACTAATTAAAACAGGATAAATTTTTAAATACACTAAAAATAAATAAGTAAAAATAAAAGAATTCACCTCCAGATACACTGTCACTATGCACAATAAATGTATAATGATAATGATATTCAAATTAAAATCACATCAAAATACCACTAGAATAGCTATAATCCAAAAGACAATACCAAATATTGGCACAAATGTGGAGAAATTGGTAACCTCATATACTGCTGATAGTAATGTACAGCCACTTCAGAAAAGCAGTTTTACAGTTTATTAAAAATTAAACAAAAGTTTACAAGTAATCCAATGCCATGCCTACGAATCTACCCCAAAAGAAATGAAAACCTTTGTTCACAAAGAATTGTTCACAGCAGTATTATTCATAATAACCAAAAGCTGGAACCAGTCTGGTAAATAGATTTAAGAAAATTTGGCATATCCACACAATTCAGTATTCATTCATGAAAATAACAGTGCAATGTAAAGACATTTCAAACAGGCTTGCACCTAAGTATAATCTGAATGTTCCCTGGAATTCACCTGCCCAAAGGTAAGATGAGGGTCACATTTTCATTAACAAAGAGAATGTTACCATTTGGAAGCTGAGTCATTGGAGAATCTTGATTGTCCCTGCCCACAAGTCTCTTCCAGTTATTTCTAGACATCCCCAGGTGATATCAATATTTCACACAAACCTAAGTACCAGTCCATTCTTGTTTTATTCCAAATTTAATTCAACAAAGATTTGTTGAATGACAATATTATGTCATGACTCTGGGAACACAATGATAAAGTCACCTGACCTCCAGGGAGGGGTAAACATGGAGAGACACTAAACAACACTTAATTTTTCTCCAAAATGTTCCTAGCCAGTACTACTTCCCACATGAAATGACTAGCTGCAAGTGCCTACATGAAAAGGTTGTTTCCTTGGTGTTCTACCAGATATTAGTAGTCCTGAGGGATGCTGCTGGTATTATAAAAAGACTGGAATAAGATCTTTCTCCATCTTCTGTCAAGCTTCTTCACTTGGGATCTGAATTGCTCACAAGGTCCTTCATCAGCATCAGTCCCTCACCTTCTCAGGCAACCTGAAAAATAATATGATCTTCCTTTACCTTCCTCTCCTTTTTGTTTCCACTATGAGACACTTATACCACTGCCTGTGAACTTATGCATATAGGTGTCTGGGCTAGGTGTCAGCTGCACAGACACATATTTTTCTCAGTGAAGTCTAGCATGACAGCTCACTGCATGAGATGTAATCAATTACCAGAAGTGAAAGAAAACCTATTTTTATTTTGACTTTTAATTTTAATACATGTGAAGTTTAATGTTCCTTAAAGAAACATTATATCAGAAGCTGCTCATTTTAATATAAGGTATGTGAATGACCTGGAGAAGGCCATGGCACCCCACTCCAGTACTCTTGCCTGGAAAATCCCATGGACGGAGGAGCCTGGTGGGCTGCAGTCCATGGGGTCGCGAAGAGTCGGACACGACTGTGCGACTTCACTTTCACTTTTCCCTTTCATGCATTGGAGAAGGGAATGGCAACCCACTCCAGTGTTCTTGCCTGGAGAATCCCAGGGATGGAGGAGCCTGGTGGGCTGCTGTCTATGGGGTCGCACAGAGTTGGACATGACTGAAGTGACTTAGCAGCAGCAGCAGCATGTGTATGACCCAGGCATGTATCTACAGTTAGGTATATTAACAACAACAACAAAAAAAACTCGTAATAATAGCAGGCCTGAATGAGTCAGAGTTCAATTATGGAAATTACTAATGACAAAATGTTAATGAAAAATGCTGTATCAATAGCAGACTTTCAGAAATGTTGTATTAAAGCTTCCCAGCTTTCATGTATAGATTATTTCAATCATAGTCTTTATTTTTTAATGATTTACTTTATTGAAGTTAGTTGATTTATTAATGCTCTCCTTTCTTATACCTTTGAGTATGAAACTAATTTTTTCAGTTGCCTTACAGATTCAAACAAGAAAATAAGCAACATGAAGACATATCATGTTGTGTCCTGATCCCACACAATCACTTTTTTAACTTTTTAAATAATTTTTAAAAATTTATTTAGTTGCCAAGGCATGTGGAATCTCCCTGAACCAGGGATCGAACCCATGTGTACCCTGCATTGACATGTGGATTCTTAACCACTGGATCATCAGGGAAGTCCACATTATCACTTTAATAATGACTGAAATGGGCTTTGCACAAGTGGGATGTGAGTAATCCTATAGTGTCTCTAATACCCAAGCAGTGCGGATAGAGAGATATAGGTTTGCCTTCTTCTCATAGATGTGTATTTGGCCTTTGGCATAGAGGGTAAAGCATCTGCCTGCAATGCAGGAGACCGGGGCTCAATCCCTGGGTCGGGAAGCCATAGGGCTATAGTTACAAAGTTTACAAGATTAGCTACAAAGACTACTCTCTAAATCACACATTCAATCCCAATATAATTTTAAATCAGGTCTATTAATGTGTAATTTACATATAATAAAGTTCACCCATTTTAATTGTACAGTTTGATGAATTTTGACAAACATGTATATGCCATCACAAAGAGAAAGAAAGAACTTTTAAGTTTTTTAAAGAAAAAAGTTTTCTCATGCCCTCTTGCAGTCAATCTTTTCCCCTCTTCCATTTCCTCACTTAGCATAATACTTCTGACATTCCTCCATGATGTTACATCATCAGTAATTGGGGTTTGGGGGTTTTTTATTGTTACATAGTACTCCATTTTATGGATATAGCACAATTTATTTATCCTTTTGCCAGTTGATAGATATAAGGTTGTTTCCATTTGGGGACTACTGTGAACAAAGCTACTATGAACATTTGTGTATAGATCTTTGTATGGACATATATTTTCATTTCTTTTTGGGTAAATACTTAGAAATGGGATTAGTGGGTTGTAAAGTAATTACATATTCAACTTTATAAGAAATTTTCCAAAGTGGCTGTAATGTCTTTAAATTCCTCTAACAAAGTTTAGCAGTTCTAGCTGTTCCACATCTTTGTCAATGCTTGGTATTGGCCTTTTTAAATTAAGTCATTCTAGTATCTAGTGATATTTCATTTGTGATTTTTAATTTGCATTTTCTTAATGACTAACAATATTGAGCAAACTTGCATTTGTTTATTGATCATCTATTTTTTTTGATGAAGTGTCTATTCCAATCTTTTATTTCAGTTTTTACTGATAATGTCATTTTTATTGACTTCAGTTGTGTACTCTGAATATAAGTCCTTTATTAGATATACATTTTATAAATATTTTTGCCCAACCTGTGGTTTCTCCTTTCATTTTCTTGAGTATTTTAGAAAAGCAAAAGTTTTAAATTTTGATGTATTCAAAATTATCATTATTCTTTTACCATTCTTCCTAAGAAATCTTTGCCTAAACAAAGGTACAAAAATTTTATATGTGTTTTTCCCTATGTTTACTTCCAGAATTCTTACAGTTTAGCTCTTAGATTTAGGTTTTATAACCCATTTCAAGTTAATTTTCATATATAGTGTGAGGTTAGGATTGATATTCATATTTTCCATATAGATATCCAATTTTTCCAGTTCCATTTGCTTAAAAGACTGTTTCTAGATTCTATTTTGTTCATTGATCCATTGGTTCCAGTACTACATAGGCTTTATTATTGTGACATTATAGTAAATCTTGAAATAAAATAGTATGAGATCTCCAGCTTTGATCTCCTCTTTCAAAGTGTTTTGGCTTGTTTAAAACAAATTCATTTTGATATTTGGCAAAACTAATACAATTATGTAAAGTTTAAAAATAAAATTAAAATAAATAAATAAATAAATTAAATTAAATTAAATTAAAAAAAAAAAAAAACAAATTGTTAGCTTTTATTTCCATATACATTTTATAATCATCTTTTTAATTTCCACCCAAAAAAGTCCACTGGAATTTTGATTGAACTCACATTGAATCTCTAGATAAATCTGGAGATAATTGATATTTTAAAAAATATTTAGTCTTCTGATCTGTGAATATGGTACAGCTTTTCTTTTGTTTGTGTCTTCTGTAATTTCTCTTAACATATGTTGTCAGTGCACAGATCTTGCACATATTTTGTGTTAAATTTATCCCTAGGTATTTCATGTTTTATGCTAAATTAAATGTGTTTTTATTTTGATTTCCAGTTGTTCACTGTTAACACTATAATTTTAAGAAAGAGCTAGATACAGCAATCTGAGTGGTCCTAAATGATAATAATTTCTAATGAAGAAATTATAGCAATAGAATCACTGAATAACTAAAGCAAGTGAAAGAATCATGAATACTGTTAGCAGTCACTTTTATAGTCAAGCATGGAAATTACTATATATTCATAATGAATGATAATACAAAACATAACCAGAGACCAGTAAAGAAGAAAAGGCCCTGGACCTGGAGTCAGGAGGCCCAGACTTGAGTTGTCACCTGCATACTTAAAAAGTACATAGTCCCAGATAGATAAACATCGACAAACATTTCCTTCTTTCCCATTTTTTATTCAACTAACGGTGAGTGTTCACAAAAAGCCAAACACTAAGCTAAGTGCCACTAAATGGGACAAATGCTATACTCCATATCATTAAGGAGTTATAAGGAAAGCTCAAATGAAAAAGAGTTGCATGAAATATTTTAGTATACTAAAATATAATGTGCTTCTATGATTTTTATTATAATTATACCATAAAATCTTCATTTATAAGTGTTATTACTTTAATACAGAGCTCACACCAAAATAAGAAAGTGTCTCTGGAAAAAAAAATTAAATGGATTATAGCTAGAGAATTCTAAAATTAATCACTCCATGACACACCCAAACCCTATCTCTTCTATTAACCTGTAATCGAATGATAAAAGTACTATGTAAACCCACAGATATGGATGAAGCCTGATGTGTCATTTTTAAACCCTGCAAAAGGAAAGAATGGACTTGAAACTTATAAAACTTTTCTTTCCAGATGAAGGAGGTAGGCTTATTAATTTCTATTAATAGGAGACCTTCTGCTGACAGTGTTTCTATTAGAAATCTGGCAAACTCACAGAGATGACAGATGGACTGAGAATTCAGAAGTGTGCCAAAAGACTTTATGTAAAGTGATGCAGTCAAAAAATATGCCAGTTTCCTCAGTTACAGATTAATATCCAAACTAAAATATCCCATGTTTTTGGTCAGCATATTATATTAGTTGCTCAAAAACTACTATTTTGCTCTTTGTATCTTTTTAAGGTTTGATTCTCATAAAGGTTTCTGGTGTCAGTTACTGGAAGAAGGTAAAACAAAATGCCTTGGAAAGAGCAAAGGAAGAAAATACCCTCCAATGGATCCTGATGTAAGTATAGAGCTTAAAAATACAAACTAAATAAGCAAAATGATACATAAAAATATATCTATTTTATTAGAAAAATGATTAAAATAAAAAATTCACTTTTCTAAAAATAAAAAGCAACATTTGGATTGGATGCATCCTGCTTGCTTGTTTTGATTTTTCCAGTGATACATTACCTGTCATGCGAAAATAAAGGCCAACAATAGAACTTGCCATTTGGAATCAGAACAAAGAAGGCAACATCTCATTCCAAAAAGAGATACATTCACAGAAATTTTAGCACTAAAAATATTAACTGAAACCAGGGCAGGAAATATATCAACTGGAAATTAAAAATAGGACCAAAGATTTTATTTTCACTAAGTCACTCTGTAGTGGTAAATGTGGCCTGCATAATAATATTAACTACTGGTATACTAAGTTTTGAACTGCTAATATGATAATAAGATTAAAAAATTAATATATTTCCCAAATATGTAACATACTAGCAGATAATTTAGGCTCTGGAGAATGGAGACACCCAAAGTTTGCCATAGACATGTGGCATGTCATGTTTGTTCTGTTCCAAATGCTGCCATGGCCGTGGTGGCCACTTAAAGCTACAGTTTTCCCACTTTGTTGGCCCTGTATTTCCACTTTAAAGCTTACTACACGTATATTAAAATTTATTAATACTTTGATTCCATAATCAGTCCAGTTAATGTGCAGTTGGGACATAAGAATGCAAGTAGATTGATTTTATTAAAAAATATTACTAACTCAAAAATTAAAACATTTGAGACTGTTTTCCCACAACGTTTAATATATTGTGGTAACTAAGAATCCTACAGTGGTCTGAGAATCCTAACGTGGTGTGAACTTATCTGAATCCTTTTTAATTCTTGAAGACTTTCAGGACCATTTTTTTTTTTATTCCAATCTGATAGAGACTGAGCTTTGTCCTCACTAAGCTCATAATTAAATTCTACCTAAAAGACATTCTGGGGGTTCTTTTGATAAACAAAGGGTACTCTCAGAGCTACAGTTTTCTTTGGTGGATTATTAAAATATACCTTCAGTGCACTATGAAAACAGCACACATTAATAAATATTCAAGGGTGATTTCCATAGCATTTCAAGACAGCAATATAAAATGTTTTATTTTCATGTATGTCAAAGCTATTTCTCCATATATTCACTGAAACTAAAACATTTAGGACACTGTAGAACATCTTTCTTAGCATTTTATTTTACTCCCATCAAACATATACTGAGACATGATATTAAATTCATGGTAGAGAAAGATTAAAAATCTAAAACTTTTCAGGATATCACTAGTTCCATACCTCTCAATAAGGTTTCTTATGTAATACATTCCTAAGATGTTTTTTCTCAAACACCTCTGACGTCAGATATGTGGGTTTTTTCATACCAAGCAATTCTGTAATTTTATGCAGACACCAGGTAGGTGTCCTATAATTTAATCCAATTCTGACACCAACTACCCAGGGTTAAGTACAGTCCCCTCAGATTAAGGGCTCAGTCCCACAAAACTGCCAGGTTATTCACACATCTGTCCAACTTGGCTACAAATCAGGGTTCCCAAGAATTCCTCCCCAGGTTTTATAATTTGATGTAATGACTCACATGCCCCAGAAATACTTTACTTCCTATTATTATAAATGGAGAGGTACACAGGACAAGGTCCAGAAGGGTCCTGAGCACCAGAGCTTCTCCTCTAGCAACCAGCCCCCGTCTGAAGCTATCTAGGGACCCATACGAGTCACTTCATTAGCAGAAACTTGGGCAAAGTTTATAGGAACTTACTGTATGTAACAAAAGACACTCTTTTCACCCCTGTAACTCAGGAAATTACAAGGGTCTTAGGAGCTCTCTGCCGGAACCAGAGTCATTATTTGAGGGAGTAGGGTGGCTGACTTCATGCAGAAATGCCCAGACAGGAGGCGAGAGAAAGGCATCTTTCCTGGAGGCAGTGAAAACACAAAAGCGTAGAACAGGCGCGAGCAGGCAGTACTGTCACCACACTGCTTGCTTCTCCTTCTGCTACAGAAAACACGCCAGTGCCCTGCCCCGCAAGTATCGCCAAAACCTCGCAGGATACATTTGATCCTGGAAATTACCATCTGGCGGATTATTAGGCTTCCACTTTGGCTTTGTTTATCAAAATATATTATAGGAAAGGAATAAAAGCTGGCATTTTGAATGAACCACTGAGTCAGTTACCTCTCCAAATCAAAAGTACTTGATAGTTTCTTTAATAATAGTCCAATAAACAACCTGTTACTGGATTTATTATATGATTTCTTCTTTGATCGTGTTTTATATTATAGAAGTATACATTATTATTCCTTTTATGACATTAATTTCCTGTGGGTTTGCATGAAATGGACTGCATTGGCATACATTAGCATATATTCTATCTGATTTGCCATTTAAAATAGTACCCTTTCTGAACAATCATCAGATAACAATGTATGTAAATTCTGCATATCACTGAATTCTGTCCTAGTAATTTGTGGCCTGAACATATTAGACTCTCAAATAGGACATGTTGTACTTCACAAATCTCTTATCAGTTATCTTGCCATAGGCGGGAGCAGAAGAAGAAGAAGGGGTACTTGATTATGGGGACCAACATACTCACTTAATAGGGCACGGGACAAGGGTTTGGCTGCTGATACAGGCTGTCAGGTTTGAAAATAATGCCAAAAAAGCCAATACATTGAGATGTAGTTGAGATAATCCTCCATATCAGGAGGTACGATACTGATATGAAACCCCAAGGGAATGTAGGAAGACTGTGGATCTCAAGAGGTTCAATTCTAAAGTTAGTTGAGACACTGGAGAATCCTTTGTCACATGGGAAATACTGGGGAGCAAGCTGGCAGGATGTAGGCAGTCCCAGGCTGCTGTTGCCCCAGGGCTTCCTTCATAAAGAGGAACAATGCAAAGGGCAATGTTAGGAGAGAACAGTGGGGAAGCCTCTACACAAAGGCCTCAGGCTCAGCCCTGGATTCCAGGTCTGGCTGGCAGCAGAGGAGGCACAGAATGATCAGGCCCCCAGACAGAGGATCTGGGAATATGTTTTGTCTCCACCTTTCTCTGGCCAGGATACGCTAGCTGGGCCTGTCGGTGGTTTTAGAGCTGATGACTGAGGAGACCCAAAACAGAAAAGCAGGGAGACTGACACATGAGCCACACAAAGGTTTGGGTTCTCCCTTGATGGCAGTGATGGTTACAGTACAGCACAAATGTTCGGTCTTGTTCCAGTGATCGTAACTACTGCAAAAACCACTATGTTACATTGAAGTTATCAACATAAAATGACATGTTTTTCAATGGCGTTTAAGATGGGGTACCAGATATGATATTTTAAGAGAACAGCAGAATAAAATAAGATTAATTTAAAATTAATCTTTTAAAGATTCAACTGAACGGAAACCCTCAGAATAGTAAAGTGGAGAGGTACAGATGAAGATCCAGAAACCCACCCTCCATGACATTCCCAACCACAGTCATTTGAACTCTATATAAACCCCACTAAACACCACCTTACAACACAGCACTTTCCATTTCTTACAATTTCAATTATTAAAATATTTTCCTTTATTAAAGGGAAGTCTACCTCCTTGTAAATCAGGATAGTTTACAAGGCATTCCTTTCCTTCCTTGGGTCAAATAATGCAAATATATCAGGTTATAGGTTTATCTGATTTACCTACTGTATTTTTAAGGTTTACCACAGTACTGTTTTAACAGTGAGTATTTTGTGTATGCTTTAAAAGTGCTCCTAAGAAAATATTATCTTCAAATTCTACATGTAAATTAATGATGACAAAAGAGTGTTTTATTTTATAGATTTATCAAGCCAACTCTTGCTCCAAAGCCAGAACGGTTTTAATAGAGCATAATACTGGAACCAATCAGTGGTTACAGCTATATTTCTAAACTCAATCTAGCTATTTGAACATTTAATTCTGCACAAATAAACCACATGTTTAATACAAAAGCCTTTTCCCTAGTGAAAACATTTATGTGTTTGGACTGTGTATTTTGATGAACAGAGTCACTACGTTTTGTTGTTCAGCCACTAAGTCATATCTGACTCTGTAACTCCATAGACTGCAGCACGCCCCAGTCCTCTGTCCTCCACCATCTCCTGGAGTTTGCTCAAATTCATGTCCATTGAGTCAGTGAAAATATCCAACCATCTTATCCTCTGCCACTCCCTTCTACTTTTGCCTTCAATTCTTCTCAGCATCAGGGTCTTTCTCAATGAGTCAGCTCTTTTGCATCAGGTGGCCAAAGTACTGGAGCTTCAGCTTCAGCATCAGTCCTTCCAGTGAATATTCAGGGGTTGATTTCCTTTAGGATTGACTGGTTTAATCTCCTTGCTGTCCAAGGGACTCTTAAGAGTATTTTCCGGCACTGCGGTTCAAAAGCTTCACTTCTTCAGCACTCTGCCTTCTTTATGGTCCAACTCTCACATCCATACATGACTACTGGAAAAACCATAGCTTTCACTAGACGGACCTTCCAGATGTTTTTTCTAGAACTCACTTGCTTTCTCCGTGATCCAGCAAATGTTGGCAATTTGATCTCTGGTTCCTCTGCTTTCTCTAAATCCAGTTTGTACATCTGGAAGTTCTCAATTCACGTACTGCTGAAGCCTAGCTTGAAGGACTTTGAGCATAACCTTACTAACATGTGAAATGAGGATAACTGTACAGTAGTTTGAACATTCTTTGGCATTGCCTTTCTTTGGGATTGGAATGAAAACTGACCTTGTCCAATGGCTACAGCTGAGTTTTCCAAATTTGCTGACATGTTGAGGGCAGCACTTTAACAGCATCATCTTTTAGGATTTGAAATAACTCAGCTGAAATTCCATCACTTCCACTAGCTTTGTTCATAGTAGTGCTTCCTAAGGTCCACCTGACTTCACATTCCAGGGTGTCCAGCTCTAGGTGAGTGACCACATCATCGTGGTTATCTGGGTCATTAAGAACTTTCTTGTATAGTTTTTCTGTATATTCCTGCCACCTCTTCTTAATCTCTCTCCTTAAGTCCTTACCGTTTCTGTCCTTGATCATGCCCGTCCTGGCATGAAATGTTCCCTTGAGATCTCCAATTTTCTTGACGATATCTCTAGTCTTCCCCATCCTATTGTTTTCCTCTATTTCCTCTATTTAACAAGGCCTTCTTAGCTCTCCTTGCTCTTCTCTGGAACTCTGCATTCAGATGGGTATATCATTCCCTTTCTCCCTTGCCTTTCACTTCTATTCTTTCCTCAGTTATTTGTAAAGCCTCCTCAAACAACCACTTCAGCTTCTTGCATTTCTTTTTCATTAGGATGGTTTTGGTCACTGCCTTGGGTACAGTATTACAAACTTCCGTCCATAGTTCTTCAGGCACTGTGTCTACCAGGTCTAATTCCCTGAATATATTTGTTACTTCCACTATATAATCATAAGGGATTTGATTAGGGTCAAAGCTGAATGGGCTAGTGGTTTTCCCTACTTTCTTCAGTTTAAGCATGAATTTTGCAATAAGGAGCTCATGATCTGAGCCACAGTCAGCTCCAGGTCTTGTTTTCGCTAACTGAATAGAGCTTCTCCATCTTTGGCTGCAAGGAACATAATCAGTATGATTTCATCACCATCTGGTGATGTCCATATGTAGAGTCATCTTTTGAGTTATTGGAAATGCTATAACTAACATGTTCTCTTGACAGAACTCTGTTAGGTTTTGCCCTGTTTCATTTTGTACTTCAAGGCCAAACTTGCCTGTTATTCTGGGTATCTCTTGACATCCTACTTTTGCATTTCAGTCCCCTGTGATGAAAAGGACATCTTTTTGGGGTGCTAGTTCTAGAAGGTGTAATAGGTTTTCATAGAACCAGTCAACTTCAGCTTCTTTGGCATCAGTGGTTGGGGCATAGACTTGGATTACTATGATACTGAATGGTTTGCCTTGGAAACGAACCAAGATCATTCTGTCATTTTTGAGGTTGCACCCAAGTATTGTATTTTGGATTCTTTTGTTGACTATCTGGTGCTAAATAAATAGCCTGCATGCTTAAAATCAATTTTAAGCCACTATGTAAATATCTACAGATATAAATAAACATCGTCAAAGTGTATGAAGTATACTCCAACAAATAAAATTGAATGTCCTTGTATCTCCTTCTCCCACCTCAGAGCAGAGCATTTCTATCCAGCTACTATCGTGACCACAACGTGGAACTCTCCAAGCTGCTGCACAGACTGGGGCAGCCTCTGCCATCCTGGCTGAGGCAGGAGCTGCAGAAAGTGAGATAGCACTGCGAGGAAGCGCGAGAATGCATCTCCGTGGAATGCTCACCTCTCCCAGAGCTTCCAGGAGCTACCAAAAGGTGGTTTAAAAATATACCTCTTCAAATGAGAAAAGAAAAACAAAGGTCTTTCCATGTGCTGGCACGTGGATGATTAGAAACAAAACAAAACTAAACTAAAAGTATTTGTTACAGGCCTTGAGGCCTATGGCCTTTCTCTTAACCCATATCTGAGCCTGTGGGGTTATTGGAGACTACTGTGCACTCATGTGTTAATCAATAGCAACCAATATAAATATCAAATACCAATGCAGAACTGTTCCATTTCGTAGTAATATTTACACTTTTATATATCAACTAAGATTATGTCTCTGTAGACTTTTAGGCTGCTGTTTGCCTGTAGAATGTTTTCTTATTCTTTGATTCTATAAAGTGTCCTACAAAACAAAAAGTAAACATCACAATGTAGCATAAAGCGCCAGAGGCCTAATGCCCGTGAAAACTGCTTGCAAAAATATAAAATCCACTGAAGTATTTAGAAAGAATTATAATTTACAATTTGTCCTAGATCAGAGAATGGTAAAGTTATATCTGAGCTTTATCTGCATCGAAAAAAAAAATAGATAAGTGTTACAGAAGGAAAAAAGTGATTTTTCATCCACATAGTCTAGTGCATTTCTGTAAAAGTTTCCAATGTTTCTATCATTACATTATTATTCTGAAAGGTATGTTGTATCAGATATTGGATGGGAAATAGAAACACACTGAGTATACCAAAACAGTAAGAAGCAATATAAAGTGTCTGACTAAATCCTCTAAAAGCGAGAAATTGTAGGGGTCTGAAGATATCTGATTGACAACTTATGTCCCTTTGCTGTGAGCTGCAGATCAACTCCAGTAGTTCTCACTGGTTCTACAGAAATGTTTGCTCAGAATCTGAGGTCTATGACATCTCCAGAAACAGACTGACTTTTTAATGTAAACAACTTTTTCTTAATGCTCCCAAGGAAAAAACCTATTAACTGAAATCTAAGGACAGTTTCTCCAGATGATATGTTGGGTTATTTATGTTTAAACACATAAAAATTACATTTTTCAGATAATTCAAAATGAAATTGTATAATGCAGAGATCTGTGACAAAAAACAAATTAATGTAGGATTTTTAATCTCAGATTTGCAATGGTACAAGACAGAAAAAGATAATCAAAGCCTAGTGCCATTTTTTTAGAGCATTTTGTACATCACTTTCATGAAAGACAATAGAACACAGTTAAATTTATGGGTTATCTACTAAATTAAATGGGGAAAGTACCAAGATGAGCCAGGCATGGTTCTTAAAATATATTTTACACTTAAATTTTTAATGATTATATGATTAATAAAGTATTCAAAAAAGAAAAGAATGTCATGCTGATTTTCCTGTGCTTATATTTAGTTTTTAAATATACTATACACATAAGAAATTTAAGTAGTAAATAAATTCCTTGCTATGACTTTATAAGCTTTTATGAATGTAATCAAAAGTATGATTAGAAAAAAAATTATGCCCAGTTTCATTATAATATAAAACTATTATGGCCATTATAATATGTGAAATTGAACTCTATCAACTATTCACTAATTTGAAAACAAATTTTGAGATACTTTCACTAACTATTCATTTCTAAAATTGTATTATACTAATTAAATGTTTTAAAGTTTTGTATACCCAAATAATAAGCCAATTTTTAAACAAACAAGCTATTAGCAGAAAGAATTAGACAAAGAACCAGATTTTAAGATCCCTGACAGTAAAAGCAAAATCAAAGTCATTTGGACAAAGATGGTAAAGTCAGTCTTCATGCTTACCGCTACCTTTTACGAACAGCACATGCCTAACATACTAGAAAATGAATACACCCTTTAATCGTCATTATTTTAAGAAAATTAGCTTAAGAGGGTCAAACATAGTGAGAACAGGCCCCAGGAGTTACATACGGTATTGTGTTTTCATTTTAACAACATTTCTACTGATTCAAAAAAAAAAAGGAAAGGAAAAGAAAAACAATGCATTTACACTCCAAGGATGAGATGTGCATTTAAACTTCTAAACAAAGCTCCTAATGGTGTAATTCTGTCTGGGTAAACTGAGTCAACTAAACAGCTTACCCTTTAAGAAATGTCAAAAACACACTGGATGCTTGTGAGATGAAAGGAGAAATTCACTCATTCATAATATAGATATTATGCTACCTAGAGCAGCAAACCTTTGAAAGGAATTTTGATCACTCAGTGTATCTGGAAGACAACTCAAAATCTAGGGGACACGCACACTTACTACATTGGATGCTCCGGGTGGTTGTTATGTTCTTCTGAAAGTAACATAAATACACATGGGGAAAGAAACAGATAATGTGATTTCAAACTAGCTTTGTATGGCATTCTTTTTTCATTGCTTAAAATATGAAACTTCCTCAGGAAGAAATGAAATGGTTATTTCAGTGTTTATAGCTATAATATTCTTGTCATTCACATTGAATGAAAATTAATGGAAACTTTTTTTTTCTGAGTTTTTTAAAATAAAAAAACTGGATATAATTCTGATAGTAGCATGGTACCTCATATGTACAACAATAAACTGTGATAAGAAAAGAGTTTGAGCCTGGTGATTTTAGGTAACAAGAAGGCATTTGTTTGATAGTTGGTGTTTGCCTGTGACCAAGTGGGAGGTGGTCACAGAACATAGATACCACTAATACAATTCAAAATGGAGAGATGCATGGAAAACTACCCAGGAAGACATGAGTTTTATTTTTAATGATATAACCTTAAACAGATCTTCTAATCAATATTAGTTAGTTTTTGTTTAGTTCTAGTAGATATAAAACATTTCCTAGGGTCACTCATGAGACCAGAAAGTGAGAAGGGCACACAGCTGTTACTTAACAGACTTGAAAACCTGAAGTATTAGCATCTCTTACTCCTAGTGCTCTGCTCTGCTCCCCACAAATCAGCTGCTTTCTTTAGAGCTTTATATGGAGAATCCCAGGGATGGGGGAGTCTGGCGGGAGAGTCGGACATGACTGAAGCGACTTAGCAGCAGCAGCAGCAGCAGCTAGTCTCTCTCTAATCGCCAGTCCAGGTTCGATGCAGGATACAGGAAGCTTGGGGCTGATGCACTGGGATGACCCAGAGGGATGGTATGGGGAGGGAGGTGGGAGGGGGGTTCAGGATGGGGAACAAGTGTATACCCGTGGTGGATTCATGCTGATGTATGGCAAAACCAATACAATATTGTAAAGTAAGTAACCTCCAATTAAAATAAATAAATTTATTAAAAAAATTAGCAAAACAGACCATCTCTGCAAAAAAAAAAAAAAAAAAAAAGGAGGGGATCAGGAGAGTTAGACATTTATCTACATTTTCCACAAAACTTTCTTTTCTCTATTCCAGTCACTTTCCTTGCTAAACATCAGGCTTTCCCATGTTGCAAGCCACCCTGTCATCATACACCAGTTGATTCTTCATAGGATTATCTCCCAGACACACAGTTCTCCAGTCTACGATACACCTGACCCCCAATCTTCTATGTGTGCCATCCTATATTCTATGTACTCTGAGACCAACTGGTGAGTGGTTAATAAACCAACCCCGTCAATGTTAGTGGCTTATAATGACTTACAATATTTTACTTTCAAGAGATAGCAGCACTGCAGTTTCCAAGAGATGTGTTTAAGGCTCACTGATGAGGAGGCACTGAACAGTTCAGATATTTCAGAAGGAAGGGATTTCTCTATTTTCAAATTATTCTCTAAGGCTGAGTTCTATTCTGCCAAAACTGACACAGCGTGGTTGCCACCTACAGCATGGCTACTGCCTTCATCCTGCCCACCCCACCCCACCCACACACACACCCATCCCCAGATAGTTAGAAGTCATGGAAAGAGCAATGAATCCCTGTGGTGGATAATCCTTGAGAAATTATTTGTGTTGGCTTGACATGTTTAACTTCTTTTCACTTTACCTAAAAGCAAACTAAATTTTATAAGGTCAAGCCATTAATTTATGCTTTGAGGATAAGAGCTAAAGACACAATGTGTCATTGATTCCATTCCCAGAAAAACCTAGAATTTACTTTGAGTAAGCCTTTCACCTGTGGCCAATGGTAGCTAGGAGAATTTAAGGGCCATTTCTCCCCATCCAGTGCTACTACAAGTTCCTGCTATTTTGTCCTCAATTTATTGTCTACACAGTTCTCTATATATTCAATTTCTTAACAAAAGTCACAAAAATGTATTCATTTATTTATTAGCAGGTGAAATTTATTCTTGCCCTCCACTTCCACCTTCTTCCTTTAATCCTGTACTTATCTTACTCATTGAGTTTCTATCATTTCTCAGTCTATTCCCAAAAGTTATAGACACAAAGATTAATAGATCACTAAAATTGGAACCTGCTATATTTTCACCATCCCCTTTTTAGAAAAAGAAGAATCATGAATAGTGTCAGTGTTTAAAAAAGACATCCACTAGCCAGATTCAGGTCAAATATTTCATTTGCCTATCAATTCCTTCCACAGAAGTCAAAGCAAATTTCACAAATTAAATACTCACAGTATAAAGTCTCCAAGATATTGCTAGGAAGAATGTATTTACCCACACTTTTTCATATAGAAAACAGAATTAAACTGAATGAAATGTGAAACATTTCCAAAGCACCCAGGATCTGTGACAAATCTTACATAAAACCATCTATATCAAGCTGTTTCTTGGTTATGAGGGAATAAATTAGGTGTAGGAAATGCCTGCTGTCTGCATTTCTGATGCCAAAACGCTCTTCTTCAAATCAGTAAATGAAATGGAAGGCAGATCTTGCTCTTAAATATTATGCATAATTTATACAGTTGGACCAGAAAGATTGGTCTTCTTTTCTCTATTTGGTAAATACTATTCTCAATCTGAATTTTTCAGTTTCAACCACTTTAAACAGAAATGCAAGCTCAAAATGCGATATACTCTTAGGGCTACAGTGTATTTTTTTGGAACTTAATTTATGTCTTTCAAAGTAAACAAAACTTTTAAAAACCCACAAAACATATACTATCAAAAACAAAGGGTCTGCTTTACAGACATATAAATAAATTGACAAATTTAAAAGAAGTTAAAGACTTTAACTTTAAAAACAATAAAAAGCTATGAAAATGTAATACTGACCAATTTTCATTCCCACCTGGGACCAACTTGATGAAACCATGTTGCTTCTATCCCCAATTAAGGATACCCTAAGTACAACTGGAATCGCAGACAGAATCAACTGGACTAATATAGATGTTGGCCCTGATATCAGTTCTTAACCAAAACAACACTGAGTCAGTCAGTTTTCCTTTAGGGCCTCAATTTCCCCATCCTTCGGTGGAAGAAGCCAAATGAGATCGTTGGTACCAGCTCCTTCCCTTGTTCCATTTTATCACCATTTATTATGACATGTGCCTCTCTCTGTCTCTCACATTCTGCCACAGGCTGGAGCCAAAAATTATCTAGGTGGGAAAGCTGGAGGCAGGAGTGGGGTCTGAGTACTTCAATCCCTCCTCCCTCACTTCTGTTTGGAAAATACTCTGGTCTGCTTTTGGCCTGTGGTAAGTTCAGCAGAAATCTATTTTTAAATACATTATTTAAGGCCACAAACATAACCAAAGGAACAAAAAACAAAATATAAATATACACTTTAAAAAAATAGGAAGATGCCCAAGACGGTAAATGAGTTAAACATTTACACACATCAAAGAATAAGGGTCTAAATGAGCCAAACCTCTTGTCCTTCATGTGTGAACCTACAGAGGATGCTTCAAGTTGACAAACCAAGATGATAAGGTGAATGATAGTTGGTATTATGGAGGCAATCAACACAACTCGGATATGAATGGTTACTTACCTTTGATAAATGGGGCTGGAGTGCAGGACCAGGGAGAGGCATTTGAGTTTTCATTTCCAAGTGCATGTACTACTTAGTACCAATAGTAACAGAAATAATCTATCAGTTTTTACAAAATAAGTATAAATATTCAGGCCCAACAGTAATTGGCAACTGATTTTAGCATCAGCTGGTGGATGTTATCCAGGAGACTAACTTGTAGGCAAGACCTCTGTGGCAATACAGAGCGTTACTTAGTGCTTACATGGCTCTCAAAGCAGAGTCTGTGGTCCCCCGGCAGACCCAAGTCCTTTTCAGGGAATCTGCATGGTCAGAACTATTTTCATAATAGTACCAGCTTATCATATTCCCTTGTCATTGTGCTGATATTTTCACTGTTTTTGCAAGAGTAATAATGGGTCAAACTGCTGGTGCTTTAACAGAAGTCTCCTGGTCACTGTACTCCCCACCATCACACACTCATTTACAAAGTCAGCTTTAGTTAAGAAAACATGCAACAAGGCAGTAAGAATTATTAATACCATTCAGTTTCATCCCCTCAATACCTATCTTTTTAATATTTCTCTGTTCAAAATGTGACACATACCTGGAGTACCTCCACCATACACTGAAGTAGATAGCTGTCTCAAGGAAAAGCACCTGAGCAATTATTTGAGTTGCAAATTGAACTTCTTTTTTAATTTATTTAATCTGACAAAAACTACTCGCCTCACTCATAGAACATCATTTTGACTTAAAAGAATGGCAGGAACTATGATTATTCAAACTTGAGAATTTTAAGACTTTTATTAATGAAAAAAGTGAGCCTGTCACTTTAAGAAAAACAATTAACAATAAATAACAGTATTTATTGCCAATGATAAAATTTGAGCTTTCAAGTGAAAATTAGAATGTTGTAGATCTTGTGTGCATTACTTGGAGCTTAACCACATACTATTTTTTAAATACTTTCTCTGATGAGACTGATGGTGATATTAACAAATACGATCTTTTAACATTATATATTAAAATGTACCAATGTTTGGAAGATCTGAATAGTAAATGAGTATTTTCCAAACAACTGATGTATGAGGTTACAAAAATCTTTATATGTAGTGCAACCATTAATAATGGTAAAACACCCATTCTTAGGCAAGATAACCTAGTAGTTTTTAATGTAGCAGAGTGTGAAAAGGTCTTTGATTTGGTTTCAGATTCCACATTACAAATAGCCTCTAAGAAAATACCACTTGTCCAGTTTTAGCATAGTATCAAAGAAAAATATCCACAATTACCTGAAAGGCTATAAACATACACTCCCCTTTCCCAAACACATATTTGGGTAAGCTTAGATTTTCTCTACACACTTCACCAAAAGCAACATCAAAAGAAACTGAATGCAAAAACAGAAATCAGAATCCACCTGTCTTCTACCTAAACCTCTTCCAACAACACAAGAGAAGACTCTAACGTGGACATCACCAGATGGTCAACACGGAAATCAGACTGATTATATTCTTTGCAGCCAAAGATGGAGAAGCTCTATACAGTCAGCAAAAACAAGACCAGGAGCTGACTGTGGCTCAGACCATGAACTCCTTATTGCCAAATTTAGACATAAATTGAAGAAAGTAGGGAAAACCACTAGACCATTCAGGTATGACCTAAATCAAATCCCTTATGATTATACAGTGGAACTGAGAAATAGATTTAAGGGATTAGATCTGATAGACAGAATGCCTGATGAACTATGGAATGAGGTTCGTGACATTGTACAGGAGACAGGGATCAAGACCATCCCCATGGAAAAGAAATGCAAAAAAGCAAAATGGCTGTCTGAGGAGGCCTTACAAATAGCTGTGAAAGGAAGAGAAGTGAAAAGCAAAGGAGAAAAGGAAAGATATAAGCATCTGAATGCAGAGTTCTAAAGAATAGCAAGGAGAGATAAGAAAGCCTTCCTCAGTGATCAATGCAAAGAAATGGAGGAAAACAACAGAATGGGAAAGACTAGAGATCTCTTCAAGAAAATTAGAGATACCAAGGAATATTTCATGCAAAGATGGGCTCTATAAAGGACAGAAATGGTATGGACCTAACAGAGGCAGAAGATATTAACAAGAGATGGGAAGAATACATAGAAGAACTGTACAAAAAAGAGCTTTACAACCAAGATAATCATGATGGTGTGATCACTGACCTAGAGCCAGACATCCTGGAATGTGAAGTCAAGTGGGCCTTAGAAAGCATCACTACGAACAAAGCTAGTGGCGGTGATGGAATTCCAGTTGAGCTATTTCAAATCCTGAAAAATGATGCTGTGAAAGTGCTGCACTCAATATGCCAGCAAATTTGGAAAACTCAGCAGTGGCCACACGTCTAGAAAAGGTCAGTTTTCATTCCAATCCCAAAGAAAGGCAATCCCAAAGAATGCTCAAACTACCACACAATTGCACTCATCTCACACGCCAGTAAAGTAATGCTCAAAATTCTCCAAGCCAGGCTTCAGCAATACGTGAACCGTGAACTTCCAGATGTTCAAGCTGATTTTAGAAAAGGCAGAGGAACCAGAGATCAAATTTCCAATATCTGCTGGATTATCGAAAAGGCAAGAGAGTTCCAGAAAAACATCTATTTCTGCTTTATTGACTATGCCAAAGCCTTTGACTGTGTGGATCACAATAAATTGTGGAAAATTCTGAAAGAGATGGGAATACCAGACCCATCTGCTTCTGGGAATACCTGAGAGGCATGGGAAAGAGATGGGAATACCTGACCTGCCTCTTGAGAAACCTATATGCAGGTCAGGAAGCAATAGTTAGAACTGGACATGGAACAACAGACTGGTTCCAAATAGGAAAAGGAGTACATCAAGGCTGTATATTGTCACCATGCTTATTTAACTTATATGTAGAGTACATCATGAGAAACGCTGAGCTAGAAGAAGCACAAGCTGGAACCAAGATTGCCAGGAGAAATTCAGATATGCAGATGACACCACCCTTATGGAGAAAGTGAAGAGGAACTAAAAAGCCTCTTGATGAAAGTGAAAGAGAGTGAAAAAGCTGGCCTAAAGCTCAACATTCAGAAAACGAAGATCATGGCATCTGGTCCCATCACTTCATGGGAAATAGATGGGGAAACAGTGGAAACAGTGTCAGACTTTATGTTTTTGGGCTCCAAAATCACTGCAGATGGTGAATGCAGCCATGAAATTAAAAGACGCTTACTCCTTGGAAGGAAAGTTATGACCAACCTAGATAGCATATTCAAAAGCAGAGACATCACTTTGCCAACAAAGGTCAGTCTAGTCAAGGCTATGGTTTTTCCAGTGGTCATGTATGGATGTGAGAGTTGGACTATAAAGAAAGCTGAGCGCTGAAGAATTGATGCTTTTGAACAGTGATGTTGGAGAAGATTCTTGAGAGTCCCTTGGACTACAAGGAGATCCAACCAGTCCATTCTAAAGGATATCAGTCCTGGGTGTTCATTGGAAGGCCTGATGCTGAAGCTGAAACTCCAGTACTTTGGCCACCTCATGCGAAGAGCTGACTCAGTGGAAAAGACCCTGATGCTCAGAGGGATTGAGGGCAGGAGGAGAAGGGGACGACAGAGGATGAGATGGCTGGATGGCATCACTGACTCGATGGACATGAGTTTGGGTAAACTCCAGGAGCTGGTGATGGACAGGGAGGCCTGGCGTGCTGCAATTCATGGGGTCACAAAGAGTCGGACACAACTGAGTGACTGAACCTAACTGATCTTCTACTGAGCCAAAGATTAAAGAGATTTACAAAGATATAACACAACATCACCCTTTTCACTCATTTTTTGTTTTGGAAAACAGTTGTATTTTATTAAAACTATGACCTTGTTATGGGTTTGCTCTTGTTCTTAAATGAATTAATATTTTTGGTTCCTCAGTTTGAATTTCTAGTACAGTAAATATTGATAGATATAACCTTTATAAATTTTGGAGTCGCCAATAATTTTGTAAAATGTAAGGGCTCCTGAGACCAAAAAATGTGAAAATCACTGGCATAGAAGTTGAAAATAATTTATGTACCATAAGCCAAAACTTATACCATAAAGTAATAGGCTAGAAAGAAAACAGATAGAAAGCCAGACTAGACCTTCTATCATCTTCCTATTCCACTCTCAGACTGGACGTTGCCTGGCTGGAGATGAAGAAATACTGGAAAGGGAGAAGAGAGGCAAACATAGGTATGAGTTCAGGACGAGAGATTTTCTCTAAAACTGAGGCTCCAAGAAGAGACAAAGCTGTGTTCTACTTTCCAAATAAAGGTTTGCCAAACAGCAACCTCCTCTATGTGCTCTGCCCACTAATGGTTCAGGAACAAAACAGTGACATGGTGTTCTAGGCATGCAATCTAAGACTGCACAGCTTCCACAGTGGCTCAGAAGAATATATAAAAATTCCCATTCTCCATGAGAAGCTGCATAAATCACTAAAAATGGGCCTTTTGGATCTAAAGGGACCATAAGCTAGGACCAGGAGGACATCTAATGACCTGTGCAGACTGATGACTGCAGGATATGAAGAGCCCAGACCATGGACACCCACTCACCAAAGGCTAAACTTGATGAGACTCATCCAGTGCCAGCAGAAGACAGATATGTCTGAGGCCCGGTGTCACCTTCTTCCTCATACCCTGACGAGAAAGGAGAGATGCATTCTTAATTTGGGTGTTTCTATTGCTGTCCATTTGCTAAGTCGTGTCCGACTCTTCCGACTCTTTGAAACCCCATGCACTGCAGCATACCAGGCGCCCCTATACTCTACTGTCTCCTGGAGTTTGCTCAGATTCATGTCCATTGAGTCAGTGATGCTATCTAACCATCTCGTCTTCTGCCACCCGCTTCTTTTGCCTTCAATCTTTTCAGCATCAAGGTCTTTTCCAGTGAGTTGGCACTTTGCATCAGGTGTCCAAAGTATTAGAGCTTCAGCTTCAGCATCAGTGCTTCTAATGAATATTCAGTATTGATTTCCTTTAGGATTGACTGGTTTGACCTCCTTGCAGTCCAAGGGACTCTCAAGAGTCTTCTCCAGTACCACAATTCAAAAGTCTTTGGCTTAATTCTTCATTGTTTCTAAAACAGAATTAAAAATCTCTAAAGTGATGAAATAGATCTAAAATGGGACAGTCATTGAAAACTAAACAAAGCTACATTTCTGCACAGGTTGTAGATTATACCCACTGTATAAGCAGTCTATCCCAGGTTCAATTAGCAACAATGGAGATGCACAGAAGAAGAACAAACAGCCAGGGTCAAGAGTATGGCTAGACTTCCTCAGTTAGGAAGAGGCAGGGATAGGCATGGTGATTCACTAGGCATGAGTGTGCAGATGGAGCACACTTGCAGATTTTCATCTTCCTATGAAATAAGCTGTTCCGTCCTATGGTGGACACACCTGGAGAGTCATGCCCTTGTGTAATATTGCCCTGAGTGTGGGCTGAACCTGTAGCTATGTTGGGACAATCACTCTCTTGATTAGCACACCCCACATTCAATCTGTCAAGACACCAACTCCACAGCTGCTCTGAGATAACCTCTTCTTTAACTTGGATATCTTCCCTGCTTCCATCTCTGTCCTAGTAATCTGTCAATTCCATACCCAAAACAACCTTTTTACAGATTAAGTACTCCTGTGTTAAATTTCCCGCAGCAGCTCTCCTTTCCAGAATTTGAGGTCTTCCGTGACCTGATGTTCATTGCCTTGGAGATGACGGTTCGCCTCGCACCTCCCTCCCTCTGCGGCAGCTGCACCGGCTTCCGTGATGACTAACATACAGTTAGTGCTGTTGTTCTCTCAGTTGTCCACATGGTCAGCTCCTACAGTTTTTCTGAGTCCCTGCTCAAATATCATCTTAAAAAAAAAAAAAAAAAGCCAGCACCAACAACCTTACAGAAAATTTCACTTCCCTCGGTTCTCCTGATTCCCATTTCCCTGATCTAATTTGTGTTTTGCCATAGTACCTATAATCTTATAACTAATTGTGTAGCTTACTGATTTAACAGCATTGTTGTCTTCTCCTGCTCCAGTAAGCTTCATGAAGGCAAATGCGTTTGTTTTCTTTCATCAGTGTATCCCCACATGCATGTGTGTCGTCTCTGACATGTAATAGGTGCTCAATAAATACTTGCTAAATTAATTAATTTAGCAATAAATGGGGAAGAATAAAGGCAAAGGATGATAGTTTTAACAAGGCATATTTTCTTCCATTTAAGCCTTAGAAAAAAGTATAATTTTTACCAATCAATAAATTTGGTAAAGATATATATTTCTGCAATCATGCAAAGACTTAAAAAAAAAGTCTCTCTTCTAAATAATAAAAAACAAGTTCAGATTTTAAATAATAATAAATTTCTAACAAAGAACTAAAATTAGCAAAGTAAGTTTTTCAAATATAAGATGAAAAAAAGACCTCTAGCCTTTAAGTACTATTTTGTATTTACTAAACTATTTGTATAAATTACCTGGACAATTATTCTAAAAGGAGATATTGCTAGCTTCCTTTATAGATGAAGAAACAGGTATGGAAAGGACAGATAACTAAACCAATGTCACACCAGAAGCAAAGTCAAAAATTTAAGATTTGATCTCAGATTTAAATTTACCTTATACCTAATATCATTCTTCCTCCTTTACAACACATGGCAGTTAGAAATGGGGACCTGAGTGAGATTACACTCAAATGCCAGAGCTAACCTTGGGTTAACTATATTATTTTCCTGTGCTTCAATTTACTCATCTATATCAGTAAATGGAGATAATAGTACAATTTCATTCAATTGTTGAGACAAAGAAATGAGTTAATGAGCACATATAGACTCAATCAATATTAGTTATTACCATTATTATCACTATTACTATAATTATTACCTCTAGAAGGTGATAATAAGAAATAATTGTTCTTTTCAGAATCCCTTTAGTGTCTGCTCATATTTCCATCTTTAGACCTCCTCAGTCATTACTGTTCAGTACTTTAAAGAATGATGATTGCTCATTATTAGAGAAATGCAAATCAAAACTACAATCAGATATCACCTCACCCTGGCCAGAATGGCCATCACCAAAAAGTCTACAAACAATAAATGCTAGAGAGGTTGTGGAGAAAAGGGAACACTCTTGCACTGTTGGTGGAAATGTAAATTGATACAGCCACTATGGAAGAGGGTATGGAGAGTCCTTAAAAAAAACAAGAATAAAACCACCATATGACCCAGCAATCCCACTACTAGGGATATACCTTGAAGAAACCAAAATTGAAAAAGACACGTGTACCCCCATGCTCATTGCAGCATAGATTTACAATAGCTAGAACATGGAAGCAACCTAGATGGCCATCAACAGATGAATGAATAAAGAAGCTGTGGTACATATACACAAAGGAATACTACTCAGCCATAAAAAAACACATTTGAATCAGTTCTAATGAGTGGATGAACCTACAGCATATTATACAGAGTGAAGTCAGAGAAAGATAAATATTGCCTACTAATGCATATATGTGGTATCTAGAAAGATGGTACTGATGAATTCATTTGCAGGGCAGCAATGAAGAAACAGCAATACAGAACAGACTTACAGACACAGCAGTGTGGGGAGGGAGGAAAAGAGGGTGAAATGTATGGAGAGAGTAACATGGAAACCTAATTACCACATGTAAAACAGACAGTCAATGCGAATTTGCTGTATCACTCAGGGAACTCAAACAGGGGCTCTGTAATAACCTAGACTGGTGAAATGGAGAGGGAGATGGGAGGGAGGTTCAAGAAGGAGGGGACATATGCATACCTATGGCTGGTTCATGTTGATATTTGGCAGAAAACAACAAAATTCTGTAAAGCAATTCTCCTTCAATTAAAAAATAAATATTTTGTTTTTAAAAAGGAATGATGAGTATCTCAAAATTTTCATTGCTTTTATCAAATGTACTGAATTCCAGGGATTTCTTTCAGGACTCTTCTGATTTCTAAGACATATTATCCATTTGTATAAATTACCATAGAAGTAAAAGGATTTTAAATTAAAGAAATACAAAAGCTGTTTCTCTGATATTAATTCTACTTGATTTTCTATAAATTTGCTTGGAGAGAATAAATAAACACCTACTAAAACATCTTATATAGTAAATTGTGGTATTTTCATATCACATAAATTCTTTCATTTTCATTTTAAAAAAGAGTGTTAAGATTTTTCTAGATTCAACTCAAGCTAAAATTCTTCAGAGCATTGTATGAGTCCTGTCAGTTATTTGAAGATCAAATCAAAATTACTTAATATAGTCCTTACAGTCTCAAGAAGATGTAAACCTCTGATATTGAGATTTAAGACAGTGAAGATCTATTTCAATTATAAACATTGACTAATAGCAATCAGTTCCAAAGTTTGTCACAAAATGTTCTCTGTAAAATGATTTCCGTTATAAAAACTTGAAATATATTGCCACAGGAGGGAAAGAAAACTCTCAATTTAAAACTTTTGGCAAAGACAGAGGTAAGATATGCCCCAAATCAAAAAATACATTTTTGCTTTAATATACTAGCTGGAAATTTTCCTTTTGAATGCTGTGTATAATTTCCAACAAATTTTTTTTTCACTTTTACCATCACAGTTTCCTCATTGAACAAACACTCACATTCACGGATCAAGTATTGCTATGGGTAAAATGAATATGATTACAACCTTGTCCTCTGGTAAATTGAGCAAAAATACTTCATTTCTCCAAGAGAATAACTCTCCACTTCCATACAGTCCAGATTAAAAATGTATCAACCTAAACACTTTAGACAATAGGTAATAAATTAAATCTCTACTTGATTAATATAGCATTTTTAAAACCCACACATCAAATTTGCATATAAAAGTGCACGATATTTCAATTATATTCTTAGAATCTGCATCTGGGAAAAGTTGTTCCTTTTATAAGGTTTTTAACATTCAGTATGGATATTTACTGTATAAAACTGAAGTCCAGAGGGTAGGTTTGTAGAGCCATTATATATTCTGACATTTTCACGTTATTACCCACACATTCAATAAATGTATAAACACTTATGCACAATAATAAATGAATGTATTTAAACATACTAGTTCAAATTCTTTTCCCATCTAGGTTACTACAATGAGTAGGGTTCCCTTTGCTAGACAGTAGGTCCTTGCTGGTTATCTATTTTAAATATAGTCGTATGTATATGTCAATACATGTATGTATGTGTATAACTGAATCACTTTTGCTATGCACCTGAAATTAAAACATTGCAAATTAACTATGCAGTGTATGCATGCTCAGTCATGTCTGACTCTTTGCCACCCCATGGGCTGTAGCCCGCCAAGCTCCTCTGTCCATGGGATTTTCCAGACAAGAATACAAGAGTGGGCTGCCATTCCCTTCTCCAGGGGACATTAACTATACTTCAATACTAAAAAAAAGAAAAGAAAAAAAAACAAAAACTAGTGTTAGACAGACTTAATAGGGTACCAGTGCCACCTAGTGGCCTCATAAAAAAAAGAATGCTTGGCTTTTTCATCCTATTAAGTTTTTCATAACCATAAGCTTATCTTTTCACTGATACAGGTATTAATAATATTTAGAGCACTAGAGTAAATGTTTGACATCACAAACATCTATAAAGTCTATTATAAGAGAAAATAAAGGAAAACAAAGAGAATTTTAGCAAGTGACCATTTTCAACTTACATTAATGTCAAGTATATAAGCATTAGCTATTTTCTAAATATTAGCTTATATACTATAAAACAGTAATAAGATATTTCAATTAATATACTATATTTATATATTATGTATTAAATAATTTTATTTTGCATAAAGGCATGCAAGTAAAAAAAAAAAATTAAGGCCTTAATTAGTAAATAGATTAAACCAAAAATCAATGATTACATGTTGTCTGTCTGAGAAGGAAAGAAAAAGCTTTGAGATGTTAAATATTTAATAAAACAAGAGTGCAACATCTCACTGATATGCACATTTCTACAACCAAGGCAAGCAATCATTCTTGAGGTGATGGAGGCCAATTTAAGATCACTGAACACCCGGCAACTCCAGTTTGTCATCCTAACCAAAAAAAGTCTCAGCAGGTTTCTTGCTAAACCTCCCAATATATGTGTGTTATAGATATTTCAAGTCATTTACTCCGGTACCCCATCTCCAAAATTTGACTCACCGTCACCTCAAAATTCATTCATCCTATTTACATTTTCAGTGATCCTCACTCGGCTCATGTGTTGTCATCCCTTTTCACCTAGCTTAAATTTCATGGCAAATTAATGTGATCTATTTTTTTTTCTTTGCCTTCTTTCACTTTGTTTACTTTTTTGGCAAACCTCAACCTGAGTTAATTCCAACTCTCAGCTTTACACCTACACCTTTGCAGCTAAGCTTGCTGTGGAAAAATACACAATCATGCTAGTTTTTTATTTGTGCATGCTAAGCCACTTCAGTGTATCTGACTTTTCTGCGACCCTATGGACCGTAGCCCACCAGGCTCCTCTGTCAATGGGATTCTCCAGACAAGAATCGGAGAAGGCAATGTCACCCTACTCCAGTACTCTTGCCTGGAAAATCCCGTGGACGGAGGAGCCTGGTGGGCTGCAGTCCATGGGGTCGCAAAGAGTCGGACATGACTGAGCGACTTCACTTTCACTTTTCACTTTCATGCATTGGAGAAGGAAATGGCAACCCACTCCAGTGTTCTTGCCTGGAGAATCCCAGGGACGGCGGAGCCTGGTGGGCTGCCATCTATGGGGTCACACAGAGTCAGACGCGACTGACACAACTTAGCAGCAGCAGCAGCAGCAGACAAGAATACTGCAGTGGGTTGCCATGCCCTCCTCCAGGGGGTCTTCCTGACCCAGGGATCAAACCCAGGTCTCTTACGTCTCCTGCATTGGCAGGGGCTTTCTTTACCACTAGTGCGACCCGGGAAGCCCCCAGTTCTTGTTGTTGTTGTTGTTTTAATGCATTTAAATTCATTACAAGAACTGAAGTGAGCCCCTTGTGTGACCCAAGAACCCTGCTACATTTCTTAGTCTATTCACATTATCTCCTAACTATAACTTCTCCTCTGCCCTCAAATATCCAACACTCCCTCCCTCACTCTCACACTCCGTTGATGACCTTGCTTTGTATTACTCTGAAAAACGGGAAAAAATGAATAGAAGAGATCATTCAAAAGTTCACACAGCACATCACTCACCAGTATCTGTACCCTCTTACTCCTGCTTCGATGGATGAACTGCTTGAACTACCATTTAAGCTACTCCTGCTTCCTGCACAAGATCCCATCTCATCAACCAGGTAATTCACCAGCTCTCTCTTGCATAACCAGTTTTCTTCATTTCTACTGGATCATTCCCATCAGAATACAAAGACACTTTCCATTCTCCCATGCTTAGAATTTAACCCACCCTTGATCCCACATCCCTCTGAAATACTGTCCTATTTCTCATCCCCTTTATAGTATAATTCCTCAGATGAGTCATCCAAATCCATGGTCACTGACTGTACTCCTTCCATTCTGAAACTATTCTTTTATTAACGTATTGCTGATTTACAATGTTGTGTTAGTTTCTGATGTGTAGCAAAGTGACTCAGTTACCTATATTTTGCTTCTTTTTTTCACATTCTTTCCTATTATAGTTTATCACAGGATATTGAAGACAGCTCCCTGTGCTATACAGTAGGGCCTTATTGTTTATCCATTCTATTTATAACAGTTTGTATCTTCTAATCTCAAACTCCCAATCCATCTCTCCAATACCCCCTCCCCATCCCGTGGCCACCACAAGACTCTTCTCTATGTCTGTGAGTCTGTTTCTATATGAAACTATTCTTAACAAGGTCATATTCTTAACTGACCTCCACACAGTAAATCTGACGGTCATTGCTCAACTCCCATTTTACTTGTACCATGAGTACCATCACTCTCTTTTATTTGAAAACATTTCTCGACTTTCAGGATACCACATGCCTCCTTACTTCACTTCTCAATCTCCTCACCTGGCTCCTGATAGTTTTCCTGGTAGATAAATGTGGGTATGCCCAAGGGCTCACTCTTTGATACTATTTTCTGTCTATATGTTGTCCCCTGATATTAGCATCTTGTGGCTCTAAGTGGCACTGTGACAGTTCCCATATTTGTTTCTCCAGCCCAGATCTCTCCCCAGAACTCCGTACTCATATAGTGAACTCCTCACTCAACAATTAACAATTCTATGTGAATGTTTAAATGGCATCTCAAACTTAACACATACCAAACTATGTTCCTGAGTACACCTCCCCTCAAACTTGCTACTCCTTAATCATCTCAGCAAATAATAAAAAATCTTGGAGCCATTTTTCTCATACCATCCCCTTTCTCTTATATCCTGTATCCAATCTGGCATCAAATACTGTCCACTCTACCATAAAAATACATCCAGAGTTGAATCATTTATTTCCTCCGCTAGTACCACTTGGCCAGCATCACTCTCATCTGAATCAGTGCACTAGCTTAACTAGTTTTTCCTGCTCCAACCCTATTTCCACCACTGCTCTTTCTCTGCTCAGTCATTGACATGACTTTTCAACAAGTAAATCCAAAGTCATATCATGTCACTTCTTTATTCAAAACTCTCCAATGGCTACCAAATTTCCTCAAACAAAAAACCTAAAAACTGAACAATGACTTATAAGGCACTAGGTAGCTTATTACCTTTCTAACTTCACTTCCTACTTCCTTACTCCACTCCAGCCAAACTGATCTTGTTTCTGTTCCTTGACTTTACCAAGTATGTGAGTTATTGATGGCTGAATAGCAAATTACCCCCAAACTTACTCACTTAAAAAAACCTCATCTCACACACTTTCTGTAGGTCAGGAAATCTAGGTATGACCTAGCTGGATTCTCTGCTTCAGCGTCTGTCACAGACTGCAGTAAACAGCTACAGCTACAGTCATCTCAAGGCTCGGCTTGTTTAAAGATTCATTTCCAAGCTTGCTTACCTGGCTGTTGACAGGATTCTGTGAGCTATTGGTCTGACAGCCTCAGTTCCTTACTGGATGTGGGCCATAGGTCATTCTCTGTTCTTTGCCACATACACCTCTCCAATACAGGATTAAGAGAAAGAATGGGGCAAGACGCAGGTCAGAGTCTTTTATTACCTAACCACAGAAGTAACATCTCAACTCTTCACCACTCCAGGGAAGGGGACTGCAGAAGGGAGGGAGACATGAATGGGGCTCACCGGGAGCCTTGGACAAGGGTGTCCATCACACAGGTTTGGTGCCACTCAGGGAGCACTGGTCGTTGAGACTATTCTTCCAGATAGCAGCATGTTTCACTCCCACACCTCCTTCAAGTCTTTGACCTAATGTTACCTGCTCAGTGAGACCTTCTGTGAACACTCTTTTTAAAATTACAATTCCTACCCCTCAAAGACTTTTCATCCTCTTCCTTATTTTTCTCCACAGCACTTATAGACTTTAACATCCCATATAATTTACTTATTGTGGTTGGTTTCTACGCTGTCAACTTGGTTAAGCTGGTAGTACATTTTCACTTCCTTCCCTGCAGAGTTCTGGGATAGCAAGAGCCACAGAGGCATTCTGCCTGAGATCTGACAGGTGGAAGCGGTCATATTCTTTTACACCAGGAGGGCCAGTGGAGGGTACACGGCATTGCTGCACATCGTGCACGCTGTCGCCTCTTCTGTCAGCTCATCTTGTAGGTGTGGGGCAGCAGCCAGGTCCCAACCTTCAGCTCCAGGGCTTCTCTTCCAATTCAGCAACTCTTGAATCTGTGACAAAGGACTGGCTCCTTGGGCAGATCACCTGTCTTCAAAGGTGAACTGTGGGAATCAGGGAGAAAGCAATGCAAATTCCAACCCATCCCCACAGGTCCCAGCTCATCCTTGAAGTCCCCTCCACCTAACTATTTGTGATTTGACTTTGGGCAGTAGTCCTGCTCCTCTGACAACTTCAACATTAGTTGATATCTTTTTTCTGCCATTAAAATCTATAAGCTCTGCAAGTAAAAACTTGGATCTGCTTTGTTTACTGCTCTTACCCCAGCACCTAGAACAGGGCCTATGTATGGTATGTAGTAGGAATTCATTACACATTTACTAATGAGCAATTCTTAAAAATATAAGGCACTAAAAATAAACATCAAGGGTGGCAAGAAAAGAGAGAGACTGGTAGATGTTCTAGAAGAAAAGCTCCTGTAAAAAATAAAAACTGAAATGTGTCTTAAAGGATGGATAGGAAGGAAATATCATCTACAGTATGAAATAGCATGAAAAAAATAGAGAGGAGCATACTAAATGTAACAGACATTGTATGTTGTCCAGGGATGACGAATTTGACCTGGGTAAAGCATTACAGTCTCTGTAGCAGGTGACTAACATGGAGAAAACACAATTTCATTAAATTTAACCTCTCAGGAACATACTCACTTGACTGGAAAGGGGGAATTAGAAAAGTAGGGAGACAAAACAGATATGTTGTCTTAGATTAGCAGTATGACAATAGAGAAAAAAGGTAGATGTAAAACCGTAAGAAAAGAAAAAAGGTTATAACATTATAGCTGTATAAATCATTAGTGCTGTTTGTTGACATATCTGATTCTCCTCCTAAACACATAGCATGGTTCCACTTGCCCACCCTTTTGAAGTTATGCATGGCCATGCAACTTGCTTTGGTCCCAGAAATATGAAGCAATGTGACAAGGCCCACTTCAAAATGGAAGCCTTTAATAACAAGTGTGATTCTTTGCCTTCCCTTCTCCTTTTATATTGCCTAGAAACATTACAAATGCGAAAGTCTCACTGGTCTCAGTCCCTGAATGGCCAAGAGCATGGCGAGAAACAAACCTTTCTGATTTTAAGCCACTGAGACTTTGGACTGTTTGTAAGTCCAAAGTCTTACAAACACAGCCTCACCCATTCTGATTGTGGCAGCTTTAACTTAGGTTGACAAACACTTACATTTCCCTCTTTAAGAGATGAAGCTTAATTTCCCTCCTTTTTTGTGTGAGCTGAAGTTAGTAACTCACTTCTAACAAGTGCATGCTTGTGCGTGCCAAGTAGCTTCAGTCATGTCTGACTCTTTGCGACACTATGGACTATAGCCCACCAGGCTCTTGGGATTCTCCAGGCAAGAATGCTGGAATGGGTTACCATGCCCTCCTCCAGGGGATCTTCCCAACCCAGGGATCGAACCTGAGTCTCTTAAGTCTCCTGCATTGGCAGGTGGGTTCTTTATCACTAGCGCCACCTGGCAAGCCCTTTTTAACAAGTGATAGTGCTTCTCAGACTAGCTCATAAAAAAACATCGGGACTTTTTGTCTCTCGGATCACTCATTTTGGGGAGAACTGAACTGCTATAACTTGAGGACACTCCAGCAGCCCTATGGAGATCCAGGTGCTGAGGGTTTGAGTCCTCCTGCCAACTGCATTCACTTGCCAAGCTGGGAGTGAGCTTGGAAGAGGATCCAAGAGGATCCCACAGCCCCAGCAACATACTGACTGCAACTTCTACAGAAGTTGCATGAGATGATAAGAACTCATTGTCTTAATCCACCATGCTTTAGGCTAATCTGAGACTCAGCAATAGATAACAAATATGTTGAATGATATAGAAACACACTAGAAATTGAAAATGGAGGATAGAAACAGGGGCTCTGTGTCAATCTACAAGGGTGGGATGGGGAGGAAGATGAGAAGATGGTTTGGGAGGGAGGGGACATGTGTGTACCTATGGCTGATTCTTGTTGATGTTTGACAGAAAACCGAAAAATTCTGTAAAGCAATTATCCTTCAATTAAAAAAAAAAATAAAGTGCAAAAAAAAAAGTCAAAGATAACTCCTAGGCTTTGAGCTTGGAATAACTTGAGAAAATTGTGATTATCACTGACTGCAAGTTACTCAATTTTATTGTAGTTTTGAGGCAAGGGACATGTTTAATCAACAAACATTTGCTGGAGTCTTATAAACATTTAGGGCTTCCCAGGTGGCACTACCTGTAAAGAACTCGCCTGTCAATGCAGGCGACATAAGAGACGCAGGTTTGATCCCTGGGTCTGGAAGATCCCCTGGAGGAGGGCACAGCAGCCCACTCTGGTATTCTTGCCTGGAGAATCTCACGGATAGAGGAGCCTGACTGAAAAAAACAAATGCCCAGAACCGAAACCAATATTTCAGTAAAGATAACAGAGAGGGAATTCATTACATATTTACTGATGAACAATTTTTAAAAATATAAGGCACTAAGAATAAACATAAGGGTGGCAAGAAAAGGGAGAGACTAAGAGATGTTCTAGAAGAAAACCTTTTTCATCTCCTCTTGTCTAGATACTATACTTCTATTACAATTTTGTTATCAGTAGTATCACACTGCTCAGAGAAGACAATGGCACCCCACTCCAGTACTCTTGCCTGGAAAATCCCATGGACGGAGGAGCCTGGTAGGCTGCAGTCCATGGGGTCGCTAAATGTCGGACACGGGCTATGCGACTTCACTTTTACTTTTCACTTTCATGCATTGGAGAAGGAAATGACAACCCACTCCGGTGTTCTTGCCTGGAGAATCCCAGGGACGGGGGAGCCTGGTGGGCTGCCGTCTATGGGGTCGCAGAGTCAGAAACGACTGAAGCGACTTAGCAGCAGCAGCAGCAGTATCACACTGCTAGTACACACCAATTGCAAGTTTAAGTTTCTTAAGTATTTTAATGTCAAAATAGACTCACAGGCCATTTCCTGACTATATTTTCTCCCACTTATCTCAACATTCATATGAGAGATGTGCACTTATGTAAATTTTGTTTCCCTGATGATTACCAAAGTTTCTACACTAAAACCCTAAAAAGAAAAAGGAAGTAGTATAGTTGAAGAATGAGTATTCTATGACAAATGTATAGAATATAGTTCATGTATCCAATGCAGAATTTAAGTATTTTCCAACCATCATTTTACCAGTCTAACAGCTCCACCTCCATTCTACCTTTAAAATCCTTAAACTAAACTTTACTTATAATCAATTTTTAATTCCTCTATTATCACATTCTCTCTCCTGAGAATTCACTCTAAGCCTCAAAGATTGAACAGCAGCTAAATTCATTAGGTGTGATCTTGAATCCCCTCAAATAAATGTAGAAATATTGCCATCTTAGCCACAAATTTCACACAGAGGAGAGAAAACATCACAAATGTGCCACTTCTTAAAATTAAAATAAAATAAAAATAAAGACTTTTTACCAAGCTTTATTGTTTTTTTTTTTTCATGTTCAATCTGGTACCTTTATTCAGTTACTCCTCCATTTATTCAAACAATAATTTTTTTAAATTTTATTTTATTTTTAAACTTTACATAATTGTATTAGTTTTGCCAAATATCAAAATGAATCTGCCACAGGTATGCATGTGTTCCCCATCCTGAACCCTCCTCCCTCCTCCCTCCCCATACCATCTCTCTGGGTCATCCCAGTGCACCAGCCCCAAGCATCCAGTATCGTGCATCGAACCTGGACTGGCAACTCGTTTCATACATGATATTTTACATGTTTCAATGCCATTCTCCCAAATCTTCCCACCCGTGCCCTCTCCCACAGAGTCCATAAGACTGTTCTATACATCAGTGTCTCTTTTGCTGTCTCGTACACAGGGTTATTGTTACCATCTTTCTAAATTCCATATATATGCGTTAGTATACTGTATTGGTGTTTTTCTTTCTGGCTTACTTCACTCTGTATAATAGGCTCCAGTTTCATCCACCTCATTAGAACTGATTCAAATGTATTCTTTTTAATGGCTGAGTAATACTCCATTGTGTATGTGCACCACAGCTTTCTTATCCATTCATCTGCTGATGGACATCTAGGTTGCTTCCATGTCCTGGCTATTATAAACAGTGCTGCGATGAACATTGGGGTACACGTGTCTCTTTCCCTTCTGGTTTCCTCAGTGTGTATGCCCAGCAGTGGGATTGCTGGATCATAAGGCAGTTCTATTTCCAGTTTTTTTAAGGAATCTCCACACTGTTCTCCATAGTGGCTGTACTAGTTTGCATTCCCACCAAAAGTGTAAGAGGGTTCCCTTTTCTCCACACCCTCTCCAGCATTTATTACTTGTAGACTTTTGGATCGCAGCCATTCTGACTGGTGTGAAATGGTACCTCATAGTGGTTTTGATTTGCATTTCTCTGATAATGAGTGATGTTGAGCATCTTTTCATGTGTTTGTTAGCCATCTGTATGTCTTCTTTGGAGAAATGTCTATTTAGTTCTTTGGCCCATTTTTTGATTGGGTCCTTTATTTTTCTGGAGTTGAGCTGTAGGAGTTGCTTGTATATTCTCGAGATTAGTTGTTTGTCAGTTGCTTCATTTGCTATTATCTTCTCCCATTCTGAAGGCTGTCTTTTCACCTTGCTAATAGTTTCCTTTGATGTGCAGAAGCTTAATTCTGAATAATGATAGTGAAACCAAGCTTTATTGTAAAAATAGTTTCAGATTTACAGAAAAAGTTACAAAAATGGAACAGGGAGTACCCAGACACCCCTCATCCAATATCCCCTATTGTTAACATCTTATAATAGCATGTACAACTAAGAAGCCAGTATGCCTGCAGGCTCAGTCACTAAGTCCTGTCCAACTCTCTGCAATCCCATGAACTGTAGCCCACCAGGTTCCTCTGTCCATGGGATTTCCCAGGCAAGAATACTAGAGTGGGTTGATATTCCTGACCCAGGGATTAAACCTCCATCTCCTGTGTCTCCTGAATTGGCAGGCGGATTCCTGACCACTGAGCCACCTGAATGGCACATTACTATTAACTAAAGCCCACACTTTTAAGTTTCACTAGTTTTCCATTAATGTCCTTTTTTGGCTTGAGGATCCCACATTGCCTTTAGTCATTATGTCTCATCTCCTCCGGTGTTTTCCAGACTGTTTTTCATGACAATGACAGCTTTGAGCACAGTTTAGGGAATCCTAAAGTATGTCCATCAATTTGATGTTTTTTCTCCGTTCAAGTTTAATAAAACTACAAAAGATCAAAAGTGATACCCTACTACTGCACACATCAGCTAGCCTGCTCCAGAACACAGCTCAGGCCTTCTTCAGGGGAAGAAAGCCTGGCCTCCCAACCCCTGAAGGAAAGGCCAGTGCTGTCCCACACATCTGGACCAAGTAAGGTGTGTTTTCATGACAACAGTACAAAAGAGGTTTTGTTCTCATGGCCACCTACTGCAGCCTGGCCCTAAAATGGCCCAGCACTCACTTCTGATTAGAGAAATATTCTTTGCTCTGGGCATCAGGCTTCTTGGTATCACCACCAGGCTTCCAGCCAGCTGACACGTCCCCATGTGTGTCAGTGAAGCAGAAAGGCCTGAACTAGTCTCAGTGTCTCATCCACAGAGCAGCCAACAGGAAGGTCGTTTATGGTAATCTGTGGAAAGATATCTTTACCATCAGTAGTAAAAAGGTTCCTGAATGAGAAGCCCTCATCAGCCTTTAAGACCCCACAGTACTGAGCAACGATGTGCTCGGGCTCTGATATCAAGGGAACGTGCATGGCCCCCAGTCTTCCTTGTTTCTTGGGTATGTTGATCCATGCCAGGTGACAGAAGTGAGAACCCACAGAAGCACCAGTTACTTGGCAGTTGAGTTTCTTAAATTCTTCTGCCCTATCACTGAAAGCAAGGAGTTCCATGGGGCACGCAAAGGCGTCAAGAGGGTAAAAGAAGAACACAACATATCTTCCTTTGTGGTCAGACAGACTGATATCTTTGAACTGACCATCTGGCATAATGGTTGTAGTTTTGAACTGCGGAGCAGGATGTCCAATTTTCACATTTCCTGAAGACATATTGCTATTGGCAGTTCTCAGAGAGAAACCACACAGCCCAGTTAGGAGGAAGACACCCATCAATTTGATTTTGGCTGATGCTTGTCTCATGGACAGACTGAGGTTAGGGCTTTGAGGAGAATAACACAGAAGGAGGTGAAGTGTTGTCATCACATCCTACGAGGGTTCACACTATCAATGACTCGTCAGTGTTGCTGATATTGCTTACCTGGCTTAGATAGTATTTACCAGATTTCTCTACTGTAAAGTTCAAGCTAGTTTTAGAAAAGGCAGAGGAACCAGAAATCAAATTGCCAACATCCGCCGGATCATGGAAAAAGCAAGAGAGTTCCAGAAAAACATCTATTTCTGCTTTACTGACTATGCCAAAGCCTTTGACTGCGTGGATCACAATAAACTGTGGAAAATTCTGAAAGAGATGAGAATGCCAGACCACCTGACCTGCCTCTTGAGAAACCTGTATGCAGGTCAGGAAGTAACAGTTAGAACTGGACATGAAACAACAGACTGGTTCCAAATAGGAAAAGGAGTACGTCAAGGCTGTATATTGTCACCCTGCTTATTTAGCTTATATGAAGAGTACATCATGAGAAACACTGGGCTGGATGAAGCACAAGCTGGAATCAAGATTGCTGGGAGAAATATCAATAACCTCAGATATGCAGATGACACCACCTTTATGGCAGAAAGTGAAGAGGAACTAAAAAGCCTCTTGATGAAAGTGAAAGTGGAGAGTGAAAAAGTTGGCTTAAAGCTCAACATTCAGAAAATGAAGATCATGGCATCTGGTCCCATCACTTCATGGGAAATAGATGGAGAAACAGTGGAAACAGTATCAGACTTTATTTTTTGGGCTCCAAAAATCACTGCAGATGGTGATTGCAGCCATGAAACTAAAAGACGCTTACTCCTTGGAAGGAAAGTTATGACCAACCTAGATAGCATATTCAAAAGCAGAGACATTACTTTGCAAACAAAGGTCCATCTCGTCAAGGCTATGGTTTTTCCAGTAGTCATGTATGGATGTGAGAGTTGGACTGTGAAGAAAGCTGAGCACCAAAGAATTGATGCTTTTGAACTGTGGTGTTGGAGAAGACTCTTGAGAGTCCCTTGGACTGCAAGGAGATCCAACCACTCCATCCTAAAGGAGATCAGCCCTGGGTGTTCTTTGGAAAGACTGATGCTAAAGCTGAAACTCCAGTACTTTGGCCACCTCATGCGAAGAGTTGACTCATTGGAAAAGACTCTGATGCTGGGAGGGATTGGGGGCAGGAGAAGAAGGGGACGACAGAGGATGAGATGGCTGGATGGCATCACCGACTCGATGGACTTGAGTTTGAGTAAACTCCGGGAGTTGGTGATGGACAGGGAGGCCCGGCATGCTGCAATTCATGGTGTGGCAAAGAGTCAGACACGACTGAGCAACTGAACTGAACTGAACCCTTTGAAAGCAAGTTGCTAAGCACAGCCCGTATTCAAGATGGTATTGGGGTAGGGATGGAAAACTAAACTCCATCTCCTGGAGATGAGTGCCTTTTTAGAATAAATACAAAATTTACTCAATTTCTGAAATACATATTGAGTACCTCAAAGCATCTGATAATTCAATTAAGTGCCAATTTAACATGAGTCATTCTGCTAGGCATTTCAAATAAGTGTTAAGACACAGTCCTGCACCACAAGGAGTTTATAATGTAGGTAGGATACCACAAGAAAAATGCTGGGTAAGTACTATAGTGTCACAAAAAGGGAAAAAATAAAATCCAGTTGCAGTAATGAAGTAATGAAAAGTTTCACAGAACAAGAAATATTTAAGCAAAGCAAAGCTGAATATAATTTTGACAGATGAAAACATTTATAATTTATATTTATATATATTTATTAATTATATTTATTAATATATTAATTATATAATTATATAATTATAAATATATAAAATATATAATTATATAATAATAAATTATATTAATTTATATTTATAATTTTAAATTTATATTTATAATTTAAAACTCTTAACAGTGGACATAAACAGAATGTACTTCAACATAATAAAAGCCATATATATCAATCCCACACCTAATAGCATACAGTGAAAAACTGAAAATTTTCCTTCTAATATCAGGAATAAGACAAGGATGTCCACCACTTTTATTAACATAGTATTGGAAGTCCTAGTCAGAGCAATTAGGCAAAGAAAAGAAATAAAAAGTATTCAAATTGGAAAAAAAGTAGTAAAACTGTCACTATTTTAGAAGACATGATCTCATATACAGAAAATCCAAAGATTCCACCAAAAATTGTTAGAGCTAATAAATGAATTCAGTAAAACTGCAGAATACAAAATCAACAAACAAAAATCTGTTACATTTCTATACATTAATAATAAAGTATCAGAAAGAGAAATTAAGAAAACAATCCCATTTACAACTGCATCAAAAAAATATCTAGGGATAAATTCAACCAAAGAGGTTAAAGACCTGTACACTGAAAACTATAATACATTGATGAAAGAAACTGAAAACACAAATAAGTGAAAAGATTGTCCATGCTCATGGAGTGGAAGAATATTGTTATAATGTCCATACTATGCAGAGCAATCTACAGATTTAACAGAACAGAGATCTCAGAAATAACCCCACATATACACAGTCAGTTAATTTATGACAGAAGCCAAGATTATACAACAGGGAAAGAACAGTTTTCTTCAATAAATGGTGTTGAGAAAACTGGAAAACCATGTGCAAAAGATCAAAAGTGGGCCACTATCTTACACCATACACAAAAATGAACTCAAAATGAATTAAAGACTTGAATATAAGACCTGAAACCATAAAACTGCTAGGAGAAAAAATAGGTGGTAAGCTCCCAGACATCAGTTTTGGTGATGATTTTTTGAACCTGACCCCAAAAGTAAAGGCAACAAAAGCAAAAATAGGCAAGTTGGACTACATCAAACTAATAAGTTTCATCATAGCAAAGGAAACCATCAACAAAATGAAATGAGAGTTTATGGAACAGGAAGAAATATTTGAAAATCATATGACCTGATAAGGAGCTAATATCCAAAATATAATATAAAAACTCATAGAACTCAATAGAAAAAAAAATCCAATTAAAAAATGAGCAGAATATCTCAATAGATATTTTTCCAAAGAAGACACAAACAGCCCAGAGACATCTAAAAAGATGGTCAATATCACTAATATCAGAAAATGCAAATCAAAAATATAATGAGGTATCACGTCACACATTAGAATGGTCATTATCAAAAAAGATAAGAAATAACAAGTGTTGGTAAGAATGTGGAGAAAAAAGAGATGTCATGCACCATTGGTGGGAATGCAACTATGGAAAACTACATGGGAATTCCTCAAAAAAATTAAAAATAAAGATGGAGTGTGATCCAGCAATTCCACCCTTGGTATTTACTCAAAGTAAACAAAAACATGAACTCAAAAAGATATATGTACCACCATGTTCATTTCAGCATTATTTTCAATAGCCAAGATATGGAAACAATCCAAGTGTCCACTGATGTATTAATATGAATGAAGAAAGATGTGGTATATACACACACATAGGAATATTAAGCTATAAACTAGAATGAAATCTTTCCATTTGTGACAACATAGATGATCTTAAAGGTATCGTGCTAAATGCAATACATCAGAGAAAGACAAACACTGCATAATCTCACTGATGTGTGGAATAAAAAAAAAAAGATTCATATTATAAACTGCCAGTTATGAAGCAAGTCCTGGGGATGTAATGTACAACACAGTGACTATAGTTAATAATACTGTACTGCATATTTGTGTTATTAAGAGAATAAATCTTTAAAAATTTCTCACTACAAGGAAAAAAAAACCAATTTTATAACTGTGTATGAGGATGAAGATTAACTTGACTTACTGTGGTGATGATTTCACAATATACACAAATATCATATTATTATGTTGTACAACTGAAACTAATATGCCAACTACAGGAAGGAAAAAAAAAAAAAAAACTAGATGGAAAGACATCCAAGATGGAGAAAAGAGCATAAACAAAATATAAGAGCTCTCTCTCATTCATTCAGTGTTTTTGCACTGTAACCCAATGGAAACATTCATTTTAAGATCTTCAGTAAATTTCCATAGCTTAGCATAAATGGGTGGTGCTTAGTCTCCCCAAAATTCATTATGTTGATGTCCTAACCTTTGGTACCCCAGAATATAACTATATTTGGAGATAAGATCTTTAAACAGGTAATTAAGATTAAAAGAAGTCATCAGGACAGGCCCTGATCCAGTATGACTAGAGTCCTTCTAAGAAGCTAAAAGGATATAGGCACAGAACAAAGACAGAACTATAGACCAATGGAACAAAATAGAAAGCCCAGAGATAAATCCATGCACCTATGGACACCTTATCTTTGACAAAGGAGGCAAAAATATACAATGGAGAAAAGACAATCTCTTTAACAAGTGGTGATGGGAAAACTGGTCAACCACCTGTAAAAGAATGAAACTAGAACACTTTCTAACACCATACACAGAAATAAACTCAAAACGGATTAAAGATTTAAACGTAAGAGCAGAACTATAAAACTCCTAGAGGAAAACATAGGCAGTACACTCTGACATAAATCACAGCAAGATCCTCTATGACCCACCTCCCCGAGTAATGGAAATAAAAGCAAAAATAAGCAAATGGGACTTAATTAAACTTAAAAGCTTTTGCACGATGAAGGAAACTATAAACAAGGTAAAAAAGACAGCCTTCAGAATGGGAACAAATAATAGCAATCAAAGCAACTGACAAAGAATTAATCTCAAAAATATACAAGCAGCTCATCAATACCAGAAAAATAAATAACCTAATCAAAAAATGGGCCAAAGAACTAAACAGACATTTCTCCAAAGAAGACATACAGATGGCTAACAAACACATGAAAAGATGCTCAACATCACTCATTATCAAAGAAACGCAAACCAAAACCACAATGAGGTACCATTTCACACCAGTCAGAATGGCTGCTATCATAGTCTACAAACAATTATGCTGGAGAGGGTGTGGAGAAAAGGAACCCTCTTACACTGTTGGTGGGAATGCAAATTAGTACAGCCACTATGAAGAACAGTGTGGAGATTCCTTAAAAAACTGGAAATAGCACTGCCATACAACCCAGCAATCCCACTGCTGGGCATACACACCTAGGAAACCAGAATTGAAAAAGACGTGTACCCCAATGTTCATCGCAGCACTGTTTAGAATAGCCAGGACATGGAAGCAACCTAGATGTCCATCAGCAGATGAATGGATAAGAAGGTTGTGGTACATATGCACAATGGAGTATTACTCAGCTGTTAAAAATGCATTGAGTCAGTTCTAATGAGGTGGATGAAACGGGACCCTATTATACAGGGTGAAGTAAGTCAGAAAGAAAAACACCAATATGGTACATTAATGCATAAACACAGAATTTAGAAAGATGGTAATGACGACCCTATATGCAAGACAGCAAAAAAGACAGAGATATAAAGAACAGAGTCTTGGACTCTGTGGGAGAAGGCAAGGGTGGGATGATTCGAGAGAATAGCATTAAGCCATGTATATTATCATGTGAAACAGATGACCAGTCCAAGTTCCATGCATGAAAGAGGGCACTCAAGCCGGTGCACTGGGACAACCCAGAGGGATGGGATGGGGAGGGAGATGGGAGAGGGGTTCGGGCTGGGGCAGGAGGGTGGACACATGTACACCCATGGCTGATTCACGTCAGTGTAGAGCAAAAACCACTACAATATTGTAAAGTAATTAGCCTCCAATTAAAAATAAATAGTTTAAAAAGAGATATAGGCACAGGGAGAACAGGATGTCAAGAAACAGGGTCATCTAAAGCCAAGGAGAGATCTCTGAAGAAACAAACCCATGGACACCTTGATCTGACTTCTTGTCTCCAGAACTGTGAGAAAGCAAATTTCTGTTGTTTAAGCCACCCAGTCTGTGGTATTCTGTCATATCAGCCTTAGCAAAATAACACAGATGCTCAGTTACAGATTCTAAAAATCACACCCATTTTGGCAAAATTCCCCACTGTGATTTCTAATTTAAGCATTGTCATTTAACAGCTCTTTCTATGCAACAGTGACATGAAGAGTAAAGGTGAAAAGTTGATATAAGGTCAGCCTTAGGAACAGCTTTAGCTCTTTCAAATTAAAATTTATTATGCCCTTACAAACTTGTCCATTCCCAACCCTAACCATAACAAGAAATTTTACTCTAGCAATTTCAAGAAGCTTCAGGGATCTCTTTTGTAGCACTTTAATCGCTAGGTATTGTTGTTATTTAGTCACTTAGTCCTGTTCAGCTCTTTGTGACTCCATGGGCTGTAGACCACCAGGCTCCAGGCCATGGGATTTCCCAGGCAAGAATATTGGGGTAGGCTGCCATTTCCTTCTCCAAGGGATCTTCTCAATCAAGGGATTGAACCTGCATCTCTTACACTGGCAGGATGATTCTTTACCACTGAGCCACCTGGAAAGTTCAGACCTCTTGATAGCAGTATGCCTGCCAACTGCTGCGACACAGTGCTCCAACTTGTCCACTACTAAGTAAAAGCTTCACCTAGATCCACCTTTTTGTTTCACACCAGGTGAAAACTAAAAGGGAAAACAGAAAATAAATTTCAGTGGCATTTAACAAGCGCAAGTGCTCACTCAGTCCTGCTGACTCTTTGGGATCCCATGGACTGCAGCCAGCCAGACTCCAGGGTCCAGGAAATTTTCCAGGCAAGAACACTAGAGTCGGTTGCCACTTCCTACTTCATGCACATGTCTAGGACTAAAAGTATTCCTGCTGCTGCTAAGTCGCTTCAGTCGTGTCCGACTCTGTGCGACCCCATAGATCGCAGCCCACTAGGCTCCCCTGTCCCTGGGATTCTCCTGGCAAGAACACTGGAGTGGGTTGCCATTTCCTTCTCCAATGCATGAAAGTGAAAAGTGAAAGGGAAGTCGCTCAGTCCTGCCCGACTCTTCGAGACCCCATGAACTGCAGCCTACCAGGCTCCTCTGTCCATGGGATTTTCCAGGCAAGAGTACTGGAGTGGGTTGCCATTGCCTTCTCCAAAGTATTCCTAAATATCTTTAATTTCCTTTTACAAAAAATAGATCTATGCTTTACTTTCACCCTTAAAGAAACGTAAGTCACGGATGTTAAGACCCAGGTGTGCTCTTTCAAGAGTCAACAGCCTCTCTGGAGACGCTGTGGACCACAAACTGTGGGCGAGCGGGCAACAGAGGAAATGTTCACACACGCACGAAAAAGCGTCTCCCGCACGCTCCTGTTGTCTTCTCCAAATCTGTGTACAAATTCGTGCGGCAAGGCTTTCGACAATGAGTACAAATACTCCTAAGAGATCAGACTCCCGAAAAACAAAACAAAATAACTGAGTGTAGGTAGACCATTGACACCTGCGCTTCAGAAACAGTAATTTCAGTGGGATAACAGAACCTACGGGCTTCCCTTGTAGCTCAGTCGGTAAAGAATCTGCCTGCAGTACAGGAGACCCAGGTTCGATCCCTGGGTTGGGAAGATCCCCTGGAGAAGGAAATGACTGATTCCAGCATCCTTGCCTGGAAAATCTCATGGACACAGGAGCCTGGCGGGCTGCAGTGAATGGGATCGCAGAGTCGGGCACGACTGAGCGACTAACTTACGGGAGATACGAAGTTTTTTAAGCAGAGAAAAAAAATAAAAAGATAGTTCCACAGAAATCAACCTACCAAAAGGTTATGAAGAAGAGAACTATCGAACCTGGCGTTTTGGTAACAACAGCGACTTCTAAGGTTGTCCTAAAGTATACAAGAAACAACACAACCCTTTCATCTTCCTCACACAGCGGACGCGCGACATCGGAAGGATTTCCTGGTCGGGCGAGAACTCTGTTTGCGCATGCGTCAAAGTCAGAAGCCGCGTTTGCAGGGCAGATCTAGAAGACGCTCCAGAAGGCGGAGCACTGAGGGACGGGGCGGGGCCTGTATGCGCATACGTCAAAGTCAGACGCCGCGCTAGCAGGGCAGACCTAGAAGACGCGCGAGAAGGCCCAGCACTGAGGAAAGGGGCTGACCGTGTACGTGCATGCGTCAAAGTCAGACGCCGCGCTAGCAGGGCAGATCTATAAGACGCGCGAGGAAGGCGGAGCACTGAGGAAGGGGCGGGGCCATCAGGGAGGCGGTGGCCAACGGAGCGGGCGGAGCTGCGGCGGGGCTGGGGAAGGCGGGGCGGAGGGAGCAAGCGCGTAGGCCTCGCCCCTCGGGGCTCCTCCCCGGAATGGCGTCATCAGCGGTATAAGAGGGCTTCTGCAGACGAATCCAGCCTTTTTCGTCCTGTAAGCGTCCGGTTTAGGCTAAGACGGTTGGTTGTGGTTGTTTTGTGAGGTAAAGTAACAAGGAACACGGCTTTTCGGCCTAGTTTAAGATGCAGGAGATGCAGCGGTCTTGTAGTAGTAGATCGACGTTAGCTTTGAAAACGTCTAGGTTCAGAAGCTTGAGTGAACTTCATGTTCGTTCGTTAGCTGGGCGGCCACGTGCAGCCCCGGGCGCTGAGTCGGAAGCCAGTCGCGCGTGGGTTGTGGGCCCTCCGGCAGAGGTTAAATACCGCTGATGACCCGGGTGAAGAAGGTCATGCGTTGTACTGTCGGTGCCATGTGGCCATCTTGAATCTGTTACTCTGCCACTCTGAAGAGTAACACCGCATCCTGACGAGCCGCCAGTTTGATCCAGGTGGTGAGTAGTGTCTGTATTTGTGTTTGCTGGTCTTTTCTGGGATTATGAATCTCCATGTATCTTTGGGACCTGTCGGCTGTGGCAGTCTCCCTTCCTAGCCATGGAAGAGCATATTCTTGTTTATTGGCAAAGCTGTCACCATTTAATTGGTATCAGATTCTGACTTGCACAAGTAACATTCACTTTAAAAACCTGCAGTGTGCTGGGTTATTGGGCAAACATTAAACTACTGTTCAAATGTTTCTAGGAAGCTGAGCGAATTGTTCCAGTGGATGATGGAAAGCATAACGAGGTACGTTCCTGTTCTATGTATCTTAAACCCTTAGAGCTAAGGATGTGGAAGGCCAGAATTGACACATTGTTCTGGCGTTTTGTAATTTAAATAGCCAACTGAATAGACTGTAACTGCTTTAGCTGCTAAAATCGCAACACTGTGTTTACAAATCAGTCTTGTTGAGCTGGTTTTCTTCTCTTACAGATACACCAAGAAATCCAAAGTGATGTGGGTGAAGTTTGAGCATCCTGCAGTACACTGCCAAATGTGATTTTAAATCTCGTGTATGGTATTTAAATAGAAAATAAAAGCGTGCTGCTTTTATTTATGTAATAAAATGCTTGATTTGTACATACAGCCTTCCAGGAGTTAATGATTTATGAGTACAATGGGAATGGTTTAATCGCTAAGTCATGTCCAACTCTTTGGAGACCCCATGGGCTGCAGCCTGCCAGGCTCCTCTGTCCATGGGATCCTCCATCGGGTCTTGCCATCCAGGGATCAAACCGAGGTCTTATAAGTGCATAGGTAGCTACAGAGAACAAGAGGCAGCCTGTTCTGTTAGGAGCTCCGGTGGTGGTAGCATGAGTTAGTGTATATGGTATTTAGGGAACACACAGCATGTGCGGTTGACGCTTGGATCTTAAAAAGTCATTTAACAAGAAAAAAGTTATTATAAAAGGTTATATTTTATGAAAGAAGCATTCTAATTCAAGGTTGATAAAGCTGAAGGTAACTGTTAACCTCACCTTTTAATTTAACCAGTCTCTGGTCTAGTTGTTGGAAGGAGGAAGCCAATTATGGCTCTTATGTTGGAAATTTTATTTGGCTTTTATTATGATCATACTTAATGGCTTGCCTGGAGGTCCTTGCTCACCTGTGAATAGAAGAGACTAACACACTTCTGAAGCCTGGATATTCCTCGGAGATGTTTCGCAAGACTGGGGACCTTACTTCCTCACTGTATCTCCCTCTCTGTTCTGCCTTTTGACTTTAGTTCTTAATTGCTTCCTTCTCTCTGATCTATTAAAGAACCTGGCATCCAGATTCCAATAAGATGGTTACTTTGAGGTTCTAGCCTGCCGTCTCGATCTTTTAAGTCTCTTCCTTGGCTCAACACCTCATTTTGGATGCACGTGGCAGAGCGAGGCTGGACTCAGTACATAGTTAGAATTCCACTATGAATGCACCAGCACTGCAGTTTAATTACAAGAGAAACTAGTTGAGAATTTTCCTCACCTGCACTGTGTTTTTCCCAAGCCCTCATGCATGTGTACACTATAGTTCTGTCATCTCTAAATGCTTGTACAGTTATTCCTTTATCAAATGTGTTTTGAAAAATGTTATAATGGCTTGGCATTGCAGTTCTGCAAAGTAGTAAATTATAAAGCACTTTCAGATTAGCACCAGTTTTTACATAGCTCCGTGTACAAAAGGACACAGTATGAAGCAGAAGAGAATGGATAAAAAGGTCCCTTCATGATCAGCCATTTAAAAGGATTACCTAGCATTCTTAATTCTATAGTTTTGTACTCACCTCTTCACCTGTCTTTATGCATCTATCCCTTGTATACACAATTCTTTACATATTGGGACAGATTTTTGTGCCCTGTAAGGCTGCATAGAAAGAAAAAGACAGCACCAAGTCATGTCCGACTGAACGACTCCGTGGACTAGCCTGCCAGGCTCCTCTGTCCATGGGATTCTCCAGGCAAGAATACTGGAGTGGGTTGCCATCTCCTTCTCCAGTAAGGCTGCATAGTAAGCAGCTATCCCTTACTCCTTTGAGAAACGGAAAACTAGGAAAGAGAGTCCCTTGTCTTCTTTGTGACTCTGCTGGAGTTTGGACTGAAAACCCTACAAGTGTCTCATTGGCCTCTGCTTGTTAACCCATTTGGAAACTGGGAATATAAAAATCTTAACTGCCTTTTATAAACTGTCAATGAGGTGTGTAGTCACTTGGTACATAACTGGCATATGGATTAAATATTGCAGTTATTTTAGAGCTTTACTACAGTACAGACAGGAAAGCATTAAGAAAGCATTCTTAATTGTGTATTTTTATTAGGAAGAGAATGAGATGGGTAAGCATCACTGCCACAATGGACATGAATTTGAGTGAGTTAGAGGACCAGGAGCATGGTATGCTACAGTCCCTGGAGTTGGAAAGAGTAGGACACAGCAACTCAACAAAATGTTTATTAGACGGGGCTGTATCAGGATGGCAGGCTTCCCTGGTAGCTTGCAACGCGGGAGACCTGGGTCTGCCCTGGTTCGATCCCCTGGAGGAGGAGATGGCAACCCACTCCAGTACTCTTCCCTGGAAAATGCCATGAACGAAGAAGCCTGGTAGGCTACACTCGGGATCACAAGGAGTCGGAGCACGACTGAGCAACTTCCAACTTAGCAGGACAGTCAGGAAATCTGCAGGTTTCAGTTACCAGAAAGTTTCAATAGGTGGCGCTCTTACATCACGGTCTAGAAAAGAGCATGCTGCTAAGGAAGACACATTTTTGTTTTACCAAGCAGCAAATTTGAAGTCATTAAAAGTAATCAGATAATGTTGACAAGTACGCGGTGGATGAATCAGGTTATGCATTAAACAATTTGAAGGTATTCTTAATGTCATCAGCCAAATTGTGCTAGCAATATACAAGGTAGCTAGAATGTTTTTCTCTAGTTGCCATAGTGACTTGGTATAAAGGCTTCATTCAGAAATGTACTGTAACAAAAAAAAAGAAATGTATTGTGACATAATATTCCTAGTCCAGTCTGTTTATAATAGGATTGCTTTACTTTTTTGGCTTTTATGCTTTTCTCACTTGTGAAAGGCCAGAAAGATTCATATGTGGAGGCTGCTTATCAACCTTCAGGGGAAAAAAATCAGCTTAAAAATTACATGAACAGAAAACACTGCCACATGTATTTTAAGTATAGTAAAGGGTATTTTTTTATGTCAAAGGTAGGCTCTTAATATGAATATATACCATACTGATTAAGTTACAAAGAAGTTCTCAGTCCAAATACATGTAAAAACAGCCTTATTGCACAATCAATATACAATAATCTCTGGAGAATGCTGAGAAATTGAGACGACAGAATAATGAATGTAGTCTCCTGTAAAACTAATTTGGGTAGGCAACAGTGCTAAATAAGAATAGTCATTACTACACTGAGGTATCTGTAACCAGAATGTTCACATCATTCTCAAGCAGCAAAGAGGTACATCACTTTTATCAACACAGAACACAAAAACAAAGATCTCCGCTCCCATTAGTTGGCCTCTCTGGCTAAATGCCAATGTTGGAAATTTTCCAACATATTCTTTAAATAACTATCTTCTTGACATTTCCATGAAGGATTACAGTTTGGTGACCCTTTTTATCCAAGGTACAAAGCCTGAGACTTCAGTATAAACACCAGGGGAATCTTTGGCTCCACAGCCGTATCCCCAGGAGGTCACCCCATACACAACCCAGCGCTCTCCCGGTCGTTCACATACGAGTGGTCCTCCGCTGTCTCCTTGGCAACTGTCCACACGTTTGTGTTCATGGAGGTTTCCAGCACAGAGCATCCTTCGTGTAAACCGACCCTTATAACGATGTTCACAAAACTTCTTGGGAAGTAAGGGGATGGCTCCTTGTTGCAGAGTTCTTGAGTAGGCTGGTCCTATGCAGGCCAAACAACAGAATTAGATTCCAGCTAAAGATCTCAGAGCTATATTTAACAGTTAAATGAACATTTAGGAGTCTTGAAGATAAAAGCCCTATTGTGGCATTAGTGTAATTTAAATGAGTGATAACTATAAATGATTTTTTTCTTCAGTGTTTGCAGTTGAAGTGAAGTCGCTCAGTCATGTCTGACTCTGTGAACCCATGGACTGTAGCCCACCATGCTCCTCCATCCATGGAATTTTCCAGGCAAGAGTACTGGAGTGAGCAGTTAACCATACTCTAATCCTTCACTGATCTGTTTCTCAGTACTGAAGTTTTTGAAGAATAGTTGAGTAACAGCTACGGATCTGCCTGCTAGAAAAGGGTTACCTACGGAAAGCACGTTTGTGTAGGCTTTAGAATTTAAATTCTCTGTATTAAAATGCTGAGGGTGCAGTCATGCTAGTTCTATATTGGCATATCCATTGCTCTAAAACTCATCTACGTCAACTGGCAATTACCATCCTCAATATTTCATGAAGATGATTCAGAAACAACTTTATATACAGACAGCCTTAAGTTTAACCTCTTGATGTTAAGGTACTGTATTTACTAGTAAGCCACTCATCTTTGTTTAGTGGCTAAAATGCATAATTGGTAGGTTCTCCATGATAGCCTTTACTTGCGTCTAAATTCCACCATTACTGTCCAGTATACTCAACTGCAGTGATTCATGCATAATAAAATCATTTGGTGAAATTTACGTCCTGTGTTACCTCTGTTTAGATGTAGTGTCATAAGGAAGATGACTGAACTTTCCCTGAAGAAGTAATTTTAACACCTACACTTTAATCTTCGATTTGCATCACAGCTCGGCTGTGTTTCCTTGAGAAAGCATTTACTCTGACCTGATTTTATTACATCATCCAGGAAATGTTTCCATTTTTTATGGCTTCTCTCAGGATTGGTCCCAGTATTCTGTATCTGCTACAGGTGTTTCTACATTTTGCTGCTATGAAATAGTGTTGAATCTAAAGAAAGTGAAAGTGTTACTTGCTAAGTCTTTTCTGACTCTTCGCGACCCCATGGACTCCCAGTCTAAAGCCAAGATTTAATGGATAAAATGAACACTGAAATATAATAAATTTACTAGGTAAAACCTTATTGAAATCATCACCTGTAGAAATATGTATTGGATGCTGTTTTCAAGAGTACAGTTAACAGTGTTAATTACTTTTAATGCAGAGTAGTCAGCCCAATCGTTTCTCCTTATTCAACAGTCATTTCTGAATCAAGTACCTGATCCAGGCGAGTACCAGGCGAGACTTAAGAGTTCTGTTTCAAAGACTATCCTGAGCAAGCACTGTTGTTTAGGACGTCATGTCCAATTTTTTGTGACTCCGTGGACCATAGCCCACCAGGCGCCTCTGTCCATGGGATTCTCCAGGCAAGAACACTGAAGTTGGTTGTCATTTCCTTCTCCAGGGGGGATATCCCTGACACAGGAATCAAACCCACATCTCCTGCATTAGCAGGGGGATTCTTTACCCCTGAGCTCCTGAGATCTAGCAAGACAATACAGAAAGCTGTTTGCCTGAGAAGAGCATAAGCTGAACACTATCTGTGGGAAGAATAGGAAGGGGAGAGTGGTGAAGGAGAAACCCAAGTAGGGTGGATCCCTCCTCTTGAACCTCAGCAGCTTTGTTTTGTTTTTTGGCTGTTCTTTATTTAAAAATCTCCATAAGATTTAGTTCAATAAAGGGCTCCATTACAAAAAAAAAAAAAAAAAAACTAATACCAAAGCCCTTTCTGGGTCATGTGTGTGTTAGTCTCCCAGTAGTGTCAGATTCTGCAACCCCATGGACTGTGGCCCACCAGGCTCCTTTGTCCATGGAATTCTCCAGGCAAGAATACTGGAGTGGGTTGTCATTTCCTTCTCCATTTGCTGGGGTAGCTACATCAAAGTCATCTGGGAAAACTTTCAAACAGAGACAGCCAGGCCCAAGTCCTAAGGTAGCGTCTACATCCTAATGGAAACCATAGTACCCTTAGGATAGGAATCCAAGTTGCATGCAAGCATCTCACACTTGGTGGAATTTCCAAACAACTAAGCCTGAACCCCCTTTTAGTTGCTACCCACTGTACTGAATGGGGTACTGATGCTGAAACTGAAGCTCCAACACTTTGGCCACTGATGCAAGAGCCGACTCACTGAAAATGACCCTGGTGCTGGAAAAGACTGAAGGCGGGAGGAGAAAGGGGCAACAGAGTAGATGACAGTTGGATGGTATCACCGACTCAATGGACATGAGTTTAAGCAAACTCCAGGAGATGGTGAAGAACAGATAAGCCTGGCGTGCTGCAGCCCATGGGGTCAGAAAGAAAGACATGACTTAGTGACTGAACAACAACCCACTGCACACCCAAATGGGTAATCCAGACGCAAGAAGGTGGCTGTATCTTCACTGTTTCTTTGGGTTTTCCGTTACCTGTGTCTCCCCATCCCGTTACGTAGCAGTTGTGTGCTCTCTTCTGTGGCCTCTCTCTCCAGCGCGGCAAGCAGGCCGGCAGAACGTGGCTGCTGAGCCTGGCACACTGCTCCTCTGGTCCTTGTAACCTAACCAGGGCGATGTCATAGTCATTGCTGTGCGGGCGGTAGAGCCGGTGGGTTACGATCTGCTCAACTCTGATCTCTTCTTCGAACTCCTCCGGCACCAGCGTGTGATAATCCCCAACCCGAACCACGTAGTTCCTAGTACTGTTACCGTACCTGAGAGGCAGAGAGAGCTCATGGGAGGCTTGTTTCAAACACTGTAAGCTGGTCACTGCCTGCCAGGAAGCTTAATAGAGATACTTGTAACCCTTTCTTCCAAATCATTAACTCCTTTTGTAAGTTTCCCCTTTCTTTCCATTTCTCTGACCCCACTGCTCTCTGTCTCCTACTCATGTTTTTACTTCATTCATTTCACTGTTTAACCCAGGTTACTATCTGTTTGCTGAGAAGGATCAAATGTGGAGGATGAATGGAAAGTAATCACTAACCAGTCATTTTCCCACCATGAAAAAGGATCAAAACAGGAGCGAATGGAATAGGGCAAAATTTCAGTCCTGCCTTTGCTGTCATCATTTTTCTGTCATTTCCAAGATGGTGACTTTCCCATGAAGTTCCATGAGGGCAGAAACCCTGTCTGGTCTAACTCTATATCTCCCAGATCACTTAATTAGCACAATCCACTTTACTCCCCTTTCCTGTGAACTGAATGTAAACCAAAACTGTTATCTTCAGGCAACATATATTCATTGTATGCTCTCATCTCTTAAATCTCTGTTCAGACAGTGAGACTTGCTTTGACGCTCATTGGAAATTACAGCCCACCCTTGTCATTCCATTCCCCCAGCACTCCCACTATCCTTCTCTGCTCTACTTTTTCCTTTTTAAAAAACTCTACTTTCTAACAAACTATCTAGTTTACTTATATTTATTATTCTCTGTCTCGCCCTGCTTAAACTAAAGGTACTCAAGGGCAGGGATCTTAGTTATCTGTGTTCACTGATGACTCTTACACATCTAGTATAGCAACGCCAGTTAAATAGAAATGCAGCATACATTGGTTGATTTAATGAATGAATGCAGATTTTTAATGAAATGTCTTTTTTCCATAGGAACTACTCACATAAAAAATAAGCATAATATTTACTCGATTGATAGGTCTCAGCCTGTTTTTCAGCCAACATACCTTGATTCTGATACATCTACCTAAAGCAGTTTCTCAAGCTCAGCACTACTGACATTAGGGACCAGATTATTCTTGAAGGTAAAGGGGGGTCCTGTGCATTGTGGGATGTTTAGAAGCATACCTGGCCTCTCTGTTCACTAGATGTCAGTTGCACACACACTCACATACACGCACCCAAGTTTGACAACCAAAAATGTCTCCAGACATTGCCAAATATTCCCTATGGTGCAAACTGTCCCCCATTGAGAACCACCAACCTACAATACAAGATCCAGTCCACCTCCTAATCACTTCCTCTTTCTCACTGAAGAGTACAGCACCTTGTTCACTTCCATCTGTGCGTGTGTGCTAAGTCACCTCAGTCATGTCAGACTCTTTGTGACCCTATGGGCTGTAGCCCACCAGGCTCTTCTGTCCATGGGATTCTCGGGCAAGAATGCTGGAGTGGGTTGCCATGCCCTCCTCCAGGAGATCCCAACCCAGGGATCAGACCTGTGTCTCTTAAATCTCCTGCATTGGCAGATGGGTTCTTTACCACTAGCCCCACCTAGGAAGCCCCCACTTCTCTGTGGCTACTTAAAACATTCTCAACAGGACTTCCCTGGTGGCTCAGTGGTAAAGAATCCACCTACCAACCCAGGAGACAGGGGTTCAACCCCTAGTCCAGGAAGATGGACAACCCCACATGCTGGGGGCAGCCAAGCCAGTGTACCTGGACTGCTGAGCCTGTGCTCTGGGGCCCCAGGCCACGATCATGAATCCCGCTCTAGAGCCCGTGCTCCGCAACAAGAGAGGCCACCACCACGAGAAGCCGCACACCACTGCTAGAGAGTGGCCCCTGCCCACTGCCACTAGAGACAAGCCCACGCAGCAATGGAGTTAAAAGTCGCTCAAAGACTCTAATAGCCCTAAGTAGGGCTCTGACAACAACACTTCAATATGTAAAGTGGTTTTTGTAACTATGTCACCTCAAAAACCTGAACAATGCAACAAAGATGATCACCTACTAGTGATGTATGAAACTAACAATTTCCTGCGATTCCTTGAAATTCTCCATTTTGAACCTTAAATTATCACATGTCTTTAAAGTACAGAAGGCTTTTCACATATTGTGCTTAGACTTCTTGTGGGTTCCACTTCAAACTTTAGGATTATTTCACATCCTGAAACTGTAAAAAGCAATAGTCATGAAGAATAATCAGATATTTAAATAACTCATTTCTACTTTCTGTGTATTGATACTGTTGTATTATAAAATTCAATATGTCTCATTAATATACAGGTTTTTAAAGAAAAATCCCAAGTGATTAACTGTCACCGCATCCTTGAAAGTGCTGCCAAAAGGTTGCCTGTATCTCTGGAGTGGAATTTAAGAAATTACTCTCAAGCTTCACTATCCAGCTCAGGAGGCAGTGGCCACATGTGCTATCAGAGCACTTGAAATGTGGATGGTCCAAAATGAGATGTGAAGTGGATGAAATGGGAGCCTATTATACAGAGTGAAGTAAGTCAGAGAAACACCAGTGCAGTATACTAACGCATATATATGGGATTTAGAAAGATGGTAACGATGACCCTATATGCAAGGCAGCAAAAGAGACACAGATGTAAAGAAGAGACTTTTGGACTCTGTGGGAGAAGGTGGGGGGGATGATTTGAGAGAATAGCATTGAAACATGTATATTACCATACGTGAAATAGACCAGTGCAAGTTCAGTGCATGAAGCCCGGCACTCAAAGCCGGTCCTCTGTGACAACCCACAGGGATGGAGTGGGGAGGGAGGTGGGAGGGGGTTCAGGATGGGGGGACACGTGCACATGGCTGATTCATGTCAATATATGGCAAAAACCATCACAATATTGTAATTAGCCTCCAATTAAATAATTTTTTAAAAAAGAAATATAGTGGTGAATATTTGCTATAAAAAAAGTAAAAATGTGCACAGGATTTCAAACATTTAGTATGAAAAAGAATATAAAATATATTGTTTCTGTAGATAATAGAAATATAAAATATCTCAATTTTTATATAATATTTTGGATATACTAAGTTATATGAACTATATCATTAAAATTAACTTCACCCATTTAGTTTTTTGATCTTTTAAAGTGGCTACCAGAAAATTTAAAGTTACATATATGATTTGTATTTGTGGCTCACAACCTACTTGAAGTAGTGATGCCATTTAGCAGACTGTTGCAGTAATCCAGGCATGAAGTGACACATGAAGGCAAGATTATCCAAGACTTTAAGACTGGGATATTTAAAAAATAAATTTCCATGTCCTGTTTCTTTGTTCACTGGCTAAATTTTTAGAGAACGTAGGACATATTTATGTAGGTTTTTTAGATGCAAGGATTATTTTAGCTAAGTGTCAAAGCCCTCTTTTGAAGAACAGAAAATATTGTTGCCAGACTTTTTTTTACTGCAGCAATATTTTCTGTTCTTCAAAAGAGGGCTTTGACACTTAGCTAAAATAATCCTTGCATCACTACTTCAAGTTTTAACTTTTCAAGCCATCCTTCACATTGCAGCCAGAGTGAAATAGAAATAGCCAGATAGAAATATCTGGTAATATAACTACTCTTCTGCATACCCTTCAAGGGGTCCCGACTGTCTACACAATAAAGTTCAAGTTCCTTCAGTAATACACAAATCCATCCAAGAATGGCCCTTGTCCACCACTCTGATACCACTTCTGGCCACAGTCATTTTAGTGGCTTGAAGAGGAGTCTGACAAACCTATCTTTATTCAAACTATTTGCAGTATCATTCCCCCCTCCTTCACCCTAAAATGGCAAAAACTGATTTTAACGTCTAAGTTTCAAGATCCAGGACACTCTTCCTGCCCTCCCAGAAAGCTGCCCCAGCCTTCCTTTGAACACTCCTGACAGCACTGTCAGAGCATTTACAACAGCTTCTAGGACTTGTTGGGCTCCCCGGTGGCTCAGCGGTAAAGAATCCGTCTGCAACGCAGGAGACACAGGTTCGATCCCTGGGTTGGGAAGATCCCCTGGAGGAAGGCATGGCTTATTCTTGCCTGGAGGATCCCATGGACAGATGGGCCTGGTGGGCTGCAGTCCATGCGGTTACAAAGAATTGGACACACCTGAGGTGACTGAGTGTGCACACACACACACTAGGACTTGCTAAGATGTCAGGTCTACCCTGTTAAAGGCTCCCTGAGTGTAAGGCCATGTTATGCTCACGTCTGTGAGCAAAGAAGTCAGCACAGAGAAAGCTCTTAATAAATATATGCTAAATTACTTCTTTTGGAAGACACACACATACACTCTCATCCCTAAATTAATGAAGTGAAAGAGATATCTCACACCAATTGCTATGGTGTAACAACATCATCACAGAAGTTTTTATTTCTTTGGAAAATAAACAAAGGTCCCCACGAAGATCTACTGTTCTCATTAATGCTGGTTGTTCATGAGAACCACCTGTACCACTTTTAAGACTACAAATGTCCAGGCCACACACACTCTGAGAACATAAAATCAACAGAGCTGATGTAGGACCACAGGTGATCCAAATTCACAGCAGGACTAGAGAACCACCAAAACAAAGACTGAGAGGCACCGGCTTAACTCCCGTCCCTTCATGCCTGGAATTTCACTGAAATGAAGTGAGCCTCCTAAAAGATGGCTAATAGATTGCAATCACATGAACATGTACACATTCCATACACAGACGCTGTTCTCAGACCAGGGAGATTTTAGCATGTATTTTCCTGTTTAGTTGCTAAGTCGTGTCGAACTCTTGCGATCCCATGGACTGTAGCCTGCTTCTGTCCATGTAATTCTCCAGACAAGAATACTGGACTGAGTTGCCATTTCCTTCTCCAGGGGGTCTTCCCGACCCAGGGATAGAACTTATGTCTCCTGCATTGGCAGGTGGCTTCTTTTAATGCCTAGCCACCAGGGAAGCCCATTTTTGAGTATACCCCCAAATTAATATGCTCACCAATCAGGAGTTGATATTCAACTGAGAATAAAAACAAAATATTTTACCTGACAAGAAGGAAAAAATGCACCATTCTTGTTAAAATGAAGTTCTTTATTAGTATGTATACTTTTAAAATCCTGATTTAAGAAATGGGCCAGCTAAACCCAAGAAGTGATTTCCACACTCCTTTCACTCCAGTTATTCTTAGAATAGATTTATGCTTGGAATTTGAAGATCATCTGACATAAGACTGGATTAGTTTGCTAGCCAAATATTTGTCTCCAGTGTTACCTCTCCTAGTGGGTATGATTATATACTTTACAGATAACACTTTGGCTGAGGTTACCAGTATAGTTTTGGGCTTAGAAAGCATTTTCTATGGTTCTAGACTTCTCAAGAAAACTTCTCAAGGAATTCTCTTTCTCAATGTACTTTAAGGTATTTCTAGTTGAACTTTTGTTATTTTGATAGATTATTTTCAAAACTGCTTCTAAAACAAACATTTCAGATTTTGGCTGACACGCTATTCAGTTGTTTGCTTTGCTGAAATGCCTTCCACTCCCCCTCAGATAAAAACTGGATGAAATTCCTAGACAAGTTTGAGCAAAAGAGGATCTAAGACAGGGCAGATGGTCTATTTCAGTTTTTCTGAGATTCTAGAATTAACAGTTTAAAATTCCTAGAATTAAAAAGAGAAGAATTAATTCAGGTGGCAGGGTTATTTTATGTGTATTCTCTCTATAGATTTATCTATTCAAAAAGACAGTATTTTACATCAGACTTTACACATCTGCTGCTACTAGAATCTGTCCTTGTCTGCTGTCTGAAAGTCAAAAAGTGGCGGACTAAGTCGCTTGGGTGAATGATTCCAATTGCTCACGGAGAAGTGACCTTCTCTGTAAAATCTTTCACTGCCCTTATACACATGTGGTGTGTGTTCAGGAAATGATTTTAGCATGATTGATGCTATTGTGTACATCACCAAAGACCTTGTTCTTAAAGAATTCTACCATGTTCCAGGTCATGGTGGAACACAGGTTTAAGTACAGGACACATTTTGTTTTTAAAAAGTAAGTCCCATTACTTCTGTGCCTCATCTTTATAATCTCTAATAATCAAGATATTTCTGATTTTCAGCGCACTAGTCTCTGACAATTTCCAGCTGCTATAGTGTCTCTAGGCAAACAGTCAAAAAGATAAAATCAGGTCAAGCTATAATTCGTGATAAAATCAAATTTGTTGCATAACTACAAAAATAAAAGAATCCTTTTATTGAAGTACATTCTTTCCTTCAAAATGGTGTTTGTTATCAGAACAAGCAATTAAAAGAAATTAGTTTAACATTCAGGAATTTTTCTCTCAATTATATTCCCATACTACCACAGAGAGAAGTATTTGAATAATTATTTAAAATAGGAAACAGCAAAAGCAAGCAATTTGTATTGTGTAAAATTCACAGGGTAATTGCAAAACAAAAACCTTATTTATCCAGGTTTCTGCTTCAAACTGCCAATGGAATGTTGCATTCCTATTAACACTAGGAAAAATGTGAAAAATGGGATAGAAGGCCTTTAAACAGTGATTCACTAACTACCTCAGTTACCCCTGTTAGCATAAAAGAATGTTTTGGACACCTCATAATATGTGAAAGCTATGAACACAGAGCTGGATTACTAAAATTTTGTCAGCCTGCCAATGAAGTACCTTTATCATATAGAGACGCTATAGGAAATGAGTATAACAGGATGGTGGATATGAGTAATTGTGTTCTGATCTCATCATCCTCAGGCCATCATTCCTAGATTATTCTGATATGAGGATTACATAAAAGAGTGAATATTCTACAGAGCCAAAAAAATAAACATTTAAGAAACTGTCATCCTATAGCATAAAATAACACAGATGGTGAGAGCAATCTATGCTGTATTGTTCAGAATGGCTGTTCAAGAGCACTGGCCCATATTATCACTGCAAGAATTAGCCACCAAAAAAGGCCCCATGAATAAGAAACTATAGTTGGGGCTTCCCTTGTGGCTCAGCTGGTAAAGAATCCACCTGCAATGCGGGAGACCTGGGTTCAATCCCTGGGTTGGGAAGATCCCCTGGAGAAGGGAAAGGCTACCCCCTCCAGTATTATGACCTAGAGAATTCCATGGACTGTATATATAGTCCATGGGGTCACAAGGAGCTGGACACGACTGAGCGATTTTAAAGAAAAGAAAATTTGGCTTTTGGGCTTCCCTCATAGATCAGTCGGTAAAGAATCTGCCTGAGGTACAAGAGACCAGTGTTTGATCTCAGGGTCCAGAAGATCCCCTGGAGAAGGAAATGGCAACCCACTCCAGTATGCTTGCCTGGAAAATCCCATGGACAGAGAAGCCTGGTAGGCTGAGTCCATGGGGTCGCAAAGAGTAGGGCACAACTGAGTGACTTTTCACTGATAGTTAAAGCAGTAGAAATACAAACGGAAAGGAAAAGGGTGTGAGAGAGCTAATTTCAAAATACAAAATCTAGGTCCCCTCCCAGTGGACCTTAAGTTAGACTCCCAAGAATTTAAAAGGAAGTGAAAGTGAAGTGAAAGCCGCTCAGTTGTGTCCAACTCTTTGCGACCCCATGGACTATACAGTCCATGGAATTCTCCAGGCCAGAATGCTGGAGTGGGTAGCCTCTCCATTCTCCAGGGGATTTTCCCAACCCAGGGATCGACCCAGGTCTCTCTCCCAACATTGCAGGCGGATTCTTTACCAGCTGAGCCACAAGGGAAGCCCTTAGAAGGAAGAGAACGTCTCAGAAGCTAACCACGTTGCTTCCTCACTACAGTGTACTGTGTGTGTGCTCAGTTGCTCAGTCGTGTCTGACTCTTTGTGACCCCATGAGCTGTAGCCTGACAGCTCCTCTGTCCATGGAATTTTCCAGGCAAGAATACAGGAGTGGGGGACTTTCCTGCTGGTCCAATGGCTAAGACACCACACTGCCAATGCAGGAGGCCTAGGTTCAATCCCTGGCCGAGGAACTAGATCCCACGTATCACAACTAAGACCCAGTGCAGCCAAATAAATAAAAATATGTATATTAGAAAAAAAAAAAAAAAAAGGAATACTGGAGTGGGTTTCCATTTCCCCCTCCAGGGGATCTTCCCAACCCAAGGATTGAACCCATGTCTCTTTCATCTCCTGCATCAGCAGGCGGATTCTTTACCACTGCACCAACTGGGAAGCCCCTTCTATACTACAGTGTCTACAATTCCAGAGGAAAATTCTCTATTTTTGCACATTTCTGAGTTTTTGATGATTAAAAGAAGGTTGTTTTAATCCAAAGTCCCTGAACCCAGAAGACAAAATTTGGAGTTTGTTCTAACCACTGGTCACTGTCCTCTAATCACTGGCTTTCAAAAAACTTATTGTAATAAAGATGTGAGTTGTAGCCTCCTTGGGCACTTCAAAACAAAAGACCAAGTCAGATGAATGCATACTGCTACTGCTGCTAAGTCACTTCAGTCGTGTCCGACTCTGTGTGACCCCATAGACAGCAGCCCACCAGGCTCCCCTGTCCCTGGGATTCTCCAGGCAAGAACACTGGAGTGGGTTGCCATTTCCTTCTCCAATGCATGAAAAGTGAAAGTAAAGTCGCTCAGTCATGTCTGACTCTTAGCGACCCCATGGACTGCAGCCTACCAGGCTCCTCCATCCATGGGATTTTCCAGGCAAGAGTACTGGAGTGGGGTGCCATTGCCTTCTCCGATGGATGCATAACACCTTTGCAAAACAGATTTCTCCCTATTAACATTAAGAGTCTTGCATTCTATCCAAAGCAAGTCAGAATGCTGCATATCATCAACTGCCCCTCTGCTTTTTAATCAACTGTCTTTATTTTATACTGTGCAGATAATGGGAAGAAATTCAGAATGACATATGGAAGGAATTATCCATTGATCTAGGTTTAAAATACCACCATCTTCTAAAGGGTCCAACATTCTTAAATATATCCACTATCTGGCAACTGATCCCCCACTTTCATCATGTAACCATCATTTAGGGGGTCTGTTTGTGCCAAGTAATATATTAGACACTTAGTTAATAAACACAAATGAGATGATTACTGACTTGAAGCAATAATCTAGAAGGAGCAAGCCAAGAGAGGAATAATGACCTTTAAACAAACAAACCCAAACATGTACCTTAAAAAAAAAAAAAAACCTTTGAGGGAACTCAAAAGTCAGATCAAAGTTTTCAACCTCAAGTGGAATTTTTGGACAATTTCCCTACTTTAATACTCTAAGCCTTGAACCCCAAGGTCTATAACTTTTAGCAGAGAGAGATCAACTTGAAAGACAAGGAGTCTTGAGCAAGAGGAGGAAAATCTAAACTGAACGTACTGAATTATTTCACTTAAATTCTTAGCCAAAGAATCCAGTTTCTCTGCTTTTTCCTACCTTTTTCTCCAATAGTCAGTGGGATGAAACCATCCTGATTCTATACTTTTGTTAATAATAATCTTTGATTCCTGTTTTTGAACCCTCCCATAATAACAACCAACATTTATTCTTAATTTTACAGTATAAAAAAACCTTTACATATTTTGCAGATCATTTGTTCCTTGCTGTGGAACATTACTGACTTCATTTTACAGATGAGAAAACTGAGGCTGCTGTTTATTAAATTATTTTTTAATTTAATTATATTTATTATTATTTATAATTATAAATTGGAGAAGGCAATGGCAACCCACTCCAGCATTCTTGCCTGGAAAATCCCATGGACAGAGGAGTGTGGTAGTCTGCAGTCCATGGGGTCGTGAAGAGTTGGACACGACTGAGTGACTTCACTCTCACTTTTCACTTGCATGCACTGGAGAAGGAAATGGCAACCCACTCCAGTGTTCTTGCCTGGAGAATCCCAGGGATGGGGGAGCCTGGTGGGCCGCCATCTGTTGGGTCGCACAGAGTCAGACATGACTGAAGCGACTTAGCAACAGCATAATTATAAATAAATTATTACTTATTATTTAATTATAATAATTATTTATTAAATTATTAAAATAATCTCCACAAAGTGAAACAATGACCAGTTGGGGGAGCTGGAACTGTAACTTTGGTCTTTTTTTCTTTTTTACTGGTGGTATTAAGGTTGTCATTTATTTTTTTTTTAATGTATTTATTTTTTTATTGAAGGATAATTGCTTTACAGAATTTGTTGTTTTCTGTCAAACCGCAACATGAATCAGCCATGGGTATATATATATCCCCTCCCTTTTGAACCTCCCTCCAATCTCCTGCCCCGTCCCACAAGTTTGATACAGAGCCCCTGTTTGAGTTTCCTAAGCCATACAGCAAATTCCGGTTGGCTGTCTATTTCACATATGGTAATGGAAGTTTCCATGTTACCCTTTCCATGCATTTCACCCTCTCCTCCCCTCCCCCCATGTTCACAAGCCTATTCTCTATGTCTGTTTCTCCACTGCTGCCCTGTAAGTAAATTCTTCAGTACCATTTTTCTAGATTCTGTATATATGCATTAGTATACGATATTTATCCTTCTCTTTCTGACTTACTTCACTCTGTATAATAGGTTCTAGGTTTATCCACTTCATTAGAACTGACTCAAAGGCGTTCCTTTTTATGGTTGAGTAATATTCTGTTATGTATATGTACCACAACTTCTTTATCCATTCATCTCTTGATGAACATCTAGGTTGCTTCCATGTTCTAGCCACTGTAAATAGTGCTGCAGTGAACAATGGGATACATGTGTCTTTTTCAATTTTGGTTTCCTCAAGGTATATATATGCCTAGGAGTGGGATCACTGGGTCATATGGTGGTTTTATTCCTAGTTTTTAAAGGAATCTCAATACTGTCTTCCATAGTAGCTGTATCAATTTACATTCCCACCAACAATGCACGAGTGTTCCCTTTTCTCCACACCCTCTCCAGCATTTATTCTTTGTAGACTTTTTGATGATGGTCATTCTGACCAGTGTGAGGTGATATCTCATTGTAGTTTTGATTTGCATTTTTCTAATAATGAGCAATGTTGAGCATCTTTTCATGTGTTAGCCATCTGTCTTCTTTGAAGAAATGTCTGTTAAAGTCTTTTTCCCACTTTTTGATTGGGTTGGCTGTTTTTCTGGTATTGAGTTGTATGAGCTGCCTGTATATTCTGGAAATTAATCCTTTTCTGGTTGTTTCATTTGCTATTATTTTCTGCCATTCTGAGGGTTGTCTTTTCACCTTGCTTATAGTTTCCTTTGCTGTGCAAAAGCTTTTAAGTTTAATCAGGGCCTACTTGTTTACTTTGTTTTTACTTCCATTACACTAGGAGGTGGATCATAGAGGATCTTGCTTTGATTTATGTCATTGAGTGTTCTGCCTATGTTTTCCTCTAAGAGTTTTATAGTTTCTGGTCTTAAATTTAGGTCCCAGAGGTCTCTGAGACTATCCTGTTCTTTTCCTTCTTTTTACTTTATTCTGCTCTTCAGAAGCTATTTCCACCATTTTATCTTCCAGCTCACTGATTCATTCTTCTGCTTCAGATATTCTGCTACTGATTCCTTCCACAGTATTTTTAATTTCAGTAATTGTGTTGTTTGTCTCTTTTATTCTTTAATTCTTCTAGGTCTTTGTTAAATGATTCTTGCATTTTCTCCATTCTCTTTTCAAGGTTTTTGATCATCTTTACTATCATTATTCTGAATTCTTTTTCAGGTAGTTTGCCTATTTCCTCTTCATTTATTTGGACGTCTGTGTTTCTAATTTGTTCCTTCATTTGTGTACTATTTCTCTGCCTTTTCTTTTTTTTTTTTTTCTTTTTTTTTTAAGTATTGTGTTTAAGCTCTCCTTTTCCCAGGCTTCAAGGTTGAATTCTTTCTTCCCTTTGGTTTCTGCCCTCCTAAAGTTGGTCCAGTTGTTTGTGTAAGCTTCATATAGGGTGAGATTTGTGCTGAGTTTTTGTTTGTTTGTTTTTCCTCTGATGGGCAAGGTTGAGTGAGGTGATAATCCTGTCTGCTGATGATAGGATTTGTATTTTTGTTTTGTTTGTTGTTTAGCTGACATGTCCTGCACAGGGTGCTACTGGTGGTTGGGTAATGCCAGGTCTTATATTCAAATGGTTTCTTTGTGTGAGTTCTCACTATTTGATACTCCCTAGGGTTAGTTCTCTGGAATTCTAGGGTCTTGGAGTCAGTGTTCCCACTCCAAGGCTCAGGGCTTGATCTATTCCTCAAGACTGGGAGTGCCGCTGCTCAAAGGACATCAGACCCACTGCGTACTTCCCTACTCACGCTTTCCAGGGGGCAGCTCTGACCCAATCCTGGATAAAAGTCCCCGGATGCCAGACAAAGTGACAACATCGAACCCTATTCCTATTCCTCCCTGTTTGACTTCTTCTGTATAAAATCCATCAACAGGCGCACCAGAGGACTTTAAAACTTCAGTGCCTTTCTAGATCAGTGTTGTTTTTCCAACCCCTGGGGACCCAGTCACGAACACATGCCGGGCCGTACTAACCCTGGTCTTAATGGCCAGATCTCATTCTCTGGTTACCCAGTACCAAGTTCTATTGATTTCTCTCGGGGTCTCTACCTTCTCTCCCTCCTCTCCTTTGCAATCTTCTACCTTTATTACAGTAGCCTTTCAACCAGTCTCCCTTCAGTTCCTACCACAATGGGTTTAATCACTTGGTAACATAGGCCAATTTGAATCACTCTAGAAAAAAGGATAGAAGCACATCTGCAAATATTTTTCATATAATTTGAAGCTTGTTCACAGATTCCTAGATTAATAACTTTGCTTTTCCCCCTCAGATCTATCCCATATATCTCTAATGACATATCTCCTAAAACTCCTCTTTGATCATATTTCAAGGCTCAAAAACATTTAGTGATTTTGCACTACCGAGTAAATGAGACAGAGATCCACTACCCTGACATTCCAGACCATTCCTGCTTCTTTACTGTAACTCCACTATACACATTCTGGATCCATGATCCTAGTAACTGCCATCCTTCAAATATGTTTTATGCTTTCTCACCACTGTGTTCTCAACATTAGACATTCTCCGCCTCCAGCCTCTACCAATACATGAATTCAGCCTCTCTGCTTGAACAGATTCCATAACAGAACTCATTCTTCCTCCCACATACATCCCACTCCAGCTTGGAACTGTCCTAACAACAGACCTTTTTCCTATGCTAAAATGAAAATTACCTCCCATTAGCATCTGTGGTATTTGAAGCAACACATAGTAAATTTAATCTCATTCCTTACACTCGCCCCTTTCTGCTTCTTCCCTGGTGCAACATGTTGCTTTCTCGTAGGATGTCGGAACTGAGCACCGTTCTCTCTGTTTTTGCCCCTGACAACAGCTTGAGCACAGTAGGACAGAAAAGCAAGGCTCTTCGCTGCTTTGTGTTGGTGCTGTTCTGGCAGGGCTGCCCAAGGCTGATTAACTTTGTGGGCAACCGCATTACCTCACTGACTCTATTAAGGTTTCATGTGTGCTCAGTCACTCTTAGTCATGTCCAACTCTTTGTGACCCCATGGAAGCTAACCAGGCTTCTCTGTCCATGGGATTATCCCAATACTGCAATGGGTTGCCATTTTCTCCTCCAGGGAATCTTTCCAATGCAGGGATGGAACCTGGATCTGTTATGTCTCCTGCCTTGGCAGGTAGATTCTTTACCACTGAGGCTGCAGGATGCTAAAACCCATTAGGTCTTTTTCACTTGTGCTGCATTTAAGTCATGGTTCCCGAACTAAAGGCAGCATTTTATTCTTTATTCCACGTTACTTGTTAGAACCAGCTTATCAAGATCCTTTGCCACCAAGGATCCTATCTTCCAACCTGTTATGTGTCCCTACCAATCTCCTGGCATCAAAAAATATAATTAACTTGCCGTCAGTGTCCTTTTTCAGCTTAGCTATGAATATGTTGAATCGGGCAAGGATAAGCACCCTGTTAACTCCATTATATTCTTTCTCATCATCTTTCTTCAAATGTCCAGACTATATGCTATTCTATCCAGGAGCAAGAGGGTCTTAACTTTTAATGTTCATAAGAATCATCAAAGATGCTTGATAAGAATGCAAACTCCTGGGTCTTAGCTCCAAAGATTCAGAAGATCTAGTATAGTGGCTCAGGAATCTGGGTTTTTAATAAACTGAATGTATCTACATAATACTATGGAGAAAAGACCTCATTTTAAAAATGACACTCTGCTTTTTTTCATCCCATGTGTCTCCCTCCTCTGGATTCCTATAGCTGCAATAAAACCTCATGCTAACAAGGCTGCTATCTGTCTTATTCTCCAAGATATTTCTAGTGCATGGCACATTTCTGGGAATATTACAGGCTCAGTAATTTTTTGTTAAGTTAATAAATGAATCTTTATTGTCTGTACCACTCATGTAACACATGAATATAATAAACCTACCAGTATATAGGTGAACTCTCAAACTCAACTATTACCCATGAATGACAGAAAATATGTAAAATACAGATTTGTGTCTTTTGCAGCACTTTGAACATGGAACATTAGTCCATAATTATTTATCAAAATAGGTAAGAGGAAATGAATAGAGATTCTAGAAACAAAGATATATGAGAACTTAACAACACAGTTGACATATCAGTGGGTAAAGAATGGAATGTTTAATTTTTAAAAGTACTGGAAAAACTAGCTATCCATAAGGAAAAATATAACATTAGGTCCCTTCCTTATACCATATACCACACACACACACACACACACACACACACACAAACTGTAAACAGATTAAAAATCTAAACAGGAAATGCAAAACTGTAAAATTTTTTGTAAAAACCTAGAATAGTATCTTCTTATGGGGCTAAAGAAGGATTTTAAAAATAAGATATACAAAGCTTTTATAAGACTTCAGAAACTGACACACTTAAAAATATTAAAATTGAAATATCTTCATAAGAAAAAGACCTTAAGCCAGTGAAAGGACATGCCCCAGACTGGTAAAAGGTATTTGTAACACATCATAACAAAGACTCTGTACAAAGAATATATCCAAAAAATGTTAAAATCAATTATAAAAGACAATTGAATAGAAAAATAAGCAAAGGATATAGACAAATAATTCACGAAAGAAGAAGACACGAAATTAGGAGAATAGAATTAAGAAGAAACCCAAAAACTCTTTAAGGCTGGCAAAAACTGAAAATGTTGATGATATGAGATTGAGATAGGGATGTGAGGAACAGGAACTTGCAAACCGCTGCGATATAAACTGATGCGGTTACTCAGAACATAAACTAGCAGTGTCTAGGAAGTGTGAGGGACACCCACACTCCTGGACCCAGAACACTGCGCCCACAGGCGTGTTCCAATGAGAGCCATACATCTACTGCAGCACTCTCTCTTAGTAATGACAGAATGGAAGCCACCTAACTATCCACCAGTAGGAGAATAAATACACTGTGGTTGGCTGCATCTCACAGTAGGACTTAACACACTCATATGGCAGTTAAACAAAATCTACATGGATGGATTGTAAATACACAATGAAGCCACATAGTCTCACAAATAAAAAAATACAAAACGAATTTTTGGTTGTAAGAATGTTTAACGCTATGGAAATGTTCTATTTAAGACATTTTTGGAGTATTTTTAAATACACAAAATTAGAATAGTGAAACCCCCTGTGTTCATCACCTTGCTTCAGTCATCATTAATATTTGCCAAGCAATGGTACACATTTTTAAACACTAAAATTCATGCTGAGGAAATGGCCATTATCCGGGGCCACTAAAGAACACAGGACATGGAGAAAGGACCACCAGGCCCTGCAGGTGCCGCCACCATGAGCAGTGTGACTCTGGCACGCTGAATTCCTCTGCAGGGCCTCCCCTCTGAACTGGAAAGACTTCAGATTGGGCTGATGAAATGCCTGGTGGTGGTTTAGTCGCTCAGTCGTGTCCAACTCTTTGCGACCCCATGGACTGCAGCCCGCCAGGCTCCTCTGCCCATGGGATTTCCCAGGCAAGACTACTGGAGTGGTTTGCCCTTTCCTTCTTCAGGAGACCTTCCCAACACAGGGATTTAACCCATGTCCCCAGCGTTGCAAGCGGATTATTTACCAATTGAGCCACCAGGGAAGCCCAAAATGTCTGAGACAACAGGAAATAACCAGGATGCAAACTGATAGGTACACACAGAGAAGTCTTTCTCTAGAAGACACAAAACACCAGGCAGACTCGAAGGTTCTAAAATTCAAATCAAAACACTACACGTGGACTCCCTATTCCTTAGCATTCAGAAGCAAATAATTTGAGGTCTCTTCCAGCTCTGTGGGCACATGATTTCATCCTCAGACATGTTCTTGGAGAAACAATAACATAGCTGCCTCCCCTCCAAAGACCCATCTTCTCTTCTCCCTAAACCTAGAGTTTGCTTTAATACCAGGGTAGCAAGTGACTTCCTGAGAGCTCTCTTTGCTCCTAACGTTACCCCCTTGCTTCCACGGCGCCACTGGAAGAGACGAGGAATGTCTGTAGCCTGTCTCTGACACTCCAAGTGTCCAGTATGCTGTAGAGCAGGAAGGGGCTGGAAGAACTGGCAAGCAAGGGCCAAACTGCATTACCTGGAAAGGCACACACATACCTCTTGAAGCAGTGTGCTGCTGTAAGGACCCAGCAGCTACTCAGGAGCGTGGCCCCACAAAGGAGCCTACCGTCTCCATGGGATGACTTCAGCCGGAGGGATACTTGCCAAGGCCAACTGCCCCTAAGAAGAAAGTAAGCCCCTCATCAGAAAAGCAAGGCACATCATCCAGTAAAACAATGACTTAGGCGTGCAGGTAGGAGGAAAGGAGTATAAAAGAGACTTGAAAATGTGAACTCCTTTCCTACTTTGAGAATGATATTCCTACAACTTTGAGCAGAACACCCTGAAGATTTGCCTATAGCATCTGTGTGCATAGCCCCTAACTGTGACATCCTTGGAAACAATTTGTGTCTTCTTTATATTTCGTGATTTGAAGCATATTTTCTCCCTCACCTAAACACCCTAAAGAAGTTGGGCTTTTTCTTTTTTTTTTTTCTGTTGGTCATGCCACATGGCTTGCGGGATCTCAGTTGCCCAGTGAGGGACTGAACCCGAGCCATGGCAGGGAAAGCGCAGAGTCCTAACCATTGGCGTGCATGCTAAGTTGCTTCAGTCATGTCCGACTCTTTGTGACCCCATGGACTATAGCCCGCCAGGTCCAGGGAATTCCCCTGAAGAAATATTTACTAGGCAAAGCACTGGTTTTCCATTTGTAAATTCAATAAGCAACAAAATTATATTAAGAATGAGTCAAGTCCAAAACAAATATATTCTAAATTAAATAAATGTGTAGTTATACAATTTTTCAGATTTCCTGGTAAATCAGTTTGTTTCTGCAACCCATCTATCTCATATATCAGGGGATAGTGATTTAAAGAACATGGTCTTTATAAATGAATATAGGTCAAAGGGCAGTGAAATTATCGGTGTAATCTGTATTTAGTTTAGAAAATAAAATAAGACAAATCCACTATATAATAGTAGAAAATGCCCCAATTTGTAATCCCCTCTCTGTATAAATAATTCTGTAATATGGAAAATCACTTCTGAAGAAACTTTTACCTTAAAGAATTCTTCCCACCAATGATCCGCTTCTGCCGACGGGGCAATAATCTCAAACCACAAACAGATGAGAGGGACTCTGAAGCAGAATGAGGTTTTTAATTAAACTACCACATTGCTGATACTGGGGCAGAGATACAAGTGACACATTTCCCTGCAGCTGCTTCCTCTATTTTAAAGTGCCTTTTCTCTTCAAATTATAGGCTATTTTTAACAATGGGCTTCCCTGGTGGCTCAGAGGTTAAAGCATCTGCCTGCAATGCGGGATACCTGGGTTTGATCCCTGGGTTGGGAAAATCCCCTGGAGAAGGAAATGGCAACCCACTCCAGTATTATTGCCTGGAAAATCCCATGGACAGAGGAGCCTGGTGGGCTATACTCTACTGGGTACCAAATAGTCCGACACAACTGAGCGACTTCACTTCACTTCACTTTCTTATAATAAAAATTGAAAGTTGTTTTCTCAGTTAACGAAGGCAACAGTAATTCACAGGTAGGCATGGAACTTTATGAGGTTTCCCAGAGTCAGCTCTGAGGAGGTTTCATGGACTGTTGAATGGTCGCCCTAAGGACGATCTAGTGCATCGTCCTCATGGTACCCACACCTACTCCTCTGCTGACTATGGAGACTGTTCAGGAGTTCAGAAATACTAAACAAGAGGACTACAAAAAATAATGATGATCTGAATTATTTAATTTTCACAGACAACACTCTTCCAAGCCACATATACACATGTAACTCAGAGAAGCAAAGCACAGTCCCAGGAAGAAATTCTGACACAAATTTACATTTATTCAAATAGCATATTAATATACGGAAAGGATTTACTAAGCCAGTTTAATTGGCAAATTGGACTTAAGGCTATGCAGTCAAACATCTCAAAATAACAGATTTCTGTCAAGAGTATTAAAAAAAAGAAGAGTTAAATTGAAAATATATGAAAAGGTGGTGTATAAAAGAGGAGTAAATAAGGTATGACTAGTTTTAAAAATATTTTTAGAAAGTGTGTGTGTGTGCTAAGTTGCTTCAGTCATGTCCAACTCCTTGTGACCCTGTGGTCTGGAGCCTGCCAGGTTCCTCTGTCCATGGGATTTCCCAGGAAAGAATATTGGAGTAGGCTGCCAATTTTTCCTCCAAGGGATCTTCCCAACCCAGGGATGGTTAAGTATATATGTGTAAAATACAGTATATACTGTTTTTCTATCAGAGTAGGAAGAAAGGGTAGGATTTGTGCCAAGACCATGAAAGTCTAGTCAGCATTAATATTCTCCCATAATAACCAGGTAAAAGGGAGCCAAACAGGATATCAGCACTAGATATTTCTTCATGGAGAAAGAGGTTCTGCAATGTGTACCAAGGTCACTAATTTGTCAAATGAGCTCAGAGACATGCCGTCAAACCTTAATCCTCATCTCTTATGATATGAGTCCTCTACATGATACTGTAAGGTAGAAGATACGAGAAAAACACAAGTTTCCAATAATGTTCCAAGTCAGGTCAATGCATATAATGCCAACACAAAGAATGATGTAATATTAAGCAAGCAAAACCGAAAGTTTACATCATTCTGGGGCAAAGTACCAGATTGCAAGAAAGTAAAATTTATTGAAAGCCATAAAATTCACTATTATAAAAAAGTTATAAAGTAAAATGAAACTCATTTATGAAAGGATCCCATTAGATGACCAAAAACTGATGGCTTGAGTTTTAATCACCTTATAGAAGTTAATAGGTCTTGAACCTCAACACAAAATCAAAAAGTTAATAAGTCAGATTCAGTAATCCAGTTGGTCTAAGATAAAATCTTTTTATTTCAGATATGGTAACACTGGGACCATGGAAAGGTATCAAAATGAACACTGCTACACCTTTGGAAGGCATTAAAGAAAATATATTAATAATGATGAAATAAATATGGTATTTCATATTTTAAAATAGGTTTATTTTACATAAAAATATGCTAAAATATTTCATAGTTACTGAATTTTTATGTTTTTCTACTGCTTAAGAAATTTTCCATAATCCAAAAAATTAGCTATGTTTACTTTGTAACTGTATGTAAATTACTGAAGGGAATTTAATTAAGTTACAGTCTATAGTTAGGAAAAACTGGCTTACCAATCATGTTTATTTCATGTAATATATATATGTATATACATATATATATATAAAACAAAGCATAAAGGGTTGCAAATATTCTTCACACTCAAAAGACTCTCAGATAATGAAGAATCACATTAACAATATCCAATTTATTGGATTGTCTTTAATAGTTATTAAAAGATGCTAGAAAAAGAGGATAATCAAGTATAGATACACCTGATTTTAAGAAAATCTTAAGTATCAAAATCATGAATTTTTAATCTACATAAATAAATGACTGTTCTTTTCATAAAACATAACCATAGTTTCCCCAAAAAAGCTAGTTTTTCCCCTTCTTCACTTAAAGCAGTATTTGTTTCATAAAAATTAAACTCAGAGTTTCTATGAACTCTTCTATTAATATAAGTATGAACTACCCATCACTGTATTATACTGAAAGATTACTTCTCATTTTCCTTAATTTCTTAAATTTCAGAAAGTAGAATCTACAAAAGATAATTTTCTTTTTGCAATTAATTTCAAAAACTATCCCTGTTAAGATACTAATAAGAGTGGAAGAAGTGCCCTTCTCTGATTCACCTTTAAATTTTCATTTCTTTCCTGCTTTTATGAAGCAAATATCATTTCTAAACCTTCAAGGATACCAGCAAGTTTGACAGTTTTATTATATTCAAAGAAGGAATGGTTACAAATGGCTAAGAATGTCAAAGGGGGACAAACTCAAGAGATTACAAAATCCTCTAAACCCACTTCTGCCCCTGAACTCTGTCCTCTCTGGGAGTCCACACAGGAAAGTTGGTGAAGAACCACTGCCTCTAAATACTAGCAGAAGGAACAAGGGGTTGAATATATTCTTATGGAAGGGAGTTCATTACCCAAGTGCTGCTCAGAATAATGACGTGGGGATGAGTATTCTTTGACCTTCATAGACACGTCCCAGAAGGTGACATACCTTTACTACTGTTTCCTGATGCTTTTTTCCCAAGATAATCACAAATAACTCCTGCGTCTTCACTGTGGCGGCAGTTGTGGTCTCCGATGTTTTGTCTGACACAGTCAGCCAGGGACCGTTCATTTCCTGTACACTTCACGTTATCCATATGGATGGGTCCTTCCCCTTCCCCAAAATACGCCATGCTCCTTGCTCTGGCTGGGCCCCTGGAAACAGAGCATTCTTGAGGATGTGGAGAGTCAGTCAATCATACATTTGAATAAATCACAACATACACTCTCATCCAAGTATATTTCTTAACTTTCATATATTAATATTAGCATCTATATGTGCTAAAAAATTATTTCATGACTATCAAAAAAAAAGCTTGAGAGGTAATAACTATACATTCTTTGTTATCATATTCCACGGCTTCTTGATTACATCTTAATTTCTAATAAGAAAGTCGCATGTCAAAAATTTATGATAGTCTTAAACTCTAGTTAAAGCAGGAAAAAAAATCTTCTCAAAAATATCTACTCTATTCCAGACCATAATACTCTCTTAAAATTGGTTTCCAAGAAAATTATGCTGCTACTGCTGCTAAGTCACTTCAGTCGTGTCTGACTCTGTGTGACCCCATAGACGGAAGCCCACCAGGCTCCCCTGTCCCTGGGATTCTCCAGGCAAGAACACTGGAGTGGGTTGCCATTTCCTTCTCCAATGCATGAAAGTGAAAAGTTAAAGTGAAGTCGCTCAGTCATGTCCGACCCTCAGCGACCCCATGGACTACAGCCTTCCAGGCTCCTCCGTCCATGGGATTTTCCAGGCAGGAGTACTGGAGTGGGGTGCCATTGTCTTCTCCGAAGAAAATTATGAGAATTAAATAATTACCTAGGGAGCTAAGAATTTTTAAAGCCCACTTTAGAAGTAAAAACGCACAATTTTCAACTGAAAAAGAGAAAACCAGGAACCATAGTTAAGAAGGCAGAATTACTTTGGGTATATCACTTTTCTTTGGTTTCTCTCTTTTTTTAATAATATATTACTTCTTATTAAATATCCAAATACAAAATTTTCAGTGAAGTATTTCAAACTAACACCATATTCAAAACTCAGTTCCTGTTAATGACATGATTATGAATGGCCAAGTTTTAATGTTTGAATTATAGGAAAATTATCCTTGTAACTTCAAATTAGGGAAAGATTTGTTAAAAAAAATAAAGCATAGATGGTATACCTTAAATTAAAAGACTGATAAGCTCAACAAAAATTTAAAAATGCCACTTCACTAAAAACCACCAAAGGAAAGTGAAAAGATAAATTTTAAAGTTGATGAGTATGTATACTATATATATATGTGTGTGTGTGTGGTGTGTGTGTGTGTGTGTGTTGATGAATGCATTCTCTAACAGAGGGAAATAGCATACAATATACAAATAACTCAAATTTCATTTATAAAATAAAAAACCAGCAACCAATAGAAAAGCAGGAGAGTTTTAAATCAAAAGAAACTGTCTTATTAAAAATGACAATATAGACCAGATTGCTAATATTAAAATACTTTCTACTTAGTTAGGATAAGGTTATTATACTTTCCTTATAGTTATGCAAGGAACTCAGGCAAAGTAGTTTATTGATATAGATTATCTGAGGAATTTGCTTGAATAATCCCCTTTCAGCTGAGACCTGGCCTCACAGGCTTGTAGCTGGCAGTACATTCATTTCAAAAATGTTCCCTAAAATTTCTTCTGTATTAGTGATGGCTACTCTGACATAAATTGCAAATAAAAATAAGATATAACCCATTAGAAATACTTACAGTCATGGAAGATCAAACAGGCAACTTTAAAGTTACTCTTTAATTCTTTCTACATATAAAACTTTCAATAGTTGCATAAGTAAAAAATGCTCATTGTATCAAGTTTGCAAAATAAAAGCATTAAAAAACCCCAACAACACACTGCTAGCATTTGGCACACATTTATGGGGAAAATATTAACTACAATTTTTAATTGTTAAAAAAAACTCATTGTACAGACTAGTGGATCTCAAACTAAGTGGATGATTCTTATGAAGGTGGTTCTGCATCAAATTTCAGTGTAGGGGAAAAAAAAAGCTTATTGTCTTACTGTTGCACATTTATTTTAAAATTTTTATAGGTTTTACAAGTATATACATTCTTATATATTAATCTTTGTGAACAGCTTAAATTTCTTCCCAGAAGTGAAATTTTTTATTCAACAGATATAAACATTTCTTAAGATTCTGGATATATACATTGTTTCATGTAAGACAAGTCTTTGGAAAGCAAATTATGCATATGAAATATGTATAATAAAATATAACCTATTTAAAGGAAAGGTAGGAGAAGGCAATGGCACCCCACTCCAGTACTCTTGCCTGGAAAATCCCATGGATGGGGGAGCCTGGTGGGCTGCAGTCCATGGGGTCGCTAGGAGTTGGATATGACTGAGCGACTTCACTTTCAATTGTCACTTTCATGCATTGGAGAAGAAGATGGCAACCCACTCCAGTGTTCTTGCCTGGAGAATCCCAGGGACAGGGGAGCCTGGTGGGCTGCCATCTCTGGGGTCGCACAGAGTCAGACGTGACTGAAGCGACTTAGCAGCAGCAGCAGCAGCAGCAAAGGAAAGGTACTTTTCTGATTTACTTTGTACATCACAGTTCTGATCTGTCTGGAATTTATTTCTGTTAATATTAGTGAAGGATCTAACTTTATTTCAGTCCCTAAAGTAACTGTCCTAATAACTCTTCCTGCTGACTTAAAGGGCATTTTTATTTCCTTATTTATCATGCTTGTAAGTATACAAGCCACTTCTCGGTCTTTATAGTTCAATAATTCTACATATTAAAATTACCTTTGGGCGCCTTTAAATTATAGCACAATCTGAACCCCACTGGATGTCAATTAAAGTAGAATTAAGATGTTAAGTAAAGAGGGAGTGGGGCCAGGCCTGGGTAATATTTTTTATGTCCAAAGTGATTTCCATGCACAACCAAGGCTATTAACCATCACTGACCTCTTTGCCTATTCCTGTGCCAATTTCACATAGACTTGATTTCAGATGAATTTGGAAGTTAAGCCCTTCTCCCCATCCACCATACAAACCAAGAAAAACAAAGACTTCGATGAGGAGAGCATTTACTGTACAGATTAATTTCTATTTTGTCTTCCCATTCAGAGTTGTGGAGTATCATAAAGTCTTACAGCTTCTGTAAAAATTTACTAATAGCTTTTTTTAACATAGACCTCAATTTTTGTGAAGTTTATTCCTTGAACTTTTTTGAGTTTTGTACCTTTTATAAATGACATTTAAAAAAATTTTCTACTTAGCATATAGGAACATTATTGCTTTTTAAAAAATATTTATATTTCATATGTTACATTAATAAACACTAGTTCTAGTGTCTTTTCAGATGATCCTCCTAGGTTTTCTAGGTGGACATTGCATTATTCATATAACAATTCTGGCTTTTAAAAAATTCCAATACCTCAGTTCTTAATGATTAGTGGAAACTCCAGATAATACTGAGTCATTGCAGTAAAAACAGGCACACTTATTTGTTCCTATTTCATGCTTGTTTGTGATAATAGAGTTAAGGTAGTTTTACTCTATTCTTAGCATCCTAGGAGATATGAGACAAGAATACTGATTTTTATCATGTAGTTTTTCAACATTATTATGATAATCATATATGTTTTCATTTATAGACAACACACCAAAATACATTAAATTGAATGCTTCAGCTGAACTACTCTCATATTCTTACAGAAAATTTGAGTGATATTGTTCTTTTAATATACTGCTGATAAATTCATTAATATTTTGTTTAGAATTTTTAATATAGATTCATGAGTTTTCTTTTGTGTATGAATCCTTGTCTAGACTTAAAATCAAATTATATTAACTTCATAAAGTGAATGGAAAGATTTTCATTTCTTTTTTTTTTTGCTGTACAACAACTTTTATATTAATAACTCAGGAGCCATCTGTGTCTTAAAGACTGGCCAAAACGCTTCAGCAAAAAGTCAACAGTCAGTTCTCCTGTCATTAGTAATTTACTTTAATTTATTTGGGTTTTCTATCTTTTGTATCAAGTGTAAAAATTTTTTGTTTTGGCTCGAGTTTTTAGGTTTTTCTTTTTTCTTTTTTCTTTTTTTTTGGCTATGCTGCATGGCTTGTGGTATCTTAGTTCCCCAACCAGGGCTTGAACCTGGGCCACCGCAGTGAAAACACCAAGGCCAAACCACTGGACTGCCAGGGAATCCCCTTGACAATTATATTTTTTGCTGAAATGTACAGTTTCCTAGATAATTGTTCATTTCATCCAGATGTGCAAATTCATTGGCTAAAAGTAAGTTTATAGTATTTTACAATTTTTATCCCTCTGTATCTGTGCTTATATTTCTTCTCTCTAATGTTTACTTATATTCTCTTTTTCTTAATCAGAATTGCCAGAAATTGTTATCTCATTAATCTTTTTTTAAAAATGGAAATAATTGCTGATAAGTGCCTGTGTAATGAAGAGCAATTTGAAATTCAAATAGCCATAATTTGAAGAAAATTGAAAATTAATAACATCCTGAAACTAATATCCAAGATGATTCCCATCAGTTTTGGGTGTGACGATGACCAAAGGGAGAAAGCAAACAACGCTAAGCTAAATGTCTTGATATTTTTCAAGAAGGGGAAATTACAGATAATTTGTGAAATTGGTAAGAAAATATCTGAATATCTTTGCTAAAAATTTAAACAGAATTTCTAGTAAAACAAGAATGCTGAAATTTCAGACAATTAGAGATAGCAAAGAAAGAATATTAGATTGCTTGTGAATCGAAAGCCAGAAGGTCATACAAAGAACCAAAAATAAAGCATGATAGATAGCATAAAAGTAGATGACAGGTGGAAGTAAACATGTTGAAAATAAAATTAGACTCATTAAATAAACCAAAAGGATGATTTCTTAGCAATTTACCAATCAATGCACAAACTAAAGAGAATGTACCATTTTAGATATATTAACAAGTATATTAGAACTAGAGAACATTTTAACTAATAAAAGTACATAATTAAAGACATTCTCAAAGATATAGTGAAATCTAATACATTTTTCTTTGACTTAAAAAATAATTAAAGACTGTGTCACCTATAGGGACTTCTGGATTACAAGCATGAAATAATTCATAACTGATAATTTCAGTGAGACAATAGGCTCTAATACATGAGTCTTTAAACTGAGACCTGGGTTTGATCCCTGGGTTAGGAAGATCCCCTGCAGAAGGGAAAGGCTACCCACTCCAGTATTCTGGCCTGGAGAATTCCATGGACAGTCCATGGGGTCGCAGAGAGTCAGACACGACTAAGCAACTTTCACTTCACTTCACTTCACTTCACTTCAACTGAGTATCAAGCACTCCTGGGAGTAGATGATGATTTTCCAAGAAATCTGGCAACTGATACATAGATCATCAAAATCCATGTGTATTCTCTCCTAAAACTGGTCTTGTTAAGTCAAGATCAACTTCTCTTTCAAAATTTCCCTTTTCCCACTACACAAAAAAAAAGGCATGCCTTTCACTCAGCCAATCCAACCACAGTGCATTGCTCCAAGATTTAAAAGCCTCTGAAGTCGCCAAAAGAACAGTTCAAAACAAACGATAGCAATGAAGCCTCCTGTTATCCAAGGACCCAAACCCCAACCCCATCGGTCTAGGAAATGAGAGCTTTTGTCAACTTTTCTTTCCTGTGTTGTTTTTAATTAGTTGTGTACCAGAAATCATAAAATCCTGAGAGCAACTTGTTAGAAGAATTTAATTTTTCTCTATCTCACTCTCTGCATGTGTACACACACACAGTTTTTAAAATATAGTAACATTAGGATTCTGTGGGGAAAGAAAATTTAAACTAAAATTTCAAGGAGAAAAAGGAACTATGTAAAATTTGTGAAGGTCAAAGAAGGACTTATTCATGTATTTTTTAAATGAATGACAGTATCAAAACACTATACTTATGTTTTACTGGATATAATTAAAAGAATGATGTAATTTCAACTTTTAAATGTCATATACAAATATGCCAGAAATTAAACTCTTTGCAGCTATTTAAACATAAGATTAAAAATTAGATATAGTTAGTTTTAGGTCTCTATTAAGGCAATAGGGATGGGCTTCCCAGGTAATGTTAGTGGTAAAGAAGCTGCCTGCCAGTGCTAGGAAACGTAAGAGACGCGGGTTCAATCCCTGGGTAGAGAAGATCCCCTGGAGGAGGGCACGGCAACCCACTCCAACATTCCTGTCTGGAGAGAGGTATGGTATTGCTGTCATGGACAGAGGAACATGGTGAGCTACAGTCCATAGGGTTGCAAAGAGTTGAGCACGACTCAAACAACTGAGCACACAGGCAAAGCAATAAGGACACACCCTTTGAAAATTCTTTTAAGGGATATAACTCCAATAAACACAAAGTGCAAGAGCAATGTCATATTGAAGCATGCACTAATGGAATCACGCAAAGTTCGAAAAGAATGCAATCTCCATCATGGCTATTTAGTCCTAACGAGGTTAGCTGATCGCAACACATTCTCTCTCAACCCTCTAAAAACAATGTGCTCATATGCTAGACTTTGTCAGACATTATGTAATACACCATTAAAGAGTGTGTTTTACTTTCGGTCACTCTAAGTGCATCTATATTAGTTACCACTCACGTTCCTGATTTTTATTACTTCATTTCTGTTTCTTACATTATGAAAAAGCTAATGCTATTTTGATTCTCAGTGTTTCCAAGTACTAACCCTCAAGTGCAATATAGCTGGTGGGGGACAGTTCTCTGGTATTCTTATTAAGAAACCTCTTCTGACATCTTCAAAGCTTTCTGGATTGATTTCTACAACTAAATGCTTTATTAAAGATTTTTAATAATTCAAAGTAGACATGGGGGAAAAAATCCCCTATTCTAATCACATGCTTATTTATAAATTCTTATAGGAAATTCTATCTCCTCTCAGTGGGAAATTATAAAAACAAGTATATGTTCAAATATATGTAGACTGATCAAAAGCTGAACGATCCTCTTCTAAATATCATTTGATGGCAAATTGTAGCTTGTACACTAGAAGATGACCATCCACTTTGTCATAGTAACATTAAATTACTGATTTATGTATTAAGCTTTATTTTAGAAACAACTATAAACTAAGGGGCTTCCCTGGTGGTTTAGTGGTAAAGAGTCTGCCTGACAATGCAGGAGACATGGGTTTGATCCCTGATCCCGGAAGATTCCACATGCCAAAGAGCAAATAAGCCCCTGAGCCACAACTATCGAGCCTGTGCTCTGGAACCCGGGAGCCACGACTGAGGCCACATGCTGCAACTACTGAAATCAATGCACTCTAGAGCCTGTGCTCCACAACAGGAGAAGCAACCACCACGAGAAGCCCACACACCACTGCTAGAAAGCAGCCCCGCTCGCCGCAGCTAAAGAAAGCCTGCACCACACAGGCCCAGCACAGCCAAAAATAAATAAATGCTTTAAAAAATAAAAACTATCACTTTCACTTTTCACTTTCACGCATTGGAGAAGGAAATGGCAACCCACTCCAGTGTTCTTGCCTGGAGAATACCAGGGATGGGGGAGCCTGGTGGGCTGCCGTCTATGGGGTCGCACAGAGCGGACACAACTGAGGCGACTTAGCATCAGCAGCTAGAAGCAATGGCTCAGTATTTCCTAACTTAATGTTCACAGTGACTGTACAAATAACAAGAACCAACTGCAAATAACAAGAACTACTGCAAATAACAAGAACCAATTGTAATTTCAGCAAAAGCAGAATCCCTTATAAGGCTACTGTGTTGCGACATAAATCACAGAGAACAGGTTAATACCTTTGGCTGACAGAAGCATTGTTATGAATATTGTTGTTTTTGTTTAGTCGCTAAGTTCTGTCCAACCCTTTTGCGATCCATGGACTGTAGCTGGCCAGGCTCCTCTGTCCATGAGATTTTCCAGGTAAGAATACTGGAGTGGGTTGCCATTTCCTTCTCCAGTGTTATGAATAATCAAGAGTTATTTGACTATTTGTTATTAGGTAAAAGCTACATTTCTTAAGTAACATCATGTATATGTCTTGTAAGAGTATAGAAAAATTTAAACAGACTCCGTATTTCTTTACCATTCTCAATCAAGTCAGCATGCTGCCAGTATTTTCAACTGAATCATAAATACTAATTTTATACAAGAACAAGAGTAAAAAAATCACAAATTTTGTAAAGCAACCATCCCAAATAATTAGGTTTTCTTACTTGTAGCCAAGCTGTCGACAGATCACAGTTGCATCCTTATCAGTCCACCCATCATCACAAACTGTTCCCCACTGGCCATTGATAAAAACCTCCACTCGTCCTTCCTTCTTATTTTCTCCATCCATCAGTCTGATTGGAAAACCTAAGTCGCGAGTTAAAAGTAATACTCATTATTACTTTTATAAGAGCCAAAACAAGCAAACTGATGTTAAAGCATCAGAGACTTTATAAAATAGTATTTGCTTTTAAAATGAGCTAAATATTAAATGGACAGTGAGAGAGAGGACATACCAATTTAGAAAAAAAAAAATTTTATCCACTTTTGCAATATCTTTTGAAGCCTTGAGGTCAGAGTGCTTATCTTGCTCAACTTTATATTCCCAGCACTTGAGACAGTGCCTGGCATTATAGAGTACACTGGAGTGGGTTGCCATTTCCTTCTCCAATGCATGAAAGTGAAAAGTGAAAGTGAAGTCGCTCAGTCGTGTCCGACCCTCAGCAACCCCATGGACTTCAGCCTTCCAGGCTCCTCCATCCATGGGATTTTCCAGGCAAGAGTACTGGAGTGGGGTGCTATTGCCTTCTCCGAGAGCACACATTACATCTGTTTATTGAATAAATGAATATATAGCACTGTAAAACTGTGTATGATCTTATTACCTCTAACTTCTAGTTAGTAAAAGACATTAACTTAGAATTGTTTTTGTTCTACATCTACTCACTTATCCATCAACATACCTAGAAATTATATTCCAAAGCTAGTATTTTTAAGAAGAATTTTTAAATATACTTTAGGATGCATGAGTAACTTGAAAGATGGAAGAGAAGGAAAAAAAAAAATGGAAGCAACTAATAAGGACAATTTCCATCTCAGGCTTCCTATTTACTATTGATTCCCAAGGAAGGGCTTAAGTCATAAAAATCATTAAAGATGTAAAAGTTGAGAAACTGATCTCTAGCAAACTGGGCATTTATCTGAATTATGCAAAAGAAATGACTTGTAGAGTTTTCACACATCTGTATGGACACCAATAAATATGGTTTTGTTTAATTAAAAGCCCTCATTATGGCTTGCATACTGCCTGGGGTTGAATTGTGAAGCCATTAGAATGGGCTCTAATCCAATTTGTACACAGAGATACACAGAAGGAAGATGTTGTGAAGAGAAAGAGGGAAAAAACAGCCACCTACAAGCTGAGGAGAGAGGCCTGGAACAGATCTTCCCCTCCCAGTCCTCAGAAGTACCCAACCATCGCGCACACCTTGATTTTGGTCTTCCAGATTCCAGAAGTGTGAGACAATAAATACCTGTTGTTTAAGCCACTCAGTGTGTGATTTGTTACAGTAGTCCAAGCAAACTAATACACTTTCTTTACATTATCTAGTTACTAGAAGGGTCTCCAGCTTGCGCCTCTAAGATTGATAAGGATTCAAAGAATACCATCCAACATGGTGAAATTATCAGAACCTAAGGAGGTGACGTAAGCAGCTAATAAACCAAGTATCATTCAATATGTGTTCAACCCCATGTATGTAATCTCTAGATGACATTTTTTAACTGAAAGGAAACACAGCTGGCAAGATAGACACATCCTACTTTGATTCCTCAAATTCTTCTTTGTTGCCCCAGAGTTGCTGGCTCTCTAATCTCTGATCATACTCACTTCATGGAACAGGCATCATAGTGGAATCAATACAGCAAAGTCAAAATAACAACCTTCTCTATGCGTTGTTTACATTAGCTAGAAAATTTTTGTGATAGGCATGTTACAAAACACAATATATTTAAAACTTTACATTTCTTATTATTGTACCTGAAGTTTAGGGAGTCTTTGCAAGAGGAGCAAGGGGAAAAGTGATTCTCAAAGAAAAACTTTAAAGAGATGAAATTCTTCAGTTTTTGATTTTTACACTTTTTAGATCTTTGGTGCAAAATTAAGAAATCATACACACATGGAATTAGATCTCCACATTCCATCCTAGTTGTTTTATGGGCAGTTTTTCACATTCCATAAAAATAAAAATGATAAAGTATTTTTAAAGCCTAAGTTGCATACTTTGTAAAAATAATACACACAATATTTCTGAACCTAATTTTAGCCACTCATTTTATTAAATCATTGGATTTTTGATGCTTGAAGGGAAACTGAATGACAGAAACTATTCTATTAATACCACCTCACTAAGTTCTTTTTGTTGTAGCAATAATAACATACATGATTTATTTCTAAAATCTTAAAATGCTTGGGAAAACTAAACAGAGTATATAGTACCTTTCATTATATATCTCAAACTCTGATTACAACAGAGTTTTCTTTATTTCAATTTTCCTATAAAACTGATTTAATACATTATTTTTAAGAAAATAATATTTTTCCTAAAAGAAAGATAAAATCTAGCATAAAAGTAGAAGTTGAACTTTATACTGTAAAATTCAGAGACAATGAAGTGTAAAAGATATCTCTGTTAAGATTTAATACTCTGAACTTTAGAATTAATGCAGTAGTGGTGGAGAGTAGTCTTAGGGCAATCAGGGCAAATAAGTTTGAGATAGGATGTGGAAAATTTGGTAATTAATAAACTTATTTAAATTTTTAAAAAAGAATGCAATATTAAAATAAGAAATCTACATATTTACCATCCCACAAATTTTCCCCAACTAACATAGGCATTAACTAACTACATTTGTACTAAATCACCTTTACTGACCTAGAATATTGTTTTTGAGCATTCCATCTACCACACACCTAAAATTAGGAAGTGTCTACTGAACTACTACTAATTTTGAGAAAAGTTTCATTCACAATTAAAGTTAAGGTCAATGAGTTGCCTTTAAACAGGTGAATACTCTAATAGTCTAACAGCTCTTATCATAGTGCCAGAGAAGTGAAAAAACTAAATTGTTTTTAAACTGCACCATTCCACGATCTCTTTGCAGTCCTTTTTGATAACTGGGAAAGTAATGATCTCTTTGGATGAATACATGGTAACCTGATTCTATTGCAAAAGAATAATTTGGCTCAGATATAATGTTTTTTGGACAAATGAACAGTTAATATATTACCAAAATTAGGACCAAAGAATTCATAATAATCTCATATTAATAATTATCACCCTGAACTTTTTTAATTTTTTAAAAATATAGCTATCAATATAATCTTAGAAAATTTAAGATTTTAAGGAAATTGAAAGGATTAGTTGTCCTAACTGTATGTGTATATTTAACCACACAGGTCTTCAGAGAACTGAGACTGTAGTATTTGGTATGCTTCCCGGGTGGCACCAGTAGTAAAGAACCCACCTGGCCAATGCAGGAGAGAAAAGAGACGGGGCGGGGGGTTGGGGGGTGATCCATCCCTGGGTTGGGAAGATCCCCTGGAGGAGGGCATGGCCAACCCACTCCAGTATTCTTGCTTGGAGAGCCCCATGGACAGAGAAGCCTGGCAGGCTATAGTCCAAAGGGTTGTAAAAAGTCAGACACGACTGAAGTGGCTTAGAACACATGCATAGTATTTATAATACTTCATCACATGGAGTACTGATGGATTATGCCTGAATAGATCACTCCATGATCCAAATACCTGCTATCTGGGGCTAAGAGTTTCCATTTCTAGCAAACAGGCTCTCTGTCTCCCAACCACATGTAATTATTCATCACATAATCCTAAAGGGTCATAAATCCTTTATAGGAAGAAAGAAGCAAGGGAGGAGATCAAACAGAAATAATTTAAAATATGACCTATGAGGGACAGGGTAAAATGCTGTATTTCTACCTGGTATCATTAGTGCTAGATTAGTGGAGTACATCACTATGATCCCCCAGGTCAGAGTACAATGGGGAATCAACATACACTTTGACAAATTAAAGTATGCGTGCTGAACTGCGTGCTCAGTAGTGTCCCACTCTTTGTGACCCTGTGGACTGCAGTCCGCCAGGCTCCTCTATCTGTGGAATCTTCTAGGCAAGAATACTGGAGTGGGTTGCCATTTCCTTCTCCATTTCCTTCCCAACCCAGGGATCAAGCCCACATCTCCTGCATACGGCGTCCTGCTTGCTCCTGTCACTGAGGTAGCCTCTTGGGCTGAGAGGAGAGGACAGGGATTCACAGCAGGCAAACGCCAGGGCCCGCCGCACCTGCCTTGCTGGGCCGAGGGCTCACGGGCGACCGGCGGTCCTAGTAAGGGGCTCCGGGCCAGCACTGCGCCTGCAGCAGGCTCTCCATGAAGGCCGGGTAGTCCAGGTTCCACCCTGAGTCCTCTGCGGTGCGAGGGGTGCCCACCCGAGGGCGCTTGGTGGCCTTCACCTCCTCTCCGGAGAAGATGCTCTCCTGTGGGGCCCCTGTGCTGACCGACAGCTGGGACCAGACCCTCTTGGGGAGCTTCTCATCCAGGGTGAGGATGTCACCACACTTCACCATCAGCTGGGACCCATCCTCGAACTCCACCTGGTAGATGTGACTGGTCACAGAGGAAATGAATTTGACCCTGTAGAGGTTGCCGTTAGTCCACCGGAGCTCCACAAACTCGCCCTCAGGTGGCGGGCCCAACCGGGCTCAGTCTCTACTAGTGATGCTCTCTGGATACAGGTTGTCACTATAGGATCCGTCATCAAAGCTCACTTCGTAGAAGGTCTGTGTGGTGGTGCCGACGACGCGGCACCAGTAGTAAAGCCCGTTGCGGTTCTTGGTGATGACCACCAGGCCCAGGGACACGGCCCTCATGACCTGGACGTTATGGCCCCCCGACTTGTGCTTGAAGCAGGTGATGGAGACGATGTAGGGCCAGTCATCCGGCTCCATGAGGATGCGGGCGGCGTGGGCGCAAGTCACGTGGAAGGAGGTGGCACATTACCACTGTGCCACCAGGGAATAGTTAATACTGTGGAATTCAACACATCCCATTGTTTTATAATATGAAGATTCCAGCTTCAGAGTCTCAAAACAGGAAGATATAAAAGGGGCTGACTCAAGCTTGAGATGAGACTTAAGGACCACCAGTGATTATTTCAACATTTATGTACCAAAAAATACAGTATAGATACAAACAGAGCTATGGTAAAGTCCTGGCAAGTCTTCTGAATATCTCCCTCTATACTTTTCATTCATATTTATTCGGGCTCCCCATCAGATGTTAAGTCTGTCAAGGATATATAGTAGTTGCTCTCTGCTCACAAAAGGACCTTTATCTAAGAATATTTAAGGTCTTCCCTGTAGCTCAAATGGTAAAGAATCTGCCTGCAATGCAGGAGACCCAGGTTGGACCCCTGGGTCGGGAAGATCCCCTGGAAAAGGAAATGGCAACCCACTCCAGTATTCTTGCCTGGGACAGAGGAGCCTAGCAGGCTACAGTCCATGGGGTCAAACAAGTTGGACACAACTGAGTGATTAACACTACACATGAATATTTTAGACTGTTAGGTGAGCTAAGTACCTTTTATCTGACTATAAGTCTGAAGAAATTTGGAATGAGGGCCAAAATAAGTGATGCTAATGGGTTTCTTAGTAACAGGATATCTTAGAAAGATAGGTGGGCTGTTTACTCCAATGAATCCACCTTGGAGTCCAGTGAGAAACTTGAAAGATCTATGTTAGGACACAGCAGTGGCTGGCTGACAAGCAATGATTGACAAGGCCTCAGGACTAAAGACAAATGAATCATGGAGGGTGGGAAAGAGACCTATTGTTTTGTTCTGATTTATTTTCAATCCTTTCTCAAATAGTTCGTTAGAATTCAAGCTAAATGAGAGGCAGAATAGGTAACTAATCAGTTGGGGAATGGACATTGCAGTTTCTTTCTTCCATCTTTCAGATACATGAGAAACGGAGGCTGATGGGTAGAGAAAAATTAGGAGTAAAATTTTGTAATATTGGTGGAAAGACTCAAAAGACTATTTTTCTCTGAAATAAAATTACTAAAAATTAGAGCATCTAGGAAAATAGACTTTTTGAAAAGCCAGAGACCAGTGGCTAGACGTGCGGTGGCTACTGGAATATGAATACTCTAGAGCTGTGGCAGGACCTCACCCAGGGAGAATCTGAATCCGTTCCCGCCGGGGTAGCAGGAGATGCCAACATCTTCCCGATGGCTGCAGTCATGACTTCCCCAGGGTCTCCGCGAACACTGAAGGAAACTGGCTTCCTTTCCCGAGCAACTGACCCCATCCAGCCATATGGGTCCCATGCTCTCTTCAAAGTGGTTTGCAGAGGCTTGTTTGCCATATCTGTGGCAATAAAACAAACATCATGCACACAACTGCTGTCTCTTGTTTCAAGGAACCACAAACCATAAAACAAGCAACCTCATTAAGTGTCATGACTTCAGAGGGTAAGTATTTGTTCTTTCTCCTATCCTGAGAACTCAGTTCTAACAGTAGTGTTCACTACATCACATATTTTCATGATCTTAACAATGTTTGATTGATTGAATGGGTAACGAGTAGATAATTAATCCTATTCCCCCAACCATTCTTGTGTTTTGTCTACAATTTAACCCACCATCCAGAGAGAATGCAGACAGATAAATGTCAAATTCCTGACCGTGGAAATAACACAGTGCACCAGAAAATGAGAACTCTTGTATCAGCCTCTGAAAGCCTTCTGAGTGCATTTGATATCATTAGCTCTCTAAGCCCCTTTCCTATCCTGTCTTCCAAAATAAACCGTGTGAGGAATTTCCTGGAGGTTCAGTGGTTAGGATTCCACACTTTCACTGCCAAGGGCTGCAGGTTCAATTCCTGGTAGTGGAACTAAAATACTGAAAGCTGCATGATGCAGTCAAAGAAAACATATAAACAAAAAATAAAAACAAAATGTATGTATTGGTTTAGTGATTTCTCAAGAATCATTCCAATCCATGATGAAACCTGGATTTTAACCCGTCAAAATCAGAGTAATAACAGTGCTTTTTATAAGGTTACATAAATCTGACTTTTTAAACTTTCATGAATTATATTTGTGTTTCAATTGACTTTATTTGTAACACTGCCCTACTGAAAAAGCCTAAGTGTATTATAATATATATACACACTGTAGAAATAGGAAGGATCCACAAAATTAAAAATTAGCAAATAAGTCAATCTCTACCTTCATTCATCTTCTCCCCAGTTTGGTTCTTTTGTTCTGTAAAATTCAAACAAGCCTCCAGAAATCCCTGGGCTAAAAGATATCTGAAGTGTCTTTCAATTGGTCTATATAAATAATTAAACTCTAACTCATAAATTTTATGTTAGCCACTTCCATTCATTTTACTATTTCTGTATTAAAAATATGAAGAGATCTTTCGGTCTGAAAGATGAATGTTCCTAATTTTTTCCCATGCACTTATTTATTAAATTTACTTAACATGATGAACATTTCAATAAATTAAAACAAGGCAACTTTCAATGTCATTCTAAGACCTCTATTTTGCTTACTGATCAATTCTTAGCTAGAAAAGTAATTATCCTAAATTCCATACTGCTATCACTTTCAACTTACACCAGGTTTCCACAAAATGCAGCAATCTGATTACATCCGTTCATATCAATTATGTAAGAGACAGAAGAGGCCATTTTGCTTTGGGATTTCGTTTGTATGACAAAACCCAGAGTTCACCCTCTTTTTCACTCCAAAACAGCATTCTCTTTCAGAAACTCCTCTGTAAACTAAAATGTAACTGTAGCAGGTGCCTGTTCTACCTTCTAACACAATCATTTAGAATTTTAACAAATACTGAGAACACTTTCAGAACCATTAAGTTCTGGTACTCTGTATATGCAAGAAAAACTTAATGTATCTGTGAAACAAAATAAATAAAAAATGGAGGAAAAAATCAGCATTTATTCAATTGTTTTCACTAATAAGGCAAAATATGAGAACAGTAAACAACAGTATGTTTGAATTTTTCTAAACTTGTGAAAATGGGATACAGTTCTCAGACTAACAGAGATTTACTCAGATGAAATGGCATTTTAAAGTAATTCTTATTAATTAAACATCAATATTTATTTGGCTAGCATGTCATAGCCCTTGATCTCATAATTATAATTAACTGCACTGCCCATGAAAATTCAAAATATTTGTCAATCGCATACATCTATACCTTTTGATGTTTTTATTTACAACAGGAAAATTTAAACTAATTTAAATATTAAGTAAATTATAGTATGAACATCATCAGTTTTGTTATTAAAAATTATGACTACAGTAATATAAAGTTTAAAAAGTGAATAGTAAAATTATATATTTACTACTAGAGCTGTTACAAAGTTATACACAAGTTTTAATAACAGAAAAATTAGGGGTAGTTTTTTATTTTCTCTTTTTTCCAAATCTCTAAAATTTTATATTACTTTTACAACTTTAAAAACATGTTTAAACATAGCTTGAATGTTTAGCTTGAATGAAAGCATATTTTTAAGTTTTAATATTTGCAATTAATTCTATCTCAAGCTGAAATAATATAATTTTGCTTATTTCTTTTAAACATGAGACAATTACTTCAAGTATGACATAGAAATATGGAAAATAAGAAAGAATGGGCATTCATGGGCCTCATTCAGATATTAGCTCAAAGGCATCATTTGCAATTACTTCAAGCAACTTAGGTCTTTACTCTGGAATGCATTATGTGTGTGACATGAAATATATTGCTCAAAGTGTGATACTCAGTTTTTAAGAGAATGAGGTCAAGGGTGAGTTCAAAAGGTCATCTCATGACAAGAAAGCTGTTTTTCTCAAATAAAAGTGATAATTATCATCACATTATGAGAAAGGAAATAATGTAATACCAAAGAATTTGACATTGGACTTCTCTGCAATTTTAAACACAGTGATGTTATTACTAACAACATCCAATAGTAGCAATGCATCAGAATAAAACTGATCATTCACAGCACACAGTCTCACTTAAATAGACAAAACAGGACTTCCATGGCTCCAACCAGTTATTCAAGAAGAAGGGTGGTGGCAGGAAAGGCAAGTGAGATAAATAGTAAGATATGGATGGGTATTTATCATCAAAGAGAATGTTATTGTTTTTTAATTGCTGAACTTCCATATATAGATAGGTAGATAAGAGGGGTAGGAAGGTAGGTAGAATAGACATGTAGATAATGATTGAGAATATATATTGTTAGTATTATAGACATTACAAGTAAGGGTAACAAAATAAGACTTCTAAAAATAGAGTTTGGCATTTAGCTATCTTGTATCAATAGATCTTACTTAAATCCCAGCTGTCGGCAAACCACATAGGTATTAAGATCAGTCCAGCCGTCATTACAGACAGTCCCCCACTGTCCCCTGTGATACACCTCCAGGAGACCCTCGTGGCTGCCTTTACCACCTGCAAGTCTGATGACGCCATCTGCGACAAGAAGGAAACACGGAGGCTGAGCAAATAATGACCAGAAAAAGGCAGAGCAACATTTTAATTTCATGAGAAATACCATCCTACCCAGATCTCTCTCTAGGCCTTTTTTTTTAACTCCTACTAGAATTGTCCTTGTTAGCTCTGACAGTAAAGAGTCTGCCTGCAGTGCTGGAGACCTGGGTTCAATCCCTGGGTCAGGAAGATCCCCTGGAGAAGGAAACGGCACCCCTCTCCAGGATTCTTGCCTGGAGAACCCCATGGACAGAGGAGCCTGGCAGATTACGCTCCATAGGGTTGCAAAGAGTCGCTCACAGCTGAAGCGACTAAGCACACAAGCATAGACCTGTGCTCAGTGATTTGAGGTCATTACCGGGATTGCTCTTGAACAAAGTCATAGCACATATCTGTCCTAACAAAACACTTCCCTTTTATTTGTACTCCTATGTCTAAGTAGAAAAATATACTCTGATATAATTCCAAAGTAATTATTTAGATTTCTCCAGATTAAATACGTGGGAAATTTCTTATAGGTTTAATCTCCTTAAGTATGAGCAACATTTGTCATTTAAATTTAAAAAGTATAAAAACACAGTAACTTGGAAATAGCTGAAAAATTTAACTGTGAATGAAAAAATACTGAACTAGGAAGACAGAATAAGCTATTCTTGTTGAAGAGTGATCAATCGTGTCAAAGTATTTATTATTATTCCTTAGGCATTCATAAAGGATTCCCTGGTGGCTCAGATGGTAAAGAATCTACCTGGAATGTAGGAGACCCAGGTTCAATTCCTGGGTTGGGAAGATCCCCTGGAGAAGGGAATAAGAACTGGGGTGCAGGTTTTGCCTTTGTTCTTTTGTTGATAATACAAATCTAAATTTGAGTCTTCTGAAATTAAATGAATACTTAATTCCCAGAAAATCCTGTAAAAAGCTTCTAAGCAGATACACAATATAATAAATTCATTTCCCAAAAAGTATAAGAGGCTATTTCCATTGAAAATAACCCAAACACTGTCCCTCCTCCCAAATGAAATATATAAATAATCTTGGGGGAAAGTCATCCTTTTCATGAATCTCTGGGATCATTCAAAGTAAATTAAGGTCTCCTAGCAATAGCATGGGAGAAGGCAATGGCACCCCACTCCAGTACTCTTGCCTGGAAAATCCCATGGACAGAGGAGCCTGGTAGGCTGCAGTCCATGGGGTCACAAAGAGTCGGACACGACTGAGCGACTTCACTTTCACTTTTCACTTTCATGCATTGGAGAAGGAAATGGCAACCCACTCCAGTGTTCTTGCCTAGAGAATCCCAGGGACGGGGGAGCCTGATAGGCTGCCGTCTCTGGGGTCGCACAGAGTCGGACATGACTGAAGCGACTTAGCAGCAGCAGCAACAGAATCATTATTAATGTAAAATTTCACTGTTTGCAAAGCATTGTTACACCTGTTAGCTCATTTGACCACCCCAGCAACACTACAAGACTATCGTCATTTGAAAGAGGAGGAAATGGAGGCTCAAGAAGATGAAGTGCTCTGGCTTACAATCTGGTATAAATTTTCTATTTATTTTGTGTATAAATGTGTTATTCTAATAAAATAACAGAGTGTACAGAACTATGTAAATAAAAAAGTAGACCTTCAGCATTTCACAGTCTCTCAGAAGTATTTCATTTAACTTTTTTAAAGAAATACTAAAACCCTAATTTTTTTCTTCAAGCTCTTTTTGCTATAGAAACAACAGATTTGTGATGATCCAACTTCTCTTGCCCATCCATTTCTCTCTTCTTCCCCCCAAACATTTAAGTACATAATACACTCATTTGCACTCAGACATGTCCTTGCAACACAAGACATAGCTTGACAAGCATGCTGTGATTTGGAACAGTCTGAATATTCAGCACAGCAAAGGTTAACCTGGCTCTTTAATAGTGTTCTTTAATCAACAATCCTATCAAAATAGTTTTACCAGCTATAAATACAATCTTAGAGTCAAGACAGGTTAATAAATGAATGGACTAAATATATAATTATAATACCTAATATCCTAAATTTATCATTGTACACTGATTCTGACTACTGGGTACTATATATTGCAACAAGATCATATGTTCTTAATTACTTTATAGGATTGTGTAGCTTTCAACTGAAAAACTCAGAAATATCTATAAATAAAGAGATAGCATTTTAATATATAGTATATATTCTTTTTATGTCTTATTTGGGGGATTTATTTGTAATTTCATTTAGTAATATTAGCTAAATTGAGGAGGGAAGTTAAGCCCAAATAGGGGTGAAGGCAAGAGTGGCTAGGTTGACAGGGTGAAGTTCCTACCTGTTAGAGGGGTACAGGACACTCCAGCATCTTCTTTATGGTCACAGTTATGCTCTCCCCAGGAACTCTTTGGACACTGCTCAATAGAAAGCTCATTCCCGGTGCAGCGTACCTCATCCAACATTACTGGACCAGACCCTTCCCCAAAATACGCCTGATTCCATGCTTTGGCAATGCCACTGAACAAACATAAGAACATAAGTCAGATCAAAGGTTAGTCGGACCTGTTTCTTCTTTTGCCTCTGGCAAAGGTAAATTTATGATTAATTTATAATTTTCCTTATCAATTCACTCCATTGTGGCTATCTTGGTCCATAAAGTACCAAACTAAGAATGAAAGAGCTACAAGCTAGAGTCTGGGGCCCTGATGACTGTGGAACCACTGTACCAACCTTGAGATGACTATCTCTGGTCTTTATGTCCATTGCATCAGTGATGCTGGCCAGCCATCTCATCCTCTGATGCCCTCTTCTCCTTCTGCCCTCACTGTTTACCAGTATCAGGGATTCTCCCCATGGGTCAGCTGTTCACATCAGATGACCAAAATACTGGAGTTTCAGCTTCAGCATCAGTCCTTCCAATGCAGGGTTGATTTCCCTTAAGATTGACTGGTTTGATCCCCTTGCTGTCCCAGGGACTTTCAGGAGTTTTCTCCAGCACCATAGTTTGAAGGCATCAATTCTTTGGCGCTCTGCCTTCTTTACAGTCCAGTTCTCAGAACTGGACATGACCACTGGAAAGACCAAATCCTTGACTACATGGACCTTTGTCGGCAGAGTAATGTCTCTGCTTTTCAACACACTGCCTAGGTTTGTCACAGCTTTCCTGCCAAGTAGCAAACATCTACTGATTTCATGGCTGCAGTCACTGTCCACAGTGATTTTGGAGCCCAAGAAGAGGAAACCTGTCACTATTTCCACCTTTTCCCCTCTATTTGCCATGAAGGAATGGGGCTGGATGCCATGATCTTAGCTTTTTTAATATTCAGTTTTAAGCTGGCTCTTTCACCCTCCTCCTTTGCCCTCATCAAGAAGCTCTTCAGTTCCTCTTTGTTTTCTGCAATTAGAGTGGTATCATCTGCATATCTGAGGTTGTTGATGTTTCTCCTGCCTATTTTGATTCCAGCTTGTAACTCATCCAGCCTGGCATTTCTCATGTCTTGTTTAAGCCACAGTTATTTTCAGTTCTCTGTTACTCATGGCCAAACATCTCTTCACTCAAATTTATTTGACTAAATTTACTTCTCTCACAATTCAAAGTGACACCATATTCTCTAGAACCCCAGATTTCAATGAAGAAGATCATGATTGCCTGTCAAAATGATAAATGACTTCAGAAATTGCATCTTTGGCCCTTTTCAGCCATTTAATTCTTAGACTAGAGTATTTATATTTTTAGTTTGCTTTTCAACGGTACTGCATCTATTCCCCATTATTTAAGTTGCCTTTTTCTCCTTACATTATAACTATCTTGAGAATTTAAAACCAAAACAGGAAAGCAATTCTGATATATGTAATTCAAATTTTACTATCCAGAAATAAGGTTTTATCAGAACAAAACCACACTCATTCCCAAATTATTGTCTGTGGCTGCTTTTGCACTACACAAAAGTTCAGTGGAGTAATTGGAAAGTCTAAAGTACTCACTATCTGTCCCTTTACGGAAAATGTTTGTTGATCCTTGCTCTAGAGGAAAGAGATTAATGAAAGCAAATATGGAAACTGATTTAGAGAACACTGAAAGCTGGAGACTAGAAGCAGAGGAGACAGGATGACTAATGCAGGTCATGGGGAAGCCAGATAGGAAAGCTTTGGAGAAAGGCAGATTAACCGTCTCCTTGGATCTCTGCCCTGTGACAATCGCTAGAAAAGAAAAAGATCTGTATCTGTTAAAGAAAATTTCAGTGAGTATAATTCCTTGAGGCAAGATTAGGTGCTAAAATAAAACCAGGGTCCAATATGAGAGAAAATAAAATGTGATCCCAAACTCAGAAACAAAAAATAAACTCCAGATGGTTTAAAAATCTAAATAGAAAGAAGGAAAGAAAGGGAGGAAGGAGGGAAAGAGGAAGACAAGATGACTAAAAAGTTAATACAACGCAATGAAATAATAAGAACATAGTTCTTAAAACCTTGGTAATAAGGGAATTTCCTGAGCAAGATAAAAAAACCCGAGAAATCAGAAAACAGACTAAAAAAAGTTAAACTTATAAATTTGAACTATGTAATAAATAAACCAAACACATAAATTTGAACTATCATATAGCAAAATATACCACAATCAGATCAAAAGGCAAAGAAGGTGCAAGATACATTTGTAAAATATAACAGCAAAGAAAAAAAATTCTTAGAAGTAAATAATCATAATTTATTATTATCATAATGAAAGACAAAATGACCAACATCAAAAATAGGGTAATGGAGAGAAACAAGCTATTTACAGAAGAAGAAACACCCATGGCCACTGAGCATATGGTAAGATGCTCAACTTACAAGGATCAAATTAAAACAGTAAGAATGCATTTTTACATATCCTTAAAATCCTTTGCACTAAAAATCTAGGCTAAAAGATTAAAAACTAAAGGCTTTCTATTCCCAAGAGAAAAATAACAAAGGTAAAATACTCATTACTTGGGAGTGACTTGAGACAGGCTGGACAGAGTAACTGAAATACACTGCATTTCAGATATGTCAAAGATGTGGTAGAGGTTCTAGAAAAAAGCAAAAGCCCTGATTAATAGCCTCTAAACTGTATTCCTTCCTTAAGGGAGGACACTAGATGGGAGTTCAGAAGCCCCGGACAGTGACTCTGGGGAAAATCATCTATGTTACAATGCAGCCTTAAAACATCATTTGGGTATTTTATTTTCTTCCTTATATATCTCCATATTTTCCATTGTTTACAACCATTATTTTAATGATCACAAAAATGTTTAATTAAAATAATCAGAAAAATTAATGCAACAAATTCAAGAACCAAAACAAAACAAAAAAACACTAACTAGGAAACCATGATGTAAAACAAACTAGGCTTCCCAGCTGATTTTTGAGTTTACTAAAAATTAAGATGATACTTATAAATACACACAGTCCTTCAGCCTATTTCCTGGTGCCCTGGACTGTACTGGCTTTCAGGGGAATACCAAAGAAATGGATGACTCTGCCCTTCAAGAGATTGTCTAATACCAGGGAGAGCAACATAAAACTCATGGTTTGTTAAAAGCTAATAAGTGCTATGTAAATTTGATAAAGTTTTGTGTGTTCTCTTCCCTTCCATTATGAAAAGTATGTCCACACCAGCCCTGGCAGTTCATGTGTAGTAACAGTCCCAGTTTTACTACTTTCTTACCATCTGACCACCGAATAAATTTGTGGAATAGGGGATCTCTGGTATAATACATCTATTTATTAGGTTACTTTATGCAAAGTTGTTTGACCTACATAGCAGCAATCCCCAATAAACACTGAATTGATCCTATGTCTGATCCGTATCCAAACATTCCTAAACCTCTTTAGCTAATCTGATTGTATTCATATAAAATAGTCTGTTTTTCATAGAAAAATAGCAAATAAAAAGTACCACCTGACTAACTCAATCCCTGGATTTAGCTACTACTTTGAATAGATACAGAATTGAGTTAGGCAATTCTATTGTGTAAAAAGGATTACTTGTTAGGTTATAAAAGATTGGTTCTTTGACCACAAATATCATTTTGTGCAACATAACATTTGGATGAAAAACTCATTTTTATGGTCAATAGTCCATATTTCTTTCTGGAAAACAATCCCCTCTATCTCCAGTAATGACATTTTGAAGTATACTGAATGATTACTGTATGCCAGACACTGGTCTAACAGCTTCAAATGTATTAACTCTTTCAATCCTCCCTACAACCCCATGATGTTATTATCCACTGTTTACAGATGAGGAAACTGAGGTGCAGAAGTTAAACAATTCGCCAAGAATTAGATGGTAAAATGTGTCTGGCTTTAGAGCAGACTCTGAAACACTTTGCTTTCTTTCCGTCTCGTGGGGCATTTTCAGTGAGGTGTCTGTGGCACATTAATATATAGTCTGTCTAAAACATGCTCATCATCAATTTCCTCCTACAATAAACTTTTCTCTCTTGACTTCCCTATTTCTTTCAGCCTGTATTCATATTTATCCTTATTTATACCTGCCTATTTTGCAAACAGTGTAACATGAAAGGAAAATTCCTACTTTGGGAGCCATAAGTTTCAAGATTCCGGTCCTCACTCACAGTATAATTTGGGGACTTTGAGTAATCTCAGAGAGCCTAACTTTCTCATCTGTTAAATAAGGCCTCCTTTCTGCTCAATAATTTGACATACCAATAATGTCTGTAAAGTATTTTAAAAATTAATAAGCAATAAAATAAGAGAATAAATAAATATTTAAAAAGAGTATGAGAATTTTTATTTTGACCACTGAATAATATGGTTCTGTAAGAAAATTTTATAGCCAAAAAAAACCTAAGAAAAAAAAGTGTTCAAAAATTTTAAATTCTTATGTAAATTATGGCATATCCACAGAATAAAATATGATGTCACAGTTCCATGAGCAGCTACACTTTTAAGAGTTCTGAAAGACATAGGAAATGCTTCAATGTTAAGTGCACAAAAAGAACGCCAAGTAAAATGTCTCTACCTGAAACTTCACTGCATATGTATGCATTCTCAAGTTCAATTTTCTAACACTTGGCTGCTTCCTTTCCTGATCCTCATGTTTCTCTGAGTTCTGGGTTAATCAAATTTAAATATATTAAGTACAGTTATTTCTTTTGTGTTTTAGGAAGCTTGCCAGCTACCAAAATCTACAGCCACCATTAAAAGATGAGGGTCAACAAAGACAGCATCTCACAAAGAAATTGTAACCAGCACTCCAGGGAGGCATGATACAGCTTCCCTTTGGGAATTCAACAAAGCAAGTACCACTGAGATGAAACACGTAACATTAAAAATTCTTTCATCTGAAAGTACTGTGCCTTTAAGTGAGCAAAACAAATTCTAGGGGAAGAGCAGTTGCAGAATACTGCTGTACTGCAAGTTTATGAGAGAAGTAGAAAATCAAAGGAAAGAAAAACAGAGCAAAAGGACAGCATCAGCTCAGAGCCTAGGGTACTTATAATAAAAAAAAAAATATCCACCAAGCTAGATTGTTGGTTATTACACAGGCCTGTGGAAGATCTTTGCTGTCTTGAATATTTGAAGATATTTTCCCTTTTCATCACTTCTCTAAATACAAAGCTCCTCATACAAAAGATAGCAATGAGCAAATGCTTGAGAAAGATGTAAACACTTTACTCAACCCACACATATGTTCAACATTAATAGCCTTCCTGGTGATTCTATCTCTACATTCTTTCCATGTAGTAGACTATTGTTTGTCAACACAGTCTTTGTTTAAGAACTGTGTATGTAAGTGAAAAAAAAAAAATCTTGGCTCTCAAGAAAGAACTCTACAACATGAATTTTTAGAATCACTTTTAAAACTACGAAAGTGACAGTGTTAGTTGCTCAGTGGTATTCAACTGTTTGCTATAGAAAAGTCTGACCCCACAGACTATAGCCTGCCAGGCTCCACTGTCCATGGAATTCTCCAGGGAAGAATACTGGAGTGGGTTACCATTTCCTCCTCCAGGGGATCTTCCCAACCCAGGAATCGAACCCACATCTCTTGAGTATCCTGCATTAGCAAGTGGGTTCTTTACCAGTAGTGCCACCTGGGAAGCAAATACTTGAGTGATGTCTATCTAATCAAACTTTTGGATCTAGCCTCCCATTTCAGAAGTTACAAGAACCAGAGGAGTAAGCTAACTGACACCAGGAGGAAGAAATGAGACAAATCCAGAAGGTAGGATATTCTACAAAACAACTCGTGTTGTCTTTGGTCTCTGCAACAAGTCAGTGTTAGGAAAAACAAGAGAATGTTCTGGATTAAAAGACTTTGGGGATATAACACCCACATGCACCACAAGGCCCTGGGCTAAATTCTGCTACAGAGAACCATCTGTCAAGGACATGGTGGGAACACGTATGGAAATTTGAACATGACAGGATATTAAACAATGTAAGAATGATTACCTCTTACATTAGTTGTGATGATAATTTGGCTATGTAGGACAATGTTCTTATTTTTAAAAGGTGCACACTGAAGTATTTAGAGGTAAAATGTTGAAACATCTTTATTTTGTTTTAAAATACTTTAATATTAACCTACAGTTTTGAAAAAGTTGGGGAGGAGGGACAGTTACAAAAACAACTGCAAAAAAATTACGGTTCAAGGTTCAAAAGTCATGCTCCAGAGTCAAAGACTATGCTTAACTGGACAAAGCAAAACAAGAACTGAGAAGTTTTCATTTTGAGAAGTCTCCACATCAACCCACCGCTACCTGCCACAACATGCTAAATTTTTTTTTTCAAATTTAAAGTAAAATATCAACTTTCAGAAGATCTGCCAGTATAATTTGAGAGAAACTTTTAGGCCTTCTATACTAATGTTCACTAAAGACAAGGATCAGAGGATACAAAATTATAACATACTATTCCAAAGTAACCATAACTAAAGCAACATATAATATTGGTTTTCTGTCTTTATTCCACAAGCTTCATTGCCATATCCTGCACAGGAATTATTTCCTTTGACCATTAATAAACATTCTTTGTTCTAAGCACAACCTAACAAATAAGGAAGCAATGGCCAAAAGTTTAGACAATATTTTGGGGAAAGAGGTTGAACTTCAGTTAAAGCCTCAACAACTAGTTTCATCATATGACTTTGGTAAGTCACTGTGGTTGACGGTGCTAGTGACTACCTGGGAGTCCTGTAAAGGCTCCTGATAAAAAGTGGTAAAAGGTTTAAGATTCTTAAGGATACAAAGTCAGTTGAATTCAGATACAAACAGGTTAGATCTATAAGTATACAGACATTCTCTTCAAGGAGACTACAGCCAAATACAATGATCAAAAAGGTGGCTTTTTCTATTTGTTCAAAGAAATGTGAAATTTAAACACACCTACCTTTGGGTATGGAAGTAATAAACTTAGAAATGTAAGCAAAACAAAAGAAGAACAACCAACCTCAGACCCAGCTGCCTGCAGACCACTTCTGCATCTGCATCATCCCACTGGTCGTCACAGACTGTCCCCCACTGACCGGCATGGTAGACCTCCACTCGGCCCTCACGCACACTGCTCCCCCCAACAAGGCGCAGGATGGGGAACGCAGGACCTGCAATATGAAATTAACAACAAATTAAACCTACACATTTACACTGAGCTATAGAAGATCAGGTATATTCTATTTGTCATTCTCAATCATAAAGTTATATTTAATAAGTCACTTCAGCGATATGGACATACCCACGCGTGTCTAATATATTTAATGATAATCTCAACTGATTAAAACCCTCCAACTTGAATTACACTCATACAAATAGCTGTCAAGAGGAAGCAGTCTAAATTCACTTTTCCCCAAAGGACCTCAGAAACCAGAAAAGACACACTCAAAACTGCAGTTATTGGAAACCCATTTGATTTTTATGGTATTGTGGGGGATAGCATTGATTTTTAAATTTACAGTAACTTGAGCATTACCAACACGTAATTATTAAGAATGGCACTTATATCTATGACATACTTGCTTTCAGCACAGAAATATTTTTACATTTGTACAGATCAAGTCAAAGTTTACATTATCACATTATAAGAAGCTGGTGGACATCACAGCCACTACCTTCAAAAAACAATACTGAAGATTCATTTGTGTATGAATCAATTCATTCTCTGTGAAGAATACCAGAGGCTTCCCCATGCAAATTCCTTATTATAGTCTACAATACCCTTATCTAGTTTCATCAGTTTTTTAATTTTTCTCTCTTTTTCTTAGTGTAGAATTGACACAGGGAACGCCTTTCCCTTTCACTCAAGTACTTCAGATACCCAGCTACGTAGAAGGCATGTAATAAATATTTGTTGACTGACTGGATTGGCAACGATGACTAAAAGCCTAGAAAGAATATCCCAAACAATGAAAAATAACTATCGATATCCATTCCTTCAATTCTGTTTCTTAAACAGCTATTAGGCAGAGAGGCACTGCACAAATGCTACCCCTTAAGCAGTATATTGCCTCGGGATATGGACAACATGAGCACAGACGTGAGACCACTGGGAAGACCCTGCAGGGGTTCAGGTGCAAAAGGTGCTTGCCCACCGTGGGGGAAATTAGGGCATCTCTTCTAAAGAAGCTGTAGCTAAGAGGCCCAAGATGATGGATGGGGCTTCATAAGTTAGACATGGGGGATGTGCAGTTCAGACAAAATGAACCGAATGAACAAAAGCATAGAAGCACAAAGCTGTATGTGTTTGGGAAACAGAACGGCCCTCTAATTTTTCTGGAATAAAGAATGTGAGATGGTCAAAGGTTCAGAACAGGCTGGGTCCCTATTAGGAAATTTAGTTTTATATTTTGCCAAATACTCATCATTTATCCACATGAAATATGCTTCTAATTCCTCCACAGTATAAGCAGCTATCAATAAATGGTATTTGGACATTCATATTTATATTCAAATATCACACCAGAGAAGGGATTTAGATTAGTGAACACGTACATCTATTCATATTCTGATATTTGTAACACAGTTTTCTTACATAAGTCAACTAGCACTTGTAATTTGGAAAAGGATAAAGATAGGCTTTATAAACATAACTGTTCTCAACATTATATAGTAGCTTTTTATAATTAATGATTGCTCAATTATGATAAGAAACCTAAATTTACATGTTATTATGTTTATTTTTCTTTTAAGAAGCTTGGAAAATATAGAAACAAGCCAATGGAAACAACATAAATTTCTTAAATTATTATATCCTTCTCTGCCTCTCCTCTCCCCACGTCCATGGTAAGCTTGGAGAAAACAGAAAAACAAAAAAATTTAAGAGGAAATTTAAAATTATCTACAACCTAGAAACACTATGGCATAACTACCTTACATTTTTTAAAATGTTGTGCTTTATTTTTAAATGTAGTTTTTACACTGGTTGTATAAGTATTTGTGAAAATATTAAGAAGTTCAAAGACAAAATTTAGTCACCGTCTCACATCTTCCCAACAAATACACACACACACAAAAATCATTTGAAAGAAATCTCAGTGAAGTAGTTGACTCATATTTAACTTATGGATAAATAAAACTCCCAGACATTTTCATTTATATTGATATTTCCTATGTCCAATACTCAGATACGATCTTCTACTTTGTAAGTGTTGGAAAAGCTCTACATGCCAAGATGCTAAATGTAAATTCCAAACTAAAAGAAAGTATTAATATTAAAGGTCTGCTGCTGTACCTTAAGATAGACTCAGTGTTTGCTGATTTGAGCTGTTTTCATATTCTCATTTAATTTACTATAAAAGCATATTTTTTCACCCCCACTTCTAATTTATCTCAACCTTTGATACATATATGCTTACACCAGTCTTAAATTTACCTTTGCAGCCAGAGTATAAACAAGTGGATAGATTATAGAGAATGGAGAGCTTTTTTAAATAAAGAGTAGACAGAGATCCTGAAAAAAAGGATTGTTGTCAAAATTTTAGTTACTTCACTGCTTGAAAAACATTAACATATTTTACCAGTTAGGGTGAACACAGAATACAAGCAATATCTACAAAAAGCAGCGCACTGTAGAGCCCGATTCAGAGCATCCCTGATGTAGCAAAGTGTAAACATGTATTTGCCAAAGGTAGGATTACCAAGAGGTGGAGAGGCAAAGGAAGAAAAGGAAAAACTTACAAGACATAAAGATTTAGAATGCACCTTGCACCCACAAATGGACTGCAGCTCTCCAAGCACAGCCTGATATGACATCTTGCACCATTTCCATCGGGTCTTCCTGTCAGTTCACAAGAACGACCCTAGCTTGGATTTTCCTATTTTTTGCGGAGGGAGCAGGTCAATTCCTTCCCTGATACTTGTACTCAATCAGAAACCATTGCCCTCGGCTGTCTGCTGGCATTCTAAGACCTGGGACATCTGATCACGCTGCTATCTCCAAGAAAATCCAAAAAGGTGTGATAGCCACAGGTTGTGGTCACACGTTAAAACAACCATGGACCCAGAAAACCCAACCACCATTGTGAAACCAAAAGCCTAGAAAGAATATCCCAAACAAGGAAAAATAACTAGCAAAGAGAGCTTCTCCCGCTGCTTCCATTCACATGATCATACACACATCTGTATACTGAAACCATATACTAATCACCAATGCTGCAGATGGGGACTGCAGCCATGAAATTAAAAGACGCTTCCTCCTTGGAAGGAAAGTTATGACCAACCTAGATAGCATATTAAAAAGCACAGACATTACTTTGCCAACAAAGGTCCGTCTCGTCAAGGCTATGGTTTTTCCAGTGGTCATGTATGGATGTGAGAGTTGGACTATAAAGAAAGCTGAGTGCGAAAGAATTGATGCTTTTGAACTGTGGTGTTAGAGAAGACTCTTGAGAGTCCCTTGGAGTGCAAAGAGATCCAACCAGTCCATTCTAAAGGAAATCAGTCCTGGGTGTTCATTGGAAGGACTGATGGTGAAGCTGAAGGTCCAAAACTTTGGCTACCTCATGTGAAGTGCTGACTCATTTGAAAAGACCCTGATGCTGGGAAAGACTGAAGGCAAAAGGAGAAGGGGATGACAGAGGATGAGATGGTTGGATGGCATCACTGACTCAATGGAGATGAGTTTGAGTAAACTCCTGGAGTTGGTGATGGACAGGGAGGCCTGGCATGCCGCGGTCCCTTAGGTCGCGAACAGTCAAACACAACTGAGCGACTGAACTGAACTGAATACCTAGGACATCATGCATAGAAGGAGCCCTTATCCAAGGTAGTGATTTGTTTTATGGAATGTGCTATCTTCAAAGGAGAACACTAATAATTATGATTTGATTCTATTCTATAAAGTGAAAATATTTTGTTATAGTTGCTGTATTTTATTTTTGGTTTCAAGATGATTTTTAACTTGATTCCATCACAATTTTTCATTACCCAAATAAGTGTCTCATATACAGTATATAATAATCCTATAAACAGATTAAAATAGAAAATATGTGAAGTGAGGTCAGGGCTTCCCAGGTAGTCCAGTGGTTAAGAGTTTGCCTTGCAATGCAGGGGAGACCAGTTCAGTCCCCAGTCTGGGACAATCCCACATGCTAGGGGACAGTTAGGCCCAAGCTTCACAACTACTAAAGCCGGCATGCTCTAGAGCCTGTGCTCCACAGCAAGAAAAGCCACCTCAATGAGAAGCCCGTGTGCTGCAACTAGAGAGTAGCCCCTACTTCTGCAACAAGAGAGAGCCCGTGTACAGCAGTAAAGACTCGGTGCAACCAAAAACTTTTTAATTAAAAAAAAAAACTGAGTTCAAATGTAAATCCAACTGTTAGATGAATTCCTTTGAAGACCAATTAGATTGTTGCTAAGTCATGATGATTCAGACTCAGGTCTGTATTTAAACGCCTAGGAAAACATTTAACTAAGACACGTTTTTCACCTGGAATGCTGAAAACAGAATAAAAGTAAAGCAAGAGAGTAATTTTTTTTTTTTTTTTACCACGGGAAAAGCTACACAGGACAGCAGCTGCCATCTTCTCAGAACACGCCCCGCCTGCCAGATGTCTTTTTCACAAAGCAGTATATTTTCTTCATCTCCTCGGCAACGGACATTGCTCCAATAAACGGGAATAAGGCCCAGTTCAGAAAACGGGGTTTGTTTTGCGACTCCTTTTCCTCTGGAAATACAATGCTCAAGGTTAGGTTGATCAAATGTAGGCTAACTTTCCTCAAAGCACTGCTGCTGCTGCTAAGTCACTTCAGTCGTGTCCAACTCTGTGCGACCCCATAGACGGCAGCCCACCAGGCTCCCCTGTCCCTGAGATTCTCCAGGCAAGAACACTGGAGTGGGTTGCCATTTCCTTCTCCAATGCATGAAAGTGAAAAGTGAAAGTGAAGTCGCTCAGTCGTGTCCGACTCTTAGTGACCCCATGGACTGCAGCCTACCAGGCTCCTCCGTCCATGGGATTTTCCAGGCAAGAGAACTGGAGTGGGTTGCCATTGCCTTCTTCAATGCATGAAAGTGAAAAGTGAAAGTGAAGTCGCTCCATCGTGTCCAACTCTTTGCAACCCCATGGACTGCAGCCCACCAGACTGCTCCGTCCATGGGATTTTCCAGGCAAGAGTGCTGGAGTGGGGTGCCATTGCCTTCTCAAAGCACTAGGGTTTTATAAAATGGATGAAATCAATAAAGGTGGATGTGGAAGAAAAAGACAAACATAATGGATTATGTAAAGTTCAAGGAAATCAAAACATTAGATCAGAACACAGTGATTACCTATGGCAATCTTTCTAATTAACCTTGAATAACTATTGCTAGGCATGTGCTTTTATCTACAGCTGATTTTACAAGAAAATGGGCAAATACTACAGACATAAAACAGGAGTCTGGATGGTTATGTGGAAGAAGTGTGTCTGTCCTGTGATCTAGGGGGACTTGGATTCCAGTCTGCACTCAGCTGCAAATTACTCTAACATGTCTCTAAGTCCTTCCTTCTGATCCAGAAAGAAGTCTGGATGCTTGAAGAGTCTTTCCTACTCCAATATTTTACGCTGTCATTTCTGAAACAATTATTATAACCACACCTAAGCAAGGTAATATCAAGAGAGGCAATCCATTCCCATTTTAAAAAATTATATATATATATAATATTATTTGCTAGCAAGACTTTGAAATCAATTAAGATAACTCAGCTAGTCTACATATGTTCAACCTCTGATATGTACAAAACTGAAATTAAATTTTTAAAAAATTAAATGCTTATCTGAATAACATGATGATCTCTAGAACTGTCTCCATGCGACAGCTTCCATTAACCCAACAATAAATATTTGCGGTGTATCTAAAATATGAATCTGTCTTGACAGCAATAAAGCCAGGTTGTTCTGCCCTTATTCGAAATTCTCTTTTATTAATGGACTACTAAGAGATGACAGAAGGAATCAGATCTGAAGTTTATGTTTGCAGAAAGGTAGTTTACATTCTTTCATCAATCAAGAGAATCTCTGTAATTCACATCTCCACTACAGAGCTTGCTTTTGTTTTTAAATTTTTTAGAAAATTTAACATGCATATAGTTGACTCACAATGTTGTGTCTGCTATACAACAAAGTGAATCAGTTATGCACATACACATACCCATTCTTTCTTAGATTATTTTCCCATATAGGTCATCACAGAGCACTGAGTAGAGTTCCCTGTGCTATAAAACAGGTACTTATTAATTATCTATTTTACATATAGTAGTGTGTATATATGAATCCCAATCTCCCAATTTATCCCTCCCTACTGTTCCCTCTTAGTAATCATAAGATTGTTTTCTACATCTGTAACTGTATTTTGTAAATAAGTTCATTTGTACCATTTTTGTTTTCTTGTGTCAGTCTCATAGAAAATTTCATTCTTCCCTGATTTTCAGGGATAATAAAAGCACAGGTAGAAAGGTACATGAAGGAAGACACTGACACCAGCCTACAAATTTGTTACACCTTCAGGCTGTCAAAGAAAAAGCCAACATACGCCCGCCAGCCAAGGACTGTTTGCCAGACAAAATACCAGAGATAAAATCAGTAATTAACATGCTAACACCATAACTCTTTGTAGGCTCTCCCCTTCCTCTTGCTTTTATCCTGATTTATCCCAACCCTTATTGTAAAAAATTAGTGAAGTTGTTGCTTAACCTAAATAATTGTTTAGTTAACTAACTTAACTAATCGTTGTTTAGTTGCTAAATCATGACTCTTTGTAATCCCATGGACTGTAGCCCACCAGGTTCCTCTGTCCATGGAACTGCCCATCAAGAAAACCAGAGTGGGTTGCCACTTTCTTCTCCAGGGGCTCTTCCTGACCTAGAGTTAGAACTTGCATCTCTTGCACTGGCAGGTGGATTCTTTACTGATAAGCCACCAGGGAAGCTTAATTAAGTATTGTTGTTGTTCAGTCGCTCAGTCGTGTCCAACTCTTTGAGACCCCAAGGACTGCAGCACACCAGGCTTCCTTTTCCTTCACCATCTCCAGGAGCTTGCTCAAACTCATGTCCATTGAGTCCGTGATGCCATCCAATCATCTCATCATCCACTTCTCCTCCTGCCTTCCATCTTTCCCAGCATCAGGGTCTTTTCCAATGAGTAGGCTCTTCACATCAGGTAGCCAAAGTACTAGAGCTTCAGCTTCAGCATCAGTCCTTCCAATAAATATTCAGGGTTGACTTCCTTTAGGATTGCCTGGTTTGATCTCCTTGAATCTAAGGGACTCTCAAGAGCATTCTCCAACATCACAGTTGCAAAGCATCACTTAAGTATTACATTAACCCTATTTGCTACTCTAATAGAATCAAAAGTCTGAACAAAACTTAAGCCCTTAAGGTTCGCCTACACTAAATATAATTTCCCACCTTTCGAGTGAGAAGACAGGAAACACGCAAACTAAAATTCTTACTGATTTGACTGCAGTGGACTAACCTTTTCATTTGTGTCATCACGTTAGATATTACCACTCATTGATTATTAATCTAAAATATTTGCAAATGGAAAGTTTTTCTTTCAGGCCTTTTAACCCTTATATTTTCATAACAAGATATTTTTCAAGCTTTTTAAAGATCCTTGGTGATAAAGGTCAAGAAAAATATAGGGCGTGTATACTTGGAAAAAAATAAATGATACACAAAAACAGAATGATAACAACAAAAACAAAACCATTCATTCCGAAATGGAAACTTCTGCTCCTGGGAAACCCCTTGAAACAAAGCATAAAGGTATTGGCCATGGTAGGAGTCAGTGTACACCTGTCCATTTTAAGGAGAGTGCCTAGGGTCAGCCTGAAGGCAGGAGGAGAAGAGAGTGACAGAGGATGAGATGGTTGAATGGCATCGCTAACTCTATGGACATGAGTTTGGGTAAACTCCGGGAGTTGGTGATGGACAGGGAGGCCTGGCGTGCATTGGTCCATGGGGTCGCAAAGAGTTAGACACACTTGAGTGACTGAACTCAACTGAACTGAGGGTGGGAGGAAGGGCCAGCAGCTTCCCAGGATGACGGGTGCCGCCGGGCCGAGGGAAGTTGCCATTTCTTACAGAATTCTCTCGGTGCAAAAACCCATGTCCCAGGATATCACACCTTACCCAGCATGGGATGAAACTGCAAATGAACTTCACCTCCTACACACACACACACAGCAGTGGAGTTTGTGGGTGGCTCAAGGCAGAAAGATAAAAGCAAATGACAGCAACCACAGGCTGTACAGGCTGCTGGGAAAATAAAAATCTTAGGACCCAATTCTTTGTTTCCTGGCACTGAAGAATCCAATTGTTCAATCAATCAAAGACCAAAAGATGCTTTTATTTTTGGACCACTTAGCTTCTACCCATTTCCTAGTCAATTCAGTTCAGTTCAGTTGCTTAGTCGTTACTCTTTGCAAACCCATGGACTGCAGCATGCCTGGCCTCCCTGTCCATTGCCAACCTCCAGAGTTTATTCAAACTTATGTCCATTGAGTTGGTGATGCCAACTAAGCATCTCATCCTCTGTTGTCCCCTTCTCCTCCTGCCTTCAATCTTTCCCAGCATCAGGGTCTTTTCCAATGAGTCAGCTCTTCGCATGTAGTGGCCAAAGTATTGGAGTTTCAGCTTCAGCATCAGTCCTTCCAAAGAATACCCAGGACTGATCTCCTTTAGAATGGACTGGTTGGAGTCTTCTCCAACACAGCACAGTTCAAAAGCATCAATTCTTTGGCACTCAGCCTTCTTCACAGTCCAACTCTCACATCCATACGTGACCACTGGAAAAACCATAGCCTTGACTAGACGGACCTTTGTTGGCAAACATGCCTCCACTGAAGACTCCTGAACACTCACAGCCAAGTCTGGGTCAGTCTCTTGTGGGGTCACTGCTCCTTTCTCCTGGGTCCTGGTGCGCACAAGGTTCTGTTTGTGCCCTCCGAGAGTCTGTTTCCCCAGTCCTGTGTAAGTTTTGGTGGCTCTATGGTGGGGTTAATGGTGACCGCCTCCAAGAGGGCTTATGCCACACCCAGGGTGCTGCACCCAGAGCCCCTGCCCCTGCGGCAGGCCACTGCTGACCCGGACCTCTGCAGGAGACACTCAAACACAGACTGTCGCTGTCTCTGTGGGGTCTCTGGGTCCTGGTGTGCACAAGGTTTGTTTGAGCCCTCTGAGCGTCTCTGGCAGGTATTTCCTAGTCAGCAGCAGTAGTAACAAGTGAAGTGCATTTGTATGTAAAGGAACTCACTCCTTCCATTGGGGGCCCTTTCTTAAAAAGTATTCTGAGAGAAGTCTGTGAGGACCATGACGGAAGGAGAAGAGGAGGTAACCTCTCCAAGGTAATGGCAGGGGGCCAGCACCCGCTTCAGGTATCAGCAGACAGATTCGGTCAAGGACGAATAAACTCACCCCAGCTGCAGCTGGTGACAAACGACTGAAGCATCAGCGTCGTCCCAGGGGCTGCTACAAACGATGCCCCAGACTCCATTCTCATATACTTCTACTGTGCCTTCAAAGGTGCTTTTGCCACCACGAAGCCGCACTGACCCTAAATGGAAAAGAATCCCCAAATCCTTGGATAGAACATAACCGTTTGAACATACTGAACAAGTCCTCGGGTAACATGCTGAGAGAGCCAGGCTTTCACTGTTCACAGCAAGTCCTTCTTTCTTTAAATGAGGATTTAGCAGGCTCTTTTTTTTTTTTTTTAATTAACATCCTGATGTCAATGCTAAGGATACTTTCTTTTTTAACCCAGGCAAACAGAAGTCCCAAGGGAAAAAGTGAAAGACTGTGACTAATGGCTGATACTGCATCCCACATGTGATTACATCACATATGAAGTTCTTATCACTTATATATCACTTTGCATCTTCACGAGAGGTCACAGATTTTTAAAAAAGAAAAACAAACAAACATAATGCTGTTTATAAGTTACCTGTTATTGGCTGTTGTATCTTCCTTCTATCTGTTCTTCCACTGAAGAAGAATAAATGTTTTTCCCCTTTTAGCCTCTACCAGTAGTTGTGAGAAGGCTAAAGATAATGCCTAAAATTTCAGAAAGGTATTAAGTGTCAGAAATATTGTCTAATGTCTGGCTTAGGGAAACTGCCCCTAGGAGAGTGGTGTGGTGTAACTGAATGGCCCTTGAACTTCACTTCTCTTTACCTAGCATCCCCACTCAGCTGCTCCACAGTCCATAATTTGACTCATTCTTCTCAGTCTTAAAAGAGTCAAAAATTTAAATTAGAGCATCCCTGGGAAGATAATATTTTAAGTCTTATCCCTTAACTGTGGATCAAAGTGGTTACTAGGCTTACTGTGGTGATTATTTCATAACATATGCAAATTCCAATCACCATGCAGTATATCTGAAACCAACCTAATAGCATACATCAAATATATTTCAGGGTTTTTTTAAGTGTGCATCAAAGAACTACATTTCTCTTCTCACTGGCACTTATTTTTAGAGTCAGTCCTGAGCCTGCAGTTGAGACATGTGCAGAGGTAGAATCAAACTCAGACAACAACTTAAAAATTTGATAAAAGTCTGTGAAAAGTCACTGAAGATGACCTTTATTTCATAGGTAAAGAAGTTAAGAAATTAAATTTTACTAAAAATTTCTGGCACATTTCACGTATTTCAAAGTAATCTATGGCTTTATAATTATTTTTCAAAAATAACAGATTCTAAATCATCCATTCATTTCATTTGCATTAGCCTAGTTTTCTATCACTATTATTTTCCACACAATCATCCTTAAAAAATATAACTATTTAAGAAACACTTATCCTATCTCTCATGATAAATACAAAGCGTCATTTAATTCAAACAAGAGGCAAGAACAAATGGAGGCAAAGTTGCACTTCCAAATCCTGATTACTCAAGAGAGAACGTGGGTGTGCATCATTCATACGGCAGATAATCTAAAACTCATTCATATATATTCTCAGTTCAGTTCAGTCACTCAGTCGTGTCCAAGTCTTTGCAACCCCATGAATCACAGCACACCAGGCCTCCCTGTCCATCACCAACTCCCGGAGTTCACTCAAACTCCATCGAGTCGGTGATGCCATCCAGCCATCTCATCCTCTGTCATCCACTTCTCCTCCTGCCCCCAATCCCTCTCAGCATCAGGGTCCTTCCCAATGAGTCAACTCTTTGCATGAGGTGGCCAAAATATTGGCGTTTCAGCTTTAGCATCAGTCCTTCCAATGAACACCCAGGACTGATCTCCTTTAGGATGGACTGGTTGGATGTCCTTGCAGTTCAAGGGACTCTCAAGAGTCTTCTCCAACACCACAGTTCAAAAGCATCAATTCTTTGGCATTCAACTTTCTTTATAGTCCAACTCTCACATCCATACATGACCACTGGAAAAACCATAGCCTTGACTAGATGGACCTTTGTGGGCAAAGTAATGTCTGTGCTTTTTAATATGCTATCTAGGTTGGTCATAACCTTCTTTAATTCAGACCAAGCAAGAGGAAGCCCTGTCTAGTTCAGTGAAAATGTTAGGGGGAAACACCAACTGAAACCATTTGTCCTGGCCAGGCACCACAGTAACCTTCTGCATGATTTATTTTATGACAGGAGGTCCTGGTAAAGAACACAAACTAACAAGCCACCACCAACCAGAAGAATTTGGGAAAGTTCCAAAGGAGACACCAATCCCTATGTCCTACCAACTTCCCAGAATCCTCCTCTCTGGAATCCATCTTGACTGAGCAATGCTTGTACCAACAGGAAGGACCTGAGCCAGAATGATTGTCCAGAGACAACCCAGAAAATAATCTCATCACCAGAGATCCCAAGACTGTGAGCCATGGGGCAGAGCAGTTCTCCTGGATTCCCTTACATTACTGCTCTCCACCCAGGCACCCCTTCCCAATAAAATCTCTTGCTTTGTCAGCCCATGTGCCTCCTCAGACAATTCATTTCCTAGTGTCAGACAAGAGCCCACACTTAAGAGGTCCCCCTTCCTGCAACAAATGGTGCACTGGGAGGACCCAGAGGGATGGTGTGGGGAGGGAGGAGGGAGGGGGGTTCAGGATGGGGAGCGTATATATACCTGTGGCGGATTCGTTTTGATGTTTGGCAAAACTAATACAGTGTTTCAGGTTTAAAAATAAAATTAAATTAAAAAAATAAAAAAAAAATTTAAAAAGTGTGAACTATAGAATATTTTTAAAGAAATATGTCCAAAGAGTTTAACTGAACTTTAATGATTTTTTATAATCACAAAATGTCTTCTATAGAGTCCCACATAATACTAGTATCATGCACAGTAAAAACATCTTTTGATTTTTTTCAAATCAAAGAATTAATTTGTTCACCTCAGACACATGTTATTTGAAATGATATTTAATCTGAAAGTGAAAATCACTCAGTCGTGTCCAACTCTTTGTGGCCCCATGACTATACAGTCCACGGAATTCTCCAGGCCAGAATACTGGAGTGGGTAGCCATCTCCTTCTCCAGAGGGATCAACCCAACCCAGGGATCGAACCCAGGTCTCCCACATTGCAGGCAGATTCTTTACCAGCTGAGCCACCAGGGAAACCGTTTAATCTGTTATCTGTTTATTAATTCACCACCACCACAAATACCACCACCATCAAATTATTCATATCAAAGGGTTGGACAAAAGTTCTAGTAATGAAAACAAACTGGAACTCCACTTTTGCATTTAAATAATCACAATAAAATGCAAAATATTGTCCCAATCACTAAAAAGCTTTCAAAGAAAAAATGATGCAGGCATATTATCTAAATGATTAAGGCATCTACAAATGAGGAGGAGAAAAGTCTGCATAATGTGTAATTGTTACCATAACATCATTATAACAAAAATAATAGCACTGGAAATAATTTCCAGGTCAACTAACAGTTCTACCAGCATTTCTCACATGCGCCAAACATGCTGTGAAAACCTGGGTTTGTTTATCTGTATTTGCTATATGGCAAGAAATGTGGAGTGCTCATCCAATTTTTCTTTAACAAATGGATACAAATATTTGCAATTCTGGAAAGGCAGTTTGCATGTCAATGACTCACAAATTCTCTGCCAGAATCCATTCTCAACACCAGCATCCCCAAAGCACACACCTGCCTAGCAGTGCCCCTCCACGTAGTTTATCCTTTCCTTATGCCATAAAAATTTCCAAAATATCTGAGTAATCATCTACCTTGAACTCAGTGAGTATTTCTTACTGGTATGTAATTCCATGAAGTTTATACTTCTAATAATTTTTTTAAAGAACTTTAAAAAAAATATATCAGCATGATAATATGCCTAAGATAATAAAAGCATGAACACACAATTCATACTACATACATTTAAGACAGGCAGTAGTTTTTGTTTGGTTTTGGTTTTACTTCGTTCTTGCTTCACTTAGCTCTCTTAGAATGCTTAAGACGGTTGAACTGTAATTGGTTTCCCTTAATTTATGGATGCACCCCACTCCAGTACTCTTGCCTGGAAAATCCCATGGACAGAGGAGCCTGGTAGGCTGCAGTCCATGGGGTCGCTAAGAGTCAGACACGACTGAGCGACTTCACTTTCACTTTTCACTTTCATGCACTGGAGAAGGAAATGGCAACCCACTCCAGTGTTCTTGCCTGGAGAATCTCAGGGACGGCGGAGCCTGGTGGGCTGCCGTCTATGGGGTCGCACAGAGTCAGACATGACTGAAGTGACTTAGCAGCAGCAGCATCAATTTATGGATGAGGAAGCTATGGAGCCAATCAACTGAGCAGTTGCAGAGCCATGAAAAACTGCCTCCCAGATTCCCCTCCTTGCTACCAGTCCCTTGCCTCCAAACCTGAGCAAAGACTTGGTATGCAATCAGCACCTTTCAATAGGTCAGGTACCACTTTATGCAGTCTGCCACATTGGCATTCACCAGCATAGTGAAATATTACAAATCTACCAAACATTACATGGGGATAAACTAGCCAGGCAGATCCATAAGACAGCCTTAAGAGTTTCTCTATACTACACAACACGAGAGAAGTGGCTTTCTGCTGATCTATATTTGAGGCTAATTCTCCAGTGGAGGCTGATTTGTCCCATGGGCTGTACAAATTTCTAGGACTATACATTTGCACAAATTTATAGGTACACAATTACAAGAGGAAATACCCTTAGCTCAATGAAAAAAAAAAAAAAAAAAAAACAGAGAGAGAGGATAAAACAATAAAGCAATCCACAAAGGCCAGAGCCTGGTAAACTCATTTCTATTACTATCTTACTAACAATAAAATTCTTCAGACAAATTCTAGACCAGATTCTTTGGTAAATATTGCTCCATTATCACAACCTCTTATTACCAAAAATTGATGTCTTCCTTGGTCCATATTTTCCTACTTCCACCCAGCACTTTGCGATGTTCCTCATAGTCTCAGCTCATGTCTCTAAGCAACACCTCAGTGAATCCAGGATTGCATGGTCTTGAAGTCTCTCATGTGCCAATTTGATGGAAAATATTCTATTCTAAATATTCCTATTTTTAAAAAGTGTTAACAACAGTAATCGAAAATTTGAAGTCTCAGAGGTTTTAGATCAACTATAGTAGTCATTACTAATTTACAGACTAAACCAGACTAATAGAAAAAAGTCTGGAACTATAAAGCAATGCATGATGGCATGTCATGGAGAGGAGCCCCTCGAGTTCATGAAAAGAATTATTGCGAAAAACAAAGAAAACTGTCAGTTGTACCAGCCTCTTGGTGTTGACAACTACCTAAAGGCAAAATGTGCCAATACACAACAATGATCAGAATTCTATTACCTTAATTCCCTGCCAAAAATGTTGAACTTGGGGTACGATGGGGTGGGAGGTAGGAGGGAGGTTCAACAGAGAAGGGACATACATATACCTATGGCTGATTCATGTTGATGTATGGCAGAAACCAACACAATATTGTAAAGCAATTATCCTCCAATTGAAAATGAATACACTTTTTAAAAATGTTGAAATCACTGTCATTTTAGTTTACTACTATTTTTTATTATGTAAACATATCTCTAGTTTTATAAAGGAAAAGGAACACAAAAGATTTTTGTTACAGAAATTGGCTTTATGGATAACTTAGCTAAAAAAAAAATAGGGATTCCTAAAACAAAGAGACATTCCAGAAGGGTTCTCCTCTGCCATGTTATCAGTCTCACTCAATACAAGGTAGTCTAGAGAAAGAGAGCTAACTAGATTAAACTTCTCTTCACAAGTTTCATTGGTTCTCAAGGCTATTGCAGTGGGCTCAATTCTTTCCCCTCAAAAGATGCTGAAGCACTGACCTCCAGTGACTGTGAATGTGTGAATTTATTTGGAAATAGGGTCTTTGCAGAGGATCAAGATAAATGAGGTCATTAGGGTGGGCTCCAGTCCAGTATGGCTATGATCTTATAAAAAGGAGAGATTTGGACAGACACACATAGAGAGAACGCCATCCGGAGGTTGCAGTTACATTTCCACAAGCCAAGGAACTATCAGAAGCCAGGAGAGAGACCTGGACAAGATCCTTCCCTAGTGTCTTGAGAGGAAATATGGCTCTGCTGACATTGATCTTGGACTCCCAGTCCCCAGAACTGTGAAATAACAAGTTTGTTTGTTTAAGCCACTCAGTTTGTGGTACTCAATTACAGCAGCTCTAGCAAACTAATAGACCCATTCTGGCATTATCCCTCCGTGGACAGCTGGCAAAACCTCCCTTCTCACTGTCCATACTTCAAGAAGACCTAAAAGAAATATCAGGAAAGGAACCAAACAGGTCAGTTATCTTGGTTCTCTAAATCCAGCTCATTCCAAAATTAGCCAAATGAAAAGGTATGCCTATTTAGTTAACTCCTTAAGATATACTTATACAATAGCACTCATGTGACAGAAAAAACAGCAAAAACAAAGATCCATCCCAGTAGTATTCTAAACAGAATTAAAAATAAATATTTCTGAAATTGTAAAAATCACAGTTTGATAAATGAGTAATAGAAAATTAATGTTATCACCCAAATCCTTTCTCATCCATTACTGAACTTCACAGAGACACAAAATAATTAATTTTAGCCAGCCCTATTGTTCTGGTGGAGTCATAAATTCATGCTAGTAACATCAAGCTATTATTCGGATCTTTGACAAAAAGTATACTTAAAGCTGAAAGTGATGTAGAAATTTCAGTTTATAAACTATTAAAAAAAAGAACAAAAGTCCATTACATATTGGACAATTTAGTACACATATTTGACAATGAATTAAATATAATCTTATGCCTTCTACCAAAGGCAAAATTGGAAAAATATACTAAATGATCATTTTCTGTCTTAATTATAAAATACACACACAAAAATCACATTGCCTAAAAACAAGTGAATAGAGCAATAGTTAGTTGAATTTTTCAAGTACAGTTGGGGAGACTACATTAATTTTTATGTTTTGTTTGGTTTTTTTCCTACAGCTTTTTGATAGTATTCAGGTATTCTATTTTGTCAATGATTACACTTACCCATAACTGAAATCAGTTTAGCATTGTGAAATAATAGATTTTATTCAAATCATGCCATGTCAAAATGAAATCATCTTTTAACATAGGAAGTTCAGTTCAGTTCAGTCGCTCAGTCGTGTCCAACTCTTTGCAACCCCATGAATCGAAGCACGCCAGGCCTCCCTGTCAGCATCCCCTTAAATATCCAACTGAACTATACTCGCCCCATTAGTCCACATCTATTATTCATATTAATTGTTCATCTATTATTTATGCAGATACCTTTCATACTGAGAAAAATATGAACTTGTCAGGTTCAAAATGAAAGCATATCTTTTGAATAAGCAATTCTACCCATTTACATTGGGCTTACATAAATTTATAAGCCCATCCAGGAGATGCTGAAGGACAGGGAAGCCTGGAATGCTGCAGTCCACAGGGTCCCAAAGAGTCGGACACGACTGAGTTACTGAACACCACCACCACCAATTATTCATGTGTTTAAAACATTATATAATATTATGCAAAAGAAGAAGACAATATATGCATTTAAATAACTTTAGCAGAAATTTTTACAAATTGTGTCTGAACTACCCACTGTTCAGTTCAGTAGCTCAGTCCACATTTAAACACATGGTGTGGGTATTAACATTTTATTGCACAACTCTAAGTGATGAAATTAAACTACACTTAATAGTAAGCTTATCTGTCTCCCAGAGTACATATCACAGGAAAGGTAATAAAAGATGCCTAGTATTATCTTAACATTTCAACCAGAGAGTGGGCTTCCTTAACCAGAGGACTTAGGTGATTTCTTATTCATCTTTGTAAGTTCTGTTCCTGGGCTTCTCTGGTGGCTCAGCAGTGAAGAATTCGCCTGCCAATGCAGAAGCCATGGGTTCCATCCCTGGGTCGGGATGATCCCCTGGAGATGGAAATGGCAACCTACTTCAGTATTCTTGCCTTGAAAATTCCATGGACAGAGGAGCCTGGCGGGCTACAGTCCATGGGGCTGCAAGAGTCAGACACAACTTGTCGAAAAAACAACACCTACACCTTATAACAACAACAACAAACAAAAAAGAAGCAACTAATCTTAGGAAACAGCTTGCTAAGAAATGCACAAAATAAACAGAAAAAGCACAGATGCTCCCAGATAGCTCCAAGACTGGCGGCGGCTAGATGCTGATATACTGAGTGCAGTTCCTGGAGAAGGCGCTTGGGGGCAGCACTCTCTCTCTCTGCTGAGGCGGGTGTGCAACGCCTCTATAATGTTCAGTTGCTAAGTCTGTTCAGCTCTGTGACTCCAGGGACTGCAGCAGACCAGGCTCCTCTGTCCTCCACTATCTCCTTGAGTTTATAACGGCTCTCAGCAAAACAGACGCTGAAAGCACGTTTCAATTTTCACCATTTTTCATAAAAGTGAAAATTGTCTTTGGATTTCTTTTGGTTAGCGAAAACAAGTACTAATGTAGGTCTTTCTTAAAAGTGAAGCAGCATAAAGCAAACTTTTCAAAAAGTGGGGATACCAGTATAAGGACTGTATGGTCAGGCCATCCCAGATGGAGTCCCCTTGCTCTCAGCACATCCCTCTGCTCCATCGGTCCCTGCGTTACCTTACACCCTACTCATGTAACTGACCTTCCCTCTTAATCACAGAGCCTAATCAGTAAACACCTACATACCTGCGCCAACTCTAGCTAGGGACTGTGTGAACTCTTTGAACAGAGCATCTCCACTATGACAGCTTATCAAAGGGGTGGTGAGAGGTGTTCTCTGCTGGCTTCCCTGGTAACCAGGGAGCCAACCTGCCAAGTCAATTCCCTCTATAACTGGTAACCTCCCTCTCCACCTCCCAGCCCCAACTCTCACCCGTATTCCTCCTACCTCGCACCCCCTACACACACACACACACAGCAAAGACTACTGCCATGTCCTACCCACTGCCTGCCACACCTGGTGAGATGCTGCTTCAGGAGCTGGCTGCAGACAAGTAAGGTCCCGGCATCCATTAACCACGGACGTAGGAGGCTGGGCAGGTACCAGGGCTTGCAAGTTTGTGGTGTGCAGCCCAACAGGACAAACCTCAATCACGCTTTTTGACAGACTCTATTGGTTCTCTTGAATAACTACCTGCTTCTCCCTCCCCATGTGTTCAGAGGTCAATCCTGACTAATATCGGCAAAGCATGGTAACTGCATTTTCCTTACCAGAAAGTGCCAGGAAGGTCTGACCAGTGAAATACCAGAGGAAATCTGCAGGAGTTCTGGGAAGGTCTCCTTGCTCTTTCAATGGGACATACATGAAGAGGGCACCCCATCTTGCTTCTTCAAGTTATTCTATCCCAATATGAAATCTGGAATAACCATTAGTCTAAGGATAAAAGCCACACTTTGAAAATAATAGAATCAAGAGAGTAGCAGAGAGACAGAGATGTACTATGTTGGAGCCCAACTTCTTGTAACATGAACCACAAACCTCCTTATTTCTTCAGGCATTTTGAATTGGGTTTTCTATTCTTTGCCACCAAAACTACGTGAACTGATCAAAGCCACACTCATATCCAAGTTCATAATCATCATCTGTTTTCTCTCCCAAACTTTCCAAAGCCATCTTTATTTTCAGTTAGTAAACACATATATACATTTTGTGTCAGTCTTTTCCCTTCAAGCTTATCATGAGCATTTTCCATCTTCTATAGACAATCTTTGCAATTATCACTTAGGAGCTGCACCACATACCGACTCTTTGAGATCCTATGGACTGTAGCCCACCAGGCCCCTCTGTCCATGGGATTCTCCAGGCAACAATACTGGAGTGGGTTGTCATGCCCTCCTCAGGGGATCTTCCCGACCCAGAGATTGAACCCACGTCTACATCTCCTGCATTGGCAGGTGGGTTCTTTACCACTAGTGCCACCTGGGAAGCCCTTAGGACCTGCACTGCTACTGCTAAGTCGCTTCAGTCGTGTCCGACTCTGTGCGACCCCATAGACGGCAGCCCACCAGGCTCCCCGTCCCTGGGATTCTCCAGGCAAGAACCCTGGAGTGGGTTGCCATTGCCTTCTCCAATGCATGAAAGTGAAAAGTGAAAGTGAAGTCACTCAGTCGTGTCCGACTCTTAGTGACCCCATGGACTGCAGCCCACCAGGCTCCTCCATCCATGGGATTTTCCAGGCAAGAGTACTGGAGTGGGGTGCCATTGCCTTCTCCAAGGACCTGCACAGTATACATCAAATAAAGGGATCTCTGAGTGATACATTATTGCTGCACATCTAGGTTTTCCTTCACAGTTATAAAACCAATTATTTTTACAAAGGTTACCTTCACACACACACTGTATAAATATAAATATATACTTCATAAATATATTCATATTTATATATGAATAAATATATATTTCATAAATATATGTGCAGTAAGAGAGTGTGTGTATGTCTGTCTGTGTAGTGAGTATCCAGGATAATCACTCATAAAAGGCAATAGTAACTATCTAATTTTCTTCTTAAAATCTTTTTTCACATTAGTAAAGAGTCTGATAATGCCTCCAAATCAAAGTATTTTATATCTGCCTTAGCCTGTAAAGAAAATTGGGCTCAATATCTAAAATCCAGCCAGGAAATGTATCAAATCTGTTATTGCTAATAAATGATTTCAGCACCTGCTACATAGAATCAAGATGCAGCATTAAAAAAAATTTTTAAAGGGATAGCTTTCAGCCAACTTTTTAATTAACCTTCACTTCAAACACCAGATGGACTTCAAAGAGTACAGCCTGTAAACAACATCATTTATTCCACAAGTCCACTATCTCTATTTGAATCAGATTTGGGCGAACAGATTAGCAGGACATGACAAAAAGTCAGATCTATGAATCATTCCTTCTGGTAAAATCTCAGTTATTAGCGCACTATTGTTTCTTCTATCTATTTTATCCATCAGTCACTTAAGGTTGAGTTCCACTCAGCTGCCTGTAACAGAGAGGAGTTCCCAGCACAGTGCAAGCAAGCTGCCCCACCTGCCAGGGCCAACCTGAGACTTTCTGACTCTTTCTAGTCAGGAAGTCGTAAATTACTGGGGCTTCCCAGGTAGCACAGTGGTGAAGACTCTGATTGCCAATGCAGGAGACACAAGAGACGGGGGTTGGATCTAGACGATTCCTTGGAGAAGGAGATGGCGACCCGCTCCAAGTATTCGTGCCTGAAAAAGTCCATGGACAGAGGAGCCTGGTGGGCTACAGTCCATGGGGTCGCCGAGAGACAGACACAACTGAGCACATTACTGGAGGTCATCAGTTGCCTACTAATTCTTCCTGTAGAAATGTAAAAACTAATCTGGCTCACATTCAGTTAATATATCATATTCTGGTGAACTAAGTTGGTGCTATCCCACACTGGTCAAATAAAAAGTGTGGTACCATTTTCTAAAAACACACAAAAAGTTACCCTAGGCCTGCCATATGTGCACGCATGCTAAGCTGTTTCTCCTTGCGATCCTACGGTCTGTAGCCTGCCAGGCTCCACTGTCCATGGGATTCTCCAGGCAAGAATACTGGAGTGGGTTGCCATGCCCTCCTCCAAGGACATCCTGACCCAGGGATCGAACCTGCATCTCTTATGTCTCCTGCATTGGCAGGAGGGTTCTTTACCATTAGTACCACCCAAATCTAGCAGGATTAAGTCACAGAATGGCAGATTCAGCTGACTTGACCACCCACGACTACACAACTTAGGTGGGTTCTGACGCCCTCCCCTGGTTTTCCCTGACTGTGGCAATGAGTTTTCAGTTTCCAGATGACCTTGACTGCTCATTAGAAACGCACATTCCTCAGCCAGATTCCTGAGATTACTTAAACAGGATCTCAAGGCTAGAGCCCAGGTATCTGCATTTTAATAAGCCCACCCCCCCCACCCCTCCACCCCCGCTTCCCATGCCACAATTCTAATGCTTATTATAAGAACTAACTCCCGGGGCTGATTCAGGGTATTCCAATCCCCCAACGATTCTTTTATCACTAATTTGCAAGTTTCACACACCCAGGGCCCAGGCCTCATCTTCCTTGTTCTCAGACATTTGAGCCACTGGAGTGTCCACGCCCTGCCCCACTCATCTGAGGCCCCCCCTGCCACCCCTTCAACTGGGTTTCAATCAACTTTCCACCTTGGAGGCACCAACTTCCTCATTTCTCTCCACACCACCAGGAACATGGAAATCTGGCCTCCAGTGTATTTCTCAAAGGAGGGATTCCGTTACAATTAATCTTCTCTCTTTTTGTTCAAGCTGTTTTTTGTTTAAAAAAGAGAAGGAAAACCCTGGATATTTTCAAGTCATAAGAGACTGGAAATCATGTGCATTGGGCCAAACATAGTTTCCTTTCTCTTTCCTTTTAAACTGGTCTTTAAGCTAATAGAATCATTAGACTTTTCTACAGGCTTCCCAGGTGACTCAGTGGTAAAGAATACACCAGCAATGCAAAAAGTGAAAAGAAAGTGAAGTCGCTCAGTGGTGCCCAACTCTTTGCAACCCCATGGACAGTAACCTGCACCAAGCTCCTCCATCCATGGGATTTTCAAGGTAAGAGTACTGGAGTAGGTTGCCATTTCCTTCTCCAGGGAATCTTCCCAACCCAGGGATCGAACCCAGGTGTCTCGCATTGTAGACAGACGCTTTACCGTCTGATCCAGGAAATTCGAGTTCGTTCCCTGGGTGGGGAAGATCCCTTGGAGAAGGAAATGGCAACCCATTCCAGTCAGTGTTCTTGCCTGGAGAATCCCATGAACAGAGGAGCCTGGCGGGCTACAGTCCATGAGGTCAAAAAGAGTTGGACACAATTGAGCAACTGACCACACAGACTTTCTACGTGTTTACATAATTAAAGAGGAAAATGAGCTGTGGAGTGAAATGTGCACTATCTCATAATGTTCCTATGAGAATTAAATGAGAAAACTGATATATAAAATGCTTAGCTCAGCATCCAACACAGAATGAATCCTCAATAAATCCTACCTGTTACTATGAGGCTGGGCTGTTCTGGTACGTGCTCAGTGCTAGGAAAGTCCTTTGAATAGATCTATCCCAAAACTGCCTTCCTCCAGATAAGGAAACCAAAGCTCTAGGGGTTAAGAGTCCTACTCAACACTGTATAGCTACTGGCTGAGCCGAAGTGGACACCAGTGTTTTCCAGAGCACAATTTCATATCCTTTTCACCACACCATGTTAGCTTTGTTTACACTCCTAAGTGAAATGTAGAACCAAGAAAGCCAATGGTTTCAGAACATGTCAGTCATTTTAAGGCATGACTATGCTTAGTCAGAAAGTGAGGGGTAAATGGCACACTGAGCCTGTGAGAGTAATTAAATTATTACATAGCCAGCAGATTGTTTTCCTGTTTCTTTTTTTTTGGGTGGGGTGTATTTATCTCCCATCTTGGGGGGTTTCTTTTGTTTCTCTTGTGTTCAGTCACTTTATTTCAGTAATAACACACTATTATGAAGTGCTTAGAGTTTTGTCTGGTGAGAATTAGCTATCAGTATAAAGGTATCCCAAAGAGTCTGTCCTGATGTTAGGTTTAAATTTCTTTTCAACACAAGAGGGTGGGGAGAAGGAACCACGAAGCTATTTAGAATGTAAAATTTTAAAAATTATATGTTAAACAGAGAACAATAGATCACTACAGTGTTTTAACTTTGAATTCCACTTATTTATACATATATATGTATACACAACAAGCAATATGAAATATAATAATACAAAAATGAAAATAAGTGTCAGTGTTTGCTAACTATGAGCTTTTACTACAAATAATTTCATAGCAAAGAGTAAAACAGCACTAGGGCTCTCTGCTTGATATCACCTCAAATTTTTTATAGCCACATTGGCATTCTGTCTGTGTAACAAGTATAGGGATGACTTCATTCTCTAGGATGAAGGATAATGGATCTTAACCTTCCTATCACTTCCCTTTAACTCAAAGCACTAATGCAACTGAAGGCACAGATAAATAAAAATTTCTGAAGGGAAAGAATGGCCCTGTGAAAGTTTAACCTCCAAATCACCAAAAGGTACAAAGTACAATATATCTCAGAATCACAATTAACGAAGCCCCTGCCACAGAGATTGGATGAAGAGTTGCCAAAAAAAATTTTTAAAGGAAAATCCAAACTTTGAAGAACTTTAGGTTTTTTTCCCACAACTATTAAAAAAAAAAGCCCTAATAGTAAACAAAATGCCACCAACTCAAAACAAAGTACTGTTCAAAAGCAGATGATTCACTTACCTTAAATCTATTACTGTGATCTTTTACATTAATTAATGTGAAACATCTTACCAACTTTATCTCTTTACCAATTTCGGTTTTCTACAAATAACGTATGCAGTTGAATACTAGCATTCTTGAAAACAGCACTTGACTATATCAAGTTGCTTCTTCCCTAGAATAGTTACTATTCCTATCTTTTCCCTTTCTTTCTTCTCGACTCACTGATATTTACCACGCTGTGCCCCAGAACATGAACATCATTTGACAAGTCGCATTTTGGCCCAGAAAGTTTGCAAAAACTTTTTCAAATACATGTCAACTGCGGGCAGAAATTGAGGGGGGGGGGGTGGTAATTGATTGTCATATTAGATTTAATATTTCCCTTTCCAAAACAGGTAATTAGAAACTATCTTCTCTTTTGCTTTGCCACTTCTACGTAAATACGGTACCATTCTCAAGGTAAAGCTGATGCAGAAAACACACATCCACGCCACGGGCGCGCGCGCGCGCACACACGCCTTTCCCCTCCCCCAACACACATCTCAGTGGCCGGAGACAAGCCCGCAGCCCGGAGCCACGCCCTCATCCAGGAGCCCGAGAGTGCAGCACCTTCCAGAGAGGCTGTCACCCCAGGTAACCACACACAAAGCGCGCCTCGCTAGTTCAAAGTTACGGTGCCAAGGTACTAGGACGGTAAGTCCGTGGCCGTCCACCTTCACACAGAGCGAGGCAAACTCAACCCCACCCGCTCTCACTTTCTCCTCCAGGAGCACCTAACGCGCTCGCCCACCCAGCCGGGCTCCCCACCGGTCCCCGGTCGCCGCCGCCCTGCGGCCACTCACCCCGTCTGCAGTCGCAGTAGCCCCAGTCCACCTTGCCGCGGGCGTCCCCGTAGAAGCACCAGGGTCTGCCCGCGCCGTCCGGACTCCGGCAAAAGTTGTGGCGCTGCCCTCGGAGTTGCGCCCAGCCCGCCGGGGGCGACCGCGCGAGGAACGGCGGCACGTCTGCCCAGCGCAGACAAGGGGCGCCGGAGTCCGTCACGTTGGCCCCGGGCGCGCCGGCGGGGCAGTCCCCGGGAGGCGGCCGGGGCGTGCGCAGGCCGTGCGCGCGCGAGGCGCGGAGCGCCGGCGGGGGGTGCAGGGTGCGCGGGAGTGGGGGCGGCAGTGTCTTCTGTGGCCGCCGCTGGATGGTAAGGTAATAAGGGTCCTGGGGACTCCGAGAGGGTGCATGGTGATGGCGGTGGTGAAGGGGATAACCGAGGACCGAATCAAAGCTGACCACTCCGGGGAGCGCCCCGAGAATCAGAGCCACCGCGAAGTGGGGGAGCGTCATGGTGCCGGAGCCGCGGCGTCTGGTCCATGCTCCCCCGCTCCGCCGCTTCTGAAGGGGAGGCGGGGGCGGCGCTGCGCGTCCCCGGAACCCCCGCGCCTGCCCCCTCCCGCCCTCCCGCGCGCGGACCGCCTCCCGCCGCGGGGCCCGCGGCCGCGCCCCTGCTCGCCGCGCTCGGGAGCGGTCCCGGGCAGGGAAGGCGTGCGCTCCGCGGAGCCCTGGCTCGTGGAGAGGACCCGCCGAGACAAGGCGCGGACCAGGGCACTCTGCCCCCTGGCGGCGGGCACAGGCGCGCGATCTCGCCCCGGAGCCGGGCTCCGCGCTGTCCTTGCCCGGCTCCCGCTGTCAGCGCGCCCGGCCGGAGCAGACCAGCTCTCTGGCACCCCGGCGGCCTCGGGGTGCCCGAGCCAAATCCGAGGGTGCCAACGCGGGGGACGGTCTTGGCTGCTCCTTGCCAGCAGGCGACACCACCACAGCCCCTCCGTCTGGCGGCTGCCAAACCTGCCGCCAGCCCCTGCAGCCCACCTCTCCTCCACCCCCTTGCCGCGCCTCATTTCCTATGTTTTGAAATATTTACAAGTGTGGATGGGTTTAGTCCCTTTAGAAGTCCCGCGATAAAAGTTATCAAAGCCCACTTGGAATGCCGAAGCCATATTCCTGAGCTGTGATCTCCTCAAGGACAAGACCACGTTTCGTTTCCCTTTGTATCCCAGTGCTTAAAACTTAAAACCGTGGGCAGCACTTATTAGGCTCCAATAAACATTTGCTGAAATTAAATTCCTGAACCGACCCAGGGAAAGCAGGTCGAGCCTTTCTACTTCCTGCCACCCACTCTCCACCGGAGCCCTGAACAACACCAGTTGTTTGGTTATTATTGGGATTCAGTGAAGCCCTCTTAATACCAAATTTCCTTTCTAACCAGGGAAGACTTCATCCGTCCGGGTCTCCATCCTATCCAAAAAGCCCATCCCTCTAACACCTGCCTCGTTTTGGCCGAGCATGAGACTTGAGTTAAGCCTACTCATTTGCCTCTCCACAGTGGACTCTGTCCACCGGCAACTTTATAGCTATTGGCTCGACCTTAGCAAAGCCTTTTCAACAGCTCTCCCGACTTGCACCGCCCCACCTCTCCGGCCAGGAAAAAAGAAGTTGGTTTAGAATCTTTTTAAAAATCCCCGAAGCTGGATGTTTTAGGGATTTCCCCTTTCAGCTGTTCCTGACTATTCCACTGAAGCTAAACAAGAAACGAGGAAGGCCAATAAAGAAGGTAATGCTTTGCAGCCTGGCATAATCCTGTTGAAGTGTAGGGGAGACCGGCTGTCCCACAGTATACTGTTGTTTAGTCGCTCAGTCGTGTCTGACTCTTTTATGACCCCATGACTCTTTTGTAGCCCACCAGGCTCCTCTGTCCATGGGTTTTCTCAGGCTAGAACCCTGGAGTGGGTTGCCGTTTTCTTCTCCAGGGGATCTTCCTGACCCAGGGATCCAACCTGAATCTCCTGCATTGCAGGCAGTTTCTTTACTGCTGAGCCACCTGGGAATCCCATAGTACACTGTACTCTGAAGAAAACTTGAACATGACTTAAATGTTTATTGTTAAAACCTAGTTTCAGTTAGAAACTGAGTTAATTTCCTACACCCAACTCAAATAATCTTAGTTTAACCATTCTGAATCATCTTACTGTTTTCTTAACTTTTCACTCCTGTTAATGAAATATCTGATTTTTACTTACAGAAGTGGACAAATGAACAATATTAGGCATCCAGTAATGTGTTTATCAAATCTTTATTCGATATGTTTTTACTCAAGATGCTTTTACCCACTGTTCATTTTTTTTTAAACTTACACTTTTCTGACTCCAAAAGCATAGTTAAAACTGTACTTGGCGAAGAAGAGTAAAGTTAAAATACATATTTGGGGGAAGTTGATTTACTTATTTTAGTAGGGGTCAGCAGAATTCATCAATTGCAGATTCTTTTTTTTATTTAACCATTGATTTGTACAGTTTATTTTTTTTAATTACTTCTTTGTTTTTATATGTTTGTTCTGGGTCTTAGTTGTAGCTCATGGGATCTAGTTCCCTGACCAGGGATTGAACCCAGGCCCCTACATTGGGAGCATGGAGTCTGAGCCACTGGACCATCAGGGAAGAATCACAGATTCTGACAAATCATAGATTCTTTGCCTATAATACGTGACAGTTCTAAAAGGAATAACCCTTTTTCTTCAAAACTGAGTCTCCACTTTCTGCCATTCACATGATGGTCCACGAAAGGCTCACCTGCGGATTCTGAGTGGCCTGCTTAGCCCTGCTGCCCTCCTTTTTCTATGAGGCGCCTACACCCAGGCTTTCACACTTCCTGGGAGCGCGGAGGCAGACCCAGTCCCAGAGCTCCTATGCACCTTGGAGAGAGGAAAATAACAAGAAAGAAGTGAGTAGAAGAGAAGATGGTTGGAACTGAGCTCAAAAGAGGATGGACCCTGGTGTGGCCTCTTCTCCAGCTCGTTTTACACCTAAGAGGACCTGAAGATTTTCCAAGGTCTACTTAACATTTAACAGGTCATGAAGCTGACACATATGAAGTGGAGTTACCGCAGAAAATTCCACATTTTAAAGCTTCCATTTTAAAGCGTACCCTTTCTGAGATGATAAAACAGCATGTCTGTAATTGGACTGCGAAGTCAAGGGCCTCGATTTGAGTTTTGTCCTCTATTTTACAGGGATAGTATGGCTTAAACAGACCTGCTCTTTACATATTACTCCCCTCCTCTGCTAATCTCTTCCTTCCTTCTCTTCTTTCATTCCTCCTGGCTGCTGCCATCACGCAGATGTTTAGGATTTCCAATTCCCCATCCGATGGAGTGGATTCCCCATTCCCTGACACGCGTTTCTCGCTCCTGCCTCTGACACATTAAGGTACCTGTGTTGGGGGCTAGAGGAGAAGTCTCCCTCCACCCCGGAGAGGCCCCACCCAGCCACCACTCTCCCCTCAGATGCTCCTCACCCTGTCACACACGGCAAAGCCGAAGGAAAGGGGGCGGCAACTCCATCGTGTTACAGCTGCAAGAAGCCCACTGTGGCTTCTTTCTCTGTCTTCCAATTGCTTCAGCAGCACTAAAGAAGCAAGGAGAAGGAACAGAAGGAAACAGATGACACTCGGCAGGCCGTTCTCAGCAAAAGCCTTGAAAGCCCCGTGAGGTCCCCAAGTCTCTCTTGTCACCTCTGCAACCTCTAGCTCCATCGAGCAACCTGGGTGACAAAGGCTCAAGAGCTCAACTGTCCCCAGCCTCCCAGCCGAAAACCTAACAAGGGAAGTGAAGAGGGGTGTCTCTCTGCCCACCTCACAGCAGGGAGGAGCTGCAGCCTTGGGGGCGGAGCTGAGCGCGAGTACTGAACACATGTGCATACCTGTAGGTTACTGCGGCAACTGTTATACAGGGACATTTGGTTTCACGGTCGTTTAGGGGATCATTATGCTTTACCTACTTAATGGACTGAATATACAGAGTTCTAAAACCAATACACCAAATAACTTTTGGATAAGTTTCCATGTACAATTTGGGTACTGCCTATATTTGGAAAAGCTAAAAGCAGTATTTACTTGAACAATTCCAAGTGCAAAAATATTGTTAAAAAAAAAATTGGGCATTGTTCTGTCACATAAAAGCAAAAACATATTAAATAATATCAATAACATAAGTCCCTATCTAGGGACTGTGGAAGATTTAAAGTTATAAGACATTATCAGGCCTTTGGTCAAGGGGAGTGGATACAATAAAAGAACATATAGTATTTAGTTTAAAGTTCTAGGAAATGAAAGATCCAGAAAACAAGTAATGAATTGCTAAATGAATGGCACAGTGGTTTGGGCAAAGGGCCTCTGTTGGTAGGAAGTCTCTGGCAGTAGAGGTCAGGTTTATGCCTCTTCCTTGTATTGGTCACACTCTTCTTTGCCCGCCCTCTGCCGTGAAGATGTCTGAGGACCCACAATTGCAACAGCTGTTCCGTATTTAACCATATATACCCGTGTGTAAGGGCCGTTGCCCTTACATATGGTTGGCTGAGAGCCAAAGAAAAGTTCTGCTTGACTCCTTGTATTCATAATGCTTTTAAGAGCCATTTGACCTCTATTTTCCTTATTGTTTTAAATAGAATTTTATAAAACAGAATACTTTTTTGTTTCCATTTATTTTAAAAAGCTTATCTAACCTTGGTGTAATCCCTACATGGAAATTAATTCTGTAGATTCATTTTCAGGCTTACTTAAATTATACTTAGGATATATGAGGAATATAGATGTAAATATATAGATTTTCATTGTTGTTTTGTTGCTAAGTCATGTCCGACTCTTTTGTGACCCTGTGGACTGCAGCCCACCAGGCTCCTCTGTCCATGGGATTTCCCAGGCAAGAATACTGGAATGGGTTGCCATTTCTCTCTTCAGGAGATCTTCCTGAACCAGGAGTCAAACCAGCATCTCCTGCATTGGCAGGTTTCTTAATCCCTGAGCCCCCCAAAAGAAAAAAGGTTAATTTGGCCTTGAAATATCTAAAGCGAGTTCCCTTAGTTTCCTAAGTCAAAGGCTCAGCATCTTTGAAAAAGGGATAGTAATCATGTTTCCAAGATAGATCTGATGGGGGGAGGTAACTGAGATAATGCCTATAAACTGATGAGCAGAGCACTCAGAAAGTGCCAACTATAATGCAGTAGGTTAGCCTCTGCTGCTGCTAAGTCACTTCAGTCGTGTCCAACTCTGTGTGACCCCATAGATGTCAGCCCACGAGGCTCCCCCGTCCCTGGGATTCTCCAGGCAAGAACACTGGAGTGGGTTGCCATTTCCTTCTCCAATGCAGGAAAGTGAAAAGTGAGAGTGAAGTCGCTCAGTCTTGTCCAACTCTTAGTGTCCCCATGGACTGCAGCCCACCAGGCTCCTTCGTCCATGGGATTTTCCAGGCAAGAGTACTGGAGTGGGATGCCATTGCCTTCTCCAAGGTTAGCCTCAGTAACTGCCTTTGAGTTCTTAACTCCTCAGAGTAAGTCTCTCTGTGAAAACCTGCCTCCACAAAGCAGAAAATCCCCTCGCTACCATGCCCCTGTCCCTTGCTGCACCCCAGCATCTCCCCGCTAAGACGGACAACAAGCATGCAGCCACCCTAGCTCCACTCCCCTGAGCACTAGCCCTGTCCGATGGGTTTTCTCTCTCCTTCCCCCCACAGGTTTGGTCCCTGAAAGCCAAGGCCTTGCGGACAAACCCGAATGAACTTTCTGGTCAACCCAATACTAGATATTTTGAGTTAAAACTCTTCCTGAGCAATCTGCCTAAGGATAATGAGTAGTTTTCAAATCTCTCAGTTGCAAGTGAGCTGTGGTCACTGGTAAAAGGAGTAAACAGATAGGAAGAAAAACCTGGCTAGAACTGTTTGCCCGTGATCTGGGAAGCACAGAATCTCCACATTGAAAATGACTTAGAGCCCCAACTCTCTGTCAAATGCAGGAAACCTTTCCAGAATTTCCTAACAAGTGGACTTCCAGGTATTTTTTAAAAACTGTGGTGGGGGAAATTTCTACTTGGAAGCCAGCTCACTCCGTCTCTAGAAAATCCAAATTGTTAGGAAAATCTTCCCATCTACTAAGCCACAAGTTGCCTCCAGGTGGAAACCTACTTTATCCAGCTATGATGCTGGTTATACTCTCCTACTGATTTAGAATCCAGCAGACCTGGGTTCAAATCCCTATTAAATTATTTATTAGTTTCCTGGCCTCTGGGGGTAGAGTGGTATTAAAGACTCCTTTCTCCCCAACTTCTTTCATGTTCAAGAAAGAGATGTCCCGATTTGGAGTGTGCAGGTCCAAGAACAGCAATGGATTCGCATTACTGGACTCCCTTAATAGTAGTATTGTGGGAGGTATAAGTCTGTACAAGCATAAATGATCAATGTCCTATTTTCCCTCCTTTTGCTTACTGTTTTTCCTACTTCATCACTGGAATCTTAGGGACCATAAAGTTGAGATTTGGGTTGAGGTTGGAAGAGAGGGAGAGAAGCAGTTTAGCTGTTTGGTTGTTTGCCTACCTAGTGGCTCAGATTGTAAAGAATCTGCCTGCAGTGCAGGGTACCTGGGTTCGATCTCTGGGCCGGGAAGATCTCCTGGAGAAGGGAATGGCAACCCACTCCAGTATTCCTGCCTGGAGAATTCCACAGACAGAGGAGCCTAGCAGACTACAGTCTATGAAGTCACAAAGAGTTAGATACAACTAAGCGACCAACACTTCCACGACTACTAGGAAACTACTTTGGGATTTGGGATCAAAGCCTCAGCTGATTGTAAAAGTCTGCATTTGCCCGGCTTGTATCCTATGCATAAACGTCCTCTGAGGAGCTCATTGCCTGAGGATGGGAGAGGATGGGAGCAGAGATAGGATTTAGGGATCCTGGCTGTCCACTCATCCATCAATCACTGCTAACCTCTTTGAAAATAGAGTTTCCCTGTCTGCAATATGGAGATAACTCTATTTTACAAAGCTATAAGAATTAGAAACAGTATATTAAGGGCTGGACAGTGAGCACATGACTATCATTTAAGTATGTGAAGACAATTATCAGGACAAATACGGCAGTAAATGGCAACTCAGAATTAAAAACAGTACCTCAGATATTATTTACCCATTGCAGATTTCAATGGGAAAAAAGTCACTCTTATTCCATATACCACACTATGATTACATTAACTTTTCCACAGCAGCATAATATGTGGTTGTTTGTATTTGAGTTTACTCTTAAACTTTTGTCTGTCTGACAAAATTCCCCATAGCCATTAAAACCCTGTTCAAGCTATGAAATCTTCCCTAATCAAATTCTGCTCTTGAAATTTGGGTTAGCCTGGCATGCCATACACACAGAATTTCTACAGTCACAATCACATTGTTCCATACTTGTTTTCATTGTAAAATCCCCAATGGAAAGAATTGTGCATTCTATAGTGTTTGGTCCTTAAATGAAGCCAATAGGCAATGGAGTATTATTCGGCACTGAAAAGAATTACTCAGCATGAAAAGATGTGGAGGGATCTCAAAAGCATATCACTAAGTGAAGGAAGCCAATCCGGAAAGACTATATACTATATGAGTTCAACTATTTGACATTCTGGAAAAGACAAAACTGTTGAGACAGTAAAAAGATTGGTGGCTGCTAGTGGTTGAGGTGTTGGGGCAGGAATGAACAGGCAGAGCATGGAGAATTTTTAGGACAGTAAAAATACTTCATATGATACTATCATAATGCATACATGTCATTATACATTTCTCCAAGCACATGGAATGTATACTACCAAGAGTAAACTGTAATATAAACTATGGACTTTGGGCGATTATCATGTATCAGTGTAGGTTCATCAATTGTAGCAAATATGTCACTCTGGTGGGGGATGTTGATAATCGAGGAAGTTATGCATGAGCGGTGAAGAGGATATATGGAAATCTGTGTTCCTTCCCCCCCAATTTTGCTGTAAATCTAAAACTGCTCTAAAAATTTTAAGTCAAGTTTTTAAAAATGTCAGCCAATGAACAGTGAACAAATGAGATCCTCAAATGCAAATGAGCTTTTAATGCTTTTTTCTAATATGATCATATAGTGTCTACAGAGAGATCACAAACTAGCCACCACCAAGATGGACATGCCATCCAGATATATTTTGTTTAGTGAAGCATTGTTTTAATAATTGAACTGTATGTATTATTTAAAATCAGTAGCTCATCCATGAAATTATGGGTTACCAGCCTTCCTTGTGTGTGTGCGTGTTAGAAAGCTTTTGGCTGCAAGTAAAAGACACTTCAACTCAAACTGGCTTAAAGTCAGGTATTTTCAAGGATTATATGATCTCATTCAGTAGGAAGTACCAAGCAATCCAGGTTGATTGCTTCGGTGTCTAACCACGCCTTTGAGGTGGCAGGCTCTTTGTCTGTGTGGCTATCTGAGTGTTGGCTTTGTCTTCAGACTGCCAACAAAGAACAGGACATTAAATCTAGATAGAGTTCATGTCCGGAAGGAGAAAAGAAATCTGTTCCTTCTGTGCCCCTTTTGAGGAGCAAAATAATCTTTCCCAGAGGCTTCCAAGGATATTTCTCCTTGCACTTCGTAGGCCATTCCTGAGTCCCATGCCTGTACCTATGGTTTCCCTGGTGGCTCAGTGGTAAATCATCCACCTGCCAGTGCAAGAGATGCAGGAGGCACGAGTTTGATCCCTTGGTCGGGAAGATCCCCTGGAGAAGGAAATGGCAACCCACTCCAATATTCTTGCCTGGAGAATTCCATGGACAGAGGAGGCAGGAAGGCTGTAGTCCATGGGGTCACAAAGAGTTGGGCACCACTGAGCACGCATGCACACCTGTTCCTGCAACAGTCACTGACTGAAAGGATAGACTTAGCTGTGATTAGCTTGGACTAATTTTGTGTGAACTTGGGAAGAGATCAACCGATGTGTACTACAAATTGAAAAAATCAGAAGCTCTGGCACTACCACAACCCTAGTTCCCACACAGCAACAAATGTCTATGGCTGTTTCCATCCTAGACTTAGGGAACAGTCCTCAATTCACCATGGGTCCCACCTGCCTGGACTTTGTAAGCATTTGAGTTTACTACACCTGGGTTATACTTTTTTATCTGGCAGCAGTTTCATGCTAAATTATGATATTTCACAGATTTTAGCCTATGGATTCTGGAGACACATGATAAATGTCTACAGTGACATGACAATGTTTTGTCGTACAATTTAGTGGTTTAAAACAATAAGCATTTATTATCTCACAGAGTTTCTGGGAGTCAGGAATTTGTGAGTGGCCGAACTGGGTGTTTCCAGCTTAAGATATCTTATGAAGCTGCAGTCCAAGTGGTGACGGGACTGCGATAATCTGAAGGCCTGGCTGCACTAGAGGAATTGCTTCCCAGATCACTCACAGGCTGTTGGCTGGAGGCCTTAGTTCCTCGGCACAGGGAATTCTCATAAGGCCATTCCCAATAAGGCTTTGGCTTCCAGCAGGGCCAGTGATCCAAAAGAGCATGAGCGTGACCAAGACAGAAATCACGAAGATTCTTATGATGTAATCTTAACAACTGACATACTGTCACTTCTGCCATATGCTATCGCTCACAGAGTAAACTAACTGTGCTACAGTGCAGGAGGGGTGTGAGTTCCAGGGGGTGGAGATGCCGGGTTGGGGGGGTGGCTGTCTTTGAGACTGGCTACTATAGTTGCATTCTACACAACTGTTCTATGCAGGAAATGTGTGTATATATATAGGAATTTATAAAGTACTTATTTATTTATTTGGCTGCATCGGATCTTAGTTGTGGCACACGGGATCTTTATTACATCGTGCCAGATTGTTCCAGAGCCTGGACTCTCTAGTTGTGCACACAGGCCGGGTTGTCCCGTGGCATGTAGGATCTTCATTACCCAACCGGGGTTCGAACCCTGCATTGCAAGGCAGATTCCTAATCACTGGACCACCAGAGAAGGAATTTAAACAGTCCCAGACAGGGAATTTAAACAGATACTTATTTGCAGGGTCACTACATGAATTTTCCCATGCTAAATATCTTGGAGGTGTGTTGTCAAACAATCACTTCAGTGAAACATAGGGTCAGCTGTAAGCAAAGATGTCTTAATATCCCTAGAATTACATTTCCCACTCTACATTATAAGCTAACTCAGTCTTGTTTTTTATCTGTTTGCAAGGAAAAAAAAAAACCCAAAAGATTTTATCAATGAATTCCGGTCTCCAAACTCCTAGTAAAAGACTCCCAAAGTGTACCAGCTGCCTGATAAGACTTAATGTATCAACCAGTGTGGAGATATTAACATTGTAACAGGGACAAAAGAATGCATGGAATGGACAAAGGAATTATGGGCTTTCAGGCATCCCCTGAACCAAGTCCCAGGAGAGCAGGAATTTGGATAAGGAGGAAGCCTCCTGCAATTGTACCACATGTAAGGCTGTCCCTAGTAGGATACTGATAAAGAAAAAGAAACATGAAACAAAAATAGCCCTGGTTTAATTTGTTGAGAGCACTTCTCAGTTGCCTCAGTGGTGAAGAATATGCCTGCCAAGCAGGGGACCACAGCAGGTTTGATCCCTGGGTTGGGAAGATCCCCTGGAGAAGAAAATGGCAATCCACTCCAGTATTCTTGCCTGGGAAATCCATGGACAGAGGGGCCCGGTGGGCTACAGTCCATGGAGTTGCAAAGAGGCGAACACAACTTAGTGACTGATCAACAACAGCAATAACAATTTGATGAGGAGATCACAAAACTTCTCAGTTAAATTGTATTCACCACAACTCCCAGAATTTTGTAATGCAGTAAAGTTTCTTATCCAAGAAATTTAAGCTTCACACATTGCTGTTGCTTTCCTACACACCCTCAAACCAAAAACCCCAAAGCATTAAAAAGGCTCACACTCATGCACAACACTGCTGTAACAACTAGAAATAAAATATGCTGGTGGAGCTGAAATTAGAAAGAATTTCTTTTTTCCCCCTTCCATGAAACAGTTACATTGTGAAGTACAGGTTGCCCTCATTTGGAGACTGAAAGATAACAGTTTTGAAACAGAGATTCATTGGCAGTATTTATAACTGAGTTGTGTAATAAACTCAGAGCATTAAAAATATGACGCTACTCTAGACTAATCTCTATTTTTAGAAGGCTTAGAAAACCTCTATCCAGTGTTAAAAGTCTCTACATATGACTAAATGTTCTTTGCTATCCCATGGTCATTAGAAAAATGAAATACGGTCAGTCAGTCAACAAGAAAAACAATACCAGGCACACAGTATCAGTTCTGTTGGAGCTCACTTCTGAGCCTGAGCAAAGGCAACTTCATGGATGTTTCTGGGTTCCATGTAGGAACCTGAAATAAGAAATGTTAACTAACAATATCTGTGAAAGAACAGATATTAATGTAATGCTTATGTCTTGTGGAATGTTTGTCTTCAGAAATGTTTTAAGTAAAATATTTCAAAGACTCAACAATAACTTTGAATAATATTAACCTTTGGAACTTAACTAGCTCAACAGGGCATATAATAATGAAGGCAGAAAGAAGAAATCTGTTAAGAAGTAGATCTCTTGAAGAGTTTTAAAATGCTTGAACACTGGAAATCAACACAAAAATCTGAGCAATAACATTAGTTTTAAGAATACACATAATGCCATAATTTTGGTTCTTGATTGTGATACATAAAAGTGTTTGAAAGTTATGATTTTATACTTCATAATTTTCTATATTCTTTTATTTTCAAAATATGTTTGATAAAGATTTACAAAGAAAGCACAAAGGGCACATTTAATGGAATCCATGTGAGCACTTAAAAATATATTGTCTTTTTCATAATGAATTTTTCTCAAGTGGTTGGATGGGTTTGTGCTGGGCTTATATAAGCTCTTGAGTGAGGTACTGGATCTTACTTGTTTCTGGATCCTCATTACTTAGTATAAGCTTCTCAATAAATATTTTCACTGACTCTAGTCTCTTATCTAGTTCTCTTGATGGTTAGTTGTTTACCTTTGTGAGATGGTTGCCTGGAGTTAAATGCACAGAAGGCAGTGAAATGCAGAGTTTTTTCCCTGCAAGTTAAATGAGTTTTTATGGAAAATGTTAATAAAAATAAAGAAACTGACTTTATTTAGAACATTTTATTTTGCTACAAATATGTATCTTCCCATTATATTTTCTTTTTTATGCCCTTAGATATGATAGATTGGGTTAGCAAATCTATAGGGACTGTGACCAAACAATTTTTAAGCATCTGGAGATGACTTTGGAGCAACAGCAATTTTTTTAAGTGTTTTTGGTGGTCAGAGTAAATCATGTGCTTAGTTGCTCAATTGTGTCTGACTCTTTGCAACTCCATGGACTGTAGCCCGCCAGGCTCCTCTGTCCATGGGGATTCTCCAAGCAAGAATACTGGAGTCAGTTGCCATGCCCTCCTCCCGGGGATCTTCCCAACCCAGGAATCGAACCTAGGTCTCCCACATTGTAGGCAGATTCTTTACCACCTGAGCCACCAGGGAAGCCCATCATACAAGTGCAAAATCAATCATGTAATTCACACAACCACACTGTATCCCTCCTCCTATTTTGCAAATACTGGAGAATGCTGTGATTTCAGTTTTTATAAATTTCACTCTAGACCACCGTTCTCATGAAGTTGCAGGATATTAAACAATCTTAAGAATGATACTGAATGAAATTGTTCTATATAAATCAGGAAAAATGAATATATACTATGTTTAGGAAAAACAAGTAAATGGATCCAATATTTCAGGAAGTTATAAAGTTAAAAAATGTTATTAACAACATTTCTGTATTTAAAGAAGAAAGATATGGTATTAACAATGCTGCTGCAGATGGTCCCTGACTTACAGTGGTTCAACTTAATGAATTTTTAACTTAATGGCAGTGCAATATGCATTCAGTAGAAATCATACTTCAGATTTTGAAGCTTGATCTTTTTTTCAGGCTAGTGTTATATGGTATAATCTTATGATACTCAGTAGGAGCAGCTGCCTTCACGATCATGACAGTAAACAACCAACATACGTTAATAACCATTCTGTCTCCACACACCCATTCTTGTTTTTGACTTTCAGTACAATATTCATATACATGAGCTATTCAACACTTTATTATATATTAAACTTTGTAGATGGTTTTTCCCAACTGGGCTCTAATGTAACTGTTCTGAGCATGTTTAAGGTGAATGAGGTGAAGCTCTGATTTCAGTACATTAGGTGTATTCAATGCATTTTCAACACGCAATATATTCAACTTACCGCAAGGTCAATATATAACCCCATGGTCAGTCGAGGAATATCTGTTGGCAGTTGAGGAATATCTGTATTTCAAAGAGAAACTCTTATTCTATAAACTTGACTCTTCCTAAATCTAAGTGACTCTGTAGGAGTTGAGAATTTTTATGGTTGCTTACTTTTAAAAAAGGGCTCCCCTGGTGGCTCAGTGGTAATCCGCCTACCTATGCAGGAGACTCAGGTTTGATCCCTGGTTGGGAAGATTTCCTGGAGAAGGAAATGGCAACCCACTCCAGTATTTTTGCCTGGGAAATTCCATGGGCAGAGGAGCCTGCTGAGCTACAGTCAATGGGGGTTGCAAAACAGATGGACATGACTTAGTAACTAAACAACAATAACTTTAAAAAAATGTATTTATTTGGCTATGTTGGGCCTTAGTTGCAGCACACAGGATCTTTGTTGCATCTTGTGGGTTCTTTTTTTTTTTTTTTTAATTTTTTTAATGGAAGGATAATTGCTTTACAGAATTTTGTGGTTTTCTGTCAGACATCAATAAGAATCAGCCATAGGTACACCCATGTCCCCTCCTCCCAGACCTCCCTCCCATCTCCCTCCCCAACCTGCCCTTCACCCAGTCACAGAGCCCCTGTTTGAGTTCCTGTTGCCTATCTATTTTACATACACTATTGTAAATTTCTATGTTACTCTCTCCATACATCTCCCCTTCTCCCTTCTCTCCTCCCCCATGTCCATAAGTCTGTTCTCTATGTCTCTTTCTCCACTGCTGCCCTGAAAATAAATTCATCAGTGCAATGGCTTTAGATTCTACATATATGTGTCAGTATACTCTATTTATCTTTCTCTTTCTGATTTACCTCACTCTGTATAATATACTCTAGGTTCATCCACCTCATTAGAATGGATTCAAATGCATTCCTTTTATGGCTGAGTAGTATTCCATTGTATATATATGCCACAGCTTCTTTATCCATTCATCTGTTGATGGACATCTAGGTTGCTTCCATGTTCTAGCTATTGTAAACAGTGCTGCAGTGAGCAATGGGATACATGTGTCTTTTTCAATTTTTGTTTCCTCAGGGTATATGCCTTGGAGTGGGATTGCTGGGTCATATGGTGGTTTTATTCCTAGCTTTTTAAGCAATCTCTATACTGTCTTCTATAGTGGCTGTATCAGTTTACATTGCCACCAGCAATGCAAGAGTGTTCCCTTTTCTCTACACCTTTTCCAGCATTTATTGTTTGTAGACTTTTTGGCGGAGAAGGCAATGGCACCCCACTCCAGTACTCTTGCCTGGAAAATCCCATGGACCGGAGGAGCCTGGTGGGCTGCAGTCCATGGGGTCGCTAAGAGTCGGACACGACTGAGTGACTTCACTTTCACTCTTCACTTTCATGCATTGGAGAAGGAAATGGCAACCCACTCCAGTATTCTTGCCTTGAGAATCCCAGGGATGGGGAAGCCTAGTGGGCTGCTGTCTATGGGGTCGCACAGAGTCAGACACAACTGAAGTGACTTAGCAGCAGCAGCAGACTTTTTGATGGTGGCCAGTCTTACTGGTGTGAGATGGTATCTCATTGTAGTTTTGATCTGAATTTCTCTAAAAATTAATGGTGTTGAGCATCTTTTCATGTGCTTTTTAGCCATCTGTATGTCTTCTTTAGAGAGATGTCTCTTCAGGTCCCTTTCCCACTTTTTGATTGGGTTGTTTGCTTTTCTGGTATTGAGTTGTATGAGCTGCTTGTGTTTTTTGGAAAGTAATTCTTTGCCAGTTGTTTCCTTTGCTATTATTTTCTCCCATTCTGAGGGTTGTCTTTTCACCTTGCTTATAGTTTCCTTTGATGTGCCAAAGCTTCTAAGTTTAGTCAGGTCCCACTTGTTTAGTTTCATTTTTATTTCCGTTACTCTAGGAGGTGGGTCATAGGGGATCTTGCTTTGATTTAGGTCATTGAGTGTTCTGCTTATGTTTTCCTTTAAGAGTTTTATAGTTTCTGGTCTTACATTTAGGTCTTTAACCTATTTTGAGTTTATCTTTGTGTATGGTGTTAGGAAGTGTTCTAATTTCATTCTTTTGCACGTAGCTGCCCAGTTTTCCCAGCACCAGTTATTGAAGAGGTTGTCTTTGCCCCATTGTATATTATTGCCTCCTGTGTCAAAAATAAGGTACCCATATGTGTGTGGGTTCATCTCTGGGTTCTCTATCATGCAGGTTCTTTTGTTGCAACGCACAGGCTCTCTAATTTTGGAGTGTGGCTTAGTTGCTCCAGGGCATGTGCAGGATCTTAGTTCCTGGTCCAGAGATCAAACCCACATTATCTGCATTGCAAGGGAGATTCTTAACCACTGGACTACCATGGATGTCCCAGTTGCTTACTTTTTATTTGCAAATAACAGAAGCAAGGGTTTCTATTTTGTATGTCACTAAGTATCTGCCACAATTTGTTCCAAACTGAACTTGTTATGAATGCCAACTCAAACTTGACGTGAATTAACATGGAGCAAAGTATGAAGAATTATAAATAATAAACCTGATAAGTACTAGATCAAAAACACATGCTTAATTCTTCAGATTTGTCTGCCTATTGAACCCTCACATTCAAAGCTTATGTTAGCAGTGTACAATTTATAGGCAAGAGTCAAAGTAACTGTCTTGACAATTTAGGTTAAATAGTGAGTTGACATTAATTGAACATTTATGTTCAGTAAGTGAACCATACTATTAACCATAACGTTAACCACATTATCAACCATATATTTAATACATATTTATTAATATTTCCTAAATTCCATAATATAGGCATTATTATCCCACTGACAAGCGAAGAGAAAACAGGCTTAGAGAGTTTGTTGTTTAGTCCTTAAGTCGTGTCCGACTCTTTGCAACCCCATGAATTGCAGCCCACCAGGCTCCTCTGTCCATGGAATTCTCCAGGCAAGAATATTGGAGTGGGTTGCCATTTCCTTCTCTAGGGGATCTTCCCAACCCAGAGATCAAACCCGCCTCTCCTGCATTGCAGATGGGTTCTTTACCACTGAGGCACCAGGGAAGCCCATAGATTTCAGTACAAATATACAATTCACCAGTTCTCAAAACAAAGTAAAAATTCAGTAGATTTGATTAACTTACAATATTAAACTGAAGGCTAGAATCAGGCTTTAGCTAATTTCTGCTGTGCAGCCATAGAAAAGTAGATTTCAGGGGCTTACTTGAGTTCAGTGACTGAATTTATCAGATGGATCTTCACACTTTAGTGCCAGCTGAATACATAGATCTGACCTGTTGAAAAGCTAAAAAGTCAAATGAGAAGATGATAGCTCATGAGAGACCACCTGAGCTGTTGCCTGATCGGCTTATGGTTTTATCACACAGGTGAGTTTTAATGGCATGATTTGACTGTTATCAGTGCAAGCTCTGGATTCAGACAGCTTGAGTTCAAATCCATCCTAGTAGCTTACTGGAGAAGGCAATGGCACCCCACTCCAGTACTCTTGCCTGGAAAATCCTATGGACGGGGGAGCCTGGTGGGCTGCCGTCTATGGGGTCGCACAGAGTCGGACGCGACTGAGCACCTTCACTTTCACTTTTCACTTTCATGCTTTGGAGAAGGAAATGGCAACCCACTCCAGTGTTCTTGCCTGGAGAATCCCAGGGACAGGGGAGCCTGGTGGGCTGCCATCTCTGGGGTCGCACAGAGTCGGACACAACTGAGGCAACTTAGCAGCAGTAGCAGCAGTAGCTTACTATCAATTTGATCATTTGGGCAAGTTACATAACTTACATAAGCTTTATAAAATTGTTACAAGAATTAAGTGGGATAATGCTTATAAAGCATTTATTTGGGTCTGGCTCTTTGAGAAAGAAAAAGGGAAGGAAAGGGATCAAAATAATATTAATTAAAAATGAGAAGCATTTAGTTCATTAAAATAGGTATTTGAAAACTGCTTTTCATAAACAAAAACATTTTTTGAAGGAATTATGTACTTATTATCATATGAGCAAGTTGCTTACTTCTTTTAGCTCAGCTTACAATTATAAAATGAGTTCAACTCTAATATTTACCTTGGGCTTCCCTGGTGACTCAGATGGTAAAGAGCTCGCCTGCAATGTGGGAGACCTGGGTTTGCTCCATGGGTCAGGAAGAGCCCCTGGAGAAGAAAATGGCAACGCACTCCAGTATTCTTGCCTGGAAAATTCCATGGATGGAGGACCCTGATGGGTTATGGTCCATGGGGGTCATAAAGAGTTAGACACAACTGAGCGACTGACAACACTAATACTTACCTCAAGGACACTCACTGGTGATGATTAAATAAAATAATGCCCTAACAGCATAATACCTGGCATACAGTAAGTTCTGGATAAATGATGGCTATTAATATTATTGCCACAATTATTGTTATTAAGAAATAAGTACAGAATAGGACATCTTAGGATCAGGGGAGGTGCAATGAAAAAGAACAGGGCTTTTCTGTACTACTTTGTTGACTTTGGCCCCAGATCAGGCCATTAGACTGTCTTCTGAGAACGAGGTAAGAAGGAAGTTTTGGACATGGTTTAGAGAAGTCACAGGTTCACTAACAGTTAGACTCAGCCTGCCCAGGAGCCGGGTTAACATTAGGCACTCGGGTTTCAAGTGGTCCATGCTTAAAAGCAAGCACAGCAAGCAAAATACTTCCAAGCAAAAATACGGATCCATAAACCTAAATGTACATGAAAGAACTCCTACACTTCTGTATTTATTTTTATGTAAAGAAAGACAAAACAGATTGCTGGTTTCTGGAAATTCTAAGGAGCTCACCCTAGGCTTCTGCGTGACTTCTTGAATAGTATAATAACAGGCCAAAGGAATTGGTTTCTAAATGACGGCGGTGTAGAAGGACATGCACTCATCTTCTCCTGTGAGAACTCCAAACTTACACCTCGCTGCTGAACAATTGTTGGCAGGAGAATGTTGGATCCCACCAAAAAAAATATCCCACATCCAAGGGCAAAGGAGAAGCACCAACAAGACAGCAGGAGGGGAGAAACTGCATTTAGAATTGAACCCCATACCCACCAGAGATGCTCGGAGGGCTCAGACAAAGCCTTGTGTGCACCAGGAGACCCCACAGAGACTGAGCCAGACCTACCTTTGAGTGTTTGACTGTCTCCTGCAGAGGTCCGGGTCAGCAGTGGACTGCCACAGGGCCAGGGGCTCTGGGTGCAGCAGCCCTGGGTGTGGCATAAGCCCTCTTGGAGGAGGTCACCGTTAATCCCACCATACAGCTGCCAGAACTTAACACAGGACTGGGGAAACACACACTTGGAGGGCACAAACAGAACCTTGTGTGCACCCAGACCCAAGAGAAAGGTGCAGTCTCCCCCATGAGACTGATCCAGACTTGCCTGTGAGTGTCCAGGAGTCTCTGGTGGAGATATGGGTCAGTGGTGGCCTGCTGCAGGGCCGGGGGCACCGAGTGTGGCAGTGTGTGTTTGGGATCTTTTGAAGGAGGTCACCATTATCTTCATTACCTCCGCCATAGTTTGGCCTCAGGTCAAACAACAGGGAGGGAACACAGCCCTGTCCATCAACAGAAAATTGGGTTAAAGATTTACTGAGCATGGCCCCGCCCATCAGAACAAGACTCAGTTTCCCTCAGTCAGCCTCTCCCATCAGGAAGCTTCCATAAGCCTCTTATCCTTAACCATCAGAGGGCAGATAGAATGAAAACCACAATCACAGAAAACTAATCAAGCCGATCTCATGGACCACAGCCTTGTCTAATTCAATGAAACTATGAGCCATGCCGTGTAGGGCCATTCAAGACAGACAGGTCATGGTGGAGAGTTCTGACAAAATCTGGTCCACTGGAGAAGGAAATGGCAAACCATTTCAGTATTCTGGCCTTGAGAATCCCATGAACAGTATGAAAAGGCAAAAAGATAGGACATTCAAAGACAGACTCTCCAGGTTGGTAGGTGCCTATGATGCTACTGGAGATCAGTGGAGAAATAACTCCACAAAGAATGAAGAGACGGAGCTGAAGCAAAAACAACACCCAGTCGTGGATATGACTGGTGATGGAAGTAAAGTCCAATTCTGTAAAAAAACAATATTGCGTAAGAATCTGGAACGTTAGGTCCATGAATCAAGGCAAATTGGAAGTGGTCGAACAGGAGATGGCAAGACTGAACATCAGCACTTTAGGAATCAGCAAACTAAAATGGACTGGAATGGGTGAATTTAACTCAGATGACCATTATAACTACTACTGTGGGTAGGAATCCCTTAGAAGAAATGAAGTAGCCCTCATAGTCAACAAAGGAGTCTGAAATGCAGTACTTAAATGCAATCTCAAAAATGACAGAATTATCTCTTTTTTGTTTCCAAGGCAAACCACTCAATATCATGGTAATCCAAGTCTATGCCCCAACCAGTAATGCTGAAGAAGCTGAAGTTGAATGGTTCTGTGAAGACCTACAAGACCTTCTAGAACTAACACCCAAAAAAGATGTCCTTTTCAATATAGGGAACTGGAATACAAAAGTAAGAAGTCAAGAGGTACCTGGAGTAACAGGAAAATTTGGCCTTGGAGTACAAAAAGAAGCAGGGCCAAGGCTAATAGAGTTTTGCCAAGAGAACACATCGGTCATAGCAAACACCCTCTTCCAAAAACACAAAAGAAGATTCTACACATAGACATCACCGGATGGTCAATACCAAAATCAGATAGATTATATTCTTTGCAGCCGAAGAAGGAGAAGCTCTATACAGTCAGTGAAAATAAGACCGGGAGCTGACTGTGGGTCAGATTATGAACCCCTTATTGCAAAATTCAGACTTAAATTGAAGAAAGTAGGGGAAACCACTGGACCATTCAGCTATGACCTAAATCAAATGCCTTATGATTATACAGTGGAAGTGAGAAATAGTTTCAAGGCATTATATCCGATAGAGTGCCTGATGAACTGTGGACAGAGGTTCATGAGATTTGTACAAGAGACAGGGATCAAGACCATCCCCAAGGAAAAGAAATGCAAAAAGGCAAAATGGTTTTCTGAGGAGGCTTTACAAATAGCTGTGAAAAGAAGAGAAGGAGAAGCAAAGAAAAGAAGCAAAGGAGAAAAGGAAAGATATACCCATTTGAATGCAGTGTTCCAAAGAACAGTAAGGAGAGATAAGAAAGCCTTCCTCAGCGATCAGTGCAAAGAAATAGAGGAAAAAATAGAATGGGAAAGACTAGATATCTCTTCAAGAAAATTAGACACCAAGGGAACATTTCATGCAAAGATGGACAAAATAAAGGACAGAAATGGTATGGACCTAACAGAAGCAGAAGATATTAAGAAGAGGTGACAAGAATACATAGAAGAACTGTACAAAAAAGATCTTCATGACCTAGATAACCACAATAGTGTGATCACTCACCTAGAGCCAGACATCCTGGATATGAAGTCAAGTGGGCCTTAAGAAGTATCACTATGAACAAAGCTAGTAGAGGTGATGGAATTCCAGTTGAGCTCTTTCAAATCCTGAAAGATGATGCCGTGAAAGTGATACACCCAATATGCCAACAAATTAGGAAAATTCAGCCATGGCCACAGGACTGGAAAAGTTCAGTATTCATTCCAATCCCAAAGAAAGGCAATGCCAAAGAATGCTCAATCTGCCTTATAACTGCATTCATCTCACATACTAGCAATGCAATGCGTAAAATTCCTGAAGCCAGGCTTCAGCAGTACATGAACCGTGAACTTCCAGATGTTTAAGCTGGATTTAGAAAAGGCAGAGGAATCAGAGATCAAATTGCCAACATCCATTGGATCATTGAAAAATCAAGAGAGTTCCAGAAAAACATATACTTCTGCTTTATTGACTACATCAAAGCCTTTGGTTGTGTGGAACACAACAAACTGTGGAAAATTCTTCAAGAATTGAGACTATCAGAACACCTTACCTGCCTCATGAAACATCTGTATGCAGGTTAGGAAGCAACAGTTAGAATTGGACGTGGGACAACAGACTGGTTCCAAATTGGGAAAGGACAAGGCTGTATACTGTCACCCTGCTTATTTAACTTATATGCAGAGTACATCATGAGAAACGCTGGGCTGGATGAAGCACAAGCTGAATCAAGATTGCTGGGAGAAGTATCAATAACCTCAGATACACAGATCATACCACCTTTATGGCAGAAAATGAAGAACTAAAGAACCTCTTGATGAAAGTGAAAAGGAGAGTGAAAAATTTGGCTTAAAACTCCAGGTTCAGAAAACTAAGATCATGGTATCCAGTCCCATCACTTCATGGCAAATAGATGGAGAAACAATGGAAACGGTGAGAGACTTTATATTTGGTGGCTCCAAAATCACTGCAGATGGTGACTGCAGCCATGAAATAAAAAGATGATTGCTTCTTGGAAGAAAAACTATGACCAACCTAGAGAGAGTATTAAAAAGCAGAGACAGTACTTCACCAACAAAGGTCCATCTAGTCAAAGCTATGGTTTTTCCAGTAGTCAGGTATGGATGTGAAAGTTGGACTCAAGAAAGCTGAGCACCAAAGAATTGATGTTTTTGAACTGTGGTGTTAGAGAAGACTCTTGAGAGTCCCTTGACTGCAAGGAGATCCAACCAGTCCATCCTAAAGGAAATCAGTCCTTAGTATTCATTGGAAGGACTAATGTTGAAGCTGAAACTCTAATACTTTGGCCACCTGATGGGAAGAACTGACTCACTGGAAAAGACTGATGCTGGGAAAGATTGAGGGCAGGAGGAGAAGGGGACAACAGAGGATGAGATCGTTGGATGGCATCACTGACTCAAAGAACATGAGTTTGAGCAAGCTCTGGGAGTTGGTGATGGACAGGGAGTCCTGGCGTGTTGCATGGCATAGTGTCCATGGAGTGCGTCCATGGGGTTGCAAAGAGTCAGACACAGCTGAGTGACTGAACTGACTGACTGAAAGGAATTGGAAGAATTCGCTTTCCTCAAACCCTAGTGGATAATCTTCCTAGGCTCCCATGCAGGCTGTTCTTACCTTCTCCCTCCTTTCTCCAGGCTTTCTGCATCATAGACACTCTGTGAGAGGTACCTGTTGTTGTTTAGTCGTTAAGTTGTGTCTGACTCTTTTGTGAGCCCCATGTGGACTCCTCTGTCATGGGATTTTCCAGGCAAGAATACTGGAGTGGGTTGCCATTTTCTCCTTTCTGGGTCTTTCCTACCCGGGGATTGAACCTCCATCTCCTGCATTGGCTGGCAGATTCTTTTCCACTTAGCCATCAGGGAAGCCCAAAGGTACCTGTGTTCTTGTTCAGTTGCTAAGTCGTTTCTGACTTTTTGACCCCCATGGACTGCAGCATACCAGGCTCCCCTGTCCTCCACTGTCCCCCAGCATTTGTTCAAGTTCATGTTCATTGAGTCCGTGATGCTATTTAACCATCTCATGCTCTGCTGCCCTTTTCTTCATTTTGCCAAGTTACCTGTATCCTTAGCCAACTTTTAATAGGTAACTTTTCCATCAGAAAAGGGGGGTGTTACAATTAACGTGACCATTCATCAGTTACATGCATTGATTTTTCTTTATGTCAGTAAACAAATTTTTATTGTCTCTGTTACAAACATCTAAATAAGGGGATGCTGTGTAGCCTGGTGGACAGCAGACAGACTGTCAACCAAAGGACGTTATATCAAATTCCCCCCAGGCGTTCAACAACTCAGATCTTTGCTAGTTTCTCTCCGAGTTGCATCTGGGCGTGTCAGCACCACCTCAGAGTGATGTTGTGCAGGAACAAGAAAAATGGTGTGCTGACTACTTCATGACCACTGGACAGATGTTACGTTTTCTGTTTCGTTTTTTCCCCCTTTGTCTAACCTCATCCTTTGTTCAATATTATTGAAGGACTAACAGTTTTTTCCTACCAAAGCATGTTGAGTCAAGATGCAGCTTTACAATCCAGACTGAAGAAGAACAGTCAGGGAAAGGATGCTACACATCCTTGAGAACATGCTAATCTTTTAAAAGACAAAACAAAACCCTTACCCAGTGTGCATTTGTGGCTCTGAAATCTGGTAAATAATGTGTAGTTAAGTAAAATCTCATTTCTTTGAGAAAGAACTGAACTTCCTTTGCCTTTTAAATTGGTAGACAAAGGAATTCAGACCAAATGAAAGTGTTGTTAAGCCTTTGAAACATAAAACAAGTAAGATATTACCTCTAAGGACTAAATTATGCACTGATACTCTTTTGGGTTCTCACATGGGAATTTTAACTTTTTTTACTTTATTAAAAATCTAAGATATTTAGGCCTTTAAATTTTATCTATGTAAATTTATCTATGTAAATTTTATCTATGTTCTTGTTTAATGAAGTTATCAGTGGTGGTCATTTCCCTCTTCCTCTTGATTTAGAATGCCAGCTGTGGTGACTAACACTGTCGTCTGGATTGATCCCTGGGGCTCCTTACCTATGCTGCAGCCACAATGAGGCTTTTTTTCCTACCTTTCTTTCTGGAGCACACATTTGTAAACCAGAGCTTGCTGACATTGCATATCACCCAGGCTTTTTAGCTCTTGTCTCTACGATTTTAAGGGTGCTACACCTAGGGTTGCCCTCTTTTCTCTACGTCCTCAAAAACGCTGTTTTAGTGGATTCTGTCTGACTTTCCTGAATCTCCTCTGGATCAGAACTGGCCTCTACTTTAATCTTCCCTTTAAATTCTCTTTACAGTTAAAGAAACTCTCCATGCGGCCTAGCCTGCTGACTTTGTCTGGGACTTTTGGTCCTTTGTTTACTTTGGCCACATTCCTTTTCATTGTTGTTGTTGTTGCTGATTTCTTCCCCCACTGTATCAAGCTCACTGATATTTCAGGCCCTTCGTACTTGCTACTCCCTCTTCAAAGAATGCCCTTCTCTGGGTCTTCACAGAGCCACACTTCAACTCTTGGATCTCAGTCAGATGCCACCTCTCCAGGGAGTCTCTGAATCTGCACCGTCTAGCTAGGAACTCATCGCCAGCCTCCCCCCAGGTCACTCTCCACCCCACAAAACTGCTCTCCTTCCTTCACAGCGCCTACTGCTGTCTGAGGCAATCTTTGTCTTTTACTGTGTTTGCTGCCTGACTCCACACTCAGGAAGGTAAGTGCCATTAGGGCAGGAACCTGTCACTTCTGCTGTCCACAAAACCCCTGGTGTGTAGCACAGTTCCCATAGAGGCTTCGTGAATAATTTCTTGAAGAAATAAATGAGTGAATCAATGACTGTCTTCATCCTCTTCTCCACCTATTTAATCTTAACAATTAATCAAGGTCCATTTTTTTCCCCTATAAATATCCTTTGAGACAACTCTAGTCCACAATGTTGTTTAAAACAACGGTCCTCATTTTAAAAGTACTAGGCTACTTGTTATTAATAGAATTCCTCACAACTCTGCCCTAAGTTTCAGTGGCTAGTCCTCTCATCTGAATAATTAACCTTGATTTAGGTTGGAATCAATTAGTTTGACCTCATTCAGTTCTGAGAGACTTTTTGGTGAATGAGTGTGTGTGTGCGTGTGTGTGTGTGTGTGTGTGTGTGTACGTGTGCGTGTTTAGTCCCTTGGCCATGTTCGACTCTGCAACGCCATGGATTGTAGCCACCCAGGCTCCTTTGTCCGTGGGATTTTCCAGGCAAGAATACTGCAGTGGGCATTATCAGAGAAATGCAAATCAAAACTACAATGATGTACCATTTCATGCCAGTCAGAATGGCTGCTATCCAAAAGTCTACAAGCAGTAACTGCTGGAGAGGGTGTGGGGAAAAGGGAACCCTCTTACACTGTTGGTGGGAACGCAAACTAGTACAGCCACTATGGAGAACAGTATGGAGATTCCTTAAAAAAATGGAAATAGAACTGCCATACGACCCAGCAATCCCACTGCTGGGCATACACACCAAGGAAACCAGAACTGAAAGAGACACGTGTACCTCAATGTTCATCGCAGCACTGTTTATAATAGCCAGTACATGGAAGCAACCTAGATGTCCATCAGCAGATGAATGGATAAGAGAGCTGTGGTACATATACACAATGGAGTATTATTCAGCCATTAAAAAGAATACATTTGAATAAGTTCTAATGAGGTGGGTGAAACTGGAGCCTATTATACAGAGTGAAGTAAGCCAAAAAGAAAAACACCAATACAGTATACTAATGCATATATATGGAATTTAGAAAGAAGATAACTATAACCCTGTATGCGAGACAGCAAAAGAGACATAGATGTATAGAACAGTCTTTTGGACTCTGTGGGAGAGGGTGAGGGTGGGATGATTTGGGAGAATGGCATTGAAACATGTATAATATCATATATGAAATGAGTCGCCAGTCCAGGTTCGATGCACGATACTGGATTCTTGGGGCTGGTGCACTGGGACGACCCAGAGGGATGGTATGGGGAGGGAGGTGGGAGGGGTTTCAGGATGGGGAACACGTGTACACCCGTGGCGGATTCATGTTGATGTATGGAAAAACCAATACAATATTGTAAAGTAATTAGCCTCCAATTAAAATAAATAAATTTGTATTTAAAAAAAAAAAAAAAGAATACTGGAGTGGGTTGCCATTTCCACTCCAGGGCATCTCCCCAACCCAGGGATTGAACCTGTATATCTTGTGTCTCCTGCACTGGCAGATGATTCTTTATCACTGGGCCACCTGGAGCTCAGGCATTAGCCCCACAATATAGCTCAGGATTCTCAAGAGTGCCACCAGCCTCTTCAAGACAATACATTCTAGTGTAATCCCGCCCCCTGCCCCCCGCCACCTTTTTATACCAGCCTGCTCTAGACAGTGAGGATTCCAACACAGACCCACTCCAGAATGGCTGTTAACTGATATCAAACCAAGTTAAGCCCTATATGAGGTAGATAAAAAGAAATAAATAAATTTGGTACTTCTTGCTTTTCCATATTCTTCACTTTGAGTACCCTCTGTAGCAGTGTACCTCCTGAGTGGGATTCCAGGACCTGCTCTCCTAGGTCCGGCACTTTCTAGCTATTCATCCCTTCATACCCAGAAGGTGGCTTCAGGAATAAAGCCTCAAGGCTTCAGGCTCTCTTCTCTGCAAGTCTCCTATCACAAGCACTGCCTTATGGACAGTGCACACCCCCTAAATCACTTCAGTCGTATCCGACTCTTTGTGACCCTATGGACTGTAGCCCACCAGGCACCTCTGTCCATGGGATTCTCCAGGCAAGAATACTGGAGGGGATTGCCATGCCCTCCTCCAGGGTTATGGACAGTATCAGATCCTGAGTGTTTGCCAGCAGTTGATTTGATACATTCCTTTGTGCTGGACTAAAAGAACCCTCAGGGCCCCTTCTCCACCTCCAGGAGTCTTAATTGTTAGCTTTTTAAGATAACCACCCACTTTGGTGTGTCACCCACAGGAATGAGAGGAGAGGTTAAAATTCTAGACCAGGTAAGAGGTGAAGGAGCGTCAACAGGTTGAGACTGGTGCTTCTGATGAGGAGCTTGTTGAGCAGCTCGCACTCTGCTGCGTCTGTGGCCACGGACTTTTTCTTCCAGCTCCCCAGAACTGGATAAAGAAGCGACTTGAGCACAGTTTTGGGTGCAAAACAATAAAATGATCCACTTCAGCTGTGATTTCCTATGGTGATTTCTAAACGTCTACATTCCCGATTGTTCTCTCAGATTTTCAGCCATTTTCCCCCAGAAAGCTCTCTTTGTCTCTTCCCACACTCAATCCAGTGGTAGTTTTTCTCCACAGCTTACTCAGTCTGCAGTTGCTCTCTCCCTGCCCCGTTTGTGTTTTCCTTGTTCCCTTACATGCTCTATCATTTAAAAAAAAAAAAAATCCCGCTTTTGGAATCTGTTATGTATATAATGGACATACCACCTCTGAAATATTCCCTTCAGGAAAGAAATAGAGGGGAAAACAGGAGGAAAAATGTTCAAAGAAGCTTAGATCTCTTTCTCATTTTCCCTTGTGGGCAGAGGGAAGGGCAGAGTCCAGGCTCTCCCTCTCTACAAAAAACCTGCTCACCTTGAAGGTCTCTCATCCTCCTTGATGGATTGGAGCCTAATTGTCTGTCTCAAGTCATTCAGTTCAGTTCAGTTCAGTCACACAGTCGTGTCCGACTCTTTGCGACCCCATGAATTGCAGTACACCAGGCCCTCCTGTCCATCACCAACTCCCAGAGTTCACTCAAACTCATGCCCATCAAGTCGGTGATGCCATCCATCCATCTCATCCCCTGTCGTCCCCTTCTCCTCCTGCCACCAATCCCTCCCAGCATCAGAGTCTTTGCCAGTGAGTCAACTCTTCACATGAGGTGGCCAAAGTACTGGAGTTTCAGCTTTAGCATCAGTCCTTCCAAAGAACAACCAGGACTGATCTCCTTTAGGATGGACTTCTTGGATCTCCTTGCAGTCCAAGGGACTCTCAAGAGTCTTCTCCAACACCACAGTTCAAAAGCATCAATTCTTCAGCCCTCAGCTTTCTTCACAGTCCAACTCTCACATCCATACATGATCAATGGAAAAACCATAGCCTTGACTAGACGGACCTTTCTTGGCAAAGTAATGTCTCTGCTTTTGAATGTGCTATCTAGGTTGGTCATAACTTTCCTTCCAAGGAGTAAGCGTCTTTTAATTTCATGGCTGCAATCACCATCTGCCGTGATTTTGGAGCCCCCAAAAATAAAGTCTGACACTGTTTCCACTGTTTCCCCATCTATTTGGCATGAAGTAATGGGACCAGATGTCATGATCTTAGTTTTCTGAATGTTGAGCTTTAAGCCAACTTTTCCACTCTCCTCTTTCATTTTAATCAAGAGGCTTTTTAGTTCCTCTTCACTTTCTGCCATAAGGGTGGTGTCATCTGCATATCTGAAGTCATTGATATCTCTCCTGGCAATCTTGATTCCAGCTTGTGCTTCATCCAGTCCAGCGTTTCTCATGATGTACTCTGCATAGAAGTTAAATAAGCAGGGTGACAATATACAGCCTTGATGTACTCCTTTTCCTGTTTGGAACCAGCCTGTTGTTCCATGTCCAGTTCTAACTGTTGCTTCCTGACCAATATGCTACTGGAGATAAGTGGAGAAATAACTCCAGAAAGAATGAAGGGATGGAGCCAGAGCAAAAACAATACCCAGTTGTGGATGTGACTGGTGATAGAAGCAAGGTCCGATGCTGTAAAGAGCAATATTGCATAGGAACCTGGAATGTTAGGTCCATGAATCAAGGCAAATTGGAAGTGGTCAAACAGGAAATGGCAAGAGTGAATGTCTACATTCTAGGAATCAACGAACTAAAATGGACTGAAATGGGTGAATTTAACTCAGATGACCATTATATCTACTACTGCGGGCAGGAATCCCTTAGAAGAAATGGAGTAGCCGTCATGGTCAACAAAAGAGTCCAAAATGCAGTACTTGGATGCAATCTCAAAAATGACAGAATGATCTGTTCATTTCCAAGGCAAACCATTCAGTATCACAGTAATCCAAGTCTATGTCCCAACCAGTAACACTGAAGAAGCTGAAGTTGAATGGTTCTATGAAGACCTACAAGACCTTTTAGAACTAACACCCAAAAAAGATGTCCTTTTCATGATAGGGGACTGGAATGCAAAAGTAGGAAGTCAAGAAACACCTGGAGTGACAGGCAAATTTGGCCTTGGAGTACGGAATGATTCAGGGCAAAGGCTAATAGAGTTTTGCTAAAAGAATGCACTGGTCATAAAAAACACCCTCTTCCAACAACACAAGAGAAGACTCTATACATGGACATCACCAGATGGTCAACAGAGAAATCAGATTGATTATATTCTTTGCACCCAAAGATGGAGAAGCTCTATACAGTCAGCAAAAACAGGACTGGGAGCTGACTGTGGCTCAGATCATGAACTCCTTATTGCCAAATTCAGACTTAAATTGAAGAAAGTAGGGAAAACCACTAGACCATTCAGGTATAACCTAAATCAAATCCCTTCTGATTATACAGTGGAAGTGAGAAATAGATTTAAGGGACTAGATCTGATAGATAGAGTGCCTGATTAACTATGGACAGAGGTCCATGACATTGTACAGGAGACAGGGATCAAGACCATCCCCATGGAAAAGAAATGCAAAAAATCAAAATGGCTGTCTGGGGAGGCCTTACAAATAGCTGTGAAAAGAAGAGAAGCGAAAAGCAAAGGAGAAAAGGAAAGATATTCTCATTTGAATGCAGAGTTCCAAAGAATAGCAAGGAGAGATAAGAAAGCCTTCATCAGCGATCAATGCAAAGAAATAGAGGAAAACAACAGAATGGGAAAGACTAGAGATCTCTTCAAGAAAAGTAGAGATACCAAGGGAACATTTCATGTAAAGATGGACACAATAAAGGGCAGAAATGGTATGAAGATATTGAAGGAAGCAGAAGATATTGAGGAGAGGTGGCAAGAATACACAGAAGAACTGTACAAAAAGAGCTTCACGACCAAGATAATCACGATGGTGTGATCACTCACCTAGAGCCAGACATCCTGGAATGTGAAGTCAAGTGGGCCTTAGAAAGCATCACTACGAACAAAGCTAGTGGAGGTGATGGACTTCCAATTGAGCTCTTTCAAATCCTGAAAGATGATGCTGTGAAAGTGCTGCACTCAATATGCCAGCAAATTTGGAAAACTCAGCAGTGGCCACAGGACTGGAAAATGTCAGTTTTCATTCCAGTCCCAAAGAAAGGCAATGCCAAAGAATGCTCAAACTACCACACAGTTGCACTCATCTCAAGTCATTAGGCTATTAGATTGTTAGTTTACCTTTTATTTATGCTCTTCTCTGTTAATATTATCATTATTAATATCAATCATAAGAAAAACAATGAAATTACCTATATTCTTTGTTATTATAACCTCCTCTAATCTTGAATTAGGTCATTAACTTTTTGCTGTCATGAAAATAGGGTAGTGTAAAATATCAATATATTTAAAGATGAAGAAAGCTATTGCATCTTTTAATTAGGCATTCAGTGGGTATTTTGACAGAAGAGAAATGTAAGATTTTGTATAAAATTAATTGATCCAGTATAACTTTTCACACAAATGAAATGAAATGTATAATTTCAGTTTTTTGAATGAAACAAAACCTCTTTGAGGTTTGAATAATAAACTATGTGTGGTGTGATTGTAAGATTGTATCTCAACTTTTCTAAAAAGCATGAAAAAACGCAGCTGCATTTTTTACCACAGTAGCATTACAATCACTTGGTCTGTTGAAATTACAGTCGAGAAGAAGCCTTTTGTCTGCGTATAGATGAACTCTGTGGAATGGCACTGTATTTTTTCAAGCTGTTGAAGATGGACTTGTTGCTAAACAGATACAGGTTACTATTCAGTGAGGTTTAGTTAGTGTGATAATGAGGGCCCAAAAATCCAAGACAGTTGGGTTTTAAATACACAATGCGAACTTAGCTGGGAAGAAGCCTAGACATAAAAAAAATGGGAGCTAGTACAATATTCTAACAGCACAGCGGTGAAAGGTAGCAAGAAATGAATAGTGAATGCAAATGTGAACCAATTCAACCCAGAGTGCCAAAGCAGTACTCACATTTCTCTAATTAAGGTTCAAATAAAAAGGTAGGGAATCACTTATTTTTTTAGAAACATAATGACTATGAAAATATAAATAATTTCTGGTGGAGAAAAACCCATGAGCTTTATTCTGACTTGTAGCTTAAAAGTCTGATTTTTGTTTTTTGCCATTTGGATAGTAACAGCTCCCATTACTTCATTCCTAGCAATGATAAGTGAATTTAATGTGTTATCTTGTTTGATGTCGTTGAACGATAGACACTTTACATGAGGATACAGAAGTCTGGGGAAGTTAAGTAAGCTGTAATGCAGCTTAGGAGGTGAAACCAGGACTCAAACCAGAGCACTTGCCCTTCTCCACGGCCCTTTGCTGCCCCTTGTATTAGCAGTTTGCAGCCAGTGAGAAGGGCACAGCCTTCCAACCTGCAAACAGATGTGTACAATACTTTGTGAGCTCACTCATGAAAAACTAAACCAAAGCTAAAATATGAGAGCATTAAGGTTTAAGAAAACCTAAACAAAGCCAGTGGAATTCACCGTCTGAGTTTTTGTCTCATTTCTTTGATAGATAATGAAATATGGTGGAACTTGGGAGCCTCTCAGAAAAGTGGAGACATTCATGGGAAGAAATATGCAAAACATGATAATCCTTTGGACTGTTGTTCTTATAAAATATAGCTATCTCTTTCAGACAGCAACAACAATTAGTCATAAGTTACACATTCTTTTTAAGATATATCAGAGTCCATTTAAAGTTCCAAAATGTAATACTCAGCACAGAAATAGAGTAACAGATGTTATAACCAAATTAAGGGTTCTTCCCAGACATCTTTTATTGACATTAGAGTGGTACAGAGGCACATTAAAGCCTTTGAATAAAGTGCTACACTCTCAACCTGAGGATTTGGTGGAAAATAACTTATGAAATTGATGTTTCAATTTCAGCTGCTTGTATACGTGCTGAATTGCTTCAGTTGTGTCAGACTCTTTGCAGCCCCATGGACTGAGGCCATCAGGCTCCTCTAGACATGGATGGGATCCTCCAGGCAAGAATATTGGAGTGGGTTGCCATGACCTTCTCCAGGGAATCTTCCCAACCCAGGGATGGAATCCAGGTCTCTTAAATCTCCTGCATTGGCAGGCAGATTCTTTACCACTAGTGCCACCTGAAGTGAAGAAGTGAAGTGAAGTTGCTCAGTCATGTCTGACTCTGCGACCCAATGGACTGCAGCTTCCCAGGCTCCCCTGTCCATAGGATTTTCCAGGCAAGAGTACTGGAGTGGGTTGCCATTTCCTTCTCCAGGGGATCTTCCCGACTCAGGGATTGAACCTGGGTCTCCTGCATTGTAGGCAGACGCTTTACCCTCTAAGCCATCTGGGAAGCCTTCAATTTCAACTATTCGATTCAAATTAATGTTTCTAACAAGTGGCTTTCTAGTTAATGAATATGTTTACAGATACTTTATTTAATTCTTTCTTAATGACTTCTTTCTACTCTGTTCTAAAATTTATCACATTTCTGCAATTATTTGCCTATTGTCTCTCTCCCTCACTAGACTGTGAGCCACTGAAGTGTAGGTGCTGTGTGGGAACCTTCTTTGTATACCCAGGTCTTGATAATGCCTGGTAACAAGTAGACACTGAAATTTTTACTTTTTACAACACTGTTTAACATAGAAGAGTTTTTCAGCCTCAGCACTATTGATATTTGGGTCATATAATCCTTACTGGGGGAGGGTGCTGTAGCATACATGGTAGGATCTATAACAGCATTCCTCACATCTACTCACTGGATGCCAGTGGTCCCCACCCACCTACCCAAAATACCCCCAAAAGCTTCCAAATGTCTTGTGAGGGGGACAGGGAATCACCCGCAATTGAAAACCACTGACAGACAAGAATGCACACTCATGCACAGATGAAAACATGATGCTTTTAATATATTAATTTATTTTTTCAAATTTCTTTGATTAGGCGACAAGTACACAGCATACAAGAATCTAAAGTATGAAAGGATATATAATAAAAGGTAAATTCCTCTCCCTCTTCCATCTCCCAATCAGTTTTTGTATGTTATTCTAGACCTGAAATATCCAACAGATGCCACTAACTACATGTGATTGTTGTGAACTTAAGCTCTGGCCTGTTCTGAGATGTGCTAAGTATAAAATCTGTGATGGATTTTGAAGACTAAAAAAGTGTAAAATATATCATGAATAATTGTTTTACATTTACATGTCAGAATGACAATATCTTGGATACACTATGTAAAATAAAATATATAAGTAAAATTAATTTCACCTTTAATAAAGCCATTTTACTACAGCTACTAGGAAATTTTAAATTACATATGTGACTTACATTATATTTTTGTTGTATGGCACTTTAAATTTTCTATGGAGTTATAAACATATAGATATGCATATATAATGATAAACTTTAATATGTATACATTGTTTTATTTTATACTTAGCATAAAAATTGCATATGGTACTTAGTAAATACTTAATAGATACTCGCTGATTGAATCAATAAATAATTGAGTGATTATATGTATACAGATACAACTGACCCTTGAATAACTTGGAGGTTAAGTCCAAAATCTGTGTATATTTTATACTTGACCCTCCAAATATGCTTGTTATTCCTCTGAATCTGAGGTCCCATATCCCCTCATTCAGCCTTAGATAGAGTTCAGTTCAGTTCAGTTCAGTCGCTCAGTCGTGTCCGACTCCTTGCGACCCCATGAATCGCAGCACGCCAGGCCTCCCTGTCCATCACCAACTCCCGGAGTTCACTCAGACTCACGTCCATCGAGTCAGTGATGCCATCACGTACTGTAGTATTAACTGTTGAAAAAAATTCGCATATAAGTGGACCCAAACAATTCGAATCCATATCACTTCCACATACTTCATTTTATTCAAATGATATAAATGTTTTATTATGATCTTCATTTACTTCATCTGTAAAATGGGCATAATAACAATATTGTTGTGATATGAACTTAGAATAGTACCCATCAGATTACTATAATCACATATCATTACCCTTCCTTTCTTTGTTATCATTATTGTTTTTGTTGTTACTATTTTTTTAAGTAACTATTTTAAAGATGAGGAAACCAAATATCAGGGAGGATAATGCCCCTAAGTTACACAGCTGGCAACTTGCCTGGTCGAAACTGGAACCTTGTGTTTTGACTTACAAATTCATGCACTCATCTCCATCTCAGGATGCCTCATTATAGTCACTTAAAAACACAAAAAAAGAAAGCATGTAGTGCCCAGATCCTGTTTTTAAATTCCATTACCTTGTATCCAGTATTCTTGCCTGGAGAATCCCATGGACAGAGTAGCCTGGTGGGCTATTGTCCACATGACTGAAGTGACTGATCACCCAAACACGCACCTTATAAAAGGTACCAGCGCTTCCCAGGTGGCACTAATGATAAACAACCTGCCTCCCAATGCGGGAGACGTAGGAGACATGGGTTCAATCCCTGGGTTGGCGAGATCCCCTGGAGAAGAAAATGACAACCCACTCCAGTATTCTTGGCTGGAAAATTCCATGGACAAAGGAGCCCCATGGGCTACAGTCCACTGGGCCACAAAGAGTCAGACCCAACTAAGCGACTGAACACACACGCATTAAAGGGACCAAGATCCTCAGAATATTGTCTGTCTCCACGTCAGGATTAGGAAAGTGCAGTCAGGAAGTGCTCAAAAGCTGGATATGCAGGAGCTTTGTGTACCTTTCTGAAACTTTCAGGTAAATTTCCAGTAATTTCAATTATTTCAAAATATAAAGTCTAAAAAATAGTAAATAACATTTAGTTAGGAATGTCAAAACACATATCTATGTAATTTATGGGTTAAAGAAGTTATAGTGGAAGTTGATATTTAGGATTGAATGAAATGAATTTACTTATCCAAATTTGTAGGATAAAGCCATGACGGCAGTTGGAAGGAATTACAAAACTTTTAAAACTTATGTTAAAAATAGCATAAATATAATGGGACAAGTGGGTATTATGTACCTCCAAATGTGATACATTTAAGGAAGACATTATATCATCTTTTTAGTATTTTTGTCAAAAATATTTCAACTGCTTCTAATTGTGAGGAAGCAGTCAGACAAACTGAAATTGTGGACATTCTACAAAACACCTGGCCTAGATGCTTAAAAATGGTGGTCATGAAAGTCAAAGAAAAAAGCCCAGAACCCTCTTTTCGGTTAAAAACAAAACAAAACAAAACAAAAACCAACTTTTTTTACCTAGAGTAAAAGAGGCTAGGGTAACCTATCACATAAATGCAATGCTTGATCCTTGTTTGGGTCTTGAATTAAACAAACAAATGAAAAGCTATAAACATCATTCAGACGACTGGGGAAATTTGAATATAATATTACTGCTGCTGCTGCTGCTAAGTCGTTTCAGTCGTGTCCGACTCTGTGCAACCCTATAGACGGCAGCCTACCAGGCTCCCCCATCCCTGGGATACATAGTATTAAATTTCTTGTTTGTGGTAATGGTATTATGTTTGTGTAGAAGAGTATTTTTATTCTGTATGGGTGACATATGACATCAGCAATGATATAGATAGAAAGATGATAGATAGAACAATGTGACAGATGTTAGCACTTGGACTAGAGGATGAGTACTCTGATTTTTTTGTTTCTTTAGTGGCTCAGTCGTCGTGTCTGACTCTTATGACCCCATAGACTATAGCCCGCAAGGCTCCTGTGTCCATGGGATTTTCCAGGCAAGAATACTGAAGTTGGTTACTGTCTCCTTCTCCAGGGGATCTTCCAGGCTCAGGAATTGAACCTTCATCTCCTGCACCGCAGGTGGATTCATTACCACTGAGCCACCTGGGAAGCCCTGATGTGCTGTGCTGTGCTTAGTCACCCAGTCATGTCTGACTCTTTGTGACCCCATGGACTGTAGCCCACCAGGCTCCTCTGTCCATGGGATTCTCCAGGCAAGAATACTGGAGTGATTGTCATGCCCTCCTCCAGGGGATCTTCCCAACCCACAGATCAAACCCAGGTCTCCTTCATTGCAGGCAGATTCTTTACCATCTGAGCTGCAAGGGAAGGTCCAAAGCCCTGAGAGTTGGGTGTTAGTTATATTGTGAGGTGTGTTTTCTTTTTCATTATCTCAAGCTTTGAAATTTAACAAACTTTTGTTAAGCTCTACGTGCTGAGAGTATAAAGATAAATAAACAAGGCTCTGTTCCCCCAGGAAATCCAAGTTTTGTGGAAGAGTTAACATGATCATTGCTGCAGTACCTACTGGTAGTATAGATGTCAAAAAAAAAAAAAAAATACACAGAAAATAAGGAGGAAATTTTGTTAACAAAAGTTACTATCACTATAAAAACTCAAAAATAAAGAAAAACTTAGAAAATTAAATTCTTATATGCCATCACCCAGAGGTAATTTTGTCAACATTTTGCTGATTTGATTTCCTTTCAATGCTTTTACTGTGCATTTTCCAGTCTTCCTTTCTCACTCACACTCTATTTCCAGTGGAGGATGGAAATACTAAATTGAAGTCACATTGTATTTTCAGTTTTGTTCTCTGACTCCTCCGCTCATTATATCATTGTAGAATCTTTTCCGTGCCTTTAAAAATTTCTTTGAAATGTCCATTTTAATGGCTTCATAGTATTCAATTACACTGTTGAAGATTTTGACCATTTCCAAATATTGACTATTGTAAATAATTATAATTAGGAAATAATTCAGAGAAAAAGAGTCTGAATGTCAAAGGAAAATGCTACTGTTAGTTTGAAAATGGGTGAATTTTTATATACTCCTTTCATTTATAATGTAGCATGTAGCCCTTATCTAATTTTCCAGTTTATCAGTCAGTCCAGTTCAATCACTCAGTCATGTCCGACTCTTTGCAACCCCATGAACTGCAGCACGCCAGGCCTCCCTGTCCATCACCAGCTCCTGGAGTTCACCCAAACTCACATCCATCGAGTCGGTGATGCCATCCAGCCATCTCATCCTCTGTCGTCCCCTTTTCCTCCTGCCCCCAATCCCTCCCAGCATCAGAGTCTTTTCCAATGAGTCAACTCTTCGCATGAGGTGGCCAAAGTACTGGAGTTTCAGCTTCAGCATCACTCCTTCCAAAGAACACCCAGGGCTGATCTCCTTTAGAATGAACTGGTTGGATAATCCTTATCTAATTTTCTAGTTTATAATACTGCTATATTCAGTTCAGTCACTCAGTTGTGTCCGACTCTTTTCGACCCCATGGACTGCAGCACGCCAGGCCTCCCTGTCCATCACCAAATCCCAGAGCTTGCTCAAACTCATGCCCATTGAGTTGGTGATGCCATCCAACCATCTCATCCTCTATTGTCCCCTTCTCCTCCTGCCTTCAATCTTTCCCAGCATCAGCGTCTTTTCAAATGAGTCAGTTCTTTGCATCAAGTGGCCAAAGTATTGGACCTTCAGCTTTAGCATCAGTCCTTCCAATGAATATTCAGGACCGATTTCCTTTAGGATGAACTGGTTGGATCTCCTTGCAGTCCAAGGGACTCTCAAGAGTCTAATCCAACACTGCAGTTCAAAAGCATCAATTCTTTGGGGCTCAGTTTTCTTTTTACTCCAACCCTCACATCCATATATGACTACTGGAAAAACCATAGCTTTGACTAGATGGACCTTTGTTGGCAAAGTAATGTCTCTGCTTTTTAATATGCTGTCTAGGTTGGTCACAACTTCTCTTCCAAGGAGCAAGTGTCTTTTAATCTCATGGCTGCAGTCACCATCTGCAGTGATTTTGAAGCCCAAAAAATTAAAGTCTCTCACTGTTTCCATTGTTTCCCCATCTATTATCTACTAGTGGCATTTTATACTGAAATAACAATATAACTTAATGTAAGCTTATCTATTAATATTATAACTTAATGTAAGCTTATATATTAATATTGGGGCTTCCCTGGTGGCTTAGACAGTGAGGAATCTGCCTATAATGTGGGAGACTCTCTAGATCAGAAAGATCCCCTGAAGAAGGAAATGACAACCCACTGCAATACCCTTGCCTGAAGAATTCCATGGAAAGAGGAGCCTGGCAGGCCACAGTCCATGGGGTCACAAAGAGGGAACACAACTGAGCAACTAACATTTTTATCTTTTTACATATTAACATGAAATATTTGTTAAAAAATATAGTTATCCACTTGACTTTTCAACTCCCAAAAAGAAATTTTAATGTAACAATGCATTTCAAGGGAAACATTTGGTAAACATTTGCAAATTATTAAAAATAATTTGCTGTATTTAAAATGTTTCTCCTTCTAACCTTTACCCCTCAAACTTCTCTACTATGGGTTTTATCCCTTTAAATGAAAATGTCTTATGCATTTATGTAAGTTTATTTGAAAGATAAATTACCTGAAAGATTTAACAGTTAAATTCACCCATCCTTTTGGGAAAAAGATGGAGTGTTGTTTGGAGAAGTTTAGAGAGGGAAGCCATGCATATGCACCATTCACGGGGAACAACAACTGATGAAACTTTCTTATAGGATTGTTAGGTAGGTAAAGTAGGGAAAAGGAGTCCAAAATGGCGGTGGCTAAAAGACAAGGAAGGGAAAAGCCCCCGAAAATAGAACAAAGGAAGGTCACAGGAAGGTCCGAGGACCAGAGTGAAGACTTCAGGTAGAACAAACAGTACTCCTGGCTAAGCCCAATTTGCATAGGGCAGGCCCAGGTGGAAGAAAAAAACATATAAAAGGAGGAGCAAAGCGCTTTCTCGCTCTTTCTCTCCCGTGTGCGTGCACTCTTTCTCTCTCTCTGTCTCTCTCACTCTCTCTCTCTCTCTCCCCTGCGCCCTGGGGTGCTCTTCTCCTCATGTCTTTGGATCGACGTGCCCTCACGCCTCAAAGATGGATTTTCCTGCTATCTTCTAAATAAAATAGAGCTATAACACTGAGCTGTATCACTGATTTGTCTAAGAGCTATAACATGGTCCATTCGAGACCTGAGAGCTATAACACAGTCTATCCAAGACCTGAGAGCTGTGACACGCCAAGGGGGCTTTAATGTCCGTCACTCCAAATCTTTGCTGTGACGAGACAAAGAACCGAGGAACATACACTCACGTGACAGGATGATATAGCAATACCCATTAAAAATTTAAATATGTATAATCATGTTGCTGGGGCTTCCCAGTGGCTCATGGGCAAAGAATCCACCTGTCAGTACAGATGTGGCAAGAGTCACAGATTTGGTCCCTGGGTCAGGAAGATTCCCCTGGAGAAGGGAATGGCAGCCCACTCCAGTATTCTTGCCTGGAAAATCGCATGGACAGAGGAGCCTGGCAGTGTACAGTCTGTGGGGTCACAGAGATTCAGACAGGACTTGGCAACTGAACAATAGCCTTGTTGCTGTGGGCTGAAAGTTCATGTTCAATCATTTATATACTGAAACCCTAACCCTCAAAGGTGATGTTATTAGTAGGGGGGTCTTTCAGGGTTGATGAGGTTATGAGAATGGAGCCCTCCTGGACGGAATAAGTGTGTTTACATCGAGTTGGCCAAGAACTTCGTTCGAGCTTTTTCCATAAAGAAGAAATCTCACCGAGCTCCCCAGCCCCTTGTGCTACAGCGGGATACTGTGAGTTCTGCAGTCAGAGTTGTCACGCTGATCTTGGACCTCTAGCCTCCAGAACTGTGATAAATTTCTGCTGTTTATAAGCCACCCAGTCTGTGGTATTTTATTATAGCATCCTGAACAAAGTAAGATACAAGTTCTTATTCTTAAGATTTTCAAAATGCATACAGCAAAATTTTCATTGTCCTCAGGAGATGAAGAATAAGATGGATAATGAAAACATTAAATTCCACTGATTTACACACAAGCTTCAGTCCCCCACATCATTAAAGATTTTACTAAATCTTCTAAGAAATGACAAAATGATGGATCACAGTGTGATCCTCTGCTTTACTCTATCCCCAAACTGCTCCTAATAGACATGCTGATTAATGAAATGGCTAAACAGTTAGCAGCAGTGAGACAGAGTAGAAACAAAATGCTTGCATAATCCCCTAAGAGGACAATCAGTCACTAAATAATTAAGGTTGACTATGGAGTAGATGTAAATTATGTTTAACAAATCCCTTCTGCTCAGCCCTTTCATTATATCATGCAAAATGGATTGTATGGAGGAAGTCTTTCCATAATTGGTTCATGGTGGAGGAGGTGTTAGAGTTTCAGTGGGGATTCTAAATGAATTAAATGGTCTAAATACAGAGAAGAGAAAAAAGATAATTAAAAAGTTACCAAGTGGTTGGCCAGTACTGAAGTCCCCAGTCCTCTTGAGAGACTCCCTTTATGTTATCTTTATTCCTATAGAGAAATGGTAACAAATCAAGTTGACTAGCTACATTCACAGAACACATTTATAATCATACAAGTGTCCTTGCTGCTGCTAAGTCGCTTCAGTCGTGTCCGACTCTGTGCGACCCCATAGACAGCAGCCCACCAGGCTCCCCCATCCCTGGGATTCTCCAAGCAAGAACACTGGAGTGGGTTGCCATTTCCTTCTCCAAGTGTCCTTAGGTGAAGTAAATCAAAGCTTTTTACCTCATAGAGTCACAACTCACTATTTTCTTAATAAGCAGGACTTTCTATTGGATATTTACAGCTAGTCCTCCTGTTTTGAATCTCTGAAGACGTGAAATGTGTATTTTAGCCTGGGCTTCCCTGGTGGCTCCATGGTAAACTATCCACCTGCCAGTGCAGGAGACACAGGTTTGATCCCTGAGTCGGGAAGATCCTTTGGAGAAGGGCATGGCAACCCTCTCCAGTATTCTTGCCTGGAAAATCCCATGGGCGGAAGAACCAGGCAGGCTATAGACCATGGGATCACAAAGAGTCAGACGTAACCAGCGATTAAACAACAAGTTACCTGCTTCATTTCCTAAAATTTTTACTTTAAATATATCCAAAATATTACATATGTATATGTGTGTGTGAGAGAGAGAGAGAGAGAGAGAGGAAAATTGTGACAGCCCCGGAGTGGGTCAGGAAATTGGAAAAGTAAACTTACCTCAACTTCTAAGACCTATTTCCTCTAACATATGATGGTTGTTTATGTTCATGATCCTAAAGTTTATGAGAAGAAATCAACATTGTCCTTTTGATGTTACTTTTTATATCAGGATTCATGTCTCATGTTTAAATCCAGTTGCCAAGTTAGATAAAATTTATTTTATAGATACCATAGTGTCTGAAAGCATTTCATCTTCTCATTAAATTATTATGTATTTTAATTTATAATTTTAGTTGTTATTTTTAAATGGAATTCTTTGATGTAAAGCATTAATTTTTGGAGTATACTTTTGGAATATAATATTTTTATTAGCAATCAATCATTGCTATATTAGCTTTCCTTTTCCTTTAACAGATTCAACTTAAAAATTCAACAAAATTTATTGAGAGCCAGCTACTCATCTTGCCTAGACTAGAGAAAACTTCACATAGTTCAGTTCTAGAAGCCCTTCTATAAAGTGGAAATTCCTCTGTGATGACCTGGAGGGGTGGGATGAAGTGGCATGAAAGGCAGGCTCAACAGGGAGAGGATGCGTGTCTACTTACAGCTGATTCACTTTGTTGTATGGCAGAAACCAACACAACATTGTAAAGCAATTATCCTCCAATTAAAAATAACTTAGGGACTTCCCTGGTGGTCCAGTGGTTAGACATGCAGCTTCCAACGCACAGGACACACCTCCATCCCTGGTCAGGGAACGGGGATCCCACACACCATGGGGCAACTAAGCCCAAGAGCTGCAGTTGGAGAAAGCCCTGGTGCTTCTTCTGCAACAAAGTCCCAGCACAGCCAAACACTTTAAATTAATTAAAATAGATAAAAATATATTGTAGAAATGTAAAAAGATATATCTTCTCCTAAGAAAAGTAAAGTGGAAATCTATAAGGTAATCTCCATGCTCAAACAGGGGGTTGCAATTTTATAACTTAAGTAATATTAAAGAACCTAACATTTTAAAAAGTAAAGAAAAATATGTTATGAACATCCAACAATTATAAACATGTTAAACTAGTAAAATTGAACTCTAAATTATGGAATTATAGATTTGATTGTTGGAAGGGACTTTATCAGTTTATCTAATTTAATCCCCTTGTTTTGCAAATGAAAAAACTGAGGTACAAACAAGTTAAACAACTCTTTCCAAAGTGAAAGTCACTCAGGTGTATCTGACTCTTTGTGACCCCATGAACTATACAGCCCATGCAATTCTCCAGGCCAGAATACTGGAGTGAATAGCCCTTCCCTTCTCCAGGGATCTTCCCAACCTAAGGATCGAACCCAAGTCTCCCACATTGCAGGTGGATTCTTTACCACCAGCTGAGCCAGCAGGGAAGCCCTTCTTCCCAAAGCTATACAAATTAAATAGCAAAGATGAAGCTAGAAACTAAGACTTCCAGTTTAGTGCCACGTACTGACTACCTGATACGAGTAGTGTGTAATTTATATCCCCCCAAAAACTTTAACCTCAAAAAACAAACAGAATAATAAATAATATATAAGTAAGTAGATGCTGATATATTATAAAGATACCATGTAAAACATGGTTATTTACCTAATAACTATGTTAAACCAACTGTGTTAATAAAGTATATTAGACCACAATGATTTAGGTTATGGCCATCTTAAAATTTAAAACTACTTTATAAATTTCTTGTCTTTCAGTAATCTTCTAGGAGCAAGAGGTAAGGAGATTTTTAACCAATCACTCATTTTCAAAATAATAGCCTTTGCAACACATTAGAGCAGTCAATAATACTTATTGAACATTTTTTACTGTTGGGCCAGAGACTGTTCTAGGCCATGGGGATGCAGTGGTTAAACAAGACAATGAAAATATCTGTTCTTACAGAGTTTATATTCTAAGGAATGTGCATGCACAATATGCACATATGCATACATGCATGTGCAAGCTTGTGTGGTGGGGGGGGCAGACAAAAAAACAAAAATGAAAATATCATAGAGTGATAAGGGCTGTGAAGAAAAATGATGCTGTGATCGATAATAGCTATAGGCTACTTTAGATTGGATGGTCAGTAAAGGTGTCCAGAGGAACTGAGTCCTAAAGGAAATAAAGGGCAAGTCAGGAAATATCCCAAGCCACAAAACCAGACACTATTGTAAGGGATTTAAATTGGAGATAAGGTTGGCACACTAAAGAAACCATAAAAGAAGGAAAATAATAAATATAAGAGCAGAGATAAAATTAGAGGCCAGAAAAACAATGGAGAAAATAAACAAAGCCAAAAGCTGGATCTTTGAAAAGAACAAAATTGACAAATCTTAAGCTAGGTTGACAAAGGAAAAAAGAGACAGAGAATACCTAACCAATATAAATAAAAATGGGATCATTATTACCAATTATATAGGAATAAAAAATTATGAGAGTGCTATGAACAATTATATACCAACAAATTAGATGACTTAGCTGAAATGGATAAACTCCATTTATTTAGAAACACAAAACCTACCAAGGTTGAAACCTGAGAACTAACTAGTGATGAGATTGAATCAGGAATCAAAAATCTGACAAAGCAAGCCCTGGACCATGGCTTCACTACCAAACATTTAAAGATGAACTAACACCATTCCTTCTCAAACTCTTTCAAGAAAGTGAAGAGGATGGAACACTTTCTGACTCAATCTATGAGGTCAGAATTAACAAAGCCAAAGACCAGCAAGAAAGGAAACTACAGATCAATATCCTTTATTATGAGTATTGATGCAAAAATCCTCAATAAGATACGATCAAATACAATTCAGCAGCATACGATAAGGATTAAACACGATGACCAAGTGGGATTTATTCCTAGAATATAAGGATAGTTCAACATACGAAAATCAATTAATAATTAATCAATGTAATACACCACATTGGGCTTCCCAGGTGGCGCTAGTGGTAAAGAACACGCCTGCCAACGCAGGAGACATATAAGACGCGGGGTTTAATTCTTGGATCAGGAAGATTCCCTGGAGGAGGACATAGTAACTCACTCCAGTATTCTTGCCTGGAGAATCCGATGGACAGAAGAGCCTGGCAGGCTATGGTCTATAGGGTTGTAAAGAGTCAGGCACGACTGAAGTAACGTATCACAGACGCATGCCCAGACACCTCTCTAACAGAGTGAAGGAAAACACACACACACACACACACACACACGATTAATTTCCTTCAAGAACTTTTCCTTTGCATTCACAGCTTGGCTAAGTGGTCAGTGCAAGAGGCTTCACTTTTGGCCTGTCTTGGCTTTCTACGTTCCTTCCATACTACACTTAATCATTTCTAGCTTTTACTTTATTTTTAACATTTATTTATTTATCTGCATCAGGTCTTAGTTGTGGCATGCAGGACCTTTCTTTGGGGTACAGGCTTCTATTTCCAGCAGTCAGACTTAGTTGCCTCGAAGTATGTGGGCTCTTAACTCTCAGACCAGGGATCAAACCTGTGTCTCCTGCATTGGAAGGCAGATTCTTAATCACTGGATCATTAGGGAAATCCCTTGATTTATTTTTTAGTGTTTTATTTGTATTTAAAGATAATATGTATTTTATTATACACACATATATACACATATATTATTCATTCATTTCTTCTACGTTTAGTACAATTTTTTTTGCTCTTACAGAAAATAATCTTGTATACATCCTGAACATGTCTCCTTGTACACATTGGTGATAATTTCTTCAGAGTATACATCTAGAAGTGAAATTCCTAGGAAATGGTGTATGTGCATCTTTAATTATACTAAACATTGCCAGATGCTCTCCAAAATGATTATACAAAGTTATACTCCCACCAGCTGTACTTGAGAGTTTGTTTTCCTATGTGCTTGACATTCTTGGTATTGCCACACTTTTCTTCTCTGTTAATCTTACAGGTTCACAGTGGAACCACCTTATTTTTTTCCCCTTTTTTATTGACACATAGTTGATTTGCAACATTGTGCAAAACTCAGCAGAGTGACTCCGTTTTACACATAGACATTCTCTTTTTTTTCTTTTGTAACCAAAACTTTAATTCCGAGGATTCTCACAAAATATTACAAATGACAGCATGAAAAACGAATCTTGCACTGTAACTCAGTTCAGCTCTACAATGTACCCTTAAACTGGCAGGACATATGGTATTTTGAGTAGTCTCAAAGTTCCAGATAAAGAATGTTACGAAGAGCTATGTATTCTTATACAGCAATCGCAGAAGGAACTTAACAACCTAAAGCAAAAGTAAACTAACTTCCTTGAAACTTCTTAGATTCTACACCAACTGGACAACCTTTTGCCCAGTGTGACAACTAGTGGAATTTTTAAACCTCCAATCTAGTTTAAGGATGCAGCTTTAATTTTTCCAGCTTTTGAGTTCACAGCAGCTTTTAAAAACTGCTTAACTACAGCTGCATACCATATCCCAGCTATGTTGAAAAAAATCTTCCAATTTTTGCCAGTTTTTGTTTCTGTAATGTTAAACATCGGCTTTACCTGGGCAGGAGTTAGAGATTTATTATCAGCCTAGGCAAGACTAAAATTCAAAGCAAATTAAATTTTGTTTAAGGGAACATTTTAAAGTAACAATTTTTGATATTACATGCCTCATATGATCCATTTCAAACCATAGAGAATTACACCTTTGTGTGTCACTGTTCCAACAGACAAACAAATGTGAACAGCTAAAACATTTTAAAAATGCACCAAGCTTATGAAGTCTCAAACAAAACTTGAATTTTCTGTACATGCTCCTGTCAAATGAAGTTATTTCCTGTACACCACTCCTCTTGCAAACTGATCTTCTATTTCCTTTCATTTGACCTAGATCAGCTGTGAGACCTAGAGAAAGATCAGGATGGCTTGTGACTTCTCTCCCGGGACAGTGTTCTTTCTCTTCTCCTATCTCTAGAAAGGGACCTGCTCCGGCTGCGGGAGAAGCTTCTCCATCTTGGAGATCTGCATGGAGCTGGAGGACTCCTCCTCGGATAATCATCTCAAGGGCGATGACCCCAAGAAGGAGGTGCGCCACAATTTCGACTTCCCTTTTCACCATTGGATAGTTCCACCCTTCTCGGCAGCCACACAGTTCTCTCCCGTCTGGCTCTGGGACACCATCAGCTGCATCTGGGGGATCTTCAGATTCAACAAAAGCAAAGCCAGGACAGTTTCTAGCAACCCACACACTTCAGAGTGCTCCATAATAGCCAAAAGCTCGTTCCAATTCAGTCTTGTTACCATTGTTTCCAAGATTATCTACATAAAATTTACAGTCCCTAAAATAAAATTTAAAAAAAATTTTTTTCAAAAAAAAAAAATTTACAGTCCAATGGACAGGAATCACGATGCATTTCGAGATCTTAGGTTAGAAATGCAGAGGTTCAAATCCACAGAACTTAGCCTAGGTCTTCCCAGTCCCCTCCCGCCCGCGTTCCCAGATGCTCCCGCACACCTGACATCCATGAAACAGCCTACACTCTCTTTTTAAAACATTCTTTTCCATATGGATTATCCCAGGAGACTGCATATAGCTCCCTGTGGTGTACCGTAGGACCTTGGTGTTTATCCATGATAAATATAATAGTTTGCATCTGTCAACCCCAAATTCCCAGGCCAACTCTCTCCCTTTTCTCCTCTCCCTTGACAAGCACAAGTCTGATCTCTCTGCCTGTGAGTCTGTTTCTGTTTTGTAGACAGGTTCGTTTGTGCCCTATTTTAGGTTCCACCTATAAGTGATATCATATGGTATTTGTCTTTCTCTTTCTGGCTTACTTCACTTAGTATGATAATCTCTAATTGAATCCATGTTGTTGCAAATGGCACTATTTTCTTCCTTTTACTTCCTTTCTTCCTTTTTTATTTTATGGCTGAGTAGTTGTAAATATGTACCACATCTTCTTTATCCATTCATCTATCATTGGACATTTTGGTTGTTTTCATGTTTTGGCTACTATGAATAGTGCTGCTATCTTTTTGAATTATAGTTTTGTCTGGATATATGCCACAGTATCTTTGAAACACAATAAAGCAAAGTGCAATGAAACAACGTGTATGTCTGTACCAAGAATAACCTCATTAACACTTTTGAGAACATAGTGAGATTTTACTAATTCAGACAACAGTAACATCATAATTCATACACTGAAATTAAATTTACATTGATATTATATATTTTTTTGGCATTCTTTGGCATTGCCTTTCTTTGGGTAATGAGTTTGAGTAAACTCCAGGAGTTCAAGATGGACAGGGATGCCTGGCATGCTGCAGTCCATGCCAGGTCACGACTGAGCAACTGAACTGAACATATTTTTTACAAAAGAACATACTTTAGAAACTAAACATATAAACCTGGCTCCAAAGAGCATTATAAAATATTTACCTTTACAACCACCTCTGTGTTGTTCAGCGCTCAGTCGTATCCGACTCTTTGCAACCCCGTGGACTGCAGCACGCCAAGCTTCCCTGTCCATCACCAACTCCTGGAGCCCGCTCAAACTCATGTCCACTGAATCAGTGATGCCATCTAACCATTTTATCCTCTGTCGTCCCCTTCTCCTCCTGCCTTCAGTCTTTCTCAGCATCAGGGTCTTTTCTAATAAGTCAGCTCTTCACATCAGGTGGCCAAAGTATTGGACCTTCAGCTTCAGCATCAGTCCTTCCAATCAATATTCAGGATTGATTTCCTTTAGAATTGACTGGTTTGATCTCCTTGCAGTCCAAGGGACTCTCAAGAGTCTTTTCCACCACCACAGTTCAAAAGCATCAATTCTTTGACACTCAGCCTTCTTTATGGTCCATCTCGCAGCCATACATGACTACTAGAAAAACCATAGCTTTGACTAGATGGACCTTTGTCAGTAAAGTAATGTCTCTGCTTTTTAATATGCTGTCTAGGTTTGACATAGCTTTTCTTCCAAGGAGCAACTGTCTTTTAATTTCATGACAGCAGTCACCATCTGCAGTGATTTTGGAGCCCAAGAAAATGAAGTCTGTCACTGTTTCCATTGTTTCCCATCTATTTGCCAGGAAGTGATGAGACCAGATGCCATGATCTTCGTTTTTTGAATGTTGAGTTTTAAGCCACCTTTTCACTCTCCTTCATCAAGAGGCTCTTTAGTTCCTCTTCTCTTTCTGCCAAAAGGGTGGTGTCATCTGCATATCTGAGGTTATTGATATTTCTCCCAGCAATCTTGATTCTAACTTGTGCTTCATTCAGCTGGCATTTTGCATGATGTACTCTGCATATAAGTATAATAAGCAGGGTGACAATATATGCCCTTGATGTACTCCTTTTCCAATTTGGAACCTGTCCATTTTTCCATATCTGGTTCTAACTGTTGCTTCTTGACCTGCATACAGGTTTCTGAGGAGATAGGTGAGGTGTTCTGGTATTCCTATCTCTCTAAGAATTTTCCACAGTTTGTTGTGATCCATACAGTCAAAGGCTTTAGCATGGTCAATGAAGCAGAAGTAGATGTTTTTTCTGGAATTCTCTTGCTTTTTCTGTGAGCCAACGTATGTTGGCAATTTGATCTCTGGTCCCTCTGCCTTTTCTAAATCCGGCTTGAACATCTGGAAATTCTCAGTTCACGCACTATTGATGGCTAGCTTGGAGAATTTTGAGCATTATTTTGCCTGCATGTGAAATGAGTGCAATTGTGCAGTAACCACCTCTGTACAGACAGTTATATGTTGGCAGTTACCTCTGAAGCTGGCCACAGTAAATATTCAATAATCGTTTGCTGAAAGAATAAACATTTTAAGTTGTAGTCACAGAGCAGCTTAATCCATTAATGAAGCAATGGATCTTCTATAATCCTCTACTCAATCTTGTACTTTGGTTATAAAAGTATGTTGTGGAGAATTAGACTATAAGTCAGATGTTTTCACTACATCTAAATGCCTTCGGCAGGTTTGAATTAATGATGCTTCTGTTGATAGAAATAAGGAAATTTTAAGACTAGGATAATAAGAATCTATTGGCTAGTTCAGAAGGAATTCTTTTTTATTTTTTTACCTTTTGACCTCTAATACCTATTCTTCCCACACCCACCCCCACTTCTGACAATCACCAATTGGTTCTCTGTATCTATGAACTGTTATGTTTATTTTTTAGATTTCACATATAAAAGAGATCATAGAATATTTCTCTCTGACTTATTTCACTTAGCATAATGCCCTAAAGGTCCATCCATGTTGTTGCAAATGGCAAGTTTTTGTTTTTTTTTTTTCATTTTCAAATTTGTTAAGCAATCTCAACATACTTGACACACACATTTGTTTGTATATATACACCACATCTTCTTTACCCATTCAGTTAGATTGTTCACATATCTTGGTGTTGTAAATAATGTTACAATGAACATGGAGTTGTATTTCTTTCTGAATTAGTATTTTCATTTTCTTCTGATAATACCAAGAGGTGGAACTGCTGAACAGTATGGTAGTTATATTTTTAGTTTTTGAGAAAACTCCATACTGTTTTCAAAGTGACTGCACCAATTTGCATTCTCACCAACAGTTCAAAAGGGTTCCCTTTACTCCACATCCTTGCTGACACTTGTTATTTCTTGTCTTTTGATAACAGCCATTCTAGGAGATGTAAGGAGATATCCTACTATGGTTTTGATTTGCATTTCCTTAATGATTAAAGAAGAGAAGTGAAAAGCAAAGGAGAAAAGGAAAGATATAAGCATCTGAATGCAGAGTTCCAAAGAATAGCAAGAAGAGATAAGAAAGCCTTCTTCAGCAATCAATGCAAAGAAATAGAGGAAAACAACAGAATGGGAAAGACTAGAGATCTCTTCAAGAAAATTAGAGATACCAAGGGAACATTTCATGCAAAGATGGCTCAATAAAGGACAGAAATGGTATGGACCTAACAGAAGCAGAAGATATTAAGAAGAGGTGGCGAGAATATACAGAAGAACTGTACAAAAAAGATCTTCACGACCAAGATAATCACAATGGTGTGATCACTCACCTAGAGCCAGACATCCTGGAATGTGAAGTCAAGTGGGCCTTGGAAAGCATCACTACGAACAAAGCTAGTGGAGGTGATGGAATTCCAGTTGAGCTATTCCAAATCCTGAAAGATGATGCTATGAAAGTGCTGCACTCAATATGCCAGCAAATTTGGAAAACTCAGCAGTGGCCACAGGACTGGAAAAGGTCAGTTTTCATTCCAATCCCAAAGAGAGGCAATGCCAAAGAATGCTCAAACTACCGCAGAATTGCACTCATCTCCCACACTAGTAAGGTAATGCTCAAAATTCTCCAAGCCAGCCTTCAGCAATGTGTGAACCGTGAACTTCCAGATTTTCAAGCTGGTCTTAGAAAACGCAGAGGAACCAGAGATCAAATTGCCAACATCTGCTGGATCATAGAAAAAGCAAGAGAGTTCCAGAAAAACATCCATTTCTACTTTATTGACTATGCCAAAGCCTTTGACTATGTGGATCACAATAAACTGTGGAAAATTCTGAAAGAGATGGGAATACCAGACCACCTGACCTGCCTCTTGAGAAACCTATATGCAAGTCAGGAAGCAACAGTTAGAACTGGACATGGAACAACAGACTGGTTCCAAATAGGAAAACGAGTGCATCAAGGCTGTATATTGTCACCCTGCTTATTTAACTTATATGCAGAGTACATCATGAGAAATGCTGGACTGGAAGAAACACAAGCTGGAATCAAGATTGCCGGGAGAAATATCAATAACCTCAGATATGCAGATGACACCACCCTTATGGCAGAAAGTGAAGAGGAACTAAAAAGCCTCTTGAGGAAAGTGAAAGCGGAGAGTGAAAAAATTGGCTTACAGCTCAACATTCAGAAAACGAAGATCATGGCATCTGGTCCCATCACTTCATGGGAAATAGATGAGGAAACAGTGGAAACAGTGTCAGACTTTATTTTTGGGGGCTCCAAAATCACTGCAGATGGTGATTGCTGCCATGAAATTAAAAGACACTTACTCCTTGGAAGGAAACTTATGACCAACCTAGATAGCATATCAAAAAGCAGAGATATTACTTTGCCAACAAAGGTTCATCTAGTCAAGGCTATGGTTTTTGCAGTGGTCATGTATGGATGTGAGAGTTGGACTGTGAAGAAAGCTGAGTGCCAAAGAACTGATGCTTTTGAACTGTGGTGTTGGAGAAGGTTCTTGAGAGTCCCTTGGACTGCAAGGAGATCCAACCAGTCCATCCTAATGAAGACCAGTCCTGGGTGTTCTTTGGAAGGACTGATGCTGAAGCTGAAACTCCAATACTTTGGCCACCTCATGTGAAGAGGTGACTCATTGGAAAAGAGTCTGATGCTGGGAGGGATTGAGGGCAGGAGGAGAAGGGGATGACAGAGGATGAGATGGCTGGATGGCATCACCGACTCGATGGACATGAGTTTGAGTGAACTCCGGGAGTTGGTGATGGACAGGGAGGCCTGGCGTGCTGCGATTCATGGGATTGCAAAGAGTCGGACACAACTGAGTGACTGAACTGAACCGAACTGAACTGAACATTTGTTGTAAAGCTAGTTTGGTGGTACTGAATTCTCTTAACTTTGCTTGTCTGAAAAGCTTTTTATTTCTCCATCAATTTTGAATGAGATCCTTTCCAGATAGAGTAATCTTGGTTGTAGATTTTTTCCTTTCAGTACTTTATATATATCCTGCCATTCCCTTCTGGCCTGCAGAGTTTCTCCTGAAAGATCAGCAGTTAAACATATGGGGTCTCTCTTGTATGTTACTTGTGCTTTTCTCTTGCTGCTTTAATATTCTTTATTTGTGTTTAATGTTTGTTAGTTTGATTAGTATGTGTCTTGTGGCATGTTTCTCCTTGGGTTTATCCTGTATGGTACTCTTTGCACTTCTTGGATTGATTGACTATTTCCTTTTTCATGTTGGGGAAATTTCAACTATAGTCTCTTCAAAAATTTGCTCATACCCTTTCTTTTTCTCTTCTTCTGGGACCCCTATAATTTGAATGTTGGTGTGTTTGATATTGTCCCAGAGGTCTCTGAGACTATCCTCAGTTCTTTTCATTCTTTTTACTTTATTCTGCTCTTCAGAAGCTATTTCCACCATTTTATCTTCCAGCTCACTGATTCATTCTTCTGCTTCAGATATTCTGCTATTGATTCCTTGTAGAGTATTTTTAGGAGAAGGCAATGGCACCCGTCTCCAGTACTCTTGCCTGGAAAATCCCATGGACAGAGGAGCCTGGTAGGCAGCAGTCCATGGGGTCGCTAAGAGTCGGATACAACTGAGCAACTTCACTTTCACTTTTCACTTTCATACATTGGAGAAGGAAATGGCCACCCACTCCAGTGTTCTTGTCTGGAGAATCCCAGGGACTGGGGAGCCTGGTGGGCTGCTGTCAATGGGGTCGAACAGAGTCGGACATGACTGAAGTGGCATAGCAGCAGCAACAGAGTATTTTTAATTTCAGTAATTGTGTTGTTTGTCTCTGTATGTCTATTCTTTAATTCTTCTAGGTCTTTGTTGATTGATTCTTGCGTTGTCTCCATTTTGTTTTCAAGAGTTTTGATCATCTTTACCATCCTTATTCTGAATTCTTTTTCAGGTAGTTTGCCTGTTTCCTATTCATTTATTTGGCCTTCTGTGTTTCAAGTTTGTTTCTTCATTTGTGCAGTATTTCTCTGCGTTTACATTAATTTTTTTTTTTAATTTATTGTGTTTGAGGTTTCCTTTTCCCAGGCTTTAAGGTTGAATTCTTTCTTCCTTTTGGTTTCTGCCCTCCTAAGTTTGGTGCAGTGGTTTGTGTAAGCTTTGTATAGGGTGAGATTTATGCTAAGTTTTTTTTTTTTCCTCTGATGGGTAAGGTGGTAAGGTGGTAATCCTGTCTGCTGCTAATTCTGTTTGTATTTTTGTTTTGTTTGTTTTTTGGATGAGGCATCATGCGCAGGGTGCTACTGGTGGTTGGGTGATTCTGGGTCTTGTATTCAGTGGTTTCCTTTGTGTGACATCTCACTATTTGATACTCCCTATGGGGTCACATGGGAGAAGGCAGTGGCACCCCACTCCAGTACTGTTGCCCGGAAAATCCCATGGATGGAGGAGCCTGGTAGGCTGCAGCCCATGGGGTCGCTAAGAGTCAGACACGACTGAGTGACTTCACTTTCACTTTCCACTTTCATGCATTGGAGAAGGAAATGGCAACCCACTCCTGTGTTCTTGCCTGGAGAATCCCATGGACGGAGAAGCCTGGTAGGCTGCAGTCCATGGGGTCGCACAGAGTCGGACACGACTGAAGCGACTTAGCAGCAGCAGCAGGGTTAGTTCTCTTGTAGTCTAGGGTCCTGGAGTCAGTGCTCCCAATGCAAAGGTTCAGGGCTTGACCTCTGGTCAGGAACAAAATTCCACAAGTTGTTTGTTATGTCATTAAGTGAGATAAAAACACATGGCCAAAAATGAGAAACCAAAGATGAATCCCAGACTAATGGAAGTTACATAACAGCAAATAATAATTAAAATCATGGATTATACACATATACAGATACATCCATGAGCAAAATCAAGCAGTCCAACAAAAATAAAGTACAATAGAGTGACCTGGAGAACAAAGGAAACCAAAAATTATATCTATCAGTTAAGAACAAAACTAACTAAAGCACAAACTGGAAAACAAAACTAAAACAAGGTGCCAAGTTTGGAATAAAGTAGTGAAAACATATGTTGAGAGGAAAGGTAAGAAAGAAAGAATAGATATGCAAAGCTAAATAGAGATAGATAAAGAAGATTTATATACATTAAAGATAACTGCAAGGGGAAAAGAACAGTAGGAAAGCAAGCAAAGTAATAAAAGCAAAAAAAAAAAAAAACAATAATAGGTTTTAAAAAATTTAAAAAGGAAAAAGAAAAAGGAAAACTCCATGTAACGGCAAAAGCCCAACATAGAGGCAGAAGTTTATAACAGCAATAAAAAGTGTGATTGGAAGAAAAAAAGAAAAATCTCAAAAGCTTAATTAGATTTCATAGCACCAATAAAATTGACAACTACAACAGATGTTGGCAATTTGATCTCTGATTCCTCTGCCTTTTCTAAATCCAGTTTGAACATCTGGAAGTTCGCAGTTCACATACTGTTGAAGCCTGGCTTGGAGAATTTTGAGCATTATTTTATTAGTGTGTGAGATGAGTGTAATTGTGCGGTAGTTTGAGCATTCTTTGGCATTACCTTTCTTTGGGATTGGAATGAAAACTGACCTTTTCCAGTCCTGTGGCCACTGCTGAGTTTTCCAAATTTGCTGGCATATTGAATGTTTCACAGCATCATCTTTTAGGATTTGAAATAGTTCAACTGGAATTCTATCATCTCCACTAGCTTTGTTCATAGTGATGCTTCCCAAGGCCCACCTGACTTTGTATTCCAGGATGTCTGGCTCTAGGTGAGTGATCACACCATTGTGGTTATCTGGGTCATGAAGATCTCTTTTGTATTGTTCTTCTGTGTATTCTTGCCACCTCTTCTTAATATCTTCTGCTTCTGTTAGGTCCATACCATTTCTGTTCTTTATTTTGCCCATCTTTGCATGAAAAGTTCCCTCGGTATTTCTAATTTTCTTGAAGAGATCTCTAGTCTTTCCCATTCTGTTGTTTTCATCTATTTCAATCAAACACAGGCCCCCACATTGAAAGTGCTGTGTCTTAACCACTGGACTGCCAGGAAATTCCCTAGTTTTCAATATGTAAGCTTTTCACCTTCTTGGTTAAATTTGTTTCTGAGAACTTTATTCTTTTTGATATAAATGAGATTGTTTTCTTTATTTCTCTTTATGTTCATTTATTTGTGTACAGGAACACACCAACTTTTTGCATATTGATTTTATATCCTGCAGCTTTACTGATTTTGTTTATTAGCTCTAACAGTTTTTGATGGCATCTTTAGGGTTTTTTGCGTATAACATCTTGTCCTCTGCAATTGACAGGTTTACTTCTTCCTTTCCAATTTGGATGTCTTTTATTTCTTTTTCTCACCTAATTACTCTGTGTAGGATTTCCTATACTGTGTTGAAAATAACTGGTGATTGTGAACATCTTTGTCTTGTTTCTCATCTTAGAGGAAAGACTTTCAGCTTTTCACCATTGAGTATGATGTTAAAGGTCCATCTAGTCAAGGCTATGGTTTTTCCAGTGGTCATGTATGGATGTGAGAGTTGGACTTTGAAGAAAGCTGAGCTCCGAAGAATTGATGCTTTTGAACTGTGGTGTTGGAGAAGACTCTTGAGAGTCCCTTGGACTGCAAGGAGATGCAACCAGTCCATCCTAAAGGAGACTAGTCCTGGGTGTTCATTGGAAGGACTGATGTTGAAGCTGAAACTCCAATATTTTGGCCACTTGATTTGAAGAACTGACTCATTTGAAAAGACCCTGATGCTGGGAGAGATTGGGAGAGAAGGGGACAACAGAGAATGAGATGGCTGGATGGCATCACTGACTTGATGGACATGAGTTTGGGTGAACTCCATGAGTTGGTGATGGACAGGGAGGCCTGGTGTGCTGCGATTCATGGGGTCGCAAAGTGTCAGACATGACTGAGCGACTGAACTGAACTGGTGATGTTAGCTGTGGGTTTGTCATGTACAGCCTTTATTATGTTGAGGTACATTCCCTCTATTCTCATTTGTTTAGAGATTTTTTTTGTACATGGATGTTGGCTTTTGTCAAATGCTTTTTTTGTTGTTGTTTCAGTTTAGAGAATCATAATTTTTATTCTTCATTTTGTTAATGTGGTATATCACATTGACTTCGTTGCAGATAATGAATGATACTTACACCCCTAGAAAAAAATCCTACTTGATCATGGTGTATGATCCTTAAAATGTATTGTTGGAATCAGTTTGCTAATATTTTGTTGAGGATTTTTGCATCTACATCCATCAATAATGCTGCTGCTGCTAAGTCACTTCAGTCGTGTCCAACTCTATGCGACCCCATAGACAGCAGCCCACCAGGCTCCCCCGTCCCTGGGATTCTCCAGGCAAGAACACTGGAGTGGATTGCCATTTCCTTCTCCAATGCATGAAAGTGAAAAGTGAAAGTGAAATCATTCAGTCACGTCCAACTCGTAGCGACCCAATGGACTGCAGCCCACCAGGCTCCTCCGTCCATGGGATTTTCCAGGCAAGAGTACTGGAGTGGGGTGCCATTGTCTTCTCTGATCCATCAATAATATTGGCCTATAATTTCTTTCCTTTGGTATCCTGTCTGGTGTTGGTATCAGGGTAATGCTGACCTCTTTAAATGAGTTTAAAAGAGTTTTCTCTTCTATTTTCGAAGAGTTGGAGAGGGATTGGTTTAATTCTCTTTTGAATGTTTAGTAGAATTCATCAGTGAAGTTTTAAACTTTTGTTTGCTGGGAGGTTTTTAATTCCTGACTCAGTCTCATTACCAGTTAATTGGTCTGTTTAGATTTTCTCTTCCACCATGATTCAGTCTTGATAGGTTGTATGTTTTTTAGAAATTCTTCCATTTCTTCTACGTTGTCCAATTTGTTGGCATGCTATTGTTTATAGTAGTCTCTTATGATCCTTTGTATTTCTGCGGTATCAGTTGTAATATCTCCCTTTCATTTCTGATTTTAATTAGTCCTCTTTTTTCTTTACTTTGAATCTTAAGCATGTAAAAATCAAGAAAGAAAATGTAGCTAAAGCTGACTATTTCCAGTGGTAGCACAATGATAAGAGGTTCTAGGAATTCCTGTAGCTCTGATCCACTCTAGGGTTGTTTCTTAGCTCCTATCTGTTCCTGAAGCTGTTTTACAAATGTGCCATTAAATTTATGACTTATCTTTTCAACAAATTCTCCTACTTGCTTAATTTACCTTGAATTCATTTTGTTGCTTGCAGCCATGCTTGTATTCATAATTTTCACTATTTTAGAATATTTTCTTAGGATGGATTTGATAGCATTGGGATTATTGAGTAAAATATCTTGATGGTTTTCTGGCCTTTTGTATAAATACCTTTTGCTGTGATTGCAGAGGCCAAACTAAATAGAAAAACTTTTCTTACTTCTGCAGTGATATGAACATTCTGATAACACAGGAAATGGCAAAAGTAATTGCTTTCATTACAGTCTATGCAATTTAGAAGAAGAAAAGGGAATTACTTTGTTAATCATTTGTACACATTTCTGTGGTAATAGGCAGCTATTGATTTAACTTTTCTAATGAGATCATTGTAAGTGGGTCCATTAGTAAGATGAGTTACCAATAAACCTAAGATGCTTCATACCAAAGACAGACTTGTGTATGTGCATGAATGTGTGGGGTGATTGTGTTGGGAGAGATGGAAGGGGTCTGAAAAATGAAGGGTAGAATGGAAAAGAGAGAGAAAAGAGATATACTGGAAATGTGCTGGCCATAGATACATTAACCAGTTTGCCTCTCGGGCATGCATAAAATAAAGGCTTCAATTCTAAGACTGACTGATGGTAATGATTCTTTCCAACCTAACTTGTTCCTTCTATAAATTAAAAAAAATTTTTTTCTTTTACTATGTATTTAAATTCATTACTCTGCTTTGAAGTTCCAGTTACTAATAGTGAATACAGTTGTGGATCTTAATAAACATTTGTTTAAAATCTATTGTAATTGTGTTCCCTCATTTACCTTTGGGAACTTCTGTTAAACACTATGACAAATGCCTAAGAGTTGCTGGGGGAAAAAAGCCAGACTAAATTTGACCCTGGTCATCTTATTATTTCTTTGTAGCCTTGCCCCTCATGAAGACTAATGTTTATCTTTGAATCGTTGAGAATTCTTAGCTTCAGAATTCTTACTTTCAGAAGACAAAGTACCCTTTGTCTAAGGGTAATTTTTATGGTGTGGGACATTTAACTTATTAAGAATAAAGCAAATGAAGTCTGTATTAAATGAAAAACATATTTGTGACTTTCCATGAAGGTCAAGGCAACCACATTCTAAAATCATCAGCAGTGCTGCTTGGTTTAAAGAGTTAGGTCTATTTCACATTTTTTTAAGACAAAATTTTTAATTTACTTGGAAAGAAAAAGATACATGTTTTGTAATGTAGGCTTTGAGATTCACACTTCTTTTCTGTACAGACACAGCTAAAGATTTGACACACTCAGTATTTCAAGATATTATTTATATGTGTAATCTAAAATATGACACAAATGAACATGTCTATAAAACAAAACAACTCACAAATACTTTGGATGATAATAAAAATATGACACTTGCAATTTTTAAAATTGGGCTTATTTACAAATTTTTCAATATTTTTTATGTTATTTCTGTTGTATCAGATCTGAAACAATCTTCACATTTTATTCACACAATAGTCATTCATTCAAATAAGGCATTAATTGAGCACCTACTATATACAAGACAGTGAATAAAGCAGAGAATGAAAGAAATGACCTGCTCTCATGATGCTAATACTCTAATGAAGGATGGAATTTAAAATAAAAACATTTAAATATATTATAAACCAAGTGATAAATGTTATGAAAAGAAAATAAAGCAAGACAGTAACAACAGTGATGCCTATGCTATTGTGCAAAATTTGCTCAGAATCATCATTGACACAGTTTTTATAGTCTCCTTCTGGAAATCAACATAACTTAAGGGTCAGCTAGTAATTCCAAGTGCCTAAATCCTTCAAATAATCTATCATATCTAATATTTAATGCACACACACATTTCTTAGAAAAGAGATTTTCATATTTGACCTGATGAACTATATATCAAAGTACAATGGTATTTGGTAATATGTGAATAATGAAACGAGGTTAACCAAATATGTTTTACTTTTTGAAATACGGAACATCCTTTACCTGTAAGCAAATTGTGTTGTTAAATTTTATTTTTAAACATGTATTTGAATCTCTGAATACATTTTCCCATAGAAACAATATTAACTATAAAAATATATGTCCAAGCCTGTTATTCAGCTGAAGTACAGTTTATTGAAATGGTAGAAAATAATATTGCCTCCAATTACAGTAACTGAATAAAGTAGAAAATCTATATAAGAGAATCTGATTCTTTTTCTTGAAGGATGACACTGTAGAAAATTATGTTCATTAAGAGGAAAACAGAGAGAACATGAACAGAACATTGAGGGGACTAAAGGGTATGAAAACTTTATAGGTTTCTGGAATTGGTTATTTTTTATATATAATTTTATTTTTAAGTTATAATTTTCTTTAATTTCTAAGAAACCATGTCATTTAGCACTACTCATATTTAAGTCATAATTAGACCTGACTTTTTTCCCCCTCTCACAAATTAAGAAGAGACAAAAAGAGGGTAGGACTTCTCTTAGTTTTGGAAATAATCAAAGAGGCAAAAAAAAAAAAAAGCTTATTTATAAGAATATTATATTTTAGCTTTATTTAAAATTACATGGTTGGAAATAAACTCAATTTCCAACAGCAGGAAAATGGTAAAGAAATTTAGACTTGGAATATATTGAATCCACCAAAAGGAAAGTTTCTGAAGAATATTTAATGAAGTAGGGAAAAAAAAAAATGTTCATTGGAGGATAAAAGCTGGTAACAAGACTGTATACTACTGTAAGATTTTTCTATAAACTTTTCAACCAAGGATTTGAAATTATTATCCCTGGGTGTAGAGTGATTGGTATTTTAAAGATTTTTTTTTTCATTTTTTATTTCTATGATCTGTATTGTTGATTTTTGCATTTTTGAAGGTATTTTTCAGAGTCTGATTTGCATATGAAGCAAAGTAAATAAGGAAAGGGTTTTAGAATAAATGTTAAGCATATTTTAAAGATTTAGTGGGAAAAATAATACTCTTAAGAAAGAAACAACTGGAAAATATCTGTTTTTACTTAATTCTTCCCTAAGTGAAAGAAACAGCCCAATGGTAAAGACACTGGGCAGAAAGTCGTGGTGGCCCCAGATTTCATGACTTTTGCAATAGGCTCCTATATTAAATTCCTCCTATTGAGCCACCTGGCATGGACCCTGTTTTCCTGATTGGATCCATCCTGACTAATAGTGGTACTTTTCTTCTAAGAAGAAGTACTAAGAAGCGGTACTCCCTCAGTAACAAAAATCTGATGTGTGAACAAACATGCCTTGTTGTGCACTGATCACTTATCTGTGTCTCTCTTCCTCTGCACCCAAACCCAGCCCCCCTGTGCCTTTGCGCAATGCTTCTTCCTTGCATCTACCGCTGGCCATCCCCAGCAGCAACCAGTGGCCCCAGGGTGAAATCTGAACTTAGATCAAAGGAGTTTGAATCTCTTTCACAAATAAGATTATGGAGGAAGAATCCTCATTTAAACGTTATCCTAGACTCACAGACTTTGAGAACAAACTTATGGTTGCCAGGGGGCAGAATGCAGGGAAGGGATAGTTAGGGAGCTTGGGATAGACATGTCCACACTGCTATATTTAAAATGATAACCAACAAGGTCCTACTGTATGGCACATGGAACTCTGCTCAATGTTATGTGGCAGCTTAGATGGAAGGGGAGTTTCGGGGAGAATGTGCTCAGTCATGTCCAACTCTATGCCACCATATGGGACTGTAGCCCACCAGGCTCCTCTGTCCATGGGATTTTTTCAGGCAAGAATACTGGAGTGGGTTTCCATTTCCTCCTCCAGGGGATCTTCCCCACCCAGGGACTGAACCCATGTCTCCTTTGTCTCCTGCATGGCAGGTAGATTCTTTACAACTAAGCCATTGGGAAAGCCCATGGATATATATATATGGATGGCTGAGTCCCCTCACTGCTTACCTGAAAGTATCACAATGTTGTTAATTGGCTATCCCCCAGTACAACATAGAAAGTTTAAAAAAAAGTTGTCCAAAGCTTCACAGTAAGAGCAGTGTGCTCCAAAATACAGCGCCTGTTCTTACACGTATTGTCAGTGTCACAGGTAATCAACACCATCTGATCTGGGTTCTGTGCTTCTGCTGGGCAGCAAAAATTTTTACTGGCATTCTAACATTAAATGGGCCCCACTGAATTGCAGGAATCAAAAGATAATTGTCATGCATTTCCTTGTATTTGAAGTTCCAATGGCAACCCACTCCAGTGTTCTTGCCTGGAGAATCCCAGGGATGTCGGAGCCTGGTGGGCTGCCGTCTATGGGGTCGCACAGAGTCGGACACGACTGAAGTGATTTAGCAGCAGCAGTAAATGAGCCTCAAAAAGAAGCAAACTTTTTTTTTAATCATGTGGGTGGTTTCTCAAACATGTCAAAGATTCAATAGATTGCTTTGTTCAAAACACTGAGATAGAAACATAGTTTCCCCTGTGATTCTTTCTCTTATTATCTTTCTAAATTGAAAAGAAAGAAAATACAATAGTAAAAATTAAAGATAAAAGTTTCAAAGCAGTGTGCTTCATTCCGTCCCACCAGTACACAGAGCATGAAGTATTTCACTCGGTGGACCAGTGTGAGAAAATGGAATTCATAGCCACCCTTGATCTAAAATACATTGCTACCTCTAGGCTGTATCTTTCCTTTTATACTCCTCGTGGTGGAAAATCAACAATTACATTGATGTCAAAATGGTGAAGAACCAGATAGGGTAACTTCCAGAATCAAAACCCCAGAAGTATATTTGCATCTTTGAGCTAGACCATCACCGACTCGATGGATGTGAGTTTGAGAGAACTCTGGGAGTTGGTGGTGGACAAGGAGGCCTGGCTTGCTGCGATTCATGGGGTCGCAAAAAGTCGGACACGACTGAGTGACTGAACCGAACTGAACTGAAAGCAATAGTAGGCTTTGTCTCAGTGAACACAAGCAACAGAACCTCTTCCTTGAGAGAATGTTGATCTATGCAAAATGCAGATAAACATCAACAAGAGGCAGGCTGGACATCTATTGTCTCATCAGAGCTGCTGCTGATTCTTTTAGAATTTTAACTCTTTATAATTTCCCTCAAGGTTTCTCAAACTTTAATTCACTGAAGATTGAACTGATTGTGTCAGTAGCAAAACACTGTTAAATTGTGTTATCATAAACTTGGAGATTGTTTCCAAAGAACTTTCATTTTTATGTAGGCAGTTACATCTTCAGTTTCAGTTTGGTTCAGTTCAGTCGCTCAGTCGTGTCCAACTCTTTGCGACCCCATGAATCGCAGCACGCCAGGCCTCCCTGTCCATCACCAACTCCCGGAGTTCACCCAGACTCACGTCCATCAAGTCAGTGATGCCATCCAGCCATCTCAGCCTCTGTCGTCCCCTTCTCCTCCTGCCCCCAATCCCTCCCAGCATCAGACTCTTTTCCAATGAGTCAACCCTTTGCATGAGGTGGCCAAAGTACTGGAGTTCCTTCTTTAGCATCATTCCTTCCAAAGAAATCCCAGGGCTGATCTTCAGAATGGACTGGTTGGATCTCCTTGCAGTCCAAGGGACTCTCAAGAATCTTCTCCAACACCACAGTTCAAAGGCATCAATTCTTTGGCACTCAGCCTTCTGCAAAGTCCAACTCTCACATCCATACATGACCACAGAAAAAACCATAGCCTTGTCTAGACGAACCTTTGTTGGCAAAGTAATATCTCTGCTTTTCAATATGCTATCTAGGTTGGTCATAACTTTCCTTCCAAGGAGTAAGCGTCTTTTAATTTCATGGCTGCAGTCACCATCTGCAGTGATTTTGGAGCCCAGAAAAATAAAGTCTGCCACTGTTTCCACTGTTTTCCCATCTATTTCCCATGAAGTGGTGGGACCAGATGCCATGATCTTCATTTTCTGAATGCTGAGCTTTAAGCCAACTTTTTCACTCTCCACTTCCACCTTCATCAAGAGGCTTTTTAGGTCCTCTTCACTTTCTGCCATAAGGGTGGTATCATCTGCATATCTGAGGTTATTGATATTTCTCCCAGCAATCTTGATTCCAGCTTGTGTTTCTTCCAGTCCAGCTTTTCTCATGATGTACTCTGCATATAAGTTAAATAAGCAGGGTGACAATATACAGCCTTAGTCATGCAGAAAACAGTATTTTCGTATTTTAATTTCCTGTGAGGTAGGTGCATTACCGTTCCAGTTTTACGGAAGACACTTGGAACAGGTCAGTGACTTAGTGAAGGTTGCATGGGAGGTGAAGGATCTACTGACCCTAGGACGTGTGGAGGTTTATCTGCGGCTTCACTTTAGAGGCTTACAGTGTTGCACCACTTTATTGTCCAGGTGGCAATTAAATCTTTTTAAAAAACATATTTATTTGTCCTTATAATAAATTCCTAAAACGCAGAATTCAGAGGGCCCTTGCAGTTGAATTGCATAAAGCCCTATCACTCCAAGATAATTGTAGTTATATTTTGCACATTTCCTTCCAGTGTCTTAGGACCTTATGGTTTACATATCATATATAAAAATATAATGAAGTCTGATTTTTCACTGTAAAAGCAATATAGAAAGTCAGAAAAGCTATAGTGTATAAAGAACAAATCAGCAAAAAATTCAAAACAATTGGGTTAGTGACAAAATTTTCTTGTGCTTGTGCTAAGTCACTTCAGTTATGTCCTTCTCTTTGTGACCCCATGGACTGTAGCCTATGAGGCTCCTCTGTCCATGGGATCCTCTAGGCAAGATATTGGAGTGGGTTCCCATGAGCCCCTCCAGGGAATCTTCCCAACCAAGGGATCAAACCCACATCTCTTATGTCTCCTGTATTGGTAGGCAGGTCCTTTACCACTAGCACCACCTAGGAAGCCTAAATAAAATTTGCTATCAATTGAAATTAACTTAATCAGTTTTATTAATTTCTAATTTGCTACATTTTCTTAACCACATTAAAAAAGTAATATTACACATAAAATTAATACTAACAGGCTATAAAAACCGTATATAACTTTCCACAAACTTTTTTTCCTGAATAGCAAAAAATTGCAACCACTTGAAAGATTGATCAAGTTGTTTAAAATGTATGAAATCATCTCACATAAATTGAGAAACATGTCACAGATCTATTTGTATGACAACTTTGTATATTAAAAGATATTGACTAGAGATAGAAAACAAATCAGAAATAAAAAGGGAAAAACACTTTGATTTATCCAACTTCAAGACAGGTTACTACCACCAGTTTATAGTCTTCAAAGTTGGCATATATTGTTCCAAACAACACACTTAAAGGCAGTAGGATAGGTCTACTCTTATCTTAGGAAAAAACCCTAGTGTTCTGAGGGGGTTAATAATATATTTTGAGAAAAAATAAAGTAAGTGCACATGGCCAAACACATTTGAAAAGAGTGTATATTGCTCATCTGAGAAAAGGAATGTGTTACTATTTCCTCCTGGAAACATACAAATAATAGCAGTATATTAAAGACTTAGAAATTAAGCATCAAGTGTAACTATCTCAGAATTTCTCACATTTATTTGATAAAGAGATTCATCTTTCCCCCACCCCTCCAATTACTTACGAATATCTCACAAAGATGTCCTGAAGATTGCACTTTGGAAAGTGCAGACAGATCAGTCATTACCTATTCAGGGTTTCATCCAGTTATCTTGGACACTGAAAGGTTGAGCAGTTTGTGAATCATTGCTCTCAAATAGCCTTGTCTCACCTGCAGTGTAGTCTCCTACTACCCACCCCATTATTATTTCCAGGTGTCCTGTCCTGCTTGCCTATCACCTTTCTGTGTCTGCCGCATTACCAGCATCCTTAAAAACTATTAAATCTAGACACATATTGACATCGTGATTCCAAATGTAAATCATTATACTAGTAGTAATAGCAGTTGGAGAAGGCAATGGCAACCCACTCCAGTACTCTTGCCCAGAAAATCCCATAAAAGGAGGAGCCTGGTGGGCTTCAGTCCATGGGGTCGCGAAGAGTCAGACACGACTGAGCGACTAACACACACAAGGCATGAAAAACATCTGAAAGAAGAACATTAATATGCTAAGAACTTTTGTACACTGACCCACTTTACAGTTAGAAAAGAACATGAAATATTAAATAAGAATCATAAAATTGTGGAACAATAAGACATGCATAAGTATATATATAAATATAAATATATACTTCTATAACATTATTAGAAACATTTTTGACAAGCTCCAAGACATTTTAGTAGAGATATTTGCTATGATTAAAGAATATTATTTAAAATATTAATAATGAAAATCATATTACTTCCAAAATGTGAGTGATAGGAAAAGATGGTTATAGCAAACATTTTCTATTAAAACATGCATGAGGTTGGGCCATCAAAAAATAGTGCCTTTGAATATTTAGCACATAGAATTTAACCTTCATTTAATTATATAGTTCACGTTGCTATGATTTACTAAGTACAATATGGACAAAAGTGACATACTATCCAGAAGACTTTAAAGAGTTTTAAGATTAATACTGAGAATACCAAAGCAATTGAAAAATGCAATATGCTAAGCATGACAGAGCAGCATCCACAAGCTATTATCTGTAGTATATTGTTCACATGAGAATTAATGATAGGGAAAATTTTATTGATGAATAAAAAGTTTAGTCAATGAGTATGTGCAATGAGATAATACCATCGAACAAAACAAACTGATGCTTTTTAAGCTACTGCATGACAGATTACATGAAACTCAACAAAAGGCAAACTTTTCACAGAGTATTTTGTATTTTCCAGATTTACAGAGCAATTCTCTCTGAATATTAACTAATCACATTTTCAAATTTTCACTCCTTTCCTAGATTGATTGATTGCTGGAGGCTAATTTCAAACTAATTTCTAACACTTTCAGTGGAGAAATGTATTTAAAGCAAAGATTTATGCTAGTCAGATATCCATCTGTCTTCTACATAAGGCCATTCAAATCCTCCCAGAATCTGTTTTAAAATATGTGCATCCTTTTGCTGGGAACATTACTTACTCCTCTCCCAAATTAGGACAAACGCTAATTATTCATGAGTCAGATGGCTCTCACATACACAGATTTCATTTCCTACTCTTATTATAAAGTCCATGAAATGCTCCTCTCGTTTTATTTCATCATTCTTTCCCCTTCGTCCTACCCATTCTCATTTACATTGTCCTTCCCATCCGAGATGTTTACATTAGTATATTCTATATATGTCCTTAGGCATCTGAAGCTATAACCCTGAGAGATGGTATTACTTTCTATGTGTGTGTTTTGAATGTACATAAATTGTTTTCCCCTATATAATTCATTCTATATTTCTAAGATCTATCTATATTGCTATAACTTAAAATGATTAACTACTTATTGCTGCACTGTATTTCATTGCATGTATTTATGACATATTCTGATAATCCATTTCCCTAGGGACAGATATCAAGGCTTCTTATAACTTTCTGCTAACACAAATAATGTAATGACATTATCATCATAAATGTTTCCTTAAAAACTTGTACACAGTGTAAACCCAGATGAAGGAATGATATGTATACAGAATATATGGATAATTAATTTCACTCAATATTATCAGTTTGCTCTCACAACAGTGCATAAAGTTTCTCATGACTCCTCATTCTAACCAACATTTGGTATTAGCTGACTTTTAAATTTTTCCCAATACTAGGTTGACTTCATTTGAATTTTTCTGACTTCATGTGAAGTTAAGCATCTCTTCATGTCCATATAGGCTATTTAGACTACTTCTTCCATGAATAGTCTATTTTTACTCCTTGTCGAGTTTTTTGTTTCCTTGAAGATATTAGTAGTTCTTTATATATTCTATTTGTTAATAATTATTTTTCAGTTTTAAATTTTGAAAACATCTTTTAATCTTCCACAAGCTTGTTGTTTGTCTATCATATCCTCTTTGTAGAGAAATCTTTCATTTTAATATGAAAGATTTCTATATTAAGTTATATATGAATTAAAATTCATATGCCACCTACACTTTTTTTTGGCTGTGCTGGGTCTTCGTTGCGGTGCTTGGACTCACTGTGGTGTTGCAGCCCGAGGGTTTAGTTGTCTTGTGCATGTGGGATCCTAGCTCCTCGACCAGGAATCACACCCAAGTCCCCTGCACTGGAAGCCAGATTCTTAACCTCTGGACCACCAGGGAAGCTCCTCACTTATTCTTAAAGTTTATAATTTTTTAGTCGTGTCTAAACATTCTTTCCTATCCCAAGTTCACAAGGACAGCCTCATATATTTTTTTTCAGCCTCATATATTTTATTACTTTATATATTGCCTTATATAATTAGGTTTTTAATATATTTGGAATTAATTCTGTAAGAATCTAAATATACTTTTACCTATATATTGAGTAATTTACCAAATAATAATCTCTCTTTTTTGATTTGTGATGCTGATTTCTGCTACCTTCTCATATATAACAGGCGCTTATTCATTGCTTTTCTATTTGTCGCATCTATTTTTAAAATTTGTTTCTGTACTAGTACCATACTGTTTTTATTGCTTTGGTTTTATAAAATATTTTAATATATCCAATAAAACAAATTCCCTTTCTTTAGTCCATTATTCTTCCATTCACAGAAACTAATATTCTGTTTTCTCACAAAACCCTGCTAAAATTTTCATCAAAACTGCATTGAATTTATAAGTTCATTTATGGAGAATGATATTTTTTTACAGTGTAGTTTTTCCCATCCATGAACATGTTACTTTTCTCTTTTTACCTAAATCTTATCATATGTAATTTAATAAAATTTGAAAAGTACTTTGTAAAGGATTAGTACTTCTTCATTAAGTTATCTTATGTACTTTGTAGTTTTTGTTGCTAATGTAAGTGAAGCCGTATTCTCCATGCTTATTTCTGGTTGGTTGCTGCTGATGCAGAAAAGTGTTTTGATATTTACATTAAATGTAAATAGATTAGTATAAGTAAAATATGTATATAGTTTTTTATATAGTACCTAGTACACGCTTACATATTACTTAGTATGTTGCCTATTATTGATCTTGCATCTATGCAATCTTTTGGAACTCTATTAGTTCTAATAGTTTGTCTGTTGATTCACTTAGGTCTTCAAATAGAAGATCTAATGATCTACAGTGACAGAGTAATTTATTCTACCCAATCCTTATACCTCCTGTTTTTTTCTTGTCTTATTATATTGGCCAAAGTCTCCTCACTATGGGAGCTGTAATAGCAAGCCTCTCTTCCCTGTTCCTAATCCTATGTCATAATGTTTCATAGGTTTTTGTTAAAAGCTTTTATTAAGTTAAATTTTCTTTAATTCCTTATTTTTAACACTTAAAATTATCATAAATAGGTTTTAAACTTTATCAAATATTAATTATGCTTATGTTGAAGTAGTTTTTCCCCTATAGGTCATTAATGAGCTAAACTGTATTGATAGCTTTTCTGCTGATTAACCCCCTTACATTTCTGAAATGAAATTGACATCACCATGTTTTGTTTATAAAAACACGTTGAACTCAACTAATATTTACTTAGGATTTCACATTTTTTTCATAGTGAAATGGGCTAATATATTCCTTTCTTGTACTTTCCCAATCTATTATTGATCTGAAGATTATAATTAATAAGTTAATTAACTTGAGACCTAAAATGAGGTACACCGCTTTCCCTCATTTTCTTTTTTCTGGAACACTTTATATCAAGTGGAATTATCTTTACTTTGAAAGTTCTGAAACTCAAAATACTATCTGATTCTGTGGATTTATTTTTCAATCTCGTTCTAACTCTTGTAACATGCAGAAACTGAAAGTAAAATCTACTTGTTTCAAATTCTCTGACAGTTTTCTGAATGTGATTTAAGGTCTGGTAATAAGATTCACTTTCTGCCATAAGGGTGGTGTCATCTGCATATCTGAGGTTATTGATATTTCTCCCGGCAATCTTGATTCCAGTTTGTGTTTCTTCCAGTCCAGCGTTTCTCATGATGTACTCTGCATATAAGTTAAATAAACAGGGTGACAATATACAGCCTTGATGAACTCCTTTTCCTATTTGGAACCAGTCTGTTGTTCCAAGTCCAGTTCTACCTGTTGCTTCCTGACCTGCATACAAATTTCTCAAGAGGCACACCACCCTTAAGGCAGAAAGTGAAGAGGAACTCAAAAGCCTCTTGATGAAAGTGAAAGTGGAGAGTGAAAAAGTTGGCTTAAAGCTCAACATTCAGAAAACCAAGATCATGGCATCCGGTCCCACCACTTCATGGGAAATAGATGGGGAAACAGTGGAAACAGTGTCAGACTTTATTTTTATGGGCTCCAAAATCACTACAGATGGTGACTGCAGCTATGAAATTAAAAGACGCTTACTCCTTGGAAGGAAGGTTATGACCAACCTAGATAGCATATTGAAAAGCAGAGACATTACTTTGCCAACAGAGGTTCGTCTAGTCAAGGCTATGGTTTTTCCAGTGGTCATGTATGGATGTGAGAGTTGGACTGTGAAGAAGGCTGAGCACTGAAGAATTGATGCTTTTGAACTGTGGTGTTGGAGAAGACTCTTGAGAGTCCCTTGGACTGCAAGGAGATCCAACCAGTCCATTCTGAAGGAGATCAGCCCTGGAATTTCTTTGGAAGGAATGATGATAAAGCTGAAACTCCAGTACGTTGGCCACCTCATGCGAAGAGTTGACTCATTGGAAAAGACTCTGATGCTGGGAGGAATTGGGGGCAGGAGGAGAAGGGGACGACAGAGGATGAGATGGCTGGATAGCATCACTGACTCGATGGCGTGAGTCTCAGTGAACTCCGGGAGTTGGTGATGGGAGGGAGGCCTGGCATGCTGCTATTCATGGGGTCGCAAAGAGTCGGACACAACTGAGCAACTGATCTGATCTGATCTGATCTAGGTTGGTCATAACTTTGCTTCCAAGGAGTAAGCGTCTTTTAATTTCATGGCTGCAGTCACCATTTGCAGTGACTTTGGAGCCCAGAAAAATAAAGTCTGACACTGTTTCCACTGTTTCCCCATCTATTTCCCATGAAGTGATGGGACTGGATGCCATGATCTTGGTTTTCTGAATGTTGAGCTTTAAGCCAACTTTTTCACTCTCCAGTTTCACCTTCATCAAGAGGCTTTTTAGTTCCTCTTCACTTTCTGCCATAAGGGTGATGTCATCTGCATATCTGAGGTTATTGATATTTCTCCCGGCAATCTTGATTCCAGCTTGTGTTTCTTCCAGTCCAGCGTTTCTCATGATGTACTCTGCATAGAAGTTAAACAAACAGGGTGACAATATACAGCCTTGACGAACTCCTTTTCCTATTTGGAACCAGTCTTTTGTTCCATGTCCAGTTCTAACTGTTGCTTCCTGACCTGCATGCAAATTTCTCAAGAGGCGGATCAGGTGGTCTGGCATTCCCATCTCTTTCAGAATTTTCCACAGTTTATTGTGATCCACACAGTCAAAGGCTTTGGCATAGTCAATAAAGCAGAAATAGATGTTTTTCTGGAACTCTCTTCCTTTTTCCATGATCCAGCGGATGTTGGCAATTTTATCTCTGGCTCCTCTGCCTTTTCTAAAACCAGCTTGAACATCAGGAAGTTCACGGTTAATTATATAGTATACTGTATATTATTATACAGATATTAATATATTATATAATATTATTTTATTATATATATTATATTATACTATATATTACATATAAGTTATATATAATATATACTATATACTAAATAATATATTATATATTATTATATATACATTAATTATAATATTAATTATATAATGTTATAATATATATAACATTATAATATTAACATATAACATTATATTAATATATAACATTAATTATAACAAGTACTTGTTCATATATATTATATATAATATAATACAAATTTTATATTGTATAATATGTATTAAATAAAATATATACATTATATATTATTATATATTATATATAAATAGATACAATGTTGCTGCTAAGTCACTTCAGTCGTGTCCAACTCTGTGTAACCCCATAGATGGTAGCCCACCAGGTTCCCCTGTCCCTGGGATTCTCCAGTCAAGAATACTGGAGTGGGTTGACATTTGCTTTTCCAATGCATGAAAGTGAAGTCGCTCAGTCCTGTCCAACTTGTAGCCATCCCATGGACTGCAGCCTACCAGGCTCCTCCATCCATGGGATTTTCCAGGCAAGAGTACTGGAGTGGATTGCCATTTCCTTCTCCAATATAATGTTATGGTATAATATATATTACATACTTATCTAATATACAATAATATATTTAATATCTACTTATATAAAATATATTATATATTGTTATATATGGTTTAATATATATTATATTATATTTATTTATTATTTTATTTATTTATTTAGATTATTTATATAATAATTATATAGATTATTGTATATATTATATCATGATATAATATAATATAAATATATTATATAATAATATAATATACTACATTATTAATATATATTTATATGATACTATATATTAATATAATACTATATAATATATTATATATTATGCAATTATATAATATAAAAATTATAATTTTATATTATATAATTGATATATAATATATTAAGATAATATAATTATATAATTAATATATAATTTTAAAATAGATTAAAATCTGTATTAATATATTAAATATATTAAAATATATTACTAGATATTTATATATTATATATAATAAATATATAATGTATTATACTATATAAATATATATATATTTATACTCTGGTGAGTGTAAGATTCTATTATCTTCATTTCAGTTTATAAGTCATGTTATAATTTTGTATACTGTTGATTTTTTGAAGACTTATTCAAGTTTTTTCAGAAGGATGACTTAAAATCTCCAGCTTAAATTAATTTATTAATTTCTCTCAATAGTTCTTTCTCCTTCCTTATATAATTGAAATTGGAGAAGGAGATGGCAACCCACTCCGGTGTTCTTGCCTGGAGAATCCCAGGGCCGGGGGAGCCTGGTGGGCTGCCGTCTATGGGATTGCACAGAGTTGGACACGACTGAAGTGACTTAGCAATATAATTGAAAGTTATGTTGTCTGTTGCTGAAATGTTCATATTATATTACTATAGTTTATTGGTATACTGTTATTCTAAAAGTTACTTTTAACTTCAAATTCTATTTTCCTATCATGGCTTTTTTTAAAGGAGATTATTTCATATTTACCTGATATCCCTTTTTCTTAACATATACCCTTTTATGCACACATTTGAGGTAAGTTACTGAATTGTTTCCCCCCCCCCCAACATACAGCCAGAGGTCTTGCTTACAAACACTGTAAGATCTACATTATAAGTATATAGCTTCATAGAGACAGATGAGATTACATAATCATTCTGAGTCAGGCACAAAATCTACATTCTTCCCCCAACATGTTCCGGGTACAAGCTTAGTTTCCAGGTTAGCAGTTGTAATGAATCATGAAGCCTATCAAAAGGTAAATGGGCAAAACAACAGGTAATTATGCTATCTGGGGCTATGTGCTTTTAGAAGAGGAGCAGAGGTCCTACTCAGTAATACTTGCCTGTGGAACTTTTGGTTTCTCTGTTGCCCGGTTGTACTTGGCCAAGCACTTAGATTGGAACAGGGAGGGCCTTGTGCTGTCCGTGTTGACAGCAGTAACATCTCAGTATCTTTAGAATTATGGGAAACCATGAGAATTCACCTTTTGGACTGAACCAAATAGCACACCTGAAAACACTCAGTTTCAGAGCTGGTCTGATTCACTGTGAGCAGAAGGCAATGGCATGATTTCTCATCATAGCCTTGGAAATTTTCTTGGGGCTGGTCACTATGAGATCTACTCCTGCCACCTGGAAAATAGTATGCTAGGGAACTTTTTTTTTCAAGTTTCCTAGCCATCCTTATGAAAAGGATGTCAAATAGACAACAGCATCACGCCACCAAAGCATCTTTGATGAAAAACTTGCACATGTTTGATAACTCATCAGATAAGATATACCAGCTAGAGTTCATCAGTCAGTTCAGTTCAGTCGCTCAGTCGTGTCCGACTCTTTGCGACCCCATGAATCACAACACGCCAGGCCTCCCTGTCCATCACCAACTCCCGGAGTTCACCCAGACTCACGTCCATTGAGTCATAAAAGACTTGAAATCCAGGTCATATCTCCAACACTGGAAGAACCAGAGGTACTTTCATCTCTGTCAACAACTTTATCCATGTAGGCAGCCTTTGCAATGATGATCTTTAACAGGACCAGGGCTTCATTATTCTCAAGGGTGTTTAGAGGAAAACCTCTCATGCCCCTTATTGGTGCATCTTTCTTTATTCCTCCTTGATGAAGTTCTTTCGTTTTGTTAGACCTCAACTCTAGTGCATTATCTGAAGTTTGCATCACTTCAGAAGTTTCAGAAGTGTTGTGAAACACTGCATTGTGAGCTTGTTGCTGTTCTTGATCACACTGAAAACTGGAACTGACTAGGTGACATCTGAGTGGCCAGATTAGTTGATAATGAGATGGGAGAGAGAGGCCCCCCCACCCCTTTGACAGTTTCAGCTGTTCCAATTAAGGGGAATACTTAGTTTGACAATATTTCTATTTAAATTCCTTCTCAGTGCCAATTTGTCATCAGGTTGTCAACCTCCTTTACATAGCATGCACTCGCTTGTTTACTAGGCAGTTCCAGTAGTTTAGCTTATGTGTTTAACAGCTTTGGTGGCACTTTTTTTCATTATTTCCCAGAACTCGAGGGCCATATATATATATATATATATATACACACACACACACACTGATTGACATGCTATTAGAAGAGCATTGAAGAGAAATTTTTAGATGGAAAGCTTAACCTCAACACCACATTTCTAGGACACTTTGGCAATGATCTTGACAATGGATATGGTGACGATCTGGCTGTAGGTTCTTGATACCCAAAGGGAAAACAGATGCAGACTCCAATGGGGATGCACAGCTCACCCATGTATCTCTCTGGAAAAGAAACAGTCTCTTTTGAGAAACGTATTTTTTAGAAACTGTTGTATTTTTAATACAATCTGAAAATTTCTGTCTTGTAATCTGTAAATTTAACCTACTGACATTGATTGAAATTATTGTGATATTTGGAATGTTTTCTGATCCCTTATTTAGTGTTTTGCAATTGTCGTATTCTTTTCTTCCTTTTCTATTTCCCATAGGATAATGCATATTATCTTTTGCTAATTTAAAAGTTATGTATTTTGTTAAAGTGTTGCACTCAATATGGCAGCAAATCCGGAAAACTCAGCAGTGGCTACAGGACTGGAAAAGGTCAATTTTCATTCCAATCCCAAAGAAAGGCAATGCCAAAGATTGTTCAAATTACTGTACAATTGCACTCATTTCAAATGCTAGCAAGATTATGCTCAAAATCCTTCAAGCTAGGCTTCATCAGTACATGAACTGACAACTTCCAGGTGTACAAGCTGGATTTAGAAAAAGCAGAGGAGCCAGAGATCAAATTGCCAACATCCACTGGATCACAGAAAAATCAAGGGAATTCCCCAAAAATCTACTTTTGCTTCATTGACTACACTGAAGTCTTTGACTATGTGGATCACAACAAACTGTGGAAAATTCTTAAAGAGATAGGAATACCAGACCATCTTGCCTGCCTCCTGAGAAACCTGTATGCAGGTAAAGAAGCAACAGTTAGAATCAGATGAGCAACAATGGACTAGTTAAAAAGTGGGAAAGGAGTACATCAAGGCTGTGTTTTGTCACCCTGCTTATTTAACTTTTATGCAGAGTACATCATGCAAAAGGCTGGGCTGGATGAAGCACAGGCTGGAATCAAGATTGCTGGAAGTATCAACAATCTCATATAGGCTGATGATAGCTACCACTTTAATGCAGAAAGTGAAGAGGAACTAAAGAGCCTGTTGATGAAGGTGAAAGAGGAGAATAAAAAACCTGGCTTAAAACTCAACATTCAGGAAACTAAGATCATGGCATCTGGTCCCATCAATTCATGGCAAATAGATGGGGAAAAAGTGGAAACAGTGACAGATTTTATTTTCTTGGGTTCCAAAATCACTGTGGATCGTGATTGCAGCCATGAAATTAAAAGACATTTGCTCCTTCAAAGAAAAGCTATGACAAACCTGCATGCTGCTTGCTAAGTCACTTCAGTGGTATCCAATTCTTTTTACCCCACGGACTGTAACCTACCAGCCTCCTCTGTCCATGGGATTCTCCAGGCAAGAATACTGGAGTGGGTTGCCATGCCCTCATCCAGGGGATCTTCCTGACTCAGAGATCACACCCATGTCTCTTACATCACCTGAATTGGCAAGGGGATTATTTACCACTAGCACCACCTGGGAAGCCTATGACAAACCTAGACAACATATTAAAAAACAGAGACATCACTTTGCCAACAAAGGTCCATATAGTCAAAGTGATGGGGTTTTTCCAGTAGTCATGAATGGACATGAGAGTTGGACCATAAAGAAGACTGAGGGCTTAAGAATTGAGGCTTTCAAATTGTGCTGGAGAAGACTCTTGAGAGTCCCTTGGACAGCGATGAGATCAAACCAGTCAATCCTATCCTCCCAAACAGAGATAGTGAAGGATGGGGAAGCCTGGTGTACTCCAGTTCTTGGGGTCGCAGAGAGTCAAACATGACTTGACAACTGCACAAGAATAATTGTGTTATTTTGTTCTTTATTGTCTCTTCTTAAAACCCAAAGGACTAGACTCAATTGTCTAGACAAATTAGTTGTACTTACCAAAGGCAATGCCAAAGAATGCTTAAACTACTGCACAATGCCACTCATCTCACATGAGTAAAGTAATGCTCAAAATTCTGCAAGCCAGACTTCAGCAATATGTGAACCATGAACTTCCAGATGTTCAAACTGGTTTTAGAATAGGCAGAGGAACCAGAGATCAAATTGCCAACATCTGCTGGATCATGGAAAAAGCAGGAAAGTTCCAGAAAAATATCTATTTCTGCTTTATTGACTATGCCAAAGCCTTTGACTGTGTGGATCACAATAAACAGTGGAAAATTCTGAAAGAGATGGGAATACGAGACCACCTGACCTGCCTCTTGAGAAACCTGTATGCAGGTCAGGAAGCAACAGTTAAAACTGGACATGGAACAACAGACTGGTTCCAAATAGGAAAAGGAGTATGTCAAGGCTGTATATTGTCACCCTGCTTATTTAACTTATATTTAACTTATTTAACTTATATATATGCAGAGTACATCATGAGAAAAACTGGGCTGGAAGAAGCACAAGCTGGAATCAAGATTGCCGGGAGAAGTATCAATAACCTCAGATATGCAGATGACACCACCCTTATGGCAGAAAGTGAAGAGGAACTCAAAAGCCTCTTGATGAAAGTGAAAGAGGAGAGTGAAAAAGTTGTCTTAAAGCTCAACATTCAGAAAACGAAGATCATGGCATCTGGTCCCATCACTTCATGGGAAATAGATGGGGAAACAGTGGGAACAGTGACAGACTTTATTTTGGGGGGCTCCAAAATCACTGCAGATGGTGATTGCTGCCATGAAATTAAAAGATGCTTACTCCTTGGAAGGAAAGTTATGACCAACCTAGATAGCATATTGAAAAGTAGAGACCTTACTTTGCCAACAAAGGTCCATCTAGTCAAGGCTATGGTTTTTCCAGTGGTCGTGTATGGATGTGAGAGTTGGACTGTGAGGAAAGCTGAGCACCGAAGAATTGATGCTTTTGAACTGTGGTGCTGGAGAAGACTCTTGAGAGTCCCTTGGACTGCAAGGAGATCCAACCAGTCCATTCTGAAGGAGATCAGCCCTGGGATTTCTTTGGAAGGAATGATGCTAAAGCTGAAAGTCCAGTACTTTGGCCACCTCATGCGAAGAGTTGACTCATTGGAAAAGACTCTGATGCTGGGAGGGATTGGGGGCAGGAAGAGAAGGGAATGAAAGAGGATGAGATGGCTGGATGGCATCACCGACTCAATGGATGTGAGTTTGAGTGAACTCCGGGAGTTGGTGATAGACAGGGAGGCCTGGCGTGCTGCAATTCATGGGGTCTCAAAGAGTCGGACACAACTAAGTGACTGAACTGAACTAAACAGCAGAAACTAACAGAACATTGTAAGGCAATTATATGCCAATTAAAAAAAAAGTATGACATATTTTTGTAGCCAATGCAAATGCTATAATTTTTACAGTATTTAAAATTAAATTTCTAAATTCCAAAGAATTAAGTTTCAAATGCATATGAAAAGGTAATTCTTGTATATGTGCTCAAAAATACAGATACTAAGACCAAATTATGACTAATATGCTAAATCGGTTTTCGATTATAAATCAGTGCATCCAAGAGAAATCACTGGAGTCGCCCTACTTTCTCCTTCCCAGCCTCCTCCTCTGGGCATTTATGTCAGATGACTTAGGAATGTGCAGAATTAGCACTCACTGGCTACTCACTGGTTATGCAGTATTCCCTCCGATTTGAATGATCTCAACTGTTTTTTTTTTTTTTTCTCTCATCTGTTTATGGGTCAAATATACAATAACTCAAAGCATGTTGATCCTGGTGAAATTTTGCAGAGAAAAACAACTTTGGCTACAGAAACTTGAAGAGCTTTACTGAAGGGTAAAAAATGGACATTTTCTCATTCTGGAGAGGAGCTGGATAGGATTCTAACTTCAATTTCCAACTGTAATAGTTTTGTTATGTCTCCAAAGGCTGGACCTTACTTAGGTAATTTCATCTTAGGCCAAAGTAAACAATTTCCATATTTGTAGCACAGTTTAGAACTAACACCCCCCAAAAATGTCCTTTTCATTATAGGGGACTGGAATGCAAAAGTAGGAAGTCAAGAAACACCTGGAGTAACAGGCAAATTTGGCCTTGGAGTACGGAATGATTCAGGGCAAAGGCTAATAGAGTTTTGCTAAAAGAATGCACTGGTCATAAAAAACACCCTCTTCCAACAACACAAGAGAAGACTCTATACATGGACATCACCAGATGGTCAACAGAGAAATCAGATTGATTATATTCTTTGCACCCAAAGATGGAGAAGCTCTATACAGTCAGCAAAAACAGGACTGGGAGCTGACTGTGGCTCAGATCATGAACTCCTTATTGCCAAATTCAGACTTAAATTGAAGAAAGTAGGGAAAACCACTAGACCATTCAGGTATAACCTAAATCAAATCCCTTCTGATTATACAGTGGAAGTGAGAAATAGATTTAAGGGACTAGATCTGATAGATAGAGTGCCTGATTAACTATGGACAGAGGTCCATGACATTGTACAGGAGACAGGGATCAAGACCATCCCCATGGAAAAGAAATGCAAAAAATCAAAATGGCTGTCTGGGGAGGCCTTACAAATAGCTGTGAAAAGAAGAGAAGCGAAAAGCAAAGGAGAAAAGGAAAGATATAAACATCTGAATGCAGAGTTCCAAAGAATAGCAAGAAGAGATAACAAAGCCTTCTTCAGCAATCAATGCAAAAAATAGAGGAAAACAACAGAATGAGAAAAACTAGGGATCTCTTCAAGAAAATCAGAGATACCAAAGGAACATTTCATGCAAAGATGAGGTTGATAAAGGACAGAAATGTATGGACCTAACAGAAGCAGAAGATATTAAGAAGAGATGGCAAGAATACACAGAAGAACTGCACAAAAAAGATCTTCATGCCCCAGATAATCACAATGGTGTGATCATTGACCTAGAACCAGACATCCTGGAATGTGAAGTCAAGTTGGCCTTAGAAAGCATCACTACGAACAAAGCTAGTGGAGGTGATGGAATTTCAGTTGAGCTATTCCAAATCCTGGAAGATGATGCTGTGAAAGTGCTGCACTCAATATGCCAGCAAATTTGGAAAAGTCAGCAGTGGCCACAGGACTAGAAAAGGTCAGTTTTCATTCCAATCCCAAAGAAAGGCAATGCTAAAGAATGTTGAAACTACTGCACAATTGCACTCATCTCACACTCTAGTAAATTAATGCTCAAAATTCTCCAAGCCAGGCTTCAGCAATATGTGAACTGTGAACTTCCTGATGTTCAAGCTGGTTTTAGAAAAGGCAGAGGAACCAGAGATCAAATTGCCAACATCCGCTGGATCATGGAAAAAGGAAGAGAGTTCCAGAAAAACATCTATTTCTGCTTTATTGACTATGCCAAAGCCTTTGACTGTGTGGATCACAATAAACTGTGGAAAATTCTGAAAGAGATGGGAATACCAGAACACCTGACCTGCCTCTTGAGAAATTTGTATGCAGGTCAGGAAGCCATAGTTAGAACTGGACATGGAACAACAGACTGGTTCCAAATAGGAAAAGGAGTTCATCAAGGCTGTATATTGTCACCCTGCTTATTTAACTTCTATGCAGAGTACATCATGAGAAACGCTGGACTGGAAGAAACACAAACTGGAATCAAGATTGCTGGGAGAAATATCAATAACCTCAGATATGCAGATGACACCACCCTTATGGCAGAAAGTGAAGAGGAACTCAAAAGCCTCTTGATGAAAGTGAAAGTGGAGAGTGAAAAGTTGGCTTAAAGCTCAACATTCAGAAAACCAAGATCATGGCATCCGGTCCCACCACTTCATGGGAAATAGAAGGGGAAACAGTGGAAACAGTGTCAGACTTTATTTTTCTGGGCTCTAAAATCACTACAGATGTGAGTGCAGCCATGAAATTAAAAGACGCTTACTCCTTGGAAGGAAAGTTATGACCAACCTAGATAGCATATTCAAAAGCAGAGACATTACTTTGCCAGCAAAGGTTCATCTAGTCAAGCCTATGGTTTTTCCTGTGGTCATGTATGGATGTGAGAGTTGGACTGTGAAGAAGGCTGAGTGCTGAAGAATTGATGCTTTTGAACTGTGGTGTTGGAGAAGACTCTTGAGAGTCCCTTGGACTGCAAGGAGATCCAACCAGTCCATTCTGAAGGAGATCAGCCCTGGGATTTCTTTGGAAGGAATGATGCTAAAGCTGAAAGTCCAGTACTTTGGCCACCTCATGCAAAGGGTTGACTCATTGGAAAAGACTCTGATGCTGGGAGGGATTAGGGGCAGGAGGAGAAGGGGACGACAGAGGATGAGATGGCTGGATGGCATCACTGACTCGATGGACATGAGTCTGGGTGAACTCTGGGAGTTGGTGATGGACAGGGAGGCCTGGAGTGCTGCGATTTATGGGGTTGCAAAGAGTCAGACACGACTGAACAACTGATGTGATCTGATCTGATTACTGCTCTGTAAGTTAACTAATTCAGGAAAACTGGAAATGACATTATATGTAAGCAACTCTTTCACATCTGTACCCAAGACTGAATTGGTAGTTTCTGAAAACAGGTATCATCTTCATAGCAGGGGGGAAAGCACATGATTCTGTATGTACGTGTGCACACATATGGCAAAGTATAATTTGGAAAAATTTTGTTAAGGTGTATAGGAAGATTGGGGCTTCCCAGATGGTGAAAAATCTGCCTGCCAATGCAGGAGGTGCACTATACGGAGGTTCGATCCCTGGGTCAGAAGATCCCCTGGAGTAGGAAATGGCAACCCACACCAGTTTTCTTGCCTGGAGAATCCCATGGACAGAGGAACCTGGTCAGCTACAGTCCATGGGGTAGCAAAGAATCGGACACTGAGCCTGCAAGCATAGGAAGATTACATTTGTATTTAGAATACTGACCCAGCAAGGCTTGTAGCATATATTCATAAAGCAAATTAATTATTGTCTTCTACTACTCTTTCTGTGAGACTGGTTCTTCCCCTGTCCTTGGATGAAAACTTAAGCAGTCTTTATAGTTTTTCTGGTCATTCTTATTTATTAGAAACCGTTATTTGGTTATTCAAGTTTTCGTCTCATTATAACAATGAGATGGGGGCAGGGGAGGGCCCTTCCCTGGTGGCTCAGTTGGCAAGAATCTGCCTGCAATGAAGAAGACCTGGGTTTGATCCCTCAGTCAGGAAGATCCCATGGAGAAGGGAATAGCAACCCACTCCAGTATTCTTGCCTGGAGAATCCCATGGACAGAGGAGCCTGGCAGGCTACAGTCCATGGGGTCGCAAAGAGTCTGACGTGACTGAGTGACTAACACACACATACAGCAATCAAAGTAAGAAGTCACAATTTAATTCTGGCTTTCTGGTAAAGGCTTGTCTCCTTACCCCCTGTCTTCAGGCCAGTTGCAGGCGTGAAGCTCACCGTTGCAGAGGCAGAGAAAGGAGGGTGCTGTCTGCTGCTTCTCTCTGTCCTCCTAGGGATGCTCCAGCTCCACATCTCAGTCAGACCTGCAGACTGCCACCCCCAAGGTAGGAGTGTGGGGGTTGAGGGGACTTAATGGACAGCTTATCGGAAAAGTTCTTACTAAATTGGTACTGTCTTCATGATCTAGCATAGAAACTTGCTGGACTTGGCAGATGTTCAAAATGGACTCTTTTTCTTTCTTTAAAATATTTATTTTATGTATTTGGATGCGCCACTTCTTAGTGGTGGCAGGTGGGATCTTGGCTCTTCATTGCTGCATGTGGAATCTTTAGTTGCAGCACGCAAACTCTTAGTTGAAGCATGTGAACTCTGAGTTGCAACATGTGGAATCTCATTCCCTTGCCGAGAGTGAAGTCTTAGCCACTGGACCACAACGGAAGTGTCTTAAAATTGACACTTTCTCATTTTGCATTTTCATGGATTCTTTCAAGACCCACTCTACTCTCCCTGTGGGTTCCCATGACAAGAGCTAATGCATCTCTGTTTCTGCTGTTCTTTAGCTTTCTTTATTTACTTGGCTTCTTTCTGCAGAGGACTATTTTTACCTCTTGGCTATTCTTCGGGGCATAATCTAAGAAGACCCCATGCTGGCTTCCTAAGTGAGTGGCTTTCCAAGATTTGGTTCATGGAAAAACCACATTGTTTATCCCAATGGCCTCTGGAAGCAGTATTTTACTGCCAGAATTCAGGAAAACCAGAAATCCTATTACAAAGTGGCCACTTGTCCTTTTGAGCAACTAACCAACCATTCCAAATGGAAAGTAAACAGTCCCATATTCCCCAGACCTCAGGTTCCCCCATAGTCTCCTTAAAGCCTCCTTTGTTGATTTAGGTTAAGCAGGACTAAGCTCTCCCTCCCTTCCTTGAACTCTGTGAATACAGTGAACTCTGAAAATTCTCTCCTCCAATCACCACTTCTTGATCATTTGAGGACTCAGAAGCAGACAGAATAGTTTAGAGCCTTAGAGCCAATTATCTTCTGCTTCTTTTACATGTCCGACAGGGTGGTTGTGATCCACACTTTGGAAACTTTGGAAGTCCTAGCCAAAACTTCCACAAGTACGTGTACACTTAAGTGAAAGATATATCCTATGATGTTCAGTCACTCAGCCGTGTCCGCCCCTTTGTGGCCCCATGGACTGAAGCTCACAGGCTTCCCTGTCCTTCACTATCTCCTGGAGTTTGCTTAAACCCATGTCCATTGAGTCAGTGATGCCATCCAACCACCTTATCCTTGCTGGTTGTCTTCTCCTGCCCTCAATCTTTCCCAGCATCAGGGTTTTTTCCATTTAACTGGCTCTTCACATCAGGTGGCCAAAGTATTGGAGCTTCAGCTTCAGCATCAGTCCTTCCAATGAATATCCAGGGTTGATTTCCTTTAGGATTGACTGGTTTGATCTTCTTGCTGTGCAAGGGACTCTCAAGAGTCCTCTCCAACACCACACCTCCAAAGCATCAATTCTTCAGTGCTCAGTCTTCTTTATGGTTTAACTCTCACATCTGTACACAACTACTGGGAAAACCATAACTTTCAAGAGACTGACCTTTGTCAGCAAAGTGATGTCTCTGCTTTTTAATACACTGTCTAGGTTTGTTATAGGTTTTCTTCCAAAGAATAAGCATCTTTTAATCCTAAAAATTTAATATATCATATACAATAGTTAAAATTTAAAAGTTAAATTTTTATTTTGCTATTACTCTGTTGTGTGTTATTTTTTTGCACTAGACTAGCTGAAATTATTTGTTTACTTCACCTGCCCCCACTCAAAGTGTGACCTAGCCTGTCATATTCATCACATCTCGAACACCCAGCACATAGGGGTCACTTAATATTTATTACATGCTTAACATTTCTATTTCCTTTTCAAAATGCAAGTTCTTTTTGAGTATTCAACTACTGGTAGATTCAGTATATCCTCAAAAGGGACTATTTATAGTGTTGTTAATTAATTACAGAAACAAAGAAAAGTGAGCTCTGATTTCAAATAAATTCTACTCATGCTACTTAACACTAAGTCAAGTCTTCTATTCATGCTGCATGAAGTAAATAAAAAAGTGGAACCATATATTAATAAATATATCTCAAACATGTCTTGATTCTAAATGAAAGAGAGGATATTGTTGTGTTTCACAAGTTCCAGAAACCATGGGAATTTTTATCCTTTGACTTCATCAGTAATTCTGTGATTTAACCTAGGCAAGTCTGAACAGGTTTTCACAGCTTTGTGTTTCTTTGTATTAAAAGGATATAACACAAGCTTACCTCATCAAGATGCTATGTAAAACAGTTTCTATTTGTTCTAAGTGCTGTGTGATTTTGTGTCTATATTTGTATGGAACAGCACATTTATTACATGATGGCGTAAGAAGAGTTCATGCCACAAAGGATGCCACATTCTTAGAGATACTGGTGGGATTCTATTACATCTATTAAATTAATTTTGGGGGTTGGGTTGCAATTAAGTCTAAAGATAAATTTGGAATTTAGGTAGGTTGAAAAATTGTCTCAGACCATTTTAAATTGTGTCTTTAGAATAAGACTCTTAGATATATCAGCATAGCCTAAAAACTTTAGTAGAAAATCAGTGAAATACATCTTATAAACTTAAAATTCTATAGTTTATGTATCTATTACATAATTAGAATATTGAAGGCACATTGCTTATTTTGAAATGAAAGACCTTTCTGATATTATTAGCATTCACTTACTTGAAACCCTGTGGAACTCAACATAATAATAGAACACACAAATAAAAAAAGAAGTTGTCCATTTATCCATTCTGATTCTGAAAGGATTTTCAAAGAAACTGAAACTTAAAATATATGATACAGTTTCATAAAATACATTGTGTAGAGTTTTTAAAAGAATTTTAAAATATCAAAAGAGCCTTATAGTTACCTTAATAAAACTAGGAGTAATATTGTAATAGAATTCAGTAAAATAAAATATGTAATTTAATTTATAAAAGTAGAATTTTTATTTATAAATGTAAACCAGGCTTTAAAAATTCTTGAGCTATGAAAAAGAAGTAGCTTTATGGCATGGATCAAGTCATCTAACCATTTGTATCCTGTGTTCCTAAACTGCAATTCAAAAGGAATGAAATAATTTAGTGGTTCTCAAATAATTCAGTGGTTCTTTGAGATTTCTCAAAGAAGTCTCTAGAGGACTTCTTTACTCTCTTAAAACAGGTGATCTCAATGAGCTCAATTTATATTTGTGAGGATTATATCAATCATTATTACAATATTAGAAATAAGACTGAGAAAAACTTGAGAAAAAACATATTCATTTAAAAATAACTATCTCAGTGTGTGTTAGCATAAACAATATATTTTATGAGAAATAACTAAGTTTTCCAAAACAAAATATTTTTTTAAGAAGAGTAGCACTTCTTTGCATGATAAAAAAAAATCTGTTTAATGTCTGGCTTAATAAAGAATGGCTGGATTCTTAGATATTTTCCTGCATTGATTTTCCTGTGATATGTTGTTTTGATTAAAGTATATGAAGAAAATCTGGTCTCATGGAAAGGAGTTTAAACCTTTAAAACTTTAATATTCTTTTAAGATAATTATGGATATTTTTCTTCATACCACATGGAAGCTTGATACATGATCATTTTTTTAAAAGCCCAGGGGCTATGTGAAATCTGTAATCATAGCAATGAATTTTTCATATCAAAGAGTAACAACTTTCTGGAGAGTGGCTTGAAAATGAATAGAGATTATGCCACCTTTTAGTTTACCACTAAGAGTGATGTGATGAGAGTTTTTTATTCCTTTTTCTTTACTTGACCCCTTTTCATTAGTGAGTATTCTTTCATTGCCTTAAAAAATTTATTTTTGGTGAATTTTCTTAAGACTAGATAATAGCTATGCAATCTAAATAGGTAGTTTAATAGATATCACAGTAAAATGATGAATACTGAGTATCATCAATTTAATCAGAGATTCTGTGAGTCTGTCTTGACTGAAAGATAGAAGAAGATCAGTGGGGGAGGGGAGTGGGTGGAACAGAGTTAGTGGTTCAGTACAGTCCCAGTAGTAGTAATAATAGAATAATGCTCGGTTCAGTTGTACCAGCAGCATCATGGGAACCTAGCTTCTAAACCTTTCATTCAGGATCGAGACGTGCTCAAAACGTCTCTTAGATCAATTTATGGTCTGAGTCTTCTCGGTCCTCTCTCAGCAGCCTCCCTTTCTACTGCTGGTGATGATGGCCTCTTGCATCCTGTATCACCAGATCTCTGACCATCTGTTCTTACCCGAGTTGAAGAGTCCTGGTGCTCAGACGGCAAAGAGTCTGCCTGCAATGGAGGAGACCCGGGTTCGGTCCCTGGGTCAGAAAGATCCTCTGGAGAAGGAAATGGCAACCCACTCCAGTATTCTTGCCTGGAAAATCCCATGGACAGAGGAACCTGGAGGGCTGGAGTCTATTGAGTTGCAAGGAGTCAGACAAGACCGAACGACTAACACTTCTTACATTTCTGGGACCTAGAGAAAATGAAATCCAGAGAGGGAGCATCCTGTTCCCCATTGGTTCTATGCTATTAGGACAGACATAAAATAACTCTCCTCAAAATAGCTTTATTCCATTCTTCATTTTGAGAGCTTCTTCTCAATCTGACACTCTAGCCAAGATGTAAAGGACTAGACCTTGTTCTCTGATGATTTAAGGACCTTACAACTGCACTAGGGAACAGCTATCAAAAGCAGCTCAGCCAGTCACTGCCCTTCTAATGAATTGTACTGTTTTTCAAGGGAATAGATCCAGCTAGCGCACTGGCTTTCACTATATAGGTAGCTGGTGACTATTCAAGAGGTTCATGCTTTGGACTTCATTCCAAGAAACTTCTTACCCAGAATTTTGGTCTCCCTTGCTCTCTTTCTTGATTTCATTTTCTCTCAGTCTAAGATACTCCTGTGCCTGCATTCTCTTACTCTCTTTAGCCCAATTATTACTTTCTCAATCATGAGCAAAAAAGTTTGATCTATGCTCCAAAGGTTTAAATACTTCTCTGTGTCTCAGAATCACCTGAGGATATTTACAAAGCTTTCTTCTAAGGTTGTATCTACCTCTTTCAAGAAACAAAAGCTCTGTGTGTGTGTGTGTGTGTGTGTGTGTGTGTGTGTGTGTGTGTGGAAGAGGAAGGAGATGATCACAGGGAATAGTGACCTCCAGGTGAAGAGAGCTAGGCATCAGGGATGGAGTTTTGCTTGGAGGAAGAGTTGTCCTTTTCTCTTGCCTACATTGTTCTGGCTAATTATTTCCCATCCCACTACCTCTGCAGGGCGGAAAAACACTAGCTCCGGCTCAGTGCCAGCCCAGGGTAATGATACGGTAACGTAATAACTAAGGCAGGCAAGCTGACTATGCCCTGAGCGTGCGTCCTACTCCTTCACCCGCTGCACCCCAACTCTGGCCAGATAATTACAGCCCAAGGAAACAGTTGCTGCAAAGAACAGTGCCCAGGTTGGTAAAACTGATAGAAGGTTTCCTAAGGGATAGGATTGCCTGGAAGATCATGGAAAGGGTGGAGATGGGGAGTGGCCAATTCACATTGCAACATCAAAGACAAAGAAAACATCTTAGAAGATTTCTGAGAGAAAATGCATATCGCCTATAGAGAAACAAAAATTAGCTTGCCATTAGCTTTTCATTAGCCACTCTAGGTGCAAGAAGGTAATAGAGTTAATATTTTCATAGGATTTTAACACAACAACTTTTAACCTAGATTTTTTACTTCTAGGAAAACTACATTTGTAAGAGCTTGATAATATAAGGAGGCAAAAGATTTTCACTCAAAAACCTTCTTTGCAATGACTCTTGGAGGAAATACTCCATCAAGAGAGAAATAAATTGTGGAGAAAACAACTTTATATTTATATTTAAAGATGAACAAAATAATATAAAGATAATAAGTTCATTAAGCATTGACTTGAGGAAAAGAATGCGAAAGAAGCATTTAAAATATATTTATATCAATTCTGAACAAAAATGCTAGATGATACCAATATGGGCTGGTGAAGAGCTGAGGCAGGACAGAAAGAAATGGGCTGATGGTAAGGTCCTTATCTTGTTTGAGGCAAGACATACCTATTGATCAGTTATGTTCAGTTCAGTCGCTCAGTCGTGTCCAACTCTGCGACCCCATGAATCCCAGCACACCAGGCCTCCCTGTGCATCACCAACTCCCAGAGTTGACCCAAACTCACATCCATCGAGTCGGTGATGCCATCCAGCCATCTCATCCTCTGTCGTCCCCTTCTCCTCCTGCCCTCAATCCCTCCCAGCATCAGACTCTTTTCCAATGAGTCAACTCTTCACATGAGGTGGCCAAAGTACTGGAGTTTCAGCTTTAGCATCATTCCTTCCAAAGAACTCCCAGGGCTGATCTCCTTTAGAATGGACTGGTTGGATCTCCTTGCAGTCCAAGGGACTCTCAAGAGTCTTCTCCAACACCACAGTTCAAAAGCATCAATTCTTTTGTGCTCAGCCTTCTTCACAGTCCAACTCTCACACCCATACATGACTACTGGTAAAACCATAGCTTTGACTCTTAGACAGACCTTTGTTGGCAAAGTAACGTCTCTGCTTTTGAATATGCTATCTAGGTTGGTCATAACTTTCCTTCCAAGGAGTAAGCGTCTTTTAATTTCATGGCTGCAGCCACCATCTGCAGTGATTTTGGAGCCCCCAAAAATAAAGTCTGACACTGTTTCCACTGTTTACCCATCTTCTACCCATGAAGTGATCAGACCAGATGCCATGATCTTCGTTTTCTGAATGTTGAGCTTTAAGCCAACTTTTTCACTCTCCACTTTCACCTTTATCAAGAGGCTTTTTAGTTTCTCTTCACTTTCTGCCATAAGGGTGGTGTCATCTGCATATCTGAGGTTATTGATATTTCTCCTGGCAATCTTGTTTCCAGCTTGTGCTTCCAGCCCAGCGTTTCTCATGATGTACTCTGCATAGAAGTTAAATAAGCAGGGTGACAATACTCCTTGTCATACCTTGACGTACTCCTTTCCCTATTTGGAACCAGTCTGCTGTTCCATGTCCAGTTTTAACTGTTGCTTCCTGACCTGCATATAGGTTTTGCAAGAGGCAGGTCAGGTGGTCTGGTATTTCCATCTCTTTCAGAATTTTCCACAGTTTATTGTGATCCACACAGTCAAAGGCTTTGGCATAGTCAATAAAGCAGAAATAGATGTTTTTCTGGAACTCTCTTGGTTTTTCGATGATCCAGCGGATGTTGGCAATTTGATCTCTGGTTCCTCTGCCTTTCCTAAAACCAGCTTGAATATCTGGAAGTTCACGGTTCACGTATTGCTGAAGCCTGGCTTGGAGAATTTTGAGCATTACTTTCCTAGCGTGTGAGATGATTCCAGTTGTGTGGTAGTTTGAGCATTTTTTGGCATTGCCTTTCTTTGGGATTGGAATGAAAACTGACCTTTTCCAGTCCTGTGGCCACTGCTGAGTTTTCCAAATTTGCTGGCATTTTGAGTGCAGCACTTTCACAGCATCATCTTTCAGGATTTGAAAGAGCTCAACTGGAATTCCATCACCTCCACTAGCTTTGTAGTGATCCTTTCTAGGGCCCCTTTGACTTCACATTCCAGGATGTCTGGCTCTAGGTGAGTGATCATACCATCGTGATTATCTGGGTCATGAAGATATTTTTTGTACAGCTCTTCTGTGTATTATTGCCACCTCTTCTTAATATCTTCTGCTTCTGTTAGGTCCATACCATTTCTGTCCTTTATTGAGCCCATCTCTGCATGAAATGTTCCCTTGGTATCTCTAATTTTCTTGAAGAGATCTCTAGTCTTTCCCATTCTGTTGTTTTCCTCTATTTCTTTGCATTGATCGCTGAGGAAGGCTTTCTTATCTCTCCTTGCTATTCTTTAGAACTCTGCATTCAGATGCTTATATCTTTCCTTTTCTCCTTTGCTTTTCACTTATCTTCTTTTCACAGCTATTTGTAAGGCCTCCTCAGACAGCCATTTTGATTTTTTGCATTTCTTTTCCATGGGGATGGTACTGATCCCTGTCCCCTTTACAATGTCACAAACCTCCATCCATAGTTCTTCAGGCACTCTGTCTATCAGATCTAGTCCCTTAAATCTATTTCTCACTTCCACTGTATAATCATAAGGGATTTGATTTAGGTCATACCTGAATGAATGGTCTAGTGGTTTTCTCCACTTTCTTCAATTTAAGTCTGATTTGATTTTTTCTCTTCTCCTTTGCTTTTGCTGTACAGCAAAGTAAATCAGCTCTATGTATAGTCCTATCCCCTGTGTCTTGAGCCTCTTCCTACTCTCACCTCCCCCATTACACCTTTCTAGGTACTCTTGCCTGGAAAATCCCATGGATGGAGGAGCCTGGTGTGCTGCAGTCCATGGGGTCGCGAGGAGTCAGACACGACTGAGCGACCTCACTTTCACTTTTCACTTTCATGTATTGGAGAAGGAAATGGCAACCCACTCCTGTGTTCTTGCCTGGAGCATCCCAGGGAGCGGGGAGCCTGATGGGCTGCGCTCTCTGGGGTCGCACAGAGTCAGACATGCCTGAAGCGACTTAGCAGCAGCAGCAGTAGCAGCAGGTCATCGCAGAGTGCCGAGCTGAGTTCCCTGTGCTATACAGCTGCTTCCCACTAGCTACGTGTTCTACACTCCATTCCCCTCTCTCCCGTGTCCACTTATCCATTATCTATGTCTGCATCTGTATTCCTGCCCTGAAAACAGGCTCATCTATACCATCTTTCTAGATTCCATACACATGCATTAATATATGATGTTTTTCTCTTTCTGATTACTTCACTCTATATTAATATGTCGCCTGTTTTAAAGAATGTATCCAATGAAATCTATAATCATGGTGCCTGCGTGCTAAGTCGCTTCAGTCATATTCGACTCTGTGCGATCCTATGGGTGTAGCCCACCAGGCTCCTCTGTCTATGGAATTCTCCAGGCAAGAATACTGGAGTACATTGCCATGCTGTCCTCCAGGGGATCTTCCCGACTCAGGAATTGAACTCGTGCCTCTCAACCTCTGTTACACTGGCAGGCAGGTTCTTTACCATGAGCGCCAGCTGGGAAGTTTGGGTATAAAGTTACAAAAATAGTTTTTAGCATTTTTCTGATCCAAATTTCTGGACTAGTGGATTCCTTTATAATAGTACTTTGTAATTTCTGAGACCAAATCTTGTACAATTTGTATGTGTGTTTTATTAAATACTTTAAATGTTTTAAAATACCCCAAATCCCAAACAGATCACTAAAAAGTAAGCTGCTGCTGCTGCTGCTAAGTCACTTCAGTTGTGTCCAACTCTGTGCGACCCCATAGACGGCAGCCCACCAGGCTCCCCCGTCCCTGGGATTATCCAGGCATGAACACTGGAGTGGGTTGCCATTTCCTTCTCCAAGGTGTGAAAGAGAAAAGTGAAAGAGAAAAGTGAAAGTGAAGTCGCTCAGTCATGCCCGACACTTAGTGACCCCATGGACTGCAGCCTACCAGGCTCCTCTGTCCATGGGATTCTCTAAGCAAGAGTACTGGAGTGGGTTGCCATTGCCACACTTACTATTATATCATCAATTCCTCTTTGAATATGAGTTTTACGCATTTATTATTTTTGGCTGCACTGGGTCTTTGCTGTGCTGGCTTTCTCTAGTTGTGGCAAGCAAGCTTAGTTGCCCAGCGTCGTGTGGGAATTAGTTCTTCAGTCAGGGATAGACCCTGTGTCCCCTGTGTCGGATTGTGGATTCTTAACCACATGAAAGTGAAAGAGGAGAGTGAAAAAGTTGGCTTAAAAGCTCAACATTCAGAAAACTAAGATCATGGCATCTGGTCCCATCACTTCATGGCAGATAGATGGGGAAACAGTGGAAACAGTGTCAGACTTTATTTTGGCGGGCTCCAAAATCACTGCAGATGGTGACTGCAGCCATGAAATTAAAAGACACTTACTCCTTGGAAGGAAAGTTATGACCAAGTTAGGTAGCATATTGAAAAGCAGAGATATTACTTTGCCAAGAAAGGTCCATCTAGTCAAGGCTATTATTTTTCCTGTGGTCATGTATGGATGTGAGAGTTGGACTGTGAAGAAAGCTGAGCACCGAAGAATTGATGCTTTTGAACTGTGGTGTTGGAGAAGACTCTTGAGAGTCCCTTGGACTCAAGGAGATCCAACCAGTCCATCCTAAAGGAGATCAGCCCTGGGTGTTCATTGGAAGGACTGATGCTGAAGCTGAAACTCCAATATTTTGGCCACCTCATGTGAAGAGTTGACTCATTGGAAAAGACCCTGGGAGGTCTTTTCCCAAGATGCTGGTAGGGACTGGGGGCAAGAGGAGAAGGGGACGACAGAGGATGAGATGACTGGATGGCATCACCAACTCGATGGACATGAGTTTGAGTGAACTCCAGGAGTTGGTGATGGACAGGGAGGCCTGGTGTGCTATGAACATGGGGTCGCAAAAAGTTGGACATGACTGAGTGACTGAACTGAACTGAACTGAACTGAACCGAACTGAACTGAACCACTGGAACACCAAGGAAGTCCCTATAGGTTGTATTTTGATTCACTCAAGAATGTACTTTCTTTTTCTAATTGTTTTTAACATTTCAAATTCCGGAGAGAGAGAATACTCAAAGTAAGAATTAAGCTGTAAAAACAAACACATTTAAAAAATAGTGTAAAGCATTAAGGCTGTTAGTTGCAGTACAAAACTTCCTATTCTTTCAAAACCACTGAATAAGCTCCCAAAAGTATTTGCTTCATAAACAATTTCATTTCTTACATAAGTATGGTAATCTTCTTAGAGAAAGCCCTACATGCTGTTACAGGTATTTCAAACTTTACAGATTTTTAACTGAACATTTTCTGTGTTACATAGAGACACCTGTGTGAGTGCTCAGTGGCTCAGTCGGGATTGACTCTTTGCAACCCCATGGACTGTAGTCCACCAGGCTCCTCTGTCCATGGGGTTTTTCGGGCACAAATCCTGGAGTGAGTTGCCCTTTCCACCTCCAGGACACTGAGATACACTGACCTGTTAAAATAAATTATAGAAGAGATAAATTAGGGGGAAATTGCTTTCATTTCATAGTGATATTTCATTTTATTAAATTTTTTATCTCACAGATCTTTAAAATTGCACTATTAGGGTTTTTGAAATAGGAGTAAAGATACAGGGAATATTGAAGAAATTGAATAGAAATAATAGAAGCATTCATAGAAAGTAGAACTATACATCAGAGAAGGCAATGGCAACCCACTCCAGTACTCTTGCCTGGAGAATCCCCTGGATAGAGGAGCCTGGTAGGCTGCAGTCCATGGGGTTGCTAAGAGTCAGACATGACTAAGCGACTTCACTTTCACTTTTCATTTTCATGCATTGGAGAAGGAAATGGCAACCCACTCCAGTGCTCTTGCCTGGAGAATCCCAGGGACGGGGGAGCCTGGTGGGCTGCCATCTATGGGGTTGCACAGAGTTGGACACGACTGAAGTGACTTAGCAGCAGCAGCAGCAGCAGAACTATACATGCACTTCCTCCTAATTATAAGTGTTTTTAAAGCCACTTACTCTCCTCTCTTCTTGATAATTTAAATGTTTTAAAGTATCAGTTCAGTTCAGTTGCTCAGTCATGTCTGACTCTTTGCAACCCCATGGACTGCAGTACGCCAGTCTTCCCCTGTCCATCACCAACTGCTGGAGCTTACTCAAACTCATGTCCATCACGACGGTGATGCCATCCAACCATCTCATCCTCTGTCATCCCCTTCTCCTCCTGCCTTCAATCTTTCTTTCCCAGCATCAGAGTCATTTCCAATGAGTCCATTCTTAACATCAGGTGGCCAAAGTATTGGCGTTTCAGCTTCAGCATCAGTCCTTCCAATGAATATTAAGGACTGATTTCCTTCAGGGTTGACTGGTTGGATATCCTTGCAGTCCAAGGGAGTCTCAGGAGTGTTCTCCAACACCACAGTTCAAAAGCATCAATTCTTCAGCACTCAGCTTTCTTTATAGTCCAGCTCTCACATCCATACATGACTACTGGAAAAACCATAGCTTTGACTAGATGGACCTTTGTTGGCAAACTAATGTATCTGCCTTTTAATATGCTGCCTAGGTTGGTCATAACTTTTCTTCCAAGGAGCAAGCATCTTTTAATTTTATGGCTGCAGTCACCATCTGCAGTGATTTTGGAGCCCCAAATATAAAGTCTCTCACTGTTTCCATTATTTCTCCATCTATTTGCAATAAAGTGATGGACTGGTGATGGATGAAGTGATGCCATGATGTTAGTTTCCTGAATGTTGAGTTTTAAGACAACTTTTTTATTTTCCCTACTTTCTTCAATTTAAGTCTGAACCTGGCAATAAGGAGTTCATGATCTGAGCCACAGTCAGTTCCTGGTCTTGTTTTTGCTGACTGTATAGAGTTTCTCCATCTTTGGCTGCAAAGAAGATAATCAATCTGATTTCAGTATTGACCATCTGGTGATGTCCAGATGTCTCTGCTTACTCCTTGAAAGAAAAGTTATGTCCAACCTAGACAGCATACTAAAAAGCAGAGACATTATTTTGCCAATAAAGGTCCATCTAGCCAAGGCTATGGTTTTTCCAGTGGTCATGTATGGATGTGAGACTTGGACTGTGAAGAAAGCTGAGCACCAAAGAATTGATGCTTTTGAACTGTGGTGTTGGAGAAGACTCTTAAGAGTCCCTTGGACTGCAAGGAGATCCAACCAGTCCATTCTGAAGGAGATCAGCCCTGGGTGTTCATTGGAAGGACTGATGTTGAAGCTGAAACTCCAATACTTTGGCCACCTGATTCAAAGAACTTACTCATTTGAAAAGACCTTGATGCTGGGAAAGATTGAAGGCAGGAGGAGGAGGGGATGACATAGAATGAGATGGTTGGGTGGCATCACCGACTCAATGGACATGAGTTTGAGTAAGCTCTGGGAGTTGGTGATGGACAGGGAGGCCTGCCATGCTGTGGTCCATGGGGTTGCGAAAAGTCGGCAACTGAACTGACTGACTGACTGACTGAAGCTAACTTTTTCAGTTTCCTCTTTCGCTTTCATCAAGAGTCTTTTTAGTTCTTCAGTTTCTGCCATAAGGGTGGTGTCAGCTGCATATCTGAGGTTATTGATATTTCTCCTGGCAATCTTGATTCCAGCTTGTGCTTCTTTCAGCCCAGCGTTTCTAATGATGTACTCTGCATATAAGTTAAATAAGCAGGGTGACAATATACAGCCTTGACATACTCCTTTCTCGATTTGGAACCAGTCTGTTGTTCCATGTCCAATTCTAACTGTTGCTTCTTGACCTAAATACAGATTTCTCAGGAGGCAGGTCGCAGGTCAGATGGTCTGGTATTCCCATCTCTTTCAGAATGTTCCACAGTTTGTTGTAATCCACACAAAGGCTTTGGCATAGTAAATAAGCTGAAGCAGGTGTTTTTCTGGAACTCTCTTGCTTTTTCAATGATCCAAAAATTGGCAATTTGATCTTTGGTTCCTCTGCTTTTTAAAATCCAGTTTGAACACCTGGAAGTTCACCGTTCACATACTGTTGAAGCCTGGCTAGGATAATTTTGAGCGTTACTTTGCTAGTGTTTGAGATGAGTGCAATTGTGCGGTAGTTTGAATATTATTTGGCATTGCCTTTCTTTCGGATTGGGATGAATACTGAACTTTTCCAGTCCTGTGGCCACTGCTGAGTTTTCCAAATTTACTGGCATATTGAAGGGCCACACTTTCACAGCATCATCTTTCCGGATTTGAAATAGCTCAACTGGCATTCCATCACCTCCACTAGCTTTGTTCATAGTGATGCTATGACGTCACATTCCAAGATGTCTGGCTCTAGGTGAGTGATCACACCATCATGGTTAGCTGGGTCATGAAGATCTTTTTTGTATAATATGGCTGTGTATTTTTGCCACCTCTTCTTAATATCTTCTGCTTCTGTTAGGTTCATACCATTTCTACCCTTTATTGTGTCCATCTTTGCATGAAATATTCCCTTGGTATCTCTAATTTTTTTGAAGAGATCTCTAGTCTTTCCCATTGGGTTGTTTTCCTCTATTTCTCTGCATTGATCATTGAGGAAGGCTTTCTTATCTCTCCTTGCTATTCTTTGAAACTCTGCATTCAAATGGGTATATCTTTCCTTTTCTTCTTTGCCTTTCACTTCTCTTCACTTCTCAGCTATTTGTAAGGCCTCCTCAGACAACCATTTTGCCTTTTTGCATTACTTTTTCTTGTGGATGGTCTTGATCACTGCCTCCTGTACAATGTCATGAACCTCCATCCATAGCTCTTGAGGCACTCTGTCTATCAGATCTAATCCCTTGAATCTATTCGTCACTTCCACTTTAAGGCATTTGATTTAGGTCATACCTGAATGGTCTAGTGGTTTTCCCTACTTTCTTCAATTTAAGTCTGAATTTTGCAGTAAGGGGGTTCATGATCTGAGCCACAGTCAGCTCCGGGTCTTATTTTTGTTTACTGTATAGAGCTGCTTCTTCTTTGGCTGTAAAGAATATAATCCATCTCATTTCAGTATTGACCATATGATAATGTCCATGTATAGAGTCTTCTCTTGTGTTTTTAGAAGAGGGTGTTTGCTATGACCAGTGTGTTCTCTTGGTAAAACTCTGTTAGCCTTTGCCCTGCTTTATTCTGTACTCCAAGGCCTTACTCATTACCTGTACTTAACCTATCCTATGGGATTCATCCACCCTCTTTTGTGTGCTCCAGCAGAACTGATTTTTGCAAATAATACAGTCATTTAACATCACACTAACCAATACTTAAACATTTTTCTTCATCTATTTAGTTAAGTGTGTTGACATTACTTAAACTGTCTTTGCATTATTTTATGCTTTTCACTTTGCCTTGTCTCAGTTGCTTCCTTATTTTTGTCATTTTGAAAAGATTAGGAATTTTTTTTGTGCTAATTCTCCAGGTAAATCAAACATACTTCATTCTCCACATTTTTCCAGTTAACACTGACATATAATCTGTGAAATATTCTTCTTTATATTCCAGGAAATGAATCTTTTATAAAATATTTTAAGTATTTTTTAAATTTTACTTGGTTCCACCAGGTCTTAGTTGCGACAGTGGGATCTTTGACCATCATTTCAGCATGCAGGATCTTTCGTTGCAGCATTCAAATGCTTTAACTGTGGCATGTGCAATCCATTTCCCTGGCCAGAGATAGAAACTGGGCCCCCTTCTTTGGGAGCATGGAATTTTAGCCAGTGGCCCATCAGGAAAGTCTCCAGAATAATTTAATCACAATGCCTTTAAAAAATTCTATTGACAGATGATAAGAAAAACCATCTTAATCCCTGTTCCTTATGTAGTCCATTTCTTTGACACATGAGGCTTGCTAAATGTTCTCTTGTGCTACAGCTGCACTAGATCTTATCCATTGTCCTGTTGGGCACAACACACGCACAGACTGAGAAACCTGCACCCAATGGCTGTAAGTGAATTTCCACGGATGATGTGGCAAATGTCAAATGCTAACTGGCTGTCTCCCATCCCTCCCAAAACAGCTACTTACACCCAACCTTCCCAATGAAGCTCAGAAAAATTAGACAGGTAGCCTCAACCAGTTCATCAATAAACATTTGTTGAGTGTTTGTTGTTTCCAAGGCACTGGGAGAAAGCATCCATTTCTAGTTCTTTAGCTCTTTCCTAAAAAGTTTCTTACCAAATGTATTTTTTAAAAGTCTTTTAAGAATATCTCTTTTTATTTTAGGAGATTTTCTTTCACCCAGTTATAAGTTCATAAAACATACAAGAAAAAAGGCATGTTTTAGGAAAATAGATAAAAATTTTAATATACCTGGAAGATTGGGTACATAAAGGAGAATAGAATGAAAATGGGAGGGCTAACAGAGGACTGTTTTACATATAATGCTGGATAGTTTAGATTTTAATCCCCTTGAACCTAGAGCTGTGTTATGTAATATAATAGCTGATAAACCAAATATGGTTAATTACATTTAATTAATTAAAATCAAATAAAAATTCTGTTCCTTGGGTACACTAGGCACAGCTCAAATCCCCAGTGGATACATACGGCTAGTGGCTTAGTGCAAATAGCAATTTCTATAATTATAAAAATTTTTCTTGGACAGCACTGCCCCAGACAGTGGGGAAGCATGTAAAAATGTTTAGTAGAGTCAAAAGTGATAAATTTTAATTTTTCCATAAATCTCTAGTAAGAATTTGATAGACTGAAAACTGATAGGAAAATTAGGATATGAATCAGGATACGTATCATCCAAGGTTGTGTTTACAGAAATGAAGACGATGGTATCTGTGTGAGTGTTAAGGTCAGGGAAGAGATTACAGTCACAAAGCAGATAAGGAGGCTGAAGGAGAGGTAGAGTGCTTCTTATTTAGGAAAATGGGTGATTGCAGCCATGAAATTAAAAGACACTCACTCCTTGGAAGGAAAGTTATGACCAACCTAGATAGCATATTCAAAAGCAGAGACATTACTTTGCCAACAAAGGTCCGTCTAGTCAAGGCTATGGTTTTTCCAGTGGTCATGTATGGATGTGAAAGTTGGACTGTGAAGTATGGATGTGAAAGTTGGACTGTGAAGAAAGCTGAGTGTGGAAGAATTTATGCTTTTGAACTGTGGTGTTGGAGAAGACTCTTGAGAGTCCCTTGGACTGCAAGGAGATCCAACCAGTCCATCCTAAAGGAGATCAGTCCTGGGTGTTCTTTGAAAGGAATGATGCTGAAGCTGAAACTCCAGTACTTTGGCCACCTCATGCGAAGAGTTGACTCATTGGAAAAGACCCTGATGCTGGGAGGGATTGGGGGCAGGAGGAGAAGGGGACGACAGAGGATGAGATGGCTAGATGGCATCACTGAGTGAGTGAGTCTGAGTGAACTCCAGGAGTTGGTGATGGACAAGGAGGCCTGGCATGCTGGGATTCATGGGGTCACAAAGAGTCGGACATGACTGAGTGACTGAACTGAACTGATTGATCCCACTCACTGAAAGAGGAAACATTTTCAGAGTAGGATTTAAAAGATAGGCACAGGGAACTCTACTTAGTGCACTGTGGTGACCTGTATGGGAAGGAAACCCCAAACCCAAATACATGTACGTGTATTCATTTTGCTGTACAGCAGAAACTAACACAACATTGTAAAGCAACTATACTTCAATAACAACTAATTAAAAAATTAATGGGTGGGGGTAATTGATGAATTCACCTTATAGCCATCTCAACTTTGAGACTGTGAGAGACATTTTAGTAAGATGGACAATAGGCAGTTGGATACACAAGTTTGGAAGAGTCGTCCTCAAGGAACTTAGGGGGAATGCATGGTCAGGTCACTGAAGACGTTTGCTCTCTTGCTCTCTGTACATCCCCCGCACTCCTACTGCCTGCATCCTAATCACATGACTGACCTTCCCTTGTACTTGCCTCAGGCTTCAGGTAGTGATTTAGTGATTGTTCTCATCAGAGGGTGGTGAGGGGCATGCCCCTCTACTGGTTACCCTAGTAACGAATGAGCCCTTCTGACATCAGTTCCCTTATAACTGGTAATATACTCCCATCCCCCCAGTGAAGATGGCCACCACGTCTTGCCTGCCATCTGCCATACACCATGAGGTGTTGCTCCAGGACTTGCTTCACACATGTTAGTTCCCCATCCATTAAACCATTTGTGTCTCTGTTGCTAACCCTGGGCTTGAAGCTGGATGAGCACAGGACTTGTAGGCCTATGGGATGGAGCCCAAGAGGGGAGATGCTTTAATTGTTACCTCGATCTTTCATTTGTTGTTGTTTAGCCGCTAAGTCATGTCAGACTCTTTTGTGACCCCATGGACTGTAGCCCGCCAGGCTCCTCTGTCCATGGGATTTTTCTGGCAAGAAGACTAGAGTGGCTTGCCGTTCCCTCATCCAGGGGGGCTTCCCAAACCAGGAACTGAAGCCACATCTCCTGCATTGGCAGGTGGATTCTTTACCACTGAGCCACCTGGGAAGCCTGCATCTCTTATTACTTCCTTAAAATAAGTGATTACAAGTAAAATTGCTTTTTCAAAGAATATGAATTATATTTGGGGAATTTCCAAATTTCTTTTCCCCCGCCCCTGCCACACACATTCCCTAGTGGCCCTTATTTTGTCGTGATGAAGAAATATTACTGATGCACATGTACAGTACTCTACATGTGTGCTGGTGTGGTCTGGTGTTTTAAAATTCATTGGGAGACAGACTTTGTTTGTGAAAACTGCGACAACTCTGCTACATGCCAATGGCTTTGTAAATACTATAATGTAGCACACACTTGCTTCTTTATCAGTACATGTTTCATGCAGGAAAACAAATAATACAAGGAATTCTAAAGAGACAACATTTGCTATGGAGAAATGTTGAAGGTTAGAAGAGCAAAAAGTGGAAGGTGAGATTAAATCATAATTCCTAACTTCAGGAAGTGGCTGCCAGCCCTAGAGCTGGTAGGATAGAGTGGGGAGGTGGTATTTTCAGAGCCCAAGAGCAAAGTCACTTCTGGGGACACCCAACTGAGTGTAGGGAAAGGTAAGGTGGGACCACTAAGGAGGGGCTTCCTCAACTGGCTCTACGACTTTATAAAGGCCACAGCCATTCCCCCAGATACAGAAGCAGAAGGCGGAGAAATAAGGGACAATAGCTTTCCCATGTTCCACCTTCTAATCTGCCTGTGCAGAATTCTTTGCAGAATCTTACAGGAAGCCATTAGACAAGGAAAGCTGGGAAATTCAGTTTGTGAACTCCCAGCTTAACCAACATCACAGAGCAGATTGTGGGTGAGTATGAGGTTCAAGTACCACGCACTGCACTGCACTTTACCAGGAAAAAAAAATTTTCCCTCCTTTTGATAGTAAGCTCCTTAAAGAAAAACTATCTGATTTGGTTTTTGGTCATTGATATACCCGAGGGTCCATCATAGTGTCTGCAATATAAAATGCTCAATAAATATCAATGCATATTTGAGTGAACAAAATGTCTATTTATATCACTGATCAATAAAAGTTCAAATCAGTACTCATGTGACTGGCAAGTGATGCAGCTGATTTTTAAGTACATGTTTAGTATTGGCAATGGCACCCCACTCCAGTACTCTTGCCTGGAAAAATCCCATGGACAGAGGAACTTGGTGGGCTGCAGTCCATGGGGTCGCTAAGAGTCGGACACGACTGAGCGACTTCACTTTCACTTTTCACTTTCATGCTTTGGAGAAGGAAATGGCAACCCACTCCTGTGTTCTTGCCTGGAGAATCCCAGGGACAGGGGAGCCTGGTGGGCTGCCATCTATGGGGTCGCACAGAGTTGGACACAACTGAAGCAACTTAGCAGCAGCAGCAGCAGTATTGTCTTTTACAGTATAGGGCCCTTGGAACTCAGCACACTTTTTCAAGTAGTCCTGCCACCACTCAAAGGATTTTTAGGACTCCTTTTTTGAAATTGCCTTTCAGAGCTACTTATTGAGAAATTCATGACAATTGGTAGAGTCTAGTACTGGTTATTTCCAGCTAAGACAAGTGAAAAGCACAAAAAAGGGGATCCCTAGCTTCTTACCTCTAGAACATGAACCAAGACACGTTTTACAATGACCCACCTGTTACTGAGTTTAGCCCTTTTGGCCTAGCCTGGACCACTTGCTTTCAATCTGGAGGATTTAATACTATTTTCAAAAAGTAAATCCCCTCTTGAAGAATATAGACTTGTTACTAATGTTACTAAGTTCTTGCCACAATTTCCAACTAAACATGGAGCCACATGACTCTCTTAGCCTACTTCTGCTAGTACTTTGAATTTGGAATAAGATGATAATATGGTATATAGCGGTAATAACTTAAGACTTCGTCTCTGCTGCCTTCCTATAAAGACAGGAGAATCATTACTGAGCCCCCTTCTACAAGCAGGTTATTTCAGTAGACTATTTGTTTTTAGATCTCAGGGTTATTTCCAGCTAAGACAAATGCACAAACACGAAAAAGGGGCCCCCTAGCATCTGACCTCTAGAATACAACCAAGACTTGTTTTCCTTTGACCCATCTGTTACCAAGTCTAAGCTCATACTGCTTGCTGCACAAAAGGCCAGTAATCAAGAAGCAAGTAGTTGGGACAAGGAATAATGACTTCCTTTGGAAAGTCAGTTAAGCAACAAGAGAGTGGGCTCATGCCCCAGAGAACCATCTTGCCTGAGTTAGAATTTAGGCTTTTTTTATAGTAAAAGTGGAGGGAGTAAAGTCAAACATTTTCTGTTTCCTATCAGCCTCTGGAGGGCGATGTGATAATCGCTTTCTCCTGGCAGTGATTCACAGGTGGGTCTGGTCAGGATGTTTCCTATGAGAAGGATTTTAGCTTAATGTGCATTCCCTGGAAACCAGGGTTCCCAGAGATGGGCCGTTTATGTATAATTTAAGCGTACAGACAGCATCCCTTTAGTGATTCATTTTCCTGGGCTCCAAAATCACTGCAGATGGTGACTGCAGCCATGAAATTAAAAGACACTTACTCCTTGGAAGGAAAGTTATGACCAACCTAGACAGCATATTAAAAAGCAGACACATTACTTTGCCAACAAAGATCCGTAAAGTCAAAGCTATGATTTTTCCAATGGCCATATATGGACGTGAGAGTTGAACTATAAAGAAAGCTGAGTGCCTAAGAATTGATGCTTTTGAACTGTGGTGTTGGAGAAGACTCTTGAGAGTCCCTTGGACTGCAAGGAGATCCAACCAGTCCATCCTAAAGGAGATCAGTCCTGGATGTTCGTTGGAAGGACTGATGTTGAAGCTGAAACTCCAATATTTTGGCCACCTGATGCAAAGAGCTGACTCATTTGAAAAGACCCTGATGCTGGGAAAGATTGAGGGCAGGAGGAGAAGGGGACGATAGAAGATGAGATGGTTGGATGGCATCACCGACTTGATGGGCATGGATTTGGGTGGACTCCGGGCGTTGGTGATGGACAGGGAGGCCTGGCGTGCTGTGGTTCATGGGGTCCCAAAGAGTCAGACATGACTGAGCGACTGAACTGAACTGAACTGTAATAGAGGACAAAAAAATCAAAGTGAAAGTGTTAGTCGCTCAGTCCTGTCCAACTCTGCGAGGTTTCTCTGTCCATGGGATTCTCCAGAAAAGAAAACTGGAGTGGGTTGCTGTGCCCTCCTCCAGGGGAATCTTCCTGACCCAGGGATCGAACCCGTGTCTCTTATGTCTCCTGCACTGTTGTTCCCTGCCTAAAGGGAAATATAAGTAATAATAAAAATCTCAATAAACATCTCCATGGTGGTATGCTCCTAGTTCTGCTTATTCTTTCTATCTTCAACTCTGTGAAGTAGGCCCTCTTATCACTCCCACTGTACAAATGAGAAAACTAGAGGCACACAGAGGGTGATTAACTAGCCAAGGCCATTCAGCTAGTAAAGGACAGTCCCAGGTTTAAATCCGGCAATCGGACTCGAGTCTGTGCTTTTAGCAAAAAAACCTGGTATCCAGCAATTTTTAAAACGCCAGCACCGGCCACTGGGGAGTCACTGGAAAAGTAACAATACAGCCCACAACTCGGAAACAGTGCTAACAGACCTAGGAAGCCTGCAGTCCCAGGAGAGGACAGTGAGAGGGCAGGTCACCAGCCCGCACCACTCTGACAGCCCGCGCTCTCGGAAGCGCGGGCACCTTCCGTGAAACCCCGGGCGCCGCAGGACATTCATTGGGCCTCTGCTAAATAACGTCAAATCGCGGGCGTCCAGGGGGAGGCGGGATTTCCGGGCTTCGTGGCGCAAAATTCCGGCCGCGCCGGAAACACCTACTGAGGAGAGGGTATTGGGTACCCGCCTCCTGAAGCGGCTGGAAAATTTTGTGATCCACAGATTCCGAAGAGAAATTGGAGCAAGGGTTCATCCGCTAATTGCCAGGTTTTCGAGGTAGTGGAAGACAAGTCGGGACATGGACAGCCGCTTGCAGGAGATCCGGGAGCGGCAGAAGTTACGTCGACAGCTTCTCGCGCAGCAGGTCCGCGGCCCAGGGAGGGGTCGCGAATGCGCGTGCGCCGCGTTCCTCGCCCCTCTCTCCCCGTTTTTCCGTCTCCTCAACCTGCCACACGGCAGCCCTTTCTGGTCTCGCGACTTTAATCCCAGGACCTCTCTAACCTCTGTACCCCGAATCGTTCCCCTTTCATGCTGTGGTCCTTGGCGGCGGTACTAAAGCGACCGCCACGCCTGGTCTTCAGCAGCATGTATGGAATGCCCGCCAGGTGCCTGGCATCCTCAGTGATGAGGATACAAAACTTTGGTGTTTGTGTGTAAGTTATCGCAGTTCACGCGAGGAAAGGGGACTCGTTAGCTCCTCAGTTTCTCTTCACTTTTTAAATGGTCTTTTGTGTCTTACTTTTCTCGTATCAGCGCCTGATTCATGAGCTTGTGGCTTCATTGCGAAATGGGTTTACAGTGTTTTTTTCTGGGATAATATCTAAAGACCGCATTGGAAGTAGCCTGGGTGTAAATTTTAGGTTTTGCATCATGGGTGTTGCAGTCGACTGTGCTGTATACGGTATCCTCGTCATTACCCACAGCTAAATGTTTGAATTATTTACTCAGTCACAACAAATCTCTCAGAGGTAGCATTATCTTCACATAATGAAACACGGGCGCCGGTGGCTAACGAATTTTTCCCCCGAGTCGTTAACCGCTAGGCCAGTCAGTTGAACCCTGGTTTGTCTCTCCAAAGCTTGTCTTCAGCGCTGCTTGCGTGTAAGTTGACGCGTGCTGATTAGTAGAGTACACGTGCAGAAAATGCAGATGCACACCTTTGTTTAAAGTCAGAGGCTGTGTTTTCCTTTCTGCCTCTCGGGTCAGTAACTGATGGGGGAAATGCTCATAAGCTTTAATGAGGAATCTTAATAGTTGTTCGAAAATAGTTTTTTTTTTTTTTTTTTTCTCTAATGAATCTTGGTTTTGCTAAATGAAAATCAAAGATATAGCTTCTTTCATGACACGATGAAAAGGTTTATGATATAGTGTTTAAAATGTCGGTGTTTAGGGACTTCTCTGTTGGTCCAGTGGTTAGGACTCTGTGATTTCATGGCTGTGGCCTGGGTTCAGTCCCTGGTCTGGGAACTAAGATCCCTTAAGCCCCGTGGTGTAAGCCCAAAAAAAAAAAAAAAAAGTGGGTGTTTGGAATTAGATCTGTTTCTGTGCCTCTGACATTATGATTTTTTGACAAATCAGATATCTTTTTCAAGCCTTCTTTATCCCAGTTGCTTTTATCATGTTATGTTTGAAAATGTCCAGTGGCTCTTTATTACAACCAAGTAAGATTTTTACACTTAAGTTTTGAATTCAGACCTATATATTTGACTCAAGATACATACATAAACAATTATTTCTTGAATATCTTACTGTGTACAGGAACTCTTGTAGATGTTGGTAAGTCCACTATGAATAATAGGTTATCCTACCTTTAGAGAACTTACACAGTGTAGAGCATTTAATAATGGTTGCCGTTTATTAAGTCCGTTGTATGTGTCAAGGGACTTGACAAACTTTTACGTATGTTATTTTATCATACAAGTCAGGTGCTATCTGGATCTTATAGGTGAAGAAAATAAAGCACAAAGAATTTACCTTACATGCTGAAGATGATAAAACTTAAGTTTTCCAGCTTCAGTCTTAGGCCTTTCTGTGCTCTTTCCAGTACACCTTCTAACCATCTAAAATAACTGGTTAGAAGCCATTCCACCTGGGTGAGGATGGCCAATATAATCAATGGTAGATTTCCACTTTACCAGAAGCCTTTTTTTCACTTACTATGTGAACAAGACAGACCAGTTGCTCTCCAGAAAGTTATTTGTGTAATATAGACTTTGTAATTTTTAAGAAGCGTCTTTCTGATTTCTGTCTATCCTTTATGGCACAGCCCAGGGCAGAACTTGGTCTGGAACTCCCTGGTTTAGGCTTTTCTCGCTCTGTGCGTCCATTGTCCTGACTGAATGTTAAGGCCACTGCCGTACATCACTAACTCATACAATTCCAGTTGGGTTAATCTTCTTCCCTAACTTTGTTTCTTACCCAAAGTTAGTTTTTAATAAGTTTTTGTTGATTCATGAACTTCAAAGTAGAGCACAACTCAACGTATATAATTTGCTTGATTTGCTTTTGGCTGAAGAGATCAGATGCAGTGTATAGGCACACACTATGATGTGGCCATTGATGCTGCCACCAGTAATTTACACCTGCTCTTTAACTTGTAGCTTTGTTTTTAAAAGTTAGTATACTTTCAAAGGATACCAAATTGTCATAATTATTCAAATAATATATTTAATGCTACCACAGTGGAAATGACAACCCACTCCAGTATTCTTGCTTGGAAAATTCCATGGACAGAGTAGCCTGGTGGGCTGCAGTCAAGGGGGAATCACAAAGAATCGAACACAACTGAGCGCATACAAATACACACCCACAATGGAAAGTCTGTTTAATTACTCCAGTCATTCCACAATTAAAAAAAAAAAGTTGGAACACAAGAAAACGATTATGTATGTAAGCACAATTTGATTTAAAACGTTTGTCTTATAAAACATCGTATTCTAATTTAGGCCTTGGCAAGAAATCTCATTGGTTTATTCACATATTTATTGAGCATCTATTACAAGTCAGACTTTATAATAGCTCTTGAACATTAGATATCAACAGGACAGAGTTCTTCCTCAATGAGCTAACAATTCAGTAGGGGGAGAAGTAGACAAAAGTGAACATAAAATAATTGAGGTGTACAAATATAAAATAGGGAATAAACAAAAGTAAAACAAAATTAGTTTGTATTTTGATCTGAATGAGAACTATGATCTGAATAAGCAAATGAGATAAGAGAAAAATGGAAGGAGACTACCTATTTTCTCTCTCTAGTGTTCATGGAAGAACTCTCTGAGAAAGTGACTTGTATTTATCTGAGAACTGAAGGGAGTGGAGTCAGTCACTTTCATGGGAAGAAGGTTAAAAGGCATTTCCCCTACAGGAAGTAGATGTGTTTTCCGATGAAACAGAGTAGGGGTCAGGAAAATTTTATGGAAGAGTTAAAATATCAGGAACAGTTAATATATTGGAAGAGATTTATCATTGGAGAAACCTTAGGGGACTCATGGAATAGTCTAAAGAGGCAGTGGGAATTAATATAATTGTGTAATAAAAATTGTTTAATAAAGGCTGGGCTCTAGTGTGCTTTCTCACCTTTGTGAGCTCAAGGGACTATCTAATGCAGACTTCCTCATGCTCTTCTTGTGCTTAAAAATATTAAGTGATTCCTCATGGCCTATAAATTGCTTTCTATACCTTTGGTTTGGTTTTTAAGTTTTCCATGAATTGATGCCACAGTTTGTAGCCAGACTTATCTCAACTAGTTATTTGTTTACATTTGTATTTTGCAAAATTTCCGCAACTGCCAGCCATAATTTGCATAACTATTTTTCAGGTATTTGGAAAGTTTAGTATTGTGCCTGTAATCATTATATAAAGACTTGGCTTGAAGAAAACCAATTTTATTACAGTATGGGATAAATAAGGTATAGCACATGAAGTATATGTACTGTATAAAATAAATAAGGTATGGTACACAGAATCATGAAAAGTGTTTAACATAATGCCTATCAAACTATAAACACTGTTAGCTGCTTTTTTTTTTTTTGGTTACTACTGCTAAACCATATTTTATTATTTACTTTAAAAGAAGATTGGCTCAAGTTAATTGTTTTGATTTCAGTATAACTTAAAGCATAAAATACTTTTCAGCTGTTGAAATCATTCTTAAATAACGTGATTTTGTTTCAAGGTACTTTCTGTTTTTCCTGGAAGGTAAATAGTCCATTTGCTTGCTATGGTAGTTAGGAATTATTATTTTTTTTTAATATTTGATGTATTAAATGCTGCTGCAAATGGCTAGAAAGGATGCTTAGCGTGTTGTGTTCTCATGTTGAGTTTTGCCTTTTCTCAGTTGGGAGCTGAAAGTGCCGACAGCATCGGTGCTGTGTTAAATAGCAAAGATGAGCAGAGAGAAATTGCTGAAACAAGAGAAACTTGCAGGTCAGTAGAATAATGGCTTTTTATAAATGATATGTTAATATTTGCAAAAGGATCATTGCTTTAATAAACAATAATCTTAGGTATCAAGTGTGTTGTTATGATAAGCATCAGCATACCAATTTGGAAAACATTGATTTTTATTTTCTGTGAATTATGAAATGCTTATTTTCTGAATATAAGTTCTCATTTATGAACTAGTTAGAAAATGGAATATTAAGCTGAGAATTAGCTTATGTACCATATATAATTTTATTTTAAAAATCCTTATTTTAGAAAAAGTACTGTACCCTAAAAGTGGTATTCATTTGATAGTTCATAAAGCATTTAGAATTTTTCAGTATTGTAGTAACCAACCAGAACATCAGTTTCACTCAAGACAGATTAGAATGATATGTAGAAATTTCTCTTTGCCATACATACCTTATAAAAACTTATTTTCTCATTTGGTTGCTTTCTCAAAAATAAAGTACAGAGTTATTAATCAGGTTATGATACTTTTAAAATTTATAAACCAAGTGAATGGATACTGTTTAGTTAGGAAAAATTTGCCTTATTCTGTCTCTGTAAAACTGTTCTTTAATATTATGAATACATGTATACATCTTATGTATTTGTGAGTGATATTTCAGTTTTAATTTTCAGGGCTTCCTATGATACCTCTGCTCCAAATGCAAAACGTAAGTATCAGGATGAAGGAGAGACAGATGAAGACAAGATGGAAGAATATAAGGCAAGTAGAGAATAGGACAATGTTTTGGTCAAGAAAAAAATAAGTCCTTACAATCTGTAGAGTCTTATCTAGGAAAACAAATTTGACAAAAGTTGAATTTTGACAAAATACTGAATAATGTCATTAGCATATATGTCACCATTTATATCAGTTTACTCATTTTAATAGAAGAGGTATGTGGGTTAAATCAGGTGATGTATGTAAAGCACTAAGTGTAATGCCTAGTAAGCTCTCTGCTAAGTCACTTCAGTCGTGTCTGACTCTGTGCGACCCCAGAGACAGCAGCCCACCTGGCTCCACCGTCCCCGGGACTCTCCAGGCAAGAACAATGGAGTGGGTTGCCATTTCCTTCTCCAATGCATGAAGGCGAAAAGTGAAAGTGAAGTCGCTCAGTCGTGTCTAACTCTTAGCGATCCCATGGACCGCAGCCCACTGGGGCTCCTCCCTCCATGGGATTTTCCAGGCAAGAGTACTGGAGTGGGGTGCCATTGCCTTCTCCACTAGTAAGCTCTAGGCAACAACATTCTTAAATAAGAGCAAGGAGTTAAATGTACCAGAAACGTTGGATAATTGGATCAGTTTTCAGGAGGCTACAGTGCTATCTTTTAAGAGTTGTGTTGTTACATCTTAACAATATAAGGTAGTGCAGTTAAAATATTTTGAGAATTCATGGGCTAGATAGCAGTGTAGAAGCATTTCTAACAGAGGCCCAAGAGAAAAAACCCAACTTCTGAACTTGTAGTTGCATTATTTAGGTGGAAAAAAAAGTAAAGGGCAAATAACCTATCTCCATTTTTTCAAATTAATTGTTATACAATATTTAACAGAAGAGAATAAATAGTTTCAGTAAATCTCTTAAGTATAATTACCTAATTTCATAAAAACTATGTTGTGTGTTGGGCTTCCCTGGTGGCTTAGTGGTAAAGAATGTGCCTGCCAGTGCAGGAGACATAAGAGATGAGGGTTCAATCCCTGGGTTTCAAAGATCCCTTGGAGGGGGAACTGGCAACCCACTCCAGTATTGCCTAGGAAATCCCATGGACAGAGGGGCCTGGCAGGCTACAGTCCATGCGGTTGCAAAGAGTTGGACACAACTTAGCGAAACAATATTGTGTGTTGGTTGCATTTGATATATCCTAATATATAACTTAAATATGTTAAATATGTTGTGATTATGTTAGATTAAAGCATGTACAGTTCCTCATATTTTAACATTTTTGACCTATAAAATAGCGATTTCTTTTGGTTTGCTCTAGTAGAAGTAAAATTGCCCCATTGGTGGACCTATCTTTCATGAGTTAAGCCAAATTCTAATAATTTAAAGTTTTATATCTAAGGTAAATCTAGATAACTTAGTCAATAAAATTAGTAGTTATAGACAGTTATTATTGAGAATGAAAAGGAAATTTTTATTATAAACAAAGCTAATGATGAGAAAGCAAAGACTTCAATGTTTGACTTTAATGGTAATTTGAAAAATTTATGTCTTAGGGAAATAAAATATTTATGAATGTTAACACAATATAATACATAAGATTCCTCTTATACATAAAATATCTACTTAATCTTTCTTTTTTAAGGATGAAGTAGAAATGCAACAGGAGGAAGAAAATTTGCCATATGAAGAAGAGATTTATAAAGATTCTAGTACTTTTCTTAAGGTAAATAATTTTCAAATCTTTAACTTTTCATGTTTCAGCTTTGTGCCTGAAAAGATTTGAAATATGTTTAAGATTTTTTTTCAGTTATTGAAGGATCATTATTAGTATAAAATATTTAAAATTATTCATGAAATGTTCTTCTGATGCTTGGCTATTAATATCTGTAGATAACTGAATTATAAACTATCATTTTAGTAGTGGTGTTTTTTATTTTTTAAATCTATCAGTTAGCTTATATTTTGCTTGGCCTCATAATAAAATATAAAGCTCCGAGTTAATGTATCTGCCACCAGAGTGAAAGCTATTAATTTAATTTTGACTTTTTCTTTAGGGAACACAGAGTTTAAATCCCCATAATGATTACTGCCAACATTTTGTAGACACTGGACATAGACCCCAGAATTTCATCAGGGATGTAGGTATGTCTGATTTGTTGGGGATATGCGATTGCTGGCTGCCGGTTACGTGCATGTAATTTATCCATTTTGAGGTTTATTTCTAACAAAATTACTTTTTCCTGACTTGGCTTCCCCTTTCCATTCATAGTACTTATTGTACACGCTCTTTTTCCATCAAGCAGTGTTGATTTTTTCCTTCTTCCTTCCTTTCCTTCATTTTGTTTCTGTGATTATCCCTCATTTTTATTTTGCCTTTATTCCTTCTTTGATGCTCTTCCTTTCTTTAGGTAAATCTGATTTTTTGACCTATGTCATTTTCCTTTCCTCTAAGAATTTTTTTTTTTAACATTTCTTGCAAGATAGGCCTACTAGCAACAAATTCCCTGTTTTTGTTTCTCTGAGAAAGTCTTTATTTCTCCTTTACTTTTGAAAGATTAATTTTGTAAAGTACAGAATTCTGAATTGGTGTTTTCTTTCTTCCAGTACTTTAAATATTTTACTTCACTCTCTTTTTGCTTGCTTTTTTCTGAGAAGTTGGATATAATTCTTAACTTTGTGCCATAGTAGTTTTTTTTTTTTTCCTGGTTTCTTTCAGAACTTTTATTTTATAGCTTGAAAATGATATGCGTAGGTATAGTTGAGGTTTTCTTTTTTCTTTTTTTTTGGTATGTATCCTGTTTGGTACTCTCTGAGCTTCCTATATATGGGGTTTGATGTCTGACATTAATTTGTGAAATGTTTAGTCATTGTTTTATTTGCTTATTTGATTTCTTCAGATCTTAGTTGTGGCATGTGAGCTCACTGTTGTGGCTCAGTAGTGTGGCACATGGACTTAGTTGTCCTGCCGCATGTGGGGTCTTAGTTCCCCAACCAGGGATCGAACCATCATCCCTGAATTGCAAGGTGGACTCTTAACGACTGGACCACCAGGGAAGTCCCCTCAGTTATTATTGATTCAGATATTTCTTCTGTTCCTGTGGTTTTTTCTTCTGATATTTCCATTACACCTTTTGCAGTTATCTCATGTTCCTTGGATAGTCTTTTTTCCCCCCCAATTTTTGTTCCCTTTACTTTTCAGTTTTTGAGATTTCTCTTGAGATATCCTCAAGCTCATATTCTTTCCTCAGCTGTGTTCAGTCTACCAGTATGCTCATCAGAGGCAGTATCCCTGCAGTTTTGAAAATAGCTTGATTAAGATAATTCATACACTATACAATTCACCCATTTAAAGAATATAATTTAATTTTGTAAAGTGTCTACAGGTTTGTGCAGCCATCACCACCATCTAATTTTAGACCTTTTTTTTAAAATTGAGGTATAGTTGACTTACAATATTATATAAGTTTTAGATGTACAAATAGTGGTTCACAGTTTTTAAAGTTTATACTTCATTTATGGTTAATGTAAAATATTGGCTGTATTCTCTCTGCTGAACATTATGCTTGTAACTTATTTATTATATAGAGAGAAATTTGTATTTCTTAGTCCCCTCCTCAGTTTTGCTCTGCCTCTTCTATCCCCAACTGGTACCACTAACTTGTTTTCTGAATCTGTTTCTTTTTGTTATATTCACTAGGTTGCTCTTTATTTTTTAGATTTCACATGGTATCTGTCTTTCTGACTTATTTCACCAAGCATATTATCCTCCATGTTGTTGCAAATGGTGGAAAAAAAAAAAAAAAAATCACTTTTTTTTATGGCTGAGTAGTATTCCATTGCATATGTATATGTACCACATCTTCTTTATCCTTTCATATGTTGATGGGCACTTAGGTTGCTTCCATATCTTGGCTATTGTAAATAATGCTGCTAAGAACATTGGTGCATGTGTCTTTTTGAATTAGTATTTTTGTTTTCTTAAGATACATACCCAGGAGTGGAATTTCTGTATTCATATAGTTACTTCTATTTTTAGTTTTTTGAGAAAACAGTATGATAGTTCTGTACTGTTTTCCACAGTTGCTGCAACCAATTTACATTCCTACCAACAATATTACACATCCTCAGAACATTTTTATCTCCCCTAAAGAAACTTAGTACTCAGTCATTAGCAGTCAGTTCCCATTCCTTCGTTGTAGTTTTGATCTGCATTTCCCTACTGACTAACAATATTAAAAATCTTTTTCTATGCTTATTTTCCATTTAAATATCCATTTTGGAGAAATGTCTAAAAGCTTTTTTTTTGGTATTTGACTTTTATTGTAAGAGTTCTTTATATATTCTCAGTGTAAGTCCTTTATCAGATGTATGATTTGCAAATGTTTTCTCCCATTCTGTGGGTTGTCTTTTCACTTCTTTGATAGTGCCATTTGCCACACAAAAATTTTATTTTGATGTAATCCAATATACTTTTTCTTTTTTTGCTTATAAGCAACATGTAGAAACTGATTTTAATGTTTTCATGGTCACAATTTAGATGTAGTGCAAAAAGTAATAATAATAATGGTGAGATAGGCCAGTTACAGAATGACAAAAATGCACACACTTAAAGAGGCACTTAAAATATCAGTAGTACATATATAAATACATACCCTTTTATGAGCTACCTAAAATAGTGATTCTCATAGAAGAGAACACAGCAGTGGTTGTCAGAGGCTAGAGAGAGAGGAAAATGAGAAGTTGTTGTGCAGTTGGCATAAAGTTTCTGCTATGCAAGATAAATTAATTCTGTAGATCTTGTTGTTCAGTTGCTCAGTCATGTCTGACTCTTTGACCCCATGGACCACACCATGCAAGGCTTCCCTGTCCTTCACTGTCTCCTGGAATTTGCTCAAACTCATGTCTATCGACTTGGTGATGCCATCCAGCTATCTCAAGCTCTGCCTCCCCTTTCTCCTCCTGCCGTCAATCTTTCCCAGCATCACTTTTCTACTGAGTTGGCTCTTTTCATCAAGTGGCGAGAGTATTAGGAGGTTCAGCTTTAGCATCAGTCCTTCTGATGAATATTCAGGGTTAATTTCCTTTAGGATTGACTGGTTTGATCTCCTTGCTATCCAAGGGATCTCAAGAGTCTTTTTCATCACCACATTTCAGAAGCATCAATTCTTCAGTGCTCAGCCTTTAATAGTGCAACTCTCATAGCCCTGTGTGACTACTGGAAAAACCACAACTTGGACTATATGGACCTTTGTCAGCAAAGTGATATCTCTGCTTTTTAATACACTGTCTAGGTTTGTAATAGTTTATAGCCCAGGAAATAAAGTCTATCACTGTTTCCATTTTTTTCCCCTGTTTGCCATGAAGTGATGGGACCAGATGCCATTATTGTAGTTTTTTGAATGTTAGGTTTTAAGTCAGCTTTTTCACTCTCCTCTTTCACCTTCTTTAAGAGACTCTTTGGTTCCTCTTTGCTTTCTGCTGTTGGAGTGGTGTCATCTGCATATCTGATATTTTTCCTGGCAATCTTGATTTCAGCTTGTGATTCAACCAGCTCTTCATTTCACATGATGTACTCTGCATATAAGTTAAATAAGCAGGGTGACAATATACAGCCTTGACGAACTCTTTGCAATTTGGAACCAGTCTGTTGTGCCATGTCCTGTTCTAAATGTTGCTTCTTGACCTGTATACAGGTTTCTCAGGAGGCAGGTAAGGTGGTCTGGTAGTCCCATCTCTTGAAGAATTTTCTACAGTTTCTTCTGATGCACACAGTTGAAGGCTTTAGTGTAGTCAATAAAGCAGAAGTAGATGTTTTTCTGAAATTCCCTTGCTTTTTCCTCTGATCCAAAGGATGTTGGCAGTGTGATTTCTGGTTCCTGTGCCTTTCCTAAATACAGCTTGTACATTGAGAAATCTGGAAGTTCTCGATTTGTGTACTACTGAAGCCTAGCTTGAAGGATTTTGAGTATTACCTTGCTAGTATGTGAAATGAGTGAATTGTGTGGTAGTTTGAACATTCTTTGGCATTGCCTTTCTTTGGGATTGGAATGAAAACTGATCTTTTCCAGTCCTGTGGCCACTCCTGAGTTTTCCAAATTTGCTGGCATATTATCTTTTAGAATTTGAAATAGCTCAGCTAGAATTCCATCACCTCCACTAGCTTTGTTTATATTACTACTTCCTAAGGAAGAAGCACAAGCTGGAATCAAGATTGCTGGGAGAAATATCAATAACCTCAGATATGCAGATGACACCACCTTATGGCAGAAAGTGAAGAGGAACTAAAAAGCCTCTTGATGAAAGTGAAAGAGGAGAGTGAAAAAGTTTGGCTTAAAGCTCAACATTCAGAAAATGAAGATCATGGCATCTGGTCCCATCACTTCATGGGAAATAGATGGGGAAACAGTGGAAACAGTGTCAGACTTTATTTTTTGGGCTCCAAAATCACTGCAGATGGTGACTGAAGCCATGAAATTATTATTATTATTATTTTTTTTTTTATAAACATTTATTAAAATAGAAAGCTAGAGAATTTCCTGGGGTCCAATGGTTAGCGCTGAGCTTCCACTGCAGCAGTCACAGGTTTGATCCCTTGTCAGGAAGCTAGGTTCCCAAAAGCTGTGCAGAGCAGCAGCCAATTAATAGTTGTTTGCTCTTCTATCCCATCTGCATCCATCGGGCTGCCTGTTATGTCTGACTGGTATCATAAATGCCCTTGAAATCTTCAGGACAACAAAACATCTGCCTTTGGTTGGAATTCCTGGTTCCTTGCATTGAAGTAGTCACTACCTCTCTTCACACCCCAAAGAATGAAGCCGTGAAATTAAAAGACGCTTACTCCTTGGAAGGAAAGTTATGACCAACCTAGATAACATATTCAAAAGCAGAGACATTACTTTGCCAGCAAAGGTCCGTCTGGTCAAGGCTATAGTTTTTCCAGTGGTCGTGTATGGATGTGAGAGTTGGACTGTGAAGAAAGCTGAGCGCTGAAGAATTGATGCTTTTGAAGTGTGGTGTTGGAGAAGACTCTTGAGAGTCCCTTGGACTGCAAGCAGATCCATCCAGTCCATTCTAAAGGATATCAGTCCTGGGTGTTCTTTGGAAGGAATGATACTAAAGCTGAAACTCCAATACTTTGGCCACCTCATGCGAAGAGTTGACTCATTGGAAAAGAGTCTGATGCTGGGAGGGATTGGGGGCAGGAGGAGAAGGGGACGACAGAGGATGAGATGGCTGGATGGCATCACTGACTCGATGGACGTGAGTTTGAGTGAACTCCGGGAGTTGGTGATGGACAGGGAGGCCTGGTGTGCTGCAGTTCATGGGGTTGCAAAGAGTCGGACACGACTGAGAGACTGAACTGAATTGAAGGCCCACTTGACTTCATACTCCAGGAGGTCTGGCTTTAGGTGAGAGATCACACCATCATGGTTACCTGGGTCATTAAGGCCTTTTTTGTAAAGTTCTTCAGTGTATTTTTACCATTTCCTTTTATATCTCTTCTCCTTCTGTTCCATACTGTTTATGTTCTTTATTGTGCCCATCTTTGCATGAAATGTTCCTTTGTATCTCTGATTTTCTTGAAGAGATCTCTAGTCTTTCCCATTCTGTTGTTTTCCTCTATTTCTTTGCATTGATCACTTAGGAATGCTTTCTTATCTCTCCTCGCTATTCTTTGGGACTCTGCATTCAAATGGATACATCTTTCCTTTTCTCCTTTGCCTTTCACGTCTCTTCTTTTCTCGGTTATTTTATAAAGCCTCCTCAGACAATCATTTTTCCTTGTTGTATTTCTTTTTCTTTGGGATGATTTTAGTCGCTACCTCCTATACAATGTTATGAACCCCATCCATAGTTCTTCAGGCACACTCTTATCAGATCTAATTCCTTGAATCTATTTGTCACTTCCGCTGTATAATCATAATGGATTTGATTTGGGTCATACCTGAATGGTCTAGTGGTTTTCCCTACTTTCTTCAGTTTAAGTCTGAATTTTGCAATAAGGAGTTCATGATCTGAGCCATAGTCAGCTCCTGGTCTTGTTTTTGCTCACTGTATAGAGCTTCTCTGTCTTTGGCTGCAAAGAGCTCCTCCATCTTTCCCATCTGGTGATGTCCATGTGTAGAGTTATCTCTTGTGATGTTGGAAGAGGGTGTTTGTTATGACCAGTGTGTTCTCTTGGCAAAAGTCTGTTAGTCTTTGCCCTGCTTCATTTTGTACTCCAAGGCCAGACTTGCCTGTTATTCCAGTTATCTCTTGACTTCCTACTTTGCATTCCAGGCCCTGTGATGAAAAGATTCTATAGATGTGCTGTATAGCAAATTGTCTATACTCAGCAATACTGCTGACCATAGTCAACAATACTTCAAAAAATTTAAGAGGGCATATTTTATCTTACTTAAAGATACTTGTTGGGTCGCCAAGTTGTGTCTGACTCTTTTTGACCCCACGGACTGCATCACGCCAGGCTTCGCTGTCCCTCACCATCTCCCAGAGTTCGCCCAAGTCATGTCCATTGAATTAGTGACGCCATCCAACCATCATCCTCTGTTGCCCTCTTCTCCTGCTTTCAATCTTTCCCAGCATCAGGGTCTTTTCTAATGAGTCGTCTCTTTGCATCAGGTCGCCAAAGGATTGGAACTACAGCTTTAGCATCAGTCCTTCCAAAGAGTTTTCATGGTTGATTTCCTTTAAGATTTGATTTGGTTTGATCTCCTTGCTTTCCAAGAGACTCTCAAGAGTCTTCTCCAGCACCAATTCAAAAGCATCACTTCTTTGGTGCTCAGACTTCTATATGGTCCAACTTTCACATCCGTACATGACTACTGGAAAGATCATAGCTTTGATTGACTATATGGACCTTTGTTGGCCAAGTGATGTCTTTGCTTTTTAACACACTGTCTAGATTTGTCGTAGTTTTCCTGCCAAGAAGCCGTCATCTTCCTTTCCTGCCAAGAAGCAGTTGTCTTCTGATTTTATGGCTGCAGTCACCATCCGTGGTCATTTTAAAGCCCAAGAAGAGAAAATTTGCCACTGCTTTCCCCTTTTCCCCATCTCTTTGCCCTGAAGTGATGGGAATGGATGCCATGATCTTGGTTTTTTTAATATTAAGTTTTAAGTCAGCTTTTTCACTCTCCTCTTTCACCCTCATCAAGAGGCTCTTTAGTTCCTTCTTATGCTCTGCCATTAGAGTGGTATCATTTGCATATCTGAAGTTGTTGATATTTCTCCTGGCCATCATGATTCCAGCTTGTAACTCATCCAGCCTAGTATTTCCAATGATGTACTTTGTATATAAGTTAAATAAACAAGGTTGACAATACCAGCCTTGTCCTACTCCTTTCTCAATCCTGAACCAGTCAGTTGTTCCCTGAAGGGCTCTAACTGTTGCTTCTTGACCTGCATACAGGTTTCTCAGGAGACAGGTAATATGGTCTGATATTCTCCTCTGTTTAGTCTTCCACAGTTTTTTATGATCCACACAGTCAAAGGCTTTAGCGTAGTCAGTGAAACAGAGATAGATGTTTTTCTCGAATTCCCTTGCTTGGTCTGTGATCCGGTGAAGGTTGGCAATGTGATCTCTGGTTCCACTGCCTTTTCTGAATGCAGCCTGCTTTAACTTCTGGAAGTTCTTGGTTCATGTAATGCTGAAGCCTGCCTTGGAGGATTTTGAACATAACCTTAGTAGCATGGGAGTTGAGTGCAGTTGTTCATTGGTTTGAACATTCTTTAGTACTGTCCTTCTTGGGAGTTGGGATGAGGATTGACCTTTTCCAGTCCTGTGATCACTGCTAGATTTTCCAAATTTGCTGACTTATTGAGTGCAGAGCTTTAATAGCATCATCGTTTAGGATTTTAAATATCTCTGCTGGAATTTCATCACCTCCACTATCTTTTTGGCAGCAGTGCTTCCTAAGACCCACGTGACTTCTCTCTCCAGGATGTCTGACTCTGAATGAGAGACTACACCATCGTGGTTAGCCAGGTCATTAAGATCTTTGTTCAATTCTTCTGTGTATTTTTTCCATCTCTTCTTGATCTCTTCTGCTTCAATTAGGTCTTTACTGTTTCTGTCCTTTATTGTGTCCATCTTTGGATGAAATGTTCTTTTGATATTTCCAATCTTCTTGAAGAGATCTCTAGCCTTATGCTTTCTGTTGTTTTCCTCTATTTCTTTGTACTGTTCATTGAAGAAGACCTTCTGGTCTCTTGCTATTTTCTGGAACTCTGCATTTATTTGGGTGAACCTTTCCATTTCACCCTTTTCTTTTTTCTTCTCTTCTTTCCTCAGCTATTTGTAAAGCCTCCTCAGGCAACTGCCTGCCTTCTTGCATTTTTTTCATTGGGATGGTGTTGTTTGCTGCCTCCTGTACAGTATTACAGACCTCTGTCCATAGTTCTTCAGGCATTCTGTTCACTGGACCTAATCATTTGAGTCTTATTTGTCACCTCCCCTGATGTTCATAGGGAATTTAAGTCTTACCTGACTGGCCTAGTAGTTTTCCCCACTTTCTTTAGTTTAGGCTTGAATTTTGTTATGAGGAGCTGATGATCTGAGCCACAGTCAGCTCCAGGTCTTGTTTTTTTGACTCTATACAGCTTCTCCGTCTTCAGCTATGAAGAATGTAATCAATCTGATTTCAGTATTGACCATTCGGTGATGTCCATGTATAAAGTCAACTCTTGTGTTGTTTTGAAAGGGTGTTTGGTATGACAAGAGTATTCTCTTGGCAAAATTCTGTCAGCCATTGCCCTGCTTCATTTTGTACTCCAAGGCCAAATTTGCCTGTTATTTCAGGTATCTCTTGAGTTCCTACTTTGCATTCCAGTCCCTTATGATGAATCAGTTCAGTTCAGTCACTCAGTCATGTCTAACTCTTTGTGATCCCATGAACTGCAGCATGCAGTTCCATGCCATCACCAACTCCCAGAGTTCACTCAAACTCTTGTCCATTGAGTCAGTGATGTCATCCAACCATCTCATCCTCTGTTGTCCCCTTTTTCTCCTGCCTTCAATCTTTCCCAGCATCAGGGTCTTTTCCAGTGAGTCAGTTCTTCGAATCAGGTAGCTTCCAATACTTCGAATCAAGTATTGGAGTTTCAGCTTCAGCATCAATCCTTCCAATGAATATTTAGGACTGATTTCCTTTAGGATGGACTGGTTGGATCTCCTTGCAGTCCAAGGGACTCTGAGGAGTTTTCTTCAATAACCGTTCAATAGCATCAATTCTTCGGCACTTGGCTTTCTTTATGATGAATAGGACATCCTTTTTTTGGTGTTCTAGGAAGTCTTCTAGGTCTTCATAGAACTGATCAGCTTCTTCAGTATTAGTGGTAGGGGCATAGACTTGGATTACTGTGATGTAGAATAGTTTGCCTTGAAAACTAACTGAAATCATTCTGAAATCATTCTGTCATTTTTAAGGTTGCACCCAAGTACTGCATTTCAGACTCTCTTGTTGATTATAAGGGCTACTCCATTTCTTCTAAGGATTCTTTTATTTTTTTAACTTATTTTTTTATTGAAGGATAATTGCTTCACAGAACTTTGTTGTTTTCTATCAAACCTCAACATAAATCAACCATAGGTACACACATGTCCCCTGCCTTTTAAAACTCCCTCCCATCTCCCTCCCCATCCCACCCCTCTAAGGTGATACAGAGCCCCTGTTTGAGTTTTCTGAGACATACAGCAAACTCCCATTGGCTGTCTATTTTCCATATGGTAATGTAAGTTTCCATGTTACTCTTTCCATACATCTCACCCTCTCCTCCCCTCTCCCCATGTCCATAAGACTTCTCTGTCTGTTTCTGCATTGCTGCCCTATAAATAAATTCTTCAGTACCATTTTTCCAGATTCTGTATATATGTGTTAGAATACTATATTTATCTTTCTCTTTCTGGCTCACTTCACTCTGTATAATAGGATCTACATTCATCCATCTCATCAGAACTGACTCAAATACATTCCTTTTTATGGCTGAGTATATGTAGCACAAATTCTTTATCCATTCATCTGTCGATGGACATCTAGGTTGCTTCCCTTAGGGATTCTTGTCCACAGTAATAGGTCCAATGATTATCTGAATTAATTTCACCCATTCCCAATCATTTTATTTCATGGATTCCTAAGATGTTGATGATTACTCTTGCCATATCCTGCTTGACCATGTCCAATTTACCTTGATTCATGAATCTAACATTCCAGGTTCCTATGCAATGCTATCCTTTAAAACACCCGATTTTACTTACATCACCAAACCCATCCACAACTGAGTGTTGTTTGCGCTTTGGCCCAGCCGCTTCATTATTTCTGGAGCTATTAGTAGTTGTACTCTGCTCTTCCCCAGAAGCATATTGGACACCTTCCAGCCTGAGCGGCTCATCTTTCAGTGTCACATCTTTTTGCCTTTTTATACAGTTCATGGAGTTCTCAAGGCTTGTATACTGGAGTGTTTGCCATTCTCTCCTCCAGTGGATCACATTTTGTCAGAACCCTCCACTGTGACTTATCTGTCTTGGGTGGCCCTTCACAGCATGGCTCATAGCTTCATTGAGTTATGCAAGCCTGTTCGCCATGACAAGGCAGTGATCCATGAAGGGGTCTTACTGCACATACACACCAAAACCAGAGGAACACAAAGAAACTTCTGAAGGTTATTAATATGTCTTACCTTGATTGTGGTTATGGTTTCACAGCTATATGCATATGTTAAACCTCATCAGATTGTATCCATTAAATGTAAGTTTAATGTATAAGGTTTTTATCAATTATACTTCAATAAAGCTTTTTTTTTAAGGTTATAAGTAATATAGCCGAATTTCATTATTGGCCTTTCTGCTTTTAAGACATTTATTTCTCTGAGGCAAAGAAAATGTACTTAGGAAACTATTATGGATTGAGAAAAAGTTGTACCTCTGTTTTGTAGATGATTGAGAGCTGACTCTACAGTGATTGAAACCCGAATATAATAAAATCTTCAAACTTGTTTCATTTGAAATTTGATCTGTAACCACTGAATAAGGACGCTTTACAAAATCTTTCATTTTTTTTAATCTTTGATATTAGGGTTGTGAGATGGACTTTTGGTTTTTAACTTAAGATGATTATGATTCTTGTAAGGAAGCAGGATAAAGTAAAATAAGATCTTTTAGGAATGTTTGATACTCAAAGCCCTGCTTACCTCTACAGTTGTTTAAACAGGCATTATGCTATTTTACCTAAAATCTCTTCTGAGGTTCAAAGATTTAAATATTTTTAAGGACATGGAAACAATGAGGCTCCTGCTTTTAACCTTTCTGGGACTTGGAGGTGTTTTTGAAGATCCTAAGCTTGAAAATATATATGAGGATTTGGTTTATAATATGTGGAGATGTGAGATCTTTAAAACTATAAATACTGATATAGGATATGTTCTTAGAGAAAGTGACTTGTCTTGGAGTTGGTAGTACAATTTAGATGAGTAATCAGAGTGAGTGAGGTGAGAGCTGATCAACTAACAGGGACTCATTATCTTCCTGCTTCAGTTTGTTCTGGGATTGTGTCCATAATTTAAGCCATTTAAGATCGTCAGTAGTAAGGATAAGAAATCTTCATTTTCTCTACTTTGACTGTCAAACTAAGGGAAAACTGAACAGTCACTAGATCTTTGGGATAGTTGTTTTTTTGTTTTTTGTTTGTTTAGTATAAATAAAAGGAAAAAAGCATGAATAAAAAAAAAAAATTCTTTTCCTAAGAACAGAATGTCTAAACTTGATATTTTAAGCAGATTATTTAATATAATAAGTTTGAAAAATTAAATGGTTAATTGACTTCAACCATCTGGCCTTTAAAACACCTGGGTGTTTGCCTACATGTGAAATTAGGGTCATTAAGTATAAAATGTGTTTATGAAGTATTTAAAAATACTTAAAACTAACTTTTTTTACAAAGGATGTGAGAATGATAAGTTGGTTGTGTCTTATTTTGTTTTCCTGAGCAGGCTCATCACCTTTGAATTCACTGATACTCAATTGTATTGAAATTTGGAATTTACTATTTTTCCTCCCCAGGTTTGGCCGACAGATTTGAAGAATACCCTAAACTGCGGGAGCTCATCAGACTGAAGGATGAGTTAATAGCTAAATCTAACACTCCTCCTATGTAAGTGGGGTTTTTTGTTCCCAACGCAGGCTTAAAATATTAGTCTTTTTGTCATGTAACCTTTCTGAAGTTTGAAAAAAATTCAGCATCTTTGAAAGGTTAACACACTCTTTCTTCTTTATAGCGAAAGGTATTAGCTTGAAACTCTGGCACTGAGTACACAGTAGGTTGTCATTTTATTTGTTTTCAGTTTACTAGATAATTTAGAGTGTCTTTAAGTATTTTTTCTTAGAAAATCTGATTTGTTGTATTCTTAACTGTCTTTAAATGTTTTTAAATATCTTTTCTTCTCAAAAATTACTTATTGAAGAAAGTTAGAAAACTTAAGAGAGAGAAAATAAGAAAATGAAAGTTAATTATAACTTGGCATCTAGGGATACTATTCTTAACATTTTGGAATACAAAAATTAATTTTAACCTTTGCTAACAGAATAATGTTTCCCTCAAAAACTGTATAATCCTTAAACTTGGAGACTCTTTAGGTTACTTTGAACATTTTGTACATTTAACAATTTGCTAAAATGTATGCTATTAATGATTAGAAGAACCACAAAGGTAACTGAATTTGTAGAAAAAAATTTAACAGGCTAATATTGATCATATTTAGAAATATTTTACATTTAAAGTAACTTATGCATGCTAAGTTGCTTCAGTCGTGTCCAACCCTTCGCAACCCTGTGGACTGTAGCCCTCCAGGCTTCTCTGTCCATGGGATTATGCGGACAAGAAAACTAGAGTGGGTTGCCATGCCCTCCTCCAGGGGATCTTCCTGACCTAAGGATTGAACCTGGGTCTTCTGCATTGCAGGTGAATTCTTAACCGCTGAGCCACCGGGGAAGCCCCAGAGTGTTGTGTATTTATATTTGAAATGCCTTCGTACTGTGTAGAAATAACCATTAAATAAAGGCTAGTAGTAATTTATACTAGGTGGCTGGAAAGGACTGTTATTGCTAACAAACAAACTAGCAAAAGAAAATTATGTCTATCTTTAGAAACTTTTAGATGGAGGAATTTAAAACAAAGCAATTTTTCTAAAAGACCATTGCAGGAAAAAGAATATGATATTCCTCAAAGTATTATGATGATAATGGAAAGGGACTCAGACACTCACATCTGAGTATGGATTTTCAGTATAAAAAATGGTAGAGGTTTATACTCAGGATGTTCCTGTGGGATCATGGTTTTCCTTTGCAGTATGATTCTATCCATCTCCTCAGGAAGAACAGTGGTAGATTGTTTTACTGTTTATACTGAGGAGAGATTCCTCCTTAAAAAGGTATTTAGTTATTAGCTCATGATGACTTTGAAATAGTATTAGGAAATATTTAAGAAACTTTTTTTCATTACCATCTGTAATCTCTTACTTTTTACGCTTTAATCAAATAGGTACTTACAAGCAGATATAGAAGCCTTTGACATCAGAGAACTGACACCCAAATTTGATGTGATTCTTCTTGAACCACCTTTAGAAGAATATTACAGAGAGACCGGCATCACTGCTAATGAAAAATGCTGGACTTGGGATGATGTATGATGAAACTTTCTACATTGTAATGAATTATTTATTTTTCAAATGAATATATCTTTATTTGATAAGAGAGTAATATTATAAATACTGTTTTAGGAATTATAAATATAGATTTATAGTATATATTATGGCTGAAGATGTAAGGTACAGTAACAAATATTATAATATCTTTGGTCTGTCTTTTTGAGGCAGAAGTTGAGCAGGGAATAAGTAAGTTGTCTGTAGAAACCTTAAAATTCCAATCTTAGAGTCCTTGGATGTAAAGCTAGAAATAAATCTAAAAACGGATTGAATGGTTGATAGCTTTCTGTATTTGATTAGTTTCAGTGAATGTCAGAGTATTCACACACACATATATATTAGCATAATTTTTACTCGTTAAAGAACTTAGAGTATAATAGATTTAAAGTATATATAATCTCAGTCTTATATAGTTGCAGTAAAATTCTGTTTTCTTAAATAAAAGTAAACTAACTGATAGCTTCAGTGAGTTACATAAAATAATCTGTTTTTATTGGTCAGTAACAAAAATAGCAAATATATATTTATTGAGTACCACTCTGTACTAGGCAACTAGGTACTGGAGATTCAACGATGAATGAGACTTAGTATTTGGCCTTAAGGAGCACACAGTTGAATGGGATAAGCAATGACCTAAACAGATAATTTCAGTATCATTTTGTTAGTTCAGTAATAGAGGACTGCATAAGGTGATCTGAAAAAAAAAAACCTGACCAAGTTGAGGAAGCTGAGGGACATGAAGAGGAAGTGATGCATGAACAGATTAGCTAGAATTGGCCACTGAGAATGGGCTGGGCTAGGAATTCCAAGCTGAAGGCACAGCAAGAGCAGGAGGCAAAGAGGTGAGAATGGAGGTCTGTATGTATGTTGATTGTGTTGAAACACAGATGGAGACTGTCTAGAGATGCTGTCTTCTTAGAAGCTTGGACTTTTATCCTGAAGGCATTAAGGAATCTTTGAGGGGCTTTAACCGGTTTAGTAAAATGGTCTAATTAGTGTATGGAGAAGGATGGTCCAGAGCAAATGAAGACTGGAGAGGGAAGAGCAGGTAGAAGACGGTTGCAGTAGTCTGGTTAGGAGATGAAGGTTCCCTGAATTAGGGTGATGGTAGTAAGGACAGAAAGGTGATAAATTCAGTAATGTTTTGTAGGTATGTCTGGTGAGATCTAGTGACTGGGATGAGGGAAAGAGGTAAGGATGCACGGAATTTTGAGTCTTGGGATAAATGGGTTCAGTTATCACTGGCTGAGAGCAGGATTAGAAAGATTAGGGTATGCTGAATGTGTTGATTAGAGCTATATGAGAGACATTCAAGTGGAGATTGTAATAGGAGTATGCAAGTTAACAGAAAGATCTGGCCATCTAAAAGACAGATTTTAAAGGGTTAGCATATTAAACCTATGAGAATAAATGAATGTGTCTTGAGATAGTATCTCAATAAGGATACAATGTGAATTTTCAGTAAAGGCTCAGGAAACTTAACATTTAAGAGTCACATAGCAAAGATATGAAAAGAATGGGTCACAGATGAGTGAGGTGAATCAAGACAGTTTGAATGTCATGGAAGCCAAGGACATAGAGAACTTCCCTAATTAAGGAGGAGCATGTGATCAAAAGCGCTGAACACAGAAGAGAGGTAAGGAAGGTAATGGACTGAAACTCTGTAAACTGATGTTTCACAGGAATCTGCTTTGAATCCTTGCATATCCCCTTCTGAGTTAAGTCTTTACTATTGTTAGTATTACTTACTCTTCAAGGTATAACTTCAATTTTTCTTCCTTGAAGCTTTTCCTATCAGCTTCAATACCTCTGTCACATTTATTTACATTTTTATTTTATTTTACAAGTTTTTCCTCTCCTTTGGAAACAGATTGGGGTTTCTGCTCAGAAACAATTAACAGGGTTCCTGTTACACAGGCTAAAAGTATCCGTTTGTGTCCTCTTGACCAGCTGCTGGGGTGTCTGTGTGTCCCAAGGCCTCTGCCTTTTGCGTCTTGCCTTCTTTGCTGTAATTCTCCGTGAACTTGGGCCTGCGTTCCTTTTGCCACTTAAAGTCCCTTCTGCTCATCTAGCTTGAGCCCCTTCTCCAGAGGCTGCTGATGAAGAGCAGACCCTTTTGTTCTTTTTGAATTTCTTTTTGGTTGTGCTGGTCTTCATTGCTGTCTGAGGGCTTTCTCTAGTTGCAGCGAGCAGGGGCTCCTCTCTAGATGTGGTGCACTGGCTTCTCATCACAGTGGCTTCTAGGCTTTTGGACTCCATAGTTGTGGCACAAGGGCTTTAGTAGCCTCTCGGCGTGTGGATTCTTCCTGGGGGCAGGGATCGAGCCTGTGTCCCCAGCACTGGCAAGTGGATTCCTGTCCACTGTACCACCGGGGAAGTCCTTTTCTCTATTTTAAGGGATCTAGTAGTCACCATTATCGGCAAGTTTAAAAGGGAGGTTTATGAAGGCTTGGAAGGTTCTCATAGGCACCATCTTTTGCTTATTTATAGCTCCCAGGAGAAGGAAATGGCAACCCACTCCAGTATTCTTGCCTGGAGAATCCTGTGGACGGAGGAGCCTGGTGGGCTACTGTCCATAAGGTCACACAGAGTTGGACACTGGGTTAGCATGCGTGCATGCATCATCCTCAAATAATGTTTCTTTTACCTAGATAAGTTATAGGTGATATGGTTTTGATGCACTCAGGTAAATGTTAAAGAACTTCCCTTGTAGTCCAGTGGTTAAGACTCTGCGCTTCCTCTGTGGGGAATGTGGGTTCCATCCTTGGTTAGGAAAGTTCCACATGCCCGTGAGGTGTGGTCAAAGAAAAAAATTAAGGGAAAAAAAATTTTTTTAAGTTAAAATTTCCTTAGTGCATGTAACTAATAAGTATTAGCTTGAGCCATGGTCTGTGGAACTTGTTAGCTGTAGAATAAGGAAGCAGTAGAATAAGAATACCATATAAAATGATTGCTTTTGTAGTCATTTATACACACTATGGTAGTCCCCAAATTTAGAGATTTAATTATTAAAGAACTTTTTTTTTTAATTGAGATACTCAACACATACAAAGCCAACAATTATAGCCTATTTTTTTTTTTTACATTTCAGACCTAAAGTGATCATTACAATGAAATGTGTATATTGATTTATTTTATTTAGAATTGTTCTTCTGGAAACCGTGTCCTCTACAAACATTTGTGGTTATGTTTTATTTTAAGTTTGCCCCTAACTTTGAGGTAATTTAATCCCTTTTCTTTTCAGTTTCTTTTTCTGTAAATGGTAAACAGGTTACTCTAAAGCTATACCTTATAAAATTCCATAATTATATAAATATGGTTTCCTATAAACTTTTCATATAAAATCAAGTGTATCTATGTGCATGTGTTCATCTGTGTTGTGTTAATACAGGAAAAAAAACCCATAAGAACAAGTTTTAAGTTTAAAATTTATTTTCCATTGTATTTCCTAATGAAAATTAGTATATTTAAAGAGTACATATACTATAAATGAAAAGGAAAGTGAAGTCGCTCAGTTGTGTCTGACTCTTTGCAACCCCATGAACTGTAGCCTACCAGGCTCCTCCATCCATGGGATTTCCCAGGCAAGGGTACTGGAGTGGGTTGCCATTTCCTTTTCTAGGGGATCTTCCTGACCCAAGGATCAAACCCACGTCTCCCACATTGCAGGCGACACTTTACCATCTGAGCCACCAGGGAAGCATATAAGTATATAAACATATACTATAAGTCCTGATAAATTTCAGTGCTTGTTCTTTTGGATTTAGAATGAATGGGAAACAAATACTTCAGTGCAATACTGTTTTGGTTTCTTCCAGATTATGAAGTTAGAAATTGATGAGATCGCAGCACCTCGATCATTTATTTTTCTCTGGTGTGGTTCTGGGGAAGGATTGGACCTTGGAAGAGTGGTAAGATGGTGTTTGTTTTTTTTTTTTTTAAGTGTTTTTTAAAAATTCATAAGAAACAACAGTATGTTGTATAAGAAATTTGAAGATTAATGTTACATTGTTCTTCATTTCTTAAATAGTACTCAAATATTCAGAAGGAAAAACTGTTTTTAAAAGAATATGTAAAAAATTTTAAAAATTAAAAAAAAAAAGAATATGTAAAAGACAGTACTCCTTAGTCAGTTAACTAGCTTTCAGGATGAAAAATCAAACTACGATTTACTACAACTGCAGGAAGAGAGCAGTTTAGAGATTTGAAATTGAATTGCAGCTCAAAAACAGGCAGCTTACTGTTGTATACTGTCCATTATTAGTAGCTAAAATGTATTCTTCTGAGTAGCCTTAACTCATCAATTCCATATGTAAGCCGAATTGCATTGAATAAATAACACAGCATCTAGAACACATAGTTTGAAGGGATGAATGAGAGTAAGAAAGACGTTTATTATCTCAGTTTATTTTAGGTCCCTTATGTTTATCATATTCAGAACTTTTTTGTTTTTTTGGTTGGAGTATTTTGAATTTCTAAATGGAAACAAAATACTAAAAGCTTTTTTTTTTTTAATACTGGTAGCTTTGTGGCTAGTTTTGGTCTCAGATCTGCTATCCAGCAGTGAAACTTTGGGTAAAGAGGTATTTACTCTTGTGTGTTTCAGTTTCCTCGCTTGTTATGGAATAATATTTACATTTTTAGGACATATTATTAATACTTGATATACTACCAAGATCTCATTTAATCCTGGTAATTTTAGGAGGTGTCCATTTGACAGGTGAAGAATTTAAGTAAGATTATATTGAGATAAATTTGTGCTCAAATCCTGAAGTTCTGCAGTTGCTTTGTATTTTTTGTATAAATAGCAAGTTTGAGATTGTTGGATCACATCATTGCTTCTGTCATTTATTAACTCCATGGTAAGACTAAAACTGTATACTGGAAATCTGTTTTATTGCTGGTATCTCCCTAAGATGCTGTAAAAAAATCTAAGAAAATAGAAACACACCATATGTTTTTATAGGTATATTGGTATATTTTATAGATATATTACCCTTTTTAGATCAAATATCTAGCTTTGGGCTTTTCTCCTACCCCCCAGATTAGCTTGAAATTGATTAGGAGGCTTTATCTTATTTGTTTATGCATCAGTTTATCATACTAGTGAAAGCAGATTTTGGCCCAAAATAATTACAAAAATAATACAGCATGAGAAATACTCATGAACTTGTGCTAAGTTGATTAGGGCATGTTGGATTTAGGCCCTTGTGATACTTCATGAATATCCCATGCTAAACAAATATTTGGCAACAGGAACAGATAGTGATTGTGATTTTTGAGATTTTAAGTTAAAAATCTAAGTTCCATTTTGAGGTGTATCTCAGTTTATATAATGAAAAGTACATATGTTTTATGCTCCACTGTGTCTTTTTTGTACTTGATCATAGTGCCAACAGAATTGCACTGCACAATTTACTTAATTCCTCCTACTTTGTGCTTAGTCAATTAGGGGTAAGGACTATATCTTACTCATGTTTTTAATCCCAGCAGCTAGCTAATACTTACATATGGTAGGGCTCAAAATGCTACTCTGGGTACTCACTTAGTTGGTATTTGTTATATGTTCGTATAGAACAGATTCTAAGACACTAAGATTCAAACCTCTCTATTGTCTAGGTTACATAAAGCTTAAAGTAAAGTTTTATCTTATAAAGAAATATACAGAAAATTGTAAGTCTTTGGATTTTTGAGGTTTAGTATTAAATATATAAAAATAACATTTTACAAGACTCATTTGAAAGGAAGTTACTGATTAGAACTTCTCAACAGTTCTTAGCTTTATCAGAAGATAGAAAATTGAGGTGGCAAGAACACTTTACCTTTTGAATTAATTTTTGATTAAAGAAGGGCTGATTGTTCTCTTATTTAAAGGTCACTTTCTATTGATGACAGTGGAAGGTAGTATAAAGAATTGGAGTATTATATAGTCTTTTCCATGTTTTGATATTATATGTTTTTATAATGGCTGTATATTTAAAGACAAGTATTTTTTTCTGTTTCTACAGTAATACAAAATTACTATGACATCTTGGAATTTACTGTCTCAAACCTCTAGGAAGTTTTTAATGCTGGTTGATTAAGTATTGTTTATTTCCTTTAGCGAAGGATTTTTTAAAAATTCTCTTATTTCTAGTGTTTACGCAAGTGGGGTTACAGAAGATGTGAAGATATTTGTTGGATTAAAACCAATAAAAACAATCCTGGGAAGACTAAGACTTTAGATCCAAAGGCCGTCTTCCAGAGAACAAAGGTATTGTCTTTACTGTTTTCTTTTCTATATTTTAATTATTTTCTCTCAAGCTTTTACAAATGACTCCATGCTGTTTAATTCATTTTGGTGGAAAGGTTCTTCTCTCAGACTTGCACAGATGGCATTGAGCATTAAAGTAACACAGCCAAGTTCATTTAAAAAATTTTATTCACACAGAGAAGCCTGTGCTGTGCTGGAGAAGTTACTGTGTATTCCCGTAGTGTAGTATATCCTATACTACTGTCATTCTCAGTCAGATGTGGGCTTTTGGTACTTCTGACCCCCATATTTTTTCCTTTCTCTGGACTCAGAAAAAAGAAATGGCAGCAAGGCTCATAGCTGGCCAGCTGAGATGAATATTTCTCTCCTCTTCCCTTCTTTTTTCTGGGCTTCCCTGATAGTTCAGTTGGTAAAGAATCCTCCTGCAATGCAGAAGACCCCAGTTTGATTCCTGGGTTGGGAAGATTCCCTGGAGAAGGGATAAGCTACCCAGTCCAGTATTCTTGGGCTTCTCTGGTGGCTCAGCTGGTAAAGAATCCACCCGCAATGCCGGAGACCCTAGTTCGATTCCTGAGTTGGGAAGATCCCCTGGAGAAGGGAAAGGCTACCCACTCCAGTATTCTGGCCTGGAGAATTCCATGGACAGAGCAACTTTCACTTTCCCTTCTTTTTTCTACATAAGAACCTGAACAAGCCCTGAGAACCTCTGATTCGTAGAACCACCCTCCTAGTTATCAGGGTTCAACAGTTTGTCCTCCAGCCTTTCACTCTTCTGGGAGCTTCAGGGGGAGGGTCTTTTTGAAGTCTTTCTTGGGCTAGAAATTCTTTTTGAAGGGAATCCAAGCCATCCTTGCTATTATTATTTCATAGAGTCAAGTGAGATTAAATTTATTTAAATTTTACCGTGTTGTCCAGATTAAATAGAGGTCAAAAAATAACATATAAAGAAATTGTTTGACTTTCACATTTATGTATGTTGAGTATTTTAAGTTTGTATCCTTGCTTAAAGTCTTCTCTCCGTTTGAAAAGGCTTACACTTTGTGTACAGATGGGGTTGCACAGAGTCGGACACAACTGAAGCGACTTAGCAGCAGCAGCAGTAGCAGCAGCATGTGAGGCCCAATATAACATCAGATTCTGAAGTCAAGTGCCATGTTTCCATAACTTCTGGAAACAAGTTACTATCAAGAGTTGCAGAGGAAAAGATCCCACAGTCACTGACTCAGTTATCTAAAATTTGATGGCCCTGAGTTTAATGTCTAGCTTCCCTGCCAATCTTCAAAGGTCCAGAGATCCAGGTTTTTCCTATTGTGTTTTTGCCCATAGAACTATATCCCAAAGATTCAGAGAAATGAGTATTGTTTTGGAATTTGAAATGTGAAATGTTGTGCAATATGACTGTTTATGAAAAGAGATTAATTGGCCTGTTTTTATTGTTACTTAGGAACACTGCCTTATGGGGATCAAAGGAACTGTTAAGCGTAGCACAGACGGGGACTTCATTCATGCTAATGTTGATATTGACTTGATTATCACAGAAGAACCTGAAATTGGCAATATAGAAAAGCCTGTAGAAATTTTTCATATAATTGAACATTTTTGTCTTGGTAGAAGACGCCTTCATCTGTTTGGAAGAGATAGTACAATTCGACCAGGTAAGATCTCAGTGGGGGGAAATGTTAAAAGTTCCTTGAGATATAGATGTTAAGAAAGAGTACACAGTGCTTTGTAAAATAAAATGCTTACGACACATTTGACCCCTCTTCTTGCTGTATTTCAAGTATACTAAGCTCAGTCTTGTCTCAGTACTCTTTCAGGGTCCTCTTTCCTATCATTCTGATCCTGACGGACCTTTTCTCACAACACTGCCTAAATTAGCCAGTTTCACAGTACTATCCAGACCTCCCACCACTGTTTCCCTCATAGCACTATTATTATCTGAATTATAGAATCATTTGGGCATGTTTATAGTCAATCTCTTTAGCACTGCAGTCTCACAGAAAGCAAAGACTGTCTTATTATTTTCTTCTTTTGAACCAGCATTTAGGGTATTAAGTGAATACTGTGTTGAAGAAACGCATAATGGACATTTGGTCCACACCAAAAGGTTCTTGATATTTGGCCCTGTCCAAAATCATTTGGCAGGGACCAGATTTGCTCAGGTTTCAAGGACCTTTTGGCATGAACAAAATGTCTTACTTTTTAGATAGCACTAAATGTCTGCTAATCAAATGATCCTATAGAAAATAACCATACATTTGTGAAATATATGATATATCTCAGCCTTGTTAGTACTTGGTTTGTCTCCTTACATATATCATGATACTGTTTTATCAAAACTTTAACTTCTTTACTAAATCTGTATAATATGAATTTACAATTTTGAAAAAAATGAGTAGAAAATAATTAAGCTGTTACAGACTGGAATTCTCTTTCAGAGGGCACAGCTTTTGTTTACAAAGTATTGTTGAACTAATTATACATTCTGTTTCTTCTCAGAAAATATAAAAATTACTTTTAAGGACATTGCATCATTCAATCAGTATATAAAATCAACCTGTTTAGTTTTACCTGTGCTAGAAATGTTGTTTAAAGCTGAAAGGAGCCAGGATCTTATTTGTTTTAAATAGTCTACATTTTATACAAAGTAAAAGTTGAAGAAGGTACAGTGGAATAATTGGCCTTCAAAGTACCTAAGAATTTAGAAGAAACTGATGTTCATTCTAAAAAAAGTAACCCTCAAAGTTGCGGTAGGTATAATGGGATCCATTCTCCCTACCTCCACCCCAGACTCGTCAGCTATTCTCTGTGGGTGTGCTTTAGTGAACACAGAAATATCTTTGTTTGTAGAAACTGGTCTTAAATTTCATAAACTTCTGTAAAATGATAAAGAGAAAAATAAAAGCGCATTCTCTTTACAAAGAAATATTTTGCGTGTGAAATGTTTTTTCTCTGTGGCTTAGGTTTAGAGAAAATGTTTTCTGTATTTAAAAGTTAAATGGTTTTTCTCTTGGCAGTTTGTCATTTAGAATTGCATTCTTAAGTTATCAATTATCATTGCTTTTTGGCTTAATATTGTGGTCAAATAATATGTATCATAAAATATCACTAATTTGTAATTTGCTTTGACCAAATTTAGATGACTGAAAATAATGTAAATTTTTTGTTGTTGGTTGTAGTATTTGTGTATGTTGTTTCTGTCAGCCATGTCTTTACTGATTTTTTTTAACTATTCTATGAGAAAGGTATGTTTAAATCTATTAAGATTATGGGTTTGTGGTTCTGTTTGGTTGTCAGTTTTGAATTTATGTCTATTCAAGATTGTTATTAGATGTATTTAAAATGTAGGACTTGTATGCCTTTCTAGTAGATTGATGCTCTTAATATTATGAACTGTCCTTCTTAATCCAGTTTCTTAACTTTAAATCCTACTTCATCTAACGTTATTACAGTGATTCCAGCTTTTTTTTGGTTTGTGTTTACTCTGCATATTATTTCCATCCTGTATTTTCAGTCTTCCATATCCTTTAACATACCTCTTGTGATCAAACACAGGTAGTTTTCATTAAACAGGTAGATTTAATCTTTATCTTTGAATTGGGTTTTTTAAAATAATTGATTGCTCCCTTTCCCATGTTTGTTTTTTGTTTTTTTTTGGCTGAGAGACATAGGATCTCAGTTCGCAACCAGGTATTTATCCTGTGCCCCTTGCTTTGGAAGTGTGGAATCCTGACCACTGGACCACCAGGGAAGTCCCTTAATTGAATTGTTTGGTGGTGGTGGTGGTTTAGTCGCTAAGTCATGTCCAACTCTTGCAACTCCATGAACTGTAGCCCGCAAGGCTCCTCTGTCCATGGGATTCTCCAGGCAAGAATACTGGAGTGGGTTGCTGTTTCCTTCCCCAAGGGATCTTCCCAACACAAGGATTGAACACTAACCTCCTGCATTGCAGGTGGCAGATTGTTGACCAACTGAGCTACGAGTCAAGTCTATATTTAATGTAATTTCTTTTTAAAAAATGTTTCTTTTTATTTATTCTTGGCTGTGCTGGGTCTTTGTTTTGCACAGACTTTTCAGCTAGTAGGGGCTACTCTAGTTATGGTGCACAAGCTTCTCATTTGAGTGGATTTTCTTGTGAAATAGAGGCTCTAGAGCAGGAGAACTTCAGTAGTTCTGGCAAGTGGCCTCAGTAGCTGCAGTTTCTAGAATACAGGCTCAGTAATTGCAAACAGGCTTAGTTGTCCCACAGCATGTATGATCTTCCAGGATCAAGGGCAAATTCATGTCTCCTGCATTGGCGTGGGGTTTCTTTACCACTGAGCCACTAAGAAAACCTTTAGTATAATTTCTGATATTTGCGGTTGTTCAGTCGCTCAATCATGTCTGACTCTTTGTGACCCCATGGACTGCAGCACCCCAGGTTTCCCTGTCCTTCACTATTTCCTGGAGTTTGCTCAAACTCAAGTCCATTGAGTTGGTGATGCCATCGAACCATCTCATCCCCTTTTACTCCTACCTTCAATCTTTCCCAGCATCAGGGCCTTTTCCAGTGAGTTGGCTCTTTGCATCAAGTGGCCCAAGTATTCAAGCTTCAGTTTCAGAATCAATTCTTCCAAATTTAAGGTTGATTTCTTTTAGAATTGACTGGTTTGATCTCCTTCCAGTCCAAGGGATTCTAAAGAGTCTTCTACGGCACCATGATTCAAAAGCATGAATTCTCTGGCCCTCAGCCTTGTTTACGGTCCAACTCTCACATCTGTATATGATTACTGGAAAAATCATACCTTTGACTATACAGACCTTTGTCAGCAAAGCAATGTCTCTGCTTTTTAATATGCTGTCTAGGTTTGTCATAGCTTTTCTTCCAAGGAGCAAGTGTCTTTAAATTTCATGGCTGTAGCCATCATCCACAGTGATTTTGGAGACAGAAAATAAAGTCTGTCCACTGTTTCCACTGTCACTGTTTCCCCATCTATTTGCCATGAAGTGAGGGGACCAGATGCCACGATCTTAGCTTTCTGAATGTTGAGCTTTAAGCCAGCTTTTTCACTCTCTCAGGTCCTCTTCGCTTTCTGCCATAAGGGTGGTGTCATCTGCATATCTGAGGTCTTGACATTTCTCCCGGCAATCTTGATTCCAGCTTGTGCTTCATCCAATCCAGCATTTCTCATGATGTACTCTGCATATAAGTTAAATAAACAGGGTGACAATATACAGCCTTGACATAGTCATTTCCCAGTTCTGATCCAGTCTGTTGTTCCATGTCCAGTTCTAACTGTTGCTTCTTAACCTGCAGACAGGTTTCTCAGGAGGCAGGTAAGGTGGTCTGGTATCCCATTTCTTAAGAATTTTCCACAGTTTGCTGTGATCCACACAGTAGAGACTGTAGTGTTGTCATTGAAGCAGAAGTAGATGTTTTTCTGAAACTCTCTTGCTTTTTCTGTGATCTGGTAGATGTTGGCAATGTGATCTCTGGTTCCTCTTCCTTTCCTAAATTTACTTTGTACGTCTGGAAGTTCTTGGTTCACATACTGTTGCAGCCTAGCTTGAAGGATTTTGTGCGTTACTTTGCTTGCATGTGAAATGAATCCAATTGTGTGGTAGTTTGAACATTCTTTGGCATCGCCCTTCTTTGGGATTGGAAAGAAAACTGACTTTTTCCAGTCCTGTGGCCGCTGCTGAGTTTTCCATCCTTGCTGGCATATTGGGTGCAGCACTTTCACAGCATCACTTTTTAGAATTTGAAATAGCTCAGCTGGAATTCTATCACCTCCACTAGCTTGGTTCATATTAATGCTTCCTAAGGCCCACTTGTCTTCACACTCCAGGATTTCTGGTTCTAGGTGAGTGATCACACCATTGTGGTTATCCAGTCATTAAGACCTTTTTTGTACAGTTCTTCAGTGTATTCTTGGCACTTATATCTCTTCTGGTTCTGTAAGGTCCATACTGTTTCTGTCCTTTATTGTGCCCATCTTTGCATGAAATGTTCCTTTGGTATCTCAGATTTTCTTGAAGAGATCTCTAGTCTTTCTCATTCTATTTTCCTCTATTTCTTTGCATTGAACACTGAGGAAGGCCTTCTTACCTCTCCTTGCTCTTCTTTGGAATTCTGCATTCAGATGGGTATATCTTTCCTTTTCTCCTTTGACTTTTGCTTCTTTTCTTTTCTTGGCTATTTGTAAGGCCTCCTCAAACAACCATTTTGCCTTGTTGCATTTCTTTTTCTTGGGGATGGTTTTAACCACTGCCTCCCTATATAGTGTTAGGAACCTCCATCCATAGTTCTATACGCTGTATCAGATCTGATCCCTTGAATCTATTTGTCACTTCCACTGTGTAATAGTAAGGCATTTGATTTAGGTCATACCTGAATGGCCTAGTGGTTTCCCCTACTTTCTTCAATTTAAGTCTGAATTTTGCAATAAGGAGTTCATGATCTGAGCCACAGTCAGCTCCTGGTCTTGTTTTTGCTGACTGTACAGAGCTTCTCCATCTTTGTCTGCAAAGAATACAATCAGTCTGATTTCAGTGTTGACCATCTGGTGACATCAATGTATAGAGTTGTCTCTTGTGTTGTTGGAGGAGGGTGTTTGCTATGACCACCTTAATGTTTGCTTTACATTGGTACCACCTGTTCTGTGTTCCCTTTTCTCTTATTTCTTTTGGATTAAGTATTCTTATATTATTCAGTGTTTCTTTTTTATTAACTTCTTAGATATTTTTTTATTGTTCCTTCACTGGTTTTCTTGGAAATTGCAGCATGTACCCTTGAATTATTAAATTCTAAATTAAAGTAGCATATTGGTTTTTTTAAAGGGTAGGAATGCTATGGTTTAAACTTCATAGTTTCTTTAGTCTTTTAAAAGCAATTTTTCTCTATATATACAGTCATGCCTGAGTTTTACACACATACTAGATATACAGCTATAGAATGAACTTTGAGTTGTTGAGACTTCTGCTGTACATATACATGAACATCTTGTTTGGAGGTTTAGTAGATGGTTTTACTCTCTTATCAAGTAAAATATTTTGGCAACAGAGCTTATGGCAAGCAAATATTTCCTCTTCACCGGCTTAAGAGAAAGTAATATGACTAGATGCTCAGCTGGAGTTGTGTGTTTTTCAGAAAGTGTAGATGTCCATAGATATTGAATATTAAGATTATGGCTGTAGTGTTTGAGGAAATAAGGAACAGATTTTTATCTTCCATCATTAACCTTGGTACTCATAAATAGCTTTTGAATCTGGGAACAATCTCCAGTGGGAACTGCTATTTAAAGGAAGTAGAAAACTTTAAAGAAACAGCAAAGCTATTTGAACAATAAAAGGGAACATCAAACAGATGGTAATCTTTTAGTAATTGAAAAGTCAGTGTAACAACATTAAAGAAAATTTTCAAGAGGAAAAAAGATTCAGCCTCACTACTTCCAAGAAGTATTATTTTTTTGCATAATACTTTCCAGTCCTCTTGTGCATACAAATTTTTACATAACTGTGTCATTCATCATTTTGTATTTTTCTCAATATTATGTCAAAATATATGTCAAAATTATTTCTACATTTAAGTAATTAGTTATAATGCTTTTAATGGCTTTATAGCATTATTTTATGGAGAAGGCAATGGCACCCCACTCCACTACTCTTGCCTGGAAAATCCCGTGGATGGAGGACCCTGGTGGGCTGCAGTCCATGGGATGGCTAAGAGTCGGACACGACTGAGCGACTTCACTTTAACTTTTCACTTTCATGCATTGGAGAAGGAAATGGCAAGCCACTCCAGTGTTCTTGCCTGGAGAATCCCAGGGACGGGGCAGCCTGGTGGGCTGCCGCCTCTGGGGTTGCACAGAGTCGGACATGACTGAAGCGACTTAGCAGTAGCAGCAGCGTTATTTTAAGTTTTTTTTTTAATGTGAGTGAAAGAACCTAAGGAGTAGAGAGAGTAGATAATTATTAAGTATAGCTATAGATATAAGCCTAAACAGCAACTGAAATAAAAATACAAATTTTGGTGCCAGTTTGTATTTATAATATTCTATAACTATAACATAATGGGAATTTTCTCCATTCATTTAGCTATGGCTACTCTACCCACTTTATATTATACATTATATCTCTGATACCCATCTATCTATATCTATACCAGTTGTACAAAGTCTTAGAGGTTTAGATTTTATTTTTTGCTTGTAAACTACTATCTGATTCTTTATCTTTGCCCATTCTTGCACAAATTATTTTAGTATTAAGAAGGAGTATCCACTTGGGAAAATTATGTAGTAGGAAGTTAACCATGTAAGTAATAATAATAGGAGCAATTGAGAGAAGTCTGTTCAAGAGACTATAATTTATTTGGGTCAAATCCTCAAATACATTTCTTCCTCAAGGAGGTAGTCTAAGGTATATAACACATACCAGAGGAATCCTCTTTATTATTGCTTTAAAAGTTTAAAGATTGATATATGTATCATATTCACTGAAGCCAAGCTAATTTAAACTTACTTGGCTCTTAGAAATTAAGGATTAGACATTTTAATAGAACAGTGTTGCAGTGAAGAATTTGTGACTGGGAGGCAGCATCCCTTGCAGGTTACTTTGTAAAGGTTTGCATGTCTTATTTATGTAGGGCAATATAGCATGAAAGAGACAACATTAACTATTTTTATTAAATCTTCGAATTTTTTCTTACCTCTTGCATGTATGTTGTGTTCCACAGCACCATATGTATAGCAGAAAATGAACCAAAAGCAAGTAAGTCTCATAGGTTCAATTGTCAGTGAGACCACATAGGTGTGCAGTGTATTCTTTCATCTCATTTTTATCAAGGTGTCTACTTGATGAGACATGAAAGGCATCATATGGTTTTATCTGTTATTTTTCTCCAGATATTACAGATCTTATCTGTGCACTGTTAGACAATTTAAATGATGAATGGTTTTGTACCAAAAAAGGCTACTACATTTTAGAATGTGACCCTAGTAAAACATTTTGCATTTTATCATGGACCTAATAGTCTAAGAAATAATCTTGATAAGGCAGAAATTGTGTGAGATTAATTTTTCAGGTGAAGAACCTAATTCTTAGAGATTCCTCAATCTGCCCTAATAATCAGGAATCGCCACATGCAGGGAACCTCAAAGCATGAGGTCTCCATCAGGCATTTACAGTTAATTTGTAGTTCTTCTCGTTGCAGATACAATGTAATCAAACATAAACCATCCTTATAAGGAAAATTATCTAGCAATGAAGTTGACAAAACCTATGGAAATATAATATGTAATGGAAATTCAGAAAGATAATTCATTTCATTAAGATACATTTTTAAAGTGGATGTTGAAGGATGGAATTTTCACCAGGTTGACAGGATAGAAAAAATTATAGGCGCAAAGTAGAGACCAGTGTGCAAACAGTTAACTATAGTGGTTCATTGTTTCAGCAGTGCGATTAGAAAGCTAGTTCAGACCTCATTGTATAAGGCTTCCGATTCCATGTTACTGAATTCTGGCTTAGTGGAAAGCCCAGAAGGTTGTGCAGAGAAGGAATGTGGTTTCAGCTTTGCTTTAGGCTTTCCACTTTTAGAGGGAGGAGAGGTTGGGAAAGCATTACAGTATACATGTATGTCTGTTATATGTATAGGGGACAAAACTAGTAGAAAAATAAAAACTCCAAGGGTGGCAGCAGAAATGGAAAGATGGTAACAAGTAGGAGCAGCATGGTAGTAGGTTGAATTTCTAAGACCTGCCAGCTGGGTTAATGTGGTTGGAAGAGAAGAAGCAAAAGTTAGTTCCAGGATGTTAGTCAAAAAACTGGAACCTACTTGTAGAAAAATTTCTACAAGTAGGAAGGTAATATAAAATTTAATAAATTTTCACTAAGCCAGAACTCAGTGTAGTGTCTTAATATTTTCTAAATCCTATTCTCACAGAATGTGAAATATGGATGGAGATGATGATTATATTATGAAAGTTACAGTTTAAGAGGAAAAACAAAACAAAATATATATATATATGAAATCAAAGACCATAGTTAAATGCCATGTGTTCTATGTAAAATATCAATATTGGGTAAGTGATAGGGACATCTTTGGAAATACACTGGAGATTTGAAATGACTCCTAAAGATCAGTAAGAGAATTGGGGGGAAAAAAAAGGTTAATCTTTTTACCCCTCCGTTTCAGGGTGGCTTACAGTTGGACCAACTCTTACAAATAGTAACTACAATGCAGAAACGTATGCATCCTACTTCAGTGCCCCGAATTCCTATTTGACTGGATGTACAGAGGAAATTGAGAGACTTCGACCAAAATCACCTCCTCCCAAATCTAAATCTGATCGGGGAGGTGGAGCTCCCAGAGGAGGCGGAAGAGGTGGCACATCTGCTGGCCGTGGGCGAGAGAGAAATCGATCTAACTTCCGAGGAGAAAGAGGTGGCTTCAGGGGGGGCCGTGGAGGAGCACACAGAGGTGGCTTTCCACCTCGATAGTTTTTAGGACACTGATCCGATTAATGCCCCTTCACCTTCTTTCTGATAGTTTGAATTTCACCCAGGATATGTTTAGAACTCTGTTCCAGCTTGCACTTTGCTTTAGTTTCTCTAAGCTACAGGAATATTTTAATCAACCTCCCTTGCAGTTGTCACTGTCTCGTTTTATTCAGGGTAAATCAGTCATCCTGTCTTTTGTCCTGTGCATGTAACCAAACAGACTGGAACAACACAAATACCTTCGCTTTCAGAAACTGAATTTAGTCTAATTACAAAGGCTTTTGCTTTTCAGGAATAAAGCGAGCAGTGAAAAAGACCCAGTCTGAAGTATCACATGGGTGCTGGCAGTAGTCAACCATGGGCATCCCACCACTGCTGCCACAGCAGATGGGAAGCTGTCTGCAGCCTTGATGGAGTGGGGTTGGGACAGATGGTAAACTTCTCTTAGGAGTTCAACATTTTTTCATTGAAACAATACAAGAGACTTTTTTTCTTTCTTTTTGAAAAATCTTAAGTAAACTCGTGTAATTTGATCACAGAAGAAATTAAGAGATTTGGAACAAAAACCTCCTCCCAGGTCTAAATCTGATCAGGGAGGTGGAGCCACTGGGTGGGCAGAGAGGAGGTAGAGCCTATAGGCATACTTTACAAAGAGGAAAAAAAGTGCTCATTATAATCTCAGTTACGCAGCTACCCATGACTGTTACTCATGCTTCCTAAGAAGCTGACGAGGACAAATAGCCAAGTAGCTAAGGACAATAAAACTTTGGTGTGATCTTGGATTGACTTTCAAAGCAGTTTCATATTCCCTAGCAAAATAAAAGAATTGGAAGCAACAGATACACCTGGTTATCAGGTGCTTGGTTTAAACATTTTGGGGAATAAAGTACTTGGTGATGGGAAAATGACATACATCTTTAAACTTGTTGTGGAGAAAAGGTAAAACCAGTTACAGAAAACCCTCAACTTGAGAGCTTGGAAAAATGGAACTGCAGTTGCCTTCTAAGGGACTGGTTTTCCAGATAAGTTGTATGAGATTTTATATTGTAATTTCTATACTGTCACTCATGTTTTGCATGAATCTGCTGAATGAAATAATACCATTATTGTTGATAAATATATTTTTTATTTTATGTATGATTTTTCTAATGAAACTTTAAACCTTTGAACTTCGAGAGTCTCTTTTCTGTGAGTGGAATTGTCGTCATTACCAAATGAAAAAGGATTGACCTCAGATGAGACTATTCTCTTGGTCTGTGAGTAGCCCTTCTGTGCTTTTCATTGGCTCACAAAATGAGGTTATGTTATATCCTTTAAAGGCTCAGTTTGAAGATAGGGACTGAATTAGAGGAATATGCTTGAGATCCTTAAAAGCCTGATGAATTTTACTTGCTCAACCTGTTAGAGCTTTCTAATACAGGTAGCATTTGACTAATGTTCTTCTTGATGTAGATATGATGTGGAACTGTTGGTTAGAATTTTTACTGAAATGGTGGTACATTTTCAGCTTCAGTAATTAGAAGTTACCAGAGAGAGAACTCTATTTGTTAAAGGTGACCTGGGAATGAAGAAGACAGATACTCAGTTGCCCAGTGGGAGTCCTTAGACACACCAGCTAGAGAGTGACTCTGTCCTTTAAATAGGACTCTAGCCTGGTCCCTGCTCTGGGTCAGCTAGAACAGAGTTCGTGGTGGGGAATACCATACCCAAACACTACTGAACCATCTTAGACCAGGTAATTGTCACGATGTCAGTCAAAGTGTAGAATGAGACAGCACAGTGCATGAGGCGTCAGGCGTTTTAGTGGGGGATCAAGTGTGGAGTCAGACTTGGTAGCCAGGCCGCATATCCAGAGTTGCAGTGGGAATCAGGGCTGCACCAGCTAATACTTTGGTAAGTAGAAGAGCCACCTCCTATAAGTCCTTAGCTCATAAAAACTACATAACTCTCTTATTTGTAAACCGAGTAATTGTTATGCCACAGTTTGATTTTAAGTTGATGGGATCGTAATGGTTGGATGCCTGGGACAGCACACTGTAACTAAGAATGATTCCTTTGCATGTTTCTTAAAATACTCTCTTCCCATTTTAGTTAATTAACTTCAATGTTCTGATTACAGCAGCTTATTTTTAAAACCTGTACTTTTTTCATTCTGAACTTAAGAACATAAGATTTAGTCTATAGTTCTAGATTTTATTGATTTAATATAATTTTTATTAACTTGACAAAATGATGGCCCAGTTGGGATTTATTCTAAATGATAGTCTTTGATTGGAAACTCTCTTTTTGTGTGCGCTGTTAAAAACATAAGCTTTTGTGTATAAGAAAGGCTTTTCTTGGAACAGTCCTGTATAATCTTGGGGTCCATATAGGACATTAGCATTATCTTTGATGTTCAGTGATAGGGACTGAACTGATAGGGAGTTAAGTATATGCTGTCAGTTTTTAAGCTATAAACCTAGGACTCCCCAGGAGGTTAGAACATTTATCTGGCAAATTGAGCCCATTGAAGATTCCATTTCTGAAAAGTCACATTTGCTTCTGCTCTCAAGACCCCCAGTCAGCTACTCATATGAACATTATTAGGTATAATGCAAAGAGAAAATACTACCTCATTTAATCTAGATGTTCTTTTTCTGTAAACCCTTTTTCTAGAATTTGACAAAATATTAAAATGATCAGTTTGAGTCTGTGTTATAGTTCTTTTATAAGTAGAGGGGCTGATGAACAATGAAATCAAATAAGGTAGGTTTTTTTCCCAAAAATACTTATAAAAAATTAAATTTGAAGTCAGTGATATAAAATGCATATAGGAATTACATATATAATGTGAATCAGTGAAGCAAGCCATGAGTTCATTTTATAGTGGAATGGTGACTACAACCATGAAATTAAAAGATGCTTGCTCCTTGGGAGGAAAGCTATGACCAACCTAGACAGCATATTAAAAAGCAGAGACATTATTTTGCCAACAAAGGTCCATCTAGTCAAGGCTATGGTTTTTCTAGTAGTCATGTATGGATGTGAGAGTTGGACTGTGAAGAAAGCTGAGTACCGAAGAATTGATGCTCTTGAACTGTGGTGTTGAAGAAGACTCTTGAGAGTCCCTTGGACTGCCAGGAAATCCAACCAGTCCATCCTAAAGGAGATCAGTCCTGGGTGTTCATTGGAAGGACTGATGTTGGAGCTGAAACTTCAATACTTTGGCCACCTGATGCGAAGAGCTGACTCATTGGAAAAGACCCTGATGCTGGGAAAGATTGAGGGCAGGAGGAGAAAGGGGTGACAGAGGATGAGATGGTTGGATGGCATCACTGACTCAATGGACATGAGTTTGGGTAAACTCCGGGAGTTGGTGATGGACAGGGACGCCTGGCATGCTGCCGTCCATGGGGTCGCAAAGAGTCAGACCACAACTGAGCGAATGAACTGAACTGAATTCTTTTTTTAGACATTTTGAGTGGCTTTCACAATGCTATTTGCATATTTAATGCAGGACTATTTACTTTCATTTACTGTCTCCCTTTTGTCCTGTCTTTGCTGCTTTCCCACATGGGTGGATTTTCTTAGCTCCTCTCTAAGAAAAGGGAGCAGAACAGAGCACCTTAATAAGTAGTCGTTGACTTGATCTCAAGGCTGTGGAGATCTGAGAGAGAGGTGGCAACACAGCTCATGGGTAAGGCAGACATCATACCCAACGCCAACTGATTGTCACCACAGAGGGAGGACGGTAAGTCTGAAATGTTCATGTGAAATCTCCCTAGATGTTGGCGGTTAAAACACTTTGTGTCCTTTGCTTACATTTTCCTTTCAAAGAACTGAAATTTTTAAAAATTAGTTTGGTTAGCTAAATTCTGTGTACATTTTAAATTCTGGCTTCTAAATACTGTTACCAAATTTACTTAAAGAGGAAGAAAAAAATTTACTTGATTTGGACAGGAAACATTCACTTCAAGAATGTTGTTGGTACACTTTGAAACACACTAAAGAGATTGCAGACATGGACTAATGCTTTAAAGTTGGATATAGCGGTGTGACTGCAGCCATTCATCTGTCCAGTGGAGGGAATGTGGAGGCTAGGCCTGTTTGCCACACTTCCTTATAGAACCCCACATCTGCCCCAGCTTTTAACTTAGAATTATAGCTGTTAATGTCATAAAAGAGTACATCATCATTCTGTGGGGTTTTTTTGCATGGTTTTTTAAAGTAGAGGACAAAATGTCCATCTATTTTGCTAGGATACCCAGTTCAGTAGTTTATGCTGGATAAATTTCCAGGGTAATCTCTTGGATGTCTTAAGGAATTTGCTGTCATTTTATAGGTTTATGCTTTTCAAGATGGTAGGTACATACTTTGATATCAAGTACAAGGAGAGGGTTTGGATGTAATGATGTTGCCCATGATTCAGATAAGCTGCACAGGTAAAGGGATTATTTTGCCTTGTCCAAAAAGCAAGGTATATTATAGTGGTAAATAGGATCTCAAGAGTCTAGCTTACTTTTCTACTGCTATATCTTACTGAAATAAAAATCTTACAGCATATAAGCATGATTAGGAGTATTATGCTTATAAAAGTAATTCCAAAGCAAAATTTCAGAAACTATAAGCACACATGTAAGCTTGTCAGCTAATTGACTCTCTGAATTTTATTTTATTCTGTTAAGTATTTGTTCATTTGGCTGCATCAGGTCTGAGTTGTGGCGCATGGGATCTTTGATCGTTTTTGCATCATGCAGAATCTTTTAGTTGCAACATGTGAGCGCTTAGTTGTGGTGTGTGAACTCTTAGTTGCGGTATGTGAACTCTAGTTGTGGCATATGGGATCTAGTTCCCTGACCAGGGAGTGAACTTGGGGCCCCCCCTGCTTGGGTAGTGTGGAGCCTTAGCCACTGGACCACCAGGGAAGTCCTATGACCCCATGAATTTTAAATCCCATCATTTCCTTGAAATGATGCTGATAACCTATTGGGTCAGAATGTCATTAGAACTTCTTTGGGGAACATTCCCAATTCTGATTGCTTTAGAGTGATGCTTTTCAAGTGAAAGATTCCCGTTCCATCTGGTACCTGCTTTTGCCTGCTCATTTAGTTCTGAACTAATAACTCTGCTGCTCACACTCTTAGCAATTGGTCTTTGTCACAGACTCTATAATGGCAGCAGTATGCTTTCTCAGCTTCTAATGTGCAGCACATTGCAAGTGCTCAGTAAATAAATAGCCCTTTACTCTTGTTTGACTAATAATTGGAAGTAATTCCCAGAGGATTTTTAGAACCCTTCTTGTTTCACTTCTTTTCCTTTTTGCTGTTTCTTTCTTGCTCCATAAGAGGACTGATTTTCTAAATAGTAAGAATTTTTTTCCTCTCAAGTATTAGAACATCATCTTTGAAGCTGAGGAAATGACTTACTACTTACCAGTGGACTTACAGAATCAGTTTCCTTTGGTCTGAGTTTAAAGGCATCTGACTTCCCTCAGGACATTAATTTTTAAAATACTGTGTCAAATGTAGCCTATTAAAGTAAGGCAGATTTATTAACCACATCTGTATCACCTTGTTGCTAACAGCTTCAGTAAAAAATTAGACTATTCCTCCTATTTATAATAGTGGACCTGAGGGAGGGTAGGTTGCCTAAGAGTGAGGAGAGCACAGGATGACTGTGGATGGGCATAGGGAGGCTCCTGGGGGTCTTGGGAAATTGCTGGGGGTCAGTGACACTGCCTCAGGCAGAGAGGACCTCACTGGGAAGTAGCTGAATGGTGCACACAGGAAAGTTGGTCCCCAGGCGACACATTTATTTCTCCCAAACACAGTGTGGACTGTAGGGCTTTGACACTAGTCATCAGTGTGGACTGAAGACAGGAAATCTTCCCTGCCAGTTCTGTGAAATAGAGATTCTGACTCAGGTTGATTTTTATACTTGATCTTAGCCATAAGGCTGAGAAGTGATTGTGCTAATTTTTAAAACATGATTTTTTTTTTTTTTTTTTGGTATACTAGAGTTTACTGCTGCAAATTTATGTCAATATGCCAAATCTGATTTCCCCTAATTGATAAATGTAATAGCCTTTTACTGAACAGGCATGATGAGTCCCTAAAACATTGATTGGGTAATATTAAACCTCATGCTGCTGCTAAGTCGCTTCAGACGTGTCCGACTCTGTGCGACCCCATAGACGGAAGCCCTCCAGCCTCCACCGTCCCTGGGATTCTCCAGGCAAGAACACTGGAGTGGGTTGCCATTTCCTTCTCCAATGCATGAAAGTCAAAAGAGAAAGCGAAGTCGCTCAGTCGTGTTTGACTCTTAACGACCCCATGGACTGCAGCCCACCAGGCTCCGTTGTCCATGGATTTTCCAGGCAAGAGTACTGGAGTGGGGTGCCATTGCCTTCTCCATTAAACCTCATGGGGTATCCTAAAACTATATTTTTGAAACAATATCTTTTTAAAGAAGAGTTTTTCATGGACCTAAGCTAAATCAAATCCCTTATGATTATACAGTAGAAGTGAGAAATAGATTTAAGGGACTAGATCTGATAGATAGAGTGCCTGATGAACTATTGACGGAGCTTCGTGACATGGTACAGGAGACAGGGATCAAGACCATCCTCATGGAAAAGAAATGCAAAAAAGCAAAATGGCTGTCTGGGGAGGCCTTACAAATAGCTGTGAAAAGAAGAGAAGCAAAAAGCAAAGGAGAAAAGGAAAGATACAAGCATCTGAATGCAGCATTCCAAAGAATAGCAAGGAGAGATAAGAATGATCACTGGATCAATGCAAAGAAATAGAGGAAAACAACAGAATGGGAAAGACTATAGAGATCTCTTCAAGAAAATTAGAGATACCAACGGAACATTTCATGCAAAGATGGGCTCGATAAAGGACAGAAATGATATGGACCTAACAGAAGCAGACAGTACTAAGACGTGGCAAGAATACACAGAAGAACTGTACAAAAAAGATCTTCACGACCAAGGTAATCACGATGGTGTGATCACTCACCTAGAGGCAGACATCCTGGAATGTGAAGTCAAGTGGGCCTTAGAAAGCATCACTACGAACAAAGCTAGTGGAGGTGATGGAATTCCGGTTGAGCCATTTCAAATCCTGAAAGATGATGCTGTGAAAGTGCTGCGCTCAATATGCCAGCAAATTTGGAAACTTCAGCAGTGGCCACAGGACTGGAAAAGGTCAATTTTCATTCCAGTCTCAAAGGCAATGCCAAAGAAAGCTCAAACTACCACACAATTGCACTCATCTCACACGCTAGTAAAGTAATGCTCAAAATTCTCCGAGCCAGGCTTCAGCAATAAGGGAACCATGAACTTCCAGATGTTCAAGCTGGTTTTAGAAAAGGCAGAGCAACCAGAGATCAAATTGCCAAAACCTGCTGGATCATCGAAAAAGCAAGAGAGTTCTGGAAAAACATCTATTTCTGCTTTATTGACTATGCCAAAGCCTTTGACTGTGTGGATCACAATAAACTGTGGAAAATTCTGAAAGAGGAGAATACCAGACCACCTGATCTGCCTCTTGAGAAAGCTATATGCAGGTCAGGAAGCAACAGTTAGAACTGGACATGGAACAACAGACTGGTTCCAAATAGAAAAAGGAGTACGTCAAGGCTGCATATTGTCACCCTGCTTATTTAACTTCTATACAGAGTACATCATGAGAAACACTGGGCTGGAAGAAGCACAAGCTGGAATCAAGATTGCCAGGAGAAATATCAATAACATCAGATATGCAGATGACACCACCCTTATGGCAGAAAGTGAAGAGGAACTAAAAAGCCTCTTGATAAAAGTGAAAGAGGAGAGTGAAAAAGTTGGCTTAAAGCTCAACATTCAGAAAACGAAAATCACGGCATCTGGTCCCATCACTTCATGGGAAATAGATGGGGAAACAGTGGAAACAGTGTCCGACTTTATTTTGGGGGGCTCCAAAATCACTGCAGATGGTGATTGCAGCCACGAAATTAAAAGACGCTTACTCCTTGGAAGCAAAGTTATGACCAACCTAGATAGCATATTGAAAAGCAGAGACCTTACTTTGCCAACAAAGGTCCATCTAGTCAAAGCTATGGTTTTTCCAGTGGTCATGTATGGATGTGAGAGTTGGACTGTGAAGAAACCTGAGCGCCGAAGAATTGATGCTTTTGAACTGTGGTGTTGGAGAAGACTCTTGAGAGACCCTTGGACTGCAAGGAGATCCAACCAGTCCATTCTGAAGGAGATCAGCCCTAGGATTTCTTTGGAAGGACTGATGCTAAAGCTGAAACTCCAATATTTTGGCCACCTCATGCGAAGAGTTGACTCATTGGAAAAGACTCTGATGCTGGGAGGGATTGGGGGCAGGAGGAGAAGGGGATGACAGAGGATGAGAGGGCTGGATGGCATCACCGACTCAATGTATGTGAATTTGAGTGAACTCCGGGAGTTGGTGATGGACAGGGAGGCCTGGCGTGCTGCAATTCATGGGGTCGCAAAGAGTCGGACACAACTGAGTGACTGAACTGAACTGACTGAAGGTATACCCTAGTTTGAAAAATACTGCCTTCAAAGTTTTATTCTGTAAAAGATCTTAAAATAGAAAATTCTTATCATATAAGAGGTCTGTGTTTGTTAATATTTTTTAATGTCATAAAAAGAAAAAACATACCCTGAAAATCCTTGCAGAGCTCATACTCTTGAGACCAGATCTGTAGTCACTATTATGATAGTTTCATAAACTAGACATTAGTTATTTTGCTTCCCAAATTGACTTCATTCTTTATGTAGTTTAAAACTGAATTTTCATGGATGACAGTGGCTCTGGAAACCATATTCATGAGGACATACTTTGGGAGTTGGGGGAGCTTAGCCTGGACAAGGGACGTGATAGGGATACATGGTAGCCTTTGAACTTTCTGAAAACTGTCATCGAGTGGAAGAATTCACTTGTGACCTCAGACAGAGTTTGCACAAAAGGAATGCAGCCTGCAAAATATGATTTTCTAACAGACTGTTCATAAATGGCTGCTTGGGAGGGAGTAAGCTTCTTACCACATTGTTTCCAAGTGGAGGCCAGGAAACATCTGTTAGAGATGATAACTGGGGATTTCTGTTGCTTCTTTCAACTAAGATTTTTTTCCTTTTTATTCAGATTATTCAGTGTTACATCTTATTTTCAGTAATTATAATTTATGTAGTGAATTCCCCCACAAAGAATTGTCTTCTCTGGAAAATTACCAACTAAACTTTTTGGAAGGTTTCCAGACTCTCAGTGTGGAGCTGAAGTTACCTTTGAACATGATCTAATTTTGATCTCTACTCTTCATGGTTTTATTAGTAGAGAAACATGTTTCCATCTGGCAGCATTTTTAATAAAGATTAATATACTACTCCTAATTATTCTCAATCTTATTAGGTTAGATTTCTAGGAAGTGAAGGGAGTACCATTTAGTAACATCCTCAAACATGTGCCTTTTTGAGTGAGTGAACTCTTATTTTTCTCATACTGATTCTTCAACCTTCCAAATACAAATTTTTGCTTTTGGTTTATATATTACTAAAGTTTTGATTTAGCAGTTAAAGCAGGTTAGTTTAAGTTTTGGTTTAACACCTAAAGCAGCTTGGTTTAATATTCTCATTGAAGAGTTTATTTTAATCTCTGAGACCATCTTTTAATTGGATACTTCTGTAGAATTTAAAGATGCTTGGTTTTAAGGACATAAATTAAGATATTCACAAGACATGTAGTTTTCTTGATCCTTAGCAAGTTTAATGTAAAAACCTAATATTAATAGCCATGAAACTGTGGTGATGGGATACCACTGTGTGCCAGGAACTGTTCTAAGCCTTGTGTTAACTTAATCCATGAAACAGCTGAAAAGGAAACTGAAGCACAGAAGGTTGTCTAACTTAGCTGTATCACACACCTGTGTGGTAGAGCCATAATAGAAATCCACATGGCTGGTCCAGAGCCCAAGCTCTTAGCCATTATGCCCTCCCGCCTCTCAGGGTTTGGGGGATGGGATAACTTTCAGAACACTGGGACAGCATTCACACCATTTTCAGCAAAGTAGTAGTTGGAATTCACTGGCACACTTCCATTGTATATTGGGTTCTTCTACCATTGAAGGGTCTTCCTAGTTGGCACTAGTTACAAAGAACCTGCCTGCCAGTGCAGGAGACCTGAGACGTGTGTTCTATCCCTGGGACAGGAAGATCCCCTGGCGGCAGGCATGGCAACCCACTCCAGTATTCTTCCCTGGAGAATCCTGTGGACAGAGGAACCTTGCATGCTACGGTCCGTAGGGTCACAAAGAGTCAGACCAACCAAAGCAACTTAGCACATGCACCGTTGAAATCTAGTCTCTATTGTACTCTGTATTATATTCCTTCCTGTGCTCTTGAGTGACTCTTTTAAGGGTTTTGTGTGTTTCTATTTCTGTTTTTCTGTTTTCAACTTTCAGCATTCTTAGAGTTGAATGAAACAGTACTGCCACTATTTTTCTTCCAATGTAATACTGGACTCTGCCAATATTTAAATGTCAAATCCCTACCTGCCTTAAATAACAAAACCCGTCCTTCTGTCTGTGACCCTCTCTCATCCCTTTCTTGATTTGCCTCCATTCTGTCTCCTATTCCTCAACCTTTTCTCATCTAGCATTTAAGCTTATTGACCCAGTAAAACTGCTCTTACCAATTCCTCATTACTTTTTTTTTTTTTTTTTAAACTAATTCCAATGTACCTCTTAGTCTTTATAGCTTGCCTTTGGGAAGCCTGGAACTTGCCTGTCCACCTCCATGTACCCCTTCCCCTTGGTGCTGTGACACCTTCCTGCCACATCTTCCGCCTTCTCTGGCACTTCCTTCTCAGTCTCCAGGTTTCTATTTTACTGTCTGTCAAGGATTTGTTGTGCTCTTACTACAGGATTTCCCTATGTTTTGGGGGGTTTTTTTGTTTGTTTCATCCACCTGTGTGGCTTTTTCCCCCTCTGTGTAGATGGCTTGCACATTTCCAGCCCAGAGTTCTTTCCTGAGCCTCAGACCCATATTTTTAGGTGCTATAGTTGGTCTCACTTGTATAACTTACAACGTACCTTAACATACAGATGTGAACTACCCCTTACACTCAGAGACACAGATATACACAATCTGTTTCAAATCCATGTTTCCTTTTTTAGGGAATGGTCTGTCTACCCAGCTATCCAAAGCAGAAATCATTTTCAGACAATTCCTTCTCCCTCACTAACTCCAGTTCCTCCCTGCCCTTTTCTGTCAAATAGCATCATTTTAGTTCAGGGCACCCTATGTGTCCTCAAAGGGACTGTTCTGAGAGCTGCCTAAATGGTTTCTCTGCTTTACTTCTGCCACCTCACACCCCAAAGTGATCTTCCTAAAGGGTGATCTTTTCTGTCTTGCTGAAGTTACTTTGAATGTCTGCAGTTTGCCTTTATTTAGGCTTAAGTCCAAACCTCTCCTTGACCAGAATTTACTCCATTTTCTCTTTTGCTGCTTTTTTCTCCTTAGTAAGTTCCAGTCAACTTTAAACTTAAAATCCTTTAGGTTTATTGGAAGGGTAGTATATGCTGTCTCTCACTGTGGGCCTTCATGCATATTTTTTTCCTTTTCTGGACTATTTTACCAGTACTCCCTGTGACCTAGCTGCTGCTAAGTCACTTCAGTCGTGTCCGACTCTCTGCGACCCCATAGACGGCAGCCAACTAGGCTCCTCTGTCCCTGAGATTCTCCAAGCAAGAATACTGGAGTGGGTTGCCATTTCCTTCTCCAATGCATGAAAGTGAAAAGTGAAAGTGAAGTCACTCAGTCGTGCCCGACTCTTAGCAACCCCATCGACTGCAGCCCACCAGGCTCCTCCACCTAGCTAATGTCTACCAAATTTTCCAGGTCCCAGCTTCAGTGTTTTAAGTACTGTGAAATCTTTACTGACTATACCCTGCCCCCAGCTATATTAGGTGAGGTATCCCTAATATATATGCTACATCCTACACGTGCCTGCGTGCTCAGTCATGCCCGACTCTTTTGCAGTCCCACAGACGGAAGCCCGCCAGGCTCCCCAGTCCATGGGATTTCCCAGGCAAGAATACTGGAGCAGGTTACCATTTCCTTGATTTTTCCGACCCAAGGATTGAACCAGTGTCTCTTGCATTGCCAGCAGATTCTATACCGCTGAGCCACCAGGGAGCCCATATATGATATATATACATACAGACATATGTGTATATAGTGTATATACCGGAGAAGGCAATGGCACCCCACTCCAGTACTCTTGCCTGGAAAATCCCATGGACGGAGGAACCTGGTGGGCTGTAGTCCATGGGGTCGCTAAGAGTCGGACATGACTGAGCGACTTCACTTTCACTTTTCACTTTTATGCATTGAAGAAGGAAATGGCAGCCCACTCCAGTGTTCTTGCCTGGAGAATCCCAGGGACGGGGGAGCCTGGTGGGCTGCCATCTATGGGGTCGCACAGAGTCGGACATGACTGAAGTGACTTAGCAGCAGCAGCGTATATACATGAGATTTGGTTTGTGGTCTTACTATTTGTTGTCTGTCTCCCCAGTAGGGGTATAGTGCCTGACACATTGCACACAGCAGCTGTGAAATAAATATTTGTTAAGTGAGAACAGATTACCTCTTTGAAGAGCACATTCTTTGAACACCTACCTAATTACTTAGAAGTTTCTTCTTTCAGTTGAGCTGCACCTTGTCACTTATATTTATTGGTTCTATTTTCTGTACCCTTGAGAACACACAGGGCAATAATTAGACTATTTTTTAATTTTTTAAAAAGTTGTACCCCATGTACAGTTACTATGAAATATTGGCGATATTCCCTGTATTGTACAATATATCCTTGTACTTTGTTTTATGTATCGTAGTTTATACCTCTTTAACGCCCTATTCCTATCTTGTTCTTTCCACCCCACTTCCCTTTACCTACTGGTAACCATTGTTCTCTCTATGTATGAGTCTGTTTCTTTGTTATATTCACTAGTTTCTTTCATTTTTTAAAACTCTGCATGTAAATGATAACATGCAGTATTTATCTTCTGACTTAATTTCACTAAGCGTAATACGCTCCAAGTCCATCCATATTGTTGCATTTGGCAAAATTTCATTCTTTTTTTGCTGTTGTTGCTGAGTAGTATTTCATTGTATGAGAGAGAGAGTGTGTGTGTGTGTGTATACCACATATTTACCTGTTCATCCATTGATGAACACATGGGTTGCTTCCCTAGCCTGGCTATTGTATTGTTCCTTAGCTTAGCTTTGCTGCATGTATCTTTTCAAATTAGTGTTTTTATTTTTTTGAGATAGGTACCCAGGAGTGGAATTGCTAGGTCATGTGGTAGTTATGTTTTTAGTTTTTTGAGGAACCTCCATACTGTTTTCCAGAGTGGCTGTACCAGTTTGATTTCCACTGGCAGTGTATGAGGGTTCCCTTTTCTCCATCTTCACCAACATTTGTTATTTGTGTTCTTTTCGATGCTAGCCATTCGATGCAAAACCATTCATTGTGGTTTTGATTTGTATTTCTCTAATTAACAGTGTTGAGCAGCTTTTCACATTCCTGCTGACCATCTTTTTACCTTGGAAAAATGTCTCTTCAGGTCTTCTGCCCAGTTTTTAGTTGGATTTTTTTTTGTTTGTTTTATGAGCTGTGCATATATATTTAGATAGCAACCCCTTGTTGGTTATATCAGTTGCAAATATTTTCTCCCATTTAGTAGTTACCTTTTCGTTTTATGGTTTCCCTTGCTGTGCAATAGCTTTTAAATTTAATCAGGTCCCATTCGTCTAATTTTGCTTTTATTTCCTTTACTTTAGGAAACAGACAAAAAAATTACTGCTACAACTTATGTCAAAGAGTGTTTGTCCTATGTTTTCCTCCAAGAGATTTATGGTTTCTGGTCTTAAATTTAGGTGTTGAATACATTTTGAGTTTGTTTTTGTGTGTGGTATTAGAAAATGTTCTAATTTCATTCTTTAACATACAACTTTTCAGTTTTCCTACCACCATTTATTGAAGAGACTTGTCTTTTCTCCATTATATATATTCTTACTTTGACCGTAGATGCATGAGTTTATTTCTGGGCTGTCTATTCTGTTTTATTGATCTGATTGTCTATTTTTGTTCCAGTACTATAGTATTTTTATTACTGTAGCTTCATATTATATGCTGAAGTCAGGGAGTGTGATTCCTCTAGCTCTGGTTTTCTTTCTCACGATTGTTTGGGGCCTTTTATGTTTCCATACAGATTTTAAAATTATTTGTTCTATTACTGTGAAAAATGCCTTTGGTATTTTGATAGGGATTGCATTGAATCTGTAGATTGCCTTAGGTAGATAAGTTATTTTAACAATATTAATTCTTCCAATCCATGAACACAGTATACCTTTCCATCTGCTTGTATTGTCTTTAATTTCTTTCATCACTGTCTTGTTGTTCAGTCTCTCAGTCATGTCTCACTCTTTGCGATCCCATGGACTGCAGGCACACCAGGCTTCCCTGTCCTTCACTATCTCCTGGAGTTTGCTCAGATTCATGTCCATTGAGTCAGTGCTGCCATCCAACCATCTCATCCTCTGTCACCCTTTTCTCTTTCTGCCTTCAGTCTTTCCGCCAAATCGGGGTCTTTTCCAACAAGTCAGTTCTTCACATTAGGTGGCCAAAGTATTGGAGCTTCAGCATTAGCCCTTGCAATGAATATAGAGTTGATTTCCCTTATGATTGATTGGTTTGATCTCCTTGCTCTCCAAGAGACTCTCAAGACTGTTCTCTAGCCCCACAGCTTGAAAGCATCAATTCTTCGGTGCTCAGCTTTCTTTATGGTTGGTCCAACTCTCACATCTATACATGACTGCTGGAAAAACCATAGCTTTGTCTATTCTGACCTTTGTTGGCAAAGTAATGTTTCTGCTTTTTAATACACTGTCTAGGTTTGTCATAGCTTTTCTTCCAAGGAGCAAGCGTCTTAATTTCATGGCTTCAGTCACTGTCCACAGTGATTTTAGAGCCCAAGAAAATAAAGTCTGTTACTGTTTACACTTTTTCCCCTATCTATTTGCCGTGAAGTGATGGGACCAGATGCCATGATCTTAGTTTTTTGAATGTTGCTTTCAGCTACCTTTTTTGCTGTCCTCTTTCACCGTCATCAAGAGGCTCTTTAGTTCCTCTTCTCTGTCTACCATTAGGGTGGTATCAACTGCATATCTGAGATATATCTTACTGATATTTCTCCTGGAAATCTTGATTCCAGCTTGAGATTCATCCAGCCCCACATTTCACATGATGTACTCTGAATAGAAGTTAAATAAGCAAGGTGATAATATACAGCCTTGATGTACTCCTTTCCCAATTTTGAACCATTTGGTTGTTCCATGTCTGGTTCGAACTGTTGCTTCTTGACCTGCATACAGGTTTCTCAGGAGGCACGTAAGAGGGTCTGGTATTCCCATCTGTTTAAGAATTTCCCACAGTTTGTTGTGGTCCACAACAGGTGGATAGTTAGAGGCTTTAGTGTGACTTCAGTGGACAGAAGTAGGTGTTCTTCTGGAATTCTGTTGCTTTTTCTATTGAGAGGGTAACAGGCATGAAGGTCAGGGGTGTCCAAATGGAGAAAATAGGCTGAAAGTCTCATACATTTTTTCTCCTTCTCTTAAGTGGCAGGAGGAAACAAACTCTATGGAAAAAATTTTTTTTCTTAAGCTATGCTAATGAAACTATGTATTTGCTTTGAAATTTGCCCTTCTTCAAAATGGTCCCACCTAAGACTAACTTTTCTTTTCTCAAACCTAGGGCTGATAATAGCTCAACAAACCAGTATTCATATCAACTGTTTTATGGCTAGGGGATGACATACCTTGTGCCATCCTATCTCAAAAATGCATATTGTGGGAGAGGGGCCTGGTGAAACTCTGTCAGCCTGGAAGTGTCTCTCTTACCTGATTAATAGCTTTCTAATAGACATAAAACAGCTTGCTAACACAACCAGGGGGGCACTCTCCATCCCCTTCTGATGTCTATGTCAGAAGCTTCTTCTGTCCCTTTTCATCCTTTAATAAAACTCTGCTACACAAAAGCTCTTGAGTGATCAAGCCTGGTCCCTGGTCCCGAAGTTAAGTCTTCTTCAGAGATCACTAATCTGACACCGTTCACCGTAAGCTATCTTCTTGGGGGCTCATCCAGGATATTCAGGACAAGGTAAGAACACTCAGAGCTGTAGCCTCTTTGCTTTATCAGTATACACGTTTTCTGCTTTACTAACTCTTCAGTGTGCTTGTGTGAATGAATGACACGCCCTGTATGAAACAAGTGATGAGCCCTGCTCTGTGATTTTGCAGTGCCTTGTAATGACTGAAGGCAGCCCCAAAAAGGGGAACCTTATTGGGGGTTTATTCTGAGCTGCCAATGCCAAGAGACACCCAACCTCCCTGCGAGGAGCGGCCACAGATGGGCAAAGCATGTGGACTGAACTTTCCTTTCTCGGTCACGTTTTCCTGGTCTCTTTGACCACTTCGTAATTGCCTGGGAAGTTAGAACTACTAAACTGTCGGACCACAGACTTTCAAGAGACCTGTGATCTGTGCTGTTACTGTGTGCTGTTACTTAGGTCCCAAACTTAGATTGGTAGTCAGGAAGTGCCTCGCTTCACTAGGAGTTGAAAGTTCGGAAGCTAGACGAAGCTCTAGCTCCAAGAGCATTTCTCGGGTTCCAGGTTACTCAGGAAGTACAGCGGGCCTCTTCCTTTGCTAACACTAGCTCTTAGTGGACCAGAGGAGGCTCTCCGGTGGCTTTTGTCCCAACTCCTTAGCTATTCTTTCTGTGGAATCTGTGAGAATACTGGTGTGATGATGCTCAGAAGGAACAGTTTGGTTTTATGTTTATACTGGTCTTATTGTGGTCAGTAATATACTCAGGGTCATGCACAGGCACTCGAGACAAATATTTCCCCCAGTGGTCTTAGCTAGGGAGGTATTCTGGAAGGTTACTCTGATTGCACCCAGGGTGGCATCAGAGGCAAGCAAGGCTTTAATGGTGAGCAACTGGACACTAGGCTGCGATGCCATCAGGTCTGCCCCTGGTGCATCCCCACCCCCTCTCAGTGGTGGAACTGGGAGGGACGAGTATGGTGCCTGTGTTGGAAGGGACAGACTAAGTCCGACCAGGGAAGGAGAGCTTTGGTGGAAAGTCTGTCTACACCCCCATCTAGAGCAGGGAGGGATGCCTCCGATAGAAAAAGGGCGCTGGTCGCTTTTTTCTCTCTTACAGATGGTAGCTAACAATTCCAGCCTCACTCCTGTGAACTGTATCCTGAAAAACTGGGATAGATTTGACCCCCAGAGCTTAAAGATGACATCCCTGGTCTTCCTATGTGATACTGCATGGCCGTGGTGCCCACTGGAGGACAGTGAACGGTGGCTGGTTGGACGGTCTCTTAAGTATAATACTGTTTTACAGTTAGACCGATTCTGTAGAAAACAAGGGAGATGGTTAGAAGTAGCATATGTGTTGCCCTTTTTCTCTCTGTGATACATGCCAGATTTATGTCCTAAGGGTATAGATTTGGGTGTGAAACCTTCAGCTCCCTCCTGTCCTCCTACTTTGCCCCCGATCCTGGGGCTCCAAACTGGGCAAACTGAAGGTCAGGGAATCTCCCCGGGAATGGTTGGCTTGGTCTCAGTAACAACCCAAACTGAGATTCAAACAGCCCAAGTAGAGGTCCAAACAAACCCTGTCTCAGTACGACCTCAGAGTACTCTGGTTTCAATAGAAACTCAGACCATTGACATAAGAGAAGCTCAGACAGCAAAAACTAAGGGTGAAATACAGGATGAGATGGAGAACAGGAGACAAAGAGAAAAAGAAAAGCAGATTTCTCCAATCTATCCTTGGGATCGTATGCGCAGAGCAGCCAGAGAGGCTGAGGAACAGCCGCACAAGCTGTTGCCTCTTCATGAAACACCCACCAGGAGAAATAATCAATCTATAAGAGTTAATAAGCCCTTTTCTTATCAAGAAATACAAAGAATCAAGGAGGAAGATGGTGGAGGAACAGGATGGGGAGACCACTTTCTCCCCCACAAATTCATCGAAAGAATATTTGAGCACCAAGCAAATTCCACAGAACAACTTCTGAATGCTGGCAGAGGACATCAGGCACCCAGAAAAGCAGCTCATTGTCTTCGAAAGGAGGTAGGACAAAATATAAAAAGAGAAAAGAGGTAGGGACGGAAATCTGTCCCGGGAAGGGAGTCTTAAAAAAGAGAGATGTTTCCAAACACCAGGAAACACTCTCTCCAGTGGGTCTGTGGCAAGCCTTGGAATCTCAGAGGGCAAAATTTATTTTCTCCGGGAGGAAAAATAAATAAATAATTAAAACCCACAGATTACGTGCCTAACAGCATTTCCCAGTGGTGCAACAACCCAGATGCTCACATCCCCCACTAGCAAGCAGGGAAGGGACAGGGAGAACCGCGCAGCATTGCTTACGATAAGGACCAGGCCTGAATGCCCTGAGGCAATCTGAGGGAACTCACTTGAGATAGAAACCCAGACTGTGGGATAGCTATCCCACAATTCCAGGAAAAGCCCTAACCACCAGCAGGCACGCTCACAGAACAAAGGACTGAGCAGAGCTAGCTGGCTGTGGACTGGCCCATCCCCCACTAGAGACAGGCAGGCGAGGGCAGCCAGAGCCAAAGGGGGCAATTGTGGTCCCAGAGAGGCATCCTATACCAAACTGCAAGCAGACTTCATTGCTAACCAAGACTTCTTGGGATTTTGGACGGTTGACATCCACTGAGAGGGTTGCAGCCAGAGATCAGCTTTCCAGAAGAGACACAAGGCGTGCCTGTTGTACACCCAGAAAACTGAGTGGCTGGGACGGGGGAGGGGATAAGTCAGAGCCTTCAACTGGGGGCAACTACGCGCGCCAAGGAAATGGTCACCTGAGGTGCTTGGACCTGGGACAGGCACAAAACGCAGGCCCAACTAAGTCTGCGCCTTTGTGGAGTACCCGAGAACCTGAACCTGAGGGGCTTAGACCTGGGAAGTGCATGCAACCCAGGGCCCGCTGCAGACAGTTCCCAGCAGAGCAACCTAGAGTCTGAGGAGTGTAGACTGGGAAAGCACACACCATGAGCGAGGGCAAATCCAGTGTGGCTGAATCACTGTGAACACACACCAGTGATATTTGTTTGCAGTGTTCCTCCTTCCCCAAAGCACGACTGAACAAGCAAGCCTTAAAAAAAAAAAAAAGTGATCACCACCGTGCCCCTTGTGTCAGGGCAGAAATTAGACACTGAAGAGACCACCAAACAGAAGAAGCTAAAATAAGCAGAGGGAACTGCTTGGGAAGTGACAGATGCAATAGATTAAAACCCTGTAGTTAGCACTGACTACATAGGAAGGGGCCTATAGACCATGAGAAGTACAAGCCGGACCAAGGAACTATCTGAAAATGAACTGACCCCACACTGTCTGCAACAGCTCCAGAGAAAGTCTTAGATATATTTTTACTATTATCATTTTTTAAATTAAAAATTTTTTATTTTATTTTTAAGTCCCCATTACTCCTTTAATTTTCATTTTTATAACCTACAATTACCTTGCCAAAAAAAAGACCCTATTTTTAAAGCAAACTTCATATATATATTTTATAATTTCTGTGACTGTTTTTTGTTTTGTTTGTTTTGTTTTGTTTTTGTTTTCTTTAATATTGTATTTTTGAGAATCTAACCTCTACTCAAGATTTTTAATCTTTGCTTTTTGGTATTTGTTATCAACTTTGTACCTTTAAGAACCCAATCTTCAGTACCCATTTTAACTTGGGAGTGAGATCACTGGCCTGATTGCTCTCTCCCCCTTTTGACTCTCCTTTTTCTCCAACAGGTCGCCTCTATCTCCCCTCTCCCCCTTTTCTTCTCTATCCAACTCGGTGAATCTCTTTGTGTGTTCCAAGCTGTGGAGAACACTTAGGGAACTTAATACTGGCTAGATCTGTCTATCTCCTTTTGATTTCCCCTTTTATCCTCCTGGCCACCTCTGTCTCCTTCCTCCCTCTTCTCTTCTCTGTGTAACTCCATGAACATCTCTGAGGGGTCCAGACTGTGGAGAGCACATCGGGAATTGATTACTGGCTAGCTTGCTCTCTCCCCTTTTGATTCCCCCTCTTCTCCTCCTGGTCACCTCTATCTCCCTCCTCCCTCTTCTCTTCTCCATGTAACTCGGTGTACCTCTCCAGGTGTCCCTCACTGTGGAGAAACTTTTCATCATTAACCTAGATGTTTTATCAATGGTGCTGTATAGATGGAGACTGAAAACCAGAGGCAGGAGGCTTAAGTCCAAATCCTGAGAACATCAGAGAACTGAATCCAGGGAACATTAATCGAGAGGAGCTCATCGAGTGCCTCCATACCTACACTGAAACCAAGCACCACCCGAGGGCCAAAAAGCTCCAGAGCAAGACATACCATGCAAATTCTCCAGCAACACAGGAACATAACCCTGAGCCTCAATACACAGGCTGAGCAAAGTCACACCAAACCCAATGACATCTCAATTTGTTACTGGACACTTAATTGCACTCCAGAAAGAAGAAATCCAGCTCCACCCACCAGAACACTGACACAAGCTTCCCTAACCAGAAAGCCTTGACAAGCCACCCGTCCAACCCCACCCACGGTGAGGAACCTCCACAATAAAGAGGAACCACCAATGCCAGAATACAGAAAGGCCACCCCAAACACAGCAATATGAACAAGACGAAAAGGCAGAGAAATACCCAGCAGGTAAAGGAACAGGATAAATGCCACCAAACCAAACAAAAGAGGAAGAGATAGGGAATCTAGCTGATAAAAAATTGCAAATAATGATAGTGAAAATGATCCAAAATCTTGAAAACAAATTGGAGTTACAGATAAATAGCCTGGAGACAAGGATTGAGAAGATGCAAGAAAGGTTTAACAAGGACCTAGAAGAAATAGAAAAGAGTTGATATATAATGAATAATGTAATAAATGAGATCAAAAACACTCTGGAGGGAACCAACAGTAGAATAACAGAGGCAGAAGATAGGATAAGTGAGGTAGAAGATAGAATGGTAGAAATAAATGAAATAGAGAGGAAAAAAGAAAAAAGAATTAAATGAGGACAACCTCAGAGACCTCTGGGACAATGTTAAACGCCCCAACATTCAAATTATAGGAGTCCCAGAAGAACAAGACAAAAAGAAAGACCATGAGAAAATACTTGAGATAATAGTTGAAAACTTCCCTAAAATGGGGAAGGAAATAATCACCCAAGTCCAAGAAACCCAGAGAGTCCCAAACAGGATAAACCCAAGGCGAAATACCCCAAGACACATATAAATCAAATTAACAAAGATCAAACACAACAAATATTAAAAGCAGCAAGGGGGAAACAACAAATAACACACAAGGGGATTCCCATAATGTAATAGCTGATCTTTCAATAGGAACTCTTCAGGCCAGAAGGGAATGGCAGGACATACTTAAAGTGATGAAAGAAAATAAACTACAGCCCAGATTACTGTACCCAGCAAGGATCTCATTCAAATATGAAGGAGAAATCAAAGCTTTACAGACAAGCAAAAGCTGAGAGAATTCAGCACCACCAAACCAGCTCTCCAACAAATGCTAAAGGATCTTCTCTAGACAGAAAACACAGAAAGGGTGTGTAAACTCGAATCCAAAACAATAAAGTAAATGGCAATGGGATCATACTTATCAATAATTACCTTAAATGTAAATGGGTTGAATGCCACAACCAAAATACAAAGACTGGCTGAATGGATACAAAAACAAGACCCCTATATATGTTGTCTGCAAGAGACCCACCTCAAAACAAGGGACACATACAGACTGAAAGTGAAGGGCTGAAAAAAGATATTCTGTGCAAAGAGAGACCAAAAGAAAGCAGGAGTAGCAATACTCATATCAGATAAAGTAGACTTTAAAACAAAGGCTGTGAAAAGAGACAAAGATAGACACTACATAATGATCAAAGGACCAATCCAAGAAGAAGATACAACAATCATAAATATATATGCACCCAAAATAGGAGCACCACAATATGTAAGACAAATGCTAACAAGTATGAAAGGGGAAATTAATAACACAATAATAGTGGGAGACTCTAATGCTCCACTCACACCTATGGATAGATCAACTAAACAGAAAATTAACAAGGAAACACAAACTTTAAATGATACAATAGACAGGTTAGACCTAATAGATATCTATAGGATATTTCACCCCAAAACAATGAATTTCACCTTTTTTTCAAGCACACACAGAACCTTCTCCAGGATCGATCACATCCTGGGCCATAAATCTAGCCTTGGTAAATTCAAAAAAATTGAAATCATTCCAAGAATCTTTTCTGACCACAATGCAGTAAGATTTGATGTCAATTACAGGAGAAGAACTCTTAAAAATCCCAACATATGAAGGCTGAACAACACGCTGCTGAATAACCAACAAATCACAGAAGAAATCAAAATATGCATAAAAACAAATGAAAATGAAAACACAACAACCCAAAACCTATAGGACACTGTAAAAGCAGCACTAAGGAGAAGGTTCATAGCAATACAGGCTTACCTCAAGAAACAAGTCAAATAACCTAACTCTACACCTAAAGCAACTTGAAGAAATGAAGAACCCCAGGGTTAGTAGAAGGAAAGAAATCTTAAAAATTAGGGCAGAAATAAATGCAAAAGAAACAAAAGAGACCATAGCAAAAATCAACAAAACCAAAAGCTGGTTCTTTGAGAAGATAAATAAAATTGACAAACCATTAGCCAGACTCAACAAGAAACAAAGGAAAAATCAACAAAATTAGAAATGAAAATGGAGAGATCACAACAGACAACACAGAAATACAAAGGGTCATAAGAGACTACTATCAGCAACTATATGCAAATAAAATGGACAACTTGGAAGAAATTGACAAATTCTTAGAAAACTACAACTTTCCAAAACTGAACCAGGAAGAAATAGAAAATCTTAACAGACCCTTCACAAGCATGGAAATTGAAACTGTAATCAGAAATCTTGCAACAAACAAAAGCCCAGGACCAGACAGCTTCACAGCTGAATTCTACCAAAAATTTATAGAAGAACTACTATAAACTCTACTCAAACTCATACTATTACTATAAATCCTACTCAAACTCTTCCATAAAATTGCAGAAGAAGGTGAACTTCCAAACTCATTCTACGAGGCCACCATCCCCCTAATACCAAAACCTGACAAGGATGCTACAAAAAAACTACAGGCCAATATCATTGATGAACATAGATGCAAAAATCCTTAACAAAATTCTAGCAAACAGAATCCACCAGCATATTAAAAAGATCATACATCATGACCAAGTGGGCTTTATCCCAGGGATGCAAGGATTCTTCAATATCCACAAATCAATCAATGTAATACACCATATTAACAAATTGAAAAATAAAAACCATATGATTATCTCAATAGATGCAGAGAAAGCCTTTGACAAAATTCAACATCCATTTATGATAAAAAACCCCACAGAAAACAGGAATAGAAGGAACATACCTCAACATAATAAAAGCTATATATGACAAACGCTCAGCAAACATTATCCTCAATGGTTAAAAATTGAAAGCATCCCACTCTCACCACTACTATCCAACATAGTTTTGGAAGTTTTGGCCACAGCAATCAGCAGAAAAATAAAAGGAATCCAGATTGGAAAAGAAAAAGTAAAACTCACTGTTTGCAGATGACATGATCCTCTACATAGAAAACCCTAAAGACTCCACCAGAAAATTACTAGAGCTAATCAATGAATATAGTAAAGTTGCAGGATATAAAATTAACACACAGAAATCCCTTGCATTCCTATACACTAACAATGAGAAAACAAAGTGAAATTAAGGAAACAATTCTATTCACGATTGTAACAAAAATACTTAGGAATATATCTACCTAAAGAAACAAAAGACCTACATATAGAAAACTATAAAACACTGGTGAAAGAAATCAAAGAGGACACAAATAGATGGAGAAATATATTGTGTTCATGGATCAGAAGAATCAATATAGTGAAAATGAGTATACTACCCAAAACAATCTATAGATTCAATGCAATCCCTGTCAAGCTACCAATGGTATTTTTCAGAGAATAAGAACAAATAATTTCACAATTTGTATGGAAGTACAAAAAACCTCGAATAGCCAAAGCAGTCTTGAGAAAGAAGAATGGAACTGGAGGAATCAACCTGCCTGACATCAGGCTCTACTACAAAGCCACAGTCATCAAGACAGTATGGTACTGGCACAAAGACAGAAATATAGATCAATGGAACAAAATAGAAAGCCCAGAGATAAATCCACACACCTATGGACACCTTATCTTTGACAAAGGAGGCAAGAATATACAATGGAGAAAAGACAATCTCTTTAACAAGCGGTGCTGGGTATCCTGGTCAACCACTTGTAAAAGAATGAAACTAGAACCCTTTCTAACACCATATTCAAAAATAAACTCAAAATGGATTAAAAATCTAAATGTAAGGCCAGAAACTATTAAACTCCTAGAGGAAAACATAGGCAAAACACTCTCCGACATAAACCACAGCAGGATCCTCTGACCCACCTCCCAGAATATTGGAAATAAAAGCAAAAATAAACAAATGGGACCTAATTAAAATTAAAAGCTTATGCATAACAAAGGAAGCTATAAGCAAGGTGAAAAGACAGCCTTCAGAATGGGAGAAAATAATAGCAAACGAAGCAATGGACAAAGAATTAATCTCAAAAATATACAAGCAACTCCTGCAGCTCAATTCCAGAAAAATAAAAGACCCAATCAAAAAGTGGGCCAAAGAACTAAACAGAAGTTTATGTCTTATTCCAAAGAAGACATAAAGATGACTAACAAACACATGAAAAGATGCTCAACATCACTCATTATCAGAGAAGTGCAAATCAAAATCACAATGAGGTACCATTTCACACCAGTCAGAATGGCTGCGATCCAGAAGTCTACAAGCAATAAATGCTGGAGAGGGTGTGGAGAAAAGGGAACCCTCTTACACTGTTGGTGGGAATGCAAACTAGTACAGCCACTATGGAGAACGGTGTGGAGATTCCTTAAAAAACTGGAAATAGAACTGCCATATGACCCAGAAATCCCACTGCTGGTCTCATGCACTGAGGAAACCAGAATCAAAAGAGACAAGTGTACCCCAATGTTCATCGCAGCACTGTTTATAATAGCCAGGACATGGAAGCAACCTAGATGTCCATCAGCAGACGAATGGATAAGAAAGCTGTGGTACATATACACAATGGAGTATTACTCGGCCATTAAAAAGAATACATTTCAATCAGTTCTAATGTGGTGGATGAAACTGGAGCCTATTACACAGAGTGAAGTGAGCCAGAAAGCAAAACACCAATACAGTATACTAATGCATATATATGGAATTTAGAAGGTAACGATAACCCTGTATGCAAGACAGCAAAAGAGACACAGATGTATACAGTCTTTTGGACTCGGTGGGAGAGGGTGAGGGCAGGATGATATGGGAGAATGGCATTGAAACATGCAAAATATCATATGTGATATGCAGGTTTGATGCATGATACAGGCTGCTCGGGGCTGGTGCACTGGGATGACCCAGAGGGATGTTATGGGGAGGGAGGTGGGAGGGGACTTCAGGATTGGGAACACATGTACACTCATGGCAGATTCAAGTCAATGTATGGCAAAACCAGTACAATATTATAAAATAACTAAATTAATTAAAAAAAAAAAAGGAGGATCTGGGAGACTATTTAGAGGACCCAGAAAAACATATTAGAGCTTTTAAGGGTATTACTCTGCTTTATGACCTTTCTTAGAAGGATGTGATGTATATCCTGGGATGAATGCTAACCCCCGACTCAAAAACTCGAGTTTTGGGAAAAGTGGTTGCTTATGGAGATGAATGGCTTGGTAATGAATCAGTAGGGAAGATGGAGCAGGAGATAGCTGCCTTCCCCACTGGGAATCAGGCAGTCCCGACTATAGAACCAGACTGGGACTACAACACGGTAAAGGAAGATGGGATCAGAGTCATTTTGTAGGTGTGTTCTTGAAGGACTCAGGCAAGCACATGCTAAGACTTTATGCCAAATTGGCAAACATAGAACAGGAGGAGAAGGAAGCTCCTGGTAAATTCCTAGAGTGAGGGAATCCCTGTGCAGATCCCGAAAGTGAAGTGGAAAGAGTGATCTTAAAGGATAGATTTCTCACTCAGTTTGCTCCAGATAGCTGCCGTAAGCTATTAGAACAGGCTTATGAACCAAATCAGTCTTTAGATACTCTGTTGCAACTGACTCAGTTTTTTATGGCAGGGAATATGAGGAAAAGAAAGAAAGGTAGCGAAAAAAGTAATGGCTGTCAGAGCTGTTCTTAAACAGCCTGAGAAAAATGCCCAGAGGGACCCAGGTGAAAATGGATGGGCTTGCAATTACTGTGGAAAGGAGGGGCACTCTCCATACCCCTTTTGATGTCTGTGTCAGGAGCTTTCTCAGTCCCTTTTCACTTTAATAAAACTCTACTATACAAAAGCTCTTGAGTGATCAAGCCTGGTCCCTGGTCCTGAAGTTAAATCTTCAGAGATCACAAATCCAACACTGTTCACCGTAAGCTATCACTATGATCCAGCAGATGCTGGCAACTTCATCTCTGGTTCCTCTGCCTTTTCTATATCCAGCTTGAACTTCTGGAAGTTCTTGGTTCATGTACTGTTGAAGTCTTACTGTTGTTCAGTCACTCAGTCATTTCTGACTCTGCAACCCCATGGACTGCAGCACGCCAGGCTTCCCTGTCCTTCACTATCTCCTAGAGCTTGCTCAAACTCATGTCCATTGAGTCGGTGATGCCATCCAACCATCTCATCCTCTGTCGTCCCCTTCTCCTGCCTTCGATTTTTCTTTCCCAGCATCAGGGTCTTTTCTAATAAGTTGGCTCTTTGCATCAGATGATGGCCCAAGTATTGGAGCTTCAGCATCTGTCCTTCCAATGAGTATTCAGGATTGATTTCCTTTAGAATTGACAGTCAATTCTAAAGGAACTCTCAAGAGTCTTCTTCAATACCACAGTTCAAAAGCATCATTTCTGGCGTGCTCAGGCTTCTTTCTGGTTCAACTCTCACATCCATACATGACTGCTGGAAAAGCCATAGCTTTGACTATACAGACCTTTGTTGGCAAAGTAATGTTTCCGCTTTTTAACATGCTGTCTATGTTTGGCATATCATTTCTTCCAAGGAGCGGGTGTCTAATTTCATGACTGTAGTCACCATCTGCAGTGATTTTGGAGCCCAAGAAAATAAAGTCTGTCACTGTTTCCATTGTTTCCCCATCTGTTTGCCATGAAGTGATTGGACCAGATGCCGTGATCTTCATTTCTTGAATGTTGAGTTTTAAGCCACCTTTTTCATTCTCATCCACTCAGAGGGCACACACAAAACCTTGTATACACCAGGACATAGAGAAAGGAGCAGTGACCCCCACAAGAGACTGAGCTAGACCTGCCTTTGAGTGTTTGAGTGTCTCCTGCGGAGGCACAGGTCAGCAGTGGCCTGCCAGGGGGAGGGGGGCTCTGGCTGCAGCAGACCTGGGAGGCTTAGAGTGTGGCATAAATCCTCTTGGAGGAGGTCACCATTAGCCCCACTATAGAGCCATTGACAGACGACCCACAAATCGCAGAACAATTATACCAAAGAAGTTCTTACACTGTTGCAAAAGTTCTAGGGCCCATAACAGATTTCCCAAGCTGGAGATCCAGCCAAAGGACTGAGAACTCCCAGGGGATTTGACTTTGAAGGCCAGTGGGATTTTATTACAGAACATCCACAGGATTGAGGAAACAAACTCTTGGAGGGCACAGACAAAACCTTCTGTGCACCAGGACCCAGGAGAAAGGAGCAGTGACCCCAGGAGAGACTGAGCCAGACTTGCCTGTGAGTGTCCAGGAGTCTCTGGTGGAGGCGTGGGTTGGCAGTGGTCTGCTGTGGGGTCAGGGGCACTGGATACAACAGTGCTGTCAGGAGTCCTTCTGAAGGAGGTCACCGTCACTGCCATTACCCTTGTCATAGTTTGGCCTCTGGACAAACTACAGGGAGGGAACATCAGCTGAAAATTGGATTGAAGATTTACTGAGCATGGACCTGCCCAGGAGAGCAAGACCCAGTTTTCCCCACAGCCAGTCGCTCCCACCAGGAAGCCTCCACAGTCCTCTTATCCTTTTCCATCAGAGAGCAGATAGAAGGAAAACCACAACCACAGAAAACTAACCAAGTTGAGCACATGGATCACAGCCTTGTCTGACTCAATGAAACAATGAGCCATGCTGCGTAGGGCCGCCCAAGATGGATGGGTCATAGTGGAGAGTTCTGACAAAACGTGATCCACTGGAGAAGAGAATGGCAGACCACTACAGTATTCTTGCCTTGAGAACCCCATGAACAGTATGAAAAGGCAAGAAGATATGACTCTGAAAGATGAATTCCCCAGTTCAGTAGGTTGAAGCCTAGCTTGAAGAATTTTGAACATTACCTTGCTAGCCTGTGAAATGAGTGCAATTGTGCAGTAGTTTGAACATTCTTAGTCATTGCTCTTCTTCAGGATTGGAATGAAAACTGACCTTTTCCAGTCCTGTGGCTACTGCTGAGTTTTCCAAATTTGCTGGCATATTGAGTGCAGCACTTTCACAGCATCATCTTTTAGGATTTGAAATAGCCCAGCTGGAGTTCCATCACCCCCACTAGCTTTGTGCATAGTGATGCTTCTTAAGGCCCACTTGATTTCACACTCCAGAAGTTCTGGCTGTACTTGAGTGATCACACAATCATGGTTATCTGGGTCATTAAAACCTTTTTCGTACAGTTCTGTATATTCTCGCCACCTCTTCGTAATATCTTCTACTTCTGTTAGGTCCACACTGTTTCTGTCCTTTATTATGCCCATCTTTGCATTAAATGTTCCCTTGGTACCTCTAATTTCCTTGAAGAGATCTCTAGTCTTTCCCATTCTATTGTTTTCCTCTTATTTCTTTGCATTGATCACTGAGGAAGACCTTCTTATCTCTCCTTGCTCTTCTTTGGAACTCTGCATTCAGATGGATATATCCTTCTTTTTCTCCTTTGCCTTTTGCTTCTCTCTTTTTCTCAGCTATTTGTAAGGCCTCCTCAGACAGCCATTTTGCCTTGTTGCATTTCTTTTTCTTGGGGATGGTTTTAACCACCGCCTCCCTATACAGTGTTAGGAACCTCCATCCATAGTTCTTCACGCTGTATCAGATCTGATCCCTTAAATGTCTTTGTCACTTCCATTGTATAATCATAGTGGATTTGATTTGGGTCATACCTGAATGGCCTAGTGGTTTTCCCTACTTTCTTTAGTTTAAGTCTGAATTTTGCAATAAGGAATTCATTATCTGAGCCACAATCAGCTCCCTGTCTTGTTTTTGCTGACTCTATAGAGCTTTTCCATCTTTGGCTGCAAAGACTATAATCAATCTGATTTCAGTCTTCACGATTTGGTGATGTCCATGTGTAGAGTCGTCTCTTGTGTTGCTGGAAGATGACCTTTGCTATGACCAGTGCGTTCTCTTGGCAAAACTGTTTGCCTTTGCCCTGCTTATTTTGTACTCCAAGACCAAACTCACCTGTTACTCCAGGTTATCTCTTGACTTCCTGCTTTTGCATTCCAGTGTCTTAATAGTTGTCTTACAGTTTTTCAAGCACAGTTTTTATTTCCTTAGGTAGTTTATTCCCAGGAATTTTATTCTTTTTGATTATAAGTGGGAGTATTCCCTTAGTTTCTTTTTTTTTGTTGTTAGTATATAGAAATTTAACAGATTTCTCTATATTAATTTTGTATCCTTTACTGCAGCCCATTCCAGTGTTCTTGCCTGGAAAATCCCAGGGATGGGGGAGCCTGGTGGGCTGCTGTCTATGGGGTCGCACAGAGTTGGACACGACTGAAGCAACTTAGCAGCAGCAGCAGCAGCAGTTTTTTAGTGACATCTTGAGGATTTTCTTTATATAGTATGATACCTGCAAGTAGTGTTAATTGTTTTTTTTTTTTACTGCTTCTTTTCCAATTTAGATTTCTTTTATTTCTTGTTTGATTGCTGTAGCTATGACTTTCAGCAGTGTTGAATGAAAGTGGTGAGAGTGGGCCTCATTGTCTTCTGATCTTAGAGGAAATGCTTTCAGTTTTCATAGTTGAGTATGATGTTAGCTGTGGGTTGTCATGTATGACCTTTATTATGTTGAGGTATGTTCCCTTTGCCCAATTTCTGAAGATTTTTTATCCTAAGTAGATGTTGAATTTTGTCAAAAGATACATTTGTGTATCTTTTGAGATAATTGTGTTATCAGTTTGTTCATGTGGGGTATCATATTAATTTTGTGGATATTGAAAACTTTGTATCCTTGGGTTAAATCCCACTTGATCATGGTATATGACCCTTTTAATTTATTATTGTATTTGGTTTGCTAGTAATTTTTTTGAGGACTTTTTCATATATGTTCATCAGTGATATTGGCCTGATTTTTTTTTTTTTTTAATCTGGTTTTTGTATCAGGGTGATACTGGCCTCATAGAATGAGTTCGTAACCATTCCTTCTGTTGAGTTTTTTGGAATAGTTTTAGAAGGATAGGTGTTAATTCTTATCTAAATGTTTGATAGAATTCACCTGAGAATTCTATAGGTCGTGTACTATTCTTTGTTGTTGTTGTTGTTTGAGTGGTGTGACACAGGTTATATGTCATATTATTTTTATTTTTTTTTATTAGTGATTCATTTCACTACTGGTAATTGGTCTGTTCATGTTTTCTGTTTCTTCAAGTTTCACACTTGGGAGACTATTTTTTTAGGGATTTGTTCATTTTTGCTAGGTGACCCATGGTATTGGCATGTAGTTCTAGTAATCTCTTATGATCCTTTGCATTTCTGTGGTGTTGGTTGCAACTTCTCCTTTTCCGTTTCTAATTTTATTGATTTGGGCCATCTCCTGATAAGTCCAAGAAAGATTTATTTTTTTCTACCTTTACTTAGCTCAGGTCTGGGTCACAGGGTGATTGACTGCAGAACCTAGGGGGGCCCGTGGCTAATGCTGGCTCATTAGTGGGTGGAGTCTGTCCAAGAGACCCCAGGCTGTTGCCCATCCACTCGTGGGTACAAAGGTCCTGGCTAGTGCTGACCTACTGGCAGACAGAACGGGTCCTGCAGTCTGGTTGCAGAGCCCAGGTGTCCCAGAGCTGTGTTGGATTGCAGGTAATCAGGGCTGGTTCCTGACATGGTTGGGTGTAGGGTCACGGGGGGTCCTGAAGTTTGTGTAGCTTGCTGTCAGAGCTGCAGTTTTCTTTTGGCTGGCGTCTGCTCCTTGGTGGGGGGCGGGGGGGCCTGGGTCCTAGGGTCTCTGGCTTGAAAGCCCTGGTGCAGGTCTATTGCCTGCTGCCCTAGTGGATGGAGCTGTGTCCTGGGCCGCCCAGTGGGCAAATTGTGCCCTGAGGATCTTCAATCAGCCTGTCTCCTGATGGTGAGGCTGTCAGCTGCTGGGCCTGAGGCATCCCAGCCTGACAACTGCAGGATGTTGGGTGGGAGCAGGGCTAGTCCTGAAACTGAAACTAGAGGGAGGGTTCCACAGTGGCGCCCGCCAGCACAGTGTCCGCCTGGCACAACAGGCCCTCCCAGAATGACTGCCCTTGTCTTCGTTCTCACGGTGGGGGAGCTGCATTGCCTCCTGCCTCTCTGGGAGACTCTTGTAAGTCTGGCCAAAGTTCCTACCAAATTCCTGCTTCTGCCCCGGGGTCCCGGAGCACGTGAGAGCCTGTGTGTGCCCTTTCAGAGTGGAGTCTGTGTTCCTCAGCCCTCAGGGACTCCTGAAAGGAAGCCCTGCTGGCCTTCACAGTCAGATACCCTGGGAGCTCCTGTTCCATGTGGGGCCCCTGATCCGGGGAGCCCAGCGTGGGGCGCAGACCTCTGACTTCTGTAGGAGAAGCTCTGCAGCCAGCGTTCTCCCATTTGTAGGCTGCCCACCCAGAGTTATGAGACTTGACTGTATCTTGACTCCATCCCTCCTACCCATCTCCTTGTGGTTCTGCTTTATCTTTAGTTGTATATCCTTTCTGGTAGATTCTGGTCTTTTTCATCAGTAGTAGTTCTGCAGATAGCTGTAATTTTGTGGTGCCTGTAAAGAAGCAAGCTCAGTGTATTTTTTCTCTGCCCTCTTGGCTGATCTATTAGACTGTCTTCAAGTGAATTAAGGGATGTGGACTGGGCTTCTGTTTCATGTACAGCATGGTGCCTGGAACTGAAACTCACCTAACTGTAGTCTCACCTCAGAGTGGAGTGGGAGGCTGCTGTACTTACTTGATGAACTATCCTTGTTAAAAAAAAAAAAAAGTAGCTCTGGATCATATATGCATTCATCCTCCTATAGGTTCATATTGACAGACCTCCGACATTCTCTTTTAAATAACTCAGTTTTTTTCCCCCCTAAGAAGCAGCTTCATGTACATTTATTTTTTGGACACAAGTTCAGACTCTTACATTTCTTCTTATTAAAACTATTCCAAATTGATCTGAAACATTATGCAATTGGCTGACTTGTGGGAAGATTTCAATCCTGTTATATTTGTTATTTTTCTCAATTTCATGATATCTACAAATTTTAAAGCATACCATGTTAGGCTTCTTGTTATTCAGTTGCTAAGTCGTGACCAAATCTTTGTGACTCCATGTACTGCAGCACGCCAGGCTTCCCTGTCCTTCACTGTCTCCCAGAGTTTGCTCAAGCACATGACCAGAGTCAATAATGGTATCCAACCATCTCATCTTCTGCCGCCCCCTTCTCCTCCTGCCCTCCATCTTTCCCATCATCAGGGTCTCTTCCATTGAGTCTACTCTGCATTAGGTGGACAAAGTATTGAAGCTTCAGCTTCAGCATCCATCCTTCCAGTGAATATTCAGGGTTGATTTCCTTAGGATTGATTGGTTTGATCTCTTTGCAGTCCAGGGGACTGTCTAGAGGCTTCTCCAACACCACAGTTCGAAAGCATCAGTTCTTCGGTGCTCAGCTTTCTTTCTGGTCTGGCTCTCACATCCATACATGACTACTGGAAAAGCCATGGCTTTGACTTATATGAACCTTTCTCGGCAAAATGATGTCTCTGTTTTTTTAATACACTTGTCTACTTTTGTCACAGCTTTCTTTCCAAGGAACAAGTGTCTTTTAATTTCATGGCTGCAGTCAGACGGCCTACAGTTAATTTTGGAGCCCAAGAAAATAAAGCCTGTTACTGTTTCCATTTTCCCCCCCATCTATCTGCTATGAAGTGATGGGACTGTATGCCATGATCTTAGTGTTTTGAAAGTTGAGTTTTAAGCCAGATTTTTCACTCTCCTCTTTCACCTTCATCAAAAGGATCTTTAGTTTCTCTTTGCTTTCTGCCATTAGGATGGTATCATCTGCATATCTCAGCTTGTTGATACTTCTCTTGGCAGTCTTGATTCCAGCTTGTGATTCATCCAGCCTGGCATTTCACATGATGTACAAACTCCAGGAAATGGTGAAGGACAGGGAGGCCAGGTGTGCTGCAGTCCATGGGGTCACAAAGAGTCAGACATGACTGGGTGACTGAACAACAACTCTGTATAGAAGTTAAATAAACAGGGTGACAGTATACAGCCTTGACATACTCTTTTCCCAATTTTGAACCAGTCTGTTGTTCCATGTCCAGTTCTAACTTTTGCTTCTTGACCTTCATACAGGTTTCTCAGGAGATAAGTAAGGTGGTCTGGTGTTGCCATCTCTTTTAAGAATTTTCTACAGTTCATTGTGATCCACAGAGTCAAAGGCTTTCGTGTAATGAAGGAAGCAGAAATCAATGTTTTTCTGGAACTCCCTTGCTTTCTCCGTGATCCAACAAATGTTGGCATCTTGATCTCTGGTTCCCCTGCTTCTTTGAAACCAAGCTTGTATTATATACATCTGGGAGTTCTTGGTTCACATGCTGCTGAGGGATTTTGAGCATAACTTCACTAGCATGTGAAATGAGTACAACTCTGTGGTATGTTGAGCATTCTTTGGCACTGCCTTTCTTTGGGATCGGAATGAAAACTGACCTTTTCCAGTCCTGTGGCCACTGCTGAGTTTTCCAAATTTGCTGACATATTGAGTGCAGCACTTGAACAACATCATCTCCTAGGATTTTAAATAGCTCAACTGGAATGCCATCACCTCCACTAGCTTTGTTCATACTAATGACTCCTAAGGCCCACTTGACTTCACACTCTCGGATGTCTGAGATGTAATCACAGATGAAATCCTTAGCCATTTCAAGCTTGTTTCTTCATCTGTGAATGGGGCTGATTATGCTTACTGTGAGGAATGAAGGTGGAGATGTTCACAGAGCAGCCAGTGCAGTTCTTGGAACATTGTATGTATTCAGTGTACTTTAGGTCTTATTAATTACTCACATCACTGACATCAGAGTTCAGCAGGAGTGAGAAAGACAGATACCTGTGTCACATCACTCAAAGCTACTCTCCTAGGTTTATGTATATTCATTAATAATGGTCCTGTTTTTATTTATTTTGCTCACCAAGACTCATTGGAGAACTTATAATTGCCTTTCTTGAGTACACTGTCTGACATTATTTATTTACCTAATTCTTCCCAACTCACCCCCAAAACTTATTTTTTTAGTGATCCATCCATCCAACTTTTTCCAAGACACTTTAACTACCACTCTTATTTCTTTTCAGTTCAGTTCAGTTCAGTTGCTCAGTCGTGTCTGACTCTTTGCGACCCCATGAATCGCCGGGCCTCCCTGTCCATCACCAACTCCCGGAGTTCACTCAGACTCACATCCATCGAGTCAGTGATGCCATCCAGCCATCTCATCCTCTGTTTTCCCCTTTTCCTCCTGCCCCCAATCCCTCCCAGCATCAGTCTTTTCCAATGAGTCAACTCTTCGCATGAGGTAGCCAAAGTACTGGAGTTTCTTTTAAAACCTCAAAATACCTAATGAATTCTACCTGGTAGGTAAGAGCATATGAAGTGATTTATTGATACTGGTTAAGATCCATTATATACAGGTAGAAACCATCAAAATTGTACAGGGAACGATGAAGAATATTGACAAAGACAGTTTTACAGACAAAATAACAACTGGAAAATAGTCTTAACATACACAACATGTAATTATGAAAAAAACGTAGAACACAAATTGTTCCACAAAATAGATTCCAAGGTTATTTAAAAGTCTGCTATGCAAACCTTAAGTTGAAAAATGTTCAATGGGGTTATATTGTTTTAAAAAAATTAAGTATAATGTAAAAATTAAGTTTTTTTTATCCCTTACTGTAAATGGGAGAGGAACTGAGACAACTTTTTACCCCAAATCTATACATTTTGAAAAATAATTTATATGTCTAGCACAAAGAAAGAAAACTGAGAATGTTTACAATTCTGTAAACTATGCCTTTCATGAAATGCAAACTGCATCATTTTTTTAAATTGTGCAATCAGAAATAGACTGTTCCCTTTACGGTACAATTGTACCTCAGTTGGCTTTATACCTGAGCACCAAAGCTGAAGTTCTAAAATGCCGTCTTGGAAAGCTATTCTGAAAATGAGCAAGAAATCAAAACTAGACTGTTACTATCCAGAGAATTAGGCACCAAGAAGGAGAGTGTCTCCTTAGAAAGGCAGTATTAACAACAGAGAAGATTCTGTTAATTAAGCAGCTGACAGATCTCCTTGTGAACACAACAAAGGAAATCCACGTAGGATGATCCTCCATAAAGTCCTTTGTCTTCTACCAGGAACTGTCGGAAAACCATTTCTGGCTGTTCTCGCTGCTTGACTATCGTCAGCTAGGAAGAAAACAACAAGGCAGCTAGTTATAAACATTTCCTGAATGTGGCTCAATTCTGCATGCTTCAGTTCCACCAGAATTACATGTCTGTTGTTTATGAGGCCTTGGAGGAGGATAGGAAAGTGCCTGTTACCCAGAGTGGAGAGAGGCATTGAGTACAAAGCCACAAAAATCAAGACATGTAAGTGGCAACAATGAAACACAAGCAGAATGCTGGAAATGGCTTCACAATGGCAGTGACTCGCGGAACCTTAAAGGACAGGGTAGGATTTCCTTAAGAATGTAGATTTCCTTAAGGATGTGGGAGTATGGTGTTAGCATTCTACTGGGGAACCACATGCCAAATACACAGTCCTGGATGGCAGGTAAATTAGCACACACTTCTAGAAGTCCATGGGAGGTGATGTGTTTCGGTTTTTGTAGGAAATGTGATTCAATGAAGCTGATGAAGAACAACTGGCTATGGTGCATAGCATTCACTAGGGGGATGAGGGAAACTAGACAGGGGGCAGCTGGAAGCATCTAAGGTGGGAGACAGTCAAGACCTGAATGAGGCAGTGTAGCTGCAAAGGAGACAGATGGAAAAGATAATGTTCTTAAACTACTGAAATTAATCTTAAAATATTCAAAATAATTTTATACTGATTACATGTGGAAATGGTAATATTTTGGATAAGTTAAAACCTTATCAAAATTGTTTTTCATTTTAATTGTGGCTGCTACAAAGTATAGAATTAATGTGCAGCTTACATTACTGGACAGTACTGCTCTAGAGGGAGAGACCCATGGGGAGGAAGCCCAGAAAAAGGTAGTTTGTCATGAATTCTCTCAGCTCTTCTGCTGACCCACTTACTCACTTGTATTTCAAGAAGTTAAAGCAAATAATCAGAAAGGTCAGAATTTGATATCTGTTGAGCTGTGTGTGTGGTTAGTGGAGACAGATGTGCAAAACACTGTCTCCATCTACCACCTGTATAATTAAGAAGAACCAGGGCATCATCTCTCACTTCCTTTTGCCTGGTGAAACCACCCAAAGTGCCTGCAGCTACCAGCTTCACACCCGCTACGCCGAGGAAGGCACATTCCGTATCGGCTGGGTGCAGCTACTGTTTCGGGCTGGCTAATTCCACATGGATAACAGACACACGTGACGTCTTGGCTGGTCCGTGCCAGGCCCTGGGAGCTGACACTGCAACAGCAGTGTGCAGAGTCATATTCCATCTGATGAGGGGAAAGAAACTAGCCCCTCCCATGGGAACATCGCCAAGGAGTTGAAAGTGTGCATCCTGGTGAGCCTGAAACCAAGGCAATTTTCTCAAAAAGAGAAATTTACACAAGTAAATTGTCTTCTCCACCTTTCCCCAGGTGCCGCTAGGACTCTACCGTTGTCTGCTATGGGCAACACCAATGTGGGTCTGGCCTCAGTGAGACAGCTCAGGCTGAGACTGGGCAGAATAAAAACACCATGGAGGGAAGGATTTGAGGCCCTAATTTCCTTAGAATTTAATTTTTCTATGGAAATTAATGGAAGTTCATATTGCTCATCTGGGGGTACTGCCATTCATTTATTTAGTTTTTGGTTTACATGTAGTGGTCACTGTAAAACCTTCTCTGATGTGTGCATCTGGCCATAATCTGAAGTAGGAAATAGAAGAGGGGATGAATTTCAACCTTGGAAGAAACTCATCTTTAAGGTAAAGGAATTAATGTCCTGCTCTGGCATTTGAGTCTCTACAAAGCTGGATCACCCAGCACTTGGTGGAAAGTCTCAGGGAACTGCATTTATAGAAGTGGTGGATATGGCGTCTTGACACGCTGGTAGTTTTCTCATGGATACACCACCCACGTCAGAGGAGAAAGTATATTGGGAGGGACTGGGAATCTGTGTGTTATTCCCCTCAGTGTTTCCACAGGGAGGGACACAGCTCTGTGGGGTGGGGTGGGGAGGGGAGAGAACTATAAAATGGTCACTGCTGGTCTCCCCCGCAGGTTCCTGTGTGCCCTCTCCGTGGAAGGATTGGTTAATCCAACTGGTCTAAATGGGATATTCTCTGGGCCATGTTACCAGTGCTTACAGAATTACTGTACTTCAAAATGCATTTTCTTCTTTCACATTGCCTGTTTCACAGGGCACAGATAAATGGCGGCAGTGATCAGGATGGCCCAGAAGGAGTATGCTGAATGAGAGAGCGCCATGGGTATAACTTAGGAGAACGCAACTCGTCCTAAGGGGCAGATGAATGAAGAGAAGCCAAAGGAAAAAGGTCAGTGAGAAAGAATCAGGAGTATGATGTCTTGAAAGCGGACAGAAGAGAAACATTGAGGAAAGTAGTAGTACTCAATCCTGTAAAGGGGTTGAGAATAACATGTCTTTAGCAGTTTGGCAGTTCAGGGAAAACTGGAGCTGGGAAGAAGGAAATTACAAGCAGTTATTAACATTGCAGGAAGCATGGTGGTAAAATGCCTGCTATGTTTCTAGTGTTCAGTACAAAGTTTGTGGGATAAAAAGGAAAAGGGAGCAGCATCTTGGAGAAGCAGCAGCTTCAAAGAAGGAAGATGTGACAACAGCTTGTAAACTGGAAAGGAGCCAGTGGGGAGGGAGTATTCTAGGAAACACAAGAGGAAGGAGAGATATTTTGGAGCCTGGAGAACCATGAGCAGGGCAGGACTAGAATTTCAGTAAAGCATTTGATTTAGGTAATCTGGGAATACACTGTGATAGAAATCTTTTTTTTTTAATTCTCCCACAAATGTAAGACTGTGCCGACAGTGAGCTCTAAGAGGGCTGATTCTCTGAAAAACTAACTAGCATAATCGAGAAGGTAGCAATGCCTTCTCGTTTGATTTTGCTATCCTTGACCCTTTTCTCCTCCTAGTCAATCTGGACTCTTTCAAAGATATAAAGACTCTTTAAGTGTGTTTCCATTTCCTTTGTATGATCCATTTTCAAAGGCTGGAGAAGAAGATGTAAAACCAAGTGCATGGACTGAACAGCCAGGCCGGGCCCGTGTCTGTTGTGACCTAGCTGTGCGCCCTGACCAGGTGAGCGCACTCCTTTTCACGTCTGCTAAGCAGCAACGGCAGCTGAGAGCCTGCGGGGGACCAGGCATCTCCTGGATTCCTTCAGCTCTCACATTTCTGGATTTTAGATTTTCAAATTCTTTGAAACCCTGAAAATGTCAAGGATTTTTTCAAACAGAGATACATTTGCAAGTAGCACATAAAAAAAATCATTTAAGCTAAAATTAGTATTAATATTATATAACTTCTTATATTTTATTTACTTATCATATTTGGCGACTACCTTAGATATTTTAATAACCAAAGCTGACATGACCTTGATAAGCAGATCAGGGAGCAGAGGAGAGGAAAGGGCTTTCTTTTTTCCTGGAAGAAGGGGTTACTGAGCACAGGGGTGATCACCACGTTTAGTCTGGCTCCTTCTCTGCAATTTGGGGCCAGCTGTGGAGATGCAGCCACTAGGACAAGGGTGGATCGTCCTCGCTGTGCATGCTGAACACTAGTTCTGGTCAATCTGTGTGGCATACGACCCTAAGGTTTCATCACATGTCTCCAGGGTGTTCAGAGTGTTGTGTGAAGAACATGTTTAGTTTGAGCCTTCTCTGCCATCTCTAGGTCCTGCCCTAAAACTGAACCCAAGTAGTGATGTAAAAACAGTTCTGGAAAGGTTTTGTTTACCCAGATGTCCTAGAGATTATAAAGCTCTTTATTCAACTTTCCAAAAGTTCTACTAAAGTTGACGTTTGCGTGCACGAGTATCTATCATGGTAAAGAACATTGATATAAACTGACATAATATTTATGTTTCGGGGGAACAATAGCCCCACAATGCCCTGGTTCTTGTAGAGGCCTGCCTGCAGCTGAGTGTCCTGCACAGGAGGTTGTACAGTAATAGACCACTGTCATCTGTACATTCCAGGCAATTCTACTATTGAGCTTCAAAAGGAAGACAGGGGTGAGTACTTGGCACTTAGCAACAAGGCATAATTTTCCTAACAGACATTTTAAATTCTTTTACTCACACTCAAAAAAAGCTTGGAAGGACTAGGATAACAAAATTTTTCAGAGATAATAAATCAAAAGCTGTAAAAGTCAAATTTAACAAATGCTTTTATACTTCTATAATTTTAAGCATTGAAGGAAAAGTCATTTCAAAGACTTAATAATATCAATTGTTTCTAAGTTAATACTTAGTAAGATAATCCATAGTTAATGCATGGTGATAGTTATTTTTGTATGTGTATGGTTGACAGGTAGGTAGGTGTACTCAGAGATTGTGAGTTTTTTATCAGAAATCATGTTATAAAAATATAGGACATGCATTTTAAAGTCTGTAAGGAAATCAAAACACTTGAAGAAAGAAGAAAATCTCATTTTTACCTTCATTGAATATGGCCGCTTTTGTTGGATAATACCCATTATCATTCTGAGTGTTTGTGAGTATGGATTTCCCAACTCAGGCAATAATGTCTAAATTTAAGGAAAATAAAGTTTAAGTTTCAGTACAACTTATAACATTTAGATAGAAGCAGAATGAGATTATTAGAATGTAAAGTTAAAAAACATCCTTCCACGCTGTTGGCTTAATTCATCTACCTAAAAACCAAAAATGTGAAATAAAAATGCATTAAAAATGATTCATACATATCAGCATAATTTGACACAAACAGTATATGATTGTTGCAAAGAATGTCAACTCACCATGATATTAATTCCTTTGCAAGATGGATATTTCAAGGCTGTGTTATGAGAGAAGGATATACCTCATTCCTTCAGTGGATCAGTGGCAGGATCCTAAGGCATTAACCCCAAGTGGAAAATGCCATCCAAATACCACTATCCCAACATTCAGACAAACCACCAAATGCTGACTTCTCAGAGGGAATGTGGCCTCAAATTTCCCTGAAATCTGGGTAATGGTATATAAAAGATAGCACCCACTGCATGCGGCCCCCGGAGGACATGAGAGATCTGGACTTAGATTTCTTTCATTAAGACAGTAAATGTTAATGCTTACTTCTAAGCAAGGAGATACCAAGAGCTAAGACAACATCTGTGAGTTAGTCACTGGAAAAGTGAACTGTCCATTTTACCAAAAAGTCACACATCCCAGGAAAAAATCATAGCCAATATTTTTCACAGGAGTTGTTTAAAAAAAAAAAAAAAGGGCAAGAAATTCATTATTTATATTCACATTCCACACCCTCTATGTATTCTCTTGACATTTAAGACTATTTTTTAATTTTATTTAAAAAACAAACATAAAATAAGTATACTTTACGTATATGTCTCAAAGTGCCAACTGCCTCTAAAAAGAAAGCAATATTTGTTTTTTTGTCTTACTTTTTGAAGAAGGTTGAGAAGAAATATGGAGACATAAGCACAAACCTAGCAATCTGTTGCTTTGTGGTGGACAGACTTTGGCTACTCCATATCTATATTCAACAAATATGCATTAACATTTATATGTGAAATTTAAATTTAATGTGAAATTTAATATTTAATATATGACATAAAAGGAGGCTTCCTTAAATTTTATATAAACATTCTTCATGCTCATAGTTCTTTGCCCACTGAACTTTAATTTTTAAGAAATTGCATTTCTAATCATTCTTAATTTCAACCACATGCAAACATCTTACTATTTCTAAATCTTCATCTTAAAATGAGCCTCTTAATGGATACCTTTAACTTCTTTAAAAAAATATTTTTACATTCATAATAGATATGCAGCTCTTTAAACTGACCACGTTATCTATTTAACCTGAAATTTTAATCCAGACTTCTCCTCCAGATGCTATGTGTCTACCTTCATACCAGAAATTAAAGCCTTAAGCCATCTGCCAAAACATGAGTGAGGACTCAGGGAACAAATTCTCTGCTGCATTCTGCATCTGAATTCATAGGGAATCCAGTCAAGCAGAGGAAGACAACCATCACAGCAGTGGGGCTCACACGATGGTTTGCAAATAAGGTATGCAGTCAGTGATTCTCAGAGTATGCTAGGAAAACCAGAAATTATAGTTTAAGAAGAACATCATTTGTGTTCATTCCACATCAAATCTAAAATCTCTTTTGAAATAAATGAAACAGAAGGGTGTATAACTGTTTTTGTGGGGTGGTCATATCTGTAGCTAAACGTGTACGACAGCTTCCAAATCCTTGTGAATATGTAGTTCAGCACCAGGGACGAGCCCAGAGCCTAAGACCAAACTCACTTCCCACCTCTGCCACTTACTACTGAAAGAACTTGTCTCTACGCCTCTCTGGAGATGTCTAGAAAATGTTGATACTAGTATCTATCTCACCAATTTGTTACAAGAATTAAATGAAATACTGTGTTTAAAGTATTTGGAGCACAGTGACTAACAAATAGGAAATGCTCTGGTAGTGTCAGCAGTCTCTATTAAAGTCATGTAATTTGGTTGTCGGATAATACTTTATACAAACAACTTTATGCTAGCTAAATTGTTATTCATTAAAACATGAAATTCTCTTATATAGAACTACAGACCTTATTGTTTTCTCTATAATACATGGTTGCATATGAACAAAAAGCATTTAAGAATTTATTACTGCAAAGCAAAGAAAAAAAATATACCTACCATATCTGTGTTGACATGTGCAAGAGATGGCACGTTAAAGATTCCTTGAATCAGTTCTGGTGGGCTGCTTACTCCCAACCATAAGAACATGTTTAGACCATTGGCCAAGAGGAAGATTCCTTCTTCTGAAAGACGGGTCTCAGAGCAGCGAATAGCAGCAGGTAACGTGGTGCTCTTGACATCCAAGGTGTGCTGCGAGGCAGAGGCGAGAGTCAGAAGGCCCTCCTGCTTCCTCCTTCCTCTCCTACCTTTTCCCCCTCCTCCCTCCCAGCTCACTTCAATGAGTCCTTGCTCTGCGCCAGGCATTCTAGTCATTAGACAGTTATCCCCACCTTGTATAGCTAACCATGTTTTGGAGGGAAGAAAGGACAGCAGATAACCTAAGTATATAGAAATTTAGAAGGTGTTAAGTGCTGTGAAGCAGGGCAGTGGGATAGAGCACACTGGTGGTGTTAGTTTTAAACAGGGGAGTCAGAGGTTTGCTAAGAAGGTAACATCTGAGCCGGGGGCCGTGGGCATTCCAGATGGGGGGCATCGGGTGTAGAGGGCCTGAGGCGCAGGACTGTCTCAGACGTTCAGGGGTCAGAGAGGAGCCCAGTGTGGCTGGAGTACAGAGAGAGAGAAATAAGATGAGTCAGACAGAAAGCAGGGCGGGGCCCAGGCGGGAAGCAGGTCGGCTTCTCCTGAAGTGGGAAATCCTGAGGTGTTCTGAGGGGCGGAGGGCCATGAACCGACAGTTATTTTAACAGCGTTACTCTAACTTCTGTGCCAAAAAGTGACAGGTGCCAGCAATCAGGCTTGTTAGAAGAGGCGACTCTGCTGGGAGTCTGGGTGGTGACAGTGGGCGTGGAAAGAGTGCTGACGGATGAGATGTGGTGGGTGAGGAAGAAGAGAGCCAAAGGGTGAGCGTGGGCCTTTGGTCCTGAGGAACCGGAAGGAGAGAGGGTGACAGACGCAGGGGGGTAAGACTGCAGGAGAGGAGGCCCACCGCGCTCGGGGGCGATGCCCGTCACAGCTCACGGAGACGGGCCCCAGATGCTCCAGCCAGCGCTGCGGAGCTCAGGGCGGTGCCGGCTGCGGACTGGAGCTGGAGCCTCGGCACAGACTGTGGCTGCTGGCCTAACGCAGGTCAGACCCCCGCAAGGCTGTGTGCGCAGACAGCAGAAGGGTCCCGGGGCCTGAGCCCTGGGGGCCCGCAGGGAAAGCAGAGTAAACCAGCAAAGCCAGCCGCAGGAGAGGCCGGGGAAGCGGGAGAGCAACCCGGGAAGCAGGTGAAGAGGGCGCTCTACAGGGAGAGACTGTCAGATGCCGAGCTCACAGCAGAGGACTGCGAGCTGCCCACGGGGTTTATTGACAGGTTGGGCACCGCGACTTCGGTCGGTCTTAGTGAGACGTCATGTCCGTGTTCCCCAGGGTCCTAGCTTCTCTGGCGGAGTCCAGTTTTATCCGAAAATCAATTATTTAAACGTACGTTAACTCTTCCTAATTGCACTACTACTGAGAGCCTGGGCGTGAGTTTTGATCCAGGAGTCAGAAACCACCCCTCGCTGTCCCAGCTCTGACCCCTCAGCTATAACCTGCTAGGTCTCGCGGGGAAGGAGCCTAGGCACGTCAGGGCTGTCTTCAGTAAAGAAGCAGAGTACATCACCAGGTAAATTCCCTGAGGGCGCCTGCACAAGGCTCATCAGAGCCATTCTGATTAAACGTGGTGACTCTCAATTAATACACTGTCTAAAAACAAACATATCTGTGTTTATCAACGTCCATACAGATATAGCAGTTGCCTTTCATGCCATAGTAGATTTCTTCAACTGAAGCTGGGCTTCCTGACTGTTCAGCCTGCCTAATCCGTCAAAGAGGACCTGTCTGGGCATGAGGGCAGAGACGCAGTCACCCGACAGCTCCGTGAGCTGGAGCGCCCCGCCCCGAGCCCGTCTCAGGCCTGCGAGGCACGTGACACCGAAGTTTCTGGTTAAGAACAAACGATGATTCTCTCCCAGACGTCTCTAGGAAATGCGCCACCACAGCACGCTTCCTACTTACTATGGGCAGAAGCTGTGGGTAAAAGAAGAGCTGCGAGTCGGCCACGCCCATGGTCATGACCAGCTGCCTCTGGTAGGCCCGCTCGTCTGTGGAGATCTCGGGTCTGCCGAGCAGCACGCAGTTCTTCAACAGGCAGTTCATGTACACCGGCAGGACTTTCATGGAATCCGGCAAAATCAGCTGGAAGAGAGAGACACTGGTTTCAGATGCTTGTGCTCTTTGCTGAGAATCAAGGCCCACTGCGCTTTACCTGTAAAAGAGAAACAAGATTTGCTCTCTGAGGTTGCAGAGAGGATGAAACGATAACCCAAGTGCAGCACCTAGAGCAGGGAAAGCAGCACAGGGCAGGTATTCAGAGAGCGGCAGGTGGCTATCATGCTCTCCAGGGCCCTGGAAGCTTGGCACAGCGTTCCTCAGTACAGCTCACCGCGGGGCATGCCTCTTACCAGCTGTATGCCTCGCGAAAACTCCTTATCCTCTCGTTTCCTCCATTTTCTCTTCTAAAATAATAGCACCTCTACTTCACGATCCTGGGGTGGTTAGGAGGATTAAATTGTTTCTGATTTGTGCAGTACTTATAGTAATGCCCAGCACACAGTGTCATACACACGTTTATTAAATGAAATGAAATGTATAAGTTATTTCCTAATCTCTATTACCAGCTTCTTTCTACCTCTTGAGTTCAAGAACAGCATTTCCAGCTACCCCTGCGATCTCTCTTCCTCTGTGCTCTTCCTGCAGCTTAAACTCACAGTCACAGACTCATCAGACACTGAAGGAGGACTGTGTCACAGGTTCTATCAACGCCTCAAGGCCTCTGCAGAGGAATAAGCCACAGTCCACATGCAGATGCCTAATGTGCACTGGGGATGATATGCATACAGACAGATAAACCATAATAAGGGAAATTCAAATTACAATGCCGTTCAATATATACATAGAAATTAAAACAGGAAATGTTTTGTGAATTTATTAGGTATGTCACTAAATGATAAAAGGAAAAAATCAAACTCCTACAATTCTACAAACATGTTTTTCCTCTTATGTTTCCTGTTTTAGATACTAGAGCTACTAGATGAAACCTGATTTCATTTTTTCTTTACCTTCAATTAGAACACAAATTCTCTCCATTCCTTTATAATCCACCTTTATAACCTTTAAAATCCACCTGTACCTTCTTCCTCTCCACCCTCTCTTTGGCTTATGTGAGCTCATTCTGACTTCATTCTAACTGCCTCCAAGTACATACCATAATGCTCCAAATAGTAACACAATTCTAGAAACATGAGTAAAAAAATTACAAATAATTTGCCTGTGTGTTTAACCTTACCAACACAGTTTTACAAATATGGCTAAGAATCAAGACAGACTGTCATTTCTTCCATTTATAGTAGGTCAATGAACAAAATATCCAAAAGAAAAGCATATACAGTAGATAATCTGCAAATATAAATATCTGGTCTATAAATTCATGATTTTTTTTTAGCTTTCTATTTTAATGATGAAAAAAATATTCCCTTAACAGAATACACGCTGAAAAGAAAATTTCCCTTAGGGCTCTGTTATTAATAGTATTTATTCCTCAAATCCCTTTATCATCGCTTCTCATGATCTTCTAAGTAAGGAATATGTAAGACAGAACTTTCTAACTGGTTAAGGAAAATATATTTTAGAAAAATTCTACTTTGCAGTTTGTTTTTCCTCTCAATTTTTATCTCCTTTCAAAAAAACCAAAGACAGATAAACGCATGTTTCCTCATATGAGGAAATGCTCTTAGAATTTCTTCTCTAGCATAAATTTTTTTTTAATTGAGAAATAATGTTTAACATTATATTAGTTTCAGGTATATAACATAATAATTGATACTTGTATATATTGTGAAATGATCACAATTCTAGTTAACATCATCACCATACAAAGTTACAGAGTTTCCCTGTGATGAGAACTTTTTAATATTTACTCTTGGCAACTTTCAAACATGCATTAACTGGAGCAGCTATGCTGTACATCATATCTCCATTACTTCCTTATTTTATAACTGGAAGTTTGTACCTTTTGAGCCCCTTCACCCATTTTGCCCACCCTCCACATCTCCCGGCAGTCACCAGTCTCTTCTCAGTATCTGAGCTAGGTTTTTGTCTTTTAGATTCCCCATACAAGTGAGACCATATGGTATTTATCTTTCTTTGACTTACTTCACTTATTTAGCATAAAGTATTTTTATTTGACAGCATTTGGTACTGGAATATGTTTTCAGCCAAAGAAAATTAGGATTAAAAAAAAAAAAATTACGATCCAAGGATACAGGACACAAACCATGGTCACTGGAGCCAAGTGGCCCCAGGGCTATTTCTGGGCTAATTACCAGTTAGGCATCTTACCTGTTATGGATTAAAAATGTTCTTAGATCCCCATAGAGAAGCATGTATGTACAGTTTTTAAATATTATCTTGCAATTCACTGGCTGTTTCTCATTAATCAGGTCATATTAAGACAGTTTAGAAATTTGTTGCCCTAAATACCACAAAGAGTTGAGCTTGGCCAATGATGACTCTTTCAGGACTAAAAAGTCTGATTAGAGGAGACTACAGAGGGCAGGAGGAACAGAACCAAGAATAAAAGTAAGAAGGAAATTTTGTGATGAAGAAAATTGAGTTAGAGTGAAAGAAAACAGTCAATGTTTTTGAGGTAGGGAAGGAAATGTGGTAATGGATCAGTACTTAAAACCTTTCCTTGCCTCCCTGATCTTCTCCATAAATAGTGAAATTACTCTCGGGAAGAAAAGGTGTGAGTGAGGAGGGAGTGCAAATTCATATGAGTCCAGTTTGAATTTGGAGAATTCTCTGCTTTGGGTTTTGAAGTAACAGATGTGGTAATGGAAAAAAAAAAAAAAAAGGGGGGCAAAAAAAAACTACTACTTTCCAGTTAAGGTGATGCGACTTACCTCCTGAAGTCAGTGTACTCCCATATGATGTAATATATTTAAGTTTGGGACAGTGAGTTGTTATATTTAATAAAAAAGGAAGCTACATTGCTTATGTAAGGTTAAAAGCTTGTTTTAATGTTGTTTTAAATTATATGTCTTAACCCAGCATCTATCCTATGACTTGCAGAATGGGTGCCTCCTTAAATTTTGTGCCTTAAGCTCCTCTTTTGCATCAACCTTGTGCTGGCCCTGGCAATTCAGTAAAAGCCTATCTCCTGAGGTTCAGTACATATAATGAAAGTACACAGCTCCTTAACAGTCTTGCTTGGACTAAGGAAACTTTGGGCTCTGTAGTATTGAATAAAACAGAATTCCTTTACAAATTTCCCCATGGAAATAATTTCTTGCAAGTGAACTATGGAAAGACCACCAAATTTGAAGTTATATTCTCTGAGAAAAACCTCGTCTAGCCATTCTGTTAAATAATGGTGTATTTTTAATATATCATTATTACTAACAGTATTATCATCTCTACATTTTCCCTACTCCCTGATGGGTATAGCTGAAATGTGCTAATGGAGAAAGAAAAATCTCCAGAAGAACAGGAATAATCTTTATCTACTTTTTTCAGAAACAGACTGGCATCAGAATGCCGTCACTCCAGAAATAAACTGTGCAAACAGATGATCTAGTAGTAAAGGCAAAGCTTATAACTTTAAACCAGAAGGAACCGACCAGTTTTATTTCTTCCCTTAAGCAGGCAACAGATTTGTTTTTAATGTAAGGTTTTTTGAATCCAATTGTTGTAGCAAATAAACTTCCTTAGAGCTCACTGGCTGTACCTGTTCTTCTTCAGCAAGTCCTCCTGACGTATGAGACACTCCAGACACAGAGCAATGTTGCCAGAGCTCCGAAACAGTGAGACTGGAGGCTGCAGTGGTCCTCGCTGGCCTGCACCCAGGAGCTCCTGGGAGGCTCTGTGTAGGATGCTCCGAAACGGGACTGACGCTGAGTTTACTGAAGAGGCAAACCCTCTGACTAACAGATCTAAGAGTTGCCTCTGTGATTATCAACAGGAGATGAAAGAATGGATGGCTACTTTAATCCTTCTGGACAGCAAAGGAATTTCTGTAAAAAGTCCAAACTAATAATAGTCTTTTAATTTCCTGCATTACCCAGATTATGAATTTGGCCCCCAGATGTATCTCTACTATTGTTGCTGCTGAAGGGTTGCTTTAGGTGGGGTTTCAGGTGTCACTGTGGACAAGAATTAACCAGAAAGTCTCCCACCTGTTGCTGTCTTCTTTGATTCTGGGTTCAGATGTTCAATACACAGCTATGAAAAATGGCATCTAGCTATGATGGGAAAGATTATAAAGAAGAGAACCGATGCAAAAATAAGTGTGGGCCTGAGGTTCTGCCTATTTTTTTTTTTTTTGTCTTTTATTTTCATGAGTCAGATTTATTTAAAAGGTCTTCTAAAATTTCAAGTTATTAGCCAGTTTTTTCCAAAACTCTTCATATCTATTATTAATTTTTTGTTTTTTGGCTGTGAGCATGGGGGTCTTAGTTCCCCAACCAGGGATCAAACCTATGCCCCCTGCAGTGAAAGCATGGAATCCTAACCACTGGACTGCCAAGGAATCCCCTAGTATTAACTATTAAATACAGAGAATTTCAGAATTTATAAATTTTATGTTTATAAAATATAGATAAATCATTTCTGCCATTAGCTCGTGTCAACTTTGATTGTTAATATATCCAAAAAGTATTTAAGCTTCCCCATTTCACAATGTAATATTCATCATCTACATGCAAAAGAAAACCTGATTTATACTGACATTTCTTACATATAATATTTTTTTGTTTTACGTAATATAGTGGCTGTCAGCACAATATGCACACACATTTTGAGGTTTCTGCATGTTGTAAGGCCACTAAGTTTTTTTCATGTTGGCTGTAAAAATACCATGGGCTTCCCTGGTAGCTCAGCTGGTAAAGAATCCACCTGCAATGCAGGAGAGACCTGGGTTCGATTCCTGGGTTGACAGCATCCCCTGGAAAAGGGAACGGCTGCCCACTCCGGTATTTTCGCCTGGGGAATCCAATGGACAGAGGAGCCTGGCGGGCTACAGCCCATGGGGCTGCAGAGCCTGACATACCTGAGCGACTTTCACACATAAAAATACCATGGTCCCCCAGTGGCACCCCAAGTGTTCTCGGCTGCAGTTCACCAGGCAGCATCTCAGTGCCCAGACAACAGCAGCCTCGGCAGCAGAGCGCGGCGTGAGCAGGTCCCTGAAGACAGCGGGTGACTTACCTGGCTGGCTGCAGAGGGACTAGCACAGTTCTTCCGGTAACAGGCCAACATGTGGGCAGTCTGGTTAACCAGAATTTCCCGAATGACCTTCAAGGGTTGGTGTAGAACGGCTTTAAAAGCTGTTTGCACAAAACAATTAAGAGGGCATAAAAGGTTTAGCTCAGAAATGGATCCCTCCAAATATAATCAAAGAACAAATTGCTATTATCTTCAGACCGCTCAGCCAGGAATAACAGCATTTTAAAATGTTAAAGTCATTGGGTAAGGCTCTCCTCTTGACTAAGTATGATGGTTTAGCCAGTGGAAAACAACAGCCTACCTATAACAAAAGGTGGGAAATCTGTCCAGATTCGTCCTCAGAAGATTAGACACAGGACTCTACTCAGAGAAAAGCAAGACCAGTTCACCATCTCTGATGTTCTGAACTCCTATGGGCTGGACTGCTCTTCCAAAGCTCAGTGTAGAATTTCAGCTGGGGTTTGGGGCAAGGAGGGGAGGAGCAGCCAGGAAACTCCACCTCGGGCCCCTACCACTTCCTAATTATCTCGGTAAGGCTAATCCAGTTCAGTCTCATGTGAGGGACCCTATTCTTCCATTATCTGGATGTGCCACAGGGCACACTCACACACCATCATGAGTCTCAGGATCACCTTCCTCAATTTCAACTCTGTTGCCCTGGGAAGGACTCAGTGTTCTCCTTATTTGTCTAGACTTAGAAATGCTGACTCTTATTCTTTACCTTCTGCTTTTATAAATTCCGAGTTTACCCACCAGAAGGCTACACAATCCCAAGACCTGTTAGCTACTAACTCGGTTTAACCCACAAGGCTGCCTGAACCACTAGGCAAGGTACTCTGCACCCCAGGATTGGCAGAGAGTTACCTGACTTGGCGAAAAAGTTGATGAGGGCGTCTGTCTCGCAACTCTTATACAGATCGGCCAACTGGGAGCTGCAGTTCAAGCCCAGGTTGTGAATCCGAAGTCGTCTCTGACCGCTGACGGTTGTGTAGAGCACGGCACACTGCAGAGGCAACGTGTTTGCTGGTTAGCGTGTCCACCCAAGCTAGCCTGGTCTTACTTACATGCACAGGACAGTGTGCACAGCTCCAAGACCTCTAAACCCCCCAACAGGCTTTTCCTATTACTGCTAAAGACTAAACAGCACATAAGGGAGGAATGATGGCCAGCGATACACTGGGTGTCCATGCAGCATTTCGCTGGTTTAAACTTAGGTTTTAATGGGGCTGTTCACATGCAAATACCTGCTTGCATTTCCACAACAAGGCTACACTTCCTAGCTTAGATTTTATTGCCAGGGATTCAGGTCCAGAAATAATACCTTCACATTATCATAGTCCTACTCCAGGCTCACTTCACCCAAAAAGAAACAGCTAGCTCTGGTGACAGGTTTTATACTAATGATAAACGTATACATTTTGGTAATGCGAACAAGTAACCATTTCCCCATTTCTGTGATTTTAAAGTACACATGAGTTACTAGAGTTCTTCCTCAATTTGATGTCTACCTCTCCCTTCTTTGAGAGTGATACTGTTGTCTGAAAACTGACCATTAGAATTTCTCCTGTTTTATGTCAAAGTCTCCATGGCTTCTAGTTAATCCTACTTGCTACAAAGCCATGTCCTGTGGACACCTGCTTCTGATATGATGACCCGCCTCAGCACGGTGTCCGGCACATGGCAGGGGTGCAGCAAACCCAGGAGGCTGGGGACTGATGCCTGTCATCTGACCTCAAGTCTGCGGGGTCTCATGCAAAGGCTCCATAGACATCATTAGTTAAGAGAAACTGCACAGGAACCAGGGTGTGCAGAATAAACCACAGAGCACTCCAATCTAGTGGCTTCCACCTTCAGAGAAACGGAGCTGGACTTCCTTATGGACAGACTGACACAGCTGATGGTCTTGGGAGTCTCCCCAATGATCACTGTCAGTAACAAATGAAGCAAAAGACAGGAGTCCGTTCTGAGTCACCTGAATCAAGGCTCCAGTGTCCTCACTGAGCTTGTCATCATGCTTGAACTCCACAGTCACGGCCTTGTCACAGTCGATGGCTGCCATCTCTACGTCGGTGGTGTTGTTCATATAAATGCCGCCAAAGAAGTCAGTGGCTCTGAAACCTGAGGAAAAACAGAAATTTTGTTTCTCCTTATTTTACTGTCCTTTTCTTTGTTGGCCTGTTGTTAGTTTCAAGAGGAAGCAATTATACATCAGAGACCTGAAAAACAGTATAAATGAAAAGTACCTGTGCTGGTACGAACCCGCATAATAGCATCAAATCCTATTTTCTTCTCAATATCATTTCTGAGGTCATTCAAAAACTGTTGGCTGTCCAAGTGCATCTAAAAAATAAAGGACGATCATGTCCACCAGGTGGCAGTAAAATACTGAAAACAATTCTTTCTTAAAAAAAAAATTCTGATTAAAACCTAGTTTATCCAGAAATCTTAAGGTTCTGAAAGCCCTTTCAATGTTATTTCATTTGTAATCTTTGATCTTATCCAATCCCTTAGCTAGTTTACAATGTAAGTATGTAGCTATGCAATTAAAAATAACTGCATTCATCAAAATAAAGATGATGAACATCTGTCACATTTGTTGGGGGATCACTCGTTCCCACTCCATGTTTCCATGTGGAGGTATACACATCAGAGGCGCCTCCTCACCCCTTCTCAGGTGAGGGCAGGTGACGTCTGAGTTTGGGACAAGGAGCCGGAGGGCAGAGCTCAGCCTCTTCTGCAGCCTCTGGGTGGGACGGTGGGGGCGGGCAGCCTGCAGGAGGCACGCATTGCCTGGCCCTCAATATTGGAGCTCGCAAGGGTCAGGGTCCACGGGAGACGCTTCTGTCTGCGCCCACCCTGTGCCTGGTGGTGTTTGTCTCACCACCAGAGATAGACACCACCAGATAGACACCATGGAGGGGAAAGGCGTAGCAAGCAAGTCCCACAGACCTGGGTCCCTTCCAGTGCTGACATTCTGATCACCTCTTGACTCAGTTCAGGCTTGGAAGAGGGGGTATAATGAACTGACCCCTTCAAACCATAACAATTTAAAACAAAGCATGGTCACTTTAAAAAACAATCTTAAATATATGGAATATAAAGTTTTATACAACATATAAACATTTAATAGAAAATATTATTTCCCTCCAACAAGGAAGCTTACATTGATATTCAAACCTGAGGCTGAATTGAGCTCAGTCTGTTGCCATAACTTAGGAAGCAGGAAAGCAATTTTTTTTTCTGTAATTTTTTTAAAAATTTCTTTTTGATTGAAGGATAATTGCTTTACAGTATTGTGTTGGTTTCTACCGCACAGCAACCTGAATCAGCCGTAAGTATGCTTACATCCCCTCCATCCTAAGCCTGCATCCCACCCCGTCTAGGTCGTCGCAGAGCCCCGGGCTGAGCTCCCTGGCCGCACCTCAGGTCCCCGCTGGCTAGTGTTTGACACACGGTCGCGTGTGTATGCCAGTGCTACGCTCCCATTTCGTCCCGCCCTCTCCTTCCCAGGAAAGCTATTCTTAACCACCGGTCCATCCTTTTCCATCGGCTCCAGAGTTCACACTTGTCGGTTGCCCACAAGGGGGCGCAGCTCTCTTAAGTTCCGAGAGGCAGGAGGAAACCCGGGGAACAGACAGCGGGCATTTACCTGGAAGCTGTTGTATTTGTAGAGTGTCCCCCCCGTGAGCTGAGGCACGAGCCCCAGGGAGGCCACGTCCACGTACTGACTGGGGAAGAGGAAGAGGGTCACGCAGCAGCCGTGAGCCACGCAGTCTTTGGCCAGAGAGTCGTAGACGTTGGTCTGAGGCTGGAAAAGTATCTGAAGAAAAGGACGCACAGAGGGGGAATGAAACCCACGGAACGTTTCTGTTGTTAGTTTCTACTGCGTTCTCCCGGCCGAGGAAGCAAACCGTGGTGTTCCCCAGGGTAGCGGCTGTGCGTCGAGCGCCTCGTGTGCCAGGCTTGTGCCACGTGAAGTGCACGCATGTGCGTGGTGTCATCTGACCCCCTGATGACTCCAGGGACGCTGACGCCGCTGCCCTCCCTGTACAAGCCGAGATGAGGCAACTTGTCTGGGGTCGCATGGCCTCGGCTGGACACCTGCCTCACGGCTCACCCTGCCCCCTGACTGGGTCCCAGGGCAACACCTCAGAGGGTTTGAGCAAAGCGTATTCTGAGCCCCAGGCACCTCAGGACTGCCGTCCTAGGGGGCTGTCCATCACTTTAACCCTCTACCTGACCTTTCTGCATTTTCTCCCATTTCTCCCATCCCCGTAACAGTCTTACCAACCAGTGTCTTACATGGGTTATACATGAAGAAGCTTGAGATTTTATCTTAATGTAGGTCAGATATCACTTTCCCTAGGAATATACCGTTTCCTAAATTATTTATAATTCACAATCTTCCTTACAATGTACAGTACCCTGGATTTATACATTTAACTTTGCCCCCTTTCCTACACAAATCACACATGCCCTCTCTCTCTATTCTCTTGTAAGAACTGACATGACATTTCAAAGGGCAGCTGTTTACAAATACCTTTTCTTTGTCTGTATTAATCATTTTTTTGTCATCTCTGTTTTTGAGTTTCCCTGGTGCTTCTGCAGTTGGCAAAGAGGAATGGAAGATGAACAGCTTCCCAGGACAGTCTGCTGCCTTTGAAAAATGAGAAAAAAAAAGACTTCAGTGGGAAAGTTTTATTGTAAGGGACTCAGAAAAATAAAATATAAGTCCTTTCTATGAGTCGAGCACTGTATACATCTCATTAATCCTCACAATAACCTTGTTTGTGCCTTATATAGACTGGGAAACGGCTCAGGGAGGCTGAGAGATCTGCTTCAAGTCAAACAACCTGTAAATGAAAGAGACTATAAATATGTACGTATCAGCTGCACTGTGGGGCTTGCAGAACCCACAGCCAGGACAGAAGCCAGGCCCCAAGCACTGACAGCACGGAGTACCAACCCCTGGACCACCGGGAATCCCCAAAGAGCCAACACTTAAATGTAGGTCTCTGTACCATGATGTTTTAAACAGCTGTTAAAATGATGTGTCCAACTAAAAATACTTTCTCCTTTAGGTAACACAAGTCTTTCAGAACTAGGTGAATCCCAAAAGTAGAAGTTTCGATTCCCAGGATCCTGATGGAATAGGAGCTCTTCTTTGAAACTGTCAGTAAACACAGATGACACCCGCAGTGCTACCCGAGGAGGAAGGCGCAAGGATGCAGTGGTGCTGCGGCAACATGAGACAGAGGAACCAGCTTTCAGGCAAGAGGACAGAAGGAAAAAAATGTGGGATCACGATGACCCTGTCGACCTGTAGTCCTTGGGAAGTAACAGAGCCCAGGTGGACGCCATGAACATCGACTCAGCACTGAGATTTAAAATCTTATTTAAGGAGCTGAAGCAGAAGTAGCCTATGAGCAAAGCTTACTGAAAGTAGTTAACGCGGGATACTGCCCCCATGCAGTCCTGCCTCTCTCCAAGTCGCCTGGGCACATCACTGCCTCGAAACGAAGACAGCTGTTCTGATCACAGAGGTGGCTTTTCTCCCTGTGATGCCTGAAGGCTTTCCATTACAGGATAAAGTCCACATCCCTTTATCTGGGCGGGAAGGCCAGGAAACAGTGGGATGTGTTGCATCAACATTTGCTGTGTGCAGCTCTGCCCAGACCTTCACACACATTTCTTATTTCACGCTGACAACCTGGGGAAGAAGGTAGGGCTACATGTTAAGGTCAGGAGAACTGAGGCCCATCCAGTCTGGCCCAGGTCACACAGCATGGAAAAAGAGTTTCAAGGCCCTTTGGAGCTGAGTCTGAATCTGTTTTCCAGTCTAATCTTCTTGCCCTGACCATCCCCTACACTGGAAGTTCTAACCCTTCCTGCTTTCCTGGAGTACACCATTATGCTTTACACACCTCTTTCTCTTTGCACTGTCCCCTCTGGCTGGAATACATCTCTCCCTTTCCGTGACCTGGAGCGGTGTGTGCAAAGATGGGGTTCAGGGGCACAAGCTGGTGTGCCCAGGTCAGCTGCAAAATGTGTTGGGAAGTTATTGCTAATAATAAGGTATGTGGGTTTGTGACTAACTTCCTCAAAAAGCAAATGAAGAGAACTCAAGGTTAGCCCGGTCCTAATGCGTCTCACCACGTGATATTCTGATGTGCTGTGTGGACTGGGTCCCAGCAGGAGGGTCCCCGCTGACGGAGGGGAGGTAACCCAAGCCCCGCCTCATCTTTGCTGTGGGACTCAGTATGAGCAGCAGTTTTACTGTTGCCCGAGACTTCTCTTGGAAATTACTGACAGACACAACATGAATGAGGAGGAGGGAAGGCGTCCTTCTTGTGAAGAGTGACGAGCATGGACAGTGGCCCTCCATGTGCAGACACAGCACAGGAGACGCAAGCTGTCAACACTCCGGCTGAGAGACACACGCTAGTTCCAATAACTGAATCCTAGTAACATTTCCAGTGATACTGATAACAACACATTCAAGGTTTTGAAATTCCATGACTAAATTTTTTTTCATTTTTGCCACTTTTACAAAAGTATTTTTTTGTCTTAATTCAAGTAGCATAAAAGGTATAAAACCTTTCTTAAAAGTCTATCTTTTCCTTGACTTTTCTTGCCTTACCTGCCCAATTTCCCTAAGGAATTTATTATCAAAAATTCTTCTATCCATCTAGATCTTTGCTACCCATGGAAGGATTGTAATTTTATACCACAGGAGTTAAGATCAAGAGTATAGTTCCTATCTGCATGGGTTTAGAATCCCAGCCATTCTATTAGCTAAATGACACTGGGCAAAATATTTAACTTCTCTATGCCTCAATGGGGCTTCCCTTGTGGCTCAGCTATTAAAGAATCCGCCTGCAGTGCAGGAGACCTGGGTTCGATCCCTGGGTTGGGAAGATCCTCTGGAGAAGGGAAAGGTTACCCACTTCAGTATTCTGGCCTGGAGAGTTGCATGGACTGCATAGACCATGGGGTTGCAAAGAGCTGGACACGAATGAGCGACTTTCTCTTTCACTTTCATGCTTCAATTACCTAATTATATGACATAGGAATCATCGTAACTATTATACAAAAATACTGAGAGAATTCAATGATCCAGGACATGGTGTTAATCATAATTACACATACATGATTGCCTAGTTAATATTACCCATTGAGTAAAATTCTGAAGGAAAAAAGATAAAGTATAATATTAGAGAAAAAAATTAAGAAGCCATATTTATCTTTTTTCTTTATATATATAATGGCTACTAATTTCAGACTTATAATTGCATTAATCCTTTAAAAAATCTTTGATAGGTAGCAATAAAAGAAAGAGCTCCTATGGCTTCATATGCTTTATGTCCCCACAAAATGTTATGTTTCTGCCAGAATCTGGTTGTGCTCACATGAGGGTATCATACAGGATTAGACGAGTGACACGTCATTCTCGTTATGATGGAGACAGGTTGAGGAGGGCTGACCTGGAGAACCCACTGTTCAAAACTCAGCTCCAGCGTCCTTTCTTCCGAGAGAGGTTTTCATCGCCTCGGCAGGGCTGCCTGCCTCTTCCTCTCTGCCCCCACTCTGCTTTGTAGGTGAGGCTTTTCTGGAATTCATGACACCTCATGTATTCCGCCGTCGTCCAGGATCTCTGGTCCAGCAGAAGGCAGGCCTGCGGCCCTCCTCGCATGTGTCTTCCCTGGCACAGCGCCCTCCCTGCGCCCACCTCAGGTCTGGCCCCTCACCCCACAGGTGCCCCATGCTTCCTGTGGAGGGCAGCTGGTGACACAGCATCTGGAAACCGAACTGAAGCGCTTATGAAGACGACTGAGGTGATCCCCGCGTCCAACCATGTATTTGAAGCATAACCGCCACTGAAGCGCTTATGAAGACGACTGAGAGGTGATCCCCACATCTAACCATGTATTTGAAGCATAACCGCCAAAGGCCAGTTCCCTCCAACTTTTTGGCTAACTCTGTTTATCTCGTTTTATGGGAAAGTGAAAGCTAACTCAGAAATCTGTTCTGAGGCCAACTTGAAAGACATTGCCAGCAATTCACATACGGTTGGGTTATGAGTGTCAGATTTTAAAATAGGTGCAGATTTTGAAAGATTATATATAAAAAAAAAGACATTAGGAGTGCAAGGGGCAGTCGCCATGGAAGCGTGTACAACAGAAAACAGAACTGGAGTGTGTGTGAGAACGTTCCAACAAGCCCCTTTGTATCTCTGTGACAAATCTGTGCGTGTTTTATGTCCATTTTTGTCTTCCGTCTTTGCTTCAAAAAGTTTATTACAACTAATTATATATAGCTTTGACTTGGCATCTATCCGATTGAAGGTAAAGCTATAATTCAAGCGGGGGAGTCTGGTTCTACAGTGTCTCCACTTGGACACAAGTAACAGGCGGTGCACGGTGCTGTCCTCTCAGCTTCTCCTCCGATCCAGGCGGATGAGATTCCGGGCTCTGGCCTCCTGGGCAGGATACGCTGAGCTGTTCACTGACCTGCCGCAGACCTGGACGCTCTAGAGGTACTCATTGCTCTCCTCCCCCACAGCCTTTTTTTGGGGAATATTAGCAATAAACATCATGTCTTGTATTACAGAGTTACAGCTCTTCTACACACTGTGAGCAACTTAGAAACAGGGACAGTAGTCCTAACACTGTCTCATAAAACACAGGCATCTAGTCCATCTTTGTTGACTGAAAGAACAAGCGAATGAATGATGTAGTCTCTTCAATATTTAGATACTACCCTGCAGGTTCTCAAAACTGTTAGCCTTCAGCCTGATAATGACTTCAAGCAAGAATTTTAGTATCCTTGTATATGTACATACAAATTTAAAGTGAAGTTGCTCAGTCGTGTCCAACTCTTAAACACAAATTTAAGTCTGACTGATTTTTAGCCACATAGGCCCTGAAAGATGATGAGATAATATGACTGTCAGAGGCAGCTGAACTATCATACACACATCAGACATTTACACATTTTTACACAAACACACAACACATTTATCCTATTTTTTCTTCATCCAAACCTGATAAAGTTGCTTGAGGCAGAAAGTATAACCCACAGACAAGCTCCAACTGTACTACAGTAGCTTCTGCTCTTATACAACAAATTATAATCACCTGGAATCTTCCTGGGAGATGCAGAAGAAACATTTTTCATTAATTTGTTATTTATAGCAATAATCTACTTGTAAAAAAACTTTTGAGGAAACAGACAATTAAAGGCACATCATAATAGAATTACTAAGGCACATGTAGAAATCAGTAGAAAGGTCAGGGAAACTAGAACATCCACCCTAAGTAGTAGTAGTATTTTTTATTGTAGTTAAGGCTAAAACTATGAATCAGAATGCTTATCACAACTGACTCTAGGAAACCAGCTAGTGAACCTTTTCTACACGTTAGAGACTGAATAATGTCTCCATTTCTCTACACAAGAAAGAAACCTTCTTCATTGTGTTCTTTCTTAATTTAACCATTAGTTTAAAGCATAGAAGACCTTTTCTGGTATCTCAGTGGTAAAGAATCTGCCTGTTAATATAGGAGACACGGGTTTGATTCCTGGTCCGGGAATATCTTCACATGCTGCGGAGCAACTAAGCCTGTGTTCCACGGCTACTGAGCCTGTGCCCTGGAGCCCATGTGCCACAGTTAGCGAAACTTGGGGTCGGCAACAAGAGAAGCCACTTCAATGAGAGGCCTGCACACCATGAGGGTCGCCCCTGCTCACTGCAACTAGGGCAGCAAAGGCCTAGCACAGCTGAATACACAAATTAAATTAAAAATAAATAAAAGCACAGAATGAGACGTTCAAGCATAGTTCAATGAAAAGCATTCTTAGTCCAAGTGTAATGTGAAGTTGGAAGGGTCAGGTATGCAATTTCCTGGGGAGCTAACTTAATGTGAGGATATTCTGAGAGACTGCAGAATGAGTAGCAATTCTTGATGCTGGTGGTTCCTAAATACAGATAATCAGTAAACTGTGGAGCTGATGAATCAGGATCTCTGGAAGTGGGGCCAAAAAGCTGTAGTTTTAAAAGTACTTGTCCTCTAAACACGTGACTGCACTGATGTGAGGCGGGGCCTGGCTGCCTCGTGGTCCTTCTGCAGCCGCGGAGTCCGTTTCAGGGCTGCGGCTGGGGGACATCCTGCCAGCAGGCACGGGGCAGTAACCGCCACTGACAGCATGTCCAACTCTGTCGTTTTGTAAAGGCAGCTCCTCATTTTCATAGAAAGACAGCTCTTTACCTTCCCCAAAAGGAGCTCATTCTACTTTGTGAGAATAGTGTACTTGTTAACTCTGACTTCTGATTAGTTATATTTAGATGTTTGTTTCTTCTCTTTAAACATCAGTGGAAAGGCATATGTTACTCTAACATTAAAACTGCAAGTATAATATAAAAATAAAAAGGAGATCAGCTGAAATGAATTGGCCTCTGCTAAAGGACAGGCAGCTGAGAACACGGGCAGTGCAGTCAGCGTGGTGCTGAGTGACCTCCAAGAACACCCTGCTCATTAAGAACACAGTGCTTTTCCGTCGTGTATCGTAACAACACACTTTGGACATGTGGAAAGCACGCACACAAACTGCTCCCTACATTTTTCTTTCTAGGATGCTTAGCAGCCTCTAGACCACCTGTGGACTGCAATGTGGAACCCACTGTGACAAGACAGTATTGTTCCCTTTTAGAAAAGATATATGGGGTTGAGCTGGGATGCTGTATGCATATTTTAATGAAGCCTATATTTTCCATTATGGATGAAACTTCCTGTGTGTGTGCACGCCTATCTTTTTAAAAATTTTATTTACTAGCAACTAAAGAAGAGCCACTCTGCTGTCTTAACTAACGATTTACTGGCTTGCGATTCTCCACTCATCTTTCCTCTCAGGCATGCGCATGTGAATATACTGCTACTCCCAGGACGAACTCTTTAGGGTAGAAAGACCTGTAGCGTCATGTATAACTTATCACATATCAGGAAATTTACGTATGAATTTCTAGACACCTTTTTGGAGGAGAGAATAACAACAACTGCAGAACTTTCAAACTGAAACAGATATTTGTCTTTAGCAGTGTGGAATAAAATAGGAATTCCTAAAGTCTTTCTGTAGCCCAAACAATGATCACTGCTGGCTTCCACGGGGTGAAACTTAACATCTCCAAATAGCTTTCGGATATAAAATTTATCTTTAACTTTACATTAAATTAACATGTATTGAGGCTTTTTGAGGGATATCTGCAGGTCTTTGATCTCATCAGTAAATATTATGAAGATCAAAAAACCCAGACAAGCATCTATACTGGAACCAGACTAAAACGTCTGGACACAAAACCTATGTGGAAGTAGTTCATAAACTTAATTCTGTAGGGTTGTTGTTGCTGTTTGTTATTATTGCTAGCCATTTTATTTTAAAAAATTAATTTAAGTGTAACTTTAATAATAAGATTAAAAAACCAATTTCAGGAACTCGCTGTCTAGGCCAAAGGTGACTCCTGTGCTAAGGTAATCATGATTAAGAGTGAAGCACTTTCCAACCATTCCGCCTTCCTAAAATCACTGCCTTTATTACTACGACAATGAGCAGAGTCACTTGGTCCCAGCTTCCCAACCAGAGACGTGCCAGCCCCACACCCGCTGGCATTCGGGAAGGCCCGGCAGCATTTGCTTCTGTCACTGACTGTCACGACTTGGCCCCTGCATGTTTGAAAACCCCAAGGAAGGAGAGAAATGGGGGGTTTTCCTCTTCATATCTGGTAGTTCAGATGTCGTTGCAATAATTTAAAAATAGATCACATAAAGTTCATATGAAAGCCAAAGGGAGGAGCTAAACTGGAAACCCGACAGAATCGGCTGCTCGGATGCTAACAGCACTGGAATGTAAACGCTGGGGGTGAGCTGCGGTCTGGCCATTTCCTCCCGAGATTCGTGGGGAAGTGGGGAACAGCCTCCAGCAAGCTGCATGTTTTAATGAAGGCTGTGTTTTGTTTCATGGATGAAACTTACCGTGTGTGTGTCATTTTTAAAGTTTATTTACTACCAACCAAAAGTGGCTTCTGCTCACCTTTAGGGCTTCCATGCCAGCCTGGATGACAGGGGCAAAGACGGTCTCATTTTCATTAGAGTCTGCAAACATCTCTGGGATCTGATCCAATAAACTGTAAGAAATGAGCAAAAGGCTTTAAATACGTTGCATATTTATAACAAACATCAAGAAGTAACTCACCAACACATCAAGGCTAAAGACATGCAGCGTCTATTTTACACTGAACACCTGGGGGTGAATTTCACAGGTCCCTCCTCAGGATGATATCCTGGCACGGTTTGGCACCAAAATTCATGACTTGGTTGGAAAATTTACAAAAATCACGCTCTTTATAAATGTCACTTTTCTATTTACCACATTTCTGATCTCTTAGACCATGAATTATAGAACAGTGGCTACATCATCAGTGAAAATGCTCACCCATGCACAGGAAATAACTCCTGGGCTGCCTTTCCAGCAAAGAGAAGGGACGGACAGGCTGAGTGTGAGTACTCACACTCACACGGCTGAGTGTGAGAACTAAAACACTCCTCATTTTTAGATACTGGTCTACACTGAGAAGAGACAGACCTAACAGAGAGTTTTATAATCCATGTGTTAAAACCCCCCTTACTAATGACAAAACAAAACATATGTGATTGAATCAAGACATGAACGAACAGACAAGTGATCCAGGTCTAAATTATAAAGCACTTGGTACTTGCTTGTGAATCACAGATTGAGATTCTTGATAGCTGACAAGGAAGCCATCCAACAGAGGAACAAAGACCTCGCTAACGTCGGTCACCACCATCATCTGAGGCTGGGCCAAATTACTCTTCACATTGAAGAAATGCAGCACTTTGTTATACGTGATAAAACCAACTCGAATTGCAGAAGTTTCTTCTTGATCTTCCCTGTGAGAGAGGGGGGAAAAAAAAAGTTTGAGGCTCTTTCATAAATTTATGAGAGAGAGGTTTCTATGAGAAATTCAGTAAGGAATTTAAACTAAATTCAGTAAGGAATTCCATAAAATATATGGAAGATATGTTTAAAGTTTTGTTATCATTTATCAGATGTAGATAATACTGAGTCACAGTGGTGGGGTGGGAGATATTTCAAAACTAAGTAAATTGATAAAGAAAAAAAATTCTCAAAAACCTAGGTAAAAAAAAAAGATAGTGAATTTATTTGTATTTTTCTAACATATTTATTCTCAAGCCATAGCAATTACAAAGTATTCCACCCCCACCATCATAAACAAGCTAGGCTTATTACATTCTTTATAAACAAAGCTCTCAGAAGTCACTAGAGGGTCAGAGTAACAGATGGAATATCTGAAGAGAAACACACATTCAGATGACAAACAAGACAGCTATTTTATCAAGAAAGGACCTGCTCCTCTCCTGTGACTCGTCTTACCCATTCTCAAGACTCAACAGGAGATGGGCTAGATTTTGAAAGTTATATACCATACAATGGAGAAGGAAATGGCAATTCGCTCCACTATTCCTGCCTGGAGAATCCCACGGGCAGAGAAGACTGGCGGGCTACAGTCCTTAGGGTCACAAGAGTTGGACACGACTTGGCGACTAACCCACCATGCCATATAAACAAACACACAGAACAACACGTAAAACAACCACATGTACGGACTGACGATGAAATTACCAGGGAACCGTTTGTGATACTCACAACCAGCCAGTAAAAGCAATACAGGCTACAGAACTGCAACAGAGAGTTTAAAATTTTTGCAGAATCCCAGGACAAGGCTCTGCTCTTCCCGAAAGGAGTATACAGGTATGAATCTTCTCACTCAAGTCTGTACTGAGTAAATTCAGAGTTGAGCGGTCTGGACTCCAGTGTTTTCCTCTTTCTCTTTCCCCCTCCTGCTTCCACACCCCTTTCTAAAATAAGACACCTGGACGCCACTGATGCTCTTACTAATAATCAGCGGTGGACATAACACGGTGCTCAGGGACGGTGTGAAAGCTACAGAACACGGATGCCACTTTCTCTGACCCTTCGATTTCAGTAAAACTTACTCTTCTCAGGGAGCAGCTTGTTTGAAAAAGCTCCTAGTGTGCTCGGTTTGCAAACTTTGCACCTGGCCTGAAGAGTTACTTGAGTCCAAGAGAAAGGGAACTGGAATGATGTGAAGTTCCAGCTGCTGGTCCCACCGTGGACATTCCAGCTTCCTTGATGTTTCAGAAGAGTACAGGCTGACTCTCGACTTTAAACCCTCTTCTATTTTTCTGTTTACTTTGCTGACGGCATTTGCTCTTCACTGTGGCCTTGATAAATGAGGGGGCAGTTGAAATAGATCCTTATAATGTCTTCCAGAAGCACTTGGTAAATGTTTGTATTCTGGACTCTTGCAACATTTTTAGAAATGGGAATCCTTACCTTTTGTAACTACACATACACAGACTCTCTCTCACACACACATCCCCTCCACACCCCAAACTGTATGACCTCAGGCAACCATGACTATACTATGCAGCGTCCATGTTCCCCTCTTCTTTCCCTTTTCGTTAGAATCCTATTCCTCAAGGCCAAGCACAAGTCCTCCTTCCGTGAAACTTCCCCTGACGCCACCAACCAGAACTTAACTTCCTATGACTCCTTCTCAGTTGGCTCTTGGTAGATAGTGTCTTTCAGTTAACATTTCCCGAATCCTTGACTATAAACCAATAAAGGTCAGGGCTCAAGGCTTACGCTCTCTGCTCTGAGGGTCTAGCACACCGTGGGGAATTAGAGGTCTTGTTGAGGACGATTATCATGACGGTGAAACACGTGTTTGGGATGGCAGGTTAGAGCCCAGACTGATAAACTGATTGTATCTTTTCCCAACTTCAGGGGAGTGATGTTGCGTTGGTAGCTTAAAATCAGCCTCCTGGAAGTATTTACACTACAGGAATGAGCAAACAATGCAAATAAAGCCTTTGCTTATTTCAGAGCAGTTTTCCAGCACACCATTGGTTAAGCTCCTATTTCCCAGTGAACCTTGTATTACATAAGAGTAACATGTCCAGCAAATCATGAAGGGTACTTATTCTCTTTTAATAGTTAACTTGGAGTCAGCCAAGGCAAAAGACACAAAAATTATAGAGAAGAATCTGGATTTCTATTCCCCATTGGATTTGGACATTTTTAGTGATGGGAAAAGAGTATCCTGGGATTCATAGGTTCACTTAAATTCTAATTAACATTTTTTATAAATATCTAATCAGGACATCTCACATTATTACAAAATAGTAGGAGTAGTGTTTTTACTGGAACAGTTGTTTTTAAATTTGAGAAACAAAGAACTATGCTAAAATTTTCTTTTTCAGCAGGATAGCTGCCTTGATAAACCATATCCACAAGAAAATGGAATCTGTCTCTCCTTCATATTAATTCTATACAAATTCTGTAAAGTTATAGACAGGATATCATAAAGAACAACGTGGTTTGTTCCCTTTTTCAATGACCCTTTCCCTCAACACTCGCCCCTATTATTATGGAATGAATCTGACAGAGCAACACCGAAGATATCAAGTAACCTGAAGAACTAGAATATTCCAAAATCAAGCATTTTGAACATATTAGCTACACCAGCATTAGACACAAACAACTCAGAAAGAAAGCCAAGAGTTTGGGGTGAATAACAAGTAAAACATTTCAAATCTTTTCTGTCCTTTTCTGGAAAAGTCAGACAGAGAAGTCTGTCACCCTGGCCGTACCAAAGACTCAAATTCAAAGTTCAATAGTAAGGAACGGGCTTTCCCTTCTCAAAAGACTAGCTGAGAGGTGAACATACCTTGGACATTTGTGGTGGTGGTGGTTTAGCTGCTAAGTCACATCCGACTCTTGCAACTCCCTGGACTGTAGCTGCCATGCTCCTCTGTCCGTAGGATTCCCCAGGCAAGAACACTGGAGTGGGTTGCCACTCCCTTCTCCAGGGGATCTTCCTGACCCAGGGATTGAACCCATGTCTCCTGCGTTGCAGGCAGATTCTTTACCACTGAGCCCCCAGGGAAGACCCGACTTAGACATTAACCAAGACTTATTCTAAAGGAGATCAGCCCTGGGATTTCTTTGGAAGGACTGATGCTGAAGCTGAAACTCCAGTACTTTGGCCACCTCATGCGAAGAGTTGACTCATTGGAAAAGAGCCTGATGCTGGGAGGGCTTGGGGGCAGGAGGAGAAGGGGACGACAGAGGATGAGATGGTTGGATGGCATCACTGACTCGATGGATGTGAGTCTGGGTGAACTCCGGGAGCTGGTGATGGACAGGGAGGCCTGGCGTGCTGCGATTCATGGGGTCGCGAAGAGTCGGACACGACTGAACTGAACTGAACTGAATAGTGTAATTTTTTAACTTACATCAATAGGTTATAAGCTTCATATCATTAGTATGCTGAAAAGGCACACGGGGTTGGTGAAGTGACTAGCCATGTGAATAGTCATGTGAGAGTAATTTGAAGCAGTTTGAGAGAAGGGGAGAGAGAGAGACTATTTCCAGAAATCAGAATAGCTTTCACACTCCTCAAGTTTGAAATTCAGATGTAGTATATTAAAGCAGCCCTGTGAGAGGTCTGTGATCAAAGACGTCATTTTCGGCAGAAAGTCCATCCTTGTCAAGTGTCCGTGAGAATGAGGTAACAGAAACTGTAGTCACAACCGCTGGCAGGCAGCAAGGCCTTTTTCTTGCCCCATCTTCATCTTGCTCCAGCTCATTTTTCACTGCAAGATTCAGTTTGAAATCACCTCAGTGTTTTTTTAAACATCCCCACTGCTTTTTCCAAACCATCTTCTTGAGAATATGATGACTTCAGCTTCACAGATACAAACAAAACGACTCCTGGGAGGTCCAGCACCAGCGCTCACTCAGCTGAGCCTCACTCACAGGCACCACAGCCCCAGCCACACGTGGAGCAGAGAGGAGGGGCGCCCGAGCTCTACGGAGCCCTGGGGGCTGTGGACAGCCCAGCCCGCAGAGCACCCTTCCAGGACAGAGGCTGCTGATGTTCAGGGTGTGGGGAGGGGCGGAACAGATTAAGACTGGCGCACACACCAGGTTTCAGACGGTCTTCCACAGCCTCTTTTCTTCCTTAAGCATGCCTTCCTTGCATAAACAAAGGGTTTCTCCCTGCTCCAAGTCTCCTTCCTAGATGCTAGTTCCAATCCTAAACAAGCTAGTTCGCGTACGATAAAACAGTCATGTTTGCTAACACACCTTCCATCCTTCCTTTTATGCACTCCCGCTGCAGTGACAAGACAAGTGATGTTCACTGTGCCCTTAAGTCACAGGTCACAGAGGCAGGAAGGCTGCCGAGGGGCCAGACAGGGAACCAGATGGACAGAAAGAAATTTGACCAAAGAGCCGCAACGGCTGCCATGAGAGGGCAGGCCAGTTTTCCTGTGTCCCTTAGAAATACCTTCCGCACCAGCAACTACCTGTTTCCACCGGAAAATCAGTGTTTTTGAAAAGGGAAAACTGACTGCCACGGCTTTTCCCACCACACTGCTGGGATCTTCCTTACAACTCAGAATGCACTTCTTTAAGATTAGCTGTTGCTTAATTATTCATTTGTTTGTTTGTTTTGGCTGCACCAGGTCTTAGAGACTGCACGTGGGATCTTTGCTCTTTGTTGGGATACATAAGGGCTTTTTTTTCAGTTGCAGCATGCAAACTCTTAGTTGCGACATGTAGTTCCCTGACCAGGGGCTGAACCCGAGCCCCCTGCCTTGGGAACACGGAGTCTTGGTCACTGAGCCACCAGGGAAGTCCCTAGAATGTGTTTTGAATGTTGCTTACTGTGACATTATTTCTTATCAGTTTTGTTTCTTTTTCTTCGTACAAAAGAGCACTCTGACTCTTTAAGAATTATTTGATGCTGTTTAAACAATTATCTAATGTCCCCATTAGCAAAAAATCTCAATGGGCCATTCAGCACTTGTTTGCTGGCCAACAAATTAATTCAGCAATATTGTGTAAGTTACAAAAAGAATGGAAGTTCCCTTACTTTGGAAGTTTCTCCAGCACGGTTTTCAGTTCTTCACATATGAGCTTCACAAGTCCATTCTTGATGTTACTATACGACACATCGATCATGAAGATGAAGGCTGGTGGGTTGGGAGGCTTATTCTTCTACATGAAAGCAAGCAAATCACACACATATAAAGTACATACATTTCATAATCAAATTAAAGCCCCCAGGAACTCTAGAAGGTCATCAGACCTCTCCTTTAATATAACACCTGTGGAATCAAATCACTTTCTGGACCAGTCTCTGCCACTATAAAAAAGATGAAGGCTGTTTATTTTCCAGGCTGTGACCTGAGTCCCACTACTGAAGTAGACAGGATGATGAGAGCTAGCAGAGAAGGCTCACGTTTGCAGGGCTCAGAAGGCCTTACGACCACACCTGCCCAAGGGTGAGTACAGCCTGTGGGGGCCTTGCTTATAACCCTCTCCCTTAGGGGAAGAAACGTGTCTGGAACCCTGGCAAACTGTGCCGTCAACAGTACAAAACTATAATTAGTGTTTGTTTTTGAAACTGAAGTTAAACTTCATAAACTTGTTATATCATCATGTTCAACTCTTCCTTTATAAGCTCTTTAAAGATATGAAATTACATGCAAAAATATAATTGTATACTTAAAAATTTATACTATATTATCAAATACTTACCTGTTCCTTACAGACTTATGGTAAAAAAAAAAAAAGTTTAATACTGGGTCTTTTTTCTATCTGCTTCAAATAATCACTAACATAAAGCAGCTGCTAAATACATTTTGTAGCTTTTGGTCCTTTACTGGCTGGTATTCAAACAGCTCTTAGCAAGGGATTTGTCAGTTGGATTGTACAAAATATTTAGGAAATAGAACCACAGGCAAACGTCTTTTGTGACACTAGAGAATAAAGAATTAAGGCTAATTAAATCTTAACTTTAGGATAAATTAAAAATGTTCTAAATTATATTTTAATTGCTACAATTATAAAATTAGGTGATAATATCTCCCAATTATCTAATTCATCCTATATCCAACTATAGGGTTAGATGTAACATTTCTCTTATAAAAGTCATTTGTTAAAAAAAAAAAGAAGGAAAAAAAATTGCAGGACTTGAAAACTACTAACCTGATTATTTCATAGTTTTGCCACATCCAGAATAAGACCAACAAAGAAATATAAGAACTCTACTGGACTTCCCTGTTTGTAGAGTGGTTAAGAATCTGCCTTGCAGTGCAGATGAGACTAGTTCAATCCCTGGTCGAGGAAGATCCCACGTGCCTCGGGGCAACTAAGGCCGCTCACCGCCGCTGCTGAGCCCAGGCTCCACACGAGAAGGCCGCTCAGCGCAACCAGAGAAAGCCTGACGCCGCAACCAAAACCCAGCATGGCCCCAACTAAAACAAGTCAGAAGAAGAAAGTCACTACTGCTGTCTACGCGAGCAATTTTTATTGCCAGTCTCTCGATTTCCACATAATCTCATTCCTGACATGCTTATGCCAATTTACACAGAATTAAAACAACAGTCATTCCCACTGATTGAACCAAAACCTGTGACCACGCCAAACATGCCCTACCAATTTAACCTTCTCTCCGAAGTTCAGCATCACCAGTTCCCCACTGAATGTCCTCCATTATCTCTAATCTACACATTTCTACGTAATGCATCCCTCTAACTTGTTTTCTGCATCTTCATCTCGGTCACTTTGTGTGTTAGACACTTCAGTCACGTCTGACTCTTTGTGACCCCATGGACTGTGTTCCACCAGGCTCCTCTGTCCATGGGATTCTCCAGGCAAGAGTACTGGAGTGGGTTGCCATGTCCTTCTTCAGGAGATCTTCCCAACCCAGGGATCAAACCCGGTCTCCCACATTGCAGGCAGATTCTTTACCACCTGAGCCGCCTACAGAAAACTAAGACATCACTCCTTTAAGGAACATTGCCTTCCAACAGCTCTATCAATAACATCACTACACATCAACCCAAAGGCTTGGAAACGTGAAATCAGATGTGACACTTCCTTTTCTTTCCATCAAGTTCCATTGATTTATTCTTTCAAAATGCTTCCTTCTCATGTTTTACCCATCCGCCTCTTAGCCACTGGGAAGCATCTCATCTCGGGCCTTAACACCTACACTGGCCCCATCACTGGCTGCCTTCACCCACCACTCCACCTGGGCACCCCGGCGGGCTCTGTCCAGCCAAGCTTAGCAATGGATGAACTCTATAAGCTGGTTTACTGGGTCGTCTTACTAAAACTGCTCTCTTGAAGCTCACAGACCTCCTGGCTGCAAACGACAGTGATCTGAAATAAAATCCAGCTCTCCTCCTCAGTCTCCATCTCTGCAGCTTTCAGCCTGGCAGACCACTTTCCCTTTCTCAGCTGCCGAGGCACAGGGTGTCATTTCCTCTCCCGCTTGTCTGATCTCCTCCTCTGTTTCTCACTTTCTAACCTCCTCCAAAGGACACCTTCCTCGCTCTCCTTATCACATGCTCCAGCACGGAATCTCACTTGCTCATTTTTAAGCAGCACCTATCGGTGACTCACGTTCCCTCCTCAGGGCCTGTTTCCTGAGCTCCCAGCCAGCATTCCAGTCAACTACAGCACAGCACGCCTCCACGGCAAGGCCGCACCAGCACCTTACACTCAAAGTGTAGACAACACTTCTCCCACTCCGGCTAATCTTCCATAAGGAACTTACAGAAAGCATGATCCTCTCAAACAATCTGGGCTTTACATCACTCTTTCTCTCTGGAACTGTCTACCTCCCTTACCAGCCACACGGAGTTAACTGTGAAGCCTCTATGGCTTGTTCTAGTTCCAGTAACCAAATTTGGACCCTCATTTTCTTTCCTTTTAAAATTATTTTCAATAGTGGTAAAACAGAAAATAATCTACCATCTTAACCATCTGGGCTTCCTTGATGGCTCCGTGGTAAAGAATCTGCCTGCTACTGCAGGAGACACTGGAGACTTGGGTTTGATCCCTGGGTGGGGAAGATCCCCTGCAGCAGGAAATGGCACCCCACTCCAGTGTTCTTGCCTGGAAAATTCCATGGACAGAGGAGCCTGGCAGAGTACAGTCGATGGAGTCACAAGAGTTGGACACAGCTTAGCGACTAAACAAGAACAGCCGCCATCTTCAAGTGTGAATTCTGTGCCGTCAGCACACTCACACTGTTGTGCAACTGCCGCCCCCACCCATCTCTAGCACGCGGAACGGAAACTTCATACCACCCCACTCAGGGTGCCGCATTAAACAATCGTTTACCATCCCCCCGCCCCCGTCCCTGTGAACCACTTTTCTACATTTCTAATCTCTGTCTCTATGAGTTGAACTACTCTAGGTAATTCATATAAGTAAAATCATACAGTATTTGTCATTTATGCGACTGGCTTCTCTAAGCATAATGGCCTAAACATTCATCCATGTTAAAGCATGGGTCAGAATTCCCTTTGTTTCTCAGGCTCGCTAATTCTGCATGGTATGTACATACCACATTTCGTTCATCCATTCACCCATCTCTGGATACCTGGGTTGCTTCCAGCTTTTGGCTATTGTGACTAATGCTGTTATGAACACAGATGTACAGATCTCTCTCTGAGACTCTCTTTTCAATTATTTTGGGAATATACCCAGAAGTGGAATTGCTGGACCATTTGGCAGTTCAATTTTTAATTTTTTTTTTTTTTTCTGAGGAACTGCTAAATGACCCTCATTTTCTCTTGCATGTTAACTGGTTAACTACTACATTCACCAATCTCCCTCCTCTCAGGACATGGACTGCTGTCAGAATAAACCACCCAGGCACAATACAAACCCCAGTGCTGCTCCCCTGAGGACAGGCAGCCTACCGAGCCCCCAGTTGGGCACAGAGCCTGGTCGGAAGGGCGCTCAGTGCTGCGCAAAAGGCGTAGATGGGTGGGTGGGTTAACAGCAACAGCTCCCTCTCAGCCTTTGACTGTCTTCATGGCCTACTGAATTAATAAAATTCTTCAATGGCCTGGCATTTGAAACTCCCCATAATACTCATTCAGCAAACACATATAAAAGCCTAAGAGATCAAAGCTATGCCAAGCCTAGTGGAACATAAAAGGACGGTCTGGTCTCAAAACAACTTCCCAGCTTTACTTCCTAACATGCCCCAAAACACATTCCTCCAGTTTAAGTGTTTGCCATTTTCAAAACATTTTCTATCCAGAAGTCACAACCTAGTAGGCCTGGGCCAAGAAAAATATTTCCTTGGCGGGAAAAACTATTTTGTTTGGCATAGTGTTTTTTAAAAATATTTGAATGTGACTGTGTTTTGGGGAACAGAGGAATATACTCTCCAATTATTCTAGTGCCTCTACCAGGGCCCCACTGTTCATCTACAAAGCCCCCCCTCACCCCCAAAAGTGCTAACTGGCTTCAGTCGAGTGGACTCTGTGCGACCCTACGGACTGTAGCCTGCCAGGCTCCTCTCTCCATGGGATTCTCCCAGCAAGCGTGCTGGAGTGGGCTGCCCAAAGGACTTGGAGTGAGCTGCACATACCCCTGAGAAGCTGCTTCTGCTCACCACTTAGCTTCCCCTTCCGTTTTCACATGTCCATCCTCTGCTCAAATGGCACTTACTTTTTAAAGCCCTTCTTCAATCCTCTCCAAATCAGAAATGATTGCTCATCTGTTTTCTCATGGCACTCTGATTATTCTACTCTTGTAGCATTTCCATTTGGATTTATAATTATGTACTTTTCTTATCAGGTCTCTATGCATGGGAAGGACTGAGACTGGGTTCATATCCTTGCTAGTTTTGGAACTACAACCAATGAGCCTTGGACATACTAGGTATAAAACAAATGTCAAAGTGAACAAAAATTAAATGGAGAAACTACATTAAAAAAAACAAAACAACTAGTTTGGAATGAAAGTTTACCTTCCAGATACACTATATGCATAGATAGATATATTCCGTAAACTTTGAGGTAAAAAACTTCCAGTTAAGAGACAGAGCTGGGTCTTTTTTTCTAGCAAAACTCCACGGTGATTTTGGTAAACAGATGCCAACATATCCACAGCACACAGAGAGGGAACAGGGGCTGTGTGGTCACACAGACGTGGTTTCCGGTCTGGCCCCGTCATTTTTTATATGTATGGCCTGAGGTCAGCACTTTTCTCTAAGCCTGTTTCCCCACATCATGGTGGTAACTAACCGCACGAGTTCACTGGAAGAACTACGCAATACAATACAGAGAAAGCACGTAGCACAGAGCATCACATGCGGTGAATGCTCAATGAGCGCTGATTTCATTATCTACAGTTGGCATTAAGATAAACTAAATTGAATAGTAAAAATGTGATTTTGTAATTCTCCTTTAAGTTTGTATGCTGTTAAAAAATACACATACAAATTATAAAGATTTTTTTTTAAATGTGGACCGTTTTTTAACATCTTTATTAACTTTGTTACAATACTGCTTCTGTTTTTTTATGTTTTGGTTTTGGGCCCTGAGGCATGTAGAATCTTTAGCCCCCTTACCAGGAACTGACCCACACACCTCCTGCATTGGAAGGCGAAGTCTTAACCACCGAACCGCCAGGGAAGTCACACACAAATTAAATACGCTCTTTTTCATCATCCAAATTCCTAAGGCACCTCATTATTATACTTCATTTACATTTTAAGTTATAATTAAATTTTAAGATATTAAGAGTATCTTTTTATTATAAAAGGAACATTAAGCTTATTTAAAAAAAAAACCCTTAGAAATGTACAGTTTTTATTTGGTTCCTTGCCTGCTGTGTGAGATTTCCCATCAATTAGATGTCTGGAGCATTTCCACATAGCAGAGTTTGAAGATACTGACTTTTGTTCCCAGAAATAGATTTGACTCCCTGCCTAGGTTTCTACTAAAAAAGCAGAAAATCAAGATAATTTAGCCTTTTTGGCAGAGAACTGGAAACTCGGAGCATAGTTAGATTTATACTCCAGCTGCAAAGATCAGTGAATAAATTTTCTGTCACTAGGTTACAATAGCTTTATTTAATTAGAACTTCAAATGTTTCTGTTCCGCCTAATCCTTTTCCTTCAGTCAGTAACTGTTAAAGGACACATGAACTGTCCAAAAGAAACTGATACTCTAGGACATCTTTTTTGTGTGAAATAAATCATTTGTACCAAAACATGTTTTTACGTTTCCCCTGAATATGTTCCAATGTTACACTTAAAACTAATACAGCATGAACTCTTCTTTGATAACGAGGTCTATGTCATGCAGTGAAAAACTCAGATAACACTAAAATAAATGAAAAAGGCATATTAATTGGAAAACATTTTTAAATTCACTCAGTTGAAAAAACTTCCAGTTAGGAACAATGTTCTTTGTAATTTTTACTCAACACAACGTGGGCTGGCCCCCTAGTGAACATCTAGGGAAGAGGTCTGTGGGTCAGAGGCCGTTTCCTGAGGACTGGGCCCTCGGGAGCACTCCTTTTTGGAAGGGGAAGTAAGTCAGAATGACTCTGTTTCTTCAAGTCTACACATAGCACTTCAGATACAAGCTGAAACTTGAAGTGACATCCAAGAAGATGTTTTCAAACCACTAAAGAATTTTAAAGACCTGCAAGATACCCATCATGATGTCACTATCACTAGGAGGCTGGAGAAGGGAAACAGCTGCTCCTGGGGGTAGGGGCACACTTGCAAATTCCTTTACGCGTCCCCTGACTCACTTGCCCACCCGTCTGCACGCACTGATCAGCTGCCTACCCCGTGGCAGGAACTGCGGTAGCTGCCGTAAAGACAGCTAGGATAGGGCCTACCTGGTGGTCCAGTGGTTAAGAATCCACCTGCCAGGGCAGGGAACCTGGGCTCAATCCCTGGTCTGGGAAGATCCCACATGCCACAAAGCAACTAAACCCGTGTGCCCCAAGCACTGAAGCTCACGTGCCCAGAGCCTGGGCTCGCAACAGAGAAGCCAGCACAGTGAGGAGCCCTCACACCCGGACTGGAGAGTGGCACCCACTCCCCACAACTAGAGAACGCCTGCGAGCAACGAAGACTCAGCGCAGCCAGACATCAATCAATCAAATTCAAAAAAGCTAATATATTAAAAAAAAACAGAGGGAGGACAAGATTCTTGTTCCCAATGATATCAGAATCTAGGAAGAGGGAAAACATAGGAAGATTAAAATTCTATGGGGATAACTGCTAAAACAGATACACGGACCAAATTATGTGGACGACAAATCAGAACATTTAGTAAATAACAACCACGATGAAGTCAGAGGGAGTCAGATGAAGTCAGAGAGACCCTCACATAGAATAAAATTTCAGCCAGAGATTAGAGAATAAGTAGGAATTTGCTGGGTGGGATATGTAGAGCTGTAACAGGAGGATGAAAATGCAGTCAGGTCAAAAGAACATCTTCGATACAAGCATGGAGTTGAGCAGAGGAGTGATCCTTTCAGAGTATGGGAGCCAGAGTTTTGTACAATTGAAGATGCAGCTGAGGTGGGAGCTAATGGTCTTATAAGGAAACAAACTTTTGAATTTAACTTTTTAGACTGAGGCAGTAGGAGGAGTCTCACAGTTATATTTTAAAGCAAGGAAGCCAGAGGACAGGATCCCGGGCTGCTGAAATAATCTAAGGGCGATTCTGAGAGCCTGACTGACTGTGGTGCCAGCGGGAGTGGAGAAGAGAGCCAGAGAAACACGTCAGTAGTCTTGCTGACCATGCTGGCTGACCTTCAGCCTGAGAAGGGAGATTCTCTGGGGATGACTGACAAAGCAAATAGGGCAGAGGTGCTGTAGGGAACTGCTGCATTGAGGACCTAGCATATTCTCTCTTAAAGGGACATAAAAATGAAATTATTATTTTTTTCTTCCTGTCATTGCAGTGGATAGTCTGACTGTTTAATCACATTAACAGCCTAGACGGCTTGATCTGTGTCTTAGGGATTTCTACTTCCCCATGGCACCACTCAAATGCTTTGGTTGTGAATTAAGAGTCAGTTCATTAAACATGAAAGTTATTCACTTGCATCTGATAGCCATATATAAACACTGGAAGTCCTGGGAGCACTTACCCTGCAGTAATCCAAAGTAGCAACATATTCATACGATCCTAGCGATAACTCTGGCTTCTCATAGTGGTCCAGTCTTCTTCCAATGTGGTCCAGATGTTGGAAATAGAATGGTGGAACTAATAAAAACAAAATAGGAAAGGGAATCTTTTGTTTTTACAACACAGACAATTTAGTAAGTTCTCAAAGTTTATTATGGGAGGAAAGGAGTTAGTATGAGGGAAAAAAAGAATTTTAAAGCTGGAATGTAGCATATTCCAAAAATCCACTAGTCTTTCTTTCCAGTCTTGGAAAGAATGAGGGTTTTCTAAAATATCTTCCTGACCCTTCTGCAAGTTACTGATGACAAAGAACATTAATGGTCTGGATCATTACAGAGAAACAGCAGATAAAAGCACGGGAGTTTTTAAATTGTCACAACCAAAAGTTAATTCTCCCTATTTAATTACCTTTTCTCAAAGGAATTCTAACTTTTTAAACTATTTAAATTTTCAATATCCCAGCAAACTTACATTGGTTATTTGGACTATACTATTAGCTCTAATGTTTATTATCTTTTAATCAGAGATGTCTTCAGCCATGGGGAGTTTGCACGGTAATCTTTAACGTCTGGGCTTCAGAGTGGAGACGATTACTGTATTAGGGAAAGACTACACCATGAGATCTCAGCTGAGGAACTCTTAATTTGATTCAAATGTCTAAGAAGGTTAGTTCTGGCAAAGCCCTGGAAGTCATCCAGTAGGACAGGAACACTTATGACTCACACACTGAACTCTTGGACAAATATGGCCTGGTATCTCTGTGCAAACGAACTCTACTGCCTCAAGAAGAACAGGGCTGGCTGTTAAACCACTGACAAAAGAAGTACTTAGAGTAACTAGCTATGCTCTGGTTTTAAGCATTTCATAAAGAAAAACATTTTCATTTGTAAAACCATGTAACTAATGACTTGTTTTAAAACCAATAACTCAGTATTCTTTATTTTTAGTTATGAACTAGCATATGGGTTGGGCTTCCCTGGTGGCTCAGCTGGTAAAGAATCTGTCCCCAATGTGGGAGACCTGGGTTCGATCCCTGGGTTGGGAAGATCCCCTGGAGAAGGGAAAGGCTACCCATTCCAGTATTCTGGCCTGGAGAATTCCATGGACTGTAGAGTCCATGGGGTTGCAAAGAGTCAGACACGACTGAGCGACTTTCACTATCGTTAGCACATGGGTTCCAACAGGACTGTTTTATTAGTTTGGACGTAAGAAAATAGTCACTAAGGCTTGCTTTATTTTTTTCTCTATTTTCTTACTATATTGTGGCCATTTCTTTTTAAACAAGTTTTATAAGATTCACTTGTACATAGGGATCTGTGAACTTGGAAAATTCAGTGTTTTGCAAAGATTGTGGAAGTGGGAAGCTGACAGTCTCAGCTAAGAAGGCTGTGACAGCCTTAAACTGCTCTTTTGTTATGTTTAACATGCTCAGTTACTTAGTCGTGTCCGACTCTTTGAAACCCCGTGGACTGCAGCCTGTCAGGCTCCTCTATCCATGGAATTTTCCAGGCGAGAATAGATGAGATGGATAATGCGGCACCAGCTGTTCCAGGATGTATGGATGGTACTTTCTGTACACTTTCTAGAATTTATTTTTATTCACACATCTACATGTAATTGGTAAAAAAAATTCCCCTTAAAATCAATTAGCTTTGTATTTGTTAGCATTTAATATTATCTGTCATGTTTTATAAACCAGATTCAAGTCCCCCCATAAATTACACACGGCCATGTGACACTCGTCTTCCTGCATGTCTTTGGCCTCAAGTTCTTTTGACTGAGAGAGAATCTCTGACGTTTTGAAAGAAAACAGAGTGAAACCATTTGACCGTGCCTGCAAGGTTCTAACAAACCTTTGCCTTCTCTAAACCTAAATGAAGAATGCAGGTACCAATGACATCTAAGGGGGTCTGGCTTTCTTGCAGAAACAAATATTGGAATCTAGTATTTTTGCCAACAAAGGTCCATATAGTCAAAGCTACAGTTTTTCCAGTAGTCATGTATGGATGTGAGAGTTGGATCATAAAGAAAGCTGACTGCCAAAGAATTTATGCTTTTGAACTGTGGTGTTGAAGAAGACTTGAGAATCCCTTGGACAGCAAGCAGATGAAACCAGTCAGTCCTAAAGGAAATCAACCCTGAGTATTCACTGAAAGGACTGATGCTCAAGCTCTAATGCTGTAGCCACCTGATGCGAAAAGCAGACTCATTGGAAAAGACCCTGATGCTGGGAAAGACTGAAGGCAATAGAAGGGGGTGACAGAGGATGAGATGGTTGGATGGCATCACTGACTCAATGGACCTAAGTCTGAGCAAACTCAAGGAGACAGTGAAGGACAGGCAAGCCTGGCGTGCTGCAGTCCATAGGATCGCAGAGTCAGGCACAACTTAGCATCTGAACAACAACAAGAATATGAACAACCCTATTAGAAAATGAACTCAGCAGCTTCTTAGGAGTGGACACCAGAGGCATTCCCTCGGGTGTAGAAATACAAGAACTTTGTGTGTTTTTCCTCTACCAGGAAGCGGCAGGGCCTTTTAAGGCTTCACGCTGACACTTTGGGATTGAGGCCAGAGAAAACAAAGATCCTACATGCTCTCTCTACGTAGATGGATCCTCGATGGATTTCTGATCACCTTGCGAAGAAAGTTGAGGGCTTGAGTGAACGTGCTGGGAATCCGATGACCTTGTGCAGGCGTGGCGAAAATGCTCCAGGAGAGGCCTCTGCCATCTCCTGACGTTTTCTCCCAACACTAAAGCACTTGGAAGCGTGTGCTCACAGGGTTCCTGAAAAGCAGGTCCCAGGGTTGTGTAGGATTTGGTTGCAGATTTCATGAAGCACGCGCGATGGAATAAGACCTTCCTTAGAAAGAGCAGGAAAGGCAGAGAACCAGCGGAGCCTGCTCGCACTGGTATACCCACTGTGTGCGGGACAGGTGCCACCGCCGCTGCAGGGCGAGAGACCTCCCAGGGGCCAGGGGCCCGTCCTCGAGACTAGGCTGGGAACCAAGATCCCACGCCCCAGCACGGGGCTCTTAAAGGTCTTTTTGAGGAGGCCTCATTCTGTCAGTCTCCTGCACTGGGGGCTGGGCGAAGTCATGGGCTGTGTGAAGGGTGTGAGTGCACAAGGAGGCCAGCGTTGCTCCCCCAGCAGAGCATGCCCTCGAGCCGAGAGGTCATGGAGGTGATGACGCAGGCCGGAAACCGCCGAGGGAGCAGCCGGGCTCTCAGAGCCGCCGCGGGCACCACTCACCGTCATTCACGCAGCTGCAGAAGCCACACTGGTACCTCCGCCCTCCTTCGATGAACTGCATGAACGGGCACATGTAGGCTTTGCACCTGTTGCATCTGACTGGTCCAGCCTCGCCATGGTTTACCAGGTAGAGGGGCGTCTACAGGAAGCAAGCAGAAGTAAAATCACGTGGGCACGGGGTCTCCAGGTTTCTTCAGAAGTCCTACAATTGTAGTCACTGAAATGCGAAAACTCCGGACTCATTAAGGAACTCAACTCAGTGTCCACCAGGGGAGTAAGGACGCCTCTCTTGAGACTGTGTGGAATTCAAGGTAATGCCCAAACAAAAACTACTTTAAATGCATGTCTACTGTATAAATATATTTGTACATTTATGTATATGTGTATTTACCAATGCGTGTGAAGACAGAAAGAGAAAAATAAAACACAGGAATGGTACCCAGAATATTCATTGGAAGAACTGATGATGAAGCTGAAACTCCATCACTTTGGACACCTGATGCAAAGAGCCAACTCATTGGAAAAGACCCAGATGCTGGGAAAGATTGAAGGCAGGAGGAGAAGGGGGCGACAGAAGATTAGATGGTTGGATGGCATCACCGACTCAATGGACATGAGTCTGAGCAAACTCCGGGAGACAGTGAAGTACAGGAAAGCCTGGAGTGCTACAGTCCATGGGGGTGCTAAGAGTTGGACACAACTTAGCGACTAAACAACAATAATGCTTAATAAAGCTTATGTTGAAAACGTCCTGGATACCATGTATCACATATCTTGCTAAGTTTGTTCATTAATTATAAATAAAGAAGGGAACTAGATCTGATTTTAAAATCACTAGTTTGCACATCGGCATACTGCTTAGATAATTCCACCCAATACACAGAATGTTTCTTCAAAACAGCAACTCTCAGAAGAAATCTGCAGTGGTGTTCACTTATTTAGGCAAGGAGGCGGATCCTGCCTTTTCCATTTCTTTATCCCATGATGAGATGTCTCATGAAGGAAGTACTCTTGATGCAGCAGGTCATGCTTTGCCAGAACAAAAAGAATAAATATTTCTACGGCTTCTTCCTTATAAACATGTGTCGAACCCGTTACACGTCCTTTACAGCTTGAAAGCGAAAAAGCTCAGCGTTGGAAGTCTGCCTTATTTCTCAGCACTTCCAGCTTTCAGAACAAAACCACAAAGATTCTTCTTGTTTTTATAAATTTCCTTAAAGATAACATTTCTAGAAAAGCTTGACAATACAGGGTTTGGCACATCAACTAAGTTTTTCTTTAAAGAAACAGATGTAAATAAAGCAGACTTCTGCTTAATGGAGACTTGAAGAGCAGGAAGAAGGTGGCAATGAGGTGAGGTCATAAGGCCATTTTCTGCCATTTTCTTAGAGAAGAAAAGAGAGAGAGAGAAGAGATCTACAGTCTGTCCCTAACCAGATGTCCAATGTGGAAGCTAATCTGCTGAGGTTTCAGAAAGGAGTTTTGAGACCTCAGAGCAGGAAAAAAACAGATGGTATGATACATAAAAGAATCAGGGAAAGGATACAAAATACATTCAGAATCACTAGGCACTGTCCTCTCCCACCTCTTGCTTCAAGGAAGCCAGGAGATGGATTGAATTTTCCTGTTTCTGGTCTCTCCTGGTCTGTAGCATGGGTATGGCTTTGGTGTCCGATTGGTCAGGTTGTGAGAAGGATTCAATGAAGAAAAAGTGAAAGTGTTAGTCTCTCAGTTGTGTCTGACTCTGCCATCCCATGGACTGTAGTCCACCAGGCTCCTCCGTCCAAGGAATCCTCCAGCAAGAATACTTCTCCAGGAGATCTTCCCGACCCAGGGATCGAACCCAGGTGTTCTGCACTGCAGCCAGATTCTTCACCATCTGAGCCACCAGGGAAGCCCCATACAATTAGGAGGCCTTGTGCAATGTAGAGTATTAAGCCTGGCATAAAATTATTGGATAAAAAGTATCTAACTGTTGTTGTTATATCTGTACAGAACAACCTTTCCTCTCTTAAAACCACTCATCTCAAGAGTGTGTGTATATTTAATAGGAGGGTTAGAGTTTGATAAGTTTGAGATAGGCTTGAGTTTCTAAAGGCATTTATTCATAAATATTTAAATTAGCTAATTTGTTACTATGAAATGGTATTGTAAAAATGATTTAGAAGACAGGGAATCCACCTTTCAGGAGATTTTGATACCATCTGATGGTTAAAAAAGTTGAGAGGCACACTAGATTTTTAAATTGTTCTATGAGTTTGATTTGCATACACATGTGCTTTGCTTAGTCACTCATTTCCGACGCTATGCAACCCCACAGTCTGTAGTCTTCCAGGCTCCTCTGTCCATGGGGGTTCTCCAGGCAAGAATGCTGGAGTGGGTCACCATGCCCTCCTCAAGAGGATCTTCCCAACCCAGGGATCAAATCCATGCCTCCTGCATTGCAGGACTCTTTACTATCTGAGCCACCAGGGAAGTCCTTGCAGACACTCAAGGAATGCATACTATATATGCATTCAAACACAGACCCATACAACACTTTCTCATCTACACTGTTTGAAAGGCATAAAGTGATGGATGTGTGTTGTCTTCAACTAGAAATAATAAGAAATAATCTGAGGGGAACAAAAGGGAAGCAAATGAAAATATGACAGACGTACACTTATAGCTGATTCACGCTGTACAGCAGAAACTAACACAACACTGTAAAGCAGTTATACTCCAATTAAAAAAAAAGGTACGGTCGATGAGTGCAGAATCAGAAGTGAAAGACAACAAAAATGTAATGATAAGGTAGCTTTTTTCCAGGTCAAAAACCCAGTCATCAGTCATTCTCTGGGCGCTGCTGAGTTCTACGGCCTCCACCTCAGAGATGAGGAGCTGCTTTCAAGAGTTACACCAGGGTTGAAGCCTGCAACATACATAAACTCCAGCCAAGTGTACTTCTCTCATTCCTTTATCATTTTCAAAGAGTTCAAAGTCTATCATGAATTCGCTGAGACACTTTAGGAAAAGGGTCTTTGCTAGACAAAGCAGAGGTAATGGAAATTAACCTTATTTTTCCTGATGTGATTTACTCAAAGGCAAGCCCAACCAAAAATTACTGTGAAATTGTCGGCAGCTACCATCTAAGCATTCCAGTCCGGGCAGATTCAAACTTGCAGAACTGAAAATGAATGTCTCGTCACAAACTGGAATTGAGTAATGATTGTATCGAGGCTGTGAAACACGCGTGCATTTTTTTTTTCAATTTTCACTCTTTTGGAAACTGAATGATGGATAGGTAAGAGAAGGACTGCAGACAACTGAGGTGACGGTAAAGAATGTTAAAAGCTTTTAGACTGTTTACATTTTCTCTCTGGGCACCGGCACAAGGGTTTCCACATCACACTGTCTTGCTTCATGTCTCTCAGGCTGTGCTGAAAGCCATCAGGGACTTTCTTTGCTTTCTCCAGATGTCTGCTTATCTGCTCTACAGTAGCATGCATGAGCTCATAAACAGCTAATCTCACTTGTATTCTCAGTTCAACTTTAGTGTATACAGCTTAAAAAAATATCAAATTACTTTCCAAAAAGTCCTAAGTTTCTTTTTTCTTCTTCTTAATAAGGACATTATATTACACTTACCTCAGAAATATTTTCAGATTTGCAATTTTGTTTATATGTGTGTTTTTTACTCTTTTGGCCTCTAGTATATTCCTGCCTGCTCTTTCTTTTCTGTTCTTTTCTTAAATGGAAAAAAGTGAAGGGATGGGGAGCCTCACTCGAAAACCCTCATTTGGCTCTTCTTGGCTCTGGTCCTGTGTGGCCTGAGTTTATATAACACGAAACTGATGGTGATGCTGGGGAAAGAAAGACAGAGGAGAATAGTATCTGAACCCCTAGTTTGTCGTTTTGATCTACCAGGGTTATGCCAAATGCTTTATTGGTACTAATTTTAACTAAGATCCTTTAGTTGAATAAAAGGTATCTCCTTTGTATGCATATATAACACCACAGTCCATTTGGACCACAAGAAAGAATATAATTCATGGGGAAGTGAGGTTCAGCGTTAAAAGTTTTGAATACTATTCCATGTAAAAGGAGTAGACAACAAAATGTGTTGATCAAAAACTCCTTGGCACTGCTAGTACAACTTTTAAAGTTTTCCTATATTTATATATCATCAGTTTCCAAGCGTTCCTGCCATTCCCTCTAACATCTGTACGTTCAGTGCCGGGTGTGCGGTGTGCCTTGATGGGGTATACAGGCCAATGTTATTAAACACATAAACGTGTAATTAAAAGAGCAATGCAGAAGCAGAAAGACTACTTGGGAAATCATCATTAATAAAAGCAACATTAAAGTATTCACAGATTGTAACCTAAAACGACAACAACAAAAATAAATGCTCAAAGAAATGAAGCACGACCGAGAAAGATCCAACATGAAGAATTTTGATTAAGTTTATGGCCTAGGTACTTTTGTTTTGGCATCTCTATAACCAAAGTCTGAATACACAAGTCTTTCCATACAGACTCTTTGTTTTAGCAAAGTGATAAATAACAGAAGGTAGCTATTATAGCTGCCTAAACCTTTAAGCTGCCTATGAAAAAGTGAAAGTCACTCAGTCGTGTCTGACTCCTTGCGACCCCGTGAACTATACATATACAGTCCATGGAATTCTCCAGGCCAGTATACTGGAATGGGTTGCCATGCTGTCCTCCAGGGGATCTTCCCGACCCAGGGATCGAATCCAGGTATCTTGCATTGCAGGCAGATTCTTTACCAGCTGAGCCACCAGAGAAGCCCTTGCTGCTGCTGCTGCTGCTAAGTCTCTTCAGTCGTGTCCGACTCTGTGCGACCCCGCAGACGGCAGCCCACCAGCCTCGCCCCTCCCTGGGGTTCTCCAGGCAAGAACACTGGAGTGGGTTGCCGTTGCCTTCTCCAGAGAAGCCCTTAAGCTGCCTATAACTATACCTATAAACTAATTACACCAAACCTGGAAATCTGAAGAAAATACGAAGGTGTTCTTATACCACAGGTCCACTAGGTGGCACTGTACAACTAAAAATTAAAACTATTTCCTCAGGTAATAAAATACTCAAGATAATTATGCTATATACATTTTATGTAGCTATCACCATAATTAACTGAATTCATGTCAGTTGTTACCATCACAAAATTAAGAAACCTGTATTCTTGTTGAGAGAGTCTTTGATAATTGGTAAAAAATATTCTGGTAAAAACAAAATGTGTTTAAAGATGAAATACAGGCTATTTTAAGCATGAATTACATAGAAATTACAGACTGTGCCAAATATACTGAAGATAATAGTTGAGAAAAATCTTTTTTAAAGGTTTCTAATCCTCTCCCAACTTCCATGACTACATGTAGGAAAACGGGGGCCCTGCAGGGACTGGTGGCCCCGGGCATGCAGGATGCTGCTGCCCCGGGGGGGGGCGAGGAAGCCCACGCTCCCGCCGCCCTGCCGGCACCCACCCCACTCCTCACACTTGCTCACACTCACGGTACAAAGCAGCAAGGTAAAGACAGTGAGGTGTGAGGCACGGCGCTCAGCAGCACCTGTGACGGAAGGCTGACCTTCCTGCTGCTGGAACATCCAACCACCGGCAGTGGAGTGGATGGGGGAAGGCACAGCGTGGACAGAGCAGCCAAATAGGGAGATCCAGGAGCGTGCTGGTGTAGGGAGGCTTCCTGCCCGTCTCCCGGACGCTCCTGGGCGAAGACAGCCCCTCTGCCTTCCAGCTAGGTTCTAACACAGGCCATACGCATAACACACAAGCTCACTCTTAACCACCACTTTCCCCCATCTTCCAATGCTTGTTTACTGATTCTGGAAAAAAATACACATTTTGCATTTTCAATATATACTTCTCTTCCTTTTTTTCTCTCCTATTTTCTTCATGAGAAGTCTCCAGGAGAGCAGTCAGTATCCTGGGACTACACAGTTGTCCCCACACAAAGAATACTCAACTTTACTAAGTGCCTGAAGGAAATAGCTCGGCTAAATAACTACTAGTAATGGGAGAGACAGTTTTGCCTACAGTGGCTCCTCAATCAAAATGCAGCATGGTCCTCCAGCTTGATATGGGATCATATTCAATATCAGACTATATTTCCTAGTGCTGCTGCTGCTGCTAAGTCGCGTCAGTCGTGTCCGACTCTGTGCGACCCCATAGACGGCAGCCCATCAGGCTCCCTCATCCCTGGGATTCTCCAGGCAAGTACACTGGAGTGGGTTGCCATTTCCTTCTCCAATGCATGAAAGTGAAAAGTGAAAGTGAAGTAGCTCAGTCGTGTCCGACTCTTCACGACCCCATGGACTGCAGCCTACCAGGCTCCTCCGCCCATTGGATTTTCCAGGCAAGAGTACTGGAGTGGGGTGCCATTGCCTTTTCCAATTCCCTAGTAAATTACTGTAAATATATATATCTCTAGCAGCAAAGATGTATTGTATTGTCAAATGTGATCCTGGCACACAGCTACTTCTTTGGGCCTGGAGCGCTGCTTACAGTTTGGGTCCATCTCAAGACAGTTTCAGTCAGTAATTTGGATTAATCAGGGGATATAAGTGGAAGCATGAAAACGGTATGTGAAAAGATAATCCAGAACTTGTGATGAACAACTACCCTTTAAAAATGTTAACCGTTCAGACTATTAAGCATGCTGAAAGACAAGCAGAGTCGGATTCCCAGAGGATTATGCCCAGCAGCTAAAATGAAGAGAGTCTATATCAACTGTGCTTATTAAAAATATTTCTATAGGAAAGAGAAATGAGAAGCTTGTGTGTGTTTTCTATTTTCGGCTTCACCACATACACCATTTGGTCAGCCTACACCAACAGAAAAGGTACAGGGCATAGGATGCTTATTGCACACACGTTTTCTCAACAGCAGGGCTATTAAAGAATAGTATTTTTTGAATGCCTTTTAAAAATTATTCTTCTAAAAAGAAACTGAGCCTAATAATAAAACACTCAATGTATTGAAATAACTATAAGAATATGTTTACACTTTTTAAAAGTGTTTTTCAGTTCAGTTCAGTTCAGTCACTCAGTCATGTCCAACTCTTTGCAACCCCATGAATCGCAGCACTCCAGGCCTCCCTGTCCATCACCAATTCCCGGAGTTCACTCAGACTCACGTCAGTGATGCCATCCAGCCATCTCATCCTCCGTCATCCCCTTCTCCTCCTGCCCCCAAGCCCTCCCAGCATCAGAGTCTTTTCCAATGAGTCAACTCTTCGCATGAGGTGGCCAAAGTATTGGAGTTTCAGCTTTAGCATCATTCCTTCCAAAGAAATTCCAGGGCTGATCTCCTTTTAGTTGGCCCTAAAACTTTGTGTTTTCGTATTTCTGGAAAATTAACCTCTTGCTAGTTTGTGGTACTCGAGAGATTATTTTCAATTTTTTTCCTCTTCAATAATGCTACTGAGCAGTCATTTATTGGGAAAGATTGAAGGTAAGAAGAGAAGGGGATTACAGAGAATAAGATGGTTGGATGGCATCTCCAACTCAATGGACATGAGCAAACTCCGGGAGATGGTGAAGGACAAGGAAGCCTGGCATGCTGCAGTCCATGGGGTCACAAAGAGTCTGACACGACTAAGCAAATGAACAACAATAACAACAATATAATATTGTATATAATGTTATATAACATTTACTCTTGTTATAACTATATCGAGAACTTATATTGGATTTTAACATGTCTTTAATTTGGAAACTGGTCTTTTTTGGTTTGGAAGGGGGTTGTTTTTTGTGTCTATCCAGCATTGACAAATCCTGATTCAAATTTATAATATATGTAAGATCATAACTATCATCTGTATGATTTGTGGTTTAAAATGCTTTCATGTGTATAAAGATCTCGGGATGCTGAGATGTTAACAACCATGGGTGTGGGAATTATCATCCCGTTGTTGAGAAGGGAATGGACATCGGTGAGGAACAGGGATTCATTCGCCCAATAAACTGCAGAGCAGGAGCTTGAATTCCCGTTCATTTCCTGTGCTATGCATTCAGAAACTGCCTGCAGAGTGCTTTGGTAGAGAAGCACACTGATTCAGAGAAAGCTGCCATCACCCACGGTCCACCACCAAGCCCTCAGTGGTCCCTGGGACCCTTGAAGTGTCTCCTCTCGCTCTCTCTCTACAGGAGCTATTTTATGTCTTTTCGGTTTCACTGAATCCTTCAAATAAGCTCTCCTCCCACCTCCCTCAGCAGATAGCTTCCCCTCCTCGCTCACAAAGGAAAACAATACCTCAGATAGGAACACCCATGAACGTACCAGCACCTACTTAACGTTTCCTTTTCTCCCTCCTGCTACAATGAAAAGAGCGTCCATCTCTCCTCCTGACATGTTCCCAGGGCCTTTATCTAAACCGGGACCAGGTCCCAACCAGCCCCTCAGCACTGGCTCAGGCATTTCAGCTGTGCGTTGCCACTGGGCCTTGCTCCTGACAGCACCCTTCACAGTGCTTTACTTCCGAGCATCACTACCAAATTCTCAGACCCGTGCCTTACAGGCCTAACACCTTTTGTTTGTTTGTTTAATTGGTGTTTCTCCTACAGAGCAATTCCTGAGAGAATGGGCAGTCGACGGCTTTTGAATGAACAAACAAAATATCTACCAGGTACCCGCAAATATGCTGTCCCAAGCCCAGGGCAGTTCATGATAGATGGTAAACCAAAGGCAGAAATAAAAGAAGAAACTGCTCCTTGGGGGAGGGGGGCGGGTAAAGGATTCTTTCACGGTGGGGAGTTACGAGGAGCTGCATTTCCACTGACGACAGAACAGAGAGCGCGGCATGGCTCAGGAAGAAAAGCCTGAGCTGGGGGAAGGTGGTGGCCCGCAGGCAGGAGCCAGGCTGAGCTGAGAAGAAGGAAGATGAACAGGAGGGCTGGAGGGATTCTGGGGAGGATGCTCAAAGCCAGACAGAGCAGCATATCCTGACTGCTCAGGCTTCACTCTCCTCCCCCGCCTCCACTACATTCCTCTCCTCTCTCATCTCAAACCAGTCAGGATCTCACCTTTCACAAAACTAAAACAATGGAATGGGAAGAATGACTGGTACTGGTTCCCAAACCTGCTGATTAGTAAATTCGTTAGAATTACCATGAGGAACTTTTAGAATTTCTGTTTGTTTCATCATCGGCTGTATTTTATTCAATCCCTAAAATCTCTTTTAAAAATAAACATCAAAAGATGTTTGAATATTACTTCTAAATTTCTAACTAAAAAAAGTCCATTCCTTAACTGCTTAAGTAACCTCAGGTTCACCACTGATTCCTAATGGTGCACGTTTCAGAGTAAATTCTCAATAAATACTTGTTGAACGGATGACAAGAAAAACAGGGAGGGAAAAAAGGACAAACAGAATGAAAAAGAAAAATGAAGGAAGAAGGAAAATACAGAAGTCATGCTTGGATATATTTGCCAGTCCTTTCATCACAGAAGGCCAGGTCTGGGTGTGAAAAACCCTAGGATGGTAAGTTGATCCCAAGGTACGCAAAAATAAGCAGACCAGGAGCCTCTTCTCTTGCAATGGCCAACAGCATCATAAAGCCAACATAGCTGTGACTTTCCTCCCAAGGCCCTCCAATAGCACGAGGCTTTTCAGGAGGAAGGTCAAGTCAGACCATATGCTGCAGTCTATGGGGCTGCTCCTGGTGACAGGGCGCCCAGGGATGCAAAGGGAAAACAACTGGCAGTGCAGGTCAGAGAGCACCATCACATCAGTTTCCCTGAATGGAAGTCCTAGTTCATGACAAAATTACAAACCATGAGAAATAACTCTTAGGCAAAAAAAACGGTCTTTTGGGATTGGATTGTGTTGACGTAGTCTTTCAAGTTATGGCTGCTGCTGCTGCTGCTGCTAAGTCGCTTCAGTCGTGTCCAAGTCTGTGCGACCCCATAGAGGGCAGCCCACCAGGCTCCCCCGTCCCTGGGATTCTCCAGGCAAGAACACTGGAGTGGGTTGCCATTTCCTTCTCCAAGGCATGAAAGTGAAAGTGAATGTGAAGTCGCTCAGTCGTGTCCGACTCAGTGACCCCATGGACTGCAGCACACCAGGCTCCTCCGTCCATGGGATTTTCCAGGCCAGAGTACTGGAGCGGGGTGCCACTGCCTTCTCCGTTCAAGTTATGGGTATATTTGCAAAGATCAGTGTTACTGTTCCTACTGGAACACATGTTGAAAACTTGAGGAAGACATTCCATCTCAAGGAGCCATGTTATCCAGGGATTCTATAGTTAAAAGACATTTTCCCACATTTCTTTTAAACTTTGACCTATTATAATTTTTCTTTGGTCCCTAAGGAAGAATCATATTTTGTTGTCTGATCATAGGCCACTGACTGAAGCCATGTTTCATCGCTATAAGAACACAGAGTGGCCCACAGATAATGCAAATATATTGTAGACTTAAAAATCCTATGAATCAAGCTTGTTTCTTCCATAACAAAATAATTGGCAGGTTTTTGTTTCTCAAAAAAATGTAAAATGCTCCACTTTAAAGATGAAAGTGTTAAAGATAATAAGCTCAGAGGCCAACTTCCTTTGTCTTTCTGACAGAATTACAAGTTAGCCAAAGTCTTCCCTCCATGTATCTCACTTCTTTGTGGCTATGGAAACACTTCAAGACAGTCCCCCCTAAGCATGAGCCCAGTCTGTATTCGAATGACACCTTCTCAATCAGGTCTACTGCCCACCCCATGCAATCTGAAGCCTGCCCTCTGCCCCTTCCCCAGGCTGCCCCCATCCCCTGACCTGCTCTACTTTTTCCTTCCTCCATCTGTTCAATAATTTTCTTATTACTAGGTTCGTTGTCTTTCTTCTTTCCATTAAAATGCTAGCTCCATGAGGACAGAGATTTTTTTTGTCTATACTGTTCACTGACATATCCCAGGACCATGAAGAGTATGTGGCACACAATGGGTAAAGAGTAAACGTTTGCTGAATTAAATCCTTGTTGAATAGGATAGAAAGAAAGAAACCCATGCACATATGGTGGCTCAGATAATTAATGCAGTGCAGACCTGAGTTTGATCTTTGGGTTGGGAAGATCTCCCAGAGAAGGGCATGGCAACCCACTCCAGTATTCTTGCCTGGAGAATTCCACAGATGGAAGAGCCTGGTGGGCTACAGTCCATGGGATCGCGAAAGAGTCGGACATGACTGAGCTATTTCAGACCAGACCTAGGGTCAGTTAATCTATGACAAAGGAGGCAAGAATCTACAATGGAGAAAAGATAGTCTTTAATAAACAGTTCTGGGAAAGATGGACAGCTACATGGAAAAGAATGAAATTAGAATATCCTCTAACACCATATACAAAAATGAACTTAAGACAAATTAAAGACCTAAATGTAAGACTGGATACTAAAAATTCCTAGAGGAAAACATAGGCAAAACGCTCTTTGATATATATCACAGCAATATCTTTTTGGCTCTGTCTCCGATAGGAATGAAAATAAAAACAAAAATAAACAAATGGGACCTAATTAAATGCAAAAGCTTTTACACAGCAAAGAAAGCCATAGACAAAATGAAGACAACCCACAGAATGGGATAAAATATTTGCAATGATGCAACCAACAAGGGACTGATTTCCGAAATATACAAACAGCTCATATAACTCAATGTCAAAAAAAAAAAAAAATACAAAAACAAAAAACAATCAAAAAATGGGCAGAAGATCTAAACAGACATTTCTCCAAAAGGCACAAGAAAAGATGCTCAACATTGCTAATTATTAGAGAATGCAAATCAAAACTACAATGAGATTTCACCTCACAGGAGTCAGAATGGCCACTATCAGAAAGTGTACAAATAATAAATGCTGGAGAGGGTGTAAAAAAAAGGAACCCTCCTACCCCGCTGGGAATGCAAATTGAAGAGCGACCATAAAAAACAGTACGGAGGATCCTTTAAAAACCAAAAACAGAGTTACCACATGATCTGACCCTGCAGTCCCACTTCTAGGCATACATCTGGACAAAACTCTAATTTGAAAAGATACATGCACCCCAACTTTCATAGCAGCACTATATGCAATAGCCAAGACATGGAAGCAGCCTAAACGTACATCAAAAGATGACTAGATAAAGATGTGGCACATGTATACAATGGAATATGAGTTACAAAGAAGAATGAAACAATGCCATTTGCAGCAACATGGATAGATTTAGAGATTAGCATCGGAGAAAGCAATGGCAACCCACTCCAGTACTCTTGCCTGGAAAATTCCATGGACGGAAGAGCCTGGTGGGCTACAGTTCATGGGGTCGCTAAGGGTTGGACACGACTGCGCGACTTCACTTTCACTTTTCACTTTCATGCATTGGAGAAGGAAATGGCAACCCACTCCAGTGTTCTTGCCTGAAGAATCCCAGGGACAGAGGAGCCTGGTGGGCTGACATCTATGGGGTCGCACAGACTCGGACATGACTGAAGTGACTTAGCAGCAGCAGCAGCAGAGATTAGCATACTAAGGGAAGTAAGCCACAGACAAATATCAAACTTATGGTTACCAAAGGAGAAAAGTGGAGAAGAGATAAATTAGGAGGTTGGGATTAACATATACATCCTACTATGCATAAAATAGATAACCAATAAGGACCTACTGTTTAGCACAGGAAATTATACTATTTTATAATAACCTCTAAAGGAAAAGAATTTGATAAAAATAGATATATGGGTGCATGCGTGCTAAGTCACTTCAGTCGTGTCTGACTCTCTGAGACCACATGGACTGTAGCCTTCCAGGCTCCTCTGTCCATAGATTCTCCAGGCAAGAATACTGGAGTGGGTTGCCATTTCCTCCAACTCAGGAATCAAACCTATGTCTCCTGAGGCTCCTGCACTGTAGGCAGATTCTTTACTGCTAAACCACCGGGGAAGCCCAGATATATATGTTCAGTTCAGTTTAGTCACTCTTTGCGACCCCATGGACTGCAGCACGCCAGGCCTCCCTGTCCATCACCAAATCCCGGGGCTTACTCAAACCCATGCCCATTGTGTCCGTGATGCCATCCAACCGACTCATCCTCTGTTGTCCCCTTCTCCTCCTGCCTTCAATCTTCCCCAGCATCAGAATCTTTTCCAATGAATCAGTTCTTTGCATCAGGTGGCCAAAGTATTGGAGTTTCAGCTTCACTATCAGTCCTTCCAATGAACACCCAAGACTGATCTCCTTTAGAATGGACTGGTTGGATCTCCTTGCAGTCCAAGGGACTCTCAAGAGTCTTCTCCAACACCACAGTTCAAAAGCATCAATTCTTCGGTGCTCAGCTTTCTTCACAGTCTAACTCTCACATCCATACATGACCACTGGAAAAACCACAGCTTTGACTAGATGGACCTCTGTCAGCAAAGTAATGCCTCTGCTTTTTAATATGCTGTCTAGGTTGGTCATAACTTTTCTTCCAAGGAGTGAGCGTCTTTTATTTCATGACTGCAATCACCATCTGCAGTGATTTTGGAGCCCCCCAAAATAAAGTCTGCCATTGTTTCCACTGTTTCCCCATCCATTTGCCATGAAGTGATGGCACCAGACACCATGATCTTAGTTTTCTGAATGTTCAGCTTTAAGCCAACTTTTTCACTCTCCTCTTTCACTTTCATCAAGAGGCTCTTTATTTCTTCTTCACTTTCTGCCATAAGGGTGGTATCATCTGCATATCTGAGGTTATTGATATTTCTCCCGGCAATCTTGGTTCCAGCTTGTGCTTTATCCAGCCCAGCGTTTCTCATGATGTACTCTGCATATAAGTTAAATAAGCAGGGTGACAATATACAGACTTGACGTACTCCTTTTCCTATTTGGAACCAGTCTGTTTGCTATTCCATATCCAGTTCTAACTGTTGCTTCCTGACCTGCATATAGGTTTCTCAGGAGGCTGGTCAGGTGGTCTGGTATTCCCATCTCTTTCAGAGTTTTCCACAATTTGTTGTGATCCACACAGTCAAAGGCCTTGATATAGTCAATAAAGCAGGAATAGATGTTTTTCTGGAACTCTCTTGCTTTTTCAATGATCCAACGAATGTTGGCAATTAGATCTCTGGTTCCTCTGCCTTTTCTAAAACCAGCTTGAACATCTGGAAGTTCATGGTTCACATATTGTTGAAGCCTGACTTGGAGAATTTTGAGCATTACTTTACTAGCATATGAGATGAGTGCAATTGGGTGGTAGTTTGAGCATTCTCTGGCATTGCCTTTCTTTGAGATTGGGATGAAAACTGACCTTTGCCAGTCCTGTGGCCACTGCTAAGTTTTTCAAATTTGCTGGCATATTGAGTGCAGCACTTTCACAGCATCATCTTTTAGGGTTTGAAACAGCTCAACTGGAATTCCATCACTCCACTAGCTTTGTTCATAGTGATGCTTCCTAAGGTCCACTTGACTTCACATTCCAGGATGTCTGGCTCTAGGTGAGTGATCACACCATCGTGGTTATCTGGGTCATGAAGATCTTTTTTTGTACAGTTCTTCTGTATATTGTTGCCACCTCTTCTTAATATCTTCTGCTTCTGTTAGGTCCATACCATTTCTATCCTTTATTGTGACCACATTTTCATGAAATGTTCCCTTGGCATCTCTAATTTTCTTGAAGAGATCTCTAGTCTTTCCTATTCTGTTGTTTTCCTCTATTTCTTTGCATTGATTGCTGAGGAAGGCTTTCTTATCTCTCCTTGCTCTTCTTTGGAACTCTGCATTCAGATGCTTATATCTTTCCTTTTTTCCTTTGCCTTTAGCATCTCTTCTTTTCTCAGCTATTTGTAAGGCCTCCTCAGACAGCCATTTTGCCTTTTTTTCTTGGATATATATGTATGAATAACTAAATCATTGTTCTGTACACTTCAAACTAACAGAACTTTGTAAATCAACTGTATGTCAATTAAAAAATCCTTGTTGAAATAAATTGATTCTTCATAAAAATGGACACTGCTCATATCACATAACAATGTATTATTGCCCTCATTATGTATAAAACAATTGAAAAATTCCTAAAATCATTATGTTATTATACAATTATATAACTAACTCTGTATATAAGGATATCACAAAAGTCAAATTACCATTTTTCTTTTCACAGTTTACACCTACAGAAGCTCTACATTTATCCAAGATTATCTGAAGCTTTTTGTATGAACTGCTTTTAGAGTGGGGAAAAAACACAGGACTGCAAGAGTCACACAGTCCAACCCGCTGTCAGTGCCCATGGGAGGGCAGCCCCGTGCCCCGGCCGGTCTGCTCCAAGTGATGCGGCCAATCATCTTTTGTGAGTTAATTTGATCTGGGCAAACAGACAAAAGCCATCTGGAGGTAAAACCTGAAAATAGGGTTGTAAAAAAAGTTAAGAAAATTTTAATTTAAAAAATGTATGTGACCAGCTTGAAAGCAACTGGAGAAATAAATACATTTATATATTTATTATGCATGAACAGTGAGCTGGAAGGAGAAGAAAGATGATTCTTAATTTATCAAACAAGTAATAAAAACTGATAAGTATGAGCTAATAGTCTATTCCTTTTTCTATAGGAAAATGAGAAATGTAGATGAAATTGTAAGTTTGTAAGAAGTATTTAGATAAAAGAGTTTTTGAAAACTTTTTAAACTACAGAAGAGAAGACAGTATGGAATGTAGCAAACAAAAAGAAATTTAAATCTCGTTCCCATGTTAAAGACTATGACATATATCAATTCAGTTCTGGATTAAGGAGAGTGAACTCTGCAGATGAATTCCATGATATCTACATTCACTAGAGTTTATTATTATGGCTCTTCTGTTTTACCATACCATATGGCTCTTCTGTTCTCTTTCTGTATTTTGCAGACATATTGTTCAAGAACATTAAACATGCTCTTATTTTCCCAATGAATAACATTTTAAAGATTTTAATCTTCTCTTTTTAACATGTCTCATTTATCCTCCCCCCCAACACACACACACACACACACACACACTTTCACTTTATAGGGAGATGATATGAAAAGAAACACTGGAGGGAGAATAAAGTGAAATCTAAGCTAACCTTATGAAATTTTTTTAAGCAGTTGTTATCCTAGTTGGCACAATTTGGCTCCTGGATTGGCAGCTCCTTCTTAAATTTCCTTGGAACTTGTTTAGTACCAAATGCAGCATTTCTATGTAAAGTAGGTGCTCAGTAAGTGTTTGAGCATAGAAACTCTTGTCACCTCCAAACTGGCACCTGCCATCGACCTCTACAAGAATTAAATTGTGCTGCTGTGGCTGCTGACTTCACCACCCCTGGAAAGGAGTCCAGGGTGCAGAGCAGAAAGGAGGCGCTCGAGCTTTGGGAAAAGCCGGTAGAACAGGTCTTCAGAGAGGTATTTTCAGGAGCCATGAGCTCAATTCTTAGATCTCCTGTATCTAGAAGAGCACTAAAATTCTTTTGGTGATAACTGCTCCACATGACTAGCAGACAGCCTTACTAGACTAGGAGACACCCTCACGACACCAGCAGACACCTTCCCTAGACCAGCAGACACCTTCCCTAGACCAGCAGACACCCTCACGAGACCAGCAGACACCTTCACTAGACCAGCAGACACATTCCCTAGACCAGCAGACACCCTCACGAGACCAGCAGACACCTTCACTAGACCAGCAGACACCTTCATATGACCAGGAGACACCTTCACATGGCCAGCGCACACCCTCACTAGACCAGCAGACACCTTCATATGACCAGTAGACACCTTCACATGCCCAGCAGATACCTTCTTTACAAAAACCTGTGCTTGATTCATGTACTCCCCCTTCTCCAAAATTACATATATACTGACCTTCCTCCCATCTCTTTAAAGCAGTTTCTCTGAGGTATCTGAAATGCTATCTCCCAGGCTATGGTCTTTATTTTGCCCCCAAATAAAACAACTCATAATTCTCATATTGTGCATTTTGTTTAAGTCGGCAAACTCTTCAAATTACCTGGTCTCAAAATTCCAATTTACTTCCATACACTAATGATACCATGTAATGAAACTATCCAATTAAATATTTATTTGGCGCAAAAATTCTCAGGAACTGTTTTAGGTCTTGGGAAACGAAATAGTGGGAAAAAATTACAGGTGGTCCCTACCCTCATGGAATCTAATGGGAGAAAAACAGGAGTCAAAAACAAAAAATACACAATTGCAAACTGTGATACACAGTAATAGAGCTCCAGGGAGTATAATGCGGGGAATTCTCGAAAGCTCTCCTGAGGAGGTGACCTTGAACTGAAATTTAAAAGGTGAACAGCAATTAACTAGGCTAAAAGGGCAGGATAGTGTGAAGGAGGTTGAGGGAAAATTATTCCAGCAAGTGCCCATGAAGCACCTTATGAAGAAACAAAAGCTAAAGACATTTTTATGTAATTGTAATGGTGGGTGTTTTTCATTTGAATAGTAAAAAATAGAAAATAGCAATATAATATCAAATGACAGAGACCACGAAACATTTCTTTTCCAAAACGTAAATGAGTAGCTCTTCCCTTCTTACATGAACACAAGCTGTGGCACCCGTGCCAGTCTGCTCCTTCTTACGTGAGACAGGCATTACAATCACTGGACGGGTTTGGCTGTATCTCTCTTGGGTGTGTACACTGCAGGTGAACGGAAGCTACCCCAGTTTTCATACTTCTCTTCCTTGCACACAGTAGACACCCCAAACCAATGAATGTTGGATTAAATGAAATTTTCCAAAGAAGAATTTAATTCTGTACAGCAAACAGTGGTAACCAATGATACTCATTTCTCATACCAGCTTATTTTTAAATTAAGTGTTAAGTGGTGCAATAATTTTATGAGAGAAGTGAGGTTTAAAAACGCTATGGAAAATTTTTCACAGTCAGTTTGTGCACTCAACTTCATTTGACGCCCAAGCTCCTACCCGTACCACACTGCCCATATGATGCTCATCTCCTGCCAGAGAATCACGCCCCAATCATTCACGCACCAGACAAGCTCGGGTGTCATTTTCAAATATTCCATGAAAGAATTCCAAACTACAGGTTTGCACAGGCTTTCTTTTTCTTCCTTCCTTAAAAATAGGACTTTATTTTAAAAAAATTGTTAAGCCTTTTATTCAGTGAGAACCTGTTGCTCAGGAAACTTTCAAATAAAAATCTTTAAATTTTTTACTTTCTCATACTTTACCACTGAGAAGACACATCAACTATGTAAACTTCAAGTCCCAGTAATTACTACAAAACATAACTGGAGTTAGAAATCATCAAGCAGGGTACACAAATGTATTTCAATGATTCTAAAATCCCATCAAAGCTTCCAACTTATCATGACATAATGCTAAGAAGTCACTGTTAGTAAGACATACTCCTATTTTAGAAATGTTAAAGTGTGAGAAAATGCGGGCCTTAGAATTGATAGTGATAGTGATAAATGATAAAATGATAGTGAGATAAATGATAAAATGATAGTGAGAGGCTCTAAAATACTTCCTCAGCTGCGGTGGCTGTCTGTGGATGCCCACTGTTCCACACCCAGGGAGCCTGGTCTTGGACACTGTACATATGAAGGGAACATTTCACACAAAGATGGGCCCAATCAAGAAAAAGAAACAGTATGGACCCAGGAGAAGCAGAAGAGATTAAGAAGAGGTGGCAAGAATACACAGAACTGGACAAAAAAGGTCTCAATGACTCAGATAACCACCATGGTGTGACCAGTCACCTAGAAGAGACATCCTGGAGTGTGAAGTCCAGTGGGCCTTACTATGAACAAAGACAGTGGGGCTGATGGAATTCCAGCTGGGCTGTTTCAGATATTAAAAGATGATGCTGTGAAAGTGCTGCGCTCAATATGCCAGCAAGTTTGGAAACCTCAGTAGTGGCCACAGGACTGGAAAAGGTCAGTTTTCATCCCAATCCCAAAGAAGGGCAATGCTAAAGAATGTTCAAACTACCACACAATTGTACTCACTTCACATGCTATCAAAGTAATGCTCAAAATCCTTCAAGCCAGGCTTCAATAGTACGTGAAATGAAAATTTCCAGATGTATAAGCTGGATTTAGAAAAGGCAGAGGAACCAGAGATCAAATTGCCAACATTTGCTGGATTATAGAAAATGCAAGACAATTCCAAAGAACATCTACTTCTGCTTCATAGACTACACTAAAGCCTTTGACTGTGTGGATCACAACAAACTGGAAAATTCTTAAAAAGATGGGAATACCAGACCACACTACCTGCCTCCTGAGAAATCTGTATGTAGGTCAAGAAGCAAGAGTCAGACATGAAACAACAGACTGGTTCCAAATCGGGAAAGGAGTACGTCAAGACCGTATCCTGTCAGCCTGCTTATTTAACTTATATGCAGAGTACATCATGTGAAATGCCAGGCTGGATGAAGCACAAGCTGGAATCAAGATTGCTGGGAAAAATATCAATAACCTCAGATATGCAGATGATACCACCTTAATGGCAGAAAGTGAAGAGGAATTGAAGAGCCTCTTGATGAAGGTTTAAGAGGAGAGTGAAAAAGTTGGCTTAAAACTCAACATTCAAAAACCTAAGATCATGGCATCTGGTCCCATCACTTCATGGAAAACAGATGGGGAAACAATGGAAACAGTGGCTGACTTTTATTTTCTTGGGCTCCAAAATCACTGTGGACAGACTGTAGCCATGAAATTAAAAGATGCTTGCTCCTTGGAAGAAAAGTTATGATGAACTTAAACGGTATATTAAAAAGCAGAGACATTACTTTGCCAACAAAGTTCCGTACAGTCACAGCTATGGTTTTTCCAGTAGTCATGTACTGATGTGAGAAGTGGACCATAAAGAAACTGAGTGCCGAAGAACTGATGCTTTTGAACTGTGGTGCTGGAAGAAGGCTCTTGAGAGTAACTTGGACTGCAAGGAGATCAAACAAGCCAATCTTAAAGGAAATCAACCCTGAATATTCACTGGAAGGACTGATGCTGAAGCTGAAGTTCCAATACTTTGCCCACCTGATGAGAAGAGCAGACTCATTGGAAAAGACCCTGGTGGTGGGAAAGATTGACAGCAAGAGGAAAAGGGGGCAACAGATGTTGGATGACATCATCGACTCATGTCCATCATCATGGACATGAGTTTGAGCAAACTCTCAGAGATAGTGAAGGATGGGGAAGCCCGGTGTGCTGCAGTCCATGGGGTTGCAAAACATCGAACACAACTGAGTGACTCAATAACCACAACACTCAGTTGCCAGGCACCAAAGGTCATAAAACCCACTTATGGATTCACTGAAAATCAAACCAAGGAAGAATGCTTTCTCTTTTCTTCTTGTTTCTCCCAACATAATTCTCCATTTAATAAAAGAAATATTTATATGAATAATTTCAAGATTGAAAAAATAAGGTTGGTGTATTTAACTTTCTAAACCGTAACTTAAAATAGGATCCTAACAACCTTTGCCCTGACAAATGTGGCAGCTCTGTGTGTCTGCTGTAACACCATTCTAAAAAGGGATAACATTCTGTTCTCCAGCTGCTGAGCTCTTTTTCATAGTACTTTCTCATAGCAGTATACAAACAGTGGCCAAAATCCTTAAGGGATAAGATTCAGTTTCTAATTTAACTTTATACATTAAATATTTTAAATCTTACGTTCATAATTCTATTTCTACGTGAGTACATAAATCTATGTTTCCAAGTTCTTATGTTAATACTTTTAAAATACTGCATTAAAGCAAACAATTTAAGATTATGATACACATGTTAAAAATAGATTCAGGCTTTTGAAGCATTCATTTTAAAATAATTTAAGATATAAGTCTTTAAGTTCCTTAGGACACAGTCTTATGCAGTAATCAGTTTCACTGCAGAGAATATTTATAACTAAAGCTAGCTAAATCGGGGTTAGATATAAAAATGCCTAGTTTCCCAATCTTTATGTACTTTTTAAGTAAATAATATACTATAGGTTTCTTATACTAAAAGTATAATATTAATGAAACCCCTTTGGGTTGGCTTGAAAATGTTCACATGAATTTCTAATAACATACAGGATGTGTGACAAATACATGGTAATCCATGCTGAAAACCTAAGAAACAGTGGAAAAGGAAGGTAGACATTAGCCTTTGAGATTTACAGAACGTCAGAACAGGCTTCTCCCTCTTGGGAATGGAAGCTTAAGGTCATAATACAAGGTACAGCACAGACCTACATTTCCTGCTTCCTGGCCCAGTGTTCCACATTATGCTTACTATCTACTGTGCTTTGGAGAAAGTAGTCTGTTTTTTAACATGGTTTCTTAAGTACCTTTATATGATCAAAAATTCTTCCTAGGACTTCTCCAGTGGTAGACAGTATAAGAGTCCACCTGCCAATGCAGGGGCCATGGGCTTGATCCCTGGTCCGGGGAGATTCCACATGCCATGGAGCAGCCGAGCTCACGCACCACAACTGCTACGCCTCTGCTCTGGAGCCTGGGAGCTCCAACTACCAAGCCTGTGTAGCTAACAAAGCTCGTGGTGCACTGATAGCCTGCGCTGGGCAACGAGAAGCCCCAGCAGTGAGCAGCCCGCGCTGCAAGGAAGAGCAGACCCCGCTCGTCACAGCTAGAGAAAGAGACCCAGCACAGCCAAAAACTAAAAAAAATATTAACTATTAAAATAGTCTCCCTGCTTACTTTTCTGTTCTGCTCTTTAAAATGAAATATAACCTTTCTCATTAGTATGACAGAATATACAGCTATCACATTAATAGGTGATAGAATACATTGACAACCTCTGAAATGATTTTTTTTTTCTGTATTCACAGAGTTTGTTAGAAGCCTAATATACCTAGAGAACTCAGCTACTGTTCAGCAGTTTGGTCTGTCTTTGCCTTTTAAATGTCTGTCCAGCCCTCAGGAGAATGCATTTGTTCGGCCAGGACCTCTACAGTATGCCCAGCCCACTGCTGCAGTCCAGATGGGCTCTGCCATTAAGGAGCAGTAAGCAGTAACGTGAAATAAAAAGACTTCAAGAAAAGAGGTCTAAGGTGGACATGTCAAGCTAACCCACAAGTTTTCAGGAGCAAAAGATCTCTGCTAACAAGAAAAAAGAATGTTATTTTATGTGTTTAAATAAAACCTCAGTAAGCCAGATATTGCTGAAAGAACTTGGAATTTGGAACCTTGATTTCCACAGCATTACTTATTAGCAATGATTTTACTGTGTGATTTTAATTGCCCCATAACCTGTAGAACTTCTTCATCTATAAAACTCAGATAACACCTTTTTCGCAAGCTGCTGGCTTCCTTTTAAAAAGTTGACACACAAACCATGACCGTGAAGCAGATTTTCTTCCCTTTGATGGATTAAACAGCAGTGGAAACTCTGCCCAAACTCTGCCAACTCACACCAGCAAGACTGGCTGAGACTACTGCATGACCAGGCAGTGCCTTCTGTAGGTGACGGATGTGGATGTAATGTGCTGGTGTTCATTTTTTCTCTGACAGTCTTTCCCTTTTTTGTTAACCCCATCTGTCAGTTCACTGACATCCAACCCTTTTTCTTTCCAATGGCATATTCTTCATATCTACCAAATCTATCAGACTATGAACAATCATGAAGAAAAATAATTTAAACTATTTAATAACAGTACAAATTCCCTTATCCATTAAGTCATACTCAGTTCAGCTCAGTTCAGTCACTCAGTTGTGTCTGACTCCTTGCGACCCCATGGATGGCAGCACATTAGGGCTCCCTGTCCATCACCAACCCCCGGAGTTTACCCAGACTCATGTCCATCGCGTTGGTAATGCCATTCAACCAATTAATCCTCTGTCAGCCCCTTCTCCTCCTGCCCTCAATCTTTCCCAGTATCAGGGTCTTTTCAAATGAGTCAGCTCTTCTCATCAGGTGGCAAAGTATTGGAGTTTCAGTTTCAGCATCAGTCCTTCCAACAAACATTCAGGACCGATCTCCTTTAGGATGGACTGGTTGAATCTCCTTGAAGTCCAAGGGACTCTCAAGAGTTTTCTCCAACATCACAGTTCAAAAGCATCAATTCTTTGGTGCTCAGCTTTCTTTATAGTCCAACTCTCACATCCACATATGACTACTGGAAAAACCATAGCTTTGACTAGACAGACCTTTGTCAGCAAAGTAATGTCTCTGCTTTTTAATGTTCTGTCTAGGTTGGTCATAGCTTTTCTTCCAAGGAGGAAGCGTCTTTTAATTTCACTGCTGCAGTCACCATCTGCAGTGATTTTGGAGCCCAAGAAAAGAAAGTCTCTCACCGTTTCAATTGTTTCCCCATCTATTTGCCATGAAGTGATGGGACCGGATGCCATGATCTTAGTTTTCTGAATGTTGAGATTTAAGCCAACGTTTTCACTCTCCTCTTTCACTTTCATCAAGAGGCTTTTTACTTCCTCTTTGCTTTCTGCCATAAGGGTGGTGTCATCCGCATATCTGAGGTTATCGATATTTCTCCCGGCAATCCTGATTCCAGCTTGTGCTTTATCCAGCCCAGCGGTTTTCTCATGATGTACTCTGCATATAAGTTAAATAAGCCAGGTGGCAATATACAGCCTTGACATACTCCTTTTCCTATTTGGAACCAGTCTGTTTTTCCATGTCCAGTTCTAATTGTTGCTTCTTGACCTGCATACAGATTTCTCAGGAGGCAGGTCAGGTGGTCTAGTATTCCCATCTCTTGAAGAATTTTCCACAGTTTGTGGTGATCTACACAGTCCAAAGGCTTTGGCATAGTCAATAAAGCAGAAATAGATGTTTTTCTGGAACTCTCTTGGTTTTTCGATGATCCAGCAGATGTTGGCAATTTGATCTCTGGTTCCTCTGCCTTTCTAAACCCAGCTTGAACATCTGGAAGTTCACGGTTCACATATTGCCGAAGCCTGACTTGGAGAATTTTGAGCATTACTTTACTAGCGTGTGAGATGAGTGCAATTGTACGGTAGTTTGAGCATGCTTTGGCATTGCCTTTCTTTGGGATTGGAATGAAAACTGACCTTTTCCAGTCCTGTGGCCACTGCTGAGGTTTCCAAATTTGCTGGCATATTGAGTGCAGCACTTTCATAGCATTAAGTCATAACTAAGGTACAATTTCTCTGAACCTAAACTCCAAAGAATAAGATTATTCTCACTTTTTCACACTGTACAAAAATTAGTTATGTCCCAGATTTTCTACCTGTTTTAGACAAGAATAACTGGTCTTGTTTTTCCCTGTGTCCCTAAAGTCCAGCTAAGTTCCTACAGAATTAATAGTTGATTATAAATCAAGTGAAGTTTAAAGTCCTGGATAAAAAAAGTATCTGATTAAATCAATAAGAAAAGAAATTACTTTGACTATTATATCCATTTCTAATCTAAGAAAATTACACAGATATTCCTTAATCTATTCCCAAATGGAGTAAAAGTTTCTGCCATCTGTTTTATAGGTGAAATTACTTAATTTTATGTATAACTAGATGATGTACGTACTTGCCGCAAATGTAAAAATTCCTATTTTAAAGGAAATGAAGAACTAAGTATAATTTTTGCCAGAAATCTACCATTTCTACCTTAGTTCTTAAAATACAACATCAAAAATAAATTCACAGGTTACTAAGCAAAATAGCCTACAAGATAACTGATTACTTTTGCTGAATAAATACCTCATATTTAATTATATTAATATAGTAATGGGTTTCACTTAAAACAAATACCAAAAAAGTTAAAATTTATAGTAAGTAGCATGAAATATTAAACAAAGATGACACAGATATGTCCTTGGAAATAGCGTACATCTCCAAAGCAAATGCTCACAGGGAACATTCTTGGATAGTAATTGCTTGGGTTAGGTTTATTTTTATAGTCTGTTGCTAACACAATGACATGCTTTAAAGGTTCTGTCAAACAACAGAACTGACTTAGAAAAAAAAAAAAAGCTATACTAAATAAATCCTTGTGATAGATGCCAAATCAGGGTATCTTGAAGGATATCTTTTTTAAAATTGCAGCAATAGTGGCAATATAAGGAATAAAATCCTAAACTTTTACTATACCTAAAAATAAGCAAGTCATTTATTCTAGAGGAAAAGAAATTAGGATGCTATTCAGAAGGAGGATAACAGTATTCATGCAATCCATTTTCCTTCAAGAAACAAACTTTAAAACTTATTTCCTTGATTACAGGTTATAAATATAAAATATCAGGAACTCCCTGGTGGTCCAGTGGCTAAGACTCCATGTTCCCAATGCAGGAGGTCCAGGTTTGATCCCTGGTCAGGGAACTAGATCCCACATGCCACGACTAAGATCTGGTGCAGCCAAATAAATATGTTTTAAAAATCAGCATACCCCTTATTCTCTATTATTAACTATAACTGTTTAGCTTTGGGCTTGGATATGTGGAAGAATGAACAGGTTTAGGGTGTAGAGATCAGAAATTCACTTTTGAACATGTTAAGTGTGAGGGTTCTAAGAGGTACCCAAGGAAAGATTCTTGAAAGGCATTTGGGTACGTGAAGGTGGGGCTACAGATACAGGAGTGAATGAAGGACAGCAATAGTACAGTGACTTAGAGTTAAGGACCTGGCTTCTGACCACCTGGCTTGGAATCCCAGCTCTCTTACTTAGTAGCCACTGGTCTTAGGTAACATTTATTAGCTACTGGTCTTCAGATCAGATCAGATCAGATCAGTCGCTCAGTCGTGTCTGACTCTTTGCGACCCCATGAATCGCAGCACGCCAGGCCTCCCTGTCCATCACCAGCTCCCGGAGTTCACTCAGACTCACGTCCATTGAGTCAGTGATGCCATCCAGCCATCTCATCCTCTGTTGTCCCCTTCTCCTCCTGCCCCCAATCCCTCCCAGCATCAGAGTCTTTTCCAATGAGTCAACTCTTCGCATGAGGTGGCCAAAGTACTGGAGTTTCAGCTTTAGCATCATTCCCTCCAAAGAAATCCCAGGGCTGATCTCCTTCAGGATGGACTGGTTGGATCTCCTTGCAGTCCAAGGGATTCTCAAGAGTCTTCTCCAACACCACAGTTCAAAAGCGTCAATTCTTTGGCACTCAGCCTTCTTCACAGCTACTGGTCTTACGAGTTATCTAACTCTGTGCCTCAGTTTCCTTATACCAAAAATGGAACAATAAGTAGGCTATTATGAGAATTAACTAAATGAACATATATTTAAAACATTTCTAACTGTGTTCACTAAGTGCTTTATAAGTTATGACCATTATTATTCTCATCAGTAACTGTTACAGATGATACTTAGTCTTTGGGGGGATATAGAGTCTAAGAGAAAAAAGAGGAGACCCCGAGTTATTTTCAAATATCTTTTGATACGGATTTTTAACATAATTCCATGAGAACAGACTGTATGATTTCAATACCTTTAGACCAAGAAACTTTTGCACTTGTTTTATGTCCCTGGATATACTCCAGTGTCTCCCAGTTTATCCTACCACTGTGTGAAAACTGTATAAATCTTTGTTATGTTGAATTGGTTCATGGTGCTTTTCAGGTCTACTAAATCTTTCTATTTTTCTATATATTCATTCTATTAATTTTTGAGAGTTTGATATTGAAATTCCAACTAAAAATCTTAATTTGTCTACTTAAAAAAATAATTGCAATATATAGTGGAACTATATGTAACTTTGTTCTGTATTTTCCAAGTCTCCTATAAATGTGTTATTATATTTTCATACTTTAAAAAATAAAAAAGAAAGAGAAAAAAAAAAAAAGAGGAAACCCAAAACTCAAGCCTTAATGGGCCCCAGGATTAGAAGTCAGGATGATAACAAAAGGAACTAAAATGCTCCCTTCCTGTGAGACCGGAAAAGATACACCAGGAGGGCGTCATGGAGACCACAAGAGGGAAGGCTGCCAAGAAGGCCTAAGTGCTTGGTGACCCAGACTTTCATCCAGCCAGTGGTGGGGTGGAGTGGTGATAGTATGCTATACTGTCACTTACACATTTATTTTTAAAGGATGGATATTGATATGCTGGTATATGCATACTTATTTCTAGACGGAATCACAAAGAATGAGTAAAAATTGTAAGGGTGGGGCGGAGGGGTATAAAGGAACCTTTTTCACTGTATACCATTTTCATCTTTTGAATGTTTGTATGGTACCTATTTAAAAGTAATCAATTCATTAAAAAGCAAAAAATACTACATATTGTTATAGACACATATATATGAAGTCAAATATATAAAATCCACATGTATAGGAAGGATACACACCTAATTCATTAGTGTTTGTGCCTAGAGTGGGAGGGAAGAAGAGATATCCTACGAAGTTTTAATTCTTAGAAAATTACCTTAGTCAAATATGACAAAACGTTAACATCTGTTAATGACGGTGGCATGTACACTGATGTATTATTCACTAACACTTTAAATTTCATTCAAAGGATCAAGATTAAAATTTAAGAAATCTCTCTCACAGATACTACTATACAGCAGTCAGAACTGCTAAAATTAAAAAGACGACAATACCAAAGGTTGGAGAGAATGCAGAGCAACTGCAACTCTGATACCACGTTGAAAAGACTACAAAATCATATAACCACTTTGGGAAATGGTCTGGCAGTTTGTTATAAACCTAAATAAACATGTATCCCCATTAGCCAGCAATCTACTCACAGGTATTAATCCAAGAGAAATGAATACATGTCCATAGAAACACTTGTACTAGAATATTGATAGAAGCCGCTTTATTCACAAAAGCCAAAAAGCAGAAATAGCCAGATGTCCATCACTAAAAAAGTAGATAAAACTGATGGGGCTTCCTCGGTGGCATAGTGGTAAAGAATTCACCTGCAATGCAGGAGACTCGGGAGATGTGGGTTCGATCCCTGGACCAGGAAGATCCCCTAGAGAAGGAAATGGCAATCTACTCCAGTATTCTTGCCTGGGAAATCCCATGGACAGAGAAGCCTGGCGGCTACAGTCCTGGGGTCACAAAGAGTTGGACATGACTGAGCAACTAACACTTCTACTTCCACTTAGGAGCATTACATTAAATTTCTGGGACCATCACAAAAGACACCATCCCTAAAAGAAGCAAATACTGAATGTACTTCTCAATTTATGAGACCATAACTGCATGTAAGACTGGCTTCCAGGAACAACCCAGTGCCTCTTCTATGCCCAACTCTAACCCAGTTCACTGTGCTCTCAGCGGAGATGGCAGCATTCTGCTGCACCCATAAAAAGACTGAGTGAACACCTCAAAGGGGATGGAAGCCACTGTGCACGCGGACACTGCCTCTCTCCTCCTCCTTCCTTCTCTGAAGGGTCATACAGCAGCCCCCTACCCCTTCCCAGGTCACTTTACCCCCCGTCCCAGCTGGCATGACAGGCCCAAGAAACAGTACAGATTTGTTCTCTCTTAGAGAGGCTCTGGAGAAGGCAATGGCACCCCACTCCAGTACTCTCGCCTGGAGAATCCCATGGACGGAGGAGCCTGGTGGGGTGCAGTCCATGAGGTTGTGAAGAGTCAGACACAACTGAGCGACTTCACTTTCACTTTTCACTTTCATGCACTGGAGAAGGAAATGGCAACCCACTCCATTGTTCTTGCCTGGAGAATCCCAGGGACGGGGGAGCCTGGTGGGCTGCCGTCTATGGGGTCACAAAGAGTCAGGCACGACTGAGCGACTTAGCAGCAGCAGCAGCAGAGAGGCTCTACTTCTTGCTCAGGTGCTACTAGGTAAGCACAGGTCAGCAATCTCAAAGGATCAGAGCCAAGATCAGGTTTAACTTGGGAACAGCATCTATATACTTCAGCTTTTAGCGAGCAAATAGAATCCAGAGCTCAGCCTAATTTACTGGACCACCGCGAGGTTACAGTCACAGCTCCAGTCCGAGTAAGGCTTTCCTTCAGCCCCCACCTGACCGGCTTTGCTACAGGACCTCGTGTCTGTCTCCATGTGCACGTGGGCATCTACCACTCAGGGGCAAAAAAGGAGGAACGGCAGCTACAGAGAGTGGACGTTCTAATCCCAGGACCCACTAACAGCATCCTAATATCAGAGATCTTAAATACACACCACTTAACTTTGTCGCCACTTAACTATAAACTTTGGGCTTCCCAGGCAGATCAGTGATAAAGAATCCACCTGCCAATGCCAGAGACATGGGTTTGATCCCTGGGTCAAGAAGATCCCCTGGAGGAGGAAATGGCAACGTACTCCAGTATTCTTGTCTGGAACACTCCATGAGAGGAGCCTGGTGAGCTACAGGCATGGGGTAGCAAAGAGTCAGACATGACTGAAGCAACCGAGCATAGCATACAGCATAGCAACTATAAATTGGGTACACCTTTCTCAGCTGACAGATACAATTGATCTACCTCATGCTTTCTAATCCTGCTGAGTTTGCTGCTACTGCTGCTAAGTCGCTTCAGTCGTGTCCGACTCTGCGCGACCCCATAGACTGCAGCCCACCAGGCTCCCCCGTCTCTGGGATTCTCCAGGCAAGAACACTGGAGTGGGTTGCCATTTCCTTCTCCAATGCATGAAAGTGAAAAGTGAAAGTGAAGTCGCTCAGTCGTGTTCGACTCTTCGTGACCCCATGGACTGCAGCCAACCAGGCTCCTCCGTCCATGGGATTTTCCAGGCAAGAGTACTGGAGTGGGGTGCCATTGCCTTCTCTGCCTGCTGAGTTTAGACAGGGGCTTATAAGCATCCTGGCCCAGTGATTACTAAAGCAGATGTAGTAAGACCAAGGACCTCAGCCTGCATTACCTTCCTTTTACCAGAGCACCTCGATGCTGCAGTACTGAGCTAGGGCCTAAAGACTTCACAAGAGGTTTGGGCATCTGTCATTTTCTGACAGTCTGTATTTCCTGTATATGTGCATTGCTGTTGTTGTTGCTGAGTCACCAGTTGTGCCCGACTCTTTGCAATCCCATGGACTGAGCATGCCAGGCTTCTCTGTCCCTCACCATCCCCAAAGTCTGCCCAAGTTCATGTCCACTGCATCAGTGATGCCATCAGGCCATCTCATTCTCTGACGCCCTCTTCTCCTTCTGTCCTCAATCTTTCCCAGAACGAGGGACTTTTCCAATGACACAAACCAGGGGCTTCCCTGGTAGCTCAGCTGGTAAAGAATCTGCCTGCAATGCAGGAGACCTGGGTTCGATCCCTGGGTTGGGAAGATCCCCTGGAGAAGGGAACGGCTGGCTACCCACTCCGGTATTCTTCCCTGGAGAATTCCATGGACAGAGGAGTCTCGCAGGCTACAGCTCATGTGCATTGTTACAACAGGCCAAAAAGAGACCTAGCCCATCTGTGTTTGGAATACATGATGCCAAAAAAACACAGTTTATCAGATTTTTTTCTCTTTCTTCTTAGACTTACTTTTTAAAAATTGGAGTTTAGTTGCCTTATAATGTTGTGTTAGCTTCTGTGGTACAGCCAAGTGAGTCAGTTATACATATGTGTATATACACACACCCCCTCGTTTTGGGGTTTTCTTCCCATTTAAATCACCACAGAGCATTAAGCAGAGTTCCCTGTGCTATATGGTCAGTTCTTGGTTTACTTAATGAATTGAATGACTACATGTGTTTCACACTCCAGTTTTCTGTTTATGATACAGAAAAACATACAGGAAAATAATGACAAAAGAGGAATTTTAGAGTTATTAAATTATTGAATTGCTATTTTCATCACTTACCTCATTCGAAGGGATCGTGGCAAAGGGCTTGATGATGGCGGCTAATGGGATCTGAGCTTGCTTGGCCATATCTGACGTGCAGGGAAAACAGTACGTGGTGCAGCGGATGTACCGGGGACTGGCATTGCCTGAAACGGTCAATGGTGTAGACTCACAACCTGCCCTGTATATTTAAATATTTATAAAGGCACGTCTAGGTAATGCATGGAGAAGGCAATGGCACCCCACTCCAGTACTATTGCTTGGAAAATCCCATGGATGGAGGAGCCTGGTGGGCTGCAGTCCATGGGGTCGCTAAGAGTCGGACACGACTGAGCGACTTCACTTTCACTTTTTACTTTCATGCATTGGAGAAAGAAATGGCAACCCACTCCAGTGTTCTTGCCTGGAGAATCCCAGGGATGGGGGAGCCTGGTGGGCTGCCGTCTACGGGGTCACACAGAGTCGGACACGACTGAAGTGACTTAGCATACTTAGCATAGCATAGGTAATGCATTGCCTTATTTGTAAAGCTTTGTGATTTCTAAAAAATAAAAAGGAGCACTGTATAACTTTATGATCTATACTCTAAGCACACTATAGTTTCTTGTAAAATAAGACACTAAATACTGCTGAAAAAATGTAAAAGATTTTAAAGTATTATTTTCCATAAGCAGCGTATTAACATAGCCACTCAGAGATTTGAGAGGTATTTAGATTCAATGGGAAAAGTAAAGCAAAGACACAAAACATAAGAATAAAATTCCTTCTTCATCCTCTCCTATCAACACATCCGTTATGAGAAAGGTAAGCATTTGTATACCATTTCATATCAGCTAGTTATACTGTGTCAAATAGAATTCCATTTGACTATGTTCTCCTCAACTTGTAATTCAATTTAGAAATTAAAATTCTATTTATAATAGAAAAATTTTTTAAAACACCCAAATCTATTTTTAAAATACACCAAGTTTCCTGACCAAATATTTTTTTCACAGCATGCATGAGTATTAAAACAATACCCATGGGAATGGCACTTATGAGCTTATTTGCAGGGCAGGAACAGAGACACACAGAACAGACTTGCGGACCCAGTGAGGGAAGGAGAGGGAGGAGCAGATTTGGAGCGTAGCGCTGGGATACATACATCACTATGCCTGAAACAGATAGCCAGTGGAAAGCTGCCGCATAACACAGGGGCTCACCCCAGTGCTCTGAGAAAACCTAGGGGGTGGGATGGGGGAGTGGGAAGAAGGCGCAACAGGGCGGGGATATATGTATACTTATGGTGGAGAAGGCAATGGCACCCCACTCCAGTACTCTTGCCTGGAGAATCCCATGAATGGAGGAGCCTGGTGGGCTGTAGTCCATGGGGTCGCTAAGAGTCAGACACGACTGAGCGACTTCACTTTCACTTTTCACTTTCATGCATTGGAGAAGGAAATGGCAACCCACTCCAGTGTTCTTGCCTGGAGAATCCCAGGGACGGGGGAACCTCGTGGGCTGCCGTCTATGGGGTCGCACAGAGTCGGACACGACTGAAGTGACTTAGCAGCAGCAGCAGCATGGTAGAAACCAACACAGCATTATAAAGCAATTATCCTCCAATTAAAAAGAAATTAAAGAAACCCAATATCCATGGCATGAATATTTCTAAATCACTAGAATAACTTATCTAAAATAAACTTAACAATTAAATCACAATATATTTTGGCAAAAGAATGTAATTATCAAACAAGTGTGTATTGATTGTCTGCTACTTTTAGATACAGTCCTAGGTGCTCCCTTGTAGAGTTTATGTTCTTGCAGAGGACACGGACAATAACAGATCTAAAAAAAACCAGTAAATTACACAGGACCTTAGAAGATGACAAACGTTATGGGAAAAAAGCACCTCTGGGGGAGGGGTACCACAGTGGGGAAAGACTGCAATTTTAAACAGTTACAGAATTGGTCTTCTTCAAAAGGCATCATTGGAGCAAAGGCCCCAAAGTGGGAAGGGATTTGCCCGCAGGTGTCGGGACAGGGCTAGCCTGGGCTGGCAGAGGAATGTCAGGAGGCTGGTGAGGCTGGATGAGGTGCCTGGGGCAGCTGGGGAGAAATTCAGAGACGTCACAGAGACCAAATCAGCCCGACGCAGGTGACTCTAAAGTTTTCGGCCTGAGGAATCAGAAGCACGAAGTTGCCACGAACTGACCAGAGAAAGGCTCCGGGAATGGAAGGGGTTTTTTTTGAGCCCGTGGGTGGAAACTGGGAATCTGGCTCCAGGCATGTCCATCTGGGAAATCTATTAGGTGATCAAGCAGTGACGCTGAGTAAACAGTCAAACACACAAGGTCTTGGCGCTGGGATGAAAGCTGAGATGGAGAGACACATTTGGGAGTTCTGGGCATATAAACAGTATTCAAAGCCAGGAAACTAGATTAAAAACCACAAAGTGGCCAGAGAAGAGCGGAGTGAGGACTGAGCCCAGAGTCCTCTGACATAAAGAAGCCAGGAGACAAGGAGAAACCAGCAGAAGGACCAAGAAGTGTACAAACGAGGGAGTCTGGGGGTGCTGGAGGTGAAGAAAGTACATCAAGCAAGAGGCAGGACCGTCTGTTAAGGCGCTGACGCCAGGTCAACATGACCGCGGGCTGGAGCGGGGCTGGAGAGCCGGGAGAGAGACTTTTGGTGGGATGGTGGGGTGAGGAGGAGGAGGGTAGGGAGGCTGCTCACAGTGAGTTTAGGAGGGAGAGGCAGGTGCCAAATACGCAATAATCCTTTCAAGGTTTTTAATATATTTACTTTAATTGGCGGATGATTACTTTACAATACCGTGATGATCTCTGCCACAGGTCAATACGAGTCGGCCACAGGTATCCCTGTGCCACCGCGCCCCCAGGCTGCAGAAGGCACGAGCTTGTGTGCTCTCCGTCACACAGCAAAGCCGCACTGCTTATCCATTTCACACGCGGCGATATGTGTGTTTGAACGCTATTCTCTCAAATCATCCCACCCTTTCCTCCCACTGCGTCCAAAGGTCTGTTCTTCACGTCTCTGTCTCCTTTGCTGCCCTGCACGGAGGATCACCCGAGAGCAAAGAAAGGGGGGAGTTGGTAAAGGAGGTGGATCGAGAAAACACTGTTTAAGATAGGGGAAGGCTTTGTAAAAGAAAGAGAAATGTTAAAGACGTAAGAGAGGGGGGGAGACTTAGGGTAGCAGTGCACTTGAGTGGCACACAGTAGGAGATTTCAACTGCAGCACATTTATGGCCAAGAGTCGGAAGGCAGAGCACAAGGACATATGATGAATGGGGGCTGATGCGATGGTGGGACTCCACAGAAGTTCTCTTCTGATTGTGCGCTTTTCTCAGAAAGGAGGACGTAAGCAGCTGAAAGAAGGATGAGCGGTCACTCTGCCGGGTCTGCAACCTCTCATCCTTTCTCTGGCCACTCCTCACTGCACAGGTGGGTCGGGAACGAGGGGAAGGCTGGACCCGAGAAGCTGAGCTTCCTTTCATATTTAATCTATTATTTACACATTTTAATTTTGGGGGGACCAGACAGAAATCTGGGTTTTTACATAAAAATTTTGATTTTTATATAATGGCAACTAATTCAAACAGAAATAAATTATTCTGTATAACAAATTAACATGTCTGTAGGCTGAATCCAGTTTGGGGGCCCTGCTGCAGAGAGTCTGATAAAGGGGAGAAAGGTGGCACTCGCAACAAGGATAATAACAATCAATGCCAATGGTTTAGGCATCATTCTAAGATTGCTATATGTAAATTCATTTTAGTCTCACAATTGCCTGTGACACTGATACCCTATGACCCCATTTTACAGAGGAGTAAACTGAGACACTGGGAGGTTAAGTGACTTACCAAAGTCAAAGGGTTAGAAGTGGCAAAAGGGGTATTAGAACCTATCACAGTCTCTCCTACGTCCCAGACCAGCTGGGTCCAGGTCATGAAGCCGTGAGTTTGGACAAGAGTTCAGACCAATCCTGTTTTCCCTTGGGCAATGAAGGGATGTTTTCCAGCAATGCGTGTGCATGTATGCTCAGCTATGTCCTACTCTTTGTGACCCCATCGTCTGCAGCCTGCCAGGTTCCCCTGTCCATAGGATTTCCCAGGCAAGAACACTGGAGTGGGTTGCCATTTCCTCCTCCAGGGGATCTTCCTGACGCAGGGATCCAACCTGCATCTCCTGTTATTCCTGCATTGGCAGGTGGATTCTTTACCACTGAGCCACTCATATGATCAAATAGATATCCTAAGAAAATTATTCAGAATGTACTAGATAGCTTCTGGGAGCAGGAAGAAAGATCAGAGACAGGTAGAGTCCAACTGAATACTGACATAGGGTAAAACAAGAGTTTTGATATCAGGAATAGAAGAAATATTAGGTAATAAATGTAAAGATGCTTGAACCCTTATTATTGTATATTTCATATAACTTAGATAAAACCTACCTCCTCATTATCACACAATGTTATACATAGCGGGAAATAAGAGTTTCTGAATATTTTAAAGTGTATTTTAATTGTTCATTTGTTCATTGTACTCAACTTTCACTAGTTAACATTTCCAATAATACACTGAATTTGAGCATTTGTTATCTTTAAAAATCTTTTTTTTACTATGAAATATGCATATGAACAAGTTCATGAAGGTGACTAAACAAACTTGTTACAAGAAGCTAATGCACACCAAGAATAAATTTTTAAAAAGCAATGAAGAATTTATTTCTTAAGCAGGTATGCAAAAGTGGGGCATGAAAGGTATGTTTATAGCAGATAATTTAGCAATCTTGGTAATTAAGATCCAAAATCCCTTGACATTCTTAATAAAGAAACTTACGGGATAAACTGACTAAAAAACATTCAGTAATTTATTCATTCAACAAATATTTATGAAGGTAATCCCCAAGTTAGAGGCTTAGAGGCAGGAGAGGGTGAAGCCTCTGGCTTTAAGGTCTGGTAGAAGAGAATGATAAGCAGATAATTGGGGGCATCCCTGGTGACTCAGTGGTAGAGAACCCACCTGCCAATGCAGGAGACACAGATTCAGTCTCTGATGCAGGAGGACCCCATGTGCCACAGAGCCTGTCCTCTAGAGCCCAGGAGCTGCAATTCCCGAGTCCACCTGCCCGACGGCCTGCACTCTACAACAAGAGCGGTCACTGCAGTGAGCAGCCCACGCACTGCACCTGGAGGGTAGCCCCCACTCGCCACAACCAGACAAAAGCCCACACGGCGATGAAGAGCAACAAAGCCAACAATAAACAAATAAAGCAAATAAAGCGGACAATTGCAAAATGGCAGGTAAGAATCACAGAAGACCAAATCGATTACAGAGTGGCCCAAGGGAGGCAATGAGTTTTACACATGGGTCACAGGTGACTAAACAAAGGATGCACTGCTTGAACAGGATCTTGCGGGACAGACAGAAGCACAGAATCAAGGGAGAAATGGAGTCTTAAACTCAGATCCTGCAGCCAAAGGCAAAGAAGTGATATTCTTAAAGCAGGTGCACCTCTTTATTGGCTTCTCTGCTAACCAGCTGTGCAGCCCTGGCCGAATCACTTAAACTACCAGGACCTCAGTGCGCTCACATCTGCAAAGTGAGAGAGCAGGGCAGATGAAGTCCAAGGTTCCTTCAGTCTCAACACTTTACTTATATCTGTGAATTTCTATGTCTCTGAGACCCATGGGCTTCATACTAAAAAGACTACTCATGTCCAGAAATAAAACCACGCACCTAGGGTCAATTTATCTACGACAAAGGAGTCAAGAATATACAATGAAGAAAAGGCAGTCTCTTCAGTAAGTGGTGCTCGGGGAGTTCCCTGGTGGCTCAGTGGTAAAGAACCCACCTGCCAATGCAGGAGACACAGGTTCGATCCCTGGTCTGGGAAGATCCTATGTGCCACAACCAAGCCTGCGCTCTAGAGCCCAGGAGCTGCAACTGCTGATGCCTGTGCACCACAACCAGAGAAGCACGGCAGTGACAAGCCCGCAGACCGCAGCCAGAGAGCAGCCCCCCCATCCCAGCCACAGAGAGAAACCTTGCAGCAATGGAGACCCAGCAGAGCCACAGACCAATCAATAAAAACTGTACCTGAAAAAAAGCCATGCTAGGGAAACTGGACAGCTACATGGAAAAGAATGAAATTAGAACATCCTCTAACACTAAAGAGGAAAATAAACTCAAAAGGGGTTAAAGACCTATCAATAAATATAAGACTGAACACTAACTATAAAACTCCTAGAGGAAAATAAGAGCATAATGCTCTTTGACATAAATCACAGCAATATTTTTTTTGGATCTGTCTCCTACAGTACTGGAAATAAAAACAAAAAGAAACAAATAGAACCTAATTAAACTGAAAAGTTTTTGTACAACAAAGGAACCCATAAACAAAACAAAAAGATAACCTACAGAAAGAAAGAAAATATTTGCAGACGATGCAACCAACAGGGATTAATCTCCAAAATATACAAACCGCTGATACAGCTCAATATCACAAAAACAAACAACCTCATCAAAATATGGGCATAAGATCTAAACAGACATTTCTCCAAAGACAGACAAGTGGCTAAAAGCCCACATGAAAAGATGCTCAACATCACTAATAATTAGAGAAATGCACAACAAAACTATAATGAGGTGTCACCTCACACCAGTCAGAAAGGCCATATTAAAAAGTCTACAAATAATAAATGCTAAAGAGGATGTGGAGAAAAGGGAACCCTCTACTCTGTTGGTGGGAATATAACTGGTACAGTCATTATGGAGAATAGTATGAAGATTCCTTTAAAAACTAAAACTAGAGTTACCACTTGGCCCACTGATGTCCCTCTTGAGTATATATCTGGAAAAGATGAAAACTAATTCAAAAAGATGCATGCACCCCAATGCTCACTGCAGCACTCTTTATAACAGCCAAGACATGGAAGCAACCCAAATGTCCATTAACAGATGAGTGGATAAAGATGTGGTATATATATATATAATGGAATATTACTCGGCCATAAAAAAGAAATGATGCCATTTGCAGCGACATGGATGGACCCAGAGATTATCATATTAAGTGAAGTTAAGTCAGAGACAAATATTATATGATATCACTTATATGTGGAATCTAAAATAGGACACAAGTGAATTTATTTATAAAACAGAAACAGAATCACAGACATAGAAAACAAATGGCTACCAAAGGAGAAAGGGAGTGGCAAGGGATAATTAGGAAGCTGGGAGTAACATATACATACCACTATATATAAAATAATCAGTGAGGACCTACTGTATGGCACAGGGAACTATGCTGAATATTTTGTAATAAACTATAATGGAAAAGAATCTGAAAAAGAATATATATATATATATAACTGAGTCATTCTGCTCTACACTTGGATCTAACATGATACTGTAAATCAATTTAACTTCAATTAAAAAAATAAAATTTTAAAAAGTCTACTAATATGTAACAGCAAATCAGCCAGAGAAAGGGGCTTCACAGCAAACGGGTGTGACTTGCCCAACTGCAGGGCTCTCTCTCCATGCCAGGCAGCTCTCCGTTCTTGCCAAGGGCTGGGCTGTAGGCTGTGGAGAGCTGATGATAATCCAGACCTCGCCACCTCCTTCCTCCTCTTTCCACTCCGTCCTCCTAGCTTCCCCTATATGGACTCTGTGACCCAGCAGTGCCACTCCTAGGCATACACCCGAGAGAGCTGAAGCAGGGACTCACGGAGATGCGTGTACACCAGTGTCGTGGCTACAGCTGTGCACTGGAGTCAAAAGATGGAACAACCCAAATGTCCTTCAAAAGACGAATGGATAAACAAAAGGCAGTATATACATAAGAGTGAGTATCCCTCAGCCTTAAAAAGGAATGAACTTCTGATACACGCTACGACATGGACAAACTTGGACAATATTATGCTAAGTGAGATAAGCCAGACACAAAAGGACAAATATTATATGAATCCACTTACACGAGGCATCTAGACTAGGCAAATTCAGAGACAGAAAGTAAAACATTCAGAGAGACAGAAAGTAAAACAGAAGACCCCAGGGACTGGCAGAGTGGAGGAGTGGGGAGCAGTGGTTTATTGGGTAGAGAGTTTCAGTGTAGACTGATGAAAAAGTTCTGGAAATGGATAATCATGATGGTTGCACAACGCTGTGAACTGTATACTTAAAATTATTAACACAGCAAAGTTTATTTTATGTGTATTTTACTGCAATTTTAAAAAATCACCTCTATGTTAAAAAAAATACAAAAACAAAAAACTCTGCAGGTGTTGCTCCTTAACACATGCACGCTCTTCCACTGCCAGACCTCAGCACAGCCATCTCTGCTGGCTGCCGACCTTCTCCTCTCCCAAGCTCCCCACCTGTGTTCTGGTCCACACCTGCTCACTCGAGGCTCAGCTTAGTTGGCCCCACTCGAGCAGCACAGGCTGGGCTAGTTACTGCATGTCCAAGTTCCCACAGCAAAATTCATTTTATTCTTATAATATTACCATAATATTGTAATGTTAATATTTAGTTATATCTTTTCCCTGCCAGACCGTGCACTCATCTAAGAATAAGACCATGGGGCTTTCCCGGCGGCCCAGAGGTTAAGACTCTGTGCTCCCAGGGCAGGGGGTAGAGGTTTGATCCCAGGTCAGGGAACTGAGATCCTACATGTTGCAGGCACAGCCAAAGAAAGGAAAGAAAAGAACAGCACTGTGTCTCTTACTTCTGAATTGAGGCAGTAGGTGAGTAGTTAAGAGCATGGCTTCTAGCATCAGAATGCTGGGATTCAAATTCTAGCTTTGCTTCCCATTAGCTGAGTATCTTGGTAAATTACCTAAGCATTCTGTGCTTTGGTTTCACATTCTGTAAAATGAAGATGAGATTAATGCCTATCTCAGTAAGTTACCAGAGAAGGCAATGGCACCCCACCCCAGTACTCTTGCCTGGAAAATCCATGGACAAAGGAGCCTAGTAGGCTGCAGTCCATGGGGTCGCTAAGAGTCGGGAACGACTGAGTGACTTCACTTTCACTTTTCACTTTCATGCATTGGAGAAGGAAATGGCAACCCACTCCAGTGTTCTTGCCTGGAGAACCCCAGGGATGGGGAAGCCTGGTGGGCTGCCGTCTCTGGGGTCGCACAGAGTCGGACATGACTGAAGCGACTTAGCAGCAGCAGCAGCAAGTTACAGAGAGGATTAAATGAATTAATATGCATAAAGTATTCAGAAGACATCTTAATGCATAGCAAACACTTAATAAATATTAACCACAATGGTAATAGGTACTGAATATTTGCTGAATGAGTAAGTGAATGAATGAACAAACAAGCATGATCCTGCTCTAAGTAGCTCATAGCCTTGTAGGAAAGATGACCCAAACCACAGTAAAATTTAATGGAACAGGGTTATAATAGGAGTGTCTATGAAGCACTGTGGGGGAAGAAATTAGAGGAGCTTTCTCAGGGAAAATTAGAATGAGTTTGGAAGAACTAAGAATTTCCCAACTAAAAGGGTTAGAGTTATATATACCAAGTACATCTGTTCAATAAATATTTGTTGGGTGACCATTATATTCTAGATACCAGGTGAATTTCTAGAGGTACAATGGTGAACAAAAACAGTACTAATCTGTTGCAGAGATAATAGCACAAAGTGAGAATCGGTGACATGAGGGGAAGGGGGTGAGTTTAGTATGGCTGAGGCAGATGTAAAGAAAGAAACAGGTGAGAGATGAGGCTGTTAAAGAGATTAGGCCTGTAAAGAGCCTCCAACTAAAATATTAAAAAATACTAATGTAACACTTACTACTAGGCTGAAATGAAACTGCCATTTTTGTCGGTCAACAAAACAGAAAAAATCAGCAATTTCATACGGGACGGGGGAGCCTGGTGGGCTGCCGTCTATGGGTTCGTACAGAGTCGGACACGACTGAAGTGACTTAGCAGCAACCTACCAGGTCTTAAGTACTGAATAAATATGAATTCATTTAACAAGTTTGGATAGATTCTATAAGTAATCAGGAACAAATCACTTTTAGTAGAGGAAATTAAGTAATCTGAAGTCTGTTTTAATAGTAGTATCTCTAACAGTAACATCATCTGTAATCTATATCAACCCATTCTACAGGTCAAGACCCCACATACATATAAAGATACTTCCATGTATGCACACCAGTCAGTCCTGAAGGAAATCAATCCTGAATAGTCATTGGAAGGACTGATGCTGAAGCTCCAATACTTTGGCCACCTGATACAAAGAGCTGACTCATTGGAAAAGACCCTGATGCTGGGAAAGATAGAAGGTGGGAGGAGAAGGGGGCACCAGAGGATGAGATGGTTGGATGGCATCATCAACTCAATGGCCATGAGCTTGAGAAAGCTCCAGGAGATGGTGAAGGACAGGGAAGCCTGGTGTGCTGCAGTCCACGGGGTCGCAAAGAGTTGGACACGACTTAGTGGCTGAACAACAACGCAAGGATACAGACACAGACACACGCAGCACACAGAGTCACCCCCAATCCTCACACTGGCCCTGCAGGGCAGGTCTTAGTTCCCACGTCTTACAGAGGGCAACGCTGAGGTTCAAAGAGGTGGGATGAGCAAAGCTCAGGACAGTAAGGAAGAGAACCCGGGTCTGCGTGCAGGCGTGCCAAACTCCCAATCCGAGCTCTTTCTGCCTCACGGTGCTGCAAGCTCCAAAAGGACCATGCTGAAGGCAGAACACAGGATGGACTCACGAAAGGGGAGTCGCACCAGGAGACTGGCTGACTCAGCAACTCTGAGATGAGACGACACGCCTGCTTGTGTACCAATGCTATATTTCTAGAACCGAGTATACACTCCATTAAATTCAGAATCTGAGATGGCACACTGCATCAGGCTGTATTTTAACTTGCCATAAACAGAATAATACATTCCCTGATTAAACCTGGACAAAGTCTAACAGAAATATGAAACTGATAGCAAACCTGGGATAGAGTCAGTAGAGACAGAGCTCAGCCTCTCCTCATCCAGTTTTAAAATGGGAAACCAGAGCCCAAAACATTAAAGGACTTACTTTAAAAATGTCACTGGGGCTAGAACCAAGTCTGCTGGCTTAATTAAGTCAAATATTTAATTCCCTACTGTCTGCTCATGCCATCCTGCCAGGTTCCAACTGTAGTAAATAAACCAAAGTAGGGCATGAACACATTTAAACCCATAAATGAAAATTTTAAATTTTCTTAAACTTGTAGATTTCAACAAGAACTCAGCTGACAGTGCCTTCTCCATATTTGATTAATGACGAATTAGTTCTTGTTACCACCTATAAAGGGGTGGCCCATCAGTGAAACCATTTTTGGAGGGTATCTGTGCATTTGCTTTTAAAAAAAAAAAAAATGTGAGAAATACTAAGAGCTCAATCAGAAAGGTAACTGAGAGAAGAATACCTTGGTCTTGTATCACACAGTCTGTAGTGACCAGTGGAGGGATCTGGCCTCTGGCGTTGGTGGCATAAACCTGTCCCCCTCTGGTGGCTCTGTCACTCTCGATCACCTGGATCTGTAAGTAAGAAGTCAAGGGCAAGTTAAAGTCAGTTTAGACTTGTCAACATTTCCCTCTCCTTATACACACACACGCACGCACAGGCATTTTCTAAATCCTTTCAGCTGATTTCAAATCAAACTCTCACTGAGAATCCATCATATCTTCAGCCTCACTTTTCTTTATTTTCACAACCTTAAGCTAGTAGCTTCCAAATTCTATTCTGTAATACTCTTGAGCTCCAGCTCTGATCTTTCAGGGAAATCTATTTTTATTCAATTTGTTTCTTCAGATCACAGGTAAGAGTTCTTTGGGAAAGGATTCTCACTGGAGAAGAAATTGAAAATAACATTTAAAAAAAAAATAAAATACTTTCTGCAGTTAAAGAAAACTCTAAAAAGCTAAAAATAGTTAAATTCAGAAGAAATGATTTACAATGTATAACTTAAAGAAGCCCTGACTTTTCTCCTCAAATCCCTCTTAATCTTTAATTTGCCTTTCAAGTTTCCCCCACCACATTCCTGCTCCTTGAGACACAAGAAACAAACAATATCAAGTGTTCCCATATGGTTTTTGCCTACCATATAGAGACGAGAAGAAAGAAAAGTCCCCAAGTTTTGTCCTCTACTTTGAAACATCTTGTATTTCTCTACTAAAACATTTATTGATGAAGATATAGGCACAAAATATTGTCCTTCTGTTGTAACTGTCCAGGGACCAGTTGCAAGGAATTCTAATAATAAAAGGATCTTTCTCTTCCTCTTTATCTTCTCCCTGCCCTCACTTCTTTCTTACAGGATAAAAGTGACAAGAAACTAAGAAAAAAAAAAAGGAGTAAAAATTTAGAGGGGAAAGTGGGGAGAAATGAGATGAGCGTTCAGAATGGAATATTTACATTGGAGAACATGCAATTTAAAGACACTATTAGTGTGGGGGAAATCAAGATGGCAGAGTAGAAGGACGTGGAGCTCACCCCCTCCCACACACATCAAAAATACATCTATACGTGGAAGAATTCTCAGAGAGTACTAACTGAAAGCTGGCAGAAGATCTCTTATACAACCAAAGCTGCAGGAACGATCCCCCTTGTAACTCGGTAGTACCAAAGGATGAGGGTTAGGGAGGAGGAGTCAGCACAGGCCCTGTGCCCCTGGGAGGTAAAAGTGTTACTATATGCAGATGACATGATAGGCTATACAGAAAACCCTAAATACTCCATACCAACACTATGAGAACTAACAAATGAACCCAGGAAGGCAGCAGAGTACAAGATTAATATACAGAAATCTGCTACATTTCTTTAACAATGAAACACTAGAAAGACAAAGGGAAATGGAAAGACATCGCATCTCTTGGATTGGAAGAATTACTATTGTTAAAATGGTCATACTACCCAAGGCAATCTACATATTTAATGTGATCCTTATCATATTGCCCATGGCATTTTTCACAGACATAGGAGAAATAATCATAAAATTTATATGGAACCACAAAGGACCCAGAATTACCAAAGGCAATCCTGAGGAAAAAGAACGAAGCAGGAAGCGTAACTCTCTCAGATTTCCGACAACACTATGTAGCTACTATAATCAAAACAGCGTGGTGCTGGCACAAAACCATACCTGGATGAATGGAACAGAATAGACCCAGGAATAAACCCACACACCTACATTCCATTAAATCTTCAAGAAGAGAAGCAAGAATATACAATGAAGAACAGTCAGCCTTCTCAGAAAGTGGTGCTGAGAAAACTGGATGCTGCTGCTGCTGCTGCTAAGTCGCTTCAGTTGTGTCCGACTCTGTGCGACCCCATAGACGGCAGCCCACTAGGCTCCCCCATCCCTGGGATTCTCCAGGCAAGAACACTGGAGTGGGTTGCCATTTCCTTCTCCAATGCATGAAAGTGAAAAGTGAAAGTGAAGTCGCTCAGTCGTGCCATCAATAAAAAGTTAGCACAATTTTTCACACCACATACACAAATAAACTCAAAATAGTTTAAAGACTTAAATATAAGACATGACACCATAAGACTCCTAGAAGAAAACATAGGTAAAACATTCTCAGACATATACTGTAGCAATATTTTCTTAGCTCAGTCTCCCAAGGCAAAATAAATAAAAGCAAAAATAAACAAATGGGGCCTAATCAAATGTAAAAGCTTTTGCACAAAAAAGAAAACCATACATAAAACAAAAAGACAACCTATGGACTGCAAATAATGTGACTGACAAGAGGCTAATTTCCAAAATATCCAAAGAGCTCATACAGCTCAATATTAAAGAAACAGAAAAGCCAATCAAAAAATGGACAGAAGACCTGAATGTTAATAGATATTTCTCCAAAAAAGACACACAGATGACCAACAGGCACATGAAAACATGCTCAACATCACTAGTTATTTACAGAAATGCAAATCAAAACTACAATGAGGTAAATCACCTCACACTTGTCATTATCAAAAAGTATAGCATCATCAAAAAGTCTATATATAATAAGTTCCAGGGAGGGTGTGGAGAAAAGGAACCCTCCTACATGGTTGGTAGAAATATAATTGGTAAGCTACTACGGAAAACAGTGTGGAGGTTCCTCAAAAAACTAAGAAGAGAGCTACCATATGACATGGTAATGCCACTCCTGAGTACATATATCTGGAAGAGATAAAAATGAATTAAAAAGGATACCATGCACTCCAATGTTCATAGCAGCACTATTTACAATAGCTGAGACTACTGGAAACAATCTAAGTGTCTACCAGCAGATGAATGGATAAAGAAGATCTTGTATATACATGTACAACAAAGTATTATTCAGCCATAAAAAAGAATGAACTATTGCCATTTGCAGCAACATGGATAGACTTGGGAGATTATCATACTGAGTGAAGACAGAAAGACAAATATATGATATCACTTAAATGTGGAATGTAAAAAATAATACAAATGAATTTATTTACAAAGCAGAAACGAACTAACAGACACAGAAAACAAATCTATGGTTACCAAAGAGGAAAGGGTAGGAAATAAATTAGGAGTTTGGGATTAACATATATACGTCACTATATATAAAATAGATAAACAACAGGATTTACTGTATAGCACAGGGAACTGTATTCAATGGGAAAAAAAATCTGAAAAATATGTATAACTGAATCACTTTGCTGTATATTTGAAACACAATACTGTAAACCAACTATATTTCAATTAAAAAAAAAAAAACTATTACTAATATGAAAACTGTCAGGTAACTCTGAAACGTTACTGCTCCATTTCCCCTCCCATCTCGTCCAATCCATACCCCAGTTGGCATTGACATCATTGGTTTCTACAACATATCAGAAATAGACTTAGCCTGCTTTTAAATCCACACATTTCTTTTTAATTTCACAGGATTTAAATTCTTATTCAATTAAGGGTATTGAACATGCTCCAAACACAACTACTGTAAGATACAAACGAGACTAAAAGCTACCATGGGCCAAGAAAAGAAGCAAACAGAAAAACCAAAACACTGATCACACTCTATAGTTCAACCACAGGGGTCATCTGGTTTCTTCAAAACTGGAGTAGTTTTTCTATTATCAACACTTACTGTCATTATTTCAACCAATGAAGTGTCAAATATGAAAGTGAGGTAAAAACCACAATAATCTATATGTTGAACATAGATAGCTCTCAGTCTCCAAATAGACTATGCTTCCAGAAAGTTTGTTTTAAATTAGCCATTTGCAACTTACAAAGCACTGCCTCCAAAGAAACAAAAACAAGTGGTAATTATACACTTCTAAATAAATACACGTCTTTGCTAGAATACTACAAAGAGATCAAGAATACTACAAAGACAGTAAGAAATACAACAGCTCTAGTAATTTCTAAATATATAGTTTTTATTGGATTAAGCAATGGTTTCATTTTTTTCTGTTAGGAGATTTTTTTTTTTTAAGTTGAAGCATAGTTGATTTATAATATCATATTAGTTTCAGGTATACAGCAAAGTGATTCATATGTATATATTCTTTTTCTGATTATTAAAAATAGACCTTTTATTTAAACCTCAAATCCATGTTCTCGGAAAACAGCTTAGACATAAAGCACCACAGAGAAATCTCAACAGAGGTTCTGAGTGTGCCTCAGTTCTTCAAGGCTTTCAGCTTGATTGACAGTAACACCTGATAATGCTAATGCCACTTCAAAGTTTATGGATTTCTTTTTCCTCCAGAAGATGTGCCACTAAAATCACTTTCACACTTCTCTGCTATGAATAGAGTATTTTGCTCTCATAAAATAGAATCAGGAAAGAGAAAAAAAAAAGAAAGTGATTTTCCTGAGATAAAGGAACAAGACAGATAAGGGAGGCAAGATAGTAAGATGCATGTGCACCACGAAGGCAGGTGCTTAAAGCAGAACCATGTGCACTCTGGCATGGTTAGAGAAAGAGGGGGACGGGAAGGGCTCAAACTCTGGATAATCCTCCCGCTGATTAGAGAGTGAGGAAGAGTTGATGGTGATACCAGTGTCCTCAACTCCAAAAATGTGGATTAAGACCACCATCCGGAAGTGTAGTGAGCCTTTAGCTCAGGACTGACATGCAACAGATCAGAAAATATGATTTCACATCTTTCTTTCCAGAAGGAAGAATTAATTTAGTTAGCAAAAGCATTCTACTTTGGTAATAAGAATATAAACAGGTTCCATATGGCATTGGTATTTCATTAGTTTTAAGATAAAAATACTATTGGACTGATTTGTATGTGTATATTTTAGGACTCTGAAATAAATCACAACATATACTGCTTATTGCTTTCGTTGTTAACATTCATTCAACAAATACGTGAGTGCATACTCTGTACTAGGCCCTGTTCTGTATGTTAGGGATGCACTAGTGAACAAAACCAAATCCTGGACCTCTTGGAGCTGACATTCTAGTTTGGAAGACAGGAGATAAATGCATAAATCAGATACACCCTATGTAAGGTAATAAGTGCTATGGATACGAGCGACGTGGATAAGGGTGCAAGTGAGCTCAGGGATGAGCAAACAGGACATGAAGGAAACGCAGAACTGAGCCGCGCTCTGCATCTATGTCGGGGAAGAGGTCTAGGCAGAGGGGACAGCATGTGCAAAGACCTAGAGCAGGAGGACATCTGGCTGAGGAATACAAAGGCGGCTGGTGTGACTGACGCGACACAGAAGAGCAGGGAGGGCCTGGGACACAACGGGGTGTGTGTGTGTGTATGTAGCTAGGTCACGGTACCCAGTCACAAACACCAGTCCAGATCTTGCTGTGAAGGTATTTTTTTTAAATATATGATTAGAATTTAATCAGTAGACTTTGAGTGAAGCAGTGGGTGGGCCTCATCCAACCTGTTGAAGGATGAAGAGAAAAAGAGCAAGGTCCCCAGAGGAAGAGAGAATTCTGCTTCCAGACACCTTCAGACTCCAGCTGCAACATCAGCTCTTCCTGTGTCTCCAGCATGCTGGCCAGCCCAGCAGATTTTGGTCTTGCCAGTCCCCGACAATCAAGCAAACCAATTCTTTAAAATAAATTTATTTCCATATAGAGACATATATCCTAGTGGTTGTTTTTGTTTTTGAGAACTCTAATATAGCGAACATTTTCTGGGAGGCTGTTCTTGGAAGGCCGTAAAGGATGGATTCCCGGGCACAAGTGGAGGTGACAGCCCTGGTTAGGAGTATGGACAAGCTTATTCACACTAAGCAGGAAGAGGGGCAAACGGGCACAGACCCGGGGAGACGCGGAAATGAAGCATGCAGAGCATCTCTCTGCATTTCTTCTATTTTCTCAGAAGCAAGGTGATCATTAAAGAGTCAGAATAGGGAAAGGTAGTATCATAAGTTTCAAGAGAGAAGAAATGACAGTCATCCAGGGAAATGGAAGGGGGTCAGCTGAGGTGGGTGATGGGCTCCAAACTTGCTGCACATTAGAATTTATAGAGAAACTTTGAAAAACCCCAAGGCCCAGTACAATTAAATCATAATGTGGCGGGCTGGGAGCAAGGCATCAGCAATTTAAAATGTTCCACCAGTTAGTATTTCACGCAGCCCGGTTTTAGAAAAACACAACTATACGTTCACTTTCGTTTAGTGGTTATGAATTCAAAGTGAGACCAGTAAGCATGGCATGCATCTTTCTCGAGTTGCCGTCACCTAACCAGAGTAGGTGGAAAGTTAGTTTAACAACACCTGGGAATTTTCTAGATGAATCCAGTGGAGGGAGGGGGCAAAGGAATTCAGAGTGGAAGACGCAAGGGATAGATTTATAATTATGGATCACGTAGTCTAAGCTGCATAAGGGAAGTGAGAAGATGAAGGTGATGGGAATCAAGAAAAAGTGGTAGACTGTAAATCCTGGTGGGTGAAGTATTATGGGAGTTTGAGTCCTGAAGGGAATGAGCTGAAAAGATAAGACACAGTGGTTGCAGGATGGGATGTTTTCAACTGAGACTTTGAAGGTACACAGTCCTGGCAATGACAGGAGCCACGGTAAGACTAGATGTGGGGCAGATGAAAAGCACATCGGAAGGAAGGAAGATCAAGAGCTGAGAGACACTGGAGATGGAAGAGTCTACAGACGGATAATAAAATTGCCAATAACTGCAACAGAAACAGTATTGGAGAGATTAACAACAAACCGGGTGTCAAAAGCATCAGAGAATGAAGTGAAACGACCTAGAGAGACTGCAGATGTTACATACAAGCAGAGAAATAAGAAGTTAAACTGCAAATCACACAAATACATGATACTTCTTCAAGTGGAATAATTTAATATTGGGTTGGCCAAAAAGTTCGTTTGGGTTTTTCCATACCATCGTATAGGAAAACCTGAATGAACATTTTGGCCAACCCAATATTAAGCTAGAAAAGTAATGGCTGGAAATATGATCATCAGTAAGGACACTGCATATGGGGCTTTCCCAGGGGCTCAGAAGGTAAAGAATCTGCTGGCAAAACAGAAGACGCAAGTTTGGCCCCCGGGTTGGGAAGATCCCCTGGAGAAGGAAATGGTTACCCATTCCAGTATTCTTGCCTGGAGAGTTCCATGGACAGAGGAGCCTGGTGGGCTACACCCCATGGGGTCACAAAAGAATCGAATACAGCTTACTGACTAAACAACAAAAACTGCACATAGCAAAAGAATTGATCGAATTTAAGAATTTTGAGAGATGATGCTTATTCTAGACTATCTGGTGGATCCTAAGGGGAATCACATGAAACTTACGAGAGAGGCACAAGCAGTTTTGAGACTGACACCTGGAGGAAAAGACACAGAGAAGAGGGAAAGGTGATGTAACCACAGAGGCGAGGACTGGAATGATGAGACAAGCCAAAGAAGGAAGAGACAAGGCTCTCTCACGGAGCTTCTGGAGGGAGCACAGCCCTGCCTACACGCTGACTTCAGACATACCACCTCCAGAACTCAAAGACAAGAGAGTTCTGTTGCTTTAAGCTACTGAGTTCATGGTACTTGGCTACAGCAACCACAGAAAATGCACAGACCATCCTAGACCATCCAGACTCCAGCCGAGCCTCTAGCTGACCCCACATGCACAAAGCAAGCCCAACCAAAATCAGTCAGATCCAGCCCCGATTAGCAAACCTGCCCAGACTCATGAGCATTAATAAATAGCACTTCTGAGCTATTAAGTTTTCTGATGATTTGTTAATACAAAAGTTAGGTTATAAATAATATAAAATATAAACATAATATCTCTTAGTGCTCTTTAGTCTCTTTCTAAATTTTTCTACTCATGTTTATAAAACCACTTCAAAGATGAAAGTTAACTGTAAACGATTTCATTCTTACTCCAAAGGAGTTTACATCCCTGCTCAGAGCCACAAGATGCCCAGTTTCTGAGGCAAACATTTATATCCCTCCACCACTGACGTCAGGCTTTGATATACGACTTGCTTCAGCCAAGGACGTGTGAGTGATTTTGACGTGTGTTACATCTGACTGGAAGCTTTAAGAGCTATTGCACCTTTTAACCAGTTTTCCTCCTTTTCTCCCTTTATCATGATAATACATGTCCCCATTTGGGATGCCCTTTCACTTTGGATTCTGGAGTGATAAGGGCGTATGGAGCAGAATCTAAAATCAAACTGCAGCTAATGCAGCTTACAGGTAACTTAGGTGATAAATAAATCTTTGTGGATATAAGCTAAATTGAGGACTGTATGATATGCAGACTAAACCTAACAAAGCTGACTGATACAGTTACTAAAGAGTATTCTTCTAAAGAAAATCACTTTGGTGGAGGAGAATAAGTTATAGCTCTAATTTTATTTAAACCAGTTTTTAAAAATATGTAAAATACTTTTGGGGAAACAGTGGAAACAGTGTCAGACTTCATTTTTGAGGGCTCCAAAATCACTGCAGATGGTGATTGCAGCCATGAAATTAAGACGCTTACTCCTTGGAAGGAAAGTTATGACCAACCTAGATAGCATATTCAAAAGCAGAGACATTACTTTGCCAACAAAGGTCCGTCTAGTCAAGGCTATGGTTTTTCCAGTGGTCATGTATGGATGTGAGAGTTGGACTGTGAAGAAAGCTGAGTGCCAAAGAATTGATGCTTTTGAACTGTGGTGTTGGAGAAGACTCTTGAGAGTCCCTTGGACTGTGAGGAGATCCAACCAGTCCATTCTGAAGGAGATCAGTCCTGGGTGTTCTTTGGAAGGAATGATGCTAAAGCTGAAAATCCAGTACTTTGGCCACCTCATGCAAAGAGTTGACTCATTGGAAAAGACTCTGATGCTGGGAGGGATTGGGGGCAGGAGGAGAAGGGGACGACAGAGGATGAGATGGCTGAATGGCATCACCGACTCAATGGACGTGAGTTTGAGTGAACTCTGGGAGTTGGTGATGGACAGGGAGGCCTGGCGTGCTGCGATTCATGGGGTCGCAAAGAGTTGGACACGACTGAGCAACTGAACTGAACTGAAAATACTTTGTACTTTCACTCCTATGGGTATCCTGAAAGGATCTTTTAGTTTCTGAAAATAGCATTTTTATATAGATATATTTTTACTACAAATGAATCATTAACTATCAATAAATACTGCTGATGTACATGAGAATAAACATCAGTGGATCCTGCCAAGATTACATGATACCAAACAAGCCCACATAGGCTGCCTCTCTCATGGAGACCTCTGGTATACCATGACGCGCCCTCCCCACCCCGGACATCCACAGAGGGAAGCGAGGCTCACCCACGTGATGGGTGTTGTGCTCGGATGATAAAGGACAGGGTAAACGCTGACAGACTGAAGAGCTTCTGAGAACACTGAATGAAGAGTGGGTTCTTCGTGAGGGAGACGGAGAGCAGAGCACTTACTGGGCTGGGAACGGAGTCGGGATCCAGCTTCTTCTGGGGCTGCGGTGGGCCGGCCATCTGCGCAGGCCCTCCTGGGAATCCTCCCGGGTAGGAGAGCTGTGCACCTGCCACTGGGGGCCCGTAGTTGGCTGCTTGGAAGAAAGTTTAAAAAGAAATGACTATAACCCCAAAACACAGATGGAGGGCTCACTGACAATACTATGCTGTTCAGTCGAGCATGCTGCATTTCTCATATTAAATAAGGCAGGGAATTAAAACAAGCATCTACAGTTCCCCTCTTCTTTTTACTGGTTACACTATTCAAAAATAGTAAGGGATAGATGTCTAGTACGGAGAAGGCAGTGGCACCCCACTCCAGTACTCTTTCCTGGAAAATCCCATGGACAGAGGAGCCTGGAAGGCTGCAGTCCATGGGGCTGCTGAGGGTTGGACACGACTGAGCTTCACTTTCACTTTTCACTTTCATGCACTGGAGAAGGAAATGGCAACCCACTCCAGTGCTCTTGCCTGGAGAATCCCAGGGATGGGGGAGCCTGGTGGGCTGCCATCTGTGGGGTCGCACAGAGTCAGACACGACTGAAGCGACTTAGCAGCAGCAGCAGCAGTAACATAGGAACAAACCTGATTCCCAATTAAGGGTACCCCCAGGTAACCCGAGGCGACCTTACCCTGCTGTGCAGGATATCCAGGGCCCAGGGTCTGTCCTGGGAGAGGTGCAGGCTGGTACTGGGCGTTCGGAGGAGCAGGCCCAGGGAGCCCGTCTGCTCTGTGCGTTGACGGAGGCAAGGGTGAGGCACCGGGACCATTGAGCGCAGTGGGCGGTGGGGGCAGAATCTGAGATCCAGGCTGCAAAATGGACGGTTGTGGAGGCTGTGGAGGCCCCTGGAACGATGCTGCTGACACAGGCCCAGGTGGGCCCTGACCGGGGGGGGCCACCCCTGAACCTAGGAAAAACAGACCAGCCGACCTAAACACCACACCCCACAGCTCTCTCACTTCTACCACATACATACAACAGGGACACTCCTTTTCCTGAGTAAAGCAAGAAGGCACTCTTACAAGTCAACATTTCCCCCACAAGAAGAAATCATCATTTGGAAAGTAACACAAATCCTATTTGGGGTATTTTACACAAGTGAAGAATTTTAAAAGAGCTACATTTATAATGATAGAAAATTAGAGGGATAAATTTTAACTCAGTTGCATCCACTTTTCATGATACATGCCATTAATTATCATGAAAAGTGGACTGGAAGCCTGGCGTGCTGCAGTCCATGGGGTCACAAAGAGTAGGACACAACTAAGCAACTGAACTTTGTCTGGTGCAGAGTATAGAAAACCATACAGAAAAAAATTTTTTACATAACAAGCATTGTTTACTCAGGTCAATAAATTATTTGCATCCTGTGCTTGACTTGATAGAATGGATTTTGGAAGTAGGAAGAGGTAACAAAGGAGAAGGGACTGGCAACAAAAATTCTATCCAGTCATATTTGAAGTTGTAGAACCAGATTATTTTTTCCTTCCTCTGATTATGTGAAACTGAGTTGCTTTGAAGATTTACCCATTTTGAAACCAGTAAAAGGAAATATTCTGAGGGGAGTTTTACTGATACTTTTAAGAAACTAACTATAAGGAATGAAAACATCTGTCATCCAGATCAATGGCTGACCCTGCAGTTGTCCCAGAGAACACGTCCATGGCTCCTAAAATAGACAGCATTTCTACTGATGAACATCTCAGTACTGTAACTGTCTTCTCTATTAATCTTTTCTGCCTCAAAACATTTGAGCTTCCATTCCTCCCATGATCTAAATGCAGAATTTAAAATGCACTGTGAAACTAAGAGTATTATATTTTTGATTTGTGGGCCTCATAATAAACACAGGGTTAAAACTTATATTTCTTAAAGTAATTTCACTGTTCTAATGTTTATTTGTGAAGTCAGTATTTTTTGTTTTTTATCGGTGTAGTGTTGAATGTAAGGCATTCTGCGGGTCCTCCACTTACCTTGAAATAAATGGCAACATAATTTGGAAAAAAAAATTACTGCCATACATAATACAGATAATTTATATGAAAACGTCCAAAATTAGTTCAATATGGTATACCAGAGATATTTCTATTTTGAATCTGAGGGAAAAGTTTCTTACTAAAAATACTCATGAGACAAGGCAGTCAATAATCGTGAAAAATGAAATTGTTACCATAGCTGTTAATGTGCATAGCATTGAGCTGACTGCCCAGCTGGGCGACGGACGAAGTGGACCCTGGACCTGGATATGACGACTGTGTTGAGGGCGAGTATGGTGGGTAGGCGGGGGCCGCGCTGTTGACAGGTGGAGGGCCAGGAAATCTGAGAGAGAAAAGGCGTGTTAATGTCGCATGCAGATGACATACAACAACTTCAAAGTTCAATCAGCCCGTCTAGTGGGCACGAGGAAAACGACTGATACTATATGATACATCTTTACCCTCGACATGAGCTCAAAATCAATCGTGTAGCACCATCCCATATTTATGTTCACATGCTAAAGATAGCAAGACACATGGCCAAAAAAAAAAAATTCTAATGGTAATCACTTAACAAGTTTTGGAAATCAATTTAGGAAGCTGAGTCCATCAGAAATCATCTATACTAGGGCTAATGATCAATAGGACAGAAACCAAGAAAACTAAAATGCTTTGTTTGTTGACTGTAACTTTATGATCACTTAGAATTAAGTTTTTGAGAACTGTGTGAAAGATATGCTTTGTAAATCCATTGCTTCATAAAAAGAAATCATTTCATTTTTTTCAAAAAATTATGCTCTTTGTCTTTTTCTGAAAACTCATTCATGGGGTTTCATAGATAACAGGAACCATCTGCACACAGGCAGAATGTGCGTATGCTACAGAACATGTTAGTGACTAGAGTGAGGTCCAGCAACAGGCTTTGGGCTAACCAGAGAAGGTGGGCAGTATTATTCACTCTTTCGAGAAAAGACATTTCCCTAACATGTTCAGAAATATTTCATAGATGTTAACAATATTTCTTAAATATAAAATCCTGTGAATCACTTTTAAAGAGATAGTACAGATAGGATGAAATACGTTTCAAATAGAAGTAGGACAAGCACCCTCAAGTATTTCAGAACAAAAGGTTAAAGATTTAAAATACAGAATGAGAGACTGAACAACCATTAGCTATTACTTTTTGACCCATAAATGCCAACTTATCATTCACTGCCTAATACATATCCTAGGAGTTAGGCATCAGAAATTCACAAATTTTTTTTCTGACCAACCTAACTCTTAACAGATTGGATTTTTTAAATTAATCAATTTTAATTGGAGGATGATTACAATATTGTGGTGGTTTTGCCATATGTCAACATGAATCAGTCAAGCAATATTATCAACATAAAAGTAAAAATAAAATAGTATTGAAAGGATAACTTTGATTAAATAACTTTTTAATAAACATATTTTTAAAAGCTCTGACATACATATGAAAAGATTAACAAAACATCTTAAACATACAAAGTGGTTTAATATTTTTCAAGTTTCATTACTTTTCAAAATTAGTTTATTCAAGGCCATGTGGATCTCAGAGCTTAGGTGAGAATCCAGGCCCTTGATTCCTAACCTAAAGGCTTGCTGTGTGAACTGGGACAAGCCATGTAATTCCTTGTAGCTCTTAGTTTTCAATCCATAAAAATGGAATGGTCCCTTTCCTGCTCTAAATACAATGAGGTTAGAATTAAAAATCATACAGATTTAAGTATTTCTCATTGATTACTCCATTCAACATGTTTCTTGGTTAAGAAACACTTTTTTTTTTTTTTGCAAAAATGAATTCTATTTCTATATACTAGCAACAAATGAGGAAGTGAAAGTTTAAAATACACCATTTATAATACCATTGAAAAACATACAATATTGGGAATGAATTTAACAAAATAAGTGCAAAACCTCTATATGAGAAGATATAAATTATTGCTAAGAGAAATTAAACTAGACTTAAATAGAGGAATATACTTGTTTATGAATCAAAAGATTCAAAGTTATTAAGATATCAATCCTTTTCAAGTTAAATCTATAGATTTAACACAATTATAATGAAAATTAGAATAGAAAAGCTCCAATTACATATTTTAATTAATTGTTTCATTGACTGTCAGAAGAGGTAATCAAAAAGGACCATAAAGGATTATAACCTGAGGATTAATAAAATATCAGAACTGAGCCTCGGTTTCACCCCAAACCTCTCAAGAGATGACTCAGCTGTCTGTGGTCTGCTCAACCTCAAACACTTTTCATCTTCAAGTTAACAACAAATTGCCTAAGAAGTGCGTGACATGCTGAAGTTTGTTAGAATCTGGAGATAAGGTACCAAATTTTTCAAGATTAGATAGATACAAAATCTAGATTTTTAAATACTAAGCCCAATGAATAAAATAAAAGCTCTGCCAAACCATCATTGCTTTACACATACACACAAAAAAGAAAGAGAAAACAACTATGTGTTCCTCTTATTTTTCTTGTTTTCTGCTTTTCCATTGAAACCAATTTCTTGGTAGATTCACCCTAGTAATAGCTTCAATTTGGGAAGACAAGTCTCTTTCCCACCTTCCCTCTCATGTAATTTCCCATTTCTTGGGTCAAAACAGAACACTTACAATTAAATTTTCCCTTAATAATTAAAAAATGGAACTTTAGGTTATAGATTTTATATAAGAAATTAATCCCACCCAGCAGTAACACACTGTAGAGAACTTTAGTACCATTTACAATTTTAAGACATTTATTTTGCCTCAGCCAAGATAAAAAAGCTAAATGACTAGGTATGATTTTTAAGTTTTAGGAAACTTTGAAATAGCAATATTTAAAAATAAAAATTATAATTTTAAAATCTAAGTCAGCATAATGACTGAATTGATCATGTCTTTATTCAACAGTTTAGATGTGGTAAAAAATGAAAAGACTTCTAGGATGGGTCCTCTCAGGACAAATGACTCCTTGAAGTACTATGATCATCACAAAAAGGCCACGTGTGACCTTTGCTCTCTGACAACCCCTGTCATTAGGCTGGAATGACTCACCAGCACAGTCACTGGGCCCTTTACCCTGCACTGAACTGCAGACACAGAAATGCATCCTCTGAGGCTAGGGAGTCTCAACACAGAGGCTCAGCCTGAACACCAGATCTCTCCTTTTTTTTAACTTTTTAGTTTGTGTTAGGGTATAGCTGATTAACAAAGTTGTGATAGTTTCAGGTGAACAGCAAAGGGACTCAGCCATACATAAACATGTACCCCTTCTCCCCCAGACTACTCCCCTGTCCAGGCTGTCACATAACACTGAGCAGAGTTTCCTGTGGTATACAGTAGGCCCTTCTTTGGTTATCCATGTACAGCAGTGCATACATGTCAATCCCAAGCTCCCTAACTATCCCTTACCCCCATCTTTCCCCACTGTCAGTTTAAGCTGAAGCAATTGAACAGTACAGGAGGAGAAAGAGATGGGGCAAAATCTGTCAGTGTCTCCCTAGGAATCACAATACAGGCAGATTCCTCAACTGAGCTGTGATAGGTAGCTACACTGAGCTAGCAGGCAGGGCAAGCAACAGACCAGAGACTTTCCAAGTCCAGTGAGCTGGTGTCGATAACGGCTAATGCACACTGCCTTTCACGGGCGCTGTGCACAGTGCGAGGTTCTCTGCATGGATTAATGACCAAAATCCTCACCAGCACATCTTTACTGCTACACCTGTGATGAGGAGACCAAGGCACACAGAGGCAGAGCAACTTGTCCAGCCAGAACTGCCTGAGCCACGAGTATCACACACGCCCGACCCTACTGTCTCTGCTACTCATCACGGTGGCAGATGCCGTGCAGAGCGCACAGCCACACAGCCAAGATGGTTCTGATGGCCAAGTCCATGATTTACCTGGGCTTCCCTAGTGGCCCAAAGGAGACCAGGCCCAGTCCCTGGGTTGGAAGGATCCCCTGGGGAGAAGAACGGCAACCCACTCCAGCATTCTTGCCTGGAGAATTCCATGGACAGAGGAGCCCGGGGGGCTACAGTCCACGGGGTTGCAAAGTGTCGGACACGACTGAGTGACTACCACACACACACACACAAGCAACCTAATTCAAGCAAAACAAGTGGAAATAAGCAAAAAGTTCAAAGCAATCTAGGCTATTTCTGGTGACTCAAATTTTAACTTCAAAGTGGCTGTTCTATTTTTGCATTTCTTTAAAAAAATAATCTGACCTGCCTGACAGTTCACAACAATGTACTTCTCCAGAACGTCTCACCTATATTCAGGACTGAGAATTCTATTTCTTCATTTTACAAGTGAGGAAAATGAGCTCTAGAGGCCTAGGAACGTCACCAACATCACAAGGGTAATGAACCAGAGGTAGCGTCTGGGTTCAACCTTTGCGTCCTCCCCGCAGGCCCCACTGCTACAACTGTTGAGACGAGGGGCCCGAGGGGCATGTCCTGAACTGGGGCCTTGGACTTCATGCTCCGTGTTCAAAGCGCAATCCCATGGAAACCAAATTTCTTAGACTCACTCATCCAGTGATCCCTACAATAACCTTCCCTGCATCTCAGAGCTACCGTTTCAATGGAAAATGTTATCAGAACAAGAACCAGGAAATGACAGCCTCACAAATGCCCTGTCAGTGATGATTTAAAATGTGCCAGAGGGGGTTTCCCCATCAACAGGGACTAGGGTCTCCTTGAAAGGGTAACCCAAGGGCCTCACCATCGGCAGGGTCCAGAGCCCTCCAGAGGGCCCACTCCCCCCCTAGCCCCAACCCTGCAGCCTGACAACCTAGGGAAGGGACCTGGGAAACACAGCCTCTGGGTAATCCTTGGACAAATGCCAAAGTAAAGACTGTCTACCACTTAGCACTGGGATTCTCAACAGCAACAGCTCACAGGACACACGGCAATGGGATTCCAGCCGGGAAGGTATGAGGTGGGTTCCCCCCGCAGGGCACAGTCCCAAGGGGCTGCAGGGCTCCCAGCATGTCCCACATCCCACACCCTGGCTTCTCCGGGCCTGCCTCCCACTTCTCCCTTCCTTAATTTATAAACACAGATTGATTTCCTGGGTTGTTTTTAGTATCGCCCTGCCTTTCAAGAGTCCTTCACTGGCATCTGTGTGCCTTCCACATCAAATCCACAGTCCTCACCACTGGCCGCGATCTGATTTAATTTTTTTTAAGTATTTATTCAGTACCTACTGGCATTGAACTCAGTTCTGTAAAGGATTTAACGGAACAGATGATTTAAAATTCCACTGGAGAATATAAAGCACAGACATCTGAAGGAATTAGAGATTAATACAAAGCACTAAGATGAACATGGGCTTCCCTGGTGGCTCAGTGGTAAAGAACCGACCTGCCAACGCAGGAGACGTGGGTTCAGTCCCTGGATTGGGAAGATCCCCTGGAGAAGGAAATTGCAATCCACTCCAGTATTCTTGCCTGAGAAATCCCATGGACTGAGGAGACTGGTGGATAGAGTCCGTGGGGTTGCAGAGTCGGACACAGCTTAGCAACTGAGCACCCATACACGCAAGATGAATACAATTCCAAACTAAAAGCTACTGACACAAGTCATTTTCATTATTTTTTTTTAACAGTATTGGTATTTTATTTATTGGCACTGGCATTTCAATGTCCTAACTTTTTTAAATGCTTTGTTTCCTGACCATTTTCCGATAGATCCTTTCGAGGCATCAAGAGGTCAAAGTTTCAATCGACAAACCTGCACGTCCAAAAGGGACCTGTGAGACAATCTCAGTAGATTACACAGATGGGGGTTAGCCTCTAGCTCACCTTTGTGGAGGAGGACCTTGCGCATGCGCTCCATTCTGGCCAAACTGATGGAGTCCAGGAGGCGGATGGCCCTGGGGCAACATCCCCCCAGGGGGAGCAGCCCCCAGAGGCCCCGCCGGCTTTATCATGCCTGCAAGGGAAGGACAGGAGCTTAGAAGAGTGTGAACGTGCAGGGAGAGAGGACACAAAGGTAACAGGTCAAAAATGGAAAGCAGGAGGGGCAGAACGGGTTAGGACAGGGTCTCCTTCACACTTGCTTTCGCCAGCACAGACTCACCCATGCCAGGCTGCGGCATCACTGACCGCCACAGTGACAGGGGTGTGGACACCACTTTAACCAGAAACTAAAACAGAAGCAAATCTTTGTGTCTGGTAGAGAGGCACCCTGATAGAAATGCACCATCGCATAAAGACTGCCCGAGTACACAGTGAAATGCGCCCACTGGGTATCAGACTGCAAATCGGGGGAGAAAAACAGTATGAGGCCTTGCAAAGCGTAGTAATTCTAACTACAGGGGGAAAGGACCTCTGAAAATGCCTGACTTACAGCATGAGGAAAGTGAATGGAGAAGGGCATCTGTTTCTCCCACGGATCCAGAGCACAGACCTCAGAGTTAATCATTTTTCCAGGATTCCCACGGGCTGGGTGACAAGCAGCTGAGGGCCTGCTCAAGTCATCTCAGTTTCTCATACAAACTACGAGACCACACGTGATGAAGATGCTCCCAGCAGTGCCCGTTTTAACTTACAAGCACCTCTTCTGCAACAGAGATCTTTAAAAGTTTCTTTTTAAAACTGTTCTCAAACATTTTTTCTCTCCTTCTTACAGAGAAATGGTGGTAAAGGAGAAAAATCACTGAGCTTGGGTTAGAGCAGTGTGATGCCCCATCCAGCCAGGCTGGGCAAGAAGTTTACCTCTGTGGGCCTCAGTTTTCCCTCACTGTAGAAGGAAAGGTTCAGACATGATTACCTGTGACACCCCTTTCAGACTTCAGCAAAGAAAAAAGAGAAAAAGTACATTTCTTCTATGTGTTTGTCCCTACTTCCATTCTGCTTGCTTTTGCTCCAGACCATTCAACTTTTCTTCTTCTAATTTTTATTGGAGTATAGTTGGTTTACTATGTTGTGTTAGTTTCAACAGCACAGCAAAGTGAATCGGTTACTATACATACACCCACTCTTTTTTTAGGTACTTTCCCCATATAGACCATTACCGAATACAGTAGAGTTCCCTGTGCTATAGAGTAGATCCTTATTAGTCACCTATTTTATATATAGTAGAGTGTATATGCAGAGAAGGCGATGGCACCCCACTCCAGTACTCTTGCCTGGAAAATCCCATGGACGGAGAAGCCTGGCGGGCTGCAGTCCATGGGGTCGCTAAGAGTCGGGCATGACTGAACAACTTCACTTTCACTTTCCACTTTCATGCATTGGAGAAGGAAATGGCAACCACTCCAGTGTTCTTGCCTGGAGAATCCCAGGGATGGGGGAGCTTGGTGGGCTGCTGTCTATAGGGTCGCACAGAGTCGGACACGACTGAAGTGACTTAGCAGCAGCAGCAGCAGCAGAGTGTATATGTTAGTCCCAATCCCCCAGTTTACCCCGCCTCTGCTCTGCTCCCTGGTAACCACAAGTTTTCTTTCTCTCACTCACTTTACTTTTGACCCCATTCTCCTCTCTGGCACGGTCACCAGTGACCTCCTGGCTGCCTTCTGTGAACTCTTCCATTTGACCTCACAATGGTATTTCATACTCAACATTTCCTTTCTTCTTTCATCTTCCGAGAAAGTTTATTCCCTTAGAGAGTAAGCAAAGTGATTGGATGACCCTACAGTGGCCCAGGAAGAATTTCTTATGTGGTCATAATAACCCTCTGAAGGGCATGCTCTCAGATGCCAGGGTAATCCAGAATGAAACATAGCCAGTGAAGTAGCAGTAGTCATGAATAATATTAGTGAAACTTATACAAAGGTTTCTTTTCTTAAAACTGATTTCCTCAAACTTAAGAAAAAATTTATATTAACTTTACCGTCAGTTTTTTTTAGCCATTTTCCATATACCAAGAACAAAAACAACAAATATTATTCTTATTTTTACATATGGTTTATACCTCAAATCCAGCAGAGTTAGAAAAACATGAGACTCACAGCCACACAGACTGGAGTCTGCATTCTTCCTGTATCACTAAACACCTGTGACCCTAAAAAGATACTTTTTTCTTTCAGAATCTAAACTTTTGACACCGTACCATGGCAACACTGTCCCCTGTCTCTGTGGATCATTCTGAGAATTAAACTAGGTAATGGGCATAGGAGCATCCAGAACAATGCCAGATATATAAAGGGAATCTCCCAAGAAATCTTAGTTTCTTCACCCTGGTCATACCCTTTGTCCCCTTTTTTCCAAATATTTATCAATATAGTCTAACAAGATACATATATCATAATTATATGCACTCTTGTATTTTCATTCTTAAAACATTATTTTGGACAAAAATAGAAAATCTACAATACTAGCACTAATGCAGTAATAATTAAAGGCACTGCAAGAATCCAAAGATATTCTCATTCCTTAAATAGGTATACAAACAGCAGTTTCATCAGCAGCTCTCATACAGCATCAAAAACTAGTTCTCGGAGTTACGCCCTGGTATTTTCATGTGTACATGAGACGCATATATTTATAAACCTGTTTCTAAAAACCAAACCAAACCAAAAACAGTTCTTACACACTCAAGCAGAAATGTCTCACACAAATCTTACTAAAAGATTCTTTCCCTTTTATTTTTGGAAATCAACTCTGTAGCAATGATTCAAATTCATTCTTGTTCAACATACATTCAGTGTGCCTTTGAGGCACTTAGAGCTCTTAGGGAACAGACAAATATGTAAACAAACAGTTACAGCCCCTGGTGACAAGTGTAAAATGCAGAGGAACTACCTAACACCTCCTATGGGAATCAAGAGAAGTTTAGAGAGGAAGGCCTGCTCGTGGTGAATTCTGAACGGGCTGGAGCAGTCTTAGCACAGAGATAGGACAGGGGGTTCCAGGCAGGAGGCAAAGCTTAACTAAAGATCTGAGAGAGCTGGGTGTGATCAGGCAAAAGGCGAAGTGTTGACAGACGGTGGGGAAGTGGCCGGAGCAGAGGCTGTCCAGGTTGGCTGGGGTCAGACTACAAAGTCCCAGGCACCATTTGGACTCTATTCTCGGGGCAAAGGAAACCAGTATCACTGTTATCTGCACAGTCATAGTCTTTGGTCACATACCTGGCATTTTCATAACTGATCAGAGGTAAAGAGGAATCACGTTATGAGAATTTCAGTATGAGAACCTTAATAGGAAAGCAAAACCATACCATGAGAAAGATCTAACTATGCTTATGCCCACTTGATGACGGTGAAAGAAGAAAGTGAAAAAATCTTACTTAAGACTCAACATTCAAAAAACTAAGATCATGGCATCCGGTCCCATCACTTCGTGGCAACTGGATGGAGAGAAAGTGGAAACAGTGACAGACTTTATTTTCTTGGGCTCCAAAATCACTGCAGATGGTGACTGCAGCCATGAAATTAAAAGATGTTTGCTCCTTGGAAGAAAAGCTATGACTAACCTAGACAGCACATTAAAAAGCAGAGACATTACTATGCCAACAAAGGTCTGCCTAGTCAAAGCTATGGTATTTCCAGTAGTCATGCATGGATGTGAGAGTTGGACCATAAAGACGGCTGAGCACCAAAGAACTGATGCTTTCAAATTGTGGAGAAGACTCTTGAGAGTCCCTTGGACAGCAAAGAGATGAAACCAGTCAATCCTAAAGGAAATTGGTCCTGAATATTGCCCGGAAGGATTGAAGCTGAAGCTCCAATACTTTGCCTACCTGATGCAAAAAGCCAGCTCTCTGGAAAAGACCCTGATGCTGGAAAAGATTGAGGGCAAGAGGAGAAGGGGGTGGCAGAGGATTAGATGGTTAGATAGCATCACTGACTCAATGGACATGAGTTTGAGCAAGCTCTGGGAGACAGTGAAGGACAGGGAAGCCTGACGTGCTGCAGTCCATGGGGTTGCAAAGAGTCAGACACGACTGAGTGACTGAACAACAACAATGTCCAAAGAAAAATATCTAAAATCATAAACTGGCCTTTAATGCAATGACATATTTTACAGACTAGCTTATGCAATACCAATTCTAATTCCTTTCTGGCTTGCCTTTACATGTGGTCCTGAGCTGGAAAGATGGAGTCTCCGTTTCCTAGACTCCTTACAGGCTGGGCTGCCGCGTGCTCTAGTGACGGCTCCCGGGTAGAAAGAACGCTTACTGGATGTCGGCTCCGTGACCGCAGAGTCCCAAGCCTGGTTCTCTGACTCTACTATTCTCTTCGCTTCCTGATACCCTTTCACAAATGTCTTTCTGCTAGACTGACCTCTGACCAAGACCACATCCCAGAAAAGCGTATCTTGGATTTGGCCCTGGATCTGACGAACTGAAACCAAAATTAAAAACCATTTGCGAAAGAAAGAAGTTTATCTAAAATAAACAAAGTCCCTATTATACGGGCAGAACCATAATGACTCGTCTCTAAGGTGCTGTGGCTGGTGCTATTCCTACAAAAGTTCACTATTTACTAGAAGCCTCACCACAGCCCCTGGTTCCAGGACATCAACAGTTCCTGCTGCTCAGCTTCTAGACAAGTGGTCCTCCACCAAGGGTGATGCTGCTCCTGAAGGGACACTTGGTAAGGTCTAAGATTTTCGGTTGCGATGGCTTGGGGCCAGGGGTGGGAGTAGAAGGGGGAGCGCTGCTATATGATGATCCATAGAAGCCAAGGATGCTGCTAAAGGCCCTAGGATGCACAGCACGGCCTCCCACACCGAAGAATTAGCTGGCCCCAAACGTCAACAGTGCTGAGGACCCGAAACTGTGCTCCAGAAAGCAGCGTGCCCACTGATTCCCTCCTCACACTCTTTCTAATGTGGAATATAACTAAACAATATACGTGACCCTTCCCCGCTTAAGATGCTTCGCTGCACCCTACTGTCCTTAGAGCCACGGCGAACCCCTTGCACGTCCTCAAAGGTGCCACCTCTCCAACCCCAGTGACCTGCCTCCCTATCTGGCCGACCCTCACTCATCTTTCAGGTCCTTCCTTCCAGGAAGATTCCGTTCGCCTGCAAGCCTTGGTTAGGTGCCCCTGCTATGAGCTTCCATTCCACCCTCTACTTCCTCAAAACGGTGTTTCCCCTGCATTGTCACCATCCATTTCCTTCATGCACGTCCCACTAGACAAGCCTGTGCTATCAGGACGGAGCTTGGGTTCGTTTTATTCATTGCTGCATCGCCACAGGTATTTTGCTCACCCAATAAACCTGCTACATTGTCACTGCATAGCACTAGCATCACATAATAGGCACAAAGGACAGTATGGTATGTAAAATAGAAGCCAAGACTTGGCACTGGCCAGATCTACGGTAGAACAGACAGTTCAAGGAACTACAGCTAAGTTCTCTGAGTCTGTCACAGGAAAAAAAAAGGTACACCAAAAGACTAGAAAAGAAAGTATGTGATGACTGAAGACTAAGAGATCTAAGGTCATTCAGCACAGAGAAAGATAGGCTAGGGTAATTTATTGCCAGTTTTAAGTCATTAAACAAATATGCCACAATTTACAGAAGGGTATGTATAAAGAGAGAGTCTGATAGCCTGGTATCTGAGAACTGATAAGGAGAAAGAGGTTTAAATTAAAGCATGAAGGATCTACTTCAACAAAATGGTGCTTTAGCACTGGTGAACTCCTGAGTACTTGGCTGATGAATGCAGCAGCCGGTCGTACACTCATTTGTTGAACGAACGCTGAGTGAGGACCTTTTGAACTGTTCAGGCACATCTGTGACACACAGTGCGGTAACTGGCAGCAAAGCCACACAGGGGTTGGAGAACACAGGAGGAGAAGGTTTATGAATGAGCTTGAGGAAGAACGGGAAGTGGTCAGAAACGTCAGCAAGCCCCACAGGTGAACTGAGTCTGGAGGAGGAGGGTAGGGCACACCCTGTGGGGAGACGGGCTGGAGGCCCTGACCAGAGGCACAGACCAGCTTCTGGAGGTGCCAGAAAGGCCTGAAGCAGAATAAAGTCAGAATTAGATTTGCAGGCTATAAAAGTCCCTCCAACACAGACCACCTGACCTGCCTCCTGAGAAACCTAAATGCAGGTCAAGAAGCGACAGTTAGAACCGGACAAGGAACAACAGACTGGTTCCAAATTAGAAAAGGAGTACGTCAAGGCTGTATATTGTCACCCTGCTTATTTAACTTATATGCAGAGTACATCATGTAAAATGCCAGGTTGGATGAATCACAAGCTGGAATCAAGATTGCCAGGAGAAATATCAAAAATCTCAGATATGCAGATGACACCTCCCTTATGGCATAAAGGGAAGAGGAAATGAAGAGCCTCTTGACGAAAGTGAAAGAGGAGAGTGAACAAGCTGGCTTAAAACTCAACATTCAGAAAACGAAGATCATGGCATCCGGTCCCATTACTTCATGGCAAATAGATGGGGAAACAGTGACAGACTTTATTTTTTGAGGCTCCAAAATCACTGCAGATGGTGACTGCAGCCATGAAATTAAAAGATGCTTGCTCCTTGGAAGAAAAGCTACGACCAACCTAGACAGCATATTAAAAAACAGAGACATTACTTTGCCAACAAAGGTCTGCCTAGTCAAAGCTATGGTTTTTCCAGTAGTCATATGGATGTGAGAGTTGGACCATAAAGAAAGCTGAGAACCGAAGAATTGATCATTTTGAACTGTGGTGTTGGAGAAGACTCTTGAGAGTCCCTTGGACTGCCAGAAAATCAAACCAGTCAATTGTAAAGAAAATCAGTCTTGAATTTTCATTGGAAGGACTAATGCTGAAGCTGAAACTCCCATACTTTGGCCACCTGATGTGAAGAACTGACTCATTGGAAAAGACCCTGAAGCTGGGAAAGATTGAAGGCAGGAGTAGAAGGGGAAGACAGAGGATGAGATGGTTGGATGGCTTCACTGACTCAGTGGACATGAATGAGTTTGAACAAGCTCCAGGAGTTGGTGATGGACAGGGAGGCCTGGCGTGCTGCAGCCCGTGGTTTCTCAAAGAGTCGGACACGAGGGAGCAACTGAATGAACGAAACACAGGACTGGACTGTTTGGAGAAAGGCTGGAAAGATGTGGTTAGAAGACGTTAGTCATCCAGGTGAGAGGTGAATGGCTGGAGCAAGAATAGTGACTACTGGGTAGAAAGGAGGAAGCAGGAAGAAAAGATTTACAATCACCCCCAAAAGAATTTGGATTATAGAAGGTAAAAGGAGAGATTTTTTCAAACAGTGACAAGTTCTAATTTAGATAGCTGAATGAATGATAGCTGCTCGGTGAGTATGGAATGTCAGAAAAAACATGCTTTGTGAAAAAATATACTAAGTTATTTTGGACATGATGAGTTTAATATGCCCACCTAAACAGGTTGCCAACTGAAAATACAGATCTGGACCTTAAGAAAGTCATCTGGGCTGGAGGAAAAGATCTGAGAGACTAACCCTTCATATGGAATAACAGAGTTAAGGGAAAAATCTACAGAGTGAGAGGGAAATAAGGGTGAAGCCAGAACAAAGAAGCAGAATCAGCACCACTTAAGGGTCATGTGGGGAAGTGGGAACCCCCTTAGAGGAGCTGTCCAGAAAGCCACCAAGAAAACTCAAAGGACAGAGTCATTGAAACCAAAGGAGAAAAGAGTTTTGTACAAACAAAAGCAGTAAACGGTGTCAAATTCAAGAGCACAAGGCAGTGTCTACTGCCTTTGGTAACAGGAGGTCACCAACAACCCTAGTGGGAGAAGGGGAAGGGTGGACGGGGCCCAGGCTATGGAGCAGAGAATACACTGAGCCATGGAGGGCTGCGAGGCAAGGATGGGGCATGAGGGAGTGGACTGAGCACTTAAGAGATGGCTGTGAAGAGCAGGAGGAAAAGTGAGTAACACTGAATGTTTTACTTAGGTGTCTATTCAAGTTTGCTGCCTGTGTTTTCTCAAGGGACTGCGGTGTGAATCCCAGTTACACCACCAGCTCTGTACCTTGGATAAATCATGGTATTTCAGACATCCAGTTTTCATAGCTGCAAAACAGGGCTAATAATCTACTGAACAGCATTGAATGAGGGTTAAATAAAATTATACACATAATTCTTTTAGGGCCAGTTTATGATACATGATAAGCACTCAAAAAAAAAAAAAAGCAATGCATAATGATAATTATATATAAATGCTGAGGGGGAATGAACCACCAGACAGAAAAGAAATTGGAGAAAGATGGGTTAAATGGTTCCTACAGGACCCAGATCAAGAAATGTTATGGGGAGGACTGAACCTAGACAAGATGACGATGCCTCATCTGGAGGTTTTTAAAACCCAGACTAAGTCAGAAGAGCGACTTCCCACAGGAAATTCAGTCTCACAGCATCTTCTGCTGCAACTGTGCGTGGCTGCTACCATCAAGCCTCCCTAGAGGCTTTCCTCACCCCTGGCTGACTCTGCACTCCACACAAGCTACCCAGCAAGGCCTGGATCCTATATCCCTGAGTCAGTCCTAGCAAACCTCCAGAGATACTCAATTATTTATACACAGCCAGTCCCAAGAACTGTCTTTCACAAATATTTTTAGGGAATCTGGGGTAATCAGCACTGAAACAAGCTATTATTAGCCTCCCTGCCAACCCTGAAACTTGGCCCCTCAGGGCAGCCCCTTGAAAATGGGAGGTGATCTTATCATGTCAGCTGCCATCAGAGCAACAGGAGTCCCACTCCATGACTCCTTCTCCCACCTCTGCTCCAAAAACCAAGATTCCTTGCTGGGTACCAAATTTTAGGGCAACCAATATTATTCAATAATGATTTTGAAGCAAGGCCATGTTTTTCTTATTATTATCATCACTGAATAAACTTCAGCATACAAATCTAATGAGATTTTTCCAATATTAGTATATGTATATATTTAACATACATATATTTAGTATATAGTGTATATACATATATATATACACAAATATATGTGTATGTATATATAATTTGTGGGGGTTTTAGTGTTTGTAATAACCTCACACTACTGGTTAATAATAAGAGCAAGTCTAACAGTAAAAACAAGACACTCAGGAAGTGTCTTTGTTTTCATCTATATTTAAAAAATAAACCTCTATGCAAAAACCAAAGTGATAAGGTAGGCTTTTCCAAATAATCCTATAAGCTCAAACCACTGCATTGTCTATAATTAACATTCAACTCTTCCAAAGCTGCTCTTTAAGAATATCTTATGTCCCCGAGCTTGAGATTCAATAATCACACACGCGTCACAATAGTGCACCTTACCTGGTGGAGAACCTGCATGAGACAGGTCCCCATAGTGCCCATAATGCGGTGGAGAAAGGCCAATTCCAGGCTGGGACTGAGAATAGGGAGGTGTAGCCACATAACCTTGCTGGCTCATTTTGAAAATATCATTCCAAGGAACAGTTCTATGAAAGAACCCTGTAACAGAAGGAAAAAGAAAAAACATCAACATGAGAGTTTGAGTCACTGAATGTTATTAAAAATATAAACACTGTTAATAAATGTTTATGATAGTCTGAAGAAAGGTACAGTTATCAAGTACATGAGACAGCTTCATATCAAACAATATTATTTTCCCCAAAAAGGCTCTAACCACAGCTCTATGGAATTCAGTAACTCACTTCCATAGCCCTAGGCAAATGCACAGGCATTAAATCCTGAATAACAGCTGCCAATCCCTTTCTCATTGTAAGCCTAAACTGTGTCACAGAGAGTCTCTCATAAATGTATCTACTATCTTGGTGCCTTTTGTTTCCAGGGCCCTGTTTCAGCATAGAGCGTGTCACTGGCAATAACCACATGTCACTGTCACTGACTGACCAGACTTGCCAGTAGCCTGCAATTGGATGCTCTGACTTGTGTCATTTTAGTGCTATCCTAATTACTAACTTTAACCAGGCAGTTAGGATAAAGGGGGAAAAAAAGTCCAACAGATACAGTAGAAAATAAGTTGATAATGGACTGATTTTATGAGTCATATATTGATGAAGCCAAGTGGCAGCCTACAACTATTTGAGAGTTGTCAGTGGTTTCTCAGGCAAAGACGACAGACTTTCTTTCTGATTTAAATACCACACCTCTAAGAATACATGCATATATATTTAAAGAATGAAGGGGAAAAAGTCCAATTGCACATGTGTTTAAGCACACACACACAGCTCACAAATACAATAGATCCATCTTGATTCTACTCAGAACCAAAACATCAACGTTTTTAAAGCTGACATTTTCTCCAGGTTTCATAAAAGAAGACACATTTCATAGAACTAGTCTTAAAAAGAAAAATTATAACAGAAAAAGCTCTGAATCCCAGCAAGAGAAGTGGGTTTACACTACACATCTGCTCATTCTTAGCTGTGTGACACAGAATAATCTGAAGAACCTCTCTGAGCGTCAGTTCTCTCTTACAAAATAAAGCTTCTAAGGCCTTTCCAGATAAAAAAACAACGGTTCTACAATTTCTTTCCACTTTCTTTACCCAGCATTGGAATATTTTTCCTTTTGCTATTTTACGATGCTATCTTTTAAACTATAAGGTCAGTGAAACCGGCTAAGGTTTGAAACATGTTCAGGAAACTGCATTCATTTGGTTTCAATTTCATGTTAAACTATACGATTCCAAAATGAAAGCAACTCAAGTAAAAATACTGTAAGATCACTTTATTCTCCTTGGGAGGGGAGATCTAAAAAAGAGGAGTGATAGGCCCCTGGGTCCACTGTGTTACTGACAACACATCTTCCCTCCTCCCACTTAGCGGAGAGAGACGTGGCAGCCTGAGCTTGGGTCAAGCTCATCCAACCAAGCGCATTTAGGAAGTCAGCAGGAACACACCTACGCAGCAGCCTGTTGCTGAGTGACAGAAAGGAAAGGCAGGGATGTTCACTCCAAAGAGCAGGAAGCAAGTCGGGTGCCTCTTCAACTGGTCCTGGCAAGGAATTTGCTTTCTCACTCAACCCAGTCTGCCACGTCAAACTTCCTCACACTGGAGCACCAAGTTACAGAAACCTGACTCAGCTTCAAGCGGCAACATGGCAGAAAGCCACTTGGCACGAGCAGGCCGAGCCTCAAAATCTGGGATTCCAAGCCCAGGACAACCCCCAGCCCGCTGTCATTCGCCCGTTCTCACCAGATGCACGTCCTACCCTGGACCCAGCTGGGATTTGGACAAATCAGTTTCACTGTCAGGCTGTCCAGAAGCTTGAGGATACATTTGCCATTATCACAAAATGAGTATTTCCAGCATTCCCTCCCTCCAAGGAAGGGGAAATTAAGTTGATACGGAGATAAGAACACCGCGGGCAGTAATGCTGGAATACCGTGGCTACTGAGGACCCTAACCTGGGAGTTTCAGCATCCCCAGACACAAAGATACGGGCGCGGGGGCGGGTAAAAAATGCCCACGCCCACCCCCACCCCACCACCCCCCACTATTAAACTACACGAAAGGACTGAAGGAGCAAAGCAGGTCTCCTCCGCTGCCCCGCCACAGGTGAGCATCCCGTCTTTCGCCACCGCCCCACTGCACCCCCAGCCTGGCACCGCAACCCCCACAACTGTGTCTGGGGAAGGGTCCCGCCGCAGCGCAGCCAGGCTGGGCGCGGCATTACCTGCTCGGCGGCCGCTCGCCGCCGGGCCTCCGAGAGCCCGCGCTCTGGGGCCGCAGTGCCGGCTGCCCGGGTGACCCTGCTCCCGCGGCGGCCGCTGCTCCCGCCGCGCCGCGCCTCGCCTCGCCCCGCGCCGGCGTCCCCGCAGGCTGGTCTCGCTCGCCGAGTTGCAGCCGGGCTGGGAACTGCCACGTCAAAGCCTCTCCCGGTGGCGCGCCCCCGGGGCCGGGCTCCGACCAGCGGCCGCGCTCCCGGCGGCGCGCGCGCACAGACGCCGGCGGGGCGGGGCGGGGGCGGCTCCAGCCGCCCGGCGCGGCGCGCGCGCTAGCTGAGCGTCCTCCTCTTTTTGCTCTTTCCTCCCCTTCCTGTTTTGTTTGTTGGTTCGTTTCCCTCCAGCAGGTCAAAGATATTAACGCTGTGGCTAAATTAGAGCCACAGTTTCACCGTGGATTCCTGTAGGAAGGAGGGAGTTTGTATTGAGGGTACATTCATTCATTCAACAGGTTGCAGGTTCAGCTGTTCATTCAATACGTATTACTTGAGTCATAATAACATTCACTAGTAACAGTGATGTTTATAATAATAATATTTACTAGGATATTTTGGGTTCTGCACTGCCGACATGGGAAGGTACACGATTCGGGATCTCGAAGAGATTGCAGTCTAGAGGTGAATCTGGCACATGTACGGAGACTTGACTCCGCGAGGCACTACAGAGGAAGCAACGCCCAAGGCAGCTGTCAACGCGGCGCAGAAACCGGGGAAAGGACGTCCCAGCTAAAAGTATGGGAAGGGGGGTCTTCACCAAAGCTAGGATTGCTAGATTTCTGTGTATTCCTTCAAAGAATGTCTGCATATTCATTGTCTGTAAAGTAGAATGACTGATTCCACCCCAAAATAGGGATCGCTCCATGTATAAGCACTCAGTGTTAATGAGAGACAGCTGAGAAAGGTAACCTGTGTGAGACGTGGAGCTTGACCTCTCTCTGTAACCTTAAAATTCAGTGCCATCTGGCTGCTTTCTCGCAACCCTCACTGCTAAATAGGCCTTCAGCCAATCCAAGGCTTGGTGTAGCTACCACTTTGCTCAAACTTAGAAAAGGACCACCAGACCAGTGTTTTGTTCTCAAAATACACTTTCTTCTGGGCAACAAGAAAATGAAAGCGACTTGACAAATTCCTTTTACTGATGATATGTTTAGGTAAAAACTTGCATGAGCATGACGCTTCTGCTGAAATGCTCCATGAGTTTGGCAGGCATTTTATGCTGTTCCAGCCTAGTGAAGACTAATGGTCCCTTTCCCCATTTTTCTTTTGTTAAGATGTTAACATGTGGTTAACCTGGTTGAATCTACCTACGTCCAGTTCCACACTGGTCAGGTTTGAAAAATCTACAATGAAAATTGTTTTACATTAGATTTCTTATATTCTTAATATGATGGAAATATCTGATGGAGTTTAGGAAGCTCTACCTAAGCTGAAGCAGTGCAACTTGAAAAAGCAATTAAAAAAAATAAAATTTTTCATATCATAGCCATGTCACAATGTAGGAAAGAATCACTTGGAATTGGGAACACAGTGATGACTTGGTTAGCTTGCAGCTCCTGTAAAACCACAAAATTTGGATTTGTACATTTGATCTCTCCCCTTGCTCAGGGCAACAGAAAGAAACAATTTGTGGTTTCAGTTCTAAGACAGTTTTGCATTCCTAACTATTTAAAGCTGGGAAGGATTTGAGAGAGATTGATATTCAACCAAATATTCAGTGAGGACTGAATTCAACCCAGTCATTTTGTTGATTAATAAACTGAGGCTCGGGAAATGGAAATGACTTACTAATCTTAGAGTCAGTTGGAAGTCATGCCTTCTGATTCTAATCCCAAAGTTCTTTTCACCACATACTCTCTTCTTTTTGATATTACTCTGAGGTACTATTTTCTATTAACTGGTTCTGCATTTTTCATGTTACTGCTTTATATTTTCAAACTTTCAAACTTTCAAATGACGAAAATAGTAATTAACCACACAAGTCCACCAGTGACTGGAGTTCCTAATCACAAATCTTTTTCCCTATTCTGGTTTCAGTCCCCTTTCCCTTCTCATGGCCCCTAGTGCCCATGGCTTAAGTGACTAACTTCTTAGCTTATTCCTGTGGTTGAGACACTGACCTTCACTAGACCTGAAGGTCAGCCTGGATTCCCAGCCCTCCTGGGTTTCACTTGAGCTATTTCTACCTGAGATCAGCTCTGATGTTCCATATGTAATTAACTTGGTCACTCTGGTAACCATATCATAATTGAAAGGTGAAGTCACAGGGAACATCTGTGTGCTGGTGTTCTGTGTTCTTAAGGTCTTTCTGTTATAACTTTAAAGGGAAAAGAAGGAAGAGAGTCAACTCTGCAAAAGACCACATAGAAAGAAGAAATTTCCTGAGAACAACTCAGAGTTCTGATAGGTGGCCTTTGGAAAGTTAGAATTATCATACTCTAAGTCCTTGGAAGGAAAGTTATGACCAACCTACATAGCATATTCAAAAGCAGAGACATTCCTTTGCCAACAAAGGTCCGTCTAGTCAAGGCTATGGTTTTTCCAGTCATCATGTATGGATGTGAGAGTTGGACTGTGAAGAAAGCTGAGCACCGAAGAATTGATGCTTTTGAACTGTGGTGTTGGAGAAGACTCTTGAGAGCCCCTTGGACTGCAAGGAGATCGGTCCTGGGATTTCTTTGGAAGGACTGATGCTAAAGCTGAAACTCCAGTACTTTGGCCACCTCATGCAAAGAGTTGACTCATTGGAAAAGACTCTGATGCTGGGAGGGATTGGGGGCAGGAGGAGAAGGGGATGACAGAGGATGAGATGGCTGGATGGCATCACCGACTCAATGGACATGAGTTTGGGTGAACTCTGGGAGTTAGTGATGGACAGGGAGGCCTGGCGTGCTACAATTCATGGGGTCGCAAAGAGTCGGACATGACTGAGTGAGTGAACTGAACTGAACTGAAGCATTTATGTCACTTAATAAATTTGGAGATGTCTAATTCCAAAGCTACAATTTGAAGAAGCTTTGTATTTAAAAAAGCTGAAATGGTCAAGATCTGGACTTGTTAAATACATGGAAGCATAGTAAATTAGGCCACGTTAAGTGGCGCTGGGGAAGGGTCCATGGTGGGCTAGCGAACAATAACAGTAACAGGAAAGTCCAGTTGTTCATCAAGCCCCGACACCAAGGTGTTTCTGGAATTATTTTTTAAAAATAAAAGCTTTATTGAGCTATAATTGACTATTACTCATAATTTCTACTGATAGATTTGCCTCTTCTGGACCTTTCATATAAATGGAGTCATATGATATGTAGTCCTTTGTGACAATCATTTTATAAGTTCATTCATGTTGTAGTATGTTTCAGTACTTTTTATTGCCAAATAATAGTCCATTGTCCTCCCATCAATTGATGGACATTTAGGTTTTGTTTTTGTCATTATTTAGTCACTAACTGGTGTCCTACTCTTTTGTGACTCCGTGGACTGTAGCCTGCCGGGCTCCTCTGTCCATGAGATTTCCCAGATAAGAATACTGGAGCAGGTTGCCATTTCCTTCTCCAGGGGATTTTTCTCGACCCAGGGACCAGACTCCTGTTCCTACTTGCATCTCCAGCTATTATGAATAATTCTGCCATGAACATTCATGTAGAAGTTTTTGTTTGGATATATGTTTTCATTTCTCTTGGATTTTTAATTCTCTACACTGTACGTACAAACAAAACAAAACAAAAAAATCCCAGACAGTCTGACTTCAAAGGCTATGCTCTTAGCATATATACAATGTTGTCACTCTATATGAAATTTTATTTTTTAAATAAAATATGCAATGTCACCCCCACAAAAAATTTTACAACTGAAACCAGTTGAGAATGTAACCCACCAAAGCTGATTCAAGAAGAGATAGAAAAAAATGTTAAACCTAGAGTTACCATGTGACCCAGCACTTTCACTCCTAGGTAGAATCGCTTTCTGACTATCTCAGCATCTTGTTCCGAGTGTTCTACATCATTTATGGCGTTGGCCGCAGAGTGGGCAGTGTGACACTACACCGCCAAATCCGCAAGGCTGAGCGGAGGGAAAGCGGGGAAAGTTGTAGGACGGGAGGGTCAAGAGGGGAAGGAGATGGTGCTTTAGGCCATTTGAAAAGAGTTTGGCTTTTATTCTGTTTTTTTTTTTAAGGGGTCATTTCAGGTTTAAAACTGAGGAACGACAGGATGACTTATTCCCACCCCCTTTTTTTTTTACTTATATGGAAGGTAGCAGATCTTCATAGAAAATCTGGTATTTGGCAAACAGTGATTTTACAAAGTCTGTGAGATTTTAGGCCTCAGAAATTTATCCTTCAATCATTTCATTTCTTATAAATTTTCTTGATAATGACTAAGGTTTGAGAGGAAAGCAAATGAAGCTGTAAAAAAACCTACTATAAAAGTAGGAGGAAAACTGGGTTGTGATGACTGCATGGTCCTTACTCATGCCACATTCCTGGTGATTTGATTTTCCAACTGATGAATTAAATGAGATAAGACTCTTTTAATTGCACTGTTTTTATTGCACTGCTTTTCTTGATATAAGCAAAGAAGACAGGAGAACAGGCACTTAAGAGGTGAAAGAAACCTAATTTTTATGTAACAAAATACTTATAAGGAAGGTACTCTCGTCTTCATAACATTAAAAGATTATTATGTGATATTGATGTGACTGGTGATAGAAGCAAGGTCCGATGCTATAAAGAGTAATATTGCATAGGAACCTGGAATGTCAGGTCCATGAATCAAGGCAAATTGGAAGTGGTCAAACAGGAGATGGCAAGAGTGAATGTTGACATTCTACGAATCAGCGAACTAAAATGGACTGGAATGGGTGAATTTAACTCAGATGACCATTATATCTACACTGTGGGCAGGAATCCCTCAGAAGAAATGGAGTAGCCATCATGGTCAACAACAGAGTCCGAAATGCAGTACTTGGATGCAATCTCAAAAACGACAGAATGATCTCTGTTCGTTTCCAAGGCAAACCTTTCAATATCACAGTAATCCAAGTCTATGCCCCAACCAGTAATGCTGGAGAAGCTGAAGTTGAATGGTTCTATGAAGACCTACAAGACCTTTTAGAACTAACACCCCAAAAAGATGTCCTTTTCATTATAGGGGACTGGAATGCAAAAGTAGGAAGTCAAGAAACATCTAGAGTAACAGGCAAATTTGGCCTTGGGATACAGAATGAAGCAGGGCAAAGACTATAGAGTTTTGCCAAGAAAATGCACTGGTCATAGCAAACACCCTCTTCCAACAACATAAGAGAAGACTCTACACATGGACATCACCAGATGGCCAACACCGAAATCAGATTGATTATATTCTTTGCAGCCAAAGATGGAGAAGCTCTACACAGTCAACAAAAACAAGACCAGGAGCTGACTGTGGCTCAGACCATGAACTCCTTATTGCCAAATTCAGACTTAAATTGAAGAAAGTAGGGAAAACCACTAGACCATTCAGGTATGACCTAAATCAAATCCCTTATGATTATACAGTGGAAGTGAGAAATAGATTTAAGGGCCTAGATGTGATAGATAGAGTGCCTGATGAACTATGGAATGAGGTTCGTGACATTGTACAGGAGACAGGGATCAAGACCATCCCCATGGAAAAGAAATGCAAAAAAGCAAAATGGCTGTCTGGGGAGGCCTTACAAATAGCTGTGAAAAGAAGAGAAGCGAAAAGCAAAGGAGAAAAGGAAAGATATAAGCATCTGAATGCAGAGTTCCAAAGAATAGCAGGAAGAGATAAGAAAGCCTTCCTCAACGATCAATGCAAAGAAATAGAGGAAAACAACAGAATGGGAAAGACTAGAGATCTCTTCAACAAAATTAGAGATACCAAGGGAACATTTCATACAAAGATGGGCTCGATAAAGGACAGAAATGGTATGGACCTAACAGAAGCAGAAGATATTAAGAAGAGGTGGCAAGAATACACAGAAGAACTGTACAAAAAAGATCTTCACCACCCAGATAATGATGATGGTGTGATCACTGACATAGAGCCAGACATCCTTGAATGTGAAGTCAAGTGGGCCTTAGAAAGCATCACTACGAACAAAGCTAGTGGAGGTGATGCAATTCCAGTTGAGCTATTTCAAATCCTGAAAGATGATGTTGTGAAAGTGCCGCACTCAATATGCCAGCAAATTTGGAGAAGTCAGCAGTGGCCACAGGACTAGAAAAGGTCAGTTTTCATTCCAATCCCAAAGAAAGGCAATGCCAAAGAATGCTCAAACTACTGCACAATTGCACTCATCTCACATGCTAGTAAAGTAATGCTCAAAATTATCCAAGCCAGGCTTCAGCAATACGTGAACCGTCAACTTCCTGATGTTCAAGCTGGTTTTAGAAAAGGCAGAGGAACCAGAGATCAAATTGCAACATCTGCTGGATCACGGAAAAAGCAAGAGAGTTCCAGAGAAACATCTATTTCTGCTTTATTGACTATGCCAAAGCGTTTGACTGTGTGGATCACAATAAACTGTGGAAAATTTTGAAAGAGATGGGAATACCAGACCACCTGACCTGCCTCTTGAGAAATCTGTATGCAGGTCAGGAAGTAACAGTTAGAACTGGACATGGAACAACAGACTGGTCTATCAAGGCTGTATATTGTCACCCTGCTTATTTAACTTCTATGCAGAGTACATCATGAGAAACGCTGGATTGGAAGAAGCACAAGCTGGAATCAAGATTGCCGGAAGAAATATCAATAACCTCAGATATGCAGATGACACCACCCTTATGGCAGAAAGTGAAGAGGAACTCAAAAGCCTCTTGATAAAAGTGAAAGAGGAGAGTGAAAAAGTTGGCTTAAAGCTCAACATTCAGAAAACGAAGATCATGGCATCTGGTCCCATCACTTCATGGGAAATAGATGGGGAAACAGTGGAAACAGTGTCAGACTTTATGTTTTTGGGCTCCAAAATCACTGCAGATGGTGACTGCAGCCATGAAATTAAAAGACGCTTACTCCTTGGAAGGAAAGTTATGATCAACCTAGACAGCATATTCAAAAGCAGAGACATTACTTTGCCAACAAAGGTCCGTCTAGTCAAGGCTATGGTTTTTCCTGTGGTCATGTATGGATGTGAGAGTTGGACTGTGAAGAAGGCTGAGTGCGAAGAATTGATGCTTTTGAAGTGTGGTGTTGGAGAAGACTCTTGAGAGTCCCTTGGACTGCAAGGAGATCCAACAGTCCATTCTAAAGGAGATCAGCCCTGGGATTTCTTTGGAGGGAATGATGCTGAGGCTGAAACTCCAATACTTAGCCCATCGGATTCAAAGAACTGACTCACTGGAAGAGACCCTGATGCTGGGAAAGACTGAAGGCAGGAGGAGAAGGGGACAACAGAGGATGAAATGGTTTGATGGCATCACCGACTCAGTGCACATGAGTTTGAGTAAACTCCAGGAGTTGGTGAGAGACAGGGAGCCCTGGCGTGCTGCCGTCCATGGTGTTGCAAAGAGTTGAACACAACTGAGTGACTAAGCTGAATTGAACTGAACTGAGAAAATGTGTAGACAATTTGGTGATTCTATTGTTTTAATGGAGTCTAGCATTAAAATCCAAGGGGACAGATGTTTCTATCATTAATCAAAATGGATAGTGTTTTATTGGCCAAGAACTAAGGTGATCATTTTGGGCTGAGGAAGGAGAGGGTTCCCTCTCCACTTTCTCCTAGATCTACAAGTTGAGTCTAGACTGAGACACAGAGGAGTATGCCACTCTGCCAGTGGTGGGGGGGGGCACGGTGGGGCAGGTCTGAGAGCTCATCATGGCTCTCGATGTCCTGTGCTGGGCACAGGTGACACGTGGGGCACAGTGTCCATGACAGAGGAGTCTGTTTGCTCTGGAGCACCCTGCAGCCTATAGGAGCACCTCTGAGTCCCACTCATCTCCACCAACAGGCATCGAGAGCAGAGGTTTAGAGCTGAGGATCTGATTTGATGAACTTTAGATCTGAGAAATTGGAAGCCTTAATACTATTGAGTCATTTCTTCCCAGATTCATCTGTAGAGTTTATGCAGCCTGAATCAAAATCCCAGCAAGGTGTTTTTAGTTTAGGTTAGTTTAGTTAGTTAGTTTGTTTGTTTAGAAATGACTAGCTATTCAAAAATTCTTATGGAAATACAAAATATGTATACTAATGAAGACAGCTTTGGAAAAGAACAAAGTTGGGGACTTATACCATCTGACTTTAAGACTTATTAAAAAGGTACAATAATCAGATCAGTATGGTAGTAGCATCAAAATAGACAAAAACAATAAGGACATAGATTAGAGATTCTAGAAATATTTATATATAAATATAAGTATATATGTATTTCCCTGATGGCTCAGCTGGTAAAGAATCCACCTGCAATGCAGGAGACCTGGGTTCGATTTCTGGGTTGGGAAGATCCCCCGGAGAAGGGGAATCTACCCACTCCTGTATTCTGGCCTGGAGAATTCCATGGATTGTATATTCCATTGGATTGCAAAGAGTTGGACACACCTGAGTGATTTTCACATCACACATAAGCATATATAGTTATTGATTTTCAGCAAAGATGAAAAAGGACAACAAACTTTTCTTGTCTTTCCAACAAATGGTATTGAAACAATTTGATATTCACATGCAAAAAATGAACTTCAATACATATTGAACTTCCTACCTTGCATCATTGTAAAAAATATTATTCAAAATGGAACATAAACCTTAATGAAAACCCTAAAACTTTAAATTCAAGATCACAAATATTTTTCTCCTGTTTTCTTCTAGAGTCTTGAAAGTTCCAAGAAGAAAAAAGACTGTCCATGCAAAGACTCATACACAAATGTTCATAACAGCATTACTTATAAAGGTTCAAAACTGGAAGTAACCCAAATTTCTGTGAAGAGGTGAATAGCTACACAAATGATGGTATATCCATACAATGAAATACTCAAAAATAAAGAGGAATGAACTACATGCAATAAATGAATGAATCTCAAAGTAATTATGTTGAGTGAAAGAAGCCAAACAAAAAAGAGAACATAAGGTTTTGTTTCCATAAATTCCAAAAAAAATGCAAACTAATCTATAGTGACAGAAAGTAGATCAGTAGTTGCCTGGAAATGGGGAGGGGCTGAGAGGTTACACAGGGGCAATGGATACCTTTGAGGTTGAAGGATATGATTGTGATGATGGTTTTACAGGTGTGTGTGGTTTTAGAAAAGGCAGAGGAACCAGAGATCAAATTGCCAACATGCACTGGATCATGGAAAAAGCAAGAGAGTTCTAGAAAAACATCTATTTCTGCTTTATTGACTATGCCAAAGCCTTTGACAGTGTGGATCACAATAAACTGTGGGAAATTCTGAAAGAGATGGGAATACCAGACCACCTGACCAGCCTCTTGAGAAATCTGTATGCAGGTCAGGAAGCAACAGTTAGAACTGGACATGGAACAACAGACTGGTTCCAAATAGGAAAAGGAGTACGTCAAGGCTGTATATTGTCATCCTGCTTATTTAACTTTTATGCAGAGTGCATCATGAGAAACGCTGGACTGGAAGAAACACAAGCTGGAATCAAGATTGCCGGGAGAAATATCAATAACCTCAGATATGCAGATGGCACCACCCTTATGGCAGAAAGTGAAGAGGAACTAAAAAGCCTGTTGATGAAAGTGAAAGAGGAGAGTGAAAAAGTTGGCTTAAAGCTCAACATTCAGAAAACGAAGATCATGGCATCTGGTCCCATCACTTCATGGGAAATAGATGGGGAAAGAGTGGAAGCAGTGTCAGACTTTATTTTGGGGGGCTCCAAAATCACTGCAGAAGGTTACTGCAGCCAAGAAATTAAAAGACGCTTACTCCTTGGAAGGAAAGTTTTGACCAACCTAGATAGCATATTCAAAAGCAGAGACATTACTTTGCCACCAAAGGTCCGTCTAAGGCTATGGTTTTTCCAGTGGTCATGTATGGATGTGAGAGTTGGACTGTGAAGAAGGCTGAGAGCCAAAGAATTGATGCTTTTGAAGTGTGGTGTTGGAGAAGACTGCTGAGAGTCCCTTGGACTGCAAGGAGATCCAGCCAGTCCATCCTAAAGGAAATCAGTCCTGGGATTTCTTTGGAGGGAATGATGCTAAAGCTGAAACTCCAGTACTTTGGCCACCTCATGCGAAGAGTTGACTCATTGGAAAAGACCCTGATGCTGGGAGGGATTGGGGGCAGGAGGAGAAGGGGATGACAGAGGATGAGATGGTTGGATGGCATCACCGACTCGATGGACATGAGTTTGAGTAAACTCCGGGAGTTGGTGATGGACAGGAAGGCCTGGCGTGCTGGGATTCATGGGGTCTCAAAGAGTCGGACACGACTGAGCAACTGAACTGAACTGAACTGTGTGTATATATCTCAAATTTTATATTTAAATATATACAGTTCAGTTGAGTTGCTCAGTTGTGTTTGATTCTTTGTGACCACATGGACCGCAACACACCAGGCCTCCCTGTCCAACACCAACTCCCGGAGTTTACTCAAATTCCTGTCCATCGAGTTGGTGATGCCATCCAACCACTTCATCCTCTGTCATCCCCTTCTCATCCTGCCCTAAATCTTTCCCAGCATCAGGTTCTTTTTCAATGAGTCTGTTCTTCGCATCAGGTGGCCAAAGGATTGGAGTTTCAGCTTCAACATCATTCCTTCCAATGAATATTCATTACTGATTCCTTTAGGATGGACTGGTTGGATCTCCTTGCAGTCCAAGGGACTCTCAAGAGTCTTCTCCAACACCACAGTTCAAAAGCATCAATTCTTCGGCGCTCAGCTTTCTTTATAGTCAACTCTCACATCCATACATGACTACTGGAAAAATCATAGCCTTGACTAGATGGAACTTTGTTGGCAAAGTAATGTCTCTGCTTTTTAATATGCTGTCTAGCTTATTTCTTCTACAGACTTGATATTTTTGTGATGTTAAAATTTTCCAGCCCAGACCATTGTCTGTTGATTGCTTTACCTTTGGCCCCTTCGAATAGTTAGCATAGATTTTTTTGCTGTTTCTTTTTTTTTTTAATATAGTTCCTCTATTTTTCTTCTTAGCTTAACTATTACTATCTGTCTTATATGTGTTTGCTTTTTCTCATTCTGTGTCTGTTTATTGACAGTAAGGGAAAAGCTGCTGCTGCTGCTGCTGCTGCTGCTGCTAAGTCGCTTCAGTCGTGTCCAACTCTGTGCGACCCCATAGATGGCAGCCCACCAGGCTTCCACGTCCCTGGGATTCTCCAGGCAAGGACACTGGAGTGGGTTGCCATTTCCTTCTCCAATGCATGAAAGTGAAAAGTGAAAGTGAAGTTGCTCAGTCGTGTCCGACTCTAGGGACCCCATGGACTGCAGCCTACCAGGCTCCTCTGTCCACGGGATTTTCCAGGCAAAATTATTGGAGTGGGGTGCCATTGCCTTCTCCGAAGGAAAAGCTATTGATTTGTAAATATATATATATATATGATTGAACTATCAAATTCTCCTTTTTATTTTATTACTTTAAACTGCAATTTGCTTTATTTAGATGTACAACTACATCATTAGACCTATGTATATTTTATTCCAGTAGATTTATAAATTATTTAATTTAATATTTTTTATTGCACTCATTGAAACTTCCAAAATAATGTTGATTAATAAACTATGATAAACATTTCTGTCTGCTTGTGCTTTTAAAGGAAATCACTTTAGCACATGTATTTAAATGATATTTTAGGTAAAAGTGATAAGCATCACAAATACAGGAACACCTGATTCTCTTTTGCTTTAATATAAAGGTTGGAAAGCTAAAACTATATATTTCAGAATTCCTTGCATTGTCTTTTTTATTCTTTGATAGTTTTCTATATTTTTCAAATTTTCTACAATGAACACATAATTAACTTACCCAAGTACACATAGAAGTGATCCATCCAAGTAACTATGCACAAGTATATCCATCAACTGTTCCAATGAGCATGGTTGCTTCTCACTGGATTTATTATGCATTATAATTGCATGATGTCTCTAAATGTATCTATCTCACTTGGGAGATCGAATGAAGGCCAGCCCAGCCCATATGCTGGCCCTCCTCTTTTGGTAATCCTATGTATGTACTGACTTTGCCACCTTTAGCCCTGTTCACCTGTAACAAATTCTTCATGTTGCTATAATGTGATCCTTGTTCTCACTTCATTACAAAGCAAGGTACTCATTTGCTGTGGTGGGAGGAGGGCAATTTCAATATTTCAGAAGCTGACTTTGTCCCTCCCTGCTCTTAACACTTTAGACGTGCTTCTGCCAGATGTTAACGAGCTATGTGAAGATTGCCTGTCTACTTAACCCAGATTTCATAGGATAATCAAATGTCCAAGTGGGAAGAAGCCTTAAAAATCATTCTAGTCCATTTAATACTTTCATTCTCCAGATGAGGTTCAAATTGTCAAGTTCATATTCACATGGATTCTGCAAAGCTGGGACTGGAACCCAGATCTCTTAATCTACACTCCAGTGCCTTTTGCATAGTTGCAAACTCTCTCCACATTTTCTATATTTTCCTTAAAAAGTCCATTTTAAAAGTTAAGCAAATTTTGAATTATAACTGCATTTCAAAAAGATAATTTGAAGCAAGCTTTAAAACAAAAAAACAATCAGCACTGCCTCTCTCTCTGTAAATGTATTGCTATTGTTCAGTCGCCCAGTCATGTCCGACTCTTTGCAACCCCATGGACTGCAGCATGCCAGGTCTCCCTTTTCCTCACTATCTTCCAGGATTTGCTCAAGTTCATGTTTATTACATCGGTGATGCCATCCAGCCATCTCTGACGCCCTCTTCTCATTCTGCCCTCGATCTTTCCCAGCGTCAGGGATTTTTCCAATGGGTGGTCTGTTCGCATCAGATGACCAAAATACTGGAGCTTCAGCTTCAGCATCAGTCCTTCCAGTGAATATTCAGGGTTGAACTCCTTTAAGACTGACTGGTTTGATCTCCTTGATGTCCAAGGGGCTTTCAGGAGTCTTCTCCAGCATCACAGCTCAAAGGCATCAATTTTTTGGTTTTCTGCCTTCTTTATGGTCCAGTTCTCACAACCATACGTAACCACCGGGAAGACCATAGCCTTGACTATATGGACCTTCGTAGGCAGAGTAATGTCTCTGTTTTTCAAGACACTGTCTAGGTTTGTCATTGCTTTTCTGCGAAGAAGCCATTGACTTCTGATTTCATGGCTGCAGTCACCGTCCACAGTGATTTTGGAGCCCAAGAAGAGGAAATCTGCCACTACTTCCATCTTTCCCCCTTCTATTTGCCACGCAGTAATGGGGCCAGAAGCCATGATCTTAGTTTTTTTTTTTTAATATTTAGTCTTAAGCCAGCTCTGTACATGTATATATATTCATTTATTTAAAGTTCATGTGTTCATGGAGGCATATGCTCCTCCCATCCCCACCCCCACACACAAATAGAAAGAGAGAAGAGGAAAAGGGAGGGAAGAGGAGGAGATAAGGCTCACATTAACCCAACACTGTACACAGTCCTCAAGTTTCTGGAAATTTGGCTCTCAGCTTCTGCCTTTCTAGGCTCCATGCCTTCTAACCATGTATTACATCAACAGTTTCCAATCATCCAGGTTCAGTTCAGTCGCTCAGTCATGTCCAACTCTTTGAGACCCCATGAATCGCAGCATGCCAGGCCTCCCTGTCCATCACCAACTCCCAGAGTTTACTCAAACTCATGTCCATCGAGTCGGTGATGCCATCCAACCATCTCATCCTCTGTCATCCCCTTCTCCTCCTGCCCCCAATCCCTCCCAGCATCAGGGTCTTTTCCAATGAGTCAACTCTTCACATGAGGTGGCCAAAGTACTGGAGTTTCAGCCTTAGCATCAGTCCTTCCAATGAACACCCAGGACTGATCTCCTTTGGGATGGACTGGTTGGATCTCCTTGCAGTCCAAGGGACTCTCAAGAGTCTTCTCCAACACCACAGTTCAAAAGCATCAATTCTTTGGTGCTCAGCCTTCTTCACAGTCCAACTATCACATCCATACATGACCACTAGAAAAACCATAGCCTTGACTAGACGGACCTTTGTTGGCAAAGTAATGTCTCTGCTTTTTAATATGCTATCTAGGTTGGTCATAACTTTCCTTCCAAGGAGTGAGCGTCTTTTAATCTCATGGCTGCAATCTGTTTTTGTAGCACGATGCTTTTCCTCTAAAAGCCAATTCTTCTGCCTCCAAATTTCAGCTTTACAATCTCATTTTTATAGAAACCAGGGGCACAGTGTCACTAAGTGGGAAGCAGAAGGTGGAAAACCAAAATCTTCTCCCTAGATAGGACAACCTTCCACACTTTCTATCAGCGAGAAGGGACAGAGTCCTCTCCCATTTCTGAGATTTAACTTTCTGTCCTGTTTAAACGTATCACTAATGCCATCCTCTCGGAGAAGGCAGTGGCAACCCACTCCAATACTCTTGCCTGGAAAATCCATGGACGGAGGAGCCTGGTAAGCTGCAGTCCATGGGGTTGCTAAGAGTCGGACATGACTGAGCAACTTCACTTTCACTTTCCTGCATTGGAGAAGGAAATGGCAACCTACTCCAGTGTTCTTGCCTGGAGAATCCCAAGGACGGGGGAGCCTAGTGGGCTGCCGTCTATGAGGTTGCACAGAGTCGGACACGACTGAAGCAACTTAGCAGCAGCAGCAGCAGCAGCCAGGTATTTCTTGACTTCCTACTTTTGCATTCCAGTCCCCTATTATGAAAAGGACATCTTTTGGGGGTGTTAGTTCTACAAGGTCTTGTAGGTCTTCATAGAACTGTTCAACTTCAGATTCTTCAGAGTTACTGGTTGGGGCATAGGCTTGAATTACTGTGATATTGAATGGTTTGCCTTGGAAATGAACAGAGATCATTCTGTCATTTTTGAGATTGCATCCAAGTACTGCATTTCAGACTCTTTTGTTGACTATAAGGGCTACTCCATTTCTTCTGAGGTATTCTTGACCACAGTAGTAGATATAATGCTCATCTGAATTAAATTCACTCATTCCAGTCCATTTTATTTTGTTGATTCCTAAAATGTGGACATTCACTCTTGCCATCTCCTGTTTGACCACTTCCAATTTGCCTTGATTCATGGGCCTAACATCCCAGGTTCCTATGCAATATTGCTCTTTATAGCATGGGACCTTGCTTCCATCACCAGTCACATCCACAACTGGGTGTTGTTTTTGCTTTGGCACCATCTCTTCATTCTTTCTGGAGTTATTTCTCCACTGATCTCCAGTAGCATATTGGGCATCAACTGACTTGGGGAGTTCATCGTTCAGTGTCCTATCTTTTTGCCTTTTTCATACAGTTCGTGGGGTTCTCGAGGCAAGAATACTGAAGTGGTTTGCCATTCCCTTCTCCAGTGGACCACGTTTTTTCAGAACTCTTCACCATGACCCGTCTGTCTTGGGTGGCCATACATGGCATGGCTCAGAGTTTCATTGAGTTAGACAAGGCTGTGGTCCATGTGATTAGATTGGTTAGTTTTCTGTGACTGTGGTTTTCAGTCTGTCTGCCCTCTGATGGAGAAGGATAAGAGGCTTATGGAAGCTTCCTGCTGGAAGAGACTGACCGAGGGGGACTGGGTCTTGTTCTGATGGGCGGGGTCATGCTCAGCTCAGTTCAGTTCAGTCGCTCAGTCGTGTCCAACTCTTTGCGACCCCATGAATCGCAGCACGCCAGGCCTCCCTGTCCATCGCCAACTCCTGGAGTTCACTCAGACTCACGTCCATCGAGTCAGTGATGCCATCCAGCCATCTCATCCTCTGTCGTCCCCTTCTCCTCCTGCCCCCAGTCCCTCCCAGCATCAGAGTCTTTTCCAGTGAGTCAACTCTTCGCATGAGGGGGCCAAAATATTGGAGTTTCAGCTTTAGCATCATTCCCTCCAAAGAAATCCCAGGGCTGATCTCCTTCAGAATGGACTGGTTGGATCTCCTTGCAGTCCAAGGGACTCTCAAGAGTCTTCTCCAACACCACACTTCAAAAGCATCAATTCTTCGGTGCTCAGCCTTCTTCACAGTCCAACTCTCACATCCATACATGACCACAGGAAAAACCATAGCCTTGACTAGACGGACCTTTGTTGGCAAAGTAATGTCTCTGCTTTTTAATATGCTATCTAGGTTGGTCATAACTTTCCTTCCAAGGAGTAAGCGTCTTTTAATTTTATGGCTGCAGTCACCATCTGCAGTGATTTTGGAGCCCAAAAACATAAAGTCTGACACTGTTTCCACTGTTTCCCCATCTATTTCCCATGAAGTGATGGGACCAGATGCCATGATCTTCATTTTCTGAATGTTGAGCTTTAAGCCAACTTTTTCACTCTCCTCTTTTACTTTCATCAAGAGGCTTTTTAGTCCCTCTTCACTTTCTGCCATAAGGGTGGTGTCATCTCAATATCTGAGGTTATTGATATTTCTTCCGGCAATCTTGATTCCAGCTTGTGTTTCTTCCAGTCCAGAGTTTCTCATGATGCACTCTGCATATAAGTTAAATAAGCAGGGTGACAATATACAGCCTCCTTTTCCCATTTGGATCCAGCCTGTTGTTCCATGTCCAGTTCTAATTGTTGCTTCCTGACCTACATACAGATTTCTCAAGAGGCAGGTCAGGTGGTCTGGTATTCCCTTCTCTTTCAGAATTTTCCACAGTTTATTGTGATCCACACAGTCAAACGCTTTGGCATAGTCAATAAAGCAGAAATAGATGTTTCTCTGGAACTCTCTTGCTTTTTCCATGATCCAGCAGATGTTTGCAATTTGATTTCTGGTTCCTCTGCCTTTTCTAAAACCAGCGTGAACATCAGCAAGTTGATGGTTCACTTATTGCTGAAGCCTGGCTTGGATAATTTTGAGCATTACTTTACTAGCATGTGAGATGAGTGCAATTGTGCAGTAGTTTGAACATTCTTTGGCATTGCCTTTCTTTGGGATTGGAATGAAAACTGACCTTTTCCAGTCCTGTGGCCACTGCTGAGTTTTCCAAATGTGCTGGCATATTGAGTGCAGCACTTTAACAGCATCATCTTTCAGGATTTGAAATAGCTCAACTGGAATTGCATCACCTTCACTAGCTTTGTTCATAGTGATGCTTTCTAAGGCCCACGTGACTGTCTCTGTCTTGATAAAGGACAGAAATGGTATGGACCTAACAGAAGCAGAAGATATTAGGAAGAGGTGGCAAGAATTCACAGAAGTACTGTACAAAAAAGATCTTCACGACCCAGAGAATCACGATGGTGTGATCACTCATCTAGAGCCAGACATCCTGGAATGTGAAGTCAAGTAGGGTCATGCTCAGTAAATCTTTAATCCAATTTTCTGTTGATGGGTGGAACTGTGTTCCCTCCCTGTTATTTGACCTGAGGCCAAACTATAGTGGAGGTAGTGAAGATAATGGTGACCTCCTTCAAAAGGTCCCCTGCAAGCACTGCTTCACTCAGTGCCCCCGGCCCTGCAGCAGGCCACTGCTGACCCATATCTCCTCCAGAGACTCCTGGACACTCACAGACAAGTCTGGGTCAGTCTCTTGTGGGGTCACTGCTCCTTTCCCCTGGGTCCTGGTGCACACAAGGTTCTGTTTGTGCCCTCCAAGAGTCTGTTTCCCCAGTCCTGTGTAAGTTCTGGTGGCTCTACGGTGGGGTTAATGGCGACCTCCTCCAAGAGGGCTTATGCCACACCCAGGGCTGCTGCACCCAGAGCCCCCACTGTGGCAGTCCACTGCTGACCCGGACTTCTGCAGGAGATGCTCAAACACAGTTCTGTCTCAGTTCCTTTATAAACTTCCTTCCAAATTTTTATTTTAAAGATAAGACAACAGGCCCCAAATGGAATCACTCATGCTAAGCCCCACGCCACCAAACTAAGACTTAATTACAGTTTGGGCTCTCCCAGAAATGCAGTCTTAAACCAGTCAATCAGGAATTGCCTGGTTAGCAGTAGAGAGAAAAATCTACCTGACTGACCCCCTACCATCCCCTAGAGGAAAATAACTCTGCAGTAACCAACTTGCTTTTTCCCTGGTATGACTTCCTTGTTTCCACTCCCTTCTGCTTATACAAGTCTTTCATTTTGCACAGCGCCTTAGAGCTCTTTTCTGTCTGCTGGATTGGGTGCTTATTGATTTAGGGGACTTGAGCCCAGTAATGAAGCAAGTCTCTGGCAGGCTTATCTGTACCTCTGATATCACTTGAATTCAGGGGGTGGCAAATACAGCTATGATGTTGCTGCTTAAGAATTTTAATCCTTTTTAAAATGGGCTGTGAATAACCAGCTACATTAATATGAAAGACTAGAAATGTAGCTCAGTTTGTGGGAAAAAAACTTCTCAAAACAAAATACTTCTGTGATATAAAGCAATTTCAGATCTACCAGAAATTAGATTTGCAAAATATTCAAGGAATTCCAGAAATACAAAATCACTTGTGAAAAAGTTTTGAAAGGACATGATACACACATGGCTATCATATATGTCTTATAAACCATGGCTCTTTGCCTGCCTGTTTATATGCAGAAACATTGGAAGAAATATGGATTTGGGTACTTTCAGCTAGATATTTACAATTGCTTTGCTTTTTATGTACAACAATATGAGCGTTTTCAAAATGCTTTATTCAGGAGTAGTTCATGCTGTGGAGAAGGGATACCAATTAAGAATAGTTTCAGGAAGAGATTTCACTGTGAAGTGTTACTATTAAGAGGAAAATAAAGGTTTTACTTAAAGTCAATTTGAAAAGAAAGATTCTTAGAGGAAATGGATCTCTAAAACAATGATGAAAGGTGAATTTGTATTCTTTGTTGGTGGGGTGGAAAAGGACATTCCTGGATGAAAAAGCACCTGAACAAGAGCATGGAAAATTAAAACAATCTCGTGACATTCTGAGAACAACAAGTTCTTTACTAGGCCTGAATCAAGCGATATGTTCACTATGGGCTGAGGAGGGCACCTGCCAAGTATTAAGAATGGAGAAGTGATCAAGGGCCAGGTAATGGATGACATTTGATGTTCCACCAAGGTATTACGGATCTCTGGAAGGGTGCATGAGAGGATTTCAAAACAGGGAAACGTAATTAGATTGGTTGGTTTTGTATTATTGACTTTAGCGACAATATGGAGGATGGAATGGAAGGTTGTGAGACTAGAGCATAACGTAATGGTATAGAAAAGAAAAGCAAGAAACGGTGGTGATGTAAGTGGATAAGACTGAATGATGCTAGGGGAGGAAGGTGGAGTGAAGATTAGGGTGATTGCTGTTTTTGACCTGCATTATTTCTGAAGTGGGGGTGGTGCCAAGAAAGGGGATATAAAGGGGATATAAGAGGGAGTGGTTTCTGGAAAGATGTTTATTCCATTTTAGGTTTATTGCTTTCAAGACATCCAGAACATATAATTCTGGAGCTCAGGAAGGAAGGTGAGATAAATATCTGGGATCCAACAGCCGAGAAGTGAAGTGGCAGTCTTGAAGGTGGACATGATTATTGAGGGAGACATACAGAGTGAGAAAAGAGATCCAAAGGCAAACCCCTTTCCATGGAATGGAAGACAAAGAAAAGCCGGGGGGAGTGAGTACCAAGAGAAGCAGGAGGATGGTGCTTTCCCTACGTTTCAGCCAACTGAACTCGTTACTCATTATTTCTTGAGAATAACAGGTGCCTTCCTGTTTCCAAGCCTTTACATATGATTTTTCACCCTCTCAAAAAGAGTTCCTCTTTAAATTCTACTTTTCAGAGTCTAAACTGGAATATCAGCTCTTTGGGGAAAACTTTTCCAATCATTTCTGCCATAATCTCTTTCCCTTCTTTTCCCAATAATCCCAATATCATGAAATTAGATACAGCTGTATTATAGGTGATCGTTCTACATTGATTCTTTTTGAAATAGCAACAAGGCTGTTACATATCAATGCAAATAGTATTTTAATGAAAAATATATTTTTTCTAAAACAGACCAATTTAGTGAGAAAAGTAACATTGTTTTACATTTGCAAACCTTGTTAATGCCTGGATTAAGAGAAGACAGACATATTATCATAAACACTTTTGTATTCAATCTATTGTGATTAGCTGTTTTGGTTGAGGGACAGGAAGAAAACAGCCTTATAAAGACAAGAAGTTGGAAAAAGGACACATTTAACAGCCTTTTCGGAAAACTGTGGATATTTTTTCTTTTTTAGATACACACCAAAACTTAACAAGGGGTTGTTTCTTAAAGATTAGTTGTAATGTGGAATCTGAAACCATATTAATACAATTTTCAGACATTAAAATCCATTTGTCTATCTTGCAATTTGAATGACCATTTTCTACCCATGCGAGATTTCTGTAACACGACTTACACATTTGTCGTTTGGAAAATACTGATCCACTGAGTTATGCGAGTCCTTGAAATGTTGCCACATTTCAGTATCACATTTGTTCATATTACTATCATATTACCGATCACATCAGAAAAAACATTAAATATGGGGAACTGTCAAGCTCACAGTATTGGATACAATTCTTCCAGTTAACAGTTTTCACTCAAAAGTTCAAATTTTATCACTGGAAGCAAACACTGTGTTATTTTCTTCAATGCAAGAGTCTTCATTCATTCACAATTATACCGTTCTACTCTGAATGTGAATCCTTTGTATATATGCCTTATCCTTCCTAAAGGTAAGAGAAAAGAATAGGCTTAATTCTTATTTGTATTTTCCTATCAGCTTATAGCTGAAGTGCCTGGGCTTAGTAGGTCCTCAACAAATATTTGTGGATTTGAACTGAATTTATTTCTCCTGTGAATTTATACTTTAGGGTTTTCATATGCCCCAGTACACCTGAGACAATCTGCATTCATACCTATCCGTTTGTACCACCCACTTTAAGATATTTTTCTCTAATTTAAACAAGTAGGGTTCAGCGTTTTTCTGGTACTCTCTTACAATAGAGTTGCAGAAAAACATCTACTTCTGTTTTATTGACTATGCCAAAGCCTTTGACTGTGTGGATCACAACAAATTGTGGAAAATTCTTAGAAAGAGATGGGAATGCCAGATGACCTGACCTGCCTCTTTAGAAATCTGTATGCAGGTCAGGAAGCAACAGTTAAAACTGGACACGGAACAACAGACTGGTTCCAAATTGGGAAAGGAGTACGTCAAGGCTGTATACTGTCATCCTGCTTATTTAACTTATATGCAGAGTATATCATGAGAAACCCTGGGCTGGATGAAGCACAAGCTGAATCAAGATTGCCAGGAGAAATATCAATAACCTCAGATATGCAGATGACACAACCCTTATGATGGCAGAAAGTGAAGAACTAAAGGGCCTCTTGATGAAAGTGAAAGAGGAGAGTGGAAAAGTTGGCTTAAAACTCAACATTTAGAAAACTAAGATCATGGCATCTGGTCCCATCATTTCATAGCAAATAGATGGGGAAAGAGTAGAAACAGTAACAGACTTTATTTTTTTGGTCTCCAAAATTATTGCAGACGGTGACTGCAGCCATGAAATTAAAAGACTCTTGGTCCTTGGATGAAAAGTTATGGCCAACCTAGACAGCATATTAAAAAACAGAGACTTTGCCAACAAAGGTCCGTCTAGTCAAGGCTATGGTTTTTCCAGTGGTCATGTATGGATATAAGAGTTGGACTATAAAGAAAGCTCAGCACAAAGAATTGATGCTTTTGAACTGTGGTGTTGGAGAAGACTGCTGAGAGTCCCTTGGACTGCAAGGAGATCCAACCAGTTCATCCTAAAGGAAATCAGTCCTGGGTGTTCACTGGAAGGACTGATGCTGAAGCTGAAACTGCAATACTGTGGCCACCTGATGCGAAGAACTGACTCATTGAAAAAGACCCTGATGCTGAGAAAGAAAGCGGGAGTAGAAGGGAGTGATAGAGGATGAGATGGTTGGATGGCATCCCCAACTCGATGGACATGAGTTTGAGTACACCCTGGGAATTGGAGGCCTGGCATGCAGCAGTCCATGGCATCATAAAGAGTCGGACATGACTGAGTGACTGAACTGACTGACTGACTGAGGGTTCACTGTTGTATTAAAATAAGTGAGGACTATTTACAATAGCCAGGACATGGAAGAAACCATCAGCAGACGAATGGCTAAGAAAGCTGTGGTACATATATGCAATGGAATATTACTCAGCCATTAAAAAGAATGCATTTGAATCAGTTCTAATGAGGTGGATGAAACTGGAGCCTATTACACAGAATGAAGTAACTCAGAAAGAAAAACACCAATACAGTATATTAATACATATATATGGAACTTAGAAACGTGGTAATGATGACCCTATATGCGAGACAGCAACAGAGACACAGATGTATAGCACAGTCTTTTGGACTCTGTGGGAAAAGGCGAGGGTGGGATGATTTGGGAGAATGGCATTGAAACATGTATATTACCATATGTGAAACAGATCGCCAGTCCATGTTTGATGCATGAGACAGGGTGCTCAGGGCTGGTGCACTGGGATGACCCTGAGGGATGGATGGGGAGGTGGGGAGGGAGGTGGGAGGGAGGGTCAGGATGGGGAACACATGTACACCTGTGGCTGATTCATGTCAATGTATGGCAAAAACCACCACACTATTGTAAAGTAATTAGCCTCCAATTAAAATAAAAAATAAATAAATAAATAAAATAAGTGAGGATCACTGTGATAGGCCTTTATTTTGTACTTGTAATTTCTGCAATAGTCTCATCTAGAAGTTTAAGACTAATATTCAGGGGAAAGAATTCTCAGTTTAGCACATATGAAGATAGTTTTCTGGTTAGAGTACACCTATTCCAGAACATTGCTAAATACAAAATAACTAACAGCTGCTGTACAGGACATTCTGTGGAGTTTTTATTGATAAATTGATGTGCACTTAGATTCAAGTGGCTAGGAATAGTCTAATCCTTCTGGTTTTAGGGGTGGAGGAAGAAGTTTCCAACACAGTTGCCCAGAACGGTCTATTTGGTGTTCTAACCAATCATGCCATGGCCCATTCTACAGGTTTCAAGATGCAAAAAACTGCCACACTGCGAGTCAGTAGGGTCGTTCAGACGTGTGGGTAATGACAGACTAGGTATCCATGAAATATGTTCAGGAAATAGAGGGCGGTCACCATGTTGTGTATTGACAGTGGTCTGAACGCTCTAGCTGCAGCGGTTTTGCCAGTACCCTTAAATTTTTCTTATATCATTATCAATGCCTTTAAAAAAAAAAAATTGCGACAGACTCTCTTGCCAGTAATAGGCAAAAAGCCAAGACTGTTTCATGAAAAATTAAGTACTGGGTTTCTGTTTCTCAAAAAAAAAAAAAAAGATAATGTTGAAGGTATAACTTACAAAAATTTATAAATCCCATCCAACAATGGGGCCATAATTGCTTAGCTCATGAACACTAAAAGTATCTATTTCAAAAGCTAATGTTATTTTAAGACAATTGTTCCCAGAGATCATGATTTAACGTGTGCAGCTGCAGAAGTTACATGTCACTCTGTGAAGCATGACTTTCTATTTGGATCAAATGATTTTATGGCTATACTTGGCTCATTTTAAATTTCCAGTTTTCTGAGGATTGTATAAAAAATGAAGTGCTAACTATTTATTAGTTCCACTAACAGAATAACTTCATAAATAGTTAAATAATGAGAATCTTATAGTAACAAATAGAAGGGGGAAAAGTGGAAGCAGTGACGGATTTTATTTTCTTAGGCTCTAAAATCATTGCAAATAGTGACTGCAGCTAGAAAATTGAAATTTTTAACTTTAGTGAAAAGATGTTCTTTGGAAGGAAAGCTGTGATAAACCTAGACAGTGTATTAAAAAAAAAAGATATCACTGTGCTGACAAAGGACTGTAATGTCAAAGCTATGGTTTTAGATCTGAATGCCAAAGAATTTATGCTTTCAAACTGTGGTGCTGGAGAAGAGTCTTGACAGTCCCTTAGACAACAAGGAGATCAAAACACTCGATCCTAAAGGAAATCAACCCTGAATAGTCCCTGAAAGTACTGATGCTGAAGCTCCAATAATTTTACCACCTGATGCGAAGAAGAAACACATTGGAAAAGACCCTGATTCTAAGAAAGATTAAGGGCAGGAGTTGAAGGGGGTGACAGAGGATGAGATGGTTGGATGGCATCACTAACTCAAGGGACATGAATTTGAACAAACTCCAAGAGACATGAAGGACAGGGAAGCCTGGCGTGCTGCAGTCCATGTGGTTGCCAAGAGCCAGCCGTGACTTAGCAACTGAACAACAGCAAGAACAATCAGATGCCACAAATAAAAAGCAGCCAATTAAAAATGGTTCCATTTTTTCCCCATACAAATCATGGAATCAAAGTAAAACTAAAGTTCATTCTGTCAAGATAAAGTGTCTGACACTTTATATAAGGTTAAAGACCTTATACATTTAGTTCAAAAGTTCAACTTTGAGATAAAATTAGTTTCTTTATACAGTAGTAAAATGAACAGAAATTTTGATGGAAAACTTTGTAAAAACATAGTAAAAATAATGTTCCTCTAAGCTAGGAAATATACTTTGAAGAAATGTGCTTATTGTATTGGTTGTGATACATATAAAATTTATAACTGCATCCCAAAAGAGCTGTGATGGTCTAACAATTGAAGTAGAAGCTATAGTCATTAAATTTTATAAATATTTTGTATAGTGCAGTTAGAGTTACTGAACTGTATACTTGTTTTTTTTTTGTTGTTGTTGTTGTTTTTTACAAATTTGATGTTGAAATAAAAAATAATTCAGATGCTGTGTGGAAGTATACACTTTGTCTCTTTGCTACACATGATCAAAATTTAGAAGTGCTTGAGCCCATAAGGAAGCTCTTTGTAAATCAATCTAAGTGCAATGCAATATATTAAACTTACTTTTAAGTACTGAAATAATCCAAGTTCAAACAGTGGAAGATTTGATTTTAAAATTAGATAATAGATCTTTGGGGTATCTTGAATGTCCTTTGATTATGTTCTCACCTTTTTTTGAGAGAAAATTGTCCTCGCTACAAAAATATAATAAAATTTTTAAAACTTTACATTTGGCAAAACATTTAAAAGACATATATAGAGAGACTTTGACAAATTTAGTTTAGTAAAACATGCAATGAATAAATACATTCTGAATGGGCTTTCCAGGTGGCGCTGGTGGTAAAGAATCTGCCTGCCAATGCAGGAGACACAAGAAATTCAGGTTCGTTCCCTGGCTCAGGAAGATCCCCTGGAGAAGGAAATGGCAACCACTCCAGTATTCTTGCCTGGAAAATTCTACGGACAGAGGAGATTGGCAGGCTGCAGTCCGCGGAGTCGCAAAGTCAGACTGAGTGACTGAGTACGCACACTACACTCTGAATGGAGGCAAAAAGAGAGTACCTGTGAAAATACTTTGGCTGAAGAATTACTGTGTTTCAATATAATGCAATTCAAATGGAAAATACTCTCAATTTAGCATTATTCTTATCTGACAAGGTACCTTAGTAACTCTTGAGGGTTTTCATAATTAAAAATAGTATGGTTAAAATAGAAGAAATCACCTGAAGATATCAACAATTTCAAATTTATTAATGATAATAAATTTTTAAAGGCAACACAAGTGCTGAACCAATTAGGATAAGGAAGTGTCAAGATTCCAGAGAAGGACAAGAAGCTGAGACTAGAGCCTTTGCCCCGAGAGAGGACTACTGCTGGGAACCAAGGAATCAGCAGAGCCTCTGTTGATCTCATGGAGCCAGGGCAGTGATTCTCAACCAAGGGTAGTTTTGCTGCCAGGGGACATTTGACGATGTTTGGGAACACTTTTGATTGTCGTGATGTGGGTAAGGGGATGATTTGCTATTGGCATCTGGTGCATAGAGGCCAGAATGCAGCCAAACACCCTACAACGCACAGGGCAGCCCTCCATACCCAGCAAAAAATTATCTGGCCCAAGATGTCAATAGTGCCTTGTTGTGAAACGCTGGACTACAGAAATTGGAGGCTTAGAATCTAACACATACACACCACAGAGTGTATGTAATTCTTATTCCTGGTTTGGTTCAGACATGTTCAAGGAATCATTTTGTTAGATTCTTTCCATCTCAGCTATGGAATTTTTTCATGCACCTATTAAATTCAACAAAAGAAGTGTTCTGAATCATCTTCGCTCCCCCAGGTCCCAATCCCACCATAGCCACGTTCATCCTCAGAAAAGCACCTCACCAGTTACCTAAATGATCTGGTTAAGATCATTAATGCTGTGTCTACTTCCTTTCTGCACATTTTCCCCCCTATGATATCATTCATTCTTTTCCATCTTTAAGAAAGTGTTTCCTCTTTATCAAGGAAATGCCTTATCAGTTCTCCTTTCCCCCATACCCCCGCCTCAAAATCACTTTTTCTTTTTTCTTTAAACTATCCAATGGGAATTTTGTTTATAAAAAATAAAGCAAATCCTACACTCCTGGGGACAGAACCAATGGCTTATATTTCTCTGTTGCACAGAACTTACCTTGCCCAGTGCCTGGTACAAATAAGAGCTCTGTAAGTTCATTTGTAGGATAAAGGAATTTATCTATTCATGAATAAATTCTTTATTCATGAATGAACTTACTTATTCATTCATTACTTTTCTTCTTTTCCTTGCATTTTATCTGCTCTTTTATTTATTCTTTGGACTCAGTAATACTTTTCATTTCATTTTCAATAACAGAGCTGAATAAATTCATACTGACATGACTTGAAAAGAAAAATGGAAACAGAAAATCTTTTAGCAAATTGGACCCCGAATCTCCCAATGAGTTGCAAATTAATCCAGTGAAATGTTCTGTGTGTTTTTGGGTGAGGAAATTCTATCCTGAACAGGTCATACTCTCTCACTAACCTTGGGTCTGCTTGAAGAAAGATCCCTCTAATCCAACATCCTGCGATTTTAATTTAATTATAAGACAACATGTTGTGCAAGTTAAGTTGGACTTTAAGATGACTTGGCAGAAAGTCTTTGCTTTGATAACCAGATGCCATCTAGAGCATTAAAAATGTCTGCACCAGGCCTATCAGAGACAGAGCCAAACAAGCTGGGATGACTTATTTAAGGTGATGTCAGGAGCGATATCATTCTGTGTCATTTGGGGTTAAACTTTAATTTCACACATTCAAAATATAAAACAACATTTGCTATTTGCACATCAAGTAGACAGTCTAGCCGTCTTTACTTTTTTTTCTTATTTCTTGAAATGCAACTTATTTTTAGGTCTGCCAACTCTTCTTTCTTATCTTTTACAGCTGTCTCTTTGTTGTCCCCATGCAGATCCCAACTCTCCAACCTCTGCTCTCCTATCCTGTCCCACTTTGCTCTATGGACTTCAAGAAGCAAATGCAAAGCATCTGCTCAAGAACATTTGACTATACATCCATCCACCCATCCACCCATCCATCCTTCCACACATATCTACCCACCCACCCACCCCATTCATCCCCCTGTTCATCCATCTATCCATCCAGCCAGCCAGCACCCATCCACCCATCCATCATCCATCCATCCACCCATCCGTCCATCCACCTATCCATCCACCCATTCACCCACCTGTCCATCCATCCATCCACCCATCCATCCATCCACCTATCCACCTATCCATCCACCCATCCACCTATTCATCCATCTATCCATCCATCCCCCATCCCCATCCATCCATCCATCCACCCATCCCATCCATCCATCCACCCATCCCATCCATCCATCCACCCACCCATCTACCTGTCCATACATCCATCCACCCATCCATCCATCCATCCACTCAACAGATGTCCATTAAGCATCTTCTATATATAAGGCATTTTGCTTGTTTTGTGAGGACAGATCAAAGGAAATCAAGTTATTGTTTCTATTCTTCAAGAGACATTTAAACCTGAAGGGAAGATTGAAGCAGAAGGGGGAACATGAGAAAGATGGAGATGATACAGATAAATATAAGACACATAGAGAGCCTACCAGGTCATTGGTTCAGTTGCTCAGTTGTGTTCAACTCTTTCCGACCCCATGCGCTGCAGCACACCAGGCCTCTCTGTCCATCACCAACTCCCAGAGTTTACTCAAACTCATGTCCATTGAGTGGATGATGCCATCCAACCATCTCATCCTCTGTTGTCCCCTTCTCCTCCTGCCTTAAATCTTTCCCAGCATCAGGGTCTTTTCAAATGAGTCAGTTCTTCACATCAGGTGGCCAAAGTATTGGAGTTTCAGCTTCAACATCAGTCCTTCCAATGAATATTCAGGACTGATTTCCTTTAGGATGGACTGGTTGGATCTCCTTGCAGTCCAAGGGGCTCTCAAGAGTCTTCTCCAACACCACAGTTCAAAAGAATAAATTCTTTTGTGCTGAGCTTTATTTAGAGTCCAGCATCTCACACACATGATTACTGGAAAAACCACAGCTTTGACTAAATAAATGTTTGTTGGAAAACTAAAAAGTCTCTGCTTTTTAAAATTCTTAATTAATTAATTAATTTTAATTGGAGGCTTATTACTTTACAATACTGTAGTGGTTTGTGCCATACATTGACTTGAATCATCCATGAATGTACATGTGTCCCCCATCCTGAACCCCCTCCCAGCTCCCTCCCCATCCCATCCCTCTGGGTTGTCCCAGTGTACCAGCCCTGAATGCCCTGTCTCATGCATCAAACTTGGACTGGTGATCTATTTCACATATGGTAATATACCATATGTGAAATAGTATATTATACTATTAAGGGTATATCAATGCTATTCTCTTTTTTAGGTTAGTCTCTACATTTCCTCCCTTTGTAGCTGGTCATTGAAAGAGCGGTCGACATGACTGTGTCCACTTTATTAAAATCTAGAATCTATTTCAGTAACTCTCTGCAAATGTCTTCTTAGCCAAATCTTAATTGTAAAGCCAATGGTCTTCCTATAGCCACAGTACTTACCATTAAAAATTTCCTGTGTCCTTTTCTGATACTTACTAACCTGAATCTCCTTCTATCACCATTTCTTTGGTTCCTTCACTGTCTCATCCACATGTATCCCACACGTGTGCAGTATGGCAGTTATCATACTGTGCCTCTCAGCTTCAAATCCACCTTTCTACCTTCCACTGCTCTATGATGCACTCATCTCACACGCTAGTAAAGTAATGCACAAAATTCTCCAACCCAGGCTTCAGCAATACGTGAACCGTGAACTTCCTGATGTTCAAGCTAGTTTTAGAAAAGGCAGAGGAACCAGAGATCAAATTGCCAACATCCGCTGGATCATGGAAAAAGCAAGAGAGTTCCAGAAAAACATCTATTTCTGCTTTATTGACTATGCCAAAGCCTTTGACTGTGTGGATCACAACAAACTGTGGAAAATTCTGAAAGAGATGGGAATACCAGACCACCTGACCAGCCTCTTGAGAAATCTGTATGCAGGTCAGGAAGCAACAGTTAGAACTGGACATGGAACAAGAGACTGGTTCCAAATAGGAAAAGGAGTACGTCAAGGCTGTATATTGTCACCCTGTTTATTTAACTTCTATGCAGAGTACATCATGAGAAACGCTGGGCTGGAAGAAGCACAAGCTGGAATCAAGATTGCCAGGAGAAATATCAATAACCTCAGATATGCAGATGACATTACCCTTATGGCAGAAAGTGAAGAGGAACTAAAAAGCCTCTTGATGAAAGAGGAGAGTGAAAAAGTTGGCTTAAAGCTCAACATTCAGAAAACGAAGATCATGGCATCCGGTCCCATCACTTCATGGGAAGTAGATGGGGAAACAGTGGAAACAGTGTCAGACTTTATTTTTTGGGGCTCCAAAATCACTGCAGATGGTGACTGCAGCCATGAGATTAAAAGACTCTTACTCCTTGGAAGGAAAGTTATGACCAACCTAGATAGTATATTCAAAAGCAGAGACATTACTTTACCAACAAAGGTCCGTCTAGTCAAGGCTATGGTTTTTCCTGTGGTCGTGTATGGATGTGAGAGTTGGACTGTGAAGAAGGCTGAGCACCGAAGAATTGATGCTTTTGAACTGTGGTGTTGGAGAAGACTCTTGAGAGTCCCTTGGACTGCAAGGAGATCCAACCAGTCCATTCTGAAGATCAGCCCTGGGATTTCTTTGGAAGGAATGATGCTAAAGCTGAAACTCCAGTACTTTGGCCACCTCATGCGAAGAGTTGACTCATTGTAAAAGACTCTGATGCTGGGAGGGACTGGGGGCAGGAGGAGAAGGGGACGACAGAGGATGAGATGGCTGGATGGCATCACTGACTCGATGGACGTGAGTCTGAGTGAACTCCAGGAGTTGGTGATGGACAGGGAGGCCTGGCTTGCTGCGATTCGTGGGGTCGCAAAGAGTCGGACAAGTCGGTCGGCAAAGACTGAACTGAACTGATGCTGCTCCAGCTGCAACTCAGACTGCATTTCCGCTTTGCCAGCAGCTCCTTCTTAGGTCTGCCAATAGGGGGCGCTAGAGGAAGACGGCAAGGCCAGAGCAGAGAGCAGGCACTTGTTATCAGTTCCCACAGCACTCGTTCCAACAACCAACCTTGATTCTCCTCTATGGATGTTCAGACACTTCGCAGTACCAGTCTTCTAATACCCGCACGGGCCGAGCAGCCGCCCCTCCTCAGATGGCTGGCTGAGGCTCACGAGGTCCCACTTTCAAACTTCTATGTTTTAATAAATTCCAACTTCTTCTGTTTCTCCAGACCTATGAAGGGTATTGGGAAGGGCCATTTTTTTGAAGTTGCTACCTCCAGTATGCCTCCGTGTTCTTATTTGCAGTTCAACTGTTTAATAATAGAGCCAGTAGCAATACATAGAACAGTCATTATATTTACTGAACAGTAGAGTAATGTAACTTTCTTTTATCTTAGAACATTTGAGTTTACTTTACCCTTAACTGACATGAAGGGTATATGGGATTTCGGTGTTCATTTAGTTTACTGACTTTAATCAAGAGGAAAGATTTTGCCACTAAAGCTTAACTCGCAGCCAAATTCACCCTTCCACCATGCCTCCAAATACGGCCTCTATTCCATCCCCTTGTTAGGGGATGCCAGTGGTTATGGTGGGGGCGAGGGGAACTAAAACTGGAAGAAGTTTGAAAGGTCGAATGAGGGATGGGGATTCACTCACTTTTACATAAACCTTGATGAAACCAGCACATTTGGGCTAAACAAAGGACATCCATAACCTTTGCCTCATTATACAGTAGGCATTATGCATTACTAAAATTGAAGATTTCAGGCTTATTTTTATATCATCCCAAGACTCTCAGAAACCATGATTATTCAAAGAAAGCTTCTAGGTGTGGTAACATCATAGGGGAGTGTGATCTATCTCGAGTTTCGATGCCACTGAGAAGGGAGTCAAGATTGGTGGGTGCTGAAACAGGTAACCTAATTCTGTTGCTGACCTACACCTTTCGTTTTGTATCTTCAGGCCTGTTTAGGGAAGGAGGCCTTTATAGAGAGAGGCATCTTGGGGCCTAGAAACAGGAAAGCTAGGAACACATGCGATCTGCTCTGGAAACAGAAGAGCAGATAGGAATCCTCCGTATCCCTGGGTCTTCGAGCTACAGGGGGAGGCTGTGAAGGGACAATGTGCACTAAAATATTATAAAGGTGGTAGAAGGGGTTATGTGGGAAAGTTTTGTACTGTCTCAATATTGCTGTGAACTTAAAATTACTTAAAAAAAATGGTCTTTCCAAAAATGGTATGTTTTTAAAATTTTGCAATTTTCTTAGTCTGATCATATTTTTTTTTTAATCAAAATTCTATCCTACAATGGATAATGATAAAATTCTGAAATGAGAAGTAGCTACACTGCTTGTTTTCAGGGAAGTAAGGAAGTGGATGCTGGAGAGACTGTATATGTATCCGTCTCAGTGTGTAGCTACAATTACCAAGGCTAGTAAGCACCAAAGAAGATGCTAACACTGTTAAAAAGGCTGGTGAAGGAGGCAGCAATCCACGGGCCTCAGGGAAGAAATGAAAGCAAGAAAATCCAGCCTGCCCTTGAGGATTCAATGGTCAGGAAGCCCTGTGATTTTCAACTATGCAGAGGTACAAATTCTAAGGAAAGCAAGAGAAATGTAAGCTAAACAAGAGATCACCATCACTTCTTGATTCTTGCAATTTTATTGAGTCACTTTCTTCCCAAATTACTTTTATAAGTCAAAGTAGCCAAAACAAACAAAAGAAACCTCAAAAAGCCACTCACTTTCCTTATAAAAAATAAAAATACTCTGCATGTGTCTTTGTTATGATATAATGATTGATATTATTCAAATAAGTGTTCTGCAAAAATCTGTATGACAGTATGAAAGCATTCTATTCAACAGGAAATTAAAAACAAGCTTAAACTTTACACTGAAATTCAGTGATTTTCTTTTAACTAATTTTCATCTGTGAAGAGATTTAAAATTTTAGCAGTTTCACAGATTAGTTAAAACATTTGATTAAAAAAAATTCCTATCCTGTTTCAGTGAACCATATGCTCTGTGAAGTTTTTACAAAAAAAATCCAGAAATTTTTCCATCAAAGGCTTTCCACTGTCAAATGCAATCCGATCTACTATTAACTTACCATGCTTTGGCTGGCCTTTGGAGTTATCATTTTTTATTATATAATATGCATACCTATCATAATTTATCAAACTCTCAGCTTGATAAGGTTATGATCTATGAAGTTTCCTGGGAAACTGGGCTGCTCTATCTGGCTGTTACTTTTGCACTAATACTACTAATTCCTTGGAATGAAGAATTTTCTCACATTTGGTGTTTCTTTTGCCCTGTTTTGTTAAATTACCTAATGCCTTTAATGTAGAAACCCAAAGAAGAAATGATTGTCTGTATTTTGTTCCTTCAATGTTTAGAAAAGAATGGGAGACAATATATTCTATGAAGATTGCCCCAAGTTTAGTATAAGATAATAATATAAATGGCTTAATTATATATTTATTAATAAATGATCTTGAAGCCAAGATTTCTTTTAAATTATAAAAATAAAGGCCTATATTTGGGTGTATATCTATAAAGAATAAATTTGTTGAATAAAGAATTTTCATAGATTGTTTTTAGAAACAAAGCAAATTCACATCCTTTATTTAAAACACCACATAGAATAAAAATAAAGGGAGAATGTCCATTAGTTCTATACAATTGAAGACTCTATGAATCCTTTTTCACACTAACAAGAGGAAACACTATTTTTAAGAATATATACATTTGAAATTCTCGGGGATCTAGAGTGATATCTAGCGGCTCAACATAAACAATGGCTTTGCTAATGAGGAGGCCTTGATGGTCCTGTGGTAGGCTTTACAATCCTCCTTGATAAATCTATGGGCATCTCAGAAGTAGATATTTGCTAACCCAAGGAACAAGAAGATACAAGGCTACGCACCTATTTATCGAGGGACTTCTCTGGTGGTTCAGTTATTAGGAATCCACTGTCCAATGCAGGGGACACAGGTCCAGTCCCTGGCGCGGGAACTAAGATTCTGCACGCCGTGGGGCAGCGCAGCCTGTACACCACAGGCAGAGAGAGGCCCACGGGCCGCAGTGGAAGAGGCCGCGCGCTGCAGCAGAGAAACCGACAGCCTGAAAGAAAACAAGCAGTGATTCTTAAGAGTTATTGAGAGCCATCCAAGTGTTCAATCCTAGGTGCTTGGAATAAAGGTGAGTAACACAGAGTCCCTACCCACAAACAACTCCCTAGCTAGTTGTGGGACCAGGTATAAATGCAAATCACAACATACAGTCTGATATGTGCCATAATAGAGGTAGAGTCACTGTGTTATGGTATCAGAGGAGAATAAAGGGATTATGCTGGGGGTGGTGATGAAAGGGCTGCTTATGGAACTCTGCTAAAGAAGAAATGATGCTTGAGGTGGACTTTCTTGACAGAAGGAGAGAGAGAGAAGAGAAAGAGAAGTAGGTGAGGAGATGGGTAAGGAGGGAAGCAGGAGAGAAGGAGGAAGGGAGGAAAGCTGAAGGTTAATGCAGACCCAGGGAGAGATATGCTAACAAGGACACAGAGACTGAAGTACGCATGTAAGTTAAAACAAAAAAAAACAGAGCAAAACAGAAAGATCCAGAAATCCCAGTTAAATAGAGTCAGGAGACCAGAAGGGGGTGCTCTCATGCCCTGGGACAACAGCAGAGCCCAAAAGGAATAAGACAGGCTGCTCTTCCTGGCAACAATCACCATCGCTCACTATTAGAAAAATGCAAATAAAAACTACAGTGAGGTATCGGCTTGCTCTAGTCAGAATGACCATCATCAAAAAAATGTACAAACAATAAATGCTGGAGAGGGTGTGGAGAAAAGGGAGACCTCCTCCACTGTTGGTGGGAATGTAAACTGAATGTTCTCTATGGAGAACAGTGTGGAGGTTCCCTGAAAACTAACAGAGCTACCATACGACTCAGCAATTCCACTCCTAGTCATATATCCAGAGAAATCCAGAATTAGAAAGGATGCATGCACCCTGATGCTCACTGCGGCACTGTTTACAGAGGACAGAACATGGAAGCCACTTAGATGTCCACTGACAGGATGGATACAGAAGATGCGGTACCCATATACAGTGGAATATTACTCGGCCACAAAAAAGAATGAAACAATGCTATTTACAGAGACACGGATGGAGCTGGAGATTGTCATACAGAGCGAAGTAAGTTAGAAAAACAAATACTGCATAATATTGCTTACATGTGGGATCTAGAAAAATGGTATCGATGACCTCATCTGCAAAGCAGAAATGGAAACACAGGCATAAAGAACAAATTGATGGTTATCAAGGGGGGACAGAGTGGGGATGGGATGAATTGGGAGACTGGGATTGACTAATTAATAATAGCCCAGGGAACTCTGCTCAGTGCTCTGTGGTGACCTAAATGCAAAGGAAACCTAAAAAAGAGTGGATATGTGTATATGTATAACTGATTCACTTACCTGTATAGCAGAAACCAACATAACGTTGTAAAGCAATTATACTCCAATAAAAGTTAATTTAAAAAATATACTGAGCTCAGTCAATTTCTCTCAAACGTCTAAAGGCAATGAAGGATGGTGCTGTATTTGTCTGCATTGTTTTGTATCATTTGAGTCAAATGGCCTTCTTGGTTAAAGAATAATGCCAACGAGTATAATTTTTTAAGAGTATGGACCCAATTTCTGGCTGTACCTCTTAGTTTTGTTTTTTACAGCCATAGACTTCCCCTTTCACTATCTCTGTTGCAAAAATACGCACTATTTGTCACAAAGAGACAAGGACAAAGTGAATAAATGCATCAGTACAAGTCAATCATTCCTACGGATTAAAAAAAAAAGTGTATTTATTAAAGATGGAAGGAAATGCTATCCCTAGAGCTGTACATGCTAAGTTGTTCAGTGGTGTCTGACTCTTTGTGACCCCTGGACTGTAGTCCTCCAGGCTCCTCTGTCCATTGGGTTTTACAGATAAGAATACTGAAGTGGGTTGCCATTTCCTCTTCAAAGGGATCTTTCTGACCCAGGGATCGAATCTGCATCTTCTGCATCTCCTGCAGTGGCAGGCAGATTCTTTACCACTGAGACACCTTGTAATCTCTATCCTTAGAGATACTTAAGGTCAAATTTGCCAAAGTGCAGAAAACAAAATGTAGGAAATTTCCATGAATATGTTGTCAGGGCAAGGGCCTAAGCACTTCCACATAACATTCTCTCTTCACTGCTGCTGGGGTAAGATGACTCTAAGTCTGGTTTGCTTTCTCACGGATCCCAGTGTGATCTCTGGAAATTTGCTTCACCTGGCTGTCTTTTTTCCCTCTCCTCTGAGAGTTTAGAAAATGACACTTACTTGGTGGGACTTAATGTTTATAACCACTTCAAGATTTCAAAGAGAAAACAATCAAAGATGAAAAAAGTACTGTTCCTTGTACTCGTTGGTCAACAAAAGTTGAAATCTGGAAATAAAACTACAAACCAGGTTTACTATGTTAAAGTTTGCATTTAAAACTCTAAATTAAAACATTTACTGTGTTTACATTTAATTCAGCTTGACTGTATGCAAGTTCATTCCATGTGTGTTTATTGAGGAGCTATGATTAACTTCAGAAAACTAAAAATCCAGGGCCTGTAGAAATTGTCTCACTAGCCATATTGGAGGGCAAAGGGTTTCCTCTGCTTGAAGGACAGAAAAAAATCTCCCTGTCTGCTTCAGCAATCCTATCACACACAGATGTGAAGTCCAGCAGGAAATCTGGGAGACAACACAATCAATCCATCAGCAAATATTTCTGAGCTCCTAGTAGGGTGCAGACACAGTTTTAGATGCTGGAGAATTGGGACTGAAATGAAATCCTTGTCCGGATTGAAACTATAGATGGAACCATGCTCTCTCACAGCCTTATTTCACAGTTCTGTCAAAATGAATGATATCATTTCTACTTTCATGGTAATATGTGTGTGTGTGCTAAGTTACTTCAGTTGTGTCTAACTCCTTGCAATCCTACGGACTGTATCCCACCAGGCTCCTCTGTCCATGGGATTCTCCAGGCAAGAATACTGGAGTGGGTTGCCGTGCCTTTTGCCAGGGGATCATCCCAACCAAGGGATAGAACTCGTGTCTCTAATGTCTCCTGCACTGGCAGGCGAGTTCTTTACCACTAATATCACCTGGGAAGCCCCTTGGTAAGATGGTGAATGGGAAAGCACCCTGAGTCAAAAATTGATTAACCACTACCAGTAACAAAAACAGAAATAAACCAAGCACCTCCTGGATTCCAGCACAGTGTTAAGCCTCAGCAGCATACATCACAGTTTTTCATAATAGCCTTTTCTTTTTCATATTTCAGGAACCGGAGGCTTAGAAAGCCACAGAAAGCAGCTAGTGGGTGGCAGAACAGGGACACAAATCTAGGCCTGTCTTGATTCCAAACATTTATGAGGAGTAATGAAATCCAGTCAGCTGATCATAAGCTCTCAAACTCAATGGTGGCCATTTTCCTGTCTGATTGCTCAGTTATTGCTGGCTGCCTTGCAAATAATTAGCAATTTTCTAGTAAATTTCTCACTTTTGTGGGAAGTCCATTGCACTGACCTTCAATGAAAAGCTATTTCCTTCTAAAAACTCTCAGCACCTGCGTTTCCATCCAGAAAGGACCATCTTAGGGAGCAAGGGAAAGATTAAAGGAAAGATTTATCAAGCATTTACTCATTTAAAATTTGTATAAAAAACAGGCATTTAAAAAACATCTTTTATTTCTCAGGAAACTTCAAAAGAGGAGAATACCAAGGTTCAGAAAAGACAAATGATCTACCCAAGGCTGTGCAGAAAATAGTAGAGTTGGGGTTCGAATCCACACCAGACTCCTGCCTCTCTCTGCTCCCTGTCTGCCTCTGGTAAAAGTATACCTCCAGGATCTCACTTGGTCAAATACTTCATGATCTAAATAAACAATGACAACCACCACTGCTGCAACAGACTACAAATACTTAAAATAGGTTCCTGCTCAAATATGACAGGAAGTAGTCAGCCTCTCCCTTTTGCACTTGTGTTCACTCGCTCTTTACCACCCTGTGGACTGTAGCCCACAAGGCTCCTCTGTCCATGGGATTTTCCAGGTAAGAATACTGCAGCAATTTTTTGCTGCAGGGGATCTTCCTGACCCAGAGATCAAACCCGTGTCTCCTGCATTGACAGGCAGATTCTTTACCACTGAGCTACCTGGGAAGCCCTAGCCTCTCTCTACCCTCCCCTTCCCTACCCCTAGAGCTTTATTTTCCTTCATTGCACTTACCACCTTCTGACATGACATAGGGTTATTTGTCTTGTCTGTCCCGCATTCTGGAATACGAGTTTCTAGAGAGAAAGGCACCCCACTCCAGTACTCTTACCTGGAAAATCCCATGGACGGAGGAGCCTGGTAGGCTGAAGTCCATGGGGTCGCTAGGAATCAGACACAACTGAGCGACTTCACTTTCACTTTTCACTTTCATGCATTGGAGAAGGAAATGGCAACCCACTTCAGTGTTCTTGCCTGGAGAATCCCAGGGATGGGGGAGCCTGGTGGGCTGCCATCTATGGGGTTACACAGAGTCAGACACCACCGAAGCGACTTAGCAGCAGCAGCAGCAGAGAGAATTCATCTCAGCACATCGATTTCCATATCTCTCATGCCTAAAACAGTGCCTGAAATAAATAATAAACATCTATTAAACAAGCTCATTATTTTTTTTTTAAGGCAGGGTAGATAGCAAACCTGTGACAGTTGACAGCACTTATGGTTTAGTCTCAAAAACATCACTTTGATGCAAAACATGCAGCAATTTGAATTAAAATTTTGTTTCTTAAGTTAAAAGTAACTCCCATCTTAAGAAATCATTACTCATTACCTAAAATTTGGCTTCAGGGTAAGGCTTCATTCAAGAACCCTATCAGCATGGTTTATTTTACTTTTTAAGGCATTTTGAATAGCACTTTAGACATTTTGTCATTTGTAAATATAAATGTATCTATTTTAAATATTATTACCTTCCTGATGCCTAAGGGCAAAACAGACATTTTAATTTATCTTGTAAAGATATAAAGTTAGACAGAGGGTGGAAAAACTGATGAAAAATTAAAGATCAGGAGAGAGACAACTAAATTACAAAAATGAAAAAGCATTAGTTTTGTCTATGAAAAAACCCAAACAAATTAGCTACAGGTATAATAATTAGGTCATTATTACAATCATTTCAAAATCCAGATAAAGAACAATATTTTTATTAACCGTTTGATACACCTCTTTCCCCCTACATTATTTAGTTGAATTCTCTTTGATTTCCTCTTTATATGACAGTAACTTTGTAATATTATTTTTCCAGTAAACTTTAGCAATATTAAATTAATAGTTTTTATTATTGATAATTGGCTTGCACTATAACCTCGTTGCAGGTTTGTGCCCAGAAACATAGGAATTCTGATAAGTTCTGTTTTTCGTAATAGCAAAAAAAGCAAACCCACATGGTGCATTTATAATTGTGTGTGCTGCATCATCTAGCACGTTCCTGAAAGGGGACAGCTTCGCATTTGACTAGACACCATTTAGAAACTAACTCTTCACTGACAATTTTTATGTTTAGCTACTGAAAAAGTTTCCAGACGAATCTGTAGGTGTTGCACATGTCAACCTGTTTCTCCTCTACTACCCAAACTTAACGGTGTCAGCACCTTAGAACGCTTGATGTTACAGTAAGACCTCTGGCCTGTCCTTCAGTGTTTCCACACCAGGCAGATTGGCCTAAGACATGGGGGAGTGTGCCTGCGAGCTGTTCATTCCCATGCTGGTGCAGCTGGGAACAGCTTGATGTAAACGTGACCGAGAACCACATAGATATATTCCACCAAAACCAAGCTGAACAAAGCTCCCACTCATCTTCCCTTTAGCTGGATTTCAGTAATGTTCCATCAGTACATGGAGGGGGAGTTGGAGTGAAAAGAGATCACAGTCTTAACCGAATTCAGATCAAGTATTTTACTCTGGCAGATTTTACAAAGGCATATGAACATGTGAGTTCATTGTTGGTGTTCCTTCCGGGACTTTGGAAGGGATCTTGGAAGGGAGGGTCCTGAGTTCCAGCTTCATTAACTTCATGTTAGATTCTCTAGTAATGGGTTCACATCTACTACACTTCAGCTACACTAACCTCTATCTTTCTCTCTCTCTCTTTTTTTTTTTTTTTTTTTGCACTGACCAGGCATCTTTTTGTTCTTCCTCCCACTTCTTCCTGCCTTTCAAATAACTGTCCCCTTACTCTTTGTGTCTCAGCTCAGGGAAGCCTTTTCTGGTCTCCTGTGTATCATCCAATTACTCTGCCATGCCACTCGGTTCCTCTCTTTTTAGCTCTCATTTCTGTCTGAAGCTATTTTGATTACTTACTTGTCTTTTGTTTACTTACTTACTTACTTGTCTCCAGTAAAATGCAGGTGCAAGAGAGCAGGAATTTTGCCCAAGATGCTTACGGCTACAACACCTAAACCTAAAAGAGGATCTGGCCTTATTCATTCAAATGATTTTTGAATGAATGAACAAACTATAAGCTCAAAAGTGCATAAATATCTTTTTAATTAGCTCAAGAATATAAAAACAACTCCAGTCCTCCATTTCACCAGGTTGGAAAGCCAATCTCAGGTATTATTAGGGCCCCTTCCTCCTTGGAATTTGCAAAGGTGATAGGGCTGCCCTGGTGACTCAGACAGTAAAGAATCTGCCTGCAATACAGGAGACCCAGGTTTGATCCCTCAGCCAGGAAGATAGGCTGGAGAAGGGAATGGCTACCCACTTCAGTATTCTTGCCTAGAGAATTCCATAGTTAGAGGAACCTGGTTGGGCTACAGTCCATGGGGTAGCAAAGAGCTGGATATGACTGAGCAAATAACACTTAGAATTTAACAGAGGAGCAGGTTATCAGTCACTGCCTTCTCTGATCATTGAGCTGTCTATGGTCTTGGTGTCAAGATTAGGACATAGACAGGTACAGACAGAAGACCATGAGAAGATGCTTGCAGAAGACAGCCATCTCTAAGCCAGCAGACAGGCCTTAGAAGGCTCTGCTGAAACCTTGATTTCAGCCTTCAAGCCTCCAGAACTGTGAGAAAATAAATGCCTGTTCTTGAAGCCACTCGGTCTGTGGTGCTTTATAATAGAGTCCTAGTAAACTACTCCCTGAGGCCATAAGGCTGGGCGAGGCAGCAACTCTGGGCCTTGTGTGAAAGTGGGAGTTGCTAGTATGCATCTCTTTAGTTCTGCAACCCTGTAGGATGGGACTTCAAGTCACCAGCCGTAGCAACAGTGGTGGTTTCTCGCCAGACCACATTCATCAAGAGCAGGTACGTAGAAGCGCAGGGAAAATGCCTTTAGGAGGGCCTGGAGTGTCTTTCACACGACTCCTTCTTGCCTCCACTGGAATGTTGCAGAGCCCAACACCACCTGTTCACATGGTATTTCACACACGTGCATTCCACGAAACAACACAAACGCTCAAGTGGCAGCAGGCCCCAGTGGGGTCAGCAGATGATGAATTAGTAATTCTGCAGTAGTCAGGGAGTTGCATAACTGCTAAATATGAGTTAACAAATGTTTATGCATCATATTGATTATGTGTATACCTAATAATCGTAACTAATTCCAACCAGCATGTTTCCTCCAGAGGTTAAGAACAATCATTTGAAAAGATCTTACTGTCTTTGTCTGGGATATTAATTTCTTCTCAGATACATAATCTTATGTCTAATTGTTGTCAGTCATTTTTTTGCAGGGAGAAAAATAAAGCAACAATACCAAAATGCATTGTTTCAAAGCTCTAAAATTTAACACTGATTTTGGAGGGTATAATTTAGTGACAGTTCCAAATAATGATTGTACCTGTGGAAAAATGATGTTGTTTGTTTAAAAATATAGAAGCTACAAGGTAAATCTCATTTTTTATAATTCATTGACATTACCTTACGTTTTTCCTTAAAAATTATCTTTTTACTTTTTTCTGTTTCAGATAATCCAGTACTATCTGAAATGCAAAAAAGGGAGATTTATTAGCAAAACCATAAAGTAGCAAAATGATATAGTCAGCAGACATCATGAGTCATAGTATTTCATTCCTTGACGGTACAGTCAAATGCCCTCCAGTGTTTCAGAAAATTCAAATGCCTAAAACTATCTTTTCTAATATGTTTAACTCCATCATCATTGTCCTAAAGTATACACACACACACACAGGCACAAGCATACACACACACCATTTTTACAATGTATGCTTTTTGAAAATGAAACTTTTAATATGTATTTATCCTACAAGGATTTTCATCCATGTGGTTTCATTTGGTGATTCATTCAAATTTAACTCACATAAATATATAGTTACCCAGTCGTGTCTGACTCTCTGCGACCCCATGGACTGTAGCCTGCCAGGCTCCTCTGTCCATGGAATTCTCCAACCCTCTGGAGTGGGTTGCCATTTTCTTCTCCAAGGGATCTTCCCAATGCAGGGATAGGATCTGGGTCTCCTGCACTGCAGGCAGATTCTTTACCCATGAGCTACCAGGGAAGCCCTGGTAACATAAATATATTAGCTAATGCTGCAAGATGCCTGCTACTTTTTTAAAAAGTCCCTTTAATAACCACCAAGTCTTGGTGGCTCAAAAGGAAAGAAAACTTAAGTTTGGTGTAAATAGTGAAATCGTGGTGCATTTTTCCAGTTTTGGTTATTCTAAATTTCACATAATTTTACAATAATGTTGTGAAATAATAAAAAATACATATTAGCCATTGTCCCCAGTTCCCGACACAGAGCTCCTAAAAACCCTTGTCATTTCCTAACTGATAAGAACACTAGGAGTGTCTCTTGTTCTAATACTGGCCTTTGACCTCTGTTCCTCCCACAGAGCTCCTAAAACCCTCGCAATTTTCTGGGTGATGGGAGTGCCTTTGTTTTAAGGAGGTGACATTGGGCGAGCTCCTGTATGGCTCCTGATTGAGGGCTGGTTGCAGGAAAGACCGAACCATGATTAGAAGCTTGGAATTTTCGGTCACGCCCCACATTCTCTTGAGAAGCGAGGGGGCTGAAAGTGGAGTTAATGATTGATCATGTCTATGTGATGTAGCCTCCATAAAATCCCAAAAGGATGGGGCCTGGGAAGCTTCCAGGTAGGGGAACACATGGAGGTGCCAGGAGGGTGGTGCCCCTAGCAGAGGCCGTGAGAGCCCCTGCCCCTTTCCACATACCCTTGCTTCACTACCCATCCCTTCCCTCTGTTCATCTGTATCCTTTCTCACATATCCGTTAATAAATTGGTAAATGTAAGTAAGTGTTTACCTGAGTTCTGTGAGCTGCTCTAACAAATTAATCAAACCCAAGGAGGGGGATGTCCTTGGAAATTCTCATCTATAGTCAGTTGGTCAGAAGCACAAGCAAGAACATAGGATTGCAACTGGCATCTGCGGGGTGGGTGAGTGAGGGTGGGGGGACAGTCTTGTAGGACTGAGCGCCTTATCTCCTGGTAGATAGTGTCAGAGTTTAGTTGAATTCTTGGACACCCTGCTGGTGTCCTGAGATTTGCTTGTTGGTAGTGTGGGGGGTCCCCGTCCCACAGACAAACATTGGAATTGTGATCAGAAACCAAAAGAATTGTTCGTTCACAAATAGCTGAGAAAAGAAAAGATACAAAAAGGCAAAGGAGAAAAGAAAAGACATACCCATTTGAATGCAGAGTTCCAAAGAAGAGCAAGGAGAGATAAGAAAGCCTTCCTCAGTGGTCAATGCAAAGAAATAGAGAAAAACAATCAAATGGGAAAGACTAGAGGTCTCTTCAAGAAAATTAGAGATACCAAAGGAACATTTCATGCAAAGATGGGCACAATAAAAGACAGAAATGGTATGGACTTAACAGAAGCAGAAGATATTAAAAAGAGGTGGCAAGAATATACAGAAGAACTATACAAAAAAGATCTTCATGACCCAGATAACCATGATGGTGTGATCACTCACCTAGAGCCAGGCATCCTGGAATGCAAAGTCAAATGGGCCTTAAGAAGCATCACCACGAACAAAGCTAGTGGAGGTGATGGAATTCCAGTTGAGCTATTTCAAATCCTAAAAGACAATGCTGTTAAAGTGCTGCACTCAATATGCCAGCAAATTTGGAAAACTCAACTGTGGCCATAGGACTGGAAAAGGTCAGTTTTCATTCCAATCCCAAAGAAAGGCAATGCCAAAGAATGTTCAAACTACTGCACAACTGCACTCATTTCACACGCTAGTAAAGTAATGCTCAAAATGCTCCAAGCCAGGCTTCAACAGTACGTGAACTGTGAACTTCCAGATGTTCAAGGTGGATTTAGAAAGGTAGGGGAATCAGAGATCAAATTGCCAACATCTGCTGGATCATCGAAAAAGCAAGAGAGTTCCAGAAAAACATCTACTTCAGCTTTATTGGCTATGCCAAAGCCTTTGACTGTGTGGATCACCACAAACTAGAAAATTCTTAGAGATTGGAATACTAGACCACCTGACCTGCCTCCTGAGAAATCTGTATGCAGGTCAAGGAGCAACAGTTAGAACTGGACATGGAACAGACTGGTTCCAGATTGGGAAATGAGTATGTCAAGGCTGTATATTGTCACCCTGCTTATTTAACTTATATGCAGAGTATATCATGAGAAACACTGGGCTGGAGGAAGCACAAGCTGGAATCAAGATTGCCGGGAGAAATATCAATAACCTCAGATATGCAGATGACACCACCCTTATGGCAGAAAGCAAAGAACTAAAGAGCCTGTTGATGAAAGTGAAAGAGGAGAGTAAAAAAGTTGGCTTAAAGCTCAACATTCAGAAAACGAAGATCATGGCATCTGGTCCCATAACTTCATGGCAAATAGATGGGGAAACAATGGAAAAAGTGACAGACTTTATTTTTTTGGTCTTCAAAATTATGGCAGATAGTGATTGCAGCCATGAAATTTAAAGTTGCTTGCTCCTTGGAAGAAAAGTTATGACCAACCTAGGCAGCATATTAAAAAGTAGAGACATTACTTGCCAACAAAGGTCCGTCTAGTCAGGGCTATGATTTTTCCAGTAGTTATGTATGGATGTGAGAGTTGGACTATAAAGAAAGCTGAGTGCTTAAGAACTGATGCTTTTGAACTGTGGCATTGTAGAAGACTTTTGAGAGTCCCTTGGACTGCAAGGAGATCCAACAAGTCCATCCTAAAGGAAATCAGTCCTGAATATTCATTGGAAGGACTGATGCTGAAGCTGAAACTCCAATACTTTGGCCACCTTATGCGAAGAACTGACTCATTGGAAAAGACTCTGATGCTGGGAAAGATTGAAGGTGGGAGAAGAAGGGGACAACAGAGGATTGATTGGTTGGGTGGCATCACCAATGCAATGGACATGAGTTTGAGTAGATTCCAGGAGTTGGTGATGGACAAGAAAGCGTGGTGTGCTGCAGTCCATGGAGTTGCAAAGAGTCGGACATGACTGAGCAAGTGAACTGAAGTTCACTGTGATGCTTTATTTTTCTCCAGAATTTAAAATGTTACTATATTATTCATGATAAAGAATAGCTTCTGTTTTTGAATAGTTAGCAAAGGATCGTAGACATTAGCTCAAAATATAAAGTTATATTTGAGTGAAAAATTAAATTAGAAAAATAAAAAAGGCATAAATTAGGCATAGGTGACCAATGTAAAATGATTGTAGAATAAGTCATTCCTAATAAATATTTTTGTTTCATAATATGTCTTCCTAGTTCACATTAGGCTCAGAAATCTTAATGTGCTATCCAAATTGGGAAAGATAGTATAAATATTATTAGCTGAATAAAAACCAAATGAATGAATGAATGAAGAGTAGAGCATCTGGTACAGTCTTAAGTAATTTAAATGGTTCAGAAGTAGAGCCAGTCTAAGAAGATCATTTTCAAAACCACTTAAGACACATTTTCCCCTTAAAATATGTATTTTGGTCTTGACATGATTCTTACAACCCAAATAAAATTAAGAGCTGACTTATGTGGTTTTTGACCAGGGCTCTGTTTCCATTCCTCTACTAGTATCTCAGTTTTACCCCACTGTCCTGGGATTTAATTTTACCCTCCTTGCAAGTTACTAAGCTACCCTGTTACTGTTTCATGGATGCTGAAAGCAGACGTGAGACTCTTGGGTGGAGACAAAGAGCTTCACTACGAGGATGCAGCAAGCAGCATGAACATCAGCCTGTTGACACCAGTGAATCTTGCCTCAGACTCCACAGGGTTGGTGTGGTATGACCCAGATGGATGCTACACACACAGTAAGTTTGCACAACAGCTAAGGAAGGCAATGGCACCCCACTCCAGTACTCTTGCCTGGAAAATCCCATGGATGGAGGAGCCTGGTGGGCTGCAGTCCATGGGGTCGCTAAGAGTCGGACACAACTGAGCGACTTAACTTTCACTCTTCACTTGCATGCACTGGAGAAGGAAATGGCAACCCACTCCAGTGTTCTTGCCTAGAGAATCCCAGGGACAGGGGAGCCTGGTCGGCTGCCGTCTATGGGGTCGCACAGAGTCGGACATGACTGAAGCGACTTAGCAGCAGCAGCAGCAGCAAGGAACACTAAAGTTAATGAGTCCGTTGTTATTATTTTGTTTTTGGCTAACCATCAGCTAGCTAACTTGCTCTTTGTGCAAGCCTGGGAAATTACCACATTTCTCAAGGCTGCATGCTGCAAACTCAACCCTGAGCAATAGCTCAGGAAAAGAAGCATTAGGATCTCTAGTTCCGACACACCTAGAAAGATATAAAGGAGCCTAGTGACCCATGGAGGACTCTCCCACCACCACCTGGTGGATTTTTATCCTCATTCTGGGTTCGACTACTGCTATCAATATCCACGAAGGGTGGACATGGCTCCTGACAGCTGCCTGGAAAAGCCTTGAGCGTCCCTCTGGTTGGACCACATACAAATTAATCACTGGGGCCAGAGGACTGTCCTTGACTTAGGCCTAGATTTGCACCCATTCCTGAACTAATCTCCATGTTAAAGAAGAAGATTACTCTTATTCCTTAGATCATCCATGCTGGCTGCGGTGGGAGGATCAATTTTACCCAACTTAATAGCTATCAATGGGGAAGAAGCAAAATGTTAGGTGGCAGCCATTACCTACTTTACATGGTCTCTAAATGGTATAATTCAAGAATTCTGCTCTATTTCAGGTTTCGAAAGTCAAATGAAGTGGAGAGAAAGAAAAAAAAAATTAGAACTCATTGGCCTTCTTTTCTATGCCTTTATTCTGGGCTATCTTATCTATTTTTTCTTTGTATTAATAATAATTGAGCACCAATTAGGTGTCAGGAACTGTAGTAGACTTGGGGATACAATTCAGAAATGACTCCTAATCTCACAGGTTAATAATCTAGAAAAGGATTCATTTTAAGAGACCATTAGGATGAGATGGAAAAATACAGAGTGATGGTAACCCATAGAGGGAGCCTCTCACCTGGACACTGAGCAGGAGGGTTAGGAAGAGACTCCTGGAGAATATGATATCTAATCTGAAGCCAGAGGATGAACAGAAGTTATCAGGTGACCTGTGTGTGGGTGAGGACTAGAGAGCTTGGAAGAATGCCTTAGGAGATGGAAAAACAGAGCTAGTTAGAGAAACTGACTGTGATCCTGTGTGTCTGAATCATAAAATTCAAAGTGAGAGAAGAGGCAGGAGAAGTGAGGAGCGGGAGGCAGAAAGTGTTATCTATGTAAAGGAAACTTGACTTTTCTAAGAAACCTTAAAGACTTTAAAAAAAGAGGGAAAACAAGGTAGATGTTGCATTTCAGTAATTTCACACTGGCTATATAGAGTGAAAAATGAATTGAGGAGGAAGCAAGGCCAGGACCGAGAGATTAGTTAGAAGATTGCTGAAATCCAGCACAGAGACAGAATTAATTATACCAGTGAAAATGGGATGAAGGCACAGATTTTTAATCTATTTATTAATAGAAGTTAGAGCTGTAGGTCTTAATGAGTAATTGGATGCATGAGATGAGAATAAGGAAATACTTAAGGCCTGGAGATAGGATAGCAATGATAAGAACAGATATTTTTAATTCAAGTAGCTGCTGCTGCTGCTGCTAAGTCGCTTCAGTCGTGTGCGACTCTGTGTGACCCCATAGACGGCAGCCCACCAGGCTCCCCTGTCCCTGGGATTCTCCAGGCAAGAACACTGGAGTGGGTTGCCATTTCCTTCTCCAATGCATGAAAGTGAAAAGTGAAAGTGAAAGTGAAGTCGTGTCCGACTCTTAGTGACCCCATGGACTGCACCCCACGAGGCTCCTCCATTCATGGGATTTTCCAGGCAAGAGTACTGGCAAAGGTTCAAATCCTAATCTACATGTAGCTTCTAAGGCTGAGCTAATTACCAGCAAAAAGGAGACATTGATAACTACCTAGAAAAGCTGCTTTGAGGATAAACATGCAAAGAAATAAAATACTCTATGTCAAGTTTCTGACATAGAATAAATCTTTAATAAATTATAGCAACATGTCAGTTCTTATTTCTCTGTCTGAAAGAACTGGTTGGATGGAAACACTATTCATTCAATGCAGTCAGGAGTGTGCTGGCTGCAAGTAACAATAAACTGAACCCACAGCAGTTTTTAAAAGTAGAGGTTATTTTTCCTGTGCAGTAAAGAGAACTGGAGATGGATAGTTATTGGCATTAACTTGGTCAGCAGTGGAATCTTTGCTGTTACCCTTGGCTTTACCTCATGGTCACAATACAGCTGCCCCAGTTCCAGCCTCCAGCATCATATTTACTTTTAAGTCAGGGTTGAAGGGGCCATGCATAAGAGAAAGGTTATGGGTTAGTTAATTATCCTGAGATGGGGGACATAGGAGGAGAAGACAGAAGTTTGAGAATAAATAACAAACTTAATTTTGAATATATGGAATTTTAGGGTTCTGTGATATATTCACATAGAAAGAGGTTTATTAGGCAGTTGGATACACAGGCCTGGAGTTAAGGAAAGATATCTGGGATTGAGGGGGAAGGTTAGGTTCTGTGGGGTGAGTGAGAGAACCCATAGCAGTGGTATACAGTGAGAAAACACAAGGACCGGGACACGGCCCTGGCACAGAACACCATTAGTGGCTAAGTAGAAGCCAAGAAGTGCCAAAAGGGAGACAGGAGTGTTTAGGGAGGCAAGAGCAGAGCCAAGAGCATGCTGTGTCCTGGAAGCCTAAAAGAGAAAACAGTTTAGGAGGACGTGGTCAGTAAGAGCAAGGGCTACAGAAAAGCAAGAAGGTAATAAGTAACCTTGCTGAGAGTTTTTCCTGTTGTGGGGACAGAAGCTAGACTGGAGTGGGTGAGGAGTGGAAGAGAGGAGGAGACAGAAAGAATAAGCGTAAAAAAAGTTCTTTTCTTTCTCTTTTGTTCTCAGAGTTCCTATTTTAGGATGTCAGTACTTGGAAAATTCTTTTTTTTAAAAGAAAGATGTTGGTAAAGTCAATTTACCTTTCCAAAGAGAAGCAAACTTGGAATGAGAGTCTGGTCCTCATGACCTTCGGAGGGTCTCTTCCGGCGCCAACGGTTTCTGATTACATGGTCTTTCTTACTCCAGTGATGAGACACAAATAAAATCATTTGGCATGTTTAGGTGCTGGGAGCAGAGCTGTGTAAATGTTCATTGCATGATGCTTCCGAGTAATGAAAAAGGCAGAGACTGGAAGTTAGTGGTCTGGTGGCACATGTAACGCTCACTTTCCCAGGCTCTCCTTTATTTAGTGTGTTTTTATATGGAATGTCATGGAAAATAAAAGTGTTATGGGAAAATAAAAATGTTCCATTTGGACAGTTTTTGGTAGGTCATATTCAGATTCAAAACATTAAACTATTTTGGGCCACATATAAAGTCAACTTTATATTGGGCCACCAAGACTCAGAACACTTGATGAAAGACTATATAAAAATAAGAAACTTATATGCAGTGACATTGTATGCAGTTGGCTGACTATTCAGTTTTAAGAAGTTTCCTTCCTGTTGAGGAAGGAAGAAAATGAAACACTATTTAAATTTAAAGCAAATCATGCAATAGACATAGTTGTAAGAATGTAGCTTCCCTCTCTCCCTCTCTCTGCCTCTCTTCTTCATCTGCTGAACTATGTAAGTACCAGTTCGGAAAAGTACTTTTCGGAGTACAAGGTTTTTGTTTTCGTTTTTTTTAAATAAATACTTTGCTTTCTTTTATTTCCTGCAGACTAGTTCTGCAGGCTGCAAACAGCAAAGCTAAGAAAAATAATAATTTTTTTAAACTCCCTTTTGTCTGTTTCCATCATTACTGTGGTAATTCTCAAAACATTTGTTTGAGAGAATCTAATCATCTAGTAGTTCAACCGTTACAGCTCATATTTTAGGATGTCACTTGTGGCCTGGAGATCAAAACCTTCATGTGTCCTCTACTATTTATAGAATTATTCAATGTAAGTGTTTCTCTCATTCTTTCATTTGAGGGCTGGGTTTAATCAGTTAGAGCTAGAGATCTTTTGCTCCCGTTCCTCCCGCCCCCCGCCCCCCTCCATCTCGCCGCAAAATGGGGACATTATCTTGTGTGTGAGGCTCTTCCCGTTCCCTGAAGGTGGGCTGAGCAAAGGAGCGTGACGCAAGAGTGGGCTGTGTCCCTGATGCCTCTAGCGCCTCTGCCGCCCGGTGAATGATCCCATTAGCGGCGCAAATTCGAAGCGGCAGCCGGGGTAGCGGCGGCGGCTGCAGCGGAGGCTCTGTGCGCCCCAGTGCTGCCTCCTCGGCGCGAGCCCGAAGCTGAGCACAGAGATTCAACCGCACCCAGGCTCCGTCTGTCTTTTCAAGCTCTTCATGCTACCCGACTAAAAGAAGAAAATGGGCACGGGGGATTTTATCTGCATTTCCATGACCGGAGGGGCGCCCTGGGGGTTCCGATTGCAAGGTGGCAAGGAGCAGCAGCAGCCCTTACAAGTCGCTAAGGTAGGACCACCAAAGATGGGCTATCACACCTTGTTCTGGGCTGGGAGAGAAGGGATAAAAGCAACTTGTTGATGGTTTATTCAAGTTCTGATTCAGAGGTCTCTATATTAGTTTGATTGTGATGCTGACGCTGAATTCTTCTTGGGTGTGGGTTTGTTTTTTTTTTTCCTTCAGAAAAACTTTGGAGAGTAACATATAGCACATATGTAATTAATCAGTCATTAATGGGGTGGGGAAAGAGTGCTACATTTTATCAGCTGAAGAAAAGCCTAATCAGCTGCTTCTCTGGCAACCAGCAAGACACTTGTGAACGCTTCTTCTAGGCAGTCTTAGAATCCACAGTTGTTATTGTTTCATGTCCCTTTTCTTGGCTCTGGCTGAGGAGAAACGCTCAGCTCAGTATAACCAATTGGCTTGGCTATTTTGGGGACTCTTATAAAGTATTGTTAATGACATTTATCATACAGCATCCATGAGAAAGCCATCTTGGGGCAATAATTTTTTAAAATATGAAGATCTCATAAATTTATTTGAAAGAATATTCTTTTAAGGATTTGGCTAATAAATGCAAAAGTCTAAGTACCCTGGTCCATCATGTGCATTCATCTTGTTAAGTGCTCAAAATAAAATTCACAGACACTGGAAATATATTGTAAATAACTTAGAGGTTAACTTTGAAATGCATCTGATAATGATTTAAAATATTTTAGGTGTTTTTATTTCCATTAGATTGCTTTCTTTCTTAGTTCAGTATGCTTACCAGTTTGCTTGAGGGGATCCGGTATTGTCTAATTGTGATTCAGCTAAAACCAATTTTAAAATACATGAGAAAAAGCAGACTTTTACCCAATTTTAATACTAAATTGAAGTACCTAGGAAAGAACATGTTTGATTTTCTATTTTATACTTACATTGAAAATGGATCTAGATCCTCATGAAATATATGGACCGTAGGCCTTTGTAGTTATTCTTCTTTTCCTTTGGCTTTTTTTTTTTTCAATTTATGTTCACTGTGAAGAAAGGAGTTTCTTTGAAATTTTCTGCACCCAGGCTTCCTCGGAAAATCCTTTCAAAATGTGATGGTGGAATCCTGCCACCTAGTGAAAATTTCAAACATCAAGGATGAAGCATAAAAGGGCAGATGAAAATCAGACATTTTTAGAACTGAAAAGTTTCTCAGAGATCCCCAGTTCAACCTGCTAATTTTAGATAAGGAACGAACCTTCCGAAGCTAAGTAACCTGCCTCGGGTCTTTGGTCTTAGGTTTGGAACTGGCAGAGTGATTAAAAGGTACAAAGGTTGTTGGTTTCATTGTTTTTCTTTAGGAGTCAATGGTAGGCAACATCAAACAAAATATTAATGCCTAATTCAGCATATGTAGAATTCATGAGCCCAAAGTGGATTTATCCCGAGTCTAGAATAGCAGTTGGCCGGCTCCTGTCACTGAGATTTGGGTTCTAATTCCAGCTCTGATCTAACATGCAGCCGATGTCTCTGCTGAGACAGATCACTCTTCCTGACTCATTTGGGGGCGGTGTGTGTGTGTGTGCAGAAGAAGAAAGAGACAAAGATTTTGAGTGGGGTGGGAAAGAGGAGAAGTACATTGGAAACTGGACTCTACCATTAGTGAGGTTCTATTTGCTTGAATTTTCTACAGCTCTATTAGTATACAATTTTAGAATCACTTGCCAACCAGTTAAAATGTGGGGACAGAAGTGGCTAGAAGCTATGATTCTTGGTAGCTCTTTCATAGCCATACCTACAAAATAGAATGGGTTTTCCTCAGTTCTTGATGTGCTTATTTCAAAGTAGCACCACTGAGTGGTGATTTTTTGAAGAATTGAAGCAAATTGCTATGAAGGGTGCTTTGGAGGTGTTTCTCTGCTGAAATCTCTCTATTATCAGGATTCAGAGAGGCTGTTAGTTCGAATAAGGGTCAAAAAATTCATTCCTGCTCTCCCCAAAATCATCTTTCCTCAAATATCTAGGAAATATATTTTTAGTTTTAAAAAGATCATTATAAAAAAGCATCAGGATGTTTGCTTTAATTTTTTTAGTTTGTGTTACTATAAAGTTACTGATTTAAAATATTATGAAAGCACCTGGATGTTTGCCTTAACTGCTGTGTGTGTGTGGGGGGGTGTGTGTGTAAAAGAGAGAGATAATCTATAATTTTTTTTCCACATGTAAAAAGTGACTAGAGAGCCTTCTAAAGAAGACATAATTTTTAAATTACTGTAGCAATGCCCACTTTTCTTGGTCTGGTTTTATACTTAATTAAAAATTATTATATTTAATTTATTACTAGCATTATTTGCCCTAGAAAAGCCTTGGAACAAAGTGTTTGTCACTCTCTATGTTATCAAGGCCATGGCCTCAGTGGGATCACTGTTTTTCATTCAAAACATGAAGTCAGCTTGATTCCAGTAAAGGTCTCTCATTGAGATCAAGGTAATGTATATGTTGCTTGATTTTCTCCTTTTCCAAGGAATGGTGAAAACTTACTAGAACCAAGTTACCTCCAAGTAGGAAGATGTGGAGGAAGGAGATAGAAACGCTAAGGAGGGGATGATTGCTGGCAACCAAAATTCTCAGTTTTGAAGAACATGCAAAGGAATAATTTGGGAATTGAAGAGAATATTTTCAAAGAAAAGAAAATTTCAGACAGTGCTTAAATGGGTACCTTTTAAAATGCCACAAAGAAGCTCTATAGATAACAACAAATTTTTGGTTCATTTTAAATACCTAGTATTTAGATTTTAAATAATTCTATATAGAATGAAAATTTAGCAAGCTGAAATAGCAAAAGAAAAACTAGTCTAATATTATTAAGAATGATCAGAAATTTAATAGCTTTATAATTCCCAGTAAATATCCTTCTAGTGACATGTTTAGTCATTTTTGAAAGATATTCAAATGTTTTTAGTATTTGGCTGGCTGGCTGAACTGTAGGTGAACCCCAACTTTCAAAGATCACTGTAGAAATATTAAAGATAAAATTTTTCATTGATATGGAAACTCAAGGCCATAAAATTCTGTTTTGTTTTCAAGATAAATTGAATTTCTAAAAGGCCCAAAGAATCAGTAACATTGTCCAGGTTTTTAAATGTGTATATATCTTTTTATTTATGTTCTAAATACATGTGATGGGAAGCAAACATTTCTAATACACTGTAGTAAGATAGTACTCTTGCAAGGTATATTTCTAAGAGATTACCCACAGAAAAAAATTTATACAGCCATAATTACAACATAAAACCTCACTGTGTGTGTGCAGATGTCCTTATAAAAAGTCTGTTAGCACTTTTACTTTACAAAACTCTATTTTTTGGAACATGTACTTACATGGCATGTCTCTGGACATACTCTTGGAAAATCACTTCAGAATATTGCCACATAAAGAAACAGGAAGAACTTTTTGTTTTGTGAACAAATCTTATGAACCATTTAGAAGTAACTCACATTTTGAAAATAAAGAACAAAAAATGTTTAGACTGTTTATTCTTCATGAGTTTTAATGTTTAGAAATGGAAGCTTTCTTCAAAAGTATAGACCACTATGATACTTATTAAAATGAATTTTAATTCAGAGTTTCAAATAACCATTAAAATTTAGATGAGAAATTACAATCATCCATTTTATGAGTATAAGTTGGAGTTAATGATTCTTAGCTATTATTGTATATCCTCTTTTTAAATGTCTAAATATAAAGTATTTAGGCAAAGTACATTCAAATACATAATTTATATCCCTTAGTGCCATCAGGGAGATATCAAAATGCTTCAAATAGAATAAATTCAAGAAACACAGTGATTTTGAAAGGGAAAAATAGGAAATATTTGATGTTTGAATATATACCTTTTGGGATAAATCCTCCTTACTACACATGGAAAGCTAGGGATATCTTATTAGTAAATATGACTGATCATTGAATTTTTATTGATGTTTTGAGCACTTTCAAGAAATTTTAAAAACATCTATACTTATAGAAATCCATGCACTCTAGCTAGATCTATTAAGCAGATGTTACATAAAATTTTTATTTTGGACTTGCATATTTTAAGACATCACTGTTGAAAGACAATGAGATAAAATAATGACCCTGACTGTGCATGAACTTTGCCATTATCTAGACAGAGTCCATATGGAGCTCACATTTATCCTGTGCCAGGAACCGTTCCAGGTGCATCCTTCATAGGATGTCTTCTTTGTCATTGCAGTTGGTGGCCTGCCTAGTGCCTGTATAAACAGTGGGATGGAGGTAGGGAGAGGCAGGTAGGGAGGTAAAACTGGAGAAAGATGGAGCGGGGGGTGGGGGGAGGGAAAAGGAGAGAGAAGAAGAGACAGGGATAGAGTGAGAATGAATGGACAAGTAGGAACTTTCATTCCTCTGGATGAATTCTTCCATTTCCTCTGGATGAATGACTGTCACAGAAAGGCATTGGTGGGACGTGAGCCATCTTGCTTGGCCTACCTGGAAAGGCCAAACTCTTAGCCAGGGCCTGCAGGAGCAGGCTGGCATCTTGAGGAACTACTTGGGCCTTGGAAGGGACAGAGAAGTGTTGGGCAGGAGCCCTGTTTCTTCTGTTAGGGAACCGTGCAGGGTGAAACCCTCCTGGCTCCTAGAAGAAACCACATAAGTGTCCCAGCATTTGGACACCAGCTGCAGAAAGGACAATGATGGCCACTCGACATTAACCAAAGAAGTACAAAAACCAACAAAGAGAAATGCTACAACGTTCACTTGTGAATAAATAGATCTACCTTCCCCCTCCTGCTTCAGTCTTCCTTCCTGCCTTCAACCTGGGAGGAGTAGGAGGGAAGTTGGTAAAGAGCAGACAGCACTCTCTGCCTCTTGCCAAGCCCTGGAGCCAGGAGCCAGCTACCATGCTTAGGGAGAGAGCTTAGAGATAGATGTTAGATCAAAGCTGTATTTGGACTAGACTGTTTTAATAACCAAAAGCCACCAAAAAGGTATGGGATCTGACCAAAGAATTATTAAGGGAGGGATTTGGCTTTATGGTAGTTGAAAACAGTTACTGGAAGAAATAAAATAGTTTCATGTTTATAACCAAATGAAAGATACTCCTCAAAAACATCGATTCCGTAACTCAGGTTCCTATTATCAATCACACGTACTTGATGTATGTTAGCTTGGAAACTTATCACCAATTGGGACTTCCCTGGCAGTCCAGTTGTTAAAGAACTGTCTATCATTTAGTAATGCTGAAAATTGCAGTGACTTCAATACAGAATTGTATCAAATAGAATGTCACCTATCTAAGATTTGATCTTTAAAACCATTTGTAATGATTTCTTCTTTTATTGGGCCTGAGGACAAGGATTACAGGAAACACATCTCTGAGCTAACATGCAATGAGAGACAAGACTGGAAAGGGAACTGGCTTACTTGTAAATAAACCTGAAAAATATATGGCCTCCAATGTTTATTGTGTCTGTTCTAACAGATTCGTGAAGAAACCAAATGCCATGAGGTTTTCGTAAAAGGAAATGGAGAATGCATGCATCATCTTCATTAAACAATCTGAAAGAATAAACAACTTCATGAAGTTAAAAGCTCATCTGAGAAACAGAAATAATGTTAGATCTTTGGGGGATATTTCATTGTTTGACCATCTCAATGAGAACATATTTATAGTATTGAATTACCTTAGGCACTTTATTTTTCTGAATTATTTACCATTCTTTTCTTATTATTAAAAAGCAGAGATGGCCACATTGTCAACAAACTGTGTCTTCAAAGTCTTTGTGAACTCCATTGGCATGTGGCAGATCATCAGCCACAGTAGATGCAGTTTGGTGTTACGATGGTCTGGCTGTAGTTATCCTTAACTGGTATATAAATATGGTGTGTTTCAGATAAAGTACTAAAAAATGTGGTGGATTTACTATTCGAAACATTATAAACACAAGATGTGTTATTTGATTATGTAACAAATAGTTTTCCTATCCACTGGGTTTTGGTTTCCATAATCTTACTCACCCAAGACTAGTTTTTCCACTTTGGAAGTAGTGTAGGTACTACAATGATAAAACAATGTTGTGGATGAATTTTCCTGAACTGAACTATGCGCTTATCTTCATTCTGATCCCACTTAGTCTATAAAGTGTGAGTTGCTCAGTCTAAAGTGTGAGTCGCTCAGTTGTGTCTGACTCTTTTTGACCCCATGGACTGCAGCCTGCCAGCCTCCTCTATCCCTGGAATTTTCTAGGCAAGAATACTGGAGTGGGTTGCCATTTGCCTTCTCCAGGGGATCTTCCTGACCCAGGGATTGAACCCAGGTCTCCCACATTGCAGGCAGGTTCTTTACTGTCTGAGTCATGAGGGAAGCCCAAGAATACTGGAGTGGGTAGCCTATCCCTTCTCCAGGGGATCTGCCTAACCCAGGAATCAAACCGGGGTCTCCTATATTGCAGGTGGATTTTTTACCAGCAGAGCTACCAGGGAAGCCCCATGCTTCCTTTATCAAAACTTACATGGCTTGAATTTCATCTTTTGGGGATGCATTATTTTTTCCAGAAGAAATCTATAATAATGGTCAGAGTATCATTTTCCTCCAAACATCTTATTGCCTTTAACAGTACCTTCTGGAGATAATTTCAAGAAACTCATATTGATACTTATGGGTTGCTGGGCACTTCTTTAATCACCTTTTAAATATAACGAGAGAACTCAGTGAGGTTACCCCATTTAAGATCCCATTTCAGAGGCAGAAAGTGGTTAAGTGACATCCTCAGGTCTTATAAGTAGTAGAGCCAGACCTGGGTTTGTCTGTCTCATAGTTTAGAGCCAGTTTGGCTCCAGGGTATGTCTTCTAAGCTTCTACACATGATACTTTTGGGTTAAGTGTAGCTTGAACAGCTGGTTAAGATGAAATGAAGGACCTAAACAGACCACAGTGGAAAGATTGTTGTGGTCCCATAAACAAAACTTACTTCTTCTGTTCTGACATTAAGTATGTTATAATTTAAATTAGTGTCAGATCATTTTATTTGTAGCTTTTATTTCTGGAACAAATAATTTAGGAAATGAAATAGAAACAGACTAGAAACTTTGATAATTCTGTCTTCTGAAGCACAGATTAAAATTTTTTTTTTTTCTGATCAGATTTCCCATGTCTTCTTAACAAATACGACTTGCTCCTTTATTTTTGTTTTTGGCTGCACCAAGCAGCTTGCAGAATCTTAGTTCCCCGACCAGGGATTGAACCTGGCACCATGGCAGTGAAAGCACCAAGTCCTAACCACTGGACCATCAGGGAATTCCCATGCTACTTTATTTCGAAGCAAAAAATTTCTAGCAGTAAGACCATGCTTGAGAATTTTGCCATATAGTTTAGGGCACATTGCGGTGGGAACTGAATTCTGACTTTACCTCCTCCACGGCTCACTCACTTCCTGCTCCATATGTGATTACTCCTGCTCCTTCAGCTCAGGCCCTCTGCAACTGTTTCTTAGATGACTAGCTGGGCATTTTAACTGTCTCTCTGCTTAGGGTTTCAAATTCCTCAGGTTCATGCTACAGTGAGCTGCTGGAGAGACTTTTCTAAATCACCTGCTATACCACTGCTTAAAATACTTCAAAGTCTTCCCATCATAGTCATCAAAATAACCATAACGTTAAAAAAAAAATCTTCTGTAGATATAAGTGCTTTATATATCATTCACAATAGCCTTAACTATCCTTTTTAAAAAAAAAAAAAACAAAAACAGATGAGAAAACTGAACCTTAGAGAAGTTAGGTGAGTAAGTTAAGGTGGTAGAGCAGGTTCAGGCATCCAGGATGGAGGCCAGTGAGACGCCAAAGCACAGGCTCTGAATGGCCACCAGGACTCTCTGTATCACTGCAACATGATTTATAGACACCAGTATGTATTAAGTATGAGTTCTTATAAAATCAGCCATATTGATGACATCCTGCACCTCTTTTGCCCTTCTTTTCATTTTGCTTTTCTCTTCAATTTAACTTGCCTAAAAATAATGCACTGAATGAATTTTATATGAGGCATTTCATGAACCTCTCCAAGAATTTTGTCTTTGTTAATCCCTGTTAGAGCTGGTACTTCATCAGTGGCCTTATTTACATTTTTTTCCCCATAAAACACTGATTTTTTTTAAAAATTAAAGAATTCATTTATTTTGAGAACTTATCTCCAGTATTTTTCCTTATTGGCTTTCCAAAGGAGTAGTTCATCTATTTCAGTATTGAAACAGAATCAAGAAAATAGTCCAGGACATGCCAGAAACATGTTCTTTAATCTAACTTCACAGCAAAACTCCTCCACCACATAGTTTGTTCTAATATTATTTCTACCAATTTCCTAGTTCTTTTTTCTTTACATCTTCAACAATATTTGCTGATAAAAATACATGTTGGTTTGTTGCCCCTATTGTATTATTTTTAACAATTTTTAAATGCATCCATGAGGAGCTTTCTAAACATTATGGTGTGGTTTAATTCTGTCATGTTTTACATTGAGTACTGCCTGACTTCAGCCATTGTTGAAAAAGCAAATTTGGAAGTTTTTGATGCTTAGTCATTATATATCTTCTTAGTCCTGACTACTTCACACTAAGTAATATCATAGAGCACAATAAGACAAAATTCCTCTCTAACAACAGTGGATATAAATCCATATTCTAAATAGTGTTCTTAGTAACTCTGAATATTTTACCTACCTGTCACATATGATTCAATAATAATTGTGTTTAATCTCGCTCCATGGCTGATGAAGAGTTTCTAAAGGAATATAGAGGAGGGTCAACTCTTTTTCTCTTGTGGCTGAAATGTAAGTGTTATTTTTAATCAATAGCTGCCTTTCAGGAATATTTTAAAACTTGTGTCGTTTTGTGAGAGTTAGAACTATTGCTAGATGATAACATGGAAATTCATTTAATCAAGCACCATAAAACATAATATACTACAAAAGAAGGAACATATGAGGAAGCTTCTTTCCCCTCTGCCATGCTAGGAGGTGAACCTATTCAGTGGGGTCATGTCAAGTACTGTATGAAATTCCTAACTGTCTGGACCAGACTGGACACAGGGTACTGATGTCAATCCATGACGGTAAAGAATCTGCCTGCAGTGCAGGAGGCTCAGGTTTGAACCCTGGGTCAGGAAGCTCCCCTGGAGAAGGGAATGGCAACCCACTCAAGTATTCTTGCCTGGAGAATTCCATGGACAGAGCAGCCTGGCCGGCGGTAGTTCATGGCTTTGCAAAGAGTCGGACACTACTGAGCGAGTCACATTTCATTTTCCAAACATTAGAGCTCGTTTTCATTTTGTAGTTGAAAATAAATGTACATGGAAGTTCTGGTTGGCTTGGCAGATATGGGGGGGAGCCTTCCAGGCACAGGGCGCTGTGGGGACAAGGCTCTAGGACTGAAGCATGCTTGGCATGCTCAAGGAACTGTGAAGATGCCAGTTGCGGCTGACACCATTTCCATGAGAATTGGCTCTAAGAAGTCCAGTCTTTCCCAGTGATAAAAGAGAAGAACTCTCTCTCCTGGGAACACTGACCATGTGGCTATTTTCCCATCTTTAAATGATTAACACACTTGTCCCAGAGAACGACTCTAAGCTATCATCTTCCTGTTTCCTTTTCATCCATTTCAGCTTTTTATAATGTAGAAGCCTACTGGCCATTCTTTAGAAAACTTTATTTAAATGAATAATTACTACCGCCTCTTATGTAGATGTTTGGTTAAACATTTTATTAATCTTTTCCTTCCTCTGAAATTGATTCTCCCAGTGAGATAAGAAGAATTTAAGAAGTGTTAAAGAGAATTTGATGTATAGATCCTATTTATTTTGACATCAATGTCAGACCTAGAGCAGATAGTTTTACTATATTTTCAATTTCATTTCTTCCTCAAAAAAGAGATGATTTTATTTAGATGTTATTTGGAAACTGACCCACTGAAAAGATGAAAGCATTTTAATGCTGGTTACCACTTACGGTATAGTTTTATTTATTTATTTATTTTTTAAATTTTATTTTATTTTTAAACTTTACATAATTGTATTAGTTTTGCCAAATATCAAAATGAATCCGCCACAGGTATAGTTTTAAACATATTTTTCTGAGCCTGTTTCCTCATCTGTAAAATGGCATACTATGTAATGGAATTGCTGTTTTTACAGAAAAAAAAAAAAGTCACCAGTTTTACAGGTGAGGCATCTGGAGAGCCAAGCAATCAGTTAATAATATGTCTTGTGATAATTTTGAAATGTTCTCTGTTAAGATCATATTTGATACATAGTGATCATGCAGTAAAGGAGTCTGTCATTGTTATTATAATTCCAGTTAGAGGAGGAAGTAAGTGTCTTCTGGGCTTCCCTAGTGCCTCAGTGGTAAAGAATCCACCTGCGATGCAGGAGACCTGCATTCCATCCCTGGAGAAGGAAATGGCAACCCATTTCAGTATTCTTGCCTAGGAAATCTCTTGGACAGAGGAGCCTGGCGGGCTATAGTCTGTGGGGTCACAAAGAGTCAGATGCGACTTAGTGACTAAACAACAACAACAAACTGTCTTCTACACAAATTTTTTTTTTTTTTTTTCCAGAAATTAAGAAAAGCAGTCCAGTCCCTTTTCTCCAGATACCTAATGAAAGTTAAGAGCACAAAAGCTAAATAAACTATTTGTGATGATTATTTTACCCAGGGAAAATTTTCAGTTTTAATAAGATGCAATATTTCACAAAACATATGCAGCTATCAATTATGAATCGAGATTGCTTTCTTATGTAGTTTACTCAGCTTGAGGCAGTAAATCCTTAAGTTATATGTTTTACAAGGCCAAATAAAATGATTATCCCACTTAAAAATAGTACACTTTTTTTTATTGGACTATAGTTGATTTACAATGTTGTGTTAATTTCTCCTGAGTACAGATTTTTAAAAGGAATATACCTCAAGCCATGAAGAATTAGTCACTTATAGTGCTGTTGAGCTCTGTTTAGAGTAAGTCAACTCTGACTCTTTCAATCATTTGAGGCTCTGCGCCTCGGTTTTCTCATTTATCAAATGGGGATAGCGTTAGCTCTGAGCATTGTTTTCAGGGTTAGAAATCGCATGTGCAAATTACTTAACACACAGGAAACATTCAAGTGTTTTAAAAAATTACTACTACCACATCTGTGGTTATCCCAATTTTATTTAACCAACCTTTATAAAATTGAAGGGTTATCTGCTGTCTTCCACGCAATGCTTTTTGAGATCCGGATCTCTGCCCTAAGAATGGGCTTCTGCGGTCCTCGGGGTCTCTCCCTGTGAGATGGCATGTAATGGTTTCAGAATGTGGCCTTATGCTCACTGAGTAAGCCACTGCCCTTTCACTGGAAGCAGCATATGGAAACCATCACGAAGAGAAGGAATCATTTCAAGTGCTTTGAAAATATAAAAGAAAAATAAATTGTTCCCTGGTAAGTAAATATAGGACACTGATCTCTGAATAGTCAGGAAAACTCTGTGCCAGGGCCTTTAGGGGAAGGCTAATGAGCCTTTCAATCCCTCCCCAGCCTCCACCTCCACAACCCTTGTCTGCTAAATTAGAAGACGTTATTACTATATAAGGCTGCTTTTTCTAAGTAAATGATAATAGTTATACTCTTGATGTTTTTAGCTTTTCAAACAGTGGAGAGTTATTTTCATCAGTCAAGATGAAGCTAAAATGAAAAATAGTTTGTGAAAAGCTTAGGCTTTGGGAGTCAGATACGACCATAACAGTCACCTTTATTTTTATTTCTTTCATGAAAAGCATAACATTTTCCACTGGATGGTGCTCAGCATGACTGATATTAGGTTGAATTGCGTAAATATTATATTACATGTATTGGCTGCTGCAGAGAGTCAAAACGCAGTGATCCATTTTCAGGGCTCCAATCTTTTGGCCGCCTGCCTGCCAGATGGGGAAATGTTGATCAGAACAGTTTCATCCTGAGGCAGAGCTGCAATCTGAGAGAGGAAGCCCGTCGTTGTCTGCTTCCTCCGAGCCAAAATGGCCACGCGGCTTCATGTTGAGTGAGTTACCAAGGGCTTCCTTCAGCTGCAGGCTCTGGGCTGAGGGTAGACGTGAATTCAATTAAGGACCCCATTATGATAGTTATTCCATTCTGTTCTTCATTACCATCAGCTACTCTTACCCTCAGCTTCTTTTTCTTATTTGAGAAGGAAAATCCCTCCTTCACGGCCCCCATTCTCTTCTCATTCTTTATCTAGTTCTTTTTATGCCTCTCTTTCCCCCTATAGCTTCCTAAGCAAATAAAGACACCAAATCTGATATCGCCTATCTGCATAAGAAAAAGGAATAATATCGAGTGTGTGTGTGTGTGTGTGTCTGAAAGAGAGAGAAAGAGACAGAGAGAGAGCACAAAAGAGAAAGCTGTATATAAGTCTCTCTTCCTTAATTGATTTTCATAGAAAGGTAACAACATGATGGATTTTTCAATTCAGAGCTGAACTAGTATGAACTAGGTTGGAGAATTACTTTCCAGGAGTGTGTTTCCATGGTCCAGTCCTTCACTCCGAGAAACTCCTTTTCAAGGTTTTAGGTCCTTTGCCTCCTATCGTTGTCTCTGGTCTGAGCAGCTTGCTTCGTCCTGGGAGGCGGTTCTCATTTTCTCCTGAACATGACATGTTTATTCTTCTCCCAGGTCTCTGTGACTTTGACCTTGATCTTTTCTGCAATGGAATGTTTCTCTGTATTTATTTCTCCCAGTCCATAAAAGGTATGCAATAAAGACTATTATTTTTTACCTGATTAATAACGATTCTCCTTTTTCATTTAGTAAGGGATAAAATCACTTTCAGTGGAAAACAAGGACTTATTGTTTGAGGAAGTTCATGAGTTTTGTCAAAAGCTTTAAGGATAAATGTTTTGAACGATAAAGGTAAATGAATTGAAGTTCAGAATCTGTATCAAAGGCAAGTGGGAGCCAGGAGACGATTCTGCTGCAGGATTAAAGAGGGTAAAGGGCAGGCAGAAGGGGTCTGCGGTGCAGGTTAGCACAGCATGTAACAAGGGCACTCTTCCTTTAGAAGTACTCACGTTACTATCAAACCACAGCTCTTACTCAGACCCCAGGGTCCTGGAGCCAAGGTAGCAAAGGGTGGCTTCAGATCACAGTATGCCTTCTTATTTTGTACTTAACAAGCAAATATTACTATTCTGATGGAGCTAAAGGCTGTGATAAAGAGGCCTGTTGCTCATTGGTATCTCTGGTTTAAAAATTTGCATTTTCCATGCTTATATTGTCACCTTTGCTCTTTGAAAGCAGGAGTCTAGCTCTTGTATCTCCTAAAACAGGGCTCTTTAATGTGGATAACATACATACATGTGTAACTAGGGACTTAAATCCACCATGTACTTACTGAAAAGTTGTTGAATAAATGGATGGATGAGTAGATGTGTATCTTCTATTCTGTAGTGTGAGGTAGCAACTACTGGAAAGCCTGATTTTGCTGAAGCTTTATCTGGTGTTTTTTTAAATGAGCAGTTTGTTTAAAGAGTGATTATAAGGGTCATATATATGCTTTATAAGTGTGTGTGTTCCTATTGATTTGATATTATCTAGTAACCAGATGCCAATTTAAGAGGTTCAGCGAAAAGATCATTGACTGAACTGAAAATCAGGAGACCTGAATTTTAGGCACTGGTCTAACTTGAGTTTACTCTGCTACCTCAACTAAAATTCTCTGACTCCCCATTTCTCTACTTATAAAGGGAAAGATTTATTGATAGAACACATAAAGTGCCTTATAGCTAGATTCTACTTCAAATCAAGAAGATAATAGATGAACGAAAACACCCATGAATGGTCATATTTCCTCTGTTAACGTGAAAAAATAAAGCAGTGTTTTCTGCAAAAAGGCAATTCTTTATAAGGCATTTCTATGGGACTGAAAGTCTCATTTCACCAAATCATAATTTGTAGGATATATGTGTTATAAACAAATAAGCAAAAAATCTCAAATGACATTGATTTAATGTGCTTTTTTGCTATATTTTACTTTTTTAATAATGAAAATTGTATTGCAGTGAGTTATTACTGAATTCAGCATTTTCTAATGTTTTTTTAATAAATGCTTTATTCTTTCCCTTTCTTTATTACTTTTCTAAATAAAAAGATAGTTCACTATCATACATGAATGTAATCAACTATTTTAAAAGTATCACTAAGAATTCATGGATTTAAATAGAACTGATGTTTCTATAAATCTAATTTCTTTTTTCAAACTCTGGATCTGACATGATTAAGAGCCTTTAAGTTTGTTTTTATTACCCTACTTGAAACTCCAGGTAGAGACTAGGTAGAGATTATCTCACAGAGTAAAACCACTCATTCTGACCTCACTGGACTTCTATGACAAATTCTAATTTGATGGAGAAGAGGGAATGTGTTTGATACTCTTCATCTATTCTTTAAACCCCTCTCATTTGGGTAAACTGTGTCAAAGAAAAACAAGAGACAGTCCTTGGTAAACCTGGCCTTGATTAGTTTACTTCCACATCTCAAAGTGCAGTATTTTGAATCCAATCATAGTTCCTCCCCACAGATGGATTGAACTCTATATTAAAAAAAAATTAAAATAGCTAGAACTGAAAATGGCTTTTATTTTTAGGTTATAAAAATGACACATTGTCATTGTTAAAATATTCAAATATTACAGAAAAGGATAAAAATAAAGTAAAAATTATACCATCCAGAAATAGCACATTATTAACGTTTTGGTGATATTCTCCTTAGTTCCCTCTTTCTCTTCACACATGCCAACTTACAATCACACCTACATTCAATTCCATGTAAATGAAATGGTACTAAATGTATTCTCTTATTAAACACATAACATGAACATCTTTCTGTGTCAGTGAGTCCCGACTTACATCATCTTTTTAGTAACTGCATAGTGTTACATGTATGGATTGACCATAATTTCTGTAACCCATCCCCTACTGAACATATAAGTTATTTATAATTTTCCACTCAAATGAATATTTTGCATATATAAACTATGTTTGTGTACTTATCTGATCATTTCTATAGAATTAATCCCTAAAAGTAAGATTACTACTCTGAGAATATACTATATATTTTTTTGGTGAAAATGAAGACTATCTGAATTAATTTGGGGTCAACTATTTTATATATAAGGAGAAAATTTCTAATCATGTACATGTCACTCATTAGTATGCTGCTGCTGCTACTGCTGCTGCTGCTAAGTCGCTTCAGTTGTGTCCGATTCTGTGCGACCCCATAGACGGCAGCCCACCAGGCTCCCCTGTCCCTGGGATTCTCCAAGCAAGAACACTGGAGTGGGTTGCCATTTCCTTCTCCAGTGCATGAAAATGAAAAGTGAAAGCGAAGTCACTCAGTTGTGTCCAACTCTTAGCGACCCCATGGACTGCAGCCCACCAGGCTCCTCCGTCCATGGGATTTTCCAGGCAAGAGTACTGGAGTGGGGTGCCATTGCCTTCTCTGCATTAGTATGCTAGTCAGTACAATTCGTTTTGGCAGATAAATATGTAAATGTCAAGGTTATACAATCTAGGTAACATACTTTCACTTCAAAACACTTAAAAGTATTGATCGTGATTGGTAATTTCTAAAATGTCTTAAAAGAAAATTGAGAGGAAAAAAAAATTCCCACATGTTCCAGTTCTATTAAATTTCTAGATTGTTTCAGGATAAAAATTTTGCATAAAGATGATCAGTGTTTAAAAGTAATGAACAAGACGGTATTAGTGTCCAGGGAATGAGGGTTTGCAGCTTTCCATGTAATTATTAAGATGTCATTGTCAGATAAATCAGATTTTTAAAAACTTACTTTAAAGAAATAAGATCTTTGAAAGATATGTGAAAGTAGGTTTTATACATGATAAAGCCATATTATGAAAGTATTGTTATAAATATCATTTTAGTATTGTTTTCTTTAACGTGATAGGGTAGGTTTAAGAGACGCCTTTCTTTTCAGAAACACCTCATTGAAATTTAGGTTTTAGAATTCTTTTTTTGAGGGATGTTTAATTTATAAATTGTATTGCAAAACCTGTATTTAGTTTTTATGAAGGACTGGTCCTGAAGCTGAAGCTCCAATACTTTGGTCTCCTGATGGGAGGAGCTGAGTCATTTGAAAAGACCCTGATGCTGGGAAAGATTGAGGGCAAGAGGAGAAGGGGATGACAGGGGATGAGATGATCGGGTCAATGTGTGACAAGTGCTGTGGAGAGGTGTGCTCTGGCCCTCCCTTCTCATACATAGTCGGGGATGGCAAGGCCTGAAGACAGTGCAGTTTAAGCCCCTGAAGTTTTTACAGCTCTCCAGCTTCGTACATAGGAGCCCCTGCACTCTTAGGAGAAAGGCAACTTTGTCCTGAGTTCTTCTGGAAAGAGTGGTTGAAGGGGTGGACATGGGTGGATTATGGGCCACATCCATCCTCGGGAAGGCTGCTGCTGAAGGATGTGAGTGAACTTGTCCCTCTGCATGGAGGAGCAGCTAGCAAACTTCCAGTTATTAGTGTCCCTGGGGGCATCAAGATCATACTCATATCTGTGTGATTTACAGAGAGCACAGCCTGGGTGCTTATCTCTGACTCCTCCTAGAAGTTGTTATCTGTAACCAAAAAGTATCTTTTGTTGTTCAGTTGCTCGGTCATGTCTGACTCTTCGCAACCCCATAGAATGCAGCACACCAGGCTTCCCTGTCCTTCACTATCTCCCGGACTTTGCTCAAACACACGTCCACTGAGTTGATGATGCCATCTAACCATCTCATCCTCTGTTACCCCCTTTTCCTCCTGCCCTCAATCTTTCCCAGCATCAGAGTCTTTTCCAGTGAGTTGGTGCTTTCCATTATGTGGCTGAAGTATTGGAGCTTCAGCTTCAGGATCAGTCCTTCCAATGAATATTCAGGGTTGATTTTCTTTCAGATTGACTGGTTTGATCTCCTTGTAGTCCAAGGGACTCTCAAGAGTCTTCTCTAGCACCACAGTTAAAACATCAATTCTTTGGCACTCAGCTTTCTTTATGGTCCAACTCTCACATCTGTACATGACTACTGGAAAAACCATAGCTTTGACTCGATGGACCTTTGCCAGCAAAATACTATCTGTAAACTAAAATAGTTGACCAACCTAGACAGCATATTAAAAAACAGAGACATTATTTTGCCAACAAGGTCTGTCTAGTCAAGGCTATGGTTTTTCCAGTAGCTGTGTATGGACGTGAGAGTTGGATTATAAAGAGGCTGAGTGCCGAATAATTGATGCTTTTGAACTCTGGTGTTGGAGAAGACTCTTGAGAGTCCCTTGGACTGCAAGGAGATCAATCCAGTCCATCCTAAAGGAAATCAGTCTTGATACTCATTGTAAGGACTAATGTTGAAGCTGAAACTCCAATACTTGGCCATCTGATGTGAAAAGCTGACTCATTTGAAAAGACCCTGATGCTGGGAAAGATTGAAGGCAGGAGGAGAAGGGGACAACAGAGGATGAGATGGTTGGATGGCATCACCGACTCGATGGGCATGAGTTTGGGTAAACTCCAGAAGTTGGTGATGGACAGGGAGGCCTGGCGTGCTGCAGTCCTTGGGGTTGCAAAGAGTAAGACACAACTGAGCAACTGAACTGAATAGAAAGGGAAAGACTAGAGATCTCTTCAAGAAAATTAGAGATACCAAGGGAACTTTTCATGCAAGGATGGGCACAATAAAGGACAGAAATGATATAGATCTAACAGAAGCAGAAGATATTAAGAAGAGGTGGCAAGAATACACAGAACTGTACAAAAAGATCTTCAAGACCCAGATAACTACGATGGTGTGATCACTCACCTAGAGACAGACATCCTGGAATGTGAAGTCAACTGGACCTTAGATAGAAACATTATGAACAAAGCTAGTGGAGGTGATGGAATTCCAGTTGAGCTATTTCAAATCCTGAAAGATGATGCTGTGAAAGTGCTGCACTCAATATGCCAGCAAACTTGGAAGACTCAGCAGTGGCCACAGGACTGGAAAATGTCAGTTTTCATTCCAATCCCAAAGAAAGGCAATGCCAAAGAATGTTCAAACTACTGCAGAATTGCACTCATCTCACACGCTAGCAGAGTAATGCTGAAAATCCTCCAAGCCAGACTACAACAGTATGTGAACCATGAACTTCCAGATGTTCAAGCTGGATTTAGAAAAGGCAGAGGAACTGGAGATTAAATTGCCAACATCTGTTGGATCATCAAAAAAGCAAGAGAGTTCTAGAAAAACATCTAATTCTGCTTTATTAACTACGCCAAAGCCTTTGACTGGAAAATTCTTAAAGAGATGGGAATACCAGACCATCTGACCTGCCTCCTGAGAAATCTGTATGCAGGTCAAGAAGCAACAATTAGAATTGGACATAGAACAACAGTTTCCATATCGGGAAAGGAGTGTATTATTAAGGCTGTATATTGTCACCCTGTTTATTTAATGTCTATGCAGAGTACATCATGAGAAATACTGAGCTGTATGAAGCACAAGCTTGAATCAAGATTTCTGGGAGAAATATCAATAACCTCAGATATGCAGATGACACCACCCTTATGGCAGAAAGCAAAGAAGAACTAAAGAGCCTCTTGATGAAAGTTAAAGATGAGGCTTAAAACTCAACATTCAGAAAACTAAGATCAGGGCATCTGGTCCCATCACTTCATGGCAAATAGATAGGGAAACAATGGAAACAGTGAGAGACTTTAATTTTGGGGGCTCCAAAATCACTGCAGATGCTGACTGCAGCCATGAAATTAAAAGATGCTTGCTCCTTGGAAGAAAAGCTATGACCAACCAATCTAGACAGCATATTAAAAAGCAGAGACATTACTTTGCCAACAAAGGTCCATCTAGTCAATGGTTTTTCTAGTCTATGGTTTTTCCCCTAGCCATGTATGGATGTAGAGTTGGACTATAAAGAAAGCTGAGTGCTGAAGAATTGATGCTTTTGAACTGTGGTGTTGGAGAAGACTCTTGAGAGTCCCTTGGACTGCAAGGAGATCCAACCAGTATATCCTAAAGCAGATTAGTCCTGAATATTTATTGGAGGGACTGATGCTGAAGCTGAAGCTCCAATACTTTGGCCACCTGATGCGAAGAACTGACTCATTTCAAAAGACCCTGATGCTGGGAAAGATTGAAGGCTGGAGGAGAAGGGGACGACAGATGATGAGATGATTGGATGGCATCACCAACTTGATGGATATGAGTTTGAGTAAGCTCTGGAATTGGTGATGGACAGAGAAGCCTGGTGTGCTGCAGTCCATGGGGTCACAAAGAGTCGGACACAACTGAGTGACTGAACTGAGCCAGCTTATTATAAAAGATATTATAAAGGATACAGATGAACAGCCAGATACAGAGGTATGTAGGAGAAAGTCATGAAGAGTCCTAAGTGTAGCAACGTCTGTTCCTTGTGGATATAGGGCTCAGCACCTTCTCGAGTGTTGTGCTCATCAACCTGGAAGTTCAAATCTTGATATTCAAGATTTTATAGAGCTTAAAATGCAACACCGCCTCTTTGCCTTCCCGAGGTCAATGGGTGGGGCTGAAATTTCCTAATCACTCGGTCTTTCTAGTGACCAGCCTCATCCTGAGGGTATCCAGGAGTCCTGCTCTCAGTCACATCATTATACAAACCCAGGTGTGCTCAAAAAGATTCCTCATGAATAATGAAAGCCACTCCTCACTCAGGAAATTCCAGGGGTTTAAGGAGTTTTGTGCCAGGTATTACCGACAAAGACAAAATATATTTGTTATACCACAAATATGCTAAATTCTGGGATAAATGAGACATTGTCTTTGCTCTTAAGAAAGGTAAACCTCCATGGAAGGGCAGATTTATAACTATTAAGAAGGTGACAAGGTTTTAAAGAGAAGAATATATAATGTATTATAAAATAAAAACCATGAATAAATTAGTTCTGCATAGTAGCATCAAGGAACTATACAGAGGAATCACTATTCAAACTGGACCCTGAACTGGGTAAAGTCGTTCCAGGCCTAGGGAACACCGTGCACATGCGCACTAAAGCCTGCACGAGCATGGCATGGTGAATGGACAGCAAGCCGCTGCAGAGGCTCGTATCTTCTGAGAAATTGTTCTGTTTCAGTGCTATTATGAGTACTGGATAAATCTCAGTGAAGTATGTGTTAGACAGAATTCAATCAGATACTATCAGTCTGATATTTTGGCCTTCTTTCTTTCCTTTATGTATGCATAAAAGTTCACTGGTCACTATAATAACATTTGAAATTTTACACTCATTTTCTATGGTTTGCATGAAGCACTTGTGTCAGACTCAAGTCTTTGTAAGAAAGGCTATAATGAAGGTCTTCACATCTCACCATCATGGAAAGAGTGAAAAGATACCAAATTTTAGACTCTCTTGAATTTATTAACTGAGAAACTGAGAAGAACCAGGGATTAAAAGTCACTGTCTTCTTCCTTTCAAATGCATCATCTTGTTTGTTATAAACGCTTTCTTTCAAATTCTCATTAAAGATTTTTAAACAGGGGACTGGCATGATCTAGAGCATGCTTAGAAAGATGACTGACAGTAATGTGGAGATGGGTTGAAAGGTGGAGCTTGGAGGAGGGAGAATAATAGGAAGGAGGTGGTTCGAGTATTCCAGTGGCTTCGTCAGTGAAGAATCCGTGTGCAATGCAGGACACCTAGGTTTGATCCCTGGTTTGGGAAGATCCCTGGAGAAGGAAATGGTAACCCACCCAAGTATTCTTGCCAAGGAAATCCCATGGACAGAGGAGCGTGGCGGGCTACAGTCCATGGGGTCACAAGAGTCGGACAGATTTAGTGACTAAACCACCTCCACCAATGACAAATAAATAATGAGACTCTAGATTAGGCTGATGGCACTGGGGCTGAAAAAAAAGAAACACAGATAAATTAAAAATATATAGCTGTGGATGGCAAGAATAGGGGAAGAGTAGACTGTAGTTGGAGGTTTTATCTTGGAAGACAAAGGGATGGATGTAGCATTTATGAGAAAAGAAAATAAATTTCATTCTAAATAAATTGAATTTGGATATCCAGAAGTTGCTGTGTAATGAAGAGTTAAGAGTGTAAGTCTGACTTGGGAAAGTTACCAGTACTAGAGTTCATCTGGGGAAATGGCTGAAACACATGAAGTAAGAAGCAAAGAGGATACAGGACAGAATCTTGGAGAAAATCAGTATACAGAGTTTGGACAGAGAAAACGAAGTTAAAAGAGGTTACAAGAGAGACAGAAAGAGCATAAGCATTTGTGGTATGTTAAGAAAGGGGAATATATCTTAAGGAATTGCTTATCAGTGACAAATATTTCAGGGTTTAAGGAAAAGGATGACAAGACCATACATTGACACATAAGAGGATTTGGGTGAGAAAACAGAAAGAGTGAAGATGGCATCTATTTGAGAGAAAAGAGGTTTAGGAAAGTGTTTTTTAGCATATTAGCAGGAGAAAGAGAGAAAGACAAGGTAATTACTCTTATAGCAAAGTTAGAGTTGTTTGGGAAGGATTAAATCTCTTGAACTTAGCGCTAAGTATTTTATTTTGATATTTAGAAGTATTCTTAACTAATAGAAAATATTAGATGTAAAAAATTTTCTACAAAAGAACTGAAAAACAAACAAGGCTGTTATTTGTTCTAAAAAACAGTGCCTTCCAAAAGTGTCTAAGCTGGAGACTGGGAATTTTTATTTATTTGAATGATTTGGACAACATGAACACAGAATTGGAGTAATTATAATCCTTAGTGCATAGCACATTTCTTAAGCTATTTTTAACAATATCATAAGTACATGTGATCTCAACTTCCTAACCAAAAACTAAAAAAAACAACCTGCCCTTACTTCCCACTATATTATCCTGCCTCTATGGACTCAAGGTAAGCATCATCCTGAATTCTGTATTTATTATTACTTGCCTTTCTTTTTATATAGTTTAATTGAATATTTCAGTTCAGTTCAGTCGCTCAGTCGTGTCCAACTCTTTGCGACCCCATGAACTGCAGCACGCCAGGCCTCCCTGTCCATCAACAACTCCCAAAGCTTACTCAAACTCATGTCCATTGAGTCGATGATGCCATCCAACCATCTCATTCTCTGTCATCTCCTTCTCCTCCTGCTTTCAATCTTTCTCAGCATCAGGGTCTTTTCCAATGAGTCAGTTCTTCGCATCAGGTGGCCAAAGTATTGGAGTTTCAGCTTCAGCATCAGTCCTTCCAATGAATATTCAGGACTGATTTCCTTTAGGATGGACTGGATTGATCTCCTTGCAATCCAAGGGACTCTCAAGAGTCTTCTCCAACCCCACAGTTCAAAAGCATCAATTCTTCAGCACTCAGCTTTCTTTATAGTCTAACTCTCACATCCATACATGACTACTGGAAAAACCATAGCTTTGACTAGATGGACCTTTGTTGGCAAAGTAATGTCTCTGCTTTTCAATATGCTCTCTAGGTTGGTCATAACTTTTCTTCTAAGGAGTAAGTATCTTTTAATTTCATGGCTGCAATCACCATCTGCAGTGATTTTGGAGCCCAAGAAAATAAAATCTGACAGTTTTCATTGTTTCTGCATCTATTTGCCATGAAGTTGTGGGACCAGATGCCATGATCTTAGTTTTCTGAATGTTGAGCTTTAAGCCAACTTTCTCACTTTCCTCCTTCACTTTCATCAACAGGCTCTTTAGTTCTTCTTCGCTTTCTGCCATAGGGTGGCGTCATCTGCATGTCTGAGGTTATTGATATTTCTCCCGGCAATCTTGATTCCAGCCTGTGCTTCATCCAGCCCAGTTTTTCTCATGATGTACTCTGCATATAAGTTAAATAAGCAGGGTGACAATATACAGCCTTGACGTACTCTTTTCCCGATTTGGAAACGGTCTGTTGTTCCATGTCCAGTTCTAAGTGTTGCTTCTTGACCTGCATACAGATTTCTCAGGAGGCAAGTCAGGTGTTCTGGTATTCACATCTCTTTCAGAATTTTCCACAGTTTGTTGTGATCCACACAGTCAAAGGTTTTAGCATAGTCAATAAAGCAGAAATAGATGTTTTTCTGGAACTCTCTTGCTTTTTTGATGATCCAGCAGATGTTGGCAATTTGATCTCTGGTTCCTCTGCCTTTTCTAAAACCAGCTTGAACATCTGGACATTCACGGTTCACATACTGTTGAAGCCTGGCTTGGAGAATTTTGAGCATTACTTCACTAGCATGTGAGATGAGTGCAATTGTGTGGTAGTTTGAGCATTCTTTGGCGTTGCCTTTCTTTGGGACTGAGATAGAATTGAATATTTATGCATTCTAAAGAAAGAGATGTTTTAAGTTTAGTTATTTTTAACTTTATAAGAAGGGCATCATGCTGCATTTAGTTTGGAGATTTTGTTTTCTCAGTATGTTGTCACTGGCATATATCCACATGGCTGCAGCCTGTGCATTTGTTGTGTTGGATGTGTAATGTTCCACTGCGTGAACATCTCACAGTTTACCTATCATTTTCTTGTCGAAGAACATGTGGGCTGCTCTGGGTGTTTGCTGCTCTGAGCAGTGCTGCTAGAACATCTCCTGTTGCAAGTGGGTGAGGGTTTCTTTTAGCTATAAAGTCAGGAGTACAGTTGTTGGGTCATAGGTTTGCAAATGATCAGCTTAGTAGGAAAACTATTTTTCAAATAGATACATGATTTACAATTCCACCAGTAATGCCTAAGGAACCCTATGCCTCCACATCTTCTCCAACACTTGATCAGATTTTTTAATTTTTTGCCATTCTTTTGGCAGTAAAATATTATCTGTTGTGGTCTTGATTTGTATTTCTCTGACCACCCGGTAATTCAAATATCTCTTTATTTGTTTTTTTGGCAATATGTGTTTTTTCTTCTGTGAATTGCTTATTCATATCTTTAGAATATTTTTCTTTTAGGTTATTTGTATCCTTCATGACTAATGAGTATAAGAACTTTATCCATTCTCCATATAATAAACCTTGTCAGTTGGATGTATACTAAATGAACTCACAAGGTTTATAACCTTTTCATGTTATTTAAGGTTTCTTTGGATGAACAACAATTTCAATATAGCCAAACATATCAATTATCTTCTTTTATAATTAATTTTTTGGGTCTTCTTAGAAAAAATCTTTTATTACACTAAAGTTTAAGAAATATACACCTGAAACGAGTTGCCAGTCCAGGTTCGATGCACGATACTGGATGCCTGGGGCTGGTGCACTGGGACGACCCAGAGGGATGGAATGGGGAGGGAGGAGGGAGTTAAAATAAAAAAAAATAATAAAAAGAAAAAAAAAAGAAATATACACCTATATTTTCTGTAAGATCTGAGTTTTTGTAATTATTATTTTAAATGTTTTTTCCAAGATGTTTTACTAGATTTATTTTTTACAATAAACCTTTTATTTTCCTTAAATAATGGTGTTCTTTCAATTCCAGGAAATTTCTGCTACTTTAAAAAAATTTGTTTTAATCATCTTGGAGATTAAAAGTAACTTGGTTAAAAGCAATCCCCACCCCCATCTGCTGCCACCACCTCACATTTCTAGAGTTCAGCCATTGCAATTTTCTGATTTAATAATGGCATCAGGGTGTTGTGACAATAGCTAGGAATCAAGTTTTTAATTTTTGAATTCTTCAGCTGTAGCTTTGTTGTTTGGATAAGTGAAGTAGGAAAGAATTTAGTAAAAAAATGAAACCTAGCTTTATACTATGTTGCCATATGTACATATATGTATATGTGTGTTCCTTTTTATGTATGACTTAAAGGGAGCAACACTAAAAATATTTCAGTCTGTAAAAATGAATTTGTGGTACTGGATAAATATCAACTGCTTGTACTTTATTTAAAAGAAAAATTTGATTATGCCAGGAGTCATTTTTCTAGTTAATTCTAAGACCGTGAGAAAAAGACTGGTGGCAGGCATATTTTGGTATAATGTAAGGAGAATAAAACAATTGCAAAATATTTGGAAAATTAGCTAAATTTCAAGCCTCCATATACTAAAATTTGATATTCTGTCACTTTTCAAATTCAGTGAATGAGCAGAGTTAGAGAGAAGTCCAAATGAAGGTGATCATTTTCTCATCAGTTAATGGAACAGTGTTTACTGCGTGGCCCTATGTTTTACAGTCTTTCCCATTTAGCTTTCTATTCAGATTCTTTGCAATACAAATTCCATGTTTTACAAGTTTCCTAGAAACGGCAAGTTTTCTTTTTTACTTTTGAAAACAAATTTATTTAATAAATAGCCAAAATATAATCCTGAACTGCAACCAGATGTTTCAATGTTTGCATAAAGAAATGTCCTTTCATTTTTTACCATTTCACATGTGGCCAGGTGTGCATGTTTATGTAATGTGATGATCTGTAATAGATTATAACACAGGAGAAACATTAAATAAACCTACAGATATATTTGGCCAGGTGGCTCACTCATTAGATCTGTATTTTATAGTGTTCTATTTTTTGGTTGTTGAGAATATGTTCGAATAGAAATGGAGAGAGGTTTATCTCTAGAAACAGGTTTGATTTCCTTAAAAGGCAGTCGTTGCTTTTCTCCTTCGCTTCTCTGGAGAACTGGCTACAAAGTGGGAATAGTTATGCTATGACTCATTTGCAAGGCTGAGCACAGCATATAGAGTTCAGATAAAATTATAATGAAACAGAATCTAATTAGACTCTGTGGAACAAGGGAGTAATTTTTAAAAGGAAATTTTATGGATTGCATTTTCCTAAATCTACTTTGTTGATAAAATAAGCTGTTCCTTGTTTTTTAAAAAAACACTTAATTCAAACACTGGGATAAGATTTTCACTTGCCTTTTTAACTCACTATATCTAGTTTTGTATTTGCCAAAAGATATGACATGTATTGTTGTTAGGTGATTACTGGGTAAATTAGAAATTATTTAATTCTTGTTCAGGTGTCTCAATGACTACTTTAGATTCTTAAGTTTAGCGAATTGCATATAAAAAATATAATTGTACCAACCATATAGCCTAGCTTAAAATTTAGGCTATCATAAAATTAAATATACATTTTTAAGATTTCTATAGCAGTATCAAACTGAAATGCTCTCTGCTTTGCCGGTTTTAGCAAGATGTTCCCAGTGTGGATATGCTGTTTGAAAATGCAGATACAGCTATACTCATGTGAACACAATGAGATCTTTAAAAATACTTATTGAATACTTATTCAAAAAGACTTGGTTAGTGAATGCTCACGCTGAGTGAGGGAGAGCAAATATAAGGGACAGACATGACAGAAAGTGCTAATAGAGCACGGCACTTATTCTTCAGAGTCTGGATGGGGCCTCCCTGCCTTTAGGTCTGTGCTCCATCAGTTCAGTTCAGTCGCTCAGGGGTGTCCGACTCTTTGCGACCCCATGAATTGCAGCACGCCAGGCCTCCCTGTCCATCACAAACTCCCGGAGTTCACTAAGACGCCCATTGAGTCAGTAATGCCATCCAGCCATCTCATCCTCTGTCGTCCCCTTCTCCTCCTGCCCCCAATCCCTCCCAGCATCAGAGCCTTTTTCAATGAGTCAACTCTTCGCATGAAGTGGCCAAAGTACTGGAGTTTCAGCTTTAGCATCATTCCTTCCAAAGAAATCCCAGGGCTGATCTCCTTCAGAATGGACTGGTTGGATCTCCTTGCAGTCCAAGGGACTCTCAGGAGTCTTCTCCAACACCACAGTTCAAAAGCATCAATTCTTCAGTGCTCAGCCTTCTTCACAGTCCAACTCTCACATCCATACATGACCACTGGAAAAACCATAGCCTTGACTAGCCGGACCTTTGTTGGCAAAGTAATGTCTCTGCTTTTCAATATGCTATCTAGGTGCTCTATCAGACATCTGCAATTAGAGTTGGACTTTGACCTCAGTCTCTGCAATCACCATACTAAGTCAGTCTCCAGCCCCATATTTTGGCTACAAAATAACAAAGTAATTAAAGGAAAGAGAAAAATGTATTCATCTGAATACAGTTTTTAAAAACTGCTTTGGTGTCAATAAACATCAGTTAAGGGAGCGCCAGGAATCAAACTAGGCTCCTGGGATGCAAAGATGAGTATTAAAAAGTTCTTCTCTTCAAAAAGCTTGCATTATTATAGAAAGAGTCAAATACGTGATACAATTAGCATGATACAATGTTCTAAGTGTTTTTGTAGACGATGGTGTAGACAATAATGGAGACACAAAGGGGGATATACAGGGGTGATCAGAATGTTTTCTGGAAGATGAAATACATAAACTGAAGCATGAATACAGGAAGGCTTCTGCCTGGATGGAGCAGGGGCAAACAGGACATGGTCTAAGAAGGAACAGCCTTAAGGCATAAACCAGCGTGGCCTGTAAGATCCTCTTGAGTGCAGGAGTCTGCTGCAACCAGGGCCTCGGGGTGTGCATGAGTGGGGCACCTGAGGGTGGAGCTACAGATGAGATACATTGTTGTGGAGTTAAGTAGGAGCCACGTCATGGAGGGACTTGTGACCTCGAAGTAGCTAGAATTTTCAAAAGGCAATGGGAATCCGTTAAAACCATTTTACACCTTTAAGGAATAATATGATCAAGCCCTGGAGATAGGATTGGTTGGGTGAGGGACCTCAAGGCTGGGAGAGGACAGAGGATGAGAAGTAGAAAAGAGATGAAGCCCATTGATCAGAATAATTAGATTCTGTAGGATTAGGTGGGTATACAGTTAGTATAGGAGAAAGAAGAATCTGAGCTGACCTGGGTAACTGAGCAAATTTTAGGGTCATTCTTGGAGATAGTGACTATAGAAGAAGGAAGAGGTGTACAAGAAGGATAACAGGCTTACTTTTGTGCATTTGAAGTGGGAGGTTGTTGGAGGAAATCCACAGTGTCTCGTTGGCAATTATGGGTAAGGCTCCAGAGCTCAGGAGAGAAGGAAAGATTTGGAATTCATCTGTGTGCAGCTGGTGGTTGAAGTCATTGGAGTGGGTGAGATCACCCACATCAAGAAAAACAACTGTTATCTAAGTGATCCAGCTTCACACAGAGTAGATACAACAGTTCTTGGCACGTACAGCGGGCACACGACCAGGTACTTGTTCTGTCCTGGACGATGCACGGGCTCTAAGAATAAAATAACCCAGCATGGAACAGAGGAAAGGCAGTTGTTTTCTGTGCTCTTTCTCTCTCCACTGTAAGGTAATTTAACCATCAAGAAAACTCTTTGTAGCTTTAGTGCGATCTAATAAGAAATATGTGTTTCATACTCCAACTTTATTAAAATTGCATACTGGCAGTTTTGCTGAGGATGAAATAAATCTGAAGTCAAGTGAGTATGTTCGAAATACACATATGAAACCATTTGCTTTTTTTTTTGAACACCAATCTAATCGTGGGATAACCAGGATGTAGGTGTGCACACTGCCCAAATTAAGAATAATTTCCTCCACCTACAGTATAGAACTCTGCACATGGAAGTCTGCTCAATGTTATGTGTCAGCCCAGATAAAAGCGGAGTCTGGGGGAGAATGAATGCATGTATATGCATGGCTGAGTTCCTTTGCTGTCCACCCGAAACTATTCCAACACTGTTAATCAGTATGCGTGCGCACTACGTTGCCTCAGTTGTGTCCGACTCTTTGCAACCCCATGGACTTGGCCTGCCAGGCTCCTCTGCCCGTGGGGATTCTCCAGGCAAGAATACTGCATCTCTTGTGTCTCGTGCATTGGCAGACAGATTCTTTGCCACTAGCACCGACTGGGAACCGTTTAATCAGCTCTGCTGTCTGTGCAGTGCTTAGTCGCTTCAATCGTGTCTGACTCTTTGCGACCCTCTGGACTGCAGCTCACCAGCTCCTCCATCCATGGGGTTCCCTAGGCAAGAATACTGGAGTGGGTTGCCCTGCCATCCTCCTGGTTATCAGCTATACCCCAATACAAAATAAAACGTTTTTTTAAAAAGGAAAGAAACTCCTCTAGCCAAGGAAGATGGTTATTAAAGTCCACCTGAGTTCTTTACCTAGCCTCTAAGCTTTGGTATGCTGTAGGGTTTCACTGCCTTCTCATTCTGTAATTGCATCCTTTGAGACTCTCCTGCCTTTATTGTGATAATGCTGTCCACGTCTCTGTCCCTCGCACCTTTCAGATCTGTCCTCCACACAATTGCCAGCTGTGGTGATGTTGGCAAAACACATATTGGCCCCTGCTACCTTCCTGATTAAAACCCTTTAGCGTTTCTTGGTTCCTTTCAGACTAAAGCAAATACTGTTTAATTTTGGGAAAATGGATCCTTTATCAATGATGCTCTAATTCTTCAGCCTTATCTTTTTTCCTTCTTACTATTTGAGCTTTAAATTCTAGTAACACCCATTGCTTACAGTTACTCTTCACATATATGCATGTATGTATACTTTTTGGGGTCACCTGTCTTCACTCCTGCTGCTCCCTCTGTATGCAACTCTCTCCCTCCTCAGAAGGTGAGGTGTCTTGGCCCTGAATGAGTTACCTCTCTATTTTCTAATACTCTGTGCATATTGTTGTTACTTAACACATTGTTTCATAATTACCTGTTTATATGGCTGTTTCCTTCACTACCCCGGGAGCACCTTGCAGGTAGCGACTGTGTTGAATTCATCTTTGCATCATTAGTGACTAGCATATGCTCATAGAATGGTTAAACAAATAAGGGAGGAGTGAAGATCAAGGGAAAACTCACATGAAAAACATGTTTTTGTACTTCAGCTTAATTGTTTTAGCCACTTAGTAATTCCAGTTAACCACATGCAAATTTGTTACTGCTAAATTCTTTTTGTTACCAGTTCTAGTCAGATACTATCTGAAGTGGACATACCTTTACAGGATGTGCAGAGCTGTTTCCTTCCCTCAGGAACTCCTTCAGTTTTGGAGAAAAAAGTAGATTGGCTGTCTGCCCCAAGACGCACAGATAGCTGATCCCTTCTGCAAGTAAAAACATGCTATATTGGTGGTACTTCTTACTTTATCCTCCTGAAAAATTTCCTGAGGAAACGCCAACTGTTTACTTTCTAGTCTGATAGGATGGTCAAATAAGTTTTGCTTTTAACTCTTTTCTACCTACATGTTTATGGGACCTATATATGTTCTACCCACATATTTGATTAGGATGTACATGTCTATACAAAGAGACATATATCATATTTGTTTATAAAACCAAAGAGGGTTAACAGTCTTTTCCAGTACATTCAGTTCAGTTCAGTCGCTCAGTTGTGTCCGACTTTCGGTGAACCCATGAATCGCAGCACGCCAGGCCTCCCTGTCCATCACCATCTCCTGGAGTTCACTCAAACTCACGTCCATCGAGTCAGTGATGCCATCCAGCCATCTCATCCTCTGTCATCTCCTTCTCCTCTTGCCCCCAATCCCTCCCAGCATCAGAGTCTTTTCCAATGAGTCAACTCTTCGCATGAGGTGGCCAAAGTACTGGAGTTTCAGCTTTAGCATCATTCCTTCCAAAGAACACCCAGGGCTGATCTCCTTCAGAATGGACTGGTTGGATCTCCTTGCAGTCCAAGGGACTCTCAGGAGTCTTCTCCAACACCACAGTTCAAAAGCATCAATTCTTCAGCGCTCAGCTTTCTTCACAGTCCAACTCTCACATCCATACATGACTACTGGAAAAACCATAGCCTTGACTAGCCGGACCTTTGTTGGCAAAGTAATGTCTCTGCTTTTCAATATGCTATCTAGGTTAGTCATAACTTTTCTTCCGAGGAGTAAGCGTCTTTTAATTTCATGGCTGCAGTCACCATCTGTAGTGATTTTGGAGCCCCCCAAAATAAAGTCTGTCACTGTTTCCACTGTTTCCCCAGCTATTTCCCATGAAGTGATGGGACCGGATGCCATGATCTTAGTTTTCTGAATGTTGAGCTTTAAGCCAACTTTTTCACTCTTCTCTTTCACTTTCATCAAGAGGCTTTTTAGTTCCTCTTCACTTTCTGCCATAAGGGTGGTGTCATCTGCATATCTGAGGTTATTGATATTTCTCCCGGCAATCTTGATTCCAGCTTGTGCTTCTTCCAGCCCAGCATTTCTCATGATGTACTCTGCATATAAGTTAAATAAGCAGGGTGACAATATACAGCCTTGATGTACTCCTTTTCCTATTTGGAACCAGTCTGTTGTTCCATGTCCAATTCTAACTGTTGCTTCCTGACCTGCATATAGGTTTCTCAAGAGGCAGGTCAGGTGGTCTGGTATTCCCATCTCTTTCAGAATTTTCCAGTTTATTGTGATCCACATAGTCAAAGGCTTTGGCATAGTCAATAAAGCAGAAATAGATGTTTTTCTGGAACTCTCTTGCTTTTTCCATGATCCAGCGGATATTGGCAATTTGATCCAGTACATTAACTCCTGGTATTTTCTGATTTCTGTCAGTTGTGAATTTAATTGCTGCTAATGTAACAGGATGGAGAGACATAGTATTGTCTTACATTTTAAACTCATGTCCTACAAGAATCACTTTATGTTAGGGACTTCAGACAGCTAAGAGGCTCAGGCTGTTAGGAAGAAATAAGATGGGTTTACTGGAAGTATCATCTACATACTCTCACCAGGTACTTTTGGACTGGCTGGCTTTATCTATGCATGCATTTTTAATTATAGATATGTGCTACAGTACAAAGTAAGTCCTGTAAATAAAACAATACATCTCATGGATATATAATAAAGGAACTGCAATATCCAAGTTCCTTGCATATATTTGGGGGAAAAAAGTCTCTGCCATACACACTTGATGGCAACTTCAGATAGTTGGTGTTTTAGTCAAATTTCACACATATTATTTAGTCCAAGAGCCCAAATATTGACCTTGAAGTTTGCTTCCTAGATATAAATACAAAAAAAAAAAAGGTGGTTAACTGACCCGTGCCATCCCTCCTCAAATATAGGTGCATACAGATGCTGGCTGCTGAGTATAGCTCAGGACATACCTAGAGCCTGCAGACCCATCAGGGGGACACACTCTCACATCAGTATAGGCTTTGTGCTCCTCTATAACGAGGCTCCTTTCCTTAACTTCCTGAACCTCTGCTTATGAAAAGTTCCTAGCACGAGGAAAGGACAGATATCTCGATAGGCTATACAAAATACACACAAAACAGACCATGGAACAAAAGTCACTGGAGTTCATGTGACCAGTTTTTCAAGAAAGTTTTAAGGGGACTGTTATTCTAAGTTTCAATTAGTGCTGATCTCAGCTGTAATAATTTGCACTTCTATGTAATCTGTGTTTCAGTACACGTGTGGTTGACAGGAGCTGCCTAGATACATCAGGGTTTACATATCTGTCAGTAAATCAAAGCTTTAAATGTGAAGGGCAGTACCCAGGGGCTTTGTATGGGTGTGTAGCATCCTACAGTGGATTAAGGACCAACAGATCAATGGAGAATTACAGACATACCAAAAACAATCCCTCTGTCACAGGTATGCCCTAACTCTAGGATGGTAGAGGTCTGCAGGAAATCGTTGCCCATTTTTTATTTGCAGAGTATGGGGATCTAGAATCAGCAGAAGAAAGTCTCAGGGCATGATTGCAGTGAGGAGTATAGAACTTTTTAATTTGGCATTGCCTTTTAGGTGTTATTATGCGGGATGGAACGAAGCCACAAGCATTCTGAGTTAATTCATTATTAATAACCACATGGCTCTTGATATGATAGAAGTACTTCCCCAGATGTGCGCCTAATGTATCGGCAACACAGAAGCCAACAGGGGATTCAGAGAAAAAGGCCAAGACCTTGCTCAGTGCTGGATAAGTTGTGCCTCAGGGCATTTCTTCTCCTGCCCCTGTGCATTCCTGTCCGCCTTCTTAGGCACTTGGCAGGGCCATCGTGCTGGTCCCGGTGTATATGACAGAGCATTTCTGTGTGGGCATGGTAGAAGGCTGAGGGGTCTCCAAACAGATGCAGAGAGATTTCCTCTTATATCATGTCTTCTCTGGCCAGGTAAGTAAAGCTCAGTGATTAGGGAGTGACGGTCTTTCCTGCTGGCATCTGCACTGTTCTAAGGGAGGTTTTCTTCTAGGCCCCTCTGCAGGCAGTGAGGCAGCTTCTCTCCAGGCTTGTTTCTAACAGCCTCTCAGTTGCAAAAGCCCCAGTAATGTGCACTGAAGTTGAATAGCCAACATACTACCAGGATTTGGAAAACCATTCTGCAAATTGCTATCCGAGGCACATAAAACCTAGTACACAGTCTTTCTAGCTGTAGTGATCCAATAACCGATGTTTTTCTTGAAGTGAGAGTGATTGTCCTTTTCTTTCCATGGCATATGCTCCCACCTGCACTGCGAATTCCCTCACAGGGTGAGATGTAGCACTTTGTCAGAATTTCTGTTTACAGTCTAATTAATTTTGTGGAGGGCACCAAAGTTTCAAGAATGTGGTCATTTCAGTGCCATGGGAACTAAACAAATGTGATTTAGAGAAGCATCCGGATGGAAAATATTGCTGACATGGCAAGAGAACACAAGGGAATACTATCTCAGTACCTGGACTTGCTAGCATGTGAAGCATCAGATACTGCTTACTACCCAGTCACATGCATCAGATACAAATTGCTGCCTGGACTCACCAGCCAGTAAGGTGCTGGCCTCAAATCACTTGATTGCTGGCCTTAAAAGCCCAGCCTACTGGGAAATAATGCATGGATTTTTTTCCACCCCCCAAAGCCCATTCCAGTTATTGCATTTTTTTTTTCTCGGCTAGTCATAGTTCATTGTCATTTACTTAAATATCAGAAGCTCCACATTTAATAGAGACCCCAGGTATCAGGACTTATGACCCGTGTGTGAGGACACAAGCCTAAATATCTTGAACTCACTTGCTTTCTCAGAGCAACATTTATTATTACCTTTAGGCTCATTAAAGACTACTTCTAATAGAGCTCCTGAATATAGCTGTATTTAATTATTATTAACATCACTAGGTCAGTTTAATTCTGCCTGCAGTACATTTGGAGGAAGAGGAGGTGGGATCTATCTTAAAGATAGTAAGAGTTCCCCATGAACTTAGGAGTGCCATGCATGATTGTTAACTCTTTGCCTGCTGGGTTCAGGTTACAATTATAGACACAGAGTTGGTATCCTGAAATCTCAGTGTGACAGTTTCCCAACCTTGATGTTTCAGAATTCCAAGACATTTTAAAAATGTCTAAAAAATTCCAATGTTTTGTTTTATTGAGGTATAGTTGATGTATGTTATTATGTGAGCGTCAAGGGGTCAAAATAGTTTCACAATTTTTAAAGGTTATATTCCACTTGTAGTTATTATAAAATATTGGGTATGTTTCCTGTGTTGTGCTATATATCCTTGTGGCTTATTTATTTTATATATAGTAATTTGTCCCTCTTACTCCCCAACCCTTGTCTTGCAAGGAACTGGGAAAACAAGGCCAATTAGACACAGACTCTGCCTCCAACTGGAGAAGGGAATGGCAGCCCACTCCAGTATTCTTGCCTGGGGAATCCCATGGACAGAGAAGCTTGGCGGGTTTTAGTCCAGTCACATGACTGCGTGACTAACACACTGCCTCCAAAATGTAGTCTTTTAGGGGAGACAGTAGTAGATTTTCTTGAGGCGGATGAGGAGAAATGCAAGTGGAGCAGATGGAACAATATCTGAAATGGCGAGGAGGCATAGCACGGGGGTGTGTGAGGAACTACAAGCACCGCTGTGAGTGGAGAACAGAGCTGGGGATTACAGGACGTGAACTGGAGAGGTGGACAGGGGCCAGATTAGGGAGGCCTTTGGAAGCCTGGATGCAGATCTTGGGTTTTGTCCTGTCAGTGTGTAATAGTGAGCTATTCAAAGCATTCAGTTCAGTTCAGTCGCTCAGTCGTGTCCGACTCTTTGCGACCCCATGAATCGCAGCACGCCAGGCCTCCCTGTCCATCACCAACTCCCGGAATTCACCCAGACTCATGTCCATCGAGTCAGTGATGCCATCCATCCATCTCATCCTCTGGCATCCCCTTCTCCTCCTGCCCCCAATCCCTCCCAGCATCAGGGTCTTTTCCAATGAGTCAACTCTTCGCGTGAGGTGGCCAAAGTATTGGAGATTCAGCTTTAGCATCAGTCCTTCCAGTGAATACCCAGGACTGATCTCCTTTAGGATGGACTGGTTGGATGTCCTTGCAGTCCAAGGGATTCTCAAGAATCTTAGTGAGAGTGAAATTTATTCACATAATTCTTGAGCCATCCAGCAGAGGAAAAAAAATCTTTTGCTTCTTTATACATGTCTGGAGCTGCTGGGAAGCTACTGCAAACGTAGAATACGGTGAGGAGGTGAACTGTGGCAGCTGCAGTGGGTTGAGGAGAACAGGATGTGGTTGAGGAATGTCTGGGTCATACAGTGGAAATACTAGGATGATCTGATGGAGGTAGGGGGAAAGAATAATAAGCATGACTAATGGATTGTTTCTTCTGCCTTGATTAAATGGTTCTGACACCTACTCAGAAGGGAACATAGCACCCCCTGAGTGGTGCAGTGCATACCTGTACAAACAGCCTGAGAGCCAGGCTGCAGATGAGGCTCCGAACTTTCTAGCAGTCAAAGCATGGAGAAAAACACAGTCAGCTACAAGAGGCACATTATTCAAAGGTGTATTTAAGGGACTATATCTGATAGACAGAGTGAATGATGAACTATGGATGGAGGTTCGTGACATTGTATAGGAGACAGGGATCAAGACCATCCCTAAGAAAAAAAATGCAAAAAAAGCAAAATGGCTGTCTGAGGAGGCCTTACAAATAGCTGTGAAAAGAAGAGAAGTGAAAAGCAAAGGAGAAAAGGAAAGATATAAGCATCTGAATGCAGAGTTCCAAAGAATAGCAAAGAGAGATAAGAAAGCCTTCCTCAGTGATCAGTGCAAAGAAATAGAGGAAAACAATAAAATGGGAAAACCCAGAGATCTCTGCAAGAAAATTAGAGATACCAAGGGAACATTTCATGCAAAGATGGGCACAATAAAGGACATAAATGGTATGGACTTAATAGAAGCAGAAGATATTAAGAAAAGGTGGCAAGAATACACAGAATAACTGTACAAAAAAGATCTTCATGACCCAGATAATGATGATGGTGTGATCACTCACCTAGAGCCAGACATCCTGGAATATGAAGTCAAGTGGGCCTTAGGAAGCATCACTATGAACAAAGCTAGTTGAGGTGATGGAATTCCAGTTGAGCTATTTCAAATCCTAAAAGATGATGCTTTGAAAGTGCTGCACTCAATATGCCAGCACATTTGGAAAACTCAACAGTGGCCACAGGACCAAAAAATGTCAGTTTTCATTCCAATCCCAAGGAAAGGCAATGCCAAAGAATGCTCAAACTACTGCACAATTGCACTCATCTCACACGCTATTAAAGTAATGCTCAAAATTCTCCAAGCCAGGCTTCAGCAATATGTGAACCGTGAATTTCTAGATGTTCAAGCTGGTTTTAGCAAAAGCAGAGGAACCAGAGATCAAATTGCCAACATGCACTGGATCATGGAAAAAGCAAGAGAGTTCCAGAAAAACATCTATTTCTGCTTTATTGACTATGCCAAAGCCTTTGACTGTATAGACCACAATAAACTGTGGAAAATTCTGAAAGAGATGGGTATACCAGACCACCTGACCTGCCTCTTGAGAAACCTGTATGTGCAGGTCAGGAAGCAACAGAACCGGACATGGAACAACAGACTGGTTCCAAATAGGATAAGGAGTACAGCAAGGCTGTTTATTGTCACTCTGCTTATTTAACTTATATGCAGAGTAGATCATGAGGAATGCTGGGCTGGAAGAAGCACAGCTGGAATCAAGATTGCCGGGAGAAATATCAATAACCTCAGATATGCAGATGACACCTCCCTTATGGCAGAAAGTGAAGAAGAACTAAAAAGCCTCTTGATGAAGTGAAAGTGGAGAGTGAAAAAGTTGGCTTGAAGCTCAACATTCAGAAAACGAAGATCATGGCATCTGGTCCCATCACTTCATGGGAAATAGATGGGGAAACAGTGGAAACAGTGACAGACTTTATTTTTCTGGGCTCCAAAATCACTTCAGATGGTTATTGCAGCCATGAAATTAAAAGACGCTTCTTCCTTGGAAGGGAAGTTATGAGCAACCTAGACAGCATATTAAAAAGCAGAGACATTACTTTGTCAACAAAAGTCTGTCTAGTCAAAGCTATGGTTTTTCCAGTAGTCATGTATGGATGTGAGAGTTGGACTATAAAGAAAGCTGAGGACCAAAGAATTGATGCTTTTGAACTGTGGTGTTGGAGAAGACTCTTGAGAGTCCCTTGGACTCCAAGGAGTTCCAACCAGTCCATCCTAAAGGAGATCAGTCCTGGGTGTTCATTGGAAGGACTGATGCTGAAGCTGAAACTCCAATACTTGGCCATCTGATGTGAAAAGCTGACTTATTTGAAAAGACCCTGATGCTGGGAAAGATTGAAGGTGGGAGGAGAAGGGGACAACAGAGGATGAGATGGCTGGATGGCATCACTGACTCGATGGACATGAGTTTGGGTGAACTCCGGGAGTTGGTGATGTACAGGGGGGCCTGGCGTGCTGTGGTTCATGGGGTCGCAAAGAGTCAGACATGACTGAGTGACTGAACTAACCGAATAAGACAAAAACTCTAAGATGCTATAAGTTATAAACTGTAATAAAGGTTGTGGTGGTGGTGGTTTAGTCACTAAGTTGTGTCCAACTCTTATGACCCCATGGACTGTAGCCTGCCAGGCTCTGCTGTCCATGGGATTCTCCAGGCAAGAATACTGAAGTGGGTTGCCATTTCCTTTTCCAGTAATAAAGGTAAATTATTACTATTATAGTCCAAATATGCCTTTCACTAGAGGAGCCACAGTGCTGTCTTCCAGCTCTCCTAAGTCTGCCAAAGCCCAGCAGCAGAGTCTGCTTCCCCACACATCTGTCCATAGTAGTAAGTAAGAATGCACTGCCCTCCGGGGGGCCCACTTAGCAGGCAGACACAGAAGCAGCAGGGACTCATCGTCTGTTAGCCCCCACCTGGCCAATCCCAGTCCATAGATTGACACCTCTTTCTTAGAGGAGTACTTAGGGAGACATCATCTCTATTTAATTCTCTTCCTGGAGTCTTCTCCTTCTTTCCCCTTCAGCAAAACACAAAACCTCCTCTAGTCCTGTGTCACCAGTTTGTCCAACATGCACAGCCTTGCCTGGACCCTAGCAGGTGCTGGGCGGAGGAGCATTCCTGCCACAGATATTTTCTGCATTTAAACAAAATTCCAAGATTTGACATTATTTAGACCTTTACTCTTATTTTTCCAACTCATAGTGGCTGCTGATTCTCTTCAGTTTATACTAGAGCCAAAATATAAAATGTTGGAACCAGGAACGATCCTAAAATTACCTTGGCCAATCTTGTCCTTTTTCAGATGAGGAAACTGAAGTGCAGAAAAGTAAAGCTATGCAACCAGGTGGTGTCTGAGAAGAGTCTAGACTCAAGTGCCCTGACTCTCAGACAGTATTTTTCTATCACCAAGCTGCTTCCCAGAACCTTCTTGAAATTGCACAAGAGAGATAGAGGGGAGGGGAAGGGAGAGGGAGAGGGAGAGGAAGGGGGAAACAGAAAGTGTGTCGTTGATTAGCATTCTGTACTAGAAAAGTAGATTTGTCCAAAAAATATATATCTTTTGCATTTTGGACATTCTAGTCGTATAGCTGCAAGATAGTACTATTAATATATTATGTCTCTATGAATGTAGAGACTTGACTCTGCATTATGATACGTACTGGTGGCCATGCTGACCCAGGGTTGCTTTTAATGATGTTATTCTAAGGTTTGTTTTTTTTCTAAAAATGGTTGAAGAGTTAACAGTCATGACAGAACTTTGGAAAATGATGGATGTTTAATGTTCCATGGATGACTGAGAATTTGCAAAGGCTGTTGCTGCTACAAGATATCTAGTAGCTGCTGTTAGTTTTACATATATATTCTATGGATATAATTTGAGTTTTTGGAAAATTTAGTTTTGCTATCCATCTTGAAAAAAAAAGCATTCTGCTTATATGTCTTGTGCTGGTATTATATAGAAATTGGTCAGGAAACTCTATTGATCTAGAAATATTAAACTTTCCCCCCATTTCAAACTTCATAATGCTCTGTGTTAAAAATGTATACGGGCTGATTACAGAAAAGGAGAAACTATTCTCTTATTTAAAAAGCATTTGTGCTTGGATCTCAACCTGAGAGAAGGAGGGCGTCTGCTGGGAGCTCAGGATCTGCAGAGGCTGGGCTGCCCGACTGCCATGACAGGAGATTTGCTAGGCAACCAGAGCGAGCTTTCAAACAAGCCTGGATATTCCTGCCTGGCCAGCCGCCATCTTCCCAGAAGACAAGTAGGCACAGTAAATTAGTAATTGCTGATGTGTTACCCTTTAAGAAGTGTTGATATTTTATGGCAAGAGGTTTGTTTGTTCAGAACTAATCAGTCCATGTAAGGCTTTATTTTCTAATTGGTCAGGATCAAAACTTATAAAAAGCCTTTGAAAAACAGGCATTGGTGATTACACTATAGGAAAAAAAAAAACACTTCTAACTTATGATGAAGTCAGAAGTGTTGACCTTTGTGAAAGCTTGCCAACCTACATATAAATTTGTGTGGGAAGAAATACATTTAAAATATGTCCTTCTAGAGTAAACTAAAAAAAGCTTCTCCAAGCAAGAAGAAAACAGATGGCATAGGTCTTATCAGGTCATAACTGATACTTTGAGACTTGAAAATCCAGACTAGTTCCAGACATCCAAATGTGTGCAGTGACATTTCTTTAGAAAGATTAGGCATTACTCAAAAAGTTTCAGGTTATTCCCACATAGATACAAAAGGATGTTTTTTTTTTTGTCTTTAACCTTTTTTAATTTGTTCCTTTATCTTATAAACGTCTGGCGAAGAGGATTAAGCCTATTAAAGTGAGCCAAGATGCTTAAACCTAATCACTCTGGGATACTGTGAGTCAAAGTCCGCTTATGTTGTATTTTTGTTTTTATATACTTATACATAAATACCTACATAGTATATTGTAAAGCAACTTTGAAAACCCTGGATAATGAGCTGTTTCTTGTTCATGAATTAAACATTGCACAGCAATGTGCTCTTGTCCTACACTGTACCTGCCTATCGCACTTCTAACGTTGTAATAAAAACACTCATTAAATTAACAGTTTTCCATAGAAGATAGTAAGCTCTGAGGAAGGAATCATGTCTATCTTATTCACTGTTTCTTTGCCAGCACTTAGGAAAGAACCTGGTCCCTGGCTATATAAAGAAAAAAAAAGTGAAAGGTAGGGATAAAGAGAAAGGAAAAAAGAAAGAGAGGAAGAATAGAAAGGATGAAAGAAAAGAGGGAAAGAGGGAAGGATGGAGCGGAAGAGGAAGGAGAGAGGAAAGGGAAAAGAAAGAGTGATCAGAAGCAAAAAATAAAGCCGGTTGAATAAGTTCTGGAGTGTAATGCACAGCATGGTGACTATAGCTAACAATACTGTATCATGTATATGAAAGTGGCCACAAGAGTAAGATCTTAAAACTTCTCGCCACAAGAAAAATCAGTCTGTAACTTTGTGAGGTGATGAATATGAGCTCAACTTATTGTGGTGATTGTTTCACGATATATACATGTATCAAATCATTGTGTTGTACACCTAAAACCAATACAATGCTATATGTCAATTATATCTCAAAAAAACTGGAGGAAAAAAATAGATGCATATTGGAAAAAAAAGTCAGTTGAATGCTATTTTTTATTTGTCATAAAAATATAAACTGGACAGTTTTTTGGGTCTTTCAAAAATCAAGATTAATGTTTTTGCTTGAGTAACTGAGTCATTTATATTTTTAAATTTATATCAACATAAAGAATTCAGACTGTCCTTTTAGAAAATCAAATGTATCTTAAAGTTAAAATCAAGAGGTTTCTTATCTCACTTTGGCTAATAATATAGTAAAAGAAATATATTTTGTTAATTTCCCCAGTAGAGGAGAGCTGGCTTTTATTTTTTTTATTATTTTATTTTATTTTTTAACTTTACAATATTGTATTGGTTTTGCCGTATATCAACATGAATCCACCACAGGTATACACATGTTCCCCATCCTGAACCCTCCTCCCTCCTCCCTCCCTGTACCATCCTTCTGGGTTGTCCCAGTGCACCAGCCCCAAGCATCCAGTATCGTGCATCAAACCTGGACTGGCGACTCGTTTCATATATGATATTATACATGTTTCAATCTCACCCTCTCCCTCTCCCACAGAGTCCACGACATGGAAGCAACCTAAATGTCCATCAGCAGATGAATGGATAAGAAAGCTGTGGTACATATACATAATGGAGTATTACTCAGCCATTAAAAAGAATACATTTGAATCAGTTCTAATGAGGTAGATGAAACTGGAGCCTATTATACAGAGTGAAGTAAGCCAGAAAGAAAAACACCAATACAGTATACTAATGCATATATATGGAATTTAGAAAGATGGTAACAATAACCGTGTATACGAGACAGCAAAAGAGACACTGATATATAGAACAGTTTTTTGGCTTTTAATTTTTAATAGAACAATGCATACCTCATTTCTTCCTCTTGAATCCTACCTCTCACTTTAGATAAATGATTTTTTAAGATCCTCATTTTTTGTGTGTGTATGTGTATAGAATCCTTCAGTTATCTCCCAAGAGCCTACAAAATTGCAATAACTTAATTAACTATGATGGAAACTTCCCAAAAAGTATACATGAGCTTTTTAAACAAAAATATATAGTGATTATCATAATGAGTAGATTTATCTGGCTTAAGTCAGATTCCATTCATTAGAACCCCCCAGCCCATGATTTATCAATATGTATATTTTGTTTCTGATTTATTTTTTCTTCATTCTGCTCATAGAAGAAAAAAATCAAATGACTAAGAAAGTAAGTGGATGGTATTAATTTACTAAACAGAAATTACCTCTTCAGTGTTCTGTTGTTGGAATAGATATTTATGATGATAATCCTTTAGATTAACGTTCATAATAATGACTCTGTAGGGCTGTAGCTAAGAATTTAGAGAACCAGTTATGTGTATAACATTTTATTAGGCATTCAGAGAAAATAAAGATGGGACATAACCGTGATAACTAATTAAACATTTGCTAAGCATTTATCATGCACTAGGTGCGATACTATTTTCTGCATCGTATCATTTATTTCACAAAGAAGCCCTGTGAGGAAGATAATACGTCCCCCCCGCCCATTTTACCTGTCTAGAAACTAACAGAGGAACCACGTAACTTGGAAAAGGTCACATAGGTGGGGTTTTAACATAAATTTTATCTTGAGCTCTTCATCAGTTGTACTAGTCGTCATATTTTAGTACCTTCTTGTCTTCCCCATTGTTCCCTTCCCACTTCTACTCTTCAACTGTTATGCACACTTCCATTAAAGCATTCGTGTATTGTACAGAATAATTCATAAATTAAAAAAAAGAAGTTTCCCTTTTTTACTGAAATACAAGCTCCTTGATGTCATGGTACAGGACCTTTTCATATTTGTGCCTGTTATCTAGTAGGAATTCAGCAAATATTTGCCAAATAAATAAATGGTTATATCTGGGTCTGTCACCTTTGTTAGATTATGACTACCTTGAGGATAAGGAATATCTGCCTTGTGAATTCTTTACCCATGACAATGACTCAAAGTAATATTTTCTAAGTTGGATTAAGAGTTAAAATGAGTGCTATATTCAATAAATATTTAATTATTATACAGTTTATTAAGTTATATCTATGAAGTCATGTTAACTAAGATATGAGAATACCATCACATCTTACATAGATGTTCAATTTATAGGGCCTTCCAATTTTAAAAGAACATTGTTGGGTTATTACAGTAAATCTGAGAAATTAGGGATTCATAAGTAGGTACATTGGCTATTGAAAAGTTTGTGACTTGTCTGCATTTATAGAGCTTTCAGTAGCAGAGCTGGGATGAGAACATAGGCCTTCTGCTTACTAGTTTGGGTCCTTGCTATGGTATTAAACTATTACACAGCTGACATTTCAGTTTATGAGAATTATCAGCTCCTTAAGTTGAAGGACTCTATAGGATTGTACATTAGGTCATTAGGTTACTCCTGTTTTTAATATTTATTGAGCACTTACAAAATAGTAGGCTCCTTTGGAAAAATTTTATATATCAATGCCATATTCCCAGGAAGGTTGACTCTCTCTGGAAGAAAGAAAAAAAAGCAATCCTATATTGAAATGAATTGATATCACTTATTTTCTCTATAATCTAAACTGTAGGCAGAATTCAGCTCTGCTACACAGATCAGAAATAGCTGGGAGTGAGGCATAGCAAATTCTGAGAGCAAATCAGTAGGATGCCAGATTCTCAGAAACCAGCTCCACACCCAGTTCATTACTATCCACCTGTATCCAATGGATCTCTTTCCATTTCTTTGGCTCATTGAATCAAGAGTTCTTTGCTTGGGATTGCCAAAAAATGCCTCAGACATTTATGGGATGTCTACACAAAAAAGGTCTTAATGACTTGGATAACACATGATGTGATCACTCACCTAGAGCCAGATATCCTAGAGTGAAGTCAAGTCGGCCTTAGGAAGCATTACTATGAACAAAGCTAGTGGAAGTGATGGAATTCCAGCTGAACTATTTCAAATCCTAAAAGATGATGCTGTTAAAGTGCTGCATTCAATATGTCAGGTAATTTGGAAAACTCACCAATGGCTACAGGATTGGAAAAGGTCTGTTTTTATTCCAATCCCAAAAAAGGGTGATGCCAAAGAATGTTCAAAATACCTTACAATTGAGCTGATTTCACATGCTAGCAAGGTAATGCTCAAAATCCTCCAAGCTAGGCTTCAACAGTTCGTGAAAGGAGAAATTCCAGATGTACAACCTGGATTTCGAAAAGGCAGAGGAAGCAGAGATCAAATTGCCAACATCCACTGGATCACAGAAAAAGCAAGGGAGTTCCAGAAAAACACCTACTTCTGCTTCACTGACTATGCTGAAGCCTTTGACTGTGTGGATCACAACAAACTGTGGAAATTTCTTAAAGAGATGGGAATACCATACTACCTTACCTGTCTCCTGATAAACTTGTATGCAGGTCAAGAAGCAACAGTTAAAACTGGACATGGAACAACGGACTGATTCAAAATTGGGAAAAGAGTATTTCAAGACTGTATATTGTCTCCCCGCTTATTTAACTTATATGGAGAGCATCATGCAAAATACTGGGCTGGATGAAGCACATGCTGGAATCATGATTTCTGGGAGAAATATTAACAACCTCAGATATATAGATGATACCACTCTAATGGCAGAAAGTGAAGAGGAACTAAAGAGCCTCTTGATGAAGATGAAAGAGGAGAATGTAAAAGCTGGCTTAAAACTCAACATTCAGAAAACTAAGATCATGACATCTGGTCCCATCACTTCATGGCAAATCAGTTCAATTCAGTTCAGTCTCTCAGTTGTGTCCGACTCTTCACAACCCCAAGGACTGCAGCATGCCAGGCTTCCCTGTCCATCACTAACTCCCAGAGCTTGCTCAAACTCATGTCCATCGAGCCAGTGATGCCATCCAACCATCTCATCCTCTATCATCCCCTTCCCCTGCCTTCAATCTTTCCCAGAATCAGGGTTTTTTCTAGTGAGTCAAGTCTTCACATCAGGGGGCCAAAGAAAATAGATGGCAAATAGATGGGGAAAATGTGGAAACAGTGACAGATTTTATTTTGGGGGCTCCCAAATCACTGAGCATGGTGACTGCAGTTATGAAATTAAAAGACACTTGCTTCTTGGAAGAAAAGTTATGACAAACCTAGAAAATGTATCAGAAAGCAGAGACATCATTTTGTTGACAAAGGTCTGTATAGTCAAAGCTTTGGTTTTCCCAGTAGTCATATATGGATGTGAGTGTTGGACCATAAAGAAGGCTGAGCACCAAAGAATTGATGCTTTTGAACTGTGGTGCTGGAGAAGACTGTTGAGAATCCCATGGACTGTATGGAGATCAAACCTGTCAATCCTAAAGGAAGTCAGTCCTGAATATTCATTGGAAGGACCGATGTTGAAGTGAAACTCCAATACTTTGACCACTTGATGTGAAGAGATAACTCACTGAAAAAGACCTTGATAGGAAAGATTGAGGGCAGGAGGAGAGGAGGGTGACAAAGAATGAGATGGTTGTATGGCATCACTGACTCAATGGACATGGATTTGAGCAAACTCTGGGAGACAATGGAAGACAGGGGATCCTGTGTGCTGCAGTCCATGGGGTTGCAAAGGTTCAGACACGACTTAGTGACTGAAACAAAAACAACTGGCATCAATAAGGGTCAATTTTATGCATAATTTAAAGATCAGCAAATATTTGTTTATCTCCTGGTTGAAAACTCTTTACTACAGCAGTCATTAATTTGAATTCTACAAATACAAGTTTGTTTTTTTCCGCTGAATTAAACACTTCTTACTACCCAAACTTTCAGCATGCTTTTAAACTGTTTCTTTTGCCCATTTTGGAAGGTGTCCATCACACTGCACAGTGAAGCATAAGCAGTGTGCCAGCTGCTCTAAACCATTTGATTCTGGCTCTCCACAGCCTTGTAATCTCTTTCTTCAGCAGGTATTTTCGTTCTGACCAAAATGGTAAAACTTCCAAAAAGACTTCTAATAATAGCGCTTTCAACTATTTATAAGAGTTTCCACTTCAAAGATCCCATGACGTTTGAAAATACATGAGAGTGTTTTCGTTGACCTACCTGTATTCTGAGATAGAGGCAGTGCTGACCTCACAAGGAAGAAGGCAGCGCTTAGTGTGAGATTCAAAGGAATATTCTAGTTTAGGAAAAACAAGTGCTCTGAAAAGCTTCCTGTCCTGCCATCAGAAACAGAGCAGAGTTTTGAGCTTGTATCTAACTGGATATCGTTAATAAAATAAAAAATGTTATCCTTTGAGAGCAAGCATCTTGAAGCAATTGATCAGTTGAAAAATTTAAACTTTAGCCAACAAATTGCCAGATTTCTGGTACTATTGATACTCAATTACTTTATCCTGGCTCATGGATAAGATTTCCAAGAAATCTTCATGGAAACTGGGCACAGACCCTATTTAGGTTAAGTGCTTGCCATAAAGTGGTGTTTCCTGTGTCAACATTAACTTGCAATGTGAGAGCACCTATATAAGAATTTCAGTTCAGTTCAGTCGCTCAGTCGTGTCTGACTCTTTGCGACCCCATGAATCGCAGCACGCCAGGCCTCCCTGTCCATCACAAACTCCCGGAGTTCACTCAGACTCACGTCCATTGAGTCAGTGATGCCATCCAGCCATCTCATTCTCTGTTGTTCCCTTCTCCTCCTGCCCCCAATCCCTCCCAGCATCAGAGTCTTTTCCAATGAGTCAACTCTTCGCATGAGGTGGCCAAACTACTGGAGTTTTGGCTTTAGCATCATTCCCTCCAAAGAAATCCCAGGGCTGATCTCCTTCAGAATGGACTGGTTGGATCTCCTTGCAGTCCAAGGGACTCTCAGGAGTCTTCTCCAACACCACTGTTCAAAAGCATCAATTCTTCGGTGCTCAGCTTTCTTCACAGTCCAACTCTTACATCCATACATGACCACTGGAAAAACCATAGTCTTGACTAGACGGACCTTTGTTGGCAAAGTAATGTCTCTGCTTTTGAATATGCTATCTAGGTTGGTCATAACTTTCCTTCCAAGGAGTAAGCGTCTTTTAATTTCATGGCTAAAGTCACCATCTGCAGTGATTTTGGAGCCCCCAAAAATAAAGTCTGACATGTTTCCACTGTTTCCCCATCTATTTCCCATGAAGTGATGGGACCAGATGCCATGATCTTCGTTTTCTGAATGTTGAGCTTTAAGCCAACTTTTTCACTCTCCACTTTCACTTTCATCAAGAGGCTTTTGAGTTCCTCTTCACTTTCTGCCATAAGGGTGGTGTCATCTGCATGTCTGAGGTTATTGATATTTCTCCCGGCAATCTTGATTCCAGCTTGTGTTTCTTCCAGTCCAGCGTTTCTCATGATGTACTCTGCATAGAAGTTAAATAAGCAGGGTGACAATATACAGCCTTGACGTACTCCTTTTCCTATTTGGAACCAGTCTGTTGTTTCATGTCCAGTTCTAACTGTTGCTTCCTGACCTGCATACAGGTTCCTCAAGAGGCAGGTCAGGTGGTCTGGTATACCCACCTCTTTCAGAATTTTCCACAGTTTATTGTGAGCCACACAGTCAAAGGCTTTGGCATAGTCAATAAAGCAGAAATAGATGTTTTTCTGGAACTCTCTTGCTTTTTCCATGATCCACCAGATGTTGGCAATTTGATCTCTGGTTCCTCTGCCTTTTCTAAAACCAGCTTGAACATCAGGAGGTTCACGGTTCACATATTGCTGAAGGCTGGCTTGGAGAATTTTGAGCATTAATTTACTAGAGTGTGAGATGAGTGCAATTGTGCACTAGTTTGAGCATTCGTTGGCATTGCCTTTATTTGGGATTGGAATGAAAACTGACCTTTTCCAGTCCTGTGACCACTGCTGAGTTTTCCAAATGTGCTGGCATATTGAGTGCAGTACTTTCACAGCATCATCTTTCAGGATTTGAAATAGCTCAACTGGAATTCCATCACCTCCACTAGCTTTGTTCGTAGTGATGCTTTCTAAGGCCCACTTGGCTTCACATTCCAGGATGTCTGGCTCTAGGTCAGTGATCACACTATTGTGATTATCTGGGTCGTGAATATCTTTTTTGTACAGTTCTTCTGTGTATTCTTGCCACCTCTTCTAAATACCTTCTGCTTCTGTTAGGTCCATACCATTTCTGTCCTTTATCGAGCCCATCTTTGCATGAAATGTTCCCTTGGTATCTCTAATTTTCTTGAAGAGATCTCTAGTCTTTACCATTCTGTTGTTTTCCTCTATTTCTTTGCATTGATCACTGAGGAAGGCTTTCTTATCTCTTCTTGCTATTCTTTGGAGCTCTGCATTCAGATGCTTATATCTTTCCTTTTCTCCTTTGTTTTTTGCTTCTCTTCTTTTCACAGCTATTTGTAAGGCCTCCCCAGACAGCCATTTTGCTTTTTTGCATTTCTTTTCCATGGGGATGGTCTTGATCCCTGTCTCACGAACCTCATTCCATAGTTCATCAGGCACTCTATCTATATAAGAATTTGCTCTCTGCAATTTAAAATCTGAAGTGGTGAATAACCATTGCTAATGAGAGTAACAGGCAGGTTATTGGTAGTTCATTGGCATCATCATGGGAAGAAGTTCCCCTCTTTCTACAGTGTCCCTTACAAATTTTCCAAGGGCCAGGTTGTGTTATCTCTGCAACATTTCTCACATCTCCATGTTACAAGGAGTCTCGTTAATGAGTCATGTATCATACGCTCTACCCTGAAAATTCACAATTTTTTCACAGCCCACACTTGCTAAAATTCATTTTCCTAAGAGGGAGTAAAAGAATATAAAAATAATTTTCAAGGGAAAGAGACAAGTGAAAATATTTTATCTCAATACTGGAAAAGAAAGTAAATTTTGGAGTTTTTGGAATTCTTTGAATTCAAACTCAAAGGAAAGCTTAGCTTCCTTTACCAATATGCCAACAAAACAATATTTTTTATAGGTTTCCAGAGTCAGAATGTGCCAAGTTCAATAAAAGAGGAACAAGGTAGAATCTTTAAGCAGTGCTATGTAGGGTAGTGCATCATGGAGTTTTTATTGTGGTGCTATACATAGGAAATGAAAGTGTTTTCATTGCATTTTGGGTGAACAGACAAGGTTGCTTCTGGCCTTAGGCTTCTGATCTAGGGTCTGGGTCTGTCTGGGTTCTGCATAGCTGCACAGAGGATTGAAGGAAAAAAATCAGTATCTTAACACTTTAATGGACCACAAACCAGCAGGTGGGAAGCAAGGTGATGGTAACATTTGGCTTTAGTGTATGACTGTGGTTTCATTTTTCAATTTACATATAGACACAGGTAAGTAGAGGACAGTAAAATTTGAACCCATTGAGGATGACCTACTGATACGGAAATCAAAAGCCATATTCTATAAAATCAAAATATGAAAGATTAGAAAACATCATGCAAAATAGTTTAAGGTTCTTACTGTTCTACGTGTTGAGACATTATCAAAACTTTAAGTAAACCAAGAAACTATTTAAGCATTTAATATCAGTTCACAAGGTCATCAACCCATAAGTTCAGTTCAGTTCAGTTCAGTCGCTCAGTCATGTCTGACTCTTTGTGACCCCATGAATCGCAACACTCCAGGCCTCCCTGTCCATCACCAACTCCCGGAGTTCACTCAGACTCACATCCATCGAGTCAGTGATGCCGTTAACCCATAGGATGTCTAAATTGATTGTAACTGCGTTTTTCATTGACAGTAGCCCTGCATGGAGGAAGAAGGATTAAGTTTAGGCAAGTAGGAGGAAAAGTTTTCTGTAAGACTGCTTTAGATCTGTTTTAAATCCTTAGTAAATATTTAGTTGCAGTGTTGATTAACATAGTTTGTCCCAAAAGAGATACTGGTGGTTACAGAGGCCAAATTTTCACATAAATTGAGTTTATATGATTCAGAGATTAGGATTAAGAGATCTCTTGGTTTTTAAGTGGATCCCTGCATACAAAATGCAGCTTGTCTCTTTTTTACTATGTTTCTGAGAATGGATGACTTTACACATATTTGGATAAGAATTGGAGTTAGGTATCATTCGGAGAAGACAATGGCACTCCACTCCAGTACTCTTGCCTGGAGAATCCCATGGACAGAGGAGCCTGGTGGGCTGCAGTCCATGGGGTCGTGAAGAGTTGGATGCGACTGAGCGGCTTCACTTTCACTTTTCACTTTCATGCATTGGAGAAGGAAATGGCAACCCACTCCAGTGTTCTTGCCTGGAGAATCCCAGGGATGGGGGAGCCTGGTGGGCTGCCGTCTCTGGGGTCGCACAGAGTTGGACACGACTGAAGCAACTTAGCAGCAGCAGCAGCAGCAGCAGCAGCATTTGTTTACATGTATAGAAAACACACTCAAACTGCCTAAACCAAAAATAAACTTCACTGGCTCATGCAATTGAAAAGTCCACGTGATTGAAAAGCTGAGAAAGGCAGCTTTAGATCTGCTGATGTCCATAACTTGACTAGGTCTGGGTCCTTCTGTCTCCAGTTCTTTGCTTGATTTCCTTGTTTCTTCATTCTGTATAAGATCTCCCCTGTGATCCTAAGATGACGGCCAGTTATGGCAGAAGCCACATGCCTCTTATCTATAACTGGTGGGAATAAACCATACTAGTCCCAGAATTCCCAAGAAATGACCCAGTCACTGTAGCCAGAGAAATAAAATGCACTCATTCCTTAGTGTAGCTTCAAGGTCCTCCCAACCCCCAGTGTGATGCCAATGAACTACCCAAAGCACCAGATGGAAACCTGTGACTGTTAGAATGGTGAGAATGGGGGCTACAGACATTACTAGTTACATAGAGAATCTTAGGAATAGAAGGAGACTTAGAATCCAAACTGGACTTTCTTTTTTTTTTTTAAATTTATTTTTTAACTCGACAATATTATATTGGTTTTGCCATATATCACAATATTGCCAGACAACCAATGTAGTCAAACAAACTGACAGAACTTTACAAAACACTGATGCCAAAAACAGTCATTTAGTGTCTGTTGTGACAGTGACACCACAGCCTGGGTGACTTTTGAACAGTTCCACTGGGAAAGGCCTTCTCTACATTGAGCATAAATTTGCTTCCTTATCCACTGAGACTTGTTTTACTCTTGTGACCACATGACAGGTTTTCTAGTATATATTAAGATAGTTAAGATAGTCATTAGAGAAGGCGATGGCAACCCACTCCGGTGTTCTTGCCTGGAAAATCCCATGGATGGAGGAGCCTGGTGGCCTGCAGCCCATGGGGTCGCTAAGAGTCGGACACGACTGAGTGATTTCACTTTCACTTTTCACTTTCATCATTGGAGAAGGAAATGGCAACCCACTCCAGTGTTCTTGCCTGGAGAATCCCAGGGATGGGGGAGCCTGGTGGGCTGCCATCTATGGGATCGCACAGAGTCAGACACGACTGAAGCGACTTAGCAGCAGCTGCAGCAAGATAGTCATTCTTAGTCTCCCTTTTCCAGGCTCAACATCTCCCATTCTCTCCAAAGTTATTGATGTTGACAGATTCAAAACACCCTCACTGTTTTGACTTTTCTTCTTTATATGAATTCTGGCTAGGCAATTCCATACTCAGGTTTTCAGTTCCATATACTGACAAAGAGACTGTCCACAGGGCCATTGGGAAGTGGTTTATCGCCATATGTAGAAAGATGCTGAGGAAAAGAAGACTAAATCTTGCAGAGAATCACCTAAGTAGCAGTCTGTAGAATCAATCTCAGAACTTAAACTAAAATACCTGCAGAATGTGGGCAAAAAATATGTCTTAGAACATGATTCCTCTAATCTCCAACCATTGATATTGGGCCTAATTACTTATTTCTGTTGTTATAGACTTGAATTATTAGTATTCTAATAAATAAGTGCCTAATAATAGATCGCATTAATATATATTTATTTTGTGATTTATTATATATATATTTTTTATATTTGTATATAATAGTATGTGCTTGGTTGCTCAGGTGTGTCCTGGTTGCTCAGGCGTGTCCAATTCTTTGCGATCCCATGAACTGTAGCCCACCAGGCTGCTCTGTCCGTGGGATTTTCCAGGCAAGAGTACAGGAGTGGGTTGCCATTTCTTTCTCCAATATAATAGTATATATATATATATACACACACACACATATAACATATACTATTTTGTTTTTACAGATAATTCTTTTTATTGTCCCATAAAAGTTAATGAGAAAGTATTACATCAACGTGCCTTTGGATTCTGTCATTTGAAATATGAATTCTGTCCTAACTATTAATGTTCTCCAACACAGTGACAACCCCCAGGATCTGCAACTTGAAGCATTTGTAAGGGAAATGTAACAGCTGTTCCTTAGCGGTAGATAGCTTTCTCCCACCTCTTTGTCTACCTCTCCCACCTAGAAACACCAAGAAAATTTAGTTACACTTACAACCTAATACCACTAACCAATAACTGTTACATCCATGGTTATCCTTTCATAAAATATTTGCACTGGTATTATCTCTGAAAAGGGCTGGTCTCCATCAGACACAACAGAAGTGGGAAGGAGTTGAGCACTGACTTAAGGAAAGCCTCTGATGAGCTTTCTAGAGGTTTCTCTTTAATCCACTACCAAGTCTTATCAATCTACTTCTACAGACACCTCAAGCTCATTCCCTTTCTTGCAACCTTACTGCCGCTACCAGTTCGGGAATCAGCATCAGTGACTTGGGACTTCTGCAGTGGTCTCCAGATTGCTCTCTTCCCATCCTTTGGTTCATTTTCCAACCAGCAGCCAGAGGACTTTCAACTGCAAATAGCATCATTCTTCTGTTTACTCAAAACTCTTCAATCGATTTTCATGGCACTCAGGATGAATACAAAATTCCTCACATGGTCTGCATGTCCAAGCCCATCTCCCTCCATTCTCTCAGTTAATACATTTCAGATATATTCATTTTCTTTCTGTTTCACTAATAGAATCCACTCTTTCTGCCTCAAGTCCTTTCCCTACATTCCCTGTGCTGCTTGGAGCTTTCCCCATCTCTTTGCCTGACTCCTTCTAACTAATACCTCTTAGGCCAAGGATCATTTACTCTAGATTCCCCCTTGATAGCCTGAGTTTTATAGTCTCTAAAAGCATTCTCTACTTTCCTTTCAGAGCACCTATATGTGTCCACTCCTATCCATGGTTTCACTTTCCTCAGTTTCAATTACCAGTGGTCAACCGCAGTCTGAAAATATTAAATGGAAAATTACACAAATAAGCAATTCATAAGTTTTAAATTGCATGCCAGGGAATTCCCTGGCCTGCCAGGTTATTATTATTGGTTAGGATTCCCCATCCCCACTGCAGGGGGCATGGGTTTGATCCTTAGTTGGGGGAACTAAGATCCTGTAAGCTGCATGGTGCACCCCCCACTTTTTTAATAAATAAATAAATTTCATGCGATTCTGAGTAGCATGATGAAATCCCACTCCATCATCCTGCCCTCCATCCTCACCCCCAACCACTGACCTCCTCTGCTCCTGACACCCAGCCATCGACATCGTCATGGCTACATGACCCAGGATCGCCTGAAGTGATGATCCTTCTGAGGTGCTGTCAGAAGGTCAACAGTAGCCTCACACTAGGTCACAATGCCTTCATCATTCACCTCACTTCATCACTTAGGCATTTTATCATCTCATGTCATCAAAAGGAGAAGGGTGAACACAGCACAATAAGATATTTAGGAGAGACCACATTCATATCACTATTATGGCAGTGTAGTTGTTCTGCTTTTATTGTTAGTTATTGTTATTCATCACTTACTGTGCCTAATTTATATGTTAAACCTTATCATAGGTATGTTTATATAAGGAAAAAAACAAAACAGTTATGTGTAGGACTCAGTACTATCTGCAGTTTCAAGTATCCAGTGGGAGTCTTGGAATGTACCCACCCCCTCAGATGAGGCCGGCCCTCTGTACTGTTTGATTGTTTGAAGTTCGCCATGACCAGTAGGGCCACAAGCTGCTGGAGGAGTGGGTTGGCTCACTGCTAGTCTCTAGGATGTGGTCAAACGGACAGGCTTTGAATCCTCGTATCCTCACCTGGCAGCTGCTGGGGCTTTGAATACCCAGGCTCAGCTTCTCTATAGAGGAAATAATATTTAATTACAGAAAAACCCTTTTTATGGTTGTTGCAAGGCTCAGATCACAAAATCTAAAGTGCTAAATGGAGTGCTTGGCATGTAACAGGTGTTTAGTTTATATTGGTTACCTAGGTAGCATATTCAGAAGCACAGACATTACTTTGCCAACAAAGGTCCATCTAGTCAAGGCTATGGTTTTTCCAGTGGTCATGTATGGATGTAAGAGTTGGACTGTGGAGAAGGCTGAGCACCGAAGAATTGATGCTTTTGAACTGTGGTGTTGGAGAAGACTCTTGAGAGTCCCTTGGACTGCAAGGAAATCCAACCAATCCATTCTGAAGGAGATCAGTCCTGGGTGTTCTTTGGAAGGAATGGTGCGAAAGCTGAAACTCCAGTACTTTGGCTACCTCATGCGAAGAGCTGACTCATTGGAAAAGATTCTGATGCTGGGAGGGATTGGGGGCAGGAGGAGAAGGGGACGACAGAGGATGAGATGGCTGGATGGCATCACTGACTCGATGGATGTGAGTCTGAGTGAACTCCGGGAGTTGGTGATGGACAGGGAGGCCTGGAGTGCTGCAATTCATGGGGTCGCAAAGAGTTGGACATGACTGAGTGACTGAACTGAACTAGTATATTATCATTGCTTTTAGGATATGTTTACTTATTGCAGGCAAAACCACTAGAAAATGATGTTTCTGGAATATTTCTAAAAAGTCCCTAGAAAAGTTATTGTTATACAAGTTAGAACAGTGTTTAAAAGATGTGTTTTTCACTAATAGCCTCACTGTGATTCTCCCTGAACATGTTTTTATTAATTGTTAAATATTCCAGTGTAGCCATGCTAATATATATAGTTTAATCTCTGTTTCAGAGGTTGTGTTAAAGTATGTTGAGATTTTTTTTATTTGTAAAATATATACAATACTTATTTTGAGGCTTCCCTGGTGGCTCAGATGGTAGAGAATCTGCCTGCAGTGCGGGAGACCAGGTCTGATCCCTGTGTTGGGAAGATCCCCTGGAGAAGGAAATGGCAAAGCACTCCAGTATTTTTGCCTGGAAAGTTCCATGGACAGAGGCACCTGGTGTGCTACAGTCCATAGGATCGCAAAGAGTCGGACACGACTGAATGACTAACACTTTCACTTCACAGAGTTATTTTCAAATGCTTTTAAAAATAATCCACCACTACTCTTTATTTTTTCCATTGATATTGCTGAGTTGAACATATTTTAAACACACGACAAATTGCTTGGGCCTCTTGACAAAGACGTTTTGTTTTTATAAACTTTGACTTTTGAAGAATGATGGTACTTTTTCCTTTTTCCTCTTTCTCTTCTCACAGTGGGATTTCCATGGGGGAGTTTTTTATATCTTCAGCAAGGTCTATACAGTGAAAATACTGCTCTGTGTAAAAGGATTATGACACTATATAGATTTTTCACTGTCAAACACCTTCCTTTGGGTAAATATTTATGTGAAATGAAGCACAGAATTTAAAATAGTCCTGAAGAAGCTGCATACTCTCCTTGACGACAACAACAACAAAGTTTGTGTATTAACAGTTGGCTTAACGGCGTCTGGCATACAGAAGGACAAAAATATACTTTGGCCCTGTAATATTTATAGCGTTGCCAGTTCAGTTTAACCATTGTGCCCTATTTAGGAATATTTTCTGAGTGAGCTTTATTTTAGTGTCTAAGAACGCGGTCGTAAGTTTGTGGCAGAGAGGCTCATGTTGACTGCAGGAGGTGGCAGAATGGTGATTCGGTGCTGTGCTGTGGAGGGCGGACAGGGAACTCACACTGCAAAAAGCTCCCTAAACTTGTGCACACACTGACAAAGAAAACACCGATAACAGTGGGGTAGCCACTTTGAAACATCGTGTCGTGCTTTACGTGCTTTGCAAGGAGCACGGTCTTCATGAGTTTATAAACAAGAAAGGCGAGAGATTCCATTGTGTCATTCTGAGTAGTGCATTTCCACTTATGGCAGCAACTTGTTTATATGGCTTTCCCACTATACGAGAGTGAGCTACACCAGATAATGCACGTATCCCAGTTATCTGGAAGCTCAGCTGGAAGGCATCATCGCTTTACACTTTGAATCTTTCTGACTTTTATGTAATCTTTGCTTTAAAAACTAAAAATAGGGCTTCCCTGGTGGCTTGGTGGTAAAGAATCTGCCTGCTAACGCAGAAGAGACAGGTTCAATCCCTGCTCTGGGAAGCAACTAAGGCTATGTGCCACAAATATTGAGCCTGCAGTCTAGAGCCAGGAACCACAAGTACTGAAGCCTGGGTGCTCTGGGGCCTGTGACCCCCAACAAGAGAGGCTGCTGCAGTGAGAAGCGCATGCACTGCAACTAGAGAGACCCCACTTCCCACAGCTAGAGAGAGCCCACGTGCAGCAACGGAGACCCAGCACAGGCAGAAGAAAGACATAGTGAAATTATTTTTAAAAAACTAAAAATAATTGCCATTGCATAATAAATCTATTAAAAGTTTACATATCCTGTCTTGATGACTTAACAGAGTTTTGCATGAGCATCAGTTTTCAAATTGTATTTTGTTAAAATTTGTGAACATGTTAGCATTTATGCTAAAGAACGCTGGAATGCCGCATACAGAGCTTTTTTCGTTTCCTCTTTCACTTTTTAGCTTTCAGTGCCGTGTCAGCGTGTATGACTCTGTGTACCTCTAGTTCCATTTCCCCTCTCTAAATTTTTTGTTTCTAATCACCTGTAGATTTAAAAAACAAAAACAAAAACAAAACATTACTAGAATTATTTCCAAAATAGGAGTAAATTTGCTTTAAGTGATTACCCAAAAAAACTGTCCTATGACTCAAGCATGTGAACTTACAGTTTTTTCATTTATTCAACAAATATAAGTTGAATGCCTACTCTGTGCATGTTCATTCCCAGTCACCAACTTCATTCAGGATGCTATCAATCTTTTCTGATATTGCTTTAAAAATCTACTAGCTAATCTCTGCCCCCACAAAGCATCCAGAACAATCTTCTAGGAAAACAGAGTAAATCCTGTTACTTACTTGATTTAAATACTTAAGGCTTTTGGTTGCCTGCAGGATGAATATTCTGAGTGAATCTGCATTTCTGCTCTCTTACCCCAGCTTGGTCACACCTGGCCATTTATATATTCTTGTCTCCCTGCATGAAATGTATTCCCCATGTATCCTCCTTACCAACTCTGTCCTTCCTCAGGGAAGCACTTCTGGTCCCCTTGACAACAACATGTTAATCTTTCTATGTGTCATCTCAACAAGTGTACCTGTTTTAGGGGTGACTGAGGGACAACACAGAGTGGTTAGCGCCATTTAAAGAAGCAAGGTTAATGCCACTACACTTGTAGAGAGGAGGGGGACACGTTGTGCCATGCAGGGTCACACAGGGACGCACCGATATCAGTCAGGATGTAGGAAGGAATGAGGGGAAAGCATAGGCCGCAGTCTATACTGTGTTTCCCATGGGAAGGGGCAGGAAGACAGTTTAGGGTTGGCTAGTTTGAGTAATTCCAGCAGGCTTTGGGGCATAGGGGCAGTCCTACTTGTCTGACACCTGGACCTACACTGATTTAGGGCAGGGGAAGTACTGGCTTGGCAGATGAGGGTTAAAGATGGTTGGGGGTGGAGACTCAAGATTGGCTGGTTCTCATATGAAAGGAGTGCTTCCAGGCATGTTATTTACTGTTTTAGGAATTAACTAGCAGTCTCTCTCCTGCCACAACACCCTTTGCCAAGATGTCAAAACATCATAAAATATAGACAATAAAAAATATAGAGAGACAATAAAAAACATGATTAATATACTTATCACCGGTTGTGGTATGGCACATATCGCACTGGGTTATTTAACATCTCCCGAACTTGTTAAATTGCAGGCTTCTTGAGATCAGGGATCTTGTCTGTCTTGTTCACTACGGTAGCCCCATTGCCCACGGGAGTATCTCTCGCTTGGTAGATGCTCAGTGAATGTTAGTGGAATGAAAAAGAATGGATACCTTTCTACCTGGCATATGGAGTTAGTGTCTCACCTGAAAGCACCACATTTTTGCCCCCAAATACAGATTTTTTTATACCAATTAATTAAAATATGCTTTTATTTGGTTTAAATTTGAAGGGGTGTTTTCCTTTCAAACTAATTTGTCTCAGCATAATGTGTATTATTTAAAACTCTGTAAAGAAACCAACACATCTCCATGTTTCTTGCGTAGCCAGTGATTCTTTACCGGGGCAGTTTTGCTCTATGGGGGACCTTCAGCATTGTCTGGAGACATTTTTGGTTCTCACAACTGGCATCTAGTGGATAGAGGCTAGAGATGTTGCTATCTATCCTGTATAATACACAAAACAGCCCCCTGCAACAAACAGTTTTCCAATCTAAAAGTTCAATAGTGCTGACATTGGAAAACCTTCTGTTAGACGTGATGTGTTTGACAAGTTCACCTAAAAAGACCTCCTACAACTAACCACGTCCTCCAACTCTTCCATGAAGCAATTACCAGCTCAGTAGCGGATATCTTGAGGTAAACACAACAGCCCTGAGGGAGAAAAGTAATTCTTAGAGGAGGACATCTGGCAAGCTGCAGAGAGGGGTTCAGCATTTGAGCAGGCACCACGAAAGGAGATCTAAGTGGATTGATACATAGCATGATGACACCGAGGTCTGGGCTTAAAATGAGTACTGAAATTATAGGCTTTTTAGCTGACAGTTGAAAGGCATGACTTTAAGTTAACATAAGTGATGTAGGGGGGAAGGAACAATCATATAGAGCCTCTAACTCCAAAATTGCTCTCTTTAAAAGTGGAGTTGTCTTCTTCAGCTTAACATACTACCAGTGATCAAAGCAATGCTGCCATTCCTTTTTGGAACTGTCTCTAGAGCTTTTGTCATGCTCTTTTGAATAACATCAGAAGTTTCAAACATTGCCCTTTTAGACAGGAATTTGCTTTGGGGGAAAAATCAAGTTATTTGGACCTATATATGGTGAATAAGGAAAATTATCCATGCTTCTAAAGCAGGGTTCATAAAAATTGAAGACAGGCTATAAATTATATGAATATGACTTTAAAGGCAGTTCTGAAAAGGAGTTTTAGAAATGTCTTGAGCTAAGTTGATGACATTGGAGTAAATATATAGCCTCTTGAGATGATCATTTTCAGAAGAAATGCTCATATTGAGGTATGAGTGTTAGCAAAACATAACTAATAGTCATACTGATTTCATTGCTACAGATATATGTGGAAATAATGCCAGGTGTGTGCACAACCAAATTTATGTCAGTATGAGAATTAAACATACAGGACAGGTCTTATAGTGCTTTTTATATGTAAAAGTTTAAATCCCCCCCCCAGTTTTATTGAGGTATAAATGACATATATATATATATATATATATATATATATATATATATATATATGAAAGAAAAGGGAAAGTTGCTCAGTCGTGTCCAACTCTTTGCAGCCTCATGGACTATACAGTCCATGGAATTCTCCAAGAAAGAAGACTCGAGTTGGGTAGCTGTTCCCTTCTCCAGGGGATCGTCCCAAACCAGGGATCAAACCCAGGTCTCCCACACTGGAGGCAGATTTTTTACTAGCTGAGCCACCAGGGAAGCCCAATTATATATAATTGTATTTGTTTAAGGTAATGGAAACAGTGAGAGATTTTATTTTCTTGGGATCCAATATCACTGCAGATGGTGACTACAGTCATGAAATTAAAAGCCTACTCCTTGGAAGGAAAATTATGACCAACCTAGACAGCATATTAAAAAGCAGAGACATTACTTTGCCAACAAAGGTCCATCTAGTCAAAGCTTTGGTTTTTCGAGTAGTCACGTATGGATGTGAGAGTTGGACTATAAAGAAAGCTGAGCGCCGAAGAATTGATGCTTTTGAACTGTGGTGTTGGAGGAGACTCTTGAGAGTCACTTGGACTGCAAGGAGATCCAACCAGTCCATCCTAAATGAAATCAGTCCTGAATATTCATTGGAAGGACTGATGCTGAAGCTGAAACTCCAGTACTTTGGCCACCTGATGTGAAGAGCTGACTTATTTGAAAAGACCATGATGCTGGGAAAGATTGAGGGCAGGAGGAGAAGGGACAGAGGATGAGATGGTTGATTCAATGGACATGAGTTTGAGTAATCTCCGGGAGTTGGTGATGGACAGGGAGGCCTGGCATGCTGCAGTCCATGGGGTCGCAGAGAGTCAGACATGACTGAGCAACTGAACTGAACTGACTGATACAAAATAATGATTTGATATATGTGTTTCTTGCAAATGATCACCACAGTAAGTTTAGTTAAGAGCCATGACCTCACATAGTTACTAGTTTTTTCCCTTGTAATGAGAACTTTTAAGATCTATTCTCTTAGCTACCTTTAAATATAGAATACAGTATTGTTAACTGTAGTCCCCATACTATATATTACATCCCCAGAATTTATTAATCTTACAATTGGAAGTTTGTATTTCAGTACAAATTATCCCTTTTCTTCTTCACCTCCAACTCCCACTGCTAGCAACCACCAATCTGTCCTCTTAAAGTTTAATTATGGCAGAAAGTGAAGAGGAACTAAAAAGCTTCTTGATGAAAGTGAAAGAGGAGAGTGAAAAAGTTGGCTCAAAGCTCAACATTTAGAAAACTAAGATCATGGCATCTGGTCCCATCACTTCATGGGAAATAGATGGAGAAACAGTGGAAACAGTGTCAGACTTTATTTTTTGGGGCTCCAAAATCACTGCAGATGGTGATTGCAGCCATGAAATTAAAAGACACCTACTCCTTAGAAGGAAAGTTTTGACCAACCTAGACAGCATATTAAAAAGCAGAGACATTACTTTGCCAACAAAGGTCTGTCTAGTCAAGGCTTTGGTTTTTCCAGTAGTCATGTATGGATGTGAGAGTTGGACTATAAAGAAAGCTGAGTGCTGAAGAATTGATGCTTTTGAACTGTGGTGGTGGAGAAGACACTTGAGAATCCCTTGGACTGCAAGGAGATCCAACCACTCCATCCTAAAGGAGGATCAGCCCTGGGTGTTCATTGGAAGGACTGATACTGAAGCCGAAACTCCAGTACTTTGGCCACCTCATGCGAAGAATTGACTCATTGGAAAAGACCCTGATGCTGGGAGGGATTGGGGACAGAAGGAGAAGGGGAGAACAGAGGAATAGATGGCTGGATGGTATCACCAACTCGATGGACATGAGTTTGGGTAGACTCCAGGAGTGGGTGATGGACAGGGAGGCCTGGCGTCCTGCGATTCATGGGGTCGCAAAGAGTTGGACACGACTGAGCGACTGAACTGAACTGAACTGAACCACATTTCAAAATCTGGGAATTTCTACTTTAGGCAAGAAGGTATTTAAGTTCTTTCCTCAGATGTCAACCTTACATTGGCCACATTTACATTGACCTTATTTAGGATGGCTTTTCAGTGTCAAATCAAATGTATGTCTCATGTACTTGAGATAGGTTAGTGTTATAATAGAAGAAGTAATAAAAGTCTGCTCCCAGTAGAGTAGCAATGGATCAAAGTTTGGCTGGGAGTGTCCTGATTTTAAAACTGAAAGTCCTGCTTCCCAGAAAACCCCTTAGTCCCAGGTAAATTGAGATGGTTACCAAACTCCCAGTCACTTAGCTAATGCCTCTATTCTTTTTGGACTATCTACAGTGAAAAGAGTTTGTTGTGATTCACACAGTTAAAGGCTTCAGTGTAGTCAATGAAGCAGAAGTAGATGTTTTTCTGGAATTCCCTTGATTTTTCTGTGATCCAGTGGATGTTGGCAATATGATCTCTGCTTCACCTGCCTTTTCTAAATCCAGTTTGTACATTTGGAAGTTCTAAGTTCATGTACTGTTGAAGCCTAGTTTGAAGAATTTTGAGCATTACCTTGCTAGCATATGAAATGAACACAATTGTACAGTAATTTGAACATTCCTTGACATTGTTCTTCTTTGGAGTTGGAATGAAAAGTGACCTTTTCTGGCCTTCTGCAAAACCTGTATGCAGGTCAAAAAGCAATGGATAGACCCAGACATGGAACAATGGACTGTTCAAAATTGGGAAAGGAGTACATCAAGGCTGTATATTGTCACCCTGCTTCTTTAACTTATATGCAGAGTACATCATGTGAACTGCCAGGCTAAATGATCAAAAGCTGGAATCAAGATTGCCAGGAGAAATATCAATAACCTCAGATATGCAGATGATACCACTTTAATGGCAGGAACTAAAGAGCCTCTTGATGAAGGTGAAAGAGGAGAGTGAAAAATCGGGCTTAAAACTCAACATTCAGAAAACTAAGATTATGGCATCTGGTCCCATCACTTCATGGCAAATAAATAGGGACAAAATGGAAACAATGACAGACTTTATTTTCTTGGGCTCCCAAGTCACTGCAGATGGTGACTGCAGCCATGAAATTAAAAGACACTTGCTCCTTCGAAGAAAAGCTATGACAAACCTAGACAGCATATTGAAAAGCAGAGACATTACTTTGCCAACAAAGGTCCATCTAGTCAAAGCTATGGTTTTTCCAGTAGTCATGTATGAATGTGAGAGTTGGACTATAAAGAAAGCTGAGCGCCGAAGAACTGATGCTTTTGAACTGTGGTGTTGGAGAAGACTCTTGAGAGTCCCTTGGACTGCAAGGAGATCCAACCAATCCATCTTAAAGGAAATCAGTCCTGAATATTCTTTGGAAGGACTGAAGGTGAAGCTAAAGTTCCAATACCTTGGCCATCTGATGCGAAGAGCTGACTCATTAGAAAAGACCCTGATGCTGGGAAAGATTGAAGGCTGGAGGAGAAGGGGATGACAGAGGATGAGATGGTTGGATGGCATCACCGACATGATGGACATGAGTTTGAGCAAGCTCTGGGAGCTGGTGATGGACAGGGAAGCCTGGCGGGCTGCAGTCCATGGGGTCACAAAGAGTTGGATATGATTTAGGGACTGAACAATGACAGTGAAAACAAAACAATGCCTTCCCATAATAAATACAGAAATAGGACATATCCCTATTGGAAGAAGCATAGCAACTCGAGTCAAACAGCAATATGTGTTAGTTGAAAGTAGACTGAGTTCATTACTTTTTAAGAAAATTAATTTATTTTATTTTGAGGCTAATTACTTTACAATATTGTGGTGGTTTTCCCCATACATCGACATGAATCAGCCATGGGTGTACAAGTGTCCCCCCATCCTGAACCTCCCTCCCACCTCCCTCCCGGTTGTCAGTGCACCGGCTTTGAGTGCCCTGCTTCCTGCATTGAACTTGCACTGGTCTTCTATTTTACATGTGGTAATATACATGTTTCAATGCTATTCTCTCAAATCATCCCACTCTTGCCTTCTCCCACAGAGTCCAAAGTCTGTTGTTTACATCTCTTCTCTTTTGCTGTCTTGCATATAGAGTCATCATTATCGTCTTTTAAAATTCCTCATCTATTCCATATATATGCATTAATATACTATATTGGTGTTTCTTTCTCTGACTTACTTCACTCTGTATAATAGGCTCCAGTTTTATCCACCTCATTACAATGGACTCAAATGTGTTCTTTTTTTTATAGCTGAGTAATATTCCATTGTGTATATGTATCATAATGTCCTTATCCATTTGTCTGCTGATATGGACATCTAGGTTGCTTCCATGTTCTAGCTATTGTAAACAGTGCTGCAATGAACATCGGGGTACATGTGTCTCTTTCATTTCTGGTTTCCTTGGTGTGTATGCCCAGAAGTGGGATTTCTGGGTCATATGAAAGTTCTATTTCCAGTTTTATAAGGAATCTTCTACTGTTCTCCATAGTAGTTGTACTAGTTTGCAGAAGTTTCATAGCAATACAAGCCTACCTCAAGAAACAATAGAAACATGAAATAAACAACCTAACTTTATACCTAAAGCAACTAGAAAAAGAACAGAAGAACTCCAAAGTTAGTAGAAGGAAAGAAATCATAAAAATCACTAACTTTTATGCTGATGCAAACTGAAGTACGTGTGTGCATGCTCAGTTGTATCTGACTCCTTGTGCTCCCATGGACTGTAGCCCACCAGGCTCCTGTGTCCATGGTATTTCCCAGGCAAGAATACTGGAGTGGTTTGCCATTTCCTACTCCAAGGGATCTTCCCGACCCAGGGATAGAACTTGTGTCTCCTGCATTGGCAGCTAAATTCTTTACCACTGCACCACCTGGGAAGTCCTAAACTGAAATCAGAAGTTTTCCTTTATGGCAATGATGCAGGCCATGTTAACAACTGTGATAATAAAAAGAATAATAACACAATTTTATGCTTTACCCATTATGCTTTTCATATTTATTTTGGTTTTTAGGAGACATGTTTTAGCAACTAATGTCCTTGGGCAAGGAAATAATTCATTTACTTGGTAATTCAATGACTTTGTACAGTAGATCTGGCAATTGTAGACAATGCTTGAAAAATGAATCATAATGGAATCTGTGCTCAATTGTGTCTGACTCTTTGGAACCCTATGGTGTAGAGCTAGCCAGGATCCTCTGTCCATGGGATTCTCCAGGCAAGAATACTGGAATGTGTTCCCATTCCCTTCTTTAGGGGATCTTTCTGAGCCAGGGATTGAACCTGTGTCTCTTGTATCTCCTGCACTGCCAGGTGGATTCTTTATCATTGAGCCACCTGGGAAGCCCATGGTGGAGTTTAGCTGAGAGTTAACATTAAAAATCTACACCATTGAGGGGATATTTGTGGTTTTATATATATAGGAAAGAGAATAGTGTGGTAATAAAGTACTGAGGTCAGGAGGAGTTGTGTTTGCATCTTGCCTTAACTGGAGTATGACTGTGAACTAGTTGTTGGCCTCTGTAAACCTCACTTCCTTCACAGAATCAGTCAGTTCAGTTGCTCAGTTGTGTCCAACTCTTTGCGACCCAATGGATTGCAGCACACCAGGCTTTCCTGTCCATCACCAACTCCCGGAGCTTGCTCAAACTCATGTCCATCGGGTTGATGATACCATCCAATCATTTTATTCTCTGTCATCCCCTTCTCCTCCTGCCTTCAATCTTTCCCAGCATCAGAGTCTTTTCAAATGAGTCAGTTCTTCGCATCAGGTGGCCAAAGTATTGGAGCTTCATCTTCAGCTTCAATCCTTCCAATTAATATTCAGGGTTGATTTCTTTTAGGATGGACTGGTTTGATCTCCTTAAAGTCCAAGAGACTCTCAAGAGTGTTCTCCAACACCACAGTTCAAAAGCATCAACTCTTCGGTGCTCAGCTTTCTTTATAGTCCAACTCTCACATCCATATACGACTACTGGAAAAACCATAGCCTTGACTAGACAGACCTTTGTTGACAAAGTAATGTCCCTGCTTTTCAATATGCTGTCTAGGTTGGTCATAACTTTCCTTCCAAGGAGTAAATGTCTTTTAAAATTTCATGGCTGCAATCACAATCTGCAGTCATTTTGGAGCCCCCCAAAATAAAGTCTGACACTGTTTCCACTGTTTCCCCATCTATTTGCCATGAAGTGATGGGACCGGATGCCATGATCTTCGTTTTCTGAATATTGAGCTTTAACCTAACTTTTTCACTCTCCTCTTTCACTTTCATCAAGAGGTTCTTTAGTTCTTCACTTTCGGCCATAAGGGTGGTGTCATCTGCATATCTGAGGTTATTGATATTTATCCCAACAATCGTGATTCCAGCTTGTGTTGCATCCAGCCCAGCATTTCTCATGATGTACTCTGCATATAAGTTAAATAAGCAGGGTGACAATATACAGCCTTGACGTACTCGTTTTCCTATTTGGAACCAGTCTGTTGTTCCATGTCCAGTTCTAACTGTTGCTTCCTGACCTGCATACAGGTTCCTCAAGAGGCAGGTCAGGTGGTCTGGTATTCCCATCTCATTCAGAATTTTCCACAGTTTATTGTGAGCCACACAGTCAAAGGCTTTGGCATAGTCAATAAAGCGGAAATGGGTATTTTTCTGGAACTCTCTTGCTTTTTCAATGATCCAGCGGATGTTGGCAATTTGATCTCTGGTTCCTCTGCCTTTTCTAAAACCAGCTTGAACATCTGGAAGTTCATGGTTCACGTGTTGCTGAAGCCTAGCTTGGAGAATTTTGAGCATTACTTTACTAGCGTGTGAGATGAGTGCAATTGTGCAGTAGTTTGAGCATTCTTTGGCATTGCCTTTCTTTGGGATTGGAATGAAAACTGACCTTTTCCAGTCCTGTGGCCACTGCTGAGTTTTCCAAATTTGCTGGCATACTGAGTGCAGCACTTTCACAGCATCATCTTTTAGGATTTGAAATAACTCAACTTGGAATTCCATCACCTCCACTAGCTTTGTTCATAGTGATGCTTCCTAAGTCCCACTTGACTTCACATTCCAGGATGTCTGGCTCTAGGTCAGTGATCACACCATCGTGATTATCTGGGTTGTGAATATCTTTTTTGTACAGTTCTTCTGTGTATTCTTGCCACCTCTTCTAAATACCTTCTACTTCTGTTAGGTCCATACCATTTCTGTCCTTTATCAAGCCCGTCTTTTCATGAAATGTTCCCTTGGTATCTCTAATTTTCTTGAAGAGATCTCTAGTCTTTCCCATTCTATTGTTTTCCTCTATTTCTTTGCACTGATTGCCGAGGAAGGCTTTCTTATCTCTCCTTGCTATTCTTTGGAACTCTGCATTCAGATGCTTATATCTTTCCTTTTCTCCTTTGCTTTTCGCTTCTCTTCTTTTCACAGCTATTTGTAAGGCCTCCTCAGACAGCCATTTTGCATTTTTGCATTTCTTTTTCTTGGGGATGGTCTTGGTTTCTGTCTCCTGTACAATGTCACGAACCTCCGTCCATAGTTCATCAGGCACTCTGTCTATCAGATCTAGTCCCTTAAATCTATTTCTCACTTCCACTGTATAATCATAAGGGATTTGATTTAGGTCATACCTGAATGGTCTAGTGGTTTTCCACTTTCTTCATTTTAAGTCTGAATTTGGCAATAAGGGGTTCATGATCTGAACCACAGTCAGCTCCCCATCTTGTTTTTGCTGACTATATAGAGTTTCTCCATCTTTGGCTGCAAATATAATCAATCTGATTTCGGTGTTGGCCATCTGGTGATGTCCATGTGTAGAGTCTTCTCTTGTGTTGTTGGAAGAGAGTGTTTGCTATGACGCATGCATTCTCTTGACAGAATTCTATTAGCCTTTGCCCTGCTTCATTCCGTATTCCAAGGCCAAATTTGCCTCTTACTACAGGTGTTTCTTGATTTCCTACTTTTGCATTCCAGTCCCCTATAATGAAAAGGACATATTTTGGGGGTGTTAATTCTAGAAGGTCTTGTAGGTCTTCATAGAACCGTTCAACTTCAGCTTCTTCAGTGGGTCAAGCACTTAAAGTTGACCAATTTTTTAAGTGTATTGATTAGTTGTCTTACTTTTGTGAAGTTACAACTAAAAATTTTAAGCAAACACTCTTCTTAATCTCTCTGTTCTATCAAGATGAGTTTTTTTTTTTACTAATGCTTCAGGTTTTACAAGAGATCACATTTTTTCTTGGCTTCAAGGCAGTTTAGTTCATTTTTAGGCAGACTGACTGAATTCCATGAACTTCAGAGTCTCTAGTGATAAAGTTCTTTGTCATCTCTGTATTATCTCTTTTCAGCCAGATGGGGAAAATGGTTTACATCAGGCACAAGGTATATTTGAACAATAAGGTCACAAGCAGAGATATATTACCTTTTATGGGCAGTGAGACATGTAACATGTTACAGCCTTCCCCTTTAAGCTACATAGCAAATGGGCTTTGTTTTTATGCCTGGATTCCCATACGATATTATTTTCTAGGCATGTTCATGTCAACAACCTGAACCTTTTTAAAGCAGCATTTCCTCTTAAAATGTAGAGGAGGAGGACGACCTTCATTCCAGTCTCTTAAGTTTGATTAAAGCCACCTGAAATAAGTTTATTGCCTCAAACTCTGCACGTATTCTCCGTGTCTTTTAAGGTCTTCCTCTCTCCAAATCGGCAGAATCAGCATTCTATTAATTAGGCCTGGCCCAGAAGAAGTCATCATCGCACTTCAGCTTTCAAATCTATTCCCTTGTTAAAACGAAATTTTGAACTACATGGAAAATTAAAGCAACTTAAGGGAATGGAAGAGTTTAATTCTAGTATGTGGACTATGTTTTAAGTTCTGCTAGGAAGTGCTCCTGTAGCACTGTGTGTATGCGTGTGTGTTTAAATTTCAGGACAATGTAGCTTTGGAATCGGCAAGATTTAAAGAATAATGAGACTAGATGTCATTATTACCATACTCTAAATTGCTTTTTGTTTAATGTCACCTTAGTTTTGGGGGATTTGATTATGTTTGGCATTTCCCACAAAACATAAAGAAGTTTAAATGTAATCGTCCAAAAGGAAACTTCTTCAGCTAGTGAACTCTGGAAGCAAAACGACAACGACAAAAACAACACTTTTTCTTTTCCCTCTCTACAATTTGTTCAGAGAGAGGTTCAAAGTGGTTTAGAGCTCTATCTCACATTATTTCCATCCTTGGTTTACGAAAGTCGGAATTTTTAATGTTTGTTGATTGCACTAATATGATCTAGGTTGTTAAGGTCTTGGTTCATAGGAACGAAATTAAGAACAAATTTAATCAAGCACAGCAAAAAAATCAGCAGTAAGAATAAAAGAAAGAAAAGAAAAGAAGCGGTCGGGACATAAAATGCTCAGGAAACATGTTTTACCACAGTGGTTCTCAGACTCAAGTGTGTATCATGATAGCCTGGTAGGCTTAGTAAACCAAAGATCCCTGTCTCCCCCCACCCCACACATTTCTTATCCAGTAGGTCTGGTGTAAGGTCCAGTAATTTGCATTTCTAGTAAGTTCTAAGGTCTAGGGACCACTCTTTGAAAACTACTGTTCTACCAAAACAGGCTCTTCTGGGTCACAGTGCCAACTGAGTGTTCTCCTGCCCCAGATAATGCCCTGCTGCTGCCCAAAGATGAAAAGAGGGGATTTTCTCCTTCAAATACCATGTTCCTGGAATCATGATCATTGTCCTCTTTCTTCACCACATTTGTCCCCTCATTATACATGGGACATTCATATAAATATACATAAATATTCTAGTTTTTATTTCAGTATGAAAGAATTGATGTATGTCCATTTACAACTAACGTAAATCAGAAACACACCATATCATGTTACTTGGTTAGCTTGTCACAGGCTTAAAGCATGGAATAAGCACTTAGACTTGCTCCTCTCTGATTAGCAGTAAAGGATCTTTCTTGATCTAACCCACTAGAGAATTTTAAAATAACAAAGCCTGGGTCCAATCTCAGATGAATTACACAAAATCTCTGAATGTGGACCTGGTAATTAAACCCCTTTCAGTTAGTTCTAGTGTGTAGCCAGGGTTAAGAACCATTGGTGACTCTAACCATGTATTCTCACTGGTTATCAGTAAGGTAAGATCACCCCCATGGGGGTGAAGATTATTTCTCTGGGGGAAAAAATATATCTTAACTGTTCTACTGGTTTGTGGGCCACCAGCGGGCTACAACACATGCACATGTGTGGAGTATACCTGTAGTATTAGCGTTTGATGGGGATGGGGACAGTTAGGAAAAAAGACCTCTTAGGAAACGATCATGAAAAAAGATTGAGAAATATTGCCCTAACTCTGGGAGGCTGCTATTAGTTTTCAATACTCTAACTTCCTTCTAAAATGCAACACAAATCTTTTTGGGTGCTGTTGTAGATATTGGTGGGGAAGAATAGCATTTTAAAGTTCTATTACATGTTGCTCACCTCGCTAGATGCTTTTACATATAGTATTGAGTAATGCTACCCTGTATTCTTATTCTAGAATATGCACAGAAGTTATAATTAGTTTTGTTTCATTATGGCTTCATACTATTTTGTATTGAAAATAACTCTGATCTTCATGAAGCTTTCAGAAAAATTCCATTGAATCTGTAAGGCAACCAGGTGACTTCAAATTGCTTTTACTCTAAACTACTGTCAAATGCATGTAATGAAGTTTGTAAAACAACATTCTATTAAAAGAAACCACAATAGAAAACAACCTCCATATCCTTGTCTGAATAATATTACTTTTCTAAAGAATTATAGAAAATTATTACTTCATTAATTTATAGTAATACAGCTTTAGAATATAACTAGAATAAGTTAGATATAACTTATATATAGATATATATATATATAGATATAACTTAGATAGAATAAGTTAGAATAACTAGAATAAATAGAATATAACTTGCTACAAAAAAAAGATATTAAAATATCTCTGATATTTGCAAGAGTGCAAATTTGTTTTAAAATGTACTCGGGATTTTGTTTTTATTAAGATATGGTGAGGCCAACAGATCGGAAGATAATTGCTACTAAAAAGTTATAGTTGATGCTTGAACAACGTGGGAGTTAGGGGTGCCAACCCTCCTTGCATTTGGAAATCATGTATAACTTACAGTCAGCCCTCTGTGTTCATGGTTCCCCATTCTTGGATTCAACCAACCATGGATCTTGTAGTCGCTGTATTTACTGCTGAAGAAAGTTCTCATATATGTGAACCCACACAGTTCAAACTTGTATTATTCAAGGGTCAACTATGGTTTTTCACTCACAGTTTCCAAGGGGAGGGGATGCACACACCATGAAGGGACACTCGGGAAGAGCCAGGGTTGGTTAGGAGGCAGAGAGAGAGGGGAGAGCTTGGGCAAAAGGCTTTATTGTGATTTCCAGGGAGGGAACGGGCAAGGCAAGGTGAGCAGGTTTAGGATTGGATACTTGAATAATTTTGGAGGGTTCTGGATTATCAGGGTGGTCCCTAGCTGTCTGGCCTTGAGATGATTATGGCAGAGGAATGCTGCCTCCTAGAGTACTCGATAGAGGAGGCAGGTGGGGGTGTGGACTCAGAATTGGGTTGATTTGCATCAAAGTTGTGCTTTAATTAATTCTGCCTCCCGTCTTGTTTCTATATGTGGTTGGTTCGTGCAGAGACAGTATGTAACGATGGAAGTTCAGAGCAGACACATTCTGTTACCAGACAGTACTGGTACACAAAGAGATGGCCAGTTTGTTGGGACCTGAGGGTGAAAATATATAGCTTCTAAATAGGACCAGAAGTTTTTATTGTTTAGTCATGTTATTTTTACTGTCCAAAAAAATGAAGGCAGCGTTGCATCCTGAAAAGAAGCTAGATTGTATAGTAAAGTAGGCCAGGGCTGGAATTCTAACTCAGCTATTCTCAAGCTATGTATATTACTTCTTCAAACATGAGGCTTTTCATCATAAAATGCAAATTAAATCTATTCTTGAGATTGGAAACAACTGAGAAGCAAAACCCAGGAAACAGATGAAGATTTAAATATAAAAATTTTTTTAAACTAAATGAAGCTGATTTTGAGGATGTGGCCAAGATGTATGGCCATAATGAGCTTCTTAGTATTTCACCTCACCAAGGAGGAGCCCACCTGTGTTTTTGCTTTTTTTTTTTGGTTGTGTTGCATGGCTTGTGGGATCTTAGTCCCTGGACCAGGGAGTGAACCCAGGCCCCGGCAGTGCAGGTGCTGAGTCCTAACCATGGACCACCAGGGAACTCCCAGTGACTCTTCTAAACTCATCACAGGGACTGGCTGAGAATAGATCCTAAGTCTCCTGAGCAGGGAGGAGCAAGTTGGGGTTGGAGGGGGGGTGGTGTGTCTGATGAGAGCTAAGCCTGCTCAGTCCCTCTTCCCTATCTCAGCGGATCAGGCAAGGCCCTCCTCTTCCTCCTCCAAGGGTGAGTGACGAGCGGTAAAGGAGAGAGTGGGTTCCTGCCTCCCCACCCTGGAAAAGTTAGAAGTAGGGATGGAAATCCCCCTACACCAGTTTGAGGAGTCTTATGAAGATAGATTACAGATAAGATATGCAAGATGCCTAACCAGGGCAACAGGCATTTTAAATAGAGATAAATTCACCAGGACGTCTCCTTCTTCTGGAATTGAATTTATAAAATAGCTCCCTTTTTTTTATCTTTTTTCTCTTATTAATATTTGACACCATACTTTTCAATTTAGAAAAGGGGATGTTCTGTCTAAATTACTTATAATTATGTATTTTGAATTACCTCATTGACGTTATATACAGTTCTCAAATTCCATTCCAGTAAGACTGTAGATTGGTGAAAATGTTAGGAATAATACAATAGCAATCTTTGCACGTAAGTATTAAATCTTACTATTCAGTTGTTTTGTTGGTATTTTACTTGAACACATTGGATGGTAGGTATTTAATTCATCTTGCCATATAGAACAATTAGGCACATCCTCATTATTACACATCAGATCAGATCAGTCTCTCAGTCGTGTCCGACTCTGTGACCCCATGAATTGCAGCACGCCAGGCCTCCCTGTCCATCACCAACTCCCGGAGTTCACTCAGACTCACGTCCATTGAGTCAGTGATGCCATCCAGCCATCTCATCCTCCGTTGTCCCCTTCTCCTCCTGCCCCCAATCCCTCCCAGCATCAGAGTCTTTTCCAATGAGTCAACTCTTCACATGAGGTGGCCAAAGTACTGGAGTTTCAGCTTTAGCATCATTCCTTCCAAAGAAATCCCAGGGCTGATCTCCTTCAGAATGGACCGGTTGGATCTCCTTGCAGTCCAAGGGACTCTCAAGAGTCTTCTCCACAACACACTTCAAAAGCATCAATTCTTCAGCACTCAGCCTTCTTCACAGTCCAACTCTCACATCCATACACGACCACAGGAAAAACCATAGCCTTGACTAGACGGACCTTTGTTGGCAAAGTAATGTCTCTGCTTTTGAATATGCTATCTAGGTTGGTCATAACTTTCCTTCCAAGGAGTAAGCATCATTATTACACATACAGGCCAACAAAGAAGAATTTGGTAGTTTTCAACAGTGATACTAATAGATACTATTTATAAAGCACTTTATGTGTCAGGCACTGGGCTCCATGCTTTATAAAGCTTTATTTCTATTCCTCTAGCAACTCTCAAAAGAATTACTATTATTTCAATTTTATAAAAGAGAAAACCGAAGCTCAAAGAGGTGGAGTGATTTTCCCAAAGTTATACGTATCAGATTGAAACTAGTAAAGTCAGAATTCTAACTCAGAACCCTGCAAAGCCCACATTGTTTCCTTTTAAATAAGTCCTTCAGTCTCTCCCTGGGAAAAATCTAATGTGAAAAGAAAGAAAACAAGGCTGTAGTTCTATTAGCATAATTTTGAAATGACCTTGGAACCTCACTTAATGGAAGTGAGGATAGGAAGACAACACTTTTCAAATCTTCACATATGAGTTTAAACACATTATTCATTTTCAGCTAAAATATTTTAGCTGGTTCATCCAAACTATGTTGAGAGCTTAGAGAAAATGAAACAAGTTTCCTACATTGATCTAATTTGAAGTGTTAGTGGGCACACAATTATTTTTCTAAAGTTCTACAATACCATGTACTTCTCTTTTCAGAGGATTCCTCTCACTGGGACAGGATAGCCGCTCATTATTCACTGATTATTACTAAAGGCATAGAGTTCTCAGAAATGAGTGTTAGAGGGTATTAACTTCAGACCAGAGCAGGAGAGATTCTGCTGGACCCAACCTTTCTCTAGCTGTAGCCATTCCTTTTGAAAATCAAAAATTGCTCATAACTGTGCACACCATGAGGCTCTGGACACTGTGCCATGAAGAATTTTCGTAATTTGCACATGTAACTGCAAAAGCACCCTGCTAATTATAGATGCCTAGGAATTAATATCGGAGAAGGCAATGGCACCCCACTCCAGTACTCTTGCCTGGAAAATTCCATGGACGGAGGAGCCTGGTGGGCTTCAGTCCATGGGGTCGCTAGGAGTCGGACACGACTGAGCGACTTCACTTTCACTTTTTACTTTCATGCACTGGAGAAGGAAATGGCAACCCACTCCAGTGTTCTTGCCTGGAGAATCCCAGGGATGGGGGAGCCTGGTGGGCTGCCGTCTATGGGGTCGCACCGAGTCGGACACGACTGAAGTGACTTAGCTTAGCTTAGCTTAGGAATTAATATAGGTTGCCAAATATCACCTAAGTGAAGACCATAAGTCACCATAAAATTGGGTATTAATGAGTTCCATGGAGAGTCAGAGGTACTGATCTCTCGTGGTCCTCTTCAGTGAATTTTTCTCTAACAAAACTGGATTTTCTGGGCTTGGTGAGGCAAGGATCAGAATGAAAAAGGTGGAGCAGATCCCCTTGCCCCTCCTGGAAGGCCAGGGTTCCTGCTCAGGCCCTTGTCCATCCCCACTTTCCTGACACATGGCCGCATCTGTCTCCATGGTACCTATTGCCCTATCCTCAGACTCTAACCATCACTTCTCCTTAGCATCCCCAACTACTTATGCTCTTCTTCTCATATAGGTTTTACTATGTTATGTTATAAAATCACACTTTAAATTCAGTTTTTAAAAGATTTAAGTACATAAATTTTCATGTAATCGTATTTTATAACACCGGTACACATCTTTAAAACAAAAGAAGGTGTTTTAAAAATAGGCAGTTTGCCTACAGATGGGCCTTAAATGTCTTCATCGTTCAACGGGGTTCTGGCTTTTTCCCCATTTTTTCCCTCTCTCTCTTTTTAACTTCAGGAAGATTATTCATGGGGAAAGCCCTAGATCCTATTTCCAAACCGAACACAAATTCTATTACAAAGCACCCTTTCATATAGATTCATCATTGCCATCTAGGGAATGTGTATGTCTTCAAATGTGAAAAGATGTTCAACTGAAAATGAGCATTTCTATTCTGGTCACAGCATTAACTGATATTAAGTCTGCCACCCATCTTTCTGTCTCAGAAGAACAATCATGTGCAGTCAGGAAAAGAATGAGAGACTGAAGGAACTCTAGGCGTAATCCAGGCACAAAACTGAGCTACACAGAAACACATATCTATTCTTGAAATAGATAGCATTTCCACACTCCCCAAATTAACTGGTTGGTTTAGTAACTACTTTTCCAGATATATAGATGTAGATGTAAAGTGTGTGTGTATGCATATATTATATATATAGATGTAGGTACAGATGTAGGTACATTATATCTGTAGAAGGCAGATATAATGTGTGTATATATGGATGTAGATATAGATATGTGTGTATACATCTGTCTATATTTAGGAATACATGGGGAAATATAAAAGAAAGAATAATAGCTAACATTTACAAAGTACTTATTATGTGCTGGGTACTGTCTCAGCATTTTATACATATTAACTCGCATGATAAGTGAGTATCATGTGAAATATAATATTATCCACATTTTTACAGATGAGGAAACTGAGGTGTAATAAAATACACTGCCCAAGATCACATAGGTAGTAAGTGATAACCAGAACCCACACAGTTTTGCTGTAGACTTCATAGCTTTCCCACCATGCCAAACTGCTTCTGTCCTCAGAGGCGGTGCAACATAATGGGAAATTTAGATGTTCACATATGAGAAGCTAAATGATAACTCCGTTTCACAATGCAGAATGTCTCATAGTGGTGGGTCTTAGCTGGTGCATGGGCTCTGAGGTCGCAATAGCTGCAATTTAGAGAATGTGTTTCCCCTGCCTGTTTTTCTCTGGACCGAGGTAATCAGGAGAAGCTTCTGGGGAAGAGAGCAACTGAAGAACTGGGCCTTTTTAACTGGAAGAATTGGATGAGAGTAGCAGAGAACAGAAGGCATTCTAGGCGAGAGGAAGGGTTTGAGCCAATGTACACAGCATTACTAGAGGAGAGCAGCAGGAAGACCAGTCTACCCAAAGCAACAGGTTAAAGTAGAGAAAAATAGATCTGTTTCCAAAGGTTGCTTAAATCCAGATGTTACAAGGATGTGACTATCAGGCAAAGAATTTTGATTTCATTTCATAGATAAAGCAAAGCTGTCTTAAGAGGTCAAGAGCAAGAGTGGGAAAGCAAAAAAAAGTATTTGGGGAATATTAATCTGGCAACCATGTGCAAGAATAGAAGGGATAAGAAAAAGGAAACAGAGGCTTACTCAGACCTTTGTGCATTTTTCAAGAGGAGGGCCTGGAATTCAAAGATCCATTTTAAATAAGTAAAACATAGGGCATAGCTTCTGAGACTGTTTCTCAGAAGTATCAAGAGGAATTATCTAAGCTGTTATGGAAACCTAAGTGGAAACATCAAAGATTATTTCAAAGGTTTTTAACCTGGGAAACACAGACTATATGGAATGCAAGTGAAAAGTAGATACCAACTGGAAATGAAGAGATTCAGAAGCCATCTTCATAGATGGAGACCAATTTAGAAGGGGACTGATAAAACCTGAGGTAAAGTCCATGTGTGAGGAGTAAGAAGTAGAAGAAAAGTCCTTGTAGATGCAGTTATTAAAGTAGAGGCTGTGGAGTATCAGGATGGTGTAAAACTTATGGATGCCAAGAGAGGAAGTTGTTTCAAGATTTAAATTGTGGTCAACAGTTCTAAGCATTACAGAGAGGAAGAAGAGAATGTGGGCACAGAGAACCAGTACATTCACATTACACAGTGTAGATATAAGTAGTCACAGCTTTATTGTTTCAACTTATTTTAATTTTTTCAACCTAAAAATTATTCTTTACTGGGTAAATCAATTCTTTCTGAGATAGCCAGTCAATCTATAATGCTTATTGAGCACTTGTAACAAAACAATAGGGAGGAAACTTAGTGGGAGAGGTGGAGGCAAGTGTAACTCACAGTAGAGTAAAAAGGTTTCTAAACCTTTGAGCTTGGGTGATATTCCTTCCCCTTAGGCACATGGAGAATAGATGCAGGGAGAGAACATGGTGATAAGCTTATGAACTCACTTACACAATAGATTATAAGAATGTCCTGGCAAATTTTATCCCTGTAATAGATTTTTGAAACTGGGGTCTTTCTTTGGAAAAACCATTCCCTATAAACACAGTAGGTTCCTCCTAAGCAAAGTTCACTGTGATCTTCCATGGCAGGGACCTAGTGGGTGCTGCTGATCTGAAAGACTCGGGAATTAGTGAAGAGAAGTAGGCTGAGGTCCATCAATACACCCACCCATGCTACTGGAGCCAATGTTTCACGTCTCTCTGGTCTTCATTCTGGAAGAGCATGTGCCGGGGAATCAGATCTGGGTTCAAACCCCACCTCCTCCATTTATCAGAATTGTGATTTGGAAGGCCATTAATCCCTCTGGACTTTACTTTTGTCATCTGTGAAGATGGAAGTAGTAACCCTGTATCAAAGATTATTGTTAAATGCTCTGTCCATGTGACACTAAAGACATGGTAGCTACTCTAATTATTATTTAAGGAGGTCCAAAAGCCTCTTGATGAAAGTGAAAGAGGAGAGTGAAAAAGTTGGCTTAAAGCTCAACATTCAGAAAACTAAGATCATGGCATCTGGTCCCATCACTTCATGGGAAATAGATGGGGAAACAGTGAAAACAGTGACAGACTTTATTTTGGGGGGCTCCAAAATCACTGCAGATGGTGATTGCAGTCATTAAATTAAAAGACGCTTACTCCTTGGAGGGAAAGTTATGACCAACCTAGATAGCATATTCAAAAGCAGAGACATTACTTTGCCAACAAAGGTCCATATAGTAAAGGCTATGGTTTTTCCAGTGGTCATGTATGGATGTAAGAGTTGGACTGTGAAGAAAGCTGGGCGCTGAAGAATTGATGCTTTTGAACTGTGGTGTTGGAGAAGACTCTTGAGAGTCCCTTGGACTGCAAGGAGATCCAACCAATCCATCCTAAAGGAGACCAGTCCTGGGTGTTCTTTGTAAGGACTGATGCTGAGGCTGAAACTCCAATACTTTGGCCACCTCATGTGAAGAGTTGACTCATTGGAAAAGACCCTGATGCTGGGAGGGATTGGGGGCAGGAGGAGAAGGGGATGACAGAGAATGGGATGGCTAGATGGCATCACCGACTCGATGCACATGAGTTTGGGTGAACTCCAGGAGTTGGTGATGGACAGGGAGGCCTGGTGTGCTGCAGTTCATGGGCTCGCAGAGTTGGACACGATGGAGTGACTGAACCGAACTGAATGGAAAGGATGGTGATCATCCTAACTGATTATGAGGCCTGAGTAGGGTCAGAAAATCTTAATCCTGATACCTTTTCCTACATAATAAAATGGCTTGCAACTTTAAATCTTTTCAAAGCACTTTCATATCTGCTAATACATGTTATCCTAACAACAAACCTGTGAATCAGTCAGTGTGTTCATTATTGCTCCTATTCTGCAAATGGAGAGAGAGGGCCTCAGCAAGGGACAAGGACTTAGCAGTCACTAAGTGGAAAAGTCACAGAGCCTGCACTAGAACCCAGGGCTGCTCATGCTTGTAAAAACCTGATGGGAAAAGCCAAGAATCTGCTGCCACTTTTCTTGCCAAAATACCCCTCCACTTATGTAGTGAACACAATGCAGAGATGAGCTAATTCTCCAGTCACATCAAAGAGCTGCTTGCTGAACTTTCAACTTTTGGCAAGTCGTGTATCATTTCTTAGCCTCAGCAATTCCTTGACCATTTTTCTGCTTTAATTTTTCAAGGCACTTTTCAATTTATTCTTAGTATTCTTAAGTAGGCATTGTTTTCATCCTTTTTGCGTCTCAAAAAAAAAATGTGGTTTACTTATGTTTCCAACAGTTGACATTCAGTTTAGTCACTCAGTCGTGTCCTACTCTTTGCGATCCCATGAATTGCAGCACACTAGGCCTCCCTGTCCATCACCAACTCCCAGAGCCTACCCAAACCCATGTCCATTGACTTGGTGATGCCATCCAACCATCTCATCCTCTGTCGTCCCCTTCTCCTCCTGCCCTCAATCTTTCCCAGCATCAGGGTCTTTTCAACTGAGTCAGCTCTTCGCATCAGGTAGCCAAAGTATTGGAATTTCAGCTTCAACATCAGTCCTTCCAATGAACACCCAGGACTGATCTCCTTTAGAAAGGATTGGTTGGATCTCCTTGCAGTCCAAGGGACTCTCAAGAGTCTTCTCCAACACCACAGTTCAAAAGCATCAATTCTTCTGCGCTCAGCTTTCTTTATAGTCCAACTCTCACATACATACATGACCACTGGAAAAACCATAGCCTTGACTAGACGGACCTTTGTTGACGAAGTAATGTCTCTGCTTTTTAATATGCTGTCTAGGTTGGTCATAACGTTACTTCCAAGGAGTAAGCATCTTTTAATTTCATGGCTGCAGTCACCATCTGCAGTGATTTTGGAGCCCAGAAAAATAAAGTCAGCCACTGTTTCAACTGTTTCCCCATCTATTCACCATGAAGTGATAGGACGGGATGCCATGATCTTCGTTTTCTGAATGTTGAGCTTTAAGTCAACTTTTCACTCTCCTCTTTCACTTTCATCAAGAGGCTCTTTAGTTCTTCTTTACTTTCTGCCATAAGGGTGGTGTCATCTGCATATCTGAGGTTATTGATATTTCTCCTGGCAATCTTGATTCCAGCTTCTGCATCCTCCAGCCCAGCGTTTCTCATGATGTACTCTGCATATAAGTTAAATAAGCAGGGTGACAATATACAGCCTTGCTGCTAAGTCACTTCAGTCGTGTCTGACTCTGTGCAACCCCATATATGGCAGCCCACCAGGCTCCCCTGTCCCTGGGATCCTCCAGGCAAGAATATTGGAGTGGGTTGCCATTTCCTTCTCTAATACAGCCTTGACATATTCCTTTTCCTATTTGGAACCAGTCTGTCGTTCCATGTCCAGTTCTAACTGTTGCTTCCTGACCTGCATACAGGTTTCTCAAGAGGCAGGTCAGGTGGTCTGGTATTCCCATATCCTTCAGAATTTTCCACAGTTTTTTGTGATCCACACAGTCAAAGGCTTTGGCATAGTCAATAAAGCAGAAATAGATGTGTTTATGGAACTCTCTTGCTTTTTTGATGATCCAGCGGATGTTGGCAATTTGATCTCTGGTTCCTCTGCCTTTTCTAAATCCAGCTTGAACATCTGGAAGTTCATGGTTCATATACTGTTGAAGCCTGGCTTGGAGAATTTTGAGCATTAATTTACTAGTGTGTGAGATGAGTACAATTGTACAGTAGTTTGAGCATTCTTTGGGATTGCCTTTCTTTGGGATTGGAATGAAAACTGACCTTTTCCACTCCTGTGGCCACTGCTGAGTTTTCCAAATTTGATGGCATATTGAGTGCAGCACTTTCACAGCATCATCTTTCAGGATTTGAAATAGCTCAACTGGAATTCCATCACCTCCACTAGCTTTGTTCGTAGTGATGTTTCCTAAGGCCCACTTGATTTCCCATTCCAGGATGTCTGTCTCTAGGTGAGTGATCACACCATTGTGATAGTCTGAGTCATGAAGATCTTTGCTGTACAGTTCTTCTGTGTATTCTTGCCCCCTCTTTTTAATATCTTCTGCTTCTGTTAGGTCCATACCATTTCTGTCCTTTATTGAGCCCATCTTTGCATGAAATGTTCCCTTGGTGTCTCTGATTTTCTTGAAGACATCTCTAGTCTCTCCCATTCTATTGTTTTCCTCTATTTCTTTGCATTGATCACTGAGGAAGGCTCTCTTATCTCTCTTTGCTATTCTTTGGAACTCTGCATTCAGATGCTTATATCTTTCCTTTTCTCCTTTGTTTTTCACTTCTCTTTTCACAGCTATTTGTAACGCCCTTCAGACAGCCATTTTGCATTTTTGTATTTTTCTTGGAGATGGTCTTGATTCCTTCTCCTGTACAATGTCACGAACCTCCATCCACAGTTCATCAGGCACACTATCAAATCTAGTCCCTTAAATATATTTCTCACTTCCACTGTATAATCATAAGGGATTTGATTTAGGTCATACCTGAATGGTCTAGTGGTTTTCCCCACTTTCTTCAATTTCAGTCTGAATTTGGCAATAAGGAGTTCATGATCTGATCCACAGTCAGCTCCTGGTCTTGTTTTTGCTGACTGTATAGAGCTTCTCCATCTTTGGCTGCAAAGAATATAATCAGTCTGATTTCGGTGTTGGCCATCTGGTGATGTTCATGTGTAGAGTCTTCTCTTGCATTGTTGGAAGAGGGTGTTTGCTATGACCAGTGCGTTCTCTTGGCAGAACTCTATTAGCCTTTGCCCTGCTTCATTCCGTACTCCAAGGCCAAATTTGTCTGTTACTCCAGGTGTTTCTTGACTTCCTACTTTTGCATTCCAGTCCCCTATGATGAAAAGGACATCTTTTTGGGGTGTTAGTTCTAACAGGTCTTGTAGGTCTTCATAGAACTGTTCAACTTCAGCTTCTTCAGCATTACTTATTGGGGCATAGACTTGGATTACCGTGATATTGATAGGTTTGCCTTGGAAACAAACAGAGATCATTGTGTCGCTTTTGAAATTGCATCCAAGTACTGCATTTTGGACTCTTTTATTGGCTATGATGGCTACCCCATTTCTTCTAAGGGATTCTTGCCCATAGTAGTAGATATAATGGTCATCTGAGTTAAATTCACCCATTCCAGTCAGATCAGAGTACTGGTTTGGATATATGTGGTATGTGTTTGGGGCTTCTCCAGGAGCTCAGCTGGTAAAGAAACCACCTGCAATTCAAGAGACCCTGTTTCAATTCCTGGGTCAGGAAGATCCCCTGGAGAAGGGATAGGCTACTCACTCCAGTATTCTTCAGCTTCCCTGCCAGCTCAGCTGGTAAAGAATCCGCCTGCAGTGTGGGAGACCTGGGTTCGATCCCAGGGTTGGGAAGATCCCCTGGAGAAGGGAACAGCTACCCACTCCAGTATTCTGGCCTTGAGAATTCCATGGTATATGTATGGGCTTTCCTGGTGGCTCAGACATTATGTGTTTGGTAGTGGGGTGGAGAGTGGTTAACAAGAGAAAAGTACAAGTGAAATTTAATCCCAAAGATTTTCATACATGTCATATTATTTTAAGTCCTCTGATAATACTTTTCTTTAACTTTGTACACCAAATTAATTGACTGATTCATTACTTATTTGATATTATACTTGCTTGGAAGGTGTAAGGCCCTAGACAAGCAAGTCTCAATCTTATCTAATTTTGTCTAATCCTTAGGGGTTCTGTGGCAGGTAAGAGTGAAGGTGGGAGGTGGAGGAGAGAGGGTCAGAAGCAAGAGACTGCAAGTACTGCACCATCTCCAGTGGAGAGGACAAGGCTCCTGAATAGCTTTGCCTTACAACTTGGCCACAGTGTGTGAACCGAGGGAAATTATAGAAAATTCATCAAGCCTCCCCTTGCAGTCATCAACCGTCTCAGCAAACAGACTGCTTCAGTCATTGTTTCCCTTCTAGAAGCAAGATGACTAGAAGAAAAGTTGAAGTTTTCCCTCTAATTGCTCTCCCGAGAGCTTTTGCAGGGTAAGAGCTAGAGTACCCTGCCAGCCAGTAAGAGTCACACCTGGGGTTTAAAAAAAAAAAAAGGACTTGTGTTCCTGCATTCTGAGGTCATACATTAAATTTTATTTTGATTTAAAATGTGTTTCTCTAAATAACAATTTTTACGTTGTAAGACAGATGACATTTTGATCCTGCATGATATATTTCTATTCAAAGGGCTATAAAGCTGAAAAGTATTGACTATAAAGTTATTGGTAATACCAAATCTATTATTTCTATGAAAATATCATATGTATATTTTCCCCAGGAGTGAAGGTGTATTTCCCATTTCCATATCAGGGCATCAGAGGAAAGCAATTTCCTTGAACCATTGCTTTCCATTTTTTTCACTTCACTGACCAGTCATGGAGGTTTGAATCCTAAATCTAACTTTGAAAGTTTGCTACAAGTTCCAAAGAATTTGCTAAATAGGTTTCAAATGTTAGCCCTTTGTGCCTTGGGAATAAAGAATTAAAAGAAGAGTGATGGTTACTTTTATAGTAAAAACTTGGCACAAAATAAAACAGATTTTTTTCTTTCTTTCTCTTTTTTCCATGTGCTTACCTAAAACAATAAATGTGTGGGTGATTACCCCTGAGTTTTTCCAACAACCTCAAGGAAGTTTACTGGCACGGACAATGTGCTTTTTAAGAAGATCACTATAAACATTCATTTCAATTCAACTATTTTTTAAAGTTATCCTGGGACAAATCTGGTGCAAAGAAACATGAGCGATACAAAGGAAACATGAACCCTAGGCTCTCTCTTTCTAGTTGTCTGTGACCTCTGTACCGTCTGGCCATTCTTTCCTAGCTCTTCCTCCTCTACCTACTTGGAGTCTGCAAAGGCCCTGTCCTTAGAATGTCACTGTCTTTGGAACAACCCTTTTGTCTTCTTTGTCTACAACCTCTCTCTAGGTATTGTGGGTTGAATGGTAGACCCAAAGATGTGTCTACCTCCTAATGGGTCAACATCCTAATTCCCAGAACGTGTGAGTGTTACCTTATTTTGGAAAGGGGGTCTTTGCAGATATAATTAAATTAAGGAATTTGAGATGAAGAGATCATCCTGGATTATTCAGGTGGGCCCGAATAGTGACAAATGTCCTTATAAGAGAAACATGAGGGAGGGACTTCCGTGGTGGTCCAGTGGTTAAGGCTCTGTACCCCCAATGCATAGTGGCACAGGCTTGACCCCTGGTTGGGGACCTAAGGTCCTGCATGCTGTGCAGCATGGCCTAAATGAACGGATTTTAAAGAATTTAAAAAAAGAGGAGATTTTACAGACAGAAGAGGAAGTGATATGACCAAAGAGATAGAGCTTGGAGAGCTGTGGTCAGAGGCTGCAGCCAGGGACTGCTGGCAGCACCAGAAACGAAAAACAGTGAGGAATGGACTCTCCCCTGCGGGCTCCAGAAGAAGTGCTGCCCTACAGACCACCTTGCCTTTGGACTTCTGGCCTCAGATCGAGAGAAGACATTTTTGTTGTATTAAGCCACAAGTGTGTACTCAGTTTGTTACAGCATCCAAAGGAAGTGACTAAGCTAGAAAATCCCATCTATTTTGCATCTTTAAATTCCATCTATACATTTCAATCCCCAATCCTGACTGTCCTCCGGGGCCACACTTATGCATCTGTTGTTTCACGTCTGCCTTGGATATCCAATAGACATCTCAAACTTAGTATGGCCAACAGAATTCTTGATTTCTATCTTCTGCATCCACAAATCTGTGTCCTTGTCTTCCCTATCAATAAAGGTCACTATCATCTCAAGCTTAGAGCTTAGGTCCAACTACTTTATGGCTCCAGCAAAGAACTTAAGCATCATGCTTGACTCTTTTCCTCTGAACCCCATCTACCTAATTCCTAGACGAATCCTCTTGGCTACCATTTCTCCATTGTCTCTGACCTACGTTTCTGTTGTAGCCTTCTAATTTCCTCCCTGCCTCTACTCTCTTCTCTTCACACAAAAGCCAGTGTAAAGTTCCTGCAGTGTAACTCATTTCTTTTCACTCTCTGCCTAAGATGTTCCAGTAGCTTCCCATTGCACTTAGAATGATATCCAAATTTCTTACCTTGGCCAACAGCAGTGGTGCTCAACTGGAGGCTATTTGGCTCCTCACAACCCTGAAAACATTTGGCAATTTCTGGAGCTATGTTTGGGTTGCTACAACTAGGGAGAGCCTACTGGAGTCTAGAGGATAGAGCCCAGGAATGCTGCCAAATATCTTGCACTGTACACAATGCAACAAAGAATTATCTGGCCTCAAATGTCAATAGCGCCAAGGTTGAGAAACCTTGCCCTATAGAGTCCACATGAACTGATAGCTGCCTTCTATTGCTTGATTTCCTTTTCTGTGTGTGTGTGTGCACACGCGCCTGCTCAGTCAACTCCTCAGATATGCTAACTTATTCCCATCTCAGAGCCTTTGGATATGCTCTGCCTCTGGGTTGCAACATACTTTTCCTAGATCTTTGCATTTCTGTAGCTTCGTTATTCAGGTATGAATTCTAATCCTGCTTCCTCAGAGAGGCACCACCCATCCGAAGCAGCCCACAGCATCCTAACCCCAGGTGCTCTGCTGCGCCAGCCTGCTTTTACCTTCTATATTGCTCTTCTTGCTAACTCATTTTATATTTTATGAGTTTAGTGTTCACTTCTTCCCTCAAAAATTGCAAACTCCTCTAGGGTCTTTCATGTTTGCTTCTGTCTGCCTGCATCAAGGGCAGCACCTGGCACAGAGTAAGTGCTTAAGAGATATTCATCAAATCAAATGTAAAGCAATAGAGGATAGTTAAATAACCCATAAAATGTTTGGTCTCAGAAGTGATGCAGTGAATCACCAGGAAGGCAGGCTTATTTCTAAGCCCTCATCAGTTTCTAGTCTATGGCTCTTAGGATATTATCTTCATTTAAGTCTTAACACCACTGACAGAATGAGAAGCTAGGGCCTTGTTTGTGGAAAAAATGTTATTTTACTTTTGAATCTATTGTTCTGAAGACAGATCAGGCTTTCACATAGTAGATGACTGATAATCAGTTGTTAATATGGTTGTATATTTTTAAGCATCCACATAGAATCAGTGAATGAATCCCTGAGAGCAGAGAAGCCCACTGAGGGATTGCCTTCAGAGAGAAAAGCCAAAGAGGGAACCTATGGTTAGGAATAGAGGAGAAAGGAAAGTCTTCAAAGAAAAATAAAGAAAAACTGATCAGAAAAGTAAGAGGAAAAAAAGTCTCAGAAGCCCCAATCATGGAGTAATAGAAAACAGTGAGTACATAAAGAAAGCATTGTTAATGCATTTTTGGAATTTTATGCTTTTGTCTTGGGGGTGCATGTTCCTTCCATTAATCAGTGAACAGCAAAAATTTTTCTGGCATTGCAAAAATAAACTTAGCTATAAAATATCTACAAAGATGGGTAATGAATATATTCAATTCTTACTTAAAAAAAAAAAAAAACTCTGCTATGAAGTTTCCATAAATTGTAAAAGGTTTCAGGATAATCCTCAGATCCTTAATTTTTCTATTATGTATTTTACTTATTATGGGAAAACTTTTGCATTTCTAATAGTGCCAAAGTGTTGGAAATAGAAGTTATTTTTTCCCCCTTTCATCCTGTGTTGAGTGGTTGAGAAATCAGTTAGGGAGATTGGCAAAATTAAGAACTGGCAAGATCTTCCATCTGCCTCAAACTGATCCAGTCCTGTTTCCATGTTTGGAAGTGGTTTCTTGGGCTTATCCACATTTTGTTGGCAGGTCGTATCTTTGGAGAATGACAGGCCCTTTTCTCCCTACCACCCGTTAGCCATGATCCTGGCCTTGAGGAATGCAAACTGTCTGTAATGTCCAGAATCTGAGGGCAAATACACTGAGGACCAAGAGAAATTGTGGGGACAGCCGCTGAGTGAGAGCTTACTTCATCTCAGGCACATATTATTGACTTGCCTTGCGATAGTGTATTTTGTCCCGTCATATGAAAAGGGAAATTAAAGCAAGGACATATTTGAAAGCCAGGTAGAGAATAAGAGTTAAACGTGCCTGAAAATGAATGCAGTTATTTCATTTGATTCTAAGAAAGAAGCACTTCTATACCACCTTAAATGAGAGAGTCATTCTCATCCCTGGAGTCAGATACTTTCCACAAGGCATCCTGAGCAGAGATCTATCCTGTCAGATGATCTCAGTGAGTTTGCAGACAGTAGTTTCTGTCCTATGTAAGCATATTTTCATCTAGGAAAAACTAAGCTTTAATCCTATCTACAATTTCAAAGATGGGGTAATTCATTTAAGTGCATATTCACACAAGTTAACAGACTAAGAAATCATTTTGCCTGACTTACTGATGTATATTATTAGTAATTGCTATTTCAATGCTTAATATATCTACAATAATAAGGACGACTTATGACATTTGGCTTTTCATGTCTTTAGACCTGGTCCCAAAACTTAAGTTTTGCATCTTTACGTTTCTTTAAACATCAGACTTTACTTATTCTTTCTATTAATTGATCAAATACACACGGAAATGAGGATCAACCAACTTTTCAAGATGAGTATTATTAAATGTTGTTATAACTTATTCTATTATCTATAAAACCTTTATTGCAGGGGTATATCTGCAGACCCTCTGATCTAACAGCTTGCGTTAAGCTTTTAACAAAGGTCTGGAAACCTTGTTATTCATCATTGAGTGCTGCCTCCAGGTGGATGCACAGTAGCACAGAGGCCAGAGCTGTCCTGGAGACATTCTGTCCTTGAGATGGGACTCCTTCTACTCAGCCACTGGCCAGGCGACGCGTGGCTCTCCCTGAGAGGGGACTGCAGCCTCTCGGGGTGTGCATGGCCTGCGCTTAGGAGGAGGACTTCCCATGAAAACCATCCCCTAGGTTTTTTTGGCTCTTCTCAACCTAATTCTAGAATATGGAGCAAGTGACAATGAAAGTCTATTAGGGATAATGCTGGGGTCCAGCCCCGGCTGATCCAGGGAGTTTGAAGCGGGGATGGCATCGGCGAGGATCAGGGTACAATAGCTTCAATTAGATATTAATTAGAGATGTAAAGAGTAATAGAATGAGGATAGCTCAGTAGGAAAATTCAGTGGAGAAAAGAGGCTGAGTAGCTTGGTTTACGCGGGAGACCAATAAAACTTCAAGACAAGAAGTTTGCACCACTTATGGAGGCCGCAGGCGTCCTTCCGTTCTCCCGAAGGAGAGGAGACACTGAGGCCTCCCCAGTCGCATCTCAGAAGCCCAGGCATAATTAGTAAGCATGGCGGGTTCTGCGCTCCAGATGGAGACTCAGCCAGAGTGAGAGAGAGAGCGACATGGGGAGACCAGCATTTCAAGAAACTGATCCCAATTCTTTATTTTCCATGGTCTACTTTTATACACTGAGATGTTATGCAAAAGTCACGCGGGGACAGCAGTCCTGACTTTTATTAAAGTCAGGTGCTTCACACAAATGTATACAGAGATCTTAGGGATGTTACATCATCTTCTGGCCAGGGGGCCTGCTGACAATTTATGACCCTCTCCTTGTGACAGCGGTCAGTCAACCAGGACACTTATTTCTCCAGGGGTGATTATTCTTAAAACAGATGCCACCCAAATAAAGTTACATTCCTATAGGGTGAGGGTGTAGTGGGTTTTAGTTAAGGAAAGAATTTACTTAGCCTAAGGTCTAACGTGATTAATATCAAAGGTTAATACTTATTTCTTCTATATAATCATTAACATGTGTAAGGGCAGGGAATGTGGAGACTTAGCAACAAACATTGGCTCAACAAATGAAAAACCCTTCACCAATATGATTTCTAATCAGCTCATTATACTTATACTAATAGTTTTCTAACTTTTCTAAGGAACCTGTTTTTAGAAGGTTTAAAGCATCTTGTGCCTCTCACTGTTGGGAGGCTGTGAGCAATCACATGTGGCCGGACAAGCCTGTCAGGCAGGCCAGAGAACCTTCAGAGGAGTTTGTAGGTTAAAACACTCTTGTCACGCCCAGGAGTTTTTATTAACTGGAGTTCTAAGTTAACTCCTTCTCTGAAAGAGGTGGTGGGGGACAGCCCCCCGTAAAGTCAGAGGTGTAGGTGAGAGCACAAAGCAGTAAAGTAGGCAGACTCTGGTTTTGGGGGTAGATGCTCGAGAATTTCCAGGGGGACTCCTGAGGCTCGATCCCGTCTTTGCGTATGTCGAGCCTCCTTCTTCATGACCTTTGCCACGGGCAGAGTGCCTCACTCTGGCCCTCAACAGGATAAATTGGAGTCAAGGGAAAAAAAAAAAAAAAACTCACCTGAGGAAACCTTCAGATTTTACGTATTAGGGTTCCACTCTTATTCTCTTTCTCCTTCCCACCCTTCTTTCCTCCCTCTCTTCATCATCTCTATTTCCATTTCCTTTTTCTTTCCTCTCTCTCTCCCATTTGATTTTTCATTAATCTTTGTTAATTTTTCATGAAGAAGATCTGTAGTAAAGCCATTCGTTTATTCATTCAACAGACAGTAGCTACTCTCTGTTAAGACACTGTGCTAGAGGTATATGCTGCCGCTGCTGCTAAGTCACTTCAGTCGTGTCCGACTCTGTGTGACCCCATAGACATCAGCCCACCAGGCTCTCCTGCCCCTGGGATTCTCCAGGCAAGAACACTGGAGTGGGTTGCCATTTCCTTCGCCAATGCATGAAAGAGAAAAAGTGAAAGTGAAGTCGCTCAGTCGTGTCCGACTCTTAGCGACCCCATGGACTGCAGCCTACCAGGCTCCTCCGCCCATGGGATTTTCCAGGCAAGAGTACTGGAGTGGGGTGCCATTGCCTTCTCCCTAGAGGTTTATATGCTTTTCCAAATAAGGAAATCCCTGCCTTTAAGGGACTCATAGTCCAAATGGGTCACAGACAAGAAAATTAACCTTTATGGCAGAATGATGCCCCAGGTGTTTGCTGGGACTGTCTAACCCCTTGAGATCTGGTGAAGATTAGAAGCACACAATTCCCATGTCATGTCCATCTGAAGGCCAAAGAATGCCCCGAGTCCTGTTGCATTTGCAGTGGGCTGTGCTCTGACTTCCTGCCTTCCGATGTACTCTGCATCTTGCAGCAGTTTCTTTATCTCTGTCCTGACATAAACCCAAGCTTGGGTCACAATTCCTTCTCTTCTCTTCTCCCTCTCCCTATCTGCCGCTCCTCCTCCCACACAAAGCCATCAAGAAAACAAAACTGATAATGTTTCAAAACTTGAACTGAGAGTTTTGGGGTCATGGGAGAACGCAGCAGTCAACTTCAAATGGCATGGGGCACATTCCTGTCGTGGGTCTGTTGGGCCCCTGTCACCGGAACTCTCCCGTCTGTTTCACCCCGCGCCGCGCCCGCACTCGTGCGGTCTTCTCGCGCACCGCCCTGCCCACTCTCCCCCAGGCCGCCCCTCTTGCCGAGAGCTCCCCCGCCCCGACACTCCAGCTCTGGGGTGCTCTTGCTGTCTGTTGTGCAGAGTCATTCTGTTCCTTGCAGGCAGTTCAAATCCGGACCATTTCGTTCCTGCCTAAATCCACCCTGACGCTCAGGTGAGGGGCTTTTCAGGGTAGAGAATCCACTCTCCATTCTCCGTACAGAAGGCAGTTGTGGCTGCACTGTTTCTCCCTGCTTTACACGTACTGACCCACTTAGACATCCAGTCAACAACATTTGCCGGTCGTCTGCTGTGTATCAGGTACCGTTTAGGTTCGTAAAACAGAGGCACAGAGGTCCTGTCCTCTGTGGATTTACGCTCCTGGCAGTATGCACAGGATGCTATGAACAGAGAGCGGTGGGATTACAGATCAGAGAACGCCAGGTGTGACGGGACAGGCTGCGTTGATCTAGGTGGATCCTAGGATGGCAGTTCAGACAGAGGGACTTGGTGACAATGGCTGTGAAGTTCTCCAGCAACCATCCAGGCTGCTAGGATGAAAAGGGAGACAGAAAAGGTGGTTGCTTTCCGTCATCGCTCCCTCTCACTCCCATACCTCCATACTCAAGCAGTATGTTTCAGGCAGGAAGAAAAGCAGACTCTCCCTCTGTTTGCATTTCAGGGTTGAGTCCACAGCTAGGACAGGCCTGGATTGGTTATCTGGGCAGATCCCAGGTAAGGGAGGAACTTATCTGCCGTCTCCCTAGACAAGGGAAGCCAGGGTATGACTGAAAGTTCAGGTCATGAAGGAGCTGTGGGATTTAGGACTGGACCCCAGAGCTGCTCCTGGGTCATATGGAACATTTATGCAAAACTAAAAAAAAAAAAAAGCCACTTCTGGGATTATACAACCCAAATATAGGGGGCAGTGCTTGGAAAATGAAAGATCTCCCCAAACAGTTCCCTTTGGGCAGGGTGCAATCTGAACAATGGTGACCTGGTTTGTCCTGGGTTGTTCAGATTCTGTAAATTTATAAATGGATGAAGTTCTCCCAGGACCTGAGTCCACTGATGTGGTGGAAGAGTGGGTCCTTCCTCACAAGGCTCTAAATGATTAGTTAGTAACATGGAAGTGTTTAAGGATCTGTACCTCACAATGGGTACGTCTTTTTCCTCCTTCTTATCCAGTTATTTAAAAATAACAGTAACAATGGGTAGCTTTACTGAGCATGCTTGACAGATTTCAGACACTGTGTTGTATTGTTTACAGAGATTAAGTCAATGAATTCTTAGAATAACCCTGTAACTTAGGTGGGTATTATTAATCCCATTTAATGTTGCAGAGAAAGAGGCTTAGGTGGTTGAACTAGTTAGTGGTTTCTAACTTAGAGCCCATTTTAACTCCCATTCTATCCTAGCTATTCCTTTTTTCCCCCTTTCCTTTCCTCTTTTTCTTCTCTCTCTCTCTGTCCTCTCACTCTCTCTCTCTGGGGGAAAAAAATCTTTCAGAGGAACCATGTTAATAAGGTATTCCTTGAGCTTCCTGATAACTCAACAGTTGACCTTTTAGCTCTAACATTCCTGGACACTGGACTTTCTAAACAAAGAGCTTCTCTTTGTCCTTTGCTTCCCTTTGGGTTTGCTTCAGAGCCAGAATTCTGACAATCCTGGCTCCAGGGTTTCCACACCTAATCCTTGAAGGGTGGTAATACATTATAGCATACAAACAATAAAACAAAGCTCCACTTTGTCCTTGGCCTGAGGCTTTGTGGCTTTTCTGGCCTATCCACCTAAGGGCAAAATGGGGAACCCTCCCATCCATGGTCATTTCTAGAGAACCATTTGCCATCTGGGAAAAATGAACATAGAATAGTTATGTTCATTTTCTATCTGTCTTTGATAGTTACTATACAAAGAGGTTCCATGCTTTTCCCCATGTTTTTGGCATGAGTGTGAGCGAGAGTGCTCAGCTGTGCCCAACTTAACTTTTTGCGACCCGTGGACTGTAGCCCTCCAGGCTTCCCTGTTCATGGAATTTTCCAGGCAATAATACTGGAATGGGTTGCCATTTCCTACTCCAGGGGATCTTCCCAACCCAAGGATTGAACCTACATGTCTTACATCTCCTGCATTGGCAGGCAGGTTTTTTGTTTTTTGGTTTTTTTTGGTTTGTTTTTAACCATTGCACCACCTCTATATAATTCTGTTAGTTATTAGCCATCTCCTCAAGAAATCATAAGATATATAGCACTTCAAGTGAAGTTTATAACACCAGAGCCTCTGTGGTGGTATTCCCTTTGACTTGGCTTTGAAAAACCTTCTATTTTACAAGAAGTATAGAGTCTACTTAAAACATAGACCTCTCTATACACCTTTAACCTTTCTTAGAGAATGTGACATAATGAGGATAAACAGCTAATCCATAAAATGTCTAATTTTGGTGGAAAATATGTAACATCCAATATATTAACATCCAAATAAGATAACCTAATGTTCTTGGTTATTGGTTTCCAGAGACTGTTGAACATTTCCTTGTTTGGCCTTGGAAAAATTTGCTTGGGATTTCAGCCTGGCCCTTGGTGAAAGACTTAGAACAAAGTAAGCTGGCTAAGAACAAAGCAACTAGTGAAAATGAAAGTAAGAGGTCTTGAGCCCGAGGCTTAGTGTGTGTTCTTTAAAGAAGGAAGAAATTGCTGCAGGGGTCAGGAGAAAGTCACTGGCGGCCCCTGAACTTACTATTGTCAGTCAGACCTCCCGTTCCAGATAGATAAACAACGACCAGAAATGAAACGTTTCAATGTGACAGTTACAGCAGTGTCCTGGCTTCACTGAGATGTTTCTTCTATCAGAGCTTATTTCACCACTGGGCATACAACCATGTCCCCTGATGCTGACATTCCTACATCAGTAGGGAAAGTGAATGGCAGACTTTCCAGACTGAAGCCTAGATTTTGGAAGATCACAGCTAAGAAAGCATCCATAGCCAATTCTGGCCTCATTTCGTAACATTTCTAACCAAGATCAGTGCTGGAGAGAAGGAAAGGGACCAGATTTATATGAGTTTGCTGAGGTTAAAAGAACAGTGTCAGGACTTCCATGGTGGTCCAGTGGCTAAGATTCCAAGTCCTCAATGCCGGGTGCTCGGGTTCAATCTCTGGTTAGGGTACTAGAACTGGCACAGCCAAAAAAAGAGCAGTGTCTTCTTTTAGTCCTGGGGTTAGGGTTAGGAAACGACAGGGTCCTACTTTCAAAGATCATGAAATATATATTGATTTGCCACAGGTAGAGAGGAATTTAAAGCTTCAAATATTTGATATTAGCAGGGAACTCTGTTCAGTGTTATGTGGCAGGGTGGATGGGAGGGGACTTTGGGGGAGAATGGATATGTATACATGTATGGCTGAGTCCCTTTGCTGTCTGTCTGAAACTATCACAAGATTGTTAATTGGATGCACTCCAATACAACATAAAAAAGTTTTTAAAAGACAACAAAAACCGAGTATGTGATATTACTGGGTTTATTTTCTCCTCTGGATTTGATCCCTGGGTTGGGAAGATCCCGTGGAGAAGGCAATGGCACCCCACTCCAGTACTCTTTCCTGGGAAATCCCATGGATGGAGGAGCCTGGCAGGCTACAGTCCATGGGGTCACAAAGAGTCGGACATGACTGAGTGACTTCACTTTCACTTTCACCTCTTGAAACTTTTGCAGAAACAAGATCAATATCATTTGACTACTTCTGCATTTCCAAGTTAGTATTCCTAGACCTTTGTGGCAAAATAAAAAAGTGAAGAATGAGAGGAATGAGGAGATTACTCTTCTGCTTATAGTTTAACCTCTATCAAGTTGAGAGAATCCAGTTAACTTTCGAGGTCGGTTAAAGAGAGGGGCTTGGCTCATTAGTTGATCTCAAGGGCCTGTGCACCTCTCAAATTCATTGCTAATATGAACACAGCACTCTATCTCTGATAGGCTACCACAAGTTTTACTATCTCCTATGCTACAGAGTTAAATTTTAGATCAAGGTCCTAATGTAGTATTATCTTCACTTTTCTGTTATATTAAATTGAACTGTAAGTCCCTGAATTGCTGGGTAGATAGCTCATTGCACTTTGTAAACATTCTATATGGCTACAAAAATGCATCTGAGACCAAAAAAAAAAAAAAAAATTGTACCCTCTTTCAAACCACTTACCTGTGTCATGTTTAAAATGGAAAATGCAGTTGTTTGGAAATAAACAGTTCTCTCCAGATTGTATTAAAAGGTTTATGTAATAGTGCTTTTACTGCCCTCTGCTGCCTTAAGGAGAACACTGGATTTGGAAAGCCTAGACTTTTCACTTTCGGTCATTGGTATTATTGCTCGCAGGCATATTCCAAGTGTAACACTACCTAACTTAGAAAATCCCAACAATGAAGTAGCCAATGGCTTGAAACCAAACAAGCACTATGTTCTTGTGAGTCAGGATTTTCTAAAGTCTTCTCAGATTTTATTAAGTTCTGGGTGTTCTTTCTACAAGATTACTAATACATGGAAGCAGCTGTTTATTTAGAAGTGGATTACAGGGTGTTTTTTAAAAACAGATCAGTTATCTTTTAAAACATGACAAAATTAGTAGAAATGGCAACAAAAGTGATTTATTAATAGATGAAAACTTTCCATGTGAGTGAAGCGTAATAGAATTGCTTTGTGGTGATGTTCTATTGTTTGCATTTTAATATTGGGTACATAATGCATTGGAGAAGGAAATGGCAACCCACTCCAGTATTCTTGCCTGGAGAATCCCAGGGAGAGAGGAGCCTGCTGGGCTGCCGTCTATGGTGTCGCACAGAGTCAGACACAACTGAAGCAACTTAGCAGCAGCAGCAGGAACACAAGAAAAACTATGAGTGATTTTTGTAGTTTCAATTATACCATCATCTACTTTTAATTAACAATATTAGGTGACATTTCTGTTCATTCTCTAGGGCCTTTGTTTAATATTGATAACAAAATATAACACAGACATTCATGCAGTTTCCTGGAGATGTGCTTGTAATTGTATTAATTACTCACCTAACGGAAGCATTTACCTGAAATCTCATCACCCCTGAGTTACAAATTATCAGCAGAGTTCATTCACTTAACAATTATATGTCAAATGCCTACCATGTACTAGGTATAGACTCTTGGATGAGAAAATTGAATTTCTGACTTGAGGTGGTCAACAGTTTAGTGAGAGCAAAATGTATTATTGAGACATTTCCACAGACTGTGCTTCTGTCTGTGTCAGTCTGGAGTTCCAGGAGTTTGATTATTTCCCATCAGGGTCCAGGGCACTAGTGACTAATTCTGTCGTACAGTATTCCCCACTAAAAACTCCTTGTTTTTCACTAAGAAAAACAAGAATGGATTTTGCATCTTCATTTTTTTTTAACCTCATTTTTTCCCACTTCATTCTTATTCTTTTAATAACTTGATACCTCCCTTGCAGAAGATGTATGCATGCATCTCTCCTAACTCACCAAACACAAATGTCTTTGTAAATAATAAACAGATAAATGTACTTCTAAGTGCACATAACTTTATTTTATTGTTATGAGTTGAGAGGAGTTGTAGTAGAAAACTGTCCCTGCTAGATCCAATTACTGCCAAAACAGAGAGCTACAGATCCAACATTCCAGAACCAAGGTGAATAATTTTGGTAAACGATTCTGACATTTAACTGGCTGGGAGTCAATAAACCTATTTAGCAAGTTAGTTTATTTGGTTACCAAGAGTGTGTTTTGAAAACACAAGGAATACTGAAGGGGCTTTGCTTAAATCTTCAAATGCCATATAAGGAATACTCAGGAATACATATAATACTCAGAAATACATATAAGGAATGCTCAGAAATACATATAAGGAATACTCAGGCTCCATGTTGAATACCTTGATAAATCTTTCCCTTTTGTTACGGTTAAGGTAGGCATTTAGTTATCCTTGCTTTAAAAGATTTCCAGGATTCAATGAGGTCATACTGTAAGATGTGCAATGGGGGGCCTTGGTTCCCTTTCCATATTTATGACCTCTGAACGACAACCCCAGACTTCTTGAGCGTCTTAGCCCTGCCCAGCCTGTCTCTATATTTGGCCACCTCTGTCTTCCAGTGTGGACAGAGTGGCCTTCTATCTGGGCGACTTCTTTCAGTCTCTTCTGGCCTGCAGTCAGCATGGTTCTTCAGCTAGCTGAGTCACAGGAATAAGGCGGGAAGTGTACTGTTTACCTGCCGTCTGTCAGCACTTACCAAATATCCAATTGATGTAAAGCAGTCTAAAGTAAGGAATATTCTAAGAGCAAGTTCTGTAATTTTTTGTATAAAAAAATAAACATTGTGAAATTTTAGGGGGCAATAATGAATCACCCCTTTTAATTTCTGAACCAATTAAGAGATAGACCAGAGTAAGATGGAGCTAGGAAAAAAAAAAAAAAAATCAGCTTTATTATTGGTAAAGTTGGCCTGGAGAACATGGTTTGAACCATATTGGACTTTCTACAGGTTCCCTTCATCTTGGAAGTATTTGCAAGTGCAAAGAAACCTGTTCTACCTAGAAGAGTTATGGCACCCCACTCCAGTACTCTTGCCAGGAAAATCCCATGGACGCAGGAGCCTGGTAGGCTACAGTCCATGGGGTCGCTAAGAGTCAGACACGACTGAGGACTTCACTTTCACTCTTCACTTTCATGCATTGGCGAAGGAAATGGCAACCCACTCCAGTGTTCTTGCCTTGAGAATCCCAGGGACAGGGAAGCCTGGTTGGGCTGCTGTCTATGGGGTCGCACAGAGTCGGACACAACTGAAGCGACTTAGCAGCAGCATATCTCCTTGCCAATAAATGAATGAATGAAGCAACCAATCAAAAAAGTTGTTTTTGCTTTCCTCAGAGGAACTTCCATGTACATTCCAGAGTACATGGAATCTTTTAATTTGTTTTGATCCTCGATGACCCTTTGCCTCTCTGTACTAGCTGGCTACAAGCACAGCACTCTCAGAGGAGGCAGAAAGCTGCAGTGGCTTCCAGACTGAGCACCTCTGGTGCCAGTGAGAGCTCCTGTTAGCTCCTTTTCCCCTTCCTCCTCTGCTTTCATCTTAAAATACAGCATGTTGTTTTCTGCTGGGAAGGTAGATACATTTGATTTCTGAGATCTGCTCAGTGCCTCAGGCCAGCTGTTTTGGCTCAAGTGGGATTAATTTAAACACCAGCTCTGGTTTAGTAGCTTATTATTAATCAATCAACAGATGTTTATTGTGTGCCTTTTAAGCAAAGCAAAGAAAAATGCAAAACAAATCCATGACTCTTAAGAACTGGGAGCCACATCCTGCTGATGGTTATGTTATGCCAGTGTTTTAAGACAGCAGAGGACTGAAATGCCTAACTTGCATAGTCTACCTTCCTTTTAGGCTTTAATTTCAGATTATCAATTTTAGTCACAATAAATGTAGACTGGAAAATGTGACTTTGACCTGAGGCTAATAGTACTTCCTTTTAGGGAACTAACATGTTTTAAGTTAGGCTAATATAGCACTTCCTTTAGGAAATTAAGATTTATTAGATTAAAGTTAATTGGCCTCTGGTGATGGGCCTCTGACTCACCCGTTCACAGACAAGAAAGCTGGCAACAAAAGCAGAAGCCCAGCTGACCCTTCTCGGGGAAAGTTTGCTTCCTTCCTGGATCCTGAAGCACAAGTGAGCCACTGTCCATGAGCATAGCCCATTCAAACCAGTAAGAGAAAGGACTGGCTATCACTAACTTCAGAATTCAATGACCTTACTCCTTGGAGAAACGATGGCTCGTGGCTTTCAGGCTCTTAACCAACCAGCTTAGCTCTCTTTCCAGGGGAAAATGACAGGAGACATCTAGAAGTGTCATATTGTCCCATCTGAAGGGGGAATGAAATTTCCCTCTTTTAAGAAAGAATGAAAAGGGGAATGAAGGTCTCCCCAGTACCAAATTATTCTACAGGGTAGACTTCACAGGGCAGATCCAGTGACCACGACAGTGCTCTGCAGATTGCCCTGAACACAACTGCACATTTATATGTAGAACACTGTTTAATTTCTTAAGAAATTCTGATATAAGAATTATATTAACTTCTGATGGAGACCCTCATCAGAACAAAGAAGACAGAACAATAGTTACCATTCATACAGAAAGAGATCAGAGCCTACAAACAAAATCTGATCTCCTTATGTTTCCCATTTGGGAAAATAAAACCTTTTATTTATTTTTTTCTCCCCCCGCCCACCCCCAGCCTCAAAATGTGGGAGCTAATTTGAAATAACCCATAAGGAAGCCTAGCCAATCTGTCTCTTGTGTTTGATTCCAGTTTCTTTCCATCACCTTAGCATTCCTCTCCTGGGGCTGTTTTCAGGTTTAAAGAGGTATCATGCTTGAAAACATTTCACCCATTACCAAACATTTTAGGTCACATATCTCTGGCTATGTGTCCTGGCTCTCCCATGTCCTGGCTCTGTGGCCTTGGCAAAGCCACTATAGCCTCTCTGAGGCTGAGTTTGTTTTTCATCTCGGAGTGAGTGCTTATTAATATCAGTGCCTTCCCTGCAACCATTAGAAATGAAGTAGATGTCATAGAATTATAAACACGTATTTTGTAGGCTGGGTTACCCCCACCAGCCTCCTGCTTTGTCTCCACATCCACACCATTATTTTTTGCATGCAGCAAATGTAGCAGAAAATATCTGAACTTTTGAGTGAAACAGTCATGGGTTTGAATTTCTGTTCTGCTGTTCATGAGTTGTGTGACCATGGGTAAGTCATTCAGAAGATCACATCTTTTTTTTACTGTGCTAAAAGGTGTTATCATAGTGAGAAGAGAGACCTATTTCAGACTCATGTCTGAAAGAAGAGAATTATAGTACCACTATCAGACTTTTTCCTCCTTTTTAGAACGTAGCTTATACATTAGAGAAGTTTCACGTCTTCAGTAAGTCATTCACTTGTAAGGCATACCTGTGCACTATGTTTGTGCACACGCACACACCACACTCACATAGAGGTCGGCTTCCTTCCAGGTTTCTTTGGGAAAGCCACAGCACGGTGCCAGTGATAACTGGCAATTTCTGTTACGGTGATGGGTGAGGATGGGTTAATCCTTATGCCTGTCAGCTTTGGCCAACCACCAAAAAAATTTCCCTTCATCAAACTGTAAATATGTGTCCTGCCAAGGACTTTCCACTTAATTTTTTAAGCTTCATGATTGTCATTGGAAACTTTATGCATATATGCTGAGTTATTTACTGAACTCAGAGTATTATTGGACAAATGCCAGTTCATATCCAAGAAATTCCCCCTCATAAAAGAACCCACCCTAAATAACCACATTTCCCCCTTCCTTCCTTCATTTTATTTTTTTTTAACAAAGTTTTTAATTTTAATTAGGATCAGAACTAAAAGAAACCTAGTTTCGTCCTGAAGTTACATAAAAGTTGTATTGATTACACCCATCACTGGTCTCTGAACTTATAAGCTAAAAGAATCATACTGAAATAAGCAATCTGCCATCACTCAGACAAAATATAAATTCTGTATTGATCTGTTTTCACAGAAAGGGAAGGTAGGTGTTAAGGTTCCCATTTTACAGCTGAGGACATTGACTTAGACACAGTCAGCCACTGGCTTATCTTGGTCACCGATCTACACTATGGAAAGGAAAACTGAGAATTTGAATTAAAGCCCAACTCAATAATTATCATATTTGATCTAAGAAGAGAGGCATTTTGCAGCACTTTCAGTGTTTTAGCACCCAAGGGGAATGATAGCAGCAGCCCTTGGGCTGCTTTTCTCGGTGGGATAGGATGGGGGAGGCTCACACGGGTGCTGAATCGATTATCAGCGTTCTCATGCACGAGATTCCGTACTTAGGCACCGAGGTGGGCTTTTTAAGAGCCAAGTTGTATAATAGATTCTTTTATTATGAATATTCAGTCCATCCATGACTCCCTTCCCTGTCCTTGGCCCTTGGCCCAGCACACACCCAGCCCCAGAATATTGTGTCAAACTGTGGACTGCTTGCCAGGTTAGGATTGAGTTCCCCTATAGCTCCCTCATCCATAGTCATGACTTCCACTCCCACACCCATCCCAGACAGATCGTCTAACTCTGATCCTCTCATTCGCCTTCTAGTCTCACTTCAACAATTCAACTGATTTTAAAACATGCCTCTGCTTGAATACTTGCTAACAACACACTCAAATATAATCAGTGCTATTACTGAAACCTCTTGGAACAAGAGCTGGGATTTTAGGGTTCTCTCCCCACTCTGTTGATTCCCCTTCCTAGATTTCTTTGCTTCTACCAATGACACCACCATACTTACAAATTTGCAGTCATTATTGATTTCTGCTTCTCTAAAAATCCGGCCTGTCATTGAGTCTACAGCTTTTGCTTCATATGGTATTTCTTATCTCCTTCCTTTGGGTTATTATAAAGTCCAGTCCAGGCTCTCATCACTTCAAATGTGCACAACTTTAATGGTTTCTCAGTTTCTCTCTCTTCAGTCTTTTCCTCTCCAGTCCATCCTGCATGAGTAATAACTTCTCATCACTGTTGGATTATATGCAATTGCCTCATCCCAAATTTAAAATTGTCTTTAATGTGATTTCACTCACTGTTGTTGTTTATTTGCTAAGCTGTGTTCAACTCTTTGCAACCCCATGAACCGCAGCACGCCTGAGTTTGCTCAGACTCATGTCCATTGAGTCTGTGATGCCATCCAACCATCTCATCCTCTGTTGCCCCTTTCTTCTCTTGTCCTCAGTGTTTCCCAGCATCAGGGTCTCTTCCAATGAGTCAGTTCTTCGCATCAGGTAGCTAAAGTATTGGAGCTTCAGCTTCAGCATCGGTCCTTCCAATGAATATTTAGGGTTGATTTCCTTTAGGATTGATTGGTTTGATCTTCTTGACGTCCAAGAACTCTCAAGAGTCTTCTCCAGCACCAAAGTTCAAAAGCATCAATTCTTTGGTGCTCAGCCTTCTTCATGATCCGACCCTCATATCCATACATGACTGCTGGAAAAACCATAGCTTTGACTATATGGACCTTTATGGTCTCTGCTTTTGAATACACTGTTTAGGTTTGTCATAGCTTTTCTTCCAAGAAACAAGTGTCTTAATTTCATGGTTGCAGTCACCATCCTTATTGATTTTGGAGCCCAAGAAAATGAAATCTGACACTGTTTCCACATTTTCCCCATCTGTTTGCCATGAAGTGATGGGACCAGAGGCCATGATCTTAGTTTTTTGAATGTTGAGTTTTAAGCCAGCTTTTTCACTCTCCTCTTTCACTTTCATCAAGAGGTTCTTTAGTTCCTCTTCACTTTCTGCCATTAGAGTGGTTATCATCTGCATATCTGAGGTTGTTGATATTTCTCCCAGCAATCTTGATTCCAGTTTGTGCTTTCATCCAGCCGGCATTTTGCATGATGTACTCTGCATATAAGTTAAATAAGTAGAGTCACTATATACAGGCTTGACGTACTTGTCTTCCAATTTTGAAACAGTCTGTTGTTCCATGTCCGGTTCTAACTGTTGCTTCTTGTCCTGCATACAGGTTTCTCAGGAGGCAGGTAATGTGGTTTGGTATTCATGTCTCTTTAAGAACATTCCACAGTTTGTTGTGGTCCACACAGTCAAAGGCTTTAGTACTGTCAATGAAGCAAAAGTAGACTTTTTTTTGGTTTAATTCTCTTACTTCTTCTATGATCCAACGGATATTGGCAATTTGATCTCTGGTTCCTCTGCCTTTTCTAAATCCAGTTTGTACATCTGGAATTTCTTGGTTCATCTACTGCTAAAGCCTAGCTTGAAGGATTTTGAGCATCATCTTGCTGGCATGTGAAATGAGTGCAACTGTAAGGTAATTTGAACATTCACATCACTAATTCACCTTTATTTTCAACGACCTGTCAAACACACCCTCCCACCCTTATGAGGTCAAACACAAGGTAGAGTCCAAACATTCAAGTGAAACAAGATTTCCATCCTGGGAAAAGGAGGATGTATGAAAAGGGCAAGAAGAGACTCCCATTGCAGAAGAGCTGGTAAGTCACAAAGAGTAAGGCCAGCAGGAATATAGTTACAGGATTGTTTCTGTAGAACAAGGAAGAAGCTTGTCAAAACTGAGTCACCCAAGGAAAGCCTACCAGCAAGTAACCCAGTCTTGTGCCTCTGACACCCAAGGCTAGGAATATGTGTTTCAGAGCCTGAGAGGCCATCTACCACAGTAAATGATTCTGGACTTGAATTTTCTTCTCCTGCCACCAGATTTATGATCCTGCACAAGTTTCTTAGCTTAACTTCTGTGAGCCTTGATTTCTTTATATATTTGTGTGTTAGTTGCAAACAGGTTGCCATTTGCTTCTCCAGGAGATCTTCTCGACCCAGGGATCAAACTCAGGTCTCCCGCATTGCAGGCAGATTCTTTATCATCTGAGCTACCAGGGCACTTGGGAAAATAATATTTTACAGATTTGGTATGATGATTAAATAAAGTGCCTGCTGTGGCACCTATCACTTAATAATAGGCCTGCTGCCCACTGTCAGAGCTGCTGAAACCACACATGCCCAAGCAAAGGACTGACCTACTGGCTGAGGTGGGGCTAAGCCTGTAGGTGGGATCTAGCCAATCCAGACAGAGGACGGAGAAGAAAGAGCCCAGAGGCAAGAAGTCAGGCAAGGCCAGATGCTGGGATGTTTCCCTTCCCCATTCTTCTCTCATTTCTACCAATCCTGAACATGACTCATTCTCAACACAAACCCACATTTTCTGAGAAGCCAACTCTGTTCTAAGGATGCCTTTGTTCTTTGAGTCCCTTTTGGACAGGCTCCTTGCTGTACAGTACTTGACCCTGTGTAGCGCTACAGTCCCAGTTTCGACATTTCAATTAATCCCTAAGGTTCATGGTATTGCTGTTTGCAACCTTGCAAAGACTTCCATTCAGGAGTTCTGCGAAGCTGGTTTGAGGTAGTGGGTCGCTAGCCAAGTGAGTGAGCCCAGGAATCCAGCCCCATTGCCCAGCATACCTCTGTGATGTCAAGTTGTTTCTGCATGAATATTTCATGGCAGTTATATGCTGTTGTGGAATTTGAGGATTGGGAATTTTCTAAATTCTCCAGATGAATTCCTGAATGACATCAGGGGCCTACAATATGATGATTTATTGATTTTTAGATTCCTCTTATTCTTTAGTCAGATTTAGTCAACTAAATTTCAAGCCTTTTTATGAATGAGCTGAGTTTCTTTTATCTCGGTTCCCTGAAAATTTAGGCCAAAGTTGCCTTCAGAACAAGTATTCAACCTGCAGTTGAATTAATTCAATGACTACATCTTGTTACGATTTTAATTTTTATAATTATAGACAGTCATTTACTCCAATTGTTTAGTTACACCTGACATAAAATATGACATTTTCCCTAGCATGATAAACAGGGAAGTAAAATACAAAAGAATTGGGTGTAATACTCATTTTTTTTTTTTAACAAGAAAAGAACTACAGACCATTTGTAAGGAAATGTACATTATCTTGTTCTGTTTACAGACTGTATCTGTCTTCCATTAAATTTTCTACTTGTTCTAATGACTTGCTGAAATGGAAAAATACTCAACTTCTTTACAAAGTAGTGATTATGAGTACCCAATCACTTCTCCCTACTTCCAGATTATGTTTCTTCACTTCAATTTTAAAAGAATGTTCTTTTACTTTGGAAAACGATGGCAGGACTTTATGGCTAATTACGGGTACAAATATATCACACTAATTACTCCAGACATGACCCCTCCCACACACACATTTAGCCCATCTGCTGAAAGGTGCCTATAATGTTTTATGTGTAGGACTCTAACTTTTTTCATTTTGTCCAACTTATTGTTTCACCCTGGCAGTGACTTTGAATTGAATTGCATTTTTTCCAGTACTACTTCCCACCACGCACGCATTCACACAACATTTCCAATGCCATCACTAAAAGTCAAACTTCCACCATTTTATACCTGGGCTAACTTAAGAGTCTTCCGGAGGCTATTTTGGATTGGTCACTTTCCCTTTTACATATTCTGTGCATTGTTTCTGTACTTGCAGCCATAAAACCCCTCCCTCCCCTCCGCAGAAATAAAACTGCCTCTCCAATATAATTCCAGCATCCTGTCAGGACTTGTCTACTGCTCCTCACCCCCGGCCCCCTCATCCCCCACAGCAACAGCCTTCCGCCAGCCTCTCTGTCCGCTCAACGCTGGCCGTGCTTTCCCAGTTCCGTAGCTTTGTTCCTGTCACTCCTGCCACCTCTACCTAAATTTTATGTACACCTAAGGCCTGGACCAAAAGTTTGCTCCATAAACCCTTTCCTGAAAAAATTGCCTAAAATCCCACCCTTAACTCTATATCAGAAGTACATATTACTACATGTGTGTCTGGTAGTCAGCTATTTACTTTCTTATTTTGTGGTTGTTTACACACATCACTTTTTACTAGACTGTATGCACTTTGTGGGCGAGGACTGTGTCTGGCCCATCTTTGCATCCCCATATTGTTTACTTCAATGCTTTTCCTGTAATATGTGCTCTGTACGTATTTGTTCACTGGGTGTACATTCACTATCTATACAATATTTTCAGCACAATAATGGGGTACATCAATAGAGAAATCTATTGAGGGCCATACAAATCAGGCCTTAAAAGTTCATGGAACTATGAACTACAGTTTGAGCAATTTCATAAATTATAATCTCTTCATAAAATGACAGATGCCGATATGAAAACACAAAGTGGAAAAGAAAATTGTTCTGCATTTACTCGGCCTACATGAACTAGAACAGTGGCTATTTCATGATGCTGAGTCCCTTGGTTGGGTACTTAATCTGTATCACATGTTATCAAGAGAGGGGATGGAAGCCCAACTATTATTCATCCATACTTGTATGATCTCAACTTAAACACTACAGAGGGAAAAACTTTCAGTGGTTGAGAAATAAAACTATACACATTTTATGTTCTATTCTGCTTTTAAGTGACCTTAAAGGGACAGCTTCCTGGATGAAAACAAATCTTATGAATTTTATTAATGATGGCTCCTACTAGGAATGAGAGACATGTACAGTGTATTAAAACCTTCCATTTCCAGAAATTTTTACTTCTTTTTAGTGTATTTTTCTTTGGGGGCCCATTCAGACCTTATAGCTTCCTGAGAAAAAAGCTGCAATTATATCTTATATATAATATATATGACATGTATATATATATATATATATTAATATATCATTTTCCTTAAAAAGTTGTTATTCTGTCTATGCGCCCTACTATTCTTTCCAGAGCATTCCTTGGCCGTGATCTTCCATCTTCTGGTTGATTTTCCTGATAGAGTATAACCACACTTATTCACATGCCCACACTCCTAGACTGGTGTTTGCTTGGTGAGCTCTGCCCAGTTCCTTCCCTGGCCTCTGTCCCCCAGAAGCTGTGGGATCACAGTGATTCACACCTCTTCCTCTTCTCCCCTCTTCCAGCACCCACTTGGTGTCATCCCAGAATGCCAGAATCAGATGGGACTCATTTTATAGGGAAGCATTTGGACTGACAGCCATATAGGATTTCACTTAAGAAGAAAAAGAACATCACCAGTGAGTGCCACCATCACTGCTGAGTACCTGTCCTGACCGCAGAATAATGAGGCTGGAAAGGAAAGATGCACAGACCATCTGATCCAGTGGTTTTCAAATTTAGATTTATAAAGCGAATCCAAGTGGGCTTGCTATTGCCTAAAGAAGGAGGGGAAAGGACTCTGCATCCTGGCAGTAGCCTGTGGGCACACCCACGTAGCAGTCTTTAAACCACTAACCTGAGCTAATGTCACAGTTTGCAGGTGAGGAACCTGAGCCCAGAAGGTTTAAGTGAGTCTCTCATGGTCAAATAACTGGTGTGCAGAACTGATTCTAGATCCCAAGTTACGAAGCTCAGCGTTCTTTCCCATAGCACCAGATAACAGATGAATTAAGAGCTTGTTTCTACTCACTGGACCAGCCCAGTTCATCTCTGTGCCCAGCCGAAGAGCAGCGTATGAGAACTAGTGTTTTCCCACTCAAAAATCATCCATCATTGAAGGATTTTCACGATTAACAGAAATCACCCCAAAAACCAGAAACCACAAGGGACAGCACCACATGCATCTTTAGCTGTCCCCCCGTTCCAGGAGGGGCTCTCAGCTGAGTGGCCAAATACCCCACAACCGACCTGCCTCTTCAGTCCAGCCCAGAACAGCCCAACGCATCCTGAGTCTGCTCATCCCTTTGAGGGTGGTCTCTTCCTTTTTCCACCAACAACGTGGGAAGCTAACCATAGGCATTAGAGGGCCCTGATGGTGGCCAATTAGAATGGAGTCCCCACAGAGCTACCATTATAGGCCCTCCACAGCAGTACCCTTCTCCACAAGCCATCCTGTGATTAATGTAATCACCCTAATTGTTGGCCTCCTTTTTGAGTCTTGGCCACATGGGGAAAAGTTGAATGTTTTCCCTGAATGCATTCTTTCCAAACAACTGTGTGTCCTTAGTTGTGGAACATGATGTCATGAGTTCTGATGAAGGGGTTGCCCTTGAGAAGCTGAAGATTGTCCCCAAAGGCCTAACGGAGCCAGTTCAACTCATATCCCATAGCTGCATCCCTGTGGCCACACGTGCAGACAGTTACTCTAAAATTAACAAAACAAGCTTGTGGTTCTTGCTATTGTACTTTTTACTCTATACCTTTTGAGAGAGCATTGGGAAATAAAATATTCCTTTTCCCTCATACTCTTCAGACTTGGCATGCAATAATTTTTGTTGTTGTTATTTTTCTGGTCAGAAGTTACTGTTAAGTCAGACAAGTCTGGTTAGAAACAGTTTCCATCCAGAAAAAAAATAATTGTTTGTTCCCAAGCCAGACCACTTGAGGGCAGTATAGCCTTAGAAGTGTGCTTTAACCAACTACAACACTGCCTAAGAAGGAAACGGACAATGTGGGTTTTACATATACACTGCTCTATTCGAATTCAGGAAATAATCTGTAAACAATAAGAAACACTCCCTGGGAGTCATATCAAATTTTAAAATGAAGGAATAGATGTCTAACTTTAAATGTACTTACATAATTTTCTTATATAATTGCTTGAGGGAGGCACAATATAAGCCACTCATATGAGGGAGATTTAAAATTGGAGTGTTATTACAAAAATAAAGAAGAAGAAAGGACTAGGACAGCATAAAAACAAAACAAGCTAAACTCAAATATATTAACCTGGGAACAAAATCAGGGTATGTTTGCAGGTCCTTGTGATCCTCTTGGAGGACACAGTTTTTCACAACTAATATGTCCTTATAACTGTTTTTAACCTGAGCAGAAATGCTGCTTCTCTGCCTTTCTTTGGTATTCTGGGAGCAAATCCAGGATAGGCAAGTGAAGATAAAGGAAGGAGGCTTACAAGGAAAGGGAGGAGAGAAGGAGGAAGGCATTGTGTTCTGTCCTTAGAGAATCACCGATTATGAATTCTGGGGAAGTGTCTGCACTGACCCAAATCACAGGGAGGCATACTGACTCCACTCAAATCTCCCACATCTCCCCCATAAATTGTTTGTGCATACCTTTTGGTAGTTTTCACAGGATGTTAATAGACAAGTTGCAATTGCTGTTTGCGTTCTCTTTCCAATATCAGTGCTTAACAGAGCCCCGTGGTTATCTCCCGAAGCCCATCTGGAAGGAATGCTGTGTCCCTTGCTCTGCTCTTCTTTATGGGCGACAGAAAGAACAAGATAGTTCTTGAATACATTTCCAAGATTATTCAGAGACCAAAGGTACTTTCAGCACAACTCTTTGGAGACTGATGGTGAGGGAGCAAACCTCCGAAATACTCCCTCAACCATGGCGGGTAAGCTCAGCTTCTTTCTTGAGAGGGCTGAGGTGATAAGGTGTCAATTCCTCAGTTTTCCTCCCTTCATTTCAGTTTTTCCCCTTTGATCTCTTATAGCCATCTTGCTCCATTAAATATCTTCTTAACTCCACCCTTTTCTCGTCAACCTTTTCCACTACACTTGCAGGAAAAAAAAAAAAAAGTCCTTTCCCTGCCTTATTCCCTTTCCCCAGGTCCTTTCCTCTCTCCCTCCATTCATAGTAGATTTCTTGAGAGAAAGGTCTTCACAAGGCCCTTGCACCTTTGCCTCTCTTCACTCTCTCCCTTGCATGATTTCCCCCCTCACCACTCTTCAGCAATTATCCTTTAAAGCTCATCAGTAATCTGCTCATCACCAGGTTGTCCACGGATTTCTTTTCAGCGCTTCTCCTTACTGCATCATATCTCTGTTCCCACAGTGAGGTATTAGCCAGAAATCCATGCCTCTCCCTTTAAAACTCTTTCTCCCCGAGGACTCAGTAATGCAGGTCCTCCTCAGTCCCTGTTGAGCTGGTTTATTCTACTCTCCCCTTAAATGTGGAAGTGTTTTAGTCTTCCGTACCCCTTTTATCTTCCTCTTTCAAACTCATCTGATCCCATAGCTTTAATTACCAGCTCTTTGCCCTTGACTTCCCGATATATATTTCCCTTCCAAGCTATGTAGCTCACGGGCTAATGGAATATTTGTCATTTCATGAACAAAAATTTCCAAAACAGGGTTCATCTTTCCCACACAGCCTCCCCATCTCCTTGTCACAAAATAGCTTCCCCTCCTTACCATTACTCAAGTCTCAAGACAAATTTCAGTCATCTTCGACTCCTACCGTGCCATTTCTAAACAGATTGGATGGGAGTAAAGGATGATGAAATGTCTTTTTAGAGTCTCTTATATTCAGAGTAACTACTCTACTTAATGCCTCATTTCATCACCTGGACTTTTGCAGTGATTGCCAAACTGGTGTCTCTGTCATTAATCTTTCTCTTCTCCACTACTATCAAACCAGTATCGGGACATTATCTATTTTACCAAACAGTTGTCTCCATACAAAAGAAATAGGTAGCATTACTTGCTTCCAGAATAAACGGCAGGGGCACAGGGGTGGAAGGAAGGGAAATTTTACATTTATGTACCATCTTGTTCCTTTAAAATTCTGTGCCCCATGGATTATTAACTACTAAGAATATTGTTTAATAGATATACAAGGTCCTACTCTACAGCTCAGGGAACTATATTCATTATTCTGTGATAAACCATAATGGGAAAGAATATAAAAAGGAATTTATATTTAGTCTAACTGAATCATTTGCTGTATAGCAGAAATTAACACAACCTCATAATTCAACTATTTTGTTGTTGTTGTTTAATCACTAAGTCATGTCTGATTCTTTGCGACCCCATGGACTGTAGCCCGCCAGGCTCCTTTATCTATGGGATTTTCCAGGCAAGAATACTGGAGTGGATTGCCATTCCCTTCTCCAGGGGATCTTCCCAACCCAGGGATCAAACCCACATCTGCTACACGGCATTCTTTCCTGCTGTGCCATAGATGAAACCAAAAAAATTTTTGGCTGCGCTTCCCGGTGTGTATAACTTCAACTATACTTTAATTTAAAAAAAAAAGAATACTGTTTAAGTTAAATATTGTGTTACCTATGAAATTAAATGAATGAAACATCCTTTTTAGCTACTCTTCTCAAAATCCTATATATATTGCCTTCAGGACAAAAATCAAACTTCATCCTGTTGTTTGGAGCTCTCTGAGGTATGGTCACAGCCCACCCTTGTAGCCTTTTTCCTAATCTGCTTTCTGTCTCCATCCCACACTCCACAGGCCAGGCACATGCCATTGCTCTGGATTCTGAGGCATCCCTGCCTTTGTTCAAACCTTTCCCTCTGCCTGAGGTGCTTTTCTTCATACCAGATGCAGCCCTATCTCCCTTCCAGCTTCACCTTAGATGGCACCATTTCCAAGATGCTTTCTTAGATCCCAGCATTTAGAAGGACTCCTTCTTGTCTTCAGGTTTCCTATTAAGGACTTGCTGATTCTATCAAAGTCAGCCTGGTTTTGAAATTACCTGTGCACATGATTGTTCTTATGCTGTTCAATGCTTTTCACACGATGGGTTCTCAGAGAATGTTTTCTGAATGATATTGGTCCTTGGTACACCAAGAAATCCAAAATTAGCATTGTTTGGATATGAGACCCAATGGCATCTTCATGTCCTCACGGGTGCTGGCACTGTCATTAAGAAGTACACAGCTGGGTGGGTCCTCTTTAAGTCAGTCCTTCTCTAATTGTGGCCCTAGACCACCTGCTACAGGAATACCTGGAGTCCTTGCTAAAATGCAGATTTCTGGGGTTCAGTTGAAATGTGATGGTTTAGAATCTCTAGGGGTAGGACTGGGCAATCTGATAAAAACAAGTATCCCAGGGTGATCCTCATGTACAGACACTTAGGTTTGAGAGCTTCTTCTCTAATAGGATAGAGCAGGAGCGGGCTTTGGGGGAAGGTTTTTAGAGGAGAACATCCCTGAGATTTCTTCCCAGAGATTTTCAAGCTGATCCTGCTTGTCTGCTCAACATTCCTTGGCTTCTGCCAGTCCTTCAACCCTGCTTCATGCGCCTGGCTATGCCTCGTGCTCCTGGAACAGGACTCGCCCTCTGTCTCTCCTTTCAGGAGATTGACAGCAGGGCTGTTAAGCTGATTCCCTGCAGTATCTGCTGCTGGCACCTTTCAAGTGGAGAGGGGTGCCTCAGGTTTCAACAATAATCTCGCCTTTTCCCCATCTTCTCTTCTTTCCCGTAACCCCTGTGAGCAGGTGATTATTTCTGTATTGTAGACATGAGAATTCTGAGGCAGGAAAATGTTGAGACCTGCTTAAGCCTCTGACATATTAATAGAGTTAATGTCAAAGCCTAGTCATCCAACCTGGCATCCCTAGAGACCATTTTGTCAATCAGTAAGTCAATCAATTAATCAACAAGTATTTACTGAATGTGGATTAGGCATCCAGAAGTGTCTTGTTGTAACATCTGCTGGCTGGGCTGGACCCTGTGCAGAGCTTGGTTCAGTGACCTTACATTCTCCCTGACCTAGGATCTAATTCTGTTCTGTGCCATCCACAGTTGCCTGCCTTTATGGTTATGTCAGGTTGCTCAGCTGTATTTCTCATGAACACCACCATTTACTACATAATTCTGTAGCCCTTCATGAAGTTAAGAGCAACAGAAGTAGGTCAGCTCCTGCAATGTGACCAGTTGTTCAGCAATCTTAATTTGATGTTGTTCATCTGAAAATGCTGGGTTTTCCTTGGACTTCCATTGAACTAAAATGAGAAACTCAACAAACAAGTGTATGACTCCATGAAAGAAAGTTTTTTTTCTTCTAGCCTGCCATTCTACGTTACACTCAGAAGTTCCCACTCGGAAGGCAGGGTGGGACAAGCTGAGAGGCTGGCACTGACACTTATCTGCTACCATGTGTCAGACAGACAGCGCGGGGACGCCGAGCTCGGTGCTCTGTGATGACCTAGAGGGGCGGGGTGGGGTGGGAGGGAGGCTCCAGAGGAAGGGGGTGTGCGTCCAGTTGTTGCTCATTCACTCTGTTGCACAGCAGAAACTAATACAACATTGTAAAGCAGTTATACTCCAATTTAAAAAAAAAACCCAACTCAGCATCAGTGACCTTCATTTTGACAATTTGAAATCCTTTTACATGCTAAGATTTATTTTTAAATTCACCCATGTTCCCCAACCCTGTACCCCTTTCCCATATCAATAGGCAGACAGAATGTTCTTGTGCTCTAGGCCACATTTACTGACACTTATATTTTCATTTCTTTCCTAACAGTCACATGGAGACCAGAGCCATAAATGTACAGCACAGTTTGCCATTTTCTACCAGCTTAGCTTTTTATGAACCAAAGATAGTAAAGTAAGTTCGATGTATCTAAAAATGTCAACCCGAATGGGAAGTGCCAAGAGTGTCTTATAGGTTATCACACATTCTACAAGGTCACTTAGAGTGTTGAAAATCAGATTTCAACCATAATAGGTTTACCTGTTGGGAGATAGTATCTGATCAAAGTCACCAAGGATGAGATCTGAAAAAATGATGGCCTTTTATCTTTCTTAGACCTAGAGTGTTTTTAAAAGTAGCTCAGCTGGCATTGATTGTATCAAAGGTGTGTAAGGGAAACACTGCTGGCCTGTCCCAGGTTTGAGAGGAGATAGCAGGCACATGTGGCCACTTCTACTGTGTTCAGTATACGAGTGGGCTAGGGTTAGAACTGGGCTGAGCCACCATGGGCAGCAGAGACCAGTCCCTTACTGAGAGGGATTTTGGCCAGCAACTCTACCTCCACATCGTTCCACAGGCTATTTCAGGCTGACTGTTGTACATGCTCTTCCTTTTTCCATCTCATCTAGCCGTTAAATAAATGCCCTGGCTGGATCAGAGGAACCAGGAAACACAATGTTACTCAGCATGCTATTGACATTTCCCCTAAAGCTTCCAACAATTTCCCCTACCAACATCTCTGAAAGGGCCAAAAAATTCCAGTGGGGTGCTCTTAACCCATTCATGTGTGGTGCACTGTGTGCTATGTCTCACGTGGTTAAACCACCCCAGTTTCACTGAATTATGCCAAGACAAAGTCTTTTTTAGATATCTCATTATCCTTATCATTGTTCTAGGTGAAATTACAAATAAATAATCTCTAATGAGTTAATTATAGATATCCAAATGGATGAGTGTAAAAGTTAAAGGACTGGATCAAGTTCACAGAACAAGTTAATAAAGGTAGAACAGATGGAGAACTAAGGTCTAAGTCCTTCTTCTAGAACTATGATAAAATTGCCTTTCTCTCAGAACACAGACGAACTCACTCAAAAAACATCAAGGCAAAGAAATCAAATAATATGCTTTTCACTCTTTAGAATTTCACTTTGATTCAAAGATAATGTTGTCTTAGTTATTTCTAGTTTGACTTTTTTTCAGATTATTAAAATATCCAATATGTACCAGAATCATTGCTTTTAGACTCTTTTCTTAATACTGATGCATCTAAGAACAGACAAAGAATTAGGTGGCTGTTTAAATATACTAGCAGTGCTATTGCTACGTTCCATTTTAATTTTTAAAATAGTTATTTTTATAGTCACTTATTGCATCTCTAGGGTTTTTTTCATGTTTTTCTATATTTATAAAAACATATAAGGACTATATTATCATCATAACTCTACAGAAAAGGAAAGTGACATAGAAAAGTTATATAACATGGAAAATAACTATCTCAGTGCCTGACGTGTAATAGTTCCTCAATATGTATTAGCTAAAATTATCATTATTTTCCCCAAGTTCATACAAGCTACTAAATGGGGGAATCTGAGTTCAAATGCAAATAAAACAGAAGGCATTTGGTACTATGCACACATAGCCTTGATTTCCAAACTCAATTTTATGAGCTAAAAGCTATTTTCAGCCTGTTTATTTGAGCAACTAGAGCAAATATTGTATAAATTTTATTTGTCTGTCAATATCTCTAACATGAATTTAGATACATGTGCACCTGTGTCTTATTATTATTTTTTTCTGTTTTGGTTTTGTGTTTAGCTTTTCATTTTGTACACTGTCCTGTTTTTAAGAGCACTTTTAGGCCAAATAGGAAGCTCATTCTCCCTGGACATGGGAGGAAGGTGTTAATGGAGAGGCATATAAGTGAAATGAAACAACCCTGTTGGAGGCAAGAGCAGGGAACTTCCCTAAAAGCCAAGGCTCCTAGCACAGCCTTATACAGCAGGTTGGCTGACACCTCTTTCTAAAAATAGGAATTGCTTGGACTCTACAAGGTGGGACATTTGGATTCTGTTTTATTTCTAACTGACATTTTAGAGAATGCATCCAGAATTTCTTTTAGGAAAGCACCAAGGATTGTTTCTGTATTTATAAGTTATTCTGAAGAAAATCTGTAAGAATTTGGACTTCTATTTGTAAATTAATAAATGACTGTACCTTTCATTTTGGCAGAAGGAAGGGATTCAGTTAACATTAAAATGAAGAGCTGCGAATCCAGACTCCCCAGCCCTTTTCCCTGGAAGCACAGATGTCAGAGCTATAGGAGCCTCCATCTTGCCTCTGCTCAGGCGCCCTTCTCTGTAAGAGGCAGTGGCTGGGGAGCTTCAAAAGGCAATGTACACCTCCCTCTTCTTCTTCTTTCTCTTCTCTTTTTTATTCTTCCTCCTAAAGTTTAGTAACTTCAGTCTTAAAGGTCTCTAGACTTTCACAGAAGGTTCAACTTTGATTAAAGTTCTCTCAACTGGTTCAGCGTGATTAAAGGTCACTCAACTGGTATGGATAAGCAGCAAGTCTCATAGTTTGCCTTTATTGATTAAAAAAAAAAATGAAAAAGGGCTTCCTTGGTTGTTCAGTGGTAAAGAATCTGCCTGTCAATGCAGGAGTCACAGGTTCAAACCCTGGTCCAGGAAGACCCCACATGTCATGGGGCAGCTAACTCCATGCACCACAACTACTGAGCCTGTGCTCTAGAGCCTGGAAACGCCAACTACTGAACCTCGTGCCCTAGAGTCCACGCTCCACAAGAGGAGCTACCACACTGAGAAGCCCGTGCTGCAACAGAGTAGCCCCTGCTTGCCGCAACCAGAGAAAAGCCTGCACAGCAACGAAGACCAAGTACACCAATATGTAAATAAATTTAAAAAATTGCTTTTTAAAAAATGAATAAGGTGGTCACACAAAAAGGAGTCACTGAATTAGGTCATAATGAGGCTTTGGAAATGTATTTGAATTCCTGAAACTGGTGTTCTTACCTACAAAATTTTATGTTTACACACGAGGCAGCTGATTTGGAAAGGCATCTTAGCCTAGTCTGGGCTGAGTCTCAAGCTGTGTTAGCCTGGTGCTCTTGCCAGAAGACTGAATACATTTGAAAGCATCAGGCCATGGGTCATGATTATGCCTGTGAGACCCTGTGCCCAACCTGGGGAGGATACTGTCAACTTCTGGGGGACTGAACAGCATGTGCAGAGAGTTTTGGAGTACAGTGGGGAAGAGCTAAGGTTCTGGCAAGATTAAGACTGAGAGTCAGGACCTCAAACTGTGACTCAAATTGGCCTATGACTCTAAACTTGTTTGCACCATTCTCTAATTGTTTCGTGTGTGATCATATCTCCCTATCAAGCCCAAAAGAATCTGAAGACAGAGCGCATGCTATTTTTGATTTCCCAAAAGAATTTGTCAGAGTCATGGGCTCACCTTGTGGACTGACTGACAACTCCTGGTAGTAATGACTTCAGCTGCAAATAAAGCAAAAGTGTTTATGTTCCAAGTAACAAAGGAGTGTGTCATGTGGCCATGCCTCTGTGGTGCTGTGCTGATCACTAAGACTGAAATACTCCATGAGGCAGAAGGAAGTCAGATGCACTCAGGGCTGGGGAATCTTGTGGTGGAGACAAAAGAAACAAGGGGTTGGATTAAGGCTCAGGGACTTGGTGGAGGAGATCAAACTTGTGTTTAGGCCTGGGCAGAAGCCCTCTGGAGAGTGCGTGCTCAGTATTAGCAGCAGTCTTGGAGAGCAAGCCTTGAGGCCACAGAAGTCCTCTTTCCATCAGTAGACAGACCCAAATTCATTCATTCATATATTCTTTAACTCTGATGTTAAGTATGGCATGGGTCAGTGCTGTGGACATAAACATGTTTATATGAATGGTCTTGGCTTCCAGGGGTGGTACGAACCAGCAAACAGATAATTATGATATCAAGCTTCCAACTGTATGACAGCATGATCTAATGGAAAGGGGTTTTGCAAAAGAGGGAAGAGGTCCTAGCTTTGGATCTAGGCTTTGACACCTATTACAGGTTGTGTGACTTGGATTTTTTGGGCCTGTTTCTTCATCTGTAAATCTGGAAAAAAGTACTATCTCTTAAAATTCTTGAAAGAATGAAAGGAGAAATATGTATAAATAGTCCCTGCCACAGTGCATGTGATAGAGTCTCAGAAAATGTTTGATCCCGTGCTCTATAAGAGTAGTATATACAATGTGGTGGGTGCTTAGAGGCAACAACCAATAGCTGCCCAAGAAAGGGGGGGGGGGCAGGGCTCTACCTAGGAATTAACACTTTTTGCTTAATCTTGAAAAAATAAGTAAGAAACTTGTTCGGTCCCTTATTTGGCACATGACTGCAGAGCACGATTATGAAGCAAGTATTGTATCAGAAGCTAGGGACACAGTGGTGAACAAAACAGATGTAACCCTGGTCCTCTCTCTGCCACAGGGAGGGGCAGGCCAAAACCAAACAAATAGACTCACTAAGGATAAACAGAGGTGCTGAGATGGGGGAATTGTGACTTTCAAATGTATTTAGGGTCTTTTGGCAAGAGCACTAGGCTAACGTAGCTTGGGACTCAGTCCAGCCCAGGCTAAGATGTCTTTCCAAATCAGCTACCTTGTGTGTAAACATAAAATTATGCAGGTAAGATCACTGATTCCATGGCTTCGAATTCTATTCCCAAAGCCATATCTGGCCTCATTCAGTGACTCCTTTTGGTGTGACCACCTTATTTATTTACTTTTAATCAAGGAAGGGAAATTCAAGACCTACTGCTCATAATCTACAACAGATGAGTGATCTTCTAGAGAAATTTTAATCAAAGTTGAACCTTCTGTCAAGGTTTGGAAACTCTTACAGCTGAAGCGATTAGACTTTGGGAGAGAGAATTAAAGAAGAGGAGAGAGGAGTGAGAATGGAGAGAGAGAAAGAAACATGTTGCTGTTGAGGCTCCTCAGCCATTGACCTTTGCAGGGAACTCTGAAGGGCACTTAAGTTGAGCCATATTGGAGGCTCCTGGTGGCTCTAACAACTGTGCTTCCAGGGAAAGGGGCTGGGAGGATGTCAGTTCTGATATTAGCCAACAACCAAAGGATGGGAAGGCGTTAGCCATACAAAGAGAGAATGGAAGAAATAGCATGTACGTGTTTTCTAGGCAGAAATAGCGCGTACAGTTGTCGTGAAGCAGAAAAGAGCTTGGCTGAGCAAGGACAAAATAGAAGAATAAAAAAGAAGGAAAAGACAGCATTTAATGAAGTTCAACAAAAAAGAATTCATGGGAATTCACTCCAGAGTTAGTAACATGTGCAGAGATGTAGAGTCCCGCAAGAGCCTGGCATGTTGAAAGTATTGGGAGAGCTTCACTGTGACCACACTCTAGGCTGGAGGAAGGAGCAGAGTGAGGCAGAACTGTGGCAAGAGATGGGGCCATGGGATGGGGGTCAGACTGTGCATCTGTGGGCATCTTGCCTGTATGATAAGTGAAGACTTAGATTGGAGTTGCTATTAGCTCTTAGGTTTGGAACTCTAGCCTGCCTCAGAAGCTCCTGTCCACCTTCCAAGCCTGTCTCTAAGCCCCTCACTTACAGAGTTTTCTTCACTGCCCTCCAGTTTTTGGGCTTCCCAGGTGGCACTAGTGGTAAAGAACTTGTCTGCCAATGCAGGAGACAAAAGAGACGCAGGTTCAATCCCTGGGTCTGGAAGATCCCCTGGAGGAGGGCATGGCAACCCACTCCAGTATTCTTGCCCAGAGGATCCCATGGACAGAGGAGCCTGGTGGGCTACAGTCCATGGGGTCACAAAGAATTGGACATGACTTAGCATGCACACACTCCAGTTTTTGTATCCTGACTCCTCTTCATGGTTGCAGCTTCTCTCGCTACTCAGATCTGAGGCATCGTCTGGTGGTTTTATTTAGAGGCTCTACTCTGGCTGTGATCATAGAGAAAGTATCTTCTACTCTGGACCCCGGGCAGGTAGTCAGGCAAAGCTAGGCTTATTTTATTAAGATAACTACTAAAACCAAATACAGTAGATCTGAGAATTAATGGGAAGTCAGTGTTAGTCCTTGAATAGTAAAGCAACTTGAGAGAAATATTTATTAATCCTTTGACACTGATTTGCAGAATTAATTAAAGAAGGAAGAGACTGAAGGCAGGAAGCCAAGTGTGTAGTACGTAGGGATGGGGTGGGATGGGGTGTGGGTGTGGGTATGTGTGTTCTTTTTAAAAGGAAAAAGTCCTTTACAAGGTAGAAATGAAATAGGAAACACAATAGAGTGTGTGCGGTTGGCCACTGTAGAGAAACATAATTTCAGGGGATTTAAATTTACTTGGAAACTTTTTTAGACAAATTTGCTTCATTTTATGAAGTCTCTTGATTTCAGTTGGTTTAAAATTCAGAGGAAAAACATAGTCCATTGGATCAGATCGTCAAGTGCAGCTTGTTAACATGTCTGCATGAAATTCTGACATCTTCAAACAACTTTCCACTCAACTCTTGGACCCATCCACTTGCTGAATAGTTGTGTGTAAGCCAGCAGCCCCCCTCCCTCCTCCATCTGCTCTTCAAGCACAGTTCTCTTAGCAGACAGATTTCTTGGCCTATACTCCTGTGACAAAGATTTCATCCTATACATAACCCACAGCCTCATATGGTGTTCTTAGAGGTCTGTTGGGAACCTCTTTAACTGCTTCCAGGGTCTTCTCTTCCTCCCCACATTTTTCCTCCATACATATACACATATATATGTGTGTATATATACACACATATATATGGGCTTCACTGGTGGCTCAGACAGTAAAGCATCTGCTTGCAATGCAGGAGACCTGGGTTTGATCCCTGGGTCAGGAAGATCCCCTGGACAAGGAAATGGCAACCGTCCAGTACTCTTGCCTGGAAAATTCCATGGACAGAGGAGCCTTGTAGGCTACAGTCCATGGGGTTGCAAAGAGTTGGACACGACTGAGCGACTTCACTTCACTTCTTCATACATGTATGTGCTTTTTGCATTTGAAATATTATTCTGAATTTTCTAAATTGTAAAAGATTCTCAAATGAATGTTTGTCTTCAACGGGTTGAAAATACATTCTATTAGCAAGTTTGATTCCTGAAGGGATGGCATGAGTTCATGCTTTACCTACTCTTCTTACCCAGCAAGTTGGGGGAGAGACAGTCTAAAGCCTGACTGGCTGATCTCCAGTCCCATGCACTGTCCCTGATCTAATTAATGTTCCCTTTTTATTGCTGTTGAACATTTAGTTCTTTTGGAGGTCTCTGGGTCAGTTACTGCCACCATATTAGGCAACCGTCTGACAAATTGTTTTATACCTACAAAGAATCTAAATGTGGCATCCTCAGACCACTGGGCCCTGCTGGTGATGTTTGAACTACTCAGAGGATGAAGCAGATAGCCAAAAATATACCAATTTTAGCAGAAGACAGCTGGAGCACCACAAAATCTATAAACACACTTGTTACTCATCTGCTGTGCCTGTTGGGCAAGCAAGGTATGTGGCCCACTTGAACATCTTGTCGTGGAGAGGTTTCCTAGGAGGGCCTCCGGACAGAACCTGAGATGAGAAGAATCACATGAGCTTGGCATTCAGAGCATTAAAGTATGTTTTTGGTTTAGTCCTGATATGAAAGAGGAGGCCTATCACCTAAAGGAATGTAGAGAGCTAAGGGATGGAATGACAATGGATTGGATGCATCAGTATGAGCACTCGTTGATTCAACATGTGAACTGGGGGATCATGAAAGTCTGAGCGCTGATTGATTGCCAAAGTTTTCTTTAAAACTATTCAAGAGGTTCTGCACCCAGCAGCTCATCAGCTAGAGGGAAAAAAAAAAAGCAGAGTGTTTTGTAAGAGGCAAAAGCTAATTACAGTGCTAACTTAGGTCACATGACTGTAAGCTTGGCAGGAAATGGCGTGTAATTAATATGAATGTATTGGAAATCTGAAGTTTAAAATGCCAGGCATTGTAGAGCAAGATGTCCTTTGTTTATGGCTTTTGGTTATTTAGTTAATTTAATTTTGTCTTTTGTTTATCCAAATGCCTGCCCATACAAGAATGAGATTATCCTGATGGGAGATGTGATAAACCTAGATCTTATGATTAAATTGTCTGGAATTTTTAACCAAGTAACCATAGATCCCTGTATCATAAATAATTTATATTGATTGTTTTATCACTAACTAATAAAAATGCACACAAACAAATGTGTTCTCATAATGTATTCAATCTATTCGTCTAGATTTCTTGAGGGTACAAGCAATACTTTTACTTCCAATGCAATTCTCCATAGGATCTACTTGCTATGAACACTCAGCAGTGCTGTCTCATGATCTAAATGCCTGTGATTGTTTTAGCTATTGTTGCAGAATGATTCCAGCTTTTAGCTCTCATCTGTAAAGTTCTTTAAATGAGTCTTTGTAATGAATCAAAGTCCTTTTTTTGTTGTTTATTTTTAAAGACAGAACTCAGACCACATCTCAAGTTAGGTACTTGAAGGGAAACAGATATCTCAACTTGAAGTCTGCATTAAGCTCCAAGTGCAATGTATATAATGATAACAGCAACTATTAATACTGTTTACTACTTGTTGTATACCTATTGCTATGAGGAACACTTTATATAGATTGTGTCAGTCATTCCTCTTGATAACCCCATGGGTTAGGCCTATCATTCTCTTTTCACAGATGAGAAAACTGATGATATATACAAGGAGTTATTTACATGCAGACTTGTCTGATTCTGTCAGCCCTGTTTTGAGAGCGGCTGTGCGATGTGTTATGTAACTTTTGACCCTGGAGCCAGACTGCCTGGGTTTAAACCTTTCCTCTCTCATTTGCTATCTGATAACAATGAGACCTGGGCCAAGTGACTTACTCTCTCGATACCCCAGTTTTCTCATTTGTAATGTGGGGGACAGTGGTAGTATCTATCTTTTAGTGTTGTTCTGAGGATTAAATGAATTTGTATACAAAAAGCCCTTACAAGAGTGCTTGAAACACAGAAACATATAATGTAGGTTATTGGCATTACTCTACCCACTAGGCAAGACGTCTTTCCCACACCCCAAATCCATAAGTCCCAAACAAATCCATCATCTTCGTTTCCCTAACTTGCTTCCTTTACTTGACTGATGGCATTGTCATCCAGCAAGATTTTCCAAATCGGAAAACTTTATATTCAACTATTGTCTCATTATTGACATAAATAAGTCCCTCAGTTCGGTTCAGTTCAGTCGCTCAGTCGTGTCCGACTCTTTGCAACCCCATGAATCTCAGCACGCCAGGCCTCCCTGTCCAACACCAACTCCCGGAGTTCACTCAGACTCATGTCCATCAAGTCAGTGATGCCATCCAGCCATCTCATCCTCTGTTGTCCCCTTCTCCTCCTGCCCCCAGTCCCTCCCAGCATCAGAGTCTTTTCCAATGAGTCAACTCTTCGCATGAGGTGGCCAAAGTACTGGAGTTTCAGCTTTAGCATCATTCCTTCCAAAGAAATCCCAGGGCTGATCTCCTTCAGAATGGACTGGTTGGATCTCCTTGCAGTCCAAGGGACTCTCAAGAGTCTTCTCCAACACCACAGTTCAAAAGCATCAATTCTTGGGTGCTCAGCCTTCTTCACAGTCCAACTCTCACATCCATACATGACCACAGGAAAAACCATAGCCTTGACTAGATGGACCTTTGTTGGCAAAGTAATAAGTCCCTAATTCCTGTCAAATTCATAAGAATATTATAAATGTATCCTGTCTTTCTCATTCCCACAAGAGTCACTGCCTCATCATGTATTGTCGGAACCTGTGCTGTCCAATATGGTAGTCATCAGCCATGTATGACTACTGAACACATGAATTACGGCTAGTTTGAATTGAGATGCACTGTAAGTATAAAATGGGCTTCCCAAGTGGCTCAGCGGGTAAAGAATCCACTTGCAATGCAGGAGACGCAGGAGACATGGGTTCTATCCCTGCGTGGGGAAGATACCCTGGAGGAAGGGATGGCAATACTCCAGTATTCTTGCCTGTAGAATCTGCTGGATGGAGGAGCCTGGAGGGCTACAGTCCATAGGGTCACAAAGAGTCCGAGACGACTGAAGTGACAGAGCATGCATTCGTGCATGAATATAAAATACACACCAGGGTGCAAAAACAGAATGAAAAGCAGAACTACCTCATTAATAATTTTTACATTGATTACATGTTGAAAGGATATTTTATATATATTGGAATAAATATATATATTAAAACATTTCACTGTTTCTTTTTGTGTTTTAACATGGACACTAGAAAATTTAAAGTTATATATGTGACATGTGCCCTATGTCTGTGTTTTATATATTTCTATTGGCCAGTGGAGATCAGCCCTGGGATTTCTTTGGAAGGAATGATGCTAAAGCTGAAACTCCGGTACTTTGGCCACCTCATGCAAAGAGTTGACTCATTGGAAAAGACTCTGATGCTGGGAGGGATTGGGGGCAGGAGGAGAAGGGGACGACAGAGGATGAGATGGCTGGATGGCATCACTGAGTCAATGGACGTGAGTCTGAGTAAATTCCGGGAGTTGGTGATGGACAGGGAGGCCTGGCGTGCTGCGATTCATGGGGTCGCAAAGAGTCGGACACAACTGAGCAACTGAACTGAACTGAACTGATTGGCCAGTACTAGCCTGAACTTTTCCAAATGCCTTCTTATTTTCTCTCTATATAATAATCTCTTAGTTTATCTCTTTATCATCTCTCTATCTGCTACCTATTGTTAAAAGGTAAACTCAGGTATATTGAAAATTTCAAGAGTTTATCTGAGCATTTGCAGATTCCAGTTGGGCAGTGCCACACCTGAAGTTAGCAGCACTGCCTCCAACAGGAGATAGGGGAAAGACAAATAGAAAAGGTGCAGAAGCAAAGAAAGGAAATTATAGATGGGCTGTAATGTAAAGCCTACTTGGGTGTTTGTGATTGCTTGTCCTTAGCATTTTGATTTTGTAACCTTTAGACTTAGGTTTTGGCTTGCTTACATTGGCAGCTACAGCATTAGAGCCACCTCTGTCTAATAGCCTCCTTGTTTAATTAGTTTAACACTATCTATTTGGCCACCTGATGTGAAGAGCTGCCTCATTAAAGACCCTGATGTTGGGAAAGATTGAAGACAGGAGAAGGGGACGACAGAGGACGAGATGGTTGGATGGCATCACCGAGTCAATGGACATGAGTTTGAGCAAGCTCTGGGAGATGGTGAACGACAGGGAAGCCTGGTGTGCTGCAGTCCATGGGGTCGCAAAGAGTCGGACATGACTGAGCGACTGAATGACGAGGATTCCTCTATTTATATATCTGATCTTGCTGTTTTCTGTCTTACCTGTCTTCATTCCCTTGTCCACACTGGTACTAAAGATATCTTTTAAAATACAAATCTGATGCAGTATTTTTTGTAATGGAAAGCCTCTGCTAGCTTCTGTCATCTGCAATGTAAAGTACAAACTCCACCCAGGGAATACATGAATCTTTCATTCTCTCTCCACCCATCTAGCCTCAGGCTTGGATCTGAGTGACTTCACTTCACACTTTCTCAATACAGAGCTTTAATTTGGTTCTCAAGTCATTTCACACTTTTTTTTTTTGTTTTTTTTGTTTTTTGCCTTTGCATATATTTTCCCTTTTGTTTTGAATATTCTTCCCCCTTCTGATCTTTAGGGTGAAGTTTATTTTCCACAATCCAATTCAGACATCACCTCCTCCAGGGAGGTTTTCCAGCATTGTTTGTCTCTCCCTCTTGTTGCATCTCTAAAGAACAAATGAGTTCTTTATACATACTTTTATTATTGCTTTTTCATATGTATAACTTGTTTTTCTGTCTGTTACCCCTACTTGAGTATATAGAATCCTCTATATCGTACTCATTTCTATACTGACACTGAAAACAGCAATTGAATAAACAAAACAATACCTTTTCTCAATGAGATATACTGTCTTACAGTAAGAGTAAATATAATATTAGGCATAAGATATGCCTTAAGGGAGAGAGAGAAATGAATGTCTATCCAGTGGGTAAGAGACGAAATCAATTAATTCTAACTGAAATTTAAAGAAGGTATATTGAGGTAGGGAAAATTTGACTGACAGACTGACAAAAGGTGGCCTGACCTTTGTAAATTTCACGTAGTCCAGGGCCTGACCATCAATTATCCAAATTCTAAAAACAGTTCTTGTCACCGTTCAAGCAGTAATGCACTCTGGGGATACTGACTCATGTTCCTAAAAGACCAAGAAGACCAAGGGTAAGCTAGAATTCTGATTTCTTCCTTTAGAGGGAGGTTAAAGCACATTGACAAGAAGCCTGAATACTTGCCTCTCCCGGCCAGTGCTGTATCTTCCCTTAGAAACCACATTATTATGACAAAATGGCTTTGTGTGTGGAATCAGAACAAAGAGTTGAAAGACGCGACTGCGGGCACCTGCCTTACTCACGTCCACAGTTTGATGCACCTGGTATTGGAGGATCAAGACCTCCATCTGGGTAGCTTCTCCTCTGGGCAGTACTTTAATGGGCACTGTTTACCTCCTTCCCTTTTCTAACTTCTGTAGCTGGACATCCTATTCAGAAAGACACTTTCTTTCTTTCGACAATGGTAATTCTTTCCATTAGGCTGCTCTTGTCCGTTTTCAGTTCATTTATCTAAAGTAACTCTGAAAATTCCTGTTCTCATCTGTTGCTGCTGATTTTATAGTTCTCTCTCAGAGGCAACCCCCTTTCCCTTATTCCTAGGATCTTAGATGTCCCAGATTCCTGCCAGGATGCATTTCCCTTTGCGGGAGGAGGGAAAGAATTCAGGAAGAAGAGGAAAGCTTCCTGAAGGAGACAGTATTGAGATTCTGAGAGAAGGTTGGGTGGGGGTGTTGACACGACACTGTGAAAGTACACAGAGCTGCTTTTTAGATTTCAGAGTCATCTTGGATTTGCTCAACTGATGACGCTTGCTAAACACATTTTTCCTTAAGTATATATCAGCTAATTGGGTGGAATGACATGGTCCTGAACTTGGCCCTATATAGAGAGAGATTTTTAATACTCACATCTCACTGGCTTGATCATATTCTAAACTTTGCTGCCTTCATGCTGTTCAGAAGTATGCATTTAGCAGGTGAAGCATTCACTATTTGCACTGTTATGACTGCTAAGTAACAAATGACATTTAAAAAGCGTATTTCCTTTTTGGTGAAACAACAAAATAAAATTATGCTATTTTGTATATTTTAGATATTATACTGGAGACGAAAAAATTACTCAAGAAAACTTATAGCAATTAAAACTCTTGCTTCTTAGTAGCCAGAGGATTTTAATAAGCAAAAGTTTAAATAAGCAAACAAGCTTATATATCTATGAATTGCTGTCCTCTTTTAAACATCTTAATGTTTTAGTTCTGGCTTCAAAATTTACATCTTACAGAGAGAGCAACTTGGGAACTGGAGTCGGGGTCCTTAAGGTCTGCCTTAGTCTTCACTGTGTCACAGGCTGTGCGACCTTGACTAGGGATCTTAACCTCTCTGGTCTCAGTTATTCTCTGTGGATAAAGGAGAGGATGGGCTGTGTTAAGTTTTCTTCAATCTCTTACTATTCCGGGAGCCTGTGAAATTCTATTCCAATGGGCAAAATTCTGATATTTTTAACTTTATGTTCTTCCTTTCCTTTCTCCCTCTTTCCTTCCTTCATTTCTTTCCTTTTAACTTGTAGCAGAGGATGAAGAAGACAGATTCAGGTTGAAATGATAAGTTCAGTGAGATGCTGGCTACTTCCTAACAGTGTAATCCTGGGCAAACCACTTAACCTCTCAGAGACTTAGTTTCTTCTTCTGCAAAACAGACTTAATAGCCTCTCAGGGTTGTTGTGAGGGTTAGACATAGTGTGTATATGGCAAAAATGGTTTAGCTGTGGTCACTGTTATTACTAATTTACTATGTCTGGATAGTAGGGAGATTAAATGAGTTTCCTGTTTTTGTCAAGACACAGTTTAGAAGGGGAGATAATATGTTTTCTAATAGTTAAAAGTTATGCAGTTATCCAGAAGAGAAACTCAAAGTCATTTTTTGAAACTCCTTTTAAAAAAAGTTTTGTATTTTTATATTTATCTATTTATTTGGCCGCACCAAGCCTTAGTTGCAGCAAGTGGAATCTATTAATAGTTCCTTGACTGGGGATCAAACTTGGGCCCCCTACAGTGGGAGTGCAGAGTCTTAGCCACCAGACTACCAGGGAAGTCCCTCAAAGCCATTTTTATTGAGTTCACAGACTACAAATACTCCTGCCTGGAAGGTAAAGTGGGGTAATCAGAGGAAAGGCTCCATGAAGGAGGAACAGCCCTTTGGTATGGGTTCTGAAGGAAACATCCAATCTGAACACAGGATGGACATTCTGGGAAACGCAAAACAGATTCTACACACAGAGAAGAATTTTCTTCTCACCTACTTCTCAGCTTTTGCACTGCTGCTTGGCGTGTTTACAAGGTTTTGAAGTAGAGACATTAAATACCTCCATGTTGTGGCCCAAGAAGTTATTTTTCCTTTGAGGGATCTGGCAAGGAGTTGAAGAGCTTTGAAGAACAGGGAGGAGCTCCAGAATGTGGGTCCCCCTGGAGGAAAAGCCAGCCTCCTTTAATAAGCAAGTGGAAGAGCACTGGCTGCTGTGTGAGGAGAGACACCCCATTATCACTCCATCAATCTTTCCTTGCAGGTAGCAAGGTTTGGCGACTTAATGAGGTGAGAAGGAGCAAGAGACTGACACACACAGAAGCCGAATCTAGAAGCAGGGGATGTCAGAGGTCGTTTCAGTCTTTCTTTGCTTTTAATGTCAAAGACCTTGCTCAAAGGTGAGAACCCCAGAGTTAGGGTTAATGCCGAGCTATCTCCACTCTCCTTTTGCCTTGTCTGAGAAAAGGAAGCCTTCTTGATGACTGTCGTATAAAACAGGAGACTGCAAAAGACACACACACCCACAGGTAATGCAACCCCCAGGGACAGACACCCTGGATTAATAAAATAGCACAAGCTCATAGCTGCTCACGTTACACAAGGTTCCTTTCTCGGCCCCGCAGTGTGGTGCTGAAATGCTGTCTAAAAATTTGTGCTGCTGCCTTCATACCATGGCCATATTTTGGAGCCTATGACTTCATCATGGTTTGAGTTGCCAGGGCTAGACTCCAGGAGAAAGGGGAAGGGAGGAGGACAGGAGGGAGAGGAAGCAAAGATCAGCAAGTTGATCTCATTAAAACATTTCATTCCACCTTTAGAATTCAGTGATGTCATGTGTGCAGAGGGTCTATGTCTTCTTGTTCTTTCTTCCTTCCTTTTTCCCCTCCCTCCTTCCCTTCCTTCTCTCTCAATGCTGCTGAGACATACACCTAGAAAATCTCTGAGCACCAAAACTCTGAAGTCATTCGCTAGGGCACAAATAAGTTAGGTCTAGGATTTGAAACGAGTGAAGTAGAATTTTCTTGAGCTCTCCATCGTAGAATTTGTATTCCACACTGGTCTCTGCCCTTACACTTTGCTCTCAAGAGGTCAAAAGTCACTCTCATTTCATAACCACCATTTGTTTCTCCTTCACTTGGTGCCCCACAAGGGGTGTCATTAATATGTGTCTAATGCGATGCATGCTTCCCTGGTGGCTCAGATGGTAAAGCGTCTGCCTGCAATGCTGGAGACCCGGGTTCATTCCCTCAGTCAGGAAGATCCCCTGGAGAAGGAAATGGCAACCCACTCCAGTACCCTTGCCTGGAAAATCTCACGAATGGAGGAGCCTGGTGGGCAATGTGACGCAGGCCCCTTGAAACTGTTCAGCATCCTGGCCCTTCCATGTACAGTTAAAGGAAGAATGGATCACTTGACTAGGGAGAACAAAAGGAAAAAGAAAAACTGCCTCATCTCAAACTCTTAGAACAGAGTCTTTTACAGATAAAGCGCAAGGACATTTATATATTTATATATATTCATGTTTTGATACTGGCTGGTAGATTAAGGACAGATACTGGAAAAAAAAAAAAAAACAACACTCAGCTCTTCAATATTTTCCTTAATTAAATACTCATAGTTCACTGAAGAATTAGGCAAGAAGTTAAACTTTCATGTCCATAAATCCCACAGATTTAATATTCTACAGTGGAATTTTGAGTAAATCAAGACAACTTGTATTTACACAAAGTTCAGATTCACAGGTTACTCAGATCCAGTATACCTGAGAACCAGAATATTAAAAATACAAAAACTTGGACAAAAGCCATGATGCTTTTTAGAATTTAGTTTTTAATCCTTATCAAAGTTACACACACCTTGTTTAAAGAGTCAAATATTTCCAAAAGACTTGGAGATGAAAAACAATCAATTCTAGATTTCCCAAAGGTGACATTTTAACCTTTGGCCGTTTCCTTGTTTATAAAAAACATACTTATTGTGCAATTTCTTTATCGTATTAGTTGTAAACATTATCCACTTGTCCAGGACTATGGAGAATGAAGACCATAGATGTTACCCCTAACATTCCCTGCCTCAAGCTCACATAATCTCCTTCCTTCTACTCCATCTGCCCAATATAATTGCGTCATATTTTGTTGAATCAATATCTAAGGTTTGTATTATGAAGTTAAGCCATGGAGTATGCTATGAGTACTTTTTCTTTTCTTTCACAACTTTTTTCTTCTTAGAATTAACAGCCGTCTTTCTTTTTTAGTTTGCTATGTATTTATCATTAACTCACCCCAAACTCTCTGCATCTGTCTAAATAAACCTTATGATATTTTAAGACCTATTAGTAACTCTATCAATATTATCTGTTTTAGAGACATCTTGCCTAGAGTCTTCTGACCTGCTCTGATCTGGACTGGTAGCTCTTTTTGCCAGGTATACAGCTAATTCCTGGAATCTCCCTTCTCAATCATCCTAAAGATTCACTTTCCTCTCTTTTGAGTTGATTCTTTATTTCCTAGATTCCATGTCTCGGTTTTTCTTCCTCATTTTCTTGACACACTTTCTCTAACTGCTTCCTAAGAAAGAGTGATGGGAGCTAGGTTTTTTGAGATCCAGTATATTTGATACTGTATTTATTCTACCCTCAAACTTCTAAGCTGGAAATACTTCTTCTCAGAATTGTGAAGGTCTCAGTCTATATTTTAGTTTCCCATGCTCTTGTGAAGTCCAAAACCATTCTGATTTTTTCATCTCTCACATGTAACTTTTTCTCTTGGAAACATAAGACTTTTTGTGAAATTTCAAATTTTGTGCCTTGGTTTGGGTGTATTTTCATCTGCTGTGTGGGTCCTTTTGATCTAGAAAACATGTACTTCAATTATGGGAGATTTTCTTGAGTTACTTATTTGATAATTTATTTCATTTATCCTCTTTGTTTTCTCATTCTGAAATTTGTTATTTATACATTGAACTATTAGTATGTGTTGTCTCATCTTCGTAGCCTTTTTCTTCTGTTTTCATCTGTGTCTTGCTGTTTAAACCTGTTAGTTTTTAGGATACTCTAGAAAATTTCTTCAACATTATAAATTCTTTACTGAGCTGTGGTATTTTTAATTGCCGAGAGTCTTTCTCATTCTTTTCTGTAGCATCCTGTTTCTGTTTCATGAACTCCAGATCACTCTGGAGATGCCAGTGACAAACTTTTTGATGTTTCCCCCTCCCAACATAGTTGTCATGCTTGCTTCTTGCTTGTTTGGGTGTCTTTTGTAATAGAAACTTCCCTTAGGTTAGAAGACCAATTTCTTGCTACAGTAAGTAGGTGAACAGGTGGGGCCATTTCTTGGCAAAGCTCCTGGCTAATCAGAATCTCCTACTTTCCTTCTAGAAGGGTATAAAGTCCAGATGCCAGAGTTCCAGGAGCCCAGGCAGAAATGTGGCTGGGGCAGGGGAGGCTGTCTTAAGATCTAGTGGTTAATCTTTCACGCAAGCCTCCGTTTTCCCTATGGCACACCCACCGTCAGCTGTACCTGGTGTCCTGCAAGTGTGAATAAAGGACATTTGCTTGGCGTGGAGAATAGGAAATGATACTGGGAGGTTCTCATGTCTTTTTTTTTCAACTAGTCTTCCTGTTTTCATTCCTACCCTCACCGTTACTTCAAGAGAGAACGGTTCCCACAAATTCATGACTCATTAAGGAATTCTACAGAACAAATTATGTTGTTTCTTGGCTTTCTCCATTCCTGACTTAGGAGTCAGTGTTTCTGGGTCTGCCTGTCTGTACAACTATTAAAAATCAATTTTCTTTATAACCAAGGCAAGTTTTAAAACAGAAAATAAATACCTTTGGAAAACAATATGTGCAAGGAGCACATACTGAACAACAAAATCATTGTTTTGAAATAACATTAACACCAAGCTAGTCTAGGGACACATATCCAGTTGGAGCATTCAGCGACTATAATTATTATGTTCTACAAAGAGAATGAATTGTTTGATAGCAAAAAAAGCATCAGCCCACTGTTATCTGAGCCTTTAACCAGAGGCCCTGGGGCACCAGAAAGGCAAAGATGTCCTCTTCTTTAGCAAGAGGAAGCTCTGAGCAGAGGGGAAGGGGAAGCAGCAACCCACTCCAACCACACTCACCCCGACACTATCAGCGGTACAATATGCAACTTCTTAAAGAGAAGAAAATGTGAAGGTGTGAAAGTTGATGTCCTAACCAGTGCCTTTTTTTATAGTTTACAATATATGAAGAAAAAAAGATTCTTATGGAGAAGTTGTTCAAGATGGATTCAGAGTGTTCATTGAAAAGAAGTATGACAAATACTCTTAGGAATAGAAGTGGACTATATAGGTCTTTTCAGTTCAGTTCAGTTCAGTCACTCAGTCGTGTCCGATTCTTTGTGACCCCATGAATTGCAGCACGCCAGGCCTCCCTGTCCATCACCAACTCCTGGAGTTCACTCAGACTCACGTCCATCGAGACAGTGATGCCATCCAGCCATCTCATCCTCTGTCGTCCCCTTCTCCTCCTGCCCCCAATCCCTCCCAGTATCAGAGTCTTTTCCAATGAGTCAACTCTTCGTATGAGGTGGCCAAAGTACTGGAGTTTCAGCTTTAGCATCATTCCTTCCAAAGAAATCCCAGGGCTGATCTCCTTCAGAATGGACTGGTTGGATCTCCTTGCAGTCCAAGGGACTCTCAAGAGTCTTCTCCAACACCACAGTTCAAAAGCATCAATTCTTCAGTGCTCAGCTTTCTTCACAGTCCAACTCTCACATCCATACATGACCACAGGAAAAACCATAGCCTTGACTAGCCAGACCTTTGTTGGCAAAGTAATGTCTCTGCTTTTGAATATGCTATCTAGGTTGGACATAATTAGAATACAAATTACCCAGGAAATTTGTGTTCAGTAACCCAAACATCAAAGAAACTTCTGGCTATGAAAAAAGTTTTAATATCTGAAATTCCATAACTACTTCTTTGGTTGTAAGCTCTAAAAATGCTCATGGAAGCCTTGGGGTTTACTGAGAAAAGCCATGTGACTGCCAAGTACTTAGGCAGTCTTATAAATAAAATAAAAGAATGTTTGGGGAAAAAATATGACAGCTTCATAATCTAAGGTACTTATTCCATCAAGAAATGTCAATAATCAAAGATGAAACTAATAAATTAGAGACCTAGTGAGCATCACTAATATCTGTATATAAATCAATGAATTGAATTTTAGGTAATCCTCCCCAAATATGATTGTTATTTATTTTAAAATTTCTATTATAATACTCATAATATTTTATTTTTATAATAGATACATCTGGTGGTAACTATTTCATTATGTTAACAGCTTTCCCATTTAGCTATAAGAGCCAGGGTAATCTGCCATAGCCAGCATATTGCCACACCCAGACACTGTCTCCCTAATTATCATCAGTCTTTCAATCTACATTTATTATCAACCAAGCTTTCCTTTATTGTGTGCTTGTTAACAATTTTTGTGGCCACCTAGATTATTTCATATTTCTTCTGGTCCTCTTAATATTTTGCCTTGTTGCTTCACTATTTTATTCTTTTTTCAATTGCATTCATGGACTTCTAGGGATAAGAGACATCACATTAAGAAATGCATTTGGCTTTTTCTACCAGGTAGAAAAATGTCATGTACACTGTCAAGTGGCTGATAGACATTTCTCTTCACACACACACATGAAAAGAAAGATGGAGAGAAGCCAGAATATTCCTAAAATATACCAAAAACCCAAAGGTGTATGAGAAGGTGGACTTTCAGGAGGCACTAGTGGTAAAGAATCTACCTACCAATTCAGGAGACATAGGAGATGCTGGTTCGACTCTAGTTCAGGAAGATGCCCTGGAATAGGAAATGACAGCCCACTCCAGTATCCTTGCCTGGATAATTCCATGGATAGAGGAGCCTGGTGGGCTACAGTCTTTGGGGTTGCATAAAGCCAGACATGGCTGAGCGAGCACACACACACACACACAAATCAGAAGGCACACTTCTATTTTACTAGTAACATTTTTTTAATGGAGGACATGGGAAAATGACGGTCATACTAATATTTTTAAAAACTGAAAGTAATACCATTTTATCTGAGAGTTTGGCTTTTAAATTACTGAACAATAGAGAGTGAATAAAGTACTTAGATTTATATCTATAAGCCTTATGTGACATAAGCCAAAATCTAGATTTCACAATGCATTCATCATTTTATAAGTACACAATTACACTGCTCAGAATCAAGTTCACAATTTAATTTGGACTTTGTACAGCACAGAACAGTATTGTCCTCATCACCAGTGTCAGGCTATCCGTGGCCCAGGTCTTCTACATTCTTCAATCTTGGCTCTTCATGCAGAAGTATCAATTCATGTTTCCTCCAATCGTATTTTCCTATGGATTTCGATTTTTTAAATACTGATTTTGGGGGAACATATGGACCATCTGGATTATACACTTATATGCTAACAATATTATCTCATATTTTTACTATGTATATTTTGTTTCAAGGGCTATCTGCTGTGCTTACTTGCTCAGTCGTATCTGACTCTTTGCTACCCCATGGACTATAACCTGCCAGGTTCCTTTGTCCATGGAATTTTGCAAGCAAGAATACTGCAGTGGGTTGCCATTACCTCCTGGAGAGAAACTTCCTGACTCAGGGATCAAACCTGTGTTGCTTGCATCTCCTGCATTGGCAGGTGGGTTCTTTACTGATGCACCATCAGGGAAACCCCTTCAAGGACTATAGACATGTCAAATAAAAATGTGTTAGTAAAGGAATCTGTCAGCAAAAACAAGACCAGGAGCTGCCTGTGGATCAGATCATCAAATCCTTATTGCAAAACTCAGACTTAATTGAAGAATGTAGGGGAAGAAACCACTAGACCATTCAGGTATGACCTAAATCAAACCCCTTACAATTATACACTGGAAGTGAAAAATAGATTCAAGGCATTAGATCTGATAGACAGAGTGCCTGAAGAACTATGGACAGAGGTTTGTGACATTGTACAGGATGCAGTGATCAAGACCATCCCCAAGAAAAGAAAATGCAAAAAAGGCAAAATGGTTGTCTGAGGAAGCTTTTCAAGTAGGTGAGAAAAAAAGATAAGTGAAAGGTAAAGGAGAAAAGGAAAGATAAATCCATCTGAATGCAGAGTTCCAAAGTATAGCAAGGAGAGATAAGAAAGCCTTCTACAGTGATAAATGTAAGAAATAGAGGAAAACACTAGAATGGGAAAGACTAGAGATTTCTTCAAGAAAATTGGAGATACCAAGGGAACATTTCATACAAAGATGGGCTCAATAAAGGACAGAAATGGTATGGACCTAACAGAAGCAGAAGATGTTAAGAAGAGATGGCAAGAATAAACAGAAGAGCTATACAAAAAAGATCTTCATGACCCAGATAATAACAACGGTGTGATCACTCACTTAGAGCCAGACATTCTGGAATGTGAAGTCAAGTGGGCCTTGGGAAGCCTCACTACAAAGCTAGTGGAGGTGACGGAATTCCAGTTGAGCTATTTCAAATCCTAAAAGACGATGCTGTGAAAGTGCTGCACTCAATATGCCGGCACATTTGGAAAACTCAACAGTGACCACAGGACTGGAAAAGGTCAGTTTCCATTCCAATCCCAAAGAAAGGCAATGCCAAGGAATGTTGAAACTACCACACAATTGCACTCATCTCACTCGCTAGCAAAATAATGCTCAAAATGCTCCAAGTCAGACTTCAACAGTACATGAACCATGAAATTCCAGATGTTCAAGGTAGATTTAGAAAAGGGAGAGGAAACAGAGATCAAATTCCCAACATATACTGGATCATAGAAAAAGCAAGAGAATTCCAGAAAAACATCTACTTCTGTTTTATTGACTGTGCCAAAGCCTTTGACTGTGTGGATCACAACAAACTGTGGAAAATTCTTCAAGAGATGGGAATACCAGGCCACCTGACCTGCCTCCTGAGAAATCTGTATGCAGGTCAAGAAGCAACAGTTAGAACCAGACATGGAACAACTGACTGGTTCCAAATTGGGAAAGGAGTCAGTCAAGGCTGTATATTGTCACCCTACTTATTTAACTTATATGCAGAGTACATCAAGAGAAACGCTTGGCTGGATGAAGCACAAGCTGGAATCAAGATTGCCCTGAAAAATAGTAATAACCTCAGATACACAGATGACACCACCCTTACAGCAGAAAATGAAGAGGAACTAAAGAACCTCTTGATGAAAGTAAAAGAGGAGAGTGAAAAAGTTGGCTTAAAAGTCAACATTCAAAAAACTAAGATCATGGCATCCGGTCCCATCAGTTCAGTTCAATTCAGTCGCTCAGTCATGTCCAACTCTTTGAGACCCCATGAATCGCAGCACACCAGGCCTCCCTGTCTATTACCAACCCCCGGAGTTCACTCAGACTCACGTCCATCAGTTCATGGCAAATAGATGGGGAAACAGTGGAAACAGTGGCAGACTTTATTTTCTTGGGCTCCAAAATCACTGCAGATGGTGACTGCAGCCATGAAATTCAAGGATGCTTGCTCCTTGGAAGAAAAGCTATGAATAACCTAGACAGCATATTAAAAAGCAGAAATATTACTTTGCCAACAAAGGTCCATCTAGTCAAAGCTATGGTTTTTCCAGTGGTCATGTATGGATGTGAGAGTTGGGCTATAAAGAAAGCTGAGTGCTGAAGAATTGATGCTTTTGAACTGTGCTGTTGGAGAAGACTCTTGAGGGTCCCTTGGACTGCAAGGAGATCTAGCCAGTCAATCCTCAAGGAAATCAGTCCTGAATATTCATTGGAAGGACTGATGCTGAAGCTGAAACTGCAATACTTTTGCCACCTGATGCAAAGAACTGACTCATTGGAAAAGACCCTGATGCTGAGAAAGATTGAAGGCAGGAGGAAAAGGGGATAACACAGGATGAAACGGTTGGATGGCATCACTGACTCAATGGACATGAGTTTGAGCAAGCTCTGGGAGTTGGTGGTGGACAGGGAAGGCTGGTGTACTACAGTCCATGGGGTTGCGAGGAATTGGACCCAACCGAGTGACTGAACTCAATTGAACTGAAAGGAATCTGTGAAAGTGGATCTTAAATGTACACTCAATCACAAGAAATCTCTTTTCACATCATTGTGAATAACAAGTAGATTGGGTCCATCAACTGTAATTGTTGTCTATGGAGAATCTGCAAGAAACATCATTATGAGAGACAGTTAGAGGAGGCAGGAGGAGGGGAGGAGCGGATGGATAAAAGGGTGGGGGCAAGGAAGGATAGACAAATAAATGAAAGACAGAAATGGGAGACTAAATTTTGCAGCAGATAATGTAACAGCTTTCCACTTCAGAGAGCTTGTTCAGGAACTCTACCATAAACATCTTCATATGTTTCAGAGTATAGTACTTTGCACATACTATGTGCTTAATACACAATTTGTTGTTGGATTAAAACAATCCTCATGGGTTCAGTGCCCCTCTGACTTCGATGATTCTCTGTAGTTATCAAGGCATGTCATATAACCAGCCTTTTAAGATTGAGGTTCAATTGCTAAGTTCTTCCTGTTCTCTGGAGCCAGCCTGGGGAAGGCAAGCCCAGAACAGTACCTGCTCCTGGAGACAACTCAGTACTTGGTGAATGGTTGAATGCCTTCAAAACTGAGGCTTTTTATTTCTCTCTAAAGCAAACTCTTAATGAAAGCAAGTCTTAGCAAATATAAATGTGATCCAACAGTAAAAGAGATGTGTTACTATGAAAGATGGATGCCAAAGCATTTCACTTCAAAAAAAATTATTGATTTGATATTTTCATTCAAATTCAGATTGTTTCATGAGAAGAGGAGGAGACTCAGTATCACTTAAATTTTCTTTTACAAACAATTTGTAAAATTAGTCAAGCCCTGATTTGAATAAATTAACATGGTTTATTTTTTCCTTTAAAAGCATAATTTATACAGACTGTTCTGTAGTGTGCTCAATTACACCAAATGATTTTATACTGAATCTTAATTGATTAAAATACTTTAATGCATTTATTTGTCATTTGACTATTCCATTTCCTTCAAATATTAGAAGATGCCATATTATGCTCAACTAATTTAATTAATGTGGAGATAATTTTTCCTGTAAAACAAGGCTTGGTAATTCCGTTTCTTTGCTTCAGGTTTGTGTAATAATAGACAGGAAATGGAAATGTCATCATATTTAGTTTCAAATGAAAATCAAGAACAAATGGAAATTCCTGTCTTTAGCATGTTAAATTTTATGAGCAGATAGAGAATACAAATTATAGCTGAAGTAATAAAAATTTGAATGTGCTATTATATTTGCACTATGCATTTAGTACAAATATTCTCAAATGGTACTTGGAATTTTCATATGGCTGGGGGCTACACAGAATAGTGCCTGCATGATCTGCTGAAGGGGTAATTTCTGGATTATAATTTTCCCCTTAAGTGACCTTTAGCTGCACTCTAGTTTATATTATGTTTATCACTTCTAATCCAGAAAGTCTTGATTTTGGATCATCTAAGTTTTCAGAACCATAGAATTTATATAGTTAAAGTTCAGTCCAGTTTAGTCGCTCAGTCATGTCTGACTCTTTGCGACCCCATGAACTGCAGCACGCCAGGCATCCCTGTCCATCACCAACTCCCACAATCTACCCAAACCCATGTCCACTAGTTGGTGATGCCATCCAATCATCTCATCCTCTGTCGTCCCCTTCTCCTCCTGCCTTTAATCTTTCCCAGCATCAGGGTCTTTTCAAATGAGTCAGCTTTTCACATCACCTGGCAAAAGTATTGGTGTTTCAGCTTCAACATCAGTCCTTTCAATGAACACACAGGACTGATCACCTTTTTGATGGACTGGTTGGATCTCTTTGCAGTCCAAGGGACTTGCAAAAGTCTTCTCCAACACCAGAGTTAGAAAGAATCAATTCTTTGTCACTCAGCTTTCTTCACAGTCCAACTCTCACATCCATACATGACCACTGGAAAAACCATAGCCTTGACTAGACAGATCTTTGTTGGCAAAGTAATGTCTCCGGTTTTCAATATGCTATCTAGGTTGGTCATAACTTTCCTTCCAAGGAGTAAGTGTCTTTTAATTTCATGGCTTCAATCACCATCTGCAGTGATTTTGGAGCCCCCCAAAAATAAAGTCTGACACCGTTTCCACTGTTTCCCCACCTATTTCCCATGAAGTGATGGGATGAGATGCCATGATCTTGGTTTTCTGAACGTTGAGCTTTAAGCCAACTTTTTCACTCTCTTCTTTCACTTTCATCAAGAGGCTCTTTCGTTCTTCTTCACTTTCTGCCATAAGGGTGGTGTCATCTGCATATCTGAGGTTATTGGTATTTCTTGCGGCAATCCTGATTCCAGCTTGTGTTTCATCCAGCCCAGTATTTCTTGTGACATACTCTCCATATAAGTTAAATAAGCAGGGTGACAATGTACAGACTTGACGTACTCCTTTTCCTATTTGGAACCAGTCTGTTATTCCATGTCCAGTTCTAACTGTTGCTTCCTGACCTGCATACAGATTTCTCAGGAGGCAGGTCAGTGGTCTGGTATTCCCATCCCTTGAAGAATTTTCCACAGTTTGTTGTGATCCACACAGTCAAAGGCTTTGGCATAGTCAATAAAGCAGAAATAGATGTGTTTCTGGAACTCTCTTGCTTTTTTGATGATCCAGCAGATGTTGCAAATTGATCTCTGGTTCCCCTCCCTTTTCTAAATCCACCTTGAACATCTGGAAGTTCATGGTTCACATACTGTTGAAGCCTGGCTTGGAGAATTTTGAGCATTACTTTGCTAGTGTGTGAGATGAGTGCAATTGTGTGGTAGTTTGAACATTCCTTGGCATTGCCTTTCTTTGGGGTTGGAATGGAAACTGACCTTTTCCAGTCCTGTGGTCACTGCTGAGTTTTCCAAATATGCTGGCATAATGAGTGTAGCACTTTCACAGCGTCATCTTTTAGGATTTGAAATAGCTCAACTGGAATTTCATCACCTCTACTAGCTTTGTTTGTAGTGATGCTTCTTAGGGCCCACTTGACTTCACATTCCAGGATGTCTGGCTCTAAGTGAGTGATCACAACATTGTGATTGTCTGGGTTGTGAAGATCTTCTTTGTACAGTTCTGTGTATTCTTTTTTTTTTTTTTTAATGGTTTTTCTTTTTTTTTTTCTTTAATTTTATTTTTAAACTTTACATAATTGTATTAGTTTTGCCAAACATCAAAATGAATCCGCCACAGGTATACATGTGTTCCCCTTCCTGAACCCTCCTCCCTCTTCCCTCCCCATACCTTCCCTCTGGGTCGTCCCAGTGCACCAGCCCCAAGCATCCAGTATCGTGCATCGAACCTGGACTGGCAACTCGTTTCATACATGATATTTTACATGTTTCAATGCCATTCTCCCAAATCTTCCCACCCTCTCCCTCTCCCACAGAGTCCATAAGACTGTTCTATACATCAGTGTCTCTTTTGCTGTCTCGTACACAGGGTTATTGTTACCATCTTTCTAAATTCCATATATATGCATTAGTATACTGTATTGGTGTTTTTCTTTCTGGTTTACTTCACTCTGTATAATAGGCTCCAGTTTCATCCACCTCATTAGAACTTATTCAAATGTATTCTTTTTAATGGCTGAGTAATACTCCATTGTGTATATGTACCATAGCTTTCTTGCCACCTCTTCTTAATATCTTCTGCTTCTGTTAGGTCCATACCATTTCTGTCCTTTATTGAGCCCATCTCTGTAGGAAATGTTCTCTTGGTATCTCTAATTTTCTTGAAGAGATCTCTAGTCTTTCCCATTCTACTGTTTTCCTCTAATTCTTTGCACTGATCACTGAGGAAGGCTTTCTTATCTCTCCTTGCTATTCTTTGGAACTCTGCATTCAAATGGGTATATCTTTCCTTTTCTCCTTTGCTTTTTGCTTCTCTTCTTTTCACAGCTATTTGTAAGCCCTCCTTAGACAGCCATTTTGCTTTTTTGCATTTCCTTTTCTTGGGGATGGTCTTGATCCCTGTCTCCTGTACAATGTCATGAACCTTCGTCCATAGTTCATCAGGTCCTCTGTCTATCAGATCTAGTCCCTTAAATCTATTTCTCAATTACACCGTATAATCATAAGGGATTTGATTTATGGTTAAAAGGACATGCTAAAAAACCTGAAAATAAAGATCATAAACTCATTTTCATAGTCTCCTTGAAAAGTATGAAGCTCAAAAAGAGTTACCACAATCTCTTGGAAGAAGTCACTTAATAAAGATCTGTCTTTAAGTCACTCAGTCTCACACACACACACACAGAACTGATTGGCCCCCAGTATATTTCCTTAAAGTATTGTATAGAAAATAATACCAGGTATCAAAGAACAGGCTTCAAGATTCCCTGGGAAGTTTGTTAAAAATGCACATACATAGGTCCTAGGTGCTAAGATTTGGTTTTTGTGGAAGACAGGGGAATAAAAACTGGATTTTTGCATTTCAAAATTCCTCTCCAGAGTCTGATGTTCCCGAAGGTTATAAACCCCTGTCCTAGAGGGCCATCACTGGTTGACGAGACTTTAGTACAGGACAGTCTTGAACCCTAATGTGTATGTATATGAATCACTGGGGGATCTTAAAATGCAGATGTTGGTTCATCTGGGTTGAGAGATAGAATTCTGTGGTTCTAACAAGTCCCCAGGTGGCTCCAATGTTGCCTGTCTGTGAATCTCACTTTGAATAGCAAAGATGGGATTTTTCTAGCCATTTTGTAGGTGAGCTAACAGGTATTTGTTTTGAAGTATTCTACAAGATGCTGCTATTGCTATTTAGTAGCTACGTCATGTCCAACTCTGCGACCACATGGACTGTAGCCCGCCAGGCTCCTCTGTCCATGGAGTTTTCCAGACAAGCATACTGGAGTGGGTTGCCATTTCCTCCTCCAGGGAAACTTCGTGACTCAGGATTGAACCTGTATCTATAGTATCTCCTGCATTGGCAGGCAGATTTTTTACCACTAGCACCACCTGAGAAGCCCTTATGTTAATAAATGAATATTGTTTAGTCCCTAAGTCAGTTCCGACTATTTTGTAAACCCATGAAATATGAACTCCCCAGGTTGGTAGGTACCCAATATGCTACTGGAGATCAGTGGAGAAATAACTCCAGAAAGAATGAGGAGTGGGAGCCAAGGCAACAACACCCAGTTGTGGATGTGACTGGTGATGGAAGTAAAGTCCGATGCAGTAAAGAGCAGTATTGTATAGGAACCTGAAATGTTAGGCCCACAAATCAGGGCAAACTGGAAGTGGTCAAACAGGAGATGACAAGAGTGAACATTGACATTTTAGGAATCAGTGAACTAAAATGGACTGGAATGGGTGAATTTAACTCAGATGACCATTATATCTACTACTGTGGGCAAGAATCCCTTAGAAGAAATGGAGTAGCCCTCATAGGCAACAAAAGAGTCCGAAATGCAGTACTTGGATACAATCTCAAACACGATAGAATGATCTCTGTTCAATTCCAAGGCAAACCATTTAATATCACAGTAATCCAAGTCTATGCCCCGACCAGTAATGCTGAAGAAGCTTAAGTTGAATGGTTCTATGAAGACCTACAAGACCTTCTAGAACTAACACCCAAAAAAGATGTCCTTTTCATTATAGGGGACTGGAATGCAAAAGTAGGAAGTCAAGAAATACCTGAAGTAGCAGGCAAATTTGGCCTTGGAGTACAGAATGAAGCAGGGCAAAGGCTAACAGAGTTTTGACAAGAGAATGCACTGGTCATAGCAAACACCCTCTTCCAACAACACAAGAGAAGACTCTACACATGGACATAACCAGATGGTCAATACCAAAATCAGACTGATTATATTCTTTGCAGCCAAAGATGGAGAAGCTCTATACAGTCAGCAAAAACAAGACTGGGAGCTGACTGTGGCTCAGATCATGAACTCCATATTGCCAATTTCAGACATAAATTGAAGAAAGTAGGGAAAACCACTAGATCATTCAGGTATGACCTAAATCATATCCCTAATGATTATACAGTGGAAGTGAGATATAGATTCAAGAGATTAGACCTGATAGAGTACCTGAAAAGTATGGACAGAGGTTTGGACATAGTACAGGAGGCAGGGATCAAGACTATCACCAAGAAAAAAGAAATGCAAAAAGGCAAAATGGCTGTCTGAGGAGGCCTTACAAATAGCTGTGAAAAGACGAGACGCGAAAGACAAAGGAGAAAAGGAAAGATATACCCATTTGAATGCAGAGTTCCAAAGAATAGCAAGGAAAGATAAGAAAGCCTTCCTCAGTGATCAATGCAAAGAATTAGAGGAAAACAATAGAATGGGAAAGACTAGAGATCTCTTCAAGAAAATTAGAGATACCAAGCATACATTTCATGCAAAGATGGGCTCAATAAAGGACAGAAATAGTATAAACCTAACAGAAGCTGAAGATATTAAGAAGAGGTGGCAAGAATACACAGAAGAACTATACAAAAAAAGATCTTCATGACCCAGATAATCACAATGGTGTGATCACTCACCTAGAGCCAGACATCCTGGAATGTGAAGTCAAGTGGGCCTTAGGAAGCATCACTACAAACAAAGCTAGTGGAGGTGAATTCCAGTGGAATTCCAGTGTGGAATTCCAGTTGAGCTATTTCAAATGCTAAAAGATGATGCTGTAAAAGTGCTGCACTCAATATGCCAGCATATTTGGAAAACTCAGCAGTGACCACAGGACTGGAAAAGGTCAGTTTCCATTCCAACCCCAAAGAAAGGCAATGCCAAGGAATGTTCAAACTGCTGCACAATTGCACTCATCTCACACACTAGCAAAATAATGCTCAAAATCCTCCAAGCCAGTCTACAACAGTATGTGAACCATGAACTTCCAGATGTTCAAGGTGGATTTAGAAAAGGGAGGGGAACCAGAGATCAAATTGCCAACATCTGCTGGATCATCAAAAAAGCAAGAGAGTTCCAGAAACACATCTATTTCTGCTTTATTGACTATGCCAAAGCCTTTGACTGTGTGGATCACAACAAACTGTGGAAAATTCTTCAAGAGATGGGAACACCAGACCACCTGACCTGCCTCCTGAGAATCTGTATGAAGGTCAAGAAGTAACAGTTAGAACTGGACATGGAACAACAGACTGGTTCCAAATCAGGAAAGGAGTATGTCAAGGCTGTATATTGTCACCCTGCTTATTTAACTTATATGCAGAGTACATGATGAATACTGCTGGAGTAGATGTAGCACAAGCTGGAATCAAGATTGCTGGGAGAAATATCAATAACCTCAGATATGCAGATGACCCCACCCTTATGGGAGAAAGTGAAGAAGTAAAGAGCCTCTTGAAGAAAGTGAAAGAGGAGAGTGAAAAAGTTGGCTTAAAGCTCAACATTCTGAAAACTAAGATCATGGATGCAGTCCCATCATTTCATGGCAAATAGATGGGGAAACAGTGGGTGACTTTATTTTTCTGGACTCCAAGATCACTCCAGATGGTGACGGCAGCCATGAAATTAAAAGACACTTGCTCCTTGGAAGAAAAGTTATGACCAACCTACACAGCTTATTAAAAAGCTGAGACATTACTTTGCCAACATGGTCCATCTAGTCAAAGCTATGGTTTTTCCTATAGTCATGTATGGTTGTGAGAGTTGACTACATAGAAAGCTTAGCACTGAAGAATGGATGCTTTTGAACTGTGGTGTTGGACAAGACTCTTGAGAGTCCCTTGGACTGCAAGGAGATCCAACCAGTCCATCCTAAAGGTAATCAGTCCTGAATATTCACTGGAAGGACTGATGCTGAAGCTGAAACTCCAATACCTTGGCCAACTGATCTGAAGAGCTGACTCATGTGAAAAGGCCCTGATGCTTGGAAAGATTGAAGGCAGGAGGAGAAAGGGATGACAGAGGATGAGATGGTTGGATGGCATCACTGACTCAACAGACATGAGTTTGAGTAAACTTTGGGAGTTGGTGATGGACAGGGTAGCCTGGTGTGCTGCAGTCCAGGGGGTCACAAAGAATCGGACTTGACTGAGTGACTGAACTGAACTGAACTGGTGGATTGTAGCCCACCAGGCTCCTCTGTCCATGGGATTTCTTAGGCAAGAATACTGGAGTGAGTTCCCATTTCCTTTTTTAGGGTATCTTCCTGACCCAGGGATCGAACCCAACTCTCCTGCATTGGCAGGCAGATTCTTTACCACTAAGCCATGGGGGATGCCCATTCTACAAGACACTGTAGTGTTAATGGGAGACAGCATTGTGTTGTGAGAAGATAATTCATCCAGCAAGCACTGACTAAGCATTTACTGCATGTCAGATTCTTAGATCTTAGATCTTTGTGTTTCTGACTCGCCTTGGCCTTTCCTCATGAGGCTCACATTTGTGTCCTTTAGAAAACCTTACCCCCTCCAATAATCCTTGGCTGTATATCCCTGCTGCGTGTTTCCACTGCATATTGTGTTAAGTTTAATCATAGGAGTTGTCATACTTGGTTATAATTACCTACTTTCTTGTTTATCTTAGAATATAAAGCTTTTGAGGGCACTTCAGACCTCAGAACTCTGTCCATGAGAGACAAGCACTGACTATGTAGGACAATCACTAAACCAATTAATTAAATGAGGTAATGGAAGCAAAGCCTCAAGTTCCAACTCCATTTTCTTTGTAAATTCTACAGTGACCTCCAGCTAAGTGAAGAGGGCGTAGCTGAGGGCTCCTGCCTACCTCTGCAAGGCTCCCTCTGGCTGGCTCTGACTGACTAAGAAATTTTTGGCCAGATGATGACAATCTTGCAGTCTCTTGTCAATCAGAAATAAATAGGAGAAGTATTAGTCAATCCCAGCAAGGAGCATGACTAGTTTTAAAATGCATCAACAGAAGATGGATGTGTGTCTTATATGGACACAAAGGGCACTTGGCATGACCTGATTTCTCTTCTTGAAGTACAGGATTTGGAAATCACTCCCACAGCTCAGCTACGCTCATGTGGAGCTGCCACGGCAGACGGAGAGCATAGGAAGCTGCAACAGCACCTGTGGTAGTGTCTCAGCTCCAGTGCCTCACGCTGCTTCTGCTCATGTGCTTATCTCCATAAATTGCAACCAGACCCGCATTTGGTGAAGTTGTATGTTTTACTGGTTGCTTTGTGACCTTACCTCTCGTGGGGCCAAGGGAATGATGGCAAAATGGAGTGACTGGAAGGAGCTGCTGCAGAGTTGCTGGTGTGGCCATCCCCTTTGCTGGGGAAAACTCAGTTATCTCTGATGTCCAGTATCCAATAGAACCAGTTTTCTCCACAGATACACTGGGAATTTCCCATTCATCCACGTGATACTTTTGGAGTAATTTCAAACCTAAAAGAGATGACAAATAAAGAATATATAGAAATTAGTAGGCTTGGGAGCAACTATTGGCCCATTGCTAAAGGAAGTTGAAATAGACTTTTGGATAAAATTAAATTTATTCATTTTGTTGTTGTTATTCGGTTGCTAGGTCATGTCCAACTGTTTTTAACCCCAGGGACTGTAGCCCGCCAGGCTCCTCTGTTCATGGGATTTCCCAGGCAAGAATACTGGAATGGGTTGCCATTTCCTTCTCCAGGGGATCTTACTGACCCAGGCATTGAACCCATGTCTCCTGCATTGGCAGGCAGATTCTCTACCACTGAGCCACCAGGGAAGCCATATTGACATATATTTAGCACATATTTATTGCATGCCTATATGTGTAAGACATACATTGGTCTATAAAAGAATCAAAGATCTTTGAACTGCACTTACAGCTCATATTGAATTTCGACTAGCCAGTAGCTTGGAAACTGAAAAGAAGTTATTTTCAAAAACCCTTGACACTCCAGCCAAGTTCTCCTCTCTAAGACAATCTGGGTTGAAACAGCTTGTTTCTGCATTTTTCCAAATCGCCAGAGTGATCTTTTATTTGAATTCATGGCTGTAGCATGAGCTCTTAGCACATTCTCTTAAAATGTATCCCTTCTTGGCTTCTGTCAGCCTTTCTTCCCTAGGCTGGACCTTACTCTGGTTTGTCCCTAAATTGTGTTTGATGGAATTTCCTTTTCTCAAACTCAGACACCCAAGAGGCTAAGGATGCATATCATGTATCCCGGTCCCTTTAGATGTTATGGTTGTTGTTGCTCAGTCACTAAGTCATGTCTGACTCTTTACGACTCCATGAACTGTAGCACGCCAGGCTCCCCTGTCCTTCACTGTCTCCTGAAGTGTGCTCAGATTTATGTCCATTGACTCGCTGATGCTATATAACCATCTCATCCTCTGCCACCCCTTTCTCCTTTTGCCGTCCATCTTTCCCAGCATCAGGGTCTTTTCCAATGAGTTGGCTCTTTGAATCAGGTGGCCAAAGTATTGGAGCTTCAGCAACAGTGCTTCCAATGAATATTCAGGGTTGATTTCCTTTAGGATTGACTGGTTTGATCTTGCAGTCCAAGGGATTCTCAAGAGTCTTCTCCAGCACCAATTCAAAAGCATCAATTCTTTGGTGCTCAGCCTTCTTTATGGTCCAACTGTCATATCCGAAAATGACTACTGGAAAAACCATAGCTTTGACTATATGGACTTTAGTTGGCAAAGGGATGTGTTTGCTTTTTAATATGCAGCCTAGGTTTGTCATAGCTTTCTTTCCAAGGAGAAAGTGTCTTTTAGTTTCATGGCTGCAGTCATCACCTGCAGTGATTTTGGAGCCCAAGAAAATAAAATCTGCCACTGCATCCAATTTGTCGTCTTCTATTTGCCATGAAATGATGAGACTGGATGCCATAATCTTAAGTTTTTGAATGTTGATTTTTAAGCCAGCTTTTGCACTCCCCTCTTTCATCCTCATCAAGAGGCTCTTTTGTTTCTCTTCACTTTCGGTTATTAGAGTGGTGTCATCTGCATATTGAGGTTGTTGATATTTCTCCCGTTTGATGAGTAGTTCTCAAAGTGTGGTCTGCAGACTTCTAGGGTCTCTTAGATGCTTTCAGTGGATCTGTGAGGTCAAAATGATTTTCATAATGGTACTAAAGACATTGTTTTGTTTTATTTTTACTGTGTTGACATTTGCACTGATGGTGTAAAAGCAAGAGTGGATGATACCTTAGCATTTGAGGCAGTACGAGGAGTCCTTGTATTCATCATTGTCATTGTTTCACTTAAGAAACAAGATGGTGGTTTCACATAAGAATGTCCTTGACAAAGCAGTAAAAAGTTTGCCTTTTATTAAATTTATAGCACATATCTTTTAATATTTTTAATATTGAGAAACTGTCACTTACTGAGTTTGATGTAGTGTCATGGAGTATCCAAAGTTATCTGAAGGGCTATTAAAATACCCTGCCCCTTTCTAACTATGTATCTGTGTGAAGCTACATCTTCATACACTTCAGTCAACACAGTGTAACACAACAGCATGAATGCAAAAGCACATAAGAGAATCCATCTGTCTTGTGTTAAGCTCAGACATTAAAGAAATTTAACAGAAATGCAAAAAACATATCACTATGTTCATCAAATTATCTTAGTGTCAGAAAACATGGTTGTTTTTCATAAAACATTTGTATTAACATACTATTGGATTGACAAAAAGTTCATTTGGGTTTCCCATAAAAATGAACTTTTTGGCCCTCTAAAATTACTGAATTTTAAAATTAATAAATCAATTATAGATCTTTTTATTTCTAACATGGTAAATATCAATAGATAGTACTCACAAGGACAAAATATTTTTTTAGGTCCTCAATTATTTTTGAAAGTATAAATAAGTCTTTAGACCAAAATGGTTGAGAGCTGCTGCCTTAGGTCACACACTTTTATATACTAATGATTGACTACATGAACTTCCAGTTAACTAAAACTTTGGAGGATATCATTCCAATTGGCCCTTCTCTGAAAGGCATAGTCCTTGATTAACATTCCTGGGGCCCCTGTATCAGCATATCTAGAGCTATGGAAAAACAGATACATTTTTCAGGTACATGGGACATACTCATTTCTTAAATTAAATAATTTCAGTAAAAATAGCAATACAGGCAAAGTATTTAGGACCTCAGATTATGAATTCTAATCCAGTTCTTTATTAATGTAGCAATGCGTTAGGCCTAGTTCTACCTTTAAATAGAAAAACTTCTATTTTATCTGTTTGGAATGATATTCTTTCTAAAAGATGTCATATGTTTTTCTACATCTAATCAACCTAGCACAATGATTTAAATATTTTAAATGACTTGTGATCATTATTAATAATTCCTATTATTTTACTCAAAGTGGAGGCACTAAGTCTCACTGAGTATGTGGAAGTTTTTTATACTTTAGTTAAATGTATTCTGAGTATTTTTTTTTTAAGATTTTCGTGTGTTTTTAAATGTTGGCTTTTACTTTCTTGCTTTGGTGTTGTATTAACTGTAACATCTTTAACAATGCTCATGTTTGCCTCTCCATTTCTAATTTTCTAGAAACCAAACAAGCTTATTAGAATTGTATAAAATTGAACAAATAGACTGAAAAAAAAAATCCCAGATACTTAGAGTGATGTACAGAAGTTTTAGGTAACTGTATTTTTTACTGTATTTTAACCACTCAAATACTGTTGAGCATACTTACAGGTTTTTTAGATAGCTAAATTCTTAATAGATGAGGTATTGCAGCATAATAAACATTTAGTTAATAGTTGGGTGTACAGTTAATAAATATAAACAGAGACTTGAGAAACCCAAATAGTGAGTTTCTAGCTTTATTCTTTTCTGAGTCTTCCTAATTATACTACTTATTTATCTAATCTTTTAGGTTTTACATGTGCTTTTTTTTAAATGAGGTCTTGAAAAAAAATTTTTTTTAATTCTGTGTAAATATTTATAAAAAGAATGTGCATATAGTTCAAAGCCTTTGTGCAATCTTTCAGAATTTAATCCAACAAAAAGAGTAGACAGGGACATGTCCTACATAAGGCTCTGGTCCATCAGTGTTTTTCTGAAAGAGCTGGGATGTTTACATTCTTTGGAAGGAAAGAAGAGCAGAGAATACCATTCCATATTTGTACTTGTTGGTTTTCTAGCATCATGGTGGCTGCTTTATAACAGCTCATAGCACTAACACTGTGGCATCGTTTCTGCCTGTGGAATCACATTGGTATGCAGATTCTTAAGTATGCAGCCCCCATGGATTAAGGCCCTCATTCCTGTCAAAGAGAGTTATTTACTTCAGGAATTTTTCCAAAGTTGCTACCAGGAATACTTTTTACTTTTATGGTGACTTGGTCCCTAAGGATAAAGACAGTCATCCAAAAGGAAAACTTTTTGCCAAGTAGCTGGACATATATTTACTGGGCAGAACAGAAAAGTTCCTAATCTTTATTAATTTGAGAACAGATTATTGAGTGTGGATTCCTAGTGTCTACTTGTATTTTGCACTCATGACCCGACTTGTATATATAGTTGAAGAATTCTTTTCACTAGACAATTTGTGTAATTTAATTTCTTATTAAGTTCTTCACATACTTATCAATGCTTTAATGGAGAAAAGCCTTGCTTAATTTTAGGAATTATCTTTTCTTCTTTTAGAATATTTGTGTGGACAACAGTAGATACTGATAATCATTTCACTTTATTCCTTCTAAGTTCTTCACAAACTCATATTAAGTTCCTAGTAAATTCTCTAGAGTGGCTTTTCTGAAACTTCCTTCCTTGTCCTCAAGTTTTAATCCCCCTCTGTTTTTCCTCCTTTATTCTTGGCAGATGGTGACCCTATACAATTTATCTAGTGTAAGTTCCTGCACTGTCTATCCTGTCTGTCTTGAAATATCAGCATTTGTGTCCATCTTTTTTTCCTTTTCTGTATCTGAGAAACAGTTGCCCTTTTACCTCTTGTCCTTTTTTTACCTTCTATATTTGCCCTTAATTCTATCTTTCTGTATCAGCTCACAGTTCATTTGCAGGAAATAGACGCCTCTTTAGTCATTTTAGGGAGAAAAGGAATGTCAGTGCTTATAGAATTGTTGAAAGCTCTGGAAAGACAGGGCCTCCAGAAATGGCTTCAGATAGCACTGCAGAACTGGCTATCCAAGGGATTGGCAACATTTGCCACAATCAGGAAATTAAGGAGTCAGGAAGCTATTGGGCTGGCCCAGCGCTGGGTCTAGGGTTACATACCTTATCTGTGATCTGGGATTAAGAAGCTGCCAGTAGAACTGCTGTATCCAGAGTAACAATCATCTCTACCAGATCTGCAGCAGCAAGATGGATGCCTTACAGTCTAATTCCTCTCTTTGCTTAATTCAGTTTTAAGTGCAAGTTTCTTATAGGTACACCTTCTTGTTGAAATTAAATCACACCTAGAACCTAAGCTGAAGGAGAGTCTGGGAAATATTATTTTATCTCCTTTGCCTCTGCTGCACACAAGACACATTCCAAGGGGCTTGAGACAAAAGTCAAGCAATCCATTTAACTGTTTGCCAGTCTTTTCTACTGACTCTTGATTTACTCAGTTACTAGTTCTATTTCTTATTTATTTATCCCAGTCTAGATATTTCCTCAACCTTTTTTTTCCATTTCACTGTTTGAATTTCTGCACTAAATTCCAAGATTTTTTTACCTCCTACTATTAATATATTTCTTGGGTTATTATTATTTTTATTATATGGTGTCCTGGTCCTTATTGTTTTCTTTTGCCTTGTCATCCTGAAACTGTTATATTCCTATTGATTTCCAAAAATATTGTGCCACCGTAAACATGACTTCCTAACAACTTATAAACTCAGTTTTGGTACTAGAAAACCCCTCAGCAGGGGCTGAGGTTGGATTTTGGAATCTGGATAGGAAACTCATTAAAAGTAGGATTATTTGCTTGTTTCTAAAACTTTAACCATACAACATTGGTCTTGATGCACCTTCCACTGACCATTCTGACCATTTTTTTGGACAGCTGATGAATACAGAGTTACCTAAGTCTTCAGTTTAAGAGCCACTTGGGGTGAGGGAATGCTTATTAAATTCTGTCTCAGAAGTATGAGGTAAGTTTTGCCAAAAGCCTGAAGTGGAAAATTGAAGAAGGGCTGGGGCTTCAGAAGGAGCTACTAGATCATAGACTACTTTCCACATTCCCTCAAAATGTTTTTACTTGTCTGAGATCATGTCTATCATCCTGTCTTGGTTATCCTTAGACCCCAAGACTTTATTTTATGGATTAAGAATAGCCTTGCATGGGATGGGCTTCAGTTCAGTTCAGTTCAGTTCAGTCACTCAGTTGTGTCCAACTCTTTGTGACCCCATGAATCGCAGCACGCCAGGCCTCCCTGTCCATCACCATCTCCCGGAGTTCACTCAGACTCACATCCATCGAGTCAGTGATGCCATCCAGCCATCTCACCCTCTGTCGTCCCCTTCTCCTCCTGCCCCCAATCCCTCCCAGCATCAGAGTCTTTTCCAATGAGTCAACTCTTCGCATGAGGTGGCCAAAGTACTGGAGTTTCAGCTTTAGCATCATTCCTCCCAAAGAAATCCCAGGGCTGATCTCCTTCAGAATGGACTGGTTGGACCTCCTTGCAGTCCAAGGGACTCTCAAGAGTCTTCTCCAACACCACAGTTCAAAGGCATCAATTCTTCGATGCTCAGCTTTCTTCACAGTCCAACTCTCACATCCATACATGACCACTGGAAAAACCATAGCCTTGACTAGACGGACCTTTGTTGGCAAAGTAATGTCTCTGCCTTTCAATATGCTATCTAGGTTGGTCATAACTTTTCTTCCAAGGAGTAAGCATCTTTTAATTTGATGGCTACAATCACCATCTGCAGTGATTTTGGAGTCCCCAAAAATAAAGTCTGACACTGTTTCCACTGTTTCCCCATCTATTTCCCATGAAGTGATGGGACCAGATGCCATGATCTTCGTTTTCTGAATGTTGAGCTTTAAGCCAACTTTTTCACTCTCCTCTTTCATCTTCATCAAGAGGCTTTTTAGTTCCTCTTCACTTTCTGCCATAAGGGTGGTGTCATCTCCATATCTGAGGTTATTGATATTTCTCCCGGCAATCTTGATTCCAGCTTGTGTTTCTTCCAGCCCAGAGTTTCTCATGATGTACTCTGCATATAAGTTAAGTAAGCAGGGTAACAATATGCAGACTTGACGTACTCCTTTTCCTATTTGGAACCAGTCTGTTGTTCCATGTCCAGTTCTAACTGTTGCTTCCTGACCTGCATATAGGTTTCTCAAGAGGCAGGTCAGGTGGTCTGGTATTCCCATCTCTTTCAGAATTTTCCACAGTTTATTGTGATCCACACAGTCAAGGGCTTTGGCATAGTTAATCAAGCAGAAATAGATGTTTTTCTGGAACTCTTGTTTTTTCGATGATCCAGAGGATGTTGGATAAGCTTATTTATACTAATTTTCTCTTTCCTTTTCATGTATTTTAATACATAGAGTAGTGGAATTTAAGGAGGAGACTGTCTTGGTTCTACCACTTACTCTGACATCTTTCAAGTGGACTTGTCAATGAACTGTATGTGAAAATACAGCCATGAGTAAAGATTTAGTTTTGCTAACAGGAATCTGACACAACTGATATGTCACATACAATATACAGAATAGTTTAAGTCCAAGGTTCTAGGAGAACTCAAATCTTGTACTTGATTTCTAGTCAGCTCTGGAAGATGTGGAAATCAAGCAATAGTAAGTTAATAGAAAAGGAGCTTCTTAAAATTTTACCAGGGAATTATTTATCATAAAAGTAAATAAGCAAAGCTGATACGCTTCTCAGATTTTATTTACAAAGTGAAATAATGTTAAATTTCTCACAGAAGCCTTAACTTTACATTTTCACTTGGTGTCAGTAAAATAAATTTTACCTGACATGGGTCAAGAGGTTGTGAGCAATAGAACATAGTATTTTTTAAATATTTACATTACCAGCATTTCTCTTAGTTATGTATCTGATTAAATTGAGAGACACTGAAGGGGAAAATAGTATTTATGGACAGAAGCTCACTCATCTGATTAATGTATTAGGTGTGGAATGAAGTCTCTAAGGGAATGTTTTCAAAAAAGGGAATTATATCACATGCTCACATAAGTATGTTGTACCAAATCACACTTTGTAAAAGACAGTTTTACTCAATTTTGAATCTATAACATATTATTTTACAAATAATCATAATATTGACTATTTGAAAATTAAAGATTGAAAAATCTTTAAAGATTAATATATATAAAGCTCTTAAAATAATAAAAGAGGAAAAAGGAAAACAAACAAAATCTGTCTTTCTCAACACTGGTTTATAGACTGACCAGGCAAGTTTTTCTCTTTCTCTAGTCTTTTCCATTTCCTCCTTGACTGTATGCACTGTATGTAAATTGTTTTTACACTCCTCTCTCTCTCTTCATTCTAGGGTTCATGGTATAGAAGTTAGACTATTGATGAGGAAGGCAATTTATGTGGTGGTTTAGTTGCTAAGTTGTGTCCAACTCTTGCGACCCCATGAACAATAGCCCGCCAGGCTCTTCTTTCCCTAGGATTTTCCAGGCAAGGATACTGGAGTGGGTTGCATTTCCTTCTCCAGGGGATCTTTCTGACCAGGGATCAAACCCAGGTCTCCTGCACTACAGGCAGATTCTTTACCAAGTGAGCTACCAGGTAATCCCTGTGATTAGAAACACAAGCTCTGAAGTCAGAATTCCTGTGTTCAATTTCTGGTCCTAGCTGCATAATTTTAGGCAAAGTACCTCACTTTTCTAACTCTCTGGTTTCCTCTCCATAAAAATGAAGGTAATGACAGTCCATCTGAACATATACAAGTAGAAGTACATTTATACTTCTCATCAAAGTGTTCTGAAGATAAATGATTTAAGGAAGTAAAGGGCTTAGTATAGTAAGTGCTCAATTTTAAAAAGCCACTGATATTTACATATTTATATTATTACTTCTGCTGGGAGACAATAAATATGTTGGTGTTCTTCCTCAATTCAGTTATGAAATATATACTTACAGAGGAAAAGACAGATGAAAAATTATTTATCTTAGATTATGATGAGCTAATACCAAGTATATGTATGAAAACTGAAAATAAATCCAGATATTTTCAAACATCTTATAGACAAATTCTATTGGCATGTTCTTCCTGTGTGTGTGTGTGTGTGTGTGTGTGTGTGTGTGTATAGGAAGTCAATGCATTCTTATTCAGTAATCCCTTCTTGAGCACCTCTGTGAGGTGTATGTGCATCATGGAACTCAACATATATTATTTTTAATCCTTATTAACCCTCAAGAGAGATCAAATTTATTAGTTTTATTTTACATTTTGGAAAACTAGAGCTTAAGAAGGTAATGCAACTCATCTGACTAAGTTCAGAGGGTTAGTAAGCACTGGGGCCACACATTTGAAACCTATGCCTTCTTTCATCAGGGCTGGTGTTCTCTTCCACTAGGGCACATATTTTATGAATCTAGGCCTAATGGCCTGAGGAGAAGACTGGTAGATAAGTTCATTCATAGAGATTCAGCATTGTCAATGTTAACGGTTTTTATGTTCAAACTTACTCTTTTTACTGACAAAGTATTTCATTTTAACAAGTAAGAATATTTTCAGGGGTTAAAATTTTTACTCAGATTCATAATAATGCACAATTATACAAATTAGAAAAATGCATAATTGTATACAGAAGGTAAAGATCTTTTATACACTAATAAATGTTTATTCTTCATAATATACCTATGAACAGAATCATATTGATTAAGCTGGTGATTGCAAGGGATATGTTTGGGCACAATTGACTCTGGCAGATAACCTTTGTTTAGTTTAGTTCTATAAAAAATAGAGAAAGAGTAGTCCTTTAGAAAAGCCCTTGTGGCAAGGAAAGTATCACCATATTTAACATGGTTCATGAGGGAAAAATATTTCCTGCTGTTCAGACAATTGTAAAAGGTCAACTAAGCACAATCATAGCAGTTGATTCCAAGTGTTGACCTCAGAATGTATGCTCTGAAGGAATGCTAATGGCTCCTACCACAGTGCTTTTGCTTATTTGGATTCCACTAAAAGCTCCACTTGACAAGCACAATGATGAATTGCACTTTTCCCATCAAGCAACACATGTTTGGATGATAGACAGCTCTGTTAACTTGAGGATTTGTTTACCTTCCAAGAACCAATTTTTCATCTTACTCTGCAAACCCATGAAGCTGCTTAAAACTCATATAACTTATTGCTGATAAATGGAACATCAGCTTCAAGATTAACCTGGGGGAAGGGGATACAGGATATAATGACACATCTGTTTTATCAACATAAAACCTCTTTGGTCTTCAAAGGGATGAATTTTCTGTTCATATACTAGTACATCTGACTGCACTGAATGAATGATTTTATGCTGCAGAAACATGTTTTATTATCTTTTTTGTTATCTATTTTTAATCTATTTTATTATCTTTAAAAAATTAAATTTAAATGAATGAAATATCCCTAACTTATGTGTTCATTGTTGAGTATTGTTTTATCCTTGACTTATTAACAATTCTTTCATGATTCTCCATTATAATAATTTCACACAAGACAGCAAAATGAATATAACTGGCAGTCAATAAACAGATATTTTTTCAAAACTGGGTAACTATTCTTTTTCTCATTGTTTTGGCTGCATCCTTAAAGCCTTGGAAATATTGAATTCATTTAATTTTTGCAATAAATTGTTGTGTGCTTTCAAAAAAGAAGGAATGACATTGATTTTTTTCAGAAAAGGGGAAGGCCTTCTTACAATTTATGACAATAAAAGAATAGACCCTCCCAGAAGAAAACTAACTGAAACACTTCAAATTTCATTAGCATCATTGTTCTGGCACTTAAAGATATGCTTCTGCCTCCAGGAGTATCATGTAAAATGTAAATGCACATGGAGATATAAACTTTAGAGCTATATCAGTCAGCAAATTAATTATCATTTAAGACCTTAGCAAGAATTAGTGGGCAACTGTTAGAGATAAACTGAAATACATTTCGTGCCCAATCAGAAGTGAGCCTGGCTATGAAAACACTCTAAGAAATGCTGCTCACCTGGTTCTGAGCTCTTTGGACTCATAATCTTGAGTTTAATAGTCAAACAGGGATCCCTTTGGTGGAAAATATATAGAAGATGATCTTAAAGTATTCTTAACTTTGAGATTGTGATCATGATACATGATTCATTAAAAACCATTAAATTCACATTGTAAAATGAAATCTAAACATATTAGTATCATTTAGGGTCCCAGCAGAAAATAGGTGGCATATTCAAAGGAGTAATTAAAGATAATATAGTACAGGCTCGTGGAAACCAATGAATGGAAATGAAGCACCCAGAGGTGAAGAGCAGGAAGCTATTATTACCCTTGGGTCTGAAGATGCAAGGAGGTGGTGTGTGTTATTGGAACACAACAAGAGTTAAGCCATGGTAGAGCAACAGACAGACAGGAGCTCTGACTGTCTACATCGAGGAGCAAAGCCATTGCCAAACCGTGGCCCAGCAGGTCCAGCAGGGACAGCATTTCCCTGCCCTCTCATTTCCCTTGCTCTTTATCTCTTGTTGGAGCTCCCTGTTGACCAAAGCCAACCAGGAGTCAGCATGCAAGGGAACTTGGCCACTGCAGTCTCTAGAGGCCAGAAAGCAGAGCCAGAGAGGGTAGAGAATGGGCTGAGGGAGAATGACTAGCACAACATTTTACCATAATCATAATTACACAGAATGTTAACCTTCAGGAAGAACTGAATGCTATTCCTCACTTAGGACTGGTGGGAGCTCTCTGCTGCTATTCTACTGCTCTGGATTTCTCTTCTTCCAGCATCTGAAAGTTCTCTTCTAGGTTTTTAGTCAGTTCTAGTTCCACTGAATCTGTGCTAGAATATGATGCAGTCCTTAAGAAGGGCTGTTTTTATTTTTTGCAAAATAATCTTTTTTTTCTTCCTTTTTTGCTAAAGTTTGCTTATTATCAAGTCTTGAATAACTGATTTCAATGAAGGATTTTTCCCTTTGACATAATTCTTAACATCCTGCTGCCTAATTTCCCCCGTTTTACTGGAAGGGCTTTCATCAGTTTATTGAGCTGTATAGCTCTCTCCTTAAACTCATTGTCCTGCCATACATCTCCTTCTTATAGTTGGTGTTCCACCCACACTGTCAATGAAAAGGCTCTTAAAATTTATTTTAATGAGAGAAGCCATGTTCTGATTAGATCAAGCTTCACAGTATGAACTATTTGTTTTTAATGTATAACTAAGTTAAACATCTGTCTTCGCCATTCTTCACTATTCTTTATTTCATTATTCTCATTCCTTCACCATAGATTTACTTTCTTTTTTGTCTATTTACCTAGAAAGCTATGAATTGAATGTTTGACAGTATAATATGTAATAAATTGTAAAAAGGGTGAGAAGTATTTAAGATTGTCTTATAGGTTAACAGGTGAATTAACACTCAGGGCTGATTTTAGTTTGCAGATCTATTTACTACTCCTAAGTAAAAATTTCTCCAAGACAGTGGCGCGTTTTTTTTTTAACAAGTTACATAATTCTAATTATTGCATCCTTTTTTACTCCACTCAGATCAGAAGCCAGAGCAAAGCCTCCGGGTCTGGGCTCTGTGAGGGGGATGAAGTGGTTTCTATCAATGGCAACCCCTGTGCAGACCTCACCTACCCAGAAGTCATCAAGCTCATGGAGAGCATAACAGATTCTCTCCAAATGCTCGTCAAAAGGTAACAAGATTTGTTGGAATATTTATTTTCTCCTGAAGCTACATGGCAACAATTACAGCTCTTACTGTCATATAAACTGTTCTCTATGGGGAAATGAGGGTGCTCTGTATGTCAGTGTAAACAGAAAAACCATAGTGTTTGGAAAATGGTAATTCTAATCAGCTGAATTTTCTGGTTAATCGAGAATTAACTTGAAAAGTTTGTTTCAAGAACTTTGTTGAAAATCTTAGGTATTTTAGACTACTTCCTTAGGAAGCTCAGTATATTGGCATAATATAATACTTCTAGGTCAAGATTAATTATGATCACTAAATTATAATTCCTAGATTTATAGATTAATTTAAAATGTTTACATGTTAAAATGGCACACTGTGTAATATTGGTTTGACTAGAAAGAGGATGCCTAAGAGGAGGAAAAGAATCAAGAAACCCTTAAAAGCAGCCTGATTTCTATTTCAAAAAAACAACAACAATATTTAGATATGGGCAAAAGCTAATGGTTAAAGTTTTTGCACTCTCAATGCAAATAGCTTGTCAATTTGATCTCTCCAAATGCTACCCTCCTCATCTAATTGCTTAAACATGCAGAAGTCAACCTTAAACATAAAAACAAAACAATGAGGGTCATCACAAAGAAACTACAGCATCAACATTTTTACCATGTACAAATCACAGTTTAGTCCATATTAACCTTGTAAGTGACGCCCTGACCGTGGCAATACAATGAATCCACAAAGGAAATCTCTGGCTTTCTAGATAAGGCCTTCAGAAAGACAAGAGAGGACTTTTCACACAGAATTTCAAAACCTTCTAGGAGTTTTGCCTTAACTCTGCAGAAAGACTACATAACAGCATTGTTGGTGGTGGTTGCTAAGTCATGTCTGACTCTTGTGACCTTATAGAGTCAGGCTCCTCTGTCCATGGGATTTTCCAGGCAAGAATCCTGAAGTGGGTTGCCATTTCCTTCTCCAGGGGATCTTCCTGACCCAGGGATAAAACTCATGTCTCCCACATTGCAGGCGGATTCTTTACCACTGAGGGGCTTCCCTGGTGGCTCAGATGGTAAATAATTCACCTGCAATGCAGGAGATCTGGGTTCTATCCCCAGGTCAGAAAGATCCCCCGGAGAAGGGAATGTCAGCCTACTCTAGGATTCTTACCTGGGAAATCCCAACGACAGAGGAGCCTGGCGGGCTACAGTCTATAGGGTCACACAGAGTTGACACACAGAGAGACTAACACTTTCACTTACTTTCACTTTCTTTACCACTGAGTCATCTAGGAAGCCACATACAGCGTTACGCCTCTGGTAATCATTCAATATGATTCCATTTCTATACAAACACGAACTTACTTTGGCCAAACTTTTGTGACAATAAAGAAATCTCACAATTCTCTTACAATCTCCCATCTAAACGTTTACCCTCAAGTCCAGTGTGTAAGTGACTGAGATCCTACTTATTTATAAAGCTGCCATTTGCTTTTCCAAGGGATCTAATAGAAACCTTGCCAAGTGTAGTCACAGTGTTGGCCATTATTACATTTAAATCTCTGGGGTATTTGAAGTTCCGTCTTTGTAAAGATTTAATCACATCCAAAATAGGAGAAAAACCTTTTCTAATTTATTCCCCTTTAGTGTCTTTGCTGATTTAATGAGGCCAGTTTCTTCAGAACACACTTGTAGACTGGAACATCCCCTACGATTTCTTGTTTTGATGACTGTCATTGGGAAAGTCCTTGGTGGTTTAAAGCTGAGTCTTAGGTACAGATTTACTTTTAAAAGTAAATGGACTAGTTCTCTGCTACTTTTAATAACTGGAATCTTGATTATTATTATTTTATCTTAAGTATTTTTATTTTTACAAAATAAATAAATAATTGCAGAGATTTTAAATGAAATCTCAAATTAAAATCATCCCCAAAGTAATTAATATCATCATCACCACCACCCCTACAAATCTGGATATCTGAACATTGTTTCCTGGAATTAAATATTTCTCTTGCTCATGTAACTGTCATCTGTCCCTAGGGGACAAGTGATTTACTTTTCCTGGGCTATTACCCAGAGATAGCTGGGTCAGACTATCAACATTGTCTCTATTATTGTAAATTTTATTTAAATGTTATACACACACACACACACACACACACATATAATCATGACACATAAATTTTGGAATTAAGTACCTATGTGCACTGAATGGAAATGAGCATTTTAAGGTATAAAGCTTTATTTAACCTCTAGTTCTTTTATGATTTTTATTCATGTATATCTATCCATTTTATTTTGGCTACCAATAAATGTTAATATTTATCTGACCCTTTTGCCTGTATTACAGTCTGTAAGGCTGGAATGAATTCACACTACTCTCTTCTCAGCTTCATAATTTATTGCTAATATAACTCAAAGTGATTTAATCTACTTCCATCTCAAGACCTTCCTAAATTAAAACTCTTCCCTTTTGAAACTCTCAAATTTCAGTTGCATAGAGTGTATTCATCACTTCCTATATACGAAATATTTAATTTGCTTTCATCATGTTTTAAAAATACTATATTATAATGGGTTGTTGTTGTTGTTGTTGTTTTTGCTATTACCAGGAAGCTCTACAGATTATTTGCACAGAGAAAGCTGCATTTCATTTGATTGTTAGCTTGTGCTTTGTTTATTTTTGTTTTGCTAAATTCAGTGAAAAGCAAAGTCAAGAGTAATTATTTTGAATATTGGTCTTGAATTTTATTACTACATAAATTCTAAGGTGAATTCCTTTGAATAGAATAGAAGTATGGGCCCACTCCCTTCAACAGATGATCCTGCATTAGTTAGGGTACTTTTGAGGGAAAAAGAATGGGACTGAGATAGATGCTACTGCTTCTTTAAAAAACGTACAAATGTAAGAAATGAAAGCATCTCCTACAGCTGTTCTGTGAATGATGCTTCTCTTCTAAAAGCAGTTAGAGTTTAAATTAGAGTTTCATGCAAGAAGTCATTTAACCCTTAAATGACTTTGCTTCTTGCAAACACAAATTTGCAAAACCAGCTGGGAATGGGTAATGTCAAAATAAAAAGACTGTGGTGAACAGCTGAGGGCTCCTTACCTGAGCGATTAAGGAACAGTTTGACTTCAGAGATCCTATAAGGAAAATGCTCCAAGTGACAAGTTCAAATAGAGAAGGGGAGACATTTCAGATTATAAATACTCCATGACTCAATGATTCATTGCAGCATGGAAAGGATTTCTCTTTGCACAAGAGTACTGGGCTGGGGTCCACTTATTACAAAACACATGCTCATTGGAGCTTAAAAAACAGCTTATATTTCATTCCTTTCAAGAAAGCACAGCCTCTAAAAGGATTACTTGAGTTATCTGTATACTAATATTGCTCTGAAGCTGCTGAATATGTTTATAAAACTTTATAATGTGCAGACCTAACTCAGTCAATGAGACGTTGCAATGCTTTGTCATATTATAACAAGCATGATTATTTGAAAACACTCCAATAATTATAGGTGAAGGGCATCCATATAGCTATAACCTATGCTTAAAAAAAAAGAAAAAAAATGTGAATTTAAGATGGATTCTGGTTTTATAAACTTTTGTGAGCATTTTTGCTTTGCTTTACAGACAAGTTTATTTGGAAGATCTTTAAATAATAATATAAACATGTTGCCAAGTTCTGTGTTCAAATATGTTGCAGTTGACATTTAGGAGGAAATATTTTTACTGTATTGTGTATTAGACATCATACAAGTGTCAGGAAGTTCTTTGGCAGGTGTAATACACTCTGATTTAACTGTCTGGACTAATTTTCCTGTGTGCAGACCTTCCAATGGAATAAGTGAAACTTCGATCTCTGAAACTGAAAACAAAAACCAGGAGAATGTCACCCATGAAGGGTACGTGGAAAGTACCACCCTACAGATTCGACCAGCCACAAAGAGCCAGTACAGAGAGTTCTATATTGTCCCTGTCAAGAGTGGAGCTCCCCTAGCTGAGGAGCAAGCGAGTGGTGCTGGTTTTTCTGGGAGCATAAAAGAAGAAACAGGCCTGGCCCCTCACACGTCTGACTCTGAAAGTGGACGCTTACCAGAGGAGATTATCTTAAGTGAGAAGGCAGAAGCGGGGCGGCCAGGCACTGTGGTTGAGCTGCAACTGTCCCTGTCACAAGAGAGACACAAGGGCAGGAGTGCTGCTGTAGTGGCTCTCCTGGGAGCAGAAAAATCTAAGTCTCCTGACCCAGAGCCTAATTTACTACACGATGGGACTGTCCACATAAATTCTGCCCCCACTACAGAGAAAGAGGACCCTCCTCTGAGGTCCAGCAAGACAATCCAGATCTCCAGTGGCCAGGAGCTGAGAGTGATCCAGGGAAATGAAGCTGCAGACACGGGGCTGCCCCGCGTGGAAGTGATCTTCGACTGCTCTGACAGGCAGAAGACGGAAGGGTGCAGGCTTCAGGCAGCAAAGGGGTGTGTGGATTCTCCAGTGGAAGGAGGGCAGTCAGAAGCACCTCCTTCTCTGGTATCCTTTGCAGTCTCATCAGAAGGCGCAGAGCAGGGAGAAGATCCATGCTCAGAAAGGGATCACAGCAGACCTCACAAGCACAGAGCGCGCCACGCACGTAAGTCCTGCCCTGGGAGCCACTGCTGGGCAGCTGGAAGGGGCTTGGGAGCTTAGGGTATTTTGCTGCTGGTTCGCCTGCCTGGATTTTTTCTTTTTAAGGTTTTTCTTATGTCTTTCATTGGCTTTTTTTTTTTTTTTTAACTAATGCACAAAATAACAAACATGAAATTGTAGAAAACACCAGTTTCTGAACTGGAAGTAATAAGTTTTAACTTTGTAGTAGATTTGAATGTTTTTAATGCACTTTCTTTTCTTCCCAAAGGCACGGGGACTGTTAAAGAAAATACTAAAGTTCATGTGCCTTTTTTGATTTGTCTCATATTCTATGTTAAAATAGCATTTGAGAGTCTTTGCAGTCACGTGGATGCTGAGTTTAAATGTCAAAAACTGTTGAGTTTGCTGCGGAGAGGTGTCTTTAAAATACAGGCTCAACCACTGATATTAAAAGCAGATCCTCGTTTTGAAAAAAAATCATTGTGCAGCATGATGATGCTTGCAGAAGTGAGTTTGATGGACAAGGACATGTGGAATACTGAGCAGTTACATGATCCTCTCCGTTTTGTTAAGTCTTCACTAGACTGCAAAGCATCTCATCTACCTTCTAGACACAGAAGTCAATCCCCAAGGCCATGTGAAGTCATTTAAATGTCTCCCAACTCAAGATATATTTTAAAATCAAGGCCTTTTATGGTGTTTTGTTTTACCCAGGAGAGTGATTAAAGAAAGACGAATGAAGATAGGAATGGCAGTTGGGTTTTATGATTTCTGTAATTTTCTTTCATGAACTTCTTAAAAACAAATTTGGAATTTCATTTAGGCATTTGAGGAGGTAAAGGTTGACTGTCAAAGACACTTGAATGTATGCGTGATACACAACAGTAATGATCTTGGTTATTCAAAGTAGTATATTAATTCTCCTAACTACTGTTATTCCTTTTAAAGCATATTTTTAGCATAACCATGTGTAGCTGAATTGACAAGTGCTGTTAATCATTCCTTATACTTTAAGCATCTGTATGCATCTTCACATTTATAGCATATTAAACAAGTGTATTAAGGCAGCATTCACATACTTTACATGTTGGCAGTGAAGTGAGCAACAACTGTGCAACTGTGACTGTCAATTTAATAGTAAGTTGTATAACACTAGTCAAAAAAGGAATTACATTTAGGAATGACCATGCTTTTTACTCTAAGTAAAATTTGATTTCTTTAAGTAAAATTTGATTACCAGTGAATTTCTCTAAGTAAAATTTGATTACCAGTGAATATCTGTAATTTTGTTATAAAACTATTTTGATTCTATTTTATTTAAAAAAAAATTAACCATTAAGTGTGATTTTTTTTCCCCCCAGTCACAAACAGAAGTAATTTTCAATCAAAAAAAATTTTTTTTTTAATGTCTGAAATTTTTATTTAACTCTTTTGAGGAATTCAAAAATTATTTGTGAATTATGCTTATTTTTATCATCGACAGTGCTATAAGTTAACTTGCCACGAATTTATTTTTATAACAATAATAATGTTAAAATTTTAAATATAATTTTTTGTTATCCTAAAACTGTCAGGTTCTCATTTTACATGACTTAATTTCTGTCTACCCACAGCTGTAAATGTTACTAGTAATAAAATTTAAAATTCCCCCAAGATTTACACTTATTCTTGCTGCAACTAAAGTAGTATTTCCAAGAGAGCAATGCATTTATGAACAACTTTATCTAGACAACTTTGTAGCTAAAGTTTCTTAAATATAGTCACAATAACTTTATACTCTGAATTGTTGTTAATTATTGATTCAGTACCTTCAATTATTATTCATTACATTTTAAATTTTATTTTGATTTAGTAGCTGTGAATGCAAAGACTTTAGGGGAATGGCAAACTAAAAGAAAAAAGAAAACCTAAATATTTAAACTCATTACATGAAAAGATTTAAGTAAACAATATTTTCTTATTTCTCCCTCCCTCCTTTTTAAAATGCTTGGAAATGTTTTATATCAATATTTTATTTTTAAAATATGAAAATACAAGGTTTGTCCTAAGTTGTTTTTGGAAAATATTATGTCCTTAAATTATTTCCATTGTAATTTTAATTACATCCAATTAACCGACATTTATTTTCCAGTGTTTATTGTTAAAGTTTAAGGAGCTATACAGAAACAAATTATGAGACATATTCTAATCAATATAAAAATGTATTTGTAGAAAAAAATGAAGTGATATATATGCAAGTTATATCTATATCATCATATATATCAATATAGAAGTATACATTTTGAAAGAAGAAAGAGAAATGAGTTGGATTGCATCACAATTTAGTACCCAACTGTAAACATGTTTTTTCTGTATTTATTTTCCCCCAGGAGAGTTGATTTCTGGGTTGCTATGCAGTCTTCCTTGAACTTATCAACTCAATGTAATCTTTGTATTTTCCCTAGGGCTCAGGAGGAGTGAAAGCTTATCAGAAAAGCAGGTGAAAGAAGCAAAATCTAAATGCAAAAGCATTGCCCTCCTTCTGACAGATGCCCCCAACCCCAACTCCAAGGGGGTGTTGATGTTTAAGAAGCGTCGTAGGAGGGCCAGGAAATACACATTAGTCAGCTACGGGACTGGGGAACTTGAGCGAGAGGCAGAGGAGGAGGAGGAAGACGGCGACAAAGAGGATCCATGTGAAGTAGCATTTCTGGGTGCAAGCGAATCGGAGGTGGATGAAGAGCTGTTGTCTGACACTGAGGACAACACACAAGTTGCAAACTTTGACTGGGATTCTGGTCTAGTGGACATTGAAAAGAAACTGAGCAGAGGGGACAAGATGGAGATGTTGCCAGACACCACAGGCAAGGGGGCCCTCATGTTTGCCAAGAGGAGGGAGAGAATGGATCAGATCACAGCCCAAAAAGAGGAGGAGAGGGCGGCCGGAGTGCCAAGCAGAGAACCAGATGCTGCCCAGACAGATGGCCTGAGAACCGTGACGTCTTACCAAAGGAAGGAAGAAGAGTCAGTGAGAGTGCAGAGCTCTGTGAGCAAAAGCTACATTGAGGTGAGCCATGGTCTTGGCCATGTGCCCCAACAGAATGGCTTCACTGGGGTGTCTGAGACAGCAGAAGCTCAGAGGATGATCCCTGTGAATAGAACAGCCAAGCCCTTCCCGGGGTCTGGGAACCAGCCGGCAACCCCCTTCTCTCCAAGCCGAAACGTGACAAGTCCTATCGCTGACTTTCCTGCGCCTCCACCTTACTCTGCAGTCACACCCCCACCTGAAACCTTCTCCAGAGCAGTGTCGAGTCCAACAGCTGGCCCAGCACCGCCCCCTCCGTGGCCCCAGCCTGCCCCATGGTCCCAGCCGGCCTTTTACGATTCATCTGAACGAATAGCTTCCAGGGATGAAAGGATTGCGGTGCCAGCAAAAAGAACGGGGATATTGCAAGAGGCCAAAAGGAGAAGCACGACAAAACCCATGTTCACTTTTAAAGAGCCCAAAGTCAGCCCCAACCCTGAACTCTTGTCACTTCTTCAAAATTCTGAGGGCAAAAAGGGCCCTGGAGCGGGAGCAGATTCCGGACCTGAAGAAGACTACCTCAGTTTAGGAGCAGAGGCTTGTAACTTCATGCAAGGCTCCTCTGCAAAACAGAAGACCCCGCCTCCTGTCGCTCCAAAGCCTGCTGTCAAGTCATCATCCTCCCAACCAGTCACTCCGGTTTCTCCAGTCTGGTCGCCAGGAGTGGCTCCAGCGCAACCTCCTGCCTTCCCCACATCTAACCCGTCACATGGCACCGTGGTCTCCTCCATCAAAATCGCGCAGCCTTCTTATGCTCCCGCCCGGCCTGCAAGTGCTCTGAACCTGGCTGGTCCTTTCAAAGGCCCACAGGCAGCGGTAGCCAGCCGGAACTATACTCCCAAGCCAGCAGCTCCCACACCGACAGTGAACACTGCTCATGCTGGTGCGGTGGGACCATCCAATGAGCTTCCAGGAATGAGTGGGAAAGGAGCCCAGCTCTTTGCTAAGAGGCAGTCAAGGATGGAGAAGTACGTGGTAGATTCGGACACCGTGCAGGCCCACGCTGCCCGGGCTCATTCTCCCACCCCGTCTCTCCCGGCCGGTTGGAAGTACTCCTCCAATGTCCGAGCGCCTCCGCCTGTGGCCTACAATCCTATCCACTCCCCCTCCTACCCACCGGCTGCTGTCAAGTCTCAGCCATCAGGCCTACAGGCCTCCAAGACAGGCAAGAAAAAGGGCAAGAAACCCCTCAATGCTTTGGATGTCATGAAGCACCAACCCTATCAGCTTAATGCGTCCTTGTTTACTTTCCAACCTCCGGATGGAAAGGACGGCCTCCCCGCAAAGCCATCGGTCAAGGCCAGTTCAGTGCCAGCTGCGAAGCAAGCTCTTCCTCCTCGGCCAGTGAACGCTGGCTCGCCCACTAATGTTCAGGCCTCCTCTGTGTACTCCGTGCCAGCCTATACCTCTCCGCCCTCCTTCTTTGCTGAGGTCACCTCACCGGTCAGCGCTTCCCCAGTGCCCGTGGCCATCCCCACCTCTCCAAAGCAGGAATCAGCCTCAACATCTTACTTTGTGGCACCAAGGCCAAAGTTCTCAGCCAAGAAGAGCGGTGTCACAGTTCAGGTGTGGAAACCATCTGTGGTGGAAGAGTAATCTTTTAGGCGAAGCTGAGTGTCCACTTTGCTTGAAACGAATTGTTTGCGGTGTTAACTTGAGTCCCAGAGAATGCCTAGCAAGTCCTCAACTTACTTAATTTCAGATGTCACCTCCCAATCTGGGTCCAAGAAGCAGAATATTTTTAATGAGTCAGAAATCTAACTCAGATTGACTTAAAACATATTTATCTTCGTTGCACACTTAAAAAAAATCTGGGAGCACCCCCAAATAGACATGGGCCATTGTATTAAGTAAGCAGGATACTTAGGGTTTATGCATTTAGCCACAAGACAGTGATCAGTGTTATCAACATTAGGACACAGTCTTTATGTGACAGAACAGCTGTGTTCCTACAGTGAAAAGGTTCAATTGTAGTGAAAATATAACATGTATTGACTGAAGTTTCCTTTCTAAGTAGTGCTTTATCTCTATTACTAGTATTAAGGGATAAGAAATTTATTGAGGACAGGGATCAGCTCTGGTCTGTCAACCTCAGCCACCTGTTTGATGTCACAGAGAACTTGGGGATTGTTGGAATGTACATAGTTTAGTAAGGTGGATAAGAAAGAGGGGATTAATAATTACGGAGTACTTGCTATCTACCAGGCTCCTTGCCAGATGTTATATATATATTATCTTATTTCAAAGACTTCTTTAAAGTAAACTGGATGGGCAAGAGGGATAATTATTCTTAGAGGTTGATTCCCATCCTCCCTCCCCAATTACTTAAGAAACTCAGTGAGTACATCTCCAATTGCCCATGAAAGCATAAGTTTGTTTTCCTCAGCTGAGGCAAGCGGTAGAATACATTATAAAGGAGGAATGTATAAAAAGGTGAGTAGGCTTCAGATAAAGGCACATGTGTGACCATTGTTTTCCTTTTGGAAATCATGTGATTGGGAGATTACTGACTCTGGGTTACTGAAAGGTTACTGACTCTGGGGGCTGACTGTGAAGCACAAGGAACCCCATGTATGTGGAGGCCGTAGGATGAGAACACACAGTTATTAGCATCATTTCTGAGTGACCTCACGGATTTTTTTCTTCTGTTTATTTTTTCTTTCTGACCACTGCTTCTCCCACTGTTCCTTGCAATTCTATTCTTGCACCTTCATTTTATTATTTATATTTGATGGACCAGGAGGATTAAGGCAAGGTTACCTTGTAAATTTGGATTGGTCACACACCATGTCATCATCCAGCTGGCTCTGAAGTCAATAATGTTACTGACAGTAAACCTGAAGACCTTTCTCATATCTATTTTAAGTCCAAGTCTGACCAATCATGGAAACTATTCAACATGAATTAATGTAGAGAACCACAAAGCATTTTTGACAACTCCAAGGAAAACCATCTTCTCAATAGAAGAGATATGTCTAGAGACTTCTCATAAAAGCTTGCCTGGTGTGAGGGTACATGGTACCATGTTAATCCTCTGAAAATATCTGTATTCCTGTTCTTTTTCTGCTGTCACTGTCAATCTGCTATATTTTCACTATCCTATTAAAGTATTACTATCTTCTTTATCTGTTCAATGTATTTAAAAAAAAATCCCTGTATGAACTGTTCTAAGTCATTTTTTCTGATATTTCACTTATATCACTCTCCAAATATCTGAGTTTCTTTTTTGTGAACATTTCCACTTCTCTGTACATTGCAAAACTGCAAGCCATAGGTATTTCTATGATAAAACACAGAGGAGAATTAAGTTAGTTACAGAACAATGGGCCTTATTCTTTTTCTCTGGAAAATCTTCTATTGGCTTTGATGGCAATTTACCTAGAGGTCAGAACCACAGGATGTAGCTTGGTCTCTTTTTTTGCCTTTTTGGGAAATCAATTAGGAAGATTCATACAGGATAAAGGAAAAAGCAGTCTATCCATTATATAATACTATTGTTTGTTACTTGTTCCCTGCAAAGGAAATCTGTTGAATGCTGTGCATTTTGCATTCTTTTCTAATAGAACAACCAAAAAAGGCATCTTAAAGTGAAGCAGGAAAGGAGATCATTTTTATAACTTTGCATTCTTAACACAGCATTTAAAGAATGGCATGAATTAGGGAGAAGACAGTGGAACACAAGGTAGTCAATTTGAGTCCTCTGGTTCAAAAGTATCCTAGAATGGTAATGACCCACAAGTATTCCCAGTTGTCCAGTGGTTTGTGGTATGTAGGAATGAGGAGTGTTTGGGGTCTGTTTCCTGTAGGACAGGTGGCCATCTGAGCAGAGCTACTATTTGGAGTTGATGACTAAAGACACAACTAACATGGCTGGGACTGTCATGGGGTTCCCAAAAAGCTTCTAAGAAGCATGGCAGGTATGCAGTCAAAGCATCCACAACTTCGACTGGGAGCTGGTAGCATAGCTCTCATCTGGAACCATACAGTCCCAAATTATGGAAAAGGCAGGGAATCTTCCAGAATTGTATCCACAGCAGAGTCTATACTTGATCCTGAGAGATGAGGGCATGGAAGGGAGAAGGACTAAGCCAACTTCCTGGAGGAAAAGAGATTTCTTTGTCTTTTTTCCCCAGCCAGGGAGCCCCTGGGAACTTGGATACAGAATAAGCTGGGTGTGTCACCTCTCAGGTTGGAGTTATGGAAATGATGTCAGTGTGGCAGGTGGGAGACTTAGGACTCATGACATCAGCTTCCTTCCCACTGGACACCCTTTGAATTCTGGGTGTTGTTGCCTGTTTTTGGTAGCAGATGTTTCAGTTGGTTAGTTGACTGGTTTGAGGGTATGAGGAGGCAGGTTTTTTTTTGGTTTTTAGGATCTTGCCTTTATCCTTGTCCTTTGTTAGCTTACTTTCTGTGCAGAACACCTATGAAGTCAAGTTTTCATCACCAAAACAATGGCAACGTTCATTTACTGAGTGCTTGTGTTATGTTAGGCGCCTTATATATATTATATGGTTTACAGGCACTGGAATATAAAATATAATATAACGACAGTCACTGACTTCCTACAAGACCTTATGCAAATTTCTTTCCACCAGTGTCCCCTTAATAATGTCTCAAACCTTTCTTTCTGGAATGTTGTACCATACTGAGTACAGCACACAAGACCAGATATTCTAAGAAGAAAGGTGCTTTGTAAATTTAAGTACACATATTCCTCTCAGTCCTATAGGAGGGCAGATTGAATCACAGAACTCTTAAGGTTGGGGATCTGACCATTGCCACTTTGATCTTAGAACAGTTACAGTTTTATTTCTAATATTTCAATAATAAACACATTCTTCTTTGAGAGAAGAAAATCACACTGTTTCTGCATTTTGAATATTCATTGATAGTATAAAGCATACACTTTTAGGAATATGTTTTATAAGACACATTGGGGCTGTCATTTTGAAGCATGTAAAAGCTTGTACTTCAAAATATTTCTAGTATGATTTTTAATGAGAACATGTATCTCATTTAATCTTCACAAGAAGCAACTCATCTGAACTATAGGAAAATTGATCTGAGTTACAATAGTTCTTGAGACTACACCAGCGTTCTTTAACTCTTCTAGATAGTGCTGAGTCCTTTCAGAACATGGGTTTCATAGGGCTGCTGAATATTACCACACAGCTGAATTCTAGCCTGGCGGCAAGAGTCACATCTGAGATGTCAAGAACAAATGATCTGTGTTTAAAGGGAATGGACTAACTTATGCGGGACCACTGTTTTGTTTAGTTACTAGCTTGAAAAAACTTGGAAGGCCGTTTTCCGCTGACAGGCATATCATACACTCTGACTGCAGCACTTTCTCAGAAGTCTCTTGAGAACACAAGAAGACACATGGCTGTTAGTGTCTGAGTTTGGATTTAATCTTCCAAACAAAAGTCCCTTGCTGTGTATCCATTCAATCCAGTTATAAATTCGAGAACCTGCAAGCACCCGGGTGAATTCCTGAAATCTATTGCTATTTTATGAGTCACCACTGGCCGAGCAGGAAGGGTATTTGAAGTCATAGTCATCAAAAAGAAGTGATTGTTTTCTAAAAAGCTAAATGCTTAAAATGCTTCCAGAGGGAAGCAGTGGGCTGTGTTCTCATTCCCTCTTACAATCAGAGTTGTTTGTTATAAAAATTGTTAAAAGTTCATGAGAAAAATATGTAAATTCTGAGAACCAGCATCATATTCCCAGAAGCACTGACCCTTGCTGGTCTCAAGTGCCCTTATCACTGGACTCTGGGGGACATAAAGACTCATGTAACACTTCGGTGCCACTGAGTTTGTCAACAAGTATTCTGGGAAAAAGCAGAATTGAATTCTTCTGTAGACTTCCCACCAGGATTGGCCAAAAGCCATAAAACAAGCTCGTAAATTCCCACAGGACCCAAACACCAGGCAAAATTGCTAAAAGAGGCTAGTCTGAGTTAGAAAAGAAAAAGGAAAAAAATTACAGACCATCCTGTGGGACATCGGGCCAATAACAGCCAAAAGCCCCCAAATCAGATTATCTTTTCCTTGATGTTATCAGGTACAGCCAGTTTCTTAAATTAAAAAAAAAAAAAAGAACGTTTCCATGATATGTATATTTTTATACTGAATTACCATTTGGCAGTTGGAAATCATAGACCTTATTACTCAGAAGCAACTGAATGAAGAGAAATTTAATTTATAAATATCAAATCCTGTCAGATATTTCTCAGATTCCTGATTTTATCAGAGCTATGCCAGCTAATAAAGTATTTCTTAAGCATAAAAAGTTAGACTTCTACATGATCCTATAGTTTAAATAGTTGTTATTGAATACAGAATTTCATAAGTTTTCCTTTTTTTGGTTCTAAATGTAAAGTTCCTCATGCTTACCTCTGTTTATACCTCATTCTTTTGTTTATCTAAATCATGTGTGCTTCATGACTTATGAAATACATTCAGGGCCCCTAATAAAAGTAATCACAAGGACCTACTTTCCAGCCAACACTTCTTCCTCTGTGCTGTGCTCAGTCGCTCAACTGTGTCCAGCTCTTTGCAACCCCGTGGACTGTAGCCCACCAGGCTCCTCTGTCCATAGGGGTTCTTCAGGCAAGAATACTGGAGTGGGTTGCCATGCCCTCCTCCAGGGGATCTTCCCAACCCAGAGATCGAACTCAGGTTTTCCACATTCCAGGTGGATTCTTTACAGTCTAAGCTACCAGGGAAGCCCCTTCTTCCTCTACCTGGTAATGGTAATAATAATATTTAAAATAATAACATTCCAATATACCATGGAGGAATCCTGCCTTCATAGCCCCTATTTCTTGAGCTTCCTGATAACTATTATTAGTTGTTCATGGAATATAAACACAGATCACAATTAGCTCTAAGTTGAAAAGAAATGCACATTTGGGGAATAAATTAAGAAAATTTTTCTTCTTGGAAGTAAATATCAAAAAAACAGTAAGTATTTTAAATTGTTCTTCAGGAGACATTTTAGAAGTCACAGAGAGTCTTTGATATCTTTAGTTAGTGGAATGATGTGTTCTCGAGACCATACAAAGACCCTGAGTTTAGATTACAGTACAAGTACAGATGACATGGGTGGGGATGTAAGCTTTAACAGTCATTCACACAATCTCATAAGATCTAAGGAAAAGATAGGGTGAGGGGATGATGTATTAAGTTTCTACTAAAAACCAGAAATGGTGTTAAATATTTTATGTAAATTATAATACCTAACATTAACTGAGCACAAACTTTGGGCCCTGAATTGTGCCAAGTATCTTCATAGATTCTCTCTTTTTTTAAAGAATGGAGATATAATTGACATATAACATTATATTAATATTAGTTTCAGGTGTACAATATAATAATTTGATATTAGTATATATTGCAAATTGATCATCACAGTTAAGCCCAGCTCTAACATCCTTTATCACACATAGTTACAAATTTCTTTTTCTTATGATAAGAACTTTAAAAATCTACTCTCTTAGCAACTTTCAAATATACAATACAGTATTCTTAACTATGGGCCTCCCTGGTGGCTCAGATGGTAAAGAATATGCCTGCAATGTGGCAGATCCAGGTTCAATCCCTGGGTTGGGAAGACACCCTGGAGAAGGGAATGCTTACCCACTTCCACATTCTTGCCTGGAGAATTCTATGGACAGAAAGCCTGGCAGGTACAGTCCATTTGGTCACATGTCAGACATGACAGCAACTAACTTTTTCACTTTTTTTTTCATTGTTAATTGCAGTCACCATGCTAGACAATATCCCCAGGACTTATTTAGTTTATAACTGGTAGTTTGTACCTTTAACCACCTTCACCCAATTTTGCCTGCCCACACCTCCACCCCTCTGGTAATCACCACAGATTATCTTTTATAATCAGCAGTCCTTATGAAATAGGTATCACCATAATCCTCAGTTTATAGATGGGATTCTGAGGCACAAACAGGCTGAATATCTTGCCCAAGATCACACAGTATTAACTAGCAGACCCTGGATTTCATGTCGACCTACATCCTTAACCAATGACATTGTGATTTAATTTACTCCTCAGAATTACCCTGAAAGTGAAGGGACTATTACTTCCATTTCATAGGTGAGGTATCTGAAGCTCAGAGAGGCTAACCAACTTGTCTGGCAATCATTAAGCTTACAAGGAGTGGGCTAGGGTTGGAACTACATACTTCTCTGACATCGAAGCCCAGGCTCTCCCTTCAGTACGACATGGTTTCCATAGTCTTATTAGACCCCAGAATCCCACTCTCTGAGACCTGCTAATTGTATCTTCACCAAACTATCCACCAACAGCCTACTCTGTATATGCTTAATGGATGGCTTTTACTATGTTGAGTGACATTAGAAAGTACCCCATTACTTTCATAAGATTGCTTATAAAATCAGATGCTATAATAATATGTTGAAAGTGAAAAACAGTCTAAAAAGAAGCCTCTGTTTTATAAGTGGAAATAGATTTGACAGTGATTTTGTATTTTTGAATTCCCCAAATTCTTTCACTTTTCTTTCAGGATGAAAAGGTGATATTTATGGGCTGAGGGTAGTGAGGAATGGCATTTGAAAAAAAAAAAAAATCAAAGGCTCTACATAAAAGGAAGTGCTACCCTTCATGCCTTTCCCACTAAAAGTAATTCAGGGAACTTTCTTATCATGATGAATCAGCACCCAGCTTGGCTTGCTACTAAACCAATAAGAACTAGAGATATTTCAACAAGGATAATTCTAAACAGAATAATGCTGACAGAGTCACAAGTTTTCAGGGTTTCAAATATATCTAAAAATGTAGTCGTCACTGGAATCTTGGAGTTCCATGAAGTCTCTTTTGGCTCAACTCGCACGCATTCACCCTGGGTATGGACGAGGCAGCAAACCTTTCTTGCCGCAACATCCTCAATGGAAGTTTTCTCAAAAGGTTATTTCTGTCAAAAAGTTCCCAGAAAGGGCAGTTTTATACCGTATATTTTTCTAGTAGTTTTTTTTTTTTTTTAGCTTTGGGTTTTTGTTTGTTTGTCTTTGTTTTAAGCTATGTCTAATTGTCATTTTGAAAACATCTCCTAAAGAACTAGTGTAAATTTCAAGGAGAAAAGATGTGAACTTCTAAGTTAATCATAAAAAAAAAACAAAAACAAAACAAAACAAAAAACCCTCATATGTTTTGGAGAGTTTCACTGCCTTAATTTAAAATTGAAGAGCCATTAATAAAGTGATGATTTTGAGGCTTACTATATGCTAGGCGCCGTTCTAAATACTTGACAAATGTTAGCTTTCACAGTCATCACAAAACACCTAGCATATGAACAAAGTACCATTATCATGCTATTTTACAGATGAGAAAATACAGCAAAGATAAGGGACTTGTCCAAGTGATGGGGCTGACCAAGACCCAACAGACTCCAGAGCCCTTCTCTCATCAAATCACATGGCTACATTACCGCCCTTGATCACAAAAAGACAAAGTCACTATATATAAAAGAAGTTGCTCATCAGAGGCAATAAGCTACACCTATCTCAGGAATAACTCAAAACCTTCTAAATCAAAGAAAAGTTGAAAAAGCTTTGGTAGCCCCAAATGATAGACACTTTTGAACAGGTACAAGGGGAGAACTATGGTTTTTATTTCCATCAGCCTTTTGGCTTATAACTCAAAAACACTGGGGGAAGCTTAATATTTTGCTTGTTACCATTGATCGGTTCATTTCAGTTCAGTTGCTCAATCATGTCCGACTCTTTGTGACCCCATGAACTGCAGCACGCCAGGCCTCCCTGTCCATCACCAACTCCTGGAGTTTACTCAAACTCATGTCCACTAAGTTGGTGATGCCATCCAACCATCTCATCCTCTGTCGTCCCTATCTCCTCCTCCCCTCAATCTTTCCCAGCATCAGGGTCTTTTTAAATGAGTCAGCTCTTCACATCAGGTGGCCAAAGCACTGGAGTCTCACCTTCAACATCAGTTCTTTCAATGGACACGCAGGACTGATCTCCTTTGGGATGGACTGGTTGGATCTCCTTGCAGTCCAAGGGACTCTCAAGAGTCTTCTCCAACACCATGGTTCAAAAGCATCAATTCTTCAGTGCTCAGCTTTCTTTATAGTCCAATTCTCACATCCATACATGACTACTGGAAAAACCATAGCCTTGACTAGACGAACCTTTGCTGACAAAGTAATGGCCTTGCTTTTTAATATGCTATCTAGGTTGGTCATAACTTTCCTTCCAAGGAGTAAGCATCTTTTAATTTCATGGCTGCAATCACCATCTGCAGTGATTTTGGAGCCTAGAAAAATAAAGTCTGTCACTGTTTCCACTGTTTATCCATCTATTTGCATAAAGTGATGGGACAAGATGCCATGATCTTAGATTTCTAAATATTGAGCTTTAAGCCAACTTTTTCACTCTCTTCTTTCACTTTCACCAAGAGGCCCTTCTTTGCTTTCTGCCATAACGGTGGTGTCATCTGCATATCTGAGGTTATTGATATTTCTCCTGGAAATCTTGATTCCAGCTTGTGCTTCTTCCAGCCCAGCGTTTCTCATGATGTACTCTGCATATAAGTTAAATAAGCAGGGTGACAATATACAGCCTTGACGTTCTCCTTTTCCTATTTGGAACCAGTCTGTTTGCTATTCCATGTCCAATTCTAACTGTTGCTTCCTGACCTGCATACAAGGTTCTCAAGAGGCAGGTCAGGTGGTCTGGTATTCCCATCTCTTTCAGAATTTTCCACAGTTTATTGTGATCCACACAGTCAAAGGCTTTGGCATAGTCAATAAAGCAGAAATAGATGTTTTTTCTGGAACTCTCTTGCTTTTTCCATGATCCAGCAGATGTTGGAAATTTGATCTCTGGTTCCTCTGCCTTTCCTAAAACCAGCTTGAACATCTGGAAGTTCATGGTTCATGTATTGCTGAAGCCTGGCTTGGAGAATTTTGAGCATTACTTTACTAGCGTGTAAGATGAGTGCAATTGTGCGGTAGTTTGAGCATTCTTTGGCACTGCCTTTCTTTGGGACTGGAATGAAAACTGACCTTTTCCAGTCCTGTGGCTACTGCTGAGTTTTCCAAATTTGCTGACATATTGAATGCAGCACTTTCACAGCATCATCATTTAGGATTTGAAATAGGTCACCTGGAATTCCATCACCTCCACTAGCTTTGTTTGTAGTGATGCTTCCTAAGTCCCACTTGACTTCACATTCCAGGATGTCTGGCTCTAGTTCAGTGATCACACCATCGTGATTATATGGGTCATGAAGATCTTTTTTGTTTAGTTCTTCTGTGTATTCTTGCCACCTCTTCCTAGTATCTTCTGCTTCTCTTAGGTCCATATCATTTCTGTCCTTTATTTAGCCCATCATTGCATGAAATATTCCCTTGTTATCTCTAATTTTCTTGAAGAGATCTCTAGTCTTTCCCATTCTATTGTTTTCCTCTATTTCTTTGCATTGATCGGTGAGGAAGGCTTTGTTATCTCTCCGTGCTATTCTTTGGAACTCTGCATTCAAATGGGTATATTTTTCCTTTTCTCTTTTGCTTTTTGCTTCTGTCCTTTTCACAGCTATTTGTAAGGCCTCCGCAGACAGCCACTTTGCTTTTTTTACATTTCTTTTTCTTGGGGATGGTCTTGATCCCTGTCTCCTGTACAATGTCATGAACTTCCATCCATAGTTCATCAGGCACTCTGTCTATCAGATCTAGTCCCTTAAATCTATCTCTCACTTCTACTGTATAATCATAAGGGATTTGATTTAGGTCATACCTGAATGGTCTAGTGGTTTCCCCCATTTTCTCCAATTTAAGTCTGAATTTGGCAAAAAGGAGCTTATTTTCTGAGCCACAGTCAGCTCCTGGTCTTATTTTTGCTGACTGTAGAGAGCTTCTCCATCTTTGACTGCAAAGAATATAATCAATCTGATTTCGGTGTTGACCATCTGGTGATGTCCACGTGTAGAGTCTTCTCTTGTGTTGTTGGAAGAGGGTGTTTGCTATGACCATTGATGCATTAGACCAAATTCCTCGACTACTCACTTCTAGCCATCATATATTACTGTGTTATTTGCTCAGACGTGTCCAGGTCTTTGTGACCCCATGGACTGTAGCCCACCAGGCTCCTCTGTCCAGGGAATTCTCCAGGCAAGAATATTGGAGTGGGTAGCCACTCTCTTCTCCAGGGGATCTTCCTGACCCAGGGATTGAACCCACATCTTCTGCATTGCAGGCAGATTCACTACCATCTGAGCCACCAAGGAAGCCCAGCTATGCTCATTTATACCAGGTTAATTAAGGGAAAAAAGAATAGTGATGAGAAATGCCTCAAATTTTAGTAATAATAATGCAGAAAAATTGTTTCTACAAATATTTAAAATAATATATAAAAGGTCTAACTTGACTTAGGAGAAGCAAAAGATAAGCATCCTTTAAGTGAAATTCACCTATGATTAGGTGAGGCATACACATAAAACCAAGCATACAGAGACATATTGTAGCAGGTAAGCATGTGGTAAGCCAAAATGCCTGCTGTTGAATTCCAGGAATTGCTAGTTGGGAGACATTAAGCTAATGATAATGATTTAGTGTGTCTGTGTCTCAGTACCCTCTGCTGTGATATGGAGAGAATAATAGGTGTATCTCACAAGGTGTGAAGATGAGACCAACCAGTATGTCTGATGTGTATAAAACAGGGCCTGGCACAGAGAAAGCATTCAACATATGTTAGCTATTAATATTCTTGTAAAGGGCACTTGATTAACAATAGGTACTATTTCAAAAACTTCCAAGAAGGAAAATGCACACGATAATTAAACATTTGTTTTCCTTGTTCATATGAATCCCAGTTTAAGGAATCTAAAAGAACAAAAATAGAAAACGCCATGTCTGCATGAATCTGATATGGACACGAAGAATAATCTATCCCCAGGAGTCCAGTGTTCTTGCCTGGAGAATCCCATGGACAGAGTAGCCTGGTAGGCTGCAGTCCATGGGGTTGCACAGAGTCAGACCCAACTGAAGCGACTTAGCAGCAGCAACAGCAGGAGTCTTTTACTGGGAGATCTTTGTTTCTTCTCTACTGTTTTCTTTTTACCTAAGCTTTATATTTCTATGTTCCTCTGTAGTCAGCCTATTGGTCAACTTTTTCTTCTTTGTCTTCATCTATTGTACTAGAAATGTTGTAGTCGTGTACAAAGATGAGACCAGGATTCAAAAAGACTGGTATAATATATATATATTCTTTAAAAAAGAAACAATTTCAGCTTTGAGACTCCACTATAAAGGGACTGTGTTCAGTTCAAAGTACCAATGTTAAAGAAAACAAGTGTGGTGTACGTGGCAATATAGAGAGAATTCTTATGGGGAAATGGTTGTAAATGAAATATATTCTCAAAATAGGATAGCTGGTATCCTGAGCAAGGTTCTAGCAGGATACGAAAGTGAAAGTTGTTCAGTCGTGTCCAACTCTTTGCGACCCCATGGACTATACACGGAATTCTCCAGGCTAGAATACTGGAGTGTGTAACCATTCGCTTCTCCAGGGGATCTTCCCAACCCAGGGATTGAACCCAGGTCTCCTGCATTGCAGGTGTATTCTTTAGCAGCTGAGCCACATGGGAGCCCATCTAGGAGGATAGCTGAAGCTCAGTTAGGTCTACCACACAGAAAGTGGCATCCCAATCCCCGAAGCCACCCAGTTCAGGCCTGCGGCAGTTGGGGCTCTGACAGAATCTGCCTGCCTCCGAAGGTGCAGCAGACAGCTGTTCTTATCCCTCCTCCCCAACCCTGTCTCAGGACAAAGGGTCAGCAACATGGCCTCTTTAGAGTAATTGATCCCCTTGCCTGAGAAGCATGATCAGTTTCCAAAACCGGAAAGAGTGAAACCTCTGTCTAAACAGAGCAGACTCCCAGCTCACAGGGCAAGGGATGAAAAACAGTTCTCAGAAGCTGAGTGACTGATATAGGGAGGAACCTAAAATTCAAGCTGCCTTTAAAACCCAGGGAATTTTTGTGGGTTTTCTGTTACTTTAGAATTCTTCTGAGTCAGAACCAGAAGTTGGGACTGATGTAGAAGAGAGAAAGATCACAAGAGGAGATTCTGAAAACTTTATCTGAATCTAAAATATCTTTTGTTTCAAATACAGTTAAATTGACTTAGTTTAGTTTTCCCTTTGTACCATTTTATTACACTTTTTTCTTAAAAAGTGAAAAATAACAAGGTCTCTTCCTTGCATGGTTTGTGTGTGTGTGTGTGTGTCAGCATATCTCAGACTGATAAAGAAGTATTCATAAAACCATCCTCAAGAGCTAAAAAATCACTATGGAGTAGGCTGGACTGATATAAATAAAATGCTAATTTAAAGTATATCAACCCTTAGCTGGAAGTTTGTTTTTTAATCACATTCAGAGTTTACTGATTGTCTAGCCCACTGGACTACTTGTTAATGCTTATCAGATGGTGCCAATTATAATTCTTCATAGAAACCCTTCAATATGGGCTAAATATATTTTAAATTCTACAACATTATGAAATATCCATAAAAATGTCACAATTCACTTCGGGTGGTATTACTGAAATTGAGAGCAAAGCAAAATATATCTCGTAGAACTTTTCATTTTACTGTTACATTTCAATTCACCAATTACTACTATTTCCTTTATATACAGTTTTCAGTGTTTGCAAACTATTGCCTTCACAGTCCTCACATACGGTTTCCACTTTTGTTTCAAGGGGAAAATTAAGATTCCCCTTGACGCATGGAAATTCTGATTTAGTAGCCCCTAGGTGGGGCCCAGGAATTTGTTTTTGTAACATATACCCTGGATGATTCTAATGCTAATAGATTGCGAACCACACTTTAATATCTGTTTTCTAACATGCAAAACACTGAAGTCAACTTTACTCTTTAAAACCCATAAATAGTTTCCAGTTCATTCAGTCTGGGACAGCCAGACTTGTAAACAGCACCTGCTTTCCAACGCTCTTGATGTTGTCTGAAGGGTACAGGCCCTGAAGTGCTGCTGATCTTGACGGCTTTATTCTAAAGGCCCAGGAGGTGGCAGCAAATTCCCTTTCCGATCAGAAAGTGCTTCGCAGGCAGCCATTCTACAGTCTGTTGCAAATAATTTGCTTTGAACAGTCTTTTAAATTTGTTTTTTAAATAAAAGAATAAACAGGACCTTGAGATGTGATTTTATCTGACCCTCTGCTTCTCATCAAGTCTCAGAATAAATATTTCTAGGAATAGAATGATACAATTTTATTATCCAGAGAAGAGACTGTACAAAGTTCCTTGGCTGATTTTTCTTATCTCTGGGGAAAAGGATTGTATGACTTCCCTTGGCCGTCGGGCAGTACAGTCTCTTATCTCCAATCAGAAATGTTCTTACTAATAACAAACTGAAGTCTCTCTGGCAATAATCAAAACAGTCTTATTTTGGGATCTAGACTAAAGGAGAATTTTGAAGCACTTTGAATGCTAATTAGTTTTTAAAAAGAAAACAAACATGATGGTACAATCTTCAAAACTAAAAAGAAGTTTGTGCACTTTATGGATCACAGGAAAAAAATCCAATATTTTTGTTTAAACTTAAGACAGCCAAATGGTGTGGTGGATTGATAAAACACAAAATCAGTAAAGAGGCTGTTTAGACATTAGAAGAGTGAATGGAACAAAGGAACGGGTAGGCCCACTGAGTAGCAGCTTTGATCCCAACAAGAGTATTGTTTTCAGGCCTTTGATGCACTACAGTTTATTTCTAAAACTAAAAAGATGGTCATGTGTCTGGAAGCTCTGTATTATGAGATATATGTTTATATATTTACCAGTGGGAGGGGTAAAGACTAAAAGGAGGTAGGAGAGCTGGGTATTTGAGCCACTTTGGTATGGATTAGAGAGTAAAGGTCTCCACTGGTGAAAAAGAAAAACAGGACTAATGAATGGAAGTCATAAGACAGTAAATTTCAGTTTAAGAAAACTTCAAAAACTGCAGAGAAGGAATGGAAAAGGAACTAATATATTAGACATAAAATGTGTTACAGGCCTTAGTATATGTATTTAGTTTAAATTTCACAACAACCTTATTGGGTGGAAATTATCCTCATTTTTTTAATTGATAAGGAAGTCAAAGCTCAGAGAGCTTAAGAAAATAGTCCAAAGTCACCGAGCCAGTAGGGTAGTGGACTCATTGGCTGAATCTGTGTTCACAGCCTGTGCTTCTCCAATGCAGTGCCTATCAGGTGTGTCATAAAAGGAACTCCTGTACCTCATGAAAGCCTGTCTGCAGGATCCCTAAAATGCTTTCCATCTTTAAGATTTTATAATTTTACATCTAAATAGCTCCTTAAAAAGATTTGGGTTTTTAAGTGTTGCGAATATTTTGATGTAGTTAAGTGTTTTAAAAACCAGGGTCAGTTTAAAACCTGACTAGACAAAATTTGTTTGTTCCTTCTCAATTTAATCCCAGTAGTTGAAGAAAAATAGCTTAAAATTAAAAATGTCATTTTACTAATGAGAGAGTAGGAGGTTAGAGAATAATTTTTCTTTCCTTAAAGCACTGACTAGAGGATTTGCTTTAGCTCCAATGTCTGTAAAATGATTATAATTCTTCCTGACTATTCTTCACACACACACACACACACACACACACACATACTTCCTGAGAAGGGAGCATTCTGAAACTCAGAGACACCTCTAGTCCTAGGGCAGAGGTCAGGCTCCCTTAGGTAAAGTAAGAAAAGGGTTTGTAATACTATAAAACAGAACTTCTACTACTCTTGGCTAATCATTTCACCTCAATCACTAGATCTCTATCCTTTGCTGTTAGAATGCACATGTTGCAGTTTATAAAATTATGTCAAATGTATTGTGTATTGATACAAAAAGCAATCTTTTAAAAGAACCATTTAATATTTATCTTATTTGTTTACTCTTCAACCTCTGTTTTGTCCCTTTTTCCCCTCAAACTTCTGTGATATTCTACTTACCACTGTCAACTGTGGTCAAAATCAAAATCTTATTTTGTGAATGGTGCATAGACATTTAATTGTCAGTGTATTGTAGGGATGAACTGTATTGTCAGACTTCATTTTGTCTTATTAGACTTCATTTTTTGCAAAAAATGCACTGATCTAGACAACCAGTTGTAACATCAAAGCTGGATTTCACCTGGGACTATGTGACCCACAATGAGAAACTGCAAGAGCTGCTCCCCATACCCACACCTCCTTCAGGCTCTGTAAAACGTGAAAGAATTGGGACATGAGTTTCCTCTCAGCTAAAACACACAAAAGTTCCAGCCCAGGTCACTAGCATATGTGACTTCAGCTCGTCAGTGGTCACTTGATCTATTAACTATATGTTAAAAAGGACTTATCTTCATTAGATTTGAGTATTGAAAGAAGCAAGATTAAGAACAAGGACAGAATTAGGAAACAGCCATCAAAACAGGCTTGAGAGTTACTTTTTGACTGGTGTAAGAAATCTTTTTGCAAATAGATAAGCTCTTGGATATTTTTTCCTCCATCCCTTCCCCAGCATTTTTTTTTTAATGGATAGTTGCATAAGAACTTCAAACATATATCTTACTGAAGGATTTCTTTTCTTCTTCTCTCAATCTCAAATGTGTATTTACAAGGGCCTAGACATATTAGTTGGAGAAGGCAACGGCACCCCACTCCAGTACTCTTGCCTGGAAAATCCCATGGATGGAGGAGCCTGGTAGGCTGCAGTCCATGGGGTCGCTAGGAGTCGGACACGACTGAGCGATTTCACTTTCCCTTTTCACTTTCATGCATTGGAGAAGGAAATGGCAACCCACTCCAGTGTTCTTGCCTGGAGAATCCCAGGGATGGGGGAGCCTGGTGGGCTGCTGTCTCTAGGGTCGCACAGAGTCGGACTCGACTGAAGTGACTTAGCATAGCATACCCATGTTAGTGGAGAAGGCAATGACACCCCACTCTAGTACTCTTGCCTGGAAAATCCCATGGACGGAGAAGCCTGGTAGGCTGCAGTCCATGGGGTCGCTAAGAGTTGGACACAACTGAGCGATTTCACTTTCACTTTTCACTTTCATGCATTGGAGAAAGAAATGGCAACCCACTCCAGTGTTCTTGCCTGGAGAATCCCAGGGACAGGGCATCCTGGTGGGCTGCCGTCTCTGGGGTCGCACAGAGTCGGACACGACTGAAGCAACTTAGCAGCAGCAGACATGTTAGTACCTCCAGAAGAATTTACCTTTTATATTAGACTAAGACTACACAACCAAAGTGGCTTAGAGGGCTGATGAAATGTTTGTAGCTGATCGGTAAGGCTTTTGTTCATTCATCTGTACGTTTGCATGAGTCAGTACTGAAAGTGAAACAATTGTTTAGCAGTTGGATAGTCAATAATTTATTAACATCATATCAAATTGAAGGTGAACTTGGGAAATGAGGAGTGGTCAGGGAAATAACAAGGAATGAGATCTTTTGAATAAATGAGTGGTCTACATATAAAAATTTGCTATAGTATTAATATGAAATGTTATGTCTAGATAATTATATATTGCTGTTTTGTAAGTGCTTTAAGAAAGCCAAGCCAATAGGAAAAGCTGTAATAACAGATAATGCCAAAGGCAAAGTTACATATTTGCTCTCTAATTTTGAACGTTTGACAAGTAGACAACCATCCTAACACTTTATGAGACATCCCCTTGAACCATTCGTAGGATTACATTTATACCCAGGAGTAGTATTTTCAAGTAAAGTAAATACTTCCTATTTTGAAGGAAGGTACCTGGGCCCTTCTGTTACAACATGTTTCCATATTTCCTGTTTGCATTTGAAAAGCACAGGATCAGGGCTATCACTGTACACTCTGCCTTAATCTATTGTCCCCCTTAGTGCTCTTTTATCTATTCATTTGAAAATCTCACTTTATGCCATTTCTGTGTTTTTAAAATGAAATGACATATATGAAATTACTGTATAAATTCCCTCAAACAAGAAAGATATCATTAAGTAAAAATTCATCACTTGTACCAGAGAGATATGGTTAGGCAATTAAGCAAAATTTTTATCTCCTCTGTACTTAAGAAAACCAGTGGGTGATTTCCCAGAAGAAGGCTTATATTTTTTTATTCCCAATTTTAAACATCACTCTGGGCCATGTTTTTGACAAAGGAAACATAAATATGATTTGGTACTAAATCTTAAACTTCCCAGCAAACATTGTGTTAAACATTTTCCCCATGGCCCAGAATAAGAATCAAAGCATCCACTAATAAGCTTGGAAACTTAATAGAAAAACAGTTACAAAGATCAAGTAAGTCATTTCCTCATGCTGTATCCTCCACATCCTTATGAAATAATGCCACGTGTTGTGTAGTTGTTGATGTGTCTGTAACTAACATTAAGCAGCTTGATTTTCCAGTTTTATAAATGTAATCAGGAGTTGTTACAGAAGGATTGCTTAAAAATCTGCCAGTGGGAAATTTGGAGTATGTTATCATGCAAAGGGCCCAAGCAAGCTTTTCTCTAGCATCCACATATATCTTAAGAATTCTTAATATCTTAGCTGATAAAATTTTCCTCTGAGAAAGCCAAAGTCATTTTAGTTGGGAAACAAGTTTGCTTAAGTGATATTAGCTCTACTTCAAATAGCAGGCACATAAGCTATGGAAGGTAATGGCACCCAACTCCAGCATGCTTGCCTGGAAAATCCCATGGATGGAGGAGCCTGGTGGGCTGCAGTCCATGGGGTCACTAGGAGTCGGACACGACTGAGCAACTTCACTTTCACTTTTCACTTTCATGCATTGGAGAAGGAAATGGCAACCCACTCCAGTGTTCTTGCCTGGAGAATCCCAGGGACGGGGGAGCCTGGTGGGCTGCCGTCTATGGGGTCGCACAGAGTCAGACACGACTGAAGCGACTTAGCAGCAGCAGCAGAAGCTATAGAAACAATCTCTTATTCCTACTTTCCTTCTAAGGATAAATGCATATTCATGGTAACTTTTCTTTTTGTGAATGACCGAGGGAGGAGATGGTTACCTGGGTTTGTTTCAGGAAAGAAAGGTGTTTAGAATATTATGAACAGCTAAAGGTATATTCACACAGTTAAACACATTTTAAGTGGGTTTGGTAATTTATCATAATTCAAATGAGATATAGTATAAATATTAATTTTATACTAATACAGATGACTATCTTTTATGAAGTGCTTTCTATATACCAGGCACTGATAATTTTTCTCTACAAAACCCTCTCACAAGGTCAAAAATTCATTTATTCTATACAGGATCGACACCTTTATTTATTGTGAAATTCTCTCTAGAAACTGATGAGAGCTGCTTTTCCTATCGTTCATTCTTTTCTATAGTGGAAATCTATATAACTTAAAAAAATTATTTATTTTTAATTGAAGGATTACTGCTTTACAATATTGTATTGGTTTCTGCCATACATCAGTGTGGATCAGTTATAGGTATACATATGCTCCCTCCCTCTGGAAACTCCCTCCCAACTCCCACCCTATCCTATCCCCCTGTTGTCACAGAGCATCAATTTGAGCTCACTGAGCTCGTACAGCAAATTTCCACCGGCTGTCTATTTTATATATGGTAAGTATGTTTCTATGCTACTCTCTCCATTTGTCCCACCCTCTCCTTCCCAACCTGTGCCCACAAGTCTGTTCTCTATGTCTGTGTCTCCATTTCTGCCCTGCAAATAGGTCCATCAGTAGCATCTTTCTAGATTCCATATATATGCCTTAATATACCATATTTGTTTTTCTCTGACTTACTTCACTCTGTATAATAGGTTCTAGGTTCGTCCACCTCATAGGAACTCATTCAAATTCATTCCTTTTTATAACTGAGTAATATTCCTTTGCATATATGTACCACAACTTCTTTATCCATTCATCTGTTGATGGACATCTAGGTTGCTTTTACAATATTTACAATATTGCTTTCACAATAGTCCTGCTGCTGCTGCTGCTGCTGAGTCACTTCAGTCGTGTCCGACTCTGTGCGACCCCATAGACGGCAGCCCACCAGGCTCCCCCGTCCCTGGGATTCTCCAGGCAAGAACACTGGAGTGGGTTGCCATTTCCTTCTCCAATGCATGAAAGTGAAAAGTGAAAGTGAACAGCTGTTGTAAATAGTGCTATAGTGAACACTGAGGTACATGTGTCTTTTTCAATTATAGTTTTCTCAGGGCCAGTAGTGAGATTGCTGGATCATATGGTAGCTTTATTCCTACTTTTTAAAGGACTCTCCCTACTGTTCTCCATAGTGGCTACATCAATTTGCATTCTATAGTGAGGATCTATATAACTGTTACTGTTTAAATCTTTTGAGGAGAAAACTTCAGAAAACCTTTTAATATGTGTTTAAAAGATTTTATTTTTCTGTTCAAAGCAATTGAAGTAGACTTTTATAAAAATATACTTAAGGCTTTTCTCCAAGAATTAAGTAAGGCGTTTCTCCAAAAATTACAAAAAATTAAAATGGCAATTCAGCTACTTAAATAGAACACAGTCTATATTAGCAGGAGTATTTTTACAGATTATAATTTTTAGAGTGATATACTTCTTTTCTGAGGATGATGGAAAGTCAGAGGGCAAAAACTTCAGTGTAGTAGCGTTATATCTTTCCACTAAAAGACTAAATGCCTTAAAACACATTATTTAGATAAATTTTTATTACCTATAGCCTTAATTCTTCAATTTCCCTTTACAAACATGAGCTGTGTGACTTCAAGTAAATCACCTAATTTCTTTGCCTCAGTTTCCTTATTTGCAGAAATTGGGGATTATGGAATTGTTGGGAGGATTAAATGAGTTAATAGACAAAAAATGCTTATTACTGTTACTAGTACATAGTAAAAATTCTATGTGTGCATGCATCGCTTCAGTCATACCTGACTCTTTGCGACCCTATGGATTTTAGCCTGCCAGGCTCTTCTGTCCATGGGATTCTCCAGGCAAGAATACTGGAGTGGGTTGTTATCATTGTTTCTAAGATGAAAGGGACCACAGAAATAAATGCATAGATTCCTGCCTAACATCAGTCTTCAACATTAAGTTAAATGTGGTTATTTTTATTCTTCCATAACAGAAGGTCAAAAAAGTCTGAGAAGTCTATACTTTGGCCCACCCAGAACTTGCAGAGAGATGAGGTCAGTGGTGATGTTTCTGGCTAACCCTGCTGCCTGCATTCTGGCATGAGGGAGGCAGTGGCTGGAACAACAGTATCTGAGGCGTGCGGTGCTAATGCCACTTCAAAGGCAGCTTCCTCCTATTTTTATCCTGGGTCAGCAGCCTGCCTATGCAGTTGCCTCTTGAACAAAAGGTTCTACCAGGTCTCTGACACCTTTTAAGGCCTTGCGGACTCTTCTCACAATAACAGGAATAATCTCTTGTGCTACGTGGCATTTGATTTATAAACACAATCTCTACTCTACCCATAATCTTGAAGCAAGTAGCCAGCATTCTTACCATTTTACAACCAACGAAAGTAAGGCTGGGAGAAGCTGAATCACATGGGTAAAAGAGGCAAAGGCAGGACTCCTAGGTCAACGTGATGTCCAAATTCACGTTCTTTCCAATACAACATACTGGCTCCTATTGTCAGTTAGAACTCTTACTCTTTCTCACAAAGAGATTGTCTTCAAATCTAAAATGAAACAATTTTTTTAAAAAGTCTATTGTTTTAGAACCCAAAATTTAATCTGATAGTTTAAGATGAATTAAGATAAATGTTGTTTAGTTGCTAAGTTGTGTCTGACTCTTTTGTGACCCCATGGACTGTAGCCCACCAGGCTCCTCTGTCTATGGGATTTCCCAGGCAAGAATATTGGAGCAGGTTACCATTTCCTTCTTCAGGGAATCTTCCCAACCCAGGGATCGAACCCGAGTCTCCTGCTTGGCAGGCAGTTTCTTTACCGCTAAGCCATCTGTACTGGTTATCTGTACATTCTTAGTAAGCAGACTAATACTGTTGATTTCTATTTAAAGAAATGGACACGCTTCTTTTTTTTTTTTTTCTTTTTTTGATAAGAGAGAGCTACCACAGAATTCCTCAAAACTCCAGGAAGGAAAGATTTAAGATTCACTTGAGAAGACAGGTCCCAGGAAATAGACACTGTTATTAAGAGACTAGAACAAAAATAACCTTAAAATTCTCCTGACTACCTAACTGTATCTAAATTATCTCAAGGGAGCATTTGTCCTATATTTAAAGATCTCTAGATAAAGGAATTCTATATCCCTATGGAGAACTTCCTTCTGATGTTGACCTGCTTCCACTTTCAGGGAAATTATAAGTGAAGATTCTCTAAAGCTGGAAGAGCCCCTAAGAGATTAGCTAGCTGAAATTGCCATTTCCTATACCTGTTTGCCATCTCAGTGGTAAATTAACTCTTTCTTCTCCAACTCTAACTCATCCCAATTTCCATGATCTTTTTCTTCTTTGGTCTTAATTTTTAAATCTTACAAATAGATTTTGGGCTTTCTTTAGGATTCATGTAATAATTTTCCATGACTTTTCTCATTTAGAGAATCAAAGCAATTTAAAACCCTCACACTTCCACTGACATTAAAGCAAATCATTTATTTAAAGCATGTTAAAATCTTTTACCTGTTTAGAAAATTTGATTTGTCTGTAAATGTTGATTAATCTTATCTATTTGCCAGACATCTTGGTGTGCATGTATTGCGGGTGGCAGAAATGGGTCTATTTGTGTGAAGCCCTCACCATATGTAATTGACAGGTGAGAAGGGCTACATCTTAGGACATGACCAAAAACTTTGGTAAAGATAACCAAATTTCCTGATTATGACAGTCTGATATAGAAATTGTTCATTCATTTCACAAATGCTTATGAAACATCTACTTGCTAGGCACTGTTCTAGATCAAGGGATGTCTAAATGAGTGAAACAATAACCCCTACTTTGGATGGAGGTAAATTCTAGAGTGGAGAAGCAGATAAACAGAATAATTAAATAAACATTTATTATGTTAGATAGGCATCAGCCTAAGGGTAGAAATAAAGGTGGGAAGGAGGAGAGGGAATCTTGAGGGTGCGAAGAGAGAGAGAGAATCTGAGAACAGCCAATAGTGATCATATGATATCTTAGCAAGGCCTAAAGAAAATGAAGTAGGGTCATGATGATACCTGGAATTCTGTGTTTCAGGCAGAGGATCAGCAAGTATAAAGGTCCTGAGACATGAGTGGACCTGATCTGTTCAAATAACAAAGAGGCCAGTGTGGCTGGAGTAAAGTGGGAGAGACAGAACAGGAGGAGATGAAATCAGATATATAAGAGGTGTGAAATCAGCAGATTCTTTAGGGCCTTGTGGGTCAGTGAAAGAACTTGGAGTTCCCTGTTTTGAAACGAGAAACCATGACAGAGTTTTAAACAGAGGACAAAGTGACATAATCTGACTTAGGTTTTTAACAAGATAATGTCGACTGCCATATTGAGAATAGACTAAAGGAGCAAGGGTGAACCAGGGAAACTATTTAAGCTATATATATACTTATATATGTATATATATACACTCTGTCCTCTGTTTAATACTTATATATATATATATATATATATATATACGTCGTATATATACATATATATATATATACACTAATTATAGCAATAATCCAGGCAAAAGAGTATGATAGATTAGCTTGCGATGGTACCGATGGAAGTGGTAGGGAATGTTCAGATGCTGTATGTATTTTAAAGCTGACAATTCAGGTGTGGGGTCAACAATCACTGCAAATAGTGGTATTTTGACCTGAGCAAATGGAACACTGGCTAATGCCTTGTGCCTTCTTGTATCCATGTGCCCCTTTATGGACCCCTGATTTGTAGAAATTTTAACTAGTGATTTAAAAGACAAAAGAAATGCCGTTTATTCCTGTTGGCTATTATTGGAATCTCATGTGTGTTTACTGTTCATATATGTTTAGAGAGAAAGAAGTTGAAGGAGTTGAAATAATATTTGTCATCTGGAGACTCTCTACTGTGCATGTTTGAGCAGGATTTCAGTCAAGACAATTCTTATAGCTTTTAAGGTTTATGGTAAGAAATAGTTTGAACTTCAAAGCATATATCAGTATATCACATTAAACTTCTTTGGCTTCTAGGGCAATTTGCATTGCTTTAGAATTCACTTCTTTGTCCTAGGTAAACCTCAGATGACCTTTCCTTTTTTAAAATGTCAAGTTAAATTGGTTACCAGACTGTGTAACAAGGAAGCTCACTAAGCTACTTCATTAACAAGCTATGTGTATAAGTCAACATCTAATTGACATAAAAGATGGTCCATGTTAAGCGGAGAAAGGCCCCCAGCTCCTCTGAGCTTTTCAGCTGACCTGGAAGCAGAGAGCCTTGTGTCTCCCCTTCAGAGAGGGAATGCCTGTCAACGTGATATGTCCCTATGCACTGGAGCCTACTGGTGCTTGTGACAAATGGCAAGATGCCAATATCAATTAATCCAAATTTAAGATTTCAATGTCCCTTTCAAAAATTTCTAAAGTCTCACTCCATTTAGTTTTCTTGGATTCAAATTTCTTTCTTTCTTTCTTTCTTTTTTTTTTTGTATACACTGCTTGTTTATTTATTTACTTGCACTTGTTGCTTATTTTATTTCTTACTTGTTTTTGGCTGCGTTGGGTCTTCTTTGCTGCATACAAGCTTTCTTGAGTTCAGTGAGCAGGGCCACTCTGCAGTTCTGGTGCATGGGCATCTCTTGTTGCAGAGCACAGGCTCTAGGTGCACAGGCTTCTGTACTTGCAGCATGAAGGCTCACAGTTGCAACTTGCTGGCTCCAGGGTATGCAGGCTTCAGGAGTTGCTGCACAGGAGCTCATTAGTTGTGGCTAGTGGGCCTTAAAGCATGCAGTCTTCAGTAATAGAGGTATGCAGGCTCAGTAATTGTGGATTCTTATCTACTGCTCCACCAGGGAAGTCCCCCTCCCTTTTTATTTGTTTTATTTTAAAGTCTTTATTGAATTTGTTACAATATTGTTTCTGTCTTATGTTTTTGGCTTTTGGCTGAGAGGCATGTGCGATCTTATCTTCCTGACAAGGGAGTAAACGTGAATCCCGAGCGCTGTGCGCTGGAAGGCAATGTCTTAACCACTGGACCACCAGGGAAGTCCCTCAAATCTTTTTTTTTTTGAAAAAAAATTTGTTTTCTAAACAATTTCATTGCAAATATAGTGCCAGATGTATTTGATTAAGAAACCTCATATGAGACTGCCTGGGTTCAACTCCCGCTACACCAGAATTTATTAGCTTTCTATCCTCAGGGAACTTACTTACCCTCTCTAAGTGTCACTGTCCTCATCTGGAAAACAGGGATTTTAAAAGTGCCTACTTCATGGGGTTATATGAAGGACTGTATGCAATATTCCACATAAAGCAATTAAGCATCACCACTGGGCACACAGTAAGTGATCTACTAGTGGTGGCTATTATTAAAGGCAGAGATAGGAACACACTTCCTTCCAGTTTATTCTTTTGATGGAAATATGTAACCTCAGGAGACTCGTGAGTTCAGTGCAAACGCTCGCAGCCTTCACTTCACATTATATTGGACCAGCTAAAGACTGACATATCCTCTTAAGATTCAATACTTAAATGACACACTACTCTGAGTACACACAGATTACTGTTAATAAGTCCAATATTAACTGTGACCTGCCAGAGGACACAGCAATTTGGTCAGTTTGAACGATATCTTCATTGGTTTGCTTCTGGCGATTGTTTATTTAAGTACATCTAGTTAAGGAGAGCAAGATATTATCTTTGCATTAGCTTTATCTAACAAACTAGGAAAAGAAGAATGTAGAAAACTTGAGAGAATGAATACCATCAATGTTATTTCCCCTTAGTTGGAAAAGTAAAGAATAGTATAAGGACGGGAAGGGTTCCAAGAGAATGGAAGTAACTGGGAATATATGAAGGGATGACTGGATAGGAGTGTAAGTAGATGCACTCTATGGTATTGGGATCAATGGAGTAAAGTTATGGGAGGCAAAGTTTGCTTCAATGTAGGGAAGACATTCTCAACACTTCGAGCTTAAAGACTGTCTGAGATGGCCTGGAAACTAGTGAGCTCCCTTCTCTAGAGCAAGGCCTGGGTGAGTTAAAAGGTTTCAACTCAAGACTATTTGATATTACTAGAAAAACAAACAAACAAACACACATATCATTTTATTTTTAGCCTATATTTTATTTTAAAAAGAAAATAAGAACTATACTCTCTAAGGAAATGATAATCTTATATAATAGGATATTAAAAGTGGAAGTTTCCCCCTAGGCCCTCAAATACAAGAGATGCTGCACACTGAAATGAGATCCCAGATAAACACAGACTTTACAGAGAAAACAGTAGATATGAGTGTCCCTGGTGTGCTCAAAGATTAGCAAACCACTGCCACAATTCTTGAACCCCTTAGGCAGCTCCAGGTTATTAAAGGGGGTCAGAGTCTGGCAGGAAGAAAGGATTTTGTGAGGAGGAATTCTGGAACTCTGTAGATCAAGGTGTGTGTTTAGAGTAGATGGAGTTGGGGGACCCTGCTCTCTCACCTCCAGCCTTGTGAGAAACAGATTTAAAGTGATTTCTTAAAGGACTTTGTATGAGATGTCAGCATGAGGATGGATGGGAGGTCAGAGTGGGCTGGGGTCTGACTCCCTCCCAGGATATCTATAGAGTGAGAGATGGTCTGAAAAACTGTTTTGGCAAAGAACTGGGAAATTTGCTGCTGAAGTCCCAAGGGCAAATGATGTGGTTCTTTCCCATGGACCAGAGCAGGGCAGAAGTAAGGCAGAGCTGGATGGAGTCATCCTGGGGCCTGTCCAAGGGTGCAAACAGACCCTAGTAGCTACAAGCTGTAGGAAGACAGCTTTCCAGGGGTTGTAGATTGAGTTACAAGTTAACTCTAGAATTGAGATGAACTGACATTAATTGAGGACTACAGACAAGATGTCCCCAGTGATACGGATCTTCAAATATCCCTTTGAAGCTTTCTTCTCTGTGCCTCCCTGGCTCTGAGAGCGAAAAGCCAGAATACGATGTTACTATATAAAGTAAAAAAAATATATTTCTGCTCTTTTTTGTTCTCCATCCTTGCACTTTCACCTCAGGGTAAAAGTCAGGGTTAGCAAGCTAGGAGAGGAAGAGGAGGAAAGCATGAAGAAGCTAAACACATTGCCTTCCCTGAAGGAAGGTGATCCTTCTAAAATGAGCTCTAGCTAGGGAAGGAGAAGAGATTTACCTCTAAGAGGAGACTGAAATTTGTTATTCCAGTGGCTGTAATATTATAAGTTGAAATATAATGGTTTGAGTAACTTAAGATGATGACGGTCTAATCCTAAAAGGAAGTCGAATATCACAGGACCTAAGTTTTGATCCAGCAGTGGTGAAAAAATTTCTTTTATTAAAAAATAGATTTCTTAATCTAATCCAGTTTAGATTAATAATAAAATAATTTTATGGTAAAAAAATTAAAGTGTAGGAGGAGACAAAAAGAAAGAAGCATTTTGATGACAATTTAACATATTAAGCACTCTCATATCAAAATTTTAAATTCTTTTGATAATAATACAATCCAAGGTAGAAATTCCAATCCAGGATCTAACCCATGATATGCTAGGATTCTTCCATCAGAAATCCAAACTCCAAAATAGAAGAAACACTTCTGTTATTTTCAGGTGCCTTTGGTCATTTCTGGCTCAGGACGAATCACGTGGCTTCATTCACCCAGCCAAGCAAAGAACAGTATGAGCCTCAGGACAGAGACTGACAGAGGAAATAGCACCAAAGAACAAGATGTGAAAATGGCTTTGGGGACATAGGTTAGAATTAGGGGTTTGGGTGCAGGCAAAAACTAGAGGCCTGAAATATTTTTGGAATAAACAGAAACAACAATGTGCCTAAAGAACTATTTGTTTATACCACAGGTGCATTTCTAACCTAAGACAATTTGTAATTTTATTCTATTGTTAGCACTTAAAGGAGCATGAAGTCACATTTGGCAGACTGAGGAGTATGTAGAAGAGCAACAGTCATTTTGTTCATCGAGGTCACTGCACTCTTCCTTCACAGCTCTGCTGCTATATTTAGCATATGTCTATTCTATAAGATTTTTCTTTTTTTTTTTTTGTAAACTCAGTGTTATTTTCTCTTCAGAAAACTTTGAGTTACTCTTCCAATATTATACCTCAAAGTTTTGTTCTTTCCCTCCACATTCAACTGATTAATATTTTTGCCTTAGCTGAAGAACAATCCCTGATGTCTTTGTTATTAGAATATCATTCAACAGTGTTCTTAACTTTTGCATTTCTGTTAAGATTCCATTCTTCTGAAGATTTGTGACTAAGTGGGTAGAAGAAGACCAGAAAATAACTTTCTCTCTTTCATCCAGTGTTTTGCATGCCCTATCACTGAGCTGCATGCATTCACATTGTACCCCATACTTCAAAATATATTGACAATTATTTTTTTCTGGTTATTAGCCAGTGATGGTAGTAACCCTTATGTGTGTTCAGGAACTTCTTTATTTCTTTGAAGACTTGGGTCCTTTTATTGCCATCCTTTGCTGCTGCTGCTGCTGCTGCTGCTAAGTCACTTCAGTCGTGTCCAAGTCTGTGGGACCCCATAGACAGCAGCCCACCAGGCTCTGCCGTCCCTGGGATTCTCCAGGCAAGAACACTGGAGTGGGTTGCCATTTCCTTCTCCAAGGCATGAAAGTGAAAAGTGAAAGTGAAGTCTCTCAGTCCTGTCCGACTCTACATAACCCCATGGACTGCAGCCCACCAGGCTCCTCCATCCATGGGGTTTTCCAGGCAAGAGTACTGGAGTGGGGTGCCATTGCCTTCTCCATGCCATCCTTTAAGTCTCTATTATTTTAAAGATCTGACTAAAGAAGCTGCTATATCTGATGGAAAACAGGTATCACTGGAATGTGAAAAATGCCCCAGCAACTCTCTAGATCAGTGTTCTCTTTCTTCCAGAGATAAGGACAAATGGAGACATAGACACAACTGAGCTAATTTCTCTTTATCATATGGAAGGTTGGGTATGTGTGTGTTAGTTGCTCAGTTGTGTCGATTCTTGCAACCCCATGGACTGTAGCTCACCAGGCTCCTTTGTCCATGGGATTCTCCAGGCAAGAATACTGGAGTGGGTTGTCATGGTCTTCTCCAGGGGATCTTCCCAACCCAGGGACAGAACCTGTGACTCACGTTTCCTGCTTTGGCAGGTGTGTTTCTTACTACTAATGCTACCTGGGAAGCCCTTATCATACTTAATGTTAATACTTCTTAATGTACAAAACCATTGGTCCTGTCAAAACAGGTAATGAGTCTCTTCTCTAAACTGATCTCTGATTGACTAATTCACAACTGCAGAGCTAAAAACAGTACTGGATTGTGTGCTTCCTGAGGACATGGACTTTATCTGAAGCATCTTTGTATATTGAGTTCACAGGAAAATGCCTAAAAATACTGGGAATAAAATTTTTGTTAAATGAATGAAACAAATGCATTAATAATACGGAATAGAAACCAAATCCTTAAATAGTAACTTATTAGATCTAGATTAAGAGAAGGAGATTAATGAAAACAAGTTTTTGCTAGGAGTTATTTGGGGGGGTGGTGCGGGTAGGGGCATGCCCTGTGGCTTGTGGGATCTTAGTTCCCTGACCAGGTATAAAACCTGGGGCCCCCACAGTGAAAGCACCAAGTCCTAACCACTAGACTGCCAGGGAATTCTCCATTATTATTAAAGCTTCAATGATTAAAAAGACACAATCAAGATCCATTATATTGACTCTCTTATTCTTTATATGCAAAGCAACAATGAACCACCTACCTTTGTGTGCTTAATGGAACAATGACAACAAAAAAAACCCCCAAACATTTAAATCTGAGATATTTTGTCCAAATCTAGGTGTTGCTATTCATTTTAAATTTAAGAATTTGATATAGAAAGAAAATATATTAAAACCATTTATGGAATTTGAACACATTTTAAAGCATGGAAATACTTTTTGTTCAAGAAACACAATGTTATGATACTCCCAAGTTGATTCATTTCTCTTAAGTGTGTCTTTGCTACTTTTTGCCAGGAGTTTTCCTAAGCGTCTCAAGCAAATAGGAATGTGTAAGGAAGTAATGTATATAACCAGACTTCAAGGTCCCTGGAAATAGAGAATGAGTAAAAGCTTTCACTAAGTTGTATTTCATGATATTAGACAAACTGAACATTTAGCATACCCAAGGGAATGTTTCAGGGACACACACTTTCAAAGAAATAAGGAATATAATATGCATAAAAGGAACCAAAGCACAAATGAAATAAGTGGCTGAACTGTTTCCTTCAGAGACACAGGCAATATACTACACTCAGGAAATGAAGATCCACATGATCTTCACCAATATATAAATAGAACTTGGCTGGAAAAATGTCATCTGCTCCATCAAACGGGAAATATTAAATAAGACAAAAATAAGACAAAATATTAAAAGTCACTTGGAAAAAGTACAAAGCCCAGTAGAACATGGTCTGTTTCTAGAGTTATTTATATACTTATGCTTATTCGGTATTAGGAAAACAGGACTAGAATGAGGGTGGGCTGTAGATGTAGGTACGAATGTGAAGAGGGTAGACAGGAGTAAGGGTGGCCCCAGTGATGACAGGGTGCTTGCATTGGTGGTGGTGCCTAAGAAAGACGGTAGCAACTGGAGCTATGGGTTCAGAAAAGCAGAGCAAGGAGGGCCTAAAGGAAGGTCAAGTCCCAGACCAGCACTAATAATATACCAGGCAGAGGCAGCCTATTTTGGCTTTAATTATAAGCATTGTGGGGATTTGTTGATTTTTATAGTGCTTAGTAATGGTGTGGAGAATGCTTTGGAGTAGTAGCCAATCAGCATAAACCAAAATGAATGAGATATATTAACATTTTCATTATTTCTAGCAGACTGGACGCTCTCTTTCTCTTCCTGGAAGACCAGTCCCACCTGCCATCTCTGCAACATCTCCTTGGTTATACCAGCCTGCTTACAGCTACACTAGCAAGCCAACGGATGGGCTCGAGGAAGCAAAGAAGAGACTGACTCCTTGGGAAGCAGCAGCCAAGTCTCCCCTTGGCTTAGTGGATGAGGCCTTCAGACCCAGAAACATTCAGGAATCCATTGTGGCAAATGTGGTCTCAGCAGCTCGTAGAAAGGTGCTTCCAGGGCAGTCTGAGGAATGGAATGCAAGACTGTCCTATGTCCCTCAAACCCAGAAGACCACTGTGGGCTCATTTGCAAAGCAAGAATATAATGTTGCATCCCTACCCAATTATAGTATGCCCAACTCCCAGTATGGTTCACAGGCACCACATGCATATTACAGGCAGCCTTCCAGAAACGATTCTGAAATAATGTCCATGGAGACCAGGTCTGATTATTGTCTCTCCATAACCAACTGCAACTATAACCCACACCCAAGGGGATGGAGACGTCAAACATGAAGTTAGCAGAACTGGTCATATGCCACCTAGATTTTTTTTTATGTTTCTTTGCAGTGTTTTCCACTTTTCTAATAGTTTAGATTCACTTTTGATCTTGGCTTGTTCTCATAGGTCATTTATCTGTGTATGCACATTGGAGTGTAAATCACTTCCTTCTCTGCAGATGCATAGAGAATTTCTTTAAAGAACTCATTTCCTGTGCTGATGACACAGAAATTCCATTTATTTCATTAATATGGAGAATTTAGGCAACTAAACTCTTCTCAATTAAAATGAAATTAACTATGTTCTTGTATGTGCCTTAGTCCAGGGTGGAATTAATGAAACATGGTATGCTGACTGATACTAGCAGTAACAGAAAGGACTATAACATTGGAGAAGTTTCCAATGGTAGTATAAGCAATAATTATATAAAAAGGATTTCCTTGGTGTTATTTTAAACATTTCTTTGAAATATACTTTAAAATCTGATAACATTCATATTTGGTTTTTGGAATTGAGACAAAGACATTCTCAGAAAGAAATAAATATTTGAGAGTAAGACAATTATACATTTCAGTTGGACTTCTGAGGTAAGTGGTGTAATACGTGGGGAATAGAAGATGTAGGTATAGGATTTATTTTTAATCTATTTAAAGGCAGGGGCCTGAGACAGGAATAGACTCTGGGTTCAGGTGTCCTCACTTGTGAGATGAGAAGATCAGATTATTCTCCTCGATGCTTAACAGCTCTGATATTCTGAACTGAGTTTCTCTCATTTGTAAAATGATCTTTGATGCATTATTCATTTTTGTTGCTCATCATATAAATATCAAACTAAGTTTAAGAGTGGATTAGGTCATTGGTGTCACAACACGTATCATTAAAGGTCCAAGAGGAATTGTTGGGCAGCAGGGTTTGAGCTATGTGTTACATGAGTGAGGGCTGATGAGAAGAAAAAAAGCTATTAATGGATTAAAGGAAGTGGTAGATGGATGTGTCTGTTATCATACAACTGTAGGTCATGAACATTTATTTAATTACAGAAAGCATGCCACAGAAGCCTATGCAACAAGTGGTGCTTCTTTAGAAAAGCATCATTAGGATGTTCAAAGGAAGTTAAACAGTTGCTTGGACAACTCCATGACCCATGCCTGGTTAGCATGACCATGAGACAATCAGTTAAACATCTGCTCCTCACTGTCACACCCACAAAGGATTAAACACAAGGAAATTCAAAGTACTTTACATCATAAACAAGTATGAGAATATTTAAAAAATAAAAACATCTTGAGTGTTCAAAACATTCTTAGGTTTCTAAATATGATTATTTTGCTTTGTTTTACTTTTTTGACTCTTGAATTTATTATTATGATCATCTCTTTCACAGAATAATATTTTTTAAAAACTGCCAGGATACAAGTACTCCGTTATTTGGAAACAAAAAAAAAAGCTGAAGAAATCACAGTAAGTTCTACTGTTAATAGAATCACCCAGATACTAATTTGTTCAATTATTAAGAAAAATAGAGTACTTCATAGAAATTTGAATTATATCTCAAATTAGAAGATATAATTATGGGTTCCTAAAGAGTTCCTATGGAATTAAAAAAAAAATAATGCCTGGTGTATTGGTTAATCTGTCAGCAATTCTCAGGAATCCCCACATAAAAATTCTTGTGGTGGTTCATTTAATCTAGATGTCAATGTTTTAAGATATGTAGAATTTAGCAGAAGGAATTTCGTACAAGATCATATCCTATTTTGTTGTTTTCTCTTATAAATGCTAGCGGTTATTTCCTTCATTCCTTAGATTTTAGATACTTCAGTTCCAGAGGCTGATATATAATACATTATATTATTCACTAAAATTTTCACCAGACTCAAAATAGAGAGATGCAGACATTTTAAACTTAAATATTATTATGAAACAGACAGGTCCCCCTTTGCATGCACTAGATCAAAACAATCATTGTATTAAGCTATCTGAATTTATTCCAGACATCAAAAAAAAAAAAAAAGAAAATATAACACATGGCAGGAAAGTTGTACATTTTTCATTCATAGGGAAATTAATGTCTCATTTTTATTAGAAGTCAATGTTTCAGGGACTCATACGTCACAGATATAATTCTGAAAAAAAAAGTACGTTGTCAAATCATCACAAAATGTATGGGTATTTATCTCCAGTTTTCACAAAAGTAGTAAAGTTATATTGCTTACATTCAAGCTAATGTTTGAGCTAAGGCTGCCATGCTTGACATCTGATTCCTGCTGAGAAAACCTAGATAATTACTGTTCTCACAAAAATAAAATCAGTTTGGGACTTCCCTGGCAGTCCAGTGGTTTGAGACTCCGCAACTCCACTGTGAGGGGCATGGATTCCACCCCTGGTCTGGGAACTAAGATCCTACATGCTGCACAGACCAGCCAAAATAATAATAAATAAATAAAATTGGTTTGTCTTATATTCCAAATAATACTATTTTCAGAGAAGAGCTTGCATGTGTGCTAAATTGCTTCAGTCGTGTCTGACTCTGTGCGACCCTATGGACTGAAGCCTGCCAGGCTCCTCTGTCCATGGGGATTCTCCAGGCAAGAATACTGGAGTGGGTTGCTATGCCCTCCTCCAGGGGATCTTCCCCACCCAGGGATCCATCCCGCATCTCTTAAGTCTCCTGCATTGGCAGGCAGGTTCTTTACCACTAGTGCCACCTGCTTTGTAAATATATATCACATGTGTTGTTGTAAGACATTTTTCTACTAGTAGCAATCACAGAGGTAGAAACAGTTCTGTGCTACCATGATTAAAAAGCATTCTCTTGAAGTACACTAATTTGGCACCTCTTTCCATCTTCAGTTTAAAAATATAATTGCATGTGTGTGAAATATCTGTTATTGAGATGATTTAAATACTGTTTGTATTTTGAATTTTAAAACTACATGATTCTAATCCATTTATCTCTGAATATATCTCATGTTTTGGCCTCATCACTCATATTGGAAAGGGCTACACTGTTAGGGCTCAGGCATACACATATATACATTAATGAATTGAAACTTTGGATAAAAAATATATCAAATAGGCTCATTATTATAATTAGAGAGGAACTGTAGAAATGTTTGTAAAAGAAAGTAGATTTTCACATTTGATTTTTTTTCAAAGTAGTAGTATTTACACTATCCACACATCTACTAAAATAGACTATGTTCTCCTGCTTATTACCTTAATATTTCTACCTTTGTTTATCCCCAAAGACTGTATTTGAAAGATGCATACTGAAAATCAAAATTGTATAAGTAATAAAAATTAACTTGAAAATCAATTTAAAGAGCCTTTTCATTTTTCCTTATTAAAAAATTCTTTTGAAATAGTCTTCACCCCAAAGATTTAATCTTATCTACTACATATTTTAAAATTTTAGTTTCTACAGTATCAGCTTTCAGGCACATTAAAAGAATTTCATGCTGATTGGCAACATTTTAACAGTAACATTTAAAAACTTAAAAAACAACTTACCTGAAAATATGATCAGTTTCACATGTAAGTTAAGAGGTTTTAGACCCATATTTTCATATTATAGTATTATTCTTAATTTAATATTACTCTGTATTAATTCTTTCTTTCATAATATTGAAAAATCTGTCCTAAGCAAAAGCATAGCTAGTGGTAATATGACTTGATAAAGTATTGGCTGAATTTCTAAAACCACCCTGGACTCAGAGAGTCTACCATGTTTGTCATTCCACTGCTTCTGATCACTTATTCTCTGCAGACTGCCCCATGACTGACCTTGATTAAACTGAACGCTTCATCATAATAAAGCATATTTAAGTAAAACTTTTAAAAAATGACTTGGATCTTCTTACATACTATTAAAACCATCAGCTGGAATGTGAGCTCCCTGGTCAGTGCGACCATGCAGCACAGCTTTTTGATATTTCTTGTTAAAAATTATGAATAAAATGACTCTCTTGGCAATCTCATAAAAAATAGTTTTAAAGAAATTGAAATATTCCCTAAATATGAGTACCATCTTAAAGATTTGAAAAACTTAAGAGATAGTTAGCACCATACTGTCTGTCAACTTAAAGAAAAACACACAACATAGAGTTGTGAGTTTAAGCTTTATTCAGGGTCTTACTGAGGACGACAGCCTGGGAGACAGTCTCTCAGTAGCTCTGAGAAACTGCTCTGAAGAGGCGGGGGAGTAGCCAGCGTACACATGAAAGTTTTTGCTAGAAAATACCGGCCATCAAGTATACATCTCAGTAAAAGTCTACTGCTAATCAAACAGAACAGATATCTCAAACTGATGATTTTTATGCTTTTCTGCAAGAAAGTGGGGTCATTGAAACTCTTCCTGAGATGTGTATCTTAACTACTTTTATTGTTTTTGTTCAGTCACTAAGTCATGTCTGACTCTTTGTGACCCCATGGACTGCAGCACACCAGGCTCCTCTGTCCTTCACTATCTCCCAGAGTTTGCTCAAACTCATGTCCATTGTGTTGATGATACCATCCAGCCATCTGATCCTTTCCTGCCCCCTTCTCCCTTTGCCTTTGTTCTTTCCCAGCAACAGGGTCTTTTCCAATGAGTTCCCTCTTAGTATCAGGTGGCTAAAATTGGAGCTTCAGCTTTAGCATCAATCATTCCAATGAATATTCAGGGTTGATTTCCTTTAGGATTGACTGGTTGGATCTCCTTGCAGTCCAAGAGACTCTCAAGAGTCTTCTCCAGCACAATTGAAAGCATCAATTCTTTGGCATTCAGACTTCTTTATGGTCCAATTCTCACATCCATACATGACTACTGGAAAAACCGTAGCTTTGACTATATGAACCTTTGTCGGCAAAGTGATATCTCTGCTTTTTAATACGCTGTCTAGGTTTGCCAAAGGTTTTCTTCCAAGGAGCAAGTGTCTTTTAATTTCATGTGATTCTGGAGACCAAGAATATAAAATCTGTCACTTTTTCCACTTTTTCTCTTTCTATTTGCCATGAAGTGATGGGACCAGATGCCATGATGTTAGTTTCCTGAATGTTAAGTTTTAAGTCAGGTTTTTACTCCCTCTTCAAGAGGCTCTTTAGTACCTCTTCACTTTCTGCCACTTTCTCACTTAACTACCTAGAGGCCTGTTTATCAAAAGCACAGAATGCATCACCCTGTCTTTTCCATCCTGTATTCCCCTCAGGTTGCACTGTCCTGTAGGTGGGCTGACTGGAGTGGATTCTGACTTAACCCTTGTATAACTAGATGATGAGTCACACTCTGTTCTTTGTTCACATGTATGAAGATGCTAATGCCATAGAAAATGCCCATTCTTTCTTATGAATTCCTATCACTCAGTAAACTACACGTTTCAAAACATGCCAAGAGATCAGTTATCTCTACATGGAGCCAGCGGGCAGGCTAAGGCCAGGAGAGTCCAATTCCCTGGTAGTTCACTAGGAAGACAGCAACAGAGATGCTTCAGGGCTAGCCAATGTCTCCCTAGTCCACGTAACACTAGAAATATTTAGTGCAAAGTACTTTTACTCAGTTGTTTTGGAAAATAACAAAATCTGTGACTTCTCAAATTTAATGGAGCAGCAATTTTCACAAAGGGACACTTCATTATTCATAGTCTTAAAAAAATTTAACAGTTTATATTTCTAGAAGGAGTCTGGCAATCCTCTCTATAAAAATTGAGTAACTTTATGAGGAAATGCCACCAGTGTGTCTGGCTATGATTTTTTTTTTTTTCCTCTCTAAAGTTGTAGTGAAGCGTTGCTATTTTGTACCTTCTTTCTCCTTGACTTCTTTGCCACTCTTCTTCATAAACTGTCCTCCATTCCCACTTACTGCCAAGAGGAAGAAGCTTCACCACCTCTTCAGGATTTTAAGATTTATACTTCTGAAAAGGCTTTCTAGGGCAGGACTGGCTCACCATGATGAGCTGTATAAATGTGAGCTTCGCCCTAAATTACCAAATAAATTGTAAAGGGGTGTGAGTGGTGTGCTTAGTTGCTTCACTCGTGTTTGATTCTGCGACTCCATGGACTGTAGCCCACCAGGCTCCTCTGTCCATGGGGATTCTCCAGTCAAGAATAATGGAGTGGGTTGCCATGCCCTCCTCCAGGGGATCTTCTGTACCCAGGAACTGAATCTGAATCTCTTATGTCTCCTGCATTGGTCAGCAAGTTCTCAACCACCAGCATCACTTTGGAAGCCCTTATAACGGGGTATATATATACAGGTAAAGGCACAATCTTACCTAAGGTCAAATTGATCTTTAAGAACCCTGTCTACATTACTATGAATATTCAGAGGACCCTGCTTTAGCCTTTTGTCAGCATTGTCTCTTCTGGAAAAAATTATCCATTGAGAAAATTGAGATACAGATGTATTCTGTAGATATAGTACATGTGTTGGAAAGTAAAGTGCCATCCTTAAACTAGGGAAAATACACTGTTTGTACTGCCCTTACTCTCACTTGGATGGAGCAACCATTTTTTAAGCAGCATAGAAATCCATGACGTGAGTCCACAGCAGTTTTGCAGGACCCTAGGGCTGATCCCTGACCTAGTTAGAAATAGTCTGATTTCAAGAGGTTGGTAGTTTTTCTTGCTATTCTACATGTCATTCATACCAGAGCCTTCTGCCAGACCAGTACATAAGACAGAAAAGAATAATATTTTTTAAATAAATAAATGGGGGAGAAGTTTACCTATTTTCCCACAATGTGGTTTAATTTGGAACTTTATGCCAGTTAAATTTTTTCTTAAATTCAAATGATATCTTCTCTGGTTTCTGTCTACAGAAACTACAGGTCTGATTATTAGCAATACAAAAGACCTTTAATTTATTGAAGTGGATACTTACTAGAGGGCTAAGAGGAAAAAGAACATTGATTTAGGGATAAAGAAGCCAAAGTTCAATGCTCAGCTAAGCCAAGCCCTATGTCCAGTGTAAATTTGATAAAGAAAATAAAAGAAGGCAGAGGTTTTATGTCCTGTAGCATTCTCCAGTGATAATGAAATAGGAAGGAAGGGGGCAGGGCACAAACTTGGAAAGAATGGCATAGCCTGAGGACACAACGTAAACTAACCAGAACTTTGTTGCTGTTCAGTGCTCAGTCCCGTTGTTCACAATCTCCTGTTCATTGAGCCAAATGGGAAACAACGCTCAGTTGTTGGTGTGTCTCGTGGTGAAAGCAAAGTCCAATGTCGACTAGAACTAAATGGGTCCAAGATGTCTGTGGCTCAGATCATGAACTCCTTATTGTCAAATTCAGACTTAAAATGAAGAAACTAGGGAAAAATACTAGACCATTCGGGTATGACCTAAATCAAATCCCTAATGATTATACAGTGGAAGTGAGAAATAGATTCAAGGGATTCGATCTGATAGACAAGAGTGCCTGAAGAACTATGGACAGAGGTTCGTGACATTGTACAGGAGGCAGTGATCAACATCATCCCCAAGAAAAAGAAATGCAAAAAGGCAAAATGGTTGTCTGAGGAGGCTTTACATATAACTGAGAAAAGAAGAAAAGGTAAGGCAAAGGAGAAAAGGAAAGACATACCCATCTGAATGCAGAATTTCGAAGAATAGCAAGGAGAGATAAGAAAGCATTCCTCAGCGATCAGTGCAAAGAAATAGAGGAAAACAATAGAATGGGAAAGACGAGAGATCTCTTCAAGAAAATTAAAGATACCAAGGGAACATTTCGTGCAAAGATGGGCTCAATAAAGGACAGAAATGCTATGGACCTAACATAAAAAGAAGATATTAAGAGGTGGCAAGAATATACAGAACTATACAAAAAAGATCATAACCCAGATAACCCCAATGGTATAATCACTCACCTAGAACCAGACATGCTAGATAGAGTCCTAAGTCAAGTGGGCCTTAGGAAGCATCACTACGAACAAAGCTAGTGGAGGTGATGGAATTCCAGTTGAGCTATTTCAAATCCTAAAAGATGATGCTGTGAAAGTGCTGCACTCAATATGCCAGCACATTTGGAAAACTCAGCAGTGGCCACAGGACTGGAAAAGGTCAGTTTTCATTCCAATCTCAAAGAAAGGCAATAGCAAAGAATGATCAAACTACTGCACAATTGCACTCATCTCACATACTAGCAAAGTAATGCTCAAAATTCTTCAATAGTACGTAAGCAGAGAAATCCAGATGCTCAAGCTGTATTTAGAAAAGACAGAGGAACCAGAGATCAAATTGCCAACATCTGTTGGATCATAGAACAAGCAAGAGAGTTCCAGAAAAATATCTACTTCTGCTTCATTGACTACGCTAATGCCTTTGACTGTGTGGATCACAACAAACTGTGGAAAATGCTTAGAGATGGGAATACCAAACCACCTTACCTGCCTCCTGAGAAAACTGTATGCAGGTCAAGAAGCAACAGGTAGAACCAGATAAGGAACAATGGGCTGGTTCCAAATCGGGAAAGGAGTATGTCAAGGCTGTATACTGTCACCCTGCTTATTTCACTTCTATGTACTGTAAACCATGCCAAATGCCAGGCTGGATGAAGCACAAGCTGGAATCAATATTGCAGGGAGAAATATCAATAACTTCAGATATGCAGATGACACCACACTTATGGCAGAAAGTGAAGAAGAAATAAAGAGCCTCTTGATGAAAGTGAAAGAGGAGAGTGAAAAAACTGTCTTAAAACTCAACATTCAGAAAACTAAGATCATGGCATCTGGTCCAACCACTTCATGGCAAATAGATGGGGAAACTATTGAAACAATGAGAAACTTTATTTTGGGGGGCTTCAAAAATCACTGCAGATGGTGTCTGTAGCCATGAAATTAAAAGATTCTTGTTCCTTGGAAGAAAAGCTATGACAAATCTAGAAAGCATATTAAAAAGCAGAGAGGTTACTTTGCTAATAAAGGTCCGTCTAGTCAAAGCTATGGTTTTTCCAGTAGTCATGTATGGATGTGAGACTTGGACTATAAAGAAAGCTGAGTGCCAAAGAACTGATGCTTTTGAACTGTGGTGTTGGAGAAGACTCTTGAGAGTCCCTTGGACTGCAAGGAGATCAAACCAGTGCATCCTAAAGGAAATCAGTCCTGAATATTCATTGGAAGGACTGATGTTGAAACTGAAACTCCAATACTTTGGCCACCTGATGTGAAGAACTGATTCATTGGAAAAGGCCCTGATGCTGGGAAGGATTGAAGGCCAGAGGAGAAGGGGGTGACAGAGGATGAGATGGTTGGATGGCATCACTGACTCGATGGACATAGAGTTTGGGCAGGGAAGCCTGGCAAGCTGCAGTCCATGGGGTCACAAAGAGTCAGACAGGACCAAGCTACTGAACTGAACTGAACTGAGACCTTTAAGTCTCAATATATGCTCACTGTAACACATCAGCAAGCTAAATGACACACCTACAGGCACCATTTTCCAAGGCCGACCATCAAAGATCAAGAAGTGGGTGGTGGTCTAATTCCTGGAAATCTCCACCATTTTCCCAAAATAGTTGGAATGACCCTGCCACTCATTTGTTGTTCAGTGGCTCAGTTGTGTCCATCTCTTTTCAACACCATGGTCTGCAACATGCCAGGCTTTCCTGTCCTTCACCATTTCCCGGAGTTAGCTCAAACTCATGTCCATTGAGTCGGTGATGCCATCCCACTATCTCATCCTCTGTCATCCCCTTCTCCTCTGGCCTTCAATCCTTCCCAGCCACCAGGGTCTTTTCCAATGAGTCTGCTTTTCACATTAGGTGGCCAAAGTATTGGAGCTTCAGCTTCAGCATCAGTCCCTCCAATGAATATTTAGGATTGATTTCCTTTAGGATGGATTGGTTTGATCTCCTTGGAGTCCAAGGCACTCTCAAGAGTCTTCTCCAACACCACAGTTCAAAAGCATCAATTCTTCAGCGCACAGCCTTCTTCACAGTCCAACTCTCACATCCATACATGACTACTGGAAAAACCATAGCTTCGACTAGCTGGACCTTTGTCAGCAAAGTAATGTCTCTGCTTTTTATATGCTGTCTAGGTTTTTTCATAGCTTTTCTTCCAAGAAGCAAGCGTCTTTTAATTTCATGAGTGCAGTCACCATCTGCAGTGATTTTGGAGCCCAAGAAAATAAAATCTGACACAGTTTTCATTGTTTCCCCATCTATTTGCCATGAAGTGATGGGATCAGATGCCATGATCTTCATTTTTCGAATGTTGAGCTTTAAGCCAGCTTTTCCACTGTCCTCTTTCATCTTCATCAGGAGGCTCTTTAGTTCTTATTCACTTTCTGCCATAAGGGTGGTGTCATCTGCATATCTGAGGTTACTGCTGTTTCTCTGGCAATCTTGATTCCAGCATGTGCTTCATCCAGCCGGGCATTTTGCATGATGTACTCTGCATATAAGTTAAATAAGCAGAGTGACAATATATAGCCTTGACATACTCCCTTCCCAATTTTGAACCAGTCCACTGTTTAATGTCCGGTTCTAACTGTTGCTTCTTGACCTACATACAGGTTTTGCAGGAAGCAGGTAAGGTAGTCTGGTATTCCCAGTTCTTTAAGAATTTTCCACAGTTTGTTGTGATCCACGCAGTCAAAGGCTTTAGCATAGTCAATGAAGCAGAAGTAGATGTGTTTCTGGAATTATCTTGCTTTTTCTATGATCCAGTAGATGTTGGCAATTAGATCTCTGGTTCCTCTGCCTTTTCTAAATCCAGCTTGAACATCTGGATTTCTCAGTTCACATACTGTTGAACCCTGGCTTTGAGAATTTTGAGCATTACTTTGATAACATGTGAAAAGAGTGCAATTGTGCAGTAGTTTGAACATTCTTTGACATTGCTCTTATTTGGGATTGGAATGAAAACTGACATTTTCCAGTCCTGTGGCCACTGCTGAGTTTTCCAAATTTTCTGGCATGTTGAGTGCAGCACTTTAATAGCATCATCTTTTAAGATTTGAAATAGCTCAGCTGGAATTCCATCACCTCCACTAGTTTTGTTCATAGTGATGCTTCCTAAGGCCCACTTGACTTTGCACTCCATGATATTTGGCTCTCAGTGAGTGATCACACCATCCTGCTTATCTGGGCCATTAGGATTTTTTTTTTTTTTTTTGCATAGTTCTTCTATTGTATTCTTGCCACCTCTTGTTCATATCTTCTGTTTTGTTAGGTTCATACCATTTCTGTCCTTTATTGAGTCCATCTTTGCATGAAATGTTCCCTTGGTATCTCTAATTTTCCCACTCATTAGCCTATGAAATTACCCAGTCCATAAAAGCTAACCACACTATATTTTGAGGCTGCTCTTGTCTTATGAAATGATCCATACTCTGTCTGACGAGTGTATTATCTCTAAATAAATCCATTTCTTACCTATCACTTTGTCTCTAGCTGAATTATTTCTGCAACAAGACATTAAGAACCTGAGTTTCATTAAGTCTTGAAACCAGATGTATCATCTCAGTTTAAAGCGTGGGTTTTGGCCAGATTTGAGTCCCAGCCACATGGATTCAAGTAGCAATCTGAGTTACATAGTTTCCATAGTGTTTGAAAATCTTACAGTGTTTCCAACTGAAATTCAATTTCCACAACACGTTAAATAAGTGAAGTAAGTGGATTTCTCACTTTGCATGAAAAGGAAGACACTAAGAAAGAAATAAGAATTGTTCAAGGCCTAAAGTGCTAACACAGGAAAAAAAATCAGAGGTATGAACAAAATCTGTGGATATTTTACCTAAGGAAGTTTCAAAATAATTTGTAACAGATTTTTATTTCACCATTACCCCACTTTCTAATAAGCTCTAGAAAGATCTGTGTTATTGTTGGATAATAAGGTGAGAGTCAGGAAGCAGTTGATTTTATCCTATGGGAAGGACAAATTTTTCCTTTTTGTAAAAGGTCAGAGAGTAAATACTTTAGGCTTAGAGAAGCATGGGGCTTTGACTCAACTCTACAAACGTGGCCACAACTAATATGAAAATGAATGAGCATGGCTTAATATAACATTGTTTATGGAGACTGTAATTGAGCTTTCCCAGCAGCTCAGTGGTAAAGAATCCATCTGCCAGTGCTGGAGAAATGGGTTTGATAGTTGGTTTGGGAAGATCCCTTGGAGTAGGAAATGGCAACCCACTCCAGTGTTCTTGTCCCCTTACATTGTATCCTTAGCACTATCAACTCCTGATGTGAGGCCACATTTTATTCATTGATACATCCCTGCATGAAGCATTGTATGTAGCGTTGAGTAGATAAATGGTATTCTTGCCTGGAAAATTCCATGGACATAAGAGTCTGGCAGGCTGTAGTTCATAGGGCTGCAAAAGGATCAGACACGACTTATTCACTAAACAACAACACAACAACAATTGGAATTTCACATAATTTTCACAAGTCATCAAATATTATTAAACTTTTTCTCTATCCACTTAAAAATGTAAAAATTATTTGTAACTGCCTGTGTATACAATAGGCATCAGCTAAACTTGGGTCGTTGGCCAGTTTTCCAATTTCTGCTGTCAGGCAACAATGTGAAACCACTAAAGGATTTTAAACAGGAACTGGCCTGACTTAGGAGGAGTCTGGTGGGCATAGTCCATAGGGTCGCAAAAGAGTTGGGCATGACTTAGCCGCTAAATAACATTTCCTCTTGGTAGAGGCAATGGCAGCAGTGGGGAAGATACATTTGAGAGAGAAGAGCCCAAGGAAAGAAGGACATGGAGAGCTGTTAAGTCTTTCCTGTGAAAAGGAGCACAGTTTACCTCCTTGAACACTGTAATAAATCAGTCAACACTAGAATATCCCCTACATGTCCCTTCACTCCCCTGTTACTGCCCACTCCTTTCTCTGCCACAGTGCTTCCTCCTCCTATCTCACCCTCCTCCTCACCTCACCATCTGATCCCAAACATACAGCATGGCTACCAGCTGGCTTTCTCTGTAAACTCTTTCAACAGAACAGAAAACAGGAAATTGTGCTGCAAGAGTGACCCCCAGGAGCCCCACTTCTCTAGTTTCTGGGAAGATGGTAATGGCTGAGTGAGCACTAGGGTGACCCAACCTTCCTCCAAGTCATCAATGCATGTTACAGATGTGGTTACAATCTTTGGAACATTTATTTTTCCAGTTGCTAGGCATAAGTCATTTTTAAAATTTAATGTGCATTTGGCAGATGAAGTAATGCCATCTTCTTTTCCGGCAACGTAATCTAAGATTTTTTTCCCTCGCTAAAGAGTCTTGATTTCAAAGCATTTAAAATGAAATATCCCACAAAAATGTTTTGATATCAAAGTGATTTTAATAGATTAAGAACTAAAATAGGGATAGCTTTGGTAAGTTTTTAAAACCCATGGACTATTAAAATGAGAAGGGAACCTAGACCATATAGTGAAACACAGAAGAGATTTAAAAAGCCACAATGAGCATCAGGTTCTCTTTCCTTTCAATGTTATGTTTTCTTCAAACAATTGATTGCAGAGCTTTTCTAAGGCAAGATCTACTAGTTTTAAGATGGCAGGATTATCTCACCTTTGGTAAAATACCACTTTCAAACATGAATGTGTGTGTGTGTGTGTGTGTGTGTGTGTGTGTGTGTGTGTGTGTGTGTGTCTGCGCGTGCTCAGTCGTATCTGACTGGTTTGCGACCCAGTGGACTATAGCTTGCCACGCTACTCTGTCCATGGAGTTTTTCAGGTAAGAACAATGGCGCCGGTTGCCATTTCCTTCTCCAGGGGATCGTCCCAACCCAAGGATCGAACCCGTGTCTCCTGCATTGGCAGGCGGGTTCTTTACCACTGAGCCACCAGAGAAGCCCTTCAAACATGAATGTTACTCCATTTTAAACTCTGAAGGTGTTTGATGTGTATAAACCTGAACCAGTGTTATGCCTGTTCCAGACACAGCCAGGGCTAACATCACTCTTCCCTTCCTGTTCTACAGACAGAGGTGATGTCACTGGCGATCTAGTGGATAGATTTTATGTTGCACTCTATCATTATCTCCATTCTAAAATCCTCCCAAAGTGGAGAAACATAAAATGAACAGGAAGGTAGTAATGGAAGACATATAATAATGTGTGCTTCTAAAAGAGTAAATCAGAAAGGGCCATACTACAATAATAACTCATTCTAACTAAAGTGGCCCTGGAGTCTGGAAATTGCCAGTCTACTATACTCGCTCAAGAATGATGTGAAAATCTTTCAACAGGATACGTGAAAAATTATGACAAAGTCACAAGAGTTCAATTACTATGGATTTTCAAAAACAGAAGAAAAAAATTGAAAAGTGTTACACAAAACCTGAGCAATTCTGCCACATGTGCTTCTGATCTGCTGTGATTTCATCACACTTGTTACTCCAAATGAAAGCTTCTTAAATATGTCAAAGTGCAGATGCGCACTAGAGACTTAGCTGTTGCTCATCTACTTTCACAGAATTGTTGTTGCTCGGTTGTGTCCAACTATTTGCAACACCAAGGACTGCAGAATGCAAGGCTTCCTTGTTTTTAACCATCTCCCAGAGCTTGCTCAAACTCATATCCATTGACTCGGTGATGCCACCCAACCATCTCATACTGTCATGCCCTTCTCCACCTGCCTTCAATCTTTCCCAGCATCAGGGTCTTTTCTAATGAGTCAGCTTTTCACATCAGGTGGCCAAAGTATTGGCCCTTCATCTTCAGCATCAGCCCTTCCAATAAATATTAAGGATTGATTTCCTTTAGGATTGACTGGTTTGATCTTCTTGCGGTCCAAGGGATTCCCAAGAGTCTTCTCCAACATCACAATTCAAAAGCATCAATTCTTTGGCACTCAGCCTTCTTTATGGTCCAACTTTCACATCCATACATGACTACTGGAAAAACCATAGCTTTGACTATACAGACCTTTATCGGCAAAGTAATGTCTCTGCTTTTTAATATACTGTGTAGGTTGGTCATAGCTTTTCTTCCAAGAAGCAAGCGTCTTTTAATTTCAGGCTACACTCAGCATCTGCAGTGACTTTCGGAGCCAAAGAAAATAAAGTCTGCCACTGTTTCCATTGTTTCCCCATCTATTTGCCATGAAGTGATTGGATCGGATGCCATGATTTTTGTTTTTTGAATGTTAAGCTTTAAGCCAGCTTTTTCACTCTCCTCTTTGACCTTCATGAAGAAGCTCTTTAGTTCCTCTTTGCTTTTTGCCATAAGGGTGGTGTCATTTGCATATCTGAGGTTATTGATATTTTTCCCGGCAATCTTGATTCCAGCCTGTGCTTCATCCAACCTGGCATTTCACATGAAACTTCATGTAAGTTAAATAAGTCGGTGACAATATACAGCCTTGACATACTCCTTTCCCAAGCTGAACCAGTAATGCTCAAAATTCTCCAGGCTAGGTTTTAACAGTATGTGAACCAAGAATTTCCAGATGTTCAAGCTGGATTCAGCCAAAGGTAGAGGAGCCAAAGATTAAATTGCCAACATCTGCTGGATCATAGAAAAAGCAAGAGAGTTCCAGAAAAACATCTACTTCTGCTTCATTGACTATGCTAAAGCCTTTGACTGTGTGGATCACAACAAACTGGAAAATTCTTAAACAGATGGGAATACCAGACCATATTACCTGCCTCTTGGGAGAACTGTATGCCGGTCAAGAAGCAACAGTTAGAACCAGACATGGAACAACAGACTGGTTCAAAATTGGGAAAGGAGTATGTCAAGGCTGTATATTGTCACCCTGCTTATTTATTCACAGTATCAGTTATCAGTTCAGTCACTCAGTCACATCCGACTCTTTGCGAACCCATGAACCGCAGCATGCCAGGCCTCCCTGTCCATCACCAACTCCCAGGGTTTATTCAAATTCATGTCCATTGAGGCGGTGATGCCATCTAACCATCTCATCCTCTGTCATCCCCTTCTCCTCCTGCCCTCAATCTTTCCCAACATCAGGGTCTTTTCAAATGAGTCAGCTCTTCGCATAAGGTGGCCAAAATATTGGCATTTTAGCTTCAACATTAGTCCTTCCAATGAATATTCAGGACTGATTTCCTTTAGGATGGACTGGTTGGATCTCCTTGCAGTCCAAGGGACTCTCAAGAGTCTTCTCCAACACCACAGTTCAAAAGCATCAATTCTTCAGCGCTCAGCTTTCTTTATAGTCCAACTCTCACATCCATACATGACTAGTAGAAAAACCATAGCCTTGACTAGACAGACCATTTATTCACAGAATTAATCTTATTCAATAATCAAGAAAAAAATAGAGATTTGACACATTCTCTGTCACTGCATTTAGTCAACCACTCATCAGGAATACAGTATTTTTAGGTGATAATTACTCTGCTAAGTAGAAAGACTGATGATGATGATCACCCTTTATACATACTGGCAATGTACTAAATCCTATACACTTTTAACTCTATTATCTGTTAAGGCTCCTAACTTTTAATACATGATACTTTTAAATCCTTATTTACAGACGAACAAACTGAGGTACAGAATGCATCAATAACTGACAGGATGATACTAACAGAAGACAATAGATCAAGGATTTGAATTTGGGCCTTCCTGTTTCACAGTCCATTCTCTTTGCACTTATCTATATATACGTGATAAAAAGATATAGATGGCATGGCCTCTCCATGTTTGGGAAACTAGATAGTAAATTTATAACAAAAGACAAATTCTAAGGCATATATGGGTTCATGATGCGGAAAAGCATCATAGCAATTATCTAGTCAAAACTCTCATTCTGCAGGAAGAAAACTGAGACCCAGCTAGGACAAAATGCCCAATGGAGTGCAAAAACACTTTCCTTACTCCTAGTGCTCCCACACAAGGCTGGGTCCTCATCATCTGTTACCCCAACTATTAAAATAGCATCATACATCATACCATGTCTATCTCCGGTTCCATTATTTTCTATTATAATTATATTTCTAAAACTCGTATCATCTGTTAATGTTGAACTACTTAAACCCTTTAAACTGGTTATCTATTCGTTTTCCTGAAGGCCCAGGTCTACCTTATCAAGCACCAATCTAGCCTCCTTCCTGCTCCAGCTCCTACCGCTGCTCCAGCTGGTTAATAATCCGTTTCTACAATCCTGTGGTTCAGGTGCCTTTCCTTTTGTGTTCAGTATACTCTTCCCTCTGTCTAAAATGCTTTCTCTTTTCCTAGTCTGTGAACCTGCTCATCCTTCAGGAAGCAGCTCAAATATCACTCGGTTAGGTATTTCATTCTCCAAACTTCCTCCTCTCCATTTCTGTAATATTTCACTTATACTCAGTATTAGAGACAAGGACTTGCTCATCTTTCACTCTAACATCTAACAAATCATATGGATGACTCAAAGTAGGTCTTCAGTACATGCTTGTTGAATTAATAGATGGAGAGTACTATGGCTTCTTGATTTCCAATTTTTGCCCCAATAGCTTCTATTCAAGTTTTTGGTCCTTCAACAAATATTATATTTCTTTGTGCTAGGTATTTTGCTAGGCTCAGGGGTTATAGTGATTAAAAAAAAAAAAAGATAAATCAGGTTCCTGCCCTCATGGAACTATTTCTACCAAGAAATGCAGATAACAAAAAATAACATGCAAACAATAAATGTCAGAGAAGTAACTAATAGCAGAGAAGTGAGAGAGTAACTGTGGAAGGCCATCGTAGAAAGAGGGGTTAGAATAACCTTTTCCCAGCACTTACTATTCCAATGAAGATCTCAAAGGATGAGATGTGAGATGTCTAGCCTGGTAAAGACTTGTGCTCAGTCCCTGAGTTGTGGCCAGCTCTTTGTGACCCCATGGACTATAGCCCACCAGGCTCCTCTGTCCATGGGATTTTCCAGGCAAGAACACTGGAGTGGATTTGCATTTCCTTCTCCAGGTAGAGAGTTAGTCAGAGCATTCAGGCAGTAGAGAAGAAAGGGATCAATCGCTATGGTCAAGGAAAGAAACAGGTTTATGTGGCCCTTGCCACATTGGTGAAATGGTTGTACAGGCAGGGCAATCACAGCTCATGAATGCTTCACATGCTTTGTAGGCTATAATAAGCAACTAGAATTTTCCCCTAAAAACCACTGGGGGCTATGGAAGAGTTCTGAGTCATTGGAACTGATATGACTTGTGTATTTAAAAATGAAGGAACTGAACTGAAGCAGGACCAGGGTAAAAGTAGGAGGCCCAACTAGGAAGCTCTTGCTGAAATCCAGGCAAATAATAGTTAAAGTGGAGTCACCGGAGATGGAAGAAACACAGACAGATTTTAGTTATATTTAGGAGACAGACTCACTAGGTCTTGGAAATGTTTTATTAGACGTGGGCAGAAAAAGAAAGGGAGGCATTACAGTTTATTTTTAGACTTTATGGTTTGAATCATTGTTTGGATGGCATAACTTTTACTGAGATGAGGAAGACTAAAGTGAGAAATAAATTTAGGAGAGGAAAAAAGAGTTTAATGTTTGGCTATATTGAACTGATGTTAAGAATGGAGACTTTAAACTTTGAAGAAAACTGCTCTTAAAGTAAACAAACCACCAGGTAACAATAAGAATAGCTAATAACCATTGGGATTGCTTGCCATGTGGCACACTTTGTTTACATTTTAAGCTATATAATTCCCCAAACAATCGCTCTAAAAAGAAGTTACTATTGTGACCTCCATGTTACAGATGAGGAAAGTAAAGCACAGAATGGTCAAATACTTCCCTAGGCCTCAAGTTTGTACATGGCAGATTCAGGGTGCAAATCCAGGCAGTCTGACTCCAGAGCCTGGCCTTTTATCTCTGTATAAAGAAAAAGTAATGACCTGGTGCCAGGAATGTAATTAAATTTACTTCTAAACAAAATCAACAGGACACAAACACAGTTCTCCAAACATTACATGATAGGATTAATTAAACACTGACTTTGAATAAACAACAGTTCTGCTGCTGAAGTAAAGTAACTGTTCTTATTATGAATGCCATTATAGAAATCACATTGTGTACTGGGCACCAAGTAGAGACTGCTGCTCAGCAAGGACTTCTCCCAGGGGAATTAACTGGATCCCCATTTAGCTCTCTTCTCCAGGGACAATCACCAGCAGACACCCACTTCCATCCACAGTCATCCACTTTGGAGACTATTTACTGGCACTGGAGCAAACATGGGAACTACAATTCCCTGCTTTTATGGAGCTCCCAATTAGAGCAGGAGACAAAAAAAAATAAAACCACCTATTAAAATAGGGCTTCCTTGGTGGCTCAGTTGATAAAGAATCTGCCTGCAATGCAGGAGACCCAGGTTTGATCCCTGAATGGGAAAAATCCGCTGGAGAAGGCATAGGCTACCCACTCCAGTATTCTTGCCCAGAAAATCCCATGGACAGAGGAGCCTGGTGGGCTACAGAATATGGGGTCGCAAAGAATCAGACATGACTTAACTAAACCACCACCATCGCCACCTATTAAAATAATCTGTGATGTGTGCTGGAAATAGTAGACACAGCGGGGAAATGAGGAAATTTCCTCCATGTGAGAATTAGGTAGGATTCAACTAGGATGCAGCTCAGTGTTTCTCAGCCAGAGAAGAGAAGAGTCTGATAGAGCACCTTGGAGCTACCATAGGACCACCTGTGCCATTTCACACAGGTAGCAGGTACCCAAAACTTTCAGCAGAGCAGATATGGAAATGCCTTTCTAAACGTGAGTGCCCCAACCCTGCCCCCCACCCCTGCCTGCATCCCCCACCCCTCCCGGCTCTCCTCTTTCTGAAGGCTCTCCCTAAGTAACCCAAGTACAACTGCCTCCCTTTGGGGACAGACGATCCGTATCCAAGCCTGACTCAATGATCTCGTCTGCTTCAGCCCTGAATCACACTAGACTTCACTATTTGGGTAACTCTCAAACATCATGGATTTCAAAAAGACATCACTTCCTTTTCCCCCATAGCCTGCTCATTCTCCTACATGTCTCTCTTGGTGCCCAACTACCTCTGCCAGGCCTAGAATCATTGCTCTAGTTTCCCCTCTTAGCCCAACCCTTACTCAACACAGTAATCACTAAACACTGAGAGCTCCCTGCTTAGAGTCTCTAGTTATCAGCCTGCCCTGCCACATCCATTGTCACGTCATTTGACCGGCCCCTCATCTCCCTTCCCTGCTGGCTCAGACAGGAAGGAATCTGCCTGCAACACGGGAGACCCGGGTTTGATCCCTGGGTGGGGAAGACCCCCCTGGAGGAGGGCATGGCAACCCACTCTAGTGTTCTTGCCTGGAGACTCCCATGGACAGAGGAGCCTGGCGGGCCACAGTCCATGGGGTCGCAAAGAGCTGGAATGACTGAGAAACTAAGCACACACACATCATCGCCCTTTGCTGAAACAGGGTCAGAAGTGTCTCACTGCCACAGCCTCACTCTGTTTATCATGCAAGTGCCAGAATAATGTTGCAAAAAATGCACATCATGTTCTTCTCCTGCTTTAAAGCCATCAAAGCTCTCCACAGGCTAAAGTTCACAGGCTAAAGTTCTAACTCCTGTGAAGCCCACAGGTGTTTCACCTTTTCCTTCCTTTCAGCCTTACCTTTTGCTAATAACCCTTGTCTTCTAGTGCTTCATACTCCACCCATACCAAACTGCTTACAATTCCACGAACTCCTTATGTGGTTTCAAACAGCAACCTCCAGCTCATATTTCTCTCCCTGCTTTAAATGCCTTTCAACACTATCCCCACACCTTCACCCATCTTTCACGTTTCAACTCACAGATCAACTTGTCTCTGAAGCTTTTTGTGATTACTCTGCCTCTGCCTCAAATAGAACAGACCTTTCCTCCCTATGTCCCCACCGCTTCCAGGGCCAAAAATTTTCCAGAGCACTTTGTTATAGTGATCCTATCAGCCTAGCATGATGCCTGCCTATCAGATTGTTTCATTGACAACAACACAATTTATGGACCAATATTTATGATCTACCAGTAGTAGGTGCTATGGCTAAATATTGGAGAAGTGGAAAAGATAGACAAAACAATCTTTGCCCTCATAACTTCTTTACAGTCACAAAATAAAACCTTTCAGTTTAAAAGTCAAAAGCATTCCCAAGATTTAGCCTGAAGATAAAATACTTTAAGCTACTTTCATGTAGTTTAAGGGACTTGATTTATAGAGGTCCCTTCTAAAGTTCTGTGCTAATTTTATATTTTTAACTTTACGTCTTTATTTTCTTAAAGGAGTGAGGCCCAAATCTGGGCATATTTTAGGCTCCACAGGAACCTGAATGGCAGAAAGCATTTCACTTTCCTTTTGATAGAAGTGAAAAAGGAGAGTGAAAAAGCTTGTTTATTTTTTTACTTTACAATATTGTACTGGTTTTGCCATACATCAACATGAATCCACCACAGGTGTACACGTGCTCCCCATCCTGAACCCCCCTCCCACCTCCCTCCCCATACCATCCCTCTCAGTCATTCCAGTGCACCAGCCCTGAGCATCCTGTATCATGCATCGAACCTGGACTGGCAATTCGTTTCACATATGATATTATACATGTTTCAATGAAATTCTCCCAAATCATCCCACCCTTGCCCTCTCCCACAGAGTCCATAAGACTGTTCTATACATCTGTGTCTCTTTTGCTGTCTCGCATACAGGCTTATCGTTACCATCTTTCTAAATTCCATATATATGCATTAGTATACTGTATTGGTGTTTTTCTTTCTGGCTTACTTCATTCTGTATAATAGGCTCCAGTTTCATCCACCTCATTAGAACTGATTCAAATGTATTCTTTTTAATGGCTGAGTAATACTCCATTGTGTGTATGTACCACAGCTTTCTTATCCATTCGTCTGCTGAGGGACATCTAGGTTGCTTCCGTGTCCTGGCTATTATAAACAGTGCTGCGATGAACATTGAGGTACACGTGTCTCTTTCAATTCTGGTTTCCTCAGTGTGTATGCCCAGCAGTGGGATTGCTGGATCATATGGCAGTTCTATTTCCAGTTTTTTAAGGAATCTCCACACTGTTCTCCATAGTGGCTGTACTAGTTTGCATTCCCACCAACAGTGTAAGAGGGTTCCCTTTTCTCCACACCCTCTCCAGAATTTATTGCTTGTAGACTTTTGGATCGCAGCCATTCTGACTGGTGTGAAATGGTACTTCATTGTGGTTTAGATTTGCACTTCTCTGATAATGAGTGATGTTGAACATCTTTTCATGTGTTTGTTAGCCATCTGTATGTCTTCTTTGGAGAAATGTCTGTTTAAAAGCTAGTTTAAAACTCAACATTCAAAAAACTAAGATCATGGCATCCAGTCCCATCACTTCATGGCAAATAGATGGGGGGAAATGTGGAAACAGTGACAAATTTTATTTTCTTGGGCTCCAAAAATCACTGTGGACAGTGACTGCAGCCATGGAATTAAAAGACACTTGCTCCTTAGAAGAAAAGCTATGACAAACCTAGACAGCATATTAAAAAGCAGAGACATCACTTTGCCAACAAATGTCCTTATAGTCAAAGCTATGGTTTTTCCAGTAGTCATGTATGGATGTGAGACTTGGACCATAAAGAAAGCTGAGTGCTGAAGAAGTGATGCTTTTGAACTGGAGAAGTGGTGCTGGAGAAGACACTTGAGAGTGCCTTGGACTGCAAGGAGATCAAACCAGTCAATCTGAAAGGAAATCAACTCTGAATATTCACTGGAAGGACTGATACTGAAGCTGAAACTCCAATACTTTGGCCACCTGATGTGAAGAGTGGACTAACTGGAAAAGACCCTGATGCTGGGGAAGATTGAGGGCAGGAGGAGAAGAGGACGACAGATGATGAGATGGTTGGACGGCATCACTGACACAATGGACATGAGTTTGAGCAAACTCTAGAAGACAGTGAAGGACAGGAAAGCCCAGCGTGCTGCAGTTCATGGGGTGGCAAAGGGTCAGACACAACTTAGTGAGTGAACAACAACAGGCTCCACAAAACTTGGAGCCACCTCTGGTTTCTTACATGATTATCTATGGTTACAAATTTTTGTAAACAAAGCTTAAAGAAAAGTCAATAGTGATTTGGAAGGGTTTGCTGTGTGGTACAGGCTTCCTCTTGAACATTGAATGGGAGAGGCTCAGCGCCACCCCTTGAGTCCTTCCCTGGGGTAGAGAAAGAGGGTGGGGCCTCGCATCAAGAGTCTCCTATTGTCTCTCTCCTTTCCTCCCACCCACGCCCCCTAAAAGAGGTGTGAACTAGAAAACAAGGAAGGAAAAGAAAGATAACAAATTCTTCAGGAACAGCAGAATGCCATGGTCCTGAGCTACTAACAGAAAACGCATCACAGTGGCTTACTCAGTGTCATCAGGTTCACACCAATCCTATGATCTGTCTGAAATTCCAGAGTAAAACATGTTTGTTGTGGTTGGGAAGTGAGGGGAAGAGGGAAGTTGGAAGCAAGAGGAAAAGAAAAGAAGGACATATGACAAAGAACACGATTAATGAGTTCAGTTCTTCCTTGTGTCATGTGTGGCCTCCCTGTGCAAAAGGAAAGGAATGATGGGCTGGGAATCTGTCATCCACATTCCTTCTCTGTACCCCACCCCTCCTTCAGCATTTCCTTCAGAATCCAGCCAGGCCCTGACATAATAGCTCCAATTGACAAAAGGGAGAAAGAGTGGTGCTGAACCTAAGTTTGTGTGCCTGTCGCCAAACAAATAGAAACATTTGAGTTTAGAGTAGAGAAAGGTTTACTGCCAGGGCCAAGCAAGGAGAACAAGCAGCTCCTACTCAGAAGACTGGAACTCTGATGGCTTTCAGGGGAGAATTTTAAAGGCAACGTCTGGGGTGAGGGGTGCAGGGTGCATGACCTTCTTCTGATTTGGTTGGTGGTGAGGTAACAGGGCGGTGTTTCAGGAGTCACAGTCATCAGCCTGGCACTGACTAGTCTGGAGTCTACTAGCTTGTGTGCAGCATGAAGTCATCGCCCTCCATCTGGGTGGGGGTCTTAGTTCCTGCAGAATAACTCAAAGATGTGTGCTGGATTGTTATGGGTATCCCTTGAGGAGAAACTAGACATTAGAGGACCATGACACACGGACTTCATATATGAGCAACTAGATCCAGAGCGGTAAAAGACTCTTTCAAGTTTCCACCATCGTAAGGTTTAGGATTGTGTTTTCTCGCTGAACTATTTTTTCTTGTCTGCTTTTCCTTTATTTCTGCATTCTCTCACTTACATAATTAGTAACTGCTTGAATCTGCACCTTGGAACTCGGAAGGCCTATGAGATTGAAGCCTTTTTCTGCAAACAATAAATGGAAGGCATGGAGGGGCTCTTGGACCCAGGAGGGGCTTGCAGGGTCCTGCTCAGTTTCAAGAGGAATGCAGAGTCTGACAGTTGTGGGGTGGGAGGAGGAGAAGCTGTCTGAGTCCAGTTCCTGGTTCTGGTTTGGGTAGGATTTAGATCTTTCTAGGTCCCAAGCATACAAAAACTATGGGTCCATCACTGCTACCATTATGTAATTCAAATAACATATTAATGTTTTTAATGACACATAACTTACCCTTGTGCCCAGTTACCATTAGGATAACTGTTTTTCTAGATTTTGTGATTTTTACATTTTGAACAAACTAGTTATAGAGATGATCTCTCTCTCTCTCTCTCTCTCTCTGTGTCACCGCTCCCTGACACATGTTTGGTTTGCCTTTTCTAACACCATCCTAGTCCTTCTGGATGGTGCGACCTTGGCAGATTCCTACCACTCTGGGTCTGGTTGCTAACTTATAAAGTTGGTGTGTTGTGTCATATTCCTTTAATCCCTATGAGTTTATTAGAGATCATTCTCTTTTATCCTTCAAAGGAAAACAACAATTTAAAAATACTTCTGCTCTGACTTGTACATCCTATGGACTTGTACAGTGTAGAGAATTCCAGTCTGGATGAAAGAAGACATCCTGTGTATGCAGTGATACATCTCATTATACTCAGTCTATAAATATTTACTGAATACCTACCATTTAACAGCTGCTGAGTGTACAGTGATGAGCAGAACAGACACATACTCCTTGCCTTGTCCGGTTTACTTCCATGGAGCTTACAGTCTATGGAATACAGTTGTGGAGCCTGGGAACATTTCAGGTGTCTGATTTCCAGAACGTGTCCTCTAGGATCTAGTACAGTGGTGAGGAACCTGATTCTGCAGTCAGGTGGCCTGGGTTCAAATCCTAGATCCGTCACTTCCTTGCTTTGCGACCTTGAGCAAGTTTCTTAGACTCTCTGTCTTGCTATTTCCTCCAGGCTAACAATAGCAAGTCCACATGCCCAGAGTATATCTCCTGACACGCACGACTTTTTTACTGTCAAACCTTGTACTGTGGCTCAGGGCTGTTCAGGACTGTGGGCTCAAAAGGACTACTGTGCTCTTCCTCCACAGAGAATGCCCAGCTATAGGCCAAAGACGGAAGGATGATTCTCTTCTCAGTTCACGGCATCTGGATTAAGCGGCACTACCCTAACGTCATGCTGAGTTTTCAGAGAAAACAGCCTTTCTGTTTTTACTCAGTCCATTCAATCTTCACTTCCTTTGCCCCTATAGTTGAAAAAGTATCTTTGGCAGCTTAAATTAGGAGATCATGTGTAAATGCAGCTCAGATTTCATCTGTCTCCTGGTCCTTCTCTTTGAGCTCCCCAAAAGCCTCCCCAGTCACACACAAAATAATGAATCCACTTCACAGAAAAATATTGCTGAGAAAATTGAACTTGACAAAGGATTTTATGGAAACAAAGGAAGAAATATTCAAAGCACACAGCTCTAGAGCTGACCACTCCATTTGAAAATTCCTGGTAGACATTTTTCCACTTCTCCAGATTTTCCTTTCCTGCCAAATTACCAGCAAAGGTGTCATTCTTTCCCCTCTGGGTGTTACCCAGCCCCATAAAATTGCAAAGATACAAAAATCAACCCTTAAGTTCATCAAAGTCAGGAAATAAACTCAAAAGATGTACTACTCCGCTGCTTTCTCTGGTTTACCACCTTCTTTGATTTCATGGCTGAGCATTCCAGCACATGAATGCAATCAAGATTTTTTTCAACCAACATTTTAAGTTTTTTTTAGCAACAGGCTTTGTCTGGGCACTCAAAACATCAGGTTGCCCTTCACAGATTGTGCAGCCTGGTATTGAGTCAAGTTGCCCGATCACCCTGCTTGGTATCAGCCCAATACAAAGTCACAGTGTTTAAATCATTATGCTGAGATTTATGTTTCAGTGAATCAGTGGCATTATCTTTCCACACCATTTTTGCCTTAAGCAATAAAACACTGCTATAAAAGGAAGGGAGACAAAAAGGATACAGTTAGCAAAGAATCCTAATTCTGGACCCCTTAAAGGAGTCCAAGCCAGAACTTAAGACTGTTTTCATTGCCTTGCCCCATTTAGGATTCTGCTTGGTTGGGCTTCACATAGGATAGTTGATTGTTTACAAATGTTTGAACATTTTTCTCACTGACCCATGTTTGGGTGTGCCTTTGGAATAACAAAAGATGAATAAACTAAAAGAATTTACTTTGGTCCTCATTTTGAGCTAAATACTGAAAGTAAGAATAAAAAAATTAAAGATGGAAGTAGGAATATATATATACACCTGGATTTCAGTTTGTGAATTTATTTCCACAACACACATCCCAGAGACCTTAAAATAGAGTGTGAGACTATTCCAGTGTAAGACTGGAAGAGAAGAGAGATCATATAATTCAATCCTCTCCCATCACTGATGAGGAAACCAAATCCCAGAGAAGTTATGTGACCTGTTTAGAATCACACAACAGAAGCAATTTCAGGACAAGGTCTCCTGATTCCCAGGAACTTACTTCTTCTTCTTCTTTTTTTAAAAATATAATTGTTACCTTTCATTGAATGATCACTATATACCACAGGAATTTTGATACCAACCAGGGTTCTTGGCCTTCCACAATCAATAGAAACTGCCTAGAAGCCAGATAAGAATTGCTATCATATAATATGCAGGCTTTATTTTACCAAAAAAAAAAAATCATAAATATGTTTAGTAAACTTGATAGATTTTTATAAATTTAGTTTGAGTACCTAATGTCAGAAATTTATGAAAAATGAGCAAAAACAATCCACTGGAATTCAAAAATAAAACAAAAGCCAGGGGCTTCCCTGGTGGTCCAGTGGTTAACAGTCCACCTTGCAATGCAGGGGACACCAGCTCCACTCTTGGTCTGGGAAGACCCACATGTCACAGAGCAACTAAACCCATGCACTGCAACTACTGAGCCAGCATTCTAGAGCCCGCAAGCTGCAACTACTGATTCCATGCACCGCAACTACTGAAGCCCATGTGCCCAGAGCCTGTCTCACAACGAGAGAAGCCACAGCAATGAGAAGTCCATGAAGAGTAGCCCCCACTCTCAGAGACTACAGAAAAGCCTGCATACAGCAATGAAGACCCACCATAGCCAAAAAATAAACCAATTAAAAAAAATAAAGCTGAAATGAATGCATAAATTATATATATAAAACAAACAAACAACTTTCCATCACATGGTATAGGTTAATCTTTTTGTTTCCCAGTATCTCAGTTGTCTTTACCAGCACAGTAGTTAAAAAAACTAGGAAATGTCAAAGTTATTTAGGGATGTAATTATTATTAAAGAAAAAGCTTTTATTATTTACAAACTTTATATTTTGAAATAAACTTAGGAATTTATTTATTTAGAAATAAAAATCATTCATCAGGTTTCTCTGCCATTATCACTACTTATGAGCCTCAAATAAATATAACTAAGGAGCTATAGAGGGCTTCCTGGGTGCAGCTAGTGGTAAAGAAACTGCCTGCCAATGTGGTAGATGTAAGAGATGCGGGTTCGATCCCTGGGTCAGAAAGATCCCCTGTAGGAGAGCATGGCAACCCACACCAGTTTTCTTGCCTGGAGAATCTTGTGGACAGAAAAGCCTGGTAGGCTACAGTCCTAGGGGCAGCAAAGATTCAGACATGCCTGAAGCGACTTAGCACAAGTGTGGGCAAGGATATCTAGGTGAGGTGGAATGTAAACTGAAGATCTGTCAGGAATTAACCTCAGAATTTAAATAAATGAGGTCAGAGCTAGAGACAGAGAGAAGGGGCAAGTGTCTTCATCATTACTTGTTATAAGGCAGCAGCAAATCACCTTTGAGAAACTATGAAGGAACCATGGAGACTGAGGAACCATAAAGGTCTCTTCAGTGTTAGAAGCAGATGACAAAAGTGATCACGTCAGGACAGTAATGCTAGATCTGATTTCATGCCTTCACTCTTAACACATAACTGCATATTCAGAATCACATACTTTTACCATAGATACCATACAATTATGAATTTTCCTCTAAGGGAGCAACTCCACACTTTAGGTTGTTTTGGGATACAGTAGAGATTTAACCTCCTATTTCAACATCATAATCCCAAGACTCCATTAGGTAATCCCAGCTCTGTTACCAGTACATTCCAGATTCCACAGATTCACAGAATTTTTACTTACCTAGGAGTAATTAGATCCAGCAAAAGCTTTTGTTTGTTTTCTTTTGTCTTAAGTATAGGCATAGGAAGTTCACTTATTTAGTACTGGTTTTGTTCTCTATCTGCGAGATCAAAGTTGGAAACTATCTCTGGCATGGGTAAGTTGTGAAATCAAAACAACTGCGCATGTCAATAGAGTTTGCTTTTTGGAGAGAGACTCATGAGTGAAAATTGAAGAAGGGGTAAATACATTACATATTAATAATAAAAAGTGTTCAGGCAACCAAATATGAAAGATTGCTCTATAAAAATCAAACTCCATAAAATAAATTAAAAAAAAAAAAGCTAAAAAAGGTGTGAACATTATTAGCAAAAAGACTGCCAAGAGTATCAAGCAATATGCTAGATAACTAGTGAAAAATGACTGCTAAAAGAAATATCATTTATATTTCTATTATTTACAAAATCCTGACAAAATTTGCTTCAAAATGAACACAATGATACAGATGGTAGAATTAAAAAAAAAAAAAGAAAAGAAAATTTTTTCCTTTTTAAAAAATTTATTTATTTATTTATTTTACTTTACAATATTGTATTAGTTTTGCCATACATTGACTTGAATCCACCATGGGTGTACGTGTGTTTCCCATCCTGAACCCTCCTCCCTCCTCCCTCCCCATACCATCCCTCTGGGTCATCCCAGTGCACCAGGCCCAAGCACCCTGTCTCATGCATCGAACCTGGACTGGCAATTAATTTCACATATGATAATATACATGTTTCAGTGCCATTCACCCACATCATCCCACCCTCACACTCTCCTGCAGAGTCTAAAAGACTGTTCAATACATCTGTATCTCTTTGGCTGTCTCGCATACAGGGTTATTGTTACCATCTTTCTAAATTCCATATATATACGTTAGTATACTATATTGGTGTTTTTCTTTCTGGCTTACTTCACTCTGTATAATAGGCTCCAGTTTCATCCACCTCATTAGAACTGATTCAAATGTATTCTTTTTAATGGCTGAGTAGTACTCCATTGTGTATATGTACCACAGCTTTCTTATCCATTCATCTGCTGATGGACATCTAGGTTGCTTCCATGTCCTGGCTATTATAAACAGTGCTGCGATGAACATTGTATCTCTTTCCATTCTGGTTTCCTCAGTGTGTATGCCCAGCAGTGGGATTGCTGGATCATAAGGCAGTTCTATTTCCAGTTTTTTAAGGAATCTCCACATTATTCTCCATAGTGGCTGTACTAGTTTGCATTCCCACCAACAGTGTAAGAGGGTTCCCTTTTCTCCACATCCTCTCCAGAATTTATTGCTTGCAGACTTTTGGATCGCAGCCATTCTGACTGGTGTGAAATGGTACCTCATTGTGGTTTAGATTTGCATTTCTCTGATAGAGTGATGTTGAGCATCTTTTCATGTGTTTGTTAACCATCTGTATGTCTTCTTTGGAGAACTGTCTGTTTAGTTCTTTGGCCCATTTTTTGATTGGGTCTTTTATTTTTCTGGAATTGAGCTGCAGGAGTTGCTTGTATATTTTTGAGATTAATTCTTTGTTCGTTGCTTTGGTTGCTATTATTTTCTCCCATTCTGAAGGCTGTCTTTTCACCTTGCTTATAGTTTCCTTTGTTGTGCAGAAGCTTTTAATTTTAATTAGGTCCCATTTGTTTATTTTTGCTTTTATTTCCAATATTCTGGGAGGTGGGTCATAGAGGATCCTGCTGTGGTTTATGTCAGAGAGTGTTTTACCTATTTTTTCCTCTAGGAGTTAAGTTTCTGGTCTTACGTTTAGATCTTTAATCCATTTTGAGTTTATTTTTGTGTATGGTGTTATAAAGTGTTCTAGTTTCATTCTTTTACAAGTGGTTGACCAGTTTTCCCAGCACCACTTGTTAAAGAGATTGTCTTTTCTCCATTGTATATTCTTGCCTCCTTTGTCAAAGATAAGGTGTCCATAGGTGCATGGATTTATCTCTGGGCTTTCTATTTTGTTCCATTGATATATATTTCTGTCTCTGTACCAGTACCATACTGTCTTGATGACTATGGCTATGTAGCAGAGACTGAAGTCAGGCAGGTTGATTCCTCCAGTTCCATTCTTCTTTCTCAAGATTGTTTTGGGTATTTGAGGTTTTATGTATTTCCATACAAATTGTGAAATCATTTGTTCTAGTTCTCTGAAAAATACCATTGGTAGCTTGATAGGGATTGCATTGAATCTCTAGATTGCTTTGGGTAGTATACTCATTTTCACTATATTGATTCTTCTGATCCATGAACATGGTATATTTCTCCATCTATTAGTGTCCTCCTTGATTTATTTCACCAGTGTTTTATAGTTTTCTATATATAGGTCTTTAGTTTCTTTAGGTAGATATATTCCTAAGTATTTTATTCTTTCCATTGCAATGGTGAATGGAATTGTTTCCTTAATTTCTCTTTCTGTTTTCTCATTATTAGTGTATAGGAATGCAAGGGATTTCTGGGTGTTGATTTTATATCCTGCAACTTTACTATATTCATTGATTAGCTTTAGTAATTTTCTGGTGGTGTCTTTAGGGTTTCTTATGTAGAGGATAATGTCATCTGCAAACAGTGAGAGTTTTACTTCTTCTTTGCCAATCTGGATTCCTTTTATTTCTCCTTCTGCTCTGATTGCTGTGGCCAAAACTTCCAAAACTATGTTGAATAGTAGTGGTGAGAGTGGGCACCCTTGTCTTGTTCCTGACTTTACGGGAAATGCTTTCAATTTTTCACCACTGAGGACAATGTTTGCTAAGTGTTTGTCATATATAGCTTTTATTATGTTGAGGTTTGTTGCTTCTATTCCTGCTTTCTGGAGGTTTTTTTTTTTAAATCATAAATGGATGTTGAATTTTGTCAAAGGCTTTCTCTGCATCTATTGAGATAATCATATGGTTTTTATTTTTCAATTTGTTAATGTGGTGTATTATATTGATTGATTTGTGGATATTGAAGAATCCTTGCATCCCTGGGATAAAGCCCACTTGGTCATGATGTATGATCTTTTTAATATGCTGGTGGATTCTGTTTGCTAGAATTTTGTTAAGGGTTTTTGCATCTATGTTCATCCGTGATATTGGCCTGTAGTTTTCTTTTTTTGTGGCATCTTTGTCAGGTTTTGGTATTAGGGTGATGGTGGCCTCATAGAATGAGTTTGGAAATTTACCTTCCTCTGCAATTTTCTGGAGGAGTTTGAGTAGGATATGTGTTAGTTCTGCTCTAAATTTTTGGTAGAATTTGGCTGTGAAGCCGTCTGATCCTGGGCTTTTGTTTGCTGAAGATTTCTGATTACAGTTTCAATTTCCATGCTTGTGATGGGTCTGTTAAGATTTTTCTATTTCTTCCTGGTTCAATTTTGGAAAGTTGTACTTTTCTAAGAATTTTTCCATTTCTTCCAAGTTGTCCACTTTATTTACATATAGTTGCTGATAATAGTCTGTTATAATCCTTTGTATTTCTGTGTTGTCTGTTGTTATCTCTCCATTTTCATTTCTAATTTTGTTGATTTGATTTTTCTCTCTTTGTTTCTTGATGAGTCTGGCTAATGATTTGTCAATTTTATTTATCCTCTCAAAGAACCAGCTTTTGGTTTTGTTGATTTTTGCTATGGTCTCTTTTGTTTCTTTTGCATTTATTTCTGCCATAATTTTTAAGATTTCTTTCCTTCTACTAACCCTGGGGTTCACAGTTTCTTCCTTTTCAAGTTGCTTTAGGTGCAGAGTTAGGTTATTTATTTGAGTTTTTTCTTGTTTCTTGAGGTAAGCCTGTATGGCTATGAACCTTCCCCTTAGCACTACTTTTATAGTATGCCATAGGTTTTGGGTTGTTGTGTTTTCATTTTCATTCATTTCTATGCATATTTTGATTTCTTCTGTGATTTGTTGGTTATTCAGCAGCATGGTGTTCAGCATCCATATGTTGGAATTTTTAATAGTTTTAGACATATTTTTAATACTAGTGCCAGAGGAAAAATAGTTCCTCTAACTTAACTTTCATATTTCCAAAATTTACTTAGCTATTTTTAGAGTTTTTTTCCTCCAACTGAAAATTTTACGTGGAAAAAAAAAAGTTAATGGAGGAAACAAATCAGAGAACAGACATTTATAGAAAATGGAAGAAGGATACTGAAGACAGAGAAGACTGAATCAAGATGGTTCCAGAGATTATTCATTTATTCTTTATTTTCTTTCTTCAACAAGTAATTATTGAGCCTCATGTATCCTCCTAGGTACCAGGAATACAGGAGGGCACAAAACAAAGTCCCTTTCTTTGTGTGGATTGTAGTCGAGTGCAGGGGTAGAACAACTTTTTCTATAAAAGGTCAATAAATATTTTAGGCTTTGTGATCCATACAGTCTCTATCATGACTGCTGCTGCTGCTGCTGCTGCTGCTGCTAAGTCACTTCAGTCGTGTCCAACTCTGTGCGACCCCATAGATGGCAGTCCACCAGGCTCCTCTGTCCCTGGGATTCTCCAGGCAAGAACACTGAAGTGGGTTGCCATTTCCTTCTCCAATGCATGAAAGTGAAGAGTGAAAGTGAACTCAGTCGTGTCTGACTCTGTGCGACCCCATCGACTGTAACCCACCATGTGTCTGACTCTGTGCGACCCCATCGACTGTAACCCACCATGTAACAATCCATGGGATTGTCCAGGCAAGAGTACTGGAGTAGGTTGCCATTTCCTTCTCCACTTTCATGACTACTTAACTCTATTGTTGTAAGTGCCAAAGCCAGACAAATGGAAAGACAGACAAATGACCATGATTGAGCTTCAATAAATTTTTTTTAATTGAAACAGCTGGTAGGCCAATTTGTCTTTCAATCATAGTTTGCCAACCTCTGTTCTAAGTGGAAGGAGACAAAAAATGTTTAATATCATTCCAGATAACAATAATTGCCTTGAAGAAAAGTAGGACAGGCTGAGGGATTAGAACTCAATGGTGTGGGAATGCTATTGTTTTAGATTGTTAGAGAAGGTCTTTTTAATGACAATGAAGCAGTGAACCTAAATGAAGTGAGGCTGTTAGAGAGGACCTAGTGCATGAATGGAGAGTTTGACTCTAAATAACATCATGTATAATTGATCTGTTATAATAGGAAAGAAGACAAAATATAACATTACAGAAGTGGGAAAGTTGGCATATATGGCTGGAAAAATGTGGATGTTCTCCTGGATCACTGATGGAAAGTGATGATAAGGGCTACAATGAATACACTTATCCACTTCTCTCAGTCTTTTTCCTATTCTCTGAAGACAATAAACCCAGTAAGTATGTGAGTAGGGAAAAAATCTACAGGAAGAAATTTAATAGTATTTTTTAACAGAGGCAACAGATGCAGTTGGAAAAGGAAGAAGTACATTCTAGGAATAACTGGTGGATGGTGCAGCAGCTCTGAAGAATATCATATGACCTGGAAATAGGAATTAAAATCACACTGCTTGACTGAGGGCATGTATCCTGATGTGTGTGCATGTGTGCTCAGTCAGGTCTGATTCTTTGCGACCCAATGGACTGTAGCCTGCCAAGCTCCTCTGTACATGGAATTTTCCAGGCAAGAATACTGGAGTAGGTTGCTGTTTCTTACTCCAGGGGATCTTCCAGATTCAGGGATCAAAACTGTGTCTCTTGCTTCTCCTATATTGGCAGGAAGATTCTTTACCATTATGACCTGAGAAGGCCACTGTGATGTACAGTGATTGTTATTACTTAAGGATCATGGGAAGTGATGGGAAGAATTTAGAAAATGTCATTAAAAGTTTAAATATTTAAGATTAGGATGAGATGTACGGAAAGGGTAACATGGAAACTTACATTACCATATGTAAAATACATAGCCAACGGGAATTTACTGTATGGCTCAGGAAACTGAAACAGGGGCTCTGTATCAATCTAGAGGGGTGGGATGGGGTGGGAGATGGGAGAGAGATTCAAAAGGGAGGAGATATATGTATACCTATGGCTGATTCATGTTGAGGTTTGACAGAAAACAACAAAATTCTGTAAAGCAATTATCCTTCAACAAAAAAATAAATTTAAAAAAAAGTTTAAATATTTAATCAGCAATAGTATTATATCCATCCCAGGGGCCTTTGAAGGGAGAAGTAAGAGATAATAATTAAAGGAAAGTGAAATTTTCTATTAATATCTGCTGTACTATGCTGCTGCTGCTGCTAAATCACTTCAGTTATGTCCAACTCTGTGCGAGACACTAGCAAAGAGGCCTGTTGTTTCAGTCCAATTGAGGTCGTTCCTAACTTGCCTCGTGAAATATATTAAATTATGGGCAAACAAGGCAAATTTTATATAATCAAAGCTCATGAGAAAAAGTGATAGGGACAACTGCAATATAGAAAAGAATATGGTATATAGCTTAGCACTGGGAACAGACATAAAGAAAATTTAACTTGAGAATTAAGAATTATCAATACATATGTAAAATTAATTTCTAACTGCTACAGCACTACATGTAAAATCTTATTTCATGAGAAATAAATTCTAGAGAGCACTCATGTCCAGACAACAGTGATACCTGTGAGTCAGAGTTAACAGTACCTCCCCTGAAATAGTGCATCACACCAGGTGGATACCTAGTGGGTGTAAACTATATTGCAAAATAAGAGCGCAAATGATCACACTGTCTCATTCCTTATGCCTGCTTACAGCTTGACCCTAGACTGCCTGAACTTCAAAGCCTTTACTCTGCAGGAACAATCAACTCTGAAGGCAGTGTTTGCAAAGAAATTACCAACTAAACAAGGAATCTTCACTTTAAGATTTAGCTTCTCAAAGTAGCATTGACATATATACACTACCATGTGTAAAACAGATAGCTGGTAAGAAGTTTCTGTATAACACAGGGAGCCCAGCCTGGCACTTTGTGATGACCTAAAAGAGTGGGATGGGGGAGGGAAGAAGATTCAAGAGGGAGGTGATAAATGTAGAATTATGGCTGATTTGCATTGTTGTATGGCAGAAACCAACACAACACTGTAAAGCAATTTTCCTCCAATTAAAAAAAAAAAGATTTAACTTCTCAAAATAAAACCATGAGGTTTATACACTGACCATCAAAACAAATCCTAATTCAAGTTATGTCTCCTCAGAGAGCAGCAGTGATGGTCACATTGAAGAACAAGCCCTTCTGTTTTGCACTAAAAGCTCATGGATTTGAAGGGGAGGAGAAAAGGCAGATTGAGTCAACAGCGTGTAACACTGATAACCAGGAAGTTCCTTGCTCCCTTTCCAGCTAAGTAAATGAGTCACTGTTGTAATCTTGACTAAGCCACTTAAGTTCCAAGTACTCAACTTCCTTCCGTCTAATAACAATGACTTAATAGAAAGAAATCCTGAAAACATGAGAAAAGACAATGTCTTTTTTATGATTACAAGCAGCTAACAATAACAGATGACTAAGGAAAAAAAAGAGATGGGAATACCAGACCACCTGTCCTGCCTCTTGAGAAACCTATATGCAGGTCAGGAAGCAACAGTTAGAACTGGACATGGAACAACAGACTGGTTCTAAATAGGAAAAGGAGTACGTCAAGGCTGTATATTGTCACCCTGCTTATTTAACTTATATGCAGAGTATATCATGAAAAATGCTGGGCTAGAGGAAGCACAAGCTGGCATCAAGAATGCCAGGAGAAATATCAATAACCTCAGATATGCAGATGACCACCACCCTTATGGCAGAAAGTGAAGAGGAACTAAAAAGCCTCTTGATGAAAGTGAAAGAGGAGAGTGAAAAAGTTGGCTTAAAGCTCAACATTCAGAAAACGAAGATCATGGCATCTGGTCCCATTACTTCATGGGAAATAGATGAGGAAACAGTGGAAACAGTGTCAGACTATTTTTTGGGCTCCAAAATCACTGCAGATGGTGACGGTAGCCATGAAATTAAAAGACGCTTACTCCTTGGAAGAAAAGTTATGACCAACCTAGATAGCATATTCAAAAGCAGAGACATTACTTTGCCAACAAAGGTCCGCCTAGTCAAGGCTATGGTTTTCCCAGTGGTCATGTATGGATGTGAGAGTTGTACTGTGAAGAAGGCTGAGCACCCAAGAATTGATGCTTTTGAACTGTGGTGTTGGAGAAGACTCTTGAGAATCCCTTGGACTGCAAGGAGATCCAACCAATCCATTCTAGAGGAGATCAGCCCTGGGTGTTTTTTGGAAGGAATGATGCTGAAGCTGAAACTCCAGTACTTTGGCCACCTCCTGTGAAGAGTTGACTCATTGGAAAAGACTCTGATGCTGGGAGGGATTGGGGGCAAGAGGAAAAGGGGACGACAGCGGATGAGATGGCTGGATGGCATCACCGACTCGATGGACGTGAGTTTGAGTGAACTCTGGGAGTTGGTGATGGACAGGGAGGCCTGGCATGCTGCGACTCATGGGGTCGCAAAGAGTCGGACATGACTGAGCGACTGAACTGAACTGAAGGAAAAATAAAGAAGGAAAAAAGATCTACAAGATAAAAGTAATTTATTCTTTATTATAGTATCTCTACCACTAAGCTACTAACATTCTCTCTAGAAATGATCTTTTTGAGGTATTTCATTCAGCATGAGTGCTGGAACAGTTCATTCAAGAGCTGGGATTCAATTTTTTCTACACAAACAGGTTTCCAGACTATGGCTCTTTGTCTAGGTGAGAATACGTGTGCCAGTGTCTTTTTTGAATTCCTATATGTATATTCATGAATTTGTTTTATAATCTGCTAGTATAATTAAAGAACTGTCACCAAATTTAACAAAAATTTCAGCTTTAGTTCAGGAAGAATTACCTCATTTATAGGATTCAGATTAGTGACTAGAAAGAATGAGGGCTTCTGACATGTCTCTTCCATATTAAAAAAGTACATTTTAAATTTTATTTTATTATTATTTTTAATAAACAAAAAAGGAAAGTGTAACATAGGGCTTAAATATGTAGATTTTTGAACATATAACCTGGCTTAAATCCTGGTTTTGTTTACTAGCTGTAGGTGGAGGAAGAGCTATTTAATCACTCTGTCTCAGACTTCTCATTTGCAAAATGGAGCAGTGAAGCCTCATCCATGCATACTGCTGTGACAGTTAAAGAAGAAAAATACCTGAACAAAAAATTACACGTAAAGCAGATATACATATAGCATGAGTTTAGAGTAAGTTTTTCACCTACTTTTCAGCTACTCAATGCTTTTAACAAACTCTTTAGAAAAAAGTGGTTTCTCAAATTTTTAACAATTAGCCACCAAGTTTAGAGGAGGTATCACAGTGTTTTGCTTTTCCTTAGGAATATATTAATTTTACATCAAATCCTATAGCTTACCTCAATGTATTATTTCATATCCTCAAAATATTAAAATGCTCAGTTATTCTGAAGCAATTAGTATTTGTAAACCAGACAGCAAAATGGAGATCACTGTTACGGCAAATAATATCTTGTAATCTAAAAGTTTAGCAAAGCAGAAATGTCTAGGAAAAATAGGAGTAAGAAAAGTAGAGCAACTAATCCTTACCATCTTTAGCCTCAGAGTATAAATAATCAAGTCGCATAATTACATGGCACTTTATGCATTGTATTGTAAAAAATAAAACAAAAGGCACGTGTAACAAACACAGTTCTCTGAGAGCCAATGGCATGCCTCTATGCCTGTCTCATTTCCTAATCCAGGACTTGAGAAATCAGGTGACTTGGCAAAGAAAAACAAATAACATGTATATTCATGGAAAGCCCATAAACCAGCACTGATGAGTAACTGAAAACTCAAGCAAGAGTCTACTATCTTTTTATTGTGTCTGCGCTTGTTTCTACTGCCTTTTATTGCCTCTATTGATGGCAATAGAAACTGTGAGCATGGTAAGGTAAAAGAGAGATAGCTAAAGCTGACTGGGTATGGAGTCCTGGCACACAGCATTCCAGGTCAATCAGAAAACAAGCAGAATTTGACTTGACCTTTTAAAAACCTTCACTGTCACTTAACTTTGGTCTCTCTCTTAATTGAATTATGGATCTAAGGTCAATTTTATCTTTATAATATTCTTCCTGAATATTTTTATTAAACAAGTATTCATTGTTGTTGCTGCTATTATTGTTACTTTGCTAATTAGCTCAATAAAAATGGCCACATCCAAATGGTCAAGGACAGAGCACTGGGGGGAATGGCCAAGGTGGTGGAACAGGAAGACCCTGAGTTTACCTCTTTCCATGGGGACACCAAAATCACAAATATTTATAGAACTCAGTGAGAAGTTTCAGAAGACTAGGAGAAAAGATCTTCTACAACTAAAAGTACAAACAAGGAACGACAATAAGATGGGTAGGAGGGGTCAAGATGTGGAATAGCAGGATTGCAACTAAGCCCAGGTGCCACAACTGGAGAATCCAAGCACTGCAGTGAGAAGATCCTGCATGCTGCAACTAAGACCCAAGACAGTAAAATTTTTTTTTAAAAAAAGGATGTGGTACAGTTAAAACCAATACCCATAGGTGGGTGACCCTCAAGTGGGAGGATAATTAAAACTGCTGAGATTCTCCCTAAGAAGTGAGGGGTCTGAGCTCCACATCAGGATCCCACCGGACATAAGCACTAATTTGAAAGGCAACTAGGTAAGACCCGCTTGCTGATATTGCAGAGCCTCTCAGAGAGGCAAGAGGTGATGGGAGCACACCTTGGGTCATTTTTGGAGGCCTGTTCTACCATGTGGACATTGGTGCTGGCGGGCTCCATTTTGAAATTCTCCCTCTAGCTTAAGCACCAGGACTCAGCATGCCCACGAGCCCATCCATACCAGTTACTGGGACACCTAAGGCCAAGCAACCAGCCAGGCAGAGCCACAGCCCCACCCACCAGCAGGCCTGCACCCTCATGACCCCCTGAGCCAGCAGCACCCTGGAGCCAAACCTTGTCTACCAGAGAGCCCATGACATGGCCCGCACAGCAGTGCACTGGCAGCAGCCTCAGGACGCCTCACCCAGTGGGTAAGCATAGCCCCAGGATTCCATGGATCCAGGCTCTCTCACCAGTGAGTCAAACACCAACTAAGGGATACCTCAAGGTCCTGCAGCCAGAGACCCCAATACCTGGCTTCATGCAGGAGTGAGCTGGCACTAGCCCTGTGTCTCCCAGGGCCTCAGCTGCCCACCAATTATAGGCTGGCACCAGATCCAGGATCTCTAAGCCACACAGCCAGAAATCTAGGACCCGAGTCTGCCCAACAGTGGGCCGGTGCTAGTCCAAGGACTCAGGCCACCTGCCTGCAGGCAGGCCCAAGTCCTAGGGACACGCTGCGCTCCAGCACTGACCACCAGCAAGCGAATACCAGCTCTGAGATGACTCAGTCCCCTCACCCAGTTGCCCGAGGATCTGGCCCCACCCACCAGTGGGCCAGCAAAAGGTCTGTTATCCCCAGGGTTCTTGAGACCCAGGGACCTGCTCCACCCACCAGTGAGTCGGCACTAGCCCCAGGATCTTCTGGAATCTAGTTCCGTATCAGCAGGCTAAGACAGGCTTCGGGATACTCTGGATACCGCAGCCGGCCTGTCAGGAAATAGCCCAACACACCAGCAGGTCGACGCTAGACCCGGGACAACTGGCCTCACAGTGAGTCACTCTAGAACTGAGCTCTGCTCACCCCTGGCCTGGCACCAGCCCTGCGATCCTCCAGGGCCCCACCACCAGCAGCTGTGTGACCATTCCCTGCCCACCAGTGGACAGCAACCTCTACAGGAGGCAGGATTTTGTAACCATCTGGACCAGGGACCAGCCACGCCTACTAGATCACCCATGGTAGCCAGGTCACCACAACAGAAGGATTCATGCAGTTCAAATAGGAGGCACCCCTTGAATATACAGCTCTGGTGAACAGAGGGGAGCGGGCTGCTGGGATGCACAGAAGTGCAATAGAAGGTCTATGAAAGACCACTTCCCTAAGGTTGGAAAGTGTAACCAATCTACCAAATACATAGAAATTTTAAAAAGTAAAATTGGAAAAATATGTTCCTTTTTTTAAACATGTTTCTTTGTTCCCTCTTAATGAAGAATTAGAAATATAAAGAAGAACCAAACAGAGCTTAAGAATATAACAACTGAAATGAAAAATATACTGGAAGGAATCAATAGTAAATTAGATAATACAGAGGAATGGATCAGCAAGCTGAAAGACAAAGTAGTAGAAATCACTGAATCAATAAAGAAAATGAGGACAATTTAAGAGGCCTCTGTGACAACATTAAACATACTAACATTTGCATTACTGGGGTCCCAAAGAAGAGAGAAAGAAAGGCACAGACAACAAATTCGAAAATACAATAGCTGAAAATTTCCCTAACCCAGGAGAGGAAACAGATATTCAGGTCCAGGAAGCAGAGAGTCCAAACTCAAAGAGGACTATCCCAGTACATACTGTATAGAATGGCAACAATTAAAAATAAAAAGAGAAAACTAAAAGCAACAAGGAAAAGCAACAAGTTACATACAAGGTGACTCCCATAAAGCTATCATCTGACTTCAGCAGAAATCATGCAGACCGGAAAAGACTGACACAGCAATCCCAGACCCTGACCTGCCTCCTGAGGAACCTGTATGCAGGTCAGGAAGCAACAGTTAGAACTGGACATGGAACAACAGACTGGTTCCAAATAGGAAAAGGAGTACGTCAAGGCTGTATATTGTCACAATGCTTATTTAACTTATATGCAGAGTACATCATGAGAAACGCTGGACTGGAGGAAGCACAAGCTGGAATCAAGATTTCTGGGAGAAATATCAATAACCTCAGACATGCAGATGACACCACCCTTATGGCAGAAAGTGAAGAAGAAATAATGAGCCTCTTGATGAAAGTGAAAGAGTAGAGCGAAAAAGTTGGCTTAAAGCTCAACATTCAGAAAATTAAGATCATGGCATCTGGTCCCATCACTTCATGGCAAATAGATGGGGAAACAGTGGCTGACTTTATTTTTCTGGGCTCCAAAATCACTGCAGACGGTGATTGCAGCCATGAAATTAAAAGACGCTTACTGCTTGGAAGGAAAGTTATGACCAACCTAGACAGCATGTTAAAAAGCAGAGACATTACTTTGCCAACAAAGGTCCCTATGGTAAAGGCTATTGTTTTCCCAGTAGTCATGTATGGATGTGAGAGTTGCACTATAAAGAAAGCTGAGCACTGAAGAATTGATGCTTTTGAACTGTGGTGTTGGAGAAGACTCTTGAGAGTCCCTTGGACTGCAAGGAGATCCAACCAATCCATTCTAAAGGAGATCAGTCCTGGGTGTTCATTGGAAGGACTGATGTTGAAGCTGAAACTCCAATATTTTGGCCACCTGTTGTGAAGAGCTGACTCATTTGAAAAGACTCTGATGCTGGGAAAGATTGAGGGCAGGAGGAGAAGGGGATGACAGAGGGTGAGATGGTTGGATGGTATCACTGACTCAATGGACATGGGTTTAGGTAGACTCTGGCAGTTAGTGATGGACAGGGAGGCCTGGCGTGCTGCGGTTCATGGGGCTGCAAAGAGTCGGACATGACTGAGTGACTGAATTGGAACTGGATATATATATATAGCTAGATATAAACCTCACAGTAATCGCAAACCAAAAATCTAAAACAGATACACAGAAAAAAGCATGGAATCCAAATGTAACTCTAAAGATAATCATTAAATCACAAGGGAAGAGAAAAAAAAAGGAAAAAAAAAAGAAAGGCAAAGCTATTAACAAAATGTCAGTAAGTACATAAGTAGCAATAATTACTTTAAATGCAAATTAATGAAAGTGCCAATCAAAAGGCAGAGTGAAAAAAAAAAGACAGTGGCTGAATGGACATAAAAACAAGACTCATACATATGTTCTCTATAAGAGACTAACTTCAGATCTAAAGATAGATACACATTGAAAGTGAGGGGATGGAAAAAGACATTTCATGCAAATGGAAATGAGAAAAAAGCTAGAGTAGCAATATTTATATGAGACAAAAGAGACTTTAAGACAAAAACTGTAACCAAAGACAAAGAAGGGCATTTGTTGTTGCTATTTAGCTGCTAAATTATGTCCAACTCTTCAATGATGCTGTGGATTGTAGTCTGCCAGGCTCCTCTGTTCATAGGATCTTCCAGGCAAGATTACTGGAGTGGGTTGCCATTTCCTTCTCCAGGGGATTTTCCTAACCCAGGGATTGAACCCTAGTCTCCTGCGCTGCAGGTGAATTCTTTACTGCCGAGCCACTGGGGAAGCCCCCCAGATTATATGTATATGAATACACAAATACTTTTTCAGTGGAAATCTATTAGAGAAAAGATTTTTAAAGCTGTTGGAACATGCAATGGTTCCATAATTATATTCATATAGTCCATGTATTCATAATATAATATGAATTCAGAAGAGCAAACAACCACTTCCTATCATTCAGGAAGAATGGGCCATCTTATTCTACTGAATAAGATGACAAAGTATAGATATAGTTAAACCAAATCAGCTGGCATTAGTTCCAAAATTAATTCTTATGGGAGACCATTAAAATCCACATTTGAAAAATATCCTTAATGTTTCTACTTCTTTGGCTTTGATTCCTCAAAGAGGAAAAAACGGGATCTAAGACCTAACAGCAAAGATTTCCAGCTAGTTCTAAATGTGTAGGAGCTGAACAACTTAACTTCAGTCCAGAACTTAGCTTATTCAGTTCACCTGGATGCTTACTTTTCTTACCAGAGACATATTGCAGAGACAGTCTGAAATGATCAGTCAGCCAACTTCTTTAACCTCCTAACCTTCCTAAACTATTAAATGAGTAAAAGTATAATACTTAATTCACAGAATTATTGTGGCATTATTACATTAATATATGATATCTTCCAATTTAAAAATAAATTTTAAAATATATGGTAAAGTATCTTGAAAAACATGAGCCTAGCAGGCTGCAGTTAATGGAGTTGCAAAGAGTCAGACATGACTGAGCACACATGCATAAATACTTTGTAAGCATGCATTTTTCATATAAAAATGAACACCTTAATAAGTGAGTTTTAAATTATAAAAAAAAAAAAAAAATCAAGCCCCAGGAAAGTGATGTGGCTTGCCCAATGACGCATAACCAGTTAATGGCAAAGCTGGAATTTGTAACTGGGTCTCCAGACTCAAAATCAGTGCCTAAACCAAGCTGCATTTCTTAGGATCAAACCATTAAAGGTCTAAACTTGACATTTTATGATGGAAATCACTGGGGGAAATGATATTTTCTTTATGGATGCTTTCTTTTCAGCTTGCCTTTCAGGAATTTCCATAAAACAAAGTCCAGTGCATGAGTATACTAGAAGTGAGAGATAGAGTCATTGAATATATTAGCTAGGAATTGTGTTTACAAGTGAGAGAAGTTTAACTGAGCTAGCATGCACATCATAAAGGAGAAACTGGGGTACACAATGAGGTCCTACTGTACATCACAGAGAATGATATGCAGTATCCTGTGATATACCATCATGGAAAAGAATATGAAAGAGTACATATATGTGTGCAGCCTCACTGGGGGCTCAGACAGTAAAGAATCTGCCTGCAGTGTGAGAGACCCGGTTCAATTTCTGGGTTGGGCAGATCCCCTAAAGAAGGGAATGGCAACCCACTCCAGTATTCCTGCCTGGTGAATTCCATGGACAGAGGAAGCTGGCGGACTACAGTCCAGAGGGTCGCAAAGAGTCAGGCACGACTGAGCGACTAACACACGTGTATATGTATAACTGAGTCATTTTGCTGTACAGCAGAAATTAATGCATCATTGTATATCAATATACTTCAATAAAATTTTTATTTAAAAAGGAAAAAAAGAAAAACATGAAATACTTTTCAAATAAACATATTTTCAGGTTTTTTTTTTTTCATCAGACAAGTATAAGCCAGCAAAGCACTCTTCCTCAGCCCCATTTTGTGCATTAGATTGCTTGGGAAGTGTTTTGATAATTATCAGGTTAGTTGCTGCAAGTTATTGCAAGTACAGTGGATCAAATGAAAAAAGACACATTAGCAAGAATTAGGTCCAATAATTTAAAACATCAAGCATAAAGGAGCAAAAAATTATTTCAGCACAAAAAAAGGAAAAAAAAGCTATTTATGCTATATAACCTAAAGTCTAAATTACAGATTAATACAAACGTGTTTTCTGGTGAATATGGCTGGATATTTATCTTGAATAGAAAAATAAATTTTACTTTCTCCTCCAAGCATTCTGAATCCTTTTTTTTAAAAAAATATACTAATTAATGTCAATAGATAACACAGATTCCATGCTATTGAAAAGGAAACTGAGGCAGGAATATTTAGCCGCTCACCTGCAGTGGTCAGTGACATTACTCAATTGATGATACCAATGCAAAATCCTTGCTGTCCATCCCCACATTAAGTAAGGACTTTCACCATTTCTTCAATTGACTGTCCTTAATTTGGTGTAATTTAACCTTGGAATTCATGCATATGATCCTTGGTAAAGTATGTAAAACAGGCAGCTTACAATGAATGTGTATAAGGTCCCATTAGACTTACAGCTTTTATTGGAGATTTCTGTTCTACAGAATTTTTGTCTGGCAGGAGAGGAAAGGGATTTAAGGCAAGAGGCAAATTTCTCAGTGTCAACTTTGCCTCCCATAGCCCACCTGGACACATCCTTACAGAAATAAAGTGATCTTGCTTCATCCTCGGATTGCTCTATACAAACTCAAAGCTCACCCACTCTGGGAAGCCCCTTTCTGAAACCTCAAGACGGTTAGATGACTCCCCTTTGGGTCTCAGAGTACCGTGTGCTTCTCCCTTGTATCATTTATGTCTCTTTTGGTGCCAAAATGCCAGAAAAAAACAAATCAGCCAGTTTATGTAAGGAAAAAAAAACCATTTTCTTCAGCAAAGTACCCATTTCTAGTACTGTAACAGTATGCAGCATTTACACGTTCAACAAATATTTATTGAGCCTCCACAATATGCCAGCCTTTATTTCAATAGCTGTTAGAGCTAATGCTTAAAACAGAAGTGAATAAGACTTCCATTCCCATCTGCAGGTGGGATTAAGAATCAATCATGCAGTATAAGCTTGGGCTCTTCCATGCCCATCAAGTTACAATCATTTCCCTTAACCACCATAGTTTTTATCCATCCAGTGATTTATCCACCCTAATAACCACTAGGCTTCTCTCTTCTACTGGTTCCCCAAGTCCCTTGCTATGGCTAGGACTCTGTCCTGCACCCTAGTCTACTTGGTAAGAAATGAGCCCTTCCTTATCCCTCCATAATCTCCATCTCCTGGAGGCTATATTTAGCACTAACTTGATGATTACCTGAATAGTGATGCCTTTGCCCATTTAACTTCAAGCACAGCCACTGTCCATTCTCTACAGTGGCTATTTCTACTTCAATTATTATTTTTTTATGGGCTTTACCTAAATCCATAAATCAGTAGAGCTTATTCATTGGTTTTAGATAAGGGAAAGAATTCCTTTCTCTATCACCAAGATTGGGCTTTTGTCTTATGTTTTAAGGCACCTTTATTTTTAAACCTCCTAGGACACCACTGCCACCTCTCTCTCTCAATAGGTGGCCTCCACTTTATATCTGCACATCTTCAAAATTATTTGCAGCTACATCCATTGTTTCCTTCCTTCCTCCTTCTGTTATGGAAAAGCCTCCATTTTCGGGGGGGGGGGGCGGGGGGGCGGGGGGGAAGTCCCTTCAACCTAGGTTCTGGATTCCATTATTATCCACTGTCTCTTAGAATCCTCTGAAGCACAATTTTCATCTGAATGTATACATTCTTATAAATCTGACATTTATTTCATATAGTACCTAAAAAATCTTCTACAGTAGCTGAAAAGATAACAAAGCAATGTTCCCAAAAATGTTTCTTATAAAGCAGTGTTTCTTAGCTCAGCACTGTTCACATTCAGGGTGGGATAACAGTGGGAGGTGGGAGGCTCCTGTGGATTACAGGGTGGTTATCAGCATCTTTGGCCTCTACTCATCAGATGCCAGTAGCACCCCTAGTTGTGATAATCAAACATTTCTCCAGACATTGCCAAAAGCCCCCTCGGGAGCTAAATTACCCGTGTTTGAGAACTACTATTACAAATAATCAGAAAAGAAAATGCAGGACTTGAGAGCAAGATCAGGAGCTTTATGTTTCTGGATTCAGAATCAATATGAATTGTGTTTTAGAGTGTGAACACCATTAATGATAAAACTTTGTTAAAATATATTGTATAGTGAAATTGTAGTAAAGTATCAAATGATAAAAAAAATTCAGCTAAGGGTCCAAGATAAAGTTAACGAGTGTTAATAAATTGCAGGTCAAGAATAAAAAGATCTTCATTTTGAAAGATAACATAATGATTAAGAATTTTATTTTCTCTATAGGTTATGGCAGTAGGAAGCTTTTTTTTTCTTAAAGGAAGACTGCAAAAATCTGTGAAGTGACCTACTTTTTCACAAACTTCTTTTCAAGAATGTCTATAAATATCTCCACAAAGAAATATTTCTGAATCCCACAGTTCTGATAAAAATAATTACTTCTTTTTCTGGTTTGTAGAAAATAAAGTCACAGATTAAGAAATCAGGATATTACATGGAACAACAGAATGGTTCAAAATTGGGAAAGGAGTATGTCAACACTGTATATTGTCACCCTGCTTATTTAACCTATATGCGGACTACATTACGCAAAATGCTGGGCTGGATGACTCACAAGCTGGAATCAAGATTACCAGGAGAAATATCAACAACCTCAGATATATAGATGATACTACTCTAATGGTAGAAAGCAAAGAGGAACTAAAGCCTCTTGATGAGGGTGAAGGAGGAGAGTGGAAAAAGCTGGCTTGAAACCCAACGTTCAAAAAACTAATATCATGGCATCCAGTCCCATCACTTCATGGCGAATAGATGGAGAAACAATGGAAACAGTGACAGACTTTATTTCCTTGGGCTCCAGAATCACTGTGGATGGTGACTGCAGCCATGAAATTAAAAGATGCTTGCTCCTTGAAAGGAAAACTATGACAAACCTAGACAGTGTATTAAAAAGCAGAGATATCATTTTGCTGACAAAGGTCCATATAGTCAAAGCTGTGGTTTTTCCAGACGTCATGTATGGATGTGAAAGTTGGACCATTAAGAAGGCTGAGGGCCAAAGAACTGATGCTTTCCAATTGTAGTGCTGGAGAAGACTATTGAGAGTCCCCTGGACTGCAAGGAGATCAAACCAGTCAATTCTAAAGGAAATCAACCTTGATTATTCATTGGAAGGACTGATGCTGAAGCTGAAGCTCTGATAGTTTGGCCACCTGATGCAAAGAGCTGATTCACTGGAAAAGACCCTGATCCTGGGGAAGAATGAAGGCAAAAGGAGACGGGGAAGGAGAATGAGATGGTTAGATAGCATCACTGACTCAGTGGTCATGAATTTGAGCAAACTCTGGGAGATAGTGAAGCACAGGAAGCCTGGTGTGCTACAGTCCATGGGGTTGCAGAGCTGGACACGACTTAGTGACTGAACGACTAAAGAAGGTAAAAACTCTTTTAAATAGTAAAAATGAAACAGCATATATTTTAATTTTAAATGTTTCATTACTGAGTTGTCTTGTTTAACTTACTTAAACATTCTAATACTTAGTACTTGCTGTGCATGATAATCAATACATTATATACCTTAGTTGTTACTTGTATTAAAAGTTAGGCAAAAGGTCATTCAGTTTAGTTCAGTTCAGTTGCTCAGTCGTATCCGACTCTTTGTGACCCTATGAATCGCAGCATGCCAGGCCTCCCTGTCCATCACCAACTCCCAGAGTTCACTGAGACTCACGTCCGTCGAGTCAGTGATGTCATCCAGCCATCTCATCCTCTGTCGTCCCCTTCTCCTCCTGCCCCCAATCCCTCCCAGCATCAGAAGATCATTAAACATACATATAAATCTATTTTATGAGAAAATTCAATTTACTGTTCTTTTAATTCATTCTCTTTTTGACAGAAAAATGTTGTGGTTAAGAATAAAAACTATAGGCAAGACCCCTGGTGACACAGTGGATAAGAATCCACCTGCCAAGGCAGGGGATATGGGTTCGACCCCTGGTCCAGGAGAATTCCACATGCCATGGAGCAATTAAGCCTGTGCGCCATAAGTACTGAGTCCACAAGCCACAACTACCGAGGCCTGCACATCTGAGAGCCTATGCCCCACAACAAGAGAAACCACTGCAATGAGAAAGCTGGCGCACTGCAAGGAAGAGTAGCCCGCAATTTCCACAACTAGAGAAAGCCCCTACAAAGTAATGAAGACCCAGCATAGCCAAAAATAAAAAGTAAGTAAAAAATGTTAAAAATGCGTATGTTTAGTTTAAGAAAAAAAAAATGATTAGAGGTAAACTGTAGGGGTTTGAATGTCAGGCTCCCTTACATGCCACTGTGTGACCTTGGCAAAGTCAGTCACCTTCTCTGTGCCCACACCACAGGATTAGATGAAATAAAACATGTGGATAAATAAAACTACTTAGTGTGTCTGTAGTTATCAGAACCATCATCAATAAGCAGCCCTGCTCCCTAGCTACTGCACAGAGGCTAACTAACAGGTGTCAGTCAAGAACAAGGCTTCTGACCCTGGCCAGGCCTGGCACCGGGAGTGACAATCAGCAAGCATGTCTTTTCTTCTTAGTGTGCATGTAGGGCTCACTGGTATCTGCTTCTGGTGTGACTCTAAAACTCTGAGAGGCCTGTGCTGATAGTTACCAACTACACAGATCATCAACAAGAAAGGAATTATCTAGGAATTAGCATATTCTTCAGATAACACAATCTAATTTTTTTTTCCTTAAGAAAGTAACATAAGAAAATGTGCAGGGATTCCCTGGTGGCTCAGTGGTAAAGAATCCACCTACCAATGCAGGAGACACAGGTTCAATCCCTGGTCCAGGAGGATCCCACATGCTGAGGTGTGCCACAACTATTGAGCCTATGCTCTACAGCCTAGGAACTACTACTGAGCCCATGTGCCTAGAGCCTGTGCTCTGCAACAAGAGAATGTACCGCAATGAGAAGCCTGCAAACCACAACTAGAGAGTAGCCCCTGCTTGCCGCAACTGGAGAAAAGTCTGTGTAGTAACAAAGACCCAGCACAGCCAATAAATAAATAAAGAAAATTTTAAAAAAAGAAAAGAAACGAAAATGTGCATTGTAAAAAAATACATATAGGTAGAAAACACAAATATAAATATTGGTCTCACTGATTCATTTCATATTATTTAGTATCTACTATGCATATTGAGTGATTTAGATGGGTGTTAGAGAACAATACAAAGCTGAATCTAATAGAATCTCTATCTTCAAGCAGTAGAGACAAATAAAAAACACATTAAAAAATCCCACACATGGGACTTCTTTGGTAGTCCAGTGGTTAAGAGTCTGCCTTGCAATGCAGGGGACATGGACCCGAGCCCTCGTAGGGGAACTAAGATACCACATGCCACGGGGCAATGAGGCCCACATGCTACAAATACTGAAACATGCTCACTCCAGAGCCTGAGTGCCACAACTCAAGAGTCTGTGCACAAGGAAAGATCCCGCATGACACAAGGAAGATCTCACTTGCCACACTAAGACCCAACACAGCCAAAATTAATGACAATAATAATAACCCCAAATATTAGGTTGCAAATTCCATATCAGAAGTATGAGCTAAGTGCTCTGACAACACAGAGGATAAAGAGAAAATTAAACAAAATATAGGAAAATGAAGGATTTTCTTGGCTTGGGGGAAATCACACTATCTATAGACGGGGCAAGGAGGGGTGGACTTCCCCCTATCCTTGGCTATGCTCCCTCACTCTCCCGAGATGTAATAACCATGGTTTTGGTACAGGAGATATGGTAAGAATAAAAAATAGCCCATCCTTTCATCAAAAAGTCCACAAACAACAAATGCTGGGGAGGGTGTGGAGAGAAGGGAACCCTCCTGCACTGTCGGTGGGAATGTAAATTGGTATAGCCACTCTGGAGAATAGCATGGAGGTTCCTTGAAAAACTAAAAATAGCTACCAGAGGACTCTGCAATCCCACTCCTGGTTATATACCCAAAGAAAAACATGGCCCCAAAATATACATGAACCCCAATGTTCATTGCAGCAGTGTTTACAATAGCCAGGGCATGGAAACAACCTAAATGTCCATCAACAGAGAACTGGATAAAGATGATGTGGTAGGTATATATATATATACTACACACACACACAATGGACTATTGAATTTTCAAACTACCGCACAATTGTATACATTTCACAAGATAGCAAGGTCATGCTCACAATCCTTCAAGCTAGGCTTCAACAGTATGTGAACCACCAACTTCAGATGTACAAAATGGATTTAGAAAAGGCTGAGGAACCAGAGATCAAATTGCCAACATCTGGTGGATCATAGAAAAAGCAAGAGAATTCCAGAAAAACATCTACTTCTGCTTCATTGACTATGGTAACACTTTTGACTATGTGCATCACAACAAACTCTGGAAAATTCTTGAGATGAGAATACCAGACCACCTTATCTGTCTCCTGAGGAACCTGTATGCAGGTCAAGAAGCAACAATTTGAACCAGACGTGGAACAATGACTGGTTCAAAATTGGGAAAGAAGTACGACAAAACTGTATATTGTCACTCTGCTTATTTAACTTATATGCAGAGCACATTGTGAAAAATGCTGGGCTGGATGAAGCACAAGCTGGAATCAAGATTGCTGGGAAAAATATCAACAACCTCAGATACATAGATGATACCACTTTATAGAGGCAAGTGAGGAGGAACTAATGAGCTTCTTGGTGAAGGTGAAAGAGGAGAGTGAACAAGCTGGCTTAAAAATCAACATTCAAAAAGCTAAGATCATGGCATCTGGTCCCATCACTTCATGGCAAATAGATGGGGAAACAATGGAAATGATGACAGATTTTCTTGGGCTCCAAAATCACTGCAGATAGTGACTTCAGCCATGAAATTTAAAGACGCTTTCTCCTTGAAGAAAAGCTATGATGAACCTAGAAGGCGTATTAAAAAGCAGAGATATTACTTTCCTGATAAAGGTCTATATAGTCAAAGCTATCGGTTTTCCATTAGTCATGTATGGATGTGAGTGTTGGACCATAAAGAAGGCTGTTCAGTTCAGTTCAGTCTCTCAGTCATGTCTGACTCTTTGCGACCCCATGGACTGCAGCACACCAGGCTTCCCTGTCCATCACTAACTCCTGGAGCTTGCTCAAACTCATGTCCATTGAGTCAGTGATGCCATCCAACCATCTCATCCATCCTCTGTCGTCCCCTTCTCCACCTGTCTTCAATCTTTCCTAGCACCAGGGTCTCTTCCAATGAGTCAGTTCTTCACATCAGGTGGCCAAAATAATGGAGCTTCAGCTTCAGCATCAATCCTTCCAATGAATGTTCAGGACTGATTACCTTTAAAGAAGGGTGAGTGCTGAAGAATTGATGCTTTTGAACTGTGGTATTGGAGAAGACTCATGAGAGTCCCTTGGACTGCAAGGAGATCCAACCAGTCCATCCTAAAGGAAATCAACCTTGAATATTCATTAGAAGAACTGATGCTGAAGCTGAAGCTCCATTGGTTTGGCCACCTGATGCGGAGAGCCAACTCATTAGAAAAGACCCTAGTGCTGGGAAAGATTGAAGGCAAGAGGTCAAGGGGATGGCAGAGGATGAGATGGTTGGATGGCATCACCAACTCAATGGACATGAGTTTGAGCAAGCTCTGGGAGAGGGAAAAGGACAAGGAAGCCTGGCTTGCTTCAGTCCATGGGGTTGCAAAGAGTTGGATACAACTGACCGACTGAACAACAACAAAATTACTCAGCTATTAAAGAGAATGAAATAAGGCCATTTGCAGCAACATGGATAGACCTAGAGAGTTCATACTGAGTGAAGTAAGTAGACAGAGAAGGAGAAATATCATATGACATCCCTTATATGTAGAGTCTAAAAAGAAATGATGCTAATGAACTTACTTACAAAACATAAAGAGTCTCAGAAAACAAACTCAGAGTTGCAGGGGAGGAAGGGATAGTTAAGGACTTTGGGAAAGTCATGTGTATACAGTGCTATATTTAAAATGTATAACTAACAAAAACCTATTTTATAGTACATGGAACTCTGCTCAACGTTATGTGCCTGCTTGGATGTGGGGGATTTGGGGGAGAATGGTTATATGTATGGCTGAGTCCTTTCATTGTTCGTCTGAAACAATCACAACATTGTAATCAGCTATACCCCAATACAAAATGTTTTTGGTATTAAAAAAAAATAAATAAAATAAATATTAAATAAGTAGTAGCCCATAGGAACAAGAAATCACAGCAGAGAGCATGCTGAAAAGCATACATGAAAAAGAGAATCACCCAATTCATGATACAAAGTAAAGGAACGTGTGGAGTGATTGTAGATATGGAAACCATAGCACCAAATTAAAAAGCCATTGTTGACTCATGTTCTTTCCATGTTCTGCAGTTGCCACCACTTGTCTATATGAATGAATGTGGCCCCAAACTCAGGGCCCAAGGTTTTATATCTTGTAAGACCATTCTGATTATGACTGGATTGTCATATGACTAGAAATAACCTTGTTGTAACTGGAGCAAAAAATAAATAGGCCGACTTTATATGACTTCATTAAACAGCCTTTCCTTCATTTTTGGTCTGCTTCTCCATCGACAGAATTCAGCTCAAGGATGAAAACCAGCAAATGTTTCCATAGCATGACCACTAACCAGAAGGTATATTTTTAAGGCGTTTGGGAGCGCAGTGATTAGACTCTTTTTCTTTTCAGAAAGAGTAAATCAGCAAGAAAGAAGCTGTCCTGAGTTCTTAGCTACCACCTCTCCTTCATTCCCTTATTTGCTTTTCTATATATCTTACTTATAAATCTTCTCCTGCAGTTATTTCTCATATTTATAACAAACTCAGAACATACCCATTATTCTTACATTTGGAGTAAGCTCCAGAAGAGTACTATACCTGCATAGGATCATCCTCTAAGCAGAAACTTAGAGAAGATGGCTCTAGAATGTTCTAAAACACTGTTGTTTTATTAATGTATTGTGTGTAACAGAGAAAATTGATTAACCTCCAAAGTGTTTTGTGAATTAAAACAAACAAACAAAAAAACCAGAAAGGATAAACTGTACTAGGCTATGATATTGTCACAATTATTTCAAGACTGATCTTAGTGAATAATAACAGTGGGAGATCAGTTTCTAAAAAGGCTTTAAATAAAATCAAACAATATTTTTCAATTCTTTTCAGAAACACTTAAAATTCATTTAAGAAAAAAATATTAAAGATCAACAGGCAGGTAAAGAGGATGGCCTAATTTCTAATATATTCATTGTGAAGAAATGCAGTTTCTAAAACAAGATTGGTAAGATTCGATCTTATAGTAAGAAAGAAAGGAAAGAAGAAGAGGGAAGGAAATAATCTAATAACTCTTTACTTGAAATTCAGTTTGGGTATTAAATACAGTACTAATCGTAAATGTTTACCTTAGTTTGCACTTTTATATGATTCAGTAAAAAAAAAAAAACTATTTCAAAAAAAATGTACCATTTTGCCCCATGCCTCTTCTACCTTGCATAAGCACAATGGAATTACTGTTCATGAAATAAAGAAGATGGACTGGTGGAAAAAACATTGGACAGGCCTAAATTCCTGTCCCAACTTCATTATTTCATGCAACCTTGAGTAAGTAAACTCATTGAACCTCATTTTCTCACTTGAAAATGGAGACAAAAATTACTTGTAAGCTTGTTGTGACTATCAAATGAGATAACTTATGTACAGTACTTAAAAAAAATTGAAGTGTAGCTGATTTACAATATTGTGTTAGTTTCATGTGTACAGCATAGTGATTCAGTATTTTTGCAGGTTAAACTCCATTCCAGGTTATTATAAGATAATGAGTATAATTTCATGTGCTATACAGTATATCTTTCTTGCTTATGTATTTTATATGTAATAGTTGTTTGTATCTATTAATCCCATACCCCTAATTAATCCCTCCTCTGCTTCCCTCTCCCCTTTGGTAACCATGAGTGTGTTACCTAGGCCTGTGAGAGTGAGCATCCTTGTCTTGTTCCTGCATTTAGTGAAAAGGCTTTCAGCTTTTCACCACTGAGTACTATGTTGGCTGTGGGTTTTTAGTAAATGGCCTTTGTGATGTTGCACTTAAGAGTGTAACGAATTTGTGTATCCTTTACTAAAGATACACAATAATAAATAAAGATTTGTTATTAATAATAAATAAAGATTTGTGTATCCTTTACTAGGGCTTCCCTTGTGGCTCAGATGGTAAAGCGTCTGCCTACATTGCAGGAGACCCGGGTTCGAGCCCTGGGTCGGGAAGATCCTCTGGAGAAGGAAATGGCAACCCACTCAAGTGCTCTTGCCTGGAAAATCCCATGGATGGAGGAGCCCAGTAGGCTATAGTCCATGGGGTCACAAAGAGCTGGACACAACTGAGCGACTTCACTTTCACTTTCAAGGCAAACTACTTAATCTGTTTCTCAATTTGCTAACCTATAAAATGCTATATAATAGTACCTACTTCATGAGGCTATTTGTATATTAAATTCATTAAAATATGCAAGTAGTACCTAGAACAATTACTGTCACACAACAGATACTCAAAAGTATTCTAAGAAAAATAAGAATCTGAAAAGATATGTGAATCAGCTGCACCTTTGTCATTAAAAGAAGTGGGTCTTTTCATAATCAAACCACATGATTTATTTACCATTTCAGAAAAATAAAATAAAACCTTGGAAATGTACTTATTTGTCTTAAAATCCATTCACCTATTGCATCTAAGAAGAAAAAAAATCACTAAAACCTTGAAAGCCTGTCTATTTTTTCTGTAGTTTTCTTAAGATACAAAAAAATATAATCAGTATGATTCAGCCTTGAGAGAACATAGCCAAACGTCATATTCCAGGCTTCCATTTCCCTTTGGTGGCTAACATCTGAGTCTGTAATGCTTTATTATAAGAACAAGGAAGCAATAGTTAGGACATTAAGTGAGAAATGTGTCTTCTAACTACCTAGCTGAGAGATTTGAAATAATCTGCTATGCCTGGAAAAGAACAAGAGCGCCTCATGTTCGTGATGAACACAACAGAGCCGTCTTGAGAAATAGTCACAGGTCTGCTCTTCGTCTTACCTTCTTACCTTCTGAACAACTGTGAACTAGATTTCAAAACTGACTGCAGCATCAGCTATTTTTTCTATTGAAAACTCTAATCCTTTTGCATCATTTTGACCCATGGACCAAAACACAGAGCAGCTACCTTCTCAATGGTAGTAAAGGAACAAAGACTTTTTTTTCTTCACAGAAGTGAAGTGAAGTCACTCAGTTGTGTCTGACTCTTTGCGACCCCATGGACTGTAGCCTACCAGGCTCCTCTGTCCATGGGATTTTCCAGGCAAGAATACTGGAGTGGGTTGCCATTTCCTTCTCCAGGTAACCTTCCCGATCCAGGGATTGAACGCAGGTCTCCCGCATTGTAGGCAGACGCTTTATCGTCTGAGCCACCAAAATTGCTTCATTTTCCTAAATAACCTGAATACTAACATACTAATTATGCTTCAGGTATTACTTCTAGTGCCCTTCATAAACTATTTCATTCTCACAGCAACTCTGTGGGTTAAGGCTGATATTAATTCTATTTTACAGCTGAGGAACCTGAGCCTCATAGAGGTTAAGTAATTTGCTCATGAGGATATACTCAGCTAGTGTTAAAGCTAGGATTTTAAATTAAGTAGTCTAGAGCTTCATGAGAGGTCACATTTTTAATCACTTTGCTACATAGTCATTAAACAATTATAATGCTCAAGGTCAAACAGTATTTCATTCCTCTTCAACATTTCCCTCTTTTTCCCATATTTGAATACCTTACCACCATCCCTTCCAACTATATCTAATCAGTCACCAAATCTTTTTAACTTTTTAATCTTTATCTTTTTAAGGAGGTCTATACTCATATATCGGAGAAGGCAAGGGCAACCCACTCCAGTACTCTTGCCTGGAAAATCCCATGGGCGGAGGAACCTGGTGTGCCGCAGTCCAGGGGGTCGCACAGAGTCGGACACGACTGAAGCGACTTAGCAGCAGCAGCATACTCATATATGGGCTTCCCAGGTGGCACCAGTGGTAAAGAATCCACTTGCCAATGCAGGAGACATAAGAGATGTGGGTTCAGTCCCTAGGTCGGGAAGATCCTCTGGAGAAAGGTATGGCAACCAACTCCATTATTCTTGCCTAGAGAATTTCATGGACAGAGGAGCCTGGCAGGTTACAGTCCATAGGGTCACAGAGTTGGACACGACTGAGGTGACTTAGCATGCGCACACATACACATCTGCCCAAGAAAATTTTCCACTTAAATATCCCACATGTACCTTCAGTTCATCATAACTCACCAGTCTCTTAGTCATGTATTTCCTTTTACAGTGAATAACACCATTATCCTCTCATTTGAGAGAAAAAAGAGTAACTTGACAGACATCAGAAGTTAGATAATTTCTGCTCCTTTGAGTATCTACCTGCCAAGCACATTTGTGCTTCGTATACACAGATATACACATGCATACAAACACATACAAATACCACTCCACTCATCTGACCAAATCACTAATGCCTGCTAATTCTCACCTAAACTATCACAAGTGCCTTTTTATTGATTTTCCTACCTGCTTCTGATTTCACTCCACATCACCTCAATCTAATGTCTGTACTGCTGCAGAAGGGCCTTCATGGTGTGAACATTTGCTGTTTTCTTTCTGCTTGCATTTTCATAATAGATTATAAGATAAATTCTAAATACTTTCACGAACAATATAAGACTTCAGAATCTACCTACCCACTCAGATTAATTTTCCAATTAATTTGAGTTTCCTCTGTTTGGAGTATCACTTCTCTGGGACTCCCACAAGCCGTACAAGCTTCACTTGAAATGTTGCTTCCTTCATGAAGATGCCTTGTCTCTTGAAGGCATGTTTAGATACTACTGCTTGCCTTTTGTTTTTTTAATATATCTCTTATTATAACTACTGTATTGCTACTTTGGCTGTTCATATGACTATCTTTTCCACTAGAGTTTTGGAGGCAAATATAAAATTAGAGAAGTTTTTAATTTTCAAAATTAGAAGTTTTTAAATGTGATACACTGATACTGCAGTCATTTCTGAAAATTCAAGAATCTCTAAGAAAGTAAAATTATTTTTATTTTTTCCACAAAGAGGATACCATTATTTTAAAAATATTTTAATTTTTTTCATCTACATATACATGCATACACATACAAACATACATTACATATTTTTTATTTGTCTTAGAATATTCATGGTTTGGTTTGTTTTTTCCCTACCAGTCTAGCACAGGGCTCACAGCTAGCATATACAAAATAGTCAACAGATATTTATTGAGTAAATGAATGATTCTAAATCTATGCCCTTTTCCTTCATTTCCCCAACTACTGTCTTATAATCATTCTGAGATACTCTAACTAAATCTTCAATTGGATTCATTGTCTCCAGTTTCTTTTCCCTTGAATTCATCCTCCATATTGCTGCCATGGTTATAATGTAAAATAAAAATCTTGCCCCATTACTGCCATATTTATGAATCCTTTGATGGCTTTTATTTCCCATGAAAGAAAAAGTAATTCTTTATCAATCAAAACTCCACAATTTAGTCCTAATCTACTTTCCTGATCCTTCTTCTGTTATTTCTACTTCCTATATTGGCATCAATCTAAATCATACTAGACCCACAGCTCTAAAAGACAGGACATGGGGTCTCACTCTTGTGCCTCAACTCAGGCACTTCTGTCCTTCCCTAGTCTTCCTCATCAGGCAAATATTTGATTCATCCTTCAAAGACAATCTTTTTTTTTTTTTTTTAAAAGCTCTTCTGTGAAGTCTTCTTCAATGCTACCTCCATTTTTATAGCCAAATAATGTGATCTTTCAGTTGTTTCCAGAGAAGTAGTTCCCAGAACTAAAAATACAAAACTGCATTCTCTGACCTCCACTCATGCACTCATGGAGGTTCAGATTTGCTAAGTCTGGAGTGGAGACAAGAATCCATTGTTTCAGAAACACACTACATCCCAAACCAAACAATGTGATTTCAGGGACAAACTAAACTCTGGGTTGCTAAGTGCTAAATATTATTCTTAAAGCATGACTCACAATCATGTTAGAAACAGAAGCAGAGCATGTTGGGATCCATGCTTTCATGTATAAGCAAAATCAATCATTGATTTTAATAGGTTTTAGCAGGGTGTGAGTCCTTGGTAAATGAAATCCAGACTCTTATTTCAAACTGTTCAAAATACCAGAGAAAAGAGGGATTGAAAACAAAGTGAAGCAAAGGTATACAACTATTAAATATTAAAAAAAAAAAAAAAAAGAAAAAGGAAAGGACATGAAGCCACACAAAAGTGAGGAGATGAAGAAGCACAATGAAACTAGTTATAAGAAAATATGGTCCAAGGAACCATCAAAGGCCTTGGCTCATTTAAATCCTAGAATGGCATTACTGGCTCTAACAGGTCACTTAGCACAAAATTCTTGAGATTTTCCTCATTCACAAAGACACGCAGCTCCTTTTGAAGACTTCAGTTCAAAACAACTCTACGTAAAACCTGCCTGCCTTCTCTCTTGGATACAATATACTTATTCACTAAGCAAGTACCCAGAGAGGAAAAGTAGCTTTAAAGATAGAAGGGCTGTTAGAAGATCTAGATCACACTTCTTAACCTTTTTTACAACACACTGCACATGGAAAATTATGATTGTCTGGCACACTGAGATAAAAAGAAGAGACTATCTACTAGGAACTCAGTGTTTGGCAAGGAGGTCATGCTGCTGCAGGCAACACTTGGTCACAGAGATCAAGATCTCCCATGTAACCTCTCTCTCTGTAACTCACTTGAGAATATATACTAGATAAACCAGTGGATCATAGAAATGAGGGAAAAAAATCAAGTCTCAAAGGGTGGCTTAACACCAGAGAAGTTCACAAAGTTACCTAGTGGGAGAGTGAGGACTGGATTTTCACAGGCCTCATATGAACAGTAATTCTAATCTGTATGCCATTCAGAATTCACCAATTCTGAGCACTGATGGTGTTATTTTAAATGATATACCAATTCACTGAGGCCTCCGGCATTAGCAAGAGAAAAGAAAATGACAAGACAACCATGTCTCTCACAAATATCTGTACCATTTTTATACTGTATTTAAATGCTATTTGAAAAAATAAAAGAAATTTATTCATAATTCTCTAAATTAACTGAAAAGTTGCTAGATAAAATACTAATGACACTTTCTAAATGGATGGCAGAGGCTGCAGAAGAGCAGGAGTGTGAGTGTAGGGAAGGAGGTGGGAATGGAAGCAGCTGGGTGCCCTGGGGGAACCTATATGCACAGGCCGTCTAGAGCTGTGCATCTGCCCAGAGCAGAGAGCTCCATCGACAACCGTCCAGTCTAAGAGTCATGCTCAGGAAAAGCCATTCGCAAGGAAGGGTTCACATGAAGCAAGTGAGTGAATAACCATTCACAGAGTTAAGCAGGAAAGAAAACTGTCTAGAAGAGCTTGGGGTTGGGTGGAGGGGGTGGTGGTGGGGGGGCGGTGGGAGGGCGAGGACTCCTGAGAATCTGTAGCTACTGGAAGGTTAAGAGATGGGTTTAGGATCAAAATTTACACTGTTTACCTGGTAAAGAATATCATAAGCTAAAAAATTTCATTTCTGGACCAGTTTAAACGGGACCCAGGTCTGAAATGTCTTCATACCTATTGTGGAAAGCAACACAAATCCTCCTTGGAGGAATGAATTTTAAAAGTTCAAAAGGTTGTGGTTTATTGTAAATAGAAGTTCATGTTAAAAGAAACATAACAAGACACATGAGAAACTAAGGCACCATAAACTAGTGTCACATAAATTATAAAGAACAGGAACTTGGATATTAAAAATGCACAAATACAAGGAATATATTAGAAAATAAATTAAGTATATTTATACATTTAAAGATGGGCTTCCCTGGTGGCTCAAGAAGTTTTAAGATGGGGGAGGGAGGTTAAAAATATGACTAATCAGCAAGAGATTTAGGCAGAATTAGAGGAAGTGATCTCCCAGAAATAAAAAATATGATAATTAAAAGTAAATATTCAATGTTAAACAGCAGACAGTTACAATGGAGGAGACAACTAATGGAAGATTTTTATGTAAAATGAGAAATTACATAGAATAAAACAATCAAGATAAAAAGGTAAAAAAAAATTTTTTTAATTAATTGAAGACAGAAGGAGAATAAAGTCCAAAACATATACAGTCAGAATTTCAGAACCAGGAAAATTTAACCAAAAGAAAGTATTATAACTATAATAAATATCAGACAAAGTATTTTTTAAAGAAAAAATATCACCAATAAAGAAGGGAAGTCAATAAATATAACAGGACATAATCAAAAGGATACCACATTGTAAACTTACATTGTTTACTATCATAGCCTCAAAATAACTATAAAGAGAAAGTGACATGCCCATCAACATTGTGGGAAATTTCTAACTCATATCTCTTGGTCATTAATACTTAAAGTAGATAAGAAAGCCAATAAGATTGCAACCAGTAGATGAATAAGTCCTATGGATCTAAAGCACAGTATACTGAACTGAACTGAACTGAATACTGAATTTAGACAACAATATTGTATTATAAACACCAAACTTGCTAAGAGACTAGATCTTAATTATTCCTATCACAAAGAAAGAAGTGATAATATGTAATATGATAAAGGTGCTAATATCACTACAATGACAATCAAATTATATAAATGAATCAAATAACATATTGTACACCTTTAACCTACACAATGTTATATGTCAAATACATTTAAAAAAAAATACCAGTAAGAATGTAGATAATTTGAACAATAAAATTAGCAAATTTTATTTCATTTATGACATTACTTTGCCAACAAAGGTCCATCTAGTCAAGGCTATGGTTTTTCCTGTGGTCATGTATGGATGTGAGAGTTGGACTGTAAAGAAAGCTGAGTGCTGAAGAGTTGATGCTTTTGAACTGTGGTGTTGGAGAAGACTCTTGAGAGTCCCTTGGACTGCAAGGAGATCCAACCAGTCCATTCTGAAGGAGATCAGCCCTGGGTGTTCTTTGGAAGGAATGATGCTAAAGCTGAAACTCCAGTACTTTGGCCACCTCATGTGAAGAGTTGACTCATTGGAAAAGACTCAGATGCTGGGAGGGATTGGCGGCAGGAGGAGAAGGATGAGATGGCTGGATGGCATCACCGACTCAATGGACGTGAGTTTGAGTGAACTCTGGGAGTTGGTGATGGACAGGGAGGCCTGGCATGCTACAATTCATGGGGTTGCAAAGAGTCGGACATGACTGAGCGACTGAACTGAACTGAAGTGATGTATACAGAAGCTTGTGTTCACTAATTGGAAAATATACATTATTTTTAAGCAAACACAGAACATTTACAAAAATTGACTGTATCTCAAATTTTCTAAAGATATCATACAGAACACATTTTTTTTTAATCATAATATAACTACACTAAAAATTATGGCAGGTGTTCTGATTTTTCTAGCTGTCCTGGACATAAGAGTTGGATGTCATTTCCAGCCTCTGGTAAATTTAGAAGGCTTGGCTATATCTTATGGACTGTGAGCAAAAGTGCTACATGAGGACTTCCCTGGTGGTCCAGAGGCAAAGACCCCTTGCTCCCAATGCAGGGGGCCTGGATTCGATCCCTAGTCAAGGAACTAGATACCACCTGTTGCAACTAAAAGTTTTCCCACATGCCACAACTAAGACCCAGCACAGCCAAATAAATAAGTATATATATATATATATATATATATATATATATATATATATATATATTTAGCATTGCCTGTACTGTCAGGCCTGAACACATGAACATCCTGTGCAATTCCACAGCCCTGCTTCCTCTTCTTCAAAAACATATGGAGCTGTACGTTGAGAAAGCTGGCAGCATAAAAGGGAAGAAGCTTATTCTCTGTGTCTTATAAGGAAACATTTTGGTTGGACTTCAAATGAACAGGGAATGAACTTGTATTGTGCTAAGCCCTGTGAGATCTGGAATTATTTGTTGCTGCTGATAGCTTATTATGAGGACACAGAAATTAAAAATAAAATAAGAGCTTAAAATAGTTATCTCTGCTTGCAAACTTTTAAACACAATTTTGGTAATTCAAGAGTTGAGGAGAGTATAGTAAAAAAAAAAAAAATAAGATACTGGAATTAGAAAATAAATAAATCCCCAAAAGTTGGAAGAGTAAAATAATATAGAAAATAAGAAAATAGAAACAAACATATAACAGAGGAAAAACAAAATGAAATGCTGACCTTTGAAAAGACTAATTAAACTAACCAACCTCCAGAAAGGTTAATCCATGGCAAAAGAGGTAAAGTAAAAACTAACAATGTTACGAATGAAAAGGGGGAACACTGTAGATATAGATATGAGACACTGTTTTATTTCTGGACTAACTTTTCAGGGTGTTTGTATAATAATATAATAAACAGCATTGGAAAATATAATGTCTCCTTCTGGAGTAAAGAGCATTCATATTTACTGAGCAGTGTAAAAGATTCAGGCTCTCTAAGCTTAGGGATCCTCTTCCATAATGTATCCAGTGCATACTCATGCATTCATCTGAGTTTCTGAGCCCATCCATGTTGCCCCAAGGGACTTGGAGACAGGAGAACAGATGTGAATATGAAGCTCATGCTGCTTGCTGTGCCTTAAGTAAAGTCTTTTAACTCTGATTCAGGAGTTCACGTCTTCTGCTAGCATTCATGAAACAGTGGTAAGCTAACTTACTAGTTTGAAAGCATGTTGATATCCCAGAACTCCCAGTTCTTGACATTGACAAAAAGCTTTTAATACGTACGTGGAAGATCCAAGATGAGTTAAGAGTTTCTTAAAGAAGAAAAACAAAGAGGATACTTCTTTCCCTGCCAGATATAGATTCATTATGTTAGGTAGTTAGAATAGGAAAAAGGAGTCCAAAATGTAGGTGGCTAAAAGAAAGGAAAAAGCCCACAAAAATGGAACAAAAGAAAATCCGAGGACCAGAGTGAGAACCTCAGGTGAAACAAACAGCCCTCCTGGGTAGCCCAATTTACACAGGGCAGGCTCAGGGGGAGGAGAAAAACCACATAAAAAGAGGAGCAAGATGGAGCTTCCTTCTTTTTTGGGGTCAGCCCACCCTCATCCCTTGAGGATGTACTATATTTTGCTTGCCAAATAAAACTGAGCTGTAACACTGATCTGCCATTTCAAATATTTGCTGTGGTGAGACAGAACCAAGGAAATTACACACCCCCCTTGACATATCTGGTGTCTTTATGTGGATCTAACCTGGCTGAAGCAACCTCAGCTCAGCCCCAGTGAGGCAGAGACCAATCACAGCAGAAGCACAGCTCGGTGAAAGCTTACGCTGTGGAAGCTGAAGGCAAAGGAAACCCAGCACAATGAAAGTGATGAGAAGCCCAGCGAGCTGGAAACTGGGACAGCAAAAACGAACTCGGCAGAAAGCTCACATAGCTCAGTCTCAGATTCCAGAAGACCTCCACTTTACGTAGGAGGTCCTCACCCCTGTGGCTGGAAGGACATACGGCTAACAAAATCTTAATTCCTTTACAATCTCTTATTTTTTGTTTCCTGCAACCCCCTGCAAATAGTAGTGGGTGCAACTGAGGGACTCCGGCAGGGGCTACTCTCCAGTGTGTGCTGAAGACTCCACTATCTGCTGTGCCTTAGTAACTGCTACCCAAGTGGGTGAGGGTTCTTACGTCCTTAATCTTCATTCTGCCAAGCATCAGGACAATGAAAACTGTGGGCACAGGTTAGGCATTTAACAGTTTTTCTGATAGGTTATGAAGGGGGTTTCTTGGCATGTTTTTCCCACTGCTTTTTCCTCCCGTCCTTCAGCTCCTCTCTCCATCTATGCCACTATTTACAAAGTATTGGGCAGGTCATCATCTTTCCATTTCTTAAAGGTGTGCTTGAAACTGTTTACCTAAGATTGGGACTCAAACCCACGTGGCAGGGACTCTGTGCTGTGCTTAGTCATTCAGTCATGTCTGACCGGGACTTGAACCTGGCCAAAACATACAGTGCCTGGTTTTAGGACCTAATGAAGCTCAGGTTCTTGATGTCTCATTGCATAAAAAGAATTCAGTGAGAGAGACAGTGATAAGTAAGAGATAGATTTGTTTGGATTCAGAAAGAAGCACACTCCACAGGGTGCAGCATGAAATGTGGCTGTGGTTAGGTTTTTATGGGCTGGGTAAAAGGAAGGATATACCCATTTGAATGTAGAGTTCCAAAGGATAGCAAGGAGAGATAAGAAAGCCTTCCTCAGTGATCAATGCAAAGAAAGAGAGGAAAACAATAGAATTGGCAAAGATAAGAGATCTCTTCAAGAAAATTAGAGATACCAAGGGAACTTTTCATGCAAAGTGAGGAAAGTGAAGTTGCTCAGTCGTGTCCGACTCTTTGCTACCCCGTGGAATATAGCCCACCAGGCTCCTCTGTCCATGGGATTTTCCAGGCAAGAATACTGGAGTGGGTTGCCATTTCCTTCTCCAGGGGATCTTCCCAACCCAGGTATCAAACCCAGGTCTCTCACATTGCAGGCAGGTGCTTTAACCTCTGAGCCACCAGGGAAGCCCAACAAAGATGCCATCACACAAAGATGGATACAATAAAGGACAGAAATGGTATGGACCTAAACAGAAGCAGAAGATATTAAGAAAATGTGGCAAGAATACACAGAAGAACTATACAAAAAAGATCTTCATGACCCAGATAATCATGATGGTGTGATCACTCATCTAGAGCCAGACATCCAGGAATGCAAAGTCAAGTGGGCCTCAGGAAGCATCACTACAAACAAAGCTAGTGGAGGTGATGGAATTCCAGTTGAGCTATTTCAAATCCTAAAAGATGATGCTGTTAAAGTGCTGCACTCAATATGCCAGGACATTTGGAAAACTCAGCAGTGTCCACAGGACTGGAAAAGTCAGTCTTCACTCCAATCCCAAACAAAGGCAATGCCAAAGAATGCTCAAGCTACTACACAATTGCACTCATCTCACATGCTAGCAAAGTAATGCTCAAACTTCTCCAACTAGACTTCAACTGTACGTGAACCATGAATTCCAGATGTTCAAGTTTAGATTTAGAAAAGGCAGAGGAATCAGAGATCAAATTGCCAACATCTGTTGAATCACCAAAAAAGCAAGAGAGTTCCAGAAAAACATCTACTTCTGCTTTACTGACCATGCCAAAGCCTTTGACTGTGTGGATCACAACACATTGTGCACAATTCTGAAAGAGACTGGAATACTAGACCACCTGACCTGTCTCCTGAGAAATCTGTATGCAGGTCAAGAAGCAACAGTTAGAACTGGACATGGAACAACAGACTGGTTCCAAATCAGGAAAGGAGTACATCAAGGCTGTATATTGTCATCCTGATTATTTAACTTATATGCAGAGGTCATCATGTTGGGCTGGAAGAAGCACAAGCTGGAATCAAGATTGCTGGGAGAAATATCAATAACCTCGGATATGCAGATGACACCACCCTTATGGCAGAAAGTGAAGAAGAACTAAAGAGCTTATTGATGAAAGTGAAAGAAGAGAGTGAAAAGGTTAGCTTGAAACTCAACATTCAGAAAATTAAGATCATGGCATCTGGTCCCATCACTTCATGCAAATAGATGGGGAAACAATGGAAACAGTGTCAGACTTAATTTTCTTGGGCTCCAAAATCACTGCAGATGGTGACTGCAGCCATGAAATTAAAAGATGCTTGTCCTTGGAAGAAAAGTTATGACCAACCTAGACAGCGTACTAAAAAGCAGAGACATTACTTTGCCAGCAAAGTTCCAACAAGTCAAAGCTATGGTTTTTCCAGTAGTCATGTATGGGTGTGAGACTTGGGCTATAAAAAAAGCTGAGCACCAAAGAACTGATGCTTTTGAACTGTGGTGTTGGAGAAGACTCTTGAGAGTCCCTTGCACAACAAGGAGATTCAACCAGTCCATCCTAAAGGAGATCAGTCCTGAATGTTCATTGGAAGGACTGATGCTGAAGCATATCTGCAGTTCTAAAGAACTGACTCATTTGAAAAGACCCTGATGCTGGGAAAGATTGAAGGCGAGAGGAGAAGAGGACAGAGGATGAGATGGTTGGATGGCATCACCGACTCAATGGACATGAGTTTGGATAGGCTCTAGGAGTTGGTGATGGACAGGGAGGCCTGTAGTGCTGCAGTCCATGGGGTCGCAAAGAGTCGGACAGGACTGAGCAACTGAACTGAACTGAATTTCATATGCTAATGAGTGAGAGGATCATTCCAACAATTGGGGAACCAACCACCTACTCTTTTGATAGTGCCTTGGAACTGTCATTGCGTTTTTGGGTGTGTCATTTAGCTTGCAAATTGAGGATCAAGGTTTAGTTGAATTTGACTTGTTTGCCATCTTGGACCCATTTGATTTTAATCCATTTATGTTATGCCCTTGGGCTATGTCATTCTTTAAAATTTGTGCCCTGTTCCCTTCCCTCCTGTTTCATGCTTTTTCCCTGAGTCCCTTCCTGGACCACAAAGTTGCCTCTAAATCTTCTGGAGGGACAACCAGAAAATAGTTGGCTCTTGGCAGGAAGATAACTGTATAATATTCAATTCCTCTAGAGATTCAGGCCTTCATCTTCCATGTTTCGTACAACATATGCAAGAACAGCATCTCTCAGTGAACCCGCTAGGGTGGGCAACAGGCGCACAATGCCTGCTAGAAGTCCATCAGTTGGTGGCATCCCTTCAAGGGCAGTTGGGCTTCCAGGGATAATGTTTGCCACTTTGGGAGTTAGCCCTGCAGCCTCTTTGGGCCCAAACACTTACCACCCTTCTCCTAAAGTTATACCCCAGGATCAGATCTCCACTCCACTTTTATGGAACATCTGGTCTGTTGCCTCTTATCAATTTGTTCTTAAGCCAGTTACTAAGTCCTACAACCAGGACCCTGCCCCCTTGTAGGCAACATCACTCCACCTAGCTTATTAATAAAATACTCTTAATGCTCCTAACAGGACCAGATACCCACTGCTTTGTCACTACTTCTATTATTACCTAAAGAGGGTCTATTACAATGAAATGTTTACCATTGGAAACATCCTAAACTACTCTTATAGAGGACTAGGGGAGGAAATCAGTGACTTATAATCCCTTAGAGCAGTAAGAGGATAAGGCTTATGACTGCTTCACTGGGTTCCCAGTCTTAGGGCACAGGCTTGAATTGCTGTACATCATGATATCTATTCCCATCCACAGTGGACAAACTGGCAATGAGTTAAGATTACATCCCCTTAATCCTACCCAGCACTGGTCAGGCTGGAGACCTTGGGGATGCCCAACTCCAGCCTGGGTTCCCAGGAGGTCAACCTGCCTTGACCTGCCTAGGGATCTGGTCCTCAGGAGGTTGTCATCAACCTCAGCAGGCTCAGGATCCCTAAGCCTGCTCAGGGATCCACCAGCCCAGGGTGCCAGGAGATTGACATGCCTCTACTTGCCCAGGGACCCAATTTTTGGGAAGCCAACATGCCTCGACCTGCCTGGGGATTCGATCTCCAGGAGGTTGTCACACCTCAACCTGTCTGGGGATCTGCACCCTGACCTGGGGATGCCTGGCTCTCAGGTTGCAACAGTACTGGGTAGGATAAGCTTCAGAAAGACTTACCCCTAAGGCAGTCCACCCATAGAAATAGAAGGAAGCCTATCACTTGTGGGACAGTGCATGGTCTCAGCAATAATTCAGGAGTCCAATCAGAACCCCAATGCCCTTCTGGAAAGTCTAAAAGAGGCCCTCCTTAAGTCTTACCAGTCTGGACTTAAGACTCTTACGAGGGACAGGTGACTTTAAAGGACAAATTCCTATCCCAGTGTACACCAGACATCAGGATAGTTACAACAGTTACAGCAGCAGGACCCTGTTGCCTTTTTAGATGAGATGGTCTGAACAGCCATCAGTAACTTTTATAACAGAGAATAGGAGAGGAAGGCAAGGCCCAGGAAAGGGAGAAAAGGAAAGATAAACACATGCCCAGATGCCGGCCACCCTCCAGGGAAGCCCTGTGGCAAACCACAAGTCCTTGAGGACAAGGCACGAGGCAAATGCCTAATCTGTAGACAGGGGGGACATTGGGCCAGTTCAGTTCAGTCGCTCAGTCGTGTCCGACTCTTTGCGACCCCAAGGACTGCAGCATGATAGGCTTCCCTGTCCATCATCAACTCCCAGAGGTTGCTCAAACTCATGTCCATCGAGTCGGTGATGATCCAACCATCTCATCCTCTGTTGTCGCCTTCTCCTCCTCCGGCCTTCAATCTTTCCCAGAATCAGAGTCTTTTCCAATGAGTCACCTCTTTGCATCAGATGGCCAAAGTATTGCATTCTCAGCTTCAGCATCAGTCCTTCCAATGAATATTCAGGACTGATTTCCTTTAGGATGGACGGGTTGGATCTCTTTGCAGTTCAAGGCACTCTCAAGAGTCTTCTCCAACACCACAGTTCAAAAGCATCAATTCTTTGGCACTCAGCTTTCTTTATAGTCCAACTCTCACATCCATACATGACTTCTGGAAAAACCATAGCTTTGACTAGTTGGACCTTTGTTGGCAAAGTAATGTCTCTGCTTTTTAGTACGCTGTCTAGGCTGGTCATAACTTTTTTTCCAAGGAGCAAGTGTCTTTTAATTTCGTGGCTGCAGTCACCATCTGCAGTGATTTTGGAGCCCAAGAAAATAAAGTCTGTCACTGTTTCCATTGTTTCTGCATTTATTTGCCATGAAGTGATGGGACTGGATGCTATGATCTTCACGTTTTGAATGTTGAGTTTTAAGACAGCCTTTTCACTCTCCTCTTTCACTTTCATCAAGAGGCTCTTTAATTCCTCTTCACTTTCTGCCATAAGGGTGGTGTCATCTATGTATCTGAGGTTATTGATATTTCTCCCGGCAATCTTGATTCCAGGTTGGGCTTCATCCAGCCTGGCATTTTGCATGATGAATTCTACATATAAGTTAAATAATCAGGGTGACAATATACAGCCTTGATGTACAAATGCCATCAATGGGAACACTGGGCAGTACTCTGCCCTCGGGACCCAAGAGCCTCAAGGTCAAGCGCCAAGCCTTCCCTCATGATGTTTCAACATGTCTGAAGCAGCCCCCTCCAGCCAGCCCATCTGTCACAGATCACCATCACAGGGCTGGAGCCAAGGGTGCAAGTGGATGTGGCAGGTAGGTCCGAGAATTTCTTGGTTGACACAGGGCTACCTACTCTGTCCTGACCTCCTACTCTGGAGCCTTTTCCTCCAAAACCTGTGCCATCTTGGGTGCTACAGGAAAAACAATCACAGAAAAATTCACCTAAGCACTTCTTTTTGCTTGACTGACAAATATTTTCCCACTAGTTTCTGGTGGTCCCTAAGTGTCCTACTCCCTTATTGGAAAGAGGTCTTTCCCTGCCTTCAGAATCTTGTAGCTATTGCAGTCCTGATAAAAGATGCTTTAAAAACCTCTCTTGGTGACAAATAACTATTTTTACCAGCCACCAAGTGAAACAACTCCTGAATGGGAGAGGCCATTTATGGATGCCTGATCAAAGGATCCTCAGATATCAAGCAGTGCTGATGGAAAACCCAGGCCTGACTCTATCCCCTTGTGAGGTTCTTAACTCAGCTACCCTTCTGCCTACCCCCGAGGGCTCTCGCCCCTTTCACTCTTGCCTAGAAATCTTGGACCACTGGAAAAAAAACCCCAAGAGGGATTGTCAGAAGATCCTCTGACCAATCTTGAGGAAATCTGGTACACCGATGGAAGCAGCTTTGTCTTGGATTGAAAAAGAAGAGCCGAATATATAGTAGTCTCCAATTTTGAGACCACAGAAGCTAAACCTTTGCTACCAGGTACTTCAACCCAATCGGCTGAGCTCATAGCCCTGACTCCAGCTTTAGAGCTGGGAAAAGGAAAAAGAGTAGCCATTTACACTGACTCCAAGTATGCCTTTCTGGTGCTACATGCACATGTTGATACTTGGAAAGAAAGAGGCCACTTGACCACCCGAGGATCCCCAATCAAGTATGGTGATCAAATCCTTAGACTCTTGGATGCAGTCCATTGGCCCGCTGAGGTTTCAGTCTCCTGCTGTAAAGGACACCAAAAAGGGAGCATGGAAGTGGCACAAGGGAACCAAGCAGATGATCAGGCAGCTAAGAGAGCAGCATTACAGAACAGTGACCTAATAGGGGTTGCCACCTTAGTTCTACAGACTGATTTGCCAGAAAACTCCTTCATATACTGAGGGTGAGACTCTTAAATCTAATCATGAGAGCTTTCAAGAAGATCATATGGGGTGGTTCCCAAAGGAGGGACTCCTTTTTCTGCCTGGGAACCTCCAATGGAAGTTGGTTAACTCCTTACACACCACCACTCATTTAGGGGAGAAGGCCCTCCAAAGATGACTAGAAAGTTCCTTCAGAGGGACAGGCCTCCAAACAACTGTAAGGCAAGTGGTCTCCTCTTGTCCCACTTGCCAATTAAACAACCCTCACGGAGCTCAAAGACTCCAGCTGGCCCAGCCTGTCCAAAGACGTGGGGCCAACTCAGGAGAGGACTGGCAGATGGACTTCACCCAGATGCCAGTTTCTCAAGGGTATAAATACCTATTATTCATGATAGTATCTTTCACAGGATGGATTGAAGGCTTTCCCACCCGCACTGAGAAGGCCAAGGAGGTGGTAAAAACACTAATCATTGTGAGATTTGGTCTGCCCAGCTCATTACAAAATGACAATGGGACATCATTTACTTCTAAGGTCACCCAAGTGGTCTCTAAAGCATTGGGCATTACTTATTACCTCCATTGGGCCTGGAGGCCTCAGTCTTCAGGAAAAGCTGAAAGAGCCAACCAATTCTTAAAATCAGTGATAAAAAAGATAACCCAGGAGAGACTTCCCTTGGATGGAAGGAGGCTTTATCAATAGCTCTCTTCCACAACTGTATTGCCCCTAAGAAACAGGTTGGTCTTAGCCCTTGTGAGATGCTATATGGGAGACCTTTCATTTATGTCAAAGACCTCTTCCTACATACAGAGGTTCATACTCTTCAGTCTTACACCATGGCCGTTGGGCAATTCCAACAAGAAATATGCTTGTGGGGTGTCAACCGGGACCCAAAAGATTCTAAAGAGCCACCACTATATGCTCCAGGGACTCAAGTCCTAATTAAAGTCTGGAAACATGGGTCCCCAAAGGCTTACCTCCAGCCCACATGGAAGGGTTCCTACCCCCACAGCAGTAAAGGTACTAGGGCACGACTCTTGGATTCACCACTCATGAGTCAAGCTGTGGAAGACAACAGAAGTGGACACTCAAAATACACCTTGAGCCCCTGGGAGATCTCAGATACTATTCAGGACTACAAATGAGTGCCATTCTAGGGAACACCCCCAAAATTAAGTTTCTGGGGATAAGATTTCTCAGGATAGCTCTAAAGAGGCAACACAGCTTGGCAGGGGTTGTACTAGACAGGTGATAGATTTCCTGATCCCTGAACAAGGAGGGACTTGAGCCATCTTGAATGAGATGTGTTGTTTCTAGATAAATACCTCCAGCTAAATTAAAGTCTCACAGTCCTGAAGAAAAACATTCAGATCCTATGGGATCTCAAAAAACGAGCTAGAGAGTCCTCAGGGTGGCTATAATCTCTCTTTGGGGGATCCTTGTCCTGCTAAGGTGGGATTTGGGGTTGGCATATGGATGTGAGAGTTGGACTATGAAGAAGGCTGAGCGCTGAAGAACTGATGCTTTTGAACTGTGGTGTTGGAGAAGACTCTCAAGAGTCCCTTGGACTGCAAGGAGATCCAACCAGTCCATCCTGAAGGAGATCAGCCCTGGGATTTCTTTGGAGGGAATGATGCTAAAGCTGAAACTCCAGTACTTTGGCCACCTCATGCGAAGAGTTGACTCATTGGAAAAGACTCTGATGCTGGGAGGGATTGGTGGCAAGAGGAGAAGGGGATGACAGAGGATGAGATGGCTGGATGGCATCACTGACTCGATGGACGTGAGTCTCAGTGAACTCTGGGAGTTGGTGATGGACAGGGAGGCCTGGTGTGCTGCAATTCATGGGGCAGAGTCGGACACGACTGAGCGACTGATCTGATCTGATCTGAATGCTCCTATTAATTCCTATTATCACCATATTGATGCTGCTTATGATTGCTTCATGTATTATCAATTGTCTAACCCATTTTGTCTCTGCCCAGGTCACCAAACTGCAACATGCAGTGCCAGTTCAACAAGGATGTATAAAACTACACCTGACCGTGGAAAAATCTCACTCACCCTTAGATGGACACCGCTGTAAGAACTCTGAGGCCTGAGACTAGCAAGAGGGGGAGGCCCAATGCCCCTCACCCTCCCAGCTCAGCAGGAAGTAGCCAGAGAGACCTCAGTGCCCCTATTCCAAAAGAATTGGGTCTCCCATTTCTTAAGGGGGGAATGTTAGGTGGTTAGAATAGGAAAAAGGAGTCCAAAACGGCAGTGGCTAAAAGACAAAAAAAGGAAAAAGCCCACAAAAATGGAACAAAAGAAAATCCGAGGACCAGAGTGAGAACTCAGGTGAAACAAACAGCCCTCCTGGCTGGCCCAATTTACACAGGGCAGGCTCAGGGGGAGGAGACAAAACATAAAATGAGGAGCCAGGATTGAGGCCCCTTCTTTTTTGGGTCAGCCCACTCTCATGCCTCAAGGATTTACTATACTTTGCTTGCCAAAAAAAACTGAACTGTAACAGTGCTCCATCATTTCAAACCTTTGTTGTGGTGAGGCAGAACTGAGGAAATTACACACTCTCCCAACAATTAAAAAGTTATAAAATTGAAGAGAGTATGATATGGAAACAGACTAATAGGCCAGTGAAACATGACAGATGTCACAGAAACAGGCAAGCATATATAGAAACTTAATACTGATTCAGTCATAATCTACTTGTGAGATACAGAAATCCACACTCAGAGATCCCTCAATAGAGAAGGTAGAAAGGGTCTTTCTAGCCCTTGCTTGCATCAGTTCATTGGTCAGCTAATCAGTCCCTGCATAAAAGGATGAAAAATTTAAAAAGAAAAACACCTAACATTAATAACATTTTATAATTTTTATGGTATAAAAGTGGCTTAACATTTAAGCCAAAAAAAAACAAAAAACAAATAAAAAGAGGGCAGAAAGTATGCTAGAGAGCAAATATTTTAAGTACAAATGTAGTATCTTCTAGATAAAAAGGAGTTTTGTGTATATGTATACATTCATAGATTTCTTTTGTAAAAGTACAAGATGCAATAGTTCCCTTCACAAACATTCTCCTCTGTGTTGATGGTATGGTTTGATAAAAAACAAACAAACAAACAAAAAAACAGGGAGAGCTTCTGATCTTTCCTACGTACAGTCAGAAGGAATTGATGAAAGTATCGTCTCAAAAGAAGACATTTTCCAAGTCAAATAGCAAATGGTAGATGAATTCAGTCGGTCATCCTTCTACAGGCACATTTGCAACCAAGTCATTTGGGTGCTCTCAAAAAGAAAATTGCTCATAAAATTGAGGTATTCTGGAGGAAAGAAAGGATAGTTCCTTTACTTAATCCATAAATATTAAACATTTTCTTTATCCACTTGGTTTTCTCCAATTCTTATGGAAGCTGTTCCAAAATCCTTCTCTTTCTTCCCTTTCATGCACCCTAAGCCCACAATTATTATCTTATCATATTCCTTCCCTCTTCTTATCACTACCCAAAATTCCTTCCTTTTTAAGCTGGCCTTTCAGGAGATTTTCTTGAGCCACTTATCCCCTTTTAAATGTAAGTCAATGAACATTTATTTCTGCTTTATTGACTATGTCAAAGCCTTTGACTGTGTGGATCTCAACAAACTGTGGGAAATTCTTCAAGAAATGGGAATACAGACCACCTTACCTGCCTCCTGAGAAACCTGTATGCAGGTCAAGAAGCAACAGTTAGAACTGGACATGGAACAACAGACTGGTTCCACATAGGAAAAGGAGTACGTCAAGGCTGTATATTGTCACCCTGCTCATTTAACCTCTATGCAGAGTACATCATGAGAAATGCCGGGCTGGATGAAGCACAAGCTGGAATCAAGATTGCTGGGAGAAATATCAATAACCTCAGATATGCAGATGACACCACACTTTTGGCAGAAAGTGAAGAACTAAAGAGCCTCTTGATGAAAGTGAAAGAGGAGACTAAAAAAGTTGGCTTAAAGCTCAACATTCAGAAAATGAAGATCATGGCATCCGGTCCAATCACTTCATGGCAAATAGATGGGGAAACAGTGGAAACAGAGACAGACTTTATTTTCTTGGGCTCCAAAATCACTGCAGATGGTGACTGCAGCCATAAAATTAAAAGACACTTGCTCCTTGGAAGAAAAGCTATGACCAACCTAGGCAGCATATTAAAAAGCAAAAACATTATTTTGCCAACAAAGGTCCATCCAGTCAAAAGCTATGGGTTTTCCAGTAGTCATATACGGATGTGAGAGTTGGACCATAAAGAAAGCTGAGCACTGAAGAATTGACGCTTTTGCACTGTGGTGTTGGAGAAGAGTCTCGAGAGCCCCTTGGACTGCAAGGAGATCAAACTAGTCAGTCCTACAGGAAATCAGTCCTGAATATTTGTTGGAAGGACTGATGCTGAAGCTTAAGCTCCAATACTTTGGCCACCTGATGCAAAGAACTGACTCATTGGAAAAGACCTTGATGCTGGGAAAGACTGAAGAAGGGAGGAGAAGGGGACGACAGAGGATGAGATGGTTGGATGGCATCAGTGACTCAATGAACATGAGTTTCAGCAAGCTCTGGGAGTTGGTGATGGGCAGGGAAGCCTGGCATGCTGCAGTCCATGGGGTCACAAAAAGTCAGACACCGCTGAGTGACTGAACTGAACTCACCCACCTTCTCTTAAATCTGCAGCTCTTTGCTGCCAGAGGCTCAAAATATCTTTTAGGAATTGGCATCCAAAGGGAAAGCTGTGTTGTTGTCTAGTTGCTGAGTCATGTCCAACTCTTTTAAGATCCCCAGGACTGTAGCCCACCAGGTTCCTCCGTTCAAGGGATTTCCCAGGCAAGAACACTGGAGTGGGTTGTTAATTTCCTTCTCCAGGGGATCTTCCCCACCCAGGGACTGAACCCCATGTCTCCTGTGTTACAAATGGATACATTACCACCGGGCCACCTAGGAAGCAAGCCCAAAGTTGTGAATACTTATGTTAAAACTTGTTCTTTTTACTCAAGTCACATTGTATACAACTTTCACCTCTATTGGACTACAAATGCCTCAAAACCTGGAATCATAGTTTAATCATTTTTATCAACGCCCGCCACAGACATGACTAACGAAACACTCAGTGTGACTTGAGCCGCACAGCATATACTTTCTACTATATGTGGGTGCTTAAGCCACTTCAGTGGGTGTTTAAGCATTTCATTTAGGAGCCTAGAGAGGATTTTGACAGAAGGTCTGGGAGACTACTTTGAAACAAATGTTCACAGAGCAAGGGGACTGCTTTTGCTTATGTATGTTTCTTTCATCCATTTATTAAAGTATATTTTTAAGTGTCAACAATGTGTCAGATACTATCCTTGGTGCTGTGGATACAGCAGAGAAAACAATAGACAATACTTCATGCCTCATGGTATTTATGTAAATACGGAAGACAGTGATTAGTATTATGGAGAAAAATAAATCTGGGAAGATAGTGAATTCTAGGGGAAGGAGGTGGTGCATTTTTAAATAAGGTAGACAAGGGATGCTCCCCTGGGAAAGTGGCATTGAATGAAGGCCCAATGCTGCTTGGCAGAAAGCCACTCAAGTATCTGGAGCAAAGCGTTCCTCTCAGAGGGAACTGCCTGGGATGTCTGAGAAAAGTAAAACAGACTGGGAGTTTAGGGCAGCAAAAGTAACAGAGAGTGTAGGAGGTGTGATCAGTGAGTTAACAGGTGACATGGTTGCAAAAGATATTTTATGTCATTTTTAGGACTAATTTTTACTCTAATATAGGAACCATTAAAGCATTTTGAGCAGAGAAGTAAAATTTCATTTTAATTTTGGCTTAGATGGTAAACAATCTGCCTGCAATATGGGAGACCCAAGTTCGATCCCTGGGTTGGAAAGATCCCCTGGAGAAGGGAATGGCTACCCACTCCAGTACTCTTGCCTAAAAAATTCCATGAACAGAGGAGCCCGGTGGGCTACAGTCTGTGTGGTTGTAGACTCGGACATGACTAAGCAATAAGTTTTAGCTTTCAAAAAGTTCTAGCTCCTTTTAAAGAACAGATGTAAATGAGATTCATGTAGAAATGTTACTGAATAAGGTCCATCTCCCCAATGGGCAGCAAGCTAAACACTGAGATGCAGAGGTTTGCAACAGAGAAAACATATATTCACAAGGCAGCCAATTGAGGAGATAGAGATTAGGAGGATGAGTTTCAGATCTGCCTATTTGAAGGCAAGGGTAGTAGAGTATTATGAGAGAAGCAGGGTGGTCTCAGGTGTGGGGAAAGAAGATTAAAGGTTGGGGAAAAGGTGAGGTAATCAGTTTTGTGCAGATGTGTATCTGCACAGTTACAATGCTTCTGTGTATTCAAAAATGGAGGTGCTTAGTATGATCTGAGGGGGAGTTTCCTGGCCCTCTGACATCAAAAGTCCATTCATTGGACACCTGAGTGGTCTCAGTTTTAAGGCTGGTGATCTAATTAGTCTTAGTCAGCTCTCATCAGACATGAGCCAACTCCAAGTTCCTGTAATAAAGCTGGGCTACATAAAGCTGGGAAGATATGCAGTTAAGAGGAGAAAAAAAGAAAGAAAGCAATAATTAAAGCGAGCTTAATCAGTGAAGGCAATTTATAAGTAGGGGGGTTTTAACAAGCTGTTCCCCTATTTGTTGCTTTGCAAGACAAGCTCAAGAAATCATGTTAGTCATCAGCTTCTGTTGGGGCACAGTTGCAGAAACAGAATATTGGCTTTGAGGTTACTGCAAAATCTAGGCAAGAGAAATGGATCAGAGTGGTAAGAGTGGAGGTGGTGAGAAGGGGTCAGTTTTGGATATTTTGAAGTCTTCAATATTCAGGATTTGCTGACCAGATTTGATAAGGAGTATGGGAGAAAGAGGTTGCGGTGGTGGTTGTTCAGTTGCTCAGCCGTGTCTGATTCTGCCACCCCATGGACCGCAGCATGCAGCCTTCCCTGTCCATCTCCATCTCCTGGAGCTTGCTCAGACTCATGTCCATTGACTCAGTGATGCCATCCAAACATTTCAACCTCTGTCTCCTTCTCCTCCCACCTTCAGCCTTTCCCAGCATCAAGGTTTCTTCCAATGAGTCGGCTCTTTGCATCAGGTGGCCAAAGTATTGGAGTATCCTTCTAATGAATATTCAGGATTGATCTCCTTTAGGATGGACTGGTTTGATCTCCTTGCAGTCCAAGGGACTCTCAAGAGTCCTCCAACACCACAGTGCAAAAGTATCAATTCTTCGGTGCTCAGCTTTCTTTATGGTCTAACTCTCACATCCGTACATGACTACTGGAAAAACCGTAGCTTTGACTAGATGGACCTTTGTTGACAGTAATGTCTCTGCTTTTAAACATGCTGTCCGGGTTGGTCATAGTTTTTCTTCCAAGGAGTAAGCGTCTTTTAATTTCATGGCTGCAGTCACCACCTGCAGTGATTTTGGAGCCCAAGAAAATAAAGTCTGTCACTGTTTCCACTGTTTCCCCATCTAGTTGCCATGCAGTAATGGGACTGGATGCCATGATCTTTGTTTTCTGAATGTTGAGCTTTAAGACAACTTTTTCACTCTCCTCTTTCAGTTTCATCAAGAGGCTCTTTAGTTCTTCTTCACTTTCTGCCATAAGGGTGGTGTCATCTGCATATCTGAGGTTACTGATATTTCTCCTGGCAATTCTGCTTTCAGTTTGTGCTTCACCCAGCCCAGCATTTCGTATGATGTATTCTCAGTTCACTTCAGTCGCTCAGTTATGTCCAACTCTTTGCGACCCCATGAACTGCAACACACCAGGTTTCCCTGTCCATCGACTCCCGGAGCTTGCTCAAATTCATGTCCATCGAGTCAGTGATACAATTCAGCCATCTCATCCTTTGCCATCCCCTTCTCCTCCTGCCTTCAATCTTTTCCAGCAACAGTTCTTTGCATCAGGTGGCCAAAGTATTGGAGCTTCAGCTTCAGCATCAGTCCTTCCAATGAATATTCAGGACTGATTTCCTTTAGGATGAACTGGTTGGATTTCCTTGCAGTCCAAAAGACTCAAGAGTCTTCTCCAACACCACTGTTCAAAAGCATCGATTCTTCGGCCCTCAGCTTTCTATAATTTATAGTCCAACTCTCATATCCATAAATGACTACTGGAAATTTGACTAGATGGACCTTTGTTGGCAAAGTGATATCTCTGGTTTTTAATATGCTGTCTAAGTTTGTCATAACTATTCTTCCAAGGAGCAAGCATCTTTTAATTTCATGGCTGCATGATGTATTCTGCATGGAAGTTAAATAAACAGGGTGACAAAATACAGCCTTGACGTACTCCTTTCCTAATTTGGAACCAGTCTGTTGTTCCATGTGTGGTTCTCACTGCTGCTTCTTGACCTGCATACAAGTCTTGCAGGAGGCAGAATAGGTGGTCTGGTTTTCCCATCTCTTGAATATTTTCCACAGTTTGTTGTGATCTACACTGTCAAAGGCTTTAGCCTAGTTGATGAAGCAAAAGTTTTTCTGAAATTCTCTTGGTTTTTCTATGATCCAGCAAATGTTGGCAATTTGATCTCTGGTTCCTTTGTCTTTTTAAATCCAGCTTGAATATGTGGAAGTTATCAGTTCACGTACTGTTGAAGCCTGGCTTGGAGAATTTTGAGCATTACTTTGCTAGCATGTGAAATGATTGCAATGGTGTGGTAGTTTGAGCATTCTTTGGCATTGCCCTTCTTTGGGACTGGAGTTAAGACTGACCTTTTCCAGCCCTGTGGCCACTGCTGTGTTTTTCAAATTTGCTGGCATATTGAGTGTGGCACTTTAACAGCATCATCTTTTCAGATTTTAAACAGCTCAGTTGGAATTCCATCACCTCCACTAGCTTTGTTGGTAGTGATGCTTTCTAAGACCCACTTGATTTAGCACTCCAGGATATCTGGCTCTAGGTGAGTGAGTACACCATCATGGTTACCTGGGTCATTAAGATCCTTTTTGTATAGTTCTTATGTGTATTCTTGCTACCTCTTCTTAATAATTCTGCTCCTGTTAGGTCCATAGCATTTCTGTCTTTTATTGTGTCCATCTTTGCATGAAATGTTCCCTTCGTATCTCTAATTTTCTTGAAGAGATCTCTAGTCTTTCCTATTCTATAGTTTTCCTCTGTTTCTTTGCATTGATCACTGAGGAAGGCTTTCTTATCTCTCCTTGCTATTCTTTGGAACTCTGCATTCAGATGGATAGACCTTTTTTTCTCCTTTGCCCTTCACTTATTTTCTCAGCTATTTGTAAGGCCTCCTCAGAGAACCATTTAAATTTTTTGCATTTCTTTTTCTTGGGAATGGTTTGGATCACTGTCTCCTATACAACGTGGGATCCTCTGTCCATAGTTCTTCAGGCACTCTGTCTATCAGATCTAATCCTTTGAATCTATTTCTCACTTCCCTGTATAATCATAAGGGATTTGATTTAGGTCATACCTGAATGGTCTAGTGGTTTTCCCTACTTTCTTCAATTTACGTCTGAATTTGGCAATAAGGAGTTCATGATCTGAGCCACAGTCAGCTCCTGGTCCTATTTTTGCTGACTGTTATAGAACTTCTCCATCTTTGACTGCAAAGAATATAATCAATCTGATTTCTGTACTGACCATCTGGTGATGTCCATGTGTAGACCTGTTTCTTGTATTGTTGTAAGAGGGTGTTTGCTATGACACTGTGTTCTCTTGGCAAAATTCTGTTAACCTTTGCCTTGCTTCATTTTGAACAAGAAATGAGTGAGTATAAGCAAAAAAAAGAAGAGGATCAAAGATGGGGCCCTGTAGCATTTTAATATTAAAAACTTGGGTTATTGAATAGGAACTAGCAAAGAGGATCTCATCGGGTCTCAAGGCCTTAAATATATAAGCACTGACAATATCATATGTGCCAGGGGCTTCCCTGGTGGCTCAGAGGGTAAAGTGTCTGCCTGCAATGCAGGAGACCCAGGTTTGATCCCTGGGTCAGGAAGATCCACTGGAGAAGGAAATGGCAACCCACTCCAGTACTCTTGCCTGGAAAATCCCATGGATGGAGAAGCCTGATAGGCTACAGTCCATGGTGTCGCAAAGAGTCAGACATGACTGAGCAACTTCACTTTCACTGATATCATATATCATATTTATATGACAATAACTATCATATAAGCACTGACAGTTCTCAAGTTCATCTTTCTACCCCAGATTTTCCCCTGGGATGACTAACAGACATCTCAAAGCTAACATTTTCAAATTTGAGCTTTTGATATTCTCCTCCAAATCCAATCTTCTCAGTCTTTCAAATCTCAGGGGATGGAAACTCTATTTTTCCCATTGCCTAGGTCCCCAAAGTTGGGAGTCATTTCTACTTTTCATATCTTATATCCAATTCACCTGCAAATTCTGTTGGTTCTACTTTCAAGATATATCCAGAAACAGACCACTTCCCACAAGCTCTACTGCTCGCCACCCTGGACCAAGTCACCACCATCTCTTGCCTGGACTATTGCATTAGCTTTCCTGAGAGGTCTGTCCTTGCTCCTCTATACACTATTCTCCATAGAGCAATCAGAGAGGGCATGTTAGAACTACAGTCAAAACTTTGGGTAAGACCCTGTAATAGCTTCCCATCCTAGAGGAAAACTAAAGTCCTAAGTTGAGGTTTACATTATCTCTGACCATCTCCTAACTTCTCCCTCCCTTACTTTGTCCTAGTCACAATAGGCTCTGTACTTTTCTCAAATATACTAGACATGTTACCACCTCAGGGCCGATGTACTTGTTCCTTCTTGCTGGGATGTTCTTCTCCTAATATATTCTTCTGGCTTCCTCCTCCATCTCCTTCAGATCTTTAGCTGAATGTCATCTTTTCAATGAGGTCTTCCTCAGTCATTCTACCTAGAACCACAATCCCTACTCCCAACAATGCTGTTTCCCCAACTTTATTGTTTCCCTTATCTAACATATAGTTTATTTCACTTGTTTATCTTGCTCCATGCCGATTTCTCCCACTAGAAAGTAAGCTCCATGATGGTGAGGATTTAAAAGTTTTTATTTCCTACTCAGTACCTAGAGGAGAAGGCAATGGCACCCCACTCCAGTATTCTTGCCTGGCAAATCCCACGGATGGAGGAGCCTGGTAGGCTGCAGTCCATGGGATCGCTAGGAGTCGTACACGACTGAGCGACTTCACTTTAATTTTTCACTTTCATGCATTGGAGAAGGAAATGGCAACCCACTCCAGTGTTCTTGCCTGGAGAATCCCAGGGATGGCAGAGCCTGGTGGGCTGCAGTCCATGGGGTCGCTAAGAGTTGGACACGACCGAGAGACTTCACTTTCACTTTTCACTTTCATGCATTGCAGAAGGAAATGGCAACCCACTCCAGTGTTCTTGCCTGGAGAATCCCAGGGACAGGGGAGCCTGGTGGGCTGCCGGCTCTGGAGTCGCACAGAGTCGGACACGACTGAAGCGACTTAGCAGCAGCAGCAGCAGTACCTAGAATAGTAACTAATATATGATAGCTGGTCAGTAAATACTTGTTGAATGAATAAACTAGGAAGGAAGAGAGGAGGAAAACCAGGATTATAAAGTTTGCTGGAACGAGAAAAGAAAACTTTTCAAGAGAAAAAGGTAACACTGATGCATTGTTTACTTGAGATGCATGTTTTTATTTGAGATGTCTTGAAGTCATGTTAGTATGACATGCACACCATTTTGGCATCGAGAGTTTTGAATCAAAATAAGGGAGTGAAGGTCCGCTGACCAATGCTACTTCTTGACCCACTGCCGCATATCATGGAATCAGGGGATAAGACTGGAGAACGGATGGTTTAGCTGATGGTGGTGAAAGGAACTAATACACATTACATTCCTCTTATGTGATAATCATTATGCTATGTTATCCAACAAATATTTACCACATGCTTACCATATGCCAGGAGTATTTTAAGTACCAAAGTGACTCAATTCCATGATATGTCAGGAAATAAAACATTAAAACTTTGTTAGATCAAAGAGAATGAATATAATAATAGATGTATTGCACATATCAACATAACACAACATAAGCCCAGAAGAGCAAGTAACCCATGAGCAAACATAAACTCTGCTTAGGAAGGTCAGAGGAGGTTTCAAGGAGGTAGAGATGTTTGTAGAAGGAGACCACAGAAAAATCAGTGGAGACTAACCAAGTAAGGGAACTCAACAGGTAGAGGGAAAAACTATTGTTTGTAAAACTTTAAAGTTTCAAACAATGAACATCGGTAGAGGCCTAAGAGCCTACCAACCCCAAGCCTAAACAAGAGCCTACAAACTCCAAGCTTTAATACAATCTTGTCAGTCATATAAAATTGGAAACAGGAGAGAAGAACAAGAAGCCTGGGACTGGAGTTGATTTCAAATTCTGTTGCTTGCTTGGAATAGACAGCAAAGAATGAAACAATACTTAGTTGGATATCCTCTCAAAACATTTTGACTACAGCACCACTCAACCTAACCAGATGTGTGCCTTGGGAGTCAAAAATCAGGTTATTGTCTCCTCTGTTTCTTTGGGTAAGAGGGATGGGGTTGAGGTAGACTTCCATTTCCCATGGTAAAGCGTCTGTCTACAATGTGGGAGACCCAGGTTCGATCCCTGGGTTGGGAAGATCCCCTGGAGAAGGAAATGGCAATCCACTCCAGGACTATTGCCTGGAAAATCCCATGGACAGAGGAGACTGGTAGGCTACAGCCCATGGGGTCGCAAAGAGTCGGACACGACTGAGCGACTTCACTTTCTGTTGCTTGCTTGGAATAGACAGCAAAGAATGAAACAATACTTAGTTGGATATCCTCTCAAAACATTTTGACTACAGCACCACTCAACCTAACCAGATGTGTGCCTTGGGAGTCAAAAATCAGGTTATTGTCTCCTCTGTTTCTTTGGGTAAGAGGGATGGGGTTGAGGTAGACTTCCATTTCCCTAACCTAAACATGACTTAAGAGCTTGATTAGATTATAAAAGGGAAAAGGAAGAAAAGAAGATTCTGGGTGATTTCTGGTTTGGTCTACTGTGTAGAGAGCGATGAGTATATTGTCTGAGTTTGAAGATTTAGGACAAGGAGATTATATAAGAGGAAGATAAACCCAGTTTGGGGGATGTTAATTCTGAGATGTTTGTGTAGCATTAAAATGAGGTTTCTAGTTGCAACTTGGAATACAGTTAAGAGGCCAGGAGATAGGTTAGTATCTGCCATCTAGGAGATCACTCATCTCAAAAGTAATTTAAATGAAGTGATGGGGCACAGCCTAAGACTAATGAAATTGGGAAGTTGGCAAGTCTGGACCTGTTCAGCACCTGGTCCCTGGAAAACTTACCCCAATGATGACATGTTACAAGGCCTTCTGATGGTACCATTTGGCCCAGATGCCAAACCTCCATGCACATACTTCTTCTCTCCTACTGGGATTTCTCCCCAATGGTCAACCATCCTAGACTTAGCATGTATAATTAAGTGAACCACCCCAAATATCAAATTAACAGAGTTTTTACTGTTTACACATCATAACTTGTTTCACTTATCTCCAAACATGTTCAAGTTTTCTCTTTCAAAACACACAAGCACACACACAAATTGCTTTTCTATTAGCTACTGCACACTCTCTCCTCTTTAGGTCACAGCCAGATCTTTTAAATAGTTTCCATTTGCAGTTTACACTTCCAATCCACTCTTTTTTGCCTTAAATCCTTTCTATTTGGGTTCTGTTACAACCACATTAAAAAATGTCTCTAAATTCTGCCAATGACCTACTTCTTGCTAAATCCAATGACCTTTTCTCATATGTCATCCTTTATAATCTCTGTGTAGAATTTGACAGTGCCTTAAATTTCTCTTTTCTCTTGAACTTTGCTCTCCTGGGTTTTTTTTCTCCCCAATTTCTTTAACTTTTTCTGATTCATCCTTTCATTTACTCACTCATTCAACAAATACTAGACACTGAGTTTTTTAACTCTTAAAATGTGTCATAATATGTGAGATAAAGTAGATGGGTTTGGATTCAAGTAAACTCATGGGAACATAGAATAAGAATAAGGAGAGTTATTCATACAATTCAGATTCTGTTCAATGACATTGGGTTCTCATGCGCTGGTAAATCACGCTCACATAGGATATACATACTCATACTTTTCAAGTACACCAGACCCTTCACTGCTCTTTTCTATTTTATTTCTTAGCATTCCCTCTTCTGATCTACACATGCTTTATTAATTACATTTATTTATTATATTAATCCAACAGCTCATTCATCTTCATATCTTTCTCAGTTAAGGAACTTTTCTACTTTTTCTATCTATGTGACCTTCAAAATGTGATTTAACCTCCCTCTGTGTTATCTGCAAATAAGTATTAAGCTGCTATTTTTTAAGGTGACTTAACATATTTTGATTGTCATCCTTTTACATGTTTATGCTAAAGTCAAACTTTTTGATGATAATAATAATGGCTAACATTTATCACACACTTAATATGAGCCAGGCATTGTGACAAGTACTGTGTCATGCAACAGCCTTATGATGTTGATATTATGATTGTCCTTATTTTATAATGATGCTACTGAGACTCTAGCATGTGATACATGGCTGTGAAGTCTGTATTCTATCACTAAAATCCTTGTCTATACATTCTTTTTAAAAACTTAATGTTTTCTTTAATTAACTCTTATTTAATTAGGTCATGCTAAATTTGTATATAAAAGCAGAGATAATTCTTGCATGTGAGAAAACTGTCAAAGAAAATGCTTCTGTAGATGATAGGAAAAATACAGGTTGGCTACAACTGTGAAAGGAAATAGGACAAAGTTCTAGATAAATGCTGGGATTATGCAAGCAAAGGAAAAAAATGATTTGCAGGTTTTGTTTGGCAACTTCTGTCTTAATATTCCTGTATATGAAACTTTCTTTCTTTCCAAGTTCCCAACCCTATTACGTTAGCTTCTGTTCTTGACAAGCTTGGCCACTGAGCTCTGTTTACCTCTCCCAGTTTACCTTAAGGCTTAATTTAAGAGCCTAGAAGGAAATGCTTAAGTAAAACTACAACAACAACAAAATTGCAGAGGAAGACAGGTAAAACACTTGAGCTTGCCTGTAAATGGATTATTTTGATAGAATTGGATTTGATCCTTATTTTGGCAGTGATGTGTGTGGTACACTGGCCAGGAAAGGAAGGAGAGGTCTGCATAGAAAATGGCACATTTCCATTGTTTATGTTCAGCATTTTAATAACATTAGTATTTGCACAGCTGAAGGAAAGGAAGGCACCCTGAGGATAGACACCATGAGGAACTCTAGAAGTTTGCTAACCAGAAAACCATGAGTTGGGAAAGAGCCATAAATGTTAATAAGCAAAAAGTACCTCAGCCAAGATAAACCTAGTATTGGGATACTAAATTCCAAAAGGAATCAATAAGGATCACAATGAAATTATTATTTTGACAATTCTTAACTCTATTTTTTTATTTTTATCATGAAGGTATCAATACAGAGATATTCAGAGACAGGAAGTTGGAGATTTCTCCACAATATAGTGAAAACACAAAAGGCTTTAAATGACAGAGAAACACCTTTTAATTTCATCTTTGTAACTTATGATACATGGGGGACTTTACTTAATCTCTCAGAACCTCAATTTCCTCATCTGCAAAACAAATGAAATATCTAGCAAATATTAACTAAAACAGAAGTTGTAACAGTTCCTTTTTCTATTAGTTGGTGCCCTTAGGCTTCTATTTGTCTTGCAATATCTCATTTTAGCTAGTAGGAAAATCACCACAGCTTTGCTTATAACTATTCTGCCCTTGCTTTGGGCCAGTAGGGAGATCAATTATAAGCTGGATCTTATTCATTATAGGAAAATAGAAACCATGGAATGCATGGCAAGCCAATTAGCTATTAAGGAGAATGCACAGGGCTTTTGGGCTTCCCTGGTGGATCAGCTGATAAAGAATCCACCTGCAATATGGGAGACCTGGCTTCAATCCCTGGGTTGGGAAGATCCCCTGGAGAAGGGAAAGGCTATCCACTCCAGAATTCTGGCCTGGAGGATTCCCTGGACTGTATACTGTATAGTCAATGGGGTCAGACACGACTGAGCAACCTGGGCTTCCCTGGTAGCTCAGCTGGTACAAAATCCACCTGCAGTGCAGGAGACTCTGGTTTGATTCCTGGATGTGGGAGATCTGCTGGAGAAGGGATAGGCTACCCACTCCAGTATTCTTGGGCTTCCCTGGTGGCTCAGCTGGTAAAGAATCCGCCTGCAATGGGGGAGATCTGGGTTCAATCCCTGGGTTCTGAAGATGCCCTGGAGAAGGGAAAGGGAGAAGTCCATGGACTGTATAGACCACTCCTACGCTGCATTTCACAGTCTACTGCTGGGCCTGTGGAGTGCTCCCCTCTTCATCATTGAATGGCTTCCCATTGTGGGCATCTCCACTTCAAGGAAAGGACTTTCTCCAAGTCTGTGAATACCTTTGACAACAATCATATGTGATGCCTCTTCTTAATCTGATGGTATCTAACAATCCTAAGGGTCGGACACGACTGAGCGTCTTCACTTTCACTTTCATGCATTGGAGAAGGCAATGGCAACCCACTCCAGTGTTCCTGCCTGGAGAATCCCAGGGACGGGGGAGCCTGGTGGGCTGCCGTCTATGGGGTCGCACAGAGTCGGACACGACTGAAGTGACTTAGCAGCAGCAACAATCCTAAAAAGGACTTGTGCAACACTTTGTACCTAACTGTGGACATAATGTGACTTTTAACTTCACTGATTGTTCTGTTTTTGCTGTTTGCTCCCCGCAACTGTGACTGTGTGACTGGATTTGTTTCCAGCTACATTAAGGCTTTTAAGTTACAAATGGTTGCTCAAACTCCTGCCACTGTGGCAGCTTCCTCCAACTACTACATGGGGCCCCTGGATCAAAGACCCTCAATATGAGGGTTAGGAGAATATGTTGCTTTACCAATTTAGGGATGACTCCCCTTTCCCTGCTGCTGCTGCTGCTGCTATTGCTAAGTCGCTTCAGTCGTGTCCGACTCTGTGCGGCCCCATAGACAGCAGCCCACCAGGCTCCCCCATCCCTGGGATTCTACAGGCAAGAACACTGGAGTGGGTTGCCATTTCCTTCTCCACCCCTTTCCCAAGGCGACATAATTCTCCTAAAAGAAAAGAAGGGAATGAGGAAGGCTAGGGGTCTCCAAATGGAGGAAATAGGCTGCAAGTGTCAGACTTTTTTCTCTCTCTGTTAAGCAGCAGGAGGAAACAAGCTACAAGTGTCAGATTTTTGGCTTCCCTGATAGCTCAGTTGGTAAAGGATCCACCTGGAATGGAGGAGACCCCAGTTCAATTCCTGGGTCGGGAAGACTCCTTGGAGAAGGGAAAGGCTACCCATTCCAGTATTCTGGCCTGAGAACTCCATGGACTGTATAGACCATGGGGTCGTGAAGAGTAGGATATGACAGAGAGACTTTCACTTCACTTCACAGGGATTTTTGCAGAAACCAAAGCGGGCTTCCATAGACAGCCTCATCAGCTGTGAGTTTTTACATATTTTTTTTATCCTTTCAAATAGATTCTTTCCTCCCAGGGTTACCACCATGTCTGAGACCCTGAAGGCTGGTAAAGAACGGATCATCCTCTTAGATATGTTGTTCAACACTAGCCTGGGGGCTACCCTGTTTGGCTTCTGTGTGCATTAATCCAGAATTGAGCCTCAGTAATGGTAATGTGCTCTCTGCCCACCTAGCAGACAGTCAGCCCTCAGATCCTGGGCTCCGTCCCCCTCCCCTGGATCCTGCCCTAATCTCCAACTGTTCACAGCCACCTAATACAGACCGAAAATGGGACAAGGAGAAACACAGAATTAAAAAAAAAAAAAGTGCTCAGAGGAAGATGAATGTAGACCTTTTTTACCACTCTAAAAGGGCTCATGTTTACCACTGGCTGAATAAGGTTGTCTTTCATGGGTCCTCATGGTGTAGATTTTTGCTGGGTGGTATATAGGCAGTAAAATTCATCTTATTTTTTAAGATTAACAATCTTTTTTTTTTTGTCTTTTAGCAAGTGCTCAAAGAGTTGGAAACGCAACTGTGACAGGCCCAGAAATGGAAAGAATTTGGTTATAGGGGTGTTGAAAAGCTCCGTCAAGAACTTCTTCCTTAACTAGCCTCCTAAGGCACCAAATTTTACCATTAGAATCCCATTGTTTTGCCTACAATAAAAGAGTCTACCATTATCTTTAGCACCAATTAGATTAAAATATTTAGGCCTTGAGGGGACAATACAGTACTACTGTATTTAAATTGGGATTAGGGAGACACTTCAAGGACAGGGATGATGAGTAGGGCCAATGTAGGTGCTGAGATCCCCTGGGGGTGGGGGTGGGGGGGCGGGCGGGTAGGAGAGACTCTTTCCCAGTGTACAGTATGCGTAGGTGCGGTGGGGAGAGCCAGGGAGGGAGACATTCCTGGGTCCAGAGGTGAGGCGGTGGGGCCTGCAGACAAAGAAAGATGGCAATATGACAAACTTGAGGGAAGTGTAATCTGGAGCCAGAACTCTGTGTAGATGAAACAGAATTATATTAACTGTGACTTGATTTAAAATTCAAATGCAATGGCTTTCAGAATGGACCATCTAAAAATGCAGTATAATAACCATTAAAGGTCTTTTTAAAATTTAGCTGTTGTGTCATAAAGCAATCGGATAGTGTAACCGTCTTAAAGCTATAATACCAGTGACTAATTCTTCTTTTCAGAACAAATAATAACTTAAAAACCAGAAAGCTATCAGAGATATGTATAAATGACTTTAAAATATAAGGCAAAACAATTTTAGGTGTCACTGAGAAATAAACAAAAACAAGTTATATTCTTCAAAGCTTTTAAAATCTTTTAAAATAAACTCTCTTCATTTTGGAAACCAAAATCAACATAGTAATTATTGTCTTTTGAGGACACCATTTCAACCTTTAAACTGTATATAACACAAAACTGGGAACATATAAAGGTGACCAAGTAGGAAAACCATCTTTCTAAATACATTTTAATTTTTTACTGAATAATGCAGTTGACTGTTCTAAGGTTTTAAATCCTGTCATATTGCAGGAATAAAATAGTAAAAGGAAAAATTAACACTCAGCTTTTATTAAGTATCAAGAATTTCTAAAATTGTTACATGTAAAATGCCCATGGTTCTATGTGGTAGATATTGTAACCACCATTTTACAGATGAAAAAACACAGCTTGAGAGACTTGATGAATATCACACCACTGTAAATGCTAAAGCCAAGAATATACAAGCAGTTGAGAGATCTTGAGAGGAAATTTAAATTCAATGACTTGATTAACTGTTTCTCACTGGTATTTAATTAATAACTTCAATACAAGCATTTACTTAGAAGCAATTGCAATAGGTTAACTTAAATCTTCTCTTGTGTTGTTGGAAGAGGGTGTTTGCTATGACCAGTGTGTTCTCTTGGCAAAACTCTATTAGTCTCTGCCTTGCTTCATTCCACATTCCAAGGCCAAATTTGCCTGTTACTCCAGGTGTTTCTTGACTTCCTACTTTTGTATTCCAGTCCCCTATAATGAAAAGGACATCTTGTTTGGGTGTTAGTTCTAAATGGTCTTGTAGGTCTTCATATAACTGTTCAACTTCGGCTTCTTCAGTGTTACTGGTTGGGGCATAGACTTGGATTACTGTGATATTGAATGGTTTGCCTTGGAAACGAACAGAGATCATTCTGTCATTTTTGAGATAGCATCCAAGTACTGCATTTCGGACTCTTTTGTTGACCATGATGGCCACTCCATTTCTTCTAAGGGATTCTTGCCCATAGTAGTAGATATAATGGTCATCTGAGTTAAATTCACCGACTCCAGTTCATTTTAGTTCGCTGATTCCTAGAATGTCGACATTCTCTCTTGCCATCTTCTGTTTGACTACTTCCAAGTTACCTTGATTCATGGACCAACATTCCAGGTTCCTATGCAATATTGCTCTTCACAGCATCGGACCTTGCTTCTATCACCAGTCACATCCACAGCTGGGTACTGTTTTTGCTTTGGCTCCATCCCTTCATTCTTTCTGGAGTTATTTCTCCAGTAATCTCCAGTAGCATACTGGGCACCTACTGACCTGGGGAGTTCCTCCTTCAGTATCCTATCATTTTGCCTTTTCATACTGTTTATGGGGTTCTCAAGGCAAGAATACTGAAATGATTTGCCATTCCCTTCTCCAGTGGACCACATTCTGTCAGACCTCTCCACCATGACCCGCCCGTCTTGGGTGGCCCCACATGGCATGGCTTAGTTTCATTGAGTTAGACAAGGCTGTGGTCCGACTCTACACATGGACATCACCAGATGGTCAACACCGAAATCAGATTGATTATATTCTTTGCAGCCAAAGATGGAGAAGCTCTATACAGTCAGCAAAAACAAGACCAGGAGCTGACTGTGGCTCAGACCATGAACTCCTTATTGCCAAATTCAGACTTAAATTGAAGAAAGAAGGGAAAACCACTAGACCATTCAGGTATGACCTAAATCAACTCCCTTATGATTATACAGTGGAAGTGAGAAATAGATTTAAGGGACTAGATCTGATAGAGTGCCTGATGAACTATGGACTGAAGTTCATGACATTGTACAGGAGACAGGGATCAAGACCATCCCCATGGAAAAGAAATGCAAAAAAGCAAAGCGGCTGTCTGGGGAGGCCTTACAAAGAGCTGTGAAAAGAAGAGAAATGAAAAGCAAAGGAGAAAAGGAAAGATATTAGCATCTGAATGCAGAGTTCCAAAGAATAGCAAGGAGAAATAAGAAAGCCTTCCTCAGCGATCAATGCAAAGAAATAGAGGAAAACAACAGAATGGGTAAGACTAGAGATCTCTTCAAGAAAATTAGAGATACCAAGGGAACATTTCATGCAAAGATGGGCTCGATAAAGGACAGAAATGGTATGGACCTAACAGAAGCAGAAGATATTAAGAAGAGGTGGTAAGAATACACAGAAGAACTGTACAAAAAAGATCTTCATGACCCAGATAATCACGATGGTGTGATCACTCACATAGAGCCAGACATCCTGGAATACGAAGTCAAGTGGGCCTTAGAAAGCATCACTATGAACAAAGCTAGTGGAAGTGATGGAATTCCAGTTGAGCTATTTCAAATCCTAAGAGATGATGCTGTGAAAGTGCTGCACTCAATATGCCAGCACATATGGAAAACTCAGCAGTGGCCACAGGAATGGAAAAGGTCAGTTTTCATTCCAATCCCAAAGAAAGGCAATGCCAAAGAATGCTCAAACTACCACACAATTGCACTCATCTCACACACTAGTAAAGTAATGCTCAAAATTCTCCAAGCCAGGCTTCAGCAGTACGTGAACCATGAACTTCCAGATGTTCAAGCTGGTTTTAGGAAAGGCAGAGGAAGCAGAGATCAAATTGCCAACATCCGCTGGATCATCGAAAAAGCAAGAGAGTTCCAGAAAAACATCTATTTCTGCTTTATTGACTATGCCAAAGCCTTTGACTGTGTGGATCACAACAAACTGTGGAAAATTCTGAAAGAGATGGGAATACCAGACCACCTGACGTGTCTGTTGAGAAACCTATATGCAGGTCAGGAAGCAACAGTTAGAACTGGACATGGAACAACAGACTGGTTCCAAATAGGAAAAGGAGTTCGTCAAGGCTGTATATTGTCACCCTGCTTATTTAACTTCTATGCAGAGTACATCATGAGAAACGCTGGGCTGGAAGAAGCACAAGCTGGAATCAAGATTGCTGGGAGAAATATCAATAACCTCAGATATGCAGATGACACCACCCTTATGGCAGAAATTGAAGGGGAACTAAAAAGCCTCTTGATGAAATTGAAAGAGGAGAGCGAAAAAGTTGGCTTAAAGCTCAACATTCAGAAAACTAAGATCATGGCATCTGGTCCCATCACTTCATGGGAAATAGATGGGGAAACAGTGGAAACAGTGTCAGACTTTATTTTTCTGGGCTCCAAAATCACTGCAGATGGTGACTGCAGCCATGAAATTAAAAGACGCTTACTCCTTGGAAGGAAAGTTATGACCAGCCTAGATAGCATATTTAAAAGCAGAGACATTACTTTGCCAACAAAGGTCCATCTAGTCAAGGCTATGGTTTTTCCAGTGGTCATGTATGCATGTGAAAGTTGGGCTGTGAAGAAGGTGAGCGCCAAAGAATTGATGCTTTTGCACTGTGGTATTGGAGAAGCCTCTTGAGAGTCCCTTGGACTGCAAGGAGATCCAACCAGTCCATTCTGAAGGAGATCAGCCCTGGGATTTCTTTGGAAGGAATGATGCTAAAGCTGAAACTCCTATAGTTTGGCCACCTCATGCGAAGAGTTGACTCATTGTAAAAGACTCTGGTTCTGGGAGGGATTAGGGCAGGAGAAGAAGGGGACGAAAGAGGATGAGATGGTTGGATGGCATCACCGACTCGATGGACATGAGTTTGGGTGAACTCTGGGAGTTGGTGATGGACAGGGAGGCCTGGCGTGCTACAATTCATGGGGTCACACAGAGTCGGACACCACTGAGTGACTGAACTGAACTGAAACCTGCCATTTACTACCTTGAACTGTCGAGCCTATGATCAGCCACCTATTTCAGCTGCATACAAAACAAACCTCTCCCTTGAGTAGCCACCATCATCTTATAATCAACTGACTGTTTATTACAATTCTATTTCCCCCAGTGTTTGACATAACAGGAAAAGAATTCCAAACTAATGCCAAACCTTAAATGCATTCTACAATTAACCTCCAAACCACTCATTTATTCATTCATTAAATGAATATTGAATGTCCACCAATATATTAGACACAATTCTTGCTGCTGAAGATTTAAAACCTAAGTCCTTATTAAGTTCATATTTTAACAGGAAAAAGAGCTACCAGATAGAGACAGATTGATAGAAGGATGATAGGCAGATGGATTGATAGAGATAAAATAATGTGGCTATGTCCTTGTGGCAAAAACTGAGAGTTGTCACCCAATAATCATTATCGTCTTTGTTAGTAAGTTAAACTCTGAATTTAACTGGGTCCATGGCCACCCAGAATAAAATTCACATTTCCCAACCTCTCTTGAGCTGTGTATGGTTATGTGACTAAGTCCTGTCAAAGGGATGTAAACAAAAGAGATCTGTGCCATATCAGGCTATGTTTGAAAGATATCATTCCTTTTCATTTTTCCCGTTGGCTGAAATAAGAGTATGCTGACTAGAGCTGAAGCAGGAATTTAGGCCCAAGGGTCCTCATTTTGGGGACAAGGGAGTAAGAAGTTAGAGGTGACTGAGCCCCTGATAATTATGTCAATCTCATCAACCCTAGATTGTTTATATCTGGGAAAAGTTCATGTGTGAGAAAAACAAAAATTTCCATCTTTTTGAATTTTCTGTTTTTAGGGTTCCCTGTCACATGCATTAGAATTTAATCTAAACTAATACAAAAATATTTTAAAGATAAAGCAGAGTAAGGGACAAGAGTGTGGCTCTGTGTAGTATTTTAGACTGAGGGTGATTAAAGGGTGACTGAGGAAGGACTTTGAAGAATCAATATTTGGGAGGAGTTCTGAATGCATGAGTAAGCCAAGTGGTATCAGGAGACAGTATTCCAGGAAGAGGGACATAGTGAAAGAAAAAGGATACAGGAGGAACATGTTTCTGTGTTCAAAGATCAGCAAGGTGGCCAATTTGGCCTACCTTCTCAACTTTTTATCTTGATTCTCAAACAGGAATACTTGACTCCAGACCTTGAAGAGATCAGGCAACTTTGCAGGCATTGTTCTCTACAGTCTTCAAGAAGACTCACGACTCAGCTACGAGTCTAAATTTTTACTCAGATTCAAGGCTTAACTTTTAATGCCCATTACAAAAAGCTTCTCCAATTCACCCAACTATCACCCATTTTTCTGAAGTTAGCATAGGTTCTCACTCTTGCTTAAGGGATGGCATTATTTAAGGGATAGCTCTGCCCCATATTGCTTTCTTTCTTCTTGAAACTCCTCAGACACTGTCAGTGCTTTCACTTTAATTGTTAATAATCCATCATTCTGTTCTTATTCAAGTACGTATCTTTTGCCACCTTGATTAAGATGAAATGTAAGACTTATATCTTCAAAAGTTTAAAAAAATCTCTTTGGGCTACTAGCTCTTCAAACAGAAGGTGCTCCATAGAAACCTTCTGTATGTTCATTCAACCGTCTCACAAGATAGAAACACAATGGAGAGAACCTAATCTTTCTTGGTTCCTCCCTTTTGCCAGGAAGATATGAGTAGCTGAAGTATTTGGTGCTATATATAGTCAGTTGATGTCAGCTGGATGCCAGTCTCTTCAGAAAGGCTCACTCTCCAGTTTGAGTCAGAACTAGGGACCATGCCGTCCCAGGCTCAAGGATAAAAACCATCGGGCCCAAGTGGCATCCATAGTCCATCTCCAGTCTTTCCTCCACAAATTGGGATTCCTCCTTCCTGAAAAGCAAGGTGAGTATATTGTTTCCTAAAATGTTGTATTAGTCAATTGTCCAAGGAAGTTCAGAGCTGTGACTCATTAGTGGGCTTTCTTTGCTTTAAAGGACAGCTGTTGATGCCAATATTAAAATGCTACCACCAAAGAGTTCTGATTTAATCTGGTGTCCTCTCTTCATTCTTAGAGTTTGCTGGAACTGAAGGCCAGTAAGGAAGCAATGACAGGTTAAAATAAACTGTGAAAGTGAGAAAGGAAGGGGAAAGGAAGCCAGCTCTTTCATTGCTTCTTATTGCCCAATAATGATTGTACTAGTATACAGATAAGATGGCCTAAAACTCTGAGAATCAGCTTCTGTTCATTGTGATATTGCCTGTCAATGAATAGCATACTCTGTCACCAAACAAGGAATGGTATTAAAGCCTTTCAGAGGAAAGCAATAATAAAGAACAAAGATGCTCTCCTTCAAAAGGATGATTATAAAATATTGCAAATGACTTCACATTGCCTCAATAATGTTTCTTTATTTTTAACAGGGAACAAAAAAAATCATGCTATCACATAATACCATGGTGAAGCAGAGGAAACAGCAAGCATCAGCCATCATGAAGGAAATCCATGGAAATGGTATCAATGACAATTCTTAGTAGCATTAACACAGCTCAGCACTAATGTAGACCCTTCCTGATGTTATTTAATATTCTATAGTTTACTTTCTTTAAATTCTTGCTATTCTGTCATAACAAACCTGGAGCTCTAGTGGGTGTGGAAAAGCCTATGGTAACTAATCCTTTTGTAGTCATCCTTTCTCATTTGAAAGCTATTTTCAGATGAACAACTGTTCTAAAGGAATGAAGCAATCTGACAGCTGATGTACATTCTGCTTGGCTTGCCTTTCACACTTCACATTATAAGTTAATATCACCACTCTCAGATCATTTATTTTTTTATTTTTCTCTTTTTTTTTCAGACAGGTCTCATGAAATCTTGTGTTCGTTGTCCATCCCACAAGATCTATATTGATTTCTTTTACCATAAATTATAGAAATTATTCAAAATCTGTTCTACTATCCCTTTAGAAAAATTAGAATTCATATTAATTGTGAACTTCTTTAACACTGAAATAAGTCTTCATATTTAGTAACTGATTTACCAAGATATTTTGTGTGGAAATCTACTATTTATAATTTCTAGGAAAACACAGATTTCCTATAGTCTCAAAACATACAACTCAAAAAAATTTTTAATGTAAGATGCAAGACGATACATCACTCTTTTAAGTTCTAGTAAAAATTCTAGAAACTAGTACTTTATATATTGCATTTTGATTGTTGTAATGGAAATTCAACTTTGACTAAAAGAATAAAAGAAACTGAGCAAAGGATAGTGTCAATTTTAAAAGCAAATAAGTAGAATATCTAGATTCCTTTAAGGGCTGATTTGAGCCATTCCAGAATGTATTTGTGGAGTTTTCAGGGCATCTCCTTACTTCCCTTCTATTGACAAGGAATATGACCTTTTACCTGAACAATACTGAAAGCTAGAGAAATGAGATCTGGTGAAGGCAGCTGAGAGCAGGATAAGGGTAGCATTTTCTTCTCTCTCTCTTTTAAACTTGTATTGGACTATAGTTGACTTACAATGCTGTGTTAGTTTCAGGTGTACACAGAGTAGCATTTTCATACTTCACGTTCCATAATGTGAGCTGAATAGAACCAATCAGAGATTGCGTTAGATGCTTCCCCCATAATGTAGTCATATTTAAGGATTCTGTTATTAAGTCTTGTTTTCATTGTCTGTAATATAAAATCACCATACTGGATTCAACTTAGTCCTGTGTTTTACTATCATTTTGAGTTAGCTTGGAATAAAGTGAAGATAATTCTGAATCAGACCCCAGAACTAAATTTGTACCAATGTAAGGTTCCAAAATTGATGCTTCTTTTCATTTTTTATGCTTCTTTGTATATCCTGCTTCATGTAGTTTACTTGAAATTGTTTTAACAGCTTCCCTGATCAGTAAGGCAAAAATCAGATAATCATTTGCGTTCATGACTAAACTTACTTACCTTCAAACTAGGCTTGGGATAACTTATCATTTTCTAATTATGTCATAATCATAAATCAATCCATCATTTTAATTTATTCCCAGTTTAAATCATGTTTTGAATTCTACTCTATAACTGATATAGACCTCTAAAGAGTATCTTTTTCTTTTTTTGTAACATAACTTTTAAAATGAAACATAAAGGAAAAATACAATTATATCTCAAGGCATAAAAAAATTCTCAAAACTACTCTCTCACCACCAACAGGTCCTGGCCATGTAAAGTCTGCTAAAGCCTCCCTCCCAAATCACGGGTAGATTTCCAGTCCCTTAAGTAGAGTCACATGCTTTCCCTTAGTTTGGAGGTCAAGTACTACAGATAACACACGGATAATCGCAGACTCTTTCTTAACTCATCTCAACCAAAATAGCTGTAGTACTTTAGGAAGTAATTTAAATAATCTCCCTCTTTTATTTCCTCTGACATATTACACGGAACTTTACTATTTGTATATGTCATATTGTTTAGAGATGTGGAATTAGAGGGGCATCATTTTTCCTAAGGAGGCAGAAATGAGACATAGACTGCAAAGAAAACTTTTTTAGGAACAATCCTCCAAATTTTCAAACACTTCACACCATAAAAACCTGGACAATGTATGATGAAGCATACCACAGTTTTGATCTTAATTCTAAGACTAAATAAAATTTAGACTGAATTGTCCTTTATAAAAATGATCAGAGAAGTTCTTCTCCCAGTCTACGTTCTTCTTCCACTCCCTCCTCCCCTTGTGCAATCAAGATTTTTTTTTTTGCAGTATTATAATTCATTTATTTTTTATATTACTTTTCAAAAACATATAGCCAGGAGGAGAATACAATGTGACAATGAGATGGTTAAATGAGTTGCTTTCTAAACCTGAACTAGAAGTTCAGTCCGGTTCTTGTTGTGGGGAGAGAGACTATAGTTAGTGAGTCTTGAGATCCGCCAATAGAAAAATACAAGAATCAAAAGAAGAGTTTTTCATCACAGCACTCACTTAATCTGAAGGAGAAATAACCTCAAAGAATCACTGAAAAATCCTATCCATACAGACTAGAGTACATTGAACTGGATTGCCTGAGTAAAAATGAAGATGACCCCGCCTCTAACAAACCCCAAACTGTTCACTCATTAAGGAGCCATCATGATTTGGTGTCAAATTATGTACCAGAACCAAATATACTACAGTCTCAAAAGTAATTAATAGAAAGTATCCCCTAATACTAAGGCAGACCGTCCTCATCATCACATCCAGATGATGACCATCATGGTCATCACCATCAGTATCAGAAGTGTTAGAGCTGATGGTAGTAATTGTTTTGTGCTACAGCTGTGATACAAAACCTATAAGTATTAAACAGAAATACCAGAGCCATGCTGTTACCATCTAACAAGTGCTATTCTAACAGACAAAAACACAGAAATATTTTGCCATTATTGGGGCATGAATTAGTTATGGAGGCAAGAAAAGACAGCTTATAATGGTGGGTAATGCCCACCAGTCCTGTGCTATTTACTCCTGAAGCTGTACCCATTCTCCAGTGGTGATCATGTTTCTCTCTCAGGAACTCATCTGAGACCCAGAAAGGGTAGAGGGTGGGATAAATGAATAGGAAGCAATAAGTCGATAGAGAAAGAGAATGGGAGATGAAAATGGAAGAAGGAGAGGCACATTAGAACAACTGGCATCTGTCAGAAATGGTGGGGAAAAGGAATAGGAATTAAAATTATGTAAGAACTGGGAGTATGCTGGCCCCTGAATTTAAGCACAAATACACTGAAGAAGAAGAGCTTTCAGAAATAGAAAGACTACTGTTTCAGTGACCCTACAGTTTTCTTACCTGGGTTTCATGAGGGCTTTCTTGGTATGTTTTTGTTTGTTTTTCCCTCATGACTGGTGAACAGCTGGTGAACAGTAACAGTACACAGAAGAAGACTGAGCAGATTTTTTGTGTGTGATTTCAGGAAAAGACGTTAGTCTGTGGTCTGAAAATAGGAAGCCAGGTTCTAAATGGAGTGCTATTGTTGATATGGTACCAGGAGCCCTGGGTTCCAGACCAGACATCTAATTCCTCACCTGAAACTGAAGAGATTGGGTCTGTTCAGACATCTACTTCTAAAATGTCATGACTCTAATGTATTGAGCTATGTGTGTTTGAGTTTCCCCACCAATAGCAAAGGCAATGATAATATTGACACAAATTGCAGGGACACTTTGAAAAACACAATCATGATGTCTTAACTTTCAGATGAAAGATTAAGGTGAGGAACCCTTTTACTTTTCCTATACAAGCATATCTCAAACTGTAATTGATCAAGTTACCGATATAAAAACAAGGACTCAAGGATGGCCTTAAATACCACAGATCAAATGTAAAAAGTCTGGGGGAGGAAAAGAACTTACCCTAATGCTTCAATGTACAAGTCTGAGAGTTTTCTTTGGTTTAACATTTCACATTAGCTTTCTCATAACCCTGAGAAAAATCATGCTTTATTTTGAAAATCAGTGTGCAGTAACATGTTGTAAAATCGTGGCTATTTCTAAATGTGCCGTAGATTTCTAAACCTCTAATAAGGCCTTCCAGAAAAGTAGCAGCGGAGAACCAGGCTAAATTCCAGTTTATACCAAAGTTGAAATGATAATGTTTAATTCTTGCCACAATTTCATCATCCTAATTTCTTTATTGTCTTTTTCACTCTAACATACTCTAGATGTACATCCTATAAACAGTTCTGGTTGAATTACTGGTTTGTGTAATTCAATTTGCATAGTTCAATACATTGGTAATCTCATTTTTTAAATGTTTATAGATTTACACAGTTTATAAGTGGCAATACTTTTAACAGTAAAGTTTTGAAAACTTTATAGTTTAGAACTCAAATCAAGGCAAAGAGATACAAAGTAGGAAAATACGGAATCCCAGATGAGTTTCAAAATTAACTTTTTTCATGTAGAGAAAACTATTAGAAATTAGTAGTAAACTTTTAATCAAATGTAGACTTTTAAAGCACTATTCAAAATCAAAATCAGTCTGGACTATTAACTTTTTTATATAGCATGTATATATGCATATTTCAGTACACAATGATGTATATTTATGGATTATTATTCAGTGCACATAGGTTAACTGCAAGCAGGCCAAAGAGTCCTGTGTAAATGCAGACATCTCTTAGATTCAAGTAGGCTTTTAACTAAACTGATAGGACCACTCTCAAGTAAATCAGTTTCATTTATCTCCCCGTCTGTGGCTTTGCCCATTGTACCAGAATTGCAGCTGCTAGTGAATCATAGGGAAACAGTTTTAAAAGATTTTTGTCTGACTACAATTATTTGAGTATCTTTATCAACTGTAAATTGGACTCACTGATCTAACTAAATATATAACACTGGCAGGATCAACTTTTCAAAATAAAAACACAGAACTATCTGTGCATCCATAAATCCTTGCTAAGTTTCAGAATGTTAACCTATGAAATAAATGTGAAAAAAAGAATGTTTCCTTTTGGAAGAATTTAGATCCAGGGTCTGCTCATAAGACTACATATTGAAGAAAGATTTGAAAAAGAAATAGATCACATTTTCAAAGACCACTGATACTCTCCCATAAAAATATATTTTTTCAATTGGTTTCCAGTACTCATAGTAATGTGGCTAAAGTGGAAGGAAAGCACACTCAAAAATCAAAATTTTGAACTTTATAATGTAAGATTTTAAATCTTAATCTAACTAGAAAAAATGCACTTGATAAAGAATATGTTACAATTATTTAATATCTCTAGTAGATTCAAAAATGTGGAGTTTTTGTGGAAACTAATTTTCTTATGGTCAAGACCCTAAAGGTATATTTTAATATTTTTTATAATTGGATATTTAATCCAAAATAACCACTGATCTCCTTAAAATAGCAGCAAGCTATAATGGATTAAGTCCTATAAGATCTTTAAAGAATAAATGGAAAATTCTGGATCACTATGAATGACAACAACAGGAAAGTATGTCTAGCAATATTATTTTCAATAGATGATCTAATGCCACAAAGACAACCTTTTAATCCATCAGGGCAAGGATATGAACCCTGAATAAGTTATATCATTTATCAGGCATCCAGATAAAACACACTGTTAAGACCCTGCACAGAGGTTTGCAATAAAGAGCAGGGAACAGCTGAACTTGGATTCTATCTGCTCAGTTGAGAGAATTCTTCACTCTGAAAGTTTAAATAAATGAGTGCTCATATGTTAGATTTCCCAACTCATAGATGGTCTGGAACTCGAGCTCCAGTGACATCATAAACTCAACGACTGGAAAGGAAGGGAAAAAAAGCCTTGGAAAATTTGGTTTATGTCTTTTATTGTTTGTTTATGCAAAACATGTTGACTTAAAATGTTCCTATGTCTATTAGTATGCTAGTGAATATTTAACTGGTTTTTTAGGTGGGGAATGCCTCAGTTTGTACAGTTTGCAAAATTCTCTTGCTATGAACAAGTTTGAACTACCATCAAGGAGAAACTGAATGCAGAGTTGAGAAGAGGTGTGTAGTAATACAATACTAAAGTATTTCCACCATACAGATATAATAGATATAAGAAAACATCAAAAACATTGATAATTGCAAAAAGAAGTATTTATAAAGTGGTATTTCTGAGTATTGCTTTCTTTTTAATATAATTTATCTAATTATTAAGTTTATATAATTTAATTTTAATAGTGGCTATGTTCATTGACTTTAACTACTAGCTCACAGAATTTCTGAAAATTTATTGACTGACTCTTTGTGAGCCAAGACAAGCCTGCTTCAGATACCAGGAGACTTCTCATGAAGTTATCTCATCCCAGGTATCCACAGTACCTTTAGATGGTCACTCAAAGCCAATGAACTCCTTGTCTGTTACTTATAGAGTAAGAAAGATAATTTAGGCTTAAAGAAAGTAAAAGTAAGTATGAAGAATAAGAAAGAGAGTTGAGAGTTGGTCAGTTATGTGTGCCTTCTTCTCCTCTTTCCTTTTTGTCCCTTATTTCTCTATTGTGGTATAAATTTACTGTAATAATGGATTGCACCAGCTGATTATTGAGGGTAGGTAAGTTCCTCATGGCTCTTGCTATACATCTATTCCTTGCAGCAGCTTGAGTGATGTTTATTGTGTTTTGCTAAAAAGGAGTGAATGTTACTTATGAGTCCAAACAAGTCTGGCCAGAGGTATAGTTTATACCTCTGTTCTTTTTTCCCTTTCTTCTTCGAGACTCCCACTGATGGGCTTCTTGGCTATCCTTTACTCTTTCTTGTGATTCCAATTTTAATAAACTTTTTGGACCTATATCAGTGAGATGAAGATCTGAGAGAATGACCATATCAGTTAGCATGCTTTTTAAGTTGAAAATAGCAGAAAATCAGAAACCAACTAGATTGAAAAATAAAGGGAATTTACTACCTAATATAACTGAAAAGTTCAGAGGTGATTCAATAAATATTCATCTGGCACCTCAAGTATGTTATTAAGGACCAGTTTCTTTCTCTGCCTCTGCTCTGATTTCCTTGGGGTAAGCTTCACCTCATGTCTGACTCTATCATTTTATCAAGTACATATCAACAGTTTGCGGGACAATATGCATCCGTGCTTATACATAGCAGGAAAAGAAAGTATCTTTGGCATAGTGTACACAAAGAAAAGTTCTGGTATTTTCTCTCACTGGCCTAGGTCATTACAACACACCTGTTCCTGTTTCAATCACAAAGGTAATAATTCCTGTCAAATATACCTCAGAGGACTATTGTAAATCAGAGGGATAGGATTCACTTAGGTCATGTGGTTATTTCAGAAACATTGGTGTAATCAGCTAATATTGGTGGTCATTAGGAAGAGGAAGGAGAAAGCAATGGCACCCCACTCCAGTGCTCTTGCCTGGAAAATCCCATGGATGGAGGAGCCTGGTAGGCTGCAGTCCATGGGGTCGCTAAGAGTTGGACACGACTGAGCGACTTCCCTTTCACTTTTCACTTTCATGCATTGGAGAAGGAAATGGCAACCCACTCCAGTGTTCTTGCCGGGAGCATCCCAGGGACAGGGGAGCCTGGTGGGCTGCCGTCTATGGGGTCGCACGGAGTCGGACACAACTGAAGCGACTTAGCAGCAGCGGCAGCAGGAAGAGGAAAATGAGAGAAAAGTTTTCTCCAATCCTTGTCTCGGAGTCCCCAAATTAAACTTATGCCATAGCTTGAAATTTAGAACTTTTAGAAAATAATAATACGCTATTTCCTTTTTCTAGACTCTTTATTTTCATTTAACTGTTTATAATGACTCAAACTGGTAAAGAGGAGAAAGAGAAAAGCTGCATCCTTGTTTTGGTTTCCTTATGTAAAAACTTAACAGCATTAATTGTAAGGAGAAAGACTCCATTACAGTTAAGTCCCCTACATATGAACTGTCAGGTGGCAAGCTTTCAAAGATGCCTGTATGCCAGCTCTTGTACTGTACTACTGTACTTTTCAAGATACTGTAAGATTATAAATGTTTTTTGGTGAGTGTGTTTTTTATGTATTATTTGGGTGACATTATTACAGTATGGTGCTATATGGCTGATTGTGTTAGTTGGGTACCTAGGCTAACTTCGCTGGACTTTACGAATGCACTCTTCGAACGAACTTTCACATATAGGGGACATACTGTACTATAAAGACTGTCATCTTTGCATTTTTTAGTGGTTGCCTGGTATGGGGCATTTTTTAGTTCTTGAAAATGTCCCAGTTGAAAGGTTTTTCAGGAAAAATCTAAATTTCTTTAAAAACATAACTTGTAATATATAATTGTTAAACAGAATGTGTATTCCTACGGATTTCAATTTTCTGTAATTCTTTTTATCTTCTCTGTCTTGCATTGCTAATTGAATTCTTTCAAGAAGCATTTAAAGGAGATTTTCCCCTCCACCCCCTAGTATTATGAAGTGAAGTCAAAGTAGCTCAGTCACATCCAAACTCTTTGCCCCCATGGACTATAGCCCATGGAATTCACTAGGCCAGAATACTGGAGTGGGTAGCCTTTCCCTTCTCCAGGAGTTCTTCCCACCCCAGGATCGAACCCAGGTCTCCCTCAATGCAGGCGGACTCTTTACCAGCTGAGCCACAGGGAAAGCCCAAAAATACTGCGGTGGGTAGCCTATCCCTTCTCCAGGGGATCTTCTGGACCCAGGAATTGAACCGGGGTCTCCTGCATTGCAGGTGGAGAATCAACTGAATTATCAGGGAAGCCCTAATATTGTACCAAATTACTATAAGCAATATTGTGGCTTTTCTATCATTTGTGATCTAAAGGGAACTTATTTTGATTCCGGAATAAAAAAGCTGAAATAGTTCACTCCTGTCACACTTTCTAGAATACTGAGGGATATAGACACACCAAAAAATAACCCAGTTCCTTCTTCCATGTTGCAAGCACACAGTAACAGAAACTCCAAACACTTGCAAATAAAAAGAAGTGAATATTCCTTGTAGAACTCATAGAGCTGGCAAACAAGCCCCAGGAAATTATAAAATAGTCTCACTCACTCTGCTGTTGGCCTTCATTCCTCTTCCATAAGCTACTTCTGCCATCCCTGGCGACTGTAAAGCACAGAATTTTTTTCCATCTTGACAATGCCATTCTGCCTTCATTAGGCAGTGCTATGAAAAAATTTTAAATTGAACATGTTAATTAGAATAGACAATTTTTTGGAGCAGTTTACAGAAAAATTGAACAGAAATTTTCCTATATACCCTTCTTCTTCCTATATACACTTCTTCTTCCTATATATCCTTCTTCTTCCTATATACCCTTCTTCCTATATACAGTGTTCCTATATACCCTTCTTCTTCCAATATATAGTCTCTCCTATTATTGACATTGTAGTGTATTATACTTGCTGTGATTGATAAATCAATATTGATATAGTATTATTAATCGAAGTCCATAGTTTACATCAGGGTTCACACTGGCTTATATTGTTCAATGGGTTTCCATGAATGCACACTGTCATGTACCTGCCATTATAATATCATATAGAACAGTCTCCCTGCCCTAGAAGTCCTCTGTGCTCAACATCTTCATCTGCACTCCCTCCCCACAGGCGCTTGACAACCACTGATTCTTTTCCTTTCTTACAAAGTTGTGTCTTTTCCAGAAGTTGGAGTCACACAGTAAGCCATTACATACTGGCTTCTTTCACTTAGCAATATACACTTAAGGATCCTTCATGTCTTTTCATGGCTTGATAGCTCTTAATTAAACTTTTGATTTTGAGATAAAAGTTTACATGCAGCTTTAAGAATGAATAGGCTTCCCAGGTGGGTCAGTGGTAAAGAATCCGCCTGTCAATGCAGGAGACAAGAGTCTGATCCCTGCGTCAGGAAGATTCGCTGGAGAAGGGAATGGCTACCCAATCCAATATTCTTGCCTGGAGAATTCCATGGACACAGGAGCCTGACAGGCTATAGTCTGTGGGGTGGCAAAGAGTTGGACACAACTGAGCTGAGTGACTGAGTACAGATGCGTGTAAGAATACAGAGCAAACCCAGTATGTCTTCCCAGTTTCCCCCAATATCAACATCTTCAAAACTATGGTACGATATCACAACGAGAATATTGACATTCATGCAGTCAAGAGACTCCTATCAATCAGTAATCTATCTCTTATATATATATATATTTTTTTTTCTTCATTTTAAGATGCTGTAAAATGGAATCATACAGTATGTAACCTTTGAGGATAGCTTTTCTCACTCAGTGTAGTTCCCTGGAGGTAGTCCAGCTGTTATGTTTCAATAGTTTGTTCACTTTTATTGCTGAATACCATGCTATGGATGGATCATAGCGTTTTTAACCATTTGTTGTTGTTTAGTAGCTAAGTTGTATCCAACTTTCTTGAGACCCTATGGGCTGTAGCCCACCAGGTTCCTCTGTCCATGGGATTTCCCAGGCAAGAATACTGGAGTGGGTTGCCATTTGCTTTTCCAGGGACTCTTTCCAACCCAGAGATTGCATCCACGTCTCTTGCATTGTAGGAGGATTCTTTACTTGGGAAGCCCCTTTTAACCATTACTCATTAAAGTACATTTGACTCTTATATTAAGAATAAAGCTGTGAACATTTGTGTATAGGTTTTCGTGTGAATATAAAACTTTCATTTCACTAGAATAAATGCCCAGTATTGCTGATAAACTGTTTTCGATTTCACTTTGTTCAATGAATTATTTCCTTTGAGACTTCTTTGACCCATGGATTGCTTAGAAGTATTTTTTTCTTTCCAGATATTTGGAGATTTTCTTGTAATTGTTCTGTTACTGATTTCTAGTGTGATTCCACTGTGATCAAAGATCATACTGTATATAATTTTCACTCTTTTGAATTTGTCAAAGCTTATTTTATGGTACAGGAAATGGTCTATCTTGGTGTATACTCTATGTGCACCTGGAAAGAATGTGCAACTTTTGCTGTTCAGTAGAGTATTTTACAAACATTTACATCCTACTGGTTGATGGTGTCACTGATTTCTTTTATGTCCGTGCTCATTTTCTCTCTGTTGCCCTATCATTTGTTGAGAAAGGGATATTGAAGTCTCCAACTATAACTGTGGATTTATCTATTTTTCCTTTTAGTTCTATTAATTTTTGCTCCATTTGCAGCTTTGTTTTCTGATGAATACACATTTAGTAGTTTTAGGTCTTCTTAGTGGACTGACACTTTAATTATATAACATTCTCCGTCTTTGTTTATTTCCTTTGTTCTGAAGTCCACTTTATCTGATATTAATATAACCACTTCTACTTCCCATTGATTAATGTTTTTTTGATATCTTTTTTCTATCCTGTTACTTTCAACTTGCCTATATTGCTCAAGGTACTTATTTTTGAAGTGGGTTTCTTCTAGACAATTTATATTTGGGTCATGTTTTTAAATCCAATCACTAGTCTCTATCCTCTAATTAGTATATTTTTAGCATTTATATTTAATGTAATTATTGACATAGTAGACCTTAAGTCTATCATTTTATTTTTTGCTTTCTGTTTGTTATCTGTTTTTCATTTCTGTTTTCTTTTTCTTAGTTTCCTATGGGGTTTCTTGCCTATTTTTCAGAATTCAATTTTTATTTCTCTAGTTTTTCAAGTATATTTTTATAGTTTTTAGTCGTTGTTCTATTACATTATATATGTTTAATTTATCAAAGTCTACTGATGTTGTCATTTTATCAGTTTAAGTGAAGTACAGAAAACCTACCTACCTTTATATCTATTTACCTCTTCCTGTTTATAACTGTTACTGTTTATAACTGTTACCTATTTTCTACATACATTTATAATTATATCTGAGAGGTTTATAATTTTTGCTTCTATAGTCAAACATAATTTAGAAAACTCAAGAGGGAAAGGAAAACTTATTGTATTTACCCACATTTTTGCTTACTGTAATCTTTTCTCGTTCTTGATCTTCTAAGGCTCCTTATTTTGTTTCCATTTTGTTTAAAGAACTTCATTTAGTTATTTGCTATGGTCTGAATATTTGTGTCCCCCTAGAATTCATATATTGAAATCCTAATGCCCCTGATGGTGTTGGGAGATGAGGCCTTTGGGAGGTGATTGGGCCATGAGAGTGGGGTCTTCATGAATGATATTAACATCTTTATAAAAGAAGCCCAAGAGAGCTACCATGTCTCTTCCACTACATGAAAACAAAGTGAGAAGTAGGCAGTCTGCAACTCAGAAGAACGACTTCAACTGAACCAACTATGCTGGTACCCATATCTCACACTTCCAGCCTCCAGATCTATAAGAAATACATTTCTGCTGTTTATAAGTCACCAGTCTTGGATGTTTTGTTATAATAGCATGAATCAATTCTTTTAGGGTAGGTCTCCAGGAAAAATAATCTCCTACTTTTCCTTCATCTGAAGATGTCTCAAATTCCCCTTTATTTCTAAAGAATATTTTCACTTGGTATCAGATTCTGGGTTGACATTTCTTTTCTTTCAGCATTTTTGTGCCACATCCTTCTGGTCTTCATGGTTTGTGATGAGAAATCTACTGTCATTCTCATTTTTTTCTCCCTATAGGTAAGTTGTCATTTTTCTCTGGCTGCTTTCAAGATTTTCCCTTTGTCTTTAGTTTTCAGAACTTTATGATATGTCTTGTTGTAGAGTTCTATAGATTTATCTTTTATAGAATACTTTTTGCTTCCTGAATCTGTAGGTTTATGTCTCTTGCCAAATTTGGGACATTTTCAGCCATTATTTCTTTGTGTACTTTTCCAACTCCAAATACCTCCCCTCCTTCTGGGACTTCAGTGATACAAATGCTGTATCTTTTGTTCTAGTCACACTGATCCCTAAGGCTTTCTTTACTTTTTTCCTATTTTTTTCTCTGTTGTTCTTATTGGGTAATTTCCATTACTCTGTCTCCCAGTTCACTGATTCTTTCCTTTATCCCCTCCATTCTGCTATTGAATCCATCCACTGAACTTTTTATTTGGGGTATTTTTTCAGTTCTGAAGTTTCCATTTGGGTCTTTATAACTTTTACTTCAGTCATGATTTTTTTTCCTTTGCTAAAGTTTTCTAAAATTTTCCATTTGTTTCCAGAAACTTTGTAATTGCTCTTTGAAGCAGTTTTATCATGGCCACTTTAAAATCTTTGTTATATAATTTTAATATCTCAGTCTTCTCATGCTGGCATCTGTCTTTTTTCCCATTTAGTTTGAGATCTTCTTGTTTCTTGGTATGACAAATGAGTTTTTTATTTGAGCCTGCACATTTTCATATTATATTCTAAGAATCTTGCTCTTATTTAAGCCTTCAATTTTATCTATACTTGTCTGACATTGCTTCAGCAGGGGAAAGAGAGTGCCACCTCATTCATCACTGCCAGGTAGAAATAAGAAGTCAAAGTTTCAGTTGGCCCACAATGAAACTTGAGGAGGGTCACTTAGTTACTATTAGGAGGTGGTGGGAGTTCAGAATCCCCACCTAGTCTCTACTAACTCTGCAGGGGTTGAGGGTTGTTACTAGCTAACAGGGACGAAAGTCCCAGCTTCCTCCTTGGCCTCTCAGATACCACCCTTATATAAGGGTGCACTGGGGCACCTCATCATAGCTTTGCAAGGGTAAAATCCTGGGCTCTACACTTGAAATTTGTTGGTATGGGTGAGGCTAGTTTTTTTTTTTCCTGTGGCATTTGGCTAAAGTAGAGTAGCTATTGTCTAAAAGTTTCTTGTCTTTATAGGTTGCTCCTTTGCTGGTCTTGGCTAGTGAGAACAATCTTACTGTAGGTTTTTGGCTGCACCTGTTGCATGTTTCTCAGTTAAAAGCATTTTCAGCTCCAAGTCTGGGATATGTGGGGCCTAAAGAAACTCAAAGAATTAGTACTGTGTTGTTCCTTGGTCCTGAGGTCCCTAGCTGGTCCTCCTTCTTGCCTCCAACTTTTAGTCTTATGTTTATTTTATACTAATGTCCAGGATTTTTAGTTTTACTTAGTAAATATACAGGGAAAAGTAGATCTATTCTATCTTCACAGAAACAGAAGTCTTGATATTACAATTTTTATAATTAGTGGAGTGCCTCTGCTAGTAACATCAAGATATATAAGCAAAGTGATTTCTTCAAAGCAAAATGGGGAGAAAATTTATAAGCAATTTTATTATTTTATCCCTTAAGTCCTCAAAAAGCCTAATTATTAGGGTTAATTTGTAACATCAGAAAATGTTGTCCCAATCTTCCAGAATATTTATTTTACGAATGGTCCAATTTTTCTTCTCTGCATTTAAGCACTGTGGACAGCAGTGGCAAAAGAACTCTGTGTGTTACCAAAAAAAGCACTTCTGATTAAAGGAGCAAGTGGAAGAGTTTTATTTCTTTTGGATTTCAGAAAAGTCCTTCAGTACTAGAAATAGAAAATAATAGTTGTTTACTGAACATCTCCTCTATTTAAGGCATGGAGGACACAAAGACAAAAACATAAAGAAAATGCAAATCACAGAATAAGTAAAATGGAATCAAGTAATATTGATTCAGTGCTATGAGAATACAGAAAAGGCATAAATAATTAAGAATAGAAATTTTAGAGGAGGAATTGACAGAAATGGCACATAAACTGGATTGAGAAGGATTACTCAATACTTATCACCTATCTAGTTTATGTTAGGCTCCTTGATGCAACATACAGAATTAATAGTATTCTGACAGAGAAATGGGTGGCATGAGTCAAAGCGTAAGCATTCTTGTAATGGAGACAATTCAAACTGATACATAAAAATGCTGGGAGTCAAACAGAGCTTATGAACAGAACTACAAGTGGTACTGTTTGATAAGTCACTAAATAAGGAAAGAATAAATTAGTAGTGTCATTAAACTTTACTCACTCTTTTATGATACTAAATGTTTGATAAGAAACACATTTTATTTAATCCTTACATAAAACCTATGAGTATATATTATTATTATTAGTCCCACTTTAGAGATAAGAAAATTGAGGTTTACAAAAAAATAAGCAACATACCTATGATCATACAGTTAGAAAGTAGAAGACCCAGGATTTAACCCAAGGAGCAAGTGGAGGAGTTTTATTTCTTTTGGATTTCAGAAAAGTCCTTCAGTCCAAGGCAGTCTGAGTAAAGAGCCTCTATTTTAGTTACTATACTAGCATATTGTTGTTGTTTAGTTACCAAGTTGTGTCGGCTCTTTTGTGACCTCATGGACTGTAGCCTGTCAGGCTCCTCTGTCCATGGGATTTCCCAGGCAGAAATACTGGAGTGGGTTGCCATTTCCTTCTCCAAGGGATCTTTCCTACACAGGGATGGAACCAGCGTCTCCTGTACTGGCTGCTGCTGCTAAGTCGCTTCAGTCGTGTCCAACTCTGTGCGACCCCATAGATGGCGACCCACCAGGCTCTGCCGTCCCTGGGATTCTCCAGGCAAGAACACTGGAGTGGGTTGCCATTTCCTTCTCCAATGCATGACAATGAAGTGAAAGTGAAGTCGCTCAGTTGTGTCCGACTCTTCGCGACCCCATGGACTGCAGCCTACCAGGCTCCTCTGTCCATGGGATTTTCCAGGCAAGAGTACTAGAGTGGGTTGCCATTGCCTTCTCTGCCTGCATTGGCAGGCAGAGTCTCTACTATTGATCCACCAGGGAAGCCCATTCTAGCATATAGCAGATAGTAAATTATTAAATTTAGCAGAGCATTTTAAAATGTTTATCTTAGAGTTTTTCACACACATGAATATTCTTTTACAGATGTAGATGTCATGCACCTGGGCAAAAAAGTCAGCATCCCCAAAGACATCATGTTGGAAGAATTATCCCATCTCAGTAACCGTGGTGCCAGACTGTTTAAGATGCGACAAAGAAGATCTGACAAATATACATTTGAAAATTTCCAGTATGAAACTAAAGCACAAATAAATGTAGGTATAACTTGATAATATGGTTATCTAAATAAATGGGCAGCATTTCTAAATTTATATGTATTATTAAATTCCCAAAAAAGTATTTTACAAATTTTCTTTTCATTGATTCTGTTACACTTTTTTTCATGATAATGAATAATTTAGGTGGATAAATGAATATTATGCCTGATATGAGTATCTTTTTGGTTCAGTAGAGACACTGCATGTTTGTAGATTTGGCACTGAAGAACTGGTCTGTTCAGCTAAGAGGAGGGAGAGGGAGTGGAGACTGGTGGAACTAAAAGTTTCCATATCTTATCACCACTGGTTAAATGTTTGGGATGGAAACAATTCCAAAGCACACAGTGCTCCATAAAGCAAGTAGAAGCATTTTTTTTTTTTTTTTGGAGGTAGAAGCATTTTATTGGCTGAAAACATCCTGGCATTGAAACATGCCTGGGAACGAGACACAGCTGATCTCCTTTCAAAGTATTCATTCCACAGTTGTATAGAGAAGCCTGGTACTCACTGACAATAAAATCAATGTGGATAAAACTCTTTGGACAAAAGTTCCCATCAACCAAAAGTTAAAACAAACAAACTCATTAAATTATAGTTTACATATTGCATGAATACCATATTCTTTTAAATTGTCATTCAGAGAAATTTTAGAGGAAGAAGTTCAAAATTGAAAAACAATTAGCTTCAGGAAAATATCTTAAAAATAAAATACCAGTATGAAGAATCAAAAAGGAATAGTGCACTATAGGAGATGGTGGAGACTACAACAATATGTTTTTGGTTTTTTTTTGAACTAAGGGTTTCTTTCTATAGCTATGAAAAGTTTACAAGTTTACTCATGAATTTAAACCTGAAAGTTTTCCAACTGCCATCACTAGTAAGCTGTTTTGAATGAACAGCTAAATTCTTTATAGCAAACAGACCAGTTTCACTGATCTTTTATCATAATTACTAAAATACACTACAGAACTAACATTTGCACTCACAAACACTAAAATTTTACTCATTCTTGAAATTTCTATTTCCCTTGAAATGCTTATTTCCCTTATGATCTGCTTAACAATAAATGGTTTGAGAACATCTTAAACAGGTTTTTTTTTTTTTTCACATTAATGAGCATCCTTCAACATCCATGAATTGAATCTAGTTATAATTATGAATTCAGTTAGACATCAAATTTTACTCAACCATAGTATTTACACTTAATGAAGGAAGATTTTCACTTGAAGTCATGGATAAATGTAATGCCATGGTATCCTGTAATTACGCTCAGTATCCTCTTATCAGAAAATGTCTGCAGCTAATACAGTATGAACCTAAAATAACCTCTGGCTCATCTGATGGATAATGACAATAGAGAGGTAGCTTGAAGAACAATATGAAATACAGTGTCTTAATGGAAATTCTTTGAAAAGTCATCTACAAGTCTAGACATCTGAATAAATTCAGTTTTCAAAACTAACATTTATATCTGTAAGTATAATGCTTTAATTACAATTCTGAAAGAAGGTATAAGACTTAAAATGTCCATTAAAATACAACATATTCTCTCATCAGTAGTATTTCAAATTATTGACAATAGTCTTATATACCTGTGATCAAACATTCTGGTCATAGGTAAAATATATAAGAATATGTCTTAATATTTTTCCAGCATTCCTGGAAGATTGAGAACAAAGTAGTCCCAAACAGCTGTACTAAAATATTTGAACATATACTGAATATACTGAAACAATTAAATGCTAATAAGTAGCATAAAATAATACACAATAATAATATATGGAATGAAGTCACATGTCACTGAGTTACACAATATACTCTGAAGTCTAATGAAATTTGATGACACATTTGCTTTTATCAAGGCTTTAGACTGCAACTTTGAGCAAGCATTGATAATATGACAGAAATTTATAAGATGATATTAGGTTTGGGTCTATTTTCATTCATTTATACTTTCAGCAAAAATTTATTGATTGCCTACTATGTTCTAGAAACTATGCTTGGATTTCAAAGATAAATTAATACAGCCCTTGTCTAGTGATGGAGGGACAAAATAACATTGATAAATAGAAAACAATGATTTACTTAGAATCTAGTTCTTGAATCATCCTTATATGATTTATATCAAATTAATGTTATTGACGACATTTTCTGAAATAATCTTTTACTGCTTCCCTTGAGCTTTAGATATTATCAAAATATTTAACTTACATTTATGCATTTCTTATAATTTCAGGACATCATTAGATGAAAATATAAACCAATTCTTTTGTAATCAATGCCATCTATTTAAATATTAAGTACAATTAAAAAAAATAAGCACAGCTTTCGGCTTATTCTCTTGCTGAGAAACTAGTAAATTCAAGCCACACAAACCTTCTTATGATATAAATAACAACAGAAAATATGCGTTTTTAAAATAAAATGAAGATACATTGCCTGCTACACATGCCAATTTCAAAGTCCTAGTTCATGAACTGATAACTTCTTACACATACACATACAAAAAGGGATGAAGAAAAGAAGCATACAAGAGAAAATAAAAGAATGATTCACAAAAGGATATTATTCAAAACAATCCATGGACTTCCCTGGTGGCACAGTGGGTAAGAATCCACCTGCCAAGGCAGGAGACGTGGTTTCAATCCTTGGTCTGGGAAGATTCCACATCCTGTGGAGCAACTAAGCTTGCGAGCATCAACTACTAAGCCTGTGTGCTGAACTACTGAAGCCCACATGCCTAGAACCTGTGCTCTGCAACAAGAGAAGCCACCGCAATGAGAAGCCCACACAGGGCAACAAACAGTAGCCGCCCCCCCTCCCCAGACCTGCCCCACCACTTGCCACCACCGGAGAAAGCCCATGCAAAAGCAACGAAGAGCAGTCAAAAAAAAAAAGAATCTGCCTTCCAATGCAGGAGACTAGGGTTCAATCCCTGGTCAAAGAACTAAGAAAAAAAAAAAAAATCCACAGTTTACAGTTAAAACTACATATGTTTGCAGTAACTAAGCACTTTTAAAATTCCTTGAAGCCACTTCCCTGGTGGCCCAGGGGTTAAGACTTCACCTTCCAATGCAAGTGGCATGGGTTCAATCTCTGGTTGGTGAGCTAAGATCCCCCACATGCTTCATGGCCAAAAAACCAGAACATAAACAACAGAAGCAATATTGTAACACATTCAATAAAGACTTAAAAAAAATCTTTAGAAATCTTATATAATATTGGAAAAAGGGGAATTATATTGTAAAAAGTAATTCTGAAATAAGATGTAACTAAATACAGTGAGGTTCAAAAAATATATATATATTGTTCAAAAAATAACATTATAAAAATCATTTAAGGCTATCATAACTAAAATAAGTCACTACCCAATTATTATAAGGCTTTGCTTGTATACTTAACAATGACAAACAGAGGTACTGAGTGTCTTCTGATAATTAATGACCAGCTAGAAAGAGTTGATTTTCCTGTCTATAAAGGAGGTTAGTATTACAATTTTTAAATTAATGTAGGTAGAATGACTTATAAGTTTAGGTGAAACTCATTTCATGGACAGTAACTTAGAAAAAGTAATTTTAATGCATGATACAATTAAACTGTCTATATTTATCTCAACTGGCTTTTATTTATAATTAAACTTAGCAAGACTTTTTTCTAAGAAGTGACAAAGGTTCAGAAGTGAAAAAAGTTATTAACCAAGTCAATTAAATTGAACGCTTAAGATAATAGCTAAATTCAAAACACTAAAAACTGATGTATTGGAGTACAGCACTATTCATCTTTAGAAATTGTTTCTTTTTGCCTATTGAATAAAATGCAAACTCTTATGGCCAGTAACCAAGACCCATACTCACCTGGTTAATGTCACCTCTCATTCCTTCTTTCATGTCTCCACAAGTCAGCTCACAACTACTAACATTGCCCTGCTCATTTGCACAGCAACTTTACCAGGGTGCTGCCTGGAATAAGGTGAAAGGCACCTGGAGAGTGGCTGTGGGTGGGTGAAAGCTGAAAATGGGATAAACTTTATTTTTTCATAATTTTGTCAGGTGAGGCCTTAATTTATGATCTTTATTTATTGTAAGCATTTGGATTTTAGTATGAAATAATCACATTTCTATAAAGTTAAATAATTATTAAATTGCAAAAGTGTACTTTACCTTATCATTTTATAAATAAATACAGAAATAAAAAATATTTTAAAATACGTTTGGCTTATCTCACACAGGAAACTCTCAAAATTGATGTTTATTTGCTATGGCCTTCAGTAAATTTTTCTTTATAAAGTTAAAAGATGATTTGACCTTATGCACTTAAATAGATTGGCTTCTTTTAAAAAATATGTATCTCTCATGTATAATTAAAACAATATTTTATTATAGAGGTAAATCCTAGCTATACATCTCAGGATATAACCTATTACAATGTCTGTTCTTCTCTGTTAAAAACCAATTGACTGTTTTTAAAGTGTTATATTGCCATAAAATAAATCCTAAATTATAACAGTAAAGCAAATTCACCTAAAACTTTAGACAAACGCTCTTTTAAATATTCTATTTTCTAGAAACCCCAATTCTTCCTTCTATAAGTTTATGCAGCTTAAAGTGAAAATATTTTTTGTTATATGTGACTGATGTCCAAATTTCAGATTAAACTTTAAAACAAGTCATATTAAAGAATATAATTAAATCCCAAGTATAAGTAAACTAATAATGTAACAATGACTAAGTTGTGTATTTGGCGAGTATGCTATATGATATTAAATCAGTAAAGACTTAAAAACTAAATAGATTTATCTTATGGATATGTTGTGAATAGTAAATTACAGATAATTGATATAAAGCCCTGGACACAGTGCCTGGCACACAGTAAGGCTTAATTAATTATTATTAAGTAGATTGTCATCATAAAACAGTTTAGATTGATATCAGTAAAATTTCTCATTCAACTGCTCAACTCGGTACCATATAAATTATTGAGTCAGTATGTAACAATGAATTGGCATTATATTTAAATTCCAAGTATACAAATGGAGTCTCGCACATATGATATGTCCTATTAGTGTATATTTTTGAGTTTTCAGTTGAGTTTACTTTTGATCAAATACAGCACAATATTGCCATGCAGAATGAGAAACTGGATGGAATCAACTTGGAAAGTGGTTCACAGCAAGCACCATTTACTCCTCCTAACACTCCGGATCCACGAAGTCCCCCAAATCCAGAAAACATTGCACCAGGTAATTAATCCCCTTACAAACAGAATAATAAAACTGCTATGCACATAAATATATGACTCAAGTCACTTGGATTCTTTAGTAAATGGGGTCTGAATGATACAGCTTTTCACATTATATACCTACTTTGTAGATAAGTTCAGGACAAATGTAAAGATCAGACCTAGAGGAGTTTAGTAACACATTTACAGGAGTCTTATGTTCTTTCAGATGGCCCAAGCTTTTGTTGGCAGTCGCTTATCATACTAAAAATTAAGTCTGTTTGTAATTATATTGAAATCCTATTTGTATAGAACTGTGTAATTTATGAAATACTATTATATATATGTATCTTCTTTAATTTAATAATAATTATGACAGTTATTATAATCCTCATTTTATAAATTAAGAACTTGAGGTTGTGAATAGCTAGAAGCCAACACTAACTGATCAAGAATTAAATCCAGCTCTGATACCAAATTCACAGATGTCTCATGTGAGTGACCTTGTGGAGACTGCTTTTGTTATTTTCTGTTCTCTTACAGGGCTTTAAATGCAATCCTCTAATACTGTATATTTGTTTATTATCTTAAAAAATAAGTAAAGTGAAAGTTGCTCAGCTGTGTCCGACTCTTTGCAACCCCATGGAATATACATACAGTCCATGGAATTCTCCAGGCCAGAATCCTGGAGTGGGTAGCCCTTTCCTTCTCCAGGGGATCTTCCCAATCCAGGGATCAAACTGGGGTCTCCTACATTGCAGGTGGATCCTTTACTAACTGAGCTATGAGGGAAGTCCAAAAAATAAGTAAATGTTTATTCAAACCAGTACATGCTATTTGAAGTATTGTTAGATTTTGAAATATTAAATCAGAAAAATTATCTGCTCTACTTAGACAATATCTTTCCAAAATAACATAAAGCAAATACCTTTAAGTTTTTCCTCGAGTAATGTATACAGTAGATTTATAAAATTTTCAACTAATTTTATACTGAAATTAGCAATGTCTGTGTCATATTTTTGTAAATTAAATAGTAAATCTATCAAGAGTACTTCTGAGGAACCTTCTCAAATAGCATAGTGTTTTTGAAAATATATAAGTAAAATAACTGTATAATATTCAATCTTATTTAAAAGTAAGTTGAATGTCACTGATGAGCTTAGATTTATTAGGACATTCTTACAGAGCACAATGAGAAAAGGTATTGATAGACAAACTAATTTTGAAGGAAACCAAATACACAATTAGAATACATAGAATTCTGAAGTAAAACATTGTAATAAAATTCTCAAATAGCTTTCATATAGATTTTTTTATGACAGAAGAGCAGGCAACAGGTTCTACACATACAACATTAAGCTCATGTGGCAAAAACAAACTTTAGAATCTGATGGGTCTGGGTTCAACCTGCAATCTCCTTTTTTTTTTTTTTTTTTGGTTGAACAGATTTGCTTTTAATATGACTGTATACACGGACAACTGAGAATAGGAAAAAAAAATTATGGTTTTTTTGGTTGAACCAAAATTATGGTTGAATCAAATTAATGGTTCAACATACTACAGCTATTACTAAAGATGGTATGCTGGGATTTTAAGAAAACAGTCCAGTAAATGAACCATCCCTAAATGAATCTAAATTCATCAAGCCCTCTTTTAATAAAAACATATTGCAGTGGCAGAAGTTTACCCTTTTTTCATACTCCATAATAAAAAGATGTTCTCTCTCCTTTAGTATTTAGTTACTAGTAGTCTCTCAAATGGTAAAATTAATTGAATTTATATTATCAAATGAAAGTGAAAGTTTGTACAGCCAAGCTCAGAAGCAAAAGTGAAGAAGGATGAAGGGTAAAAGCTGATGGATGCCATGCAGAACAAGGACCTTCGCGGAGGTGTCCTGAGTGCCAAACACAGTCAACATCCCATCATTTTTTCATTGCTCTTAAATGAGCAAAATCAAATTATTCTTACTTTTTATTTAAAGAAATAATAAATCTTTATCCTGTCCCTCCATAATTTGTGATCAGGTAAGGAAGTTCCATCACCACTGTGGACAGCAGCAATAAAGCTGCTGGATCCTTTCATCTATGCCCACTTTACTACTGTGCTGAGAAGGAAAATAAATCTCTTTGAGTCTGTTTCTTCAATCTGTAAAATAAAGAAAATAAATCTCACTGCACATGGTTGTTGTGAAAATTAAATGTGAGAATGTGAGTATAGTCCCTAATATACAATAAAATACTGAGTTAAAATTTATCCTTTCCTTACCCATTTTTATATACCTAATACATAATAGACTATATATATTTTCTTTTAGCTCCAACCACTATACTGTAACCTCCTGCTATCTAATGTGTGGAATGGTAAGGTTTTTTAACAGGAAGAGAAGACATATAGAAAAGTTTATGTTGATTCAATGTGGCACTTCCATTACTAAGTTAAAAGTTTTATTATGAATCAATAACCATCAATTATTATGAATCGATGGTGTGATCACTTACTTAGAGCCAGGCATCCTGGAGTGTGAAGTCAAGTGGGCATGAGGAAGCATCACTACAAACAAAGCTACTAGAGGTGATGGAATTCCATCTGATCTATTTCGAATTCTAAAAGATGAAGCTGTTAGGTGTTGCACTCAATATGCCAGCAAATTTGGAAAACTCAGCAGTGGCTATAGGGTTGGAAAAGGTCAGTTTTTGCTCCATTTCCCGAAAAAGGTAATTCCAAAGAATGTTCAAACTCCTGCACAAACGTACTCATTTCACACACTAGCAAAGAAATGCTAAAATTCTTCAAGCTCGGCTTCCATAGTACATGAACCAAGAACTGCCAGATGGTCAAGTTGGATTTAGAAAAAGCAGAGGAACCAGAAATCAAATTGGTGACATTTGCTGGATCATAGAAAAAACAAGACAATTCCAGAAAAACATCTACTTCTGCTCCATTGACTACTCTAAAGCCTTTGACTGTGTGGATCACAACAAACCGTGGAAGATTCTTAAAGAGATGGGCATACCAGATCCCCTTACCTGCCTCCTGAGAAATCTGTATGCTGGTCAAGAAGCAATAGTTAGAACTGGACTTGGAACAACAGACTGGTTCAAAATTGAGAAAGGAGTACATCAAGGCTATATACTGTCACTCTGCCTATTAAACTTATATGCAGAGTACATCATGCGAAATGCCCGGCTGGATGAAGCACAAGCCGGAATCAAGATTGCCAGGAGAAATATCAATAACCTCCAATATGCAGATGCCATCACCCTTATGGCAAAAAGCAAAGAGGAACTAAAGAGCTTCCTGGTGAAGGTGAAAGAGGAAAGTAAAAAAGCTGGCTTAAAACTCAACATTAAAAAACTAAGATCGTGGCATCCAGGCCCATCACTTCATGGCAAATAGATGGGGAAACAGTGGAAACAGTGGCAGACTTTATTTTCTTGGGCTCCAAAATCACTGCATATGGTGACTGCAGCCATAAAATTAAAAGACACTTGCATGTTGAAAGAGAAGTTATGACCAACCTAGACAGCATATTGAAAAGCAGAGACATTACTTTGCTGACAAAGGTCCATCTAGTCAAAGCTATGGCTTTTTCAGTAGTCATGTATGGATGTGAGAGTTGGACCATAAAGAAGGCTGGGTGCGGAAGAATTGATGCTTTTGAACTGTTTTGTTGAAGAAGACTCTTGCGAGTCCCTTGGACAGCAAGGAGATCAAATCAGTCAATCCTCAAGGAAAATCAGTCCTGAATACTCACTGGAAGGGCTGATGCTGAAGCTGAATCTCCAATACTTTGGCCACCTGATGCAAAGGGATCCTGGGAAAGATTGAATGCAGGAGGAGAAGGGGATGACAGAGGATGAAATGGTTGGATGGCATCACCAACTTGATGGACATGAATTTGAGGAAGCTCCAGGAGCTGGTGATGGACAAGAAAGCCTGGCGTGCTGCAGTCCATGGGGCAGCAAAGAGTCGGACATGACTGAGCAACTAAACTGGTTATAAACTATGAAATTTCAAAAAGAATAAACAAGTTCTACCCTCAAGGAATTCATAGACAGGGACACAGGACAAATGTCCATGCTATATTTGTAGTCTCATTTTCTCTCTGCCATATAAACTTCAATATCATATGTATATTTTATTTACTATCAGGAACAATCTATGTATATTTACACACAAACACATACATATATTCCAATATATATATATATAGAGAGAGAGAGAAATTTTGGAAGTATAAATTAATATAGCTACTTAAAGTTTAAATATTCAATTATTAAATATTAGGGCATGTCTGTAATATAGACTAAGAAAAGGGAGAGTTTCAAGGTTATCAGATAGCTTGCAAAGAAGAAAGAGTAATGGGTCCTTCCTTCTTGGTTGATGAGTTGAAAAGTACAACTATAGATTCAGAGTACAAACTATAGATTATCTGAATTTAGCAAAGGCTACTATGAAAGCCCAGGCAAGAAATGTACAGGGCCTGAACCAGGTATGGAAATGAGAAGGAAAGAGAGAATTTGCTAGAACAGTTACTTTCCAGTGTTCTGTTTGCAAATCACTTGCATTAAATGTGTAAGCCATATCTGAGACCTCCTGTCTCTGGAAGGAAGAATCCATTATCAACATTTTAAGTAGGTGCCCATGGTGATTCAGAAAATGCAAAGTTGAGAAGCCTATTTAAGAAATCCTTAAGTATAGCTGGTAATACTTAGTGATTTGTTGTGGGAATGAAAGATTGTTTAGGACAGATGTCTGTCTCAGATATCTAAGAATAGTGATAACATTTGTTAAGATAATCAATATACAGAAAGCAGCAGAATATATTGGAAAACAGCTGCATGTAGGTCTAGACAGATTATAAAGGATGTCAGGGGAAGAGTAATTTGGATGAATGTAATAGCGAAAAGCAAAGGAGAAAAGGAAAGATATAACCATCCGAATGCAGAGTTCCAAAGAATAGCAAGAAGAGGTAAGAAACCCTTCCTCAACGATCAATGCAAAGAAATAGAGGAAAACAACAGAATGGGAAAGACTAGAGATCTCTTCAAGAAAATTAGAGATACCAAGGGAACATTTGATGCAAAGATGGGCTCGATAAAGGACAGAAATATGGACCTAACGGAAGCAAAAGATATTAAGAAGAGATAGCAAGAATACATAGAAGAACCGTACAAAAAAGATCTTCAAGACCAAGATAATTACGATGCTGTGATCCAGACATCCTGGAATACGAAGTCAAGTGGGGTTTAGAAAAAATCACTACGAACAAAGCTAGCGGAGGTGACGGCATTCCAATTGAGCTATTTCAAATCCTGAAAGATGATGTTGTGAAAGTGCTGCAGCAAATTTGGAAAACTCAGCAGTGGTCACAGGACTGGAAAAGGTCACTTTTCATTCCAATTCCAAAGAAAGGCAATGCCAAAGAATGCTCAAACTACCGCACAATTGCATTCATCTCACATGCTATTAAAGTAATGCTCAAAATTCTCCAAGCCAGGCTTCAGCAGTACGTGAACCGTGAACTTCTAGATGTTCAAGCTGGTTTTAGAAAAAGCAGAGGAACCAGAGATCAAATTGCCAACATTCGCTGGATCATCGAAAAAGCAAAAGAGTTCCAGAAAAACATCTATTTCTGCTTTATTGACTATGCCAAAGCCTTTGACTGTGTGGATCACAATAAACTGTGGAAAATTCTGAAAGAGATGGGAATACCAGACCACCTGATCTGCCTCTTGAGAAACATGTATGCAGGTCAGGAAGCAACAGTTAGAACTGGACATGGAACAACAGACTGGTTCCAAATAGGAAAAGGAGTACGTCAAGGCTGTATATTGTCACCCTGCTTATTTAACTTCTATGCAGAGTACATCATGAGAAACGCTGTGCTGGAAGAAGCACAAGCTGGAATCAAGATTTCTGGGAGAAATATCAATAACCTCAGATATGCAGATGACACCACCCTTATGGCAGAAAGTGAAGAGGAACTAAAAAGCCTCTTGATGAAAGTTAAAGTGGAGACTGAAAAAGTTGGCTTAAAGCTCAACATTCAGAAAATGAAGATCATGGCATCTGGTCCCATCACCTCATGGGAAATAGATGGGGAAACAGTGGGAACAGTGTGACTTTATTTTTTGGGGCTCCAAAATCACTGCAGATGGTGACTGCAGCCATGAAATTAAAAGACGCTTACTTCTTGGAAGGAAAGTTATGACCAACTTAAATAGCATATTGAAAAGCAGAGACATTACTTTGCCAACAAAGGTCCCTCTAGTCAAGGCTATGGTTTTTCCTGTGGTCGTGTATGTATGTGAGAGTTGGACTGTGAAGGCTGAGCACCGAAGAATTGATGCTTTTGAACTGTGGTGCTGGAGAAGACTCTTGAGAGTCCCTTGGACTGCAAGGAGATCCAACCAGTCCATTCTGAAGGAGATCAGCCCTGGGATTTCTTTGGAAGGAATGATGCTAAAGCTGAAACTCCAGTACTTTGGCCACCTCATGCAAAGAGTTGACTCATTGGAAAAGACTGATGTTGGGAGGGATTGGGGGCAAGAGGAGAAGGGGACGACAGAGGATGAGATGGCTGGATGGCATCACTGACTCGATGGACGTGAGTCTCAGTGAACTCCGGGAGTTGGTGATGGACAGGGAGGCCTGGTGTGCTGTGATTCATGGGGTCGCAAAGAGTCAGACACAACTGAGCGAGTGAACTGAACTGAACTGACTAGGTGGCTGAATAGAAGGGCATCAAGATAAAAAACAAACCTTGGAATCATCAATATGTAGGTCACAATTAAAGCCAAATATATAAATTAAACTTAAGCCCTGGGATTTCTTTGGAAGGAATGATGCTAAAGCTGAAACTCCAGTACTTTGGCCACCTCATGCGAAGAGTTGACTCATTGGAGAAGACTCTGATGCTGGGAGGGATTGGGGGCAGGAGGCGAAGGGGACGACAGAGGATGAGATGGCTGGATGGCATCACTGACTCGATGGACGTGAGTCTGGGTGAACTCTGGGAGTTGGTGATGGACAGAGAGGCCTGGCGAGCTGCGATTCATGGGGTCGCAAAGAGTCGGACAGGACTGAGCAACTGAACTGAACTGAACTGAACTGAAGCAGAGTAAAGCAGCCTATTGAAGAGACTGCCATTTGATGCTGGAGACAATCAGAAGAAAATTAAATTACTACAAACAAATAGCGCCTATTGGTGGAATTATCAAGAGTTTTTGAAAAAGAGAAACTAATTTTTAGTGTATAGAAAGATTAGGCATGGTTTAAGCGACTGATCTGAACATAATAAAAAGAGAAAACATTTTAGAGAAGGAAAAGAGCATCACGGAAACCTAAAAGTAGCAGTGACTGCATAGCAGAGGTTCTGATATGACAGAAGAGAGAACTATTTAAAAGAGATAACTAGACAGTAAGGTAGTGTAGCTGGAAAGTAAACAGTTCTGCCTTTGAAGACCTGAAGAATGTCAGTTAATATATGTGAAAATGGTTTCACATTTATGCCAGGAATTGTGTGATTTTTAAATGATACTTACAGAAAACTTCTGGCTCATGGGAGAAGAATAAATTGAGGAGGTAAGACTGGAAGCAGAAACGTTAGGTTAGAAATCCTCAGGAACGATGTAAACAAAGGATAGGCACATCAGGGAATAAGGGCCTGACAAAGACAGTGGAGGCAAGCTACTTCACCATTTTGAACCTTGAACATTTGACAGGTCACTCAGCAATTTCAGGCTTCCCAGATGGCTCAGAAGGTAGAGAGTCCATCTGCAATGTGGGAGATCTGGGTTCGATCCCTGGGTTGGGACGATTCCCCTGGAGAAGGGAATGGCTACCCCACTCCAGTATTCTTGAAACTTCCCTGACAGTCTAGTGCTTAAGACTCTGCACTTCCAAAGCATCAGGCGCTGGTTCGATCCCTGGTTGGGGACTAAGATCCCACATCCAAGGACAAAAAAAAAAAAAAATTGGGCTTCTCAGGTGGCACTAGTGGTTAAAAAACAAAAAACAAACAAACAAAAAAAAAACAAAAAAACCTGCCTGCCAATGCAGAGGCATAAGAGTTGTGGGTTTGATCCCTGCGTCACGAGATGCCCTGGAGGAAGGCATGGCAACCCACTCTAGTATTCTTGCCTAAAGAATTCCATGGATAGAGGAGTCTGGAGGGCTGAGGTCCAAAGAGTCACACACGACTTGAAGCAACTTAGCCGCATGTAAGCATGCAGCAATTTTAGATAGTCAACATCTGAACATTACCTATAAAGAATCAGCTCCCAGGGGAGGGAGATCTGTCTTTATTGATATTTCCACAGAACCTAGTTTCTAAATTAATGCAGTAACTGTGGTATATAAGGCCTAGTATAAATTAATGTAAGGTGCACAATTAATAGTTTCACTGAACAAATATATACTACGACAGTCAAGGAAGAAACTAACTGTATAATTTGGTAAAGTGAAACACTAAGTGGTTTCTTTTGAAAATTCCATAAATTTAAAGGGATTTAAAAATGTCTAATGCTGTAGGACTACTCTTTTCTGAGAGATCATAAAAAGAATGCATTCTTCGTAAATTTACCCCTGTATGAAAAATTAAACATGGTAAAATGCTAGGTGGAATTTAGTAACTCTCAGGAACTCTGTGTTTACTTATTCTTGCAATATTTTTCCAAAGGATATTCTGGACCACTGAAGGAAATTCCTCCTGAAAGATTCAACACCACAGCTGTCCCTAAGTACTACCAGTCGCCCTGGGAACAGGCCATTAGCAATGATCCGGAGCTTTTAGAGGCTTTATACCCTAAATTTTTCAAGCCTGAAGGAAAGGCAGAATTGCCTGATTACAGGAGCTTTAACAGGTAATTCAATTACCCTGGATGACACTTCAGCATGCAATACAAAGGCTGTTATATCACAGTATGGAGAACTGAATCCCCTGGTAGGAAAAAAAAAAAACCAAAAAACTACAAGCAATATATAATATCTCTGCCTAGGCAAAGACTCATTTTTGCAGTATTACTAATATGGTACATTTTTAGTATAAAAATGAAGGCTATGAATCACAAACTATCACTGTTATAAGATCATCTCCAACATTTTAAAAAGCAATTTTAATATTGATTTCTAATGTGAAAGTTGATATTAGTTTATGTGTTGCTCCAAACAATCTTGTTAGTCACTACATAGATGACAAACTGTAAAAAATCATTTTAAGTCAGATCTGTGTTCAAAGAAATTATATTATGGGAATTACAGAGATGCACAGTTATTTTTTAGTAGAATATTCCAAATCTTTCAGTGGAATATTTTGCTTTTCTAACTGAATAAAACTTGAAACTATTTTCAGAGATCTTAAAAATCTTACAAATAGTCTCACACTTTGAATGTTTAACATTTCTGTTAACAAGTTTACTTTGTGTCTGAAGGCAATAAAATTTTAAACAAACAGGATACAGTCTCAAATGGTGCCAAAGAAAAGAAAATTCTGCTTTTGAAACAACAATCTTTCACTGGATAAGTGGTAGGAGGTAGGAGATGGGTAATGAAATGGACGGGAATGTTTTCATTTACAGAAGAAAGTTACCCAAAAATTAAGAGGGAAAAACAAAACATACTGAATGAAAAGGGAAAAGCTAATGCACTAAATACCAAACTCAAATATTGGATTTCAGTGGCAGAAGAACATTTCTTTCTTCATTTAATTCAGAAAAAATAAATAAAAGAATAAAAGTGATTTTTGGAATTAATAAATACAAGGTTGCTGCTGCTAAGTCGCTTCAGTCGTGTCCGACTCTATGCGACCCCAGAGATGGCAGCCCACCAGGCTCCCCCGTCCCTGGGATTCTCCAGGCAAGAACACTGGAGTGGGTTGCCATTTCCTTCTCCAATGCATGAAAGTGAAAAATGAAAGTGAAGTCATTCAGTCGTGTCCTACTCTTCGTGACCCCATGGACTGCAGCCTACCAAGCTCCTCCATCCATGGGATTTTCCAGGCAAGAGTACTGGAGTGGGGTGCCATTGCCTTCTCCAAATACAAGGTTAACTGACCAAATTCACCCTAAATCTGATAATGTTCAACTCCAGCCTCTTGTATCCAATGGATAACAATATACTCTTATACTCCCTTGGATGTGTGGCTTGTGCAATTGCAGGGGGCCCCACAATTAAAAAGGCCATAGCTGATTTAAACTTTTGCTTTAATGTCTGAAATTCCTAACAAGCTTTAAACAGAGTCCCGAGTTTTCATTTTGCACTGTGCCCTATAAAAGTGTTTGGATCAGATCCCAGGCTCTAAATTTTCCAAGTTCCTCTGTATTCAGGAAAATGTTCCCTTAAAGTAACTATCTTAGTCCATGATGTGTTCCCCCACGCCCTACTTATATTTCTCTCTTTTCTTGTTTGTGAGTTCATTGAAATTAAGACCTACTACAATCTTTCCATCTTTGAATTCATAGCATATAGTAGAGTATCTAGATATAATCGGGCTTCCCAGGTAGCGCTAGTGGTAAAGAACCTGCCTGTCAAGGCAGAAGACACAGGATATGCGGGTTTGATCCCTGGGTCAGGAAGATCCCCTGGAGGAGGAAATGGCAACCCACTCCAGTATTCGTGCCTGGAGAATCCCATGGACAGAGGAGCCTGGCAGGCTATAGTCCACAGTGTCTCAAAGAGTCGGACACGGCTGAAGCAACTTAGCGCGCACACACACAATTGTTTATATGAGTAAATGAATGAACCAACAAATGAATTATAGGTTTATAATGGTAAACTTCCAAAATGACAAAACATTGTCTTGGACATCGTGAACATCAAAGAATATGAAGTTTTACTGAGTCAAATTTGACTCTTAATGACTCTTCAATCCACTAAATCAAATGACAAAATGTGGGACATTAAATCACTCACTTATATCACAGATGTGAGTCCTCAATATACTGCTCTACTTAGAAATGATCTCAGAAGGCCCAATACTCCTTAAGAATTATGTCCAAGGGGTACAACAAATGGCAGTATAGAAGAGCAGGCTTCAGTGAGTCTGAATACCTGGGTTTAAATTCTGATTCCATACCTTATTAGGTGGGTGACATTGGGTAAGTCATTTAATTATTTGTGCTTCACTTTCATCTATTAAAAGGGGATAGAAAAATAATCAACTCAAGTAGTTGTTTTGAGAATTTAATGAGACAATCATATAAAGCCTTGGTACTCAAAGTGTGGTGAGACCAGTTGTGCTGGCATCACCTAAGAACTGGTTAGAAATGAAGAATCTCAGGACACATACTAGATTGACTGAATTAGCATCTGTAGCTTAACAAGATCACAAGGTGATTTCCATACTAACAGAGCAGGTACACAGCACTCTGTTGATAAATATTAACTTTCATTATTACTATGCCTTCTGAAGTTTAATGATCACAAAGCACCTGACTGATAATTTAAATTCTTAAAGTTATTTTCCTAACCAATCTCTCTCACTCCCAGAGTAATGGTTTTAGGCCCTGGACATGGTTTTAGGTCCAAGACTATACTGATATGATTGCTCAAATCCTGCATTAGACTGAAGTTAATGCATTACTCAGTAATCTGTTGTTATCCATATTTTCCACAGTGATTTGGGGAAATATTGTAAGAGGTCAGCCATCTTGAGAAAAGATGTAAGAAAAGATGTATGTTTACAGAAAGTAAAACATACTGTTCTTCAGAAAAAAAAAAAAAAAACTAGAAGACAAGAAAATTATGGGCCATAAGACATGAGAGCTTCCCTGGTGGCTCAAAGAATCTGCCTGCTATGCAGGAGATCCTGGTTCAGTCCCCAGCTGAGGAAGATAACCTGGAGAACAGAATAGTTACCCACTCCAGTATTCTTGCCTGGAGAATTCCATGGACAGAGTAGCCTGGCGGGCTACAGTCCATGGGATAGAAAACAGCAGACACGACTGAGTGACTGACACTTTCACTTATGGTAAAGAATTTACCTGGAATGGGGAAGACATAGGTTTGATCCCTAGGTTGGGAAGATCCCCTGGAGGAGGGCATGGCAATCCACTCCAGTATTCTTGGTTGGAGAATTCCCATGGACAGAGGAGCCTGGCATGCTGCAGTACAAGGGGTTGCAACGAGTCGGACACAACTGAGCAACTAAGCACACATAGCAAGACATGAGATTCTATACTACTACTGCTTTGGCCAAAACCTGCATTCTTTCAGGTTTTTCTGTAACATCTTATGGAAATCCTAAACAAGCGAAATTTTTGGCCAATCCAATATATGACATTGTGACATGTGCTATAGCCATCATTGAGGTCACCTATCTACCCTGTGGACACTGAAGATTTTATCTGGCTCTCAGTCTTTTTCCCCAGGACTATTCCTGTCATCACATTTTGGTGGCTTAAATGATTCACTGAACTCTCAGCCCTTTTAAGTCCTTGACTGTATTGCTTTCAAGGATCTCTCTCTCAATCCCATCTTAGTCACTACTGACTTTCCTTAAAGTTTGCCATTACCAATATCTATGCTACTGCTGCTGCTTAGTCACTTCAAGTCATGTCTGACTCTGTGTGACTTCATGGACTATAGCCCACCAGGCTCCTCTGTCCACGGAATTCTCCAGGCAAGAGTACTGGAGTAGATTGCCAGACCCTCCTCCAGAGGATCTTCCCAACCCAGGTCTCCTGCATTGCAGGCAGATTCTTTACCACTGAGCTACCAGGGAAGCCAACCAATATCTGCATCATCTTCAAAATCTAAATTTCAAGCATTTCACTACCACATTTCATTTTTAATTTTTTCATTTATTATTTATTTCAATCATGCTTCAGGTCCACACATCAAACCCATCTCATTTTTCAAAGTCCATCCTTCATTTCCTCCTTACTTTACTAGACTCCATAGTCCCTTACTATTATCATCCAGAAATTAAGATAGTCAAGAAAGATCACAGGTGATTGAGCTTCAAAGAAAATCAGATCTCTTCTAGGCTTTAAAATGATCTCCACAATACTGGAGAATTTATAGTCCTGCCAATTCCATTGTCCAAATGTTTACGAGGATCCTCTAGGCAAAATACATTAAACAGTTACGTATATTGAGCAAGATATAAATATATATCAGAGAGAATTCCAGTCATCTTGGAGTGTAGTCTGATAAGAAATTAGGCAGACAGACTATTGAATATAATGAAAGATGAAAATGAGGTTACAGGGAGGTAAAAATAGAGTTCATGGAAACTTAGGGGAGAAATAGTTTAGTTCTGGCTGTGGGAGAACAGGGAAAACTTCAAGAATAAAATTAAATATCAAATACTTAAGTATAAATTAAAGAACATACTTAAAACTTAAAGGGGATTTAGAAACGTCAGTAATGACGGTCAGAGCATTCCAGGCAGAGAAAAATGAGTGAGTAAATGCAATGACGTTGGAGAGCGCAAGGAGAAGCTGCTGCTGCTGCTGCTAAGTCGCTTCAGTCGTGTCCGACTCTGCAACCCCATAGACAGCAGCCCACCAGGCTCCTCTGTCCCTGGGATTCTCCAGGCAAGAACACTGGAGTGGGGTGACATTTCCTTCTCCAACAAGGCGAAGAGCAAGCAGTATACCAGTATGACTGGAACAAAGACTAAATGAAAGTGTATAGGGTAAAACTAGCAGGATTGACCTTTCCACTACGATGTCAAAGTCATTTTTTTCCACACACACAAACATCAAACCTGTTTCTCCTTGCCTTCTACCAGCGAGCTACTGAAACTCTAAACCGTGGAATAATCCTTGATTTTTACATTTCCCTCACAATTTTCATCCAATCTGTCAGCATATCCTGTTGACCCTCCCTGTAGAACACATCCTAAAACCCCCCACTTCTTCAAGGAAAACACCTGAAATCTAAGCTACCGTCATTTCTTACCTGAACTGGTACCGTATCTCCTCTTCTTTCATTCTTGTCCACCTATACTTGTTCACACAGTAACAGGTGCCAGAGTAATCTTTATTAAAATTTTCTCAAGTTATACCACTCCTGTTTTTGTTGTTCAGTTGCTCAGTCCTGTCCAATTCTTTGCGACCCCATAGATTGCAGCACGCCAGGATTCCCTGTCTTTCACCATCTCTTGGAACTTGCTCAAACTCATGTCCATTAAGTTGGTGATGCCATCCAAGCATCTCGTCTCTTGTTATTCCCTTCTGTTCCTGCTTTTAATCATTTCCAGCATCAGAATCTTTTTCTAATTAGTTGGCTCTTCGCATCAGGTGGCCAAAATATTGGAGCTTCAGCTTCAGCATCTGTCCTTCCAATGAATATTCAGGACTGATTTCCTTGAGGATTGACTGATTTGATCTTCTTGCAGTCCAAGGGACTTTCAAGAGTCTTCTCCAACACCACAGTTCAAAAGCATCAATTTTTGGTGCTCAGCCTTCTTCACAATCCAACTCTCACATCCATACATGACTACTGGAAAAACCAAAGCTTTAACTAGATGGACCTTTGTTGGCCAAGTAATGTCTCTGCTTTTAAATATGCTGTCCGGGTTGGTCATAGCTTTTCTTCCAAGGAGCAAGCATCTTTTAATTTCGTGGCTGCAGTCACCATCTGCAGTGATTTTGGAGCCCCCAAAATAAAGTCTGTCACTGTTTCCATTGTTTCCCCATCTATTTGCCATGAAGTGATGGGACCAGATGCCATGATCTTCGTTTTTTGAACGTTGAGTTTTAAGCCAGCATTTTTACTCTCCTCTTTCACCTTCAGCAAGAGGCTCTTTAGTTTCTTTTTGCTTTCTGCCATAAGGCTGGTGTCATCTGCATATCTGAGATTATTGATATTTCTCCCAGCAATCTTGAGTTGGGCTGTGCTTCATCCAGCCCAACGTTTCTCATGATGTACTCTGTATAGAAGTTACATAAGCAAGGTGACAACATACAGCCTTGATGTACTCCTTTCCCAATTTGGAACCAGTCTGTTGTTCCATGTCCAGTTCTAACTGTTGTTTCTTGACCTGCATACAGGTTTTGCAGGAGGCAGGTCAGGTGGTCTGGTATTCCCATCTCTTGAAGAATCTTCCACAGTTTGTTGTGATCCACACAGTCAAAGGCTTTAGTGTAGTCAATGAAGCAGAATTACATGTTTTTCTGGGATTCTCTATTCTTCTATGATCCAAGCAAGTGTTGGCAATTTGACATCTGGTTCCTCTGTCTTTTCTAAATCCGGCTTGAACATCTGGAAGTTCACGCACAGTTCATGTACTATTAAAGCCTGGCTTGGAGAATTTTGAGCACTACTTTACTAGCATGTGAGATGAGCCCAATTGTGCAGTAGTTTGAACATTCTTTGGCATTGCTTTTGGGAATGGAATGAAAACTGACCTTTTTCAGTTTTCAGTGTCTTTCCTTCACACTTAGAATGAAATCCATGTTCTTCACTGGACACATGGATTTCCCCACAATCTACCCTTCTGTCCTCTCTTCCTTCTACCATTCCCCTCACTTACCTGTCTAGCAACATAGGCTTTCTTTCTTTTCTGAAAAGGTCAATATTATTTCTGCCTTAGATTCTTTGTATTAGCTACTCTATCTGAAATGCTGAAGTGCTTCTGTTATATTGTCCATGGCTAACTTCTGACCTTCAGATGGCAGTTTAAATGTCACATCTTCAGAGAAGTCTTTTCTCCCTATCTAGTCATTCAGTTATGCTCTATGGTATCACCCTATTTTAAATTTCTCATAGCTCTTATTACTGAATATTTGTCTGTATGTTTAGTGCTTTATTAAAAACAAAAAATTATTATTTTTATTGAAGTATAATTAACTTACATGTTTATTTTTTGTCTATCTCTTTCACTAGAAATATAAAAAACCTTACACTCTGACTACATTGCTCACTGCCATATGCCCAGCATTTATAAATGTGCCTGGCACTGGATGATTAATTAATGGCTAAATCAAAGAAAGCTAAACTGTGACATCTTGAATGCCAAGATAAGGAAGGTGGACTTTCTTCAGATGAGTAGAAGGATTTAGATGTTTTTGGGGCACAGCTAGAAAAACGCAAAGATATATTTCTTACCCTCAAAGAATTTATAATTCACAGATGACCTAAACCAAATCATATTCTGAAAAATAGAAGCTGACAATACCAAATGCCATATTATTAACAGATGCACTATAAGACTAACATAAAACAATCAATGTTATAGGAATTTGGTTAAGAAAGGGAGTGAGGGTTTGGGGTAGTTCAGATCAGATCAGATCAGTCGCTCAGTTGTGTCCGACTCTTTGTGACCCCACGAACTGCAGAATGCCAGGCCTCCCTGTCCATCACCAACTCACGGAGTTCACTCAAACTCATGTCCATCGAGTCAGTGATGCCATCCAGCCATCTCATCCTCTGTCGTCCCCTTCTCCTCTTGCCCCCAATCCCTCCCAGCATCAGAGTCTTTTCCAATGAGTCAACTCTTTGTATGAGGTGGCCAAAGTACTGGAGTTTCAGCTTTAGCATCACTCCTTCCAAAGAAATCCCAGGGCTGATCTCCTTCAGAATGGACTGGTTGGATCTCCTTGCAGTCCAAGGGACTCTCAAGAGTCTTCTCCAACACCACAGTTCAAAAGCATCAATTCTTCGGCGCTCAGCCTTCTTCACAGTCCAACTCTCACATTCATACATGACCACAGGAAAAACCATAGCCTTGACTAGACAAACCTTTGTTGGCAAAGTAATGTCTCTGCTTTTGAATATGCTATCTAGGTTGGTCATAACTTTCCTTCCAAGGAGTAAGCGTCTTTTAATTTCATGGCTGCAGTCACCATCTGCAGTGATTTTGGAGCCCAGAAAAATAAAGTCTGACAGTTTCCACTGTTTCCCCATCTATTTAGGGGGAAGTTAAAATTTAAAGGCCACAGGATATATACAGGTGGAAAGGAGACAGGGAGGAATTACCTTTTTTTTTTTCCTCCCCTAGAGGAAATAAGCAAGTGTAACATTGTTAGCAAAGGCAGGAAGGCAAGAAATGTGTGTGATGACTCAGCGTCCAGGGAACAGAAAGGTTCAGTCCAAAACTAAGAGTACATACAAAAGGTCTTTACACAAATTCATTATCAAATATCTGTTTTATCATAAGGGTATGGTCCTTGAATGGAAACGCTTACTTCAGAGGTCAAAAATTGAAACCCTACTAAGACTATAACAGGACAACATGCCCCATAAGATCATGCATTAAATTGTTTTCTATTTTCTGGCAAATAAATTTGAATATTAATTTATTCTTTTTCTTTTCACTCCTCACAGAGTTGCCACCCCATTTGGAGGTTTTGAAAAAGCATCAAAAATGGTTAAATTCAAGGTTCCAGATTTTGACCTACTACTTCTAACAGATCCCAGGTTCATGGCCTTTGCCAATCCTCTTTCTGGCAGACGGTCCTTTAATAGGACTCCGAAGGGATGGGTATCTGAGAATATTCCTATAGTTATAACAACTGAACCTACAGAGGATAACACCATACCAGAATCAGAAGACCTATAAAAGAAAGTTGTATGTTCAACAAAAACCTCTGAATATAAATGTTGCTGTATTATTATTCTACTTACTGGCAAAGCCACTAACACTCTTCATTAGTAGCAATAATTTAATAGCAATTTAGCACTTTTCCTTTTATGGCATTTAATTTCAATCTCAGATCAAAATCTAATAAACAATTCAAAATCTTATTAAAAAAAAAAAACAAAAAACTTTTAACTCACTTGTCTTTACTCATAATCTTGTTACCGCTTGGTTAAACAATCCGGTCTCCACACTGGAAAAGTCCAGAAAAGTTACTGACAACAAAGGGTTTCATCTTTGTTGCCTTTAATATAAGCTATTCCTGAATAAAGTTTTTAGATGGATCTAGAATCAAAATACAGCACAAAAATATTTAGGTTAATTCAGAGTTTTATTTAAGGGATGAAAGCTATAGAAGTTGATATACAAGCATTATTGATGGAGAAAAGGGTTGGGTTCTTCTTTTCTGACAAGCTTCCATGATAAAATAACTTGTCTAGATAAAGTCTTTTCAATAGTCTTTCTTAAAATTTCAAATTTCTTAGAACTTTGAAATTGCTTTGTATTTTTCAACATGCTTTGAATCATCAGATAATTATTCCAGATGACAGTCTCCAGAGTTCAAGTGGGTTATTATTGTTGTCTAGTATTAAGTCAACGATATGGAGAGAAAATGACTCAAAGAACGTCATACTACTGTAGTTTTCATGACCAAGGTATACTTGGAATTCAAGTTCTGCAAATCCTAATGTTGTGTGTTATTTAGGTTCAACTTTATGAATACATTTTTAGAAGAATAATAACAAGACACATGCTAATAGACATATAAATAAGTATGTATATGAGGGAGAGAGAAAGTATGTAATTTGAATTAGCAGCTTTCTCTGCTGAATCTTTAAATTCTGCTCAAATCCTTAAGCTCTAGGGAGTACATGCCATAAAACAAAAGCAAGAAATGGAAGAAGACAAGAGCATTTGAATGTAATACAGCACATTTCTGTCATAAATATATGAAAATATTAGTATAAAAGACTCAAATGAACATAAAGTTATAGGTATATTTAAAAATATGATTGAATATACAACATAGAGTTGGAAAGAAATAAATACCAATTCTTCCCATTTCAATTCAGTTAAACATTCTGTGGTAGATGTTTATATCAGAGAAGAAATGTCTCATACACAGAAAACTACCTACCAGATTAAGTTTAGGAGACTGGAAGAAGGAAAGTACACAACAGAGTAATGAAAATGGCATGTAGCAACATCACATATTTATAAAAGTATGTAATCCTGAACACGCCCAATCTCGTCTGATCTCGGAAGCTAAGCAGGGTTGGGCCTGGTTAGTACTTGGATGGGAGACCACCTGGGAATACCAGGTACCGTAGGCTTTTTGGGATTCCCTAGTGGCACAGAGGATAAAGCATCTGCCTGCAATGCAGGAGACCCAGGTTTGATCCCTGGGTTGGCAAGATCCCCTGGAGAAGGAAATGGGAACCCACTCCAGTATTCTTGCCTGGAGAACCCCATGGACAGAGGAGCCTGGCGGGCTACAGTCCACAGGGTTGCAAAGAGTCAGACACGACTGAGTAACTTCACTTTCTTTCTTTCTTTCACTTTAATGCTGAAATTGGTGGTTGTGTTGCAGGAAGGGGGACCCCTTCCAGGGCCCGAAACTGGGCTGTTGTCTGACACTCGGAAATGAATTGTCCGAGGAGACACATGTGCTGACAAAGCAAGAGATTTTATTGGGAAAGGGAACCCGGGTGGAGAGCAGTAGGGTAAGGGAACCCAGGAGAACAGCTCTGCTGCGTGGCTCTCAGTCTTGGGTTTTATGGTGATGGGATTAGTTTCCCGGTGGTCTTTGGCCAATCATTCTAATTCAGAGTCTTTCCTGGTGGCACACGCCACCCACCCTGGCCAGGCACCATAGTAACCATTTGCATGAGTTGTTTTATAACAAGAGATCCTGATAAGGAATACAGAACTAATAAGCCACCACCAACCAGAAGAGTTTGGGAAAGGTCGAAAGGAGACACCGCGTGTCTGTCCACTTCCCAAAATCCCTCTCGCTAGCATCCATCTTGGCTGAGCCATGCGTGCGCCACCAAGAAAGACTGAATTAGAATGATTGGCCAAAGACCACTGGGAAACTAATCCCATCACCATAAAACCCAAGACTGAGAGCTGCGGCAGAGCTGTTCTCCTGGGTTCCCTTACCCTACTGCTCTCCACCCGGGTTCCCTTTCCCAATAAAATCTCTTGCTTTGTCAGCACATGTGTCTCCTCGGACAATTCATTTCCGAGTGTCAGACAACAGCCCAGTTTCGGGCCCTGGAAGGGGTCCCCCTTCCTGCAACAGTTGTTTTGATGATCTTCAATCTTGAAAGCAGAGAAATTAAAAAAATTAATGCTTATGAAAAATGCAATCTCTAGAAAGGAACAATATCAATATATTTATACATATTATGATTGTAGGGAATTTGTTTTATTTAAAATATATCTTTAAGATATTTTAGTTTTATGTTTTGGTGTTTACTCATTTCACTTATTTTATTTAATTTTTTTTTGGCCACACCAAGCGGGCTTGTGGGATCTTAGTTCTCTGACCGGAGACTGAAACTGGGCCCTTGGCAGAGAAAGCAGATTCCTACCATTGGACTGCCAGGGAATTCCCCGTTTACCTGTTTTAAAATAACAGTGTTGGCATCTGTAATAAACTCTAGATATCAGAGAACCTTCATGCTTTTTTTTTGTTTAATCTTTTAAAAAAGAAAAAGAATTAGTCCTATTCTATTATGCATTTTGATGAAATGGTTTAGTTCTTTATTAGCAATTCAAAATGCTATTTTTTTCATTACACTGAAATTTTATTATGTTATTGTAATTATCTCAAAGTAGTTAAACTCTATGCTCAGTGTCACCACTCTGACAATCACCAAAAGGGGATCAGCAATTAAATATGTTAGCTATAGAACAGTATTCTCCATTTCATAAAGGAAAATTTTTTAATTTTTAAGTATGTTTTTTTAATTGGTTAGAAAATAATGGAATAACTCTCTGCTCACTATTGTATTTCTTCCTTTCCTGGGAAGTGTCTATTAATTCTAATTCAGCTGTCTGACACCTTTAGAAATGCCAAATTTCACACTCTGGTTGCTACACAATTAGAATTTGAAAGGAATTTTGAATGGGTTTTTCACTGATCTGAAAAGCAGCTAAATCTTTCTAAGTCTGAAGAAATATGATAGCTTTTTCAGAACAGTGAAAGTCTGGCATTTTTTTCCACCCACATTTGTACATATGGAAAATGAAACAGAAGAGAAAAAAAGTTTAAAAAAAGTTAAAAGAAAATGAATAAAAATAACATTTGCTGATGGACTACTAAATGCCAGGCACTATACTCACTACTTAACGGTGTAGTGAGTATTTTGAAAAAAAAAAAAAAAAAAAAGCCTAATAATGGCTACTTAATGTGTATTTTAAAATATTATATTTATTTATTTTGGCTGTACCATACCACACAGATTTGCAGGATCTTAGTTCCCCAACTCGGAGAAGGCAATGGCACCCCACTCCAGTACTCTTGCCTGGAAAATCCCACGGACGGAGGAGCGTGGTGGGCTGCAGTCCATGGGATCACTAAGAGTCGGACACAATTAAGCAACTTCACTTTCACTTTTCACTTTCATGCATTGGAGAAGGAAATGGCAACCCACTCCAGTGTTCTTGCCTGGAGAATTCCAGGGACAGGGGAGCCTGGGGGGCTGCTGTCTATGGGGTCGCATAGAGTCAGACATGACTGAAGCGACTTAGCAGCAGCAGCAGTTCCCCAACTAGGGACTGAAGCCAGCCCATCACAGTGAAAGCACCTTGTACTAACCACTGGACTGCTAGGGAATTCCCTGTATTTTTAACATCATTTTATTTTTGTGATTATCCTGTGAGAACTGTATTATAAATAATCTCCATTTTGTGTTAGAAAAGTGAGCCTCAGGGAACTAGAGTGACTAGCTTAATACTAGCTTCAAAGTGGAAGAACTTGGTGAGTCTGAATCTAAAACATATGCTCTAAGAACTCATAATTCATAACTTCTCCTTCAGAAATAACTTCAACCTAAAAATTATTTTATTACTAGACAAAATAATAAAAAATATCCATCATATTAATATTAACTTTGCAAAAATATATCTATAAATTGAGTAATTTTAGAGTCATCCATTAAAGTCATTCAGGTACTCATAATCATAAAAAGCTAAACTTTCAGATTTTCAAACAAGCAATATGCATGCTTAATTATTAAAATTTTTTTTTAGTTGTGTCCAACTCTTTTTGTAATTCCATGGACTGTTCCATGTAATCTTTTTTTTCCCCTTTCCCCCGTAAGGACAAAGAAGGGAGAAAGAAGAGGAAATAGAGGACAGAAATATAAAACACTAATACCCATAAGGCTGAATGAAGTGTAATAACACACCAAACACATTCATTTAAATGAAAATATTTTCTACTTTTCAAAACTTTAGAAGAATTTGTATTATACTGTTCAATAGAATTCTGGGTCATAAAATTATATCTATTTTATTTAGCCAATTTCTTGTTGATCAGCTGGTCAGCTGGTTTCTGGATAATACTAGAGCTACATTAACAACTAGACCAATGTTCATTCTTGGCTTTTAACTCTTCATTCACTTCAATCATTTCTCAAGGCTAATACTCCATTTCTTAATTCAATATTTGAAAGGACTTGATAATTTAAAGTAACTAATTATTGGTTATTACAAAATCAAGGTAAATATGGAAAATAATTTTTAGTCCAAATGATCACTTACTGCATCCACTGAAAATTTCACATTTTCTAAATAGACTCATTTATAAATGTTTTAGCAGCTTGGAAATGGAGAGAGCCAATTACTTTCACAAAGGCTGATGTGGAGCAAAATGTCCAGTCAGTGAGAGTGAAAAGTACATCCTGAACTTTCCAACTCAGGGCACAGCTGTACCAGCAGACTTATTAATTCTGGAATTTCCTCACTCTGCTGCTTATGCAAGATAAAACTTACATGACATCATTGCAGTTTCTCAGCCACAACTGCTTTTTATTAAGCTTAGCTAAGTATTGCTCTGAATGCCCCTTTTCTTATGAAAAATACTTTCGACCTCCACATGCTCTATTCTGTAGGAAGAAGGGCAGTTTACTTTCTATGAAAGGTGGAAGAATGCCAGGTTTTTGCCAAAAGAACAAGCAAGGGGAATCTATTTCAAACTAACTGATCAAAGCACTTCACAAATACACAAAAGGATTTTTAGAAAATTATAATGCTTTAAAAAGTTTAACTTTTTAGAGCTAAGAAAAAAGCAAAATTGTAAAACTGTATAAGAATTTCAATAGCTGAAGATGATGTATTATTAGATTAAAAAAAGGTGTGTCCCTATTTAAATTCCTTAAATGAAAGAACTAGATTTCAACTCAGGATACAAACCTCCCCTGACTTCTCAATATAATGTGATTTCAACAGGAAGATTTGGTGCATATGGGCAAAGAGCAGATGGCGAGGGAGCTATTTCTAAGAGGTTATAGTTCAGATTCAAAATGAATGTGCTTATTATTCTGGATTGTGTAATATTTTGAAACACATTTCAACAACAACTTAGGCAGTGTAGGAGATGGAGACAGTTCAGGAAACAGAACCGGAAAAAGTCAGAAAGAAAAAAGGTAAATTCTGCTGATTTGGTATAGAATTGGTATAGAAACTGCAGCACTAGTAAAATAAAAGAACAGGGGGAAGAAAGGAATGCCAGAATGAAGTAGGCTGAAAAGAAATAACTGCATTATTCTATGGTTTCTAGAGCTTTCTCCTCACTCCTTCTGAAGTAGTTTTGTTCTATGTATATCAATTGTCTAATATGAACTGTCACCTAAATACTCTCATTCATTTTCTTTATCATCACTTACTTATAAACTGCATATAAAACAGTAGTTGCATTTAAATGTGCCAGCTATTTGCTGATTTATCACTAATTAATAATATAATCTCAAGCAATTTACTTTACTCTGGAATTTTGTCCAACTATTTCTGTTTCACAGGCCACTTCTGCTTAAGACCTTCCCTGACCACCCTTACTTAAGAGAGCACACATATAACCCCTTATTGTGCTTTTGTTTTTCTTTATAACCCTTATTACTTCCTAACAATGTATTAGTCTGGGTCCTCTGAGAAGCAGAAGCCAAGATGCAGTTAAATCAGTAACAATTTTATTAGGAAAACAGGGAGACAGGTCAAAGAAAGGCTGGAGAGACCTAAGGGACCTCAGGTGGAAGTATATGGATATGTTCTAGACTGCCTGACAGTCCAGGGAAAATTCAGCAAGGTTGTTGGAAGATCTGCGAGCCAAGGTCATCTGCAGAAAAGGTCCAGTGTTTCTCAGCAACATGTCTGCCTTAGGGTCACTGTCATGGTTACTCACTGGCTGGGAGCACACTGTGAAAGGCAGACTCAGCACGAATGCAGTGATGGAAGTCAGAGTAAGGAGAACTGGGGCTCTCAGTCAACTACGTTGTTTAAGACCCACAAGTTGTAGCTGCCACACACAATATATTTACTCCTTGATTATTGATCTCACCCACTGGAATGAATGCTCTCTGAGGATAGAGACTGCCTTTTTTATTAGCTGCTGTATGCTCTATGCCTGATATATAGTGAAGAACAATAAAATTTTTTTACATAAATAAATTCATCTTAATTATGGGGATAATTAGCTATTATTAGTAACAAAAAATTATCAAGACCACACAGTAAGAAAGCAAAGACATTTAGAATGAAGTTAGATTAGGTTACACTGGAACTGCTTTGGGATAAATATATTTGACCCTGATTTAGAAGTAAAATATGTTGGAGCAGTGAGTATATTAAACACATGTATAATCAGAAACACTAACACTGCCTGACTATTTTTTAGCATAAGCATTAATGCCAACTCTGCTCTCAGACTCAAAATTGCAGTTAGGGTAGACTTTTTAGGATCTTTCTAGAACAGTGTGATTTCTTGTGAGCATTCACATACTTTGTAGGTCACTTGAGAATTAAAAAAAATCAATATGATGGCTATTTCTCTCAATCAGTATACCCTACCTCTTTTAGAAACTACATTATACAACCAGAAAGGAGTTCCCAAGGACAGATGGCTACATAATCCTTCATTTTTTTAAAAAACTAAAATGACTGTTCATTTATGCACCTGCTTGGAATATTTCAAATCATGAAGTACGTAGCCCCTGAATTCGAATGTTTTGGCACAGTCATCTCTGTAGTACAATGAATAAAAACATTCACCCCAAAGTCCTTTTGCCACATTGCTTAAAGAACTGAGGCATGATGCTAACATAATGGAAAACTTACCTAAATATAATCAACCTGAAATAACTTTTTCTTCTTTTCCAACTTATCTTGAAAAAGCAGGACTACTTTCGAAGCTTAACTTTAAACTCAGTACCTAATACCTATTTTACCTTACTTCTACCTGTATGAGAAACTAGAGCTAATGAAGATTCTAACCGACTTGCCTCAGGTTGCAGGTCTCCTGCAAGGCTGTCTTCTGGGTCAGCTGAGCACTCTAGGCTCGGCTGCTATTTCAGAACATAAAGTCAAATGCAAACACAGACCACATTTATCCAAGAAACATTCTTTACTTCTGATACATAGAAAGGGATGTGGATATAATTATTATAATAAGTTTCCTCAAAAACTCATCAAAATCTACTAAAGAGACATTAAACTTAAAATACTATAGACAAGGTGCATGGCACCCCTAAAATCAATATGTTGAAATCCTAACTCCCATATGATTAGTATTAGGAGGTGGAGCCTTTGGGAGGTAATTAAATGATAAGCATGTAGGGCTCATGAATGGGATTAGAATCTCATAAGAGACTCCACAAAGCTCTCTTGCCCCTTTCCCCATGTGAGTACAGAGAGAAAATGGCCAAATATAAATCAGGAAGTACATTCATACCAGACACCAATCTGTCAGCACCTTGGCCTTGGACTTCCCAGCTTCTCGAACTACGGGAAATAAATTTCTGTTGTCTACAGGGCACTCAATCTATGTTATTGTAGCCTGAACAGACTAAGATGAATAGCAACACAAAAAAATTATGTTTTCAGATGCATTTACATATAATATTAATTATGGCTAATGATCATAATTATCAGAATGTATTAGACTATGCCACTTGTACAAATCCATACACTGATGTTTATTTAAGGGTCCTCTTATTAATACAAAAGGATATTAATATTTTAGATATTAATATATAGATAATTAGAATAATTAATACAGTTACTCTTTTACCAAATACAAGCCACTAGTACTGTTACTAGCATAATACTAACTCTCTTTGGTTTAAATAAACAATCATTTACTTAGAACCACAGCACTTTAGAATTAGCCTCTATCTTGAAATAGTTTATATCAATTCCCTTATTTAAGGAATAGAAACTTAGATCTGAGAAGAAACTGTCACTGTCTCACATTGCATGTCTAAAATTAGAACCCAAGGGTTCTGCTTCTGATCTTCTAATAACACTCCTCCCACTATCTTATTCCCTCTCCTATCTCAGTGGAGAACACAATCATCCAGACCACGGGCACAATCAACGCACCTTCTGGTGACATAACACACTGTACATGATTTCATATTTATCTGTATCTATATAAATATAGCCTTATATAATTTGTATACCTTATTTATTAGCCACAAAGAAATAAAACCGTGAGTCAGGATAATGTCAGTAAAATGTAGAAACAGAGAGTAAAGTTTTTTTAAAAAAATAATGTTAAAAAATTTTACTTTAAACAGTAAAAAAAAAAAATGTTAATATAACAATCTTGAAACAAAATGAATATTCTTCCTAACTGGAAGGGAGTAAAATTCCATACTCTTTAGTATTAAAAGGAAAGTGTAAATGTTGCTCCTTCCACTAAAAACCTCTTGGTCCATGTCCTTTAAATTATAGTTCTGTCCTGTTAGGTGATGTAAAAATTAACTTAGGTTAGAAGCTTTTCAAATGAAACAGAATAGAATAAAAGAAAATATCAGAGCATACCACTAGAAACAGTATTATTTCAGGAAACTACTTTTTTTTTTTAATATGTGTTCTTGTAAACTGGATTACAACATAAAATATACTGCTTATTCTAGGTTGCGGTCTAAGATGTTTGAAAATTACTGCTCTACCTACTACTAAATACTGTTTAAAAAGGAAATGTCAGCATTGTTATTCGTAACTGGAATTGCTTTTCTCCATCACATCAAAACTATTATAACTAATTTGATAGAGTTCTTCAGAATTAAAAGAATCTGAAACAGTAGCAGAGCAAAACTTGTAGAAAATAATTTAATCAGAAACTTTGATTTAAAAATTTACAAAAAGGCATTCCAGGGATATTACCTGCCAAAAGTTTGTTTTTTTCCTCCAGCATAATTTCAGTTTGAGGGCTTGTTTTACAGACAAGAGACTGAAAATTCAAGACCACTAACAGTTACAAAATAAAGAAATTAAATACTCTAAAATTTCTGCCTTTACCTATAATTCTTTGTATAGTAATATTTAGTAATATTTCTATCACTGAATATTTTCCAATAATTTTATTACTGTATTAAACAACACACTTACTTTCTTTTGTGAAGTGAATTTCAACAAGGAAGTTCAACTTGAAAACACTGGTGCCCGGAATATCTTTGCCATCTTCACAAAGCAAAGTGCTCTCCAGGGCAACTTCCTTTGGGTTTGTGGCTTCAGCCAATATGCAATGAGTGAAAGACATACTGTTATTACACTATTGTATTTCTTAAAGAACTACATCAAAAACAACTCAGTCTAAGATACACAATAGTATGTGTGTGTGGGTATATGTGTGTGCATGTGCACACATATACATGGCAGAGACTTAGATTTGTTAGATTCCCAAGAGGTAGGAAATTAAGTTTGGTAAATTTCTGAAAACCATACTGTTTTTCATAAAGTCAGAATACTACTACAGATATCACAATTCAGAAAAAGATAACCTTTACCTGTGAAACGCTCTTGACTTGTTTCTTCTGTTTCCCTTCCCTTGTCTTTCAGAAAGGGACAAAAGTGTCAATTTTGTTTATCAACAGTGTTTGAATATGGAAGAAATTTGGTTGTACTTTAAGAAACAAAAGACTGCTATCTCCTGTGAAATTTCAGAATATATCACAGAAAATATTTTATACCAGGCAAATTCCAAGTGACTAGAAATTGAATTTTAGTCCTGCTTTTATCAGTGTTTAGCATGTCCCTCAGTTTAAGTGCTCTCATCTGTAAAATAAGGGATTTTGGCAAACTAATCTCTCAGATCCTTTCCATCTCTAAGATTCTAAAGAATTATACAAATATAACATGGTATAAAACTTGGTTTCAAAAAATTAAAGAGAAATTGCATTCATGCACAAAAATTCTAGCAATAGCTTTAATCAAAACCTAGATGGTTTTGGCCTTTACTTCTGGATTTATTAGTATGGCACACATTGCCTTCCTCATTTTAACTTACTATAATTCCTGGCTGTAACCAGATGTCATACTTAACTGATAGATCTTTTATTAAATAATTCAGTTTGTTTATTGAGTGCCTCCTATATGGCAGACAATGTGCTAAGTACCTAACTTTCACTATTTCTAAAATCAGGATATTCAGTTCAGTTCAGTTCAGTTCAGTTCATTCGCTCAGTCGAGTCCAACTCTTTGCAACCCCATGAATTGAGGCACACCAGGCCTCCCTGTCCATCACCAACTCCCAGAGTTCACTCAAACTCACGTCCATCGAGTCGGTGATGCCATCCAGCCATCTTATCCTCTGTCATCCCCTTCTCCTCCTGCCCTCAATCTCTCCCAGCATCAGAGTCTTTTCCAATGAATCAGCTCTTCGCATGAGGTGGCCAAAGTACTGGAGTTTCAGCTTTAGTATCATTCCTTCCAAAGAACACCCAGGACTGATCTCCTTTAGAATGGACTGGTTGGATCTCCTTGCAGTGCAGGGGCTCTCAAGCGTCTTCTCCAACACCACAGTTCAAAAGCATCAATACTTTGGCACTCAGCTTTCTTCAAAGTCCAACTCTACAATCCATACACGACCACTGAAAAAACCATAGCCTTGACTAGACAAACCTTTGTTGGCAAAGTAATGTCTCTGCTTTTGAATATGCTATCTAGGTTGGTCATAACTTTCCTTCCAAGGAGTAAGCGTCTTTTAATTTCACGGTTGCAGTCACCATCTGCAGTAATTTTGGAGCCCCAAAAAATAGAGTCTGACACTGTTCCCACTGTTTCCCCATCTATTTCCCATGAAGTGATGGGACCGGATGCCATGATCTTAGTTTTCTGAATGTTGAGCTTTAAGCCAACCTTTTCACTCTCCTCTTTCACTTTCATCAAGAGGCTTTTTAGTTCCTCTTCACTTTCTGCCATAAGGGTGGTGTCACCTGCATATCTGAGATTATTGATATTTCTCCCGGCAATCTTGATTCCAGCTTGTGCTTCTTCCAGCCCGTTTCTCATGATGTACTCTGCATATAAGTTAAATAAGCAGGGTGACAATATACAGCCTTGACGTACTCCTTTTCCTATTTGGAACCAGTCTGTTGTTCTGTTGTTCTATGTCCAGTTCTAACTGTTGCTTCCTGACCAGCATACAGGTTTTTCAAGAGGCAGGTCAGGTGGTCTGGTATTCCCATCTCTTTCAGAATTTTGCACAGTTTATTGTGATCCACAGAGTCTAAGGCTTTGGCATAGTCAATAAAGCAGAAATAGATGTTGTTCTGGAACTCTCTTGCTTTTTTGATGATCCAATGGATGTTGGCAATTTGATCTCTGGTTCCTCTGCCTTTTCTAAAACCAGCTTGAACATCTGGAAGTTCACGGTTCATGTATTGCTGAAGCCTGGCTTGGAGAATTTTGAGCATTACTTTACTAGTGTGTGAGATGAGTGCAATTGGGGGATGGAGCCAAAGCAAAAGCAATACCCAGTTGTGGATATGACTGGTGATAGAAGCAAGGTCCAATGTTGTAAAGAGCAATATTGCATAGGAACCTTTGTCAGGTCCATGAATCAAGGCAAATTGGAAGTGGACAGGCAAGAGTGAACATCGACATTCTAGGAATCAGCGAACTAAAATGGACTGGAATGGGTGAATTTAACTCAGATGACCATTATATCTACTATTGAGGGCAGGAATCCCTCAGAAGAAATGGAGTAGCCATCATGGTCAACAAAAGAGTCCGAAATGCATACTTGGATGCACTCTCAAAAATGACAGAATGATCTCTGTTCGTTTCCAAGGCAAACAATCCAATATCAGAGTAATCCAAGTCTATGCCCCAACCAGTAACACTGAAGAAGCTGAAGTTGATGGTTCTATGAAGACCTACAAGACTTTTTAGAAATAACATGCAAAAAAAGATGTTCTTTTCATTATAGGGGACTCGAATGCAAAAGTAGGAAGTCAAGAAACACCTGGAGTAACAGGCAAATTTGGCCTTGGAATACGGAATGAAGCAGGGCAAAGACTAATAGAGTTTTGCCAAGAAAATGCACTGGACATAGCAAACACCCTCTTCCAACAACACAAGACAAGACTCTACACATGGACATCACCAGATGGTCAACACTGAAATCAGATTGATTATATTCTTTGAAGCCAAAGATGGAGAAGCTCTGTATAGTCAGCAAAAACAAGACCGGGAGCTGACTGTGGCTCAGATCATGAACTCATTATTGCCAAATTCAGACTTAAATTGAAGAAAGTAGGGAAAACCATTAGACCATTCAGGTATGACCTAAATCAAATCCCTTATGATTATACAGTAGAAGTGAGAAATAGATTTAAGGGACTAGATCTGACAGACAGACTGCCTGATGAACTATGGATGGAGGTTCGTGACATTGTACTGGAGACCGGGATCAAGACCATCCCATGGAAAAGAAACGCAAAAAGGCAAAATGGCTGTCTGGCGAGATCTTCCAAATAGCTGTGAAAAGAAGAGAAGTGAAAAGCAAAGGAGAAAAGGAAAGATACAAGGATCTGAATGCAGAGTTCCAAAGAATAGAAAGAAGAGATAAGAAAGCCTTCCTCAGCAATCAATGCAAAGAAATAGAGGAAAACAACAGAATGGGAAAGACTAGAGATCTCTTCAAGAAAATCAGAGATACCAAGGGAACATTTCATGCAAAGATGGGCTCGATAAAGGACAGAAATGGTATGGACCTAACAGAAGCAGAAGATATTAAGAAGAGGTGGCAAGAATACACAGAAGAACTGTACAAAAAAGATCTTCACGACCAAGATAATCACGATAGTGTGATCACTCACCTAGAGCCAGACATCCTGGAATGTGAAGTCAAGTGGGCCTTGGAAAGCATCACTATGAACAAAGCTAGTGGAGGTGATGGAATTCCAGTTGAGCTATGTCAAATCCTGAAAGATGATGCTGTGAAAGCACTGCACTCAACATGCCAGCACATATGGAAAACTCAGCAGTGGCCACAGGACTGGGAAAGGTCAGTTTTCATTCCAATCCCAAAGAAAGGCAATGCCAAAGAATGCTCAAACTACCGCACAATTGCACTCTTCTCACACACTAGTAAAATCAGGATATTAATCATATCCAAATATTAACACTTTACCATTGTTAGGAAAATTAAATAAAATACTTTGCATAAAGCACTTATTCTTGACATATTTTGTAATTAGGTAACAACTGGGAAAAGACTCCTTCATTTCACATCTTTAGAATTTAGAATCATGTGGTCCAATTTCTTCTTTTAAGGATCAAGAAAAGTTAAGAGGTAAACTAACCTCCCCACAGCATACATCTACTTGAGAGCAAGAGAGTTCCCTAATTCTCTATCCATTCTTTCTGTCAAATACGTTGCTTTTGAAGGCAAGCAATTTCACTGTCTGTTTTTTTTTCATTCTTTTCCTCAGATTACAAAACACTGCTAGAAAAAAAAAATAAAATCAAGCAAATATATGCCCAGAGCAGTGGCCTGCCTGTCACCAGCAATCCAGTTAGGGATTAGCTAGGAAACACCGCTATGTACAGATGAGGAAACTAGGTTTTAGAGTAGTTACTAACTGCTCAAGGTCACACACAATAAACAGTAAAGTCAGGATTTGAACCTGCTGCTGCTGCTAAGTCACTTCAGCCATGTCTGACTCTGTGCAACCCCATAGACGGCAGCCCACCAGGCTCCCCCGTCCCTGGGATTCTCCAGGCAAGAACACTGGAGTGGGTTGCCATAGAACCTAAGTCTGTCCAAATCTAAAGGTCATACTTTTTATGATACCATGTTGCCCTTAAACATGGTCTCTACTTAGCTTTCTAAATAATTTTAATGTTGCCACAAGGGGTTAATGTGGGTTATGGCTGGAACTGAATATCAAGGATCCAACCTTCACAAACATTTTCCTCAATGACTGAGCTGAAGACAAACAAGTTATCATTAATTTTGGCAATATAAAAATGGAGGAAGAATACTAAATCTTAAGAAATATGGACTAAAACTTCAAAAAATAATAGGATGTTTTAAAGAAATGAAGGAAACAGATGATGAAGATGCTGATGTACTGAAGTAATACAAGCATCTGTGTCCAAAAAAACTAAGGGCTTTAAAATTTGTGAAACGTGCCTTAATACCAATTCATAACAACAAAATAATGGAACAAAAAAGTTAGTATTTTGAACACAAACTTACATTGGCTAATGAAATGACATCATTACAAAATACCTCAAAACAGTCTTACTTAAACTGCTGAACCAAGAGAGGAAATAATTTGCTCAAACCATTATCATGCTGAATTAAATTCACCCATTCCAGTCCATTTTAGTTCACTGATGCCTAATGTCAATGTTCACTCTTCCCATCTCCTGTTTGACCGCTTCTAATTTACCTTGAATAGGTGAATTTAATTCAGATGACCATTATATATACTACTGTGGGCAAGAATCCCTTAGAAGAAATGGAGTAGCCATCACACTCAACATGAGAGTCTGAAATGCAGTACTTGGGTGCAATCTCAAAAATGACAGAATGATCTCTGTTCATTTCCAAGGCAAACCAGTCAGTATCACAGTAATCCAAGTCTATGCCCCATCCAGTGATGCTGAAAGAGCTAAATTGAATGGTTCTATGAAGACCTACAAGACCTTCCAGAAATAACACCAAAAAAAGATGTCCTTTTCATCACAGGAGACTGGAATGCAAAAGTAGGAAGTCAAGAGAGATACCCGGAGTAACAGGCAAGTTTGGCCTCAGAGAACAAAATGAAGCAGGGCAAAGGCTAACAGAGTTTTCCTAAGAGAACACACTGGTCAAAGCAAACACCCTCTTCCAACAACACAAGAGACGAATCTACACATGGACATCACCAGATGGTAAATACCGAAATCACATTGATTATATTCTTTGCAGCCAAAGATGGAGAAGCTCTATACAGTCAGCAAAAACAAGATCGGGAGCTGACTGTGGCTCAGATCATAAACTCCTTATTGCCAAATTCATATTTAAATTGAAGAAAGTAGGGAAAACCACTGGACCATTCAGGTATAACCTAAATCAAATCCCTAACAATTATACAGTGGAAGTGAGAAATAGATTTAAGGGACTAGATCTGATAGAGTGCCTGATGAACTATGGACGGAGGTTTGTGACATTGTATAGGAGGCAGGGAGCAAGACCATCCCCAAGAAAAAGAAATGCAAAATGGCAAAATGGTTGTCTGAGGAGGCCTTACAAATAGCTGTGATAAGAAGAGAAGACAAAGGCAAAGGAGAAAAGGAAATATAGAACCATTTGAATGCAGAGTTCTAAAGAATAGCAAGCAGAGATAAGAAAGCCTTCCTCAGTGCTCAGTGCAAAGAAAAAAAATGAAAACAACAAAATGGGAAAGAGTAGACATCTCTTCAAGAAAATCAGAGATACCAAGGGAACATTTCATGCAAAGATGGGCTCAATAAATGACAGAAATGGTATGGACCTAACAGAAGCAGAAGATATTAGGAAGAGTTGGCAAGAATACACAGAACTATACCAAAAGTATCTTCAGGACCCAGCTAATCATAATGGTGTGATCACTCACCTAGAGCCAGACATCCTGGAATGCAAAGTCAAGTGGGCCCCAGGAAGCATCACTACAAACAAAGCTAGTGGAGGTGATGGAATTCCAGTTGAGTTATTTCAAATCCTAAAAGATGATGCTGTGAAAATGCTGCACTCAATATGCCAGAACATTTGGAAAACTCAGCAGTGGCCACAGGACTGGAAAAGGTCAGTTTCCATTCCAATCCCAAAGAAAGGCAATGCCAAAGAATGCTCAAACTACTGCACAATTGCACTCATCTCACATGCTAGCGAAGTAATGCTCAAAATTCTCCAAGCCAGGATTCAACAGTATGTGAACCATGAACTTCCAGATGTTCAAGTTGGATTTAGAAAAGGCAGAGGAACCAGAGGAAACATCCGTTGGATCATAGAAAAAGCAAGAGAATTCCAGAAAAATATCTACTTCTGCTTTATTGAAAACACCAAAGCCTTTGAATGTGTAGATTACAACAAACTGTGGAAAATGCTTCAAGAGATGGGAATACTAGACCACCTAACCTGCCTCCTGCAAAATCTGTATGCAGGTCAAGAAGCAACAGTTAGAACCAGTCATGGAACAACAGACTGGTTCCAATATGGGAAAGGAGTACATCAAGGCTGTATATTATCACCTTACTTATTTAACTTCTGTGGGGAGTACAACATGCAAAATGCCTGGGCTGGATAAAGCACAAGCTAGAATCAAGACTGCCAGGAGAAATAGCAATAACCTCAGATATGCAGATGATACCACCCTTATGGCAGAAAATGAAGAGGAACTAAAGAGCCTCTTGATGAAAGTGAAAAAGGAAAGTGAAAAAGCTGGCTTAAATCTCAACATTCAAGAAACTAAGATTATGGCATCTGGTCCCATCACTTCATGGTAAATAGATGGGGAAGCAATGGAAACAGTGACAGACTATTTTCTTGGGGTCCAAAATCACTGCAGATGGTGACTGCAGCCATGAAATTAAAAGATGCCTGCTCCTTGGAAGAAAAGCTATGACTATTCTAGACAGCATACTAAAAAGCAGAGACATTTCTTTGCCAGCAAAGGTCCATCTAGTGAAAGCTATGGTTTTTCCAGTAGTCACGTATGGATGTGAGACTTGGACTATAAAGAAAGCTGAGCGCCAAAGAATTGATGCTTTTGAACTGTGGTGTTGGAGAAGACTCTTAAGAGTCCCTTGGACTGCGAAGAGATCAAACCATCAATTCTCAAGGAAATCAGTCCTGAATATTCATTGGAAGCACTGATGTTAAAGCTGAAACTCCAATACTTTGGCCACCAGATGCAAAGAACTGACTCATTGGAAAAGACTCTGATGCTGGGAAAGATTGAAGGCAGGAGGAGAAGGGGATGACAAAGGATGATATGGTTGGATGGCATCATGGACTCAATGGACATGAGAATGAGCAAGCTCCAGGAATTGGTGATGGACAGGGAAGCCTGGAGTGCTGCAGTCCATGGGGTTGCAAAAAGTTGGACACAACTGAGCAACTGAACTGAACTGAACTGATAATCATGCTAATTGCAGAAGCATTTTTTTTTTGTCACCATATTTTTTCCAGAAGTTGACAACAATATTGCATCCTGAAGTCAGTTTCATGGATTATGATGCCTATTACTTCATTTTCCAGGGACATGTAGATGAGTCTATTGTCAGTGAACACAGGTAAGAGCCTTTTTAGATGAGGGCCAACGTAGAGGAAAAAGCATTTTAGATGATGACAGAAAAATGTTTCCTGTCACTGATAAATATCATATTCACTTATAATTTCAGATCAGAGTCAAACAAACTTAAGCCACAGGCTCATGCTTATTTTTATTCTTTCATTCTCACTCTTTACATTCTACTCATATTCTACTTTCTCATAGTTCTGATTCTTTTTCTTATTTATGTTTGACCATTGTTTTATATTATATGTTAGAATTTATTTTATTTTTTAGAATTTACTTTAAATCTTTGTGGGATAAGGTGAAGTAGAATGAATGAATGAGCATATTAGTTTAATATTTTACTAGGCCTTCAAAAAATTTTTGAGAGAACTTTTCGCTAGAAAACACAAAACATGTTTTCAAAGTTCAGTAGTGTCTTATGGAAAAGAGAACATAGATCTCCGTTCCTATAAAGGATAGAAATAAGATCTGTGTATAGAAATTACTAGAAGGTAAGTTTCAACTCACCGTGATGAAAATTTCTTAGTGGTTAAAGAAGTCTTAAAAAGAAAAGGATGTCTCACAAAACATCAAGTTTTCTACTGCTGTTACCATATTTGAACAGAGTTTGGACAACTACTGTCAGGGATAGTACTTTAGTGAGTAGGAGGCTGGACCAGAAGGAATCTAAAGCCTTGTGTATCTTTGAGACTGTAATAAAATACATATTATAGCAAGAAAAACAATATACAGGTTCTTATAGCAACATATTATCATTGATGACAGCAGTATTGGTAACTGTAATAACAACACTAATGGCCATAATAACACAGTATAAGACTTTATAGTTGCTTTTATCTGGGAACATCAAAATACATCATATATAAGTATTATTTCTCATCCCAGTTTTACAGATAAGAAAATTAGGATGCTTCAAAGTGAAATAACAAAGGTAATGAAATTGCTTAAACTGACAATAAGTCAGCAAAATTAAGGAGGTTACTGGTTAAACCACTCAATGTGGTTAACTAGCTAATAGAAAGATTGGAATGTAAGGCCAGTAAAGTTGTGCCTAAGGAAGAGCTGGCTAAGATGCTATGGATACTGAATTTAATCTGATGTTTAACAAAAGGTCATGCTGCAGTTTAGTGAACACTCAGTTCCTGAATTACCTATTTTATAAGAGGCTAGAGAACCCTTAGGAACTTTTCTCTTTCCCCTCTCCTCCAAAGCTGCCTTATTCTTTCAGACTAGATACTGTAAATGACAAGGCACATTGCCACAAGCACCTCTGAGCTTACAGTTTTATAGCTTTGTACACAGAGAAGAAAAAGGATCTTTCCTGTAAGCTCTATTAATAATTTGAAAACTCCTGAGAAAGAATACTGATTAGCTCAAATCACTCATACACTAATCACCAGAGCCAGAAAATGATGAAATGCTCAACATGGAGTTATGCCCATCCTGGGGTTAAGTGGTATGATCTATTATTACTGGTAAAAGCAGGAAAGGACAAAGCAATATATGTCCACAATACATATTTTCTTAACTGAAAAAAATTAAAATGTATTTTAACCAGGTAATTCTAAATACAGTTTTGAAACAGCTTTGTAAAGACATGCAACATATTAAAAAATTGGGTCTTCTAAACTTCTTAGTTTGATCAAATAATTTTATATCATTTTTGGTATTATTCATCCTTGTTTCTTTTTTTTCCTTCCTGCCTGATTCTCTTTACTTCACAGACATTAGTTAAATTGGCCATAGTATGATTCTACTTTTGGTTCTGATTGTGAGAAGCTACTTAGGAAGGAAGGGTATTTGTGGAGCACATCTGAATACTGACCTCAGGCCAGCTGACTTCCAGAAGACACTGAGTGATGACAACTTCCTTGCAGGTGTCTTCAATCTGTTCTCTCAGTAACTGCATATTTTAATTTTACAGAAAAAAAGAAGAAGAAAAAGCCTTATTGTTTTCATTCTATGACACTGTAGATCCAGATTCAGGTGTCAAATAACTCTTTATTGATGCCTACTCTGTGCCACTGTATTAGCCTTTACAGAAAGAATAATGATGGAGAGAGGCTTTTCATGGGATCTGCTTTCTAGATAGTGAGAAAGACAAACAAATAAACTAAATAATCACAGGTTTTGAAAAGTGGTATGAGATGAATAAACAGAACACTGTGATAGAGACAGGTAGGAAGTTCTAAGTCAAAGAAGACTTCTAGGAAAACAAAGTTAAAACTAGAGTATAGAGGATGAAAAGGAGTCAGCCACTTGGAGACTCAGGGGAAGGCATTGTAGGTCAGGGTTTCCCAGCTTTGGCACTAATGACATTTTGAGCCATATAATTCTTTGTTGTGGGTGACTTGTCTGTTGTGTGGTGTTTAGAATTGGCCTCACCCCAACTGGATACCAGTAGCAGCACTCCCTTCCTACCCTGTGACAATCAGCAACATATTGGCCTTTGCCAAATGTCCCTTGAGAGACAATAGCACCCCCCATTAAGAACCAGGGTTCTAGGTATAGGGAATAAAGAGTGCAAAATCCTTGATAGCATGAGATGCTGTTACGGAGGGAAGAATAGCTCCTTCAGGTGTCTATTTGGATTTTATTTTATGTATATAGTAAGTCTTTGAACAATTTTAAGTAGGGGGGTAACATGTCAATATTTAAAATAGGCTACTTTGGCTGCTGTGTGCGAAATATATATTTAAAACCATGAGAATAAAACCTGGTCTTAGGGCCAGGCACAACGAACACCATCATCTAGAAAGTGTAAGAGAAAAGCAGGTTGAAAAGGAACAACCAAATAGGTTGGAGGAAAGCCATGTAAGAGGATGGTGTTACAAAAATTGGTATGTGAGTCATAGAGGAAGTGGTTGATTATGACTAGATTTTTTGCTTGGCCTCATCATCACTGAAGGTTTCTCTGGAATTGTACTGATTTAGCTCATCTTCTTGCCTCACTACAATTTCCCCTACAAATCCGTATATAATTCCAAACTAAACATCCTGTTCAAGAACTTAAAAGGCTTCCTATTATAGCCCTGCATTGGCTTTAATTCCTGTTTCTAAAACTTTGCTCTTGAATAGTCATATCTCCTTCACAGAGATTCAAATACGCCTACCCATGAACCTTCCAAGTTGAAGCTCATATCTGATCTCCCATAGCAGCTTTCCCCAATTCTGGTCCACACAGATGTCTCTATTCTCTAAAAAATTAACAGAACTTCTAGTTCTTCAGCCTATCCACTGAACACATTTGTTATATATCTATGCCAGGCACTGTGCTATGCCCTAGAAATTCACAGTGAAAAAATATAGTCCCTGTTCTCTACAAGTTTACTAAGAAGATAACACTTGTCAACATTTCCTTCATGCAATTAGGAAAAAAGGAGTTAGTCTCACATCCAATCCTGAGACAGCCATTTAGCTACAACTTCTCTATACTATATTTCACTTTATCCTACCCAGCCCATTCATGGTTTGCCATGTCTTTAGCTGTTGTTTACCTCCTGGAACTACCAGATGACAGCTTCTCAGAACAGAATACTGCTACCTCTACCACTTATCAGTGAATAGGGTGATTAGAACCACAAGATGGTACATCTCCCGAAGCCTGCATCTGCTACTGCTACCACTTATTAGTGAATAGGGTGAATAGAACCACAAGATGGTACATCTCCCGAAGTCTGGATTATAATCACTCCAGAATAATAAAGAGGTATGTAAGTGTGGTGGTGCTGATGATGTAAACTTTGGCTTGGCCTCATTCAAACAACATAAGGTGGTCTTTGGCATTCCAAATCTTTTCTTTCATGACCTCAAGTCAGTGAGAAGTGCAGAGATTTTTCCTCATTAATTTGGGTCTGCCCAATAACTGCACATATACTTCGAGAACAAACAGTAATTCTCAGAGGCAGTACATTTAAAACTTATGTTGTGACATTTCTAACTACAAAGTTTTTTGGGAGCAACTCCTGTCCTAAAATACAGTGCACTGTCAATTTTCCTTTTTTTCACTGTTTGCTTCAGACTGCCCATTTGACTCTAACTTGTGACCTAGTATACCATGTAAAACTCAGTACTTAAATATGCCAAGAAGTAGCAGAAAGTTTGAAGTTATATGATTAAAAAAACTGTACAGTTACGGTTTTGTCAAATTCTTGAGCATGGTAAACTGAAGGGCATTCTACAATCTAGAAAGGAGGCAGGGAGATAGTATGAGTCTTTATTATCCAAAGTTCAAATTATTTTTCAAGAGTGCTCTGTCAATTACATTTGCAAAGAAATAACTATATTATAACATAATTGTTATAGATAAACCCAAAAAGGGTGAAGGAAGGGCAAATCTGTCTCAGGAAGTTATGAAAGTTTCCATGGATGAAATAAGTATTCAACTGAGACCTAAAAGATCTTGAGAGAACCTAGTAGAAACACAGATGAGCAAGGAATTCAATACAGCTAGCATGGCGTAAATGGGCAAGAGTAGTAGATGAGACTAAGTCTGGGGCCAGGTCCTGAAGGAGATGGGGAGCTCCTGAAAAAAGCTTGGTAATATTGTAATCATATTTTTGTGTTATAAAAATTATTAACAGACATGGATGTTGGACTGGAGTGGGAAATAACTAGAGCCTATTGCAGTGGTCCAAGGGAGATGAGTTAGGAGAGATGATGATTAGCCGATAGATTAAGACAGTGAGAATGGAGATTAAAAGGGGTGTGGGGGTTGAGAGATCCTTAAGGAGATGAATTAATCAAATTTGGTATCAGGACAGAGGAAATGAAGGAAATGTAATATAGGGGTACACATGGATTCTTGACTTGGGCAACTGGGTGCTATTATCTAAAATAGGGAATGAAAGCAGTGTAGGTTCCAGATGGGTGGGAAGAGATACGACACTAGGAGTAGGGAACAGAAAAGATGTCCAAGTCAATTTGGGACATACCTATATGACTGCCTGCAATGCAGAAGCCATAAGAGATGAGAGACAGGGTTCGATTCCTGGGTCAGGAAGATCCCCTGGAGAAGGGAATGACAATCCACTCCAGCATTCTTGCCTGGAGAATCCCATGGACAGAGCAGCCTGGTGTGCTACAGTTCATAGGGTTGCAAAGAGTTGGATACTACTGAAGTGACTCAGCACATGACACCCAAAGATGCTGTTGCTTAAAAGGGTCTAAGCTGAAGATATCCATTTGGGAGTCCTTGGTGCCCAGGATGCTGCTGCTGCTGCTAAGTCACATCAGTCGTGTCCGACTCTGTGCGACCCCATAGATGGCAGCCCACCCGGTTCCTCTGTCCCTGGGATTCTCCAGGCAAGAATACTGGAGTGGGTGCCATTTCCTTCTCCAGGTGCCCAGTATACCTAGTAGATAAGTCCATCGTGGGGAAAAGACTGTTCAAAGACACAAAAGAAGTTACAACACAAGAAAATGGAGTTTGGGAACACAGAGGGCACAGTTAAGAATAAAAATATTTAAAGTGCCTCAGAGAGGTAGTCGCAAAACCAGGAGAAAGTAGCACTAGGGGGGAGAATTAATGGTGCTTTTTTTTTTTAATGTAGTTCTTTTTCTCCTTCTCCAAGTTTTAAATTTCCTGAGGGCAAGAACCCTATTTTAAACTTCACTGTATTTTCTTCAGTGCCCAATTCAGTGAAGGGAACAATAAATGCTCAACAAATTCTCCTTGATTCCGTCACAGGTACTACTTGCCTATATCAATCTAAAATGTTTCCTCTTTCTGTTTCTTCAAATAGACATTTCGAGTTACCTACCTGTTTGATCAATTTTTAGAATCTGTATGTTGAACCTGCAACAGCTTTGAAATGAGTTCCAAAACCTTACTACTCATTGAGAGGGATCGTTTATACTAAAGATGACAGTGGGTTTTCCTTTTACTACTATTCCTAAGAAACAAGTTATTACAAAACGAAGTTTCGCCCATTTCCCAAACATTAGCTTGCAACTTAAAACCTGTTGAAAGCACAGTAAGGAGGACGCCAAATTTTTCTCACACTTAACCATTAACGGGGTCAACATGTTTATTAAGCCTTTCATTTTATTAAATAGTCACGAAACAACCAGTTGGGGAATATACATTCAAGCCAACGTAAATCATTTAACTGCAAACAGGTTGTAAGGATTCACAGAAAGCTAAAGAGAACTGCGAATTCGCCTAGGGTTTCGAGGCCAACCGATACAGGTCGTTTTCTCTGAGGTAATAACAACTAACTTAAAACCCAGTGTCTGGTGGATTCGTGTCCCTGACCTTAGAAAATAATGAATAAATAAATGACCAAGAGTATCGGAATAACTACTTCCACAACTATTCCTTTTTTCTCTCTACACCACAAAAACCAACCTGCAGCCTTCTCGAACAGTTAACCCCAGCGCTCCGCTCCCGCCTTAAGAAAAATAGTCAATTCCCTGCTCTCGCGGGATCTCGCGGCTCGGAGTAAGTCAACTGGATCACCAGCCCTATCGAACCCGCGCGGGAACACAGATCCGCAGGTCTGGAAAGCCGGGAAATCGCGTGTGGGGGCGGAGCCAGCTCCTGGAGCCTGAGGGCGGGGTCAACTTCGAGGAGGCGGGGCGGGGGTGAGGCGGGGATTTGGGCGGGGCTCCCAGGACCTGTTGATCGCAGGTGTCACTGGCCTGACTGGCCTTTGGGTGGTGAGGCGTGTGCGCATGCTCCATGCGCTGGGTCGAGGTCTGGGCGGCGGAGACCAGTCGCCTCTGCTCCAGTTCCCGGTGAGCCTCGGTTTCGCTGGCAGCTGTTGGTGTGTCAGCCTGGTGTCAGCTTGACGCGGAGCTGGGCCAGCGGGAGATTGCCCTGTGGCGGTAGAAGGCCCATATTTCTCTACCTGGACCGCACGCCCGTCTTGCTAAAAGGGCAGAGCTCAAGGTAAGTCTCCGAAACTAGTCCCTGGCTGGAGATCCAAAGACCTGCGACCTCCGCGGGCCTGACTGGAAGACCCACGTTCCAGTCCCAGACTCGATGTCTCTCCTCGCTGCCCCCCGACCTCCTCCCCCAGCCGCTTCGGGGCAGACTCGAGGTCACGCAGCCCTCCCGCCGCCCTCCCGCCGCGTCCAGGATCTGGCGGAGGTGCCTTTGACCAGGCTGGAGGCGAACGCGTAGGGAGGAGGTCCTGTACTTACTGGGTTGTGGTTGTTGCTGCTGTATTTGAGGGCTGGCCAGAGGCGGAACCTGGGATCCTGCTGGGTCGCTTAGTGCTTTGGAATTATGAATATTATGCTTACCTGGCGCCTGCCCCTCACTATCCAAGCCACTGCCTCTCGAGCAGCCGCTTTTTAAAGAGGTTTTGTTGCTCTGTTTGGAGAAGAGATGATTCGTGAGACTTCAGACTGGTGATTTCTGAGTGGTAGTAGTAATAATGCAGTGATTTAGTAGTAGTAATTTAGGAAGTTAATGTTTAGCTTCTAAATGGCGATTTAGTGGACACTTCTGGTCTGGTGTGTGCCCAGTCGTATCCGACTTCTTTGCGACCCCATGGACTGTAGCCCGCCAGGCTCCTCCGTCCATGAGATTTTCCAGGCAAGAATACTGGAGTGGGTTGCCATTTCTTTCTCCAACGGGACGTTTACCAAACAACTTTTAAATATCTTTGGAGAACAGGAAGTACTTGCACAGGTGTAACAGAGAGCGTTTCTAAAGCCTGCATTTCGAGCGTGCTCTGAGGTTTTGACTCCGCTACAAGGTTTTCTCCATCAGTACGAAGCCTCATTAATGCTTGCAAATGTACTGCAAGGCTTTATTTGTTAGATAAGAGTTTGCCAAATGTTTCCTTATCTGGAAGAAAATATGTATTTTTTTGCAGTGAGTTTTCAAGGCTATTTCTGAGGGATGTTTAAATTTAGGAGGTTCTTTGTGATTAGGATCTGATTCACTTTTAGTAATGTTCTTTAAAGAAAAGCGTTCGTAATTCTCAGTATTTAAAAGAAGGAGAAATTCCTAACAAAATTCGAATTGAAATGAACTTTTGGCTAAGTTAATATTAAATACTTCTTGTTAGTTTAATGTTCTATTCTTTTCAGTTCCATGATGATGGTCTAGGCAAAGAGAAATGAAAACAAATGAAACATATTGCAAATGTAATATATGAAAAAAAAAAAAGGAATATATAATTTATCTGCTGTTGTCATAATTTCAAATAGACAAACACACTGTAGGAAGGAGTTAGTTATGCTCTGAAAAAAACAAGGTTTTTGTTTTTATTTTAAATTTTATTCGTTTTTAAAATGAACTCACTGTACAGTTTGTTTTATTTTCACAATTACTAGTGATAAAACATGAAAGTGATTTGTTCTACTCAACACACTAGTTATGTGTGTTTTTTTCCTACAGTGTGAAAAATAAGCAACCAAGAACAGATCTTTCATTTTCCCTATTAACTAAAAAAATGTTTTTGTAAATGTAGGTAGATTTGTATAGCTCTTGTAACTTGACACTAATAGTCATTTATTAATATTTTCTTTAGATACAAAAAAGTGGTTTTTTCAAAGAAAGCTATTTTAATGGTGGAAGGGCACCATTTCTCACTTAGTTTATTCTTTTTCTTAAAAAATCAAAAACCTTAACGATTTTAGTAAATACTGTGATTCAAGATCTTTTCCATTATTTAGTGTCAAATATATATTTTAAACTGTGCAGTACCAGGATATTTTGGGAATAATGATTTAGAAGTTTTTTTTAGCCAGAGTTCAAAAATGAAAATTCTGTTTTAAGGTAATGTACACATTCAGTAGTCAAGTCACAAATTATTTTCCTGTTGAAACTGTTATTTTGCATTATAGTATATGCACACAGTAGGAATAAGAAATGTTCTTACCAGAGATAAAAACTTTCAAAGGTTATTTAAACTTTAAATAACTATATAATATCCTAATCTTGGCAAGTTATTTTTTTAAATACTAGGAATACTACATGTATAGAATATTTAGGCAAAAGTATTTCTTCTTTGCTTTTCCAAGTTAATCCGTAACCTCTATCAGCAGTTCTTTTATTAACTGAGGATTCATGATTAAAACTGTGGTCTATGATTAGAACTGAATTTTAATGTAACTGGGTTTCTTGGGAATCTTATACACTTTTTTCGCCCTTTTTTAATTGTAATCCCATGAATTATATTTTATGTTTTTACAAACATCATCCTAAGGGGTCCATAGGCTGCCATCAAAGGTGTTCCGTGACATACCCCAACGTGCTACAAGCCATTGCATATGGTTGAAGAACTTTTATTTTACATGAGTCACTTCAGAAAAGTTGCTAGTTATTGTTTATGGCTGCATGGTTGTCGTGTTATTTATGAATTAAAATTGTCATTAAGGAAGTTTTGAATTTTTCTGAAAAGTTGTACATAGGTTGAATTCTTCTAAATTAAATCTCTGTTGCTTACATTATTTCAGAATTGCTTTCACTTTATTTCTGATGCATTGCCTTCTAACATGGTAACTCATTTCTCTTTCTCTAGCTCAGTTCATAAATCAATGTTTAAAATAATTCTATGGTGAATCTACTTGTAAACTGAAGCATTCCCAAACTTCTTTTTGTAATTAGAAGTTTTCATATTTTAAGTTTTCTTAAAGTAGGATAGCTCTACAAATGAAACTACTTATTTTCTACTAAGAATGACTTAATAGATTTTAAAATTTGGAAGTTAATAATTCATTGTACAGTTTATCTGATGCCACTAATCTGGATTATGTCTTTAGTCAAGATTGATACATCAGCTTAAAGAAATGGAGGAATAACAAAATGGGGTGTAAAATATCAATACAGCTTTTACTTTTTCTTCAGATGTGTTTTTTATAGTGTTAAAATCATTTTATATCAAAGATTGTGTTTTTGCTATTATTATACTTAGCTCGCATTTTTACTGAGTGCTTGCCGTGTTTGGGGCATTTATTAGTTATTTTAGACATGGTTTGTGATTCTTACCATAATTCTATGAACTTTTTAATATAGATCATAATTATAGATAATGGAATTCATTTGCTTTTAATGATTAAGTAGTTGAGTAATATGCTGTGTTGGTGGAAGTTTTTCAGAGGTAGAATAATTGGAAATCATGAGGTCAGTGCCAGAACATGAATTCCATCCTTGTCAAGAACCCATCAGGGCATTCTTTGTTAACCAGGTACTTTGTGCTTTATCTTCTTCTAAACTTCTCACCCTGCATAATAAAATCTTGGCCCTCTAATTATGGCCCTCCCTGTTTTTAGGTGAGCAGTCTGTTTGAACCCTAGAAGATGTTTTCTATTATAAGGTACTGCTGTATAGGCCTGAAATAATCTTACCTCCTTGTCAGTATACTACTGACACTAACCTAGCTGCCAAGTGGTGGGAAGTTGTCCTATACCTTTAATGCCCGGGTCCCCTTTGTTGATTTCATAGGGTTTGTTGATTGAGGTTTCGCTTTATTTCCTGAGCTTCATTCAGTAAGTATTTAATGACTGCCTACCATGTACTTTGTATTGTTCTAGTTGCTTGGAATTCAGTTTATATTCTAAGAGGATTGGGAGGAGAAACAATGATAAACAGTGATAAAAAAACAATAAGTCAATTGTATGCTATCTTAGTTGGTGAAGAATGCCAAGGAGAAAAGATAAAGTAGAGCAGGGCAAGGGGAATTGGGAATATGGAGTGGGTTGCAATTTTAAGTATAAGCCTCATATAGAAGGTGAATTTTGAGCAAAGCAATCATGAAGTGAGCCAGGAAGAAGTCATGTGGGTATCAAGAGGAAGTGTACTCCAGGCAGTGGAATAGAGTGTCAAGGCTTTAGAGCAGGAGTTTGCGTGGTTTGTTCAGGAATAACGAGGAGGCCCATAAAGTTGAAAACGGAGAATGTAAAGGGAACGTAGTTAGGGATGAAGTTAGAGGTGAGAAGATGGGTGTTACATAAGAAGAAATGTATATTTGGTCTCTGCCTGTTTCCTGGCACACAGCTCCGAAAATTCTTGGAATCTGCAAGGTGGTAAATGTGTGTTGAGATGGCTATGGTCGAGATAAATGTGTGTTGGTGACTGGGTGCTAGCCGCAGGGTGAGAACGGATTGCCACAAAACCAACCATGTGATTAGAGGATTGAATTTTTCAGCCCTCCACCCCCTCTCCTCACCATACACATACATATACACACAGCTCCAGAGAGGGGAGACGTGGAGGTTGAGCTACTCACCAGTGGCCAAATATTTAATCAAGCATGCATACACAATGAAACCTCCATTAAAAAATCCTAACTGAAGCGGTTTGAAGAGCTTTTGGGTTGGTGAACTTGTAGAGGTGTTGGGAGGATGGTGTTCTTGAGAGGGTGTGGAAGCTCCTTGCCCCTTCCCACATTTTTTGCCCTGTTTCAGCTCTTCCATCAGACTGCTCATGAGTTGTATCTTTTTATAATGAAGTTGAAACCCACTTAAGTAAGCTGTTTTCCAGAGGCATGGCAGCAAGTTAATTGAATCCTTGGCAGAGGTTGGAGGGAACCCCTAACATATTGGTGGTTAATCAGAAATACAGGTGACTCTTGGGACTTGTGGTTGGTGTCTAAAATGGGGAGTCTCTAGTGGGACTGAGCCATTGGCTTGTGGGATCTGATACTAACTCCAGTAGTGTCAAATCGAGTTAAATTGTAGTGTCTTGAGAATTAAAGAATTGCTTATTGTGTAAAAACCCACACATCTGGGCTCAGAAGTGGTATGAGTTTAGAAAAAAGCGTTTTTACTTTTAGCAGGTAGTATAAGCTTTGCAGGCCATTGTAAAGACTTTTGGTTTTTAATCTGAATGTAATAAGGACCCATTAAAAAGTTTTGAACAGAGGGATGGCTTTATCATTTAATTTTAGAAGTTTCATGTCTAATCTTGAGAATAGACTGTAACAGCTAATGGTAGAAGCAAGGAGACAATTACGACGTTGTCTGGCAATCCAGGAAAGATCTGATGATGGCGAAGTCCAGAATTGTAGAAGTGGAGGTGGTAAGAATTGGGCACATTCTGTCTAAGATATTCAAGCAAGAGGCGTCAAAGATGATACCAAGATTATTTCTTCTGAGTGACTAGAATGATGAAGTTACCATCAGCTAAAATGGGGAAGAAGATAGAGGTAAAGCAGGAGTTCAGTTTGGGGCTTTGTCAAGGCAAAGGAATGTTAGGTGATACCTGCCTTGGCATGGCATACTTTTCTTCTGAAGATCATGTCTTAAAGCAGATTGCCATAAGCCATTGTCTTTCACGTTCATACTCTGTATTCTGGATACATATGCGCTCTTGTTTTTCTCTAATTAATTGCCATTGGAAACTAGTGATTGGTAACAGCCAGAATAAATAAAGCACAGTTCTTTATTGGGCATAAAGAAGTTGAGCAAAAAGATACAAAACATTGAAAGTTACTTAAAATTTGCTTTTTGGGGTGGTGGTAGTATGGTTTGTCCTTATTACTTTAATTTTATTTTGTGTTTAATAAATTTTCTAGTATCGTCTTCTCAGTTCCTCCATTTGTAGAGTGACTGTGGTTTTCTGTATCAAAAGTCATCTCTTCTTCTATTATCTTTCTTACTATAATCCTTCAACTTTATAAAAAGGAGCCCTATAATGAATGAGTTGTTTTTGTTTTTGTTTTGCTTTAACTTGCTATCTACCTACATATGGGAAGATCCTTGGAGGAGGGGATGGCAACCCACTCTAGTCAGTATTCTTGGCTGGAGAATCCGCATGGACGGAGGAGTCTGGTGGTGCAGAGTTGAACATGACTGAAGTGACTTAGCATGCACACTTACCTATGTATAGGTATATATAAGTATATATATATATAAATATAGGCATACTTATAGATAGTTTGCTATCTAATTATCTAAAATAAAGTTTTAAATAGTTTTACTAGCAAGGTGGATGGTTGTAATATATCACTGAAAACTCTTCAGTATGTCCCTTAGTTAGCTATATTGCTTATAGTGAAAAGATGTTAAAATGAAATTTCACTTTAGAGTTTGATGGCTAGGCCAGGGTACTGTTAAGAGTGTATTTCAGCAGCTTTATTAACAGTGATTCTCCCCTTCTATGGGATTGTATGTATTTCTAAATTTTCTGTTTTAAATATTTATGTGTATTTTAGATATCTATATAAAAAACAAATACTGTTTCATAATCAAGAAAGAAACAATATACTTAAAAGAACAAAGGAGTCTCTAAGGCTTTATCAGCTATTGTGTTAGTTTCCTAGGGCTGCTGTCACAAAGGACCACAAACAAGACAGCTTAAAGCAATAGAATTGTTCTCTCACAGTTCTGGAGGCTAGAAGTCCAAAATCAAGGTTTTAGCAGGATTGGTTCCTTTCTAGGGCTCAGTACAGAATCCTCCCTTGCCACTTTCTAGCTTCTTGTGGTAGCTGTCAATTCTTGGTGTTCTTTTACTTGTAGCTGTATCATTCTGTATCAAACATGATATTCTGTTTGTCTCTGTCTCTTCTTCTAATGACTTCTGCTAGTCTTTTTGATTAGGCCCCATCCTAATGATCTCATCATAACCTAATCTCATCTGTAAAAACCCTATTTCCAAATGAGATCATGTTCACAGGTACTAGAGGCTAGTACTTCAAAATACTTGGGGGGCAGAGCACAGTTCAACCATAACAGCTATGAAGTGAAGTGAAGTGAAGTCAAGTCGCTCAGTTGTGTCTGACTCTTTGAGACCCCATGGACTGTAGCCTACTGGTTACTCCGTCCATGGGATTCTCTAGGCAAGAGTACTGGAGTGAGTTGCCATTTCCTTCTCCAGAGGATCTTCCTGACCCAGGGATCGAACCCGGGTCTCCTGCATTGTAGGCAGATGCTTTACTGTCTGAGCCACAAGGGAAGCCCTATAACAGCTATAATGAGTCCAATTTCAGCTATTACTACCATTTACCGAGACTGATCTAGTAGCCTAATCAAATCATTGGTGGTTAGAATTTACAATTGCATTTAAAAGAATACAACTTAGAAAAAGATCTAACTCTGGAGGTATAAGACCTGTTGTTGTTTAGTCACTAAGATGTGTCTGACACTCTGTGACCCCATGGACTGTAGTCTGGTACTTCAGTTCAGTTCAGTCGCTCAGTCGTGTCTCTTTGTGACCCCATGGACGGTAGCACGCCAGGACTCCCTGTCCATCACCAACTCCCAGAGTTTACCCAAACCCATGTCCATTGAGTTGGTGATGCCATCCAACCATCTCATCCTCTGTCGTCCCCTTCTCCTCCTGCCCTCAATCCCTCCCACTGTCAGGGTCTTTTCCAATGAGTCAGCTCTTCTCATGAGGTGGTCAAAGTATTGGAGTTCAGCTTCAACATCAGTCCTTCCAATGAACACCCAGGACTGATGTCCTTTAGGATGGACTGGTTGGATCTCCTTGCAGTCCAAGGGACTTACAAGAGTCTTCTCCAACACCACAGTTCAAAAGCATCAATTATTCAGTGCTCTGCTTTCTTTATAGTCTAACTCTCACATCCATACATGACCACTAGAAAAACCATAGCCATGACTAGACGGACCTTTGTTGGCAAATTAATGTCTCTGCCTTTTAATATGCTGTCTAGGTCGGACATAACTTTTCTTCCAAGGAGTAAGCATCTTTTAATTTCATGGCTGCAGTCACCATCTGCAGTGATTTTGAAGCCCCCCAAAATAAAGTCTGACACTGTTTCCACTGTTTCTCCATCTATTTGCCATGAAGTGATGGGACCAGATGCCATCATCTTCGTTTTCTGAATGTTAAGCTTGAAGCCAACTTTTTCACTCTCCTCTTTCACTTTCATCAAGAGGCTTTTTAGTTCCTCTTCACTTTCTGCCATAAGGGTGGTGTCATCTGCATATCTGAGGTTATTGATATTTCTCCCGGCAATCTTGATTCCAGCTTGTGCTTCTTCCAGCACAGCGTTTCTCATGATGTACTCTGCATAGAAGTTAAATAAGCAGGGTGACAATATACAGCCTTGATGTACTCCTTTTCCTATTTGGAACCAGTCTGTTGTTCCGTGTCCAGTTCTAACTGTTGCTTCCTGACCTGCATACAGGTTTCTCAATAGGCAGGTCAGGTGGTCTGGTATTCGCATCTCTTTCAGAATTTTCCACAGTTTGTGGTGATCCACATGGTCAAAGGCTTTGGTATAGTCAATAAAGCAGAAATAGATGTTTTTCTGGAACTCTCTTGCTTTTTCAGTGATCCAGCGGATGTTGGCAATTTGATCTCTGGTTCCTCTGCCTTTTCTAAAACCAGCTTGAACATCAGGAAGTTCATGGTTCATGTATTGCTGAAGCCTGGCTTGGAGAATTTTGAGGATTACTTCGCTAGCGTGTGAGATGAGTGTAATTGTGCGGTAGTTTAAGCATTCTTTGGCATTGCCTTTCTTTGGGATTGGAATGAAAACTAACCTTTTCCAGTCCTGTGGCCACTGCTGAGTTTTCCAACTTTGCTGGCACATTGAGTGCAGCACTTTCACAGCATCATCTCTTAGGATTTGAAATAGCTCAACTGGAATTCCATCACTCCACTAGCTTTGTTCGTAGTGATGCTTCCTAAGGCCCACTTGACTTCACATTCCAGGATGTCTGGCTCTAGGTGAGTGATCACACCATCGTGATTATCTGGGTCATGCAGATCTTCTTTGTATAGTTCTTCTGTGTATTCTTGCCACCTCTTCTTAATATCTTCTGCTTCTGTTAGGTCCATACCATTTCTGTCCTTTATCGAGCCCATCTTTGCATGAAATGTTCCCTTGGTATCTCTGATTTTCTTGAAGAGATCTCTAGTCTTTCCCATTCTGTTGTTTTCCTCTATTTCTTTGCATTGATCCCTGAGGAAGGCTTTCTTATCTCCCCTTGCTATTCTTTGGAACTCTGCATTCAAATGGGTGTATCTTTCCTTTTCTCCTTTGCTTTTTGCTTCTCTTCTTTTCACAGCTATTTGTAAGACCTCCTCAGACAGCAGTTTTGCTTTTTTGCATTTCTTTTTCTTGGGGATGGTCTTGATCCCGGTCTCCAGTACAATGTCACGAACCTCTGTCCATAGTTCATCAGGCACTCTATCAGATCTAATCCCTTAAATCTATTTCTCAGTTCCACTGTATAATCATAAGGGATTTGATTTAGGCCATACCTGAATGGTTTAGTGGTTTTCCCCACTTTCTTCAATTTAAGTCTGAATTTGGCAATAAGGACTTCATGATCTCAGCCATAGTCAGTTCCCTGTCTTGTTTTTGCGGACTGTATAGAGCTTCTCCATCTTTGGCTGCAACAAATATAATCAGTCTGATTTCAGTGTTGACCATCTGGTGATGTCCATGTGTAGATTCCTCTTTTGTTTGTTGTTTTCTTTTCTTTTCCTGTTTGCTATGAGCAGTGCATTCTCTTGGCAGAACTCTATTAACCTTTGCCCTGCTTCATCTGTACTCCAAGCCCAAATTTCAAATTTGCCTGCTATTCCAGGTATTTCTCAACTCCCTACTTTTGCATTCCAGTCTCCTACAATGAAAAGGACATCAGTTTTGGGTGTTAGTTTTAGAAGGTCTTTTAGGTCTTCATAGAACCATTCAACTTCAGCTTCTTCAGCATTACTGGTCTGGGCATAGGGTTGGATTACTGTGATATTGAATGGTCTGCCTTGAAAATGAACAGAGATCATTCTGTCATTTTTGAGACTGCATCCAAGTACTGCATTTTGGACTCTTTTGTTGACTGTGATGGCTACTGCATTTCTTTTAAGGATTTCTTGCCCACAGTAGTAGATATAATGGTCATCTGAGTTACATTCATCCATTCTAGTCCATTTTAGTTCGCTGATTCCTAAAATGTTGACGTTCACTCTTGCCATCTCCTATTTGGTCACTAGACAATTATAAGGCACTGATTAAAGAAACTGAAGACAACACAAACAGATTGAAAGATATACTGTGCTCATGGATTGAAATAATATTATTAAAATGATCCTACTACTCAAGACAATCTACAATTTCAGTGCAATCCATATCAAAACACAAGTGGCATTTTTCACAGGACTAGGCCAAATAATTCTACAATTTGTATGGAAAAAAGACCTTGAATAGCTAAAACATTTTTGAGAAAGAAGAATAAAGCTCGGTATATCATGTCCCCTTACTTCAAGCTATATTACACAGCTGCAGTCACCAAAAGAATATAATACGGCAGAAAAACAGATACATAGATAAATGGAAAAGAATAGAGAGCTCATAAATGAACCCACAGTTGATCTATAACAAAGGAAGCAAGAATATACAGCAGGAAAGACAAAGTCTTCAGTAAATGGTCCTGGGAGAAATGGATAGCTCTGTGCAAAGGAATCACTGGACTAATGTGTCACACCATGCACAAGTATAAATTCAAAGTGGATTAAACGTTGAAATATAAGACCTAAGACCATAAATTCTGGAGGAATACATAGGCAACACTATCTTTGACATTAGTCTTAGTAATATTTTGGGAGCTATGGGGAAGGCGATGGCACCCCACCCCACTACTCTTGCCTGGAAAATCCCATGAAGCCTGGTAGGCTGCAGTCCATGGGGTTGCTAAGAGTTGGATACAACTGTGGGACTTCACTTTCACTTTTCACTTTCATGCACTGGAGAAGGAAATGGCAACCCACTCCAGTGTTCTTGCCTGGAGAATCCCAGGGACGGGGGAGCCTGGTGGGCTTCCATCTATGGGGTCACACAGAGTCGGACACAACTGAAGTGACTTAGCAGCAGCAGCAGCATGCCTCCACAGGTAAAGCAAATAAAAGTAAAAATACACAAATGGGACTACATCAAACCAAAAATCTTTTGCACAGCAAAGGAAACTGTCAACAAAAGGAAAAGGCTACCTGCTGAATGGGAGAAGGTATTTGTTAATAATATATTTGATAAAGGATTAATACCCAAAATATACAAGGAGCTCATACAATACAATATCAGAAGAAAAACAAGCTGATTAAAAAATGGGCAGAGGATCTGAATAGATATTTTTTTCAAAGAAGATAGATTGCCAACAGGCACATGAAAAGATGCTCAGCATCACTAATCATCAAGGAAATGCAAGTCAGAAACACAATGAAATATCACCGAATGGCTGTCATTTAAAAAAACGACAGGGACTTCCTTGGCAGTCTAGAGACTAAGATTCCGCACTCCCATGCAGGGGCCCTAGTTTTGATCCTTGTCAAGGAATGAGATCCATATGCTTCCAATAAAGATCCTGCATGTGTCAATGAAAAGCCACAACTAAGACCCAGCACAGCCAAAACAAAGACAACAGGTAACAAGTGTTGACCAGGATGTGGAGAAAAGGGAACCGTTGTGCACCATTGGTGGAGATATAAACTGGCCAGCCACTGTGGAAAGTAATATGGAAACTTCTCAAGAAATTAAAAACAGGACTGCCAAAAAAAAAAAAAAGAGCTGTCAAATGATCCAGTAATTGCACTCCTATTTATCAGAAGAAAGCCAAAACACTATTTTGAAAAGATGTATGCACCTTTGTGTTTACTGCAGCATTATTTACAACAGCCAAGATATGGAAGCAACCCAGGTGTCCATCGATAAATGAATGGATAAAGAAGAGGTGCTGCGTGTATTTATATACATACAGTGGAATATTATTCACCCATAAAAAATGAAAATTGCCAATTGTGACAGCTTAGACGGACCTTAGAGAGTATTACGTTAACTGAAATAATCACATATAAAAAACCAAATACTGTGTGATTTCATTTATATGTAGAATCTAAAAAACAAAACAATTATACATAGCAAAATAGAGACAGAATTATGAATATAGAGAGCAAACAAGTGGCTGCCAGAGGACCGAGGTTGCAGGGAAGAAGGAAGTATGTGAGGGAGCTTAAGAGGAATAAGCTTCCATTTGCAAAGTAAAGCAGTCATAGGTATGAAATGTACAGTGTGGGAAATATAGTCAATAACGTAATGTTTTTATATTATAGTCAATAATGTAATGTTTTTGTAATGTGACATTTTGTAACTTTTTTTTTTCCTTGAAATGTGTAGAAGTGCCAAATTGCTATGTTGTATAACAGGAGCTAACATAATGTTATAGGTCAGTTATACTTTAAAAACAAGCAAACATACAAATAAACTTATAGAAAAAGGGCAGATTGTGGTTTACCCAGAAGTGGGGCCTTGGGGAAGTGGGTAAACTAGATGCAGGTTGTCAAAAGGTACAGGTTATGCCTCCTAGTTATACGATAAATTAAGAACTAGGAATGTAGTGTACAATGTGATGATTATAATTAACACTGCTGTTTGTTATATGAAAGTTCTTAGAGTCAATCCTAAGAATTCTCATCACAAGGAAAATATTTTTTCCTACTTCTTTAATTCTGTATCTATATTTGATGATGGATATTTCACTGAACTTATTGTGATAATCACTGCATCATGTATTAAATCAAATCTTTATGCTATCCACCTTAAACTTATACAGTGTGTGTGTCAGTTATGTCTCAATAAAACTGGAAGGAGAAAAATCTGAATACCCTTTAGCTATTACTTTCCAACCCAGTCTTCACTTGTTCTCCATAGCCCTCACGTCTCCAGGGTAAGCAACCACTTATCTACTGTCTGTCTCTAGAGGTGTCTCTTTTGGACATTTTGGATGAATGGAATCTTACAGTGTGTGGTCTTCTGTGACTTTCACTTCTCAACATGTTTTTGGTGTTTATGTTGTAGCATGTTTAAGTACTTCATTTCTTTTTATGGCTAAATAATGTATTCTGTTATGTGTGTACACACACATTCATATACACACATACACCATATTTTATTTATTCTTTAGTCAAATATATGGGTTGTTTTTCCACCTTTCAGCTGCTGTAAATATTGCTGTGTTAGCTCTTTTTCTGCACAACTTCCCCAATATTTACTGAAAGAGTAAATACAGAATTACATTTGAATTCCTAGGATAAATCTTATTAATTTTCCAGTGGCACATTATTCTTTTGATACATTGATAGATTGTTGGGGTAGAGTGAGGATAGAACACTCAGGGGCCTTGAAGGTGTCTCCACTTGTTGTTGAGTTGCTAGGTGATATCTGATTCTTTGTGACCTCATGAACTGCAGCATGCAAGGCTTCACTGTCCTTCACTATCTCTTGGAGTTTGCTCACTCATGTTTGTTGAGTCGGTGATGCCATCCAACCATCTCATCCTCTGTCGCCCCCTTCTCCTCTTGTTCTCAATCTTTCCCAGCATCAGGGTGTTTTCGAGTAAGTTGGCTCTTGGCATCACGAGGCCAAAGTATTGGAGCTTCAGCTTCAGCATCAGTCCTTCCAATGAACACCCAGGACTGATTTCCTTTTGGATTGACTGTTTTGATCCCTTTGCAGTCCAGGGGACTCTCAAAAGTCTTCTCCAACACCATAGTTCAAAAGCATCAGTCCTTTGGCACTCAACCCTCTCTATGGTCCAACTCTCACATCCATGCATGACTACTGGGAAAACCATAGGTTTGACTATATGGATCTTTGTCGGCAAAGTGATGTCCCTGCTTTTTAATCATGCTGTCTAGTTTGTCATAGCTTTCCTTTCAAGGAGTAAGTGTCTTTTAATTTCTTGACTGCAGTCACCACCCACAGTGATTTTGGAGACCAAGAAAATAAAGTCTGTCACTGTTTCCATTGGTTCCCCATCTATTTGCTATGATGGCCATGATCTTAACATTTTTGAATGTTGAATTTCAAGCCAGCTTTTTTACTCTCTTCTTTCACCCTCATCAAGAGACTCTTTAGTTCCTCTTTACTTTCTGTCATTACAGTGGTATCATCTGCATATCTGAGGTTGTTAATATTTCTCCTGGCAGTCTTGATTCCAGCTTGTGAGTCATCCAGCCCAACATTTTGCATGATGTACTCTATATAAAAGGTAAATAAGCAGGGTGACAATATACAGCCTTGAACCAGTCCATTGTTCCATGTCAGATTCTAACTGTTGCTTCTTGTGACTGTGGCTCAGATCATGAGCTCCTTTTTGCAAAATTTAGGCTTAAATTGAAGAAAATAGGGAAAACCACTAGACCTTTCAGGTATGACCTAAATGAAATCCATTATGATTATACTGTGAAGGTGACGAAGAGATTCCAGGGATTAGATCTGGTAGGCAGAGTGCCTGAAGAACTTTGGATGGGATTCATAACATTGTACAGGAGGTGGTCAAAACCATCCCCAAGAAAAAGAAATACAGGATGGCAAAGTGTGTGTTTGAGGTGGCTTTACAAATAGCTAAGAAAAGTCAAAGGAGAAAGATATACCTAGCTGAATGCAGAGTTCCAGGGAATAGCAAGGAGACATAAGAAAGCCTTCCTAAGTGAACAATGCAAAGAAATAGCAAAAAACAATAGAATGAGAAAGACTAGAGATCTCTTCAAGAAAAGAGATATCAAGGGAACATTTTATGAAAAGATGGGCACAATAAAGGACAGAAATGGTATGGACCTAACAGAAGCAGAAGATATTAAGAAGAGGTGGCAAGAATACACAGAAGAACTGTACAAAAAAGGTCATGACCCAGATAGTCATGATGGTGTGATCACTCACACTCACGTAGAGCCAGACATCCTGGAGTGTGAAGTCAAGTGGGCCTTAGGAAACATTACTATGAATAAAGCTGGTGGAAGTGATGGAATTCCAGCTGAGCTATTTCAAATCCCAAAAGTTGATGCTGTGAAAGTGCTGCAATCAATATGCCGACAAATTTGGAAAACTCAGCAGTGGCCACAGGAGCTGCTGCTGCTGCTGCTAAATCACTTCAGTCATGTCCCACTCTCTGCGACCCCAAAGACGGCAGCCCACCAGGCTCGACCATCCCTGGGATTCTCCAGGCAAGAACACTGGAGTGGGTTGCCATTTCCTTCTCCAATGCATGAAAGTAAAAAGTGAAAGTGAAGTCGCTCAGTCGTGTCCGACTCTTAGCGACCCCATGGACTGCAGCCTACCAGGCTCCTCCGTCCATGGGATTTTCCAGGCAGGAGTACTGGAGTGGTGTGTCATTGCCCTCTCCGAGAAAAGGTCAATTTTCATTCCAATCCCAAAGAAAGGCAATGCCAAAGAATGTTCAGATTACTGGACAGTTGCACTCATTTCACAGCAAGGTAGTGCTCAAAATCCTTCAAGCTAAGTTTCAACAGTACATGAATCAAGAACTTCCAGATATACAAGCTGAATTTAGAAAAGTCAGAGGAACCAGAGATCAAATTGCCAACATTTGTTGGCTCACAGAAAAGCCAAGGGACTTTCTGAAAAAACATCTACTTCTTCATGTTGCACTTGTTACCACTGGCTGTACTCTGATGCTTACCTGATGTTTTAATCTCATACCCTCCAAATGGCACTGGGGTGGTAACAGAACTTTCCTGTTTTATTGCATTGTGTGGGGTGGGAATTCTCGGCCTAGAGCAGTGTGAAGAATGGAAAAGTTCACAACTAGAAACATCTTCCCAGTCTGTAACATTTGGCCCTCTGTGTCTCTGGATGCTATTTCTCTCCCAGTCTATGAGCCAGTTATTGTACTTAAGGTTTTTCCGGTTTCTACTTAGACTATTTGTTGCTTTTTTATAATCTCCACAGAGTTGCATTGGAGGAAGAAAACCAGGAGGACATATTAATTTGACATTTTGCCCAAGAACAGCAGCTAAATATTTTTTAAATTATCTGTTTGTGTTTGAGTCCATCACAGAACCGAACTCATTATGGTAGGGATTGTTTCATAAATATAGCCGTTCAGGGTAAGACCTGGTGCCTAGTTATATGATTGTTGAGAGAATATCATTTCAAATATATGGCAAAACCAATACAATATTGTAAAGTTAAAAAATAAAATAAAATTTAAAAAAAATACAAATTTACTACTGATACAGTGCTCCCTTACTGTTGTAAAATCATGACTGCATTTATTAAAAATTTCTATGAAAGGTTTCAGAATCATTTAGATCACTTTAGAAGAAGTTACAAACCACAGAGTTAAAAAGAAGAAAACAGCTAACATAATGTAGTGTTTTATAACTCTTGAAACTTTTAACCTATCTTAAGCAGGGCTTTTATTATTGTTGTTTCCATTTTTTAGATGAAGCTATGAATCAGATGACAAGATTTTATCTAAGACCAAACATCTAAGACATGATCAATAATATGTGGGGCTGGAAACAAGAGTCTCTCGACCTGAATTCTGTGAAGACTACTGCTTTTCTTCTTTATTCCTCAGTGCTTTGCCAGCATATCGGGCGTTTGATCAGTGGTGTTGAACTGACTGGTAACATTCTTTCCTCTCATGTTTTTGTGCTGTGAAGTAAACTCAGGGCCCTTCACCCAGAGTTTAAATTGAAAGAAGTCCTTCCACAGGACTTTGGAGGCCCACCATGGTCTCTCTTTCCCAGGGATCCTCTCTTTTTATCTACTCTCCTCTTTGTTCATGTTTCTTCTGCTGCGCTGGGCTTCTTACAATCTTCTGGTATGCCAGGCATGCTGTTCAGTCTGCTAGGAAAGTCTTTTCCAAGATAGCATCTTCACCTCCTTCAAATCTTTGTGTAAAGGTAACCTTCTCAGTTATACTTTCTGTGACTATCCTGTTTAAAAGTTCAAACCATCTCCCATTATATACACTTCTCATCCCCTTTGCTTACATTGTTTTTATGTTAGTGCTCAGTGCACAGTTCTTCTAGTACACTCTACAATTTATTATTCACTGAATTAAGGTCTCTCTTTCCTCATCACAATGTCAGTTCCAGTGCTTGACACAGAACCTGTCTCAGTCTAATGTTTGTTGAATGAAAGAATGCAGAAAAAAATTCAGTTGAATACACTTTGTTAGTAATACTTGATTGTTTTTAATTAAGAAGTTGAACATTTTGAAATCCTTTTAGCCAAGAGCATGTGTTCATGAACAGTGTGGAAATTTAATTCCCTAAGATTTATCAATTTAATGTTTCTCCTGAGTTTTAATGCAGGTCAGTTTACATAAAATCTATTGACATTCTTAGAGAAATATGATTCTGTGTAGGGTAAGAGACGATATAGAGTCTCTGTAGATGAATTTGTTTTAATAAACAGAAATATATAATAGTGTTGACAGTAAAGTTAGTATTATTCAAAGGACTACCTGAAATCTAAGTTAATTCTAGTAGCTCGTTTGAAACCATCGTGCAACCATTGATATCTTGAAGTAGATAGTGATTAATATCACCTTGATATTTTTTGAAAATGTAAATGATGAACTATGTTTAAATTTTCTTAATTTGAAAAGAACTTTATTCTGATCCTTTTATGAGTGTACATATACTGTTTTACTAATGTATTAAATATTTGTGTTCATAAAGTAAAAAAGGAATTTTATTGATTAGCCTTATATTTAAACATTTCTTTTCTTTTCTTGTAGATATGCTTTGAGGTCACATTGGTATGAAATATGGAGTCACCTTTAATAACTTCACCTGGAAAAGAGTCTTCTTTCTTGTTAAAAAACATAAGGAAAACAAATGACCAAAGGAATCATACCAAATGCTAACTCTACATCTTTTTGTATCATCTGTTTTTGAAACCATCAAGACAAATGACTTGTGCTTTAAAGAATATGATTTCCTCATCGAGGTTATTTTTAACAGTTTTTAAAAAATCTTTTAATATTTTTCATCTTAAATTGTACTCTTATAAAATTTAGCACAAAGATTTTTAAATCTTTAAGGCCTTGTTTAAAATAGCTTTCTTGTTTAGTTTTCAGAACTTAATGCTTTTGTATCCTATTTTTACTTGACAAAGTCCTCAAAACTACAGCATCAGGAAAGATATGGACTTGAAAACTTACATTATTGTAATAGACTGGAGCAGATGTAAGTGGACCATTCAAGACCCCATCCATTTTATCATCAGAACTATCACATAAGTACACACATCTTAGCTTTAATGCAAGCAAAGTTGCTTGAAAATGGCATGGGTAAAATTCTTACGGAAACCTGGTGGCAATCTCGGAAAAGCTTATCAGCCTGGGAGTATGCTGTCCCTGGCCCCTACCAAAGGCTTGTTGAATGAACCAGGACAAAACAGCTGCTTTCTTAACAGTGCTGTACAGGTGAGACGGTCGTTTCTTGTTAAATATTAAAAAGTGCCTTTCAAGAAATTCTTTAATGCCTCTTTAACTTGTAAATGAAGAATAAAGTTGTTATTATTGACTGGAATGACTTTTTAATATCATTTTTAATAGTAGCAAATATTTTGACTCGGCATTTTGGTTTTTGTAATAAATGGAAATTTTTTTCAACAGAATGCTACATTATTAGGATATAAAAACATCTGTGGCTTAAATGTTCACTTAGTGAAGTAAGAATGCTTCTAAAATACATAAATTTTTTTTTTTTAATTAGCTACTGTATTCTGCCCCACCCTTGTTTTGGTTAAGAAATTCAGATGAATCCTCATGGTGGTGGTTTAGTCTGCTAATAGCATTTAAAAACAAAAACAAAAACAAGCTGCTTGGATTAAAATAAGAATGAATGAATTTTTAATCCTCATTTCTCAAACTCCCTTCACCTCCCACTGTGGCCTTAAATCACCTTTTTAGAATTGTAATTTGGACACCACTGTTTTAGTTAAATTTACAGTTAATTGCTTTTGCTTCAGTCTTTGTTGAAATTCTTTTAATTAGCAAATATGTATTAATCCAGTTTTCTGCCTTAGATAAATATCCTTTCTTATATATGATAGTTTTTATTCAACGTTTTCAGATTTCATAGGTGCCTTTATTCTTCTCTACAGTATGAAAGGTAAAGAAGATTCAGAATATTGAAATGTTTTTCTACTGACCCTAGAATGTACCTTAAAAGATTTTGTTGAAAATAAATAGCTTTTCATGTATTTTTCTTTCTGTTGCTTTATTTCCCCCTCCAGGGGCTTCCCTGGTGGCTCAGTCAGTAAAGAATCTGCCTGTGATGCAGGAGACTGCCTACAGTGCAGGACACATGGGTTCAGTCCCCGGGTGGGGAAGATCCCCTGGAGAAGGAAATGGCAACCCACTCCAGTATTCTTGCCTGGCAGATCCCATCGACAGAGGAACCTGGTGGGCCACGGTCCACGGGGTCGCGAGAGTTGGTCACAACTTAGCAACTGAACCACCATCGGCACCTGAAACTTGAGAGCAGAAAGTGAAGTCCTGCTTGAATAACCCATTGGATAAATCAGTGCATCGCGAATGTGTCAGGTGTCAGATGTCTGGGTCAGACATCTGACCCAGACTTGTGTTCTCAGTTGCTCAATACTTCTTAAACCTTGGAATAAATTGTGAAATATGTTTTGTAAGAAATTATTAAAAGTGCACATTATTCAAATATTTTAGACATGACTCAGAAAAATGAGTTTATGTGCCATTTCCCCTTAGTTTTTATTCTTATATTATTTTGAAGTGAGAAATATTACACAAGGTTTATATTTATATTATTAAATACATACACATATATGTATTAATCTTTTCAAAATACATTAATTTTGTTAGATAACCATGTTAAAGTGCAACATGCAAATAATGCAGAAGAAAAATGCTTATATTATAAAATTATATTGCTAAAAACTAGTTCAACAACTAGCTTAGACTCTAACTTTTTAAAACAGGTGGTACAATATAGTCAACATCTGCAAATGAACTAGAATAAAGGTTAACTATAGTGAAGATAATTTTTGGTATGGATTTGTGAAATCATTTTTAAACTTTTATATTAAGTGATATACAGAGAAGTCACATAAAATATTTTTTCTATAGTTTGGATCCAGTATGACTTAAACATTTTGCTAATCCTATAAAACATTCTGGTTACATTTGAAAGACTTAGTTTGTTAGCCTTCTAAGCAGATTATAGAGATACTCTCTTTTGGCTGAATATTTTAAGCTTTTATTTGAAGAGGAAGTGGTACAATTAAGTAAATCTGGCATATTGGTATGGTTTTAAGATCTCTAAGTTAAAAGCAAAGTTGAAATACTTAAAAGCTAATATTTATTGTGTTCTTACTGTGTGTTTGTACAATATAATCTAATTCTTACAATGACCCTAAAAGGTAGATACTACTGTTATCCTCCTTATGGTGATAAGAATGCTGAGCTTCAGAAAATACTTTGCTCAAGTCAGTCCAAGAGCTGTTAAAAGTAAAGCCAGAACTGGAATCCAAGAGATCTGCCTTCAGAGGTTGTATCATTAACCACAGTGCTGTGTACTTTCCACTGCTGGGCCGTCGTGGCCCATCATCTTGACGAATGAATTTCAGTGTAGTGCATTTTATGGAATGATAGAATACGGTGTGCAAGAAGGTTATTAAACATTTTCAAGTGATTTGCAAAACTGTGTTATTTGTGATACATAAATGCATCCTGTTAATTATACTTTTAAAAAAAGCAACTATCAAAGAGAAATTCTGGCTTTTAGTTATTGAGTGATTACAAATACTGGAAACTTCTAAAATTACTTGCTTTTAGTTGGAGAGAAAATTTTCTTTTTAGTTGGAAGAAATGTGAGATGGTGAATAGATTTTCTTACTTTTATTATTTGAAGAAATAAGGTATAGAGAAACTTGAAGATCTTAAATGTTGTAATATTTACAGTAACAAATAGCAGATTGAATTCAGTGCATGCCAGTTGTGTACTAGACACTACTTTGGACACTTCACATATTACAAACGTATTTCATTCTTACAAGAAGTCTATGAGTTATCCTCATTGTATAGATTTCATATTTTTCTAGAATGATTTTAAGTATTGGACTGATTTATTTAAACAACTACAGTCCTTTTAACTCTTTTTGTTTTTTAGTAGTAAATGATGATTAGATAATTGCAGCAAATATATTTATTTTTTAACTACTGCTTCATATTCTGCTGTATCCCCATTACTATACATATGTTCCCTTTCTCATTCTTTATACAGTGACCACACAGGCCTCTGCCCCTTTTCCTTGTCACTATATACTGACCCTTATTTGGTACACCCTGACTTTTAACTGCAGTCATACATCCTTCCTAAATTTCAGTTCATTCCAAGTATTACAATCACTTCCTCTTTCAAGTCTCCTCCAAGTCCTCCATTCAGTATCTGCGTGTTTCCTAGTCATATAAATTCCTTAACAGAGGAGTTATTTTTCTCTTGTTCTATGCCTCTGGTAGTTTTTACTTGTGAATCAACAGAAACAGTTTCTAAATCTATCTTTTATATATGAACTACGTATACATAGCAGTTTTATACTTATTATTTTTAGTGGTTGTATATATCTTGACTATGTACATGAGATTTAAAGATGTTATTAGCCTCCTGCAGTTTAAAAAATATATTTAAATCTTGTCTTTAATTCACAGTGAGAAAAATATTACTATACTTCATTCTTCACATCTCACTGTTTTTTAGGTTTTATGGCAATTAGATATATTCCGAAGAAGCTTGCGGGTGCTGACTGGACATGTTTGTCAGGGAGATGCCTGCATATTTTGTGCATTGAAGGTAACCTTTAATAGTTCTGAAAAAGTACTGTTGTTCCTCAAAAATTTTATTTGATAGTTTGCTTTGTTTGACATATTTGGTTAGTTTATTTGTAATTAAAGTCTTTGGAAGGAATGATGCTAAAGCTGAAACTCCTCATGCAAAGAGTTGACTCATTGGAAAAGACTCTGATGCTGGGAGGGATTGGGGGCAGGGGGAGAAGGGGACGACAGAGGATGAGATGGCTGGATGGCATCACTGACTCAATGGATGTGAGTCTGGGTGAACTCCGGGAGTTGGTGATGGACAGGGAGGCCTGGCGTGCTGTGATTCATGGGGTCGCAAAAAGTCGGACATGACTGAGCGACTGAACTGAACTGAAAGTTATTGTCAAGTGACTTAGAGTTTTGAAGATGAATTCTTAAAGTATGACTTATTCAGGTTTATGTTTCCATTTTCCTGTAAGAACAGTTTAATAACCAGTGTAGCATTGTTAGAAATATTATATTTTTTGTTATTTTGAAATAATCCTTTATTTTAACAATTTTTTTTTTTGAGTTACTACTGAATTCTGGGTACTGCTATACTTACTAAGAATACAGCAGTGAATTGAACTAATAAAAAACACTCTTATGTAGCTTATATTCTTGTGGGGGAGAAGAAAATAAGTAAATAAAAAATAGTATGTTAGGTAATAATAATTGCAAAGGAGGAAATATAAATCAGGGAAGGGAATGGTGAATGTTGAGTAGCAAGGAAAGCCTCACTGAGAAAGTGGCATTTAAATCACGACTTAGAAAAGGGATAGAGCGGTCTAGAGCATTCCAGGCAGGCAGGGATACAGCCAGTGCAAAGACCCTGAGGTGGGTACTCAGGGACACCTGAGCCCTGGCAGAGGCTTCATGAGCAAGGAGGGCAGTAATGGGAGATGAGCTCAGAGGTCAGGTGAGTTCCCGTGGCTTCAGACATGTCTGCAGATTCTTTTGCACTGTTTTATCAAAGGGTGGAGTCTGATTTCTTGAATTGCATTTCCCTTGATGATTCATTTCCATCAAATAGAATGTGGCGGAAAAGGGATTAGGTTAGATTAGAAACAATAATAAAGCTTTCACCTGGCTCTTTCTGTCGGGGTACTCGTTCTTGGACATGAGTCACTGTGCTGGTTACAGCTACAACAAAGATCTCGGCCAACAGGCATCACCAACCACCAGCATCAACTTCTAGACCACTGTCAGATGACCAGTGATCCCAGCATTCAGACTATTACAGATGACTGCAAATGCAGCAGAGTTGAGCTGTCCTCACCCAAACTGCAGATTTGTGACCAAAATAAATGTTAGTTTTAGTAACTAAGATTTGGGGTGGTTTTGTTAATGGAGCAATAAATAACTGGAACAAGAATCTGGATTGTGAAGGGTCCTTCTAGGCCTTTGTAAGGACCTTGATTTTTTTTCTCTTGAGTGATGTAGGAAGTTGTGGGTATTGTTTTGAGTAGAGGTGTATATAACCTGTGCTAACTTAAGTATAATATTTGGCCTAGATCTCTCTGGCTTCTTGGATGAGAGTAAATAGAATAGGAATGAAAGTGGAAACGGGGAGTCCAGTATATATTAGCAACTCATGAATGTCACTGAAATCTTTGCCCAAGAATTTAAGATTCGATTATTGTTTTCAGAAGTAAATATTTCAGCCCTTACATTCTTGAATATTCTTACTACACACAAATATACATAATAGAGGAAAATGAAAGGTCATTTTCATACTTTGATTTACATTCCTAAAAAGACTGTTTGAATAAGTCACCAAAGGAGGCAGTTGTATATTCCCTTTTTTATATGGCAAAATAAGGTTGAGGAAGAATGAATTTAAATCAAATTACAGTTTTGCATTTTATTTCCTCAGCAGTAAATGTTTTTATAATTTATTTATTTTTAATTGAAGGATAATTGCTTTACAATATTGTTGGTTTCTGACATACATCAACATGAATCAGCCATAGGTCTACATATGTCCCCTCCTTCTTAAACCTCCCTCCCACTTCCCACCCCATCCCACCCCTCTGGGTTGTCAGAGAGGCCTGATTTGAGTTCCGAGTCATGCAGCAGATTCCCACTAGCTGTGTATTACATATGGTTGTGCATATGTTTCCATGCTGCTCTCTCCGTTCGTCACACTCTCCCCTACCCCGCCCACTGACAGCAGTGGAGACGAGACATAAAGAAGTCTTCTACAATAAATTTGGAATGTTTTGTCCAACTGTAGCCTTACATATCACCTACCTCTTCCTCCTGCTTGCCTCCCCCACCTCAAAACATGTGCTTGTGTGCATGCCTGCGTGCACGTGTGCGCACGCGCACACACACACATACAGTGCTGTCCTCCTTGAAGTTTCTCAGAGCTACCTTTGATCTCTGGGTGTTTTCATTATTATTCCTTTTGTCTAGAATGATTTTCTTGCGGATGTCCCCAAGGCTGACACCCTCACTCCCTTTATGCCTCTCCGTCACATGTTTTTTCCGTCAGTGAGGCGTTCCCTGACGACCCTAGGTAGTAGGTCACCTCCCTCCCTCCCTTCTCCCCCCAGCATCCCTGTCCCTGTTGTACCACCCTATCTTTCTCTCTTGTTTTATATTTCTTTGTTTTCCCTCTGTTGTACTTACTACCTCTTGACATATCATTACTTACCTGCTCTCTCCTCATTACTACGACTAGACTATGCATCCACAAGGCAGGGTCTTTGTTTTCGGGTGTAGAACAATGCCACATATACCAGGAAATCAAAAAACAGATATTGAATGAACATCAGTCTTGTCTGGGATTAATACCTTAAACATTACCTGGAAAAGTTGACTACCAGTAAGAAATGACTTGTGAGATTATGTTTCATTTTTTAGCATCTGTAATTGTAGCTAAAATTTTTTTTTAATACCTTAAATATTACCTGGAAAAGTTGACTACCCGAATAAGAAGTGACTTGTGAACATATGTTTCACTTTTTAGCATCTATAATTGTAGCTAAAAAGTCTAGTTCTGGTTATCTGATACTGTTTAGCATCTTTCTTATTTTAGTAGTTTCTTATTTGTAAATTAAATTTTCTTATGTTGGTGGAACAGATTCTTATTTTCTAGCCTACTATATGTTGATCTTAAAAGCAATTTTTTTTGAGATGATATACCCCTTGAACTAGTTAATGCAGAACATAATATGACCCATCCTTATTTGTTGGTTTACCGCTTCAAACCTTATTTTTCTCCTCACTTCCCCTCGCCTAAGATAATTGTTGTAAAACTAGAACTTACTAAAAGTTTTCCATGCTTGAATGCAATAAATAGAAGACCAGATTAACACCTATGTCACATATTCTTAAATAATATTCCCACTGCTAGTGAAGTTCCTATTTGATTATATGCTTATTTTTGTATAACATAATTTTAATTCCTACAGTATACTTTAACATTTAAAGCAGAATATCTCAAAACTCTTTCTAAACAACATAGACTACATTCAGCTAGGGAACAGTTTAAAATGGGCCACATCTCAATCAGAATCTCTGAGAATGGGACTTGAGAACTTTATATGTTTAATTCTTATGCACTAACCCTTGATTAAGAGGCTGGGGCAACCATTTCTACATAATTTTTTGCATGGAGTTTTAGAACAAAAGACTGTATTAGCTTCTGAGTGTAGAGTTTAGAATTTTGAATTTATTGTAATGAAATTACTCAAGTGTTTTTTAGTTGTTGGTGTTAAACTTACTGGTTCATAAATTTGCTGATTTCCCAGACAATATTTGCACAGTTTCAACACAGTCGAGAGAAAGCCCTCCCCTCGGATAACATAAGGCACGCTCTTGCAGAGAGCTTCAGAGATGAGCAGCGGTTTCAGCTGGGCCTGATGGACGACGCCGCAGAGTGCTTTGTGAGTGTGTCTGATGACCCCTAGGTCAGGGTAGTGGTCTGCATGCCTTAAGTGACGTGCCTTCTGAGACAAATGAAGCATCCATTTATAGCAGAACTGCCTAGTAGATCCTTGTCTTCCTACCTTTCGAAGTTCTCAAAGCTCCACGTGTGTTTTGTGTACGTTTGCTTTTGCTTACTTGTGCTGCTCTAATTTTTAAGAGCTAGGATACTAAAATACTTTAACATTTATTTATTGGAGCAAAAAAGCTTATTGCGTATAAATCATATCACTTAGGTCATTGTTCTGTTCCCGCAGGGATTACACACACAACACGCTCTCCCAGTAGCATTTCTCATTTCATGCAGTGATTCTCTCTGGAAAAGAAGAGGATCTTGACGTGCAGTTGTCAGGGGCAGCAGTTCTCTTACCCGGCTTACTCCAGGTTGAGAATCACTGACTGAGGTTGATGTTTTGAGACTCTGTTACCACTATACTGATAAATAGAGCGTTCCTTTGCTGAAGCACGTACATTGTGTACTTTCTGAAATATGCATTTGATGATTAATTGTTTCAGTAACATAGATATCACCTATATTTTTTTTTTTTTTTTTTTAATTTTATTTTATTTTTAAACTTTACATAACTGTATTAGATTTGCCAAATATCAAAATGAATCCGCCACAGGTTAAGATGTGCGTGTGCTCAATCGGTCAGTCATGTCTGACTCTGCGATACTGTGGACTGTAGCCCGCCAGGCTTCTTTCACCAGGAGATTCTCCAGGCAAGAATACTGGAGTGGGTTGCCATTTCCTCCAGGGAATCCTCCCGATCCAGGGATTGAATCCATGTCTCCTGCATCTCCCTCACTGGCAGATTCTTTACCATGTAGTCACCAGGGGATCCCTGACTGCTAGTGTCCTTTTTGCCTCTGTCCTTCAAGTTTGTTTTTAACAACCATCATATTAATATAATTTTTTTCAGATAAATGCTTACATGTCAAATATTGCTGTAATTCAAATCTGACTCTTCTGACATTTAAGGCTTTTTACATTTATACTCCAGCTTATCTCTTTGTTTTCTTTCTGAATTTTCCCTTAGTGAGATAGTTTCACTCTGTTCCTCAAACATGTCTTTAAAATTCCTGTTCTAGAGACTTTGCTCAAGTTCTTGAAATATTCAAAACTTTCCTAATCTGTTATTTGTTACAGTTCAGCCTGTCAGGCCTGCTAGATAATGTATCATCAAAGCACCCCAGTACATTCTCCAAATTTCCAAAGAATTTATTATTCTCTGGAATTCATTTGGCATTTATGTTTTTAAATGAACATCTTGAATGTTTTCTCAGATAGACGGAAAGCCATGTTGACTAAAGTGGGACAAAAACAGCGCACACAGTCATGAAATATGCTTTTCATATTTCTCATGTTTATAATTGTCCATTGTTTAAAATATAGATAGATATATTTTGCACAATATTGAACTTTATAGTTTTACTTTCACTTAAATGAAATATACTAATCCATGGTATGATAATTCACAGGATATCTAGAAATGCAGACTTAATTAAATGAATTGTTATAAATGTCCTGAGGCAAAAGAAGGGACATTAACTAATTAAAAGAATCCATTGGTTAAGCTTTGTGAAAAGAATAATTTGTTAAAGAAATTAATAACTCTTATTGATCTGTTTTACAAATCCAACCTTTTATTAGAAGTTTGTTGAACAGTAGATTCCTTGCATTAGAGTGTTAGTTTAGGTATTGTAAGCCTTTATCATTGATGTTTTAATTTAAGTTGTATAGACTATCCAATGATCCAAGCAGAGTGTTTTTTTTTAATTAATTGCTTTTTCTCAATGGGAAAACATTGAGAACATAGGAAGTCTGGTTTTCTGATATTAAATTCTAGATGTCAGTCACCATGAATTGATTTTTTAAAAATCTTTATTAAAATTATGTTATATTATAATGTTTCTTTTATGAATTTTTTTTTTTAAAGCTGACACTACAGAAGGAGAATAATTGAGCAGCATTGGAAGGCTTGGATAAGAGGAAAGCTGAAAAGCTGACAACATATATGGCACTCAATTTAACATTTTGGAAAATCTTTAGATTTTTAAATTTGTAAAGCAAAAAGAGTTGTATTTTGAAGTGTCCTGTGCAAGATTTGCAATTCATTTGTCTTTTAATTTTTCAATTAGGAAAATATATTGGAGAGGATTCATTTTCACATAGTGCCAAGCAGAGACGCAGACATGTGTACCTCTAAATCTTGTATCACTCACCAAAAGTTTGCTATGACTCTGTATGAGCAGGTGAGATGGCTTAACTATTTTAGTAGAGGATATATTTATGTTTTATGACTGATAAATTAGACATGTGTTTTTACCTGCAGTGTGTGTGTCGTAGCTGTGGAGCATCATCAGATCCTCTACCCTTTACAGAATTTGTACGGTACATTTCTACAACAGCCCTGTGGTAAGAGCTTATTAAAGCATATTTACCAAAGATGTTAGTAATGTATGTGATCACATTGAGCCTCTACTTTATGAAACCGTAGCATATATGAATATCTACTCTGTGAGAGGCACAAATGTGCTACCATCACGGGTACTAAGTGATGTCTATCTCAGTTTTGGTTGTTTCTGATTTACCAAATATAGATGTCACTTAGTAATGACAAATGTACAAAATATTAGTCAAAATGTTTATTTATTTATATTTATAGCAAGGTTTTGGAACTATGGAAGAGAGCTAAGTTGAATGGTAAATGGAACTGTACGTGATTTCTTCATTTTTGCTAAGGTGTTACCTTTGCAGTGACCATGTCTCTGCGTGGTGATGGAAGCTAGGGTAAGCAGACAAGAAAGAAAAAAATAAAAATAATCCTCTGTTAGATTTATTGGATTTAAAGCTTCACCATTTACCTGAAATAAACATTTGTAGGCTTCTCTGTCCCCTCGCTCCCTTCCTGGTATTGAAATAGCTTAAGGATCCAAAGGTGATACCTAGGCTTTACATAATAAGAATTGTTTGAACACTGCAACAGCTATTTGAAAGTATAAATATTTGATGTATGAAAGCATTGAATAAGACCATAAATGTTTGCAGATACTTTAATACTTTAGTACAAAAGATAAAACATGAAGCGGTCATTATCAATCAGAATACATCAGTATAGCAGTTAGCTGCTGCTGCTGTTGCTAAGTCGCTTCAGTCGTGTCTGACTCTGTGTGACCCCATGGACGGCAGCCCACCAGGCTCCGCCGTCCCTGGGATTCTCCAGGCAAGAACACTGGAGTGGGTTGCCATTTCCTTCTCCAAAGTTAGCTGCTAAATGCTACCAATGTTTTTATCATTGCACAAAGTGAGTGTTAGGTGCTCATCAATTTCATCATGTTATTAAACTTCCTTGATTTTTTGGATATAGCACATTAGTTCTTAAAGATCATCCAATGTAGTAAGTTGGTAATTTATATATATACAGAGTTGGGAAACATTGGTTTAAAGGAACAGTCTTTAAAGTTTAGTCAGTTGTAGTCAATTTCATTCATCTGATATGAAAAGTAGAATGGTGTTTGAATAAGGATAGACCGCAAATTAAAAACTGTTAAACTTGAAGTCTACTTTGAAAGTGTAAAATGACAGTGCTCTGAGACAGTATCTTAGGTAAAAAGAATAGGAGCTTCATCTGTTTTTTCCCAGTCCACAGCATGAATTGCAAAAGCCCAGATTTTGACTTCTAATTATCTTTCTTTTTATTGGTTATAAGTATTGAATACAATTGTTCAATTGCAAGAGCCCAGACTTTGAATTCTAATTATCTTTCTTTTTATTGGTAATAAATATTGAATACAATTGTTCAATGCTACTATGTTCCAGACTTTACATAAATTGTTGCTTTTAATCTTAACAGAAACTTTTGTTCAAGAAATAGGCTTAATAAGATTAATCTGGTAAATGGGTGAATTAAGATTGAAACCCAGGTCTAGGTTCATTTCAAATTCAAAATGTGTCTGGTTAAAGCACCACCCTGATGCTGTCAATTTTGTAAAAAAAACTGTTACGTACAACTTGAATGAGCCTGTCAGATTTAGTGATTTCTAGTCTGCTTGTGAGGTGCTTTAGAGGAACTGGTACATTTAGTTGTTATTGAATATTCCCTATTATTGTAACTATTGAACTGTTAAATAAATCCAGCTCTAAGAAGGTTAAATTACTATAAAGTAAAACCAGAGCACCTAGAACAGAAAGTAGTAGGAGTAGTGAGCTTGCATTATATATCTTTTTGGAAATGCTAAGTAGTTGTCTCAGTTCAGTTCAGTCGCTCAGTCCGACTCTTTGCAACCTCATGGACCGCAACACGCCAGGCCTTCCTGTCCATTGCCACCTCCCAGAGTTTACTCAAACTCATGTCTATTGAGTTGGTGATGCCATGATGCCATCTAGCCATCTCATCCTCTATCATCCCTTTTTCCTCCTGCCTCAATCTTTCCCAGCATCAGGGTCTTTTCAAATGAGTCAGTTCTTCGCATCAGGTGGCCAAAGTATTGGAGTTTCTTGCAAGGAGCATCAGTCCTTCCAGTGAATATTCAGGACTGGTCTCCTTTAGGATGGACTGGTTGGATCTCCTTGCAGTCCAAGGGACTCTCAAGAGTCCTCTCCAGCACCACGGTGCTCAGCTTTCTTTATAGTCCAACTCTCACATCCATACATGAGCACTAGAAAAACCATAGCCTTGACTAGACGGACCTTTGTTGGCAAAGTAATGTCTCTGCTTTTTAATATGCTGCACAGGTTGGTCATAGCTTTTCTTCCAAGGAGCAAGCATTTTTTAATTTCATGGCTGCAATCACCATCTGCAGTGGTTTTGGAGCCCCCAAAAATAAAGTCTCTCACTGTTTCCACTGTTTCCCCATCTATTTGCCATGAAGTGATGGGACCAGATGCCATGATCTTAGTTTTCTGAATGTTGAGCTTGAAGCCAAATTTTTCACTCTCCTCTTTCACTTTCATCAAGAAGCTTTTTAGTTCCTCTTCACTTTCTGCCATAAGGGTGGTGTCATTTGCATATCTGAGGTTATTGATATTTCTCCCTGCAATCTTGATTCCAGCTTGTGCTTCATCCAGCCCAGTGTTTCTTATGATGTACTCTGCATATAAGTTAAATAAGGGGTTGTCTAATAATACTTAATACTTTGATGTGTGAAAATTAGATTCTAGGAGGAAGTTGGATAGAAACTGACACAGATAACCCTCCCTAGATTCTTTAGGAAATGGTTAGCATTCATAATAGGAACAAAAATCACAAACCTGGCTTAAGTAGCTTGTGATTTCTGCATTAATCATCAAAGGGCCTTTTCTTAGCTGAAAATAATTTTGTGTCTGGAAACTTTAAGCTAGAGAGGGAGACTCTCCTAAAGTTTGTTGTTCTTGTTAGGCAAAAGTTTAAACTCCAGTCTCTATTTATTAAGTAGTAATGTAAAAGAAATAGTTAACTTATAATTACCTTGAGGTAGAGCATCTTATATCATTGATATAGTTCCAAACAATGGTGTGTGATTTCATGTTATTTTATCCTGTTTTTGATCTAATTTCTTTCATCATATACTGCCAAATTTCATTATGTTTCATATCATGGAAATTTACTTTATGGTTAACTTTTCAAACAAAATTGTGTTTTAAGGTAGAAAAAGTGATCATACCTATATTAATAACTTAATATTTTTAGTGCAAATTTATTAGATCTTTTTTAAGTTCATAGGCCAGATTTGGGACCATTTGTTTCTTTCGTAGCAATGAAGTTGAAAGAATGATGGAAAGGCATGAGCGCTTTAAACCTGATATGTTTGCAGAATTGCTGCAAGCAGCAAATACAACTGATGACTACAGAAAATGTCCTGTAAGTATAATTCAGAGAATGTTAGTGTGCTTCTGTGCTTGTAAACTTGAAAATAGAAATTGCCATGCAAATAGTAATTAAATCTGGAATTAATTTTAAGAATTAATTTTTTAAGTGTTCTTTAGGTAATTGTACCATTGAGCTCTTTATTTCAACATTATTTCTTTAAAAACATGTTACTTTGTGAAGGATTTAAAGTGGCATACGTTGATTAATTTTAAGCTCTGAAGCCTGTCATTTGACTACATTGAAAATTTCGTTTTTGTTCTTCTTTAAATAAACATTACAAATGGTATAATTCTTTTCCCATGTGATATTGTTAGTGAATTGAATTGTTAGTTGAATAAAAATTCAACCTTAAGGTCTAAGGTTGAATTCTTATTTTAACAGATTTACAAAAATATCAAAGAAAAGTTCTTTGATTTAAAATAAATTTGTTTAATCAGTAATTAAGACAGATAGTTTGTTAGAAGTCTTTTAATGTGCTGAATAAATTTCTGATACATGCTTTTGCATAATACAAGCTCTGTAAGGCATTACCTTTGATATATTTGTTTTGATAATTTCAAAAGTTGTCTTTTTTGTTTTTCTTTAGAGTAACTGTGGCCAAAAAATAAAAATTCGGCGTGTTTTAATGAACTGCCCAGAGATTGTTACAATCGGTTTAGTCTGGGACTCTGAGCATTCTGACTTGACTGAAGATGTTGTTCGGAATCTGGCAACCCAGCTTTATCTTCCTGGGGTATAATAATTCTTTTCATTCTCTTCCTTTTTGTTTTTAAATTCCTTTGAAACATTACACTATATGTTGTTTTTCAGAGCTAAATTTTCTTTCTAAAGGAAATAATTTGCAGATGTAACTCTGATAAAGTTCATCAGATCAGGCAAACTGGAATACCTTTCTTGCTTTCTGTTATAAAATAATCCATCACATACTCTATCCTTTTTATCACTGTAGAATAATGATAATACACTGTATACATCTGTGTATATGCTTGTTTGGGTGTATATGATAATGATTATAAATTATAAATATCAAGCTAGAAAATTTTAAGGTTTAAAATTTATCTGTAGCTCTTATTTTTTAATGTGCATCAGTTCATTTCAGTCACTCTGTCATGTCCAACTCTTTGCGACCCCATGAACCGCAGCATGCCAGGCCTCCCCGTCCATCACCAACTCCGGGAGTCCACCCAAACCCATGTCCATTGAGTCAGTGATGCCATCCAACCATCCCATCCTCTTTTGTCCCCTTCTCCTCCTGCCCTCAATTTTTCCCAGCATCAGGGTCTTTTCAAATGAGTCAGTTCTTCGCATCAGGTGGCCAAAGTTTGGAGTTTCAGCTTCAGCGTCAGTCCTTCCAATGAACACCCAGGACTGGTCTCCTTTAGGATGGGCTGGTTGGATCTCCTTGCAGTCCAAGGGACTCTCAAGAGTCTTCTCCAACACCACAGTTCAAAAGCATCAATTCTTCTGCGCTCGGCTTTCTTTAGTCCAACTCTCACATCCATACATGACCACAGGAAAAACCATAGCCTTGACTAGACGGACCTTTGTTGGCAAAGTAATGTCTCTGCTTTTAAACATGCTGTCTAGGTTGGTCATAACTTTCCTTCCAAGGAGTTAGCGTCTTTTAATTTCATGGCTGCAATCACCATCTGCAGTGGTTTTGGAGCCCCCAAAAATAAAGTCAGCCACTGTTTCCACTGTTTCCCTATCTATTTGCCATGAAGTGATGGGACCGGATGCCATGATCTTCGTTTTCTGAATGTTGAGCTTGAAGCCAACTTTTTCGCTCTCCTCTTTCACTTTCATCAAGAGACTCTTTAGTTCTTCTTCACTTTCTGCCATAAGTGTGCATATTACTATCTTATTTTAAATTGATTTGTATTACAGTTAAACTTTTAGATAGTTATCTTTTAGGTAGTATGGTTAATGTATGTTAAAATAATGCGATTCAACCATGAATTATCAGGAAGTGTGTGATTTATCTCATTTTGTTTTATGTATGTAAAGTGTCTGTTCTGTGTTCAAGATGCTGTGCTACTGAACTAAGTTGTAGTAATTACATTTTGTTAGACATCATTTCTCTTATAGACTAATCAAAAGTAATAATTCTGTTAACAGTGCGGTGTGGTGTCTTTAGTACTAACATCAGTTTGGGACAGTATGCATGAGAAATAATTGTCCTAGAGAATCAAATGCATGACTCATCAAATGATTGTTCCTCATCTGTGAAAAGAACTATTAAATATACATTATTTTTAAACAGCTTTTTTATAGAGTTACTGATGAAAATGCCAAAAATAGTGAGCTTCACCTTGTTGGCATGATTTGCTACACCAGCCGACATTACTGTGCCTTTGCTTTTCATACCAAGAGTTCCAAATGGGTATTTTTTGATGATGCAAATGTGAAAGAGGTAAGTGACACTTGACTAACTGGAATAATTACTGTGGTTTTTACTTTTGAGGGGTAAATGATATAATAATGATAAAATTATATAAAAATGATAATTATATGCGGATACTTATATAAATTAGTAATGCTGCTGCTGCTACTGCTAAGTCGCTTCAGCCGTGTCCGACTCTGTGTGACCCCATAGATGGCAGCCCACCAGGCTCCCCCATCCCTGGGATTCTCCAGGCAAGAATACTGGAGGTGGGTTGCCATTTCCTTCTCCAATGCTTGAAAGTGAAAAGTCAAAGTGAAATCGCTCAGTCGTGTCCGACTCTCAGCGACCCCATGGACCGCAGCCTACCAGTCTCCTCCATCCATGGGGTTTTCCAGGCAAGAGTACTGGAGTGGGGTGCCATTGCCTTCTCCATAAATTAGTAATAAGTGGACTTAATTATAATAGCATCATTAAAGACCTTCAGTATTAAAAATTAGAAAACCAAATAGACGAAGTGAATACTTTAGTTGTTGGACGTCAGGCAGTCGAACAGAAAAAAGGAACCAACATGGTGAATCCTCCTTGCTGGCTAGAGATCGTTTTTGGATTGCAGTGCAGAGATGGCAAACCCAAACAGAGCCTCGTAGTCTCATTGAGCTGAGGAAATTGGAATTCACAGGGGCCAAGATGGCTAAAATTTCCTGGACAGATTACCAGAAAGAAAGCTGTACAGAGGGAAAGTTCTGGGGATCGGCAGAGGGCTCCCCTTTCAATCTTTGGGTGAATAATGATCAACTATGTGTAGGGCAAATGTGCTCAAGTTGGGAGAAATAACCACTGGGAAACAAGGCCAGACAACTCCCAGAACTTGTACAGGGCTAGGATAGCTTGCATCTTAGTAGCAAGAGTGGGTACACAGAACATCAAGTAGACTCCTCAGAAAAGTATCACCTTAGTAGTGGGGCTAAATTATTCCGAGACTGAAGATTGCTCTGGACCTGACATAAAAAGCTTAAAATGAAGCTGTCAGAGGATGAAGCTGATCCCATGCAATTTAACATAACACAAAACTACATGCTAACAATTTAAAAGGAAAGAAAAAAAAACCCTCAATACCGAAAAATGTAAAATTCAGTAAAATGTCAGTATGTCTTTTCAAAATAGTATTCAATAAAAAAAATTACAAAATACTCAAAGAAGTAGGAAGCTATGACCCAGCCCCTGAAGGAATAACGGCAGATCTGCTCTGCCATTTCATTCCTTCAAGTCACATGATAATGGGGTGAGCAGGCAGGGTAGGGAAATGGAGCTTACCTTCCTTTCTCTCAGAACCTTGAGCATCAGCATCTCAAAAGTAAAGGTTCAAATTAATATCCAGATGATCTTGGAGCCAGTTCCAGGCCAGATCTGATATTAAATTACTTTAGAAAGAAAAACACTAAACATGACAGAACTAGAAATACCAGATAAGACTTTTAAAACTGCTGTTTAGCTATAGAGAGATTTATTAGATAACAGTCAGTAAACATGGACCATAAAAATAACTGGTAAATTGGACTTCGTCAAAACTTCTGCTCTTCATTAAGATGCTGTTAGAATGAAAAGACAAGCATAGACTGGGAAAAAGCATTTGTTAATTATATATCTGGTAAAGCCCATATCCAGAATATATAAAGAACTCTTACAACTCAGTAATAAAAAGACAAATCAATTAAAGAGTGAGCAAAAGATTTGGACAGTTCAAAAAGAAGATATTAATATATGAATGGCCCTTGAAATGATATTCATTGCATCACTAGGCATAAAGAAGTACAAATTCAATTCACAAAGAGGTTGCATTACTCACCTATTAGAATGCCTAAAATTAAAAAGATTGTTTACACCAAGAGCTGACCAGGATGTGGAACAGCTGGATCTCTCACGAGGCTGATGGAAATGCAAAATTGGATAATCACTTTAGAAAACAGTTATAAATTCAAATGTATACTTAGCATGCTGCTGCTGCTAAGTCACGTCAGTCATGTCTGACTCTGTGCGGCCCCATAGACAGCAGCCCAACAGGCTCCTCTGTCCCTGGGATTCTCCAGGCAAGAATACTGGAGTGGGTTTCCATTTCCTTCTAAAATGCATGAAAGTGAAAAGTGAAAGTGAAGTCGCTCAGTCATGTCTGACTCTTAGTGACCCTATGGACTGTAGCCTACCAGGCTCCTCCATCCATGGGATTCTCCAGGCAAGAGTACTGGAGTGGGTTGCCATTGCCTTCTCCAATACTTAGCATACAACCTAGCAATTCCACTCCTGTAAAAGCATGTATCTATACATTATTTATAATTCAGTGTTCTTAGTAGTTTTATTTATAGTAACCAAAACTAGAAACAACTCAAATAGATAAAGATAACTCATAAGGTAAATAGATAAAGATAACTCATCAGGTAAATAGATAAAGAAGTTGTGGTATAACCATACACTGGAACATAATAATCAGCAGTAAAAGGAATGAGCTGTTGATACAGAAAACTGTTGAGTGTGGAGAAATCTCCAAAGCATTGTGCTAAATGAGAGATGTACAAGCTGGATTTAGAAAAGACAGAGGAACCTGAGATGAAATTGCTAACATCTGTTGGATCATAGAAAAAAGCAAGGGAATTCCCCCCCAAAAAATCTACTTCTGCTTCACTGACTATGCTAAAGCCTTTGACTGTATGGATCACAACAAAGTATGAAAAATTCTTAAAGAGATGGAAATACCAGACCACCTTACCTGGCCCCTGAGAAACCTTTGTGCAGGATAAGAAGCAATAGTTAGAACCAGATATGGAACAATGGACTGGTTCAAAATTGGGAAATGATTACGTAAGGCTGTAAATTGTCACCTTGCTTATTTAATGTATATGCAGAGTACATCATACGAAATGCCAGGCTGGATGACTCACAAGCTAGAATCAAGATTGCTAGGAGAAATACCAACAACCTCAGATATGCAGATGAGAACCACTCTAATAGTAGAAAGCAAAGAGGAACTCAAAAGCCTCTTGCTGCGGGTGATAGAGGAGAGTGAAAAACTTGGCTTAAAACTCAGCATTCAAAAAACTAAGATCATGGCATCCGATCTCATCACTTCATGGCAAATAGAAAGGGAAAAAGTGGAGACAGTGACAGACTTTATTTATTTATTCTTTAATACTTTGACATGGCAGTTTATTAAGAAGTTCCGTTTGAGTCAGTTTGTAGCAGCATTTTGGCACTCCTATTTTGCATCCTGATAGCTTAAATTGTCAAAATTTGAAGAAAGAACTGGGTATATGGTCACTCTGAGTTTTAGGTTTGTTTTGTTTTCAAATTAGTCTAGTTTTTCAAGTATCTCAGAATCCCAAGTAAAGAGAGTAAACAGCTAAATGTGTGTAATATGAACAAGCTCCTCAGCAGTTTTTTAAAGGTCCTTTTCTTCTCTAAGCTAATATTCTAGAATGCTTTGTTTTTTTGTTTCATTGGTTTTGTTTTTAAATGAACGTTAGGTGTAACTTACAAACATTAAAATGCAGCCCGTGCAAGGTTACAGTTTGGATCGTAACAGCTGTATACATGCCTGCAGCCTCCACGCTCATTGTACGGAACATTGTCACGGCTCCAGAAAACCCTGTCCTGTCCCTTTGCTGGCACTTTTGCACCCTAGGCCCCAGGGAATCACTGACCTCACCATAGATGAGTTTTGCTCATTTTACAACTTTTATATGTGTGGTACCTTATAATACATATTCTCTGTGTTTGGCTTCCTCTGCTAAGCATATATATATCTTTTAACATGTAGTCATATATTAAAATGTGTATTGTGTTGTGTGTATCAGTGCTTTATTTTTATTGTTGTGTTCCATTTTATGACCGTATAACAGTTTATCCATTCACTTGTTGAGTTATGAACAGTCTTCGTGTGAACATACTGTTTTCCGTTAATCTTAGATAATACTCAGAAATGGGATTTCTGGGTTGTATGGTATGTGTTAATCTTTACAAGGGACTGGCAAATTGATCTCCAAAGGGATTGTACAGTTTACATTCCTGCCAGCCATGTACTGGAGTTCCAGTTGCTCCACATTCTCAGGAGCACTCCATATTGGTGGTCATCTTAACGTTAGCCCTTATAGCGAATGTATGACATTATCTCAGTGTGGTTTTAATTTGCATTTCCCCTATGATTAATAATGTTTTGAGTAGTCTTTCATGTTCTTATTGGCCATTTTTAATGTCTTTTTGGTTAAGTGTTCAGATGTGTTGTACATTTTTCAAATTGGATTGTCTTATTAATGAGTTATAATCATCTTTATTCTGGTCACCAGTTCTTTATTAGATATATATGGCTTTTTTTCCTTTTCTTAATGGTGTCTTTCAAAGAGCAGAAGTTATTAATTCATTTTGATGAAGCCAGTTTTATAATTTTTTTTCTTCTCTGACTTGCTTGATGTCCTATCTAAGAAATCTTTACCTCCCCCAAGGTTGTTAAGATTTTATCTTTTGTTTTCTTCTATAGGGCTTCCCTGGAGGCTCAGACAGTAAGGAATCTGCCTGCAATTCAGGAAACTGGGTTCAATCCCTGGATCAGGAAGATCCCCTGGAGAAGGAAATGGCAACCCACTCCAGTATTCTTGCTTTGGAAATCCTATGGATAGAGGAGCCTGGTGGGCTATAGCACATGGGGTTGCAAAGAGTCAGACACCACTGAGTGACCAACGCTTTTATAACACCTTCTTCTTTATAGTTTTTTCATGACTCATTCTGAGTTCATTTTTATGCTTTTAGTGAAATGATGTCAAAGTTCATTTTTTCATATGGCCATCCACTTGTTCCAGCACCATTTTTTTAATAGACCATTATATTTCCCCATTAAATTGCTTAAAGTCTGTCAAAAGTCAGTCAACCATGTATATGCAAAGCCTTTCAAAATTTGATATTCTAGATCTTAATATAGAAAGTGTATAATCTTGCTTATCAATTTTTTAAATGATAATGTTTAAAAGATTTTTATGTTGACTAGTTTCTAAATAAAATTAATTGTATAATATGATGAATAGTTGAACTGGTAGTATCTGGGTGTCTTTAAATTTTTTTTAATATACAAAATAATTCAGTCTCTGCCTTTTCATGTAATGCATTGATTGCAAAGTTCTGTTTCTATTCATTGTGATTTTTTTTTTAAGGTTGGAAGTAGATGGAAAGATGTGGTCTCCAAGTGTATCCGATGCCATTTCCAGCCATTGCTTTTGTTTTATGCGAACCCAGATGGCACAGCAGTTTCCACTGAAGATGCACTCAGGCAGGTCATCAACTGGTCACATCATAAATCTATTGCAGAAAATATAGGTAATTCTTCTTTAAAAGTTCTTTTTAGTGTTTTTCATTGTCAGAATCACACTAGAAATACTAATATAGTGAATATGAAATGAATTTTGGGGATAATCTCAAAATGTAGTTTCAGTGGAGTCCAGGAAAATTCTAATACTTTGAGTTAGTCTTTTTAAAGAACCTTTCCTCATCTGTGGCCTCAGAGGCACCTTCAGCAGCCACCCACTACCCTGCTCACACAAGCCCAGGAGGGGTTACTTGGCTGGTAGCTCTTGCTAGTGATGAGTACTGAGATTTCAAGTAAGCACACCAGAAAAGTCCAAAGGAGCTAGGCCACTTTTGAATGTATTAACAGCACATGTAGAAATCCTTAAAAGATGTCAGTCCTCTAAGTTTTTAAATAATGTTCTCATTAGTGTTAAAAGTGACTGAAAAGATGATTCAAATATCTCTTCTTCTGGTAGAGAGGATGAAAGGAATGAAACATTTTTGTTGGTCTTTTTAAGGATGTGAAAAGCCCTCGATTTCTAAGTCAGAAAATTCAAAAGAAAATGGATTTGGTGATCAGACAAAGCAGAGAGAAAATCAGAAATTTCAAGCAGATAGCATTTCATCATTTAATCGGAGCCACATTCAAACAAGTGGGGGTAGAGGACCAGGTATGTGGGGGGTTTTTTTGGCTGTTCTGTGTGACATACGGGATCTTCGTTCCCCGACCAGGGATTGAACCATTGGACCACCAGAGAATTCCTGACCAGATATGTATTTAAATTTTCATTTTTACGTTGTCCTTGAGTAGTTAAGCTTCCCCCCTTTTCACTTACTGTATATAATTCTTTTTAAAGACCAGAAGGAGAATCCTTAACTAGCTTTCCTTGGCCATGAAGAGAAAATAGCAAATAGAAACAAAATTTTGTCTTCTGACTTAAGCATTTGTCTGAGACCTATAGTTTTATTTGAACACTTTGATTCAACCAGTGGTTGAGTTTTTCCGTGTACTCAAGGCTGTACATAATAGGTTGGAGGCAATCTGGACTGTCACCAAAGAAAGCTATGATATGGATATGGCCTTTCCTTCAAGGAGTTAATTATTAACTTGGAGAGGAAAAACATTTAGTTAATAATTTGGCTCGTATGCCAAAATTAAATTTAGCATTAGTGAATGCAACAGGAATTTGAAGTTACTATTGTTGTAGTTTATTTTTAACCTCTTGTTTATTCAACTCTCTCTTGTCATTATCAACCTACAACTTTAATTTTCACAAATGAAGATCTGTGGTTAGGATCCAATAGGAGATATCAAAGTATGGTATATAATTATGGTTTAGAAATATATATATATAACTAATTGAGTGACTTTTGAGGATGATTTTATAAACGGCTTTTAAAATATATTAATGAAATAATGTCTAACCATAAAGTAACCAATTAAGCAAGAAAAGATTCAGAATTAACAATTATCAGTAACAAAAAACTATAATAAATGCTTTTTAAAGTTCTTAATGGAACTATACCTTTTTCCATTTTATATATTCATCTGTATTTTGTTAATATATTGCATCTTAAATTTTTAATGTGCAGTTTGTGCTTTTATTGAATAGCATGAAAAATGATCTGTGTTATAAGAATTTTTTTTTTTTTTTTTTTTAGTTAAGTCAAGTCACAGTGATCAAAGGGAAAAAATTAAAGACATTTCCAGAGAATGTGCTCTAAAAGCCATTGAACAGAAAAACTTACTTTCCTCACAAAGGAAAGATTTGGAGAGGGGACAGAGAAAAGATTTGGGTAGACATAGAGGTAAGTTAAGAACTTATAGCATTCATTGGAGAAAGGCAGCTACAATCTTATACTTTAAAGCTAACTTTTATAATTTAATACAATTTAATATAATTTATTTATATATTATATTTATATGTTATGTATCTTAGTATGATTTCTATAATATGCCAGTTACATCTATAAATGTAAAGTTCCCTAGTTCTTATTCAATTATAGCCTGGAAATTTTGTGGGTTTTTTTTTATAGTTTCACCTTGTAACTATAAATTCAATTCACCTGTATGGTGCATTCAAATAATAAGAAACGTTATACAATTAAATAAAAAGAACTTTTTTTCCTGCAACCCTTGACCTTTGCTCTGTTCCGCTGTTAACAGTTTCATGGTCATGTCTTACTTTTATGGTTTTATACTCTTTTATTTATGGACATATCATGATTTAACTGATAACTTCTAGGCTTTAAAACTTGATTTAATATTCTTGCTGCAGTGAAATCCTTTCACAGTTACCTTTGTGTACTTTTTGCATGTAGCCATAGCATAAAATTTTTTCAGAATGATTACTGGGTTAGCATATGTTTATTTTCAGTTTTGATCGGTGTGGCTCAGTTGCCCTCCTAAAATACTTGACAGTCTGCATTCCCACCAGTGGTGATTAAGGTCTGTTTCCTGCAGTAATTGGTTTAGTAAACTTTTAATCTTACCAATATAGTAGGTGGGAAAATATGTTTTTTGTTTTTTTTTTTAAATTTTACATAATTGTATTAGTTTTGCCAAATATCAAAATGAGTCCGCCACAGGTATGCATGTGTTCCCCATCCTTTTTGTTATGAATGAGATAGAATACCTTTTTTTAAACTTCTGTAATTACCTTGTGATCTGCTTTGCAGATAATTTTTTAAAATCATTATATAACCATTTATGTTATAAATGTATCACATCAAGCATAAATAGAGATTTCAAAAGCAATTTTTAACCTCAAAGCACTATGTGATTTAAATAACTATGATTATTACTGTTTAACTTTTCTTCCCAAAGAAGGTGTTTGGCTTGTGACTAACAAGTGGCTCTGAAGAGCTTTTGTATCATTATTTACTTATTTATTTTTAAAGATTTGGTTGATGAAGACCCTCCACATTTCAAGACTGGATCACCTCCTACCTTAAATGGCTTTAGACAGTATAGGAATCCACATCTATATCACAGTCAAGGAAAAGGACCGTGTAAGCATGACCGAAATGCCCATCAGAATCGAACTTCTGCACAAACCTCAAGTTCAAGCAAATCCCAGATTCTTGCTTCGGGAGAGAAAATAACTGGCAAAATTAAGAGTGACAGTGGTACTGGGTATGATACAGACAGTAGCCAAGATTCTCGTGATAAAGGAAGCAGCTCTAACGGCAGCAATAAAAGCCGAAACCGAGGTTGGAAACCTATGAGAGAAACATTAAATGTTGATAGTATTTTTAATGAAAGTGAAAAAAGGCAGCAGAGTCCAAGGCATAAATCAAATATCAGTAACAAGTCTAAATGTAGCAAAGATCAGAGTTTTAGCAATTGGCCGAAAGAGAATCCAAAGCAAAAGTGTTTAATGACTATATATGAAGATGAAATGAAGCAGGAAACGGGAAGCAGGAGTTCCCTTGAATTTAATGGAAAAGTAGCAGAGAAAAATAAAGCCCTCAAAGAAACTAAAGTTCATGGTGACAACTGGCAGATGCAAAGGACAGAGTCTGGATATGAAAGCAGTGATCATATCAGTAATGGCTCTGCTAATTTGGACTCACCTATTATTGATGGAAATGGTACAGTGGTGGATATCAGTGGTGATAAAGAAACCACATCTTTCAGGTAATACACAAATTATATAAATGATTTCCCTTTTTCTCTTTTTAATTACTTGAAGGAACTTTCAAAGATTGGGGTCAGTTAAATGAAAAGCAAAGAGCTTGAGCTCAGAGTAACCTGGGATATTGCAGGTTTGATATTTTGAGTTTCTCTTTTTAATAGTTATCTCCTGATTCCCAAAATAACAACTGTTTATTTTGGATAAATTTAGAAAGTAAAATGCACTATCATTTTACCACTAAAAACTATTGATATATACTACAAGTTTTAAACCATAAATTTAAATTGGTATAACTGTCATTAAGCTCATTGCTTAATTCTTCAATCTATTTAATGCTCATTATCCTATCTCTAACATCTGTAACTCAGAGCTGGGGTTATTTTCTTCTGTCATAACCCAGTTCCATGAAGGAGATATTTTTCCTTTAGCAAATATTAAAGCATACAGCCAAGTAATTAAGTTTGTGTTCAATTAATTCTTAATTCTGAAAACATTTATTATATTACTGTTAGCAGTCTACTTCCACATCTCTGTGTAACCTCTAAAATATGTCCACAGCTTAGGTCAGTTAACCCACTATGTCTTCCCTTAATCAGTCTAAAACATCTTAATTCAATATTAGCTGGTATTTTATCACATTGATTATTGAAAAGCCAGATTTGTAAAAAATGACCGCCATGTTTTACTAAAATAATCATTATAATGAAGACTTAGGGAAGTTTTTTTATTTGGCAGGGTAATTTCATAATACTTCTTAAGGTATTAGAAAGATCAGGACTTTGTAACCAGATAGGCTTCAGTTCAGTTCACTTCAGTTCTGTTGCTCAGTCGTGTCCGACGCTTTGCGACCCCATGAATCGCAGCACACCAGGCCTCCCTGTCCATCACCAACTCCCAGAGTTCACTTAGACTCACATCCATCGAGTCAGTGATGCCATCCAGCCATGTCATCCTCTGTCGTCCCCTTCTCCTCCTGCTCCCAATCCCTCCCAGCATCAGGGTTTTTTCCAATTAGTCAGCTCTTCACATGAGGTGGCCAAAATACTGGAGTTTCAGCCTCAGCATCAGTCCTTTCAATGAACACCCAGGACTGGTCTCCTTTAGGATGGACTGGTTGGATCTCCTTGCAGTCCAAGGGATTCTCAAGAGTCTTCTCCAACACCACATTTCAAAAGCATCAATTCTTTGGTGCTCAGCTTTCTTTATAATCCAACTCTCACATCCATACATGACCACAGGAAAAAGCATAGCCTTGATTAGATGGACATTTCTTGGCAAAGTAATATCTCTGCTTTTGAATATGCTATCTAGGTTGGTCATAACTTTCCTTCCAAGGAGTAAGCATCTTTGAATTTCATGGCTGCAATCACCATCTGCAGTGATTTTGGAGCCCCCAAAATTAAAGTCTGACACTGTTTCCCCGTCTATTCCCCATGAAGTGATGGGACCAGATGCCATGATCTTCGTTTTCTGAATGTTGAGCTTGAAGCCAACTTTTTCACTCGCCTCTTTCACTTTCATCAAGAGGCTTTTTAGTTCCTCTTCACTTTCTGCCATAAGGGTGGTGTCACCTGCATATCTGAGGTTATTGATATTTCTCCCAGCAATCTTGATTCCAGCTGGTGCTTCTTTGATTTAAGTTATTGAGCAAATTAATTTGACTTTCACAGCCTTAATCTGTGACCTGAGGATAATAACTGTTGTAAAATGAGGATATTCACTACTTTAAGTATTGTTGAGATGTAATTAATCCCCTAGAGCAGCACATGGTGTATAATAATTGTTTAACAAATGTTTCCTTTCTTTTTCTTAGGGTAAAGTAAATAATAATCCATGATAGCTGATATGTTTGGTGTGTGTTTTTTTTATTTTCTAGTGATCAGATTAAGACAAGCAACCTAAACACAGAACATGTGAACTATACCTCCCAACAGAGCAAAAATAACTTAGAAGGTAAAAATTTTTTAAAATATATTGTAATAGTAGCAGTAAAAAGTAAATCATGATATTAAGAGTAAAGCAGCTGAGAACAGTCCTTCTACTAATGAGTTGATGAGTAATGAGGATGGAAGTTGGGAGAGTTTATGCTTAAAGTCTTAAAGGATGCAAATAGCTACTTCAGGAAACAGGAAAAAGGGCAAGTGTGTCAGCCAGGCTAGGCTATATTCTGGCCTGTGCAGTGGTAGCAACCTGAAAATCTCAATGTCTTAACACAAGATTGTTTCTTGCTCACAACACACGTCCGGTGGAGGTCAGCATGACGTCTCTTCCTGTGATGTCTCAGGGCCTGAGACGCATGGTACCCGCATCTCCACCAGCGTTTCTCTAATTGTTGCAGCATTGCGGGAGAAAGCAGTGAAGGGGGCACAACGTGGGGAATCAGTCACGTGTGAGGGCTTAAAACTGTCAACCCAGAAGCGATCCAGGCGCTGCCGCTCACATCTCACTGGCTGAGCAAGGCTTCACAGTCAGGCTAATATCACATAGTGTGGAAAAGGGTGGTTTACCAGTGCATTCAGTCTGTATGAACAGTCCTGATGTCTGCCGCATGCATTAAGGATAGACAGAAAACCCGATAAACAGCCTGTTGGAAAAGTTCAGTTTGGAAGCAGTAAATGTGTAATGGTGTGAATTATTATAGGTGATTTGTTAGCAATGTAGAGCAGCTCAGAAGCAAAGAAAATTAGATATTTGAATGTGTATAGAATTTGGGAATATTACTGAGAGGTTATACCTGAAGAACTTGGGAAATGGGGTTCAAGGAAAATGATGAGCAAGGGGATTATAGAGGTTGCAGTCAAAGACATTGTCTTCAAATTTTAGAATTGAGAGGATTAGAAGGGATATAATTTTTAACAATAAAAAACAGCTATGATGAACACATTTTAAAGTTTGTTTTTAGTCTTTATCTTCCTTAAGGCTTTTATGGAGATTATTTTTCAGGTTGCAGATGTTAAATTTGATTAACTATTTTAAGTATTTTGTTTTCTTCAGAGGGTATAATATCAGAAGGAAGCACTTATATTAAGGAAATAACCTTCCTTTCCCATATAAAATGTCTCGCCTGTTTTAAAAATCTGATAAAAGTCTGGTAACCAAGTATTACAGGAAACAGTAAGGGGTTGGCCAAAAAATCAACAGCCAAAGTCAGTAAAAACTGAGCAGTCATTGCAAGTTCACTGCCCTCTACAAAATGATGCTTGCTTCCTGACATTAAAAACACAGGGTCATAGAAATGTTGATGGTTTGGAGTGCATTGTTATAAGAACTCTGTAGTGGATTTCCCTATTTAATATGAAAGAGTATATATGTAGCCCACTTAAAAATATTCTTTTTAATTATAAAATACATAACAAAATTTGTCATTCTAATCATTTTTAAGTAAAGATTGCGTGATAATAGCTACATTCATATTGTTTTGCCACTGTCACTAGCATCTATCTCCAAAATTCTTTCACCTTCGCAAATTGAACTCTATCCCATTAAACAACTCCCCATTTCCTCCTCCCTCCAGCCCCTGGCAACTGCTGTTCTTCTTTCTGGCTCTTTGAATTTGACTACTGTAGATACCTCATATAAGTGGAATTATACAATTATTTGTCTTTTTACAACTGGCTTATTTTGTTCGTTAATGGGCTTCCCTCATAGCTCAGTTGGTGAAGAATCTGCCTACAATGCAGGAGCCCCCAGTTCAATTCCTGGGTTGGGAAGATCCCCTGGAGAAGGGATAGGCTACCCACTCCAGTATTCTTGGGCTTCCCTTGTAGCTCAGCTGGTAAAGAATCCGCCTGCAATGCAGGAGGCCTGGGTTCGATCCCTGGGTTGGGAAGATCCGCTGGAGAAGGGAATAGCTACCGACTCCAGTATTCTGGCCTGGAAAATTCCAGGGACTATACAGGCCATGGGGCTGCAAAGAGTCAGACATGACTGAGCGACTTTCACTTTCACTATTTTGTTTTGCACAGTGTCTTCAGAGTTCCTCCGTGTATCAGAATCCCACTCCTTTTTTAGGCTAACATTACATTATATGACGTAACACATTTTGTTTGTCCACATTTGGGTTGGTTCTGCCTTTTGGGTATTGTATGAAATGCTCCTATTTATATAGATACCTGAAATCCCTGCTTTCAGTTCTTTTCAATATATACCCAGAAGTGCAATTGCTGGATCCTTTGGCAATTTTATGTTTAATTTTTTGAGGAACCACTACACTATTTTCCATAGCAGCTGCAGCATTTTCATTCCCACCAGTAGTGCACAAAGGTTCTAGGTTCTCCACCTCCTCACCAGTACTTGTTATTTTCTGTTTTAATAAACTTCAAAACCTGTAAGAGTTCGTTAAGCTAGTTTTTGCTTGTGTGCATGCATGCTAAGTCACTTCAGTCATGTCTGACTCTTTGTGACCCGATGGACTGTAGCCCACCAGGCTCCACTGTCCATGGGATTCTCCAGGCGAGAATACTCGAGTGGGTTGACAGGCCCTCCTCCAGGGGATCTTCCAGACCCAGAGATTAAATCCGCATTTCTTAAGACTCCTGCATTGGCAGGCTTTTTTTTTTTTTTTTTTAACCACTAGCACCATCTGGGAAGCCCAGTCTTTGCTTAGGGAACCTTTATTAAAGTACATACCTTATGGTATCCATATGTGTATTCCCCTCCCCTTGTCGTTGATTGAGAACATGTTAAAGTGGGTATAGCAGTTTATTTCCTAAGCTAAAAGGTTGCCCTGTATGGATTTTTTTTTTCCCCAGTCAAGCACAATTTAATTTTTTGTGGCATGGTATCATTTTCTTGGATTTCTCCTATTTCTTATTTATAAAATGGGACACACGTACATTATTGACCTGAAGAATCACTTTCTATACATGGATAAAAGAACCTTAGAAAAAAATTTTTAATTTCTATATTCTGTTTGACATTTAAGTCAGCTTTTAATATTAGTCTGTATAAGTTTATGTACTGGTAGAGAACTTAAAATCTAAAGTAGGGCCATTGTGGTTATTTCACTAATAATTTTTCACTGATAGAGATACTACATAGCCTGTTATATTTATGGGTTCTGTTGCAAATAGAAAAAATACTTACATTGCCTAAAGCTATTATTTGAAAACATTTTTGAAATTCCACAATGCCATTTGGATTATTTTAGCTCCTGTATTAAAAATGGGTCACTAATGGGGATAATTTCAAATGACTTAAATTGCATTTAAAACAGAAGAAATGACATGTTCAAAAGTACATGGTCAGGAGAAGATACCACATATTGGACGAATACAGGTAACTTGTTATATACAAGGCTGGAAGGCATCCATGGAAATTCTGAGATGATGGATAGAGGCTAGAGAGAAGCCAAATCATGATGAAACTTTTATGCTATTTTTAAATCCTAAGAAGTGGAAAGGCACCAAAGGACAAGAAGAGTAGTGTACTCCAATTGCATTTTAGAAAAGACTTTTTAGTGGCTGTGTAGAGGGTGAATTTAGAGCAGTGGGAGAAAAATTAGATATAGAGTTTAATAACTTAAGGCAGAAAAGATGAGTGCATAAACTAAGGCTGTATCTATGTCAAGAAAGAAGATTTCAGAGATTATAAGTATATGTGGACAGTGGAGTCAGGTTCTATGACAGAGGTACACAGTGCAGGAAAAGTAGGAAGTTAGGAGTGGCCGTATTTGGGTCTTACCTAAGTGGATTCACCATTTATCCGAATATAGGAAGAAGAGACAGATTTGGAGGGTGAGAGTGCTCGGTCGCTCAGTTGTCTGACTATGACTGCATGGACTGTAGCTCACCAGGCTTCTCTATCCATGGGATTTTTCAGGCAGGAATACTGGAGTGGGTTGCCATCTCCTCCTCTGGGAATCTTCCTGACCCAGGGATCGCACTTGTGTCTCTTACATCTCCTCCATTGGCAGGCAAATTCTTTACCACTGGGTCACCTGGGAAGCCCTCATATTTTGGCATCAAGTGGGGATGTCAGATTTAGTTTTGGATTTGTTTGGTTTGTCATTTTAGGTAAACAGATTTATTAGACAGTTACAAATGTCTGGAATGCAGGAAACATGTATCGGTAGCCATCAACATATATCAGAATTGAATGCCAGAGACGTGAACAACATCACTCAGGAAAACATGAGATGTCAGGGCAGAAGGTAGATGAAGGAACATGAGGTTTGTTGACTAGAAGGGATGAGCTAAGGTAGAACGAAGGAGCAACTTTGGAAAAGAATGAGTAGTAACTGGAAAGTATGAGAAAATACAGCAGAGGAAATTATCGCACAGAAACTAGGGAAATGGGGAGCTTCAAGAAGAAAAATGGTCACAGGTAGAGGAGAATAAGGATTAAAAACTGCTGGTTTGATTTAGCAGTTCCAAAGAATAGCAAGAAGAGATAAGAAAGCCTTCTTCAGCGATCAATGCAAAGAAATAGAGGAAAACAATAGAATGGGAAAGACTAGAGATCTCTTCAAGAAAATCAGAGATACCAAAGGAACATTTGATGCAAAGATGGGCTCGATAAAGGACAGAAATCGTATGGACCTAACAGAAGCAGAAGATATTGAGAAGAGATGGCAAGAATACACAGAAGAACTGTACAAAAAATATCTTCACGAGCCAGACAATCACGATGGTGTGATCACTCACCTAGAGCCAGACATCCTGGAATGTGAAGTCAAGTGGGCCTTAGAAAGCATCACTATGAACAAAGCTAGTGGAGGTGATAGAATTCCAGTTGAGCTATTGCAAATCCTGAAAGATGATGCTGTGAAAGTGCTGCACTCAATATGCCAGCACATTTGGAAAACTCAGCAGTGGCCACAGGAATGGAAAAGGTCAGTTTTCATTCCAATCCCAAAGAAAGGCAATGCCAAAAAATGCTCAAACTACTGCACAATTGCACTCATCTCACACACTAGCAAAGTAATGCTCAAAATTCTCCAAGCCAGGCTTCAGCAATATGTGAACCGTGAACTTCCTGATGTTCAAGCTGGTTTTAGAAAAGGCAGAGGAACCAGAGATCAAATTGCCAACATCTGCTGGATCATGGAAAAAGCAAGAGAGTTCCAGAAAAACATCTATTTCTGCTTTATTGACTATGCCAAAGCCTTTGACTATGTGGATCCCAATATACTGTGGAAAATTCTGAAAGAGATGGGAATACCAGACCACCTGATCTGCCTCTTGAGAAATTAGTATGCAGGTCAGGAAGCAACAGTTAGAACTAGACATGGAACAACAGACTGGTTCCAAATAGGAAAAGGAGTACGTCAAGCCTGTATATTGTCACCCTGCTTATTTAACTTATATGCAGAGTACATCATGAGAAACGCTGGACTGGAAGAAACACAAGCTGGAATCAAGATTGCCGGGAGAAATATCAATAACCTCAGATATGCAGATGACACCAACCTTATGGCAGAAAGTGAAGAGGAACTAAAAAGCCTCTTGATGAAAGTGAAAGTGGAGAGTGAAAAAGTTGGCTTCAAGCTCAACATTCAGAAAACGAAGATCATGGCATCCGGTCCCATCACTTCATGGGAAATAGATGGGGAAACAATGGAAACAGTGTCAGACTTTATTTTTCTGGGCTCCAAAATCACTGCAGATGGTGACTGCAGCCATGAAATTAAAAGGCGCTTACTCCTTGGAAGGAAAGTTATGACCAACCTAAATAGCATATTCAAAAGCAGAGACATTACTTTGCCAACAAAGGTTCGTCTAGTCAAGGCTATGGTTTTTCCTGTGGTCATATATGGATGTGAGAGTTGGACTGTGAAGAAGGCTGAGCACCGAAGAATTGATGCTTTTGAACTGCGGTGTTGGAGAAGATTCTTAAGAGTCCCTTGGACTGCAAGGAGATCCAACCAGTCCATTCTGAAGGAGATCAGCCCTGGGATTTCTTTGGAAGGAATGATGCTAAAGCTGAAACTCCAGTACTTTGGCCACCTCACGTGAAGAGTTGACTCATTGGAAAAGACTCTGATGCTGGGAGGGATTGGGGGCAGGAGGAGAAGGGGACGACAGAGGATGAGATGGCTGGATGGCATCACTGACTCGATGGACGTGAGTCTGGGTGAACTCCGGGAGTTGGTGATGGACAGGGAGGCCTGGCGTGCTATGATTCATGGGGTCTCAAAGAGTCGGACAGGACTGAGCAACTGATCTGATCTGATCTGAAGGCATTAGTGACCTAGTGAAAGCAGTGTTAGAGGCACGTTAGAATAGAACCAAGAATGTGATAGAACTGAAGTGTTTAAAAAGTAAGGGGCAGTGATGTTTGTAACTTATTTTCAAATGGTTCAGGGGAAAAAAAAAAAGGTAAAATGATAATAATAGGTGAATCTGGGTAAAGGATATACAGGTAGGTATTCTTTGTAGTAGTTTTAGTCTTTCAGCTTTTCTGAACTTTTTGAAGTTATCTTCCAACTAAAAGTTTTTCAGAAAAGATTACAGTAAAATAAAAAGTGAATAAAAAAGCAGTAAATAAATGCATGTGTCTGTCAAAATCCTTGCTGTGAATAGTAAAGAATCGAAGTGAAGTGAAAGTCTCTCAGTCATGTCCGACTCTTTGCCACCCCATGGACTATACAGTCCATGGAATTCTCCAGGGCAGAATACTGGAGTGGATTTTTTCCCTTCTCCAGGAAATCTTCCCAACCCAGGGATCGAACCCAGGTCTCCTGCATTGCAGGCAGATTCTTTACCAGCTGAGCCACCAGGGAAACTAAAGGAGAAAAATGAAACCGAGCGCTTATTTTGCATTTATGTTACAGAAGGTAAAAGTGACTAATGTTGTACAGAGGAGGAGAAAGGTGTGAAAATTAAGAGTAGGACAGAACAGTAATTAATGGAATGAGATCTCTGGAAGTAGAGTGAAAGTGAAACAGGGAAGGCTTTGAATTAAAGGTGTGGTAGTTTTTCTGTAATGGGAGAGATAAAGGTGAGTGTGGGTACCATTCAGTACGTATGTTAGATGAATCCTTTGAAGGAGTTCACACCTAATGGACTCTTTTCTCTGTGGAGTAAGGTTATCTACTGAAATAAATGTATGCTAAGACATTTACAGATTGTAAGTAACTAATCACATAGGCCTTTCAAAAACTTTTGCCATTTACTTTGGAGTCTAGTACTTAACAGTTAATCATAAAAGTCAGGGTTGGTGCAAGCTGAGATTCTTGATCTTGCAAAGGACAAGAAAGAGTGAAAGGAGTTAATCAGTGGTCAAAAAAAATCTGTTAATCTCCTTAATTCTTATTATAAAAAAATCTGTACCTCCAATGAGCTAAGTGAAATACGCTATCCTTAATGTTATTAAATCCTAAAATTAGTAAATGAAAAAATATTTTAATCAAAAAGTATATTTGTATACATAAGTTTGATTTTTTTCTCTAAGATTTTTTTTGCAAACTTCAGAGTATATTCATTTAAAATAAATACATTAGAAAGTATATCTAAAGAATATACTTTAGAGGTACTTTTAACATTTGATTTTGTCTCTGCATACTAAGTTTATTTTCTCTAAATAAAGAAAGAGCTTCACCAACCATTGAGAAGAAGTTGCTGTGGCCTAGCATCATCAAATATTTATATATTTTTAAAAACCATAAACTTTGCGTTGAAATTTAATTTGTAGCAAAATAGCATTATTTGCTCTTTCTTTAAAGTAAAATACCAGTGAGAAAAGAAGACTCGTTGCTTTTTATTTCGTATCATCCCCAAATTTGGTATCTGATAGAGTAGATTACTACATACTAAAGTATCTGTTCCTTTTGGCATGTAGTAAGTTCAGCCGGAAATATTTATACAGTTAAAATTTTGTGATTTTTTTTTTTTTCCCTAAAGTATTCAAATGTTAAATGTCTTTTTATTGTAAATCAGATCATTGATTAGGTTATTAGGCTTTGTAGTTGCAATATTATTTTTTTAGTCTGAAATCTTTGTATACAACAAGAGTGAGGATTATAGTGTCTAGAATAGCAGTTTGGTTTTCTTGTTATGTAAGTCTATTTTAAACCTAGGTTACCTTTTCAAATTAAGTAAATATATTTTGATTTCTTGACTGTTGGGCTTTAGGTTTGTTTGTATACAGTACCAAAATTAGCATTATTAATTAAAGCTCCTTGTGTTGATGTTGAAGTAGCTGCTTTGCCAAGTGTTAAAATCCAACTCTTAGATTTGCAAAGAACCTGGAGCCGAAATTCTCGGTAAAGACACATGGATGTCTGTGTCAGCAGAAGAGAAAAATAACACATCTATTTTTAAGTTAGTTGGAATTCTGAAGTCAGACCACTTGGTTGAATGCCTGCCAGTGATATTAAAATTTCAAGCATATTTATAAAACCTCTGCTGCCTCCTGCTGCCCATTGTGTGGATACTTTGAGAATTAAGTGTTTAATTTTTTGTATTTGTGAATATTAAACTTTAAGTTACAGATAAGTTAAGAAGTAAATAAACATTGTGTAGTTAAAATCACAGTGGATGGGAAATTATAACTTCAACTTAGAAATTTCTCAGACTTTAAAGAATGAAAAATAGTTAAGATTCTTTCTGATACTACTTTTTCTTTTTAGTCATAAAGCAGCTGTCAAAGATCTTATGCAAGTCTTCCAAATGTTGTTACATTTCTGTATATATCTTTTTAAAGAACACATTTTTAAATATTACCACAGATATCAGCAGAAAGTCTTAATTATTGGAAAACTATAAAACTCATGGTGGTAAATACAGGTTTTCCAAAACCCTTGCTTTCATCCAAAAGCTTGAATTTTATCATTGGCAATAAATACTGCCAGTTGTTTTCCTGAAATGACAGGCTCACTTCTTTCATTTTCAAGAAAATGTATGTCAGATACTCAATTCTGAATAACTGAAGTTGGTCCATTGTCTTTTCAAGTAAAAATGGTTTTCAACTGTAAAGATTAAGTGAAATAACTATTATCAACTTCTTAAAACTTGAGTAAGCAGTCAATAAATGGTAGCTAGTTCATGGTGGAATGACATTTTACGTGTTATCGTAATACCCTCTCCTTTTAATTCGGTTGATGTTCCTAATACTCCTGTGAAGCAGGTAAAATAGATAGTAGTATCTCATTAGGTAAAGGAAGAAACCTAGACTGTAAGGTGGTATAAGTTTTTAAAGTTGGTTTTAATATAAAGTAACCATCCAATAAACACTGAGTCCAAACTTCAACTTAAGTTGTGTGCCTGTGCTAAGTCACTTCAGTTGTGTCCGACTCTTTTCGACCCCATGGACAGTAGCCTGCCAGGCTCCTCTGTCCATGGGATTCTCCAGGCAAGAATACTGGAGTGGGTTGCCATGCCCTCCTCCAGGGGGTCTTCCCCACTCAGGGATTGAATCCTAGTTCTCTTACATCTCCTGCATTGATTGGCAGGCAACTCAAGGCATCTATTTTCAAATGTAGGATCTTCCCACCCATTCATCAGTAAAGAGTAAACGGGAAACACAGTTCCACATGACCCATCAAGAATAACACTTTTGGGGCATTGCTGACATTTTCATGTGTAATAAATTGAGGAAAGAACCATTAATTTTGTATAAAGGGTTCAGAAAAGGTATTATTTGAGCAAAGGCTTGAAGAACTAGTTTTTTTTCTGTTAATTTGGAAGAGAATTACCTGTTATATAGAAAACCTTATGTAAATTATGGAGAAGTATTGATTCCTGGGTCAGGAAGATCTGCTGGAAAAGGGATAGGCTACCCACTCGTGTTCTTGGGCTTCCCTTGTGGCTCAGCTGGTAAACAATCCTCCTGCAATGCAGGAGACCTAGGTTCGATCCCTGGGTTGGGAAGATCCCCTGGAGAAGGGAAAGGCTACCCACTCCAGTATTCTGCCCTGGAGAATCCCATGGACTCTATAGTCCATGAGGCCATGGGGTTGCAAAGAGTCGGACACGACTGAGCAGCTTTAACTTCACTTATAGATGGAGTAAATTCTGAAAGATCACTTACATAATTTTGTTTTTCTCATTTTCCTCCTCAGGCTTTAAAAGAGAACTCAAGAACTTAGATGTAGCCTCTAAAGCTCATGAGTTCCACCCAGAATCACATCTACAAATAAAAAATCCTTTGATAAAAAGGTAATCATAGCTGTTTGGAAATACTAGAATCTTCTAAATGCATGTATAATAGGAATTCTTTATCAGAAAGGCGTTCTTAGCTACCTGATAGGCATACATACTTACCTGATAGCCATGGGTCTAGAGTGTTATAATGCATATTTTATTGCGGATCATAATTATGGGGGAGCGTACAAAGTTCCTTGTACAATTTATGATTGTTTGTTTTAATCCTCACAGCATTCTTTTGAGGTAGATGGTATTTTACAAAAGAGAAAATTTGGGGTTTAGATTAAGTAATTTGTCCCAAGCCAATGGAGCCAAGTTTTCAGTAGAGTTCTAATCTACTTGGCAGAGCCTCAACTCATTTCATCTTTGTACTGTAATTGAATTCCATGCAAGTCACAGGAGAAAATAATTTAATCACATGAAGATAAATAATTTGTAATGTGATACTATTTCTATTCATCTTGGATATTATTAAGTAAAAGTAGTCTGATTATTTTTAATTAGTATCCTATCCTTATGGCATTATAAATAAAAGTACTTTTATTGCTATAAACATTGTAATGTTGGTTGGGAAGTGTTTTAGAGTATTGGAATTATTTGCTAATAACAGTTTCCTTAAGTCTATGCTATTATTTATAACAATAAATGTAATTTCAGTGTTTGTAAGTTGAAACTTTTTGGAGGGGGTCATACTACACAGTTTGTGGGATCTTAGTTCCCCGACCCGGGATTGAACCCCGGGCCCAGGCATGAAAGCACCGAGTCGTAAGCACTGGCCCACCAGGGATTTCCTGGAAATTTGCTTTTTAAAAAAAATTACACTTCTAATTATTACAAATCTGATATTGGTAATGATGTTTCTGGTAAACATTTATGTATTCTAGGATAAAGGTTTTGGATTCAGAGAGTGTAAATTGTTAATGGCTGTAATTGTTAATGGTTCCCATTTCTGTTATGTTATACCAATAACATAAACACTATATTGGGAAGTTAAACAATGGGACAAGTGTTTTTCTTTTCCCTCCAGTTTTGCACATTTGTGTATGGTGTTTTAGCTTTGTTTTTATTTTTCAGGTCACATATACATGAAACCAATGGAAAGACACTCCCTTCATCCAATCCAGAAATACTCAAGGACCACACAGTCAGAGAGCATACCCACCAGTCAGATGAACAGAAACTTGAAAAATCAAGCGAACCCAAGTTTTCTGAGTGGCTTAATAAAGAAAAGTCTGAGAAAACAGGTTTGCTTTTTCACACTGATGATAACTCTGGTTCTGGAAAGAGAGTGAACGGTAATGAAACAGTCTCACCATCTTCATCATGGTCTTCACACATGAGAACTGTGGGGTCAAAGCCAGAAACTGCTCCCCTCATCCAGCAGCAAAACATGATGGAACGATATTACTCTGAGAACTCTCTACCCAGGGAACATCTGGTTCAGTCAACCTGTAGATCTGACGGCTGTCAGATGCCGAAACTTGTTTGCCAGAATGCACCACCCCCTCTGCCACCAAAGAAATATGCTATGACCAGTGTGCCACAGCCAGAGAAAAATGATTCTACTCCTGATGTCAAAGTAACAGAGACGTTTAAGACGAACTCTTCTAGTCTTCTGAAGCACAGTCTAAGTACAGCCTCAGAGCCAGGTGTAGACATGAGTCCGTATGTGAATGAAGAAAGATTTAAGGATACATTTCAAGCAAAAGAGTATGTCGGCAACACATCAAACACTCCATCCAGCTCTGCAACTAAAGATTTTCAGGTAGACTCAGGTAGAGCTGTTGGTGCTTTCTGCCAGCCAGAAACAGACTCTAGTTCTATATGTCCAAATGAGACAGTTTCATTAACTACCTATTTTTCGGTTGATAACTGCATGACTGATACATATAGACTGAAATACCATCAGAGGCCCAAGCTTTGCTTTCCAGAGAACAGTGGCTTTTGTAATGATAATTCACTGTCTCAGAATGAAAGAGAGCTAGGACCTGTGTTACATAGTAGTTTTGGTTCAAACTGCCCTTCTGAGCAAAAACATAAACCTGGTATTTACTGTAATAGATAAATGATGACTCCGGTGGGCTTTTACTTCTCAGAGACCATTTAAGAATCAACTGACCAAACCTAGTGCTATATGAAATGAAAACCATGGCATTGTTAGTCATTAATCACTTTAACTTTCTATACAGATCTTTTTATCTTGTGAAAATCAACTTATTGGGTATTTTGGAAATTCCCTGACTAGCCTTGGCATGCCTCAAAAAATAGAAAATCAGGGTGTGTCCAGAAAGTCCTTTTTCACACACTGCAGTTGAGTAAAAATGTAATTTGACCCTTTATTTTTTGACTGGTAGACCCATAAGTATTAAACTAAGCAGTTCTCATATGTAGACTGGTTAACTGTGCTAACTGAAAGATAGCAGATGGCAGGTAGTTTGCATAGTCCAAGTAGTAGTTGCTTTGTGAGGAAGCACTTTCTAATGGGTAGCCAAAAGAAGGCTTCACCATTTGCTTTTGACTTCTGTGATAGTCTACTACATATGATTCCTTAAGTGTCTTAAAAAAAAAAAAAATCAACCCATGAAATTGATAGCATTTCAAGAAAAAAGCCTTAATGATAAAGCAATTTTTAATTAAATTCTCAAGGTCGGAAGAGACTTAATTTTGCTCCTAGAATTTTTACCTTCAGAATATCCTTTGTTGTATGTATTTATAAACATTATTTCAGTCATGTAAGCTAAAAATAATTAAAATATTTCACTTTAGTGTATTTATGTTACTTTTTTTCTAGTTTAATATGAAATATGAAAGGTTTTTATTTTGGTTTGGTTTACTTTGGGCTGCTAGTAACCAGTGTTAGGAATTAACCTAAAGCCTTTTTTTAAGAGTATCACTGTGACTGCCTAAATTTTCCCTGCTATAATAGTACTTATTTGTAGGTTGTCAGCCCATTTTAATGATATTCAGTCTTGAATTTGAAAATCATTCTGGATTTCCAGATTAAATATTTGCCTTTCATATAGGTTTAATTTTAATGAAATGCATTAAATTGAGCATCCTTCCCTTTTTTCTGCTCTAAACAAATAATACTTTTCCCCACCTACTTTCATGGAGGCTTTAAGTTTTCCATTTTTATCATTACAAGTGGAAATAAGTACTTTAATTGCCTTATTTCATAGTTGTCATTTAATTTTGTACTAAACTGGTACACTAATTGTGGTTTAGAATAGTTTTATATTGTCCATGCTAGAGAACTGAGAATTTGGGTAAATTTTATATATAAAACATAGTAATTCTGTAAATTAGCAAATTCAATATTTTGACCAGTTCCATAAATTGTTAAAGTATTCCAAAATGTTAATGATTAAAACTGAATATTTCTAGATAAGTAGAAAATTATTGCTTGTACAGGTCTAAGCTCAGTCCTGTAACCCAGTTATCAGATCTTGATCAAATTTTGTCTTCCACCTAGAGAAGTTTCTAACTGTAACAGTAGGTGATTATTATTTTATATTCTGTTAATGTAGAAATACTTGAATATCAACTAAGTACAATTTTATCTTTTAAGAAAGCTTTTTTTAACATAGCTTTTAGTATGGAAGGTTTGTAAATATTGTAAAGTTTGTAAAATTGTACTTGAAATATCAGTGTATTTAATTACTGCTTTTATAATATTGTAAAATACTAGAAAAATGAGCTTCAAGTATTTTTAATAATTTTCAAAAACTTTGTGTAGTTTGTTTTTATGTCCAGTTGAAAATGTATTATTTGAAACATTTAAACTGATTTCTGATACTTAACAACAACATAGATTTGTATGAAGTTTAACTCACAGTCGAGTTGCAGACATCACCCAGAAATGTCTGATTCTGGGGCTTTTTAAAGTACTGCTGTCCAGTTAAAACCTCCTGCATTATGCTGTAGTACTAACAAACTAGAAACCGACTGTTTTTGTTGACACAACACTCCAAATATAGACAGAATATGTATTTACTAATAATCATTCATATGTGAAATTTTTATTTCTAGGGTGACTTTATTTTTATACATGTTTTCTTGTGGTTATAAGATTATGATAACATTCAAAATAACACAACCAACAGCTGTAATGTTCAAAATACTTCAGAGTATTTTCATGTGATGTCAGTTTCTTCTGGTTCAAAATTTTGGAGGGGGGTAAACTGATTTTTAATATGGTTGGACTTTTCTTTGCATTCATGAACTGTTGATTCCTCTCTCATCCCTGTGAATTATGTATCTTATGGTTAACGTAGGTCAATTTAAAGTTCAGGGGTGAACTTGGAATATCACTGATCAAAAAAATTTGTCACAGGAGACTCTTAAGAGTTCAACTCCAGTGAGGTCTAAAGGAGAGTTCCCACAGGAGCTGATAAACTTTCTTTAAAGTCAGCGAGTCAGTATAATAACCTAGGCCTTGTGCACCCTAAGACCTCTGTAACAGCCCCTCAGTTCTGCCAGGGTGGTGTGAAAACAGCCAGAACGTAACATTTACATAATATGCTAATGAATAGGCTTGTCTCTGCTCCAGTACAACTTTAGCAGCATTGAAGCATGGATTTCACATCATTTCCACTTCATGAAATAGTCTTTCTGTTTTTTTCTCAATCATTTTAAGATGTAAAAATCATTCTTAGCTCACAGGCGGAGGCAAATGGGCCAGATGTGGGTAGTTTGGTGACCCTTTCCCTAGAGCATAACATCTACATTAAATGCCCTCAGTAAATAATTTTGTAGCCTCTGAGTGTATCCCCATGCCATTTAGGGACTAGGTATATGGAGCACTTTACATCCTAAAAATTTCAGGTTAACAGACTTCTAAAGATTTCACCACAGTTAGTCATTAGCCAACTGATTTCAAATGGTTAAAACAATCATTTCACTTAATGAAACTGTGATATTTACAAAGGAATTGATCAGACTAAAATCACTTTGATGTTATTCTTTTGATGTCTTTACTGTAGCAAGTTTGCCAAATTGTTTTTGATGTCTCATTTACCCAGTTCAAAAGCTTACAAGTACACTATATTATCTGAGATGGCACAGTGGTAGGCACGATTTCATCTGTAGGACACTGAGATATTCAAGAGTTGTGGTAATAGGCTGATTTTAGGCTCAGAAAGGTGGTATGGATTGTAAATCTGTGTGTGTGACCTAACACACAAGTAATTAGTTAAAACGAAAGCAAATCACACCTAATTTACTGTGTAATAAACATTTACTGGACAAAATTATTAGCAAGCAGCAGAGAAACTATTCATACAGTCTGTTTGGTAACCTCAATGAAATCCCAGTTCTGTGTTTGTCTAGATGCTTCAAGCCTAAAACGTTCTCTTCAGGCAGATTTATTAGGTTCTCTGATGGCATAACTGTTAACCTCATAGTCGGCATTAGGCTAAAGTCCTCCAAAATCAATCCCAGATGTCACACTAACCTAAACGCCATTCTAAAAAAGTAGAGGATGGAGAGTTTACCAGACCTACACCCTGTTTCTAAGGGAACTGAAAAATATTTATGCAATTCCAATATATAAAGTATCACCAATTTCAAAGAGAGGCCATTTCTAATATCTGTTATACATATAATAGGAATAGCTTCTGAAGGGCTTATAGTAGCTGCTTTGGGAGTGTGACCTTTTTGATTAAATACTAGCTGATCAATCTTAGAAATAAAATTATTAACATATTTAGATAAATAATGTAAGCTCCATGAAGGCAAGGATTTTTGTTTTGTTCACTGCTGTACCTGCCCCACAGTTAAGTGCTCAAATATTTGCTCAATGAGTAAATACGGTGACTTTGCTGAAGTATTAAAAGTTACAGACATTATAATAAACATGTTTTGATCACAAGCATTCTTAATGCAAACCTAATAGAAATTAGGTTTGAAACAAATAGTTGTGTTTCACTGAGTTCAAGAGCTTAAAACTGAGGGGAAGCATCCAGGTAAAGATGACATGACTTCTAGCCTTCCACCAACCACTGGATACTATATACTTTCTCTAAAACTGTACCAACCTAGCAACCATAGCAGAGGGCCACTTAAAAATTAAACTGGCCTTTGCAGCAAATACATTGTGGGCCTGGACTTTCTTGTATAGCTTTTACTCATTTTTTTCCCAAGTTCTTCCCTTACTTTTGAATAATCTGTTTTTAAATATTTCACATTATTTTACTGTATTATTTGCATCATACTAAACTCTGGCCAACTCTTAAAATGTTAAAGAGAAAAACATTAATTATTTATTAATGACTATAATAAATCCCATGTAAAATACTTTTTATATTCAGCCCCTGTAAAGCCATCAGACAATTTGAAAAAAATTTTTTAAACATGAATCAAAGTCAAGTTTTACAAACTTAAGCTAGGACTGGGTGAGATCATTACCCGTTTAATACCCTTTCTCCCACCCCACCCCACTGACAGATAACAATAGAACGTGTAAAATGAAATGAGGGTCCCTTAGAGTTTGAAATCCTTCTAGTGCACAGCCCCGTCTTCTTTGTTGAAGAAGTCTGTAGTCATCTTCAGGAATCCAGTCCAGTAGCCAGAATTCTTTAGGTATCAGGCAAACCATTCTGGAAAAACAAATATATGTCAACAATGTTTCCTTTTTCTTCCCCCTTTAAATACCTTATGTAAACTTCTGAAAATCTTTTTTTTTTTTTTTTGCATATAAAATAATGCTTTATTTTTATTGGACTACAGTTAACAAATTATACTAGTTCCATGTTACAACATAGTAATATCACATTAATATACACTACAAATTCAACACCACAGTAAGTCTAGCAACCATCTGTCATCATACAAAGTATCTGAAATATCGACAGTATTCCTAATATTGTACATTAAAACCTATAACTTATTTATTTTAAACTGGAATTTTGTACCTGAATCTTTTTGTCTTTGTCTTTTTCCCTGAACCCTGTCACAGTGATCACCATTGTCTCTTGTGGCCACCACCAGTTTGTTCTCCGCATCTATGAGTCTGTTCCTGTTCAGTTTGTTCATTTGTTTTTTTTTTTTTAAGATGTCACATATAAGTGCTGTTGTTGTTTAGTCGTGAATTTGTGTCCCACTCTTTTGTGGCTCCATGGACTACATAGCCTGTCAGGCTCCTCTGTCCATGGGATTTCCCAGGCAAGAATACTGGAGTGGTTGCCATTTCCTTCTCCAGGGAACTTCTGAAAATCTTGATCATTTTAGTTGTTTGCCTATTCCTAAATGATTTACATATTGTTAAGATCAAAAAATACCCTCAAACACTACCACACAATTGCACTCATCTCACACACTAGCAAAGTAATGCTCAAAATTCTCCAAGCCAGGCTTTAACAGTACATGAATCATGAACTTCCAGATGTTCAAGCTGGTTTCAGAAAAGGCAGAGAAACCAGAGATCAAATTGCCAACATTCACTGGATCATCGAAAAAGCAAGAGAGTTCCAGAAACATCTATTTCTGTTTTATTGACTATGCCAAAGCCTTTGACTGTGTGGATCCCAATATACTGTGGAAAATTCTGAAAGAGATGGGGATACCAGACCACCTGACCTGCCTCTTGAGAAATCTGTATGCAGGTCAGGAAGCAACAGTTAGAACTGGACATGGAACAACAGACTGGTTCCAAATAGGAAAAGGAGTACGTCAAGGCTGTATATTGTCACCCTGCTTATTTAACTTATATGCAGAGTACATCATGAGAAACGCTAGGCTGGAAGAAGCACAAGCTGGAATCAAGATTGCCGGGAGAAATATCAATAACCTCAGATATGCAGATGACACCACCCTTATAGCAGAAAGTGAAGAACTGAAGAGCCAGTTGATGAAAGTGAAAGAGGAGAGTGAAAAAGCTGGCTTAAAGCTCAACATTCAGAAAACAAAGATCATGGCATCTGGTCCCATCACTTCATGGCAAACAGATGGGGAAACAATGGAAACTGACAGACACTTATTTGGGGGGCTCCAAAATCAGTGCAGATAGTGATTGAAGCCATGAAATTAAAAGATGCTTGCTCCTTCGAAGAAAAGTTATGACCAACCTAGACAGCATATTAAAAGACATTGCTTTGCCAACAAAGGTCCATCTAGTCAAGGCTATGGTTTTTCTAGTGGTCATGTATGGATGTGAGAGTTGGACTATAAAGAAAGCTGAGCGCAGAAGAATTAATGCTTTTGAACTGTGGTGCTGGAGAAGACTCTTGAGAGTCCCTTGGACTGCAAGGAGATCCAACCTGTCCATCCCAAAGGAAATCAGTCCTGAATATTCATTGGAAGGACTGATGCTGAAGCTGAAACGCCAATACTTTGGCCACCTGATGCAAAGAACTGACTTACTGGAAAAGACTGATGCTGGAAAAGATTGAAGGTGGGAGGAGAAGGGGATGACAGAGGATGAGATGGTTGGATGGCATCACGGACTCAATGGATATGAGTTTGAGTAAACTCTGGTATTTGGTGATGGACAGGAAGGCCTGGCATGCTGCAGTCCATGGGGTTGCAAAGAGTCAGACACGACTGAGCGAGTGAACTGAACTGATTCCTTGTTAAGTCTTCCATTTTCTACCCAGAGCTGAAAATTTAGATTAAAAAAAAAAAAAAATCACTATATTTGAAGTAACACCAAAAATCAGGAGGAAAGATTTTCCTTTACAAGTGACTCAATGGAGGGTTTTATAGAAATACTCATCTCCCATTTGTCCCATTGAACCCTCTGCCATACCATTCAAGAAATATAAGAATCACAGACAATGGGGCTTCAGGTACAGTGAGTTTATGCCCAGATCTTGGCCAATATTGGAGACTAGGGGTGAGAAAAGAAGACAATTACCTTTTAGGGAGTGCAAATTCAATAACAAGATTGAGAATAACTTAGAGGGAGTCAACAATTAGCTCTTAAGTCCAAGAGAGCTGTTTAATAACTAAATGAGCTGCACTGCTTTCCTCCAGACCAGGGCTTGTCTTCTGAATTTGTCCCTTATCATCTCAGTCCTGTGTCCCTCTTGTCTAAGTTCCCTTCCTTTACCCTCTGCCAAAACTGTCTTTTCAGAGTGAGTGGCAATGAAAATGGAGAGCATGGATTTTCCAAGAGGTATCTAAGGAATTTTGTGACTTACCAATTGTTGTTTTGGACTGCGTGGATGTGTATTAAAAAAAAAAAAAAAGTAAGTCAAAAACAGTCCCAAGCTTCTGGGAGGAGGATTGGATCAAGTTAACATTTTTTGAAATGGGAACACTTAATGGATAAGAAGTTAGGAACTGAGTTTTGGACCTATTTTAGATACCCTGCTCATGGTCTAACTGTTGTGTTGTAACAACAGCTTTGGGCTTCCCAGGTGGCTCAGGGTAAAGAAGTCGCCTGCCAAGCACGAGATGCGGGTTTCATCCCTAGGTGGGGAAGATCCTCTGGAGAAGGAAATGGCAACCCACTCCAGTATTCTTGTCTGGAGAATCCCCTTGTCAGGGGAGCCTGACAGGCTACAGTCCATGGGGCAGCAAGAGTCGGACACGACTTACCGACTAAATAAAAACAATAAGCTTTAGCTGAGTGCTTACTGCTGCAAAGCAATATGCAAACATATCGCTTTGAGGTAAGTTAGCGATTTATCTAAAACACCAAACCCCTATGACCAGGTTACTATTGGTCCCTATAAATGAAACTAGCTACAAAGCTCCAAAAAGTCAAATAACTTATCCAGTTTCTTCATGGTAGTGCAGGAACTCAAACCCAGCCGGTTTCATTTCAAAACATAACAAAAAAATTGTGAAGTCAAGTTGCCTCCATACCTCTGAACACCCTCAACTGAGGTGCCAAGGAAGCCATTTTCAGTCTAGTTTACTTCATTCCAACTCCTCCATTTACCGGACTTTCGGAACACAGTTTCCTTTCCTCTTCCCACCCACCTTCCCAAATTGGGGAGAAGGTTCCTAAGCCCCTCACCGCTTGAGTGTTACATTCAGAGTACTCACCATGGCAAAAAATACACGAAGAAAAACCATATCACGTCGAAGAGGATGAAGAGCCAGAGATCCAACCAATAGGAGTGTTTGGGAGACACGGCGGCCCCGGACTGAGACCGCGCTTCGTGGTTTTGCTGCTGCCTCTCGGCTTCACCGAAGCCTCGCCGCTCCCGGGGGCCGTCCCGACCACCTTCTGAGGCCGCGTCCACCTCCATTTCGCACCAGTAGCCGCGCCAGAATCCGAGCACCTGAAATGCCTCAGATCCCGCACTTCCGCGTTCAGCTTGCGAAAAAGTGGACAGAGGCCAACCCCATGCACATGCGCATTTCCGCGCCTGGGAAAGGGCGCTCGGCCCGTCCCTCCCAGTGCGCAGGCGCCGTCCGCTGCATTCGTGACTGCGGGCAGGCAGCGCAGCTTCCGTCCGGCAGCGGAAGCAGAGAAGGCCACCCGCCCTGCAGCGACCCGGATGGAAGCTGGTTTTTCAGGTTTCGCTAGGAGAAATAACTCGGTGGCTGGACCAGAAGTTACTCAGGTCCCGTTCCTGACAGGTGATGGATTCCACCTTGGAACAGCCTATGGTCACCTCTCCTTATCCCTGTATTGCTTTTGCGTCCTTATGCCAAGGTTTTAAAAAGGGCCTCCTCTAATGGGGTTTGTACTGTTCTAGCGTGTTCCAGGGCTTCTCTTGTGGCTCAGACGGTAAAGCGTCTGCCTACACTGCGGGAGACCCGGGTTCGAGCCCTGGATCGGGAAGATCCTCTGGAGAAGGAAATGGCAACCCACTCCAGTACTCTTGCATAGAAAATTCCATGGATGGAGGAGCCCGGTAGGCGTCAGTCCATGGGGTCACAAAGAGTCGGACACGACTGAGAGACTTCACTTCACTTAACTTCCTAGCATGTTGCACTTATTTAATTCTTGAAACGGCTATAATGAGGTTGACATCTTAAGTGTGAGCTTGAGTTTCTAATGGGGCCAGTGAGCAAAACTTGAGAATTTTGTATGTATTTCAAAGGAGTGAATTTAAAAATAATACGAGGGTCTGGGAGTGTAATTTCCTCCATGATATTAGAATGTTACCAGAAAGAAAACGGTTTAGCATTGTAGACAAGGAAAAATTCTCTTCTACGCTCTTTGGTTCTCCTGTTGAACTTAAGAATTAAACTGACATAAGACAGGTTGACAAGAGAAAAGCACAGAAGTTTTTGTTTTCTCTTTCTTTTTATAACGCGAACATGGGAATTTTCAGAGGAGAATCACAACCTGAGGAAGTGACCAGGGCAGAAAGCTTAGAAAGGAAAAAAACAACGAGATTTCTACTAGGAGAAATGTGGAGAAATGACTAGGAAGATAAGGGTTAGTTTAACAAGGTTTGTTTGTATGGGGATTTCTTGGTCCAATTTTCCATCTCTAGTGATAAAAAAAAATGTTCTTCCTCCTAGTATAGGGAGGGCATCTTTTAAATGGGAATTTTATCTCTTTCTGGAAGAACAAGGAAGGTCAGAATGCCCTTCTTGCATCAGGTTTTTCTCCATTGCCTTTAACTCAAAATATTCAGTATGCCAGAGTGACATACTCTGAACTCCTTCGTTCCCCTGTCTGAAATGTCCCTAGAAGAAAAATCTGAGTCAGTAACTGTGGAGAGAAGAATTGGGTTAGCAACTGCGTGGCAAGAGATCTGCAAAGTGTGAGAAGAACATAGAATGAGAATGAATAAACAGAAAATAACGAACCTAAGCCCATTTCCCCATATTCCATGAAATCAGTCTCCCTTCCCTAGGAGTAGTTCAGTCCAATAGAATGGGTGAGCCTCATTGTTATCTGATGGAGCATGTTTATCTTGTCTTCAAAAAGTGTAGGAAGTGTTAGTTGCTCAGTCGTGTTCCACTCTTCGCAGTTCCCTGCCAGTCTCCTCTGTCCATAGGGATTCTCCAGGCAAGAATACTGGAGTGAGCTGCCGTTCCCTTCTCCATAGGCAAAAGGTATAGATTAGACACTGTTGGCCCAAGTGATTTACATATAGAAACAGCATTCTTCACCAGTGATGGCACAAGCTCCTCCTACTTGGACTGTCAGTATATCCAGGGCAAGGCAATTTTCGAGTCCAACAGAAACTGTTAACTTTTGATTGAAAGGCTTCCAACATTTGCATAGTAATATTGAAATCCTGTTACTATGGAAAGATTGAGAACTGCCTTTTCCAACTCATAAGTTCCAAAGGCTAGGAAAAGGGATCTTAGTACTGAAAAGAACTTAGAATTGTGATAAACAAGCCAGTTTTCTATGAGATCTGGTCTGAGGTGTTTATGTGACACTGCTTTTATGAAAGTAGTGCTTTCATAAAAGGTAGTAATGCTTTTATCAAAGTAGGGCTTCCCTTGTGGCTCAGCTGGTAAAGAATCCGACTGCAGTGTGGGAGACCTGGGTTCGATCCCTGGGTTGGGAAGATCCCCTGGAGAAGAGAAAGGCTACCCACTCCAGTATTCTAGCCTAGAGAATGCTATGGACTGTATAGTCCGTGGAGTCAAAAAGAGTCAGACACAACTAAGGGACTTTCACTTTCACTTTTACAAACAAAGAAACCAGTTTATAATTGGGCTGGAATTTTAAGGTGACAGAGGGTTTCAGAAATTCAAGTCCACATTGTTCTGCCCATCCAGATAGGAACTCTTTATACACCTTATCTCAAAAGACCAGCATTGTTCCTGGATAAGGTCAGAATGGAGCTTGTGACATATTAGTTGGGGTTTAGTGTGTCTTGTCACCTGTCATGTTGACATCTGTACATCTCCATCTTGTATATCCCTGTCAGTCTGTAGGAGCAGGACAGGTTTTGAAATATGTGATATAGGAGGCCTACAATTAGGCCATAGTGGCTGTAAAGCTTGGTTTTATTACTTGGCCAACTTAGTCTGGATTTTTGGTCTGCCGATATGCAATCTTTAATGGCTAATGATGTAAGCAACTGAGATACCCTAGGTTACATAAGGGTGACTTAGGAGTTAGCCATAACATCTGGTGATTTGGCCAGTGCCCCTGCATGAGTCGGTGCTGAGGCCATTTATGACCTTCAGGAGAGGCTGGAGGATGCATCTTGGAATCGAACCACAAGGTTTGGTTGCAGTATCGCTTAGACCTGGAAAGGTGAAGCTCTATGCCTGATTTCAGTGCAAAAGAAAAATTCCCTTCTAATGTCTTTACCTGAGCAAAGGACAGTCCTTGATCTTCTAGAGAGGTTTTCTGTGTCCAGTTATCTCATCGAAAGGAAAAGAGTGACATTGTTTACTTGGTTGTGGATGCTTACCTGTTATGCATCCTTTTTCCTGAGTTGTCGCCAGCTGCTTGGATTGGCAAGAAAAATTAGTTCAGGTTCTTTTGCATAATCTAGATGGAGACATAACCAGTGAACAGATTGATGACTTAATGTCACCAGGCTTTGGAATACCGATATAAAGAGTTACCTGGTTTGTGCTTGACTTGTTGAGAGGGAAGACAAACTTTGAAGGAGAGCCCATAGTGGAAGGGAAAAATAGATTGAAATTAACGATCTCCTGTCAGCTTTATAATCAGTGGCTAAAGAAAGGGAAGTCTTTGTTAAAAGGAAGATTTCCCCACCCCCCACCCCGGGAGTAGGAAGACCAAATAGGGGGAGAAAGTAAGTAGAAGAAAGTTTCTTTATCTGTGATCTTGAGAAAAGCTGTCAACTTCATGATTTTGTCTGCTTCTGGGACCTGGGAATTGGCCCTGAAAATGCTTAGTTTAAGGTCACCTTAGAGATGGTCTTCCAGTTGTCCTGGGAGTGCTGCCAATTTGGGTCAGACCCGGCAGGGCTCGTGTGAATCCAGGAGGATGGCAGTGCAAATGGTTAGCAGTTTGTAAGGACTGACCCAGCACGATAACAATGCTTACTTTCTTCTAAAAAGCTTAATGTACATGCAGTCTTCTGGCCAAAGGGGATAGCAAGGCTTGCCAGTCAGTGGATGCCACACCCTTTTTTAACCTGTTGATGATCTCCAAGTATGCTGGTTAGTTCCTACAGAGCAAGTCATGGTATCAAATTTCTTACCTAAGTTCCTAGAGTGTTCACTCAATCAGAAATGGAAGATTTAGAGATGCCATTAGGCAGAGGGCAACCAAATGCTATTTCAAAAGGATTAATTCACAGCCTCTATTTGGAGTATGCTGGATTTTTATAAGGGCCAGATGTAGTGCCTCTGGCTATTAAGTCCAGTTTCTTGATATACTTTCCCTAAAGCCCTTCTGATGTCTACATTTTTGTGTTATGTTTGCCCCAAGGATTGGGGATGGTGCAGGGGTTAGAATTTTAATGAGTATCCCAAAGTTTTTACAAGCTTTGATTTGTAATTTGTTTGTGATGTGTTTCAACTATAAAATGAGTTCCTTAGTCTGACTCAGTCCATAAAGGAAGACCGAAACAAGAAATAATCTAGGTACTAATTTCTTCACCACTGTGTGGGTGTTGGCTTGTCCAGTTGGGTAGCATTTAGTTCATCTATTACCATGTACATGCTAAACCACTGGGAATAGCCTAAAGCTGGAAGAAAAACGATGGAGTCCATTTGATGTCCTGCAAGGGGCAGTGTGGTACAGGAGAGTATTTCTTTACTTGCAATTTGGTGTCAAGGTTGCATGTCACTGACTAGACCCTGCTCACTCCAGGGCTGCTGCTGTTGCTGAGAAGTCCTGGGACTTCTAACATAAGCCAGCAGAAGGTACAAATTCTGCCAGTCTCCCAGGTTTCTGCCTGTAGTATCCAATCAAATGAGGATGGTAAGAGTGTCTCCTTGTCGTTTTCCCTTTCTGAATTTCGATTAGCAAGAGAAAACATTTCTGTGAACCATTTTGGGGATTATAGTGACTCGGGAGTCTTCTATTAGTACTCTTGTTTTCTATTTCTAATGTCTGTAGAAAAAGAAAAGCTTAAAACACAATCTCTCTACACCCCAGCACCTTCAGAGGGTATATTTTTCCCTTTCTGAGGGACAGTACACCATCAAATGCCAGGATCAACTGATTCTCAGTGGGACCCCAGATCCAACAATTAAACTTACAGTAGTGTGAGGGTCCAGCCCCGGTGGATCCAGGGAAATTCGAAGGAGAGACGGCTTCGGCGATCAGGATACGATAGCTTTAATTAAATATTAATTAGAGATATAAAGAGTAATAGAATAAGGATAGCTCAGTAGGAAAATTCAGCAGAGAAAAGAGGCTGAATAACTTGGTTTACGTGGAAAGCTAGTAAAATTCCAAGGCAAGGAATTTACGTCACCTATGTAGGCCGTAGGCGTCCTCCCATTCTCCCGAAGGAGAGGAGAAACTAAGGCCTCCCCGGTCAGATCTTAGTAGCCCAGGCGTAGTTAGTAGGCTTCACGAGCCTCCCCGTTCCAGATAATTCAGCCAGAAGGTGAGAGAACAACATGTGGAGACCAGTCTTCCGAGGAACTGATCCCATTTTTTTATTTTTCCAGGGTCTGTTTTTATACACTGAGATGTTATACAAAAGTCACGCAGGGTCAGCAGTCCTGACTTTTATTAAAGTCAGGTGCTTCATACAAATGTATACAGAAGTCTTAGGGGTGTTACATCATCTTCTGGCCAGAGGGGCCTGCTGACAATTTATGACCCTCTCATTGTGACAGCGGTCAGTCAACCAGAACACTTATTTCTCCAGGGGTGATTATTCTTAAAACAGATGCCACCTTCCGAAGGTACCAGATAAAGTTATAGGGTGAGGGTGTAATGGGTTTTAATTAAGGAAAGAATTTACTTAACCTAAGGTCTAACGTGATTAATATCAAAGGTTAATACTTATTTCTTCTATATATTCATTAATGTGTATAAGGGCAGGGGATGTGGAGACTTAGCAGCGAACATTGGCTCAACAAATGAAAAACCCTTCACCAATACAATTTCTAATCAGCCCACTATACTATACTAATAGTTTTCCAACTTCTCTAAAGAACCTGTTTTTAGAAGGTTTAAAGCATCTCGTGCCTCTCACTGTTGGGAGGCTGTGAGCAATCACATGTGGCCGGACAAGCCTGTCAGGCAGGCTAGAGAACCTTCAGAGGCGTTTGTAGGTTGAAACACTCCGGTCACGCCCAGGAATTATTATTAACTGGAGCTCTAAGTTAACTCCTTCTCCGAAAGAGGTGGTGGGGGACAGCCCCCCATAAAGTCAGAGGTGTAGGTGAGAGCACAAAGCAGTAAAGTAGGCAGACTCTGGTTTTGGGGGTAGATGCTCTAGAATTTCCAGGGGGACTCCTGAGACTCGATCCCGCCTTTGCGTATGTCGAGCCTCCTTCCTCATGACCTTTGCCACGGGCGAAGGTCCTCACGCTGCCTCCCGGAACGGTAGAGAATCAAACATTGGAATTCTTAATTGACACTGCGGAACTTTACTATCCATTCAGAGGGTTTATCTCTGCCTGTCCCCCCTGATTCTATCCAAGCTGTCGAATTCTCTGGGCTCAGGCAATGAGATGTTTTCATGGCCACCTCAGTATCCTTAGGACTTGCATTTCTTGTATTTCTTTTCCATCATTACTACTTTACATACCTATCATAGTTTTCTTTGAGAGTCTCCTTTATCTTCATCGTGGCCTTTTAGCTGCTCCCACTATTAATCTGGCTCCACCCCACTCAGCAAGCCTGGTACCCAGCAAACACCCTTTGCTTCAGCCAGATTGCTTTCATCTTATTCCTCATGGAGACCTTTTTCCTCTTGGCCTTTGGGCTTTGATGCATGTTGCTTTCATTAAATGGAGAAGGCAATGGCCCCGCACTCCAGTACTCTTGCCTGGCAAATCCCATGGACGGAGGAGCCTGGTGGGCTGCACTCCATGGGGTCGCGAAGAGTCAGACACGACTGAGCGACTTCCCTTTCACTTTTCACTTTCATGCATTGGAGAAGGAAATGGCTTTCATTAAATTGAAATGTTGCCCCACCTACCGTAATCCTCCCCCTCCTTTTTCAGTTCAAACGTCAACTTTAAAAAGCTTTCTGACTACAATTCGTGTCATCTCTCCATTCTCAGTATTTTTAACACACCAGTGACAAAAAGATAACCTTTAACTCATCTCCAACTGCTTTATATGCCATGCTTTCTTCAGTGAAGTATTTGTCCCATGGTTTTTTGACTTTCTTCTGCATCAGTCACCCTCTACATTCTGTAACAGCCACCTGTTGATGAGGCTGTCTGTTGATCATTTTTCAAAATTTCTCTACCTCAGCTCAAAAACCATGGAATTTTTTTTACACATTGTTTGGTGCACTGGCTAGCTTTGTAGCACAATTTTATGTAAATTATCTCCCCTATCAGAGTATTAAGTGTTCTTTAGGAGGGAGACTGTACTTTTACCATCTTTGCAGCCTCGATAGTCCTTCAGACAATACCTTGAATGTGGAAGAAATTAAATGTCTATTCAGTTATATTTTGTCTTCTGCAACCACTGATAGAATCTTGGTCAAATGATACCACTGAGATCTACCACTACTGGTTTACTGCTCTCAGTGGGGGTACTTGCTTAGGTTTTTCTCAAGTACCAGTAATGGATCCGTACTAACCCATTCCCTCATTTTGAATTTCATGTCTTTTATTTCCATGAGTACTTCTTAAATTGCTACTTTGTGTCAGGTACTGTCTGAGCAGCCAGAGGAGATACAGATGCAATAGTCATCCAGTTCATTAAAAGTACTAATTGAGGACATCGCGCAGATATGGGATATTCAGACATTCTTGTCCCAGAGCCTTGGGGTTCTGCATCATGCTGGGGTGTTAGGACAGCTAAGCAGGACTGCCTGTGAATAAACTGCTTACCCTCTTCCCCCAATCTACTCGCACATTTGCAGACTTCAACCTTCAGCACTTAGTTTTATTTTATTTTTTGTGGTTTTTTTTGGGGGGGGGGGTTTCATAAAAGATTTGATTTCAAAATAAAGATGGCATTTTGCTGCATTTTGACGTTTAAAAGCAACTTCAATATGGCCAAGCTTCATTGGTAGGCATAGATGACAAAGATGTTGAAACCCACAGACTTGAAGTCTCATTATGCTAACCTATAGAGTAATCAACCTGTTTTTGTTTTATTGAAAGATACTGAAGGGATGGTTATGCAGATTGAAAGGTTAGTCAATACATGACATGTCTTCTCTTGTAAAAGTTATATAATAAGCTTCCAAGAGTAAATGTGACAGTATTCACATAGGTGTGAACTAGAATAACAGTGTTAGGCACATAGACGTCAAGATGATAACTGCTATATATAAAAGATTAACCTGAATTATACTTATTTTATAAGTGTGAGAAATGTCAACATGTTAACAGCAGTTAACTCTGGGAGATGGAATGACAGATCATTTTACTCATTGTGGCTTTTCCACAAAGTTGGGAAGAACACATTTTGAAATAAGTTAGGAAACAAACAAGGAATAGTCTAGGTCAGAATGATTACTTAGCTATTTCTACATCTGATCACAGGCACTCGGCACATAAGTGTCAGAAGATTCTAATGATTTATAACAGTGTTTTGCAAACTGTTTCATGGAGCTCCATGTTTACTCAGGGAAGACGGAGGAACCAACATGAAATGGAGGCAATAGATGTAAGGAATGAGGCTTCAGGCCTCTAGTAGGGAAACTCGACTTTTATGTTCATATCTATAAACATGCTCTGTTAGAAAACAGATTTATTTTTTTCCTGTCTGGTGAGAGGTCTGTCAAAAAATCACCTTAGGAGAGCCATGCTGAGTAGAGTAGGTAGCTCCATGCCCCCATCCCTTCACAGAAACAATGAAAAATAAGCAGAAACTATTTGAAGCAAGTTTGTTGAAACTTTGAGAAATCATCAAAGATTTCCAGAAACTAAGCAAATTGAGTCAAAATGTGTGAGAAGGCTTGAACATAATTGAAGAAATAGATCTAACATAACTGTTGAAAATTTCAGTACTCTTCTTTCAGTAATGAGCAAAATATCTGATCTAGACAGAAGATCAGTAAGAAAACAGAGGACTTGGAGATAAAATCAAATACCGTATAATATCACTTATATATAGAATCTGAAAGAAAAAAAAAACAACACAAGGAATATAACAAAGAAACAGGCTCTCAGATGTAGAGAACAAACTAGTGGTCACCAGCAGGGAGAGGAAAGTTGGGAGGGGCAAGTTAGGGGTAGGAGAATAGGAGGTACAAACTGCTATGTATAAAATAAGCTACAAGGATACATTGCAAACACACGGAATATAGACAGTATTTTATAAGTGGAGTATAACCTTTAAAAGGTGTGAGTCACTATGTTGTCCATCTGAAGCTTATATAGTACATCACCTATGCCTCAATTAAAAAAAAAGAAAATAGAGGACTTGAAGGACACTATAAACCAATGAGACATAATAGAGATGTATACAATACTCCACACAAAAGCTGCAGAGTATGCTACATCAGTTGTTAACCCAGGCAGATTAAGATACAGAGTATTGACTTTAGAAACTGGGAAGAATAAAGTTCATAAAGTGTTCAGCATTGCTACCTCATAAAATAATCCTCCATGAATTCTTGCTCAGAATGATTGAAGAAGCTGTTGCTCGTTTTGTAACACTCATTCAGTTGTATTACTCTGCATTTCCTAAACTGGCAGCATCAAGCCCTGATAGAATGTGCTGGTTCTGTGCACACCCCAGAAACTCTAAATGTAACTCCAGGGCCATTTTAGACTGTAATGAGTCCAAGGATCCAAACCCAGGGCTCTTACTTTGCCCGTTATCTTGTAAAGCTTAACTGAATCAACTCATGTCCTCACTTCAGTTGGGTCATTGTTCAAACATCACCTACTCAGGTTACTTTCCTGATCAGCCTATTTAAAATTGTACTCATATCCCTGCACCTTTTTAAAGTCATACTTACTCCTCATCCCTCTTTCTGGCCTTGTTTCCTCCTTAGCATTTATGCTGTCTAATGTACTTTATGTTTTACCTTTTTCTCTAATATGTTATCTGTATCCTCCTCCATGGGAACAGGGATTTTTTGTCTGTTTTGTTCACTGTTTTAACACCTAGATCAACACCTGCATCTAATAAGCATTCAATACATATTTGTTGAATAGTATTTTGAAAGAGAATTTACCAAGAAAACCATATTGAGTAAAATTGAGTCTAGACTCTAGAACGTATTGACTCTCGAACCAGAGTGCTTGGGTTCAAATTCTGGTTCAGCCACGTACTAGTTGTTGACCTTTGGCTAACTTATATAATTTTTCTTTGCCTCATCTACCTAATGTGTAAAATGAAAATAGTTTTACTAGTTCTAATAGTGTAGAGGAGTTGTTGTGAGGATTAATATGAGTCGATAAAAAAAATTTTTTTTCTGTTTTGTATTGGGGGATTTCTGCTTTATTGACTATGCCAAAGCCTTTGACTGTGTGGATCACAATAAACTGTGGAAAATTCTTCAAGAGATGGGAATACCAGACCACCTGACCTGCCTCTTGAGAAATCTGTATGCAGGTCAGGAAGCAACAGTTAGAACTGGACATGGAACAACAGACTGGTTCCAAATAGGAAAAGGAGTACGTCAAGGCTGTATATTGTCACCCTGCTTATTTAACTTCTATGCAGAGTACATCATGAGAAATGCTGGACTGGAAGAAACACAAGCTGGAATCAAGATTGCCGGGAGAAATATCAATAACCTCAGATATGCAGATGACACCACCCTTATGGCAGAAAGTGAAGAGGAGCTAAAAATCCTCTTGATGAAAGTGAAAGAGGAGAGTGAAAAAGTTGGCTTAAAGCTCAACATTCAGAAAACGAAGATCATGGCATCTGGTCCCATCACTTCATGGGAAATAGATGGGGAAACAGTGGAAACAGTGTCAGACTTTATTTTTCTGGGCTCCAAAATCACTACAGATGGTGACTGCAGCCATGAAATTAAAAGACGCTTACTCCTTGGAAGGAAAGTTAAGACCAACCTAGATAGCATATTGAAAAGCAGAGACATTACTTTGCCAACAAAGGTCCGTCTAGTCAAGGCTATGGTTTTTCCTGTGGTCATGTATGGATGTGAGAATTGGACTGTGAAGAAGGCTGAGCGCCGAAGAATTGATGCTTTTGAACTGTGGTGTTGGAGAAGACTCTTGAGAGTCCCTTGGACTGCAAGGAGATCCAACCAGTCCATTCTGAAGGAGATCAGCCCTGGGATTTCTTTGGAAGGAATGATGCTAAAGCTGAAACTCCAGTACTTTGGCCACCTCATGCAAAGAGTTGACTCATTGGAAAAGACTCTGATGCTGGGAGGGATTGGGGGCAAGAGGAGAAGGGGACGACAGAGGATGAGATGGCTGGATGGCATCACTGGCTCGATGGATGTGAATCTGAATGAACTCCGGGAGTTGGTGATGGACAGGGAGGCCTGGCGTGCTGCGATTCATGGGGTCGCAAAGAGTCGGACACGACTGAGCGACTGAACTGAACTGAACTGAACTGATACAGCCGATTAACAAACAACACTGTGATTGTTTCAGGTGAACAGTGAAGGGACTCAGCCATACATACACATGTATGTATGGACATACACACATGGACATGTGTCCATTCTCCCCCAAACTCCTCTCCTGTCCAGGCTGCTGCATAACACTGAGCAGAGTTCCCTGTGCTGTACAGTAGGACCTTATTGGTTATCCATTTTAAGCATGGCAGTGTGTACATGTCAGTCCCAGCCAAACTCCCTAACTATCCCTGCATCCTGCCCCTCCTCCGTATCCCCGGGCAGCCATGAGCTCGCTAAGTCTGTGAATCTTTCTGTTTTGTAAGTAAGTTCATTTGTATCATTTCTCTTTAGATTCCACATATAAAGGATGTCACAGGATATCTCGCCTTCTCTGTCTGACTTTACTCAGCAGGACACAGAATGAGTTGATTTCTGTGAACCGTCTTGAACAATGTCCGGCACGTTGTAGACACTGTTACCTTGTAGTTGTAGTAAGAGTTGCATTGAAGGACATTGGAATGAGTGCTGTGTTTTATTGAGAAAGCGTTCACTTACTTAAATTTACAATTTTCTCTTTGAATTTAGAGCCAATTTGTATTTTGAAAATTTTGTAGACCTTGGGGAAGTAGCCTTTATATGTACAGTTAGAGGTGAAAATAAGGATGAGAAGTGTCAAATGTAAATCAGACCTCGTTAGAGTGCAGGAAAGTGTGTATAATCAGAGAACTTAGCAAAAATAGACCAATGGAAAATATAATTCAAGGCATCATATGTTTCTGTGAGAGCCTACACTACTTCTTTGTAATGCTTATCACTGTTGTTTTTACTTGTTTAATGTCAGTCTTCAACCTGTAGATGGTACATTTCTGAGCTGAATTCACATCTCCTTGGGAACCAAATAGATCTGTCTTGTTTATATCTGAAACTCATATGTGTCACATGATAGGTGCTTACTTCATATTTAAGAAATATGTTCTCTTGGCCAGCCATGATCCGAGGAGGCTATAGTAAACAAGTTATAGTTTTATTCACCATAAGCAAGAATTCATTATTTCCATCTCTAAGAACCTATTACTTCACCTTTTCTTCTGTCTAGGTTCTGTTTACAAGAACTCACTGTGATTCCTTTTGCCTCATGTCCTCTGTTTTCTGTCTCTCCTTTATGCCTTTCTACTTTGGCCCATTGTCTGGGAGGAGGAAATTTTCCTCTACCCATTTTGGTTCTGGCTGTACTGAGAACTAAATTGACATGGGATAGGTTAGTAAGAGAAAGTCAAACAGAAATTAAATAACTTGCATACATAGAAGAGGGCTTCCCTGGTGGCTCAGATGGTAAAGAATCTGCCTGCGATGCAGGAGGCCCAGGTTCGATCCCTGGGTCAGAAAGATCCCCTGGAGAAGGGAATGGCTACCCAGTCCAGTATTCTTGCCTGGAGAATTCCATGGACTGAGGAGCTTGGTGGGCTACAGTCCATGGGGTCACAAAGAGTCAGACACGACTGAGTGACTGACACTTTCACTTTTTCATACCTAGGAAAATGGAGTAACTTGCCAAAATGGCCAAAACCTTCACCTTAAGTACCACCTTCAGCGAGAGATGAAAGAGGATGTTGGAACTTAAAAGGGAAGTGAGGCAGTTCTCATGAAGATGAAAAAGCAGATGTTTGATAAACAAATGTTTGCTGGCCACGCAGAGAAAATGAGACATAGGGTGGCCTCTGATCTCTAGGCCCCACGGAATTTCCCCCATCACACCTAGCCCATATTCTTTGCAGATATTCCTGGTGATACCTCTATTTTGGGAATAAGCCCTTTATTTAAATATTTTCGGCAGGCAAGAGGAAAGTAGAAAGACTTTCTAAGTCACTTGTTTCTTAGAGATTATCAACCTAAATTAATCATTATGCCAAAGAGATATATTTTGGGGGTGGCAAACTTCATTCCCCTCTACCATCCATTGTTACTAGCTGGTGCCTTTCTTGTGTATTTAAGTCAGATTCCCAAGAATGAGACCCTAACTAGTTTAACTAATTAGAATTACTGGTCTTAGACAAAGTTCTCATAGACTGTTCTCAAGTATATAGATTGACTGCTCTTGGAACAAGTGGTCTAATCTGTTATGATCTAGGTAGGGTCGATCTAGTTCAGATTAAGCTTATCTGTGTACAGGAACAGCTAAGGCTGTTTGCTTCAGTAGAGATTCTGTGTGTAAGGATTCAGAATAGTGGATGGGAAAGGCTGGCTTGCTAAGGCTGAGACTGTTCAGCATGTTCCATTTATTCACTCCTTTGCAGTTATTAATGTTTACTGTGTGTTAAAGGGATATAGTGGAGGTAGGGATATAGATATAAGACTCTATCTTCACCCTAATGGAGCTCACAGACTAGAGGAGACAGACAAGCAAACTGAATACAGAAAAATGGTGTGATATTAATGAGCATGTCGTGCTATGGGAACAGGATGAATACTTAGTGGCGACTGGAAGTGTGAAATAAGCCCCATCCTCACTCAGGTTTTTCTGCCCTAAGGATGTGTTAAAAAGAAGAAGTTCAATGTCACATTTATAGCCTTTTTGTAGACTTGTTATCTTGAGGTCTTGTTTAAAAAAATTATCCAAAACAAAACAAGAAATGGCATTAAGTAAAGACTCCTCTCCCTAAAGGACTCTCTTGTTTTTGAGTGGAGAGAGAGTATTGTTGTCTGGCTCTCAGATTTTCTCCAGTCAGTGCAGTGAGTATATCTGAATTGTTTGAAAAGAACCAGTTATGCCACCTGTAATCTGAGGGATGTGGTCTTAACACTGGGTGGAGGTCCTGGGAGAACTTCCTCACCCTTCTTTAGATGTTTGCAGTCTTCTCCCTGCACAGGGGTCCTAAGCAATAATCACTGAACGAGTATGTGAGCTCCCTCTTTTCTTCCTGGAAATCTAGCCGGGAGGACCTCGGTAACCCTTTCATCTGGTGGAGTTCTCAGTGGGGATGCTTATGGATGAGAGACGCCCCCTGGGACACTGACTGTTGATGTGCTCCAGGCTCCTCACTTTCTTCATCTTCTATGGCTGCGTTGCTTACTCTTCTTTTCCGGTTAATTGTTCAGTAATGCCTGTTCCAGCCAGTAGCTTGAACGTGGGTCATTGGGCCTGAATATCACCCTCCATGTTAGCACAGACTGAATGAAAGCGTAACCCTACCCCTAAATGACCATCCAGTTTTGAAGATGATGATATTCTGGGTATTCTGATTCAGACCCAGGATTAACCTGAGCATTGGAATCAGTTTGATGACATTGTTAATGACCAGTGGTGTTCATCATGGAATACTTGCTACTAGTCCTTTTTAAAAATTTTTAAAATCATTTCTTGTTGAACAGAACAGATGAAAGCAGCCTTAGGGAATTGTTCAGGAAAACAGAAAAGGGGTCTTCATATTACTTCTGATTATTTTGGAAGTTGAAACTGAGGAAAGCATTTAATAATTATTACAAACTACACAGTATAGTATGTCAGAAATTTCTGGAACACCCTGTAGGTGCTGAGATGCAAAGACCTCACATTGGAAATCTTTGAAAGAATTCACGTCATTGGCCACTAGATGGCAGTCTTGTGCTGCAGTTTAGAGGAAGCAAGGCGCAGAAGGTAAAGAAACATTTCAGAGTACAGTTTATTACACATGGATTTTTTTCCAATAAATACATACTATATATGATCGGTTGGTTAAGTTCGTGGAGCAGTACATATGCAGGGTGGACTGTAAAGTAATACTTGGATCTTCACCTAGGAGGTGGGTGGCACCTCTAACCCCTACTGTTGTTGACGGGTCAGCTGTACTTGGAAAAGTTCATCCATCATCACCCTCCCCTCTTGATCCCATCAAAACCCCCTCCCACTTCTGTTCTGCCCCGGACAACTATCTCACCCACCAGGGGTCTTGCTGCCAGTCTCTAATTAATGATAGAAAAATATCTTACTTATTCATACTCATCTCCTAGGAACAGGACTGAGCACGTAATTTGCAGGTCTCACTATAAAATGAAAATGCAGATCTCGTTGTTCAAACTTTATTGAGAATTTTGAGACTCTCGCAGCAGAGCATTCAATGAAGCCCATTCCTGGGCCTGCACAGGTCACACAGCCATGAAGCCAGCCAGGCTTTAGAATTTGGAAGACGTCTTCCTCTCACCACCCCACCCTCTGTCCTTGCAACACGTCCCTGTGCTGCATACCAGGGGGGCTATTTAGGGCAGAGTCCCTGACTGTTTTTCGGAGACAGGATCTCAGGACTGTATCTTAGCAATCGAGGCCTAGTTAGCTCATTTTAAAGATGATTGAACTAAATTCCAAAGCGATGAAATGACTGGCCTCAAGTCCCCATCTAGTTGTCACAGCTTGAACCAGAACTAAGAGTTCTCATCTACCAGCTAGGGTCCATCTACCACACAGGCCTCGTGATGGCTATGTTAAGAAGAGAATTCTCTTGTCTTCTCCAGCCAGACTTTGCTCTGTTTTCTCTGCAAGAGAAGGGCACAGGGGCGTATTACTTGGTAACATTTATTGTGTACGAGCTATGTGCTGAGCACTCTGCTAGACGTTTTGTATATAATACCTCAGTTGATAGAACATCAGAAAATCATTGCTACTTTTCCCTGTTTTTCAAGTAAGAAAAATTAAGGCTGAGAACTTGAATTTTAGTCAGTAATGGGAAAGATAAGAGTTTGGGTAAGTCTATGTGATTCTAAAACCCGTTCCCTTTTTGCCACATCATTCCTGAGTTCTAGGAAGGCTGAGTCAGCCTCTATTTCCTGAACATTGGTCACGTTTTTTATAATCTCTAGATGACCTTGGAGAGGTCATCTTACAAGGTAATCTGTGTTATTCAAATTTACAGGCCTGTTCCTGCCTTAAGGCCTTTGTTCTAGGGTATTTCCTCCACTTGAAACATTCTTCCCCCAGATAGTCCAAGAAAAGGAACACATGTCAGATAGGTAATAAGGGGATCTGATCACCTAGAGTCTTATAGGCCATTTTAGGACATTGGCTTTTTCTGTAAAAGAAATGGGAGACATTGCAGTATATTGTGCAGAGGAGTGACCTCATCTGATTTTGATTTTTAAAGGATCATTCTGAGTGCTATGTTGAAAAAGGCTTTTTAGGGATTATTATAGTAATCAGAGGAAAGATTAGTGGTGACCAAGATGATAGCAATGGAAGTGATGGGAAGTGGTTGGCTTCTGGATTTATATATGTATGTGTTAAAATTTTTAATGTTTTATTATGGAAAATGTCAAATACATACAGAAGTAGGGAGATAAGTTTAATGTTCCTACTAGGTACCCAGTGGACCTGTGAGGTGTCAGCATGTCAGATAGGTAGGTAATAAGGGGATTGTTTTAAACAGCTGCAACAATTGTCAACTGTGACCAACCTCATTTCTTCTGTACTACTCTCCACTACCTCCCTATCCTAGATTGGGAAGGAAGCAGTTTGAAGGGAACCCCAAATGCCATATTCCATGTGTAAATCTTCAGCTTTTCCCACCCAGCTGCTCCTGTGACAACCGCTCCGGGTATTCTGCAGTTTACCCCGCGGGTCTTGCTTGCTCACAGCTTCTCGTACTCATGGTTTTTACTTACTGTCTGCCCTCTTTGTCCTCTTGAAACCTTTTTCCTTCTACCAATTATTGTGTATCTCTGAAATTCATTCTAGGTTCTGTTTGCTGTTGTTCGTTCTGCACAGAGTTCATAAACTGGCCAGACTGTGTTAGAGAGGCTGCTGTTGGGTCAGACGCCCTCTCTTGGTCCTTTCAGTTGGCACGATATCAAGGTCAGTTTCCCAGAGAGGTTATAACAATGGCAGTCACTTAGCAAACAATACGCTGCTCTCTAGTACTAATAAATAGTGGAGATTTAGTGCTAAGAAAGGATGTAAATTATTCAAAGAAAAGTGAGCCTGCAATAAGGCTAGAAATAGATAAGTGCCTAACCACTTAATTGCCATTATTTTACAGTCTGATCTGACTCCTTTGGAGTGCTATTCTTGGGTGCCACGAAGGAATTAAGGGTTTTTGGTTGTTTTTTTTTTTTTAAGATATATTTCTTTGTATTAGGCTGAGTAATAGCATAGATGATAATGTACTAAGAGTCAAGACCTACATTTAATTCCTGTGTTCCTTATGGACTCTCTGCAACATTAGACAAGCAAATAAACCTCTCCATACTATAGATTTTCCACTGTCAGATGAAATTAACACCTGCCCTTTTCCTACTTCACATATGTAGACAAGATCCGAGAGGTAGAAGCACTTTGAACCTTCATTTCTAGAAAGTGTGTGAAAAATCTAAGTAGTTACTGTTTTCAATGTGAAGATTTTAATACAGTTATAAAATGAACAGTGGATTTAAGTTCTTGTTTTTGTAAAAGATTATATTCTTCAATCTGTTCGTCTTCAACATGTACACAAACATTTTTCTTTCTACATTGTAATGTATCTGCCATGTCTATATACAACTTAGAACCGTACCTGGAACTTTGTAAGAACTATATAAATGTTAGCTATTACCTTCATCAATGTGAAAAATAGTCAAAACAAAAATCCATAGAGCCAAATGCTTAAAAAATTTACCACCTCTGCGCCCTGTATACACACCGACCTAAAATGCAATTGGTTGAAATACATAAAGTAGTATATTATGTGAGTATATGAGTGAAGGAAAACTTTGGGGGCCCTGAAAACCTGTAAGTGTATGTGTTTATGAATAAAAGGGGAGGGGTGACACTTGAAGATGACACTTTTGGTGCCTGATAGCCCACTTGTTCTCAAAGACTGGTTAGTGTACCTGCTGCATCAGAATCACTTGGGAGTTCTCTAAAATCCCTGGTTCTGTTTTCAGAGATTCTGATCTAACAGGATAATGGTAGGGATTAAGCATGCAAACACTTCTTAAGTTTCTTAGATGATCCTGCTGCTTACCCAGGTCTGGGAATCACTGGCAATGTAGAAAAATAAAATGCACTTTGCCTTAGCACATCATTTGTTTCCTGTCGTTTTGTTCAGAGTGGTATGTATGTATGAAGAAATACACAAATCCACAGCCAGAGAAGAAGATGGAGGATCTCTATTAAAATCAAAATAGTGATTATCTCTGGCTTATGGGTTTATGGAAATATTTATTTTGCATTTGTTTTTCTTAGTTCTAAACTTTCTGGTTAAATATGTATTATTTTTATAATAAATGTTGCTAAGGGAAATATTTACAACCAGCACAAGATTATAAAGACCCCCATGCAATATATGTCTTTAATTTACCAAATGTGGGGAAAAACCCAAAACAGTCTATTAATGAATATGTCTTTTTTTTTTTTTTAAGAAAGACTACTTTTAAAGCAATGTGGGAACAATATTTATTCATATGTTTTTTAAAATGTCACATTCTTTTAGAACACCAGTAAATACATCTTAGAAAATGTAAGACAAGTTAAATCCTAATTAGCTTTTACATGTTTTTCTTTGGTGAGACTGGAAATATAAGCCATTGACCAATGCTTATAAAAGATCTAATCAATCAGCAACTTAAACCAGATGAGGAGAGGAAAGCATTTCTGGTTCCATATAGATTTTCCATCTAATCTGTGTTCTGGGAAATGCTCCAGGAACAGTGCTCATTCCTTTTTGAAAATCCTCTTGGCTTCCACACCTTCATAAGTGTAAGTCTGAAAGGTGTTCATAAACATAGAAGAATTTGACATTAAGATTAGAGGCTCAATTAAGAAAAATATTAGTAGTATTTAGCTTCAAAATGTATTTTTTTTCTTGTACTTGATAGTCACATTTTATACAGATAGAGGAGACATTCATTTAAAAATATGTTTTGGTTTGTAGTCACATTTTCAGTTAAAATAGGCTCAATGTGTTGATGTATGTAAGTTCTCTTCAAATAGGCATCAGAAAATACCTATATTTTAAAACTCAGAAAGATTTATGAGAAAAGTAATAGTCTGTTTATTGATGATTTTACTCAGCAACCCCCCAGATAAAAATCACTGCTATGTAATTATTTTTGTCTTTGGAAAATAACTCACCTGGACCATCTCGCCACCTATAATTTCTCGGACAGTATTTAGTTCATTTCCATTGTCCAACCGTTTAAATTTTCCGACAAGTTTATCTCCCTCCAGGGCCCACGCCCCCTGTATAAGATTTCAAAATAATAATAAAAAAACCATTTTTAAGGGTCTTACACGTGTCAGGCACTGTTCAGAGGCCTACAGATCTACTTCTTCAAACTTCACTGTAACCCTATGAAGTAGATATGTTTATCTCCGTTGCACAGATGAAAAAACTGAAATACAGTAATTAAAGTCACAAAGCCAAGCTTGCACCTAGATTACCGGGGCTCTAGAGTACAGGCTGGTAACCATCTGGCTCTGTAGTTTCATGCCGAATTGTAAGGCAGATAATCGGGACTTCTCTTTACTAAGTCTTTCACATTAAAAAGAGTGTTCTAAGTTTAATCATGGTTCATATTAGTTTAACAGAGAAGTTAACAAGCTTGTACTTGTTTTAACTTATGTAATTGTGGTAACAGATGAAACAGCCATAATTGATAAAATAGTTGACAGCTTAATTGTCATTGCAAACATGTTTAATTTAACCTGAAAAGTTCTAAGTGGAAACATTTTTTTAAAAATCAGTTGAAAAATGTGACCCTGTTTTATATCTTAAAATTTTAGATCTTAAATAGTAAAATGAATTCCCAGTGACCTACATTGTAACATTGGACCTTTCTATTTGGTCACACATTCATTCACTAATTTATTCACTTATTTTATCATTTCAATTACACGTCTATTTTAGTTAAGTTAGATAGCTCTAGAAGCTTTTATTGCTGTCAGATATGTTGAAAACACTGACATTTTCTTTATGAATAGGTGTATACTCAGTCATTCAAAGGATATTTTTCTAATTGTTGTTTAATCCAGGTTCTTTAATAGATAACATATGAAAATCAAAACATTTTTAAATACTCTGCTAACTTGTATGATGTTTAATATGGATAAACTCCACTGACTGCTTCAGTAAATGAAGGAGACCTACATTCATTAACCGATCCAGTGGAAGAAAACAGAGATTATTTTTGCAGTATGTAGAAAAATCAGGAATGCTTTGCTTATAAAAAATTTCTTACACTGAGTTCAGTTCCATCTGCGAGGCTGTAATTAAAAGTGACACCAAGCTCAAAAATAATTTCAATGCTTCGAAAAGTGCTTGATTCTTTGACTGTGAATTTATTTCCTTCTTGTGTAATTATCAGTTTCAAATTATCATGAGCTGCAAGCTTCCTTTTCACCACATTAATACCTGCAAAGACAAAGAGAATGGAGGAAATAAAGTCAAAATGCCATGGAAAGTGCTACTTTTCCAAGTTCTGTTTTAACTAGTTAATTAACCAGTTAATATTTTGTGGGTGAAGAGGAATACCTGATCATATTGCCTTTGCGCAAGAGCATTCAGATTGCTTCTGTAGAAAAAGTTCAAGCTCAATCATATTAAACTATTTTTCTAAAACTGAAAAAAATTAAATGAAGCATAGAATTGTAGAATCTTTGAGTAATTTTTAAAAAAATTATAAATATTTTTGTTTCAATGTTAAGTAAGTCAAATTCCAGGGATATCAAATGAAGGATTAAGAAAGTACATTTATATATTTATAAGGATATATACTACTTTAATTCCACATGTATGGTACACTTTCTTTTTTAATGTCCCTTTGTTTTCCATGGCTTTAAAATTTTGAATTTCATAATTCTCTTTGCTTTTTGTGGTGTTTCTATCATAGAAATGAGAAAATTAGCAAATATTACGGTCAAATTCATTATTATAAGAATCTACAAATTCCATAAATGTGAACTTGGAATTCCTAAACTACAGGATATAATTGATGCAGATTTTTATTTTTAGGGAATGACAAATCTTTTTGCCCAAAGTGTTCAGTGTATGGGCTGCCAGAGTAGTGGTGTAGATATTAAAATCTGTTAAATTAAAACTTTTGTAGAAACTACATGCTGTCATGAGATCATTCCAAAAGCTCTGCAAGTCAGAGGAAGAGAATTAAGTCTCATTTGTTTTCATTGCTCTATTATATGGCCTTTGCTTTTCCATCCCCTAGAATTTAATATTTTAAAGTATGAAAGTTATCACTATGCTCTGCCATATTTTACTTTCTAAACAAACAAAAAACTATTCAATTTTCAGTCACCAGTTAACATAAATGAAACATATCTGGATGTTTTTTGTGTTTTAGAGAATAGTGCCCAAGAATCTTTTCTTCCACTGGTGAGAGTGTATTCTTTCTAATGTAAGAAGTGAGAATGTGATTTTCCCTACTCTGAACCAGCACCGATTCTTGATCCTCACCAGCACAACAGGTGCCATTGCCTAAGACTTGAGGTTTAGAAGGAGTTAAAGATGTCTGTGAAAAACAGAAGAACAAGCTGTTAAAGTATTAAGCACTTACCCATTTTTTCCATGAACTTTTCATAGTTCTCATTTCTGTCTACCTTCCAAGTACCATCAAACGCCATGGTCTCTGGTTAATTCAGCCTCTGAGCAATCAGAGATTCAGGTCCATCCTTAGGAGAGAATTTATTATATTTCTTATCTTAGAACCAGCTTCATATTGTGATGTGGAAGTTTAAAGTTCAAGAGGCCACTTGACTTCATTAATGCCAAACCTTCTAGTTTCTATAAATTTCTTAGCTCCCCTTCTGAAATTCAACTGCAATAAACATGATAAGCATATGTATTCTATCTTAAACTATGACTTGCAGGTACATTTATTTCAAGAGTTAGAATGCATACTGTATGAAGATAGTTTTTTTGTTTGCAAGTTCAAAGTGCACACTTTGTTGGAAGTAGCATAATTTAGAGCATATATCAAATGGGTTTTGGAAAATGAGACTATTAATGACCTATCCCATTTTTATAATAGCAATTACCTTGTAAGTAATGTAAGACTTCATGATCAAATACAGCTGAAAGTTGATGTTAATAGGATATGGAGACTGGAAGTTTATTTATTTTTCTAATATGTCCTTTTGCATTGTGTTTTTGGGTTTCCAGGACTTTGGGTAAATATCGTGGCACCTGGTACAGGGCATGACACACAGTAGGGACCCATTACATTTTTGTTTTGGTCTTAAATGCTGGTAGGCCACTGAGAAAAATTTCAAGAGGTAGAAACATGGATGGATGTCATGAAAACTCCCATAAGTGAAAGAATCTTTAGACATCTGCCATGTGCAGAAAAAACAAAAGCCAGATGTCAGCTATGCCATTAACTAAAACCATTCCTGTGTTTACTTTCCCCATACTCAAACCACTATATTTGGTTAAGAAAATCCTTGATATTTGGTTAAGAAAATCTTTGATTTTCTACTGTCTGTTAGAAAGTCACTGAAAGTGTGTTTATTTAGGTAGTTTTTGACACGTACTAGTGATTAACTTGGGACCAGATAGGACTTGGATTCGCCTGTTAAGATCAGCATAATGCTTTAGCTCCCTTTGGAAATACAGCTTGCCTCTCTGTGATCTCGCAGCGACTGAAATAAAAGTGCCTGACTCCGGAAGGTGGGGAGGAAGAAACTAGAATGGCTTCTTACCATTGTTCACCTAACACTGGCCTTTATCTCATGGCTACCTTGAGCTTCCCAGGAAGAGCAGAATAAGATTAGATGAGGGCAAATAGCACTGGGACTCATGCAGACCTGCTAACAAATGGCCATGTTAAACTTTCATCTTCCATTTGTCAGTAGCAGTAACCTAATTTAAAATCAGTTAGGAATCCCTGTTATCTCTATAGTGTGGAATCATTGACATTTAAAAAAATGATTAGATTGGGACTTCTCTGGAAGTCCAGTGGTTAAGACTTTGCCTTCCAATGCAGGGGGTGCAAGTTCGATTCCTGGTCAGGGAGCTAAGATCCCACATGCTTCATGGCCCAAAAAAGCAAAATATTAAACAGAAGCAATATTTAAAAAAACATGATTAGATTGAATTTTTAACATCACACATTTTTCTGCAGCTTCCAAACTCTGTTATCTCCCATTTCTTACCGCTTACCCAGACCCCCATCTAGAAAAGGTCATACAGAACCAATGGCCAGTTTCCCTTTACAGACTTCTCATACTGATGATACAGTTGGGCCAGTCAGCTGAGGGCTGACTCAGTCCTTTATTTTCTTCTTTGATAATACTAGAAGATTTAGGGTCCTGCTCCTGCAGCTTGGGAAACTGGGTGGGTTAGATGTGCTTGGTTGGGGGTGGGGGACAGGTGGTAATGATGCTATAGAGGTAGAGTTGTACTCTCTATATGAGAGTTGTACTCTCTATATGGACTCCACAGTCCACGTCAGCCACTGAGTTGTGTGGAAGTAGTAGAAATCAGCAGAAGCTCCTGTTCATCCCTGTCCCATTCCTCCAAGTACAAATCACATTCCTTAACGTGGTTTCTCATGCCCCTTCTTATATCTTGGGTCTCCTGTCATTCCTTACTGTGTACTCGGAGATTTAGTATATCGAACTTCTTGCAGTCCTCAGTCTTGTGAATGTGCCTGCTTTCTGTTGCTTCAGGTCACAACTTGGTCACTGCGTGCTCCAGGAAACATGTCCTGAACCACAGAGACTGGGTCAGGTGAGTCCACGTCTCTCAAGTGCAGTGACCTTCCAAGAGCCTCAACATAGCTCATAAGAGACAAAAGGAGTTGACGCCTGACCATCATTTGTATCATCATGAAGTACAGAGAGCGATATCATGATGAGGGATCGTATGATGCTTCAGGCTCACTTACAAGGAATGGCTTTCTAGAGATCACAGAAACCCTTTTAGCCTGTTGTAAAGCTGAAAGGAAAGTTTTTCTATTTTTAAAAATATATATCACTTATGGGAAATAGCATTTTCAGAATTTCTGAACCCTGCTTTTCAGTGCCAAGTTATTTAACTTTTTCAAGTCAGAGAAAGGTAGTGGTCTCTCTGAGGGCCCTGTAAGAGGACTTGAGGGACAGATGTAAGGAGCAAGAGTAAAGTCTTAAGGCTACTGTCCAGTCCCTAGCAGTGAATGGGGAACGAGGGAGAATTCTGAAGTTTGCCTACAGAGTTTGCTTCATTCTGTTTTAACCATAAGCCTCTAAACTTTAGAAATACTAAGACCTTTTAAATTATGTTTTAGGATTTTGTGCATGATATTGCTGGCTCATTTTCTTCCAAAGAAGGCTATAGAGTTACAGCAGTGTACAAGGACGTATCTACCAAATAATGGTGAGTGCACCCTGCTAATTGTCATTAACAACAAGGCAGCCATTTTTAAAAATTTTAATTGGAGGCTAATTACTTTACAGTATTGTGGTGGTTTTGCTATACATTGACATGAATCAGCCATAGGTGTACATGCATTCCCCATCCTGAATCCCCCTCCCACCTCCCTCCCCATCCCATCCCTCTGGGTCATCCCAGTGCACCAGCCCTGAGCACCCTGTATCATGCATCGAACCTGGACTGGAGATCTGTTTCACATATGGTAATATACATGTTTCAGTGGTATTCTCTCAAACCATCCCACCCTCGCCTTCTCCCAGAGTCCAAAAGACTGTTCTTTACATCTGTGTCTCTTTTGCTGTCTCGCATACAAGGTCATCGTTACCATCTTTCTAAATTCCACATATATGTGTTAGTATACTGTATTGGTGTTTTTCTTTCTGACTTACTTTGCTATGTAAAATAGGCTCCAGTTTCATACACCTCATTAGAACTGATTCAAATGCTGATTCTTTTTAATAGCTGAGTAATATTCCATTGTGAATATGTACCACAGCTTTCTTATCCATTCATCTGCCAATGGACATCTAGGTTGCTTCCATGTCCTGACTATTATAAACAGTGCTGCGATGAACATTGGGGTACACGTGTCTCTTTCAATTCTGGTTTCCTCAGTGTGAATGCCCAGCAGTGGGATTGCTGGGTCATAAGGCAGTTCTGTTTTCAGTTTTTTAAGGAATCTCCACACTGTTCTCCATAGTGGCTGTACTAGTTTGCATTCCCACCAACAGTGTAAGAGGGTTCCTTTTTCTCTGCACCCTCTCCAGCATTTATTGTTTATAGACTTTTTGATAGCAGCCATTCTGACCGACATGAGACGGTACCTCATTGTGGTTTTGATTTGCATTTCTCTGATAATGAGTGATGTTGAGCATCTTTTCATGTGTTTGTTAGCAAGGCAGCCATTTTATAGGATCCACATGTGTTGGTTGAATGATGTTGCATGAAGGATTTATGACTGCGTCTTCTGCCTTATCATTACCTTTTTTTTTATATTTATGTATCTGGCTGTGCCGGGTCTTCATTGCAGCATGCTGGATCATTGGTTGTGGCACTCGAGGTCTTTAGTTGTGGTGTGTGGGATCTAGTTCCCTGACCAGGGATCAAACCCAGGGTCCCTGCATTGGGAGCATGAAATCTTAACCCCTGGACCATCAGGGAAGTCTCTGCCTTATCTTTTTTAATCTGGGTCTGTTCACCCAAATAATGAGTCTCCCTCCAGCAGTTTGAGTGAGAGGTTGCTCATTTCCTATGCCACTCATACCACAGTCACAGGAAGATGGGTTTGCATTATCTTAGCTCCCCATTCCCACATCTATTATGTTTCGACATTTTTTTTTCTTTTTTAGTTCTACCAGTTTATTGCTACCAACCCATCTCCCTCTACCCTCATGCATGTGTGCTCAGGCATGTAACCCCATGGACTACAGCCTGTCAGGCTCCTCTGTCCATGACTTATCCAGGCAAGAAGAGTGGAGTGGGTTGCCATTTCCTTCTCCTTTAAGGAAATCTTTTCCTTTGAGGCCATTTCCATTTGGCTGTCAGCTTCTAGCCTACTTCATCATCATTATCTACCATCTAATCCATCTATCGTTATCTACTGTCTGTCCCCGTTTATCATTGTTATCTACCATCTATCATGGAGATTCATGGCACTGGGCTCACCATCTTCTTATTGTCCCGCTGTGTCTTGCCATCATCCTGGGTGAGCTCAAAGTCCATGTGGATAAGACACTTGTCACTCTGGCCTCACAGTGCTTTAATCTCCTAATCTCTAATAACCTTTTGCTTTGCTACACTTTATCCTACACCCAGGGCTACAACCTGTGATTTGTCACTACTAGAGATTTTCCTCCTGTGAAATTCAACATGCCACAATGTGTTCACAGATTTTCATCTGATCGGCTCCTTCATTTTCCTCATACCATCAGTTCTCAGCTTGACGAGAACCTCAGTCAGTTATTTCCTCTATTTCCCTCAAAGTTTGGAGCCCCCTCCTGGTTTGTTTACATTCTCTATCCAATCGATACATGTTGCCAATAAAATACTTCCTTTGCTGTCCCAAGTGCTATTACACATGCATGGTCTCTAGTTTCAGAGGAATCATGCCCTGCCTGGCAAGACTTTTGTATACCCCAAAATAAAAAATAAAACAGCAAGCCATAATCCTCTCAATTTATGTGTTCTTATTTTCAGTATTACCTGTTACTACTTTATTTACTTCTATAAATTCTTCACCCACCTATTCATTCAATATATATTTGAATTCTCATTATGACCAAGGCGCTGGGCTAAATTACAGAGATAGAATGATGAACACATACACTTTCTGTCAAGAGAAAGCATAGCTTGAAATTAGAATAATTTGGTACCTGCAAAGATTTTTTTTCCTATCTGTATGTCTTCATTTTATATTTATTTGGCTGAGGTGGTATCTTTTCTCCTTCACATTATGATAATCGAGTTTCTCTCATCTTAAGAAATGAAAACAAATCTCCCTGGATTCTATTGGCATTTCTATAACCTGCTCCATCTTTTTCCTTCCCCCTCATAGCCAGTCTTCTTGGAAAAGTGATCTGTGCCATCTCCATATTCTTACCTTCAATTAGAGCCTCAGTCTACTGCAGTGCAGCTTTCATATCCACCCCTCCACCAAAACTACTCACTAAGCTCGTTGATGAGTTATTTTGCTGCCAAATCCAATACACTTGCCTTGGCCCTTATTTTATGTCATTATAGCATTCTAGACCATGGACTCCTCCCTTTTTGAAATTTCTCCTTTTCTTCTCTTGACTTTATTCTTTCTTCATATTCCTCTTCTCTAAATGTCCTTTTCAGGCTCTTTCATGGGCAACTCTTCCTCAACCAACATTTTATATTTTGAAGTTGCATCTTAGGATCTCTTTGTTTTTGCCATTCCCATGTCTTCAGTTTCCATCTGTGGGATTAAAATTTTAAGATACAGCCCAGATCTGTCTCCTACCAGGTACCTATTCCTTACCAAGTTGCTCTGTTTGCAAGTTCAATTGGTGCCTCAGACCCCACAAGCTGGAAAGAACCTTAACATTCCACTCAGCCTTGTTCTCTCTTGCAGGTCCTGTATCAGTGAATGGTGCCATCATCCTTGGAATCATTCTAAAGCTCTTCCTCTCCTTTATCCTTGGCTTTCCATTTTCTCAACAAATCAATACAGTTTTAACTCCTTAACATCACTTAAATATGTTTTCCCTTCCTTTTTATTCCCAGATAATTACCATTTTCCACCTAGATAACTGCAATACTCTCCTAAATGATTTTCCCCTCTCTGGTCTTCCAGAATCTAATTTGTGCAGAGAATATCTTTATGAAATGCAAATTTGACTGCGTCTTGTCCTTCCCTGTTAACATTCAGTGATACCCTATTGCTGCCAGCATAAAGTCCAAATTCCTTACCTCTCCCGCACCCCCTTTTACTCTTCCTTCACAGGGTGCTGTCAGCCATCGCGTCTCTCTTTGCATACCTTCTTTCCTCTGCTGGGAAACCGCACCCCTCACACCATGCCCGTCCTGCCTGACATGCACTCAGCCTTTGGGAGCCGGCTCAGCGCTGCCACCTCTTCAACAGGCCTGCTTGCTTTCTCTGTGCCTGGGCTAACTTTTCTTCATATCAGTATCATCCTAACTCTTTGATTTTACATTTATTGTATTGATTGTAATACTCTGAGAACCTGTTTCTTCTACTCTTCTACTTTCCCATTTGACATCACCATCATCTTCATTACCTCCACCATAGTTTGGCCCCAGGTAAATAGCAGGGAGGGAACATAGCTCCATCCATCAAGAGAAAATTGGATTAAAGATTTACTGAGCACAGCCCCGCCCACCAGAACAGGACCCAGTTTCCCCCTCAGTCAGTCTCTCCCACCAGAAACCTTCCATAAGCCTCTTATCCTTTTCCATCAGAGGGCAGACAGACTGAAAAAAACAATCACAGGAAACTAACCAATCTGATCACATGGACCACAGCCTTGTCTAACTCAATGAAACTACAAGCCATGCCCTGTAGGGCCACCCAAGACTGACAGGTCATGGTGGAGAGTTCTGACAAAACATGGTCCACTAGAGAAGGGAATGGCAAACCACTTCAGTATTCTTGCCTTGAGAACCGCATGAACAGTATGAAAAGGCAAAAAGATAGGATACTGAAAGAGAAACTCCCCAGGTCAGTAGGGGCCCAATATGCTACTAGAGATCAGTGGAGAAATAACTCCAGAAAGAATGAAGAGACAGGGCCAAAGCAACAACACCACCTAGTTGTGGATGTGACTGGTGATGGAAGCAAGGTCTGGTGCTGTAAAGAGCACTACTGCATAGGAACCTGGAATGTCAGGTCCATGAATCAAGGCAAATTGGAAGTGGTCAAACAGGAGAAGGCAATGGCAGCCCACTCCAGTACTCGTGCCTGGAAAATCCCATGGACGGAGGAGCCTGGTAGGCTGCAGTCCATGGGGTTGCTAAGAGTCGGACACGACTGAGTGACTTCACTTTGAATTTTTACTTTCATGCATTGGAGGAGGAAATGGCAACCCACTCCACTGTTCTTGCCTGGAGAATCCCATGCACAGAGGAGCCTGGTGGGCTGCCGTCTTTGGGGTCGCACAGAGTTGGACAAAACTGAAGCGACTTAGCAGTAGCAGCAGTAGCAAACAGGAGATGGCAATAGTGAACGTTGACATTTTAGGAATTAATGAACTAAAATGGACTGGAATGGGTGAATTTAACAGAGATAACCATGATATCTATTACTGCGGGCAAGAATCCTTTAGAAGAAATAGAGTAGCCATCATAGTCAACAAAAGAGTCCAAAAAGTAGTACTTGGATGCAATCTCAAGAACGACAGAATGATCTCTGTTCGTTTTCTAGGCAAACCATTAAATATCACAGTAATCCAAGTCTATGCCTGACCAGTAATGCTGAAAAGCTGAAGTTGAATGGTTCTTTGAAGACCTACCAGAACTTCTAGAACTAATACCCAATAAAGATGTCCTTTTCACTATAGGGTACTGGAATGCAAAAGTAGGAACACATAAAATACCTGGAGTAGCAGGCAAATTTGGCCTTAGAGTAGAGAATGAAGCAGGGCAAAGGCTAATACAGTTTTGCCAAGAGAAGGTACTGGTCATAGCAAACACCCTCTTCCAACAACACAAGAGAAGACTCTACCCATGAACATCACCAGATGATCAATACCGAAATCACATTGATTACATTTTTTTCAGCCAAAGATGGAGAAGCTCTATACAGTCAACAAAAACAACACCAGGAGCTGACTGTGGCTCAAATCAGTTCAGTTAGTTCAATCGCTCAGTTGTTTCCGACTCTTTGTGATGCCATGGACTGCAGTATGCCAGGCCTCCTTGCCCATCACCAGCTCCCAGAGTTTACCCAAATTCATGTCCATTGAGTCAGTGATGCCATCTAACCATCTCATCCTTTGTCATCCCCTTCTCCTCCTGCCTTCAATTGTTCCCAGCATCAAGGTCTTTTCAGATATGTCAGCTCTTCGCATCAGGTGGCCAAAGTATTGGAGTTTCATCTTCAACATCAGTCCTTCCATGAACACCCAGGACTGATCTCCTTTAGGATGGACTGGTTGGATCTCCTTGCAGTCCAAGGGACTCTCAAAAATCTTCTCCAACAGCACAGTTCAAAAGCATCAATTTTTCAGCTCTCAGCTTTCTTTATAGGCCAACTCTTACACCCATACATAACTACTAAAAAACCATAGCCTTGACTAGATGGACCTTTGTTGGCAAAGTAATGTCTCCTTAATATGCTGTCTGGGTTGGTCATAACTTTCCTTCGAAGGAGTAAGCATCTTTTGATTTCAAGGCTGCAGTCACCATCTGCACTGATTTTGGAACCCCCAAAAATAAAGTCAGCCACTGTTTCCACTGTTTCCCCATCTATTTGCTATAAACTGATGGGACCAGATGCCATGATGTTAGTTTTCTGAATGTTGAGTTTTAAGCCAGCTTTTTCACTCTTCTCTTTCACTTTCATCAAGAGGCTCTTTCATTCCTCTTCACTTTCTGCCATAAGGGTGTTGTCATCTGCATATCTGAGGTTATTGATATTTCTCCTGGCAATCTTGATTCCAGCTTGTGCTTCATCCAGCCCAGCATTTCTCATGATGTACTCAAGTGAAATAAGCAGGATGACAATATACAGCCTTGACGTACTCCTTTTTCTATTTGGAACCAGTCTGTTCCATGTCCAGTTCTAACTGTTGCTTCCTGACTTGCATACATATTTCTCAAGAGGCAGGTCAGGTGGTCTGGTATTCCCATCTCTTTCAGAATTTTCCACAGTATATTGGGATCCACACAGTCAGAGGCTTTGGCATAGTCAATAAAGCAGAAATAGATGTGTTTCTGGAACTCTCTTGCTTTTTTGATGATCCAGTGGATGTTGGCAATTTGATCTCTGGTTCCTCTGCCTTTTCTAAAACTAGCTTGAACATCTGGAAGTTAACGGTTCACATACTTCTGAAGCCTAGCTTGGAGAATTTTGAGCATACTTTACTAGTGTGTGAGATTAGTGCAATTGTGTGGTAGTTTGAGCATTTTTTGGCATTGCCTTTCTTTGGGATTGAAATGATCCTGTGATCACTGCTGAGTTTTCCAAATTTGCTGCCATATTGGGTGCAGCACTTTCACAGCATCATCTTTCAGGATTTGAAATAGCTCAATTGGAATTCCATCACCTCCACTAGCTTTGTTTGTAGTGATGCTTCCTAAGGCCCACCTGACTTCACATTCCAGGATGTCTGACTCTAGGTGAGTGATCACACCATCGTGATTATCTGGGTCATGAATATCTTTTTTGTACAGTTCTTCTGTGTATTCTTGCCACCTCTTCTTAATATCTTCTGCTTCTGTTAGGTCTGTACCATTTCTGTCCTTTATCGAGCCCATTTTTGCATGAAATGTTCCCTTGGTATCTCTGATTTTCTTGAAGACATCTCTAGTCTTTCCCATTCTATTGTTTTCCTCTGTTTGCACTGATCACTTAGGAAGGCTTTCTTATCTCTCTTTGCTATTCTTTGGAGCTCTGCATTCAAATGGGTATGCTGCTGCTGCTAAGTCACTTCAATCGTATCCGACTCTGTGCGACCCCATAGACGGCAGCCCACCAGGCGCCCCCTCTCCCCGTCCCTGGGATTCTCCAGGCAAGGACACTGGAGTGGGTTGCCATTTCCTCCTCCAATCAAATGGGTATATCTTTCCTTTTCTCCTTTGTTTTTCGCTTCTCTTCTTTTCACAGCTATTTGTAAGGCCTCCTCAGACAGCCATTTTTCATTTGTTTTTCTTGGGGATTGTCTTGCCCCCTGTCTCCTGTACAATGTCACAAACTTCCGTCCATAGTTTATCAGGCACTCTGTCTATGAGATCTAGTCCTTTAAATCTATTTCTCACTTCCACCATATAATCATTGCTCAGATGACCTAAGTCAAATTCCTCATGATTATACAGTAGAAGTGAGAAATAGATTCAAGGGATTAGATATGATAGACAGAGTGCCTGAAGAACTATGGATGGAAGTTCGTGACATTGTACAGAAGGCAGGAATCAAGGCCATTCCCAAGAGAAAGAAAGCAAAAAGGCAAAAGGGGTGTCTGAGGAGCCCTCAGACAAGGGCTGACAAAGAAGAGAAAGGAAAGGCAAGGGAGAAAAGGAAAGATGTACTCATTTGAGTGCAGGGTTCCAAAGAATAGCAAGGAGAGATAAGAAAGCCTTCTTGGTGATCAGTGCAAAGACATAGAGGAAAACAACAGAATGGGAAAGACTAGAAAATTAGAGATACCAAGAAAATAAGAGATACCAAGGGAACATTTCATGCAAAGGTGGGCACAATAAAGGACAGATATGGTATGGACTTAACAGAAGCAGAAGCCATTAAGAAGAGGTGGCAAGAATACACAGAAGAAACGTAACAAAAAAGATCTTCATGACCCAGATAATCACGATGGTGTGATCACTCACCTAGAGCCAGACATCCTGGAATGTGAAATCAAGTGGGCCTTACGCATCACTACATACAAAGCTAGTGGAGGTGATGGATTTCCAGTTGAGCTCTTTCAAATACTAAAAGATGATCCTGTGAAACTGCTGCACTCAATATGCCAGCAAGTTTTGAAAACTTGGCAGTGATCACAGAAAGGCAAGGCCAAAGAATGCTCAAACTACTGCACAGTTGCCCTCATCTCACATACTAACAAAGTAATGCTCAAAATTCTCCAAGCCAGGCTTCAGCAGTATGTGAACTGTGAACTTTCAGATGTCCAAGCTAGTTTTAGAAAAGGCGGAGGAACCAGAGATCAAATTGCCCACATCCGCTGGATCATCAAAAAGCAAGAGAGTTCCAGAAAAACATTTACTTCTGCTTTATTGACTATACCAAAGCCTTTGACTGTGTGAATCACAAAAAACTGTGGAAAATTCTGAAAGAGATGGGAATACCAGACCACCTGACCTGTCTCTTGAGATATCTGAATGCAAGTCAGGAAGCAACAGTTAGAAGTGTACATGGAACAATAGACTGGTTCCAAATAGGGAAAGGAGTATGTCAAGGCAGTATATTTTCACCCTAGCTTGGAGAATTTTGAGGATTACTTTACTACGTGTGAGATGAGTGCAATTGTTCGGTAGTTTGAGCATTCTTTGGCATTGCCTTTCTTTGGGATTGGAATGAAAAGTGACATTTTCCAGTCCTATGGCCACTGCTGAGTTTTCCAAATTTGCTGACATATAGAGTGCAGCACTTTCACAGCAGCATCTTTCAGGATTTGAAATAGCTCAACTGGAATTCCATCACCCCCACTAGCTTTGTTTGTAGTAATGCTTCCTAAGTCCCACTTGACTTCACATTCCAGGATGTCTGGCTCTAGGTGAGTGATCACACCATCATGATTGTCTGGCTCGTGAAGATTTTTTGGGTACAGTTCTTCTGTGTATTCTTGCCACCTTTTCTTAATATCTTCTGCTTCTGTTGGGTCCCTACCATTTCTGTCCTTTATTGAGTCCATCTTTGCATGAAATGTTCCCTTGGTATCTTCAATTTTCTTGAAGAGATCTGTAGTCTTTCCCATTCTGTTGTTTTCCTCTGTTTCTTTGCATTGATCGCTAAGGAAGGCTTTCTTATCTCTCCTTGCTATTCTTTGGAACTCTGCATTCAGATGCTTATATCTTTCCTTTTCTCCTTTGCTTTTCACTTCTCTTCTTTTCACAGCTATTTGTAAGGCCTCCCCCAGACAGCCATTTTGCTTTTTTGCATTTCTTTTTCTTGGGAATGGTCTTGATTCCTGTCTCCTGTACAATGTCACAAAGTTCTGTCCATAGTTCATCATGAACTCTATGAGATCTAGTCCCTTAAATCTATTTCTCACTTCCACTGTATAGTCATAAGGGATTTGATTTAGGTCATACCTGAATGGTCTAGTGGTTTTCTCCACTTTCTTCAATTTAAGTCTGAATTTGGCATTAAGGATTTCATGATCTGAGCCACATTCAGCTCCCGGTCTTATTTTTACTGACTATATAGAGCTTCTCCATCTTTGGCTGCAAAGAATATAATCAATCTGATTTTGGTGTCAACCATCTGATGATGTCCATGTGTAGAGTCTTGTGTTGTTGGAAGAGGGTGTTTGCTTTGACCAGTGTGTTCTCTTGACTGAACTCTATTTTAGCCTTTGCCCTGCTTCATTCTGTACTCCAAGGCCAAATTTGCCTCTTACTCCAGGTGTTTCTTGACTTCTTTTGCATTCCAGTCCCCTATAGTGAAAACGACATCTTTTTTTGGGTGTTAGTTCTAGGAGGTCTTGTAGGTCTTCAAAGAACTGTTCCACTTCAGCTTCTTCAACATTACTAGTTGGGGCATAGACTTGAATTACCCTGATATTGAATGGTTTGCCTTGGAAACGAACAGAGATCATTCTGTTGTGTTTGAAATTGCATCCATGTACTGCATTTTGGACTCTTTTGTTGACTATGATGGCTACTCCATTTCTTCTAAGGGATTCCTGCCCACGGTAGTAGATATAATGGTCATCTGAGTTAAATTCACCCATTCCAGTCCATCTTAGTTTGCTGATTTCTAGAATGTCGACATTCACTCTTGTCATCTCCTGTTTGATCACTTCCAATTTGTCTTGATTCATGGATCTAACATTCCAGGTTCCTATGGAATATTGCTCTTTACAGCATCGAACCTTGCTTCTATCACCAGTCCCATCCACAATTGGGTGTTGTTTTTGCTTTGGCTCCATCCCTTCATTCTTTCTGGAGTTATTTCTCCACTGATCTCCAGTAGTATATTGGGCATCTACCGACCAGGGGCAGTTATATGCAGAGTACATCATGAGTAACGCTGGGCTGGAGGAAGCACCAGCTAGAATCAAGATTGCCAGGTGAAATATCAATAACCTCAGATAAGCATTTGACACCACCCTTATGGCAGAAAGTGAAGAGGAACTAAAGAGTGTCTTGATGAAAGTGAAAGAGCAGAGTGAAAAAGTTGGCTTAAAGCTCAATATGCAGAAAATGAAGATCATGGCATCCAGTCCCATCACTTCATGGCAAATAGATGGGGAAACAGTGGAAATAGTGGCTAACTTTATTTTTCTGGGCTCCAAAATCACTTCAGATGGTGACTGCAGCCATGAAGTTAAAAGACGCTTACTCCTTGGAAGGAAAGTTATGTCCAACCTGGACAGCATATTAAAAAGCAGAGACATTACTTTGCCAACAAAGGTCCGTCTAGTCAAGGTTATGGTTTTTCCAGTGGTCATGTATGGATGTGAGAGTTGGACTATAAAGAAAGCTGAGCGCCGAAGAATTGATGCTTTTGAACTGTGATGTTGGAGAAGACTCTTGAGAGTCCCTTGGACTGCCAGGAGATCCAACCAGTCCATCCTAAAGGAGATTGGTCCTGGGTGTTCATTGGAAGGACTGACGCTGCAGCTGAAACTCCAATACTTGGCCATCTGATGCGAAGAGCTGACTCATTTGAAAAGACTCTGATGCTGGGAGGGATTGGGGGCAGGAGGAGAAGGGGACGACAGAGGATGAGATGGCTGGATGGCATCACTGACTCAATGGACATGAGTTTGGGTAAACTCTGGGAGTTGGTGATGGACAGGGAGTCCTGGCATGCTGCGGTGCATGGGGTCGCAGAGTCGGACACAACTGAGCGACTGAACTGAGCTGAACTGCTCTGAACAGGTTGTTTCGTCATAAGCAGTATACCAGTGCCGTTTTTCTTAGACCTTTTATTGATGTGTAGTTGATTTACAGTACTGTGTTAACTTCAGGTGTACAGCATAGTGATGTCAGGTTTTTTTTCCTATTATAGCCATTATAGGTTATTATGAGATTTTGAACAGAATTCCCTATGATAGACAGTAAATCTTTGTTTTTTATTCATGTATAGTGTTAATTGCTCAGTTGTGTTTAACTCTTTGTGACCCAATGGACTGTAGCCCGCACGCCAGGCTCTTCTGTTCATGGAATTCTCCAGGGAAGAATACTGGAGTGGATAGCCATTCTGTTCTCCAAAGGATCTTCTTGACCCAGGTGTGGAACCCAGGTCTCCTGCATTTCAGGCAGACTCTTTACCATCTGAGCCAGCACGGACGCTATGTATACACTATACATGTACACTTGATGTTTCAGTTCAGTTCAGTTCAGTCGCTCAGTTGTGTCTGACTCTTTGTGACCCCATGAATCGCAGCAAGCCAGGCTTCCCTGTCCATCACCAACTCCTGGAGTTCACTCAGACTTAGGTCCATCAAGTCAGTGATACCATCCAGCCATCTCATCCTCTGTCATCCCCTTCTCCTCCTGCCCCCAATCCCTACCAGCATCAGAGTCTTTTCAAATGAGTCAACTCTTCACATGAGGTGGCCAAAGTATTGGAGTTTCAGCTTTAGCATCATTCCTTCCAGAGAAATCCCAGGGCTGATCTCCTTCAGAATGGACTGATTGGATCTCCTTGCAGTCCAAGGGACTCTCAAGAGTCTTCTCCAACACCACTGTTCAAAAGCATCAATTCTTCGGCACTCAGTTTTCTTCACAGCCCAACTCTCACATCCATACATGACTACAGGAAAAACCATAGCCTTGACTAGACGGATCTTTGTTGGCAAAGTAACGTCTCTGCTTTTGAATATGCTATCTAGGTTGGTCATAACTTTCCTTCCAAGGAGTAAGCGTCTTTTAATTTCATGGCTGCAGTCACCATCTGCAGGGATTTTGGAGCCCCCCAAAAATGAAGTCTGTCACTGTTTCCACTGTTTCCCCATCTATTTGCCATGAAGTGATGGGACCAGATGCCATGATCTTCGTTTTCTGAATTCTGAGTTTTAAGCCAACTTTTTCACTCTCCTCTTTCACTTTCATCAAGAGGCTCTTTAGTTCTTCTTCACCTTCTGCCATAGGGGTGGTGTCATCTGCATATCTGAGGTTATTGATATTTCTCCCGGCAATCTTGATTCCAGCTTGTGTAGTAGTTTGTTAATTCCGTCCTCCTGATTTGTCCCTCCCACTCTCCTCTCTCCACTTTGGTGACCATACATTTGTGTTCTGAGTTTGTTTGTTTTGTATAAAGACTCATTTGTATTGTTTTTTAGATTTACCTGTACCCGATACTATAAAATATTCATCTTTCTTTCTCTGACTTACTTCATTAAGTATAATTTTTCTGCCCATTTTTTGATTGGATTGTTTGTTTTCTCCATATTAAGTTGCATGGGCTGTTTGTGTATGTTAGATATTAACCCCTTGTCAGTCACATAATTTACATATATCCTTCCATTGCTCAGATTATTTTTTGTTTTGTTTATAGTTTCCTTTGCTGTGCAAAAGTTTTTAAATTTGAGGAAGGCCTCTATCTGTGAACTTCCCATTTAGATCTGCTTTTGTTTGCATCCTATAAATTTAGTAAGGTTGTGTTTTCATTTGTCTCAAGATATTTTCTGGTATCTTTGATTTTATCTTTGACCCATAGCTTTTGTAGTAGCATGTTATTTAGTCTGCATGTGTTCATTCTTTTCCTTTTTTTGGTCCCTGTGGTTGATTTCCAATTTCATGCTGTTGTTATCAAAAAAGATGTTTGAAGTAATTTCTGTTCCTTTACATTTGTTGAGGCTTATTTTGTGACCTACTGTGTGCTCTATCCCAGAGAAAGATCCATATGCACTTGAAAAGAATCTATTATTTTTGTTTTTGATTCTCTCTTTTTTTTTTTTTTTTTTTTGGATGTAGCATCCTCTGCTGCTGCTGCTGAGTCACTTCAGTCGTGTCCGACTCTGTGCGACCCCATAGACGGCAGCCCACCAGGCTCCCCCATCCCTGGGATTCTCCAGGTATCAATTAAGTCTTAGCTGATCTATTGTATCATTTAGGACCTCTGTTATATTGATTTTCTGTCTGGATGATCAGTCCACCCATGTCAGTGAGATGTCAAAGTCTCCTACTATTATTGTCCATTTCTCACTTTATGTCTGTTAGTATTTGTTTTACATATTTAGGTTCTCTTATATTGGGAGCACATGTGTTAATAAGTAAAATATTCTTTTCTTGTATAGATTTCTTTGTCATTATATAATAGAGTCTTTGTTTTTCTGTCTGGTCTTTGTCTTAAAGTCTATTTTGTCTTTATGATTACTGCTATACTCTCTTGTCCAGTTCCTCTCACTTTCAGTGTATGTGAGTGGTTTTCACCCTGAAGTGAGTCTCTTGTAGGCAGTATATTTGTCCCTCCTACTCTCTTCTCTCCCCTTTGGTGACCATACATTTGTGTTCTGTCTCTGAGTCTGTTTCTGTTTTGTATATAGACTCATTTGTATTGTTTTTGAGATTCCACCTGTACCTGATACCATATAATATTCATCTTTCTCTTGTTTTTTTATTTTTTATCCAGTCTGCCTCTCTATGTCTTTTGATCAGAGCATTTTGTTCATTGATAGTTCAAGTAATTATTTACAGGTATGTACTTACTGCCATTTTAATCATAGTTTTTCGTTCTCCTTTTTATTTTTCCTTTTGTACTTTGATGACTTTCTTTTGTAAAATGCTTAAATTTATTTCTTTTTGTTTTTTTGTGAATCTGTTATATGTTTTTGATTTGTGGTTACCATGAACTTCCAGTATGTTGACCTGTAATTATATCTACTTTCTTTAAGACATATAAGTTTAAACATGTTCTAAAAGATCAACATTTTTATACTCCCTCCACCACATTTTGTGACTTTAAAGTCCTGGTTTACATCTTCATGCTTATCCTGTTATTGTTAATTGCAGTTATCATCATTTATATATATATATTTTTCTATATACTGGCTTAATTGATCTTCATTTCTTTTATGTATTTGTCTTTAATATTGTGATTTTCCCTCTTCTATAGATTCTTGCTTTTCTTATATATAGAGAAAACCCTTCAATGTTTCTTTTAAGATAGTTTTCAGTTTGGTTCAGTTCAGTTGCTCAGTCGTGTCTGATTCTTTGTGAACCCATGAATCGCAGGACGCCAGGCCTCCCTGTCCATCACCAACTCCCAGAGCCTACCCAAACTCATGTCCATCGAGTCGGTGATGCCATCCAGCCATCTCATCCTCTGTCGTCCCCTTCTCCTCCTGCACCCAATCCCTACCAGCATCGGGGTCTTTTCCAGTGAGTCAACTCTTCGCACGAGGTGGCCAAAGTATTGGAGTTTCAGCCTCAGCATCAGTCCTTCCAATGAACACTCAGGACTGATCTCCTTTAGGATGGACTGGTTGGATCTCCTTGCAGTCCAAGGGACTCTCAAGAGTCTTCCCCAACACCACTGTTCAAAAGCATCAATTCTTCGGTGCTCAGCTTTCTTTATAGTCCAACTCTCACATCCATACATGACCACTGGAAAAACCATAGCCTTGACTAGACAGACCTTTGTTGGCAAAGTAATGTCTCTGTTTTTGAATATGCTATCTAGGTTGGTCATAACTTTCCTTCCAAGGAGTAAGCATCTTTTAATTTCATGGCTGCAATCACCATCTGCAGTGATTTTGGAGCCCCCAAAAATAAAGTCTGACACTGTTTCCACTGTTTCTCCCTCTATTTGCCATGAAGTGATGGGACTGGATGCCATGATCTTCATTTTCTGCATATTGAGCTTTAAGCCAACTTTTTCACTCTCCTCTTTGACTTTCATCAAGAGGCTTTTTGGTTCCTCTTCACTTTCTTCCATAAGGGTGGTGTCATCTGCATATCTGAGGTTATTGATATTTCTCTCGGCAATCTTGATTCCAGCTTGTGCTTCTAAGATAGTTTTAGTATTAGTGAATTCTTTTTAGTTTTGCTTGTCTGAGAAATTCTTTATCTCTCCTTCTATTCTAAATGATAATCTTTCCCAGTAGAATGTTCTAGATTGCAGATTTTGCCCTTGCAGGACTTTGTATATCTTGCCACTCCTTTATGTCTGCACAGTTTCTGCAGATAAATCAGCTGATAGCTTTATGGGGATGCCCTTGTAACTGACTCTTTGTTTGGCTCTTGCTGCCATTAACATTTTAATTATGATATATCTTGGCCTGAGTAAGTTTGGGTACATCTCTTTTGGGACCCTCTGCTTCATGGACCTGGATATCTGTTTCCTTCTTTAGGTTTGGGAATTTCTTAATTTCTTTAAATACACTTTCAATCCTCTTCTCTCTTATTCTGTAATGTCTATTATGTGTAGACTGACACAGTTTATATTATTGTATAGATCTTATATGTTGCTTTCAATTCATTTGTCTTCCTTTCTGATGTTCTGATTGAGTGATTTCCATTATTTTGCCTTCCAGATCACTTAGTCATTCTTTTGTGTCATTTAGTCTGATGTTCACTGTCTCTGGATCGTCTTTTATCTTAGCAATTAAACTGTCAGTTTTGATTGGTTTATTTTTATAGTTTTTAGTTCCTTTTTACAGTAGTCTGTGTTCCAATCAACAATCTTTTTATATTCAGTGAGCATTTTCATTACTTTCTTTTTTATCTTGTTGTCTAGTACGCTGATAAACTCTTCCATTTGTTCTCAGGGGATTTCTCTGGGCTTTTCAGTTGGAGTCGTTCCTCTGTGTTTTCGTTTTACTTGAATTTCTCTGTCTCTATGAACTTAGGAAAAACAGTTATCTGCTGTGGTTTTGAAACATTGTTTTTATGTGGGAGAGTCTCTGTGTAGATGTCTAATGTTTTTGGTATGAGGGCTGGTTTTGGTATGTATGCCAGCCACGCCTTTCCTCAGGATATGCTGGCTGTTAAACTCTTGATAGGGAGTGTGGATATTGTTGTAGTGTCTAGAGCCTGTGTTAGACGTGAAGCGAGGCTTCCTCTCTGCCCTGTCAGGGCCAGGGTCTGCTCCCCAGGTGTTGGAGTAAAAGTGGCGAAGTTTGGGACTGATGAGTTCTATTGCCCTTGCGTGATGAGGCTCGGTGTCCTGCCTCAGAGGAGGTGATTGCTGAAGCAGTGAGGCCTGTGCAGTCAGAGGGGGCCTGTGCACCACCTCTGTAGGTGTCTGCAGTTCTGCTCAGAAGTGGCCCAAGGTCACATCTCTTTCTGTGTTTGTCCCAGATCTAGTTAGTGCATGGTGTTGAGTAGAGTAGGGCTGGGGCTGGGGTTGTTCGTAGCTCCAGGAACTACTGTAGCTGTTCTGTGTAAGATCTGGGCTGCTTCTTTGGCACTTTCTCTCAGAACCTGTCTATACCAGTTCTAGTGCTAAACTGTGGTGTGGAGTGGAAGACCCAGGGAGCTCCCCGTGAGAGTGGAACTGCTGCCTACTTCTGAGCATGCTCACAGGGGCCATCATCACCTCATTCAGACAGTACCTCAGGCCCTCCAGCTGTCTCTCTGCAACTAGATGTGTTCTCCCGGGGCTCTCTGCCTGCGATTCAGCACTTGGCTGCCAAGTGCTTTTGTGGCAGTGTTCCTGCATATACTGATGTTGACCACTGAGGCCCCACCTACCGCCAGGTGTGCGCACTGACAGTGGCTCCCTTGGCTCCACCTGGATCATTCCGCAGGCGCCCCCGTCTGTCTCTGCATGGCTAGACCAGATCTTTGCCCAGATCTCATGGGATCTCATGCCAGGCTGTAGCGTGGAGGGAGCAGGGCTAGGATGTTTGCCCCCCTTTGGATTGGTAAGTGTATCAGGGTGGCAGCTACCAGAGCAAGGCTCTCTCTGCCTTGATTGTTTGCAAGCCAGCACATGAGCACCTCTTACAAGTAGAATCCAGGCTTCTCTAGCCCTGTCTGTCTCGGGGCATTTCTTAGCAGGCAAGGGAACTTGTCTCCTCTGTGCAGGATCTTAGGACTGGGATGCCCAGATTGTGGCTCCACCTGCTCTCTCCCCCATGTGGGAGTCCACCCATGTGGGCCTTCTCTACCTTACAGATCTCCACAAGAGACACAGGAATCAACCCAATGCCATTTATCCCCTATCCTACCTGATTATTGATCTTTATTGAAACTCTGGTGGTACAAGAGTACCTCTGTCAGCTTCCAGTTAGTTTTCCATGAAATTTTTTTCACATGTAGAAGTGATATTTTTGTTGGGGGAGGTAAGCTCCACGTCCTCCTACTGTGCCATCTTGATTTCCACCATACCCCACTCCTTTCTATTCTGACACTATAAGGTCATGGGCTTACCCTGTGTAGTATTTTGACTTCTGCCTACTTTTCAGTCTGAATAAAGAGCGCCCATTTGCAAATTTCCAAAAGAAAGATAGTTGGAGATAATTGGCTCCAAAGCTAACTAGTTGGTAAAATACTGCAAGGAACTTTGACTCCTTGATGAAATGAAGCAAATTTTCATCTCAGAAGGAAGGAATAATGTCAAAGAACTACATTTTGGGCTTGGCAGAAGTAGTATTGCAGAAATAAAGGACATCTTACCAGTTTTAGGAAAAACATCAGTTAGCTTTGCTATATTTTTACCTCCTTGCCACAGAGAATCACACACGGAGATTACCATGACTGTATGTACTCATTGTAGATTTGAATATGTTAGCTAAGCAAAAAGATAAGTAAAAATTGCTCAAAGGATCATCTCCCAAAGTAATCAGTGTTAGCATTTCTGTGTGTATGTTTCTATATAAATATAAATGCACACACACCATTCATTTATATAAAGTATACACTTTACACAGAGAGATGAGATCATACTATATATACTATTTTGTAAGTACTTCAAAAATTGAAAACTGTTTAAAATTTTCTCATTTCATGAGATGAGATTTTAATGAGATCATTAAGAAATTTTTAAAAATTATATTGAGCAGTCATTACAGATAACTTAGAAAATATAAAAAAGCATGAAGAAAAATTTAAAGATTCATAATCCCACCAACTGAACATAATTGCTGTGATGTTTACATATGGTTCTTCCAGTTTAAGTATATGTGTATGTATATATTTTCATATATTCCTTTGTATATTTATGTGTGTGTATGTATACACATCTTGTGTGTATACAAATACATAAGTGTGTATATGTGTATATTCATATAGGTTTGTGTGTGTACTGTAGATACCCACATGCATATCTTCATTTGATTATATTTATATTTTAGAAAGCTTCATTTGAGACCAAATATAGGAAAGATTTGAGGGACACATCTGGAAGAGAAGGCTAATTAAATATTACTGTGATCTTGGTGAGAAATGAGGACTGAAAGTAAGATGATGAAAATGAGGTTGGAGAAAAGATAACCACAGGTATGTGGGAACGCCCTGGTGGTGTCAGAGAGTAGAATAGCAAACAAGACAGCAGATAACAGCTGTACCAGATGGGTATGTATTTCCCAAGGGCAGCAGGGCACAGCATTCTCTTCTCAGTTAGCTCATCTGTATGGAAGACCAACCTTTGAAATACAGATAAAGTCCCTAAACAGTATCAGTCAATCAGACATTGACATTTGCCCCCAATGAATGTTTTTACCCTTTTCAACAGGAATTTTCTTCTTGTATCATCTCCCTGTTAAGAAAACAGGTTAACTGAAATAGAATCACTCTCTTTAATAACTTAAATTGCTTTTTTTTTTCTTTTTTGAATTCATTCATTCTTCCCTCCATTCATCCTTCTATAACCATAAGTTGTATAAGTCAATTTATGAAGTTTAACTAAAATGTGAATTCCTTTTGGTCTTAATCTTTCACTGGGAGTTTTTTATTTTCCTGTGCCTGCATAAAAATCTAGGCAGTCTCATGATTTTTCTGACCGTTTAAGTAATAAAATGTTCTATCAGGGCCTCCAAGTTGCCCAACTATAGGGGACACCATTTGCATTGTAATCTTTGTAAATGTGTCTCCCCAACTCGAATAGATAATAATGGGAATGCTGCCATTGGAGTTTTGCAACATGGCCTTGAGTCCTAAGGTCACTTTAATATCAAAATCATAGTTTTAATTCAGTATTTAGATATGTTTCATCTCATATGTTGAAGAATACGTTACTTTTCATTCAGTTAGGACTTTTCCTCCCCACCCCGCCTTCATTCTAGGGCCTGGCAGGAGACACACTAGCAGTCTTCAGGAAAGAGTATACTGTAAACCTTCTTGCTCAGTCCTTAGGGCTGTGCAGTTGGGAGGAGGGCTAGAGGCGGCCCCTCTGATTGACCTGGCCCTCAGTCTAACTCTCCACTCATAGCAGTGCCTCATCTTCAGTCGGTTCCTCCCAGTGCCCCTGGGATTCTGCCTTGTGGCAGTTATCACAAAACCCCTTACTCCTAGGTTGGCTTCCACCCTCTCAGACTCTCCTGTTGGAAAGTGAAAGTGAAGTCGCTCAGTCGTGTCCAACTCTTTGTGACCCGTGGATTGTAGCCCACCAAGCTCCTCCGTCCATGGGATTCTCCAGGCAAGAAGACTGGAGTGGGTTGCCATTTTCTTCTCCAGGGGATCTTCCCGACCCAGGGATCGAACCCAAGTCTCCCACATTGCAGGCAGACACTTTAACCTCTGCACCACCAGGGAAGCCCTTAAATATGAGAATACAGTCTCTCAGAAAACCTCCTATAGAGACACAGAACTTCAGATCCAAGTACTAACATCAAAGATTTCAAAGGGAGGAAAGGAAGCCGGGTTGAAAGAAGAAGGGGGAGGGGCGAAGGGGTGGCCTTACAGTCTCCTGCCACCTACAGATACCCAGGCATTATGGGACTTTTCCCTGGGCCTCCAGAGAAGGGAGGACTGGAACTCGGCCTTACCAGAAATCAGACCAGACTAGAACCAGAATTCGAGTTCTCTGCCAAGAGGAGGTGATCAGTCTCCAATCCTCAGCTCAGGCTGAGGGCCCTTCAACCAGATTCCTACGTCCAGGACCGGGGGACTAGAAAAATGGGGAAGGATAGGAAGGGTTAAGGAGAGGAAAGAGAGAGGGAAGGGAAGAGAGGTCAATAAAGTCTCTTGTTCCTTACCCGGTCAGGGCACTCTGGCCAGTTGTCCACGTCAGGAGGAGACCAGGGACAAAAGGGTCCCAGTTGTGGCCACTGGGTCTGGTCCATTGGCAGGCAAGCTGGCCCCTGAGTACCCCGAGTGATCAGGATGTCAGTCTCAGCAAAGAAGAGTCCCCAACAGAGTCTCCATTTGTTGCAGGAAGGCGGACCCCTTCCAGGGCCTAAAACTGGCTCTTGTCTAACACTCGGAAATGAATTGTCCGAGGAGACACATATGCTGACAAAGCAAGAGACTTTATTGGGAAAGGGCACCGGGTGGAGAGAAGTTGGGTAAGGGAACCCAGGAGAACTGCTCTACCGCGTGCTTGCAATGAGAGGATACCTTTTTAAATGACCCCGGGCAGATATTTATACCACTAGTTTTCATCTAGTCCCTAGAATTCCCATACTTCTGACCCATTGCTAGAGGAGAGGCCAGGACCTTCTGAGCCACCCATGTGTGTCTGCTCTCCTAGCTTGCTATAGCAGGTACAGGTGAGGGTCAGACATTACCTTGTGCTTGTCAGTTGGGACTGGGATGCAGCGAAGCTGCTGAGGCAGTCACCCTGAGTGCAAGATTACAGCGGGTGCCAAAAAACTTAGCAATTAAGATAAACTATTGTAATGAAATATTTTAAAAATAAATATTAATGCAAAAAACCATGATGAGCAAGGTATCAAAACTATGACTAAAGACAGGATTAGAGCACAAGATGTTCAGTGAGTGCTGTGACTGTTTGAGGTGCATCACAAACAGCCCTCATCATTGTTCTCCCAAAACGCATCTTCTTTCCAGTGAAGTAATCCTCAAAAAATTCTCTCAATTGGCACTCTCATGCGAAGAGTTGACTCATTGGAAAAGACTCTGATGCTGGGAGGGATTGGGGGCAGGAGGAGAAGGGGACAACAGAGGATGAGATGGCTGGATGGCATCACTGACTCGATGGATGTGAGTCTGAGTGAACTCCGGGAGTTGGTAATGGACAGGGAGGCCTGGCGTGCTGTGATTCATGGGGTCGCAAAGAGTCGGACACGACTGAGCGACTGATCTGATCTGATTATATCTATGTTGAAATTTAGGCTCTGTGTTCCAACAGCTCATTTTGAAATGTTTGTTTTTTTTGTATTGTTGCATCAGTCAAAATTTCCAGTTTAAATTATATCCATCTAGCTATTCATTTAATGGGGTTGTGTATGAAAGAGGATAAAGACACTCTTCAAATGCTAATGCTTAATTCATTTTAAGAGATGATTAAAGGGCTTCCCTGGTGGCTCAGATGGTAAAGCGTCTGCTTCCAATTTGGGAGACCCGGGTTCAATCCCTGGGTCAGGAAGATCCTCTGGAGAAGGAAGTGGCAACCCACTCTAGTTGCGATCTCACTTTGACTTTCCAAACTAATGACTGTTAGATGGAAATGTTTATACTTACAAAGGGTATACTAATTGGTCTGCCTCACAAGTAGGCCTTGAGATTGATATATAAAATTAAAAGGAGCCACAATGCATTCCACTTTCCTGTCACTTGAAACATTGTCATGTTACCAGCTCCTCTATTCTGCTCACCTGTGTAGTCAGCCCACTAAGCTGTTCTGAATCAGCTCATTCCACAGTGTCTGATCAGTTTGTCAGTGTAAAAAGAGATCTTCAGAAATGGAATGATGAGTCTGATCCTGTTCGGAGTAAAATTCAGTTCAGTCGCTCAGTCATGTCCGACTCTTTGGGACCCCATGGACTGCAGCACACCAGGCTTCCCTGTCCATCACCACCTCCCAGAGCTTGCTCAAACTCCTGTCCATTGAGTTGGTGATGTCATCCAACCATTACATTCTCTGTCGTCCCCTTCTCCTCCTCCTTTCAATCTTTCCCAGCATCACAGTCTTTTCCAGTGAGTCAGTTCTTCGCATCCGGTGGCCAAAGTATTGGAGTTTCAGCTTCAACATCAGTCCTTCCAATGAATATTCAGGACTGATTTCCTTTAGGATGGACTGGTTGGATCTCCTGGCAGTCCAAGGGACTCTCAAGAGTCTTCTCCAACACCGCAGTTCAAAAGCATCAATTCTTCGGCACTCAGCTTTCTTTATAGTCCAACTCTCACATCCATACATCACTACTGGAAAAACCATAGCTTTGACTAGACGGACCTTTGTTGGCAAAGTAATGTCTCTGCTTTTTAATATGCTGTGCAGGTTGGTTGTAACTTTCCTTCCAAGGAGCAAGCATCTTTTAATTTCATGGCTGCAGTCACCATCTGCAGTGATTTTGGAGCCCAGGAAAACAAAGTCTCTCACTGTTTCTATTGTTTCCCCATCTATTTGCCATGAAGTGATGGGGTCAGATGCCATGATCTTAGTTTTTTGAATGTTGAGTTTTAAGCCAACTTTTTTATTCTCCTCTTAGACTTTCATCAAGAAGCTCTTTAGTTCCTCTTCACTTTCTGCCATGAGGGTGGTTGTCATCTGCATATCTGAGGTTATTGATATTTCTCCCAGCAATCTTGATTCCACTTTGTGTTTCATCCAGCCTGGCATTTAGCATCATGTACTCTGCATGTAAGTTAAATAAGCAGGGTGACAGTATACAGCCTTGACGTACTCCTTTCCCAATTTGGAACCAGTCCATTGTTCCATGTCTGGTTCTAACTGTTGCTTCTTGACCTGCATACAGATTTCTCAGGAGGCAGAGAAGGTGGTCTGGTATTCCCATCTCTTTGTCAGAGAAAAATTAATGGTCCTCAAGGTATCTGATCGGAGAAGGCAATGGCACCCCACTCCACTACTCTTGCCTGGAAAATCCCATGGATGGAGGAGCCTGGTAGGCGGCAGTCTATGGGGTCCCTAAGAGTCAGATACGACTGAGCGACTTCACTTTCACTTTTCACTTTCATGCACTGGAGAAGGAAATGGCAACCCACTCCAGTGTTCTTGCCTGGAGAATCCCAGGGACGGGGGACCCTGGTGGGCTGCCATGTATGGGGTCGCACAGAGTTGGACATGACTGAAGCGACTTAGCAGCAGCAGCAGCAAAGTATCTGATTGTCAGTTTCTTTGTAAATTGTGTTTTTATTACCCTTCAGCTGCCTTAGAGGTAGTTGTTAGCTAAGGATGAAGTCAAACTTTGTATCAAGGAGTGCAGATAATGCATATCAATATAAGCATTGAGTTTTTTTAAGTTTATTTTCAAGCTGATGTATTAAAGGGGTAATTTAATCCATAAACATTTGTTATGTAAAGCTAACTTCCTCCATAGCAGTTGGCGCCAGTGATTTTGAGTGGTGAAAGATAATTCTCTGAAATCAATTCAAGCACCTTCTGCCTATTTGTGTAACCAGGTACAGATTAGTGAGTTTCTTTCTTTTTAAAAAAAAATTTTAATGTATTTATTTTAATTAGAGGCTAATTACTTTACGATATTGTATTGGTTTTGCCATACATCAACATGAATCCACCACCATGTTCCCCATCCTGAACCCCCCTCCCTCCTCCCTCCCTGTACCATCCTTCTGGGTCATCCCAGTGCACCAGCCCCAAGCATCCTGTATCCTGCATCGAACTTGGACTGGCGATTTGTTTCTTATATGATATTATACATGTTTCAATGCCATTCTCCCAAATCATCCCATCCTCTCCCTCTCCCACAGAGTCCAAAAGACTGTTCTATACATCTGTGTCTCTTTTGCTTTCTCGCATACAGGGTTATCGTTACCATCTTTCTAAATTCCATATATATGCATTAGTATACTATATTGGTGTTTTTCTTTCTGGCTTACTTCACTCTGTATAATAGGCTCCAGTTTCATCCACCTCATTAGAACTGATTCAAATGTGTTCTTTTTAATGGCTGAGTAATACTCCATTGTGTATATGTACCACAGCTTTCTTATCCATTCATCTGCTGACGGACATCTAGGTTGCTTCCATGTCCTGGCTATTATAAACAGTGCTGCGATGAACATTGGGGTACACATGTCTCTTTCAATTCTGGTTTCCTCGGTGTGTATGCCCAGCAGTGGGACTGTACAAAAATTGAAACTGTAATCAGAAATCTTCCAGCAAACAAAAGCCCAGGTCCAGGTGGCTTCACAGCTGAATTCTACCAAAATTTCAGAGAAGAGCTAACACCTATCCTACTCAAACTCTTCCAGAAAATTGCAGAGGAAGGTAAACTTTCAAACTCATTCTATGAGGCCACCATCACCCTAATACCAAAACCTGACAAGATGCCACAAAAAAAGAAAACTACAGGCCAATATCACTGATGAACATAGATGCAAAAATCCTTAACAAAATTCTAGCAATCAGAATCCAACAACACATTAAAAAGATCATACACCATGACCAAGTGGGCTTTATCCCAGGGATGCAAGGATTCTTCAATATCCGCAAATCAATCAATGTAATACACGACATTAATAAATTGGAAAATAAAAGCCATGTGATTATCTCAATAGATGCAGAGAAAGCCTTTGACAAAATTCAACATCCATTTATGATAAAAACTCTCCAGAAAGCAGGAATAGAAGGAACATACCTCAACATAATAAAAGCTATATATGACAAACCCACAGCAAACATTATCCTCAGTGGTGAAAAATTGAAAGCATTTCCCCTAAAGTCAGGAATAAGACAAGGGTGCCCACTCTCACCACTACTATTCAACATAGTTTTGGAAGTTTTGGCCACAGCAATCAGAGCGAAAAAGAAATAAAAGGAATCCAAATTGGAAAAGAAGAAGTAAAACTCTCACTGTTTGCCCATGACATGATCCTCTACATAGAAAACCCTAAAGACTCTACCAGAAAATTACTAGAGCTAATCAATGAATATAGTAAAGTTGCAGGATATAAAATCAACACACAGAAATCCTTTGCATTCCTATACACTGATAATGAGAAAATAGAAAGAGAAATTAGGGAAACAATTCCATTCACCATTGCAACGAAAAGAATAAAATACTTAGGAATATATCTACCTAAAGAAACTAAAGACCTATATATAGAAAACTATAAAACACTGGTGAAATAAATCAAGGAGGACACTAATAGATGGAGAAATATACCACGTTCATGGATCGGAAGAATCAATACAGTGAAAATGAGTATACTACCCAAAGCAATCTATAGATTCAGTGTAATCCCTATCAAGCTACCAATGGTATTTTTCACAGAGCTAGAACAAATAATTTCACAATTTGTATGGAAATACAAAAATTCTCAAATAGCCAAAACAATCTTGAGAAAGAAGAATGGAACTGGAGGAATCAACCTGCCTGACTTCAGGCTCTACTACAAAGCCACAGACATCAAGACAGTATGGTACTGGCACAAAGACAGAAATATAGATCAATGGAACAAAATAGAAAGCCCAGAGATAAATCCATGCACCTACAGACACCTTATCTTTGACAAAGGAGGCAAGAATATACAATGGATTAAAGACAATCTCTTTAACAAGTGGTGCTGGGAAAACTGGTCAACCACTTGTAAAAGAATGAAACTAGAGCACTTTCTAACACCATACACAAAAATAAACTTAAAATGGATTAAAGATCTAAACGTAAGACCAGAAACTATAAAACTCCTAGAGGAGAACATAGGTGAGTTTTTTTCTTATGTCCACCTGCAGTGTATTGTTCTGTAAAGTATTAGGTTGTCAGCTTTGGTTGAATGACCCAGCTCCATAAGTATAGCCTGTAGTGCATTTGGCTTAATAAACTAAAGAAACTAAACTGGAACATGCTGGCCACAGCCAGGAGGATTTTATAGAACCATTCCTGCTTGGGAGAGCATAATTGGGATTTGAATTAATTATAATCCAGAAAGTTGTCTTAGCCCAAGGCATATGACCTCTGAGACCCCATATGCCAAAATCATAACTATGTAAAAATGATCCATATAATAACAGAACAAACACATAAGCTGAATTGAATTTCATGCCATGATGTTTCCTAAAATACATTGTCAAGACTTGTTGTGTACCAGTTCCTGCTGATATATAAATGACCATATTTAAATCTAATTACAGTAACCCTCCTGAAGTGAAAGGCTAACTTGTTCAGAAACTGATTTAGGGCTCAGTGACACCAGGGAGTCTGTAGCCCTGTTGCTGCAAGTGAGCAGAAGGTCTGTGAACATTAACACACATTACAAAGTCCACATTTCCAACAAAACATTTTGCAGAGAATAAAATGGAAATTCAAGAAACATGTACACATTTACTGAATATTTTTATTAATATTAGCATTGATATAAAAAAATACATTTCACATATATAGTACAAAGCATATCCAAATAAATTCTATTTTAGCCCTTCTAGTTTAAAAAAAAAAAAATCATGCTTAGTCTCTGCAGGTGGGGTATGCTGGAAGTGCCAGGGTATCAAGGCCACCAGGAACTTTTCTCCCTTGAAATCAGTGACTTTAAGAAACTTTATATGTATACATATATGTAGATATTTGTATGAAGCTCTTACTACAGAAGTGATACATACTTACTGTTGAAAATCACAAATATAGATTAAAAGGAGACAATAACCTTCGATAATCCCCCCATTTAGGGATTATCCCCAACTATTTCAGGTTGGTACCCTGCAAACCAGACCTGAAGACAGAATGAAGCGCCTGGAGTTTCTGCGGGACTGCTCGTGGGGGAAACCTCTACATGACGGAGGCCGCAGGACTGGGCTGCGACCTGATTCTAAATCAGACAGTGGGGGCTGTCTGCTGCGTGGTGCGTGCAGTCTTCAGCTGGTCCTCTAAGACGGTCCGGAAGTGGCTTTGTAGTAGAGCCTGAAGTTAGGCAGGTTGATTCCTCAGTATTCCTAAGTATTTTATTCTTTTCGTTGCAATGGTGAATGGAATTGTTTCCCTAATTTCTCTTTCTATTTTCTCATTATCAGTGTATAGGAATGCAAAGGATTTCTGTGTGTTGATTTTATATCCTGCAACTTTACTATATTCATTGATTAGCTCTAGTAATTTTCTGGTAAAAACAGGCTAGACGGAGGGGTTGGACACAGCCTGCCCCTGGAGAGAGGGTGCAGCCTCAGGCCCGGGCCAGGTTTAGGGAGGACCTAGCTGTGCCCTGACGCTGTCAGTGCTGGACGATCCTGGCAGCCTGGAGACGAAGGCTTCTGTGCTGTGGTTCTGTGTGCGGGTACGGTTGGGGTCGTGGCAGCTTGATGGGAGATGGATCTTGTCAGGACACCACAGTATTCACTGAAATTTAGCTCTTGCATTGCTTGGATCAACTTGCTGCATAGGCTCAAGTTACTTCATGTGGGAACAACTTCTCCAGTACCCTGACTGGTCTCTTTTTCTGAGGAAAATGCGGAGTAACTAGCCCTGTGGCAGCAGCTGTCCTTGGGGTCACAGCTGATGCTTATAAGCTCTCTCTCCCATTATCCATTCTAGGTTTGCCTTGTTCTTGGGGGCTGTTCATAGGAGCCTTGGGATCCTGGCCGTTATGCCCTTCTCTCGCTGTGACTGCTGCCCTTATCTATTTTCTTTTAAAATTTGGCAGAGAGATACTAAACAATTTTCTAGTGGGTCATGTGGGTACCAAACATATTCCTTCCTCCTCCTGTTGTGTAAGAGCAAGCCTTCCTTCTGCTACTCTGGGTCGGTTACTTCTGCAGGATGGTAACTTCTTACCTTGACTATTGGTCTCTTGGGAAATAGAATTTCTAATGTGAAATATTAGAGTATTAGTTAACACTTCACTATTCTGTAATAGTTAAATAAATCCCCAGTATACCCCAAGAAAGAAGTCTGTTTTTACAAGAAGTTAATTTGACCAGCATGAAAATGGGAAAATAAACTTTACAGAAAATGGTTCTTACGATTTAGGCAATCACAAATGAATGATTAACTGGCTTAAATATCACTGATGATTATGACTCTGTTGTATATCACGCTTGTTCAGGGCAGGTAAGAGAGCACTTAAAGATTGTGCTGAAACAAGCAGATTGCAGCAAATGCCCTTTGGTTACCTTTGCAATCAAAAGCTCATTCACCTTGGCCTTTTTTTTCCCCCCTCACATAAGAGATTAAAACAAAAGATTTATTATGGATTTCTGTTTAACTGGGGTGTACAGCTTCCCAGGTGGTGCAGTGGTAAAGAATCTGCCTGCCAGTGCAGGAGACACGGGTTCTGGGTTGAGAAAATCCCCTGGAGGAGGAAATGGCAACCCACTCCAGCATTCTTGCCTGGAAAATCCCATAAACAGGGGAGCCTGGCGGGCTACAGTCCACGGGGTCGCAAAGAGTCAGACACGACTGAGTAAACATGCAGGGAGGTAATATGGAGGAAGGAGGAAAGAGGTTTGAATGGAGAAAGAGGGGTAGACAGCCTACATTCCCATCATCCATGAGAAAAACTCCCAGCTCAGCTGCTTTTGATCGCTAGCCACTTCTGCGGTTGTAGAAGCTCATGACTCCTCTCTCTGGACAGAGTAGGATGCATGTTTGTAGGCCAAAAATGATGGCACTGATGAGATGTATGCTGCAATTGCCATTGATCTGTGGACAGTGGCTCGTGCAGAAAGGCTGAAAGTGGCCTCTCAGATACTGGAGATTAGCCAGTGGGGTCCCTTCTCCTGTGACAGCACAGCAGGGACTTTGAAGTCAGACCTGAGTTCATTTTCTAGCTGGGCCACTTGCAAGGTATGTCTCTTTGAGCAGGTAACCCTTCTCTGCCTTGTTTTCATGTCTGAAAACCGGGGACCCAGATATCTACTTAATGAGAGGGTTGTAAGGATAAAATGAGTTCATGCATGGAAAGGGCCTGCCACATATTTCCTGCTCAATAAACATTCACCTCCTTCCCTCCACTGTGCTAGGAGACCTTTCTGTGACTCTGAGAATTGTCCTCTGGTAGCTCTTTTCTATAAAAAAGGCCTCTTTGGTGTGAAATCCCCTGCCATTTTTGTGCCCAGGACACAGGCTTCACAGCTCTTCTAAGGGGCAGGGCTCTGGCCAGAAAGACAGTTCACTCACTCGGTGCAGCAGGGTGGTCCCGAGGGCCTTGAGCCTTGCCAGAGTGGAGCCTTGTATCCCTGTGGAGCTGGGACTGCCCCGTCCTCATGTGGAGTTTGCTCTGGGTTTTTAAGAGGCTCCAAACTAGCGCAGCCGGAGAGGCCTAAGGCTGAGTGGGGGACCAGCCATCCCCTGGATTTCGGCTTCAGATGAAAGCACCACTAGCTTCACCTCCTTTTCTGAATCTCCTTTGAAATGCTTTCTCTCTGATGGACTTGGGACAGACTGCATGCTCAGGGATGCTTTTTGCCTGAGTCTTCTGCCAGGGCCTTTTTCAAAGCTGGACTGATCCTTGGTTCTGATAATGCAAAGTGATTGTCAGACCTCTGGGGTGGCAGCTGGCAGGAAACTTTGCCCTTCCAAGTTACTCCTGGATGTTGATCCAAGCCATCAGGACATATGTAGATGATGAATCAGGAAGAGCACCTTTGCCCTCTTCTCCCAGATCTAGAAACAGTGTGGAGAATTACCAGGAAGCAGTATCTGTGCCATATGAAATGTCAGCCCTCCCTGTTCCCCTCTCAGCCACATCCAATTTTTCTTTGTTACAACTGTGAGAAGGACTTAATCTCATCATTCTGACCTTTTGCAGTCAAGTGTTCTCCAAGGAGATTATCCATGGGGAGGAGGAGGGTTGACAATGGAGGTAATCTTTCAAAGTCCTATTTAAGCAATTGTAGATCATCAGGAGGAGAGGAAATTCTGGAGACCATCATGACCATCTTACTTCTGCCCTGCTGAAACTCAATCCAAACTGTCAATGTTTTGACCTCTCTTCCCTACATAGATGGAATATGTTGTGCTTTTGTTGAGATGAAAGTTAGAGGGCATAGTTAGAGGGCAAACCGTTTTCAGTGAGTTTGCTGTTTCAAATTTCTCTTGAATGGAAATGTAACTTTAATCATTGCTTAAGTGATTTTGTGTCAAGTATTTTATTTCTCTTTAATCTTGGGATTGTTAGCAGAAGAAAAGAGCAGTGTCTTAGATTGGTGGTTCTCAGGCTTCATCAGAATAAAACGGAAGGCTCATGAGAACTCAGATTGCTCAGCCTGACCCTTAGAACATCAGGCGTTGGGCTCAAGAATTTGCAGTTTCAACAGGTGACACTGGTCTGCTGGCCCAGGAGCACGCACACTTTGCAGATTACAGATTTATAAAGCAGCCTAACCATCTGGAACCTTAGAGACTGGCATTATTTTGTAATGCAAACTGTGCCAGATTTGATGTAGATTCAGATGGCAACTTTGCAAGTTATAAGAGTTGAAACAACTGAGTCTCAGAAACTCAAGTTTCAGCTTCTGAAAATCAGGAATGAAAGCAACGCCTGCATCTCAGAACTGCTCTGAAAATGAGACGAGGTCATGCACGTGAAGGAGCCTGGTATATGGCAAAGCACAACCTGAGTTCCCTTCATCCTAGGTGCACTTCCGTTTCTCTTTAGTTTATTTGTTTGTGTCTGTGCTTGGTCTTCATGGCTGTGTTTCGCCTAGGCTTTCTCTCTGTGGGGCAAGGGCTCCTTGTGCCGGCTTCTCTTGTTGGAGCACTGGCTTCAGAGCACGGGCTCAGTAGTTGTGGTGCATGGGCTTAGTTGCCCGTGAAGTCTTCCTTGATCAGGGATTGAACGTGTGTCCCCTGCATCAGTAGTCGGGTTCTTAACCCCTGAATCACCAGGGAAGTCCCCTAGATGTATAGTCAACTTTTATCTTAAGAATAAAATCTTTTAACATCTGGGATAGAAGTCTTTCATCGTTATCATCATCATAATAAAAGTAACAATAATGGAAGTTTGCTGCTGCTGCTGCTAAGTCGCTTCAGTCATGTCTGACTCTGTGCAACCCCATAGACGGCAGCCCACCAGGCTCCCCCATCCCTGGGATTCTCCAGGCAAGAACACTGGAGTGGGTTGCCATTTCCTTCTCCAATGCATTAAAGTGAAAAGTGAAAGTGAAGTTGCTTCAGTCGTGTATGACTCTTAGCTACACCATGGACTGCAGCCTACCAGGCTCCTCCATCCATGGGATTTTCCAGGCAAGAGTACTGGAGTGGGGTGCCATTGCCTTCTAATCTACTATTTATTGTACTTTCTGTATGGGGGACTTAACACATTTTTCAGAAACTTCATAAAATCTACTTTATCATATAAACTCCTTACCTATTTAAAATGTTTTTAAGGCCTTAGGGCAGGGCAGCCCCCTTGGGTTTGTGAGGCCCCTGTCTATATGCACAATTTGAATTAAAAATGTGGTACACTCATACCATGGAATGTTATTTAGAGCTAAAAATAAATGGACTAGGAAATTAAGAAGAGACATAGGAAAAAACTTGGATGCATGTTACTAAGTGGAAGAAGCCAGTTTGAAAAGGCTGCATAATGTATGGTTCCAACCATGTGATATTCCGGAAAAGGCAAAACTGTGGAGACCGTGAAAAAGTCAGTGGTTGCCAGGGCTGAGGGAGAGGAGAGGACTGACTAGGTAGAGCACACAGGGTTTTTAGGGCAGTGGAATATGTATGATTTTATAGTGATACAAGCAGGGAGTGTATGTGAAGTCTCCATACTTTCCTGTCAATTTTGCTGTGAGCCTCAGACGCTCTGAAAAAATAGTCTGTAAATTGGAAAAAAAAAAAAGTGGTTGTCAGGTGTTGGGGGTGATGACAAGGTAAAAGAGGATGTTTAGAGCAATGAAATTACTGTTTGATACTGTAATTAGATACCTGTTATTATACATTTGTCCAAACCCATAGAACGTACCACACCAAGAGTGAACCTTGGGGCCTCCCTGATGGCTCAGACAGTAAAAAACTGCTTGCAATGCAGGAGACCCAGGTTCAACCCTTGGGTCAGGAAGATCCCCTGGGGAAGGGAATGGCAACCCACTCCAATATTCCTGCCTGGAAAATCCCATGGGCTGAGAAGCCTGAAAGGCTACAGTCCATGGTGTCACAAAGAGTAGGACATGACTGAGCGACTAACACTTTCACTTTCAAGAGGGAACCCTAATGTAAACTTTGGACTTTAGGTGGCAATGATGTGTCCGTGTTGATTCATCAACTGTAAAAAAATATATCACTAAGAAATGTTGATAGTGGGGGACTGTGCCTGTGGAGGTATGGGGTATCTGGGGACTCTGTACTTTGTTTTCAGTTTTGTTGTGAACCCAAAACTCTATTTCCTTTGTGTGTCTGTCTGTTTGTGTGTGTCTGTTTTGTTGACATATAGTTGCTGTATAATAGTATATAAATTACAGTTGTATAATATAGATGTATGTATAGATGATTCATCTCACACGCTAGTAAAGTAATGCTCAAAATTCTCCAAGCCAGGCTTCAGCAATACGGGAACCATGAACTTCCAGATGTTCAAGCTGGTTTTAGAAAAGGCAGAGGAACCAGAGATCAAATTGCCAACATCCGCTGGATCATCAAAAAAGCAAGAGAGTTCCAGAAAAACATCTATTTCTGCTTTATATGACTATACCAAAGCCTTTGACTGTTTGGATCACAATAAACTGTGGAAAATTCTGAAAGAGATGGGATTACCAGACCACCTGACGTGCCTGTTGAGAAACCTATATGCAGGTCAGGAAGCAACAGTTAGAACTGGACACGGAACAACAGACTGGTTCCAAATAGGAAAAGGAGTACGTCGAGGCTGTATATTGTCACCCTGCTTATTTAACTTATATGCAGAGTACATGATGAGAAACGCTGGGCTGGAAGAAGCACAAGCTGGAATCAAGATTGCCGGGAGAAATATCAATCACCTCAGATATGCAGATGACACCACCCTTATGGCAAAAAGTGAAGAGGAACTAAAAAGCCTCTTGATGAAAGTGAAAGAGGAGAGTGAAAAAGTTGGCTTAAAGCTCAACATTCAGAAAACGAAGATCATGGCATCTGGTCTCATCACTTCATGGGAAATAGATGGGGGAACAGTGGAAACAGTGTCAGACTTTATTTTCTTGGGCTCCACAGTCACTGCAGATGGTGACTGCAGCCATGAAATTAAAAGACGCTTATTCCTTGGAAGAAAAGTTATGACCAACCTAGATAGCATTAAGCAGAGACATTACTTTGCCAACCAAGGTCTATATAGTCAAGGCTATGGTTTTTCCAGTAGTCATGTATGGATGCGAGAGTTGGACTGTGAAGAAAGCTGAGTGCCGAAGAATTGATGCTTTTGAACTGTGGTGTTAGAGAAGACTCCTGAGAGTCCTTTGGACTGCAAGGAGATCCAACCAGTCCATTCTTTTTTTTTTTTAATTTAATTGAATTTTATTTTTAAACCTGAAACACTGTATTAGTTTTGCCAAACATCAAAACGAATCCGCCACAGGTATACATATGCTCCCCATCCTGAACCCTCCTCCCTCCTCCCTCCCCACACCATCCCTCTGGGTCGTCCCAGTACACCAGCCCCAAGCATCCAGCATCGTGCATCGAACCTGGACTGGCAACTCGTTTCATACATGATATTACACATGTTTCAATGCCATTCTCCCAAATCTTCCCACCCTCTCCCTCTCCAACAGAGTCCATAAGACTGTTCTATACATCAGTGTCTCTTTTGCTGTCTCGTACACAGGATTATTGTTACCATCTTTCTAAATTCCATATATATGCATTAGTATACTGTATTGGTATTTTTCTTTCTGGCTTACTTCACTCTGTATAATAGGCTCCAGTTTCATCCACCTCATTAGAACTGATTCAAATGTGTTCTTTTTAATGGCTGAGTAGTACTCCATTGTGTATATGTACCACAGCTTTCTTATCCATTCATCTGTTGATGGACATATAGGTTGCTTCCATGTCCTGGCTATTATAAACAGTGCTGCGATGAACATTGGGGTACATGTGTCTCTTTCCCTTCTGGTTTCCTCAGTGTCTATGCCCAGCAGTGGGATTGCTGGATCATAAGGCAGTTCTATTTTCAGTTTTTTAAGTAATCTCCACACTGTTCTCCATAGTGGCTGTACTAGTTTGCATTCCCACCAACAGTGTAAGAGGGTTCCCTTTTCTCCACACCCTCTCCAGCATTTATTGCTTGTAGACTTTTGGATCGCAGCTATTCTGACTGGTGTGAAATGGTACCTCATAGTGGTTTTGATTTGCATTTCTCTGATAATGAGTGATGTTGAGCATCTTTTCATGTGTTTGTGAGCCATCTGTATGTCTTCTTTGGAGAAATGTCTATTTAGTTCTTTGGCCCATTTTTTGATTGGGTCATTTATTTTTCTGGAGTTGAGCTGTAGGAGTTGCTTGTATATTTTTGAGATTAGTTGTTTGTCAGTTGCTTCATTTGCTATTATTTTCTCCCATTCTGAAGGCTGCCTTTTCACCTTGCTAATAGTTTCCTTTGATGTGCAGAAGCTTTTAAGTTTAATTAGGTCCCATTTGTTTATTTTTGCTTTTATTTCCAATATTCTGGGAGGTTGGTCATAGAGGATCCTGCTGTGATGTATGTCGGAGAGTGTTTTGCCTATGTTCTCCTCTAGGAGTTTTATAGTTTCTGGTCTTACGTTTAGATCTTTAATCCATTTTGAGTTTATTTTTGTGTATGGTGTTAGAAAGTGTTCTAGTTTCATTCTTTTACAAGTGGTTGACCAGATTTCCCAGCACCACTTGTTAAAGAGATTGTCTTTAATCCATTGTATATCCTTGCCTCCTTTGTCAAAGATAAGGTGTCCATATGTGCGTGGATTTATCTCAAACCAGTCCATTCTAAAGGAGATCAGCCCTGGGTGTTCTTTGGAAGGACTGATGCTGAAGCTGAAACTCCAGTACTTTGGCCACCTCATGCGAAGAGTTGACTCATTGGAAAAGACTCTGATGCTGGGAGGGATTGGGGGCAGGAGGAAAAGGGGACGACGGAGGATGAGATGGCTGGATGGCATCACCGACTCGATGGACGTGAGTTTGAGTGAACTCCGGGAGTTGGTGATGGACAGGGAGGCCTAGTGTGCTGCGATTCATGGGGTTGCAAAGAGTCGGACACGACTGAGTGACTCAACTGAACTGAACTGAACTGAACTGATAGATGATTCACAGTTTTCAAAAGTTACATTCCATTTGTAGTTATTATCCCTGTGTTGCACAAAAATTATTACTGCGGTTTATGTCAAAGAGTGTTCTGTTTGTGTTTTCCTCTGCTGTCTCCGTATAGTATCCAGTCTTAGATTTAGTTCTTGTGGCTTCTTTTATACCTTATAGTTTGTACCTTGTACTCCACCACCCCACCTCTCTCCCCCTTCCTTCCAGTAACCACTGTTTCTTATTTTTATCTGTAGGTGTCTTTTTTGTTAAATTCACTAGTTTGTTGTATTTTTTAGATTCTACATAGAAGTGATAGCATATAGTATGTCTTTCTCTGTCTGAGTTATTTCACTTAGCATAATGCCCTTCAAGTCCATCCATGTTGCTGCAAATGGCAAAGTTTCATTCTTTTTTTTATAGCTGAGTAATATTCCAGTGTGTGTGTGTGTGTGTGTGCGCATGCGTGCATGTGCTAAGTTGTGTCCAACTCTTCGTGACCCCATGGCCTGTAGCCCGCCAGGCTCCTCTGTCCATGGAATTTTCCAGGCAAGAATACTGGAGTGGGTTGCCATTTCCTTCTTCAGGGGATCTTCCTGATCCTGGGATTAAACCCACATCTCTTGTGTCTCCTACATTGGCAGGCAGGTTCTTTACCAACTGAACCACCAGGGCCCCATATTCCATTATATCTATTTATCTATGTGTGTGTGTGTGTGTATAAAATATATAACATATATACCACCTTTATCAGTTGATCTGTTTATGGACACTTAGGTTGCTTCCATATCTTGGTAATTATAAATAATGCTACTGTGAACTATGAATGCTACTATTGCAGTGTGTGTATCTTTTTAAATTATTATTATTATTTTGGATAAATACCCAGGAGTGGAATTGCTGGGTCACATGGTGCTCTATTTTTAGCTTTTTGAGAAGCCTCCATACTGTTTTCCACACAGACTGCACCAATTGACAGTCTCACCAACAGTACACAAGGCTTCTCTTTTCTCCATATCCTTGCCAGCGTGTCATTTCTGTTCTTTTTGAAGTTAGCCGTTCTGACAGGTGTGAAGTGATATCTCATTGTGGGTTTGACTTACATTTCCCTCATGATTAGTGATATTGAGCATCTTTTTATGTGCCTTTTGAGCATCTGCATTTCATCTTTCAAAAAAGGTCTGTTTAGGGCTTCTGCCCATTTTTTAATTGGATTGTTTGCCTTTTTTTTTTTTTATGTTGAGTTGTATGAGCTGTTTATATATGTTGGGTATTGATCCCTTATTGATCATATCATTTGCAAATGCTTTTTCCCATTCAGTAGGTTGTCTTTTCATTTTCTCAATGCTTTCCTTTGTTGTACCAAAGCTTTTAAGTTTAATTAAGTCCCATTTGTTCATTTTTGCTTTGATTTCCTTTACTCTGGGAGATAGATATAAAAAAATTATTGCTGCGATTTATGTCAAAGAGTATTCTGCTTATGTTTTCCTCTAGTAGTTTTATAGCATCCAGTTGTACATTTAGTTCTTTAATTCATTTTGAGTTTGTTTTTGTATCTGGTATTAGAGAATGTTCTGACTTCATTATTCTACGTGTGGCTGTCTAGTGTTCCGGGCACCACTTACTGGAGAGACAGTCTTTTCTCTATTGTATGTTCTTGACTCATTTGTTGTAGACTAATAGCCCATTATTTCTGGGCTCTCTCTTCTGTCCCATTGATCTGTGTGTCTTTTCTGTGACAGAACCATTCTGGGTGTTTTGGTTTTTTTTTCCCCCAACTTTTAAAAATTGGAATATAATTGATTTACAATGTTGTGTTAGTTTCAGGTGTACAGCAAAGTGATTCAGTTCTGCACATACATACATCTATTTATTTCAGATTCTTTTCTCTTATACGGTTATTACAAAGTGTTGAGTATAGTTCCCTGTGCTGTACAGCAGATCTTTGTTGGTTACTTATTTTAAATACAGTAGGGTGTATATGTTAATCCCATGTAGGTGTGTTAACTCTTCTCTAAGTGTTCAGTAGAATTCTCCTGTGAAGACATCTATTCCTGGATTTTTGTTTGTAGAGAGTTTCTAAATTACAGATTCAATTTCAGTATGGATAATTGGTCTCTCAGGGAGGCCTAGCATGCTGCAGTCCATGGGGTCACAAAGAGTTGGACACGACTGAGCGACTGTACGGAACTGAATTGGTATCTTCATATTTTTTTTCTTCCTGGAAAAAAGGAAGATTGTACCTAAGAATTTTTAGGAGATTGTACCTAAGAATTTTTTTTTTTTGGAAAAGAATAGTCCCTGTTTTCTAGGTTGTCAATCTTATTGGCGTGTATTTGCTCATATACCTTGGGATCCTTTGTATTTTTGTGGTGTCAGTTTAACTTCTTCTTTTTCCTTTCTGATTTTATTGATCTGGGCCCTCTCTCTTTTTTTTCTTGAGGAGTCATTTTCTTTTTTTAATATCTTTTTAAAGAACCAGGATTTGATGTCAGTCATCTTTTCTATTGTTTTTTCTTTAGTCTGTGTCTCACTTATTTCTGTTTTGATCTTTATGATTTCTTTCCTTCTACCAACTTTGGGTTTTGCTTGTTCTTTTTTCTCTTTTTTCTTTTTGCTTGTTTCTTTGTTTCTTATTTTACGTTGTTCATTTGATAGTTTTTGTGTTTCATGACGTAAGTGTTTATCACTATAAACTTCCCTCTTAGAACTGCTTTTGCTGCATCCATTGGTTTTGGATTGTTGAGTTTTCATTTTCACTTGTCTGTAGGTATTTTTTAATTTCCTTTGTGCTTTCTTCAGTGATCCATTGTTTGCTTAGGGACATATTGTTTAGCCTCTATGTGTTTGTGGTTTATTTTACTTTTTTTCAGTTTTTTTTTTTTTCTTATAGTTGATTTCTAGTCTCATAGTGTTGTGAACAGACAAAAAAATGCTTGATATGATTTCAGTTTTCCTCCGTTTTACTGAGGCTTATTTTATAGCCCAGCTAGTGATCTGTCCTGGAGAAGGCAATGGCACCCCACTCCAGTACTCTTGCCTGGAAAATCCCATGGACAGAGGAGCCTGGTAGGCTGCAGTCCTTGGTGTTGCTAAGAGCTGGGGACGACTAAGCGACTTCATTTTCACTTTTCACTTTCATGCATTGGAGAAGGAAATGGCAACCCAGTCCAGTATTCTTGCCTGGAGAAGCCCAGGGACAGAGGAGCCTAGTGGGCTGCCGTCTATGGGGTCACACAGAGTCGGACACAACTGAAGTGACTTAGCAGCAGTGATCTGTCCTGGGGAATTTCCATGTGCACTTGAAGAGTGTCTATTCAGTTGCTTTCAGGTGGAATGCTCTCTATAAATCAGTTAAGTTCATTGGGTGTCTTTTACGTTCATAATGTGTGTTTTAAGGTCTGTGTTTCCATATTGCTTTCCTGTCTGGATGATCTGTCTGTTGACATACATGGAGTGTTAATGTCCTCTACTATTATCGTATGTTCTTAGATTCCACATGTAAGTGATAGCATTCAGTATTTGTCTTTCTCTACCAGACCTATTTCACTAAGCATGACACCCTCCAGGTTCATCCATGTTATTGCACATGGTAAAATTTCATATTTGTATGGCTGAGTTATCTATCTATATATATATATTCTTTGGAAACATTACCAGAATTACTGCGTTAAAGGGTATGCTTTATCTGGCATAGCACACACACATATACATAGGACTCTCCTGGTGGCTTAGATGGTAAAGCATCTGCCTACAATGCGGGAGACTCAGGTTCAATTCCTGGGTCAGGAAGATCTCCTGGAGAAGGAAATGGCAGCCCACTGCAGTATTCTTGCCTGGAAAATCCCACAGACAGAGGAACCTGGGGGGCTGCAGTCCATGGGATCACAAAGAGTCGGACTCGACTGAGCAACTTCACTTTCACTTTCTATTATTGTGTTACTGTCAATTTCTCCTTTATGTCCATTAATATTTTCTTTAGTTATTTAGGTGCTCCTTTCTTGAGTACACATGAATTTACAATTGTTATCTTCTTGGACTGATTCCTTGATCATTATGTAGAGTGCTTCTTTGTTATCTTGTAACAGTATTTATTTTGAAGTATATTTTGTTTTATGTAAGTATAGCTACTCTGGTTTTCTGTTGGTTTCTGTTTGTATGTAATACCTTTTTCTATTCCCTCACTTGCAGTCTGTGTATATCTCTAGATCTGAAGGGAGTCTCTTGTAAGCAACATGTCTTGTAGACACAAAAACAAGACCCATGCCTTGTTTTTGTGCCTACAAGACATGTTGCCTACAAGAGCATGCCTTGTTTTTGTGTCTGTTTAGGCAGTCTGTCGGAGAAGGCAATGGCACCCTACTCCACTATTGTTGCCTGGAAAATCCCATGGACGGAGGAGCCTGGAAGGTGCAGTCCATGGGGTGGCTGAGGGTCGGACACGACTGAGCGACTTCACTTTCACTTTTCACTTTCATGCATTGGAGAAGGAAATGACAACCCACTCCAGTGTTTTTGCCTGGAGAATCCCAGGGACAGGGGAGCCTGGTGGGCTGCCATCTATGGGGTCACACAGAGTCGGACACGACTGAAGTGACTTAGCAGCAGGCAGTCTGTGGCTTTTAGTTGGAGCATTTGGTTCACTTACATTTAAAGTGATTATCAATATGTATGTTATTATTGCCATTTTGTTAATTGTTTTAGAGTTGTTTTCGTAGGTATTTTTTCCCCTTTTTATTCCCTCTTGTGATTTGATGAGTATCATTTATTTTGGATTCCTTCTTTTTGTGTGTATATATTATAGATATTTGATATGTTTTTGCCATGAAGCTTTTGTATAGCAGCTTTTGTATAGTAGTCTGTATATATACAAAAATTTCATGGTAAACTCAAAGTAAACATTTATATATATATATATACACATATACACACAAAAAGAAGGAATCTAAAATAACACTGAAGATAGTCATCTATCAGATCAGATCAGTCGCTCAGTCATGTCCGACTCTTTGCGACCCCATGAATCGTAGCACACCAGGCCTCCCTGTCCATCACCAACTCCCGGAGTTCACTCAGACTCACGTCCATCGAGTCAGTGATGCCATCCAGCCATCTCATCCTCTATCGTCCCCTTCTCCTCCTGCCCCCAATCCCTCCCAGCATCAGGGTCTTTTCCAATGAGTCAACTCTTTGCATGAGGTGGCCAAAGTACTGGAATTTCAGCTTTAGCATCATTCCTTCCAAAGAAATCCCAGGGCTGATCTCCTTCAGAATGGACTGGTTGGATCTTCTTGCAGTCCAAGGGACTCTCAAGAGTCTTCTCCAACACCACAGTTCAAAAGCATCAATTCTTTGGCGCTCAGCCTTCTTCATAGTCCAACTCTCACATCCATACATGACCACTGGAAAAACCATAGCCTTGACTAGACGAACCTTTGTTGGCAAAGTAATGTCTCTGCTTTTGAATATGCTATCTAGGTTGGTCATAACTTTCCTTCCAAGGAGTAAGCGTCTTTTAATTTCATGGCTGCAGTCACCATCTGTAGTGATTTTGGAGCCCAGAAAAATAAAGCCTGACACTGTTTCCACTGTTTCCCCATGTATTTCCCATGAAGTGATGGGAGCAAATGCCATGATCTTCGTTTTCTGAATGTTGAGCTTTAAGCCAGCTTTTTCACTCTCCACTTTCACCTTCATCAATAGTAGTCTATATATATATAGACTTTCTTCACTGATTCCTTCTAGTGTATTTTTCATTTCTGTTGTATTCTTTACCTCCGTTTGGTTGTTCTTTATATTCTGTAGCTCTGTTAAAAACTTATAACTTCTTGCTCTGCCTCCATCCTTCTCCTGAGTTCTTTGATCACCTTTACACCTAAACTCTTTCTTGGGTAGATTGTCCATCTGGACTTCACTTAGTTCTTCTGGGGTTTTATTCTTGTTAGTTCATCTGGAACATGGTTCTCTTCTGCCTCATTTTTTTCTAAGTGCTGTTTGTATTTTTATGCACATGGTAGGTTAGTTATGTCTATTGACCTTGGAGAAGTATCCTTCTGTAGATATCTGTGCCTCACCACAGCACACTCCCCTCTCACCACCCAAGCTGTACGCTCTAGGGCTTCTCTGTAAAAGAGCTGTGAGTCCTACTGTGACAGGGCTCACTACACGGGTGGTATCGTAGGTTTCTCAGGCCCCTAGCCTGGTTGGTTATCAGGCCCTGCCCCATGTGGATTCTCCTGACTGTTGGTTAATGTGGCCTGGTCTCCAGGCTGCAGGCTACAGAACCCTAGGTGGCCCTAGGGCTAGTGGTGGCTCACTAGTAGCAGGATCTGGGTCCAGAATATTCCAGGGGTTGGTGACAAATTACTGGCATAACTGGGTTCTGAAGTCTGGGCTGTCGGGCCCAGGGATCCCGGGCAGGGGTCAGATCACTGGTGGTGTGGGGGGGACAGCCTCCTGCCACATTGGGTACGAGGCTGTGGAGAAGCTGGTGCTGGCCTGCTGTCCCAGGAAGCCTCTGGCCTGTTGTGGGTGGGCTGTGTGAGCACGGTTTTCTTGTGTCTGGTGTCTGCCCACTGATGTTTGAGGCTGGTCTAGAAGCCAGTAAAGGCTTCTGGAGGGCAGGATTGGGCTTGCCCACTGGTGGGTGGAGCTGGGTCTTGGCAGCAGCTTCTGGGGGACAGGGCCATGTCTAGGGGAGTGTTAAGAGATGGCTGTGGTCTCAGGAAGTCTTTAGGAAACCTGTTTGCTTGATGGATGGGTCTGTGCCTCCACCCTGTTTGGTTGTTTGACCTGAGGCATCCAAGTGCTGGTGCCTAAAGGCTGTTGGATAAGGCCAGGTTTGGGCACTAATGAGCTAGAGGGAGGGTCCCCAAATGGTGGCCACCAGTAGGCATGTCCATGTGACAGAGGGAACCTCCCCGGTATGGCTGCCGCCAGGGTCTATGTCCCCATGGTGAGCCGCAGCCACCCCTACCTGTCCAGAGACTTGCCAAGACGAGAAAGGAGGTCTAGCCCTGGATCCCATTAAATTCCTGCTTTTATCTTGGGTCCTGGTGTAAAATTTTATGTGCACCCTGTACGAATGATGTCTCTATTTCCCCCACCTCTCCCCTGCCCCACCCCCATCCTGTGGGGCTCTTGAAATTAAGTCCCACTGGCCTTCAATGCCAGATTCTCTAGAATCTCATCTTTCCAGTGCAGGATCCTAGGGTTGGTGAGCCCAAAGTGGGGCTAAGAACTCACTCCTCTGGGACAGCCCTGTACTTATTCTTGTTTGTGGGTTGCCCACGTGGGGATATGAGACTTGGTCATAGGTTGTGAGTCCACTTCTCCTACCCGTCTTGCTGTGGTTCCTTCTTTTTGTCTTTAGTTGTAGAGGAGCTCTTCTGGTAGGAGCAGTCTTTTTCATAGATGATAGCTCTTTAGCTGTGATTTTGGTATGCTCATGATAGGTGACCTCAGGGTCTTTCTACTCCACTATACCACTTTCTTGGCCAATCCTTTTCCAACCCAAAACTTTTCTGAAAAACAGTCTTATTAAAAGAGCACACCAAAAACGTATTCAAGAGCCCATGTGAAAGTGGCTGTGTTAGAATAATGGCCCCTAAACATGTCCACATCCTAACCCCTGGAATCTGTGAATATGTCCCTTTATGTGGCTGAAGAAGCTTTGCAGAGGTGGTTGTTAAGCATTTGAAAAAGGAAGTTCATCCTGGATTATTTGGATGGGCCACATGATCATACGGATCCTTAAGAGGGTGACAGGAGTGTTAGAGAAGAAACCATGAGGATGGAAGCAGGGATAGGTAGGGGGAAGTGTGTGGTGTGTGACTGAGGGGGGAGCTTTGCAGATGTTATGCTGTTGGCTCTGAAGATGGAGAAAGAGGCCATGAACTCATCAGTGCCGGGAGCCTCTGAGAGCTCAGGAAGGCCAGGAAGTGGCCTCTGGATGGAATGTAGCCTTGCTGACACATTTTAGACTTTTGATCACCTGAACAGTAAGATAATAAATTTGTGTTAAGTCAGTCCATTTGTGGTAATTTGCTGCACCAGCAATAGGAAGCTAACAGATTTTTTTTTTCAATGAAAATTTAGGAAGTTGAGAAGAGATATTTACCTAGTTTATTGCCATGTAAAAATCAATCCATAGTGGTAGTGTTCAAGTTCAGGAACCGCTTGTTTGGGTGAATGCTGGAACAGGAGGCCACGGGTGTCACCTGAAGGGTGTTCCTGCATTTGGAAGCACAAGAGCGAGGAGCCAGTGATGCCTCCCTGCAGCCTCTGTTTAGGGGTTCCGTTGCCTGAATTTTTTGAGGATCTGATCCTACAGTCTTATGGCTTCTGACTTTGTATGGTGTGAATTACTGTTTCCTCGTGTATATTGCAATTATGAGTTTGTCTTTAGTGGTATAAATTGTGTGGAAATTTCATGGGCCTGATTGAGGATGTGTTCTTCCAAAGACATTTTGCCTTTGCTTTCAACAGTTGTTCATGGATATTACCTGCCTGAGACTTCTTGTTTGCTATTTAACTTGGATAGTCCTGCATCAGCTTCAAACCCCAAATCTGGGTTAATGTGAAGATGGACTCTATGTTGTTATTATTTTTTAACCAGAGCTCAGATTAAGACAGGCAGGCTTCCTTTAGTTGTCCTGTGTCTCTGAATGAATTTTCCCCCACTTTCTACATGTTGAGAGCACAGCTCTTCAGAGTGTTCAGTCTTTCTTGGAGGGCCATTTCCTAGGTGCTTCCCTGACTCTCAAGACCATGTTTCCAGGTCTCATTTAAAACCCCTTCGTGATATAGATCTGCAGGTATTCCTGGGCCTGACATAGTATCAGCTCACACACTTAAACTGGGTTTTTAATTAGCCTTTCTTTGGCCTCTAGAGATTTCTCTTATATTTTCTTAAAAACTCAAATATACATTTAAAGAACATTTTGCTGGAATATATAATCTATAAAAATATTGAGTCATCATATTGTATACCTGAAACTGACATAATATTGTAAATCAGCTAAGTGTGTATATTAGTCACCCAGTCATGTCTGACTCTTTGTGACCCCATAGACTGTAGCCCACTAGGCTCCTCTGTCCATGAGATTCTCCAGGCAAGAATACTGGTGTGTTGCCATTCCCTGCTCCAGGGGATCTTCTCAACCCAGGGATCAAACCCTGGTCTCCTGCATTTCAGGCAGATTCTTTACCGCCTGAGCCACCAGGGAAGCCCCAGATCAACTATACTTCAATTTAAAAATAAAGCACATTTGCTTTATTTTATACATTTATAAGTATTCATAATATTTATACTTTATAAATATGTTTGTAACCCTCATCATTTAAAAGTATAAATTTTATAAAAATTAAGTAAAATTGTGGGAAGCCTTTTGGGTTCTCACGTTTGCTGCCTCTAGGTCTTCACACGTTCCTTCAGCCTGGAATACTCTTCCTCCTTTGCACTTAGGTAAGCCAGTTGTCACACACTTCAGGAAGCCATCTGTGAACCCTCCGCTCCCACACTTGATGCAGAGACGTGACTATTTGCCCTCCTGTGTAGCTTCTGCTGGACTAGATGCTTTGTGAGACAATGTGTATTAGTTTACCTGAGCCTGATACTTAGGAAAGAATCAAGTATTTAGAAATGAATCAACATCTTCTGTTGACTTTTGTTGGGCATTGTTATTTTTAAATGTAAGTCTTATCTTCTCCATGAGATCATTGACCTCTAACTAGCCTTTTATGAATTTCTCTTGGCTCCTAGCAAAATGGTGAAACTCCCAATGAGAGTAACTCCACCAGTGGTTATCAGTTTATTAGTGAAAGCCTGGTGACTTCCTGTTCACAATAGAAAACAAATATTCTTTCCCGAAATTGTTTTATTCAGTTTATTTTTCCATCTTAAAATTTAGCTCTTGTCTGAGAATTTCTAAAAATGCTGTATTGATCTTTCTGTTGCCCTTCACTAGAATTACCTTATCCTTTCTTTATAAGATCCGATTTTACATCAAAGGGAATTGGATGAAAATTTGTTCTTTCACTGTTGGGTACCTTCAAAGTATCAACAGAAACAGAATGCAAGAGATGTTGGCGGGAGGGCTGTGTGATCCAGGCAGCTGTTCTTTAGGGCCAGGAGAATCAAGTATGCTTGAAGGCCTTATGCATGGAGCCAGAGTAGAAGAAGAGAAACAGAGGTTGAAGAAAGAGAGGGCATGATGATGGGACACAGCCCTGCCTTCATACACTCCCCCAAGAAGTCCATTACTTATTCTGATAGACTGGTAGAGCACCCTTAGTAAATACTTCTGTTAGCTTTTCTGGAGAGAGAGCAGCTGTAGCCAAGGTCGCCATTGAGCATGTTTTATGCTTTTCCTCCCTGTCAAGGCATATCAGCATGATCAGAGAATCCCTACCTTTCAGAGAGCTGGTTGGTGAAGGGGTAAGCTCGTGACTTACAGCAGTATGCTGGATTGATGTTGTATAAAGCCTAGAAAATGCTCCTGTTGGGTAAGGGAAACAGTGATATGACATGAAACGTGGCTCTAAAAGTATTTAATATAGGGGATATTAAAGTTTAAAGCTGTTGTGGTAGTTCATGTGATAGTTCATTCCTTCCACTTCCCGCCCTTAGCCATGTGCTCTTGTACCTTAAATTCAGATAGAAAGATGAAACCTAAAACATAGCATTGGGATTGCTGTTAGATGACTGAGAGTCAACTTAGTTCCTGAATATTTACACACACACATGCCTGCATACATACCTTTAAAAATGAGACAGGCATGCCTTTTAGATTTCTTTTGATTCCAGTAATTATTACTTTGATTCCATTCATAATTCCTGTGTATTTTTATTTTGAAAAAAAAAAACAAAAAAAACATGTGGTTAGAAACACATAGTTTCTCTCCTGCCAAGGCTGAATGTAACTTAAAATCAGAAAATATTCTCTGCAAATTCAAGGTGTTTCTGTTAATTTTTTATATGCCTTAAATGCAGAAAATTACACACTGATATTTGCATATATCAAATACATATATATATATCAACTATATCCATTTGCTGAGAAGGCAGCACAGCTAATAGCAAAAATGTGGATTTTATACAAGAAGGGATGATGTCGCTGTGGAAAGACTAATGAGTATAAATTAGAGAGACTTCAGATGATCAATTATTGTTTGCAGAAAATCTTAATCAAATGATCACTGGACAGAAGTAAGCAAATCTTAATTCTTTATTGATTTTTTTTCTGTTTTTCTTTGAAAGTGAAAGTCACCCCAGTCGTGTCTAACTCTTTGTGACCCCATGTACAGTCCATGGAATTTTCCAGGCCAGAATATTGGAATGGGTAGCCTTTCCCTTCTCCAGGGGATCTTCCCAACCCAGGGATCGAATCCAGATCTCCCACATTGCAGGTGGATTCTTTACCAGCTGAGCCACAGGGAACCCCAAGAATACTGGAGTGGGTAGCCAATCCCTTCAGTGGATCTTCCTGACCCAGAAGTCAAACCAGGGTCCACGGCATTGCAGGCGGATTCTTCACCAACTGAGCTATCAGGGAATCCCTGTTTTTCTTTAGCCGGTAAAAATATTTTTAAAAGCAGTTTATTCATTGTACCCAGTTAAGATTACTTCTTTAAATACAACTGAAATTATGGTGCTATCTAGTGGTTAGAAGATCTACAATACTGTTTTACATGAGCTTTCATTTTATTTTTGTCTTTAGCTTTGTGAATTAGGCATAGACTGGATACTCTGTGCTCAACGTGAGAGGGCTTGTCTAGTGGCAAAACTGAATCAGAATCAGAAGTATTGCCTTTAATTATACCTCCATGCCTCTAGACTAGCAGCACTGAAGCACAGTGGTACCTGGGATTCTGTGATGGCATAGCATTAGCTATTACCAGATGAACCAAAGGAGTATTAACTCTGAAGCCCCAAATAAAGCCACATCTGCAGGACATCTTGTATCTCGTGCTTCTAGATAACCCATTTGATTCACTAAGAGTGGATTCGGGACCTTTTACAATTAAAATTCAAGAAGAGAACTAAGTGGAACAAATATCTGCTTTCAAACTAGACAGATCTGGGCTCACATCCAACTCATGCCATTTGGCAAGTCTTTAATTCCTAAGCCTTAGCTCCTCATGCAATCTGAGAATGCTAACAGTTATTCTCTCTGTTGTTAGAGACTTGAAGTGCTAAGGTGTGTGGAAAATGTTGCCCTCCACCTGGTAGCAAAGGATATTAACAAAAAGATTATTTTACTCAGGTGTCTAGGCTGAACAAAGGAGTTTATTAAACCACATCCGCCCCCCCCCCCACCCCCGCCCCCGCCCAGCTAATAGGACCACAGGTTAGCTGGATTAAAGTCACTCAAACTCTTGGGCCCATTCTCCTCACCTAAAATTCAAAGTCCTGTAAGAATGACACAGTGCTCATACTTACTTGTTAATTCTTCTTTTTATTTTTACACAGCATGGCAAAATGAGGAAACAGCTGACAAGTGATGAGTCTGCACAATGGAAAAACCACCCTGATCATTGGCATCATAAGTGGGTAAGTGTTCTTTTAAAGTGATTTTGTCAAAGTCATATGAAATGGTTTTCATGGTGGGGGAGAGGAAAGACAAGAAACCAACATTCACAATTATTTAAAATGACTTAAATGCTAAACATAATATACATAGTAATAACTCTTTATCCTAGTATAAAAATAGTGCTAGAAACTATATATTTGTTCAAATGTATTGAAAAGGTATAAGAAATAGATATTAAGTGGCTAGTGATAATTCATAAGCTTTTCTTCCCTTAAACTGTATTAGAAATTTATGTTTTTAACTATTTACATGGCTTTCAACAACATTCATTAAGACATGTTTACATAGGCTTTTGAGAAGCATATGGGAAGGGCAAAGTGAGTTTTAATACTTTCTTCCTCGCTCCCTGCGGTGGAGCAGAAGGGGTCCAAAACCGTGTGCAGTTTAACAGTCTGAGAGAACTCTTGAGTAATCTCTACCTGGCTAGCATATGGAAAAATAATCTATACAGTGGAATATATGACTCCATACTTAACATAAGGTGTTCTTTAAGCTATCAACAGGCTAAGTGATTCATACTTATAGGAAGACAGGATGTTCACTGACGGATTCTTAATAAGTTCCAGGTAAAGAAGGTCCTTGAAAAACTGTATAATACATATAAGTGAAAGTGATAACTGTACCCTATATTTTCACATTAAATCGCCAGAAGCAGAAGCTGGTGAGTCTCTTATCCGCACTCCCTGCAGAGACTTACAAACTCCGTGAGGTCGCTGCATGGTCTCCACTGTGGAGTGCAGTACCTGACATGTGGCAGAAGCTCAGTAAAAGGTGGACTGAGGCATGTCGGATGCTGAGCACTGCGTTATACTACCTTGTTTTAACTATAATTATTCCTAGGAGAGGAGAGCAATTATACTCTTTCCCCCAATCCCATCTTAAATCAAGCTTGTAAAACAAAACAAACAGCATTTCTTCTGATGGCCTGTAAAGTTTTAGGACTACAATCTGATGGAAAACACAGGGAAACAGAACATCAAATTGGAGTTGGTCTGACATTTGTGCTCTGTGCTGAAAATAAAGGCACTTCACAGCTAGGTGAGAATATATCTGTGACCCGTTTCCTCCCGCAACCCATTATTTCCAGTACGCTGTCATACGCTTTCTCATCTCCAACACTCCCGTGGGAGGAAACTGTTACTTGTAGTAAGGAGATCGGTGGCGTTTGTACCTTGAGGCGAGGTGCTGAGAGAGCTCTAAATCTCACACAACTAATGATCTGCACTAGGAGCCAAAGAAATGTACTTTTTTCCTCCCCAGTCTTGGAAACTCAACATAGGAAATAACATATGGGACTAGACACCTTGCTTTGGGGCCCGCCGTCTCCTTTCCAACAGTGGTCTCCAGGGCCCACCAGCTCTGACACAGGAGCTGTCCTCTGTGACATCCCCCTTGCAGGGAAGGCTTAGCCCAAACACAACTCCTTCAGCGGCACAACTGGTTCACATTCACAGCAGTTATGACACTGAAACTCGAGTTCACACGGGTTAGTGACTGGCAAAGGCCACTCCTGTGAAAGTATAAGGCCAGGCAGGCAGTCTTACAGACATCATTCACAACTTAGCAAAGTAGTGGGGACTTCTGGGGCTGAAAATTGAAATGAAATGGTATCATGTTACTCAGCTAGAACAACAGCAAACTAATCTAGAACAATTTCTTGCTAGTTACAGGTAATATAAATATAGGGTAGGGTGAGAGAATATATATATATTCCCCCAACTTGAGAGGATACTGGAAAGGAAATATTCACATAAGAATTTGTGTCCATGTACCAGGTATTAATCCATGTATGGAATGATTTTCCTAAAAGTTAAAAATTATTTGAACCAACTAACCAGGCTTCAAGAAGCACTCTTCTTCTGTATGAACTAAAATACCCAAAGATAAAATAGGTATGGCATTGCCCAACTTCTTTCAGTTTCTAAACTAGTAAAGTAAAATAAGCCATTATCTAAAAGTAAGCCAAGAATTTCTAAATCTATCATCTTACTTGTTAAAATGACATACATACAAATTCTCTATACATAGTCTACTATGTATGTAAAAGTTGTAATGACATACATGAGAAGCCCTGAACAAACTGCTGAAATATTTGATTACAGATTTTAGCATAGCTGCTAAATCACAATGTGTATGGTAAAAAGATAGGTTACTGAAAAGACTGCTATTCTTCAAACAATTTTTCGGTACTAAGGAATTGTGTATGCATGCATAGGCATATCCTGGTATGAAGATATGTTATGTTAGTGACAGTCTGTGTAAGTTACACACCAGTGCCACCAAGAGGCAAACTCTCAGATCTCATGTGTATGACTTAAAAACAGAATAACATGCTGAAGTTACAAGTATTACAACAGTAATACATACTGCATTAAACAACTGATAACCTTCTAGACTCTCCCTTACCACTACAAAATGATGGCAATACAATATGTTTTGTGTTTTTTTTAACTGAAGAGTAAGAATAAAATTACTTTATGTCAAGATACATATACACACTTAGAATTTTCAAAACTTATATGTTGAATTTTAGGATGTTTAGGGAAAAAATGTATATAAATGGAAAATATGTTTTAGTGAAAATTCTTCTATGCTGCATTATCATATCCCCAAGAGCTTTTCTATCCAAACCAGTGATAGAAACTCAGAAACTTTTTTCAGAGATGTGGAGGGATATGAACAGATGAAACGCCTGTCTTCCTATTCTTCCCCAAGTCCAAACATTACTGCACATTTAGAGCAGATTTTCTTTTCCGGAACCAGTTTCTCGCTTCGTTATCTACTGCTCTCATATGGAATACAAGTGTCTTTAGGGGCACATATGTACAGTGGGAATACAATTAAATGAGCTCAAGTTCTAAGAAAACATTAGCATTTTCTAAATGGACTAAAAGTTATGAGAAGTAAATCCCACCAAGTATGAGCTCAGGGGCCAGTTTAGGGTGCATACCCTCTTGTCCTGAGTGGTCACAGCTCATTTCAGGCCTGTGCGCCCATGATCGCTTGTTGTGTTTTAAAGTGTTGACTTACAACGATGACTCATGAGGTGAACGAAAAGGAAGCTCAGTGTGTGACACCCTGACTGTCAGGGTGTCCTCCGGTGGAGCGTTCTCTTCCCTGACGGCTGTCCTGGCCACTCCATTTCTGCAGCAGGCTCATCCCTCGAGACTCAGGGGCTGGGTCTTCTTCCCAGGCTCCTCCTGCTCTCTACCAGGTCTGTTAGGTCGAAGTGAGCATTTATGGGTAGCCTTTGGGATGTATTGCACTGAAATAAGAAATCTCTCTCTTGCCTGTTCTCTAACAACACAAAAACCAAATTAATTAAGTAATGTCTTTTCTTTACAATACTGCCTTATAGTACTTTCCATTTGTTTAGAGTTTTAACTTTCTTTCGTTAAGGTAATAAGTGTTGAAAAATATAGCCCATTCCTTTTAAAATCCAACAAGCTTTAAAAGTCAACACTTTTCTCTGTTCTATGAAGGTTTTAAATGTCACAGAATATATTCAGTTTGCTCCTAGACTATTTTTAAGAAAGAAAAGATTCTAAACATTCTTCAAAGATTGATAATTCAGAAAACACAAAACCAATTATTTAAAATCCCCAGAAAAAAACAAACAAACCCAAAATTAGCCTCTGTGCAAGAATGCAACTTGTACCTGCAGTACACAAAATATTACAAACAGTGCTCTTATTCACGTGCTAAGAGTGGGTGGTGTTGATAATCTCAGTTCAGTGGCATAAAACAAATGTACAGAAAATATGCAATAGTCCTCTAAAAACATTTCATGCTACGCTGTCAAAAATTGTGCAAAAATAAAAATACAGCAGTGGCAAAGTATACACCAAATCTGTACAGTATGTAGCAAAACTCGGCATACTGCAGAAGACACCATCTGTCAACTTCAGCTCTGCATGAATAGGCCTCTCAGTTCCGCTTGGTCTGGCTGCTTTCACCATTAATCAGTGTCTTCTCCTGCTGTTCTGCAAGAGCCTGCCATTTCTGCCTGTTCTTTCTGCAGCCGTCCAGCAAAGGGAAACAGTCCTCTGAAACATGGGTCAAGGCCTAAAGAGAGAGAAAGAAAGCCGGTGACTAGCTGGCAACTGGGAAATAAGCCCTCTCCCCAGGCTTGTCCCAGAGGGTCACATCACACACTCACTTCCCAAGCAGACCCACTGCTGGGGTTCTCACAGAGCTGTGATCACAGATCATTTATGAATGACTCCTCTTAAGCTATACAGACGGGCAACACATGCTGAGACAAAGAGCAAATGCACACATTTCAACATAACATTATTAAGCAGTGAAGACAGATCTGTGTGGAATTGGCTCTGTAGAGAAAGAATCCATTTGCTTTTATGTACTACAGATGGTTCTCTCTAAGTGTTGACTTCATGGAGAGATGCTTAGTTTTTGTGATTTTCTATAAAATAATTTTATCCAATATACTTTAGATTTTTATCCAAGATTATAATAAAGATTCGGAGAAGGCAATGGCACCCCACTCCAGTACTCTTGCCTGGAAAATCCCATGGACGGAGGAGCCTGGTAGGCTGCAGTCCATGGGGTCGCTGAGAGTCGGACATGACTGAGCGACTTCACTTTCACTTTTCACTTTCATGCATTGGAAAAGGAAATGGCAACCCACCCCAGTGTTCTTGCCTGGAGAATCCCAGGGACGAGGGAGCCTGCTGGGCTGCCGTCTATGGGGTTGCACAGAGCTGGACACGACTGAAGTGACTTAGCAGCAGCAGCATAATAAAGATTAAACTCTATATGGCATTATTATTTGCCAACTATAGTTCCATAAATATTTAGCTTACAAGAACTTTCACTGTAGATTTCTGTGTCATAGACAAATATTGACTTAAATACCCAACAGCAGGGTTAGGAATATTGTGTTACTATTCTGCAGCCATTAAAACTGTCTTAGAAGACACATTTGAAACAGAAAGATGTACGTTCTATTATGGATTGCAAAGAGCAATTTTTGTTAAATGAAAAATATACGAAAATGTCATAAAGAATATGCACTGAAATAACAGTGGCTATCACATAGTAGAATTATAAGTGATTTTATCTTTTCGCTTCTCTATTATTCTGATTTTTCTATAAGAACCTATAACTTCTGTAATAATAGTAAAAATGCCTGTATATATCACATAGAATTTAACTATAGATTCAAATAAAATGAATAGGAAATATAGAAGGATGAAATTTATAATGGGTGATTTGACTATATGGGTATGGGAAAAAAATGGAGAGAGACATTAGTATCTGCAGCTGAGGAACTCTTAATCCAGTCCATAAGGAAGGCATTAGTTACAGAAAGGATGACTGGAGGTGCTGGAGACACTGCTGGGAAGGCTTCTGCACAGCGGTAAACGGCCAGCTTGCCGAGAAGGGAGGGCAGAAGGCGGCGCCGGGGCCTCACACGCGTTCTTTCATCCTGTTTTCTTTTGCTGTCTCTCCTGTCCCTCCCTCCTTTTTCCTCATCAGCCACAGCTTCTTTCTTCAATTCATCTGATGGCTAGAACCCTGGGCCCAGGCTGAGAACTGAACTCTAAACACAGTTCTCCCACTACCTACCTAGTTGGGACAAGCATTCCATCTCCCTGGAAGATGGACGTTTTACAGATTCAATGACTGAATCTGTGAAATGTCTGGATTAAAAAATTTCTAGCCTTTCTTCTGGTCTTGGCAGTCTATGATTCCTCCTATGATAAATGTTTTTTTCCCCAAATACTTAAACTTAAGACAGTTTCCTATTTAAATGTATAAAGACGAGGACAGCATCTACTTTCTGTATTTGGGGCATAGTATCTAAACTAGTTAGTTGGATATGTTAGGGAGAATAATTTTAAAAACCCAAACTAACAAGTATATGAAAATGGGAACCTCCAATATTTTCCTAGCTGCCTTCCTGTAATCCTCATAAAAATTTTCTTAACAGTAGTAAAGTCACCCTATGAGAAGAAGTTAGATAACTGTTTATCCTTATTTAGGCCAAAATTTAGTCTTAAAAAGAATATGCTAACATAGAGTATACAGAATATGCCTCCTTTGAGTGTAGCACTGCACATACTTTTTCTCAGCATTCGCTACATGAATTTGCTGGAGCCTAGCACGCAGTAGGCACTCACTAGGTAGTTATACATCAGTGAATTAACATTTTTGAGGAATAGTAAATATAAAAGGTGTTCCTTGTTCAGTACAAACAGCATGTTCATTAGTGAAAGAAATGTCCTGATTATTTTACTTCTAGTTTCTTGATTAAGAAGGAAAAAATATGTGCCTGATGTTCATTGCTTCAATTTACTTCATAACACTGTCAAAAGTCTAGTAGTTTTCATAGTAAATACCTCATACAGTTGCAAGCAGATGGCATCTATGAATCCAACTTGCATACTTGGGATTTTGTTTTTCTTCTCCCGGTTCATTAGATCCTGAAAACACAGAAACACACATACACAGATCTGCATTTACTTAATACCAGTTGGCTCTGAAACGCTGAATCCCTGGGTTAGCTGAGGAAGGCCAGATACCTGCCTACCTGACTCTTCACCTTCTGGAGGCTCCTACCCCCCTGCACCAAACCATGCTCAAGAAGGCCCTGGTCCTCTCTCTCTCATTCACTGGGGCTGTGACTGTCCCTGTGTGACCCCCAGAACCAGAACGGATCACTGACCTCAGATCAACTGGTGACCTAGAGTTAGGCACTGACCTAGAGTCCACTGCTGACATGTATCTGGAGAACAGACATGCTTTCTAATTGTCTACTGATGTGGAATCAAACACTCTCAGCTTTGTGAAAGATGCCACTGAGGCCACAGTCGATTACAACTCAGTTCACACAGAGAGCTTTCTGAGTGAAAAGTACGCAGATATCACTGTTGCTTTTTCTCAGGAGCTCATGACGGCATAAGACAAAGCCAGCACCTCTGAGGGGAGCAAAGAGTCTATCTCAGTGCTTGTTTAAAATGAAGCAGATTCTCTGTTAGCTGTGACCATCACTCTGCTACCCACCATTTTCTGAGAGGATTCCGAGCTTCTAACAAGCCTATTACTGTGTGTGTGTTTAGTCACTAAGTCACGTCTGACTCTTTGTGACCCCATGGACTATTGCCTGCCACGCTCCTCTGTCCATGGGTTTGTCCAAGCAAGAATATTGGAGCAGGTTCTCATTTCCTTTTCCAGGGGATCTTGACACAGGGATCAAACCCGTGTCTCTTGCACTGCAGGAGAATTCTTTACCACTGAGCCACCAGGAAAGCTCCGACTACTATGTCTAGGAGACTAAATAATTGCAAAAGACAAATGAGACATAGGGTGTGCCCAGATGAGGCTAAAGAGTAAAGCAGAGGCAATGGTACCAGAGGAGGGGCATCTTGTAACCATGGCCCATTTAATGTGGGCTCAATAAATATTCATTTGAGTAAAAGAATGACCCTATGCACCACTTCCAGGAAAAACTCATCCATTTCAGGAAAAACTTCATTGGTTGAGAAGAATCTTCTTGTATTAGAAATTCTCTACCTACCCTGAGCAAAAAATGCAGTATACAAATATTTAACAACAACAGCTGTTTATCAAAGTGCTGTTTGTAATAGTAAACTCTACAAAATTATACCAAACAGTAAATAATAGCTGCATCTATTTCATGTGGGGCTTACCACTTCTTCTCAGTGGTAAAGAATCCGCCTGCCGATGCAGGACACCCAGGAGACGTGGGTTTGATACCTGGGTCGGGAAGATCCCCTGGAGGAGGAAATGGCAACCCACTCCAGTATTCTTGGGCAAATCCCATGGACAGGGGAGCCTGGCAGTCTACAATGCATGGGGTCACAGGAGTTGGACATGCCTGAGCATGCATGCACTACTTCATGTAACCATTATAAACGGTATATAGGACAGAACATCTGTTAGAATGCAAAGTGGCTTATGATATATAAATGGAAAAAATTACAAAAAGTAGGTGTGATTTGATAACTCAAGAGTCTTTTCTGTCCTTGGTTATTTGCATGTTTTCTGTAACGAACATGTTTAATTCTTCAGGAAAGAACAAGGACTTTATAAAAAGATGAGAAATTGTCTTCCTAAAATCTCATAGAAGCACAAAAAGGAATCTACAACAAAAACATGCGTATGAATAATTCCTCCCAACAAGGTCTCATACTTACAGCGGGCTCTATGTTGAGTTCTTTTCTCTCTCTGTCTCCTTGGTCAAAAAATTCAGTGGCAACAAGTTCTGCTATCTGAAATCAATAACAGACTAAGTGTGGGTAATTCAAGGCATATCACTCAGTAAAACAGACTTTAAATGAAGATAATAAAACCCATCAAATCTGTGGCTTTTAACCACATCAGTAAAATTAGAATAAAGCAGTAACAGTAAATACTTTATTGTAATGTGTACCTAATCACAAAGGCTAGAGTCTGTAATCTATAATTCAGAGAAAAGAGCAACATGTTATTTCGGCCTCAGCAGTAGTGGGAAGAAAGCACTGTGTGCCCATCCGTATGCATAATCAGTGAGATATTAAGCACCGGTTACACCAGGCGCTGCGGGAAGCACAGGATGAGGTAGGTCCTTACACTGAAGCTGATTGACATGCCTCTTAGGTGTCTTTCAGTCTACCGATTCCTCCTCGTCTCTCTTTTTAAAAAATGTCCTTATGATTTTGACTGCTGTTGAATAAACTGCGTTGTTTCTCCTGTAGTTTCCTGTTGTCTGGATTTTGCTGATTGTGTTTCCACAATGAAATTTAATGTTTCTCTGTTCCCTGTATTTCCATACACCAGTAATGAGATCTAGACACTTGATTCGATTGAGTTTTTTTTTTTTTGCTACGACTGTTTCTCAGGCTGTGCCATGTACTTCTGACAATGGAATGCCTGGTCGCCTCTCTTTGTGATATTAACAGTCCTTCATGAGCTTTGCCTGGATCCATTAATTTAGAGGCTGCAAAAAGGTAATATACAAAGCAATCATTCCCTTTTTCTTTATAGCTGAAATAGAATAAGTCCCCCACATCAATTTTTAGTTACCCTGAAGTATAATTTGTATAAATAAAGGAGAAATAACTTGATTTTCTCTATTATAATTACCATTGGGAAAAAATAATAACTCAGTTCTCAAGCATCCAACAAACATGACTAAAGAAGGCTTTATTATTTTTATTATTATTTTGAACTTTGGATTTAAACATAATTAATGTATTTCAGTCCTTACTGATGCCCACCCACATTGTTCCATTTTGGCCAACTGAGTTGGCTTCTTTGCTCTTCTGACACGGCTTTATCAGTCTTTGATAGTTCTTGCTTTCTGCTATAACAAGATGTTCTTAGTTCATCTTGTACATTTCCTGTTTTGGAACGGGCAATCAGCCATTTCTTCATGGAGTCCTCATTCTTTTAAACTGAGGTATTTAGAAACTTCAATCAGGGCACAAGGCTCGTTCATTTCTACCAGGGTGTTGGTTATTTTTAAGCCCTTTTAATGAATGGAGCTTACACAATGTAAGTTCATATAGTATTTCCTATTCAAATCAGGACTATAGGATTTCTGCAAAACCTTATCCACCTTGGATCTCTCTCTTTCTACTCACACTAAAAATCCTACTTCTCAACAATATCAATATAATTTCTCATTTGCTTTTACCCACATCATCCACTATGGTGACTGAATATATATACAAAATTCCCCTAATATGATTACTGAAAAGCAGCTTTAATTGTTTGCTGTTGTTCTTCTTCGTGTACATCGACTGGAGTTACATGGTCAAGTAACGGTTTTAAATCTCTTGGAATAAAACTGTCCCCCTCAGTGTGGTTTTGCAACCAAAATCACATTGTTGCATTTTGCTTCCCAGGTTATGTGATTTTTTTTTTAAGTTCAACTTTATAAACACAATTTACATGGTTCATAAATTAAATCTACAAAACAAGTACATGCAAGCAACTCTACCTTATATCTCTGTTCCTTCAATCTTATTCCCTCCTTCCCCCGTGGGAAATCATTAACTTTTTAACAGTTAATTCTGCTTTTTAAAACTATATGCAAATAAATATAAGTACATACATTCATATTCCATTGCCTTCTCAGATAAATGGTAGCATACCATACCCATTTTCTCTTCCTTGCTTTTTCTTTTTTACTTATATCTTTGAAATCACCCCATAGTAGTATATAGAAAGTACTCCTTTCTTTTTACTGTTGCAGAGACTTCATCATATAAATAAATACTACAGTTCACTTAGTACCATATTAATGAACACTTGGGCTATTTCTTGTCTTTGCCATGACCAACAGCACTAAAATGAATAGTCTATGTAAATGTATTTTTATATTCTTGCCAGTATATCTTTGAGATAAGATTCCTAGAAGTAATAGTAAATGAGTATGTGTAATCATATACTTCCAAACAGTTACAATATTTTGCATTTCTTGTTTTCCCACAGCTTCCCCAACAGAGTATGCTGTAAAATCTTTAAATGTTTGCCAATCAGACAGTTGAGAAATGGTGTCTTAGTGTGTTTTTTTTTTTCCAATGAATTGCATAGATCATGGGTCTGCAGTCACAAATGCATGTGACTAGGTTAACGCACACCCCAACCAAGAAACAGTGTTTGTATCACCCAGCAGTTGCCCTCAGGCCCTTCTCCATGAGTCACCGAACCTGCTTTGCTTCCTCCCCACTCAGCCACTCTCCTCATTTCCTTCACCACTGATTAGTTTTGCCTTTTCTAGAACGCGACATAAATGAATCACAGTACGTGTTCTTTTGTGTCCGGCTGCTTTCACTGGATGTGTACTGTTGGTGAGACTTGTCCATGGCGCTGCCTGCGCCGGCGTCAGCTCCCTTCTGCTGTTGAGCAGAGCGGCACTGTGTGCGGCAGTGCTCTGCAATGCATGCATCCGCTCTCCTGTTGAGGGACATGTGGATGTTTCTAGCTTCTGACTATTGGGAATAATGCTGTTATGAGATTCTGGACAAATCGTTTTGTGTCAGTACAGTTTTAATTTGCATCTTTCCTTGTGATTGAGGTTCTGAGACCTTTTCAAATGAGTAAGAGCCATTCGCATTTCTTTCTCTATCAACTTTTTGTTCAAATCTTGGCCCATTTTCCAGTAGGATTGTTAGCTGTTTTCTTTATGTTTAAGAAGTTCTTTGATATTATGGATATTAGCTATCAGATAAAAGTTGTAAGTATTTTTACCTATTCCTCATTGTTCGGAGAAGGCAATGGCACCCCACTCCAGTACTCTTGCCTGGAAAATCCCATGGACGGAGGAGCCTGGTAGGCTGCAGTCCATGGGGTTGCTAAGAGGCAGACATGCCTGAGCAACTTCGCTTTGACTTTTCACTTTCATGCATTGGAGAAGGAAATGGCAACCCACTCCAGTGTTCTTGCCTGGAGAATCCCAGGGACCGGGGAGCCTGGTGGGCTGCCGTCTATGGGGTCACACAAAGTCGGACACGGCTGAAGCGACTTAGCAGCAGCAGCAGCAGCAGCATTGTCTGTTTTTGCTTATTGTGTCTTTGTCATGCAAAAAAGTTTTCTTAATTTTTTATTTTCATGTAATCAAATTTGTCAGTCTTTATTGTTTCTGCATATGGAGCCGTAATTGGGAAAGTTTTTTCACTCCTCAGTTATAAAAGAATCCACAGATGTTTTTACTTAGTACTTGTATGGTTTAATTGTCTACACTGAGCTCTATGGTCCATTTGGAATTTAAGTATGCAGAATAGATCCAGTTTCATCTTTTGCCATCTGGTTATGGAAGATGGGAAAACCGTCCTAACATTATTTAGTAAAGTCTGTCTTTCCCCCAGTTATTTGAAATGCTATCTTAATTATGTAAGTGTTCTATGCAATTCTTAGTGTTCTATTGTGTTCATGGGTCTGATACCAATTCCAAACTGTTTTAATTATAGGGGCTTTATAGTGCTGCTTTTTATCTGGACCCCAGCTTCACTGCTGTATGTTTTCAGAGTTTGATTCAAAAGAAAGAGAAAGAAAGAAATTCTTTCCTCTTCCATTCTCTTTCCTGTTTTGAAATGGGCATGTAGTGTTACTTATTATGAAGCAGGAAGGTCTGTAGAGACATTTCTGGCGTGCTTATGGCATGTCAGCTTTGGCGCCTGGAGAGTGCATTCCTGATACTGTCTTGTCAGCACGTGGTTCAGGAGATGAGCCTGTCATTCCTGGGCTCCATGACTATGTATCCCATAGCCGTGACCAACAGCAACTGTCAATAATCTCAGGTAGTACATTTAGGATTGACAATGCAGTCTCAGAAAACAAACACAATATACACATCATCGCATGTATACCCCCCACCCCCCTTATATTTAGCCTAGGGCCTTTATGCCTCAGCACAATGTTACGGCACTGACTTATTTAGAGAGACAATATATTTCTAGCCACCTGACCCCGGGCTCTAATTAGCACCTTCTGCATATCTTGTACCAACATGTCCTATATTGATGAGCACCAGAAATGTTTAAGTTCTACTTGTTAATGCCTATTTAGAGTTGAAGTACAGCCTAGTAGGCTAACTACAAGAAAATGGAGTTTGTGTCTTCTAATTATTAAGACTATTAAAGGGATGTGCTTAAAAAAAAAAAAAACTGAGCTAAAAACAGTACTGGAATTAAACTTTATCAACAGCTAGGTTTTTGCTGTGTTAATAATTATTAAGTCATAACAAGTGTTCTAAAAAAGAAAAGTGTTTATGTCCAATTATCTGCTATTAATACTACTTAAAGTTTAGATTAAAAGTTTCCCAAGTACTTTAAAAGCTACATTTAAGAGTAAAGGTTTTTCATACTTTGACTTAAAAAAAAAATTTATTTATTTATTTTAATTGGAGGCTAATTACTTTACAATACTGTATTGGTTTTGCCATACATTGACATGAATTAGCCACGGGTATACATGTGTTCCCCATCCTGAACCCCCCCTCCCACCTCCCTCCCTATCCCATCCCTCTGGGTCATCCCAGTGCACCAGCCCTGAGCACCCTGTCTCATGCATCAAACCTGGGCTGGCGATCTATTTCACATATGGTAACATACATGTTTCAATGCTATTCTCTCAAATCATCACATACTTTGACTTTTAATTACTACTTTTTCATCACTAAACCTACCCGTTGTTGAATAGGCCAGGGTTTTGTAATTGCAGAAAGATCACAAGCTGTCATCAGCATCGCTCTGTTAAGGAAAAAGAGGTCCAATACTCCTGTTTACCTTTATGTGACTATAAACCTTAGTAAGTAGTTAGTTACTGATAAAAAGCTAAATTAAAACCCCATAAACTCCAGAGATGGCAGTTTACAAAGACTAAAGAAACAGAAATAGAATTTATATAGAAGCAGAACTGATACAAGGGTATCACAGTGTCAGTTGTTTTGGTTACCCAGTGAACCACTGGAATTTGCCCTCAAACTGCCTTGTTGTATCTCCAGATTAGCAGAAGGAGAGAAATTACTAACCTCTGAGCAAAAACTTGCCTGCTATTATTATTTTTTTACTTTGGCCTTCCATTCTCAGTGACAGTATGGTGAAAACACATTGATTACTAATAATTAACTGTGAAACATCATCAGCTATCCTATTGATAAAATCCCTGTGACAGCAAGGACTGTGATGGGTCATCCTAGTTCACTCAGCACACGTCGTGGCTCCTATGTGAAAAGTCTTTAAATTATTAAACAGTACCTGCTGGAGAGAAGAGGGAAATGAAAGGAGATGGCACTCTTTACTCCTTCTCTTGTTAGAGAAGCTGAAAACCATGTTGGACTCTGGGGTCTGTGACAAGGTGCTCTAGAACTCAGTACCGTGACTACTGCATGGAAATGGTTTCTCTTTGGGGTAGTGTTTTTCCATGTCAGGTCTAAATACCTGCCATCTAATTCTTTCAATCTGTTTGAAGACATAGGCAAAAAGGCCATCACTGTCACATACAGAAACACTCAAGGTAAAGGACTGCGTCACTTGTACCTCTTCAGTTCAGTCGCTCAGACATGTCCAACTCTTTGCGACTCCATGAATCGCAGCACGCCAGGTCTCACTGTCCATCACCAACTCCCGGAGTTCACTCAAACTCACGTCCATCAAGTCGGTGATGCCATCCACCCATCTCATCCTCTGTCATCCCCTTCTCCTCCTGCCCCTAATCCCTCCCAGCATCAGAGTCTTTTCCAATGAGTCAACTCTTCGCATGAGGTGGCCAAAGTACTGGAGTTTCAGCTTTAGCATCATTCCTTCCAAAGAACACCCAGGACTGATCTCCTTTAGAATGGACTGGTTGGATCTCCTTGCAGTCCAAGGGACTCTCAAGAGTCTTCTCCAACAACTACAGTTCAAAAACATCAATTCTTTGGCACTCAGCTTTCTTCACAGTCCAACTCTCACATCCATACATGACCACTGGAAAAACCATAGCCTTGACTAGACAGACCTTTGTTGGCAAAGTAATGTCTCTGCTTTTGAATATGCCATCTAGGTTGGTCATAACTTTCCTTCCAAGGAGTAAGCATCTTTTAATTTCATGGCTGCAATTAGAGGACAATCTAAATAAAAGTACATCTTCCCTAACCATATTAGGCCACAAAGAAAATGGTTTTTGGCCTCAGACTCTCTTATACCAACTCTTATCGCAGGTAATGAGTACACCAGAGAAATGTTTAATCATGAAGGATTCCAATAATGCTTGCCAATGCAAACTGTCTCCCCCAAAGAAGCCCAGGCAGTGTCTGGACAGTGAACAGTGGAAGAGGCAACCTGAGTGCTAGGTGTACTGAGTGCTTCTCTGCAAGAGGTCAGAAGTTAGGAGAGTATAGCAGTGAAAACGGTGGCACAGACTTGGAATTGAGGTTGGATTCCATTTTTGTTATTGGGAAAAACTGGTCACAGATTGCAGTAGTGTGTGTATACTTTTCTAAGGCATTGCTCTACAAAACATGTTGAGGCTCTTACATGAAGCATGACATTTGTATGAACAGACAGCTGGACATTTGTATGTTTGTTTGCATGTGAAATGATACCTATCTATCTAAAGAGATGTTAGTTATAAAATTGTAGTAGAGCACTGTCCTCAGTCTTATTACCACTTCTGTCTTTATTATTCACTTAGTTATTTTTTAATGGTCTAGTTCTTGTCATGGTAAAGGCAGTGATAGTAATAGCAAAGGATGGGAGGGAGGGACAGGGACAACAGCTGAGGAAAAACAGAACCCTGAAGCTCTGACTCTACAACTAACACCAAAAAAAAGATGTCCTTTTCATCATAGGGGACTGGAATGTAAAAGTAGGAAGTTAGGGGATATCTGGAGGAACAGGCAAGTTTGGCATTAGAATACAAAATGAAGTGGGCAAAGGCTAACAGAGTTTTCCCAAGAGAACGTACTGGTCTTAGCAAACACCCTCTTCCAGCAACACAAGACGACTGTACACATGAACACTAGATGGTCAATAATGAAATCAGACTGATTCTATTCTTTGCAGCCCAAGATGAAGAAGCTCTATACAGTCAGCAAAAACAAGACCAGGAGCTGACTGTGGCTCAGATCATGAACTCCTTATTGCAAAATTCAGATTTACATTTAAGAAAGTAGGGAAAACCATTAGACCATTCATGTATGACCTAAATCAAATCCCTCACCATTCATTATATAGTGGAGGTAACAAATAGACTCAAGGGATTAGATATGACAGAGTGCCGGAAGAACTATGGATGGAGGTTTGTAACATGGTACAGGAGACAGTGATCCAAACCATCCCCAAGAAAAAGAAATGCAAAAGGCAAAATGGCTGTCTGAGGAGGCCTTACAAATAGCTGAGCAAAGAAAAGAAGCGAAAGGCAAAGGAGAAAAGGAAAGATATACCCATTTGAATGTAGAGTTCCAAAGAATAGCAAAGAGAAATAAGAAAGCCTTCCTCAGTGATCAATGCAAAGAAATAGATGAAAACAAGAGAATGGGAAAGACTAGAGATCTCTTCAAGAAAATGAGAGATACCAAGGGAACATTTCATGCAAAGATGGGCTCGATAAAGGACAGAAATGGTATGGACCTAACAGAAGCAGAAGATATTAAGAAGAAGTGGCAAGAATACACAGAAGAACTGTACAAAAAGAATCTTAATGACCCAGATAACCACAACAGTGTGATCATTCACCCAGAGACAGACATCCTGAAGTGTGAAGTCAGGTGGGCCTTAGGAAGCATCACTATGGACAAAGCTAGTGGAGGTGATGGAATTCCAGTTGAGCTATTTCAAATCCCAAATGATGATGTTGTGAATGTACTGCACTCAGTATGCCAACAAATTTGGAAAACTCAGCAGTGGCCACAGGACTGGAAAAGGTCAGTTTTCATTCCAATCCCAAAGAAAGACAATGCCAAAGAATGTTCAAACTACCGCACAATTGCACTCATCTCACACGCTAGTAAAGTAATGCTCAAAAGTCTCCAAGCCAGGCTTCAACAGTATGTGAACCAAGAACGTCCAGATGTTCAAGCTGGATTTAGAAAAGGCAGAGGAACCAGAGATCAAATTGCCAACATCTGTTGGATCATAGAAAAAGCAAGAGAATTCCAGAAAAACATCTACTTCTGCTTCATTGACTACTAAGGCATTCTGCTAAAGCCTTTGACTGTGTGATCACAACAAACTGTGGAAAATTCTTCAAGACATGGGAATACCAGACCACCTACCTGCCTCCTGAGAAGCCTGTATGCAGGTCCAGAAGCAACAGTTAAAAAGGGACATGGATCAACAGACTGCTTCCAAATTTGGAAGGGAGTATGTCAACGCTGTATATTGTAACCCTACTTATTTAACTTATATGCAGAGTACATCATGCAAAATGCTGGGCTGGATAAAGCACAAGCTGGAACCAAGATTGCTGGGAGAAATATCAATAATCTCAGATATGCAGATGATACCACCCTTATGGCAGAAAGCAAAGAGGAACTAAAGAGCCTCTTGATGAAGATGAAAGAGGAGAGTGAAAAAGCTGGCTTAAAACTCAACATTCAAAAAATGAAGATCATGGCATCCAGTCCTGTCACTTCATGGCAAATAGATGGGGAAACAATACAAACAGTGAAAGACTTTATTTTCCTGGGCTCCAAAATCACTGCAGCCATGAAATTAAAAGACCTTTGCTCCTTGAAAGAAAAGCTATGACAAACCTACATAGCATATGAAAAGCAGAGATATTACTTTGCTGACAAAAGTCCATTTAGTCAAAGCTATGTTTTTTTGCCAGTAGTGTATGGATGTGAGAGTTGGACTATAAAGAAAGCTGAGCACCAAAGAATTGATGCTTTTGAACTGTGGTGCTGGAGAAGACTCTTGAGAGTCCCTTGGACTGCAAGGAGATCCAACCAGTCCATCCTAAAGGAGATCAGTCCTGGGTGTTCATTGGAAGGACTGATGTTGAAGCTGAAGCTACAATACTTTGGCCACCTGATGTGAACAACTGACTCCCTGGAAAAGACCCTGATGCTGGGAAGGACTGAAGGCAGGAGGAGGGGATGACAGAGCATGAGATGGTTGGATGGCATCACTGACTTGATAGAGTTTGAGCAAGCTCTGGGAGTTGGTGATGGACAGGGAAGCCTGGTGATGGACAGGGAAGCAAGCTCAGGGAGTTGCAGTCCATGGAGTCACACAACTGAGCAGCCAACTGAACTGAAGGTCTGACTGCTGCTCTGCCATCACGTAAGAGAAGTAAACACTTCATAGTCGTGTTCTTGCTCCAGCAGTCTTTAGGATGCCATTTTCAGGTCTTCCAGTCAAAAGAACTGTGAGTGTGAACAAGGGAACTCTACAGCCTTGTATGACACTCTACCACATTTAAAGGTCCTTCTAGGACAAAAAGAGTAATTTACTCTTTTGAATTTGCAAATGCATTTATTTTCAAATAAATACTCCTATTTAGCCCTTTGTATAACATCTGTAAGAATTCTGACAGCCTCTAAGATTATCACATTGTAACAAATAATTGCAATAAAATTAATTGCATAGCAAAGCCAGCTTTAAGGATAGTAATCCTACTTACAAAAACAACTCCTTTTGATGAGGATCTTCCAAATTGAATTGATTTTTCATTATAAGTTCAAAAAATTCTCCTCGTCTCCTTTAAAATAAAGAAAAATATTTGGTAGTTATGATGAGTCCCCTAAGCTCTTATCTTTTTGGTCAACAAAGGCTCATCAAGTAAAATTTCAGGGAAAAGAATCTCTAGTGGTTTTTCTCAAATAAGAATCTTACATTGTTACATATATTCTTATAAATCAGAATATATAATCCAATATAAGAATCATATAAAAATCTTGAACACCTTACTTTCCTCTCTTCTACCATATTCTTTGGTTGAAATATTAAATCTTAACTCACTTTTAACTAAGGTCACAAGTAAGAGAAATTTCAATTCTTGAATATGATTTAAGAAAATGAAACAATGTGAGTTAAAAATCTGATGCTGAGAATGATTTAAGAAATTTTGCATATGGTGCAAGATCTCTATGGTTTCAATTTAATTTTATACGTGTCATTCACATAATTTTTTACTGTATACCAAAATATATCTCAGTATAAAGCTGTGAAGTTCTTCTGAAGCAAAGAAAGACCCAGTATAAACTGATGTTTGCTCACTGTATAGTGAACACCTCCGTGTGCTCAACATGGATAAGCATCTTGGAAAATGCTGAGACATGAGTTCTTTTCGTAACATTTAAACTAGTCAAAGTCACGGGACACTCATAAGAGAAACTTGCATAACAAAACTGCCTGTCTGTGACTGAGAACCAAGATGAAAAGAGGTTTCAGAAGGATCCAGAGGGGAGACCCGTGTGGCTTGAAAAGGTCAGGAAGTCTTTGTGGTTTCAGGTACTTTTCAAATTATTGGTAACTTGACGGTCTTTATCCTGCAGTCATTTTGAACTGAAATTTACAATATATATATTTTTTTACCCTAATTAACTTTAAAGTGCTCCAAAGTCCAAGGAAACAGACTCTTTCAGACATAAGTCACTTTTAGATGTACAGTAGTGGCTATCTGGTATGCGGTTTTGTGTGCCTGTTCTGTTTGTTTTTACTTTTCAAGAGTGGCTAAAACCACAGCGTGCATCTGTGTACAGCTGGGGAGAGCCCCTTGCTCCCAGGAAATCCTGTGAGCATGACTGCCGCTCTGCCTTCACCCCCACACATGCAGCAGAGAGCTCAGTCTCTGCGTGGGAAACAAACTGCTGCCCAAACCCAGCAACATCCTTCCTTTCTTTTAGAAAGTAAGTTTAGTTATGCAAACACACACCTATATCACCGATACACTCTAATGCATACTTTAATTCTTAAGTCGTTAACTTCATTAATTATAAGGTTCTACATTAATACTCTTCATCTGCCAAAATCCAATAAAAAGAAACAAGATTTACTTGTTTGGCACTCAGCTCCTTTTCCTGCCCACATGGGCTTGGATAACAGTTTAAGGGACTGTGAAATGGTCAGACATTGGGGGAGTGAGGGACGAAGGAAAAGCAGGTGTCCTTTATAGAGGGCATTATTCTATTCTTTAGATTGGCCAGCCAAGCTTAGAATGACCTTGAGATGGTTATCTGCTTTGTGCAGAGCTTCAAAGACAAATGTCAGAAATAATTCTGTATTCTGTCATTTCTAGCATTAAGTAGACTTTTCTGGTTTCCTGTTTAACAAACTGCTCCATAGTTTGATAAACATCTTTGCCAGGACATTGGTTTTTATAATCTAAAAATATCCCAATGGCAATTTTTAAAGTTGGAAACTATGCAAACACATCCAAAATCTATTTATCAAGATATTTCTTAAAACTTACTTTATGTACAGTGCTAGGTCTGTAGCTAAAATAGCTTGCTTGATTATCTTCAGGGTGGTCTTATATTCTTCAATGGAGAGGCCACTGAGAATCTGATTGCCCTTTATAAAAAAGAAAACCATCATAAGCCCTCCACTTGGAGATGTTGCTGCTAAGAACAAAATCTGAAAATACAGTCATATCTCTTACACACATTCTGAACTCAGGAAGACAGAGGACATCCACTTACATAAGTCAATACCATGAAGTAATGTTTCCCCTTGATGCACCCACCCCACCACCTTGTCATTTGAGGAAAAAGCAGCTTCATGATGGTTCATTGACCAAAGTAAGCATGTTTTTCCAACTCTTGTACTTCTTGGCTTTAGTCCAGGTCCAAAAGTTAATGCCTATATACCTTTTTCCTTTGGGCAAGTTAACTGCTAAATCTGACAGCAAGTAAAACTTTGAAAAATCAACATCTATATTAATAGATGTGAAGAACAGAGGGATGAAACTGTAAATGATTATTTTAAAAATCATTTCTCTGGCTTCTGTAACAAATCCAATAACATTTCTGGTGCAGATTTATATTTTTTAACTTCTTATTGAGAAGAGTGTTTATTCTTAGGAACATGTGCGGTATAGATGGATAGCGGGCATGAGCAATATGTGCCTCCTCAAGAAAGGAAGAGCTTGAAACATCTATAAGGAGAATCTCAAAGATGGCTAATCCATGTGCAAATTACCTAAAGTTTTTGCTACGTAACCATTTTTAAAATTTCTTGCCTGTAATTTAAAGCACAGTGACTCAACTGATCTTGAACTAAGTAAAACATACTTTGGGTACTCAGACTATACTCAAAACAACACCTGTAAATTGAGTCAGATGTGCTTCCTAAACCTTAGCGCTGAGGGGAAAACACTCAGAAGCTTAGAAATAGGGTGTGGAGGCAAAGGATTTGCTCTGAAGAGAGAAAACTGCTGAGCTGGGGTCAGACACTGGTTAGAGGATAACTAGTTGCCAAAACTGTGATATACGTCTAATTAATAATCTATGATTATACAAGAAACACTAGTTTTAAATATTAAATCACTTTAGATTCTGGACAAAACAGTACTGTTCAGAAGATAGGTTCTGATACTTTTATTTAAGATAAGACTATGTTAAATGAAAAAGTAGAAATGTCTTTTGGTATTATATTTTAATTTTCCCTTCCATGAGCAAAAGCTATAAATTCTTATGTACTGGTGCTTACAAAGAGAGAATGTAGAGATGGGTCTTATAATATGAGGCCAGCCATATATACAGCAAGATTCCTTTTATGTTATAATATATTACATAGTAAGTTATGTCATCTGATAACAGAGAGCAGTGTGATAGGAATACTGTACAATATGCTTTTTAAGAAAAAGGTTAAGCACATTTTCTTAAAACTAAATAGGATATTAAAAATGAAGTTTGAGCTGAAGGGCAAAGACAGCAAACTCCAACGAAGGTACAGATGTTTCTACTATCATTCAACATAGACATTCCTGACAAGTCTCAGTTCAGAAAAACCACACACTAAAAAAATAACATGGTGTATGGGAAAAACAGTACTGGGGGAGACCACTCAAAGCCTATGCAACTTTTAAACCAGAGCGCAAAACAAACCAAGAATTAGGACATCTGAAGGTAACTTGGACAGGCCAGGCTCACAAGTCTGGCAGCTGCCTCTGAGGACATTAAAGCAGCACAAAAACAACGGAATGGAAATGCTGGTTTATGGAGGCCTGGGGCAGTGCAGATAGAACTGGACCGCGGAGACAGCGGGGCTGAATCACAGGAGGCACTGGGGGATAAGCAGCCCCCCTCCCACGGCCCAGCGCAGTCCAGGGCGAGGGCGTGCCTCTCGGGGCAAGTGCCCACTTCCAGTACTCCTATAACGACGGAAAGGGCTACACGGGCAGGAGCCAAGCAGAGCGTTTCTTCCTTTCTTGCTGAAGCCTGAAATTCAGCTCCCATAATTCTGACACCTAACCCAAGAGAACTTGTGCACGAAACAGTACAATTTGTACGTTTTACCAACATCATCCCTCTACCTCCCAGTCACACACTAATTCTTCTTAAAAGTGACATCTGTAGCAGACAGTCTGTACTAGAGCATGTGCAGAATTTACAAGGAGGTGCCAGAACTGGCCACATAATTCTTAGCCCTTCACCCACACTGAGGCAGGACAGCATTCCTCTTGCCTCAAGTAAGAGAGAGCAGCCTGCAGTCACTGTGTGTCTCCTGGAGTTGGGTGGGTGGGTTGGGACTACAGTGCACGCGTGTCTGATTCCCGTCTGGAAAATTGAAAAGGCAAGACCCAAGCTGGCCAGACCCTCTGATTGAGCAGGAAGGAGAGGTTGCTTCCATTCAGGATGGCCTGCCTCTTCAAAGTTTTGGACGCATTAGGTCCCTTTAAGTCCTGTCCTTTTCAAGAGGACCACAAGGAGGGCCAAGGAACCACAGCAGAAAGGAGATGAAAGTCACTACTCAGAGTTCCAGGAGCTGAGGAGGAAGTCATAAGGCGATACACTGGAGAGAGGTGACCACGAGTATTAAGGGGGACGTCAGTGAAAAAGCCCACAGTTAGGGCGCGTGGCCACAATCATGGACTTACCCATAAGAAAATAACCTGTTTTAACACCTATGAGGCATACAGAGGGGGACAGGCATAAGAGCACCAGTCTGATGAGTGTTCCGGGCCCTCTTCTTTCCTGTTCTCCAGGACGTGGGGACTTGAGGGTAAGGAAGGTGTCAAAAGAAGCCTAAGGAGGGACAGAAGAGGCCAACCAGGGCAGGAAGAGAGAGGACCCGAAGCTTTAAATCAAGTCCAGAATCTGTACTATTCCACAGGACTGAACATTCTGGTTTCTAACTTGAAAATTACGCTGTATTTTGTGATGTAAAGCAGTAACTAGAAAGCTTTGACTTAAAAAGAGTCACCACAAAAGTCATAAGCCTCTTAAGTTTTCTAGGGCTCAGGGAAGAACGAACCCAGTGGGCAAATGTAAAGAGATGGAGATAAAATTGCTTTAAAATTATATACCACGCATTGTGATTTTTCAACATAAGAGTCTACAACTTACATTTTTTTTCTTATTATAAAGGTAATATGTGCATAAAATGGATAATGCGAATAATGAACAAATCCGAATCAGAAAATAAAAAAGCTAATAATTTAAGTAGACAGAGACAGCCATTGTGAATATTTTGGCGTATATCATTTTAATATTTTCCTTAACATAAATATGACTGGCATAGCATATCACATGCTTTCTTACACTGATAATTCATTTAGCCAGCACTGAATAACTTTATTCCTTAACAGAAATGTTTATTAGTAGTCAGAAGTTTCAAGAAAAAGAGGAAAAGGTATTGCCTATGAAAGACATTTGAGAGCAGTATAAACCACATCATTTGACAAAAACAAAGACAGAACTAACAGAGAACCATAAAATACCAGTTTTGTTTGTTCCTAACTTGGAATAACCAAACTGAGGTAAGTAACCAGTTTTCCCTTATCAGGCAACATTAAGACAGTTTTGGTTTCTAGAGAAGTAAGGCTGTGAAGATCTCAAATGTTTTGGCTTTGCCTTTCTTACCCAAAAAGGAAGAAAGCATGCTCAAGAATTTATGATACTGGGAATAAATCCAAAACTAAAAATAAAACTGAATTTATAAACTCTCTTTTGAAAGTCCACAACCATAAACTAGGTACTTACAGGACTATTAAGGATCATCAGGCACTGATCAAAATGATGATGCTCCATGATTGAATGGCAGTAGAGCTGAGCAAGTGGGTGTTCACTTCTGAAACATAGTTGAAGAAAGAGAAAAAAAGTTTAAGATATGACCAGTTTCCCCAACATATCAGTTATCAATTTCTTCTTGTTATTGGTTAACTGAAAAAGAGGCTACTTCATAAAAATTAATCCAACAATTTTCTCTCCTTCTGCTGTAAACAGTGATGTCATCTTTGGGAAATACATGTCAAGAGTCAAATTGTTTTCAAGTATCAGTGTAACTGCTCCCCGTTCAAAGTATGAACAATTTCATTGGTTTTAATTTTTATTAAAATAATAATAGTAGAAGGAATAAGAACAAAGGATTACTCTCTCTACACATAAAAAAAAAAAATCCTTAAACAGCAGTACCAACAATACTTTACAATTTCAAAAGTGCAGTTCAGTTCAGTTCAGTTCAGTCGCTCAGTTGTGTCTGACTCTTTGCGACCCCATGAATTGCAGCACGCCAGGCCTCCCTGTCCATCACCAACTCCCGGAGTTCACTCAAACTCACGTCCATTGATTCGGTGATGCCATCCAGCCATCTCATCCTCTGTTGTCCCCTTTTCCTCCTGCCCCCAATCCCTCCCAGCATCAGAGTCTTTTCCAATGAGTCAACTCTTCGCATGAGGTGGCCAAAGTACTGGAGTTTCAGCTTTAGCATCATTCCTTCCAAAGAACACCCAGGGCTGATCTCCTTCAGAATGGACTGGTTGGATCTCCTTGCAGTCCAAAAGTGCAATTACTTTAAAATTTGAAATACCAATTTCCATATAAGTCTTTGTTCTGAAATAAGGCTGAAGGTCAGCGTCTCTGTGCATGTGCATGTAAGAGCTGTGAGTGGTGAGAAGCAAGGGAACGGGGGACAGCGGGTGCATGTCTGCCCCACTGGAGGGAGGAAGGAGACAGCTAAGTTAGAAAAAGCCCCCTGTGGGTGCAGCTTGTTGCAGCGCAGGACTCGGTGCTGAACTCGGGGAGAACGGTAGAGAACATTTGGCCAAGTAAAGCGGTGTGTGCGTGCTAAGTCACTTCAGTTGTGTCCGACTCTTTGTGACCCCATGGACTGTAGCCCGCCAGGGTCCTCTGTCCATGGGATTCTCCAGGCAAGAATACTGGAGTGGGTTGCCATTTCCTTTCCTTCACGAAGATTCCTTCGGGATCTTCCCGACCCAGGGATCAAACCCACATGTCTTACATCTCCTGCATTGGCAGGCGGGTTCTTTACCACTAGCGCCACCTGGGAAGCCCATGTTAAGTAAAGGGGTGAGGAGGGAATATTACAGTCAGTTCATTATGTTTAACAGTCACAAATCAAGTTCTGAAGCATCATAAGCAGAGTCCTCCATCTCCTAGTTCTCATGACCCTTCACGTGGGAATATAAAGCACCATTTCCACTATTTGTTCTTTCAAAACAACAGAAAAAGTTATAGTTCCTGAAAGTCTGTTTCTTAAATTTAGAGGACAGGGGTTTATGAATTGTAAAGCATCATACAAGTCTTAAATAATACAACTGATTGGTCATTCCTTTATACTACTATGTGAATCATTATTTTACTTTGTATTTCATTTGTTGAAGATAGAGACACCACCCAAGACCGAAGAAAGGTGACACAGGAAAAAATGAGCCAAGAGTGAGAGCAGCTTAAGGGAAAACAAAAACAGTAAAACGGAAATAAAGGTAAGAGAATGGGTAATTTCATCTCCTCATACCACCACCCAAGCTGCCACGTCTCGTCATTGTCGTAACCTTGCTCCCAAAGTAACTCCTGCCTGTCTTCTTTGCTCCTTTCATATCTAGTAAGTTGTACCATCGGTCAGATCCTGTGCTGATCACTGGACAAAGGGAAGACGGTGGGATGAACTAAAACAAGCAAATCTAGAAGAAAAATGCACTGGAACCATTCTGGAGATGCATGGAGACTACTGGGATTTAGTTAGGAGCCCAGTGGGAAACTGTTCTAGTAGCCAGGTGAGAGAGAGCCTGGATTAGAGTGGATCTGGTAGAATTGGGGATTCTACTGGGCTTGGTAGAATCCCAAATAGAGAGCATTGTTTAAGGAGGTAGACGAGTCAGGAGCTGGCAGTGAGTCCTGGTGGTGGGAACTAGTGGTGATGAGAGAGATGAAGGGGGAAAGCAGAGAGGCTAAGTTCCTGCATTGTCATTTATTGACACAGGGCAACAGGGAGGAGACAATGGGGGTGAAGGAGGGAGGCTGACTAGGTGAGCGCTCGATGTATTGATTTTAGGGTGGCTGTGGTCCAGCCACGTGGGTATAAATGTCTGGACTGGAGAGGCTTGGGTCACATCAGCACGCTTGGAAATCTGAGCCGTGCAAGCGGTCTCCAGGAAGATGGCCTGGGCTTACAGAGGGCCCAGCATAAACAGACCCGTGATCCCCTCCACATCCTGCCTGGAGTCTACCGTCTCTGCTGTGGCAACAGTGTTTTCTCTTCACTCGGACCAGACCCTCTAGAACCACTCGTGTTTACACTTCAGTAAAACTACTGCAGCCTTCCTCATGCCCTTCACCTAGGAAAGGAAAAGCTTCTGGAATGCCTGTTACTTCCATTTATATAAGAAACTTCAGCACATCCATCTGTTTTACTCTGCTGGTTGTTTTTAAGTCTGTTACCTGTTAGATTGTATTCCTTTTCAGTTTGGTAGATTCCTTTTCCCCAATGAGAACAAGTACTCTCTGCTGTAACATGTCCAGCCCTGTGCTAAGCAGTTGACTTAGTTTTGACGTTACTCTCGTATAGGACGCTTTAGCTCACCACGTCAAGTCCTCAGTCCCCCTATACTGCAGCCGCTGTCGGGGCGTCCAGCGCCAGCCCTGCTGTGACACGTGGCGTGACGAGCCCCTGAGGAGGTGCCCGCGCCGCCCCGCGGGAACACCTCATCTCTGCCCACAGGAGCACTCTGCACTCGGCCGCTCAGCTGGGAGGGTGAAGCGGTGAGGCCTGTGGAGGTCAGCTGTGACCGCGGGATACCGCGCGGGTGGAGAGCCGCCCCTCCCCGTTCATCTCCGTCAGTTTGCAGACAGCTCTGCGTCTCCTGTCCTGGACCGCTCACAGGCTGCTGGCGGCAGTGAGCACCGGGTGCCGTGTGCACGGACATCTGGCTCCCTCGTCCTCCTCCTGGCCTCCCCTCCTCTCCGTTTCTCGCCCTCAGGCCTGCATTTCCGCCCCCTGGGGTCACATGCACCCCTAAGCTGTATGCACCCGGCTTCTGTCCCAGGCTCTGCTCCAGGGTGACCCAGCCTTAGATGTCACGACAGCATTTTAGCATTTGTTTTTTTAGACAACCTAAAGTTCAGAGAGATCATCTAACTTGTTCAAGGTCAACACAAGTGGCAGAGCCGGGGTTCACACACACCCTCTTCACCGCGTGACTCTGGCTCGCGACCCACCGCACTCTGCACACACAGCATCTCCTCACCGACCTAGCAGCCAGACTGGAAACACAACCAGGCAGCGACAATGGAAACATGTTTAAAATTGAGAATGCATATTGCGTTTTTACACCATGCAGAAAGGACTGCTTCATATTAGAGAAGATTCTTGGCTTGTGAGATAAACAAATGCAAACTTACTTACATTTTTACATGCTTACTCACATGGTTTACCTTTACTTATGTTCTAAAACTATGGATTTATGAGTCAACGACAGGGTGACAAATGCCCCAAATTCTGTCTTTACAAAGATATTCATGGAAACCAGTGTATCCCCTGTCCTGTCACTTTCTCACTCTTTAAACACAAGGCCACATCACCGCCTCCTTCGAGGTCATGCCACAAGGACACTTTAAACCACTATTGCCGCGGGATTCTTCCCCACCGCGGTTAGTGAGCAGTCGTGGGTGAGCACACTCTCCCTGCCTCTCCTCCCTTTGCTGCTCCATCTCTGGGCGGCGTAAGGACGCTGGTGCAGAAATCAGACCAGTGCCTTAGAAATCAGGAGAAAATGAAAGTGCTGGGAGAAAACACAGCCGCCCCAGCACAGTATTCCTTTTCACTGGCTCTAACAGCCGTCCTTTAATCTGGCTTCTCATCCATATATATTGCTCTGGGCTCAAATCTTTTAGCTACTCTTTGTAACCCATGCCAAACCATTTACTTCTCAGCTTCACAATTTCTCTCCAAATCATCATGATCGCCTGTCAGTCAGGGCTTATTTTATGTTCCTGTTCTCTGTGATCACAGATACTCAAGCTGATGAATCATTTCACCCTGTGACTCCAGTTCTTTGACCTCCCTGACTCTGCCGATTGTCTTTTTTTCACAACAGAAGACTTTCCCTTCTCGAGCTGCTACCAGGCAGTCTCTCTACTAGTCCCTGTCCCTCTCTGGGACAGAGCAAGATCTTGAGCTCTTGTATATCATTAATAGTATACCCCTGTGAAAACAGCTAAAACTCGCTGAGCAGATAATCTGTTTCAGGTACTGTTCCAAGCACTTTGCATCTGTTTATACTTCTTAATCCTTGTAGGAAACCCTGTGAGACAGGTATTCTTCCGTCATTATTCTACTATACAGAGAAGGAGACACAGGCAGTTTAAATGACTTGGCTCAAAGACACAGTGAGAGGAGTCAGGATTTGAATGTGCACTCAGGCCGGTCTAAGGACTAACTGAACTCACGTATATAAAGTGCTAGAAAGAGTTCCAAATGCCACAAGGCTAAAAGCTATGACTGTGTTGAGGGTTAACTTCTATTATTGTTATTACTATTATTATTAGCTACTGACATTAAGACTAACTGAACTTGCACATTCTTCATATCCAGACCTCCAGTCTCTCAGGCTCTCCAGCGTTACCAAGGATGACCTCATTCCTGGCTCAAGTACACTCTGCCCAGTTTGAACTTCACGGGCTATGGTTCCTGTGCTGCCGCTGCTGCCCTCTGACGTCTCTGAGATCCTGCTGACCCTCTGTGACCACCAGCCCATTCATGACCCAGCTCACTGTTGCTCCTCTGTTACAGAGCAGCGGGGACCACGGTGCAGGGCGAGTTCTTCCAGGACACACGCACACGTGATCGGACTGTGGTTACCAGGAAATTCTTTCATTCTGGTTTGGCTGAATCTCTGATTTTGAAAAAAAAAAACCTCACTTGGTCATCCTACCTCTTCTAACCACCATCCTGTGTTATCCTCCTCATTGTTGGGCTCCTCTCCCCTCTGAGCTCCCCCCCAAGGACACAGCATTCAGACACACCTCCCAGCTCTCTCCCACTCATCAGTGGCACCATCGTTGCTCATTTCCTGGACCCAGGGTTATCATTTCCCCCTTCCTTCTTGCATATAACTAACTGTTCAGTATTAGATTTAAATAGTTTTCTTCCTTCCTCGAGCTAATATGTGATGTTCATATACACCTGGCTTCCCCTAACAGCTTTCTGGCTGACCTCTGTGGTTCTAATTATTACCTGTTTACCTTGTACCATACTTTCAGATATTTTCTTCTTAAGCAATGCCATTAGCCACTCAGTGGTCACTACACCAAATAAAATGCACAGCCTGGTTTCCTAGCCCTCCCTCTAGAGGGTCTTCTAACTTCTGCTTCTTCATACTCTTACTTTTCATTCTGACTAGTCAGGCTAGCCATCACTGCTGTGCCAATGAAAATGCCCACTTCATGGTATTTCTGGAATATCTTCATGTTCTCTCCTCTCTAAATCTTACTCACTTCAAAGATCCGATTTAACTCTGACTTCTTCCATTAACAGTAAAGATGGGCTACGCTGATCATGACCCATCTCCTTCTCTATCCTACACTTCCAGCCCATGTTATTAAGGAACACAGGACTTACCAGATACTTTGACATTAGTCACCACTGTTTGAAGAGACAATAAAAATTCCTGGAGAACAGGAATTGAATTTTACACGTTTATAGCTCTCTGCCTAACAAAGTACAGGGCCCAGTAACTGCACATTATCCATCTGCCTAAAATGTAGGATAATTTCACTATACTTATGTTTATAAAACACAAATCCTGAATCTAACCAAGTAAATGTATCTACCACAGTCCTCCTATATGGACTACAGGCCTAATGGGGGAAAATTTCTCTACATAAGCAGATGTCTGTTCTTCAGCCACTTGTTCCTGTGATGGTCTGTTTTTAGTATCCATCTGAAACCACTCTTCCCACCATCCAGCCATGTGCGGGAGGAAGGCGCAGGCAGTGCACTCTCCCCCAGGTATTTCACTGGCATCCTCACAGTGCTCCTCGTAAGGGCGGTCTTCCTGAGCCAGGACGGAACCAGAGAACCCGATCAAGAATCAAGACAGTTTCCTAAACAAGGCCTCTCTTACTTCAGATTTTCTGATGAGATCTTCAAGAAGAACAGATGATGGTAGTTCTGTTTCTGACTTTGCTACTTCATAAGGGCTTTTTCTCTTTTTGACGCACTGACTTTTATTTCTGTGTTGCCTTTTATTTGATAAAGGTCTGGACACAGTACACCTTTCTAGAAGTCAGTTCTTTATATGGAAATGTTTCTGACGCTCTTAGTCTCCCAAGAGGCCCCTGGTTAAGAAAATTCTCCTTGAGATACCACTTGTTTATCACCAAGAAGAAAAAGAGAAACATCCCTGGGACGTTCTTGGCTTCCTCTACTCAAACCACAGGGATGTAGGAAAAAATAAGTATCTTTGAAACTCCTTTAATTTATTTTTAAAAGTTGTTATTACTTGGTGCAAGTCTACTTTGTGGTATATGTGGAAGTAAGATCCTGCAGTTTTTTTCCCAGGACTTTTTTTTTTTTTTTGAAGAGAAGATGACGTTTCTCCAGATGTTTTTTTCTGGGTGATTATTTTTAAATAAACAAAGGGAAAAAATAGCTGAGTACTTTTTTCACTCTGAAGCATGGCAGCATGGCCAGCCATACAGTAACAGTCCATACCCTGATGACACGATGCTCAAGGCTGAGGGAAGAGGAGGAGGCCCCACCGGCTGAGCCCCGGCCTGCTTGCGACTCTCCGGCACACGTCTCTTCGCATCACTGCTCCCTCTCATAGCTGCTCCCGTGCTGATGTGAGGCTCAGGACCACAGTACGTGACAGAGCGCCGAGGGCAAAGGGCGCATCACACAGTCAGTTCTCCAGAACGTTAGCTTTTAGAGAGGAAACAGCTCGCCTCCGACAGCCAGGCCACAGCGTGCGATCCTTTCCCATCAATGGTTGGAAGAGGACGTGGTCGCTACATTGCTACAGTTCTTTTTACATCAAGTTTTCCACTTACTGTATTTAGATAAAGGGGATGTGATTAGAGAACTTTCTGAAGTTCTCTCAAGATATCAGATATCTGGAATATCCTAGAGAGATATATGCATTAGCTGAATCACTTGCATACTTTAAAAAATGTTCAGTAATAAGATATTTTGCCAAGAAATGTATGCTTTCAACTAATTTGCTCCAAGAAAATAAAAATGTCATGATAGCATTTACGATGTCATAAATCTGATGATCACCTTTAGTATCGCATTTGCCATTGCAAATGTTATGTAAGCACGGCCCACAAATGAGCCTGAAAAACTTGTCTGAAGAATTAGTATCTTATACTCTCAAAATCAGTCCCAAAGCAGGCTTCTGATGACGACAGGACTATCACTAGCACCTGAAGCTAAGATTCATTTTAACACTTAAAAATGTACCAGGCATTCTACCTGGTAGTGATGTGCATTATGTCTTAAAAAACTTATGTCCGCCCTATGAGTAGGAAGGCTATTATCTTGATTTCACAGAGGTGAGCACCTCTGCTCACGATCACACAGGGACTCTGTGGCGAGGGGGAGGACTTGAATCCAGGTCTGAGCTCAGAGCCCAGATTTGCCAGTACTGTGGTCTACTGCCTTCACTAAGACCAAAAGCCTCTTTATGGATGACACTTACTAATACTTAGGATCGAGCTAAGCACTTTTCAAGTACTATCTTTTATTCCAGGGTGAAATTCTACCTTTTCTGTACTAGTCTTAATAGTTTTCCAATGAAGCTCTTAAGCCTGGTGTTCATAAACTAAAGCAAAACTCCTGGTAATTATGCAATGAAATAAGAGTCTCAATGTCAATACTTTTCAAACTTCAGGCCAGAGATGTTCCCGATGTGATGTTGGACTTGCATTATTTTTTCCATTTCCCTTAAATAAAACCAGAGTATGTTACGGGACCCAGACCAACTGAAATTTCGTACCATTAGAATTTGCCGTGGCTTCTACTTTTAACAAAACAACCCTACAATTTAAAAGAAACACCCTCTTCTGCCGCTGGGGCAAATGTCTTACCGCTGTATGTATGAGTTATTGACACCGCGGTGATCCAGATCATGGCTTAAGGCAGCAATCAGCAGTGCGAGTATCTCCAGGTCCGTCAGCCTCTTCTACGTGACCGAAGACCGTGGGGAGAGAACGAGAAAGAACCGTTTGGTAAAGCGCGTTAGCTACCTCTTTCCACCCATCACGTGGTTTTGTCCTCAGCACTTTACATATGTGCTTCTTTCTAGTCACAGAGGACTCGCGCTAGAATCCTTTCCTGCAGGGATTGAATCAGTCATATTCAATGATAATAACCCCAGTAATAACCCCAGTCTTCAGAATGGGGTTATTGTTATCAACAGAAAAAATTAAGATGCCTCACATAATCAACAATCTGTCCATGTGCAGTCAATGTTTTTAATTCTTCATTATCTACATACATGTGGGATAATCCGAACTTCCAACAACTGTCTTCTCCCTGAATTTTTGCAGGGAACCTTCTGCATTCCCTCTAGATTCTGTGGCCTTTTCTCTCTGCCAGTTACTATATACCTGACTCTCTCATTAGGAGCACAGATGTGATTACTAGCCAACAATAGGAAAAAAAGACAAGGAATGAAAATTTGGCTTTGAAAAGTTGCATAATATATTCCAAAGCCAAATACAGGTTATTTTTAATTCCTGCCATTTGTATTATCTACTCAACTATTCTCCTTCATTAGTAAGAAAACACAGGTGAAATTATCATCAGCTCTGTCCTGTTGGACCTCTGAACATTCTACATAGTAATGTCTACAGCATATACAAAAGTCACCATTCTATTATTGTTCACAAAATGCAGGGAGAGGCTTCAGTGATACAGTCCTCATGACTGTCTCAAACCCCAAAATAAATTCACCTTATTTCTTATAAATGTTTGTTAGAGTAGGAAAATACAATCATGGTATTTGATATGGCTTCTTAAGACAACAATCACTTTTTTTTTTTAGTTCTAGCCAGTTAAAATGTGCACTAAATGAAAGTCGAGACAGAGGATAAAATTTTGAGAGTTTGTTAAATAAAAAAGAGCATGGAAGCTCTGAATTAAAAACAGTCATATGATGGGTGCCTGGAATCACTTACCTAGAATAACTAGTCAATTCCCAGTGAAGTTAGAATCTAAGGCCAGAGATATGAAAAATCTGACCTGGAAAGGAATGAATTACTTGAATCTTTTTGGCACTGATCTTCTTTGTTAAAGTCTCTGGTCATGTATATGAAACCAAAACCTTTTCCATGAAATGATATTTATAAAATTAGTGCTCCAGAGAAAATGTGATAGAGAACCCTGGGCCCATCTATGGAGCCAAGTTTAGGACCCGAGTGGTTTTTGAGAAAGTCTACTATGGAGCAGTTTAAATGTGACTGTGAGAGGCTGGATACTTTTCCTTCTACTGTGGAGTTTCCTCTGAAGGAGGTATTTATTTGGCCAAAGACTATTAAGTTTAATATGAAGCTATTTAAAAAATTTTTTAAACATGCAATGTATATTATATATGAAAGAAAATTAGAAATTATTTTGCCATATTAGTCTTGTTGAATTAAGAGACGCAGGAGACAAGGGTTCACTCCCTGGGTTGGGAAGGTGCCCTGGGGGAGGGATTGGCCACCCACTCCAGTATTCTTGCTGGGAAAATCTCACGGACAGAGGAGCCTGGTGGGTCACACATGGGGCTGCAAAAGAGTCGGACACGACTGAGCACAAGCACACACAAGGCAGTTTACTTCTAACTGGAAGTAAGTATTATTCTCGGTCATCACTAGTGCACATTAAAACAACTGGAAGAATATGCTGTGAAGCAACAAAGCGTCTAAATATATAAACGACTCTGAGCAGTACCTGAATTTTGCCTGCTTTTAGTGCCGCAAACATGCACTGAGCTGTATTAAAGGCATGTCTCCAATTATGATAGGCGACGTTCTTCCGATAGTTCTTCTTCACACTTAAAATCCACTTGCAAAGGACCTTTAGGAAACAAGGTGTAAGTAGTCAAAATAACTGCTAACGCTCACCCTACACTGACTTCATGCACTGTACGAAGCATGTACATCTGACCCCAGGGCTCTGTGGGACACACTTCAGATGATGCGAGTGGCATTCGGAGAGGAAGCTTGCCCGAGGCCACAGTGCATGTGAAGGATGGGGCCAGAATTCAGATCCTGAGAGTTTGATTCCAGAGTCCACCATGCAAACCACGGTGCCAGCTAAATTAGATGTAAAAGGCAAGGCAGCTCTAAGAAAGGCAGGGCACAGACTAGCTTTTTAGAAGATACTACGTCCACGTGTAGTCAGTTGGGACAGTCCAGTCACAGGTGCATGAACCCATGCGCAGGGAGCCCGCAGGCAGCTGCTCGCACGCCCTCTTTCTGTGCGTCCGCACAGGTGTTCGTGAGGCCCTTCTGGGGACAGACTGGGGGCAGGGCACACGGCACACACCCAGGGACAAACTAAAACTCCACATCACAGCCTCTGTCCCTTTAAACGATTCTTAAATATTCAGGCAGAGTTACTGCTTGGTTATCAAGAAGTAATTTAAAACACACACACACACACACACACAAAGCCCTGGTGTGTGTGTGTATGTGAGTGTGTTTAATCTATGTATTTTTAAAGATGGAGAAAAAAAGGACAGACTGTTCAGAAAATCTCATAAGCTAGGTTTATTTAATTCAACTCCTAAGTGGTGGATTTAACAAAATCCCTGGGGGACTCATGGGCCCTAAGCATGATAATTTTGTGTTTGTGTTAGCATCAGAGTCTGCCTCTCTTCGATTCTGAATAATTTACTATGCTTTGGGGGATCTCTAAAAATAAATATGTGCTTCTCCCTATGTATATTTATGGGGATATTTCATACACAAAAGCCATTGCTCTGGGGAATGAAAAAGTACCAGGGAAAAGAATCTTGCTTTAATAATATTCAACACAGTTTGATTGGCTGCAAAAGTAGGCCAAAAAACAAGGTTTCTTCTTTGTTAGTACAAAATTGCTTATAGAGGATTTGGCAGAAAAATCAATGCTTTCATATTCTCCCTTTTCTTCTCAGGTCTCTTTCTTCTTGTTCTATGATGCAGTTCACAGAGAATTCTGATAAAAGGAACCCAAATGTCCCCAAGCTCTTTTACCCACCCCTGAGTAACCATATTTCCCAGAGGATTTTCGAAGGCTAAGACTGACATGTGCTGACCTGAAATATACTACAGCATGACCATTTCTGAATAAAGTTGACCCTGAAGGTAATAGGTTCATCTTATTAGAATTTTAAGTAAGAACTATTAACTTTCTTTTGATATGTTTAGAAAGTATACAGTGAAGTCTTATAGGAAATTGTCTAGTTGCTAAGTTGTGTCTGATTCTTTTGCAACCCCCTGGACTGTAGCCCTCCAAGCTCCTCTGTCCATAGGATTTCCCAGGCAGAAATACTGGAATGAATGGGTTGCTATTTCCTTCTCCAGGGGATCTTCCCAACTCAGGGATCGAACCCATGTCTCCTGAATTGCAGGCAGATTCTTTACCACTGAGCCACCTGGGAACTCCTGTTGTAGAAAATTCTGTTGATTAAATATAGAATCAAGGAAAATAAGCAGGAAAGCCCAGATATTTAACCTATGGGCATATCTCTCTACTAATCATAAAATCTGTAGACATAATTAAATAGGCATGTATAGCATATAATGGGAAATAATGGACAAAATAATTATGAAACCTAATTCCTAATGGACTACTCTCTTCTTTTTTGGGGGGCCATGCTGTGCAACTTGTGAGATCTTAGTTTTCTGACCAGGGATTGAACCTGGTCATCCTAAGTGGACCTAACCACTGGACCACCAGGGAACTCCTGATTCTGCTTCTACTAAGATGGGCCTGTTGAACTGAGTAACCCAACGACTGCCCCATTGTATCTAATTAGTAACCAGATTCAAGTACAGTTTTGTATTCTGTTATCAGAATGTTCTTAACAACATTTAGGAAAATTATGGTCAGATCTGTTAAATGCTTGGTGGCTATGCCTGGAATGTTCAAACTTGTAATACAGCCTTTCGTACAGGACTCCTGAACAGCTGTGAGCAGTTTGGAAGACCCTAGGGAGCATGCTCAGTACAGTGAATTGGTCTCCAACAATTACAAAGGCTTCCTGAGTCCTGAGCAACATACTTAAGATTCTGTGCAAGGAAGCAAAGAAAGAAAACACAGCTCAGCTCTTGCCTTCAAGAGTTTCAATCAGTAGCAAAACTAACAAAAGCACACATATAAAGGAAATAAATTCACGTAAAAATGAGAACACAAATTTATAAACTGTCAACAGGATTCCAAGTGGCATGAAGTCAGTCCTAGAGTTTTCCCAGGAATAGAGACTTTTGCGTCATGCTTCAAGGAAAAAGTATGCTGTGGTACACAGTGGAGTGGACTTGGAAGTGGACAATCCTGTCCATTCATGGGAGGAATGACTTGTCAAAGACAGACGGTAAAGGAAAACAAGCATAGCACACGCAGATTGGTAGAGTAAAGTAAAAGAATCTGTTTCAGAGATCCATGAGCGTTACAGGAGAGAAAAGGTCTGGAAGCCAACAGGGACAAGAAGATTTGTCATATCTTTCAGTAGGAAGGATTCTTTGTCAGGGCACTTTATGATGCTAACATCTTTTCTAGCAGCAACATTTTAATCATCATCCTAAAATTATATCTGAAATGTATAGTGACAATAATATCTGAAATAAAACGGATGAGTCGCCAAGGCAGGAAGGGCAACAAGAGTAATAGAGACGTTCAAGATGACACTGGCCAGAATCAGAACAGTAGTTACTCAAATGGAAAAGCAGAGGAGATGAACGAGACACTGAGGAGAAATACCTGCCTAATGGACAAACATTCAGGAAAGGTAAAAATAAAAGACTGAGGGAGAAATTCAAAGGACTATCTTCTTATCCAACACTCAAATGCTACCTTAAAGCTTATTTTTTAAAATTTACTTTTAATTGAAGGATAATTGCTTTATAGAATTTTGTTGTTTAGAGCTTATCTTTTTAAGAAATAAATCAATTTATGTAATAATTTCATAAATAGGTACAAAGATCATATTCCTGTCCTGGCCAGGCCCTTTCAACAGAGCCATTACCGGTGCACAGTATGGGAGACCTCAGGAATGGAAATCGACCTGAGTTGCTACCTAGATTTATGTAAGTCCTATAACTAGCAAGCAGCAGAACTGAGACTCACATTTAGATCTTCTGGCTCTAAATGGGATCTTCATGCCATTAATAAAGGTTTTAATATATGAGCCCTATGGGGTAATATAACCATGGTCAAATCTGGTTTAAAGAAGGGATTAACTTTCTACTTAATACTTTTGTATTAAGCAAAATATACAGGTGTGCACACATACACACACATACAAATAGACAATCACACAGATACATGTATAATTCTCACAAGACCCCCACAGGGAAAGTCATACTATTATTCCCAATTAACAGGTTACAAAACTTGAGAACGTGAGCAACTACCTGCCCAAAGAAATGAGAGCTAATCACCAGTAGAGCTATGACTCAAATCCAAGAACCTTCTACTCCATCCTGCTATGTCTGGAGCTTCCCTGGTGGCTCAGACGGTAAAGCGTCTGTCTGCCTGCAAGGCAGGAGACCCAGGTTCGATCCCTGGGTTGGGACGATCCCTTGGAGAAGGAAATGGCAACCGACTCCAATACTCTCGCGTGGAAAATTCCATGGACGGAGGAGCCTCGTAGGCTGTACAGTCCATGGGGTCGCAAAGAGTTGGGACACGACTGAGCTACTTCACTTTCACGCTATGTCAGTTTCTTCATTTGTAACACAGGGACGATAATAACCAAAGGACGTTTCTTGAGAGCTTCTTGAAATAATTAAATGATATGATATCCCTTAATCAACACACTCTAATAGGAGTGAACTATTACTAGAGTCTACAGATTGTATTTTCACCCAAGAATAATATAAAGTTTGGTTAAATTGAAGGAAGAACCAGATTTGGGCCCCCAGTAATACCAGAAATGACACTGTATTAACCTTAACTATATTAGAGCTCAGCTCTCAGACCTCAGTAAGGCTCTGAGATCAGGGACAACTCATCACTAAAGTGCGTCCCTAGCACAGTGCTGGGTACACTGTTTATTGTTAATAAATTTTTATTTTATGTATTAATGGAGTGCTGGATAGTGGAGGCCTTCAAGGTATTTACATATCCATATAGGAAATCCATACGAGGAGACTAGACATGCAACTGACTGGAAAAAAAAAAAAAGACAGCTTTAAAGGCAAATTATTTAATTTCTTTTTCATATAGGCCCTTCTATTCTCCCTTATTCTTTCATGCAATAACACAGGCATTATGAAACAAACTAGAATTCCCTGAAATCTCCCCAACTGGTATGAGAAGGGACAGAGCTCAGTCTTGCTATTTTTGAGAGGCAAGTAAGGTAACTGGCTGGGATTAAAGTCCGTCTTCATCTTCACTCCGTATGTGTGACCCTGTCTGAACCAAGAGCTTGGCTGCACATCAGCCCCTCTGCTCCCTCATTTCCAAAGGCGTTCACTCTGTTTGGGTCCTTCTTTCTACTGTGTTATCATAACCTCTGCAACCAGATCTTATTACTTCCCTGCTTAAGATTCCTCAGTGACTCACCATTGTTCTCAGCATAAAATCCAAATTCCTCTAAGTAGCGTACGAGGACCCACGCGGCCTGCTTCTCACCATCCTCCAGCAGCTCTGCCACCGTCACCCCAACCAGCACTCCACGCCCCACCTCGACCCTCCCCTTGCTCTCTGTCGGGAACACCCTGCCCTGTTCTGCAACCTGCTGCTTGATACGTGTGGGAACCCAGTACATGTCTTCTCAGTGGCTGATAAGTTTTCTTCAAACATTCTGGGTCTGTATTAGTTGACAGTATATGAATCTTCATTCATACTTCATTCATCTTCATTTCATACTGAAACTTCATTCCATACTAGAATCCGAAACTAATTCTCTCTCTCTCACACACACACACAATTTCCAGAGCACATCACTACATTGCTACCTCATGTTTCATCTGGAAGTTCTGCACAAGGTTGAGGTCAGTGAACATCCGGATTGTGCACAGTGCCGTTTCCAGGTCAGACAGCTCAAAGTCGCTGAAGCTGAAGTCAGTGATTTTAAGGGTCTGGGCAGATGGTACCACAGCAGCCTTGGGTAAAGGGAGAGGAAGAAACTAAGTGAAGCTGTTAATCAGAGCAACACAAATGCAGAGTTTCCTTGCTTTGCTTTCAGAAATGGCACGTTGGACTTAATTTTTTATTTTTAATGTCATACACTAGAAATGTTTTACTACAGAAGTTATTCCTTTTTTTTTTTTTTTAACTGAGCCGCTTGTGGGTAACTGCTATGCTTCTAAGTAAGGCCAGGTGGAGAGAGGGTAACTGTACCTGGACCACTAGGCAGATCTAAGGAGTCCAGTGATCCAACCGCTTTACATTTCCTCAGCGTCAATTCACTCAACAGATATTTACTGAGTAGTTATTCTGGACCTGTCCCGGTACTATGGACTGAGAATAAGTAGTGAGCAGGATAAAGATAATGTTCTAAGCATTTTATGTTTAATTCTCAAGACAACCTTTTGAAATGGATACTCTAGCTCCATCCTTGGTTTGATTTTTAATCATCTTATGGTAGTAAACACTTGCAATTTCTTCAGATACACCTTGCTCTTTTAAAAAAATCAATATTCCTTTTACCTCCTGCTTCTCCTACTTTCTTAAACTAAAGGACTTCTCTAAGACACAGTTCCCATCCAAATTAGAGCTATTAATAAATGCCCTTCAGAGCAAGCCCACTGTGGGAATACCTGTTTAATCACACAAAATTCACTACAGTGTACTTTCCTGTTTATCCGCTCCTAACCACATTGCATGACAGGTCGGGCTGAATCTCACATCTTTGCCTCCATTGTGTCTACTGATGGATAGAGTTCTGATATTTGTTAATATGAATACTTATTAAATGATTGGGAGGGGGAAAAAATGGCATTCTCTTCACTTAATTTGAGTTACAAGTTATAAGGTCTGGTTTTAAGGTCCCAAATCCTCCTAGAAAGGTGAATTCCATAAATGTTGAGTTGGAAAACTAGCAGATGCATTCATTCCAATCTGTTTTGTTTGGCACTGAATATTTTTAAAAATCACCATTATTTGTTACACTATTTTAAAATTGGGAGATTTTAACAATAAAGCCGTATTTCTGGTCTTTCCTGAAAAATCAGGCCACATTGAGCTTCAATTCCCATGAAGCGACTAGCCACAGCCAGCTCTCCTCCCCCAAACCCCCACCCCACACCCCCAGGCCCCTCAGACTGAGCAGGTTTCACACCCAGATTCTCTGCCAGGCCCCCCACCAGCATGAAAACTTACAAGAACCTCACTCCTCAACCCTCTTGACTATTTATTCTGCCAGTACTTTAGTGGCCTTAGCCACATCTGGCTGAAATTTAAGAGGCTTTAACTTGGTGGGGGGCAGAGGGAAGAAAATACAGAAATCTCAACCAGGTTCCTTTTAATGTTTTTTCCTTGATTTTCTCTAAACCCCTGAAGCTTCCTCTGAGTATCTGCCATATCACTTCTTTGCTCTCACTCCATCTTTTCGTGAAGTGAAAAGGTCAAACACAGAATTATAAAATCTTATGGAGCAACCTAGAGCTTTCCCCTGCCAAGCCGCGGGCACGTGCACACTCTCCGTGCATCTTGACTGGCACCTTTTACTTAAGCATTCCAGACGTGTTTCAACTTTAAAAGAATGTCACCCTCTTCATACTCCAAACTAAGTCTCTTTCCCCGAGCCCAAATTTCACAAGAAAATATGCCTTCCGTCCAGCCGGCTCTACGGGCTAAGGCATGGGCTCGAGGAGGGGAAGGAGGGGGACTGAAATGTTTGGGTAAATGGCTGTGTTGTTTACAGCAGCCTCCAGCATCAGGGACCGGGCAGGCACTGGGGTAGAGCTCGGAAGTGTGGAGGTGGGAGCAAACCTACCTTTTAACTCAAAGCAGATAACAGCTGCTTCTCTTAAACATTGCACAAGAGAACAGATGTTCATTCCTTAGGACATCATTATTCTTAGCGCAGGAAGTTGGCTTTCGCTCCTTCCACAAAGGACATTCTAAACACCACGCACGGGACACAGCCAGCCAACATGCCTGGTGCCTTGCTCCATTACACACTCTAATTTCTGAGCACTCTCTTCCGAGAGAAGAGACGCTTTTCTTCTGCTTGATCAGCCTCGTCACACCATGACTCAGACTTTTGAGCTAATCTAAGGCGGGTGTGCAGACATTTTCCTCCAGAACCTTGTGGTCAGTGATACAGAGGTTCCAGATTCTTGGGATTGATTGTTAATAAGTCATGAGAAAGTCATACATCATTAAAGCTCTCATAAACTGCTTCTCTGACCATCACAAGAGAATTCAACTTTGTTTGCCTTGAAAGGGCTTGGGATACAGGGGATTTGAAAGAAAACATACTGCCTGTCATTCTAACTTACCATTTATAAAATAAAATATTCTACATCTTACTAATAAGCAGGGGAAAAGATGTGGTGTGTCTGGGAGAGGTTATGTATATACAATTCTGGGTTTTCATAGCTTCTTCCTTTCAGGGATGGTTTGTCAGAATTTGCAAAGTGAAATCTTTGGGGGGGTAATATAACTTATGATATTGAATACTTAACAGACATAACATTTTATAGACTCTGTAAAGCAATACAGTGCTATAAATATATGTATGTATTATGACTGAATAACCCAGTTCAAAACTTCTGGAACTATGATACCACCTAACACTGTTCAAAGGTCTTCCCTGGTAACTCAGTGATAAAGAATCTGCCTGCAGTGCAGGAGATACGGGTTTGACCCCTGGATTGGGAAAGTCCCCTGGAGAAGGAAATGGCAACCCACTCAATTATTCTTGTCCGGAAAATCCCATGGACAAGAGGAGCCTGGTGGGCTACAGTCCATGGGATTGCAAAAGAGTAGGACAAGACTGAACAACAACAACACTCTTCCACACTGCTATTCTCCCATGTGAGCACACAATGCTTGTGAATTCTTAGGGAAAAACAATTAGATATTTGCCTGCTTAATTTGAATAGAGTTAAGCCTTTCTAGAGTTGGGCGTTCCAATCCATGTCAAATTAACCAAATACTGAATGTAAAAAAATATATACAAAGCTCCTTGGATTAAATATTTAACCTAGCACTTTGCTAATATAATGTCACTTTTCTTCTGAGTCCTTTAATTACATCTGCCACTCATACTAATAAACTAGTAATAAACTATTAATAAATAAACTATTCCTTGTATGACTCTTTAGAGGAAATTCATTTAAGTCCCTTTTTTATTATGACTCCTTTTCCTAAGGCCTTGATCCCTTTTCACCATTCTTGCAAAAATTAAAAACAAACAGCTCTGGAAGTGAAATTCACTAAGGGTGAAACTGGACACATTGCTCAGTGGTCTTTAATCAGAACCAGTTGTTCTGGACAACCCTGGTGGTCCAGCGCTTAGGAATTGTCTGCCAGTGCAGAAGACACAGGTTTGGTCCTGATCCGAGAGGATTCCACATGCCACAGCCACTGAGCCCTGCACGCCCCAGCCAGCGCTCCACAAGAGAACCGCTGCAGGGAGCAGCCCTGTGCACTGCAGTGGACAGAGCCGGCACGCGGCAGTGAAGGCCCAGCCCAGCCATAAATAAACACACTTTATTTAATGGGACTTCCCTGGTGGTCCAGTGGCCAAAAATCTGCCTTCCAATGCAGGGAACTCAGGTTCGATCCCTGTTCAGAAAACTAAGCTCTCACATGCAGCTAGAGCCTGTGCACCACGACTACGGAGCCTGGATATGAAAGGTTCACATGCCACGACCAAGACCCAATGCAGCCAAAAATAAAACAAATATTAAAAAACAAAACAAAACAGTTGTTGTGAACACCATCTAACTGATAAGGAACTACATAATAAACTGATCGTGACCCAGCAACATCCCAGATCTGCCACCACATTTGCATTTTGGCATAATGATGTGAAGAGCTGACTCATGTGAAAAGACCCTGATGCTGGGGAAGATTGAACGCAAGAGGAGAAGGGGACAACCAAGGATGAGATGGCTGGATGGCATCACTGACTCAATGGACATGAGTTTGGGTGAACTCCAGGAGCCGGTGGTGGACAGGGAGGCCTGGCGTGCTGCAGTCCATGGGGTTGCAAAGAGTCGGACACGACTGAGTGACTGAACTGGTTATGATCATAAAAAGAGAAGTCTAAAAGCAAGGTGAAGCACATGGTGAAGCGATGTTTGCTGTTAGGGGCTCTGGTCCCGATGTCCCACTGACTTTGTCACCCTGAACAAGACATTCAACCTTTGCCTATTTTCTCACCTGTAAAATGAGGGGGTTGGATCAGATCATCGCTAAGGTTTAAGTTATCTCTGTGACCACAGAACTAGGATTTCTTACTGCCTTTTCACTTTGGAACCCAAGGCCACCCTGTGAGTGGCATCTAAATCTTGCCAGTGACATTCCTGTACAGGTCCAGGCTCTGCCTCCAGTTCTCTAACCATTTAGATAGATGGTGCACCTTAGCTGTTATGGTTATACTATGCTTTTCATGCTTGATTCCTCACACAGGACAGAAGAGACATTCCTCCTCCAAGAAGCCTTAAATACAGGATCCTAGCCTCCACCATGAGAGCAGAGGAGGGTGAGACTGGTTACATGGTGGCCTCTATACTTACTGCAGTAACACCCTAAATGAAAAATTGAGTTTTCAGAAATTGCCATCTATGTGTTTTTTTTTTGTTTTTTTTTTTTAATGTACAGATAGGGGAGGTGTCTGTATCATGGCCATTTGTTTTCAAGGTTAATTAATACTCACTTCTGGGTCTCCTTGTTCCTCCTCCTCTGCCTGGAATACAGCCCTCACATCATCATATAGCTAGTTCTTTCCCGTTTTTGTATGTCTCAGCTGCACCCAAGAAACATTCTGTGGTAGACCCTGTAGCAAGACTCTATTAACACAATATCTACATCCACCTTTTCCAAGCGAGCCTTCGTTTTCTTAAGAGTCAAGAAAGCTCAAAAATTTATTTCCCAGACTCCCTCTCATCTAGGGTTCCAGATGGAATTTGGTTTCTCCCGTGAGGTATACTTGAGGGAGACCTGGATTTCAAACTAACACATGAGGAACCCATGTTCCTGAAATGTGGTTCCAGAGGGTGTCAAAAGCTGTGGAGGCTGCAGTTCTAGTAGACGCTTTCTGACTCCCAAACCAAACCGCCCTGGCTGATTCTGGAAGGAGGTTCTGTAATGGGTTTCTGATTCTGTCTTCCATGGGAGTTCCCACACTGAACCAAACTACAGTTCTGTTGTAGGACTAATTCCTGAGGTCATCCAGCCACCCTCTCCAATTATGTGAAAGCACTTAATTATTTTCTGCTTTAAACAGCAAAAGGAGCTCCTGTTATCTGCAACTGAGTCCTGATGGTGCTCTTTGGGCAAAGTGTCGGTGGGCAACAGGTTCTCAGGGTGAGCCCTCTGGGTCAGAGAGCTCTCTTGGACAAGGCAGAAGAGAATCAAGTTTCTGTTAGAGCAGCGCCTCTCAAAGTTTGGTTCCAGCAGCTGCAGTGGCCTCTGAGAACCTGCTGAAAATGCAAATTCCTGGATTGTAACACAGAACACAGACAACGAAGGACAGGGAAGCCTGGCAGGCGACGGTCCACAGGGTCGCAAAGAGTCGGACCCAACTTAGTGACTGAACAGCCACCAACCACACAGAACTACTCAATCAGAAACTCTGGGAATGGAGCTCAGCCATCTGTATTATAAGGAAACTTCCAGATGATTCTGGTGAGTGCTGGAGAGCTGCCGCATTAGAGAGTGGTTATTAATAATCAATAGCATGTAACAGTCACTGAGGTCATCTCTTGCAGTTATCAAGAAGGAAATCCTTGAGGACCCGTGATGGCTGCCGTGTCACACGGTGGTGGAACGCTGCTTCCAGCTGCTGTGCAAGGATTACAGGAAGGAAGGAGAAGCTCTGGGCTATAAATTGTGAGAAAAGAGTTTTTATGGTCTTCCTAAAACACTCTGTCCGCTGAAGCACTAATAGAGCCGAAACCCACACTCCATTTTATCCTGCAGGTTGCTGAATTGTGTTATAGGATGAAATCAGACTTGCCACACCTCACAGATGAACATTAGAGCACTGCTGAGGAGCGGCGGAGGCTCCAGGAATGAAACTGAGACGCTGAGACGGTGTGGTGACTCATGCTGGAAACGTCTCTACAGTATAATTTCACATGCCTATATTTTATAGTCAGAGCACCTTTTTTCTTGATTATAATTACATAATATTACACAATTATGTTATACATTTAGTCCCTCACTATTCTTTAAATCCCAAGAGGGCAAGACATTGATTATTCACTGTTATATCTGGAACACCTAACATAATACTCACATAAAACAAGAGATAAATATGAATGTATAAATAAAAAATTTGTGATCAAGCACCTAATCAATTCATCAATATTTAATAATATTTAAACATAATATTTAATAATACATAATAATATTTAACAATAATGTAATTTGGTAAAGAGCTATAATACAAACATTAAAATTTGTAATGAACCATGCTATGTCAGACCCAACAGATGAACTGTAGACTGTGCCTTCTCTTACAGTTCAAGTATTCACTTTATTTACTTTTGAAAATGTTTATTTATAGCTGATTTCCTTTCATTTGCACAATGAATACTTCACATTATAATTTTAAAAACTCAGTGTAAGTGGCAATAAAGTTTGATTCATTCACTTGCAAGAACACTGGAAACTCAGGATGGGAAAACAATTACCAAAAGTGTTCTGCTTTTTAGCAGCTCTCGTAGGAAGTTACTTAAAATGGTCAACTCAAGATGACTTCCCTCAAGTAGAGAATTGGTTATATGTTATTCATAAACAAAAGGTTTACATTTCTCTTAGAACATATGGTGCTTTTTTCTTCCAGTAAGTTTTCCACCTACCTGTTGTTGTTCTTTGGCTAATTAGAAAATGAGTGTATGCTTTTATATACCTGTTAGCACAACTGATGCCATCGTGGGCCATGCTGAGCTTCCACCGACCCCCCCAGGACTGTACTCTGTAGTAAATCATTCTTCTGTCATCAAGGGCTTTGTAGTGAATAGATGTCATTTAGGTCCAGGTGGCCTCTCTGCCCTGCTGGCTCCAAACAGTGGTGAAGACCTCGCTTACCATATTCCCAGTACCTGAGAGACCAGTTACCCACGCATAAACCTTGACTTAGGAATGCACGCCCTGCTTCCAAGCACCTCCCCACACCCCAGGGAAGCTATAACACCATCCCAGTGGGCCCCATGGTGTGGAGGGCAGCACTGGATGCTTCCAAATTGTCGCTCATCTGATCCCACCCGGTAAGGTACCTTACAGTGAAGTGATCCACTGCTTACATGGAGCTGCCTGCCTCATTTAAAGACACCTTCTCAGTTCAGTTCCTGCCATCCTCCGGGTGTGCATAATTAGAACAGCTTAAGCAAAAAGACTTGGAACATGACAGGGAAGATGAAGGCCTCAATGTTGCTTCTCCGGTATTAGAACTGATTTTCCTCCCAGTATCACCACCTACTAACAGTAACTGGTACATAATATGCATGTGGACGGGGCATAGGTACCAGGAACTCTGGGCACTCCAACTCTCTGAAGGAAGTTCCTTTATTATCCTCTTTTTACAGAGGAAGAAACTGAGGCATAAAGAAACAGAGGCACAGATTTGCCCGGTATCACAGAGGTGGAATCTGAACCCAGACACCTCTCTCTAGACTCCCGTTCTTAACCATCATGCTATCTTCATGAAACTGAAAGCTGGCAATGAAAATGTATCTCGGTACCCCTCAACAGGACCAGCTCTGTGACCAGTTAGCAGGCCGTTTTATTCAATCATTAAATTATTTCTAGCTTCATAATCATTTTAAGAAAAAAGAAAGTATAATCTTGTTGAATGCTTTGACGAATTATGAACTGTGTTATTTCATGCTAGATTACAGACTTTCTAAAAGTCTGAATTTTCCAGAATCAGTCATTCAACAAAGGGTATAAACCAAGTTCCTGTTAAGCAATCACTAAATAATAGCTATTTCTATTATTATTATTAAAATAGGACTCAAGAACTAACAGTCTGATGGAGAAGACAGATACATAAATAATGGAAATACACAGATTTTTAAGTAACGACAACACAAATATGCTGATAGTTTGCATGAGTGATCGCTAACAACACAGTGATGGGGAACTTAGGTACACATTTACTGTTTTAAAGTCATTTCGAATAGTTAATTCTGACTGGCCACAGGATGCCCAAATTAAACACTTCTGGGTGTGTCTGTGACGGTGTTCCTGGAGGAGACGAGCATTTGAATCAGTGGACTCAGCAGGGCAGACTACTCTTCAGGGTGGGTGGGTACCACGCAGGCCACGGAGGGCCTGCACAGAACCTAAGGTGGGAAAAAAAGGAATTCACCCCTTTTTGCTGCCTCCCACCCTGCTGGAGTGGGGCCATCCCGTACCTTCTCCGGTTTTTGGACCGGGATTTCTGCCATCAGCCTGCCCTGTTCTCGCGCCCTGAGACCACACCAGACGACACCACGGGTTTCCTGGGTCTTGAGCGTGGATACAGCAGACTGCCAGGCTTCTCCGCTCCCGTAATCACGTGAGTCAATTCCTAAGAATCTCTCTCATGTACATACAAAATCTACTGGTTCTGTGTCTCTGGAGAACCCTGACTAATAAAGTCACCTATCTTTATAAAGTCAGGGACAATCATTCCTGAGCTTTATCAGTACCTTACTTAAGACAGCCCTTCTCTTATTCAACTACCGCTTATCATGAAATAAGTATTTACACAACAGAAGGAGACACCCTGGAGTCCCTTTTACACAACCATGGAAAAGAAACTTTATAGGAAAGAATACATTTTAAAAATGCATAGTCTCCTGGAAGTCCATAAAGCACATGCTCAAGGAAAATAAGAATACACTTGGGTAAGGTAAATATAAGGGTCATTTAAAAATTATTGAATTTCATATTTTTGGTGGATGCTCATGCAAAAAGGTTTATATTTAGCCTGTGGCAAAGTCTCTGGTAACCTCAGAAGAAAATACAGACATGTGGCTACACAATGAGCTCAACTGTACGAGCTTCAGACAAAAAAGGTCACACTGTAGTCAGGCACTCGGCCTGCCTTAGGTCTGACGTATCAAATATCAGGACGTAAAACAAAAATCAGAGAAACAACTCCTAACAGCCAACTGTTAAGAACAGGCTCCTTATTCAGAAAGTTATTTATCATAATAACTCTGAAAAGAAGGGCAGCTACTGAACTTGATCTTCCATAAAATGTCAAATTCTTCCAATTAGCTTCAGTGTTTTATGAAGGTATTTTGTTATATTCCTCCTTGATGTTTATTCAATATAAATGTAAAGAGGAAAAGAGATTTTCCTCAATGATACATGATTTAAGGAAGTTATTTACAGGAATGAAATTCAGATATCTGACATGTTTATCGGTAGCTACAAGGAGAGACGCCCAGTCGGGTATTTGCAGCTCTGCCCCAGTCGCCATCTCACGCCTTGGGGCCTTCTTCTGTACACGGCAGTTTGGGTTCAGGTCTTTGAACAAAGCCACATTATGGCCATCACACAACACCTTACAGACGCTTAATGTCTTCCTCATGTGCAATGTGCCCAGAAAATGTGTTCTTAAAGCAAAAGCCCCTAATTAGTGTATAAGGCTGTCAGACTACATCTCTCCTAAGAAGATGCAAGTACAAATGAGAAAGAAACATTACTAATACAAAAAGAGGTGAATATTCCAACTCAGCATGTGGAATCAAATCTTAAAGCGAATGAAGAAGGGAGTAAGGCACAGCAGGACCAGATTAGTATTTTCTTCAATAACTATATCAATGTATTTTATTATTTCTCCTTCCTTTAACATTATATAAATGGATTCCTTTAAATTGCAATATGGAAGAGGCACAGACTGTAAAAAACCCTGAAAGATTAGCATAAAGTTTTTCAAAACCATGTAAAGAAAGCACATGACCGTGTCAAGATTCCAGTAAAGTCCATACCTGCCTGTAAGTAAAACTGCAGAGAAAATGTATGACTGCAATTGGGACTAATACACAGATCTGGCTAACATCCAGTTAGTACATAAGAAGCTCAAGAACAGTGCCCCCATACTTTGGAGCTAAGACTGCCACTGGAATTAATCCCCTTATCAAATGAAAGTAGGAAGAATCAAACAGAATCTATTAAATCTGGCAATGTGGAAGACATACAGCCCAATTCATGTTAGAGACATCCACAAAAATGAATGCATCAACTGACCGTGGAGAGGAAGTGAAAGGACCCCAACTGTTCAAAAATACTTGTAGCTCTTCATGAGGAAGTAGGCGCCTTACTGGATGCCTTGTTACTACACTACGATTCAGGGACACTGGTTATCAAGCTCATAGGTCAACTCTTCTTCATTATTATCTGCTCTAAATTTTCCATTTGCAAAATTTGATTATCCATAGAGATTTCTCCCAAAGAAATCCCAAAGAAGGAATGTGATGAGCATCGTGACATAAGGAACGGGCTCTGTCTTCTACCACTGCCTTCGGCATTGTGAGATTGGAGTCAGGCATCTGGGAGTGGCCCTCACTGCTGCTACGTGCAGCATTCACAGGCATGCCTGATCAAGGGGCTTCCTGTGAGCTTACTGAAAGGGTAAGGTCGGGAGGAGGTATAAATTCTGTCCTAGGAAATCCTGCCTGAGTGGGTAGTTTCTTCCTCTCTCCCTATTTTGATACAGGATCACAACAGGGTCTGTGTGCTTTTAGATACAACGTCTGTGATTAAAGAAATTGCTATAAAATACAGCAAGCTACAGGGACTGGAACTGAACCAGCACCGACTCCATGACAAAACTGGGAAGCTCATCTAAACAACGAAGCTCCAATAGATATTTATTCACTGTGATTCCAGCAAAAGAAGGCAGAAGAGGCGACAGATCAATCGGATATGCAGCTACTTGTAATAAACACATTTCATTCTGATATCTTAACTATGACTTTCCAATGATCATAGCCAGGTCAACTGGGGTCCATTTATTTTTATCTCAAAACTTGTGACGAAAGATCATTAAAGGGCATATGACAAAATGCTTGTTTAAGGCCCTATTTCTGCTACACCCAATTTTAAGCCAACAAAAAATAAGATTAAAAATAGGACAAAAATGTCAAGTAAAGCAAGGGGAAAAAAAGGGATTCTGAATTTCCTATCAACTTTGTTATACTTTCTGCTGTATCGAGAACTTTTCTGAGCACAGAAATATTTAGTGTACTTAAGCACAGTATTTCAAGAACGCATTTCTAAAAATAAAAATTAAGCCTTTGACAGCTTTTCAATTATTTTAGGTTTTAAATTGAGATGAACCATCAGACACGTGACTAAGATAGCAATTTTGGTAATTGCTGGATGATGCAGGCACCTGTGTAGTTGGGGCTGCAAAGGAATTTTTATTAGGTTGACAGAAAACAGAGTTGTAATCATTTTCTGAATTTCAACCAATTTAAGTGAATTATCTGACCTACGTTATCCTAAATTTCTCAATGCAGCTGCCAGAAATCTCTTTTCCAAATGGAACAACAGATGGTTTTGAACAATACTGCAAGACAGCAAGCAATGCTCAGTTTTTCCAAAGTGTTTTCCTCTTGCCAAAATTATAAACAGGATTGAGAAAATAATTTTCAGATTTTTCTGAAAGACTATGCTATTTTCAGAGTAAAAAGCAAAATTTAATATCCTAATGAATTTTTTTAGCATTATCTTTGCTAGTTTTTATTTATCTGAAACAACACATGGAAGAGTGTAACCTAGCCTCGTTTTGCAGTAATATTAATCCCACAGAGCTTGCAAGCGCTTCAAAATGCTTCTCTCCATGTGATCATTTCCTGCTCACAGCATGCAGTTAGTGCAAAACTCTAGCACTCTAGGAGGATTAGACAAATGGGCAATTAAGCCTGATGTGAGAGATACTTTAAACTTTTAAACCTTTGTAAATAATTGAAAAACAGCTCATTCCTTCAAACATCATCATGAGCAAAAGAAATATAGCCAATTCGAATGAGGCTAACCTCCAGAGAAGCTTAACCTTTCAGATGAAATCATCTCGAGTTCCTTTGACTGTTCTTGGCAGATGACTCAGCTTCATACTCAGTGATTTAATCAAGAATCTACAAGTCTGGACCCTCCTTCCTTTCCTAGCTCACTCTCTCCAGGGCTGTGCAATGATGTGTGTGCTTTGGGTCTGGACTGTCTGTCCTGGTACCTACTCACAACCTGGGAGATCCTGAGTAGGGCAATCTAAATTCAACCTCAGATTCCATTTTCAAAATGCTAATACTGACCTTATAGGGTAGCTGTGGACTTAATACACTTAACATACACAAAGAACTTCAAACACACCAGGTATATGGTAAGTGCTCAGTAAGTGTGGGGCTTCCCTGGTGGCTCAGATGGTAAAGAATCTTCCTGCAAGGCAGGAGACAGAGGTTCGATCCCTGGGTTGGGAAGATTCCCTGGAGAAGAGAGTGGTAACCCAATCCAGTATTCTTGCCTGGAGAATTCTATGGACAGAGGAGCCTGGTGGGCTACAGTCTATGGGGTAACAAAGAGTCAGACACGACTGAGTGACTAACAGAGTAAGTGTAACTATTATCATCACTGCTTTTCTCTGGTCTTGGCCAAAGAAATGTCTGTAATGCTTAGACCACTTCAAGGTCCAGACCTGTCACTGTCCTACATTCTTAGGCTCACGCTCACCCTGGACCTTGGCCCTTTGTCCACAAACATTGTGCCTCTCCTGCTTGTAAGCAAACTGCTCACAAGCACAAAACAAAACAATAAAAAAACTTTACATGATGCAGCCAACACCCTTCTTAGCCATTTCATTCTTTCATACAAAACATACTTTTTAAACTACTACTCATTTCCTCCACTTTCTCACCATCTAGTCTGACCTTTTGCATTTTCACTCCTGAAGCTGCCTTCTCCACCATCACCTAATCACTGAATCCAGCAGCCTTTTCTCAGTCCTATTTCTCAACCTTCCTGCAACAACTGATGGGATCTCCTTCCTTATAAAAGCTGTTCTGCTTGCCTGCCCTCGCCTAAGTCTGCCTCCCTGTCTAACTACCATGTCTCTGCCTTAGCTGGCTTCTTTTCCTACAGCTTCCATCTAAACGTATACCTACAACAGTTCTGCCCTCAGCCTTGCATTCTTCCCGCATTCTCCTGCACTTGCTCCATTCCTATCATCTCACTATCAAGGGATTCCACCCCCAAACCCTATCGTTTAACCTCCAAATTGCCGCCTCTAGTTTCCTGCCCTTCCCAGTGTGCAAGATGTCTATCTGGTTGTTCCACCCACATCTCAAACTTACTGTGTTCTGCATCAAATCTATCTTTTCCTTCTTAATATTTCCACTTTGGTTAATGAAGGGGATGATCATTCTTTGAACTACCAAGGCCAGGACGTCTGAATCATCTTTAACCTCCTCCCTCCCTAAAGCTCATCACAGACAGGACAGCGCTAACGTGCAGTGCTCTGGAGACAGACAGTGCAAATGTCTATCCTGACTCTTCAGTTTCTGCTGGTGAGACCCAGAGCAAGTCCGTGGGCTTCAGTGTGGCATCCGTAGCACAGCTTGTGCAGTTTACATGAGAAAACGTATATAAGGGCATGGAGCGTGACCATCTGGCAAGCCATAATGATGATGACAAACAGAAGGAATCTCAGTAGCCTCAGCGACCCTCTCATTGGTCCCTCGCTCCCACGACGTCTCACATACACTTTACGTTGTCTCACATGAATGTAAACTCACAAGGCAGGCTTGGTTATCAGTGCCTAAGTGCTTTGAATTTCCATTAACCTCAACCAAGGCAATCTCAATCAAATTGGGCACACATCAAGACACACATCAATGTGCTTTTCTCTCCTAGCATCCTAAGTAAGATGGATGCTTATTATATAAAAGCATCCATAATAAATAAATAAAAAAAACTTTGCAAAAATTCGGGAATTGACCTTATTTGAACCCAATTTCAAATAACATTCTGCAAGCCATATGGTTTGAAATTAAAACCATTCTCCATTTCTAATAACGCAGAGTACGTTATCAGTAACAAGCTATAAAAGCTTTGTTGTTAGTACTCAAACCACACCACCACCTTGCAATCCCCTGTCCACACTTCCCCAGGAACCAAAAACTAAATTTAATTTTGACTTAAGAAAGATGTAAAGATTATAACAATTATTGGGAAAATATCAGAATCATTTAATGTGTTACAAAATCAATACAATGTTATCATTTGCTCTGTGTTATCAGTGAATTTCTAGCCTTGCAAGAAAATAGGATTAGATTTTTTTATAAATGTCCATATAAATATTTACCACATTTAATTAAAGGTCTGGGGACCACTACCCGCAGCAGCAGCTGCCCTGAGAGAAGCATATCTACGTCTTAATTAGGTGCCTCTGGTTAGTCATTTTTACAAAAGAGGAGGAGGAGGAGGATTACCGCTAAGGACTGCAGCTCTCTGGTTTCTTCCTCTGCAGCTGAAGCATGATAAGACAGAACCTATGGGGCAAGAACAGAAGGAACGCATGTTAGACAAGAGAGGAACACCCAACACAGACCACAACTTCAAGCCTGGGATTCTCCTAAGCCTTCCTGCAGAGGTATCTAAACTCCTCAGAACATTGTATCTTCTTTGCTGCTTTCTTCAACAGAGAGAAAATCTTAGATTTTTATTCAAATGCTTCTTATGCGAACGGAAAGTTATACTCCCTGTGTTCAAAGAAAACTGTCACTTTTCCTCTGACAACGTTGATACAACAAACACATTATTTATAAGTCACACTATTAGCTCAAACTTGGCAGAAAATTCTGTGTTACTTTTCTTAAACAAAAATACTGACTTTAGTTATTTTACTGGTGTACTGAATCAAGATAAAAGACTTCTGCATAAGCTGACATTTTAATGTTGATATTTAGGAAGAAAGCAGTCTGGAAGTGGCTCTTGGATGAGGCCTGTAACCACTGCAGAATTCATAAGGAAAAACTGCATAGCAGAGAGATAAATGTCAGACAGATTTAAGGATACTTTTCCACTTGTAGAATTCAAGAACTGAGAAGAGCAGAAGTGGCCTATAAATCCATCTGTTAACAGCACAGGACACCTAGGCTCAGGGATTCTCATCACTTGGCTGTGAGCTTACACCCAGTGAGAAGAGGGCCTGGGACCAAGCTTTCATCTCCTAATCTCGTACACTTTTCACCATCCTAATGGAGTTACAAGAAGATAGTAAGGCAGATTTACTATCTTCCTATAACTTAACATGTGAATCATTAATTCCCATTTTCAAAACCAATAACTCCAAATGATGGGATAATATTTTAGATGTTCTTCTAAACCAGGGTAGTGATTATATGTTAAATTGTTTATCATATTAAATATTTTTAAAAGTTCCTTTTTGACAGAGTTAACACAGATTTACTAAAATCTCTTAAAGTTTTAGGGTCAGTGATAAAAAGGTACCTTATTTTCAGACTTTAAATGGCGAGTCAAGTAATTCAGTGACCCAAACCAGCTTTCCTTAACTAGTTTTTAAAATTGTAAGCAATTAAAAATCTAAAGCCAAATGGTAAATATGCCTATGTACTGTGATTCAGAATATTACACTATGGTAATACATGTGACTGTCTTAGTGTTTGAAGCATTAATCACTAGGAAACCTAAGGAACCGCAGAGCTGCTGTTTCCCGCCGCCGTGAAGCTGACGGGTCACACCTAACCTGCCGTTGACACCAGGGAGGTGGTTTGTTGAGGAAGGCTAAGACGGTGACCCTGAACTAGTCTAATATAAACCAATGCAATGCAACACGGAAAATGAATAAAGGAGTAACATGACATGCTAAGTTTAAAAAATTAATTTTGCCACACACTGAAGATAAAAATAGCACCACACTCATCGTGTTGTAAGGATTAACTTTTGTTAATGCATGTGAGAACACAGAGTAAGCCTTTGATAAAGGTTAGCTATTTACTGTTGTTTTACTGTCATTATACTGATGTCTTCTAGGTGAAAATAATTCCCTGTCATAAGAAAACATAAGGCATTTATGTCCCTGGGTTTTATCCAATGCCTTGGGAGAAAATTTTTTCAAGGTTAACTTGGTGATCACAGATACGATTTCCTATAATGAATTGAAATTGGAAAATGGGTATACTAAGTGAAAGTAGAAGTACTCATTTTTAACTGAAATAAAACTAGTGTAAAAATAGAAGCAAATCTCAACGGGGAAAATATTCAGAAAGTTTGAACAAAATTATACCTGGGATTTGTCTCAAAGTAATCAGTGGATTAATAAGGAAGAAGAGTGCAGAGAAGTGGGCTAGAGTATGGATGGAATGATAGTAGCCACAGGTCAACTGAGGCCAGCTAATGAAGACACGGGGGCTCCTTAGCTATCCTCTCTACTTCAGCATTATGTTTGAAATTTTCCAAATAGGAAGTATGTTTAAAAAGAGATTAACTTCTAATTGATAGCTGGCTTAGAGTCAATTCTTCAGTAGTCATGGAAACAGTAAAAAATTGTATTAAAAATTGTATATATGTATATGTATGCATACATTTAATTTAAAATATATGTATACTTGTGTGTGTGTGTATTTGAAACAGATTTCTACTGATTTCTAATCCAAAGTCTCTTATATTAGTACTTTACTAAAACTATTTAGAGTTTTATATTCACATTAGAAAGTATACCATCTTGGTTACTGGTAAATCTTGACTTACATATCTTTCTAGCTCTTATTTATTAGGGGGTGGAGGAAGAGTTACAATCCATAACTCAAACATTGATTCCTACTGATCTCTACTGGCTAAGAGTAGGCAAACACTAAAATATATTTCACACCAGTGTATGAATGACTAAGGAATGCCCTTTCTTAAGTCTAATTCCCTAGACTGGTCTATGATGTAAGAAATTTCTATCTTACACCAAGTGTTTTCAGGGAGTCAGTGAGACACATCTGGAGAAGGCTGGCCCAGGTGGGTAGGCGCATCCTGCTTGGGAGGGAGTCAGGTTTGAGGCCAGTCCCCAGGCCATGGTTCACACTCAGAATCACCTGGGGGGTGGGGTGGGCGGTGCTGGTAGTAACACAGATTCCCAGCCTCCACCCAGGACTTAATGAATCAGAATTTTCTCAAGATCCACAAATCTGTAATTTGGAAGTTTTCCCTTTTCCTCATTTCTGATTCTGAGTGCTTGGGATATCTGGTTTTGTTTTTTTGCTGTGTGACTACAGCTGCTCACGAGGAGAGATGGGGAGGCTCAGGCAATTGAGAAAGGACAGGGCGCGGGGGACTATCATCAGTGTGAGCGGCTCCTCACTAAGGACTAAGGACCGCTTTCGGCCGAGAAAGCGGAGGACAGAAGGGACCGGGGCCTGAGCTTTGATATGGTCGTATGACCTTCAACAAGTTTCTAAAGTATGCTGGGCCTCAGTTTCCTCAGCTGTTTAAGTGAGGAGAGAGGAAGCACGTGGTTCTCGTACGGTCGCAGTGACGTCACAGACACCGAGCGCTGCCGCAGGGAGGGGTCAGCTGAGAGTGCGTGCAGGGAGCCTGAGGCGTCCTGCAGGGGCAGCCCACCTCTAACGTGACCATTTGCTTGGCCATGGCTCTCTCCACTGCTTCGTACATCTGTGTGTTCTGGATCCCCAAGCCACAAAAGATGACGAAAGCTTCCAGAAACTGTTCATCGTTTCGGTTGAAAGCCTTAACTTTGCCAGTGGTTTCCTCCATCTTATTAACAAGTTGGCAAACCCCTATAATAATCCAAGAAATTGAACAAATGTTACTATTCCTAATCACAACATGCACAGACTTTAACACAGACCCCCAAAGGTCTAGGGCTTTTCTCTTAGGAATGCTTGCCATCTCCAAATACGCAAATGGATCCTCACAAATATAAGCTAGAACAATGAACTGAGTTAATTTACATACAAGCTCATTTCACACAGTCCTAAATGTATGTTGTCTATGTTCAAAAAAATCCTAGAGTACTATTTTCTTCCAGATACTGTCACGAATTTTATATCAGTTGAATCCCCAAAGACAATTTGTCCTTTGGAGACTAATTGGATTTTTGTACTCTTGCCAAAAGAACAATTTTGATGCACATCAGAATTTTGGGTCACCCAGGCTGCCTTTCCTTACTGAGAAATCAGAAGTTAAAAAACACAGTTATCCACAAAATAGAATGTAGGAAACAGACAGTTCACAGAGACAGTCTCAAATTTCAAATATGTACTTCTGCATCCAGGAGAGTATTTCCAATCATTTTTGATACTGCAAATAAATGCACGTAGAGATGACTATTTACTTAGGTCTAAGAGCAAAATTAATCTTTGAAGAAAATCATCACCTAACCTCCCAAGTCCTGGTCTTTCTTGGAAAGTCAAACACATAGTATATATAAATGGAAGACTATATCAAATCTTAATTGAACTCGTTGTTCTACGGGGCTCCGATCCCAAGGGGTCTCTGCGAGGAGTCTGATGACCTCGTACCTCTGGGGAACAGTGTTTCTAACGTCCTGTCTCTTCTGCCTCTACGTACGTAACACAGACCTCCATCGCGTGCCCACTGCGGAGTAGGTGCAGTGCTCCATGCTTCAGGACACACGTGGACTCTGGTCTGCATGACTTACACTGAGAAAGGTGTGCTCACATCCACTTTACAGATGAAGACAGAGTCTCAGGAAGGTTAAGTCATGTGCTCCGGGGTGCTTAGGTTTAAAATTGAAACCCCAGCTCAGGCTAGCCCCAAAGACCAGATTATTACCATGCAGCTGCCCTGTGCCTTTTACCCGTCTGATGACTGTTGGCAGTTTCTCGACCCACACCTTATTCTTGCTCACCCACACGTTTGCCTATAGTTTTCCGCTGGTCCCAGTCTCTTTCATGTTACCCAGGAGATCCCTATGTGCCCTTCACAGGGGGCGCCCAGAGGCGCCCCCAGGGGAGGCAGACACCTCTCCTAGCTCCTTAACTTTATCACCTGGAGGATCATGGGGAGTTTTATTTCTGTCTCTCTTTCTAGACTGTACATATCTCGGGCTTAAGAGATTTTATTTTTCAGTTCCACTTCCTCAGCTAGCCAGGCCTGGCACACAGCAGGACTCAAAAAATGTTAACCAAGTTAACGAAAGGATGCAAGACTGCAGTTCTGACCCAATTACTTTCCCATGAAGACTGTGGTTTGCTATCTCTTATTTTTTCCTGGAGCACAAAAGGATTTCAGAGGGTCTGAAATGATGCACGGTTGCACATGTAGTTTTGATGTGCACTTTGTTTTTAACACTACTAATTTTCTGTATCCTCCTTTTGCTCTTTGTTTGTGAGAGTTTTTCTATTTTAGACAGTAAAGCCATCCTTATTTATCAGTATTACCACTGCAGAGGTTACTTCTCTAACACATATTCCATTATCAAGAAAAATTTAAAATTTGGACATTGCAAGTAAAAACCTTGAGTAAATGGCAATCAACATTTATCAATTTAAAAGACCACATACCATGTACAGTGCAAACACAAGGGTTATGTCCTCCCACCTTTGTGAATCCCCAAATTATAAACATGGAACTGTTTATGAAGGCATCTGGCTATCTCCCACATCACATGTTCTTGAGAGTCATGCATTCCTTATCTTCATATCACAATGTAACTGCTTTTCAATTTTTACTAAGTTTTCTCCTGCTTGATGGCCACTTTTCATAAACAGGATTTTTCTTTTTGTCACTTCATAAGATTGACTGCATGTATGGAAAGGAAAAGACAAGCTGAGATGACAAGGTGAGGCTGAGATGTGGTCATCAGGCAGTCTGCTAGGCTTGGGACCAAGGTAAGGAACTCTTTCCTGGACAACAGTTCAAATCATAAGCCTCAGTCAAGTCCTTGAATGAATACATTGTTGTTTAGCCGCTCCGTTCAGTTCAGTCGCTCAGTCGTGTCTGACTCTTTGCAACCGCATGAATCACAAGGCTCAATCAGGCTTGCCAGGCTCCTCTGTTTATGGGGTTCTCCTGGCAAGAATACTGGAGTAGGTTGCCATTTCCTACTCCAAGGGATCTTCCTGACCCAGGGATGGAACCCGTGTCTTCTACTGTGGCTTGTGCATTGCAGGCAGATTCTTTACTGTTGATCCGCTGAGGAAGCCCAGTAAGTGGTATTAATTAATACCTCAGGAATCGAAAGGTACTACAATGGCAAATTCAGCATACACACAGCGAGAGCTGGCTGTACCGACCACAGCTCAGGGCAGAACACCAAGCATGTATCTGTGTCATGACCCACCTCGACAGACAGGCAGACACAGAGTAACGCTCAGGGTTAAGAAAAGGGGAGAGGACAAGTGATGCCTTTAGGAATATACTTTGATTCTTCTTTGAAAGCAGTCGCATTTATAGAGCATTCATGATAATCTCATTAATCTCTTTATACCCTTCATAAAATTTAACTCTATTAAACAGAAATACCTAAGTTGGAAAAAAAAATCTATGAAGAAGAAAAAAGTTTATAACAAACAGGGTTCTTTGAGAAAATGTAAAGCTTGGACCCATTTACCGATAGTTTGCACAATGTATTTCTTAAAGATGTGGAAGAGTGGATGAAGAGTATAGTAATGAAATTTAAAGCTAGTGATTTGAAATGCCACATCTACCAGCAAGTGATATAAAATCAGAAGCACTTATATGTAAAAACAAAGTAGTTACTGCAGAACCAAAAATAAAATCACTCAGCCAAAACCAATCACTATGTATAACCATAAAATAAAATATTCAAAAACATATTAGGTGAAAACCAAGAAGTAGCAGAGCTAGATAATAAAATATCAGTGCTACGTAATATTATTAGTTCACAAAGTACTTGTACAGACATTATTTCACATGCTCACAACAGCAGCTCTGAGAGCTAGAGGGCACTGAAGGCCTCTGGAAATTATGCTGAAGGGAACTGGGTAGCTTCTCAAATCATCCACTGAGGTTTCCTTTTCTATAATTCCAGAGGTCAGATGTTCTTAGCAACCACAGTTTTCCTTCTGGCTTTGTGGCAGAGCAGGGCGTCAACTCTTACATTCTGCTTGTGGTCTCTCATGGCTCAGATAGTAAAGAATTGGCCTGCAATGCGGGACACCTCCGTTGGATCCTTGGTCAGGAAAATCCCTTGGAGAAGGGAATGGTTATCCACTCCAGTATTCTTGCCTAGAGAATCCCATGGACAGAGGAGCCTGGCGGGTTACAGTCCATGGGGTCACACAGAGTCAGACATGACTGAATGACTAACACATATACACACAAGACCTGCCCTTTTATACCCTTATGACCAACCTTGCAAAAAAAATCTTTTTTCACTTGTTATTTGCCAATTATCTTAATTGAGGAAGTTTTTCGCTGCAGAAAAGATTTAATTTCTCAAGTAAGTCATCTTTTATGTTTTCAACTATAGTGTCTTGATTTTAAAAGAAGCTCCCTGTTTTAAGACTACATATAAACCAATATTTTCCTCTAGCACTTTTACAGATTCATTCTATCACATTTAATCTTTTACTTGTACTTAATCCCCCCCCCCCGAAATTGCTACTGGATTCTTATGAAACTTAGTTATTCATACTTTAATAATTTAAATTGTCACCTCAAAAAATAAATTCATATTATTTCAACAGTATGCTTTTTTCACATTTAAATTTTATGAAATCAGTTTGCATTCTCATCAATTGCTTGTAATGGTGTAACAGAAATCATGTCTTTCTTTCTTTGAGGTACATAAAATGGTGTCTTTCAACCAATAACATCTTAGAAACAGAAATATAGTCTATTATATACCAACACAAATTATATCAGACTTGGGTCTGCATTTAGACTTTCTATTGTGTTCCATCAATCTTGCCATCTTTTCGAGCACATATTTAATACTTTTAATTATGTTACTTATACAGCATTATTTTAATTTCTGATAAGACAATTCTTTATCCATCAACTCTGATTATTCTACACTATCCTTCCGGAAGAATTTTATAAATAACTCTTCTTATATGTTATCCTCCAGATGAATTTTTTATATGTTTGTTAAGAACTCCCTTCCCCTTTGAGAAACAACCTTATCAGGACATGTATTAAAATTGAAATAAAACCTAATCTGCAAAAACTTAACATCTTAAAAAAAAATTCTTATCATCAGGAAATGTTTTGTCAGTTCATATACTGAAGATTTTCAAGTTATCTAGTACAGTTTTATAGTTTTCCTCACATAGATGTTCCTATTTCTGACAAAGTTTATTCCTTGTTACTGTTGAAAATGGGATTTTTTTCCATTATTATTTTCCAACAAATTTGTTTTGCCATGTAAGCAAGTTATTTTCCTTTAACAATTTGAAAGCCAGGCACTTTTGCAACTCTCATTTTAGATAGCTACCTTTAGCTGATTCTCTTGGGTTTTTCCACTTAACAATCATATCATGTTGTTAGTTACTCTGTTATTTCCTTTTTCATACTTCACCTTATTTCATCCTTTCCTGTCCTCTGGTTGCTTTGGTAAGAATTTACTTTGGGTAATAGTGTTTTTTTTTTTTTAATGACTTTAAAAATATAACTTTTTCAACTACTTCCATGAGAAATTTTAAACTCTCCTTAGTATTGGTTATTACCAATTTTTATAGAATTTGTTTCATCAAAACATACCACTTTTTTGGTACAGTGTATTATATAACATCCTTTATATAACATTTTTTCTGCATCTATAATTACATTTCTTTTCTTGTTCCATGAGATGGCTGGATGGCATCACTGACTCGATGGACGTAAGTCTGAGTGAACTCCGGGAGTTGGTGATGGACAGGGAGGCCTGGCGTGCTGCGATTCATGGGGTCGCAAAGAGTCAGACACAACTGAGCGACTGATCTGATCTGATCTATTTCCCTCATTATCTGTGTTGGATGTTTGTTTAGTGTTTGCCCATCATCTCGTTTTACTATCCCTTTTCATTTCATAAATTTCCCTTTTCAATTTCTTTCCTCTGCTTTCTTTCTTCCTATTCATTTATTTATTTGGGGGGCAGTGTGGGGAGTGAGATGAACACTTAGTTGAAATAGTTTCATTATTTCCTGATTCAGTTCAGTTCAGTCACTCAGTTGTGTCCGACTCTTTGTGACCCCATGAATCGCAGCACGCCAGGGTTCCCTGCCATTACCAACTCCGGAGCCTACTCAAACTCCTGTCCATCGAGTCAGTGATGCCATACAACCATTTCATCCTCTGTCGTCCCCTTCTCCTCCTGCCTTCAATCTTTCCCAGCATCAGGGTCTTTTCAAATGAGTCAGCTCTTCGCATCAGGTGGCCAAAGTATTGAAGTTTCAGTTTCAACATCAGTCCTTCCAATGAATATTCAGGACTGATTTCCTTGAGGATGGACTGGTTGGATCTCCTTGCAGTCCAAAGGACTCTCAGGAGTCTTCTCCAACATCACAGTTCAAAAGCATCAATTCTTCGGTGCTCAGCTTTCTTTATAGTCCAACTCTCACATCCATACATGACCACTGGAAAAACCATAGCTTTGACTAGACGGACCTTTGTTGGCAAAGTAATGTCTCTGCTTTTTAATATGCTGTCTATGTTGGTCATAACTTTCCTTCCAAGGAGTAAACGTCTTTTAATTTCATGGCTGCAGTCACCATCTGCAGTGATTTTGGAGCCCAGAAAAATAACGTCTGACACTGTTTCCACTGTTTCCCCATCTATTTCCCATGAAGTGATGGGACCAGATGCCATGATCTTCATTTTCTGAATGTTGAGCTTTAGGCTATCTTTTTCACTCTCCTCTTTCACTTTCATCAAGCAGCTCTTTAGTTTATTATTTCCCAATGAAAATAGCAAAATATTTAAAACTCTACATCTCCTCTGAGTACATTTTTGACCTTGCATTTTTATATTAAATTGAGGTGACCACTAATTTTCTGAAATGCTATACTTTCATTTTGACTTTTGATTTCTTCTTTGACATTTGGGAGAATGTTTTCATTTTAAAAGTGAGCTTTTCCCTTCTAATTTATCCTTTTATTATGCATTTCTAGTTTTAATGCACTGTGATCCATGACAGTGGTTTTCAATTCTACTTTCCAGAGATGACTAAGTTTATGTTGTATGTGTGTATTTGTAAATTTCTAATGGATATTTGACAGGAATTTGTTTTTAAATTATGACATATAAAAGTAAATGTATGCCACTTAAATCATTTCATTTTTTATATTAATCAATTCTAATGTTTCCTTTTTTCCTATTTAGCATTTTATGAAAAATGTATTAAAGACTCTCACTATGACTACCATTTTGTCCACTTCTCTTTGTATTTTTAATAGCTTTGACTTTTATATATCAATGATGTTATTTACATTAGAGGCATTTATGACAATTATACTTCCCTCTGTGAATTTAACTTATTCGATGCAAAGTGATTCTGTACATTATGCTCTTTTATCTTAAAATCTACCCTCTCTGATACTAATATTGTTATCTCTTTTCAAATTTTGCCCATTTTGTGTACAGCATGTTCTTATAAACAGTATATACTTCATATTAATATCTTTTAGAAATTCCTCAATGTTGGTGGTCCAATAAAGGTAAGCTCTGTTTTCCAGGGCTACTATGAAGTTTCTCTTATTTTTCTATTTCTTCAATCAATTCTTGAAACTATAATCCTTATGTTTATTTTCATTCTGTAGATTTTCACTTTTATAATTTAAAGATACAATGCACTAGTTTTTTTTTTTTTTTTTTTTCTCTCATTTTCTTCCAATTATTACTGTCCCTACAGCCTTATTTTCTGGTGCTTCTTATCATTAAACACAATTTACAGTTCTCTAACTGGGAAAAACTGGATCCCGTAAGCAACATAGGCAACATGTACCATGTATGATGCTGTACAATGTAATTACGTTTGCATTAGGAAAACCCTAGCAAATCTTTTTACAAACAACTGAATAGATTGCCAAATGATATAATTTAATATGAAAAAGAAAATTAAGTAGAAGTCAAATTTAAACTTAGATAATTTTACAGCATTTACTTATGCCTTGGAATCATATTGCCACACATAGATGAGCAAAGAATTGACAGTATGAGTTTAGAAAATACATTCAGTAAGAAATACATACTTCTCTCTCATACTTCACTGTGTCAAATAACATGTGGTGTAACACTATGATTTGCATCACTTTTTCACTAAAAGAAGAGATATAAATGTAAGTTATCTAAAGTGGTAATGTTCTCAACAACTTTTCCTTTTGGATGGGAATGGAACTGATTTCTTCAAAACATGCCCTGAAACTGACATGGAAAATAGGCATGAGTATTTCTGGTAAATATAAGAAAAAGACAAATGTAATCTAATAAATAGGGGAAATAATTGGTTAAAATAAATGAATGCTTCATGAGGAAAGGAGCTTCTTAATAGTGTTGGAAACAAAGTCGTGGAAACATTCTGTATCAGCCAGACCACTGAGCAGACATTAATGATACAACAGGCCCTGCACTCGTCTAATGTCTACAATTTCATCTAATTGTCAGTAATGGAAAAAAAGGAAGGAAAGAAAGATTACAAAAAACACATGGGCCCGTCTGTCTTTCCGCATGTAACTCTGTAGGGATTATGTATTAGAATTACATAATAGCAAAATCTGGTCTGTGACATGTAAGAAAAATTATTACAACCATGCTATTTTCCATGGTACATCTGTGAATATAAAGTTCACTTGAGAATTCAAATTCTCTGTTTTGTCAAACTTACAGAACAGTGGGGAACACTGAAAATTTTCCCTATTGGAATTACCTTGAACCCCCACCAGAAATCTCACTAGGGTATTTTTCTTTCTTCTAATTGGTAGGGAATTTTTTCTTCTCCAAAACAACATTTGCTTACTTTTGACTCTTGTTATCAAATAAGAGTGACATAAAATATATGCAGACAGAAGTCTGATTACTTTAGCTGGTACTGTTCATTTCTTGTTCACTTGTCTGGAACAGTGACAGGACCATAGAAGGTGGATTCTGAAGGGATCTGAAGGGTGTGACTTAGTTGTATAAGGTGCCCATAACTGTTTAAAAGGTTAAATGGAGAGTGGAACCACGTGGATATCCTGAGTCCTATTCCTATCCAGGGATCTCTGTGCTTCCCCAAATGACTCTTATTTATCACTTGTGTAAAGTGATGAAAAAGCCTGATTATAACTTCCTCCAGCCACTCCCCATTCCCAATTATTCCAAAGAGATGCTGCTGAGAAAAAGTGAAGACATGACTTAATGCGGCCAGCTGCCACTCTGCCCTCCTTCTCACCAAAACATATTAGTATTAATAAATGGTGCATCACTTCTGGAATTCATTTCACCTTTTCAAAGGTCAAAGGCAGCTTGTTGTAAGCTCTACACTTCTATCAAAAAGCATAACATCTGCAATGTAGTTTGCACCTAACTCCCTAGGATATAAACTTTTAACTAAACATTTACTCAGTGTCATATCGTAGGGCACCTCGGTCAGTTTTTTGGTCTCTGTTAGGGACCTGATCAGTGATACTCTTGAAAAGAGCTAATACATGAGTTCACTAGCTTCTCCTTTTTTCTCTGAGAACTGAGAGGCGTGTAAGTGATGAACAGCCTTCAGGGAGTCACCAGGCTGTCTTCCAAGAGGCTGATGAGACAATTTACCAGTGAGCCCAGCCCCAGAGGCTCGCAAAGCAGATTACCACGCCGAGGACACCTCCTGCTCTCTGGGGTGCAGAACAGTACCTCAGCTCACAGACTGACTTATAAAACCAGAAGAGTATCAAGAAATGGGTACCAACAAGAACTGGATCTGCCTCAGGAATACGAGTAGTGCACCTGTAACTCAGCCCACGACCTCAAGTCCAGGGGACTGATCTACGAAAAGGAACAACTGGCAAAGCGAGCCATGCATTCGTGAGGCTAGGAAGAAGGCATTCTCCTCACATGAGTTAACGTATCTTGGAAAGTAAATAATCAGAACAAGGGAAGTCAGATTGGTGGGCTGTTTCAAGGTGTAAGTCGGTGTATCTGTCTCAAAGCGAGGACGCACACCAGGAGGAGAACTGGAATCACTGGGAAGTACCAGGACCACCTGCTGCATGCACGGCCACTCACGTGCTGGTCTCGTCAAGTGGTCAGAAGAGCCTGTACACCTATACAGCCTTCCACACCCATCTCCACGAAAGGGCCAAAGTTCCCAGACTACTGGACAGAACTGGACAGCCAATTTTAGTACTGGTCTCCCCACTCCCCACTTTCATAAACAATACCTGCCTCCCTCACCTTTCTGACTGACACTCTTCTTTAATAAAATTACAGTCAAATCTTGGAACTAACCAGAAATTATTTTTCTGGAAACTGATTTTCAACCTGGAAACTAATCAGATTTTTTAAGGTAAATTTATACAGCTAAATTTTGCACCATTAGGGTTTTTATTTAAAAGTTTTAACCTTTATTTCAATTTCTAGGGGGAATATTTAACAGTTCAGGCTATTTTTACAGCATCAATCACGCATGTGTTAGTCACTCAGTTGTGTCCAACTCTTTGTAACCCTATGGACTGGAGCCCGCCAGGCTCCTCTGTCCATGGAATTCTCCGGGCAAGAATACTGGAATAGGTTGCCATTCCCTTCTCCAGGGGATCTTCTCAACCCAAGGATTGAACCTGGGTCTCCTGCATTGCAGGTGGATTCTTCACCATCTGAACCACCAAGGAAGCCATAATTGGCATATAAATTTTCTTTTTGACTCTTAATATAACCTGAAGTGCCAAGAAACAAATATGTCAGTAACAGGAAACATCATCTCATTTTTCTGAGAATGCCTTCTTCCACCATTCCTGCAGTAGACATGTTTTACTAAACTTTATATAAGAATGTAAACTCCCTGAGGCAGGGATTTTGACTTATTCACTGATTTATCCCGGGTGCTGAAAACATGGAGTATTCAATGAATACAATCTACAAGCTAAACCACATATTCAAAAAAAGAAAAATCATAAACTAAGATGTGAGGCTCTAAAACAATATACATTATCAATTTGATATCTCTCAGTCTACTAACTTTCAACATGTCATTTTTAAACAAAACCTCTGTTGAAACAGGATTATAATTACAAAAGTATATCATATTTAACAAGATATTTAACAAATGTTTGTCAACATTTACCAAGGTAAAATTATTTCAAAATTCTTTTATCATTCCAATTTTCATCTTTTTTCCATATTTTAGTCTTTAAATTTACACTGGAAAGAAGTTTCTAGGAATATATGTTTTTCTTTGGTAAGTGCAGAGTGGAGGTCAATGAAAAGGCTTTACCTATCACTTTGTTCTTCTTTCCATTTTTTATAGGTGTACAAAGCAAACTTCTAATGCACTGCTGGTTTATATTTCCCATGTTTTCATTCTAAACAAAGAAACGAAAAGCAAAACAGCTAAATACTATGAACAGATTGTCTGCCCATTAGATGCTATACAAACCATACTGGACATATGAAGTTATTAATATGCTTATCTTTTATTAGCTGGAGATAACATCAGAGTGTAAAAAATGCACAAATTATAATGAAGCTCATATAAATGCAATAAAAAACAGTCTTTACTAAAAATAATAAATATCCTATGTTTAATTTTTTTCTTATTTTCCATTTTATTTACCTATATTTCTTTTATTTTCCATTTTAAAGTTTCTTAAGCAGCTTACAGTAGTACTGAGCAAAATATTTACTGAGTTCCAACTGTCCCTGTGTAGTAGATGTCTCAAGTAACTTAATAAGAAGGGTAGAAATCAGAATCTTTACACCACCAAGGATTCTACATGTTACAAATGTCTCTTTCTTTAGTTTTACCACTGTTTCTATTGTCCATATTGCTACAGTCCTAAAAAGGTCTCCTAGATATGCAAATAACAAAGTCAAGGCAGCTGCCTCCAACCGCAATGCTTTTCTTAAGTCAGATGAGAGAACATACTAGAACCTAAAGTTTCCAATGTCTGAGAAACTGACCCTTGTAGGTGTGCTGTCAAGAAAAACAAATACTCATTGTTTTTTCACGAGCTGTTCACTGTGGTAGATGACCAGTTACAGACACTCAAGCCATATGGAACTTAATATTTGAAGACAAACTCGGGAACTCTAGCAATACTATCTAAAGAGTGTCAATTGATATTAAGTAGGTAACAGTGAAACTACCTCAAAGTTAATGATATTTCATTAATACATTTTTAAAAAACTGACAAAAAGTACAGAGAAAAATACGTAGGTATTGCTGACCACCTCTGAACAGATGTTCTGAGCTGTTTTATTTCCCTTCCTCAGATCGGGGCAAGCAGATATCACTTCCAAAGAGCCAATTCTGGAGCAGGTCCTTCGGTTAAGAGTAACTAGTACAGAGCAGGTCCGATAGGAAAACAGCTGTCAAGCTCCAAGTCTAGAACCAGGTTACTTACTGTCCAGGGAAATCTTTTGTCCTTACTGACGTCTGGGATATTAAGTGGTTCCATAGTATTTTTGACATACTGAGCATACATGTAATTGATTCTGTTTGCATCACGTTCCCTGTGGAAAGAACAGAGGTGAGCTCTTTCCATGCAGTGAAAAAATGCAGGCAAAACAGGCACATAGATGGTTATAAGAGAAACATAGCAGTCTGAAAGTATGGAGCAAAGTGTACAGCTTAATTAGAAAATGAAGCTTTAAACATATTCGATGATGCACAACTTCAGTAGTTACTACAATTGAAATTTTTTGAAAAAACAAAGGCTCACAACTTTTCAGCTATCAAAAACAAGTTTAAAATGTCATTAAGTAATCTTATTACCACTGTTAATGGTCATGTTGATTTTTGTGCCATTTAATGTGAAATTTATATGAATTTTCCTCTATGTCTTATTTTCTCATCAGATAATAGAATGTCTAAAGTCGAGTGTCTGTTTTTATTTCCTTATTTGTCTACTCATACCAATAGAATAATCTTTTACACATTTTAGACCAAGAGAAAAATCGAGCAGGTCTAGAATTTTATTAAGTTTTTCTCTCTTCATTTTTCTGCTTTGAGGTGCTTTAAGACATGTATTTAAATGAAAAACAATGCTTTTGAGCTTACAATATTTTCCCAACTCTTTTTCCAGTTTCTTGCTTAACAGGTAGAAAATAAAAGGTTAACCTGATGTCAGAGGGTTTGTAAGTAAGTATAATGCCAGTGCCAGAGTTGGGAAAACAGAATAGAATATGTCTTTTCATTAGGAAACTTCCTACACTGACTGGTGATGGGAATAAACTTGGCAAAGATGGTCAGGTTATGCAAATTTACTCCATAAATTTCTGAAAGGATGTGCCTACAGTAACTGTAAGATCACTAACTGAAGAAATAGGAAAGCCTAATAGTGGGAAGAACTATACAAAAAATATCTTACTGACCCAGATAACCACGATGGTTACCTAGAGCCTAGAGCCAGACATCCTGGAATGTGAAGTCAAGTGCGCCTTACGGAGCATCACTACAAACTAAGCTAGTGGAAGTGATGGAATTCCAGTTGAACCATTTCAAATCCTAAAAGATGACACTGTTAAAGTGCTGCACTCAATATGCCAGCAAGTTTGAAAAAATCTGCAGCAGGCACAGGACTGGAAAAGGTCAGTTTTCATTCCAATCCCAAAGAAAGGAAATGCCAAAGAATGCTCAAACTACCGCACAATTGCACTCATCTCACACGCTAGCAAAGGAATGCTCAAAATTCTCCAAGCCGTGCTTCAATAGTATGTGAACCATGAACTTCCAGATGTTCAAGCTGGATTTAGAAAAGGCAGAGGAACCAGAGATCAAATTGTCAACATCCTCTGGATCACTGAAAAAGCAAGAGAGTTCCAGAAAAACATCTACTTCTGCTTTATTGACTACGCCAAAGCCTTTGACTGTGTAGATCACAACAAACTAAAAAAGAGATGGGAATAGCAGACCACCTGACCTGCCTCCTGAGAAATCTGTATGCAGGTCAAGAAGCAACAGTAGAACTGGACACGGAACAACAGACTGGTTCCAAATAGGGAAAGGAGTACGTCAAGGCTGTTTACTGTCACCCTGATTATTTAACTTCTATGCAGAGTACATCATGAGAAACGCTGGGCTGGAAGAAGCACAAGCTGGAATCAAGATTGCCAGGAAAAATATCAATAACCTCAGTTATACAGATGACACCACCCTTATGGCAGAAAGCGAAGAAGAACTAAAGAGCCTGTTGATGAAAGTGAAAGAGAAGAGTGAAAAAGTTAGCTTAAAACTCAACATTGAGAAAACTAAGATCATGGCATCCAGTCCCATCACTTCATGGCAAATAGATGGGGAAGCAGTGGAAACAGTGGCTGACTTTATTTTCTTGGGCTCCAAAATCACTGCAGATGATGACTGCAGCCATGAAATTAAAAGATGCTTCCTCCTTGGAAGAAAAGCTATGACCAACTAGACAGAATATTAAAAAGCAGAGACATTACTTGGCCAACAAAGGGCCATCTGGTCAAAGCTATGGTTTTTCCAATAGTCATGTATGGATGAGAGAGTTGGACTATAAAGAAAGCTGAGTGCTGAAGAATTGATGCTTTTGAACTGTGGTGTTGGATAAGATTCTTGAGAGTACCTTGGACTGCAAGGAGATCCAACCAGTCCATCCTAAAGGAAATCAGTTCTGAATATTCATTGGAAGGACTGATGATGAAGCCGAAACTTCAATACTTTGGCCACCTGATGCAAAGAACTGACTCATTTGAAAAGACTCATTCGATGCTGGGAAAGATTGAAGGCAGGAGGAGAAGGGGATGACACAGGATAAGATGGTTGGATGGTTTCACCAACTCGATTGACATGAGCTTGAACAAGCTTAAGGAGTTGGTGAAGGACAGGGAAGCCTCATGTGCCACAGTCCATGGGGTAGCAAAGGGTCAGACACAACTGAGCAACTGAACTGCCTGAACTGAATAGACGGAAACATTTCAAAATTAAGTGGTGTCTCAGGAAAACTGTCCACTTGCTCTGAGTTCTCAAGTTTCCAATCTTTTCTTATCTTCCTTCTCACTCAGCCTGTGCAAACTGCTTCTAGGACAGTGGTTTCAAATGGTGTTCTTGATCACTAGTGATATCACAAAGACTCTTGAAGTCGTGGCCCCATTTCTGGCCAAGATATTTTTGTCTTTCCTTCCTCTGATATGGCCAGAATATTGGAATGGGTAGACATTCTCTTTTTCTGGGTTCAAGAACCCAGATCGAGACCTGGGTTCAATCCCTGGGTTGGGAATATCCCCTGGAGAAGAGAATGGCTACCCACTGCAGTATTCTGGCCTGGAGAATTCCATGGACTCTATAGTCCATGGGGTCGCAATGAGTCAGACACGACTGAGTGACTTTCAGTTCTTTGATGTACACTTTAGGTTAAGTGTAATTGGCCAAGTCAGGTAATGAACTTATGTCCAGTACTATATACAACGGAAAAAGAAAGAAAGGGAAACGACCATGGTAACAGAGGAATAGATGAATTTCAGATTGAACACTTCTGAGCCTAGACTGATAATCTGAGAAGGCATGAAAAATGTTAGAGACATTAGACCTAGGATACGCCTGGCTTCCTAATACTTCGTACATAATTACCTGGGGAGAATCCCAAGAAAAGGTTATGAGATAAGTGCAGGATTTCGGTTAACAAAACTATTTTAAAACAATAAATATTTCATAGAAAATGGAAGTCTCAGGAAAATAAAAGATGCTACAGTAAAGATAAGAAAAATGAAAAAGCATCTACAAAGAGAAAGGAGTACACTGGAAAAGGATTCCTTTGTCCAAATGTCTTCTACAATGATGATGATGATGATGATAACAACATATGACTTTTGTTATTATCATGATTTCAATAGAGGGAGCCAGATGAACCCAAATACTTAAGCAGTCCGATTTCAGAGTCTACACTCTCATACTCTGTGTCTACCATTTTTTAAAGGAGTACAAATCTTTTTACTATTTTACAAATAGTAGGTGTTCCTGCATTTAAATATGCTTCCCAATGTAATTATAATTAACAAGTAGTATATATATTCCAAGAACATGAGCTTAAAGGACTAATTCCATGTGTTTGTCATTATGTGATAAAATATGCATTTAAAATTAACACGGGGCTTGCCTGGTGGCTCAGACAGTAAAGAATCCACCTGCAATGCGGGAGACCTGGGCTGGATCCCTGGATCGGGAAGATCCCCTGGAGGAGGGCATGGCGCCCACTCCAGTCTTCTTGCCGGGAGAATCCCATGGACAGAGGAGCCTGGCGGGCTACAGTCCATAGGGTTGCAAAGAGTTGGTTACAACTGAGTTAAGACTAAGCACAGCACAAAATTAACATGAAATTAACTAATGTGGAATTATAGCACTAAAACATCTATTTCTTAAAATTACGAACTTACAGAAATGGTATAACATCACATTCACTTTTCCTTCTAATTAGGTGGCTCTCTGAATTGAAGCACAGGAAACTCTGAAACCTCCCATCATCTGGAGATGACCTTCACTTCTCAATTTCTACAAACCCCAAGAGCTTACTGTGTTTGATCCCATTGATAATACAATTCTAATAATTATGTATAATGTTCACCTTCACTATTCTTTATTTTTATACTTAACATTTCAAAACTGTCTTCAATAAATTATTTTATCTTTTAAAAGTTAATCAGATGGTTGGTTAGAAGAGTACTAAGTGAGCCATGCTTTTCCACTGACACATAATTGCCTAAAAAGAATGATTTGCTTACAGCTAACATCATCAAACTGCCAAGCATTTCATCTCATGAAAGAGGTTTGCATTGACAAAGTGTTTAATAATGAAAACTGGAAAGGCCTAAATTCTATCAATAAGAAATTTAAGAAATGTTATAAAGAATCTGCTGGCCAAGGCTCAGTATCAGCTAGTCCTTTTACAAAACTAAAGTTACTAAACACCATTTTAGTTTTCACAAAATGAAGCCTGATATCTAATTTTTATTAAAATAAAAACATACATCACTATGAGGTCTCGTACTGCATCATTAGATTAAAAGCTAACTATTAGCTAATGTAAGGTACTGGTGTTAGATAATTTTCATTACTATAAACTCGGTTAATGAATCAGTTAAAATGGTCCATGTAAAATTAGTCTCTTTTAAGGTAACCATACTGACATTTATCCTTTATAAAAAAATCTTTACACTAAGACTGTCTTGGAATACTTTTTAAAAGTGGAAAGATATATTTTCTTTTACAGAGAGGGAATGTGATATTCATTAGAAACAAAACAAGACAGTAACACACATCAAATATATGGTAAGATTTTAGTTTTTTAATGCATATTCACCAGTAGAGGTCACTATTACACCAAGTCACTGGGCTTGTTCAACTATCAGAATTAGAGGACTTATCTGAATTAATAACAAAAATCCCAATGTGAATACATAAAAGTACACAGAAATATGCTGCCACACAAATACATTTAAAGGTAAATATAGATAATTCCTCATTTTATACATTTTTCTTTTCTTTTTTGGCTGTGCCTCTTAGCTTGCACAATTGTAGTTCCCCAACCAGAGATCAAACCCAGGCCCCGGCAGTGAAAGCACAGAGTCCTAACCACTAGACGGCTAGGGAATTCTCATCATTTTATACATTTAATATGCATATCATACTCATTTTCCTATTCTCCTCTGGATATATATAAACTGATAAACATGTATATATATTTTTGTGTGCATAGTAATCATTATTTATGCAAGCCAAAAGTAAAATAATCAAATATTTAATGTTTAAAAGTTTTCTAAAATGTTCATTATAAAAAGCAACAAAAATGTTATGGTGTCATAAAATTAAAATAGTATCTATTAATGTTCCTCCTAAGAATAAGACTTCATAACTGACCTAGGCAGTACAGCCCAATACCAGCACTTAAGAAAGATACATATATACTCACCAGGACATGTGCATACTATCACATATTCAAAAAGGATTCAAAATCCACTAAAGCAATGTTAAATATGCCAGAAAATACACACACAGAAGCTTAGGAAAGAACAGATGTGGAGATGGGAAATAAAGTTCAGTTCATGACCAACAATGCCAAAAGGGAAATAAAGGTCAGTTATTCTGATATAATTTCATGAAACAAAAATTGAAGGGTAGCAGAAACATCTCTGGGGTAGAGATTCCATGGTTTATGTACCCTGAATACCCACTGCACACCCAGGTCAGCACTCACGGCCTGGGTCAGGTGTACCCCGCAAGTCAAACACATTCCCTATCTGTCCCCAAGTTACATCTGCTCCTTTGGAGCTTCCTGAAATACTTTTAATAGAAGAAAAGGTCTTTCATTGTATCATATTGGTAAAATAATACTCTTAATATAATGTTTTGATTTAAATGCAATCACTTAACAAAGTAACAACTTTAAACCACAAGAGTCAACAGTTTCTCCATCCTGATGGGGAGCACAGAAAAGGACAGGAAATGTCATGAAAGGGAAGAGAAGAAGAAAGGAAAGGGCATACAGGGCAGAAGACAGCTTCTGCAGACCCCACACTGGTCCATGGGGTCCATTCTAACGAGGAAGGTTGGGACAAAACCAGGCTGCACACTCAAGCATTTTGCTCTTGCAGCTGCAAGCTCAGACTGGCTTTATATGACCTACAAAGATGATTTTAATTTTATTTCCAGCTTTTTATTACAAACATTTTCTTCCAATTTTTTATGGTGAACTTTTGAAATACATAAGAAAGCTGAAAGCAAAATAAATATCCTATTCGTAGATTCAACAATTTTTAATATTTTACCACATTTGCTATATCTACATATGTGCAAATATATTCATTTACTTATACTAAATTTAGATATATTTGCTTTATTATATTTAGATATATTTACTGTTTTATTTTTGGTTGAACCATATTTTATTTTTTGTTGAAAATTTTTTTTTTAATTGAAGGAAAAAATTTTTTTAATTGAAGTACAGTTGATTTACTATGTCATGATAGCTTCTGGTGTACAACACAATATACATATATTATATATGTTATATATGTATATATACGTGTATAATACATATATGTTATGTGTACACATACATAACTGAATCTTTTCCCTTTTTCAGATTCTTTTCCCTGATAGATTATTACAAAATATTGAGTATAGTTTCCTATGTTATACAGGAGGTCCTTGTTGATTATGTTTTACATTCAGTAGTATATATAGGCTTAGTCCTAACCTCCTAATTTATCACCCACCCACCCTACTACACCCTACTGCCTCCCCAGCTGGCCCATCTGAACTATTTTAAACTAAGATGAAGACATCCTAACACTTTATCCTTACATAAACCAGCACGAATCTACTAAAAATAAGAACATTCTTCTACTAACCCCTTAGTAATGCCAAAGAAAAGCTAACAATAATTCCACACCAATATCCAGTATACAGTCCATATTCAGATTTTCAATTATCCTCACAAATGTCTTTGACAGCTATTTGCTTTTAACTAGGATCTAATCGGAGAAGGCAATGGCACCCCACTCCAGTACTCTTGCCTGGAAAATCCTATGGACGGAGGAGCCTGGTAGGCTGCAGTCCATGGGGTCGCTGAGGGTCGGACACTACTGAGCGACTTCACTTTCACTTTTCCCTTTCATGCATTGGAGAAGGAAATGGCAACCCACTCCAGTGTTCTTGCCTGGAGAATCCCAGGGACGGGGGAGCCTGGTGGGCTGCCGTCTATGGGGTCGCACAGAGTCAGACACTACTGAAGTGACTTAGCAGCAGGATCTAATCAAGGTTCATGTACTGCATTTGGCTGTTATGTCCAAGGACAGCCCCTCCCTCCATTTTATCCAATGACTGTTGACTTTTTGAAGAGACTAGGCCAGTTATCCCCTGGAGGCTCAGATGGTAAAGTGTCTGCTTACAATGCAGGAGACCCAGGTTCGATCCCTGGGTTGGGAAGATCCTCTGGAGAAGGAAATGGCAACCCATTCCAGTACTCTTGCCTGGAAAATCCCATGGACGGAGGAGCATGGTAGGCTACAGTCCATGGGGTTGCAAAGAGTCGGACGTGACTGAGCAACTTCACTTCACTTCACGTCAGGCCAGTTATCTTACAGAATGTTCCACAGATTTGCACAGAGGTTGTTTTTAAAGAACTACCGCCAAGGGACTTGGTTCCTGAGGATATTACTGTGACATCATTCACCAACATGAAATAATCCTCTGATAGGTCAACTGTAGAGTAAAAACTCTGGAACTTTAACGTCGATGGTAAAGTTAAATAATGTTCTGTTTCCATGATCATATGTGGCTTTTAATTATAATATCACTAATAAGGGGTAGTATAAATTGACATGAATTATTTTAGGGAGTGAAATAATTGAAAGAAATAAATAATGAAAAATACAAATGGCATTATGCCTAAGAATTCCTGACGCTTGACCCTGGCAGACTTATATTCCTGGGATTACCCAATTGCTTAAGCAACCACCACCAGTAATTTGCTAAGGGTACAAAAATATGAGAAAGAACATTTGTTAGTTAACTCTAAATCCTTTTTAAAGTTCTTCAGAAAGCATGTATAAAATTGGGCCAGTAACGTCTATAACCTTGATACATATAACCTGGACTTTCTATTTTTTCTGTGTACCAGCCAACAAAAAATGAATACAAATTTTAATATTACAAAGAACATGAAAAAGAAATGAACTACAACAGATTTCTGATTCTTGCCATGCATACATGTACTGGTGTGATGGAGACTGCAGGCACCCTTCTGGGGTCAGTTAAATCCCAGGGCTGTTTCCAAATCTGAACAGACTCAGAAGCCTATCAAATTTTCACCGAGGGCCCAAAGTACAAAGCAAAAATATATCTGAAATATATGTCTGTGGGTCTTAAATGAATCAGCTCCCAGAAAACACTGTACCAGGCCTAGACTAATTGTGACACTATTCACTCTGTGAAAGAATTCTCCAACAGGTCAACTGCAGTGGAAAAATCCTGGAACTATAACGTCAAATAGTAAAGTATTTTCACAAATGAAGTTACTTGTAGGAGGAAAAAAGCAACTGCAGCTTCTGTGTCTTCAACAGGTCGTGAAATAGCTATGTAACCAGCATTACGTACATGTGAAAACGACAGATAGACAGTAAGTCCTTACCGTGTTAAAGTATCTGACGATTTTTCTAATTCCTCACACTCCATGTGAAACACACTAGAAAAAGAATCCTGGAAACAGAGCAACAACACATACTGAGAAATAAGTTTGAGAATACACTGAAAACTATCTAGACACAGACATACAAGTCTGTGGAACTGAGACACCACTTCTTGTATTTTTTCACTTTCTCAGACAAAACTGACCCAAGTACTTACTTCATGACACTCTCAAACCTACTTCCCGTTGCTAAGAACCATGCTCCTATTGTTTCTGATACTGACCTACAAAAGTACTTATTTGAGTACTATTTGTTTTTGCTTTTCTGCCAGTTGTTAATGAACATGTTAACTTCAAATTTTCTCTATATTTATTCAAAATCCTCAAGTTTTAGCCTTTATGCATATATTCACTGCTATTCTTGGGTCTTTTTTTTTTAAAAGACATAATTCAATAATATTTTATGAGATTATTAAATTATGAAGATTTTGGCAACAAAGGGATGTACTTTTGAAGTTAAATTGAAAAGCAGCATACATATTTACACCCATACTATAACTGAATAAAAAACTGGAAGGAAACAAATAAAACATGATATCAGTTTAATGTGGGAACAGAAGAAATGAGTAATATTTTTTTCTTGTTCACATTTGGATTTTTGCTCATGTGTTGAAATGTTTTTTATAAAAAAATAATCACAGTATAAATGAACATCAAGTCACTTAATTGCTACCCCCAACAAATTAAGTCTTTAAAAAGTGAGCAAAACAGATTAATGGGCATACTGCTGAGCTATACTTTAAAGCTATACTTTAAAGCAACTCTGATACCAGTCAGTTGCTGCCATGATAGCTGTTAACTGGTAGAAGGATAAGCTGAATGTTAAATAAAGTGATATTTAAATGGTCTAAAAACGGAGTGCCCTTGTGTATAACTTTCAAAAATTAAATGACAAAGAGCAGTCACAGAGCAAAAATGGTGAACTGATATACTGCATTAAATTCAGACCTGAACTTCAGAAGGATAGCTACAATCTTGTAATTATCTCTATATTAAGGAATTTATAACTGAGTGAAAATATTTTAAATAATTTCCATGAGAATACTGATTATCTTACAGCACAGTGAATTCTCATTTGATTTCCTATTAATGAGAGTTATACACACACAAACACAATGATTCAAATAATGCTATAGCACACAGTCTTGTCTTCCTATCTAATAAAATAATTAAAAATTTAAAATATAAGTATTAAAAATCTTTTTTATAAATAAAATATATTTTATTTATATTTATAAAAAATAATTTTTTTCAATAAAATAATAGAAAAAACTATTATTTTTCTCCCCCCATGCATGCATGCTAAGTCACTTCAGTCATGTCTGACTCTTTGTAATCCTATGGACTGTAGCTCATTTCTCCACCCCCCCCCCAACCAAAATCAATTCAAATATCCTATACAGATTGTAACTGACTTTATGCAAGAATCCCTATTTTCTTTCCCAACCCACCAACGAAGAGCATGTTCTCAGGGTCTAAAGGAAAAAGAAAACAAACAACTACATCAAAAAGAAATATACCAAAAGCAGTGATTCATCAGTTAAGAAGGAAAAGAAACTGCAGAAAAGAAAACGGCCTTAGGCCAAAGGTGCTGATGCTCACAGCAAGGTCAGCTGGCCTGTAAGTAAGCAGCGCTCCATGGGAACACGCCATCTTTCCACACAGATCTTACTGCTTTACATGCAAATCAATGGCTTGAAATCTACCTCTTAGAATACTTAAGCAACTTTCCCTGGTGGGAAGAATTTGGGACTAACAGGTACCTTTAACAGCACTGCCTCCATTGGGCCAAGCCTTATGATTTCCACACAATCCCATTCCACTCAGAATAAACAGGCAGAACTGGTCTACCTGCTCACAGCAAGAGGGCACCGCTATTCCCGGGCAGAAAAGGCCTGCACGCTGCCGTGACGATGCACTTCCCCATCAGGGTAGTGCAGGCCTGACGAAAGCAGCCCACTGACACTCAGTGGTGACTGCTCAGCGGAGGGTCAACAAGGTGAGGGCGCACCGGGGCGCCCTCCAACCTCACCTCTACCCCCTTCCAACCAAACGACACATTCTTTAATCAGCTTTACATAAACAACCATGTTCAGCTGGACTTGAGAGGGAGTTCTGAGGCCAACGTGAGGTTTAAAAGCAGTGCTTTAAGGACCGTAAGCTTCTGTCTTTCTAAAAATAAAAAAGTCATACTCTGTACTCACGGAGCAATCTTCATCCACTATGAAAATGGTGCATTTCTGCACCTGCATGAAAGAGATAATAGTGGCAGCTATTTTCTTTAGAATTACTTCTAATGATTGTTGTTCTTCAAAAATTAAGCTAGCAAGGTCAAGCAGCACCTAGACAAAAAAATTAAGAGCTCTGATTTAGTAATTATTAAAGCAATACAATGACTTATATGGGTTGTAAATGGTTTATATATAATCTAACAAATTAAAACCAAGTTTAAAAAGAAAACTTCCCTATTGATTGTTAGTACAATTAGTATAGTGGTTATGATCGGACTCTGAAGTCAGAGCCAAGAGTTTTTAATTCTGGTTTCTCCTCCTGCAGGCTTTGTGATCTAGTTTCTTGAAAATGAGAAAAACAGTACCAAAATTATGGGGCTGTTGTGAAGACTAAATAAGTTAACATTGAACAGTGTCTGATACATAAAACACACTATTGTTTTTGTTGATCCAAACTTCTGAGATCAACATTTACCAACATTGCCAACATTTTCACAGAATAAATGTTTTCCTAAATAAACAAAATTTTCAGAGTTCCTTTCATATTTTTCCTGATAATGTCTCTTTCCTTTAACTCCAGAGAATTTCATCTAGTCTCACAGGACTATCTGTGCATGGAGGGCCGAGGAAGGGTTATTATTTAAGATTTACCGGAAGCAATACTATGCCAGGGGAGGTCTGAAAGATGAGCAGGAATTATTCAGTTAGGAATAATTATTGAAGTTAGAATAGTTATTGAAGAATAGTCATTGAAGTTAGGAAGGAAAATATCACAGTCAAAAAGAACTACATTGAGAGAAATTGGCATATTGTATGTTTTGATCAAATTTTTTAAGAATACAGAGTGTAAAGGGGAAACTAAGCAGATGATATTGCAGAGGCAAATGGAGCAAGAATCCCGAAAGCCCTGTCTTTTGAAGCCATTTGGACTGTGATGGATTGCAGTAGAGAAGGGACAAGATCACCTCATTTTCATAAAATGAAGACTGGATTAATGAGTGGTGAGACTGGAGCAGGGAGATGTTAGGAATATGCTGCAGTTGAAAGCCATGGAAAGTCCACTGTCTTATTAACACAAGTTCTAAAAAGAGAAATTAAAGGGTAGAGGGATGAATTATCAAAGAAATAATGAAAAAGAAATACGTAAAACCTAAGGGCTTACATCTCCAGACTGAAAGGAATGACCAGGTACAAGCATGATGAATGAAAACAAGAATCATATTGTGAAATTCAGTTACAAGAGCAATGACAAAGAAATAATCCCAAAAGCTTATAGATAAAAAAAGAGCTCCAGGAATCAGAACAATACAATGCTGGCAGAAGACAAAGCATTATCTTTAAATTCTGAGAAACATTTTTCAATGCAGAATTTTATACCCAGCCAAACTGGCAGGATGGTATAATAAATATTTTTATACATGTAAGGTGCTCACATCACAATACCTGTTGCAAGTAGTTAATTAAGAATGTGCAACAACAGAACAAAGGAGTAAACTGAGAAAGAAGGAGTTCTGGGATCCAGTGGATAACTAATGGAGCCTTCCTAAGAAAGCAGTGAGGGAAAGTTCTACCATGAACCCTGCACAGCAGGCATGAGGAGAAACAGGTTTGCTTGAAAGGAGAAAGAAAGAGAATCTCAATCTGGAGATTCTACATGAAAAAGAAGAACTCCAGAGAATGCCTAAATAATGGAGAGTTTGTGGGGAGAGAGCAATAACTTGAGGCTACACCAGTGCAAACAGTTCAAGGAAAAAGGAATAAATTTCAGAATCAACAAGAAAAACTAAATTATATAACAAAGGTAATATGAGCAATATTTATATTGCAGTACTTATAAATACTTTATTTTAAATTGCAACTTTGGAATTAATCCAGACAAAGCTTTAGAAAAGTTAATCATGGTCGTAGAACAATATAGTTCTTCCTCAATTTACGATGGAGTCACATCTTGATAAATCCATTGTAAGTTAAAAATACTGCAAGTCAAAAATCTGTTTAATATACCCAACCACCTGAACATCACAACTTAGTCCAGCCTACCTTAAACATGCTCAGAACACTTACATTCGCCCACAGCTGAGCATAATCATCTAACACAAAGCCTATTTTATAATAAAGTATTGAATACCTAATGAATTTACTCAATACTGTACTAAAAGTGAAAACTGGAATGGCTGTGTGGGAAACAGAATGGTTTGAAGTTGCTTACCCTCATGATGGCGTGGCTGCGAGGAGCTTTTGGCTACTGCCGCTAGCCAGCATCATGAGTATGTGTCACTATCCCAGGAAAAGAGCAATATTCAAAGTGTGAAGCATGGTTTCCACTGAATGTGAATAGCTTTTGCACCATCACAAAGTTGAAAATGTAAGTCTAAATAATCAGTGTAAATTGAAGACCATCTGTGTACATGTTATCAGTGTGGGCAACATAAAAGAAGAAGTCCAGATAGGAAAAGCAGAGGTAAGGAGTAGTAATTGGGAAGGAGAGATGAGGGATGTTGAGATCCTTATCTTATACAGCAGGGAATCAAGAGATGACATCTCTAAGTGATAAAATAAGAACTAAATCCTTAATATTACAAGTGCAATTCATTCAATAACTTAAAACAGTGACATCATAATACTGGTACCATGATGACAAAGGGTGGTGTAAAGTTAAAAGTAAATCTTTACCTGTTAACAGTGATAAAGCAATAGCTCACAGAAAAATACAAAATGGAAAAAATATCTATCAGAACAAACAGTAGAAACAGTTAAAATATTTAGAAACTGAATCTGTATGATATATATATAATATAAAAATTTAACCATTTTCTTAAAAAGAATTTCTATACTCTCTCTTTATAATCAGACTTGCCTGATTTCTCTTGTTCTCCAGCAGTGAAGTCTCATAGAGTTGAGCATTATGAAGAACAATTCCACAAAATGCCAAGTAAGCAGCAAAGTCCTAGAAAACAGACAACAGCCAAGTTAAGAACTGTCAATAAACCTGTCTTGTTATATTGCTGGAAACAGGAACAACATCCAAAAATATTTATAGTTCAAATAAATATTAAAAAACCAACAGCATCAAATAAACACAGTAGATATTTATTCTGCATAAATTTAGAAACTGATGCAAATCAAGTGTTAGCTAAATGATATAATCAGTAGATGACAAGTGTTAATAAAGTTGCCTAACGTCATAAAATAGTTGTAAAATAAGCAAGGAGAAAGAGAGGAGACAGAGATCTCTTTACATGATTTGATATTGAAATTCACTTTATGCAAAAGTTGGTGTAGTCTCTAAATGATATTAAGACTTGGATTTAAGCTAAGACTATAAAAATAGTCTGTACCTTATTACTGGGGCAAACTGAAAGCTCACACACTTGTTAGGAGAATACTGGCAACAGCAATCCCATACTAAATTGCAAATATTAAATATATTCTTTTAAACACGGGCCTATCACCCTCACAATACTATACCAAGGTGATGTGTTCACAGTTATACTAATTATTGATTAAAAGGAGTGGCATACTTTATTCACAATCATGAATTTATTCTGCCAAGAGATGATACAGACTAAGAATGACAATCTTTCAAGAGGGGTTTACCTGAATGGATTATAGACAAATAATGGAATAAACAGCCAATCTAGGACCATGTTTCCCACCAAATACTCTCAGATGTCATTAACAGGATGCAGATGACTACTACACATTTAAAAAGGTACTTGCTATGTTCCGAAGCAATTAAGGCATGGGGACCAACACCAGTGCCAATACAGCCTACAGCAGGAGACAAAAATAACTCTGTCTTATTGGAATGTCTTCCAAAAGTTCCTACTAATTTTCAGTGGAGGGACAGAAATAGCAATGGGCTTAAAGAGGAAGAATTCAGAGGGTGCCATGATATACATATAATTACATCCAGGAAGAGAAATAATAAAACCTACAGACAGAATGAAGTTATAAACAGGTTTAAGGGCTTCCGTCCTTAAAACGGAAAACACATCGATGTGGTGCAAGGAAACTATCCCTCCAGAGTTGGACGAGAAAGGTAATAAAATAATGCTGACTGCCGCTCTTTCTGAAGCTAAATTCACATCATCCAGCCTGAATTCACACCTTGGCGCCCCATCGTCTGTGTGCAAAGCTTATAAAATATTCTGAAATTTGCTTCACCAGGAAGCAATTCCAATTTTTAGCAGACCTGGAGTGCTGAACTTGGAGTAGTGCTTTAGGGTTTTTTTTTTTTTAATTTAATGTTGAATTTCTTTATACCAGTGATGAAAAAATAAACGGGAGAGTTAAAATATCACATCACTCTCTGGATAGCCCCAGCATGCACACAGCCCTGAGGAAGGCTTGGGGGCTTAGCGAGGCAGGCTTGTGGGCGTGGCGAGGCAGGCTTGGGGGCATGGCGAGGCAGGCTTGGGGGCGTGGCGAGGGAGGGGTCAGGCTGGGGGTGGGGGTTCTGTTGACTGAGGACCATGGTCAGTACTGATTTAGCCAGAGGAAAAGAGACCCCTCTGAACATTTCAGATCCTTTCAAACCATACTGCTTTTGTGATCAACAGTTTTGACAATGGCTTATTCCAAAGGTCTATACACTCTAGGAGGGATTAGGGGCAGGAGCAGAAGGGGACGACAGAGGATGAGATGGCTGGATGGCATCACCAACTCGATGGACGTGAGTCTGAGTGAACTCCCGGAGTTGGTGATGGACAGGGAGGCCTGGCGTGCTGCGATTCATGGGGTCGCAAAGAGTCGGATACAACTGAGCGACTGAACTGAACTGAACTGATACACTCTAAAGAGAAAGCATCTTCCTAATGAGATCATACCAGCCACAAGTTTTGGTACCTTTTCATCTTTTTCAGTGAATGTCCCACCATTTCCTGATTTCTTGTTGATGGCCTGGGCTACACCAACAACCTGGTATAAGAAGAGAACATTGATAATTTCATTGACAGAAATTATTGGTATAAATTCACCAAAGCGTGTTTACAGAAGAATTTCTACATGTGCTTTAAAATAACAATAAGCTATAAAATTAAAACAATAGCTACAAAGTTAAAACAAATCCCTCAGCATTTAAACTAGTTCCCTAGCATTTTGTAATATTTTTTTTCCTCATAAGAGTTCAAATGTTTCTAATTTCTTGAGTCCCAAACTATATTTTATTTTGGAATTTCATGCTGCTCTGTGAAAGAAATTTATCAGCAATCACTTTTATTGTGAATAATTTTCATGGCTTTTTAATAAAAAAAAATAAACACAATTTATATTACATTTCAATAAAATACATGACAAAATGAACATTTTTATATTGGTTTTAACTATACTATTTCAAATGGGCTAAATGTTATTTTATTGCAAATGAAACAGGACCAACGGCCCAGTCACAGAATATAAAATACAGGAGAACCAATTAGGGTAAAAATAATTCCTAATTTAGGAATGTAGTCTAACTTCTTTGGAAATTTCTGACCTTGAAAATTATCTTACCATCAACAGACTTATTTAGCGGGAAAGTTTTATTGAAAAATCAAACAAGAAATTAACAGACTGAGCCTGATTTCAAATCAGAAGGTGTTTGAAAGATAAACTACATCTTAAGAAGACTGAGCTAAACTCTGGAAATGTGCCTTACATTTCCACAAAACACTTACCAAGACTCCTAAGAAACTTTTCATCTTTCTGCTTAAAGTATATTTTACTTACCCATCTAGTTCCAACTTAGTTTCTATTATTAGTTTTATAAAGACCTTCAACTTACTTTTGCTTCCTCTTTATTACTAAAAGTTCCACTCTTTCCTTCCTTCTGCAATTTAATTAGTGGAAAAAGCTATTATCCTCTAAATGATTATATTTGAGGAATAAAGTCCTTAGTTTTGTGTGGACAGTTCATCCTTTTTTCTTAGCTCATCCTAGTCCCTTAGCTTTAAGAAATGGAAACAAAATTCCTCTCTAACACAGCAGAGCAAGGAAGGGGAAACACATTCTTGTCTGATGCCGTTTTCTGCTCTTCTCAACACATTTCTTCCCCACCCCATGACAGCGTACAAGGATGTTGACTTTTAAAAAGCAGAATCATTCAATTATCCTGTACCTATTTTACACTCGTTAGTTCTTGGCCAACAGATTTCTCAAGGCTCCAATCTCAATGACTAAATGCTTACAAAAGCTTTTGTCTAAGGTCAGAACATCAGGATTGCAGCCAGACACATTACTGAAATACAACTGATGGGAGCCTCTTTAAGGTCTGGGGTCTAATACATAGAGCTACCAGTGAAACTGGATGACTTTAAGTCTTCGTTCTTTTACTCAACAATATTGTGGGGTCTACTGTGTACCAAGGAGTGATTAAAAACTGGAAGAAAGGCTGCCTGGAAGAGCTCAAGAATGGGTGATATATAAACATACACTTAACAGCACAAGGAATGACAGGATTACTTTTATAACCACAGATTGCTAAGAGCACAGAAGGGTGACCAAATATGCATAAAAGAGAGAGTTTCTCACAAATAATGACATGTGAGTTTTTGTCTTTAATAAATCATTTGATAAAAGACTTAAATCTCCACTTTAAAGAAAATGAGATTAAAACAGATAGAGAGACTGTTATGCAAACCTCCTCAGATAATTGTACAGTAAAAAAAAAAAAAGTATGTATCCATGTGCTATTTGTATCTGGAACCATATATTAATGAGACAATGTACTAATAAGCAGGACAATTTTCAACCAACACAACAGTGTTCACGTAGTTCAATAACTATCTTCCATTTTGAGAATTTCTATTTGATTTTTTTTTTTCCCAAACCTGCCTGTCTCTCCTCCTCCTCCTTTTTCCTTTAAATACTAGTGCCAGTTGTCCTTCATCTTTTGAACGTACTTTTGAGCATAAGTCCATCCCCGTCCCCTGAAGAATGAAGTGTCGGGCACACAGCGTGCTCCTAACCTGGCGTGGCACTCAGGGTGCGAATCTGAGCTCTATACCCCGTGGGGCACAAGCCCGGCTCTCCCCAGCCACTGGGGTCTCTCCTTTCTCTCGCAACTGCAGACAGAGACAAGTTTCCTGCTACTGCTTCTGGCCACAAGTGGGGTTCTCTTGGCCTGGTTCCATGGATGGCACCTTCACAGGCCTCGGCTTCCCCTGGGAACTTAGTCCCTTCCCTCCCCGCACCATGCCTGCAGAGGGGACTCATCCCCTCCCGTCGCTCTCTGTTACCCACAGACATTCTTCTTACCACCCCGAGTCTCATGCCTCTACACGCCATCTGGACTTTGGTCACTCACGTTGCTTACCCTGAGTTCCCCTCCTTTCCAATACCTGTGTTTTCCCTTTCTTGAGATCATCTGTCATTTTAAAAGTCGCTTTTGGTGAAATTTTATCCTCCACTTATTTGCAGAATAGGGATGGGGTGGGGTGGTGTTCTGCATTTGTTCTGTCTGGCAAACTGACCAGAAATCTTGTTCACGGGCTTTAAAACCTACCATGTACACCATGAATACCAGCTCTTTCCTATATTTAATTTTGTTTCCTTAGCATTACAATAAGATATTAATCATTAGGCAACTTTATGGAATAAGGACTTCCAATGATGAATTTTCCATCCTTTGTGGTAACCAATTATTTCTCTTACTAATAATTTTATAGATTAGATAGAGAGATTAATTTAAGGGATGATAAATTAAATATAATTAATATATTCTTTCAAAAAAAAACAGGCAAGTTCTTTCAAGAGACTGTTAGACCAGGAAAATACAATACTCACATGTGCCTCAATACCTAGATGGATGACATTTTTAAAACAGCACTGATAAAGACAACAGATAAAAATCCGAGAAAAGGTACACTGTTTGTCCAAGGTGACGTAAGACAGTAAAAGACCAGAAGACTTTGATTCTCCAAATTTCATAGAGCCCAGCAAAGCATGTACCCCATGTCCTCCACGTGTTAATAAAAAGTCTTTCTTTTTTCTACCATCTATTGCTCCTTTCAATGAATTAGTTAATTTTCTTCAAGACAAGGTTTTTAATGTCAGTTTACAAGGACAGCTTTTATTCAAAGTATTTATCAGACCTCATATCTGAGAGGCAAAGCCCCTAAACATGTTAGCTTCCATATCAGAAACCCAATCGCTTCTGCTCACCCGCTGGCTACCTGCAGGGCCCTCAAACACCAATGCTTTATGCTCTTTTTTAAAGCATCAAGAAGCTTCTCGGTTTTCTATTTCACTGGCACTTTTCACAGCATAAATGCATATCATGTCCTCACCGGGTCAAGTGTTCTTTTAGGAATGCAAAGGGCAAGACTTGACTCTGGCTGGGTGACAATGAGGAATGTGACAGCTGGTCGCTGCAGGGACAAGCGATCGTCGCCATAGCGAACAACTTCTTCCTCCATCAGCAGCTGCCCCGACCTTCACTGAAGCCATACATCAGTTTCTACGCTTCTCCCTGTTCCTCGTTCCAGGAGATGCTCGGCATAGAGGCTAAAAGCCAGAGAGAGAAGGAAAAGGCTCTACAATCTTAGCTGTCTCTCTCTCCCACCAGCAGAATGTCTCTATCATTCTGACGTGATTCCAGACCATCTACAACCTGAGCTGAGAACCTAACTTCACCAAGAAAACAGGAACTTGATGCAGACAGAAGACAGTGGGGAGTTCTCCCTAGTGCTCTTCCTCAAGCTTCCCCAATCAGTCATTCATTCAGCAACAAATATTTCATTCAACAGATCATTAATAAGCACCATGAATGTCCCAGTCACTGCTGTAGACAATGAAGAGGGCACAGTAGTGAACAAGACAGATACAGATCTGGTCTTCCTGGAGCTGACATTCTGGTCAGGTTGTTACACTTGGAAGGGAATCCTACTCCTGTGCCCTTGCCCACACCTCCTATACAGACAAAATGAAACTGACAGGTTGACCTGACCACTCCAGGCTTTTTCACCTCTCTTCCGAATCCTAGGCAATCAGCAAATGATGGCCATGTTTCATGTGGTAGGCAAGACAAAGACCTACAAGGATGTCCCATCCCACTCCCTGGAACCTACGACTATGTGACCTCAAATGACAAAAGGGATTTGGCAGATATGACTAAGTTATATATCTGGAGACTATCCTGAATAATCTAGGTGATCCTAATGTAATCAGAGGGCTTCCCCGATGGCTCAGTGGTAATGAAACCACCTGCCAATGCAGGAGACTCAGGATCCATCCCTGGGTTGGGAAAATCCCCTGGAGAAGGAAATGGCAAGCCACTCCAGTATTTTTGCCTGAGAAATCCCATGGACAGAGGAGCTTGGTGGGCTACAGTCCATGGGGTCACAAAGAGTCAGACACGACTGAGCAACTAAGCACATACAATGTAATCACAAGAATCCTTATGACCGAAAGTTTGAGGCAGGCAAGTCAGAGTTAGAGATTTTAAGGTGCAGCTGCAGGTTCTGAAGTTGAGGAAGAGGCCACAAGCCAAGTGCTGCAGGCAGCCCACTGAAGCAAGAAAAGGTAAGAGGATAGATTTATTCTTAGAGACTCTGCAGAGAAACACAGCCCTGCTGACACTTTGTGCCAGCCCGCTGAGAACTATTTCAGACTCTGACCTCCAAAACTCTAAGATAATACATTTGTGTTGTTTTAAGCCATGAAATCCCAGTAGTTTTTTCACGACAGCAATAAGAAACTAATACATTCTGTTAGCATTAATCTCACATGCTCCTGTTCCTCTGCACTCTTCCTCACCCCATATCATATCTTGTGCTTCACCATTTAAATCCTCACTTTCAACTTAGAGAAGCGCTAACACCTATCCTACTCAAACTCTTCCAGAAAATTGCAGAGGAAGGTAAACTTCCAAACTCATTCTATGAGACCACCATCACCTTAATACCAAAACCTGACAAAGATCCCACAAAAAAAGAAAACTACAGGCCAATATCACTGATGAACATAGATGCAAAAATCCTTAACAAAATTCTAGCAATCAGAATCCAACAACACATTAAAAAGATCATACACCATGACCAAGTGGGCTTTATCCCAGGGATGCAAGGATTCTTCAATATCCGCAAATCAATCAATGTAATACACCACATTAACAAATTGAAAAATAAAAACCGTATGATTATCTCAATAGATGCAGAGAAAACCTTTGACAAAATTCAACATCCATTTATGATAAAAAACTCTGCAGAAAGCAGGAATAGAAGGAACATACCTCAACATAATAAAAGCTATATATGACAAACCCACAGTAAACATTATCCTCAATGGTGAAAAATTGAAAGCATTTCCTCTAAAGTCAGGAACAAGACAAGGGTGCCCACTCTCACCACTACTATTCAACATAGTTTTGGAAGTTCTGGCCACAGCAATCAGAGCAGCAGAAGAAATAAAAGGAATCCAGATTGGAAAAGAAGAAGTAAAACTCTCACTGTTTGCAGATGACAGTATCCTCTACATAGAAAACCCTAAAGACTCCACCAGAAAATTTCTAGAACTAATCAATGAATATAGTAAAGTTGCAGGATATAAAATCAACACACAGAAATCCCTTGCATTCCTATACACTAATAATGAGAAAATAGAAAGAGAAATTAAGGAAACAATTCCATTCACCATTGCAACGAAAAGAATAAAATATTTAGGAATACATCTACCTAAAGAAACTAAAGACCTATATATAGAAAACTATAAAACACTGGTGAAAGAAATCAAAGAGGACACTAATAGATGGAGAAATATACCATGCTCATGGATTGGAAGAATCAATATTGTGAAAATGAGTATACTACCCAAAGCAATTTATAGATTCAGTGCAACCCCTATCAAGCTACCAACAGTATTTTTCACAGAGCTAGAACAAATAATTTCACAATTTGCATGGAAATACAAAAAACCTCGAATAGCCAAAGCTATCTTGAGAAAGAAGAATGGAACTGGAGGAACCAACCTGCCTGACTTCAGGCTCTACTACAAAGCCACAGTCATCAAGACAGTATGGTACTGGCACAGAGACAGAAATATAGATCAATGGAACAAAATAGAAAGCCCAGAGATAAATCCACACATATATGGACACCTTATCTTTGACAAAGGAGGCAAGAATATACAATGGATTAAAGACAATCTCTTTAACAAGTGGTGCTGGGAAAACTGGTCAACCACTTGTAAAAGAATGAAACTAGACCACTTTCTAACACCATACACAAAAATAAACTCAAAATGGATTAAAGATCTAAACGTAAGACCAGAAACTATAAAACTCCTAGAGGAGAACATAGGCAAAACACTCTCCGACATACATTACAGCAGGATCCTCTATGACCCACCTCCCAGAATATTGGAAGTAAAAGCAAAAATAAACAAATGGGACCTAATTAACCTTAAAAGCTTCTGCACAACAAAGGAAACTATAAGCAAGGTGAAAAGACAGCCTTCAGAATGGGAGAAAATAATAGCAAATGAAGCAACTGACAAACAACTAATCTCAAAAATATACAAGCAACTCCTACAGCTCAACTCCAGAAAAATAAATGACCCAATCAAAAAATGGGCCAAAGAACTAAATAGACATTTCTCCAAAGAAGACATACAGATGGCTAACAAACACATGAAAAGATGCTCAACATCACTCATTATCAGAGAAATGCAAATCAAAACCACTATGAGGTACCGTTTCACGCCAGTCAGAATGGCTGTGATCCAAAAGTCTACAAGCAATAAATGCTGGAGAGGGTGTGGAGAAAAGGGAACCCTCTTACACTGTTGGTGGGAATGCAAACTAGTACAGCCACTATGGAGAACAGTGTGGAGATTCCTTAAAAAACTGGAAATAGAACTGCCTTATGATCCGGCAATCCCACTGCTGGGCATACACACTGAGGAAACCAGAAGGGAAAGAGACACGTGTACCCCAATGTTCATCACAGCACTGTTTATAATAGCCAGGACTTGGCAACAACCTAGATGTCCATCAGCAGATGAATGGATAAGAAAGCAGTGGTACATACACAATGGAGTATTACTCAGCCATTAAAAAGAATACATTTGAATCAGTTCTAATGAGATGGATGAAACTGGAACCTATTATACAGAGTGAAGTAAGCCAGAAGGAAAAACACCAATAGAGTATACTAACGCATATATATGGAATTTAGAAAGATGGTAACAATAACCCTGTATACGAGATAGCAAAAGAGACACTGATGTATAGAACAGCCTTTTGGACTCTATGGGAGAGGGAGAGGGTTGGATGATTTGGGAGAATGGCATTGAAACATGTATAATACCATATATGAAACGAGCTGCCAGTCCAGGTTTGATGCACGATACTGGATGATTGGGGTTGGTGCACTGGGATGACCCAGAAGGATGGTATGGGGAGGGAGGAGGGTTCAGGATGGGGAACACGTGTATACCTGTGGCGGATTCATTTTGATATATAGCAAAACCAATACAATATTGTAAAGTTAAAAAATAAAATAAAATAATAAAAAAAGATAAATCCTCACTTTCTTTGAAAGCCCTGACATCTCACTGCTGTTGTTTTCTTGCCTCAGTCCACCTTTGACACATATGCCAAACTTATTGTGTTCTTCTTGGAACACTATTTTGCACACAACACTGATCTCACTACTCAAAGCTTTTAATGGTTCCATCCATCCATCTATAGGACAAAAAAATTGAAGATTCTGATTCCATACACTCCACATAAACTAAAATCACTTACAAGGGTCTTTGACATAGAATGCCACCTTGGCGCACATCATCCCTTGAAAAATTTTCTTCCACTTTCTCAACTGAGGCTGTCTCCAAAAAGCTTGCCTTCAAAGTCCTTTGAAATTCTGTGTGATAGTTAAGCGTGCCATAATCTGGTGATGACGTATTCTCATTTTTAACCTCATTCCTTCTACTTACATCCTAAATTTGCAACACAATTGTTTCCTAAGGACATGATTTATATCTTATGCCTATGGGAGCATCAATACTTGACATTGTTCTCAATGCCTTATAGATAATTGCTGTTGATGATAAGGGAAGAGGGTCAGAGAAATCAAAGTTTTTTAGGGTGATGTACTTACTGAAGTTTTGGTGCTAGTGGTAAAGATCCTGCCTCGCAATACAGGAGATGTAAGAGACAGGGGTTCAATCCCTGGGTTGGGAAGACCCCCTGGAGAAGGGCATGGCAACCCGCTCCAGTATTTGTGCCTGGAGAGTCCCAGGGACACAGAAGCCTTGTGGGCTCCAGTCCATAAGGTCACAAAGAGGCAGACACGACTGAAGTGACTTAGCACACATGCACTTACTGGACACTTCACATCTGAATAATATTTGACCATTTTCCCTCTCGTCTTCCCTTGATATTAAGAATGAAAACTTACGTGGCAGTAAGAAATATATACACTTAATAAGTCTTTAGCTATGGAGTTGAAACTTACAGCCTAAAAGGACTTTGGAAAATCATGAAAGAAAAGTCTGAGATTGTTTTAATTTTAAAAATATAGAAAATCACAGAGAATGAGACAGTAAGCATCCACCCCTTGTCATCTAAAACAGTAGGAAAGGGGGGCTTGTTAAAACACTGCTTGGTGGGTCCCACCCCCAGAGTGTCAGAGTCAGAGATCTAGGTTGGTGCCCGAGAATCTGTTTTACTAAGTTTACTAAAAGTTCTCAGGTGATGCCGAATGCTGCTGGTCTAGGGACAAAATACACTTTGATAGCCATTGATATAGAACTACTCAATTGTTGGTAATGTTTCCTCTTTTTAAGTTAAATTATGAAAATATCAAATTGGACTTTTCTCTTCCCAGTCTCATTGTATTTCATGCCAAATGTCTGGGATATTTGCAGTTTTTTGCTATTACAAACAATCCACAATGAACATACCTGTATAGAACTCTGTACACGTGTGAGAGCTTTGGGGCTTCCAGGTGGTGCTAGTGGTAAAGAACCCACCCGCCAATGCAGGAGACACAAGAGACCTGGGTTTGATACCTGGGTTGGGAAGATCCCCTGGAGGAGGGCATGGCAACCCACTCCAGTATTCTTGCCTGGAGAATCCTATGGACAGAGGAGCCTGGCGGGCTACAGTCCATGCGGTTGCAGAGAGTCAGACACGACTGAGTGACACAGTATGCACACACACACACACACATGAGAGTTTCTTTGATGAAATCTTTAAAGGATTATAGAATTTTACCTTTATCATCAGTGCAGAAAAGTTCTGTTAACCTCACATCCTAACCAGCACCTAGTATGATTAGGCTTTTTAATCTTTGTCAATCTGTTGGTAAAAATGTATCTCATTATTGCTTTAATTTGTATTTCCCTGATTACTACAGAGAATGAGCACTTTTAAATTATCATCTGCTACGTTAGTTTTCTTTTTCTGTGTTGCCAATGTGTATCTTTGCTAATTTTGACCTTTCATTGTTGTTTTGAATTGTCTGGCTTTTTGAGAATCAAAGTTTCTTCTTTCTTTAAATGGCTGGTAAGACTGACTTTACTTGCTTGTGATCTGTTTTATCCAACTGTTATGCACAAGTCCTGCTATACCTATTTCTTTCAAGAGTATGTTTATGGATCTTCCCGGGTTGGGAGACAAGACAAGAAAGATTACAGGAGTGGATACTTTTACTCTTGCAGCCTGGGTGGCCAAGAAGAGGTAGTTGGGGTGAAGAGAAACTTTTAGGAAGTTGCAAGATATAAACAGCAGTGCCCTGAAGATAACTGGCATCAGAAATACATTATCAATGGCCAGTGGCTCTAATATAGTTAATAAACCCATTCCTGGTCAAAAAAAAGGAAACTTATAATGCCAAAAATTTTGCCATTTAAAAAAAGGAGAAGGAAGGATCTGCAATGTAACAGGTACTTTCTCTGTTAATCCCTCTAATCTTTGTAACAACACTTTTGGGTCGATATGATTACTCCTATTTCATCAGAAGAGCAGCTGATTTTCAGAGAAGTTAACAGGTAGTGCGAGAATGTGGAGACCCCAGTGCTTCTCCAGGTATAACCCCTAAGTCTATGATCTTTCCACTCTGCAGGGGAGAGTGAAACCAGAATATAAAATTTAGGTTCCTAAGTACTAGGATTCAAATGAGATGAATCCTGAAGACCAACAGTTTCCCAGTATATCCAGGACTGTTTTCAGACCCCATACATATGCTTATCTTGTTAATGCATGCTTTCCTCAAAGGGAATGGAACAGTTTTAAAACAAGACAAAATCAAATCCAAAGTGGCTGCTTAAAGTTCTGCTTTCTTAGACTCCTGATTAAAAATTATTTTTATTGCCAAGAACTACTTACATAACATAAAAGTCCTGTGTTTCAGGGGGAACTAGATAATAAGCAATTTCAAAAATAAGCAGATTATTCAAGAAAAAGCAAAATAAGCCTATGGTGATAAAAGTCAGAACTGGGTAGCCCATGGCTCTTGGGCATTGACAAGGGTGATTAAACTGTTCACTATCTTGACTGGGGTGTTACTTACACAAATGTATAAACATGTGTCAAACCTCATCAAATTGTATAATACACAAAGGCCTACATATTTCACTGTATGTAAACTTTACCTTAGTTTCAAAAAGTATTTAAAAGTAAGCTGGTGATTGCTTCTTATGTTGTAAGGTGGCGGTCCACATGCTGCAACCCCAGCTGCCCTGGTCACGGAGGGACGCGCTGATGTCCTGACCGTGTGCTCCGCGCTGGCAACAGAGCAGAGGTCCCTGATGGCGCTGGAACACATCCACCTTTGGGGGTCAGTAGCTGTCCCGCCCTGGGAACATCCAGTGGGAGTGGTGCCAACCTGAGATTGGTTTCCTTCCAGACAAGGGGATGCTGGGCATAATTCTTGATCCAAGTATTTATTCTTATCCCTTTGCACCAAAAAAAAAAAAAAAAAAAAAAAAAAATCCTCTTCCCTGCCAAAAGCCAAACTCTGCTACACCAGTTTTTAAGTGATGAGGTGAAGGTCTGAAACCTAGAACCACAGGCACCTGCCGCCTTATTAGACCTCTCTACCCCAGGGATACAGAGATTCAGGTCTGAGACAGAGCAGCACACAGCCGCTGTGAGCGAATTGTCTCCTCCTCTGCCCTTTACAAACTGCAGAGACACAAAGGTTACACAGCAGAAAAGAGCCTGCTGTCCTTCCCATGGCAGGGAAGGCTCAGCCCTTACTGTTTTTATGGAACTTTCCATTCCTCCATTTGTCTGCCCTTGATCACTGCACAGGGAGGACGCGGACACTGTCTGAGCCTCTGTGAGGGGACAAGCTCTGCGGTGGGCACTGTCACACTCCCTGTCTCACTAGGACCCCCGTCAAGCCTCCCACTATTTGCACCTCCCGCTGAAGCCTCACACCTTAAGCACAGAGCGGTGAAGAGAGGTTCTTCAGCCATCACTGACCTTAAGCCGGCCCTTAAGACTGAGTTGTTTTTACTACAGTTGTAACTCTCTCCTTTGAACTCTATCTCGCTTGGCTAATTGGGAGCAAGTCCAAAATAACAATAAAAAATTTGTGTACTCAGTATATATTGTACAAATTGCACTTGCACTTTGTATCAGAATAATCTTATCACTGTCTAAGCCCACCTTTACACGTCATTGCCGAAAATGACTTCAGAGTCTGGGATCTATTGAACAGCTAAGATTTATTTTCAGGGAGAGGTCCTGCGTTCTGCCAGGTGCTGGCCTGCAAAAGCACAGGCTTCACCCGGACAGTGCTGCTGGGTTTGGATTCCATCAAACCAGGATGGAGTCTGTTCCGGCACTGCCTACACTTACAAAAGGTCCGTGCTCTGCAGCCTGGCTGGATGCTGTTCTAGTAAAGCTCTCTGATAATTACAGGGTAAAGGGCTGTGCCCATAATGTGTACCCAATACACACAGGAGAGGAGTAACACAGCAAAGTGGCAAAAGGCGAGTTTTATGCATCAGGACACTGAACAGGCTGAACCTCATTTACAAATTAAAGCTGGTGTCACAGGGTTGAGCGAACACCTTCTTAAGGGGAGCTGAACTAAGTGTTTAGATCAGTGTTCTTGTTTCTACTAGCCCATCGAACTGCATCACAGCCAGATATTCACATCATAGAAGCTAGATATTCACAACATTTAACTGAAGAGATCCAGGGGGGAAATCTGTGTGTGTTTATAATTTTCTTTTACCTTTAACAAATCCTTCATATAGAGAATATAATTTATACTATTTTATCTCTAAGTGTTTTTTCCTCCAAGATGGAAGATGAGCCTTAAAAGATAACCTACAGGAAAGCTCAGATGCAGACAGACACCTGTCTCACCCGCAGAACTCGGAGCAGTAGGCGTTACCAGCACAGAGACATGCCCTCCTCCGCACAGCTGTGCACATACTACACTGAGTAATTAACTGGGAATCACTGTTGGCAACTCTGGATTTTATCATTCTATTACTCCAGTCCACAGTTTTGCATTTTCCAAAACTAAAATAGTACAAGAGTTGGTTGTTAGTTACCTTGTAACTATTTCATGGTGAGAAGAATGCAGCCTTAGAATAAGATGACCTGGGTCTGAATTCCAGCCCTCCCACTTTACAGATATGAAATACTGGGACATTCCTTAACTTGACCCAGTCCTTAATTCTTCATCGGAGATGGGGATGACGATGTCAACACAAAACAGTTATTTCTGATCTCTAAAGGTTGGCAGGAAGATCCAAGTACTACTGCTATTAACCACGTAGCTTGATTAAATTTCTACTTGAGACCCCTTTTATTTGTCTGTTTCAGTTTCTAGGCTCTAAAATGGCAAAGATACATTTTTTTTTAAAGTAGATTTCAGGTAAACTAGGTTACGGCATACCAGGCGTGCAGTTTAAATGTCGCCCTCCCATCTCCTCGGTAAACATTCTTGTCTCACCTCGCTCTCATGGAGTCTACAGTCTAGGGAGGGGAAACAAAAACCAGTAAGCTGATACATAGCATGCCTAATGGAGACTAGCAAGGATGGAAATAGGTTGATAGTCAATACAGAGGGGCTTTCCAGGCAGCTCAGGAGGTAAAGAATCTCCCTGTCAATGCAGGAGATGCTGGTTCAATCCCTGGATTGGGAAAATCCCCTGGAAAAGAAAATGGCAAGTCACTCCAGTATTCTTGCCTAGGAAATCCCATGGACAGAGGAGCCTGGCTGACTACAGTCCATGGGGTGGCAAAGAGTCGGACTCGGCTGAGCATAGCACAGCGCAGCAGCAATCAATATAGACGGCGGAAGAACTTCATACTGAGACGTCATCTGAGTAAAACCCTGGAGGAGGGACTTCCGCGGTGCTCCGGGGGTTGCCTCCCAAGCAGGGCACGTGGGTTCGGTTCGGGTTGGGGAACTAAGACCCTATGTGCCACGGGGCAACTAGGCCCATGTGCCGCCTCTACTGAGCCTGCGGGACCCAACAAAAGACCCCACCTGATGCAGCTAAGGCCCGACATGGCGAAAATAAATAAATGAATATTTTAAAACAAACCAAAAAAGCCTGATGGAGATGAGACAGTGAGCCACGTGGAGAACTAGGTGAAGGGACTTCAGACAAGGAAACAGCTAGTGCAGAGGGCCTGGGGATGGAGCTTACCTGATTCGTTGAGAAAACAGCTGTGCTAGAGAGGACTGGCAGGGAGAGATAACAGGTGAGATCAGAGGGGCTTCGGGGCCGGATCATGAGGGACCTTTCTTAGAGATTGAAGGGGAAATCCATTGCAAGGTTTAAAGCAGGGGAGAGATGAGATCTAACACATTTTATAAAGTGCATTTTGAGACTAGATTGCAGGAAGTCCAAGGCTGGAAGTAGGGACATCAGTTGGGGTGGGAAAGGCTGCTATAATTCAGGTGCTCTGTGCTGATGCGCCAGGGAGGCAGGCGTGCAGGTGGAGAGCACCAGCTGAAGGGAACATCGAGGGTTTTCCTGATGAGCTGGATATATCCTGGGGGGCGGTGGGGGGGGGGGAGAATGAATTTCACCCGATTTCAGCTTGTAAGGAATTTAGCTTGAATGGCTGGGATGACAGACAAGTTAACTGTGATGGAGTTGTGTACAGAGCAGGTAGAGAGGGAAGGAAGATCAGGGGTGATGTTTTAGACATGTTACAAGGTAAGTCAAGAACTGCTAGTTCTCATCGCTAGCTCTTGCCCCATGGATGTCTTGTGGCCCTGCACAGAGTGGTTTCCATAGAGTGGTGAGGCTGAAGGCTGGGGTGGATTATGCTCCAGTGAGAGGGAGGAATGGAAACAGCAAACAGGGACAGCTCTTTCCAAGAGTTTAGCTCTTGTGGTCATCAGGGAAATGGTGGTCTCTGCAAGGAGATGTGCAGTCCAATGAGCATTTGCTTTTGTTTTTAAGATGGGAGAAATAATAGCATGTTTGTATGGAAAGGAGTACGTCAAGGCTGTGTATTGTCACTCTGCTTATCTAACTTATATGCAGAGAACATCATGAGAAATGCTGGACTGGATGAAGCACAAGCTGGAATCAAGACTGCTGGGAGAAATATCAATAACCTCAGATATGCGGAGAAGGAAATGGCAACCCACTCCAGTGTTCTTGCCTGGAGAATCCCAGGGACAGGGGAGCCTGGTGGGCTGCCGTCTATGGGGTTGCACAGAGTCGGACACGACTGAAGTGACTTAGCAGCAGCAGCAGATATGCAGATGACACCACCCTTATGGCAGAAATCGAAGAACTAAAGAGCCTCTTGATGAAAGTGAAACAGGAGAGTGAAAAAGTTGGCTTAAAACTCAACATTCAGAAAACTAATATCACGGCATCTGGTCCCATCACTTCATGGCAAATATATGGGAAAACAATGGAAACAGTGACAGACTTTATTTTGGGGGGCTTCAAAATCACTGCAGAGGGTGACTGCAGCCATGAAATTATAAAATGCTTGCTCCTTGGAAGAAAAGTTATGACCAACCTGGACAGCATATTAAGAAGCAGAGACATTACTTTTCCAAAAAAGGTCCATCTAGTCAAAGCTATGGTTTTTCCAGTGGTCATGTATGGATATGGGAGTTGGACTATAAAGAAAGCTGAGCACTGAAGAATTGATGCTTTTGAACTGCGGTGTTGGAGAAGACTCTTGAGAGTCCCTTGGACTGCCAGGAGATCCAACCAGTCCATCCTCAAGGAAATCAGTCCTGAATATTCATTGGAAGGACTGATGCTGAAGCTGAAACTCCAATACGTGGGCCACCTGATGCAAAGAACAGGCTCACTGGAAAAGACCCTGATGCTGGGAAAGACTGAAGGTGGGAGAGAAGGGGATGACAGAGGATGAGATGGTTGGATGACATCACCAATTCGATGGACATGAGTCTGAGTAAGCTCCGGGATTTGGTGATAGACAGGGAGGCCTGGCGTGCTGCAGTCCATGGGGGCACAGAGTCAGACGGGACTGAATGACTGAACTGAACTGATGCTGACAAACCAGTTTGGTGGAGGAGGCGACTTTTGGTGATTCTGGACACAGAGGGAGGAGCTGCTGGGCTGTCTTTGAGCAGATGAGATGGATGAGAGAGCTCAAGTGCCAGGCTGACCTTTGCTACTTCATGAACGGTTAAAGTCAAAGGGGAATCAGAGGGGATTTCCTTGATGGTCCAGTGGTTGGACTCTGAGCTTCCAATGCAAGGGGTGGGGTCCTGTCCTTGGTTGAGGAACTACAATCCCACATGCTACTTGGCCAAAAAAATTTTTAATTAAAAAAAAAAAAGGCAAGCCCCACAAACCCTAAACAATTTTTTTACTTAAAAAAGAAAGAAAAAAAAGGGAGGGGGGAGGCAGGAATCTAGAGGGTATAAAGTCAGATACAGGAGTGGGGAAAAGAGATGGGGAAGCGCTCTGTGGAAGGACGCCTCTAATTGCTTTGTTTTTCACCGAAATAGTAAGCAAGACCACCAGCTCAAAGTGGGGATGGGGACACAGCACTGAGATCTGAGGAGAGAGGAGAAAATAACAGACAGTAAGACAACATATCCACCCACTGCCCCCCAAAGAGCCAGCTGATTTCATGCCCACAAACCAATTCTCTCTTTTGCATGTTCTATTTTAGGAAATATCACAATTCTCCCTCATTATATCTACCTAGAAAACCTAGAAAGTATTCTACATTCTTCCTTCCACTCAAACCTCCATCAAATCAATCCCTCACCCCCGTAAACAGAGGTGTAACAAGTCCACTCCTAGTCTGGATTATGTAAACTCCTCCTTACCAACTGCCCTGCTTCCAGACAGAACCGTCTCTGTGTATGAACAAATATGGAAATCAAAATCTATCAAGTGTTCAAATTATGTGGCTCTGGGTTACAGTATAAACAAAGGAAACTGTTCATCCTTAATGCTGTGGCCACACAGATCTTTAAATGATAGCAAATGCTTCCTGGCTTAAAAAATAAAATAAAACCCAGCACCTCATTTGCATGGCAATTTAAGGACTCTGTGACCTTGCCTCGGCCTGCCTGTATGGCCTCATCTCCAGTTTATACTCAAGCAAACACTGGGCTGAAGTACTGGACCAATTGCTTCCAGTCGTGATCCATGAGGGAGGCAGAAAATATGGTGCAGAGAGATGACCGATCATAAAGACACACCAGTGGGTATTTTCCCATGGGTAGTAAGAAGCCAAGTACTTAAGCTACACACAAACAGTGATCTCATGAAGACTCGCATTTGTGACATAATGTTTTAAGACTTTTAATACCTCAATCATTTGCCATAGCTCAAACAGCAGGCATCTTCCTCTTGTCTCCTCAGTCTTCCTCTCCTATGGAGAAGGGAATGGCAACCCACTCCAGTATACTCACCTGGAGAATTCCATGGACAGAGGAGCCTGGCCCACTATGGCCTGTGGGGTTGCAAAAAGTCGGACAGGACTGAAGTGACTTAGCATGCGTGCATACTTCCTCTTCTGGTTCTACTTTCTCTTTGACTCAAGCCAGTCTGCTGCTGCTGCTAAGTCACTTCAGTCGTGTCCGAGTCTGTGCGACCCCATAGATGGAAGCCCACCAGGCTCCCCCGTCCCTGGGATTCTCCAGGCAAGAACACTGGAGTGGGTTGCCATTTCCTTCTCCAAAACATGAAGTGAAAAGTGAAATGAAGTCGCTCAGTTGTGTCCGACTCTTAGCGACCCCATAGATGGCAGGCTACCAGGCTCCTTTGCCCATGGGATTTTCTAGAAGAGCACATATACCAACTTGCCACATTTTTTAAAACTCTTATCCGTGTTGCCTTTGGTAGATATTATTTTTTAGTACATGAAAGGCTGAAAAACAATAATTTTTAAGATTTTTTTTTTAACTGAAGTATAGGTGACATGTTTCAGGAGTACAGAAAACTGATTTACTTATATACAAATATATTCTTTTTCAGATTCTTGTCCATTATAGATTATTAGAAGATGCTGAATATAGTTTCCTGTGCTACATAGTAGGTCCTTGTTGTTTAAGATATTATTTTATTTTTTAAAAATATTTTTATTTATTTATTTGCTGATGGGGTCTTAGTTGTTCTCAGGCGAGAACTTCTATTGTGGCACACGACTCTCTCGTTGTGGAGCACGGCTCAACAGCTGCGGTGCACAGTCTTGGCTGCTCCACAGCAGGTGGGGTCTTGTTCCCTGGCCAGGGATTGAACCTGCGTCCCCTGCATTCCAAGGTGGATTCATAACTGTTGGACCACGAGGGAAGTCCCTAAGATACTATTTTAAGTAACAAGTAGAGTTCCTCTTTATCAACTGGCCAGCTTTAAGGAAAGATACTAAAGCCTCAAAATACACTTGGTACATTTGGTGGTTTCACAGTATGTCCACCCACCCTTTGACATTCCTCTCTTCAAGAGGTGGAGCCTCACTGCCCTCCTCCTGAGTCTGGATTTGATGCCTGGCTTCTTTCCTTTTCTTTTTTTATATTTATTTATCTGGCTACATCAGGTCTTAGCTGCAGAACAGGCGAGCTCTAGTTGCAGCAGGCAAAATCTTAGTTGCAGCATGTGGGATCTAGTTCCTTGACCAAGGATCGAACCCAGACCTTCTGCACTGGGGGTGTGGAGCCTTAGCCCCTGGACACCAGGGAAGTCCCTGACGCCTGGATTCTAGTGAATAGTTACTATGAGGCAAAAGTGAGCAGCTCTGGGGCCTTGATCACCCAAGGCGCGGCTGATTGCTCCATGCTCGCTCTCTGCCACGTGCTGAGGACACGGCGTGATATGGGAGGGTCTCCTGCCAGGGCGAGCGAGCCCTCTGGGAAGTGCATGCTCATGCACGAGGCAGGTGTCCCTGCAGGATCCTGAGTGCAGCCACGGGCAGGGAGCCGGGGCCGGAGCCACCCAGCTGGCTAGGCTGCTCTGGCATTCCTGAACCACGGAAACTGAGATAACAGAGGCTGCTGTTCAAAATCACTAAGCTTAGAGATCATTAATGTCACCCTCATGATCACCAACTAATCAGTAATAATCAAATGGATCTGGAATTCTAAATCCAGACCATTTTCACTTTACTTCACCAAGTGATGCCAAAAAAAAAACCAAACACACAAAGATGATTATGATTCAAAAAATTTTAAATATCATCTCTTACACTTTAATTTGAACTCTGCATAGAATATTAATTTCCACTCTGTGGTAGAAGAGAAATAAGCAGGAACTTTTCAATGTGGATTTAATAAGAAGGAATATAAAATACATAGTTTATAAAGCATTTTACCTATGTAATCTTAGCTTTTAGATGGATACAGATGTTCATATATATATCTACTGATAGCAGCCATGTCACTGACAACTATCTAAACTCTTTAAGAATGCATAAAGATTAATAATGCATGAAAATTATTTAATAATAAAAATCCATCCCAAGGTGTAATTATGTGGCTCTGGGTCAGATGTTATACAAAGAAATTATGCATATCTGCAACTGGTTCCAGATCTCTACTAGTCATACTTCAGGATCTATATAAAACATCTCAAAATTAAACTTATAAATGCTCTATCAAACTTAAAATGAAGTTTGAGAATGATTATTCTAAAAGTACAATGAAGATAAACCTCATATTGAATAAAACACAGCATTCGCTCTGAACCAAATTTTCTGAGCATCCACAATAAAATCTGGGTAAACATAGCTTACCATTAATGTAATATTCAGTCTCAAGGGTTTATTCACTCTTCTCCTGGATCAGCAGTGTGGCCTCAGGAATCTAACCTATTAGTAATATATTGTTCCTCTGATACTCTTAAGAAATGTTTTTTCCTGAGGAAAATCATTACCATCTTCTTTGTAAAATACACTTGTTTATTATTTAAAGGGCAATGTGGAAAAAGGAAAAGACCATCAACATCAAGATATCAAGTCTGGAACCATCGGAAACTTTTCAGAGTATTTTTGTTTTGTTTCTAAAACAAAGCTATGAGAAAATATCACAGGGGAATAAATGCAATGGACATTTTATAAATTAAAAAAATATATATAACCGGCCAATTCTTTAGGCCTAAAATAGATCTAGATCCACTGCCCGTCTACAATTAAACTCTCCTTATTTGTGTAGCTATGTTTTCATCTAGGCTGATTTGGAATTGTAGGATTATGTATAAGGCTCTAACATTTATTTTTCCAAGCTTACATGTCCAGTTTAAGAAAAGCTCAGTTGGTAGCGCAAGCAGGATATCATAGGCAAGTATTCAGCCTGCCTCCACCATCTCCCAGCTTCCTCTCTCAAGGCTGTGGGATAAACACAGCAGGGATCTGCTGTATGAAACCACAGCTTTCATCCTTCCTCTGTGATTTCTCCGGCTTTCAAAATCCAGACTTTCAAACTTATGTACTGAATACTGAACGTATTTAACATTTGTCCTGTTACCTTGTATTGATGTTTAATTTCTGATACAAAATCTTCTCAATGAAACTGAAAAAAAAATTTTTTTTAAGTATCTTCCTTGCTTCATTAAAAAAAAAAAAAAAAAAAAAAAACCTCATTGCCTAGACCAGTGCTTTACATATTACAGTGATTCAACAATTATTTTTAAGATAAGATCATTTAGGAGGGGATGACCGGCCCCATCACTTCATGGCAAACAGATGGGGAAACAGTGGAAACAGTGGCAAATTTTGTTTTTTGGGCTCCAAAATCACTGCAGATGGTGACTGCAGCCATGAAATTAAAAGACAATTACTTCCTGGAAGGAAAGTTATGACCAACCTAGATAGCATATTCAAAAGCAGAGAAATTACTTTACCAACAAAGGTCCATCTAGTTAAAACTATGGTTTTTCCAGTAGTCATGTATGGATGTGAGAGTTGGGCTATAAAGAAAGCTGAGCGCTGAAGAATTGATGCTTTTCAACTGTGGTGTTGGAGAAGACTCTTGAGAGTCCCTTGGACTGCAAGGACATCCAAGCAGTCCATCCTCAAGGAAATCAGTCCTGAATATTCATTGGAAGGACTGATGCTGAAGCTGAAACTTCAATACTTTGGCCACCTGATGCAAAGAGCTGACTCATTTGAAAAGAGCCTGATGCTGGGAAAGATTGAAGGCGGGAAGATAAGGGGACGACAGAAGATGAGTCGGTTAGATGGTATCACCGACTCAACAGACATGAGTTTGAGTAAACTCTGGGAGTTGGTGATGGACAGGGAGGCCTGGCGTGCTGTAGTCCATGGGTTGCAAAGAGTTGGACACGACTGAGCAACTGAACTGAACTGAAAAAATTTTTAAATGAGCAGATAAAGTCATGTAGCCTAGTTTTGGAAAACATTTACTTTTGTATACTACACTTAGATTTACACACTTGATTCCGTTAATGCTTTACTTTATGATTTTTGGCATGCAACAAATCTCTCTGACTCATCAAAATATTTATATCATAAAATTAGCTGATATGTTTTGAAGTTTTTCAGGTTTCTTTTAAAAGAAGATATAAACAGTTAGATAGATAGCTAAAAATGCTCCTTTATCACACTGCAAAAAAAAAAAAACCTTATCATAAATATTTTTTATGGCTGTTACATTTGCAATGAAGAATTATGTCATCAAGTACGATAAGATAAACTCAAGATGATAAAAACAGGAGAATAAAAGCTCTGATTCCAAATCAGATTTCTACTTAATAACCAGAGTCGACATTCAACCAAGAGAAAACAGGTGTCAGCCTAACCTGACATTATTGGATATAGTCTCCACCTCAGATCAATAGGAACGTTTTCAAGAACTTGCATTATTTCACAATGTCCTGGCTTCTACCTCACTGATGCAGCCATTGGAAAACAAAGCGCTCATCTCCACATGCCATAACAAGCAATACTTCAAGAGAGGGTAGTATTTCAGGAATAGATCAGCTGAGCTACAGAGAAAAGGCTGAGTTTCCCTGCTGCTGCTAAGTCGCTTCAGTCATGCCCAACTCTGTGCGACCCCATAGACGGCAGCCCACCAGGCTCCCCCATACACAGGACTCACCAGGCAAGACTACTGCAGTGGGTTGCCATTTCCTCCTCCTGAGTTTCCCTACTGTTTACTAAACATAAAAGAACCATCTAGTTATAGTAATAACTAATGTGTGTGACAAAAATTTAAAAAATGGATCCAAGTGCCCAGGCCTGAAAAATCCAGTGTTAAGCCTAAAAGAAATTTAACAGCAGCTCTAAAAATTCACATACTTGCTGCAAATGTTTTCATGATGCTTCCTGCGCATGTCACAGAGCACACGCGCCCAGATTCACATGAACCATGCTCCTGCAGCTTATATCCCTGGAAAACATTTCTTCATGTTTACTGGATGTATCACTCCAAATACATTATAAAGGGCAGACTCTGACCCCTCTTCCTCCCCACCCCCACCTGCTCCCTTTCTTCTCTCTTTTTTTTTTCCAATTTAAAAAAGGTCTGTCGGCAGAGCGGTTTGAGCACAATTTTGAAGAGCCACCAGAATATAGCCAGTTCTCCTTGTCTCCACCTTCAAGCCTGGCTTCTACATGGTCACATATCACATCAGGGAACTTCCCACCCCCAAATCAAAAGTAATCTAAGCATTTACTGCAGCAGCTCAAGAAAACAATGAAGCGGAAGAAAGACAGTGCAGTCATCGTCCACAGTGGAATTTTAAAAAACCCTCTTGCCTAGGTTTCAATTTCAGATTCGCCAAGTTTTAGTCATGTGACTTTGGCCAAGTTCCCTAAACGTCCCGTATCTCAGTTTCATCTTCTGTAAGTGGGAATAAAATAACGACCACCTCCTCTGGTTGTGACAAAGATTTAAAAGAATTAACATGCATCAAGTCCTCCAAACAGTTTCCACAGTATAAGGAGTTATTTCCCAAGTCCTACCCATGTTGTTCCTCAAACCATTTTATTATACAGCCCAGACTGGCTCTTTTCTCTCCCTTGACCCCTTTACTTTTTGTCTTCATTCATTTTCTCTAGCCAATAGTTCTGTGACCTTTCCCAAATAAATTATTTTAGCTTCTTCTAGCGTTTCTTCTAGCATTTCCAGTGGAGAAGGCAATGGCACCCCACTCCAGTACTCTTGCCTGGAAAATCCCATGGACGGAGGAGCCTGGTGGGCTGCAGTCCACGGGGTCGCTAGGAGTCAGACACGACTGAGCGACTTCACTTTCACTTTTCACTTTCATGCATTGGAGAAGGAAATGGCAACCCACTCCAGTGTTCTTGCCTGGAGAATCCCAGGGACTGGCGGGGGCCTGGTAGGCTGCCATCTATGGGGTCGCACAGAGTTGGACACGACTGAAGTGACTTAGCAGCAGCATTTCCAGTCCGCTCCCTACCGCCACCACCCTTTGCCCATTAACCCCACTGTCTTAGAAGGGAGTATATAGAGAAGGGAAGGTTGTAAACATTTATCCTCTATGACTTAAAAAAAAAATTATATCACAGAAGTTTTAGGAATATCTTTGATTTTGACTTCCAAAACGGCACTGCACTATTATACTTACAATTGTAACACTAATGAAAAGAACTCCTGAAAATGTTTAATTAGTTGGGAGATTTCACAAGAAGAGAGGCAGATGAAGTGATTACATATTTTACTGAATCTTAAAAATCTTCCTGAATATTCTGGACTATGTTGTAGTTCAGACCCTAGTATTCAGTATTCAATTGCTCCTTTCAATCAGCTCTCCAGAGCTGGTACCTTAAGAAACTGGGGTCACTAAAAGGTGCCAAGGCATTTACTAAACAATCAATAATCATATTTCATCTTCGGTTCCTTGGTAATTTGTTGGAGTCAGTGTCCGCTTACTCGATACAACTGCACTAACACAAAGAGAAGAAACCAAATTTACTTTGCCTCATTTATGAGCAAAAACAATGAAAAGTATCTTTCTTTGAAGCTTAAGGTTTGTTAGAGGGTGAACAGACGAGTCAGGGACTGTGCTGGCCGTCATTTGATCCCAGCTGGCTGGTTATTACGTGACTGATGACCTCTCCATCCTTTTTTTCTCATGAAAGTTCCATGTCTCCTTTAAACAAATGACAGTTGACATTTATGGATCACTTCCCGTGTGCCAGGAACTATGTCAAGCCCTTTGCATGAACAAACACATTTAATCTTTACAACAACCCTGTGAGGTACGTCCTTTTACAACCCTCATTCAGCAGATGAGGAAACTGAAGAGCCAAGGGATTAACCAATTCCATCCTGGTTTCTCATCAAGTAAGTGTTGAAGATGGGACTCGAGCTCAGAGCAAGCATTAACAACTACTCCCCAAAGCCCTACTGGGGCTCTCCCATTGTGATTTAAAAAGCTTCGTGGGAGAAAGAGCCCTTTTCTATTGTATGTACACAATAGCAAACATTATTCCCAGTTTGTTTATGTATCTATAAATCTAAAGATAATTTTGGAATCCATACAGTTCATCTTCTTAGTGTTCTTGGTCAGCTAAATGACTTTTTATACCACAACCAAGCTGAGAGTATGACTGCTTTTCTGACTGTTTCTCTTCATTCCTTTTTTTCTGAAGAAATCATTCTCACAGGAAATAATATCAAACCCAGCAGTGTGAGCGTGGGAGGAGAGGACAAAGAATGGGGAGGGTCAACAAGATGTTTAAAAAGCTGTGTTTGGAAACCTTCCCATCAGTAAAGTTACTAAGACGCCAGTGAAGTCACTGAAAATTTTTTATCTCACGAAATGTTCTGTGTGAATAAGCTTTTGTGAAAACCAGTGAAGAGCTCAGTCTTCTCATCAAATCATCACAGGGTAAAACAGAGACAGCAGGGGAGGAAGAAGAGGCCTGGAGGCAGGCAATGCTGAGAATGCTCAACAATGCAGCAGAAGTCTTAGGGGGAGCTCTGGTGAGTCACAATCTGGGGACCTGCGGCTGAACCCACTTTACTCAGGTCTGTAAGCGAGCAGATGGCCCGTGACTGTGAGCGAGGTTATTTATTCACGTAACCAAATTTAAGCGCTAAAACTTTTAAAAGTTGACACCGACATGTGTTGCCTAGGGATGTGAAGCAACTAGAACTCTCATACACATCAGTGGTAAAAAAGCGTATGGCACAGTCACTTTGGAAAGGACTTTGGAAATTTCTTATGGAATTCAACAAACACCCAACATATGACCTGGAAATACCCCTCATATATATTTACCCAAGAGAAGCGAAAATATGTCCACAAAAAGACCAGTATGCAAACATCAACTGTGAGTCTTCTCCTAAGAGACAAAAACTGGAAACAACTCAAAAGTCTACCAACGGATGAATAGATAATCAAATTGTGGCACATCCACACCATGGAATAATCACTCAGCAATAAAAAAGGAACACACTACTTACACACGCAAGAACATGGATGAATCACACGCATGACGCTAAGTGAAAGAAGGCAGACACACAGGACTACATACTGTGTGACTCCACTTACATGATGCATATGACATTCTAGAAAAGGCAAGATACCAGTGACAGAAAACAGCTCAGGGACTGTTGGCAGCTGGGGGTTGAGGGAGGAGAAGATCAACTACAGGGGTGCAGCGAAATATCTGAGGGGACAGAAATGCTTTGCATCTTTTCAAAATTTTATTAGTGTTGTTATTTATTTGGCTGCACTGGGATCTTTAGCTGTAGCACGTGGGATCTAGTTCCCTGACCAAGGATCGAATCCTAGGCCCTGCACTGGGAGCGCAGGCTTAGGCACTGGACCACCAGGGAAGTCCCAGGTATTCTGTATCTTGATGATAGTGGTAGTCACAGGACTGTACATGCATCTCTTAAAAACTCATCAAACTATACACTTAAAATGAGTGAATCTGATTACCTAACTTGTACCTCAGTACAGCAGGGGTTTTTGTTGCTGTTGTTTTAGTTTAAGCACCCCACTCCAGTACCCTTGCCTGGAAAATCCCATGGACGGAGGAGCCTGGTAGGTACAGTCAAGGAGGTCGCAAAGAGTCGGACATGACTGAGCGACTTCACTTTCACTTTCCTCACTGGCAGTTACCAAGACAGAAACGTGTGTACCCAGAGGATGCTCTCTTGCAGAAAGGCAGTCTCTTCACCCTGGTGATGTTGTTGCATATTCTCATGGATTCCCTCAATCCTCAGTGTTCATGAAGCTTAGAAAGAGATGTTTGACCACAGCATGATTTGGGCTAAGTCTCTCGACCAGTACAAAGTTGTTTCTCAGGCCATGGTTTTAAAACATACTTATAAGCTAAAAGCTGAACGTTACCTTCTTAAGTGCACACAACTACATCCTTGGTTTATGACTAGGGCAGCCAGATAAAACATAGGATGTCCAGTCAAATTTCATTTTAGATGAATAATAAATAGTTCTTTAGTATAACTACGTCCGCCAATATTGCATAAGATATGCTTTATATTTCCTTTATCTGGCAATCCAATTAAAGAACACCATTGGTCCATGTATGGTCTTTTCAATTTCATTTATTCATTCACAATTAATTAGCTTATTAATTATTTAATCTCATATATAGGTTTTAGCTGCAGGTATTTTTAGTAATCATGGCTGCAACTACCTTAAGAAACCATGTAGCAACTCTAAGGCACTGAGAAGGTATTTAGAAGACTAAGAAATTGCTGACTTGGGGCCTGTTCACCTGTGACTGCAGGCCGGGAGCACCTGCATCACGTCAGGGCTTGCAGGAGACTCCCTCAGGGCTCACCTAGACCACTGAACTCAGAACCTGCATTTTCAGGATCCCATGTGCACAGTCCTGTTTTGGAAGCATGGAGTTAGAAGGCCGTGCTTTAGCATAAGTAGCGGGGATCAAAGGGAAGCGGACTTAAAGTACAGAAACTCCTTAGGAGAATATTTTAAAAGTTCAGACATTACTTCAAGATCTGAATCATGGTACAGTACAGGTACCAGGAATGAAATCGAAAGAAAGAAATGGAAATGGGAAACATTAATAGAAAAAGAATCTGTGGAACTTGGTAAAAGACTGGGTGGGCTTCCCAGGTGGCTCAGTGGTAAAGTACCCACCTGCCAATGCAGGAGAGGAGATGCAGGTTCCACCCTTGGGTCAGGAAGGACCCACTCCAGTATTCTTGCCTGGAAAATATGCAGACAAAGGAGCCTGGCGGGCTACAGTCCGTGGGGTTGCAGGAGTCCGACAGGACTTCGTGACTGAACAACAACTGTGGTTTTAGAAGTTCTAAATGTTCCACAGGTGATTCTACTTGCAGCCAAGGTTAAGAACCACAAATAGGAGCTCTTTCAATTTGTTTTCACTTAGATGATTTTCAACCCTGGCTACACTTTAGAATTATTTGAGGAGCTTTAAAAATGTATCAGTATCTACATCCGGCCCTTAGAGATTCTGATTTAATTTGTAACTTTTTAGAAGTTCCACCGTTGTTTGTAATGTGCACGCAGGGCTGAGAACACTCAAGTGAAGCATTCAGTTTAAACGATCATTTATTAACTATTTTTTTCAAATAAATGTAAAATGAAGAGAGAATTCAGTATTTACAGAATCCAAACCTTCTAATTAGATGAAATATAAACCAACCTATTTTCATCTGCTTGTTATAATTTCACAATAAATTTTGCCTGGAGTTAGCTACAATAATATCCATTTTTTTCAAAACCTCATTTTGAATAAAAAATAAAATCAGTTGATGACCACTGAGATTGGATAACCATTTATGAAACAAGCATTATTCAAGTGTTCAAAATATAATATGAAATAAATTGATTATAATCACAACCACAATTATGTATCTTAGGACAGAGTGAGATCTTCAGGAAACAGAGGTAAAAAAAAGTATATGTCTAAAATGTACTTCCAAGTAAAAGTAAATAATCAGGATACAATTCTATTACTGAAGCCTAAATAAAAAAACATCAAGCAGAACATTTAAGCACTTTCCAGTTAACTGCACTATAGCATTATTTCAGAAGTATGAAAAGTAAAAAAAAAAATTTTCAAAAAGAAAAATGCCTCCAAATGACCTTTTATAAAATGGAAAACTGGCTTACCTCTTCCCTATGATTCTTAATTGGCATACAAAGAATACTTTGTGTCTTGTAGCCTGTAATTTGGTCAACTTCTGCATTGAATCGAGGATCCTAGTAAGGAAGATGAAATTCAATTTAGTGACTGACTTATTCCATGATTGATGTCATTTTTCTGATTTATAGGATTAGAGAAATCTAACCTTTGACTTACCTTGTTGCTCTGAATGTTAAATTTTATCATTGTAAAACGTATCAAATCATATAAGTACATATAATCTTTGACAAGGATAAATTTAAAGTTTTTTAAGGAAGCTAGTGTTCATGAATAAATACAGATGCAAACAAATGTTAAGGAATAAAGAAAATTCAAAAAAGTAACCAATGTAGACAGTCTCACTTAAACTCCAGATAAAGTGACAACTCTCCTCTTCTGTATACAATTTGCCTAGTCCCATCTCAGTGATTCTTCTGAAAAAGGAAAGCATCTCTGGTCTGAAATGTTTTCCTATAAAACCCACCACATCCAAAATAACCTTTCCAATACTGATGTTACTTCCCTTGTAACGAATGACCTTGTTCTGTGAATAGTGGAGCATGATGGGCTATAGTACATTGTCCAAGACTGAGCATAACACAATAGCAACAAACGATTGTTTATCTATTACCTCAGTATTCTGTATTTCTATCTCAGATGTTCATAAGAATTAAAATCTTTTCTTTTTTATTTAATAAAAGTGCATGGCCTTCATCAAACTATAAACAACTCCTTAATCTTCTGAATCTCTTTCCCCTTTCACAAAGTACATTCTTGCACATCCAATAATCACAAAGGGCTTTTGAAATGTGTAAAAGTTCAAAATGTAGGTTAAAGAAAAAAAAGATGCATGCTATTTTCCATTAAACCAGATTAAGAAGATTAAAGGTAGGCTGTAAACTCTGTGAGGGTTGGTTCATTGCTGTATTCCCAGGATCAACTCAGGAACTCAAAAACATTTGTTAAATAAATGAAGCAATTCATTAACAACTGATACCCACAGTTATCCAATGTGATCATTTTTAGCTTACTGTAGCTTAAAACAAATCTTGTAGAGGTAGGATAAGCTCAAGGAAATGGACAGATACGAGCACATGAGATACAATTAGAATGCAAGCAAACGTACCAGAATATAAATATCTGAACGAATATTGTTCCCTTCAAAGCAGCAGCCTTGGGAACTTACATACTCAACCTAATAATAGAATTATTGCTGTAAAAACTCTGCTTTTGGAATTCCCTTTGGAAAATATGGAGTAGTCACACTGGAAAAATCCTCATCTTTGAAGGTCATTTCTATTTTCTTTTTTTAATTAGTCTAACGTCACGCAAAGCCAAAGCTGTGAATGAAGTAAATGATTACACTAAATTCCATCAAACTAGGGTCGGAAATGAGGCTAATTTTCCCATTTAGAGGGCTGAATTTGGCCTTAAAGACAAACTTTCAAAAGTTACAAAATGGTGGCGAATCAACATATTTTATATTACAAATGAACACTATTGCATTTTAATTTTTCTGCAAACATGTTCAAAGTTGTATTAAAAAGACAGAGAAAATCTTGCTTGAATGTTTCCAAAAAACAGTTTTAAATAACATGCTATATTGCAAGGTATCTAAAGAAAGCAGACAGGCTACTGATATGGATGAATTAAAAGAAGTTAAACGTTATGAATTTATATAGGGAATTATTCCATAGGCTAATAATCAAAATATGAATGGAAATGCATCCTCAGCAATTATTTTGTTAATGAATATCTGAATCACAAGACCAATTTGTAAAGAAGAGGATTAAACTCAACTGTCTAATCAAAGCAAGAGTTTGAAAGGTATAGGACTGCCACAGATTTTGTGTATACTGGAAGTTTAAAATAAACAGCAACCTTGGATTTCACTCTTTAGTGAAAGAAGTAGGAGAAATGCCTGCCTCAAAATCACTTTAAGAGAATTTTGGCATCTCAAAGAATTTGCCTTTGACAATGCACCCAGCGCAAGGGCTACAAACATGGAGAACTTCTAATGCTTCTAGGTCCAGGAGCCACTGAAAGAAAAATGGAGCACTACTATTACTATTGTTATTTCTTTCACTGTTTATGAGAACATGGCAGTGAAAAAAAAAACCCACAAAACTTAAATATCCATCTCCTATAAAAAGCAACTAGTACCAGACTTGTTCTCCTGCTGGAAAATATCCGACCAGATCAAACAACTGAGACAGCTAAACTGCACACCATGCAGAGGACGCACATGGCTGCCCTGCGGTAATCTCGCTCCTCCAGGCAGCACTCCTCCCACCAAGGGGAAGGCAGGTGGTCCCCAAAGGAACCACAGTTCCAAATGGAACTGAATTCAGGGCTTCCAAAGTGCTTTACAAACAGCTGATCAAAGAAGAGAAGTGAAGGTCAAGGGAGAAAGGGAGACACTCAAATGAAAACAGAGTTCCAGAGAAGAGCAAGGGGAGAGTAGGAAGGCCTTCTTAACCGAACGATGCAAAGAAATAGCAGAAAACAACAGAATGGGAAAGACTAGAAAGCTCTTCAAAAAAAACTGGATATATCAAGAGAACATTTCATGCAAGGATGGACACAACGAGGGACAGAAGCGGTATGGACCTAACAGAAGCTGAAGAGATTAAGAAGAGGCGGCAAGAATACACAGAACAACTGTACAGAAAAGGTCTTAATGACCCAGATAACCACAATGCTTGATCACTCACCTAGAGCCAGACATCCTGGAGTGTAAAGTCAAGAGGGACTTAGGAAGCATCACTACGAACAAAGCTAGTGGAGGTGAAGGAATTCCATGTGAATGGTTTCAAATCCTAAAAGGTGATGCTGTTAAAGTGCCACACTCATGTCAGCAAATTTAGAAAACTCAGCAGTGGCCACAGGACTAGAAAACACGTTTTCATTCCAATCCCAAAGAAGGGCAATGCTAAAGAATTTTCAAGTTGAGTTGCTCAGTCCTATCTGACTCTTGTGACCCCATGGACTGCAGCACACCAGGCCTCCCTGTCCATCACCAATTTCCAGAGTTTACTCAAATTCATGTCCATTGAGTCAGTGACGCCATCCAACCATCTCATCCTCTGTCGTCCCCTTTTCCTCCTGCCTTCTATCTTTCCCAGAATCAGGGTCTTTTCTAAAGACTCAGTTCTTCACATCAGGTGGCCGAAGTATTGTGGCTTCAGCTTCAGCATCACTCCTTCCAATGAATATCCAGGACTGATTTCTTTAGGACCAACCGGTTTGATGTCCTTACAGTCAAGGGACTCTCAAGAGTCTACTCCAGCACCACAGTTTCAAAGCATCAGTTCTTTGGCGCTCAGCTTTCTTTATGGTGCAGCTCTCAATGTGTAAACTACCGCACAGCTGTGCTCATTTCACATGCTAGCACGGTTATGCTCAAAGTCCTTCAAGCTAGGTTCCATCAGTACATGAACCAAGAATTACTTCCAAATGTACAAGCGGGGTTCAGAAAAGTCAAATGAACCAGAGATCAAATTGCCAATATTTCTTTGATCACAGAGAAAGGAAGGGAATTCCAGAAAAAAAAAACAAAAACATTCGTTTGACTATGGTTGTTTGACTATGTTAAAGCCTTTGACTGTGTGGATTACAATAAACTGGAAGATTCTTAAAGAGATGGGATTACCAGACCACCTTACCTGTCTCCTGAGAAATCTGTATGCAGGTTAAGAAACAACAGTTAGAACCAGACATGGAATAAATGACTGGTTCAAAACCGGGAAAGAAGTGTGACAAGGCTGTATACTGTCACCCTTAAATTAAATTGTAACAATTTAATAAAAATTGCTAAGTTTTATTTAACTTAAGGAGATCCAACCAGTCCATCCTAAAGGAGATCAGTCCTGAGTGTTCACTGGAAGGACTGATGTTGAAGCTGAAACTCCAATACTTTGGCCACCTCATGCGAAGAACTGACTCATTTGCAAAGACCCTCATGCTGGCAAAGATTGGTGGTGGGAGGAGAAGGGGATGACAGAGGAAGAGATGGTTGGATGGCATCACTGAGTCAATCGACATGAAGTTTGGGTAAATTCCGGGAGTTGGTGATGGACAGGGAAGCCTGGCACGCTGTGGTCCATGGGGTCGCAAAGAGTCGGACACAACTGAGCGGCTGAATTGAACTGAAATGCAGAGTACATAATGCAAAATGCTGGGCTGGATTTTTCAATCATATGCTGGACTCAAGATTGCTGGGAGAAATATCAACAACCTCGGAAATGCAGATGATACCGCTCTAATGGCAGAAAGTGAAGAGGAACCAAAGAGCCTATTGATGAGGTTGAGAGAGGAGAGTGAAAAAGCTGGCTTGACACTCAACATTCAAAAAACTAAGATCATGGCATCCAATCCCACCACTTCATGGCAAATAGAAGGAAAAAGTAGAAGCAGTGACAGATTTTATTTTCTTGGGCTCCAAAGTCACTGTGGATAGTAACTGCAGCCATGAAATTAAGACGCTTGCTCCTTGCAAGGAAAGCTATGACAAACCTAGATAGTGTATTAAAAAGCAAAGACATCACTTTGCTGACAAATATCCGTCTAAGTCAAAGCTATGGTTTTTCCAGTAGTCATGTATAGCTGTTGAGAGTTGGACCAGAAAGAAGGCTGAGCACTGAAGAATTGATGCTTTATTACTGTGGTGCTGGAGAAGACTCTTGAGAATCCCTTGGACAGCAAGGAGATCAAACCAGTCAGTCCTGAAGGAAATCAATCCTGAATATTCACTAGAAGGATGAATGCTGAAGCTGATGCTCCAATAGTCTGGCCACCTGATGCAAAGTCCCTCATTGGAAAAGACCCTGATGCTGGGAAAGACTGAAGGCAGAAGGAGAAGGGGGCAGCAGAGGATGAGACGGTTAGACAACATCGCAGACTCAATGGACTGAATTTGAGCGAACTCAGGATACAGTGAAGGACAGGGGACTCTGGCATACTGCAGTTCATGCAGTCACAAAGAGTCGTACAAGACTTAGGGACTGAACAACGACAATAACAAAAGTGCTGGGATGTGCAAGGCAAAGTACCTGATAAGACAAGCTGTGTTGTGGGTGGGGGAGGGTGTAAAGGAGGAGTGGCAGAAGACAGTGGCTAGCCAGGCTGAACATGTATTTGGGAAGACTCTTAAGAGAACAAGCAAAAATTACCTGTTGAAAGCTGAAAGTGGAATGGTGCTACCAATTATAAAAATGTTTGAAGACACAGGGGTCCCACCCATCAGAGGTACCTTCCAGTAATTTCACTGCCTGCAAGAATAAAGGTCAGCCCTGTTTTAAAAGAAGATGATATAATCCAAATGACTTTCAACAAACAGTCACAATGTCCAGCCTACAATAAACATAATCACAACAAATGAAGAAATAGGGAACTACAACCCATAGTGAAGAAAAAGAACAGTCAGTAAAAAATGACCCCAGGATGATTCAGATATTGGAATTAACAACAAGGACTTCAAAGAAGCTATCATAAATGTATTTAAAAACTTAAAATATGGTAATAATGAACAGATGGGAATCTCTGCAAAGAAAGAAAAAAAGTACTTTTAAAAAGCCAAATGGAAATTCTAGAACTGAGAAGTACAAAGTCTAAAATGAAGAGTTGACTGATTAACAGCAGCTTGGATGAGTCAGTGACCTGAAGGTAGTCTGACAAATACCTAATCAAAAAGACAGAGGAAAACAAAAACTGTAACAAGTTAACAGAGCCTCAACGTTCTCCGGGACAACATTAAATGGCCTAACATATATACAATTGGAGTCCAAAGAGAAGAAAATGGGGCTGAAAAAAAGTATTTAAACACATGACCAAAAATTTCCTAAAGTCAGCGAAAACCTTAAACATATACACATAGTGTGAAAATGATACGTAACATGAAACGTGTAAGAAATGAAGGCTGCTGACTTCTCATAAGAAAAGTGAAAGCCAGAAACAAGTGGGAAAACATTTTAAATATTGAAAGAAAACTACTGTTAACCGAGAAGTATCTTTGCAGTAAAGATTATCTTTCAAGATTATAGGCAAAATGATGATTTAAACAAAATCAGAGAATTTGTCACCACCAGACCAATACTAAAGAAATACTAATGAAAGTTCTTCAGCCTGAGGAAACAGATTCTACAGAAAGGAATAAAGAGCTTGGAACTTGGCCTGAGCACAAGCACAAACATAAAAATAATAAGGAAATGGACCCAAAAAGATACTGCTGTGATTTATGTCCACGAGCGTCCTGCCAACATTTCTCTCTAGGAGTTTTTTGGTAACGGGTCTTACATTTAGGTCTTTAATCCATTTTGAGTTTATTTTTGTGTATGGTGTTGTAGAATGTTCTAATTTCATTCTTTCATGTGTAGCTGTCTAGTTTTCCCAGCACCACTTATTGAAGAGACTGTCTTTTGTCCAGTATATTCCTGTCTCTTTTGTTGTAGAATGGAGTATTACTCAGTCATGAAAAAGAATGGAATGATGTCATCTGCACAACATGGATGGATCTAAGATTATCACACTAAATGAAGTAAGCCAGACAGAGAAAGGTAATTATGATACTGCTTATGTGTGGAAGCTTAAAAAAAAACAAAGACACAAATTACCTTATTTACAAAACAGAAATAGATCTCTACACATAGAAAACAAACATGGTTATCAAAGGGGAAAATGTGGGGCAATAAATTAGGAGTTTGGGATTAACAAACTGTATATAAAAAAGATAACCAATAAGGGCCTACTGTAAAGCTGGGGAACTATATTCAATATTTCATAATAACCTAAAAGGAAAAAAATCTGAAATATATGTGTATGTGTACTTACACACACACACACACACACAAACTTTACCACTGTGCTATACATCTGAACATGCCACTGTAAATCAACTATACTTCAGTTAAAAAAAAGAAGAAGAAGGAAGCCTGGTTCTTCACTTTTGGAGGAAGAAAACAAAAGGTACCTTGAGGTGTTAGATTGAAATCAGAGGTAAGAATTTATTGTTTATAATATAGTGGGTAACTATAGCTATAGCTAGCTATAGGAATAAATAAAATATTAGTGTATGTTAGTCTGTATATTTTTTTCTAGCTCTATCTGCTGAAAAACTAGTAGCAATGAGCATGCCTAGTGCCTAGATCTTGCTTTTAAAATACCATCCCTTCCACTGAGAGGAACCAGGGTCCCTACGTCAATGGCAAGGAAAGTGTAAGGGAAGTCTAGAACATCCTACTAAGTAGTTAAAACTTTCAGCTCCCCCAGAAAGCTAGAAAATGCCAAGAGTGATGTGGGAACATATCAAAAAGACATCGGTTCAGTCACTCAGTTGTGTCCGACTCTTTGCGACCCCATGGACTGCAGCATGCCAGGCCTCCCTGCCCATCACCAACTCCCGGAGCCTGCTCAAAGGCATGTCCATTGAGTGGGTGATGCCATCCAACCATCTCATCCTCTGTCGTCCCCTTCTTCTCCTGCATTCAATCTTTCCCAGCATCAGGGTCTTTTCAAATGAGTCAGTTCTTCACATCAGGTGGCCAAAGTACTGGAGCTTAAGCTTCAGCATCAGTCCTTCCAATGAATATTCAGGACTGATTTCCTTGAGGATGGACTGGTTGGATCTCCTTGCAGTCCAAGGGACTCTCAAGAGTCTTCTCCAACACCACAGTTCAAAAGCATCAATTCTTCGGCACTGTTTTCTTTATAGTCCAACTCTCACATCCATACATGACTACTGGAAAAAACATAGCTTTGACTAGACAGACCTTTATTGGCAAAGTAATGTCTCTGCTTTTTAATGTGCTGTCTAGGTTGGTCATAGCTTTTCTTCCAAGGAGCAAGAGTCTTAATTTCATGGCTGCAGTCACCATCTGCAGTGATTTTGGAGCCCCAAAAAATAAAGTCTGTCACTGTTTCCATTGTTTCCCCATCTATTTGCCATGAAGTGATGGGACCAGAGGCCATGATCTTCGTTTTCTGAATGTTGTTTTAAGCCAACTTTTTCACTTTCCTCTTTCACTTCCATCAAGAGGCTCTTTAATTTTTCTTTGCTTTCTGCCATAAGTGTGGTGTCATCTGCACATCTGAGGTTATTGATATTTCTCCTGGCAATTGATTCCAGCCTGTGCTTCATCCAGCCTGGAGTTTCGCACAATGTACTCTGCATGTAAGTTAAATAAGCAGGGTGACAATACACAGCCTTGATGTACTCCTTTCCCAATTTGGAACCAGTCTTTTGTTCCATGTATGGTTCTAACTGTCACTTCTGGACCTGCATACAGATTTCTCAGGAGGCAGGTCAGGTGGTCTGGTATTCCCATCTCCTTAAGAATCTTCCACAGTTTGTTGTGATCCACACAGTCAAAGGCTTTGGTGTAGTCAATAAAGCAGAAGTAGATGTTTTTCTGGAGCTCTCTTGCTTTTTCGATGATCCAATGGATGTTGGCAATTTGATCTCTGGTTCCTCTGCCTTTTCTAAATCCAGCTTGAACATCTGGAAGTTCACGATTCATGTACTGTTGAAGCCTGGCTTGGAGAATTTTGAGCATTACTTTGCTAGCGTGTGAGAGATGAATGCAATTGTGCAATAGTTTGGACATTCTTTGGCACTGCTTTTCTTTGGGACTGGAATGAAAATTGACCTTTCCTAGTCCTGTGGCCACTGCTAAGTTTTCCAAATTTGCTGGCATATTGAGTGCAGCACTTTCATAGCATCATCTATTAGACACGACTGAGCGACTTCACTTTCACTTTTCACTTTCATGCATTGGAGAAGGAAATGGCAACCCACTCCAGTGTTCTTGCCAGGAAAATCCCAGGGACGGGGGAGCCTGGTGGGCTGCCGTCTATGGGGTCACACAGAGTCAGACACGACTAACGTGACTTAGCAGCAGCAGACTGAGCCAAAAGGACACAGGAGCCAATAAATTGGATATAATCTGAGAATATGAATAAGACAGTAACACAGCATAACTCATTAAAAAAATAAAAATCCATGCATCCATAATGATAGAAATAATGTGAATAAAGAAGGCAAAGCTCTTCTTTACATTAGAATGTTAACTAATACATATAGATGGTATTATTGATATAAAGTTGGAAAATTAGTAGATGCCCAAAGTGGTAAGTGCACTGAGAAGGAAAAGAGCATTCACACAATATCAAAATAACGTCCCTATAGATATTTATTAATTATAATGGGAAACCTGTGTCTTTATAGTGAAACACTTAGTGGGCACCACTTTAACCCACTTACCAAGCTTAACATCATCAAAAACGTGGTAAAGTAACATCGTGTGCTACCTGGTCACATATGCTAAGAAGGTCTGTGGTATAATTACAAAACATGTTTAGTCTGGCATTAGATCTCTTCAAACCCTTGGAATTACCTAATTGATAGTCTGTTTATATTCGTAACAAGCCCCTGCCAAGCATACCTGAGCTCACGCTAAGGCAGTCTCATGGGGGAGAAGGCCTCAAATAGCTTCAGGACTGGGGCTGGCTGCCAGGAAAACCCACTGAGCGATTAGAGGGTCAGAACGTTCAGCCCTGCCACTGGATAAGGAAGAGGGGCCTGGAGACCAAGTCCAATCACCAGTGGTCAATGATTTAATCAACCATCCCTACATACTGAAAGAAAAATCAGATTGAGGGAACTTTTGGGTAAAGGTCATCTACTGTGTGCTGGGATGGTGTTGCCATAGAAGGTGGACAAGGAAGTTTTGTGTCCCCTGCCTCTCACTCCTTGTTCTTTGTATCTCTTCTATTAGGCTATTTCTGAATGTTATCCTTTATAAACATACAGCTATAATCTTAAGTATGGCACTTTCCTGAGTTCTGAGTCATTCCAGCAAATCACTGAACCCAGGTGGAGAACCCCTGCATTTGCAGTCAGCCCGAAACAAGTGTGGCTAGCCTGGGGGTCCTTCTTATGGCTGTGGCATCTTAAGTGGGGACAACGCTGTACGACAGGGTCCCTAACCTCGGGGTCTGCACTCACTCCAGGGAACTAGTGTCAGGACTGAGTTGGACAACTGGTGCAGAGGTGAAGAACTGATCGTCGTCTGTAAAGCCAAACAAGGTCGAAAGAACGTTTGTGGTATTCCTGCCAAAAGCGCCTAACGTGAATCTATTCAAGAAAAACACTCTACAAGATAACTGGCCTGTCTCCTTCCAAAATACATGTCAAGAAAGATACAGAAGCACTGAGAAGCTACTCCAGATTTAATGGAAACTAACAAGATAGGACAAATACATGCAATATGTAACCCTGACTGAGAGCCTTGAACAGAGGGGGGGGAAATCACTGCAAAGGACATTCATGGGGCAACTGACCAAATTTGTCTATGAAATGTTAGCTAAGAGCTTTGTATCAAAAAATTTCCAGATTTTGATAAAAGTATGACAATTGTGGAAGACAATATTCTTGTTAGAAAATATGTATAGTAATTGCTTCTCAGCCTTTTAGCTAAGATCAAGTGCAGTATCTGTTCTTATCAGAAAATACATATAGAAAAATGTCTCCGAATGGCTCAGAAAAAAATAATATGCATGCATTACTTACATGCATTACACACAGAAAAAGAAAATAATAAAGCAAACAGGGCAAAATATAAACAATTAGAGAATCTGGGTAGAGGGTATATCCAAGTTTCTGATACTGGTCTTGCAACTTTTCTATAAGCTTGAAATCATATAAAGATAAAAATAATAGAAAAGGAAATAACCAACTAGATTTGCCAAATTCTATGCCGGTCTTCTTCCACAGAGTGGAATATCTAAAAATTATTAGAGCATTTAACAAAGATACAGCAGCTCCCAAACTCTGTTCCCTGGGACACAATCACAAGATGACAAATGTATCAAAACTGGTAGTTTATTAAGACTGGGACAGTAGCTATTGTCACTTCTTTCTTCTGAAATTCATTTTGGAAATAATTTTATTCATCAGCAATTCACTTGAGTAGCACCTGAGACCCGCAGGATGAGAGAGAGTGAAGACGTATTTATCTGAAGAAGGACTGAAAAGAGGGGAATGAGGTTGGGGCGGGAAGAGCTGCAGCTCGAGGGTAAAGGCCACATGAGTGGTGATGTGATCCTTCCCTAAGAACCCTCCAATTTTTCTCCCTAAAAATCATGGTGTCCGTGGAGAGGCTGCCCCATGGAAACAAGAGATGGGTCTAAGTTTTGCGTTCCTATTGCCTTAGGAAATAAGAGAGTTATTTAGACAATATAAATCCTTAGACATAGGAAATCTTGGGAGGCGTAAGGCTTCCACCAGACATAGAACCAGGGCTTCAAGGCAGTCTGTGATAGTTAATTTTATGTGTCAACCTGACGGCTAAGGGACGCCCAAACGGCTGATAACACGTTATTTCCAGGTGTGTCTGTGAGGATGTCTCCAGAGGAGATGAACATCTGAATCAGGAGAATGAGTAAAGAAGATCTTTATCAATGCCAGTGGGCATCATCCACTCCCTTGAGTAGGCAGAGGAAAGAAGGACGAATTCGCTCTGTTTGAACTAAGATATCCATATTCTCTTGCCCTCTTGCAGTCCACGAGAGCTCCCGGCTCTAAAGCTTTTGATTCAAACACAGACCAGAGTTACACCACTGGCCCCCCTGATTCTTAGGCCTGCAGACTCTGAGTTATACCATCAACTACACCAATCCTGGTTCTCCAGCTTGCAGATGGAAGGCAGACTGTGGAACTTCTAAGCCTCCATTCCCAAGTGAGCTTATTCCTACAATGAACCACTTCTTATTTATCTCTATATATCCTACTGGTTCTGTTTCTCTGAAGAACACTGAGCGATACACAATCTGATCTTAATACTGTATGATGTCTAGTTTTCAAGTATTAGGAAAATTCCAACACATTCATATAAGTTGTTCTGATTATTGTGTCAATACCTTATTATTAATAAATGCTGTGCCACATTCAAGAAAGTTGCATGGGCGATGGCCTGGTAGAGGAGGAGATGATGTGTTGACTGAATATCGCTGACATTTGTGGTGTAACTGAAACTCACTGGTCTAAGCTGTGGATCAGGTCATGTTTTAAATATGTGAGTGTATTATTTTATCAGTAATAAAACAGTTGAATTCCCAAATGTATACCGTTCTGTTACAAAGTTTTAAAATGGGAATCAAATGTTGACCATTTCTTAAAATTAATTTATCTAAGAGACTTTTTTATTCTTAGCTTCAATCTGAACACTACTTTATTTCATGGCCACTGCTTGGCTCTCTACTGCCGCACTACAACTTCTAAGCATTCTGTGGTCATGTAAGCCCAAGAAATGCTGCTATACAGTGTCTACAGATTACATATCTAAGGAGTGTGTAGGACTAAGAAAACAGAACATGCTTTCATACTTTGACTATTTCCACAAAGGCTATGAGACAGCATTTTGAGCACTACTAATTATGAGTGGGCTGAGTAATGAACTGCGTGTGTGCTCAGCTGCTCAGTTGTGCCAGCTCTTCGAGCCCCATGGACTAGCCCATCCGGCTCCTCTGTCCATGGAACTTCCCAGGCAAGAATACTGGAGTGGGTTGCCATTCCCTTCTCGGGGATCTTCCTGACCCAGGGATCGAACCCACGTCTCCTGCATTGGTAGGCAAGTTCTTTGCCACTGAGCCACCAGGGAAGCCAAGTAATGAATTATCCACTAGCCAAATGATTTTCACTGTTAATACCAAGGTAAATTACATCACAATCAATCCCACAACTTTTAATGAAATTCTGTGCCAGGAAGAACTTCTGCAAGGCTACTATAAACGCAGATCGAGGGTGTCAAGGGTGGAGTGGCAACATGAGAAATCCTCCAGGCTAAGGGGCTTCACCCTGGGGCACTGCCAATCAAGGGCACTGGGCCTATTTTAGACAAGAATTAAATCACTGCTCACCGCAGAACAAAAATTACACCATGTTATTGGGTTGACCAAAAAGTTCTTTCAGACTTTTTGTAACATCTTATGAAAAACTCAAACTTTTGGGGTAACCCAAAAACTCTAAAGATGGTAAAGAAATGAAATAAAATTGATATACGTGAAGAAATCCTCAGTGCCGGTGAAGTTTGGGAAAATGCAGACAAATGAAGGCTTCCTCAGCAAAACCGAAGCATATTTATGGTCCTGCTCTACCACTGTCACCTAAGATGGGAAGGGGATTCAGCAAATTTGGCAGCAATCCTTCAACTGTGCCCTTAATACTCTTGGAGTCTGCTACGGTGTGACGTTATTCACAGAGCTCAAAGAGGTCATGGAGATGGCTCCGTGAAGAACCAAAGTTGAAAACACTGCTGGTATAGAGTGGATTCTGAAAGCTATCTCAGGATTTAACATATGTGAACTACCACATATCTCCCCAGGCCCCTACCCTCAGAATTCCTCACCAGTCACCACTATTTACTGACCCTACTTCAAAACCTGAGGCATCTCCAACTTCTCTTCTCACTCCCATCTCCTACTAGCTTCCAAGTCTGGCAGATTCAACTGCTTCTGCAATCCATTTCCTCCTTTGATCTTGAAGGCCAGTGCCCTGGTTTAGGTCCTTACTTCCTCAGCCTATTAAAACAGCCTCTCCTACCAGTTTCCAGTATTTTTCCACCTAATTCACTTTATGACCACCATAATATTCATCCTTCTAAAGCACAGTCTGAATCACACCAGTCCTCCTTTCAAACCATCTTCAATTATTCCTCATGGCTCTGAATCAAAGACATACTCCTCAGCTGGGCATTCAAGACCTCAGTGATCTCCAGTAGCTCCTCAAAATCTACACAATCCCCCACATATACCCACATAAGCACCACATGATCCAACTTCCCGTCTCTTCTTCAAACTTCTCTCTACATCTGGCTCTCACCATGCACACAACTCAATCTACTCAAATCTCACCCATCCTCCAGGGTCTGTGCCAGTCATTGCTTCCTCAAAGAAACCTCTCTCCATCTCCCCAATTACATGTGATCTTCTACTTCCCTGAACCTAACACATTTTTCCTGGCTCTTTTATGACCTGCTTTCTACTCTACTTATTTATCTCCTCTACCACAGTCTCCTCTTAATCAATACTTATTAGGACTTATCATAATCTGTGCCAGGCACTGTACTAGGCACCAGGAGTACAAGGCTGAACAAAACATCTATGACCCCTCAAACTGCACAGAGGAGCCTCAACTCCTCTGTGTTACTATGGAACCTACACAGTGTACCACATGATAGGCAGCAAGAACAGTTGTTCTATCAAGGTGCTAGAACATGATTCATAAACATACTACCATACAATTAAGATGCTTTGTTTAAAATCTCTAACTCTATTAATAAAAGAATCATTTTCAATAGGATTTTTGAAGAAACATATTGTAATCTTTAAGTTTATAATAGACTTGTTCACTACTGAAACAAAAATGGAAGAAGTATCAAATCCTTCCACCAAAATATTGTAGAGCAAAAATTTCTGTTTTTTCAAGATACACATACATTTATTTGTTTAATAAAACAACTGAAAGAGTGGAAAGAAAGATAATCAGACTTTGGTATCAATGAGATGTCAAATGAATGTGTATGATTAAGTGAATGAATGAATTTAAAAAGACTATTGGTTTGGTTTTCAGACAGTTTTTGGACCTATTATTTTAGAATCTCAGTAAAATACTTGGAAGTTCACGTGGCGATAACGTGGATAGGGATATGTATGAAAGTGAAAGTGAAAGTGAAGTTGCTTAGTCGTGTCCGACTCTTTGCGACCCCATGGACTGTAGCCCACCAGGCTCCTCCCTCCATGGGATTCTCCAAGCAAGAGTACTGGAGTGGGTTGCCATTGCCTTCTCCAGGGGATCTTCCCGACCCAGGGATCGAACCCAGGTCTCCCGCATTCCAGGCAGACGCTTTAACCTCTGAGCCACCAGTGAAGCCTGGGGATATGTATAGTGATCAACAAAAAACAATGAAAGAACACAACTGTGAGATGAGCTATGTCAAATTATCATTAAAGACAACAACAAGACAACCTTTCTCTAAGGCCGCTGTGTTGGACTCAGCCACCAGTGAAGAAACTGACTTTCAAAGATGGGGAGGTTCTTAACCATAGATTCCCACTTTAAATAGTATGTAAATGATGAAATCTCAGTTTCAAATATCCCTATGATTCACAGTAGTTGCCCATGCCCCATCCATAGTCCACGCCCCACCCTGCCTATGTTCCAAGAGTTCATTTACCTCATAGGCGTCTTTGATGTTCAAGGGCTCACCAAAAGCAGCCACGTGTCCCACGATGCCTTTGTTCCACTCTAAGCGGATGCAGTTATTTGAAGCTTCTTCCAGTGTTGAACCTTCCGCAACATCAAAGAGGCGGCTGATAAGAAACTTGTCGTTGGAGCTGTCCTCACAGACGAGGAATAAGGAGTAGCGGTCGGCGGAGATGAGTCCATGGATGTGCAAGAAAATTTTGTGACATAAGGCTGTGACATCCAAGTGACTAGAAATATCTTTCACTAATTCCAAGAGTCTCGAGCACTGGTCCCCTTCATCATTATCAAACCGTGGGGAGGTTAGAGGCATCTGTTCCTTCTTGTCTGAGTCAGAGAGGAAGCTCACAGTTCCCTCAGAATCCTTGATAACGATGGGTCTAAGCGGCCGATCAAATTCGGAGGCAGAGATCTTCCTGGTCGGTGTTCCAGGGACACTGCTCTCTGCACGGGGACTTGGCTGCAAGGGGCAAGAGCAGGATTCCGTGTGGCCTTTGATTCCTTCCTTGCACACAGGGATGGTGTGGACTCTCTCAGCAAACCATGCATTGACCATTTCTCTGCAGAAAAGAACATGTAGGTACATCAAATATTTGAGGAAGACAGGAGTGGATAAATAAGATGTGGTGCATATACACAATGGAATACTACTCAGCCATAAAAAAGGATGGATACAGGGTCACTTGCAGAGACGTGGATGGACTTATTGTCTGTCATACATAATGAAGTAAGTCAGAAAGAGACAAACAGATGTCCTACATTAAGACATATATATGGAATCGAGAAAAATGGTACTGATGGACCTATCTGCAGGGCAGGAACAGAGATGCAAATGTAGAAAGTGGACAGGTGGACGTGCAGAGGGTGAGCTGGGAGACTGGGACTGAGGAATGTGCCCGGCCGCGTGGAGAACAGACAGGTGCTGGGAACTTACTGCACAGCACAGGGAGTTCAGCTTGGTGCTCTGTGGTGACCTAGAAGGGGCAAGGGGGGTGGGGTGGGGCGGGATAAGGGAGGAGGTCCAAGAGAGAGGGGATATGTGTGTACACATAACTGATTCTCTTCATCATTGAGCAGAAATTAACACACCACCATAAAGCAACTATACCTCAATAAAAACAAAACAGAGTGAGTGTGTGTGTGTGTGTGTGTGTGTGTGTGTGTGTGTGTGAGTGTGGCGTGCCTGCTCGGTCATGGCTGACTCTTTGCTATCCCATGGACGGTAGCCTGCCAGGCTCCTCTGCCCATATACTTTTCCAGGCAAGAACACTGGACTGGGTTGCCATTTTCTACTCCAGAGGATCTTCCAACCCAGGGATCGAACCAACATCTCTTTTGTCTCCTGCATTGGCGGGCAGGTTCTTTACCACTGTGCCCCCTGGAAAGCTCCCTCCTTAAATACTGCTACCCCTGAAAACTTCTAAAATCCTCTCATGGTTAACTGATATAGTAACCATTTGTCATAGAAAATGAAAACATAACGGTCTATTTAAGACAGTTTATTTTGAAAAACTGAAAACAATTGTTTCAGGGAACATTTTAATAAAAGATTGGCTCCTATATACATATATTTTCAGATATCTGATTTATAATGCATCAAGTGTCAAGTTGGTACCTCTCAAAATCAGTTTGAATTAAAGTAAAAGCCACTAAATTTGATGACAGTTTTCGGAAAACACAGGCATGGAAATTTGCTATTTAAAACACACAACTTATTCTGAAATTAAATATTTTAAAATTTTTTAAAAAATTATCTGAATTTGGCTAGGTAACATGCTTAATTTTAGACAGTTTTTATCTATACCACTATATATAGATTAGATTTAGGAAAGGAAATAGAAAACAGAAACAATTTGATCTCGTATGTAGAAGAAAGATCGTAGACTTCCATTAATAACATCCTAATATTGCATGTCCAATAATCTAGAATAATCTTCTATTTGCTCCTTGTATAAAGGAGGAAAACAAAAAATAGGCAATAACTAGTATAAAAATCCAAGAAAAATTAAATTATTTATGTTGTTCATGTGCCACTCCGTGAAGAAACCTATCTGAGCTAAAGGTTTCATAGTCAGTATTTTTTTTTTAAGCCAAATATATCAGATCATACACATCCGAAAGACTGTTGTTCAGTTCAAATAAATCCTCTTGGGAAGCTGTAATCTGATGCCAATTGATGCCCCCATTACTTTAAACATTCTGGGAACTTTTGAAACTAACTTCTAAAAAAATTCAAAGTCATATAAGAATATTAGTTTTACCTAAAAGCTAGATCTTGTTTTTCACTGAGCCTTGCTTTGAATAAGCAAATAAAACCACAAAAAGCCTAGAGTACCGGCTAACTTAATACATATCGTATGCAGACCTGATTTTTCTCCAAATACAGACCTGATTTTTCTCCAAACTCAAAAATTTATTTTCAGAAGACAATAACTTGCTAGCACTGAGGATATTTAAAAGAACTGGCCTATAAGAGCAATGCAATCTCCATGCAGCAACGGTTTACTGGTTATTTTCATGAAAGAGACAGGATGCAGACACTCTCCAATCCTTCTGGCTGCAGCAGAAATTGATAACACCTCTTCAGAGGGCAAGCAGGCAGAATCTAACAAGTTTTAAAATGCATGTATCCTTTGTTCCAAAGATTTTACACACACGGCAAAAGAAGTATCAGTGTATTTATTTACTGTTTGTTATAGCAAAGATAAGAGCAAACTAATCCCATAAATAGAAGCCTGGCAAAATACATCATGGCATGTTTATAAATGGAACACTGCCTGTGCTAAGGTGCTTCATGTCCAACTCTGTAACACTATGGGCTGTAGCCCACCAGGCTTCTCTGTCCTTGGGATTCTCCAGGCAAGAATACCGGAGTGGGCTGTCACTCCCTCCTCCAGGGGATCTTTCCAACCCAGGGATCGAACCCGCATCTCTTACATCTCCTGCACTGGCAGGCAGGTTCTTTACCACTAGCGCCACCTGGGAAGCAAAAATTGAATACAAGGTACTGATATGAATAATCACCACAATCTATTAAGTGAAAAAAGAAGATCCAGAAGGAGGAGAGAAGAGTTAATCATTTTTCTGGGTCTCCACTAAGTCTTTCACTTATAGAATGTTCCCTGAATTATTTTATTTTGAACAATAATCTATTGTTTGGTAAATATATATTACCCGGAATTGACACCAATCTAGAATGAAATGGGTAAAAAAAAAATATAACATAGATATTATCAGGATTATCTCATAATTCCAAGTGTTAGATACATTTTAAAGCTCTCTTTGGCAAAACTAATACAATTATGTAAAATTTAAAAATAAAATAAAATAAAAAAAGTACTTACTATAGTACTCCAGTATATACCTACAGCACAGAATTTTTTAATGTAATTGCCAAATATTTTATAAATGCATACTGTGGCTTGGGACAAAATTTCTAGTCATAAGAATATACTCTGGTAACAGTGTATCTCAAAAACTTCTAGTTCTATAGAAATGAGGGGGACATACTTTGGGAAATGTTTATGTAACCTCCAAAATCACAAAGAAAGACTGTGCCAAAGACACTGACGTCAGGTATGTATGTGAGAAATGTACAGGAAGCATTTGAATTAAATGTTTTGTAAAACATGAAACAGGAACACAGCAATATGTTTAAGCTAATCTAGTTTATGTGATTAAAAAATATGTACATGTAACTTAAAAACTTCTCAAATCAACATAAAAACAGGTATTTTAACTATGTCAGCTACGAACCTGAAACACAGCCTCAACTTATTTCTTATCTTCTCACTGAAAAATAATGATCAACATTTTAATCATACCACCTACTTGACAACATCTAAACAGACACCTTAAAGTGGTGAAATCACGATTCCTAACGCCCCACCCTTCATCTGGCTCCAATCTCACTCCCTGTCCATCTTCTTCATATCAATAAATAGCACCATCCCCAGTTACTCAACTGCACATCTAGGAATTACTCTGAATTTGTTTCCTTCAACTCACATCCAATCTAGCAACCAAGTCCTGTCCAGCTGACTTCCAAAACCCTATAGTCCAATCTGCTGATTTCTATCTTCCCTGGTTCAAGCTGCATCATCTCTCATCTTGGACTATGGCCACAGCCCCTTAACTGGACTCTCTGAAATCATAGTAGCCTCCTTCAACCCATTCTCCCCATGGCAGCTAGAGCAATCCTTGAAAAAGTAAGCCTTAACATCTTAACCATCTTACTGGGCTTCTCACTGAATTGAGAATAAAACCTAAACTCTTCCAATCCCCGACCACAGTCCCTCCTGTCCACACAGGCCTCCCTGATGCTCCTCAAGCACATCACACTTTGACTGCCCCCAGGCTGGAACGCTCTCCTCACCTGCATCTGGCAGGTCAAAGCTCCCTCCTCACCTGCACAGACAGGTCTTCCCTGCTCACTCCACCTCTCAAGGGACCCCAACACATTATGTTCCTCCCGACATGATCTGAATTCTTGTTGTTGCTCTTCAGTCGCCCAGTTGTGGGCGACCCCATGGACTGCAGCATGCCAGGCCTCCCTATCCCCCGCCATCTCCCAGAGCTTGCCCAAGTTCACGTCCATTGCATCCGTGATGCCGTCCAGCCATCTCATCCTCTGATGCCCTTGTCTCCTTCTGCCATCGATCTTTCCCAGCATCAGGAACTTTTCCAATGAGTCGTCCGTTTGCATCGGGTAACCAAAATATTGGGAGCTTCAGCCTCCCAATATTCAAGGTTGATCTCCCTTAAGACTGACTGGTTTGATCTCCTTGCAGTCCAAGGGACTTTCAGGAGTCGTCTCCAGCATCACAGTTCGAAGACATCAATTCTTTGGCATTCTGCCTTTTTTACAGTCCAGCTCTCACAACTGTACATGACCAATGGGGAAGACCATAGCCTTGACTATACAGACCTTTGTTGGCAGAGTAATGTCTCTGCTTTTCAACACACTGTCTAGGTTTCTCACAGCTTTCCTGCCAAGAAGCCATCGTTTTCTGATTTCATGGCTGCAGTCATGGTCTGCAGTGATTTTGGAGGCCAAGAAGAGGAAATCTGCCACTACTTCTAACTTTCCCCCTTCTATTTGCCATGCAGTAATGGGGCCAGGTGCCATGATCTTAGCTTTTTGTTTTTTTATATATTTAGTCTTAAGCCGGTTCTTTCACTCTCCTCCTTCACCCTCATCAAGAGGCTCTTTAGTTCCTCTTCACTTTCTGCCATTAAGAGTGGTAATGAATTCTTACTATCATCTATTTTTTCTTGTTTATTAACCTGTTGGTTTACTGTCTGTTTCTTCCAAGGAGATGTAAATTTCATAATCATCTGTCTTGTTAACAACTGCCTTCCTGTACTTAGAAAATGTCTGTCACATATTAATACTATGTCCCTGATAAATATCTGAGTGAAGTGAATGAATAAATAAATAAATGAAGCCTCCTAAACTAACTGCATTAAAAAGGACAACAGTCTTTTGAAAATTTGAATGCTTAGAAAATCAACATTATGTTTTAGCTATTAATGGTCACCACTCCTTGGATGTAAGCCTCATAACTGATCGTGGCTACTCTACCTTCATGTATCCTGTAGGGCCTGTTTTACATCTTAAATACAGCCAGTGCCCCCACATTCTTTATTAGATACTTTGCATTATTATGTTTAATTTGTCTCACAGGTGTTGTATTTCTAGATACTTTCTTGGAGAAATGAACTCAGTATTAAATGACACAGGAAAGGTAGATCTGGTATATTCAGTCATTCAACCAACAATTTTTATTAACCACCAGTCATGGGAGGAAATGTTTTCTTAAGACCACATTATTGATTATCTGAGTCCCTGTAGATATATATGCCTGTGGAGGAAAATATAAGTTATCATAACATCAAAACAATTACTTATAAGCCAGCCATAAATAATATTAAATCATCGCTTACACCTCTCTCCTTTCAGGCATCCCTTGACGTTTTGCAGAGCATGACCTACATGGCTATGTGAAGTGAGCCTTCTTTCCTAAGACTAGTATTGATCAACTCCTGTTCTTTAACACTTAAAGCTCTACAAATACAAATCACTTGCAGATTGAAATGTAAACTTACATAAGATATAGAATTTCTAGAAGTAGAACAAAGTGATGTTGGAGACTATTCTAATATTACATAAAGCCACTGATAATTAAAGGGTAAGCCCAATTAAAAACCAGCTAACAAAATCAACAAGGATCATTAACATAACAAATACCTGAAAAGAGAATTCTGTTCAAATAAGTGGATTGTAGATTAAGAAAGGCTGCTGGAAAAACGGAAGATCTTTAAATGTTAATTTTAAAAAACTGTATTTGGGAAAAAAAAACTCTATGATTTTGTTCCAAATGTCAAACAAGTAAAGTTATTTGCCAGAAACTGTCTATTTTACAAATTAGCTTGGAGTTTCCATTATAATTTAAATTTTATTAGATCTAAAATAAATTTACTTTCATAACCTGTGGTTCCATTTTTCAAAGTAAAGTTCCAATCAAAACCTTTTCACTGATACTTCTTCATTTTAACTGGATTCACTTTAAGTGTCCTTTGCTCTAGACTGTAATTTTCTCATGAAGTTCCTTGTGCACGCCAGGCACTGCGCTGCCACCAGGGATACAGGAGTGAGCAGGCCCAGACCTCTCCTCCCAAACTGAGACTTATAGTGTGTCCAGAAGTTGCTTTAAACACATACTGAATTTTGCTGTCATACGAAGTTATATGTCATTGCTTAGCTGCTAAAATCATCTTTGACTCTTTGAGACTCCATGGACTATAACCCGCCAGGCTCTTCTCTCCATGGGATTTTTCAGGCAAGAGTACTGAAGTGGGTTTTGCATATAAATGAATAAAGATGGAAAGATGAACATGTCAAATATGAGGGTAAATATACCAGATGGGATTTAAGAAACCTGATTGATAGCTCTGACTGGGGCAAATCACTTCTATGGCTTGAGACAGGATCTCTACTGTCCCTTCTTTCTCTTCCTTGAGTCTATGAGATTTTGAAAAGTATGTCTATCAGAGATACTGGAAGAAAAAAGCACCATTTTATTTAAACCTGGTGAGGCAGGTATTACCAATCCTACTTTCTAAATGGCTGAACCAAACACACTCTGCTATCTGGTAGCAAAACTAGGAATCAAATCTAGGTTTCCTATTCCAAGTCTTACAACCTATAAGAATATACAAGTTCCCAGAACATCAATGTTTGTCATGAAGAAGACACTTCATAACATCCAGATGCAGTAGAAAGAGTAAAAAATTAAATTTAAATATATGTGGTATAGAAAGAACACACTCGCTTGTAACAGCACATCCTAGAACTTAATTCTTTGCATCCAGACCACAAAACGATGGCACACTAAATCTCTGACGTAAAAACACTGTGTCAAGGGACTCAGAACAAAAACTCTGAAGGACAGTGTCTGACTGAATCTCAGGCCTGTTTCTCTGAAAACAGGTCAGGGTCTATAAACCTATAATGATGCACTGAAGAGAATGCATAGTAAATGTGTTCAAGATAAGAGTAATTCTCAGGGTTGCATTGCTGTTGTTGTTCACTCATTAAGTTCATGACCGACTCTTTGCGACCCCGTGCACCGCAGCACACCAGGCTCCTCTGTCCTCCCTATCCCTGAGTTTGCTCAAATTCACATCCATTGAGTTGGTGATGCCATCTAATCATCTCAGCCTCTACTTCCCCCTTCTCCTCCTGTTCTCAATCTTTCCAGCATCAGGGTCTTTTTCAATGAGTCAACTCTTCGCATCAGGTGGCCAAGGTACTGGAGCTTCAACTTCAGCAGCATCCCTTCCGATGAATATTCAGGGTTGATTTCCTAACAGTTGATTAGTTTGATCTTCCTGCAGTCCAGGAGACTCTAAAAAGTCTTCTCCAGTACCACAATTCAAAAGCATCAATTCTTCAGTGCTCAACCTTTTTACGGTCCAACTCTCACATCTGCACATGACTACTGGAAAAACCATAGCTTTGACTATATGGACCTTTGTCTCTGCTTTTTAATATGCCATCTAGGTTCAAAGGAGCAAGTGTCTTTTAATTTCATGGCTGCAGTCACTATCCACTGTGATTTTGAAAGACTTAGCAAATAAAAATACTGGATACAAATTAAAACTGAGTTTCAGATAAATAATGAATACAGTTTGAACATAAACAGTATCTAAAATTCAAATTATACTGAATTTATTTCAAATGACCATAATAGTCATTTGATATTCTGTTTTTCCCAACTGAAATTGTTGGTAGATAGACATCAAAGAAAAGGTAGGTCTGTGTAGCACATCAATGAGCTCTGTGCTATCAAATAACTGTATCACTGAAGGAGCACAAAGGATCCTGTGTATTATGGTAACTGAACTTTTGAAAGCTCTTAGATTAATAATTTGTGGCATAAAATTCTTCCTTACATCAAGCCTTTTCATTTTACTGTCCAAATCATACCATATATTTAGTAGAGAAAAAACAAACTGCAATCTACTTATATAAGGGAGGCTGACACATTGCTAAAAATTCTTGGGAAGCACTGAGAGGCTATGTTTTTAGTCATAAATCCCAAATTCCAATCTATACTTTAGCATTTGTTACCAATGGAATTTGTAACCAATAGCAAACAATTTTCTTCTTCTGAGTTTCAATTTCATCCTGTATCCAGTAGGGGAAGTACTGCCTGTTCTAACTTCTTCCTGATGTGTAAGGTGGTGACTATCTTCAGTTGAGTATAAAGTCAAGAATACTAAACTGGCCATCAGGAGATAATTCTACTGAACAATCATGACTTCTCTGGAGTTCATTTTCTCCTGAATACAAGTTCTTCATTTTAAAAATGGGCAACTCTCTGAATGGGTCAGGAAGACTCCCACAAGTGCTAACATTATCAGCAGACCAATAGGTGGTGATTATTATTAGGTCAGTCAACTCTCGTCATCTCCTTTTGCCCCTCAGCTTCTTCTCTTTCTTCTTCTTTCACTCATCTCATGCGGCTGAAGTTCAAGTCAAATTAGAAAATGCACAAGGAAGCATTTCAAAATCTCTTCCACTTACTTAAGATGCTGCTATCTCCCAGACCCTTTCCAATGGAGCTGCAGGGCTGGCATAAGGGGCAATGGGTGTTTATTTCCTCATGACGTTCAACCAAGAGACTCAGAGAAAGTAAGGGGGAAGAATGGTCATGTTCCTGGTGGCACAGGCCCACAGGCTGAGTGGGTCTGAAATGATTTGGAAACAGCCTGTCTACACACACCCTGACCATCTAGGTCCTTGTCCAAAAAAATATACTGCAGATTGTTATTTATTCTAGAATCCCACTAAGCTTCCCCCTAAAAAGATGAGTCACATCATAACTCTACATAAATTACATCCTAGCTGTCTGAGCAAAAAGAACAAAATGGATGCAAATTCCACAAAGGTATTTTACCCTCTGCTGGAGGTTCTAATAACTTAGAAACCCTACTTTTATGTATAAGCAACTCTTTGTTAACTGCCCTGCAAACAAAAACAGAGCAACCATCTTGAAGTCTTTGAGCTGATTGAACTTTTACAAGGCCGTTAATGAAAGACAACAGGCCCTGGATGCTAAAAATAAAGCCACAGCCAAAAGAAATGCAATAAAAGTTAATGCCAAGAATTTATAATCAATGACAAGATCCTGATGTTTAACATCCCATCCAAATCATACCTTCTCTCCTCACCGAAACCTGTTTTATTATCCTCTAGTGAGTTATTTCCTTCCATATTTTATTACACAAAAAATTTCTTACCTCATAAATGAAATATATTATATGCCTCTTTTAAAATGGGTAAACATTCAGTTTTGTTCTTAAACTTTTACAATATGTCTTACAATAACTGGAGAAATCCTGCATGCGAGCTAACTCACTTCAGTCATGTCCGACTCTTTGGGATCCCATGGATTGTAGCCTGCCAGGGTCCTCTGTCCATGGAATTCTCCAGGCAAGAATACCAGAGTGGGTTACCATTTCCTTCTCCAGGGCATCTTCCTGACCCAGGGATCGAACCTGTGTCTCCTGCATTGGCAGGCAGGTTCTTTACCACTAGCACCACCTGGGAAGTGAGATGCAGAAACCCTAGAGGGTACCAAAATCAGCGCCGGGAGTTATTCCTCTCAGGTAACATAAATATGAATACCATTTGTGATTTCAAACTTGTAACACAAGTTTGCACAGATGCTGCTCACAGCTCACCAAGGGACCCTTTCCCACAAGGCAGGTAAAGAGCAAGTAAAGAAGTAAAGAACCTCAAAAGAGCAAGTAAAGAACCGCCCCCCCCCAAACTGATATTAATTAGATGGCAGGAAATGAAGCCAACTGGAAGCTGATAAAAACTTGCTATGAGTTATCATAATGTGACTTAGATTTTAAATCTCAAATCTTTTAAAGCAATGAATCCAACCAGAAGTTTACTACCTTAATATTCTACTTTACTGAAGACCCTAGCAGCTCAAGAGTCTTGCCCATGCAATGATGATGTAATATAAAAATCAGTGTCAGGAGGAATAATCTTTAGCATATTTTGACTTCATGAGGCTTCCTTAGAGTGTTAATAGCACTGCATCCTTCAAGACAATGTGTCAGTGTGGGTGGAGCGCTCAACAAAACTGAGTTTATGTCTCAAAAGGCCAGGCAGCCAGGCTCCAGCAGCTGCTGCAGGAAAAGGCTGAGCACTGGCATTTCCAGTGTCAGACACTTGGGGTCTTTAATAATATACAGAGGAATGGAATGAATACATTCACTTGTGAATGATCAAAAAACGAACCAGAAGGAAATCTGTGGGGCAGAAAGTCTAGGTGAATTGTCTTTTTTTTTTTTTTTAATCATTGTAATAAAGAGTTTATCTCATCAAAATTACACACGTGGCAGAAATAAAGTGCTATTTCATACTACACATCCCATGTGTTCATATTTTTAAAGAAGATGAAAATTATTCTTAAAATTAGAGTCAAGGTAATGATTAAATTTAATGGTAGCAAGCTAATAATATCTGTTTTTACTGTATATTTAAATAGCTTTATTTGTATATCACCTATACTTCATCTCATACTTTTCAAAAATTTTTTAAATTGATTAGTAATATTCACTAAAAACCCTGGAGGAGGAAATGGCAACCCCCTTCAGTATTTTTGCCTGGGAAATCCCATGGACAGAGGATTCTGGTGGGCTGCAGTCCATGGGTCGCAGAGAATCAGACACGGCTGAGCACACAGGCACATTCATTTAAAAAAAAAACCAGAAAGTCACTATATGATGGCACATACTCTGTTAAGGATGAAAACTTTCCCCTTTTGCAATTTCTCATTTTCACTCAATATTACTACCTATCACAGAAAGGAAACGACAGTTTATAATTATTATAACTAATATAATTTTCCATTAATCTAATTAGATCACAGTTTTTTCCAAATGCCTATAATCTAGAAGTATTAAATAGGATATGCAAAACACTGCATAGTGAAATACAAGCTCTCACATGGCACTGCAAATATGATTAGCAAAAGGGACACACACACACAAAGCAGCTCCATCCAATACTAACTATACTTTCTACCAAAGTCGAACTGCTCACTCAGGTTACAAAACGAATCTTAAAAAGACAGGACTACCTTAAAATACATATTCAGTATTCCAGATGCTTTGAAAGGGAAAAATAATTAAAATACCTTGCCTAGGTTTTAAAGAAAATTTCTTGGCATCAAGAAAAGGAAACAATTTACAAAGCAGTGTAAAATTCTAATGTAAACATAATAATTCTCATGAGCTAAAAATATAATTAGATGAAACCTACTTGTAGAGCAACTAGCTTAATGTGTTTTGTACTCTTGCCTAAAATAATGTACCAGAGGAAAAAAATTCTTTGAAAATACTGCACTTAGGGTATCCATAGTCTAATACTAAGAATATAATTGTTAACAGCCTAATACCTACATTTTCAGCCATTCTCTTTTAAGATATCACTAGAGAGTTCCCACTTTTTATGCTTCAAAATCATATATGGAAACAAAACCCACTTGGGCAAGGTCTCTAGGCAGCTCATTTAGTGACGTGCTTGCACATTAAGAGGCACCAGGAGGAACCTCAGCCTCTTCCTGAGTTAAATTTCTCATGATATTAAATCTCTGAGTCTTTCCTTTGCTTCCATTAATACTGACACTGAACTTCAGTAGAGAATGAAGGGCCCCAGGTGGGACAGACTTAGGCTTCAACCGGAGTCGCTTCTAAGATAAGACCTCAGGTGCATTATTTATGCTGTCTATAAAATGGTGATAAGGGTATTAATCCTCATAGGCTTCTTAAGAAAATTAAGAAAAATGACACCTATAAAGTGATCGCACAGAGTCTGGTACTAAGGGTTTAATATATTACAGTTACTGTTTTTAAGTTAATCAAACATTAACTGGAGTATATTTTCAAAGGCAATTAAATTCTTTATAAAAATAAAAAGAATTTATTCATGGATTTTTACAGAATAACTAGATGTTAGCCATTTGTTTTCCAAGCTCCTAGTTTAAAAGCACTAATTTCTCTACAAAAACACTTGTGCAAAACAAAAAAGGTGTTTCAATGCCTGTAGTTTCTCAAATTAGAATAGAAAAAACATGGACTCCTTAGACCAATAACTACTTATGTATGACATAATTTTCTAAATAATACATAAAGAATAAGAGCTGATCATTTGGCTGAGAAAAATCACTGTGAGAGCATAATTTGTTTTTCTATTACTACTCAGAACTTAATCGCTAAAAATAAGTTATAGAATTTGGAGGATGATGTGGTTTCTAAATACTAAAGATATAATAAAACTGTTTAAAAATTGTGATAAAATATACAACTAACTGCCTATGATAAAAACCTTAACAATATTTCATAAAAACCATAATTTTAAACTGGGGAATGGTTTCAATACTTGATAAAAACAATGCTTTAACATTTGCTACAGGAGATTTAGGGATTAAAGTCGGTCCATTTTAGTTCCTACCCAAGGAGGCTTACTTGGGGGAATTCTGTAAGTAGGTTGATACTTGAGCCTCATGGATGTTACCCTCGTGTGGTATAACATTTGGGGAAATTTGCAGGGCACCTCAAATAATACAGAACAAAAAGCTGCAGGCCCTGAGTGATCCATAAAACACAATGCAGGAACACATTTTTAAGGCCACTATTAAAACATCACCCCTTTCTCTTTCTTTCCAGTGCTTTTTCCATCTTCATGTGAATTAACTAATTAAAACTAGAATCAAAAAGAGTGTACTAATTTCCTGTCAAAGGATGGTTGAGAACATATGGAAATGGGCTAAAATCATCTGTAGGAAAAACACACAATAACTCACATAAAATATAACAGATATTTCTCCTGCTCCTGGACCCTAATTTTACAGTTTTAGTTGCCATGTTTGGACACTTTGACCTAGATCCACCACTCTTACTTGGAAAATACTTAAAGAAGGAAACTATTCAAATTTGAGAAGTTGACACTCTGCTCTTCTGGTGAGAATCAAGAATGCTTAGAGATGGAAGAGAATTTTAAACTCATTTATAAATCTCTCTGCCTTGATTTCTCACCACTCCCATCTCACATAAAGCCAAGGTCTATTAACCTGGGCCAGTTACCAAGCTGGGGACACAGACGGGAGGTCTGAACTCCCATTCCAATTCCCTTTCCAGTACCTTACACAGTCTTCAGAAGGTTCTGTTCAAACCATTAATAAAAATTCACTTTAAAAATGAGGACACAAAGTCTATTAAATCCCTATTCTGTTGTTCTAATTTCCATGTATCAGAATAGGGGGATGACTCCCCAAACTTGCAATTATAAGTAAACCACTGATGATTTCCAACGTAAAATAAATTGTAACCTACTGAAAATCACTCTAAAAAAAAGATTTTAAAATATGCATTATTTCCTTTAAATTTCTTAAAAACACCAGAAGTAATGTTATTATTAATATTTTACAGAGAAAGAAAATAAAGTACCTAAAGGTCATATTCTTAAGAAAGATGTAGTTTGGGAGTTGAAGCTTAAATCTGTCTTAGCTGGGCCCTTTAACCATCGTAAACTGAAATAAATTTTAAAGGGCTCAGAACAGTGGTTCCCAACCAAGTACTGGTGCCAGACTTTGGGGGGGGCATTTGGAAATGTGTGTCAAAACAATCGGGGTGCTCCTGACATTTAGTGGCTGGGCCCAGGGATGTTAAACATCCTGCAATATGCTGAGCAGCTTCTCACAACAAAATGTATCACTACCAAAGGCCAAACAGCATCCCCTTTAAGAAGCAATGGTTTATTGTAACGGAAAAGAATCTGAAAAAAAGAACATATATATAAAATATACATACTATACATATATATGAAACTGATACATATATAACTGATCACTCTGCTGAAAACCTGAAACTCCCACAATATTGTAAATCAACTACACTTCAATTAAAAAAGAAGAAAAAAAGCAAGGGTTAATAAGAATAAAAGATTACCATACTATAACAGGGTATTTAATGAAACAGGGGAGATCTGAGACACCTCCAAGTGATTCCTACAATAACCTCTACTCTGATGTTACACTGAGTAATTCCCTTGCTTCTGGCATGGATTAGAAACAAATGCTGCCTAAAGTTATTTAACATTCCCAAGTCTTCTCCAGCTATGAAAACATCTCAGAAGCTTACTGGGACCAAATATAAATAAAATGCATAACCACTTCATATGGTTTTACATTCAAATTTGACCAAGAGTTGGAAGGGACATGTTTTGCAATTTTCCATGCATTCATAATCACATGTATGATAAATGTTCCTTAAAGATGTATCTATTTACATTTAAAAGAAAATCTAATAACCAAAATCTATGCTGTAAATATGTAAGTCAATTTGTTTTGCGGCTTAGACATGGAGAAAAGATTAGACTAGATTGGCATGTCTCAATCTGAAGTATGAGAAGCCCTCAGAGTCTGAAGCAAGTATGTTTTGAAGATCTGTAGTAGGCTCAGATGGTAAAGAACCAGCTTGCAATGCAGGAGACCTGTGTTCATTCCCTGTGTTAGGAAGATCCCCAGGAGGAGGGCACAGCAATCTACTCCAGTATTCTTGCCTGGAGAATCCCATGGACAGAGAAGCCTGGTGGGCTACGTCCACGGGGTCACACAGAGCTGGACACAACTGAGTGACTAACACGCACACACACAGTGTTTCAATGGAAATGCTGCAATTCTGTTTTCACACTCATGACAATAACAACAACCAAGACAGACAAAGATGTACACTTTAAATTACTGGGATGACTACCTTATAACCAACTACTATCCTGCAATTTTAGGAGTCAAGTTTATATTTGTGTTTACAGTCACACTGCAGCCCAGTGGTTCTGGGATAACGAGAAAATAAAAGAGGTAGATTTAATATGCAAATATGCTTTCAAGCCAAGTAAAACCAAAAGCTGGTGTACTGGGCTATAGGCTAAAAGTTTCATGACTGTTCAGAGAGACCCAGTGGGAAAAATGAATCATCACAAGGCAACTGTAGCAAAGGCAAGACGGCCTCACCAGACCCAGCATTATATTGCCATTAGGGCCACATTCACTCCACAAGGATGATTTAATGAGTATTGTCAATTTGCATCTGGCTAGAGTTTTATCATTTTATTCATAATTAACTTATACATTTATTTTGGTATTGCAGTTGCACAAATGCTATAGCTATGATTAAATTATACCTACTCTTAAGAATTCCACATTTAACTAGCATTAAAATAAGAGAAAGTCAATATTAGGTACGGCAGATAGCTGGAACTTCTGGGTGCACTCACATCACTTTCGTTTGGGAACGTCTCCTCCCCCATTGACACATCCCACTATGGGTTACCTGCCCCAACGAAGGAAGGAGACAAACCTATTCTTCCAGAAATAAAGGTTAGTCCAGAGCAGGCAAATTATGCAGGTAAGGCCAAAATAATTCTGAGAGGACTGACATGGATAAGAAGGTATTTCTCAAACATCAAAAGTTTAAGACCCACATAAACTTGCCAAGAAAAATGTTCCAGCACATGAAGAAAGCCTGCTGGATACTAAAACCAATATAACATAGCATCAAAAGGATGGCTGGACAAATGGATGGATGGTGGGATGAATGGATGGTGAGATGGATGGAGGGAAGAAAGGGGGAAAGACAGATTGATTAGATATTTATACAGGCCAAAAAAAAAAAAAAGAATACTGACAAGATGATGTCATCACACTGAATTTCACATCCAAACCAATCCCCAGGAATGTCAATTTTGTATGAGTTCAACATGAATTTCTGTCATTTGTGACTGAAAGTTTTTTAACTAAAATAATGCAGGTCAATAAGAATGTCTTTCTTTAACAGGGGAAGGTTACTTAAATTTGAGAAACACTGAATTACATGATCTCCAGCTCTATAAAGTTCAAAGATCCTGTGTGTGTTTTAAATATTTCACCAGCTTAAAAAAAAATCAGGAGCTTTTCTTATAACCTCAGCACGCTTATTCAACAGTAAGTAGAAGTGATTACTTTTTTCATGATTATTACCAGCGATATTATATCAGATAGGAGACTTCTCTCTCAAGTTTAGATGTAATAAAATTATTCCGAAAAGACAGTTTGAAAAAGTTAATCTTACTTTATGATTCAGAATCAAGGAAACAGTTTCAAAGAACACAGAAGCTAACAATGGCACCTAAGACTTTAAAAAGCAAGTTCACTACAAACTACAAATGGGGCATATATATACACACACATACACACACACATCTATATATATATTGAGTTGGAAAAGTTTGCTTTTTTCCATAACATCTTCGGAAAAAAACAGAGGAAACTTCCTGTCCTACCCAATAAAAGGCTTTTAGAAGCTTTTACGAATATTTATCAGAATGATTCTTATAAACTTAACACTCAGTTTGCTTTACCTGCCTGATATTTAGTTGGCAATACATATAAATTCCTGCCAGTTAGAGAAAATGAATAAAGCACTCACAGCATGAAAAAAAAAAAAAGATTCAAAATAAAATGAGAATACCAAGTCAGTAAGTAAGATTACAGAGCTAAGTATCAAGTGAATGACTCATATGGAAAAGTTTCTTCAGTTTTTCTTCTTAGGTTGCAATTCACAGGTACTTTTTTTTTTTTAACTGAACCTGATTTAACAGAAATTTCCAAGACCACATCAATCAGCCACATCAATTGGTCAACTAAATCTGTATCTGTCCAGCTAAACTAATCTCATAGGAAGTCCTGCACAGTCAGTAGCTACTCTGCATTCAAAATTCATTTTTCAACCCTTCACTATCAATCAACTCAGTGATTTATTTAATTACTCTGCTGCTGCTGCTAAGTCGCTTCAGTCGTGTCCGACTCTGTGCGACCCCATAGACGGCAGCCCACCAGGCTCCCCCATCCCTGGGATTCTCCAGGCAAGAACACTGGAGTGGGTTGCCATTTCCTTCTCCAATGCATGAAAGTGAAAAGTGAAAGTGAAGTCACTCAGTCGTGTCCGACTCCTAGCGACCCCATGGACTGCAGCCCACCAGGCTCCTCTGTCCATGGGATTTTCCAGGCAAGAGTACTGGAGTGGGGTGCCATCGCCTTCTCCGCAGTCCTTAACCAAAGGCTTTTATCCTAAGAAGCGCCTTTATCCTACACTTAGCCCTGAAAACAAAGAAAGAAAACAACTCAATACAACAGTTACAGGTTTACCAAACTGTTAGTTTGAAAAATATTTGGGGGACAAACTAATAAACACCACGCAGTTTTTCCCCAGCCATTTTAAGTATGAAAGAGCTTTCTCCCAACCGTTATTAAAATGTACTATGAAGTTCAAGCAGTTTAAAGTTAAATCATGTCTTCAAATCTAGAGGAAGCGAAGCATCTTGGTAAGACATACTCTCTGTAATCAGGTAAGGGTGAAGGTACAAACTCTACCCATACAACTTGAAAACACCTTCAAATATTTTTAAAGAAATGATATCAGAGACAAGACTCAAGTCATTGCTTCAGGTGGAACTATCTAAATAGGAAATTCTGTTGCACGACATAATCAAAACGCTAAAAGTTGCTCATCTTCAGGGACTGAAGATGACTTCATGAAAATATTAGCAATTTCTATAGATCTTTAGATCACAAAGATAAGTCCTTTAGGACTTCCCTGGTGGCTCAGACGGTAAAGCGTCTGTCTACAATGCAGGAGACCCGGGTTTCATCCCTGGGTCAGGAAGATGCCCTGGAGAAGGAAATGGCAATCCACTCCAGTACTACTGCCTAGAAAATCCTATGGACAGAGGAGCCTGGTAGGTTACAGTCCATGGGATCGCAAAGAGTCGGACTTCATTGAGCGACTTCACTTTCACTTTAGATCACAAACTGAAAAAAAAGTTAATGAAATGCATTACAAGCCTACGTATTATATTAATATTAAACAAATATATTTATTTTGAGATATTTATGACTAACTGCCACTGCATTGGGTTCTACCACAGTTTTAGGAATCTTGTATTGGGGGCTTTAAAAATGGAACTAAATAGAAAACCTTGAGAACATTAGTGACAGAACAGCGATGAGAAGCATCATTTCAGGGGCTCCTGCAGATTCTTCCAGATTCAATCACATCCAAATTCAATCCACATGAGAACTTTTAGGGCACTAAAAAGTGCCTTAGAGCTGGCTATAAGGACCCTGGTTATAAGCAATACAAGGATAAAAGGACATTATCACACCAGAATTACCATAATAAAAATATTAGAAATAATATCAAAGCCCGACTAAGTCAATACCCACAGGATTTTATTGTCTTCAACCTTAATGACTACTTAACAAAAAATGTTTAACAAAATGTTTGTCTGAAAATTGTGAAAAGGTTATATTCCTATATGATATAGAAATAATCATTTTAAAGAGTGAATAGCAATATTTATTTTACACCCATCATCTGACTTTAAGAAAAATATTTTGCAAATAATAATTACAGTTTCAAGAGATGAAAAAATAATATTAAAAACAAACAAACAAGAAAGAATCCTAAACAGTGAACCTGGAACACCAACTGATTCACCACAGCTTTGCAGCGTTAAATAAAGTCTATCATAGAAAACTGTATGGGAGTGTAAAACTGCTGTTTATGGACTTTGATCCAAGAAGTCATAAAAAGTTGCCCTCATTTAATATCTCCTATTTCCAGTATGTGCCAAATAGTCTGCTTTTGCCTAGTACAAAACAAAGTAATAGTCAATCATATTACCTCCTCAATACTAAATAAGATAAAACACTGCCCACAATCACGGAGCTGGTAAGTAACTATTGAAAGGTAAATTATTCTAATATGCTGTCAAGAATAACAACAGCTGTTAAAGTGGCATTAGCACCAGAAAGGCTTCATCTGCAAAGGCGGGAGCACGTAAGCCCTTAATGAACACGGTATCTCAAACCTGTAGGACTGCAAAGTTTTCTACAACAGCAAGGGTGGGAGTTTTCCATAGGTTTTAGTTTCTAGTCACAAACTAATTTTTATGCCAATAGATTATGTTGTAAATTGTTCAACTGACGCTCTCAAATCCACTTAACCAGGTTTTGATTGCTAAAAACCATTTATTTGTGTGCTGCACGCTCTGGCTTTTAAGTAGGTGTTTAGCTCTGTATTGAAAGATAATTATAGAAAACAATGCAATATAGCAGCAATAATTGCTTTCCAGGTCAATCAAAATTCACAGGTGTTTAAACGAGACTTTAGGAGTGCCAGAACCTTCCTTCTATTCAATGACTACTATTGGGTGCAGACCATTCAGTCTGGGAAGAGAACAGAGACGCATCCATAAATGTCAAACAATTAAATCAAATAAGGAGGAAACAGTTCTACCAATAAGCCTGTCTACAGATGCAGATGGCCAATCTAAGTAAATCCAAATTTATTTTAAATAAACATGCAAACTGCCCCTACAAAACTATTCTATTTCACAAGTTTCCTGAATTACAACAGTATTCATTTTATACATAAAAAATTTGAGAAAGAGGGGGAGCAAAGTAACACGAGCTTCTTGTTAAACACACACACACACACACACACACACACAGAACTTAGCTGTAAAGTTAGTGTCTGTAATAAGATTTTACCACAACCGTGTGAATCACACGCTGTTTAGCAGGTTGGCATTTTTATGTCCAACCTCTCATTCTTAAAATTTTAAGTCTCCAGTTAACGCTATCAAATATAAGCCCAAACTGGAATATTGTTTCTAGAAAAAATTACGGCTACACACAAGACTCAGATTATATTCTTCACACTGACAACTTTCAGCACTTTATAATTCCTAAAACTGAGGGCCTGCACTATTCTTGAATATCTTCACTTTCGTTTTCCAACTTCTACTCAACATAAACTCTTCTCTCAAGATTATACACACACACACACACACACACACACATCACAGAAAGTGTTCAGCCTACTCTCAACATCAACTGTAATATAAAAACTCCAGATGATCTAAATTTTACACTAAGTAGTCTAATTTTGAGAACTGAGATTTTAATCCTCTGCTACTTTGGAGGAAAAAAAATGTGAAAAGAAATGTAACTTAACTCATTTATTAGGAAAAAAATATTACTCTTCAAGTTTTGGCAGATTCTCAAAGTGAAGTGTTCTTATGTATGAGTTAAAAGCTACGGCCAAACACCCCCAAGTTTGTGTTTTTAAAGGGAGAGGAGAGAAAACAAATAAAAGGATATCAACGCTGAATTTTAAATAAATACTTTCGTTCGTTCTTAATAATATGCCTAAGGCACATCTCTAAAGAACATCCCCCCACACACTTAAAAGATCAGCCCAGTTCTCCGGTCCAGTCTCTTATGCGCTGTAATTCATTAAGGGTGGAAGTGTGCAAACGGTGAAAGGAATCCGGGGACAGACGGCCTCGGAGGAGGCGACCTCTAGAAACTGTTGGCCTCCAGCAATGGATCATTCCAGGCCTAGACGGTCTTGGTGCTCACCCCAAACGCGCAGAAAAGTGCCCTTCGGAAAGAAACCACTTTTATTCAGGGTTTATCCTCTGGTCACTCCAGATTAAATACTGTGATAGAAGACGAAAGCGACGGAGAAGAGGATTTTAAAAGGAAGGCGGAGTAATTAAACAGAAGAGATAAGGTTTGTCCCAAAACCTTCGCCCCTGTTAAAAACCCCCAAAGTCATCAAACCGATAGCAACCCTGAACGTTCGCTGGGAGAAACGGGAGTTAAAAAGACTCAACTAAGATTTCAAAAATATTACATCTGCAGGAATGTAAAGGAAGACAAAAATGTCAAAGAACGCATTTTCAATAAAGCATCTCCCAGCCAGTGTGACCCGGGTGCCACCACCCAGCACAGCACCCGGCCCCACCGCGCCCCCCGGGGAGAAGTGGGAAAGACAGGGGCAGTGCTGAACGAAGTACCTTGTTTTGTCTCCAAAAGGCAACATAGCAAACGTGGGAAGTTGGAGGTGCACACCAGGCGGCCTCGGCGGACCCTGGACTGCAGGAGGCGTCGGGGGCGATGACTCGCCCAGGTGAAGCGGGTCGCTCGAAGCCGGCTTCCCTACGGTCCCTGCCGTCGCGCCGCCGCCCACCGCCGCCCGCTCGCCCCGCGCCGCGCCGCCCCCTGGCGGGGAGCGCCAGGCCGGACCGCGGCCGTGCGCCGGCGGGTGGGAGCCCGGCGGCCAGCCCCTGCCGGCTCCTCCACCATCACCGCCCCGCGCGCGCCTCCCTCCCGCCCGAGGCGGCCAGCTCCGGCTGCCCGAAGGCCGCTGCCCCGAGCCGGCGACGGCGAAGTCCGGGCCCCTTCTCCAAAGGAGTGCGCCTGGGAGTCAGCCGGAGTCCGCGCGCAGCAGCCTCGCCCTCGCTGCGGCTTCGCATCAACTCTCCGGCTTCCGGGCACCCGCCCGCCTCCCACTCTTCGTTCCACCCTCCTAGCCCCTCGGCTTCAGCCTGGATGCCTCTCCAATTCTCCCGCGGGCGTTTCCCACGCGCGCCTCGACTGTCCGCTGCGCAGCCTCCTCCCCAAGCACAGGCTCCCTTCTCCCCACCCTCCGCAGCAGCCGCCCCGGCGCTTGGCCCCGGACCAGGAAGATTGGCCTCCGGGGTCGCCTCGGGCCGCGCGGGACCTGCCACCCCCCGGGGTCAGCTCTCCGCCGTCCTTTGTGTGCGCGCCGCCAGCCCCTCCGCGGAGCGCCTTCCACGCCGCCGCCTTGCGCGCCAACGCGAAGGAAAGGAAGAGCGCGGGACAACCAGGGGACTGGAAGGGGGGCAAAAGACGACAGCACTCACTCTGGGAAGGTTCCGGCATGGTGCTGCCTTTGGGCTGCTTCTAGGTCTCGTCCCTACCCCGGCTTCCCCGCCCCGCCAGGGCCGAGGCAAAGGGGGACGGGGGAGGAGCGGAGCCACGGGGACCGCGTTGGAAATGGTGCTTCCGGAGCTGCAGGGAAGGGGGTCAAACACTGTTTTGGTTTCGCTAAGGAGATTTAGGGGAACCAGGAGGCTAGAGTAAGGCCCGTGAGAGCAAATATATGGAAATAATCTTGCTCCCAGGGAATACCAGGTCTGCCGGCGTGTGGAGGGGGTGGGGGTGGGGGTTCGGCACATACGTTTTTGTATTTGAACTTTTGTGAGCAAGTTGGATCGGATCCGACGCTTGGGTTTTTCGACTGCACTCGCCTTAAAAGTCGAGGTCTCTACACCGTAAGATCATGGCCCAACTTTAAAAGCAAAGGGCCTGAGAGTGGAGACTGTTTAATGCTTAAAGAAGGGGAAAATTCAATAGAGGAGAGAGATAAACCCCAGGTCACGCTCCATGCCCCGGCCGGGGCTTCCGCGGCTCCTCTTCTTACCTGGTGCCTTTCCTAACAAAGTAAGAGAAGGTAAAGTCCCAGTGATCGTCCAGCCACGCTTCGACCGAGTCCTGGTCCCATTGCCGTTGCGGCCGCGCGGAGCCGGGGCCGGCCCTCTCCATGATCAGCGCGGCGTGTCTCTGTGGTCAGCTGGTGCTGGTTTTCCACTCCAGCTGGGGTCCCTCCCTCGGAGGAGCAGAACTCGCCTCGAGACCCTCCCCCTTCGCCCTGCTTCAGTCGGGCAGGCTTTCGGCGGAGCTGCTCAGTCGCCGGGCCAGCCTCCTGCCGCGCCCCGCCTCTCCAGGTCCTCACCGTTTCCAGGTGCGGCGGGCGGGGGGTGGGGGTGCCGCAGCCCCGAGCCTTCCCCGAGGTCTGTCTGAGACTGGCTCTGGAAGTCTCTCTAGTCTCTAGATTCCGGGGCGGCCGGGGCGGCGACTGGCGAGCTCTCCGGAAGCCTAGTGGCCAGGACTAGAAAGGAGGCCGGACGGCCGCTGGGGTGCGCTGCATGCCAAGCCGGCTCCGGAGGACCGCGCAAAGGTGACGGTGGATGTGTTCGCTGAGCGTCCCTCTCTAGGCAAGGAAAGGTCACGCTGTGGAGACCCAGCCCAAACCCAGAGAGCTGTAGCTGGGGAAATTTTCTCCCGACAATGAGAGGTGCTGGTAGCCCGCGCTCTTTTCCCCGGGCCTGGGAGAACAATGACTGTCCTGCCTCACTTTCCGCCGGATCAGCGCGTGGGTCTGGGAGGAGCTGGGACCCACCTCCCACGAAGCCCTGACGGCGCAAAGGCTCAGGGCGCCCCAGCCAAGGACCACATCTGGGATGACGAGATCTGGGACGTGAGTCACCAAAATAGATTTAACAGTCCTGGTGGGTAACTTCTAACAGAGCCATTCCTGTGATTAACGTTAATAACCATAGTAAGTATAAATTAACTGCCTTCACAAGAAAGGCTTAATTTGCATTAAGCCCCCTTTCCTAACTGAAAAAAGATAAAGGTAAATTGAGATACAATAATCACCATGGTTTGTGTATGAAATCACAAATCTCCATACAAGTAGGTTAACTTGATCTACAGGCAGTCCCCAGGTACCGTGCAGAGCAGCCAGTTAGCCCAGTTTTTAATTCTTCATTTATATTGAACTGGAGTTAAAGTACACATACCACGAAAAATGTATCCATTTAAAAGGGCTCAGTATTCCTACCCTGTTTTGTCGTTATCCTTATCATGCTTTGATAGGGCTTCCCTTGTGGCTCAGCTGGTAAAGAAACTGCCTGTAACTGCGGGAGACCTGGGTTCGATCCCTGATTGGGATATTCCCCTGGAGAAAGGAGAGGCTACCCACTCCAGTGTTCTGGCCTGGAGAATTCCCTGGACTGTATAGTCTGCTGCTGCTGCTAAGTCGCTTCAGTCGTGTCCGACTCTGTGCGACCCCAGAGACGGCTCCGCCGTTCCTGGGATTCTCTAGGCAAGAACACTGGAGTGGGTCGCCATTTCCTTCTCCAATGCATGAAAGTGAAAAGTGAACGTGAAGTCGCTCAGTCGTGTCCCACTCTTCGCGACCCCATGGACTGCAGTCTACCAGGCTCCTCCGCCCATGGGATTTTTCCAGGCAAGAGTACTGGAGTGGGTTGCCTTTGCCTTCTCCGGTGTATAGTCTACGGGGCTGCAAAGAGTCAGACACGACTGAGCGACTTTCACTTCACTTCTATCATGCTTCACAAAAAAGAATTGGGAGTCTTCCCTTGCTTTATTCTCATCCCCATCTCCCTGCAGTTTTAATATGGTATTTTGCAATGACATAATTTTCTTGGCAGAATTAAACTGGAGCTGTGTGTTTCACAACGTGTGAACGACACCATTAGCAGTGATATACCAAAAGTGATTTAGCTGACATACTTTTAACAAACTCCTTTCCAAATATTCTTGGCAAGAATGTAAGACATTACTCACTACATAGAAACACGTAATTAAACAGATAATATGAGAACTTTAAGAAATGTCTTCCAGTCCCCCAGTGCAATGGTTTATACTTCCTTCATTAAATGATTGTCCTTTTGTCATTTCCGTTTCTTTGAAACTTCACTGCTGTATGCCAGTAGCCACAAACCAGTAAAAAGCAAGCCAAGGAGTATGAACTAATACATGATAAGTTATATCAGATTTTAAAATGAGGATGATCTTCTAATTTCTTACTATGATAGTGATTATAGCGCTCATGACCTAAAGACCATCTCCTCAGTGCTCAATTTTTCTCTGTGGAAGGTCATGCATTTCTCCTCTCAGGAGGTCAATTATATTTTAAAATTCTACTTCCAACTAAGGATGGAGTGAATTTTTGGCTTAAAATGCTTGCTTTGGTTGGCTACCATGATTAAATAAACAGGCATTATCCAAATGTCCATTTTCTCTCCCAACCTGAAAGGGTTAAATTATCAGAAACCAGGAAGGCATCTAAAAAAAACTGTGCAAGAAAAACAATCCCTGGACTCTCCCATCAGTGCGTCTCAATTCTGTGTGGTATAGATGTTGGGTGGGGGTTACTGTGAAGGGATGGGATGAGGCATTTCAAACTGTCCTAGTCTCTAGAAAACTCAGAACAGTACCTCTTGTAACTTTAAAGTACTTAAAGTTAAGACTATTTTGAATTGGCCTCACCCTGGCATCTTGTTCTCCGGCTTCTTTTATTCTTTATCCCAGTTTCCTCCATTTTTTTTTTTTTAACATACATTCTTTCTAACTTATTGGTATGGATTGCTCTATGCATATCAAATCTTGTTTTAGAATAAGTTGAAGGATGAGTAAATAATAAACATTACGAGGAAATAACTTGGAAAGTGAGGTAAATGCTACTTAAAACAACAACAACAAAAATGCAATGACCTAACAGACAAGCCCTCCAACCTGTTATATTCTCATTGTACTAGGAAAAAACCCAAATCTCTAACATGGCTTACAAGGTTCTGTATGACTTTTACTCATTTCTGTTGCTAAAGGTTTTGTTCATACAACTAGAAAAAACAAATAAAACCGTGGATGATCAAATTCCTTTTCCAAAAGAGAACACAGATTATAAAAGTCATGACATCTTTCCTGCCTTGTTTTTTTTTTTTTTTTTTCAAATACTACATAGTGTCTTCTTTTTTCTTACAGCAAACATATATTCTAAGCTTGAGAAAATTGAGTAAATATATTAGCACATATAATAGGATCTAGGTCCCTCATTGTTGAAGGGGAAGCCTAGAAGGTACATTGTGATGTTGAAATGGAATTGGAGGTTAAAAATTAAATGTATGTGTGTGTGTGTGTGTGTGTGTGTGTGTGTGTGCATGATGTGGGGAAATCCCACATGACAAGGAAATGCAGGCAGCTTTTAAGAGCTGTGGGTAGCCTGCAGCTGATAGCCTACAAGGAGCTCCAGCCACCAAGAAAATTAATTTTTTGGTATTATAACTGTAAGATTAAGAACTAAAGTGAGCTCAAAAGCAGATATTTCCCCAGTCACGCCTCAAATGAGACCACAACCACAATTCCAGCCAATAAACTGATTGCACCCTTATGAGATGCTAAGCAGTAGACATCTTCATAACCAACATCTTAATAACACTGAGTCCTATATCTATTAATGTATGTATTTATCCATTTACTTCAATCTTTTAAAATTTCTCCCAGCAGTGTCTTGAAGTTTTTAGTGTACATGTCTTACATGTATTTTGTTAAACTTATTTCAATATATATCCCACTGTCACTGAGAAATACTAGAAGCAATGATATTCATGTGTCAGAGTACACTTAGTCCTAGATTTTGGCTTAAAAATATGTTTCTTCACTTTAAAAGAAACCAAGAGTTTTTGTAGAAGATTCCAGGTCTGTGACAGGGAAAGCGCAAAATATACCTGGAAAATATTGTTTTGACAGAATATAAGAAAGACTTAAACATAATGCCAGCATATCAGAACAGAGGACTTCCAAAGTATAATACAAATCTGAAACAATTAGAATATCAAAATACGTATTGATATATATTGACATATACTGATAGTAACAAATTTTAAACCATTGACTAAAATAAGAAACTGTGATTCCATACTGATATAAATAAATAACTAGATAAGCAAATAAACAGAAGAGAAAGGAATGTTCCTTACAATAGAATGTCAACAAAATGAATATAAAAGGAATCATGTAATTACAAAATCATTGAAAATAAGTTGTTAGTCACTCAGCCACCTCCGACTCTTTGCGACCCCATGGACTATAGCCCACCAGGCTCCTCTGTCCATAGAATTCTCCAGGCAAGAATACTGGAGTGGGTAGCCATTCCCTTCTCCAGGCGATCTTCTTGACCTAGGCGTTGAACCTGGGTTTTCTCTATAGCAGACGGATTCTTTTACTGTCTGAGCCACTAGGGAAGCCCAGAAAAATCACTAATGGTCATTAGAATTAACTGATGAGAGTGTGATGATGGGTGGGATATTTACATAGCTTGAAGTATCACCTGGCAGGTTTCTTACTAGTTACCATGGGCAAATAGTATCTTTACAACAAAGAGACTCTAACCAAGTGATTCATTATCACTTCAGATCAGATCAGATCAGATCAGTCGCTCAGTCCTGTCCGACTCTTTGCGACCCCATGAATCGCAGCACGCCAGGCCTCCCTGTCCCTCACCAACTCCTGGAGTTCACCCAGACTCACGTCCATCGAGTCAGTGATGCCATCCAGCCATCTCATCCTCTGTCGTCCCCTTCTCCTCCTGTACCCAATCCCTCCCAGCATCAGAATCTTTTCCAATGAGTCAACTCTTTGCATGAGGTGGCCAAAGTACTGGAGTTTCAGCTTTAGCATCATTCCTTCCAAAGAAATCCCAGGGCTGATCTCCTTCAGAATGGACTGGTTGGATCTCCTTGCAGTCCAAGGGACTCACAAGAGTCTTCTCCAACACCACAGTTCAAAAGCATCAATTCTTCAGCACTCAGCCTTCTTCACAGTCCAACTCTCACATCCGTACATGACCACAGGAAAAACCATAGCCTTGACTAGACGGACCTTTGTTGGCAAAGTAATGTCTCTGCTTTTATTGGGACAAACCAATAGTATACACATTTAGTAGAACATACTGAGAAGGATACAAGATTACATTTATGTCATTACTGTCAAAATTGTGAATCTAATCATGAGGATGAGATTGATTGATTTCCATACAAACATACCTAGATTGAGAGACATTCTGCAAAATAACTAGCCTGCATGCTTCAAAGATTTTAAGGTCAAGAAAGGTAAAGACTGAGCTGTAGTTATCCATTGCTATGGAATGATATTACCACAATATTAGTGGCTTAAAGCAACACACATTCATTATCTCTGTTTCTGTGAATTAGGAGTCTAGGTTGGTTGAGCTGGGCACTCTGCTCAGGGGTGTCTCACAAGGGAATCAAGGTGCTGGCCGGATCTACAGTCTCATCTGAGGCTCAACTGGAGAAGGATCCTCTTCTAAGATTACTCAGACTGTTGGCAGAATTAACTTTCTTGGGATTACAGAACGGAGAAATTCTTTCCCTTGCTGGATGCTGGTTGAAACTTTTACAGGTCACTGGCTGGAGGCCCCTCTCTGGTTCTCAAAGCCACTTTCAGTGCCTTGCCACATGGAGCTTTCCAACGTGGCCACTTGTTTCCTCAGAACCAGCAAGGGAGACAGCCTCCAACAAGAAGGGCAGTTTTTAATAATGTCATCCAAACTGTCACAGACGCATCATCACATGCATACCTTTGCCATATTGTTTGTTGGAAGTGTGGGCAAAAGAACACGTTGCCTGCCGTTTCAGTAAACAGCGAATGTTGCCTGCCATCAAGCCTTCAGCCACTGCAGCTGTCCCAACCGTGTGCCCAGAGCAGAATATAGGACGGAGACACACAGGATACTAGTCTAGATAGTTAAGATGCATATCTAAAAGGACTAATTTCTATGACCCCAGACTCTAGCATCTTCCCATACACAGAAAAGCACTAAAATCATTCATTTCAGATGGCTGTGTGTGTGTATGATTAGCAGTAATATTTTGATGTTTGACAACATGGTTTTTGTTTTGTTTTTCAGCAAAGACTCTTTCATGCTCTGGCTCCTCCCTTATCTCCTTGGAATAGTCCCTCAGAGCTATTTGAGAGGATGCGTCCTAGGCTACGGGCTTCTGTAGTGGCTCTGATGGTAAAGAATCTGCCTGCAAAGCAGAAGACAGGTTCGATCCTTGGGTCAGGAAGATCCCTTGGAGAAGGGAATGACAACCCACTCCAGCATTCTTGCCTGGAGAATTCCAGGAACAGAGGAGCCTGGTGGACTATAGTCCATGGGGTCATAAAGAGTTGGGGACAACTGAGTGACTAACACTTTCACTTTTCATCCTAGCTATAGTCCTTAGTAAGGCCAATGAATAAAATATAATTCTCAACTTTTAGGTTGTACATTTTTTTCTTTAGTAGAAAGAAACAAATTAAGGTTTTGCCCTTGACCATACCAGGGTGTAAATAGAGGATGAAGGGATCATGGAGGCTACCTCAAGAATCCACCTAGAATAATATTATAGAATAAGGTATAGTGATTGGGACATAACATGTGTTCAGTAGCTATTTGTTGGGTCAATTTAAACAGAAATGTGGGCTTTTTAAACAGTATTTGTCAGTTGTTTTTGTTCAGTCATTAAGTCTTTGTGACTGTGGACTGCAGCACACCAGGCTCTTCTGTCCTCCACTCTCTCCCAGACTTTGTTCAAATTCCTGTCCATTGCGTCAGTGATGCTATCTAATCATCTCATCCTCTGCTGCCCCCTTCTCCTTTTGCCTTCAGTCTTTCCCAGCATCAGGGTCTTTTCCAAGGAGTCAGCTTTTTGCATCAGGTTGCCAAAGTATTGGAGCTTCAGCTTCAGCGTCAGTACTTCCATTGAAGATTCAGGACTGATTTCCTTTAGGATTGATTTCCTTGGTTTGATTGGTTTGATTTCCTTGCAGTCCATAGGACTCTCAAGAGTCTTCTCCAGTACCACAATTCAAATGCATCAATTCTTTGGCACTCAGCCTTCTTTATGGTCCAGCTCTCACATCTGTGCATGACTACTGGAAAAAACAGTTTTGACTATACGGACCTTTGTCAGCAAAGTGATGTCTCTGCTTTGTAAAATGTTGTCTAGGTTTGTCATAGCTTTCCTTCCAAGGAGCAAGTGTCTTTTAATTTCACGGCTGCAGTCACTATCCACATGGATTTTGGAGCCCAATAAAATAAAATCGGTCATTGCTTCCACTTTTCCCCTTTTATTTCCCCTTTTATGAAGTGATGGAACTGGATTCCATGGTCTTAGTTTTTTGAATGTTGAGTTTTAAGGCAGCTTTTTCACTCTCCTCTTTCACCATTTTCAAGAGGCTCTTTAGTTCCTCTTCACTTTCTGTCATAAGGGTAGTATCATCTGCATATCTGAAGCTGTTGATACTTCTCCCAGCCATCTTGATTCCAGCTTGTGATTCATCAAGCCTGGCAGTTGTATGATGCTTATTTAACTGCATATAAGTTAAATAAGCAGGGTGACAATATACAGTCTTGTCATACTCGTTTCCTAATTTTGAACCAGTCCATGTCTGGTTCCAACTGTTGCTTCTTGACCTGCATACAAGTTTCTCAGGAGGCAGGTAAGGTGGTCTGGTATTCCCATCTCTTTAGGAATTTTCCACAGTTTTCTGTGATCCACACAGTCAAAGGCTTTGGTGTAGTCAATGAAGCAGAAATACATGTTTTTCCTGGAATTCCCTTGGTTTCTCCATGATGCAATGAATGTTGAGAATTTTATCTCTGGTTCCTCGGCCTTTTCTAAATCCATCTTGTACATTTTGAGATTCTCGATTCATGTACTGCTGAAGCCTAGCTTGAAGGATTTTGAGTATAAGCTTGCTAGCATGTGAGATGAGTGTAATTATATGGTAGTTTGAACATTCTTTGGCATTGCCCTTCTTTTGGAATGGAGAGGCGTTCCATTGGGATTGGAATGAAAACTTATTTTTTCCAGTCCTGTGGCCACTGCTGAGTCTTCAAATTTGTTGAGATATTGAATGCCGCACTTAACAGCCTCATCTTTTAGAATTTTGAAGTGAAGTGAAGTCTCTCAGTCGTGTCCGACACTTGGCGACCCCATGGACCGTAGCCTACCATGCTCCTCCGTCCATGGGATTTTCCAGGCAAGAGTACTGGAGTGTGTTGCCATTTCCTTCTCCAGAGGATCTTCCCAACCCAGAATTGGGAAGATTTAAAATTTTAAATAGCTTTAAATTTTCACTCAACTTTGATACTGCCTATGGCAGTACTTTTGCTTATTGGATATATGTAAATATGTCAGCAACTGATCTTTGGGAAAGGTTTATTTCTTTTAGTCGTCTGTGGAAGTCTTATCACTCGTCACAAGATCATCCTTTATTTTTAGCAGCACTAGGCTCATGTGATCTAGCAGTTTTCTACAGAGAGCATTGGAGTACATATTTCAAGGTGTCACACGGTAGGGATCAGCTTAATATTTTAACTGCATAAATTTAAATCAAACCATAATTATCAATTTCAAAGACAGAACCAACCTATGAATAATAAGACCATGTTATGGTGCAGTGCAATGATTTCAGTCAGTACACAGCATTTTCCCTCCAAATCAAACATAGGGTTTTTTACCTAAGTCTCTTGAAGCAGCCAAGAATTCTATTTGATATATAAAGGCTGATCCGTGTGAAGAGACATTACACAGTGCATGGCGAGCAGCTGTTCTTCCCATCAAGGAAGGTCACAATGAAAGGAAATGGACTTACATTCAAACAGGAGAGATTTTGGACAGATACTAGACACACGTTCCTGACAAAGGGATGCAGCACAGATGGATTCAGGATGAAAAACAACTGTGGAATTTCCCCCTAGCAACTTTTACAAATGAGGTGGACAACCATCTGTTGGTAACGCTTTGAAGTCCTGTCTCAGGGCAGATCAACCTCAGGAACTCCTGAGGCTTCTCACTACCCTTTCACCTGCATCTGCAGAAGATATTAAACAGACGAATGGTGGTGTTTTAATTGATCAGTATAATATGCACCATTCACAGAAACATGAAATAACCTAAAACACCTATACCCAGAACAAACCTATGCTCCTTTCATCCACTTTCCTGTTAAAGAAAAGATTTCATTCTCTAGAGAAAATATCTTGTGCTAGTCAGAATGGCTAAAAATAAAATAATTAGTTTAGAAAGAAATAGCAAGGAGTGAAACACTTTTAAAAGTCAACTGCATCTGGGTGTGACACACTTAACTAAAAACCAGTTTAAAAGTAGGTCATTTAAAAATAGACTCTTTAAAGGTTAAAGGAACAAAAATGTGTATGTTTAAATGTAAACCAAGAGATATAGTTTTGTTGATCTTGATTCCAGCCTAGAGAATCATTTGTCTTTTCTTTGTAAGTTACAGACTAAAATTTTTTTAGGTGATGCTCAGTCTCATTTAAAACATCTCAGATGACTGCATAGACATCATTATGAAACCTGCTGCTGCTGCTGCTAAGTCACTTCAGTCGTGTCCGACTCTGTGCGACCCCATAGACGGCAGCCCACCAGGCTCCCCCGTCCCTGGCATTCTCCAGGCAAGAACACTGGAGTGGGTTGCCATTTCCTTCTCCAATTATGAAGCCTGCCTTTTTCCAAATACGTAAGGAAAGTGTGATATAATTATAATGCCACAGAAAAAAAAAAAAAAAAGAACCTCATGACCAGAGATAATTTTCATCTCTTAAGAGTAGCTTTTGGAAAACTTGTTTGACTCAACTCTGAAAACAAAAGTCAACATTTTATAATTTAATAAAATCAACTAAAACTCAAAAAAGACCCAAAGTATTAGGGACACCTATGCAAAATTCTTCATTCAACTTTGCTACATGCCTTGAAAATAATACACGTTTTAAATAAACAAAGGCTGTATGGAGATGAAGCCAGAAGTTCATTCTTTTCACAGTGACTCAATTTTCCCATTCACTTCTTATAGGGAAATGAACAATATGTTGAAAGTAGGTAATGTACAACATTCTAGTCTGGAAGTTCCAGGATAAAATTCCAGCTATGCTTACATAAAACGTTGTCTTTAAATAATGGCACTTCCAAGAACAGCAATCAATAAATCAGTTGAAAGAAGGAACTGCTCTATGGAACAGGCCCTGCCTGATTCCTTCAGTTCATTTGTTTTCATTCTTCTCCGTCAGTGGAATCACTGAGGTGGTGCATATATTGGAAGTATTGTGCAATACTAGTCTGAGAACTTGAAAAACATTTCTATAATGTCTTAAAACTCTAGAATTGATCAATGTAAGTTATTGTCTCTTTGCCATAGTTACCTTGGAAAGCCTTATGTTTTTATAAACTGTGTTGCCATTGCTTGAAACATTTTGGGAAATTTCTCTTTGAATTGCTTTCAGAGTCTGCATTTGACTTTTTGCATCTCTTCAGTAGTGACAATATTTTGGTTTGTAGATTTCATGCTGAGAGTGATTTTTTTTTTTTTTTTTGGTATATTTTAAAGAGCCCAAAGTTACTTCACCTATGGTCCGTTGGGAAATACGAGGGTTTTTTTTTTTTTTTTTTTTTTTTGTAAAATGGTTACAAGTTTATGAGGCTGATTTTTATAGTCTAGATTAGAAGTGTTAGAGAAGACTCTTGAGAGTCCCTTGGACTGCAAGGAGATCCAACCAGTCCATTCTGAAGGAGATCAGCCCTGGGATTTCTTTGGAAGGAATGATGCTCAAGCTGAAACTCCAGTACTTTGGCCACCTCATGCGAAGAATTGACTCATTGGAAAAGACTTTGATGCTGGGAGGGATTGGGGGCAAGAGGAGAAGGGGACGACAGAGGATGAGATGGCTGGATGGCATCACTGACTCAATGGATGTGAGTCTCAGTGAACTCCGGGAGTTGGTGATGAGCAGGGATGTCTGGCGTGCTGCAATTCATGGGGTCGCAAAGAGTCGGACACAACTGAGCAACTGATCTGATCTGATTATCCTGTTTGTCAGCTATGTGACTGCCCAACACCTCAGATCCTTTATTTGTAACAAGAGTAACAATGGTTCACATAGACTTGTTCTATTAAGTGATATAATAAATACACCATAGTAGTCAGAGTGCCCAGCACACAGTTAAACAGTTCTCACCTAGAGAATAACTCCATGAAGGGATTTCTAGACCTCTCCTTTCTGTTAAACTCTCAACACATCAATTCAGATCCAGCACATCATTCAAAACTGACTCCAAATCCATTCTCTGAAGTCACCTTTTTTGTGTAAATAATTCATTTGTAATTTTCTCTTTTTCCAAGCAGTCATGGAGTCCTCAAGACTGATCTTTCATCATGACTCTTAAATCTTTTTCTCCAACCCACTTCCTGTCTTCAATCCTTGAAGCCATGCCTTCTCCATGCTACAGGCAGAGTGATCTTTCTGAAGTGTTAGCCTGATGGAGTCACTTCCCTCTTAAAACATGTCAATGTCTCCCCATTATCCTCTGGTAGAGGATAATCTTCTCAGTAGGACATAGAAAGCTATTTGTGATCTGAAGTTGGTTTACTGCAGAAACTCAATGCCTCATTTCTTTAAATGTAGCATATTCTCATGTTCCTAGGATTTTGCATGAGGCTGAAATTTGTTCTCTTTTGCTTCTGGCTAATTCCTACTATTTCCTCTGGATTTATTTTAGACATTTAGTGCTCCAGGAAGCTCAACACTCTCAGGCCCTCTAAGGGCCCCACTTCCCACACAAGGTTTATTTATGTATACCTCATAAGAAATCTCATAACACCTGCTCAGCCATTGCACTGTATTTTTACCCTTTATTTGAAATTTATTTACAGGTACTGTGTCTTAGTCATACCAATCTTAGTTACACCCTCCAGGACCCTGTGTTCATATTTGTATCCCTAGGAACATCATGTGCTCAGTTGTTCAGTTGTGTCTGACTCTTTGCGACCCCATGAACTGTAGCCAGGCTCCTCTGTCCATGGGATTATCCTGGAAGAACACTGGAGTGGGTTGCCATTTCCTCCTCCAGGGAACATAATAGGGCTCAGTAATCATTTATAGAATGAACGAATGAATGAATAATGTTTCTGACGTCTTATTTACTGTTCTTGTGACTCATTAACAATTTTCATTGCTATTAAGATTTTATAAAAACTTTCAAATTTTTGCTCTCACACCTGCCCTCTCTGCCTTGGAAAAATCCAAATAGTTGCATTGAATCTACCTCAACCTCTCACTTAATGTGGATCTTTAAGGATCATCTTAAAGGACCATCTCAGAAGGGTCTTCTGAGTAAGCAAATAAGACACACAATCAGAGCTGCCAAACAGAGCTGTGACTTTCTTGAGGCGTTTGTCCACTCTGGACATTATATTCTATATTTACTACTTGGTTTTTTTGTTTGTTTGTTTGTTTGTTTTTTTATTCCTGATGTCTGTAAGCTTCATAAGGTTGAGTTTGCTTCGTTCACCACTGGGTCATCAGGTCCCACAATACTATCTGGCACATCCTGGGTCTTTAATTTTAAGTAAAGTATTGAATACCAGATTACAGGATCCTTGAGAACAGTAAATTGTGTATGTTCCACATCATAACCTAAAATGTCATATAGTATGTGATTGATAGATATATGTTCATGTATTTTTTTGTTGTAGTTGATGATAAAAAATAACAGGGTGCCTCTTGAGGCAGACAGTACCTGTAGGTATCCTTTGAGGGGGAAAATTAAAAATTAAGTGAGCACTTCCAACCTGTGAGAAAGAGGGCAGACAGTTTCTTTGAATCAGATCTGCTAAAAATCGCATGGAGTATTGCCTGTAGTTATGTACAAGTGGTATAGGAAGGTTTCCCCTGAAGGGGGAACCTGGGACCCCTTGAGCAAAGAAAGATTCCTAGGATGGAGTTAGATTAATTTGCATAAGGAACTTGGAACTTCTGGAAGAGATGAACTAAAATGCATATCTTTTTTTTTTTTAAACTTTACATAATTGTATTAGTTTTGCCAAATATCAAAATGAATCCGCCACAAGTATACATGTGTTCCCCATCCTGAACCCTCCTCCCTCCTCCCTCCCCATTCCATCCCTCTGGGTCGTCCCAGTGCACCAGCCCTAAGCATCCAGTATCGTGCATCGAACCTGGACTGGCAACTCGTTTCATATATGATATTTTACATGTTTCAATGCCATTCTCTTAATCACCTGAGATTTAGCCCTGGGAGGCAGCCGGGGGTGGCGGGGGTTGGTGGAGACTGTGGCAAGCTGAGTCAGGATGCCCCTGATCTAGGTACAGAGGCAGAGAAGAGCACTGGGCTCCTCCTGAGGAAAATTCATCTGCCGAAAGGGCAGAGGTGGTTTCACCTCAAAGTTATGGAAGCATACCGCATCGTTCACTTACAGGACACCTTCTGAGTCTGAGTGAGTCCTAGCAATGTGGTCACATTGTTGCAACTACTTAACTGCTGACATTGAGCGAATGACTGTTTCCACCCAACATTGCCTCCTCAGACTCTTCAGTAAGATCACTGGAGTGACTGAAGGCATTTGGGGGATTCAGCTAAGAGGAAGTTGAGTTAGGAATACATTTAGTCTGGTTTAAGGGGGATATCTTTATGTGGTTCAAAGTCAGTTCATTTTTGAAACAATTAATTTGTATTGGAGTATAGTTAGTTGAGCAAACTCTGGGAAATAGTGAAGGACAGGGAAGTCTGGCGTGCTGCAGCCCACGGCAGGGTCGCAAGGAGTTGGACATGACTGAGCAACTAAACAACAGCAACAAATAGCTGCTTTACAATATTGTGTTAGTCTCTGCTGTACGGCAGAGTGAGTCAGCTATTTGTATACATATATCCCCTCTTTTGGGGATTTCCTTCCCATCTAGGTCACCACCGAGTACTGAGTCGAGTTCCCTGTGCTATACAGTAGGTCCTCATTCATTATTTATCTGTTTTATACATAGTAGTGTGATATGGCGATCCCAGCTCATCCCACCCTCTCACTCCCCAAGCCTGGTGTCCATACATTTGTTCTCTACATCTGTGTCTCTATTTCTGCTTTGCGAATAAGTTCTTCTGTATCATCTTTCTAGATTCTACATATAATCGATATTATGTTTGTTTTTCTTTTTCTGTCCTTTCCTTTTTATTGTTGAGTTTTTGCTAGCTGCCCTGATGTAGGAATGACTTATAAGAATATCCCTACCACCCATTCTTCAGAATCACCTAATCCCAGGACAAGAAAGGTCAGACATCCTGTCAAGATATGAATGTGCCTATGTCACCTGTCACTAGAATTATGTGGATAATTCTAGAGAAAAAAGACTCTGATTTGGAGAATCTGGAAAACTGTGAAGAAACAGTTTAAAATGAAACTGTGAGATGTTTTAAAATTACTGGACAGCAAAAAATTCTGGAAGCTATAGAAGGAAAATGCTACTTTACTAGCCTTTGCTGAAAAAGGTATTAACTATTTGATTCTGGAGACAAACCAAAAAGAAAAGGATGTAGGGTATGGTTTCCAGGGCCTTCACCTGATACTCTACCATTCCCTACCCTCCATCATTTTTTTAAACAGAGCTTCATGGTGGTAGAGGACACGGTGCCTGACGTTGCTGGACCCCTGGGGGTGCAAGTGCGCTGTACCCCGAGTTTCAGTATGCAAGCACAACAGACTAACATGTGGCCAGTGGCCCTGTGTAAGGATAATCTGTAAAGATATCCCAATGGTGGGATTCCAACTGGAAGTAAGTCTATTTTTTCCTGTAGGTGGGAAATAGACTACCAGAAATTGAGGATGTGTAGGTGATGAAATTCTAGCCCAAACCAAAGAACACTGTTGGATATGAACACAGATTAAGAATGAAAGGTACAACAATAGGAAATACAGATGTAGGTAATGAAGGGCTTATATGGTTCCCTCCTCTTGGTGTTTCCTATGTTCTCCTGTATAACCATAGCACAGTGTTTGGAAGTCCTAAAATAAATATTTGAAGATTAGGAGAGGCACTGGGTATCTTCCGTTTGTTCCTCTAGCTCTTCTGTTCCCCAGAGGGCTGGCTTATAAGGACTGTATAAACAAGTTCCTTTGGAGGCAAGAATATATACAGTGGAGAAAAGACAGCTCTTCAATAAGTGATGCTGGGAAAACTGGACAGCTACGTGTCAAAGAACAAAATCAGAACATTCTCTAACACCATGTACAAAGTTAAATTCAAAGTGGATCAAAGATCTAAATATAAGACCAGATACTATAAAACTCCGGAAAACTCAGGCAGGACACTGACATAAATTTCAACAATATCTTTTTGGAACCATCTCCTAGAGGAATGGAAATAAAAACAAAAATAAACAAATGGGACCTAATTTAACTTAAAAGCTTTTTCACAGTAAATGAAACCATGAACAAAATGAAAAGATAACCTAAAGAATGGGAGAAAATATTTGCAAACAATATAATCAATAAAGGATTAATATCAAACATATATAAATGGCTCAATATATAAAAAAAAAGGACAACACAATAAAAAATGGGCAGAATATCTATATAGACATTTCTCCAAATAAGACATACAGATGGGCAACAGGCACATGAAAATATGCTCAACATTGCTAATTGTTAGAGAAACGCAAATCAGACCTACAATGAGGTATATTACCTCACACTGGTCAGAATGACCGTCATCAAAAAGTCTACAAATAATAAATACTGGAGACAGTGTGGAGAAAAAGGAACCCTCCTACACTGTTGGTAGGAATGTAAATTGGTGCAGCCAGTATGAAGGACAGTATGGAATTTCCTGAAAAAACTAAAAATAAAGTTACCATCAATTCAGTTCAGTTCAGTCGCTCAGTCGTGTCCGACTCTTCGCAACCCCATGAATCGCAGCACACCAGGCCTCCCTGTCCATCACCAACTCCCGGAGTTCACTCAGACTCACGTCCATCGAGTCAGTGATGCCATCCAGCCATCTCATCCTCTGTTGTCCCCTTCTCCTCCTGCCCCCAATCCCTTCCAGCAGCAGAGTCTTTTCCAATGAGTCAACTCTTTGCACAAGGTGGCCAAAGTACTGGAGTTTCAGCTTGAGCATCATTCCTTCCAAAGAAATCCCAGGGCTGATCATATGATCCTGCAATTCCACTCCTGGACATAAATCCAGAGAAAACTATAATTCAAAAAGATGCATACACTCCAATGTTCACTGCAGCACTCCTTACAATAGCCAATACATGGAAGCAACCCAAATATCCATTGACATTTGAATGGATAAAGAAGATGTGGTATACTTATACAATGGAATACTACTCAGCCATAAAAAGAATGAAATTGGCAGCAACATGGATGGACCTAGAGATTTTCATACTAAGTGAAGTCAGTCAGACAGAGAAAGACAAATATCATATGATGTCATATATATCTGGAGTCTAAAAAAGTGATAAAACTGAACTTATTTACAAAAGAGAGACTGACAGACATAGAAAACAAATTCATAGTTTCCAAAGGGGAAATGGGGAGGGAGAGATAAATTAGGAGTTTGGGATTAGTACAGATACACTGCTGTATATAACATAAATAACCAACAAGGTCCTACTGTATGGCACAGGGAACTATATTCAATATTTTGTAATAACCTATAAGGCAAAAGAATCTGAAAAAGAATATATATGTGTATATATATGAACTGAATCACTTTTTACTGTACACCTGAAATGAATACATTGTAAATCAACTATTGTTCAATTTAAAAATATGAATATAAAAACATATTAACCAATATAATATATAATATGTGATTATAAAAGTATAATAATATAGATTTGTAAAGTTTCTCATTTTATTAAATTTTAGCAGGATTAAAAATAACAAGTTCCTTTGCCCTCTGGCCTTTGGTTGTCTTGGTTAATAGGGAGGATCAGCAAGAGATGGCAGGCCAGGAGGAAAATGAGCTCAGAATCTTTAAGAAACCTGCTATGGTAAACTAAACATGATGCCATTTTTTTTTTTTTTCTTTTTGCCGTTGAAGGGTGAAGTCTAATTCCTATCTCCCCTGTAATCAGGACTGGCCTAAGTAACTTGCTTGAACAACTGAATGCAGTAGAAGTGACATTTTGAGGCTTCTGAGGCTAGATCATCACAAGCAGACTTACAGACCCCGCTGCCTCAGTCTCTTGGAGAACTCACTCTTGGAGTTCTGAGCTGTCTTGTAAGTAAGAGGTCAATTACACTGAGACTTCCCTGCTGGAAGGACCCACAGGGAGAGAGCATGGAGAGAGTGATGCTGGCCACCCGCTAGCCGTTCCAGCCCTCTGAGGCAGATATGTGAGTGAGGACAAGGTCTTGGAGGACACGGCAGTCCCAGCAGATATCTCGTGAAGAAGAACCAAAGGAGCCAGCCAACGGCTTTACTGAGGCCCCAGATATATATGACCCCTGTTGTGTTGGCTCAGACAGCTCCAGCTGCTCCAATCACCCCAGCCGAGGCTCCAGGATTTTGTGAAGCAAGAATAATCTTACATCCCTGCTGTGCCCTGCCAGAACTAGTGACCCACAAAACTGTGAGCACAGTATGTGATTATCGTTTCACAGCAATAAACAACCAAACACCTGGTAACCTCCTAGCTGGGTGAGCCCTGATAGACTATGTCCCTTTGCCAAAGACTCTTCAAGACAGCCTCTCCATAGAACCACTCTCGCTTTACAGCCTGCAGGAGGGAATGACTCCCCGCCATCATGCACTGTACTATCTTTTGTTATGGGCTTTTAAAAATCTTGTCCACCTTTCAAAGTAAAGTCCCCTAACTAAATTCTCCTGAATCACCTAGTTTGAGAGTGTTATCTGTTTCTTGTCAGGATCTTGGCTTATAAACCAGACTTGATATATATATATACATGTCTCAAGATTTATTAAAGAGCAGAGGAGAAAGCTACAGTCTATGTAAGGAGGTTCAAAATTATGCTTTAGAAAGCCACAAATTAACAAAACAGCACATGTACATACTTATATCAGGTAATTAGCATGTTACCCTTAATGAAATGTTTTAGAATACTTTAGAAGAGACTAGGTGTTTAAGACTATCCTTAAGGTTTTCTGGATTCATTGAGTCTTACTCATTCTTTTGCTTTCTGTGGAAATTGGTCATTTTCTGGCACTGTGTTATTTTATTTAACGGTTTTATGTCACACTTTCTATATTCCAGGCACTCTGGAATAATATACAAATAATAATTCACTCAACCCTCCTAATAACCCTATCAGCCGTGAGCTGCTATCATCGCCATTTTACAGATGAAGACACTGGGGCATGCAGAGATTATATTAATGGGCAAAGGGCTCACAGTAAGCGGCAGAGCTAGTGACTGAAGCCACACAGTGCAGCTAGAGGGTATGCACTCTTTGCCACTGTGTTATACTGTGAGGTCTTGTCAGGATTATTTTTAAAAGTGTGGGAGTGTTTAAAGAAAACAAAAATAAGGATTGTATAGAACTTCCAAACTAGTAACAGTAGAGAGCCATTACCTTTCCCTGGACTGAAGGAAAGGGAGAAGTTACCAGACATCAAGGGAGCTGTTTGTACAGGGTATCTGACAAAAGTTGGTAGCATTTAGGGAGAGATGCAGATAGCCAAAGATGACCCAGTGGAGGAGAAGGAGGGTGAATACACACTCTCATCTCATTGTCCCATGCCCTTCGATCTTCTGCTTATCTAACCCACCTGAAGCCAAGTGGCCAGGGCAGTCCACGTAGGTCAGCCTTCCAAGACTACAGAGCAGGGTGCTGGTGAGAATGGTGGAGGATGGGTCTGGACAAGCAAATAGAAGATAGCCAACACACCAAAATCTTACCGAGGGTCAGGTTAGGGTGGTGTAAGGCGAGAAGGGTGTTTTGGAGAATTACCAGGTGTTCCATGTAGAGCTCTAGATGAGTGTGGCTGGGGCTCGAAATGCAACCATTTACAGACTTTATGTTGTACCATATGACATTGCCATTTTTATAGGTAAAATACCTGGAAAAATTGTCAATTTCATATAGTTCAACCTAATATTCTGTGTATTTTCCCATAGAGTTGCTAATAGATAAACGACTCATACCAGATGACTAAATATGTTGCTTCTCACTTGTCAGTTAGGGTTGTTAAACAGAATGGGTATTCTAATTGGACCACATGAAACATTTTTTTCTTTTTTGGTTGTTCAGGGATGAGTCATTGCTCTTCTCTGTTACCATGTCTTGGTCAGAACCACCCTAGTCTATCCTGACAGGTCACTCTAACTCCAGATTTCTGTCCTGGTCCCAATCTCTCTAAGGCTCCAAGGTTCTTCATGCACATTTCTCGTATGGGTTTTTAAGCAGCAACAGTAAGGAGTGAGTGTCAAAAGGAATCTATCCTCCTAGGTGCCCCCTCACTATATTCATGTAACTAGGAAAATCACTTTTATTAGTTCCCTATGGCTGTGGTGAGTGGCTTAACACAAATCTATTCTTTTATACTTCTGGAAGTCAGAGGGCTGAATTAAGTCTCACAGGGCTAAAATCAGTGGGACTAAAACTGATGTGTCTGCAGGATTGGTTCATTTTTGGAAGAGAATCCATTTCTTGCCTCTTCCAACTTTTAGAAGCTGCTAGAATTCCTTGGCTCATGTCCACATGGCTCCAACCTCTACTCCATTGTTGGCAAGGACCCACCAGAATGGAATTGTCTGGTCCCTGGGGTTCTTGGTAAATTGATGGTGGGATAGGGAGGGTAGGGCTGGGAATGAAGAAACTAAACTATACCAAAGGCAACCCACTCCAGTGTTCTTGCCTGAAGAATCCCAGGGACGGGGGAGCCTGGTGGGCTGCCGTCTATGGGGTCGCACAGAATCGGACATGACTGAAGCGACTTAGCAGCAACTTAGCAGGGAGGGGAGGGTTGGGGGTGAAGAAACTAAACTATACCAATTACTACATTCTTTATTCTTTGCTCTTCACTAAAACAAACAAATAATCTTATACTACTATACAATAAAAGGATTTGTACCTACATGTTTCAATCCCTTTGATGGTTAACTTCTTTAATTAGGAGACTCCGTCAATGGGCATTTTCTAGAAGTCGCTAAACCTTTATGTCTGTGTGCACGCATGCTCAATCGCTCAGTCGTGTTCAACTCTTTGTGACCCCATGGACTGTAGCCCATCAGACTCCTCTGTCCATGGAATTCTCCAGGCAGGAATACTGGAGTGGGTTGCCATTTCCTACTCCAGGGAATCTTCCCAACTCAGGGATGGAACCCGGGTCTCCTGCACTGAGACTCCTGGGCCTATTTTATGTCAGGCATTGTTTCATGATCTTACATAGTTCATTGCATTTAAATCTTCCCTCCTTCAGTAAGGCAGATTGTCTTTCTATTTTATAGATGAAGAGATAAGGCTCAGGAATTTTTTCTAGCTGGTTATAAGAGATGGGTCTCTAGCCATATTATTGGTTTATAAGCATCAATTACGGTCACATTTAAATCAAGTGGCAAGTGAAGCAAGAATATTGCTGGATGCTTGAATGCAGCTAATCTAGGAACACAGCCAAGATGTTATATAATTGTAAGATGTAATGAGAGTTCACATAGGTCCTATTTTGTTCTAATTAATCCCTCACTTCAAGCAAACCCTATTATCAAATACCCCAGCATATCCTCCTTAAACTCTCTCACCACCAAATCCCTGAACTATATATATATGTCAGTAATGTATGAAAGATGTGTAAAAAGTACCTTGAGTAAGGATGAGTGTGTGTGTGCTAAGTCACTTCAGTCATGTCCAACTATTTTTGACCCCATGGACTGTAGCCCACCAGGCTCCTCTGTCCATGGGATTCTCCAGGCAAGAATACTGGAGTGGTTGCCATGCCTTCCTCCAGGGGATCCTCCTGACCCAGGGATCAAACCCATGTTTCCTGTGGCTCCAGACTTGCAGGTAGATTCCTTACCACTGTGCCACTGGGGAAGCCCAGGTAAGGATAGTGCTCGTTAAAGTTTGGTTGAATAAAAAGTTAGAAAAAAACATAATCTGAAATGCACAGTAACAAATACAGAAGGCAAATAAAATGTTTGCTACCATTCCAAAGTTACAGCCTTATTCTTTACCACTGAGCCTCCTGGGAAGCCCAGTTTAAAAAACAGCAGCCACAAAATGACCAAGTTGGTATATAAGTCCTTTTTGAAAAAAGGTTGAAAGCACACCATGAAACTGAAAGACAGGACTGCAAAAATCTCCTGACTGAAAGATTATGAAGCTACAGAATAACAATTCTGTATATATAGAAGAGTGCTCCCTCAAATTTTTCACTTGCTTTTGATTTTTGGAGAGCTGTATTTTATATATGAACAACAATCACCATTTGAAACAGACATTTCTGCTGCGTACAAGCATTGGTTTCTCCCTTCCTTCCAACAATACCTAGACTTTATTCAAGGTATCGTCTCTTCCCCATACCTCTTGTAGGTCTCAGGAGAACTTGACCTCATCACTCCAGGTTGCTCTGGCGGGCGGGTCTAGTGCACCTAAAGCTAATTGCCCCTCTAGACCAAGTGATGGGTGCTAGAGATGACATGTGACCCAGCTAACTGAAAAGAGGTTCGCAAGGGGCCTCTGAGAAAGACTTACCATCACAGTGAGAGAGATTCCTAGAGTAACCCTCTCTCTAGACATTATCCTGAAAATGAAACTTCTATTTAGAGTCAGGCGGGTCATGGTGGAGAGGTCTGACAGAATGTGGTCCACTAGAGAAGGGAATGGCAAACCACTTCAGTATTCTTGCCTTGAGAACCCCATGAACCATATGAAAAGGCAAAATGATAGGATACTGAAAGAGGAACTCCCCAGGTGCCCAATATGCTACTGGAGATCAGTGGAGAAATAACTCCAGAAAGAATGAAGGGATGGAGCCAAAGCAAAAACAATACCCAGTTGTGGATGTGACTGGTGATAGAAGCAAGGTCCAATGCTGTAAAGAGCAATATTGCATAGAAACCCGGAATGTCAGGTCCATGAATCAAGGCAAATTGGAAGCGGTCAAACAGGAGATGGCAAGAGTGAACATCGACATTCTAGGAATCAGCGAACTAAAATGGACTGGAATGGGTGAATTTAACTCAGATGACCATTATATCTACTACTGTGGGCAGGAATCCCTTAGAAGAAATGGGGTAGCCATCATGGTCAACAAAAGAGTCTGAAATGCAGTACTTGGATGCAATCTCAAAAACTACTGAATGATCTACATTCGTTTCCAAATCAAACCATTCAATATCATGCTAATCCAAGCCTATTCCCCAAGCAGTAATGCTGAAGAATCTGAAGTTGAATGGTTCTGTGACGACCTAACAAGACCTTCTAGAACTAACACCCAAAAAAGATGTCCTTTTCATTATAGGGGACTGGAATGCAAAAGTAGGAAGTCAAGAAACACCTGGAGTAACAGGCAAATTTGGCCTTGGAGTACTGAATGAAGCAGGGCAAAGGCTAATAGAGTTTTGCCAAGAGAACGCACTGGTCATAACAAACACCCTCTTCCAACAACACAAGAGAAGACTCTACACATGGACATACCAGATGGTCAACACTGAAATCAGATTGATCATATTCTTTGCAGCCAAAGATGGAGAAGCTCTATACAGTCAGCAAAAACAAGACTGGGAGCTGACTATGGCTCAGATCATGAACTCCTTATTGTCAAATTCAGACTTAAATTGAAGAAAGTAGAGAAAACCACTAGACCATTCAGGTATGACCTAAATCAAATCCCTTATGATAATACAGTGAAAGTGAGAAATAGGTTTAAGGGACTAGATCTGATAGACAGAGTGCCTGATGAACTATGGACAGAGGTTCATGACATTGTACAGGAGACAGGGATCAAGACCATCCCCATGGAAAAGAAATGCAAAAAAGCAAAATGGCTGTCTGAGAAGGCCTTACAAATAGCTGTGAAAAGAAGAGAAGCAAAAAGAGGAGAAAAGGAAAGATGTAAGCATCTGAATGCAGAGTTCCAAAGAATAGCAAGGAGAGATAAGAAAGCCTTCCTCAGTGATCAATGCAAAGAAATAGAGGAAAATAGCAGAATGGAAAAGACTAGAGATCTCTTCAAGAAAATTAGAGATACCAAGGGAACATTTCATGCAAAGATGGGCTCAATAAAGGACAGAAGCAGAAGATATTAAGGAGAGGTGGCAAGAATACACAGGAGAACTGTATAAAAAAGAACTTTATGACCAAGATAATCACAATGGTGTGATTACTCACCTGGAGTCAGACATTCTGGAATGTGAAGTCAAGTGGGCCTTAGAAAGCATCACTACGAACAAAGCTAGTAGAGGTAATGGAATTCTAGTTGAGCTATTGCAAATACTGAAAGACGATGCTGTGAAAGTGCTGCACTCAATATGCCAGCAAATTTAGAAAACTCAGCAGTGGCCACAGGGATGGAAAAGGTCAGTTTTCATTCTAATCCCAAAGAAAGGCAATGCCAAAGCATGCTCAAACTACCACACAATTGCACTCATCTCACACGCTAGTAAAGTAATGCTCAAAATTCTCCAAGCCAGGCTTTGGCAATACGTGAACCGTGAACTTCCAGATGTTCAACCTGGATTTAGAAAGGCAGAGGAACCAGAGATCAAATTGCCAACATCCACTGGATATTGGAAAAAGCAAGAGAGTTCCAGAAAAACATCTATTTGTGCTTTATTGACTATGCCAAAGCCTTTGACTGTGTGGATCACAATAAACCGTGGAAAATTCTGAAAGAGATGGGTATACCAGACCACCTGATCTGCCCCTTGAGAAACCTATATGCAGGTAAGAAGCAACAGTTAGAACTGGACATGGAACAACAGACTGGTTCCAAATAGGAAAAGGAATATGTCAAGGCTGTATATTGTCATCGCGCTTATTTAACTTATATGCAGAGTACATCCTGAGAAATGCTGGACTGGAAGAAGCACAAGCTGGAATCAAGATTGCCAGGAGAGATATCAATAACCTCAGATATGCAGATGACACCACCCTTATGGCAGAAAGTGAAGAGGAACTAAAAAGCCTCTTGATGAAAGTGAAAGAGGAGAGTGAAAAAGTTGGCTTAAAGCTCAACATTTAGAAAACGAAGATCATGGCATCTGGTCCCATCACTTCATGGGAAATAGATGGGGGAACAGTGGAAACAGTGTCAGACTTTATTTTTGGGGGCTCCAAAATCACTGCAGATGGTGATTGCAGCCATGAAATTCAAAGATGCTTACTCCTTGGAAGGAAAGTTATGACCAACCTAGATAGCATATTCAAAAGCAGAGACATCACTTTGCCAACAAAGGTCCATCTAGTCAAGGCTATGGTTTTTCCTGTGGTCATGTATGGATGTGAGAGTTGGACTGTGAAGAAAGCTGAGCGCTGAAGAATTGATGCTTTTGAACTGTGGTGTTGGAGAAGACTCATGAGAGCCCCTTGGACTGCAAGGAGATCCAACCAGTCCATCCTAAAAGAGATCAGTCCTAGGTGTTCATTGGAAGGACTGACACTAAAGCTGAGACTCCAATACTTTGGCCACCTGATGCGAAGAGCTGACTCATTGGAAAAGACTCTGATGCTGGGAGGGATTGGGGGGAGGAGGAGAAGAGGACGACAGAGGATGAGATGGCTGGATGGCATCACTGACTCGATGGACATGAGTTTGAGTTAACTCTGGGAGTTGGTGGTGGGCAGGAAGGCCTGGCATGCTGTGATTCATGGGGTCGCAAAGAGTCAGACACGACTGAGTGACCAAACTGACTAACTGACTGAGACGTTATCCTGAAAATGAAACTTCTATTTAGAGGAGGAAAAAGAGCTCCAGCAGGTCACATGATTCCCACCTCTAACGCTTCCCGGCCTTCTAGCTAATTAAGCCAGGTTGAGTTTTAAAGTAGTTTGAGATGGGTTTTCTGTCATTTGCTGCTGAAAGTATCTTTATCTCTGCACTATTAAGATTTTATTCTGGTGTTGAGTCAATAAAACAAGTAAAAAAGATAGTCCTTGCTCATGGTATCAAAATGGCAAGACTCATGTAAACCCAGAAGTCTATACTTAGTGGCCTGTCAAGCCAAACAAGCACCTCTTAAAGAATACATTTGTTTAAAACTTGCCAATTCAAGTATACCCATTCATCTGAAGTTATCAAGCTTCAGTTCCTAACATTGTACATTGTGTGTTTTGTGAAATTACAAGTTTCCTGTGATAGCAAGAAGCCCAAGTAATAATTTACCTGGCAAAGGAAAGTGAAGAGTGAAGATGGGTATATAATTTGTATATGCATTGCTGTAGAACCTTTGCATATTTTTAACACCACATGATATATTAAAATGTTTTAAAGTTGTAATGTTTAAAATCCAGCAAATTTCTAAAAAGTCATAAATTACTTTCTCAGCACAGTTAAAATGAATTGCTAGAATCAGAGGGATTAAAATTTGTCTAAAGTTGTCATGGTACCTTAATGTAATGGTCAAAGAGCATTTGACCCTTGAGTAGATGACAGCATATATACCATATAATTTTTAGCAAGCATTCTGAATTTAAATGATCACTATCAATATGGGATTTCAAAGTGAGACTATCTCAAACAATTAAGCAATTAAATAGTGTGTCCATTTTGTATAACAATCTAGCAGAGAAGACTAATTTGCACTTATGAAATACCAGTTCACTTACACTCAAATTTAAAATTATGCTCATGACTTGAATAAATATGCTCTCAAGTATAAAATAGGATCCAAAATTACTTTTAAAATTTAAATGATTTTCTGTGTTAAGTGATTATTTATGGCCTATAATCAAATTACTAACTTTTTTTTAAAAAAAAGCATTTACTTTTCATGTAGAAAAAGATTATTAAATCTGCTTGCTTTTCTTCCCAGATAGCACTTATGGTACTTTTATTTGGTGCAAAGGGGTAAAAATGACCCAGCTTTATGTAAGCTAGAGAATTGACCTTAAGAATCTCAAAATATGTTTTACATTTACTTTGTATTTAGGTATTTTGTGAAAAGCAATAATTCTATTTTTTTAAATTAAGTAGCAGATATCTGTTCTGTTGGTCAGAACTTGTTCGTATATAATCACAGTATTGTCCCAATTGATCTTATAGTAACTATTTTCCAACCTTTTCTTGGACTGATGGTTTACTATTTTAATAATTTATTACTTCATATGAAATAGGTACAATCTTTAAACCAAATTAACAAATACTTATTGAATATAACCATATGTCAAATGTTATATTTAAAAATTATTTTCCCTGTTGGACATAAAAATCCAGGTTAAGCCATATTATCTAGCTGCTTTATTTACAATGAAGAAAAACTAGCCACTAACTGTAAAGAAACTCTAGTTGCAAAACAAGTTAATGAAAACATGAATAGCATGCTCAAGCCTTTTTTCCACTAATAAAAATATGACTCTATTCAGATAATTTTTTCCCTTATATTATCTGTCCTGCTGCCGCTGCTGCTAAAGTCACTTCAGTCGTGTCCAACTCTGTGCGACCCCATAGACAGCAGCCCATTAGGCTCCTCTGTCCCTGGGATTCTCCAGGCAAGCACACTGGAGTGGGTTGCCATTTCCTTCTCCAAGGCATGAAAGTAAAAAGTGAAAGTGAAGTCGCTCAGTTGTGTCCGACTCTTAGCGACCCCATGGACTGCAGCCCACCAGGCTCCTTTGTCCATGGATTTTCCAGGCAAGAGTACTGGAGTGGGGTGCCATTGCCTTCTCCGTATTATCTGTCCTACAAAAGCTAATTGACTTTAAACAGCTTACAATAGTTTTTTTTTTTTTTTCTTTAGGACCCAGATAGGCAATGTTTTATAAGGGAAGTTATCTCATGTTTCGAAGAATAATTTGACTAATAATTCTATTACTAATAATAATCCTATGACTAATAATTCATAGAATCTAGAAAGCTCCTCAATGTTTCTTCAAATATTATTCATATGTGTATTCATTAACAAAGGGTTTTTTGGAACGCCTCCTATGTAAATAAATTATAATTATTTACAAGTATTTTGTGAAAATACACAGATAAATTCTAATTATTTAAAAAATGTTTTGTGAAGACACACTATTACTGAGAAAATAGCTATCAGGGCATTTATTTTCTGTTTATTTTTCAAAGAAATGTACCCCTCTGAGTTTGATTTGGGTATGTATTCATAAAGGAAATATTGCTATCGATGGCTTCCTGTTTAATGTCAGGCTAGTTAAGTGACCCTAGAAATCTTTCAGTTGTGTTAAAATTTCCTTTACATGGATTCCAATATAATTGCTGTTATATTATTTGATACGTAAAAATCAGATACTTTCTATATTCAAACTGTTTTATACCACTTTATTCTTACACTTACTAAGAAACAAATTACTTTACAAACATAATAGTATTATTTTTAAGTAATATACTATGTCCCATTTAGGCTAACATTTAACATGTCATAATTTTTAGACAGAAATTTAATTAACTATCTTGGCTTCCTGGTTCTTGGGAAGTTATGTATTACTATTTTTTTCTTATCTGCAAAATTAAATTATACCAAATATATTGAGTTTCCTACATCTGGACCCACATCCTCTGCTTTTCACGCGGTAGCACGGCTCCTACCAACCCCTTGTTCCCCCAACTTGTATACTGGGTCCTCTTCCTCCTTAACTTCTCTGAGGCTGGACTGATCTCTTCCCTCTTCTGCACCATCCTTTCTTTCTGCACTAAATTACTCCTATCAACTAAAAGTGTGCAGAACATCTCTCATCTCATTAAAAAGAACCTCTCTCTTGACTCCTCATCCCTTGCTAGCTCTGCCCATTTCTCTACTCCATTTTTTGCTAGAACTCCAAACCTGTTTCTATTTTCTTCACTTCCTATTCTCTGTCTGAATCTTTTACTTGAACCTACATGTTTGACTCTTCCACAGCACTCCTGAACTCACTACAGTCAGATTTTTTCCTGTTTCAGCTTCATGTAAGAACATTTGTTAAGGTCACTAATGATCTCTACCTTGCCATGAAAAGTGAAAGTGTCAGTCACGTCCAACTCTTTGCAACCACATGGATTGTAGTCTGCCAGGCTCCTCTGTCCATGGGATTCTCCAGGCAAGAATACTGGAGTGGGTTGCATTCCCTTCTCCAGGGGAGCTTCCTGACCCAGGGATCGAACCTGGGTCTCCCACATGGTGAGCAGATTCTTTACCGTTTGAGCCACCTTTCCATATCCAATATAAAATCCTCAGTCCTCACCTAGCTTTTCAGCAGCATCTGGAGCAGTGACTACCCCTTCTCCATTTTCTTCACTTTGTTTCCAAGAAACCACTCCCATCTCCCTTTACCCCCATCTCACTGGCTGCCTGTCTGTCTTAGTTGCTGGATCTGCCTCCTTTGCCAGATTAGAACTGTCTTCAGCCCTCTTTTCTATTCATACTCATTTCGTCAGCACTCTCATCTCTGCACTTGAAATTTCCAATATTTCTCATTGTGATTTATTAACAGTTAGGAAAGAAGATTCTGTGGCATCCTTCTTTCTTGAGTCCATATTCAACCCATCATTCTACCTGCTATCCTTGGGAGCAAATATGATGTTCACTTGTCCAGTCATTCGACAAATACTTACTAAGCAGTACATGCCAGGCGCTACGCTGTCTTATCCATAATCTAGGCTTCAAATGGCTTCTGGCCTTTACCCTCTTTTCTTTTTAAATTAGTTCTTCTTGCTCAATCTTATCCATTCCCATTAGTTCAGGAAAGTTCTAATGACCCCTTAAATAAATATCTGCAGCCCATACATTCTCCTCCTTTCTAAAAACTCAAAACTCTACTCTCTAGATTTTTTATTCTGGAACAAACACTTCAAATTAACATTACAATTTAAATGTAAACAACACGAGGAAATGTCTTTCTGCCCAAGTCAAAGGTGAGTCATTCTCCCTCCGTCCTCTTCTTTCAGCTCACAGTGCCTTTCTACGTCTCTCCGTACCTGGTCACCTTATCCCTATTCCTGCTAATAGTGCTTCATCTTTTACTTGCCTTAATCGTTTACTCTCTAAGAATCTCTCAGGCTCTAGTCATGTAGCCTTCAGTCTTCTCATTGCTGCCAGCATGATCTGCTTAAAATGAAAAATGAATAATTCACTTCCTTGAGTATCATCTTTCATGGCTTTCCATCTCCTATGGAACAGAGCTCATAGCTTCATTCCTCATAAAAACGAAACGTTTTGAGCCTCATCAGCTCTTCTGCAAAATCTCTGTAAGTTCTAGCCCAACAGAATGACTTGCAGACTCATGAAGTTTGCATCTGCATGTGTTTCCACACCCTGTGTGTCTGGGGAAGATGCACTCTTGCATCAAGACTCAGATCAGTTTATATTAATTTTAATGCTCCTTAAGCGCTGATGCCGCCCAGGGATAGACCTCTCTTCTGTGTTATATTACCTTGTATAGATCCCTCGTTTTTCCCCCCATGTCTTTCATGTAGTGTAATTTTTTGTTTGTATGGTTGTCTATTCCACTGTACAGGGAAGTCTATGTGGGCAGAGACCTTGTAGAATTAACCTTTCCATTTCAGTCCAGTATTTTTATTTCATCTTTTCTAAAGAAGAGGGAACAGCTGATGTGCATTATCCTCTTTTCTAATGTCTTTATTGAATGTGTTACAATATTGTTTCTGTTTTATGTTTTGTTTTTTTGGCCAAGAGGCATGTGGGATCTCAGCTGCCTGACTAGGGATCGAACCTGCACCCCCTGCACTGGAAGCAGAGATATCGTTCGGTTCAATTTAGAAAAAAAAATTTCCTAAAATATGGCTATTTTCCTAATATTAATTACTCACGTATATGGTTCTTTAAATTGATATATAATTCACCTATCATAAAACTCACTCTTTTAAAGTATACAATTCAGCGGCTTTTACTATATTCACCAAGCTGTACAGTCACCACCACGATAGGATTCCAAAATATCTCTAATCCTGGAACATTTTCATTATCCCCCAAAGAAACTCTGACCCTATTCCCTGTCACTCCCGAAACCCATCCCCTCTCTAGATCAACTAATCTATTTTCCACCTCCACACATTTGTCTGTTTTGACCACTTAATATAAGTGGAGTTATACAATATGTGGTCTTTTATGTCTGGCTTCTTATACTTAGCATGTTTTCAAGGTTCATCCAGGTCATAGCATGCACCACTCCCTTTTATGAGTGAATAACATTCCACTGTTTGGATATACCATATTTTGTGAACCCATTCTTCAATCAGCTGACGTTTGGATTTTTCTGCTTTTGACTATTGTGAATAATGCTTCTGTGAATATTAATATACAAGTCTCTCTGTGGACATATGTTTTCAATTCTCCTTAGGTATCTATAAGGAATGGAATTGTTGGGTCACATGATAACTCTAGGCTTCCCAGGTGGCTCAGAGGTAGAGAACCTGCCTGCCAATGCACAAGGTGTTGGAGACGTGGGTTCAATCCCTGGGTTGGGAAGACCCCCTGGAGAACGAAATGGCAACCCACTTCAGTATTCTTGCCTGGGAAATTCCATGGTCAAAGAAGCCTGACAGGCTACAGTTCATGGGGTTGCAAAGAGTAGGACATGACTGAGCGACTGAACACACACACACCTGATAACTCTGTTTAACTTAAAAAAAAACATATATTTATGTGGCTGCACCAGGTCTTAGTTGTGTCATATAAACTCATATAAATGCAGCATGTGGGATCTAGTTCCCTGACCGAGGATTGAACCCAGGCCCCCTGCATTGGGAGCACAGAGTCTTAGCCATTGGACCATCAGGGAAGTCCCCATTTAACTTTTTAAGGAATGACAAATTGTTTTCCAAAGTGACTATACAATTTACATTCCCATGATCTATATATGAGGGTTCCAATTCCCCTACATCCTCATTAATATTTGTTATTGTCCATCTTTTTTTTTTTATTATTACAACCTTCTTAGTGGATATGAACCAGTAGTTCATTCTAGTTATAAGGGTTTGATATCATCCTCCTGTAAAAGGGTTATAAAGAGTTCCGTTCTATCTAAAATCAGTGTAAAAATATTTTGTTTTATACAACTCTGAAATAAATTTAAGACTCTCAGAAGACAGATATTCGTTTTCTTATCTAAATATCTTTAATGTTTCATACGACTATAGCATATTTTAAATTATTTATTATTCCTATGATTCTTCCAAGACTCTCTTCTCTTTCCCCCTTTTAGGGGCAATATATAGTCCCCAAATACAAAGTTCTTAATTAAGATTTACATATTATGTTTGAGGGAAAAAATACTTTCTAGCTCCCATCTTCCTATTTATCCTATATCTGTAAGCATCATATGACAATGTAAGGCTAAGGATTGCGACAACAGGTTTAATCTGTTGTCCTTTATGACTCTAGATTTTTTTTTTTCTTTTTATTTGGAGATGTTGGCAAAAGTCTCTTGAAAGTCCTAACACTGCAGAAAATGGCCTGCATTTAGTTCATTAGTTCTTAACAGTCTTTTCTGGTTACTAGCTCTTACCTTGTTTTTGTCTGCCATTAGCCCACCTGTCTTAGCATTATTTGAAAACTTTCATAAACATACTATAAATTCCTTTCTGTTGCCTAATATGGTATTCAATATAGATAGTGGGGTTTAGAAATTGGATGATTTATTTGAACATGTGGTAGGGCAAAGTGACATTTGTTATAGCGGCTGTTTGTACCTTTACACACACATTCCCTTGAATCTTTCAAAGGAGGTGACTGTGAATGTGACCAGGCCTCTGGTCTCCAGTAGAGAAGAGGATTATTTTACTTTACACAAAAAAATAGTGACAATGATTTGCCCAGATGGATTTTCCAAGCTGATAAGTTAGGGCCAAATGCTGCAGGCCATTTTCTGCAGCGTTAGGGCTATTGAGAGACTTTTGCTGACATGTCCAGATATATTCTGTTGGGGTCATTGCTCTGTTTTTCCCATGTTCATATAAATATCATTGCAATGATCTTGTGTTCATACACTTTTTAAGCATTTCTCAGTTTTCTTCGTAGGCTTTTGCTGCTAAGTTGCTTCAGTCATGTCTGACTTTGTGCGACCCCATAGACGGCAGCCCACCAGGCTCCCCTGTCCCTGGGGTTCTCCAGGCAAGAACACTGGAGTGGGTTGCCATTTCCTTCTCCAATGCATGAAAGTGAAAAGTGAAAGTGAAGTCGCTCAGTTGTGTCCAACTCCTAGCGACCCCATGGACTGCGGCCCACCAGGCTCCTCCATCCATGGGATTTTCCAGGCAAGAGTACTGGAGTGGGGTGCCATCACCTTCTCCAAGGCTTTTAGCTAAGTCATTGACTAAATACTTGATTCATTCATTCATTCACAGTTTATTCACCCTGGATCCTCAGTGTTGTGCCTATGATTTTCATTATTATTAGTATTAGAACATTTTATATCCTCTAAGACCTCTCTGACTTTTCCTCTAAGCCATCACACATTTATAGAGTTGTATATAGCCTAATCCACCCATTCCATACAACCTTACTTACCTTAGACATCCTAGCTTAAATATTAAAACTTAACCTTCACATGAGTGCATATCGGAACATCCAGCTTGGTATCACTTCACTCATGCAAATGTGCACAACTAAACATTAATCACCATATTATTCACCTTGCCGATTATACACAATTATTTTATTTTGTCCTATAAGTCTAAAGTAATAAGCATTCATGTCTCCATCTCTTAATATATAGTGAGTTTTTTGAAAAAGTAAAGCAAATTATGTGTGTAGAAGAATAATTCATACAACATGCTTAAACACATGGGAGTTACATTAGCTTAAATATGTTTCATCTGTGATGGATGGTCAGGCCTCATTTTTATCCACTAAGGCAATCTGATTATAAAACACTTCATTGTATGTCTTGTAATTTCTTTGTTACCCTGACTTTTCCTAAGAGGGTTAATATTCTTAGTTGATTCTCCAGTTAGGATCGATACTGGCAAGCATCCAACTTCCCCAGTTCAAACATATCTTTCTCACCAGTAAATGTTCTTGCTTTTGTTGTTTACATCTGTAACAAAATTGCACTTAATTTGAGCCAGTGGGAGATCTGATAATGAGCCATAAAGAATTGTTCTCTGTCCCTCCTCCCCCAAGGATATCATGCTTACCCAACTAAAAATTCGAGGCAGATTAATTTTCCTCAAATATATGAAAAGGAAGAATAGACATGGCTATCACTTTAGCAATTAGAATTAAAAGATGTGCTGCCCAGTGGACATCCCAGTTATCATGCAGTTTATGTCATGAGGGATTTGTCACTTCTGTAATTAGCACATATACCTGCATAGTCTGGGACCTTCGGGTGTGTCTGTAAATGAGAGGTTGCATCCAGAGTTCCCTTAGGTACTGCATCATTTGCTTCCAACTGGATGTGCAATCAATCACATATTCACTGTCCATAAACTTGAGCAGAATGTAGCACTGGGCTTGCATGACATGCTTTTATGGTTGCAGATCTTCTCTAATCCTTTAAATTTGCTTTGAACTAAATACTCCAACAAATACCATATTTCTAGAAAAAATTTCTTTCACTACCAGTTACATTCAGTTTCTCTAAGGAAGCAGATGCATCTTGACCTCCAAATAATAAATTCAGTGACCTTCCGAGGTACTATTCTATGTCCTTTATCATCAAGTAATAATTTTCACAGGCTTCCCAGGTGGCTCAGTGGGTAAAGAATCCATCTGCAATGCAGGAGACACGGGTTTGATCCCTGGGTCAGGAAGATTCCTTGGAGAAGAGCATGGCAACCCACTCCAGTATTCTTGCCTGGAGAATCCCATGGACTGAGGATCGTAGCAGGCTATGGTCCATAGAGTCTCAAAGTGTTGGGCATGACTGAAGTGACTTAGCATGCAGGCATGCATACAGTAACTTTCAACAACTTTAGAGCTCAGGGATTGAAAGTTCCTTTCTCTTATTTTGTTGGCTTCGTTGGTCAAATTCTTGTCCTTAGAATCCCAACTTTAGTGGCAATACTCTGGTGGACTAAGACTGGATCTTACAGAATGGATGCCCAGCTGTGATCTAAGTTTATAGAGCCAGGTAAAGCCTCGGTTCTCCCATGTACAAAATGGATAAGAGCTGGATCAAGATGGTGGAATGGAAGCACATGGAGCTTCCTTCCTTCCACAAATACATCAAAAATACATGTACATGTGTAACAATTCTCATAGAATACATGCAGAATGCTGGCAGAAGATCTCATCTGACCAAGAATGCAAGAAAGATCACCATGTAACTAGGTAGGATGAGAGAAAAGCATATTTTTAATCAACTTCACCTTTTCCAAAATCTACAATTACACTTTGTTGTTAGGATGGGACCTGCACCGCTGTGAAAGAGGAAAGGTTCCCTTACCCTGGGGCGGGGGGTGGGGCTTCATCAGCAGTGAGATCAGCTGGGACAGAAAGAGAGCTTCGGCGGCTCAGAGGAAATGCAGCAGCTGGACTGTAGCAGGCAGGACAGAGAGAGAGAGAGAGAGCTGCACAGAAGGTCCTGACCGTCTCGCTGGAGTCCCCAGCCCAAGGACGCGTGTCTGCTGGTGGCTTTCACCGTGGTGCTGGATGTTTGATACAATTAACAAGACAATGAGAGACAAAAACTTTGGCTTCTGTACTAGGATACTGGCATTAAATAGAAGTGATGCTTGTTTGAGTGGGAATTCATCCTGTAAGTGGCCGTCTTATTCGTGAATATTTTTTGTTATTGTGACTTTTTACTTTCCTCTTACCTACTGGGGCTCAGTAAATGAATACTTACATAAAATCTCCCTAACTCTTCCATATTATTGAGAAAGCTAAACATGGGATTATATCCATAATACTTACACACCTGATATATGTCAATCAAACCATACATATTAGTGATTGTTATTATTATCATTATTCTACCAACATTCTTTAACAAAGATAGTTAACCACAAACAGTTAGTCTTTGGGGGTACCCACTAACAAAACAGATTTAACCATGTAGCAATTCACAAGCTTTTATGTTCATAGATCACTACAGTGAGCTGGGCTCACTTTATTTATTTAATTAGCTCATTTAATTTATTCAATCCACCAAAGTTTTTTTTTAATTTTATTTTACTTTTAAACTTTACATAATTGTATTAGTTTTGCCAAATATCAAAATGAATCCGCCACAGGTATACATGTGTTCCCCATCCTGAACCCTCCTCCCTCCTCCCTCCCCATACCATCCCTCTGGGTCGTCCCAGTGCACTAGCCCCAAGCATCCAGTATCGTGCATCGAACCTGGACTGGCAACTCGTTTCATACATGATATTTTACATGTTTCAATGCCATTCTCCCAAATCTTCCCATCCTCTCCCTCTCCCACAGAGTCCATAAGACTGTTCTATACATCAGTGTCTCTTTTGCTGTCTCGTACACAGGGTTATTGTTACCATCTTTCTAAATTCCATATATATGTGTTAGTATACTGTATTGGTGTTTTTCCTTCTGGCTTACTTCACTCTGTATAATAGGCTCCAGTTTCATCCACCTCATTAGAACTGATTCAAATGTATTCTTTTTAATGGCTGAGTAATACTCCATTGTGTATATGTACCACAGCTTTCTTATCCATTCATCTGCTGATGGACATCTAGGTTGCTTCCATGTCCTGGCTATTATAAACAGTGCTGCGATGAACATTGGGGTACACGTGTCCCTTTCCCTTCTGGTTTCCTCAGTGTGTATGCCCAGCAGTGGGATTGCTGGGTCATAAGGCAGTTCTATTTCCAGTTTTTTAAGGAATCTCCACACTCTTCTCCATAGTGGCTGTACTAGTTGGCATTCCCACCAACAGTGTAAGGGGTTCCCTTTTCTCCACACCCTCTCCAGCATTTATTACTTGTAGACTTTTGGATCGCAGCCATTCTGACTGGTGTGAAATGGTACCTCATAGTGGTTTTGATTTGCATTTCTCTGATAATGAGTGATGTTGAGCATCTTTTCATGTGTTTGTTAGCCATCTGGATGTCTTCTTTGGAGAAGTGTCTATTTAGTTCTTTGGCCCATTTTTTGATTGGGTCATTTATTTTTCTGGAGTTGAGCTGTAGGAGTTGCTTGTATATTTTTGAGATTAGTTGTTTGTCAGTTGCTTCATTTACTATTATTTTCTCCCATTCTGAAGGCTGTCTTTTCACCTTGCTAATAGTTTCCTTTGATGTGCAGAAGCTTTTAAGGTTAATTAGGTCCCATTTGTTTATTTTTGCTTTTATTTCCAATATTGTGGGAGGTGGGTCATAGAGGATCCTGCTGTGATGTATGTCAGAGAGTGTTTTGCCTATGTTCTCCTCTGGGAGTTTTATAGTTTCTGGTCTTACGTTTAGATCTTTAATCCATTTTGAGTTTATTTTTGTGTATGGTGTTAGAAAGTGTTCTAGTTTCATTCTTTTACAAGTGGTTGACCAGATTTCCCAGCACCACTTGTTAAAGAGATTGTCTTTAATCCATTGTATATTCTTGCCTCCTTTGTCAAAGATAAAGTGTCCATATGTGCGTCAATCCACCAGAGTTTACTTCTTCAAACCAACTAACAAAAAATACTTTTTATAAATTCTGTAGCCCAATCCATTCATGCTGTTTTTCCTCTTCAAAGGGCAGACACAGAAAGTACAGGCAAAGAGTTTAGGACTCTAAGTCAGAGACTGAAAAGCAGAATAGTTTCTGGCAGAATCAATATGAAAGACCAGGGCTCCAATCTCTTTAGAGACTTTGCCTCCTTCCTTTCCTCCATTTTATTTTTATTCAGTTTGCTGAATCCTCTTTAAGCTAAGATAGAAATCAAAAGTAAGATCCAATCATTAGGATTTTTTTTTTGAGACTGGTGAAAAGAGCCAAAAAAATGATGATAAATGGAAAGATAAACAGTCCTGGTTGAGAACATTCAGTGCCCAGTTCCTGGGACTTGCTGTCAAAATGGCCTTGCTAACAAATAAATTGACCTTGTATAGGATGGCTGCAATTTCTTCAGTTCTCTATCCTTTCTATCCTTGCTTCCACTTCCAGCTTTTTATTTATTTTTTTTAAAGTGTGGGTTATCAGATCAGTAGATACTTTAATCTACTGACTGGTCCAGTGCATCTCAAAATTAAAGTGCTTAAAATCCCCTGGAGATTTTGCTAAAATGCAGGTTCTGACTCTGTAGGTCTGAAAGATAGTCTGCATTTCTAGCAAGCTCCCAGAGGAGATTTATGCTGCTGCTCTAGGGCCAAGGCCCACACTTACAGGGGCAAGAATTTAGTATATTCCCAGGAATGTTGGGTAGGATGAAATGAAAACCCTTACTGAAGAATAAAGAGTTTTTCCTTTATACACATTGCTATATAAAAGGAAAGGAAATTAAATTAGTCTTTCCAGCACTACTTGGGTTTGCAAAGGCATGCTAGTTACTCTATTTCTGGTCTTTCAATGATATTTCAAAATAATAATATTGCTTTTATTATAACAAAAGGAATATAATAATATCCCTTTTATTATAATAAAAGGAAAATAATAATATTCCTTTTATTAAGAATCAACTTTGCTTTTGAGTATCAGCACATAGCTCTCATGTTTTCCAAGTTACTTCATGACTTCTTACATTTTAGCCCTCAAGGGAACCCTTACATTTATTCTAATTAGAATGTAGATAACTGATAGTGTAAACAGATGGGAAATTGCCTACTGTGTGACACATGCTGTGGTAGGTGCTGGAGACACAACTGTGAATAAGACATACATAGTATCTGACTGCCCCTCCTTTTAACCAGGAAGGTGGCTTATGACTTTGTGCAGAAGAGAACACAGGCTGAGTTATATAACTGCAGCAGAAACAGCTGGTAAGTGGCAAGGCTGAAATGTAAACCCAGTTCTTTTTGACTGTAAAACTCTTGCTTATAGCTCTTGAGCTCATTCTGAATAGGGGATTGCCTACCCTCTCATCACCATAAATAACCAGGGTTTTGTATTTTTTAGTGTCCAAAAAAAGTTACTTCATTTCTCTTTCTTATCCTTTCAGGACAAAGCTGCTGACTCTATAGTAATAGCTGCCAAAATATTTATAAATAAGCATCCCATCTTCAAGCACAAGTAATCCAAACGTACACAATATTTTAAGACTGTTTTGCAATTAGATACTTTTTCTCACTTTACTGTGATTTCCTACTGTTCTATCTCTTGTCCTGGATGACTGACTAAAACAGGTATTTTTTTTCAGAAAGGAAACTCCTACCACACACAGAAATCAATTCAAAGTGATGCTGGGATTTAAATGTGAAAGGTAAAACAATGAAGTTTATAGAGATAACCCAAGTGAATAACTTCATGAACTTTAAATGGGAAAAGATTTCTTAAGCAGAATATAAAAAACACTAATCAAAAAGGAAAGTATTGATGTATCAATTCAATTTAGTCACTCAGTCGTGTCTGACTCTTTGCGACCCCATGGACTGCAGCACTATATTAAAAATTCTGTTGATAAAAATAGAGTATTAAGAAAAGCAAGCCACAAAGCAGAGGATATTTGCAATACACAAACCAAAAGAGAATCCCCCCCACAATCCAACAGATCAGTAAGAAAAAATATTAGAATATGTTGTAAAAGACTTACATGGATGGATACTTGACAAAAAAGCATAGCCAAATTGCCAGTAACATATGAAAATGTTCTCAACTTCATTTGTCAAAGGGGAAATGCAAATTAAAACCACACTAAAATATCACCCTACACCTTCCAGAATGTCTAAAATTAAGAAGATTGACAATATCAATCTCAATCAATGGCTTAGAGCAACTAGAACTCCTGCACATTAGTAGGAGTATAAACTGATACAGCAGCTTCAGAAGATCTTTTCATGATAAACATTAAAACTGGACAAATGCACAGCCAATGATTCAGCAGTTCCACTTGTAGGTACATATGCAACAGGTATATGAGTTACAAAAGTCAGGTACATGAATATGCATATGCTTAAGCATTCATAATAGCCACAACTGGGAACAATTCAAATATCTATAAACACAGAATGGACAAGTAAACTTCATTTCATTCATTTAATGACATGCTAGATAGCAATGAACATGAACTGCTACATGTAACAAGACGGGTGAAATCTCCTAAGAGTCCAACAAAAGAAGTCAAATACACATTGTATGATTCTGTCTATATGATGGTCAAAAACAGGCAAAACTGATATCTATAGTGTTAGAAGACAGGAGAGGTACTTTTGCATTGGAGGCACCTGGCAGGGGCTCGAGGAGGACTTCCAGAACCCTGGAAATGTACTATTTCTTGATCCTGGTGGTGATTGCCAAGGTGTGTTCTTTTTATGAAAATTCACTGAGGTCTATACCTGTATATATGTAGACAAATGCATATACTTTCCTATATGTATGCTATTTAAAATAAAACATGAAGGAGTAAAATTATTTAAAGTTTCTATTTTTAAGGTCATCTGTCACTAGTTTTTTTTTCCCTCTACAGGAAAGAAACAAGCATTTTCTTCCTTTTATTCCTTTGCCATGCAAAACTGAAATCTTTCAAGCAAATTTTTATGCCATTTGTAAAATACATTTCTTTTACTGCTTTTTGTCCCCAGGTTTTGCTTTTCAACATCAGATCCATTTTGTGGTTTTCTTTTGAGATCTGAAACCGATCCTGGTTTTTTTTTGTCTCTTTTCCATTTGCCTTTTATGTTTCAGTAGAGTTCTGGTAACAATCCTATTTGACCTTAGGACAAATGCATTACCATCATTAAACAAAGACCAGTCACCATGGGCCTGATGTATGACTTCATTCCATCTAACATTTAAGGACATAACAGTCTTCTAAGAATGATGGGACAATTGCTTCCTGAGGATGTGAGGCTTATTACTGAATAGATGCTCCATGAGGAAAAAAACAAAGCATAGATGCTGGGAGTAGAAACGGAGTTTATCCTGTCAAAAGTGAACAGCCACCCTGTCACCATAGCTTTGCACACTCTCCACTGCCAGCGCCCAGTGCAGCTCATGCCAGCACATGGTAAGAATGATTTGGAAAAGACATGGGTTCTGATAGACATGGGTTCATCAGATAGGGATTCAAACTCTAGATCTCACTAACAGTGTGTTGCTGAGCATGTGTTCAATCTCTCCAAACTTCAAATGACTTCTCTATAAAAACGAGGATAAAAATAACTACATCACAAAACAGTCACAAGAATTTCCATTACACAGACATATAAATGTCTCTAACATGATATTTAGCACATCTAGGTGTTCAAAGAATGAAACTCTTCTTTTTTCTATTCTTTTCCTTTTTAGGCAAAATATGTTGCTGCAATACTTTGCAATCATATATGAGTTTTTGATTCATAGCAATTTGGCTTTGGAGATGATAAGTCCTGGAATATTTATTTCATGGATGCATGTTGGATCCATATATCATTTCATACATACATTTTTTTTAACCTGTTGAATTTTCCAGATGCAATCTGTACCCAAAATGGGATAAGAAAATAATAATAACTGTAAAATTCCTTTAATGGGAAAGAATATATTTTAATATTTGATCCACTATCTTAAAGGAATAGAGAGAAATAGTGTAAATGAGAATTTACTTTGTATTCTTAATTCTTACTTCAAAGCCTCACGAATCTGTAGACCTGAACATAAGTGTAGTGTTTTTAGAGAAATGCACATTTGGTTACTTCTGTCCCCAGCTCCAGTTTTATTGAGAGATGACTGACATGCATCACCTTATAAGTTTAAGTCATGGCTTGATTTACATTCATTGTGAAATCGGTTCAGCTAACATTTATCTTCTTACATAGATAAAACAAGAAAAGAAATAAAAAAGGGGAAAACTCTTCCCTGTGATGTGAAAATTCTTAGGATTTACTCTCATAATAACTTTCCTATATTGGCATATCTTGGAGATATTGCATGTTTGGTTCCTGCTGCTAAGTCGCTTCAGTCGTGTCCGACTCTGTGCGACCCCATGGACTGCAGTCTACCAGGCTTCTCCGTCCATGGGATTCTCCAGGCAAGAACACTGGAGTGGGTTGCCATTTCCTTCTCCAATGCATGAAAGTGAAAAGTGAAAGTGAAGTCGCTCCGTCGTGTCCAACTGTTAGTGACCCCATGAACTGCAGCCTACCAGGCTCTGCCATCCATGGGATTTTCCGGGCAATAGTACTGGAGTGGGGTGCCATTGCCTTCTCCCTTGGTGCCAGACCACCACAATAAAGCGAATATCACAATAAGGCAAGTCACATACTTTTTTGGTTCCCCAGTGCTTATAAAAACATATTTACACTATACTGCAGTCTATTAAGTGTGCAATAGCATTATGTTTAAAAAAATGTACACACCTTAAGTTAAAATTTTTTATTACTAAAAAATGTTAACCATCCTCTGACAACTCAGGGTTGCCACAAACCTTCAGCTGTGAAAAATCTAACATCTCTGAAGTGCAAAGAAGAAAAGCACAATAATACAATGTGCCCACGTATCATTCTTCAGTGTTGGCCATGGTCTTCATGTTGTACATTACATCCCCAGTGATTATTTATCTCATAACTGGAGGGTTGTAACCTTTGATCATGCTCCTCTCATCCCTACTCCCTCACCCTCTCCTCTGGTAACCACAGGTCTGATCTCCTTTTCTATGAGTTTGGGTTTTTGTTTGTTTGGTTTTTTTAAGATTATAAGTGAGATCATACAGCATTTGTCTTTCTGTATCTGACTTACTTCACTTAGCAAAATGCCTTCAAGATCTATCCAAGGTGTTACATCAGATCAGATCAGATCAGTCACTCAGTCGTGTCCGACTCTTTGCGACCCCATGAATCGCAGCATGCCAGGCCTCCCTGTCCATCACCAACTCCCGGAGTTCACTCAGACTCACGTCCATCGAGTTAGTGATGCCATCCAGCCATCTCATCCTCTGTCGTCCCCTTCTCCTCTTGCCCCCAATCCCTCCCAGCATCAGAGTCTTTTCCAATGAGTCAACTCTACACATGAGGTTGCCAAAGTACTGGAGTTTCAGCTTGAGCATCATTCCTTCCAAAGAAATCCCAGGGCTGATCTCCTTCAGAATGGACTGGTTGGATCTCCTTGCAGTCCAAGGGACTCTCAAGAGTCTTCTCCAACACCACAGTTCAAAAGCATCAATTCTTCGGCGCTCAGCTTTCTTCACAGTCCAACTCTCACATCCATACATGACCACAGGAAAAACCATAGCCTTGACTAGATGAACCTTTGTTAGCAAAGTAATGTCTCTGCTTTTGAATATGCTGTCTAGGTTGGTCATAACTTTCCTTCCAAGGAGTAAGCATCTTTTAATTTCATGGCTGCACTCACCATCTGCAGTGATTTTGGAGCCCCCCAAAAATAAAGTCTGACACTGTTTCCACTGTTTCCCCATCTATTTCCCATGAAGTGATGGGACCGGATGTCATGATCTTCGTTTTCTGAATGTTGAGCTTTAAGCCAACTTTTTCACTCTCCACTTTCACTTTCATCAAGAGGCTTTTTAGTTCTTCTTCACTTTCTGCCATAAGGGTGGTGTCATCTGCATATCTGAGGTTATTGATATTTCTCCCGGCAATCTTGATTCCAGCTTGTGCTTCTTCCAGTCCAGCGGTTCTCATGATGTACTCTGCATAGAAGTTAAACAAGCAGGGTGACAATATACAGCCTTGACGTACTCCTTTTCCTATTTGGAACCAGTCTGTTGATCCATGTCCAGTTCTAACTGTTGCTTCCTGACTTGCATACAAATTTCTCAAGAGGCAGATCAGGTGGTCTGGTATTCCCATCTCTTTCAGAATTTTCCACAGTTTATTGTGATCCACATAACAGTAGGGTTTTCTTGTTCTTTTTATGGCTGAATAATATTCCATTGCATATATACACCACATCTTTATCCACTCATCCAACAATGGACACTGAGGGTATTTCTATGTCTTAGCTATTGTAAATAACCGTGCTATGAACATGGGGGAGGGGTGCAGATTTCATTTTGAGTCAGTGTTTTTATTTTTTGAATATATTCCCAGAAGTGGAATTGATCACATGGTAATTCTATTTTTACTTTTTTGAGAGTATTCCATATTATTTTCCATAGCCGCTGCACCAATTTACAATCTTACCAATAGCACACAAGGTTCCCTTTACTCCTACACCCACACAAATCTGACTATATATATATATTTTAATGGTAATCAGCTACAGCTGGGTTTTAAAAAATGTGTTACCTAGTAAAGCTGAAATGCCTGGAGGGGACCTTAGTATTGAACATTCTTATTTTATTCTTAAAAATTATAGGAAGGTGAAGCAACTTGCCTAAGGTGGCCATTTAAAGTTAGGAGTCAAAAAAAATGTTAGGAGCCAATGAATCACCCACGCCTTTCTCTGAGTTCCAAGTGGCAGAAAGTAGCCATAAATGTTGGGAACAAGTCAGTGTATTAATGGTTTGTAAAGCTGAAATAGAAAATGCAGCTGAGACTCCAGGTTGAAATGGCAGTGTTCTGTAACTCTGACTCAAAATGGACATCTAGGAGCCCTTTGCAGGTGGAGTTGGCTCTGCAAAGCCGACTCCACCGGCACGTGCCTACCAATCTCATGGAGGAGACCAGGTCTGCCCGGCAAGCTCAGATGCTGCAGAGTGCAGGTCAAGAGAGAAAGATGGGCCCTCGTGGATTCTGTGCAATGACCCTCCTCAGATAATGTCCCCTGGCTAGAGAATGTTTGTAGAGCAACAGATGTTTTTACCATGTCAGAAAATATTTATCTGAAATGCTACTTGCTCTGTAATTTTATTTTTTTTTTTTTATTTTTTTTTTTTTATTTTTTATTTTTTTTTAATTTTATTTTATTTTTAAACTTTACATAACTGTATTAGATTTGCCAAATATCAAAATGAATCCGCCACAGGTAAGAGTATTAATTTGTTTAGCTTGCTTCTTCAAACTACTTACATCAGGGAAAATGACAAGCTAGAACATACCAACATGATCATTAACGACAGATTATTACTATGATTATTATTATTTTGGCTATCACTTTTCTTATTGTATTGTAGATACTCCCCCTAGCATCAAACAATCTAATGTAATACCTTGCAATGAGAAGTCCTTGGAGGATCACACCAAGTGCTGTCCCTGTGCTTATTCAAACTGATATGGAGTTAGGCCTGCAAATCCTCTAGGAGATCCTTTATAGTTCCAAACTGTAAAACTGCTCCATAAAACTGTGAAGCCTGAAGAGAAAGAAAGAAAAAAAAGCCCATCAAGGCTAAGCACTATTTACCACATGGCAGCCAAGATAAAATTAGGTGAAAGACTGAGTTTCTGGGTACAGGTAGAAGTTTATTCCCTCAAGTTAAGAACCTCACAGTGAAATATAAGTAGGAAACTATAACTATCATCTTATTAAGTCACCTCATTAACAAAATGGTTTGGTGTTAGTGTAGGGATAAACATGGGCAGCCTTTGCAGACAGGTATTAATTTACATCTTTATACTCCTATCATGTCACAAAAGGCTTTGAAGCATCTAAACCATTGTTTGTTTGTTTGCTTTTCAGGAATTTGGCACCCAACACAATTGCATTTAACACTGTGACTATGAACAAAAAAGCTCAGTGAATAATTCATACATGTAGTCTTTGTAATTTGTTAAATCCTCTGTGCATCTGGAAAACTCCAGGAACTAAAATAATTGAAAGAGTTGGGAGGGTTGACATTAAAAGGCACTGCATCCTGTCTCCATGAGGAACAAACAGCTCTCAAGAGAAATACACACGTTAGTTTTATGACTTGGTAACACTTAGGTTCTTTCACTTCACCTCTTTCTCACTTGACTCTTTCTCTCTTTCCTCCAAATAAAGTCTGGCTTTTAAATAGAGAATAAATGAACTCAATAAACCAAGCTTCCATCTCTGTAATCTTCTATCACAAATTAAAGATATTTCACACAGTTTTGACCATAAAACATAGGTTTAAAGGGATATATATATATTTTTTTTCATGTAAATAGTAAAAATGGATTATGCAGCTGTATTTTTAGCTTGGTGAGTGGCTACCTTACAATGGTACTTCTTTCCATTTCTATTAATGGAAAGTGTAACCTACACATGCTGTGAAAGAGACATTGTTTGGTCTGCTCTCCTTCACTGGACCTAAATTTCTGTGTTCTCTTGACTACAGAATGTAACACCCTCCTCCTGCAACTGTGATGTCTTTTGTTGACAGAGACAGCTTGGAACCTGTATGTACATGGGTTGGTTTCACTGCGTCATGATTATTCTCGTAAGTGTTTTATCACTATGACACTGCACTCATTTTAATCATTCCCCCATTCCAAAGATTTTGAAAAGCCTGCTCAGAACATAAGACTATCTCTTCAAAGGCCTTGCTGCTCTTTGGTTTATGAACTGAAACTGGTGGTTCGTCTATTTCAGCAGTTCTTAACATAGGGTACAAGAACAGAATGTTGTCCTTTTGTTTATTAATCCCTGTAGGGATTTTAGAAAATATACGTGATGATTTCCAAGTGGGGCCCAGATATCAGAATGTGTTTTAATTTCCCTCACCCCTTCCCAGGACAATGCTACTGAGCCTTCAGGATTCAGAATCACAGAGCTATTTATACAACTGCCTGTGCCATCTGAAGAGCTAACACTGCCTAATGGTGTAATAGACCCTATAGTCAGACTGTCTTGTTTCAAATCTGCTGACCACTTTTAACCAGTGTGACATTAAGCAAAGTACTTAGCCATTCTGATCCTCAGTTTCCTCATTTGCAAAATGTGGATGGTAATAGTAGAACATACATCATACATATAAAACAACCAGAATAGTGTCTGGCACATAACAAGTAGTATAAAAGTATATTGATAAATATTTAATGCTCACTTCCAGTTTATTTTTTCATTTTAAAATTTCTCCCAAATGTTAAGGAGAACCTTATTTATGTGTACATGGTTTAAGTGGTTAGCGAGCTGGTGTTCCTAAATAAAACACTAAGATTTTCTACTGTTTCATCATCCCCATAATCACCCAGCATGTGCTCAAGGAAGTCCAACTAAATGATTATACTGTTTAATTAAAATTTTATTATTTATACCCTCACTTTATTCTAAAAGGGTTTGTCCAGGCTCTTACAAAATACATACTGAACATAACAAGCTAAAGAACTAAGTAATAAAATCAAAGCAAAAGATAAACAAGGGTAGGAAAACAAATTAGCCTTTTAAATTTGGCTCCCAAGAAGGCACCCTATAAGGTCCTATATTCTTTTAGTTCAGGCCCATATCATTCATTCAAGGCTAAATTCAGAGGGTTATTTTACACTATCTGTACAATAGCTTTCCTGGCAACACAAGAAATAGAAAGATGACTTTCACTATTGCTATGTTCATAAGCAGGAAAATTTAGGCTCTAAGAATGAGGCAAATTATTCCAGATGATTTTATGTTAGAAACACTTAAATACTGATATTCAGATACGATTTGTTTTACCCCAAAATGGCTTATTCCAAGTCATTTTAGTCAAAGTCATTTTAGTCCATCAAGTTAAAGCTATGGCTTTTCCAGTAGTTATGTATGGATGAGAGAGTTGGACCATAAAGAAGGCTGAAGTGAAGTCGCTCAGTTGTGTCTGACTCTTTGCGACCCTGTGGACTGTGTCCATGGGATTTTCCAGGCAAGAGTACTGGAGTGGGTTGCCATTTCCTTCTCCAGGGGAATCTGCATTGTAGGCAGATTCTTTACCATCTGAACCACCAGGGAAGTCTCAAAGAAGGCTGAGTACTGAAGAATTGATGCTTTTGAACTGTGGAGTTGGAGAAGACTCTTGAGAGCCCCTTGGACTGCAAGGAGATCAAACCAGTCAATCCTGAATATAGACTGGAAATCAGTCCTGAATATTCATTGAAAGTACTGATGCTGAAGCTGAAACTCCAATACTTTGGCCACCTGATGCAAAGAACTGACTCATTGGAAAAGACCCTGGTGCTGGGAAAGATTGAAGGTGGGAGAAGAAAGGGACAATAGAGGATGAGATGGTTGGATGGCATCCCTGACTCGATGGACATGAGTTTGAGCAAGCTCCAGGAGTTGGTGAGGGACAGGAAAGCCTGGTGTGCAGCAGTCCATGGGGTTGCAAAGAGCCGGACACAACTGAGCAAATGAACTGACCTGAACTGAAAATGGCTTAATTTATGTAATAATATTAGATAAAACATAAAGGTTTTAAAATACCTGCTAGATGATACTACCCCATAAAAGACAACGGTTTACATTCAACTATTCAAAGAACTGAGCCTAAAATGCATGCCAGATATGGCATTTATTTCCATTTCTACGATCCACTTTTATCAAAGCATGCAACTGCTTGTGGTTAGCTCTTAACTCTATAAAAGGAGACTAATGAGAAGTTGAGAAGTTTGGCCTAGCAGTCACCCACAATCTCCTCTGGACATCCTTCCCCTGTGTTGTCAGACAGCTGTCACAAGCACACCCTACAGCCCGATCTGCAGGGCACCATCCTGGAAAACTGCCTGCAGGCAGATAGCTTAGGGTGTGTTTCCCTCAGAAGCCAGAAAATGTGCCGTGTTCTTGTGGACTAACCCACTAAGACAAGAGAAAGACAAAATAACTGTCAAGTCTAAATTTGTTAGAAAGCCACTTAGGGCTTCACAACTTGTACTGTCAGGCTCGATTGTGGCAACATTTCATTCTCTGAGTCAGAAGACGAGGGTTGGAGACGGTGCACATGAGTCACTGACGATGTTAAACTCATGATTGTTTGGTTTGGCGAATCTGTTTCCAGGCTAAAGCTTTTCAGGGATCTTTAAAGTTACAGTGCCTCCCAGGACATCCCGGTAGAAGTTGTGTGTATTAGTGTATATGTTATATTCCCTCCCCCTACAGTTAACGTATCCTAATTTCACTGAAACTGATAGGTTGGCAAACAAAGCTAGAATCTCAGGTGAAAGTCTCCTGGTTACTCTGATTTTAGTTTTGATCTTAAATTTTAGTGTCTTATATTTCAGGCTGATAGTTTTTACTTCTATTCCTTATTTGTTGAGTGTTTTTATCATAAAAGAATTTGGGATTTTCTCAAATGTTGTCTGTGACTCTATTGAGATGATCATGTCACTTTCATCTTTTATTTAGCTAATATACTGTACTACTATGATTGGGCTTCCCTGGTGGCTCAGATGGTAAAGAATCCGCCTGCAATGCGGGAGACCTGGGTTTGATCCCTGGGTTGGGAAGATCCCCTGGAGTAGGGCATGGCAACCACTCCAGTATTCTTGCCTGGAGAATCCCATGGACACAGGAGCCTGGTGGGCTACAGTCCATGGGGTCGCAAAGAGTCGGACATGACTGACTGACTAAGCACAGCACATTACTGTGACTGGGGGATTCCCTGGTGGCTCAGATGGTACTGTATCTGCTTGCACTGCAGGAGACCCATTGATTTTCATATGTTGAGCCCACATTTTATTTATTTATGTAAATCCCATTTGGATATTATTATTTTTAAACCATTGACCAAGAGCAATATTTCTCCATTATACGCTTCAGAATGATAATTCAATTGTATGCTAACAGTTGCTCCATGAAAAAGGAGTTGCATTAAGTAAATGTGAGAAATGCTGGGTTATAGTTAAATAGTTTTCTTTATAAAAGACTATCTCAGAGAATATAATGTACTAATTGACTTTGCAAATCTCTAAGAGGGAGGTATTCATATTCATAGAGTGTTTATTATGTGCCAGGTATTCTGCTAGGCACTGGAAAGGTAGAAATGAGAAAAAGAAAAAAGAAATCTCTGCTCTGTGGAGTATACATTCTAGAAGAGAGGCAAACAATAAATATAAAAAATCATGCAAATTATAAAACGTTAGAGTACTATATATTTCATAAAAAAGAAAAATCAGGTAAGCTCCTTGACACCAGGCTTGAAAATAATTTCTTGGATTAGACACCAAAAGCAAAGGCAACCAAAGCAAATAATCAAATGGGACTACATTAAACTAAAAGGCTTCTGTACAAGAAAGGAAACCATCAACAAAATGAAAAGGCAACCTACTGAATGACAGAAAATATCTCCAAATCATACATCTGATAAGGCGTTAATGTAAAAAATATATACTCAATAAATAAAAAGCCAGTCTGATTTAAAATGGGGGGAGCATCTGAATAGACATTTTTCCATTAAGACATACACATGCCCAATCAGTACATGAAAGGTGTTCTGTACCATCAGTCATCAGTTCAGTTCAGTCAGTTCAGTTGCTCAGTCGTGTCTGACTCTCTGCGACCCCATGAATCACAGCATGCCAGGCCTCCCTGTCCATCACCGACTACCAGAGTCCACTCAAACTTACGCCCATTGACTCAGTGATGCTATCCAGCCATCTCATCCTCTGTCATCCCCTTCTCCTCCTTTCCCCAATCCCTCCCAGCATCAGAGTCTTTTCCAATGAGTCAACTCTACACATGAGGTTGCCAAAGTACTGGAGTTTCAGCTTGAGCATCATTCCTTCCAAAGAAATCCCAGGGCTGATCTCCTTCAGAATGGACTGGTTGGATCTCCTTGCAGTCCAAGGGACTCTCAAGAGTCTTCCCCAACACCACAGTTCAAAAGCATCAATTCTTCGGTGCTCAGCTTTCTTCACAGTCCAACTCTCACATCCATACATGACCAGAGGAAAAACCATAGCCTTGACTATGTTTTTATTTGTTGGCAAAGTAATGTCTCTGCTTTTGAATATGCTGTCTAGGTTGGTCATAACTTTCCCTCCAAGGAGTAAGCGTCTTTTAATTTCATGGCTGCACTCACCATCTGCAGTGATTTTGGAGCCCCCCAAAATAAAGTCTGACACTGTTTCCACTGTTTCCCCATCTACTTGCCATGAAGTGATGGGACCAGATGCCATGATCTTCGTTTTCTGAATGTTGAGCTTTAAGCCAACTTTTTCACTCTCCACTTTCACTTTCATCAAGAGGCTTTTTAGTTCCTCTTCACTTTCTGCCATAAGGGTGGTGTCATCTGCATATCTGAGGTTATTGATATTTCTCCCAGCAATCTTGATTCCAACTTCCTCTTCTTCCAGCCCAGTGTTTCTCATAATGTATTCTGCATATAAGTTAAATAAGCAGGGTGACAATATACAGCCTTGATGCACTCCTTTTCCTATTTGGAACCAGTCTGTTGTTCCATGTCCAGTTCTAACTGTTGCTTCTTGACCTGCATATAGGTTTCTCAAGAGGCAGGTCAGGTGGTCTGGTATTCCCATCTCTTGAAGAATTTTCCACAGTTTATTGTGATCCACACAGTCAAAGGGTTTGGCATAGTTAATAAAGCAGAAATAGATGTTTTTCTGGAACTCTCTTGCTTTTTCCATGATCCAGCGGATGTTGGCAATTTGATCTCTGCTTCCTCTGCCTTTTCTAAAACCAGCTTGAACATCTGGAAATTCATGGTTCACGTATTGCTGAAGCCTGGCTTGGAGAATTTTGAGCATTACTTTACTAGCATATGAGATGAGTGCCATTGTGTGGTAGTTAGAGCATGCTTTGGCATTGCCTTTCTTTGGGATTGGAATGAAAACTGACCTTTTCCAGTCCTGTGGCCACTGCTGAGTTTTCCAAATTTGCTGGCATATTGAGTGCAGCACTTTCACAGCATCGTCTTTCAGGATTTGAAATAGCTCAACTGGAATTCCATCACCTCCACTAGCTTTGTTCATAGTGATGTTTTCTAAGGTCCACTTGACTTCACATTCCAGGATGTCTGGCTATAGGTGACTGATCACATCATCGTGACTATCTGGGTCGTGAAGCTCTTTTTTGTACAATTCTTCTGTGCATTCTTGCCACCTCTTCTTAATAGTCTTCTGTTAGGTCCATACCATTTCTGTCCTTTATCGAGCCCATCTTTGCATGAAATGTTCCCTTGGTATCTCTAATTTTCTTGAAGAGATCTCTAGTCTTTCCCATTCTGTTGTTTTCCTCTATTTCTTTGCATTGATCGCTGAGGAAAGCTTTCATATCTCTTCTTGCTATTCTTTGGAACTCTACATTCAGATGCTTATATCTTTCCTTTTCTCCTTTGCGCTTCTCTTCTTCTCGCAGCTATTTATAAGGCCGCCCCAGAGAGCCATTTTGCTTTTTCGCATTTCTTTTCCATGGGGATGATCTTGATCCCTGTCTCCTGTACAATGTCACGAACCTCTGTCCATAGTTCATCAGGCACTCTATCTATCAGATCTAGTCCCTTAAATCTATTTATCACTTCCACTGTATAATCATAAAGGATTTGATTTAGGTCATACCTGAATGATCTAGTGGTTTTCCCTAGTTTCTTCCATTTAAATCTGAATTTGGCAATAAGGAATTCGTGATCTGAGCCATAGTCAGCTCCCGGTCTTGTCAGAGGTGGCGGCCATGAGTGCCAAGCTGCGAAGGCACAGGAGCGGCCAAGAGGAGCTACCTAACATCCAAGGTCAGGGGTGGCAGCCAGGGGGAGCTATCCCATGCCTGAGGCCCAGGGGCAGTGGCCAGGAGGAGCTACCCACGCCCGAGGTCAGGGGCGGCGGCTGAGAGGAGCAACCTCACGTCCAAGGAGCAGTGGGTGTGCGGGCGCAGGAGGGCCGAGAGGAGCTACTCCATGTTCAAGGTCAGGAGGGTCAGCAGTGAGGAGATACCCCTCGTCCAAGGTAAGGAGCAGCGGCTGCACCTTGCTGGAGCAGCCGTGAAGAGATACCCCACGTCCAAGGTAAGAGAAACCCAAGTAAGACGGTAGGTGTTTCAAGAGGGCATCAGAGGGCAGACACACTGAAACCATACTCACAGAAAACTAGTCAATCTAATCACACTAGGACCACAGCCTTGTCTAACTCAATGAAACTAAGCCATGCCCTGTGGGGCCACCCAAGACCAGCAGGCATGGTGGAGAGGTCTGACAGAAAGTGGTCCACTGGAGAAGGGAATGGCAAACCACTTCAGTATTCTTGCCTTGAGAACCCCATGAACCGTATGAAAAGGCAAAATGATAGGATACTGAAAGAGGAACTCCCCAGGTCGATAGGTGCCCAGTATGCTACTGGAGATCAGTGGAGACATAACTCCAGAAAGAATGAAGGGATGGAACCAAAGCAAAAACAATACCCAGTTGTGGATGTGGCTAGTGATAGAAGCAAGGTCCGATGCTGTAATGAGCAATATTGCATAGAAACCCGGAATGTCAGGTCCATGAATCAAGGCAAATTGGAAGTGGTCAAACAGGAGATGGCAAGAATGAACGTCGACATTCTAGGAATCAGCGAAGTAAAATGAACTGGAATGGGTGAATTTAACTCAGATGACCATTATATCTACTACTGCGGGCAGGAATCCCTCAGAAAAAATGGAGTAGCCATCATGGTCAACAAAGGAGTCTGAAATTCAGTAATTGGATGCAATCTCAAAAATGACAGAATGATCTCTGTTCATTTCCAAGGCAAACCATTCAATATCACAGTAATCCAAGTCTGTGCCCCAACCAGTAACACTGAAGAAGCTGAAGTTGAATGGTTCTATGAAGACCTACAAGATCTTTTAGAAGGAACACCCAAAAAAGATGTCCTTTTCATTATAGGGGACTGGAATGCAAAAGTAGGAAGTCAAGAAACACCTGGAGTAACAGGCAAATTTGGCCTTGGAATACAGAATGAAGCAGGGCAAAGGCTAATAGAGTTTTGCCAAGAGAACACACTGGTCATAGCAAACACCCTCTTCCAACAACACAAGAGAAGACTACACATGGACATCACCAGATGGTCAACACCGAAATCAGATTGATCATATTCTTTGCAGCCAAAGTGCTGGGAGCCGGCATATTGCATATTGAGTGAGGATCTGGAATAGCTCAACTGGAATTCTATCACTGCCGGGAGCCAGCGTGAGGCACTCCGCCCATGACAAAGGTCATGAGGAAGGAGGCTCGGCATACGCAAAGGCGGGATCGAGCCTCAGGAGTCCCCCTGGAAATTCTCGAGCATCTACCCCCAAAACCAGAGTCTGCCTACTTTCTGCTTTGTGCTTTCACCTACACCTCTGACTTTACGGGGGGCTGTCTCCCACTACCTCTCTCTGAAAAAAAGAGTTAGCTTACAGCTCCAGTTAATAATTCTTGGGTGTGACAGTGTTTCAACCTACAAACTCCTTTGGAAATCCTCTAGCCTGCCTGAATGGGTTTTTCCGGCCACATGTGATTGTTCAGAGCCTCCCAACTGTGAGAGGCAGGAGATGTTCTAAACTGCCTAAACACAGATTCCTTTGAGTAGTTAAAAGATTGATTAGAAATTGTATTGGTGAAGGGTTTTTCACTTGTTGGGCCAATGTTTGCTGCTAAGTCTCCATACTCCTTACCTACTGTGTCTTTGGCAGTGTATTGATTGATATAATGGGTGTATAGAAATGTAAAATGCAGCTTTGTCCAATGCTTTTTGGAAGGCTGGTGCCTGACTTTGGAATAATCACCTTTAGAGAAAGATAAGTTTCTTAAAATGTTAACAGGCCTCCGGGCCAGAAGATGATGTCAATCACCTGAACTTTTGCATATGATAAGTTTGCAGGAAGAAAGCCTGGCTTGCTGCATGACTCTACCCCTTCCCCCATTATCCTCTATGCATACCTTAAGGTATAAAAACTACTTTGGAAAATAAAGTGCGGGCCTTGTTCACTGAAACTTGGTCTCCCCATGTCATTCTTCCCTTTAACTTCCGGCTGAGCGTCCATCTGGAGCGCGGATGTCCTCTGCGACCATTTATTTGCCTGGGCTTCTAAGACCCACTCGAGAAGGTGTCTAAGGTGGGGCACCTTCCGCTATTCGAGAGGGCGCCTGCGGCCTCCGTGGTCAGAGCTAACCTAGTGTCACGGGTTATATTGATTTTCCGCGTAAACCAAGCCACTCAGCTTCTTTTCTCCACTGAATTTTCCTACTGAGCTATCCTTATTTCAGCCGCTTTTCTCCACTGAATTTCCTCACTGAGCTATCCTTATTCTATTACTCTTTGTATCCTTAATTAAAGTGTAATTAAGCAGTTATTCCCTGACCCTCGCCTAGCCGTCTCTCCTTCGAATACCCTGGATCAGCCGGGGCTGGTCCCCGGCACCAAAGATGGAGAAGCTCTATACAGTCAGAAAAAACAAGACCGGGAGCTGACTGTGGCTCAGATCATTAACTCCTTATTGCCAAATTCAGACCATCAATCATCAGGGAAAAGCATACCAAAACCATAATGAGATATCACCTTATACCTATTAGAATGGCTATTATTTAAAAAGTCAAGAAATAACGTTTCTAGGTACTTTTGCCCTAAGCATCTTTGCCACAATGATTTTGCCACATTTTTGCAGCAAAACTAATTGGCTATATGGCAATTTTTCTGTAAAAATAAAATGAATGGTTGATAGTTTGGTTTGATGTACAAAACGTGTGACAGATGATGATGACTTTGCACCAAAAGTTGTTTTTGTTTTTTGTTTTTGAAATACAGTACATTGGAGGAGAAAGAGGCCAAATACCCATTTCCCACAGAACTTTGGAATGCCGCTCAATGGACATGTGACAATAATATTCCAAGAAAAACCAATAGTGTGGAAGGTTTACACAACACAGTACAAAGCTCAGTTATAAATAGGCATCCTAGTATTTGGAAAGTCTATCTAAATGAAGGAAGACATTTTAGTGAAAAAAGAAAATGTATGATTCTGAACAAGGAGAAGGATCAACAAGCCAAAAAAAAACAACAACAACAGATATAAAATACTATGAAAAAAGGCCTGGAAGACAAGTGTTTTGGTACAAGCCAATACATTTTTTTTGAGAAGTATTGCCATGAGTCTACACATATTTTAAAGGTATTCAAATATTTTGTATTTTGCAATAGTCTATTCCTTTCTGATGTTTCCTGTTTACATTCTTTTTAATGTCCTTTTATTTTTTGTTACTTATCTTTTATGGCAAGACTGCCTTGTGGCTAAGTAGTTATGCGGCAAAAATGCTTGTGACAAAGATGAAGAAACCACCAGACATGAACACAGCACATGTTGGTGAGGATACAGAGAAAAAGAACCCTCACGGACTACTGCTGGGAATGTAAGTTAGTGCAGCCACTATGCAAAACAGTATGGGGGGGAGGAGGCCTTCCAGTCTTAATAACAGAAGTCCATGTGATCTAGCAATTCCACTTCTAGGTACTTGCCTAAAGAAAAAACAAAAAAACCACTAATTCAAAAACATACATGCATCCCCATGCTCATTGCAGCATTATTTACAATAGCCAAGTCATGGAAACAACTTAAAACTAACTGACAGATAAATGAATAAAGTACGGTATTATAAATAAATACAATGAGATATTATTCAGTCATAAAAAATGAAATCTTTCCATTTGCCACTGCCACTACGTGGATGGACCTTGAGGGCATGACGCTAAGTGAAATAAGTCTAACAGAGAAAGAGGAATACCATATGATTTTACATGTGGAATCTTAAAGAGAAAACAAGCTCATAGATCCAGAGAACAGATTTGTGTTTACCAGAGGTGGGGGGTGGAGCTCAGCAAAATGTGTAAAGGGGTAAAAGGCACAAGTACAGATTTTCAGTTACAAATAAATCACATGGGTGTAATGTACAGCATGGTGACTATAATAAAAAATCATGTATTGCATATTTGACAGTTGCTATGACAGTAGGTCCTTTTTTAAAATTTTATTTTATTTTTTAACTTTACAATATTGTATTGGTTTTGCCATAAATCAAAATGAATCCGCCACAGGTATACATGTGTTCCCCAAAAGCACTCATCACAAGAAAAACATTGTTTTGGTAGCTCTGTGTAGTAATGGATGTCAACTAGACTTCTTATAGTGATCATTTTGCAGTATATACAAATAACAAATCACTATGTTGTGTACCTGAAACTAATATAATTTCCTATTTCAATTACACCTCAATTAAGAAAAGAGAAAGTGAACACTCATTTCAAGAGGCTTTGAAAATTCTGAGCAGGAGGATGGACAACACATCAAAATATTTATAGGACACTCAGGAAAGGCCTGGTTGAGAAGTGACATTAGAGAGAAACGTGAGAGAATAGCTTGTTCAAAAATAGCAATAAGGTCATTATGGCTGAAGCGGACTGATGGAGAAAGTGGTAGTAACATTCGCTGCCTCTTACCTGGATTACTGTGGTAGATCCTAGACGAATTTCACTGTTTCAACTTTTGCTTCTTCCCCAACCCCATGGGTTGAGAGTAGTCTCTGTGTGTGTATAGTATGGTATGGAGGTACAGGTGGGGATGGGTAGGCAAAAATAAAAACACTGAAATTAGTTAAGAGGCTATTTCAGTAATCAAGATGAAAGAGGATGGGGATTCAATCCATAAGTGAAAATGAGGAGAAGTGTTCATATTCTGGGTGATTTGAACATTGAATCAATAGGATTTCTTGGATAAGAGAAGAGAGAAGTTTGGATAAGAGGTATGAGAGAAAGATGTTAAAAATGACTCTAAATTTTGGTCTTGTGCAACTCTTAGGATAGAGTTGCATCAACAGAGAAGGGACAGTATGTGGGTGGAACAAGTTTCTGAAAGAATCAAGATTTCAGTTTTGGAACACGTTGTACTTACGATTTCTATTTTAAAAATGCAAACTAAGTATAGGGATTAACACATGGTCTCTGTTGCTGACTTGATGAGATACATCTTTTACTTAATACCAGTACAGACACCAATCTGCCAAAACTTTACATTGTAGATAGCTAAAGATATTAAGAAAAAGCCAGAATTAAACAGATGCTATTTATACTATTATTTAATTTGTACTTTCTCTCCCATTTTCCAAAAATCTTACTGGTTTTTAGAACTTGCCTTTTTGTGTGTGTGGATTAAGGACCTTGCTCAAAGTATTTTTTGAACCTGTTTTACCAACCAACCAACCAACCCAACCCACAAAATCACAACCAAGAAAACAACAAAATTGTCTATTTGTCTTCTTATGGAATAAGTAATCATTCTTCAGTCTTCTGCTTTTAAAATTCACACCCAGGGCTGACACATAACTGTGAATTAAATAGACTGCTTTCCTCCAGCAGTTGAAGAGGTGATGGAGGCAGCTGGGAGAGCACTAGAGACTGAGGAGAGGAAACTATAGTTCTCAGAGATGAGTCTACACAGAGGAGTGTGGCTGTGGCCTGTCATCCTGGGCATACCCTGGACTCTTTTCCCACTTCCTTTGAAGTGAGATGTGGCCATGTAACTGAGTTCCAGCCAGTGGAATATGACTATTAGTCACCTGTTCTATTTCCAGGTCTTGTCTAGGAAACCTTTCCACTGATGATATTTATTCCTTTCCCTTTTGATTGACTGAGGCCTAGTCTGCCATACTGGAAACAACATGCTGAAAATAACACATCCTAAACTGGAGAAATGGCTGGATGGCATCACCGACTTGATGGACATGAGTTTGAGTGAACTCCAGAGTTGGTGATGGACAGGGAGGCCTGGCGTGCTGCGATTAATAGGGTCTCAAAGAGTTGGACACGACTGAGCGACTGAACTGAACTGAACTAAAACTGGAGAAGCCTGGGTCTCTGAGGTTTGCTCAGACCATCCACGAACTAAGAACTTCAATTTTTGAACTTGAGTGGGAAATAAATCTTTACTGTAGTTGAGCTAGTGCACATTTGTGTGTTTATTTGTTATAGCAGCTAATGGCCTCAAATCTAATCCTAAGAGAGAAATAGGGGTTCAAAACATACTTACTGCCCACATTTTCCTATTTAACTCTCCCGTTTGTAGCCAGTTATTTCCTTCAAATCTCCTATAAGTTTATAGTTGAGGAGTGGAATTACAATTACATACCTTTAAATGCAGAGCTTAAATTAAACTCACGGAACATTCCATATACTATAATACTGACTTAGGCAAGAATTCAAAGATGTAAACCTTTGAGGCTTGAGAAACTGGCAGTATTACTGAGATGTTCAGTTTTCCCAATTTGATTTGCACTGCCAGCTCCATCTGTTTACTGAGTGCATGGTGGTATTTAGAGATCTAATTCAATGCTCTATTTGAAATTTTCTGATCATGCTTTTGAATCATAGCCTTTCTCAAATATTATATCCTTACTAGTGCAGTGTATGGCACCCCACTCCAGTACTCTTGCCTGGAAAATCCCATGGATGGAGGAGCCTGGTAGGCGGCAGTCCGTGGGGTCGCTAAGAGTCGGTCGCGACTGGGCGACTTCACTTTCACTTTTCACTTTCATGCATTGGAGGAGGAAATGGCAACACACTCCAGTGTTCTTGCCTGGAGAATCCCAGGGACGGTGGGGCCTGGTGGGCTGCCGTCTATGGGGTCGCACAGAGTCGGACACGACTGAAGCGACTTAGCAGCAGCAGTGCAGTATATATTTTTAAAAGTTTCCTTAGAAGTTTTTTTTTTCCCATTTTTAATATATCCATTCCTTGTCTCTAGAGGCATACAGTGTAAAGCCTATATTTTCAAATTTCATATACACATGTCCTTCAGAAAAAAATAAAGCTTTTTCCAACATAGGGTAATCTTCTGCAATGACTCCATGTTAAATATATATTCTTTAAATTAAAGTACAAACTTACAAAATGGTGTGCACTTTCTAACCTTGGACTGAGAGGAAAAATATATGTAAATTAACATTCTATAAGGAAATAAAAATACTTGAAGATTTTTGTCTACAAATTTAGATACCAAGGGTAAAAATCTTCCAGTATTTAAACTCTGGATTAGTACCTGGTATACTATGATAATATATGAGCAGTGACAGGCTCCCCTTCCTCAAATATCTCCTCTAAATATATGATACAGAGTCTCTATGTCCTGCAATATTCCGAATAGTAGGAGTAGTAGTAAGAAAAAAAATTTATAATAAAAATAAAGTTTTACTGAACACTATCATGCGTCAGGGATTATGTAAAGCACTTTTTTTAATGACTCTTTTAAGGTAATTCTCACAATGACTCTATGAAGAGGCAGATATTATTTTCTAATTTTCCAGTGAGGAAGTTGAAGCACAGATAAATTTAATGACTTGTTCAAGGTTACATTTAGTATGTTGAGAGAGCAAGGAACTGAACAATTTGGCAGTCTGGCTCTATAACCCATACTCAATATTCCTGGAAAAGCTAATATATTAAGCCCCTTTCATCAAGTGCAAACTGATTCACCATTTTTACTAATGATAGACATATTAGGTGTTAAAATAATCATGCAAGAAATTAAAATAAGAAATTATTAGTACTTATCTTTATATTAATATATATATATATACTTATGGTTATTCTTATATAATTATAGCTAACTTATAGTACTTATGAGAAATGTAGTACTTACACTAACACATTAATGCTATATACTATATATAAAACTAAGTCATGGTTTAAATATTATAAAATTTTCAATTTATTATTACCTAAAAATATAGCCAAACCTTAAATATTGAGATATATATATATATTATACATACACATAAACTATACTATATGCTAATACATTATACTAAAGAAACCATGACTCATATAAATAATAATCAGTGTAAATACAATTAAATAAAATATAAAAACCATGACTTTGTCCTAATCTGGGGAAAGCTCAGATTTATGTGAAACATATGAAATACATGAGATAAAAATACATTTTAAAAATACATCTCTAAAAATGAACTTTTTTGGAGGACCTTAGGTGATTTAATGTTCTTAAATATCTTCAAAGTGGTAAATATATAATATTTATAGTAATATTAAACTATAATGTCAAAGATACATATTTAATTTCTAGGACAGAAAGCTTCTTGAAGGCAAATCATTTAAAAAATCTCCAGCACTAGTCCAGTGTCTAGTATAGTTCAGATAAAGGAATAACTAACAATTAAAGAGTTGTATTAGTCAGGGTTCTCCAGACAAACAAGACCAACAGAATACATACAGACATATAAGAGGAGATTTATTGTAGGAATCAGTTCATGCAGTTATGGAGAGACAGGAAAGCTGGTTGTATAACTGTTTGAGGGCAAAGGTCTGAGAACCAGGGGAGTTGATGATGTTAAGTCCCAGAGTCATAAGGTCCAAGAACCAGGAGCTCTGACCTCCAAGGGTAGGAGAAATGGATGTCCCAGCTCCAGAAGAGAGAGAAGTGCCTTACCGTTAGCTTTTTGTTCCATTCTGGCCCTCAACTGATTGGAAGATTCCCACCTGCACTGGTGAGGGTGGATCTCTTCTTAGTCTACTAATTCAACTGGTAACCTCTTCTGGAAATACCCACACAGCCACACCACCAAATAAGTTTTGCCTGGCATTCCCTTAGCCCAGTCAAGTCGACACCTAAAATTAACCATCACAAGAGTGTTTTCAAGTGAAGGTCCATTTAGACCTGTTTCACATCAATGAATAATAAAAGTGATTCATCATCTAACAAATTTATTATCTATATTAATTCATTATGTCCCTATAGAAGTGAAACGTTTGATCTATAATATTTTTCACATTGTTAATCTGATTATCAGCCATTTTCTTTATAGCTCATAAAGTCAGCGATAGGTTAGTTCAACTAAAAAAATCATGGTTCCTAAATTGGTAATTTTGGAATTAACAGAATGATATTGTATAGCTGAGCATGATAACTAGAAAGGCATATTTGAGAGCTGTGCTAACTAATACAGTGGCTATGCGCTACATGTGGCTATTTAAATTTAAAAGAATTAAATTAAAAAATTAGTTGCACCAGTGGTAACTGCATCGAACAGTACAGATATTTCCATCATCACAGAAGGTTCTCCCAGACATTGCTATTCTAGAGAAAGAATGTATAATCTGAGTCAATTATTGTGTTTTTGTTCAGTTGCTAAGTCGTGTCCAACTCTTGTCTTCTCAGTGTTTATCTAATGACTTAACTGGCATGAATCTGAAGTCTTGCCTCCCTCTTGCTCTAGCGCTGGAGAAGGCACTAACCATGGCGAAAGTATACCTAACGGAAGCAAGAAGGAAATTAAAGGCAAGAAGCAGGATAACATATAAATTCTGCCATCAGCTTTTCTGAGATCAAGAAATTTGTATATAATACACCATAGTTATTTAGTCTTACACCTTTTGTGAGCAAAAATGTCCTTGAAGGAGATACAATAGAACTATGGAGTATTATGTGACCTGTCAGTTGGGTGAACAACCTAAAATCAAATAGTGCAGACAGAAAAAGGCATTAGAAACAACAAATATGAAAGGATATAGGTAAACCCCAAACCATTTAGTAGCAATGTTATCCAACTGCTGCAGAGGATGGAATTTTCCCTTGATGCTTCCACACTTAGAGGATGGGGATTCCTGCTGCTTTCTTCCTTTCAGCAATCAGCCTTTGAGGGGTCTCTTGATGTCTAGGTTTCCCAGTACAACTACCAGCTCTTCTCTAGGTACTACCCTTGTACTTTGAACTTTTCAACCTAGGATTCCGTTCTCAAACTGAGTCTAACAAAATGACTAATTACATCCAAGGCAATGACACAATATCAGCTATTTAAATGTTCCAGAAAAGTTCCTATTTCCATTACAAACAAATTCATTCCTAACCTCTCGCTGACCTAGTTATGGTAGGTTCATTGTAATTAGATCTCTTAACAGTTACCATCTTTTCTTTTTCAAGCTGCATTTTAACCTGTCTCTTTTTCAAACAAAATGTAATAAATATTAGATTTAAAATATTCACAAAGACAAGCAAAAAGAAAAAGGTGTTTGCACATGAGTGGGGACATAATTCACTGCAGTGTTTAATCTTTATCTTTTTAAAACAAACTCTAGCTTTGGGAGGAATACTGCAGGAAATAGAAAATGGAAACAATGTCTCACATGCTTCTAAATGCAGCTGAGATATTTTAAATAAAATATTTAGCCATTTAACCAAAACTTTCACTTTTCATCACCAAGCAATTCTGACAATATGAATTGTCCATATATTGCATTGTGCAACATGCATCAATTTCATTTTGAGAATAATCAATGGAGAATATACGCAAGAGTATTTTGGCAAGTCTTATTTTGGTGGCTTATTTTGAACCAAGAAAAAAATAATTAAAAATTATAACTTTTACTTTCCCTTCTTAGGCTGCTGTTTACAGTCACTTACTGGTCATACACCTGGCATAAGACATGTGAGGCCACACTGAGCATACCTCAAAGAAGAACTTTGAGCCTCCTGGAATTAATTTCTGATACATATTTTCTTTAATAGAAGGAGATATTTAATATTTTCTAGTGGTACTGTGGTGTTGAGCTTGGGAGGATGATAATTTTTCCAGAACGTCAGTAAGTTATACACTTGATTCAGAGCTAGTATATATTTCAATATTTTTACTAACATGGAGGGATGGATGAGATAATAAAATGACTGGGTAGTGTGTAGCGGAAGTCCACATTTGAACTATGCTTATTGCCAGAGTTCAGATCTTTGCTGGAACATGTCTATAGGTTGTTTGAAGTCTCTTTGAATGAAGAAAGTAGAAATCTCCTTGGAAAGATCCTTAAAAAAAGAGAGAAATTTAGGTATGACAAAATTATCCCTATAACAAAATATTCACTAGTGGAGTTTCAGTTGTGAATACAACCATGCTGGTCTGGCTCCAATTTAATTCCTGGGGGGAATGGGGCCCATGCTCTCTGCACCTCCAGTTAGCATTTTCTAAAAATAATAAAAGTCTTCTCAAGGTTGTTGCTCCTCATTTAAGGTCCAAAGAATCGGTGTTATACACTGTCAAAGGTGTAGACTGACACTTACATGCAGATCATCTTCCAGTTCCTTCTTTTTCACACTAGGTGACAATCTTCAATCAAGTCAGACAACATTCAAAGCCCTTAATCTGTTATGGAGATGATGACAGACATAGTCTCTTCCATGAGAACAGTTATGGTCTCTCAGAGAAGACAGATCTCAAAAACAAGTACAACCGTAATTATACAATCACAAGAAGGTAAGAATACATGAGAGGGGATCTAATCTAACAGGAGACTGATAAGGAAATCCTTAGAGTGAGATTTAGGTCGATAGCTACAAAATGAGTCCAGTTAATCAGGTCAGTGGAATATGGAGAAAACATTACAAAGAAGAGCACATGCAAAGACCGGTAGCAAGAATGAATCTACTGTGGTTAAGAACAGAAAGAAGCTAGCGTAGCTGCTGTAAACAGATTGAAGAGGAGGACAGAGGGAGATGAGGCTGCAGAGGCAGACAAGGACAAAATAACAGAGGGCTCTGTCAGCCATAAAAAGGGTTTTCATTCAATTCTAAGAGTAACGGGAAGTCCTAAGAGGGTTTTGAGTAGGAAGTGACATGATTAGGTTTGCTTTATTACAAGTCCACTTTGACTGTTTGTTGCTGAATGGATCACAAGGTAGCCAGAATGGACATGTGGAGCTTACTGCGACAACCAAGCCAAGAGACATTCGTGACTCTAGGTTAGAGTGGTAGCTCTCAAAGTGTTGTCCATGGAACCCTAGGAGGCTCAGAGATGCTTTTTTGAGGCCTGCAAGGTAAAAATCATTTTCATAACAAAACTAAGATGCTATTGACCCTTTAAATTGGCTTGATATTTGCGATGATGGTACAAAAGCAATAGTGGGTAAACTTCTGGAAATTTAGCTCTAATTAAGACTTAGAGTCACTGAATTCTTTATCTTAACATATTCTCGTTGGAAACTGCAAGTTTTATTTAAGAATTTCCTTGATGAAGCAGAAACATCACTGATTTTATTAAATCTCATCCTCAGGGACACATATTTTTAATATTATGTGACAAAATCATGAAACATATTGCAAAGGGAGCTTAAAGTTACTGCCAGCTTCCCATAGCAGATGCTGTTTTTCTCTTTGTGGTAGCAGAGGTCAGTTGCTCAGTTTACCAGAGGGCTAAAGAAAGACAGCATGAGAGATTAGATGCTCTAAAAGAAGAGATATAAAGACAATGCAGGCATATATAAATATATCTATGAGCATTTATGAGTCACTCTGCAAAGCTGTTTAACCTCCCGGTTTTGCCTGTTATGTAGTCACAGATAGGCTCTCAGGGTGACCCCAGAAAGTCATTGTTGAGTATTAACAATGATGTACTAGAGTGGGCTCATCACAGATCAGGAAAATGGATTGTGTTCGTCTTTTCCCAATTCCACATTCGATGATGTCAGGTTGGTAGACCGAGATCAGACACGATGGTGTTCTTTATGTGCGTGCTAAGTTGCTTCAGTCGTGTCCGACCCTTTGTGACCCATGGACTGTAGCCCACCAGGCTCCTCTGTCCATGGATTCTCCAGGCAAGAATATTGGAGTGGGTTCCCTTCTCCAGGAGATCCCTTCTCCAGGGGATCTTCCCAACCCAGGAATCAGACCCATGTCTCTTATGCCTCCTGCATGTCAGGCAGGTTCTTTACTACTGGGAAGCCAGGTGTTATTTACCACCACGTTAATGAACAAACAAATGGGGCCTCTTTGATTTTAAAACCCTGGAGAGCCAGTTGTTAAACATTTACCAGCATACCTCTGGTCCAGCCAGGTCTCTAAATTCCTTCTCCCTCTCATGTTCCCAAGACCAATAAATCATCAGTTCTCTCCATCAATCCCCATTCATTTAATAATCTTTGTTTTAAAAGAGAATAGGAGATAACAGTTGGCATTGTTAAATGGAAACATTTGGCATACATGTTCAACAAATATTTGTCGAATGCTGATAACTGAATAAAATGTGGGTCAAAAAAGGCTAAGAATATATATCTTAATTGTTATTGATGTAATATATTGTCTTCCATAGCACATATTTTGAATATAGCATTTATATCATATTAGAGTTACTTGTTTAAATACAAATGCCAACAATCTAGCTATTGAGATAAGTGATAAAGTCCCTGTGTTCTTTATTTCCAATTTACTTTTATGAAAATATATTTAGAGAAGACTCTAAAATCTTAATTTCTTTTCTTAATGATATATGACTTGTATAGTCCTAGTGTTAACATCCATTTAGTGAAAAAATAGGGACTTGAGCCTTTGAGAAAGCCTCTGTTCGTCATGCTTTATGACGCTCTGCAAAGCCAGCCTTTTCTAGTCAAGAGCCGAAACAAACAAAAAATGAGCTCGCTAATAATCAATTCCCAGTCATTCTAGGATTAATAGGATAGTTTGTGGCATAGTTTGTTATCTCCATCTTTGCTTCTCTTTATTCTCTTTTTGGCTTCCTGCCACTGAGTTTTCGCATTATTCATTAGAATCCACGCCAGCCAGCGCATGATTGGGGAAATAAAGGGCTCTGAAATGCAAATTTTTCTGTTTACTCTTTGTCAGCAGTGCTTCAGAAAGTGTTACTGCAGGAGGAGGTGGTCAAAACAATTAAATGAAACTGGTTTGTATTTATAGGCTTCAAATACTTCATTTAACATAAAGATGCATCCGCTTAACTTTATACATTAAAGATCGGCTGGAAACACTAAAGCTATTAGTAAGTTGTTCAAACTCTCTAAGATTCTTACAAGGTATCAAAAATCTTAAAAATTAGATAATGACCCTTCTTCCTCCAAAAACGCCTTTATGTCTCACAATTTTAAAAAGCATTTCCACAGCAGGTACTTTGTCATGATGAGTGCATTTGAGCATGTTCCCTGGAAGATAAACAAAATGCTGGGCTTCGGTTGTAGCAGAGCTCTCCAAAAGAAATAAAGTGACTAGTTAATCCTCAGAGTACTGGAATTTGCTGGACTGTCAGCCAAATGAATATTTAGGAAACTGCCATGTGTTTCTGTGTATAAATGCTCATATTTTGACACTTTGGTTTGAGGAAAGAGCAGAAGGAAGACAAATATGGGACCACTCACCTCAATACAGAAGGTGTTAAGGATTGTAGAGAAATAGTTCCTATTCATGAATACATGTGGGTGTATATGTGGGCGTTGTGGCAGATGTAGGTGAAGCAAAGAGGGGGACAGATAACGATTGATTAACATCACTGTCACTGCTGACACTTGGGACTAAGCAGCCAAAGTTCTAAGAGGCTTTTCCTGGTTATCTTCAAGGCTGCCATGATGAAGACCTCTGGCCTGGGTGAGGTTTCTGGCAGTGTGACTGTGAAGAGTTCTTTTTAAACTGATGATGATGCCGTTTCTCTAGTTTGAAGATGAAGCTAAGCTTTATTACAGCTCAGTTGTTCTTTTTTGCCTCTCCTCTGAGTGTGTGTGTTTTTCAGCAAGGTCTCTCAGGATACTGGAAAATACCTAGTCACATACAAATAAACACACAGTTACCATTAAATTTCCCGTGCAGCATCTAAGTGTGCAAAAACATATTGTTCTAGGTACAGAAATCTATCTCCCCCAGTCCTCTCATAAATCCAGCCTTGATTATCAGACTTAAACTGAATCAACATCACTGTGTCCCCCAGTCTCTTCCTTCTATAGCAGCCATTCCAGGGCTACACTGGGACTAGGGAGGAAAAAAAAAAAAAAAAAAAAAAAAAAACACAACAAAAAACCCCTCTCTGCTTGCACTAGTTTCGAGGGCATAGAAAAACAGGAGCTGAAAGAAGCAAACCAAGACACCACTGATGCCGTTATGAAGAGACTTAAAAATGCTGTATGATTCCCAGGAGAACTGTTCCCTGACCTGGTCAGGTCAACTTTTGGGGGTGATATGTGATTTCTCTCCTTGAACTAATTAATAGTGAAGATCAACCTTCTACTGTAAAGTAGGGATCAGGAGAAGAGGAGAAGAAATGAGTTTTCTACATTGGTATTAGTTGCAGACATTTTAATTTCACTTTTTAATTTATATTCTTGTCTCTGAATAAAATGCTATTTCAAATATTTAATTCAAGGCACACATTGATGACAAAATGCGATAAAGTACAGCTTTTGACTTTTTATTTAGGCTCCTAGATATTATTTTTTATTCCTGAAATTTCCCTTGAGTCCTTGGCATAATTCTGTTCCTTTGCCTGCTCTTTAGTTTCTTTTCTTACCAACAGTTTTAGAGTTTGATTTTATGAATCAATTTTACATTGAGTCAGTGGAGGTATGCATTTTGGAAACTTATCTTTGAGCTGTTGTCTTACTTTTCCTGCATCAAGCAGCATCCTCTAATAGACTTCCTTCCCTTAACCTCATGAGACACAAAAATATCTCAGAACATTTTCCAGAACAATGTTTGTATTAGAGATCAAAACTAACATTAGGCAGAAACATCCTCCGTGAAAACAAAAGGGGGGGGACAATTAAGTACAGTTTTCAGTCAAAAAAGACCCTATATATATAATTAAAATAAAAATTCAGAATCCTGCAAATGGGTTTGCTGGAATTATATAATCACAAAGGTAAAAAGGAAAACAACACCAAAAAAATCATATTGAATTGCAGTATTGGTTTTTACTTCCTAAAAGGGCTAGGATAAGACTATTAAAGGACTCACCTCAAATTTCAACAAATTAGAAATAATTCATGCTCAATTAACAAATAATTTTTGGTGTCTATCATGTCAAAGTGCTAGGCCTAAAGCTTTTATGAAATACTTTTCTTCTCTTATTGATCAGCATGAAGGATTTAAGCGTCAACCTCTTCAAAATGACCTAAAAGTAATCTTATTAGGAATTTTGTATATATTTAATAATCATTCTCATTTCTATAATAACTTATAAATGTTAATTATAGAAACAATGCTAAATATTTGGTTTGAATAATATTCCAAATCAATAAGAAATCAGCAACTGCATCACTATTCCTACTGTTTCATAACCACACAGTTAAGACTAACAAGACTAGAACACACACCTTTAAGAAAGGCCCACCTTCTGTACCTGAGGACCAGCTGACCCATGAGGGCATACAGTTCACACTACAACTCCACATCCAGTAATCCCAGGACTTTCCATTGCAGTTGGATCTGTTTGCTGCCCCCTTGGATCAGCCTCTTGTTACCAGCTAGACTGTGGTTCTATTATACATATTTGGTTTCCCCAACTATAACTCCTTTGTAATTCTTAAGAACAATGACTATTTGCACCATTTATTTCTTTTCTGGATTTTGGCTCCTTCTTTGTTGAACTCCTAACCTAGCTTTAACATGTCAGGCTCTAGTCCCTAAGTTTTGCTGTGTCTGGTCAGTACCCTTATTGAACCCATTTAAGTTATAATGTATTAATAGTTATATATTCAAAAGAGTAAATTTTATAGGATTGACAGTAGTCATGGTATATGCATTTTTATATTTAAATGAAAAACCATTTTTCTGAACTATTTGTTCAAAGCCTGTATTTATTTCTTCTGGTTAAATGCTCTATTTCCTTATCAGTAAAATACTAATAAAAGATGTTTGAGATATAAGTTTAGGTTTAGTTTTTTTTCCTACATTTTGAACACCACCCCCCCCCCCATTTTTCTGTAACTATTTGTGATGAAATGATAAATGATAATATATGTAAAGGCACTTCAGAGTGTTCTACAGGTGCTTATGATTATATTATCATTACACACACCTAAGTTTCAGATAAGCCAGTATCTCAGCTTATCACTAAATCTAATTGAGTTGGATTTCTGTAGAAGGTAGCTTTTTCACTGCATGAAGTTTCATTTATGAATATATCATTTAGGAAAGAATTTTATAAGTACTCTATAATGAATAGCATCAAAATGAGTTATAAGAATGAACGTCACTTTCAAATATGCTTACCTTGCTTTTCAGTTTTGTTAATGTGCTGAAAAATCCTGATTAAATACTGAAGATGTGGATGAGGATTTTTGTATTTTTATAATTCCCTTCCCCATTCCTCATATAAAAACAATTTCTTTTCAAACAATATTGTATCTTGGTGAGAACACAAGGTCAACCAACTAAAGCAGTCATATGACAAGTATCTTGAAAAATAGTATGTAATTTATTTAGCAAAAGGGATCTGAATTTTTCTACATTTAAAAAATTTAGGTAAATGTGAGTTTGGGTGCTGCTGCTAAGTCACTTCAGTCGTGTCTGACTCTGTGCGACCCCATAGATGGCAGCCCACCAGGCTCCGCTGTCCCTGGGATTCTCCAGGCAGATTCATACTATTCCACAGAGCGAAATTTGTATGCTTTTCAAAATATGGGTCAACAGAATTCACTAAACATTTTAAAAATTATATAACTTGCTGTCTTGCTTAAGATGTAAGGATCCTGTCACTGTCTACAGAATTTAATTTATAACCCAAGTGGGAATGTATTCAATAAATTTATTTTTTGTTCTAAATAGTATACTCTTGAAAAAATAGCTCTCACTGGACGAAAATTGTTCATAACTATGTAGTTTTTAAACATAAGCGAACAAACATACGGAAATCAGAGTCACATCAGAGAAGCATGACCCAAAATAATTTGCAAGAGGGAAGTTCATGTATACTCAGAACTCATGGAACTCTAGCCCTGGCTGAAGACTTTGTAAATAAATCTTGTACAGCATAGTGGACTGGAGGTTAGAGGCTATTTAGTATAAATAAGCAAAAACAGAGCTTGTATTTGACATACCCTATTACAGAAGACTTTCCCCCAAGGTTTTCAAGTATTGGAATTCATAACAGAAAGCCAAATATGTCCTTGGGAGTCTAATGGATGTCATCAATTATTTGACATTTTTAAACATGTATACTGTGACGATGAGCTATGAATTATTTGAAAAATTCTTATGATGTTAATTCTTGGGATTTGTGTGCAAATTTAATTTCCAAATTTGGGATATCATGGAGCCTTATTAAGGGAAAAGATAACTGTCTACTCTGTGCCAAACAGAGTATAAGGTTTTTCATTTATAACTCTCAGTTTCTTGTAACAGCCAACAAGGTAGGCATTCTACCCACAACTTACAGATGAAGCCTCTGAGATCCAAGCTGTAAGAACCAACTTAGTAGGGAGTTCTCAAACTTTAGTTATTCATTTATTTATTTGTCTTAAGCAAATAAACTCATGCTTCATTCATTGAGAGATATATGTGTATCTATAACAGACTGAAAAGGACACGCTGTGATTCCCAAATCTGTGGAAATTCCAGAAATGACTGAGTATATGATGGGTCACTGATCCAAGAGATCCCTTTCAAGAATGGGATGATGAAGCAGGAATTTAGAATCTGTAAAAGAAAATCTGGGCAACAGTAGAATATAGACTTACGCATTTGGAAGAAGATACTGTGTGTGTATATGTGTGTGTGTGTGTGTATATATATATATATATATATATATATATATATATATTTATGTATATATGCTAAGAAACACCATTTTCCTTCTGTATTCTGTATTCTTTATCCATCTCCTTTGCCCAGTAGTTACTCAACACGTACAAGCCAACCCATCACCAGCTACCATATATTAATACATACAGGTTCAGAAGACATAAAATAGTTCTAGGAACAAGAGGAAATACTACAAGTTTCTCATTCTCCAGTGTCTGGATTCCTGTGGAGGACAACCAGGGAGCCAGGGCAGGGGTTAAATTCAACTTAGTTCAATTAAGTTATAAAGTATAATTATTCTCAGAAGGCCACCTGTTATGCCCCTCTCTGATTGTTCCTGTCTCCTTCTTCAGGGTTAACTTGAAAAATATGACCCCTCACTTTCACTTTTGGAAACTTGTCCCCGCTAACCCCTGCCCATTTGAGACAAAGATGAGTAGTGCTTATATTAAATCTCTTATTTCGGTTTAAGACTTGACTTATTTGAAGCTCTGACTCTTTTCTTTTGACTCCCTAGCCCAGGCAATCCTTCAGCAACCTATGACCCAGCAGAAAAAGGATGACAGAGCTGGGGCTGGGGAAGTGTAATCTGTAGACAGAGTGATTTTTATAAGCTTGGACATGGCCTAGTATGAGTCATATCAGTGTCCATCAGGTTCAGTATTTTATTACCAATAGAAAATCTCAAGAGTATGCCATCAAATTTAAAATTTAGGTACATTCCAGCTCCTTTTAATAACATACAATCATAGATGTTTAGGGCTAAAAATGACTTCTGTTTTTCTATTCAGTCTAAAGTCCTCGACTACATTAAAAAGCAAAAATAATAACTCTGACACATGCCAAGTAACGTATGAGGCTTTTTATATACATGTTCTCTATCCATATACTTTACATTGTCTCAACATATTATAATCATCAGGGTAGAAATCATTGTCCTCTATATAAGAATCTGACATTCAAAGGATTTAGGGAGATATTAAGATTTGTAATAGGGAGGGAAGCAGACATTTAAAGAAATTACTCCATTTGTACCACAGAAAACATTTCAGGGTACAGAAGTAAACTTGAGGAACATCAGCTGGGGTTTATTGCATTAGTCTCATGAAGTCAAGTTTGGATTAGAGATGGTGGGATGGAGAAAAAGAGACAACAGAATCAATAGAAATTCAGAGTATAGAACTAATGAGACTTGACGACAGATTTGTCATGGGAGGTGAGAGAAAGGAGAAGGAAGAGCCAGATTTGGTGCCTTGTTTTCAGCTTGAGCAACTGGCTGGACAGTGGAGACACCAGGAAAGATGAAAGGCAAGATTTGGGAAGTGCAGGTAAAGCAGGGAGCAGAGAAGGGATGCAGGAGGCCAGAAGATCAGGAACTGATTCAGGGAACATTTTGTTCTTTTTTTTTTTTTAATAAATTTTTCCATTTCTATAATTTATTTCTTAATTGTAGTTGATTTACACTGTTTTGGGTATATAGCAAAGTGATTCAAAAATACATATAGACTTTTTTCAGATTCTGTTTCATTATAGGTTATAACAAGATATTGAATATAGTTCCCTGAGCCATACAGTAGGCATTTGTTTATCTTTTTTATATATAGTAGCATCTGTTTATCCCAAATCCTAATTTATCTATGCCTGGCTTTCCCTTTTGGTAATCATAAGTTTGTTTCCTATGTCTGTGAGTCTACTTCTGTTTTGTAAATAAGGTCATTTGTATTATTTTTTAAAAAACTTTTTCAAACAGTTTTTAAGACTGGAGATCTGAGAATACATTTTCTACCCAGTGTCCTCTCAGTCTTTTCCCCTGCCCTTATCCGTAGGTCAATCCCAAAGGCACTTGGCCCTTGGGTTTAAAATGCAGATGTTAACTGCATTTTCTGGGTAACCGCAGAGATTCATCAACTTGCATAACCAAGAAATCTAGCCTTGGACTTGGCTAGATTTTAGGTAACCTGAGAGAAAGGATACTGTTGTAGAAGAATTACTGGTGTAATGGGGATCTCATCTCAACCTAAACTGGGATTTGGAATTTTGGTATGTGTCTGACGAAAAGTTGCAGCTGAAAGTTCAAAGAGGCTGTTTTTGGTGCAGCAGTTCACATAGAAGGAAAATGTCTTCAGAGAGGAGGGTGTCTGAAGAGAGAAATGGAGAGGGACGTGAGTGGACAGAAGGCTGTTTCTTCTATTAAAGGCTCGCACGGAGTTAGTCGGAGCCCTGATGGAGGCATGGGCTGCAAGATGGACCTGTTCCCACGGGCACTGAGGCACCTACTATGTGGCTTAGGGGCCATGGTGATGTAGCAGGAGGGAGCTGAGAGAATAACATCATTTTCTCTCAGCACTAAATATTCTGCTCCATTCTCTTTCTTGCATGGGTTCTAAGAAGTCAGCTGTGATTCTTATCTTTATTTCTCTATAAATGAGGTGCTCCCCCCGGCTTTTTTCAGGATTTTTTCTTCATCTATGGTTTTTCATAACTTGCAAATGTATAGCATTTTTGGTTTTGGTATTTGTCCTGCTTTTCTCTGAGCTTCCTAAATCTGTCTTGGCACATTTACATTAACCTGGGCAAGTGTCTAGTCATTATTATTCCAAATATGTCTTCTGTTCCTTTCTCTCCTCTCCTTCCTATAGTGCATACATTACACTTTTTGTAGTTGTCCCTAAGTCCTTGGATACTCTGTTCTGTTTTGTTCAGTCTTCCTTTTCTTGGTTTTGCTTTTTGAGGATTGCTCATCTGTTCTTCAACGCTGTCTACTTTATTCATTACAGCCCTTAACACATTACTCATCGGTGTTTTACATTTCTGGTCTGATAATTTCAATATCCCTGCCATATTTGGTTTTGATACTTGTCCTATCTCTTCAAACTGTGGGGTTTTTTGCCATTTGCTATGCTGTGTAATTTTTCTTGATATCTGAACATGACTTAGTTGTAAAAGAAACTGCTGTAAATAGTTCTTTATTAATATAGTGGTGAGCTTTCAGGGGAGGGGACGAGTTCTCTGGTTTTGTGATTAGGTCTCCATGTTTTAGAAGATGGTGCCTCTGCACTGTGAAGGAGCATCCTTTCACCACATCGAGGCATAACACAGCCTTGTTCTGAGAGAACAAAAACCGTTTGGGATTAAGGGGTTTTACTTTGTGAGTACCAGAACAGGAATCAGCACAGCGAGTAGGGAGCCAGTGTTAAGTACCCCTCTCAAGTGGCTCTCCTAGATAGGACTGAAGCAGGGGATGACAGGCAGAAAAATCTCTGAGGAGTGCTCTCTTGCGCTACGCTTTTGGGGACTATGGAGATGTGTGGATGAAGCCCTCAAGTGCATGCGGAGGACGATGCGAGTTGTTACTGTGGCTCTGTTTGTAAGCACAGAGTGGTGAGACCTGGGGGAAAGGTGGACTACATGAGAAAAGGAGTTTCCAAGCTGAGGTGTCCCTCAGAGTAACTTGGGACTTTTTAAAAAAGACCTCTGCCCAGGTCCTACTTGTAGGGTTTCTGTTCTAGAAAGCCTAGGGTGACAACTGTGTTATGAAACAGCTCTGTGAGTAACTCTGATGCTTATTCCTGATTAAAAACTATTGCCTTAAATTTATTAGAGTTGAGTCATTTGATGCTAGTCAAATAGCTAGCAAAAGAAAAAGAAGTTAGATTTTTGGAGAGATTTCCCTTTTTGACTTTATTGTTTTATATTTTTCTCCCCTTCTCCCCAGCTATCCACATTCTCACTAAAACAGCTTCCTTTCCCTGGTATTGGTTTTTGTAATTTCTCACTGAAGGCTTCTCTGAAGAAGAATTATTGGGAGGCCCACCCAGTCTTACTTTAGATTCTCCATAGTTGGACTCAGATTAAAAAAAAAATCAAGAACGTAAACATCCTTTTTTTTTTTCCTTAGAAGAAAATGGTTCACAATTTTGTTTGACCAGTTCAGTGTTAAACAATTGTGTGAATATTTTTCTTGAAACATCCACTCTCTTCTACTGCTATTTCCACAGCTCACTCTACTGTTATTTTTGCTTAAATTATCAATGGAATTTAGACATCAAAGCACGTTCACTTCATTTCTCCATTCTGGCTCCACAGGCTCCAAAGTTGTGAGCCACAAAAATGATCCCTCACCATACATCATTTCTGTAGAAGGTAAAGCAGGATTTTTTTCTCTTGTAGAATCTATAGTATCGAAAATAAACTATGTTAGGGATTTAATTCCTGATGAATACATCCTTTATTCCCCAATTTTACCCATAATTTTCAATCCAACTGAATTCTAGTCTTCTCGAAATCAAGTTAAAATAACTGTATAACAATTTTTTCAGTGCAAAAATGTCAAATGTCAATTCTATTAAATGGAGGTCAAAATTACATTAGGAATTAAACAATTTTCCCCCCCAATTATTCTCAAGGAATTAAAGAAGAAAACATAGACCAAGCTCCAGTTTGAAAGAGCCATAATTCAGCACACTCTGTATTACTTCTCAGAGAAAGAAATCTGAGTTTCTAAAGGAAGAAACAATGCATTAAGTGCTGGGGGAAAGAAAAATGAGGGTCTCCAGTCTTGGGAAGGTAGTGCCCTGAGGCAGACTGACCCAATCAGCTGTTGACAGACGGACATCACTGCCGTGCTGAAGGGAGCGCATGCTTAGTCACTCAGTCGTGTCTGACTGTTTGTGAATCCATGGACTATATAGACTGCCAGGCTCCTCTGTCCACAGATGCTCCAGGGAAAAATACCGAAATGGGTTGCCATGCCCTTCTCCAGGGGATCTTCCCGACCCAGGGATTAAACCCACATCTCATTAAGTCTCCTGCATTGGCAGGTGGGTTCTTCACCACGGGTGCCACCTGGGAAGCCCTGAAGTTAGGGCTAGGCATATACTTTCTACCCTGAACTCTCTGGTATCTTCGTATTACCCAGAATACATAGCAGGGTCAACGAATATGTCCTTGAACAATGTAAAAAAAAGAAAGAAGAAAAACCTTCTATTTCTCAATGCTAATTAATTTAAAATTCAAATTTTATTTACATTCTTCAGTGAAGGGATCATGTGGTTTAATGTATACAGTAGCATATGAATAGTGGCTATGCCAAAAAGAAGTTTGGGGAACCATCTTTTAGTGCCCTAACCCACCCTCAGTTACCCACAAATTTATTAATATGTTTACCAGTTAAACAACTGCCATTCTCTTAATGCATGAAAATCATCTTTTGAAAAAGTTCTTGTTTTCACTGATCTGTGGTTTGTAGTTTAGATAGAAACAATTGAGACAAGTCTCCTAACTTCCCCACCTCCACTTCCTGCTGCCCCTCAATTCCCCTTCTTGTGAACATGCTGACCCCAGCAGATATGTGAATAAGTGATATGTGAATAAGCGGATAAGTGAATATGGAAACATGAACTTCAGTGTTCACTCTACTGAATACTACTAGTATTCCATAAAGACCCAAACTTCTGTGCAAATAAAATCCTTACTAAAGGAAAAGAGACAAAGATGATTTTCTGGAGAACAGAAGGACTCAAATTAAATGTGTATACAGTATATGCTCCATGGATGACTGGGAGACGTCATATATCATGTAAGCAGCATTTGTTATCTCATTTTTATATAGTTGTGGTTTATAGGAAAGCTATACTGAAAAATAAAGAAATGAAAGGGATTATCTGTGGATTTCTTCTTTTTATTCTTAAATTGATTTGGGCTTACTTTTTGAGGATTTCCACCCACAGTCTATTTCTACACATCTGCATCCCACACACAGCAAGTGGAGGAAAAGAAGAGTACATTTTACAACTTCGGAGACTAATTAAATAGGTGTTTGCCTGGAGAAGTACTTATCATGATGTTTAAAATGTTCTGTAATAGTTATTTGACAAGAACCTCAGATTCTTCTGTTTCTGGGAACTCAAAGGAAAGTAAGAGCTGTAGCTGATTTTGAGACTGATGTTTGTGCAAAATGAGGACACAACTGAGGTTGAATTGCCACTCTGAGATTTCCCTTAAGGTATTGCTTAGTTTCTGTTTCATCAAAAGTATAGCAAGGAGTCACTATATGTAAAATATCGTAGTTTGGGGGTGGATGGAAAGAGGAAGTCGACATAGCCCTTACTTCCCTGGTGGCTCAGACAGTAAAGTGTCTGCCCGCAATGTGGGAGACCTGGGTTCGATCCCTGGGTCGGGAGGATCCCCTGAAGAAGGAAATGGCAACCCACTCCAGTAGTCTTGCCTAGAAAATTCCATGGATGAAGGTGCCTGGTCGGCTACAGTCCATGGGATTGCAAAGAGTCGGACACAACTGAGCAGCTTCACTTTTTTGCTTTCAAAGGAGATTTTAACCCAATGAGGGTGACAGACTGGAGGGAGTACACAAAAAGGGTTTAGGGAGTGAACAAGATGGAAGCTGAGGGGGGAAATGCTGAAGGTGAGCTCAGAAGAGAAGGCTGTACAGTCTTTGGTGTGTTGTTGGGGATGTCTTTTAATCCCCATCTTACAGACTGAACAATATGTTATACTACCTAAGTTGGAAGGGGGACTTGTAAATATATCTCACTTGAATCTGAAATCTGATCTTACTCAGTAATCCCACCCATAATATTTACTATTTTAATAGCATCTATAATCTCAGTGGTTCTTAATCTTTGGAACAGTTTGCATCCTTTAGAAAACATGAATAAACTATGATTCTTTCCCACGGGAGAAGAGGGGAGGAAGAAGCACATGAAAAAATTCAGGGACTTCTTCCTGAAGTACTGGACAATCACTTAACTTCTCTATGTCTCAATTTCTCAGGCAGGGAATGGCAAAGGCTATTCCATAAAGTACTTGAGAGAATTACATAAGATATTTATCTACCATGTACCTATGGTCAGTTAACTTATGACAAAGGAGGAAAGAATATACAATGGAGAAAAAGTTTCTTCAATAATTGGTGCTGGGTTAAAAGGACAGTTGCATGTAAAAGAATAAAATTAGAACATTCTTTAATATCATACACAAAAATAAACTCAAAATGGATTAAAAATCATTTAGTAAAATCAGATACTATAAAACCCCTAGAAGAAAACATAGGCAGAACACTCTTAGACATAAACTGTAGCAATATCTTTTTGGATCCATCTCCTACAGTAATGGAAAAAAGAACAAAAATAAACAAATGGAATGCAATTAAACTTAAAAGCTTTTGCACAGCAAAGGAAACCATAAACAAAATGAAAAAACAACCTACAAACTGGGAGAAAATATTTGCAAATGATGCAACCAACAAAGATTAGTCTCTAAAATATACAAACAGCTCATCTAGCTCAAGATAAAAAAAAAAAAACAACCCAGTTAAAAAAATGGGCAGAAGACCTAAGTAGACATTTGTCCAAAGAAATATGCATATGTGTGTGTGTGTATATATATACATATATAAAACTTAATCACTTTTCTGTACACTTGAAACTAACACAACTTTGTAAATCAACTGTACTTCAATAAAAAAATAATTATATAAAGTACCTAGCACTGATCCCAGAGCAAATATTCAGCAAATGACATTCATTATTTTATTCTTTCTTTCTTCCTTTTCCCTGGAAGATGTGTTCTTTCCTTTGCTGGGACTGATGAGACAGTGATAAGACTGAGGGGTCAAACAGGGGCTGTTCACCAAGTAAGGTGGAGGAGAAAAGGGGATAGATAAGTTTCATGCCCAGGCATGAAATATGATAGAAAAAGGAATTTCAGGAACTTCATAGGAAGTTATCTGTGGGACTCTCTGGGAGAATACTGTAAAGGATCTATGAAGATGCTGCTCTAGATGTAAATATTTTGTGGGTTTACTATAATAGTAATACTAAATAGTATTAGTTTCAATAATAATGACAAATGCACACTTACAGAGAACTTACTATGTGCCAGGCACTGTGTTTAACTTAGCTTACATAGATCACCTCATTTAATCCTTACAACAATATGAAATGATACAGTACATCATATCTCATCTGAAGTTCTAAAAAAAAAAAAAAAAAAAAAAAACTTTGAAAACTAAAATTTTGAAATAATTGACAGCAAAATCTGACCTGAACTGACATGAGTATATTAGTCTTTATTTATCCCATTAAAAGTAAATATTTGCACATTTAGCTATAGAAGTCTTAATGTTTGGTCAAGGGGTGGTTCATGCCCTACTAGGGTAATGTCCTTGCCATTCTAAAAAATGTCTTTAAATTTCAAAATTTGCCTAGACTACAGAATTTCAGATAAGGAGTTTTTGAAAAGAACTAACATCTATTGAGAACATGCTATTTGCCAGGTTTGGGTCCTAGTTTCTACTTATGTTAATGAATTTATCCTCATCATAATCCTCAGAGGTGGATATATTTAGCATCCTTCCTGCTTTATAGTTGAAGTGACTATACAAAGTACAGAGAAGTCAAAGGAACTCAAGGGTACCAGCTAGTAACTTAGATACACAGAATTTGAACACAGATAATCTGGATCTGAGAAGCTTTTGCCTAATCGCTACACATACTGCCTCATTTATATTATTACAATTGTTATCCTCATTCTACAGATGAAAATTCTGAAAATTAAAGGTAATTTTAAATTAAAAAGTGAAATTTAGGAGTAATTATATCTAAGATAAACTGTTTATGTGATCTTGGGCAAGTTATTTAACTGTTCTGTGCCTCAACTTTCCTTTCTGTAAAATAGAGACATTAATAATACATACCACATGGATTGTTATGGGGAGTAAGGTAGGTTAAAACACTTAGAGAAATGTCTGATATACTCCATGAAATCAACCCAGATTAGCCCTTACTATTATTACAACTAGGACATGTGGATGCCAGAAGGGAGGAGAAGGATATAATGAAAGTTAATCCTCATGCAAAGATTTACTATAAAGAAGGTAAAAGAGACAATATTTTTCTTTCAGATATTAAATCAGCGCTTGCTTTATTTTTTGTTCCCTAGCCCTGAGGTGTTTAATGGCTGCCTATCTGTTCAATCAATGGCTTCAGAGAGCAGGTACAGAACAAAGAAGTCTTTTATTTCTCTCTGAGTCTATGAGCTGACATTTTTTAATCCATTGCAAGACTTTAATCATGAAGTCATGCTTTGTTAAAGAACAAGACTGTTTTGTAAATCCCCAGAGCTTCTCTTTACAATTAAAAGTCTGGGCCTGGTTCACTTAACTCTTCTAGTATTGCATTTGTAAGAAGCCACAGCGTGAAGAGAACAAGGCTTGTACTGAAAGGAAAGTTCTCTTGTAACAGGATAGGAAGTTCCTTTTAACTAAGAACAGGATTTGAAAACTACAGAAAGAGAAGTGGGGCAAATATAGATCTGAGTGACATACTCATCTACTTGGGTGTGAATGCCCTGGGGAGAGGGAAGATGAAGGGCTGTAAGCTCTTTAGCAAACCCTGCATTCAGCCTTGCTTAGTGCTATGTGGTCTCTGGGAAGAAGAGCAATGTCTGAGGCAATATTTGAAGGCTGCCTCAAAGAATTCTGCATATTGTAGAATGGCACTGATGACTCTTTTGTGAGTGAAAGTCGCTCAGTTGTGTCTGACTCTTTTTGACCCCAAGGACTGTACAGTCCATAGAATTCTCCAGGCCAGAATACTGGAGTGGGTAGCCTTTCTCTTCTTCAGGGGATCTTCCCAACCCAGGAATCAAACCGGGGTCTCCTGCATTGCAGGCAGATTCTTTACTGACTGAGCTATTTTGAGTCTCCCATAAACAGCACAGATTTAAGACAATCAGTAAAACAGAAAAGAATCACTATAGGGACCTCAGGACAAGGGAACGTGATAAGAGGCAGAAGCATCAATGGCAGATGAAACCATGGAAAAAGACTGACAGCAGGCACTGGAATGAGCCTCATTCAGGGATGAGGAAGGAAAGGAAAAATTGCAGGAAACAGCATGTGGATCAGATCTTTCCCTATATCACCATCATGGCCTGGACCCACAAGCTAGCTGTAAAGAAAGATTTAGAGAAGTCTCTCTAAGAAGGGAGAAACAGTTGTGACTAACCTTTAATGGAATGATTTTTTTTTCCTCCAAAATATTTTAAAATCAAAAGAAGCTGAATTAATTTTATTTGTCCAATTATATTTTGTCTTTTCCTGCTTGTAGAAGAAACTGAACTCCAGAGACGTGTGAGGTTAAATAATAAAGGTCTACCTTTTTTTTTTTTTTACAGTCAAATATATGTTTTAATTCTATTATATTTCAAAGATATTAAATCTCAGAATTTTCTAAAACCAAACCCCATTCTAAGTCATGTCAGAATTTGTAGGGCTTCCCAGGTAGCACTAGTGGTGAAGAATCCACCTGCAAATGCACAATTTGGCCATGACAGATATTAAGGATATGCAATTCAGATCAGATCGGATCAGATCAGTCGCTCAGTTGTGTCCGACTCCTTGCGACCCCATGAATCACAGCACGCCAGGCCTCCCTGTCCATCACCAACTCCCGGAGTTCACTCAGACTCACGTCCATCGAGTCAGTGATGCCATCCAGCCATCTCATCCTCTGTCGTCCCCTTCTCCTCTTGCCCCCAATCCCTCCCAGCATCAGAGTCTTTTCCAATGAGTCAACTCTTCGCATGAGGTGGCCAAAGTACTGGAGTTTCAGCTTTAGCATCATTCCTTCCGAAGAACATCCAGGGCTGATCTCCTTTAGAATGGACTGGTTGGATCTCCTTGCAGTCCAAGGGACTCTCAAGAGTCTTCTCCAACACCACAGTTCAAAAGCATCAATTCTTCAGCGCTCAGCTTTCTTAACAATCCAAGTCTCACATCCATACACGACCACTGGAAAAACCACAGTTTTGACTAGACGGACCTTTGTTGGCAAAGTAATGTCTCTGCTTTTCAATATGCTATCTAGATTGGTCATAACTTTTCTTCCAAGGAGTAAGTGTTTTTTAATTTCATGGCTGCAGTCACCATCTGCAGTGATTTTGGAGCCCCAAAAAATAAAGTCGGACACCGTTTCCACTGTTTCCCCATCTGTTTGCCATGAAGTGATGAGGCCAGATGCCATGATCTTCGTTTTCTGAATGTTGAGCTTTAAGCCAACTTTCTCACTCTCCTCTTTCACTTTCATCAAGAGGCTTTTGAGTTCCTCTTCACTTTCTGCCATAAGGGTGGTGTCATCTGCATATCTGAGGTTATTGATATTTCTCCCTGCACTTGATTCCAGCTTGTGCTTCTTCCAGCCCAGCGTTTCTCATGATGTACTCTGCATAGAAGTTAAATAAGCAGGGTGACAGTATACAGCCTCGACGTACTCCTTTTCCTATTTGGAACCGGTCTGTTGTTCCGTGTCCAGTTCTGTTGCTTCCTGACCTGCATATAGGTTTTTCAAGAGGCAGGTCAGGTGCTCTAGTATTCCCGTCTCTTGAAGAATTATGCACAGTTATTGTGATCCACACAGTCAAAGGCTTTGGCATAGTCAATAAAGCAGAAATAGATGTTTTTCTGGGACTCTCTTACTTTTTCCATGATCCAGTGGATGTTGGCAATTTGATCTCTGGTTCCTCTGCCTTTTCTTAAACCAGCTTGAACATCTGGAAGTTCACAGTTTATGTATTGCTGGCCAGTTTCTAAAAGCAAAACAAACTTTAAAAATCCTGCTGGGATTGTGATTGGGGTTGCATTCAATTTACAGATCAGTTTGGATAAGCATACTATTTTAACAATATTAAGTTTTCCAATTTATTGATGTATATTTCTCTTTTAGTCCAGGTGTTCTTTATTTTTTTCTCTGCTATGATTAGTAGTTTAATGAAGAACTCTTACATTTATGCTATTGCTTCTCTCTGAGTACCATATTTTTCATATTTTTATTTAGGATGGTTTTATGTCTCATTTTCTAAGTACTCATTGCTAAATCCCAGAAAAAAGCAATTGATTTTTGTATTTGACTTGTATTGGTATCCTATAAATCTTTCTAAAAGTACCTAATAATTCTAAGAATTGTTTTATAGACCTTTTGGTATTTTCAATGTAAATAATTTATTATATTTAAATATGGAAGCGTTTTAGGTTTTTTTTTTTCAGTTCTTACATATTTTTGTTTTGCATTGTTTCATTGACTAGAATCTCAAGAAAAATGCTGACTAGAAGTGGTGAGTGAACATCCTTGCTTGTTCCCAATATTAAGACAGCATTCAGTTTTTTACCTTCAAACATAATTTTAACTGTAGGTTTCTACAAATAGTTTTTATTAGAGTCTATTCCTAATTTACTAGTTGATAAAAGTTATTTCTTTAGTTCTGGGCTGTGCTGGGTCCTTGTTGCTGTGTAGGCTTTTCTTTAGTTGGGGCAAACGGGCTGCTCTCTAGCTGTGGGCCTGGGCTTCTAATCACAGTGGCGTCTCTCCTGTTGCAGAACGCAGGTGCGTGGGCTCCATAGCTGTGACACGTGGGCTCAGGACTTGTGGTTCCCAGGCTCTAGAGCACAGGCTCAATAGTTGTGGCACACAGGCTTAGTTGCCCCACAGCATGTGAAATCTTTGCCTATCACCGAACCAGTGTCTCCTGCATTGGCTCTTCATCGCTGACTCTTTACCACTGAGCCATCAGGGAAACCCTGTTAATTTTTTTTTTTTTTATCATGAAGACATTGATTTTTTTTTTTAATGCTTTTTCTGTACCTACTGAAATGATCATATAATTTTCTCTTTTCATGCTTATGTGGTTAACTGTATCCATTGATTTTTAAATGTTGAACTAACTGTGCCTTCCTGTGAAGAATTTCACTTGGCTATATTTCTTTTTTATACATTGTTAAATTTAAATTACTAATAGCTTGTTAGGGAAATTTATGTCTATTCATGAGAGGTATTGCTTTGTAAATTTATTTTTGTAATGTCCTTATCTGGTTTAGGGATCAAGATTATCCTAACCTTATAAAATGAATTGCAAAATGTTTTTTCTCCTTCTGTTTTCTGAAAACAATTGTGTAGAATTAGTATTATTTCTTCTTTACATGCTAGGAGCATTCATTAGACACTCCAGATTAGCCTGGAATTTTCCTTGAGAGAAAACTTCTAGTTACAAATTCAGAGAGATGTTGTAATACTCAGATTTTCTAACTTCTTGTATCTGTTTTGGCAACTTGTGTCTCCTCCCCCCAATTTTTTTCTTGCGTTTTTCCCAAGTTGTCCAGCTTTTGCTTGTCTTATTTATTGTTGGATGTGTTGGGTCTTGGTGGTGGCACATGGGATCTTCCAAGCATCATGTAGAATCTTTTGTTGTGGCATGTGGGCTCAGCAGTTCAGGCATGTTGGCTTGGTCACCCCATAGCATGTAGGATCTTATTTCCCCAAGCAGGGAAATCTGTGTCCCCTGCATTGGAAGGTGGATTCTTAACCACTGGACTACTAAGGAAGTCCCAGCCCAGTTTGAAAAAAATAGCGTAAAAATTTTTAACGATACTATCTTTTGGAAATTTAATGTCTGCAGTTTCCCTAGTGATACCCTCTTTCATTTTTATACTACTATTTTTCCCTTTTTTATTTTTGATCAGTCTAGTTACAGGTTTATCAATTTTATTAATCTTTTCAAGGAATCCACTTTTGACTCTGTTAGTTATCTTTAGTGTTTATATTCTGTTTCACTTTTTGTTTATATTCTGATTGCTGCTTTTATATTTATTATTTTCTCCCTTTTATTTATGTGAATTTAATTTAATCTTTTTATAGCTTTAGTTGAAACTTACTTTAATTCTTTTCCAATATAGAGCTGCAAAGTTCCCTTTAAGCACCACTTTAGCAGTATCACACAAACTTCTATCTGTTGTGATTTCATTATTATTTAGTTAACAGTGTTTCCTAATTAATCTATGTTTTCTTTTTGGACTTATGAATTATTTATAAAGGTATTGCTTAACTTTCAAATATTTCAGTATTTTCAAATATTTGACATTTTGTGTTCATTGATTTTTACTTTAATTTTTATTATGATCTGAGAACATAATTCACATGATTTTAATCCTGTTACATTTTGAGAGTTCTTTTTTTTTTTTTCTTTGGCTCAGCACATGATTTATCTTGGTGACTATCACATGTGCATTTTAAAAGAGAGTATTCTCTAGGTGCTCGGTAAGTGAAGTGAAGTGAAGTCGTTCAGTCGTGTCCGACTATTTGCGACCCCATGGACTGTAGCCTACTGGGCTCTTCCATCCATGGGATTTTCCAGGCAAGAATACTGGAGTGGGTTGCCATTTCCTTCTCCAGGAGAACTTCCCGGCCCAGGGATTGAACCCCGGTCTCCCGCACTGTAGGCAGATGCTTTACTGTCTGAGCCACAGGGGAAGCCCTGTAGGTGCTGGGTATAGTATCCATAAAAACAAAGATGCTCGACATCACTCATTATCAGAGAAATGCAAATCAAAACCACAATGAGGTACCATTTCACACCAGTCAGAATGGCTGCGATCCAAAAGTCTACAAGTAATAAATGCTGGAGAGGGTGTGGAGAAAAGGGAACCCTCTTACACTGTTAGTGGAAATGCAAACGAGTACAGCCACTATGGAGAACAGTGTGGAGATTCCTTAAAAAACTGGATATAGAACTGCCTTATGACCCAGCAATCCCACTGCTGGGTATACACACTGAGGAAACCAGAATTGAAAGAGACACGACACATGTACCCCAATGTTCATCGCAGCACTGTTTATAAGAGCCAAGACATGGAAGCAACCTAGATGCCCATCAGCAGACGAATGGATAAGAAAGCAGTGGTCCATATACACAATGGAGTATTACTCAGCCATTAAAAAGAATACATTTGACTCAGTTCTAATGAGGTGGATGAAACTGGAGCCTATTATACAGAGTGAAATAAGCCAGAAGGAAAAACACCAATACAGTATACTAACACATATATATGGAATTTCGAAAATGGTAATGATAACCCTGTATGCGAGACAGCAAAAGAGACACAGATGTATAGGACAGTCTTTTGGACTCTGTGGGAGAGGGAGCGGGTAATGATTTGGGAGAATGGCATTGAAACATGTATAATATCATAAGAAACAAATCGCCAGTCCAGGTTTGATGCAGGCTACAGGATGCTTGGGGCTGGTGCACCGGGATGACCCAGAGGAATGGTATGGGGAGGGAGGTTGGAGGGGGGTTCAGGATGGGGAACATGTGTATACCCATGGCGGACTTATGCTGATGTATGGCAAAACCAATACAATATTGCAAAGTAATTAGCCTCCAATTAAAATAAATAAATTTAAATTAAAAAAATAACAATCAGATTAAATTGCTTGGCAATGTTAAGTCTTAGATTCTTCCTGATTTCTTAGTTTGCTTTTTCTATGAGAGACTGAGAAAGGAGTATTAAAATAGCCAACTATAATTGTGGCTTTGTCAGTTCTCCCCTTTGATTTTTTCAGGTTTTTCTTTATGTAGTTTGAAATCCTGTTCCTAGGTACAATGGAAGAGGATTATGACTTCTTAGTAACTGACTCTTTAGCGTCTTGGAATGTACATTTTTAACCTTTTGTATGTTTACAATGGCTACTTTAAAGACTTTATTTCCCAGTGCCAACATGTGTCATCTTTGAGATCATTTCTTTTGTCTATTTTTTTCATGGTTACATGTTATATGTTCTCGTGTCTTCACACATCTAGTCATTTTTGATAATCTGTAGTGTATTGTAGATGCTTTGTTTTTAAAAATTTAGATTTTCTTTGTTTCCCTAAAGATCACTGAATTTTATACTAATGGACAGTTAATTTACTAGAGTGTCAACCTGATCCTGTTGAGCACTGGTTTAAGACTTAATTTGGTTGTGCTTAGGATGGCCTTACTGTGACTCTTCTGAAGCAAACCCTTTTTAGGCTGTCAACTAAATGCCCAGAATGTTCAACAGGTTCTCTCCACTGTGGATGATTGAAACGCCAGTTTTTCCTAGCACCGTATTATGTCTAGAATTATTATTCAACTCACTGTCACCCAGTAACTGTTCTGTTCTAGTCCTTGTAAAATTTTGTCCTGTACAAAGTCGTGTTTGGCCCAAAGTCTGTGGAATCCTGTGAAGATTTCTGTTGTTTCTCTTCTGAACATCCTCTCTCTGGTACCTTTCCAGCAAATTCCAGTTACCACAGCAGCCCCAAACATTGATTTCTGTTTCCTTCAGTCAGAATGACCACGCCTTGCTTTTTGGACTCTATTTGCCTCCACTTCATTTTGGAAAGAGGACAAAATAAGGATGAATGCATAGCTTACCTCACGCATTACTCTTTTCAGAGGGATTACATCTAGTTCTTTCTGTTGTACTTTGCCTGAGAACAATTGATTTACATAGTGTTTCAAGTTCTGTAGTTGTCTCTGGTTGTAGTCTCTCATGATCAGAACTTAAAGTTCACATAGATGTTAAAAAATTGTCTCCAGTACATCTTGTCTGTTTTGAAAGATGTGGAGGGGGTATTGGGCTTCCCAGGTGACACAGTGGTAAAGAATCCACCCACAATGCAGGAGACACAAAAGACGCAGGTTGTGATCCCTGGGTTGGGAAGATGCCCTGGAATAGGACATGGCAACCCACTCCTGTATTCTTGCCTGGAAAATTTCAGTGGGCAGAGAGACCTGGCAGGCTGCAGTCCATGGGGTCGCAGAGAGTTAGACATGGCTGAGTGACTGAGCATGCACGCACAGAAGGGCGATTTTAGTAAAATTTTTGGAAGTGGTTTGTCAAAATATTATACATCTACTAATTTTCCTATATATATATTACCTGTGAAATATTTTAGCTTAAATAGAAAGCAATAATTAACAAAGGTCTCTCCAACATATGCATAATGTACTTTGTCTTTCTTAGCTCCCCCCATCACCATAATCTTTCTCTCTCTCTCCAAAATTTGTCATTTGTTTATCATTCTTCTACCTCTCAAATTTTTTTCTTAGAGTTGGTCCAGTTTGTTTCCTTCCACACTCAGGGACATTAACCCTCTAGGGATTTGTGTCTTTAGGAGCTCTTTGCTACTCGTTGCAAATAGTCTAACTTGCTTTTCTAAAAACAAATCTGTTTTTTACCCTTTTTTGTTTTCTAAAAAGGGGAAAACCAAATTGCCATCTGTCTGACTTGTCTCGTGTGTGTGCACACATACAGAGAAATGGCATCGGGGAGGGGCTAACTTGGTGTTAAATTATCCTGGTCTAGACAGTTGCCACAATCTTCCAGAGACAACAGGTTTGAGGGCTTTTCTATCATTTCTCTTTCTATCTTTTTTCTGTGCTATGAAGGAATAATTCTCTATTAAATGATGCTGTTGGTATCAACTCGGTACCCTCCAGCTGCTTCCAGTGTATTGATTGAGCTCCTAGTACTGTTGACTGACTCTTTAATTTTACTTAAAGTGATACACAAATAAAATGTAGATTATCTTTATCAACAAGTTTTTCACAGATGCATCAATAGATTGGGAGTGTGTAAATCAGCATTAAGCAATCCAAAATGCTTTTTGAAGACTTGCAAAGTCTTGTGAATGACATCGTATTTCCAGACACGTCTAATTTATAAGTGTACACAGTGTACCTTGCTTTAGAAAATTGCTAGTTTCTGTGGTCTCTTACATCTCAGGGATAGACTTAAAAATATTTATTTAGCTCAGTCAGACCTGTGTCTGACACTAGGCTGGGACAGAATAATTTCTTTTAGATGATTGACCAGAAGGAAAATAGTCCCAGCAAAAGGGGCTTCCCAGGTGGGTCAGTAGGTAAAGAACCTGTCTGCAATGCAGGAGATGCAGAAGACTTGGGTTCTTCCTGGGTCGGGAAGATATCCTGGAGGAGGGCACTGCCTCACTCCAGTATTCTTGCTGGAGAGTCCCATGGACAGAGGGGCCTGGAGGGCTACAGTCCGTAGGTCGCAAAGAGTTGGACACGACTGAAGTGACTGAGTATGCATGCACACAGGATGCAAGAAGGTGATTCTTTGAGTATTTGAAAGCTGTTTTAGTTGACTGATGTGAGTTTGAGTGGAGCCTAAATGACATGTGAGAGAGAGAACAAACCTCTCCTAGCTGCACAGCAGAAGCCATAGAGAAGGGGGAAAATGACACATGCAAATTTGTATCAATAATAGGGATTTGACTTTGAATGCACTTTGCACCTGTGCTTTTGATCTTCACGTGTTCACTTCACAAGTTTGTCCATTAAATCCAAAGTGAGCACAAGTGTTTGAAAAATTAAATTACTTTTCCATTGACTCTAAAAAGAATCCGTCTAAGACAACAAAATTGTATGTCACTATGAAAAAATTACTTTTTTTCCACAAGTTTATATTTACAATTGATAGGTTGCATTAAATAGTATTATAGTAAATTCATCCTGGACCAATATGGAAATCTTCCGTTATATGAGAAAATTCATAGTAAATGTTAATAGAAGAAATAAACAACACTAACTTAAACTGACAGTAAACCAAACACAACAAAACTACAAAATTTGAGTGGAGAAATTGGATTTGATAGATTTATGACAGCAAAAGAACACTCAAAAAGGCAAAAGCTGTAAAGTGTAAAAGTGGATATGAAAAACAAATAGACTGATTATTCAAAGGAAAATGTAATATAAAATGTTTATATACAGTAGTTGATACCTGGTGAACATTTTCAAATAAAATTCCAATGTAGACAAAATTTCGTATGTAAATATTTACATTTATTAAAAATAATGTCAAAGCAACCTCAGGATTAAAACAGTGGGATGAAAAAGGGAACAGGTGAAGCATCTTCTTCATGTGCAAGATACATCTAAAACAAGTTACATTGTTTACAGAAGAGTGTAACAATTGTTCTAACATTTTATTATAATACTTGCTCAGTCTTCGCAGTAATAGTTAAAATCATAGATACTGAGACAGATGCTGTTAAATCTGAAAAAGTTGAAACTCAGTTTGCATATGTTCTGATAGTTATTAATATATCAAAGTGTACTGCAACCCATGCTTTGAAAGTTCTCCCATATCTTGGGTAACTCTGTATATTATGGAATCATTCATATTTGTAAAGACTCACTTGCAAAATGTATTTGAATCCAAATCAAACCTACCTGACAGGTCTTCATCAGAGAATATCTAGGTCCCTTCAACGCAAGTGGGATTTGGTAAGTTCTCAGGATGCTTTGGTATGTTCCAAGGTGCAAGATAAATTTGAATCTATTTTGGAAAAGATATTTTTCACATCTCCTGTCCCCTCCCCCACTCTACTAGCGAGAATGTTAAATCATCTTCTTTTCTACGAAATTAAAGTTACATGGTTACAAAGTACCAACATTCAGGGTAAAAATTAACCTTCTGTAAGCTGTATAGTGGGAGAGGTAGGACATGAGTGATAAAGTGATAACAAAAATGAATAAATATATGTGTGTCTTAGGTTTAAGCTGAGAAACCATACTTTGCACATTTTTAACGACAGGGCCGTGCAACTGGAAAGACTCTGGAGGATGATGGACAATCACTTCTTATTGTATATGTTGAAAACGGAATGCAGTTCTCTGCCTTCAGTTTAGTGCTTCCCCTGAAAAGTGAAGCACCAAGAAGTTTATTTTAAAAGGCATTTATCATCGTATCATCTACTGGATCACCCATTTGAGTGTTTAAATAGCTCTTAGTCCTGTGTAACACAAGAGAAATAAAACTATATCAATATATCAAAGAATATAGATTTAATTTTTCTAAACCTCTTGTGCCAACTCCTTCATAAAGAAATGAAATAAAAATTTTATTTAAAAGTTCTTTCAAAAAGTAGCCCACTTTTTAAAAAAGACCAAATCATTCTATTGTTACACTGACCTGAAGAAACTATTGACAGAGAAAAATAGCAAAATGTAATAGGAAGCTTCCTGTCTGTCAAAAAAAGAAAGACAGGAAAAAGGACACAAAAAAGTGTGCAGAGGTCTTTTTTACAAAAAAATATAAAATAGCCAAAAGTTTGTACACAATATTAACTTTGAAGAGTGTAGATAAAAGAAAATGGAACATGTCATTTTGTTCAGTCCATTTACCACTTCACAATATGGGCTAAATCATTTGTTTACACATGTTGTTAGTATTTTAGATTTCTGTACATAATTTTTTTTTACTTTGTATGTGTTTGTTTTTCCTTTCACTCATAATTATTTCTCTAAGTGTGAAACTTTATGTTTCATTTTCTATAAGAATGCTTCCATCAGTACAGAGCCTGATGTTGATTATCTAGTTTCTTTACTCTCTGTGTAGGGGGGAAATTCCACCCATATATTAAGAGCTGTGTAGTTTTAGCAGAAACAGTGTTCCTAGCATCTCTTGAGAAACAGCAGCTGAGAGATCCTAAAAGTGAATCTGGTGAAATTAAAGCACCTGTAGGTCACTTGGCACAAGTAGGCACCTGTCACGTCAGCTTTTACTTTCTTAGGTGATGGAATTGGTTACATAATGCTTTATCATTCCAGTGGAGTACTGTTTGGTCTTCTGAAATCTAGACTTCCAGGATTTAAGACAGTGATGAAAGGCACATGGTAACTGGGCTGACTTCTTAGCTGTTTAGTGTGGTGTTTGGTGTTCTGTGATGAGAACACACTAATAAGGATCTTTTATCAAGATTGGCTCTGTTAGAGCAGTGGAGGATGTGAGATGCAGAGGTGAGAGCTCAAGCCCCTCGTTCAGTGACACTCAGGATCCTTGGGTGTATGTGGGGTTGGGAAGTTCTGGGAAGAGCAAAGTACCATTTAATTTCAGAGCTTATACAAGCAAGTCTACTTGCCTTGGCTTCTAGTTTTATGTCATAAAATGTTCAATAATTGCTATTAAATATGATAAAAATAAAACTTAAAGGAAATAGTTTTCTGAATCAGGAAATTGTTATTATTATGGCTGTTAACATGAAAATCTGAAACAGGCAAGTCGGTCTCTTGTGGAGGCTGAACATCCTTTCACCTGGCCTATCTTTAGAGCAGGAGTGGGGGTAATTATAAAGGATAGTATTATGTAGGTCTACAGCTATGAAGGCAATGGCACCCCACTCCAGTACCCTTGCCTGCAAAATCCCATGGACGGAGGAGCCTGGTAGGCTGCACTCCGTGGGGTCGTGAAGAGTCGGACACGACTGAGCGACTTCACTTTCACTTTTCAAGGTCATGCATTGGAGAAGGAAATGGCAACCCACTCCAGTGTTCTTGCCTGGAGAATCCCAGGGACGGGGGAGCCTGGTGGGCTGCGTCTATGGGGTCGCACAGATTCGGACATGACTGAAGCAACTTAGCAGCAGCAGCGTAGCTATGAAAAGAAGAGAAGCGAAAAGCAAAGGAGAAAAGGAAAGATATAAGCATCTGAATGCAGAGTTCCAAAGAATAGCAAGGAGAGATAAAAAAGCCTTCCTCAGAGATCAATGCAAAGAAATAGAGGAAAACAACAGATTGGGAAAGACTAGAGATCTCTTCAAGAAAATTAGAGATACCAAGGGAACATTTCATGCAAAGATGGGCTCCATAAAGGACAGAAATGGTATGGACCCACCAGAAGCAGAAGATATTAGGAAGAGGTGGCAAGAATACATAGAAGAACTGTACAAAAAAGATCTTCATGACCAAGATAATCACGATGGTGTGATCACTCACCTAGAGCCAGACATCCTGGAATGTGAAGTTAAGTGGACCTTAGAAAGCATCACTATGACCAAGATAATCACGATCATGTGATCACTCACCTAGAGCCAGATATCCTGGAATGTGAAGTCAAGCGTGCCTTAGAAAGCATCACTACAAACAAAGCTAGTGGAGGTGATGGAATTCCAGTTGAGCTATTTCAAATCCTGGAAGATGATGCTGTGAAAGTGCTGCACTCAATATGCCAGCAAATTTGGACAACTCAGCAGTGGCCACAGGACTGGAGAAGGTCAGTTTTCATTCCAATCCCAAAGAAAGGCAATGCCAAAGAATGCTCCAACTACTGCACAATTGCATTCATCTCACACACTAGTAAAGTAATGCTCAAAATTCTCCAAGCCAGGCTTCAGCAATACGTGAACCATGAACTTCCTGATGTTCAAGCTGGTTTTAGAAAAGGCAGAGGAACCAGAGATCAAATTGCCAACATCTGCTGGATCATGGAAAAAGTGAGAGTTCCAGAAAAACATCTATTTCTGCTTTATTGACTATGCCAAAGCCCTTGACTGTGTGGATCACAATAAACTGTGGAAAATTCTGAAACAGATGGGAATACCAGACCACCTGACCTGCCTCTTGAGAAACCTATATGCAGGTCAGGAAGCAACAGTTAGAACTGGACATGGAACAACAGATTGGTTCCAAATAGGAAAAGGAGTACGTCAAGGCTGTATATAGTCACCCTGCTTATTTAACTTCTATGCAGAGTACATCATGAGAAACACTGGGCTGGAAGAAGCACAAGCTGGAATCAAGTGCAGGGAGAAATATCAATAACCTCAGATATGCAGATGACACCACCCTTATGGCAGAAAGTGAAGAGGAACTAAAGAGCCTCTTGATGCAAGTGAAAGAGGAGAGTAAAAAAGTTGGCTTAAAGCTCAACATTCAGAAAACAAAGATCATGGCATCTGGTCTCATGACTTCATGGGAAATAGATGGGGAAACAGTGGAAACAGTGTCGGACTTTATTTTTTTGGGCTCCAGAATCACTGCAGATGGTGATTGCAGCCATGAAATTAAAAGACGCTTACTCCTTGGAAGGAAAGTTATGACCAACCTAGATAGCATATTCAAAAGCAGAGACATTATTTTGCCAACACAGGTCCGTCTAGTCAAGGCTATGGTTTTTCCAGTGGTCATGTATGGATGTGAGAGTTGGACTGTGAAGAAGGCTGAGCGCCAAAGAATTGATGCTTTTGCACTGTGGCGTTGGAGAAGACTCTTGCGAGTCCCTTGGACTGCAAGGAGATCCAACAAGTCCATTCTAAGGGAGATCAGTCCTGGGTGTTCTTTGGAAGGAATGATGCTAAAGCTGAAACTCCAATATTTTGGCCACCTCATGGGAAGAGTTGACTCATTGGAAAAGACTCTGATGCTGGGAGGGATTGCGGGCAGGAGGAGAAGGGGATGACAGAGGATGAGATGGCTGGATGGCATCACCGACTCAATGGACATGAGTTTGGGTGAACTCTGGGAGTTGGTGATGGACAGGGAGGCCTGGCGTGCTGCAGTCCATGGGGTTGCAAAGCGTCAGACACGACTGAGTGACTGAACTGGCTGACTGACTGAAGTTGGTGCTAGCAGTAAAGAGTCTGCCTGCCAATGCAGAAGATATAGGAGATGCAGGTTTGATGCCTGGTTTGGGAAGATCCTCTGGGGTAGGAAATGGCAACCCACTCCAGTATTCTTACCTGGGAAATCCCATTGACAGAGAAGCCTGGTGGGCTGTAGTCCACAGGATCGCAAAGAGTTGGACAGGATTGAGCACTGAAAAAGATCTGCACCCCCAAAAGCAAGCATTCGTTTTGGGCTATATGCACCCTATTTCCCAGAGTCCTGAGCAAAGTCTGACCCAATGGTCTGAAGAAAATGTTTATTTCAGTAGAAGCTAAGCATAAGCAGGGACACATATTACAGTCAAAGACCTTCTTCTGCAGAATGTTTTAAAAACAATTAGATGAGAATATGCATGCCAAGATCGTGCATATACTTAGGAGCAAATACTTGCATCTGTGTCATTATAAACAAACACGGCAGATATTGCTACCCAATCTTTTTCCACACAACTTTTCAGACAGCTAATACCAATAAACCAGAGTGTACTGCAAATTAAAATCTTCTATTTTTGATCTAGTCCAGTAAACCTGATGCCAAAATTGGATGGCCCTAGAGATCAACTTAACATAAATTTACTGAATAATTTAATCATCAGAATACTTTGTATGGTTACCTGAGATCACAGTGAGGCATAAAATGTGGTGTACACCTTTGAGGAACTTTGAATCTTGTAGGAGAGAGAAGATACAGATTGTAATCCTGAAGTATTAAGTGACAGTTGGGTAAGATGGTCAGGAGGGTCCTACAGGAAATCTAGATGAGAGGAGAGAGCTGGAAGATGTAAAATGTTTAAGCATATAAAGAGCAGCAATTGGGGAATTTGGCTGACGTAGGGAGGAGCAGAGAAAAAGAAGGTAAGATCCAGAGAGGAAGAGAGTTGCTCAGAAGGGCTCCAGCATTAATGATCACTGATCCTGAAAAACAAGTCTTTACTGTCTGCTCCACTCTGCATTGTCTACAGGATGTAGGTGCCTCGAGTTAGAAAGAAGGATTGTTGGAGCCACAGATGCATCAGTGTTTCTAGAATGCCTATTAATATAAGGAATATGTTTGAACTATTTGAAGCTTTTTTTTAAAATGGAGAACAAACAGTGAAATCAAACCAATTCTTGAATACTAACTTTTATAAGATTGGAGAACACTAAGGCATTTTTATACTACTAAATTAGTTATTAGACATAGAGTATGTCTAATATAATAGTCTATGTCTAATATATGTAAAGTATACTGTATACTTAATCAAATAGTTAATGGACAGCATTTGTGTGTGTCTTCGACAACTTAAACCAACTCTTTTGACTGTACATTTATGAGAGGAAACTGTTAGTTCTTTCTGTGATTTGTAGAAATTATTTTTGCCATGGAACTCTTTACAAAGTTATCTTCTAATTTTATTTTCCCTAGCACATTCTACTTAGGCTAGCAATACATTATAAGTGCTCTATTTAATAATGCTGCATATTTCTACAAAATTTACCTTTTGTAAAATCCCTAGGACACTGCTTGCTACCTCAGTAGGTGTTTAAACAGTGACTATTTCTTTTTCCTCTTCTACTAATTCAAAGCAGTCAAACAGGTCTCTGTTTAAGCTGGGGGTTTCTTTTAGTAAACTGGTGAATCAGGAGCAAGTACAAGCTGTGACAGAAGCACATCTGAAGGCAATGAGATAACAATCTTAGCACTCACATGCAACAAAATTTTCGCTAATCACAGGGTAAAGGAGGCAAGAGAGCATAGATAATCTGTACATCCCATCTAAACAATCACCTCCCTCAGATTCAGAGGGCATGTCCTAAGAATGTCATCGGTCCTGACTCTTTTAAGAGAAGACATCCTCATACTAGATAGAGTCAGTCAATTCCTGAGTGTCGAGCTTCCATCATACTCTCAGCTCTGGACTAGGCACTTGGAAGGCTTTACAGAGGATAAGGAATCTCATCTGGAACAGAATGCTTACACATATAAAACAGAGAAAAACAAAGAGAAGCTAGAATTAAGAACTAAAAGGAGTATTAGTGACACCTGTGGTAGGAATTCCTGTGTATTCTTGCACCTCTAGAATTTTCATTCCAATCCCAAAGAAAGGCAATGCCAAAGAATGTTCAAGTGAGTGAGTGAAGTCGCTCAGTCATGTCCAACTCTTTGTGACCCCACGAACTGTAGCCCACCAGGCTCCTCTGTCCATGGGATTTTCCAGGGAAGAAGACTGGAGTGGGTTGCCATTTCCTTCTCAAACTACCGCACAATTGCGCTCATCTCACATGCTAGCAAAGTAATGCTCAAAATTCTCCAAACCAGGCTTCAACAGTACATGAACTGAAAAATTCCAGATGTTTAAGCTGGATTTAGAAAAGGCAGAGGAACCAGAGATCAAATTGCCAACATATATTGGATCATCAAAAAGGCAAGAGAGTTTCAGAAAAACGTCTACTTCTGCCTTACTGACTATGCCAAAGCCTTTGACTGTGTGGATCACAATAAACTGGAAAATTCTGAAAGAGATGGGAATACCAGACTACCTGATCTGCCTCTTGAGAAATCTGTATGCAGGTCAGGAAGCAACAATTAGAACTGGACATGGAACAACAGACTGGTTCCAAATAGTAAAAGGAGTACGTCAAGGCTGTATATTGTCACCCTGCTTGTTTAACTTATATGCAGATTACGTCATGAGAAACACTGGGCTGGATGAAGCACAAGCTGGAATCAAGATTGCCAGGAGAAATATCAATAACCTCGGATATGCAGATGAGACCACCCTTATGGCAGAAAGTGAAGAGGAACTAAAGAGCCTCTTGATGAAAGTGAAAGAGGAGCATGAAAAAGCTGGCTTAAAACTCACATTCAAAAAACTAAGATCATGGTGTCTGGTCTCATCACTTCATGGCAAATAGATGGGGAAACAAGGAAATAGTGACAGACTTTATTTTGAGGGGCTCTAAAATCATGGCAGATGGTGACTACAGCCATGAAATTAAAAGATGCTTGCTCCTTGGAAGAAAAACTATGACCAACCTAGACAGCATATTAAAAAGCAGCAACATTACTTTGCCAACATTACTTTGCTCTGTCTAGTCAAAGCTATGGTTTTCCCAGTAGTCATGTACGGATGTGAGAGTTGGACCATAAAGGAGGCTGAGTGCTGAAGAATTGATGCTTTTGAACTGTGGTGTTGGAGAAGACTGTTGAAGAGTCCCTTGGAGTGCAGGGAGATCCAACCAGTCCATCCAAAAGGAAATCAGTCCTGAATATTCATTGGAAGGACTGATGCTGAAGCCGGAGCTCCAATATTTGGCCATTTGATGTAAAGAACTGACTCTTTGGAAAAGACTCTGATGCTAGGAAAGATTGAAGGCAGGAGAAGAAGTGGACAACAGAGGGTGAGATGGTTGGATGACATCACTGACCCGATGGTCATGAGTTTAAGCAAGTTCCAGAAGTTGGTGATGGACAGGGAAGCCTGGCATGCTGCAGTCCCTGGGGTTGCAAAGAGTTGGACATAACTGAGCAACTGAACTGAACTGATGGTAGGAATTCAGAGGAAATGAAGAGGCCACGCCTGCTTGGTGGAGTCAGGAAAGAAGAGTGACTTTACAGGGACGCTAGAGAGAGAAGGGAGGGTGGATTCTAGACAGAAAAAGAGACAAGGTCAAAAGCAGGTAGCTAATAATGAACCTGCTTTATTTAGGGGACAGTGAGTCTGTGCGTATTTTTCGGGGGAGGGAAGATAAACAAGTTTCAGTAGAAAGCAGGGCCAAAACAGAGGCCCTGAAAGTCTGCACTGACTGTAGTAAACTGGAGGTGTCCCAGCACCTGCGAGAGGCAAGCAAACAGGGCCATTAAAAGAGCCTTCTCGGGGCCTCAACCCCTCAGTTCAAGGCTTCCCAGCCTGATCTGCGAGCTGTTTTTGTATGGAGTGTGAGCTGAGATTGATTTTTACATTTTTAAAATGACTGGGGGAAGATCTAAGGAAGAATAATATATCATGACATATGAAAATTACATGAAATTAAATCAACTATATTTCAATTTAAATTTTTTGAAAATAGAAATTAAAAATAAAAAGTAAAATAATAATTATAACTTAGTTAGAAATTTTAACCTAAATCTGATCAAGTTTCTAGATTAAATAAAACAAATAAAAAAGAAAATTAAATGAAATTCCATTTTCAGCATCTACTAATAAAGTTTTATCAGAACTCCGTCGCTCTCACTTGTCAGCTTACTGTCTTTGGTTGCTTTTGTGTTCCAGTGTGACAGAGTGTGACAGAGACTGGATAGCTTGAAAAAGCTGTCTGGCCATTACAGAAAGTGTCTACAAACCCCTGTGGAAACAAGGGGAAGAAAGAGAGAGCCTCAACGTGGGGACTGGGATGTGGTGATTTAGGCACTTCCCTTGGGCACAACATTTAAGGGGAAGGGGCACCAAAAACAGTCAACCAAATAATATTTTAATGTAGTATTTTAAAAAATAAAAAACAATGTCAAAACCTCAGGACCAAGTGAAAAAACAAAATTTACATAAAGATAGGATCAGTAACAGCGCTGCCCTGTCCCATATCAGAGTCTGAGGCAGAGGGAAAACCGGTGACTCCTTAGAGTGTTGGTGCCCCCTTAAACTTTACATGGGAGGCAAGGGCTTCTCTCAACCCTAATCTTGGCCCTGGTTTTATGGTGATCTTCTGGAGGGGGTGGGAATGATTAAAGACAAAACAGGGTGGCAGAAGGTATGGAGACTTAGGAGAGGATTTCAGATCTTAGATCTCAGATCTCCCTTTAGAGAAGAGAATTTCACCCATTTCATCCACAGTAAAAGCTACGGCCCACGAGACTCTACAATCTAGCCACCTGCCCCTCAACTCTCCAGCATTCCTAAATGCTTCCTTGCTTGCCTCCCTGAAACCATCAGGGCTCCTTACAGTCCCTTCACAATGCCAAGCACACATCATCTCAAATACCTTTGCACCCTCAGGCCCCCTTCCTGAAGACCCATCCCTGACATGCTCAGGGCTCATGTTTCATCTGCTTCAAGTCTTTGCACAAGTTTCACCTTCTTAGAGTGGCCTCTCCTGACCACATTTGTTTTAATGCTAGACCCACCCTTTCACCATTATCCTGTCCCTGCTTTACTTTTTTCATTGCATCTCTCAGCCTCTAAATATTATAGAATATACTTATTTACTGGGTTTAGGGTATCCCTTTCTGCCCAATTGTATGCTCCATGAAGGCAAGACTTCTGTCTGCCTTGCTACTGAGGATGCTGAGTGCCTAGCTGAGAGCGACCCTCCATCCCTACCTAAAGGCTGAGTGAACAGACCCAGCAGAAAGTGTGGTGCAAAGCGAAAGGGGGATTGTTTTCCTTCAGGATCTACTGCATTATGGCTACTAATAGAGAGCAATGAAGCTTCTCACTGAAACAAAGATGACATTGTCCAAAAGCTGAAAATTTTCACAGCTGCCCCCTTTGACCTGTTGACTGGTCTTCCTGTACACTCAGTTTTCCTTCCTCTTGAAATTCTTAATTTCCTGAAAAATCCTAATTGCTTCCTTTTCTCAAGAGCAACTTTAATCATAACGGCCAACTCTAGAGACACATCTACAGAAAAGGCAAATCAGTTATTTTTCTGTTATGTAGCTGTAAAAGATATCTTTTTTTTTTTTTTCCTTTGACATTTTCCTTGGCTCTATTATCACGCACAACTTTCTGTTCAGGGCTGAGGCAATCCATCTGCAATCCAGTATCCTCCTGCTGATTCTGCCAAGAATTTGTCATAAGTCAGTCAGCCTGTTCATTTACACTTGTTAACCTGCCTTCTCTCACTGATTCCCTGCTTATTTTAGCCTGGTGTGCAAAGTAGCAGCTGGTTGCCTGGCAATCCCCAAGCAGCTGAAGGCATTGTGGGTAGGGGAGACATGAAGAAGGAAGGAGTAAATGGAACTGAACTCCAAGGTTTCCGTCCTTAGTCTTAGAGTTAAAGAAACAAAAGTCTTTTTTCCTAACTGCAACTTATTAAAAGAACCTATCTTCCCATCACACCACATATTATACTTATGCTAATAGTTATTAAAATTTGAGCATCAAATTTATTCTTATACAGAGGTAATAATCAGTATATATACTTTTCTAATATGGCCTTAAACACACCACCAAATTTCTTGGCTATTGATTTTGTTTTTCCCTCTCCTACCCTAAAATATATGTATTTTCTAATAGTTACCCGTCCATTTAATAGCAATAAGAAAAGTACATCAATTGCCTAGGTCAGGTGTCAGTAAACATCATTTGTGTACTGATGGGCCAGATATAGGGCCAGATAGTAGACGTTTTAGGCTCTGCAGGCCATACAGAGATTCTATGATGAAAGGAAATATGGCACCTTTGAGAAAAAACATTAAAGAGCCTGAAGAGAGCTAAAATGTGCTAACATTTGTGGAGTACCTACTATTAAGATCTAAGCACTTTACATTGGTCCTCACAACAATGCTACGTGGAAGACACTGCTATTATTCCCAATTTACAGACAAAAAAACTGAGGCACAGAGAAGTAACCAGTCCACGGTTATAGAGTTAGTAAGTGGTAGAGCAGAAATAAGATTAATTTGGAGAAGTAGGATAGGACCAGGACATGCAGTGATGCATAGGCCTTGGTTTTTTATTTTCATAATGAGAAAAAGGAAGTCACTGAAATGTTAAAGAAGGAGGAAAGCTCTGTGTGTGTATAGCATGAATATATTTGCACTTCAAAACAATCATGTGACCCGTAGCATGAGAACTAGTTGAAAGGATGGGAAGAAGGGATACTGAGAAACCCAGTTAGGATGTAACTGCTATTGTCTGGGAAGGAGCAAGAGGTGATGGCAAAGGACAAAGTAGATATGAATGAGATACATTCTGGAGAGAAAATGGGTGAGAAGTGATGAGGAGATAAGGAGAGTGAGGTATCAAGGATGATCCCTAGATGTCTGGCTTGTGTAACTAGGTGGATAATGTTGTCATTATCTTACATAGAGAACACAGGAAGAGGAGAAATCCTGGACATGGAAAAGAAGATCACGCATTTGAGACATCTCTATTTGGCGACATTCAAGAAGACAGTCACATTTGTGGATCTGAAGTTCAGATAGGTCTGTGCTAGGGATTTGAATTTGGGACCATCTATGAAAAGTAATTAGAATCATAGAAATGGATGGGATTGACTAAGCAAAGTGAGCAGTGAGACTGTCCAATATGTAGTGAGGAAACCCAAGTTTTCCTTGGCCTTCATTCAATCCTTCACATCTTTCCCCCACCTTTTCACTTCCTGATCCACACCTCCTTTTTTGTGAACACAAAACAAGTCCAACTTGTAATCAGAAGAAGAAACATTGTTGAATATGAGAGGGTAGCAGGGTCAGCCAAGTCAGTATTTCTGGACTGTTCAACCAGCAGTATTAACAGAGCAAATCATTGTAACTCTAGCTTTGTGATAATCTGATTGCACCTATTAAGAGTGTATATAGAGTGAGTTAGACACATTCCAGCAGGAAACAGGAAACAGATGGTTCACTCAAATTGGGATAGTCCTAATAGGTGTCCGACTCTTTTCGACCCCATGAACTGCAGTACACCAGGCCTCCCTGTCCTTCACCAACTCCCAGAGTTCACTCAAACTCACGTCCACTGACTCGGTGATGCCATCCAGCCATCTCATCCTCTGTCATCCCCTTCTCCTCCTGCCCCCAATCCCTCCCAGCATCAGAGTCTTTTCCAATGAGTCAACTCTTCGCATGAGGTACCCAAAGTACTGGAGTTTCAGCTTTAGCATCATTCCTTCCAAAGAACACCCAGGGCTAATCTCCTTTAGGATGGGCTGGTTGGATCTCCTTGCAGTCCAGGGGACTCTCAAGAGTCTTCTCCAACACCACAGTTCAAAAGCATCAATTCTTTGGCGCTCAGCTTTCTTCATAGTCCAACTCTCATGTCTATACATGACCACTGGAAAAACCATAGCTTGACTAGATGGACCTTTGTCGGCAAAGTAATGTCTCTGCTTTTGAATATGCTATCTAGGTTGGTCATAACTTTCCTTCCAAGGAGTAAGCGTCTTTTAATTTCATGGCTGCAGTCACCATCTGCAGTGATTTTGGAGCCCCCCAAAATAAAATCTGACATTGTTTCCACTGTTTCCCCATCTATTTCCCATGAAGTGATGGGACCAGATGCCATTATCTTCGTTTTCTGAATGTTGAGCTTTAAGCCAACTTTTTCACTCTCCTCTTTCACTTTCATCAAGAGGCATTTTAGTTCCTCTTCACTTTCTGCCATAAGGGTGGTGTCATCTGCATATCTGAGGTTATTGATATTTCTCCCGGTAATCTTGATTCCAGCTTGTGCTTCTTCCAGCCCAGCGTTTCTCATGATGTACTCTGCATATAAGTTAAATAAGCAGTGTGACAATATACAGCCTTGACGTACTCCTTTTCCTATTTGGAACCAGGGGTCGCAAAGAGTAGGACACGACTGAGCGACTGAACTGAACTGAACTGAAATAGGTTGATTAAAGGGATTCTTTTACAAAAGTGTGGGAAATACACAGGAAAGTATTGAGGTCAGTGCAGTGTCCTGAGGCCTGAAGGGATATGTGAGAGAATTGTTAACAAAACCCAGCAAGAGGAACTCAAGAAAGTACTTTGGAGAAGGTCACCTTGAGAGGATCTCTAATCTCTGATGGAAGGATACAGCCAGCTTTAAGCTATCCTGCAAGAAGGAAAGCAGCAAAGTAAATACCCTGAATGCCCTATCCTTGCTGGGGGCCCCATCAGGCCAAGAGCTGATTCAGACCACTCCTGGGTCAGAAAGCAGGGTGAAGAAGGGCAGAGGTAGGGGGGATTGAAGAGAGAACAAAAGATATTAGTACAAAGAGGAAAACTGGCAAATAAATAGCTAAAATCAGTGAATAGAAATTATAGAAGTAGGGATAGGAGGGGGTGATGGTGGAAATGGTTTCATATAAAGGAAGTCCAAGAGGCTGCTTCAAAACTCACATGTTAGTTTTATGTGTCCATAATAATATGGCAATAGCAATTCTAAAACCAGTGGAAGTGATCAGACAAAAAGCAGATGACTATCTCCTGGAAATTTCATAGAAGTTAGGCAAAACCAAATTACTTCTAAGGTTCTTTTTGGAATTGTATACTGTGATTATATATTTGTTGAATAGAAAGTCAAGTAAAGTTAACATCATGGCAGAGGTACTAAAAGAAAGATGTATATTTTCTTTTTTATTTTAGAGAAATGGATATTTGAAAACCCATTTAAACTGAAAAATTCCTATACACAAAAATATTCATCACAGCAAAGAGCAAAATGCCACTTGTTGTTCAGTCATTAAGTCCTGTCTGACTCTTTGTGACCCATGGACTGCAGTACTCCAGGCTCCTCTATCCTCTACTCCTCCTGGAGTTTGCTCAAATTCATGTCCATTGAGTCACTGATGCTAATTAACCATCTAATCTTCTGCTGCCCCCTTCTCCTTTTGCCTTCAACCTTTCCCAGCATCAGGGTCTTTTCCAATGAGTCGGCTCTGTGCATCAGGTGACCAAAGTATTGGAGCTTCAGCTTCAGCATCAGTCCTTCCAATGAATGTTCAGGACTAATTTCCTTTAGGATTTACTGGCTTGATCTCCTTGCAGTCCAAAGGACTCTCATGAGTCTTCTCCAACACCACAGTTTGAAAGCATCAATTCTTTGGTGTTCAGCCTTCTTTATGGTCCAGCTTTCACATCCATACATTACTGCTGGAAAAACCATAGCTTTGACTAGATGGGCCTTTGTCAGCAAAGTGATGTCTCGGCTTTTTAATACACTGTTAGGTTAAAAAAAAAAATCAGGATTTGAGCAAGTGCTCTCTGGTCCCTCAGATATCGCTCTTCAACAATGTTTGGATGGAACAGACCCAGAGATGCCCCTTGCTCTAGCCTCTGACCACCCTCCAACATTTTTCCAATCACAACCTTTGGAATCAGCCACTAAGCTATCCTCAGTCACTAGGATCAGCATCACCATTTTTTGACCTTAATGCCTTATTACTGATCAGCCATGAGCTCCCAGATTCATCAGAATTATTCAGTCCAGGTGGAGGCCTCTGTCCACTGTCTGGTCAACCTGCATCTGCAGGCCTCGGATGCCCACCTGTCTCTGAGCTTCTACTATGACCGGAAAGGATGTGACCTTGGAGGGCATCTGCCACTTTTTCCATGAATCAGTGGAAGAGAAGCAGGAGGATGCCCATTGTCTCCTGAAGATACAAAACCAGCTTGGAGTCTGTGCCCTTTTCCAGGACATGAAGGGGCCATCTCAAAATGAGTTGGCTAAAACCCAGGATGCTGTGGAGGCCGCCATTTTCATGGAGAAGAATCTGAACTAGGCCCTTTTGGATTTGCATGCCTGGGGTTCTGCCTGCGCAGACTCCCACCTCTGTGACTTCCTGGAGAGCAGCTTCCTGGAAGAGCTGGTGAAACTCCTCAAGAAGATGGGCACCCAACTAACTCTCTCAGGTTGGTTGGTCCCCAGGCTGGACTGGGTGAGTATCTTTAAAAGGTTCACCTGCGAGCATAACTAGGAGCCTCTGGAGCCAAAGTCAGTTCAGTTCAGTTCAGTTGCTCAGTCGTGTCCGACTCTTTGCGACCCCATGAATTGCAGAATGCCAGGCCTCCCTGTCCTTCACCAACTCCCGGAGTTCACTCAGACTCACGTCCATTGAGTCAGTGATGCCATCCAGCCATCTCATCCTCTGTCATCCCCTTCTCCTCCTGCCCCCAATCCCTCCCAGCATCAGAGTCTTTTCCAGTGAGTCAACTCTTCTCATGAGGTGGCCAGAGTACTGGAGTTTCAGCTTTAGCATCATTCCTTCCAAAGAAATCCCAGGGCTGATCTCCTTCAGAATGGACTGGTTGGATCTCCTTGCAATCCAGGGGACTCTCAAGAGTCTTCTCCAACACCACAGTTCAAAAGCATCAATTCTTTGGCGCTCAGCTTTCTTCACAGTCCAACTCTCACATCCATACATGACCACAGGAAAAACCATAGCCTTGACTAGAAGGACCTTTGTCGGCAAAGTAATGTCTGCTTTTGAATATGCTATCTAGGTTGGTCATAACTTTCCTTCCAAGGAGTAAGCGTCTTTTAATTTCATGGCTGCAGTCACCATCTGCAGTGATTTTGGAGCCCCCCAAAATAAAGTCTGACACTGTTTCCACTGTTTCCCCATCTATTTCCCATGAAGTGATGGGACCAGATGCCATGATCTTCGTTTTCTGAATGTTGAGCTTTAAGCCAAAGGAGCCCCCTAATGTCAAGGCTTCTACCTGAAGCCCCTCTCTGCAACCACTAGGCAGCTTTTTAACCATCTTGGAGCCCTTTCCCAAGCCTTGGACCAAATAGAAACTGTTAGGTAGTTAGAATAGGAAAAAGGAGTCCAGAATGGCGGTGGCTAGAAGACAAGGAAGGGAAAAGCACTCAAAAATAGAACAAAGGAAGATCTGAGGACTGAAGTGAGGATCTCAGGTAGAACAAACAGCACACCTGGCTAGCCCAATTTACATAGGGCAGGCCCAAGAGGAGGAAAAAACCTATAGAAAGAGGAGCCAAAGGGCTGGGGTCTCTCTCCTGTGCTCTCTCTCTCTCTCTCTCTCTCTCTCTCTCCTGTTTGCGTCTTTTGGGTCCGCATGCCCTCACGCCTGGAGGATGTATTTTCCTTTATTTTCTAAATAAAAGTGATCTGTCCGAGAGCTATAACATGATCTGTCCAAGAGCCGAGCACTATAACACGGACTGTCCAAGAGCTGTGATGTGCCGAGGGCTTTAATGTCCATCGTTTCAAATTTTTGTTGTGATGAGACAGAACCAGAGAAATTACACACTACCCTGACATCTATGGTGCCATGACTCGGATTTAACCTGGCTGAAACAACCTTGGTGTGACCTCCACAAAGAGGAAGCCAAGCACAGCAGGAACCCAACTCGACAAAAGCTCCTGCAGTAGAAGCGGAACACGAAGAAAACCCAATGCAGGAGAAGTGACAAGAAGCTAAGCGTGCTGGAAACTGGGACAGTGAATAATGAACTCAGCATAAAGCTCAAGCGGCTCAGTCTCAGCTTTGAAAAGACCTCTGGTTAAGGTAGGCAGTCCTTGCTACTATGGCTGGAGGGACATATGCCTAACAAAATCTTAATTCCTTTACAATCTCTTGTTTCTTGTTTCCTTGAACCCTCCTCGAACCCCCCGCAAACAGGTGAGTGGCAGTGGGTGCAACTGAGGGACTCTGGAGAGGCTACTCCTCGATATGTCCCAAAGGCAAAGGCAATATCTGCTGAGCCCCAGTAGCTGCTACCCAAGCCGGTGGGGGGTTTTCTGTCCTAAATCTTCTTTGTACCATGGATCAGGCCAATGAAAACTGTGAGCACAGGTCAGGTATTTAGCAGATTTTCCGGGAGGTTATGAAGGGGATTTCTTGGCATGTTTTCCCCACTGCTTTTTCCTCCCGTCCTTCAGCTCCTCTTTCCCGGGACTTGAGCCTGGCCAAAACCCATGATGCTTGGCTTCAGGACTTAATGAAGCTCGGGCTCTGATGTCTTATTGCAAAAATTCAGTGAGAGATACAGCGATAGGTAAGAGGTGGATTTGTTAGGATTCAGAGGAAAGCACGCTCTGCAGGGTGCGGGCCATTGCAGAGGGCAAGGGCTTAGGCCTTGGACTTAGGCCATGGAATGCAGTCTGGATAGTTTTTGCCAGCTGGGTGAATTCATAGGCTAATGATTGGGAGGATCATCCCAACCATTGGGGAACTATTGGTTCCCATCTTTTGACATTGCCTTGGAGCAGTCCTGCCACATCTGGGTGTCATTTAGCTTACAGATTGGGGATTAAGGTTTACTTGAATTTGACTTGTCACCTTGGACCCAATTGATTTTAATTGGTGTATGTTATGCCCTTGTGCTATGTCATTCTTTCAAAAGTTGTTCCCTGCCCCCTTCCCTCCTGTTTCATGCTTTTTTCCTGAGCCCCATCCAGGCCCACAATGTGGCCTCTACAATCTTCTGGAGAGACAGCTAGAAAATAGCTGGCCCTTGGGAGGGAAATACTGTGTAATATCCAATCGCTGTAGATATTCAGGCCTTCATCTTCCATGTTTCCTACAACATGTGCAACATCAGCATCCCTCAGTGAACCTGCTAGGGCGGGCAACAGGCACACGATGCCTGCTAGAAGTCCATCTGTTGGCATGGTAAGGCCCAAACCCTTACCACCCTTCTCCTAAGTTTACAAACATACCCCAGGATCAAATCTCCACTCCACTTTTATATAACATCTTGTCTGTTGCCTCTTACCAAATTTATTCTTAAGCCTACCTACTCCTACAACCAGGACCCTTCCCCCTTCTAGGCAACATTGCTCCATCCTATTATTAAAATACTTTAATGCCCTTAACAGGGCCAGATAACCCACTCCTTTGTCATTATTTCTGTTATTACCTGAAGTGGGTCTATGACAATGAAATGTTTACCATTGGAGACACCTTAACCTGTTCCTATAGGGGACTAGGGGAGGAAATCAGTGACTTACAATCCCTTAGAGCAGTAAGAAGATAAAGCTTATGACCGTTTCACCAGGTTCCCGGTCTCAGGGTACAGGCTTGGATTCCTTTACATCATGATATCTATTCCCATCAGTGGTGAACCAACTGGCAATGAGTTAAAATTACAACCCCTTAATCCTACTCAGCACTAGTCATGCTGGAGATCTTGGGAATGCCCAACTCCAGTCCAGGGGTCCCAGGAGGTCAACCAGCCTTGACCTGCTTAGGGATCTGGTCCATGAAAGGCTGTCATGCCTCAACCTGCTTGGGGATGCGCTAGTCTAGGTGTCCCAGGAGGTCATCATGCCTCACCCTGCCCAGGGACCCAATTCTCGGGAGGCCGACCTGCCTTGACCTGCCTGGGGATTCAATCTCCAGGAGGCTGTCATGCCTCCGCCTGCCTGGGGATCTGCACCCTGACCTGGGGACACCTGGCTCTCAGGTTGCAACAGTACTGGGTAGGATAAGCTTCAGAAAGACTCACCCGTAAGGAAGTCCACCCATGGAAATACAAGGAAGCCTATTATTTGTGGAACTGTGCCCAGTCTCAGCAATAACTCAGGAGCCCAACAAGAACCCCATTGCCTTCTGGAAAGGCTAAAAGAAGCCCTCCAAAACTTTACCAATCTGGACTTAGACTCTTACGAGGGACAGGTGATTTTAAAGGACAAATTCCTGTCACAATGTGCATCAGATATCAGAATAAAGTTAAAACAACTACAGCATCAAAACCCTGCTTCCTCTTTAGATGAGATGGTCCACACAGCCACCAATACCTTTTATAATAGAGAAGAGGAGAAGGAGGCCAAGGCCCAGGAAAGGGAGAAAAGGAAAGAGACAAGGCATGCCCAGACGCTGGCCGCCCTCCGGGGAAGCCCTATGGCAAACCCCAAGTCCTAGAAGGACAAGGCATGAGGCAAATGCCTAATCTGTAGACAGGTGGGGTATTGGGCCAAAGAATGTCCAAACCATGAAAAGTCACCTAAAACGGCTTGCTATAATGCCATCAACTGGGACATTGGGTGGCTCTCTGCCCTGGGGACCCAAGAGCCTCAAGGTCTAGCACCAAGCCTTCCCTCACGATGGGTCAACAGGATTGAAGCAGCCTGCTATAGCCACCCTGCCTGTCACAGATAACCATCACGGAGCTGGAGCCAAGGGTACAACTGGATGTGGCAGGTAGGCCTGAGAATTTCTTGGTTGACACAGGTTGGTTGACCTCCTACTCTATAGCCTTCTTCTCCCAACCTGTACCATTTTGGGTGCTACAGGAAAAACAGTTACAAAAAGATTCACCTGAGCACTTTGCTGCTGGGATGGACAAATATTTTCCCATCAGTTTCTAGTAGTTCCTGACTGTCTTCCTCCTTTATTAGGAAGAAATCTCTCCCTGCCTTTGAAACCTTGCAGCTATTGCAGTCCTGATAGAAGATGCTTTAAAACTCTCTTTTGGGGGCAAACTATCTATTTTTACCAGCCACCAAGTGAAACAACTAAATGGGAGAGGCCATCTATGGATGTCTGATCAAAGAATCCTCAGATATCAAGTAGTGCTGATGGAAAATCCAGGCCTCACTATATCCCCTTGTGAAGTTCTTAACCCAGTCACCCTCCTGCCTACCCCTGAGGGCTCTCTCCCCATTCACTCTTGCCTAGGAACCTTGGACCACTGGACAAAACCCTGAGAGGGATTGTTGGAAGATCCTCTGACAAATCCTGAGGAAATCTGGTACACTGATGGAAGCAGCTTTGTCTTGGATGGAAAAAGAAGAGCTGGATATGCAGTAGTCTCCAATTTTGAGACCATAGAGGCTAAGCCTTTGCCACCAGGTACTTCAGCCCAATTAGCTGAGCTCATAGCCCTGACTCGAGCTTTAGAGCTGGGAAAAGGAAAAAGAATAGCCATTTACACTGACTTCAAGTATGCCTTTCTTGTGTTATGTGCACATGCTGCTATTTGGAAAGAAAGGGGCCACTTGAGGGACCCAAGGGTCCCCAATCAAATGTGGTGATCAAATTCTTAGACTCTTGGAGGCAGTCCATCTGCCCACTGAGGTTTCAGTCTCCTACTGTAAAGGACACCAAAAAGGGAGCACGGAAGTGGCATGAGGGAACCAAGCAGCTGATCAGGCAGCTAAGAGAGCAGCATTACAGAACCATGACCTAATAGAGGTTGCCACCTGAGTTCCACAGGCTAATTTGCCAGAAATTCCTTCATATACTGAAGCTGAGACTTTTAAAGCTAAGAGTGAGGGCTTTCAAGAAGATCATATGTGGTGGCTCCAAAAGGAGGGACTCTTTTTCTGCCTGGGAACCTCCAATGGAAGTTGGTTAACTCCTTACATGCCACCACTCATTAAGGGGAAAAGGCCTTCCAAAGATTAATTTGTCCCACTTGCCAATTAAACAACCCCCAAAAGCAATGGCAACCCACTCCAGTACTCTTGCCTGGAAAATCCCATGGAAGGAGGAGCCTGGTAGGCTTCAGTCCATGGGGTTGCGAAGAGTCAGACACGACTGAGCGACTTCACTTTCACTTTTCCCTTTCATGCATTGGAGAAGGAAATGGCAACCCACTCCAGTGTTCTTGCCTGGAGAATCCCAGGGACAGGGGAGCCTGGTGGGCTGCCGTCTATGGGGTCGCACAGAGTCGGACACGACTGAACTGACTTAGCAGCAGCAGCAGCAAGAAGCTTGAAGACCCCATCTGGCCCAGCCTGTCCAACAATGTGGGACTTGCCCAAGAGAGGACTGGCAGATGGACTTCCCCCAGATGCCAGTTTCTCAAGGGTATAAATACCTATTAGTCATGATAGATACATTCACAGGATGGATTGAAGGCTTTCCCACCCAGACTGAGAAGGCTGAGGAGGTGGTAAAAAAAAAAAAAAATGAAATCATTCCGAGATTTGGTCTGCCCAGATCATTACAAAGTGATAATGGGACATCATTTACTTCTAAGGTCACCCAAGAGGTCTCTAAAGCATTGGGCATTACTTACTATCTCCATGGTACCTGGAGGCCTTAATCTTCAGGAAAAGAGCCAACCTATTCTTAAAATCAACGATAAAAAAGATAACCCAGGAGACCTCCCTGGGATGGAAGGAGGCTTTACCAGTAGCTCTCCTCTGCACCTGTATTGCCCCTAAGGAACAGGTTGGTCTTAGTCTGTATGAGATGCTATATGTGAGACCTTTTGTTTAGAGATGCTATATGTGAGACCTTTTGTTTATATCAATGACTTCTTCCTAGATCCAGAGGCTCAGACCCTCCAGTCTTATACCATGGCCATTGGGCAATTCCAACAGGATATATGGTTGTGGGGTGTGAACCAGGAGCCAAAAGATTCTAAGGAGTCACCACTATATGCTCCAGGGAGTCAAGTCCTAATTAAAGTCTGGAAAGATGGGTCCCCAAAGGCTCAACTCCAGCCCACATGGAAGGGCCCCTACCCTGTAATACTTTCTACCCCCACAGCAGTCAAGGTACCAGGACATGACTCCTGGATTCACTACTCATGAGTCAAGCCGTGGAAGAAAACAGAAAAGGACACTCAATACACCTGTGAGCCCCTGGGAGATCTCAGGTACCTGTTCAGAACTACAAATGAGTGCCATCTAATGAACACCCCTAAAATCTAGTTTCTGGGATTAAGGTCAAATTTTGCTTGAAGTGGTGCTGGGAAAACAAGACAACTCAATTTAAAAATGAAACTAGAACATTCTCTAATACCATAAACAAAAATAAACTAAAAATGGATTAAAGACTTAAATGTAAGACCAGATACCACAAAACTCTTAGAGGGAAACAGGTAGAACACTCTTTGACATAAATCTCAGCTATTCCTTCTTGGATCCACCTCTATAGTATTTAAAATAAAAACAAAAACAAATAAATAAGACCTAGTTAAACTTACAAGCTTTTGCACAGCAAAGGAAACCATAAACAAAGCAAAAAAAGAACCCACTGAATGGGAGAAAATATTTATAAATGAAGTGACTGCAAAGGATTAATCTTCAAAATAAACAAGCAGCTCAAAGAGCTCAATATTTAAAAAAAAAAAAAAAACTGATCAAAAATGGCCAGAAGATCTAAACAGATATTTCTCCAAAGACATACAGTTGGCCAAGAAGCACATGAAAAAATGCTCAACATCACTAATTATTAAACACATGCAAATCAAAACTACAATAAGGTATCACTTCACGCCAGTCAGAATGGCCATGATCAAAAAGTCTATAAACAATAAATGCTGGAGCGGGTGTGGAGAAATGGGAACCCTCCTACATTGTTGGTGAGAATGAAAATTGGTATAGTCACTATGGAAAACAATATGGAGGTTCTTTAACAAACTAAAAATATCATATGATCAAGAAATTCCACTCCTGGGCAGATATCCAGAGGACATCATAATTTGAAAAGATACATGTGCCCTAATGTTCGTTGCCTCAGTATTTACAAGAGCCAAGATATAGAAGCAACCTAAAGGTCCATCAACAGAGGAATGGATAAGGAAGATGTGGTACACACATACAATGGACTATTACTCAGCCACAATAAGAATGAAATAATACCATTTGTTGCAACATGGATGAACCTAGAGATTATTATACCAAGTAAAGTAAGTCAGAGAAAAGCAAACATCTTATCACTTATATGCGGAATCTTAAAAAATGGTACAAATGAACTTATTTATAAAATAGAAACAGACTCACAGACTTTGAAAACAGACTTGTGGTTGCCAAAGGGGAAAGGTGGGGGGAGGATGAATTAGGAGTTTAGAATTAACATACATTCACTACTATATAAGGTTTCTCAGGTAGCGCTAGTGGTAAAGCACCCGCCTGCCAACACAGGAGATGCAGGAGACGCAGGTTCAATCTCTGGGTCAGGAAGATCCCCTGGAGAAGAAAATGGCAAGTATTCTTCAGTATTCTTGCCTGGAGAATCCCATGGACAGAGAAGCCTGGCAGGCTTAGCACACACACATACTACTATATATGGGCTTTCCTGGACACAACTGAAGTGACTTAGCAAACATGGAGACTCAGGTTCCACCCCTGGGTGGGGAAGATCCCTTGGAGGAGGAATTGGCCACCCACTCCAGTACTCTTGACTGGGAAATCCCATGGACAGAGGAGCCTGGTGGGCTACAGTCCTTGGAGTCACAAGAGTCAGGCACAACTTAGCGACTAAACCACCATCACCACCACCACCACATAAAATAATCAACAAGGACCTATTGTATAGCACAGGGAGCCCTAATCAATATTATGTAATAATCTATATGGCAAAAGAATCTAAAAAAGGATGGATATATGCACATGTATTACTGAATCACTTTGTTGCACACCTGAAAATAACATAACATTGTAAATCAACTATATTTTAATATAAAGTAAAAATTAAATTTAAAAAGTATTTGTCAGAAATCAGCAATCAGAGACAGAGTTAAAATGTGAGAGTTTTTCAAACACAGTCCTGAGATTCAGATGCACTAGCTATTCTGTGCTTTTTTTTTTTTAATTTACTTTTGGTTGTACTGGGTCTCCGTTGCTGCACCAGGGTTCCTCTAGTTAGGGTGAGCATGGGTTACTCTTGGTTGTAGCACACAGGCTTCTCATGGCAGTGGCTTCTCTTGTTGAGAAGCACAGGCTCTAGGCACACAGGCTTCGGTAGTTGCAGCACAAGCGCTCATTAGTTGTGGCTTGAGGGCCCTAGAGCACGAGGGCTCCAGTAGCTGTGGCACATGAGGCGTATGGAATTTCCCAGACCAGGGATCAAACCCATGTCCCCTGCATTGGCAGGCGGATTCTTACCCACTGAGCCACCAGGGAAATCCCTATTCTGTGCTGCTTTGAAGGGCTAGGTCTCAAGACTATCAGTCTTCTCAATGGAAGTTGTCTTTTTTATTAAAGTTGATGTCCATGTAAATGTAAATGTTTGAATTGTTACCAGAAAGAGTATGTCTAATAACTCAGATTGTGGATAGCAATCACTCCCTAAACCCACCTGACTGGAGTTATTTCCTGATGAACTGGGATATTCTAATTCAAACAAACGGTAAACTTCAGAATTGTTTTCTTGCACACAGCTTAGCTTACTCTCGATGACCTGAAACAGTGCCCATTTGGAGATGTCAGCATAAAATGAGAAGAGTTATATAACTTTGTACGGTACTTTTGGCTTGGTTTCCAGTGTAGGCATAAGACTTTTTCACTATGAGCTTGTAAAGTAAGTCACTTACTTTCCCATGTTTCTCATTCTTCATGATTATCACACAAGATGTTTGAAAATATTAATAATATTTGAAGACTGTAAATGTCAAGTGCCCAATTTTTCCCCTTTCTTTTTTCCCAGCTTTACTGAGATATTATTGACATATAATGTAAGTTTAAGATATATAACATGAAGATTTGATATCTGTATAAATTGTAAAATGATTATCACAATAAGGTTAGCTAACACACACCCTTCTGTGTGTGTGTGTGCTCAGTCATTTCAGTTGTGTCTGACTCTTTGCCACCCTATGAACTGTAGCCACCAGCTCTTCTGACCGTGGGATTTCCCAGGCAAGAATGCTGAGATGGGTTGCTATTTCCTTCTCCAGGGAATCTTCCTGACTCAGGGATGGAACCCATGTCTCCTGTATTGGCAGGTGGGCTTTTTACCCACTGAGCCACCTGGGGAGCCCCTAACACTTCCATACCCTTCCATAATGATCATTCTTGGTGTATGATCCCTGATTTTCTTTTTTTTTTTTTTAATTATTTTATTATTTTTAATTTAATTTTTTTTTTTTTTTTTCTTTGCTAGCAGGGTTGCATTCCTTTCAGGAGGCTCTAGAAGAGAATCTGTTCCCTTGTATTCTCAGCTTCAGGAAAGAGCTTACCAGAATCGAGTGCTAGGATTGACTCCCCTGTCTCAGCCTGGGTTGTATGCATACCTCTGAATCAATCATTGTAATGTAGCCAGGAGAATCTGTTACTCTTCAAAGGTTGGCCTGGCTAACAGTCTGACTTCTGGGGCCAGTGAGTAGCTTTAACTCCATCTGAACTATACAATTCTTGGAGGGAGTAGTTCTCTAGAGCAAATAAGGAAAATGAGGTGTTTTTAGCAGTAGTAGAATTAAACACTGGTCATGCAAAACTCAGCAAAAACAAAAACCAGTTGTTGGACTCACAGAGATTAAGAGAAAATACCTTCACATTTTTGCTACACAGTCAGCCAGGCTGCTCAATGCAAGGGTTACTGAGTAGTGAGCACTTAGTATTGCAAAAGATGCAAAGATAATAAGCAAGACAAACACCTACTCTCTAGGAGCAATTGTTCAAAACTTTGCTTTCAAACTTTAGTGCACACAAATTTTCTTAGGGAACTTATTTAAAAGAAAGACTCTGGGCCCTTTTCTAGACTTATTAAACAAATATTTGGCCCTGAGGTCTGAGAATCCTCATTATTTTAAAGCAGGTGATTCTAATACAGGTGATCTCTGAACAATACTTTGAAAAACACGTGTGCAGAAGATGTTAGCATATAAATATACACAGAAAAAAATCATGATGCAAGGGAGAAGTGAAAATACTTGACAATTTCAAATTGTGTGCTCCAAGAGTAGAGCAAGCAGGGCTCAGTCTCAGCTGTGACAGGCGAATGAAGATTTGGTGGCCATAAAGATACATATTCCAGTTTTTAACAGGCAGGCGAAAGAACAAAGCATTCTAAGTGAAGGAAACGGTGTGAGCCAAAGCACAGAGCCCTAGGACCCTCAGGAATCCCTTTTAGAGAATGGTCTGAAGAGGATAAAAATTGCATTCTTGGCAATAAGACTATAAAAAATAACTTAATTCCACTGACTTGTATACTTAAAAATGGTTACATGGTAAATTTTGTTATGTACATTTTACACACTTTTTTAAAGTAAGTTAAGACCTATTGGTAGAGGGATTCTATGTATATCGTATAAATTTGGATTGCATCTGGAAACCTTGATAGCTGGACTCCTCTCAACAGCTAAAAATGGCAAATGATCAGAGTCATGGTCTTTATCAGAAGGAATGTTGTGCAAATATTTTCTCCTTGCTTAGGCACAGTTATCAGAAAGGACGCAGGGGGTGGGGGTGGGGGGCCGGTCCTGGGGCAGGACTCTGAAGGCTCCTGCTGTGCCAGCTGAGACCTTCTGGCAGAGGTCCTAGGGGAGGGACAGGACATCTAGGGCAGTGAAAGGGCACTTGGAGGTTCCTGGGAGCAACACTTTACCAACTGAAATGGAAAAGTTTCAGTATTTTCAGAGCTGGTCTGCCTGTATCAGTGTAAACTGGATGAACATCATAACATTCCTGGGTGTTTGCGGCATTGTGTTCTATTCCTGGCACCTATTTAGCTGCAGGAAAGCTTATAAGAAGGCTGGATTTGTCTTTTCCTAGCATAGCCTACAGAAATGCATCTTCTCCTCCACAGTATAACTTTTCCTTTCTCCAAACTTCCTACCTGCCAACAATCCCCAAACACACACCCCTAGATACCGACTTCCCACAAGTATACCTCAACACCAACACCTGAGTGTGTTCCATGTTCTTCCCAACTCCCCAGATCAGTCCTTCAGCATCTCCCTTAGACACCTACCCAGGCTTTTCCCTTAGATCAACTTGCCTGGCAACCCACTGAAGAAGCAGACCTAATAAATCAAGAGGAAGATTTGTACTTCTAACGAAGACATGTGAAGGCCTCTGTTATCCAGAGTGATAAACATATCCCTGTTCCTAAAATTTTCAGGAGAATGTTGGTGCAGTTAGGAGCTATTTTTGAAAAAAGAGTCATGTGTGACATTGCTCATCTCATATATCACACCATAAGAATTTCCATTCTTGGATGACATTTGGTACAGCCAACCCTCAAATATTTTTGCCCAAAGGAGAAAGGATGACTAAGTAAAATAACGTTCGCCAAGAATCCCCAAACGCCAGTGAGTGTAACCTTTTGCTAACATGATCATCACATGTGTACGTGTTCTGTCTCTACCCTCCTTCCTTTCTCACAATCTCTGTGAAGCAATGCAATTGAGAATTAAAAAGGTGAAGTAACTAGATATAATCAGGTATCCTGAACTGGATCCTGGAAAAGGAAAAGAGTATTAGTGGAAAACCTGATAAAATCCAAATAGAGTCTGCAGTTAAAAGTATTGTACCAATGTTAATTTCTTAGCTTTAACATAGTGTGTTATATAAGATACTGACGTTAAGGGGAAGCTGGGTGGTATACATAGGAACTCTCTGTATTGATCTTTGTAACCTTTTTGTTAGTCTAAAATTATTCCAAATTAAGACGTTTGTTTTTAAGAAAGGTCAAGAAAGAAGAGAATCTAGTCCATAATTAGAAGCTATTCAAAGAATGACTGCATTCCAATGATGCCACTAACACCCTCAGTGTAAAATCTTCCCTTCAGATCATTCAAAGCAAGGCAAACTGGCATTCTGGTGTTTTAGCAGCGTTTCACAATTCATAATTGCTAAAAACATTGCACAAAAAAGCAGTCTGAAAAACCATTTAAAAAAAAAAACTAATACACTTTAAAGAAAATATGTCTATACTGATTTAGGTTATAACTATGAAGAAAAAAACTAAACCCAATAATTACTTTATTTTTGGAAATTCTTGTGGACTTCATCAAACTGTTGCTTGAAGTACCTCCAGGAATGAGACCAGGGTAAAGAGAAGAAATGTATGTGTTTCACCCTATATCCTTTTGCATTACATGACTTTGAATTTGAATTTTTTTACAATGAAAATGTAATATTTTTTATAGTTATTTAAACAAAAAATTTTTTTCCAGTAGCAGGTTTTGTACTATGTGGAAGAGATGGCTATGTTTGAAATGGAACACCAGCAACAATTATAACTATAAAATAAAAGAAATGTAGTAATCAAAAAGAAAGGAAAAGAAGGGAGGAAGCTTATTAGAGAACACATCCAAAATGTTCATGGTGCTTACTATATAGAAGATGAATTTTTCACTTCTTGTTTCTTATTTTATGTTCTGTACATGTCTTAGCGACTAAACAACAACAATGATCAACATGGGTTTTTCATAATTAATAAAAATCTTCAAATTAAACTTACAACCTATATATACTTTTATTTATCAAATTTTGGATAGATACATAATGATGCATGCTTCTATGTGGGTCTTTACACTTGAGTAAATGGCAAATTTCAGAATATGGATCATAAACTAGTTCCAGAAAAAAATCTTATATATATAAAAAAAATAGGCCTCAACATCTTGGTCACTGATGTCTAATTAGTTTCGTTTCCTTTCCAAAGTTATTTAGAAAAAAATATTTAGCTGTGTACAAGTTCTGCTTTCCAAAACTCTAGAAGTAATGACCAGGGAGATACTGTTTGAATATTCCTGTGAAGTATCTGAAACCAAACATTGGGTCAGTATTTTCAAAATAAAAACTTCAAACTTCTGGTTTTCTCTTGAGTATCCATGAGACACCACAAGCAAAACAAGCCCCAATCAAGTCTAAACCCTTAGCTCCTTCCCATTCCCAGAATTCTCCTCCTCCTCCTACCTTGCCCTGCAATTAAAACAGGGCTTGATTTTCTCCAAAAATAACAGATCCAAAGGGGATTTTACTTGTCCTATGAAGGCACTGGAGCAAGAGGGTCACATTCTCAGAGGTAAGTGGCACATACACACCAGGCGGTGTGGAAGCAATAGCCCCTAGAGCAGAGAGAGAGATTAGCAGCTGGAGTGAGCGTAAACTTCGGGAGGATTTTTTTTCCCCGCCTTGGCACTCTGGTTTTTAACCTTTTCTTTAAAAAAAAAAATTAATTAATTGTAATTGGAGGATAATTACAATATTGTGTTGGTTTTTGCCATACATAGACATGAATCAGCCATGGGTGCACACATGTCCCGCTATCCTGAACACCTCCTCCCACCTCCCTCCCCACCCCATCCCTCTGGGTTGTCCCAGAGCCCCCAGCTTTGAGTGCCCTGCTTCATGCATCAAACTTGCACTGGTCATCTATTTTACATATGGTAATATACATGTTTCAATCCTATTCTCTCAAATCATCCCACCCTTGTCTTTTCCCCATAGTCCAAAAGTCTGTTCTTTACATCTGTGTCTCTTGCTGCCTTTCATATAGGATCATCGTTACTGTCTTTGTAAGTTCCATATATGTGTGTTAATATACTGTATTGGTGTTTCTCTTTTTGACTTACTTCACTCTTTATAACAGGCTCCAGTTTCATCCACCTCATTAGAACTGACTCAAATGTGTTCTTTTTTATAGTTGCGTAATATTCCATTGTGTATATGTACCACAACTTCCTTATCCATTTGTCTGTCAATGGACATCTAGGTTGCATCCATGTCCTGGCTATTGTAAACAGTGCTGCAATGAACATTGGGGTACACATGTCTCTTTTAGTTCTGGTTTCCTTGGTGTGTATGCCCAGCAGTGGGAATGCTCAGTTGTATGGCAGTTCTAGTTCCAGTTTTTTTAACAAATCTCCACACTGTTCTCCATAGTGGCTGTACCAGTTTGCATTCCCACAAACAGTGTAAGAGGGTACCCTTTTCTCCACACCCTCTCCAGCATTTATTGTTTGTAGACTTCTTGATGGCAGCCATTCTGACTGGTGTGAGATGATACCTCATTGTGGTTTTGATTTGTATTTCTCTAATAGTGAGTGATGTTGAGCATCTTTTCATGTATTTATTAGCCATCTGTATATCTTCTTTGGAGAAATGTCTGTTTAGTTCTCTGACCCACTTTTTGAGTGGGTTTTTCATTTTTCTGATATTGAGCTGCTCGTATATTTTGGAGATGAATTCTTTGTCAGTTGTTTCATATGCTATCATTTTCTCCCATTCTGGAGGCTGTCTTTTCACCCTGCTTTTAGTTTCCTTCATTGTGCAAAAGCTTTTAAGTTTAATTAGGCCCCATTTGTTTATTTTTGTTTTTATTTTCATCACTCTGCGAGGTGGGTCATAGAGGATCTTGCTGTGATTTATGTCAGAGAGTGTTCTGCCTACATTTTCCTGTAAGACTTTTACAGTTTCTGGTCTTACATTTAGATCTTTCATCCATTTTGAGCTTCTTTTTGTGTATGGTGTTAGAAAGTGTTCTAGTTTCATTCTTGTACATTTGGTTGACCAGTTTTCCCAGCACCACTTGTTAAAGAGATTGTCTTTTCTCCATTATATATTTTTGCCTCCTTTGTCAAAGATAAGATGTCCATAGGCACATGGATTTATCTCTGGGCTGGCTTTCTATTTTGTTCCACTGATCTATATTTCTGTCTTTGTGCAGTACCATACTGTCTTGATGACTGTAGCTTTGTAGTATAGTCTGAAGTCAGGAAGGTTGATTCCTCCAGTTCCATTCTTCTTTCTCAAGATTGCTTTGGCTATTTGAGGTTTCTTGTGTGTTTCCATACAAAGTGTGAAATTATTTGTTCTAGTTCTATGAAAAACACCACAATATAGGGATTGCTTTGAATCTATAGATTGCTTTGGGTAATTAAAGAGGATTTTGGGGGGAAAGTTTGCCCTGTCATGTGCTGCATCCCCTAGACCCACCCCAGCAGATCAGTCCACCCTCATTCCCAAAGTCTCTAAAACACCTGAGTCCTCCATTTATTGGTTATATGTTCCTAGTCAAATCAGTGTACCTCTCTGTTTATTCCTTTCCTCATCTGTAAAATGATGATATGACTGCACCTACTTTATAGGAGTTGTTGTTAAGATTAATTGAATTAATCCTCTTCTATAGCTCAAACAATGCCTGACTACATTGTAGGAGCTGCAAAGCAATGTATGAGTTAGCTACTGTTTTTCTGGGCCCTCATAGTTCAACAAAGCCTCCTTTAAATGTACCCTGAGCAGACTGGCTAAAAAGTAACCCTGCAGAATTTGAACTACTATTTCCAGTTGGGTGATCACTGTCTACCCAGTTACCTGATCACTCCTTGCTCTGACCCTTAAGTGGTCACCCAGTTCTATTGCTTCATCTTTTGTTTGTTTTTTTGGCTGTGGTGCATCTTTGTTGTGGAGTGCCAGCTTCCTCTAATTATGGAGACAGGCTCAAGAGCACATGGGTTCAATAGTTGCAGTGCAGGTTTTGTTGCCCCACGGGATGTGGGATCTCAGTTCCCCAACCAGATACCCAACCCATGTCCCCTGCATTGGAAGGCATGTTCTTAACTGCCGGGTCACCAGGGAAGTCTCTGTTGCTCCATCTTTTAAAATGTCTCCATCGGCTCCTCTCCAATGCCTTAGTTGATTCACTGAATCTTGCTCAGATGGCTGCAATAACTACCAACATGTTCTTCCTTTCCTCAGGACCTTCTAGCCTTGATGTCCTTCAAAATGGTGATAGACGATTCTCTAAAATCCACACCTGTATGCTCACTCCTCTGAGTATATCAATAGTCACTGTTTTCAACACAACCTCTGATCCTTAAGTCCTGTTCTTTTCCACTTATCTACATCATCACTGTCAGTAAATATTTTGCACTAGCATGACCCCAGGCCTTTCCATGTGTCCTCTCCTTCCTCTGGATTGATTTTCCTATTATTCTTTAACTAATGAGTTACTAATTACCTTTAAGACACTAATAAAAAATGTTCCTTCTGTGTACAACCCTAGGCAAAGTTCATTATTTCTTCCTCTTTGCTTCCATTTCACCTGTTACATAGCCCTGCCTTTGCATGTAAAAGGTTAAGCTGGAATTATGGGTTCATGGGTGTTTCTCAGTAGACTACGATCTGCTCAATGACAAAGACTATGACTAATTCTTTGTTTACCAGAACCATGCCCACATGACTGGCACATCAAAGATGTTTAATAACAGTGTGATGAGTAGATAAATGAATAAATGAGTGGATCGGAATAACACCCCAGGTGACATCTACATTGGAAGGAGAGTAAATATAGTTTTTAAAAAAGTAGCAAATAGTATACAGGATCCATCACCATAGTCCTGTGACTTGGCAAATTTCTTATTCTCAGTGTCTGTTTCCTTATCTATGAAATGGCAACAATAAACCCTTTAAATTCAGTAATAAATGTAAAATGCGTAGAAGAGTGTCTGCCATATAGTAAGCACTGTGTATGCATTAATTGTTATTGTTGTTATATATGGAGAGAAAGTCGTTGTAAACTTAATGAGAGAGAGGTACTATGTCCTGACTTAGCATTTAATTTCTAACATCTGCTACAATGCTTCATATAAAATAGGCACTCAGTAAAGATTTTTGAATGAATATCAAAATAATAAAAATGAACGAAAAAGAAGGGAATAAAGTGGGGGGGAAAGGGGCAAATAGGAATGCATTTGCCACAAAGTACAAACATGCCACTAAGTCACCTCAAGTCCTCACCACAGGGCTGGATGAAAAGTGTACTTTGAGCCCCTGAATCTTTCCTTTAACCCTCATTAGAACTTTGACTCTATCCACCTCAATCAGAGTGGTTTTTTTTTTTTTTTTTTTTAAAAACACTGTGAGGGGTAAAGGGATGCGGCATACAGGAAGTGATTAATGACAAGACATTAAGAGCCAGGAAAGCTGTGAAATCATGACCTGCCAAAGCCTCCTTTTCCAGTCCTCAGCTTGATCTGTAAAAATCAAACTCTAAGTACTTGTATGCCTACCTACAGCCAGACTATATGATCATGACTTAAGAATCAACTGTCACTCATATTGCAAGAACAGTCAAAATGAGATATTTAACAGTGATGTTTATTGTACACTACTAAACCAAACTGGGCTTCCCCAATGGCTCAGCAGTAAAGAAACTGCCTTCTAATGCAGGAAACACAGAAGAAGTGAGTTCAGTCCCTGGGTTGGGAAGATCCCTGGGTTGGGAAGATCCCTGGGGGAGGGCATAACAACTCACTCCAGTACTCTTTCAGGAAAATCCCATGGACAGAGGAGCCTGGTGGGTTACAGTCCCCGGGGTCGCAACGAGTCGGACACAACTGAAGTGACTGAGCATGCACACATACCAAATTATCATAGACTACCATGGGTCATTTAACAACAGAAACTTATTTTTCACAGTTCTAGAGCCTAAAAGCCTGAGATGAGGCCAACGTGGTTAGGTTCTGATGAGAACCTTCTTCTGTTACAAATTGTTGACCTCTCAATATGTGTTCATATGGCAGAAACAGAGCCAATTCTCCCGCCTCTGCTTAAAAGGGCACTAATTTCATCATAAGGGCTCTACTCTAATGAAGTAGCTATGTTCCAAAGACCCCACCTCCAAATACTATCACACTGCGATTATGGTTTCAACTTATGAGACTTTGGGGTTAGAGCAGGAGGAGGGGATACAAACATTCAGTCCATTGCCAGTGATTTGTTTCTTTATGTGTGAAGAAGAAGGGCAAAACATATCTCCCCATCTTTGCTTTTTAGGTTTTCAGCTGGGGCTCTTTAACAAAAGACAGATTAATAAGAGAACAATGGTTTATTAATGTGTATATTAATAAACTATTGTTTATTAATTATTAATTAATTATTAATTGTTTATTATTAATGTGTAGTACACATCATGTGTGGAAAAACTTAAAATGAAGATTGATTCAAAGTGGTGGCTTAGAACTCTGGCCTATATAGCATATTCAACAAAGAACAATACATTTGTAGGAAAGTCACAGGAAAAAGGAAAATCGTTTTAGGCTTCCAAGTACAGCAAACTTTGGAAAGGTAAATATATGGGATGAAACGAATGAAGTAAGCTTTGTTTGTGGATTTCTCTGTTGCCATCTCTGGGCTCACACAGTTTATCTCCAGAAAAAGAAGAATTTATATCCTGCCTAGAGGCAGAATAGGAGGCAAGTAGGGAAAGCCTTTCCTGTTCATTGCTTCTTTTTTTTTTTTTTAATTTTATTTTATTTTTAAATTTTACATAATTGTATTAGTTTTGCCAAATATCAAAATGAATCTGCCACAGGTATACATGTGTTCCCCATCCTGATCCCTCCTCCCTCCTCCCTCCCCTGTTCATTGCTTCTTAACTGCCATAAGCTCAAAATAATTTTTAGGTCAAAGAGGCATATTTTGTGGTGACGTATTTGGTCCCCTTCATTTACTATCCAAAAAGGCAAAGAGAAGAAGAAAAATGAATGGGAAAATTATTCTCAGTCCACCAGTTTGAACCCCAATCTAGAAAAAGAAAGCAAAGAGAGAAAATATAACCAAATTTTAAACTCCATGGAGAGACTGTCAAGTATAAGTTTCAAAAAGTTAAAAATACCATTCTCATAAAAATATATAACAAACACAAGTCAAAGATTTTATTCAACTAATTAATAGGGAGCCAACAAGATGGTAAGACTGGTTCCTATATAATGAAAGATTGTTAGAATAAGATAGCTACACTAGATATAAAAATGGTTAATGTCTAATGGGCTTCCCTTGTGGCTCAGATGGTAATGCGTCTGTCTACAGTGCGGGAGACCTGGGTTCGATCCCTGGGTCAGGAAGATCCTCTGGAGAAGGAAATGGCAACCCACTCCAGTACTCTTGCCTGGAAAATCCCATGGACGGAGGAGCCCGGTAGGCTACAGGTCATGGGGGTCGCAAAGAGTCGGACACGACTGAGTGACTTCACTTCACTTTACTTCACTTCAAGGTTCTTCAAGGCAATTAACCCCTTTGGGGTTTTCTTTTCTAATGGACAATAATTATTTGCATCTTTATGGGAAAAAAAAACATGTAACTTCACTATGATTTTGGCCTTTAATTAAGAGCAAAGTGTTTTGAACAGGGTATATTCCCCTAGATTATGACATATTCCTTGATTTGCCTGATAAACAACGCCCTCCCAAAGACACTGAAAGTACACACAACTCATGCTTTTGCTTTATTTCCAAGGTTTAAATAATGTTTCTTAATAGAAAGGATTTTATGCCATTTTTTTCACTGTCATATTACTAGCACCTAGAAGTAGTGCTTGAAACTAGAAAGCTAACAAAAACGAATGAAATAATGCCATTCGCAGCTATGCAGATAGACCTAGAGATTATCTCACTAAGTGAAGTAAGTCAAAAAGAGAAAGACAAATATCATATATCACTTATATGTGGAATCTAAAATATGACACAAATGAACTTATCTACAAAACAGAAACAGACTTACAACATAGAGAACAGATTTGTGGTTGCCAGGGGGAAGAGGGGGTGGGCGAAGGCCGGATTGTGAGCTCGGGACTAGCAGATACAAATTATTTTATATAGAATAAATAAGCATCAAGGGCCTATTAGATAGCACAGGAATTGTTTTCAATATCCTGTGATTAAAACATAATGGAAAAGAATACAGAACATGTGAAAAAGAATATATATACATATATAAAGGGCTTCCTCAGTGGCTCAGATGGTAAACAATCCGACTGCAATGCAGGGAACTCAGGTTCAATCCCTGGGTCAGGAAGATCCCCTGGGGAAGGGAATGGCAACCCACTCCAGTATTCTTGCCTGGAGAATTCCATGGACTGAGGAGCCTAGTGGGCTACAGTCCATAGGGTTGCAAAGAGTCAGACACAACTGAGTGACCACACTGCCCACTTTCATACATTTATAAAACTGAATTACTATGCTGTTCGCTAGAAACTAACACATCATTGTAAATCAACTATACTTCAATAAAAAACAAACAAAAAAAGAAACTAGTAGACTCTTGATAAATAGTTGTGGAATGAATGAAGTTATGTTCTAAGAAAGCCTTTGTTAGTTGATTGTTTATAACACAGAATGGGTTTTTCTCTATTATAATGTTAGAAGTTATGGTGGTTAGGTTTCTTGTCAGCCCACAAATCTTTCTGTTGTCCAATGACACCAAGAGGGCCTGATGCCAAGGGCAAGAATGTTTTCATGAGAAACACATTCATCTATTCAAAATGGAGAACCAGGGAGTTCTCTGGAGGTCCAGTGGTTAGGACTCCACACTTCCACTGCAGGGGGCACAGGTTGGATCCTTGGTTGGGGAACTAAGATCCACAAGCCATGCCACATGGCCAAAAAAAAAAAAAAAAGCAGAACCAGGGCCACATCTCTGCCACCTCTTCACTTACATCCCTTCAACTGCACCTACCAACCTTTACCCCAGAGACATTGCTGCCTCAGGGTCTCTATAACTGGGCAGCAGTATCAGGAATTTCATCATAGCAATGCTGGCTGCTTTGTGTGTGGGCAGTAGTTGAAGGAAAAGGAGCACGGAGCCGGTGGTCTAGCATTGAGGATGAAGTGCTGGGGAGCCTAGAAGTCTGATGTTATAACTCCAGTATTGCTCTCAGCCACAAGTTTTTAACTTTTCTCTTCTTCTGTAGGTTCCAACATGGACTTGCCTGCTTCCCTTTTATTGTCACCATCTTAAGTTCTAAACAGAGGCTGTCTCTACTGCAAACCACTGAAGGACAGAATGATGTCAGAGAGTGGGCCTGAAAGTTCCATCTCTCTAATCGTGCCTTGGTCTTCATTGTGATCAGCCCTTACCCTGAAGCCACCGAGAGTAGCCTCATTAGAACAAAAGATGCTCCTATACTCAAGGGATTTAGAAGCTGTGTACCAGTAACCAAGGACAAAAGACAAGCATATATTTATCATACCCAGCTTCAACACACGAGAACTATTGCTTCACCTATACCTCTGCCCACTTTTCCCTAGCCCTCAGCAGACTATTTTGAAACAAACCACATTATAAAATTTAATTCATAATATTTCAATGTTTGTCTCTAGAAGAACTATAATAATAATACTATTCCACAGGTTTTAAAAAGTCAAAAATAATCCAAAAGATCTGTGTAGTGTAACCATTGTTACATATTGCTAACTTGCCCTTTTAGAGGTATACAAAGATTTACCCTTTCATCCCCAGTTTAGAGCAGCGCCAGTCCCACAAATATATTGTTCATCTCCACCAATCTATGTCTCTCAAAAATTATGCCTTTTTCTAAATCTCATTTCTTTGACTGTTAATGAGACTGAGCAACTTATCATTTTGTACTGTCCATTTTTATTTCTTCTTTTATAAAACGCCTCTACATGTGCTCTGTTGATTTTTCTATGCATCAATCTTATATTGATGATGAGTTAAAATATTAAGGATTTTAACACACATTGCATCATCTATATTGTATGTAGTAGAAAAGATTTTCAAACAAACTTTATTTTCAAATAATTACTTAAACTATTCATGGTGAGTCATATCATGGTATTCCATGAAGTCGTTAAAACATATATTTTTGTCAAAATCCATAGAAGGAACCCTAATGTAAATCACAGACTTTGAGGGACAATGATGTGTCAAGTCGATTATAGCAAATGTAACACTCGGGCGGGGGATGTTGATAGTGAAAGGGGCTGTGCATGTGTGAGGGGGCAAGGGATATGTGAGAACTCTCTTACTTCCCACTCAATGCTAAGAAACTGAAACTGCTCTGAAAAGTGAAGTCTGTTTTTTTAGAAGTATATATTCATATGGAGAGCTATTATCTAAAATTTTTTTATTAAATGTTCATATTGAAATCATTTCTCTCATTGAGTACACTATTTAAATATGGAAATATTACATTGCAAATATAATCTAACATAGTACAATCCTAGATTCAATAACAATTATGATTTTATTTATTTATTTACCTATCTTTGACCACATCAAGTGGCATGAGGGATCTTAGTTTTCTGACCGTGGATCCAACCTGTGCTTCCTGCATTGGCAGCATAGAGTCATAAACACTGGACTACCAGGGAATTAAATCATGAAATTCTATAAACATATTTTAGGTTTCTCCATCATATTTTTGAATCAACTATACATTTTTCAAAAAAATAGTCTATTATTAAAAGCAGATTTCACTTTAGTGAAAAGTATACAGATTTCCCTTTTACTCCCTGTCCACAACATGCATGACAGTTATTATCTATTAATCTATCTATATTGACATGGACAGCAATTCATTATGTGTGTGTGTTTAAATGGCAACCCACTCTAGTATTCTTGTCAGAAAAATCCTATGAACAGAGGAGCCTGGTGGGCTACAGTCCAAAGGGTCACAAAGAGTGGGACATGACAGACCAACTAAAGAATTTATATACAAGTAAAAGCAAAATTAACAGAATAAAATGCGTAATGAACAGGACATAATTTGAGCTTCAATATATACATTTGTATATACAGAAAATATTTAGAATAGCTGATATATTTTATTATCTCTGTTTAAATTCCTAAAAGAAGATGCTGTTAAAGTGTTGCACTCAATACATCAGCAAATTTGGGAAACTCAGCAGTGGCCATAGGACTGGAAAAGGTCAGTTTTTATTCCAATCCCAAAGAAAACCAATGCAAAAAGAGAAGCCTCAATCTATCTTGGCTTCCTCATTTTATTCTTCTTCTTTTTCCTCCTTTTGTCTCCTCCCCACTGAGTCTGCCCTATGCAAATTGGGCTAGCCAAGAAGGGGGCGTGTTTGTTTCACCTGAAGTTCTCACTCCAATCTGTGGATTTTCTTTTGCTCCATTTTCGCAGGCTTTTCCCTTTCTTTGCCTTTTAGCCACTGCCATTTTGGACTCCTTTTTCCTATTCTAATTACCTAACAATTGGAAAGACCGATGCTGAAGCTGAAACTCCAATACTTTGGCCACCTAATGTGAAGAGTTGACTCACTGGAAAATACCCTAATGCTGGGAAAGATTAAGGGCAGCAGGAGAAGGGGACGACAGAGGAGAGGGTTGGATGGCGTCACTGACTCATTGGATATGATTTAAGCAAACTCTGGGGGACAGTAAAGGGCAGGGAAGCCTGGTGTACTGCAGTTCATGGGGTCACAAAGAGTCGGACATGACTTCAACACTCAACAACAACAATGTAGAAAAACAGAGGAGCTGAGAAATTAAATTCTGTTTTGGAGAAACCACCTCTGGCTACTGACCTTTAAAACAGTCAAGAAATTAGGTCATTTCAGAACTGAAACATAATCTAGAAACTTGTCTTATTTTATTGATAGAATTGTTTTGGTTTATCTAGCTCTAGGCCATTTGATACATCTCCTATCCAAGCTCCTATTCAAGTCCTCCTACAGACTTGCTGATGAATATTTTTTCATCTTAACTATCTCTATAAATTCAAACTTATTTTGGCTGCACCACAAGGCATACAGGATCTTAGTTCCCTGACCAGAGACTGAACCTCACCCCCTTAAGTGCAAACACAGAATCCTAATCACTGAACCACCAGGAAATTCCCTGTATGCTCATTTTTAATGGATGGAAACAGTATTAAATATCTCCATCTGGTGTTTATATTTTTCCAATCAACAATATTTAAGAAAAATCCATGAAGCTTTACCCACATCTACCCTGAGGTGTGTGTTGTTAGCAGAGGGTGCTTGCCAAGACCAGTGTATTCTCTTGACAAAACTGTTAGCCTTTGCCCCGTTTCATTTTGTACTCCAAGGCCAAACATGCCTGTTACTCCAAATATCTCTTAACTTCCTGATTTTGCATTCCAGACCCTATGATGAAAAGGACATCTTTTTTTGGTGTAGTTGTAGAAGGTCTTTTTTTTTTTAATTTTATTTATTTTTTTTATTTTATTTTTGTAGAAGGTCTTTTAAGTCTTCATAGAACCATTCAACTTCAGCTTCTTTGGCATTAGTGGTTGGGACATAGACTTGGATTACTGTGATATTGAATAAGTTGCCTTGGAAATGAACCAAGATCATTCTGTTGATTTTAAGATTGCCCCCAAGTACTGTGTTTTGGACTCTTTGACTGATAGTGAGGGCTACTCCATTTCTTCTAAGGGATTCTTGCCCACAGTAGTAGATATTATAGTCATCTGAACTAAATTCACCCATCCCCATCTGTTTTAGTTCACTGATTCCCAAAATGTCTATGTTCACTCTTGCCATCTCCTGCTTGACCACATCCAATTTTCCTTGTTTCACGGACCTAACATTCCAGGTTGCTATGCAATATTATTCTGTACAGCTCAGACTTTCATCACCAGACACATCCACAACTGAGTGTTGTTTCCACTTTGGCCCATCCACTTCAGTTAGCAAAAACAAGAGCTGGAGCTGACTGTGGCTCAGATCATGAGCTCTTTATTGCAAAATTCAGGCTTAAGTTGAAGGAAAGTAGGGGAAACCACTAGACCATTCAGGTATGACCTAAATCAAATCCCTTATGATTATACACCGGAGATGACGAAAAAATTCAAGGGGTTAGATCTGGTAGACAGAGGGCCTGAAGAACTATGGATAGAGGTTTGTAGCGTTGTACAGAAGGCAGTGACCAAAATCATCCCAAAGAAAAAGAAATGCAAGAAGGCCACGTGGTTGTCTGAGGAGGTCTTACAAATAGCTGAGAAAAGAAAAGGAGCAAAAGGAAAAAGAGAAAGGGAAAGATACACCTAACTGAATGCAGAGTTCCAGAGAATAGAAAAGAGAAATAAAAAAAGCCTTCTTAAGTGAATAATGCAAAGAAATAGAGGAAAACAATAGAATGGGAAAAACTAGAGATCTCTTCAAGAAAACTGGAGATCCAAGGGAACACTTCATGCAAGGATGGGCACAAGAAAAGACAGAAGTGGCAAGGAACTAACAGAGGCAGAAGATATTAAGAAAAGGTGGCAAGAATACAAAGAAGAACTATGCAAAAAAGGTCTTAATAACTCAGACAACCATGATAGTATGGTCAATCACCTAGAGCCAGACACCCTAGAGGGTGAAGTCAAGTTGGCCTTAGGAAGCATTACTATGAACAAAGCTAATGGAGGTGATGGAATTCCAACTGAGCTATTTCAATTCCTAAAAGATGATGCTACGAAAGTGCTGCACACAATATGCCACAAATTTGGAAAACTCAGCAGTGGCCACAGGACTGGAAAAGGTCAATTTTCATTGCAATCTCAAAGAAGAGCATCGTCAAAGAATGTTCAAATTACCATACAATTATGCTCATTTCACAGGATAGCTAGGTAATGCTCAAAATACTTCAAGCTAGGCTTCAGCAGTATGTGATCCAAGATGTATACAAGCTGGCTTTAGAAAAGGCAGAGGAACTAGAGATCAAATAGCCAACATCTACTGGATCATAGAAAAACCAAGGGAATTTCAGAAAAACATCTACTTCTCCTTCATTGACTATGCCTTTGACTATGTGGATTACAACAAACTGTGGTATGTGCTTAAAGAGATTGGAATACCAGACCATCTTACCTGTCTCCTGAAAACCTGTATGCGGGTCAAGAAGCAAGAGTTAGAATCAGACATGGAAAATGGACTGATTTAAAACTGGGAAAGGAGTATGTCAAGGCTGTATATTGTCACCCTGCTGATTAACTTCTATGCAGAGTGCATCATGTGAAATGCTGGGCTGGATGACTCACAAGCTGATTTAGATTAACAGGAGAAATATCAACAACCTCAGATATGCATGATATGCCCTCAGAAGGCAGACAGAATGAAAACCACAATCACAGAAAACTAATCAAACTGATCACATGGACCACAGCCTTGTCTAACTCAATGAAACCATGAGCCATGCCATGTAGGGCCACCCAAGGCGGATGGGTCATTGTGGAGAGTTCTAACGAAACGTGGTCCACTCGTGAAAGCAATGGCAAACCACTTCAGTATTCTTGCCTTGAGAACCCCATTAATAGTATGTAAAGGCAAAAAGATCGGACACTGAAAGATGAACTCCCCAGGTCGGTAGGTGCCCAATATGCTACTGGAGAAGAGTGAACAAAGAATGAAGAGATGGAGCCAAAGTGAAAACAACACCCAGTTGTGGATGTGACTGGTGATGGAAGTAAAGTCCAATGCTGTGAAGAACAATATAGCATAGGAACCTGGAATGTTAGGTTCAAGAATCAAGGTAAATTGGAAGTGGTCAAACAGGAGATGGTAAGTGTGAACATCAACATTTTAGGAATCAGTGAACTAATATGGACTGGAATGGGCAAATTTACCTCAGATCACCATTCCATCTACTACTGTGGCAAGAACCCCTGATAAGAAATGGAGTAGCCATCATAGTCAACAAAAGATTCTGAAAAGCAGTACTTGGATGCAATCTCAAAAATGGTAGAATGATCTCTGTTCATTTCCAAGGCAAACCATTCAATATCACTCTAATCTAAGTCTATACTCTGACCAGTAATGCTGAAGAAAATGAAGTTGAATGGTTCTATGAAGACCTACAAGACCTTCTAGAACTAACACCCAAAAAAGATGTGCTTTTCATTATAGGGGACTGGAATGCAAAAATAGGAAGTCAAGGGATACCTGGAGTAACAGGCAGATTTGGTCTTGGAGAACAGAAGGAAGCATGGCAAACGCTAATAGAGTTTTGCCAAGAGAATGCACTGGTCATAGCAAACATTCTCTTCCAACAACACAAGAGAAGACTTGTGTTCAAGAGTCCAAGACTCTACACATGGACATCACCAGATGGTCAATACCGAATTCAGATTGATTATATTCTTTGCAGCCAAAGATGGAGAAGCTACTTACAGTCAGCAAAAACAAGATCAGGAGCTGACTGTGGCTCAGATCATGAACTCCTTATTGTCAAATTCAGACTAAAATTGAAGAAAGTAGGGAAAACCAGTAGGCCATTCATGTATGACCTAAATCAAATCCTTTATGATTGTACAGTGCAAGTGACAAATAGACTTAAGGGATTAGATCTGATAGAGTGCCTAAAGAACTATGGATGGATGTTGGTGACATTGTACAGGAGACAGTGATCAAGACCATCCCTAAGACAAAGAAATGCAAAAAGGCAAAATGGTTGTCTGAGGAGACCTTACAAATAGCTGAGAAAAGAACAGAAGCTAAAGGCAAAGGAGAAAAGAAAAGATATACCCATTTGAATGCAGAGTTCCAAAGAATAGCAAGGAGAGATAAGAAAGCCTTCTTCAGTGATCAATGCAAAGAAATAGAGGAAAGCAATAGAATGGGAAAGACTAGAGATCTCTTCAAGAAAATTAGAGATACCAAGGGAACATTTCATGCAAAGATGGGCTCAATAAGGAACAGAAATGGTATGGACCTAACAGAAGCAGAAGATAATAAGAAGAGGTGGCAAGAATACACAGAAGAACTGTATAAAAAAATCTTCATGACCCAGATAATCACGATGGTATGATCACTCACCTAAAGCCAGACATCCTGGAATGTGAGGTCAAGTGGGCCTTAGGAAGCATCACTACGAACAAAGCTAGTGGAGGTGATGGAATTCCAGTTGAGCTACTTCAAATCCTGAAAGATGATGCTGTGAAAGTGCTGCACTCAATATGCCAGCAAAGTTGGAAAACTCAGTAGTGGCCACAGGACTAGAAAAGGTCAGTTTTCATTCCAATCCCAAAGAAAGGCAATGCCAAAGAATGCTCAAACTACCACACAATTGTACTCATCTCACACACTAGTAAAGTAATGCTCAAAATTCTCCAAGCCAGGCTTCAGCAATACATGAACCGGGAACTTCCAGATGTTCAAGCTGGTTTTAGAAAATGCAGAGGAACCAGAGATCAAATTGCCAACATCTGTTGGATCATCGAAAAAGCAAGAGAGTTCCAGAAAAACATCTACTTCTGCTTTATTGACTATGCCAAAGCCTTTGATTGTGTGGATCATAAGAAACTGTGGAAAATTCTGAAAGAGATGAGAATACCAGACCACCTGACCTGCCTCCTGAGAAATTTGTATGCAGGTCAAGAAGCAACAGTTAGAACTGGACATGGAATAATAGACTGGTTCCAAATCAGGAAAGGAGTCTGTCAAGGCTGTATATTGTCACCCAGGCTTATTTAATTTATATGCAGACTACCTCATGGGAAATGCCAGGATGGATGAAGCACAAGCTAGAATTACAATTGCTGGGGAAATATCGATAACCTCAGATATGCAGATGACACCACCCTTATGGCTGAAAGTGAAGAAATAAAGAGCCTCTTGATGAAAGTGAAAGAGAAGAGTGAAAAAAGTTGGCTTAAAACTCAACATTCAGAAAACTAAGATCATGGTATCTGGTCCCATCACTTCATGGCAAATAGATGGGGAAACAACGGAAACAGTGAGCTGCAAAATCAGTGGAGGTGGTGACTGCATCCATGAAATTAAAAGATGCTTGCTCCTTGGAAGAAAAGCTATGACCAACCTAGACAAAAAGCAGAGACATTATTTTGGTGACAAAGGTCCATCTAGTCCAAGCTATGGTCTTTCCAGTGGTCATGTATGGACATGAGAGTTGGACTCTAAAGAAATCTGAGCACCAAAGAATTGATGCTTTTGAACTGTGGTGTTGGAGAAGATTCTTGAAAGTCCCTTGGACTGCAAGGAGATCCAAGCAGTCCATCCTAAAGGAAATCAGTCCTGAATATTCATTGGAAGGACTGACGTTGCAGCTGAAACTCCAATACTCTGACCACCTGATGCGAAGTACTGATTCACTGGAAAAGACTGGTGCTGGGAAAGATTGAGGGCAAGAGGAAAAGGGGATGATAGAGGAATAAGATGGTTTAATGGCATCACCGACTTGATGGACATGAGTTTGAGCAAGCTTCGGGAGTTGGTGATGGACAGGAAGCCTGGTGTGCTGCAGTCCATGGGTTGCAAAGAGTCGGACACAACTGAGCAACTGAACTGAACAGATATGCATATGATATCAATCTAATGGCAAAATGTGAAGAGGAGCTAAAGAGCCTCTGGACAAGGCTAAAAAAGAATTGTGAAAAAGCTGGTATAAAGGTCACCATTCAAAAAACAACCATCACGGCATGCAGTCTGATCACTTCATGGTGAATAGAACGGGAAAAAATGGAAACAGTGACAGACTCTTTTCTTGGTCTCCAAAATCATGGTGGAGGCATGAAATTAAAAGACACTCCTTGAAAGAAAAGCACTGACAAACATAGACAGCTTATTAAAAAGCAGAGACATCACTTTGCTGACAAAGGCCCATATAGTCAAAGCTCTGGTTTTTCCAGTAGTCATGTATGGATGTGAGGTGGACCATAAAGAACACTGGGTGCCAAAGTACTGTTGCTTTCATATTGTGGTGCTGGCGAAGACTCTTGACAGCCCTGTGGACTGTAAGGAGATCAAACTAGTCTATCCTAAAGGAAATCAACCATGAATATTCATTAGAAGGACTGATGCTGAAGCTGAAGCTCCAATATTTGGCTACCCTATGTGAAGAGCTGGCTCATTGGAAAAGAGTCTGATGCTGGGAAAGATTGAGGGCAAGAGGAGAAGGGGACAACAGAGATGAGAGGATTCACTGGTATCACTGACTCAACGGACATGAGTTTGAGCAAATTCCGGGAGACAGTGAAGGAAAGGAAAGCCTGGTGTGCTGGAGTTCATGGGGCTGAAAGAGTCTGACATGACATAATCAGACATGACTAGACAACAACAACATGAGGCTACTCATGCAGCTATTAGATTCCTGCATGTGCATCATATATGACCTGTCTTCTTCCTTCTTCTCCCAGGATGAGCACTGAGATAGACTCCAACCCCTTTCACCTTGGGCTGTGATGCCATGAATATCTTTGAACATGTTCCCACCTATGTGTGTGTGTGTGTTGGTTTCTCAGTCATGTCTGATTCTTTGTGACCCTATGGACTGTAGCTCACCAGGCTCCTCTGTCAATGATATTCTCCAGGCAAGAATACTGGAGTGAGTTGCCATTCTCTTCTCCAGGGATGTTTCAACATATACCCATGTAAAAATGTTTTTGGAATATATATAGGAGTAGAATTGCTAGATCATAGAAAATGTGCCTCCTTCATTAGACCAACATATGACAGATTATTTCTCCAGAATGCCCACTGGCAGTGGAGGAGAGTACGTTCCTCTTTTCCCACATCTCTTTCAACCCTTGACAGGATCCACATTTCTGATTTTTTGTCAGCCTTAAAAGTGTGAAGTGATATCCTTGTGAATGTTTCACTTTGCATTTCTCTGAGTACTGTGATTCTTGCTTATGTTAAGTGAATAACCCATGGTAAAGTCCATGAACTGAGAAGAGTCAGATTGAACCTGCCATTTTAGGTGCATACCTTGCTCTGTTCCCTGAGAAGGCCGATATCATTTTTTAAACAGCCAGATGGATATATAATTCACATACTATGTAATTCACCTGTTTAAAGTACACAGTTCAGCGGTTTTTAATGTATTCACAGAGTTGTGCAGCCATCACCACCAGTACTTTTAGAATACATTAATCACCACCCCCAAAGAAACCCTTTATCCATCAACCCATCAGTATTTATTCTCCACTACTCCTCCAAACTCTGACAGTCCTCAGTTCTTGGCAACCATGATGCTACTTTCTGCCTCTATAGATTTGCCTATTTTGGACATTTCATATAAATGCAATCACACCATGTGTGGTATTTTGAGACTGGCTTCTTTTACTTAGCATAATGTTTTCAAGGTTCATCCATGTCATAGCATGTATCAGTACTTCAATTCTTTTTATTGCTGAATAATACCCCACTGTATGGATGTACCACATTTTCTTTATCTACTCATCAGCTGATGGACACTTGGGTTATTTCTACTCTTTGGCTATTATAAAGAATGCTGTTATGTACATGCATGTACATACTGTTGCGTGGATGTGTCTTAATTTCTCTTGAGTATACACTAGGAACTGCTGGGTCAAATGGTAACTCTATGCCCAACACTTAGCAATTGCTAAATTGTTTTCCATTGTAGTTGTCCAATTTATATCCTTACCAGCCATGTATGAAGGTTAAGATTCTTCCACACTTGTCTACACTTGCTATTGTCCATGTTTTTTATTATAACCATCCTAGCAGGTGGGAAGCGTTAGTCGCTCAGTCATGTCTGACTCTTTGTGACCCCATGGACTGTAGCCCGCCAGGTCCCTCTGTCCATGGGACTTTCCAGGCAAGAACACTAGAGTGCGTTGCCATTTCCTTCTCCAGCAGGATCTAAAGCAGCATCTTCTAACTGCTGCTGCTGCTGCTAAGTCGCTTCAGTCGTGTCTGACTCTGTGCGACCCCATAGATGGTGGCCCACCAGGCTCCCCCATCCCTGGGATTCTCCAGGCAAGAACACTGGAGTGGGTTGCCATTTCCTTCTCCAATGCATGAAAGGGAAAAGTGAAAGTGAAGTCGCTCAGTCGTGTCCGACTCTTCGCGACCCTATGGTCTGCAGCCTACCAGGCTCCTCCGTCCATGGAATTTTCCAGGCAAGAGTACTGGAGTGAGGTGCCATTGCCTTCTCCAGCATCTTCTAAAGCAGCATCTAATCCTGGCTTTAATTTGCATTTCCCTAATGACTAATGATGTTGGGCATCTTTTCATGTGCTTTAATGGACTATTTGTATATCTTCTTTGGAGAAACATCTATTCAGATCTTTTGCCCATTTTAAATTTGCTTGTCTTTTTATTACTGAATTGCAACAGTTCTTTATATACTCTGAATGCAAATAATCCAGCAGTTCCCAGGTATATACCCAAGAATTTTTTCTCACAACTCTTCTGACACCAAATGTGAGGTGTTCCTTTTCCCAACACCAACCAATTCTCCAACTCTCTGAATACCAAATAGGTGTGCCACAATTCAAGTCTATTCTTATACTAATTACCTGGATTTAGTGCAGTCTCACAAGTCTGCTCCCCACTTTAAGTTGTCACCTGTACTTCTAAACAACTTCTACCATACCTGGGAGAGTGGTTCCCATGATCCACCCCACCGCCCACTAGGTTTGGTAATTTGCTAGACTGGCTCATGGAACCCAGGAAAATTGTTTGGTTACTGCTATCGATTTTCAGGGTACAACCCAGGAATGACTAAATAGAAGAGATGCATAGAGCTAGGCAAGGGACAAGGGGTGCAGAGCTACCATGCCTTCTCTGGGACCACCCTCCCAGCACCTCCATGTGTTCACCAATGCAGAAGCTGCCAGAATCTCATCATTTAGGTGGGTTCATGGAGGTTTCATTATGCAAGTATGACTGATCAAATCATGAGCACTGGTGATGAGCTCAATCTCCAACCTCTTTCCCCTCCCTGGGGGTTGAAAGTTGTAAACTTCTAAGCAAGTCTTGCTCTTTTGGCAACTAGTCCCCACCCTGAAGCTAGCTAAAGGCCAAGGAAGTGTCATTTCATTAGAACAGAAGATATTCCTCTCACTCAGGAAATTCTAAGGAATTTAGGAGCTCTGTGTTGGGATCTGGGGACAAAGACCAAATATGTATTTCTTATTGTATCACAGGTAGACATAGATTAAACTGAAGAGGAGTAGAGGAAAGAAAACAAATTTTAGGTTGGTTATCAATTCAGTTTAATTTCTCATACCAGTGAATATTTCCCGTGTGTAAGCTATTCTAAGTCCATAGAGAAACCTCAAGAAGCTTACAATTCTGACACAAATGAATGGAATGGAGACTGCTTAAACTGCAAAATATTAAAAGCAGGAGTTGCTTGATTATTTTAGAGTTCCCAAGGCCTAGCAAGTATCCAGCATAGTAGTTACTCCACAAACATTTGCTCCACATAAGTGAACTGAGGTAAGGAAGTAATTAAAAGATGTGACATAAAACATAAAGAGACACAAAAGTACGGACATCTCCTGCTACAGCTGTCTACACTAGTCCTTGAGTTTAGATGGGGCCAAAGATGGAAAAAGTGGAGGCAAATGTGAAAGAAATGACAAGAGATGAAAAGAAGGCCTTTTAAAGACTGATAAGGATACGTGTTATATAAAGAAAACATGGAAGAGAAAGCCAGGTAGACACTTGCCTTCTGATTTAGACTTTTAAAAGGACTCTTGTAGAAATAATCAGGCTGAGCTCTTTCTGCACCAATAATTAAGGCTTCTTCAGACCTGAGGCTTTTTAACCAGCCCTACTATTCTGTGCCACACAAGGTGTGAGGTAAAGAACAGCAAACACTGAAGGATATAAAAAGCCAAAACTTCTGAAGAGGGAAGCAGCAGAAACCATGTCATGAAGTGAGAAGGGAAGTGTTTAGGTTAGTTTTAAATTTTGTTTTCTTTTCTGCTTCCGTGACTCAGAGATGAACTGATTAACATCCCTTGGCATTTTCTGACAGGGGCCAGCGTCACGTGGTATTTGCTTGATGCAGTTGCCCATAGTGTAATCTTCGAAGCAGCAAAGGCTTTGCAAGGAAAAGAAGGACTCCTCAGTCATTCATTCATTCACCCATTCATTTAATAAATACACATGAGCAATTGGCTCTGTTCTAGGTTTGAGGGATATTACAGTTTAAACAAAAATCCACCTTCCACAGAACTAACAGTCTGGGGATGACAAACATGAATCAGTGAGTGAGAAAACATCTGAGGGGCTGATAAATGCTGTGGAGATGGGGACTGGCAAGGGGATAGACGGTGGGGGACAGCTATTGTAGGCTGGTGATCAAGGAACAGCCTTCTAACGCACTGCTGGGTGATCAGAGACCTGAGGGGAGATAGTGGTTCCTTGAGCTGTCTCATGTGGAGGGCAGGGGGCAGAGCAGAGCTGCCCTAGAGATAGGGGAAGAACAGGGTCAGATCAGGATCCAGGAATAAGCACATGACATCATTATTCAAAAGCAGAGACATTACTTTGCCAACAAAGGTTCATCTAGTCAAGGCTATGGTTTTTCCTGTGGTCATGTATGGATGTGAGAGTTGGACTGTGAAGAAGGCTGAGCACCGAAGAATTGATGCTTTTGAACTGTGGTGTTGGAGAAGACTCTTGAGAGTCCCCTGGACTGCAAGGAGATCCAACCAGTCCATTCTGAAGGAGATCAGCCCTGGGATTTCTTTGGAAGGAATGATGCTAAAGCTGAAACTCCAGTACTTTGGCCACCTCATGTGAAGAGTTGACTCATTGGAAAAGACTCTGATGCTGGGAGGGATTGGGGGCAGGAGGAGAAGGGGACGACAGAGGATGAGATGGCTGGATAGCATCACTGACTCGATGGACGTGAGTCTGAGTGAACTCTGGGAGTTGGTGATGGACAGGGAGGCCTGGCATGCTGCAATTCATGGGGTCGCAAAGAGTCGGACATGTCTGAGTGACTGATCTGATCTGATCATTTATATTAATAGATATACTATGGCTTCCTGTCTTCCTTTCTGGTTTGTTTTATGGTTTACATGATTGGATTGAACTTTTTAATCATGTTATAGTATGGTTATACTATTTTTTAATCATGTTATACTATTAATAATTACTCCAACATACTATATTTTAAACAATGTCTTGCATTTTTCAAGGAATTCTGACCCTCTAAATTCTGTCACAGATTCAGATTTTTTAAAAAAATTTATTCCTTTAGGAAAAGAGATTCAAAGATGTGTAGCAGTTACCATATGGCCTAGCAATTCCACTCATAGGGATGTACCTCAAAATAGTGAAAACATGTATCCACACAAAAACCTGCAGGTGAATGTTCACAGCAGCATTATTCATAATTCCCCCTGGCATGGCTATCACCTGATGTCTGAAAAAACAAAATACGGTGTCTATCATCTGAAAAATCTGAATGCAAACTAGAACCTTATAAAACATATGTGTAAGTGATCATTTGTCTTCAACAAATGTCAGAAACTTGGTTTCTCACAGCAGACTTGCCTCCATGGTTGTATTTCTTATGAGGTGGCAGGCTTCCAAAAGGCAGTACATGGAAGCTGCCAGGCTTCTGAAAGGTTAGGAGTTGAGACAGTGTTGCTTCCCTGTACTTTATTGGTCAAAGCAGTTTCCGGCCAGCCCAGGTTGAAGGGTGTACAGAAATAGACTCCACGTTATGATAGGGCAACAGTATGTGAGGACAGGAAGGGAAGAACTGAAGATAAACTATCATGAAGATAGAATGGATTGGGTAGTAAGAAAACAAATTTAAAATGCCCAAAGCCACTAACAACTAAAGATCAATCTATATTTAAAATAATCGAAAGTCAGATATTATACACTAGAGTGGATTGATTTGTTGGTCTCAATTCTTTACCCCTCTCTGTATTCACACACTTACCTGATGCAGAGTATACTTCACTGTGCCTTGACTCTGGCCTTAGATATATGTATTATTTATCTGTTGTTGCACACCAAACCAGTGACTTAAAATAGCTCTGTAACAATTCTATGGTTTGAATGGGAATTCTTTTGTTGCTCTGACTTGGGCTCACTCATAAAGTTACATTAACTAGACAGAGAGCCTGGGACCTGAGCTTGGACAGTTGGGATTGTCAGGCTTTTCTCCATATGAGCTTTCATCCACGAAGAGGCTCAACTAAGTTGGGTTTCCTCATCCTCATGTGGTGGTTGCAGCATCCCAAGAGGGTGAGGGTGGAAATACAAGTCCATTTTAAGCTAGGGTTCCCTGAGGGACAAGACTTCACTTCCAGACTTCCCTGGTGGTCCAGTGGTTAAAGATCTGCCTGCCAATGTGAGGGACATGAGTCCCATCCCTGGTCCGGGAAGGTTCCACATGCCATAGGGCAACTAAACTTGTGCACCACAGCTATAGAGCCTGCGAGCCACAACTACTGAAGCCCATACGCTGTAGAGCCCGTGCTCTGCAACAAGAGAAGCCACCACAACGAGAAGCCCATGCACCACGACTAGTAGCCCCAACTCGCCACAACTAGAGAAAGACCACATGCAGCAATGAAGACCCAGCACAGCCAAATATGTATATATATAACAAACTTAACTTCTATCAGATTCTATTGGTCAAAGCAAGTCACAAGCCTATCTTCAAGAGGTAAAGAATATCTGTGTAAAGTAAACTACCTCTTGATGGGAGGAGTCAAAAGTAACTGATGGTCATACTGAATCTACTAGACCATGTGACTTGCTTTGGCTAATGGTATGTAGACAACAGAGACTATGCACGAGTTCCAAGTCTAGGCCTAACCAATCCTTGAGTGTTTCCTTTTTTTGTGCTCTTATCATCAGCATGAAAAGAAGGGCCACTTGCCCGAGAAGGAGAGACACTCTGAATACAGCTGATCCAGCTAACCTGCAGAACTGCAGTGAGATGCAGAGCTCCTCAGCTGAACAAAACCTAGGTTGGCTGAACTTCAGCCAAGCTGCAGAAACAAGAACGTAAGTAATAAATGACTGTTGTTTTAAGCTGATGATTATTTGGGTTACTTGTCACACACCAATAACTGATACTGAAAGCAATTTTTAAGAGCAAATATTTTGCAAAGATTTGTGAATAAAATCTACATCCCATCTTGTATTCACTTCTATATATGTCACTTTGGGGTTTCACTGGTGGCTCAGATGGTAAAAAATCAACCTGCAATGCGGGAGACCTGGGTTCGTCCCCTGGGTTGGGAAGATCCCCTTGAGGAGGGCATGGCAACCCACTCCAATATTCTTGCCTGGAGAATCTCATGGACAGAGGAGCCTGGCAGGCTACAGTCCATAGGGTCACATAGAGTCAGACACGACTGAAGTGACTTAGTAGTAGTAGTAGTATCTAAATGACACACACACCAGCACCATGACAGTTCTGAGGCTGAACACAGAAGGTCAAAAAGTGGGTGGTGGTCCAATTCCTAAATCTCTGCCCCTTCTCCAAAATAGTTGGAATAATCCTACCAGTCATTAGCCTATGCAATTATCCAACCCATAAAAACTAACCACCCCATATTTTCAGGCCTCTAGGCTTTCTGTGATGGCCCACACTCTGTAGAGTGTGTTTCTCCCAAGGCCATTCTTGCCTTTTGAGATTGGCCATATTCTTTCTATGGAACGTGAAGTGAAAGTGTTAGGCTCTCAGTCATGTCCAACTCTTTGTAACCCCATGGACTATAGCCCACCAGGCTCCTCTATACATGGACTTCTCCAGGCAAGAATACTGGAATGGGTTGTCATGCCTCCCTCCAGAGGATCTTCCCAACCCAGGGATCGAACCCACATCTCTCATGTCTACCTGCATTGGCAGGCGGGTTCTTTACCAAGAGCACCACCTGGGTTAGCGGTAAAGTGAAAGTGAAAGCCGCTCAGTTGTGTCCGACTCTTTGCAACCCCATGAACTATACAGTCCATGGAGTTCTCTAGGTCAGAATACTGGAGTGGGTATTCTTTCCCTTTTCCTTCTCCAGAGGATCTTCCCAACCCAGGCTTTGAACCCAGGTCTCCCACATTGCAAGCAGACTCTTTACCACCTGAGCCACACTCATTAAATATATTCCCATCCTGCAAGCTTCTTTGCCACTCTGCTGCAGGGCCTTTGCACTTTCCCTTTCCTCTGCCTGGAACATTTTACCTCCAAATATATGTATGCATCTGTTCTCTCCCTTCAATATGGCTTTTGCCCTCCAGCGCTAGGCTTTCGCTCACTTCCTCACCTCAAAGAGCACAAATTCCTTTCTCTAGCCCATTAGTCATCATTTCTTTTTTTTAAAATAGACAATTCATTGTTATAAATATCAAAGAACATATTTATCTTTTTTGTTTTCTATTTCTTTCTCTAGAGTGTATGTTGCACAAGGACAAAATTTTGTCTGTTTCAGTTCAGATGAGTTCAGTTGCTCAGTTGTGTCCGACTTTTTGCGACCCCATAAACCACAAAATGCCAGGCCTCCCTGTCCATCACCAACTCCCGGAGTCCACCCAAACCCATGTCCATGGAGTCGATGATGAAATCCAACCATCTCATCCTCTGTCGTCCACTTCTTCTCCTGCCCTCAATCTTTCCCAGCATCAGGGTCTTTACCAATGAGTCAGCTCTTTACATCAGGTGGCCAAAGTATTGGAGTTTCAGCTTCAACATCAGTCCTTCCAATGAACACCCAGGACTGGTCTCCTTTAAGATGGACTGGGTGGATCTCCTTGCAGTCCAAGGGACTCTCAGAAGTCTTCTCCAACACCACAGTTCAAAAGCATCAATTCTTTGGTGCTCAGCTTTCTTCACAGTCCAACTCTCACATCCATACATGACCAATGGAAAAACCATAGCCTTGACTAGATGGACCTTTGTTGGCAAAGTAATGTCTCTGCTTTTCAATATGCTTTCTAGGTTGGTCATAACTTATCTTCCAAGGAGTAAGCGTCTTTTAATTTCATGGCTGCAGTCACCATCTGCGGTGATTTTGGAGCCCCCAAAATAAAGTCTGACACTATTTCCACTGTTTTCCCATCTATTTGCCATGAAGTGATGGGATCAGATGCCATGATCTTAGATTTCTGAATGTTGAGCTTTAAACCAACTTTTTCAGTCTCCTCTTTCACTTTCATCAAGAGGCTTTTTAGTTCCTCTTCACTTTCTGCCATAAGGGTGGTGACATCTGCATATCTGAGGTTATTGGTATTTCTCCCAGCAATTTTGATTCCAGCTTGTGCTTTTCAGCCCGTTTCTCATGATGTACTCTGCATATAAGTTAAATAAGCAAGGTGACAATATACAGCCTTGACGTACTCCTTTTCCTATTTGGAACCAGTCTGTTGTTCCATGTCCAGTTCTAACTGTTGCTTCCTGACCTGCATACAGATTTCTCAAGAGGCAGATCAGGTGGTCTGGTATGCCATCTCTTTCAGAATTTTCCACAGTTTATTGTGATCCACACAGTCAAAGGCTTTGGTATAGTCAATAAAGCAGAAATAGGTGTTTTTCTGGAACTCTCTTGCTTTTTTGATGATCCAGCAGATGTTGGCAACTTGATCTCTGGTTCCTCTGCCTTTTCTAAAACCAGCTTGAACATCTGGAAGTTCACAGTTCACATATTGTTGAAGCCTGGCTTGGATAATTTTGAGCATTACTTTACTAGTGTGTGAGATGAGTGCAATTGTGTGGTAGTTTGAGCATTCTTTGGCATTGCCTTTCTTTGGGATTGGAATGAAAACTGACCTTTTCCAGTCCTGTGGCCACTGCTGAGTTTTCCAAATGTGCTGGCATATTGAGTGCAGCACTTTCACAGCATCATCTTTCAGGACTTGAAATAGCTCAATTGGAATTCCATCACCTCCACTAGCTTTGTTCATAGTGATGCTTCCTAAGGCATACTTGACTTCACATTCCAGGTTGTCTAGCTCTAGGTGAGTGATCATACCATTGTGATTATCTGGGTCTTGAAGATCTTTTTTGTACAGTTCTTCTGTGTATTCTTGCCACCTCTTCTTGATATCTTCTGTTTCTGTTAGGTCCATACCATTTCTGTCCTTTATTGAGCCCATCTTTGCATGAAATGTTCCCTGGGTATCTCTGATTTTCTTGAAGAGATCTCTAGTCTTTACCATTCTATTGTTTTCCCCTATTTCTTTGCACTGATTGCTGAGGAAGGCTTTCTTATCTCTCCTTGCTATTCTTTGGAATTCTGCATTCAAATGGGTATATCTTTCCTTTTCTCCTTTGCTTTTCGCTTCCCGTCTTTTCACATCTATATGTAAGGCCTCCTCAGACAGCCATTTTGCTTTTTTTGCATTTCCTTCTCTTGGGGATGGTCTTGATTCCTGTCTCCTGTACAATGTCATGAACCTCCATCCATAGTTCATCAGGCACTCTGTCTATCAGACCTAGTCCCTTAAATCTATTTCTCACTTCCACCGTATATAAGGGATTTGATTTAGGTCATGCCTGAATGGTCTAGTGGTTTTCTCCACTTTGTTCAATTTCAGTCTGAATTTGGCAATAAGGAGTTCATGATCCGAGCCACAGTCAGCTCCTGGTCTTGTTTTTGCTGACTGTATAGAGCTTCTCCATCTTTGGCTGCAAAGAATATAATCAATCTGATTTTAGTGTCGACCATCTGGTTTGCAGGTGTCGACCATTATGGTTTGCAGCATAAAGTGATACTGTATTCTGGTTCTTCTCTAACAGCACAAGCTGTCATTAATCACAAGGCAAACTTTCACTTTGATCCTTCCATTTCTGAAGGTTTAAGAAAACTAAGAGGAGAAAATTAAGATTTGCCTTGAGCAGAGGCTAGGGAGCAAGCGAGCCAGAACCCTCACAGCAGGCATAGTAAATGACGTGTTTGGGTGGAGTTAGTGTCTGTTTAGGAAAGTAGTGGGTCAGAAGGTTGTTGAAGGGTAGCAGCAGCCCATAGAAAACTGTGAATACCAGCTGTAGAAGCTTAGGCTTTCTTTTATAAATTTAACACTATTGGAAATAGGGCGCTACTGAAGCTTTGTGAAACACTGCTATATGATGCAAAATAGTATCAGTGGGTGTAGGATGAAATAGGAGGAGGCAGAAACCAGAGAATGAGAAAACATGTAGGAAATATTCTGTAAGCTTGCACTATGCAGTTACATACAGTTCAAAGAGCACTAAGCATCTGTTTCCATACTGTTTTCATTGGGTCACATTTCAGGCCATCTGGCTGTCCCTCATGTGGGCAGACTGATATCCCTGTCTTGGTCCCTTCCCCTTTGTTCCTTTGCTATAACTCTGCCCTCTTCCCAGTTTTCTGACTATTCCTTGTGGTCTATGTAAAGGTGGGGTGAGGATCAAGAACACTATTTCTGTTGTCCTTTCAGACCTGGAGTTATTTTTCCTTGTTTCAATCTGGGAAGATAGTCAATTATTATTTTCTTTATATAAAAGCATCCTCAAGAAAACCAATCTTTCTCTCTAGCTAACTTCTTATAGCATAATCATTGTGAGCTATTATTTGAATTTTCAAAAGCTTTTCTGAAGTATTTTTGTACATAAAAATATAGAACACCCAAAGTTAAAGTAACTTTTAAATGATAAATGCTAAAGGCTGGTTTTCAAGTCTATATTTAACACTACCAGGGAAAGAAACACAATCTCTCCCAGAATATGCTAATTAACTTGGAGAAAAATACTTTCTCTTCTGCCATTGGAAAGGAAACTAACCAATAGAAAAGCAGTTCAGCACCTACACCCACTCTGTGTGCCTAATAAGGAGATGTGTTTGTACAGGCCAATAACTCATGCTTTAGGTTGCCTGACAACCAGTGACAAATGTGCCTTTCATCATCTCTTATAACATTACTTTGAGATTCTGAACTCTAATCTAAATGAGACTTAGAAAAGAGGAATGAGTTCAGAACATTAGGTATTTCCAACAAGTTATAAGTATACACACTTTTGAAATTACAGATCTCACAGACAATGGCAGTTTTTAATGCTGCATGCATTTTTTTGTTTATCCACTTGTATAAAACTAGGTATTTGTACATTCATTTCATTCTACTGACAAGAAAAGTATTGAATATTTCTTGTGAAGATTACAAGGAAATTTTTGGCATGTTTCAAACATATCCTAATAGCACAACATTAACAGATATTACTTGGCAATGAACACTGAGTTTAGATTCTTGAAGGTGTAATTCTACCGTGTCATTCTGTGAAATTTCCCACAGCTGGAAGGGTACAATTTTAATTTTAATTTGTTTATCTGTTGCTTTATAGGCAGACCAAATCTTTTTTTTTTTTTAATTGGTTCTTTATAGCCTCATCCAATGCATTTCAAGTACAATCTTCAAAGAATAATAACACTGTTTCTTTTTTATGGGACACTTAATTCTCTGCTTAATTTAATTATTGTAGTAATTATGAAAGTCTGGCCAGAGGAGGTTATATTTAGTGCTGTTTTACATCTGATCTGTTTTACATCTTTTACACAGCAAAGCTTGCTACTTGTCTGAGGCTGCCCACTGTTCAAAAGCAATGTTGGAATCTAAGTTCCAGACTGGGCAAGGTACATTTCTATGATTCCAAGATACTTCTCAAGAGTTAGAAACTTGTTTTTTTTTCCTTTCTCATTCTTTTCTAGGTAGCCTTGCATAATATTCAGTGACTGAATAATCTCTAATTTAAAAGAGAGACAGAAAAGGGAAAAGGAACCACAGCACTCTAAGAATAATACTTAGAGAAAGCCATACTTTTCCAATTACAGCATTCATCATACTTAGATATATGCCTAATGTCTCCTTTGCCCTCTTCCAATTTTCATGAGAACAGAGACATTTATATTGTTCGTTCACTGCTGTAAACCCCATAGGAACTTCATGAAAAGTTACTGAAAAACTAAATGAAAATTTCTTTTTGACTAAAATTGCCCCAAGAAAAACTCAGCCAAATGACATTGTTGGAGCTACTTGTATGAGTCAGGATAGGCTAGATTAAGTTGATTCAAGATGCAGTAACAAACAATATCATTGGTTCAAAATGATAGGGACAGAATGAAGGGACAAAACAGGTGATTAAATAGTTAATCCCACTAGGGGATTGTAAGTAGAAAAAGTATGAGAGACCTCTGTAAATTAATGGTACTCAAGAAAAGTAGGTTTGCTTAACCACAAAACCAAGCAATCTAGCTTAGGAACAAAATCATGCAACAGAAACATGAGACATGCCCCCAAAACAATGAAACAATGGTGGCATGAGACCCATATCCTGATCATTGAGCTCAGTGAGTTAATGATCCCTAGGACATGCTTTCTGCACACATAAAAAAATAGTAATTTGTGGACCTAGCTTGATTACATAGGGACAAGAAAACTCCCCTGCTCAACCTGGAGGAGGAACTGATGATGGAAGCATGATGTCTACTCAAGAAAGACAAAGAAATTCTGCCCCCCCCCCACCCCCACCCTACTGTTCCTTTGATTGTACAACTGTAGCCCAGTAAGTTCTCTGGGCATGGTACCCCCGTGCCTGCATGCTTCTTAGCCTCACAAGCGTCCTATTCTAGTAAATCACTTCTTATCTATCACTTTGCCTCTTGCTAAATTCTTTTTTGTGAGGAGACCTAAAGGTCTGTGGTACTGGACCTCTTGGGGAGCACCCAAAATGACACCCAATGGTTTCAAAAACAACAAAGGTTTGTTTCTCGCTCAGGCTATCTGGGTATGATGGGTTGGCAGCAGGATTCCGTTCTTCATAGTTACTCAGGGACCCAAATTGAAGATGCAGACACAATCTGAAACTTGTTGGTTGTAATGGCAGAGGGAAATAAGCCTTGAAGGATCTTGCAGAAGGACATTAAATGCTGTGAGTGGAGTCACCTCCACTCACAACTCATTGACCTAAACTAGTCACAGGTACCCCGTCTTCCCATAGCATCACCCACAAAAGGAATAGAAATTGCCTGGGAAGTGGAGACCAGGACATATTTGCAAATGTTGTTAATGACTATCACATTTCATTTCCTTGATTTTGAGCTTTTGCAATTTAAGTAACAAAATGCAATTTTGTTTATAACCTTTTCTACATTTATAAAATGCAGTTTTCCTCACAACAGTTCTATATGAGAGTGATGTATATTGAGATATACAATCACTTGTACTACCGCTTATTCAAATATTTAACTGAATATTTGAATATTTGCCTGGAGAATTCTACAGACAGAGGCTACATACAGTCTATGGGGACACAAAAAATCAGACACAACTGAGTGACTAACACACTTTTGAAAGGTCAAATAGAAAAGTCAGAGGTAGAAATGGAAAGAGAATTCAGATCTCTATAACACTGGTACTGAGTGAAGCTTATTTATTCCCTATTTGTGGAAAAAGAGAAACAATTATATTCTAAAATAAAATCACCACTACAAAGTTTTAATAGGGTTCAAAGACAAGATGTAAAATTTCTTTGAGTCAGTGCTTTGACAGTTATTCTGGTGACACGCAGACAGGACAGCTGGGCTAGCATTTCTGGATAGAACTGCCTGAACTGTGGGAAAATATAGCCTAATATCCCATACTTTAGGCATGAGGCCAAAAGTAGCACATATTCTTACTTGGAGAATTGCCAATTCTAATGCAGCAAAAGAAAAAAATGTTTCCCTTTACCTTCTTAGGTTCTCTGCCTAAGGACCCTGGAAATTAAACTGACAAAAACAAATCAGCAAGAGAAAAGACAGTTTTAATTATGTAAGTATGCGTGGACATTTCATAAAGAAATAAGATGGTAGGAGACCAAATGACTGAGGTTTATGTACTATTTTAGACAAAACAAAGGAAAAGGGGTTTCTGGGTGGAGAAGACAAGTTACAGGAATATGAGAGTAGGAATGTCCAGTAAATAAGTGTTGTCTTGTTATGCAGAAGAGTCTCTCAGCTGATAATAGTTATCTCTGAGACTGGCTCTCTTCCCATGCTTCAGAGAGTCAAAGAGCAGAAATATATAATTCAAAAGAAGTAAATTGCTGGCTTTGTTCCTAAACAACTGTGGTAGGATAAAGAATGATATGATTTTCAAATACAAGGCCAAGGACTGTGTTAGTACCAAACATTTGCACATTCTTCAGGACAGCCTAACTGACCTTGCTTATCATATGACTGTGGTTTACAGTCCATTACAGTAAAAAGATGTAGCAAAGTCGTGATGTTCTCAAATCCTGGACATGTAGTTTGTGACTGCTTAAAAAGAAGGTCAAAATGGCAAATGTAATTCCAGATGTTTTAGACTTCCAAACTTAAAATTTCTCACATCAGCAGTTCTTGTTGCCAAAAGTTTTCACATTTGTGAGAGCAAAGTCCTTCATAATCTGGTGTTTATATGTTTGAGATATTGAAATATATAGTACTACGTTACTGATGAACAGATTCAAAAATAACTTAATTGTATTTAAAACTCAGCCACCAAAATGTTCCATCAAAAGAAAAGGCCAAAAGATATGTACTAGTATGTTTATAGTAACACTATCTATAATAGCTCCAAACTGAAACCTACCCTAACATCCATCAGAAAGGTAAATTCAAAGGTACACTTATAGAATGAAATAACATCAATAATCGACAACTATATGGAAAGATCTCATAAAGTTGAGTAAAGAAGTCAAGCACGAAAGAATGCATACTTTATGATTCTATATATATCTAGTCCAAAAAGAGGCAAAACTAATCTATGGTGTTGGAAGTCAGGATAGGCAATGACTGGAAGGCAGTATGACAGAGTCCCTTGATGGAAATAAGGTTTTGTTTCTTGATCTGGGTAGTGGCTACACAGGTGTGTTCAGATTGTGAAAATTCACTGAGCTGTATACACTTAGAGACTTCTCAGCTGGCCCTAGTGGTAAAGAACCCACCTGCCAATGCAGGAGATGTAAGAGATGAGAGTTTGATCCCTGGGTCAGGAAGAGCCCCTAGAGAAGGGCATGGTAATCTACTCCAGTATTCTTGCCTGGGAAATCCCTGGACAGAGGAGACTGGTGGCCTAGCGCTTCAGTTCATGGGGTCACAAAGAGTTGGACACGACTGAGCGACTTAGCGTACATATACTCTTAAGATATATGTCTGGATATATGGATATACATACAAACATGGTGGGAGAGGGGCTTTCTGTAAATAAGATTGCCTTCCCTGATGGCAATAAAAGGTTTTAAAAAAGAAAACTGCATGTAGCCCATGAAAACAGAATCACTCTCTAAAGAGAATACTCAATGAATTGGATTCAAAACAGTTGTCCTGGGACCGGGCTACCCAATACATTAAAACAATATGACTGTGGTTTACAGTCTATCACAGTAAAAAGATGTAGCTAATAATAATAATTTATCTTTAAAATCTTCAGTCTCTCAGCTTTTCTTTACCTCCAGTGGAATCACCATAGGTTTCAGTTCAGTCACTCAGTCGTGTCTGACTCTTTGCCACCCCATGAACTGCAGTACACCAGGCCTCCCTGTCCATCACCAACTCCCAGAGTTCACCCAAACTCATGTCCATTGAGTCGGTGACACCATCCAGCCATCTCATCCTCTGTCGTCCCCTTCTCCTCCTGCCCCCAATCCATCCCAGCATCAGAGTCTTTTCCAATGAGTCAACTCTTTGCATGAGGTGGCCAAAGTATTGGAGTTTCAGTTTTAGCATCAGTCCTTCCAAATAACACTCAGGACTGATCTCCTTTAGAATGGACTGGTTGGAGCTCCTTGCAGTCCAAGGGACTCTCAAGAGTCTTCTCCAACAGTTCAGTTGAGTTCAGTCGCTCAGTCGTGTCCAACTCTTTGCGACCCCATGAATCGCAGCACTCCAGGCCTCCCTGTCCATCACCAGCTCCCAGAGTTCACTCAGACTCACGTCCATCGAGTCAGTGATGCCATCCAGCCATCTCATCCTCTGTCGTCCCCTTCTCCTCCTGCCCCCAATCCCTCCCAGCATTAGAGTCTTTTCCAATGTGTCAACTCTTCACATGAGGTGGCCAAAGTACTGGAGTTTCAGCTTTAGCATCATTCCTTCCAAAGAAATCCCAGGGCTGATCTCCTTCACAATGGACTGGTTGGATCTCCTTGCAGTCCAAGGGACTCTCAAGAGTCTTCTCCAACACCACAGTTCAAAAGCATCAATTCTTCAGGGCTCAGCCTTCTTCACAGTCCAACTCTCACATCCATACATGACCACAGGAAAAACCATAGCCTTGACTAGACGAACCTTTGTGACAAAGTAATGTCTCTGCTTTAGAATATGCTATCTAGGTTGGTCATAACTTTCCTTCCAAGGAGTAAGTGTCTTTTAATTTCATGGCTGCAGTCACCATCTGCAGTGATTTTGGAGCCTAGAAAAATAAAGTCTGACACTGTTTCCACTGTTTCCCCATCTATTTCCCATGAAGTGAGGGGACTGGATGCCATGATCTTCGTTTTCTGAATGTTGAGCTTTAAGCCAACTTTTTCACTCTCCTCTTTCACTTTCATCAAGAGGCTTTTGAGTTCCTCTTCACTTTCTGCCATAAGGGTGGTATCATCTGCATATCTGAGGTTATTGATATTTCTCCCGGCAATCTTGATTCCAGCTTGTGTTTCTTCCAGTCCAGCGTTTCTCATGATGTACTCTGCATATAAGTTAAATAAACAGGGTGACAGTATACAGCCTTGACGAACTCCTTTTCCTATTTGGAACCAGTCTGTTGTTCCATGTCCAGTTCTAACTGTTGCTTCCTGACCTGCATACAAATTTCTCAAGAGGCAGGTCAGGTGGTCTGGTATTCCCATCTCTTTCAGAATTTTCCACAGTTTATTGTGATCCACACAGTCAAAGGCTTTGGCATAGTCAATAAAGCAGAAATAGATGTTTTTCTGGAACTCTCTTGCTTTTTCTATGATCCAGCGGATGTTGGCAATTTGATCTCTTGTTCCTCTGCCTTTTCTAAAACTAGCTGGAACATCAGGAAGTCCAACGGACCTTTGTTGACAAAGTAATGTCTCTGCTTTTGAATATGCTATCTAGATTGGTCATAACTTTCCTTCCAAGGAGTAAGCGTCCTTTAATTTCATGGCTGCAATAAACCAGGTCATCATCTCCCCCCTTGAAGCTCTTCTGATTTAGTCTCCTAACCAGTCTCCCAATACCCTATTCTGCCTGTTCTCTGCACATTAACCAAAATGATTTACAGTCTAAACCAGATTCTTTTGCTTCTTTTCCTAAAATGCCTCAATAGAGTCTCATTAAATTTGAAATATAAAGGAAACTCCAAGTCTTGGTTACATCAGCAGGCCTCTGTCTACCTCTCTCCTTCTGTCATGCTGCTCTCGCTCTCCCTCTAAACTAGAGCCACACTAGCCTTCTTTCTGTTCTCCCAAAATGTCAAGCTGTCCCACCTCAGGACATTTGCTCTGTGTCTTTTCTGCCCAGAACAGTCATCTCTTTCCAGGTTCCATGGCTGGACTGATCTTCTCACTTTTCCTTTAAATGTAATAAAGTTCTTACTTCCTCCCTATCTAACTTCAACCTCCAATTATTCTCTATACCCACACCTTGTCTATTTCATTCCTTGTGATAATTTGTTATTATTTTATTGGCTTGTTTACCTGTTTGTCTTCTCCCTCTTCCTCCTCAATTAGACTGGCAGCTTTATGAAGGCGACTATCATGTCTATTTGCTTCAAGATTATATCCCAGTGCCAGGTATTCAAAGGTCCTCCCTAAACAAATATCAATGCCTATACTTGTCAAATGAAAGAATCAACATTCTCAATGAGAATTTCCTGGCGGTTCAGTGGTTAGGACTATCGCTCCACTATTGGGGACAAGGGGTTCCACCCGTGGTCAGGGAACCAAGATCTCACAACCTGTGGGGCGCAGCCAAAAAAAAAAAAAAAAAAGTAAAAAAACCAAAAAACATTCTCAAGCGATCATGAGATGCCTGCCTGCTCAGTCAGGAAGAACGGTTTACTGTGAATGTTTCAAAGAATAGCAATGAAACCTGATGCCTTTCAATACCTTTGCCCTGCAAAGTGCTAAGTGCTGGCATTCCGTTCTTGCTCCTAGTTGTCATAACTACCGCTCTATTGTCCCAATCGACACAACACCACCTCTCTTCAATCCTATGGCGAGGTACCAAATTTCTCGTCTACTGCTGAGGCGTTCCCTCGTTGGTTTGCGCGCCACGGCCTTCGGGAGGGCGGGCATCCCCACAAGCCACGACTGGCCCAAGTCGACGTCGCTCTGCTGTGAGCTGCTGCAAGTCAGCCAAGTCAAACTGTTCTAGCGGGGAGGCACGGTCCTGTCGGAACCTGTGATTGGCTGCGAATAAGGGCCGGGCCGCGGGCGCGCCGCCTCGTGAAGCGTGGGTTGGTTGGAGCTGCCGTCAGTCAGCGGGAACAGACTTCCCCCCTCTCTACTTGGTCTACTGCGGGCGAAAAATTCTCAAGAATTTCCAGCAGATTGAGCCAGTGGCTGTTCTAACTGCTTGCTTCAGAGATTGAAAACATCGGAGAAGGCAGTCTTATTTACAGAAAACTCCTCTCCCGCCCTCCATTAGCTAATTGAACATTTTCCAGGGATATTGCCATCACGAGGTAAGAGGTTGGAGAGTGCACTTCATTTATGTTAACCGTTTATAGTATTATTTACAGGAGGGGGCATGTCCCATTGCTCCCCATCCGCGGAATGGAGAGTAAACGGGTTCTCCAGGGAGAGGAGGGGAAATGTCGGTTTAATTTCTCCAGCCCCTTCAGTGCATGCCCAGCGGTCACTGTCTGGGTTCGCTGTGCACAGCTTTCTTCCGTTTCGAGGTCTGGAGCAGCATGTCGGGGCGGGGCCCACCTCGGCTGAGCCACCCGCTGCTGGCATTTTCTGCGGAGATTTTACGTTCCGCCTGAACTTGGCCGGAAGGCTGGAGGCTCCTGCCGGTGAATGTGCTGGACCGAGATGGAAAGAGGGAATGGAACTTGGAAGGAACGACGGCTGGCGTGCTGCAGTCCATAGGGTCGCAGAGTCAGACACGACTGAGCGACTGAATTGAACTGATAGAGGGAAGGAAGGGGCTCCCAGCCCGCGCTTCCCTTCAGCGAAGCCTCGAGTCGCCCCCCGCCCCGCCTCAACCTGCGGGCCGGAGGATGCTGCGAGTGTCAGCGCCTCCTCGCCGGTGCAGCGCCGGTCGGGCTGAGGGAGACGTGGCGACACCCGGAATCTGTACGCAGCGAGGGTGGTTGAGAGGCGGAGACAAGGCGGCGGAAAGTGCTGGAGGGAACCCAGCCATCTGCAGTGCCCGCGGGCTGCGCCGGCCGGAGGGTGTGTTTCGTGCCGTGTTTCGCCCTGGTCATTCATCTGTCACGGCCAGCCAGCCAAGCCCAGGATCCCAAACTGTCCAAGGGTGAGCTTTTCAGGGGATCGGAGCAGAGAAAGATGCAGAGCCCTGGTTGGTGTCGATCTGAGGACGTGGGTTTTGCTTTGCCAAAAGAGCATTGTAATCTCAAGGCCTTCTGGCCCTTGATGTCTTTTTTAGCAGCCGCTTTCTGTAGATTAGAGATTTCACGGGAGGTGACAAAGACGAGGCTCCGGGTGGCAATAGCCAGGGAATTTGGAGTCTCTAAAGTTCCACCGGCCTTTCTGAGCTTCAGTCTGGAAATGTGCAGCAAGGCCTCTTCAGTCTTTTGCACCCCCTTCGCCTGTGCGGAGGAAAGAATGAGGTTGTCCGCGGTTTCAGAATGAGTAACTAAGGTGACAGATTGTAATGGTCTTGAAAGATAACAGTGGTGTCTTAGCCTAGGAAAAAAATACTCCACTGTGTAATAAAATATATCAGTTATAATTTTTCAAGATTTTTTTTCTTGCAACCTTAGTCACTTTCTATTGACCACCAACTCAAGCACCTACTTGACTCGAGTCTTAAGAGAAGAGGAAGGAAGAGGGGAGAGATGTTAGTGATGTGGCATAGAATGTAAAGGAAAATTCTCCTTTTTTAAAAAAAAAATTAAATTTACTGAAAATTTAATGTGTAGATGTCAACACTGTATTAGGTACTATAGAGGAAATGAAAAATACACACCTTATACTTAGTTGTTCTGGAAAATTCTTCTTAAATGAAGGTTTGGAACATGGTTCTGTGAGTTGTATCCATGTTAACTGAAATGTTTTAAAAAATATTTATGGAATTAGAATAATGAATACTTTTCATTGCTCCCTTGTTCTTTTCTCAGTTTGCACATCTAAACATATGTTCAGGTCAAACATAAGGGGAGTCATTCGGGGTTTCTTTTGTTGGTTTTGTTTTTTCCTTCATTTAGACTAGTACATTTTCTTTCCCTTCCTCCTAGCAGGGTACTGATAAAGAGGATACTGGAGTCCAAATTTCCTGAGATACATTCTGGAGGCTTCTATAATATTTGAATTTATTGTGATAAATTGGTTGTTTTTTTTGGTAGAGTCATTAAAGAAACATTCTAAGAATATTAAAATTACCTGTGTTTCCATTGTGGAAGTTGTTGATAATGAAGATACATGAGTGCCACTTTATAATGGGCAGATATGAATACATTCTTAAACATTTTTGCTAGAAATATAAAGCTAAGCAGGTTTGAGCAGTACTGATCCTTAGAACTCCTGAGTAATTTTGGCATGTGCTTAATATGACATCAATAAACTGCCCTTTTGACCTGCTTTCAGCAGTCAAGAGCAGTTTAACTCAAATCCCAAGTGCACCCTCCTGCCAGGGACCGTGAATGCCTCCCTATTCCAAAAATACATTTGGCCAGCTCTGAGGTATTTAAATCATTGCAGGATTATAAAATTGGAATAAGATGAAAGTATAAAATTGGCATAGCAGTCTTGTAGTGGTATATGTGGCTTTTCTTCACCACTCAGTTCAGTTCCGTTAAGTCGCTCAGTCGTGTCCAGTTCTTTGCGACCCCATGAATCGCAGCACGCCAGGCCTCCCTGTCCCTCACCAGCTCCCGGAGTTTACCCAAACTCATGTCCATTGAGTCGGTGACGCCATCTAGCCATCTTATCCTCTGTCATCTCCTTCTCCTCCTGCCCCCAATCACTCCCAGCATCAGAGTCTTTTCCAATGAGTCAACTCTTCGCATGAGGTGGCCAAAGTATTGGAGTTTCAGCTTCAGCATCAGTCCTTCCAGTGAACACCCAGGACTGATCTTCTTTAGGATGGACTGGTTGGATCTCCTACTGCTATTATTTTTAAACGAAGTGTATACCTCAGAAGTTTACCAAATGCATTTTTTCCTTTTCCTGATGCTTTTCACTTGAGATTTCCTACACTCAGGCTGTGGCTTTTTAACCAGCACTCTTTTGTGGAATCTCAATGTCTACTCTTGCGGACTCTCAACTTATTTCATTTAACCCTCTTTTCTGAGAATCCCCCCTGCTAGTCAATATTATTAAATCAGGAGTCAACTTTGTTCAATAGAGTTCTGTGTCAGAATCTGATACTTTAATCAGATTAACCAAAGCATTGAGTCAGAGGAAGATGAAGGCCTGGTCACACAAATTAATGTGAAAAAGGAAAGTATTTTTGCTAGTAGAATATGGTGTGTCACGTAATGTGTTCTTGGGCTCTTAGTTCATTTAAATTTTGCTTTGACATTTTGTGTCTTCAAATGGCTTTCAAGCAGAATTACTTGTGCCCTTTGACTCTTTTGGGTTACTTTGACTTTCAAAGATTGAATATAACTGTTAAAAGGAAAATAAGCTAGGTTTGATCTCTGATTGAGAGACTGACATAAAGGGTTCCTGAATAACTATTTTTGGCTTGCAGAAAGATAAACACATGCCAATTTTTAATTCTTCAACTGACAATAAAAGATTTTTTAGGTATTTATCAATTTGTTCTCAGCTCTTTCTGTTATAAAGAACACTGATTTTTTTTTAAGACTTTTGTTTTTTCCCCCACATTATAAATTCTTCCTGCTAATCAGTGTCTAATCATTTCCATGGGCATCTGGAGAGCTAGGGGAGGGGAGTGGCAATAGCGGCTGATTGGTAGTTTGAAGCTCTGAAGGAAACTTCTTGATGTGTAAGTTTAATTCAGAGTTATTAATTAGCTTGGGAACAAAGTCCTCTTTGAACTGTTTCCTTGGGAACATGGAGATTAGTATAATTTCGTTTACAAAGGAGATGGAACCACTTCTTTAGACACTCCCTTGCTTGCATAAATGATGCTGACCTAGTTTTGTAAACTGGTGAACTGGGTTATGCTTCATGTATGCCAATAGCCGATAATATGCCTTAAAGTAAATATTTTCCTGTGACTATTCTGCTTACTTTCTGAGATGATTGTGCAGATAAGGAATGAGGAAGGAGGACAAGTTGAGGACTGATTTTAGTTTATGTAGGCTTAAAGAAACTGCTCAACCTGCATTTTTCATTCTTAAGTAATGTTTACAGTAGATGCATATTGCCTCATGTGAATGCAGCTCTGTTCATTCGGAGGAGAGAGTGAGAAATGACAAGAGTATCCTAGAAGAGCTGCAGGGAAACTATTCAGTATTTATTAGTTTGTAATTCTAGAACTCTTGTTTAAAGTACATGTGTGACTGCAAAATGACCCAAGGCTGAGTATGGTATACATGCTTTCAGATTGAAGCCAAGAGAATAATAGTACTTTGCTAATTTCTGGTGTACTCTTCAAATGTGAATGTTTTCTGATAAACATTTAAAGTTTTATTTTTCCTATAATGCAAAGCTGCTTTGTGAATTATCTCCATCAAGAATTAGTACTTAGTTCTCTTACTTGCAAGATGGTATTACACTTTTGAAAGTTCTCTACAAGTTCACCTTTATTTGACACAGTTTTTGTTTTGGAATAAAATACAACCTTCAAACAGAACCAAAGGAATAAACTTTTCTTTTTATTTTGGTAATGGAATGCATTGTTTCTCTTTGATACTTGATAAAGAGGTACTGTGTCTCCTCTACCCCCAATAATGCAAAAGAAGTGAGTTTCAGACTCTAATACATGATGTTAACTAAAAGGCCAAGAAGGAGCAGCCTCCTAAGTCTTTCATGACCTGTTAATTATTTGGGAGGCCATCTTCATTCTAAATTCTTAGAAGGCTGCGCTCATATGTCTTCCATTGCTTAGATTTACAATGGCATTCTTTGGAACCTCATCCTTTCCTTCTACTTCTATTTACTTACTGAAAGGACTAATGGTTCTTCCTATACATAACTAGATTGATTTCCAAAAATTTGTTTGAAAATGATTGTTTAAAATCTGTAATACATTTTCTTATAGATGCACTCAAGCTGGGCTTTTATTGTGTGTGTGATTGTGCCTTTTGGGGAGATACATTTTTTTCAAATTTATTTCTTATAGAGAGATAATTCAAACATACAATTAAGAATAATATAACACCTGTATACCCTCCACTGGCATTATCAAATGTTGATATTATGCTATTTTTTCAAGTTGGTTTTTAATTCATAAAGTAATAGAATGAAATACTTTGGAGATGAATTTCTGCTTAAACCTTACTTGTATGCAAACTGCCAGCAACACAGTCCTTCCTGCAGGGGTATAGGAATTCCCCCAGCCAACAGCCAGGGGAGACATTCGGATGAGCCTCAGATGTTAATGTAAATGCATAGATCGGTGGCTCATAAAAAGACTGCTTGTCATAAATGCAGTTTCCCCTAATCTCTGAGATCACACACATCAGAGTTACTTTTTCTTTGTGCCTCTGGTGGGTGTTTGCATGAGCCAGTTTATATTAACCAGAGTAATAGAATATGTAAAGTTCAATAAGTTGAGAAACCTTAAAACAAACAGAACTGATATCCTAGATTGTATCTATGCTAAAACTTGGGCACTCTCTGAGTACAGAACTATCATAATGTTAGGTAGTTAGAATAGGTAAAAAGGAGTCCAGATTGGTGGTGACTAAAAGACAAGGAAGGGAAAAGCCCGGAAAGTAGAACAAAGGAAGGTCCGAGGACTGGAGTGAGGACCTCAGGTAGAACAAACAGCACTTCTGGCTAGCCCAATTTACATAGGGCAGCCCTGGGGGGAGGAGAAAAAACATATAAAAAGAGGAGCCTAAAGGGCTGGGGGTCTCTCTCTCTCTCTTCTCTTTGCATCTTTTGGGTCGGCATGCCCTCATGCCTCTAGGATGTATTTTCTTTTATTTTCTAAATAAAACTGAGCTGTAACACAGAGCTGTAACACTGATCTGTCCGAGAGCTGTTAACACTGATCTGTCCCAAGAGCTGAGACACGGTCTGTCCGAGGGCTTTAATGTCCATGGCTTCAATTTTTTGTTATGATGAGACAGAACTGAGGAAATTACACACTCCCACGACAGTAAATATTCTAATAACCAGTTATTTTTTTTCTAATTTCTACTCTTGTAAGAGACTTTGTTATTGTTAATATTTGCTCCGCCTTTTCTTCAGAGCAATGAAGTTGATGAAGGGAAGACTATTTATTTACACCTGTTTTCTGTATTCTCCCTAATCAAAAGTGTGGGCCTGCCAGAACTGCAGCTCGGCATCACCAGGGAGGTGGTCTGAAATACAGCATCTCAGGCACCACCCGGCAGACTGAATCAGAATCTACATTTTAACCAGATCCCCAGGTGATTGTAGGTTAAAGATGTAGAAGCACTTCTTCTATGTGATCTGTGCACACTGTCAAGTTTTTATAGAATTAAAACATTGTGAGTGGGTGGGGTAGGTAAATCGATTCATTTTTGAACCACTATTCTCAGGAGTAGGCTGTTAAGTGCCACTTTCTTTACAGACTTCATTCTTGGTAATATCTAATGATATATCAATTGTATTTGAAATTACTGATGGAGTGTCTCTGTCTCTCTTTCTACTCAGTTGCATCATTTTTCTGGAAGGCATCCCATTATTGTTCCATTGACCTTTCTCTCATTCCCGAGCCCTCTGGAGTTATGTCAACAGCTGCCTTACTTACTTTGGTAAGAAGTGGTGGGAACCAGGTGAGAAGGAGAGTGCTGCTCAGAGCCCGCAGTCTGCAGGATGACAGGTGGGTGACGCCCACGTGCCACAGCTCCACTTCAGAGCCGAGATGGTCTCGCTTTGATCCTGAAGGTAGTGGCCGACCAGCTACCTGGGATAATTTTGGCATCTGGGATAACCGCCTGGAGGAGCCAATTCTGTTGCCACCCAGCATTAAGTATGGCAAGCCAATTCCCAAAGTCAGCTTGCAGAACGTGGGCAGCGCATCACAGATTGGCAAACGGAAAGAGAATGAAGACCGGTTTGGCTTTGCTCAGCTGACCAATGAGGTCCTATACTTTGCGGTGTATGATGGCCACGGTGGACCTGCAGCGGCCGATTTCTGTCATACCCACATGGAGAAATGCATCCTGTACGTACAATGATACAATGATTTTCACTCTTTGCAGTTTGCCTAATCCTTCCTGTTTAAACTTTCACCTTTTGGCTGAGACAGCCACTGTTAAGGTAGTTATTTGATTGCTTTCATACTATTGTTTATGAACAAGCAGTAGCTCAAGCATGCCATTAATTGCTGATGAGTATTACCATTTCAGAAATGTGTATGTTTTAACCACTCTCTTGGTGAGAGCGTTGACCAGAATCTACAGCACTTGTGATCATTTCAAGGGAATTCACATAATAAAGTACATGATCTCATGTACTATGAGAATCTATGAGAAGCACTTACTTCTCCCTGTGCATGGCACTTAGTGCTTCAATAAATAGTAATTATTTTTTAAAGTGGTATAAATAGCTTTGAATACTTGTTGAAAATAGCTTTAGATGATTGGCAAAAATATGGGGAAAATGCTTTTAATGAGGGTGTTTTGGAGCTCTTTAAAAAGTTTATTTACTACAGTCAATATTTACATATTTTTGAGTATCACACTACTTCTAGAATTAAAAGAGGGGGAGAACATGTAAGAGTTACGACCATGTGACTGTTCTTCCCAAGCATAGTTATTCATGGTGAAGAAGATAGCTCAGTCGTGTCTGACTCTTTGTGACCCCCTGGACTGTAGCCTACCAGGCTCCTCTGTGCATTGGATTTTCCAGGCAATAATACTGGAGTGGATTGCCATTTCCTTCTCCAGGGACCTTCCTGACCCGGGGATCGAACCCAGGTCTCCCACATTGTAGACAGACGCTTAACCATCTGAGCCACCAGGGAAGTCCCTATAGTTATTCATACTGTTCATCAATTGATTTATGTATATTTTGCCTTATTCCACGAAGGAACTCAGTGGCTTAATTTAATATAAAGGAATTCTTGACTACTCAGGATTATGATGGTGAGGATTAGTATCTTTAGACTGGAGACTTAGGCTTTTATTTTATTATTTTTAGAACTTATCTCTGGGCCTGATTCTTTCTCAATTTGATTTATTAATATGTGGATCGTAAGCATCTGAAAGGCTTCCCAGGTGGCTCTAGAGGTAAAGAACCCACCTGCCAATGCAGGAGACTTAAGGGATGTGGGTTGGATCCCTGGGTCAGGAAGATTCCTTGGAGGAGGAAATGGCAACCCGCTCCAGTATTCTTGGAGAATCCTATGGACAGAGGAGCCTGGTGGGCTTTGGTCCGTATAGTTGCAAAGACTCCCACACGCAAGCATCTGAAGGGCAAACCTTGGAGGTCCATTGTATGGAGTGACTCTGTTAGCTGGAGGGACAAAGAGGAAGGCAGGAAACCTATTGTAAAGTGATCGGCCTCTTTTTTTCTCTCCCTGAAGGGATTTGCTTCCTAAGGAGGAGAACTTGGAAACTGTGTTGACCTTGGCTTTTCTTGAAATAGATAAAACCTTTGCAAGGCACGCCCACCTATCTGCTGATGGTAAGTAAAACAATCTCATTCCTTAAAGTCCTTGGGAATTTGGGGTAAGAAGGAAACAATTTAAGCCTTTCAGGGGTGGGAATTTTAATATTTATTGTAAGGATGCTTACATTGAAAATGACTTTTTAAATAATCATTTTGAATGTTGTTTGGAATCCAAACTAGGGGTAGTATCTCACATTTAAATGAAACATATTAGAGGTTGTTTTAGAAATTGAAGCTCCAAAATAGATCTGATGTTGAATTTTGATTTTAAAAAGATTAAACATTAAAAAAAATCTGTTCATTTTATGAACAAGAGGCATGTACTATGAGAGGGTTTATTGTTTTTGTTTTTTAGAGGAATCTGATGAACGACTATTGAAATTTGCTACAGGGTAATCTCAGAGAGTAGTTGTCCAGACAAGAAAATTGCTAATTGGTCCTCAAAAGGACAATGGTTAATATGCACTACTTTGTGAAATTAGAAGGAAGATATTTTTTTCTTCCACTTCTTAAAAAAGCTTGATCTTGCAGCTTTCCTATGGTAACTAGTTGACATTTTTGTTTTTATTTGTAAAACACAAGACTATAACAGCTGAATTTTAGAATTTGTGTACTGGATGTCTTTATATTTTGAAAGACAAATGTCTCTGATTTTGACTAAATTTATTAAACCATTTCATGAAAATGTAGCTAATGTTTTCTAGCTAGCTGGCCCCCAAATTTATTGCTCATAATTTTTTAACGCTTCTACAGCAAACCATTAAAATGTGTGCATATAGACCTCATAACTGATTTTAAAATGAATCATGCAATAATATTCATCTGTCTTTTGTTCATCCTCTTGTTTAAAGGAGGTCAAAGCTCACCACAGCAATGTTATCTTTGTAATTTTCAGTTGGAGTGTGTAGGGCTGGAAATTCTCCCCATTTTACAGATAAGGAACTGAAACTCAGAGAGAGATAAAAGGTCAGTTGGAGAGTTAGGGCTGGGATTTTCCTGGCACCCACTGTGGCCTCTCTCATGGGCATATTTAATGATGAGTATTAGGATGACTCTAGGATGGCTTCATTTGCCATCTTAAGACACTTTCCTCCTCTTTTTCAAGACCTTTATCACTGTCATACTTCTCCGAAAAGCTTTAGAGTCCACTCTCATTGTTCAAGGATTTATTTTCTCATTTGTAGATTACTTAGGTCCATTTTCTCTCTTTCATTCCTTTGGACGTTTTTCCCCTTCCAACTGGCTCCTGAGCTTGTGAAAATAAGAGGTGAGAGAGGGTAGGTTTTAGCATAAGATTCTGTTCTTGTTCCTAATGGGTAAAACATACGAAGGTGAAGAGGACATGAAAACACTTTCTTATAGTTTTATTTTTGTAACTCTGAATATTGGTATGCTCTTATTTCATTTATAAGCAGGTCGGCTGTATCTCACACCATGAAGTTTATCGGCTGTAGTGCAGGTGGTGTGCCCCAGCTGTTGTGTAAACAGGTAGAGCTCACTGGGCAAGGTTTTCAGAAAGGAATGTTCAAGTGTATCTTGGAAATGGTGGCCAACAATAAAAAACCATTAACCTTTCATGGGTGTAGTCAGCCCTTTGTGCAGGATCTAATTGATAAAAATGCTTAAAATAGTGATAGATTTGGTATAAAATGTGAGAGGACTCCTTTCATTTATGAAATAATAAATTGCAGTTAAAGGGAATTTTGAATTTAGGGAGAGAATTGATCTAACTTGCTATTTTAAAAGAAATTTTCTACAGACACCTTTCTCACATCAATTTAGTTGTGCAAAGGAATGAATAAAATAGTTCTTCATTTCTAATAATTAAATGAAAATGTATTCATTTAAACTTAGTTCCTCTGTCATAATTTTTGAGTTAATGATCTCAGAACTTTCATAAGATATTCTAAAGTTTGTTTTTCATTTAATGGCAATTTGCTTACAAGTATAATGGAGCATGACAGAATGATGGTTAGCGTACTACTAAAAGAAAAAAAAGAATCTATTATGACATTGTCCTTGAATTTTATTTTGGATGTATTCTTATAGGTCAATTAGTCTCTGTGGTTTTCTTTTTTTAAATAAGTATTTTGAGAACAATTTTGAAATTTATTCTTAATCAGTTGCCAGGCTTTCAAAGATTTCAAAAATTGGCTTTTGATATTTGGGGCTTATTTTATCAAATATACTAAACTTTTCAATTTGTGGATTTAAAAAGAACATGTACCACTTCAGAATTATTATTTAAATTAAAAATTTTTTTTTAACTTTTTAGTAGAACTGAAGCAGTATCAGTATTATAAGAGTAGATAATATTCTTTTTGGCACAGCTGTGGGTAGGACCAGTGCTAGTTAAATAAAATTGTGAAGAAGTGCAGTTTGCCCTCTCCAATTTCTTTCACCTTTTCTTTTAGCATCAGCTCCACTTGGCCTCACTGAACCCTTTCTGTGAGCAGCTTGAGGGTAGGGACCATGGCTTATTCATTTTTGAATTTCTAGTGTTCAACATTCTGCATAGAGTCTGAAAAGTACTCAATAATTATTTGGACTAAACTAATCTCCGTTGCTTACTCTTTATCACCAAAGTAATTATAACTTATAACTTGACTGTCCTACAGCCAATTTAACTAAATTATTTAATGTATATATTTTTATGTGTTACCACTTTTGGGGGGATTTGAATTTTGAGTAAGGAAACCTGAAAAGAGATTGGTTAAACCTTAGGAATGAATCACTAATGGTGGAATTTCAGGTAGGGAGGAGTGCCCCATGTCATACTATTAGCTTTCTCAAAAGAAAGTGAAAATAATAAGGCGACAATAAAACATACTCATCTTTTTAAGACTCTCATCTAAAGCTGTCATATCTGCATAAAATACTTCAAGCTTTCTCATTAGCATTTAAAATATTTACTATTTCAGTTTTAAATGAGGGTAGTTTGAGGAGAATAAAATCAGAATACCATTTATCAAGAAGTAGCCCTTAAGAAATTGCTGGCTATCTTTATTGATTTGTTGTAGATGCATTTTGAATTTACCCTTATTTACAAATAGCTAATTTCATCATCATCTTTGAATATTTTGTATTCATTTTATACCAGTCATGTGTATTTTTACAGCTAATGAAATCAGCCAGTAAGTTCAAATGATGTCTGCCCATTAGTTTATTGTTTAATGGACAAACTGTCACTTAAACCAGATGGTAGAAAACTTAGATGATATCCTATATATCCAATAAACTCTTCAAAGTGTTTCTAGATTACTTAAGATTTGAAAGCAACAAAGGTCCCCAAGAGACAAATGGATCAAAGAGAGAAGATGCTCTGATGTTCAGAGTGGGAGACGTTGGTGGCAGTATTGTGAGTCTTGTTGCAAACTTCCCTGCTCTTCGTATTATTTGATCTCTTTATGGAAGAATTAAACTAAAAAATAACCAGTATGAGAAATGCAATGTGTTTGATTACCCTTGTTATGTTGGAGGCAGCCAAAAGCAAAAAATAGGGACAGCATTGGAGAGATACTCTTATTGTGCTGTTACTGCTTCAACTCGTTCCTCTGATTTAGTGTTTATGATTCATTCATGTTTAGAACATCATTTTGGTAAATATTGAAACTGTATTTGTTTATCCATATTGTTGACACAGTTGAATAATTTCTAGGTGGGGGAGGTTATACTTAGAAAAGTACAGCTTGATTCTTTATGTTGCCATTCAAAGTCTTGATCATTTTTTCTTTTGATATATTGACCTGCAACACTGGGGGAAAGAGAGAGCTGCAGAAACTCCCATTTTATGAATTACATAAAATTGTAAACATTTTTTAGCACTCAAGAGCCTTGCTAGCTTTTATTTAAACAATTAAATTAATCATTCTATTCAGGAAATACCATCTAGATCCTAAAATCCCTGCATTTACCATTAACAAATAAGCTACTCCTTATATCTGGTATAGGAGGTGCTTTGATTCCTTTTGATTTATATTTTAATCCTAGCAATTTGGTAGTATACTGTAGTTTATATCCTCTCTAGTATGCTTGTCAGATACAAATTATTCAGTGCTCTACCCATGGATTTCCCTTTTGTTACTGGGACAATTTTGATACTGATACCAAACAAATTTACAGTGTATTTTTTTCAACTCAGTAAAGGTACTGATTTACTCTTTAAGATTAATTGGCTGAGCCTGTGTGTATGTCACCACATATGTGTCTTGGTGCACATACATTTGTATATGGGCTTTCCTACCTTGGGAAGACACAAAACTAAGAAGTGTTATTCTGTGATGAAGAAAACAGACTCAACTACAAAATACCATCAACTTGGTCAAACTGAGTTTTGGAATCATTGACTTGGCATCTCCTGGAATATTATGTAATTTGCTACTGAAAATCTCACCAAAATAAAAACCCTTCCCCTTATTTTGCAGCTCTTTCTCTACCCTCCCCTGTGTTGCAGGTTTGTAATGTTTGAGCACAATTCCTGGGTGAATTTCCTATTTGCCTCTGTGCGTGTTATTTGTGGCAGAGAACTGTGCCTGGTCAGCAGCTCTAGACCTGGAGCCCGTGGACACTATATGCTGGGCTTCAGTGGAAAGAGAGATCTGCTTAATTTTGTCCCAGGTGAAGGAGTCCAGCGGTTCCTAGCCTGGACTACTGGAAGGTTCCCACATCCTCTTTGTCCCATTAGTTGAGATGACTTGCAGTAGAAAATGTCCAGTGAGTGTTAAGAACTTATTGAAAGATGTCTTAGTTTTATAATTTTATTGTTAAGGAAAAAAGTGAGAATTTTTACTCCCATGTTAAATGTTAAATGAAACTAAATGCTGATTTAATATTTATATTCTTAGATGCTTAGCAAACCAGAATCCACTGTTTAGAAAACTTTCCCATAAATCCTGGGATTTTGGAACTGTGAAGTTGGGTTGGTTAAAAACTCAAACTCTTTTAAATATCTAGGTGGCAGAGCCATGGATTATAATCCTAAATGGCTAAATTTGAAGTTTTTCATTTATGAAGTATTAACTCTTTTAAGGTAGACAATTAAAAAACACTTGGAAAAAAAGCTGCCACTTACATTTTAAACAAAGGAGAGGAACATTAAACTCCCTGGACAAGTAGCATCTGAGTAAATGCCTATGTTTTCTTACCAGGCTCTTCTAATCATTTGAAAAGATTACAGTGGTTAAACTGTAAAGATTCCCTTATACAATGTTTTATGAAACTCACAGTTTAACGTTTGTAATATAAACATCACTGATACTTACACTGAAACTTTTGTGTTGTACAATAACAATATATAATCTACTTTACTATTGCCACAGTGATATTACTTTGGCACAGCAGTTCCAAAATCAAGAGATAAATGGGAAGATAGTACAATTATAAATGCTATTTCTCAGTAAATTCAGCATGAATATAGGAGATTAAGCAGGGTTTATTCTTTTTTTTCCCCATTTTACTTTTCTGATTAAAGCAGGCATTTTAATACATTGATTGGGAAATATATACATATATATCTTTCCAAATGCATTACTGCTGTTTTAAAAAGAAAGACTGAGCCTCAATCAGCCAATAGCATTTCATTTTTCTTAAATCTGCCTTTGACGTCAAAATCATCTTTAGATGATCACCTGAATATTTTACTTAGATGCTTTAAAGAATCAACCATGTTACTGAAGATAATACCTGCTTTAACTGTTATCTTTTTAGATTTTTTCAATTGGCTTTACTTTTTAGTCTACTTTCACAGTATTCTCTTTGACAAGGCTCAATGCACCCTCAAAAATTTCAACAAATAGTGAAGAACTTTAGGGAGACAATTTAGAATAAACTAAAGAAAGATGCAAAAATGCACTTTGAATTGGATGAAGGACACAGCGATGACCTCAGGCCAAGCTACATATAATTTTGTTATTGGTCAGGGGAAATTAACATTCTTGGAATGCTCTGAGCCCAGGCCGTGACCACAGGAGCAGCACTTGGCAGTACTTTCCTGCATTTGGGAACAGACTGATTGTTTCAGATCCTGCTGCAACCAGAAGTGTGAACTATACCAAGTTTATGGGAAACTAGAATGAATTTCATTCCCTGCCCTCCAGATTTTCTCCTAATATAATGATGGCTGTAACTTTGTTTTACATCTGGGGAGGACAAAGATAATCAAGGAAAAAATATGAACCTTTAATCATTTTAGGATTTCTTTTTTTTTTTTGGTGAACATTTGTAAAATTAAAGCAGTTATAGAAGGAAAGAATATAAAATACAATTCTTAAAGAGCCAGTGAAACACTTGACATATCTTGCTTAGTCTATTAATTGATAATAGTTTCATAGGATGGGGGTAAGAAATGGAAGAAAAAAGTTGAGTGCGTAGATTACAGAAAAGTTGGCTTGCCTGAATGGGCTCTGTAGACCTAAATCACTCTGCCTTATTAGCCAATCTAATTAAAATGTATTACTTTTAATCCTGACACCTGATGTACACACAGAGATGTCAGAATGATAAATTTGAGTTCTACTTTATATAAATAGAAGCCATTTGGAGATAGTGATGCATTTTTTACCAGATTAGGTTAGCAGCTTTTTCTGTTTGCATAGAGCCTTGTTACTGAATTAAATACTTCTTTTTCTGCATGCTCTTACTTCCATAGTTCATTTGCATTTTATTTGCATAGCTCTAGTTAAATTAGAATGATACATTTCAGCATTAGTTTAACATGCCTGTGTTTTATTTTGTAATAAACATTCCAGATCCAGTCATTTGATTGTCACTGACTTGTACTCTTCTTCATCATTTGCAGCAACGCTTCTGACCTCTGGGACTACTGCAACAGTAGCCCTATTGAGAGATGGTATTGAACTGGTTATAGCTAGTGTTGGGGACAGCCGAGCTATTTTGTGTAGAAAAGGAAAACCCATGAAGCTGACCATCGACCACACTCCAGAAAGAAAAGACGAGAAAGAAAGGTACCACTTCCGCTAATCACTCTATGAGGATGATATGTATATAGCTCAAAATAGAAATAAAACCTTGCATTTTAAACTGACTTCATGCTTAAGTTTAACCCTTGGTTTTCTGGGTATCACATCATAGTCTTTTTTAACTTTTTTTGACCAGGATTAAGAAATGTGGGGGGTTTGTAGCTTGGAATAGTTTGGGACAGCCTCACGTGAACGGCAGACTTGCAATGACAAGGAGTCTCGGAGATTTGGATCTTAAAACCAGTGGTGTGATAGCAGAACCTGAAACAAAGAGGATTAAGGTAAGAAAAGACTTGCAAACACCTGATACATAGGCAAGGAGTGAACACAGGATTGTCTCCAGCTGCAGGCTTTCTTGGAAGCCTTCATTGAAGCCTGTATGACTTCTAAAAAGAAATGATTAAAAAAAAAAAAAAAAAGAAATGATTAATGGAAGGAAAGATAGACTTTTCAGATAAAGTAAGAAAGATACTTCTTTCCTGGCCTTACATATGATGAAGTGTTGGCTTTGTTTCATCCTGCTATGGAATTTGCCTAGAAGCCTGTTTTTACTGCCCTTCCTCACCAGCACCTCATCATTCAGCATCACCATCATTTGGAAGATATCCTGACTTCCCTTTTTCACCAAGCCAGAGAATCACCCCATCCCTCTTTCAAGGACATCTTCTGCTTGCTACTAATCATTACCCCCTTACACTGCACTTCCCCCAGCATATACCTTAGTGGTGAACTGATACTTTACCTATAGAACTCCCAGCCTGCTCTAGTACCTAATACATTATATATAGGGATAGGCTCCCGGTAATGGCAGCAAATGATTGTTAATTTATTGAACAGTTTTATGTCTTACAGGTATCCCACTTATGTTCATTTCATCTAACAAATACTTCTATAGCAGTTTACAATGTGTTGGGCTCTGTTCAAAATAGCCACTCCTATCCCATTTTACACAGAGAAAACAAATCTGAGCATATACAGTTCAACTTACCTATGTTTTCCCAGCTGAAAAATAGAGATGGGCTTCACACCGAGGAGGTCTTAGCCATTACATTAGGCTGCCTCTCAGCATTTAGCTATCTGGCTTCTTCCTCCATGGTGTTACTAAGTAAATGTTAGGTTTGTCCTCCATGATTGATGCTAAATGTTGCTGTTTTTGCCCTAAATGAAGGCCTGTTTTCACTCTGTTTGTCTATAAGTTCTGAAACACAGATGACTACTCTGTAAACAGATAAAATCACTGAATTATGAAGATTATTCTAAGGCCAAGTCTAGTTTGTAATTCTATACGTTTGGTTCTGATTGCAGCTACATCATGCTGATGACAGCTTCCTGGTCCTCACTACAGATGGAATTAACTTCATGGTGAACAGTCAAGAGATTTGTGACTTTGTCAATCAGTGCCACGATCCCAATGAAGCAGCCCATGCAGTGACTGAACAGGTAACACAGCAGAGCTTCTGCAAGAAAAATCCCAAAGTGGGGAAGAGAGGGCAAAGCCAGGTCCAGGTCTTGGTGCAGCCAAGAGGGGCCGCCACTGTCTGGAGATTTCTTTGAAATCATGTGTTTTGGCTTTCAGTATTACAGTAAATTTTACACTTGACCCCATAGTATTAACAATTAAAATTTTTTTTTTTGCTGGTTCTCCCAAGTAGTTAAGTAAAATTAATCTGTCAATAAAATGAGTTATGTTTATTTTTGGCTTTGTACCTATCTTGAAACGTTAGTAACATCAATAGTAAATTATAACAGTAGCAAGTACTATGTGTCAGACACTTTTCTGTTCAAATGTATTTAACTCATGTAATCATCATAGTAGCCCTCTGAGGCTGGAGCTAGAACTAACTTGTCTTTACAGAGGAGGAGAGCAGAGGCACTGTTACATTCCAGAACTGGGCTTCAAACCCAGATAGCTGAGCTCTTAGTCCAACCACTAGATGATTTGAAACTAGACTGCTCCATGTAAATACCCAATATGAAAACACTATGGTTAAAAAACATACAGTATAGCATAATCAACTTCTTGTTTTTAAAAATGGGTGCATGAAAACAAATACATAAAGGTATATGGATGAGTGGTGTGTCAGTGAGCCAATTAGAGCTAAAATTTGGAAGCTATATAATATCCAGTGTAAAAAAAAAATGTAAAACTTCCATGTTTTAATATTCTATTTGGATAGATAGCTCTTCTAAGTTCTAGCCATCACTAATCATTAGAGGCACACTTTAACTCATACATACAGCTATTTTTGCACCCCAATTTTTACATTTGCAATCGGGGAGCCAAATGTGGCCCAAACTTTTAAGTGCTAACATTTGGAATTAAGATATAAGATCTTACTTAAAAAGCATTATTTACTTGGAAACAGATCGATAAGCATGAGTTATTCACATGGTAACTATATATGCTCATGAAATTAAGAAACAACCCAATTCTTGTGTATGACCACTTCTTTCTTAATTTCAACCACTTGTCTTAAGATATGTATTTTCTAACTTACCAGGGCATACTATCCCTCATCTGAGTACTATTACTCATTTAATACTTACCATAATCAACTAATTTAGTTTACATTCACTTTTCCATGTTTTAGAGGGAGCTCTATAATAAACATTCTGTATATATTTGTGCACATCTATTTCCTTTAGATATTACTTTCTTAGGTTAAATTCATCAAAGCAAAATTGTTAGGTAAAAGAATATATAGCATTCTGAAGCTTTTAATAAGCTTGCCAAATTGCCCTCCAGAAATACTGTCCATGTTATACTTTTCACTGGCATATTTTATAGTTTCTCCAAATTCTTATCATAGGTAATATCTTGCCAATTTGATAGGTGGAAAAATCAAATTTTAGTGTTTTAAATTTGCACCTTTTTTCTTTGTTAGTAAAGCTGTTGTGTAAAAATTTTCTTTGTTTTTAGGAACAAAACATTTGTTCCTAAAATTGACTTATAATTCTACTGTAGAAAGTATAGTTTATGCCAATTTTCCATTTTGTATGAACTGTAGTAAACTATCTTATAGTTTTATATCTTTGTATACTTCCATTTCTTTTTAATTTTTAAATTTTATTTATTTTTGGCTTCATTGGGTCTTCATTGCTGCACACAAGCTTTCTCTAGTTGTGGTGAGCGGGGCCTATTCTTCACTGTGGTGCATGGGTTTCTCATTGGGGTGGCTTCTCTTTTGCAGAGCACAGACTCTAGGTGTGCAGGCTTCAGTCGTTGCAGCACACAGGCACAACAGTTGTGGCTCATGGGCTCTAGAACATAGGCTTAGTAGTTGTGGCAGATGGATTTAGGTGCTCCATGTTACGTGGAATCTTCCTGGACCAGGGATTGAACCCAGGTCCCATGCACTGGCAGGCAGATTCTTATCCACTGTATCACCAGGGAAGTCATCCATTTCTTAGGTTATAATTTCTTTAAGCTAAATTCCTAGAAGAATTGCTAGGTAAGAGCTAACATTCTCTGAATCCTTAAACTTTCATTCAGTTCAGTTCAGTCACTCAGTTGTGTCCGACTCTTTGCGACCCCATGGACTGCAGCATGCCAAGCTTCCCTGTCCATCACCAGCTCCCGGAGCTTGCTCAGACTCATGTCCACCGAGTCAGTGATGCCATCCAACCATCTCATCTGTGTGTAACCTTGCATTAGTCCCTATGCTAAATGCTTTATGTGTATTTTCTTCTTCAGGAGCTACATATCTCATACCTTATTAGTTCACTGGTACAATTTGCCAAAACTGCTACAATGGTATTTACTTTGGGTCATTAGTTATCCTATCACAATCTAAAATTTTAAACTGTGGGCATTGATACCTGGGGAAAGAATCACAAACCACTGTGAAATAACTTGTAACTGTGTATTAAACTAGTTTGGCCTTCTGGGAAAAGGCTGATTTCTTTTTGTACGGATCCTGATTTCCGTTGTTCATTTCTTCCTTCCTGCCATACCTTGCAGGCAATACAATATGGTACTGAAGATAACACGACTGCGGTAGTAGTGCCTTTTGGTGCCTGGGGAAAATACAAGAACTCTGAAATCACCTTCTCGTTCAGCAGAAGCTTTGCCTCTAGTGGACGATGGGCCTGATTGCTTGCTGGGACTTGGAGTTTCTGTGCAACAGTTTTTCACTGAGTGTATCAAGAAACTGATTAGATTTAAAAAGTGAACTGTAAGTGGTGACCCTAGAACTCACTAGACCAGTACATAAATCAACATAAACTTAGTAACCATCTACATAGTAGTTTTTCATAAGTACCTGTGATATTTATGTTCAGCTAACTGTATATACTCAGAATAAATATGTGGAATTCAGATACTGTGAGTGAGCCTCTGCGTTAAGTGAGCAAATGAAACATGGTTTTGATACACTTGCTGAGTGTCTAATTTCTAATTTTTAAAACTTTTAGGCAGCTGTGAGCTTCTTTTGGTCATTTCTAACCTTTATTCATTTGACCAGGTTCTTGCCTTCAAGTTCTTCAAAACTAGTCAATATTTTGATGGCTACTCAATGTGTTATCTGCAAGTGTTTACTATATTTTGTATTCTGCATCCCTTACTGGTGAACTTAACAATACAATAGAAATTAATTCGGCTAACATGACACTGTTAAAATGTATACATATGGACTACAGTGCACTTGGATATTTCAGCTGTGTCACCAGGTCTCCCCTATGTGTGCTGTACTAAGTTGCTTCAGTCATGTCTAATTCTGTGCCCCTGTGGACTGTGGCCCTCCAGTCTCCTCTGTCCATGGGATTCTCCAGGCAAGAATACTTGACTATGTCGCCATGCCCTCCTCCAGAGGATCTTCCTGACCCAGGGATCGAACCTGCGGCTCCTGCATTGCAGGCAAGATTCTTTACCTCTGAGACACCCGGGAAATCCCAGGTCTGTCTTGCCCCCACTCAATTCATTCCTGTTTTTCTGTAGCTAATATATAGCTGTGACTATTCGTTCATATCGGAAAAAGAATGTCCAATATAAGAGTTCTTTGGTCAAAGCTATACAAAGTACATCTGATAGTATCAGGTGTTTTGTATGAAGTTTCTATTTGTTATCTCTAATCCTAAGTTTTGTGTTCTGTATATAGTCTGTTTATGTCACTTTTTGTATACAGTAAGCAAGTCGGATAATTTGTCCTTAAAGATAATCCCACATTGACTGATAATTGCTATAGACATAGCTTGAGGTTTATGTCTTCTTTTTCTAAGACTCATAAGAAAGAATAAATCTTAAAGCATTATCTATTTCAGCTTGCTATGTAATTTAGGGGTGTAAAACTATATTTCCTTATATCTGTGTGTAAGTTTACTGTTAAAATGTGAATCCCTAAATATGTGTATGGAATTATATCAGCAGTTTATTTCTGCAGACAGTGTAAATTTGTTATATGTAGGTGTATGTATATATGTATATTTTGGACTAATGGAAAATGAAAGGGAACAATCTTTCATAGCTCCTTCACCAGTTAGCCGTAGATTATTGATACATTTATCTCTAAGAACTCTTGACAAACTGAGGGAAGTTTTGTAGTGGAGAACCAATGGTTACTGGCAGATAGGTTAAAAATTATCGTAGGAGATATTTTGCGGTAGGTAACTTATGTGGAAAAACCTAGGAACAGAACCAGCATGTTGACGCTACATTGTTATATGGTAATTTGCGTATAAAATAATAGGATGTGAGAAGAATGCTTAAATGTTAAGAAAGATGTGGAGTTTTGTTGTAGAAACAAAAGAAATACCAAAACTTTAAAGTTGATATAATTTAAACTCTTAGTTTTCCGGTTGATGTTTTTTTCTTCTTTAAGTTTTACTCAAGACTTATTAGAAGGAAGAGGGCACAATATATTCACATCTTCTCACCTTTTTGGGAATGGAAGAAAATAAATCTTGAGCTTTCCTGTCTGTATTAGTTAGGAATTGTCCTTTGGAAAAAAGCGTATGGGAATTTTTCAAGGTTTTTTTTTTTTTCAAGGAAGTTTGGTAAAAGAAAGGAAAATATTACAAGAAAGAATATGGTCTTCTATTCATTGCCTGGAAAATGAGGAACCAAAATGGTCTAAGAAGACTGGAAAACTTTCTCGCTCTTTCTGTATAGGGTCCTGGGACATAAACATGGAGGCTACATTTAGGAGTATGAAGGGTTTCCAAACTAGGAAGCTAACAGAAACTCTGAAGCACAAGATGACCTCCTAAAAATGTAGGTTTTATTTTTGTTTTGAATTCTTCACTTTGCTATTCCTCTCTTTTACTTTAAACAAACAGGGGTGGGAGTGATGTTGTCAAGTTCAGGGTCTAAGAGTCACTGATCCATTGGGTGGGTTGCCAGCTGTGACAAAGAAGAATCTGTAGACTACATAGGCCTTGGTCTGGGGTGGAGTTTGCTCTGATCCCCCTGAAAGCTTTTAAAACCTGAAACTAGTCAGCTTTGACTACAGCATAAAAACACACTGATATTTGTTTTTTAAGCCACAATGTTAAAGTATAACTTTTAGATTATTGTAACCCATAAAATAACCCATAAAAGATAAGCATACATGTATTAGGCTTCTAAGTCTATTACTGAAAATTATGCAAATAATGGAACAAAACGACTGTTCTAAATAGTTTTTTTTAGTTATAACTGTGAATTTGCCATGTGGCTATTACCATGTGGGTATTGGTATGGTGTAAATTATATTAATGTAATTAAACTTAAATCAATCATATTTATGTTTGCCTTTCATTTATATGTAGTATATAAATCATCTTTCTAAAATGTGTTGCCAAACTTTATTTGCCATCATCGATTTGGCAAAATATTCTTAAAATCATTGTGATTTTCCACAAGTATAAATTAAGTACCTTATATATTCAAGTGTAAATGGAATCCTGCTTTCTATCAACCATTTGCTACAGACCCTTGTGTTAAGTGCTTCAAAGTTTTATGCATTTTTTTCTAGAGAAAAAAAGTTTTGGTGGAATCAGTTTTGAATTTCTATACTCTATGATGGAAACATTTCTCAAGTTCCATTTAAAAAATTACTTACTTTGAAGAATTGTTAGCATGTAATTTAAATAGAAATTATTTTTTCAAAAAGTTGAATTTTATTTTTTTAATGAATCTTGGTAGAGAATGAGTAGGCCTATGTTAACTTTTCAGTATCAAACAGGACATTTAGTTTCCTTTCAAAGAGAGGACAAGGATTAAATTTCATGGTAATATGATAGACAATAAGAAAATGCTTCAAGGTGGGGTGGGGGAAGGGATAGTTAAAGTTTAGTATTGAACCCTTAAATACAAACACTTACTTGTATTTTCCTTTAGTACTTAAGTTGTTCATATACCTGCATCTGTGGAAAGTGACATAAAATCTTGGTTGGGTGACATTTTATTGTATTTACTAGATTCGCTTCTCTGGATGAGTTCAACAGAAATAAAAACTCATGTCTTTAGAAGCCAAACTGTGATGGTCTGCCTGTTGCTTTTGGCATCTGGAATGAGACCGCCTGACTCTCTGGCAGCTCCCCTTGGTTGTTAGATTATTGAAACGGCCCGTTGATGGTCCTGTTGAGCGTTCCAGGCTGTGAAATCATCATGTTGTTCCATCTCCAAGAATGACTCATCCTTCACTGGATTTCTGTATAGAATTTAACACCTTGCTGTGTTCTAAATTAAGTTCTGCCAAAGTGCTCTTGTGTACATTGGTTTTATAATTTCCTCAAGTACTAATTGGTTATATAGCACTTCTGTAGTATGTTGATGTAATTGCTGCTTTGACCATTGTTTTGAAAGTATGAATTAGAATGACTGTAAGCATACTAAAATCATATAAAAGTGTTTAAAACATTTAAATAAAGTACATGCATTAAACACTTTTAAAATCCAACTGTGTTTGTTTGGCATCCACACACTCCAGTATATTATGTGGCCTTGTGAACACTGATATAAAGGAGTCAGTGAATGATTGGGAAATTTTTTGGCAGCCAAATTCTGCCTGTTTGCAAAATTAACATGAGACTCTTTGAAAATATTATATATACTTATTTATTCAAATCTTTTTGATTTGATTTAAAACAAGATTTGTCTCTTGCATTTCCCTCATCCAAAAATGGTACATCAGAAGAAAATGGTTGTGAAGATTTCTACAGTATTTTGCCTGTGGTATATTTCACTGCAGCATCTCCATGTATGAAAAATGAGAAACAAATGTTCAGTGGAAATTCCACAAGTAAGCAAGTTTTAATGTCCTCACTGATTGAATAAAATGTCATGGTTGCAGTCTTTTGTCACAAGGATCTCTTCTAGAGTGTCCTCTGAAGGTAACTTGGTAAACCCCATGGTAGCAGAGATCTATTTCATTTTGTTGAAACTCCTGACCAAGAACTTTTTATACTTTTAGCAATGAGGAAAAAATGTTTGTTGAATCATTAATGTTTATTGAATAAGTGAATTCATTTCATTAATTAATGCACTGAATTACACTTTCATTAATTTTATGTTAGTGGGGAAATGGGCATTAGCTATTTTAAATATTAAGTCATACATATTATTTAATGGTGAATGAATAGTATTTAACTTCTTTCCATGTTTCCTTAGCATGTGTCAGTTTTGCCTTGTAAAGGATATTAGTATAAGTATGGTACAGAATTTTGTTCTGAACAAACCTAAGGAGCAGTGCTGCATGGATGACTATAACCTTACTTCTTTAAAAGGTTGAGAAAGGGAAATGATTATTAAGGATCTCTGTGCTATTTTCTTTTGCATATATTATCTCTTTCTTTTTTTTTTTAAATTTTCATTTTTTGCTGCAATGTGGTACATGCAGGATCTTAGTTCCCTGACCAGAGATCAAACCTGCACCCCTGCAGTTAAAGTGCAGAATCTTAACCTCTGGACTGCCAAGGAAATCCCTCTATTATCTCATTTAATCTTTTTTGGGGGGGTGGAGTGGGGAGAATATTTGTGAATAGTACAGTGTAGGTGTTAAGAATATGGTCCCTAGAGTAAGAAAGACTTGGTTTTGATCACTTAATCTTAAAATCTATTCAAGGAAGCCTTTCTAATGATCATTTTTATAGATGAGGAAATGGGGCCTTTAAGTAGCTAATAACAGCAAGATCTAATCCAGACGCTTTTGACTTGAGTCTTTCTTCTATCTTACCATACCTCCCTAATAACAAAAGCAAAACTAATTCACTGCTATCAAACATATTAACATTCACCTGCAGAAGGCTTTCTGGTGGATGTGAAAAAGTCATCAGGACATGATCCAGAAACTGGAGTGGATGAATGAACATAATGGAGACAGTAACTGAGCATTTGTCACCTAAGACTAGGGTAGAGAACTAAATTATGTCCAAGCCAAAGGAGTATAACTGGGGAGCAAATGAGTGAATGCACAGAATAATGCTTTAAACTGCAGGGTTTAGATGATCACTTATGGAAGTCCAGTAAGTCAGTTTACCAATGACAAGCATTTTTTGAGAACCTAGTATATGTGTCTGTAAATGACACTAGGGTAGTGTCACTAGCAGGGTTAGTGGTTGATCTCCCTAGAACTTGGTCAGGAGACAAGGAAGAGAGGAAAGAGTTATACTGTTGGGGCCGGTGTGAGGAAAGCAGGAGAGACTCCATCTTGAAGCCTGTCATCCATCTTAAAGACAGGATGTGAACTGCGCCCGGAACCCTGCTCAAGAGTGAGGAAACAGTTGCTAGTGAAAACCAGGTCTCCTGGAGACTTCGCTCCCTACAGATGGCAAACGGAGATTGTAGTTGTGGTCAGGCTGCCCCTGTTAGATTAATCATGGAGACATCCTCCCTTGATGTATAATCATTGTTCCCCTCTCCCGGCCCCACCTCCCCCATTAACCTTAATTGTTTGTTCTCCTAGTACCTACTTGTAAAACTCAATCATATACAACAAAAAGATTGTTAACATGTAACCAGTCACGCGTGTGTATGTGTGTGTGTGTGTGTGTAAAACTGGGCCTCTCAAAAACATCAGGGTCCTTGTTGGGAACTGATTCCCCTTGGACCTGCTGGCATAATAAACTGTACTCCAGTCTTGAGTGTCCCCTGAGGTGTGTTTTGCAACTCAGGATTCCACAACATTTCCAGAAGGACATCAGTGTTGACCTAGACAGGTGAAGCAAAAATGTTTGGAGCCAACAGAGATCTAACCAGTGAAGTCACCGAACCTTGTTCACAAATCAGGGGTAGATTCTTTCAAGGACCAGGTGACTTATGTCATAGGAGGCAAGCGACCAAAGGCAGGACTGGTTACATATTTCGTGACAAGTAGTGTTGGTCGCTCAGTCGTGTCCGACTCTGTGCAATCCCATGGGCTGTAGCCTTCCAGGCCCCTCTGTCCAAGGGATTCTCCAAGCAAGAATACTGGAGTGGGTTGCCATGCCCTCCACCAGGTAATCTTCCCCACCCAGGGACTGAACCTAGGTCTCTCGCATTGTAGGCAGATTCTTTACCATCTGAGTCACCAGCTGGGTCCTGTGCAGCTGTACAGGTCGTGCCCCCGTATCCGGAGGGGAAATACTTTCAAAGCAAACGCGGCAAGTTAATGCAGAGCACGGGAAAAAGTAGGGCGCCCATTCACTGCATCCCAAGGCCTTCCTGCACTGAACAAGCAGCACTGTGGGTGGTGCTTGGCCCCAGGTGGTGACTAGGGCTGCTGCCTCGGACTCCTCAACCAGGTACACCCGGAGCAGCTCGCATCCTGGCTTCACAGGCAGAGACGAGAATAGCGGTGTGGGGCGCTCTCCTCAGTCTCAGGAAGGGGGCGGGAGGCTGCGCCCAGACCTGTAACCCCCGCCGCGCGCCCCTCCATCCCCCGCCCGGAGCCCCTGTATCTCCGACCCGGCGCCCCCTGCTCCACTGGTCTGGCGGCTGCGCCTCCGGCGGGCCTCGCGGAGACCCGGACCTGCGCCAGAAGACGGTCCGAACAGCTAGCTGCCCTTCCGGTCCTCCTTTTCCGCTTTGTCTCTTCTCGGGTTCCATCCACCCTAAGTCCTTTTCTCCTCTCCTCTCCCCGCCCCGCGGTGTCAATCTCCCTGGATTGACAGAGACCGTCGCCTAAATACCAAAGCTGAGAGAATCGCGCGCGGAGGCACTCGCTGGTCCCGCCTCCTGCCGGCTTTCTTTACTCTGTGCGCCCCGGGTGGGCTTGGCGGAACTGGCCTCTACTCCCCGACATCCTCCAGCGACTGCCGGGGGGCCGACTGTTTGGAAAGAGGATGGGGCTGTTGGCGGCGGGGAGGCGCTCATCTGCCCGGGAAAATAGCTGGAGAGGAGTGCGGGATGAGAGCTATGCCCCTGATAGTGTCCCCGCAACCAGCGAGATACTGTAGTTCCTCGGTCCTGGAGGTATGTTCCGGGCAGCACAACACAGCAACTGCTATGTATTAACTGTCTTTGCAGATAATACTGAAGAGATGAAAGGACTTGTCTGAGGTTTCAGACAAATCCTCATTCCCAGAAACTGCCCTGTTCCTAGCTCTTGCTTAAATGGTGGGCATAAGTGGCTATGTGTGTCCAAAGTGATACATTTTTGCTGTTTGGATGGCAGGATCCTGAAGAAAACCATTCTTTAGCTAGTCAGCGACCAAAGTCTATACTAAAGGAAGGATCAGCTCTCTAACTGTATAATGGGAGGAGCTGGTTTTGAGAGATTGTGTCAGCTGGCATGGCCATTTCTAGATAATACACACACTTTTGACTTTGGAGAGAGCAGATACTTCCCCAGAGAGCGACAGACAAATGGAGGGAACAGCTGCCTCCGCCGTATGTGTGTGTGTGTGTGTGTGTATGTGTCCTCAGTCGCCTCTGACTCTTTAACACCCCATGGATTGTAGCCTGCCAGGGTTCTCTGCCCATGGAATTTTCCAGGCAAGGATACTGGAATGGGTTGCCATTTCCTTCTCCAGGGATCTTCCAGCCTAGGGATAGAACCCTCATCTCCTGCGTCTCTTGCATTGGCAGGTGGATTCTTTACCACTGCACCACTTGGGAAGCCGCCTCCACCCTAGCAGAGTCTCAGTTCCAACCCATGGCTAGTTTGATAGGACTTCTGTACAGGCTTTAACTCCTGCAGATAACAAAATAAAAAAAGTTACTGCCTGAGGGTGCAGCTAGGGATTCAAACACAGCCCTATTACTGCAAATTTTTCCACAACAGAAGTCAGGTAAGGTTAATAAGCACTTATATATTAAGAATTAGGTGGAAAAAAATTTCAGAAGGAACTGAGAATGCTGCAGTTGTTCATTGAAAGCCAGGAGGAATAGAGTAATCGGGAAATGTGTCAGGCTCCCTCTGTCCATTCTCCACATGCTGATCACCACATACTCATGTTTGCATTCTTTCAAGCTCACCTCCCAGATAATTTAAAACACTTCAGCATTGCATTAAAAAAAAAAAAAAAAAAAAGCCCTTCCTTCCTGGTCTAGTCCCTGCCTCTACTCCCATGTCATTTTTTCTAACTTGCCTTCTTAAACTTTATCCCAGCCTGTGTACGTTCTTCTCTTTCCCTGTAACACAACCCCACTTCTTTCCCAGGTAAACTTCAAGTTCAGATGTCATGTCCCATCGGATGTTTTATTCTGCCATTCCTTCAGTCTGAATGTCCCTTCCATTTGGTCCTCTGCCATCCAATATTTACGTCTATTCTAACAGCTGTTACCCTGTATCAGAACTCTGTTTCCTTCCCTTTCTTCACCATTAGGGTGAATTCTTTGAGGGCAGGGGCTAGGTCTCTTTCCTAAATAATCCTAACAGCACAGTAGGCGTTTGGTAAAGTTTGGAATGCATGAATGACATGCTTAAAATAGAGAAGTTATTATCTCATTCCTGAACCTTATCTTAGTGCTTGAGTGTACACCCTTCAAAAATGATGAATCATGGAAAGAATAAAAATGCACTGTGTTACTAAGAAATGAAGCCTTAAGGTTTCTAAAATTACAACCAAAGTGGGCAGGTGGGCCCAGCACCATTGTATGAAGGTCTTATTCAGTCAGTTCTAGCAAGCTAGGATGGCACAGCTGAGAAAGTACGGCAGTGGTACTTGAAGTAGGAAACAATAATAATGTAAGAATATCCAAGTCTAAGGGTTTTAGTAGGTCCTGCAACGTCTTTACACTGTGATATTTCCCTGATGCTAAACATAGGAACTAAAAAGCCTCTTGATGAGGGTGAAAGAGGAGAGTGAAAAAGCTGGCTTAAAACTCAACATTCAGAAAACTAAGATCAAAAACAAACAAACAAAGATCATTGAATCTGGTTCCATCACTTCATGGCAGATTGATGGGGAAAAAGTGGAAACAGTGACAGATTTTATTTTCTTGGGCTCCAAAATCACTGCATACGATGACAGCAGTCATGAAATTAAAGACACTTGCTCCTTGGAAGAAAAACTATGGCAAATCTAGACAGTATATTCAAAGGCAGAGACATCACTTTGATGAGGGTAAGAGGAGGAAGGTGTGGCAGAGGATGAGATTGCTGGATGACATCACCAACTCAATGGACATGAGTTTGAGCAAACTCCGGGAGATAATGAAGGACAGGGAAGCCTGGAGTGCTGCAGTTAATGGGTCACAGAGTCAGACATGACTTAGCGACTGAACAACAACAAAACATAATGAGAAGCTTGTCTACTGCCAAAGCCTAAAACCAAGTTCATTGAAGAGAATCCCTGCCTCAAGGTTTCAATTTGGAAAGTCAGAGAATAGTAGAATTTTCTAATAGTAAACCTCTTATTTTCAAGGTCACACAGTTTATTAGGTGTTAATCCAGAAATTGTTCCAAGCTGTACCCCATGGGGCTTCCCCAGTGGCTCAGCGGGTAAAGACTCCTGCAATGCAGGAGACACAAGAGAGGGGGGGTCGATCCCTGAGTTGGGAAGATCCCCTGGAGGAGGGCATGGCAACCCACTCAGTATTCTTGCCTGGAGAATCCCACGGACAGAGGATCCTAGCGGGCTACAGTCCATATGGTCACAAAAGAGTCAGACACGACTGAAGTGACTGAGTGTATACCCGTAGGTCATTGTGCAGTTTTTGAGGACAGGGCCTAGGTGGTTTTACTCAGTCATGCACACACACAGCACCTGTCACAGTCCTGCCACAGTGGGCACTCAGCTTGCTGAATGAAGGAAGAAACGAATAAATGTGCTCTACCATAGGGGTGTAGATGAGACGGAAAGGCACTGTCATTTCTCCAAAGATGGAAGGCTTTAGAATCTGGGGGAAAATAAATATTTACTTTGAAAATAAACTTATCAAAGTAAAGGCAAAGAACTATTTTAGATGTCACAAACATCTATGTTAAGTTGCTGAATCAGTTGTTACTATTTCAGAGGATGATGGAAACTTATCTTCTGAAATGTTGGCTTATCTGCATAAGAGGGGTCAAAGCAAAATGGTCCAGTCTGGAGTTTCCTGAATCCTGACCTCCTTACCTGAAAAACTGAGCAGTTATTTGGCCCAGTTATTTAACAGATGACTCAATTTTGTCATTTGTAAAATGGGGATGATTATACCACATGGGTTGTTGAGAGACATTAAATAGTTAATACACAACCTATGAAGTAATTTGTATCCCATTTTCTGCCACTATTTCCTATTTCTCTAGGTGTCCTTTTGCCTTTCACTGTGGCATAAAACATCTCTGTTTTTTCTCTGTCCGCTTCTGTGCTTTTTTCCCTCTCACTACCTTTCTGCTTTTTTCTTTTTTACTATCTCTCTCCCTAACCAAATTCTTCTTTTTTTTTTTTTCCTTTGGCCATATGAGGAATGTTAGTTCCCTGACCAGGGATGCATTCCTCTCCCTATGCAGTGGAAGCACAGGATCTTAACCACCAGATGGCCAGGAAAGTGCCAATTTCTTCTTAACATTCTCATAGTTTTTCCTCACTCACCTAAAAAATGACTGACGGCTATGAACTTCAGTAAACTTATAAAATAAGAAAGTTAATAATGACTATTAAAACACTATTTTCTTTTCCCCAAACTGATTTCTCATCTCTGCCGTGCTTATGCATATGTTTTTTGTATTTGAAAATCAGTGAATATGTTCATGCTAATTTAGCTCTGATTTTCTTCACTTAATATAACTTTATACTGAAAGGGTCAGGATATGTCCTTCTCCAATATGCCCCTTTGGCATGAGGATTAATTTGAGCTGAATGCAATTAAGAATCAACAGATGCAGAAAGAAGCCTTCTCAGCATTTCCCTTATCTGATTAAAAAGCAGAAACTTCTGAGAAATGAGGCTGTCATAAATTCCCTCTTCAGGATGGGCTTATTCCTAGGAGAGAGATAAAAGTAAATATACCGTAAATCTCTCTGGGAGTTTCATGGCCATGAAGACAGAAAAGACCACTTGCATTTTCACAAACCAATATTATATCAAACTTTGTCTCTAGTTTATTCTCCTAAAAATCCATTTATCTTTCCTACAGAAACTCACTTGTTCTTTCCATAGAAGATTTTTCTGCATTTCCTTTCTTCCCCTGCTAAGTTAGGTACATAAGCTTCTGTCTTTAACCAGTGAGCTACTAGCTATTTCCGTATGAATAAGCCCTTTTTTCCTCCTTTTGTCTTTTGTCAGCTTAATTCAGAGGTCCCCAGGGAGGAAACCTAAGCGGGCAGAGCAAACATTTTTCCTCCCATATGCCATGATCAGTTTAGACCGTACAGTTGTTGTTGATTTTTATGACTATGGTTCATATACCACAGTTTGCCACATTCCTCTCTCATGGGCACATTGATTGATTCTGATTTTTTTACTCTTTAAATATATCCTTCCTTTATGACACTTTCCCTTGCCTTCTCTACTTCATAGATATATACAAACATACACATGTGTAATTATGTAAATATATAAAATTTACTGCATTTGTTGTCTAAATCTTCAGTTTTTGAGTCATCAGGCAGTGCTTCCCTCTTGAGAGTCTCTCTTTATAGAGGTGATCAAGGCACCAGTCATAAACTATTGTACCTAGATTTCTTAAACTCTAAATATTTATTAACAACCATACCAACATGGGAGGCAATAAAGAGAGGTGGGGTTGGTTGGTTCAGTAAAAATGATTGCGTTGATTTGAGTCCCTCTTCTCTCCTAGAGTTTCTTGTGCTGCCAGTTCAGTACATAAATAACATGTATGAAGAATTTACAAGAAAAATCTGTCAGGATTACTGCTTTTCTGCTGTGGTGTTTGGCTTTTAAAATTTTTAAAGCACCATGGAAGCAGATTTGGTGTTTCAAAGTTCTGCCACAAGAGTGATTTTAAGTAATGTTCATAGCCTCTGTTTATATTATCGTATGGTTTATAATTATGACTGTAAGTCTCAGTTAAATGATTACCATGTGAACAGCACCATACTGTGGGACTACAAAAGCCTAACATGTGGTCTTTAACTCTGGAGGAGCTTATAATTGGCAAAGTGAGAAACACAAACTATGAGTTCTGAGGTACTTGTACATAGTCATTGACAGTCTTGATAATAAAAGTATGCAGCATAGGATTTTTGACTCTTTATAAACAATACTGTCCTGAGTTTGCTTCTAAACCTTAAAGAAAATTTGGAGCAACTTTTCCATACCCTGGAACAAAGGAATAGATCATCATAAATTTGCATGGATGGATTCTGGAGAATTCTGAAGACTCCATCATAAACCAACACAGGTTGGAAAACGAAACAAGTTTTGCATAATATCAAAGGTCCTTCCACCATTTTCAAATAACTGACCTAAGCACTGCTGTCTGTTACAGCCTTTCAGAGCACTGAGGAATGGTTAAAGTCCAGGGAAAAACAAGACTGTGAAAATATTTGCCTGGGGACCATCTTCTCAACCTCCCCACCTCGATAATTTGGATTAGCTTCCTCCCTATTCCATGCCATGGATTCTAATTAGAAAAAAGTCTTCTCTAGCTGAAGGACTTCATTGTTCTTTGATTTAGAGGATGAGGCTGGCTGAAACCTTTCTCACTTTCCCTATTCCAAAGTGTTCAGTATCTACTCAAACAAAATTGGGAATTAAACTCTATGTACATTTAAGGGATATACATATTTGTGAAAGATAAAAGAGGCCTCCAAGAATTAGATAGGATTTTTACTACACCTCTTCACCTGGACATAATGCTTCCTTTATAAGAAATAAGGGATCGTCAGTGGTTCTTTGCCTTTATAAAGAAATAGCTGGGGATTTCACAGAAGTTCCTAGGAATGATTAGCTTATTCCCAGTTGCTTGGAAAATAGGTGATCCAGGACAAGATAATATGCATTGTTAGATAGTGTGCCCAAGTCAATAGAAGGGATTCCATTCAAAAAGCTGCCTTCCCGTATATTTTATCTTATTTAATAACTTTAAACCAAAGGTGTTCAAATCTTATTTCACAGAACCCAGTGAGTCCTTAAACATTTTGTTCTGACTTTTTGTTTGTGGATTGGTGGATATCTTTGATTTTAAAAATACACAAATATATTTTTGTGACAATTTGTGAATTGATTAATATATTTTATCAAGTTCCTACTGGTATACTAGGTACAATCCTAGGAACTAAGGCTCTGTCAATGAACAAAGCAAATAAACATTCATACCCCCATAGAGCTTATATTCTAATGGAATCAGAAATACAGATATAATAAGTAAGGAAATTACATAATATGTTAGAAGGTAATAAGTGCTAGTAACAAAAATAAGATATGGCAGATCAAGAATGCTAGTAGGAGGAACTGCAATTTTTAGTTGGTCAGGGTAGTCCTCATGAGAAGTTACCATTTGAGGAAAAACTTGAAGGAAGTGAAAGAATGAGCTAAATAGATGAATAGGGGAAGAATTGCCCAGAGCAGCTAGGTCACTGGCCAGGAAGTGGGTCAGTGTGTGTATATTTGAGCTATAACAGAGATATGTCTCGCTATATTACAATTAGTAAAGGGGAACGTGAGGTCAGAGTAGGGGTGGAAGATACATATTGTAAAGGTGTTTGGCTTTTACTCTTAAGAGAAATAGGAAAATAGATGAATATATTGTGGGAAGTATTTAAACAATAGATATATGTATTTTCAAAACAGTATCTCCACTTCCTAAACCTATACTTCCCAGACATTGCTGCCATTTGGGGTCATATCTTTCTAAAGGTTTTTCTCCATGATTACATGCATAGGTGGGTACAAATAGAAATACACAATTTTGTTTCGTGAGGATATGTGTGTGTGTCTCTGTCTACATGTGTGCATTTTAACATAAAAAATAAGGTCACTCAGTTGTGTCTGACTCTTTGCGACCCCATGGAATATACAGTCCATGGAATTCTCCAGGCCAGAATACTGGAGTGGGTAGCCATTCCCTTCTCCACGGGATCTTCCCAACCCAGGGACTGAACCCAGGTCTCCTGCATTGCAGGCGGATTCTTTACCAGCTGAGCCACCAGGGAAGCCCAGTGAACTTATATTCACTGGGGAGGTAGGAGACAGGGGACCTCTGGGTCAGACACAGTTTCCCAGGGGGTGCAGTGGTAAAGAACCCACCTGCAATGCAGGAGACGCAGGACACGTGGATTCAATCCCTGGATCAGGAAGATCCCCTGGAGAAGGAAATGGCAACCCATTCCAGTATTCTTGCCTAGGAAAGCCCATGGAAAGAGGAGCCTGGCAGGCTGTAGTCCATGAGGTGACAAAGAGTTAGCCACAACCGAGTGAGCACACACACAGGACCAGATATCAGGTGTTTGTCAAGCAGAGTAAAATTCAAGCTTTGTTCTCACCCAGACACTTCAAGGACAAAGCTAGTGGCAAAAGCTGAGCTCTGCTAAAGTAAAGAGATAAGGTGCCCACTCCTGAGGTCAAGGAAGACTTCCCTGTCTACACATGTACAGGAAAGCTTCTTGGGGGTCTAAAAAGGGAGGGGTCCCCACCCCATAAGTGTGGACATGCATCCATAGGCCTCTGCAGTGGGATCTATCTTAGAAAAATATTGTGCTCCGCAAGGACTCTCTTGGAGAGGGTCCTAGGACCAATCAGATGTGAAGAGAGAAACAAGATGATTGGTTAAATATATACAAAGACCCGGAAGGACCGCCCTATATAAGGGATTTGCAGCACCTTCTTAACTGTGCTCCTCCTCGCTCAGGATGCCTGCACTCCTCTCCGGGTGTGTATCTCTGCCTAGTTTCTGACTTCCTGCACTCCTCATGAGAGAGGATGCCCGGACCCTTTCTCTCTGGATGTGTATCTCTGCCCTGCTTTTGACATAAATTAACAAACAGTTTTTCAGTGTGCTTTCCCATACATTGTGTTGTATCTCTAATAACAAACTTTGCACATGTTTTTACAGCTTTTGCCTTCTTGAAACAGTCTTGCTTTCAAATCAGGGAAAACCAAAGGGCCATTTTGCTTCTAGCCTCTAGCCCCTGGCAGTCTAATGGCTAGGATTCCTAGTTTTCATCCAGGTTACCCAGGTTCAATTCTTGGGCAGGGAACTAAGATCTCTCTTCAAGACCACTCACTGCTCTTCCTCCAAGATCAATATTCTTGTGTTAATTAGCATCTTGTTTTTTATAATTGACGTGTCTTGGAGACCTTTCTTTGTCATGATAGTACACATATTTCTATTTCACTCCTTTTTAACTATTACATAATAGTCTATTGTACACATATGCTACATTTTGTTTAACCATACCTTTATTGGTAAATGTGTGTGTGTGTGTGTGTGCTCAGTTGCTTGGTCATGTCTGACTCTTTGTGACCCCATGGTCTGTAGCCCACCAGGCTCCTCTGTCCATGGCATTTTCCCAGCAAAAATTCTGGAATATTTAAGTTCTAATTTGCCTCGTTGCTTCTTTCCTTTCCATGTTGAATTACTATTGTCTTAATATTACATTTAATAACATAAAATTACGTGTTGCATGAAACACAGGAGGAAACTTAAAAATTAAATTTGTGTTACCTTCTCTCAGAAAAGCAGTGTTTCTTAAATTAGAATCATTTAGACTTACCTTAATGGAAACAATGGCTTCATTTACTTCTTAGGCAAGGACTTATGTAATGTTTATTGTTCTGGAATAAATGGCAATTATGAGAGTTTGAGCCCAATTATTCTGAGCTTTGCCTCCCTGGTGGCTCAGGTGTTAAAGAATCCAACTACAATGCGGGAGACTAAGGTTCGATCTCTGGGTCGGGAAGATCCCCTGGAGAAGGGAATGGCAACCCACTCCAGTATCCTTGCGTAGGAAATCCCATGGACAGAGGAGCCTGGCAGGCTACAGTCCATGGGGTCGCAAAGAGTCAGACACAACTGAGTGACTAACACTTTGACATTTCGACTTGCTATGAGTTCACTTAATCACCTTAACTGAGTTGACCATGGGTCTTTATCAGTAGGGAGTAAGGATCCATTATCCACGATCTGCAATCCATTGACTGCCTGACCTGTGCTTAGGTATGCACCATAGAGAGGAAAATTAGCACTTGATTCCAAAGAGGACTTCTGGCAAGGTTGATTTAGTAATCAGCATTTCAGGTATCTCTTAATATTGTTATGTCAACTCTAAGGAATGCATTATTGTTACCGCAGGTTTATATTGAGAAGTCTTGGATTAAAAAAAAAAAAAAAACACGTCACGGCTGGTAAAGAATGGAGCCAGAAGCTCTTAGTATATGTCATATTTTGTCACTTGACATGCTTCATGTTTTCAGAATATGAAATACCTGTTTAATGCAGCCTTAACTTCCTATTATACTTCTGGGTTAGGAAAGAGAACATTAGAAGGATGGTGTGTTCCAAATAAAACCCCTCTCCAAATCCCTAGTGGGCTTTTGCAATGCAACCTAACATTGTCTGTGCTCGGTTTCTTTCACTTCCTTTCTGAATTAGTGTTATCTTCCTGCTTGCACTCTTTTGCTAGAAGGCAGAGCTTGTAAAAGGAGACCACATTATGTCAGACGTAGCAGAAGACAGGAAGTTTACACAGAAGAAAACTGTTTGCTCAAATTGCTTTAAATAGTCCTTATTAAAGTTGCAGTTAGTGTCAGAGATACTGTCGTCGGGATTCTATCGCACAAAAAGGATATCTCTGACACGTGAATTTTTCCTTTTCCCATCTCCTTGCCAGGAACGCCAGAAAAAGATCTCAGACTGGTTAGAAGCATTAGGTTGTCAGTTTGAATCCGAGTGATGGAGAAGGAACTGTGGTTAATAACCAGCTAACAATGGAGAAAAAAGGAAGTCAATTAGATATGAGAACTGGACATTTTCCCAAGACTAGCTTGTTTGGAAAGCCTCAGTCTTTCTGGTAGTTGCAGGGGGCTGATAAGGTTCCTCTCTGATACTTTCTCTTGTGCCTTGAAAGATGGCAGGAAGGGAAGCTCCTGGACTGTTAATAGATGCGGCTCTTGCTTGAAGTTTCTATGAGAAAGCCGACAAGAGTCGAAATCTTCTCTGTATCCCCACTGCCTCTCTACAGAGGTTTGGGCTGTTTTCCTTCCAACATCACAGATCATAACTGAGGTGAGTTGTCTGTTTTTGTTTTTCAAATGTTCGTACTGAGTGGAGAGTCTTGATTCTTTTTCGGTGTGTGCTTTAATGAGTGTGTCATTTTAAAATGGTACTTCTCAAACTTGAATGTGCATACGAACCTGAAGATCTTGTTTAAAAGCAGCAGAATTCAGTGGATCTAGGGTGGCTTGAGATTCTGCATTTCTGAGGAGTGCCCAGATGACCTCAGTGCTGCTGGCCCATGAAACAGAGTAATAACAGCTTAAAACCTTCTAGGTTTATTGCTCTGTAGGGCAAGCAGTTGGGAGATGTTGGCAGAATAAAGGTGTCTGGCTGAGCACATGATTTGTGTAGAGCGCCTGGAAGGAAAATGAGACACTGTCAGTGCCCAGATTGACTTGCTTTGATGGACTAGCTCAGAGTTTTGGGGGTTGTGTTAAATAGTTCCTAGATGTGGTAAGCCATGTCACCCCAAGTGAGATAGAATGTTGGTCTGCTCCTTAGATTGCATGGACCACTTTGAGCAGAGCCAGAAATATTTTTGCAGTTTGGGGAATAGTAGTCATATCATGCCTTAACTGGGGTAACTAGTGGTCACTTGAATATTTCAGCTTCGATTGAAAATTATGCATCTAGAAAAATAACTGATGTCTTCCTCCTCCCATTTGGAGGTTAAGGTTGTGAGGCATATGCATCTATGATATGATTTAAAGTCAATTTGAGTAAGGAATATAATTGATATGTTTTATCATCTTGTGAGAGTATTCCTCTTTAAATTGAATAGCTCCCTGCCCTAAATGGTACGTATTTATCTGAAAGTTGCTTTTAATCCAAAAGTGCCAAGCCAAGAAGGAAAAAAATAAATAATAGGAAGTGTGCCTTGCTGAGGGTAGAAAACAGTAGTGGGATAAAAACAGGGAAAGAAAGGAAAGTGATGGCCGTGGAAGTCAAGTTTGCGAAATGAATAAAAGAAACCCCAGCCTGAAAATAGGATTCTTTTTCCCACATGCATGGGAGTTTTTCTAGAGTGGTAGTTTGTGTCTTCCTCAGCTAGAGAAATGTGCTTAAGATAGAATAGGCAAATTAAAATTTGTGTTGTTTTAAAGTACATGCTGAAACTATTTGTCATTGAGTCAAGGATAGTCAGTGGAATCAAAGGTCAGTGGCATGAACAGACCTGGTGAGGCCCAGTATGAATCCATTTAAACCATCTCAGACAGAGGGGAATTGCTTCTGTTTGAAATAAGCTTCAGATAACTGTCCTTTCTATTATGGAGTATAACAGAGGAATTACATACAAGTTTAACAACCTATATGGCTACTGTTCTGACCAATCAGAACAGTAGCTACTGTAAACAGCCCATATAATGGCAAACCACTTGTAGGCAGTAAGAAGTACATGGGGTTGAACATCAGCCTAAGCTAGGTTTTCATGAACTTTTATTGGGGGGAGAAATTGTAAAGCTACATATGAGTTCAGAGACATATAACCTATAACATATTCAGAGTTCAGAGACAGCATCTGTCTAGCATCTGTCAGCACGTTAGCCCTGTTCTCTCCAGTGAGGCCACTTCCCTGTCTTTCCAAGCCCAGAGCAACCTTTCATTCTGGCTGTGTATCTCCTGCAACCTTCACTAAAGAAAGTAGGGTTCTCTTAAGTCATTGTAGGTGACTCAAAAGTCCTATCCATTCCCTGAGTAGAGGGAAAATGCCTATACTCTTTTGTAAAGAGATACTGCAGAAAATGAAATGATCACCATGCTATCCTTCCATACAAAGCATCGTCACATACTTTACCTTGCTTGATTTTTCACAACTATCATGGGGATATGTCATGTCAAGGGGATTTTTGTTTTTACCTATAATGGAGGAAAATGAAGTTCTTGTTAAGCGATTTGTGAGAAGGCACACAGCCAGTTAGTGGGTGTATTGAAATTAAACTCGCTTGTTTGCTCTAAGTTCAGGTTTATCCTGTACTTTTCTTCATCTTCCCAAGCATCCCCTCAAGACCTATGACAGCCCTTATTGTTCTCTACTAGAGTTCATTGGCTTTCCCTGTAAAAATTTGAAACCTTTGTGCCTTAAAAAGAATCCTTTTTCTACTTGTTTTGTCAAAATTTTTAGTGTGTTTGTCACAACCTTTATATCCATTAAAACCTTTAGTTCCCAGGGGTAAACATTTTAGAGGAGGGCTTCTAAACTTTATTTTGACTGAAAATTACCTGGGGAGTTTGCTAAAACACAGATTTCTGGGTCCTAACTTGAGAGAGCTGATTCAGTAGATCTAGGACTAGGCCTAGAATTCACATGCCTAAAAGCTGCCAGGTGATTTTAATGCTACCAACCAGAGAGCATGCTTTGAGACTACAGGCATAGCTTCAGTCAGTATCTTGAAATAACACATTTCTGGTTTAGATTCCACATATGTGATATCATATGGTGTTTGTCTTTCTCTTTCTGACTTATTTCACTTAGTGTAATAATCTCTAGGCTCATCTGTGTAGCTGCAGATGACATTATTTCATTCTTTTTTATGGTTGAGTAGTAGTCTATGGTATATGTGCACCACATCTTCTTTATGTCTTCATCTGGACATTTAGGTTGTTTCCATGTCTTGGCTATTGTGAATAGTGCTGCTAGGGGTGCATGTTTCTTTTTAGATTATAGTTTTGTCTGAATATATGCCTAAGAGTGTCCGACTCTTTGTGACCCCATGAACTGTAGCCCACCAGATCCTCTGTCTGTGGGATTTCCCAGACAAGAATACTGGAGTGGGTTACCATTTTCTTCTCCAGCAGATCTTCCTGACCCAGGGATCAGACTCTCACCTCTTACATCTCTTGCATTGGCAGGAAGGTTCTTTCCCACTAGCGCCACCTGGGAAGCTCCAATGGTGGGGGGTGTAAAAAAAAAACTCAGATGATCAAGAGGATATATTAGTAAATGTCACGAAGCCTCCTTCTCCAGGTATCCCATCAATGGGTCCATATACAAAGTAGCCATGGCAGCATAGAAGAAAGTGTGAGCTAATAATAAAGTTTTCACTTCCCTAAGAGGCTGCTGTTCTTGTTTTTCAGTTGCTAAGCTGTGTCTGACTCTTGGTGACCCCATGGACTGTAGCCCACCAGGCTCCTCTGTCCATGGGATTTTCCAGGCAAGAATACTGGAGTGGGTAGCCATTCCCTTCTCCAGGGATCTTCCCAACCTAGGGATCAAACCCAGTTCTTCCACATTGCAGGCAGATTCTTTCCTGGCTGAGCCACCAGGGAAACCCACAGCATTGGGTACATGCCTTAAACCAGCAGCCAGTAATACAGAGCCAGAACGTGTGGCTGTGGGGAACACTGAGAGAAATAATTCCTCCATCCACACTGGCTGCCTAGGTGCTTCTCTCACATGCTAGACATACTCCTGCCTCCATTTCCTTTGCCTAAATGTTTTCCTCTGGTCTATTTAAAATTGCAAAACCTTCCTTTGCCTTCTAGACTACCACTTCCTTCACCATGTGCCTCTCTCCAGGACTTCTCACCTCTAACATACTAGACTATCTAGATTGAGTTACTGTTTATTATCTGTCTTCTTCCAAGACCAGGGTTCTGTTTCATTCACTGTTCTATCCTCAATATCTAACATTGTGCCTGAAACATGCCTTGTTGGTGTTTAGTCGCTAAGTCGTATCCGACTCTTTTGTGACTCCGTGGACTATAGCCTGCCAGGCTCCTCTGTCCATGGGATTTTGCAGGCAAGAATACTGGAGTTGACTACCAATTCCTTCTCTAGGGGATCTTTCTGACCAGGGATCGAACCCATGTCTCCTGCATTGGCAGGCAAATTCTTACCACTGAGCCAACTGGGAAGCCTGTGCCTGAAACATAGTAGGTAGACCAACTACATAAATACCATTAACGTTCTTGGAGAAGAGCAAACAAATGTCTCTAGTGTCTCTAGAGAAGTTCAAGGTAGGCGGAGATCAGCATGCTGGGAAAATCACCTATGTGTATACTGAATTCACTGAGAGGTAAGATAGAAGTAGTGTTTGTTAGAGAGAGCAGTAGTGTCTCAGTTACTGATAAATGGGAAAAGAGGTCACAGAGTCCAAAGATAGCAGCAGCCATGGAAAGTAGCCAGTGATGAAGTCTGGTGACCTGAAACTCAAAGCTGAGATTTGGGAGAAGTGAGTAGATGATCCACTCTGGGATGTTCACATTTTGCAGTGATTTCTTCTCTCAAAATAAACAAGATCAGAATGTGAAATTCTCCATCGTAACCTCAAGGAAAGCACTTTTGCTTCTATAATGACTTTTTATGCTTTAATCACAAGAGGGCACCAGAGTCTAGCAAAAGATCACTTTTTTTCTTCATCTAAAGCTACGTGCATGCTCTGTTGTTCAGTCGTGTCAGACACTTTGCAACCCCATGGACTGTAGCCTGCCAGGCTCCTGTCCATGGGGATTCTTCAGGCAAGAATACTGGAGTGGGCTGCCATTTCCTACTCAGGGGATCTTCCTGATCTAGGGATAGAACCTGCATCTCCTGTGTCTCCTGCATTGGCAAGTGGATTCTTTACCACTGAGCCACCTGGGAATACCCTATCTAAAGCTTTTTGTTGTTCTGTTGCTAAATCCGACTGCAACCCCATGGACTGCAGTAGGGCAGGCTTCTCCAACCTTCACTATGTTCCAGAGTTTGCTTGAATTCATGTCCATTGAGTTGGTGATGCTAACTATCTCAACCTCTCGTAGCCTTCTGCTTTTGCCTTCAGTCTTTCCCAGCATCGGGGTCTTTTTTTTTTAAATGAAGTTGGCTCTTCACATTAGGTGGCCTTTAATGGAGCTTTAGTTTCAGCATCAGTCCTTCCAATGACTATTCATTGAAGAAGGGGTGCAATTGATAATTACTTGGAGCCATATGTGTAAACAGGGACTTTTCCTGTGCAAACTGGGACATAAGCCCTGTACAATATGAGCATGGCCAATTTAATTATGGGATAGCTCTACACTAAGGGCTTTTATTCTCAAAATCACTACAAATGCTTATGACACACTAATAGATTAGAAAGAAAAGTGACCAAACTTGCTTTTATCTTGAAGCAAAGATCAAGAAAGGCTTTCCCCTGTACCCTACTTCCCTAATTATCTTTATTGCCTATCCTATTTTTCTCCTTAGTGTGATCTTAGTTTGATTATACCCTCAAGTAAGAGAAATTGTTTTATCCAAAATTATCTCGATTATTTGAAAGTGGTCTAAAGTGTTCTCTAAATTCTCACAGTTCTTTTCTGCATATCTCTTATCTTCTATACTATATATTAATTATTTATATACTTGTTTTATTCTTTTGAACATGACTCACATGCTGAGGATATGAAAAAATAGGTTTTGAAAATGGCTCTTTTTTTTTCCTTCCAGTTTTATTGAGATACAATTGATATAACTTAGCACTGTGTAAGTTTGAAGTATACAGCATAATGATTTGGTTGTACATCATGAAGTGATTATCACAATAAGTTTAGTCAGTATCCATCATCTCACTTATGTAGAAAATTATAAGAGTCCTGTTATTAGCATAAATTCAAAGTATGGTTGAAAGGAGATTGTGGTGAATAACAAAAGAAGCTCCTATGAGTCTTATCACTGAATAAATTACAAGAGTTCTAGGGGACTTCCCTGGTGGTGGTCCAGTGGTTAAGACTCAATACTTTGAATGCAGAGGACACTTGTCAGGGAATTAAGATCCCATGCACCATGCAGTATAGCCAAAAACTTAAAAAAGTAAAGAGTTTTAGAAGCTGTGTCGGGAACTAAGGGCAAAGACCAAATATGTATTTCTTACTGTATTTTTTTATGTCACTCTTGAAAACATACTATCAGCTTATACTAGCTAGCCACCAGAGAATTTGAGGATGAGGGTAGTTGCCTGAGAAACCAACCATGGGATTACAGGGTTGAACTTTCAGTCTCAACCTCCAGGAGGATAGAAGGCTGAAAGTTGGGTTAATCAGTAACTGTTGACAATTGATTTAATCGATCATGCCTACGTAACGGAACTTCCCTAAAACCCCCTAATTTAAGGGAGAGTTCGGAGAGTTTCTGGATTGGTGTACACATCAAGGTGCTGAGACATGGGGGTGCAGCCAGAGACTGCATGAAACTCTACGCTGCTTCTTCTGTCTTGGCCCTATGGATCTCTTCTATTTGGCTGTTCCTGAGTTGTATCCTTTATAATACACCAGTAAGTAAACTGTTTTCCCAATTTCTATGAGTTATTCTAACAAATTATCACACTTGAGGAGGGGATGGTGGGAACACCTGATTTGTAGTGGAAACCTGGGACTTGCAACTGGTGAACTGGAGCAGTTTTGTAGGACTGATTCTTACTCTGTGTTCAGTTCAGTTCAGTTCAGTTCAGTTCAGTTGCTCAGTCGTGTCCGACTCTTTGCGACCCCATGGACTGCAGCACGCCAGGCCTCCTTGTCCATCACCAGCTCCTGGAGTTTGCTCAGACTCATGTCCATTGAGTCAGTGATGCCATCCAACCACTCATCCTCTGTTGTCCCCTTCTCCTCCCACCTTCAATCTTTTCCAGCATCAGGGTCTTTTCCAATGAGTCAGTTCTTTGCATCAGGTGGCCAAAGTATTGCAGTTTCAGCTTTAACATCAGTCCTTCCAATGAATATTCAGGACTGATCTCCTTTAGGATGGACTGGTTTGATCTCCTTGCAGTCCAAGGGACTCTCAGGAGTCTCCTCCAACACCACAGTTCAAAAGCATCAATTCGTCAGCGCTCAGCTTTCTTTACAGTCCAACTCTCACATCTATACATGACTACTGGAAAAACCAAAGCTTTGATGAGACAGACCTTTGTTGGCAAAGAATTTTGAGCATTGCTTTGCTAGCGTTAAGATGAGTGCAATTGTGTGGTAGTTTGAGCATTATTTGGCATTGCCTTTTTTGGGGATTGGAATGAAAACTGACCTTTTCCAGTCCTGTGGCCACTGCTGAGTTTTCCAAATTTGCTGGCATATTGAGTGCAGCACTTTCATGGCATCATCTTCCAGGATTTGAAATAGCTCAACTGGAATTCCATCACCTCCACTAGCTTTGTTCATAGTGATGCTTTCTAAGGCCCACTTGACTTCACATTCCAAGATGTCTGGCTCTAGGTGAGTGATCACACCATCGTGATTCTCTGGGTCGTGAAGATCTTTTTTGTACAGTTCTTCTGTGTATTCTTACCACCTCTTCTTAATATCTTCTGCTTCTGTTAGGTCCATACCATTTCTGTCCTTTATTGAGCCCATCTTTGCATGAAATGTTCCCTTGGTATCTTTGATTTTCCTGAAGAGATCTCTAGTCTTTCCCATTCTATTGTTTTCCTCGATTTCTTTGCATTGATTGCTTAGGAAGGCTTTCTTATCTCTCCTTGCTACTCTTTGGAACTCTGCGATCAGATGAATATATCTTTCGTTTTCTCCTTTTCCTTTCACTTCTCTTCTTTTCACAGCTATTTGTAAGGCCTTGTCAGACTACCATTTTGCCTTTTTGCATTTGTTTTTCTTGGGGATGGTCTTGATCACTGCCTCCTGTACAATGTCACAAACTCTGTCCATAGTTCTTCAGTTCTCCGTGTCCCTCTCTCTACCAGATCTAATCCCTTGAATCTGTTCATCATCTCCAGTGTATGTACATAAGGGATTTGATTTAGGTCATACCTGAATGGCCCAGTGGTTTTCCCTACTTTCTTCAATTTAAGTCTGAATTTTGCAATAAGTAATTCATGATCTGAGCCACAGTCAGCTCCTGGTTTTGTTTTTGCTCATTGTATAGAGGTTCTCCATCTTCAGCTGCAAAGAATATAATCAGTCTGATTTTGGTATTGACCGTCTGGTGATTTCCATGTGTAGAGTCATCTCTTATGTTCTTGGAAGAGGGTGTTTACCATGACAAGTGCATTCTCTTGGGATTATTCATTCAAAATTGCACACAATATGGCCTCCATTTCAGGTATGCAGGGCTGGTTCAACATTTGAACTACATTTTTGTAATCTGTCACATTGACAGGCCACAGGAAAAAAAATACGTGATCATATCAAAAGATGATTTAAAAAATTGCTAAAATGCAGTATGGATTCATGATTAAGGACTCTTATCAAACCAGGAATAGAGGAGGACTCCCTCAACTTGGTAAAGAAATCTACAAAAAGCCTACAGTCAACTTCATACTTCTGGTAAGAAAAGAGCTTTCTCACTAAGATCAGGAGCAAGGCAAGGATGATCTCTCTCACACTTTCAAGATCACACTGGAAGTCCTAGCGATGCAATAAGACAAGAAGTCATGGCATTTAGGAAGGGATAAAATAGTTTGGGGTTGCAAATCACATAATTGTCTATGTAGAAAATCCAAACAAATAAATAATAGCGACAACAACAACACAACAAAAACTCCTAGAGCTAGTAAATGATATAGCAAGGTTGCAGGACAATTAATATACAAAAGTCAACCACTTCGTATATACTAGCAGTGAACATTAAAGACGTAGTACCATTTACGTTAGATCCCCAAAAGTGAAATTGTTGTTGTGTTACTCTCAAAGTCATGGCCAACTCTTGGAACCCTTGGACGTTAGCCCTCCAGGCTCCTCTGTCCATGGGAGTTCCCAGGCAAGGATATTGAAGTAGGTTGCCATTTCCTTCTCCAGGGCATATTCCTGACCCAGGGTTTGAACCCACGTCTCTCGCACCTCCTGCACTGGCAGGCAGACTCTTTATCATGGCACCACTTGGGAATCTTTATAGATTACTAAGAAATACTTTGTTCTGGGGCCAGAAAGCCCTAAAGCAGCAGCTGGACCAAAAGTATTTCTGTTCCTGAAAAGAGAATATAACTGAATAAAGATAATTACATATTTCCTTAATCACTTTGCAGAGCTTCTATTTTTCTGTCATTTTCTTCTCTTCAAGTAGGAAAGGATTGTTTGTTTCTGAAAGGCCCAACATACTCTACCTAGAAAGAATTCAAGCAAGCCAGCCCCCTGCTGCAAGAATAACAGGTATTTGATTATATTTCTCAGTGTACCATTTGGGTACAAAGGATGAGTTTGCTATAGATGGTCAGTAATCAGCAGTGTGAGCATGAAGTTGTTCAGCCACAGTTGCCACATGTATCATGCGTCTGCAGTAGTTTTGTACATCTTCAGTACCTTTTAGGTTCTGGATCTGTTGGCCTCTTTGGCAGAACAAGAAAGTGACATTTTATTGTATTTGTTCTGCTGCCTACAAATAAAGGGGGCGATTGACAGTGTTTTGAAGGAATAGAGGACTTTGTTTGCTTTTGATGAAAAACTTTTTATTCTCTCCATAATAGAATGAATAATTGCATGGTTTTAGAGGATTAGGATGCTGATAGGAATATTTGATTTCATAATTTTAAAAGTAGTTGGTGCTATATGGAAATAAGCTTGAAATCCAGATCTTAAGCTGCTATAAAATTTGTCAGTTAAATACAGAATATGTTTGTGATTCCATGGAACAGGAAGGCCAGGCTGGCCTAAACAGTGCTACTCAGCTTCTTAAGAGTGCTGCCAGTTCTTTGTTTTGGCTTTGTTTTCTTAAAGGCGCTTCCTCTTCTTCACCCTTTCCTGAAGCACGTCTACCAGTTGGGACACATTAGGAAATGGCCCCCAAATCTATTTCCTTCAACTTGCACTGGCAGAGAACCAGACAGCCTGTCCTCTTTGCTGAAACACAATCACCAAAGTTGTTTGTGTCTTGGGCTCTTTTCTACAAAGTCTTGAAAAATCTTCCCGAGACCTCAGCAGATTGCAATATACCAGTTTATCGCTGTGTGCATTATCCCTCTAGATATGAGTTGCTTGACTCTCTCTGAGCTTTGTTTGGTAAAACCAAGATTCTAATATTAAAATACATAAACATTAAACCTTTGGGGCATGCATTCCAATTACATTTTGAGTTGCAAATGTTCTTTTCTCTCTTGGAAAAGTAGGGGTCTAAACTTTTCTTTTCACACTACCTTCTGATATACATGCTAATTCCAACTCATTTGGTGTAAAAAGAAAATATGAAAATATAAACAATGCACGGATACATACTTCATTCTGAAAATTTACTCTCCTCCTTCACTTTCACAAACATACTCTTATCTTTCCTTTGGATGTGATAATCTATCCCATCACTTCTTCCTTTACAATGCTTAAGAAATATGACTTAGTTTAGCCCTTTATTACTTTATTTTTGGACTGTTTTCTAGCTACTGTATTCTCTGCCAACAATGCTCACTCCTTTAATCCAACCTAAACCCTCCTACACCTTATCCCTAGTATAATCTTTATTCCAGAGCCACCAAACTATTTCACCTATCATTACTGTTGTAAAACCATTCATTGTTCTCCCTATGGAAAGAATCAAGTCCAAATTTCTGAGCCTGAGAAACATAGCATCACAACCTGGGGCTTAGAGGCTGTTCCCCACTCTTCTTTTTATTTTTTTTTTTAATTTTTATTTTTTTTAGTTTTTTTTTAAATTTTATTTTATTTTTAAACTTTACATAATTGTATTAGTTTTGCCAAATATCAAAATGAATCCGCCACAGGTATACATGTGTTCCCCATCCTGAACCCTCCTCCCTCCTCCCTCCCCATACCATCCCTCTGGGTCGTCCCAGTGCACCAGCCCCAAGCATCCAGTATCGTGCATTGAACCTGGACTGGCAACTCATTTCATACATGATATTTTACATGTTTCAATGCCATTCTCCCAAATCTTCCCACCCTCTCCCTCTCTCTCAGAGTCCATAAGACTGTTCTATACATCAGTGTCTCTTTTGCTGTCTCGTACACAGGGTTATTGTTACCATCTTTCTAAATCCCACTCTTCTTTTTAAAAAATATTTATTTATTTGGCTGCGAGAGGTCTTAATTGTGGCATGTGGCTTTCAGTTCCTTGACCAGGGATGGAACTCGAGCCACTTGCCTTGGGAGCATGGAGTCTTAGCCACTGGACCACCAGAGAAGTCCTTCCCTCTTTTCTTTTTTAAAGATCTGGGCTGCAATGTGAGAGAGTTAACATGCATCTCACTATCATCTCTGTTATTTTCTTATCATCTCACTTTCATCTTTTGGCATACTCTTACTTCTCAGACCTTTCCCCATTCTTACATCTTCAAATCTAATGTATTTTTCAAGGCCAAGATTTTTTAAGACCAGCTGCCTCCGTGAAGCTTTTCTGACCCCTGTAGCCTGCAGCTATCTCTTGCTTTGAGATCTTAATGCTTAATCTCACTTCCATTAATTTGGCAACTTATCACTTACTTTCTCTTGTATGTCTTCAGAAGCACTGTCTCATATTATCACTTCACTTTGGGATGCCTTTATCTTGTCCCCTCAAGTAAATCATTAGCTCCTTCATTCATTTATTAGTATTTACTGTGTTTACTGCTGTGCTGTGCTTAGTCACTCAGTCATGTCTGACTCTTTGCAACCCCATGGACTCTAGCAGTGTCAGGCATGATGCTCTAGTGGACACTCCTGCTGCACTCTTCATCACCCAATGGGGAAATCTGTCAAAGGTTTTAAAGTATATTAAAAGAATAATTTTTATTAACTTATCCTGGGTCTTTAACACCATGGAGTTACCAGCTATTACATGAGTCCAGTTGGACTCCCTACCTACTGGTGCTTTTATAAAAGTTGTATTTTAATATCACCATTAGAAGCAGATTCTGTAAGTGAGGTGGTGTAATGTGGTTAACTAGTAAGTGGTATAAAGACTGGATCCTAGGCTCCTTTTTAACCAAAATCTAAGTGACATGAAACTGTGGTTGATTTGAACAAATGCCCTTCTTCCACTGAGACCAGGATAAGCAGCCTGCTATGGGCTGATGAGATATACTAAATATGAACTATTTTGATCCCCTCAAGGGACTTTTGGGGGGGTGGTGGCACTGAAAGGCCTCTTCAAAAGTTTACTTGAGTTTTAGAAATTAATATTTGGTGATCAAAGTTGTAAATTCAAACCTCTAGTTTTCCTTAAGTCTACAAATTCAATTTACCAATGCTATTGCTCTATTTATAAGTCTAGCATCTAGCAGATTTTATTATTTACTTCTAATAGATCTTTCAATGGTGTTTGGCCTAATTTATAAACTTAGTTAATTTAACACTTCCAAATACTTTGTATGTGGAGGAAAAATATTCAATTTCCCTGGTGTGTTGGGAGACCCCTAGACTACCGTCACCTTCAGATTCACTGGAAGGATTTACAGAACTCAATGTATAGGTCTCCTCATAGCTAAGATTTATTACAGGAACATAGTAAAGATACACAGGTAGTAAGGGAAAGACAAAGGCAGAGTCTGGAGGACGCCATCTATAAGCTCTCTTATGCTTTTCTGCTCTCATAAGGGGTCACACAGTACATGCTGTTCCCCCAGCAGTAGAAACTCTGCAACATGTGTGCAGTATTTTTTAAATGTTAATTTTATTTTGGAGTATAGTTGATTTACAATGTTTCGTTAGTTTTATGTGTGTGGCAAAATGATTCAGTTATTCATATACATATAATCCATTCATTTTAAGATTTTTTTTCCCAGGTAGGTTATTTCAGAGTATTGAGTAGAGTTCCCCATGCTGTGCAGTAGGTCCTTGTTCTGGTGTGCAGTATTTTGGCCTGGGGAAACCACTAGGGAAAAACTAGAGCCCAAGGTTTTTCTTGGGAGCTGAGTATGTAGGCATTCATGCTCTGTCTAGCATGCACCAGAATTCCAGACTCCCAGAAGGTGAGCAGGCATTCTGCATAAACTGTATTGCTTCACAAACAGTTTAGGCAAAGTGAACCATCCTTCTCAGTTAGCTGTTGCATGGGAATACTTGGTGACTTAACTTCCAAATCCCAACCAAGGGCCAATCTTGAGAGCAGGCCTTTCTAAGGATAGCAGACTCAGACCTGCTGTGTTACTTCTATTTTCTAATTTAACAAACTAAGTTTTCCCAATTGCTCAAATAATGCATATGAAGCAAATAATTGAAATTATAAATACGATAAACTGTAGTTCTTTTAAATATCCTATTATTTTCTACAAACTTAGTAGGATTTCAACTTTAAATCAAAAGCCTAAATCACTTATTTAATTACATACTTGAAATTGGACAGACAAGATTTATCTTATACTCTAATGGGTCAAATTCTATTAAATAATGTAAATATATAAAATTTCTTTTTTTATGTATAAACAAGACATAAAAATTCTGTAATATCAAAGTATTAACATAGATCTGATTATCTTAAACATTTCTATAATTACTCCCAATCCTTCCTAGAATGAAAGATGCTTTAACACTAAGGAAACTATATCACTCTTAACACTAAGCTAGTAAGGTAGCCTGACCTGGAACTGGAGATTTCTGCAGAGGTTGACTTCTTGCCCTGACCATGAATCATAGGTGATTCGGTAACTTTAAAATGAGTTATTATCATGTCCTTGCATTTAGGTTATATATTAGCTAATTCTTCTGATTGCTAACTGAAGTCTACAGTTTACCCTAGGTTAAGCATTGACTGGAAAAGGCTTTAAAAAAAAAAAAAATTGTGGGAGAGAGAGACCTTAATGTAATTGTTCTTTTGGTCTAAATTTAAAGCTTTTTGAACTTAATGGAATTCTTCATTCTTTAATATTGTTGCTATCTTTTAAGACAACACTTTTTTAGAATATTTATTAGAATACTGAGTCAATTCCTAGGCAGGTTGATAAGAAATCCAGGGTCCTCGAGGAGGAGAAAAGGGTCTGGAACTCTCAAGGAGAAAAAGGTAAATTTTTTTTCTATATGTCTTAGTCAATATAACAATGTATCTTGCTCAAAAGACATATTTCTCCTTAACAAGAACCTTCTGACTAATCTTGTCATCTTAAAATGTATATTATGGGAGTGGGTCTGGTAAGATCTTTCTATTGTTCGTTCTAATCCTGTCATCTTAAAATGTAAATTGTGGGAGTGGGTCTAGTAAGATCTTTACAACCTTGAAACATTCTTTTGATTTATTGAAAAAGTATATAACTCCCTTTTCTAAGATTAGCAAGTGGGGCACTCTCCATCACCCTTCTGATGTCTGTGTCAGAAGCTTTCTCTGTCCCTTTTTCACTTTAATAAAACTCTGCTACACAATGCTGTTGAGTGATCAAGCCCGGTCCCTGGTCCCAAAGCTAAATCATCTTCGGAGATCGTGAATCCATCATCGTTCACCATGAGCTATCAATACTGGATATGTATTATGGTTTTACCTATGTAGTCACAACTTTCAAAGTAATTTTTCCCCTAATTTTTTAATATATTAAAAAAAAAAAAAGCAGTTGTAGGTTCACAGCAAAATTGAATGGAAGATAGACAGATTTTCCGTATATCCTCTGCTCACTACCCCAAACGTACTCTCCTCCATTATCAATATCGCCCACCAGAGTGGTTCATTTGTTCCAATCAGTGAAGCTACACGGACTCATCATCTCCCCAAGTCCATTGTTTACATTAGGGTTTCCTCTTGGTGGTGTGCATTTTGTGTGTCCATGGACTCTGACAAATGCAGCCATCACTGTAGGGTCACACAGAAAGGTTGCCCTGCCCTAAAAATCCTCTGTGCTCCACATTCTTCCCTGTCTCACTGCACCTAGCAACCACTGACTTTTTACTGTCTGCATACTTTTACCTTTCCCTGAGTGTCATGTAGTTGGAATCATACAGTATGTAGCCTTTACATAGTGGCTTCTTTGACTTAGTAATATGCATTGAAGTTTCCTCCTTGTCTTTTCATGGTTTGATAGCTCCTTTCTTTTTGACACTGAATAATATTTCATTGTCCGGTTGTACCAAAGTTTATTTATCCATTAATCAATTGAAGGATATCTTGGTTGCTTCCAGGTTTTGACAATTAATAACTACAGCTGCTCTAATCATCTGTGTTCGAGTTTTGGTCAGGACTTAACTTTTCAGCTCATTTGGGTAAATACTGAGGAATGTGATTGCTAGATCTGGTGGTAAGGGTATGTTTAATTTTATAAGAAACTGTGACAGTCTTCCAAAGTGGCTGTATCAATGTGAATTTCCACCAGCAATGAATGAAAGTTCCTGTACAACATTTGATATTGTTTTAGAGTTTGACTTTTTTTTTTTTTTTTGGCCACCTGATATGAGCAGGATCTTAGTTCCCTGACCAGGGATTGAAACCAGTCCCTGGCAGTGAAAGAGCTGAGTTCCAACCACTGGACTGCTAGAGAACGTGCTGGAGTTTGGCCTTTTTAATAGGTGTGTAACACTATCTCATTCTTGTTTTAATTTGCACTTCCATAATGACATGATGTGGAACATCTCTTCATATGCTTATTTGCTGCTGTGTATATATCTTCTTTGGTGAGGTGTTTGGTCCATTTTTTAATGTGGTTTGTTCTCTTTGTTGTTGTTGTTGTTTTGTTTTGTTGTTGTTTTGTTTTTTGTTGTTGTTTTGTTGTTGTTGCTAAGTCATCTCTGACTCTTTTGCAACTCCATGGACTATAGCCTGCCAGGCTCCTCTGTCCATGGGATGTCCCAGGCAAGAATACTGGAGTGGGTTGCTATGACCTTCTTCAGGGAATCTTCCTGACTCAGGGATCAAACCTGCATCTCCTGCATTACAAGTTTGTTCTCTTAGTATTGAGTTTTAAGAGTTCTTTAGTAAGATGCTCTTTTCCTATGGCCTCTTTCAAGATTTTTTTCTTTGTCTTTGATTTTCTGCAGTTTGAATATGACATGTCCAGGTGTAGTTTACTTGACATTTATTCTCTCTGGTGTTCTCTGAGCTTCTTGTGGTTTGTGATGTTATGGACTGAATGTTTGTATCTCCCCAAAATTCATATGTTGAAATCCTAACCCATTTGTGATGGTATTAAAAGGTGGAGATTTTGAGAAGTAATTAGGTCATGAGGATGGAGCCTTCATGAACAGGATTAGTACTTTTATAAAAAGAACCATAAGCACTTGCTGTCACTGTCTTTACTGTCTGCCATGGGAGAATACAGCAAGAAATTGTCCACCTACAAATCAGGACACCAGGTCTCATTGAAACAGAATCTGCCAGTACCTTGATCTTGTAGTTCTCAGAACTGTGAAAAATAAATTTTGTTTAAGTCATCCAGTCTGTAGTATCTTGTTATGGCAGCCCAGGCTGACTAAGACATGTGGTTTGGTTTCTGATTTTAATAGGGAGAAATTCTAAGTCTTTATTGCTTCAAATATTGCTTCTTTTCCTTTCCCTCTTCTTTTGATATTCCCATTATGTGTATGTTACTATCTTTATAGTTCTGCTACAGTTCTTGGATATTCTAGACCCTTAATTTTTTCAGTCTTTTCTCTTTGCTTTAGTTTCTGTTGACAGAGCCTCGGGCTCAGAGATTTTTCTTCAGTTGTGTCAGTCTACTAATAAACCCATGAGAGGCACTCTATTTCTATTAGAGTGTTTTTGTTTTCTAACACTTCTTTTTGACTCTTAGAATTTCTGTCTTTGTTTATATTGCACATTGGTTCTTGCATTTTATCTACTTTTTTTCCATTAGGGTCCTTAGCATATTAATCATAGTTGTTTTAAATTCATGGTCTAATAATTCCAACATCCCTGCCTTATCTGAGTCTGGTTTTGATGCCTTCTCTGTCTCTTAAACTTTTTTTTTTTTGCCTTTTCGTATGCCTTGAAATTTTTTGCTGAAAGCCAGGCATTTACTGGGTAAGAGAAACTCTGATAAATAGGTCTTAAGTGATGTGGTGGTAAGATAATGGAGAGGAGAAGCTTTCTGTAGTCCTGTGGTTAGGTCTCAGTTGTTTAGTGAACCTGTACCCTGGGCTATGAACTTTGTAAGTACTTCTCAGTTTCTCTCCACGCCCCCAAACATAGATAAGACACGATGGCTGGAGACTGCTAGATGGGGTTGCTGCTGCTGCTGCTGCTAAGTGGCTTCAGTCGTGTCCGACTCTGTGCGACCCCATAGACGGCAGCCCACCTGGCTCCACCGTCCCTGGGATTCTCCAGGCAAGAACACTGGAGTGGGTTGCCATTTCCTTCTCCAATGCATGAAAGTGAAAAGTGAAAGTGAAGTCACTCAGTCGTGTCCGACCTCCACGACCCCATGGACTACAGCCTACCAGGCTCCTCCGTCCATGGGATTTTCCAGGCAAGAGTACTGGAATGGGGTGCCCGATGGGGTTAGGTAGTTCCTTTTCCCCAGAGCAGTTAGACTCTGGTGAAATAATTTCTGTTGAGGGCAAGCTTTGTTAAAAACTGAATGCTCTGGTGTATTTCAAAATGGTTACTTTTCCTGCAGGAAGCCCAAGGGGCTTTTTCTCTGATCTTTTCTTTGGGAACCTGGGGGAACTCCAGGAGGTAAAACTCACAAGAGAGGGAACCCTTTGGAATTTTTAACTCACAGACTTAGCCACTCTGAGTCTCTGACAATTCATCAATTATGTCCAGGTTCTCCTACCCTAGCACTGCTTCTCACAGAGGTTTTGTTTGTGGATTTCTACTCTAAGTTGTGTTTTTCTCTATCCTTCCAATCGTAGGGGAAACTTTGCCCCATGTGCTCACTTCTCTGACAGATCTAAGAAAAATTACTGATTTTTAAAATTTGTTGTTAGGAAAGAGTGATGTCTTCCAAGGTCTTTATGGATCTGACTGAAAATTGGGAGTCTGCTTGAATGGTTTTAAATGCCAATTTCTGTCCTCAACAGTGATGGCAAACACATTTTTTTTGGATGTGTTTCTATGTCTGAATTGGTTACCAAATGATTAATTGATGCTCAAGCAGCAATAATTAGTACTTGGTAGTATTGGGGAAGGGGAAATTTCTTGAGTTCTTTTGACTGGTCTAATAACTGAATTGACACAAGACAGATTAACAAGAGAATAAAACGATTTAATTTGTATGCATGAAGGTCTCTAGAAATGGGGCCGCCTGAAGCAACTGAAGCAGGCTGTTGATATATAAAGACCAAGAAATAACTATTTGCAAAGATTTAACAAAACAATTGGGTTTATGCATGGGGTATCAGATTAATGAAGAAATAACAAAGTTTACACAGCTTTCTTAGCCTCAAATTCCCCAACTCTCTTGACAAGACTGCTTTCTATTCTCCTGGTATAAGGAGGGAACGTTCATGGAGGAGATTCATTTCCCACTGAAGGGAGAAAGAGGAGGGTCTGAGGTTTTTTAAAATATTTTTTCCCGCCAGTTGTTTTTCATGGAACTTTAATTCAGTGTAATCATCATGCCATTGAGGCATATTCTGTGGTAGCCTGTCCTGGACCCCAATACTAAACTGTACTGAGATAAGAACAACTTAGTTAAGATGCTGGCTTTACTTTGCAGGCTCAGAAATTGGGTCTTTTCACTGTGTACTTATGCTAGGTTGGAACTCATAGTTGCTGATTCATGACAGTTAAACTCAAGAAGCTGAGGTGATCAGCTTGAATCAGAATGATAATTAATTGATTCTCTTAAGGGACATTCCTTCCTATGACAGAAGTACTCAGGTCACCTATACGGTCACTTCTGGGTATGAGAGTAAAGATAAGTGTATACGCTTGAGAGATGTTTCATCCAAGTAATGGAAAATGCTTGTGTCAGCTGTCTCAACCTATGACAGAGGAAAACATCTTTAGGAACTGGGTGTTTCATGTTGCCCTGCTCTAACGTTGAAAATGTAGTTAAATATTCTCAAACTCTAATAATTGTGACTAGTAATGATAAAGACATGGCTTATCATTTATCATCAGTTCAGTTCAGTCGCTCAGTCGTGTCCGACTCTTTGCAACCCCATGAATAGCAGCATACCAGGCCTCCCCGTCCATCACCAACTCCCGGAGTTCATCCAAACTCATGTGCATCAAGTTGGTGATGCCATCCAGCCATCTCATCCTCTGTCGTCCCCTTCTCCTCCTGCCCCCAATCCCTCCCAGGGTCTTTTCCAATGAGTCAACTCTTCGCATGAGGTGGCCAAAGTACTGGAGTTTCAGCCTCAGCATCAGTCCTTCCAATGAACACCCAGGACTGGTCTCCTTTAGGATGGACTGGTTGGATCTCCTTGCAGTCCAAGGGACTCTCAAGAGCCTTCTCCAGCACCACTTTTCAAAAGCATCAATTCTTTGACGCTCAGCTTTCTTTATAGTCCAGTTCTCACATCCATACATGACCACTGGAAAAACCATAGCCTTGACTAGATGGACCTTTGTTGGCAAAGTAATGTCTCTGCTTTTTAATATGCAGTCTAGGTTGGTCATAACTTTCCTTCCAAGGAGTAAGCGTCTTTTAATTTCATGGCTGCAATCACCATTTGCAGTGATTTTGGAGCCCCCCAAAATAAAGTCAGCCACTGTTTCCCCTGTTTCCCCATCTGTTTGCCATGAAGTGATGGGACTGGATGCCATGATCTTCATTTTCTGAATGTTGAGCTTTAAGCCAACTTTTTCACTCTCCTCTTTCATTTTCATCAAGAGGCTTTTGAGTTCCTCTTCACTTTCTGCCATAAGGGTGGTGTCATCTGCATATCTGAGGTTATTGGTATTTCTCCTGGCAATCATAGAAGGTGATAAATCATAGAAGATGTGATTTATCATTTATCATGGAACATGATTCTTCTATGCCAGAAAATTGGCTAAAAACTTCATCCTCACAAAATCTTCAGAGATAAAGATGATTACACTTTGGTAGATTAGGAAGGTTAAATGATTTATTCAAGCTCATCCAAACAATTAATAAAATCCAGAGACAGGATTTGAACATAGTATTCTCTGAGCCCTCCGTACACTATCTTAGACCAGTTTTAGTTTCTATGTATTAATAGAACAAACCCTTGTGTTAACACATTAGTTTTTCTGACAGGTTACTCTAATACTAGTTATCAGTGGTTCCTCTTTAGCTTTGGCAAGTTAATAAAGGTGACTGTGTGAAGCTTTCCATGAAATTGTATAACCTGGTATGAAAATTAATAAGTAAAACCTCACTAAAATGAGGTTTTTCCAGTAGTCATGTATGGTTGTGAGAGTTGGAATATAAAGAAAGCTGAGTGCCTGAGAATTGATGGTTTCGAACTGTGGTGTTGGAGGAGACTCGTGAGAGTCCTTTGGACTGCAAGGAGATACAACCTGTCCATCCTAAAGGAAATCAGCTGAATATTCATTGGAAGGACTGATGTTGAAGCTGAAACTCCAATACTTTGGCCACCTGATGCGAAGAGCTGACTCATGGGTAAAGACCCTGATGCTGGGAAAGATTGAAGGTGGGAGGAGAAGGGGACGACAGAGGATGAGATGGTTGGATGGCATCACTGACTCAATGGACATGAATTTGAGTAAATTCCAGGAGTTGGTGGTAGACAGGGAGGCCTGGCGTGTTGCAGTCCATGGGGTCACAAAGAGTCGGACACGACTGAGTGCCTGAACTGACTGACACTAAAAATGAAGCTGGGAGGCCAGAATGGGGAGCTTTCATGCAGGACAACTCCACATCCATTACAGGAAGAAATGCCAATGATAGACCCAAAAGAATCATCAACAAAGACTCATCATTTATAGTCTCCAAAAGGAAAAAGTATACATAGCATCTCCAGGAAAAGATGTGTATCATGCCTCCTAGAAGAAATCCACTTCCTAGCAACTCAGTCAGTGAGAACCATCATCACTCTGAACTCTCACTTTTCTCCAAGGGACTTTGATTCAAAACAACCTCTTGCAACATCCCCTCTTTTCTCCATGTTTCTTTTTTAAAATAATGTTTCTTTCCTTTGTTCATTGGGCTTGCCTATGGTTTCTGCCATGAGTTGTTTGTCCCAAATTGTAATTCTCTGCTACACCCAGATAAACCCTCCTTTTTTGCCAGGAAAGTAGTTGACTTTTATTTTTAAAATCAGTACTAGAATATTTTAAACAAATAAAAATATAGAGCATATTGTAATAAATGGGCTTCCCTGGTGGTTCAGTGGTAAAGAATCCGCCTGCAATGGAGGAGATAAGGATGCGCCGGTTCTATCCCTGGGTCGGGAAGATCCCCTGGAGGAAGGCATGGCAACCCACTCCGGTATTCTCTCCTGGAGAATCCCATGGACAGAGGAGCCTGGTGGGCTGCAGTCCACAGGTTCACAAAGAGTCGGACACAACTGAAGTGACTGAGCACAGCACACATAAAAATATGAGCATACTGTAATAAATAGTTATGTACCTACCATGAGGATTTTTATGCATTGACATCTGTCTATTTTCTACAAAGAAATTCTTTAAAAATATAAATCAAACAAGTCACTTTTCTTCTTGAAACACTCCACTGGTTTTCTACATTTAAATAAAAGCTCAAAGACCCAGTGAGCCACTAGGCCCTACACCATCTGCCTCCCCATCAGCCGTCACCCTGTCTCCTAACATTCTCCTTCCCATTACAGATGCCCTAGCCTGTTTACCTTGCTGGTCCATGGAGATGCCAAGCACTTCCAATCTGAGGGCTTTGGGCCTATTGCTCCCTCTGTAGCACCATTCTGATCTCAGCGTGCTCTTTTGAGTTTAGTTGTATGACTGTGGTATAAAACAGTCGTTATATTGTCTCATTCATCTTACAATTTTATGATTTTCTCTGATTATGTAGATGTTTGTCTCTCATGTTCAAAAAATCCAGAGGTAAGCATTCCAGAGACAGTATAACGATTTCCTGTTTCAAGAACTCACATTCCTTCTATCTTTTTGCTTTGCTATCTGTGGTTTCTATTCTGAGTCATCTCACTGTCCACGATAGTGATAGCTATTAGGAATGCCAGTCCTGTTTTAATTTCAGCCCAGAGGAAAGAGGAAGCAGGAAAGAGCATTCTAGTTTTCTAAGAAATGTTGGGTAAAGGAAGAAATGGAAACATGAGTTTTTTATTTTGTAATGTTTTTTGAAGTTAAAACTTTGATGTCAGAAAAAAAAAAATCCCAAAACTTTGTTGTCTAGTAAAATCCCATCTACCTTCATGGGAGCCTCAGAGAACAATAATAAAGTATTCTTTTAAACTGAACTTATTTCTAATCACCGTACTAGTAAAACTGTAGTTAAGCTTGATCTTCTTGTGCCACCTGTGGCCCAGGAGAGTTTAGATCCTTTTTGTTTGTTTTAGCAATAGAAACATTTTTTAAAATTAAAAATGGATGCACAACTTCAATATTTTAAAAATGTATTTTTAAATGTTAAAATGTATATATTTACTTACTAGGAAGTTAGTAAAAGGCAGTATTTTTGATGAGCATAGAAATGTTGTGTAAAGTAATTTTTTTATAGTTGTAGAAAGTCTCTGAAATAAATTTATTTCTAAATTTGGTTGTGTAGTATTGAGAAAAATCTGATTCAGAGACTGCTGCTGCTAAGTCACTTCAGTCGTGTCTGACTCTGTGCGACCCCATAGACGGCAGCCCACCAGGCTCCCCCGTCCCTGGGATTCTCAAGGCAAGAACACTGGAGTGGGTTGCCATTTCCCTCTCCAATGCATGAAAATGAAAAGTGAAAGGGAAGTCGCTCAGTCGTGTCTGACTCCTAGCGACCCCATGGACTGCAGCCCATCAGGCTCTTCCATCCATGGGATTCTCCAGGCAAGATCACTGGAGTGGGTTGCCATTTCCTTCTCCAGTGCATGAAAGTGAAAAGTAGTAGTCAGAAATAGCTTCAGGTTTTGAAGTTTTGTTCATCTTACAATTTTATGATTTTCTCTGATTAAACAGAGATGAAAAGAGAAGATTTATTCTGAGATACATATAAAAATGACACAGGTTAACACATAGGCTTCCAGTGTGGTAGATAGTACATGAGAAGGCACAGGAAGTATGTTTTTATACAATTTCTTAAGTGTCTTAAATGAATAGATAAATACACATATATGTTTTCAAACTGTGGTGCTAGATAAGACATTTGAGAGTCCCTTGAACTGCAAGGAGATCAAAACCAGTCAATCCTAAAGGAAATAAACCCTGAATATTCATTGGAAGGACTGATGCTGAAGCTGAAACTCCAATACTTTGGCCATCTGATGCAAAGAGCTGACTCATTGGAAAAAATCCTGATGCTGAAAAGATTGAAGGTGGGAGGAGAAGGGGCAACAGAGGATGAGATGGTTAGATAGCATCACCGACCCAATGGGCATGAGTTTGAGCAAACTGTGGGAGATAGTGGAGGACAAAGGCACCTGGGGTGCTGCAGTCCATGGGGTCACAGAGTCGGTAACTTAGTGACTGAACAACAACATATATATATATATAAAAAAATATATAATATATATGTAATGTATATAATATACTATATATATAAAAATAAATATATAAAATGAACATATTGTTGTTGTTGATTGGCTTCAAACTGCTCTAAAACTGCTTTATTGAAATTTGGATACCACATATTTTAATTGTACAATTCAATGAATTTTCATAAATTTATAGAGTTGTGTAACCATTATTGATCTAATTTTAGAACTTTTCTATTACCTCAAAAAGCTCACAACAAACTTATGCTTACTGGTGCCAGTTGTACCCTCTCTGCTTCCTCCCCCTCTCTACCTGAGAGGAATAGATGATCTGAGAGCTGGTGTCTTAATGCCTGTGTAAAAATATCCATGATCTGTGTTCCTGTAAACAGTGTTTGAACATATCTGTAGAACTTGTAGTCAAAGATAAAAATTAAAAGTGATTTTGTCATTGAGAGGCCTGTGAGCTGATTCATTGTAAGTACTGTGTAATAATGCATAACTGGTACTGAATTGTGTTATATGTCAAACTGGAATGTTCATATGGTATCAGAGGCAATTCTTCTGATGTCCAGAGTTTTCACTACATAATGCTGTGTTTTTTTTTTTTGGTTTTTTGTTTTTGGCTGTGCTGGGTCTTTATTGCTGCAAGGGCTTTTCTCAAGTTGTGGCAAGTAGGAGCTAATTTCTAGTTGCAGTGTGTGGGCTTCTCATTACGGTGGCTTTTCTTGTTGCAGAGCACAGGCTCTAGGCCCGCGGGCTTCAGTGGTTGTGGCACATGAGCTGTAGAGCACAGGCTCAGTAGCTGTGGTGCACGGGCTCAGTAGCTCCGTGGCATGTGGGATCTTCCTGGACCAGGGATAGAATCTATGTCTCCTGCATTGGCAGGCAGATTCTTTACCACTGAGCCACCAGGGAAGCCCAATGCTTTCTTGTTGACTGGCAAGTTGCAGATGACATTCTCTGTGGCTTTGGATGCCTGCCAGAAGGAAGACTTACAATTCCCAACAAAACTGAAGGCATACTTGCTAGATACGATACTTGACATTAAGTAAGCAGGTTCACTATACACAGTGTGTAATCAAAGAACTGTCTTTCACAAACTCTTATCTCTGTTTCTGAGAGAACACTTGCAGTTTCTACAAAACTGCTGTAAAAGTTGGCCTCAGTAAAAGTTGTTTGTCTCTCAGTAAAAGTAGTAACACTATACAGGACTTTCCCCCACCTGCTTTTGACAGATTGACTCCATGGGATTTAAAACTTCCTTTTTTTCTGGAGTTGATAAGGTGACAATGCTGTTTTGAAACAGATACAGGTGAGAGGTACCAGGTGGACTAAGCAGGTGTGAAACAGGCCCTGGGGTAGGGTAGCTGACCTTATGATAAAGTGATGACAAGGGACAGTCAGTTACATCATAATGTACTAAGGTATGTTACAGAAGGAAAGAAGTGATACAAAGGATGGGTTTGGACAAAAGCCCATGAGACTATAGAGACTTCTTCCTTGACTAGCAAATGAGGTCACCCTGCAAGCTGTGCGGGCAAGACAGGAGTGGAGCTCACGGGGTTCTCTGGCTGACCCTGCTGCTGAAACAGCAACCGCAGAGCAACTAAGCGCACTCACCGCAGCTACTGAGCCTGTGCTCTAGAGCCCAGGCGCCACAACTACTGCACCCATAGAGTAGCCCCTGCTCCTTCTGCAGCTCTAGTCTGTGATGATCCTCTGTTGGTTGTTGTCAGCTTCCAGTGGCTGGTCACCATGCTCATCATCTTCAAGCCCTCGTCTCCTTTGCAAATCTTCTTAAACTACCTCTGCCCTGTGCATTCCTTAGGAGTTCCTGGGCCAAATGCCTTGTTGGTGTTGCAAGTTGTCTTCACTGCTTTACGACCCATTTTGAACTTGAATAAGAAAATTGCTTGAATTTACTTTTTGTCTAATGTCTTTTCCCTAGTCCAAAATAAATATAAAATAAACAGCAAGTAATAAATCATTAGCAAAAAACATAAAGTGAGAAATGTGCATTAAAATGACATATAACATAACCACATTTATTTAAGAATGTATTCCAATTTCAAACAGCAAATTTCAACAGTGCAAAACCACAGTTACTTTTGCAACAACCAAAGCATATTCAAAAGCAGAGACATTACTTTGCCAACAAAGGTCCATCTAGTCAAGGCTATGGTTTTTCCAATGGTCATGTATGGATGCAAGAGTTGGACTGTGAAGAAAGCTGAGTGCTGAAGAATTGATGCTTTTGAACTGTGGTGTTGGAGAAGACTCTTGAGAGTCCCTTGGACTGCAAGAAGATCCAACCAATCCATTCTGAAGGAGCTCAGCCCTGGGTGTTCTTTGGAAGGAATGATGCTAAAGCTGAAACTCCAATACTTTGGCTACCTGATGCAAAGAACTGACTCATTTGAAAAGACTCTGATGCTGGGAAAGACTGAGGGCAGGAGGAAAAGGGGACAACAGAGGATGAGATGGTTGGATGGCATCACCGACTCAATGGACATGGGTTTGAGTGAACTCCGGGAGTTGGTGATGGACAGGAAGGCCTGGCGTGCTGTGGTTCGTGGGGTCGCAGAGTCAAGACATGACTGAACAACTGAACTGAACTGACTGAACTGAATGGCAAAAATGGTTTAAAAACAATATTTAAATAAAAGGTTTGTGAAGTCCTAAAGCCTCTTCTTGGTATTCTAGGATTATTATACCATAATTTGCAACCTATTGCTAGGAAGTGTTTGAGTGGCATTTAAACTCAGCAACCTGAGTATCTCATTTTTAGCAGAATCCTGGACTGATGAAGTTGGAAAGGACCTAAAACTTAAGCAGAATTAACACTTCTAATTCTGTAAATAAACTCCTACATGTTTGAATGACTTAATTGCAATGCTGTATGAAAGGTTTTATGGAGCACTGGAGGCACAGCTGGATTTGAGGACAAACAAAAACACCAGGAGTCAGAAGTTCAGTTAAGGCAGGAGTACAAAAAAATCAATGTTTCCTGATAAGACTAGGGATTTATTTGCTGGCTCATGATGAAAAACAGGTTAAGCATCAAAGAAGAGTAAGAAAGAACTCTAAACTCTGTAGAAACCAGGCTTTAAAAATAGAAATTCACCTCAATGACTGTTGTAAATACTAACAAAGAAAAAAATTCATGCTGATAAGGGAATTGTATTGTGTTCAGTATTTGAGGGTTAACTTTGTACATTTACCTCAAACTATGCCATGCCTCATTTGCATTTGTGATTTATGTATATTTCTTTTTGTTTACCTCTTTAAACTTATTCATTCATTTAACAATGAATTTATTGAGTACCTATTTAAAGCTAGAAACTAGCCTTAAAAATTAATTCTCAATAAAATTTAAAAAAAATTTATAATGAAGTGTAATCTGCAAAAATACTGAATCACTATGCTGTACATCTGAAATAGTATTATAAACCAACTATGCTCTAATAAAAATAATATGCTTAAAAAAAGAAAAAGAAAATACATAAGTAGCAGTTATAAAATTATGGAGTAAGTACTCTAACATATTTTATAAGTAGGTATATTTTTGAGTATAAAAATACCATGAAAAAAAAGTTGTTTTTTTGGAAAGATCAATAAAGCTTTAACTATATTGACTAAGGAAAAACAGAAACCACTAAAAGCATAAATGAAAGTGGGGTCATTACTATAAATTTTATAGAAATAAAAATAATATAAAAGGATACTATGAAGAATTGCTTGTCAACAAAGTGGGTAACCTAGGTAAGGTGGACACATTGCTAGAAAAATACAATCTGCCAAAACCAACTCATGAAGAAATAGAAAATCTGAACAGACCTATAACTAGGAAGGAGATTGAATCAGTAATTAAAAACCTCCCGAACAAAGAAAAGCAATGGACAAAATGGCTTAACAGGTAGATTCTACCAAATATTTAAATAACTAACTCTTCCAAAAAAACCTGAATCTTCCTAATTCATCTGTGAGATCAACAGCCCCCTGATACTAAAGCCACACAGAGACACTCTAAAGAAAACTAAACCACTATCCCTTGTGAATATAGATGCAAAAGTTCTCAATATAATACTCACAAGTTGAATTGAGCACCATATTAAATGGATTATATGCCATGACCAGGTAGGATTTAACCCTGGAATATGAGGATGGTTCAACATAGGAAGATCAATGTAATACACCATATTAACATAATGAAGGGAAGAAATTACATGATCATCTTAATTGATGCAGAAAAAGCATTTGATAAAATTCAATACCTTTTATGATTAAAAAAAAAAAGAAACCTCAAACTAGAAGTAGAAGGATACTTCTTTAACCCAAGGGCCATATATGAAAAATCCATAGCTAACATCTTACTCAATGGTGAAAGACAAAGCCTTTTCCCTAAAATTAGGAATGAGACAAAGATGCCTGCTTTTGTCACTTTTGTTCAGCAAAGGCTTCCCAGGTGGCTCAATGATAAAGATCCGCCTGCCAAGCAGGAGATGTGGGTTCAATCCCTGAGTCCAATCCATGGGTTGGGAAGATCCCCTGGAGAAGGAAATGGCAACCCACTACAGTGTTCTTGCCTGGAGAATCCCAGGGACAGCAGAGCCTAGTGGGCTGCCGTCTATGGGGTTGCACAGAGTCGGACACGACTGAAGTGACTTAGCAGCAGCAGCAGCAGCAGCAGCCAGTCTTTTTGCCTGGGAAATCCCATGAACAGATGCGGATTTTTTTTTTTTTTTTTCAGATGTGGATTTTTTTTTTCACTGATTTTTTAAAACTTCTGAATCGTTTGAATCACTTGAAACGAGACGCATAATTCTTATATTAAAAAAGAATTTTTAAATAAATGAAGTTCCCAAAGGGTCAGTTAGTCAGTTTAACTTTCTATGTTAAGGATACTTGTCAAAAAAGATACCCCACTAGATGAAGTTTTCTCTTCCAACTCTGAAAACATGCTATTAACATCACACAAATATTTTTTCAGTCTTGCAGTGGTTTCAAGTGAGAGCAGTGCATCCCCCGCCCTCCCCCAGACGATGTTTAGAAATGTCTGCTACCCTTTTTGGTGGTCATGTCTGAGGGTTGCTATTGGCATGTAGTGGTCATAGGCCAAGGAGGGAAAGCGTAAAGTAAGCAAGTGTCATATTGAAGAAATCATTGCCAAATCTATTCTTAGAATGATTTTCTCCTATGCTTCTTCCTAAAGTTTTATAGTTTTAGCTCTCAGGTTTAGTTCTTTTATCTGTCTCATTAGTTTTCTGTCTGTGGTGTAAAGAAAGTTTCCATATTCATTCTTTTGCACATAGATTTAGTTTTCTCAACACCGTTTTTTAAAATTGAAATATAATTGGTATACAATATTATTTAGTTTTAGGTGTACTATGTAGTGACTTGACCTTTGCATATATTATGAAATGATTGCCATGATAAGTCTCATAACCATCTCTCATTCAAAATTATTACAATATTGTTAACCATATATACTGTATATTACATCCCCATGGCTTATTTATTTTATAACCTGATATCTGTACCTCTCAATCTCCTCCGTCTATTTCTTCCCCCACCCTCCATTCTGGCAACCACCCTTTGTTCTCTGAGTCTATGAGTCTGTTTTCATTTTTGTGTTTGTTTTTTAGATTACACATATACATGAGAGTATACAGTATTTGTCTTTCTCCATCTGATTTATTTCACTTAGCATAACACCCTATAGATCCACTCATGTTGTTGCAAATGGAAAGTTTATTTTTATGACTGTGTAGTTTTCCACTGAATACATATACCACATCTTCTTTATCCATTCATCTTTTGATGGACACTTAGGTTGCTTCCATATCTTGGCAATTGTAAATATTGCTGCTGTGAACATTGGAGTTCGTGTATTTTTTTGAATTAATGTTTTTGGTTTTCTTTGGGGGGGAGGGGTGAGTATACCCAGGAATGGAATTATTGGGTCATAAAGTAGTTCTGTTTTCAGTTTTTTGATAAACCTTTGTACTGTTTTCCACAGAAGCTGCACCAATTTACATTCTCACCAACAGTGTGCAAAGCAAAGCTTCCCTTTTCTCCACATTGGGTGATAATTTTTATCTTTCAATATTTTAAATATATCACTCCACCTTCTCTTGCTCTATAGTTTCTGCTGAGATAGCTTAATGGGGGTATCTTTGTAGGTTACTATCTTTTGTCCCCTGTGTGTGTGTTAGTCACTTGGTTGTATCTGACTCTGCAACCCCATGGACAGTAGCCACCAGGTTCCTTTGTCCATGGAATTCTCTAGGCAAGAATACTGGAGTGGGTTGCCATTCACATTTCCAGGGGATCTTCCTGACCCCATGGATTGAATCCAGGTCTCCTGCATTGCAGGCAGATTCTTCACCAACTGAGCCACCAGGGAATAGCTATCTTTAAAATTCTTTCTTTATTATTAAATTCTGTCTTGGAGAATATTCTTTTGCATCAAGATAATTAGGTATTCTGTTAACTTGGTAGACTTGTATGTCCATTTCCTTCCCCAGCTTTGGGACGTTCCCAGTTACTATTTCTTTAAATAAGCTTTCTGTTCCATTTTCTCTCTCTTCTCCTGGGATACCAATTTTCTTTATGTTGCCTTCTCTAATGGAGTTGGATAGAGTTTCTTCAATTTCTTAAGATCTTGGTTCTTTCTCCCCTTCTGCTTAAATCACTTCTAGATTTCTATCTTTGAGCTCACTAATTTTCTCTTCTTTGTGAGAAAATGGAATTTACCAATACTTCTAATGCATTCTCCATCTCATTTATTGAGTTCTTAAGCTCAGCAGTTTGGTCCCTTTTTAAAGTTTCAATCTGTTTGGTAAAGTATTGGTTCGTTCCTTACTTTTATTCCTAGGCTCACTAAACTGCCTTCTGAGCTTTCTCATGCCCATTGAGTTTTTCACGATGGCTATTTTTAATTCTTTGTCATTTAGATCACAATCTTCCTTGACTTCAAGTTTGGTCATTTTTTTTTTGTGATACTGTGTGACTGGGTTTTTTCACAGTGTTTGATGAGTTGTTTCTCTGCTGGTGCATTTGAAGTAACAAGAAAGAAAACAAAGAAAGAAAGTCACTCAGTTGTGTCTGACTCTTTGTGACCCCATGGACTGTAGCCTAACAGGCTCTCTGTCCATGGGATTTTCCAGGCAAGAATACTGAAGTGGGTTGCCATTTCCTTCTCCAGGAGATCCTCCCAAACCAGGGATTGAACCTGGGTCTCCCACATTGTAGGCAGATGCTTTAACCTCTGGGAAGCCCCTGGTTTGAAGTAGCAAACCCCTTTCTAATTTAGATGAAGTTTTGTTTACTTAAACTCTAACAATTCAACAGATTGATAATTAGAGGTCTTTCTTCTGTTTTTTAGTAGATGGTGCTATAGCACAAGTTTTCAGTTTTTCTTGCTGAGCTGCCTCTGACAATATTTGAGAATTGACACTTTCCACCCTTCACTGCCTTTCCAGAGGTGTCACAGGTGCCCTGCATGGGCCCTGCTTGTGCCTCTAGGCTCATTGGTGCCCTGCTGATGTCGGTGCCATCGCTGTCACTGTCATTGCTGCCAGGGGCACTGGGATGATGGGTGCCCCGCTGTGTCTGGGGTCACTTGGTTAGTCTCAGCAGGAGGGGTGGGTGGGAGAAGCTGGGGTCAGACAGGTGCCTCCACCACAGCTGGGGTTGTCAGGTTTGTAGGCACCACCATGGGCAGGGGGATGAGGGTCACGGGCACCACCATGGCTTGAAGGACCGGAGTCATGGGCCCTGCCACTCCTGCTGCCTGGTTCTGCCATGACCAGGAAGCCATATGTACTGCCTCCACAGCTGCTGCCTGGCTCTCTGGGACTGCAGGCTTAGCCATTTCAGAAGAGAAGCGGGGGTTGTAGGCACTGCCGCCACTGTTACCCTAGTTCCACCTCCTCTGTGTGTTCCAAACCACCCACCTTCAGATATACAGATGTGTGGGTCTCTGCAGCATCCTGGTAGTTTGAGCAGAGGCAAGTTATGGATGTCTTACTAGTTGGAAATTGAGGGGGAGAAATAAAGCATCTTACACTGCCATGATGCTGATGTCCAGTTCAGTTCAGTCGCTCAGTCGTGTCTGACTCTTTGCGACCCCATGAATCACAGCACGCCAGGCCTCCCTGTCCATCACCAACTCCCAGAGTTCACCCAGACTCACGTCCATTGAGTCAGTGATGCCATCCAGCCATCTCATCCTCTGTCGTCCCCTTCTCCTCCTGCCCCCAATCCCTCCCAGCATCAAAGTCTTTTCCAATGAGTCAACTCTTTGCCTGAGGTGGCCAAAGTACTGGAATTGCAGCTTTAGCATCATTTCTTCCAAAGAAATCCCAGGGCTGATCTCCTTCAGAATGGACTAGTTGGATCTCTTTGCAGTCCAAGGGACTCTCAAGAGTCTTCTCCAACACCACAGTTCAAAAGCATCAATTCTTCGGCACTCAGCTTTCTTCACAGTCCAACACTCACATCCATACATGACCACAGGAAAAACCATAGCCTTGACTAGACGGACCTTTGTTGGCAAAGTAATGTCTCTGCTTTTGAATATGCTATCTAGGTTGGTCATTACTTTCCTTCCAAGGAGTAAGCGTCTCTTAATTTCATGGCTGCAGTCACCATCTGCAGTGATTTTGGAGCCCAGAAAATAAAGTCTGACACTGTTTCCACTGTTTCCCCATCTATTTCCCATGAAGTTACTCTCCAGCAATTTTTGAAATCAGAAAGTGTGAGAACTCCACTTTGTTCTTCATTTTCAAGATTACTTTGGGTATTTGGGGTTCCTTGAGACTCATGTGAATTTTAGGATGAGTTTTTCTATTTCTGCAAAAACACATTGGAATTTAGAGAGTAATTGCATTCAATCTGTGGATCATTTTGGGTAGTATTTTCATTTTAACAATCTTAAATCTCCAATCCATGAATACATGATGTGTTTCCATTCATTTATGTTTTCTTTAATTTATTGTAGCAATGTCTTGTAGTTTACAGTGTACAAGTCTTTCACTTTGTTGGTTAAATTTATTTTATTCTTTTTGAAGCTATTATAAATGAAATTGTTTTCTTAATCTCCTTTTCAGATTGTTCATTGCTAGAGTATAGAAAATCCACTGATTTTTATGTATTGACTTTGTATGCTGAAGCTTTGATGAATTTATTAGCTCTAACAGTTTTTTGTGTGTGAAATTTTTAGCATTTTCTTCATAAAAATAATGTCACCTATTAACAGAAATCATTTTATTTCCTTCAAGTCTGGTCGCCTCTCTTTTTCTTGCCTAATTTGCTTTAGCTACAATTTCCAGTACCATGTTGAATATTGTTGTTGTTGTAGTCGCTAAGTTTTGTCCAACTCTTTTGCAACCCTACGGACTATAGCCCATCAGGATCAATTGGCAGCCCACCTGCCAATGCAGGGGACATGGGTTTGATCCCTGATCTGGGAAGATTCCCACATGCCACAGAGTAACTAAGCCAACGCACCACAACTATTGAGCCTGTGCTCCGCAGCCCGGGAGCCGCAACTACTGAGCTCAGGTGCTTCAGTTATAGAAGCCCGTGTGCCATAGAGCCTGTGCACTGCGACAAGAGAAGCTGCAGTAATGAGAAGTCCACGTACTGCAGCTAGAGAGTAGCCCGCATTTGCTACAACTAGAGAAAAAGACCAGGCATCAAGGAAGGCCCGGCACAGCCAAAAATAAATAAATTAATTAATTAAATTATTTTTTTAAAAGTTGGTGAAAGATGAATATTTGAGATAAAATGAAAATTACTAAGATCCACATCTTCAGACATGAAAGAAAATATTTATGAAATAAAATTATTTGTTGTCTGAAATTTGTTTCAAAATAATCTATGGGAAAGGGGGAGAAAAGAGGAGTATCAGTGAAATGAAAATTGACTACCAGTTGAGATTAGCAAGTAGTCATTCATCGTACTGTTCTTTGTACTTGTGAAATACTTGGAAATTTCCGTGTGTTGTGTGTATTAATTATTCAGTCATGTCCTACTCTTTGAGACTGTAGACTTCCAGGCTCCTCTGTCCATGGAATTCTCCAGGCAAGAATACTGGAGTTGGTAGCCATTCCCTTCTGCAGGGGATCTTCCCGACCCAGGGATTGAACCTGGGTCTCCTACATTGCATGCAGATTCTTTACTGTCTGAGCCACTACAGTGGTAAGAAAAAGTGAAAAAGATGACAGATACATTTGAGAATTTCTAGTTTCAGCAATATTGCAGAGTTAAGAGGCCCTGAAACTACTCAGTTACATAATATCTAAAAATGCTTGATAAAATATTAAAACCACTCTTATTTTTTAACTTAAGCTTTTTATTTTCCATTGAGGTATAGCCATTAACAATATAGTGATAGCTTCAGGTGAACAATGAAAGGACTCAGCCATATATATATACATGTATCCATTCTCCCCCAAACCCCTTCCCATTCAGGCTGCCACATAACACTGAGCAGAGTTCCATGTGTATATAGTAGGTCCTTGTTGAAAATATTGAAACCACTCTTAATTGATTGGATGATTCCCACTAAGATCAGAATGGAGTACAGACTAGGCAGGTAAACTAAATTTTAGAGCCTTGGCTACTCTGAGGCCTGCAGTATTCTTTACTGACACTCTGAACTGCATTGCACAGAGGGGACAGAAACAAAGCCTGAAGTCACGTAGAAGGGAAGCATAATACCTACATCTTAGAGAGGCACACCCTCAGAACAGGCGAACTCAAGGTGAACCCCAAGAACACGCTTCTGTGTTGGACTGGGCTATGAATGGAAGTTAGAAAACAAAACAACAACATTTTCTTTGAGAACTTTTTCTACCGGCTAGATGTCACATAGTTTGGGACTCAGTCCACATATTTTGCCTGATCCAAAAACACAAGCCTATAATTTAAAGAGTAGCAGGTTAGGTACTATCCCTAGGTGCCTGATAGAAGTAAAAATAGCCTTTTCCAGATGAGCATACCCTCAAGCCGGCCTCAAAGAATTCCTGGAGACAGTCAACAAGAAGCTCATAGTAAAAAGTATAAAACAAAAATCAAGCAAGCCATAGATAGCAAACCCAGAACCATAGAGAGTTCAACTTTTTTAATTAATTATCAGAATTAAACTAAAAAAATAAGCCTGCTTGAAATGCTTTTAGATTAAAAAAGGACTTTGAAAACATGAGCAAAAATAGGAGACTAATGATTAGGCCAATTTGAAGAAGAACAAAAGATTACTCTTAGAAATTAAAAAAAAACGTACTGAAATCCCATCCAGGCTGCCACATAACACTGAGCAGAGTTCCTGGATTCAAATGGATAGAAAGTTAAAAGAAAGATTAATGGAAAGAAAGAGCAACCCACCCCAGTATTCTTGCCTGGGAAAGCCCATGAACAGAGGAGCCTGGTGGGCTACAGTCCATGGTGTCTCAAAGAGTCGGACATGTACTTAGCTGTGCTTTTTTTTAATTTTAATTTTGGCATTAACATGATTTATTTCATTATCAGTCTTACAAATTACTGAGGTTGGGTAAGGCCGGGATTGTAGCTTGAATTTTACACTTCTGTTGAGGAACAGCCTGTTAGCGAACAGAAGGCCGTGGAGGTGCCATAGTCCATCCAGCAGTGTTAGAGACCTTCTCAGAGGCAACAGGTGAGACCAGGCATATCACAGTCAGAGGTCCACTCCAGTGGCTCTCAGGGTCCACTGCCTCCCCCCACCCACCCTGCTTTATGGCGGCACAGAGGCCCCTAGAGGCACCAGGGAGACACGATGGGCTGAGGGGCTTCACCATCAGGTGGTGTGTCTCTGCCTCAACATCTCCATCCATACCACACATCCACAGGCACTTTCTCCCACTATCTACACTCTTTTATTTATTTTTACAACTAGCGTATTTTTAAAAATATACTTTTATTTGGCTGCGACGGTCCTAGTTGCAGCACATGGGATCTTCAGTCTTCATTGAGGCATGCAGGATCTTTAGTGGTGGCATGTGGGATCTAGGTCCCCAATCAGGGATCAAACCTGGACCCCCTGCATTGGCAGTGAGGAGTTTTTGCACCACCAGGGAAATACCACTCCACCCTTTTATAAGTGGGCAGCCTCATCCCTGCCTGGGCTTCAAGCAGAGAGCCTGGTTCTGGTCCCCAACTTTTTGTCAGTGGAGTCCCCTTTATTTAGCCAAACTCCTTACCACCATTACCTGTTCCTGGACTTAAGACCTTCAACCCACAAGCTTGGTAATTCTCACCACTTTGGATTTCTTTCATGGAGATATTCATCTTGGTTTTGCAACTGCCTGGATTTTCTTGTTTTTCTTCTTTTATTTTGATACATTGTGACTGAGCAGGATTTTGAAGGGTGAACAAATTTGTTTTACATTCTCTCTTCAAAGAAATCTTTTAGCAGTTTTTGCATAATCCCACTATGCTTCAGTTTCATCTTCAAGATAAAAATTTTAACAGAACCCACCTAAAGGCATTGTTGTGAAGATCAAATGAGATTTAGAAAAAACTGCACAAAACCTAAAGGCACTTAGAACACTGCCTGGCAAGTACCAAGTACTCAATAAACATTAGCCACTACTATTGGTACTGGGGAAAGATTGAGGCTACCTTATGTTTTCCAAATATACATAATTTTATTGTCTTTATTCAACCCTGTGACATAGATATTATCACCCTTAATTTGAAGTAAAGAAATTGAGGCACCCAAGGATCAAATAGCAAAAGCTGTAGAGGTGAGATGAACCTTGGGTACATCTAGACTGGCTGTTGACTTTGTTATAAAATAGAATAATTAATGTATATTTCTTGCTCTGATATGGGTGATGACATGGAGAAGACTAAAATCTCATTCTGGATGAAGTTATAAGCTTTGGCTCTGTTGACATCATCTGTTATAATAGATGGCATGACAGCCAGATATGAAAAAAGTCTAAGGCATTATATAATGAATGATGTGTCATTTAATGCTCATTACACTTTAACTTCAGTTGCTCCCACGAATGAATTCTTGTCTCTACAGTCAATAAAATGTTATAGTAGTCAGTAAGGTATCATATGAAAAAGGTCAGTCTCAATAAACCCTTCTCCACTTTTACAACATTCAGGTCAGGGTGGATAAGCCCCTGAATTACATAAGATAAACTCACTTTTATTATTCAGTCAATAATTATTTATCAAGTATCTGTTGTGTTCAAGGCTCTGAGCAAGGCAACATTTAGGAAATACACTGAGGTGGGAGACATACTTTCTACTTTCGTAATTCCCTTTAATGACCCACAAGATGTTCCAGCTTCTTTGTCTCTCACATTCAATGTTTTATCTGTTACCAGGACTGTAAATTCTTCCTTTGTGGTGTTTCTTTCCTCACAAATTTTTTTCCACCATAAAACTCGAGTTCAGTCTATTTTTTTCATTTCCGGACTGTTCACTGCTTACCCACATCCGCCTTCCATCCTATACGTAAACAGATTACTCTTCCTAAACACCACTTGGACAGTGTCATTCCTCTGCACTAAACTTTCAATGGTTTCTCACTCTCAAGATAAATCTGCACTCTTGGTTTGGCCTTAGGGCCTCCACATTTGGCCCCAGAAGATTCTCTTACATTTCTGTTAGTATGTTTCTGAGACTACAGTGATTGAGCTACTTTTTGGTGAAGAGCTTCCATGAACAAATGCTGTATACGTGTTCTGCAATGATGAAACCTACTTAATCAACTTGTTTTAATCTAGCATCTCCTCATCTTTCTTTTCTCCATATCGTGTTCATAAAGTCTTTTGTTTAAGTAAACTTTTAAATTGCAGTATAACATACATACAGAAAAAGCAAAGAAAATCTTAAGTAAATGATTTGATGTATATTTAAAAAGTGAGCATACCTGTGTATCTGCCACCCTAACATCTTTCTCTCTCTCTCTGTCTATATATATGTGTATACATATTTTTATATTTGTTTATTATCAATATCCCAGAAGTTTCGATTATGTTCTACCCTAGTCATTGTCCCCTCCAAAGATAACTACTCATCTCACTTTTATCACTATACATGAGTTTTGTTTATTTGGGTTTTTTTTTTTTTGGCTTGTTTATTTTTACTGAAATATAATTGACATATAACAAATACACATACAAATATATATATGCATATATTTGATCTGAGTAACAGATATACAAGTGTGTTTACTTTGTAAATATACATCAAGCTGTTTACTTAGATTTTCTGTACATTTTCTATATGTGTATTATACTTCAATTAAAAAGTTTAAAGACTTTATAGATACGTGAAATTTAGTTTGGTGAACTGTCAACGTTTAAACTTTCAGTCTATTTTTCAAGAACAAATGTTACATCTTCTGCCCCACTTTCTAACTCTGCAGATTAATTATCTGTACCTAATTATATACATTTTCCCCTCTACTATGCTTATTTTTTAGGGCTTGACTACCTCTGTGAACTTTACAACCAAATGAATCATTTGGTCTCTTGTCTGCTACATAAAGAAAATTATTAGAATCAAGGTGATCTGGCTTCACATCTGGCCTCAACACCTCCACCACACCCTGCTCTCTCACCACTCCCCTTTCCCCCCCCCATTATGCTGTCTCTCTGTATTAATGCCAGCCTCTTTTCTCCATACCCATAAAAGACATTGATAATTGGTTTTTGGTATTTCTCTTCTTTCCAAGATGGTCACTACCTCGGCAGAGTCTGTGTTTATTTAGATGACCAAGCCATCACCCTAGCTTTTGTGTTCTTTGATCTCAACGTAACCTTCAATGTAGGCAGAATTCTAAAGATCCCCATCTGGGAACTGCTCTGAGGAATTCTGAAGTTGTGACTGAAGTTCCAAATGAATTCACCCCAAAATAGTGAGATTATCTAGATGGGCCTGATGTAATCACACAAGCCCTTTAAAAAGAGGGAGATAAAATCCGAGAGAAGTTTGAGGACATGCTTTGAGATGAGGAGTCACATGAGAAGGAATGTGGGCAGCCTGAAGAAGATGGTTGACTGTCAGCAAGGAAACACAGAACTCAGTCCTAAAACTACAAAGAAATGGATTCTGCCAACAATCGGTCCTTAGCAGATTCTTCAGATGGAAGTCTTCGGATAAGAATCCAGCTGACTGACTGGACTGAATGCATGATAGCCTAAGCAGAGCCCAGGCTAGCCCACCTAGATTCCTGACCTCCAGTGAAATAATAAATGAGTATTGCTTTAAGATGCTAAACCGATGCCAAGTTCTTACTCAGCACTAGAAGACTGATACACCTTTCTTCCATTTCCGTAATTCAGCTGTCATGTTCAAATCATGGGACCTTGTCAAGCCTGGATTGCTAATATTATATTATATGCTAATATTATTGCTAATAATATAATATTATTATATTCAGTGACTTCACCCTCTGGTTTCAGCTCTTCAGCCTCCAAGTGACCCTAATTTAGGTCCCCTCACCACCTCTGTCTTCCTGCCTTCACTTTTCTGTGATGAATCACTTAACCTGCTCAAACTCTTGCTCCATTTTTCTGTTGCCTTACCCACCCAGCAAAACCACATCCTCAAATTTATTCAGCCTTCTAACCTGCTCTAGCTTTACTTCTCTGTGATTGGGAAAGCCATGTCCATTTGTAACTCTGATGTCACCACATTTATAGAATCCAGTCTTAGGGGTCTTGGTGCTCGGCAATCTCTCTTTAGGTCCCTTGGAAGAAAAACTTTTTGTCTACCAATTTAGGTCTAGTGGTGGTGGGGGATGAGCTGAAAGTTAATTGACAACAGATTAAAAGAAAAAAGATAAGGTCCTGGGGTTTATAGACCAGTTTAATAGGGGAAAGTGGGATGGGGAGAAAGGGATTCTATGGGAAAACAAAGGACTTTTAGGAAAGCCAAGTAGGCTTTTAGGGAAAGAAGCAAAGATATTTCTTTCAATTTTCTCTCTTTTCCATAATTAAAACATTTATCTACACATCTTGACTCCGTCCCCTTTGGTCACAACTTAAAAATATATAATATTTGCTTTTCTTTTCTAATTCCTCTGAATTCTAGATCCATTCTGTTTTCTAAGTTACCTGATTAACCACCTTTTCTTCTTTATGGCTTGTCTTCTTGGCATGCACACCTATTCTGGCCTAATTTAAACCAAACAAGAAATATTTTCTCGGAGTCCCAAGATACTCTTTAGATATACTGCTTTCTCTAATCTTCCTTTTATAGTGAGACTTTTGGAAAGTGTTGTTTATACCCTGTTTCTATTTAGAGACAAACTGTTCTCTCACTGAATTGATCGAAGGCCCCTGGTAGCTGATAAGCAGAGCCATGGTGGGGGTCATGGTGCATACAGCCTCTTGCACTGGTTTTTATTTGCTTCAACTTAAGTAGTAGTGAAAATAAATACACTGGGAGCCAATACAGATATTATATTCCCAAATGCCCCCAGGGCTATAATAAGCCCTGCCTGACACCTGACATCTCACACGCTAGTAAAGTAATGCTCAAAATTCTCCAAGCCAGGCTTCAACAATACATGAACTGTGAACTTCCAGATGTTCAAGCTGGTTTTAGAAAAGGCAGAGACACCAGAGATCAAATTGCCCAACATCAGTTGGATCATCGAAAAAGCAAGAGAGTTCCAGAAAAACTGCTGCTGCTGCTGCTGCTAAGTCGCTTCAGTTGTGTCCGACTCGGTGTGACGCCATAGACGGCAGCCCACCAGGCTCCACCATCCCTGGGATTCTCCAGGTAAGAACACTGGAGTGGGTTGCCATTTCCTTCTCCAATGCATGAAAGTGAAAAGTGAAAGTGAAGTCACTCAGTCGTGTCCGACTCTGCGATCCCATGGACTGCAGCCTGCCAGGCTCCTCTGTCCATGGGATTTTCCAGGCAAGAGTACTGGAGTGGGTTGCCATTGCCTTCTCTGAGAAAAACATCTACTTCTGTTTTATTGACTATGCCAAAGCCTTTGACTGTGTGGATCACAACAAACTGTGGAAAATTCTGAAAGAGATGGGAATACCAGACCACCTGACCTGCCTCTTGAGAAATCTGTATGCAGGTGAGGAAGCAACAGTTAGAACTGGACATGAAACAACAGACTGGTTCCAAATAGGAAAAGGAGTACATCAAGGCTGTATATTGTCACCCTGCTTATTTAACTTATATGCAGAGTACATCATACGAAATACCAGGCTGGTTGAAGCACAAGCTGGAATGAAGATTTCTGGGAGAAATATCAATAACCTCAGATATGCAGATGACACCACCCTTATGGCAGAAAGTGAAGAACTAAAGAGCCTCTTGTTGAAAGTGAAGGAGGAGAGTGAAAAAGATGGCTTAAAGCTCAGCGTTCAGAAAATTAAGATCATGGCATCCAGTCCCATCACTTCATGGCAAATAGATGGGGAAACAGTGGAAACAGTGGCAGACTTTATTTTTTGTGGGCTCCAAAATCACTGCAGATGGTGACTGCAGCCATGAAAGTAAAAGACGCTTACTCCTTGGAAGAAATGTTATGACCAACCTAGACTGTGTATTAAAAAGCAGAGACATTACTTTGCCAACAAAGATCCGTCTAGTCAAGGCTATGGTTTTTCCAGTAGTCATGTATGGATGTGAGAGTTGGACTATAAAGAAAGCTGAGTGCTAAAGAATTGATGCTTTTGAACTGTGGTGTTGGAGAAGACTCTTGAGAGTCCCTTGGACTTCAAGGAGATCCAACCAGTTCATCCTAAAGGAAATCAGTCCTGAATGTTCATTGGAAGGACTGATGTTGAAGCTGAAACTCCAATACCTTGGCTACCTGATGTGAAGAACTGACTCATTTGAAAAGACCCTGATGCAGGGAAAGATTGAAGGTGGGAGGAGAAGGGGACGACAGAGGATGAGATGGTTGGATGGCATCACTGACTCAATGGATATGGTAGACAGGGAGGCCTGGTGTGTTGCAGTCCATGGGGTCATAAAGAGTCAGACACAACTGAGCAACTGAACTGAACTGACACCTGAATTTGCTAAGAGGGAATTCTGTTCACCACTTAGAGAACACATAAGGAATGGGCCAAGTCCTTACCACTTCCTTGCAATTGGTAGCCAGGCAAGCAGACAGAGAGAGCTCAAGGGGGCTGGGAGAGGTTTGGAGGATATTAAGAATTCTATGAGAAGGATGAAGAGAACTTCTAATAGGTCCATATAAGAGCTTTGATAATAGGGTTGCCTGATTGATGGCATTATAGGCCCAGGAAGCTTGTTCATTTAATGAGAAGACTTTGTTTTTGATTTTTACTTTCTTGCCATTCTGTATAATAAATCATACCCTTTATACTTTATCAATATTAAGTTAATTTGTTTATTAAGTTTATTAATAAAGTTTATCAACATTAAGTTGATATCAACTCATCTGTTGCTGACATTCCATCAAGCACTGATACCCCTGTGAAAGCCATACCAGCAAACACCCTTCACTGGTGATGATTGGAAAGGAGTATTAGGCTCCCTCCCTGCCCCCACTGCAAAATCTCCCAGTTATTTTTAGAGTTTTCAAAAGGGTGGCTCAAGTGATTTTATGAAGAAGACTATTGGCTTCCTTTCTGAAGGCATTTTTTCTGAAACATCTAGTTATGCCTGTGTGCACTGCCTACAGAAACGCATGGTAACACCTAGGCCCTTCTAGTGCTCATTTAAGATCGCCAATGATACCACTCTAATGGCCAAAAGCAAAGAGGAATTAAAGAGCCTCTTGATGAGGGTGAAAGAGGAGAGTGAAAAAGCTGGCTCAAAATTTAAAATTCAAAAAACTAAGATCATGGTATCCAGTACCATCACTTCGTGGCAAATAGATTGGGAAAAAATGTAAACGATGACAGATTTTATTTTCTTGGGCTCCAAAATCATTGTGAATGGTGACTGCAGCCACGAAATTAAAAGAAATATGCTCCTTGGAAGAAAAGCTATGACAAACCTAGACAGCATATTAAAAAGCAGAGATATCACTTTGTGAACAAAGGTCCATATAGTCAAAGCTGTGGTTTTTCCAATAGTCTGATGCTGGGAAAGATGGAGGGCAGGAGGAGAAGGGGGAGACAGAGGATGAGATGGCTGGATGGCGCCACCGACTGAGACATGAGTTTGAGCAAACTCCAGGAGATAGTGAAAGACTGGGAAGCTTGATGTGCTGAAGTTCATAGGGATGCAAGGAGTCAGATACGGCTTAGCTACTGAACAACAACAATGATATGTGTGTCAAAGGTGTGAACTCCAGTTGACCTCAGACCTTTCAGTTGGGAAATCCTGACTTTGATAAGTCTATGATTTGACTGTAAGGCATGTAAAACATGACTATGACTTCAAGGGCAGAGGCAAATGGGACTGAGCACAAAGCACTCTTAAATTGTTGGGAGACTGAATCTGGGACCAACTTTTTGTGGGAAATTTAGCTATATGTATTAAAAACTTTTAAATGAGCATACCTTTTGCCTCAGCAATTCCCTGTCTGGAATTTACCTGAGTGTGTGTGTAATGACAGAGCTTATAAAGATATTTTGTGAATAATAGGAAGATTGGTTAAAGTACATAACAAACACTGAATACCATGTGCCCATTAAATATAAAGTTGTAGAAAGATTTTGAATGACAGGGAACCATGTTGCAAAATAGCAGTTTTACAAAATATTAATAGTAATAGCTACCATCTAGTGTGTGTGTGCGCGCTCAGTTGTGTCTGACTCTCCACAAAGCCCGCCAGGCTTCTCTGTTCATAGAATTTTCCAGGCAAGAGTACTGGCATGGGTTGCTGTTTCCTACTCCAGGGGAGCTTGCTGACCCAGGGATTGAACCTTGGTCTCTTGCCTCTCCTGCATTCAGTTCAGTCGCTCAGTTGTGTCTGACTCTTTGCGACCCCATGGACTGCAGCACTCCAGGCCTCCCTGTCCATCACCAACTCCCGGAGTTTACTCAAACTTATGTCCATTGAGTTGGTGATGCCATCCAACCATCCCATCCTCTGTCATCCCCTTCTCCTCCCACCTTCAATCTTTCCCAGCAACAGGGTCTTTTCAAACGAGTCAGCTCTTCGTATTAGGTGGCCAAAGTATTGGAGTTTCAGCTTCAACATCAGTCCTTCCAATGAACACTCAGGACTGATTTCCTTTAGGATGGACTCCTGCATTGGCCAGCAGATTCTTTATCACTGAGCTACCTAGGAAGCCCCAGCATCTGTTAAGTGCTATCTAATGACATTACATACATTGTCAGTGCTTTATACACATTGTCTCATTTAATGTAACTATCCTGAGAGACCCTTTCCCCTGATTACCAATAACCACTTAAAGACTAAGGAACTAGCTCAGGTCTCCAGGGTTTGGGAGAGCAGAATTCAGACACAGACTATCGGACTCCAGAGATGATGATGTCCATCCCCGTACTTTGTATACAAGCCCATTTTTGTTTTTTAAGAAAACATGTATGCAGAGAAAGAGACTAAAAGCAGATGGTATGTGGCTGGTGGGTACAGATGATTTTCATCTATTTCTTGATATGTAATAAGAGAGGGACAAAAAGCTTAGTTACATGGAAATGAAAAAGTGTTAGATTAAGAACACATCTAGGGACTTCCCTGGTGGTTTAGTGTTTAAGACTCCGTGCTACCACTGCAGGAAGCATTGGTTTGATCCCTGCCCGGAACTAAGATCTTCATTGGCTGAAACAGTGGGTACTGTGGGGTCAAAAAAAAAAAAGAGAACACATTCAGTAGTTGTCCCAATAACCAGGCACTATAAATACTGGGCAGTTATTCTGTTCAAAGAGGGTGAGCAGAGGGCAGTGGTCTGAGAAACTGAATCACCCATTTATCCTCCTAACTTTTGACCTTGTGCAAAATGGCCTCATTTGGACCAGGTGGGTCATCTTAAAATTAGTAAGGTAGTCTTTAGGTTCCTCCCTCCCTAATATTCTGTTACCTAAAATACCCAAACACTAAATGAGAAAACGGCATTTGAAAATAGTTGGTTTTGTTCAGTCACTAAGTCGTGTCTGACTCTTTGTGACTCCATGGACTATAGCCAGCCAGGCTCCTCTGTCCATGGGATTCTCCAGCAAGAAGACTGAGTGGGTTGCTATTTCCTTCACCAGGGGCTCTTTCTGACCCAGGGATCAAACCTGTGCCTCCTGCTTGCAGGTGGATTCTTTACTACTAAGAGTAGGAGCAGCAGAGGCAAATTCTTTACCACTGAGCCACCTGTGAAGCTTAGCCCAAAGTAAAATGTTAACTTAAAAGTTAAAACGCCTCATTTCTATAATGCAATGCAATTATGAAATGCTGGCTTCAATCTTAAATTTTCGAACAGAATTTGATGGCAATGATCCGCTTGAGAAAGCATTAGGAAGAGGTTATGAACTCTTTTCCTGAATCTGCACACTCTTACAGCTTTTCTACACGATCGGAGTATTGAATAGATGCATGTATCACAGGATTGTGAGGAACATATTTAAACTATTCATTGAATATTTTCATTCAAAAAGTTTTGTTTCCCCCTCCGGACACCCTTAGATTCAGTTCCTGATTTTATTGGCCCTGGGAAGCAGGGACCTCATTTCTCAGAAGCTCATTCATTAGAGACCGCCTACTTGCCCTGGGGGTGGACAATGTGTGTGACAGGAAAAAACCTCGGTGCCAGGGTCCCCTGGTATTTAGGGGTGTGGGACACTGGCAGTGGCCAAATCCGCCCAGGTCAGACCAGGTATTGATCCCCCGAGCAGGATTTGTAGCGTTGTCGCCGCAAGCCCAGGGATAGTCATCTCCCTGACTTCTTCCCGGCGGCCGGGTGACGGTCAGGTCCAGTACCTGGCTGGGTCCTCTAATGACACTTGCGTGCTCTCAGCCCAGACGCCGGGCGCTTATCGCAGCCAGGCAGGCAGCGCCACACCTTTCACGGCCCTCGGGCATCGACCCCGAGGGAACAGGGGCGTGAGGGTGGGGCCGCTGCCGGGCGCTGTCCCGGTCAGCAGTCTAAAGCTTGAGAAGTGAGGCTGAAGTCGGTGCTGCCTGCGCTCGCTCGTCGGCCCTCGACCGCCGGCTCGCCGCCCGCTCTCTCCGACGTGACGGTAACCCCGGGCCAGTTCCTTCCCAGGTCAGCCGCTGCGCCGGTGAGTGCGGGGTGCTAGGGGGGCGCGCGGGCGCGGTGGGTGGTCTGCCGCCGGGGGTCGTGGGCGTCGGTCGGGGAAAGTCGCCCCCGGCTGGGCTTTGCCGCCAGCGCGGGCTGTGTCCTGAATCCCACGCCGTTACCTGGCAAATCCCGAGCGCGCGAGACGCTAGAGGGAGTTTCCGGCGGTCAGATAGGGACTGGGGAGACGCTGGAAGGAGGAAAGGAGCCAGAGAGTTTTTGTAAAAGCTTTTCACCATTTAGGAAGCACTGTACGGATGCCTGATGTCATTGTTAAGTAGGAGCTGCTTCCGTAGGGTATATTTGGAAGGTCCAGCTGACTCAGCGTTTTATATAAATGATTGTTAGTGCTCTGCCTCTGAGCACAACAGCTCTTGAGATTGAAGCCCTCGGTTAAAACTGAACCGCTAACTGAGTGAGTAAATTGTGAAAACCGTTTGGAATTATGTGGCATGAAAGGTCCGTGGCTATTGTGTGTGCTTTTGGTAGGCAATAGAAAACTGTACAATTGAAATGACTGGGTTTTAATTATTCCCTCTCAGTTTCATTTGAAAGTGAGTATGAAACAGACTGAAAATTTAGACTCCCCTAAATTTGGACCTCCACCCCGCCTCCAGAAAACAGCTCCTTGGTGCAACCGATTTCGTGTCTGGTCGCATGGGGTCACACAGAGTCGGACACCACTGAAGCGACTTAGCAGCAGCAGCAGCAGCAGTGTGTGTTAGCCGGTTGGTAAAACTCTTCCCTTTCCCCAAATGTATGATATTGGATAGATAAAAAGTTATTGAGTATGGAGGCAGCAGAGAAACTTGTTAATATTGGTACCTTTAAAGGGATTAACCGATATATTCTATGCCCATTTCTTCTCCCTAGGACATAAAGTTTGTCCACAACTTTGGTTGGTGTGCTAAAGCATTATTGAGCTGCCTTTTGTAATTTTTCTGTGGATAGTTGACTCAATGATTAACTTCAAAAAATTAACCAGCTTATTAAAAATACTTGTTAAAAATGCTACTAAAGTTAGAATACAGAAAAATACATAACCAAAAAAGTTAGATTGTAAATCTAGCAAACAGTTAAAAAAAAATACCCATAATGTTGCTTTGCTTCATTTTCTCACTCAGTGGTAGAAATATAAAAGCTCATTCCACTTTCAGGAAAAAAAAAAGATTTATAGTAACAAATGTTCATTGGTCATCTTTGTTCTGGACCCTGAACATTTAGCTAGAGCCCCCTGAGGTGCTGTTGCCTCAAAATGATATTAAAATACACTTACCAAAACCAATTTCTACATTTATTTGTGTTAAGTGTTCATGAGCTTTTGAGACAAGCCTAAGTATTACAAATGGAAAGAGAAATGCACCAAAAAAAGAGTCACTGTGGGGGAGTACATTTGGATGTATGTGGACAGCAAATTAAAGTTATATCTTGGAAGCTAGAATAAAAATGGACCAATCAGTCACACAATTCAGTGAGGACAAAGGCAGGAAATATACATGAGCTCCTTAGAGAAGCTTTTCCTGGCACCTACTTCTGAGGGAAATGTCTAATATCACAGAAGGCTGCAGACGAGACTGAAGTATAGCGGTGGAAGAGTCTCCTGGGTGCCCACCCATAGTACATGCGGTCCTGCATTTTCTAGGACCGCTTGCTGTAGTTGTCATTCTCCTTACCATAAGTATTATGAGAAACACTCGTAGGATGCTAAGCCTCTATGGTCCCACATGCTGTGGTTTGATAGTTTGGGAATAAATCTGGATTTTATAGAGGGGTAGGTAGACCTCATGTTTTCAGATACTCTTTCTCTTAGGCATTTCTGACAGAAGTTTGGTGTCAGTTGAAGGTTATATCAAGTGAGAAGTTTTATTCTGTGTTGCTTACTGGGGTTGGAGGTTAAGGTTGAGGCTCTTTTAGTGAAACTTAAAGAACCTGAATGATCATCCTTGATACAGGGTATATAGGTCTGTGCTATGCTGTGCTTAGTCGCTCAGTCGTGTCTGACTCTTTGCAATCTCATGGACTGTAGGCTGCCAGGCTCTTCTGTCCCTGGAGATTCTTCAGGCAAGAATACCTGAGTGGATTTCCATGCCCTCCTCCAGGGGGTCTTCCCAACCCAGGATCGAACCAATGTCTCTTTGCAGGTGGATTCTTTACCGTCTGAACCACCAGAGAAGCCCAAGAATACCGGAGTGGGTAACCTATCCCTTCTCTGGGAACCCTATTCTGACCCAGGAATCAACCAGGGTCTCCTGCATTGTAGGTGGATTCTTTACCAGCTGAGCTACCAGGGAAGCCCATATAGGTCTACAGTAAGCTAAAGTTTATCCTTTTAAAAAATCAGTTCTGAGTTCAGAATGTGAACCAATAATGATGGAGTATCTAGATGAGTTTGGCTTTATAGTTTTTTTTTTCCCCAACGGCAGTTTATGAGATCTAATTCACATATCATACAGTTCATGCCTATTTAAAGTATGCAGTCTCTGCAGTCTTCACATTTTCATCATTCTCGCCCCTAAAAACCAGTTAACACTCACTCCTCCTTCTCACCATAATCCCCTTAGCCTCTGTAGTTTTTTGGAAACCAGTGTTCTGCTTCACAAGGAGACTATTAGAAAGTGGACATCTAATTTTTGAGCCACATACTTAGCTTGTTTATAGAAATAAGTAAAATAGTCAGAGAATCGTAACAATGAAAGTTAGTGGTGTTCTGTTGTTTAAAATGAGGTGGGTGGGTGTGGGTGAAGCAGAAGTGCTGCCCACATCCCAATTCCAGTGAAGAAGTTTTGTTTTTGGCAAGAAGGGTAGAATGAAATCTTAAAACTCCATTGAAAATGCTGATTACTAGCTCAGTCCCTTTGCAACTGAAAAGACCTGTTACTCTTTAGAGCAATGGTTGGCTGGAAATTACTGCTTAGATGGAGGTAGCAGTAGGCAGTTCTCTGTCATTTAACAGGATTTAAGTTCTTATCTGGAAGCATAAAAACAAGTCTCTAGAAAGCAGCACGCCCTGTTAGCTCCCTCTGAAAACACTTGAGCTGAGTGTCTTACAAAGAAAGAGGAAAGATTGCCTGAGGGGTACCCAAACTTCAGATGTTTTGCACAGGAGACCTGTCTCTTCTCTTCTGGTCCTGCTGCGTGGGCAGTTCTATGCTGACCACACCCTGACTTCACCCTGAAGTGAAGTAAAGTGAAGTCATTCAGTCGTGTCTGACTCTTTGCGACCCCATGGACTGTAGCCTATCAGGCTCCTCCCTCCATGGGATTCTCCAGGCAAGAGTACTGGAGTGGGTTGCCATTTCCTTCTCCAGGGGATCTTCCGAACCCAGGGATTGAACCCAGGTCTCCCGCATTCCAGGCAGACGCTTTAACCTCTGAGCCACCAGGGAAGCCCTGGACTTCACCCTAGAGGAGTGAAAAGAAGGGATGCAAAAGGTACAGGGACCACAGAATCCTTAGAAAGGGAGAATAAAGTATTTCATTTTACAACTTTTCCTCCACCATCCCGTATTAGTTTGGAATGCCATATGAGAGTTGGACCATAAAGAAGGCTGAGCGCTGCAGAATTGATGCTTTCAAACTGTGGTGTTGGACAAGACTCTTGAGAGTCCCTTGGACTGCAAGGAGATCAAACCAGTCAATCCTAAAGGAAATCAACCCTGCATATTCATTGGAAGGACTGATGCCAAAGCTGAAGTTCCAATTCTTTGGCCACCTGATGTGAAGAACCAACTCACTGGAAAAAACCCTGATGCTGGGAAAGATTGAAGGCAGCAGGAGAAGGGGACGACAGAGGATGAGATGGTTGGATGGCATCACCATCTCAATGGACATGAGTTTGAGCAAGCTCTGGGAGTTGGTGATGGACAAGGAAGCCTGGTGTGCTATAGTCTATTGGATCGCAAAGAGTCAGACATGACTGAGCAACTGAACAGAATTGAAATTAAAAAAATTTTGAGAAGCTGAAGCAGTAGCTATATTTTCCATCCACATTTTTCTCCAGTACTTTGGCCACCTGATGCGAAGAACGAACTCATTGGAAAAGACCCTGATGCTGGGAAAGATTGAGGGCAGAAGGAGAAGGGGGCGACAGATGAGATGGCTGGATGGCATCACTGATTCAATGAATATGAGTTTGAGCAAATTCTTGGAGACAGTGAAGGACCAGGAAGCCTGGTGGGTTGCAGCCCATGGGGTCACAAAGACTTGGACATGACTGTGACTGAATAGCAACAACAAAAGGTTGTTCAGGTCTTCAGAATTAATAAACGGAAATGGCCATTAACTGCTGAATGCTTGCTGTCTGCAGGTGGTTTTTATATTTATTCTCATTTTTTGGTCACACCAAGCCTTTCAGGGAAGTATTGGAGTTTCGTACTTACAGAGGAGGAGGCAGAGAATTGACAGGGTTATTTATTGCTGGGACAAAGTACTTTATTAAAGATCACCAACCCTTTCTTTTTTTTTTTTTTTTTAAACAGCCTGGTCATTTGTTTCACATTTTCTTTCCATGTTCACAGAGCAGCTCAGTTCATTGTAAAGGCATGCAGGGACAGTGAAAAGAGCCTGTGAGAGCAGGGAGGCCCAGACCTACCTAACTTGGGTCTAGTCACTGTGCCATGAAATCTCTTCATCTTTGTGAACCAGTTTCTTCGTGGGACTAAAGAATATAGGAATTTGCGCAAGAGAGGTCTGATTTTTTTTAAGGAGTCCAGAAGTAGAATATGAGTTAGTAGAAATTGCCAGAATAGTAGTAAGTGTTAGGTATGCTGAGAATTCTTAGTATTCTTACCTTATCCTACAATAAAGGATTCTGCAAACCATCTACTTTGATTTAGAATCTTTCTGATCCATTTCTCCTTTTCGTAACATAGGGAGACTGTTATATGTCTTTCTAGAATATCTCATATGATACTAATAAACATATGTACTTCAGAAACCTAAAGTAGTAGGCTAACTGTAATTAAAAACCCAATAGTATCATTTCAGTTATCTCTTCAATCTAATAGTACTGTTATTATCATGCCAGACCATTCACTGCTTCCTCTGGAATCTAAGCTATGAGTATAATCCATTTGACATGTGCAATGTTGTTTTATACCCAGCTATTACTAGCAACCTAGGGCCAGGTGACTCATTACATTGCTACAGTGTATGTGCTGATTAGCTCTTTCCTCGAGCTACAAGCTATTCTTGTGTTCTGATTTCATACTTAGATATATACCTGCCCTCTCCCCCAGTGAGATATGTTCTATCTAGCCTCCTAGAAGGCCACCCTTACCCAGAAGTAAATTCAAGTGGTTTAAATTTTTCAACAAAAATAAAATTGCTATTCTCTCCCTCTATAATATGAGAAACTAGAAAAAGAGATCTTTGGTGCATTAGTCTTTATAAAACAATGCTTTTCCAAATATATACAGCTGTGGCTGGGTTGCATCGGTCTTGATAAGGAAGTTTTAAAGAACAAAGATGGCAGTTTTAAGTCTAATATTACACTAGCATTATAAACATTGAAAAATATTGGGGTTATTATTTTTTTAATTTTTAATTTTGAAATCATTTTTAGACTTACTTAAATGTTATAGAAAATGGTACAGAGAGTTCCTATAACATCTTATGTAACTATAGTACCATTGTTAAAACTAAACTATAAACTTATTTGGATTTCATCAGCTTTCCACTATCTTCTTTTCTATTCAGGATCCAGCCTCAGAGCTCACATTGCATTTGATTTTTGTATATCCTTAATTTCCTTCAAACTATGACAGCTCTTCAACCTTCTATTGCTTTTCCTGACCTTGACACTTATAATGAATACTGTTTAGTTATTTTGTAGACTGTCTTGCAATTAATACTGGATATTTTCTCATGATTAGATTGAAGTTATGCATTTTAGGAAGAAATTGGAGAAGGAAATGCTAACCCACTCCAGTATTCTTGCCTGGAAAATCCCATGGATGGAGAAGCCTGGCAGGCCGTCCATGGGGTGGCAAAGAGTCAGACAGGACTGAGCAACCTCACTTTCTCTAGAAGTAATCCCAGTGCATCATATCAGGGGTACATGATGTCTTATTACTGATGTAAACTGATGTAAACTTTGGTTAAGTGCTGTTTGTCAGGTCCCTGATAGTTATCATTTTTTCCGTTTGTATTTAATATATATCATGGGAGAGAAACTTGGGCCTTGCAAATATCCTGTTTCTCCTTAAGTCTTTATTCACTAGTTTTAGTCCATTGGTGGGACTGGATGCACATGGTACTGTGTTGTTCTAACAGTGATTTAAAGATTGTTTTCTCATTACTTCTCTTTATTAATGAGAATTTTATAAGGAAGAGCTGTTCATTTATTTATTCAACTGTATAAATATAGACTCATGGATATTTATTTTATTGTATAGGTTATAATTGAATACAGTCATTATTTAATTGCTGATCAAATGGTTCCACCATTGGCCACTGGGAGCTCTTCTTTCAGGTTGACCCCTGTGCCCTTTTGATGTACCACCTCCCCATCCTCCGTTTTGAAAAAGCATTTCCTTGCTTTCTGGTATCATGAAATGCTCCAAGCTGATTTTTCTATTTTCCATGCCCCGACCCTTGCATCAACCATTTTTCCAAGGCACTCTGGTTCCTTGTTTTGGAGGCTGTTATTATCAGAAACCAAGATCTGGGTACTTGGTGTGTTACTGAAGTTGCTTTGAACTTTTTAAGTTTCATAGATTTGTGACTTAGCAAATGCATCTCTACAGGAGGAGTAATGCCTTAAATTTCAAAGACTCTAGAGACCATAGTTGCCAATTTGCATTCAGTCTCTTATGGGAAAGAAATACAATTGGAAGGGCTAGAATTTTAAAAGTTCCCAGTTTTTCTCAAATGAAGACCTGTAAGTGTTTATAAAACAAATAGAATAAACACATTAATTTTTATTTACTCAGGCTATGATAAGAAATTAGCTTGTTACTTACTGAATGTATGTGAAGGGGAGATATGCATAGATCATATCTTTCAGAAATGCAAAATGTCTTTAAATGAATTGTGACATCCTGGCCTCCACTTCCCCACACCACAAAGACTTCTGGGTAAGTCTTTGAGCCTACTTTCTCATTCTGAAAAGAAAGGTTTTAGGCAAGATTTTCATTTCTCTTGACTCTTAGTGGGCTCAGAGGACCCTTTAATATCCAGAAATTTTGGACCCTTTCTCTATATTTTAGGTATAATTTAGTGTGTGTTTATTGGTTCACTGGTTAAAAAGATTCAGTTTAATTTCATATCTGATTTATGTTAATCATGCCAGCTTACTTTTAATATTGAAATTTACTCAGTTAAACTTTATTTTAATCTAAGCCAGTCCGGACCATGTACAGAAGTCTTTTCTAAGAGTTCCATTTCCACAAACCTTCTTTAACTTTCTTTTTACTGATAGGTTTTGTCCTGTGCTTTTCCTTTCTCTCTCTCTAGGATAAAATTACTTTCTTTTCCCTCAACAAATTGTGTTTTCATTTCTTATACCTTTTTTCCTTTCATGCAAGATGTTTTCCTTACCAATTTTAGTTGTCTCAATTACATACATTAACCAGAATTCTAACTTTTTAAAAACCTTAATTTCTAGTGAAAACTAAGAAGTATGCAATTATAAACCATTTTTTGATTATTATTCTGTAGATTGTCAAAATCACAAATACTGTTTATGATTTCTAAAAAATGTGTGGTTTTTTAATGAAAATTTTTCAATGTGATATTTTTATTAGTAGACCTAAGTATCTTCTCTGTAAAAAGGCAGCCTATGTTGAGTAATTAATGTTTCAGTATCTTATTTTATTTGGGAATGATCTAGATATTTGAACGGAGAAGGACATGGCAACCCACTCCAGTATTCTTGCTTAGAGAATCCCATGGACAGAGGAGCCTGGTGGGCTGCTGCCCATGGGGTTGCACAGAGTCGGACACGACTGAAGCAACTTAGCATGCATGCATGCACTGGAGAAGGAAATGGCATCCCACTCCAGTGTTCTTGCCTGGAGAATCCCAGGGATGGAGGAGCCTGGTGGGCTGCCGTCTATGGGGTTGCACAGAGTCGGACATGACTGAAGCGACTTAGCAGCAGCAGCAGCAGCAGATATTTAATAATTTCCATCATTTCACTTAATTTAGCAAAACTATAAATATTAAGTTACCTAAAATCTGGACAAATTATTTTTAAGTAGACAAACCATAAGACATAATTATTCTTAAAGAGTTTACCTCAAAATTGTTACTCTATTTATATCTGTTGAATTATAGTTATGTTTAGATTACCCATGAAAACTAATGAGACATTACACAAAATAAGCCATCATTTCAAGATATTTTTCTTGAAAATTTTATAACAGAGATAGTATGACCTATTTAACTTTTGGTAAACCTAGGTGCAATAAAAGTAAGAATGGTCTGTATTCATTAAACCAACAAATTTAAACTTTAAAACTGATTCAGTTCAGTTCAGTTCAGTCACTCAGTCGTGTCTGACTCTTTGCTACCCCATGAAATCACAGCACGCCAGGCCTCCCTGTCCATCACCAACTCACTCAGACTCACGTCCATCGAGTCAGTGATGCCATCCAACCATCTCATCCTCTGTCATCCCCTTCTCCTCCTGCCCACAGTCCCTCCCAGCATCAGAGTCTTTTCCAATGAGTCAGCTCTTCACATGAGGTGGCCAAAGTACTGGAATTGCAGCTTTAGCATCATTCCTTCCAAAGTAATCCCAGGGCTGATCTCCTTCAGAATGGACTGGTTGGATCTCCTTGCAGTCCAAGGGACTCTCAAGAGTCTTCTCCAACACCACAGTTCAAAAACATCAATTCTTCGGCACTCAGCTTTCTTCACAGTCCAACTCTCACATCCATACATGACTACAGGAAAAACCATAGCTTTGACTAGACGTACCTTTGTTAGCTAAGTAATGTCTTTGCTTTTGAATATGCTATCTAGGTTAATCATAACTTTCCTTCCAAGGAGTAAACATCTTTTAATTTCATGGCTGCAGTCACCATCTGCAGTGATTTTGGAGCCCCAAAAATAAAGTCTGACACTGTTTCCACTGTTTCCCCATCTATTTCCCATGAAGTGATGGGACCAGATGCCATGATCTTCGTTTTCTGAATGTTAAGTTTTAAGCCAACTTTTTCACTCTCCTCTTTCACCTTCATCAAGAGGCTTTTGAGTTCCTCTTCACTTTCTGCCATAAGGGTGGTATCATCTGCATATCTGAGTTTATTGATATTTCTCCTGGCAATCTTGATTCCAGCTTGTGCTTCTTCCAGCCTAGCGTTTCTCATGATGTACTCTGCGTGTAGGTTAAATAAGCAGGGTGACAATATACAGCCTTGACGTACTCCTTTTCCTATTTGGAACCAGTCTGTTGTTCCGTGTCCAGTTCTAACTGTTGCTTCCTGACCTGCATACAAATTTCTCAAGAGGCAAAACTGATTATTAGTATAATATTGACTATTTCCCAGATCACAGGAACTTGAAATTTATTTGGGTTGGCTTTCTTTTAAGTAACTTAATTAAAAAAAAATTTTTTTTTCAAGATTTTTTATTTTTAATTTTTTGGCCAAGCCCTGAAGCATGTGGGATCTTAATTTGCTGACCAGGAATCATCCTAGGCCCCTTGTCAGTGAGCATATAGAGTCCTAACCACTGGACTGCCAGGCAATTTGCAGGCTAGTTTTTTATTATATTTTAAAAATATCAATTTGTAAGTGATTACTTTGTCAACAAAGGTCCATCTAGTCAAGGCTATGGTTTTTCCAGTAGTCGTGTATGGATATGAGAGTTGGACTATCAAGAAAGCTGATCTCAGAGGAATTGCTGCTTTTGAACTGTGGTGTTGGAGAAGACTCTTGAGAGTCCCTTGGACTGCAAGAGTTCCAACCAGTCCATCCTAAAGGAGATCAGTCCTGGGTGTTCATTGGAAGGACTGATGCTAAAGCTGAAACTCCAATACTTTGGCCACCTGATGCGAAGAGCTGACTTGTTGGAAAAGACCCCCTGATGCTGGGAAAGATTGAAGGTGGGAGGAGAAGTGGACGACAGAGGATGAGATGGTTGGATGGCATCACGGACTCAATGGACACGAGTTTGGCTAAACTCCAGAAGTTGGTGATGGGCAGGGAGGCCTGACATGCTGTGGTCCATGGGGTTGCAAAGAGACACGACTAAGCAAATGAACTGAACTTTTACATCAGTTAAATATAGCTTTTTTATATGTGTAATTTTGATAATATTATCTGGAGTTAGGAACATACTGTATGTATAATGTACACACAGAAATATAAAAAGGCATAACTAGAGACCTCATAGCTTCATTTGAAAACTTAGTTATGTATCAGTTATTGCATTATAAATTTACTAGTTTATAAATAACAATTTGAATAAGTTAAATATATTTGCTCAGATGACTAAAGCTTTTCACTGTTTGTGGAGAATATTTTAAAGTTTGTATTTGTCCTTGATAAATCCTGAAGGAGGCTGTGAATTAGATTTGATGAGGGATGCTTTCTAGCAGTTTGAGTTCAGGAAAGCCTGTTTCTCTCTTTTTCTCTCTTTCTTTTTTTTTTGGTGCAGGTTCTACCTGATTGAGCTAATTCAGCTCAGTCTCAGGTCCTTGTGGGATGTACTTATGTTTCTGATATGTAGAGATTTGTAAGACAAGACAGTTGCTTTTAATTCCTCAGAGAACTGGTCTGCCACCTATATGGTACTGAAAGATTGATTTGCCCAACTACATTTTCTTTATTTGCTTATTTATATCAGTAAAAAGATTTCCAACTACAGTGAAAATCAAGAGTTATATGTTCTAGAATTTTAGGGTTCAGTTTATCCTGCTTTCCAAACTTTGCACAAGCCATTCAATAAAGGCCCTCTGTTTTGAGTATACAAATTAAACCCAGAGCAGTTCACTCTAGGGGCTAAAAGTCTTCATTATTTTTATTAACTCCTGAATATTAGACCCCAGTTTTATTTCATATTGTGTGGGCTCAGGTAACCCTATTGATTTTCCTTAGTGTGTTTAATCAATGTTGCCTGAGGGGCAGATTTATAAGCCCTATACACCAGGCAAGGGAGACCTAAGTTTATTCCATAATTTAATTGGCAGAAGAGATTTAACCATCTTATATAAAGCGCATTTAAACATACCAACTTTTATAAACATTCATCTCAATTCTCTCAGCTCTTATATCTGTAATTTTAACCTCCATTAAGTCCCCATCAACCTGTCTTGGTCTTACACAGAGTCCCAGAAACGTTTCTTTTTATCTCCCTGACCACGTTATCTATTTTTATATAAAAGGCTTTGGGTTTCCCAGCCAAGGGGTTGAGCCAAGGGACTCAAGCCTTTCGTTGATATTTTAACTTGATTAATTGGCCTAACTGTTGCCCCAAGCAACTGAATTTTCTAGCAGCCTTTTAAATATGTATATGTTTTGCTGTGCTTAATTTTGCTCAGTGTGTCTGACTCTTTGCGACCCCATGGAGTGTAGCCCACCAGGCTCCTCTGGCCATGGGGGATTCTCCAGGCCAGAATACTGGAGTGGGTTGCCAGGCCCTCCTCCAGGGTATCTTCCTATCCCAGGGATCAAACCCAGGTCTCCTGCATTGTAGGCAGATTCTTTACTGTCTGAGTCACCAGGGAAGCCCAAACTGGGGTAAATAGAGTGGACTTGTTTGGGGTTCTTTAATGATGGGGACCGATAGGGAGTCCGTTTGGCCATCCAACCTTAGCATTGTACAAAATGTTTGTTTTGATACATTTATTTATTGCTTTATTTATCCCATTTCTTAACCATCTAAAGATTTTGTTTTGGAGCAAGTCCCTTTAAAATTTCTACCTTGTTGAGAGATGTCTCTAGACTTTCTCTGCAGTTTTTTCTTATTCCTGTTTATCAACCTAACTAACAATCTAATGCTTTTATTAGCATCTGTAAGACCCATTGAGGGGAAATTGACCATAGATTTAGGTTCCCAAACTTTTTTTGTTGTTGCTCTTTGTTCATTTAAACTAAGAGAGTTATTAAGATTAGCCATTATATTTTTTTGTATCCGATTTCTACTTTGATCTTTTCATAGGTGCCAGTAATCCAGCTGTTAATACTGAGAGTTCTCTAAAAATTTACCAGTTTAGAATTTTCTTCAATTTTAATCTCCATTGTCTGGCCATTGTCAGAGCTCTCATAACACAGGGAGGAAAAAAAGTCTTAAGATCAGGTAAAACATTTATATCTCAAAGACACAGTGAGAGAAATGCTAGTTCCTCCTTTGAAAAGTTTTTTGTTCCTTTAAGGTCAGAATTCCGAGAAGATGTTTTATCAAGCTGGCTTTTTCTAGCTGCACACATGCACACAAAAATTAACTTTGGAGTGTTAAAAGAACCCACATTTGGTCCTTTTTAAGGTGAGATTTCCTTTAATTCCCCACAAAGCAGGTACTTGTAGGAATAAATTCTATACATACATAATAAAGTCTTTCCAGCGTCTCTCAACTGTGGTAATCCAGTTTTCAACTGAGCAAAATCTTTCCATTGTCAGTTCATCTGGGATAACCCAGGTACCTCTTCTTGAAATTAAGTTCAAAGAAAATCTCCTCCAGCGAGGATTTTATTCACTACCAAATAAAACTAAGGATAATCAGCCAATGGTGGAGATCCAGGACCCAGAAGAGACTTAGCTAAATTCATATGGACTCTGAGGAGGTGGCTAGGCACAAGAGGTCTTTGCTGGTACCAAGGCTCCAGATTCTTGTAGAGTTCGGGTGAGGGCAAGAAGTCTGCTCTGGGTCCCTTTGTGGCTAACAAAAGCGGTCGACTGAAGAAAAACGCACAACCTAAAAGTTGCAAGTGAAGTTTTATTTGTGGATCTTACTGAGGACTGTGGTTCAGGAGACAGCCTCTCAGATCACTCTGAGGAACTGCTCCAAAGACAAAAGAATAAGGGAGTAGCCAGGATATTTAGGAGATTTTGCTGAAACGAAAAACAACGACAGGAAAAACCAAACCATGTAGTCAAACATCAAAGATAACTGATAGTCACAAAAAATAGACATTACTAGTTAATGATTTTAGTGCTTTTCTGTATGAGAAGATACAAGACTCTGGGCTCATTGTAATTATTCCTTAGATATGCATCTTAACTTATCTAGGGCCAGTGCCCAGAACACACAATGCTTCCTTTTCTTCTCTATCCTAATCTCTCCTCAGCTGTACCAGGGGGGTTTGGGGAATGTGACTGCAGTGGCTAATGGCTTGATCCTTGTTTACTGGAGTAAGAGGCAGCATTCTTTGTTTACTAGAATGCCAGGCAATGTTCCTTGTCCACATCCACGTCTTGTCAGTTTCCTCTTAAATGTAAATGAGTGTGGATGTAAATGTAAAATGAATATAAAATGAGTTTCCATGGACCCGAAGCTGGACCATTATTATACTTGCCCTTGTTTTCCCTTAATTGGGCAGATTTGGGGGAGGTAGAGAGTGGGGTTGCTTTGGAATGGGGCAAACAGTAGAGAGTCATTATAAAACTCCCATTGGCTGTGACCTTGCTGTGGAAATAGGTGCCTTTTGCTTGTTGGAATGCTGGATCTTCCTTGCTCTACCAGCCCCACTCTCTTGTGGATAAAGGCTGCACACCAAGGGTAACTGGCATCCTAAGATATATATCTGAATACACTCTTCCTTAGAAACCAGATAATGTTTTTACATACAGTTTCAGAGTGCTTGTTTTGTGTCTGGTGTTGTATTTAAGAGGCTTCCCTGGTGGCTCAGGTGGTAAGAATATGCCTGTAGTGCAGGACCTAGCTGTCATAGGTAGGACAGTGTCCGCATCTTGGCTCTTGAATGACTACAGTAGCCTCTATGTGGTCTCCCTGCTCTGCTCCTCTCTCCAGCACCCCCACCCCTACCCCCAACTCAGAGTGATCTTTTTAAACATAATTAGATTATGTTATTCCTCCACCTAGAAGCCAAGCAAAGTTCTTGCAGTGGCCTGAGGTATGGACACTGCCAGAATTGACCTGAACCTCTGACTTCATATCCTATGCTCTCCCTCCCTCTGCTTCAGTCCCCCTGGCCGTGCTAGTCCTCAGGCTAGCACTTGATCTTGGCATCACACCTCCAGAGAGCCACCCTCAGGTTTCTGCTCCAAGACCTCATTGGGAAGGCCTGCCCTGACTTCATTTCCTCCTTCACTTTTATTTTTTTCTCTTTAGCACTGCTGACTCTGACATTTTTCATCAAAAGGAAAAAGGAATAGGAGTTAGGGACATACCCCCATGCAGTCAAAAATCCATTATAACTTTTGACTCCTCCAAAACTTAACACATATTTTATATGTTATATGCATATCTACATGTATTTTATCATTGATGACATATCTAACTTTCTTGATTTTTTTCAATATTTCAAATTTTTTCAAATTGTTGCAAATCTTGAAAAAAAAATCTTCCAATATATTTATTGAAAAGAAATCCACAATATAAGTGGACCTGCACAGTTCAAATCTGTTTGTTCAAGGTATGGCCAAATGCAAGTTCATATGCTCGACACACAGTGAGGCCAAACTGAAACACTGGAGTTTGAAACAGAGAAAGGTTTATTGCAAGGACCAAGGAAGGAGAATGGGTGGCTGTACTCATAAGATGTGAACTCTGATGGTTTTCAGGGAAGTGTTTTTATAGGCAAAATTTGGGGTGAGGACTGCAGGGTGTGTGACTTCTGATTGGTTGGTGATGAGTTAGCATGGTGGTGTTTCAGGAATCTTGTGCTCAGCCTGAAGTTACTGTTGTCCATCCTGGTGGGGGCCTTAATTCCTATAGAAAAACTCAAAGATATTGTAATGTATATCCCTTGAGGGGGAACCAGGACCCTGCCCCATGGCTGTCCTATTGTTTCTTGACTGCCTTTCCTTGGTTTCTGCATTCCTTCACTCTTCTAATTAGCAACCATTTGAATCTGCCCTTTGAAACTCAGGGAAGGTCTGAGAAGCTGAAATTTTTTCCCTACAAACAAGAAACGGGACACAGAGAGACTTTTGTATGCAAGAGGGCCACACAGGGTCCTGCCAGGTTTCAAGGGTCAGTTGTAGTTGCATTAGGTACACTTGTATCTATTTAAAGAGAGGATTAGGATTAAATGGAGGGACCTCCCTGGTGGTCAAGTGATTAAAACTCTGCCTTCTAATGTAGGGGGTGTGAGTTCAATCCCTGGTCAGGGAACTAAGAACCCAGATGTCTCAGGGTGCAGCCAAAAAGTAAAAAAATAGTAATAATAAATTTTTTTAAAAAGATTAAATTAAAAAAGGGACAGGAAACAGATCTATGGTTGTCATGGGCTGAGGCGGCAGAGGGAATTTCTTTGGGATGATAGAAATGGTCTGTGTCCTACTTTTCATGATTACATGTCTGTATACATCTTCAAGGTCCAAAAACTGTACTTAAAGAGGATGTTTGATGGTCTACAACACTGTTTACTATTGACACGTTTTGAATAAACATGACAAAAAACAGAGATTAGGCTGAACCATGAGTAGAGTTGGTGTTATGTTGGAAGGAATGTTATATGTACCAAAACGTTCCCCCTCTTGTTTGTTATCTATTCCTTTTTCCTCTGTGTTTTGTGTGTGTTAGTGACTCAGTTGTGCCCGACTCTTTGTGACCCCGTGTACTGTAGCCCACCAGGCTCCTCTGTCCATGGGATTCTCCAGGCAAGACTATCGGAGTGGGTTGTCATTTCCTTCACTAGGGGATTTTCCTAACACAGGGATCAAACCTGGGTCTTTACCATCTGAGCCATAAGTCACCAATTCTCCATGGATCCCTCACTGGTCTTACTGTGTATCTCCTCAGTGCAGAAAGGACGGGGATCTGTAGAATGAGTGAGGAGATGGCTGAGGGGACCTGTGGAGCTTCCACAGTCAAGTCTTAGCTCCCTACAGGGCATACGTCACTCTCTGATGGCCTTTGCTGCCTCTCCAGCCTAATTTTCTTACTGCCCTTTCCCCAAAGCTGAACTTTAATATAATGAACTTACTTACTAAAAAAAAGTCACAACCTAAAAGTTGAGGGTTATGTTGTATTTGGTGGGAATTTTTAGGACTTCAAGACCGGGAGGCAACATTTCAAGTAGCCTTGAACGAACTGCTCTGAGGAGGCAGGGTGGAGGAGTCAGGTTATGTAGACCTTGGCAACAAAGGATAGGTAGTCTGAACATCAAAAGTATTTTTGTGAATTAAAGAAAACCAGCTATCTCAAGTTAAGGAATTTAGCACTTTTCTGTATATGGCAAGATGCAAGCCTCTGAGCTCGCTGAAGTCTTTCCTTTCCTATGTATCTCAGCTATCTGGGGCCAGTATTTTGTGGTTTTTCACATCCTGAGTTCTCCTGGGCTCCCCATAGGGAGTGGCTGCAGCCTGAAGGCTGCCAGATCTTGCTGGTGTTCTTCTCCTTCCTGGGTGCCCTGGAGGGCTGGGATCACTGGTGACTGTGACCTCATTGTTTACTGATATGGCAGGAAGTACTCCATTTCTCAAACTGCATGCACTTCCCAAAGCAATCTCTTTCAGTTTAATGATTTTGCTTTCCTTTACTAGGACAACTTTCTTTTCTCTTCTCTCCTTCCTATATAACTGGTTAGTCTCCTTTAGTAGGCCACTTCTAACCACTGTGAACCCCACCCCCACCCGCCCTGCCCAAGCCATGTATTCCCTGAGAGATGAAACTGGTCTTAATCCCTCAAGTAATTCTGAAGCTCTAGGCAAAGGGGTAGGAAAGGACATTCCTGGATGGAAATTCTGCTTTGAAACAGGATAATTATATTTTCTCTCAACTCCACCTGGGTTAATACAGTGAGTTTTTAGGGGGTATTCATTAAGTTTTGTCCTTACCTTCCACAAAGTCCAGGTGAAATCTTCGGTGGTATTTGTGTCCTTTCTAATTTGTACATGTTGTTTACTAATTCTGGCAGAATTTAACTTCTGTAGATGACCTCTCTAAATAGGGTGGTTAGTGACTTCCTTTTATTTGTGCTCAGAATATCTTTATGAAGCTACTTTGCTTAATACAGGGGTGTGGCATATTGTAATTTAGTCTTTCATTCAGCGGGAATAATTGAGAACATGATATGAGTGACTCCAAAGGATACAAGGGCTTCCCTGGTGCCTCAGAGGTTAAAGCGTCTGCCTGGAATGCAGTAGACCCGAGTTCGATCCCTGGGTCAGGAAGATCCCCTGGAGAAGGAAATGGCAACCCACTCCAGTACTCTTGCCTGGAGAATCCCATGGAGGGAGGAGCCTGGTAGGCTACAGTCCATGGGGTTGCAAAGAGTTGGACACAACTGAGTGACTTCACTTTACTTAAAGGATACAAAATTGATGGACATTAGGTCCCTGCTCTTACAACAGACATGTGGGCAAATTTTTAGTTTGCAAACGCATATATGGCTTTCTGAAATGCAGGTTTGCAATAAAGTCCAAAGGAGATAACTGTAAAATATCATGATTTTACTTATAATTTGGGAGATGGCTGAAGGCCAAAAGGGCATGAGAAGAATGTTCCTGCACTGTGAGCTAGGGCTAGAAAAAACATTTTAATGATAATTTGCTTGATGAGCTGTGATCCAAATACTGGTCATACATTGTTAGATAAAGCTTTGTGACTATTATTAGAAAGCTTTGGAGGGTGGCTGGAAGGTCTATAGTTCATTTAAATTTATTATTTTTCTTTCATCAGCCCACCTTCAGTATTTGAAATTTGGAATAAAGTAGTCTGAAATTTACCATGAAAATGCTATGAAATTTATGTTATTGTTAGGGAACCATTAATTGCCCACTTTGGCCAGGCATGATGATAATTCCTTGTCTGAGTTGTCTCACAATAGGAGGTCCTGGTAAAGAAGGAGGTACTACCTCCAAAAAGTAACAGGAAAGAGTTCAGGAGGGGCCAAAAGGAGAAGGGAGGAGTCAATATATCCTACCAACCTCCCAGAATCCTTCTCGCTGAAATCCATCTTGGCTGAGAGATGTAGGCACCACCAGGGAGGACCCTGAATCAGAATGATTGGCCAGAGACAACCTGGAAACCAACCCCATTACCATAAACGCTGAGACTCTGAGCCACGTGGCGGAGCAGTTCTCCTGGGTTCCCTTCCCCTGCTGCTCTCCACTGAGGCACCCCTCTCTAATAAAGTCTTTTGCTTTGTCAGTTCGTGTATCTCCTTGGACCATTCATTTCTTAGTGTTAGACAAGAGCTCACTCTTGGGTCCTGTAAGGGGGTCCCCTTCCTGCACTCAGCAGTAAAAAATGTTTTGGTAAAATGTGAATTCTGTTTGGGGATCAGATGCTTCAGGGATTCATCTCGTTTGTTTTACTTGAGGAAAGTGATTTAATTCAATTTAGCTATTGTTCAAAAGACAGTTCTAAAATAATGGAAGCATTGCCTTTTTTCAGCCATTGTATATATGATCATTTTATAGATTTGTTATTCTTAACCTGAAACATATACACTGTCGTATTTTTGAAATAAATATAATATCTCTCTCTCTTTAATCACTAAGTTGTGTCCAACTCTTGAGACCCCATGGACTGTAGCCTGCCAGGCTCCTCTGTCCATGGGATTCTCCAGGCAATAACACTGGAGTGGGTTGCCATTTCCTTCTCTAGGGGATCTTCCCAACCCAGGAATCGAACCCGGGTCTCCTGCATTGCAGGCAGAGTCTTTACTGACTGAGCTATAAATATAGTATAGTTTTATGATATTTTGAACTCTGAGAATGAATTTGATAATAGCATATAGCAAGTTTTGTTGTTTTTTTTTTTTTTTGATGCAGGATGAATATGGGAGTGCTTGGGGTGTCCTCATAGTGTTCAAGTATATGTGTCTTTTATGGGGTTATAAAATTGATTGTTCATAAAGTAACCCAAGAATGAGAAAATACATTTTTAAAAAGTAAGCACTTTAGACCTGTGTTGTCCTATATGGTAACTATTAACCACGTGTGGCTATTTAAGTATAAGTGAGTAAGTTAAATAACATAAAACATTCCCCAGCTATATTTCAAGTGCTGAGTAGCAGCCCTATGTGTCTGGTGGACAGCACTATTTTATTATCCCTATGCTTATTAATAAAGAACATGGAAAGAAGCACAGGCACTTTTCCCTCTGACCTCTGATTATCTTGAACTCAAGAGAATCACTTCTTGGGCCTTATTTACAGCCTTTTTACACATAAGAAACCAGATTACCATCTATAAAATCAGTGGTTGTATAACTTGTGAGAATGAAGGGAATTGGTAATTTTATTTTTCGTGGGGCGGGGAGGGTGTGCTGCTAAGCATGTGGGATCTTAATTCCCTAACCAGGGATTGAATCCATGCCTCCTGCAGTGGAAGCACGAAGTCCTAACCACTGTACCATCAGGGAATTCCAGGGAGTGGGTAATTTTTATCTTGTCAAGTTATATATCTCTTAGCTGGTGCTCCCTAATCTCCACTATTTTAAACATATCCTCAGCACTCAGTCCTTGATAAATCCTTCTCTTAGCTACAGAGGAGGGGAGGAAAAAGTTTTCATTACCAGGCCCATTCCTGTGTCCTGGCATGTCTCACTGGTTTTCTGCAGTAGCCTCCTAATGCCCTTGCTTCCACACTTTTCTCACAGTAGCAGCTAGAGTGATTTTTAAAAAACACAGTTAAGATCATGAGCCTTTCCTGCTTGAAAGGCCTCAGTGGCTTCTCTTGGACTATACAGACCTTCCACAATGGAATTTCTTCCTGTCTGTCTGTCTGACCTCGTTCTTTGTGCCGCCCTCCCCAGATCACTCTGCTGCAGTGCTGTGGGGGCCTTGAGTGCCAGATCGTTCCCTTGACCTGAAGACATCAGCCCTCTGACTCCAACGCTACAGTGCCGATGTCAACACTGGATGTTTGCTCCAGGGTGGAACTGTTAGAGCAGAGATGATGTGAAAACCCATTGATGGATAGAGGACTCTTTAAACTTCAGGGATTTATTACGGAAGTCACAATTCAGATTTTGAGTTCCTTTTCTAACAATGTTCAAAACTATCCTGCTTCTATTTCTGTTTGTTCATAAGTTTTGTAGCAGTCACCTGACAGTGACCCAAGAAGCCTAATTCCTTGTCAGGGTAGCGAGGTCTTGGCATCACAGGGAATAGCTGAAGAAGGTGTGTTTACCCAGCATGTCCTCTTGACTATGAGGCAGAGTGTCACTTTTGCTATTATTATCCCTAGGGGAAAAAAAAGTAAGAAGAAGGCCTGAACTCTTGACCTGAGGCTGCTCTGGCTTCTACCAGCAGGTGCAAATTTACAGCTATGGACAGCTGTCTGGCTGAGGACTTTAGAATTGAACTCTACTTTTATTACCTGTGTGCAATTTCTATTGACTTATGTACTCTGTTTATAGTAGACTGTCTGATTAAGAGTATGGTAAAGAGTACGATAGAGAAAAGTGGTATTTTTTTTTTTTAAAGCGAGTCCTATATTATTGAACTCTGCAATAGGGAACAGAATTATATATGGTTGAGTGTGTGGGCTTCAAAGGCAGCAGGCCTATTTTGGCTTTTTTTTTTTTTTCAGTTAACTAATTTATTTTAATTGGAGGATAATTACTTTATAGTGTTATGATGGCTTTTTTCATATATCAACCTGAATCAGCTACAGGTATATGTGTTGCCCCCATCCTGATCCCTCCTCCCACTTCCCTCCCCACCCTATCCCTCTGGGTTGTCCCAGAGCATTGGCTTTGGGTGCCTGGCTTCATGTGTTGAACTTGCACTGGTCATCTGTTTTACATATGGTAATGTGCTTGCTTCAATGCTGTTCTCTTAAATCATCCCACTCTAGCCTTCTCCCACTGAGTCCAAAAGTCCATTCAAAAGTGGTATTTTTAATGCAAGTTATCATTCTTATAATAGATATACCAGTGTCTATGGAAGAAGACTTTTCAAAAAAGTAAAAATGTACCTCATTAGTTAGAAAACAACAAGAAGAGAGGAAAGGACAAAGGTAGACACAGGTAGAAAAGAGATAGCTGGAAAGGGGGAAAGAATCTCGTTATTCAAAGCCGCTCAGTCATGTATGGAAGACTGTTCCAGCTGGTGGAAAGATAATCAGGCCAGATAACAGGGCAGGCTGGTTCAGGCGAGTTGTATGAAGCCATTTGGATGCTTCTTTTATTTTTAAAGTCTTTGAAGTGAATCTCAGATTCAGAAAACGATTTAGCACATGCTCTGGAAGCTGAACTGAACTGGAAGCAAGGAAGCAGCAACAAGGTGGGAAGTTGATTTTTGTCATAGGGAAATCTAGATGTGGTGTGTGTGTGTGTATATATCTATCTATCTATCTATCTATCTATCTATCTATATATATATATATCTGTAGGGAAAGATTAATGTTTACTTAGAGACAGTTACTTTCAGTGATTCCTCTAAAAACCCAGGATACTGGGATAAACCCAGTATCTGGATAAACCCAGTATACTGTATACGGTATACCCAGGATACTGTATAAACTGGAGACTTGAGTACTTGAGGTTAATATGGTGCTGAGATGTGTGTTTTTAAAATTTTGTAATCATTCCTATAAGTTTTTTGTTTCATCTTAGAGTAATATATTGTTTCATATTGGTGTTAGAAATAAGTTTGGTTTTTGGTATAATGTGCTTCAGCTGGATGGTGTACTTCAGTTATGCCTGCTTATCTCTTGATTTGTGACACATGAATTACTAAGACCCTGTACTGCTGCTGCTAAGTTGCTTCAGTCATGTCCGACTCTATGCGACCCCACAGACGGCAGCCCACCAGGCTCCCCCGTCCCTGGGATTCTCCAGGCAAGAACACTGGAGTGGGTTGCCATTTCCTTCTCCAATGCATGAAAGTGAAAAGTGAAAGTGAAGTCGCTCAGTCGTGTCCGACTCTTAGCGACCCCACGGACTGCAGCCTACCAGGCTCCTCTGTCCATGGGATTTTCTAAGCAAGACCCTGTACTAAGCACCTCCTATTCCTAAGCACCTCCTAGCAATGTGAATTACTAACTTGGTCCTATCACAGTGAAGATGAACTCAGTATGCACACACTTCTAAAATTGTGATTGTATTTATCAGTTCTCTATCTTGGATGGATGGATGGGTATGGATGATCTTTCTTGGGTACTACAGTTCCAGTTGGTGCCTTTTATTAACAGAAAATCTCACAAAGATTTTGTATTAATGTCTGTCTTGAGCCAATGGCCTATTTAAATTTAGGTGGGATGTTATTTGATTCTCTTAATGAGCCTTGTGGAATAGGAAACGACAACCCACTCTGGTATCCTTGACTGGAAAATTCCATGGGCAGAGGAGCCTGGCAGGCTACATTCCATGGGTCGCAAAGAGTTGGACAGACTGACCACACACACACACAGCCTTGGGAGATTGTTAGAAAGTGTCCTTATACACACACACACACACACACACACACACACACACAGCCTTGGGAGAGTGTTAGAAAGTGTCCTTGGAGCCTGAACATCAAATGGGGAATGGCAAGAGAAGCAATTGCTTGTGTCAGGCTAGTATAGTTTGGCTTTTGAAGACATGGGGGATGGCTTAAGAAGTTTACAAAGTCAATATGCAAGGTCTCCATAGTTATTTGTACCTTGAGCCTTCTCTTTCACTGCTTTCAGAGAGTAGGGCTTTAGCTAATTATTACCATTCATTGTGCTCACAGATTAAAACTAAGCTCTTTTAATTTCCTGGGTGCCAGTCTATAAGTGGTTTCCTACTTTTGCAGTTTCCAAAATGGAATATGTTTTAAATGTGATAACAATAGAGCAGTTTCCGGCTATAGGAACAATTACAGATTATTTTGGTTTGGGGGAAGTTCTACTATGATATGCTCAGGTCTGTGTGGTTTTCTTATGCATATCCTGTCTTGGTGTTCCTGGAGCTCCTTCAGTCTGTGGCTTGATACCTTCAGTTTTGGAAAATGCTTGGCCAATATTTTTTCAAACACTGATTCTGCTTCATTTTTATTTTCTCTTTTTCAGGTCTCCAGTTACATGTATGCCAGATCTTTTTCATCACATCTCATATGTTTCTTAGCTCTTTTATGTAGTTTAAAAAAAAAAAAGCTACTTCTTCATTCTCTTCAGTCTGGAGTTTTTTGTTTCTTTTCCATGCTGATAATTTTCATACACCCTTCAATCTGGATGTTTTCTACATGGAAGTCTGTCAGTTCACTAATTCTTTCCCAGTCTGTATCTAAACTGCTATTAAACTCATCTACTGATTTTTTAAAAACTATTGATTAGTTCTTTGGTGATAGCCTATCTTTTCATTTATTTTCTTAGACATATTACTCAGTTATTTTAACGCAGATGTCTGATGACTCCAACCTGCAATACTTATGGGTCTACTTCTATTTTCTTGTTTTGGAACATTAGGTCTTATTTTCTGGCGTGCTTGGTAATTTTTGATTGAAAATTTGGTTGATGATGACTTTGGAATAGATTTAAATTTCTTTTAGCAAAATATGAGTGGATCACATTACTTGAGTAAAGGCTGGTCTGTTTCTAGGTTGCTCATATTTTCAGGTCATAGCCCTACTGGTACGATCTCAAAAACTTGGTATTTTTAACTGGTAAACTCACAGCTCCAAACTTTGTCTCCCTGTTAATGAGCTGCTACTGCTGCTAAGTCACGTCAGTTGTGTCCGACTCTGCGACCCCATAGACGGCAGCCCACCAGGCTCCTCCATCCCTGGGATTCTCCAGGCAAGAACACTGGAGTGGGCTGCCATTTCCTTCTCCAATGCATGAAAATGGAAAGTGAAAGTGAAGTCGCTCAGTCGTGTCTGACTCTTAGTGATCCCATGGACTGCAGCCTACCAGGCTCCTCTGTCCATGGGAGTTTCCAGGCAAGAGTACTGGAGTGGGTGGCCAGTGCCTTCTCCGCCTATTAATGAGAGGCTACTTAAATATATTCATTCAGCTTTTGAGCAGCTTCTTTCTGCCTGGTTTTTCTGGGTTTTACCCCATATATGTGTAATTGGCCTCAAGAATGCTGGGCATGGAATGCTTCATCTTTTCTCTTTTCCAGAATTTTAGATACTTAAGTCCTGGCTGCTTTGGTTACACCCATCAGAAAACATTCTTCAAAGAGCTGCATCTTGTATTTTGTCTGCTTCTACAGTTGTCCGTAGGAGGATGATTGGTTTGGACCAGCTACTCTACAGTAGCCAGAGAGAAAGTTCTTCATTGATTACTTTGATTTTTAAGAATTAAAACCAAGTTTATGGAAGTTTCATTTTTCAAAGCTATTGCACAAGCTGTTAAGTTCACCTTAAGATCCTACTCTAAATCCTTATAAAGGGGCCTTTTCTAACTTGTTAAATGAAATATTTTAAACTTCATTTATAAATTTAATACTCACCTGTTGTTTAAAATTCTTTAACTACTTAACTCTTGGTTTGATTTTCTCATTTTTATACATAATTCTAAACCTTCCTAGAATTTATATGTTGCCCATTAAGAAAATGAGTTTATCATTCCAAACAATTTTGGAGTTTGTCTTCTTAGTTGATTAAAGGAACATAGCAAAAAAAAAAAAAAAAAAAAAGGAACATAGCAACCAGAGATGTAAAGTCAGGAGCTTTAAATTCAAAGAAATGTCTCTTGTCCCTGACTGCTTGCCCACCCCCCTTTTTGTAATATCTATGTCATACACTCAAGTAAGAATGGATTGATGGTGATCATGTAGTCTGTCCCTGATCTTGAGTCATATTATAATATATTTTTAAAGTCAGCTCTAACTCCCATTCATCTTTTCCTGCTTCATGAGTTTTGAGTAATTTTCATACTCTCCCTATTTACTTGTTAGCTGCTTAATTGAAATCTAATTGGAGTTTATATATTCAGAGTTGTGTCTGCCTCCCTAATGTAGGTTCCAAGCTTGTTATTGTTGTTGTGATATGGCCTATTCATTGGAAATGGAGCTACTTATTGCATTGAAGTTTAAAATGGACTTGTTTTAAAATTTTAAAAATACATTTAATTGTATCAAACATAGCCAAAATATTTTTACTTAAAACATGTTGTCAATATAAAATGACCAATAAGGCATTTTACATTAAACTTTTTTTGATCTCTAAAATTTTTAACAAATAATTGACATAATAACATTAGTTTCAGGTGTACAACATAATGACATAATATTTGTATATTTTGTGAAGTGATCACCAAAATAAACCTAGTTAATATCCATCACACACAAAAGTCACACATTTTTTTCTTCTTATGGTGAGGACTTTTAAGATCTCTCTTGGCCACTTTCAAATATACAATACAGTATTATTACCTATAGTCACTGTGCCACACATTATATCCCCAGGTCTTATTTATTTTATAACTGGAATTTGTACCAAAGCAGTTTTGTTTTAAGTGTATTGTTAACTACTGTTTACAGTCTCATTTACCTGGACTATCAACTTATTGTTGCTTTTCCCTCCACAGGAAGGCAGAAATGCTCAAAATGTCATCCAATAGTTACGAGGTTTCTATCCCAATGTCAAAAAAAACCAACGGCATTCCAGAGACAACCTCTAAGGACCTCCAGACATTAACTGAAGGAGCTGTGTTAAGTTTTCATAACATCTGCTATCGAGTAAAAGTGAAGACTGGCTTTCTACTTTGTCGGAAAACAATTGAGAAAGAAATACTAGCAAATATCAAGTATGTGCTTGAACTTTATCTAAGTAGGTTCATTGACATGCAGGTTTTGGCAGGTTTTGCTTATTGCACATAAAGGTGTGCAAGTCTATACAGATATATAGACACATGCTTTCATTTCATTTGACTAAACTAGCAATGAAAGGGTTGGATCACATGTTAAGTATATATAAATATAAGACTATAAACTAAGTCTAAGATATAAACTATATCTTAGCTTAGGTTATGCAGTTGAAGTCCAAAGTGATAAGAGAATTTAGGATCCAAATTAATATTTAATTATAGTTTAGAATCCAAGTTAATACAAAACTTTGATTCTTCATTCTCTTCATCCAGCAACTAATGCATTAAATGGTGGCAAAGTGGGCAATAGAGTAGGGAGAAAATGAGCACTTAGTATCTACTGGGTCCCAAGATATCTTTTTCATATATTATAGCCTTTAGGGTTTTACTGTTTTTCTGAATTCTAGAAAATACGAGCTGGATTCTTCCTCTCTATGGAGTGGAAAGTGCATCTGGGTTTGCTTAGATAGCACAGCCTATGTGTTTTGTTAATTTTTTTTGTTTAATAGGGGAATAATTATTCCTAGATAAAGCAAACAGCTTTTTCTGGCTTTCTAAGACTGGAAGAATGGTTTATTAAGAACCCTTTGGCCAGGTACAGCTACAAACCTGTATGGAATCAGATGCTTCTCACGTTTTCTTAGTGCGTTATATGCGACTGTGGTCTTTTCTATTACTGGCAGCCAACTGCTTCCAGAGGGCTAGAAAATGACAGGGGAGAGAATTTTGGGATGTGGATTGGGAAAAAACATCAGGGATCTAAAATTGATTAGGTTGCCAGAAGGCCAGGAGCTGTGTTGCTGCTGCTGCCGCTAAGTCGCTTCAGTCGTTTCCGACTCTGTGCGACCCCAGAGATGGCAGCCTACCAGGCTCCCCATCCCTGGGATTCTCCAGGCAAGAACACTGGAGTGGGTTGCCATTTCCCTGTCCAATGCATGAAAGTGAAAAGAGAAAGTGAAGTCACTCAGTCATCTCCAACTCTTAGCGACCCCATGGACTGCAGCCCACCAGGCTCCTCCGTCCATGGGATTCTCCAGGCAAGAGTACTGGAGTGGGGTGCCATTGCCTTCTCCAGGAGTGGTGTAGAATTAAATAAAATTTTCTGTATGCAGTAACACAGATTGTACCACCTTCTTATGTTGAGAAACTCTGTGTATCAGGAGAGGAATAATTGATGAAAAGCTTTTATCTTTTGTTCCATATCTAGACTAGCGTTGACTGACCTTTCTGTAAAGCTTACTTTTTTTTTTTTTGGTGGAGCGTAATAATCAAGAAAAATGCTGGTCACTTCAGATTTTGTGCTGATAAGTAAAAGGTAACAAATGATTTGAATATGTACAGGTTGGTAAAATATACACTGCTCCAGGGTACATTTACCTTGCTTATGCTTTAAAGGTAGTAAATTAGTAACTTGATACGCTAAAAGCATCATCTGCTCAAGGCTTCATAATGTTTTTATGGTTCAGTGGTGTGCATTTTAGCAACAGATGAGTTCATCCTTACATGCATTTCTAGGTTCATAAAAACTCAGTCAAATCTTGTAATCATTTCAAATTTTACAGTTAAAAGGATACAAGGTTGTTTTTTTTTTTTTTTTTTTTTTTTTTGCTTGCTTGCTCGCACTACTGGTTTAGGCAGTAGTGTTTTTTATGTTCTCCCTATCTGCAGGCTTCAACTAAGTAGAGTTTCTGGGATGGGGAAAAGGGTGCTCTCATTTATCTCATATTTGATTCATGTTTGATAGCACCATCAGCATTCAAAATAGTAACTGTGTTCCAGAAAAGCTGATGAGGATCTTGATTTTTTGTTTTTCCTTTGGACATTTTATAATCTCACCTGTAGAATCAATATAGACTCTCATTTCCCTCTGGGGGAGCAGATGCTAAAATAAAATCTGACTATATGAATTCAAAAAGATGAGATTTTACTTTCTTATAAAAATCTTCCTGCTTAGTTTTTCTCCATACCCAGCAGCTGAACTTTTTTCTCACCAAAGCTTAAGATTTCTAGAATAAGTGATCCATTCCAGTGGCTGCGTGGCTATCTTATCATGTTCAGGGAAATCCATTATATTATTTGGGAATTTTTTAAATTAATAATTTATTGTGAGATCATTTCAAGTTTAGACCTTGTGGAATATAACCCTGTCACCCAGATTCCCAGCTGTGAATATTTCACTGCATTTGTTCATCACTTTGTTTCTTTATCTACCCATTGTCACTAAGATTTTTCTAAACCACTTGAGAGCAAGCGGTCTGTATGATGCTCCAGTATTCCTAACTCCTCCAGTGTATATTTTCTAGAAATAGTGACCCTCTCTTAGATAAACACAGGTCATTGTCTATAGTAAGCTCAGGGGAAGTGTAGCTTCATAATGAACACAGTGATGGGTCTTATGGAGCCTTGGTAAACCATGCTCTTCACATGGTTGACTGGCCACCAACCACATCATGTCTCTTCAGTCTCATCCAAGCTGGTTTATTCCTGTCCCGCCCCTTAATCTTGGTCATCTGGTTATGTTAATGTCTCCCAGCCTTCTTTACCATATGTCACCATTTTCCCCTTTGTAATTGACAGATTTTACGAGAGAGATACTGTGACATTATTCCAAAATTCTATTTCTCATTAAATTTCAACCTACCAGCTCTAGCCCCCATTGATGACCCCTGCCTGAATGAGCAGGAACAATCTGCTTTGGTAGTTAATTATTCTATATTTACCAAAATGTGACTTTCTGTTTTCATCCATCTCTTCTGTATGTATTAGTTTGCATTCTAGTAAAAGGAAGAACTTCATTCACCATCTCTTATATTTGTATTGGTATAAATATAGACCCATAGATTTGTATTTTATTCAACAGCATTCAACAGTAGTGCACTATTGTCATTATTTGTCTTGATACTCTTATTGTTCCTAATTTGGTCAGTGAGAAACTTTCAGGGTAGGTTCTGTATTTTTTTAACTCATTCTTTTGACATATTCTCATTCTTTGAATATTTTGTTGGATAGCAAGAGGTTTCAGACTCATTGTGTACTTAACCTGTGTCAGACCTGGAATCAGCTGATGTTCCTTTTTGTGGAGGATGGAAATAATTATACACCAAGATCTGGGTGGTTGGAATGTTTATCGCTATTAGGGTTTAGACTTCTTATAGCTTTTAGAATTCTTAGTGGACAGACCTAGGGAACATATGTATGTTTCAGTATATGCACGTGTGTTACTTACACATATATCTAAAACTTTCTATATCTGTGTATGTAGATTAAAACCCATGACTTTTCTCATTATTACGTTCTCCAATTTTTGTCTAATACTCCAATGTTCTTTCCACATATCCATGTTTGTGAAACATCATTTCAGAATGTTGACAAGCCTGGTTCTCACTGTCTTTGAGTTACCTATTGGTTTACTCAATCAATGTTCTTATTCTTCAGTATGAGACTCCTGCACCTTCACCTGTTGCCCTCTTCCTCCCACCTCCCTTTGCAGCCTATGTTCTTGGATACTGGCATTGCTGTACATCTACCCACTTTCATCACCTTCCTACTGAGAAGGGAAGTGGAAGTCTAATAGAAATGACTGATATATTTGAACATCAAATAACAAATAGGGAATATAACTAAGTTTTTTCCCAATCAGACAAAACCTATTTTTCATAAACTTTTCCTACTTCTTTTTAAAATAATATTTATTTATTTGACTGTATTGGGTCTTAGTTGTGTCATGCAGGATCTTTCATTGTAATGTGCAGGCTTTCTAGTTGTGTGGGCTTAGTTGCTCTGCAGCATGTGGGATCTTGGTTCCTTGACCAGGGATTGAACCCACGTCCCTTGCATTGAGAAGCAGATTCTTAACCTCTGGACTACCAGGGAAGTCCCTTTCCTATTTCTTGACATTAGTTTTTATTGAAAATATTTCTTTTGATTTTCCTATAAGTAATTGTCATTTATGGAAATGTGGAGACTCATTTATTCAACAAATGTCCAATATCTACTAGGTACTTGACATTGTGCAAGATGCTAGTGACAGATGTGTCCTCTGTCCTTAGAAACCTTTTATTCTGATGGGGGACTCAGACAACTAGCATACCTCACTGTGTCATTCTACTGTAATAGAAGGGTTAGAAGACACTGTGGATATCACTAACCCTAAATCAGAGGTTTGGAGGTGTGGAGAGAGAAAAGGTGAAAATTGTATATGTGCACACTTATGTGTGAGTGTGTGTGTGTGTGTGTGTGTGTGTGTGTGTGTGTATGTAGAGGGTGGAGAAGGGTCATGTTCCAGGCAGTGGGAATGGCATTGACTGCAACCCAAGATCAAAGGATTAACCCATTATCCACTAAAAAGTAATACATGTGATGTGAATCTTTTAGCTAGGTTTCATTTCATGTATCAGTATTTAGGTGGTCTACCCATTGTAAACCACTGTGCTACATGCTTTGGGGGTGGGGGATAGGACAAGATGACATAATTCTTGTTGGCAAAGTTTTACGGTATAAAGAGGGGAACTTTCCTGCATATAAATGCTGTAAAGCAGTACCTAAGGGTGGGGAATTGGTTTTGAGGGATGACAGTAGGGCAGAGGGCAGGGTGGGGAAACAAGGGAAGTACAGACCATAGACTACTTTATGGGCCATCCATCTGTGTTGCAACTACTCATCTCTGTTGTTGTAGCATGAAAGCAGCTATAAATAACATGTACATGAATGAGTGTAGCTCTGTTCCAGTAACACTTCATTTATAGAAGTAGAAGACAAGTGACCAGCTGTACTAGAATGTAAATTCCACTCAGGCTAGGACATTGATTCTCAACTTTGACCTGTGTGCTAGAAGAGTATCTTGTTATACACAGTAGACACTGGATAACTGTGTTGAATGAATGAAGGGAGAATTAGCCACTGCTCCGCATTGGAACTGTTGCAGTTGTGATTGTCTGCTATTGTTGTCTCCAAGAACCTGTAAAATTCTCTCTTAGAATGTTTACATTCAGTTCAGAATTAATTATTTCAGATTGCTTGATCTTAATTTGAGGAGATATTTTTAAAACCTGGAAAGATTTTCTGACAATTAAATCTTTTTTTTTTTTAATTTATTTATTTGGCTTCACTGATCTTAGTTGCAGTATGTGGGATCTAGTTCCCTGATCAGGAATTGAACTGCCCCTTGCATTGAGAGCATAGGGTCTTAGCCACTGGACCACCAGGGAAGTCCTAACAATGATGTCTTAATGAATAACAAGCTTATATCGGGTACATTAAGAGCTATTGATAAATGCATCTTGAAAGTTCACTCAACCATTTGTATGTCTTTTACATCTGTGGGGAAAGGTCACTGAAAAAATAAGAAATTCTTCTGTTTTACAGTTTGTTCCTGGTTTACCTAACTCATTTACTTGCCAGTGTTTCAGCTGATGAGCAAAGTGAAACGTACTTGTCATCCTAGTACCAGCCATTTCACAGTTTTGACGTTGCAAGCTCAAAAGTCAATAAATGCTGAGGTCCTCTTGATTGGAAGCACTGAGGCACATTGTAAAGTTTATCGCTCACAACACTTGTGTAATCAAATAATTTGTTTCTGTGAAAATATGTGGGAATGGAATACCCTTTGGTTTTGGAACTTCCACTTGGAATAAATGCCATTTTCTCTGTGGAATAAATTTTGACTTGCCTACCAGTTTCAAAGAAAGATTGGCCTTAGTCATCAGAGTTGTGAAGGGCTTCATAGGCCTCTTATTTCATCATGCCTTTATAACTGTGGAGGCCTTGCCCTTAATTCTTTCTCCCATTCATCCTCTTTAACCATTCTACTGTCTACCTCTAGGATAAAAACCAAAATATTTGCCCTCTTCTTGTGACTCAGAACCGTCAACACTACCTTAATTTTTTCCTCCCTCCTGCTTTCTGTCTGAATATTGACTACCCTCAAACATCTGCCTTGTCTGTTTGGAACATGCTGTGTGTACACCATCTCTGTATATCCTTAAAGGTTATCTACTATAGGAAGTGGCATCCACCATTTATTAAAATTGGAGGATAGTTGCTTTACGATGTTGTGGTGGTCTCTGCCATATATCAACACAAATCAGTATAGTTATACACACACACACACACACACACACACACACACGCTGTGCTTAGTCACTCAGTTGTGTCTGACTCTTTGCGACCCCATGGACTGTAGCTGCCATGCTACAGTGGGGCATGGGGATGGGGATTCTCCAGGCAAGAATACTGGAGTGGGTTGCCATGCCCTCCTCCAGGGGATCTTGCCAACTCAGGGATCAAACCCAGATCTCCCACATTGCAGGCAGATTCTTTATCATCTGAGCCACCAGGAAAGCCCAAGAATACTGGAGTGGATAGCCTATATCTTCTCCAGGGGATCTTCCCAACCCAGGGATCGAATCCAGGTCTCCCGCATTGCAGGCAGATTCTTTACCATTTGAGCCACCAGAAAATATATATATATATATATATATATATATATATATGTATCTCGTCCCACCACTTCTAAACTAAGAAATAAGTATAAATTTCTACTTATACTTTACAAGAAAGAAAATGATATATCTTGAGGGTATATATTTTACTTTTCTAATTTGATTAAGAATTTTGTGAGGGTTAAGAACTGGTGATATTTTCTTTTTAACCCCCTTGAGGTGCTTTATTCTAGCCATTGAATTTCATTGCAGGTTTACTGCTTCTTTCTCTGACTAGATTTAAGCAATGAGGACACTACTACTGATGATTCTAGAAATCCACTGACATTAATTGTGTAGAACTTGACAAGGTAGTGAGTCACATGATGTGAAGATAATAATCGTCAAGCGTCACTCAAGACTTACTATGCACTTTATTTTACACTGTGAAAGGAGAGTAAGTGTAACAGAGACGCTTCACCAACATCTGTTACGTCAGGGAACTTTGAAAGTTCTTGTGTCCTTTTCTAAAAAAGTTTAAATGGTGTAGAGAATAAGTGAGTTTAGAGGAGCCCAAGTCATTTTTATTTTAAGTCCTGACTAGTGATTAACATTCTTTGTTGTTTGCTAGATTTTTATTACTCAACAGTTCAGTTTCTTTTTCCTTTAAGAGTTGATTTGTGCTTTTTTTTTTCTATCATTTTATCAACCTTCATTGAGTGTATTAAATACAAACCCTAAATTATAGAACTGGTTTTAAACTGGGTCAGTAACTGGATATATTTCTGCATTTACAGTGGAGTCATGAAACCTGGCCTCAATGCCATTCTGGGACCCACAGGTGGAGGCAAATCTTCGTGAGTATAACAGTATAAGTAAGCTTTTTCTTTGTAGTTTTCATGTGTGGTTTTTAAAAAACTGAATTATAGTCAACATAAATATTATGTTAGTTTCATGTATCAAATATAGAGATTTGACATTTGCATTCATCAAATGATCACCATCATAAGTCAGGCCGTCTGTCCCCGTATAAAGTTATTACAGTATTATTGACCCTATTCCTTATATTGTGTGTTACATCCCTGTGGCTTATTTATTTTATGACTGGAGGTTTGTACCTCTCAAATCTCCTTCACCTATTCTCCACCCCCAGTTTTAAGGTGCTTTTAAAGAACACTTTCGTATGAGCAGGTGTCTGTTGAACATTTTCTGCATGTCTGGTTTGGTACAGGTTGCTACGGATAAGGTGCAGTTGTGCTAGCTTGTGATTGTGTCCTGAGGAAGTCTTATTAGCTCAGCTTTACTAATAGGACACTAACAGGACTCGATAAGGTGACTGGCATACAGCTGTCAGCTATGATTTGAGCTATGGAGTGGAAAAGGAAGGGGATAAAATTGAAAGTGGGGAGTGGAGCCAATGGCATAGTGAAGGCTTATATCTTAAGCAAAGGAGCACATTGCCTGCCTGGAGACCCCCAAGGTCAGACAACAAGGGGGCAGTTTGGGTGGTCTGTGCTGGATCAGGTAAGAGAGCTTTACTTTCATATTTTGGGGCTTTATTATAGCATGTAATTTTTAAAAAGAAGGTAAGATTTACAATATATGTATATAATTTTAGTTAAACCATATAATTTCTTGATCTGTTAATTTGGATTCAAATTAGCTAAGAGGTAAAGCCTGATTTGGAGGGGGGAAAAAAGCAATAACGTATGTCTTTTGTAGGTTGTTAGATATCTTAGCTGCAAGGAAGGATCCACATGGATTATCTGGAGATGTTTTGATCAATGGAGCACCTCGACCTGCCAATTTTAAATGTAACTCAGGTTATGTGGTACAAGTAAGTATTTGTGACTTTACCTGTTAGATTTCTTCTGATTTTTTATATGGGCAAGTGCTTTGGCTGATAGTTGAGTGTGCTTCCAATTGACTACATGACATAATCATAGAAACAACTTTTCTTTATACCCGCTTTTCATAATATCCTATAAGATTCAGAATAGTATTAAACGAAAAGAAAGTCTGGAATATGACCCTTGTAAGGGCAGTAGTATCAACTCTTATTATCATATCATTTCTAAAACACATTACTATTTTACTTTTTTTGTTTTACCCTCACCTCTGTCCTTCCCCTAGCTTAGAACAGTGTTATATAATCCTTGTGTAAAGCATTCTATAAATGTCTGTCAGTAGTAATCATAATTACCTGTGTTCTCTCTGGGTATACAGGTTAGAAATGAAAATTAATTCATCAGGCTATGCAGCTGTCTGAACATGGAGTTATTGTAATTTGTTTAATTGCAAGTTCATTATTGGGGCTTCCCAGGTGGCACAGTGGTAAGCAATCCACCTGCCAATGCAGGAGATGCAAGAGATGTGGGTTCCATTCCTGGGTCAGGTAGATTCCCTGGAGAAGAGAATGGCAACCCACTCCAGTATTTTTGCCTGGCGTATCCCATGGACAGAGGACCCTGGCAGGCTACAGTCCATAGAATTGCAGAGTGGAACATGACTGAGCACACAACACACACAAGTTCATTATTAGTTAGAACTTGGGTATCTTATTTTTGTGGATAAGTCAGATATACTACAGAGTGATGGTATTAGAAAAGACCTGATATATCTTGTTAAAATGCCCTTTTTCTTTAAGGATGATGTCGTGATGGGAACTCTGACAGTGAGAGAAAACTTACAGTTCTCAGCAGCCCTTCGGCTTCCAACAACTATGACAAGTTATGAAAAAAATGAACGGATTAACAAGGTTATTCAAGAGTTAGGTCTGGATAAAGTGGCAGATTCCAAGGTAATGTGGAAAAAACTGATAATATCATAGTCAGCAAATAGGACCTCACCTGTGTGGATAGTATGACTTACTCAGAGATTTTCTATAATATGTATGGTCAAGAGTGGCTGCTTTCTGAAGCTGTGAGAAAAGTGACTGGTTACCTAACATGAAGATGGAAGTTAACAGGTTAAAAAAAACTGAAAGTGATTAACTCTTGGGCAGCAAGTGTGGCAATGTGTTCTAGTATGTGGAAGTGTTCTTTGCTGTGAACAGGTGACCCTTTCTGTGATTGCAGCTCTTGATCCTATCCCCCCTCCGGTTGGTTGGTTGTCCCGTCTCATTCAGTGTCTTCATGCTAACTTTCCTTCTTCCTGTTTTCTTATCCCCTTGTAGTTGTTCTTCTTCTGTTCTTCCATGAGGCTTTCTTCCATTGCTTTTGAGAATTATATTTCTGGAATTCATAAATGATGAAAATTCAAGGATTCAGTATGTTTCACTTTGCTGTCAGTTGGCTTCCAAAATTATATTCAGTCAAACTAGGGACTTATTTGTAGTTTGTGTAGCTTCCAACTTGTTTTTCTGAAGTCTTTCTTTTGACATTTTTGTCTCCCATTCCTCCCTCCCTCACTTCCCCTCTCCCTTTCTTCTACCAGTATCTACTTACAGACTGTTACATGCTGGTCTATTTTAGGCTTTAGATATAACAGTTGTAGGCAGGAGAGTAAAGTAACTCCTTTTGTGAGTTATGCAAGTTTGGAAAGGAGAATTGAGATAAATGAGTAACCTTTATGGTTGATGACTAGGTATAAAAAGATTTTCTGGAAAACGCCTGTATCTTTTGGTGAAGATGAGCTTTTCAGCTTGCAATGGCTCTAGTTTAGTCCCCTTGTGGAAGAGGTAACAAAGAATGGGGGTATTTTGCTGGCTGCTGTTTCAGATGATACTTTCTGACATTATTTAATGTAAAGTATATTTTGCTGTATTTTTTTTGGAAAAATAACTCTGAGATGCCACCATATTCCACTAAATTCATTTTGAGAGTGATTGGATTTCCTTTGTATTATGCCACCATATTCCACTAAATTCATTTTGAGAGTGATTGGATTTCCTTTGTATTAGCTCTGTCTATTTGATATTGTCTTTCCAATAAAGTATTTACCATTCTTTACCTTTAACTAAAAGTTCTCTACCAATAGGCAGTCATTACCCATTCTTTGCATGGATTTCCAAGGAAAACAAGCTGAAACAGTTTGTTGACTTAGAATTTATTTATCTAATTAATTGAAATACTTCACTTAATGTTTTCAGTTTTTATGAAATTTTAAGCATGACAAATGTAGAGAGAATAGTCTGATTACTTAGTTGTTACTGAGTCCAAGTTTGTATAGCTCACCATGTGACAGACCAGTAAATTGAGAGATGAATTGTTGGGTCAAAGAAAAGTGACTTTATTTGAAAAGTCAGCAGACTGAGAAGATAGTGGATGAATGTCCTAAACAGCTATCTTACCCAAATTAGAATTAGACTTATTTTATAATAAAAGAGGAAGAGGGTGTGATTGGTTGTTGCAAACTTCTTAATGTCAGAATCTTTTGTTCTTGCAGCTGTTCATGTGGATCTGATCACAATGTTCCTATAAACCTCTAACAAGACAAATGTTATTCTCTGTTATGCAACTTTCTATCTCTGTATGAATGGAAAAGTCTAATCATTCTGACCTTTAAAGGTCAGATCCTGGAGAATGGGCTATCTGGTATGGACTATAAGCCACATTCATTCACATTTCCTCATTTTTCTCCAAAATGTCTGTTACAGGTCAGTTGTTAGAGGATCCAATCATGGGCATGAGTAGCACTTGATTATTATCTTTTTGAGGACTCATAAGAATTGAAGTGATAATATGATTGAACCTGACTTCATATTGAATCTATTCCTTTAGATCTAACCTGTATACTCTGTTTCCTGAGCTTAGTCATGCTGGCTCTACATCTTTTACAGAAGGATATTGATGACTATTAATATAAGAATTATTTCCTACCTCCTTTCTCCCCCAAAACCTTCCTGGTCCCCCACCACACAGTAACGCTGACTGGTTGAAAAGACCCGGCCAATTGCCCTGTAGAATAGTCTACCTTCCCATGTAGAATAGCCCTGTAGAATAGTCTACTCATCCAGTTGCCCTGTAGAATGAGTCAGGACTTCCTTAGTAAGTTAAGGTAAAGGAGGGCTCAGTTTGATATAAGAGGTGCTAATGTGGTATAATAGAAGGTGAACTTTCCTAGCTACCAAGCCACACTGATGACTTTATTGGGGATGGGGTGGGGGTATCAGAAGGCTATAAGAAGACTAACAATTATAGATGCTTTCAACTTCCCTGCTCCTATCTTCATCTCCCTTTTTGGTCTGTAATTTCAGACCAAATCTTTTAGTGTTCTAGCTTAACTGTCTTAAAACTAAATGTTTGGCTTGGTAAGAAACATATAAAGCATAGGCTTCATATCTTACCAGTTCTGACCTGAACCTTAGTTTACTCTTCAAGTTAAAGAGAAGCCTGCCTCTTCTCCCATATCGTCATTTATTTGCTATTCTGAGAAAACAAGGATGATGTGATTAAGTAACTCTTTTAGGGCTGGAACATTTTAGGAGCTCAACAAATGATAGTGGCAGAGGATGCTATTGTTAATAATGATATTTGTGTTTTAGGTTGGAACTCAGTTTATCCGTGGTGTGTCTGGAGGAGAAAGAAAAAGGACTAGTATTGCAATGGAGCTTATTACTGATCCATCCATCTTGTTCCTGGATGAGCCCACAACTGGCTTAGATTCAAGCACAGCAAATGCTGTCCTTTTGCTCCTGAAGAGGTAAATGCTATGAGAATATTATTCTTTCACTGATCTGCTGCGTGGTCACCTGCTACGTACCAGGTATTATTCTTGGTGCAAGGGATTCATCAGTAAGCACAACAGACAGAAATGTCTTCCTTGGTTGCAGGGAAAGTCAGTTAACAAATGTAAGTGTTTCATGAAAAACAAGGCGGGCTGAGAGTGTAGCAAAATATGGCTATGGTGGAATAGAGATGCTGTGTCATATATAGAATGATCAGGGAAGACCTCCACGAGGTCTTGAGCTGGGAGCAAGTGAACAAGACCTGAGTATATGAGAGTAGAGAGTTCTAGTGGAGGGACAGCCAGTGGCCCTGGGGCAGAGTGTGGCTCCTGTGTTTGGAACCCAGTAAGCTGTGGAGGCGGGTGGGTGTTACTTATTGATTACTTTGCTCAGGGTGCCTTAGCATAGTATAACAGACTGGATGGCTTAACGTAGAAATTTAGTTCTTCACGTTTCTGGAGTCTAGATGTCCAAGATCAGACATTCAGCAGAATTGTTTCTTCTGAGGTCCCTCTTCTCAGCTTGTAGATAGCTGTCTTCTCTCTGTGGTTTTACTTCATCTTCCCTCTGTGTATCCATGTCCTGATCTCCTCTTCTTATGAGGACACTGGTCCTGATTGAATGATGACACTCATATGACCTTATTTATCATAACTGCCTCTTTATAGTAAAGAGCCTCTCTCCAAATACAGTTATATTCTGAGGTGCTAGGGGTCAGGACCTCAACATGAATTTTGAGGACACACGATTCAGTTCATAACAGTTAGAAAAGGACATGAGATGGGATTGAGTGGTTGGCAGATTATGTAGACTATAGATCACTCTAAGAACTATGGCTTTTAATGTCTAGGTGATGTGGCAAGCTTTCAGATAGTTGTAGAACCGAGGACCAGCAGTTATGTAGAGAAAAGGCTGTATAATTGGTCAGGGGTGAGTGGGAGGAATCCAGTCAGGAGGCTGTTTGTATACAGTTGAGGTATGATGCCAGCTTTGACTAGGATGGTAGTGGGGAGAGGGGGAGAAGTAGGTGGTTCTATCTGTTTTCCAAATAGAGTCAACAGGATTAGCTTAGAACTGGATGTAGGGTGTGATTATTGAGAGAATAACTTCTGAGGTTTGGGGCCTGAAAAATGGGAGAATGGAGTAAAGAATGTCATTTACAGAGGGAGAAGGAAGGAGAGGGTGGGATGTATGAAGAGAGTAACATGGAAACATATACACTGCCATGTGTAAACTAGGCAAACAATGGGAATTTGCTCTATGATTCAGGGAACTCAAACTGGGGCTCGGTAACAACCTAGAGGGGTGTGATGGAGAGGGAGGTTTAAAGGGAGGGGACACAGGTATACCTATGACTGGGTCATGTTGATGTTTGGTAGACTCCAACACAATATTGTAAAGCAATTATACTTAAGTAAAAATAAATTCATTTAAAAAAAAGAATGTCATTTACTTTTACAAAGAAGATGGGAGGAGAATCATGGTTATAGGATAAATTTCAAAAGTTTTGGACATCTTTTTTAAAAAGCTTCAACCTCCCAGAACAGTTACAAGAGTAGTACCAAGTACTACCTTGCCACCTTACACACTTCCCAGCCACAGAGTCCACAGCACTGATGATATTGTCCCCATCCAGTCCATGAGCTCCAGACTTCCCCAGCTGCCCCAGAAGTGTCTTTTTTTTCCCTTTCTGGCTCAGGATTATCTCCAGAATCCGCCCCACCCCTTTTTTTTTGGTCTGTTCTAATCCTGAACAGTTCTTTATTCTTTCCCTGCTTCTCACGTCCTCACACATATTTGAGAGTACATTTCATAGGGAGACCCTCAAGGTGTATCCACCCAGTGTTTCCTCATGATCAGACTCATGCCATGAATTCTTGGCAGGGATGCTGCAGAAATGATGCTGTATGCTCAGTGATAACATCAGGCTGTGTGATTTTGACTTCTCCCATCATGGGTGGTATTCACCTTCATCAGCTGGTCATCTTGGTATCTGCTGGCTTTATCTGCTATGAAATAACTATTTTCCCTTTATAATTGATTAGTATTTTATTAGGGGAGATAATCAGATATTAGGCCAGTATCCCGTTCCTCATAAAATCTTCCATGCACCAGTTTTAGCCTATATTCACAACTGCCTCTATCAGCTATGAGTATGAGGGTAACCAAGTGGTGATTTTCTTTTTACATCATTCATTCAGCATGTATTCATTGGTCTTTTACTGTAAAGAAACTTTCTTCCTTCTCTGTTCATATGTTTACTCATTTTCTCCTTTTATTAAGTGGGTTATAATCTGTTATTCTTACTTATTTTCATGACAAAATTCACCCTGATTTGGCCAGTGGGAGCCCCCTCAGTCTGCCTTTTGTGTCATTTTTACATGTCCCTGTCATTCTTTAAGCATTTCTTTACCTTATGGTCAGCAAGATGTTCCAGGCTCATCTTGTACTTTTTCTGTATCAGATGTTTCTTCATGGAGTCCTGGTTCCTCCCAGTTTAGCTATGATTTAAAAACCAAGATCTGATTACTTGGTGTGCTCACTGCTATGGGACTGTCGTTGCTTCTAGACCCACTTAACAGACAGACCTAGGAAATGTGTATGTGTATGTATGTATATATAACATAGAAATACATATGTATATTTTATTTGGAAATATATTTACTATAAATATGTTATATGTATGTGTGTAATAGTTTGAATAGAACTTACATGTAGAAGCATATTTGTAACTATTGCACTATTAGTGTGTACATATTTTTTTTTAAGTGGATTTATATTATTTCCAATCCTGATCTAACACTTGAGTGCTCTTTTTAGCCTTCTGCCTTTCCGTGTTTCTAAATGACTTTTCAGACAATGAGAAACTTGGCTCCCATTATCTCAGTATGTTTCCTTTCTTCCTCAGTAAACTAACTTAATTGTTCAATTTAATCAGTTTCCCAGTCACTCTGGTGGTTTCCTATGCTCACCACCTCTGGGACAATTACCGCTACTCCCCATTTTTAAAAAAACTGTTGGATACACCATCTTTATATGGCACGCCCTCCATATTATTACCTTTTTTTTTAAGTTTTATTTCCTTATTTTATATATATATATATATTTTGGGGGGGCATGTTGGGTCTTTGTTCCTGCACATGGGGAATTTCTCTAGTTGCAGCAAGTGGTGGCTACTCTTTGTTGCGGTGCACAGGCTTCTCATTGAGGTGGCTTCTCCTTGTGGAGTATGGGCTCTAGAGCACCGGTTCAGTAATTGTGGCAGATGGGCTTAGGTGCCTCTCGGCATGTGGGGTCTTTCTGGAGCAGGGATAGAACTCAATGTCCCCTGCTTTGGCATGCTATTCTTAACCACTGAACTACCAGGGAAAACCCTATCTTGCTTCTTCTGATGTCCATGCCCTTGTAAGCAAGCTCCTATGCTAGAATAAGAAGAAACAGGAAGATGGAAATGTCTAAGATTTTAGACATTTTAAGTTTGAGATATCAATTGCACATGTAAGTGAAGATGTCAAGTAACAGGTCTGGGATTCAGGTTCAGTTAGAGAATACATCCATGATATTTTTATTATCTGTAATTAATTATATTAACAGTGTTCATTAGAGAATGATGACTTCAGTTCAGTCGCTCAGTCGCAACTCTTTGCAACCTCATGGACTGCAGCTCGCCAGGCCTCCCTGTCCATCACCAACTCCCAGAGTTTACTCAAACTCATGCCCATTGAGTCCGTAATGCCATCCAACCATCTCATCCTCTGTCATCCACTTCTCCTCCCACCTTCAATCTTTCCCAGAGATCAGGGTCTTTTCAAATGAGTCAGGTCTTCTCACGAGGTGGCCAAAGTATTGGAGTTTCAGCTTCAGCATCAGTCCTTCCAATGAACATTCAGGACTGATTTCCTTTAGGATGGACTGGTTGGATCTCCTCGCATTCCAAGGGACTCTCAAGAGTCTTCTCCAACACCACAGTTCAAAAGCATCAATTCTTTGGCATTCATCCTTCTTTATAGTCCAACTCTCACATCCATACATGACTACTGGAAAAACCATAGCCTTGACTAGACGGATCTTTGTTGGCAAAGTAATGTCTCTGCCTTTTAATGTGCTGTCTAGGTTGGTCATAACTTTTCTTCCGAGGAGTAAGCGTCTTTTAATTTCATGGCTGCAGTCATCATCTGCAGTGATTTTGGAACTCAAAAAAATATAGTCAGCCACTGTTTCCCCATCTATTTCCCATGAAGTGATGGGACCGGATCCCAATCTTTTCTGAATGTTGAGTTTTAAGCCAACATTTTCACTCTCCTCTTTCATTTTCATCAAGAGGCTCTTTAGTTCTTCACTTTCTGCCATAAGGGTGGTGTCATCTGCATATCTGAGATTATTGCTGTTTCTCCTGGCAATCTTGATTCCAGCTTGTGCTTCTTCCAGCCCAGTGTTTCTCATGATGTACTCCGCATATAAGTTAAATAAGCACGGTGACAGTATACAGCCTTGATGTATTCCTTTTCCTGTTTGGAACCAGTCTGTTATTCCATGTCCAGTTCTAACTGTTGCTTCCTGACCTGCATATAGGTTTCTCAAGAGGCAGGTCAGGTGGTCTGGTACTCCCATCTCTTTCAGAATTTTCCACAGTTTATTGTGATCCACACAGTCAAAGGCTTTGACATAGTCAATAAAGCAGAAATAGATGTTTTTCTGGAACTCTCTTGCTTTTTCCATGATCCAGCGGATGTTGGCAATTTGATCTCTGGTTCCTCTGCCTTTTCTAAAACCAGCTTGAACATCTGAAAGTTCACAGTTCAAATATTGTTGAAGCCTGGCTTGGAGAATTTTGAGCATTACTTTACTAGCATGTGAGATGAGTGCAATTGTGCGGTAGTTTGAGCATTCTTTGCCATTGCCTTTCTTTGGGATTGGAATGAAAACTGACCTTTTCCAGTTCCATGGCCAGCGCTGAGTTTTCCAAATTTGCTGGCATATTGAGTGCAGCACTTTCACAGCATCATCTTTCAGGATTTGAAATAGCTCAACTGGAATTCCATCACCTCCACTAGTTTTATTTGCAGTGACACTTCCTAAGGCCAACTTGACTTCACATTCCAGGATGTCTGGCTCTAGGTGAGTGGTCACACCATCGTGATTATCTGGGTTATGAAGATCTTTTTTGTACAGTTCTTCTGTGTGTTCTTGCCACCTATTCTGAATATCTTCTGCTTCTGTTAGGCCTATACCATTTCTGTCCTTTATTAAGCCCATCTTTGCATGAAATGTCCCTTGGCATCTCTGATTTTGTTGAAGAGATCTCTAGTCTTTCCCATTCTATTGTTTCCTCTATTTCTTTGCACTGATCACTGAGGAAGGCTTTCTTATCTCTCCTTGCTATTCTTTGGGACTCTGCATTCAAATGGGTATATCTTTCCTTTTCTTCTTTGCTTTTTGCTTCTCTTCTTTTCACAGCTATTTGTAAGGCCTCCTCAGACAGCCATTTTGCCTTTTTTTTTTTTTTTTTTTTTGGCAATGATGACTTGACATAGAATATCATACTGTGTTATGCTTCATTATGTTTTGGACTAGTTAGTTCACACGCATCTTTCCTCACATTGGAGAGCTTTAACCTCATTTGTCTAGAGTTCCACTGTGTATACTAATCACTTGGGATCTTATTAAAATGCAGATTCTTATTCTAGATCTCTGAATGGGAGGCCAAGGTTCTCCATTTCTAATAGGGGATGCTAATACTGATACCTCAGACCACACATGGAGAACAGAGTTCTCACACCAGTCCACCTCCCTGCTTCCAATCCTTTACTGGCTCCTTAACTGTCTACTGCCTAATGAGCCAACTCTGAGTGACAGGATTCATCATGGGCCTGGTTTTCGTTGCTGTCTTTTCTGCAGTCTCCAGTCCCTGCCTCTGCACATACACCTCAGCTCTGCAATGACACTGAAGTACTTGCAGTTTTTGAAGTAGATCGTGTTATGGCACATTTTGTTTGCTGTCTTTCTCCACCTTCTTTCCCTGTCAGTCCCTTTGATACACTACTTACATCAGCTTCAGATGGGTTATAGTCTCCTATTAGGCTTACAAAGCACCTTCAGCTACTTTTATTCCTCCTTGTATCAAAACAATTGGTCTTTTTGAGGTAGAACAAACTTGTATCCATGACTAGCATATAGTACTCAGAAAATGTTTAAATCGATGTGATTCTTCTCATACTACTAGTAATAATAGTAGTTTATTGTTTTCAGTAATAGTTTTTAAGTGGTGATTTTGGCTTTTCTTTCTTCTTTCCATAAGTAGTAGCTCCTGTATGAAGATAGGAGTTACTATCTTTTGGCCATGGTATTAGATCAGGGATCAAATCCCAGCCTGCCCCTTCTAACTGTGATGCTTTGAGCCATTGCTTAGTTCTCTGAGTCTTATCTGTTATATAAAGGTAAAATTATTGGTACTGTTTTGTAACAATATTGTGAGAATTTAGATGAGGTCATCTATAAAAACAAAGCATGGAAGCAACCTAGATGTCCAGCTGCAGGTGAATGGCTAAGAAAGCTGTGGTACATGTACACAATGGAGTATTACTCAGCCATTAAAAAGAATGCATTTGAATCAGTTCTAATGAGGTGGATGAAACTGGAGCCTATTATACAGAGTGAAGTAAGCCAGAAAGAAAAACACCAATACAGTATACTAACGCATATATATGGAATTTAGAAAGATGGTAATGACAACCCTGTATGCAAGACAGCAAAAGAGACACAGATGTATAGAACAGTCTTTTGGACTCTGTGGGAGAGGGAGGGGGGTATGATTTGGGAGAATGGCATTAAAACATGTATAATATCATATAAGAAACGAATTGCCAGTCCAGGTTCAATGCAGGATACAGGAAGCTTGGGGCTGGTGCACTGGGATGACCCAGAGGGATGGTATGGGGAGGGAGGTGGGAGGGGGGTTCAGGATGGGGAACACGTGTACACCCGTGGTGGATGCATGTTGATGTATGGCAAAACCAATACAATATTATAAATTAAAAATCAAGATTTATAAAGTTATTGTAAGGAAAAAAATTTAAAAAAAAGATATAGTCAGTACTCAGTAATGTTAATTGTATTATTAAGGCAGAGAATTGAAAACTAGTTCCCAAAGAGCCAGAAGACTTAAATAAATGATCAATAAGGATGGGACATATGACCATTGTTTTAAGATTTAGTTCATAATAAGTTTTCAAACTTGAGTGTACTTACAAATTACCTGGCTGCTTGTTAAAATATGCTTCCCTGGACCCAGCAGGTCTGAGTAGACTGTCCAGGAATATACATTTTTAATTAATATTCTGATTGATTCTAGATTGCCCATGGAAAACACTTTAGAAACCCTAGTTTCATGAAAACATTGAGTTTAGGTTCCCTAATTATCAGATAGATTATATAAGATGAGAAGTTAGTAAGAGACAATCAAGTTGAATGAGGAATAAATGATCTAAAGGCAGGAGTAATAAAGTATGTTACCAAGAAATGTAAGTTTCAGATGTTTAATGACTCATTGTTATCTTCTCACTATTAATTTAGGATGTCTAAACAAGGACGGACAATCATCTTCTCCATTCATCAGCCTCGTTATTCCATCTTCAAGTTGTTTGATAGCCTCACCTTGTTGGCCTCAGGAAGACTAATGTTCCATGGGCCTGCTCAGGAGGCCTTGGGTTACTTTGGAGCCATTGGTATGGTTGCCTTTTTTGTGCTGTAAGATCCTTCATTAATAGTATCCTAAAGGAGAACAAAGGAGTCACTTGGAGGGCTGTTTGATCTTTGAGTAGATATACATATATCACAGTTTCCACTGCTCCGAAACATCTTCGGTTAGTTTGGTGTTAGAATTTTTTTTTTTACTTTGCAGTGCCAGTTTGTTATTTATGTCTCTTTTTTGTCCTGTTTGAGTACATGCACATGCATACATATGTTTTTGTGTGTGTGTGTGTGTTTCTAATGGGGCTATATCTGTTGTCCTCAGTTCTGGTGACCTTCCCCTAACAGTTCAATAAATATTTTGACCTCATGGCCAGTTTTCTGTTAGATAGATATTTTTGGAAAGATCTAATGTCCCTAAGTTATTTGTCTTCTTAGCTAATACAGATTAAGGTTTATCATGTTCTTCCCTTACATGGGATATTGGTTTTCCTTGGTGAGGGTTAATGGAGATGCTATTATATTTAATTTTCTAGTGATATTAGGTTGTGGATTTAGCATGTATGCAACTTACCTGTCAATACAATGGCTAGTCATAAGTCTGACTTCAATGGGCCAACATTTCTGATGGTTCTGGACTGCCTGATTCTATTTAAAATGGAAATATATAATTTTTAAATGACTCATGCAGTCTACTTTGTTTTAGAGGTACTTGGATATGATTATAGATGATGCTCCATGACTTCAAATATAGTGTAAAATATTTGCCAGCCATATTTTAAAATGTCTTTGTTTAATCTCTATCATTTAAAATTAAGTCTACATGGGTCTAGAGTTTTGGGGAGATGAACCTAAGGGTTAGACTATAGGCAAAGCTGAGTTCAGATGATCAGGTTGTTACTGAGTCTAAGCTCATACTGCTTGCTGCACTACAGGCCAATAAATCAAGAGATAATTTGCTGGGTCAAGGAATAGCGACTTTATTTGGAAAGCAAGCAGATCAAGAAGATGATGGGCTAGCATCCCAAAGAACCATCTTACCCATGTTATAAATCAGGCTTCTTTTATACTAAAAGGAAAGGGGGTGTGGTTGATTGCTGCAAACTTGTTGGTGTTGGAATCCTTTGTTCTTGCATCTGTCTGTGTGGGTCTGGTCATGGTGTTCCTATAAACCTCCAACAAGACAAATGTTATTCTTTGTTCTGGAACTTTTTATCTCTATATGAATGGAAAAGTGTTATACCTTTAGAGATCAGACCCTGGAGAATGAGCTATCCCATATATTTCAGGCTACAGACAACATTCTTAACTTGTAGCAAAAGCAATAGAATACAAAGGTTAAAGTAAAAGAAATAGATCCAGTATGGAGTCAGATTTGTTCTTCCCTGTTATAGTGCCAGGAGAGGTCAAGGTAAGCATTCAACTGTGCTGTCCCAGCTACATTCTCTTGAGAATGCTGTTCTGGTGATTTGTTCTCTATATTGGAATTATAATAGCATAATAAATAACCATTTGGACCTGAATTTAGTAGGGGCAGAAATAATCATTGCTGAAGTGGGTACTAGCATTCTAGCAGTCTCTTAGTGAACTTGAAGAACAGAACATGCCCCAGGCCTCTCCCAAACACAGTCCTGTGCCTTAGCTGGCTTTGCTTGTTGCCTTGCTTTAAAGAATGTTAGTCTTTCCATGGCTTTTCAATGTGTTTTCTTTCCTTAGACCCATGTCTAGATTTTTGAAGAAGTTCTGATAAGCACCAGAGCATATTGCTAGCTATTTCAGGTCTCATGAATTATGATGGGTAAGGACCAAGCTCTAATGTAAGACTTTCTAATAGTCCAAGGTTGGTTTGGAGTATGTTGTTTTGCAAAGAGTCAGAAAACTGTTGAAATATTGTGTGATTAAATATATAAAAAGAAAATATAAATTAATGAGGGGAGGAGAGAGAAGAAAAATGAGAGAGAAATTATTAGATTCTGTCTTCCCTAGCAGCACCTCCTCACTCTCTAAAACAGTCTTTATTTACCAGGACTATCAATTTTTGTGTACCTGAGTTACCTTCTTTTGCAGGTTTCCACTGTGAGCCCTATAATAACCCTGCAGACTTCTTCCTGGACATCATTAATGGAGATTCTTCTGCTGTGGTGTTAAATAGAGAAGACATAGGTGATGAAGGTAAGCAAATCTGTTGAGAATCACAGATTATTTTTTAATTGAGTTGGCTAAAGTTTAGCAATGTGGTGGTTATTAAACCATGGCTGTTTGAATTTATATTACTGCTGTCCTCTGATATGGGTTGTACTAGCTTGTTTGGCTGCTGCAACAAAAATACCATAGACCAGATGGTTTAAATAATAGACATTTTCTTCTCTCAATTCTGGAGACAGAAAGTCCAGGATTAAGGTGCCAGCAGATTCAGTGTCTGTTGAGGACCTGCTTCCTGGTTCATACATGGGCGACCATATTATAGCTTCTTCAGGTGGTAGGAGTCGAGCTCTCTGGGGCCTCTTTCATAAGGGCACTAATCCCACCTCCTGAGGGCTCCAGCCTCATGACCTAATCATCCCTCAAAGTCGTTCCATTCAAATACCATCACACTGGGGATTGGGTTTCAGCATATGAATTTTGGGTACACACAAACTTTCAATCTAATAACATCAGTCAACACAGATTTTTTTCATCTGTGAGAGTGCTATTTATTTAATCTGTAAATGAGCATTGATAGGACAGTGTCAGTTCTAACAAGAGTTCCCATTTTAAAAGAAGTGCCCATTGTTTACAGAGTGGTCCCTTGGTTTCCATGGAGGATTGGTTTCAGAAGCCCCTCCCCCCATGCCCTGTAGATACCAGAATCCAAGGATGCTCAATCCCTCTATAGGCTCTCTATATCCCTGGGTTCCATGTCTGCGGATTCAGAGGGCCAACTGTGTAGTGTTTTGAAATAAGAAACTTGGCAATTTATGCATTTATTCATTGTAAAAAGCAAGGACCAGGTGTTTTTTTTTTTTTTTTTTAGGAATTATAACTCCAAATTGTGAGAAGTCTATTTTGAAAGATTTAGGGTCCAAATATTATAATTAGAAAAAGGTCAGTGAATTTGCTGTATCCCTAAGTTTATGGAGGGAGGCCAATTTAGTTTGTTTTCTTACCTTGTAAATCAGTGAAAGAACCCATAATTTTTTTATACTTGAGCTTTAGAATGAAGGTGCTAGAGTAAAATCTAAGAAAGGGGTTGTAGAAAAATGGATTAAATCTGCTGTTGTTTTTAAAATAATGTTTCCTTTTTATCTGCTTTTATTCCACAGCTAACGAGACCGAAGAGCCTTCCAAAAAAGATACTCCACTCATAGAAAAATTAGCTGAGTTTTACGTCAACTCCTCCTTCTTCAAGGAAACAAAAGTTGAATTAGATAAATTCTCAGGGGATCAGAGAAGGAATAAGCTTTCATCCTACAAGGAGGTCACTTATGCCACCTCCTTCTGTCATCAGCTCAAATGGATTTCCAGGCGTTCATTCAAAAATTTACTGGGTAATCCCCAGGCTTCTATAGCTCAGGTAACCTACTGGAGTCTTCTAATTATGCTGTAAAATACTCATTTTGGGGACATTATGCTTATCTTCTGCCCACGCTATATTTATTTATCCCCATTCCATTTAGGGTATAGAAATAAGCAAAACCTAATTAGGTTTTTACTTTTAGAAAGACTTATTTTTTAGTGGGGTTTTTTTTTTTTTTTTTTGATCACCCACTCAGAATTTTTTTGGTTCAGACAAGCTGTAATGGATAATCTTTGTAGAAAAAAAATTTTTTTTTCCCAAAACTTGTTAAGTAAAGAAAATGTTTGACCACATTTGTGGTTTTTTGATGGCTGCACATGTTCATTTCCTGATGCATTCAAAAAGTTCTTATTGATTATGTGCTGCATTTTAGAGCTTGTATATAGCCATGAACAAAAACAAAATCCCTGCTCTTGGGGAGCTTTCTTATGAGGAGAGACAGATGATAAATTCATATAGAAATAAATAGCATGTCAGATGGTAAAAGGGGCTGGGAAGAGAGTTTAAGCAGAGAAATAGAGAAAGGAAATGAGAAAGGAAGGGAAGAGGGAAAGAAAGGAAAGAGGTTGGTTGGTTTGCATCTTACATCAGGTGGCCAGGGACACCTTCAGCTTGGCATTGCCAAATGCGCCTGAAAGCGATAGGGCCTCTCACTGTTTTCTTGAAGAGCCTGTTTACAGATGCTGTCCCTTCTAATCAGCCTTCCTCATTTAGGTGTTCTGATCGTAGGAGAGCACTAGATACCTAAAACAGTGTGCAGTTAACATGAAGGTAGTAAGCAGACTGGAATTCTGCTCAGTAAGACTCTTCACTGTCAGACTGACCTTCTCTTAATTAAGTTGAGTTAATGTTCCTTTTTCTCTTTTGCCTGACTTCATTGATAGTTGTTGATGATTACTCCTTTATGATTTTTCTGTTATTCTTAAGCCCTCTGTCATCCAAAACCCTCATTTTTTTCATCCTTTCTAAGGAAGTCAATTTAACCAGTTATTTTGGGAGTAGCTGATTTTATTTTCATTGAGTTTCTACTGAGTACTGAAAGATGGCATGTTGTTGGCTCTAATGAAATATCACTGATTTCTTACTATACATGCATCATTTTCATACTGTGGTACTGTTGCCTTTTAAGTATTAATTTCGAGAGCCTATATCCTTCAAGACATATTGCTCATTAATCCAGACACTTTTAACTTGTTATTTGGCATTTGTCAGAACATGAACAGTTTTATATACTTTCAGTCAAGGATACTTTTTAATTCTTTTAGTAGATTTGATGTTATTTGGGAACAACTTCTGTCAATAATGTCAACCTCATTATCCATTGTTCAACAGTAAAATGATATGAGTGTTGATTCTTTAGTGTGATTTATGTATTAGACTTTTTTATTTGGAAAAGAAATTTCTCTTGCTTCTGAAAGTGGTTTCTAAATATCTTGTCCAAGTCACATATGGTCGGCCCTCATTATCTGCAAGTTCTGCACCTACTGAGGTTGGAGGAACTCACAGATGTGGAGGGCTGACTATATGACTCCATTTTATATGAGGGGCTTGAACATCTGTAGATTTTGATATCCAAGGGGATCCCCCTGCTAATACCAGGAAATGACGTTATGTGGTAGTTCTGGGCAGGGGTGATTAGAATGTGGGGCTATTTTTAATAGTACACCAGGTTTATGCATCTTTTGGTGCTGGGCTTTCTTCAGATGCCAGCTCCAGGCAGGCCTAGTGTCTCCAGGTTGCATGTTCAGCTGCTTTCCTCCTCAGTGAACTCAACTCCGCTACAGGAATCCCAACAATGTTCAAAGCAGTGATAATCTCACAGAACAAGGACAGAATCTTGTTTTTCCCTGAGCATCTGCCTGTGGGAGGAAACTCTTTTTTCAGATGAGTCAGTCCTGGAAAGTTAGCTTAAGCCAGAAATAGGCAAACCAATTTTGTAAAAGATCAGAGTAAATACTGTAAGATTTGTGGGTCACATGGTCTTGGTCTCAGATAGTCAACCCTGCCATTTTAGGAAGGAAGTAGCCATGAATACATTTAAAAAATAAACATGACTCTGTTCCAATAAAGCTTTTTTCATGGACACTGAAATATTAATTGTATATGAATTTCACATGACAAGAAATATATATGTATTTTTTGCAATTAAAAAAATGGTCCAAGAAACCCACAAACCATTTTTAGCTCATGGACTGAACAGAAATAAGCCTAGGGCCATAGCTTGCTGACTTCGGTTTAGGGTTTTTTAATCTTGGGAGTCTGTCTTTTACTTCTCTAAGTGTTTGAATGTGGAGCTATTAAAATATTTTATGGCTTCCTGTTGATAAATCTCGTGTGGATAGTCTTACAGCAATAGTTACTTTTGAACTAGTCATTTACATGAGCTAGACTTTGCTTTTGGTAATGCATTTAACCAAAGGTTGTCTTTGGAAGGTCTTGGAATGAATGGATTTTCTATATAAGATTTAATATTCATTTAATGTCCCAAAGTTTTCCTGGTCAAATCAATTGGGAAAATACTATCATGTCTCTGGGAGGGTCATAGTTTCTAATAGCACATTTAACATTTGACTATGGATTAATTTTTTCAGCAACAGCCATAAACATCCCTTAGAATTCACCTTGAAAAATGTTGCTAAATACAGTTGAACAAAATTAGAATTACATATTTAGGAAATTTCCTTTTTTTCCCCCTTCTGTTCAAAAGACTCCAGCCGCACAGAGCTCATAGGATAGAGTCTCTTTGTTCCAATGAGCAAAGTTTAGTCTTCCTGTTTGTTTTCTTTTGCTTAATGGAAAAAGGAATAACATAGACACATCTTGCAAAAGCATGCTAAAATTATGAGATTAATCACTTTGTCAGTGTTTGAAAACTTTCCTTGAAAATACTTTTAGCGCTTTGAAACCTTTAGGAAACATCTTAATGCTAAAACTGACAGTCTGTTAATATGTTATTAAGTTTGAATGCAAAAGAAGCAAAGCATGTAGAGTGCCCTCTTTTAAAAGTCTGAATATTCTTGGAGTTTTACAGTGTGAAAGTATAGATTAGTATACATGTGCATGCACACCTGCTAATGGGATCATCATTATTTATTTTGGGAGTTGATCTGTTGACATGAAATATAGTACATTTTGAAGGTAATTAAGATAAGCCAGGGTAGTAAAATTTTTCTTTTTTCAAATTTCTGACTGTGTTTTTTTAGCAAGGAAGTTTTAAAGTACATCTTAAATCATATTTTTTCCAGACTCTGGTCTTCACAAGCTAGTCTTCACAGATCATGATCTTGTTTTCCAGTTTTGTTTGCCTCTTGCCAAAAGTCTCTTGACAAGTTACTACAAGCTTTGATACCATTGCACTGTTGCAGTGCTGGGGTTTTTTTTTTTACTCTGAAGATTCCAACGTATATGGTAGGATATTTTGTTTTCTTTGGATGATCATCTCTTATATCTTTATATTTATACATTTAATAAAATTTAATTAAAAGTATAATAAATATAATTTCCTTATATAAGTTATAACATAACCCTAAATCTTTGTTTATAAAAATATCTTTACGAGACATTTTATCAACCTTAAAAATCTTAAACACAAAAGTGATGTTTATCCAGTCTTCTTCAGTTCAGTTCAGTTCAGTCGCTCAGTCGTGTCTGACTCTTTGCGACCCCATGAATCGCAGCACGCCTGGCCTCCCTGTCCATCACCAGCTCCCGGAGTTCACCCAAACTCATGTACATCGAGTCAGTGATGACATCCACCCATCTCATCCTCTGTCGTCCCCTTTTCCTCCTACCCCCAGTCCCTCCCATATTCAGGGTCTTTTCCAGTGAGTCAGCTCTTCGCATGAGGTGGCCAAAGTATTGGAGTTTCAGCCTCAGCATCAGTCCTTCCAATGAACACCCAGGACTGGTCTCCTTTAGAATGGACTGGTTGGATGTCCTTGCAGTCCAAGGGGCTCTCAAGCGTCTTCTCCAGCACCACAGTTCAAAAGCATCAATTCTTCAGCACTCAGCCTTCTTCACAGTCCAACTCTCACATCCATACATGACCACAGGAAAAACCATAGCCTTTACTAGATGGACCTTTGTTGGCAAAGTAATATCTCTGCTTTTCAATATGCTATCTAGGTTGGTCATAACTTTCCTTCCAAGGAGTAAGCATCTTTTAATTTTATGGCTGCAGTCACCATCTGCAGTTATTTTGGAGCCCCCAAAATAAAGTCTGACCCTGTTACCACTGTTTCCCCATCTATTTCCCATGAAGTGATGGGACCAGATGCCATGATCTTCGTTTTCTGAATGTTGAGCTTAAGCCAACTTTTTCATTCTCCTCTTTCACTTTCATCAAGAGGCTTTTTAGTTCCTCTTCACTTTCTGCCATAAGGGTGGTGTCATCTGCATATCTGAGGTTATTGATATTTCTCCCAGCAATCTTGATTCCAGCTTGTGCTTCTTCCAGCCCAGCATTTCTCATGATGTACTCTGCATATAAGTTAAATAAGCACGGTGACAATATATAGCCTTGATGTACTCCTTTTCCTATTTGGAACCAGTCTGTTGTTCCACGTCCAGTTCTAACTGTTGCTTCCTGACCTGCATATAGGTTTCTCAAGAGGCAAGTCAGCTGGTCTGGTATTCCCATCTCTTTCAGAATTTCCCACAGTTTATTGTGATCCACACAGTCAAAGGCTTTGGCATAGTCAATAAAGCAGAAATAGATGTTTTCCTGGAACTCTCTTGCTTTTTTGATGATCCAGCAGATGTTGGCAGTTTGATCTCTGGTTCCTCTGCCTTTTCTAAAACCAGCTTGAACATTTAGAAGTTTCTTAGGAGTCATCAAACACTCTTAGGAGTCAGCAAAGGTGGGTAAGAATGGCGAAGACTTGGCAGCTTAGTCCAGCTGTTGGTGGTAGAGCCTCTGGGCTGAGGCTGCTGGAGGAGCAGTGACAGGAGGGTGGGTAATGGAAGCACTTGGTGCCTCAGCAAGAGCTGGCCGAATGCTTTGGTGACAGTGACACAGCACTTTTCCAGTGTAGACGTGGGCTCCCCAGGTCGGATAGATGACCTCAGCTTACCCCTACTTCCTTATTGTGTAAAATTCCATTGTTAGAATTTTTTTAAGTGTACTTTAAAATTTTTATGTATTTTCATTTGGTTTTTCATGTTAAGAGTAAGGATATCCTGTTTTTATTGGAACCTCTTGAAATATCACACTATGCATCTTCATTAGCACAAAGGTTGAGAGTTTAGGCCAGAACTCCTTATTTTGCCCCCAAACTACTTTTCTGGGTGCTTGCATTGTTCTGCTTCACTGTGCGTCTTTCCCAGGCCCCAAAGCCTGAACTGGACCATGAACTGGCAGTGCCGGCTAAAATGCTGGGAATCTTAGCTTTTCTGCTTTGTCTTCCTGTCAGTCTCCTGAACACATGAATAAGTTATTTTTACTTTAACTCAAAAAGCAGTCCAGTAACATGTACATTTTATATTTTCCTGAGGACTGTGTTCAAGCCATTTAAAATATCTGTATCAGTGGATAGATTTGATTAAGTAGCCAGATATATTTTAATAATAAAGGGTGTGTTAAGTTTTTACCTTTAATTGAAATTCTTTTTTCTTTTTGAAAAGTTAATTGTGACAGTCTTCCTGGGACTGGTTATAGGTGCCATTTTCTATGATCTAAAAAATGATCCTGCAGGAATTCAGAACAGGTGAGTAAACCTGGGTCTTGATTTTGAGAGTATGTGGTTACTTTTCTTTCAAGTTTATGAAATTACATTAAGAATTTGAATTTGAAACAAGCACAGGGTACACTGAGGAGTAGGACGAGTCAGTGAACTGAAAGCTGAATGAGAGTTTTCATATTCTTATATAACATATATATATGTATTGTGCTAAACTAGGCAGAACATAAAATTTACCATTAACCAATTTTAAGTGTACACTTCAGTGGCATTAATTACATTATTGTGCAACCATCCCCACCATCCATTGCTAGAACTTTTTCATTTTCCCAAACTGAACAACAACTCCCACTCCTTATTTTCCCCCAACCCCTGGAAACCACTGTTATACATTTTGTCTCTAGATTTGAGTATTCTAGGTACCTCATATAATTGGAATTTCAGAGTATTTTTCCTTTGGTGACTGGCTTATTGTCTTTAGTATAGTATCTTCAAGGTTCGTCCATGTTGTGGCATGTGTCAGAATTTCTTTTTAAAGACTGAATAATATCCATTGTATGGATATACCATATTTTGTGTATTGATTTATCTGACCATGGGTACTGGTTGCTTCTGCCTTTTGGCTTTTGTGATTAATGCTGTTATGAATATGGATATTCAAGTAAATATCTGTTTGAGTCTCTGCTTTAAATTCTTTTGGATATACACCCGGAAGTGAGATTATTGGATCATTTGGTAATGCCATTAATTTTTTGAGGAGCTGCCACCCTCTCTTCTATAGCAGCTGTACCATTTTGCATTTCTACCAGTAGTGCTCAGGCCTGTAGTTTTTTCCCAACCTCACCAACACTTATTTTTTTGTTTTGTTTTCATTAGTGGGAGATGGTATTTCACTGTGGTTTTGATTTGCATTTCCCTAATGATTATTGTACTGTTGAGCATCTTTTCACATGTGCCTTGACCATCTATGTATCCTCTTTGGAAGAATGTCTGTTGAAGTTCTTTTTTAAAATTTTGTTTATTTATTTATTTATTTTTGGCTCTTCTGGGTCTTCGTTGCTGCATGGGTTTTTTTCTAGTTGCGGCAAGTGGGGTTACTCTAGTTGCGATGTGTGACTTTCTTGCTGCAGTGGCTTCTCTTATTGTGGAGCGTGGGCTTTAGGGCACTTGGGCTTCAGTAGCTGTGGCTCCTGGGCTCGAGAGCACAGATTCAGTAATTGTGGTGCATGGGCTTAGGTACTCCACAGCATGTTGGATCTTCCCAGACCAGGGATAGAACCTGTGTCTCCTGCATTAGCAGACCAATTCTTTACCACTGAGCCACCAGGGAAGCCCTATTGAAGTTCTTTTACCATCTTTTTAATTGGGCTTTTAAAAATTGTTGAGCTGTAAAATTCTTTGTATATACTAGATATGAACCATTAACAGATATAAATTTGCACATATTTTCTGCCATTCTGTGGGTTGTCTTTTCTTTCAGTTGTTGTGTCCTTTGATGCACAAAAGTTTAAAATTTGACATAGTCCAGTTTATCTGGGGTTTTTTTCTTTTGTTTCATCTGTGTTAATTTCTTTTTGATTTTTGATTTGTTTGACATGGGGTGGTGGTTGGGACTCAAGTTTTTTCTGTTGTCGGGTTAGTACTACCTTACCTGGTTTTGGTTACAACAGCTGTTAAAGCTACATTTCCTGATGAGACTTCTTGCCTGGAGAATCCCAGGGACGGGGGAGCCTGGTGGGCTGCCGTCTCTGGGGTCGCACAGGGTCGGACACGACTGAAGTGACTTAGCAGCATAGTCTGAATAAAGGAGCTGAGCAGAGTGGAAGACTGTAGAGTTCTCCTTGGCTTTGTGTTTTGAGAGCTGTTTTGGGCCAGGCATTGTCCTCTGGGCTTTATATCTGGGGTCCTCAGGTTACCCTTCCAGCCAGAAGGTTGGATGGTTTTATCCCCATTTCACTATTAGGCAAAGTTGCAGTAGCTTAAGTTGAATCTGTTTTGATATTTGGGAAAGGGTGACTGTTAAGAAAGAACAAGCATAAAAGTCAGTGCCTCAGGTAAAGTAAAATATCTCTTATGTGGCAGCAGATCATGAGATAACTATTGGAGTTTCATTTTCTTTCTTTCCAGAGTTATCAGAGTCATTGTTTTTCTTTTTATCTTTCCTGAAGGATGGGCTCTTCTCTGACCTGTTTGGAAACTTGTTAGTAATAGGCAGTGTGTACCCTTTGTAGATGCTGTGTTTTTGTGAAGCACAAAGCACAGATTCCTGTAATCACAGGAATCTAGAGCCTGTGGGGCTTTTGTGTTGTGTAGCAGGAAGCATTTGGAAAAAGAATATTGGGAAACCTGTCCTCAAGTGGAATTTAAGAAATCTGGATATTAAAGCTCTTGGTAAAAGAATCCAGAAATATAGAAGATCCTTAACTGTTTCGTCAAATGTTTTCTGGAAAAATAGAGCATTGGAGCTATTTTAATTTGTATCTTTGACCTAAGCTTACTGCCACTTTTTATCATTTGAAGTTGCCCTGGAGGCCACTGTGGTTTGGTTCTCCTTTTTGGGAGTGAATTATTCCAGAAAAATGTTCTCTGTGTTCTTTTTCTTAACCTGTATAATCATGTCTAGAATATGAGCTCTGTGACCTAACAACTACCTTACAGAGCTGTGGAGATAGCTAAACAAATCATAATTAATTAAGGGAAAAGTTACTTTAAGAATATTTGAATCAATAGACAGATATTACAGACATGACTTGCCACCTTGGAAAGAACTGGAATACATTAAATTCTTTAACAATAAAATTACTTAGTATAAAATAAATTGTCCTGTGATTTAGAAGAAATCTCATTATGTGCTAGTTCAAAATCATTGTGAACATTATTGTGCTATTAGATGTAACACTGAGCAAATGAGCTGAATAGTGCCGTGTCCCCCTTTCTGAACGCACCTTTCACGCTGATGTTAGGCTTATTTGTGTATGCCAAGTAGCACACTTAGCTTCACAAGTAGCATAGTTGCTTGTGTTGTAGGCCTGGCTATTTCCCATTTCTTTATTGTATAAACATTTACTTTTAAAACAACCCCAGTCCCTAAGCTCTTTAGTTTGGGAGGAGGAAGTGTTGAAAACAATTACTGACTGTCTACAGACTCTTTTTTTTAAGGTCATATACTTGGGTTTACCTTTTTAAAAATTCTCTTGTATCATTTAAATGACATGTCACCGCATCTCTTTTAGTTTCAACTCACATTCTCAATGTCAATTAGATCACTTGGTTAGGAAGGAAAGCTCAGCAGTGTTTCAGGAGTATTGGCATGCTTTCATAAAATTCATGTATCTATCCAAGCGTGGATTAACTGAGTACTTTCCTTTTTAAACTTCTATTATTTTACTGACAGAGAAGCATTAATAATCTTCTTTTTCTCCCAGGTACACAAATTAATTTTTTCTGTATGAGCATTCTTTTTTGTTTTCTGTTTTGAGCTCATTAGAAAGAGACCCCATTAGCAGGGGGTGGTCAAGGAGAGTATCAAGGCTGTGCTGGTGGTCGTGCAATGGATGTGTGATCAGGTGTTGGTCAGTGTTTCCCTCCACTGGCTTTCGCTTTGCCTTATCTTTGTTTTTTCATTACTTGACTTTTTAAAAAGTGGCTGATAGAGGTTTTTAACCTTTGCAGGCTTTATTTGTCTCACTGTTTCTCTGTTCATACTTTAAGAACTATAATTGGCATATTGTTAGTTAAAATCCAAGGTGATAGTATTTTTATGGAATACGTAATTGTCGGCTTGACTGCCACAGACTGTGTGTTCTTGCTAAGTTGCTTGAGTTGTGTTTGACTCTGTGCGACCCTATGGACTCTAGTTGCCAGGCTCCTCTATCCCAGGGATTCTCCAGGCATGAATACTGAAGTGGGTTGCCATGCCCTCCTCCAGGGGATCTTCCCAACCCAGGGATCAAACCAATGTCTCTTATGTCTCCTGCATTGGCAGACAGGTTCTTTACCACTACCGCCACCTGGGAAGCCCTGGTGCAAAGACCCACAGACCCGGTGGCTTAAACCACGGAAATTCATTTCTCGCAGTTCTGGAGATAAGGTTGCCAGTATGATCAGGTTCTGAAGAGGATACTCTTCATATTTGCTGCCTTCTTGCTATGTTCCTGCATGGCAGAGAAGGAGAGCTCTGAGGTCTCTTCCTTTTCTTCTAAGGGCACTAATCCATAGTGAGGCCACTAATCTGTAGTGAGGCCCCTACCCTCATGACCTCATCTAAACCCAACCAGCTCCCAGTGTCACCATCTGTAAATGCCATTACACCGAGAATTCCAGCTTCAGCATAGGACCTGGGGAGGATGCAGTTCAATCTACAGCAAACTCGGTCGTGAATTTCAGACTGTGCTATGTGGAGTCCCAAGGGTACCACTATGGAGACGCAGGGGTATGGGAGTGACCTGAGGGGCTCATGCTTCCCTCTCTGTTTTAACCAGAACGATTGTGTGTTTAATGTGTTAAGATATCATCTGAGGGAAGAATTTTGCAGGAAGAAGAATGACCTGAGAATGTTTAATTGACCGCAGTGCTTTGGCTTTTGTTCCCTTTCTCACATCACAGAGCCGGGGTGCTCTTCTTCCTGACGACCAATCAGTGTTTCAGCAGTGTGTCAGCCGTGGAGCTCCTGGTGGTGGAGAAGAAGCTGTTTATGTGAGTAGGTCTCTGTTTCAGGAATGGGGCTGCTGGTCAGACTGGTCACATCCAGAACTGGGCCATGGCTTGGTTCCTGGGGATTACCAGTGTTGACTGAGAAAGAGCAGCCAGAGTCTGGGAGGAAAACCATGAGTACATGGGGCCTGATACAAAAGGGAGAAAGGAGTTTCAAGATTAGGGCACCGTCCACAAATCTACATGCTGCAGAGAAAGCAAGCAATAAGAGGCTGAAAAGGATCTTTTGTTTTTAGCAAATAAGAGGTTGTGATCACTGTCACAAGAAAAGTTTGAAGGACTTGGTAGAGAGAAGGTAGTGTGTTGAACAGTATATTCAAGGTGAGGAGGTAAAGGTGACCAAGAATACAGACCAAGTCTTCAGTGGAAGGGGGAATGAAGGAGCCAGAGAGCAGCCTTAAAAAGTGTAAGCTGTTTTGTTTCTTCGGTTTTTCATAGTTGGAAGAGATTTGCGTATTTACATGTTAAGGAAAGGAATCATTAGAGACGGAAAGAATGAAGATCTTGGTGGAATAGTTTGGAATTACAGGAGGAAGATCTCAGGAAAAGGAGGGATCTAGAATCTAAGAGGGGTGAAAAGAGAATTTGATCACTGACAGGTTGGCAGGCACTGTGGCTGGCAGGCATGATCATGGAAAGAAGTGTCATTTTATTTTTTTATCATGAGAGGGGAAGAAGTAAAAGAGATGAGTGACCCAAAGCTGAATTTGAGGCTTAGAGAACAGCAACAGCACCTTCTTCATAGTTAGAAGCAGGGAGAAAGGAACCACTGAAATGAGCTCCTGACAGGCTGGCCTTCAAAGAGAGCCAGGGTCAGGAGAAAGGGAGGTGATGCAGGACCTGTTCCCCCAGAGTGGGTGTTCAGAGGCAAACTGGCCAGCATTCAGAGGGAGTTCTGCAATGACAAGAGGGGTCATTGCACAGAGCCTTGGGGGATGATATCCCAGGGAAGGTGCACACGTGAGACGTGCCTGATGCTGATCGGGAAGAAGGGTGGTAGGCTAACCTTGAAGATGGGGACACAGTAGCTATTAGACTTCTGGTAGCAGTGGAAATCTGTATGAAAGTGAAAGTCACTCAGTTGTGTACAACTCTTTGCCACCCTGTGGACTATACAGACCATGGAATTCTCCAGGCCAGAATACTGCAGTAGGTAGCCTTTCCCTTCTCTAGGGGATCTTCCCAACCCAGGGATAGAACCCAGGTCTCCCGCATTGCAGGCAGGTTCTTCACCAGCTGAGCCACAAGGGAAGCCCGAGAATACTGGAATGCATAGCCTGTCCCTTCTCCAGTGGATCTTCCCGACCCAGGAATTGAACCCCATCTCCTGCATTGCCCACAGATTCTTTACCAATCCCATCTGTATAGCAGGGAGGACATCTGTATAGCAAATGGTTTAATCTCCTGGTCTTAAACTAATGTAGGTTGTATGATGTGAATTTTTGTTTCTAGACATGAATATATCAGTGGATACTATAGAGTGTCATCTTACTTCTTTGGAAAACTGTTATCTGATTTACTCCCCATGAGGATGTTACCAAGTATTATATTTACTTGTATAACATACTTCTTGTTAGGTAAGCAATAAGACAAAAGATGTGTGTCTTTAGTCTTGGATGGGAGGGGACTTTCTGTAAACATGCTTTGGTTCTCAAAACTATAAATCAAGTCCTGAGATTAGGAAGCATCTGTTCATTATGCGTATTCTGAAATAACTGTTCTCCTAGGAGATTTTTGTCAAGGCTTTCTCCAAAGTAACTTTTAAAACTGTTTATAAAACTATACATATAGACATACTGTGTGTTATATACAACAAACATGGAAATAATTCCTAAAACTACTTTAAACTATGTAGGAGGAGCTGGAGCTGGGATATTTATTACTTACCTATTTATATTTTTATTTTTGTGTATGAATATATAAAGATAATGAAGATAGTGACTTCTGGGGCTTACTGGTAATAAAATATTTGTTTGATAGATGTAGAAAGATTGATTTGTGCATTTTGTTTAGACTATACCCCAGGCTCATTGTATCAGAATTCTCTTTTATTTCTCACATACACAGATGCCCACACACACAGATATATACACACTCCAAAAATATTTCTTTTTTGACAAGGCACTACTGATTGAGTTTAAACTTCTGTTTTACAAATAAGAGGGTGTATCATAAAGAATCAGGCATAGAACTTAGAATCTTAAATTCCTATCTGGTGTCCTTATGGCTGTTCTGAAGTCTTCAGATTCTTGTTTGACCCATAGTGTTAGCCCATTTTAGTTTATAAAGCAGTCTTATGAAGCTTATTTAACCCCACCCTCAATCCCAGAGTCATAGGGTGATTTGTCTTGGGAGACTTGGATTATGGACCCACTCCCCCAGATTTTAAAACCACTGAGTGGTCATATAATCCTGACCTTACCATATAATCCTGAGCATTACCATATAATGCTTTTATAGCAAAGAGTGAGTAATGTGATGTCTAGGTAAAATGAATGTGCTCTTGGCAAGTTTCCTTCTTAGAAGAGAAAGCAGTAGAATTCTGGCTAGTTGTTTACAGCTCTCCATCTCAGGCACTCATAAATTATTAATAATTACAAATAAAGAAGCAAGAGCATTACATGGAAAAGTGCTTATACAGTGAGCATAAAAAAGAAAATTGCATATAACTTTGTACGGTTATATTGTGTGGTTGGATGAAGGATGAATTTTTTCACTGTGATAGTAGTTTTTCAAAGTATTACAATGTTTTTTACATAATAAACAGTCCCTGATAGACAGTGTTGGATTAACCCCCTCTCTGTTCCCTAAGGACTGAAACCAAAGGTGGAGGCCTTCTTCATCATGATGTTGACCCTGATGATTGTGGCTTATTCAGCTAGTTCCATGGCACTGGCTATAGCAGCAGGTCAGAGTGTGGTATCTATAGCAACTCTGCTCATGACCATCTCTTTTGTGTTTATGATGGTAAGTACAAACTGTGCTTCCCTGAGGCATTATGATTTCCCCTTTTCCTACCCCCAAACTTGCCTATCTTGTAAGATCTGCTTGAGGATTCTGTACATCGGACTCTTTGCTTCAAGGAGGCTGTATATTGAAATATAGCTTATATTATTAGAGAATGTATCAGCTTTTTCTTGATCTCACCCAGCTAGCTTTGCTACTGTTCTAATACAGTTATTAGAACCTTAGTCAATGTATTGTTACTAATGAGCTTTAAAAAGAGGCCTCTTGGTGACATACCAGCAAAGCTCGATAAATTGGAACTTTGAAAACCCGAAAAATTTTTATTTTTAAAATTTAAAAAAACTGTTAAAATGACAGGTCCATTGTCTGACTTTCCTGCTGGTGGGAGAGAACTGCTGGCTTGTTTAACTGGCAGCTAAGATGGTTTGGTTGGATCTACTACTCTCGAGGGGGAAACCTAAGTTCCATGAAAATAGAGCAACATGTGCATGGGTCTGTCTTGGGCCCCTCCTAGATTTTGAAAAGGAGTGTTTTAAAAATACTGAAAAATTCCAGTACTAGGACCTCTCCTTTCTGGGTTCCTGACATTTCTTTGTATCAATATATTTCTCTTTACCTTTTGAAAATAGTTACTTAATCCTAACCTTACATGGCCCTACATTTTGCACACACAAAGATGAATCAGTAGATGAAGGGAACCAGTTACTACTTTCTGCCACAAACATCAAATAAACAGAAACGTGTAGCCTCTTTACTTCATACACATGCCATTTCTGGTAGAGTAGCAGTACATGTCTTTAAAAGGTAGGTATTAGCACAAACTCTTGCCAAAGTTTAATTCTTCCGTTATTGAGTTTGAAAACTGCCAATCTAACCATTATTGAGAAAATGGGCAACGTTATGTATGTTTTCTATAGTGTCATATAATATATAAGGTGTTCTTCAAAATTAAAATGTTTTATTTTATATATTAGATACTTTGATTTGTTATTATTTAAGGATTTGTATTATATATAAAACTTTAGAAACTACTCATAAGACTATATTTTACCCAGATATTGTGTGTTATGCATTACGCACTTGGTTAGGTCAAGTTCAAAGCTATGTGGTCACACCAGGAACATTGTCATTGTTATGTCCATCCCAGCATACCTTGTGCCAGTTAGAAAGTGTTTTATGTGAACATTTTCTCATGTACCCATCTCTTGCTGGAGCGGTTATTTCTGGAATCTTCATTGTAATGCTCCTTTTTGCAGCTTTAAATTAAGGAATTGACCATATTTTATGCTGTGCTTTACCACATTATGCTGTGTACCAGTTCCAGCCTTTGGGTTATTTTAAGCATGTGAACTGAACCCAGAATTATTCCTAAAGTCATACAGAGATAGAATGTAAACCCTTGTAAATAACAAATATTACTGTGTTACAGAAATTGGGGCCAGTGAGGTGCTCAGGATACATTCAGGTGTGTTTATTGGTGGGAATATATAGTTGGTTGTATCATTGCAAATCAGTACTATTCACTTTCCATTGTGTGCAGTTACAGAGAAAGTAAAAGCCTCAACAATTAGAAATCTCTCAATTAAATAAAATGTATATTATAAATATATTTAGATCCCTAAACAGCCTCAGCTCCAGAAAGATATACACGTACAAAGAGGATAGGGTAAGTCTTCAGAGTAGTGGAAAGAATTTCAAAGAAGAGTTGTCCTTAGCAGTATTCACCCGACTGTCAGGGACTTAAAGAGGCTATTTGCTAGAATTCTTCATGAAATCACGGCACCAGATCTGATTCTTGGTATTTGTTTTTTGTAGATATTTTCAGGGCTGTTGGTAAATCTCAAAACCGTTGTGTCTTGGTTGTCATGGCTTCAATACTTGAGCATTCCTCGATACGGCTATGCGGTATGTTCTCCTTATCTGTCACCGTGCTGGTTCATTATCCCCATGCTGGAAACAACCAGAATAAAGCCTCTCATGTCCTTGGCCATGAGCTGTGCAAGTTTTAGGACAATGAAGGAGAGTTTCCTATTAAGCCTTGGGTCAAGTTGATAATCACCTGGGATTTCTCTAGTCACCTTGCGTCTGAGGGAGCTGAAGAATTGGGATAACTCATAGTTACGGACAAAGATTGACTAATTGATATAAAAAAATACAGTGTTTCAGTTCATCAAAGAAATTAATGAGAAGATGAAGGCCTAGAATACGTATTTTAAATTGAAAGGGAAATTAGAATAAAAAACATGTCATACTCACAGCTACTATTGACTTTAGAAAGCTAATCAACTCCAGAGAAAAATGTGCCTTAATATAGTAAAATTAAATTTCTAACTCCTAAGAATTATAACTGATTTTGATGAGAACAAACAAGAAAAATACAAAGATTGTTACTATAAATGAACAATAGTCATTGAGTATCACTGTATCATTTTGATTATAGTACTATGGGGTTATAAAAATGGGGAGAGAAGAAGGAAAGAGCTATGGAATAATATAACCAGAGATCTCTCTTCTTGGTTTTTGTATCAGAGCCCCAAATCCCAACCCTAGGCCTCTTGATTGCCAGGAAAAATAATTTTAGTTGCTTTGGTATGACAAAGACTGTGAATGTGAAACTTTGTTTTTAGAGATAACAACAGAGATTAAACTTAGTGGACATAATTGTAATAATTCTTTGGAAACCTTTTGACATTTAAAACTATTTTCTTTATCCTGCTCCCACTTATGTTATAGGCTTTGCAGCATAATGAATTTTTGGGACAAAACTTCTGCCCAGGACTCAATGTAACAACAAACAATACCTGTAGCTATGCAATGTAAGTTTGCGTTCAGTGTCACAATGGGTTTGCTTACTGTTGTGGTATGATACAGAAATACCACTGGGCTGAGGAATCCTTTCACACACTGACTTCTCTGAGTCTGAATATTCTCATTTATAAAGTGAGTTATCCACTAATGCATGAAAAAGTGCTCTACAACTCCTGGGTATTCTATTTAGGTCAAAATTGTATTTTACTTGGAGAACCATTTCTTATGTGTTACTTATTTGTTTGGGGTCTTTTAAAAGATCCTTTTGCAGTTTGGATTGTGGGTTTGGATTTCTATTTTTCAGAACATTTGAGTTTGAAATGAGAGCTGCTTTGGTATTTTTACCAAGCCTTAACAGTACTGGAACTGTATGGATTATATGAAGTGTATGGACCCATGAATTTAGGATTCCTGTGAGCTCAACCCACGGCCAGGGTGAAAGAGTTAGTTGCTCAGTCGTGTCTGACTCTTTGTGATCCCATGGACTGTAGCCCGCCAGGTTTCTCTGTCCATGGAATTCTCTAGGCAAGAATACTGGAATGGGTAGCCATTCACTTCTCCAGAGGATCTTTCTGACCCAGGGATCAAACCCAGGTTTCCTGCACTGCATGTGGATTCTTTACCATCTGAGCCACCAGGGAAACCCAACCCATGGCTAGTAGTAAGAGCTAAAACGGCATTAGGAGTGGGAGGGAACATATTCCTGCCCCAGTCTGGCTCTTGCCTCTTCCTCCTGTATCCAGGAGACAACATGGAATCAAAGTCTGCACAACTTTTTTTTTTTTTTTGACTGACTTGGAATTCTCCCTACTGAAGGATGTTTCCTCTAAAGAAAGGAACATATATTTCAGTAAGCTTGAGAAGGGAATCTCATTTTTTTCAGTATAATAAGAAAAACAGATTTTAATAGAAATAAAGGTATTATTTTAAAGTTAAGTAACATTTCCTTTTGATGATTGTTGTTAATGGTTTGATTTTGATATATTAATTAATGAGAGAAAAGAGAATGCTAGTATCCTAAATCTCATGAATATTCAAGTGGGTTAGAAGTAATTCTTAATAATAGGACAAATTGCTATTTAGAAGTATTGCCAGAAAACCTCTATGAAGAGAAGCTTTCCTTATCCTGCCTACTCCCTTTCTTTTGATATGAGTATAACATTTTTTTTTCAATCTGCTGAATTCCAAGAGTAGCAGAAAAATGGAATCAGGTAATAATTATGGTTGTGCCAGATATTTTTAATACCAGCTGCTTTTCTTTTCTTTTTAATTTAAATTTATTTATTTTAATTGGAGGCTAATTACTTTACAATATTGTATTGGTTTTGTCATACATCAACATGAATCTGCCACGGGTGTACACGTGTTCCCCATCCTGAACCCCCCTAATCAGGGCTACTCCATCCTATTCTGCTCTGTTCCAGCTCCCACTAAGGCATACCTGATAATCTGACCTGCTGGTAATGTCTTAGAGCCGAGCATCTGTGATGCTCATTCCAGTCTTGGTGTAAGAGCTGACAGAGTGTGACTCTGGTAGGAGACCTCTATTCACCTATTCCCCTAGTTTTAGAACTCTCAGCCTGTGTTTTTTCTTTTTTTTGGTATGGCTGATTTGCGAGTAATGAGCCCTAAAAACAGCTTTGGTCATCTTTGTAAGTGCCTTCAGTATCATCTGCTAAAGCTGAGACTTTCCCCATCAGGCGTTTGTGAAAAATTACTTGATAAATGTTTCTGTCCTTTGAAGAGAGGCAGGCAGCATCATAGACTTGGAAACCAACCTATTTGGGGAGACTAGCAACTTGATTCAAAGTGTGAATCTGTGAAGTTGACCAAGTTCCTTAAACTTTAGTCTCCTCATCTTTTAAATTTGGGTTGTTTTAGGGATTAACTAAACTATCATATGAGAGCTTCCCAAGTGGCACACTGGTAAAGAATTCGCCCGCCAATTCAGGAGACACAAGAGATGCAGGTTTTATCCTTGGGTCAGGAAGATCCCCTGGATAAAGAAATGGCAACCCACTCCAGTATTCTTGCCTGGGAAGTCCCATGGATAGAGGAGCCTGGGGGGCTACAGTCCACGGGGTTGCAAAGAGTCAGGCATGACTTAGCAACTAAACACATACATCCACAAACTATTATAAGCAGGTTGCTTCATAGTATCTAACAGAATTATAAGCACTCAATGACTATTTTCTGTATATTTTTATGATGCATATGACTGACCTGTGAACCCCTGTTATATCCCAATAGAATAGAATGATAAAGCTAAAACCACATACACATACACACACCACAAAAACCCTCTAAAACTGTTTTCTATTATAAATGAAGGGATGGTAATTTAAGACTTGGTAACCTGTAGGTTTCTTTAAGGAACAGTGAATATATTGAGTAAAATTTGACAGATGCTAAAAATGAAGTTATATTCTTTTTCTGTTGAATTTCAGATGTACTGGCGAAGAATTTCTGACAAACCAGGGCATCGATATCTCACCTTGGGGCCTGTGGAAGAATCACGTAGCCTTGGCATGCATGATTGTTATCTTCCTTACAATTGCCTACCTGAAATTGTTATTCCTTAAAAAATTTTCTTAAATTCCTCTTTAATTTCAGTGATTTACCCCCAATTAAAAAGGGACTTTTTGATTTTCATATCCAATGAAGTTTTTTTTGGTTGTTTTCATCTTTTTATTTACTTATATTATGCCAATGTGTTTTATTATTTTTGGTTGTCTTCTTTTCACTTGCCTCATACTGTTGTTAAGCAAGAATTATTTTCAACAGAAACATTTATAGAAATCACAATGAACTAAATTATACTTGAAAAAACCCAAGTCATAAACTAGTGATATTATGTACTACATATTAGTTCATCTTGTCAGATGGTAACCATAGGAAAGAAATCTACTTTAATTTATTGACCTGAAAAAGAAATGAGTTCTAGAAACGTGTGTCAAGTTACTAATATATCTGGTATTGGTATCCTTCCCTTTAAAATGAATAGGCAGGTTAGTTGCCCTCCAGTTTCAATATTATATAAACCTATGTCCTCTATTATCTTATAAATAATAAATAACAAATATATTGATGCTGTAGTAGAAGTATGAAATCCAAACCATGCTGGAAAAACACAGTGTCATATATAGATAAAAAAGCCTTTCTAATAGAAAGCAGTTTGATAAGCTTTTTAAGGTTATTTGAATTTACTAAGGTTTCCCTCTAGTGGAATTAGAGTATCTCAAGAGTCTTAGCTGGGTTTTGGACCCAGGTGTAGAGGGCCAGGATTCTGGCGACTTACCCTTTTTGAGTTCAGTAGTCTGTAATCTTGGTGTGCCTCATAATCTCTTGAGGAATTTTGCTCCAACACAGATTTCAGGGTCCTTTGAGCCCTACTGCATTGTAATCACCGGGATTACCTGTGTAAAGAACTGTCCACGGCAGGATTTGGTAATTCCCATGATCTTTCCCAGCTCTGACAATTTTAGACTTCTCATAGAAGAACTGTTATAACTGGCTCTATACAGGTTTTTTACTTTCCTACATATACACCTCATATATTTACACATCTTCTCTTTATTCTAACATTTACCAGTAATAGGGGAGTGTTTTAAACATTTTTTATAAGAAAAGGTACTGTCCAGTGAATTATAAAAGGAACACAGCTATACAACCATTAATCCGTATCAAAAAATAGAACATTATTAGTGCACAGAAGCCCCCCTTGGGCTTCTCTCCCAAGACTACTTCTCCTTTCTCTCTGGATTATTTTTGAAATGACACTTGTGCACTCCTGTCTGTTGCTACTATCAGATTATCACTACAGCTCAGTTTTGTGTTTCTGTGTGTATAAATATATCCTTAATTAAGCCCCCCACTTCCTTATTAAAGGAATAGGTTATTAATATAAGCTATTCATTTTGTAATTATTTTAGTTTTATAGAAAAGTTGCAAAAATCATGCAAAAAGTTCCTGTATATCTTTTGCCCAGCTTCCTTTAATGTTAACATTTTGTGTACCATGATACATGTCAAAACTAAGAAATTAACATTGGTACATTACTTTTAAACTATACACTTTATTCAGATTTCACTACTTTTCCATTAGTATTCTTTAATTGTTCTAGCATGCAATTCAGGATATTCTGTTTAATTTATTCCCTTTTTAAAAGTAAATACTTTTCAGTATTGGAGGAAGTAAGTGAAGCTGAGGAAACAGTGTGTAGACCCGCTATGACCGGTCATCTTGGAATATCATTTCGTGTCAGTGGGTGCCCCGCCATGTTGCTGCAACATCAATCCAGGGGCATAGCATTATAGTTTCATCTTTGGACTTTAAGGAACATTTTTTCTTGTTTTATGACATTGGATTAATACATCATCTTGTAATACATCATCACACCCCCTTTTTACCTGATTATTTTGTGACTATAGGACCGCTGACAAAGATTCGTCTAGTCAAAGCTATGGTTTTTCCAGTATTTGTGTATGGATGTGAGTTGGACTATAAAAAAACTGAGCGCCGAAGAATTGATGCTTTTGAACTGTGGTGTTGGAGAAGACTGTTGAAAGTCCCTTGGGGTGCAAAGAGATCAAAACAGTCAATCCTAAAGAAAATCAGTCCTGAATATTCATTGGAAGGACTGATGCTGAAGCTGAAGCTCCAATACTTTGGCCACCTGATGCAAAGAACTGACTCATTAGAAAAGACCCTGATTGGGAAAGATTGAAGTTGGGAGGAGAAGGGGACAACAGAGGTTGAGATGGTTGGATGGCATCACTGACGCCATGGATATGAGTTTGAGCAAGCTCTGGGAGTTGGTGATGGACAGGGAAGCCTGGCATGCTGCAGTCCATGGGGTCGCAAGGAGTGGGACACGACTGAGTGACTGAACTGAACTGATAGGGTTGAGTTTTTTCCTCTTCTTGGTATAGTTCTTTCTTTTTACATAACCCTGGCTTACTCACAGTTCTCTCTTCCTTACACAGGAAGAAACATATTACACAGTTCTCTGTGTACAGACAGAAATACATATTTATACTTTATATACAAAATATACTTAACAAAAGAGATAAAGCCAAAATATTAATACCTACTTCTAAAAGTAGTAAGAATTTAAATATATCTTGTCCTACTTACCCTCCTTTTGTATAATTATCTTTTTTCTTTTTAAAATTATTAGTAAGAAACACATAAAATTTACCATCTTAACCATTTTTAAGTTGAGAAACATTTTAAAAAGTAAAGGGCTTCCCTGGTAGACCAGTGGGTAAGAATCCACCTTCCAGTGAAGGGGATGTGGGTTCAACCCCTTGTCAGGGAACTAAGATCCCACAAACCAGCAAGCTGCACACCATTAAAATCCCTCAGGCTGCAACTAAGACCCAATGCAGTCAAATAAATACTTTTTAAAAATGTAAGTGAAAGGGCAAGTCTTATAAAGTAGAAAATAAAAGATTTTTTACAGAGATTTATTTCAGAATATGTCTATATTCTTTTGAATTTTGATTTTCTTGCATGTCAGAAGAACTAGTTGATAATGAAAAGGATAAATAAATTACTTTCATTTAAAATAAAAGCCACCAGGTTGTTAAACTCATGAATAGCCTCCTTCCTTCCATCCTTTTTTATAACAACATCCAAGATGCCACAGAACCTTCCAGAGCAAGTCGTCTTGCACTCTTCTTTGAAAGCCCCACAGAGCAACTGAAGGAGTAAAAATAATAGCCAACATTCATTTATTTCTGAGGATTTCCTGCTGCTGCTAAGTCGCTTCAGTCGTGTCCAACTCTGTGCGACCCCATAGACTGCATCCCACCAGGATCCTCTGTCCATGGGATTTTCCAGGCAAGAGTACTGGAGTGGGTTGCCATTGCCTTCTCTGCCTGAGGATTTAAGACTAATTTTAAAAAAGACGTAAAGTTTAAAAATAAAATAAAATTAAAAAAAAAAAAAAAATAAAAAAATAAAAACACTTAAGTTTAAAAAAAAAAAAAAAAAAATAAAAAAGACTAATTCAAAGGATATCTATTCCATTCATAGGAATTCGTTAAGCTAACCTGAATAGTTGCAACAGCTTTCCTGGTAGCTCAGCTGGTAAAGAATCTGCCTGCAATGCAGGAGACCCAGATTTGATTCCTGGGTTGGGAAGATCTGCTGGAGAAGGAATAGGTTACCCACTCCAGTATTCTTGGGCTTCCCTGGTGGCTCAGCTGCCAGAGAATCCACCTGCAATGTGGGAGACCAGGATTCAATCCCTGGGTTGGGACGATCCCCTGGAGAAGGGAACGGCTACCCACTCCAGTATTCTGGCCTGGAGAATTTGGTTCCTGTACAGTCCATGGGATCACAAAGAGTCGGACACAACTGAGCATCTTTTTAAAAAAAAAAACAACAGTGCAGGAGAAAATCAGTATCCTCACCTCACTCTCAAGGAAATGTGTTTATCCTCAGTGGACTAAAGAGCCCGAAGGAAAAATACTGGAACTCAGCCAAACGTGGCTACCAACTTAATGTACCTCCTGGCCTTCTGTCTCTATATACACATTTTTTAAAAAGTGGTTGACTCACATGGTGATTGTAACCTTTTGTCGCCACTGAGCAATAGGAACATAAAATACTTATATTCTAAATCGAAGTAACCCATTTTATAGACATTTTCTTTTTTTTTTTTTTTGCTGTTACTTAGGGTAACAGCAAAACAAACAAACAAACAAACAAACAAAAAACAGGGGAATACTGGGTTCTCCAATATTCTTGCCTAGAGAATCCTGTGGACAGAGGAGTCTGGTGTGGTGGGCTGCCGTTTATGGGGTTGCACAGAGTTGGACACAACTGAAGCAACTTAACATGATGGATGCATTGGAGAAAGAAATAGCAACCCATTCCAATATTCTTGCCTGGAGAATCCCAAGGACAGAGGAGCCTGGTGGGCTGCCGTCTATAGCGTCGCACACGACTGAAGAGATGCAGCAGCAGCAGGGTGGGGTTTCCTAAGCTTGCCTGATAAGAATCAAGATCATCTGAGATGCTTATGTAAGAAAGGAAAAAAGGAAGGAAGAACTATTGTTTTTTTCACCTGTTGACTTAGAATCTCTGAGGAGTGGACCTGGAAATTCCAGGTGATTTTTTGGGAAATACTGAAGGTTTTAATAAGGAGTTGCTGCTGCTAAGTTGCTTCAGTAGTGTCCGACTCTGTGCGACCCCATAGACGGCAGCCCACCAGGCTCCCCTGTTCCTGGGATTCTCCAGGCAAGAACACTGGAGTGGGTTGCCATTTCCTTCTCCAATGCATGGAAGTGAAAAGTGAAAGTGAAGTCACTCAGTCGTGTCCAACTCTTAGCGACCCCATGGACTGCAGCCTACCAGGCTCCTCTGTCCATGGGATTTTTCAGGCAAGACTGAATAAAGAGTTAAGACCATTTAATTTACATTTGTGATGATTTGATCTTGATGCAATAATCACTGTGTAATGTCTGTGTTCTAAGCCATCTATCTTGTATCCACCTAAGTATCAGAATCACATTTAGAACTAAATGAGCTCACTATCATCACTGGATCTTGAAACCTTTTTAACCTGCAGAATCATTCTTTTACCTGGAAACCCCACAAAACAGCGGGCATGGGTTTCTGATCATGAGAGCTGAAAGGAGGACTGCTCTAGTCCACTGAGGATGTGGCCTCTCGGTTTGCCCCCCTTTCCAAGCAGTAAAGCTGAGGCATCATCTCAGTGATTAAAGGGAATGATTTAAGGACTTTGGGCTTGGCTGTACACTGTTCAGAAAATCTCAAGCTGTTCTGACTTCATTTTGCAGATGAGGAAACTTGAGTTTCAGCAACTGTGACTAGCCCAGTAATTTGTGACAGATGAGTAACATTTCCTTGCTGAGATTTGGAACATACTACAATAGTACCAGCGCCCAAACTGTGGAGCGGGGTGTCACTTTTGCAAACACGTGCAGAAGCCAAACGTGCAAAACTGTTTATCTTTACAGTTACTTATGCAAAAATTTCCACTACTTCCCCCTTTTTCCTTTCTCCATTTATCAGGTCTGTGGACTTGATTAATGAAATAGGGATCCATGAAATAGGGATACTCATAGCATCTACCTCCACAGAGGTGTGAAGATTAAAGTAATACATGTGAAGTTACTAGAAGTACCTGGCACATAGGATGTGCTCAATACATTTTCAGTTCAGTTCAGTTCAGTTCAGTCGCTCAGTCGTGTCCGACTCTTTGCGACCCCATGAATAGCAGCACACCAGGCCTCCCTGTCCATCACCAACTCCCGGAGTTCACCCAGACTCACGTCCATCGAGTCAGTGATGCCATCCAGCCATCTCATCCTCTGTCATACCTTCTCCTCTTGCCCCCATTCCCTCCCAGCATCAGAGTCTTTTCCAATGAGTCAACTCTTCGCATGAGGTGGCCCAAGTACTGGAGTTTCAGCTTTAGCATCATTCCTTCCAAAGAAATCCCAGGGCTGATATCCTTTAGAATGGACTGGTTGGATCTCCTTGCAGTCCAAGGGACTCTCAAGAGTCTTCTCCAGCACCACAGTTCAAAAGCATCAATTCTTCAGCACTCAGCCTTCTTCACAGTCCAACTCTCACATCCATACATGACTACTGGAAAAACCATAGCCTTGACTAGACGGACCTTTGCTGGCAAAGTAGTGTCTCTGCTTTTCAATATGCTATCTAGGTTGGTCATAACTTTCCTTCCAAGGACTAAGTGTCTTTTAATTTCATGGCTGCAGTCACCATCTGTAGTGATTTTGGAGCCCAGAAAAATAAAATCTGACACTGTTTCCACTGTTTCCCCATCTATTTCCCATGAAGTGATGGGACTGGATGCCATGATCTTCGTTTTCTGAATGTGGAGCTTTAAGCCAACTTTTTCACTCTCCACTTTCACTTTCATCAAGAGGCTTTTTAGTTCCTCTTCACTTTCTGACATAAGGGTGGTGTCATCTGCATATCTGAGGTTATTGAGATTTCTCCTGGCAATCTTGATTCCAGCTTGTGCTTCTTCCAGTCCAGAATTTCTCATGATGTACTCTGCATATAAGTTAAATAAGCAGGGTGACTATATACAGCCTTGAAGTACTCCTTTTCCTATTTGGAACCAGTCTGTTGTTCCATGTCCAGTTCTAACTGTTGCTTCCTGACCTGCATATAAATTTCTCAAGAGGCAGACCAGGTGGTCTGGTATTCCCATCTCTTTCAGAATTTTCCACAGTTTATTGTGATCCACACAGTCAAAGGCTTTGGCATAGTCATTAAAGCAGAAATAGATGTTTTTCTGGAACTCTCTTGCTTTTTCGATGATCCAACGGATGTTGGCAATTTGATCTGTGGTTCCTCTGCCTTTTCTAAAACCAGCTTGAACATCAGGAAGTTCACGGTTCACATATTGCTGAAGCCTGGCTTGGAGAATTTTGAGCATTACTTTACTAGCGTGTGAGATGAATGCAATTGTGCGGTAGTGTGAGCATTCTTTGGCATTGCCTTTCTTTGGGATTGGAATGAAAACTGACCTTTTCCAGTCCTGTGGCCACTGCTGAGTTTTCCAAATTTGCTGGCAAATTGAGTGCAGCACTTTCACAGCATCATCTTTCAGGATTTGGAATAGCTCAACTGGAATTCCATCACCTCCACTAGCTTTGTTCATAGTAATGCTTTCTAAGGCCCACTTGACTTCACATTCCAGGATGTCTGGCTCTAGATGAGTGATCACACCATCGTGATTATCTGGGTCATGAAGATCTTTTTTGTACAGTTCTTCTGTGTATTCTTACCACCTCTTCTTGATATCTTCTGCTTCTGTTAGGTCCATACCATTTCTGTCCTTTATTGAGCCCATCCTTGCATGAAATGTTCCTTTGGTATCTCTGTTTTCCTTGAAGAGATCCCTAGTCTTTCCCATTCTGTTGTTTTCCTCTATTTCTTTGCATTGATCGCTGAAGAAGGCTTTCTTATCTCTTCTTGCTATTCTTTGGAACTCTGCATCAGATGCTTATATCTTTCCTTTTCTCCTTTGCTTTTCGCTTCTCTTCTTTTCACAGCTATTTGTAAGGCCTCCCCAGACAGCCATTTTGCTTTTTTGCATTTCTTTTCTATGGGAATGGTCTTGATCCCTGTCTCCTGTACAATTTCACGAACCTCATTCCATAGTTCATCAGGCACTCTATCTATCAGATCAAGGCCCTTAAATCTATTTCCAACTCCCACTGTATAATCATAAGGGATTTGATTTAGGTCATACCTGAATGGTCTAGTGATTTTCCCTACTTTCTTCAATTTAAGTCTGGATTTGGCAATAAGGAGTTTATGGTCTGAGCCACAGTCAGCTCCTGGTCTTGTTTTTGCTCACTGTATAGAGCTTTTCCATCTTTGGCTACAAAGGATATAATCAATCTGATTTCGGCATTGACCATCTGGTGATGTCCATGTAGAGTCTTCTCTTGTGTTGTTGGAAGAGGGTGTTTGTTATGACCAGTGCATTTTCTTGGCAAAACTCTATTAGTCTTTGCCCTGCTTCATTCCATATTCCACGGCCAAATTTGCCTGTTACTCCAGGTGTTTCTTGACTTCCTACTTTTGCATTCCAGTCCCCTATAATGAAAAGGACATCATTTTTGGGTGTTAGTTCTAAAAGGTCTTGTTGGTCTTCATAGAAGCATTCAACTTCAGCTTCTTCAGCATTACTGGTTGGGGCATAGACTTGGATTACTGTGATATTGAATGGTTTGCCTTGGAAACAAACAGAGATCATTCTGTCGTTTTTGAGATTGCATCAAAGTACTGCATTTGGACTCTTTTGTTGACCATGATGGCTACTCCATTTCTTCTGAGGGATTCCTGCCCACAGTAGTAGATATAATGGTCATATGTAAGATTAATTTGTAAAAAAGTAGCAATTTTCCTTTATCTCATCATTAACAAACTTGAAAATTTAATGGAAGATAAGATACTGTTTATGGTAGCAATAAAATCATTAAAGAATGCATAAAATCTTTAAGAAATTTAAAGAAACACTTAGAGGGTATTAAGGAAGTTCTGAATAAATGAAGAGTTACATCAGGACTTGCCTGGTGGTCCAGTGGCTAAGACTCTGTGCTCCCATGCAGGGGACCCAAGCTCTGTCCCTGGTCAGGGAACTAGATCCTACATGCTGCAAATGAGAGTTCACATGCCACATCTAAGACTTGGATCAGCCAAATAAATAAAAACTAGGAGTTATGTTTCTGATGCTATAAAGAGGCCAATTCTCCCCAAACATATGTTCAGTGCAATTCCAATTAAATTTAAGCAGGACTTTTTTCCTCTCTTTCCTCCTCCCCAACTCACATGCCTAGAAACCCATCAAACTCTGTCTAACATTTATATGGAAAAATAACTGTTGATGAAAATAGCCTAGTTGATAAAATGAGGGCCAAAGGGGAGAATATATATGAAAACCTTAGCACATATGAAGGAAGACACACTACAAACTCAATAATAAAAATTACTGTACAGGAACATTCATAGATCAGTTTAAAGGATTAAAAGATAGACACATGTATATTAACATGACCTGAAATATATCAGTGATGCCATGAAATAATGAGGAAAAGGACTTATTTAATAGCGTGTTGACAAACTGGCTCAATTATATGGTAAAAAATTCCTATGGACCTTATGCAAAGGTACTCTTTAAGATTTATTAAATGTGAAAATAAAACTATAAATATAATAAGTTTGTGACCTTACAAAGGTCTCTTTAAAATCCCCAAACACAATAAAGCAAAAAAAATTTTTTTTAATGGATATCACTACATGTAGTGATTAGTAACTTCCCTGGTGGCTTAGATGGTAAAGAATCTGCCTGAGTGCGGGAGACCTGGGTTTGATCCCTGGGTCGGGAAGATCTCTTGAAGAAGGGAATGACAACCCACTCCAGTATTCTTGCCTGGAGAATTCCATGGACATAGGAGCCTGGTGGGCTAGTCTATGGGATTACAAAGAGTTGGACATGACTGAGCAACTAACAAATAAGTAACAAGTATCACTACATGAAAACTAAGGAAACCTTGAAACAATTATTAGTCAGATGAGAGATATTGAGTCCAAAACCAATAAAGGATTAATAATTAAGCCACATTGAGGAACTTATGCTAACCAACAAAAAGGATCATGACTCAATGGAAAAATAGGTACTGAACAAAAACACACCTGTTTCCTGTTAGATCAAAGTCTACTATTTTAAAGATGTGAACAGGCAATTTACAAAAAGGGAAATCCAAATGTTGAACAACTATATAAGGCAGTGTTCAGTCTTACTAAGAATCAGAGAAATGCCAAATAGAATAAGACCTTATTTCAAAACCATTCCATTACAAAGATTTTGGAAAGCTGGACGGTATCAATGCTGGTAAGGGTGTGGGTAGAACTGGTACTTTGATGCATGTAGTGAAATTGTATGGAGAAGGAAATGGCAACCCACTCCAGTGTTCTTGCCTGGAGAATCCCAGGGACAGAGGAGCCTGTTGGGTGCCATCTATGGGGTCGCACAGAGTCAGACACGACTGACGCGACTTAGCAGCAGCAGCAGCAGCAGTGAAATTGTAGACTGCTGCATTTATTCTGGAGAGCGACCTGACAGTCCTGGGTAAAATTAAACATGTGCCAGGGACTCAACAGTCCAACTCTTTTCATGTACCCACTGAGGAAAGAATGAAAAGTCAGCAAGGGAATTATGAACGAAGATTTTGAAACAGCAGAAATATTGGAGCCAATCAGAATGGTTAAGTACAATGTGGTGGCTGTAGACTAGGAAATACTATGTAGTCATTAGAATAATTTACTAGAGGTACATCCTACAGAAAAAGTAATGCGTCCATTGTTGTTTTTGAACATAAAAAGATACCTTTTTCAAGGTTTGAGCTTTTACTGTTAGTCTCATGACAGAAAACAAATCACCCAACTGCTTCTACTTAAGAAACAGACCAACTCTTACATCTGCTATTATATCAAGTCTTTATTAAGAAGTAAAGTGCTCAGTATTACACATTAATGAAATTCCCAATTATTGAGACTTACATATGTAACAGTTTCTTAATGGTACCAATATAAAGAGGAAGATGATACGGGAGGGATGAGGTGGGAATTCTTCATGACTAAAGAAGAAAAAAATGTAACATATGGGTAAAAAGAAAGAACTCTGCAAATTTTTACAGGTGAAATGAAAACACATAATAATAATAAGTATCATAAAAAGACTTTCTAGTGACCATAATTGGTATATGGCACATGGTCAATACACATGGATACCACATAATAGCTGCACTTCAAACTGAAGCTTGTTTACATGTAACAACATGGTACACAAACATAAATATGTACACTCAATATCCCTGGAATGCAAATTTTAGTACCTAATAATAAAGAACTTTATTCAAAAAAAATATTCAAAAGAAAGCAAAGATGGAGACGAGTGATAAGAAACAACTGTTAAAGAAATGCAATCTGTATCGCTTCTGTAGAAGACAGCTTAAAAAGGTTTTTTTGCTCATGTTTTCTTTGAAAATTTGACTGACAAAGTCTACCAGTTAAATAAGCAACTATGTGAATTTAAGCTATAGTATGAGAAACAGGTCTCTCTGCTATTCTCCAAGTGAGAATTATTCACCAGTGCATTCTCTCTTGCTTGTCTCATTAGCTCTCAAAAGGTCAGCATACGTAACAGTTTTGAAAAATAAGATTTTTAATTTTTGTTAAGAAATAGATTTCTTCCCCATAAATTTGGTGAGCCCCTCTCCTAATGAAAAAAAGAGGCGATAAAAACCCCTGCAAACTCAAACTTTGGCTGATACCTTCTGATGATGGTTGAACTTTCAATAACCAAAACTCTTTTTCATTAAAATGAATCCCACTTAGGTTATAAATTCTAATTTTGAAATGCAGGATCAAGAGTATTTGAGTTCTGTATTCTTAAAACAGTCTAAAACTCAAGTCTTAGTTTTATAATATTTTATACGAATTTCCAAATTTCTTAATATTTCGTTTAAAATGAACATATTTGCTGAATCAAAACTTTTGATACATCCTAAAAATTTTAGTAAGTTTATCTTCCTAGATTAGTTGCAAATAAGTTCAGCCACATGAGCAAAAGACTATACAGATAAATCTTTATAATGAACTAATTTTAAGGAAAACATCAAATTTAGTGATTTGGCTCTTTCCAATTCTCCTATGTTATTGTGAGAAATTTCATTTAACTCACAATTGATCTTTGATGGTTTCATGCAGCTCACTTCAAATGAGAGTGAAAATAGTGTAAAAAGTAAGTGAAATGGTTAGTCCCACAGGCATTAGATATAAAATAACAAAAAAACATAGTGTTCAACATTTATCATAACCATTCATACAAATTCTAGCATAATGACTACATACCCATTCTATGGTTTGGGATTCTTTTCCAATTCATCTTTTAGAAAAGTGTACCCCAGGAAGGTAGTTAAAATAGAAGCCTCCTTTCTTAAAAGAAAGCTATGCATTAAGCCTATGAGCTAAGCCTGAGTGGAAAGGAATGCCCCTATTTTCCTTCACACACTTAGCAAAAATGACAATACTGATTTTCGTGATTGGAAATAAAACTCAGAAGCCTTTTGACAGTTCTAGCTTTAAAAGGCTACTTCATTGTCAACTGAGGAGACTCAGTCATGGTAACAAGTGGGCACACCACTCAATATACTTTACAAAGAATTTTTTTCTGTACTCAATATTTACATCTGAATTTCTTATATGAGAAAAAGAAACATCTTCTTTGATCATGGGCAAAGTTTATCTAAAATAAATTAAAGTGCAGAAGAATTAATGATTGGTCACAAAGACCAGCATCATATGGTGGTCAGGGCACATAAATAGTGTACTTGTTATGGCAACTCAGAACAGGCACCTTCTCACCTATTAAGAACACATGTCCTACACATGAATATTGGCACTCCCGTTTCCACCTCCACCTTCCATTCCTTCTGTAGACTGGGAGGAAGAAGGGCGAGAGCTCCTGGGGCGTGGCTGACCATTTAGTCCTAAGGGTGTGCCTAAACCATGACTTATTTGGGAAGCTGCATCATCAGACTCCCAGCGTTCCAACTCTTCTCGCACAAGCCGTTCCATCTGTTCCGTGTGGATTTCATTGTCACGACCCAGCCTTTCATCCTAATGAAGGAAAAAGAAAACAAGGTGTTGAGGTGGATTGATGTATATTCGTGAATTTAGGAATTGCCTTCGGAAATCTGGGGATCCAATAATCCCACTTAGGTAAGGCTAGAACAATACCAGTCTTAACAACAATTCTCAGAATCACTGGAGCAATTTTTTTTTTTTTAGGGGAGGTTCCAGTGAAGGCAGTATCATCAGTGTGAAGAGTATTAAGAAAGCAACAGCTCTGGATTACCATTTTATCTGCACTGATTTGCACGTATGGAGAAAAACATCCTCTTAGATTAAGGGTTCCTTAAACTATGACCTTGATATTTTATAAAATCAGGGTGTTTCTGTTTCAGATGACCACTAACCTCAGCCACTCCATCCAGCAGCCTTCCCAGCACCTCCCTTCTCTTCAGTTTGGCCCGCTCCATGATCTCAAGCTTCACTATCACAGCATCAATCTTGGACACAATGCTGCCGATGGAGTGCTCCATTCGGTCCACTCGTCTCACTAGGCTGTAGGAAACCACAGTTGAGAGGGACAAAAACATCTTGTGTTGTTGACTTTTCAGCCCAGTTGTCTTATCAAATGGAAATGTTAAGATTTTTTCCTTAAACAATATTATAATCTAAAACACTTTCTAAATAGTCTAGAACTTTACAGATTTTTCATACATTGCTGGTAGGAATGCCAATTAGCACAGTTCTTTTGCGAGTCAAGATTTTATCAGAAGTATGTCTACCATAAAAGGTATGCCTATCTATCTTTCAGACATTCCATTTTTTTTTTAACTTTTTATTTTATATTGGGGGAACTGCCAATGTTGGAGAAAAGGGTTTGATCCCTGGGTCTGGAAGATCCCCTAGAGAAGGAAATGGCAACCCACTTCAGTATTCTTGCCTGGGAAATCCCATGGACGGAGGAGCCTGGTGGGTTATAGTCCATGGGATCACAAAAAAAGTCCAATACGACTTAGTGACTAAACAACAATAGGCAGTTAACAATGTTGTGATAGTTTCAGGTGAACAGCAAAGGGATTCAGCCATACATATACATGTATCTATTCTCCCTGAAACTCACTTCCCATCCAGGCTGTCCTTTGAGAAGTTTTAAAGGAAATAAGTATATGTGTAATTTTTGACTACAAGGATATTCTCTGGGGTTCTGCTTAGTAATAGTAGGTCATTAAAATTGTTAAAAATTAATAGAAGATTGCTTAAATATGTTATTGTTTCTTTACACAATAAAATTTGAAGCCACCAGAAATTATACTGTGACAGAATGTTTCATGCAATAGAATGATGTTTACATTCTAATCATGAAATAGAATGACATTATTTATAATGTAAATAAAGCAGTTAGAAAACAGTATGCTCACTTATGATCCCATTTTTTTGAATAAACACAATGTTATATAAATACTTTTAAAAAAGGAGACAAAACTTTTGGAATGGTAGCATGAGGGCCCTGGAGGACCTCTCCCCATTGAAACAACCCTAACTGTTGAAAATTATTAATTTTTTAAAAATTTCTGGAAATTTTCTTAAGGGCATACAATAAGAAGCTTTTTTTTTTTTTTTTTTTAGTAATATCTGAACTACAATCTGCTCTCTCTCTCCTGCTCCCTAGCTCTGTGTGACAGAGATCTTCTAGGGGCATATGCGTGCTCACTCAGTCGTGTTGAACTCTTTATGACCCCATGGACTGTAATCCACCAAGCTCCTCTGTCCATGGAATTTTCCAGGCAAGAATACTGGAGTGGGTTGCCATGCTTTCCTCCAGGGGATTTTCCTGACTCAGGGATTGAACTTGTGTCTTCTGCATCTCCTGAATCAGCAAGGGGATTCTTTACCACCTCCAGGGGTGGGTCAGCAAAGAACACTCAGCCCTCTCCTGTCAGCGCCTACTGGAGGGCTATACTTATTTCCCAGAAAGGGTCAGGCTGTCAGTATTTCTCACCCTTGTACCTCCACCTCCAAATCTACACTGCAGAGACTCTAATTCAGACAAGAATGGCTGAAGAGATGGGATTCTTTTCTTCTACTCAACTTCCAGCTGGAGGGTAGATTTTTCCATGCCCGGAAAGGCAAGCTGAGAACACCAAAGGCTCATGCCTTATTCATGAAACAGGGGTGTCACTGTGAGAGAAATGGCCCACTAGCTCTGGAACAGTGACACCAAGGTTTTGCCTGGAAGGACAGTCAGGCCACAGAACAGAGCTCCAAAGCTTCCCTAAGTGAACTGGCTTTATTTGGAACAACTTTGCAGAAATTCAAGCCTAAGAGTGTTCTTGAAAACAGTGGAGATTGTGGTGATAAGCAGTTAAGAGGAGGCTGGTCACTTCATGAGATCATCAAGTTAAACCATTTACCAGCTAGTTTACCAGAGAGAACCAGGAGAGAGAAGTCAGCCAAAGACTGGCTTCAAAAACTCCCCCTGAGAAGGCACCTGAATTTCACTGGATCAGAGTGTGGAGCAATTTGTATCCCAAGGCACTGATGAAAATCACAGACCAATCAGCCAACAATTATGAGAACTGAAGAGGCAGATGCAGTATCAACAGAGGCAGAAGGCTTAACAGAGAGCCCAGGGGAAGACCTGCAAGTCCTGTCTCCCCAGGATAACTGTGTGCGTGGTCCGGGCTGTGACCTCTGAGAAGTGACACTGGAGGTTCACCATGTGGGGGAAACAAACGTCACTAAAAAACAAATACACAAATGACAACAAAAACAAGCTCTGAGGGGAAGGGGAATTTATAAGTATTTATAATATTATTTAACATCTCCGGTTTTCAAAAAAAAATTATGAGACACACAAAGAAACATGAAAATGTGACCCAAACACCGGGGGGGGGGGGGGGGGGGGGGGGAGCAGGCAACAGAAACTGCCTTTGAGAGGGCCCAGATAGACTCAGTAGACAAAGCAGTCCACATAGCTCTTATAAATATATCCAAAGAGCTAAACTAAGTCATGTAGAAAAATAAAAAATAAAGGGCAGTGTGATGACACCACCTCATCAAATAGAAAATATCAATCAAGGAAGAAGAGAAATTGTTAAAAGGAACTAAATAGAAAATTCTGGAGTTGAAAAGAATAAGAAATGAAATGAAAAATTCCTATAATAAATAAATTACTTTCATAAAGAAAAAAGAACACCAATAATATTTATTAAAAAGAACTGACAATTAGTTATGGAAAATCAGAGAGGGGGGAAAAGCTAGTTAGTGTCATTTTGACTCTTGTCAACTCAAGTGAATAAGTGAGTGAAAGTCGCTCAGTTGTGTCTGACTCTTTGTGACCCCACAGACTATACAGTCCATGGAATTCTCCAGGCCAGAATACTGGAGTGTGTAGCCATGCCCTCCTCCAGAGGATCTTCCTAACCCAGGGATCAAACCCAGGTATCCCACATTGCAGGTAGATTCTTTACCAGCTAAGCCACATGGGAAGCCCCTTGTCAACTCGAATTATCATTTCCTCAATACTTACACTTGAAACTCTTCATAAGAAACCCCACTGGAGATGCTGCCCCTCCTTCTGGAGCTATGCCCACTGTCGTCGTCATCCTCCTCCTCAGAGTCATCCAGGCTTCGAGGGAAACTTCGGCTGCTCATGGGTCGTGGTAAAGAGCTGTGATCCAAGTCCAGGTCCTCCTGAAGAACACGGGATCACTGAGTGACGGGCGGGAACCCTGGGGCCCCACAGAAGCTTCATGGAGGACCAGGACAAACGGGAAAGGGGTGTGTGCCATTAACCTAGGATTCCTGTGAGGTTAACACCAGACTGTGATCCTCACACTTTTCAGTTTCACGTATTGGCAAATGTTCAAAATAGATTTTAATGACCAGCAAGAAGTTGCTAACTCCTTGTTTGGACAAGAAAGAACAGTAAAAATACAGAAAAGCAGAGAAAAAAGTAAATGAAGAAATATGTTTTCACCTTTTCATAAAAGTGAACACATGTAATAGCTATGAAGTAAGGAAGGACACCATCTCAGAGTAAGAATTTTGACTAAATACAGCCATGTGAAAATATTATTCATTGTCTTCTTGCTCATACTTCACTATGACTGGTGAAGTTTTTCCACTTACGGGCATTGTCTTGTGGAGCAGCATTTCAAAACCACTGTTCTATATTGTCTCCTCATAGGAACTAACTTTTGTGTAACATTCATTTGCATTCTCTGTATTTCAATTAGCATGAATTTTCTGGGGTTTGTTTAACTATTTATTTTTAAAGTTAATGTTAAAACTTTAAATTATTTTTTCTGATTATAAAAGCTCATGTAAGCTTATTTTTTAACAGTTTCATAGTAAATATTCAAATGGAAGGCAGTGGTTAGTTTTATTTCATTATACATGATAATTTAAAGAACAACTAAATTTATCTCTTCTGAGAAATCTTTTTTCCCCATTCTCATGGACACTGTGAAGTATATAACTACTCAAAGTTTTCCTCAAATGGGTTACTAGAAAGCTTAGGGCTAAATCTGCTGCTCAATCTTATTAGGCATGACAGGGAGCTCAACCTGGTGCTCTGTGACAGCCTAGAGGGGTGGGATGTGGGTAGCAGGAGTGAGGTTCAGGAAGGAGAGGGTATATGCATGCTTATGGCTGATTCATGTTTCTGTACAGCAGAAACCAACATTATAAAGTAATTATCATCCAATTAAAAATAAATTAAAAAATAAAAATAAAAAAAGTATATTTTTTTGTGAAGTGCGTTTTTTAGTTTCATTCAGGTTTGCCTTTATATCTCAGTTTTGTTCTGCTTCACTCTATTTTTCTACATTTATGCAAACAATACATTTCAATATATTATGGTGTTATATATCCTTTTTGGAGTAGGCAGGGTACTACTACATCAATGGAAAGAGAGAGGGAAAGAGAGAGAGACACATATGCTCCCAATAACCCACTACTTAATAAGCTGTTTGAAATATTGCAGGTGTTGAACCAATCATGTTCTCCTAAACCAGACCGACCCTCTCTTTTTCCAAGTCGTCTCGCATCTGCTGGTGCTCATGTTCAGTCAGTTCCTGGTCTCCATCCTGGTCATATTTTGTGAATATTGCCTCAATCTCGGCATCAGTATGGCCTTTCCTGAAATTAGTGAGAGGTTACAGATGAACTCATCCATGCACACGATCCATCCCAAACACAGACACACTGACATGTGGGAGGAAAGGAGAAACTGCTGAGTCAGGGCTGTCCTCCTCTTAGAATACATTCCAGAAAGACACTTACCTCTGAAACAAACGTGTCTCTATGAGCACTCGAGCTAGAAGGAGACTTAGCACTAAGGGTTTATCTTTACATAAGGACTTTCCCAGCACTGGCAAATTGAGATTCTTACCCTTTGAGATCTTGCCGAAGTTCATCAAAGTTTAACTTGCCTCCCCCTTGCCGCAGACTCTCTGAAATGTCATCCACAGTATTTTTCTTCAGTTTTAGTTTGATCAAGGCTTTATGGTAACCCTGCCGGAAAGAAAGACTGTTTTAGTTTATCGTCCTTTTTCATTTGTTCTGCCTTTCAATCACAGTGGTAACTACTGTAAACTCAGTGACCAGAACAGTATCTGACATAAATGGACCACAAAACAGGTGTGGGTGGGATGAATGACAAACGCATCCTGAGTTTTCCATGACGCTCATGTGGGAGGAGTCAGGTCTTTCAGTAAATGAAGAACTAGGGATCTTTTGGTTTGTATTCAAGTTTAGTGTACAGGACGAAAGTCAGTACATTCCACAGCTGTCTGCCTCAGAGTATGTAGGAATGTGCAATATTTCTTAAGAAAACTAAGAAACCTAAGTCATAGATTAATTATTTTCTATATTATCTTACAGTTGATAATTTCCTTTCATGAGTGTAAAAACACTTCAATAACAAGGAGATGAGGATTTTTCACTATACACTGCAGTCCTTGCTATACAGGGCAGCGCGGGGCTGTACAAAAGACAGTACAACTGTGGGAAGCAATGTTAATTAATCAACGGGAAAAATTATGACTGTTCTGTGACCTTTGAAATTTTTGTTAAAACATTAAAAACTCCCTTGGTGTAGGCTACAAATCTATGAGGAAATTTAAAAAAGAGTAAAATGATTATTTTAGTACACTGACATTTTAAACAGTAGAAACACTGAAGTTTTATTTCTTCATAAAAAACTTATTCAGAGTACTCCAAATAATAATTGCCTTCTTGTTGTTACTGTATAACATACACTATTAAGTGAGCATCTTTTCTACGTCTTGATGAGTTATAACCCTTTCTTAACCTGGATCAGCTTCCAACATTTTATCCCTTGCACTTCCAAAGTCGTGAAATATCTCTGAGAGTCCCTTTAATGTGAAATTAGTTGCCAGCATCAAGACATCTTCATCCTATTTGTCACAATCTCTTTCTTCATTTATGTTGATAAACATGCCTTCACTAGTCCTTCTGGCTGCTCTCAAGCTCTTGAGAGGTAGCAATGTCAACACTCCCATGGCCAGCTACGTATTTCTTCTAAAAATCCAATGTTTTTAATTTCACTTCCAGTGTTATCATTCTTTGTTTCTTTGCTATACTTTCTTCTTTGCTGGCCTAGTCTCTCCTTTAATTATGCATATTTATAAAATGTCACATGGGTTTATCACTGGGAGATAAGGAGGCAATATGACTATAAACTTTGTGCATAAACTGAATAGCAGATGCTCAGGGACCAACCTTTGACTCTGAAAGAAGTGACATTATGAGTCACTGATGATGAGGCACATTTGTTATTTATGTAATGACTTACAGAGCTGGTAGTGAAGTTTGTCCTTCCTGCTATTATTCACAGTTAACATGCTATGATAACTGAAATATACTGTGATAACTGAAAGTGAAGTTTGTACTGTATGCGACTTCTCAGTCAGTATATTGCAATAACTGAAATTTGAACTGTGCTGAAAGGCTGGTGTTATTTAACTGAAATCACTGAAATTGTGCACATCATACCCAAAGAGCACAGTAAAGACTGCTTGTAATTACCCTGGGGATTTGCTGGAATATAATCAACTGTTATGTAAAATTCAGGATAACACAAATGTTAGGTCTTATCCAGGGGTCTTTGTTTTACAAAGCGGAAGTTCTCTGTTTCAACATGATTCACAGACAACATTGTCCTGTGGTTTGAACCAAACAGAAAAATATTATGGTCAAGGAACCACTGTATCCAGCAGGATGATGACTGGCAACAAGCTGTGCACTTCAGATGTAGTTATTTGTTGTTGCTGAAGTTTTATACTTCAAATGAAGTAAAGAAGTCACATGGAGAAGAACAAAGTCGCCCAGCTTTCCTGTCCTGCCCTTCCATTTAACAATTAAACACTTCCTGAGAAGGTGCGTAGGTGAAAGTTCTCAGGACATTAGGCTGTGGACTTGATCCAAGGACTTCTTCCTTTGACTATTTTAAAACTTCCCTGGAAGGTCAAGGGTAAAGTGTGAACAACAAAATATTTGCCTCTAAAACTTTTCTTTTTTAAAAAATCAAAATTAAGATAGAAGAAGGGGAAATGTCTTTATATAATCTTCTCTTCCCGTTTATTCTGAACTCTGGATCTAAAAGTGAGAGCTGACTAGAGAAGGTGTCAAAATAAATAAAGAGGATGAACCCAGCAGCTAAGCTCTTAAGAGGCAAGAGATTATTGAGAATTCAATTCTAGGGCATTAAAGGATTCCCAGAATTTAAATCCAAGATAGCAGTGTATCTATCCCTATCTCCAACGTAGAGAACATTTAACTTATTCCTGGAACATAGCAACCTACTCTTTATTTTAAATGGTGTCAGTGGATCATGTTGATCTGGCAATCTGGCTGAAACAACATTTATTTCATGTAGAAAATAAAATGATTCTGAGAATTAGGGCTTGTCATACCTTTCTGATAAGATCCGAGAGTTCCATCTCAGCTTTCTGCTGGGCCAAATCAGATTTAACTTCAGAGTAAGTATCATTGATGATGGCCAAAAACATATTCTGTTTGTAAATCAAAGAAATTTAGAGATTAAAGAAGAAACCTAAATATATTTTGTAAACATCAATCTAAAACTTGACACATTTGACCTTTTTTTTAAAACAATCTGTTTCAAGAAGTCATCAATTAATAGTTTTGCTACCAAATTCTTTGGGAAAATTAGTTTTTCCTTTGTTATGGCAAATAAAAATGCAATATATATTCTTACTTACAAATGCAATATTTTTCAAAAAGAGACAAGAATGAAATACAACAAAATATTAATGTATTTACCTAGGAATGGTGGGGGTATTTTATTACTTTTGCTTATCTATGTTCTGTACATTTTTCACTTGACGTAAATTATTAGAGGTGTAGAACTCTAAATAGGTTCTCAAATTTCAGTAGTCAAGCCAGACAAGTGGAGTCTATGCTTATTTCAAATACTGTTATAATAGTTGAGGTTTGCAGAACATATTTAAAGTAGTTAAAAAGATTTCCGCAAATAGAAAGATGGTAGGCCTAGCAGAAAAGATAGTCAAGAAAAGCTCAGTGGAAAAGACACAGACTTTGAAGGCAAGCAAACTTGGGTTTCTATCTTGGCACTGCCAAGACTATATTCATTCTTCCCTTCTTCATTCTAAAATTTATTTGTTTTTGCATTTATAAAATGGGAGAAATAGTAGCATCTCCACTACAGATCTGTGGTAAGGATTGATGAGTTCATCTATGTAAAGGACTTAGGACAGAATTAACAGATGGCAGGAGCTCCATTATTTACAGCTATTATTATCATTCAGTAGTGGTTAGTCCATTTTCCTGACTTTTCCCTCCCCCTCTATACTGACTTGCATTTCCAATCCTGTTTCCAGTGGATTTTCTCAAAGTATCACACCTAATTGACAAGGTCCTTCTTTAACATGTTCTTCCTTTGGTTTTCCTTTCTAGCATGTAACTATGGTTTGTGACTATACAGCTGTGTATTATGTCTGTTTTCCATACAAGTCCACAGAATCGTCGTAAGAGGAGGGTTGGTATCTATTTTCCTTACTACCTGCATCCCCAGTACCCAGTATATTGCCTGAAATGTGGTGGCTCCATAAATATTTATTGATGACTGATGAATAAACAAATCAGAGCTCCATTATTTTAATGAGCTACTAAATCTCTATGAATTAAGGAGGAATATCATTTAGGATTCTGAATCAGAAATGAGAACAGAATATAAAATACACAGAAGTTTGTGGCTTAATGCTCAATAATAAGGGCAGACAGCTGCAGTTGGTGGACTGTCACCCACCTTCGTTCTTCCCACACAGGCGTCTAATGTTTTATGTCTCTTTTCCAAATGATCAATAACCAATGCCTGCAAATGTCAGTTGAAATGGATTATAGTGTGCGTCTTCTGAAGAGATTTAAAAAAATGGAAAGTGGCTAGAATGGTTCTTGGAAGGTGTGGGGAGAGGAAGTTCATGGCCTTTCCATTCTGTGTCACTTGATTGAGGGGCGGACTTTGAATAGGAGGTCTTTCCTTGTTGATGCAGGGGCTTTTGCTCCAGCTCACACCACTGTGGTTTCTTAAGTGAGGGCAATAGATTAACACTTGGCAGTCATCTCAGAATGGTGATCAGCCCTGCCCTTGGCTTGCCATTTACAGGGAATAAAAAAAAAAGATTGGTATTGACAGTAGCCTCCCCTCTCTCTGGAGGGTACAGGGAGAACAATTCCTTTTTGTGAAGTAGTACAAATAAATATTTCCGTATAAAGACAAAAACTAAGAGCTTTTCATGTTTCAGGCATTGATCTGATAAAATGACTGAACAATTTAGGAGGCACTGCTTGTTAGAAGCCAACATTCAAATATGTCCGCATTTGAGCATTTCCAATTGCCATGATCATGTCTCTCTCTGGCAGACTGATGTACAGAGAAAACTTAGTGGCCTGAAGTCAACTAAAGGGTCTGCCGCAGAACTCTTAATTCCTGACTTCTGTTCTCTTAGTAGAGACTCTGGGATTCAGATGCTTCAGAATTCAAAATATTACTAATGTAAGAGAGTGACAAAGGCTTACTCTTCTATTTTTTTCTTTGATATATGACAGGAAACAGAAACTTTTAAGGGGCTTAAGTTTAAAACTAATCATGATATGTACAGACAGCAAGATATAAATGCTATTCCTGATTCCTTCAGTCCAATTAAAGTACATCTAATTTTCAATCAGTAAACACCATATACTTGACCACTAAATACCTGGACCAACTCTGGAGCTCCTACAACTGAATTAATGAACTTTATACAAAGGATCTTTACAAAATCAATTAAAAATGGAAACATTGTTTTTTCTTAAGATATAGTTAATATAAGGAAAATCTTAAGTGATAGTGTTTAAAATGAAAAATACCCACAGCCCAGGTTAAGCTAACTTAATACTTAGTGGAGTGGACAAATAAATGTTAAATAAATAAATAAATGCTAAGATGAACAAAATGCCGTTCAAAAAAACTTAAAGGCCAAAATGCTAAAAATCTGAATTTGTACCAAACCAAGAGAATAAGAGGAATATTTTTGAAAATAAAATTTAAAACAACTTCCATTCATTGTGAGATTTAGTTTTAAATAAAATTTGAAATATTTTTTGCATGCAGTCTCTAGGTATATGAAACATGAATAAGTTAAAACAACCTATCTTGACCTAGACAAGCAACAGTTCACTCAAAGGTCACTCCTGGTACCCTGCATCTGGCTTGCTCTGTCATTTTCTATTTTTAAAAAAGAAAAGAAGAAGGAGAGAAATGAAAAGTCATGGAAGCAAGTGATCATGAAAGTGCTGACATTTGTGTTAAAAAAAAAAAAAGTGTATAAGCATATTCTACTTCTTAGGCAAAGCACTATTTTAGGTAACTATAAATCTGCACTTGATTTACTTTTTTTTAAAATTGAGTACATATATATAGATGAAAGATCATGGAAAAGATATTTGGTAAAGACTTAAAACTGTGAATGAATGAGAAATAAAACAAAACATGTTTTCTAATATTTACTTTTTACTACTTTCAAGGTGTTTAAAAAACTGATAGAGAATGCAGTGTGAAAGAAAAGAAGAGATGATGATTTATGATGGTGATTTATGAAGTTTAAATCACCCCACTATAAACAAAAGTGTACATACCAAAAGAATGAAGAACATAAAGAACACAAATGTAGTGAAATAAATTGGTCCCAAAACTCGATTAGCTTCCTCAATCTCTGCGAAGTTGATATCACCCAAAATGATACGGAATTGAGTGAAGCTATAAAAACAAAACAAAACACAACACCACAATACAAAAACAAAGAGTGTCCAGCATTCTTTTGACATAACATTGCTCAAAAGATAATTTCATACTTTTGGACCTTTTTTAAAAATCAATGTGGAAAGCTGACAAATAACAGAAGATTGTCAACCCCTTGGGAAAACTCTTGCTACTTATATGAGCAATTAAAAGCCTTCTAGAATAAAAATAATATGCTTTCATGCAAAATATGTTGTTTTCATTTGGTTAAAAAGAAAACATAATAATTATTATTAGATGACTTATAAAGCAATTGACTATAAGAATTTAATACATAATCTAGGTAAAAGATGATAACTCTAAATCTTCACAATGGTCACCCTGCATATGAATTTAAAATCTCTTAAGAAAAAAAGATTTTTGAAGGATAGTCAAAATTGTATGTGTTTGAAGATCCAATATTCTCAATGCACTTAAAGTGGGGTCAAGAACTGCTGTGTGTTGCCAGATAATGGGTCTTAATCAGTAAAATTGTTTCCATTCCCAACTTTCATGAAACAGTACCATTATTTAGGCATTCTTGTACACAAAGCCCTATTAACTTCTATTATCATGACCATCATCTTTCCTAACTAACTTCTTTGTACAGGCCATGGAAGTCTGATACTGGCTACTTTACCTATTTCTAATATTATGTTTATGAATTTTGGGACAAAACCTGAAAATTTCTGTATTGGTTTGTGCTTCTCCTTGAATATTAGAAATAGCTTTTTTTTTCTTAGAAAATAAGCTGAAGTTTAAATGTACGGCAACAATATTTGATAGGTATAAAAATAGAGGCAAATTGTCTTAAATGCTACCATCTGCATTTAGTGTTGAGAAGACCTCATTCTTTGGGACAGAGCTGGTTTATGATAACTGTTATTCTCTATCTTACTATGGTATTTTTAGGCTCTATTTTAAACATTAGCATTTCAGAAATTATTGTCATACTTGCATTGGTGGGTTAATGTTTTTGAAAAGAGAATTAATTCTCATTTTAAACCACTACTTTTAAACATTTGGTAGTTACACAGCCACCATGAAGGTTTCTTTAACCTTGAGAAGGCAGTGTTTTCTCTGATTAAATTTGTCTTCTTAATTTCATATATACTTACATACACTCTTGGAAAGTACTGAAGTCATCAACTTGAGTGCCAAAGACAAGGTATGCCAACTGAGCATATGCTAAGAAAATAATGAAGAACATAATTGCAAAGCCAAAGAGGTCTTTGGCACACCGAGACATGGTTGTAGAGAGCTGACTCATGGTCCTGTTAAAGTTGATAAATTTGAAGAGCTGCAAAAGAGAGGGGAAATATACACAGATGAATGGGTAATATACCACATTACCCATTACCACAAAATATACCACAGATGAATGTGGTATATACATGCAACGGATCATTATTCGGCCCTAAAAAGGAATGAAATTTTGATGCATGCTACAACATGAATGAACTTTGAAAACACTGTGCTAAAGTGAAATAAGCCAGACACAAAAAGACAAATATTACATGATTCTACTTATATGAGGTACCTAGAGTAGGGAAATTCATAGAGACAGAAAGAAGAATAGAGGTTCCCAGGAGCTGCAGAAAATGAGAAACAATTAGTGTTGATTGGATAGAGGAAAATGGGGAGTTAGTGTTGAACGGATAAAAAGGTTGCAGCGTGGATGATGAGAAAGTTCTGGAAATGCAGGGTGGTGATGGTTCACAACACTGTGAAGATACTTAATACCACTGAATTATACACTTAAAAGTAGTTAAAATGGTAGACTTTTTACGTATATTTTACAACAAAAAAAGAGAGAGACAAAAAAGATGTGTTTTTTTTTTTTTTTTCAAATCCAGCAACTTATATTATCCCATTTGTTGAGGGACTACCATATACCAGGCATTGTTCTTGGAGATGGGAATACACCAGTGAACAGAGCAAAGCCCCTGCCCTCATGTCACTTATATTTCACATGTTGGTTAAAACACAGAGAAAACAAGTTTAATTATAATTAAAATGATCATTGATATTTTTCCCCTAGAAAGACTAAAATAAAAGGGAAAAAACCCACAAATGAAAACTAGCTAGGTAAGGCACAGGGAGCAATACTCAATATTTCGCAATGACCTATAATGGAAAAGTGGAAGTTGCTCGGTCATGTGTGACTCTTTGCAACCTCATAGACTGCAGCCTGCAAGGCTCCTCTGTCCATGGAATTCTCCAGGCCAGAATACTGGAGTGGGTAGCTGTTCCCTTCTCTAGGAATAATGGAAAAGAATCTGAATATAAATATAACTGAATCACTTTGCTACACATTTGAAACTAACACACTGTAGATTAACTATAGTCCAACAAAAACAAAAAGAGTTAACCTAAAAAAAAAACACTAGTTAAAAAAAACTCCAGAAAATACTTATTGAATATTATTAACTGTTATTTAATGTGCATCAACTGTGTGCCAGGCATTGGCCAGGGTACAGAGTAAGGATCTGCACCAGGCTCTGACTGCACAGCCACGTTGCACATTTTTGTAGACAAGGCATTGAGGACACTGCCCAAATTGGGCAGCTCCAGCCTAGAGGGCATGAATCCCACACAGTTCTAGCTAGGAGCCCTGGTGGAAGGACGTGGAGAGATCCATTAGAAGTCGAGTTCTGATCCCTGCCTTAAAGAACTTAATGGTTCCCATGGTCTTGGGAGTGAAATATTCACAGGTGAGGCACTAAATTAAACACTCAGCCTGAGGCACATACCGAAAGAAAATATCTAGCATTTTACTTAAAGACCTCTTATAAACTGTTTCTGGCCATAACAAAACATTTTTGATGGTTGTTGTAACATTACTTAATACAGCTCCCAGCAGTATTTCTATGAGATTGTGATTATTATTACAGTTTGTGATAATGGCTTGGTATGTTAGTGATGGTTTCTCTTGAACAAATATATAAATGAAAAAATGGCATGAGAGACTCAGGACAAGGTCTAAACCCCCTGATAAATCTCAGGCCTTCCAGCTATGAATACCATTCCAAAAAATAAGTAACTGTTGGAAAGTCCCTTCTATAAAGGTGCTCTTCAATACAACTTTAAATTTTAAATTAAAATCTAGTCACTTGTGACTAATAGCAGTTACTATCTGGATGGACAATCACAAAACTTAACTGGTGACAGTCTGGCAGCTGTCTAAGAACTAAAATTTCCTGCATCTCCAGAATTGAGGCTTATTGTATATGACATGACTCACGCTTTCACATACAAGGAAATGCACGTGACGCTTTAGGAGAAGAAGGAAATGAGTCCTGAAGGCACTACTTGGAGGAGGTGTCTGTCCAATCTCAATTCTAGGTAAAGCTTCCCTAAGACCTCCACCTGGAAAGGAGGCAATGTTTCCAGAGAACATTTCCAATGCAGTCTCTCTCCCCTCCATTTCCCCACCCTTCCCCCTTCTTAGTTCTTTTCCTTCACCTGGTCACCCCACATCAGGTAAAATTCGAACCTGTCTCTGTCTCTGTATAGCCAGGTGCCCTAGGCCAGCAGACACACTGAAAAGGGCTCTTAATACATTTATTAAACAAAACCTACAAATACAGTTCTTGCAAGAGTGCAAGAAACCAGGAGCCTCATTCAACAGTGAAGATAAACGATCATGAGAGTCCTGCTCGTTTGTTTCAGTCATAATACATGGAGCAGCTTTGATTACTTCAATTTGGCCACAGAAGCAAATTCAGGTCCTTCAACACTTTCTGTGACTCACACTAACAAAAAGAAGAAAAAATATTAAAAATCTGAACGTGAAATTTATAAATTACCTTAATCCAGACAAAAAACACTATGACAGCAGCTATGTTGTTGAACTGTGTTTGCCAGTAGGCCAGATTCTCAAAGTTGGGGAAAGTATTTTGATCTTCTAGAAACTGTAGCAGAACTTCCACATTTGATGTTCTGTATATGTTAATTCCTATAGCGACCACTGATAGCTGGAAAACAAAAGATTAAATAAAGATTTTATTACAGTGTTCTAGAAATCTATAGCTCACCTTAAAATCACTAGTTTATTTTCCTTCACCAGTGTATTAGTTCTAGGGCTCACCACTCTATTCACCCAATGGCATTCATAAAAGTCACTCACACACCCAGAGAGAAAGCAGTAAGCACTGCCATAAAAAGGGAACATACACTGTTTGCACTTCCTTAGTTAGAAACAGAATTTCAGGAGAGCACGTGTGTGTGTACACACCCGAGATGTCACTTCATTACAAAACAAATCACACAGGAACGCCTTCTGTTTTTTCTGCCACCTTCCTTTAAATCACTTACTCTTCTGCTTTCTCAGGCCTCATCTCACTCTCTGTTTTCATTTGTGGGGCTATTTCCTCACTCTCTAGCCATCTATCCTTTCCTTTATTCAACAAATACATAGATAATTAAACCTACAGCACTGTGGTAGGGATCACGAGGAACAAATGGAAGTAAGAAGTACAAACCTTGTCCTCGAGAAACTTATACTCTGGTTCAAGGGCAAATAAACACACAAAGACAAATAGTACAAAAACCTTCGAAGAAGCTGACATCACACAACACAGGTGAAGGGTAAATCGAGACATATTAAAAGGAGTGCTTGTGAGAAGAAAGGAGGAGCTTGGTCTTAGACGGTGGGAATGATGGGCACAGAGGGCTTGAGAAGCTTGCAGTGGGAAGATGTAGCCCAGAGGGCCCCTTGCCTGTTTCTGTCCTTTAACTCACGACCATACAACTCTTCATATCCACTTTGGTTCTGGCTATAAAACCAGGTTTGAGGGGAATACTGGGCCCTACTTGCATCCATCACCTCTGGATGGACGTGTATGTGTGGAAAGTGCTAAGGGTCAACCATAAATGTCTGGCCCTCACGTAGATCCTGAATCCATGGCAGCTGGGCTGTGGCAAGTGCCGTGACCTTTGCTGTTCATTCTCTCTTTCTTCTCATGGTCACAGACCACTTCATCAGCCCTTACTGGGATGGCTGTCTTGGTGATTATCAGAGTCAAGACCTGATTGGCTGCCAATTACAGATGAAAAAGACCACCTCACCACCTTCCTTTTCTTCTCTGTAAAGGAGTCCCAGTCTTGACCTAGTATTTTTTGCACTGGTGGTAGGAATATTTCCTTTGAGCTTTTTGGAATACACTGATAAGTGTTTTTTCCATAGACTTAGCTGAAAGAAAATGGCTGACTGAATTTAAAAATAACTTTTACTAACTCTCACTAGGTGTCCTTTGTTTTAGCTCTGCCCAGGGCAAATGTTTATAAAAATATGGAAGTAAAGTGAAGTGAAAGTCACTTGGTCGTGTCTGACTCTTTGCGACCCCATGGACGAGACAGTCCATGGAATTCTCCAGGTCAGAATACTGGAGTGGGTAGCCGTTCCCTTCTCCAGGGGATCTTCCCAACCCAGGGATAGAACCCAGGTCTCCTGCAATGCAGGCGGATTCTTTATTAGCTGAATCACCAGGGAAGCCCATCAATATCATATCATAGAAAAACACTGAATTTCCTTGAGACTCTTCCCTCAAAATAGAGAATGAGAGAGAAAAAAGAAGAAAGAGAATTTATGAGAGTTTGGGTCATTATGTGACTCCAAGTTTTGAGATTCTCATCTCTATCTACAGAAGAAATTTCTTTTTCTGATATAAGCTTCACAGAAAGCATGCCCTATTTCTACAGGGTCAGAAAAGGTTTCACAGGAGAAGTAGGGTTCCAGTAACTGTTTCCTGTACTTATAAAAGCACACTGTCTGAATTGTTGTCTTGTCAGTACTAAGAGTTAAAAAAAAATAACAACAATAGCATAGGGAAGCAAGTTTCCAAGAAAATACTTGCAAAATTCTGTGGCTGCTGAGCCAAAAAACTAGTCTCAACTTCCATGATATCAACAAGAAATAAAATATTAAAACTCCTATGCAAGTGATAAGAAAGTGTTAGAATTCTGTTTGTACTTATTTTTATCCAAATATTTAAAATTCTATCATGTGTAGGATTTTGCAAATGTACCTATTACACCACTACCAAAACAGAATAAACAAAACATTGTAATCTCTCCCACATCTCATATGGCATGCCAAAGCCAAATATGAATTACTAAGCTATTCTTCTTATTAGTTTGGCCAAACGACAGCCTATTGCAAATGCCTCTCCACTTCATATGCAGAAGGGTTACTCATGCAAAATGAGACAATTAGGAACACTGAAGCTGTTATCACAGAGGAGAACTTTAGATTCTCCTTCGGGAAGATAAAGACCCACAATAGTGAGGACAGCAGAGACTCTAACACGCTTCTATAACAGAGAGGAGATTTGGTGCTGTTCTCCAACCTACCACGATGATCACAACATCCAGACAATTCCAGAAACTCCTGAAATAGTGTAGCTTGTGAATGCGAATTTCCAATATCTCTTCCACCACATAGTAAAGGATAAAGAAACAAAAGATAATCTCACAGGCTGCCAGGAAGAAATCAAAAGTTGTAACATAGCGGATCAGCTTTACAGGCTGAAATTGCCAAGATGGGATCACACCTCCTGTTGCTGGGAATTCGATCAGTAACCTGCATTGTAAAAAGAACAATTAAACAATAACATCAAAAACAACACATGGATGCAGTCAGGGAAGAACATCATTTACTCTGTCCCTACACTAGAAGGTAATAAAACTGCAACCACAAGTCACCCCAATTGTGTGTGTGCGCTCAATCATGTCTCTTTGCAACCCCATGGACTGTAGCCCGCCAGCCTCCTTTGTCCATGGGATTTTCCAGGCAAGAATACTGGTGTGGGTTGCCATTTCCTACTCCAAGGGATCTTCCCAACCCAGGGATCAAACCTGCAACTCTTACATCTCCTGCATAGGCAGGTGGGATCTTTATCACTAGCATCATCTGGGAAACCCTAGTCATCCTAGTTTGGGATGACCACCACAAGTCACTCCAAACAAGTGACAAAATGTTCTTATCACAGCCAGTAACCCCCTCCTTGTAGAATTCCATGTCACAAGAAGAACAAATCTTGTCTTCCCAAATCCTTCCAGACCAAAGAGATTATTTCTCCTCAGGCTCCCATTTACTTTTCTGGTAGTCATACTACTCAGAATGCTGTATAATTGTTTTTTAAATGCAGAAATTAATCAAACAAGCCTTTCTCAGACTTCTATTAAATGTAAGTCATTCAAATGGGCCATGAAGAACATAAGAAGTTTGTGTCATCTTTCAAAACACCTATGGCCCAGCTGAGAAGTAGGATGTCTGTTTTGTATACAGATAAAGAAAGGGACCGAGTTTCTCATTCATGCATTTGGTGAATCAGCATTGACTATTTGCTTAGGAAAACCTTTCTGCTATTGGAACTTCCTAGAACCTTATAGTGAATTGGTGCTTAGTAAATGTCTGATTGTCTGAATCAGTAACATATGTTTTTACACTCACACTGAAGGCACTGGTCTTTGGTGCTTTATCATAATTGAAATGAAGATGCGTCTTTGCCAAACTCACCTTTGCAGGTGTCACAGTGAGAAGGTAAAATGATTCACTTAATGGTATAATTTCCCTTTACACTAGAAATAGACTCTCTAGACCCGTAACTTTAAGACTTTTTAAAAGACCTAAAGTCAGCTATTAGGCATAACTATCTCTCCCACTACAGGATGGACAGGACAGGACGTCTAGAACCTGAGTATCTAAGGCTCAAGCATGAGCAACACTCAAGTACACGCAGGGACTATAGCAAATTAGAATTGGTCAAAGCAACGTGAAACATTTTCCTTCCTTCGTAGTATCAGTATCCTGTTTCCTTCCTATTTGATGTGCTAGAGAGTAGGAGTGAGAACCACAAACCAGAGAGCAATACTGAAATGAAAAGCCTTGTGACAGCCTCAGTGTAAACTCGCAAGGGCAGGAAGTGGCCTCTGTGTGCTGAGTCATGTCTCTCTGCCTGTTCTGGTTCTGCATGGTCAACCCCTCCAGATACTGAGGCAACAATGCAGAAAAATGAAGCAACTGCCTTGAAAAGATTCACTCTTGAAGTGTGGGAAGGAAGTGAGACATATTCATTTATACCTTCTATATATATGTTACTTCCTTAAATGTCAATCAGAGTTGCTTGCTTGTGTTTATCTTCTTTCTGTTCTCACTAGAATCATTAGATGTTCAATAATAATTGCAGCAAATTTTCGTTCATTTCTAGTAATATCTATTACTTGATTTAATGTAAATTACAATGTGATTTAATGTGATAAAAGTTGTTAGATATAAATTCTGGGAAAATCCACTTGGCTATATAATGTAGAGTTTGAGTTTAGTCTCAAAAATAAAGCTACTATAACAATTTATTCTTATCATCTGGTGGGTAAACATATGTGCAGGGCTTCCCAGATGGCGCAGTGGTAAAGAATCTGCCTCCCAAGGCAGGAGACTCAAGAGATGTGGGTTGATCTCTGGGTTGGGAAGATCCCCTGAAGCAAGAAATGGCAATCTGCTCCAGTATTCTTGCCTGGAAAATTCCAAGGACAGAGGAGCCTGGTGGGGTCACAAGAGTCGGACACGACTGGGCGATCGAGCACACAACACAGACAACACAAACGAACATGCAAGTAATTCATGTTGGCAGTGTTTGCACCTTGCACCATGTGCAGAAGGAGGATTAAAGTGGGTGGATGCTGAATCTCCAGAGTTCTGCTTTTTTATAGCACACTGCCCTCTAACATGCTATTTGCTTCTTTGGTTTATTGTTTATCATTTATTATCTCCTCCTGATTGAATGCGAGCTCTACAAGGACAGGGAAATTTATTCTGTTCACTGATGCATTCCAAAAGATTTGAACAGTGCCTGGCATATACTAAGTGTCTAATAAAGGTTTGTTGAGTGAATGGATGAATGAGAGGCCCAAACAAGCTAGTGAGATCTTTTGTTAGTTTCCTCACTATTAGCAGAGTGGTCGCGATGGCGACGTCACAGAATCGGTAGAAGGAACTTTATGTGTCTTTGATAAATCTTTTTAAGTGTGAGCAGATACCTAGGCATCCTGCTCAACCCAGGCACAGCCCCTGACTACTGTGCTTGTGTTCTGGTAGCAGGGGCATTGTATGAGACTGGGAAACTCAGGAAAGTGAGACAAGCTTTGATGCCAGGGCTCCTTGGTAACAGAGCATCTTCATAATGGGAAAGGATAAATGCTAGCAAAACACAGTGCTTTATCTGAGAAAGTTCCAGCTTTGGGATAAACTTGGACCAGACTTAAGGTTCTTCCTAACTTGCAATATTCAGGGAACCTAACTCCTTTCCCCTAAATGTCCCCATCCCAATAAGCTTTTGGTTTTCATCCTTCCTTGTTATCAGTTCTGATCCTTGACACTCTCATGGAGACAACTGCAGGCAATGGTTTTCTGGTTTAAAATCCAGACTAGGATGTTTTTACAAATACACAGAACCGGAAGGAATGAGTGCTCTTCATACACACCTGATCACGCAGAACAGGTTAATGTTGGCGTTGTACACTGAAAAGTCAATAAAAATTGCCCTGGTTCCTCGGTCCAGCCAGACATTTTTCTTGAGGTTAGCAACCTGAGCGGCTGTTTCCTCTCTTGTTCTTGACAAATCCAGGTAATAACCAGCTCCACTATAAGTTGCAATCATTCCCCAGTGGCTACTCCCATTCAAGTCTTTTTCACTTGTGTAGATCCAACTAATTAAAAAACAAAACAAACAGGTAAAATCAATGGAACACTTGGAGCAATTACAGAGATAACTGGTTCCTGGTAAGATAGAATAGGTATTGATAAAAAATAAATGCAAGTCTCATCAAGCTGGGTAATGTGCTTTCCACAGTGCTTTGTGTTTTCTTACATAATTCTCAAATAGCTATTACCCCCCTTCTAGGAATAAGGGCCCTGAGGCTTAGTGAGGTCAGCTCTGTCTCCAATCTTTTTACAGTGAAGTCAGAAACCTACCCCAGAACTGTCTGTATTCCGAGGTCTATTCTATTAGTCCTCAGCTGATATGGTTGCCTTCACAGGGTAACTTTGGGACTAGATGACTTGAGGCCTCCCAAAAATTCCAGCCAAAACAGGTACAAATTCATCAAGTACCACTGGCAGCAACTGAACTAAGTGAGACTCCACAGAGCATCAGTAATTTAATCCACAGACATTTACAGAGGCTCTTGGGAAGCAGATGATCCTTTGGCATTAATGAGGATAGAATGATGAACCAAGATCCTTTCTCTCCCAAATTTATAAGCTGTAATTAAACCATGAAGATACAAGGTAGCAGATAATAAGAACCAAAGAAGCAGCATAGAGAGATTTCTTGGACCAATCTGAGGGAAGCTAGTCTTTGAAGCTTCAGTGATGAAGAGAAATGTGAATCAGAGAAGGATTTGGGAAGAAAACATGTTGAACATAGGCTGTGGAAGGTAAGCAGGATTCAGACAGGGAGATGGGGATGGTATTTTTAAGCCCAAGCCTTGCAGAGCCAAGGAAGTACAAGGTATCTGCCAGTAGTTTGGTTTGGCTCCCATATGATGAAGAAGAGAAGGCTGAAAGATAGACTGTGGTCAGGCAGTGAGGGGCAGGCCTCACAGGGTCACCGAAGAGAAGGTTTCTGGGAGGCATAGAACAGGGTTACTCTGGTAGCTGTGGACAAGCCTGACGTGGTGAGGAACAGAGAATTCATGGGCAGAAAAGAGTCAACATAGCGGGTCTTAGAACACCATTTCTTAAAAAGCCCTGCTTGCAAGGTTGGTCCTCAGTTGGTATATGGAATTTAGGTGGTAAATAGCTCCCTACACTGATAAAACACTTGCTCTGACCAGAAACAGTGGCTTGAGGTACCTAGGCTTCTACACAAACAAGGTAGCTTATGCTGCATATGCCTGCTTTGCTTCTGGGAGTCTGGGATTTGAGGATGTGGCAGGCAGAGCCTGCCTATGTGACCAGCACCCAGTAAAATAGGGCAGGCACCAAGTCTCCGATGAGCACCTTGAACAGACAACATTTCCTACGAGTTGTCACAGTGTGTTACTGGAGGAAGGAAGCGTGTCCCCGCAACTCCGCTAGGAGAGGACCTTCGCAAACTGCACCTGGTTTCCTCCAGACTGTGCCCCACATGCCTGTCCCTTTCTCTGCTTTTGCATATATCCTTTCATTGCAATAAACTGTAGCTGTGAATATATGCTGAATCAGGGAGCTCTTTGAGCAACTTGTTGAACCTGGGGTGGTCCCGTGGACCCCAGCACAGCTGAGGCAGCTGTCCCTACAAGAACCAAGAGGCAATGAGGCCTGAACTAGAGCAGTGAGGTGGGAAGGAAAAGGGAGAACTGACACGGCCACGGCAGTGACTATCAACAGAACCTGGCACTGATTTGGAACTTGGAGCAAGTGAGAGGAGACCTCTGAAAAATGACTTGAGTCTCTTTACGGGCAATGCAAAGATGGTGGTGCCATGTACAGGAGAGAGTTCAGATTCAACAAGAAAGTGATGAGTTCAGTTTGGGGCATTTTGAATGACAGGAGCTACAGGTAGCATGCAGACTCATCCTCTATCACTCGAATGTTAGCAGTGACAGAACATTGCTTCTTCACTCCAGCCAGCACCAAGGGCATTTCTAGAAAAGGGAGAATTCACTGGGAACATGCCTGGCACATGTTAACACTCAGTATATTTGTTGAAGAAACAATGAATCATCAAACAGAGAAGAGAATGGGAGCCATCTGAATACCAAAGGAGAGAGTATAAAGAAAGAAAAGATAGAGATCTGAATATAGAACCTGGAAATAAGAGAGAGGAAGGGAGTTGTAGAATTAAGAGAAACTCTATTTCACTATCACTCACCAAAGTCAAAAGAACAAGCAATCAACAAGACCATATCCTGCAGAGGGGTTGATGAGGATTAGGCTGGTAATAGATCAGCAGATCGGCAAATAGAACAAGCCCAGTAATAGCTTCCAAGAGAGATGGCAAAAGCAAAGGCTTAAGCGTTAGGGTGTGAATCAATGGTAATGAAAAGGAAGAAGCAGTGAAGACTCTTCTTTCAAGAAGTATGGTGATGAAGGGAAGGCAAAATGGGAATAACTTAGATTCTGGCAGGACCAGGGATGGTTTAGAAATACACACAGGAAAGACCCCTACATAGCCCACCCTGCATGGAAAATCACTAATTCATTGTGTATCCAACAGGTATTTACTGAACATTTTGGATGTACTTGGTACTGTTCAAAGCTTTGGAAATATACTAGTTGAACAAAACAGAGTCCCTGCCATCAAGAAGCTTGAATTCTGACAGGAAGCTTAGGGCAACAGCAACCACCAGAGTAACACAATTAATGTGGAAGAAGCAATGTGGTATCACAGAAGAAACGCTTTGGAGTCAAGCTGGTTAAATCCTAGCATGGTTCCATTTACTACTGGAAACGCTTTGGGTAAGTGAACCTCCATCTTTTCATCCATAAAGTGGAACTGACACCTATGTCAAAGTTGTTCTGTGAAAAGTAGAGGAGACAATGCATGAGTTCACTTTTTAAATAGCACCTGGCATGGAGTAGAGGCTGCATACATCTCTCTTATCAAGACATGAAATAAAATATGAGATAAGAAAAAATGAATAAATAAAAATATGAGATAAGGAGCCACATTTTAAACACATGCTTATACTTTGCAGGAACTAGAAAACGGAGCATTAGAGAACAAAATCATTTTTCACAACCTGGAAAAATTGTGTTTTGAGGATTCAGTCCCTTTACTCTAAATCTGATGTGTAATATTTTGTTTCTTACAGGCCAGGGCATTAAAGAGGGTGTGCACTGGATGAATGACAAAGAACCTGGTTACAGAAAAGGTGTTTGCCCGCAAGTGTGTCAACTAATATGGATTCTGGTGTCTTGGTTCCCAAGAAAGGGATCTAGAGAAACTCAAAGAGTGTAATAAAGCTTAGAAGAAAATTCTAACCATAGTGACTTACCCAGGGCCCATGATCCAAGAGATCCACCTTGGGACAGTCTGAGAGCTCTTCTCACTTTTTATAATAATTCTAGAAATAATGACTGCCCTCCCTTGATACACAAGATGTTTTAAGTATGGTTATCAAAGAACACTAAAAAAATCCCTGCAAATACACACAATGTAGATATGTACTCAAAATCATAAACACACATTTGAAGACAGGTTTTAAACCAGACAGAAAAACTGCCTCAAAAACTTATTATACACTTTAAATAATTGTACTCGGAACACAAATTTATTTCTAACAGCTAATAAAAAAGAATTTCTGTATCAAAAGAACTTCCTAGTAACCACCTAGTGAACCATGGCACTAGATCTATAAACACAGGATCCAGGCATCTTAAAAGGAACCTCTGAAGACCCAAGTAGCTTTGTGCCTGTGGGGATGGGGTCAATAATTAAGCCTTTTGAAAAATATATATGTGGAAGCTGAAGCATGTAAAAAGTAGAGAAAACTTGAGAAGCCAAAGTTTTGCCACAGCCTTAAATATAAGCATTAAAGGCAAATTCTCCTTGGCGAAGGGGTCAGAAAATGACGGAATGAATGTCCATGAGAAGCCAGGGCCCAGGTCCACAAGCCACAGACACTTACGCAGTTCCATTTCTAGGACCGAACGGAGCCCGGTCTTCACTGCTGACCGAGTAGACATCATAGCACTCTTTAATCTCATCTCTCAAGTCCAGGGGGATGGAACAGGATCCATTTCTGACTCTGAGTTGCCGTATACGCGGTACCCCTAACAGGAGGTTCTCATAGTAGATGAAGCTTCGGTTGTCGGCTTCCGTTCTGTTGCTGGGCTGCGTCTTCCAGTAGAGCCCATCCAACAAGGCGCCTTCTGTGAACTGAAAGCAAAGGCAACAATTTTGAAAAGCTCCAAGCTCAGAGGCGGCCTTGTTTCTTCCTGGAATGCTTGTGTGACCCACAGTTTGACAACTCTGTGAACAGGGCAGAGTGACAAGAGTGGGTTTTGCTGTCAGAGGAACTGGATCTTGCTCCAATCATGCTCCACCATTTAATTGCTAGCTGCGAGGACTTGAGCATCTGTAATACTATCTTTTTTTATTTTATTTTTTTGCCACATCACGTGGCATGTGGGATCTTAGTTCCTCAACCAGGGATCGGACTTGCACACCCTGCAGTGGAGTCCCAACCACTGGACTACCAGGAAAGTCCCTGTAATATCTATCTTTTGTGTGGTTGCTGTACCTGGCACAGAGTGGGCACTTCATAAATAGTAACTTGGATTTTTTTTACCCTAGTTCTAAAGGCTGGGGGTTGGGGGGGGGTGTCATTTGCATAAATCTATAACCATGATCAATTTCACTTTCCCTTATTAAAATAGTATCCCACATAGTAATCCTGGTGCATTATCATTGCAGAGATAAAAGACTATTGCTTTGATTACCAGTCTGCTACCTGGTGGATCTTTAAATTGTCTGGAGTTTTCTGTCATATTGTGAACCCTCTAGCCCCCCACCCCCTCTTCCTCCTCTGTTTTTAGAGTTTGGCATTCATCATCACAGAACTGTGTATATGTGAGACATCTTAGTTTGCCTCTAGGGATGACAAACACACTTTTGTCACACTGAGTTATTTCCCAGTGTCTTATCTTTATCAGAGGGTCAACTGAGATGGAATGTTTTGCTTTCTTGAAATGGGGAAGATTTATATACGTGGTTTTTGATTCCAAGAATTTTTAGGCATTATTTAGTGTACTCTGGTTCTTGTGATCCATTTCCTCTATCTTTTAAATCAACAGCTGTGACGCCAGAGTATAAGAAGAATGTTAGAAAGTATTTCCCCAGGAGGAAACAAGCATTTTCTCTCCAAATTCCCTTCCCATATTCTTAGATTCTGGATATAACTTCGAGACCAGTTTAATATTTTTCCTATGATATCGCTTATTGCTTATCCTCTAATGTTAATGTTGGTATTTGTGACAATTGGGGGAGGGGATGGGTTGAATTTTACATTAGAGATCTTTGAAAGAATGTGCCTGCCTTGTACTAGGCACATGAATCCTATTCTGGGGTACATGCCACCATCAACAAAAGAGACAAAAACAGAAGTAAAACAAGACAAAACAATCAAATTCTGCCCTCATGGGCCTTATATCCTAGGAGATACTCAACAGGTATTTACTGCATCATGAATGACTGAATGAATGACAACCTAGGGTGAGGAAGTCTCTGTCACACCAGAGAGAAGTCCATTCTTCTTACTTCTTAGCCACATGTAAGCACTCTGCATGTTAGTTTCTTCATTTACAATCTGGGACATGATTTTTCTACTTACCTTATTAGGTTACAATGGGGGTTAAATAAGGTAAGGTATGAGACAAGGTACATGCAAGGTTCTCAACAGAAGTGGTAACAACTCACTATAATTATAGCATCTCACCCAGGGTTAAGTGCATGCAAGATCTGTAGACACCACTGAATTGAATTTATGAAGCCAAATGAACAATTTTCAATGATAAAGAGGTCATTTGCAAATACCTTCCAGAAGTCTTCCATTGAAGAAAGAGTTTTAAAGTTAGTTTTCTCCATTTTGGACACTGGGGTGTCCAGGAAGAGTTGTGACATGATCCGGGTGTAGTAGTACACACTGGAGCTCATCATCCCATAGGTCACTGGAAGACAGAACAAGCCAAATGAAGTGTGCAAAGGACCCAGCACACTCGGTCACACCATCTCAGTAGACACGCAGACAGCCATCCTGCCTTCCTTCCCTTTATCATTCTCCCAGGGTTCCTCCCCAGTTCTATGGCTTATAAAAGAAATAAATTAACACTGGCTTATGTGAAACAGAATTGGCTTACTACTGAATATCAGATTAAGATCAGGCGTCTCTGATCTTGATGCTTGGGACTTCTAACGTGCCCTTCAACTTCACTTCCCACCACCTCCTGGAACACTGTCCAGACCAGTGAGTCTGATGCCCCCAGCAGAGGCCACTGGAGCTTCTCATCCACCTGCTGTGGTCTGCTGCTCACTCTCTCCACAATAGGATGGGCAGGCCAATCTCACTTTATTCTCAGATCAATTCTCCATTCTTCTCTGCTCTTCTCTGCGCCTCACAGATGACCCCTACAGACCGCACCACTGGGTTCCCCTGCATTCAGTCAATAGGAGGCAGGACAGGAGATCTGGGGACCCAGGAGTTGGTTTCCCCCTCTGCCCTCTCCCTCACTACCTGGATGCAGTTTGGCAGGACCCTCTAACTGTGGCCACAGCTGCTGGGGGCATCTCTTCTCCAGTCATGCTGGCCTCACGCCATGCCATTCCCTCTCCTGTCCCTTCAGGCCTGGAGGTGGGAATCCTTCCCAGCACCTCATGTCCCCTTGCTGACTCTTGTAACCTTGCCACACCTCTGTAAACAGCCCCTCTGTTAAACTTTCTTTAATTACCATTTGCGTCTCCCATCTCTTTCCTTCTGGGATGCTGACTAACACAGATACATCTGCCTCCCATCCACCCACCTGATCTTGTATGGCACACTCTAAACTCAAGTCACAGCTCTGCCATGGAGACTTGCCGATCTTACCAGCCCATTCTGAATGCTCTTGGGAGAAAGGTGGGGAGATCATAGTCTGAGTAGGTCACAGGAGATTAGGATTTGAATCTGATCTGTACAAATCAGGTCTGTGACCTGTACAAGTTGCTTGTAACCTGTACAAGTAGCTTAAACTTTCTAAGCCTCAGTTTCCTCTTCTATGAGATGGAGATAATGAGTTATCTCATGGGAGTTTTTCATACTTAAAAAAAAATTACTAAAATTTATCCAGTACAATGGTTGACACTTAAGAGTCTAGTAATGGTGACTCTTCCTCCATAACCAAACTGCTACAACAAATCTGTTAAAAAATCTCAACACTTTAATGAGTGCTGTCTTGTGCTGAACTCTAATGACTACAGGTATGCTGCTGCTGCTGCTAAGTCACTTCAGTCGTGTCCAACTCTGTGCAACCCCATAGACGGCAGCCCACCAGGCCCCCCAGTCCCTGGGATTCTCCAGGCAAGAACACTGGAGTGGGTTGCCATTTCCTTCTCCAATGCATGAAAGTGAAGAGTGAAAGTGAAGTCGCGCAGTCGTGTCCGACTCTTCGCAACGCCAGGGACTGCAGCCTACCAGGCTCCTCCGTCCATGGGATTTTCCAGGCAAGAGTACTGGAGTGGGGTGCCATTGCCTTCTCCGGACTACAGGTATAATACACTATAATACCTAAGCATGCCTATATACTTCGAGAAGAAGGAAATACTTCTTCGTTTCTTTTGATCACAGAGGTTTTATACATCTTTTGACCACAGTTCTCAACACTCAGGAAGTGATGAATACTTAGTTGATTCTGTAACAATCTTTGGGACAGCATAAAATGCATTTTAAAACCTCATAGTAAGTGATTTGGGGTTTAAATGGTATTTAGTAAAATCTTTCCCTCACCTAGTCCCCTTTCCCACCCAAGTATACTAGAGAATTAAAAGAGGAGTGGATAATAGTGACCCAAACATGAATGAGTCTGCAAGTCCAACTCGAGCAGTCAGTGGAGCAATGAATACAGACAACCACATTGCTCGTGCGCTGTATCAAGAAGGGTAGGGACACCTTCCAGTCCCTCCCCTTAGTCTCTGTCCATGTCATCATCCTATGACCCACTAATTAGGACAAGAATACTCCTCCTTCAGTGTTACATGGCCTGCCACCTCTTAAAACCACACTGGACCAGAGTTACAGGTTTGGACTTTTAATCCACTCACATTGATGGGACAAGATGTTGTACATGAAGATGAGCAACATGTGATCTCTGTCCTCAAGAAGAGGAGCTCATGGTATCCCCAAGGGGTGCGCTGCCTACCAGTCCCCACACAGGGGTGAACAAAGTACAATGTACTCTACAATGGCCTTCAGATCCAAAGCAGATACCACACTCAAGAGGAGGTGTGGAGACTCCCCAAAGTCAACTAAACAATTATTAAACTGACTTTTTTTCAGTTAGCTTGAAATCACAATTTGCTTTGGATTGGTTAGTTAATGTGGATCATGCTTAAATTTTTTACCTGTGGATTTTTGGTTGTTGAAAAAGAATTATAACAAACTATTTAAATGCTTTTATTTATAAATATCATATATATATATATGATATATATATACACACACGTATATGGATATGTATATATTTAGCCATTGATTTTTAAATGTATCTCCTTTATTGGCCTCTATTTTTAATAGACTGCTTTTGAAATTCTTATAGCCTCTTGGCTATGCAGTGCCACCTGCTGGACATCCAGAGGCACAAGGCCACCTAGCATTGAAGGGGATGATGATTCTAACACATTAAATCAGCAAACAGAAACTCAGCCCCTCCTTTGTGCCAGGCAGCTGTCAAGTGATAGCTCCACACACTCCATTCCAGGGGTCAGCTTCACCATAAGTCTACCTCAGTTCAGTTCAGTTCAGTAGCTCAGTTATGTCCGACTCTTTGCGACCCCATGAATCACAGCACACCAGGCCTCCCTGTCCATCACCAACTCCCGGAGTTTACTCAAACTCACATCCATGGAGTCAGTGATGCCATCCAGCCATCTCATCCGCTGTTGTCCCCTTCTCCTCCTGCCCCCAATCCCTCCCAGCAACAGGGTCTTTTCCAACGAGTCAACTCTTCCCATGAGGTGGCCAAAGTATTGGAGTTTCAGCTTTAGCATCAGTCCTTCCAATGAACACCCAGGACTGATCTCCTTTAGGATGGACTGGTTGGATCTCCTTGCAGTCCAACGGACTCTCAAGAGTCTTCTCCAACACCACAGTTCAAAAGCATCAATTTTTCAGTGCTCAGCTTTCTTTATAGTCCAACTCGCACATCCATACATGACCACTAGTCTACCTAGGCTGTAGCTAAAGGACATTTAGGATTTGGAGTTAGAATGATTTGGGTTTGACTTTTAGATTTGCTTCACCCTTAAGTCAGCCTCGATGTTCTTAATTGTGGGTTTCAGTATCTTGGGATCTTGGACAAGTATTAAACTTTACTGAGCTTGAGTTTATTGTCTACAAATTAGGAATAATAACACCTAGGGCTTTTTGTGTAGTCTACCTGGAATAATGCATGTTAACACACATTTTGCATACTGTTAAATATAACAGAAATGTAAGACTGTTACATCATTTCTCCTTTCAGTCTCTGATAGGGAAAGCCCACTTGGAAGGTAACATATGCTCTTTAAGTGAACTGAATTGTAAAGAAAAAAGTTATAGCATGAAACAACCATAAATGAAGCTCAGAAAAGGAGAAAAAATATTTTAAAATATAAGGTAAAGAACACATATATACCCTATGTGCGTGCATCTTTTCTGCCATTTAGTCCTTAACTCTCAATCAATTTTCTAAGAAATAAGCCAGAATAAAAAATACTATCACAGTATCACCAAATAATCAGCATGTAAACTAACTGAAGCTCTTTTAAAACATAGCCACATTTGAAAATAGGTTATAAATACCATTTTATTCTTAATAGGGTTGAAACAATATTGGCTCAAATACTAAAACTATATAAAGGGGATTGCACTGTATAAACTCCAAATCAGTGGAATAAAAAGCAAAGAGAAAATTTCCAGTGTAACAACAGCAACAAGAAAAGAAAATGAAAAGTAACAGGAAAGCATAAAAAGAGAGGAAAAAATAAGATGGGAGAAATATTGGGCAAAAGCATGAAATATGAAGAGGTTAAATTTACTAGATGACAAAGTCTTAAATATGAATTAAAAATTTTAAATATATCTTTGGAATTTTTATCAGGCGCATTCAAAATGAATTAAAAAATTAAGGAGTGAGAAAATATGTATTAAATATACAAAAGGTGTGAAGTGGTACAATGATCTGATAAGGAGATTATAAGGTGAGTACTGAGTTAAAGTGAAAGATTATTTTATGTTGATAATTGATACTTTAGACAATAATTTAACTATAGTGAACTTTTATGTACTGAATAACAATATCAATATACATAAGATACAATACCAAGATACATAGAAGGGAATTACCAAAACCATAATAGTAGTTGTAAACTTAAATTCATCTCTCTCAAACTTTGACAGAGAAAAAAAGATAAAAGTGATCAAGGGATAGTAGGGGCTTTAATAGAATAGATGACCTAATGTATGGGCTTCCCTGGAGCTCAGACAGTCAAGAATCCGCCTGCAATGTAGGAGACCTGGGTTTGATACCTGGGTTGAGCAGATCCCCTGGAAAAGGGAACAACTACCCACTCCAGTATTCTTGCCTGGAGAATTCCCAATGTATATATATCATACTTAATACTGCGTCAAAGGAGATCACTCACGTTCTTTTTTGAATCTCCATGGAACATTTAAGAATATTCTAGGCCACAAAGAAAACACCTGCAAATCCTTAAAGGTCAACCAGGCAGGTGTCCTTATAAGGAGATGGACATGTGAACAAAGGACCCAGGGAGAAGGCCTGTGAAGATGGAGGATTAGAATGATACAGCTATACACCAAGAATACCAGAGACTGCAGGCAAACCACCATAAGTGAGGAAAGGGCAAGGAAAACTCCCTGAAGGTTTCACAGGGAGCCTGGTTCTGCAGGCACCTTGATTTCAGGCTTCTAGCCTCCAGAGTATTTTTGTTGTTTAAAGCCCCAAAACCCAAAGCAAACAAAAACCTCTAAACAATCCCCATCAAAGAGACCTCCCCAAACCAACCAAACAATAGTTTTTAACCATAAATGCAGAAATTTGTTCTTAAAGGATGAACAAAGATACAGATAAAATCCAACCATGTAGAAATTAAAATGTTTTCTCTTAATAATTCTTGGGCCAGCCTAAGAAGAAATAAAAAACGGTCACACAAATACAAATATACCAGATGTAATGTATATGTGCCTTAGTCTCAGTATTCCAGATGATCTACAACAGAGGGAGTAACACCATCACGATTAACAGGAAACGTGACTTCTCTGCTAGCTCTGGTTGTACCATATCCTCACAGGGATGTGGCGGAAATTAAATAGCAACAGATATTTGAAGGGTCTCTACAAACTAAAAAGGGCTTACACATGCAAAGTACTACACAGAAATCAAAGAAAGTTCAGGCTTGCACAGTTTCAGTTGTCATATTAGGAAAAGCTCTCTATTAGTGACGGAAAGGGGCTTTTGCAGGTGGCACCAGTGGTAAAGAATCTGCCTGTCAATGCAGGAGACGTAAGAAATGTGGGTTTGATCTCTGCATTGGGAAGATCCCCTAGAGTAGGACATGTAACTTGCTCCAGTATTCTTGCTTGAAGAATCCCGTGGAGAAAGGAGCCTAGTGGGCTACAGTCCATGGGGTTGCAAAGTGTCAGACACAATTGAAGCGACTTAGCAGGCAGTGAAGGAAAAGAAGTACTAGTGAATGTGAGAGAAAATGAAAATGGGCCAAGTCATCCACATTGAGTGGGAACATTGATGTGCCATCTCTGAGATGCACCTTCCCGCTGCCTTGCTGCCTCCTGGCACTGAGGGAGAGGTGTGTGAACTAGTCTGAGAATCCACCCTGAGGGGCACACGCTTCGGGGAGGGGGGATGGTTGACAAAGGCTTCTCCAGAGATCTGGCTCTCAAGCTGATCCTGAAGGATGAAGAGGAACTAAATGGACCAACAGGAAGGGGACAGCACAGTCCAAACCCTTTTGAGACTTGTAAAGTAGTTTGATGTGGTTAAAGTACCAGAGAAGCCCCCCCACCCCCCACCCCCACATCCAAGGTCAGGAGCAGGCGCTGCACTTTGCTGGACCAGCCATAAGGAGATACCCCACGTCCAAGGTCAGAAAAACCCCAGTAAGACCATGGGCACTGGAGTGGCTGTGAGGAGATACCCCATATCCAAGGGCAAAGGAGAAGCCCTAGCAAGATGGTAGGAGGGGCGAATACGCGTTTAGAATCAAACCCTGTTCCCGCCAGAGACGCTCAAAGGGCTCAAACAAACATTGTGTGCACCAGGACCCACGGACCCCACAGAGACTGAGACAGAACTAGGTTTGAGCATCTCCTGTGGAGGTACGGGTCGGCAGTGGTCTGCCACAGGGACAGGGGCTCTGGGTGTCAGTACGGCATAAATCCTCTTGGAGGAGGTCACCATCAACCCCAGTATAGAGCTGCCAGAACTTATACAGGACTGGGAAATAGACTCTTGGAAGGCACAACAGAATCTTGTGCACCAAGGACCCAGGAGAAAGGAATAGTGACCCCACAGGAGACTTGCCTGTGGCTGTCCCGGAGTCTCCGGCAAAAGCGTGGGTCAGTGGTGGCCTGCTGCAGGGTTGGGGGCTCAGATTGTAACAGTACATACCTGGGATCTTTTGAGGGAGGTCACCATTATCTTCATTACCTTCACCATAGTTTCAGTTCAGTTCAGTTGCTCAGTCGTGTCCAACTCTCTGCAACCCCATGAATCGCAGCACACCAGGCCTCCCTGTCCATCACCAACTCCCGGAATTTTCTGGAACTCTCTTATTTTTCAATAATCCAGCGGATGTTGGCAATTTGATCTCTAGATCCTCTGACTTTTCTAAAACCAGCTTGACCATCTGGAAGTTCACGGTTCACGTATTGCTGAAGCCTGGCTTGGAGAATTTTGAGCATTACTTTACTAGCGTGTGAGATGAGTGCAATTGTGTGGTAGTTTGAGCATTCTTGGGCATTGCCTTTCTTTGGGATTGGAATGAAAACTGACCTTTTCCAGTCCTGTGGCCACTGCTGAGTTTTCCAAATTTGCTGGCATATTGAGTGCAGCACTCACACACCATCATCATCCAGTGAAACAGCTCCACTGGAATTCCATCACCTCTACTAGCTTTGTTCTTAGTGATGCTTCCTGAGACCTTGACTTCACATTCCAGGATGTCTGGCTCTAGGTGAGTGATCACACAATCGTGATTATCTTGGTCTTGAAGATCTTTTTTTGTACAGTCTTCTGTGTATTCTTGCCACCTCTTCTTAATATCTTCTGCTTCTGCTAGGTCCATACCATTTCTGTCCTTTATCGAGCCCATCTTTACGTGAAATGTTTGCTTGGTATCTCTAATTTTCTTGAAGAGATCTTTTGTCTTTCCCATTCTGTTGTTTTCCTTTATTTCTTTGCATTGTTCGCTGAGGAAGGCTTTCTTATCTCTTCTTGCTATTCTTTGGAACTCTGCACTCAGATGCTTATATCTTTCCTTTTCTCCTTTGCTTTTTGCTTCTCTTCTTTTCACAGCTATTTGTAAGGCCTCCCTAGACAGCCATTTTGCTTTTTTGCAATTCTTTTCCATGGGGATGGTCTTGATCCCTAACAGAATGTGGTCCATTGGAGAAGGGAATGGCAAACCACTTCAGTATTCTTGCCTTGAGAACCCCATGACCAGTATGAAAAGGCAAAATGATAGGATACTCAAAGAGGAACTCCCTAGGTCGGTAAGTGCCCAATATGCTACTGGAGATCAGTGGAGAAATAACTCCAGAAAGGATGAAGGGATGGAGCCAAAGCAAAAACAATACCCAGTTGTGTATGTGACTGGTGATAGAAGCAAGGTCCGATGCTTTAAAGAGCAATATTGCATAGGAACCTGGAATGTCAGGTCCATGAATCAAGGCAAATTGGAAGTCATCAAACAGGAGATGGCAAGAGTGAACATCGACATTCTAGGAATCAGCGAACTAAAATGGACTGGAATGGGTGAATTTAACTCAGATGACCATTATATCTACTACTGCGGACAGGAATCCCTTAGAAGAAATGGAGTAGCCATCATGGTCAACAAAAGAGTCCAAAATGCAGTACTTGGATGCAATCTCAAAAACGACAGAATGATCTCTGTTCGTTTCCAAGGCACACCATTCAATATCACAGTAATCCAAGTCTATGCCCCAACCAGTAATGCTGAAGAAGCTGAAGTTGAATGATTCTATGAAGACCTACAAGACCTTTTAGAACTAACACCCCAAAAAGATGTCCTTTTCATTATAGGGGACTGGAATGCAAAAGTAGGAAGTCAAGAAACACCTGGAGTAACAGGCACATTTGGCCTTGGAATACAGAATGAAGCAGGGCAAAGACTAAGAGTTTTGCCAAGAAAATGCACTGGTCATAGCAAACACCATAGTTTGGCCCCAGGTAAATAGCAGGGAGGGAACACAGCTCCACCCATCAACAGAAAATTGAAGATTTACTAAGCATGGCCCCGATCATCAGAACAAGACCCAGTTTCCCCTTTAGTCACTCTCTCCCATCAGGAAGCTTTCATAAGCCTCTTATCCTTCTTCATCAGAGAGCAGACAGACTGAAAACCACCATCAGAGAAAACTAACCAATCTAATCACATGGACCACAGTTCAGTTTCAGTTCAGTACAGTCGCTCAGTTGTGTCTGACTCTTTGCGACCCCATGAATCACAGCACGCCAGGCCTCCCTGTCCATCACCAACTCCCGGAGTCTACTCAAAACATGTCCATCGAGTCGGTGATGCCATCCAGCCATCTCATGCTCTGTCCTCCCCTTCTCCTCCTGCCCCCAATCCCTCCCAGCATCAGAGTCTTTTCCAATGAGTCAACTCTTCGCATGAGGTGGCCAAAGTATTGGAGTTTCAGCTTTAGCATCAGTCCTTCCAACGAAAACCCAGGACTGAAATCCTTTAGGATGGACTGGCTGGATCTCCTTGCAGTCCAAGGGACTCTCAAGAGTCTTCTCCAACATCACAGTTCAAAAGCATCAATTCTTCGGCACTCAGCTTTCTTCACAGTCCAACTCTCACATCCATACATGACCACTGGAAAAACCATAGCCTTGACTAGACGAACCTTTGTTGGCAAAGTAATGTCTCTGCTTTTCAATATGCTATCTAGGTTGGTCATAACTTTCCTTCCAAGGAGTAAGCGTCTTTTAACTTCATGGCTGCAATCACCATTTACAGTGATTTTAGAACCCAGAAAAATAAAGTCTGACACTGTTTCCACTGTTTCCCCATCTATTTCCCATGAAGTGATGGGACCAGATGCCATGCTCTTCGTTTTCTGAATGTTGAGCTTTAAGCCAACCTTTTCACTCTCCACTTTCACTTTCATCAAGAGGCTCTTTAGTTCCTCTTCACTTTCTGCCATAAGGGTGGTGTCATCTGCATATCTGAGGTTACTGATATTTCTCCCAGCAATCTTGGTTCCAGCTTGTGCTTCTTCCAGCTCAGTGTTTCTCATGACGTACTCTGCATATAAGTTAAATAAGCAGGGTGACAATATACAGCCTTGGCGTACTCCTTTTCCTATTTGGAACCAGTCTGTTGTTCCATGTCCAGTTCTAACTGTTGCTTCCTGACCTGCATACAAATTTCTCAAGAGGTAGGTCAGGTGGTCTGGTATTCCCATCTGTTTCAGAATTTTCCACAGTTTATTGTGATCCACACAGTCAAAGGTTTGGCATAGTCAATAAAGCAGAAATAGATGTTTTTCTGGAACTCTCTTGCCTTTTTCATGACCCAGCGGATGTTGGCAATTTGATCTCTGGTTCTTCTGACTTTTCTAAGACCAGCTTGAACATCTGGAAGTTCACGGTTCACGTATTGCTGAAGCCTGGCTTGGAGAATTTTGAGCATTACTTTACTAGCGTGTGAGATGAATGCAATTGTGTGGTATTTTGAACACTCTTTGGCATTGCCTTTCTTTAGGATTGGAATGAATACTGACCTTTTCCAGTCCTGTGGCCACTGCTGAGTTTTCCAAATTTGCTGGCATATTGAGTGCAGCACTCATACATCATCATCATCCAGTGAAATAGCTCCACTGGAATTCCATCACCTCCACTAGCTTTGTTCATAGTGATGCTTTCTAAGGCCCAATTGACTTCACATTCCAGGATGTCTGGCTCTAGGTGAGTAATCACACCATCATAATTATCTGAGTCATAAAGATCTTTTTTGTACAGTTCTTCTGTGTATTTACCACCTCTTCTTAATATCTTCTGCTTCTGTTAGGTCCATACCATTTCTGTCCTTTATGGAGCACATCTTTGCATGAAATATTCCCTTGGTATCTCTAATTTTCTTGAAGAGATCTCTAGTCTTTCCCATTCTGTTGTTTTCCTCTATTTCTTTGCATTGATCGCTGAGGAAGGCTTTCTTATCTCTCCTTGCTATTCTTTGGAGCTCTGCATTTCAGATACTTATATCTTTCCTTTTCTCCTTTGCTTTTCACTTCTCTTCTTTTCATAGCTATTTGTAAGGCCTCCTCAGACAGCCATTTTGCTTTTTTGCACTTCTTTTCCATGGGGATGGTCTTGATCCCTGTCTCCTGTACAATGTCATGAACCTCCATCCGTGATTGCTGCACTTAGAGCGTCACTAAGAACAAAGCTAGTGGAGGTGATGGAATTCCAGTTGAGCTCTTTCAAATCCTGGAAGATGATGCTGTAAAAGTGCTGCACTCAATATGCCAGCAAATTTGGAAAACTCAGCAGTGGCCACAGGACTGGAAAAGGTCAGTTTTCATTCCAGTCCCAAAGAAAGGCAATGCCCAAGAATGCTCAAACTACCACACAATTGCACTCATCTCACACGCTAGTAAAGTAATGCTCAAAATTCTCCAAGCCAGGTTTTAGCAATACATGAACTGTGAACTTCCATATATTCAAGCTGGATTTAGAAAAGGCAGATGAAGTAGATATCAAATTGTCAACATCCACTGGATCATGAAAAAGGCAAGAGAGTTCCAGAAAAACATCTATTTCTGCTCTATTGACTATGCCAAACCTTTGACTGTGTGGATCACAATAAACTGTGGAAAATTCTGAAAGAGATGGAATACTAGACCACCTGACCTGCCTCTTCAGATATCTGTAAGCAGGTCAGGAAGCAACAGTTAGAACTGGACATGGAACAACAGACTGGTTCCAAATAGGAAAAGGAGCACATCAAGGCTGTATATTGTCACCCTGCTTATTTAACTTATATGCAGAGTACATCATGAGAAACACTGGGCTGGATGAAGCACAGATGGAATCAAGATGGCTGGGAAAAATATCAATAACCTCAGATATGCAGATGACACCACCCTTATGGCAGAAAGTGAAGAGGAACTCAAAAGCCTCTTGATGAAAGTGAAAGTGGAGAGTGAAAAAGTTGGCTGAAAGCTCAACATTCCGAAAACAAAGATCATGGCATCCAATCCCAACACTTCATGGCAAATAGATGGAGAAACAGTGGAAATTGTGACAGACTTTATTTTTCTGGGCTCAAAAGTCACTGCAGATGGTGATTGCGGCCATGAAATTAAAAGACGCTTACTCCTTGGAAGAAAACTTATGATCAACCTAGACAGCATCTTAAAAAGCAGAAACATTACTTTGCCAACAAAGGTTCGTCTAGTCAAGGCCATGGTTTTTCCAGTATCATGTATGGATGTAAGGGTTGGACTATAAAGAAAGCTGAGCACTGAAGAATTGATGCTTTTGAACTGTGCTATTGGAGAAGACTCTTGAGAGTCCCTTGGACTGCAAGAGATCCAACCAGTCCATCCTAAAGGAGATCAGTCCTGGGTGTTCATTGGAAGGACTGATGTTGAGGCTGAAACTCCAATACTTTGGCCACCTGATGCGAAGAGCTGACTCTCTGGAAAAGACCCCCTGATGCTGGGAAAGATTGAGGGCGGGAGGAGAAGGGGACGACAGAGGATGAGATGGTTGGATGTCATCACTGACTCAATGGACATGAGTTTGAGTAAACTCTGGGAATTGGTGATGGACAACAGGGAGGCCCTGAGTGCTGCAGTCCATGGGGTCACAAAGAGTTAGACACGACTGAGTGACTGAACTGAACTGAGCAGAAAGTACCAGATATTCAAAAGGAATAGAAGGTTAGAAAAAGTAAGCAAAGACCACACAGTGAAATCTATTACATAAAGACTCAGACTTTATCTGGAAGGTGAAGTGATTATAGCATGTTCGATGGAAGAATGACCTGGTTTAATCTGGGTCAGAGACGGAAGTCTGGAGGCAGTACCTGGGAGTTCAAAGTCCAGACATCAGGTGCTGTCCAGCCTGTGGTCCAATGGTGTTCAAGGCCATCTTCTTAAAATTTAAATATATCTTGTCAGCCCCCTACTCAAAACCCTGGTTTCCCCTTACCAAAGCCCACTGGACCTGCAGGGCCTGACCTTTGACCACCTTTCCATCCTCATCTGATGGCACTCTCTCCAGTCATTGCACTCAGCTTCCAGAATGTTCTGAACCCTATGCTGCCTCATACTATTCACTCTTGCTGTCCCTTCTTCAACTGACTGGCTCCCATTCTTGCTTCAGGTCTGAGAGGCCTTCTCTGCAGGGAAACCCTCTTCCCAATTGTCTTTCTTATCACTTACTACCGCCTCTAAAGCTAGTGCTAATATGTTTTTAATTAAATTACTGAACAGTCCATTGAATCAATAAATGAATAAGTGAGGAAAGAGATGATTAAGGTTAAAAAGGATAACAGCAATGTATGAAAGAAGACAGATTTGAAAAGCACCATAGAGGAAGAATTATGTGGAACAATCTCACGAGAAGAGTGAGGGAAAGAATCTAGGATGATGCCCATGTTTGGGCATTATTAATCCAATTAGATTAATATTAAGTAACCTAATTAACTTAAATCTAGTTAGAGAATGTGAGCAAAGCATGTTTGGAAGGGCAGGATAATGAGTCCAGGTTGAGGAATGTTAAGGATGAGATGCCTGTGAGATGCAGCAGGGGAGGGTCCAGTGAAAGTCGGCATGAGGTTTGTAGTTCACGCGAGAGGTTGAGAGGCACTTGGGAGCGGCAGCACACAGGACCACCTGAAGCTGTGGAAAAGATCCCTTTAAGAGAAAGCCAAAGACTCAGTCACAGAAAATCCTCTGTCTAGACACATTCTGGGAAGAAAAAAATTAAGAAAATGAATAGAGCAAGGAGGAATACAGAAAGAGACGGAGTCACAGAAGCCAAGCAGGAAGTTTCTAGAGGACCAAATGCCACGGGACCAGATGTGAGAGAAAGGCTAAAAGCAGCCCATAAAATGTGGCAATTAAGAGCTCCCTGGTGACCTGGGTGAGGGTCTTTCAGGAGGTAGAGTGAAGCTGCAGAAAAAGTTAGTAAAATTTAGTCACTAAAAAGAGTGAATTATAGTAAAACTCCCAAATATTTTAATCCAGTCTTGGTTAATATTCAAAGGAACTTGTAAGTAACAAGTTGTGATGGAAATCTCTGAGGGACAGAGGTTGTCAATGCAAGTGCTTTAGTGAATGCATGTATTAAGTAGTGTAGCTTTAAAAAAAAAAAAAACAAGAGAGAAGGATATGTAATATTTACAAAGAAGTTACCACGAAGAAAGAAACAGAAAGCTATGCATGTAAAGGCCATGCTTAAATTAATATTTATATGTGGATATACATTTCTTGCTGTTGTAGCTTTTGTCTAGTTTACCAAAAAGGACAAACAGCTTTCCAGGCACAGTGGGTCTTCAGTAGTTACTTCCCACAGACGGGAGCCTGCGAACTTAAAACTGTACGTTTGCTATGGGGACCTCCATGGGGACCTGAATGCTTGTCACCAGAAATGGAATTAGCTCCTGCCAGTGTGATGATTAACCCACTGACTTCCACTTCACTGACCTGGTTGTCAACAATTAATCTGCATGGGTTCTCTCCTGATGTTCAAGCTGGTTTTAGAAAAGGCAGAGGAACCAGAGATCAAATTGCCAACATCTGCTGGATCATGGAAAAAGCAAGAGAGTTCCAGAAAAACATCTATTTCTGCTTTATTGACTATGCCAAACCTTTGACTGTGTGGATCACAATAAACTGTGGAAAATTCTGAAAGAGATGAGAATACCAGAACACCTGATCTGCCTCTTGAGAAATCTGTATGCAGGTCAGGAAGCAACAGTTAGAACTGGACATGGAACAACAGACTGGTTCCAAATAGGAAAAGGAGCTCGTCAAGGCTGTATATTGTCACCCTGTTTATTTAACTTATATGCAGAGAACATCATGAGAAACGCTGGACTGGAAGAAACACAAGCTGGAATCAAGATTGCCGGGAGAAATCTCAATAACCTCAGATATGCAGATGACACCACCCTTATGGCAGAAAGTGAAGAGGAACTCAAAAGCCTCTTGATGAAAGTGAAAGCGGAGAGTGAAAAAGTTGGCTTAAAGCTCAACATTCAGAAAATGAAGATCATGGCATCCAGTGCCACCACTTCATGGGAAATAGATGGGGAAACATTAGAAACAGTGTCAGACTTTATTTTTCCGGGCTCCAAAATCACTACAGATGGTGACTGCAGCCATGAAATTAAAAGACACTTACGCCTTGGAAGGAAAGTTATGACCAACCTAGATAGCATATTCAAAAGCAGAGACATTACTTTGCCAACAAAGGTCCAGCTAGTCAAGACTATGGTTTTTCCAGTGGTCATGTATGGATGTAAGAGTTGGACTGTGAAGAAGGCTGAGTGCCGAAGAATTGATGCTTTTGAACTGTGGTGTTGGAGAAGACTCTTGAGAGTCCCTTGGACTGCAAGGAGATCCAACCAGTCCATTCTGGAGATCAGCCCTGGGATTTCTTTGGAAGGAATGATGCTAAAGCTGAAACTCCAGTACTTTGGCCACCTCATGTGAAGAGCTGACTCATTGGAAAAGACTCTGATGCTGGGAGGGATTGGGGGCAGGAGGAGAAGGGGACAACAGAGGATGAGATGGCTGGATGGCATCACTGACTGGATGGACGTGAGTCTGAGTGAACTCCGGGAGTTGGTGATGGACAGGGAGGCCTGGCGTGCTGTGATTCATGCGGTCGCAAAGAGTCGGACACGACTGAGCAACCGATCTGATCTGATCTGATCTGTATACTATCATGCTTACAAGATTTTTACAAGTAAAATAAAACATTCATTCCCTTTTTAATTGACATATAATTAACAAATACTAATAGTGTAATTTAAGGTGTACAATGTGTGGATTTGATACTATTTCTTTTTTTAGAATATAAGGCAAAGTCTCCTTCTTTCAAAGATAAAGAAATGGAGGTTCCTAGGTTTCTTCTTAAAAGGGCCCTTCCTGTCCTAGGACATGCATGTGTGCATGCTGTGGCTTGTTATGTCTGACTCTTTGCGACCCTATGGACTGTAGCCTGCCAGGCTCCTCTGTCCATGGGGAATTTTCAGGCAATAATAACCAGAGTGGATTGCCATGTCCTCCTCCAGGGGATCTTCCCAACCAAGGGATCAAACCCTTGGCTATCATGTTTCCTGCATTGGCAGGCAGCTTCTTTGCCACTAGCACCACCTGGGAAGCCCTAGGACATATCATACTGGATGATGATTATGTTGTTTCTTTCTCCATTTTCATTACTTCTTTAGCTACTAGAGAGTTAAGATTAAAGACTTTCCCACATTAATTGTTTATACTTCCTACTCTGTAAAATAGGTTTTATTTTCTATTCTGTAAAATATTTAGTGTAATCTTAGTGTTTTTCTCAGTGACTGATGGATAGTAAACATGTTAAAATGTTAAGCCTTTGTCGTATTTCTTGTAAGCATTCTTTACAACTGTTTTCTGCCTTTTAATTCTGTCTGTTCCTTTGATGTATAGAAATTATTAATTTCTATGATGTTGACTCAACTTCTCGTGTGATTTCTATTATTATGTTTAAACACAGGAGATTTAAACAATTGGAAGGACTGATGCTAAAGTGAAGCTCCAGTTCTTGGCCACCTTATGCAAAGAGCCAACTCATTGGAAAAGACCCTAATGCTGGGAAAGATTCAAGGCAAAAGGAGAAGGGGGAGGCAGAGGATGAGGTGATTAGATTGTATTATGGACTCAGTGGACATGAGCTTGAGTAAACTCTGGGAAATAATGAAAGACAGGGAAGCCTGACAGGATGCAATCCATTGGGTCACAAAGAGTCAGATACAACTTAGGGATTGAACAACAGCATATATGTAAGTACTTTGATGATCAATTCATAGGAGTCTTAGGTTTCAAGAAAGAATAAAATCTAAATGACAGGGAAAGTGGGAATACTTGGTATTTCCATGGTATTCCTATTCTCTTGGTTAATCAGACTGATTTTAAAGCCATAAGGGATAGAACCAACACTGCTAAGGTGGAAAATAAGCTCTTTATGGGCACGTAACTGCTCCAAATGAATGTTCAATCAATTAGAACCTACAGTTCTGTAGAACCTACTGATGAGAGAAGTCAGCCATTGTCAATAATCTTTGGGACAAATTTTGCTCTTATTTACTATTATTAATATAATAAATGACAGCATCCTAGAACTTTTTGTGTATTACTCCTAATTGCCACTTTTAAAATAAGAATCTTTCAAAATAAGTACTCTACAGATGAGCAAATGAAGGCTCAGAAAGGTTAAATAACTTGCTCAGGTTTACCTAGAGTATAAGTGGTGGGATTTGAACCTAGATCTTTGCGATGCCAAAGAATCACATTTCCTACTATTTAGGCTGCCTTCTCGAACCCTATCTACCTCATATAAAGGGCTTCTAATATGCAAGGCACAAGGATAAGTACTTATCTTATTTGCCCACAGAGTAATGAGATGGATATTATTAGTAATCTTTTGATATTGATATCACTGGTAAGATTTTAAAACTGGTAATTAAAAAGATGATTTTGAACAAAAGGGAAAGGACTCAATCACTAGGAGCCAGTAAGGCTCTGCTTGGAGTAAATCATGCCTACTTATCCTCACTTGCTTTTTAACTTGGTCAACAGCTGATAGACTAGCTGACAGATCAGAAGAGTGGTGGAGTTACTCAGGTAAGCATTTGAAAAAATCTTTCTTATTTCATGAGCAGTCTGAGCTAGAAGATAATATAATTCAGTGAACTCCACCCAAAGAGCTTTGACTAATGGACTGATGTTCTTAGACCAAATATTTTTGATTTATTAATTTACTAGGATAAGGACTTGGATAATATCAACTCTGTTGATGCTGTAAAGCTGAGAGGGCTAACTGATACATGAGATGGATGAATCTAGATCCAAGATAATTTCAACAGATTGGAATGAACAGATCCTAATGAGCTGAAATTGCACAGGGCTGAAAGGGAAGACCTTCAGTACATTCCAGGAAAAATACTCAAATACTAGCTGGGGGACACAGTGCTTTATAGTTTGTGGTGAAGAGACTAAGGAATGATGTATCCAAAGAGTCAGGCAATGGCAGGATGCATGGCCTGCGATGTAGTATTTGGATGAGAATGCCCATGGCCCCATGTCTCCACTCTTTCATGGTGAGGCTCGTGCTGTACGTTCAAAGACTATGATAAACTGCAGGAAATTTCTATCACGTGGGTTGTTTAAAAGTATGTCTCTAATCACATGATCAATAGTTAACAGAACTGGAAAGGTTTAACTTAGAGCAGACTTGGAGGAGATCGAATGTCTGTCTCCAAACTTCTGATGGGCTGGAGGAGAGACAAGGAAAAAGTCCTTGGTGTTAGGTGGGCTTGGAGAGTAGAACGAAGAGTGGAGGTTAGATGAGGATGGACTTTGGCTTCGCGTAAGGAAGAACTTTCCAACACAGCCATAGAAAAATGAAATGAACTATTTCAAAGGAGTCAATTCCTTAATCTAGAACTCTTGCTCAGTCAGAGGCAGGATGACTGACCTTTTGGGAAAGATGCTGCCAGGCAGAGGAGGGAATTTTACCATTCAGAGGAGGCTTGATCCATGACTGCCAAAATTCCCTCTTACCAGAGATTCTATAATATTCTGAAAATAAAACTTGGATGTAAAAAAAAGGTAGCTGATATAAGAAAAAGTGATGAGTATGAAAAAGAACAAAAAGCATAAAAGTTCTAAAATAAACAAGAAATGACAAGTTAGTTACATGACAAGGTTGTTCCCTAAAACTCTAGCTAGCTATTTAGTTTATTTATCTGGCCTAGTTCCCAAACCTCGTCAGTGTATCTGAAAACTCACTTCTCTGAGCCACAGCTGGAAGGCTTTGACCTAGCAGATCTGGGCATGCTATAATTATAAAAAAAAAATTCTCTCAATGATTCTGATGTTCAGGCAATTTGGGGGAACACTGAAATTTTAGACTTACTTATACAAATTTTTGTATTTTGCATAATAGATGTGTATGAATATGTGCTATGTTGAAAAAAACAGTAATAATAATGATTCTAATCTACCTGTTGAAATTTAAGGCCACTATAGTTTAGTATTTGGAATGCAAAGTAGGAAGTCAAGAGATACCTAAAGTCATAGGCAAGTTTGGCTTTGGAGTACAAAATGAAGCAGGGCAAAGGCTAACAGAGTTTTGCCAGGAAAACATATTGGTCATAGCAAACATCCTCTTCCAAAAACACAAAAGACGACTCTACACATGGAGATCACCAAACTGTCAATATCAAAATCAGATTGATTATATTCTTTGCAGTCAAAGATGGAGAAGCTCTATACAGTCAGCAAAAACAAGACTGGGAGCAGCAGACTGTAGCTCAGACATGAACTCCTTAAATTAATTAAATTCATACTTAAATTGGAGAAAGTAGGGAAAACCATCAGGCCAGTCAGGTATGACATAACGCAAATCTGTTACAATTATACAGTGGAAGTGACACATAGATTCAAGGGATTAGATCTGATAGACAGAGTGCCTGAAGAACTATGGACGGAGGTTCATGACATTGTACAGGAGGCAGTGATCAAAACCATCCCCAAGAAAAAGAAATGCAAAAAAGCGAAATGGTTGCCTGAGGAGGCCTTACAAACAGCTGAGAAAAGAAGAAAAGCAAAAGGCAAAGGAGAAAAGGAAAGATATATCCATTTGAATGCAGAGTTCCAAAGAATAGCAAGGAGAGATAAAAAAAGCCTTCTTCAGTGAACAATGCAAAGAAACAGAGGAAAACAACAGAATAGGAAAGACTAGAGATCTCTTCAAGAAAATTAGAGATACCAAGGAAACATTTCATGCAAAGATGGGCACAATAAAGGACAGAAACAGTATGGACCTAACAGAAGCAGATGATATTAAGAAGAGGTGGCAAGAATAAATAGAAGAACTATACAAAAAAAAGATCTTAATGACCCAGATAACCATGAACTGTGATCATTTACCTAGAGCCAGATATCTTGGAAGGTAAAGTCAAGTGGGCCTTAGGAAGCATCATGATGAAAGTGAGTGGAGATGAAGCAATTCCAGCTGAGCTGTTTCAAATTCTAAAAGATGATGCTGTTAAAGTGCTGCACTCAATATGCCAACAAATTTGGAAAACTCAGCAGTGGCCACAGGACTGGAAAAGGTCTGTTTTCATTTCAATCCCAAAAAAGGGCAATGCCAAAGAACGTTCAAACTACCTCACAATTGCACTCATTTCACATGCTAGTAAAATAATGCTCAAAATTATCCAAGCTAGGCTTCAACAGTACATGAACTGAGAATTCCCAGATATTCAAGTGGATTTTGAAAAGGCAGAGGAACCAGAGATCAAACTGCCAATATCTGTTGGATTATAGAAAAAACAAGAGAATTCCAGAAAAACATCTACTTCTGCTTTATTGACTATGCCAAAGCCTTTGACTGTGTGGATCACAACTGTGGAAACTCTTCAAGAGATGGGAATACCGGAGCACCTTACCGGCCTCATGAGAAACCTGTATGCAGGTCAAGAAGCAATAGTTAGACCAGACATGAAACAACAGACTGGTTCCAAATTGGGAAAGGGGTACCTCAAGGCTGTATACTGTCACCCTGCTTATTTAACTTATATGCAGAGTACCTCATGTGAAATGCTGGGCTGGATGAAGCACAAACTGGAGTCAAGATTGCTGGTAGAAATATCAATAACCTCAGATATGCAGATGATACCACCCTTATGGCAGAAAGTGAAGAAGAACTAAAGAGCCTCTTGAAGGTGAAAGGGGAGAGTGAAAAGCCTGGCTTAAAACTCAACATTCAAAAAATGAAGATCATGGCTTCTGGTCCCATCACTTCATGGCAAATAAATGGGGAAACAATGAAAACAGTAAGAGACTTTATTTTCTTGGGTTCCAAAATTACTGATGATGGTGACTGCAGCCATGAAATTAAAAGACACTTGTTCCTTGGAAGAAAAGTTATAACAAACCTAGACAGCATATTAAAAAGCAGAGACGTTACTTTGCCCACAAAGGTCTGTCTAGCCAAAACTATGGTTTTTCCAGTAGCGATGTACGGATGTGAGAGTTGGACCATACAGAAAGCAGAGTACCAAAGAATTGATGCTTTTGAACTGTGTTATTAGAGAAGACTCTTGAGAGTCCCTTTGACTGCAAGATCAAACCAGTCAATCCTAAAGGAAATCAGTCCTGAATATTCATTGGAAGGACTGATGTTCAAGCTGAAGCTCCAATACTTTGGCCACCTTATGCAAAGAACCAACACATTAGAAAAGATCCTGATGCTGGGAAAGATTGAAGGCAGGAGGGAAAAGGGACAATAGAGGACAAGATGGTTGGATGGCATCACCGACTCAATGGACATGAGTTTGAGCAAGCTCTGGGAGATGGTGAAGGACAGACAAGCCTGGCATGCTGCAATCCATGGGGTTGCAAAGAGTTGGACATGACTGAGTGACTGGATAAAAACAACATAGTTTAATATTTAAGCACCATTTCTACAGTGGAAGCAAACTTGCCTTTAGTATTTATTCTAAGATCTAACAGCATAGAACATAAAAGTTCAAAATATCCCATCTCTTGCTTTATAACCTTTAAAGAACTGAATAGATCATTTGTAGATTTTCAGCACTGCCTAGATAACATATGTTTTCAGAAGTAATGAAAGATTTTTTCCTAAACAAATAACAGAAATTTTCAGATAATTAGGTAGAAAAAAGCAAGAAAATGGATGTTGTTCAGACATATATGTTGTTGTTTAGTTGCTAAGTCGTGTCCACCTTTCTTGTGACCCCATGGACTACAGCCCACCAGACTCCTCTGTCCATGGGATGTCCCAGGTGAGAATACTGGAGTGGGTAGCCATTTCCTTCTCCAGGGGATCTTCCTGACCCAGGGATCTAACCTGTGTCTCCTGCATTTCAGGGGGATTCTTTAACACTGAACCACCAGGGAAGCCCCTCATACATATACACTTTTTAGCTTAACTAATTTCCTCCCCCACCTTAAGTTCCCATGTGGATAGGCAAAGTCTCAGAAAGTGTAAGAAGTCATGCTCTGTTAAAGCTCATTAAAAGCTTACTAGTATTAATAAAAACCTGTGTGGGGATGTTAAATAAATCAATATTTAATTTCTTAAAATTACAAATATCAAAACTTAAATGTTTCCTTAATCTTTTATGTTCAACTTACACATCTTTTTATAAATCTAGTTAAAAAAACCATTTTTTAAGGAAGCTTTTAGCACTCAGTTAAATTCAAGGTGGTCAATTTTAATATAATAAGAATGGCATTATTAAAGTATTGATTAAATCCTAACTCTCTCCACTTACAAAGAAGGGGATACTTTCCAAGAGTGGTGTCGGTTTTCAAGCATTTCTTAGTGGACACTGTAAGAACAAACTCCTTTCCCTGAGGAATATACTAAGAGGGCCTTTGGTCATAAACCTGTTTCCTCTCTGTTCTCATAAAGGGCTTCAGATGGGACAGGACAGCACTCTATCATCATCCTTTGATTCAGAGGTAATCCATTGCCTGTGACTTTCTGGATTTTGAGGCACATGGTTTCAAAGACATGTTTTTTAGCTAAGGCATCCCTCCCCAGTTCTCAGAGGATGTGGGTATGTATTGAAAGAAGAAGGAGATGAGTCTGCAGTAAGTTTCCTGTAGAGTGAAAATCCACAGTTACTGAAGATTTGAAGAAATAATGAGAATGAAGGCATTCACACAACACATCCAAATCCAGAAAAAGGGGACTTTTAAATATATAGAGCCATAAAAGCAATATTAGGTGACACTATATGTATTTTCTGAAAGTTAAACTACATACTCAATTCCTTTACAGACTTTACACTAACTGACGTAGTGATACTGACACTATAATTATTGCTCAAACATCTAACACAAAAGTCCTTTTACTTGGTTCCTTGATATCTGGGCGTCTTGGTGTCTGCTCCGTGCATGTCATAGTGAAAATGGTCACAGCTGATAATAAAGTGGCCGATCAGATAATGCCAAATTTTGATCAACGTTTATCTGAGGAGAGATGAGAACTTTACCAAATTCTAAACTAGAATTAATAACAGAGAAGAGAACTTCTGAAGTAACTGTTTAGGTGCATCCATAGGTCCTTTTAGTCATGATTTTGACAGGGCAAATATTTTCAAAACTTTTCCTCTATTGGAAGGAAATGTTCTACTTACAGATGCACAAGACTATGAGAAAAAGGAGGTATGTGGCCAGTTCCCGTAAAACACTTTTAAGGTATTTCTCTCGGTCAGTGCTGCTTTCCTCCATGAGTCTTGTTCCCCAGAGACCTTTAAAATAATAATAAAAGATGTCATTTTATTTTTCAAAAATCTCATGAATGGTGAAAGAAAAAAATACATAAAAATAGTATACTTTAAGGGTTTTCCTGTTTCTTTTTTTTTTTTTTTTAGCATGCTCTAAAAAAACTGAGAAATGGTTTTAGTAGAAGTACCTTTAATTTGGGAATACATCAGTCTCCACTGTCTCACCTCCACAAGATGTGCAAAACACAAGGCAACAATCTGATCACTGTCTAAGCTCCCAACCTCATTAGAAAATATCTTAGTAAAAAATTAGAAAGAGAAGAGGAAATTTGGGCAGCCTGTGAAAGGAGGTTAAATAATTGTGCATACATATCAGCTCTTCCTATATGCAGGAGGAATTATCATACTACTAAATTAATTATCCTCTTAAGTAACTACATTGTAAAGGATACCTTTTAGGTCACCTCTGATAAAAAGAAGTCCTGGTTGGAGCATCACTTCATCGTGGAAACATCTATCAATATTCTAACACACTGGTATAAAATCTCTGCTCTGTACCCATTTTTGCCTTTTAAGAAATTCAGCGCTGAGTGATTACACTAAATATGCTTAGCCGAACAGATTTTTAAAATTTCAATTAGCAGATGATTTTTAAATTAAAAGCAACAACTCATCCGCCTTCTCTCTCTCTCTTTGGAGAAAGAGTAAAATCAGCAACCGTGCTCCATATTTTAGCAGATGGAAAAAGTGTTGGGCCAGCTGAGCAAAGATGACATAAGCCTTGGTGAGCTGGCTGGAGAGAGATCCCGCAGTTTTGGACGCGGCCAGCAGACAGACATGGTGGCCGTCCAAACCCCCGCTAGTGAACAATGTGGTCAAGTCACATTACTGGTTACTTGGAAGAGCCTTAGCATTTTCCAAAAAAGACAAACCTCTCAATCCTTTTTGTTAGATTAACTCGGCTGTTAATGGCAAATTGCCTCCCACTTGAGTCCACAGACTTTAACCCCTTCCTCATGGAAACTCACACAGCCACTGACGCCACAATCAAGCCACAGAGAATGGGGGGAATGGTATATGGTCTTGCACTCGGAAGAAATGACTTCATCTCTAGTGTTTATGTACTTTTTAAGTCTTATAATCATACATTAGTTCTACTCCTAAATTGGGGTATTTCATTTCCTTTTCTTTTTCTCTCCCAAATTTCTTTTGGAAAAATCAGCATCTGCCTTCAAAGACACTGTGTTACGCGTCCTGGGTTTCACCACCCCAAAAGTGGAGCATAACTTATGACCAGGTTTGCTTCTGCCAAGATCTGGTAGTTGTCAGGGAATTACTCACTCAGAAGAAATGCAGCAAGTAGAATGTTTGTTCGCCGAAACTCTATCATATTAAAGAATTATTACAAATTTAGATGACATGGAAAATTACAACTCAGAATAACACAGAGGCAGCCAAATATTAGGCTCAGTAGCCCTGGACACGACCACACCATTTCTTTGAGTGTATTTCTTTTGGAGGCCAGGCCTAAAATATACACATAAGTGGAAATTGCTAGTCCCTTGACCATCAGGAGAGACGGCTGCCTTGCTTCACTTGGTCAGTGATTTCACTCTTTCCCATGGTTTATAAACAATTATGCACTAAGGAAAAGTCATAGTTCTTAATATTTACAAATGGTTTTGCTTGACCTATAAATAGAAAAACCAAACTCCTATCAAATTTTCTTTAAGCTAAATTTGCAAGAGTTGATAGTAATTTAATTCTAGCCCTTGAAGGAAACATTTCAAACAAAAAGAAGCCCTTTTATTTATATTTTATAAAAATGTATTTCTATGCATTTACTTTTTCTAAATTACTCTACCTACCTCCTCAAATATGTATTGCTATAAAAATTTCATACAGTTTCCCTATTGGGTGTATATATGTAGGGTCAGTCTTCGGATACAGGGAACCCCTCACATCTTGATGGGTAAGAAATGGCTGCAACTACAAATGGGAAAAATAGCTGTCCTATAGCCAACATGTTTCCCGTGTTTAGCAAGAATGATACAATAGGAATGGTTAATGGTAGAGTTCAAGTCCAAAATGGCAGCATTCTTCAAAAGTAACTCTTGTCTTTTCCCATCATTGTCCCAGCTGTGGACGGAGTACCTAAAGGTACTCACGTTCTGTAGATAACGTGTCTCCATCTGTTAGGAGACTGTGATCTGAGAGGACAGGGAACAATACGCAATTTCCTTCCTGTGTAAGAAGGTGCTTAGTCAATGCCAGAGCCCAAAGTCAGAGCACATTACCTAAATAGTGTTCCTTATTAATATGCATATGGGGAATCCTGAGATGGATAATCCAAAACAGCAAAAATGTCTCCAACATAACTGACTTTGATGGGGCTTCCCTGGTGGTCCAGTGGTTGGGACTTTGCCTTCTAATGCAGGGGATGTGGGTTTGATCTCTGGTCGGGGAGCTACGATCCCACCTGCCTTGCAGTCAAAAAACATAAAACGGAAGCAGTATCGTAACAAATTCAATAAAAGACGTTAAAAAAAAAAAAGGTCTACAAAAAATAAATCTTAAAAAAAAAACTGCAGGCTTCCAATGCAAGGGTCATGGGTTCAATCCCTGGTTGGAGAACTAAGATCCCAAAGGCTGTGTGGCGCAGCCAAAAAAAAATTTTGAAAAAATTCCATTTTGCAACTCTTTTATCCAAATGCTTCTAAGTGAAAATCTCTCAGTCGTATCCGACTCTTTGAGACCCCTTGGACTGTACAGTCCAAGGAATCCTCCAGGTCAGAATACTGGAGTGGGTAGCCTTTCCCTTTTCCAGGGGATTTTCCCAACCCAGGAGTCAAACCCAGGTCTCCTGCATTACAGGTGGATTCTTTACAAGCTGAGCCATAAGGGAAGCCCAAGAATACTGGAGAGGGTAGCCTGTCCCTTCTCCAGAGGATCTTCCTAACCCAGGAATTGAACCGGGGTCTCCTGCATTGCAGGCATATTCTTCATCAACTGAGCTATCAGGGAAGCCCAAATGCTTCTAAGCCCTTTTTATTTTGCAATTTATAAAAAATATCACAGTGAGAACGATATAATGAACTCTCATGTATCCCTCACCCAGCTTTAACAATTACCATCAACTCCACACCAACCTTGATTCTTCAAAATCCTCACCGACTCCTCAATTTTTTTTGTTGTTTCTTTGTATTTTTTTTTTTGGTTATGCCACAGGGCATGTAGGCTCTTAGTTCCCTGACTAGGGATGAAGCCCCTTTCATTGGAAGCACTGAGCCTTAACCACTGGACTGCCAAGGAAGTCCTCCTCAATTATTTTGAAACTAATTGCAGTGATCATATCATCTCATCTTGTTAATATAATATCTCTCAGTTCTATGGTAAAAAGATTCAGTGTGGATCTTTTGCCTCACATTAACTCTGTCTCATCTGAAATGCATTAACCTCCTCAGGACTCCTTGATCATGACAAGGTGTGGTGGGGGGTCTGGAGTCTGCTGCTGCTGCTGTTAAGTCTCTTCAATCGTGTCCGACTGTGTGTGACCCCATAGATGGCAGCCCACCAGGCTCCTCCATCCCTGGGATTTTCCAGGCAAGAGTACTGGAGTGGGTTGCCCGTGCCTTCTCTGTTTGGAGTCTGAGCTGTGTTTAAATGAAGCATCAGCCCTTAGGAGCTATGAGACCTTAACTTCAAACCATGAGCCTTCACTTCCTCATTTGGAAACGGGATAAGAGTACTTCTCCATGGGGTTGCTCTGGGAATAAGAAATTTTATATGTGTACAGCATTTAGAGTGGTTGGAAGAGGCCCATTTATGGTTTCAGAAATAGGTTCAAATTTGGGAGACATCCTACTTCTGATGCTAAGTTGGTGTGAAGACTCAAATCCATGCAGACTTTGAAGTCACTGTGAATAGCCCGACCGAATTCTCATTGGATTCATGTCATAAAAGAATCCCGTTTTTTGTGGACACATGTGGACCTTGCGTAGAAAGATGAATACAATCCTTTCTAATAGTCATTTGAATTGTTTGGACACCTTCAGAAAGGGAAGTGACTTTTTATTATTGGTCCATTTTCTATAGAACAGTCAGTTGCTACTTTAAATGATACTGACTTTTGAGCCTCCAATTCTTAGGCAGCCTCCTCCTGAGGTGAAGACAGGAATGTGTCACAGATTACATGCATATTCCACAGACAACTTACACTCACATGCCCCAAACTGAGATTTCTGTCTTTTTTCCTTTATCTAGAAAACTGTTTTCCCTGTGGCTAAATAGGTGGGTTAATGGTACCAAGTCAGAAACACGGGTTTCATTTTAGAATAGGCCCTTTTCATAACCCTCACATGGGGCTGGACCACAATTCTGATGGGTTCTGCCTCTCTTTAATCTAGCTTTCTTCCATCCCAGCTCACAATCCTTGGCTGCAGCCTTTGTCACCTTTTCCTAACCTGTTCTCCACTCACCCCATTCCCTACATCCTTGCTAAAATCATCTTCAGATTGGCATGTGACTGTATCAGTCCCCTGCTTGAAGCCCTCACTGTCTGTCTATAGGAAAAAGTATTAATACCAATGAGGTACCAGCCATCTTGGTCTTACTTCTGCTATTCTTCCCTTCCCAACTCCCCTCACTGAATTCTTCAAAATGTTACTCTAGTTTTACTTCTAACCTCCCCAGATAGAACTAACTGGTCCTCTCTTCTTTGGGTACCTGCCGTATCTGGGACCTGGCACTGCAATTATTTACTTACATGTGTGGTCCCCCTACTAAACTCTAAACTCCTTGGGAATTGGGACCTTATATTATTCATCTCTGTATCCCTAGTACCTACCACAGAGGAGATGCTCCATAAATGTTTGTTGACTGCACAAATTCTGTTACTAGCAGAGTCTTATCATACCTCACAGAGTAACAGCCCTCCCTCAAACAAAATCCCTTCACAATGACAATACAAAGTCTCATTTGTTCACAATTATAGTGCAAATAAAAAGGGGAAAAGGAAGAAATTATGGAGTGAGGGTTGGATTAAAAATACAGGGAAAGTCATAATAGCCAAAAGGTAGAAACAACCCAAATGTTCATCAACTGATGAATGCTGCTGCTGCTGCTAAGTCGCTTCAGTCGTGTCCGACTCTGTGCGACCCCATAGACGGCAGCCCACCAAGCTCCCCCATCCCTGGGATTCTCCAGGCAAGAACACTGGAGTGGGTTGACATTTCCTTCTCCAATGCAGGAAAGTGAAAAGTGAAAGTGAAGTCACTCAGTCGTGTCCAACTCTTAGTGACCCCACAGACGGCAGCCCACCAAGCTCCCCCATCCCTGGGATTCTCCAGGCAAGAATACTGGAGTGGGGTGCCGTTGCCTTCTCCCAACTGATGAATGGATAAACAAAATGTGTTGTATACATACAAGAGGATACTATTAAGTCATCAAAACAAATGAAGTTCAGATACATGCTACAACATTGATAAATGTTAAAAAACATTATACTAAGCGAAATAAGCCAGATGTGAAAGGACAATAACTGTATGATTCCACTAATATGAGGTACCTAGAACAGGAAATTGGAGGAAATGGCAACCCACTCCAGAATTCTTGCCTAGAGAATCCCAGGGACGGGGGAGCCTGGTGGGCTGCCGTCTATGGGGTCGCACAGTGTTGGACACGACTGAAGCGATTTAGCAGCAGCAGCAGCAGCAGAACAGGAAAATTCATCAAGAGAGAGAGGCTGCAGGGCAGGGAAGAAAAGGGGAGCTGGGAGTTAGTATTTAATGGGCAGACTTGTTTGGGATGATGAAAAAGTTCTGGACATGGACAGTGATGACGTATGTCTGAAACAGTAAACAGAAAGTGACTTTAATAAATTGATACATCCATAAAACACATTCAACTTTGGAAATTCAGAAAATCTGATAACTCATATAGAGTCTCAAATTTTATCTCTGCATTAAAAAGTGTTTGCTAAGAAAAAAGTAAACAAGATCATTGAGTTGGAGATGCTTTTAAGCTTGGAGCAGTCTTTCGATCTTTTAGCCTTCTTTTTTTGCCTTTGGTCCAGGTCATCACCTCCCCTTCACTGGCTGCCCGCTACCTCGTCCTCCTGCCTCCCTATCTCCCTCTGTAAGCGCTCCTGCACAGCACGAGGCCTGACTCATATTCCCTTTCGGCATGTTCTGCTCCTGCTCAAAAACTTTCAACTGCTTCTTAATATTTAGAGGTAATTTCTTAATTCCTTGGTTAGACACAATGCTTTCCATAATCAGGCCTCAAACTTCTTTGCCATCTTACTCCTGCTAAGAGAATAGATCTATTCAGTGTCCAAGGAGAAATGATCATTTGTTTTCCCTCTCAGATTCGTGTCATTAAACATGCTGAAGCTAGAAGGGAACTTGAAGATTAGGTTCAACTCTTCCATTTTATAAATGACAAACAAAGGCTAGGAAGTCTGATGTGAGACCTCCAGGGAAGCGCCTGAAAACGCCAAACTTGAGTTTGGCTCCTATCTTTAGAAATTCCAAGTCACTCTCTCTCTTCTGACCCTGCTGCTGCTAAGTCGCTTCAGTCATGTCCAACTCTGTGCGACCCCATAGACAGCAGCCCACCAGGCTCCCCCATCCCTGGGATTCTCCAGGCAAGAACACTGGAGTGGGTTGCCATTTCCTTCTCCACTTCTGACCCTGGGCACTACTTATATAATGCACTAAAGATTTCTGTCATTGTATCCCAAGACGGGGGTTCGATCACTGATAGCTCAGTGGTAAAGAATCTGCCTGCCAATGCAGGAGACTCAGGTTTGATCCCTGGGTTGGGAAGATCCCCTGCAGAAGGAAATGACAACCCACTCCAGTATTCTTGCCTGGGAAAATCCATGGACAGAGGAGCCTGGCAGGCTAGTCCATGGGATCACAAGAGTCAGACATGACTTAGCGACTAAACAACAATAACAATATCCTATGAGGGGAAAAAAATCACAATTTATTCATGGTTACTCATTTCACATTTCTGGGTTTCCGTCCATAGGTAAATGGTGATATATTATTTTAGTTCTTTCTTTTTTTTTGGTGGCAACTAGCACAGTCTATTTTCACAGTAGGTACTACTAATTATCTAACAAAGGTTATTTAATAAGTGACAAGGATATCAATTATATTTCTTCACAAAGTAATAAAATTTATTTCTAAAATTTTCTATAAAAAAAAGATTCTCATGATTCTACTCTCCTAATTGATAAGATTAGGAGATTTTATCAACCATTGATAAAGTTGGACCAGAAGTTTTACTATTACTTTATTCACTGTAAATTTTCTGAAACTTTTCTTTAAAAGAAATAAACTTACATATGCATTCACATATTTCACGTAGTTATATTCCATTATTGAGCTTTTTCAGACAATATGAAATGTGTTATTAAATACTTAAGCTGAGTTAAAAGGATCATGACTTTACATTACTTATTAACTTATAAGAAACCCCTCATTTCAGTGAATATTTTAAAAAGCACAATTAGTACAAAGTAAAATAATATAAATTTTGTTTGAATACAATTTGGAACCTTAAAAAAGTATTAATGAGTTTTTTCACTAATCTTCTCACACAGGTGACTAAAAAGGATCTTTTGATCCCCACCATGCCCTGAATCAATTAAACTAGCATAATCACTACATAAGAGCACCAAAATGTAGAAATCCATGATTTAATCTCTACTTATGAAGCACTCACAACATGGCAGACTTGCTACATATTTTATGTCTCGTCTCATTTAATTTTCCCATGTCAAGAGCTAAGTATTATGATTATGTCTTTTTTAAAACAAAATAAAAAAACTGGAGATCAGAGCGGTTAAGCAGTTTGCTAGAGGTCATTCAGTCAATGTGTGGTAGAACTGGGATTCAGGTACAAGCCTGACTTGGTATTAATCATGTTGCTATGAAAATACCTGGATAGTTTTTTGTGCAAGATTTTCAAAACTGACAGGAACGGAAGGGAAGGGAGAATTTCAAAAGACTGAGACTGAAAAAACTCTTAAAACTAGAGATTAAAATCATTTGGATGGTAAGAGCAAATGCAACTCTTTTCCAAGGATGCCTCTGACAAAACTTTGCAAAAACAGGATCCCATCTGCTCCTGGAAAATTTGTGTCTTCTTAAAAGGCACTGGCAAGTTTTGAAAATTCCTTTCCTGCCTTTTGGAGAGCTGGGTGCACCAAACTGACATATTTCCACACAGCTGGTATCTGATGACTTCACTGTTTCATTGGAATGTCAAAGAACATTAATTTAGTTATTTAAAAACATACTTTCAAGTTTTTCAAACAATGTTAACATTTACTTTGCAACTGTTTAGGGGAAAAAAATGCCTAGACTTAGAAATGGCCAAATAACTGTTTTCCTAAGCATTGTATTCTATTCGTAGTGTTCTCAACAGCTCCCTCTCCCCTAAACAACCACAGACATCACCAAAACAACATCAGTGACTACCCAATGACACTCCTCCCACAACCGGGACACTGTTGCTTACCCTTTCCAGAACGGGATAAGGGGCAACAGGGCATCCAGGCCAGTGGAAGACCATGGGTGCTAGCACAGAATTTTCGTTTTTATTTAGTGAAATTAGCAAATATGCAGTTGCAACCACCATTAGCTGTCTTAGAATATTTTTCCCCCTACAAGATAAAAAAAAAATCTTCAGATGTACCCTCTTTACTCTAATACGACTTTCACTTATTTCCAAAGGCAAACATAAGATGACAGATCTTCTTTTAGAAGGAGGTATCCAATAAATTTGCACCAACAAGGGCGCCGTGGAATTCCGCGCTAGGTACCGGAAATAGAGCAGAATTAGCAGAGGTGGGGAAGACGCTTCCAAGGGAGGCGGGGACGCAAAGGGGATGCGAGCTGGAGCCCGGGAGAGCTGCCCTCAGCGGGAATGGCTCCGACAGCACCCGCAGTTCTGGTCTGTGCATCAGCTGCTGAGGGTCGCGCTCTTACCTCGCAGCCCGCGAACGAGTCTCTCGGCCCAGGCCACTCGGGGATGCTGCCCGTCCAGGGGGAGGTGGCGATGCAGCGGGTCCCCGCCGCCGGCGGGGCTGGGACTCTGCGGGCCCTGGTCCTCTCGCTGACGCCGCCTCCCGCTCGGATGGCCCGCACCGTGGTAGCCCCCCAGCCCCCGGCCCCGGGCGCCCGCGGAGCTCACGGCCGAGGAGGAGGCCGACCTCCTGCTGCCGGGGCGCCACTCTACGTCCATCTCCACCACCATTCCCCCTTCTTCTCCCTCGACCTCCTCTTCCTCCTCTTCCTCCTCGGCCTCGAAGCCCGGGTTGTCGCGGCTCCACGCCTGCCGCGAGCATGACGAGAGCGGAGGAGATGGGGAGGCCGAGGCTCCGGCCGGGGGATCCCGCGCGGCCGCCTGCCGGATGCGCTCCATCTCGATCTCCAGGCCCCTCTGCTCGCGGAGGCCGCCCGGGACAGCGAGGCCGGCGCCGGCAATCGCGCCGCCCGCCATCAGCCGCCCGGGGCCCGGCGCTCTAGGGGCCGGCGACCGCCTTGCGTCCCCGGGCTGCTGCGGCTGCACGCGGCTCGAGTTAACCATCGCGGTCACTGGTGCCCGGGGAGCCCTCGCCGCGCGCCGTCCTCGGCGCCGCCTGCCGCAGGAGCCATGTTCCTTTCTTCCTTGGGCCCGCCGCCTCCTGCTCCCCGCCCCCGACCTCCCCGCAGTCCCGCGTCCCTCTCCCGCCCCCTCGGCCCGCCTCCCGCTAGCCTCGCCTCGCCCAGCGGCCGCGGCGCGCTGCAGGGGGAGGCGCGAGGAAGCCGCCCCCGCAGGCGGCCCGCTCTGGGAGCGGCGTCCGGGCCGGAGTTCCAAGTGCAGCCAGAGCCCGGGCGCGGGCGCCTACATTCCATTCCGGTGGAAGGGCTCGGGCGGGGTGCGAGTCGCTGACCCGCCCCCTTGCCTGCCCGCAGGGAAAGGGTTTCAGGAGCTGTCACTGCCTGCGTGACTTGAGATAATGCTTGGGTCCCCGTTACCCGCCAGTCACTTCTACCTCGATTGACCAAAGTGCGGGGAGAGAGGTAAACCACTTTATGAGATAGTGAGAAAAAACGAGATCCAGCCTGAACTGATGTCTGCACCAGGGGCAAAATCTTTCCTTCATCTGAAAACTGTCAATACTGACAAACTCCTAGCGCTGACTTCCTTGGCCTTTGGAGGGCGGCCCTCCTCGCCCCGAGTTCTGCTGCTTTTTGGATGGTCTCTTTGGTTGGCTTCCTTCTCCACACTTTGTGGGGACCCCAAGAATATGGTCTGGGGCTTCTGAATGGCTGGTGCTCCGCGTGAGGTCCGCCGATCCCTTCCCACCACACCACCACCCGTGACTAGTGGAATCCTACACATCCAGCTCGACACTCTGCAGTTGTCTCAAACTTCATTCATCCCAAACGACATTTATTATTTATTATCTTTTCACCTCTTCTCTAAGCCTGCTTCACCTTCTGTATCCCCGGTTGAGATCTGAGGCATCCCTCAACTACCCAAACTACACTTCATGTTATCCTCACCTACCTACTCTTGTCCTACACTTCATTTTCCCCAAACTGTCTTCTGCCCCACAAATATCTCTCGGATAGGACCTCTGATACTCATTCCTATTGTCAATGATTTTTGTCCAGGGCCCTTAGAGCTTGTTTTATTCTTCATTGGAACAATGGTTCTGCCAACTCCACCTTCCTTCTCCTGATAACTGTTTCCAAATTATGTTCTGGAACCAAACCTATCTATTCCTGTCACATTGATGCTTAGACCTCTATGGAGGCTTCTGACAGCTTAAAGGATAGCATTTAATTTCTGTAGTTTGACTTAGTAAATTTTCACAATCTGCTCCTATATTTTTTGCTAGGGTTATCATAACAAAGTACTACAGTCTGGGTGTCTCAAACAGCATTTATTTTCTCACAATTCTAGAGGCTGGAAGTCTCAGATCAGGGTGTTGACAAGGTTGGTTTCTTCTGAGGCCTCTCTCCTTGGCTTGTAGGTGGCTGTCTTCTCCCTGCTTCTTCACATGCCCTTACCTCTGTGTGCATGTGTCCTAATTTCCTCTTCTTACCTGGACTGCAAGGAGATCCAACCAGTCCATTCTGAAGGAGATCAGCCCTGGGATTTCTTTGGAGGGAATGATGCTGAAGCTGAAACTCCAGTACTTTGGCCACCTCATGAGAAGAGTTGACTCATTGGAAAAGACTCCGATGCTGGGAGGGATTGGGGGCAGGAGGAGAAGGGGATGACAGGATGAGATGGTTGGATGGCATCACTGACTCGATGGACATGAGTCTGAGTGAACTCCGGGAGTTGATGATGGATAGGGAGGCCTGGCGTGCTGTGATTCATGGGGTCGCAAAAAGTTGGATATGACTGAGCAACTGAACTGAACTGAACTGATGAGGACACCAGTCAGATTCCTGGATGAGGGCCCATTCTATTGATCTCATTTTTTACTTAATTACCTTTCAAAAAGACCCAATTTCCAATACAGTCATATTCTGAGGTGCTCTGGTAGGGGAGGGGAGGGTGTTTGACTTCAACATAGGAATTTCTGAGGGGGACACAATTCAGCCCGTTAAAGCTCCCAGTCTACTCTTCTAGCATGGTTTCCCACCCCATACAGCCACCTATGCAGCACCTTTTGCTGGTTCCCTGTGCCCTCATCAAATGCTACTTTTATTTAGGTAATCACAGCCATTTTTATCATCTATTCCTGCAGTTTATCTGCAGGTATCTATATCCTTCACTTAACTATGATGTTCTCAAGGGTAGGGCTGGTGGATGTGAATCATTGGCCTGGCTCATGCCGCCCATCAATTCCTTTAGAAGACATTTCTTGCTGAATTAGGAGCTAACATGTAGAGCAGAGTATGACACAGCCCCTGCCCTCAAGAAAAGTGTGTTAGTCACTTAATTATGTCTGACTCTTTGTGACCCCCATGGACTGTAGCCCACCAGGATCCTCTGTCCATGGAATTATTCAGGCAAGAATACGGCAGTGGGTAGCCATTACCTTTTCCAGGGGATCTTTCCTGACCTAGGCATTGAGCCCAGGTCTCCTGCATTGCAGGCAGATTCTTTACCATCTGAGCTACATCAAGAGAAGATAGATAAATAAACCAGAAATAATTGTCTTGGGTAAGGGTTGTGATGCCTGTCATCTGAGGAGCTTCTAAAGATGTCAGTGCCCCCAGCGGAGCATTATCAGGTCAAGTAGTCAAAGAAATCCCAACAGACATCTCGCCAGAGGAGAGCCAGGCCTGAAAAAAGAGGGCAGAATCTCAATCAAAGGGTTCTACTGTAGAATAGGTCTTGTTGTTGAACTGCTAAATCATGCCCAAATAGGTCTAGTATAGTATTTTTTAAAATATGATTATTAGCATTGGTGTGATGCTTTATTAAAAATACAGATTCTACGTCCCCACTGTAACCTTATTGATTCAGAAGCTTCAGAATTTCAGGCCTAAAATTCTGTATCTTCTTGAAGAATTCTGGAGCACCCTACATTTGAGAAGTCCCAATATATTCCAAATGGATAGGGTTTCATGAAACATTTCCCTGGTATTTCTAGTGGTTTGTTATCACCAGTGGTACCATCATCTGCAATCCAGGTCTAGAAGAAACATCAGTGGTCCTTAAGTCTGACTAATTCTTTGTGCCTACAGTGTGCTAATTATGAACCGTGCTTCAGTTCCTGCTCTGCTGCATCCTAGCTGTGACCTTGGGCATGTGGCTTAACCTTATTGTGTCTGTGCATATGGAAATACTAATAGTATTCACCTCACAGGGTTGTTGTGAAGATTAGGTGAATTTATACATGTAAGGGCATGTGGAACACCGCCTGGCACAGGGTAAATGCTCAAGCATAAGCATTATGCACTCTTAGGGCTTATTCATGATAAATGTTTTCATCTGTGATAAATGCATGTTGGGAAATCTTTGTCCTAACCAGACAGTGAACTTCTTGAGATGGCCACTCCATGACCAGGACAGAGGATTCCATAACAAATACTAAGTGAGCATCTGCTAGGTGCCAGGCACAACACCAGGAGAGAGTCAAACGATGACACCAGTGAAAAGCCCCACCCTTACAGAGCTTGTATTCCCTGCTGATTGGTTGGAGGAATGAATGAATCTAGTCAGATACAATCATTTAAGCCACACAGCTAGATTGCTGACTCTGACAGTGAGTTCCTAATTCTTCATGTAGATCTCTTTTTAACTTTTGCAGAACACCATTTCTCCTCTGGGCTCCAAGGGCCCTTGGAATAGCTTATGCCCACATGAAGCTATCATATTCCCAGCTCAAAATGCTGGTTTCAGTTTTGTGATATTTGACCCCCAAGGATATTTTGGTTTTCCAGAGTTCAAGGTTTAGAAGACAATAAGTTTCTGCCTATTCATTTTTTGTTTGCTCTTCCTATGAATATTTTCTGCTAGCAGGCTTAGAGTCCAGAGACATAAGGAGGAGAATATTTGTGGGTTCAAATTCTGTGCGTTAACTGTACATAGTAAGTCACATTATTATTTTAGTTAGAATATACAAAACAAAATACTATCTGGGCAGATCCTTCAGGGAGCTATAATCTCATTGGAGAGATACACACACTGAGTCTAAATAACAATAGACAAGAGAATATAATTTAGTATCAGGTCAGCAGTGAAGATTTTTCTTACATTCCAGGAATTTCAGTACTAATTTCTATCTTAGTCTTTATAAACCTTTCCCCAGCTGTCAAATACGTTTCCTGCTCAAATATTTATTTATTCTTTCCGGCTTACCAATATTCTCTTTCTGCTTTTACCTTGACGTATTTTGCCCCTTCAGAGCTCCCTAGCTTTTGCTCAAGCAGGCCTTGAGGTTGTAAATTTCTTTTCTCACAGAATTTCTTCCTTTAGTACCCATTGTAAAACTCTGTTTTTCTAAGAAGTTATCCCTTATTAAATTAAATGAGATGCACAACTCATATTTTTCTTCTTCTGGTTGCTATGTTCTATTGCCATATTACAAATTCCAGGCATCTGGACCTAAAACGCTGTGTGGAATAGATAATATAGCCTGAATGCAACTTGGTTTTATTTCATCTGTGTGGTTGATTCTTCTGGGGACACACTTATAAAACCTCACCTATTAATGTTAATGCCACTGAGGACACTCAGAAGCCATCTGAAAGGCAACTTTCAAAATAGTCCAGCTTAATTAATACTTAGTATTCTCCACACCTCTGACTTCAGAACTATTAGAATTGCTTGTTTGTTTCCTGTTTTGCTTTAATTTTCCAGTGTGAACCAATGAAACAGACCCAAGCCAAAGTACTGTTGGTCCCACAGATTCCACCTTCAGAAGGAAATCCAAAAGGAGTCTCTGGCATGTGTGGGGTTGCTTAGCAACTCACCCAAACAAACATATTTCCCTCTCAATTTTTTTCTTCAGTCCTTATTTATTCAAGAACATTTTAAAATAAGTTTTTATCACTTGACATCTGAAATCATTAGAAGAAAATTTGGTGTCTGGGGCTTTATAAGAACTGCCAAGCATACTAAAATGTTTACTTTATTTAATTTCTCACTTTACTGCTCTGTTAATGCAAGGCTTGGATTTGTGGTATTCTTCTTCATGTCTGTAGTTTGGTTTGGATATGTCCCTGCCTCTGTGGGGGGTTACCATGGCACCATTGTTGGTTGGCACTGTGATTTTGATGATCTAATCTCTCCCTCTGTTTCTGACTTTGAATAATGAGATTAAATATCAACCTTACAGATTACTGCACAGTTTTTGTTGAAGACATAATGAGGGAATGTTAATAAATGCATCAAACACAGATTAGTCATCAGGCACCATGTGGAATTCTGGGAAGGCAAAGATAAGGTATGATTCCTGCCTTCAAGAGGATCAAGTCTCCTCAGTCAAGGATGCCATTTATACCTGACAATAATATAATATTGTAAACCAACAATACCTCAATAAAAAGACAAAACAAACATTTTTAAAATTTTTATTTTATTTTTAATTGGAGGATAATTACAAAATTGTTATAGTTTCTGCCATACATGATCATGAATCAGCCATAGGCATACATAAGTCCCCTCCCTCTTGAACCTCCCTCCCCCTAAAAACAAACATCTTTACATCACTCCCAAGCCCTCTTCTAACCTGGTAAAGACTTAAGAATCTAGTCAGGCGTCATCTCCTTTTGGAAACTTCTTTAGCCACAATCTTGGCCTTGCTGTTTGAATATACTTGTCTCTCTATCTTGCAAACCTTTATTACAACATTTACCACCTTATATTGAAACTATCTGTTAACACAGTAGTTTTTCCGAGTAGGAATGTAGTCCCTGGGGAGCAGAGACCCTGGCTCATTTGTAGTTTAGCAGCCTAGAAGTCAGTTCCCTTTCTTATTATAGCAGTAATCAGATTTTCCTGGGGAGCCACCCTCTCTCCCATTCTGAGTCCATGAGCTCCTCAGATGTGGACAACACCATCACTAAGCTCCTAAGTGGTGGATGTGGGTCTCAGGCTTGGCCAACCAGGGTATATCGTCCCCTTGACACCTGTGAATGGTATTTAAGAACAGGCATGGGAGATGGTTCTGTCCAATGGAAATCAGGGCATCATAATTTTTTTTCGAGCTCTTGGAAAAGAAAAGCTCTTCTTCCCACTAGATTTGGAGTTGTAAGGATGTAAGTCTAGACAAGTTGGCAGCCAAAATGTTTATGCCAGGGGAAAAATAGAAGCCAACAATATATATACATAAAAATATATAAGGTGAAGACTGGAAGAATACCAAAATTGAACTGGTGATAATGTTTGGGTGGCCATGCTATTCAAGAACTTTGTAAAATACATTTTTATAATTTACTATATTTCAGTTTTGTCAGATGCATATATATATATATATATATATGTCTTTATCCACAGTCAAAAGAATTTTGAATAATATAGGATCAATAGTAGAGCTCTTTGGAATTTTGTGTGAAGCTTTTCTCTTTACCATTTTAAACTTTTTCACTATTACAATTTGGGTGTAGTTTTTCAAAAATTTTGAATATAGCTCTGTTTTCACTAGTTCGGTTTCCAAAAGGATGTCAGATTTTTTTCCAGAGCCTTTCGATGCCAACACGGATGATGTTTACAGCTTTCCCAGATTTATCAGACTTGCCAGAATATATGCTTTATATCCATCTAGCATAATTTTATATGTCATTAGAGTGCAAAAGAAATTGTCCTTGCCTATAACACTTGTAATTAGCTTGCAAGGACAAGCTATACACAGATAAAGCAATTATTCAGTGAGTGCTATATGAAAGGTTTTTGCTGTTGTTGTTGATGTTGTTTTTATTCTGGTTGCTATTTAAGGGTCTGGAGTCTAGCTCCTAGGGATTCTAATTGATTGTGTGTTGGGTGGGTCCTAGGAGGTGGAGAATTACCAGGTTCTCATGACATCTTTTGAGCCCGTGAAAGCCGCACTGAAATTAGATCTATTCCTGGGCTTTAATAACCAGTACTTTCTTTTTTGATTATTTTTGGTTAGAGTTTCTGTCCCTTGCACTTGAAATGGTTCTAGTTAATAGATTTGAATAGAAGTAGATCATACAGACTGGTAAGGGTTGTGGTAATGATATGGGTAAGATGCTATATGAACAATTGATAATCTGAGCTAAATCGGCTAAGTAGGGCATACGGGATGGCTAGTAGGCTAGGCCACTCTGCAAGGGTTAAGAAGTTAGAGATTTGAAAGGATGCTGAACCCTACTTTTCTTTTTTAATATCTTTGAAATCTTTGCTGTAATTTCCAAAGGGCCTTTTAAAAATATCTTTAATTCTTACAGTATTTTTAATAGCATCACTTCATAATTTTGTTACAGTCTAATTTATAACTTTTTTCTATGGATTGTGAAACTTTGATATTATATTTTAAAAATCTTTGCTTCACTTAAGGCCATGAACATTTTCCCCTATATTTCTTCTAGAAGTTTTATAATTTCACGTTTTACATTTTGGCATATGATCCATTTTGAGATAATTTTTGTATATGATGTGAAGTATGGAGGGTGGGTTTGTTTCTGTTTTTTGCATATGGATATGCAATTGTTCCAGCACTGTTAGCAAAAAGACTATCCTTTCTCTATTAAATCAGCTTTGCACCATTACTGAAAATGGGCTACATGTGCATGAGTTTATTTCTAGGTGATCTGTTCTGTTCCTTTGACTCAGGTGTTTAACCTTTACTAATTCCTTCCTGGTTTGGTTATGATAGCTACCCTCACATTCTCCCTCACTGGCTATATAAGATCTTTTGAAGTTGTAAATTTTAATATTTTAATTTTACTGAATGACACTCTCAGTCCCTATGTTGGTCTAACCCATAAAGGGCTGCTGCTCATCAGTTTATCACAGAGCATTAGTGATCTATGTTGGGTTTCTGTCTAAATGATATTTTGAAATTATTTACAAACTCTTAATGTCAATCACCTTTTTTTTAATGAAGCAAGCAACTATTTTTTAATTCATCAATCTTTCAGTAATCTTTGACTCTTTTTCTGAAAGATAAATATATTAACAAATGTATACTCTCCACGAACACTTTTTAAAATGGATAGTAACTTTTATGTAGCCAGTCTATAAACTTTCACTTTTTCCTTAAATAATAAATATAATATCTATTTTTTATATTTAGATATGCTCAATACTCATTGCCAGTACTTTTAAAATATGAGTTGCCCCCGTTTGGGTTACTTCTCTTGATTTAGTCCTTTAGGGATAGATTTTTTATTAAGTAGTTTCTTTTCTTTCTTTCTTTTTTTTTTTGTTTTTAAAAGAAGGGCTCATTAATGCTTCTTTGTTCCCAGAATCTGTACAAAATTGAGACTGCTTTTCTGTTGCCATAAACATAAAACAAATGGGCTGGGCACAATATTTTTGGCTCAATCTTTCTTTTTTTTTCTCTTGTTTTCAGGATTCTGGAAACATTCTTCCACCTTCCTCTGTCATTAAATGTTGCTATGGAGAAGTAGGAGGTCCGATTAAACCCACATTTTTCTCTCAACTCAACTTTCATATGAGTTGATTTTTCTGTCCAAAAGTTACCTGCTTAGTGAGTTTTTAAAATAATTCCGTTCCAAGAATATATATATGGGTTGATCATTCTGCATAATTTTTTTCTGGAAAATACTGTACAATTTAATCAGTAAATCAAGATTTTCATGTATTTTAGAAAGGCTTTCTACTTTTATACTTTTGAAATATTCTGTTTCATTTGTTTTGTTCCATTAATCCAGGAATACCAATTATGCATATGTTGAAGTTATTATTTAATTTACATATTATCCTCTTTCCAATGGTTTCTCCTTTTGTCATTTTCTGGTTTTGTTTTCAATAGGATTTTTACATATCCTGTCCCTCATTTTACTCCACCTTTCATATTTTTGTAGTTTTAAATGTTACTTAGCTATTCATTTTAAATCTTTAATTCTCTTCATGAATTATGCCAACTCACTTTTCATTTCTGCCTGGCCATGTATTTTATTTGATCTTTTTCATTCATTTTTTATTTTTTAAGTTAATATTATTTTTAAAGGATTTCTGTTCCTGGACCTCATGGAGCAACAGAAGCATATTTACCCACTTCCCTTAAATAAATAAATAACCAATTAAAACTTATGAAAAATGGTTTCAAACACTGGACAATAGATGGTGATGAATAGTAATCCTTGAAAGAAGAAAACTAAACAACATGGTTCCTACGGTTTCTCCAGTAATTCTCTAAAGCATGATTCCAGGCTACAGTACAGTCTTCCTTCATTGAAAAGGCAGAGTAAGTTGAGAATTTGGGGAAGCCAAGGTTTATGGAAGTCACAGCGTACCAGAGAGGAGAGAGCTGCACAAAGAGCTCCAGAGATGTCCAAGGTGTTTCCTTTGAAGTCTTCAAAGCATTTGAAGAATCTGCCTAGGCAAAAGGAAGAATTACCAGGACTTCCCTGGTGGTCCAGTGGTCAAGACTTCATGCTTTCAATGCAGGGGATGCAGGTTTGATTCCCGGTCAGGGAACTAACATCCCACATGCCACATGGCCAAAAACATAAATTAAAAAATGAATAAAAATTTGGGGCTTCCCTTGTAGCTGAGTTGGTAGAGAATCTGCCTATGATGCAGGAAACCGGGTTCGATTCCTGAGTTGGAAAGGTCCCCTGGAGAAGGACATGGCAACCCACTCCAATATTCTTGCCTGGAGAATCCCACAGAGTGTAGCCTGCCAGGCTCCTCTATCCATGGGGTTGCAAGAGTTGGACATGACTTAGCGACTAAACTACCAGCAGGTAAAAAAATTCTCAGTGCTTTCATGGAATGGGGAATTTTTAAAATTCTTCAAACGTCCAGAGTAGAGAAACTTTGTAATCCATGGGTGTTGAGTAGAAACCTCAGAAGGGTCATGCCTCAGTAGTGGGGCTGGGTTCATCGTCGTTCAGTCGCTCAGTCCTGTCCGACTCTTCGCGACCCCATGGACTGCAGCATGCCAGTCTTTCCTGTCTTTCACCATCTCCCAGAACTTGTCCAAACTCATTAACCTACAAACTCATTAGCCTAGAACATCTAGTCAAAATAGTCTGTTGAGTATGTCATGTTTTCTAAGTGAATCTAAGTGATACATTAAATTTTTTTACTACTGTTATGTTCTTTCCCTGTATTTAACAACTTTGTATTTTTTAAGTCAGTGTAGTTTCACACAAAGTTGAGAAGAAAATACAGAGTTCCCATCTAACCCTTGCCCACACATTTGCCTAGCTTTCCCAATTATAAACATACTGATCAGGATGATGCATGAATTTCAATTAATGAGCCTATATTGGTACAATATTATCACTCAAAATCTAGGGTTTATATTAGGGTTCACTTTTGGTGTTGTACATTATATGGTTTTGGGCAAGTGTATAATGACATATGGACTTCCCTGGTGCTCAGCTGGTAAAGAATCCACCTGCAATGCAGGAGACCCTGATTCAATTCCTGGGTCAGGAAGATCCCCTGGAGAAAGGATAGGCTACCCACTCCAGTATTCTTGGGCTTCCCTGGTGGCTCAGACAGTAAAGAACCCGCCTGCAATAAAGGAGACCTGGGTTCAATTCCTGGGTTGGGAAGATCCCCTGGAGAGGGCATGGCAACCCACTCCAGTGTTCTTGCCTGGAGAATCTCCACGGACAGAGGAGCCTGGTGGGTTACAGTCCATGGGGTCACAAAGAGTCAGACATGATTTAGCGACTAAGCATAGCATAGCACAGCACATAATGACATGTATTATATCCCTTATTTTAGCATATATGGAATAGTTTCTCTGCTGTAAAAATCTTCGGAGTGGTGCCTGTTCATCCCTCCATGAGGGATGATCTTTTTACTGTGTCCATAGTTTGGTCTTTTTCAGAATGTCATCTAGTTAAGAGTCATACACTTTTCAGATTGGCTTCTTCCACTTAGTATTGCTGCTGCTGCTGCTGCTAAGTCGCTTCAGTCGTGTCCGACTCTGTGCGACCCCATAGACGGCAGCCCACCAGACTCCCCCATCCCTGGGATTCTCCAGGCAAGAACACTGGAGTGGGTTGCCATTTCCTTCTCCAATGCATGAAAGTGAAAAGTGAAAGTGAAGTCGCTCAGTCGTCTCCAACTCTTAGCGACCCCATGGACTGCAGCCCACCAGGCTCCTCCATCCATGGGATTTTCCAGGCAAGAGTACTGGAGTGGGGTGCCATTGCCTTCTCCCAACTTAGTACTACTACACATTAAATTTTTCTCTGTGTCTTTTAATGGCTTTAATAGCTCATTCCTTTTCAGTGCTGAAAAAGTACAGTTTATTTAGCCATTCACTTACTGAAAGATATTTTGGTTGTTTCCAAGTTTTGGCAATTATGAATAAAGTTGCTATAAACATCCATGTGCAGGTTTTTGTGGTTATGTTTTCAATTCATTTGGGTGAATACCGAAGAGTGCTATTGCTGTATCCTGGGGTAAGAACTGGGGCTTCCCAGGTGGCACAGTGGTAAAAGAATCCATCTGCCAATGCAGGAGATGTGGATTTGATCCCTGGGTCGGAAAGATACCCTGGAGCCTGGAGTAGGAAATGGCAACCCATTCCAATATTCTTCCCTAAAGAATCCCAATGGACAGAGGATCCTGGTGGGCTGCAGTCCCTGAGGTTGCAGAGTTGGATATGACTGAGCACAAACGCAGGTGGTAAGAGTATGTTTAGTTTTGTAAGAGACTACCAAACTGTCTTCCAAGGTAGCTGTACCATTTTGCATTCCTATCAACAGTGATCCTTGCCAGCATTTGATGTCATCTGTGTTCTGGATTTTGGCCATTCTAATAGGTGTGTGGTGGTATCTCATTGTTTTAACTTGCATTTCCCTGATGGTGCTGGAGAAGACTCTTGAGAGTCTCTTGGATAGCAAGGAGGTCAAACCAGTCAATCCTAAAGGAAAGCAGTCCTGAATATTCATTGGAAGGACTGATGCTGAAGCTGAAGCTCCAGCACTTTGGCCCCCTGATGCGAAGAACTGACTCCTTGGGAAAGACCCTGATTCTGGGAAAGATTGAAGGCAGGAGGAGAAGGGAAAGACAGAGGATGAGGTAATGGATAGAATCACCAACTCAACGGACATGAGTTTGAGCAAGCTCCGGGAGTTGGTGATGTGCAGGGAAGCCTGGCATGCTGTAGTCCATGGGGTCACAAGGAGTCGGACATGACTGAGTGACTGAACTGAATTCCTGACATATGATATGGAGGTTTTTTATATGCTTATTTGGTAAGATATCTGTTAAGGTCTTTGGACCATATTTTAATCGTGTTGTTTGTTTTCTTATTGTCGAGTTTCAAGAGTTCTTTTTATATTTTGGATAACAGTCTTCTGTCAAATATGTCTTTTAAAAATATTTTCTCCTGGTCTGTAGCTTGTCTTCTTATTCTTTTAACTTTATCATTTGCAGAGCAGAACTTCTAGGTTTTAATAAAGTCCAACTTAGAAATCCTTTCTTTCATGGATCACACTTTTGGTATCTTATCTAAAAGGTCATAATCATACCCAAGGTCATCTAGGTTTTCCTATTATTATGTTTTCATCAATTATTTACTGTGATTGTAATAGTTTTTATTATGTAACATTTTGTCTTCCTGTTATTTGGTGTGTGATGGTTCATAATAGTTTTATTTTTATTGGACCTTTAATAATACAGAATAAACTTAGAGCTGCATTGTGTGCTATTTGCTTTTTAATTCTACTTATTTGACAGTAATATTGCAATCATTTTTTAAAAATGAATCTGTTTATAAGGAAAACACATAAAACAAAGAGAATGATGTAGCATTTTTTATGATTATTACTTTTTTCTCCTTATATTGATCTGTCTTTGAACATAGGGGCTTCATCTATTAACATTTTTTTTCAGCATTATTGTGATTTGATTTAATTAAAAGTTGTATATAATTAGGTTGTATGATGTGATTTTTTAAAAGTTGTACAATATGATGATTTAATATACCTATTTATTGTGAAATTATTACTATAATCAAGTTAATTAGCAAACCCATTAGCTCACATAGTTACTTTGTGGGTAGATGTGTGTCATGGTGAAAATACTGAAGATCTACTCTCTTAGCAAATTTCAACTAAATGCAGTATTATTAATTATAATCACCTTGCTGTGCATCAAATTTCCAGAACTTATTCACCCTGTGACTGAAAGTTTGTACCATTGACCAACATCTCATTTCTGTCAGACCCCAGCCCTGGCAATGGCTGGTTCTGAGTCTGGATTTTTTTAGATTCTGTGTATAGGTGAGATCATATAGTATGTGTCTTCTGTGTCTTGTCTTATTTCACTTAGCATAATGTCTTCTAGGTTCATCTGCATGCATGCATGTGTGTTAAGTCGCTTCAGTCATGTCTGACTCTTTGCAACCGTATGGACTATAGCCTGCCAGGCTCGCTGTCCATGGGATTCTCCAGGCAAGAATACTGGAGTGGGTTGCCATGCCCTCCTCCAGCTAGGTTCATCTATGTTGTTGCAAACAGCAGGATTGCCTTGTTTTTTTTAATGACTGAATAATATTCCACTGTATATGTACATACCCTTTTTTCTTTATCCATTCATCTGTCAATAGACATGTTGTTTCCATACCTTGGCAATTGTGAATAGTGCTGTTGTGAACATGGAAATGCAGGTATCTCTTCGAGATCCTGATCCCATTTCCTTTCGATATGTATCCAGAAGTGGGATTGTTAGTTCATACAGCTTATTGTTAGTTCATTCTATTTTGAACTTTTTAGGAACCTCCTTTTTTTTTTCTTAAGGGCTGTGCCAATTTACATTTCCACCAGCACTATAATACACTGTTTGATGTATTTTGAGTTAATTTTTGTGTTTGGTATAAGGATCTGATTTCATTCTTTTGCATGTGGGCATCCAGCTTTCTTAGCATCGTTTTCTGAAGAGATTATCCTTTCCCTATTGAGTATTCTTAGTGCCTTTGTCAAAGATTAGTTGACCATATATTTATTTCTCAGCTCCTAATTCTGTTCCATTGGTGTGTGTCTTTTTATGCCAGTACCATAAAATAGTTTGAAATCAGGAAATGATGCCTCCAGCTTTGCTTTTCTGTCTCAAGATTGCTTTAGAGGTTTTCCTAAATCTACCCCTAAATATTTGATTAAAGAATAAAGCCTGAACCACTTTCAAAAATGTAATGCAATGATCACACCTAAGAAACTTATTAATAATTCCACAAATCACCTAACATACTGTGTATATTCAAATTGCCATAATTGTTCCTCAAATGTGCTTTGTAGCTTTATTTCTTTTTTAATCTAAGAGTCAATCAAAATTCCTGTTTTGCCCTTGGCTATGCCTGTTTGAACTTTTAATCTAGCATCCTCTCTCATCTTCTCCCTCTTTTTTCTCTCATCACATTGACTTTTTTGGGGGGGGTGGGTAGGATTGAACAATTTTAGAAAATAAAAATATGCTCAGGATGCTCAGTTAATTTGAAAGTCAGAAAAGCAATGAATCATCTTTTATTATCATATGCCCTATGCTTATACGAAAACATGATTTGTTGTTTGTCTGAAATTCAAATATAAGTGAGTGTCCTGTATTTTATCTGGCAACTCTACTTTTTGGAAAGTTGAGGCCTGTTGTATAACTGAACAGTTCCGTTTCTAGATTTGTTCTGTTTTCTTCTGATTTGAATCAGTTAAACAGTTTTTGAAAATTTTTTTTCATAGGTGATGGTATATCTTCTTATTCGATCACCTTAGAAGGCCTGGTGGGCTGCAGTCCATGGGGTTGCTAAGAGTCGGACAGGACTGAGCGACTTCACTTTCACTTTTCACTTTCACACATTGGAGAAGGAAATGGCAACCCACTCCCCCGGGGACGGGGGAGCCTGGTGGGCTGCCATCTTTGGGGTCTCACAGAGTCAGACACGATTGAAGTGACTTAGCAGCAGCAGCAGCAGAAGGCACATATTTAGCAGTTCCATTAGTGAAGCTGTCTGATTACTGGATGAAGAGAGTGAGTAGTAAATCTCTCTAGTTAAAAGCATCTTCTTCCTTTGGAATTAGTAATTAGTAGAGTAATGTTCTGAGACCAGTCGAATTTCCTGTTCCCAATAACCTCTGCAATGAGTTTTAACATTCATTAGTGATCATTTCCTGAATCAATATTACACTGTGGGTTGCAAAATGAGTTTGTAATTTTCTCTTTCCTCTACATTTATTATTATTAACTGGCATTCATCTACAAAGAAGACCTTTCTTTTATGCTCTCTTACAGTCTCACTGTATACTAATGGAATTAAGAAATTCAATTTGTTATAATCTATTACTTCCATTATTCTTTTTAGTCTCAGATTACTCCAGTTTTGGCCAATAGAAGTCTCCTTGAAGTCTGCTCTTTTGTCCCTTGTATATGATTTCATTTTGTCTTTGAATGATTCCTTGCTTTTATCATCAAAGCGATTTTCCAGGCCTATTTTTTAACTCATTTTGCTTAAGAACAGGAATAACCCTTTCCTCCTCCCAAGGCCTGTGACAGCGCTCAGTTGACTGCTGTCCTTCTCAGAGGCCATTGCCTCTGCTGTGCTTTGTAATAATGGAGTTGGACCTTGTCAGCATGTTTCCTTTGCCAGCTGGCACGATGGCAGGCTTCGTCAGCAGAGGGCACTGGAAGGACACCGCAGGAACAGGCTGCTCGCGCTTGTGTAGGTCCTCTCTTTTTGCTTCTAAAGAAAGGTTGCCGTAATGTGCTTGCAGAACATTCAGTGCAGCTCACTCTCCAGCTGGTTTAGCTGTCATGCTGGCAGGCAGTTCCTACTCAGTCTCCTGCTCAGTCGTGGCCCATAGTTTCCTGAGCAGACCTAGGCACTCCAGTGGGAAGTGCCCTGTTTGACAACTTCAGCCCACCAGCTATGGACCAGGTCTGGCCCAGGGTAACACCACAAACTGCTCCGTTATCCCCTGGGCTACAGCTACATTCTCTTTAATGAAGTCTGAATCTCAGCCTTGGGGAGAGGGCCCCTCTTTCCAAATTGTTCCTGAGTACTCTCAATCCTAGGGTGGACTTCCCAGGTGGTGCAGTGGTAAACAAGTCTGCTTGCCAATGCAGGAGACATAGGAGACATGAGTTCAATCCCTGGGTTGGGAAGATCCCCTGAAGGAGGAAATGGCAACCCACTCCAGTATTCTTTTTTTAATTTTTATTTTAATTAAAAATTTTTTTAATTAGAAGATAATTACTTTACAATATTGTAATATTTTTTGCCATACATCAACATGAATCAGCATTAGGTATACATATATGCCTTCCTTCTTGAACTCCCCTTCCACCTCCCTCCCCATCCTACCTCTCTATGTTGCCACAGAGCACTGGCTTTTTGTTCACTGCATCATACATTGTTCCACTGGCTGTTTATTTTGTATATGATAATGTATATGTTTCAGTGCTATTTTCCCAAATCATGCCACCTTCTCCTTCCCCTCTGGTGCCCCAAATGTCTGTGTCTCCTTTGCTGCCCTGCAAGTAGGATTGTCAGTACTATCTGTCTAGATTCCATATATATGCATTAATATATGATATTTGTCTTTCTCTTTCTGACTTACTTCATTCTGTATAATATAACAGTTCATTTACTTCATTAGAACTGACTCAAATGTGTTCCTTTTTATAGCGACAGTATATTCTTCCTGGAAAATTCCATCTACTGAGGAGCCTACCAGGCTACAGTCTATGGGGTTGCAAAGAGTCAGATATAACTGAGCAAGCAGGTAATCCTATGGTATTGTTAAGGTGATTTTTTTTTTTAATGTCCTCTGGTTCATCCCCAGCTTCTTGTTAATAAGTCTTTATATTAAATTTTCCCTTTTTAAATAACCGATGTGTTCCTTGTCTTCTCACTGAATCTTAACCGATACAGTGCAGAGGATGGTCTTTAATGGTACCACCATTCAAAACTGCAGTTTCAGGATTAACTTGGTCATGTCCTTGGATTTGAGTATAGTGCTAAATCACTTAACCAATGGGAAATGGGTTCTTGTCTTCTTTGGTACACCGTAACAATTAATAAAGATATTACCTACAGTTTATTGTGATGAACTGAATATTAAAGCAAGTATATTGGGAGTCCAATATACTTGACTAATGGTGACAACAAGGATGGTGGTGTCTTGGTCTGTTTGGGCTACTATGGACTGGTGCCTTACAAATACCAACAGTTATGGAAGCTGGAAAGTGCAGGATCAAAGCATCAGTAGATATGGTGTAGCTTGCTTTTTGGTTCACTCTACCTATTTATTTCAGTCAAGAAGCAACAGTTAGAATCAGACATGGAACAACAGAATGGTTCCAAATTGGGAAAAGAGTACGTCAAGGCTGTATATTGTCAAGCTGCTTATTTAACTTCTATGCAGAATACGTTATGCAAAGCACAAGATGGAATCAAGATTGCCAGGAGAAATATCAATAACCTCAGATATGCAGATAACACCACCCTTATGGCAGAAAGCAAAGAGGAGCTAAAGAGCCTCTTGATGAAGGTGAAAAAAACAGAATGAAAAAAACTGGCTTAAAACTCAACATTCAAAAAATGAAGATCATCACATCTGGTCCCATCACTTCATGGCAAATAGATGGGGAAACAATGGAAACAGTGACAGACTTTATCTTCTTATGCTCCAACATAACTGCAGATGGTGATGGCAGCCATGAAATTAAAAGACGCTTGCTCCTTGGAAGAAAAGCTATGACAAAACTAGACAGCATATTAGAAAGCAGAGACATTACTTTGCCAACAAAGGTCCATCTAGTCAAAGCTGTGGTTTTCCCAGTAGTCATGTATGGATGTGAGAGTTGGACCATAAAGAAGGCTGAGTGCCGAAGAATTGATGCTTTTGAACTGTGGTGTTGGAGAAGACTCTTGAGAGTCCCTTGGACAGCAAGGATATCAAACCAGTTAATCCTGAAGGAAATCAGTCCTGAATATTCACTGGAAGGAGCTGAAGCTCCAATACTTTGGCCACCTGATACAAAGAGCTGACTCACTAGAAAAGACCGTGATCCTGGGAAAGACTGAAGATAGGAGGAGAAGAGGGTGACAGAGGATGAGATGGTTGGATGGCATCACTGACTCAATGGACATGAACTTGAGCAAGCTCCAGGAGATGGTGATGGACAGGGAAGCCTGGCACCTGCGGTCCATGGGGAGAGAAAGAGTTGGCCATAACTGAGCAACTGAACAACAACAAATATATTTATTTGCTGATACCACAGTGTTTTTATTAGGGAGGCTTTATGGTCTTGTTAGGGCTAGTTCTCACTTACTGCTTTTATTTTTCAGGATTTTCCTTCATATTGTTGTATGTTTACTTTTCCATATGGATTATAGAATTAGCTTGCATAGCTTCAGGGAAAAAATGATTTATTTTATTTGGAATCACATTGCATTTATATATTATGAAGGGAGTATTGATATGTTAATGATGGATTTTCCTGTGTGAGAATAAACAGAGCCTTTCCATTTGTTTCAGGCCTCTTTTTTTTTTTTGGTTTACAGGAGTGTTTCACAGTTTTCCAAAATAGTTCTAGCACATTTTATGTTAAGTGTTTTATCTTTATTTGTTTCTATGTTAATAACATTATATATTTTAAATGATCACTCAGTGTTTTTGTAAATATGCTTTCAGCTAAATTTTATATCATGCTTCCTTACAGAACTTGTTAGTTGTTATTTTTAGTACTTATTCCCTGTTTTCTAAGTGTAGTATTAGTTTACATAAAAACATAAATTATTTTTCACTTCTTATGCCTCTAAATGCTTATAATTGCTAGCTTTATCTCCAAAGCTATGTTATATAATAGCAGAGAGAAAGGAGAAGCTTACTTGGTCCTTGTTCTCAATGGAAATACCTGTAATGCTTCTCCATTAATAATGATGCTAGTATTCGGATGGAGATCTAATCATATGACAGCTTTCTGTCTAGATTTAATGATATGGTCCATTATAGGAATGAATTTACTAATACTGAAGCATCATTGTCTGGAAATAAATCCCCCTGATTATGATGCATTCTTTAAATTTGATTTTAGATTCTGTTTGCTGGCATTTTATTTAGGATTTTCCCATTGCCAGTCACAAGTGAGACTGATTTATAGTTGTGTGTGTGTGTGTGTGTGTTTGCAATCATTACCAGGTTTGTGTCAAAGTAATACTTGTTTTATAACGGTCATGTGAGAGTTTTCCTTTTCTGCCTCAATTTAAATGGTATTGAGATTATCTAGTTTTTGAAGTTTTGATAAAATTCCACTGTAAAATCATTTGGGCCTAGTTTTTATAGATAGTTCTTTGATAACTTTTTCTTTTTCCACTATAGAAAATTTCCATTTGTGTTTTCTATGATTAGCAAAGTCAATTTTGGTAAATTGTATTTTCCTAGGAAATAATCCAATTCACCTAGATTTTCTGTTTGACTTGTACAAAGTGAGTCACTTTTGATTTTTAAAATTTTGTCATGTCCTTGATTATCTCCTTGTTTTTATTTCTTATTTGTGTTTTCTCCCTTTCTTCCTTTATTGGGTCAGCTAGGGGTTTATCTGTTGTGCTGATTTGTTTTTTTTAACAAAGAATCAGCATTTTGATTGATTAGTTTCTATTGCTTTTCTGTTCTCTACCTCATTACTTTTACTTTTAACTTTACTATTTCCTTCCTTATGCTTTATTTTCCTTTGTTGTTCTTTTCTAATTTTTAAGATGCGAACTCAATGTATTTATATATTTATTTTCATTCTTTTATTTTGTTGTTGCTGCAAGAATTTAATGCTATGGATTTTCTTTGATCACCAGTTTAACTGTACTCTTGACTTTACATTTCATTACAACACTTTTAAAGAAATTCTGCAATTTAAAATTTTCCACTTTATCCCAAGAGTTGTTTAATAAAGAATTAAAAATTTTCCAATGGGGTTTCTAGTTTTAGGAAGAGCAGAGAAGCAAAGCATGAAATAAAGGCACGTGCTCCACTTCAGGTTTCCAGAACTTTTAGTTTTGAATGAAGTTGAAAATTTTGAGTATTAGCTGAAACTGCATTAGGTTTTTTCCAATAAAAAAAGGACTATTTGTTCAATATCTACAGATGATCAGAATAGCTATGGGAACTATCAAGTTGTCATCCAAGGGCAAGAAACCAATATTGAGAGAATTGATGGAGAATGATAAGAAACAGTAAAATTGATTTGTTGTTGCATCTAGGCACTCATTAGCTTTTCTTTTTTTAAAAAAGATTTATTTATTTTTTTTGGCTGCTGGGTCTTTGTTGTTGCACGCGGGCCATCTCTAGTTGTGGGGAGTGGGGGCTATTCTTGGTTGCAGCGCAGGAGCTGCTTCTTGTGGCGTCTTCTCTTGTTGTGGAGCACAGGCTCTAGGCATGTGGGCTCAGTGGTTGTGGTGCTTGGGCTGCATGTGGGATCTTCCTGGATCAGGAATTGAACCCATGTCCCCTGCATTGGCAGGAGGATTCTTAACCATTAAGCCACCAGGGAAGCCCTTATTAACTTTTTATTAGCTTTGTGAAAATTAGAAAAAGGTTGCTTTCATAGAGTGGAAGTGATCCACGGAGCCCTGCATGGTTGGAGCATTCCTGATTGAATATCAACCCCTGCTTGACTCTTCTTTCCTCAACGGGAACTTTAGCTCAGTCAGAGTCTGTATAACTGACCCAGAAGGTCTTAGATTGCTCTCTATTATGTCCAGCATATTAATGTAATTAAAATGATTACATTTATAATTGCTAGGCAACTGTAGGAAACCAAATAAGAAACACAATCAATATCACCAGACTCATTACATTCAAGATAAAAGATTTATTCACAACAGAAAAAATAATCACAACAAAATATATACTAATTTAAAAAACAAAAGATCATAGTGACATGAAATTTTATATTCTTTCTTAAAAGTGTGTAACAGTATTTTGTTTGCTTCTACATGAATTTCTATTCCTAAAAGGGTAGCAAACATTAAAATGCTGTGATGGTTTGCATTTTGTAAGTGGAAAGAACATAGACTAAACCCAGAAGCTTTTAGTTTATAAGGGTGTTACCATGAAGCCACACATTAAACTAATGATCAAAAACATGATCTGTTTCCAGATCTACACACATACACATTCACCAACTAAGCTGAGAAATATGCATTTCATATTGTCTCCCACCCTGCTTTAACGTATCCTTTTCTTTTTACTAAAAGCAAAGTAAGAAATTGTATTTTCTCCTTTCAATTGACCTCAGAAGAGGCACTATCTAATTCATGAGAAATGCGAATTTTCAGGTGTTTGTCTTCTTCACTCTTATGATCTAGGTCTAGCTTGTCTTCAAGGCTATGGAATTCTTGGCTGAGCTTGGAATTTTCCTGACTCTCAATCAGATTGGAATGCTTGTTGTTCTTATCCTTGGCCTTTGGCGTGAGTTCTTTGGAAAGCTCTCTACTGTTGGTTTCCTTGCTGTGGTCAGTCAGCTGACTCGTCTTCTTAGGTGCGTCATGCATCTCCTCACTCTCTATGTGTGATGTGAAGTCCTCCTCTGTGGCATCTGGACTCTGAATCACAGCACAAACAGGAGAATTCAGTGAACAGCTAGGGAGGGAAGCACTGTAATTCTCTAATGCCTTCTAACTTCCACACCAAAGTATTCTATAAAAATGTCTAAATTTGGCTGAAGCAAAAATAGAAAAGAAAAGAAAATATAGCATGCTACCTTTTAAAAAACCAAGTTCTTTCATTATGTCATCTCCTTTAGTTTAATAAGTACGTGAATTATGTATATGAGGAAATCTATGAGGTAGGTCTCATTATCTGTTTTACATAAAGAGAAAATGGATTGAAAGTTAAAAGTGGTCAACAGTAAATGGCAAGGCTATGTGCCATATCTAGATCCTTTGACTATAAAGTCAGTGTGATTTGCAACTCTCCAGTTCTTATGTGTTTAACTTCAAGATATGACCACTATATTGTGAAAATAATTACTCTTTTCCAAAGTCTTTTTAAATTAAAAAAAGTGAATACAATAAGTGCTTTATAAGCAGGATTTGGAAAAATTGCATTGTGATTGAGAGACAAAATTAAGGAGAAATTATATGGACTTGAATGCAAAAACCAAGTGGGAAAGGTTTTGTATTCAGTGATCATAAAGTAATAATAGTTGCTGAATGAACACGTAAGTGAGCATGCAGACTCTAGTTTCCTAGAATTGGGCTCTAATTATAACCATCTGATGTGTCTATTCAAGATTTACCTGAACGTTAGATCGGCGGAACTTCTTAGATCTTGACTTCAGTCCGTAAGCCACACTATCACCTCGGCCATCATTTGTGCTTTCCGTAGGGATAAATGGAGTGAAAACTGCGATTGTTGGAATGTCAGTGGGAAAATCAGCTTCATCAGATTCATCAGAATGGTGAGACTCATCGGAATGGTCAGGGTCGTCAGTGGTATCAGCGTCGTCGGAGTCATTAGAGTTGACGTCCTGGCTGTTATCATCATCGTCGTCATCTAGATCGTCTGTTTGCTCAGGGCTTTCATTGGACTTACTTGGGAGGGTCTAGAAATCAAGATGGCCAGAAAAATGGGTGTCAGGGTTTTTACTGTCCCTTAGGCTTCAACAGTGCATTAGTATTTTACTATCTTTATTTAGTTTTAGAATCTTTGTATTCACAACAAAGCACTTAATGGCTTTTAAATGCTAAAATGAGCTTATTCCAATTTCCCCTTTAACACAAGGGTAAATGGAATCCTATTCTAAGGCATTTTTCTTGGTTTCTCATAAAAACGATTTTCATAGATATTTTCAAGCCAAACGTATGAGTTATAATATTTGTATCAATGACACTGTTTTTCCTTGTTCATATTAAACACTAATTTACCAAATTTCAATGATCCAATAAATACAGATACATAATTGTGAAATTACCTTTTCTATTTGAAATGAAAATTCTCAGGGGATCAGAGAATCCATGTATTAATGCACACCCCCAAAACTAAAATCACCTGCCTTTTAGCCTGGATAATCAAAAGGTGACTCTCTTATCCATGTGTAGAAACTATAGCTCAGTTAATGTCTATTACACTTCTGATTTGCAAATATCCTGGGTCATTTATCTAACTTCTCTTATAGATTCTCAGCATCTTCAAATAGAATCTTAAGGAAAGCAAATTTAACTTATGCCAATTAATAGTCCCAATAAAAAGTAGTTCCTGGAGGGTTTGCTAGTGGAATTTTGCCAGAATTTGAACCTGGGCAATGTCATTAGGAGAAAGAGTGCCTTCCTGAGTCTAAGGCACAACAGACATCAGAATCAAAGCAAAAACTCACATTTTGTTTGTTGTCATCAGTTTCCTCAGAGGACACAGAATTCTGAAGAAGAAAAGACACAAATCAGTGCACATCATACAACTTAACTTTTTTATTCAAAAGTTAGCTGTTTCCATCCAAAGCAGGTCTTATTTTTCTAGCCTCATTGTGGAAGGATTAAGCCGGAAGACAACCTGACAGATTAATTGGTGTCCTAAGCTCACTTTTACAAACAGGCAGGAAAGTGAAGTGAAGTAGCTCAGTTCTGCCTGACTCTTAGCCTACCAGGCTCCTCAGTCCATGGAAATTTTCCAGGCAAGAGTACTAGAGGGGGTTGCCATTTCCTTCTCCAGGATATCTTCCCAACCCAGGGACTGAACCCGGGTCTCCCAAGTTGCAGGCAGATGCTTTACCAACTGAGCTATCAGGGAAGCCCAACAGGTAGGGAAGATCCATTTAACCAGCCCAAATGGCCTGCTTGGTGGCTATTTTTTGGAGTGGTTGTTCTTTAATTGTGAGAATTTTAATATTTAGAATTAATTAAAATGAAAAATACCTGTGGTGCTAGGAAAGTCTGCTTCTGAGATGGGTCAGGCTTTAGCCATGTGGCTACAGCATCTGGGTATTTGTTGTTAAGCTACAAAAGAGAGTTGCATATTTGTCATTCTTCTTATTTTTTAAAGAAACAGGGGTCTCTAAGTGATAAGCTGAAATAACAACTGTTCTTCCCCAATCTTGACAAATAAGCATAATATGCATTATTTAGTCAATTAGAACCTTAGTGATACCTTTCATAATTTATTCTTTCTGATAGATTCATTTAACAGACTTTTACATAGCACTTACTGTAAGTCAGGCACACTTTCAAAGTGACTTATAAATACTAATTCATTTAATCCTGAGATGAGTATCATCATCATTATTATTATTCCTTCGGCCTCTGTCCACAGAATTCTCCAGGTAAGAATATTGGAGTAGATAGCCATTCCTTTCTCCAGGGGATCTTCCTGACTGATCCAGGGATCAAGCCTGGGTCTCCTGCACTGCAGGCAGATTCTTTAGCATCTGAGCCATCAGATGGGAAGCCCACAATAAAGTTAAGTGATAGTAAGTAGCAGAGCCAGGGTTTAAATCCAATGGCTCCTCACACTGATGATACACTGCCTTCCTGTTCTATGTCTGATAGCTGAAATTCCTCAGATGAAACACAACTAAAGCAGAGGTGCCCTTAATTAGCACTGGTCTTCCTTTTTTCCTTCCTCTATGGAAGAAGAAACTCTCAGGCTGTGCTGTCGTGAATGGTATCCTCTAGCCATGAAACACATGGCTATTTAAGTTAATAAAGAAAACTATCTTCTCTGGCACTAGCTACACTGTGAGTGTCCAACAGCCACATGTGTTTATGGCTACCTGTGGACAGTGCAGAAATATAATATCAACACCATTGCATACAAGTTCTCTTGTTGTAAGCTGCCAAAGACATGAATGGAATGGTCTTTCACTCGGCCAAATTATTTATCTGGGAAATGGCAATAAGATGCTGGTGCAGAGGAGTGGAAATTGCTCTGAATAAGTGTCATCTGGTGGGCTGCATGGCCCAGGGCAATCACTTCACATCTCTGTCACTGAGAAGAGTTACCCTAGGGGTTCCAAGAATTCTTTCACAGGCAAGGAGGGGAAGAAAGGAAGGAAACTAGTTAGTAGCACGTTGAGTTTCCCCATGTCTGGCTCTAACCACAGCAGTTTCATATTGGACTTCTATGAAGGTTTTTGCTGAAAGAAGGGTTTTCTTTAACTAAAAAATGTGAAAACTATTGCTGTAGATGAGTTCAAAGGTTCCTATTTTTTTCTTTAAAATATATATTTATATAAATATATATATAATATTTACAGAAATGTTATAATTGATATATACTTAATATATTTTCTGATGATAGATGTAATCATTCTTTATCTGTATTTATAAGATAAATTTATAACTTTTAAAAAGTAATATGAAGAGCATACAGATAAGAAAAACAAACTAAAATTGCTCAGTAATCATATCACTCATAGATAACCAGTGTTTTCATCTTCAGGGGTGTCTCTTTATAGATTTTCCATACTTCCTACTAGCTCTACATTTCTAGGATTCTAGAAGATTCTGCTCTCCACTTATCTCTTAATTAACATTTAACCACTTACACTGCCATAGCTTCATGTGCCATATTTTATTCTATTAAAAAGGCACTAATTCTTGCCTTAAAGACTGTGACCTCTATTTTCTCTGGAAATGTTAATTTTCTGGCTTATTATTGGGATTCAATACTTGTGTTCTTAGATCAGTTGGAAAACAGACACACTTACACATGCCTATTTGCATATCCAAACACCCACTGCAGTACTTCTCCTAACATCTTCATTGAGCAATCTAACTGCAGTGACCTCAGACAGCTCTATATTGGCCTTTATTCTGTTTATCTGGAATTGAACCCTGTGTGCCTTTTTGTTCAAGCTCCTTGGGACAATACCCGTTTGTTGTTTGGCTGGCATGGTTTCACCTATTGTGGAGGGACAGGTACATCTATGGTGCTGGGTGGAATAATTATGAAGAGTTTGATTTGGTCTTATGTTTGGTTAGAAAAATCTAAAGTCGTCTGATAAGCACAATAGATACAAACAGCATAAATATGCTGTTTTTTTTTTTTTAAGATAATGGGTTTCTTAGCAAATATCTTCAGAGATACTGTGAATATTATGGGTATGCCAACTCTCCAATACGTGAAGTGAATTTTAAACTTAGCTTGCCATTAAGTAAAGTGAAAGATGGATTTTTTTACTTCTAGAACTAAGTTGAGTCATGGAAACAAAAGTCACACAACTTCACAGAACTCATTTTATAGAAATTATCGACCTAAAGCATCATTTTATTGTATTAAGAAATCTAGTTTAGTTTTAAGAGACTGTATTAATTAAAAGCAATTCTATGCTTGGTACTGCACTAGAACCATAGCAGGCACGCAATAAATACTTAACAGTTATTTTATTTGTGCAAATAAGTAAAATTGTCATATGTTTGTAGTACATCTTGCAGCAGTTGCATAAATAACTATATAATAAACCAAAAAGATGCTTACCTGCTTTTCCTCAGAGCTGCCAGAACTGGTCGGTTTAACCTTTGAAATAGAAAGGTGAAGAAAGATTACAGTGTGAATGTGTTTCTAACAGCATTGAAACACACAATTCATTTATTTTAAGGACATTAAAAAAAAAAAAAAAGATTCAGTTGAACTCACTGGAAGGGCGGAGGCAATGCCCAAGAGGCAGAAGCAAATCACTGCAATTCTCATGGTAATGATTTTTCCTGCAAAATATTTTGTAAGAAATATTTTATCTTTTCTAAGGTCAAAACAGTGATACTTTTTTTAGGCTACCACATTACAAAATCATCACAAATAAATATGTATTTTGTGTGGAAACACTCCACTAATTTCTTTTTAATATTATGATCTTTTGAGTTAATATTTGTACTGCCACATCTATTTTCCATCTCTCACTATTAGGCAAGGGAGAGAGGAATTTTACAAATCTATATTTATTCAACTTTAACATTTAGAGTTTCAGAGATTACACCATTACTACCTGATATCTCCAGCTATCTAAACCTAAAAACAGATCAGCAGTAATTGAATTAAAATAATAAAGCAAGAATGAGAATATTTACTTTTCAGAGAAGAAAAACATGAAGAGAGAAGATAAAAATAAGAAAGAGAAACTTGCTGTCTCCATTTTCCAACATGCATTTCAAATGTGATTTTAAATTATTTAAAAGGTATTACTTAGGTGAAATGTAGCTGTCTCTAAAGTTAGTAAGTCAAGGTATTCTAAAAGTTTGAAATGAAAAAGAAAACACTGAAGTCAACAGCTTTTCTATTTGTAAGTCTAAACAGTATCATATAGATATTTGGGTGAAATTTTAATAGCTAAATACAGAGGTGAAAATATTCAGAAAGGGTTTTTTTTTTTTTTTCCTTGAAAAAGCGATAAATCAAATCATTAAAAATTAGCATTAACATCAGGTTATATGAATACTAAAAAGCATTTTCCTTTTAAATGTCCCATGGTCATTTATCCATTTAAAATGATGTATATACAATCATCCCAAAAGGGCATAGAATTTTTCTTTTATTTCCTGACTGAAAAAAGTAGTCTCAGTTCTTTTGAGGACTCCATGGAAATATTTTCAAGTTTTATATTCGACTGTCTTTCAAAATAACCAGCTACCTTTCCTGCATCAGCCCTGGATCTGGCATGCATATTCAAAAGACAAGAACAACTCAAGTCTGATTAACAGCGTTTACCATTATACTCTTTTCCTTACAAATTGACCTTTCCAATGAAATGAGGCAGCGCACAGAGAGGACAGGAGTCTGTAGCAAACTGCAGGCTTACCTTGGTCTGCGGCGGCGAGAAGAGTCCAGTGCCCTGTGATGCTGATGCAGGGCTCAGTGCTGCCCTCCTGGCCTGCTCTCCCTGCTGCTGACAACCAGGATCTCCCAGAATTTAAAGGCTGCTCCAGATGCTCTCCACCTACACAGGGGGCGGAGAGATGTGTCATGGGGCGTTTTGCCACTACCCAGCCCACTTGCTCCCACACTTCCCCCTCTGGTTTTGTGGTCACAGAACGAACACATGCACACACACGCGCGCACACGCACACAAACACCCACTACCCTGCTAGTTAAAGTTAAAACATTACTTATGTACAATATCATTAACTGTCTTTTTTCGTTCATAGCACTGACTTCCAGCATCCTGGAAGGGCATCTAGAGGGCCCATGAAAACGTCTAGGGAGGGAAAAGGGTTTATTTCTGAGTTAGAAGAAAATATTATCTAAATTAGTCCTAGATAAAATTAAATAGAATAGTCTTGTTTCTTTTGGTTTAAATAACAGATTAATGTGATATATGCAACGGAATTATACTTATTTAAGAGGTACCAGGCTATTGTTCAGATACATACAAAGAGTTCAGATACCCTTCCTCCATTTTTACTTAAGCTTCATTTTGAGTTTCAAGCGTGCAGCAGCTTGTCATTTAGACAAATGGCATTAGAAACATTAAAATCCCCAGTCACGTTCATTAAATTGGATTCACAATGACTTTCAAGGACATGGATTTTTGTAACATGGTTTGAATTATTTGGAGCTGATGGATCTGATAACTGCTATATAAAATAAAAGAATGGTAATTTATTCTCAGTGTGGCAGAGGTAAAGCAGTTTATGACCGAGCAGGGTTACTGCTTGAAAGTGCTGTTTCAGGAGCCAGCACGTGGCTTTGAATTCTACTCTGCACAAATTAGGTGTGTGACCTTGGGCAAATCATTTAGCCTATCTATACTTGTTTCTTCATCTGTCAAATGCAGAGTTCCTGGGGTTTTTGAGAGATTTAAGTGAATTAGAATGTGTAAAACTAAAAATACCTCCCACATATTTGCAAATACCCTGCATATTTTAACCATATTTAATTGTATGTTAACAATTATTAAGATTTTTAGGAGAAAAAGGTAGTCATGATTTGTATTAACTCTAAATGGAATGGTTTATTGTAATGAGATCGGATATAAGATTTTTATACTGTATGTCAACAGGATAATTTGCATGTCTCTGAAGGACTGGCTTAGATTTCTTAATTGTCATTTTCTAATTTTTCTCTCAGGATATATAAAATTGGTTACTGAATAAGAAAATAAAAATTCTATATAAAAAAAAAACTTTACTGGGCATTTAAAAGGTGTTTGAAAGAAAATTATGGATGAAGGTTGAATATTGGAACAGAAGTTAGGGGTAGCAGAGCTCTGAGTTCATTTTAAACATTTAATATTGTTTCAAGATTACTTAACTTCTTCATCTACCTTTCTCAGCTGTGAAATGGAGATTGCACTATTCATTTATCTCGCACTTCCATTGTAAGAATCATGTAAAACGTGAGAGTAAAGATAAATGGTCCTATTTATTATAATGGCCTATTTATTATAAATGGCCCTATGTAAGATGTCAGCTCCTATTTACCAAAATTGCTTTTTAGAAAACTTTTCTTTGGCAGCACCGGGTGCTAGGTGCATGTGGGATCTCTTAGTTGTGGCATGTGGGATCTAGTTCTCTGATTAGGGATCAAACCCGGGCCCCCTGCATTGGGAGTGTGGAGTCTTAGATGCCGGGGCACCAGAGAAGTTCCCCCAATTTTGCTTTTAATATAAATATTAATTAAATAATGTTTTGACTATTTAATCAAAAATAATTTTTTAAAAAATCAAAATTTAATTGATTAAATCCATAGGTTTGTAGGTATTTGGTGGCGGGCTGAGGGTGGGGAGCAGGTGGAATATGTCTCTTTTAAATTGGATGCATTTCAAATAAATTGATGTTTTTTATTTGTGGGTTCTAAACACACATTTTAACAACTCAATTGGCAGCTATCTCTATAAAATATAAAACACATAGGTCATAAAGTTGCAAAAACAGATTTCTTATTTCTGCTCTTAAAAACTGTTGTTTCCCTTTAAACACATTACCCGCATAACTGTCACATTGTCAATGTAGTGGAGGGAAGCGCACACATTCTAAAAAAAAAAACCCAAGATTTCCACAGGATTCACTATGGTTTACTCTGTGCCCACGGGAATGATTTAATAGGAAGTTAGAAAGTTATAGGAATAGATTCTGCTGGAGCCCAGCCATCTTGAGATGAACCATATGACCCATACGGCTCTTCCGGTCATACCTCCAAATTACCACACGGTGGCAGCGTTTCTGAGAAGGACTTCACAGCCTGGCTGCATCAGGGATTTCCGGCAGGATGGAACGTTCATGCATTTAATGACTGAGCCATAAAACAACCGTGAGGCCCTCCATTTCTTGGAATGTCAGGTGAGGATATATTTCCCAACAATGACCCGCTACACATTAACAGGGGACACAGAGGACATGAGAAGAAAAACATTCTTTTCTGCTGTGTTGTCTTCCGCGACCCCAGGTGTAAGCTATGGACTCCTTCCCTGTTTAACACACTCGCTCAAGAGGTTACTGATCGCAAGGTTCACTCTAAAGGCTTGTGAATTCATGGTTAAAGAACACGTCTGGCATGTTCAGAGATGAGAGGATAAAATGGTTTATGGTAGAGACGGTTCTGTAAAGTATGAGATGTATAGTGCGTCATTCTAATTGTTTTGAATAATTTTACTTATTTATTTTTGGCCGAGGTGGGTCTTTGTTGCTGCTGGGCTTTTCTCTAGTTGTAATGTCTGCGCTTCACGTTGCAGTGGCGTCTCGTTGCGGAGCACGGGCTCTCGAGTTCTCAGGCTTCGGTATTTGCAGTTCCCCCCGCTCTAGAGCATAGGCTCAATAGCTGTGGCTCACAGGATTAGTTGCACCTGCAGGTCTCTTAGATTGGCAGGCGGGTTCTTGACACTAAGACACTGAGGAATCCCCATTCTGATTTTTGAAGAGACTCCTGCTTCCAGCTTTTCATAGTCAAACATGCTGTTGACACTTTTTTTTTTTCTGAGTAAGGTTTTCCAGCTGTCGGAATTAGCATGTTGAATGACTTGAATCAGAGAGGCTTGATCTGTAGCATTTCCACACTATTTCCATTCTTGAATCAGTTTAATCCTTGGTTAATATAACCAAAAGGTCAACATGATCAAATTCCTTGTAAAATTTGTATCCAGAAAGGGAATAAGTTTAGTGTTAAACTGAAATGGAGAGTGAGTTGTGATCATAAAATATAAACACTGTAAGAGGATGTATGGAGGCATAAAGAACATTATGTTTTCTTCCCACAAATTACATGAAAATTTTCATATAATAAGAAAATTTGTGTCCAGTTGTATCCAGTTTGGGTGGACTTTATTATATTGACTTCTAGTTTATTTGGATATTTGTAATTATATTTTACTAAGTATAATCAACAATTTTGACTTTTTCAGCTCTGTAAATATTTTTTCCCTTGAGTAAAGGTTCAGATAAAAAGCTGATCTTGTGCCATTGCTATCTGTCATTGAGAAGTTGGGAATTATATTTCATTGGAAGCCTACTATTCAATTATTTATTCATATGTAGTCTAGGGAAGAAGGGAATTATTTATTGGAGGGAAGCAAGGGTTGATGATAAGGGTTTTTTTTGTTTGTTTTTAATTGAAGGATAATTGCTTTACGATATTTTGTTGGCTTCTGCCATACAACATGAATGAGCCATAAGTATACATATATCCCCTCCCTCTTGAGCCCTCCCCCTCCCCCATCCTACCCCTCCAGATTGTCACAGAGCACCTAGTAGAACTCCCTGTGTTATACAGTGACTTCCCATTAACTACCTGCTTTACATATGGCCATGTGTGTGTTTCAATGCTGCCCTCTCAATTTGTCCCACTCTCTTCTTCCACCACCGTGTCCATAAGTCTGTTATCTATGTCTGGATCTTTCCTATCCTGCAGATAGGTTCATCAGTACTATTTTTCTAGATTCCATATGTATACATTAATATATGATATTTGTTTTTCTCTTTCTGACTTACTTTGCTCTGTATGACAGGCAATAGGTTCATCCACCTCACTATACCTGACTCAAAAGGGAACTCTGGCATTGTTGGTGGGAAGGTAAATTGATACAGCCACTGTGGAGAGCAGTATGGATAATACTTTAAAAACTAGGAATAAAGCTACCTTATGACCCAGCAATCCCATTACTGGACATATACCCTGAGAAAACTATAATTGAAAAAGACACATGTCCTCCAATGTTCATTGCAGCACTGTATACAACAGCCAAGACATGGAAGCAACCTAGTTGTCCATCAACAGATGAACGGATAAAGAAGTTGTGGTACATACATACAATGGAATATTACTCAGCCATAAAAGGAACTCGTTTGAAGTTATTTTTAAAAGTTCAGACATGAAATTAGAATATTTAAGAAATATATAAAAAAAAATCTCCCAAACTTTGTATCCTATTGCTCAATAAATTAGGCAACAAAATTCATCTCCTTAAAAAAGTCTATTGGTAAACATTAATGTCACAGAAAAAAGTTTCATTTTAGACCCATAGAATTGTTATAGAGTAAATAAATATTCAATAAAGTGTTAATGAGTAAGCACTCAACTCTCCATCCACAGCAACTAATTCTGAGCATATAGTTCTTGCTTATCAATACAATGTGTGGGTGCTATGGTTGAGTCCATATGGGTCTTATTCATGTTTGCATCTGTATTTTCCTGCTGCTGCTGCTGCTGCTAAGTTGCTTCAGTCATGTCCAACTCTGTGCGACCCCAGAGATGGCAGCCCACCAGGCTCCCCCGCCCTGGGATTCCCCAGGCAAGAACGCTGGCGTGGCTTGCCATTTCCTTCTCCAGTGCATGAAAGGGAAAAGTGAAAGTGACTGTGGCTCAGACCATGAACTCCTTATTGCCAAATTCAGACTGAAATTGAAGAAAGTACGGGAAACCACTAGACCATTCAGGTATGACCTAAATCAGATCCCTTATGATTATACAATGGAAGTGAGAAATAGATTTAAGGGTCTAGATCTGATAGATTGAGTGCCTGATGAACTATGGAATGAGGTTCATGACATTGTACAGGAGACAGGGATCAAGACCATCCCCATGGAAAAGAAATGCAAAAAAGCAAAATGGTTGTCTGGGGAGGCCTTACAAATAGCTGTGAAAAGAAGAGAAGCAAAAAGCAAAGGAGAAAAGGAAAGATATAAACATCTGAATGCAGAGTTCCAAAGAATAGCAAGAAGAGATAAGAAGCCTTCTTCAGCGATCAATGCAAAAAAATAGAGGAAAACAACAGAATGGGAAAGACTAGAGATCTCTTCAAGAAAATCAGAGATACCAAAGGAACATTTTATGCAAAGATGGGCTCGATAAAGGACAGAAATGGTATGGACCTAACAGAAGCAGAAAATATTAAGAAGAGATGGCAAGAATACACAGAAGAATTGTACAAAAAAGATCTTCACGACCCAGATAATCACGATGGTGTGATCACTGACCTAGAGCCAGACATCCTGGAATGTGAAGTCAAGTGGGCCTTAGAAAGCATCACTACGAACAAAGCTGTGGAGGTGATAGAATTCCAGTTGAGCTCTTTCAAATCCTGAAAGATGATGCTGTGAAAGTGCTGCACTCAATATGCCAGCAAATTTGGAAAACTTAGCAGTGGCCACAGGACTGGAAAAGCTCAGTTTTCATTGCAATCCCAAAGAAAGGCAATGCCAAAGAATGCTCAAACTACCACACAATTGCACTCATCTCACACGCTAGTAAAGTAACGCTCAAAATTCTCCAAGCCAGGCTTCAGCAATATGTGAACCGTGAACTTCCTGATGTTCAAGCTGGTTTTAGAAAGGGCAGAGGAACCAGAGATCAAATTGCCAACATCTGCTGGATCATGGAAAAAGCAAGAGAGTTCCAGAAAAACATCTATTTCTGCTTTATTGACTATGCCAAAGCCTTTGAGTGTGTGGATCACAATAAACTGTGGAAAATTCTGAAAGAGATGGGAATACCAGACCACTTGATCTGCCTCTTGAGAAATTTGTATGCAGGTCAGGAAGCAACAGTTAGAACTGGACATGGAACGACAGACTGGTTCCAAATAGGAAAAGGAGTACGTCAAGGCTGTATATTGTCACCTTGCTTATTTAACTTATATGCAGAGAACATCATGAGAAACGCTGGACTGGAAGAAACACAAGCTGGAATCAAGATTGCTGGGAGAAATCTCAATAACCTCAGATATGCAGATGACAGCACCCTTATGGCAGAAAGTGAAGAGGAACTCAAAAGCCTCTTGATGAAAGTGAAAGCGAAGAGTGAAAAAGTTGGCTTAAAGCTCAACATTCAGAAAACGAAGATCATGGCATCCGGTCCTGTCACTTCATGGGAAATAGATGGGGAAACAGTGTCAGACTTTATTTTTCTGGGCTCCAAAATCACTGTAGATGGTGAGTGCAGCCATAAAATTAAAAGACGCTTACTCCTTGGAAGGAAAGTTATGACCAACCTAGATGGCATATTCAAAAGCAGAGACATTACTTTGCCAACAAAGGTTCGTCTAGTCAAGGCTATGGTTTTTCCTGTGGTCATGTATGGATGTGAGAGTTGGACTGTGAAGAAGGCTGAGCGCCGAAGAATTGATGCTTTTGAACTGTGGTGTTGGAGAAGACTCGAGAGTCCCTTGGACTGCAAGGAGATCCAACCAGTCCATTCTGAAGGAGATCAGCCCTGGGATTTCTTTGGAAGGAATGATGCTCAAGCTGAAACTCCAGTACTTTGGCCACCTCATGCGAAGAGTTGACTCATTGGAAAAGATTCTGATGCTGGGAGGGATTGGGGGCAAGAGGAGAAGGGGACGACAGAGGATGAGATGGCTGGATGGCATCACGGACTCAATGGACATGAGTCTGAGTGAACTCCGGGAGTTGGTGATGGGCAGGGAGGCCTGGCGTGCTGCGATTCATGGGGTCGCAAAGAGTCGGACACGACTGAGCGACTGATCTGAAGTCACTCAGTACTCAGTAAATGGGCAATGAATGAAGGAACACTACTTTAATAGTGCTTACACCTATGGGGGCTGCAACTAACACTTAATTTTACTATCGGCTCCAGAGAGCTGCACAACTGCTGGGTCCTCAGAACAACTTATATACACATTTAAAAATGCTATTGCAGACTTTGAAGAGCCAGCCCCCTCTTTCATTCTCTAAGTGGTTCTGGCCAAGCTCTTTAACTTGTGTGGGTCTCAGATTTCTTGATAAAGTTAATTGAGATGATTTTTAAAAGCTCTAATAGTTTGCAATTTTGTTTTTTTATAGGCCCATGAGTAATAAAATATTGCCAAAACAATAGAAAAAACAAACAGGTTTTAAAAACAGAGATGATGTCAAGCTTGTAAGAGAAGTTCAGGTTAAAAACCAGAAAAAGAAGATTTTTTAAAAATTTATTTTTAGTTGGAGTATAATTGCTTTACAGTGCTGTGTTGGTTTCTGCCATATAAAAGTGTGAATCAGCCATAAGTATACATATATTGCCTCCCTCTTGAGCCTTGCTCCTACCCTGCCCCTCATCCCACCCCTCTCGGTCGTCACAGAGCACTGGGCTGAGCTCCCTGTGTTACACAGCAAACCTCTCACTAGCTATTTGTTTTACCCACTGTAGGGTGTATATATCGACACGACTCTCTCTATTCATCCCACTCTGTCCTTCCTCTGCTGTGTCCACAAGCGTGTTCTCTATGTCTGCATCTCTATTCCTGCCCTGCAAATAGGTCCATCAGTAAAAGGGGAAGATTTAAACACAAAGAATCCCTAATGTGAAAAGTTGAAGAGTCTTAAGGGTATTTTTTAGTAAACTATCATGTGTTTTTCATATCTTTTAAATCATGGATAAAAATTTATATATAATTTTATAATAATATTAATACAAGTAAAACCTTTCTTTTTTTTAAAGAGTAGAGAAATACCTCCTAACATATGACTCTAATAAGTCAATCTTTGATGGTCTGAGAATTTTATATTCTTACCTCCCCCCAAATGAGTTTTCTAGAGACATTTTTCTCAATATGGGTTATGTGAATTTCTTTCAGATTCTTTTACACCAAGAATAGGAGATCAAGGACAAAGTAACTGAAAAGGTTGTCTTGTTTCTTTCCTGGAAGATGCCCTCTGTGGTTTTAGGAGGCAATTTCATTGCCAAACAGATCAGGAACATCAGGCTTCTGCATAATCTAGTGTTGTTTTTAGATTTTCCTTTCCCACACTCGTATCCTCTTAATTTTAAAGCATCTGTGGATAAGAATGGTTTAGAAACCTACTAATTTCACTTTATACATGATGAAATTATTCGAGAATCAAAGTTTGTGACCTATTCCTCTCCTCTTTTCACCCATTTCATGCTTAGCAAATTTCTGCTTGTTTTTTCTGTGAGAAATACTTCCCTGTAATTTATCTTCTCTATAGTAACAAAGAGTAATTCCAGAGTTTCTGCCTTTGTTCATTAAAAGGAGACCTATTCAAAATAATAAGAATTGGAATTATATAGGTTTTCATGGAACACCTATAATGTACTAGATTTGAAAGTATATATTATGTTTAATATGCTTAACAATCTATGGATTCAGTATTATGACCTTAATTTTTCAGTTAATTATAATAGAAGACATCTGCTGTGCAGTCACTTCTATATACATGATTATATTCACTCTTTACAAAAACTTTGAATGTAATATGTTTAGGGTAAGTAAAGGCCCAGAGGAGGGAGCGGTTAGTTCTACCATTCTGGGCAAGAAGGCTTCCTAGGGGACTCTGGAATATAATAGGGAGGAGGAATTGACGTTTCAGTTCAGTCAGTTCAGTCACTCAGTCATGTCCGACTTTGCGACCTCATGAATCGCAGCATGCCAGGCCTCCCTGTCCATAACCAACTCTCAGAGTCTGCCTAAATTCATGTCCATCAAGTCAGTGATGGCATCCAGCCATCTCATCCTCTGTCATCCCCTTCTCCTCTTGCCCCCAATCCTTCCCAGCATCAGGGTCTTTTCCAATGAGTCAACTCTTTGCATGAGGTGGCCAAAGTATTGGAGTTTCAGCTTCAGCATCAGTCCTTCCAATGAACACCCAGGACTGATCTCCTTTAGGATGGACTGGTTGGATTTCCTTGTAGTCCAAGGGACTCTCAAGAGTTTTCTCCAACGCCACAGTTCAAAATCATCAATTCTTTGGCGCTCAGCTTTCTTCGCAGCCCAACTCTCACATCCATACATGACCACTGGAAAAACCATAGCCTTGACTAGATGGACCTTTGTTGGCAAAGTAATGTCTCTGCTTTTGAATATGCTATCTAGGTTGGTCATAACTTTCCTTCCAAGGAGTAAGCGTCTTTTAATTTCATGGCTGCACTCACCATCTGCAGTGATTTTGGAGCCCCCCAAAATAAAGTCTGACACTATTTCCACTGTTTCCCCATCTATTTCCCATGAAGTGATGGGACCAGATGCCATGATTTTCGTTTTCTGAACATTGAGCTTTAAGCCAACATTTTCACTCTCCTCTTTCACTTTCATCAAGAGGCTTTTTAGTTCCTCTTCACTTTCTTCCATAACGGTGGTGTCATCTGCATATCTGAGGTTATTGATATTTCTCCCAGCAATCTTGATTCCAGCTTGTGCTTCATCCAGCCCAGCGTTTCTCATGATGTACTCTGCATATAAGTTAAATAAGCAGGGTGACAATATACAGCCTTGATGTACTCCTTTTCCTGTTTCGAACCAGTCTGTTGTTCCATGTCCAGTTCTAACTGTTGCTTCTTGACCTGCATATAGGTTTCTCAAGAGGCAGGTCAGGTGGTCTGGTATTCCCATCTCTTGAAGAATTTTCCACAGTTTATTGTGATCCACACAGTCAAAGGCCTTGGCATAGTCATTAAAGCAGAAATAGATGTTTTTCTGGAACTCTCTTGCTTTTTCCATGATCCAGCAGATGTTGGCAATTTGATCTCTGGTTCCTCTGCCTTTTCTAAAACCAGCTTGAACATCTGGAAATTCATGGTTTAAGTATTGCTGAAGCCTGGCTTGGAGAATTTTAAGCATTACTTTACTAGCGTGTGAGATGAGTGCAATTGTGCGGTAGTTTGAGCACTCTTTGGCATTGCCTTTCTTTGGGATTGGAATGAAAACTGACCTTTTCCAGTCCTGTGGCCACTGCTGAGTTTTCCAAATTTGCTGGCATATTGAGTGCAGTACTTTTACAGCATTATCTTTCAGGATTTGAAAGAGCTCCACTGGAATTCCATCACCTCCACTAGCTTTGTTCGTAGTGATGCTTTCTAAGGCCCACTTGACTTCACATTCCAGGATGTCTGGCTCTAGGTGAGTGATTACACCATCATGATTATCTGGGTCATGAGGATCTTTTTTGTACAGTTCTTCTGTGTATTCTTGCCACCTCTTAATATCTTCTGCTTTTGTTGGTCATACTATTTCTGTCCTTTATCAAGCCCATCTTTGCATAAAATGTTCCCTTGGTATCTCTTAATTTTCTTGAAGAGATCTCTAGTCTTTCCCATTCTATTGATTGACTCTGTTTCTTTGCATTGATCGCTGAGGAAGGCTTTGTTATCTCTCCTTGCTATTCTTTGGAACTCTGAATTCAGATGCTTACATCTTTCCTTTTCTCCTTTGCTTTTTGCTTCTCTTCTTTTCACAGCTATTTGTAAGGCCTCCCCAGACAACCATTTTGCTTTTTTGCATTTCTTTCCATGGGGATGGTCTTGATCCTTGTGTCCTGTACAATATCACGAACCTCTGTCCATAGTTCATCAGGAATCTTTTTATTTAAAAAAAACCATGGTTGATTTACAATGTTGTATTAATTTCTGTTGTACCACAAAGGGATTCAGTTATACATATATTTATGCATTCTTTTTTAAAAATTCTTTTTCATTGTGGCCTAATACAGGATATTGAATATTATTCCCTGTGCTGTACAGTATGACCTTGTTTATCCATTCTCTATATAATGGTTTTTATCTGCTAACTCCAAACTCCCAATCGCCCCTTCCTCCCTCCCCCTTGGCAACAACAAGCCTGTTCTCTGTGAGTCTGTTTCTGTTTCATAGGTAGGTTCATTTGTGTCATATTTTATATGCTACATATAAGTGATATGATATGGTATTCGTCTTTCTCTTTCTAATTTACTTAGTGTGATAATCTCTAAGTCCATTCATGTTGCTTCAAATGGCATTATTCATTTTTTAAGGCTGGGTAGTATTCCATTGTATATATGTACTACATCTTTATCCACTCATCTACAGATGGACATTTAGGCTGTTTCCATGTTTTGGCTATTGTGAATAGTGTTGCTGTGAACATAGGCATATATGTATCTTTTTGAATTGTAGTTTTGAGAGACTAACTTCTAAGATGTGAATCAAAATTAGAAGCGTTCAACTTTGACCAGTCTTTCTTGAAAAAAAAAACAAAAAACAAGCATACAGCAAAAGCTGTAAGTTACAATGATATTGATGAGAAATCCTTTAGAGGGTGAATAACATTTTCATTAATAGGTTCAAATCTAATAAAAATGTAAAGCTTTATTTTTCCACATATGCTATGCAGCTAACGTCATGGTATAGTCATGAGCCACACAGTGTGATAGAAGGTTAGTACGTCTCTGCTAATCACACTGTTGTGAATCAGCAGTTCAATGATTACTGATTGTGGGTTAATATCATTGCATGTGTGTGTGCTAAGTTGCTTCAGTTGTGTCTGACTCTTTTGACCCTATGGACTGAACTCCTCTGTCCATGGGATTCTCCAGGCAAGAATAATGGAGTGGGTTGCCATGCAACCCACTTCTCCAGGGGATCTTTCTGACCCAGGGATTAAACCCACGTCTCTTACGTCTCCTGTGTTGACAGGCGGGTTCTTTACCACCAGTGCCACCTGGGAATCCCATACTTAATACATATGATGACCTTAAATATTAGTTGTTTTGATTAGCTAAATTTTGAGTGAATCACTCATCATATTTTGACAGGGACCAAAAATCTAGACAAAGGCATATTTCATAGTTAGCCTTATGTCTTACTACATTTAGTACTTTTATACTCAACATTCAAAAAACTAAGATCATGGCATCCAGTCCCATCACTTCATGGCGAACAGATGGGGAAACATTGGAAACAGTGAGAGACTTTACTTTCTTGGGTTCCAAAATCTGCAGATGGTGACTGCAGCCATGAAATTAAAAGACGCTTGCTCCTCGGAAGAAAGGCTATGACAAATTTAGACAGCATATTAAAAAGCAGAGACATTACTTTACTGACAAAGTCCATATTGTCAAAGTGATGGTTTTTCTAATGGTTATGTATAGATGTGAGAGTTGGACCATAGAGAAAGCTGAGTGCTGAGGAATTGATGCTCTAGAACTGTGGTGTTGGAGAAGACTCTTGAGAGTCCCCTGGACAGCAAGGAAATCAAACCAGTCAATCCTAAAGGAAATCAGTCCTGAATATTCATTGGAAGGACTGATGCTGCAGCTGGAACTGCAATAAATTGGCCACCTGATGCAAAGAACTGACTAATTCTAAAAGACCCTAATGCTGGGAAAGATTGAAGGCAGGAGGAGAAAAGGGATGACAGAGAATGAGATGGTTGGACGGCATCACTGACTGAATGGACATAAGTTTGAGCAAGCTCTGGGAGTTGGTGATGGACAGGGAAGCCTGGTGTGCTGTGGTCCATGGGGTGTCAAAGAGCCAGATACAACTGAGTGACCGAATTGAACTGATACCTGAGGAGAGCATGACAACCCACTCCACTATTCTTGCCTGGAAAATCCTCATGGACAGAGGAACCTGAAAGGCTATACTGTTGCAGAATCCAACATGACTGAATGACTAAGCACTTATATACCTACCATAATAGTTGTGGTAAGTAACTGCTGGCTGTACACTGAAGATTCATAATTTTCAAGTAGTTGCTGGGAAGCAGCTGCCCAGCTGATACTATACTTCCCAGCCTTCCTTGCAGCTGAGTGTGGCTGAGTGACTAGCTGTTGCCAGTGAAATGTGAAACAAAGTTGTATGTTTCACATTTAAGCTGAAGTGCCTCAAAACTAAGTATGTCTCCTTCATAGTCTTCTTCACCATTTGGCTGAATGGAAAGAACTCTGAAGCATTTTTGGAGGGCAGAAATCCAAGGAGGAGATAGCTTGAACTGTCTGTTGACTAGAGACCCTGGTATTGGATACTCTATGAAGGAAAAACATGTTTCTGTTACCATATATCCCTGTTACCTGTTACAATAATAGGTGTAACAGATTAATACAACCCTGTACACATTAAATTCTCAGTCCATAGTTTTTGAATGTTAGCATCTGTGTGGCAGATCATTAAACACACAAGTTTGGATTTAAATTGTGGTATCATGACGCATATGTATATATTATACATATATATATATATGATTTCTATTTTATAATTTCTATTTACTTAAATTTCTATTCATTTTTGATTCCCCATTTCTAAAACACTGAATTAGTCCTTGTGAAATTCTCATCTATTAAAATTGGAGTTAATTACTTTATACATTAAGTACATCAATTCTAAAAGGAGATGATGTGTAGTATCAGTAGATATTTTAAGTGATTAGGTTAACAGGTTTCTCTTGATTGTCTATTTTTGTTTTTCCCACTTTTAACAGAAGAGGATTAGCCTTGGTACAGGTTTTAGTGAATAAAGTCCGATGTTGGAAACCAGGGAACCTGAGGTCTTTGTTGACTATACCGCAAGCTCTATTAAATATTCAGTTAGTTTGCCTGTGAAAAGAGAGAGGCTACAGTTATCTCCCAATAAATAATAAATTGATATTGGAACTTCTGACTATTTGCACAGTATCATTTGCTCTTACTTCTTAATTAGATGACTAATTAGTGTTGTTTGGGTACCTTTTGCTTTTGGGCCTTGTGTTCATCAAGGGGTGGGTGGGCAAGTAGGGATGAAAGTAAAATCAATTTACCTAGTTATATTTGAGGACTTGAAGTCATATCCTCTGAAGGTTTTGGATGACTTCTTTTCCCTGCTAGGAATGTATTTATAGATTAATTTTAGTTTCAGTTGCCTTTTACCAGATTAAATATTGTGTAAGTGGTAAATTCAAGGAAACTTGAAGAGTTTTAAAACATTTTACCATGGTTCCCACTATAGAGATGACCATAATTAGAGGAAACGGTAGATTAAGTTAGAAACCGTCTATGGTTGGGAGCTGGAGTTTTGACACTTTCCTGTATATTTCACTGATATTCCCCAAACCTTAGTGGTCTTTTGGTCTGTGGATCATAGCTTAGCCAGGAGGTGAGCCAGAGTTCTTAGTGAGGCAGTGAAAGCGGTGGCCTATGGCATCTCAGCAGAGCTGGTACACCCACTCGTCTAGTTTGGGAGGAAGTGGAGGCTGGGGTCAGGAGAGCAGCCCTTTCCCGCTTTTAGACAGTACCAGAATGTCTCAGGCTGGGGTTTCACTTTATTTTTGTTTATGTGGAGTTGGTTCAGACACAAGTAAAATTGTGGTGTCTTAACCTCTAGTAAGATTTTAGACTTATATCTTGCTTCATCAAGCTTGGTCACTTAAGGATCTAGTTTGTGTTTTAGAGGTGATAGTATTCTGAATTTAGAAAGATGAAAGAGACACACTTTCATTTAAACCTCATAATCTTTGAATGCTTGGGGATGTAAATTAATGAAAGCATTTAATTTCTTTTTAAAGAAAAAGATAAGAATCGTACACACAGGAAGTCTATTTTCCTAAAATATATTTTACTTTCATAGTATTTTCATTAAATTGGGCAACTGTGATATATCTGGTGGTCCTATCTTCTCTCCTGAGTGTTAACCACATGAACAAGAGAACTAGGATTGGGAAATAAATTCAGTTAAATTTTATTCCACTGTACCAGGTATGTGTGAACATAAAGCTGTCTGTGTGTGGCTCTTTCATAGGAAGGGTTGGAGTCTTTTTCCTTTTTTAAACAAAAATCCATGAAACATAAAAATGTATAATAAATATTTGAGAAATCTGGGGAAAATGCTATGAAATTAATAAAACTTACAGATGTTGGAGTAAATTTAGCAGAAAAATAGAAAATGAGAAAATGTCATTATATATGTGGGCTTATAAATATTAATTTTAGTTGCCTTGAAGCAACATAATTTAGTACTAAATGCTTAGAAACACTAATTTAGTCAACAGAATTTTAAAATGTGGATTGTGTATACTGTTCAGCTAATAAAAAATTTTATTTGAAAAAAAAAATAGGTAGTAGGAATCCCAAAAGATAAAGAGGAGCCCTCTATTAAAGATAGCATTTCCCGATCTAACACTATTGTTATAGTCCTAGAATCTCCCAAGTACCTGGAAGAGGAATGGTAACAGGGCAGGGCATTGAGAAAAGGAGGGGTAGTTCTTAACTTGTGGCTCTCTTCTAGTTCTAAGACTGCTTGGATTCTAGATGAGCAGAAAATCACTAAAAATGGAGATCAGAGCACCAGTCTCAGTTCAAATAAAAAGGTATCTCCTGTGGTACACACACACACACACACACACACACACACACACACACACAGTAGAATACTACTCAGCCATGAAGAAGAGTGGAAGAATGCCATTTACAGCAATAAGGATGGACCTAGAGATTATCATAGACTAAGTGAAGTAAATCAAAGACAAATATCATTTAGTATCACTTATATGTAGAATCTAAAAAAATGATACAAATGAACTTATTTACAAAACAGAAACAGACTCACAGAAAAAAATTTATGGTTACCAAAGGGAAAAGGGAGGGGGATAAATTAGGAATTTGGGATTAACAGATACACACTACCATATACAAAATAGGTAAACAACAAGGACCTACTGAGCAGCACAGGGAACTATATTCAATATCTTATAATAATCTATAAAGGAAAAATATGAAAAGGAATATATACACATAACTGAAACACTTTGCTGTGAACCAGAAACTAACACAACATTGTAAATCAACTATACTTTAATAAAAAATAAAACAAAGAAAGGTATCTTCAAATATAGTCAAATCAGTGTATTCAGAAAGCGTCTGTATTCAGAAAGCATCATGGGAATTGGCATGAGCTGGGGGACTTTTTGGTATCTGATTTTAACCAGGTGCCAAACTGAAAGACTTCAACTGTATTTACCTTTTGTTATACCTTTCCAGATATCTCTCAGCAAGCTCTTGGGCCAAATCCACTACTTATTTTTGTAAATAAAGTCTTATTGGAACATGGCCATGCCCATTTATTTATGTAGTGTCTATGGCTGCTTTTGGAGAAGGAAATGGCAACCCATTCCAGTGTTCTTGCCTAGAGAATTCCATGGACAGAGGAGCCTGGCAGGCTACAGTCCATGGGGTCGCAAGGAGTCAGACACGACTGAGAGACTTCACTTTCACTTTTCATGGCTGCTTTAGAGCTACGAAGGTAGTGTTGAGTAGTTAGAATAGAGACCATCTGGCCTGCAAAGCTTAAAATATTTAATACCATCTGTCCCTTTAAGGGCTCACTCCTGTTTCAGAGGAAAGATCTTTTTTAAAAAAATCTGTTCTTTAACTCAAGTATGTGAGTCAGTCTCTCACCCTAGTTCCAGCCCTGTCATTTCTAGCTACTTCAAGCCAATTTTGAGCTGTGAACAGTATTCCATGTGTGGTGTCTGATGTAGGTACCTGGCTTTAATCATGCAATACAATGCTTTCTATTTTGTTTTCCCTCATCCTCATAATGCCCTGCTTTACAGTGAGCACAGGACACTGAACCAACTGTATTAAAGACAAGCGTTTAATGATCCTTGGAACTCTTTCTGATTATGAGCAATTGTTCGCTGGATACAATCTGGTACATGTCCTTGGAATTTCTGTTGTGTGTAAATAGCCCTTCTTCCTTGTACTCATCTGAAACCTATCTGTCACTTTTTCTGCCTTGTCCATATGATCCCTTGTGAGATAATTGTATAATGACACCTGTTGCTCCTACTCTCCAGCAACTCAAAATCTTAGTATCTCTTGTAAATCTGGGAATTTTAGTATAAACAATTTTAATACCTTTATTTATTGTCTTGAAACATTTAAAATGCTTTCACATTGATGATGTGAATTGATCTTGCAATGGTGTTTGTGGGAAAGGGATCTGATTGGCTAGAGACAAGGATGCAAAGGAGACTTAAATTTTCACAGACCTTACTTGTATGGCTTTTAAATTTTGTATTGTATGTGTATTAGTTACCTATTACTGAATAGCAATATAACCACAAATTTAGAAGCTTAAAATAACACACATTTATTACCTCGGAGTTTCTGTAGGTCAGGAAGCCAGGCATGGCTTAGCAGGGTCCCTGTATCAGGGCCCTCACAAGCTGTAAGTAAAGTGTTGGCTGAGGCTGGAGTCTCATTGGAAGACTTGATTGTGAAAGGATCTGCTTCCAGGCTTACATGATTATTGGCAGTACTCAGCTCCTTGAGAACTTTTGGATTGAGAGCCTCAGTTCATAGTTGTTTGTTGGCTGGAGGCCTCTGTTCCTCTCCCAACATGACAGCTTTCTTCATCAAAGCATGCAAGTTGAGAAGGCAATAGAAGGAGTCTGATAGCAACACAGAAGTCAAAATTTTACATCGTATACTTCTGTGGGACTTCTTTGCCTGTTTGTGCTAAAACAAGTCATTAGACCATCCCACACGCAAGGGTAGGGAATTACTTGAGGGCATGAATACCAGGAGTTGGGGATCCTAGAGAGGTCATTTTAGAGTCTGCTTGTCACCTGTGTGTATTATCTATTTACTGAAATGAAATAAATAATTTTAGGCATTTAAGACAAATGAAAATGAAGTCTCAATAATGTGTGAAATATTTTTTTAATAAAAAATGACATGTGCATAAATACATGTATGTCTATAAATGCACACAAAATGCTGGGAATGATACAGATCAATGATTTGTCTTTGTTCAAGGTGCTATAACAATGCTGGGTGGCATATAAACACAGGGATTTATTTCTCACAGTTCTGGAGGCTGAAAAGTCCCGGACAAGACACTGGCAGATTAGATATCTGCTGAGAGCCCACTTTCTTGTTCATAGATGGCCACCTTTTGCTGTGTCTTCATATGGCAGAATTGATTAGGGAGCTCTCTGGGATCTCTAGTACTATTCATAAGCAATCCACCCTTATGACCTAAGAACCTCCCAAAGACCCTTCCTCCTAAAGTCTACATGCTAGGGATTAGGCTTCAATATAGAATTTTGAAAAGACAAAAAGTATTCATACTATAGCAGTGATTACTTCTATGGAAGGGAGTGAGAGAGGAATGAGTATAAAGGAAATTTAATAGTTTAATCTGTGTCTTTGTTTTCTTCCAAGAAAAAGAAATTAGAACAATTTTATAAAGTTATAGAGGATAAATGGTATTCCAATGGCATATGTTCACTTAATCATAGGATCAGGACTCAAACATAACTTTCCTAAATGTCACAGATTTGTTTCCTATTTATTTATTGGATTATATGCTTCTGAACTGAATTGTTTTATTCATAAAACTTATTAAAATTATTTATAAGAATGATAGATACTAGTTTATTTTCTGATGCCTGGATAATCTCTTTAGGTAGCAATCTCTATTCTATTCTAATCTCATATTCTATAGTATGTTTGATAATTAAGCCATTTTTAAACCATGATAAAACAGAATATTTAATCCTGGGACAGTGTTGCCAGATTTAGCAAATGAAAATATAAGAACAAGAAGCCTTGTTAAATTTGAATTTAGTATTTTGGGTGTTTTGTCCTTTTTTTTAACCCAAATTGGAAAACTCGGCAGATTCCACAGGACTGGAAAAGGTCAGTTTTCATTCCAGTCCCAAAGAAGGGCAATGCCAAAGAATGTTCAAACTACCACACAATTGTGCTCATTTCACATGCTAGCAAGGTAATGCTCAGAATCCTTCAAGCTAGGCTTCAACAGTACATGAACTGACAACTTCAGATGTGCAAGCTGGATTTAGAAAAGATAGAGGAGCCAGACATCAAACTGCCAATATCCATTAGATCATAGAAAAAGCTAGGGAATTCCAGAAAAAACATCTACTTCTGCTTCATTGACTATGTTAAAGCCTTTGACTGTGTGGATCACAACAAATTGAAAAATTCTGAAAGAAATGGGAATACCAGACCACCTTACCTGCCTCCTGAGAAACCTGTATGCGGGTCAAGAAGCAGTAGTTAGAACTGGACAGGGAGCAACAGATTGGTTCAAAATTGGGAAAGGAGTTCATCAAGGCTGTATATTGTCACCCTGCTTATTTAAATTATATGCATACTACATCATGCAAAATGGTGGACTGGATGACTCATGAGCTGGAGTCAAGATTGCTGCGAGAAATATCAACAACTTCAGACATGCATATGATACCACTCTAATGGCACAAAGTGAAGAGGAACTGAAGAGCCTCTTGATGAGGGTGAAAGAAGAGAGTGGAAAAGCTAGCTTAACATTCAACATTCAAAAAACTAAGATCATGGCATCCAGTCCCATAACTTCATGGCAAATAGATGGGGAAAAAGTGGAAACAGTGACAGATTTTATTTTCTTGGGCTCCAACATCACTGTGGATGGTGATTGCAGTCATGAAATTAAAAGACGCTCCTTGAAAGAAAAGCTATGACAATTGTAGAAAGCACATTTAAAAGCAGAGACATTACTTTGCTGCCTAAGGTCCATATAGTCAAAGCTAAGGTTTTTCCAATAGTCATGTATGGATGTGAGAGTTGGACCATAAAGAAAGCTGAGTGCTAAAGAATTGGTGCTTTCGAATTGTGGAGCCAGAGAAGACTCCTGAGAGTCTCTTGAAGAGCAAGGAGATCAAACCAGTTAATCCTAAAGGAAATCAACCCTGAATATTCATTGGAAGGACTTATGCTAAAGCTGAAGCCCCAATACTTTGGCCACCTGATGCAAAGAGCCGATTTACTGGAAAAGACCCTGATGCTGGGAAACATTGAGGGCAGGAGAAGAAGGGGACACCAGAGGGTGAGGTGGTTGGATGGCATCACTGACTCAATGGACATGGGTTTGAGCAAACTCTGGGAAACAGTGATGGAGAGGGAAGCCTGGCATGCTGCAGTCCATGGGATTGCAAAGAGTCAGACACAACTTAGTAACTGAACAACGAAGTTTTTAAAATGATAAATTTTAATTTATAATTAAATTATAATTTAATTTACAACTATAGTGAATGCTTTGGAGAAGGCAATGGCACCCCACTCCAGTACTCTTGCCTGGAAAATCCCATGGATGGAGGAGCCTGGTAGGCTGCAGACCATGGCGTCGTGAAGAGTCGGACACGACTGAGCGACTTCACTTTCACTCTTCACTTTCATGCATTGGAGAAGGAAATGGCAACCCACTCCAGTGTTCTTGCCTGGAGGATCCCAGGGATGGGGAAGCCTGGTGGGCTGCCGTCTATGGGGTCACACAGAGTCGGACACGACTAAAGGGACTTAGCAGCAGTAAATGCTTAAGACTAGAATGTTTTTCTGAAAACTAAGAAATTTAAAAAAAAACTTTAAATTTAGAGTTCAAACATTGCATTATTTTCTTTGCATCTTCATCAACTTTTCTACCCTTCTGAAATAATCATTGAAATCTCTTTGTGGAAGTATAAAAAAGAAATGGTATTTTGCAGAATATGATTTATCAGTGTAAGTTGGCCAAATTTGACTTTATAACTATTTTCCGGGAAAATAGAAAAACAAAACTCAATAAGGAAATAGTCTGCAACTAAATTTCAATAAATGTCCCAGAGATGGAGCTTTGTGTCAAGGTCCTTTGTACATTGATTTAGGAGACTTTTTTGCAGTTTTAAACGCATTATTCCTTGAAATTTATCTTGATGATGTAATGTGATTGGATGACTGACCAATTACCACATGAGTTCTAAAGTTCCACTTTTTTTAGATTGACTAATAGCTCTCTGGTGGGGAAAAGATGACTATGTGTAGCCACAGAAAAGTGGAAGATAGAACGGGAGTGTGTGCCATCCAGGACCTGATTGCTGTCAGCTCCAGTCCTCTCATTCTCTGGGCTCAGCTCTGAATCAGAGAGAATGGCCCCATAGGCTGCATTCCCAAGCACATCCCCCCAGCCCCTGCATCATCCTGCCTTTGGCTAGTTTCAAAAGTCCAAGGATGGTGTTGACAGGAGATAGGCAGGCTGGAAGAAGGGAGCAGCCTGGGATTTCTCCTCGTTCTCTGCATTGGGCAGCAGCTCTGACAGAACCCGTGCCTTCCTCCTGGCCTTAGCCTTCCCCTGGTGGCCGCAGGCCCTGGGCTCTCTTGCTGTTCCCATTCTCTGCTCTGGTTTCAGGAGGGCAGTGGCCCCTGAGGGTTTGCCTCATGGAGCCTGTTTGGCCTCTCAGATCTTTCATGGTAGCCCTGTGTTAAAGTCTTTCTGTTTTATGTACTGGTTTCTAGTTTTCCAGATAGACCTAGCTCGACACAGGGAACATGGAAATTTTTAAGAGAATATCAGAAAATTAAAGATCCATGTTCTTTTCTCCTTGACATCATCTTCACGGAGTTTCAAATAAATGAGTGAACAACTGTTCCTATAGCACTAATGATTTCTCTGTTTCAAGAGGCTCTGGATCAGGATCTTCCAGAGAAAACGATTCATAAGAATGTTTGGCTAGTAGAGCATGAACCTGCACTTGGCCTCAAACAAAGTCTTCCATTATTTTCTTAAGGAATGTAGACAATTCCATTCTTTCTAGTGGAGGGGGGATGCTATCATTTCTAGATCAATAATCCTTAAAATGAATATGTAAGGGAGAAGAGAACAAAGAATGAAATGGAAGGGGAAAAGGAGTTCAGAGATAACGGGAAAAATAGGAAGATGACATGGAATCAGATAATAAGCTATCCTCTTGGAGAGAAGGGCAATAGCTTTGATTAAAGGGGGATTAAAAAAATCTATTTTCTCAAAATGTTGCTCATAACTCTGTAGGTTCGGGAACATGTTTCAGTTATTTGAGTGAAATCATAAGCCATAGACAATATAGGAAATGATATTTGTTATAGACATTGTAAATATTAATAATCACAACCTCTCAGTGAACTCTTTGTTTGCCCTCAAAGGATAGGAAAAATCTTACATAGTGAATGCAGTGTCCTTGACAAATGGGCAGCAATGGCACAAACCTGATGGAGGGGTGGTACACGCATAGCCTTGGTTAGTATAAGTGTAAAATGCCTTACTCCAGGAAATTTACCTTTCATCTTGTGAGCTAAGGGCCTTGTTAGTTGACCTGTTAGGCAAGGTCAAACCCTGAACTAGAATTTGTGTAAGTCACAGATCCACTCACTGCTTTCTGGCGTCAAATATAAATGCCTTTCTTAAATGTCCCAAGGCGTTATTGCTATACAGTGTACCATTTTCCACAAGAGCTTTGCTGTTACACTGCTTTGATTACTTCCTAACTGAGGCATCTTGAGCAAGTTAACTTCTCTGGGCCTCCTTTGTTAAGTAGGGGCAGAAATAACACCTCCTTCAGAACTCTGTTGTGAGGATTAAATGTGTGCCTACATATACAGCTTAGACCATCACCTGTAATTCAGTAAACAATAAAAGCTAAACATTATTATAGCTCAGAAGTGATACCTGTGATTTTAGAGCTGTGTTAAGTTCAAAGCATAGAAAATATATTTTAGATAAATGCATACATTTATATGTGATATTAGATGTAAAAATTATGTTGGTTTATAATTTCTAGCTTACAAGCCCAAGGAGAAGAAAAAAAAAAACAAACACTGTATTGACAGCTGGGAGATTTGACAAATAGATAGTAGCCGAAAAACATTTAAAACACTAAAAAATGAAATTCCTTTCTGCAGGCACATTCTGCACGTACATCTTGAAGAAAAAAGTGACTCTCTGTTATAGTAGCAAAGAAAGCAGAATAACTGGGATTGGGTAATCTGCAGCAAAAAAAGTCACCACATTTAGCTGGACATACATTAGGTCTGAGACTGTGATTAATACTCATCTTAGGTTCCCTCTGCTTCTTGAGAATTTTTAGCCTACTAAGTCAAATGACTTTTTTTTTTAACCGATGGAAAATTATGAGCTATTTAGGAAAATAAGCACATGTCTTAACTGAGTAACATCACCTTTTCCATAAGAAGTGAAAATGAAAATTTAAAAAAGTGTTTAGATAGAAAACAATTGATAGAAACTTTCCTTCTCTCTCTCTCTTTCCCTCTTTCTACCCCCACCTTCCTTCCTTCTGATGGGTGGTAGTCTCAGTCTTCATATTAACAAATATCAACCCAGCAATAAAGGCTGCCACCTGCATTTTGAGTGGACATGCAGTCTATCACTATCATCATTGAAACACAAATTTTTAGGTTTTGACCAAGTTCTGCTAGAATGACTTTAATGGTGGATCAGGTCCATGCAGGATTTCCTGTTTGAGAACTGTGGAAATGAAAGACTTAACTAAAAATAGCTAAATGACACTATTTGTAAATACACTCAAGTTTAGGAGAGTGTAAATAACCGTGTACATACTGTCAGGGACCTTACAGTCATAATTTCCCCTGCTAGAACAAAGTTAATGCTTGGTGGCTCAAATAAGCTGGTGTTTCCATCTCTCACAACTCATCTGACTGGAACAAATTTCCAAGCCAGTAGGATAGTCCCATGAATCTAGGAAAATATGGGAAGTGATTTTGAGCTCGTTAAGTGTTGAGCAGCTCTTTACAGTGAACCCACTGATATACCTGCAGCACTTTAGGTAGAACACAGGCCGTATTTTGACACCAATACCTCCTCCTTAGAATTGGGAAACACCTGTGGCTTTTGAGTAGTTTAATGCCCTCACTTTCTCACGTGTGCAGTGGTAGCAGAGAACATTGATTAAAGATGAATGTAGAGCAAAATTTACAGAACAAGAAATGAGAGTACATGGTAGTGAGTAAAAGCGATGCGGGTGAACAGTCATTATGTGCCTGGGCCTGAGGGGGGATGAGTCGAGGGGGCTCAAAAAACCCATCTCACTGTCTTTCCCCTGGTTTTATTAACACAGTCTGTGGAATTGTTACCATACCCACTGCTCCTGGACTCCCACCTCCCATGACACTCTGTACCACTTTTTAGAATTTATTTTTAATTGGAGGATAATTACTCTACAATATTATGATGGTTTCTACCATACATCAACATGATTCAGCTATAGGTCCCCCACCTCCTGAACTGTGCTCCCACCTCCTTCCCCATCCCACCCCTCTAGGTCTTCACAGAGCACCAGGTTTGGGTTCCCTGCATCATACAGCAAGTTCCCATTGGCTGTCTTCTTTACATATGTTAATGTATTTGTTTCAGTACTACTCTCTCAGGCGGCTCACTCTTTCTTCTGGCTTTATTTACATATTCTGTGGATCTGTGACTGCACCACTGCTCCTGGACTCCTGCCTCCCATGTGACTGTGCCATTTTGCAAACACTCAGAAGGATGAAGCCTCAGAACAGCTAAGGTAAATGAGATGAATCACAACTTTTTAATAACTAGTTTATGAACAGAGGAAAGAAAAAGGAACATAGTGAAGGTAGTGAGATTGACAACTAGGCAGCAACATTACAAAGCTAACAGAAGACAGGAAGTTAGACTCACGTGGGACAACTCTTCCCTTTGTCCTGAATGTTCACACACTGCATGAGCCACCTGGACAAGGAGGAATGCCATCTCACTCACTGTGTGCAAGGAGCAGCATCTCTCCTACGCAGTTTTTCTAGGCCATCCTCAAAGTAGTAATATTTCTCTCTAAGTTATTGTAGAACTTAAAAATGCCCCTTTTATGGTAACTCACATCTCTTCTCCCTCTCAGTTGGATGAGGGTGGGAGAAAAGGTAAAAAAAAAAATAATACAGCGAGTGAATCTAAACAAACAGATTTGGTAATTACAAATAAGTTATTTGGATAGTATGTTCAAGAAAGGCCTCTTTGAGGAGTAGATATATAAAGAATGGGCAGGAACTGGCTGTAAAAACAGAGGAAAGAATGTTTGAGAGAGAGGACAGCATGCACAAAGGCCCCAAGGAAAGAAAGGGCCGTGGGTGTGCATGAGGAGCTGATTGCAGGCCAATCTGACTGGAACTCAGTGAACATTCACAGCAGAAGGGAACCTTAGGGAAGGCTCCATTTGCTTGGAAACCTGCCTTTCTTCAAGATTCATGTCAGTCATTTTATGGCCCGGGACAACTCACCTTGTGCCAATGTTATCTCAAAATGCATGTTGTGGTTGAGGGGCTTGGTGCCAGTCTCTGAGTTTTGAGACATTTCCTTTCTCCAATTAGCAGACTGCTAGTAGCTGTATAACATCTGGCTAAAGACTATCAGGCGGCATTCTTTCTGCCCCCTTCTGATGTCTATGTCAGAAGATTTCTCTCTTTTATACTTTAATAAAACTTTTATTACAGAAAAGCTCTGAGTGATCAAGCCTCGTCAGTGGCCCTGAATTGAATTCTTCCCCTCTGGTTGCCAAGAATCCTGGCGTCTTTCATGGCTCAGCAACAACTTTTCACCTCCATAATGGAAATGTTCCAGTGTAATAAACTGGCTACCTGGGAGCTGGCTGATTGCCCTGGGGGAGTGGCAACATAAGGGGACTCAGCATTGGTCTCTGCTGCTGCAGATCAGGCGCTCAGCAGTGGGCATAGCAGGTGGGCCTTGGTGAATGGGAATCTGTGCTGCTGAGCCCATGCATAACCTCCAGGCATGCTAATGAGCCCACTGGGTGATTACAGCGATGACTAGAGAACGTGGCTGACTGGTGTCGACAGAACACATCATCCTCTGCTACTGGTTATTACGTATGCCTCTGCTGGTGAGCATTCACATAGGACACAAATACCTTCACAATCTTTCACTCTTCTGGTAATTGATCCATATATCTCTTCCCCCAGTTTCTTTGCCCCCAGTTTCCCAATCATGTTTCTTCCAAGTCCCTGATCACCCAGCCAAACCACTGGCCACAGCATATCCCCTGATCTCCCCAAAAATAAAAGAAGAGAGCCTGACTGTACCACATCTAATTTCATTGGTCAAATGGTTTTTTTTTTTTAGCTTTTCATTTTATTTTTTAACTTTACAATATTGTATTGGTTTTGCCATATATCAACATGAATCCACCACAGGTATACACGTGTTCCCCATCATTATTTTCTGGATTATAGTGCTTGACTAGACACAGTAGTTTTATCCATATTATTTAGCATGCTTTGTATAATGAAGATAATGCAGAAATGATTTGTTAATTACTGGAAAGCTTGAAACAGAAAAGGATAATTGTCAATTCAAATTTATACTTAAAAAGTTTAGTTTTGTTCATAATGTGTATAGAATTTTTTGGATGCATTTCCATTTAAAAATATACTGAAAGTTCAAGACAAGATAATCACATTTTTACAAAATGCATCCTTTTGTTATCTCATCATTTTGAGAGATGTATGGTCTTAAGAAGGATCTTTATTACTATGTCATCTACTTTCTGCCTATGTATTTGAACATAGAAAAGTAATATATAAGCAATGTACCCAAAGTGGTCACAAAATATCTTTTGATTAATTTTGTTAAGGTTTGTAGTCATGAAGTGACAGAAATATTTAATTTTGTAGCTTAATTTTATGGTGCAATTAATTTAATTATTTTTAGAACGAAAGGAATGTGATATACAAGCGCGTACTAATAACTATCAGAAATTCATTCATTCCGTTAACAAAACTGCAGTGAACCATACAAAGTCTCTGCCTTCAGAGTCTGAATTTTAGTGACAAAGCTAACTGCAATAAAGTTAACAAATAAATATGCAATATAACATTGTATAATGATAAATGTATTAAAGTAGTGGATTGTGTTCATACTGTTAATTATCAATGTACTTATATTCAAATTTGGTCGTTATAAAACTTAATTTTTGTCTTTTTAGAAAATAATGGAAAGCATACTCCTTTGTAAAATGCAGTCAAATACCTTATAAGGTATAGAAATTTGGAAAGTAACTTGGAGCTAAATAAGCAGTTATTTTTGGTTTCTAGTTTAAACATTTTTTTCAAATATATAAAGTTAGGTTTGTGAAGAAAGCTCTTGTCTCTTTAACTTCCTGTTTAAGTAGTTGAACAGAAGTCTAGGAAAGTCTACTATTGACCAAGCGATAATGACAGTTTATTTGTTGGCAAACTTTGTTTTTTTCCTGCCCATAAGCATAGCATTAAGAAGATGAAACCCTCACCACAGCATATATGTACATTTTGCTGAATTGACAAAACTTGTACTATCCACATTCCCATTTTAGAAGTTAGGAATTATACTGGAAAACTTAAACTGACAAAGATTACAATTATAACAAGAGCAGTTCTTGAGCACCCCAAAGTCATTGTTTATAATAGTAATTACTAGAGGCAAAATTCAATAATAAAAAAATTTTCTTCTTCAAAAAAAGTGGTCACTAGATGGAAAATTCTATTCCTTTTATATAGAAACACTTCTTTAGCTGACTGGGAAAATAAAGTAAAATGTAAAATTAAGTAGTCTGTTAAACAGTGCTTTATTTTATATGTTAGACAAGACAGTTATCTAATTGTGCTTTAGAGGTACTGAAGTATTTAGAATGTGAGAATCATTTCAGTCCATTTTCATTCTTTTCACTATCTTTTATATCAGTGTACTAGGATATTTATTCTTGGTTATGTACTAGGATATTTATTTATTAGTGACTGTGTGGCAATCTATCAAGACAAAGATGAGTGCTGAAAGATGAGTGCTGAGACACTAGTCTAATCAAGGTTGTGTTTAGTCTCTCCGTTGTGTCTAATGCTTTGGGAACCTTCGGACTATAGTCCCTCAGGCTACTCTGTCCATGGGATTTTTCAGGTAAGAATACTGGAGTGGGTTGTCATTTCCTCCTCCAGGGGATCTTCCTAACCAGGAATTGAACCTGCATCTCCTGTGTCTCCTGCATTACAGGTGGTTTCTTTACCTGCTGAGCCATCAGGGAAGCCTAAGTAGAGATGCAACACATATTACCTAAGTGCCTATTTTCTGCTCTTGCTATGGTAGCACAATGCTGACTATCTACTTCACTGGAGCTTTTCAGAAGGAATCTGGGCTCAGTCAGTGGGTCTTGCATTAATGTGAAATTCAGTGTGAAGTAATATGCCAAGTGGTAACTATGCATTAAACTTTTTTTTTTTTTTTTTTTCATATCTACCTAAGATTCACTTTCCAGGAATGCTAAAATCCCTCTGGGCTCTTTAGAGTAGAAATGTATCTTCCCACAGGGTATTCGTTTAGTATGGTCAGGTTATACCAGCGACTCCAGGAGCGGCTGTTTGGATGACGTCAAATCTCCATTGTCTCCTCTTGCTTTGATACCTGGATCTGCTGAATTTTTAGTTTTTAACTTCTCTCTTGATTCTTGCAACTGCAGTCCTTTCTCTAAGTCACTTTTCTCCATTCTGAACTCTGCTCCATTCCTTTATTGACTAAAATAACAGTAACACAAGGCATTTATATTTAGCAGACCATGCTGAAGTTTCAAAGTTTTATAGTGTCGATACATTATTGACTACAAGCCAAAAATTAAAATTTAACAGGAGTCATCATGGTCCTATCATGGCCTCTATTTGTCATCCATCCACCATTTTTTACTGGCTTTGTCTCCTTAGGCTTTCTGCCTTCACTTCTGGTCAAGGCCTCACCCTCCATCTCCTGACCTTTCCCTGTTGTCTCTCATATTAGTTTGCTTAGGCTGCCAGAATAAAATATCACAGATCAGGTAGCTTAAGAACAGAAATTTATTGTCTCTGAGCTCTGGAAGTCAAGATCAAGGTGCTGGCAGATTTTATTTCTCCTGAGGTCTCTCTCCTTGGCTTGCAGATGACCATCTTCTCCCTGTGTCCTGGCAGGGCCTTTCCTCTGTGCATGCATCCCTGGGGACTCTCCTGTGTCTTAATCCCATCTTCTTTTGTGGACACTGGTCAGAATGTAGCCTACCTAACAGCTTCATTTGAATGGAATCATCTTTGTAAAGATCTGTCTTCAAATGCAGTCACATTCTGAGGGTTTAAGCCTTCAGCATAAGAATGCAGTCACATTCTGAGGGTTTAAGCCTTCAACATAAGAATTTGGAGGGAGGAGGACACAATTAAGTCTACTATTTCCCAAGTCCTTTCTTTTATGTTCTATTGCCAGTTTTCCAATCCCCAAATTTCAGTTCCTTTTCTAAAGCAGAACAACTTTGTTTTCCATTAAAAAACCTCTCTGTATGTTTGAAACAAAATGATGTCTTATTTTCAGATTTCATTTTTTTTAGCTCAGGTGAAAGTTTCAAAAGTATAATTTCTCCTCCAATATAAATAATTTCTATGGCAGTACTCCATCAGTCTTTGTACATGTGAGGAACACATATGATTATTCTCCTTGTCCCAGAGTTCCCTCAAGACCCAGTGGATGGGATGGAGTTGGCTGAGATGCTTAGTTTTTCCTTCTTCCAACTCATATATCTTCTCTTGAATTTATACACTTAAGTTACAAAAAGAATTCATAAAAATTAACTCAGAGAAAAGGGAATACCTTGTCAGTTGCTAATACATGCATTCCAGGATTTTTAAAAAAATAAAAGTTTATCCATTGCATAACGTTACCCATCATCAATAAGTCAAAGTAACACCTGACTCATCATGCCTCTCCATCCACAGTCTCTCCTGACAGCTCTTCCTTCAATTCCACTTGGAACTGAAGACTTCCTTTTCAATTCAAGGGCACTCTCGGGACTCATCACTCAAGAAGTCTTTATTGAACAATTGATCTATATTGTCTTTAATCTTCACAGCATTCCTGTAAGGTAGATATTATTAAACTACAGATGAGAGTTAATTGATGAGAGTCTCAGTCTTAATGCTATTTAGTGACAGAATCTGAATTTAATCTCTGTCTGCCAGGTTCTACTGTCTCCACTCTGTACTGCACAAGAATAGTTGAAATAAGAGACTTCCACTTTTCAAACTCTCAAAAGAGTTTGGAATTCTCGACACTGTTAAGTCTTGTCTTCAATATTTGGATACCGTAAGATCTGTCCAAATTTATGTTACTCTTGACTCTTTCTAAATATGAAAAAGAATATTTGGGGGATTATCCCTAACTCATAATCCTCTAAGATTACTGTTAGTAATTTTGCGTTTTACTTTCCCATCCTAGTTGACATCAGTTTGCATATTGGCAGTTGTGGCCAGCCCCTCCTGGTTTCAGCAGGGTGAAAAAAGTCACGCCGGTCAGGGTCCTACACAGCAGGGGGAGGGGCTCAGTGGTTGGTGGGAAGCCCTGAAGGGAAGGAGTGCTGGGTCAGTGCCAAAGGACAGTAAATAATGAGACACTATTCCAGGAAGCCACAAGTCAGTGAAAGTTTTGGGAAAGAAATGAAACATTCATGAACCAGGAGACAGTTCAAAAGGTGAATCAAGATGAAAAACCCGGTAGGAGAGACAAGAGAATGAAACACGGTGGCTAGCGTCCAAAGGAAACAAACACAGGTTGAAGAGGGGTTTAAGAACAAAACCTTTGATTGTGCTGATATTGCCTTTCCTGCATTTCTGTGTATGTGTCATTAGGGCCCAGTTAAAATGTCACCAGAACTGGAACTTTGGGACCTAATCCACCTATAATAAAAAATCATTGTGTTATAGGTGTCTAAGTTAAATTCTTGGTTCTTCTGAGTTCCTTTTTTCCTAAGTCATCATGATAGAGAAGAGAGGCATAAACATAATCAATAGCTAATTTTTATTGAATGCTTAAATCCTACTAACAGCCCCATGTTTAGTCATTAAGACTCTTGCAGTCCCATGGACTGTAGCCCGATAGGCTTCTCTGTCTGTGGGATTTCCCAGGCGAGAATACTGGAATGGATTGCCATTTCCTTCAGTAGGGGATCTTCCCAACCCAGGGTTGCACAAAGGGTAAGTGGCATGGCAAGGGTCTGAACTGATTACTGTGCAATGTGTTGAGAGATAAAATAATGATACAATGTAAACAAATGAGTATCCAATGAATTCTGCTTGGAAGAGGATGAAGGAGAGCTTTGCTAACGAGATGAAGTATCTTCTATGTGTCATCCCACAACTTGGTGCCCATATAAATATTACCTCTGATTGTCCTTTCACATAAATGTTACCCATGATACTGCTGTCATTACCCAGAAACTGAAAGTAATACATGAACAAGGATTCATTCCAATGTTTCTTTTACAAAATAACACTGTCTTAACAACATTCCCACTCTACAGGGCTGGGATGTTCCATTCAAGTTATGGTTTGTCTCAGAAATTCTAGATATCCAGTGCTACAGTGATTCATTGCTTACACGGACATTTTTAAAGAACTAGTAGACCTGGGTAATATGTTAAAATTCCCATGATGATCTTTGTACCTCAGACAGTGTGGATAAGAGGAGAGGGTACTTTCTGAACAAAATGTTTTCCTGAAAGTAGTTCTTCTTTTATGTATTATCCTAAAGATAAGAGCAGACTGGACTAGAAATGTTAGTTCAACTATCTTTTCATTGGCATGATTCTTTAACAGAATTCCCCATGAGAAAATTTCAACAGAACAAGGAAGTATGATTCATTTCTTTCTCAAAACATTTATCAGTGAGTGTGTTTTTATAGATGTTTGCTAACAACTGCTTTTACATATGTTTGCTAATACATGTGGCAGAATTCTTCTGAACATTTCCAACATACTCCTGCAGAGTGAAGCTGTAGGAATGAGGATGTGTAGATTGATTCCACCTCTAAATGTACATGATAAGCTGTGTGGAAAGCCAAAGAAGGATGTTGAGCAGAGTGGTGACGTGCTCAGACTTGCATTTTAAATTCTCCTTTAGTGTAACATTTATTAATTTTTGAAAATTTAAAAAATATTCAGCAATAATTAACATACAGGCTTCAAACTCTTCATATAAATAATCATCTTCTTATAGGAGAAAACCTAACTGAAAAACAATACAGATCGCCTTGCTTCCATGGTTGCCCAGCTTTCTTCCACAGGCATTTCCCACCACAATCTTCTCCCTTGCATCCCCTTGATCTGTCTCTCCACAGTTAACAGCAGCCCTCGCCCTGTGATTGTTCCACAATCCCTAAACTCCAGCTCACAGCCACTGCACCTTCCAGAGGATCTACGTCCCTGTCTGGGAGATCAAGCCCTGAGACTTTGAAGTGGGAGCACTGACTCCAAGACCCTAAACTACCAGAGAATTAACCCTAGGGAGTATCAAGTAGTGAGAACTCACAAAAACGAAACCACTTGAATACAAGACCCAGTATCACCTAACCACCAGTAGCACCCTGGGCAGGACACCTTGTCTAAACAACAAACAAAACAAAAATACAAACCCAGTCATCAGCAGACAGTATTACCACCTCACTCAGCCTTGCCCATCAGAAGAAAAACAAACAAACAAAAACTCAGCACAAATCTCACTCTATATAAAGCTTATACAAACCACTAGACCAACCTTAGGAGGGCAGAAACCAAAAGGAAGAAAAATTTCAAATTTCTTTAAGGAAAGAATTTAACCTTCCTTGAAGCCTGGGAAAACAAGACCTCAAAGACAATAAGTCAAAAAAATGAAAAGGCACAGAAATACTACACAAATGAAGGAACAAACTAGGAACACAGGAGTCCAAATAAATGAAGAGGAAATAGGCAAACAACCTGGGAAAGAATTCAGAATAAGGATAGTAAAGATGATCAAAAACCTTGAAAACAAAATGGAGAAAATGCAAGAATCAATTAACAAAGGCATAGAAGAGTTAAAGAATAAACATACAGAGACAAACAACACAATTACTGAAATTAAAAATACTCTAGGAGGAATCAAGAGCAGAATATCTGAAGCAGAAGAACAAATCAGTGAGCTGGAAGAGAAAACAGTGGAAATAACTTCTGAAGAGCAGAATAAAGTGAAAAGAATGAAAAGAACTGAGGATCACCTCAGAGTCCTCTGGGACAAAAGCAAACACACCAACATTCGAATTATAGCGATCCCAGAAGAAGAAGAGAAAAAAGAAAGGGTATGAGAAAAATTTTGAAGAGATTATAGTTGAAAATTTCCCCAATATGAAAAGGAAATAGTCGATCAAGTCCAAGAGGCACAAAAAGTCCCGTACAGGATAAACCCAAGGAAAAACATGCCAAGACACATACTAATCAAACTAAAAAAGACTAAACAGAAAGAAAAGCAGCAAGGGAGAAGCATCAAGTAACATACAAAGGAAACACCGTATGCTTAACAGCTGATCTTTCCGCAGAAACTCTGTAGGCCAGAAGGAAATGGCAGGATATATTTAAAGTACTGAAAGGGAAAACTCTACAACCAAGATTACTGTACCCAGCAAGGATCTCCTTCAAAATTGATGGAGAAATAAAAAGCTTTTCAGACAAGCAAAAGTTAAGAGAATTCAGTAGTACCAAACCAGCTTTACAACAAATGTTAAAGGGATTTATATAGTCAAGAAATACAAAAGAAGAAAAAAGATCTACAAAATCAACCCTATTTAAGAAAATGGCAATAGGAACATATATCTCAATAATTATTTTAAATGTAAATGGATTAAATGCTCCAACCAAAAGACACAGACTGGCTGAATGGATACAGAAGCAAGACCCATATATGCTGTTTACAAAAAACCCCCTTCAGACCTCAAGACACATATAGACTGAAAGTGAGAGGATGGAAAACTATATTCCATGCAAATGGGAAGCAAAGGAAAGCTGGAGTAGCAATCCTTATATCAGACAAAATAAACCTTAAAATAAAGAAGATTTCAAGGGATAAGGAAGGACACTACATAATGATCAAGGGATCAATCCAAGAGGAAAACATAACAATTGTAAATATCTATGGCAGAAAGTGAAGAGGAACTAAAAAGCCTCTTGAGGAAAGTGAAAGAGGAGAGTGAAAAAGTTGGCTTAAAGCTCAACATTCAAAAAACGAAGATCATGGCATCCAGTCCCATCACTTCATGGGAAATAGATGGGGAAACAGTGGAAACAGTGTCAGACTTTATTTTTCTGGGCTCCAAAATCACTGCAGATGGTGATTGCAGCCATGAAATTAAAAGACGCTTACTCCTTGGAAGGAAAGTTATGACCAACCTAGATAGCATATTCAAAAGCAGAGACATTACTTTGCCAAAAAGGTCTGTCTAGTCAAGGTTATGGTTTTTCCAGTGTTCATGTATGGATGTGAGAGTTGGACTGTGAAGAAAGCTGAGCGCCAAAGAATTGATGCTTTTGAACTGTGATGTTGGAGAAGACTCTTGAGAGTCCCTTGGACTGCAAGGAGATCCAACCAGTCCATCCCAAAGGATTTCAGTCCTGGGTGTTCTTTGGAAGGAATGATGCTAAAGCTGAAACTCCAGTACTTTGGCCACCTCATGCAAAGAGTTGACTGATTGGAAAAGACTCTGATGCTGGGAGGGATTGGGGGCAGGAGGAGAAGGGGATGACAGAGGATGAGATGGCTGGATGGCATCACTGACTCGATGGATGTGAGTTTGAGGGAACTCCAGGAGTTGGTGATGGACAGGGAAGCTTGGCGTGCTGCAATTCATGGGGTCTGAGCAACTGAACTGAACTGAACTGATGCACCCAACATAGGAGCACCACAACAGATAAGACAAACACTAACAGTTATAAAAGGAGAAATTGACAGTAACACAATAATAGTAGGAGACTTTAACACTCACACCAATGGACAGATCATCAAAAGAGAAAATTGACATGGAAACACAAGTCTTAAATGATACATTAGATGAGATGGATCTCATTGATTTCTTCAGGACATTCCATCCAAATGCAGAAGAATACACCTTCTTCTCAAGCACACATGGGACATTTTCCAGGATAGACCACATCTTGGGTCACAAATCAAGCCTCAGTAAATTTAAGAAAATTGAAATCATATCAAGCATCTTCTCTGACCACAATGCTTTGAGACTAGATATCAATACAAGAAAAAAAGTGTAAGAAACACAAACACATGGAGATTAAACAACAAGTTTCTTAACCAACAGGTTACTGAAGAAATCAAAAGGGAAATCAAACAATTTCTAGAAACAAATGGCAATGAAAACATGACAACTCAAAACCTATGGGATACAGCAAAAGCAGTTCTAAGAGGGAAGTTTATAGCAATACAATCCTACCTCAAGAAACAAGAAAAACATCGAATGGACAACCTAACTTTACACCTAAAACAACTGGAAAAAGAACAAAAAAATCCCCAAAATTAGTAGAAGGAAGGAAATCATAAAGATCTGAGCAGAAATAAATGAAAAAGAAATGAAAGAAACAATAGTAAAGATTAATAAAACTAAAAGCTGGTTCTTTGAGAAGATAAACAAAATTGACAAGCCTTTAGCCAGACTCATCAAGAAAAAGAGAGAGAAGAATCAAATCAACAAAATTAGAAATGAAAAAGGAGAGGTTACAACAGACAATACAGAAATACTAAGGATTATAAGAGACTATTATGAACAACTGTACGGCAATAAAATGGATAACATGGAAGAAATGGACAGATTCTTAGAAAAATTCAATCTCCCAAGACTGAACCAGGAAGAAATACAAGTTATGAACAACCCAATCACAAGCATTGAAATTGAAGCTGTGATAAAAGATCTCCCAAAAAACAAAAGCCCAAGACCAGATGACTTCACAGGAGAATTCTATCAAACATTTAGAGAAGAACTAATGCCTATCCTAAAACTCTTTCAAAAAAGAGCAGAGGAAGGAACACTTCCAAACTCATTCTATGAGGCCACCATCACCCTGCTACCAAAACCAGACAAAGATAACACACACACAAACTGCAGGCCAATATCACTGATGAGCATAGATGCAAAAATCCTCAACAAAATTTTAGCAAACAGAATTTTGCAGCACATCAAAAAGCTCATACACCATGATCAAGTTGGGTTTATCCCAGGGATGTAATGATTCTTCAATATACACAAATCAATCAATGTGATACACCATATTAACAAACTGAAAGGTAAAAACCATATGATCATCTCAATAGATGGCAGAAAAAGCCTTTGACAAAATTCAGCACACATTTATGATTAAAACTCATATAAGGAACATACCTCAACATGGTAAAGGCCACATATGATAAACCTATGGCAAACATTCTCAATGGTAAAAAACTGAAAGCATTCCCCCTAAGATCAGGATCAAGACAAAGGTGTTCACTTTCACCACTATTATTCAACATAGTTCTGGAAGTCCTAGCTACAGCAGTCAGAGAAGAAAAAGAAATAAAAGAAATCCAGATAGGAAAAGAAGAAGTAAAGCTCTCATTGTTTGCAGATGGCATGATACTGTACATAGACAACCCTAAAGATAGTGTCAGAAAATTACTAGAGCTAATCAATGAATTTAGCAAAGTTGCAGGATACAAAATAAATACACAGAAATCACTTGCATTTATATATACTAACAATGAATAATCAGAAAGAGAATTTAAGGAATCAATCCCCTTTACCATTGCAACAACAACAAAAAAATTAAATATCTAGGAATAAACTTACCTAAGGAGACAAAAGAATGGTACACAGAAAACTATAAGACACTAATGAAAACAATCAAAGAAGACTTAAACAGATGGAAAGATATTCCATGTTCCTGGGTGGGAAGACTCAATATTGTGAAAATGGCTATAGTACCAAATGCAATCTACACATTCACCGTGTGATCCCTATCAAATTACCAATGACATTTTTCACAAAACTAGAACAAAAATAATTGCACGTGTTTCACATGCTAGTAAAGTAATGCTCAAAATTCTCCAAGCCAGGCTTCAGCAATACATGAACTGTGAACTTCCAGATGTTCAAGCAGGTTTTAGAAAAGGCAGAGGAACCAGAGATCAAATTGCCAACATCCACTGGATCATGGAAAAAGCAAGAGAGTTCCAGAAAAACATCTATTTCTGCTTTATTGACTATGCCAAAGCCTTTGAGTGTGTGGATCACAATAAACTGTGGAAAATTCTGAAAGAGATGGGAATACCAGAACACCTGATCTGCCTCTTGAGAAATTTGTATGCAGGTCAGGAAGCAACAGTTAGAACTGGACATGGAACAACAGACTGGTTCCAAACAGGAAAAGGAGTACATCAAGGCTGTATATTCTCACCCTGCTTATTTAACTTATATGCAGAGTACATCATGAGAAACACTGGGGTGGAAGAAGCACAAGCTGGAATCAAGATTGCCGGGAGAAATATCAATAACCTCAGATATGCAGATGACGCCACCCTTATGGTAGAAAGTGAAGAGAAACTAAAAAGCCTCTTGATGAAAGTGAAAGAGGAGAGTGAAAAGGTTGGCTTAAAGCTCAACATTCAGAAAACAAAGATCATGGCATCCAGTACCATCACTTCATGGGAAATAGATGGGGAAACAGTGGAAACAGTGTCAGACTTTATTTTTCTGGGCTCCAAAATCACTGCAGATGGTGACTCTAGCCATGAAATTAAAAGACGCTTACTCCTTGGAAGGAAAGTTATGACCAACCTAGATAGCATATTCAAAAGCAGAGACATTACTTTGCCAACAAAGGTCCGTCTAGTCAAGGCTATGGTTTTTCCTATGGTCATGTATGGATGTGAGAGTTGGACTGTGAAGAAGGCTGAGTGCCGAAGAATTGATGCTTTTGAACTGTGGTGTTGGAGAAGACTCTTGAGAGTCCCTTGGACTGCAGGGAGATCCAACCAGTCCATTCTGAAGGAGATCAGCCCTGGGATTTCTTTGGAAGGAATGATGCTAAAGCTGAAACTCCAGTACTTTGGCCACTTCATGCAAAGAATTGACTCATTGGAAAAGACTCTGATGCTGGGAGAGATTGGGGGCAGGAGGAGAAGGGGACGACAGAGGATGAGATGGCTGGATGGCATCACCGACTCAATGGACATGAGTTTGAGTGAACTCCAGGAATTGGTGATGGACAGGGAGGCCTGGCGTGCTGCGATTCATGGGGTTGCAAAGAGTCAGACACAACTGAGTGACTGAACTAAACTGAACTGAGAACAAAAACTTTTACAATTCATATGGAAATACAAAAGACCCAGAATAGTCAAAGCAGTCTTGAGAAAGAAGAATGGAGCTGGAGGAATCAACCTTCCTGACTTCAGATTGTACTACAAAGCTACAGTCATGAAGACAGTATGGTACTGGCATAAAAACAGAAATATAGGCCAATGGAACAAGATAGAAAGCCCAGAATTAAACTCATGCACCTATGGGACCTTATTTTTGACAAAGGAAGCAAAAATATGCATTGGGGCAAAAAGAGCCTCTTCAATAAATGGTGCTGGGAAAACTGGACAGCTACATATAAAAGAATGAAATTAGAACACTTCCTAACACCATACAAAAAGATAAACTCAAAATGGATTAAAGACCTACATGAAAGACCAGAAACTGTAAAACTCTTATAGGAAAACATAGGCAGAACACTTGATGACATAAATCAAAGCAAGATTTTCTATGACCAAGCTCCTAGAGTAACAGAAATAAAAGCAACAGTAAACAAGTGGGACCTGATTAAACTTAGAATCTTTTGCACAGCAAAGGAAACTATAAGCAAGGTGAAAAGACAACCCTCAGAAGGGGAGAAAATAATAGCAAATGGAACAACTGACAAAGCATTAAGTTCCAAAATATACAAGCAGCTCATACAACCCAATATCAGAAAGACAAACAACCCAATCAAAAAGTGGGAAAAAGACCTAAAGAGACATTTCTCCAAAGAAGATATACAGGTGACTAACAAACACATGAAAAGATGCTCAACATTTCTCATTATTCAGATCAGATCAGTCGCTCAGTCGTGTCTGACTCTTTGCGACCCCATGAATCGCAGCACGCCAGGCCTCCCTGTCTTATCACCAACTCCCAGAGTTCACTCAGACTCACGTCCATCGAGTCAGTGATGCCATCCAGCCATCTCATCCTCTGTCGTCCCCTTCTCCTCCTGCCCCCAATCCCTCCCAGCATCAGAGTCTTTTCCAATGAGTCAACTCTTTGCATGAGGTGGCCAAAGTACTGGAGTTTCAGCTTTAGCATTATTCCTTCCAAAGAAATCTTAGGGCTGATCTCCTTCAGAATGGACTGGTTGGATCTCCTTGCAGTCCAAGGGACTCTCTCATTATTAGAGAAATGCAAATCAAAACTACAATGAGATATCACCTCACACCAGTCAGAATGACCATCATCAAAAAGTCTAGAAACAATAAATGCTGGAGAGGGTGTGGAGAAAAGGGAACACTCTTGCACTGTTGGTGGGAATATAAATTAATACATCCACTATGGAAGATGGTATGGAGATTCCTTAAAAAACTAGGAATAAAACCACCATATGACCCAGCAATTCCACTCCTAGGCATATACCCTGAGGAAACCAAAATTGAAAAAGACACATGTATCCTATTGTTCATTGCAGCACAATTTACAATGGCTAGAAGATGGAAGCAACCTAGATGTCCACTGACAAATGAGTGGATAAAGATGTCGTGGTACATACACACAATGAAATATTTACTCAGCCATAAAGAGGAACACATTTGAGTCAGTTCTAATGAGGTGCATGAACCTAGAACTTATTATACAGAGTGAAGTAAGTCAGAAAGAGAAAAATAAATGTTGTATTCTTAAGCATATGTATGGAATTTAGAAAAATGATATTGAAGAATTTATTTACAGGGCAACAATGGAGAAACAGACATAGAGAATAGACTTACGCACATGGGGAGAGGAGAGGGTGAGATGTATGGAAAGAGTAACACGGAAACTTACATTACCATATGTAAAATAGATAGCCAACGGGAATTTGCTGTATGGCTCAGGGGGCTCTGTATCAACCTATGTATCAACCTAGAGGGGTGGGATGGGGTGGGAGATGGGAGGGAGGTTCAAAAGGGAGGAGATATTTGTATACCTATGGCTGATTCATGTTGACGTTTGACAGAAAACAACAAAATTCTGTAAAGCAATTATCCTTCAATAAAAAGTAAATTAATTAAAAAAAAACAATACCAAAGTATGAATTGTATGGTGATATGGATGATAGAAAGTGACTGTATTTGAAGACAAGGTTTTTAAAAGAGGTAGCTAAGTTCAATGAGGGCGTTTGAGTAGGCCCTAATCTGATATGACTGGAGTCTTTATAAACAGAGCTGATTAGAACATGGACACAGATAGAGGCAAGACCATGTGAGGACTCAGAGAGAAGGTGGTCGACTACATCTTAAGAAGAGAGGCCTCAGAGGCAATAACTCTGCCAAAAACTTGACCTTGGACTTCTATTCTCCAGATCCATGAGACAATGCATTTGTGTTATTGATGAATACATCACCCAGTGTGTGGGTGGCTAACTAACACCTATCTCAACAACAGTAACCACAACAAAGAAATCATTATTATCCTCATTTCACACATGAAGAAACAGAGGCACAGGGAGGTTAAATATTAGCCAAGGCCATTAGGGGGAAGGGATACTTGAATCTGAGCCCTTCACCAATGTTCTACTCCCTTTCTGATTGGACATTCTTGCCTTTGGGCAGGACTTGTTTAACATATCAGAGCTTGACTGGGGAGTTGAAGTGCTTTTTTAAAACTGGGATACTCCTTAATGTCTACAACTCTAGCTCTTTTCTTTGTGGCTAGTTAATATCTCCAGAGAGGAGTCCTTCAGTCACTTTCATGGTAGATACATTTCTGGCTCCCAGCATTTGAAACTAGAGAGAAGTTTCAATGGGAGAAGGCAATGAAAACCTAAGCAGACTTCACTTAATCTCACTTTCAGCCCCAAGTCTCTGCATACTCATTGAAGCCAATGTTTCCAATCTGAAGCCTTTCTGATTGAATGTCTCCAGGAAATTTACCTTTGGTCTACATGTTGCAGTGTAGGTGGTGGGGATAAGGAGGAATAGTTGCCCTGATCAACCAAGTGGAGGAAATTACCTGGCTTTCAACTGGTCTCCTGCCATCAACCTCACACCTTATCCCACCGTCAATAACCAGTGCCCTGGGCCTTTCTTATCCTGGCAGGACTGTCACACTTCCTCCTTCGGATGCCGCTCCTGTATCAGCCATTTCAGTTATTACCACTCCTTCTATTTCCCGTCTTCTAATGGGTCAGCATCTTTGGTCCAGCCTTATTTCATCTTCTATGTTCTCTCTCTGAATTTACAAGTTTTGGTATTTTTATGATCATTGTAGTGAGTTTGGGAAGAGAAGATGTCTTTAATCTGATATATTTTACTAGATCTTCTGATACTGTTCTGTGAAGTTGTTCAAGTACTGGGTTTGGTTTCACTTGTACATCCTTCTGCTCTTGACTTGATTAAATTGGTTATATTAGATGGGAGGTACCTACAAGTGGACATCTTTTGCTTTAATTCAGACTTGCCTTGCCAGTGTGCAACTAGGATGGATCATACATGTCTGTTCTTAGAAGAACACAGACATGATCCTGAAGAAAGTAGCGAGCTCTTTCTTAAAGGAATGCTGTTCTGGTCAAGTACATTGCCTTGACCAGCTTTACCCAACCCATAACATTACTTGACTTCCTTTTAGTAAGTCTTTTCTAGTAAAACAAACAATTCAACTAATCAATCAAGTCTTTTAAGGTTGATGACAGATGGGTAGGAAGAAGTACTCCCAACTTATTTACTGTCCCTTCCCCTACCACACAGACACATGAGTTTGATTACATTTTAAATTTATGTAACAACAGGAATCAGAAATTATGAGGGTGGTGTGGCTGGAAATGGAGAATGGGAACAAACAAGTTAGCATTTCTTGGTGCAGTAACTGTGGGCCTATGCAGTCCTTTTTGGGGAGATGATGAATTGCAGGCAATTGTCAGTGACAAAGCAGGATATGGTCACCCTGAAACTAGAAACTGAAACTTTGCTCTGTATTGTTTTTTAATCTCAGAGGATTCCATCATCAATTCAGACATAAAATCTATGTGTTTTCATTTTAATCATAAAATATTTGCTAACATGGGGTTACTGTAGGTCTTACATCAAACTTGAATTCACATTGCTATTCATGGGGAGAAAGCAGAACCCTCCCCCCTAAAAACTAATCAACAATGACTATTACCACTGAAGTCTTCTTTCTTTGCAAAGGAACTGTCCCCAAACCTGCAACACACTGTTCCTGCCAACAAGAGTACTACAGAGAAGATAAATTCTGAAAAGAAGGAAGTGTCCTTTATCCATCTATTGAAGATACATTTTATATTGTTAGCACCAGTGTGAACTTTGAGGATCTCATTTCTTGGTCAGCAAGCTAAGAGTGAGGCATCTGGTGCTGATTCTAATACATTTCACTAATTTTAGGTTCATTAGGACACTACTTAATTAAAGCAATCATAGAAGGGCTCTCATGGGTCATATTTTATATCTGTTTACTCAGTTCCCTTACTGATAGTAGATTTGAAAGCTCCTCTACCAGTGCTTCCCACTGTGCTGTTTTTAGTGGTACTCTTTCATTTGCAACTTTTAAGGGCATATAAATTTTCTCAAATTTTGGCTGAAGGAAGGAAAGGAAGCTTTAAAACATTGACTATGAATCCTGAGAGAAATCACCTTCTTATACTTGCTTATTACAGCTCTAAGGCTGTGGTGTCCCAGGAGGCAAACATGGACTACTCTTTGCAAAAGCTGGAAAGGTACATATTAGAAACAAACACCTCTTAGAGGTATCCAGCACTGGACCTCTAACTTCTCTGGACAACATCCTAGAGAACACTATTTCCAAGTGTTTTGAACATTCATGATCTAGGGAGACACCAGAGTATAGTATTTTAGTTAAATTAAAACAAAATTTTGATGCTTATAGACCCAAAAAGCAGTGACCTCCTGCCATAACTTGTACCATGTATGAGTTGATGTTGATGAAAAAACCTTTACCTGTCATTTCGATGAATGATGTTTCCAGATCCTATTACATCATTATTGGGCCACAAGTAGAAAAGTGAGAACGAATGGGAATAAATTGTAAAAATATGTATACAGAAGCTTCTAGGGGGCATTTTGAGTCTTTTCCCTTTAAACCCCTGAGCATCCCAGCTTGTACCATATAATGACCTAGATGCCAATTTTTATTCTTTTTTCCTTTGTGGAATGTCATGACTCTTGAATCGATAATGGCCATGATTTAAATGTTCTTGGTTTCCATGAGTATCTTGCAGTAGGATTTTAAAAAATATTTTTTATAGAGTTATTTTTGGGATGATTCTGCAGTTTTTTGTATGCTTAAGTATTCATTGATCTAGAAGAAAAAAAATTCTCTAGGGATCTGCATCATTTCAAACCCTAAGAGGAGAATGTGAACAGACAGGTAGATTGCAAGAATAACATCTATTGAGTTAAATAAGATGCCATTAGTTCTGCCAACTAGAGAGGAACCATTGACTTTGTAAAAAACATGTAATTCTTGGGTGTTTTTAAGGGTGTTTTTAAAATCCAATAAAACATAGCTTCCAACTTTGGGCTGAAAATTCTCTTGCTAGTTTTTTAGCCATTATGCAACTGGCAAGAGGCAAGCAGAGAATGCTTTCTTTGTGCTGGAGCTAGAATAATGCAGAAAGCCACAGACCTTGGGCAAATTACTTCTCAAAGTGTGTAGAGAGGTCTGCCTTTAATTAACTCTGTCCTGATGGAGTGAGCTACATTGTTTTTCTAGCGAGGGTGATTTAAAAAATATTCCTTGTGAAAATATTATACAAAATATTTTAGTTTTAGTTCTTTTTAAAATAAGATTTTTTGATCCAAGGGATGTGAGCAGCAGGGGATCAACCTCTCCTTTGAATACAGTGTTCCAATAGTAGTACTTCTTTAAACTATATTTAAAATTGGTATGTTGACATGACTGTTATGACTATTATGAAAAGACTTGAGAAGCAGCAGCATGAAAGCAAGAGTGACAGACAAAGAGAAGGAAAACAAAGGGCCGTCCCATTGTCATTAGCTCACTTCTGCATTATCATCCATGGGTTTAGACACATTGTCAGAGTATGGTTAGAAGTCTGCTTCCTGTGTATTTTTATATCAAGGTGTCAACATGCTTTATACACTCAGACAAAATACCTGTAAGAATCTTACTGAATATGTGCAGTCTGTCTCAGCTGCAGGTTGCCAGAGTAATGTGATATCCAAATCTAAGAATTTTTCATGGACCTTTTTTCCTTGTCTCTTGGGATTACACAAGACCTGGCCTCTGGTTTGAGTCCGTTCTAGTCACCATGGATGTGCTCTGTGCTGGAGCTTTTACTCTCATTCCCAGATGGGAAGTTCCACTGGCTTGGCTGTCCACATCCTCGCTGCATGATGTGCGGGTGCTGCGTGGCTTAGTTCCAGATCCATGCTGCCACTCCATTCAGAGGTCTGGCAATTCCCAAGGGTGCTACCCTGGATAAAATACAGAATTCTACTTCTTATGGAAACCACCACTTAACCATCCCTTTAAACTCAAGGAAACCAACTGTCTCCTGGAGTAAGATCAGACCTCCCTTTGACCTCAAAGTCCAAGATCTCCACCAACCACTAACAGGGCAATTTACTTTCTTACTACTCTAGGCCTGAACTCACAGCATATTAACACCTACCTGGGCAAGAGATCCCAGCATGCATGAAAAAGAGGCCAGGTATTATTTTTATTTGAGGAAATGACCTTTTCATGCTTTTGCTGCTGCTGCTGCTGCTAAGTCGCTCTAGTCGTGTCCAACTCTGTGCGACCCCATAGACGGCAGCCGACCAGGCTCCCCTGTCCCTGGGATTCTCCAGCCAAGAACACTGGAATTGGTTGCCATTTCCTTCTCCAAAGCAGGAAAATGAAAAGTGAAAGTGAAGTCGATCAGTCGTGTTTGACTCTTAGCGACCCCATGGACTGCAGCCTACCAGGCTTCTCCATCCATGGGATTTTCCAGGCAAGAGTACTGGAGTGGGGTGCCATTGCCCACTCCAGTTGGGCATTGCATGCTTTTGCTTGTAAGTCCATTTAGCAGTGGGGGAAATTCATTAAGATTTTGTTTTATATTTTACCCTTTATTAATGGCTGTAGATCATCACAGATATAAGAAGATGATAATGTGGTTGCAGTTGCAATTCTGGATGGTATATCTTCACTCAAGCAAGAAATAACCATAGTCCCCTGCCTGGTACATAGCTGTTGACCTAGTAAATGCTTTTTGGCATCACTATCAGCTAAATTCGTAAGGTGTACTTTGCTTTCTAGAAACAGGGATAGGAGAATACTGACTTGCCTAAAGGCTAGCTAATCTCTGTCAGCCCACTTCAGTCCTCTTATAATGTGGTTCAAGGGGAACTCAATCTTCTTGATACTCTATAGCACATGATGCTAGTGCATTAATTTGATGAAATTATGTTTATTGGACCTAGTGAACAGAAACTATGAAGCATCTATGTGCCATCTTAAAAGAGATATGTGTCAGAGGGAGAGTGAAAAACTGCTGATTTCAAGGACCTGTCACGTAGGTGGAGTTTCTTAGGTATCAGTCATCTTGGATGTATTGAAATACCCCTTCTAAACTGAGATGTAAGTCCTTGTGTCTTACATGGTTCACTCCAAGGAACAGGCACCTCTTTCTGAACCTCTTTGGATCTGGGAGACCACATATACCACATGTGGAGATGCTAGTCTTACCATTTATTGGAAAATGTGTAATGCTGCCAGTTTTAAGCAGAGGTTGGAGTAAGAAAAACAAAAAAGGCTATTTGGCAAGACTGTGTTGGTCACACTTGTGACCTGTTAGACCTGATGGCATTAAGCATTTGTTTCAGGCAGAGGTGTACAGGGCTTCCTTTAGGCTCATAGTGCAGACCCCGCAGTTCAGTTCAGTTCAGTCACTCAGTTGTGTCCGACTCTTTGCAACCCCATGAATCACAGCACACCAGGCCTCCCTGTCCATCACCAACTCCCGGAGTTCACTCAGACTCACATCCATCGAGTCAGTGATGCCATCCAGCCATCTCATCCTCTGTCGTCCCCTTCTCCTCCTGCCCCCAATCCCTCCCAGCATCAGAGTCTTTTCCAATGAGTCAACTCTTCACATGAGGTGGCCAAAGTACTGGAGTTTCAGCTTTAGCATCATTCTTTCCAAAGAAATCCCAGGGCTGATCTCCTTCAGAATGCACTGGTTGGATCTCTTTGCAGTCCAAGGGACTCTCAAGAGTCTTCTCCAACACCACAGTTCAAAAGCATCAATTCTTCGGCGTTCAGCTTTCTTCACAGTCCAACTCTCACATCCATACATGACCACTGGAAAAAACCATAGCAGACCCTTATGTGGTTGGAAAACTTGACCTCTTCTGACAACTATTCTCCACTTGAAAAATATCTTTTAACTTGCTACTGGGCATGGTAAAGACTGAACACCTGATCCTTGAATGTAAGTGAAAATGTGACCCAAACTGCTCTTTGTGAACTGCCTGTTTAGAGAACATTGCACCTAATCCATTGCACAATAATGTAGACATGTATGTACCATTCCAATATAAAATGAAAATGGTGTATGTGAGACAGGGCCAAGGAGAGTCAGAAAGCATAAATAAATGGTGTGAATGAGTAGCTTAGACTCCCATGGTCACTGCTCCTACTGCTTTCCTGCCATTCCCTCAAATGACACCTACAGTCTCATGGGGAACTCTCTATGGCCAGCTGAAAGTGGATAAAAGAGGGTGGTTTGTGAATGCATAGTATGTGGGCATCACACAGAAATGGATAGTCACCATGTATAGCCTCACTGAGGAGTGGCACTGAAAGACAGCAATGAAAGACAGTATTTTCAATGGGCAGAACTTTAAGCAGTCATCTGATTGCCCAGTTAATATGGAAGGAGAGCTAGCCTGCAGTATGAATTTATATAAACTAGGTAGGCCAGCAGTTAAGGCTTTGGGAAGTAGAACATAGGAATGTTGGTGACAAGGTCTGGGGAGAGGTATGTGGATAGGCCTTTCAGCATAGCAGAGGTGGGGGGATATTTGTGTTCCATGTAAAAGTCCACTAGAGGGTATCATACAGGTGAATGAGTGCTTTTGAAAATTAAGAGAATAAGATGATAACTCCTCAGGGTGTCAGTCAGCCTATTTCCCTTTAATATGATTGGTCAATTGAGATATATTAAGTAGATATGATGACAAGAATGGAGACTATGTGTAGGCTCACAAACAGGGGTACACTCATATCAAGGCTGATTTGTCGACAGCATCTCTATGTGTCCAGTTCACCTGTACCAAAGGCCATTGGCTTGCTCTCAATATGGTACCATGCATGGTGTTCATGTTAGTCTCCTGGCATTGTGGGATGGCATCTGAAGGCTCATTTTTGGCACCACCAGGAGTAAAGTCCTAAGAAGTAAGGATTCTGTGTACAAGGTTCAGTAAACACCTTAATCCAGGTCCAATATAAGGTACTATCTTCCATGTATCTGGGAGTTGGAGTTGAGAATGGACTTTCCAACTATTACACCAAATGTATAATTTGGAGAATTTTTTCTTCCTGTCTGTTCACCCTTGGTCTGAGTGGATTTATAGTACTGGAGAGGGAGGGATGCATCCATGAAGGAATTCAATAATAATTCCATTGAATTAAAATGAGTCTTCCCTCTGGCCATTTTAGACTACTAAAGCAATAGATAGAGAAGAGGTTATTGTACTCTCTGGGGTGATGATCCTGATTATCAAGGGGAGATTGAGTAATTGCTATTCAGTTCAGGGTGATGAGAACTATTTCTGGAACCCAAGTGGACTCTTAGCTACTTAGGACCCTATTACACCATGGCCCTTGGCAATAGAAAACTGGCAATATGATAAAGACAGGATCTCTAAAGGACCCAGGTCCTGTAGGACTAAAGATTTGACTCAAGTCATTAGGTTAAGAATCCATCCAACCAATGTGCTTTAAGAAGACAGGGAAAACATGGACTAAGGATTGGAAGAAAGTCACTGTGTTAACAATTTAGATCTAGTGACCATTTACAGAAGCAGAGATTGTAACATCTTTGCCATATAATAATTGTTTCTTTTCTGCATGTTTCCTCCCACTCAGTTTATGAAGAACACTGTTTGTGGTTACCATTTTTGGTTGCAAGTGGTGACAGGACTGAATTGACCTTGAAGGGATGGTAACGGATTGGGGACACAAGTTTTTCACCTGGGCAAAGGCCAGGAGTGAATGCTGAGAGGCAAGAGGAGTGGAGAGTGCTAGGTACTTCCTGCTGCTTCTCCATCTTCATGCATCATTCTCTGTGTGGATCTTCATCAATGGACTTCTTTACTTCTGACTCCTGAATGGGTTGAGCCAGTAAGATGCAGAGTAGCATGAGATGGTGGCTTCTTTCCTTTTTGATCTTGCAGGTTGTCTAAGTCCATTTCTTGAAGTTCTTTTCAGTTGACATTCTCCATGTAACTACCTTCTCTGGGTTTGGTTAGCCAGTCCTCATAGACTTTGGGCTCCCTTGTTAATAGCACACAGGTCCTGAACTAGAAATATTTCTGGGTTGTTCCCTAAAACTTACTCATGGCAAATGGTCTCTTTTTAAAAATTCTCCTCAGCTTACCTGGTCTCAATATGTTCTCCTGGAACCCTGACTGATTCATATACAATACTTCATCTAATCTTTATAAACATGCTATGATATAAGTTGGATGCATCCTGTCACTTCTGTCTTTGGAACATTCCAGTGGCTTTTTATTGTACTTGAAATAAAATCCAAATAGCATGACTTGCAAAGCCATCCCTGATCTGGTTTCTGCCTCATTCTCCAAGACCATTCACTGCTCTTTCTCCTGAGAGTCTCATCTCAAATATCTGCCTGCCTGTCATTCAGATTTCAGTTTAAATATCATCTCCTCTGAGGGTCTTTCCCTAACCGTTCAATCAAAAGTAGTCATCCAGGTATTATCACACCATCCCATATTAACTCTTCTTACAGAACTTATCACTAGCTGATATTTTATTATTTATTTTTATATTTATAAAATCTATTTATCCCCCCTCTCTCTCTTTCTCCCTCCTCTGGCCCCTCCTCCTTTCTAAAATGTAAATTTCCTGAGAACTGGCTTTTAATATTTGTTGATACTGAGTAAAAAATCCGGGATTAATTCTGTTCTATTGATAAAGTAACAGAAGTTCAGAGGTTTTAAATTCCTCAAGGATTCACAATTACTGGTGGCAGAATCAGCACCTGTGACTTCTGATATCCATATGCCAGGATCCGTTCCCCATTTGATTTACTGAACACAACAATGCAATGAGATACTCAACCATAAAAAAGAATGAAATCATTCCATTTGCAGCAATGTGGATGCAAATACAGATTATCATACTAAGTGAAATAAGTCAGACAGAGAAAAGACAAATACCACATGATATCACTTACGTGTAGAATCTAACATTTGACAAATGACTATGAAACAGAAACAGAATCTGTAAGCTTTTATATATACAATGGCTAAAGGACAAGGCTGTACTGTATAGCACAATATCAGTATACTATTATTAACCATAATGGGAAAAGTATTTTAAAAAGAATATATATTTCACTGACTCACTTTGCTGTATGGCAGAAATTAACACAACATTGTAAATCCATTATATTTCAATTAAAAAATACTGATTAAAAAAAAAAGCCATGGAAGACAGAATGCCATCAGAGAGGGGCTAGTGAGCACATTCTCAACTAATCAGATCCAAAACTCCTAGAAAAATAATTCTGGGTCTCTTATCTTCTTCACCCAAAATGGGCTTGGAAATGAATTGCTTCTGGATATTGAATTACAGTTTCTCTCCAAACATTCTGCTGAGCAATTCAGTAAGATATTAGAAGTGTTCGATAATTCAGTGGCCAAAATAACTTTGCTAAATGCTGAGTTAAGCCCATTTCTTTACTGTAGGGATTCCTAGAGACTTTAATATGTACATTGTGAATTTCTAGGAGGTGGATGTACAGCTACCAAAATTGATCAGCATAGAAAATACTTTGATGAGAATCCTATCAACATCTTAAAAAGCATGCATTTCCTGGAACACAGTGGGTAAACATGAAGTTAAATCTCCAGTGGTAGAGATCATGTTGGCAGAACAATTTCATTATACAGATACATTTAATAAAGAATTATTTTGTCTTTAGAGAAGAAAGAATATATTTGTATTGGCATCTTCTAAATTTTGTTCTGATGTGTGGCTTATTCAGTTTCATGAAGGCTTTTTTTTTCCAAGTAAGTGTCTGCCAAATTTTTATTTCTCTGGTCAGACCACATATTATTTCTGATAGCCTAACTATTCTGGTAAAAGTGTTGAAACATTTTTAAGTCTATTATGGATGTCTTCTGTCCAGATCCAGACAATTTCTAAAGCAGTCTGCTAGTTGTCTACCTCCAATACAGTCTGCACTGCTGTAGTTTGTAGTCTGTTCTGTAATATGAGTTAAGTTTCTAGGAAGACCGAAGATATTTTTAAAAAATTAAAAATGCAGAGGTTTCAATAAGGAAAAGGGACTTGGGACTAGAATACATAAGAATAGCAAGAATGAAGTTGTTTTTCCACACAGAAATTTTCGTAAAGTGTTTTCTAAAGTGTTTTAGTAAAGTGTTTTTTAAAGTGTTTTCCAAACTATAAAGGATAAACTGTTATTGAATGCTAAATAAGTTGGCTTATCAACATGGACACAATATTGTAAAGCGATTCAGTTCAGTTCAGTTCAGTCTAGTTAAAAATAAATAAATTTAAAGAAAAACAGACAGAAACAGAAACCAGACTTAGAAGCATCCTCCTTACCTTTTCATCTATCTAAGCAGAAGCCTCTCAGTTTGCTCTGTTATCTCTAACTTTGACTTGCTCTTATAATTGTGTTTGCAGCACAGTTTAAAATGACCACAAACAAAAGAAGTTTTTTAATGCATGGGTAAAGAAAAGGCGAGGAACTGAATAGCATGTCACTTGCATGGTTCTTTATATTTGAACCCAAATGCCATCCAGAGGTTCATGTAGTGAGGATATCCAAAGCTCTAGCCAACATTTCTGTGAATTCTCAGGAACTCTTCCATTTCCTGGGCTCCTGTTCTCATGCTCTTGAGAAATAAAATATTGCCTGCCATATCAGTAAACAAAGGATGTCACAGTCATCAGCGATTGCAATGACTGCCAACAGTGAGCTGGTGAGCCCTGAGGGCACTCAGGAAGGAAACAAAGAATACCTGCCATCTAGCAATCATCAGACTGCAGCCACTCCCCATGGTGAGCCCAGAGGAAACTCAGGATGAGAAAACACAGGATATTGGCCCAGAAAGCTGAGGTGCATATCAAAGGAATGACTTCACTCAGCCCAGACTCTTGCATCTTCCCACACATAGAAAAGCCGCTAAATTCCTTCACTTGAGACATCTAGTTTTCTTTTATTAACAGTAATCTTTTGTTTCTACCTCCTGCTCTTTGTTGCAAAACTCCTATATATTCTAGTTCCCCCCTCACCTCCTCAGAGCAGTTTTCCCAGGGTTATTTGCATTGCTGACTCTTGGGCTTGAGTCCTCAATATGTCTGCTGACTAAAACATAACTCTCAGCTTTTAGGTCGTAAATATTTTTTAATAAACACTCTGCACCATAATGACCCAGATGTGATATTTAATCCTTTCGCCAATTTATATTTCTTTCCTCCCTATACAAAACCACATCATTCAATGGCTATAGTAGACTACCAGAGGAGAAAGGAATTGCATACTGTTTCAAACAAACAGATTTGTATATTAGATACTTCTCTCTCTTCCTCCGTTTCTCTTTACCTCTCTGGAGTGGCCAGACAGACATCATACATAGACAGTGTACACACTGTACATAGTATACAGATGAAGAACTTCAAGTTTAGGAAATGTGAAAATTTTGTAATAAGCTGTAAGCTAACCTGCCAGCCACAAACATGGAGGGAGACCTTGTCATTATTGTAGTGGACACAAACCATACCCTGCTCTCTGCTCTGGAAGGAGACACTATTTCAGTCTTCCAAATCTGTACACTATAAAAACATCCTTGAAATATAGTGTAGAACAACAACAACAACAACAACAACAACAAAAACCAGTTAATATCTCTGCTCACAAGACTTTCAGAAACACCTGTGAAGAACTTTTGCCCAAAACAATGTCTGAAGTATCTTTTAATATATAAATTCCCCTATTTTGCTCCTGCCCTTCCAGCCCCACAACTTATTTGTTGAAGAAACTGGTACACTAGAATGTTAGCAACCTGGAATTTGTTAGTTGAATCTCTGTGGTGCCTTTTAACAGTTCTCCAGTGTTTCCCAGAAACTGACATAGTCTTGATCAGATTCTGGTTTCCTTTCATGAGAACACTTCATAGGTGGTGGTGTTCGAAGATGCACCACACCCAGATGTGTCCTTTTTGTGATATTAAATGTCATTGAACATTTATTTTTTAGGGGTTACAAAATGGTGATATTGTAATTCTTTGACGCTTCTTCCTTTATTAGCTGCAATGCTTCTATAAAAAACTTTCATGAACTCTTGGGTTACTTTGAGATACAGTTCACTTAGAAAAGTGTTGTTAAATGCTTGGTTTTTTCCCTTTATTTAATAGGTTTCAAAATTATCTGTTGGTGCCCTAATACCCTCCATAGATAACCAGTGAGTATTGTTATATATTCATGAAATTAAACATAGTTGGGATTGCTGTTATTGGTCATATTATTGTTTCCCAGAGCTTATTTGGTAAAAGGTGAATCTAAGATGCAAATGGAAACACTAAGACACAGAGTATATACTATTGAACAAAAATGAGGTGAAAGGATTTGCTTTGTTGGATAGAAAGATTTACTGTTAAGTGACAAAATTGAATTTTTTTTTTTTTTTTTTGGTGCAAGAATTGACAATAGACCAATAGGATGATTACAGAGTCCCCAAACAGATGGGACTGTAAACTGGTACGGTCGCTTTGGGCAACAGTCTGGCATCATCTGCCACAATGGAAGATAAGTATACTCAAGACTATAGTGACCAGATAATTTTTTTCTCAAAACAGTGCATGTGGGTTCTATTATTTTCCTCAACTTAATCAGTACTTGTTGCTTTCTGATTTTCTTGATAGTGGCCATCCTAATGGATATGAGCTGATATCATTGTGGTTTTCATTTGCATTTCCCTGCTGATTAGTGATGTTGAGCATCTTTTCATATGCTTGTTGGCCCGCCTATATATCTTCTTCAGAAAAATGTCTATTCAAGTCCTTTGCACATTTCAAAATCAGGTTATGTGGTTTTGTTGTTGTTGAGATATCCCTTATCAGATAAATTGTTTTCAAATATTTTTTGCCATTCTGTAGGTTGCCTTTTCACTGTGTTGATACTTTCCTTTTCCATGCAGAAGCTTTTTAGTTTGATGTAGTTCCATTTGTCTCTGTTACTTTTGTTGCCTGTGTCTTCATGTCACAGCTAAGAAATCATTGCAAAGACCAATACCATCAGGTTTTTCTCCTGTGTTTTCTCCTAGGGTTTTTATAGTTTCAAGTTTTTATTCCATTTTGAATGGATTTTTGTACCCAATATACAGTAAAGATCCAGTTTCATTCTTTTGCATATGGATATCTAGTTTGCCAACACATTTGTTGAAGAGACTATCCTTCCCTCACATTGTAGTTTTGGCACCCTTGTTAAATGTCATTTGAGTATATATGTGAAATTTATTTCTGAGCTCTCTATTACTTTTTATTCCAGTTTTATTGAGATATAATTGACACATAACAGTGTATAAGTTAAAGATGTGTAGTATAATTACTTGACTTACATATATTATGGAGTGATTAACCAGAATAAATTTAGTTAACATCCAGCATCTTAAACAGATTAAAAGAAGGAAAAAATGTATCTTTTCCCTCATGATGAGACCTCTTAGGATTTAACAACTTTTAAATATACCATCCCTGAGCTCTCTATTCTGTTCCATTGGTCTATGTGTCTGTTTTTGTGCCAGTACCACACAGTTTTGATTATTGAAACTTTGTAATATGTTTGAAGTCAAACAATGCAAGGTTCTAACTTTGTCCCTTTGGGGGATTGTTGTTGTTGCTGCGTCGCTTCAGTCATGTCTGACTCTGTGCGAACCCATGGACTGCAGCCTACCAGGCTTCTCCGTCCATGGGATTCTCCAGGCAAGAACACTGGAGTGGGTTGCCATTTCCTTCTCCAATGCATGAAAGTGGAAAGTGAAAGTGAAGTCGCTCAGTTGTGTCTGACTCTTAGTGACCCCATGGACTGCAGCCTACCAGGCTCCTCCATCCATGGGATTTTCCAGGCAACAGTACTGGAGTGGGGTGCCATTGCCTTCTCCCTTTTGGGGATTACTTTAGTTATTTAGGGTTCTTTGAGATTCTATATGAATTTTAGATTTTTCATCATATTTCTGCAAAAAACATCATTAGCATTTTGGCAGGGATTGTGTTGAGTCTGTAAATCAGTTTGAATACTATGAACATTTTTAACAATATTAGGTCTTCTGATCCATGAACATAGACTGTCTTTCCATTGATTTGTGGGCTTCTTTAATTTCTTTTGGCAATATATTGTAGTTTTCAGTATATAAGACTTTCACCTTGTTAAATTTAATTCTTAAATAGCTTTTTTTAATGCTATTAAAAATAAGATTGTCTTATTAATTTACTTTTCAGATTGTATAGAAATTCAAGTAATTTTTGTGTTGATGTTTTATCCTAAAGCTTTGTTGCATTTGTTTATTAGTTCAACAGCTTTGTGTGTGTGTAGTGTCTTTGGGTGGAGAAGGCAATGGCAACCCACTCCAGTACTCTTGCCTGGAAAATCCCATGGACGGAGGGGCCTGGTAGGCTGCAGTCCGTGGGGTCGCTAGGAGTCAGACACGACTGAGTGACTTCACTTTCACTTTTCACTTTCATGCACTGGAGAAGGAAATGGCAACCCACTCCAGGGTTCTTGCCTGGAGAATCCCAGGGACGGAGAGCCTGGTGGGCTGCCGTCTATGGGGTCGCACAGAGTCAGATACGACTGAAGTGACTTAGCAGCAGCAGCAGTGTCTTTGGGCTTTTCTACAAACAAGATTGTGTCATCTCTGAATGGAAGTAGTTTTACTTTTTCCTTGCTAATTTATTTGCCTTTAATACCTTTTTCTTGCTTAACTACTTTGGCTTCCAACACTGTGTTGAGTAAAAGTGGTGATAGTAGGCATCTTGCTTAGTTCCTGATCTTAGAGCAAAAGCTCTCAGTTTTTCACCACTGAATATGATGTTAGCTGTGGGCTTATCATATATGACTATCATTATTTAAGGTAATCTTTTACTCTCAGTTGTTGAATGTTTTTTTATCATGAAACCATGTTAATTTTGTCAAATGCTATTTTTGCATCAGTTGAAATGATCATGGGATTTTTATCCTTTGTTATGTTAATATAATGTAGTACATTGATTATTGTTTGTAGGTTGAGCCATATTTGCATCCTAAGAATAACACCCACTTAATTGTGGTGTATAAGCCTTTTAAGGTGAATTTAGTTTACTGAGTATTTTTTTGTTTAGAATTTTTGCATCTATGTGCATCAGGGATATTGGTTTATAATTTTCTTATCTTGTAATATCTTTGGCTTTGGTATCAGGGTAATGCTGGCCTCATAGAATGAGTTTGTAAGTGTGCTCTCATTTTAAATTCTTGGGAAGAGTTTAAGAAAGATTAGTATTAATTCTTCTTTAAATGTTTGGTAGAATTCTACAGTTGAGGCCTTTTGGTCCTGGATCTTTGTTTTTTGGAGAATTTTGATTACTGGTTAAATCTTACTGGTTATAGGTCAGTTCAAATTTTTTTTAAAATTTCTTTCTGATTCTAATAAATTATCCATTTATTTTAAGTTATCCAATTTGTTGGCACATAATTGTTCATAGTAGATACCTATAATCCTCTTTATTTTTGTAATTACTCTTTTTTTCTTTCTGATTTTTGTTATTTGAGTCTTTTTTTTTTTAGTCTAGCTACAAGTTTGTCAATTTTGTCTATCTTTTCAAAAAATCAACTCTTAGTTTCATAATATTTTACTTCTTGGTTCAGGTGGTGGCTATATGGGAATTTATTTTGTGATAATTCATTGAATTTTACATTTATATTTCATATATGTTGTGTCTATTAAAGACACAATAAAAAGAAGAGGCTTTAAAAAATAATCAAGTCCCCACAAGCTAGCTATCCCATTACCAGAGATTTGTTCATCCTAGTTGCCCGTCTTCTACCTCTCTTCTTTGATTCTCATGTCCTGTCTTTCAGACCCCTACAAATAAACATTGGTCTTTATTTATCATACAGAACAATTTATCTCTCTCCAGCCACTGCTAATCAAATATGGATAGCCAAACTTATCTAATCAAGGTATTCAGGAATCAAGAATCTTTTAGTTAACCAGTTTAACCATCTTTTTAGAAGACTATTTTATCCCTACACACATTAAACAAAGTATTTCTTTTCATATGAAAAGAAACTTTCTTTGCTTTTGAGTGATGCTTCTGATCGCAATTGTGTATAACTTAATACATGCCTAAAAATGTGAACCTATTTTAACCAATTTGTCTAATGACAACTTCTATCATTTAGGAACTGCTGTTACTTTAACTGCTTAGCCTTAGACAAGCCATCAAAATCAAGATGAGTAACATAAGCAGAACTTACTAATATGAGTTTGATGTGGGCTTGACTTTAATCAGAATTTGTGAGGCAGGGAGAGTTTTATTAATTAGTTACTTAATTAGTAGGCATCCAGAGTGATTTTTTTCTTTGCAGAATTTCAATGAGCAATGAATGGTTATTAGATGAACTGGAAAGATTGACTCTTTTATTTATTTGTGAGCAATCTCAGTAGCTCCTTAGTACTGGCAGTAACTCAGAATGAGTCAGACATGAATTATTGAATATATTGGATTCCATGTCCTAGTTTTGTTGGATTCTGCTATCTCAGTTCACAGCATCGATTCATGATATTTTAAAGAACTTTCTGAAATCTTTTCATATCATTCTTACTTCCTTGTTGAAATATATGCCCTAGGAGAGAAGGAATATTTTTCTGTTTGTTCACTGATGCATAGCAACTGCCTAGGACAGTTCCCCACTCAAGGTGCTTGACAATGATTTTATGGTAGGGGACAACAATGTACTTCTCATAGTACATATGAATGTAATCAGCTTCGCAGCCACAGGTTCAATATTTAACATGATGAGAACAGTTTAGTAAAAAGTAAAAATTGCTAAGTCAAATATGGAAACTGACAATAAAAGTGCATTGGTACTAAATTGTCTTTCAGTTGCAACTGTATTGTGACTAACAGATTTGTGTAAGAGGCTTGGGGAGGCTCCTCCTTGGAATCACATGACATGAGTGAGGAGAGTAAGTCAACTGGGTAAACAAAACACCTTTGTCTGTGGACAGCAAATCTGTGACCAGCCTTAAACCGTAGAAGCTACTTGGAAATGTGGACACAGCTCTCCTTGTGTGCATGCATGGTAAGTCGCTTCAGTTGAGTCCGACTCTTTGCAACCCTATGGACTGTAGCCCACTAGGCTCCTCTGTCCATGGAATTCTCCAGGCAAGAACACTGCAGTTGGTTGCCATTTCCTCCTCCACAGGATCTTCCCAACCCAGGGATCGAACCCAGGTCTCTTATGTCTCCTGCTTTGGTAGGCAGGTTATTTTTTCCACTAGGACTACATGGGAAGCCCACATGGCTGTCCATTGGCTGTATTACCTCCATTTTACAAATAAAGGACTGAGGCACAGGATGTTAAGTAATTTGGTCAAAGTCAGATGGTTGTTTGAGTAGAATAGCTGGGATTTGAACCAGGACAATCTGGTTCCAGAATCCATTATCTTACCTACATACTGTAGATTCTACAGAGAGTGATACCTGTCATTGGTGATATTTAATAAGATTTTGGGTAACTGCTAGTGAGGGAGATTTGGTATTTTGCTATTTAAAAGATGATTTATCATCTTTCTTTTTGTTTCCCAGTCGACCATATGTGGACAAGTGTTCTATGAAGAATTTGCTGTTATTCCTCTCTTGGGATGTGTTTCTGGCTAAAAGTTTCTCAAGTCTTTCTGATGATGCTGTGAGCTAGCTAAAATCCTTTAATAAAAATTTCTGCTTATACTAGTCATAATTGTTTTCTGTTGTTTTCAAATGAGAACGAGTAACAGAATTTAAAAGGAAGAGACTCTATTCAATGCTCTGTTATGACCTATGGGAAGGAAATCCAAGGAAGAAGGGTTCTATGTATTCATGTATCTGATTCACTTTACTGTACAGCAGAAACTAACACAACATTGTAAAGCAACTATACTCCAGCAAAAATAAAATAAAATGGAGGAAAGCAGGTTCAGGAGATTAAGAGAGACCAGGTTTTCATGACATCATATATGTTCCCAGATCCAGCCACAGCTGAAGCCAGCACTTCCCTTGATTTTTCAGATATATGAAGCAATAAGTTCTCCTTTTCCTTAAGCTAACTTGGGTTGAATTTTTGAAACTTGCAAAGCAAATATTCCCAACTGTTACTATATTGTACTCTTCCTTTCTACTCTTATGTACTCTTCTTTCTTTTTAAAATTTTTGTGATAAAATTTAAAATAAATAATACTAAAAAGAAAACAAAAAACAACCCATTTAATCTTCATAGAGGCTACTCATTACTGTGATCCATAGTTCTATTAACACGGCCAGGCATCTGTTTGCTCTTTAATATGAGATGAACTCAGGACAGAATTTGACACTGTTGATTCCATTTTCTTTCCTGTAAACTTTTTAGTTGTTTGAGCTTTTAATTCTTTTTAAAACTGACTCGTGGGAAGTGAAATAAAATGCATTATTTTCTGTCTGACTTCTAAGTTCCATTAACTTGACAACAAGCTTGATCCTTATTATTCACATTTAAACATTAAAAACTCACACAGTTGCATACACATTTATTACTTTATAATCTGCCTACATTGCATTGTGAAAACAGAAAATACACATCCACTCAAATTGATGGTCTTCTCCCCATGGAAGTGTTTCTAGAGTACAAAGTATAATTGGCTGAAATGTTTGATGTCAGATTCCTTTTTTTCATTAGAATTTCTGGCACATGCATTTTACACAAATGTTGGTCAAGAAATGATCAACTTCCCAAACTCCCTCCTTCCCAAAGTTATTGCTCCTCAATGTTTGTGAAACACAATTATATAGTTAAAAAATTTTTTTCAGAACAGGGTCATGTGGGTCAGTGAGTTTGCTCACTGGCATGTGATTTGGACTTTCATCAAACCATTCAACCAAGATGAAACCAAAATGAAAATGTCAACTTATTTGAATGGACACATCTATGTTATTTAGAAAAAAATTTAAGAGCATGTTGGCATAACATACTGACACAAACATAATGTTAGACTTATTTTTATTCTTTGGGTTTAAAAGTATAGTTGATTTTTATGATTACAAAAAGTGAAATCATGAACATTGTTAAAAAGACTAAAAACTGTAAGAAAAGTATTAAAAGGAAAAATATATCTATAATGTTATTATCAGATATAGCCATTATTATTTTAGAATAGTGCTTTATATCTTTCAGACATATTTTTATATATAATTTATTTTTTTGAGATAACTATGTCCATATAATTTTGCATAATGCTTTTAAAATAGCTTTACTATAAAAATAAAATAAATTTATCATAAAATATTTTAATTTTTGCATCACCTGTCATTTTGATAAATTAGTTCACTGCCTTAAATTGTTACTTTTCTTTTGAATATGGGAATGTATTATACTATGGCACTATAACTATAACTTATAAATCATAACCGATCTAAGAATAAAGTCTTAGTTTTTATAATCTTATTATGTACTTGGTATTATCAGGTTTAAAAAATATAAGCCATCTTGTTTAATTCTGTAAATGACTTTTAATGGTATATAAAAGAAGTAGCATTAGCATAAATGGAGTGGGGTTAGGTGGAGAAGGATAAAATACATACTAAACGAAGTCAGAAGACTTGGTCACCCAAAACTAATCAAGTCTGTGACTGATATGAGTACTTTCTTGTATCAACTTTACTAGAGTATGGTGGCCAGTTGTTTGGTCAAACACAAGTCTAGATGTCACTGCAAAGGTATTTTTTTAAAGATATGATTGACTTTTATAACCAGTTGACTTTTAGTAAATCAGATTGTCTGGGAGGATGAAGTTCTGGAGATGGGTAGTAGTAATGGGTATAGAACAATGTGAATGTTCCTAACAGCACTGAACTGGACACATAAAGATGGTTAAAATGGTAAGTTTTATGTTATGTATATTTTTCCTCAATCAAAATAAAAAGTAAAATAGAACTCTTTATAGCATAGGTGGACGTCATCTAATCAGCTAAAGGTCTTAAGAACAAAGGCTGAAGTTTCCTGAAGAAGGAGGAATTCTGCCTCAACGTTTTAACTCACATCTGATGGCCTGGCCTTCAGAGTTTGGACTTGCCATTCCCTGCAATCACATTAGCCAATTCCTTAAAATAAATTTCCCTCTCTCTCTTTCTCTCTCTCCCCTAACTGTAATTAATACAGAGAACTTGGCTAAGTGACCCCAAGTTTTAATTTCTTCAGCTGAAGGTTAGGAGAGGAAATTAGATCATTGGTTTTCAAACTGTAGTCTGTGGATTAGTGTTCATTTTGGACAAAATTCTACCCAGTCTCTTATAAAAAGGAAAAGCAGTTGATAAGTTTTTAAGATAATCAAATGTTTTCAAGTATATCTTTCTCTCTCTCCCACTCTCTTCCCTCAAGTTTATAGCCTTCTACTCTCTTTTGGAGTGGAAATATTCTTTCTTTTATGAAGTGATGCTGATGATAGTTGGTAGTTATTTGTTCTGCCTTGTTTTTTAATGTACCAAGACAAAAATACAAAGTTGGCAACTTTAAACCAGTTACCAAATTAAGGAAATTTTTACTAGTTAATGTAATTTAAAAATCTGGGAGCCACTGCCTTACATGATCCCTTCCAACTCTAAAATCCTAAAGCTCTAAGATAAGATGTTAGGGACTCAGAGCAGTAAAACCCTCACCTAGTTAGAGAATCAGAAATCAAAAAAATAAAATCAAAACAAAAAATATTGTGAAGACAAATCATTTGTGGATTTTTAGCCATTTTGGATTATTAATGCTACCCCGTATTCTGTAAACACAATAGAGGGCAGTAACTGTGGGTTCACACAACGTAACTTCCCTGTTCTGGTAGAACTTTCAGTCTCAATTCCTGATAAAAGTTAACATTTAACATGTCCTTAGTTGAGCCTCCAATTTATTTCATGGTTAGATGAAAGAGATTATCTAAACAAGCTTTACTAATCTCAGTTTTCAATTTTAATCTGATGGAGCAGGGTAAGCAGAAAGCCAGACTGTAGAAAAAGAGAGGAGACATTTCCTTTTGAATAGCTTAATATCCTCATATATTAACAATAAAAACTGAAAAAATGTGGTTTTCTCTATAGAGCTGGTTTTAAATTTCAGCCTTGCATGTCACTAGGTAGTAAAAACCAATTGGTCGTCTTTTGATAGATGACTCATCACTGGGTTTAGAGGTAAGTTATAATTGTAGTGACTTATTTGTGGGTAAATAATAGGTGAACTTAAAGAGCTGTCAACCAGGATTCAAATCAGGGCTTCAGTGGCTGTATTTGAGGAGCTCCATCTTATTCCTTATGGATTATCACTATTCAGGGAAGAATTCAAATTAATTCACTTAACTATAATATTCTTAAGGAAAATCATTTAAAGCTTTCTTCTCTTATTGCATGCTGAAGACAAGATTTATAAACCTTAAGCAGAGTTTAAGATATCTTTCCAAACTAAAATATATCTATTTTTAACTACATTGTTATATTTTGGGCAGGGGGAAGGCTTTTCCAAATATTTCCCTCTAATTTATACTGAATTCTTTACTTTTGTTGATGTGATTCCATTCCATATAAAAGGCAGAGCTTCTCATTGTAGATCTAGGTATATATTGATAAAATATGGTCAGTCTTCATTTAAAAGTTCCATTTTCTCATTCATCAGGAATGTCTCTTCTTACACAGCTTTCTGTGCAACACAAATAGGTTTTGAGTTTCTACTTTTTCTTTTTAAAAATATAGGCAAACAGTATATTTCTTTCTTGCCCCCTTTCTTATTCTGTCCAGGGTTTCCATTCATTTGATTGGAATGGAAATCATTCCAATCATAGCTATGACTATCAGGATAGTTATAACTGATATCAGGATGTAAATATATTTACTATTCAGAAATAGAAATTTTTTTTCTCAACAGACACTGTAGAATTAATGGCTTTGGCTAAATGATGTCTTTGTCTGAATCTCACTTTCTAATATTTACTCAGTTACATTTCCATTAACTCTGGCAAAGATGCAGGGCACCTTTCCCAAGGAATTTAAGTAAAGGTGAACAAAGTTGGATGTAGGTAATGAAAAGTGATATCACAGTGAGTCACAGCTCTGGTTCTCCAGCTGACAGCAAGGATGTAAATTCCCAGAACGGGTCAGTTTTTTTTATCAATGTTTAAGAGAATAAAGAAATCTCATAGGATGCCCAGAAAATCTCTTTTCAGTTTGCTTTGTTTATGGCAAGGGAGCATTCAAGAAACAGGCAAGACCAGAAAGTGGCAAAGCAAACAGCTATAAATAGAGCCTGTGTTTATTTGAAGACAGTGTGTTCTGCAATGTGAATATTTGGATTCTTGCAAAGAACTGTGTCTAGTTTAACTGAAATTTGCAAGTGCAGATGAGAGAAGAAAACATATCCAAGGGAATATAGCACACCATATGGGTGTTTAGTGTCCTGTTCTGTTTTGTTTTTGTTCTAGTCACAGGATAAAAATTTCCATTTTGCCTAGATTGGCTGCCACTGCAGGGCTGAGCCACAAACTCCATTAACATTCATTAGCTTATCTGCTGTGTGCCAGAAGCTGAGACATAAAGATCTGCAGGAAAGCAGCCTATTCCTGCCCGTAGTCTAGCAAAAGAGTATGAAAGAGAACTGAGAATTATAAATCTAATACAGAGTGATGAGTGCTAAATAGAGTGTGATGTGGGAAGAAAAATGAGGACTTAGGGTAACTGACTCATCCCCATTTGCCTGGTAGTGTTCTGGTTTTAGCACTGAAAGCCCAGTCCTGGTTTTGACTGGGAAACCCCTCCGTTCCAGCCAAATCCAGACAGTTGCGCATCTTAGTGAGATATACCCAGTTGTAAGTCACTGGGGATAGTAATGGAGAATAGAATCTAAGAAAGTCTCCCAGAGGAGAGGAAAACACTTAAACTATGTCTAGAAAGGTGGAGATAGAAAAAAAAAAAAAAAACAAATTAGGCATTATAGGCTGACTCAGGTCCTATCATTGGAACCTGTGAATGTTACCTTCTATGGCAAAGGAATTTTGCAAATGGAATTAAATTAAGGATCTTGAGATGAAAATAGTATCCCAGATGATACAGGCGGTTCCTAAATGTAATCCTAAGTGTCCTTATAAAAGGAAGGCAGAGTGAGATTTGACAACAGAACAGGAGATGGAAACAAGAAGCTAGAGTCATATGTAAGGAAGGGAACACCAGCCAAGGGCTGTTCATGGTCTCCAGAAGCTGGAAAAGGAATGGAAATGGATTCTTCCCTGGAGCTCCTTAAAGGAACCAGATCTGTTGACACTTTGACTTTAGCCCAGTGAAAGTGATTTCAGTTTTTGGTCTCCAGAGTTTGAGAGAAATGAAAGTAAAGTTGCTTTATACCACTAAGTCTGTGATAATTTGAGGTATCAGTGTACATTTCCAGCAACAGGAAATTTAATACAGTGGGGGAACCCAGAGAAGGACATTCTAGGCAAGAGAATAGCATAACAAAGGCTGTTACAGGACAAGGGCTGTTCAGGATATTACAAGGCACCAGTTTGGCAGGTTGGCCTCTTAGCACACACACACATGGGAACACAGTGGGAGAGAAAGCTCTAGTCATGAGCAGGGGCTGGAAGCTGGATGAATTTATAACTCACATTAAGGAGTTTTTCTTAATTTTTGAAGACAAATGAAAATATATTCAGTGATGTAAAGCAAAGCCCTAATGAAGTCATATTTGCATTTAAGAAAAGTCTTTTTAGTAGCAGGATGAAAAGTGGATTATTGAGAGGAGGAAGAAGATCCAAAGCAGGGAAACCCATTTAGAATGATCATATTGTCCAGGCAAGAAGAGGCAAGAGTCTTGATTACCAGTGGTAATGGAAAACAAGAGTAGTTTCTAGGGATTCTTGGAAGGTGAATTATACTGGACTGGGTGACCAACTAGGAAAGGTTGAAGTTTTCATTTGGGTGCTGTGGAAGACAGAACTGTCACAGGTGAGACGGGGAATCCAGGAGGAATAGCGTGTGTATAGGCTGTGGGTGGGAATGATGGGTTAGCTTCTAGATGTGGAATTTGAGGAGCCAGTGATACATACAAGTAAAATTTTAAAAGGACAGTTCAGTCAAGAATTTAAAAAAATCTTTGAAAAAGAAAAGCTCTCTTTGGGACATGGGGACAGTGAAATATGTAGAAATGGACCAAAGACGAGGTGGTTGGTAATGCAGACTTAACTCCATGCATGGCACAGTCTTTCTCAGTATGTCCAGCCATTTCTTGTACATCACCATCCAGTGTGTTACTGACTGTGATTCAGATAAAAGTTTCAGTGGACCTACTTCATTTGGTCTCTGCATCTCTTACCTTGCTGCTCTCTTTTTGCCTCCATGTCACTCCTTAAACTCTAATCATGCTCAGATTAGAATTCTTTTGTAGCTTCTGCAATCAGGCATCCACCTACCTTTCAGCCTGGTTACCACTACTCTCACTCTATATCAGCAGATAAAAATTATTAAAATAAATATTGTATAAAAAGCTAATGAAATAAAAATGAAACTAACAAAATAAAAATGAAGAAAATGAGTATGATTTAAAACTGTTACAATCTTTAACAATAAAATCCATTAATTGTACCAACATTGAGTTATTTTTGTAACTCTTCTGACCTTGCCCTAGCATGGAAATGGTAAAGCTCTAATTATATGCTAACTCCAAACAGAAGTTGTCCATTAACTCCATTTCTTGTTTAATAACTTTAAAGACATCTTTGTGAAAAACTTTAACATATATAAGGGCATATTCCAGTGTGTATTTGAAGATGTTTCAGTTGATAGTCAGCTCTAGTTTTTGTTTCAAATAAAGAATTCTGGGTCATCTTTATCTCTGTAATTCATTATGTATAGATAGAAATTCTGATTCTTAATTACTTACATAAACTTAAATACTACCATACTTCTGGTTCTTGAGATAGAGTAAAAATCATCTTGTTATAGATGCTTGCTTTGTCCATTGTGATTTTCTTTGTCCTCATGAGTACTATAGGGAAATGGAAATGTTTTTAAAAATGAATGCTTGGTTCAATTCAAAATTTTAATCATTTGGCTACTTCTCAAGACATGAAAATTTAAGATTTCAGTTTAAAAAATCTAAGTTACAGTGTTCCACCACAAAAATACTATTATTTTAATACTTAATGCCATGGAATATCTAAAACAGCTATTTTAATCACTATTATTCTATCTTGACTGTTGGAAATATACTTCTATTTAAAAGTTCTACTTTATTTTCTCTCATTTTCCACTGGAATCTGTCTTTGCCTCCTCTGTTTTTTAAAAATATTTTGTGTAATATATATCTTAACATTTATTTTATTTCTTATTTTGGGGAGATAAATTCCTTAAAGGTAGGCCCATGTTGTAGTCAACTTTGCATCCTCACACTGTCTGGTATAGCTACACACAACTGCACTTGATAAATGTTTTTTAAATTCAACTGTTTACCATTATTCTTCCTCATGGTAGAGCTAACTTAACATTTCCCAGTGCCTTAACTGTACCTTTCTCATCATAACCAGGTGCTGAAGTCATTTGGATATAAAGGAATAGATCATGCTAAGAAAAAAAGAAATCTAGTTCTGTACTGTAGTAATGTTCCTTTATTAATTTTCTGGTGTTGTCAAGTTCTTTTCAAAGTGATGGAAATTTCCACATTAAAAAAAAATTGGACCTAAGAGTTTGTATTTAATTCAGGACTCTTCTTCATGAACAATGGAGAAAAATTATAGTTGTAGAATTTTTAGATTGACTTTCAAAAGTCCGTAAAACTTTCTACCAAAAAAACCTGATTTACACAGTGCACAGTAGAGTGGTTCAGTAAGCCTAGTTGTTTAACACAATGGTCAATAAAAATGTATCAGTTTGGTTGGGGGCCATTATTGGTTGAATTGTTATGTTGCAGTTCAGTACCTCACAATGTGAGTTTATTGGAAATAGGTTCTTTATAGAGGTAATCAAATTAAAAGGAGGTCATTAGAGTGGGCCTAATCCAATATGTAAAAAGAGGAAATTTGGACACAGAGACAAACCTGTCTAGAGGGAAAATGGCCACTTGATGATGGAGGATTGGAATGGTGCATCTCTAAGCCAAGGGACATTAATGATTGCCACCAAAGGCTCCAGAAAGAGGCCAAAAAGGATCCTTCTCTACAGATTTCAGAGGGTGGATAGCCTTGCCAACACTTTGATTTCAACTTCTTGTCTCTAAAACTGTGAGACAAGAAATTTCTGTTGTTCTAAGCCCCCTAATTTGTGGTACTTTGCTATGAAAGCCCTAGAAAAGGGCTGATGAAATGTATACTGATACCTCATTCTATCAAATCTTTTTGACTTGACATATTTCAGAATGAAAGTACATGTTAACAATTTCAAATTTAAAGTTAGAAAAATCTAAATATTTCTGGTTTGGACAGAAAAAGAGCAGTTTGGCTTTTAAAAGAATGAAGATGCAAAAATAGTAAAAACTTCTGCTAAGCAGAATTAGCAGTCATGCTAGCAGTATCATTATTGGATTATATCTATGAGAAAAATTTTAAATGTGATTACTAGCAATCAGATGTCATCTCAGAAGAAGAGATGTGATATTTTTAATGTAAGGTACAGAGACTGAAAATCTTAACAATCACTTAGACTAAGATTACTTTTGTCATTTGAGTGAAAAATAAAAATTGATTTTTTTCTTTTAATTATATCCTTCAAACTTGATTAATATGTTTTCCCAGCAATGTTGAAGATAGCAGATCAAGTACTATCTCTGACTTGTTCCAGGTGACCTGTTCCTGGCTGAATTCCAGTGCCAATAAATGTTCTCAGCATCTAATGATTGTAGGAGAAAGAACAGAGGCAAGGAGCACGATGGGAGAAAGAGGAAGGAAGAACCGAATGACAATTTCCTTGTCATTCCACCCTAATATATGAGCAGCATTTTAACTCTAATGCCTTTTGAAAATTAATATTGAGTTATATTTAAAAGTTCTCTTTTACTTTTTGGAAATTAAAATATTTTTATCTTCTTTTTATTTTATGAAGTTGTGAGCCTGTGATGTGATCCTTCCACTAGAATTTTAGTTATTAGTATTAATTATATTAGCCTTTTCATTTTATTTTCTGAACATCGTGTTCTCATCCTTATTCACTCTCCTGGATGACTATCTAGTATATGTTATCATAAGGGAGATACGATGGAAGAAATTCTAAACAAATTTGTGGGTCAATAGGTTCTTTGTTATATTTAAGGAACATGTACAGAATACATTTCAATTTGAGAATCGGGAAATTTTTTTGCATTCTGTCACCAACATGCTTTAACACTGAATGAAGTTCTTTATCATTTTTATTTAAAACCAAACTCTCAAAAACTATTTTAAACTGATAACTTGATGACTGTTCTTTTTTTTTTTTTTTTTTTTGGCTGTATTGGGTCTTAGTTGCCACATGCAATATCCTCAATCTTTGTTTCAGCATGTAAGATCTTCAGCTGTGGCATGTAGGAAGGATCTAATTCCCTGACCAGAATTGAACCTGGGTCTCCTTCACTGGGAGCACAGAGTCCTAGCCACTGAACCACAAGGGAAGTCCCTTGATGACTATTCTTAAATGTTATGGACATTTAGGAATAAAACGTTGCCTGATTGCAAAATGCTTTATTACTTATAGTTCTATGTGAAAATTTACTCAGGAAATTGTTTTTTCTTGTCATTGAAAGACTAAAGTTGGTATCAACATTCTCCACTGAAGACTGTGATTTTAGGATAAAAAAGGCCCACATATTTTATGGTTATATTTAAATAAAACGTCCAGATAGGGAAAAATCCATAGGAACAGAAAGCACCTTAGTGGCTACCAGGGCTGGAGTGAGGGGAAATGAGGAATGATTGCTAGGGGAATGGAGTTCCTTTTTAGGGTGATGAAAATGTTCTAAAATTAGTTAGTAGTGATGGTTGTACAAATCTGTGACTATCCTAAAAAGTGTACACTTTCAAGGAATTTTATGCTATGTGAATTATAGCTCAATGAAAATGTGTTAAAAAGTCTTCTCCCTCCCCAAAACATAGACTTTCAAAGTTAGTATTTTCCTTTTTATAGTTGGTCTTCAGGAGGAGCCTAGCAGGCTACAGTCCATGGGGTCCCAAAGAGTTGGACATGGCTGAGCAACTAACACTTTCTCTTTCTTTACTTTTCACATTTAAATTAGGTTAGCAGTACTTGAAATGGGATTAAACTCTCCCTTTTCACTTGACCCCTCAGCTGTTTCTCATTCTTTGAATATAGTCTTTGATGGCAAGTTTTCATACCCTGGGGATGAATGTAATACTGAAAATGACTAAAACTCAGTGCAACCAAATACAATTAATGAGGTGTAAGTATAAAATGACACTTTCTTGTGTGCTCATAAAATATCTCTGAATGTCACTTCCAAAAATTATTTCAGAAATACTTGGAACAGGTCAGCATATTTGGATTCAACATAAAATCATCGATGGTGACCTTCTGGAAATAACACATTTACTTTCACTTGTATTTTGATTAGTGAAAAAATAATGTTAGTATTTTATGGTTCTACCTCTTGGTCATGGTAGATGTAACAGCCCAGGGTTATAATGAGACAAATGTGCCAAGTGAAAACTGTAAAGATGCCCTCCAACTCCAGGCCTACTGGGTTCAAGAAGTAAATTTCTTTTTTTTTTTTTTTTTTATTTTATGAGCTGAAGAGGTGGTTTGGGATAAGTGTGATGAGAGTCTTAAAAAAGTAGGCGTGTGTGTAAACTGGATTTTCCCCGATTGAGGTTGACTGAACTCACCAAAGAAGGGAAGAAATTGACTTGATATCAGTGATGCCATAGTCTCTTGTCCTAGGTCCTACCCTGGAAGGGTCCATGGACTTCAAAGCACTGATGCATAGGGGTTTGTTTGTGCCTATTCATAGTCAGCAGTCTGTTCTCATAGTTTAGGTAATGGGCACAGTGCCTATGTCCATGCCTGGCCAGCCACAACACCACTTGCCTTACTACCCTGTGAGAAAGCACATGTGCGTAGCTCATCATTTATAGGCCTTGAACAATGTAGTGGTTGTATCTGTTTATGTCACATGTGGTCGAGTCTCAGAGTGACAGTCTGTTCAAGGAGCATGGTTCTTACCCTAAAAAGATGTTCAATTTATTAACTGAAAACCTTGAAGAGCATTAAAGTGTATAGAACTTAATGGTCTTTTGGACTCTTTCTTGGACCCTTATTCCTCCACATTTCATTCTCTTTGACATTCCAGATTCTCATTTGCCAGCTCCAATTCCCCCTCTCTTGCTAAGCCTTTTCCTTTCTCTTGGCTATTGGGTTCTGTAGTGTTCTGTTTGCCAATTATACATTCCAAAAGGCTAGAAAAGAGTTTGGCAGAGATGGACTACTTCAGAGAAATTGGATAAAAAATTGGCTTGATAAGTCAGGAATCAATTGGTAATTTTTGAGGGGTGGGGAAGAGGGAGAATCTCCCTTGATAATACTCCCTTATCAATATTTTTTATTAATAATTTTTAATTGAAGTATATAGATGAATTATAATGTGTTAATTCCTGCTGTACAGCCAAGTAACACAGTTATACATACATACATATATATGCATTCTTTTTCATATTCTTTTCCAGTTTGGTTTATCACAGGCTATTAAATATAGTTCCTTCTGCTAAACGGTAGGACCTTGCTGTTAATCCATTCTATACATACCAGTTTGCATCTACTAATCCCAAACTCCCACTCCTATCCTCTCCCAGCCCTTTCCTCTTGGCAACAACCAGTCTATTCTTTATGTCCCTAATTCTGTTTCTCTCATAGATAAGTTCATTTGTGTCTTATTTTAGATTCCACATATAAGTGATATCATGTGGTATTTGTCTTTCTGTTTCTCACTTACTTCACTTGGGTGTGATAATCTGTAGTTGCATCCATTCAGTATTTTTTAATTGAAGTATAGTTAATTTACAATGTTGTTTTAGTTTCAAGTGTACAGCAAAGTGATCCAGTTATGCATACATATATGTATATTCTTTTTCAGATTCTTTTCCATTATAGGTTGTTACAAGATACTGAATATAGTTCCCTGAGCTATATAGTAGGCCCTTGTTGTTTACCTATTTTATGTATAATAGTGTGTATATATGTTAATACCAAACTCCTAATTTATCCCCCACCCCCATCTTTCCTCTTTGGTAACCATTAGTTTGTTTTCTGTATCTGTGAGTCTATTTCTGTTTTTTCAGTTCATTTGTCTTATATTTTAGATTCCACATATAAATAATATCATGTGGTATTTGTCTTTTTCAGTTTGACTTACTTCACTTAGTATGACACTCTCAGTCTATCCATGTTGCTGCAAATGGCATTATTTAATTCTTTTTTATGGCTGAGCAATATTCCACTGTATATATGCACCACATCTTCTTTACCCATTTAGGTTGCTTCTATGTCTTAGCTGTTATAAACAGTGCTGCTATGAACAGTGGGGTGCATGTATCTTTTCTAACTTATCAATATTTTTTATCATGTTTAGTTTACAATTCTAGTATCTCTCACCACAGGTTTTAGTGTCTGTGCTGTTTCCCCTGCATTGTGGCATATGTTCTATTCATTTCCCACAGCATTGTAGCTACTCACCCACTGCAAAAGGACTTTTTGGTTGTGGTTGATGTTTTGATTACCCATTTGAGTTCTCTCACATCTTTGTCATCTCTCTATTTGTCTTCTTCTTGTGTCATAATTTAGTATATCTCCCAGGTTCAAGCCATCCTCTGCCCCTACCCTGCACTGCCTGAATGCTGGGACAGGAATGGAACTGATAGACAATACAAGAGCAGAGCAAAGGGAGGTGTACCAGTTTGGCAGGGAAGAGTCAGCACACAAGATGCAGAGGGCAGGAGGCAGGGGTGGAGGGTTTGCTCTGGGGAAGAAGCTCATCTGAAGACTGTGCCTCAGGCTCCCAGAATAATTCAAAAAGAAGGGCTCTAAAAATGACTTGAAAAATGGAAGCATCTTTGAATAATCACACAGCCTTTCAATAGGATTGCTTTGAAAAAGACAAAACTGTTTGATGTTGCACATTTTGCTGCATTTAGTAAAGAATCACTTACATGACTGTATCGCCATGCCTCCTATATTCTGTGCTGTTTTCCTTCATATCTGAAATAAAGATTGATAGCTGTCACTAATTATACAAATGTGGCCATTTTGCCTCCCTCCCTTCCTTTCTTTCTCCCTCCCTCCCTCCTTCTCTTTCAACAGAGTGCATCTGGAAGACTAGACAAGGGGCTAAGGCACTGACACATTTCCAAAATGTCCATTGGCTAGTAGCTATCTAGGAAATCCAAATGCTCTGCTCTTTTACTTTCTCATGCAGACAATTGAGAGTTGTTTTTTGCCCTAGGGAAAAGCTTAAGGGGTCCTCCAGCACTAATCAAGAAGTGAAAATAGTCAACAAAAGAACTTCAGACATAAGGTTCTCAGAAACCTGAACAATAAAGCCCTTATCTCTTCAGCCCTGCCTCTCACTGTTTATCTGATACAAGTTCATTTCCTGCTCTTTGCTTTTACATCTAAAGCACATGTCCTTCAACCTTCTTTTACCTTCTCAAATCATTCCATTCTTTATGGTCTAGATCAAGCCCCAATTCTACCAAGACTCTGTCTGCCCTTGCTCACAATAATATTTATATTTTCAGAAATCCTATAGAAGATTTTGATTCTTGCATCATTTAGAACTTACACGGTATAAATGTGGGAAGACATAAATGGGGCAGAATTGAAGAATGAAAGGCCTGAGAGAGGCTTTGCCAATCTGCATGGTCGACTTCCCATAATTTGACCCAATTTTTCCTACATTAAGTGGCAACTACTGCCTAGCTTTTAGATGCAACCACAATTACCCTCTTTTCTTAAGCTGTAAAGACATTACTCATAAAAGTGATCAAATGGAGCATTAATCAGATTAATGGGTGCTGTGTGAAGTTAAATACAAAACAGGCAGATCTAGGGTACAACAGGAACCATGATGGGGCAAAGAGGCAAAGAAACTAAGATTGAATTAACTCCAAAATTAAAGAGCTGTATAAAGATGCCATAATTGGCTTATGTAAAATGTTGACAATATTTTTTGAATTATTGGTTAAAAACACATCTATATGGCAGATAGGCAAAAAGATTTCCTTCCTTTTTTCTTCTTTAAATGTTAAAACTGGGCTGAAAGGGCAGCCTCTGAAGTATAGTGTTCATTTTTGTTTTGGAAGGTGGAGTTCACTAACCAAAATGACAACAAACACTCAGAAATGGGAACTTACTCTATGGCATCTGTTCAAACCTCTTAAAACCAAAGATGTTTTCCTGTCTGATGGATAAGCCAACCAAGCACAAATTAAAAGCATATGCTTCATGGTTCTCTGAGAATATTTATAGCTCAGAATCTATATTTCCTGATCATCTTTACAGCAGAACCATCTGAATAGGTAGTGAACATTTTGCAATAATTCTAGCCCCATTCTAGCAAATTTTGACTTCCCTGTTTTGAAATTAAACTACACATTTTCTTTCCTCAGCAGAAAAAATATCTGAGGAGGAAGTTGAAATATTTTCCATACTACATATGATCTAGTTACATACTCACAAGGTTGGATATATTAACCAAAAACAAGGGCAATTTTAGGTGTATGTTCTTAACTACCTCCCTTGATAAATTCATGTGTTTCAGTATAATCTCTAGTTGAATTATAGTAGGTTGAATATGAAGCACAGCAACATTCATAAATTTGAATGGAAAACATTAGGGTTTCCACTGAAGGACATAAATATGCCATTTTGAGTTTATAATTATATTCCACCAGTATTTATATTTAAGCAATATGCACAGAGCAGGTGTAATGGGACTTCAACAAAGAAGCACCATTTTTGCTCTTTAGCTTCACTGAATTCATATTGTCAAGAAGAAAACACTTGAAAATGGAAGTTGATAGAAAATAATACAACAGATGTTCCCTATATGTATACAGGAAATGGAAATTTGGGAGAGGTTTTAATTTAGCTTGGTTTTTCCAGTGGTCATGTATGTATGTGAGAGTTGGACTATAAAGAAAGCTGAGCACCAAAGAATTGATGCTTTTGAACTATGGTGTTGGAGAAGACTCTTGAGAGTCCCTTGGACTGAAGGGAGATCCAACCAGTCTATCCTAAAGGAAATCAGTCCTGAATATTCATTGGAAGGACTGATGCTGAAGCTGAAACTCCAGTACTTTGGCCACCTGATGCAAAGAACTGACTTATTGGACAAGACCCTGATGCTGGGAAAGATTGAAGTTGGGAGGAGAAGGGGATGACAGAGGATGAGATGGTTGGATGGCATCACCGACTCTACGGACATGAATTTGAGTAAACTCCTGGAGTTGATGATGGACAGGGAAGGCTGGAGTGCTGCAGTCCTTGGGGATACAAAGAATCGGACACAACTGAGCGACTAAACTGAACTGAACTGTCATTATTTAATTTTAAACACAGTAAGGGCAGTCTCATTTAGGAATGGACAATGGAAATGACTAATTTACTCAGAAAATGTCAATATCCTAAAAATGAAATAAAACCCTGGACCAGGAGTAGTGAGCACAGAGAAATGAGATCCTATGAGAGGTGATGTATTCACATAAAATATGTCCAACTGCTTTGTTTTCTGAAGTGACCTTGGAGTTCCCTTTTTACAGACTAATTATCATCCTCTATCTTCTTGAAACTTTTATTCTAAGTGACACTTCTTGAATAGGACTCTTCTAAATCTTCTTTTCCTTTCTTAAAACCCCACTACCCTCCCTGAAGCATTTCCTGCCAAACAAAAGAGGTAGTAATAAGACCATTGCCTCTGCCACACACAGGCTCATCCTTAATTTGTTTCACTTAACCACCACACAAAATGCCTTCATCACTTTTCCTGAATACAATACAGTTTTGGGGATATTTAGATTATGCAGTTTTTCTGTTTAGTTATCTTTCCCCCTTTTCTGTCTGTATTTGTGACTCTGTCCAAAATGATCATGAGCTCTAAGCAATATTTAACACAGAATCCATTAAAGCAGATTAATGCTTCAGTTAATGATTGAAAGTTATAAATAAACATAGTGCTTTAGACATTTAAAAAAGAAGTTTCATTTTAACATTTGTAAGTCACAGCAGGGCTTATTGAGAAAGTTTCCAACCCTAAAGTAGAATACTGATGTCATCTTTTTTAAAAATGAGCATTTCAAATCTTTTGTTGATTGGTTGGTCAGTCACTAAGTCGTGTCTGACTCTTTGCAACCCCATGGAATATAGCCCACCAGGCTCCTCTGTCCATGGGATTCTCCAGGCAAGGATACTAGAGTAGATTTCCATTTCCTTCTCCAGGGGATCATCTCAGATCAGGTATCAAACCTGTGTCTCTTGCATCGGCAGGCAGATTCTTTTACCACTGAGCCACCAAAGAAGCCCTTCAAATCTGTTCTCTTTTAGTATGTTAACAAAAAATGATTCAGTAAAAGTGAAAAATTTGGTGAAGTCGGGGACATAAGGTGGGTGATGGGACCTAGAAAGATTCTAAGGGTACAGATGTGACAATAGGGCCCTCAAGCTACCTATGTTAGGGAAAACACAGACCAAAACCGTCCACCCTGGCCAGGCACCACAGTAACCATGTGTGTGAGTTATTTTATGACAGGAGGTCCTACTAAGGAACATGGAACTATTAATGATAAGTTACCACCAACCAGAAAAGCTCAGGAAAGGTCAAAAGGAGATACCATGTGTCCTATCACCTTCTAGAATCCTTCTTGGAATCTATCTTGTCTGAGCAATGTGTGTACCACCAGGAAGGACTCTTGAGTCAGAGAAAACCTGCAAACTAAATCAGTTCAGTCACCCAGTCATGTCTGACTCTTTGGACAGCAGCACACCAGGCTTCCCTGTCTATCACCAACTCCTGAAGCTTGCTCAAACTCAGGTCCATTGAGTCGGTGATGGTATCCAGCCATCTCATCCTCTGTTGTCCCCTTCTCCTCCTGCCTTCAATCTTTCCCAGCATCAGGGTCTTTTCCAGAGAGTCAGTTCTTCCCCTCAGGTGGCCAAAGTATTGGAGTTTCAGCTTCAGCATCAGTCCTTCCAATGAATATTCAAGACTGATTTCCTTTAGGACTGGCTTGTTTGATCACCTTGAAGTCCAAGGAACTCTCAAGAGACTTCTTCAGCATCACAGATCAAAGCATCAATTCTTTGGCACTCAGCTTTCTTTATGATCCAACTCTCACATCTATATAGGACTACTGGAAAAACCATAGCTTTGACTAGACGGAACTTTGTTGCCAAAGTAATGTCTCTGCTTTTTAATATGCTGTCTAAGTTGGTCATAACTTTTCTTCCCAGGAGCAAGTGTCTTTTAATTTCATGGCTGCAGTCACCATCTGCAGTGATTCTGGAGCCCAAGAAAATGAAGTCTCTCGCTGTTTCCATTGTTTCCCCATCTATTTGCCATGAAGTGATGGGACCAGATGCTATGATCTTAGTTTTCTGAATGTTCAGTTTTAAGCCAACTTTTTCACTCTCCCCTTTCCCTTTCATCAAGAGGCTCTTTAGGTCTTCTTCACATTCTGCCATAAGGGTGGCATCATCTGCATATCTGAGGTTATTGATATTTCTCCCAGCAATCTTGATTCCAGCTTCTGCTTCATCCAGCCCAGCATTTCACATGATATACTCTGCATATAAGTTAAATAAGCAGGGTGACAATATACAGCCTTGATGTACTCCTTTCCCGATTTGGAACCCATCTGTTGTTCCATGTCCAGTTCTAACTGTTGCTTCCTGACCTGCTACAGGTTTCTCAGGAGGCAGGTGAGGTGGTCTGCTATTCCCATCTCTTGAAGAATTTTCCAGTTTGTTGTGATGCACACAGTCAAACACTTGGGCATAGTCAATAAAGCAGAAGTAGATGTTTTTCTGGAACTCTCTTGCTTTTTCGATGATCCAACAGACATTGGCAATTTGATCTCTGGTTCCTCTGCCTTTTCTAAACCCAGCTTGAACATCTGGAAGTTCACAGTTCACGTACTGTTGAAACCTGGCTTGGAGAATTTTGAGCATTACTTTTCTAGTGTGTGAGCTGAGTGCAGTTGTGCAGTAGTTTGAACATTCTCTGGTATTGCCTTTCTTTGGGATTGAAATGAAAACTGACCTTTTCCAGTCCTGTGGCCACTGCTAAGTTTTCCAAATTTGCTGGTGTATTGAGTGCAGCACCTTAATAGCATCATCTTTTAGGATTTGAAATAGGTCAGCTGGAATTCCATCACTTCCACTTTGTTCGTCGTGATGCTTCCTAAGGCCCATTTGACTTTGCATTCCAGGATATCTGGCTTTAGGTGAGTGTTCACATCATCATGGTTATCTGGGTCATGAAGATCTTCTTAGTAAGTTCTTCTGTGTATTCTTGCCACGTCTTCTTCACCATAAAACCCAAGACTGTGAGTCATCCAGCAGAGCAGTCCTCCAGGGTTTCCTTACCCTGCTGTTCTCTGTCCCGGCACCCCTTCCCAAAAAAGTCTTTTACTTTGTCAGCATGTGTGAATTCATTTCTGAGTGTTAGACTAGAGCCCCTGTTTGGGCCCTGGAAGGGATCCCTCTTCCTGCAATACATATGCATCACCTAGAGATTTCAGAGACTATTGCTCAACTTTGAGAAGTCCATCTGTTTCTTCTCATCAGAGAATTAGGTTGTTGTGGAAGGCAGGCCCAAGTTTACTCCTGTCTGGCCTCCTCCACTCTGCATTTCTTTTTAGCCAGCAAGCTCTACTCCAGAGAAGTTCGCAGAAAGAATAGACCCTGAAGTCACTGCTTCTTTTATTTCATTGACTCTAAAATGGAGGAATTTCTTATCTGAACTTATTTTTCCAAGAGGTTCTGTTGAGAGTTATTAAGAAATCCCTACCAACAGAAAAATTTTAAAGTTTGCTTTATGTGTTGGAATTGCATAGGCTTTAGATTCAAGTTTGTGAATTTCTATCCTGTCTTTGTTCCTACTGAGCTTTTGGTCATAGGCAACTTACTGAATTTGCTCTTATCTCAGTTTGTTTATCTGAAATTGTAATAAGATAATAAGTAATCATTTTTTCCACTATAGACATTGAACTCTAGTTTCCATCTCTTGTTAACTTGTTACTTTTCTTCAGAAAGTATGACTTACTCTGGAACAGTTTAGAAGCTAGCGTTAGCCACTTTCCTGAGATAATAAAGCTTTAAAGGTGAAGCTGATATTGGGTCTCAAGATGCAGAGATGGCATCAGTGTGAATGATTTGGCACCACCTTCTGCCTGTTGCCCATCAGTTAAAACTGAAGACTCTCAGAGATGCCCATTTTGAATCATGAATTCACCTTGGACACTGACAGCTTTGTAATATGGCTTCCCACATCTCATTGGCTACACTCTGTTCAAACTACTGTTACTTTGGAGTCTACGATTCTGCTTCTACAGAATTTCTCTCATTTGGAATGACCCTTCTAAAACGTTCTCTATCTCTATGTTAATCTCCTTTAGTGTTTTTCTTATCTATCAAGACTTAAATTTATAAGAATGATAGTGTTCTGTTAATGATATTAGTTATGGCAGTGTTGATACATAATAATGGTAGCTCTATGAGTGGCTGAGACTTGTGCTGTGCTGTGCTAAGTCATTTCAGTTGTGTCCTACTCTTTGCAACCCTATGGATCTAGCCTGCCAGGCTCCTCTGTCCATGGGATTCTCCAGGCATGAATACTGGAGTGGGTTGCCATCTGTCCTCCTCCAGCTGACCTTCCTGACTCAGGGATTGAACCCGTGTCTCTTGTGTCTCCTGCATTGGCAGGGCCGGGTACTTTACCACTAGCACCACCTGCTGAGACTTATGTACCACTTACTGTGTGGCAGATGCATTGAAAATATATGCATTTCCATATACTGAGTTTTTGAATCCTTCTGATAGCCTCTTTAAGAAGATACTACTGTAATTATTTTTTTACATACAAGGAGACTGCCACAGTTTGTTAGCAATGTGTGCAAGTCTTATTACTAGTAAATGGTGGGGCTGAGATTTGAACCCAGGTAATCTGGTTCCCAATGTCTTACTCTTAGCCTCTATGATGTACAGCTTCTTTATTAATAATGACAAATACTATTTATTTTGTGCTTCCTTTGTGGCTGTCATCATTTTTAAAGTAGTTTTTATGCAATATTTCACTTATTCTTCAAAACAACCCTATGAAGAAAGTTTTTGCTTCTAGTTTTCAGATGAGAAAACTAATATCTTACTCAAGGTCACATAGCTAGGAAATGGCAGAACTGGTATTCCCCAAACCATAACCTGAACCTGAGTGTAAAATTGTCCCAGGTGTATGCTTCTAACTTCCTCCAGACTGAATGGAAAATTCCATTCAAGTTGTTACTTTTTATAACCTCTCCATAATGTCATATCAGGAAGATGCCTTTAAAATAATCTGAGACCAACAGTTTTTTAAAATTTGAAATATTTATTCTTAATTTACAAGTGGTGAGAAAATACTTTCTGAATAAGGAGGGATTGGTATGCTCATAAATAATTTTGGGGTGTGTGTGGAGAAAGGTGAGTTATGTGTTTTGACTGGAGACTGTGGCAGGGTAATAAATCTTGAAATTATTCAGGAAATAAGCCTGAAGGTAGGACATGGGCAAATCACAGAGGGCCTGGAAGGCCTGGTTTGAGTTTTAACTAACTCTGTAGACTGTGGGGATTCACTGAAGGCTCTGTAGGGATCCAGTGACTGAGAAGACCTGGGGAGAGTCCTGGCATGCTGGGGGCTGAGGTAGAGAAGCGTAAGTAGGAGATTAGGTAACAGGCTAATGCATAGTCTTTGTATATCCACCAAAAGATATGCATTAGTGTTTATGGTACTACCTTCGTAACAGCACCTTTATTCACAAAATCAATAGAGTAGATGATCAATAGCAATAAAAAAGAACAAATTGCTGATATACACTCTAATATGAAATGAATCTCATAGACAGACACAAGGCTGAGTGAAAGAAACCAGACACAAAATTGTATCCTGGATTTCAATAACAGGAAGTTCAAGAATAGGGAAAACAAATCTGTGGTGAGAGAAGTCCGAATAGTTACCTCTGTGGAGGCAAATGGTGTTTATTGACTGGGAAGGGATATGAGTCTTTTTGTGTGTTGGAAATATTTTATCTTTTATCTGGGGTGGGATTACATGTTTTTTACACACATGTACACACATATGTATGAACTGGCATCTTGCCGATATGTAAAAATTCATTGAGTTGCATACTTACCATTTGTGAACTTTATGGTACATGTTATAACCCAACAAGAAGATTTTTAAGAAAAGATTATTGCATAGTCCAATAAACTCTTTTAATAATTGTAAGACACTTTCCAATGGAGAGTTCCATTTGTTTTTCTCTAATTATAAAAAAGAAAGTTTATTTCTTCTCTTACTTTAGATTTTCCTCCTGTGATTCACTGAATCAATGGCAAGGGTGGTGGGTTTCAGTGAGAGGTGGAGTAAGGGGAGAAGGCTTCCGAGGTGATGACGGGGAGAAGAGGAAATGAGTCAGCTTCTCTGGGCGTGATGCAGGGCAGGCTGCTCTACTCAGAGATGGCTTCTCATTCTCTGACGGTGATTTCAACATAGCTTCCCTGTTTTTATTTCCCTCCACCAACCACTGTCTCCTGTGAATGAAAACCAAGCAGGTCACTAGGATTAACCCATTTTCACATAAAATCACCAGGGACTTTTTTTTTTTTTCAACCTGAAAGCTAATAGGTAATTTGTATCTACAGCAAAGTGTTCCAGTTATACACATATATATTCTTTTTCATATTCTTTTCCATTATGATTTCTTATAGGATATTGAATATAAGTAATTTTTATGTAAAAATACAAAGGGTTTGTAGTAAATAGACCATATGAATGCCCACAGTGTATAATGGAAAGCAAGATGATTTTCTTGCAGGATTACCTCTATGTAAATTTGTGTTTCTGAGATGAAAACATTATTTTGTAAACAATTACCAGACTTAGATACATTTACATTTTCTTACAACCAGTGATTTTGAAAATTCTTTCAGGTACATGCATTTGCTGAGCAAATTCAACGTGTAAGACGAGACACTGTTTTTGTGGGGAGCCTGAAATAAATGGGGTGTACTTCCTGTCCTCAAGTAGGATATAGTCCAGCAGAGAAGATTAGACTGGGGCCAAATGGTTGGCAAGAAAGTACATGATAACTACCAAGAGAAAAATACAGAGTTCTTGGGAGTTCAGAGCCAGATGGTTGAGATTTTAACAAAAAAAGCAGTTAAGAATCTTTGGAGAGAGAAGGAAATGATGGTATCTGTAACCCTATTTCTATGCTACACTTAATAGAATGCCATCACATACTTTCTCACTGAGTCTTTAGGAAAACTCTGTAAGTGGCTATTGTTCACTTCACGTTCCTGATGAGTAAAATGGGTCATGGAAAGGCAGTGACTTTCCTATATCAGAAGACCCAGGACCTAAACTCAGGTCTCTGACTCCATGGCCCGTCTTCATAGGAGTAAACAATATGCCCTAAAATTAAGAATATGGATACTTGAGCTAAACTAACAGGACTTCAATTGCAGTTCTCTTACTTCCTGGTTTGGAGACTTCTTGCAAATAATTTCATTTTTTAATGCATCCTTTTCTTCATCTGTGAATGAGGGTTAAAAATAAAAGTGCACTTCAGTAAGAGTAAATGAGTTTGCCCATATGAAGCATTTAGAACAGCTCCCATATGTATTAGTGATATGAGAGTGATTGCTACTATTATTTTTTTAGGTTTTATTATAAAAATAATGTATACTCCATAGAAAACTGGCAATAGACTTATTAAAGAATTTGGCACACTTGTTAGAAGCAAGACCAACATATAAAAATCAGTAATATTCTTTTACCAAGCAGTGATCTATTTGAAAACATATTAGAAAAAAAGATAAAACTCAAAATAGTGACACAAGCTATAAGGTATTAAGGAATAAACTTAATTAAAGTGTTCAAAATGTTTCTGGAAAACATTTGGAAAAAACAGAAAGAGGTCAAGAGGTCAACCCCCTTTCCAGGAGTTGGAGAGGAAAGATTGTAGATAAAGGGAATATCATGAGTAAAGACAGTGAGTGGTCATTTTTAGGGAACAGTATTGTACAGGATGGGATACACACAACAGGGAGTGAGATTAAGGCAGAAAAATCCATTTTGAGTAAGGTCTTGGATGGTTTTGAATGTCAGATTAAGAATTTTGCAATTAATTCAATGAGTAGCAGGAAACCTTCACAGACTTACAAATAAGGATTAAGACTGACCTCAGAAGGATACTTCAGGAGAAAATAATTTAAACAAGAGGCTGGGAATTGCCTAGGGGTTGGGGAAATTTAAAATGTAATGATTTTAGAATGCGTTAAAAAGGAAAAATGAGCCCTTTAAAAATAATTCTAAAGAATAAATCAATCTTGATTATATATCCATATCTTTTTTTAGAATGATGTTGAATCTGAGTAAATCAAGTAAGTTGCTACTTGGTTTACCATCTAAATATCTATTATGGTCAATAGGTAATGGTAAACTTGGGAGTTTGCATTTATCTTTGTTTTGGGAATATGGCAATGTGGTAGTTAAATATTAACATGCTCTATATGGGAATGTGAATAGTTCTACTAAAAAAATTGTTGGCAAAAGTTGGATCTTTTTGGGGGTAGTGATACTAAGGAATAACATTAATACTTTTTTATTTAATTGGATTGAATGCAAAAGACAGTGTTACGTGATGGCAGAAAGGAGAGGAAAATGAAAGCATAGTGAATGACTACTATATGCTCCAGCAGCTAACTTAATCTTGACATCAGTGCTGTAAGGTAGATATTATTATCCCCATTTCACAGATGAGAAGTTAAATAGACTTGTCAATTTTCTCTGTCACTATTTATTAACAATCCAGCTGAGTGAATAACCTTTTTAAACCTGTTCCCTCCCTGATTAAAATGGGAGAATAATAATGTCCAAATCCCAGGGCTAGTGTCTGGATTAAATATAATAAACACACACTAAATCCTTACTCTAGTACTTGTCTCACAATAGCTAACATCCTGACTTACCACAGGCCAGGCACAGCACTAAGAAATTTAAATTCATCATCTCATTAAATCTTCACACAAACTTTATTGTGGATACTCAATTGATATTATAATTCTAAGAAATAATTAATTTTATTATTTTATTATGGTTCAGAGAGATTGTCACGATCAAGAAGTTAACAGGGGGCAAAACTGATATTCAAATTTAGCTTTGAGGGCAAAACCCAGAAACTTTTAAGAATACGCTGCATCAGAAAATAATAGAAATACTAATAAATTCCAAAATTTTTTCTCTATAGATCTGATTTGGATTCTGATGAGAGAATAAGACATTTACTGGGGGTGCTTTGAACATGAAACAGACATCATATATTTCACTATTTTCTAATGTATAATCTTTTACTAATAAGTTCAGCTTCCTCCTGTCTCCCATACACCATATACTTTCGAAGCCAAGAATAAGGCAGGACAAAGAAAGATAAAGGACTTTCTTAGTGGCTCAGTAGCAAAGAATCTGTCTGCCAAGCAGGAGATGTGGGTTAGGTCCCTGGGTCACTGACATCCCCTGGAGAAGGAAATGGCAACATGCTCCAGTATTCTTGCTGGGAAAATCCCATGGACAGAGGAGCCTGGCAGGCTATATCCCATGGGGTCACAAAGAGTTGGATACATCTTAGCGACTAAGCATCACGCCACGCCAAGAAAGATGAAGCAAGGAGACAAATGTGCAGTTATATACGTGGCATGCAGAGGAACAGGGGTTGCCCTAGGTCAACACTCAGAAAGAAGAATGAGGGGAAGTAATACAATGGAAATATAAAATGTTTGGGGCGAATTGGAGGGGGAGATGTCCATTATGGTTGAAGGAAAGTGGGAGTGGGAAGTTTCTACTGGGAGGAAGGAGAGGAAGCAGAGAGCAAGTGGGATGAGGGAGAAAGGCAAGGCAGAAAGAAAGACCTGTGACAGCAAGGTAGGGCAGAACCATGCAGTGGGGTGGCCTGCAGTGTGCAATAACATGGGGAGGAGACAAGGCGAGAACCCCATTTGATCCCAGGCTTACTGGGCCCTATATCGCATTTTCAGCAGAAGAGGAAAAGTTGGCCCATCTTTCCCTACCCGACTATACTTTCTCTACTGATCGTTTATCTCCTTTAAGTACACTCTGTTTACTTGTCTAATTAATTGGCACCCCAAACTTGCATAGCTGGATAGTTAGAACCGTTTTCTTCTGACTCATGAAGGAGTGAACATCATAAACTGGTTGACTTTTCTGGAGCTATTTGTGAGACTGTCTGGTCTGCCTGGAATAATGGCTCTTTTCTTTCTTTGTTTCTCACCAGCCAGTGTGGCTTGGGACTTAATAACCATGCAGAACACTGAAATTAATATTGGTCACTTTTTAAACTTGAAGGAGGAAAAGGGAGGTAGGAATTTTAAATTGTTAGTTTTTTGTGTGGGCAGCTCACCGTCTGCTTTGGATACAGTTTAAACTAGGCAAGATCTTACCAACAGTTTTAAAACTAACATAAGAAGGAAAATGCTGCTGCTCTTTTGTTCTTTTCTCTTTGCACACAGTTCAGTTCTAGATGAGAAGACTTATTTTGCCACTCTGTATCCTTTAAGATGTATTCAGAATGAAGATTCATTCACTTAAAAAACTCTTGGTTTCTTAATTTTTTTTTTTTTTTTTTTTTTGCTGAGTGATCTAAAGTTTTTCAAAATTGTATCACTGGAAGACAGGTTTCTTTTGTGTGTATAGGTGGTGTTGGGGAGCTCAGGTAAGATGAGTGTGAAAAATAAGACAGATTTCTAAGCAAGTGTGCTAGACCAACGTAAGATTCACAGCCAATTTATATTCTCTTTTTCCTTAATGCCTTTGAAGAAAAGCTATGTTTTCCCTAAAAGAGAGCAATTCTTCCTCTTGCATTGGTAGACCAAGAGCAAAGGAACACTTGACTGTTCAATATTTTGGGGAGGGCCACTCTTTATTTCCTTTATTTTATTTTATTTTTTTAGGAAAATGTTCAGAGGATACAGAATACATATTTTTTTTAAAAAAAGAGAGACTGCAACTAGAGAGTTAGTATTAAAGAAGACGGACAGTTTCCGGTATTGTTTTTGCTGACATATGGTAAATACAACATTAATGGACTTGCCATAGCACTGAATGAATGATTGTATGAACTTCCTCAGCTAACCCTTCCTTTTTAAACATTTAATTTTTTGCATCTTGTTTAGATTTTTTCATTTCTAATTAAAAAAAAATACTGTCACTTAATATATATTGTTAATACTAGATTTCATCATATAACCATAAAACCATATAAATCTTGGTATGATTTTGGATGGCATCACCAACTCAATGGACATGAGTTTGAGCAGACTCTGGGAGATAATGAAGGATAAGGAAGTATGGCATGCTGCAGTCCATGGGGTTGCAAGGACTCGGATGTGACTTAGTGACTGAACAAAAACAACTTGATTGTTCATGTTATGTTGATACTGAAACTGAGGTTCTGAGAGAATAAAGGACAGAACTGGTATTTTAACCCTGGGCTTTCTAACCCTGTACCAAATGCTCTTACTAGTATGCATACATGCATGCGTGCTAAGTCATTTCAGTCATGTCCAACTCTGCGCTTCTATGGACTGTAGCCTGCCAGGCTCCTCGTTCATGGGATTCTCCAGGCAAAAATACTGGGCTGAGTTGCCATGCCCTCCACCCAGGGATCTTCTGACTCAGGGATCAAACTGTTAACAGTGTAGTCTACCCTATTTTCCTCAAGGCAACTATGTGTGTAAGAAAGTGATAAGTGAAAGTGAAAGTCGCTCAGTCGTGTCTGACTCTTTGCGACCCCATGGATCGTACAGTCCATGGAATTCTTATGGCTCTACAATGTGTGTATAGTAGAGCCATTAGTGACTATTTGCTCATGATAAAAATAATTCAGAAAATTTTAAGGTTAAAAAAAATGTAAGTAAACCTATCCAAGATGCCTTCAGGCATCTCCCGTTTAAAACTCAAATGGTTCCTACTCCCATCAGACATGGCCATAGGAATCCAGTCAGTTTATCAGATTCTTTCTCTCTTACTCTATCTGTTTTACTGTTGTTGGCCGTTTATTTCCCTTGTCACCTCTTACCATTGAGCTGACTTTCCAGTCTTCTTTTGTCCCCTTATAGATTTTCCCCAATTGTGGATGTAAGCTACTTCCTTACTTCCCCAAAGCATAACTATCACCAGGTAGTTGCATTTAGCAAAGCTCTGCAGAAGACTCATGCATGACAGAGGGAAATTAAAATGCAGAAAAGAAAGAAAACCATGTAACTCTGTATTAGATCAAGATATAAGTTCCAGGTTCTTGTAACATCTGTCAGCCTCACACCATCGCTGAAAGTCATTTGTTTCTAGGCCCCATCTTCTTGCTGGTGGCAGTCCAGGTGCTATTCCAGATGGCTATGTATCAGTTCTCATGTCCTAGTTTCTTCAGTCCCAAGGGAAATGGACTGTGCATACCAGCCCTCCAGTTATCTTCCTCCTCATCATGATCATTGTTGAATTCAGTCTGCACTGAAGACCGCTTTTTACGTGAAGACTTAGAGCTCTCTCTCTCTAACTGAAGGCTGGACATTCACTTTTGCACAGCTAGAAGACCCATTATGTTTTGTGCCAAATTCATTCTTTTCCCCAAGAGAAAGTCTCCCACTGCCCAGAGTAATAGGAAACTACTGCTACAATTAAACATTTTTTCTGCTTTCTTTAAAAGTATAGGAATACTGAGGTCCTAGATCTGAGAATCTCAGTACCCAAACACAGTGGAAAGTCTGTTTTACCCTGTTTTTTTAGACAAGGTTAATGCTTTAGGTGTAATACATTTTGAAATATCAAGGTTATTTTATTTTGGCTGTGAGTAGATTTGATAATTTTCTAGTATTTTTAAGTAAATAGCAAATTACCATGTGGAATATGATGTGCTAAGGAGGAGATATGAAAAATTTGCTGTCAGTGGGTACCTTGTAGAGCTCTTGAAACTCAATTGCATATGAAACACTGATATTTTCCTAATGAAATGTTCTCAAAAGATTGCTGTTATATTTCTTTTCTGGATTTGTCAAGAGCTAGTTCACTTAGCTGGTTAGAACAATACTCTTAAAACAGTTGAGTGGATGATTCTTGAATGAATAAACTTGGTCCTATTAACTGATCAAAGATTCTCCTTAAAAAGCAAATTTTTAAAAATTGATAGTACTGGACTTCCCTGGTGATCCAGTTGTTAAGAATTAGCCTGCCAATGCAGGGGGCACAGGTTCAATCCCTGGTCTAGGAAGATTCCACATGCTGAGGAGCAGCTAAGACCATGCACCACAGCTACTGAGCCTGAGTGCCTCAGAGCCCATGTGCTGCAGGAAGAGAAGCCAGTACAATGAGAAGCCCACACACCAAAACTAGAGAGTAGCCCCAACTTATTGTGACTAGATAAAGCCCACACACAACAACAAAGGCCCAGTGCAGCAAAAATAAATAAACAAATAATTTTTTTAAATTGATAGTACTGTAGTTATACTTCTTGGATTTTACTACCTTCAGTTCAGTTCAGTTCAGTCACTCAGTTGTGTCTGACTCTTTGCGACCCCATGGACTGCAATACACCAGGCCTCCCTGTCCATCACCAACTCCCAGAGTTTATCCAAACTGATGTCCATTGAGTAGGTGATGCCATCCAACCATTTTATCCTCTGTCGTCCCCTTCTCCTCCAGCCTTCAATCTTTCCCAGCATCAGGGTCTTTTCCAATGAGTCAGTTCTTTGCATCAAGTGGCCAAAGTATTGGAGTTTCAGCTTCAGCATCAGTCCTTCTAATGAATATTCAGGACTGATTTCCTTTAGGATTGATAGGTTGGATCTCCTTGTAGGCAACTATGCATCCGTAAAAACTAATTTAAAATCTCCTTGCAGTCCAAGGGACTCTAAAGAGTCTTCTCCAAAACCACAGTTCAAAAGCATCAATTCTTCAGCACTCAGCTTTCTTTATAGTCCAAATCTTACATCCATACACAACTACTGGAAAAACCATAACTTTGACTAGATGGACCTTTGTTGGCAAAGTGATGTCTCTGCTTTTTAATATGCTGTCTAGGTTGGAGAAGGAAGTGGCAACACACTCCAGTATTCTTGCCTGGAGAATCCCATGGACAGAGGAGTCTGGTGGGCTACATTCCACAGGGTTGCAAAGAGTTGGACATGACTGAGCAAGCAATTTAACTTTAACTTTTAACTTTTAGGTTGGTCATAACTTTCCTTCCAAGGAATAAGCGTCTTTTAATTTCATGGCTGTAGTAACCATATGCAGTGATTTTGGAGCCCCCAAAAATAAAGTCTGCTACTGTTTCCACTGTTTCCCCATCTATTTGCCATGAAGTGATGGGATCAGATGCCATGATCTTATTTTTCTGAATGTTGAGCTTTCAGCCAACTTTTCTACTCTCCAATTTCACTTTCATCAAGAGGCTCCTTAGTTCTTCTTCACTTTCTGTCATAAGGGTGGTGTCATCTGCATATCTGAGGTTGATATTTCTCCCAGCAGTCTTGATTCCAGCTTCTGCTTCATCCAGCCCACTGTTTCTCATGATGTACTCTGCATATAAGTTAAATAAGCAGGGTGACAATATACAGCCTTGACGTACTCCTTTTCCCATTTGGAACCTGTCTGTTGTTCCATGTCCAGTTCTAACTGTTGCTTCCTGACCTGCATACAGATTTCTCAAGAGGCAGGTCAGGTGGTCTGGTATTCCCATCTCTTTCAGAATTTTCCAGTTTGTTGTGATTCACACAGTCAAAGGCTTTGGCATAGTCAATAAAGCAGAAATAGATGTTACTTAATGTCTCTTCATCTCAATTTTCCAGTTTGCTCATTGACTGTAATAATAATACCTTCCTCAAAAATTGCTACAAATATTAAATATAATAGCTGTAAGTACTTAGCAATGACAAGTACACAAACAATATTGACTGTGATTATTGGTATTAATGATACTAGAAGTAGTTTAGTAGCTTCATGGATGACAGTCTTGTCATGGAGAAGGGGGCTTGCATAACTCAATGAAGCTATGAGTCATGATGTGCAGGGCCACACAAGATGGACTGGTCATAGTGAAGAGTTCTGCCAAAATGTGGCCCACTGGAGGAGGCAGTGGCAAACCAAGTCAATATTATTGCTGTGAGAACCACAGGAACAGTATGAAAAGGCAAAATGATATGACACCAAAACATGAACCCCCCAGATTGGAAGGTGTCTAGTATGCTACTGGGGAAGAACAGATGGCAATTACTAATAGCTCTAGATAGAATAAAGTGACTGGGCTAAAGTGGAAATCTGACACTCAGTTGTGGACATGTCTGGTGGTAAAAGTAAAGTCCAATGCTGTAAAGAACAATATTGCATAGGAACTTGGAATGTTAGGTCCATCAGTCCAGTTCAGTTCAGTTCAGTCGCTCAGTCGTGTCCAACTCTTTGTGACCCCATGAATCGCAGCATGCCAGGCCTCCCTGTCCATCACCAGCTCCCGGAGTTCACTCAAACTCATGTCCATCGAGTCGGTGATGCCATCTAGCCATCTCATCCTCTGTCGTCCCCTTCTCCTCCTGCCCCCAATCCCTCCCAGCATCAGAGTCTTTTACAATGAGTCAACTCGTCGCATGAGGTGGCCAAAGTACTGGAGTTTCAGCTTTAGCATCATTCCTTCCAAAGAACACCCAGGGCTGATCTCCTTTAGAATGAACTGGTTGTATCTCCTTGCAGTCCAAGGGACTCTCAAGAGTCTTCTCCAACACCACAGTTCAAAACCATTAATTCTTCAGCCCTCAGCTTTCTTCACAGTCCAACTCTCACATCCATACATGACCACTGGAAAAACCAGTGACTAGACGGGCCTTTGTTGGCAAAGTAATGTCTCTGCTTTTGAATATGCTATCTAGGTTGGTCATAACTTTCCTTCCAAGGAGTAAGCGTCTTTTAATTTCATGGCTGCAATCACCATCTGCAGTGATTTTGGAGCTCCAAAAAATAAAGTCTGACATTGTTTCCACTGTTTCCCCATCTATTTCCCATGAAGTGATGGGACCAGACGCCATGATCTTAGTTTTCTGAATATTGAGCTTTAAGCCAACTTTTTCACTCTCCACTTTCACTTTCATCAAAAGGCTCCTTGGTTCTTCTTCACTTTCTGTCATAAGGGTAGTGTCATCTGCATATCTGAGGTTATTGATATTTCTCCCAGCAATCTTGATTCCAGCTTCTGCTTCATCCAGCCCAGTGTTTCTCATGATGTACTCTGCATATAAGTTAAATAAGCAGGGTGACAATATACAGCCTTGATGTACTCCTTTTGCTATTTGGAACCAGTCTGTTGTTCCATGTCCAGTTCTAACTGTTGATTCCTGACCTGCATATAGGTTTCTCAAGAGGCAGGTCAGGTGGTCTGGTATTCCCATCTCTTGAAGAATTTCCCACAGTTTATTGTGATCCACACAGTCAAAGGCTTTGGCATAGTCAATAAAGCAGAAATAGATGTTTTTCTGGAACTCTCTTGCTTTTTTGATGATCCATTGGATGTTGCCAATTATCTCTCTGGTTCCTCTGCCTTTTCTAAAACCAGCTTGAACATCTGGAAGTTCACGGTTCACATATTGCTGAAGCCTAGCTTGGAGAATTTTGAGTATTACTTTATTAGTGTGTGAGATGAGTGCAATTGTGCAGTAGTTTGAGCACTCTTTGGCATTGCATTTCTTTGGGATTGGAATGAAACCTGACCTTTTCCAGTCCTGTGGCCACTGCTGAGTTTTCCAAATTTTCTGGCAAATTGAGTGCAGCACTTTCACAGCATCATCTTTCAGGATTTGAAATAGCTCAACAGGAATTTCATCACCTCCACTAGCTTTGTTCATAGTGATGCTTTCTAAGGCCCACTTGACTTCACATTCCAGGATGTCTGGCTCTAGGTGAGTGATCACACCATGGTTAGGTCCATAAATCAAGGTAAATTGAATGTGGTCAAGCAGGAGATGACAAGAGGAAACATCTTAGCAATCAATAAACTAAAATGGACAGGTATGGGTGAATTTAATTCAGATCCCCATTACACCTACTACTGTGGGCAAGAATCCCTTAGAAGAAATGGAGTAGCCCACACAGTCAACAAAAGAGTCTGAAATCCAGTACCTGGGTGCAGTCTTAAAAATGACAGCATGATCTCAGTTCATTTCCAAGGTAAACTGTTCAGTATCACAGTAATCCAAGTCTATGCCCCAACCACTAATGCCAAAGAAGCTGAAGTTGACCAGTTCTATGAAGACCTACAAGATCTTCTAGAACTATACCAAAAAAAGATGTCCTTCCATCATAGGGAACTGGAATGCAAAAGTAGGAAGTCAAGAGATATCTGGACTAACAGGTAGTTTAGCTTTGGAGTAGAAAATGAAGCAGAGCAAAGGCTAACAGAGTTTTGTCAAGAGGATACACTGGTCATAGCAAGCACCCTTTTCCAACAATACAAGAGACATCTCTAAATATGGACATCACCCAATGATCAATACTGAAATCAGATTGATTATATTCTTTGCAGGTAAAGATGGAGAAGCTCTTTACAGTCAGCAAAACCAAGATGTGGAGCTGACTGTGGCTCAGATCATGAGCTCCTTATTGCCAAATTCACTTACATTGAAGAAAGTATAGAAAACCACTAGGCCATTCAGGTATAGCCTAAATCAAATCCTTTTTGATTATACAGCGGAGGTGATTAATAGACTCAAGGGATTAGATCTGGTAGACAGAGTACCTGAAGGACTATGGATGGAGGTTTCTAACATTGTACAGGAAGCAGTGACCAAAACCATTTCAAACAAAAAGAAATGCAAGAAGGCAAAGTGGTTGTCTGAGGAGGATTTACAAATAGCTGAGGAAAGAAGAAAAGTGAAAGACAAAGGAGAATGGGAAGGATACACCCAACTGAATGCAAAGGTCCAGAGGAAAGAAAGGAGCGATAAGAAGGCCTTTTTAAGTGAACAGTGCAAAGAAGTAGAGGAAAATAATAGAATGGAGAAGACTAGATATCTCTTCAAGAAAATTGGAGATATCAAAGGAATATTTCATGTAAGAATGGGCACAGAAAGGACAGAAATGGTAAGGACCTAACAGAAGCAGAAGAGGTTAATAAGACGTGACAAGAATACACAGAAGAACTGTACAAAACAGGTCTTAATGACCTAGATAACCATGATGATGTGATCACTCATTTAGAGCCAGACATCCTAGAGTGTGAAGATGAGTGGGCCTTAGGAAGCATCACTATGAACAAAACTAGTGGAGGTGATGGAATTCCAGCTGAGCTATTTCAAATCCTAAAAGATGACGCTGTGAAAGTGCTGCACTCAATATCCCAACAAATTTGGAAAACTCAGCAGTGACTATGGAGCTGGAAAATGTCAGTTTTCATACCAATACCAAACAAGTGCCAAGAATGTTCAAACTATGAGACAATTGTGCTCATTTCACATGCTAGTAAGGTTATGCTCAAAATCCTTCAAGCTAGGCTTCAGCAGTATGTGAACCAAGAACTTCCAGATGTACAAGCTGGGTTTAGAAAAGGCAGAGGGACCAGAGATCAAATTGCCAACATTCACTGTAGAATACAGAAAGCAAGGGAATTCCAGAAAAACATTTACTTGTGCTTCATTGACTGCACAGAACCCTTTGTGTTCAGTTCAGTTCAGTCGCTCAGTCGTGTCCAACTCTTTGCAACCCCATGAATCACAGCTCACCAGGCCTCCCTGTCCATGACCATCTCCCAGAGTTCACTCAAACTCACGTCTATTGAGTCGGTGATGCCATCTAGCCATCTCGTCTTCTGTCGTCCCCTTTTCCTCCTGCCCCCAATCCCTCCCAGCATCAGAGTCTTTTCCAATGAGTCAACTCTTCGCATGAGGTGGCCAAAATACTGGAGTTTCAGCCTTAGCATCATTCCTTCTAAAGAACACCCAGGGCTGATCTCCTTTAGAATGTACTGGTTGGATCTCCTTGCAGTCCAAGGGACTCTGACTGTGTAGATCACAACAAACTGTAGAAAATTCTTCAAGAGATAGGAATACCAGGCCACCTAACTTGTCTCTTGAGAACCCTGTATGCAGATCAAGAACAGAACCTTACATGAAACAACTGGTTCAAAATTGGGTTAGGAGTATGACAAGGCTGTATATTGTCAGCCTGTTTATTTAACTTACATGCAGAGTACCTCATGCAAAATGTCAGGCTGGATGAGTCACAAGCTGGAATCAAAATTGACCGGAAAAATATCAGCAACCTCAGATATGCAGATGATACCACTCTAATGACAGGAAATAAATAAGAACTAAAGAGCCTCTTGATGAGGGTGAAAGGGGAGAATGAAAAAGCTTGTTTAAAACTCAACATTCAAAAAACAAAGATCATGGCATCCAGTCCCACCACTTCATGGCAAATAGATGGGGAAACAGTGGAAGCAGTGACAGGTTTTATTTTCTTGGGCTCCAAAATCACTGCAGACAGTGATTGCAACCATGAAATTAAAAGACACTTGCTCCTTTGAAGGAAAGCTATGACAAACCTAGACAATATATTAAAAAGCAAAGACATCACTTTGCCAAGAAAGGTCTATATAGTCAAAGCTATGGTTTTTCCAGTAGTCATGTACAGATGTGAGAATTAGACCACAAAGAAGGCTGAGCACTGAAGAATTTGATGGTTTCAAAGAGTGTTGCTGGAGAAAACTCTTGAGAGGCCCTTGGACAGCAAGACCCTGATGCTGGGAAAGACTGAAGGCAAAAGGAGAAGGGGATAGCAGAGGATGAGATAGTTAGATACCATCACTGACTCAATGGATATGAATTTGAGCAAACTCCAGGAGACAGTGAAAGACAGGAAAGCCTGGCATTCTGTAATCCATGGGGTCGCAACGATTTGGACATGACTTTTCGACTGAGCAACAACACGTAGTAGTTTCAGCTTATAAGTATGGGTCATTAATTGTTTACTCTCTAGACAAGGATATAAAAGCTGGATGGTTAAATGATATCATATCCAGCAGAGTTAAAATTTTTGAGTCTCTTGGCTTCAAACCTTAGTTTTATCAAGCTGTGTGACTTTAGGCAAATTACACAGCCTCTCTATGTAATGATAATGGCACCTACCTCACAGTGTGTTGTGAGGATTGAATGAGTTTATCCATATAAAGAACTTGGCATGATGTCTGGCATAGACCGAGCCCTGAAACATTAGCTCCTTCTCTGTTCATCTTCTTCATTTTATCTTTCTTATGTTCTTCTTCTTCTTACCTGAACTTTACTACTGTGAATAGTGTGATTATCCTGAAAGGACAGGCTTTTCCAGGGTAGAGAGAGTCATGTAAAACTGCACAGGGCTGAGGAACACTTGCAGGTCAAGAAGTCAAGAAAAGGGTATCTAGTTACAATTCTTGGAAAAGTATTTCTGTTCAACTGAAATTCGCAAGTTTAGGTCAAAGAGCAGTGCTTAAAGAAGGTCCTAGGGGACCTCCTCTAGTCTCCACAGAAATAGTCAAGGATGTGGCTTATTGCTTCACCTGAAGGGTGGGTTTCCCGGCCCTCCTGGGACGTTGTTAGCTCTGAGTCATAGCTGTGCCACCCTCTCCTGCCAGCTCAATGCCACTTCCTGAGGCTGGTGAGGATTTTCCTTCAACAGCTCCTAGGCCTGTCATGAACTTTGTATTTTAAAGGGACACCAGAGAGGGTATGACATTGTGAAACATAGCTCCAGCCCAGTAAAGTGGGGATTTGGCTTCTGGCCCTGACTTCAGCCCTGATTTGCCAGTTGACCTTGAGTAAGTCATTATCCTTTTCCCATGTCTGTTTCATTGATTGTAAAGTGCATAGAATAACATCTACCCTCTGAACTCATGGGATCATTTTAAGATTCCATTACAGCATATTCAGATACTTTCACACATTTAAAACATTCTTATTTGCCTGTATTATAATACAATTTACTGTGATGAAGAAAGCAGAGACTTGAAGATGAAAAGACCTGAAATCTAATTTCAGCTCTGTTATTTGCTGATTTTGTGACCTTAAGTCAGTCCCTTACTTTCTTTGAGTCTCATTTCCTCACTGGTAAAATAAATATGATGATCTTCTCATGGGTGGTTGTGAGTTTTAAATGGAATGAAAGTTTTACAAAATGTTAGTTTTTCTTTTTCTCTAATGATTGTATCCAGGTATTTTTTTAGGTAAGCTTTCACCCTTTTTATTTGGTTTGCAAAATTTGTATAGGTATGATGTAGAGTATTTTTTGTTTTCTAGAATTATATGTGTGCACATATATATACATGTTTATTTATTTATATATACACATATAAAATATATTTATAAAATTATTTCAGCCTTCCTCGGATTTCTTAGGTATATATGTTATATGTTTGAAGTAAAGTGAAATGAAAGTTGCTCAATCGTGTCCCACTGTTTGCAATCCCATGGACCATAGTCTGCCAAGCTCCTCTGTCTATGGAATTCTCCAGGCCAGAATACGGGAGTGGGTAGCTGTTCCCTTCTCCAGGGGATCTTCCCAACCCAGGGATTGAAGCCAGGTCTCCCTCATTGCTTGTGGATTCTTTACCATCTGAGCCACCAGGGAATCAATAAAAATATTATATAAATGTGTAAGTGGTATGTTTTGTATATGTTGATTATGTATCTATCTTGTTGTACATGTTGATTTTGTATATATCTGTTGATTAATAGATATAACACATTTAACACATTATGTAAAAAAATGCATATAATGACACAACTCAAAGACAGTTTCATAAATATATCTTTAGAAAACAATCTGTTTAATGATTCATGGATTGCCTGTAGATCCCAGTGCAATGAGTGACACACAAGGAACCTCTCAGTAAATGTGGGCTTACGTAAGAAACTAGTATTCTATAAATACCTAGTGTGTTTCTATTTAATATGCAAATTTTATTGTTATTCATAATTCCTTACCCTAAATTGCCTACTCTAACCAAGTCAGCCTCCTTCATTTATTTCAGAAATATTCTACTAAGATAAATAATAACTTAATGTCCTTAAACATACTAACTAGAATTGAATATCAGTGGGATGTACTATTTAATAGATTAAGAATTCATGGTTGTATTTTAACTCTTTCTCAAGGAACATGGAAAAACAGATCTTATAAAATTGCTTCATTTTGTGTTATAGTTGATAGGGGCAGAATTTCCTTGAATTAAAATTGCTTTTTCTTAGTATTCACTGTCTCTAAGTCTCAAAATTATCTTTTTTCTTTACTTAAAATTTATTTATTTTTAATTGGCATATAACTGCTTTACAATATTGTGTGGGTTTCTGCCATACATCAGCTTCTGCCATACATGAGTGCAAATTAGACATAGACCTATGTATGTGCCCTCCCTCTTAAACCTTCCTCCTACCTCACTCCATCCCAACCCTTTAAGCTATCACAGAGCACTGGACTGGGCTCCCTGTGTCATACAGCAACTTCCCATTAGCTAATTTTTATATATAGTCAAAGCTATGGTTTACCAGTAGTCGTGGATGGATGTGAGAGTTGGACCATAAAGAAAGCTGAGCATCAAAGAATTAATGCCTTCAAACTGTGGTGCTGGAGAAGACTCTTGGGAGTCCCTTGGACAACAAGGAGATCAAACCAGTCAATCCTAAAGGAAATCAACCCTGAATATTCACTGGGGGGATTGAGGCTGAAGCTGAAGCTCCAGGACTTTGGCCATCTGATGGGAAGAGATGACTCACCGGAAAAGACCCTGATGCTGGGAAAGATTGAGGGCAAGAGGAGCAAGGGGTGACAGAGCATGAGATGGTTGGATGGCATCACTGACTCAATGGACATAAGTTTGAACAAACCCAGGGAGATAATAAAGGACAGGAAAGCCTGATGTTTTGCAGTTCATGGGGCTTTGAGTCGGACACAACTTAGCAACTCAACAACAACAACAACAATGTGTATGTTTCAATGCTACTTCTCAATTCATCCCACTCTCTTCTTTTTCCACTGTGTCTGCAAGTCTGATTCTATCTCTGCATCTCTATTCCTACCCTGAAAATAAGTTCAACAGTACCATTTTTCTAGATTCCATATATATATGTGTTAATATATGATATTGTTTTTCTCTTTTTGACTTAGTTCAGTCTGGATAACAAGCTCTATGTTCATCTACCTCAGTTCAATGGACTCAAATTCATTCCTTTTTATGGCTGAGTAATTTTCCATTGTATATATCAGATCAGATCAGTTGCTCAGTCGTGTCCGACTCTTTGCGACCCCATGAATCGCAGCACGCCAGGCCTCCCTGTCCATCACCAACTCCCGGAGTTCACTCAGACTCATGTCCATTGAGTCAGTGATGCCATCCAGCCATCTAATCCTCTGTCGTCCCCTTCTCCTCCTGCCCCCAGTCCCTCCCAGCATCAGAGTCTTTTCCAATTAGTCAACTCTTCGCATGAGGTGGCCAAAGTACTGGAGTTTCAGCTTTAGCATCATTCCTTCCAAAGAAATCCCAGGGCTGATTTCCTTCAGAATGGACTGGTTGGATCTCCTTGCAGTCCAAGGGACTCTCAAGAGTCTTCTCCAACACCACTGTTCAAAACTATCAATTCTTCGGCGCTCAGCCTTCTTCACAGTCCAACTCTCACATCCATACATGACCACAGGAAAAACCATAGCCTTGACTAGACAAACCTTTTTTGGCAAAGTAATGTCTCTGTTTTTGAATATGCTATCTGGGTTAGTCATAACTTTCCTTCCAAGGAGTAAGCGTCTTTTAATTTCTTGGCTGCAGTCACCATCTGCAGTGATTTTGGAGCCCAGAAAAATAAAATCTGACACTGTTTCCCCTGTTTCCCCATCTATTTCCCATGAAGTGATGGGACTGGATGCCATGATCTTCGTTTTCTGAATGTTGAGCTGTAAGCCAACTTTTTCACCCTCCAATTTAATTTTCATCAAGAGGCTTTTTAGTTCCTCTTCACTTTCTGCCATAAGGGTGGTGTCATCTGCATATCTGAGGTTATTGATATTTCTCCTGGCAATCTTGATTCCAGCTTGTGTTTCTTCCAGTCCAGCGTTTCTCATGATGTACTCTGCACATAAGTTAAATAAACGGGGTGACTATATACAGCCTTGATGTACTCCTTTTCCTATTTGGAACCAGTCTCTTGTTCCATGTCCAGTTCTAGCTGTTGCTTCCTGACCTGCATACAAATTTCTCAAGAGGCAGGTCAAGTGGTCTGGTATTCCCATCTCTTTCAGAATTTTCCACAGTTTATTGTGATCCACAGACAAAGACTTTGGCATAGTCAATAAAGCAGAAATAGATGTTTTTCTGGAACTCTCTTGCCTTTTCCATGATCCAGCGGATGTTGGCAATTTGATCTCTGGTTCCTCTGACTTTTCTAAAACCAGCTTGGACATCAGGAAGTTCACGGTTCACATATTGCTGAAGCCTAGCTTGGAGAATTTTGAGCATTACTTTACTAGCGTGTGAGATGAGTGCAATTGTGCGGTAGTTTGAGCATTCTTTGGCACTGCCTTTCTTTGGGACTGGAATGAAAACTGCCCTTTTCCAGTCCTGTGGCCACTGCTGAGTTTTCCAAATGTGCTGGCATATTGAGTGCAGCACTTTCACAGCATCATCTTTCAGGATTTGGAATAGCTCAACTGGAATTGCATCACCTCCACTAGCTTTGTTCATAGTGGTGCTTTCTAAGGCCCACTTGACTTCACATTCCAGGATGTCTGGCTCTAGGTGAGTGATCACACCATCGTGATTATCTGGGTCGTGAAGATCTTTTTTGTACAGTTCTTCTGTGTATTCTTGCCATCTCTTCTTAATATCTTCTGCTTCTGTTAGGTCCATACCATTTCTGTCCTTTATTGAGCCCATCTTTGCATGAAATGTTCCTTTGGCATCTCTGATTTTCTTCAAGAGATCTCTAGTCTTTCCCATTCTGTTGTTTTCCTCTATTTCTTTGCATTGATCGCTGAAGAAGGCTTTCTTATCTCTTCTTGCTATTCTTTGGAACGCTGCATTCAGATGTTTATATCCTTCCTTTTCTCCTTTGCTTTTCGCTTCTCTTCTTTTCACAGCTATTTGTAAGGCCTCCCCAGACAGCCATTTTGCTTTTTTGCATTTCTTTTCCATGGGGATGGTCTTGATCCCTGTCTCCTGTACAATGTCACGAACCTCATTCCATAGTTCATCAGGCACTCTATCAGATCGAGGCCCTTAAATCTATTTCTCACTTCCACTGTATAATCATAAGGAATTTGATTTAGGTCATACCTGAATGGTCTAGTGGTTTTCCCTACTTTCTTCAATTTCAGTCTGAATTTGGCAATAAGGAGTTCATGGTCTGAGCCACAGTCAGCTCCTGGTCTTGTTTTTGCTGACTGTATAGAGCTTCTCCATCTTTGGCTGCAAAGAATATAATCAATCTGATTTCGCTGTTGACCATCTGGTGATGTCCATGTGTAGAGTCTTCTCTTGTGTTGTTGGAAGAGGGTGTTTGTTATGACCAGTGCATTTTCTTGGGAAAACTCTATTAGTCTTTGCCCTGCTTCATTCCGTATTCCAAGGCCAAATTTGCCTGTTACTCCAGGTGTTTCATGACTTCCTACTTTTGCATTCCAGTCCCCTATGTTGAAAAGGACATCTTTTTTTGGTGTTAGTTCTAAAATGTCTTGTAGGTCTTCATAGAACCGTTCAACTTCAGCTTCTTCAGCATTACTGGTTGGGGCATAGACTTGGATTACTGTGATATTGAATGGTTTGCCTTGGAAATGAACAGAGATCATTCTGTCGTTTTTGAGACTGCATCCAAGTACTGCATTTCGGACTCTTTTGTTGACCATGATGGCTACTCCATTTCTTCTGACGGATTCCTGCCTGCAGTAGTAGATATAATGGTCATCTGAGTTAAATTCACCCATTCCAGTCCATTTCAGTTCGCCGATTCCTAGAATGTCGACATTCACTCTTGCCATCTCTTGTTTGACCACTTCCAATTTGCCTTGATTCATGGACCTGACATTCCAGGTTCCTATGCATCAGACCTTGCTTCTATCACCAGTCACATCCACAGCTGGGTATTGTTTTTGCTTTGGCTCCATCCCTTCATTCTTTCTGGAGTTATTTCTCCACTGATCTCCAGTAGCATATTGGGCACCTACTGACCTGGGGAGTTTCTCTTTCAGTATTCTATCATTTTGCCTTTTCATACTGTTCATGGGGTTCTCAAGGCAAGAATACTGAAGTGGTTTGCCATTCCCTTCTCCATTGGACCACATTTTGTCAGCTCTCTCCACCATGACCCTCCCCCACCCCCACCCCCCGTCTTGGGTTGCCCCACGGGCATGGCTTAGTTTCATTGAGTTAGACAAGGCTGTGGTCCTAGTGTGATTAGATTGACTAGTTTTCTGTGAGTATGGTTTCAGTGTATCTGCCCTCTGATGCCCTCTTGCAACACCTACTGTGTTACTTGGGTTTCTCTTACCTTGGGCGTGGGGTATCTCTTCACTGCTGCTCCAGCAAAGTGCAGCCATTGCTCCTTACCTTGGACGAAGGGTATCTCCTCACCGTCACCCTTCCTGACCTTCAACATGGGATAGCTCCTCTAGGCCCTCCTGCGTCCGCACAGCCATGGCTCCTCGGTCCTGGGGTTACTCCTCCCGGCCGCCGCCCCTGGCCTCGGGCTTAGGGGCATGGGGTATCTCATTGTATATATAACAACTTCTTTATTCATTCATCCATTGATTGACATCTAGGCTGTTTCCATGGTACTGGCTATTGTAAATAGTGATACAATGAATATTGGGGTACATGCATCTTTTGAATTATGATTTTCTCAGGGTATATGCCCAGTAGTGAGATTGCTGGGTCATATGATAGTTTTATTCCTAGTCTCTTAAGGAAACTCCACACTGTTCTCCATAGTGGCTGTATCAATTTACATTCCCACCAATTGTGCAGGATGATTCCCTTTTCTCCACATCCTCTTTAGTATTTATTGTTTGTAGATTTTTTTTTTCCCTATGATGGCCATCCTAATCAGTGTGAGGTGATAACTCATTGTAGTTTTGATTTGCTTTTCTCTAATAATGAGAGATGTTGAGCATCTTTTCATGTGTTTATTGGTCATCTGTATGTTTTCTTTTGGAGAAATGTCAAGTATAATCATACAGCATTTGTCTTTTTATGTCTGACTTATTTCACTTTGCTTAATACCCTGTAGATACATCCATGTTACAAACGGCAAGATTTCATTCTTTTTATGGCTAAGTAACTTCATATATAAATTATATATATGTATGCACATATGATACATATATGATATATATCTATATCTCACATCTTCTTTATCCTTCATCTATCAATAGACACTTTGCTTCCACATCTTGGCTATTGTAAGTAATGCTGTAATGGACATAGGGGTGAATATATCTTTCCAAATTACTATTTTTGTTTTCTTCAGAAAAATACACTGAGGTGGAGTTGATGTATCCTTTGGTAGTTAGGTTTTTAATTTTTTGAGCCTCCATACTGATTTTCATACTAGCTGTACCACTTTATGTTCCCTTTTCTCAGTATCCTCACCAACACTTGTTATTCATTCTGCTTTTGATAATAGCCATTCCGATAGGTATGAGGTGATATTCCATTGTGGTTTTGATTTTCATTTCCCTGATAATTAGTGATGTTGAGCATCTTTTCATGTGTCTGTGGTCAACTGTATGTCTTCTTAGGAAAAATATCTATTAAAAAATTTTTTTTCTGTTGAGTTGTATGAATTCTTTATATATTTTGGATATTAACATCTTATCAGACCTGTCATTTGCAAATATCTTCTCCCATTCAATAGGCTACACTTTTGTTTTTTTGATGGTTTCCTTCACTGTGCAAAACCTTTTTGATCTGATGTTGTCTCAGTTGTTTATTTTTGCTTTTGTTTCTCTTGTTTCAGAAGACACCTGCCCCCCAAAATATTTCTAAGATCAATGTCAAAGAATCTATTGCCTGTGTTTTCTTCTAGGAGTTTTATGGTTTCAGGTCTTAAATTTAAGTTTTTATTTCTATTTCAAGCACATTTTTGTATATGGTATGGAAAAGTGAGTATGTTGAATGCAGCTGTTCAGTTTTCCCAATACTATCTATTGGAGAGGCTGTCTTTTCTCCATTGTATATTCTTGCTTCCTTTGTAGATTAGTTGATTGTATCAGTTCAGTTCAGTTCAGTCGCACAGTCCTGTCCAACTCTTTGCGACCCCATGAATCGCAGCATGCCAGGCCTCCCTGTCCATCACCAACTTCCAGAGTTCACTCAGACTCACGTCCATCAAGTCAGTGATGCCATCCAGCCATCTCAGCCTCTGTCGTCCCCTTCTCCTCCTGCCCCCAATCCCTCCCAGCATCAGGGTCTTTTCCAATGAGTCAACTCTTCACATGAGGTGGCCAAAGTACTGGAGTTTCAGCTTTAGCATCATTCCCTACAAAGAAATCCCAGGGCTGATCTCCTTCAGAATGGACTGGCTGGATCTCTTTGCAGTCCAAGGGACTCTCAAGAGTCTTCTCCAACACCACAGTTCGAAAGTATCAATTCTTCGGCACTCAGCCTTCTTCACAGTCCAACTCTCACATCCATACATGATCACAGGAAAAACCATAGCCTTGACTCGACGGACCTTTGTTGGCAAAGTAATGTCTCTAAGTGTCTTTTAATTTCATGGCTGCAGTCACCATCTGCAGTGATTTTGGAGCCCAGAAAAATAAAGTCTGACACTGTTTCCCCATCTATTTCCCATGAAGTGACGGGACCGGATGCCATGATCTTTGTTTTCTGAATGTTGAGCTTTAAGGCAACTTTTTCACTCTCCACTTTCACTTTCATCAAGAGGCTTTTTAGTTCCTCTTCACTTTCTGCCATAAGGGTGGTGTCATCTGCATATCTAAGGTTATTGATATTTCTCCCGGCAATCTTGATTCCAGCTTGTGTTTCTTCCAGTCCAGCATTTCTCATAATGTACTCTGCACATAAGTTAAATAAGCAGGGTGATAATATACAGCCTTGATGTACTCCTTTTCCTATTTGGAACCAGTCTGTTGTTCCGTGTCCAGTTCTATCTGTTGCTTCCTGACCTGCATACAAGTGAGGGCTATTCTGGGTTTTCTATTCGGTTCCATTGTTCTATACGTTTGTTTTTGTGCCATTACCATACATATTTTTTAATACTACTGGAACTTTGTAGTATGTTGAAATCTTCTTTCTTGTTCTTTTTCTTTTCAAGACTGCTTTGTCTATTTTGGATCTTTTGTGCTTCCATACAAATTCAGAAGTATTTGTTTTAGTTCTGTGAAGAATGCCATTGAAATTTTGATAGGGATTTCATTGAATCTGTAGATTGTCTTTTTTCATATGGTCATTTTAACAGTATAATTCTTCCAATTCATAAGGCCAGTGTGTCTCTTTATTTGTTTGTGTTGTCTTCAGTTTCTTTTATTAGTGTTGTGGTTTTCCAGGAACAAGTCTTTTACCTCCTTGATTAAAATTATTATTAGGTACTTTATTCTTTTTGATGCAACTGTAAATAAGATTATTTTCTTAATTCCCGTTTCTGACAATTTGTTAGTAGGATATATAAATGCAACAGATTCTATATATTAATTTTGAATTCTGTCAGTCCCTCAGTTGTGTCCGACTCTTTGGACTGCAACATGCCAGGCCACCCTGTCGATCACCAACTCCCGGAGTTCACCCAAACTCATGTACACTGAGTCAGTGATACCACCCAACCATCTCGTCCTCCGTCGTCACCTGCTCCTCCTGCCCTCAATCTTTCCCAGCATCGAGGTCTTTTCAAATGAGTCAGCTCTTTGCATCAGGTGGCCAAAGTATTGGAGTTTCAGCTTCAACATCAGTCCTTCCAACGAACACCCAGGACTGATCTCCTTTAGGATGGACTGGTTGGATCTCCTTGCAGTCCATGGGACTCTCCAGAGTCTTCTCCAACACCACAGTTCAAAAGCATCAATTCTTCGGCGCTCAGCCTTCTTCACAGTCCAACTCTCACATCCATACATGACCACAAGAAAAACCAGAGCCTTGACTAGACGAACCTTTGTTGGCAAAGTCATGTCTCTGCTTTTCAATATGCTATCTAGGTTGGTCATAACTTTCCTTCCAAGGAGTAAGCGTCTTTTAATTTCATGGCCGCAGTCACCATCTGCAGTGATTTTGGAGCCCAGAAAAATAAAGTCTGACACTGTTTCCACTGTTTCCCCATCTATTTCCCATGAAGTGATGGGACCAGATGCCATGATCTTCGTTTTCTGAATGTTGAGCTTTAAGCCAACTTTTTCACTCTCCTCTTTCACTTTCATCAAGAGGCTTTTGAGTTCCTCTTCACTTTCTGCCATAAGGGTGGTGTCATCTGCATATCTGAGGTTATTGTTGTTTCTCCCGGCAATCTTGATTCCAGCTTGTGCTTATTCCAGCCCAGTGTTTCTCATGATGTACTCTGCATACACGTTAAAATACAGCCTTGACGTACTCCTTTTCCTATCTGTTAGACTCCCATCCAGTCTGTTGTTTCATTTCCAGTTCTAATGGTTGCTTCTTGACCTGCATACAGATTTCTCAAGAGGCACGTCAGGTGGTCTGGTATTCCTGTCTCTTTCAGAATTTTCCACAGTTTATTGTGATCCACACAGTCAAAGGCTTTGGCACAGTCAATAAAGCAGAAATAGATTTTTTCTGGAACTCTCTTGGGTTTTTGATGATCCCTTGGATGTTGGCAATTTGATCTCTGGTTCCTCTACCTTTTCTAAAACCAGCTTGAACATCTGGAAGTTCACAGTTCACGTATTGCTGAAGCCTGGCTTGGAGAATTCTGTAACTTAATTCATTGATGAGATCTAGTAGTTTTGGGGGGGAATCTTTAAGATTATGTATTATTGACCTTTAGGTCAATCCTAAAGGAAATCAGTCCTGAATATTCATTGGAAGGACTGAAGCTCCAATACTTTGGCCACCTGATGTGAAGAACTGACTCACTAGAAAAGACCCTGATGCTGGGAAGGACTGAAGGCAGGAGGAGAAGGGGACGACAGAGGATGAGATGGTTGGATGGCATCACCGACTCAATGGACATGAGTTTGAGCAAGCACCGGGAGTCTGTGATGGACAGGGAAGCCTGACATGCTGCAGGCCATTTGATTGCAAAGAGTCGGTCATGACTGAGCAACCGAACTGTATTTAGGATTATCTACATATAGTATCATGTCATCTGTAAACACTGACAATCTGACTTCTTCCTTTCCAATTTGAATTCCTTTTATTTCTCTTTAATGTCTGATTATTGTGGCTAATTCCAATACTATGTTGAATAAAAGCTGTGAAGGTAAGTCACCTTATCTTTGTCTTGATTTTATAGGAAATGCTTTCAGCCTTTCTCTGTTGAGTATGATGTTACACTATGGGCTTCCCACATATGGCCTTTATCATGTTGAGGTATGTTCCCTCTATACCCACGTTATTCTGAGTTTTTATCTTAAATGGATGTTAAATTTTGTCAAAAGCTTTGTCTACATCTATTCGAGAGCTGTATGGTTTTTATTATTCAGTTTATTAATGTGGTGTATCACAGTGACTGATTTGTAAAAAATAAACATTTTGTTTTGAGATAATTGTAGGCTCACATACCACTTTCTTTTGGCCCCATGAATTTTGATGAGAAATTATCTGCCATCAGACTTGTTTTTCTCATTCATACAAAAGTGTCTCTTCTCTCTGGCTACTTTCAAGGTTTTCTCTGTCTCTAGTTTCCAAAAGTTTAATTATGATGTACCTTGGCATTTATTCAGCTTCTTGAATCTGTAGGTTTTTATATTTTGCCAAATATGGGAATTTTCAACCATTATTTCTACAAGTACTTTTAAAATTTGTCTTAAAAAAAATTTCCCCTCCTTCTGGAACACTAATGACACAAATGTTAGTTCCTTTGGTATAGTTCCAATGTTCCTGAGGCTCTATTTATTTGTTTTTCCATTTTTTCTCTGTTATTCAAGATGAATAATTTATATTGTTCCATGTTCCATATTCCAGTTCACTGATTCTTTTTTCTATCTTCTCCATTCTATTTTTGTACCCATTAACTGATGTTTTTGTCTGGATTATTGCACTTTTCAGTTCTAAAATTAATTTTGTTCTTTTAAAATTTCTTCACTAAGATTTTTTTTTTTTCATTTGTTTCAAATGTGTTGGTGATTGGTCACTGAGGCATTTGTATTATGGCTGCTTTAAAATCTCTGTCAGATAATTCTAATAGCTCCATCATCTTGGTGTTAGTATCTGTGAATTTTCTTTTTACAGTCAGTTTGAGATTCCTGTTTCTTGGTATAATGAGTGATTTTTTTTAGTTGAAAATTAGACATTTTCAGATTATGCTATGAGACTGTGTCTTTTTCAAACCTTCTCTTTTAATTGGCTTTTTTTGGGGACTGTTACCTTTTTTTTTTTTTTCCAGCAAAGAAAACTTCTACCCATTACTGTCTGGTAGAGATAGAAACCCAGGTTTCCCATTGGAACACACACACACACACACACACACACATATATATACTCTGAAAGGTATTAGAGGCTCCTTTTTGTCACTGGAAAGGCCTGTTTTCCCATGTGGTCTCCAGTGACCCCATAGGTGGTGGCCTCATTATGCTGAACAGTGGTCAAAGTCTTGAATCTCCATGAGGTTTCCTCTGGTGAAGGAGTACTACTTCTTTACTACTGGGAAGGGGTAGAAATCCAGATGCCTCACAGAGCCCCCATGACACCATGGGAAGGGGTGTGTGGAGGCTCTTTATAGATTAATGCAGATGAAAGCCCTGGCTTCCTAGTTGGCTTTCTCAGATGCCACCTTGATGGAAGGATTAATATGCCTTGTCACAGCCTCTCGAGGGTGGAAGCCTAGGCTTCCTACTGAGTCTTTGCTGGTGAAGAAAGGAGTGGGACATCAGTTTTTCTGTGGCATTTGATTGGAGTAGAAAAGTTATTGGGCTTCCCAGGTATCTCAGTTGGTAAAGAATCTGCCTGCAATGCAGGAGACCTGGTTTTGAGCCCTGAGTTGGGAAGATCCCCTGGAGGAGGGCATGGCAACCCAACCCAGTATTATTGCCTGGAGAATCCCCATGGACAGAGGAGCCTGACAGGCTGCAGTCCATTGGGTCACAAAGAGTTGGACATGACTGAGCGACTAAGCACAGCACAGCACACAGAGAGGTTATCGGCTGAAAGTTTTCTGTTTGGCTAGACTACCCTGGCTTCATTCTTTGGTTAGAGAGATAGGACTTTTGTTGGGGATTATAGTCTGTTCCCACTGGCCTTTCTTGATTGCTGGATTTTCAGCTTCATGTCTGGAATGTATGAGACAAAAAAAAACACAAACAAACACACCCTAGGGAACTTAACCACTGTGTTGTTTCTCAAGTCCCAAGGTCCCTAGCCAGTCTGCCTTGCAGTCTTCTTATGTTTATTTTATATATAATGCCCAAAGTTTGTAGTTTCCCTTAGTGGGAAGAGTATGGAAAAGTATGACCATGCCATCTTCCCAGAAGAGAATATGCCATGTATTCATTTCTAAAATAAAAGTCCCATGAAAATGTTCAAAGAAACAACTTACTCATCTTTGCTGTCCCTTTCTTTTGGCTTTTCCTTAATCCAAAGTATTCCTAAAGTGATCGAGAGGGAGATTCACAAGTCTAAAATGTATTTTCAGGATATTAATATATCTCACAAGTAAAAAGGTGAGTAAGTTTAGGAAAACTGTGCTAAATAGTTTCCTTTACTGCTGAATTTCTGAGGACTTTTAATGTTAGTGTATATTCCAACTTTCCCAGGTAATAAATTCCTGAATAGGGGAATAGGCTGATAAATTCATTATTTCGAGGAGCAGACAGGGAGTGATATACATAATAATATGGATAACCAAGTAAATTATAATTTAAAAATTTTGCATTAAGATTTAGAATAATATTTTCACCCACCCACCAACAGACAAAATTACATATTAAAATGCATGAAAGTTTGAAAGCAAAAAAGGTACACAATGAAAGTAGAGACTTTAAGTCACTTTGTGGGAAGATTCTTTCCTTGGACTAACATGTACAACTCCTGGTTTTATTCCCTTATACTAGCTTTGGAATATCTTGCTAGTTTTCAGAGATTTAGAACATACTTCCTGAGCTCTAGCTCCAAGATTCCTAAATGACCCCTACACATAATTGGGTTTCCCTAGTGGCTCAGTCAGTAAAGAATCTACGTGCAATGCAGGAGACTAGGGTTCGATCTCTGTGTCAGGAAAATCCCCTGGAGAAGGAAATGGGAACCCACTCCAGTATTCCTGCCTGGGAAATCCATGGACAGAGGAACCTGGCAGGCTAGATTCATGAGGTTGCCAGAGTCAGACACTACTTAGTGATTAAACCACCACCATTACATATAATTAATGAAATGATGAAGCTGAAGGAGTAATGTTATGACTGAATAGAAATAAAGGCACATTTCAAGGTCACTCTATGTTGAGTTTTAATTAAAAAAACAAAGAAATGATGGAATATTCTGGTTGCTGCCACCGCTCAGTCGTTTCAGTCGTGTCCGATTCTGTGTGACCCCATAGACGGCAGCCCACCAGGCTCCCCCGTCCCTGGGATTCTCCAGGCAAGAACACTGTAGTGGGTTGCCATTTCCTTCTCTAGGAATACTCTGGTAAACAATGGTGAACTTGTAGAGGGGCAATGTTTTCAGCCTTCTGATAAACTAATCAGTCTGGGGCTTTAACTGCAGTAAGTTCAGTTCAGTTCAGTCCAGTCACAGTCGTGTCAGACTCTTTGCAACCCCATGAATCGCAGCACGCCAGGCCTCCCTGTCCATCACCAACTCCTGGAGTTCAGTCAGACTCACGTCCATCGAGTCAGTGATGCCATCCAGCCATCTCATTCTCTGTCGTCCCCTTCTCCTCCTGCCCCCAATCCCTCCCAGCATCATAAGTAAAGAGTTGATTAATAAAGAGGACTGGGACTTTCCTGCTGATCCATTTTAAGAATCTGAGACTCTGAGCTCCCAGTGCAGGGGGCTTGGCTTTGATCTTGGGTCAGGGAACTAGGTTCTGCATGCCACAACTAAGACACGTGCAGCCAAATAAATAATAAAGAAATAAATAAACAAGACTGGTCAGAAGTAATCCAGTGTTTTATGAATTGAAAGGTAATTTCTCACACTGACATTTTTCTATAGCTGGGCAAAGAAACTAGTATGTTTTCCTTACTTTGGTACAAGTTTGAAGTGGGAGGAGAATGTATAAAGTGGAAGAGGAAAAAGAGGACCCCTAAGGAAGGATGTGGTGAGACGGTGTAACCAAAGAAATTCCATGTGAAGGAAATGACAAATTCTACATTGTCATTGTCCACAAAAGCATCCATTTGTCTGCGCCAAAGATTACACGTTTGTGCTGGAGCACCATTCGTGCTCCTTTCTGAGTTCAAAAACATTTTGAAAGCTAAAGAGGATAGTCAGTTCCTTCCCTTAATTATAGTTTTCATTTGGCTTATGATCCAACTTGGTGGTATGTTTTCCATACCATCTAACTCTTGTTCTGCTCTTGCCTGAAATCATAGGCAGAGTGCTTGGAAAAGAGCCTCTGGGCATTTAGTGAAGCTTGTGGCCATCATGTGAGAGCATTCAAATTTCCTAAAGCAACCCTCTTTAAATGCATCCTAGTAGTTAGGAAGGAATATTCCAAAACATCTTAATGCAAACCTTGTCTGTTTTTAAATGTTTGACTGTAGAAAATTTCAAACCTGCAGAAAATACAGAGGATAGCAAAGCAAACTTCCATGTACCTCTCAACCAGCTTCAGCAATTAATAACTTTTAGCCAATCTTGTTTCTTCTGCACTTCTATTCCCATCAAGGGTATTTTGAGGCATATGCCAGGTATCATGTCATATTATTTATAAGTGTTTCAGTATATACTTCTACAAGTGCTTTCATCAGGAGGCACACATTTCCTGGCTATCTCCATTTTTGTAAGGTTAACAAATACCTATTAATTCATTAGAGTTGAAGAATAATGGTATTATTTTACTGACTTTTAATCTCTGTTTAGTAATAGAATGACTTACGTCCTGTTCTTCCCTCTCCCAACAAGAATCAGGACCTGAACGAGTCGCCAGTCCAGGTTCGATGCACAATACTGGATGCTTGGGGCTGGTGCACTGGGACAACCCAGAGGGATGGTACGGGGAGGGAGGAAGGAGGAGGGTTCAGGATGGGGAACATGTGTATACCTGTGGCGGATTCATGTTGATATATGGCAAAACCAATACAATATTGTAAAGCTAAGAAATAAAATTAAATTAAAAAAAAAAACAATAAAAGAGAGGAAACTAAAAAAAAAAGAATTCTCAATTTTTCACAAATGTTAAGGTACAACTTAGAATTAATGTTTATAGACTTAAATTTTAATTAACTATTTTATTGAAGTATAACTGCTTTACAATGTTGTGTTAGTTTCAGATATACAGCAAAGTTTTACATATATATCTATTTTTTCAGATTTTTTCATTATAGGTTATTATAAAATATTGAATATAGTTCCTTGTTCTCTACAGTAGGTCCTCCTTGTTGATTATCTATTTTATATATAGTAGCTGTTGTTTAGTCACTAAATTGTGTCTGACTCTTTTACAACCACATGAACTGTAGCCCACCAGGCTCCTCTGTCTGTGGGATTTTCCAGACAAGAATACTGATGTAGGTTGCCATTTCCTTCTCCAAGGGATCTTCCTGAACCAAGGATGGAACCTGTGATTCCTGCTTGGCAGGTGGATTCTTTACCACTGAGCTACCTATAGAATGTATATGTTAATCCCAAACTGCTAATTATCCCACCCCTCCCCTTTACCCTTTGGTAACCATAAATTTGTCGACTTTTATCAACAAGTTCCTTGACACATCTGCATGGGCTTGGAATTAAGGTCATGTGTTCCTGAAATACAAGAATCAAAGTAATGTATTTCTTCTTAATAATTTGGAACATTAATATCTTTAAGTCATAAGAAAAATTAATGAATTAATTCAACTAGTAAGCACCAAAACAACTTTTAAGTTATTGGTTAGGGAGTTAGTTGGTATTTTTAAAGTATAATTTTGCAAGATCTCTCAAAATCAAAAATGCAGGAAAACCTATGAACTAGAAATTCCACTTCTAAGAAACTTATCCTATAGATAAATTTCCAAGGATATATGAATAAATTATTAAAATATTATTTATAATAAAAACTAAGGGGGAAAACCCTCAATTTCCTTTAGCAGAAGACTGATCAGTTTTACATCCTAGCAAGTGAACTGCTGTGACATTTTTAGAAAGTATTAAGTAAACCTTTGTGTACTCATATGGAGAGTTTACAGTCTGTGAACTCAGTGTTTGTGACCCAGCAGGAAGTAGAAGTCTGTTTCTATGAATTGTGTACAATCCTACAGTTTTTTAAAAAATGAAAATACTTTTTAAAAGAAAAATAAAACCTAATAAGTAATCTATAATTTTAGATAAGATGGGAAAAATAATTTGATAGAAGTTCAGTATTTCTGTAAGGACATTTAGTGCATATGCAGAATCTTACAGTTGACAGTCATTAAATCATGAGGGTCAATCTCGCTTTAAATCTTGAGCATTATTAACCAATGGCAATGAGCAATAGTTAGGAACTTTAGCTCTTTGCATTGATGATTCATGTCAGTTGGAAGGAGGTCAGAACACTGGATTAGGGCATGATATTATGTAAGTGATAGAGGGACCAATGAGTTCTAACTGGAGAAAGAATGATCAGAGATGAGATGAGGAGACTGAGCTTGACTTGGTACATTGGATAGGTAGGACAGGTGTGATTGGCATTTCAGACAAAGATGTAATGATGTGCTTGGACAAAGGCGAGCAGACTTCTTTGGTTGGCACTAAGGGTTCACTTAGAGAGGAAGTGCAAGCAGGTATGGTTAGAAAATGTATCTGGGCCTTGAAGCCTGGTTTAGAGGTGTGGCCTTTATTCTGCAGTCAGTAAGAAGTCACTGAAAACTTATAGGATTAATTGGTGGATGAGAGACTCACTGAACTGCACTGAATCAGGGAAGAGTGATCACTAATCATATTTTATAAGGCTACAGGCATGAAATCACCCTTGAGACGAGGTTTGAACAAGAAGAGAAGACTATATTCTTTTGTACTCTGAGCCAACAGGAGCTTTAACACCTGCCTGCCAAAAGAAAACAGTGACAAGAAGACTAACACCTTTTACCTTTTGCTTATTGCACTAAGTGGCTATTTTAGTGAAACTCTGCCTCTCAGCACCTCTAGTCATTGTAAATTTTTCCACTGGAGCAAGGAGAGATATCAGCTGACCACTTTACTCATCGGAGTGACAGTGTTAGCTTTCCACCTTCCTAATGAAATTCTCCAGTTGGCTGTGAAAATAGCAGGAAGCTAGCTATATTTAGCAAAGGAAAGCAACAAGTCTAAGCAGTATGCAGAGGAGGGGAAAAATAGAAACACTAGGTCTTATGATTAGTGCAACCAACAGTACTGCTTACAATTTTCCATATTTTGTAACTGGCAAAAGCAGAATGCTTTGTTTTGCTGTTTAAACCAAAGTCAAGCCTACATGTTCCCTCACTATTATGTCTAAATAACATATTTTATTTATTCAAGGGGAAGGGTATTTTTAGATTTCAAAAGAGTAACAGAATACTATGCTTTTTGAAATAAATCAGCCAGTAAGTATGATCATGTTCATATTTAGTAACTTCTATTTGATTAAATACATTTCAAATGGAGGAACTGGTATAATAGGTATTTTCAATCAATTTCCCGTAAAACTTCTACTCTCCCATAGTCCTGTAATACATTTTCTCCATTTCTGTGAGTTCTAGCAACTTTGCTTGAATTGAAAGTTTTAGATTGTGTTCATAAGACTTAGTGAGACATGGAATATAAAATTTTTCATGCTTAGAATTTCAAATCCTTAGCATCTCTGTTGTAACTTTTCATCCCCACTCTAACATTTCCTGAGAAGTTTGCATTCTTTGTTTAAACCTGTAGAGAGAGGCACGGAGGATTTACTAATTTGCAAGATCAACTATTTTAATTGAAAATTCCTTTTTATTGGGCTGAAATCTTTTCTTCCAATTTCCATTTTAAGTGCTATTCTCTATGTAAAAATAGACAATATCTATTCCTAATACATGTTAGCTTTTTAACTTTTTCAGACAGGTATAATCTGGCCAGAGTATCTGTTTGTGAGCTAAAGTAATTCCTAGCTTTTTGACACATGTCCCACCTTTGATTCATATTGAGTTTATGGTCAGCTCACTTTCCTGCATTTTAAATTAAAGGACAAAATTGTTGAATACCTGTGTAGTCATTTAGAGGAACACATTCCTGACATTTTTCTAGGGCATTTGCTTTGTGAAACAAGACCCATAGCCCAGAGCACCTGGTCAGTTCTTGCAGTGTGAACTCAAATTAGGCAAACACAGAAAGTGTTTGCTTAAACCTTCAAACAGATAATGTTTCTTCTTTTCTGTGATTTTACTCTGCAGTAAATAACTAAATTAAAAAAAAAAATGGAAAGGCTGTATGTTTACTCCAAGGCCAACAAATTTTTATTTGATTAGTTTGTCTAGCTATTAATGTTTTTTAAAGTATGGTTCAGAGTAATTTTAGATACATACTTATTATATTTAACTGCAAATTATCCTCCCAACTATTGGGTTTGTTTTTGTTCCAACTCATTTCCTCTTTGGTGGGCCTCTGTGGTTGTCAACTTCAGGAAGTCCCTGAAGCCTTGATCAAAGAAGGATAAATTGAAAAACCAATAAAATAATGCTTAATCACTAGTCCCATTGTCTTCATTATTCTTGCTAAGCCTCCAGATGCCACCAGGGGACAATTATTAATAGAAAATCATCTTCCTGAATAATATAAAACCCAAATCTTTCTTTAAGACTTTTTCTACTCTTTAAAAAGTCTAGTACAAAGTGAGAGCAAAATCTGGCAGAAACAATTGGAATACATCTTGGACTTTTTCTTAGAATAGATTTAAATTATATTTGCGTACCATTGGTAATGCCAGTGTTCATTTTAATATGTAAACCTCTCACTTCCTTTGTAACATTTTTCAGTGTTTACATAATTATAACTGGGTGTTCTGAGCTATCCCTCAGGAAAGACTTGTGTCATATTTTAACATGTGTCCAACCCCAAGTCCTAAGTACACAACTACTATATTTAAAAAGGGAGGGAATTGTGTGGATCCTCTACGGGTGCCAGAGTGGCACCCACAGACTCTAAAGTATATCATTCTTTTCCGATTTGTAAACAACAGAAGTCATCAGAATTTTGGAAGCATTCTGTTGCCCTGTTATGTCCTGGGTCCAGCCAAGGGTTGAGTTCAGAACTCAACATACTCAGTAATGCTTTAACTAGCTCCTCCTGGCAGGGGCTTCTCCTGGCATAGACAGAGTATACCAGTCCTTTCCCACAAGGGTGGCTGTGGAGGTTAGTTGATGTCAAGTCTTCAATTTCACTCTAGAAAGTAGTCCCTCATCATCGGGACTTCTGCAATCTTTGCCCCTCTTGAACAAGTGGCCATGCCTTGTTCAATTAGCATCCATGCCTCTCTGCCAGCTCTCATGTTATCTCAACATATCATTTAATTCATTTTGTTAAGGAAGACTTTATATGTATTTGTCTTTGTTGCCCAAGCAGATGCTAACTTCTTGAGCATCTTTTAATTCTTTGGATTCCCCACAATATTTAGTTTAGGTGTTCAGTGAATAATTATTCATTTTACTCTTTCTGGCATAATTTGGACCCACTTTATTTTATTATCAGTTTTAACACTATTGTTATATGTATAAAGTGCTTTCATAAAAACATGCGTTTTTGGTATAATACCAAAATGTCATAGTCTTCCATTAGGGAGGAGCCTTGTTAGACTTCTGAGTATAGCAATATAGAATTTTGTGATCTTAAAAAACTGTTTTTCACTGTTTTTCTACATTGGTTTAGAATACCGCTTCCTGATTTATGAGGGCAAAACAAGTAAAGAGTGCTTGTTTTCATAAGACATTTTCGCTCTAAGTGGTACTTTTCAAAACACCATGATTCTGTGATTTGGGGTTCTCATATTTATTTTAAGTTACTGTTTAGGAAAAGTTCCATATTATAGTAATGAAAACTAAGTGTTTTAAGATAAATGTTGGCCATTGCTGGAGGAATTAATACAAAGCTGCAAGTAATTTTCTCCTTTCCCTATTCCCCAGTCTATTTTATGCTATTCTTTTCCTTTACATTTTATAAAAAGTCATTTGCAAAAGTAGCTGGACGTGAACTTTATAGAACTTGAACCTCAGCTCTGGGCTCAGTGCTACATGTGGTAGAGGAAAAACTTCATGAGCAGCCCCAGAATAGAGAGTTAAAACACAGCCAAGAAGACAAGATTTACAGGCACATAAAATTATTGAATGAAATAGGGCATAAAATTATAGAGTATAATTAAGTGCAGAGTGACTAAAATGCAAATATTATATTTTACTTGCACATGCGTCTTTCTCCAAGTTTCACAAAGAAATTCAAGGTATAAATTGTAAGAGCTAACAACAGCTAGCACTCTGCCATATGCTGAACAAAGGGCCGTGGATGCATTATTTATTTATTCCCCTACAACAGTCTTTTGAGGTGAGTACTGTTATTATTTCTGTCTTAAAGGCAAGCGCACCAAAGCCTGCATCGGCTAAATCACTTATTCAGCAGCACATAGCTCTTAGAGCAAATTGCCCTAGTTTGGCCCCATCTCTGACTCTGATTCAAACCTCACAGCTGCTCTCGACCTCCATTCTTTGTTCTGCAAACTGCAGATCCCAGTTCACTATTGTGTCTTGAGAATAAATTAGCGGATGACAACTATAATTTTAAGAAATAAGATAAAAATGAGCAGAATACATCCCACATTGTTTTGTGAGACTTCTTTATGTGTATGTAAGAGGACTTAGTCTTGGTCATGATGTGAAATGTAATGCTTTCTATGTGTTGGAGCCAAAGAAATTTGAAAAGTACAGCCTCTCAGGGAAATCTTAATCAGAATTAAGAAATTTATTACTAGAAACAGAGATTTATTTATTTTTAGTTGATGAATGAAGAGGCTGAGGACCAGAAGTAAAGCAGGACTACCTTTTTTGGGGGGGGATTGTTCTGAGCAGTGTGTAGGATTTTAGCTCCCTGACTAGGGATCTAACCCACACCCCTTGCAGTACAAGTTTGGAGTCCTAACCACTGGACTTGGATTTCCCCCAGGACTACTTCTTAAAATGAGAAATATATGGAACTGAGAATTCATTTTGGCTTCAGTTTTAAAGCCAAACTCAGCCCATTCAGCAAAACTCGATGTACCATACTAAAAGCCATGGTGAATATAAATATATTAAAAAGTGCTCTCTTCCCCGCTCCACCACTGGCTTCCAGTCTAGAGAAACAGATAATGTTAGTGGGGAGAGAGATGATGGGTAAGAGGATGCCTCTGAAGTATTATGAAGAGGCAAAGCATGTGTCACCTGAGTGACTTACTCTTTTGTGATTTAGGGTTTATTTAGAGAATTTTTTTTTAATTTCATGGGAGAGGGGCTTCACTGATGGCTCAGTGGTAAAGAACCCACCTGCCAATACAGGGGGCACAGGTTTGATTCCTGATCCAGGAAGATCCTACATGCTGTGGAGCAACTAAGCCTGTGTGCCACAACTATTGAGCCTGTGCTCTAGAGCCGGGGAACTACAGCTACTCATCCCATGTACCACAACTACTGAAGCCCGTGCACCCCAGCCGGTGTGCTCTGCAACAAGAAAAGCAATGGCAATGAGAAGCCCGAGCACCACAATTCGAGAGTAACCCTGACCCCCAGCTCACTGCAACTAGAGAAAAGCCTGCAGAGCAACAAAGACCCAGCAGAGTCAATAATAAATAAAATAAACACATGGATAAATTTTTTTTTTTTAATTTTCATGAGAAGGAGCTAGGGAAAATATGTCTAAAATTTCATCTTGGGGGATGCAGTAATAAAGAGAAAACTGCAAAACAGATATAGACTAGAGTAATTCAGAATGCAAAAGCCTGGGAAGAAGTTATGGGTGGGGAGAGGTTGTGAATCAAAAGATGAGATTTAGTATGTACAGTGAAAATGAAAAGAGACCAAATGAAAAAAGCTAATAAGTAAATTGGCTTCAGGGAAAACATTATGAGTGCAAGAAACACCTGAGGGATCTGTGGGGAGAAAGGAAATGAATGCAAGAGAACTGGGGAAAGAGGGTTAAAAAGTATTAATGTGGATTGTGAATAAAATCCCTTTGATCCTGGTCTAAAGAAGTAAGGATTTACACTTACTTTGAACTTTAGTGGTGGCATCAAAGAGTCAATCTTGTATCCGTGCTACAAAATGCCACCAGCATGGGTTCTCTTGAACACTCCAATAATGCAGCTCCCTAAGCCCATGTTATTTAGAAGCCACAACAATTGATTTTCTTTGAAAGCAGGACCTGAAGAGACTGGGTCTCATGAACCCTGAACTTTATTTGGGTTATGGAGTTTATGTAATTATTCCAGAGTCATTTAGGCTGAATGGTCTATTGGGTGTGTGTTTCATTTCTTTAAAGCTGCCTCAAAGACATTCAAGTATATTTTATTCAACTTTGAATACCCATATTCAAAGTTTGAATACCCATATTCAAAACTTTGAATACCCATATTCTGTATGAATGCCACCAGTCCAGAGAAATCCAAAGATATAATGTCAGGAAGGAGTCGTGTCTTCTGATGATGTAGAGAAATGACCCTACAGATATCTTACTGCAAAAATCAACGTCATTCTTGGGAAATGGGTTCAAGTCCATCTTGTTCTACTTACTAGCTTAAAATGATAGGATCCTCCTTCAGGTGAATGGTCCATTTTCCACTGTGAGTGATGTACTCAGAATCATCAATTGTATTGTAAATAAAGTCTTTTTGTTATCAGGGAAGATTTACTTCACTGTACTAGAGTATGAGGATGTTTGTTAAATGGATTTCAATACAAGTACCAAATTAGACTTCTCAGAAATAGTGCCAGACCTCAAAGGTCAAAAAGGCATAGGATTTTTGCCTTATATTAGGAGCACAGATGTTCTAGTACATTTAATAAGGAATGTCTTACCAATGATAAGTCCCTGAGCCACCTGAATCAATTATATTAATATATTATAAATTAAAGGAGCAAAGTACATCTAGAATTAAATACAACTAAGTGCTTTCTTACTTCCTTTAAAAATGTAAGAATTTCTAACATGAGATCTAGCCTTTTAACAAATTAAGTGTATGATACAATGTTGATAACAAGAGGAGCAATGTTTTATACCCATCTTTCATAACTGAAACATTGCACCCATCAAAAATCAACTCTCCACTTACCCTCTTCCCCCAACCCCCAGCAACCACCAGTCTACTCTGCTTCTGTGGGTTTAAGGCTATTCTAGCTACCTCATGTATGTGGACTCCTTGCTAGCTTTAGGTTGGCATATGTGTTGGTAGAGGAATAAGAGATAGAAGATAGAAAAGGAGCAATATAATGGTCAAGGGCAAGCAGGGACTTCCCAGACATAGTTTGGAAACTTTCCAAGTTGTATAGTTAAAAATAAATAATGGTTTTGTAAATTTCTTTTTCCCAGTTGTGCATTGTCTGATGTGATCATGACCTTGTCAGCAAGTTCTATTTTCACTGTGACTGGAAAACCTTTTACCTCATGCTCACTTTGGGGAAATTTTAGTCCTTACTGTTAAAACTTCTTCCTTCTCTTTGCCTCTTCTCTGTTTGAGAAGAGTCATGGAAAATTCAACTCATTTCTCTAAGAGTTTTCCTCCTTAGGATCATTCTAAGATTTCATTTTATTATATAGATTATATTTTAATAATTACTATTTCCCTTACTACAAATATTGTTCATTTTTGCTTAAACCTATGTTGTGAGGTAGTATAGTTATGTGAGATAGTATAGTTGTGATACCAACCTTGATTCAGATGGTATCAATATGATTGAAGTGATAGAAGAATTATGTGGAAGTGGAAAAAAATACTTGATATTTTAAAAATGGATTTTATGATATCCCCAGTTTTTCCTATACTATTAGGTGGTTAATATTAATAGCAATTAAAGTTTGCTTTGTTTAGAAACTTTTTCAAGAATTTCAGAAAGTATTTCAAAATGATTTATGGAAATTTGTGCTGTACCACAAATGGGTCCAGAAATGAATGGGTTTGAAATATGGTAACCTCATGCTGATATTCTCAACATATACATATACCAGATTTGAGTAACACTGTGAATTATTGTGTACTAATTAGGAAACTGCATCAAAATCAAGATTTACATCTAAAATTGGCTTCATTTGGGGGGAAGATGGGGATATTTATACAGAACTTTTACACATTATGTTATATTGTTAAGCTGTATTCAGTATGTAATTAATTCCATGCTTAGTTGTTCAGTTGCTCAGTTGTGTCTAACCCTTTGTAACCCCGTTAATGGCAGCATGCTGGGCTTCCCTGTCCTTCTTTATCTCGAGGCTATGTACTTAGTCACTCAGTTGTGTCTGACTCTTTGGAACCCCATGGACTATAGCCCTCCAGGCTCCTCTGTTTATGGGGATTCTCCAGGCAAGAATACTGGAGTGGGTTGCCATGCCCTCCTCCAGGGGAATCTTCCCCACCCAGGGATCAAACCCAGTTCTCCCTCATTGCTGGCAGATTCTTTACCATCTGAGCCACCAGGCAAGCCCAACTATACTGGAGTGGGTAGCCTATCCCTTCTCCAGGGGATCTTCCCCACCCAGGAATTGAACCAGAGTCTCCTGCATTGCAGGCAGATTCTTTACCAGCGGAGCCCTTATCTCTAGGAGTTTGCTCAAATTCATGTCCATTGAGTCAGTGATGTCATCCAACCATCTCATCCTCTCTTGTCCCCTTCTGCTTCTGTTCAGTCTTCCCCAGCATCAGGGTCTTTTCTAATGAGTGAGTTCTTCACATCAGGTGGCCAAAGTATATAATAATATAAAGTATATAATAAAGAATATAGGGCATACAATTAACTAAGTGGTTTTCTCCCAGGGAGAAAATTATCATTGAAAAGATAAGAAAGCACTCACTTGAAATGCTTCAGGGAATTAAAGGAACTTAGTTTTAGAGCTAGTATACTCCTTCAATTCACCCATGTGTATTTTGGCAAAAACCCAAAACATGATGAAAAAATAAATTAACCTCAGGTTGTTTAATAGGCAGCATTTTTGTGACTGTCTACTGAATTAGACATGGCAGCCACAGGAAGCATAGGAAATGAGGTGGAATGGGATGATGTGTTGGGAGAGAGTGGGTTGGGAGATGTTAGTTCTGTCTTACTGTGTTTCCATGAAGTTTTGTATAAAGTGGGCTTTAGGATGTTTACTGAAACCCACCTACATGGGAAATGTTTGGTTTGAACTTGAGGTAAAATAATCTGCCATGTCCTGGACTGACTGGCTGCCCTCAGTAAGCTAGCCAGAAAGACACTATCTCCAGGAGCCTTCCTGCCTCTCACCCCACTTAAAATGTCTTACTTTTATGCCCAACTAAAACACCTCTTCTTAGCATCCTTGATCACGTCTTATTCTGTCTACAGCCATACCACCATGAATGCACCCGATCTCATCTAAATCTTCTTCTATTTTATCTATAAGGAAACAACCATTTAAAATATAAGAAGTTTTTCACCAATACAGCATATTAATGCATATATATGGAATTTAGAAAGATGGTAACAATGACCCCATATAGGAGACAGCAAAAGAGACACAGAGGTAAAGAACAGATTTTTGGACTCTCTGGGGGAAGGCCAGGGTGGAATGATTTGAGAGAATAGCATTGAAACGTGTATATTAACATATGTGAAATAGATCACCAGTCCAGGTTCAATGCATGAGACAGGGTGCTCATGGCTGGTGCACTGGGATGACCCTGAGGGATGGGATGGGGAGGGAGACGGGAGGGGGGGTTCAGGATGGGGAACACATATACACCCATGGCTGAGTCATATCAATGTATGGCAAAAACCACTACAATATTGTAAAGTAATTAGTCTCCAATTAAAACTAATTAATTAAAAAACAAAACATAAGAAGTTTTTATAGGAAAAAAAAGAAGAAATAAAGACAGTCTCTAGCTTTTATATGCATCAGTAGAGCCTAGTAGTATCTGAATGGCAGTGACCTCCTGCAGGGCTTGCTCCATGGGCAGCTGGGTGGGCTGTGCTGTCACATAGACCCACACCTAAAAGGGACACACACTTGATTTAATGCGCTGGTGTTGCCATCTTGAAATTCTTAATAATTATCTTTGAACTTGTGTTTTTAAAGTCAAGTCTGATGGGACAATGCAGCCTGCTCTTGAGCAGATGATGTGTACAGGAGAAAAGAAGGTGTTTTCTAGTTTAGTACCTTTAATAACAATTCCCCCTGCTTTCTGAATGAGAAGCCTTGCATTTTCATTTATACTGGGCCTCACAAATTATATAGCTGGGTCTTGTCTCTGTAGATCTTTACCATTTTTATTCTACTAATTATACCACATCTTTTGAGAGTTTTCTCCTGTAAGTGGTCATGTTCACCTATTAAACTTGTATCATAATGTTTTGTTGCAAACATTTTTGAGAGTACTCTGTAGAAGTTTATGATAGTCATTGTCTTAGTCTGTTTGAGCCACTATAAAAAAGTGTTATAGACTGGGTAGCTTAAACAACAAACATTTATTTCTCACACTTCTAGAGGCTTGGAAGTCCAAGATCAAGGCACCTGCAGATTCAGTGCCTAGTAACAGCCCACTTCTGATTCGTAGAAGAAGAAGTTACAGGAAGAAGAAGAATCTTCCTGTAACTTCACAAAGCAAAAGAGGCAAGGGAGCTCTCTGGGGTCTTATTTATAAGGGCACTAAGTTCCATTCTTGTGGATACTTAATTGCCTTCTGAAAGCTCCACCTCCTAATACCATGACACTGGGGATTAGGTTTCAACATATATGATAGTCTCACTGGTCTCTTAGAGTCTTTCCACTTTTTTTCTATTTTCTCTCTGTATTCACTGATTGTTTCCTCTGTCCCCTTTATTCTTTTATTGAGCTCATCCACTGAGTTTTTTTTTTACTTCAGTTATTATATTGTTTAGTTCTAAAAGTTCTATTTGGTTCTTCATATCTTCTATTTCTTTTCTGAGACTTTCTGTTTTTCATTTGTGCAAAGTGTTGATTTAATTGGTCATTGAAGCATTTTATGATGATTGCTTTAAAGTTATTTGTTAGGTAATTCTAACATGTCTGTCATCTCTGTGTTGCCATCTATTGTTTCATGGCATGTATTTTTTTCATTTGGTTCAGGATATTTTGGTTGAGTCCTAGATATTTTTATAATATATTCTCAAACTCTAGATCTCATTTCATTTCTGTTTTAGCTGACCTTCTGTGGCTCCACAGCAGCCAGTGAGTAGTATGCCCTACCTCGTCAGGGTCAGGGAGAGATGGAAGCCCAGTTTTCTCACATGGGCTCTGTGGACATTCAGTGTTGTGTGTCTGTGGTTCAGCATTACTGCAGGCAGGAGTGAGATTTCTGGCTCCCCAAGTGGTCTCCACTGGCACCCTGGGTGGGTAGCATGATCACTGCTGGGTGATAGTGAATGTCTTAACCCTTTAGTAAATCTCCCCTATATCACCTCAGCAGGAAGGTGCTGGGTGGGAGTGGACCCAGGCTTCCCACTTGGTCTCCATTGACACCACAGGACCAGCTCCCCACAGGCTGGCTGAAATGAAAGTTTCAGCTCCCTTTCTAGATTTCTCTGACTCCATCCTGTGGTGGGGTTGGGCACTAGGGTACCTCGTTATAGTCTCTTGAGCATAGAAATCTGGGCTCCCCTTTGCTTGTATGTGTGGGACGTGGGGCAGAAGTATACCCATTAAGGTTCCCTAGTGACTCAGTGGTAAAGAATCCTCCTGCCAATGCAGGACACACGAGTTTGATCCCTGATCTGGGAAGATCCCACATGCCACGGGGGCAACCAAGCCCATACACCACAACTACTGAGCCTGTGCTCTAGAGCCTGGGAGCCGCAACTGCTGAAGCCTGAGAGCCCTAGAGCCTGTACTTCACAAGAGAGACAGTCTTAGTCACTCAGTCATGTCTGACTCTTTGTGACCCCATGGTCTGTAGCCCACCAGGCTACTTTGTCTATGGGATTTCCCAGGCAAGAATACCAGAGTGGGTAGCCATTTCCTTCTCCAGAGGACCTTCCTGACCCAGGAACCGAACCCAGGTCTCCTGCTTTGCAAGCAGATTCTTTACCATGTGAGCCACCAGGGAAGCCGCCACGAACTGCATTGAGGAGCAGCCCATGCTCCTGACAACTAGAGAAAACCCACACAGCAATGAAGACCCAGCACAACCAAAAATAATAAATAAATAACTAAGAAGTATAGCCATTATTGCCTAAAATTTTCAGTCTTGCCAGGTGACCCCATTCCAGTTCCTTTGACCACAGAGTGTAGGCTTCAGCTGGGGCTTTTTTGGTCTACTCTGGTTGGCATTGCTATGTTGTCAATATCTTCAGCTCCAAGTCAGAGATATAGAAAGCAAAAAGAAAACCCAGGGAATTTAATAACTTGTCATTCCTTGGGTCCCATGGTCCCTGACTAGTCTGCCTAATTCTCTCCACCTTTCAGTGTTTTCACTGGTTTGTTTTATATGTATGTCCATTATATTTGTAACACATGTCCATATATATTAGTTGTGCTTAGCAAGAGGAATAGGGAAAAGTACCTCTAATCTATCTTCACTGAAGTAGAAGTCATCTATTATTGTTATTTTTAAAATAATTTTAAAAGAGCAACTTTAGGTTCACAATAAAATTGAGAGGAAAGTACTGAGATTTCCCTCATACTCCCTCCACCTATGTGCATAATTTCCCCCATTATCAACATCACTCACCAGATGGTACATTTGTTACCAAGGATCAACCTACATTGACACATCATTCAAAATGTATATATTACCTTAGGTTTCAACCTTGGCGAAGGGGAGATGGCTTCAGCGATCAGGAAACAACAGCTTATTTAAATGTTAATTAAAGCTATAAAGAGTGGTTAAATAAGGATAGCTCAGTGAGGAAATTCAGTGGAGAAAAGAGGCTGAATAACTTGGTTTACGAGGAAAGCTAATAAAATTCCAAAATAAGGAATTTTGTGTCACCTACGTAGGCCGCAGGCGTCCTCCCGTTCTCCCGAAGGAGAGGAGACACTAAGGCCTCCCCGGTCAGATCTTAGAAGCCCAGGCAAAATTAGTAGGCTTGACGAGCTTCCCCGCCCCAGAGGAAAAATTCAGCCAGAAGGTGAGAGAAAGAACGACATGGGGAGACCAAATTTCGGTGAACAAAAAGGCGTACTTTATTTTCCAAAGTAGTTTTATACCTTAAGTTGTGCATAGAGGATAATGGGGGAAGGGGTAGAGTCATGCAAGGACAGCAGTCCCTGATCCTAATCGAAGCCAGGCTTTCAGATTTATCATATGCAAAAGTTTAGGTGATTTACATCATCTTCTAGCCAGGAGGCCTGTTAACATTTTAAGAAACTTATTTTTCTCTAAAGGTAATTATTCTAAAGTCAGGCGCCAGCCTCCAAAACTTTATTAGATAAAGTTGCATTCCTATAGGGCAAAGGTGAGGTGGGCTCAATTAAGAAAAGAATTAACTCAAGGGTTCAAGGTTACAAACATTGAGGCTACTACTTACATTTCTATACACCAATTATATCAATCAATACACTGCCAAGGACACAGTAGGTAAGGGATATGGAGACTTAGCAGCAAACATTGGCCCAACAAGTGAAAAACCCTTCACCAATACAATTTCTAATCAATCTTTTAACTGCTCAAAGCAATCTGTATTTAGACAGTTTAGAACATCTCATGCCTCTCACAGTTGGGAGGCTCTGAACAATCACATGTGGCCGGAAAAACCTATTCAGGCAGGCTAGAGGATTTCCAAAGGAATTTGTAGGTTGAAACACTGTCACATCCAGAAATTATTAACAGGAGCTGTAAGTTAACTCTTTTTTCAGAGAGAGGTAGTGGGGGACAGCCCCCCGTAAAGTCAGAGGTGTAGGTGAAAGCACAAAGCAGAAAGTAGGCAGACTCTGGTTTTGGGGGTAGATGCTCGAGAATTTCCAGGGGGACTCCTGAGGCTCGATCCCCCCTTTGCATATGCCGAGCTTCCTTCCTCATGACCTTTGCCACGGGTGGAGCTCCTCATGCCAGCTCCCGGCACTTGATGTTATATATTCTATGGGTTTGGGCAACTGTATAATGATGTGTTTTCATAATTATCAGTTCAGTTCAGTTCAGTCGCTCAGTCGTGTCCGACTCCTCGTGACCCCATGAATCGCAGCACGCCAGGCCTCCCTGTCCATCACCAACTCCTAGAGTTCACTCAGACTCACGTACATCGAGCCAGTGATGCCATCCAGCCATCTCAACATCTGTCGTCCACTTCTCCTCCTGCCCCCAATCCCTCCCAGCATCAGCGTCTTTTCCAATGAGTCAACTCTTAGCATGAGGTGGCCAAAGTACTGGAGTTTCAGCTTTAGCATCATTCTCTCCAAAGAAATCCCAGGACTGATCTCCTTCAGAATGGACTGGTTGGATCTCCTTGCAGTCCAAGGGACTCTCAAGAGTCTTTTCCAACACCACCGTTCAAAAGCATCACTTCTTCAGCGCTCAGCCTTCTTCACAGTCCAACTCTCACATCCATACATGACGACAGGAAAAACCATAGCCTTGACTAGACGGACCTTTGTTGGCAAAGTAATGTCTCTGCTTTTGAATATGCTATCTAGGTTTGTCATAACTTTCCTTCCAAGGAGTAAGTGTCTTTTAATTTCATGGCTAGAGTCACCATCTGCAGTGATTTTGGAGCCCAGAAAAATAAAGTCTGACATTGTTTCCACTGTTTCCCCATCTATTTCCCATGACGTGATGGGACTGGATGTCATGATCTTTGTTTTCTGAATGTTGAGCTTTAAGCCAACTTTTTCACTCTCCACTTTCACTTTCATCAAGAGGCTTTTGAGATCCTCTTCACTTCCTGCCATAAGGGTGGTGTCATCTGCATATCTGAGGTTATTGATATTTTTCCTGGCAATCTTGATTCCAGCTTGTGTTTCTTCCAGTCCAGCGTTTCTCATGATGTACTCTGCTAACTGCTGCTGCTAAGTCGCTTCAGTCGTGTCCAACTCTGTGAGACCCCATAGATGGCAGCCCGCCAGGCTCCCCCATCCCTGGGATTCTCCAGGCAAGAACACTGGAGTGGGTTGCCATTTCCTTCTCCAATGCACGAAAGTGAAAAGTGAAAGTGAAGTCGCTCAGTTGTCTCCGACTCTTAGCGACCCCATGGACTGCAGCCCACCAGGCTCCTCCGTCCATGGGATTTTCCAGGCAAGAGTACTGGAGTGGGGTGCCATTGCCTGCTCCGATGATGTACTCTGCATATAAGTTAAATAAGCAGGGTGAGAATATACAGCCTTGACGTACTCCTTTTCCTATTTGGAACCAGTCTGTTGTTCCATGTCCAGTTCTAACTGTTGCTTTCTGACCTGCGTACAGATTTCTCAAGAGGCAGGTCAGGTGGTCTGATCTTCCCATCTCTTTCAGAATTTTCCACAGTTTATTGTGATCCACACAGTCAAAGGCTTTGGCATAGTCAATAAAGCAGAAATAGATGTTTTTCTGGAACTCTCTTGCTTTTTCCATGATCCAGCGGATGTTGGCAATTTGATCTCTGGTTCCTCTACCTTTTCTAAAACCAGCTTGAACATCTGGAAGTTCACGGTTCATATATTGCTGAAGCCTGGCTTGGAGAATTTTGAGCATTACTTAACTAGCGTGTTAGATGAGTGCAATTGTGCGGTAGTTTGAGCATTCTTGGGCATTGCCTTTCTTTGGGATTGGAATGAAAACTGCCCTTTTCCAGTCCTGTGGCCACTGCTGAGTTTTCCAAATGTGCTGGCATATTGAGTGCAGCACTTTCACAGCATCATCTTTCAGGATTTGGAATAGCTCAACTGGAATTCATCACCTCCACTAGGTTTGTTCGTAGTGGTGCTTTCTAAGGCCCACTTGACTCACATTCCAGGGTGTCTGGCTCTAGATGAGTGATCACACCATCGTGATTATCTGGGTCGTGAAGATCTTTATTGTACAGTTCTTCTGTGTATTCTTGCCATCTCTTCTTAATATCTTCTGCTTCTGTTAGGTCCATACCATTTCTGTCCTTTATTGAGCCCATCTTTGCATGAAATGTTCCTTTGGCATCTCTGATTTTCTTCAAGAGATCTCTAGTCTTTCCCATTCTGTTGTTTTCCTCTATTTCTTTGCATTGATCGCTGAAGAAGGCTTTCTTATCTCTTCTTGCTATTCTTTGGAACTCTGCATTCAGATGTTTATATCTTTCCTTTTCTCCTTTGCTTTTCGCTTCTCTTCTTTTCACAGCTATTTGTAAGGCCTCCTCAGACAGCCATTTTGCTTTTTTGCATTTCTTTTCCATGGGGATGGTCTTGACCCCTGTCTCCTGTACAATGTCACGAACCTCATTCCATAGTTCATCAGGCACTCTATCTATCAGATCGAGGCCCTTAAATCTATTTCTCACTTCCACTGTATAATTATAAGGGATTTGATTTAGGTCATACCTGAATGGTCTAGTGGTTTTCCCTACTTTCTTCAATTTCAGTCTGAATTTGGCAATAAGGAGTTCATGGTCTGAGCCACAGTCAGCTCCTGGTCTTGTTTTTGCTGACTGTATAGAGCTTCTCCATCTTTGGCTGCAAAGAATATAATCAATCCGATTTCTGTGTTGACCATCTGGTGATGTCCAGGTATAGAGTCTTCTCTTGTGTTGTTGGAAGAGGATGTTTGCTATGACCAGTGCATTTTCTTGGGAAAACTCTATTAGTCTTTGCCCTGCTTCATTCCGTATTCCAAGGCCAAATTTGCCTGTTACCTTTTGGCTAAGATCAAGTATAGTGTGTGTGTTCATAATTATAGCATTATACAAAATATTTACACCACCCTAAAAATCCTCTTTTTCTGCCTATTCATTCCCTCCTCCCCAACTGATCTTGTTGTTCCCCAACTGATCTTCTTATTGTTGCCATAGTTTTGCCTTTTCTAGAATGTCATATAGTTGAGATCATACATAGATAGCTTTTTTTCAGATTGGCTTCTTTCACTTAGTAATATGAACTTAAATTTCCTTCACATATTTTTATGGCTTGAGAGCTCATTTCCTTTTAGTGCTGAATAATATTTCACTGTCTGGATATATTGCCTTTTATATATCCTTTCAAGCTGAAGGGCATCTTGGTTGCTTCCCACTTTGGGCAATTATGAATAAAACTACTATAAATATCCATGTGCAGGTTTTTGTGTGAACATATTTTCAGCTCCTTTGGGTAAATTTCAAGGAAAGTGATTACTGAGTCATATAAGAATATGTTTGGTTGTAAGATTCTGCTAAGCTGTCTTCCAAAGTGGCTATACCATATTGCATTTCCATCAGCAATATATGAGTCCCTGTTGCTACACATCCTGGCTGGCTTGGTATTGTCAGTGTTGTGGATTTTGGCCACTCTAATAGAAGAATGTGTACTGGTAATTCATGTTGCTTTATTTTGCATTTCCTGATGACATATGGTGTGGAACACCTTTTCATATGTTTATTTATCATTTGGATATCTTCTGTGATGGGCATCTGTTAAGGTCTTTGACCAATTTTTTTCATTAGGTTCTTGTTTTCTCATGTTGAATATTAAGAATTCTTTGTATATTTTAGACAATTGTCCTTTATCAGGCATATCTTTTGCAAATATTTTCTCTCAGTCTGTAGCTTGTTTTTTAAGCCTCTTGACATTATCTTTCACATACCACAAGTTTTCAGTTTTAATGAAGTCCAGCTTATGAATTATTTCTTTCATGGACTATGTTCGATGTTGTATCTAAGTAGCCATTGCCATCCCCAAGGTCCTCTTAGTTTTCTCCCATGTGATATTCTAGCAGTTATATAATAGTTTTGCATTTTACATTTATGTTTATGATCCAATTTGAGTTAATTTTTGTGAACGGTGTAAAGTCTGTATCTAGATTCAATTTTTTGCATGTGGATGTTTCATTTTCCATCACCACTTGCTCAGGAGACTATCTTTGCTATATTATTTTGTTTTTGTTCCTTTGTCAAAGATCAGTTGACTGTGTTTATGTGGGTCTATTTCTGGGCTCTCTATTCTGTTCCATTGATCTATTTGTCTAGTTTTTCACCAGGACAATACTGTCTTGACTACTATAGCTTTTTAGTAAGTCTTGAAGTCAGGTGGATGGGCTCTCTTCATGGCTCAGTGGAAAGAATCCATCTGCCAGTACAGGAGATGCAGGATACTCAGGCTCAATTCCTGGTCCAGGAAGATCCCCTAGAGTAGGAAATGGCAAACCACTCCAGTATTCTTGCCTGGGAAATCCCACGGACAGAGGAGGCTGGGGGGCCACAGTCCATGGCATTGCAAAAGAGTCAGACACGACTTGGAGACTAAACAACAACAATGTAAGTGGTATTGTGTTTTTAATTTCAAATTCTACTTGTTCATTTCTGATATACAGGAAAGCAGTTGATTTTTATATATTAACTTGTTCCCTGCAACCTCTCTATCATTACTTATTAGTTCCAGGAGTTTACTATTGTTGATTCTTTCAGGTTTTCTGTATAGACAATCATGTCTCCTATGAACAAAAACAATCTTATGCCCTCCTTCCTAATATGTATACCTTTCCCCCCAACTTTTGTTGCCTTAGCAAGAACTTCCTATATGATGTTGAAAAGGAGTGGTGAAATAAGGTATTATTTCTTTTAAATGTACACTATCACATTTTTTGTATAGTTTTTGTCATTGTTCTGATTTTAGTAATATTACTGGTGGAAGTAGTGATAGATTTCCTCTTCGTGGGCTCTAAAATTACTGTGGATGGTGACTGCAGTTATGAAATCAGATGATTGTTTCTTGATAGGGAAGTTATGACAAACCTAGATAGTGTGTTGAAAAGCAGAGCCTTTACTCTGCTGACAAAGGTCTGTATAGTCAAGACTATCATCTTCCCAGTGATCACAAATGGTTGTGAGAGTTGGACCGTAAGGAAGGCAGGGTGCCAAAGAATTGATGACTTCAAACTGTGGTGTTGGAGAAGACACCTTGAGAGTCCCTTGGACAGCAAGGAGATCAAACCAGTCAATCTTAAGGGAAATCAACCCTGAATACTCATTGGAAGGACTGATGTTGAATCTGAAGCTCTAGTATTTTGGTCACCTTATACAAACAGCTGACTCATTGGGAAAGTCCTGGATAATGGGAAAGATTAAGGGCCGAAAGAGAAGAGGGCATCAAAGGATGAGATGGCTGGATGGAATCACCAATGCCATAGACATGAACTTGGGCAAACTTCGGGAGGTGGTGAGGGACAGAGAGGCCTCGGGTACTACAGTCCATGGGGTCTCAAAGAGTTGGATGTGACTGGGCGACTGAACATTAACACATCGACGACAACAACAGCAACAACAACTGGTTTTACAGGTTAGGATATAGTGAAGAGCATAGGGGAGCCAACATAATTATGCACTGGGGCACTGTCCTACCCTCTACCCTGTTTGAATTCTTGCAAATAGCTGAGATGAATGCCTCAAGGTAATGATATATTTGCATCTCAAAAACCTGGTAGGACCCATGAGCCATCTGGGAAGTCTTGATAGTTAATATATAAGATCATAAAACCAAGGCCCCCAAAATATTGATAAAACAGTACAGCTCCTCTGTCCAGGGAATTCTCCAGGCAAGAATACTGGAGTGGGTAGCCATTCCCTTCTCCAGGAGATTTTCCCAACCCGGGTCTCCCACATTACAGGTGGATTCTTAACCATCTGAGCCATGAAGGGAGCCCAAGAAAACTGGAGCAGGTAGCCTATCCCTTCTTCAGGAGATCTTCCTGACTCAGGAATTGCACTGGGGTCGCCTGCATTGCAGGCAAATTCTTTACCAGCTGAGCTACTTATGAAATATTACATTAGGCATTTTGTTTCTGAAAGTAAATTGTATAATAACAGTATAAAGGGCAGAGGTGGTCTGATATTGGTTCTAATGGAGCAAGCAACAAGCAAACAAAAAACAGGAAGAGGTTGGAACTTATATCATTAGGAATTAAACAAGAAGCAAATGAAACTGATATTAATTCAGCCTGTTTGTCGGGTCAAGCCCTGGAACAGGCATTTTTGTAGCTGTCAAGAAATCTACCACAATCCTAGACTATATTAACAGGAGTGAGTGGCCAGAGTAAGGGAGGTCACTATCACACTGTGTGCTGAGATGCGTAGGTGACCTGTGGACATAGTGCCCAGGTAAATGGAAGTGATGAGCATGGTGACAGGTTGTATGAAAGGTTATTGAAAAAGGTTTAATTTGAAAGATGTCAGGTGGAAAGAAAATGATTACTCTGCCTAGAACCAGAAGTGCAAGGTAGTATGCTCCTTGTTAATGTAAGTATTTAAGCAATGGCAAAATGACCAGCTATTAGGGATGAAAGAAAGTGATCTTTAGCTTTAGGTGAGCATTGGACTAGATGACCTCTGAGGTTCCTTTCAAGAATCTAGGTTCCTCTATGGGCCAAGTTAGAGAAAGAATGGCAGACTATTCATGTCAGGGTGCTGGGACTGAGTTCAGTTCAGCTCATTAAGTCGCTCAGTCATGTCTGACTCTTTGTGACCCCACGGACTGCAGCACTCCAGGCTTCCCTGTCCATCACCAACTCCCGGAGCTTGCTCAAACTCATGTCCAGTGAGTCGGTGATGCCATCCAACCATCTCATCCTCTGTTGCCCTCTTCTCCTCCTGCCCTCAATTTTTCCCAGCATCTGGGCCTTTTCCAATGAGTCAGCTCTTTGCATCAGGTGGCCAAAGTATTGGAGTTTCAGCTTCAGCACCAGTCCTTCCAATGAATATTCAGGACTGATTTCCTTTAGGATGGACTGGTTGGATCTCCTTGCTGTCCAAGGGACTCTCAAGAGTCTTCTCCAACAAAAGCATCAATTCTTTGGCACTCAGCTTTCTTTATAGTCCAACTCTCACATTCATACATGACTACTGGAAAAACCATAGCTTTGACTAGATGGACCTTTGTTGCCAAAATAATGTCTCTGCTTTTTAATATGCTGTCTAGGTTGGTCATAGCTTTTCTTCCAAGGAGCAAGCGTCTTTTAATTTCATGGCTGCAGTCACCGTCTGCAGTGATTTTGGAGCCCCCCAAAATAAAATCTCTCACTGTTTCCCCATTTATTTTCCATTAAGTGATGGGACCAGATACCATGATCTTCGGTTTCTGAATGTTGAGTTTTAAGCCAACTTTTTCACTCTCTACTTTTCACTTTCATCAAGAGGCTCTTTAGTTCTTCACTTTCTGCCATAAGGGTGGTGTCATCTGCATATCTGAGGTTATTGGTATTTCTCCTGGCAATCTTGATTCCAACTTGTGCTTCTTCCAGCCCAGCATTTCTCATGATGTGCTCTGCATATAAGTTAAATAAGCAGGGTGACAATATACAGCCTTGATGTACTCCTCTCCCGATTTGGAACCAGTCTGTTGTTCCATGTCCAGTTCTAACTGTTGCTTCTTGACCTGCATACAGATGTTTCAGGAGGCAGGTGAGGTGGTCTGGTCTTCCCATCTCTTGAAGAATTTTCCACAGTTTGTTGTGATTCACACAGTCAAAGGCTTTGGCAGAGTTAATAAAGCAGAAGTAGATGTTTTACTGGAACTCTCTTGCTTTTTTGATGATCCAACGGATGTTGGCAATTTGATCTCTGGTTCCTCTAGCTTTTCTAAATCCAGCTTGAACATCTGGAAGTTCACGGTTCACATACTGTTGAAGCCTGGCTTGGAGAATTTTGAGCATTACTTTGCTAACGTGTGCAATGAGTGCAATTGCACAGTAGCTTGAGCATTCTTTGGCATTGCCTTTCTTTGAGATTGGAGTGAAAACTGACCTTTTCCAGTCCTGTGGCCACTACTGAGTTTTCCAATTTGCTGGCATATTGAGTGCAGCACTTTCACAGCATCATCTTTCAGGATTTGAAATAGCTCAACTGGAATTCCATCACCTCCACTAGCTTTGTTCATAGTGATGCTTCCTAAGGCCCACTTGACTTTGCATTCCAGGATGTCTTGTCATTCCAGACATTCCTGGAATGTCTGGCTCTAGGTGAGTGATCACGCCATCATGATTATCTGGATCATGAAAATCTGTTTTGTATAGTTCTGTGTATTCTTGCCACCCCTTCTTAATATCTTCTACTTCTGTTAGGTCCATACCATTTCTGTCCTGTATTGAGCCCATCTTTGCATGAAATATTCCCTTGGTATCTCTAATTTTCTTGAAAAGATCTCTAGTCTTTCCCATCTCTAGTTTTCCTCTATTTCTTTGCATTGATCACTGAGGAAGTCTTTCTTATCTCTCCTAACTATTCTTTGGAACTCTGCATTCAAATGGGTATATCTTTCCTTTTTTCCTTTTCCTTTCACTTCTTCTTTTCTCAGCTCTTTGTAAGGCCTCCTCAGACTACCATCTTGTCTTTCTGCATTTCTTTTTCTTGGGGGTGGTCTTGTTCCCTGCCTCCTGTATAATGTCTTAACCTCTCTCCATAGTTCTTCAGGTACTTTGTCTATCAGATCTAATCCCTTGAATCTATTTGTCACTTCCACTGTATAATTGTAAGGGATTTGATTTAAGTCATACCTGAATAGTTTAGTGGTTTTCCCTACTTTCTTCAATTTCAGTCTGAATTTGGCAATAAGGAGTTAATCTGAGCCACAGTCAGTTCCTTGTCCTGGCTTTGTTGACTGTATAGAGCTTCTCCATCTTTGGCTGCAAAGAATATAATCAATCTGATTTCGGTGTTGACCATCTGGTGATGTCCATGTGTAGTGTCTTCTCATGTGTTGTTGGAAGGTGTTGCTATGACCAGTGCATTCTCTTGGCAAAACTCTATTAGCCTTTGCCTTGCTTCATTCTGTACTCCAAGGCCAAATTTGCCTGTTACTCCAGGTATTTCTTGATTTCCTACTTTTGCATTCCAGTCCCCTATTATGAAAAGGACATCTTCTTTGGGTGTTAGTTCTAGAAGGTCTTGTAGGTCTTCATAGAACTGTTCAACTTCAGCTTATTCAGCATTACTGGTCAGGGCATAGACTTGGATTACTGTGATATTGAATGGTTTGCCTTGGAAATGAACAGAGATCATTCTGTCATTTTTGAGATTGCATCCAAGTACTGCATTTCAGACTCTTGGGTGGATTAGCCTCACAAAACTGAGCACAGATGGTCTTTAGCTTTAATGAGATCCAGACATTAGTAAGAAAGAAAAGAGATATTTCCAGTTAAGATAAATTCCAATTATTATCTTAGGAAACAGGAAATTCAGAATTTTATAGGAGAAATGTGTACAAACAAAAGCAGGATTTAGTTTCTGGAGGGACTATTCGAACAAAAGAGCTCTTGTTTTTGATTAGGGAGTTCAAAAACAATGGGATATGGGCATTATAAAAGACAGGCACCTGCTTGTGTGTTAAAAAAAAAAAAAAACAAAAAACCTCCTATAGGGAGATGTCTCTGAATTTAATCATGAATACGAAGGAAAAAAAAAGATGCTCTCAAGGACTTTGCTAAATTTTGTGTTAAAAACTAAGAAAAAAAAAAAGAGAAAGAAAGAAAGAGGTTGCCATCTAGTGACTGTTTTCTGCTTTTCAATTTTGAAGTGAAGTGAAATGAAAGTCGCTCAGTCTTGTCCTACTCTGCAACCCCATGGACTATACAGTCCATGGAATATTCCAGGCCAGAATACTGGAATGGGTAGCCTTTCCCTTCTCCAGGGGATCTTCCAAACCCGAGGATGGAGCCCAGGTCTCCTGCATTGCAGGCGGATTCTTTACCAGGTGAGCCACAAGGAAAGCCCGCTGAATTTTGGAAACTCTTGAACATGGTCCCCTTGGCAGTGATTTTTTGAACCTGGCTGTGCATTAGCGTCACCTGGAAATTTTCCTAGACTTTGGATTCCTGGGACCCACCTGAATCTGAAAGTAGAATCTTTGAGATGAGGCTGCTCTATTCTAAAGTTCTTCAGACGATGCTGCTGGAGCTAGTCTACCACTGTTGTTTGGAATCAACCGTCCTGAGGGCACATTGTGTGTGGAATGAAGTGTCAAAGAGCCAAATTTATTTAAAGTGCAGAAGGTTTTTGCTCTTACAACTTGGTTTTAGGAACATGCAGGTTGGTGCTGCCTCTGTGTACCTCTGAAACTTAAAATAGGCTTAGCATGACTAGAGTTTATTACACTACTAAATCCAAAGATACAGAACCAAAGAAGTTTATTAACTAAAAACTACTTAAATGTGGAAAATTCTTCAAGAGATGGGAAGACCACCTCACCTGCCTCCTGAGACATCTGTATGCAGGTCAAGAAACAACAGTTAGAACCGGACCTGGAACAATAGACTGGTTCCAAATTGGGAAAGGAGTACGTCAAGGCTGTATACTGTCACCCTGCTTATTTAACTTATATGCAGAGTACATCATGAGAAATACTGGGCTGGATGAAGCACAAACTAGAATCGAGATTGCCAGGAGAAATATCAATAACCTCAGATATGCAGATGACACCACCCTTATGGCAGAAAGTGAAGAAGAACTAAAGAGCCTCTTGATGAAGGTGAAAAATGAGAGTGAGAAAGCTGACTTAAAACTCAGCATTCAAAAAGCTAAGATTATGGCATCTGGTCCCATCACTTCATGGCAAATAGATGGGGAAACAATGAAAACAGTGAGAGACTTTATTTTGGGGGGCTCCAAAATCACTGCAGATGGTGACTGCAGCCATGAAATTAAAAGACACTTGCTCCTTGGAAAAAAAGTTATGACCAATCTAGACAGCATATTAAAAAGCAGAAACATTACTTTGGCAACAAAGGTCCATCTAGTTAAAGCTATGGACATGAGTTTGAGTAAGCGCCAGCAGTTGTTGATAGACAGGGAGGCCTGGCTTGCTGCAGTTCATGGGGTTGCAAAGAGTCAGACACAACTGAGCGACTGAACTGAACTGAATTTAAATGGCCATCAATAGACTTTGGTTAAAAATCACAGTAAATCCAAGCATTGAAATTCTATACAATCACTTTAAAAGAATGAGGTATTTTTCTATGTGCTGACACTCCAAATATATCATGTGCAGAAGGCAAGCTTACTTTTAGCAAAGAACGGATTCTGATGCAGGTAGTCTGGAGTTCATCTCAGAGACACTGCATTAGTGAATCATAGAGTAATAGTTGTGCTTCAAGGCTATGAATTGGGTTCAGTGATTTTCATTTTTAAGAGGTTGCTCGGATAATTTTGCTACAAACCCAAAGTTTGAAATCACTAGCATGAGTATCTCCCCAGGAACCCTCAAATCAGTCTCCTAGTTCTCTCCTAGGTCTGTAGACAGTCCAGATCTTCCTTTGTGTTCACCTGGCCCTGTGTGAATGCTTTCAGTCTATAACACAGAGATAGTTGCCTTCTGGATTGTTTCTATGAACAAATGAAAATATGACTTAAAGTAAATTGACAAGACAGCCTTCAAACAGGACCTTTAGACAGGCTCTTGCAAAACCTTTTCCCAGTATGTGGTGGGGCTTCCCCGATTTACCCCAGTGTGTACAGTAATCTGATGACTGTTGAGCTGTAGTGAGCCTCAGGTCATGTAGAGTTTGGTTGTCCTAGCAGCGCATGTCTCTGTAAGACAGAACAGAAAGTGCAACAAGGAAACAAAGATGGAGCCGAGGGAGCAAGAGGTGAAAGCACCGAGAAGCAAAGCATCACAAAAGGCTGATTTGAGTGTGTGCTGCTTTAAAGGTGGTCTTCCCTGGTGGCTCAGACAGTAAAGAATCTCAGATGGTAAAGGTTCTAACCCTGAGTTGGGAAGATCCCCTGGAGAAGGGAATGGCTACCTGCTCCAGTATTCTTGCCTGGAGAGTTTCATGGACAGTAGAGACTGATGGGCTACAGTCCATGGGGTCACAAAGAGTTGGACATGACTGAGTGACTAACACTTGCTGCTTTATGTTTCCCAAAGGCTTGGGTTCTGGGAGATTGTCCCTTGTTTAATTTTCAGTTCAGTTCAGTTCAGTTGCTCAGTCGTGTCCGACTCTTTGCAACCCCATGAATCGCAGCACGCCAGGCCTCCCTGTCCATCACCAACTCCCGGAGTTCACTCAGACTCACATCCATCGAGTCAGTGATGCCATCCAGCCATCTCATCCTCTGTCGTCCCCTTCTCCTCCTGCCCCCAATCCCTCCCAGCATCAGAGTCTTTTCCAATGAGTCAACTCATCGCATGAGGTGGCCAAAGTACTGGAGTTTCAGCTTTAGCATCATTCCTTCCAAAGAAATCCCAGGACTGATCTCCTTCAGAATGGACTGGTTGGATCTCCTTGCAGTCCAAGGGACTCTCAAGAATCTTCTCCAACACCACTGTTCAAAAGCATCAATTCTTCGGCATTCAGCTTTCTTCACAGTCCAACTCTCACATCCATACATGACCACTGGAAAAACCATAGCCTTGACTAGACGGACCTTTGTTGGCAAAGTAATGTCTCTGCTTTTCAATTAGTAGTATCTGTAAGCAGTAATCCATGAGTCCGCAGTGTTCTCCTACGAAGCTGCCTTTCTAACCTGTCCAGTGTCAGGTTGGTGAAATGAAACAGCCTCTTACAGGGAAGGTCCCTCAGTTGGGCTCACATGTTTTATAACAAGAGGTGGGAGATTGGAGGGATTGATGAAGATGAAGAATATGGTGTGAAAGCCTCCTTGGACCCCCAAGCCTCCCAGCAGCCAATGAAAATGAGCCTTTGCTCTGACTCTCCAACACATGGTCTTACAGAGATTATTATATAGTTTTTGAAAATATTTATTTGACTGTACTGGATTTTAGTTGCAGTATGTGGGATCTTTAGTTGTAGCATGCAAACTCTGAGTTCAAAATGTGGGATCCAGTTCCCTGGCTGGGGATTGAACCCATGCCTTCTGTCTTGGGAGCACAGAATCTTAGCCAACTAGACCACCATGGACGTCCCATTATATATAGTTTTGAGTAAGTGAGGAGCCTCCATTATTTTAGTTCACTCTTGGTTGTTCACCTATCATTTACTCAAAGCATGTGAGAGTAAGCTGTGAATCAGTTTTTGCATGTATTTCTTTTTCAAAATAGTATTTATGGTCTTTCTGATTATAAAAGAAAATAATTCCATACATAAATTTATAAAGAATATAGAAAAATGTAAAGAAAAAAAATCACTTAGAGATGCATCACATTTTCCCTTCCAGTCCTTAGTTTCTAAATATATATTCATATATATTTAAAGAAAACTAGTATTACATTCTGGTGAAGGTCATGGCAGCCTACTCCAGTATTCTTGCCTAGAGAATCCCATGGACAGAGGAGCCTGGTGAACTAAAGTCCATGGGGTCAGATAGAGTTGGACACAACTGAAGCAGCTTAGCATGCATGCACAGTATTACATTTTATGTTCTGTTTGGTACCCTCTTCTATTAAACCAATATGTCGTTTCACCACGCTACTAAATATTTTGCGGTGGTGTGGTTTAGTCACTAAGTCATATTCAACTCTGGTGACCCCATGGCTCCTCTGTCTTCATTATATATCTCTATCACAATTTGTTCAGTCTACTATTGAATGATATTAAGTGTTTTCTCAGTTCTTCTCCATTATAAACTCTTGGTTATTTTTAAAAAATTGTATCTTGACTGCCACTGACATTTTGCCATTACTCATAATATTAGCTGTTTTGAAATATCTATTCTTTATCATAGTTAGGAGTATATTCCTTCCTGATATTCCATGTTTACTAATAATTTGAAAATCAGAAAATGGATGTTGAGTGTTCAAAGATGACAATCTGTAGTCTTCCAGTGTCTCAGTCCAAATTTAAAGTCATTTGTTCTCCTTTTCTTTCTTTTAAGACCTCCTATCCAAATCATCAGTAAATCTCATCAGCTCAGGCAGCATCATACACACACAGGATCCAACCACTTCTCGCCATACCCCTCATCTAGATTATTACAACAGCCTGCAGACCTTACCCTGCTTCCACCTTTACTGAGCTACGTTCTGTTCTTTGCCACAGTAGCCAGAGTCATCCTTTTAAGGTGTCAGGTCATGCATTTTTTGTTCACAATGATCAGTTGGATTTCCATCTCACTCCTTCGTTTACAGGCTTGGTCTTATATTCCCCCAGTGCTTGGGCTTAATCTCCTACCGTGCCCCCTTGCACATCCTCTCAAACCCCATTGGCTTTCCTGCTCTTCTCAGTACACCAGGCAGAGTGCTTCCTCGGGGCCTTTACACTTGCTATAAATTCTGCCCGGAACTCTTCTCTCCTTTAGGTCCACGTGGCTAGCTCCCTTACCTTCTTCAGGACTCTGCCCAAATGTTATCTCCATTCAGCCTTTTCTGACCATCCTATTTAAAATAGCAATTTCTGTCACTTTTCCCTACTTAATTTTTTCCACAGCATTCAGCACCAACTAACATATTCTATTATTCTTTTTTTATTTACTGTCTTACTCCCATTAAATATAAGCTCGAGAAAGGCATCTCCAGCATTTTTAGCAGTATCTGGCACATAGTAAACAGTGAACTGAAGGGACTCAGCTCAACTCAAATATTTGTTGAATGAATTAAAAAATTTTTTTAATAAGAGAGGAACTTCTGATGTGCTGTGTTACAGGACCTGTGATGTATTATAAGACTGGATTTGCTAATATTCTGGGATAAATTCTTTTGATCATATTGAATGACTCTTTGAAAGTACTTTTACAATTAAATTTGCTTTGGTTTTTTTTAATTTTTGTTCATAAATGATGTTTGTCTTATGGTTTTCTTATTTTTCTCTGTATTTTTTAAGGGTTTGATATTAAGGCCATCTTAGCTTCATAAAATGAAAGGAACAGCTTTCCATCTTTCCCACTGTTTCCAAAACAGTGCATGTATCATACCAATTATCTATTTGTCAAAAGTTTGAAAGGACATATCAATAAAGCCATATGGCCCTGAGGATTTTTTGAGAGGTAATTGGAAAATAATATTTTCCAGCTTCTTTTATGGTTAGTGATAAATTCAAGTTTTAAGATTTTTCAGGAGTTGTATGTTTTCAGAGAAGACTATTTCATAAAAGTATTCTAATTTTATAATCCTAAAATAGTTTATCTTATATTTTGAATGTCTGTTTATGTGGTTATAATTATTTTCATTACCAGTTTACCATAGATTTCTTATTCTTTCTTTGTCTCTGTGAGATCTTTTGGAGGCTTCTCTTATTATTTTAAATTAAAAAATTGTCAAATTAAACTTATTTCAGATCTATTACTAATTTATTAACATAACAATGGTAACAATATTTTTAAAAATAAAATACATTTTTTCTTTTCTCTTTTTTATAATTTTAATTTTTTTAAACCTATTATATTTTTTCTACATTTATTCCTTTGTTTGCCTTTCCTACTGTTCTTTCCCCCTTGCAATTAATCTTTAATTTATATAAATCCTCTTCATCTACCTCTATTTAACTTTGCATATCTATTCTTCCTTTCTTTTCTTTCTTTCCTTTCCTCTCAACATTTTGTTAGTTTTATTTTCATTGCTTTATTCCTCAGTTGGCACCCTGCTTTAGTTTTGTTTTTGAGTTTGTGCTTTAGTTTTGTTCTTAACTGGTAAATATAATTTTTGATTTCCTTTGTTCACTGGGTCAGTCTACTGTACTTTATTTTTATTGGATTGCTTTTACTTTGCTCATGGGTGTATATGTATATGTGTATATTCCATTATTTTCATTATTATTTGCATTATTTTGTATCTGCCATTTGTCTGGGGTTCATCTTTGGCTTCTCACTTTTGGATATTTGTTTTAGTCTCACTTAATGCCATAATAAACCACTTGTGGAATCTTTGTTCCATATCAGAGATCAAGCCCAAGTCTTTGGAGTGGGGGCACTGACTCCAAGACCCTAGATTACCAGAGAATTAACCCTAGGGAGTATCAAATAGTGACAACTCACACAAAGGAAACCACCTGAATACAAGACTTGGCATCTCCCAACCACCAGTAGTACCTTGTGCAGAACGCCTCACCTAAACAACAGACAAAACAAAAATACAAACCCAATCATCAGCAGACAGGATTACCACCTCACTCAGCCTTGCCCATCAGAGGAAAAACAAACAAACAAAGAAAAAGTCAGCACAAATCTCACCCTATACAAAGCTTACACAAACCACTGGACCAACCTTAGGAGGGCAGAAACCAAAAGGCAGAAAGATTCAACCTTGAAGCCTGGGAAAAGGAGACCTCAAACACAATAAGTTAAAAATATATATATTATACAGAGTGAAGTAAGCCAGAAAGAAAAACACCAATACAGTATACTAACACATATATATGGAATTTAGAAAGATGGTAACAATAACCCTGTGTACGAGACAGCAAAAGAGACACTGATGTATAGAACAGTCTTATGGACTATGTGGGAGAGGGAGAGGGTGGGAAGATTTGGGAGAATGGCATTGAAACATGTAAAATATCATGTATGAAACGAGTTGCCAGTCCAGGTTCGATGCACGATACTGGATGCTTGGGGCTAGTGCACTGGGACGACCCAGAGGGATGGTATGGGGAGGGAGGAGGGAGGAGGGTTCAGGATGGGGAACACATGTATACCTGTGGCGGATTCATTGTGATATTTGGCAAAACTAATACAATTATGTAAAGTTTAAAAATAAAATAAAATTTAAAAAAAATACTGAAAAGGCAGAGAAATACTACACAAATGAAGGAATAAACTGGAAACACAGAAGTCCAAATAAATGAAGAGGAAATAGGCAAACTACCTGAAAAAGAATTCCAAATAATGATAGTAAAGATGATCAAAAACCTTGAAAACAAAATGGAGAAAATTCAAGAATAAATTAACAAAGGCCTAGAAGAATTAAAGAATAAACATACAGGGACAAACAACACAATTTTTGAAATTAAAAATACTCTAGAAGGAATCAAGAGCAGAATATCTGAAGCAAAAGAACAAATCAGTGAGCTGGAATATAAAATGGTGGAAATAACTTCTGAAGAGCAGAATAAAGTAAAAAGAATGAAAAGAACTGAGGATCATCTTAGAGACTTCTGGGACAATATCAAACACACCAACATTTGAATTATAGGGGTCCCAGAAGAAGAAGAGAAAAATAAAGGGTATGAGAAAAATTTTGAAGAGATTATAGTTGAAAATTTCCCCAACATGGAAATGGAAATAGTTGATCAAGTCCAAGAGGCACAAAAAGTCCCATACAGGATAAACCCAAGGAGGAACATGCCAAGACACATACTAATCAAACTAACAAAGACTAAACACAAAGGAAGAAAAGCAGCAAGGGAGAAGCAACAAGTAACATACAAGGGAAACACCATACGCTTAACAGCTGATCTTTCAGCAGAAACTTGCAGGCCAAAAGGAAATATGGCAGGATATATTTAAAGTACTGAAAGGTAAACTCTACAACCAAGATTACTGTACCCAGCAAGGATCTCCTTCAAAATTGATGGAGAAATAAAAAGCTTTTCAGACAAGCAAAAGTTAAGAGAATTCAGTACCACCAAACCAGCTTTACAACAAATGTTAAAGGGACTTATATAGTCAAGAAATACAAAAGAAGAAAAAAGAGCTACAAAATCAACCCCATTTAAGAAAATGGCAATAGGAACATATATATCAATAATTATTTTAAATGTAAATGGATTAAATGCTCCAACCAAAAGACACAGACTGGCTGAATGGATACAGAAGCAAGACCCATTAATGCTGTCTACAAAAAACCCACTTTAGACCTCAAGACACATATAGACTGAAAGTGAGAGGATGGAAAACTATATTCCATGCAAATGAGAAGCAAAAGAAAGCTGGAGTAGCAATCTTCATATCAGACAAAATAGACCTTAAAATAAAGATTTCAAGAGATAAGGAAGTACACTACATAAAGATCAAGGGATCAATCCAAGAGGAAGACATAACAATTGTAAATACCTATGTACACAACAGAGGAGCACCTCAATACATAAGACAAACACTAACAGACATAAAAGGAGAAATTGACAGTAGCATAATAATAGTGGGAGGCTTTAACACCCCACTCACACCAATGGACAGATCATCAAAACAGAAAATTAATAAGGAAACACAAGTCTTAAATGATACATTAGATGAGATGGATCTCACTGATATCTTCAGGACATTCCATCCAAATGCAGAAGGATACACCTCCTTCTGAAGCACATGTGGAACATACTCCAGGATAGACCATATCTTGGGTCACACATCAAATGTCAGTAAATTTAAGAAAATTGAAATTATATCAAGCATCTTCTCTGACCACAGTGCCATGAGACTAGATATCAGTTACAAGAAAAAAACTGTAATAAACACAAACACATGGAGATTTAACAATATGTTTCTAAATAACCCACAGGTTACTGAAGAAATCAAAAGGGAAATCAAAAAATTTCTAGAAACAAATGACAATGAAAACACAACAACTCAAAACCTGTGGGATGAAGCAAAAGCAGTTCTAAGAGGGAAGTTTATATAGCAATACAATCCTACCTCAAGAAACAAGAAAAACATCGAATAGATAACCTAACGACACAAAACAACTGGAAAAAGAAGAACAAAAAATCCCCAAAATTAGTAGAAGGAAGGAAATCATAAAGATCCGAGCAGAAATAAATGAAAAAGAAATGAATGAAACAATAGTAAAGATTAATAAAACTTAAAGCTGGTTCTTTGAGAAGATAAACAAAATTGACAAGCCTTTAGCCAGACTCATCAAGAAAAAGAGAGAGTAGAATCAAATCAACAAAATTAGAAATGAAAAAGGAGAGGTTACAACAGACAATACAGAAATACTAAGGATTTAAAGAGACTATTATGAACAACTATATGGCAATAAAATAGATAACCTGGAAGAAATGGACAGATTCTTAGAAAAGTTTAATCTCCCAAGACTGAACCAGGAAGAAATACAAATTATGAACAACCCAATCACAAGCACTGAAACTGAAGCTGTGATCAAAAATCTCCCAGAAAAACAAAGCCCAGGACCAGATGACTTCACAGGAGAATTCTGTCAAACATTTAGAGAAGAGTTAATGTCTATCTTTCTAAAACTCTTTCAAAAAATTGCAGAGGAAGGAACACTTCCAAACTCATTCTACAAGGCCACCATCACCCTGCTACCAAAACCAGACAAAAACAACACAAAAAAAGAAAACTACAAGCCAATATCACTGATGAGCATAGATGCAAAAATACTTAACAAAAATTTGGCAAACAGAATTTTGCAACACATCAAAAAGTTCATACACCATGATCAAGTTAGGTTTATTCCAGGGATGCAAGGATTCTTCAATATATGCAAATCAATCAATATGATACACCATATTAACAAACTGAAAGATAAAACCATATGATCATCTCAATAGATGCAGAAAAAGTCTTTGACAAAATTCAGCACTGATTTATGATTAAAACTCTTCAAAAAATGGGCATAGAAGGGATCTACTTCAACATAGTAAAGGCCATATATGATAAGCCTATGGCAAACGTTATTCTCAGTGGTGAAAAACTGAAAGCATTCCCCCTAAGATCAGGAACAAGACAAAGGTGTCTACTTTCACCACTATTATTCAACATAGTTCTGGAAATCTTAGCTACAGCAATCAGAGAAGAAAAGAAATAAAAGAAATCCAGATCAGAAAAGAAGAAGTAAAGCTCACACTGTTTTCAGAAGACATGATACTGTACATAGACAACCCTAAAGATAGTGTCAGAAAATTACTAGAGCTAATCAGTGAATTTAGCAAAGTTGCAGGATACAAAATCAATACACAAATATCACTTGTATTTCTATATACTAAGAATGAAAAATCAGAAAGAGAAATTAAGGAATCAATCCCCTTCACCATTGCAAAAGGAATTAAATATCTATGAATAAACTTACCTAAGGAGACAAAAGAACTGTACACAGAAAATTATAAGACACTAATTAAAAAAGTCAAAGATGACATAAACAGATAGAAAGATATTCCATGTTTTTGGGTGGGAAGAATCAATACTGTGAAAATGACTGTACTACCAAATGTAACCTACAGATTCAGTGTGATCCCTATCAAATTACCAATGACATTTTTCACAGAACTAGAACAAAAACTTTTACAATTCATATAGAAACACAAAAGACCCGGAATAGTCAAAGCAGTCTTGAGAAAGAAGAATGGAGCTGGAGGAATCAACCTTCCTGACTTCAGATTATACTACAAAGCTACAGTCATCAAGACACTATGGTACTGGCACAAAAACAGAAATACAGACTAATGGAACAAGGCAGAAAACCCAGAAATAAACCCATGCACCCATAGGTACCTTATTTTTAAAAGGCAAGAATATACAATGGGGCAAAGACAGCCTCTTCAATAAATGATGCTGGGGAAACTGGACAGATACATGTACAAGAATGAAATTAGAACACTTCCTAACACCATACACAAAGATAAACTCAAAATGAATAAAAGACTCAAATGTAAGACCAGAAACTATAAAACTCTTAGAGGGAAACATAGGCAGAACACTCGATGACATAAATCAAAGCAAGATCCTCTATGACCCACCTCCTAGAGTAACAGAAATAAAAACAAAAGTAAACAAATGGGACTTGATTAAACTTAAAATCTTTTGCGCAGCAAAGGAAACTATAATCAAGGTAAAAAGACAACCCTCAGAAGGGGAGAAAATAATAGCAAATGAAACAACTGACAAAGAATTAATTTCCAAAATATACAAGCATCTCATACAACTCAGTGCCAGAAAAAGAAACAACTCAATCAAATAATGGGAAAAAGACCTAAACAGACATTTCTCCAAAGAAGACATGCAGGTGACTACCAAACACATGAAAAGATGCTCAGCATTGCTCATTATTAGAGAAATGCAAATCAAAACTACAATGAGATATCACCTCGCACCTGTCAGAATGGCCCTCATCAAAAGGACTACAAACAATAAGTGCTGGAGAGGGTGTGGAGAAATGGGAACACTCTTGCACTGTTGGTGGGAATGTAAATTGATACAGCCACTATGGAAGACAGTATGGAGACTCCTTAAAAAACTAGGAATAAAACCACCATATGACCCAGCAATCCCACTGGCATATACCTTGAGTAAACCAAAATTGAAAAAGATGCATGTATCCCATTTTTCATTTTTCATTGCAGCACTATTTATAATAGCTAGAACATGGAAGCAACCAGATGTCCATCAACAGATGAATGGATAGAGAAGTTGTGTACATATACACAATGGAATATTACTCAGCCATAAAAAGGAATGCATTTGAGTCAGTTTCGATGATGTGGATGAACCTAGAACCTATTATACAGAGTGAAGTCAGAAAGGGAAAGATAAATATCCTATTCTAAAGCATGTATATGGAATCTATAAAAATGATACTGAAGAATTTATTTACAGGGCAACAGTGGAGAAACAGACATAGAGAATAGACTTATGGACATGGGGGGAGGGGAGGAGAGGGTGAGAGGTATGAAAAGAGTAACATGGAAACTGATGTTACCATATGTTAAAGAGATAGCCAATGGGAATTTGCTATATAGCTTAGGAAACTCAAACAGGGGCTCTGTATCAATCTAGTGGGTGGGATGGGGAGGGAGATGGGAGGGAGGTTCGCAAGGGAGGGGATATATGTATACCTATGGCTGATTCATGTTGAGGTTTGACAGAAAACAGAAAAATTCTGTAAAGCAATTATCCTTCAATAAAAAATAAATTTATTTAAAGTTTTTTTTTAAAAAAAGGGAGGGGATATATGTATACCTATGGCTGATTCATGTTGAGGTTTGACAGAAAACAACATAATTCTGTAAAGCAATTAATTATCCCTCATAAAAAAATAAATTAATTAAAAAAAATCAAATATAGTTGACCCTTAAACAATGTGGAGTTATGGGGAACTGACCTCCTTATAGTTGAAAATTCCTGTATAACTTTATGGTTGGCCCTTGGTATCTGTGGTTCCTCATTCTCAAATTCAACCAACCCTGTGTCGTGTAGTGTTATATTTATTGATAAAAATCCATGTATAAGTAGACCTGCACAGTTCAAACCCGTGTTGCTCAAGAGTCACCTGTATAGCAGTAGCCATATTTCTAAACAGGGAGTGTATCTGCTATTCTAAACTCTATGACTTTACAAAGTATTATTCTTTTAGTCGGAGAAGGTGATGGCACCCCACTCCAGTACTCTTGCCTGGAAAATCCCATGGACGGAGGAGTGTGCTAGGCTGCAGTCCATAGGGTCGCTAAGAGTCAGACACAACTGAGTGACTTCACTTTCACTTTTCACTTTCCTGCATTGGAGAAGGAAATGGCAACCCACTCCAGTGTTCTTGCCTGGAGAATCGCAGGGACAGGGGACCCGGAGGGCTGCCGTCTATGGGGTCGCATAGAGTCGGACATGCCTGAAGCGACTTAGCAGCAGCAGCAGCATTCTTTTAGTAAAACAGAATTACCTTTCAGCTCTTCTTGTCCTCACTAGCTAAAGTCTAAACCAAGTAAGTTATGGTAGATTTACTTGCAGTTATTGGCTAAATCCACTCACCATTTTTACTTTGTCCTTATCTGGGTTTCTGGCCCTGAGATTTTATTGGAGTTTTGTTTTCCTTTCTTTCCGAATTTTCTCATTAAGTTTTTTCTAAGCCTTTATTCCTCCCTCTTTATCTGCTCCCAGCCCCCCTTTCCATGACTTTCATACAGACCCAGCTGTTTCTTCTCCTTTTCCTTTGGGCCAGCTAATACAATATCTTAATGCCAATGATTCTAGGTATCAATATCTTGACCTGCAGAGTTCATCTTGTTAGATGTTGCTTTTGAAATGCAGGCTTCATAGTGTCTTAAAAACTAATGCATCTCGAGTGCCTGATTGAGTGAGGGTGTGTCCTAAAGACTGAATGAGGGGACCAGGCTGCTTCTTAGGGATTACAGTGATCGCTCTTTGGTTGTCCCTACAGCCTGCCTTGGGATTTCTTTGGAAGGAATGATGCTGAAGCTGAAACTCCAGTACTTTGGCCACCTCATGTGAAGAGTTGACTCATTGGAAAAGACTCTGATGCTGGGAGGGATTGGGGGCAGGAGGAGAAAGGGATGACAGAGGATGAGATGGCTGGATGGCATCACTGACTCGATGGACGTGAGTCTGAGTGAACTCCGGGAGTTGGTGATGGACAGACAGGGAGGCCTGGCCTGCTGCGATTCACAGGGTCGCAAAGAGTCGGACACGATTGAGCAAATGAACTGAACTGAACTGACAGCCTGCCTTCTGCCTTCCAACTCTCCCTACCCCATCCCATCACCACTATCTCCCTGTCCTATTGTTGGAATGATCTTTCTTAAGCTCTAAAATATATATAGTATCATTTAAGGCATTCAACGGTCAAGCCCTCATTTGTCCACTGAAACTATCAACAGCCCCTCTGCATGTGTCATACCTCAAGGAGGATGGATTTTACTCATCTTTGCTCTTTCCTTCAGCGAGAGTTCATCTTTTTCCACAGAACTCCTTTAATTACTTTTTTTTTCTATGATTGAACTTACCACATTCTACTTTGTATCTTGTATGCCTGTCTTCCTGACTAAATTACAATCTTGATAAGAGCCAGGAACATCTCTTTTCTTTATTTTGATCCCCATGGAGTTTTGTAAAATGTGGTCATTCAGTAAGTGTTCTTCAACTGAGCTGAATGTCATCCCAAACAGGATCAGGAATCTTAACTGTTTGTAGTTGCCAAGAGCAGTTTAATTAGGGCTAACAAATCAAAGTAGATATTTACAAGCTGAGAAATCTGATGCAGTGAGGTTGGAGGGAGTAGCAGGTATAAAAATAAATTCCAGAGCCTGCAGTGATCTTTTCTTTTTGAGCACAAGGTGGCAGACGGTGCCCATTTCAGTAGTTGCATGGAAAGCACCTTGGTGAAGCTGAAATTTTCTGCCCTATTTTTGAAATCTATGTTTACTTAAAAATGAAAAAAAAAACAATGAAGCTAGTGCAGCTTGGTGGCTGAAACCTGGATTTGGATGAAGCAGAGATCCACTGCCTGACTTCAGGCGGTTCTCCCAAAGCTCTGGTCCTTCTGTTTTGGACTCATCACTCCAGTCTGCATTATCTCTTAGCAGTGCATCATGGATGCTGACACATTTAGTGTTTCTCTTAAATGGATGAGAAAAATCAAACATTTTCAGTGTTTTGAATAAATATGCATGAATACTGAGGCTGGGACAGAGGAACTAAAATCTGACGAGAGAATTGAAATGCAGTTTCCCCACTAGGTAGCAGACTAGGACAGACGACCTTCGGAAGAGCTCGCCTGTAATCACCCAAAGAAAACCTTTGTTCTCTCTGTTAGCTCATTGTTTTTCCTTTACAGCACCAAGTGTTTTTCATGTGATCAGACCAGACCATGTAAAGGTCTGATATAATCTGGGATAAAGCTAGCAGGTCAATTTCAACTTACTTATCTGCAGCTTAAATGCTAGTACCGGTTTCTGTGTGCTTTCCTGCCTGCCAATGTAGGTTCTATCCCCAGAGGAAGTAAATGGCAGATGGAAATAGTTCTATTTTTCTATTATCTCATTTCCTCTTGGCCACAAAATGGCTGCTGCACCTCCAGGCATCATGTTGATGATAAACAAAGAATAGGGTAAGAAAAGAGGAAGGATGGTACTAACTGTACACGCTCTTACCAAGAAGAGCAAAAGCCTTCCAGAATTCTGCTTCTGTTTCTGATCAGGAGGCTTAGGGCTAATTTCCAGAATGGTATCACAGGCCATTAGCTGGGAAAGTATCTACACTAAAGACCAGAAAAAAGAAATAGGCTTGAGATGATTGGAATCAGCCAATGAATAATATTTGCCAAAGTTAAGTTTTTATCTTGGTTTTTCATTTGTGTGTCTCCTTCTTAAATTCTCCCTCTTTCCCTCCAGCAAACCCATTCCCCTCTTTGTTTAGAAAGAGGTAGAACTGAGAAAAGTGATAACATGAACAATTGTGTCAGGAAGTAAAATTTGTTCTAGAAGAAATTATAAACGTGCAACAGAGAAAAGAGCACAGAAGGACATGAAGCAGGATATCTTTATTAGAGCAGAGGAGGTCAGAGAAAAAAGGAAATACTGGCTTGAGCAGAGTGGGATGAAGGGAGGCTTTCAAGCTTTAGTCACTGGATTAATTTCATAGCAGTGCCTTTCCAGAGGCAGAACTCATCTTGTTGAGTCTTAAAGGAAGCACCACAGACAATAGACTTTCTTATAGGTCATTTAATTACAGATTATCATATAAGACATATTGTTTTTCATGTCTACAGAGCAAACAACAAAGGGTTTTGTGATACAACCTATTTTTAAATGATACCTATTCAGATAGTACCTATTCCATGAATCCCTAATGATTTTTTTTCCTTAAAAAAGCATCATAACTTTGAATAAATTTCATAAAGCATCATGAGGATTTCATACTACGACCATTAAGATAGCAATAGTTCTCCCCAGGAGGCCAGGTCTCTTGGCTTATTCAATTCCTGACTCTGTCCTTCATCTGATCTGCTATCAAGTGGGCCCCCTTTATACTGTTAAGTCACTGATGACTAAGTGTTCAAATCTTTATCCTGCTGGGATCTAGTCACCATCACTCTCGCTGGAACTGCCACTGTCAGATGACTCACTACTGTCATGCTTTTTAGGGGGGCGAAACCTCCTATTGGAATGGGAGTTCCTGTAACCCCAGGTGCCTTTGCTTTGTGACCCACCCTTGTTCCGTGCATAATTATTTTGTCGGTGGGGCACATAATGATTTTTCCTGCTGTGTGTTGTTATAGTTCCCTCATTATTGGGACCATTATGGGAACCTATTTCATGTTTAATTTCATTATCAAGACCACGAGGAGGAATGAGCTGGCCCTGACCTTCACTCTTACTGGGAAATCTTTGTTTTTCCTTTGAGGGCTCTTGATATCTGGTAGAATGCTGTGTGCCTTTTCTGCTGCTACCTTTGCCATTTTGGGGAATTTCATTATAGTTAGTACCTTCAGCTCCATCTCTACTGCCGTCTTTCCTTTGGTCTTTTGAGGGTACGCGCGGGTAGTGAAACTCTATTTCCCCTTGATGAGCGTCTTGGCTGCCGCCATCCACTCTGTTTCCTTCTTGCCCAGGGAGTTTCCTAAAATCAGTGCCACCTATGATGTCATTGCTGCCCTCCACTAGGCTTACATCAGCAGTATTTGCCTCTTGGGCTGTTTTACCCCTGGTTCCAGTAGTTTTTCTGCCATTCCTTTCTTTCTCTGGAATCTCATTATAACCTGGCCCTTTTGCATCAGGACTGGTGGTCTCAGTTTCACTTGGGCTGGAAAGCTCTGTTTGAACATCTGTACCTTCTCGGTCAGGATCAATAGCATCTCCTTTACCAGAAATGTCCTTGAAAGATGGACCATCTCCACTGAAAGGAGAGAGATCATTGTCTCCTCTTCCTTTAAGATCAGGGTAACCACTGCCCTCAAAATCACTGGGGATTTTTTTTACTTTGGGGAGCTGTTTTAGATAGTCCATGTTGTGTTGGGTGAGGTGGGTAGATTTGCTTTTTACCGGAATATTCTGGGCTTGGGAATCTCTTTGGTGATTCTTAAGTTGTGAGGGGGCTTTAGCATAGTTGGCATCTGCTGGAATTTTGCCTAGGACATTCCTCGGTTTGTTCTCTTTGTTTTCTCCCCCCAGGAGTTCAGTCACAGTCCCAGGCTCCATTCCGTGGTACATGTTATTTCTGATGAGAGCTACACCATATCCTTTTTGGCTGTGTAGTTTGCGGATAGCACTGTCTCTGTCCTCAGCCCTGTGCTTCCCCTTCGATTCAGGATAAATGGACATCTTTAGGTCACTGTGGGCATTTTCTTTGCTACTGATACTGTAGTCTTCATTCGTTGACTGTTTATTTCCCGAAAGACTTTGAGATTTTGTGCTTTTGTTATTTTCATTGGTTCTAGGAAGGAACAAGTCTTCCTCTTTTTTCTGGGCGATGTTTTTTTTAGGTGCTGGCTCTTGACTTCTCTTGCCAGAACGGGGAAGAGCAATACCTTTGTTTTTTTCTTCCTGCTAAAGTGTAATTTTCAATATAAAGTGATTATTTTATGTTAAGCTTTTAAAATTTAATAATTCTTAGGCAATAATGTTTAAAATCTCACCAGATACTTAATAAAAAGAATCTTTTAACTCAAAAGAGATTTGTTGGTAGAGATAATTTTGAAATGGCCAAAGCAGGTTTCACATAAAAAGAAGAATGAACAAGGCTTTAAGAGTGGGTGAGATTCAAATACATGAAAAGAAAATGGTGAAACTGTCCTAACATTAAGTAGCATATTCAAATGTTTGGAAACAGGAAACATTTGAAAGATAATATGAATAAAACTATAAGGCTGGAGTAGTGAAAGCCAAAGAGAATGATAAAAAGGAGAATCCTAAGGGAAGAGAAGTAAATTTGGAAATATAAATTAGGGCCTGATTTTAAAGGAGAATCTGAATTTAAGGAAGACAGAGCATGGTCCTCAGCTTGTGACCTTGAGACATTTCAAGTGAAATGGAGTTCATCTTTCAAACATGATTATTCTCTCTCTCTCTCCCTCCCCACACCCCTATTCTCTCTCTTTGTTTTGGCCCTGGTCTTCAAAGGTATAAATATTTTCCTCTCTTCTTTTTCCTTTTTTTTTTACAGAGGATATACAAATAGAAGAATGTAGGTAATACTAGGCTTCTGACATTCAAACAAAGGATCTTGCAACAACTGTTAGTGACCCTAGTTATTGTCTGAAAAGGTAATCATTATCTTTATTTTCTTCCTCTTTTGTCATGTAATAATCCAAATTAGATAGTCTAGATCAATAGTTTTCAAATTTAGCACTTATCAGAACTATTTGGAAGGCTTACTAGAACAAAGATTGTTGGACCCAGTGGCCAGAAAGTTTGTGATTCTGTAGGCTTGGGGTGAGGCTCTAGAATCTGCATTTATGACAAGTTCCCAGCTGATGTTGATGCTGCTGGCTTGTAACCACACTTTGAGAACTACTCTTCTAGATCATAAGTTTAAGTAGTGAAGGCCCAGATAAGAAAAGCCCCTGAGAGAATAATGGGATGAAAAAGACAGTGGAGAAGAAGAGTGTTTATGCTTGTGCCTCAGTTTTTCCTTTTCAGGAAGAAGGTCTGTAAGGATGCTGCTTCATAGACAGCACCTTACCAACCTGAGGTACAGCCAAGGTGCAAGAAGCTTGAACAATGTGGTCAGGAAGAAGAGGGACTGGGATTGATTTTGCCCACTCACTCTTTCTCTGTGGCACAGGCTAGATATGGAAGCATCTGAGAGTTTTCAGGAGCTTACCAGAGGGAGTGAAGTGGCTCTAAAAGGAGCAATGTATTTAGATGGAGCATGTATACTAGGAATAATGTGAGACATATGCAGACAAAGAGGGATCTACCTTGTCCATGAGATCCAGGAGAGGCTGAATCCCCACTGTCCCCTCCATCACCCTAAGACTGTACTGTTTGGTCCTAAGCTATTGTAGCCAGTGACTTGGCAGGGCAAGCAGTATTGTCCCTTCCGTGTCTGAGGATGCCATGACTTCCCCTCCACTAGTGTATAAGCCATGTGTGTACATATGGCATATGGTATGTAGTGGATTAGAGAAGGAAATGGCAACCCACTCCAGTATTCTTGCCTGGAAAATCCTATGGACTGAGGAGCCTGGAGGGCTACAGTCCATGGGGTCACAAAGAATTGGACATGACCGAGTAACCTGGGCACATGTAGTGGATGATGTTAAGCCATACCTGACTCCCTCGTATGCATGCTTGCCATCTTAGGGGGAGATGGCAGAAGTGAGGATCTGAGCGTTTTTATCCAAAAAAGACTGAAGACTTAAAGATTAGATAAACTTAATTTAAATAGATTGAATTTAAATTAATTTCTGCATACTCCCTCCCCATTTATTAACACACGGGTAAGAGCTCTTGAGCAGCAGAACAATTATAGACAAAATAAATAGCATACTTTCCCTCCACCTCAAGCTTGTAAGGTGAGCTAAAATTTATAACACTACTACATAAACCTTTGAACTGGTGGATAACATGAAATCAAAATAAGAGATATTTATTGAGGGACTGAGACATATAAGAAGTTGGGCTGGTGTTTTGTGTTCCAGGCAGTACCTGATGACTTATTAAATGGCAGAGGTAGTGGTCCTACAGGGTTTATGAAGTGTGGGGGTGATGTGGTGGGGCAGAGACCTCACATTCAGTCAGGGTTTGCACAGACATACAGAGTGTCAGAATTTCAGGCAGAAGAATTTGGTTTTGTTTTATAGAGGATGGAGAGGCAGTGATGGTGTATGAGCAAGAGAGTAACAAGGAGGAATCAAGCTAAGAAAGAACAGGTAGGAGTCCGCTGCAGTGTCTAAGAGTGAGATGTAATCACGTGGATTAGGAATATGCCAAAGAAAAAAGTTACAAAGAAAAACCTTCTACTGGTGCCCAAATAGAAGAAGGGGAAATGGCAATCCACTCCAGTACTCTTGCCTGGAAAATCCCATGGATGGAGGAGCCTGATAAGCTATAGTCCGTGGGGTTGCAAAGAGTCAGACACGACTGAGCGGCTTCTCTTTCTATGTTGACATGCAATAGTGAAGGCAAGAAAAAAGATAACTTTTATATTAGATATATTGCTGTTAAGAGACTATAGAATCTGAGCTCCAAATGCAACATTCAGTTAGAGACAGAGTTTGGTGTCCCAGCCTCCCAGCCCACGTCCTTCACACACATGACCTATGGTCAGCTGGTCCATCCTGGAACATTTTATCAGCTAATTGCTTGTTACTTTTCATGTCAGATAATTTCACTTAAGGGTATTCTAATTTTTTTTCAATTCTTTTTTAACCTGCAACCAGTAACTAGTATCCCTTTTTTTCCTGATGGAACAGTCATTAAGGTTATTTCCTCTTTCATGTACAACCCTTCTGGGAAAGGAAAGGTTTCCTCCATATTCACTGAATGCTTTGTCTTCTCCAGGTTGACATGTGCAGGTCGTTGTTATTAGGTCACTAGATTCCGATCCATCCTCAAATAGGAGTACTGTTCTACTTGGAAGTCTGCCTGCTTTTATACATAAATCTTATTAACGTTGGAGGCAGAGGGTAATTGTCAAGATAAAAATGATTTATGGGGGTGTCTTCTATTCTCCGAGCCACCCCTGGTAGCTCAGATGGTAAAGCGTCTGCCTGCAATGTGGGAGACCTGGGTTTGATCCCTGAGTCAGGAAGATCCCCTGGAGAAGGAAATGGCAACCCACTCCAGTACTCTTGCCTGGAAAATTCCATGGATGGAGGAGCCTGGTGGGCTACAGTCCATGGGGTCGCAAAGAGTCAGACACGACTGAGCGACTTCACTTCACTTCTTCTATTCTTACGAAGCTGGCTAATATGAAGTACACAGACATTTCAATGTGTAGTATTTTAAAGATATAATTCGAAATGACTTATTTTGGGGAGTTATTATTTACTAATCTTTTATAGTGGCAGGTATATTCTGAAAATAAGTAAGGTTTTCTGATGAGGGAAAATATAATACAAAAACTTTATAATGAGTTATTTCAGAATAAAAAGTATTTTAAACATTTGACCTAAGACATTGCATCTGGGAAAGTTTTACCTGGACATCTATACTTTCCTTTGCAACCAAGTTCATTAGCTCACTGCTAATAGAAACTTTGGAGTTAAACAGGTACTCTATAATAATCCCTTCTTAATTTTTCCCCCTTCCTATTCTGAAGGGGGAAGGTTTGTTTTATATTTGATGCTTTTATTGCTTTTGAAACAGTAACATGTATACTAATAACTGTAAATTTATTTAAAAATCAAACAGAATTCTTTTATAAAAAAGTTAAACAACTTCTAAATTATGGTGTATGATGGTCAGTCATTTTGCGTTTGCTTACGCCAGTTGACTTCTGATTGCATTGTTGATTGTATGATGGTTGAACAGTGAACACATCCATTGGCCAATCTTCTTTCCTATATCCTGCTTTCCTATCTCCATGCCTTGGCTCACATTATTCTTTTCATGGAGAATAGTCTCTCCCACATAAATGTTTCCTCAAATCCTACTCATCCTCCAGCTCAATTATTTCAAATATATAGCTTTCCGTGAGCACCAGTTTAGGAACTGATCTTTTCTACTCCAAGCCCTAAAGCATGACTTTTGGGGGTACCACTCAGATAGCACTTTCTTTTTCAGGTTATAATCATTTTTGTAAGAACCTTTTATTCTTTTCTAGCTCTAAAATCCTGGAAAGAGTTAAGTTTTCTCAATCATTTATCTCACATAATATCTTACACAATAGGAAGCACTCAACATATATTTTGTTACAACCAATAAGTTTAAAAGACACTGAGTCTTAGAGATGTTAAGTCTTAGAGATGCATTTAAAGAATATTGAGCAGAACAAAATAACATTCTGAAGGGAAACTGCTACTTTTATGGGGAATGAAGGCAGATTTGGGAAAAAAGTAAATAGTCATTTTGCTGATGGCATTTTAAACTGTTTGTAGCTCTTTGGCCAATGAATTTACAAGAAGGGACTGACTAAAAAGAAGTATTGTTTTATTCCAGTGACAGAGCGCTTATTCTTTCTCTTCTAAGCATCCTGACACAGATAGTGTCATCTGTAGAATTAATTTAAGGGACATTAAAATGTGTCACTTTTTCCTAAAAAAGGTCAAAATTATTTCCTTCTAATCCCTTCCCCCATAAGAGCATATGATACATTATGTCCAAAAAACCTCCTTATAAAGGATCAAACCTGTCAGTGTGATGAAAAGCAGAGAGATTACACTGCTGACAGAGGTCTGCATAGTCAAGGCTGTATAGTATGTGTCTTCCCAGTGGGCACGTACAGTTGCGAGAGCCGGACTGCAAAGTAGGCAGAACGCCAAAGAATTGATGCCTTTGAATTGTGGAGAAACTTTACTTTACTCAGAAGCAATAACACGAAAGCAATAACAGAAGCAATAACATGAAAAACTCATGGGTGTCTGGGGCCCACCAGCATCACATGTGCTATGGCAGGTCTTGAAGCAGGGCAGGGTTTGGGCTGGGGCACGAGGGGGCCTGTCTGTGTCAGGAAGACTCTGGGACACAGAGGTCCATAGCACAGATGCTCCAGGAGCCTGGGACCAGGGGAAAAGGACAAAAGCACCAGCAAGAGACAGAAACTCCAGACCAGACGAAAGTGAACTGTCTGCCTTACAGTTTCTCCTGATGTTGATCCAGAGCTGGCTCAGGATAAGGATCACTGGGATTCGGCTTACCTTCATATCAGTTTGGTTTTTCCTTCCAGACGAGGTGGAAACATACTTAAACATATAATACCCATGTTTCTCATGGTGACCCTTGTACGTTATCTACAAAAACACAACATTGTATCAATGTGGGTTTATCTCTTATTTAGAAGTTTTCTGGCTCTCTTTTTAATAGTACAAGATATTTTTAACTCCAGTGAAGTCTACTTATGCATCTAACAGATGGTAATACTTCTGATAACCACAGGAGGGCGTATGTCAGCCAGTTCCCGAAGAGAGCAGCTTGTTTCTGTCTCTAAATCGGTTTTCCTTGACCATGAGTATCAAACAGCTCTCTCCCCCGAGAGTGTATCAATTTTACTATCAAATGTCAATTTGATAGTAAATTGGTAATATTTACCAATTTACTATTGGTAAATTTACCAATACCAATTTACCAATTTACTATTTACCATTCTCCAATATGGAGAATTGGTAATATTTTCAGGTAGGAGAAGGCAGGGGGATGAGGAGAAAGGCAGATTTTACAGTATTCATGCTGATGTTAAATTGGCAAAACTCACAGCATAAACATTCAGGCTCTTAAGCTTGTAGTTTTTGCCTTTGTAATTTTAAGCTAAGATAGAGAACAGAAGATTGTTAGTTTTTAGAACAGAATTTTCTGAGACTGCCAGAAGAAACCCTGCTAAGCAGAAGTAAACTGCAATTTGGTGACATGAAATGCTGAGAGTTCTTGTTAACTTTCTGGTTGCATGTGAAAACTAACTCCATGTACACAGAATTCCTCATAAAGACTTGTTAACTCACTTCGCTTTGTTTTCTCCCTCATTTATTACTTTGTTCTCATGTACATGCATGGGAAAATATTGTTTGCTAATAGCAACATCCTAGAATTTTATCCCTCTGAAGGAAGAAATCACATGAAGAGAAACAAGTTCCCATTCAGAAGGCTTTTTTCTTTTGTATCACACAATGTGTGAATTAAAGTGCCAAAATTATGTTGTGTAATTTTCCATTTCCATTCTAGGTACACAGGAATATTTTGGCAGTTAAAAATTTCCCCATATTGACTTTTCTCTTTATAGAGCTGGAAGAGGTGTATTTAAGAAGAATAATTCTGTTTACCCTCTGTTCTTCCACACAGTCTTGCTTCTTTTTCTCAGCCTGTGGTTGCAATGTCTGAAAGGAAACAAGAAATAAAACGTCACCAGATATTTCTTCTTTCATTCATTTCTTCAAACAATAAATGTCTCCTTTATTTTTCTCTCACTCAGTGCTCAGTGCTCAGCCACTCAGTCGTGTCCAACTCTTCATGACCCCATGGACTGTAGCCCACCAGGCTCCTCTGTCCATGGAATTTTCCAGGCCAGAATACTAGAGTTGGTTGCTATTTCCTCCTCCAGGGGATCTTCCCAACCCAGGGACCAAACCCAAGTCTCCTGCGTTGGCAGGAAGATTCTTCAGCGTGCCACCTGGGAAACCCTTTTCTCTCACTGGGTTATTCAATATAGAAAATCATTCTGACCAGAAGAAGATGGGCACATACATCACATTTGTTTCTGCATTGAAGGAGGGTGCTGACCTTCCTTCCTAGAGGGAGACAGTGCTGTCTCGACTACAGAACCTCGTGCAGTGCGGGAGAACAGCTGAGTTGGGAGGGGTGGCCCTCCAAGTGAAAAAGCTTAAATGTCATTTGTATCCACTGAAAAATTTTCCCTGGCACACTGGAAGTGTTTGCTATCAGTGAACTAAAATCAGAGTTGAGTGAGGTGTGGATTGTGTGTGCATTGATTGTATAAGTTCAATCATTGCTCTTAGAATTAGGATATGATGCTCCTGATGGTCCATCAAGAGTGAAGCCATAGCCCTGCACCAAAGGGGAAGGAATACACTGGAGGGGGACTTTATTGTTGCCAGTCACCTGGGCAGTTTTTTCTTTCAGGGAAAGGGAAAATGACATTTTGAAAGATTGTATTGTATAGAATGTGAGTTATAGAATGACACTATGAACCATTAAGCTTTCTGTTACTTCCACTATCAAAAATCCAGAATTTTACCTAACAAAAAAAATAAGAAAATTACTTTTTTTTTTCAATTTTATAGTAATTTTTATCCCCTAAGGGCATATTTTATAATTCTACCCTTTATTGCCCTCTCCTTTTGTTGGTTCCTATGCGATCATGTGCATATAAATTTAGAACATTGTATTATTCCTCAGAAATAGCAAAAGAGCTTAAATAGTTCTGGAAATAGTGCTATAGGAAAGAAAAAATATTAAAAAATGATATAGGTACCTATTAAGCAAAAGAAAGAAATGACAGTTTGGGGTATTCAGTATCTTCTTACAGAACACACATGCAACATGTTAAAAACTTACATGAGAGTATAGAGCACCTAAATATAGTTCACAATAATAAATCATGAACTTATAACAAAGTAACCTATAACAAAGTCTTTATGGTCTAATTACGTATTGATGATTATTAATTGAATTGCATGGCCCAACAATCATATTTTACCTTTTCCACTTAAAATTTTGTTTTTGAAGGAAACAAGAATGTTACCCCTAAATATGCCTTTTAAAAATGTGAATCACTGAAAAAGTCTTCTTTGAAATTGTTACAATATTGTTTCTGTTTTACCTTTTAGTTTTTGGCCACAAAGCTTGTGGGCTCTTAACTCCCTGACTAGTGTTTGGACCTGTACCCCCTGCATTGGAAAGCGAAGTCTTAACCACTGGACTGCCAGGGAAGTCCCCAAAATATGTGTTTTTGACATAAAAATTATTTTGAGCCGAAGGCAATTAAGAAATAGAACATGTAGAAAAAATTTCCCTTTTTCTGCCTAAAGGTAGGGAATAAATTATTCTTTTACTAGAGACAATCTCTTATCAGTCTAGAGATGGCACAGAGGAATATGCAAACAAATCTTGTTAAACTAATCTTAGTAGTCCTAATTAAGGAAGATAAGAATTATCTAATCCTGTCCTGTTTGTCCTGTCAATTCTTCACAATATCTTATTACTTTGTCTAAATGGTATTAAAAACCTCCTGCCCTCATCAAGTCCTCATTCTTTTGTAAAGGCTTCCATGTACATGTCAAATTATTAAAAAAAATTTGTGTTCTCTTCTCCTGTTAATCTGTCTTTGTTGGTTTCATTTTCAGATCCAGCCAGAGACCCAAAGAAGATTGAGGAAAACCTTTTCTTCTCCTCGAGTTTGAATTTGGATTATATTTCCAGAACATAAGTAAGTGGCTCAGTATACACTGAATTTGGATTATATTTCCAGAACATAAGTAAGTGGCTCAGCATACACTGATACCCCTAATCTGTAATTAAATAATTTAGATAATTACCCCAATAGAATCCATATCTGAAAGACAACGTCACATATAGCTATTTGTAATTCCAAATTTGTCTTTGTATCCTTGCCAAACCTCTTTCACTTGAAATCTGCACCCCCCTCCTCCTCCCGCACCCCCTCCCCACCCACTTGGCAGTTCTGCCCTTGAACGTGGCTCTGAAATGGAGATGGCCTTGTTTCCTTCAGAGGAAGAAGACTGGCATCCTCTCTTGACCAGTGGTCAGTGGATTGGTGTTGACATAGCACATTTACTGGAAAATGGTCAGAGATACCGCCCCAGCTGTTCTTTGGAATGTGTTGCTCAAAATAGACCCATCCTCGGCGGGTGGGATTGAGCTGGGTCAGCAGGATCCACTCCATCCTTCTCATGCCTAAGCACGTACCTCTGTGGCCCTGACTGAGCAAAGTCAGTTGTGTGTATTGGGCCTGGCAGATGTCTATTTTAAGCCATATGCACTCCCACAGGTCTGTTGGAACATGCGTGCTGAGAGGGGACCTGTTTTCTCAACTCCTACTGTCCTCTGCGGCTGGCATGGCTCATGCTTGTCAGTGGTCGCTTACCCACCCTCTCAGGACCTGTAAGTTCTTCTCTGACAAAGAATGACTACTTGCTTCCACGCTTCTCCAACTGAAAAGGTTATCCTGAGAAGTTAGGATGTTTTTCAGACATTATCTTATGAGCACTGTGTCTCCTCAGCAGAAAATATCTGTAACACTCAGCATTTTCATAAGACGAGTCAGTCACATCCTGGGTGTTCATCTGGGTGAATCAAGGAGAAGAAAAGACACAGAAGGAAACTGGAGCTTGATTTGGGTTAAGCTGTGGGGAACTTCTTTCCATCTTTAGCCTCGCTGATGAAGAGAAAATCACTAGCAGGATCTCAGAGTGTTGGAATGTTGCAAGAATTACAGAAAAGCTCTGGTTCCTTTGTGTAGTCTCGCAGTTATACAGTCTAGTTGCTTAGCCTTAGAGCATCCAAGTCAAACCCTTTCAGATTTTGGTAAAATACTGAGAAGTTCTTTTGACATGTTACAATTTGAGTATATTTGCTCATTGGCATTAGCGGATTGAAACACTGTGGCTGGCTATTGGTTTTCTTGAAAATATTCTTTTCTGGTGCTTCTCCAAAGGCAACATGTAATTCTTCTTACATGTTCATTGAGGGCCTCCTTGGTGACAGACATTTATGCCAAGTGTTGAATACTTCCTCTGTGTTTGGTATTTTATTGTAACTGAACTAGGTAAGTGCTACTAGTTTACAAAGATGTTGCTTAAAGGAAAAATAGATAAAGAGAGCAAGAGATTATATGATGTGCAACTGAATTTGTAAATGCTTACTGGTGCTGCCAGGGTCAGGCTGAAAAGGAGCAGTTCCAAACAGAAGATTTGCATCTTTGAGAATCTCTGTAAAAAGACAATAATATTTTACCCTAAAGTATTGCCAGTTATGAACTGTAGCCATAACAATAAATAAAATACGAAAGTCTATACAAAATCCATCCCCTTAGCAGTCCATTAGTCTATTTCCTTTTGTTTAAAAAAAACTGTATATAATTTAAATCTAAGTGTAGAAACTATACTTTAAGAGCTTTCATATGTTTAATCGTTCCAATGTGAATGTGAAAATTGTCCAACATTATTAAAACAATATAGAAATGAATTTATAGATATTTATTTACTCTATTGTCAGCCCAAACTTTTCCCTTTTGTCTTGAGAGAGAGAGAATTTAATTGAATTATTTATATAATTCAGAATAATATTAAGCAAAGAGTTAGTAAACTTTAAGATAGATCAATAGAAATGTAATTTGAACAAGAGAGGGAAAAAAGATTTTTAAATGACCATTTTCTTTTAGCCCTTTGTAAGTGTATTCAGCTTACTCAGGGACCTGAGTGATGATAGCAATGATCAACGCAGAATTCTATGCCTCAGAGAGGAAGTATAGCAAAACTAAGAACTAGGGTTTTAAAGTGGGATTTGTGTTTGTGTTCTTGGCTCTGTTATTTATTAGCCAAGGGACCCTGAGCAAGTCATTTAAACTCTCTAAACTTTTGTTACCTCATTTGTAAGATGTGAGTAATATTTGTAGTTATATCTGATGAAAAAACTCGTAGATAGCTCTTTACACAAAGCCTGGCACATAGTAAGTGCTCAATAAAGGTTAGCTATTGTCGTTAAAATAAACAAACAGTTAAAAAATAACATTAAGTTAGTATAGCAACTCATAACAGATTAAATGAATCTGCCAGGATAGCAAGCTCCACTGTGAGGAATGAAATCTTGTTTGCTATCAGCCTGGTGCCCAAATATATATCCTCATACTCATTAGCAAAGTATATGAAGTGGGAGCCACCTGTGGCCTGGAGACCAAGATAATTTATGTAATACCTATTTTAATAGCTAACATTTACTGAAAACTAAAACGAGCCAAACACTGTTCTAAAAATTTGACATGTGTTCAATTATTTAAGCTAACAATAACCCTGTGGAGTTAGGTAGCATCACCAGTCCTGTTTTATAGATTAGGAAATAGACACAAATTCAAATAATTTGTCCCAGAATTCCTAGGTGTTCAGAGGCAGAACCAGGATTAGCAGCCAGGCAATGTAGCTCTAGAGCCAGACTCTGTACTACCTTGAATAAGTTTCTATTCTTTTATCTTATTGCAGAACAATCTACATGGAATTGATGTAAATGCTAATCATAGTATTATATTGGGCTCAACAAAATGATGTTTAAAAGACTAACATTTTATTATGGATAAAGGTATATGTTTATACTTCGGTAAATGTGTTAAAAGAATCCAGTGAGTTTGTTTAAGTCTAGAAAGCCAATAGATTGAAAAGGAAAATTGACATAACTTTGGATGACTCATCTGTTGGTTTTGATACTAAGTATTTTACTAACTACCACACAAGCATATTACAATCAATATGAAAATTTTAAATGTACACCATTCTTTGGTGGTACTTGAGAGAAAAACACTTTTAATAGGAAAAATAAGCTAAATACTGTTGTAATTTTCAATCATTTCAGAGTAAAAACTTTGGTGAAATAAATAAAACTATTAAATATATTCTAAAATCCTGGGCTATTATCCTCTAAATTAATGCAATTTTAAGAACCTTAATCCTAGTCATGATTTAGCTTCTAAGCGTTCTAGAGATCAGGACAGTATAAGCCATGTATCTAATGACTTATGCTAATCAGTAGAAATATCAGCACAGATGAGGTTTGACAGCATAACTCTGATCATATTATCCTTATTCTTATAAGCAAATGTATAGAGTAAAATTGAAGTCTTCAAGTCATTGTGGACATTGATAATATTGGTAGTCAAACCAGAGAGAAAACTGCTACCAAGCCACAAATTTTAGTTGTTCATTTCTAGAGCTTAGTAACACACTTTCTTTTTATAAAACAAAGCACTAAATATTACATAGTTATGCCCACTGGAGAATACTTTCAATATGCATTTCTTCTCAAAAGCAATATTCCTACCTGAATGGCATGCGTCTTAAAAATGTAAACTATGTTATAAGGCTATTTGCTATCAAGAGAGTCATTACCTGGGGATCTTTGACCTTCAGAATACCTGGTTTCTTCTGCAGGATTAGCAGTCTTTGGGTATTTTGCTGAAATTTAAAGTTTGTTCGAGTACCCAATGGCCAATCAGCACTGGCTCACTTAGCACTAGAAAACAATTTGCTACCAGTGCCCACAGATAACCATAGGGGGCAGAGTAATTTTAATCTAAAAATGTTTTTGTGGTAAAAAGCTGCTATCAAATGTTCCAGAAAATGGGATAAACAGAAAATATAAATACCTCAGCTTGGTACATTATGTTGTCAAATAATTAAAAGTGATTTTAGAACTATTAGTTCTGGCTGAGTAACTCGCAAGTTTACAAATAGAAAACATTGTAGCTATTCTTTTATGTAGAAAGTTTGTAATTTCAATCATGCCTGAATTAAATTCAGCAATATTTAAGAAAAATGCATTTGAATGCCTATTATGTAACAGGCATTAGGAAACAGCAGCAGCAGTGAACGAAACAGATAGGAAAAAGAATCCCACTCTTCACGGAGTTTTTAAGCTGGTGGGGAGATAACCAATAAACAACATAAATAAATAAAATACATTATGTTGGGTAGTGACACAGGCTCAGTCTAAGAAGAAAAAGTGTTGCTGGGAGATGACAATAACAAGCATTGTGAGTGGGAACATTGGGTGAAATTTTATATTAAGAGGCCCAGGAAGGCCTTGTTGAAAGGGTGACCTTCAGTAAAGACCTGCAGACATACGACTTTGTAGTGGAAGAACATTCCAGGCAAAAGGAAGAGAAGAGGAGACTTCTCGGGGACAAGAGCCTGCTGGCTTATTTCAAGACAGGAAAGAGGTCAGTTTGGCTAGATGGACTGCAAAGGGGAATAGCAGGAAATGAGGCCAAAGGGGTATTAGATGGCAGATGATGTAGTGCCCCTGGGTCATCATGAAACTCCTGACTTCACTGGACTGAGAAGGAAGCCCTTAGAGGTCTTGGGCAAAGAAGGAATTGAAGGAGGGACTGAGTAGGAAAAGGTAGAGTCTGGCAAGCAAGCTCTTGCAGTAGTCCGGTCATGAGACATTTGGGACTTCAACCAGAAGAGATGGTGAGAAGTGGTCACGTTCTGGATTTATTTTGAAAGTAAAGCCAATAGGAATTACTGATATACTGGATGTGGCTATGAGAGAAAATCAAGAATCAAGGATGGCACCAAGGTTTTCCCTTTGAGCGACTGGAAGAATAAAGTTACACTATGGTATTGTTATGGGGGAAACTGTAGAAGTGGTTTAGAAGGAAACATTGAGAGTTTGGGTTTGTATGTGAATGTTATAAAATGGTCAACTTAGGACATTGACTTTTTCAATGAAACAAGTAGCACATGCATACTGGAATAAGCATTTTTAGGGCAGTTGTTTGGTCCAGTCTGCCTGCCAAAACCATGATTGCAAGAGTTCAGGAGGTTCCATTTAGTTTAAAATATTATACTACCTGGAAGGATAATTTATGTTAGAATTTTACGTGAAACATCAATAAAAGATAGTGTAAGAATTTTTAACTCATGCCAAACAATAAAAACTACCTATGAAGTGGAGTGAAGTGAAAGTTACTCAGTCGTGTTCGACTCTTTGTGACCCCATGGACTATACAGCCCATGGAATTCTCTAGGCCAGAATACTGGAGTGGGTAGTCTTTCCCTTCTGCAGGGGATCTTATCAACCCAGGGATCAAACCCAGGTCTCCTGCATTGCAGGTAGATTCTTTACCAGCTGAGCCACAAGGGAAGCCCAAGAACTACCTATAGCTTAACACAATTTCAGTTCAGTTCAGTTCAGATCAGTTCAGTCTCTCAATCCTGTCTGACTCTTTGCGACCCCATGAATTGCAGCATGCCAGGCCTCCCTGTCCATCACCAACTCCCAGTGTTCACTCAGACTCACGTCCATCGAGTCAGTGATGCCATCCAGCCATCTATCTCATCCTCTGTCGTCCCCTTCTCCTCCTGCCCCCAACCCCTCCCAGCATCAGAGTCTTTTCCAATGAGTCAACTCTTCGCATGAGGTGGCCAAAGTACTGGAGTTTCAGCTTTAGCATCATTCCTTCCAAAGAAATCCCAGGGCTGATCTCCTTTAGAATGGACTGGTTGGATCTCCTTGCAGTCCAAGGGACTCTCAAGAGTCTTCTCCAACACCACAGTTCAAAAGCATCAATTCTTCAGCGCTCAGCTTTCTTCACAGTCCAACTCTCACATCCATACCTGACCACTGGAAAAACCATAGCCTTGACTAGATGGACCTTTGTTGGCAAAGTAATGTCTCTGCTTTTTGATATGCAGTCTAGGTTGGTCATAACTTTCCTTCCAAGGAGTAAGTGTCTTAATTTCATGGCTGCACATCACCATCTGCAGTGATTTTGGAGCCCCCAAAATAAAGTCTGACACTGTTTCTACTGTTTCCCCATCTATTTCCCATGAAGTGATGGGACCAGATGCCATGATCTTCGTTTTCTGAATGTTGAGTTTTAAGCCAACTTTTTCACTCTCCTCTTTCACTTTCATCAAGAGGCTTTTGAGTTCCTCTTCACTTTCTGCCATAAGGGTGGTGTCATCTGCATATCAGAGGTTATTGATATTTCTCCCGGCAATCTTGATTCCAGCTTGTGCTTCTTCCAGCCCAGCGTTTCTCATGATGTACTCTGCATATAGCATACTATAAATGGTATGTAATGAGATTTCAATGTAAGCTCCCAATTTCTTCTAATTTTCAAAACAGCAAAAAACAAAAGAAAACAAGCACAATAGCCCTTGGGTGGCTTTAGCTGAGAGAGTGATTTCTTTTCTAGTTCAGGCTGAATCCCTATTTTTGCTTTCCCAAATTCTGCAGATCCTCTTTTGAGTGTCTGAAGCTGGTTCTTACAACACTTGCCAGGATTAGAGTTTTAGCTCTTGGGCTGGGCCGCCTGTTGATTCACAACCATTTAACAAAGAAGTTTAGAGTATTTGAACATTGTCATTGACAGTGGAGATATTTAACTGGTAGCTTTGGAGTCAAACAGACCTGAGTTCAAATACTGACTCTTACCTCTTGTTTGCTGTGGTCAGTTTCTTAAGCAACTAAACTGAACTGTAAGCCTCAATTTTTCCATCTGAGAATGGACAGCTTGATAATAAGCTAAACTTTCATTAAGTGATTACTAAGATCCAAGTATTATTCTTAGTGTGGTCTTTAACTCACTTAATGTTTACAAAAACTCTATATTGTAGATACTGTTACTATCATTCTGATTTCAGTGATAAGACATAAGCAATTATGTGAAGTGACTTGCTTAAGGTCATATATCCAGCTAATATAAACAGCCAGAATTTACAATTTGGCTTCTGACTCCAAAGTGAGGTTTGAAAACCACTGCACTGTACTATCTCATAAAGTCAGCGTACACATTAAATTGACAAATGTTCATAATTCTAAACTAAATGATAAGTACATGATAGCTACTCATCCCACCCATTCTCCCATCATTATATAGTAATCCTGTATTCAGATGACATCCTTCTGTATCTCTTTTCTGTCCTCTGTTTTACTACCATGTTTCCTTTTATGACTCATTTGATAAGGGAAAAAAATAATCAATGAAATAGTGAAAGAAATAATAGAGTTGAAGTTTAAGAGCATATGGTGGGCTATTTCCCTAGACATCGCAAATATTAATGACCAGAATTTCATCAAAAAGTAAAGGATTTGACTGATACAGAAAAAGGCTAACAAGGAAATGGAAGTAAAGGAATGGAGAGGCCAGCCAATAGTGTTCAGTCAACTGTAAGACTGAACAGAAGCATACAGCTACATAGCACATTCACAAATTTCTATAACAATTAGAAAGTCTGCAATGTTTTAAGATTTTGTCCTCTTATTATAGAAGAGGACTAGAAAAGAAATTTCCTGAACTAGAAAAGAAATCATTCTCTCTCCTTTGCCATTCCTTTTCAAAAAAATTTAGTATAAGAGATTTCCCCTTCATTTAAGTGTTGAGAAAGTGTTTAATTCTATCTAGATGAATCTGTGTTCTATGAGAGAAAATTCATAGAATATTAAGAGAAAAGTTGACTTAGCTACTGGCCCTACCAAGGAGTAAACTGGGAGTAGCTAAATATATATGCACTCCCAAAGCTAAAGTGAATTCAAAGCTCAAAAAATAAAAATGCAACTTGAGCTTTAAATTTGGAACCTACAATTGACTAAAGCAAAAAAAGAGAGAGAGAAAAAAAATGAGCCTATTTTGGCTGAAAGTTTGCAGAGAAGAAACCATGGGGTAAAAACAGAGCATTTACTGAAGTTCTGTGGAATAGAGATGTTACATCTACTGTCTTAAAACTTGCCCCCTGATTGTGCTTGAGCTTCAAAAACTCAACATAAATTTCCTAAATGTTTATCTGTAATAAACAGTTTTGCCATAACATTTCTTAGGAACCAAAGATAAAGACCAGGGTTCAGTAAAAAATGTTATCTAGCCTCACACTATTTATATTTAATCGGAAAACAAAATAAAATAAAATTAGGAAAGAATAGAAAAGAACAGGAAATAGACATGAACGCTCTTCTGGTTCTTGGTTCATGGCTCAAGATGATGCACCTTGCTTGGCTTTCCTGGGCCAGCCTGACACATGGAGTTGTTCTTCAGAGAGATTTTTAGACAAAAATAGTCCACAAAACATGTTTCATCTTGTGCTGATTTTTTTAATTTCTTATTCTTCACTTGATTGAGAACAATCATATAAAATATGAGCTGACTATAACCTACAGTCTGTTCAGTTACTGGACCCTCATCTAGGAGAAAAGCTATGTGTTTTTGTTTTGTCTTGCTGTTTTTCCATCTATTTCTGGAACCTCCCACCTGTCTTCTCTGTACTTGTGCTCTAGGTCCAATTATTTTGATATACATTTTTAAAAACTTAAGATTGTAGGAACTCTTTTTATCTTGTGAGATTTTGGTTCCCAACACATTGTTAACACATTATATAATACAGTTTTGTGTATTATTGCAGGGCTTTAGAGGTATGTATATACTATACATATTTCTGACTAAAATAATGCTCTATTTTCTCATTTACATACACAATAAATATAAAGAGTTTTCCCTCCTGAATCAGTGGTGGTGGGGGCGGGGAGCTTCACAGTGTTGTGAATGAAAAAGGGGGACCCTTGTTGAGCATCTCCTCTTTACCATATGGACCCTTAAAGACTTGTCAAGGCTGAAGACTTGTCAAGGCTTTAAGCATTTCATAGAAGAATTATTCCCTATTGATTTCCACAAGTGAGTCTGAAATGGGTCTGTTGAGGCTTGCTGTGTTTTTAACAGAAGGAAACACTTGTTTTAAATATGTTCATTCATGAAGATCAATATCCATCCTGAGTTTTAGAAAGGTCACTTTTTAAAACGTCACTTAACAACTTTCTCATCTACCCCCAAATTATGTTTATTTTTGGATTTATTCTGTTTTTCTCTTGGTGTTTGGGAATTTCAACAGAACTACATACAAATTTTAGCCAGATATGGAACCACAAAGACTCATGGAACCACAAAGAGTCACGGACAGCGTGAAGCTAGCCGTGTTCATTGCTCTAGGCTATTTGTTTACAATTCAGCTATTACTAGCAAAGAAAGATATGTCAATATAATTTACTTTTATTTTTATATTAGAAAGATGTCTTATTACACCTTAAAGTGTAACTCAGAGGGTGTGGTTAAAATGTAATTATAATGACACCAGACTTTTCCTTCAGGACATGGTGACATTACTGGAAGTAGCTGTAAAATTTTGTTGTGTGACCTCAAGGGGGAAATATCTTTCATTCCCAAATAGTCCTTGCCATTTTGTTTTACAGGACCAAGCATCCTCTTAAGAGAGAGAACATGATGACGTACACCAGCTAGTTTTTCATTGTATTGGACACATGCTGTTTTCTTACCTGATTTGGGCATATCTAGTCTTTTCAGTTTTTAAACTTCGTGTTTATCTGTATTGTGTTATCATTTTATTTTAGCTGTTTTCTTATGACTATCTTAATTTTCACGAACCCAGGTTGTCTCTGTGCTTGTTTGTTCTTGTTTCAGTTATCTATTGCATGTAACAAACTACCTCCAAAGTTAGTGGTTTAAAACATCCACTGCTTATTTTCTCTCAAGTGTCTATAGGGTGACTTGGTTCAGCTATGTGGTCCTTACTAGATCTCTCATTTGGGACATTCAGACAGAGTGGGTACAGGAGTTCTCTGAAGACTTAATTAGGCTACACCATCTAAGATGGTGCTTTGGTGCTTCTTATATGGTGGATCAGGACTTAAAATAACTCCATGGGTTAAAAGCTCTTTAACTGGGGCTTCCCTGGTGGCTCAGTGGTAAAGAATCCACCTATCAGTGCAGGAGACATGGGTTTGATTCCTTATCCGGGAAGATCCCACATAGTTCTTGCTAACATAGGTCAGCAAACTTTCTCTGTAAAGGATCAGATAGTAAATATTTTTGTTTTTGTGGGCCATGTGGAGTTCGTGTGCCACAACTATTCTGCCTGTGCTCTAGAGCCTGGGAATTACAAGTACTGAGCCCACATTCTGCAACCATAGAATTATACAGCATAAGTAATGGTTTATGTTATGCTGTTGATTTTCTATAACTGTCCTACAGCTAGAATCAAGATTAAGCTTTCCTTCAGCTCACTCAGAGGTGAGTTGCTGCTGCTAAGTTGCTTCAGTCGTGTCCGACTCTGTGTGACCCCATAGATGGCAGCCCACCAGGCTCTGCCGTCCCTGGGATTCTCCAGGCAAGAACACTGGAGTGGGTTGGCATTTCCTTCTCCAATGCATGAAAGTGAAAAGTGAAAGTGAAGTTGCTCAGTCATGTCTGACTCTTCGTGACCCCATAGACGGCAGCCCACCAGGCTCTGCCATCCCTGGGATTCTCCAGGCAAGAACACTGGAGTGGGTTGGCATTTCCTTCTCCAATGCATGAAAGTGAAAAGTGAAAGTGAAGTTGCTCAGTCCTGTCTGACTCTTCGTGACCCCATAGACTGCAGCCTGCCAGGCTCCTCCATCTATGGGACTTTCCAGGCAAGAGTACTGGAGTGGGTTGCCATTGCCTTCTTCCTAAAAGGTGAGACATGCCTGAAAATCTGTCATGAAATTTCAAAAGATAATTAGGATAATAAAAATATTATCTTCAATATTGTTTATTAAAGATAAATAGCATTCTTGATGTGTTCAGGTTGGAGAAGTATCAGAAGCATTTTATTAAGTGGCTGCAAAAAAGAAATAACTCACAGATTGCTGTACCAAATCCCAGAAATTTTACCACACGTTTTGTGAGTTCATTGATAGTTGGCTTGTATCCAAAGTGATTAACAACAGCTAAAATTTTAAATTGGGCTTCCCAGGTGGCCCAGTGATAATCTGCCTACCAATGCAGGAGACAGGGATTCAGTCCCTGGGTTGGGAAATACGTTAGAGAAGGAGATAGTAACCCACTCCAGTATTCTTGCCTGGAAAATCCCATGGACAGAGGAGCCTGCAGTTCATGGGGTCATAAAAGAGTCAGACACAAATTAGTAACTAAGCAACAACAACAACAAAAATTTTAAATTAATCAATTCGTTATGGGTTATGACTTTATACAGTCATCTAAAATGGGAGTTAGCAAACTCTGACCTGTGGGCCAAATCTGGCCCAACATTCGTTTTTGCATATAGAGAGAGTTTTACTGGTACACAGCCAAGCATATTTGTTTACATTTTGTCTATGGCAGTTTTTGCTACAGTGACAGATTTAAGGAGTTGTGACAGAAGCCATATGGCCTGCAAAGCCAAAAATATTCATTATCTGGTCCTTTACAGAGACAGTTTGCTGACCCATGACTAAAATAAAATAAAAAGGTTGAATTTGTATTTTTTTTTAAAAGATAAGACATAGCACAGAGAACTCTATTCAATATTCTGTAATGGCATGTATGTGAAAATAATCTTAAAAAAAAAGAGTGGATATATGTACATGTTTAGCTGCTTCACTTTGCTGTACACCTAAAACTATTAAAACGTTGTGAATCAACTATACTCCAATAAAAAAATTTTAGAAAAAGAGATAAGACAAATTCTGCACACGTTGATGGAGGGCTTATCTTCCTGGATCCTGGGAGTTATAAAATACAGGAAGGAAAGCCTCCTGAAATAAAGCAGAATACGAAAGAATGAAATTTGTATGGAACTTTCATTCTTAGAACAACAAATCAAATTAATGAGTTTCTAACCCACTGAGGATTTTAAAGATATAAGGGGAGAAAATATTTACAAGTACTTGTATTTGGATAAACAAAAGTGATTGTTTCATGGTTTCCTTTTGATCAGAGTTGATTCTTTTTTTAAAGTGAAATTCACATTTCTCGACATTAGACTATCCTTTTCAGAAGAGTGTATTTGTATTTTTCTGCTTTTTTTTATATCTTTGTTATTTCTTCTCTTTATCATTCAGAGAGATTCACTTTACTTAGAGATGGATTGGGTTTTGTTTTATCTTTTTTAATAAGAGGAATCCAAATGGAAAGAAAGTCAACATTTGGTTTTTCAGTTCTGAAATAGGCTCTTGAAACTTTCAGCAGAAGCAGTCATTTGGAAAGCTAAAGCTTTAGTTTTGCAATGTGAAAATCTTTTTAAGAGAGGAAAGGGTGATAGGAAATCAACAGGGCCAACCACAAAAGAGACAGGGTATATAGACTTTATGTTTAATAATAAATTGAAGAGTCCAAGAGGGACATGGGAGAAGGCAATGGCAACCCACTCCAGTACTCTTGCCTGGAAAATCCTATGGACGGAGGAGCCTGGTAGGCTGCAGTCCATGGGGTCATGAAAAGTTAGACACAACTTCACTTTCACTTTCACTTTCACGCATTGGAGAAGGAAATGGCAACCCACTCTAGTATTCTTGCCTGGAGAATCCCAGGGACAGGGGTGCCTGGTGGGCTGCCGTCTATGGGGTCTCACAGAGTTGGACACAACTGAAGTGACTTAGCAGCAGCAGCAGCCAAAAGGGATATTCAGTGCTCAGATTAAATATGGCTCATCCTAGCTGCCAGATCGGGAAGATATTGGTTGAGGCATCATGATGGAGGAGGTAAGAGGGACTTGAAGTGAGGAGATAGGCCCTGGAGTGACCACAGGGAGAGGGGCAAAATCATCTCTGAGAAGCAGTTATCTTGTGGCTATGCTAATATCCAGACCAACCACCCCTGAAGTGTGGCATGTGCTGGGAGGCCAATTAGCATCTATATGGGCAAGAACTGACTGCAGTCCAGCATTAGTCTGGGCAAAGTGCCTTGTGATTTCTCCTGGAGAAAGAAGGGATGAGCAGCCAGCCGAGGAGATGCTCTAGGCAGACCTCCTCTCTGTCTTACCACAAGGTCATTTCTCATCCACCTCCCTAGTTTCAGCTGAGTATATGACTTTCAATTTTAACCCCACCTGCCTCCCCTTAGGGTTTAATTGCAGACCTCAGCTTAATTCGTTCTGCTTGGCTGGGCTTCCCTGGTGGCTCAATGGTAAAGAACCCACCTGCCAAAGCAGGAGACATGGGTTCAATCCTTGGGGTGGTAGGATCCCCTGGAGAGGGAAATAGAAACCCACTCCAGTATGCTTCGGAGAAGGCAATGGCACCCCACTCCAGTACTCTTGCCTGGAAAATCCCATGGATGGAGGAGCCTGGTAGGCTGTAGTCCATGGTGTCGCTAAGAGTTGGACACGACTGAACGACTTCCCTTTCACTTTTCACTTTCATGCCCTGGAGAAGGAAATGGCAACCCACTCCAGTGTTCTTGCCTGGAGAATCCCAGGGACGGGGGAGCCTGGTGGGCTTCCGTCTCTGGGGTCGCACAGAGTCAGACAGGACTGAAGCGACTTAGCAGCAGCAGCAGCCAGTATACTTGCCCATGAACAGAGGAGCCTGGTGGGTTACAGTCCATGGGCTATAGTCTTTTGGGGTCCCAAAAGACACATGACTTAGAAACTGAATAACAATCTCCTTGGCTAGAGGCGAGAGCTGGTCACTCATCAGCAGAATGACCCAGGACCTATGCTGTCTGTCGTCTGGCCTCTCTGGTTCAGGGTCTCCCATGGGACTAGGGACGCAGGGAAAGGACCTCATGCTGACCCTGCTCTTGCTCTCGTGTAAACTACTTGACTCCACCAGAGCTCAGTCTCCCTACTGGTTGAACCTGTGGAATTTCAGTGACCAAACCCAATAGCTGCAGTTAGATCTTCATGGCCCTTAGAATCACACTGCCATGTGGGGATGCTTGACTGCTCAAAAGGGACAAGGTATTTCCCTATTTTGGCAACAGCATAAAAGATTTTCCTTGCTTACTAGCAGTTGCTGTTCTCAAACAGATTTTTTTTTGATCACCTGAGCATGACATGAAAGCTGTAAAGTTTTATCATATTAACTCTGAAGAGCAAAGGAGTAAAACATTGTCATGTTGTTACACATGCTCTTATTGAAAGTTTCCTCTTCTGATTCCCAGATAGATTCATTTATCTTAACAGGGTATCCTTTCTGTATGAAGAAAGAAGCTCTGAGAGGTACCCAGGGCATGAACCCTGGACCAGTCTCCTTTCCTCCATTTACCAGTCCTATTGTCTCAGGCAAGTTACTAAAGATCTCTGTAACTCAGTGCACTTACCTATGAAATGGAGTTGACTATAAGAATTAAGTGAAATAATATATATAACATTCATCCTAAAGGAATATATCTAACAGTCCATATATAAAGTAATATACGTAACAGTCCATCCTAAAGGAGATCAGTCCTGGGTGTTCATTGGAGGGACTGATGTTGAAGCTGAAACTCCAATACTTTGGCCACCTGATGCGAAGAGCTGACTCATTTGAAAAGACCATGATGCTGGGAAAGATTGAGGGCAGGAGGAGAAGGGGATGACAGAGGATGAGATGGTTGGATGGCATCACCAACTCGATGGACATGGGTTTGGGTGGACTCCGGGAGTTGGTGATGGACAGGGAGGCCTGGCGTGCTCCGGTTCATGGGGTCACAAAGAATTGAACACAACTGAGCGACTGAACTGAACTGAACTGAATATATGTAACATACTTAGAAACCAACTGACACTTAACAAGTGTCTAATAAACACTACTTATATTAATGAAAATTGTGTTTCTTAAATCTTAAGGTGCGTGGGAATCACCTGCCCACCTCCACCACTCCCGTTTCTGATTTAATAGATCTTGAATGGAGTTCCGGACTTGGCACTTCTAACACGTTCTCTCGTGATACTGATACTGCTGTTCTGATGGCTACACTTTGAGAACTACTGGGTTAGGATGTAACTTTCAGAAAAAAAAATACAGAAACCCATTAGCAAAGTGGCTTAAAAAAAATAGAAGTTAATTTCTAGGGGTTGGGTGTCCAGGACTGGTATCGCGCTCCTTAAAGCCAGACCTTTTCTACCTTGTGACCTCGTCATCCAAAGACTGTCAGAGATGGCTCACCACAATGGTTGAATTCCAGCCATGAGGGAGAAATGGGAGGAAAAGAAAGAGGATAACATCTATCTTGAGGGAGACAACCACGAGCTTGTACACATTTAACTGCACCAGAACTTAAATCAAATGGACACATCTAGCTCCAAGGGAAGTGGAAGAAATTAGAATTTATTATATAACCACCAACTTGGCTAAAAACCCCCAGAGTTCAGAGAAATAAGGGTGAACAAATACTGACTGGCACCTAGGATCTCAGTCACAGCCACAGACTGCTTTCTACCATTAAACAAGGATTAAATAATTTTCTATGTGTAGGAGAGTATAAATATCCAACTTCATTACCACCACCACCCCATATAAGCATAATTTATTTCACTTTTTATCTTTTCTCCATTCAAAGGAGTCATTTGATTCACTCTTGGGGGGAAAAGATTATCTTTCTCTGGGAAAAATTAAAATGTTCCTCTTCTTTTTTTAATAATTTGGATCAAGTTTCTTCCAGGTGAGCCTTCCATAGATACTATGAGGAATTACAGAAAATAGAACTTCTGGTAGGGAAGATCAAAGGGAATTTGGAGCAAGAGGCCAGGGAGGCTTGCTAGCTAGAATGGCAGGAAGAGATTGGAACTCTGACATGGAAGTAGGAAAAGTATTTCAAGAGGATTCTTCCATGCAGAAGATATTACATGATACAGAGGAGAGAGCGGATGTGAAGGGCATCATTAGGGTTTGCCGTGGTGATTTAGTCACTAAGTTATGTCTGACTCTTTCGACCCCATGGACTGTAGCCCACCAGCCTCCTCTGTCCGTGGGATTCCCCAGGCAAGAACACTGGAGTGGGTTGCCATTTCCTTCTCCAGGGGATCTTCCCGACCCAGGGATCAAACCCAGGTCTCCTCCTGCATTGCAGGCAGATTCTTTACTGACTGAGCCACTAAGAAAGCCTACAAGTGTGCAGGGACTGTGTTAAATCATAGCCCTCACCAGTCCACCTCCTAGTCTTCATCCAAGAACTTCATCATCTCCATGGACCCTGGGTAGTTGATGGTACATAGGCCTTACTATCTGATTACCCATTTGTGCTAGTTTCTGGACTCACTTTTAATCTTTCCTCTGCTACCACTGCATACTCCAAGTGAAGGCCTTGCCACAGTGCTCCTTTAAAAATTATGCTGCAAGCCTGAAGGGGATTCCTAGATGCTTGAGCAATGGTGGAGAACAGTCACCATTCTGCACTCAGGAACTGAAGTGTACTAACTTGAATCCTTGAGATAGAATAGTGGACACCCATATTACATGTCAAAAGCAAAGCAAACAAACAAACATAAAAGAAAAGATTAACCAATTTTTGTATATAGCAATGGACTAGACTGCATGGACTGTGTTAGTTGCTCAGTCATGTCCGACTCTTGGCGACCCCATGGACTATAGCCCGCCAGGCTTCTCTGTCCATGGAATTCTCCAGGCAAGAATACTGGAGTGGATTGTCATTCCCTTCTCCAGAGGAATTTCCCAACCCAGGGATCAAGCCCTGGTCTCCTGCCTCGCAGGCAGTTTTCTAACATTTGAGCTACAGGGAAGTCTTATATAATAGTGAATAACTTCAAAATAATAATAAAGTTCAGAGATTTCAGCAATCCTTTCCAAATCTAAGATTTGATGATTCTATGATATATTGAGTTAGTTTATGACAATGTCACAAATAAATAGGAAAAATTACCTATATCACCTAATAAATATTTATCACACTATTCCCAAGGCGTCCATCTAATCAAAAGTTTTTGCTTACAAAGATTCATTAGAACAAGAAAAAAATGTTCTATGAATTCTCAAAAGGCAATTTCTATGGTCAGGTAATTCTATTACAATCAGACACACCTAAGTGTTAAGATACAGAAAAGAAAGGACTGGAGAGGAGAGAGGTTATGATGATCTGGGTATCTCACAATGTTTTGGATTCTGAATAGCAATCCAGTGTACACAGCAAACAGTGTACTCAGCAGAGTACACTCCATATGTAGAAGGTGAGGGAACAAAGACTAAGGAAGGAAGCTCTTGATATCTCCATCATTCAAGCCCACCTAATTCTAGGTTTCATGCATTTTGCACAATACCAAACAGCCTATATAGAAAGGTATACCAAAAATATCAGAGGAACCTTGTTTTGGAAATGTTCTTTAGGGCTCAAGTCATAAAATATATCTGGTTCTAAGAAATTTGTGATAGAGAACAAGGCTTATTTGTTCAACAAGCCCTCATCATTAAAGATTTTCTGCCCACTCATGGCTTAACATCCATTCCTAATGAATACATACTAATGAATATAGCATTCCTGATGAACATAGGCTAACGGTTAAGAAACAGATCCTAAAGCTAGGCTATCTATGTCTTAACTTCAGTTTTGCCGTAATGATCTGGTGCAAGCTGCTTAACCTCTTTGTTCCTCAGCCCCTTTGTCAATAATATTGGCAATGACAATAAAACCTACCTGATAAAGTTTTGTGAGGATTTACTGAGTTAGCAATAAGTGATATTATGGGAATCACTGGGAAAATTTGAATATGGACTGTGTATTAGAAAATATTAGCATATCTAGGTTAAATTTCTTGAGAATGAGAATGATATGGCAGCTATATAGGAGAATTCCTTGTTCTAATACTAAATGCTAAAGTATTTAAGGGTGAAGCATTATGATTCCATGATGTCTACAATCACTCTTTAATGGTTTGGCAAAGTATATATGTATGTATGTGTGTGTATATATATATATATATATCTCCTGGTGAAGGACAGGGAAGCCTGGCGTGCTGCAGTCCATGGGGTCACAAATAGTCGAACAAGACTGAGTGACTGAACAACAACAAAGATATATACACATATGAAGATAGGCACTCAGAAATAGAGATAAATGTGGCAAAATGTTAACCATTGGTGGATCTAGGTGCTCATGTACTAGTTACCCAACCTTTCTGAAGGCTTGGTTTTTTAATAATAAAAAGTTAGGAGATGATGGGTTGACGTATGTGTAAGAGTTTTCTACCTCATCCCACCCCTACCCTACCTAAAACCAAATCAAATAGATATGGGGTTGCCAGATATAACACAGGACATTCAATTAAACTCAAATTTCAAATAATAAATCATTCATTTAGTACAAATATGTCCCAAATAGTTCACAAAGGCCAAATATTACATGGCACATTCTCATACTAATGAATTACTCATTATTTATCTGAAATTCAAATTTAGGTATCGTACATTTGTATTCATAAAACCTGGCAAATCTAATAAAAGCTGTTTACCTTGATATACATGGCCAACCCTGCCCACAAACATGTCAAAAATCTTAGTCAAGTTCATTTATCCATGAGAAAATGTCTATAGTCTTTCTGAGTTTTAAACCATAGTAGAAATAAACTTTTGTCCTTTAGCTGAATTGTCCTCCCTCTGGTCTCACCTTTTTCCATCCTGAATCTCTCATTTTTCTTCATAATTATAACACATCTGAAGGGTTGCATTTTTATTTGTGATAAAATCCATAGATACAATATACATACAGGTCACATAAAAATACATGACAGTGATAATTAAACCTAATATACAGTGACAGTATATTTAATCACTTTAAATCACACTTTAATCACACACTAAAGATTAAAGAACTGCACATTTATTGTATACAGTGTCACTAATGTTAGTGAATCTAATCTCTTCTAAGAAGCAGCTCTTGCACAGAATATGTTTTAGCAGTTAGTGGAAACACATTAAAATTACTATTTATAGGACTACAACCTCAAAATACTCAATCACATACTATCTCATGCATTGGTTTACCACTTGATGAATGGCCCTGATTTACGACCTTTCAATAACATAGTAGGGAAAAGCAATAAGAAGCCCATGACTTGCAGAAGCAATTATAGAAAACCACTTGGGAACAGTAGCACCATTCCATATTATAAAATGCACATTTGTTATATTGCACCTTCCTGAGTTGAACTTTGAAAACGGTAGCCACACAAAATCCCAGAATGGGGGAACTCATCCCAGTCCGGGCCTTCACTGGTGGCTGTAGTAATCTTGACCATCATAGCTGTCATAGCCACGCCCTTTATAGTAGCTATACTCATCCTCATAGGCTCGATAACTGTCCCCACGAGGATCTCCGTTCTCACTTTCATAGATTTCATACCCATTGTCATACTCATTGGTGCCTGTTTGTTCATACTCCCCAGGGGTGGTGGTTTTCCCAAATGGTAGTGGGGTGGTCCCATAGACCTCCTGGGGTGGGGTTGTAGGTTTAAACCCACCATTTGGGGAAGTAGTGGTCTCTCCAGCCCCAGTGATTCCTTCTGTATTGGCTTCAGTGACACTTTCTTCTTCGCCGTCTTCCTCTCCATTATCCCCACCACTGCTGCCATGGCCATTGTCTACCTCTGTGCTGTTGCTGCTGGTGCCGTTTATGCCTTGCTCATTATCATCCACTTCTGCCTCATTTTCTTCCTCTTCTTCTTCCTCTTCCTCTTCCTCTTCCTCTTCATCACTCTCATCCTCTTTTGTAGCCTTCTTTCCTGTAGCCCCAGCCTATAAGGAAAAGGAATTCAAATCTAGGTGTGAAAAACATAAAATTTAAGGCCATTGTTTCATCCAACACAAGCTTTCTCTACTGACATCTTTGTACTACATGTAATTTTGAATTGAAACCAGTTTAACTTACAAAAGAACTGGTGGAGGTTTTAAATTCAGAATAAATACTTTTGTCATTGGATGCCAATGGAGAAAAAGCCACTTGATAAATAAGTCTTTTCTGTGGGAGATGCTTTCTACAACTTCGCTACCCGCTCTCTCTGCCTTGGAAACCTCTTCCCAGAAATGCAATGGTATCTCTCAGCACTTTTTATCCATTGTTAGGATGCTTGGACTTAGTCTTCTATGATAATGTTGAAAAGTCAGTGTAAGAACATGGGAAGAGATCTTGCCTGGGGAAAGATCTCTCCTTATTTATTTGTAAACAGGGATATTGTACCTGCTCTTACTTTTTCATCAAGTTAATGAAGAGAATATAAAATACTATATGTATAGTGTCAGGATAACCTCGAACTTCAGTAAAAAAAGGAAAGCAGATTGAACATTTTGGAGGAATTGTTACCTTCTTGGGAAGCCGGATGGCAGCTAGACCTGTGTCTCCAGTTCCGGGTGTAATCTCTCCATAGCCAAGTGTGGTAGTGGAAAGGGTGGTGTTCTCAGCCTCTGATTCTTCGTCTTCGTTTTCATCAGAATCTTCATTCCCTCCATTGTTTCCTTCTTCATTTGAAGTCTCCTGTTGAAAATGTCCAGAGCAAGAAAAAATTATTTTAGCTGAAAGATAACTCAAGGTTTGTTGGAGTCATGAACAATTATTGGGAAAATAACAATGGCTGATGGTTTCCCTCAGCCATCTGGTCACCCAGTGTTGACACCTCTGCTTCCTCTTATGCCAGTTGCAGTTCTCACTTCTTGGAATTCAAAGTATTTTCACCCTGTTTACCTCACTATGGTGTGTTTTAGATATTCTGTATTCTACTTAATCAATTCAAAAATATTTATATAATAATTTCAGCACATCTGACTATATGGTATCATACTATATATAGCTTAGGCTCTTGAAGTCTTATTAATAACTACTATGATTCAAAAGCAGAGACATTGCTTTGCCAACAAAGGTCCATCTAGTCAAGGCTATGGTTTTTCCAGTGGTCATGTATGGATGTGAGAGTTGGACTGTGAAGAAAGCTGAGCGCCGAAGAATTGATGCTTTTGAACAGTGGTGTTGGAGAAGATTCTTGAGAGTCCCTTGGACTGCAAGGAGATCCTACCAGTCCATTCTGAAGGAGATCAGTCCTGGGATTTCTTTGGAAGGAATGATGCTAAAGCTGAAACTCCAGTACTTTGGCCACCTCATGCGAAGAGTTGACTCATTGGAAAAGACTCTGATGCTGGGAGGGATTGGGAACAGGAAAGAAGGGGATGGCAGAGGATGAGATGGCTGGATGGCATCACCGACTCGATGGACGTGAGTTTGAGTAAACTCCGGGAGTTGGTGATGGACAGGGAGGCCTGGCGTGCTGCAATTCACAGGGTCGCAAAGAGTCGGACACGACTGAGCGACTGAACTGAACTGAACTGATGACATAATAGTACATTAATTATTGTATTTACTGACAAATAAGCTGAGAAATTTAGACTTATTTTCTTATTCCCTAGAGCAGCCTTGTAAGGCAAGATTATTACTTACACTCTTTAAAAAAGGAAAGTGAGCTTGGATAAATTAAATAATTAACTAAATTCTTATGGTGAATGATGAAACTGTATCTTTCTAACTAAAAGAAAAATTGAGCCCTTTTGTTGTACCATGATGATTTTTGATGAGGAGGAGGATTTATGTGAATTGCTGACACTAAATCTAGGATGTTTTTATTTTAAGGAATTTTTTTTATATGGAACCCCTTCTCTTCAAACAAGTTAATTGCATGTCTTATGTACTACAAAAAAAAAGAAGTGAATATATTTCATTTACTTTCAAGAGTATTTAAAGAAAAAGAAATACATTAAATTCAAACTCCATCTGCTAACTCCAATAAATTCTTACTGATATATTATGTTATTGTAGGAAGATGTTTTCTAAAAATTACTACTTCTCTATGAATATTTTTATCATCTTCAGTATTTTACTGTTTTGTCTTTACTCCATGTTGTTAGGCAATAAACTGTAGACTGAGTTAATCTCCCAAAGTAATTCAGAGCTAGTATTGAAAGTCAGGAATTCATACACAGAGAATTTATTTAGTTTAAATGAGTACTAGAAAAGTGAATTTATTTCAATGCATTTTTAAAGAGATTATATGTTAGGATAACTTTAACTAGGCATCTTATATTTTAAGACTTCAAAACAAACAAACAAAAGCCACATTTAGCTTTTCTTATTACTAAAAAAAAACTATGTCTGTTTCATAGATACGTAAATTTTACTGTTTCAGTGAATGCTTGGGACTACTAGAGTCCACCTTAAAACAGTCTCCAAGCTAACTTTGTCAAATATTCCACAAACATCATACTGTTTATTTACTTTTTCATGTTTATATGCTTTAGTCCAACAGACTAAACCTTTTAGGGGAGAAAGAGGAAAGCTTTTTTGGGTAGGAAAATATACAGATTGGGTCCTTCACGCTTGTTTCACAAGTGAAAATCTGAGGTCCAGTGGGACAAATGACTAGCATGAGGTCAAAGACATGGCAGCTCATTAGCAGCAGGGTCGTGACCACAGACCCAGACTCCCAATTCATAGGATTCTCTATTTTCTCCTACGACACCCTTTCTTTTTCTGGTACTTTATTTAAGGTTGTCCTGCTGCAATGACTTAAAAAGGAAAGTAGGTCAAACTTTTGATGGATGTATGTGTGTTAGTCGCTCTGTCATGTTCAACTCCTTGCATCCCCATGGACTATAGCCTACCAGGCTCCTCTGTCTATGGAATTCTCCAGGCAAGAATATTGGAGTGGATAGTCATTCCCTTCTCCAGAGGATCTTCCTGACCCAGGGATCAAACCTGGGTCTCCTGCATTGCAGGTGAATTCTTTGCCATCGGAGCCACCAGGGAAGCCCTAGGCCTCAAATATCTTTTTGAATAGAAAAATTAGCAGTCATTTGTACTTGAGTGTATTATTAACCCACTAGAATGACTAAAATGACTGAAAGAAACATGTGTTGATGAGAATGTAGAGTTGATGGGATGCTCCTATAGGGATAGTGGGAGTTTATATTAGTATCTCGGCTGTGGGAAGCTATTATCGGTGACATCTCCTCAGGATGAATATATGCAGACCTTTCAACATACACATTTCATGTCTAGCTAAAGTGGCCTCCAGAAATGAATGCATATGTTCACCAGAAGGAGTACTAGAACATTCACAACAGTACTCTTTGGCCAAATCTGAAAACTCCTTAACTGCCCATCAACAGAAGGTTAGCACATTGTGATACACAGAAATGATGAAATATTGATATTGAGAATAAATGATTTACAACTACAGAATCATATGAGTCAGTCTCTGAAGTTGAGAGTGAAAGAGGCTACATGTAAAAGAGTATATGCTGCATGATTCCATACATATATGTGGGTATATGAATGAAACACAGAGCAAAAAACAATCTTTCTGGTAGGAGTCATCCTAGCATTTGCCCTTGGTGGGGATTGGTTAATGAATGGAATGGAATACAATGCATGTGCTGCTTTTTCTATAGGTTATGGGTAATACTTAAAGTGTTCGATTTCTGAAATTTCAATCATGGACAAACTTATGATAATTGTGTTATGTATATTGAAAGTGAAAGTCGCTCAGTCGTGTCTGACTCTGTGACCCCATGGACTGTATAGTCCATGGAATTCTCCAGGCCAGAATACTGGAGTGGGTAGCCTTTCCCTTCTCCAGGGGATCTTCTCAACCCAGGGATCGAACTCAAGTCTCCCACATTGCAGTCCAATTCTTTACCAGCTGAGCCACAACGGAAGCCAATGTGTCAATAAAACTTTAAAAGATGAGACTGGATAATTTAGGAGAGGGGGAAAAAATGTATGATCATGAAGTAGAAAATATGCCTAAGCACCTGATCCTGGGAATACAATTCCTGGGGACACTGTATTTAACCTAAATTGCCAATGAAATTTTAGAGAAGAGATGGGGAAAAAAGAAGTTCTAAATTCTCTTCAGGATGGAAGACTACAAGTTTTATTCACACAGTTTTCCATTATCACTTTGAATGAATGGTATTTGGAGCATTTATTCCTCTGAAGTTCTAAAACCAAACCACCAAATATTGACTTGGCACTAAGTATGTACAAGAAACTGAGCTGGGCAGTGTGAAGAGATGCAAAAGAGATTACAACACTGTTAATCCTCAAAGCAGGGGTTGTAACCTGTGGTCTCAAGTGTCCTGGGTCATGGGGAGTTTGCAGATAAGTTCTGAGAGGACTAGAAATGTTCACAGACTGTTGGGAAAATATTGAGTAGGTGAGATTTCATCAGAGTCCTGAAGGACTCTTAATCTTCCTCTATCCCCAACCACCATTACAACAAATGAAGAACCATTGCCAAAAGGTATGCAATCCAATTGGGAAATCTAGCTGGTAAGGCAATTTTACAGTCACTGTACAGTAAACAGCTGTAGTTAAATGGATTACCCTAGCTTAGTTCTTGTGTAAGATTAGTATGTGGAACTCCAGGCAGTAGGTGGCATTTTTCCTGGTACTGGCTTGACATTCTTGTAAGGTCTTCCTTTAAAAGCTGCTGGGTTAAATTATGGTACTGAAAATGTTATTTTATGGTTCAAAAAATTAAACTAATTATTTGTCACTTTTAAAGTTCCCACACCACTTTGTTTTCAGGATAGCAAACATTTATCCATGATCCATTTTGGACTGTCATTGTCCCTTCATAAATAGCACCTAAGAATACCTGAATTTAGAAGGTTCTCAAACCAGTGGATAGCTATAATTGACTATCCGGGAAAATGTACCTAAATAGTAGTTTGCATGGGCAAGGATATCAGCTGTAAGCATGTTAGTACAATTTCCAGGTTATGTAGATGAATTTTAGCCATGAACTACACTAATTTGTAGTACTGTATAGGAAGATATTTCTACATCTTGGCATTTCTGCAAGGACATGAATTTTATTATTAGACAAAAAGACATATGAAATTCCAACTAAAAAGAACAACCCTACTGTGTGAGTCAAGAAGGGCAGATGAGGCACTTCCCTGGTCCAGTGGTTAAGAATCTGCCTGCCAATCCAGGGAACATGGGTTCAAACCCTGGTCTGGGAGGATTCCGCATGCCACAGGGCAACTAAGCCCATGGCCTCAACTACTGGCCCTGCTCGCTGCAACAAGAGAAGCCACCACAATGAGAAACCCGAGCACTGCAACTGGGGTAGCCCCACTCACAACTAGAGAAAGCCTGCCCACGGCAACAAAGATCCAGCACAACCATAAATAAATAAACATTAAAAAAAAAAGAAAGGCAGATGAATCACAGTAACACTGTAGAGAATCTAAGACTAACTTTCTTATACTACCCACTCATCAAATTGAATTTTTAAAGTTCATTCCTTATTAGTGCAATACATAAAACAAGTATTGCACTAACTTTAGGATTATTATGTATTTATCTTTTACCACCACACTCTGTCCATCTATAAATGTAAATAATGCTTTCTTCCTTTTTTTCGGAATCAACATTTCTTCCAGTTAAAATAGAGATACTTTTGTATTCATGTACGACTTACAGGTAACTTTAACCCCAAATTGTAATAGTGTTTTAAACAGGTCGTTTTAGTTAATTTTAATTTAAATAATATCCCCCTTCTCCAAAATAGAAGACTGGGGGCAGTTTGTAAGCTGGCAATGGCTATTTGCTGAGTCTAAGCTACAGGAAACTAGTTTCCTATTTATTTATTTTGTGCTGCCTGGTTTGTTATGGAAAAAAAAAAAGACTGAAGAAATTCCTTACCTCTTCTTCCTCCTCCTCTTCTGAGCTATCACCATTTCCATTTTCTTCAGATGAGTCACTACTGCTCTAAAAAATATGTATACATGAATTCATACACATATGAATATAGGTACATATATATTTATTTACCTAGAACAGTTCTCAGCTACTGTGAGAAAGATATGAGGAGACTAGACATATACGAAACGAGGTTAGAGAAAAAGGAGAATTTTACAGTGACCAGGATATGCTTTGAAATACTCCATTTTTAACTTCGAAAGTATTGACAATATATTGAAACATTTTGTATGTAAAAACTAGAGCAATGAATGGCAGAATGACAGCTCTGAGAGAATGAGAGGATTATCTGGTCCAATTTTTTTTTTTTACAGAGAAGGAATCTGAAGCTCACAATGGCTGTATTCTCCAACCCGTTCAAGGCAAATCTTAAGCTATAACATAGATATCATTGTTTCATTTTCTTTATAAAATATGAATGAAATGATAATTAGACTTATTATAAAATATAAGTTGTTGTGTGCTAAGTCGCTTCAGTCGTGTCCGACTCTGTGCGACCTTATGGACTGCAGCCCGCCAGGTTCCTCTGTCCATGGGATTCCCCAGGCAAGAATACTGGAGCGGGTAGCCACACCCTCCTTTAGGAGCTCTTCCCAGCCTAGGTATCTAACCTGTGTCTCCTTTTCTCCTGCACTGCAGGCGGGTTCTTTATCAGCAGCACCACCTGGATGATTTTCTTAAATGATGAGCTCTCCTGGTGAATTTAAATTAGACTTTGATTTGAAATTAAATTTTCATATAATTTTAGTACCTTTTAATCTAATTAAAGCCATTCCTAAATTGAAGTGTGTATGTGTCTATAAAACTTTATGAGAGAAAAATTCATACGAGAGATATGTTATATAAGAAGAGAAATTAATTTACCTATTTAGGAAATTTATGAGTACCATTTCTCTAGAAAGCTCAATATTGAATGAGAATAAATGAAACCAAGGAGTCTATATAAAAATAAAAGTTAATGAGCTTTGCTATGTTTTTTAAAATATTTATGTATTTATGTATTTATTTATACATAAATATTTATGTATATTTACAGTTCTTAGTTGTGGCATATAGGGCCTAGTTCCCTGACCAGGGATTGAACACAGGCCTCCTGCATTGGGAGTTCAGAGTCTTAGCCACTGGGCCACCAGAGAAGTCCCAACTTTGCTATTTTTTAAAAGGAAATGGTAATCCCAATTGAATTTTCCTTCTTTTTCCGCAACCACTATTTCTCCTTGGTATAAGCAAAAACCCAACATAAGATTCTATCATTTTCTGCCCTGCAAATTTATCTTTGATTCTGGTGACTTGTGAAGTACAGTGGGTCTTAGAAAACATAGCTATAGAAGAACCTTAGGGTGAGAGATCAGTTGAGGGAATATTTATGTCCCAGTACTGCTCAGGTCTCTGCCTGTTGGGCTCATTCGTCAGGTGGCCACATCATACACCCAAGGAAAGGAATGCTTCTCCCCTTGAGCCAGCTTGGGTGGAAAAGAGAACTGACTGACTCTTCCACTGCCATGACCTTAATGGCTGTGCCTGCCCTAGCCCAGAGGTCAAAAAAGCATAACGTTCTATTGAAACGATTTCTATTTGTTAGTTAAATTATATATAGAGAGAACAGCTTATTTGTGTAGCATATTTTGTCTCAGCAGGAGTGGTTTTTTTAATGTAATTAAGATTTATTCAATTTTCATACAACAGCAGGATAAAAATTCTATCCAAGTTCCCATAGACTATAAACCAGGAAACTCTTTAACTTATCCAGGGACATAAAACAAGGTACAAAAATTTCATGGTCTAAAGGTGTTGAAATCATACTCAGTGGGAGTGTTTTAATCATTTTACAAGCTTCCTCACCCCTAGTTTTCATTCTACTTCAACCACATCACTCTTCAATTAGTATCTACATAAGGACAATTTTAAAACTTGCTTGGAATGCCTTGAAGCCTCAGCAGTTTTTTATTTTCCTTTCTTTCAGTTAGACCTTATTACCAAGTTGTTACTAAGTCCTACAGATCCTTCTGGAAGTCTTTCATATACTCCTTCCAACCTCTATCCTTACTGCTGCTGCTAAGTCACTTCAGTCATGTCCGACTCTGTGTGACCCCACAGACGGCAGCCCACCAGACTCCCCCGTCCCTGGGATTCTCCAGGTAAGAACACTGGAGTGGGTTGCCATTTCCTTCTCCAATGCATGAAAGTGAAAAGTGAAAGTGAAGATGCTCAGTCGTATCCGACCCTCAGCAACCCCATGGACTGCAGCCTTCCAGGCTCCTCCATCCATGGGATTTTCCAGGCAAGAGTACTAGATTTATTCAATTCCAGAAGACACATTCCAGGTGTTGTACTGATAATCAGAATCATAGCAAGAGAAGAAGTTGGAAATATGGGCAGTTTTTCCACGTCAAGTACTGTGATAACTGAGATGAGTCTGATAAAAGAAATATAAGATAAAGTCCTTGCTGTCTAAGAGTTCACACACTGATCAAATATTTTATCATAAAAAAAAAGTTTCCTCAATTAAAAATGCTTAGGGTATTAACCTTATTTATACTTCCATTTCTATAGACAAGCAGATAAACTGCAAAAGGTTGACAGCCTGGCAATCAATATATTTCATGCATATTGGTATTTTGGAAATGATTATATATAAACAAAGATTCCATCTGAATATAACATGAATGTCAAAGCCAACGAAGCTTAATGATTTGGGGGGTGATAATCTGGGTACTAAATACTTAATAGACTTAAGAAAATGAATAATTAAGAGCTATGGAAGCATATAAATAGACATGCAAGGAGAAACATCTTGGAAATCAAACTTTGTAAAGTGGAACAGTAGATCATCAATACTAGCTCAGACTGTTAGATTGCAAGATATATTTTATTGGATTCTATTTTACTTATTTAGTAAATTTAGTTTTTCTTTTTAAAAAAATTTTGTTGGAGTATAGTTGATTTACAATGTTGTGTTATGAATTCTATTTTAAATCAACTCTCTTATTTACAAATTCTACATTGCTTGAGATAGACCTATCTGCATACAGTCTGTAGCAATTTTGAATATTAAAGATTGCTTAAAAAATCTATGAAGTTTGGGTCTATTAATAAGGAAAAAGGTAATCTTTCCTAATATCTTTTAAGTGTGGACATTAGAATTGGACCACATGTATATATCTGTAAAATTTTCTAGATAGGAATATCTCTATATGATATTTTAGAAAAGTTGAGGAAGTGGTCCAAAATTTGAATGTATTATCATTTAGTTTAAGAAAGACAACGAAATTTCAAATGAGCACTGTTATATTTATGTTCAAACCAAAGAATGGAAGGCAATTCTGAAAACCCACAATGCTTGTATCAACCATGCTCATATTTCTGCGGCTACACACATTCCCCATAATTATTATGGTGCTAGAAATACTTTAAAATGATCATTTCCTATCATTGTATGAGTTAGAAATGGGTTAGCTCAACATATGGCAGGATGTTATGCCAAGCCACTGTGCTGAGGCATAGTTTTCGGCGTCCTGACTGCTTTTAGTGTCTCAGAAGTCCTGGGTCAGATGGTGCATAATTGGTGCCCTGAACCCAAACTGTATAGTAATAAAAATAGCACAATGCTGGTTTGTTGTCTATTTAAAATCAGCACCACACCACACCCTCTAGTTTTCAGAACCCTCTTCACAGGTAGTAACCCAGTATAAACAGAAACTCTTATTTTTAGTGGTTAGTTATTTTTTGTTTACAAATTTTAAGAACGTTTTGTTTTTCTCACAAGTTTTTTAGTTCGCTTCATGAATTTCTCTCTTTCCTTTGCATTCTTGAGCCATTCTTATTCTAGTGAATTACACAGGTCAAAGGTTAAGAAAATCTTCAGCAAACCACAGATTATCAGGAATTTTGTAATGGTCTTTGTTTTTTATGAATTCATTTCCCCCTAAATTAAAGGACTCTAAGTTATTGGATATAAAACAGCTATATGACAGTATTGAATCTACTATAAAATGGCAGTTCGTGGCTGCATCACTGACTTAAATGTCAACAGCTGATAAAATTGTCCACTTTGTCAGTGAATTAGTCAAAACACCTGAACTCGATCTTCCATGGCGTGTGCTTTCATTATATCATTCTAGACTGGGCCCAAATGAGTTTATTCTGTGTGCGTGTATAGCTCTGCTTTAGAAGAAACCTTGGGAAGAAACTTTAATATATTAAAAACAGACTGCTTTAGTAAGTGGTCTTTCTGGCTGAATTTCAGTGAGAGTTGAATTTTCAGTGTTTTGTAGTTAAATTCAATCCCTTTTCAATTATAAGGAGTGAAAAAAAATTAACTTCTATACTTACTTGAACTGCAAATTGTTTTAGAGCAGGATAAAAGTAGCCATGCTTATAAACATAGTATCGGGGCCTGTACTTAAATACCTGCATGAACACAATAAATGATATATTCATATTTCATGTACAATAAATCGAGAGTAAGTGTAGTCAAACCAAGGAATTATGCTAAAATTAATTACCCCATTTTCTTCAGAATCGTCTAATTTGGCACTTCGATGCAAATTTTTCATCTGTTTAAAAGAGCAATCAATTACTATATATTCTCTCTTTAATATCAAAAGACAAAAAATGGAAATAACTATAGGTTTTTAGTAAAGAACTTACTGAAAGAGCACAGGCCATTCCCAAAATGCTGAGCAAAATTAAAACCGTCTTCATTTCGGTGATTGCTTCTGGAATTAATGAAGTGGTAAAGTTAATGAGTAAAACTAAGAATGTACCTTTTCTTCACATACTTCACATACTAGGAGATGTATTTAATTTGTTTTCATTTTTTGTCCAATTAAAGTTTTGACTAACTAGGACCAAATTTCTGCTTTTGTTTTAAAATTTTCCTTCTATGTATGTGGTAGAAGATAGACTTTATCCATCTATTTGAATAATCATGAATTCCATATTTAGTTTTAACCTATCTGATCTGATTTGTAAATGAATATCCATTTCATCACTGCCAGAGTTTGAATGCTTAGTGTGTTTCACATTGGGGTAAGGAGGCCTTATAATACCATTGACATGGAACACCAACTGGTGTGGTTATGTGACCTGTTTGTTTTGTTTATAATTAAAAACTAAGGAAAAATTTGAATACATTTGAATGATTACTTTTATGCCAGTTATCCTACAGGCTCTTTCCAGCATCTAGATAGCTTTTAAACTAAAAGTTTGTTTGTACTATGAAGACTAAGAGCATTTTTCCATGGGTATCTTAGAATACTTGAATTTTTATGTGTGTGAAAAATCCATGATATGTGAAATATTATTCTCACAACGTGTAGCACCCTAACATCCATATTTAAGGAAGAATCTATGAGAAAAGTTATCCGAGTTCATCTTGGGTATCAGAGGCAAATTTCCTCAAATTACATTGTTCTCCAGTTCCATTTAAGCTTATAATCACTGGTGTGGGAGATTGTTATGGAATGGACATGGGCCTTTCCAGGGTCAGGGTAATAGTCAAGTCAGTTCTATGGAGGAATAGAAGATGCAACTCTCTTGCATAGAAGATCCTACTCAGAATAGGAGTAGTTTGTAAGCAGTCATGGGGTTTCAGCCTTGCAAAGATCTCAGTTCCACATAGATTTCTCACAGGTAAAGGAGAGCAATGGTGAAATCCTATCCTAATTTTATTTTGTTTGATAAAAATCCTAATTTAATAAAAGTTGAACAAACTTTGCTGAAAGCCACCAACACACTTAACTGAGAGAGTTGTCCTCCAGAGTGACAGCTCTGCATTGTTTAAGAGCAGTATGTAATGGTGATCAGAATTTCCCCATAAATACACTGGGAGAAGTAATATTTAAAATGTATGAAATCCATGTCATATACTATATCTGCATTTTATCATCACTGGTCATGATTTATCACATCCTTATTGAGTATCTGAAGCTAAAATAAACATTACACAGGGGGAAGGGTTAGAGGCCTGGAAAAGCTGTCTTGGGTCCTCTGTCTCTTGTCTTTGTGGTGGAGTGGATCTTTGATTTTGTTGCTTGTTAACTTGCTCACAGTCCTGTCTACTTTAGTTCTTGATGGCCACATGGGAATAAAGAGACTTTCCCCTGAAGGGGACTTGTCTGTTTAAGAAGCTTTCATTGCTATTGAGGTTCTCTGAATAATACTTTGAATTTGGGCGTTCTTGATGGAGCCCACCAACAAACAGGAAGATTACTGCTCTGTAGCTGTATGAAAAGAGTTGGAATAATTACAATATCTTAAAGAGCTAAAAATGTAAATACATAGAACTGTAGAAAGAGTTGGGAGTATAAAATTTCTCATAACAAACCTTAAAAACAACTAGATGAAAATATAACAGGAATAATATAAAAAGAACCAAGTGACTCACCTAGGCAGCAGTCGGCTGCCTACATAAATCTCATTTTATTTACTTTGTGATTCAGCAAGAGCAAAAGACCTCTGTAGTGCCCACTACTAACCCGGACAACAATTCCAAAAATTTTAAAGGACTGTTTTGATAATCTAATTGCAAGTTTTTATTGGGAAGAGTATGATAAACTAACAGCATCATTTATTTCCCTAGTACTAGGCATTTTTTCATTCGGATTTGAGAGCTATAATATGTTAACACTTTGAAACCAAATACATATTTTGGAAAATATTGTTTATAACTGAAGTACAGACTAGGGAACTGATGGAGAAATCAACATACATCGAGGCACATTTATAAATGCAAAATGGTATTCCAGTTAGGTTACCTTGAATGCATTAGAATGAGTAAAAACAGTTATCTGTAAGGTACAGAGATAGAAAGTAGACAGCATAATTTTCTAGTTAATGTATATAATAATAAGAGCTTATTTACAAGCACAGGTTAATAAACTTAGCCTTTTCAAAAGAATCTAAAACATGAGGTACTAGTTTAATGGTAAACAAGTGTTAGATTACATAGCAATTCTCTACAATGTGTTAATATCTATATTTAAACAGAATGTTCAAAACCAAGCCCAGAGATGTGAAATGCAGAGTGCCTGATTTATAAGATAATGAAGTTGTTATATTAAACCTTACCTTTTGCAGTGCTGGAGTGAGAAGGCAGGCTCCCAGGAGTGAGTGACACAGATTGAATACTCTCTCTGCTCTCTCACTCACTCATTCACTTGCTCTTGTGGGCTATAAACTCTTTTTTGCCTTCCCACAGCCAATCACTGTCATGGCCAAAGTGATGTCAGAATGTGGATTCTCACCAGAAAACTCCCGAACTTCCACACTTTCTCAACACACAAGCTCAGTTGAATAAACAAGAACTGTGGGTCTAGTGCCAAGAGGTTTGCATTGTGGAATTTAATTGAAGGTTAAGATGAAGATGAATAGTTTGAGTTCTGAATATATATAAAAATATACTGGATTTGAATTAAAATAAATAGCAAGAGATTTAGCTATTTAAAATTTTCATAATTATACAAATTTTCACTATGTTGAAAGGAAGGAAAACTTACTGTAATCAGATACAATCCTACATTATTAGTTTCGTAAAAAAAGAAAAAGAAACTAAATAATAAAAGACAGGAGCTAATAAGCAATTAATACTTTAAAATCAATTATTTTATATTATTCAAATAGTGACTCATAAATTTGGTATAATTAATTTCCTGAGATATATTGCTGAGTATAAAATTTATACTAAGTTTTTGAGAATCCTGCTACTGAGAAGCAGGTTGCACTTTTTGCTTTGTAAAATAAACTACTTTAGACTGTCTACTTAAATGGTCCTTTTCCATTGTACAAGAAATGTCACCTCAGTGTATTTTCTTGGGCTTTTGTATACCTCTTTTCGGTTCATTTTCACATTTAATTTTTTCCCCATGGTTATAGAAAACAATGATTAGAGCTGGCAAGGGTGAGCTGTTGTTATAGAAATGATTCATAGAAACCAGACACACAAGAAACTGATTGATAAACTAAAGTACTGAATTTTTTAATTTGCAAAGAGAAACTTAGCTTAATAGCTTGCATATTCTGCTTGTCCAGTCATCAAACCTTCCTCTAACTGTGAAGTCTACCTGAGAAACCAAAAATCAATAAATACTAGTTTTAAGCGTATGTGCCAGTCACCCTGTTAGATGCTTTGGATAAATTGTCTTTGGTTTCAGAAAAGTTGTTTAAAAGATATAGACTCATAGTAAAGACAATTGGATAAGCTCTAAAAATTCAACTCAACCCCATCTTAGTTCAACTTGCCAAACTTTAAATTACTAAACTGTCCACTGACCCAGGACAATGCAAAGCAAATGTTCCAGGATGGAGAGCCAAAACCAAGACAGATCCTGTCTTCGTCTTTAAAAATTTTAGAATCTGCCTCCATTGCAGGAGACACAGGTTCAATCCCTGGGTCAGGAAGATCCCCTGGAGGAGGAAATGGCAACCCACTCCAGTATTCTTGCTTGGAAAATCCCATGGACATAGGAGCCTGTCCATGGGGTCACAGAGTCGGACATGACTGAGCAACTGAGCATGCATGCACGTGTAGACGGATCTGGGGCAGAGCAGTCAAAATATAGACAAGGTTTAGAGGTGCTATGAATGTATGGTGTTTTAATTCTAAATGACAAATGAGCAATGGAGCCGGGCTGTGACATCAGAATAGGAATTTACTATCCATAGATAAGATGTTATCAAGAAGGAAGAGAAAAAACATTCTTGGGAATGAGTTTAAAGGATATGGAAGCATACGGAAAACATACCAACAGCATCTAGTATTCATTGAGTTCTCTCATGCTAGTTCTTCATTTGTGCAATTTTACTTATCCTTCCCACACAGAAAACAATTCTACGAGATTATTCCCATCTACAGGTGAGGCAAATGAGGCCCAGGGATGGTAAGTATGCCCTGGGTTAGATGGCTAATAAATGGGGGAATCTAAGGACTAAAGTCAAGTCCAGTTCTAGAGTCTACTTTTAATCGCTATGTATCCTTGCTGGCACATTGAAAAAACTTCAGTGATTCAATAGATTGGAATATAGTGAGTGGATGTAGGGACAGATGAGGTTGGTCAGATAGGCAGAGGCCAGATGAGGGAGAGGGCTTAGGCTGCACTAAGGGGTACAGACTCCACTGTGGAAATGAGAGAATCCCAAAGGATTAAAGCAGAAAAACAATATATTTAGAATTGAAGTTTGGAAAAAATCTTTTGTTGATAAGGAAGAGGTGGATTGAGGAAAGTGAGATTGTTGTGGAGGGGGGGATTTTCAAGAAGATATTTTAGTGGTCCAGAAAAGCAACAGTAAAAGTCTAAACTAAAGCAGTAGCAGTGGGGAATGGAAAGAATGGAGCAAAGAAAAGTGATGTTAAATAGATAAAAGTAATAGGACTCAGTAGAAGTAGGAGAAGTGGAGAAGACTGGGATGATTTCTGGATTTAGGGCTTGGGTAACTGAGAATTGGTGCAGCCACATCTCATGCAATTCCTAGCAGAGTTAATTGGTACAAAATAATCACTCAGTAAGTTGTTAGAGAACTGAGAATCAAAAGACTGAAAGTTTGTTCTACCAACATGTGAACCACTTAACCTCAAGAAGACTTCAATTTAAGTCATCTTTCAAAAATAAGGGAATTTTCACACCAAAAAAGAGCTAACCATCAGTCAGTTGGACCATCATTCCTCCGTCACCTGTGGAGCATTCTTCCCAATCAGTAGGACTTGAACCTGATGAAATCTCTATACCTGGAGAAATTATAGGAAACAGATGACTATTTAAAATGACATCATTGGGAGGCATTCAGCAAAGTTCAGAAAGTGGGAAAGTTTATCAAACATATTACCTGGCTTCTGTCTTATTAGCAGGAGAAAATGAAAAAAAGAGAGAGAAGGGAAAATATAGATTAAAAAGATTTCAGAGACATTTCTAGAGAAATTATGAAACAGAAATGTTGACAGCTAATTGCATATTTTGTGGTATTAAGAAATTATTGTTAAGTTTTATGTATAATGATATTATGTTTTTAGAAGAATTCTCATCTTTTAGAGATTCAATCTTAAAATATTCATGGATGAAACAGATATCATGGGGTGGGGAAAAAAGATGAGACAAGGTTGGCCATAAATTTATAATCTTCAAATTGGTGATAAGTCAGTGGAGATTCATTATACTATGCTCTTCACTTTTGTATCTTTGTAGAGGTCTGTACTTAGTTATTTTTTTTAATGGAAATGATTGAACTAAGTGATCTTTAAGACTTTTCCTGTTTCTAATATTCTGTAATCTCTTATTTTCTATAAATTATTTAAGCTTGATATGTCCTTTCCAGGAACCCTCTAATCTAAATTGGCTGCATTTATTCATGCATGCTAGTTGGAACATTCTGAGGAGTGGTGCTAGAAAAAAAATCACAAATCCTTACTGCTTTTTTTTTTTTTTTTTAAATCACGTCTGATCCAACAAAACTTTTTGTTGAAATCTCACTATCATAATGGTCTTTATTTAAACAGATTGTTATGAACTGATTCTCTTAGATGCCACACGAATATGCATTCATCTCATTGATGCCACAGCTAAGTTGCACTGTCTGATGAGTCGTTTCTGGAAAAACCCCACATTCATTGTGATGTACTCTTCTTTCTTACCTGCCGTGTTTACTCAGGTATCAAATCTTATTAACGCTTCCTCCACAGTTTCTTTGAAATCCATCCTCCCTCTTTTCTTATCGCTTCTGCCTTTGTTCAAGTTCTCATTACTTCTCGCCAGGTTATAGTAGTAATATTAGAATAGAATATTACTGTGGCCTATTTCTCCATCCCCAGACTTCTGTGACCACAGGATTTAGAATCAAAGATTGAGCTGAAGTCCTGGTGTTGTCTCTTGCTAGTTTTTTACCTTGGGTTAAACTCTCTCAGTCTAAAAACTCTGCCCCCCAACTTTTCTTTCCAACATTGTTTATTACTTCTTGCCTGCTAGAATATAGAGTTCAAGATGCTCTGTATTGACTTATGAATAGCCAAGTCTAAGAAGTAGATGGCCACCTGATGCAAAGAGCTGACTCGTTGGAAAAGTCCTTAATGCTGGAAAAGATTGAGGGCAGGAGGAGAAGAGGGCAACAGAGGATGAGATGGTTGGATGGCATCACTGACTCAAGGGACATGAGTTTGAACAAGCTCCAGGAGATAATGAGGGACAGGGAAGCCTGGGGTGCTGCAGTTCATGGGGTCACAAAGAGTCGGATACAACATAGTGACTGAACAACAGCAACAACAAAGAAGAAGATAAATATTCTAAAATATAGATTCATGTGAAGTCTCTTTGCAGCTCTTAATTGAAATCTTAATAACCTAGAATTTTCTATTAGAAATGTCAAAGTTTTGTCTTCTCTATCAGAAAAATGCTAAAAATTCTGGGTGTGCCAACATTCTGGTTATTACTAAACCCTTCTACTGTTCCTTCCATATCTCCCTCATCCACTCTTTCTCTCTGAAACCAAAAGTAGTATGTAGTTTGGACATCAACCCTCCCATCTACAGTGTTATTCTACTGAGCTATCTCACCATCAGCCTGGTTGCTCTTTGATACTTCATCATTGGACCCTTTTCTACCCAATCTAAGGTGTCATACCCCTTTAACCTTTTTATTTCCAGTATGCATTTTTGCCCTCCAACCAAGCTTACCTGTTCAACTTTTGCCTAATTTTCCCATCAGTATTTCTCTGGACTTGTATGTAATCAATCAATCGCTATCACTTATTGAATTATAAGCTTGGGTGGTGGGAGCCACTAGAGATACATTTATTTCGACTAGCGTTTATAATCCAATCAAGTTCTCCCTCCCCTCTTCTCTCCCAGGCCTCTCCTGTTTATGTGAAAGTCAAGTAATGCTTTTCCTTACCACACTCAATTTCCCAGCAAAACTTTCACATATTCCATAGCCAGAAAAAAAAAACAAATACCAAACTGTACCTAGTATAAATTCCTATTTAAGAACCATCATATTCTCTTGTGTGGTACTGTTGGTGGTGATGTGTGTCCATGTCATCTGTTTTTTATTGTGAGATTCTAGAGGGCAAGGACTATATCTATTTAAATTGCTATTTACAGAGTCAGGAAAACCACATCTATAGTTATTTACATGAGACTGGACGTTCTCATATCTTGTGACATCAGGTGAACAATAATGAGATGTATCAATGAATTCCTTGTCCCTTCTAAAGAAGGCAAATATGTTAGCACACAATGCTATTAGCAGACAGTAAACTAAGTAAACCAAGAATACTTATATACTGTTCTCTGTGTTGTGGTTCCTGTCTCCAAGGGAAAGTTTCTGAAGTTGTCTCCTTCCAAATTTTGAATAAAAAAGATTTAGAAAAAGATAAATGAATGAAAGTTAAATCTGGTTGGATCTCTCTACAGCCTCCCCTGGGAGTTTATCTCTCTAGTTTACCATCTACTTCTCCCTATTGGCTCTCTTTCACCGAATTTAATGTTTGAGTTTCTTTCATAAAACAAAGAAACAAAACCCCCCTTCATCCATAATATTCCCACCTAGCTAGCTACTCATATATTTTTCTCTTCCTCTTCACAGTCAAGTTTCTTAAGAGATACCAGTATTTAATGATATAACTGCTTCACCTTCAGCTCATTTCTCAGCCCATAGCAGTGTGGCCTCTGTGCCCAGAATTCTGTAGAAACTTAGCACATAAATATTACCAACGACTTCATTCTGGTTAACCAATGAGTTCTTGCTGGTTAGTTGTAGTGAGCACTTTTCAGTCACTCTCCTAGGTAGCGTCTATAGCAGTTGATGCTGCTGACTATTTTCTCCTCTTTCAAAAGTTTTTTTATTTTATTTTATTTTATTTTTAAACTTTACAATATTGTATTGGTTTTGCCAAATATCGAAATGAATCCGCCACAGGTATACATGTGTTCCCCATCCTGAACCCTCTTCCCTCCTCCCTCCCCATACCATCCCTCTGGGTCGTCCCAGTGCACCAGCCCCAAGCATCCAGTATCGTGCATCGAACCTGGACTGGCGACTTGTTCCATGTATGATATTATACGTATTTCAATGCCATTCTCCCAAATCATCCCACCCTCTCCCTCTCCCACAGAGTCCAAAAGACTGTTCTATACATCAGTGTCTCTTTTGCTGTCTCGTATACAGGGTTATTGTTACCATCTTTCTAAATTCCATATATATGCGTTAGTATACTGTATTGGTGTTTTTCTTTCTGGCTTACTTCACTCTGTATAATAGGCTCTAGTTTCATCCACCTCATTAGAACTGATTCAAATGTATTCTTTTTAATGGCTGAGTAATACTCCATTGTGTATATGTACCACAGCTTTCTTATCCATTCATCTGTTGATGGACATCTAGGTTGCTTCCATTTCCTGGCTATTATAAACAGTGCTGCGATGAACATTGGGGTACACGTGTCTCTTTCAATTCTGGTTTCCTCAGTATGTATGCCCAGCAGTGGGATTGCTGGATCATAAGGCAGTTCTATTTCCAGTTTTTTAAGGAATCTCCACACTGTTCTCCATAGTGGCTGTACTAGTTTGCATTCCCACCAACAATGTAAGAGGGTTCCCTTTTCTCCACACCCTCTCCAGCATTTATTGCTTGTAGACTTTTGGATCACAGCCATTCTGACTGGCGTGAAATGGTACCTCATAGTGGTTTTGATTTGCATTTCTCTGATAATGAGTGATGTTGAGCACCTTTTCATATGTTTGTTAGCCATCTGTATGTCTTCTTTAGAGTTCTATCTCCCTCCCACATACATGGTACTGTATTCTCCCGTTTCCTCTTTCCTCCCCACCTGCTATTTGTCAACTACTCTCATGCACTCCTCTTTCTCTAGCTGTCTTTTAAATGTTATTTCCAGGTTTCTGTTCTTGTCCATCTCCTCTTCATATTCTCCAGAGTCTTTCTGGATGAGCTTTTTCATTCCCATAGTTTCACTTATCCATCTGCTGGGCTTTTTTTTTTTTTTAATTCAAATTTTCCTCTTGCCTTCAGGGTCATACATGTCAAACTTATAATGGAAATATCCCCTTGGAAGTTCCCAGATTATCTCAAATTCCCAGATGCCCTTCTGTTTTCCAGTTGCTCATACTAGAAATTTGATATCATCCTTGTCATGTATGGCCTTTACCCCTCCCACCCCACTGTGGTCCTGTTAATTCCACACCCCTTAAATCTTATCTCCATTCACCTTCACTACAACTGTTATCTTACTTGACCACTGTTGTCTCACATGGGCTACTACAAGAACCTCTTTATTTTTCAAACCGTGGCCAAAATAAACTTTCTAAAATGCATTTTCAGTAATATATTTTCAACATCTGCTTAAAATCCTCCATGACTCTAGGATCCTCAGGATAAAATTTAAACTTCTCAGAGTTGCATAGAAGACCCTTTGTGATTGATTTTTACAAATGACTCCAGTCCCGTTCCTTTAATTTCCTGTCTCACACTAAGCTCAAGCCATGCTAAAGTATTTCATTTCCTTCCTTATATATCATGTCTCTTTCTCTAGGCTCTGACACATGCTGTCTTTGTCTGTCTAACTCTGACTGGTCATTCAGGGCTCAGTTCTGAAGTCACATCCTTTAGGAAACCTGTCCTGGTTCCTAGCCTCACTTTGGCTAGGTTGGCATCTCTTCTTTGTTTCCAAAGCACTCCCTTCTTTATCAGGGCTGATTGCTTCTCTCTCATGACCTCTGAATAGGTTAGGCATTTTTTGAGAACAGGATCAAGGTCTTATTTACCATTATATCTCCTACCAGTCATCACAGTGCCTGATGTAGGACATTTATTTAATAAATATTCTTGAAATAATGGCTGACTAACTAAGAATGAAGACTGAAAGGCCATCTACCACAGTGTTTCTCAACCTATTTTTTCCATTATTGTCCAATAAGAAGAAAAAATTAATCTAATATAATATCTCCCTAAATGTGTGTGCTCAGTTGCTTCAGCAGAGACTCACCCAGGCGTCAAACCCGGGTCTCCTGCATCCCCTTCACTGCAGGCAGATTCTTTACCACTGAGCCACCAGGGAAGCCCATCTTCTTAAGGAGAGAAATTAAATACTAAGGAATAATAGAATTGAACTTTGAAAGGCTGTGAACCATTGTAATATCTAAGAGAATGGGGAAGGGAACCAATTATGATTTCCAGAGTGCTGTCATGTCTATATCTATATCAGCCATAGTAAGGAAAGAACACTCTTTTCTATATGTGAACAGACTGAAGGATTATTTTGATCTCACTTTTCAGTTAATAATTTTCTTGTACCTTCTTTGTGTTTTGAGCTGGAGGCAAATTTTTACTTACCAATGATAAGGTTTTGTGCTATTACTTGATTATTCCATTACTTCGTGAAAAACCTGAATGTTTACTTTGTGAAGTTAAAACACCTAGTATATTTATCAAATCAGCACATTCTTCAGCAAAAACACCAAAATACTAGAAATACCAAATATGAAAACACCAAAATACGAGAAATGTGTTCTCAGAAATCATCATTTCAGGGATTGCACAATTGACAAATATAGTCTTAGTTACTAGCTAGGGTTCTATTTTTGGTATTCCTTAGGTTTTCCATTGCCTTGGACCTTATGAAATGACCTGCAATAATGACAGTTTGTGATTCCACAAAAAACAAATCACTGCCAGTCTTTAGTTGTGGTCTTGTGTTGTAATTTCGTATGATATGGCTCATTCCGTTGCATCAGCCGTAAAAGTTACAACACAGCTGAGGCCAGCTGTTCACATGGTGGACACTTATTGGATTTAGTTTGGTAGGTTCTGCTTGAATGTGTCCAGTGTAGATTCCTCGTGATACCCATGGTCCAGTGCCTTCTAAGCAAGTTTCTCCATTTTGGAAGACTAATCTTTATGTGTAGGTCTCATTTTCTTCCAGCTGATTTTTTATCCTTGTATCTGGGGTTTCATCTAGATCCTCTGCCCTAACATTTTTTTAGTTTTAGGATTTTTTCTTTTTCTTTTGGTATTTTCGAGTTAATTCACTGTTTTTCTCTGCTCCCAAATAATTCTCTGTGTTGCTGTCATGGTGCTACACCTATAGAAAGAGCTTATTAGATATAGGGTGACAAACTGAATGACTGATTTTCTCGTACTCATTACTATGGACAAAGTCTTCCTACTATAACAGAATTTGGTATGTAAGTTCTTCCTACTCTTAATCCTATGCACTACCCTAAAGAATAAATTATCAGCTATTTTTAATTAATTAATTTATTTTATTCATTTATTATTACTATTATTCTGCTGCATCAAGTCTTAACTGCAGCATGTGGGCTCGTCATTGTAGCACATGGGCTTCTCTCTAGTTGTGGCGTATGGGCTTAGTTGACCAGTGGCACGTGGGATCTTAGTTCTCTGATCAGGGTTTGAACCGTTTCCTGCATTAAAAGACAGATTCTTAACCACTGGACCGCCAGGGAAGTCCCACAAAATATTAGTTATCTAGATTCAAAATTTTAATGCATAAGAACAACATTTCTTAAAGAGATTTTAAACTCAAGATGGATATCTGTATCTTGCATTCTCCAGGCACAGCCATGCTCAGAGGCAAAGGAAAAGGTGCTATGTCTCTCCTCAACTTTTAAAATCTAAAAAAATTAAACAACTCATAATAAAATCAGATGGAATAAAGTAATGACAAGTTGGGAGGGATTGGGGGCAGGAGGAGAAGGGGACAACAGAGGGTGAGATGGCTGGATGGCGTCACTGACTCGATGGACGTGAGTCTGGGTGAACTCCGGGAGTTGGTGATGGACAGGGAGGCCTGGCATGCTGCGATTCATGGGGTCGCAAAGAGTCGGACAGGATTGAGAGACTGAACTGAACTGAACTGAACTGAATGATAAGTTAACTAATAATAGGCCAAGTCAGAAATAAACTCAATCAGATTAAGCAAGAAATTCAACAACTCTGGAAAACATGATCTGTCATTGTCCTCACTGTCACCATCAAAACTGTTGAAATGCCTGTTTCACCTGATATCTGACAAAGTCTCTCTTCTGAAAGAATAACCTTTAGATGCAAAAATGTGAGGGTTTTGGCATTTTTACATACAGGTATCTAAAAGCCTAGAAATAATTATATTTTGATAGAGATATAAAATTAAACAACATCTCCAAACGGCTAAGTTCAGTATTCCCAATAGTAAAAGGAAAATAGTATAATTATGGGATGGTGGACTGGAGAGCCCATTAAATTCAAGTTTTTGTGATATAAATCCACCAAGTTATAAAATCTTTTAAAACACATGGAACTTGTTTTTCTTGAAATCTGATGAGCTGGCATCAGGAGATGATGTCCTCCCTCAGTCTTGTGGCTTTACGTGTAGGGTGGGGGTCAAGGGATTTGCCTACAATTTCAGGCTGATTCAAAACCAGAGTCAAGTCCTCCTTGTAATTATGTTTTCCTGTAATAGCTCAAGAGCTCCTACTCCACATTCAAGTTCGTATTTTATTAAGGTAAATTGGCAGAGCCTTTCCTTCTGTTGGTGTTACTGTGTCAGTGAGAAGCCGCCACCCATGAGAGACCAGGAATGGCTTCTGTGGTAGAAGAAGTGTTGGCCACCATGAGAGACAGAAGTTCCCCAGGGATTTGGATATTTTAAGTTTGGTGGTAGATTCTGTTCAGGAATGGAGTGGGGGTGCCTCATGAAAGAACATGTTATTTGAGAACAACCAAATCTAAAGGGCTGCAAAGAAGGAAGCAGAGTGTATCAAATGAAGCACTGGATTGTAAAAGGACCTCTGTCCAGTTCAGGGGCCCATGGAGAAGTTACAAGCATAATACCAATGAGAGCTGGGGTAGCAGGGGTGGGAACAAAGATAGTGGCAGAAAAAGATGGATCTAATAGAGAAACTACTTTACCGTGCCTAATCATAAGAAAGGCACAGAAATTCAGAACTTCACAAAGCTCTTTCATGACACTGCTGGGAAAATCTTTTTTGTTTCATTTTTTTTCCTAGAATAAAATTCATATTTCAAGAGAGAATTTGATTAACATAATCTAGACACTTGTCCAAAAATTTGAAGAGAGATGATAATTTTCTAAAACACACTGTTGCTAAGCAATAATATTCCATACACCCAAAGTCTATAGACCTATTTGTTCACTTAATGACCACAAAGGTACCCATGGAGGGAGGAGCCTCTCAATTTCAGTTTTTTAATGAGGTCCAAATTGATATAGAGAAGTCAGTAGTAACAGAAGCTGTTTTTTTCTCTTGGTAAGTCTGTGATGTTGTAAGCCATAGACTCTCCAAAATTCTTATCCATCCATCCATCAATTCATCTATCCATCATTTTCAATACCTGCTAGGTACTAGGCACAATGACAAATGAATACTAGGGATACAAAAATATCCCAATAAGAAGATACAAAGTTATCCCAATAAAATTTAAATTGTCCATAATTTCTTTGTGTAGAGTCTAAGGTAAGCTCACTAGTGGCATTTTGATATCTAAGTGTTTTCTAAGGTGACAAAAGAAGCCACCAGACAAAGCCTTTTATAATATTTCTGCATTTGACATTTTTTTTCTTTCTCAAAGAACAGATAGCAAACTTAACTAAAGAAAAAAACACATTCTCAGGAAACTTTTTAAAGATTCCCATGTGGGGTAAGTGTAAACTTAGTTGAAGTGAGAGATTTTTTTCATTGCTTTAAAATATGAAAAATACTTAATCAGCTCCAAAATACATGAATTAATTTCATTTCCAGGGGATTGGAAATCAATTTGCCTGCCTCTTACAACAAGGTTTCTTCTATTTCATTTTCACATTCACATTATTCTTTAGAACCATACCAAAGTTATAGGCTCTACAAATGGAATTACATTTTTAGCATGCACACTAAGGAAGAAACTTACGGACCCACTTGAAACTTTCAAACACCCTTATGTATATGGAGAACAGTAGTTACTGTAGTATCCAACTGTAAAAACAACCATGGTGCTATTTTCAGCTTAACTCTTTAGACGATCTAACTCAGAATGCCTTTTCATTTTCCTTCTTAATTGCACCATGCTTTGGCCAGGGTCCTGTGATTGTGTCCATGTAAGGCAGAGTTGATGCAGTGAATTAAGCATACTTGCTTGTATAATGGAGAAGGCAATGGCACCCCACTCCAGTACTCTTGCCTGGAAAATCCCATGGATGGAGGAGCCTGGTGGGCTGTAGTCCATGGGGTCTCTGAGGGTCGGACACGACTGAACGACTTCACTTCCACTTTTCACTTCCATGCATTGGAGAAGGAAATGGCAACCCACTCCAGTGTTCTTACCCGAAGAATCCCAGGGACGGGGGAGCCTGGTGGGCTGCCATCTATGGGATCACACACAGTCGGACACTACTGAAGTGACTTAGCAGTAGCAGCTAGTATAAACTTAGTATTTGTTTCAAAGCTGTTAAGGCTTAAAATAACATCAAACTCCAGTTCAACCTTGGGGCCTTTAACAAATTTGGTATTTTAAAAAATTAAAGTATAAATAAAAATAGTAAACAACATAGATCTTAAGTGAACAGTTCATTGGGTCTTGATAATTGTTTATACCCAGGTCAACACAGAGCATTTGCCTTATTCTAAAAGTTCTCTCATATTTTTTCCTAGTCTGTTCCCTCTGTCTGCCAGTCAACCACAAGTCTGCTTTTCATCCCATAGATAAGTTTTGTTATCTCTCTTTTTAAAAAATGTTTATTTATTTGTCTGTACCAGGACTTAGCTGTGGCATATAGGATCTTTAGTTGTGGCCTGTAGGTTTTTTTAGTTGTGGCATGTCGGATCTAGTTCCCTGACCAGGGATTGAACCCGAGTCTCCTGTTTTGGGATCATGGAGTCTTAGCCACTGGACCACCAGGGAAGTCCCTGCTATCTCTTGAAGTTTTAGAAATGAAATTGTACAGTAAGTCTTCTTTATGTCTAACTTCTTCCTTTGAGTGTCATACTTTTTATATCCATTCAGTTTGATCATGTATCAGTAGTTCACTGTTTTGATGCAGAAAACTAAGATCATGGCATCTGGTCCCATCACTTCATGGGAAATGGATGGGGAAACAGTGGAAACAGTGTCAGACTTTGTTTTTTGGGATCCAAAATCACTGCAGATGGTGACTGCAGCCATGAAATTAAAAGACCTTACTCCTTGGAAGGAAAGTTATGTCCAACCTAGATAGCATATTCAAAAGCAGAGACATTACTTTGTCAACAAAGGTCCGTCTAGTCAAGGCTATGGTTTTTCCTATGGTCATGTATGGATGTAAGAGTTGGACTGTGAAGAAGGCTGAGCGCCGAAGAATTGATGCTTTTGAACTGTGGTGTTGGAGAAGACTTGAGAGTCCCTTGGACTGCAAGGAGATCCAACCAGTCCATTGTGAAGGAGATCAGCCCTGGGATTTCTTTGGAGGGAATGATGCTAAAGCTGAAACTCCAGTACTTTGGCCACCTCATGTGAAGAGTTGACTCATTGGAAAGGACTCTGATGCTAGGAGAGATTGGGGGCAGGAGGAGAAGGGGACAACAGAGGATGAGATGGCTGGATGGCATCACTGACTTGATGGATGTGAGTCTGGGTGAACTCCGGGAGTTGGTGATGGACAGGGAGGCCTGGTGTGCTGCAATTCATGGGGTCACGAAGAGTCGGACATGACTGAGCGACTGAACTGAACTGAACTGAACTGAATATTCCATTATATAAATACACCACAATTTGATTATTCATACTCCAGTTAATGGACATTTAGTTTGTTTCCAATTTTTTTTCTGGCATGAGAAAAGCTACAGTAAACATTAATGTACCTATCTTTTTATGGACATATGACATACTTAGTTTTAAATTTAAGCTATAATGACATCAGAGCATTGATACTTAAGCTTTAATTAAGTGGCTACCTTGAGTGTTCATTGGAAGGACTGATGCTGAAGCTGAAACTCAAGTACTTTGGCCACCTGATGTGAAGACCTGACTCATTGGAAAAGACCCTGATGCTGAGAGGGATTGGGGGCAGGAAGAGAAGGGGACGACAGAGGATGAGATGGCTGGATAGCATCACCGACTTGATGGACATGAGTTTGGGTGAACTCCGGGAGTTGGTGATGGACAGGGAGGCCTGGTGTGCTGCGATTCATGGGGTCACAAAGAGTCGGACATGACTGAGCGACTGAACTGAACTGAACCTTGAGTAAAATCAGAGTATAAAAGAGATGGACAAGGGCCAGCACAATGCATTTAGTAGGTCTGTAACCAGGGACAGGGAGGGGAACACCAGAACACACCAAGGCCTCCACACTGCACTGCTCTCACATCAGCTCTGAGCACTTCACCCCCACTGCACTGGGAGCTGCATGGGAAAGTAGACATCGGTTAGAGTTATACCACGAAAAGACAAACTTAGAGACAAATATACTTGGGTTAAGTTCTGGCTCTGTAACTTAAGACAAACTGATTGACCACTTTGAGCCTCAGTCATTCTCATCTTTAAGATAAAAAAATTCCTAATGTGATGGGTAAAAAACTAGTTAAGGTCACAGCAAATTTAATTTGTACAAAATATAATCACAGATAGCATAATTTATGTATCATAATGAGACAAGATTTTTTACCATCTGAGCCACCAGGGAAGCCCCAGTGAGACTGTTAAGACTATAATTTGAATTCCAGCTCATACACTGGGATGATTTAAATTAAAACATTTTGGGGGAATTCCCTGGTCATCCATGGTTAGGACTCCACACTTCCACTGCAAGGGGCACTGATTCTGTCCCTGGTCAGGGAACTAGGATTGCTCAAGCTGTGTGGCAAGGCCAAAAATACTTTTAGTTCTTGAATGTTGACTAGGCTTGTTGTGGTGATCATTTCACAATATATATGAATATCAAATTATTATGTTGTACATGTGAAACTAATATAATGTTGTATATAAATTATACCTCAATACAAAAAGAGAAAGTTTTGTTTTAATCAGGTGATTCTCTGGTTGAACTTACATAGGACAAATTGATGCAATAAATTCCACACAGTTTGGTGGATAAACCCCCTAATGTTAGCAGCTTAATAAATAAAATGCCACATAGGGATTCTTCCCTTAAACTTTGCAAAATGTTCACTGTTGGTATTCTCTATCATTAAAATTAATTGCAAAGGGACATCTGTTAGTGAAATTTCACATACTTTATCTTTGAAAATGTCTTTCCATGCAGATAGATCCAGCCAAATACTGATATCAGTCCATAAGCATGTGATTTTAGTTGAGCATATTCATCACTAGGAAGGCATGGATAGAATTCTGTTAAGTTTGTCTCTTGATATTTGCCTTTTATCCTGTCATTACATTGCAAATTAATCACCTTCAATTGAAGTTAAATGGCAACTCCTCAATTTTATTAGTTAAATGGATTTTTGTTGTTAAATAAGTTTTAAAATATGAAAATTTTGTTCATGCCTCCATGGAAGCCTGAAAATGGTGCTGGAACTACAGTTTGAACTTGGAAAATATATCTGCTGCAAATGTTTGTAAGAATGGAGACCTCACTTCTTGTTTGAACAATTGACAGCCTGGGAAATATAAAAAGCGTTGCAGATATAACCAAGAATTACTAACCCCTAATATAGTGATTATTTTATAATGTATGCAAGTGTCAAATCATTGTGCAATACACTTGAACTAACATAACATCATACACCAACTGTATTTCAATTAAAAAATACTTATTGGTCCCTAATAACTTAGGTTTTCATTTACTTAGGTATGCAGAGTACATCAGGAGAAACACTGGACTGGAAGAAGCACAAGCTGGAATCAAGATTGCTGGGAGAAATATCAATAGCCTCAGATATGCAGATGACACCACCCTTATGGCAGAAAGTGAAGAGGAACTAAAAAGCCTCTTGATGAAAGTGAAAGTGGAGAGTGAAAAAGTTGGCTTAAATCTCAACATTCAGAAACTGAAGATCATGGCATCCAGTCCCATCACTTATGGGAAATAGATGGAGAAACAGTGGAAACAGTGTCAGACTTTATTTTTGGGGGCTCCAAAATCACTGCAGGTGGTGATTGCAGCCATGAAATTAAAAGATGCTTACTCCTTGGAAGGAAAGTTATGACCAACCTAGATAGCATATTCAAAAGCAGAGACATTACTTTGCCAACAAAGGTCCGTCTAGTCAAGGCTATGGTTTTTCCAGTGGTCATGTATGGATGTGAGAGTTGGACTGTGAAGAAGGCTGAGCGCCGAAGAATTGATGCTTTTGAACTGTGGTGTTGGAGAAGACTTGAGAGTCCCTTGGACTGCAAGGAGATCCAACCAGTCCATTGTGAAGGAGATCAGCCCTGGGATTTCTTTGGAGGGAATGATGCTAAAGCTGAAACTCCAGGACTTTGGCCACCTCATGCGAAGAGTTGACTCATTGGAAAACTGTGATGCTGGGAGGGATTGGAGGCAAGAGGAGAAGGGGACGACAGAGGATGAGATGGCTGGATGGCATCACTGACTCGATGGATGTGAGTCTGAGTGAACTCCGGGAGTTGGTGATGGACAAGGAGGCCTGGCATGCTGCAATTCATAGGGTCACAAAGAGTTGGACACTACTGAGTGACTGAACTGAACTGAGGTGATAATTGGAATTTTGTATTAAATGTAGTAAAGTACAATACTCTTCTCAGCTTAAACTAACATTTGCATTTCATTACTTTAATCTGCAACACAATTTAATGCATGACTCCCTGAAACATTTTCTCATATATTATTTTGTTATAATAATTCTTCATTATGTTCTATAGTCCAGTGGAATTCATTGCTTTTTCTATTGATTTCCTGACTCCTGTACCTTTTTGTTCAGTATCCATTACCTCCTGGTTTGGGCTTTTCTATTAAGTGTTTTGGAAACCAAAATGGGCTAGAGAGCATTAGTTTTGTCATTAAAATATGTGTCACCAATTTTTACTATACTGTCATTTTTAAATAATGTAAAAGTCAATAGCAAATTTAGATTGTTGATATAACTGTTCATCTTTTATTAGAATTAAGAGTCATTTTAGCTTCTCAGCCTCAGTTTCTATATTTTTAAAATAAATTAGTTATTTATTTTTGGTTGCACTGTGCCTTCATTGCTGCACACAGGCTTTCTCTAGTTACAGCAAGTGCCAGCTACTCCTCTTTGTTGGGTGCTTGGGCTTCTGTTTGTGGTATTTCTCTTGTGGAGCACAACCTCTAGGTGCACGGGCTGCAGAAGTTGTGGCCAGAGGACTCAGAAGTTGCAGCTTGTGGGCTCTAGAGCACTGGTTCAGTAGTTGTGGCTCACTAGTCGAGTTGCTCCACAGCATGTGGGATCTTCCTGGATCAGAGATCAAATCCTTGTCCCCTGCATTGGCAGGCAGATTCTTATCCAATCCCACCAGGGAATTCCTTCAGTTTCCATATTTTTAATCAAAGATCATGATAGCTATTTTAAAGTCCTTATGAGCAATAAGATAGTGCATATGGAATGTCAGCTATTGTGAGTCTTCAATATAGTTCACATCTTGGATGGTTACGATTAAAGTTAGGGATAGAGTTAGGATTCAGTTCAGTTCAGTTCAGTTCAGTCGATCAGTAGTGTCCGACTCTTTGCAACCCCATGAATCGCAGCACGCCAGGCCTCCCTGTCCATCACCAACTCCCGGAGTTCACTCAGACTCATGTCCATCGAGTCAGTGATGCCATCCAGCCATCTTATCCTCTGTTGTCCCCTTCTCCTCCTGCCCCCAATCCCTCCCAGCATCAGAGTCTTTTCCAATGAGTCAACTCTTTGCATGAGGTGGCCAAAGTCCTGGAGTTTCAGCTTTAGCATCATTCCTTCCAAAGAAATCCCAGGGCTGATCTCCTTCAGAATGGACTGGTTGGATCTCCTTGCAGTCCAAGGGACTCACAAGAGTCTTCTCCAACACCACAGTTCAAAAGCATCAATTCTTCAGCACTCAGCCTTCTTCACAGTCCAACTCTCACATCTATACATGACTACTGGAAAGACCATAGCCTTGACTAGACAGACCTTTGTGGAAAAGTAATGTCTCTGCCTTTCAATATGCTATCTAGGTTGGTCATAACTTTCTGTGAAAAGAAGAGAAGCGAAAAGCAAAGTAGAAAAGGAAAGATATAAGCATATGAGTGCAGAGTTCCAAAGAATAGCAAGAAGAGATAAGAAAACCTTCCTCAGTGATCAATGCAAAGAAATAGAAGAAAACAACAGAATGGGAAAGACTAGAGATCTCTTCAGGAAAATTAGATATACCAAGGAAACATTTCATGCAAAGATGGGCTCAATAAAGGACAGAAATGGTATGGATCTAACAAGCGCAGAAGATATTAAGAAGAGGTGGCAAGAATACACAGAAGAACTGTACAAAAAAGATCTTCACTACCAATAATCACACTCGCCTAGATGGTGTGATCACTCACCTAGAGCCAGACATCCTGGAATGTGAAGTCAAATGGGCCTTAGAAAGCATCACTATGAACAAAGCTAGTGGAGGTGATGGAATTCCAGTTGAGCTATTTCAAATCCTGAAAGATGATGCTGTGAAAGTGCTGCACTCAGAATGCCAGCCAATTTGGAAAGCTCAGCAGTGGCCACAGGACTGGAAAAGGTCAGTTTTCATTCCAGTCCAAAGAAAGGCAATGCCAAAGAGTGCTCAAACTACCGCACAATTGTACTCATCTCACATGCTAGTAAAGTAATGCTCAAAATTCTCCAAGCCAGGCTTCAGCAATACGTGAACCGTGAACTTCCAGATGTTCAAGCTGGTTTTAGAAAAGGCAGAGGAACCAGAGATCAAATTGCCAACATCAACTGGATCATCGAAAAAGGAAGAGAGTTAGGATTACATAAACTTAATATTAAACATTCCTTTTATAATTTTTACATACATATATTCCTTTTATCTTGAAACATCTCAAAAAAATTATTGTTCATATGATAGTTCACTTTCATCATACTCTAGAGAAACACAGATGTATAGTTTCCTAAAACTCATATGTATGAATGTAAAGTGTCCTTAATATATAGTTTAATATATATATGTGTGTATGTGTGTGTATCTAAATATAATATGTTGTGCATATATTTAAAACAGCCTTTCCTCTACTGTTTTATTATATCTATAAATATGTTGCCTTTTCACTAATTAAACATTTTAGTGAGAAAATTAGGGAGGAAAATGAAAGAATATCAGCTACCATTCCTTGAGGCATATCATTCACAGACCATAGAAAAAGAACAAACAGTTTGTGGACCACTGTAGCCAGAAACCAACCATTAGCAAACCAATGCGTTTCAAATGCAGAGGGTCACAGAGAACCCACTATGACCAACGACTCCAAGGATCTCAAGAGTGACACCCCATGCAGCAATGTTTTCTTGGGTGGTATCTTGTTAACTCATGAACCACAAAGTTTCATGCTTAAAATGTGGTTGAAAATTTAAGCAGAAACCTGTAAATGAGTAGCTTAGTGTCTTAAAACCATATCTTTAGCCAAATGAAGGTGTGGCTGCATGATGTTTCTCTTTAGATGCCTGAACTTTGAAGAGCAAAGGGTTACATCACTTTTAGGCATTTCTTACATGTATGTAGAGGCTTCTTTCTTCTTATTTTATCCCCCAAATATTATTTTCATAGCTTGGTGAAATGAGAGTCACCTTTTATATTTGCCACATTTGAACTGAAGACTGTGGTGGTGGTTTTAATAACTCAAGAGTATTCACATGTTTCCACCCTTGAGTTATTCTAAAGAGAAACCACAGTTCCAGAAATAAGCAAAGCAAACAAAACAGAAAACTAATGTGATGTCTTTTAGATTGCAGGTAGTAAGGTTACTGGTAAAACAATGTTTGGCTCTGCAAATATATTTTCCCCTGCTTTTAAGACGTAAATATAATTAGATATTTCTGCTCAGCTTTATTTTGGGGTCCTCTGAATGTCAATCGCAGGTCAGAAGGATCCTGAATAGAATGAGTCCTGGAGAGCTGGAAGACCTTGCCTGCTTGCCTGCTGTCCTTGTCTCAGGAATGACATTCTGTTGGCCTTTTCTCCTGGTCCTCCTTTGAATCTTGGTGAAAACAAGATTTCCTTCTCTGGGGCTTCCCCCTTTCTGATTTCTTGTCCTTTCTGAAGACCAAAGACTCTAGAGCGTCTTGCTATTATCACCTTTCTGAAGACTAATAAAGAATGAATTGTTTATTCATTTGTTTATTCATTCACCAAGTATCTAGAGATCATCTACTATGAATATGGTCATAGGATGCTAGGCTAGGCATTCAAGAGTATAAAAAGAAATAAAGAATACAATCTGCAGTCTGGTGAGAAATACTAAATAGAAAATTTGTGTTACAATGCAAATCCATAAGTTAGCTGAGAAAGTGATGGTCAACAGAAGCCATATTGTCCAGCAGGGTGAACTTGGGCATGGTCTATGGGGCAGGTGTAAAAACCAAAGTGTCTGGAAGGATAGGTGCTTATTTTGTGAAGCATCATTTGTTTTCAAGAGCCAGTTTTCTTACACTACCTCAAACGGGGAGTTGTAGTTGTAGCTACTCAGCAAAACTGGAATGTCAGGGTCAGCCTTTCTTCTCCCTAACTTGGTCTATGTCTCGCTTTCTATGTGATCGCTCCTCTCCTGTCTGTTCTGCATGATTCTTGGTTTCTGCTCTTCCTTAATCTCAGCTTGGATATACTTTGAAAGAACTCAACTCCAATTTCAGCATTGGAAATATGCCTAACATAGACTCAAGAGTTGTAATGACACCAATTCTATTGTATGATTTTGTGTAACTTCCAGAAGCACCTAAAACCCAGATGTAGGAATGGAGAATCTCAGCAGTAAACTGAATGTAGTGCTGGCAGGATATACGATGAATGTGGTAAAAGCAAATGGACGCAAGGACATTACAACTATGGAAAGAAAGAATGTTAACTAATGAAAGCAAAACTGTATTAGGAAGTTGAAAGGGACAAAAACTTTAGGAAAAAGAGGAAGGTTCAGGGACCTGGGTTGGAGATGTCAACTACAAATTGGCTTGCCAATGGTATTTGCCAGCGACTGAACAGCAACAAGGAGGACATTTATTTGCCATCACCTCTGCAGAGACTGAATCCTGCTGCTGCAGCTGTTGACCCTTGACGTGCCCTGAAGGGAGTTCAGGGTGGAGAATGAGGCACCCTGTGCTCCAGGAAAACTGGCACAACAGGTCTTTAGATAGTTAGATATTTTCAGGAATTAATTTCATGATCCCAATCCTTGCATCTCCTCATATCTAGAAAAGCACTAAAGCCCTTCATGATGACATCTACTCCTCATGGCCAGCAGAAAACCTTTTTAAAAACAAATGCTTGATTGCATTGAACTTCCCCTTCACCAAAATCACACCACTTTGGAGAAGTTTCTCAGAGCTGTCTGAGGTACTGCCTCCTGGGCTGCAATCCTCATTTTGCCCCAAATAAAACTTAACTCACAATTCTCACATTGTGCATCTTTTTTAGTTGACAGAGATATTGGATTAATAAATGGTATTTAGTTTTCCATTTGCAGTAAATCTCCCCTCATGATTAATTTACACAAGTTACTTTTTCTTGCAGAAAGAGTTACTGTAGTAAGCTGATGTGTACCAAAGACTATTCCAGGGAAATCATCTGTGTTTGAGACAATAGAGTAGAGTGGGAGTTAGGAAGTGTTATGATAGCTATTGCAGTGCCTGTGTGGGAGCAGACAATTTTATTTTAAGTTAATGCAGTGGTGGGAGGGAAAAATATCCAGTTGGCTTGAAGGTGAGTACCACTGAAGGTACTATTCTAAGAGGAGATTTTCCCTTTTCTTGGACTATTTAAGAATGGTGAACTAGGACTTTGAATTTTAACCTAGTGGGTGGCAAAGAGCTTGTAAATTAAAATGTGGATTCTAGTCTGATATAAGATACCCTAGGAGCCTATATAGCAGGAAGATGTCAATTCTGAGCATACGTTTCCGCAGCTGCTGAGGGGAGTTTATTCCTTCGTAGAGTAAGAATGTGGTAAGTTTTGTTTATTTGTTTGTTTATTTGGCCACACCACACAGCATGTAGGATTTTAATTTTCCAACCAGGGATTGAATCCGCAGCCCCTGCAGTGAAAGTACAGAGTCTTAACCACTGAACTTCCAGGGAAGTCCCAGAATGTGGTCATTGTTGAGCAAGCATCATTGGCTGTGGGTATGAGTTCTTTTTCTGACACACAGGTGCGCACACACGCACGCACACACACACACACACACACACACACAAACCTCTGAAGTCTGTACTTATCCCCATAGGTCTTTCTGGATATATGATCATCATATGTGCTCAGTTGCTTCAGTCGTGCCCAACTCTTTGCAACCCCATGGACTGAAGCCCACCAGACTCCTCTGTCCATGGAATTTTCCAGGCAAGAATGCTGGAGTGCATTGCCATTTCCTCCTCGAGGGGATCTTCCTGACCCAGAGATCGAACCCGTGTCTCTTGCGTCTCTTGCACTGACAGGCAGTATCATCAGGAGTGCCAGGATATAAGTCTTGAACTAGAGTATTCAAGGGCCAGGAGGCCTGCTTCTGGGTTTAGGGAAATTTCATACAGCATGGATTTTCAGAAAAAGATGGGTGAGGAGTTTATATCTCAGAAGGACACAGTCTCCTGGAATACTGAGGACCTACCAGCTGAATACATAAACATTGCAGACATGACTGCATCTCTTTTAGCCTACAGTTTGTGTCAATGAGGGTAAGGTGTATCTTTGGAAAATTCAAAAATTGGATTTCAAAGGTAACCTAGGAATATAATTAAAGTAGATGATCTCACACCTGTCTCCACGTGTTTAGAATAAGCTTCAAAGTGGCTGTGACTCTTGAGCTAAGCTCGGAAATAGCACGTAGAATATATTTGTCTGTAATATTCTCTATGCTTTTTTAAAGTTAAGGTGAAGTTTACAATACATAAAACTAACCATTAAAATTTGACAATTCAGTAGCATCTCATGTATTCACAATATTGTGCACCCATCACCTTTATGTATTTCCAAAATATTTTCATCACCACTGAAGGAAACCTGACACCATTAAGCACTTCATGGCTTTTCTGCATTCATACTATTTTCACCTTCCTAAAGGTGCTCCCATCTCCTGGTCCTGTGTGGAAATTCAAACCAGTTTATGCTGGAAATGAAAAATCTGAAAAAAGAAATGACACAGAAGGAAGGCTAGGGCTGGGGCCAGGAGCTGGATTTAATTCCATGTTCTGCCTTCAGTTAGAATTTTTCTTGGAAGACCTGCATGCTGGCCGTAGGCTCTGGTCCTCTGTTTTAAAAAATTTTTGTTTTCTGTATGTGGGAATAATTTTACATGAATGCATAATGCAGACTGTATTATAAGTGCTGGTTATTTTAAGTTCAGTCTTGTTTTTTGCATTTTTGGTTCTCATTTTTCCCTTCTATCATACATAACCTGCTCCTCTCCCACATAAATCATGTTCCCATTCATAACAACTTAGTATGTAGCCTTATACTTCTTCATCATGCTCATAGAATCCTGTGGTTGTGGTTTAGTCACTAAGGTGTGTCTGACTCTTGCAACCCCATGGACTGTGGCCTTCCAGGTTCTTCTGTCCATGGGATTTCCCAGGCAAGAATACCAGAGTGAGTTGCCTTCTCCAGGGGATCCTCCGAACCCAGGAATTGAACCTGGATCTATGAATTGCAGGCAGTCTCCTGCATTTCAGGTGGATTCTTTACTGACTGAGCCACCAGGGAAGCCCATAGCATCCTATATATGTTATTTTCTCAGTTGTGTCTGACTCTTTGTGACCCCTTGGACTGTAGCCCACCAGGCTCCTCTGTCCATGGGATTTCCCAGGTAAGAATATTGGAGTGGATTCCAATTTTCAATATAGATTTTCAGTTTTGTTCCTATGGAGAACTTAATCTTTCCCGTATCTGTGGCTTTGAGTAATTTCTCATTCTTAATGTCATGTATTTTTTACCCTCAATTTTCTAAGTTATGCTCATCTGAGAGTGGGTTAGCTATCTCATTTGTTTTAAAAAACCAGTACTTTGCATATATACTTCTTGTTTCTATTTAGTATTTTATTATGCTTTATTTGAGCTTCCCCTGTGGCTCAGCTGGTAAAGAATCCGCCTGTAATGAGGGAGACCTGGCTTTGATCCCTGGGTTGGGAAGATCCCCTCGAGAAAGGAAAGGCTACCCAGATCAGTATTCTGGACTGGAGAATTCCAGGGACTGTGTAGTCCATGGGGTCACAAAGGGTCGGACATGACTGAGCAACTTTCACTATGCTTTGTTTGTTTCATCTTTTTATTTAAATAATTCCATCTGCCCAATAACTTTGGATTATTTTATGCTTCTTTTTCTAATTTCTTAACATGAGTACTTTGCTCCTTTTTTTGGTTTTTAATCTTTAAAAATGAAGTCAATCACAGCTATGGATTTTCATCTTAGTTCCATTGGTTTTCAGAATAAGAATTCCTCTTCATTGCTTTCTTGATATAATTTTCAGTTTGATTTCCTGTTTAGTTGAAGAATTTTCCAAGGTAATGATTCTTTATATTCACATCATTAAAATTTTGGTGGCTTTTTTCATTATTTATTTCTAATTTTATTAGATTATGCTAATCAAATGTATTTCTTTTTCTTTGGGATGGTTGTGGTCACTGACTCCTGTACTATGTTATGAACCTCCATTGATGGTTCTTCAGGCACTTTGTCTACCAGATCTTATCCCTTCAACCTATTTGGCACCTCCACTGTATAATCATAGATTTGATTTAGGTCATACCTAACTGGCCTAGTGGTTTTCCTACTTTGTTCAATTTAAGCCTGAATTTTGCAATATGAAGTTCATGATCTGAGCCACAGGCAGCTCAGGTCTAGTTTTTGCTGATCATATAGAGCTTCTACATTTTTGGCTGCAAAGAATATAATCAATCTGAAATCAGTATTGACCATTTGGTGATGTCCATGTGTAAAGTCATCTCTTGTGTTGTTGAAAAAGGGTGTTTGCTGTGACCAGTATGTTCTCTTGACAAAACTGTATTAGCCTTTACCCTTCTTTATTTTGTACTGCAATGCTAAACTTGCCTGTTATTCCAGGTATCTCTTGACTTTCTACTTTTGTATTCTAATCCCATATGATGAAAAGGATACCTTTTGGGGTGTTAGTTCTAGAAAGTGCTATAGGTCTACATAGAACAAGTCAACTTCAGCTTCTTCAGCATTAGTGGTTGGGGCATACACTTGGATTACTGTGATGTTGAATGGTTTGCTTGGAAATGAACAGACCATTTTGTGTTTTTGAGATTGCACCCAAGAGAGTCCCTTGAACTGCAAGGAGGTCCAACCAGTCTGTCCTAAAGAAGATCAGTCCTGGGTGTTCATTGGAAGGACGGATGCTAAAGCTGAAACTCCAATACTTTGGCCACTTCATGCAAAGAGCTGACTCATTGGAAAAGACCCTGATGCTGGGAGGGATTGGGGGCAGGAGGAGAAGGGGAAGACAGAGGATGGATGGCTGGATGGCATCACCGACTCAATGGACATGAGTTTGAGTGAACTCTGGGAGTTGGTGATGGACAGGGAGGCCTGGCATGCTGCAATTCATGGGGTCGCAAAGAGTCGGACATGACTGAGTAACTGAACTGAACTGAACTGAACTGCGTTCTGGACTCTTTTGTTGACATGAGGGCTACTCCATTTCTTCTAAGGGATTCTTGCCCACAGTAATAGACATAATGATCATCTGAATTAAATCCATACATTCTCATGCATTTTAGTTCACTCATTCATAAAATGTCGATGCTCACTCTTGTCATCTCCTGCTTGACCATGTCCAATTTACCTTGATTCATGAACCTAACATTCCAGGTTCCTATGCAATATTGTTCTTTACAGCATTGGACTTTACTTTCACTACCAGACATAGTTGCAACTGAGTGTCATTTTCATTTTGGTCCAGTCACTTCATTCTTTCTGGAGTTATTATTGTATCATAATTGTCCTCTGCTTTTCCCCAGTAGAAAATTGGACATTTTCTGACCTGGGAGAGCTCATCTGCCAGTGTCATATCGTTTTGCCTTTTCATACTGTTCATGGAGTTCTCACAGCAGAATACTGGAGTGATTTGCCATTTGCTGCCCCAGCAGACCACATTTTGTCAGAACTTTTCACTATGACCCATCCATCTTGGGTGGTTATACATGGCATGGGTCACAGCTTTATTGAGTTATGCAAGCCCCTTTGGCACAACAAGGCTGTGATCCATGAAGCAGAAAGAAGGTAAATTGGTTGTCAGAGAAGCCCTTACAAATAGCTGAGGAAAGAAGAGACATGAAAGGCAAGGGAGAAAGGGAAAGATATACACAACTGAATGCAGAGTTTCAGAGAATAGCAAGGAGAAATAAGAAGGCCTTCTTAAAGGAACAATACAAAAATAGAGAAAAACGATAGAATCGGAAAGACTAGAGATCTCTTCAAGAAAATTGGGGGGAAAAAGGAAAAAAAAAGAAAATTGGCAATATTTTTCCAATGCAAGGGAATATTACAAGCAAAGATGGGCATGATAAAGGACAGAAACAGTAAGGACCTAACAGAAGCAGAAGAGATTAAGAGGTAGCAAGAATACACAGAAGAACTATACAAAAAAGGTCTTAATGACCCAGATAACCACAATGCTATGGTCACTCACCTAAAGCCAGACATCCTGGAGTGTGAAGTCAAGTGAGCCTTAGGAAGCATTACTGCAAACAAACTTAGTAGAAGTGATGGAATTCCAGCTGAGCTATTTCAAATTCTAAAAGATGATGTTGTTAAAGTGCTGCACTCAACATGTCCCCAATTTAGAAAACTCAGTAATGGCCCCAGGACTGGAAAATGCCATTTTTAATTCCAATGCCAAAGAAGGCCAATGCCAAAGAAAGTTTATAATTGTACTACAGTACAGTTATACTCACTTCACATGCTAATAAGGTTATACTCAAAATTATTCAAGCTAGGTAGGCTTCAGCAGTATGAACCAAGAACATCAAGATTACAAATTGGGTTTAGAAAAGGCAGAGGAGTTGGGAATCAAATTAACAACATCTGTTGGATCATAGAGAAAGCAAGGGAACTCCAGAAAAACATCTACTTTTGCTTTGACTAAAGACTTTGACTGTGTAGATCACAACAAACTGTGGGAAATTCTTAAAGAGATGGGAATAGCAGACAACCTTAGCTTTCTCCCAAGAAACCATTTGTATTCAGGTCAAGAAGCAACAGTTAGAACCATACATGGAACAATGGGCTGACTCCAGATTGGAAAAGGAGTGCAACAAGGCTGTGTATTGTCACCCTGCTTAACTTATATGCAGAATACCATGTGAAATGCCAGGCTGGATGAATCACAAGTTGGAATCAAGATTGCTGGGAGAAATATCAACAACCTCAGATATGCAGATGATACCACTCTAATGGCAGAAAGTGTAGGGGAACTGAAGAGCCTCTTGATGAGGGTATAAAGGGAGAGTGAAAAGCTGGCTTAAAACTCAAAATTCAAAAAACAAAGATAATGGCATCCAATCCTATCACTTCATGGCAAATAGAAGGGGAAAAAGTGGAAGCAGTGACAGGTTTTATTTTTTTGGGCTCCAAAATAACTGCAGATAGTGACTGCAGTCATGAAATTAAAAGACACTTGCTCCTTGGAAAAAGAGCTATGACAAACCTAAACAGTATTAAAAAGCAAAGACATCACTTTGATGACAAAGGTCTGTGTAGTCAAAGCTATGATTTTTCCAGTAGTCATGTATGGATGTGAGAGTTGGACCATAAAGAAGGCTAAGTGCTGATGAATTGATGCTTTCAAATTGTGGTGCTGGAGAAGATTCTTGAGTGTCCTTTGGGCAGCAAGGAGATCAAACCAGTCAATCCTAAAGGAAATCAACCCTGAATATTCTTTGGAAGGACTGTTGCCGAAGTTGAAACTCCAATACTTTGGTCACCTGATGTGATGGGCCAGCTCATCGGAAAAGACCCTGCTGCTGGGAGGGATTGAAGGCAAACGGAGAAGAGGGCAGCAGAGGATGAGATGGTTAGGTAGCATCACAAATTCAATGAACATGAATTTGAGGAAACTCTGTTAGATAGTGAAGAACAGGGGAGCCTGGCGTGCTGCAGTCCATGGGGTCACAAAGACTTGGACATGACTTAGCAACTAAAAACAACAACAAATCAAATGTAAGGTATAAAATCCCTAACTTTTAATTTTTTAAAGTTTCTTTGAGTAAGCACACCATTAATTTTTGTAAATGTTTCATAGACAAAGAGAAAAATGTGAATCTCTACTATAGGGATACTCATTTTCTCCATGTCTTTGTTAATTTTTTCAACTATACTGTCATCCTATTTCAGAAGCGTATAATTAAAGTCTTTAACTATAATCATATTTTTATCACATTTTCCTTGTCTTTTAATACTTGAATTTATACATTTTGTTTCTATCGTTCATGGTATAATCATGCAATTCCCTAAATTATGCTTTTAATTGTTAAATAATCTCCCTCTTTATATGATTTGATATATTGGGATTTGGGGGAGCTGCTCAATAAATAGTATCCCTCTTCTTCACCTAAGCACAGAAGTGAAGAAGAAGTGAAGTTGCTCAGTTGTGTCTGACTCTTTGCGACCCCATGGACTGTAGCTTACCAGGCTCCTCTGTCCATGGGATTTTCCAGGCAAGAATACTGGAGTGGGTCGCCATTTTCTTCTCCAGGGGAACTTCCTGACCCAGGGATCGAACCCGGGTCTCCCACACTGTAGGCAGACGCTTTACTATCTGAGCCACAAGGGAAGCTTCACCTAAGCATACCTAAGCATAACAAAGTAACAAATAAAAATTAATGGATGGTATATGCAAAACACCTTCCTCATTTGAGGGCTCAGTACAAAATGAAAATATGAATCTCTTTGTTTAATTCTAATTTGAATTTCAAGACAGGGATAGCAGAGCATAAGCCAAGCCTAGGTACCTTTAAGCACAGAAACCTTCTAACTGTGCAACTGTTCAGGAAGCAAGCCATGTATATGCAGTCAGCCTTGGGTATATGGAAGTCTAAGTACCAATGTGGTCACAGTGAAGCCAGTGTAGGAGAACGTGTAAAATGAGCCTGGTAACTCAGACTTACTTATTCTACTGGTGACCAGTATCATATTTTCCTATCAATAGTCCAATTCTGTCAATGTTCAAAAAGTTGATAACTTACAAATCTGGTAGTATGTAAAACTATGTTAAGTGATGGCATATCACAGATAATTATGTATCATAAAAGAAAATTCTGAGTAATGACATTTAGTCTCCTCTCACCTATTTTTTGCATATTCTACTTTCTCTTAACTTTTGCAAAAAGATTTGCTGCTGAGTCATGGAAGCTAGATGTCCTAGGAGATAATCTTGCCTTCCTTCTCCACACACTATGAATAGCACAGGCATTGGCCATGTGCACTGAGCTCACAGCAAGCGAGAGCTGGGCTTCAACCCTGTAGTAAAGAGGCCACCCCCAGCAATGAGAAGGAGCTTGTCCTTCACAGCAATTGCATTCTTGGCTTTTCTTCTGAGAAGATACAAATGAAGGACACAATTAGTGTCAACAATGGTGGGGTGTGTTTATTTTTCATGGTGTGGACACCCAACTTCTGGGACTAGTTCTGAGGTCAGTGCACAAGCGGCCACCCAATGGTTTCTTTCTTTTTGGTCTTTGTTGTCCTGGAGAAGTTAGGACTAAAAAAGTAAGGGTCATGAATTGCTGGAAATATGGCATGTTACAAAGGGATTTAAATGTAGTTATGTGATATACCAATTGTGCACATGAATTCCAAGTTCTTATATTGAACCAACTACTAGTAGCAGTTATGCTGTGAATAGGTTCAGACACAGCTTTGAGATTTGCAGTGTCTTCTGAGACATTCTAATATTATTGAGTTGTATGCTGTAGTAAGTCAGGAGAAAAGAAGAGAGGAATGAGTTCTGTCAGTGATTTTTAGCCAGTGGATAGGAAGACAATTTTGGAGAAGGAAATGGCAACCCTCTCCAGGATCCTTGCCTGGAAAATCCCGTGGACAGAGGAACCTGGTGGGTGCAGTCCATGGGGTCGCAAAGAATCAGACATGATTGGGAGACTAACACTTCACTTCAGGAAGATATTTACATGTCTTGAGAGCCAATGAATTACAAGCTTCAGTTAAATGTGAGCTGCTGAATGAGGATTACAAACTAGCTTTACTTAAAAATTGGGAATAAAATAATTCAAATCCGAGAGAATAAGTATGTACTCAACTTTTCCTTTATGTTCAGAGTCATTGATACAGCAACTATAAAAACAGGTCACTGTGTGCTCTCACTGTCTTAAACAAGGATCTAGAGGCTCCCTGATTGATACCACTGGTACTTAAAAACAGACTACAAATCAGCATGCTGAGAAAGAAGCCTAACAATATATGAACTCTTCAAGAAGACTTTAAAGCCTTCACCTTGAAGAATGTGCTTCCTGAATTTTTGTATTTTCAAAATAGATTACCTCTTTTCTTTATACATGAAATACAGTTTGGCTTTGTAGGAAATCTTTGGGTCATATTTTCTTTCTTTAAGAATTTTATAGATTTTTGCTACATTACCTTTTGATGTGCAATTTTGTTGTCAAGAAGTCTGAGAGCATTCTGACATTTTTTTCCCCTTGTAAGTTAACTTGGGAACTTACAATCTGATTTGCCTGGATACCCAAAGGATTCTCTATTTTTGAAGTCCAATGCCAACAAAGGTTCGTCTAGTCAAGGCTATGGTTTTTCCTGTGGTCATGTATGGATGTGAGAGTTGGACTGTGAAGAAGGCTGAGCACCGAAGAATTGATGCTTTTGAACTGTGGTGATGGAGAAGACTCTTGAGAGTCCCTTGGACTGCAAGGAGATCCAACCAGTCCATTCTGAAGGAGATCAGCCCTGGGATTTCTTTGGAAGGAATGATGCTAAAGCTGAAACTCCAGTACTTTGGCCACCTCATGCGAAGAGTTGACTCATTGGAAAAGACTCTGATGCTGGGAGGGATTGGGGGCAGGAGGAGAAGAGGATGACAGAGGATGAGATGGCTGGATGGCATCACTGACTCGATGGACGTGAGTCTGAGTGAACTCCGGGAGTTGGTGATGGACAGGGAGGCCTGGTGTGCTGTGATTCATGGGGTCGCAAAGAGTTGGATACGACTGAGCGACTGAACTGAACTGAAACTTAATATTCTTCAGGGTTGACCGTTTTTTATCAACTTGATAAAGTTCATGGGAGGTGGCTGCTGTGTTTTCATACACCCTCATCTTCTTAAAATTAAACTTTTATTTTATATGATTGGTTTACAGTGTTGTGTTAGTTTCAGGTGTACAGCAAAGTGATTCAAAGTTATACATATATCCATTCTTTTTCAGATTCTTTTCCCATATAAGTTATTATAGAATATTGAGTAGAGCTCCCCGTGCTATACTGTAGATCCGTGTTGATTATTTATTTTATGTGTAGTAGTGTGTATATGTTAGGAGAATGCAATGGCACCCCACTCCAGTACTCTTGCCTGGAAAATCCCATGGATGGAGGAGCCTGGTAGGCTGCAGTCCATGGGGTCGCTAAGGGTCGGACACGACTGAGCGACTTCACTTTCACTTTTCAGTTTCATGCATTGGAGAAGGAAATGGCAACCCACTCCAGTGTTCTTTCCTGGAGAATCCCAGGGACAGGGGATCCTGGTGGGCTGCCATCTATGGGGTCGCACAGAGTCGGACACGACTGAAGTGACTTAGCAGCAGCAGCAGCCGTGTGTATATGTTAATCCCAAACAGCTAATTTAACCCTCCCCCCTCACCTTTCCCCTTTGATAACCATAAGTTTGTCAGTTCTCTCACTTTCTGCACCCCAACCACACTGACTTCCTTTCTCTTTCTTAAGCCCCCAAAGCCCTGACTGCCTTGGGGCCTTTGGACAGCCACTCTTTCTGTCTGGAATACTGTTCTTCACATCTTCACCAGCCAACTTCCACAAACATCTCAGATCTCAGTTCCTTATGCCTGACTTTGCCAGCCAGTTAAATCCTCCATTGTTGGTCTCAAAGTACCAGGCATTTCTCCTTCACAGAAATGATCACAATTGAATTGTTTATTTTGCAGTTATTTTATTACCTCTGCCTTTCCTATTAGGCTCTGAGGTCACTGAGCAGTGAGAACAAATCTGTACCTGCATTTTATCCACAGTGACTCAGGCACGTAGTGAGCCATCCAATACATTATTAAGTGCCTTAGAAGTCTTCTGAAGTGAGTCTTCCCTCCAGTAATAATGGTTGGCACTCTTTGAGCACGTACCCTATGCCAGGCACTATTAGAAGCATTTCTGACATGTGTTAGCCTATTTAACTCTCCCAACAACCCCGTGAGGTAGGCACTGCTGTTATCATCTCTGGTTTTCAGATTGGAAAATAGGCATAAGTCTCACACAGCGTCAAAACGCTCAGAGCCTGTGTGTCCACAGCCAGCCTGCATGCCTGGGGAGTCTGTTCCAGGTAAGCTGCTGCTGTACTCACTGAAGAAAAGCAGTGCTGACTTGATTCATGACAAACTAGATTCAATTCATATTGAATATTAATTATAAGATAATGGAAAGCTTGCATACATACATTAAATTCTCATTGAATGATGCACATTCTCCATTCATTTTTCTATAATATATCCATTCATTTATCTAATGAGTGTGTATTGAGCACTTATCATGTGCCAGAATATGTGCTAGAAATTAAGAAATATAAAGGGGAATGAGAGAGTCTTTGCTCTTGAGATGCTCCCGGTCTGGTGGGATTAGTAGAGACATAAATCATTCAGGATAATTTTATAGGAACAATGATGAAGATGTTTACAGAGTGCTAGGAGCAAGGAGGGAAGACCAAAACTCAGCGTTCCCTAGCAAGGGGTATGAATGGTCAGGAAAACAACTGGTCACCTCTTGGAGACTGTATATAAAAATGACTAGGGTAAGGTGTGTGATCAGTCCTGTCTGACTCTTTGCAACCCTATGGGCTGACTGTAGCCCACCTGGCTCCTCCGTCCATGGGATTTTCCAGGCAAGAATACTGGAGTGGATTGCCATTTCCTTCTCCAAGGGACCTTCCTGATCCAGGGATCGAACTGCATCTTGTGTCTTCTGCATTGGCCTGCGGATTCTTTACCACTGAGCCACCAGGGAAGCCCTGTGTGAAGTAGGCCCCTGTTAAGGACTCCTAATACCCTTTACTGCCTGTTTTTTTCATAGCCCTAGTATATTTGCAGGGCTGCCAAAACAAAATACTTTAAACTGCGTGTCTTAAACAACATAAAAATTTTCTTTCACCATGCTAGAGGCTGAAAGCCCAAGATCAAGATGTCCAGGGGTTGGTTCCTTCTGAGGAAAATGAAGAAGAATCTGTTCCATGCCTTTCTGCTAGATTTGTATGGTTTGCTGGCAAACTTAAACTCTGCAAAGAATCAAAAACATCATTCAACTCCCTTCAAACCTGTCTTGCTTCAGTGGTTACATTGTATTAAGCATAAATTTATTCATTCTCATTATAGTATTTCCATAACAATTGCTCTTCAGTGATAAATATGAATATGTTTATATCTAAATACATATAATTCTGCTTTATGGACTCCCTCCCAGAAATATAGGCATTCTTGTCTAATTTCAAACACCTGGTTATTGTACCCCAGAAAACACAACAGCAGCAACAGTTTTTAAATAGACAAAACCTACTGTACTCTGTAGGGCTTCCCAAGTGGCTCAGTGGTAAAGAATCTGCCTGCCAAATGCAGGATACACAGGAGATGTGGGTTTGATCCCTGGGTCAGGAAAGATCCCCCTGGAGAAGGAAATTACAACCCACTCCAGTATCCATGCATAGAAATTTCCATGGGCAGAGGAGCCTGGCAGGCTACAGTACATGGAGGTGCAAAGAGTCAGAGACAACTTAGCACATATGCACAACAAAGCACAACTGTGCTTTGTATCCAAAGCATCACTTACCCTCTGGAGGAAAATAGCCAAACCTTCCTGGTCTTTGGGAATAGTCTACACAGTGTTTCTTTCCTGCTGCCTATGTCCTTCTTTAGTTAATCAACGCCCTTATTCTCGAATTTACTTTCTTGGATTTTGCAGATATAAGTGTGTCAAAGAATCTTTTCTGTATACCCTCTCTTTCTCTGCATCTCATTTCTTCCTCTTTTCAACCCATCCATAAACCCAAAACCCACCAAAATATGGCTGATCTGTTTCAACACACTGCTATATAATATCTGTAAACAGCATGAAGGAGGTTGCCCAAGCATGTGGATTCTTAGCTCTGCAAAGCATGAGTAGCATAAGGAGCACTGAGCTCTTCACCATTCACTATCCATGGTCCTATGGGGCCTGGACTCTCCACCTCACTGGGGCAGGCTCATGCCTACAGTCCCCACTGGCGGAGCCTTGGCGCTAGGATCCAAGCTTCCAGGTCTCAGATCCTAGGCCTGAGCAGTCAGCCTGTGCGGTGGTCTCTGGTGGTCCACATGCCACATTATGACTTTGAGCAGCCCGATATTCTTGTGCTTCAGTTGCCTCTCCTGGTCAACAGGCCCTGCTCAGGTGCATCAACTCCTGCACTTGGAGCTTCTTAAAATGTCAGGCTTATTAAGGTGCAACTTACATATAATAACATACAGTTGGATAAGTTTTGACAAATGCATACAGTCCTGGAACCATCACAATTGATTAATAGATATGATATTTTCATCACCATGAAGTTTTATCAAGCCCCTTTGCACTCAATACCCTTTCCCATCCCCAGGCATATAGTAAGAAATGAATAGTTGATGAACAAATTTTAGTTACCTGGTACACACAGTGAGTTCTAACATCCAATAACTGGAACTCAGTCCAAGTATCACAACAAAGAAACCCATCATTTAATCCAGGAAACACAAAATATATTGGGGGAAAAAAAGAGAACAACAAAAAAGGAAGCAAAATTCTCTGAGGAAACTTCAGTATATAATACATGATCAGATTAAGAGAAATCCATAAGGAGAGGAAAAAAATCAAAGATTTTTGGAATATCATTATATTCTCAAAAGAAAAACAATATAAAACATTTGAAGTAAATCTGACTCAAATGCCACATAAACCTGAGTGGGAAGGAGGTCACGGGACAAGCTTTAACACATCTCCACCGCACACGCAAACTGTCAGTCTGCCAGCCAACGGCACCCTCATCGACTGGGAAGCTTTTTAAAGATACACATTCCAAGCCCTTGCCTGTGTATTTTTATTTAGGGAGTCTTGTATGAGGCTCAGGGCTCAGTATTTTTAAAAGCTTTCTCAGTCCATGATTCTACCAGCTATGGAAACTTCTTCCTAACACCTTCACCCCTCACCACCTCAGTGCACACTTTATTTTTTTTTCTTACAGAAGAAAATAAAGCTTGGTGTATGTCTTGAACTTGGAGATGCATGGCTGAAGACAGAAAGTACCTTCCATTTTCTTAGTTGTCACGACCTTTTGTGACTAAGAGAAACGGATAATTGCCAAGCTCAGAAACACCTGGAAATAAAAGAGGTGGTTATTATAAAAATAAGCACCTGCAGACAGTATTTATTTTATTGAAAAAATAATGGTTTAGAGGAAAAATCCAAGCTATAATAAAATTAATTACTGTTCTACAAACCATCCTATAGGAGGGTTTTCTATGAAAGGGGGATTCATTGTCACCGTTCAGCTGTGTGCATGGCAGGGAGCGAACAGCTGTGGCTGCTCATAGAACCTGCATTATGTGATAACCTGGAGGGGTCCAAAAAGGTTAACCCACTCAGGACTTCCTCAAAAGGTTACTAGGTGGTCCACAAAGTAAATATTTATCATGGAATTTTTAAAACTGCTATTTTCTCCATCCTTTTTTGGTGTTTCACAAGAAATATTATCAAACTAAAGACCCTGAATGGTCCTGCTATCAACAGCCCGTTAATTTTGTGCATTCTACTGGTTCCCAAATTTATTTGACACAGTTTATTTTTTATATAAGATACAATCTTGGAAATGGTGCTTCAGACATTATCATGGCAAATTTTGTAATTCCAATAAGATTAAGAAAAAGTAAATTGGTGATCATCTATGAACAAAGATGAGCAAAGCCTTAGGATACTTTGGAATAATAACATTTGATTGTTAACATTGATAATAACACAGTTTCTGGATCAAGATAGAGTATGTAAGCATATTAGTAACATAAGTGACAATTTAAAGGAAATATTTTAGAAATTTAAGACAATCTACTAGTTTAAAATATTTTAACAATATTTGTCTCCTTAAAGTTATCAGGATAATTTAAAATATTGTTAGCTACTCATTGAAGTAATTCCTAGTGTAACTGAAAGTGGAGTCTGACTGCTGGCCTCTCAAAAGCTGATAAAGAAGCAAAGTTTGTGGAAAGGAAAGTTTATCTTATTTTGGATGCCGGCAATTGGGAGGGGGTGCTGTACGCCACACTCCTGTTCAAGGCTGATTCTCCCTACTGACAATCTGTGGGCAAAGCTATAGGCTGAGGGAGGGAGCTACATGCAGAAATGGCAGTCAGCTCTGACTAAGCATCTTGAAATTGATCATCGTCTGATCAGTATCACCTTGATTGTTTTACAGTCCTATAGTCAGTTCAGTTCAGTTCAGTCGCTCAGTCGTGTCCGACTCTTTGCGACCCCATGAATCGCAGCACACCAGGCCTCCCTGTCCATCACCAACTCCCGGAGTTCACTCAGACTCACGTCCATCGAGTCAGTGATGCCATCCAGCCATCTCATCCTCTGTCGTCCCCTTCTCCTCCTGCCCCCAATCCCTCCCAGCATCAGAGTCTTTTCCAATGAATCAACTCTTCGCATGAGGTGGCCAAAGTACTGGAGTTTCAGCTTTAGCATTATTCCTTCCAAAGAAATCCCAGGGCTGATCTCCTTCACAATGGACTGGTTGGATCTCCTTGCAGTCCAAGGGACTCTCAAGAGTCTTCTCCAACACCACAGTTCAAAAGCATCAATTCTTCAGCACTCAGCCTTCTTCACAGTCCAACTCTCACATCCATACATGACCACAGGAAAAACCATAGCCTTGACTAGACGGACCTTTGTTGACAAAGTAATGTCTCTGCTTTTGAATATGCTATCTAGGTTGGTCATAACTTTCCTTCCAAGGAGTAAGCGTCTTTTAATTTCATGGCTGCAGTTTGTTCCCATTTCCTTAAGGCCAGTTCTTGGAATTGTGGCAGCTTTTGTCATGGCTACAGTCAGGTCACCATGTAGTTAACTTTTTCCACCTGATAGAGATTTCAGTATCTATAAGACAGCTCACAGGATATGGCTCAGAATATTATCTGTAGCCCTTGAGAAGGAACTAAAGGTCCTTGACTCTGCTTAATGACTAAACCATTATTATGTGTTCTCCTTTGACTGTTTTTGTATTTGTTTCTAATTTGTCTTTTTTTCTGTATTTTCTCACTTCTCTGACTAAAACTATTCTTTGACTAAAGTTTTTCCACAGATAAAAGGCAGGTGGAAGGCATGGAGGGCATGAAGGCCCACTCTGTTTCACTAGTGGCCTTTTCTCGCTAATGCTAGTAGCATTGCTATTGCTAAGTCGCTTCAGTCCTGTCCGACTCTGTGCGACCCCAGAGACCCCAGCCCACCAGGCTTCCCCGTCCCTGGGATTCTCCAGGCAAGAACACCGGAGTGGGTTGCCATTTCCTTCTCCAATGCATGAAAGTGAAAAGTGAAAGTGAAGTCGCTCAGTCATGTCCGACTCTCAGCGACCCCATGGACTGCAGCCTACCAGGCTCCTCTGTCCATGGGATTCTCCAGGCAGGAGTACTGGAGTGGGGTGCCATTGCCCATATGTGCACTTGAAAGCCTGAAGTTCATGTTGTTCAACATCCAGTTTACCTTTCCGGATGCATCTCCCACTGTTTGTGTCTTGCTGTAGCTTGCTACACAATACACCACAGCACTCTTAAATATATAATGAAGTTTTAAAAATTCGACATGACTGTTCACATTGTCATCTTGGCCTGGAATGTCCTCATCACTCATCTCTCAAATCTCCCCCCAATACATCTTTCCTTCTGATCTCCTTTGTAAACCACTATTGGCCCTTGTCACATCATATTGAGCTTTAATCTGTCTCTTCCACTAAATTGTCAATTCCAAAAGGATAAGAACTAAGTCATGTTTACTTGGATAACATATAGGATTTTAGTGAGTTTTCTACTGTATTTAAATTTAGAATACTCTATAACATAGTTCATGGCTGCAGTCACCATCTGTAGTGATTTTGGAGCCCAGAAAAATAAAGTCTGACACTGTTTCCACTGTTTCCCCATCTATTTCCCATGAAGTGGTGGGACCAGATGCCATGATCTTCGTTTTCTGAATGTTGAGCTTGAAGCCAACTTTTTCACTCTCCACTTTCACTTTCATCAAGAGGCTTTTGAGTTCCTCTTCACTTTCTGCCATAAGGGTGGTGTCATCTGCATATCTGAGGTTATTGATATTTCTCCCGGCAATCTTGATTCCAGCTTGTGTTTCTCCCAGTCCAGCGTTTCTCATGATGTACTCTGCATATAAGTTAAAAGTTATGACCAACCTAGATAGCATATTCAAAAGCAGAGACATTACTTTGCCAACAAAGGTCCATCTAGTCAAGGCTATGGTTTTTCCTGTGGTCATGTATGGATGTGAGAGTTGGACTGTGAAGAAGGCTGAGTGCTGAAGAATTGATGCTTTTGAACTGTGGTGTTGGAGAAGACTCTTGAGAGTCCCTTGGACTGCAAGGAGATCCAACCAGTCCATTGTGAAGGAGATCAGCCCTGGGATTTCTTTGGAAGGAATGATGCTAAAGCTGAAACTCCAGTACTTTGGCCACCTCATGCGAAGAGTTGACTCATTGGAAAAGACTCAGATGCTGGGAGGGATTGTGGGCAGGAGGAGAAGGGGACGACAGAGGATGAGATGGCTGGATGGCATCACTGACTCGATGGACGTGAGTCTGGGTGAACTCCGGGAGTTGGTGATGGACAGGGAGGCCTGGCATGCTGCAATTCATGGGGTCGCAAAGAGTTGGACATGACTGAGCGACTCATCTGATCTGATCTGATAACATAGTTCTTTCCCTGATTGAAACACATCCTCCAGTGGTCTGAATTAATGATATTTGGTGTGTTGTGTGCTCAGTCGTGTCTGACTCTTTGCAATGCTATAGACTATAGCCTGCCAGGCTCCTCTGTTCATGGGATTTTTCAGGCAAGAATGCTGGAGTGGGTTCCCATTTCCTCCTCCAGTGGATCTTCCCAACCTAGGGATCAAACCTACATCTTCTGCATCTCCTGCATTGGCAGGAGGGTTCTTTACCACTGAGCCACCTGGGAAGCCCCCTGATAAAATTTGCTAGAAGATATCAAACAGGTCTAAACCTCACAGTGTTTCTTCATCTAATGTTTCAAACCATTTGGAGATCTAATTGATCACAGTTGGTCAAAACCTAGTCATGAAACATTGAGGAGGCTTCTTTAGATACAAGTCAGTATTGTTATCCTCACTTAAAGGAGGGGAAACTTAGGTACAGAGATGTTAAGCAGTTTATCCAGTGTTACACAACTTACGAGTGGCAGAACCAGAATTCATCTTCTAGATTCATCTTGATGGACAAAACAGAATCAGTGAATGCCATGGGTGTGGGTTTTCTAGAACTAGTCTACCTGTGTTCATAGCCCAATTCTAATAGCTTTGTGACCTTGGGTAAGAAATTAACTTTGGTGACCTCATCTATAAAAATACCTTGTAGCAGTTTTAATCAGAGTGAGTTCTTTGCTGTGCCAGTCTGACTGCCTTAGGTTTTACCTGCTAGGGTGAGTTTCCTTGTCTAGTCTTCCAGGGCTATTTATTTTCTTTTTTAAAATTTTATTTATTTTTAGCTGCTCTGGGTCTTTGTTGCTGCAAGTGAGCTTTCTCTAGTTGCAGTGAGCAGGGGCTACTCTTTGTTGCTGTGCAAGGACTTCTCACTGTGGTGGCTTCTCTTGTTGCGGAGCACAGGCTCTAGAGCTCTGGCTCATTGCTGTGATGCACGGGCTTAGTTGCTCTGCAGCATGTGGAATCTTCCTGGATCAGGGATCAAAGCCATGTACCCTGCATTGGCACGCAGATTCTTAACTGGAACTCGAGGGAAGTCCCAAGGGTCATTTCTGAGAATTGAGAAGGATTTTTGGTGGGAGGATCATACCACCCTAACAGTCCATGACCTATTGGCTCTTGAGATTGTTTGAGGGTTGAAAAAGCCCAGTGTCCTATGAGCAAGGCATGTGGTTTTTTTGCAACACAGTTCCCTTGAAACTTGGAGAAGGCAATGGCAACCCACTCCAGTATTCTTGACTGGAGAATTTCATGGACAGAGAAGTCAGGTGGGCTGCAGTCCATGGGGTTGCAGAGTCAGACACGACTGAGTGACTTTCACACTTCGCTTAAAAATGTAGTCAGCTGATCATTTATATTGTTTTCAAAACTTGTATCAATGACAGAAGGGTTTTCTATCACACTATGAATCTCAGGTTGAAACTGGGCCCCATACTCTTGACTTCTTTACAATGTAAGTGAAAATTCTGTCCTTTCTCCTCGTTTTGACGTTTACAGGATCAGCCTCAGGTTCTGTGATAGGCCAGGCAGTGGTGGTGAAGTGGGGCAGATCTTTCCTGGATCTGGCCTCTCCTGGGCTGTATTCCCACCCATATACTGGTCAGTGAGAAGCACTGAGTCTTTGGACTGACCAGGGTTTTGCAGCAGAGGGTTTTTATTTATTTATTTTTTGAAAGATGATCAGTGCTTCCTAACTCTTTTGCTGTCTCCCAGATAGCTCCATTTCAAATACCCCACATCCCTCATTTTCTTCAACAATGCACTTATTTTTTGTAGGTCTCAGGGAATTTGGCAGTTGCCATTCAGCTAGGCTTTGGTCATCACGAATTTCCTTAGCTAGCCTCAGGTGGAAAATGGCTTTTCTTCATAAGACTACGCACTTAACTGGTGTCCCTTATCTGCTTTTCCAATAGGCCTACCTGAAGGGAGCTCCTGTCTCTGTAGCCCTTGCTAAAGGCAATATTGCCTACAGCTTCTAAATATACAGGCATCCCGCCAAGTTGCCAACAAGTCTCAATGCTTCAGCATCAGTGGGCATGAAGTCTGAGTTTCTAGAGGCAGCAGAATGGTCTAGCTGCCTGCTTTGCCATAGCATGATACCTGTGGTTCCCCATTGTCCTGCATGAAGGACAATGGAATCCTCAATTCTTCTCATCTGAATTCATCAAGCTCCACATGTCAGGGTCTGTCTTTTGCAGCACCCCATTTCTTTTATATCAATTTCTAATTAGTACTTTTTCCATACAAGGAAGTGAATCCTTGTAGCTAGCCTAAGAAAATAAGAAATTTATTAGAAGGATATTAGGATAATGGATAAAACACAGACAGAAATGCAGCCAGGCTTTAGGAACAGACTGAAATAAGGAACTCAAAATTGTTAAAATTCTCTCCATCTCTCTTTTCTATCCATCTCTGCAGGTCAGCTTCACCAGTCTTTTTCTCTGCATCCCAGCTCTCTGTTTCCTGATCTACATTTCAAAGGAGGAAAAAAAACATGTAGCCAGTTATGGCTTTGAATTTTTTAAGTTTTAGGTCTAATCATCTTTTACTCTTTCACCTGTTGATGAAGAATTTACTGCTGCTGATACAGAGACAGAGAAGATGAGTTCAATAAACCAATCAGCTGTGATGAAAGAGTCACAGTGCAGGGTCACAGTGCAGGAATGGGACAGTAATCGTGTGACTGCAGAGAGGGATGTACAGGATGATTCTTAGAAAAAAGATGCTGAGTAGACAAAGTAATATGTACCCTGTTGTTAATTGTTTTAGTAATGTTGTAGGCAGAGGAATCTTAGATGGATTCACCCACCCTCCGTTTAAGTGGTCCATTCAATAGTGGTATAACTTGTTATAAAGTATTTAGAATAGTGGTAGCAGGCAGACATGGCAATTCACAAATTCTTATCTAATGAATTGAAAAATTAACGAACAGAGGTCTCTATCAATTCAGTAGGAGAAGGTTTTCCATGTTTGCCACAAATTTGTGATCTGACAGTTTGGTTATTACTCAGTCATTCTTTAAGACTTTGCTTTTTCTCTATCTAAATGAAGGGGTACCTCCCTGTGATACAGATCTCCTCACCCAAGTGTAGTCAAAAGAGATGAATAGGATAAACCAGCTATATTAAAATGTCCCCTGAATCCCTGCAGAAAATCAGGCCAACCTGCGGTAACACTGTTGAAACAAGGTACATCCTTGTCATCTGGTCAGTCAGTTCCTTTAAGTCAGAGTGTTGTGCTCTCTTGTTCTTTTATGTTTCCATGGTAACTTATAGTTAGTCCCTGAATCTGACCAAAGCATCTTTTTCCCATCTGCCACAGCATACTTTTACCAGGAATTATCATTTTTACTTCATAAAAGTAAATACATACGGTGCATGGCATTTTTTGAAGAGAGGGCTGAAAATAATAATAATGTGCTTGTACTTGCTATTCTTAACCACCTCTCCCAAAAAAAAACCACTCAGTACAAACAACTGCTAGACCAACTCCGTCTGGGAAGAGCAGATTTAGAAAGAAGGGAGACATTATAGACAGTACCACATATGAGAAAGAAAATATAACGTCTCAGCCCGATACACTGTGGGATGCTGCAGGATGTTGACTCACTTTGCAACAATAGTCCTTCATGAATGTAGAAAGGAAACTAAATAGTCTTTTATGCAATGAGTTCAGTTCAAACAAATCTCTCCTAACCCTGCATTGCTACAGGACTAGATGTCGCCAATGTTAATATCTGTATTGGACACTCTGTGTAATTATTTTTCCAAAGGTCAGACCAAACAATTTCTCAATTAGAGAAAACTCTCTGTACACATAGTCCTCTTCTGTGCAAGCAATAGGAATAGTTGGACAAATGAAAAAAAGCAAGAAATATTGATGACATTTTAAGAATAAACACGTAGTTCCTCCCTAAAAAAGAAGATATTTGCAAACAGCACAACCTGCTCAACCGGCAGACCAATAGGCTAGATTCAAACATCCCATCCATCTCTCCTGAGGGAACTTTGAGTTTTCCTGAAGAAAATTTCCAGTTATAAATAAATGTTCCAAACATCTCTATAATTACTTGTTGCTTTTAAAGTATTATCTGGCTGAAAATTCATTTTACCTAAAGCATATTTTACAACTAACCAGTAGTAACAAATTTGGTCCAAGAAAAGTATGTTTTTATTTTAGGTAGGAAAAGTTATATAAACATGTCTCCCCTTCTACAATGTGGGGTCATTTTCCTAAGTTCATTCTCTCACCAGAGCAATCAGAGGCTGACACATAGGAACAGAGATCAGGAAATGACCTCTACATCATTCACTTCAACATAAAATCTGAAATGAAAGGACCCTTTCCACTCAAAGAAAAGTGCTTTTCACAAAGAAACTTGTTTGAGGGAACTAATGCCCTACTCTTTTCTGTCTTTCAGCTCCTGATTTTTGGCCTCTGGAGGATGCACATAGTTCCAATGAGGGAATCCTTGGAGAAGGGAGAAGAGGCACTTTTTATTTATTTATGGTCTTTGAACAGCCTGGATGCTTCTACAGTCATTTGCTCAGGAGTTCAAAGTGTGAATCATGGGTTTTCCTGGACTTTCTGGTCCTGTACAAACTGCCAGTTCTGATGATAATGGCTTCAAGAAAACATTCTTTCCCACTGATATATTGCCTGGAAAATCCCATGGACAGAGGATCCTGGTAGGCTACAGTCCATGGGGTCACAAAGAGTCGGACACGACTGAGCGATCTTCACCAGAAAAAGGAGTATGTGAAGTGATTGAATATCTTTTGAAGAAAAAAATAGATAAATGGCTTTTTAAGATAACATAGTCAGAATGGCTAACATCAAAAAAGGACACAAATAACAAATGTTATTTTGCATGGGTACAGAGAAAAGGAGACCCTAGTACACTGTTGGTAGGAATGTAAATTGGTCTAGCCACTGCGGAAAACAGTATGGAAGTTTCTCAAAAAACTAAAAATAGAACTACCATATGACCCAGCAGTATTACTCCTGGATATATATATTTTAGAAAGAAGCAAAAGCACTAATTCAAAAAGATACACATACAATGCTCATAGCAGCATTATTGCCAATATATGGAAGCAACCTAAGTATCTATCAACAGATGAATAGATAAAGACAGTGTGGTACATACATACAGAATGAAATACCATTCAGCCATAAAAATGAATGAAATGCTGTCATTTGCAGCAACATTAATTGACTTGGAGGATATTATGCTATGTAAATCAGATAAAGAAAGACAAATATTGTATGATATCACTTGTATGTGGAATGACCAGTTTGTTATAGAATACAACAAACTAGTGACTATAACAAAAAAGAAGCAGACTCACAGATATAGAAAATAAACTAGTGGTTACCAATGGGAAGAGGGACAACATAGGCATATGGAGTGGGAGGTACCAATTATTGGGTGTAAGGCTCAATATGTACAATTGTACATATGTACAATATGTACAATACTTATTGTACAATATGTCCTTGGGAATATAGCCAATGTTTTGTAATAACTGTAAATGTAAAGTAATCTTTCAAAATTGTATAAAAATAAATTAAAAAATAAGAATATTTCCCAGGTTCTTGTTCTAAACAAAATTTTAAAATTTATGATAGAAACAAATGAGGTTGATATAATAAATATTTGTCACATTTTTATATGCAGTTAGTCTAGAGCTTCTCTTCTTATAATAATAAATATTTTTGAAGATGAAATTAACACTGCTAGGGCTTCCCAGGTGGTGCAGTGGTAAAGAATCCATCTGCCAATGCAGGAGCCGCAAGAAACACGGGTTTGATTCCTGGGTCCAGAACATCTTCTGGAGTAGGAAGTGGCAACCCACTCCAGTATTCTTGCCTGGAAAATTCCACGGGCAGAGGAGACTTGTGGGCCACAATCCATGGGATCGCAAAGAGTTGGACATAACTGAGCAACTGAGCACACAGACAGTATTTTCTTTAGATCAGTACTGATTCAGAGGCAAAGGACTTTTTCCCCATAAATATCATGACCTCTAATTGGAAGGTAAACTTCTCAATTAAAAAAATTCTATTTCAAATAAACATGAAAGTTTATTTGTAGGAAAATATATAATAGAACTATTATTATAATTTGCTTTTTTTCAATCATCTATTTATTAAATACTCTACTTATTAAATACTCTTTTGTGTCCAGGTTTGTGCTAAGTTCTAAAGAAATGTGAAAGACACATAAAATCATGACTTAAACCTTAATGCACTTTCTGTGTACTTGGGGAGAGGGATGCAAAACACAGTTCTTATATATCATTTAAAAAACATATGATCCTTCTTTTACCTACCCAGTGACATCATTACATCCTCCCACAGTATTTAGGGGCCCCTACCATGTGCCTGATCCTCACAGCTTTGTGTGATATACTCTAATGTCCAGACAAACCATGGCTATTTGTTACTTTGTGACAGTCCCTTACCTAGCTCTGAGCTCAGTGCCCGTGTTCAGACAGCACCTATCAGTAAGAACCCACTTTCTTTCAACACCTCCTGTCTTCTACCTCAGTTCAATGGAATCATTGTCTCCTCCTTACTCCCTTCTAGGTAGAAGTAATTCTTCCCTTGCCTGAATCCTTTTAGCTCTATTTCTCATTGTGTTTTTCTTATTCAACACAGTAGTCTAGATATTAGTGTATATTTCTTATTCACCCCACTAAAATTATCCTAAGGCATTTCAAATAGTTGTTTATCTAAATACCTCTATATCCATTGCCTAACTCAGTGTCTGGTTGATAACATATACTCAAACATATAGTAGTTGAGTAGATGAATGACTGAATAAATGAGTACTGGAAACAACGGGAATAATTAAGGACAATAATTGTGTAGCAATGGATGCAGAGTACTAGAAAGGTAAAGGAAATTGGAAGGAGAGAGTAAAATAGCGTAAATGTGGACTGGACTACTCTAAGAAAACCAAATGTAAAATTTAAACCTGATTTGGGCCTTTAAGGATGATCATGGTCAAACAGTAGAACCAAAGTAGCTAAGAATAATTGGGCCGAGGAGTCTGGCTAGAGGAGGAGAACAAAGCAATCAAAAGGTAGGTTGTCAGAGGAAAGTTTCAGGCCTTACTTCATGTAAGGCTGAGCAAAAACATACAAGCCACAAGATAAAACCTGATTATCTGGAATCCCAGAAATTAAGCTCTGCTTCTAGGACACAGGCTGTTTGCAGAGAAAGAACACATTCAATTGAGAAGGGCTGGGTTTGATTTTGTTTTCACTATCTATTGTTTCTGTTGGGCATGGGATACTCCAACCCTCCATTTTCTCATCCATAAAATGGGAATTTTAATTCCCACCCAACTGGGTTTTGTGCAGATTAAGTAAAAGATGACATGTGGAAAGTGCTGGGAACACAGGAGATCAGTAAATGGCAAGTCTTATTAATTGGCTCTGGTCTCCAATTTGAATACTTGTTAGGATTGTCTCTAAGTCCATTTGTGGCCTAAAGCATCTCTGAGACTTGAAGCGTGTTCCTTGTTGGTCTATAAAAAATCTTTTTGGAGTTGAGGTGGAGACTCTAATAGAGGTAATAATGATTATGATGACAAAAGAACTTTTAGCAGCTGATATTTATTGAGTGCCTGTTATAGACTAGTAACCATACTAAGAGTCTCATAAGAATTATTGCATTTTATTCCAACAAAACATATATGGCAAACAAAATAACTGGTACTGGTATTTGGGCTTTTTCACAGGAATTTTCTTGGAAGAAAATGTGTCCGGATCTCAGGAATCCCCATCAATGGGAATAGAGCAGAAGCCAGAAGAGGTAGTCCAGGGGCAATGAAAAGGCACACCAATTCAGAGGCTTACCCTCACAATGGAATCCAGGATATAGTAGTTAAAAGGTGTGGTAATCTCATATCTGATTCAAGCAGGCCTCTGTCCCAGGGACTCCAATCCTGCAAGCATCCAGGGTACAGGGAAAGCCAGGCAGACAGGGGGTGGCACTGTGATTCTTAATGGGACCGTTGTGGTAGCAGGACAATACAAGAAGCAAGATACGGCCTCCTTGGGAAAGGAATTTGGCAAGAATTAGGTGGGCTAAAAGGATCCCATCTCATGAATTAAGGCAAAATGGCAAACTTTTTGTCTCTTGTACAATTTCTGAGCAAGCAAATGGTTATCTAAAGCTTTCTGTTTGAGACCAAATTTAGGCTAAGCGATAAAGAATATAAATAAAGAATATCATGATCTATTGGTGATGTCTGCCATGAGTACTAGGGGGAGAAGTGACATCAGACCAATTTTGATTCTTGGGTTTAGTAGAAGAATTAAGACAGACTTGAAGAAAAAGGAAGAAGGTCTATATAAAAAGGAAGTGTTATAAAGGGATAACTTTTAGGAGATGCTAGGAAAGAGACATCTGGGGCAAATCCATCTAGTTCTGAACTGAATAGAGGGAATATGCCTAGGTCAATTAAATTCTCTCTTTTCCCCAATCTGTTGCCTTCTTAAGAATTAAGTAGTGTTCTAATTGCCCCAGCTGTCCATGTATGCAAAGTAAAGGCTTGGAGTTAGGTATCCCATGTTTCCAATTTGCTATTTATAAAGATCCATGAACTTCTCAGGAAGGAATTCAATATGCATTCTCAGGAGATATGCTAAGTCGCTTCAGTTGTGTCCGACTCTTTGCGACCTCATGGACTGTATGTAGCCTGCCAGGCTCCTGTGTCCATGGAATTCTCCAGGCAAGAATACTGGAAGGGATTGTCATTTCCTTCACCAGGGGATCTTCCTGACCCAGGGGTCGAACCCTTTTCTCATGTCTCCTGCATTGGCAGGCGGGCTCTTTACCACTAGCACCACCTGGGAGGTAATGATATTAAAAAAACAAATACATATATATATATGTATATATATACATATACACACATATAAATACATATACATACATATGTATATATATGTGTGTGTATATATATATGCTGCTAAGTCACTTCAGTCGTGTCTGACTCTGTGCGACCCCACAGACGGCAGCCCACCAGGCTCCCCCGTCGCTGGGATTCTCCAGGCAAGAACGCTGGAGTGGGTTGCCATTTCCTACTCCAATGCATGAAAGTGAAAAGTGAAAAGTGAAAGTGAAGTTGCTCAGTCGTGTCCGACCCTCAGCGACCCCATGAACTGCAGCCTTCCAGGCTCCTCCGTCCATGGGATTTTCCAGGCAAGAGTACTGGAGTGGGGTGCCATTGCCTTCTCCTATATATATATACACACATGTGTATATATATAGAGAGAGAGAGATAAAAGGAAGGTAAACATAAAGGAAAGTAGTAAACTTTTTTTATTATTTTCATAACAAAATTTGGTTGTGCTTTTGTTTGAAATACATCAAAGTAATGATTGTATTTTGCTAAGAGGCCTTTTTCAAGAACTATATTTTTAAAATTTAAATATAGTGGCATCTATTTATTTAAATAAGAAAGAACACAAATGCCAGGAAAAAGAAGAAAACATCTCAAAAGTCTTTCAATATATACTATAGCAAATTCTTCTTTTTTTTTTTTCAAAGTGAGGAACAGAGAGATGGCTATTTGAACTATTTTTTTCTCCTTGAAACCACATGCCTGTGGCATTACTCAAATTAAATCCTGCAGTCATTGAAAGTGGAAAGAGAAAATGACTATATTAAAACCAAACAGAAAATGAATCTGGATCTTTTTATTATATTTTTCTAGGTCTGTAACTTCCCAACCTGTTCTGTTTGTGAAAATAGACAAATATAACTCTCCACAAGAAGAAACAGCTGTCAGTCTCTCAAGCCTTGTTTCTTAAAGCAGACTTGTTTTGAGGGACTAAGAGTAAGGTGACTATATGTAGAAATGCCTATTTGAAAGCTCTGGTTCTATTTGTGTGGTAACCTCCCAAGTTATGTCTTACTCAATGGGAAAAAAAGAAAGCCATGTATGAAACAGGTTTTTCAACATTCTTTTTTAGAAAAGAAAAAGTCATGTCTGAAAACAAGGCCGTATACTTAGAATGATTGCATAGTTTTTCTAATTGTGTCTTTTGATTTAACAACTTTTGAACAATTTTTTAAAATAACTGCTATATTATTTCAGAGAAGACAATGGCACCCCACTCCAGTACTCTTGCCTGGAAAATCCCATGGATGGAGGAGCCTGGTAGGCTGCAGTCCATGGGGTCGCTAAGAGTCGGACACGACTGAGCGACTTCACTTTCACTTTTCACTTTTCACTTTTATGCATTGGAGAAGGAAATGGCAACCCACTCCAGTGTTCTTGCCTGGAGAATCCCAGGGATGGGGGAGCCTGGTGGGCTGCCATCTATGGGGTCGCACAGAGTCGGACACGACTGAAGCGACTTAGCAGCAGCTATATTATTTGACTTAACAATTCTATCAACATGAACAGGGCAACAAGCATGATGTATTGTCTACAAAGTGAACTTATGGATAGACGGTAACAAATAAAAATGTAAAAACAAATAGTTATTTTCATCTTTTGTGCATGCAAATACATATATACATAGAGTACATTTTTTCCCTTTCATTCATTTACTCACTCATGAAGGAAGCATTTTTTTTAGTGGGTTGGATTTTGTCCTCTCTCCCAAAAGATAAACCCACCCAAAATGTGTTGACTATAGCCTTATTTGGAAAAAAGGTCTTTGCGATAAACTAGGAATCTTGAGATGAAATCATCCCAGATTACCTGCTGCTGCTGCGGAACCTAAATCCAATGACAAGAGATACACAAAGGAAAGAGACAGAAATGAGAAGGCCACTGAGGCAGAGACTGGAGTTATGCAGATGTAAGCCAAGGAACTCAAAGAGCTACCAGAAGCTCAAAAAAACAAGCAAAGATTTTCCCCTAGAGCCTTCGGAGAGAGTCCTTGATTTCAGACCCCTGGCCTCCAGAACTGCTAGAAAATAAATTTCTGTTGTACCTGAGCTTGTGCTAATTTTTTGGCAGCCCTAGAAATCTAACACAGTATCCCTGAACACATTTCATGTGCCATGTATCTTGTTAGGCAAGTACACATCTGTGAGTAAGATATCTTATCATCTTGCCCTGGAGGGAATCACAATCTGGTTCATGAAACAGACGTTTAACAATGTATATTCTAAGTGAAGTTTAGACCAAAGGATGGTGGGGGGGTCTCAGTTCCTGACAGCTTCCATTGTCCATGAGTGCACTGTAGAGACGCAGGTACCTCAAGATGCCAGAGATGCAAGGGGTAGCTTCCTAGAGGAAACAGCATTTTAGCTAATCTTGAAGAGGTGGGTAGAAATTTTCATGATGAAAGGTTGGAAAGCAGACTGTATTGGAGATAGAAAACTGAAGGAAAGGAAAGTCTGAAAGACACAAAAATGTGTCAACGAGTAATAGAGACATTTCAACCTTGTCATGAGCCGTCTCAGATGATGCCAATGAGCATAATCCAAAGGGTTGTAGATCCATAAGGACTCTAGAGCTCTGGCAACTTTGAAGAATGGCGTTCCCATGCAAACAGGGAATTTATATGAAATAAAAATAAACTTCTGTCTTGTAGATCATCGTTTTTCATATCCTGATCAAATTAGATGAACGTGTGTGTATTAGTCACTCAGTCATGTCTGACTCTTTGTGACCTCATGGACTGTAGCCCACCAGGCTCCTCTGTCTATGCAATTCTCCAGGTAAGAATACTAGAGTGGGTATCCATTCCCTTCTCCAGGGGTTCCTCCTGATCCAGGGATCCAACCCAGGTCTCCTGTACTGAAGGCAGATTCTTTACCATCTGAGCCACCAGGGAAGCCCAAGATGAACTTACATTCTTACTATCATCAATCTGGAAGAGGAACTGGATTGGGGGGTATTGCTGGTGGGAGAAAGGGTTAATTGGTTATTAAGTAGTGAGAGTATAGTTAAAAGTAGTATGAGAGAGAGAAAGAGAGCTAGATTGAAGACAAAGTCCACAGGACATGGTAATCAATTATAGACAGAGGGCAAAAAAGAGGAAGAAATATGTTATTTTAGTTGCAAAATGAGGCATTGGGGTTAATGGTAATAAAGATAGAGAATAATTGGAGTAAGGTCATCCCCTTCATGGATCACAGCCTTGTCGTGGCTAAGGGGCTTGTATGACTCAGTGAAGCTATGAGGTGTGCTGGCAGGGCCACCCAAGATGGACAGGTCATAGTAAAGAGTTCTGACAAAACGTGGTCCACTGGAGGAGGAAATGGCAAACCACTCCAGTATTCTTACTGTGGGAACCCCATAATTGGGTCACAAAGAGTTGGACATGACTTAGAGACTAAACAACAACAAAGCCTTAGGAAGAAGAGGCATAAAATAATAAGACAAAACAAGCCATTGGGCGCAGCAATGAAGAAAGCCTATTTTTTTCTGGTTTCCTTGTCTATCATTGACAACTGGTTCAGTATTCAGTGGGTGTTTTCACACAATTTTCTCAGTTTGATGCAACCTCTGTCAAAGACTGCAGTCACCTTTACTGTTTTGTTTCCACGAAGCTCTCAGTGTTAAGGTAAAAGTGAACCTCCGACGGACTTTGGCACTGAGCTACTTGTTTTTATTTTTTACTGGTTTAGAAAATCATGATACTATAATAATAGGTATATGTTATTATATATTTGTCAAAACTCATAGAATGTACAATACAGAGAGTAAACCCAAATGCCAGTTATGCATGACAGTGATGTATCAATGTTGGTTCATTGATTGTAACAAATGTACCACCGTGGTACCTGATGTTGATGGGGGGAGGGGCACTGCTTGTGTCAGGGAACTGTTGACAGAAACCACCCCCCTTGCCCACTTGCCTGAGTTGTCTCACAATAAGGAACATGGTGCTGTGCTGAAAACTAACTGGGAGAATTCAGGAGGGGCCACAAGAGGGAGGAGATGATCAACCTCTCATTGACCCTCACACTGGAGTCCATCTTGGCTAAAAGGAGCATACCACCAGGGAGGACCCTGAGTCACCAAATAGGGACCAACCAATTTGGTGGGTAGGTGAGAGACCTGGTATCCCCATCACCATGAAAACCTGAGACTGCAGGCCAAGTGGCAGAGCGGTTTGTCTGGGTTCCTTTATCCTGCTACTCTTGGCTTGAGTGCTTCTTCCCAATAAAGTCTCTTGCTTTGTTAAGTACGTGTGTCTCCTTGGACAATTCATTTCCAAATGTTAGATGAGAGCCCACTCCTGGCCCTAGAAGGGATATCCCCCTTTCTGCCACACATACATATGGACATGTGGGAACTCTTTTTTATGTTCAATTTTTCTGTGAACCTAAAACTGCTTTAAAAAATAAAATATTAATTTAAAAAACACATATGTGTGCCTTTTTTGGAAAACAGTAAGTTGCCCTGCACATTTTATTCCAGTTCAAGGAAATCAATTATTTTCTTTTAGAAAAAAAAAATCAAATGCAGGAATTTCAGTTTCCACATTCTCAAGTATTTGGAGTTACAATAAAGATATTTTGGTAACTATTATAAACATCCATTAGGCATTTCAAAGGTAATAAGCCCAAATAAGAGATTGCTGTATTTTTCTTTGTGGAAAGTAAATAAACAACTTTCATTGAGAAAACAGCTTTTGTTATATAAATTTGTTTAGAAATAGAATAATCAAGCTAGCATGGTTTTTAAGAGTCTGATCCTGGAGTTACTGCAAGGAGATCAAACCAGTCAATCATAAAGGAAATCAGTCTTGAATATTCATTGGAAGGACTGATGCTGAAGCTTGAAACGCCAATACTTTGGCCACCTGATGCGAAGAACTGATTCATTGGAAAAGACCCTGATGCTGGGAAAGATTGAAGGTGGGAGGAGAAGGGGAGGACAAAGGATAAGATAGTTGGATGGCATCACTGACTCAGTGAACATGAGTTTGATCAAGCTCTGGGAGTTGGTGATGGACAGGGAAGCCTGGTGTGCTACAGTCAATGGGGTCACAAAGAACTGGACATGCCTGAGCTTCTGAACTGAACCTGAAGTTACTAACCTAGTCAATTCCTGGCTGTAACATTCATCAGATATGGGTTCTTGGGCAATTCTTTGATACATTCTAAATATTTTCTTCATCTCCAAAATGAAGTTAATAGGAATACCCACAGCTCATTTATTTATTGACAAGATTGAATAAGAAAATGTATGCAAAGCATTTAGCATAAGGCCTGGCACAAGAGACTGCTAAACAAATATGTGTTTTTGTGATTAGAGGATATTTTCCAGTCACCAAATAACTAATGTCTTGGAGGATATTCAGTCATTTACTGAGCAAGAAATGAACTGAGTTCTGAAAATCCTGACTTCTGGTTCTAGTTATGATTGAAGGAATAGATATTAGACTTACTCTCCTGCAATTAACAACTTTGAAACTGGGAAGGGATAAAAAACATATGAAGTAGCTCTTCTCAGGCCTTGGTTAATAGACAGCTCGGTTAATAGAGAGCTCAGGGCTGTGATCCTTGAGAGACACAAAGCCCAGGTGAACACCAAGTTCATTCTGATTCATGGAATGCAATGTCCAAGTTGTGGTCCAGGGAAATGGAGCCTGAACAGACAACAGCAGTCTTGCCAACCATATGACACAGAGATTAAAGTTTGGACTACTAAAGTAGCTGCAATTTGCATCTCAGAGCACCAAAAATAAGGGTGCTTAGAAGAAAAGCATCCCAGAAATCTGTACTACCATTCTCTTGAATCTTTGAGTACTTGTGTGTACATGTGGTCAAATTCAGAGAGGCCTAGTAAGGAGTGGCTACTTTGGGGCTGTGAGCTGAATAGAAATCCCAGAGAATACACAATGCTGGGAGACAATGGAATGAATGCCAACAAGCCAGGGCTAAGGCCCCAGAAGAATCATAGTTTTAGAAGGAGGACTCCTCCAGGCCTAGCGTTAGGGATTATCTGGCCCCACTGTAACAAAGCTTAAACCCAAACCTTAGGTAAAACATGCTGAACCACCAGTAAATTAATTATTTGCCAGAATAAAATCCAACATTCTTTTCAGGAAGGCAAATCTAGAATCTGAACAATGTAACATTCCATTGTCTAGCATGAAAATTTAAAAATTACTAGACATGTGAAGAATCAGAAAAATATAACCAAAATAGGAGGAGGAGAAGGCTGTAGAAACAGATCCGGAGATGACAAACATGTCAGAATTCTCAGACAACAATTTCAGGCAACTATTATAAAAGTGGCCAAAAATCTAGAGACAAAGACAAATAGATGAGTAAACAGATGTGGGATCTCAGTAAATAAATAAATGAAAAATAAAAAAGAGACAAGAAATCAAATGAAAAGTGCAGAACTAAAAAATAAATCTGAAATTTAAAGATTTGTGATATCTTAACAGCAGTTTGGATACTACAAAAGAAAAGATTTTGAAGACAGATAAATACAAACTTTGCAAACTGAAATATATACAATACAGAAAAATAGGCTGAACAAAAAAATGAACAGAGTTTCAATGGCCTACAGGATATTGTAGAGTCATCTAACATTTGTGGAATAGAAATCTCAGAGGCAGAAGAGAACTTTTAGCAGGAAAAAAAAAGTGTTAAAAGAAATAATAGTAAAGGAAATCCCCAAATTTAATACAGTAAAAATAAAAACACAGAGAACATTTTCCATCTCCAAATAACTAATGTCCCCTAGGACAGCCATTCATCTCTTCAGTAATAACTGAACATTTTAAAACTTAGTTTTGAAAATCCCAAATTCTCATTTTGGCCATGATGAAGGAATAAGCCACAAACAGGATAAACACAAGGAAAACCACATCTAAGCATACTGTAGTACAATTGCTTTAAACCAAATTAAAAATAAAAATTTCAAAGCATTCAGAGGAAAAAGACATAATACACACAGGAAAGTAACAATAGAATAACCACTACATTCTCATCAGAAACAGAACAAGCCAGAAAACATTGGAATGGCAGTTTTTAAAATGCTAAATAGGAAATAAATTATGAATTTAAAATTGAAATAAAGCAAAACTTTTCATCAAAATTTTAATCCAATGAATATATTTTCAGATAATCTAAAGTGATGACCTGTACTCCAAGATGTGTTAAATAAACTCATTCAGGTTAAAGGGAATTATGCCAAAATTAGAAACTCAAATCTACCTGAATAAATAAAGAACACTAAACATTTTTACTTCCTTAACTTATTTAAAAATAAATGAATTATTTGAAATATGAGTAATACTATGTTGTGGAGTTTGTAATGTATAGAAGTGAGATACACCACAACTAGCACAAAGAAGCGGGGAGAGAAATGGAAGCACGTTTATATATGGTTTTTATGTTATATGTGAAGTGTTATTCTATCAATGCAAGGTGCAGGCTAAGGATGCAAAATGTAATCCCCAAAGGATCCATTAAAGAAATAAAACAGTGAAATGCCATAGGCCAAAAGAGGAGCTTAAAATGTTATATTAAGAAATGCTCAGTTAAAAAGAGAGGAAAAGATGGAAATAGAAGAAAGGTATAAGGGGCAATAGAAAACAAATAGTAAGATGGTAGACTTAAACCTACCCATGTCAATCATTATGTCAAATGTAGAGGTACTAGACAACCAGTTAAAAAGCAGAGAAGCAATATCCAACTAGAGACTGTTTTCAAGAGATTCTCTTCAAATATAGAGACATAGGTTAAAAAAGTAAAAGGATGGAAAACAAGATATACCATGAAACACTAAGCATAAGAAAGCTGGAATGGCTATATTAAAAATCAGACAAAATATATCATTTATAAAAGCATCAAAAATAATAAAAACTTGGGAATAAATTTAACCAAGGAGGTGAAAAACCTGTACACTGAAAATGATAAGACATTGATGAGAGAGCTTGAAGAAGACACCAATAAATAGAAAAATATTCTGTGCCCATGGATTCAAAGAATTAACATTATTAAAAATGTCCATACTACCTAAAGCAATCCACAGATTTAAGGAAATCTCTGTCAGAGTCCCAAGGGCATTTTTTTCACAAAAATATAACAAATGATCTTAAAATTTGTATTGGACCACGAAAGATTCCAAATAGCCAAAGCACTCTTGAAAAAGAAAGCAAAGCTGGAGGCATTATACTTCCTAATTTCAAACTATATTACAAAGCTCTAGCAATCAAAATTGCTATAGGTTTGGCATAGAAAAAACAGGCACATGACCACTGGAATAGAACAAAGAGCCCAGAAATAAATCCATGGATATATGGGCAACGAATTTTTGGCAAGGGCAACAAGAACACACAATGGGGAAACAATAGTCTCTTCAATAAATTATGCTAGGAAAACTGGATATTCATATGCAAAAAATTGAAACTAGACCCACTCCAGTACTCTTGCCTGGAAAATCCCATGGACGGAGGAGCCTGGTGGGCTGCAGTCCATGGGGTCGCTAGGAGTCAGACACGACTGAGCGACTTCACTTTCCCTTTTCACTTTCATGCATTGGAGAAGGAAATGGCAACCCACTCCAGTGTTCTTGCCTGGAGAATCCCAGGGACGGGGGACCCTGGTGGGCTGCCGTCTATGGGGTCGCACAGAGTTGGACATGACTGATGGGACTTAGCAGCAGCAGCAGCAGACTCCTACTTACGCAACTCAGAAAAGTTAACTCAAAATAGATGAAAGACTTAAGTCCTGAAACAACATATAAGACCTGAAACAATAAAACTCCTGGAAGAAATGATAGGGAATAATCTCTTTGACACTGGTCTTGACAATGTCTTGGATAAGACCTTAAAAATGCAGGCAACAAAAGCTAAAATAAACTAGAAATTAAATTAACTAGAAATTAAAATAAACTAGAAACTAAAATAAACTAATGGGAAACTAGAGAGCTTCTGCACAGCAAAGGAAACAATCAAAAAATTGAAAAGGCAACATACAGAATGAGGGAAAATATTTGCAGACCATATATCTAATAAGTGGTTAACATACAAAACATACATAAAACTTAAATGACTCAATATTAAAATGAGATTAAGTGTTCCAGAGTTTCTATTGTACACTTTTTATGCTCAGTGTTTTTGTACTATGACTCAATAGGATAATAGTGTTTTAAGTAGTGTCGCAGAAATTGAAGAATTGCCTGATAAAACAAAATGCAATTCATGAATTTCCCAGTTGATCTGTCCTTTCACAGCCATCACTTTCTTTTGTTATAGGTGTAAAGTAATCTTTTTATTTGTAAAGTAGAAGTATTCAACACAAAGTGGAAATATGAAAGAGAAGTGCCTGTTTTCATTTGTCCGAGATCCCTGGCTACCCCCAGATATACATTTTCTCTTTCATCTTTTCCAAGTTAATCTTTCTCTCTACCTCATCAAAATGTATCAGTCAAGGTTAAAGGAAAACTGTGGGTCTATATTTAGATGAGAGACTTAAAGAGGTACTTGCAATAAGCTATTATAACTACTATTGTTACAAGTGGTTTTGTTGGATTACAGAGGGAGTCCTTGAAGTGTTTTCTAAACATAAATCAACTTCAAAACATGTTTTCCCTCAGCTAGTATATCTTAACTCTCTTAAACATTGGAGCATTTCAAATGCAATGTGAACACTTTCAAGTTGCTTTATATACACTTATGCTTGTCAAAACATAATAAGTATTCATTATTGAATTACTTATTCAAGTAATAACTTATAGGCAAGTGTTCTCCTGAGCTTTTCCCCTTAAAGGAAGTTAAAGTAAAAAGGTCAAATTGTAGTCAGACTGTTTAATTCAGAGTGGTAATTTGATCAGATCTTATCTTAAATTATATTTTTCTCTAGAACTTTAGTCATTTCTCCCACCTCTTCATTCTGTATCATCCTTTGCAACTGTACTAATCTGCCAATATTGCAAAGTTTTAATCAAAAATTTTTAGTAAAATTGATGAAAATATAAACAGGTTTAGAAATTTGAAAGTAGGCCTGAAATATTATTCACATCATATTTATATATAAAACATATATGTGTATATATTGAAAGCTTTTGCCTTAGCAAAATATTTCAGGTTGCCATAGTCTCCATTTCCTTTTACCTGGAAATGGAAGAGAGGTGAGTTGCCTATAATTGATAGTCTCCACACCATCCTTGCTCCCTTACCATCTGGTTTTGACCAGTGGGAAGCAGCATACCAGGAAATCAGCTGGTGGGATTGGAGAAAGGTCAGGGTATTAGTCTGCCACTCCTTCCCTGTCCAACTGTGGTTTGGACAGTGGTTGCCAAAACTTATCAGGCAGCCTGTGTCCAACAGCCTCTCTTCTCAGAGCTTGACCTCTTCCCAGGCTTGGTAAGACTATTCCATCCTCTTGAGCCTTCAGATGTATGAGTGGTAACAATTTCTCATTGTTGCTGAAACCTAACTGCCTCACCATTCCTTGTTGTATTTTACCCCTGCCCCTACCCTGGTAAACAATCCTTTCATTAAGTGCTCTCCAGTTGCATCTTTTTAAGGATGCCATCCATTTCCTCCTTGAACATAGACTGATGTGCTCCCAAGGTGACCCCAGGAAATAGACCCTCAATGTAGATTATGAATTGGTTGCCATGAGCTCCAATCACTTTAACAAGAGGAAAATGTGCGCTAGGTAAACTATAGCATGCAAAGTCATTGTGTTAACTCGAATTATCACCTATGGGGTAGAGCAACCATCCCTAACCACTAGTCCACTGACTGGTACAGATCCATGGCCTGTTAGGAATCAGGCCACACAGCAGGAAGTGAGTGGCAGGTGAGCCAGTAAAGCTTCATCTGTATTTACAGCTGCTCCCCATCACTCAGATTATTGCCTGAGTGCTTGCTCCTGTCAGATCAGTGGTGGCTTTAGAGTCTCATAGGAGCATGAACCCTACTGTGAACGCTACATGCAAGGGTTCTAAGTTCCACACTGCTTGTGAGAATCTAATGCCTGATCTGAGGTGGAGCTGAGATGGTAATATTAGTACTGGACAGTGGCTGCAAATACAGATTTTCATTAGCAGAGACGTTTGACTGCACAGAGACCATAATCCTATCCATGAGTGGCAAGTGACAATTAAGCTGCATTTGGTGGCAGGCTTTAAGTCAGAATCGCATTTTGGTCTGCATTTGGCCCTCCTATTATTTTATTTACTGCTTCCATCTGTGCCTCTTTCCCACACTGTGCACTTGTCTCACTCACATTTTGGTAAGCTGACAAGTTAACCCTAGCAAAAATGAGTGGGAAACAAACACCACTAGGGAGCTGCTTTGAAAAGGGGAAAAGACCCAATGATGCAACAGAAGAAGACGCTAAGAATGCCAACAAAAAGAAAACTGCATTTGAAAGAAAATACCAAGTCCTACTTAAGTTCCAGGTTCAATGCAACAGGTGATTCACATTGCCCAAGCCTGCTTAATATAATATGTGGAGACTAGCTATCCATCAAAACCATAAAACCTTCAAAACTGCTTCACCACATGGAGACCAAACACCCTGCCTTAAAAAACAAGCCCTTGGAGTTTTTCAAAAGAAAAATGTGAATGTGAAGAACAGAAGCAACTATTGAAGGCCACCACTTCATCAAATCTGTCTGCACTGAAAGCATCATTCTTATCGGCTAACCACATTGCTAAAGCTAATAAGCCATTTACTACTGGTGAGGAGTTAATCCTGAGGACATTTGTCATGAGCTTTTAAGAGAGCCTACATTTCAAAAGGTAGTACATGTTCCTCTTTCAACTAGCACCAAAGCTAGAAGAATTGGTAAAATAGCAGAGAATGTTGAGGCACAACTGTTAGCAAGGATTAATGCATGCATCACCATGGCACACAATCCAGGTTGAAGAGTCTATCAATGCTGACAAGGCAACAATTCTTGTTTCAGCGCGATTTATTTTCAGGAGGATGTGCATGAGGATACGTTATGTGCACTTTTGTTGCCAACCAACACCACATCCGCGGAACTATTTAAGTCTTTGAATGATTACACTTCAGGAAAACTGAATTGGTCATTTTGTGTTGGTATGATGTACAGACAGTGGCTGCCACGACTGGACAGCCTTCTGGTTTCATTACTTGGGTCAAAGAGGTTGCTTCTGAATGTGAGTCTACATAATGCGTGATCCATAGACACATGCCGGCTTGTCAAAATATTTTTGTCCATTTTTTGGACAAAAAATGTTTTGCAGGGTGCGTTGCAAAACTTTGCAACGTTTTGCAGCTCTATGAGGAAATGGACACAGCACACACATCTGCTCTTATACACAGTAATGAGATGGCTTTCTAAAGGTAGATCACTATAAGAGCTGCTCCAGAGATTTCTTTCAGAAAAACAGTCACCACTGGCAGCATGGTTCAGGGACACAGAATGGGTTGCAAAACTTGCTTAATTGTATTACATATACCCTGCTCAGCAAACTCAATCTGTCAATTCAGAGGAGAGCAACTGTTCAAGTCAGCAGATAAAGTGGCTGTATTCAAAGCCAAACTGGAATTATGGAAGCAACAAATGAACACTGGGATTTTTGACATGTTTCAAACATTAACAGTGATTTGAAAGAGACTGAGCCAAGGCCTTCTTTCTCTGAGCTGGTGCATGATCACCTATCTCAGCTTTCAAAAGAATTTGAACATTACTTCCCAATCACAAAATACCCTTGGACTGGGAAGGAATGGAACTGTGACCCATTTGTGAATAAACCAGGCAAATTGGGGCTTTCCCAGGTGGTGCAGTGGTAAAGAATCTGCCTGGCAATGCAAGAGATGCAGGTTCAATGGGTCAGGAAGATTCACTGGAGGAAGACACGACAACCCACTCTAGTATTCTTGCCTGGAAAATTCCATGGATAGAGGAGCCTGGTGGGCTACAGTTCATGGGGTCAACAGAGTTGGACACAATTGAGCCACTGAGGACACACGCACAGGTAACTGACTTTTTCTGTGCTAGGAGAGGATCAGCTACCTGAGATCTCACATAATGGTGGTCTTAAAAGTATGTTTGAGACAACTTCAAATCTCCATACATTCTGAATTAAAGTTAAGGAAGATTATCCTGAGGCTGCCACAAAAGCACTAAAAAAGCTGCTTCCGTTTCCAACATCCCATCCTATGTGGAATACAAAAATTACAACAAATGAGTGAATATAATAAAAAAGAAGAAAACTCACAGATACAGAGAACAAACTAGCGGTTACCACTGGGGAGGTGGGAAGGGAAATACAGGGGTTGGGGAGTGGGAGGTACAAACCATTGGGTGTAATATAGACTCAAGAATGTAAAATATTGTACAACATGGGGAAAATGGCCAATATTTTATAACAACTGTACATGGAAAATAACCTTTAAAAACTGTATTAAATTTTTAATTAATACATAAAAATTTTAAAAGATTCAATATTCTCAAAGAATATTTGAAAAGTAGATATGATTTTCTCTAATTTTTACCTAAATCAATGTGCTTTAAAGGTCTGGAGTAATATAAATATGTAAAGCGGGTGGGGACAACAAATTGTGGCACCGCAATTTATAACACAAACACATAGACACACAATAAACAAAAAATCCTGATCTGTTGATTCAGTTGTAATGTGCTTTTTTAAAGAGAGATCACAGCTTCCTTTGTGAATCATCAAATATGCATTCATGGCATCCTTTTCAAAGGCTTCTGTTCATTCCCAACACAAAATGTTAATCCACCCTCCATTGCTGCCTTTTGTTTATTTTCAGATGAATCTGTGATGCAAACAACATCATACTCTTGATCTTTAGGGGTATGGAGTCTCAGCTCACTTGAGGACAGGTGGTCATGCCTCACTCCCGAGTAGTCCTGGGGGTCAAGTGGGCCCTGAGAGGAGAGGGGGCTAAAGGATGTAGGGTACTTTGGAGTAGATTTCTGTGGGCGATCCCTCACATACCCTAAACCCACCATGTGATTTCCACCAACCTGGGAGCATCCCCGCTAGGCAACAACAAGGCCACACGTATGCAGGAGGGGCTCAGCCCCTAGGAATCAGGCTCAGGGAACTTGCACTTCTGGAAGTTCTTAGCCCAAACCTTCATGCTACTCACTGGTCTCAGGTGTGCTATGCCTGATAGCTCTAGCTCAGTGCTACTGAATACAGGTCTGAGGAAGTCACATCAGCACAAACAAAAAACTTGTTAAATATGCCATTTCATGAACTCCACAGGAGAATCATAGTTAGACTGGGGCCCTGATTTCCGCAAAATTTGTGTGACTTCAAACCTTTGAAAGAAATGTTTGCTGTGTGGTTCCCACGCAGTTTCCCATTAGCATTCCATGATGAAGGTTTAGCAATAACACCTGTGCCCTCCCCACAGTCTATTGATCACGGTGGGAGCATCTGCGTTGTTTCAACACCAGGTGATTCTAAGTTAGGCCCAGTTTAAGTATGAGGCCTGCGGGGTACATGGGTGAGAGTTGCTTCCAGTCTTCAGTCCTTTTCCGTTTGGGGGAGGCATCGATGTTTGCTCTACATAGGATGAGACGGGCAGGGCGGTGTAGCCCGCTTACTCTACGCTGTAGCAGTCTGGGGGCACACTGTGTGAGGGGAGAGCACGTGCAGACAGGAAAGAAAAACCTCACCGTTTTTTCTGTGAGAAAAAACCTCCAGAAATGAGCTCCATGCAGGAGCTCATTGTTCCTGAATCTTTTCAAAAGGTTGGCGTCTCTGGGTTCTTTTGTCTGTGGGTGCTGTAGGAACAGATGCAGGAGCTGTGTGGACGCCATTGAAGTCATTCTCAAGATACTGATGTGGTTCTCAGCATAACATCGATGAGAAAACAGCTCAGAGCGGGAAGAAAAGGAGAAAACGGCAGCTTCTCAGGTAAATGTCCTGTCCTGGGTCAGCGGCTGTGTCTGCTTTTCCTCCTGAAATGTCATGGATTGAGAACCTGTAAGCCTTTCATTTTCTACTTCTGATGTTTCTGTCTAGCAAGGCTATTTTCCACTACTGTTTTTCCCCTTCCTACTATAGTCAAACTCAGCTCTTTACTTCTCCCCTGTGTTTCAGAGTCTTTCCCCATTATCTGCATCCAGGCTCCCCACAGAGCATGGAGCATTCTTACCATGAAGTAGTGACCTTCAACTATCGAAATTATTCCTTTTGTGAAAGAGCAACATGAGAAGGCATTAATATCCAAAATTCCCTATGGGATAATTTCAGATGTTGAGATACTAGTGAAGAAGGGAAAGTGGAATGGCTACTGTACATCTGAATGCAATGTCAACTTACCACAACAGGATTAAGAAAATGCACTTTTAAATGGGATGGCATTAGTGGTCCAGATAAATCAAATTTCTGGGAAAGAAAAGTAATTAGGTATTTTTCTCTGTATGTTGATAAAGATTATTTAAATACAGTATTAGAATCAGAGAACATGGGAGGTGTATGTAGACTGAAATTTGTAAAACTGACATTTTTTTCATGGTAGTTTCAGATTATGATTTTCTTCTGTATTTTCACGCAGAATACCACAGCAGTAACAATGTGTCTTGTGTCCTTCAGTCCTGTGATTATCATTTGTCCTATTACACCTGAGGTTCACTGGTTCAGGTGCGTTCTGTAAGATTCCTTTGCTATGAAGTTCGTATATTTTACCTTTGGTAAAGGTTTGGTGTGATTCACTGAGAAATGTGCATAAACCATTGTGATAAATCTGGAAACTCCAATTTTTTCCCCTAGTTTTCTTTTGCCTCTAGTTTGCTTTGGAAAATGAACACCTTCACATTTGTTTAATAAAGATACTAGCTTTTCAAGTTGTAATCAGCTAAGACTTGCTCTTTAAGTTTCTATTATACTCTACACTCATGCAACAGACATACTCTGCTTTATCACATCTTCATATTTTCAAGAGTTTATAAGAATGATATTATTAATGTATGCTCAGTTGTATTGTTTCTGAAATATAGCTCAAGTCAAATGGTAAATAATTTCAGAGATATCAGATTCAGAACCAATAGCTCTAGCTTATTTTATATCATTCTGTTTCTATATTTATAAAATGTAAGGTGTATCATCCAAAAAATAGATTATAAGATTTATCCAATTTAAATAAATAGTATTCTTCTTTTAAAATTTGGTAGAATTTACCAGTGAAGCCATCTAGTTCTGGTATTTTTTTGCTGGGAGGTTTTTGAGAACTGATTCAATCTCTTTAATAATTTGGTCTGCTTAGATTGTTTTAAATATTTTCTTCATGACTCGGTTTTTTACTTTTAATTTTTTATTTGGCTCATTGATTATTTAGAAATTGTGTTGCTTAATTTCCACATACTTGTAAAATTTCCAAACTCTGTTCTCTTGTTCATTTCTGGTTTCTTACCATTGTGATTGAAACAATACTTAGTATATAAGTGATGTAAATAGAAAGACAAATAACTTACATTATCACTTTGTGCAGAATCTAAAACATGACGCAATTAACCTCAAATGAACCTATCTATGAAACAAACAGAATCACAGACATAGAGAACTGACTGGTGGTTGTCAAGGGGGAGGGGTTGAGGGAGGGATGGAGTGGGAGGCTGGGGTTAGCAGATGTAAGATTCTATATATGAAATGGGTAAACAGCAAGGTCCAGCTGTAGACCACAGGGAACTATATTCAATATGCAGTGATAGGAGCTTCCTGGTGGTACAGTGACTAAGACTCCATGCCCCCAATGCAGGGGGCCTGTGTCCAATACCTGGTGTGGGAACTAGATCCTACCTGCTGCAACTGAGAGTTCATGTGCCACAGCTAAAGATTCCACATGCCACAACCAGACCCAGCACACGAAATAAATAAAAATAGACATTTTTCAAAATCCCATGATAAACCATAATAGAAAAGAATATTAAAAAAGAATGTGTGTGTATATATATATGTGTGTGTAACTGAATCACTAAAAATACTTAGTATGATATCAGTCTTAAGTTTGCTGAGATTTGTATAGTGACCCATAATATAACCTGTCCTGGATAATGTTCAGTGGGCAGTTGAGAAGAATATGTATTCTGCTGCTATTGGATGGACTGTTCTGTTTTTGTCTGTTAAGCACATCTGGTGTAAATTCAAGTTCAGTACTCCTTACTGATTTTCTTTCTGGATGGTCTATTCATTGTTGAAAGTCAAATATTAAAGATTGCTACACTTATTTTTTTCTATTGTCTACTTTTCTATTCAAATCTGTTAGCATTTGCTTAACACTTTAAGTAGTCTTCCACTGTTGGTACATATTTATTTACGATTGTCTTCTTGATGAATTGACAATATTATCATTATATAATGACCTTATTTTTTTCTTGTTGCAGCTTTTGTCTTAAAATCTGTTTTGTCTGACCTAGTTCTAGCTACCACTGCTTACTTTTGGTTTCCATGTGTTTGGAATATTTTGTTCTAAAGCTTCACTTTGAGCCTATTTGTGTTTTTAACACTGAAGTGAGTCTGAAAGGCAGAGTGTAGTTTGATCTTTTTTTATGTATCCAGCCACTCTATGAGTTTTGACTAGAAATTTTAGTCAAAACATAATATATTTATGTTTACAGTAATTTACCAATCAATATACCATCTTATTGTTTCCTGGATGTTTTTTTGTTGTTTCCCTTTTCCTCTTTTGTTACCTTTGTGAATTTGTGATATTTTGTAGTGGTATGTTAGGATTTCTTTCTCTTTATATTTTCTGAATATACTATAGGTTTTTGCTTTGTGGTTCTATGAGGTTTATGTAAAATGTCTTATAGATATAACAGTATTTTATGTTGATAACATTTTAACTTCCATCACATGCAAAAAACTCGACTCTTTTATTCCCCTCCATGAATTTTTGTATATGGTGTTAGAGTTTACCTCCTTGTGTATTATTTATGCGTTGAAATTATTATACCTGCAGTTATCTCAATAATTTCATAATAATCTAAATAATTGGTTAACACACCACCATACAATAATTTTAAAGCACTCTTACCTTAACTATATACTTCAGTTCAGTTCAGTTGCTCAGTCGTGTCCGACTCTTTGCGACCCCATGCAGCACACCAGGCTTCCCTGTCCATCACCATCTCCAGGAGTTCACTCAGACTCACGTCCATCGAGTCAGTGATGCCATCCAGCCATCTCATCCCCTGTCGTCCCCTTCTCCTCCTGCCCCCAATCCCTCCCAGCATCAGAGTCTTTTCCAATGAGTCAACTCTTCGCATGAGGTGGCCAGAGTACTGGAGTGTCAGCTTTAGCATCATTCCTTCCAAAGAAATCCCAGGGCTGATCTCCTTCAGAATGGACTGGTTGGATCTCCTTGCAGTCCAAGGGACTCTCAAGAGTCTTCTCCAACACCACAGTTCAAAAGCATCAATTCTTTGGCACTCAGCTTTCTTCACAGTCCAACTCTCACATCCATGCATGACCACAGGAAAAACCATAGCCTTGACTAGATGGACCTTTGTCGGCAAAGTAATGTCTCTGCTTTTTAATATGCTGTCTAGGTTGGTCAGAACTTTCCTTCCAAGGAGTAAGTGTCTTTTAATTTCATGTCGCAGTCACCATCTGCAGTGATTTTGCAGCCCAGAAAAATAAAATCTGACACTGTTATCACTGTTTCCCCATCTATTTCCCATGAAGCGATGGGACCAGATGCCATGATCTTCGTTTTCTGAATGTTGAGTTTTAAGCCAACTTTTTCACTCTCCTCTTTCACTTTCATCAAGAGGCTTTTTAGTTCCTCTTCACTTTCTGCCATAATGGTGGTGTCATCTGCATATCTGAGATTATTGATATTTCTCCTGGCAATCTTGATTCCAGCTTGTGCTTCTTCCAGCCCAGCGCTTCTCATGATGTACTCTGCATATAAGTTAAATAAGCAGGGTGACAATATAGAGCCTTGACGTACTCCTTTTCCTATTCGGAACCAGTCTGTTGTTCCATGTCCAGTTCTAACTGTTGCTTCCTGACCTGCATACAGGTTTCTCAAGAGGCAGGTCAGGTGGTCTGGTATTCCCATCTCTTTCAGAATTTTCCACAGTTTATTGTGATCCACACAGTCAAAGGCTTTGGCATAGTCAATAAAGCAGAAATAGATGGTTGCAACTTGATTGTGTATTCTCATATGTTTTCATGGTACTGTTTAGTTTCCTTCTATTCTAGCTTGAGGAACTCTTAGAATTTCTCTCAAGACTGATCTAATGATGATGAACTCCCTCACCTTTTCTTTTTTGAAAAGAGTTTTAAATCTCTTCACTTAAGAAGGACAATTATGATAGATAGGATATTCTTGATTGGCAGACTTTGGGTTTGGTTCTGTTTTTTGAGCAATTTGAATATATCTTCCCACCCTCTCCTGGCCTGTGAAATTTCTTTTGAGAAAGCAACTTTTAATCTTATGAAGATTCTTTTGTAAGTTATAAGCTTCTCTCCTCTTGCTGCTTTTAAAATCTTTGCTTTTGATAGTTGACAGTTTTACAGTAATGTATTTTACAGAATTTTTTTTGAGCTAAGTTTGGTGCCCTATGAGCTTCATGCATTTGGATATGCAAATCTCTCCCCTGACTTGGAAATTTCAAAGCCACTATTTATTTAAATAAGCCTTCTGTCTCTATCCTTTCCTTCTAAGACTCCATAATTCATAGAATGTTTCTTTTCATAATATTTTTAGATCACACAGTGATTCTTCACTCTTTGTCTTTGTTCTCCTCTGAGTGGATTATTTTCAGTTTACTGTCATCTAACTTGGAAAAAAGAACTAAAGAGCCTCTTGATGAAAGTGAAAGTGGAGAGTGAAAAAGTTGGCTTAAAACTCAACATTCAGAAAACGAAGATCATGGCATCTGGTCCCATCACTTCATGGGAAATAGATGGGGAGACAGTGGAAACAGTGACAGACTTTATTTTGGGGGCTCCAAAATCACTGCAGATGGTGACTGCAGCCATGAAATTAAAAGACACTTAATTCTTGGAAGGAAAGTTATGACCAACCTAGACAGCATATTAAAAAGCAGAGATATTACTTTGTCAACAAAGGTCAGTCTAGTCAAGGTTATGGTTTTTCCAGTAGTCATGTATGGATGTGAGAGTTTGACTATAAAGAAAGCTGAGTGCCAAAGAATTGATGCTTTTGAACTGTGGTGTTGGAGAAGACTCTTGAGAGTCCCTTGGACTTCAAGGAGATCCAACCAGTCAATCCTAAAGGAAATCAGTCCTGAATATTCATTGGAAGGACTGATGTTGAAGCTGAAACTCCAATACCTTGGCCACCTGATGCGAAGAACTGACTCATTTGAAAAGACCTTGGTGCTGGGAAAGATTGAAGGCAGGAGGAGAAGGGGACAACAGAGGATAAGATGGTTGGATGGCATCACCGACTCAATGGACATGAGTTTGAGTAATCTCCAGGGGTTGGTGATGGACAGGGAGGCCTGGCGTGCTGCAGTCCATGGGGTCACAAAGAGTTGGACACAACTGAGCAACTAAACTGAATTTGGAAAATTTGTTCTCCTTGATCTGTTTTGATATTGATGATGGTTACTGTTTCTTTTTCCTTGTAATATATTTAAAGTATAATATTATTTGAATTTAAGATGTATAATGGTGATTTGACACGTGTACATATTACACTATGCCATTGTAGCAGTAGTTATCACCTCTATTATACCATGTAATCATTATTTCTTTACTGTGGTTAGAAAAATTAAGATATAATTAAACTTAGTAAGAGATGATAACACAAAATCATTGTTTATATTCTGTATACTGTATATCATATCTTTAGGAATCATTTACTGTAAATTTCTCTCCTATTCCCTACATCTCGTCCCCTGGAAGTGAAAGTGTTAGTTAACTGCTCAGTCCTGTTTGACTCTGAGACCCCATAGACTGTAGCTCTCCAGGCTCCTCTGTCCATGGAATTCTCTGGGAAACAATACTGAAGTGGGTTGCCATTCCCTTCTCCAGGGGGATCTTCCCAACCCACAGATCGAACCTGGGTCTCCTGCACTGCAGGTGGACAGTTTTCTGTCTGAGCCACCAGAGGAGCCCCTGGTAACCAACATTTTACTCTTTTTTTTTTTTAATGAGTTCAGCTTTTTGTTTTGTTTTGTTTTACATATAAATGATATCACATATCATGCTCTTTTTGACTTCAGTTCAGTCACTAAGTCATATCCAACTCTTTGCGACTCCATGGACTGCAACATGCCAGGCCTCCCTGTCCATCACCAACTCCCAGAGTTTACTCAAACTCATGTTGATTGAATTGGTGATGCCATCCAACCATCTCATCCTCTGTCATCCCCTTCTCCTCCCACCTTCAATCTTTCCCAGCATTACGGTCTTTTCAAATGAGTCAGCTCTTTGCATCAGGTGGTCAAAGGATTGAAGTTTCAGCTTCAGCATCAGTCCTTCCAATGAATATTCAGGACTGATTTGCTTTAGGATGGACTGGTTGGATCTCCTTGCAGTCCAAGGGACTCTCAAGTGTCTTCTCCAACAATACAGTTCAAAAGCATCAATTCTTCGGCACTCGGCCTTCTTCACAGTCCAACTCTCTCAACAGTATATGACTACTGGAAAAATCATAGCCTTGACTAGATGGACCTTTGTTTGCAAAGTAATGTCTCTGCTTTTTAATAAGCTGTCTTGGTTGGTTATAACTTTCCTTCCAAAGAGTAAGTGTCTTTTAATTTCATGTCTGCAGTCACCATCTTCTGTGATTTTGGAGCCCCCCCGCCAAAAAAAAAGTCTGTCACTGTTTCCCCATCTATTTGCCATAAAGTAATGGGACCAGATGCCATGATCTGGTGATGGCACTTTCACTTTCATCAAGAGGCTTTTTAGTTCCTCTTCACTTTCTGCCATAAGGCTGGTGTCATCTGCATATCTGAGGTTATTGATATTTCTCCCGGCAATCTTGATTCCAGCTTGTGCTTCATCCAGTCCAGAATTTCTCATGATGTACTATGCATATAAGTTAAATAAGCAGGGTGACAATATACAGCCCTGACGTGCTCCTTTCCCAATTTGGAACCAGTCTGTTGTTCCATGTCCAGTCCTAACTGTTGCTTCTTAACCTGCATACACGTTTCTTAGGAGGCAGGTCAGGTGGTCTGGTATTCTTGAAGAATTTTCCAGTTTGTTGTGATCGACACAATCAAAGGCTTTGACGGAGTTAGTAAAGCAGAGGTAGATGTTTTTCTGGAACTCTGTTGCTTTTTCGATAATCCAGTGGATGTTGGCAATATGATCTCTGGTTCCTCTGCCTTTTCTAAGTCCAGTTTGACAACTGGAAGTTCATGATTCACATACTGTAGAACCCTGGCTTGGAGAACTTTGAGCATTGCTTTGCTAGTGTGTGAGATGAGTGCAATTGTGTGGTAGTTTGAGCATTCTTTGGCATTGCCTTTCTTTGGGATTGGAATGAAAACTGACCTTTTCCAGTCCTGTGGCCACTGCTGAGTTTCCCAAATTTGCTGGCATATTGATTGCAGCACTTTCACAGCATCATCTTTTAGGATTTGAAATAACTCAACTGGAATTCTATCACCTCCACTAGTTTTGTTCATAGTGATGCTTCCTAAGGCCCATTTGACTTTGCATTCCAGGATGTCTGGCTGTAGATGAGTGACCACACCATCATGATTATCTGGGTCGTGAAGATGTTTTTTGCATAGTTCTTTTGTGTATTCTTGCCACCTCTCTTAATATCTTCTGCTTCTGTTATGTCCATACCATTTCTCTCCTTTATTGTGCCCATCTTTGCATGAAATATTCCCTTTGTATCTCTAATTTTCTTGAAGAGATCTCTGCTGCTGCTAAGTTGCTTCAGTCGTGTCCGACTCTGTGCAACCCCATAGACGGCAGCCCACCAGGCTCCCCCATCCCTGGGATTCTCCAGGCAAGAACACTGGAGTGGGTTGCCATTTCCTTCTCCAATACATAAAAGTGAAAAGTGAAAGTGAAGTCACTCAGTCGTGTCCAACTCTTAGTGACCCCATGGACTGTGGCCCACCAGGGTCCTCCATCCATGGGATTTTCCAGGCAAGAGTACTGGAGTGGGGTGCCATTGCCTTCTCCAAGAAGAGATCTCTAGTCTTTCCCATTCTATTATTTTCCTCTATTTCTTTCCACTGATCACTGAGGAAGGCTTTGTTATCTCTCCTTGCTATTCTTTGGAACTCTGCATTCAAATGGGTGTATCTTTCCTTTCCTCTTTGCCTTTTTCTTCTCTTCTTTTCATGGCTGTTTGTAAGGCCTCCTCAGACAACCATTTAGCCTTTTTGCATTTCTTTTTCTTAGGGGTGGTCTTGATCCCTTCCTCCTGTACAATGTCACAAACCTCTGTCCATCGTTCTTCAGGCACTCTGTCTAGCAGATGTAATTCCTTGAATCTATTTGTCACTTCCACTGTATAGTCGTAAGGGATTTGATATAGGTCATACCTGAATGGTCTAGTGGTTTTCTGTACTTTCTTCAATTTAAGTCTGAATTTGACAATTAGTTCAGCATAATTTAGCCAAGGTACATGAATGTTGAAATGGTAGAATTTCCTTCTCTCTAATGGCTGCATAATACTCATTGTATGTATGTATCAATATATATAGATAAATGTATAGGTACAGATATCACATATGTCTTATCTATTCACTTGTTGATAGGAACTTAGGTGGATTCCATACCTTGGCTATTGTGAATAATGCTGCAGTAAATATAGGGGTGCATATATCTTTTCAAGTTAGTGCTTTTATTTTCTTTGGATAAATATCCATAAGTGGAACTGCTGAATCATATAATAGATCTTCTTTTACTTTTTTTGGGAAATCTTCATATTATTTTCCATAGTGGCTACAAAAATTATATCCCCACTAACAGTTCACTTGTTCCCTTTTCTTCACATTGTCATCAATGCTTATCTCTTGGTTTTTTGATGATATCCATTCTAACAGTTGTAAGATAATATCATCAATATATTATTATTGTGGTTTTGATTTGCTTTGTACTGATGTTTAGTCATGTTGAGCACATTTTCATATGTGTATTGGCCATCTGTAGATCTTTTTTGGGAAAAAATCTATTTCCTTTACCCATCTGTACATTGAATTGTTTGGTTTATCATGGCATTTTTTTTGAGGTTTTTTAAATGTATTTTGATTGTATGCCCCCAAATGAAAATATGGCTTTCATTTATTTTTCCCATTTAGTAGGTTGACTTTTCATTTTATTGATTGTTTATTTTGTCATATGGAAGCGTTTAAGTTTGATTTACTCTTGGTCGTTGATTTTTGCTTTTGCATTTTATTATGCTTTGAGTGTTATGTTCAAAAGAATAATCATCAAAACCAATGTGAAAAAGTTTCTTGCATTTTCTTTTAAAACTTTTATGGTATCAAGTCTTAGGTTCAATCTTTCACATTCTTGATTAATTTTATTCCTAAGTATTATATTCTTTTCAGTGCTATTGTAAATTGGACCTTTTTAAAGGAAACTTATGACCAACCTAGATAGCATATTCAAAAGCAGAGACATTACTTTGCCAACAAAGGTTCGTCTAGTCAAGGCTATGGTTTTTCCCGTGGTCATGTATGGATGTGAGAATTGGACTGTGAAGAAGGCTGAGCACCGAAGAATTGATGCTTTTGAACTGTGGTGTTGGAGAAGACTCTTGAGAGTCCCTTGGACTGCAAGGAGATCAGCCCTGGGATTTCTTTGGAAGGAATGATGCTAAAGCTGAAACTCCAGTACTTTGGCCACCTCATGCGAAGAGTTGATTCATTGCAAAAGACTCTGATGCTGGGGAGGATTGGGGGCAGGAGGAGAAGGGGACGGCAGAGGATGAGATGGCTGGATGGCATCACTGACTCGATGGACGTGAGTCTCAGTGAACTCCTGGAGTTGGTGATGGACAGGGAGGCCTGGCGTGCTGCGATTCATGGGGTCACAAAGAGTCGGACACGACTGAGCAACTGATCTGATCTGATCTGACCTTTTCTGATAGTTTCTGTTGTTAGTGTGTCAAACCACAAATGATTTTTGTATGTTGATTTTATATCCCGTTGCTTACTCTATTTAATAATTAGGTTGAACAGTTTTTTGGAGGTGTCATATTTAGGGTTTTGTAGATATAGAAATGTCATCTGCAGAGAAAACTGAGCTCTATCTTTATGATTTGGATTTATTTTATTGCTTACTTGATCAGATTGGGAATGCCAGTACTGTGTTACATAGAAGGGGCAAGAACAGGTAAACTTGTCTTGATCCAAAATTCAGAAGAAATGCTTTCATGATTCATAACTCAATATACTATTAGCTTTGGGTTGTGATATGTTGGTATGTGGTATGTTGAGGTATATTCCTTCTATAACTAATGTATTTTAAAATTTTTCTTTTACTTAGTTGATTTTGGCTGTACTGGGTCTTCATTGCTGTGTGGGCTTCTCTCTAGTTGCAAAAAGTGGTGTCTACTCTTGCTGTGGTGTGCAAGCTTCACAGGCTTCACAAGCACAGGCTATGGGGCACAAGGGCTTTAGTAGCCGTGGATCCCAGGCTCTGGAGCACAGGTTCAATAGCTGTACTGCACGGGCTCAGTTGCTCTGCAGTATGTGGGATCTTCCCTGACCAGGAATTAAATCCATGTCTCCTGCATTAGCAGGGAGATTCTTTACCACTTAGCCATAAGTTCAGTTCAGTTCAGTTGCTCAGTCGTGTCTAACTCTTTGCAACCCCATGAATCGCAGCACGCCAGGCCTCCCTGGCCATCACCATCTCCCGGAGTTCACTCAGACTCACGTCCATCAAGTCAGTGATGCATCCAGCCATCTCATCCTCTGTCGTCCTCTTCTCCTCCTGCCCCCAATCCCTCCCAGCATCAGAGTCTTTTCCCATGAGTCAACTCTTCGCATGAGGTGGCCAAAGTACTGGAGTTTCAGCTTTAGCATCATTCCTTCCAAAGAAATTCCAGGGCTGATCTCCTTCAGAATGGCCTGGTTGGATCTCCTTGCAGTCCAAGGGACTCTCAAGAGTCTTCAACAACAACATAGTTCAAAAGCATCAATTCTTCGGCACTCAGCCTTCTTCACAGTCCAACTCTCGCAACCGTACATGACTACTGGAAAAATCATAGCCTTGACTAGATGGACCTTTGTTGGCAAAGTAATGTCTTTGCTTTTCAATATGCTGTCTAGGTTGGTCATAACTTTTCTTCCAAGGAGTAAGCGTCTTTTAATTTCATGGTTGCAGTCACTATCTGTAGTGATTTTAGAGCCCCCAAAAATAAAGTCTGACACTATTTCCACTGTTTCACCATCTATTTCCCATAAAGTGACGGGACCAGATGCCATGATCTTCGTTTTCTGAATGTTGAGCTTTAAGCCAACTTTTTCACTCTCCTCTTTCACTTTCATCAAGAGGCTTTTGAGTTCCCCTTCACTATCTACCATAAGGGTGGTGTCATCTGCATATCTGAGGTTATTGATATTTCTCCCAGCAATCTTGATTCCAGCTCGTGCTTCTTCCAGCCCAGCGTTTCTCATGATATACACTGCATGTAAGTTAAATAAGCAGGGGAAGCCCCTATAACTAATTTCTTGGCTGTCTTCATCATAAAAGGAAGTTGGATTTTGTCAAATAGTTGTTCTGTATCTGTTAATATCATTTTCCCCTTCATCCTCTTAATATGATGTATCACATTTATTGATTCACATACATTGAGCCATCCTTGGATCCAGGCATAATTCCCACTTAATTATGGTGAATGATCCCTTCAATGTGCTGTTGAATTTGGTTTGTCAGTATTTTGAGTATATGTCATCTATATCTTTCAAGGATATTGATCTGTGTTTTGCTCATAGTGCCCTTGTCTGGTCTTAATGTTGGGGTAATTAATGCCTCATAAGATGGTTTGAAAGTGTTCCCTTCTCTTTCTGAATGTGCTTGAGAAGTCTTGGCTTTAATTTCTCTTTAAATATTTGGTATAATTCACCAATAAAACCATCTGATCCTGGGATTTTATTTATTGAAATATTTCTCAGCACTGTTTGATTCTTTTTACTCATTATTGGTCTGTTCAAATGTCCTATTTCTTAACTATTTAGTCTTGGTAGGTTGCATGTTTCTAGGAGTTTGTCCATTTTTTTTCTAGGTAATCCAAGTTATTTGCATATGATAATAGTGCATCTGTGCTTATGATAATAGTCTGATTGTTCTTTGCATTTCTGTGGCATCATTGTAATGCTAAATATGTGTGTGTGTGTATATATGTATACTTTTTCTTAATTATTCTAGCTAACAATTTGTCAATTTTGTTTATCTTTTCCAAAGAAAACTCAATAATATTTCTTCTATTTTTGTAGTTATTTGTACCATTATTTATATATCCACTATTTTTTAGATTCTTTTCCCATATACATCATTACAGAGTTTTAAGTAGAGTTTCTTGTACTATAGAGTAGGTTCTTCTATTGCTTTTACAACTGTTCTAATCCTTATTATTTCATTCTGCCAACACTAGGCTTAGTTTGTTCTTTTTCTAGTTTATTTAGTTGTAAAATTAGATTCTTTACCTGAGGGTTTTTTTTTTTTTTTTTCAGAGAAAAAAAATTTTATTTACATCATAACAAGCATGAGCATAATATTGCATTGGTTCTGCTATACCAGTTCTTACTGGGATGACAGAGGGAACCAGTTGGGTGCTATGCATGTACTCAGTTGTGTTAATCTGAAGAACACTGAGTTTGGGGACACTCTTCTGCTTTTAAAATGAGAGGTTAGTAAGCTTCCTGTTTGTCTGAGGGGAAGACATTACCTCATTCCTCAAGGCTGTTCATTACAAACTCCTGAGAAATGGCTCAGGTGAAATGCTAGGGAATGCATTCTTTTTCCTTTTTATAATTGAAGAATAATTGACATACAATATCATGTTAGTTTCAGATTTACCACAGAATAATTCAGCTTTTAAGTATATGACAAAATGATCACCATGTGAGTCTAGTAACCATCTGTCCCTATCTACAGTTATTGCAATATCATAAACCATATTCTGTATATTAACTTCTTGCCAAATTTTATTTTATAAATTGAATTTTGTACTTCCTATACCCCTTCAGCTATCTTGTCCAGATCAGATCAGTTGCTCAGTCATGTCCGACTCTTTGCAACCCCATGAATCGCAGCACGCTCAACTCCTCTCCCTCAACCACCAATTTGTTCACTGTGTCTATAAGACTGGCTTTGTTGTTGTATGTTTTGTTTTTGGATTACACATACAAGTGAGATCATGTATTTCTTTTTCTATATGACTGACTTCACTTAGCATCATACTTTCTAGGTCCATCCATGTTATCAAAAGTGGCAAGACTTCAACTTTTTATGGCTGAGTATATATATAAAACTATATATGTATAAACATATCTATACATATTTATGTCTATGTGTATATATAGAGCTAACTCTGTATATGTATATTTATGTATCTATTAATATATGTGCATGTATGTGTGTTACATGTATTTTCATATGTATATATATAGTCACTTTTTATGCATTTACCTATCATTCAACATTTAGGTTCCTATCATATATTGGCTATTGTAAGTTATGTTGCAACAAACACACAGTGCATATTATCTCTTTAAATTAGTTTTTTGCTTTATTTTGTTTTCTTTGGATAAATAACCAAAAGTGGAACTGCTAAATCATATGGCAGTTTTATTTTTTGTGTATTCAGAACCCTCTGTAATCTTTTCAATAGCGGCTGCACTGCTTTATATCTTTAGCAACGGTGGCTGTGAGTTTTCTCTTCTCGCATCCTCAGCAACACTTCTTAAATGCCGTCATTTTCATTGCAGCCATTCTGACAACTGTTGGGTGGTACTTTTTTATGTGGTTTTGATTCGCATTCCCTGATGATTAGTGATGTTGAGCATGTTTCTTCATGCCTTTTAGCTGTCTGTATTTTCTTTCTTTTTTTTTTTTTTTTTGGCAAAACATGTATTCAGCTCCTCTCCCCAATTATTTGCTTTTTAATTATAGTTTATTTACTGTGTTATATTTGTTTTGTTTAGAGCTTAGCGATTGAGTATTTTTTACAGATTACACTTGATTAAAAGTTATTAAAAGATGACGGCTATAATTCCATGTCCTATACAATATATTGTATGGAATATCTATTGATATTTTATACATATAGCTTGTACCTCTTAATCCTATCCTCTTAATTTGGCCCTCCCTCCTTACCTGTCCTCATTGGTAACCACTAGTTTGTTTATACATCTGTGAGTCTGTTTCTGTTTTACATACACAATTGTAATTTTAGATTCCACATATAAATAATACCACAAAAAGTGTTTTTGTCTGTCTTCATTAAGCATAATATTCTGGAGGTCCATCCACATTGCTGAAGGGCAGAACTTTGCTTTTTTATGGCTGTGTAACATTCCACTGTACATACACACCATATTGTCTTTATCCATTTGTTCATGAACATTTGGTTTGCTTTCATATCTGGGCCATTGTCAACAGTGCTGCTCTGAACTTTGGGTTTTATGTATCTTTTTGAATTAGTGTTTTTATTTTTTTCCCCAGATATGTACCCAGGAGAGTTATTGATGGATCATATGATAGTTCTATCTTTAGCTTTTTGAGAAACCTCCATACTATTTTCCATAGTGCCCGCAACAATTTCCAATCCTACTAACAGTGTACAAGGGGTCACTTTTCTCCACATCCTCTCTTAGATTTGTTATTTGTAGACATATTGATGGTAGCTCTTTTGACAGGTGTGATATTGATATTTCATTGAATTGAACTTCTCTAATGATTAGTGATGTTGAGCCATATTTTTGTGACCTTTAGCCATCTGTATGTCTTCTTTGGAAAGACGTATATTCATTTCTTATGACTATTATCAGTTGTGTTGTTTTCTTTGTGTGTGTGTGATACTGAGTTATAGAAGCTAGTTGTACATTTTGGATATTAACCCTTTGTCATATCATTTGCAAATATTTTCTTCCAATTTGCCCTTCAAATTTTTATTTTGTTGATTGTTTACATTGCTATGCAAAAGCTCTTAAGTTTATTTAGATCCCATTTGCTTGTGTTTGTTTATTTTTTGCCTTAGAGTCAGGATCCAAAAATATACATATATATTACTACAATTTCTGTCCGAGTGTTTGGCCTATGTTATCTTCTGGGAATTTTATGGTTTTGTGTATTATATTTAGGTCCTTAATCCATTTTTAATTTATATTTCTGTGTGGTATGAGGAAATGTTTTAATTTCATTGTTTACATGTAGTTCTCCAGTTTTCTCAGTACCATTTATTAAAGAGACTGTCTTTTCTCCATTGTGTATTCTTGCCTCCTCCTTACTGACTGACTTTAAGTGTGTGGATTCCTTTCTGGGCTCTCTATTCTATTCCGTTGATCTATGTGTCTGTTTTTGTGATTATTGTAGCTTTGTAGTCAGGGAGTATGCTATCTCCAACTTTGGTCTTTTTTTCCTCAGTATTGCTTTGGCAATATGGGTATTTTGTGGTTCTACATTTATTTTAAGATTATTTATTCTAGTTCTGTAAAAATTGTCATGAGTATTTCGATAGGAATTGCTTTAAATCTGTAGGTTGCTTTGAGAAATAGGGCTATTTTAAAAATATTAATTCTTCCCCATCCAGGAGCATGGAATATCTTTTCATTTATTTGTGTCACCTTTAGAAGGCAATGGCACCCCACTCCAGTACTCTTGCCTGGAAAATCCCATGGACGGAGGAGCCTGGTAGATTCCAGTCCATGGGGTCAGGAAGAGTCGGACACGACTGAGCGACTTCACTTCACTTTAGTGTCCTTGGGCTTCCCTTGTAGCTCAGCCGGTAAAGAATCTGCCTGCAGTGCAGGAGACCTGGGTTTGATCCCTGGGTTGGGACGATCCCCTGGAGAAGGAAATGGCAACCCACTCCAGTATCCTTGCCTGGAAAAACTCATGGACAGAGGAGCCTGGTGGGCTGCAGTCCATGGGGTTGCAAAGAGTCGGGCACGACTGAGAGACTAACACTTAGTGTCCTTCCTCAGTGTCATATACTTTCCAGCACATAAATCTTTCATCTCCATGGTTAAATTTATATCTAGATATTTTATTATTTTTGGTACAATCTTAAATGTTTTTTCTTAATTTCTAAAATTGTTAATGCATATAAAAATAACAGATTTCAATATATTATGTGTACTTCAAATAACTGAATTTATTTATGGTAATAATTTGCTGAAATCTTTAGGGTTTTCTCTACATATTATCATGTCATCTGCAGTGACAGTTTTTCTTCCTTTACAAATTATATTCCATTTTGCTGTGGCTAGGACTGTTAATACTGTGTTGAATAAATGCAGTGAGAGTAGGCATCCTTGTTTTGCTGCTGTTCTTAGAGGAAATGCTTTCAGCTTTTCATCATTACGCATGATGTTAGCTCTCATTCTGTCATATATGCTCTGTATGTTACTTATTTATTTATTTTTGGTCTTACTACACAAGCATGCAGGATCCTAGTTTCCAGAGCAGGGATCTAGCCTGAGCCCCATGCAGTGGAATAGTGGATTCTCCACCACTGGACTACCAGGGAAGTTCATGTCCTTTATTGTATTAAACGTATGTTGCCTCTGTATCAACCTCGTTCTTATAATAAACCAAATTTTGTTGAATTTTCCTAATGCTTTTACTAGAGATATGAAGATAAGCATATGATTTTATCCTTTGTTGCGCTAATCTGGTGTGTCACTTAATAGATTTGCATATATGGAATTATTCCTGCATTGCTGAGATGAATCCCATTTGATCGTGGTATATGGTTCTTTTAATGTTTTGTTGAATTTAGTTTACTAATATTTTGTTGAGGATTTTTGCTTCCATGTTCATCAAAACTACTGGCCTGTAATTTACCTTTTTTGGTAGTGTCTTAATCTGATTTTCCTATATGGGGGATGCTGGCCTCAGAAAATAAGGAAGCACTCCTTCAATTTTTTGAGCTAGTTTGAAAAAGACAGGTGTTAATTTTGCTTTAAATGCTTGGTAAAATTGAATCAGGAAAGCCGCCTGGCCCTGGACTTCTGCGTATTGGGAGTTTTTTTAATTACTGATTCAATTTTATTTGTAGTAATTGATCTGTTTAGATTTTTTATTTATTCCTAATTCCATCTTGGAAGATTTATGTTTCAAGTAATTTATCCACATCTAGGTTGTCCAACTTGTTGGTGTATAATTGTAGTAATCTCATGATACTTTATTTCTGTAGTATCTGTTATAACTTCATCTTTTTCATTTCTGATTTATGTGTACCCTCTAAGACATGGCTTTTGTCTTTTATTCTTAAAAAAGCTTAACAAGGGTTTGATCTACTCCCCTTACTCTCTATACACTTTTTCAAGTGAGATTTTTACTTTTCTGTATTTTCTTGTTACTAGTGACAATTCATTTAAGGTTAAGTAAATGCCTTCAACATTTCTTATACTGTTGCTTTATTATCAGTGATTAACTCATTTAGCTTTTACTAATCTGGGAAACTCTTGATCTATTCTTCAATTCCGAATCATAATCTTGCTGGTAGACTATTCTTGTTGTGGGCATTTTCCTTTTAGCACATTGAATACATCCAGTCATTCCTTCCTGGTCTGCAAAGTCTGCTAAAGAGTCAGCTGGTAATCTTCTGGGAATACCTTGCCCATAAACTAATTGCTTTTATTTCACTGCTTCTATGATCTCTCTTTATCTTTAATTTTTGACATGTTAACTATAATGTGTCTTGGTGTGAACCTGTTTGTCTTCATCTTTTGTTTGGTACTTTGTGTTTCCTGGACCTGGATATCTGTTTCCTTCCCCAGGTTAGGAAAGTTATCAGTTATTATATCCTCTAATAAGTTCTCTGCTCGTTTTTCTCCTTTCCTCTTTCTGGGATCCCTATAATGTTCATATTCATATTTTTGATGTTGTCTCAGAGGTCTCTTTATCTATTGTCTTAATTCACTTTTTTCTTTCCTGGGTTATTTTCACTACTGTGTTTTCCAGATGAGTGATCTCTACTTCTGTATCATATAATCTAATATTGTTTCCCTCTGGTGTGTGTGTGTATATATGTGTGTGTTTGTCAGCTACTGTATTTTTCAGGTGTTTGGTTCTTATTTATATATATTTTTTTACTTTTTGTTGAAGTTCTCACTATGTCCATCTATCCTTCTTCTGATTTGGGTGAGCATTTATAATCATTACCTTGAACACTTCCTTTTTAAAGGTAGAATGCTTATTTCTGTTTCTTCTAGTTCTTTCTCTGATACCATATCTTTTTTTTTTCTATTTCTGCTTTACAATTTTTTTAATTTAATTTTATTTTTTAACTTTACAATATTGTATTGGTTTTGCCATATATCAAAATGAATCCGCCACAGTGATACCATATCTTTTTACTTCATTTGAAACATCCTCATCTTTTTCCCTATGTTTCCTATTTCTCTGTGCATTTCTATTCATTAGGTTCAGTTCATTCCATTTCGTGGCCTTAGACACATGGCTTTATACAGGAGATGGCCTATAGGGCCCAGCACACCTCCCCTCTGGCCAGCAGAGCCAGATGCTCCAGGGGTGTCCCCTCTGTGGGCTGCATGCACCTTTCTGTTACAACAAGGCCAACTGCTGTAGACAAGTTAGAAGGCTGTGTTGGATGCTGGTCTAAATTGATGTGAGGCCCTGCATTATGTGATTATGGTGGGTGTGCTGGAGGCAAGGCAGCCCTCCATGATGGGTGGCTGTGTGGCGCTCCAGGGGCACAGGTGGACAGGGCAGGCCCCAGTGTGTCTGGTTGCAGGGCCTTGTGGTGCAGGAGTGCTGGAGGCATGGTGGTTGATGGGGCAGGCCCTTGACACTCATCAGCTACAGGGAAGACTCTAAAATGTTGCCTGCCAGTGTCCATCCCTAATCAAAGTCTCGGCTGCCTCTTGCCTTTCTAAGAAGCTCTCTGAGATGCACAAGTAGGTATGACCCAGGTGTACTTCCAACTATTGGGTCTGCACAGGGACTGAGAACAAGAAAGATTTTGTGTGTGTCCTATTTTGAGCCTAAGAGGGCAGAGTAGAAGGACGTGTGCTCATCTCCTACGAGAACTCCAAAATTACAACTCACTGCTAAACAACCATTGGCAGGAAAATGTTGGATCCCACTGAAAAAAGATACCCCACATCCAAGGGCAAAGGAGAAGCCCCAATAAGATGGTAGGAGGGGCAAAATCACGTCTAGAATCAAACCCCATACCCACCAGAGATACTTGGGGTATCTCTGGGGGGGGGGGTCCAACAAAAGCTTGTGCGCACCAGGACCCAGTGACCCTACGGAGACTGAGCCAGAACTGTGCTTGAGTGTCTCCTGCGGAGGTACAGGTCAGCAGTGGCCTGCTGCAGGGGCAGGGGCTCCGGCTGCAGAACTGTCACACAGCCCCTGGCATAAGCCCTCTTGGAAGAGGTCACCATTAACCCCGCCATAGAGCCACCGAGCAGCTGACCCACAAACTGCAGAACAATTATACCAAAGAAATTCCCACACTGTTAAGAAAGTTCTAGGATCCACAACAGATTTCCCAACCTAGGGAGCTGGCAAAGGGACTGAGAACCCCAGGGAATTTGACTTTGTAGGCCAGTGGGATTTGATTACAGAACTTACACAGGACTGGGGAAACAGATTCTTGGAGGACACAAAACCTTGTGCACCAGGACCCAGGATAAAGGAGCAGTGACCCCAACAAGAGATGGCCCAGACTTGCCTGTGAGTGTCCAGGAGTCTCTGGTGGAGGTGTGGATGGATCAGTGTTGGCCTGCTGCAGGGTCAGAGGCACTGAGAGCCGCAGTGTGTGCAGGGGACCTTTTGAAGGAGGTCACCATTATCTTCAGACTTCCCTGGTGGCTCAGATGGTAAAGCATCTGTCTACAATGCAGGAGACCCGGGTTCGAGCCCTGGGTTGGGAAGATTCCCGTGGAGAAGGAAATGGCAATCCACTCCAGTACTATTGCCTGGAAAATCCCATGGACAGAGGAGCCTGGTAGGCTACAGTCCATGGGGTCACAAAGAGTCAGACACAACTGAGCGACTTCACTTTCACTTTCACCATTATCTTCATTACTGCCACCATAGTTTGGTCTCAGGTCAAGCAACAGGGAGGGAACACAGGCCTGCCATCAACAGAAAATTGGATTAAAGATTTACTGAGCATGGCCCCACCCATCAGAACAAGAACAAGCCTTCCTCAGTGATCAGTGGAAAGAAATAGAAGAAAACTAGAGATGGGATGTCTGGGGAGGCCTTACAAATAGCTGTGAAAAGAAGAGAAGCGAAAAGCAAAGGAGAAAAGGAAAGATATAAACATCTGAATGCAGAGTTCCAAAGAATAGCAAGAAGAGATAAGAAAGCCTTCTTCAATGATCAATGCAAAGAAATAGAGGAAAACAACAGAATGGGAAAGACTAGAGATCTCTTCAAGAAAATCAGAGATACCAAAGGAACATTTCAAGCAAAGATTGGCTCAATAAAGGACAGAAATGGTATGGACCTAACAGAAGCAGAAGATATTAAGAGATGGCAAGAATACACAGAAGAACTGTACAAAACAGATCTTCACGACCCAGATAATCACGATGGTGTGATCACTCACCTAGAGCCAGACATCCTGGAATGTGAAGTCAAGTGGGCCTTAGAAAGCATCACTATGAACAAAGCTAGTGGAGATGATGGAATTCCAGTTGAGCTATTCCAAATCCTGAAAGATGATGCTGTGAAAGTGCTGCACTCGATATGCCAGCACATTTGGAAAACTCAGCAGTGGCCACAGGACTGGAAAAGGTCAGATTTCATTCCAATCCCAAAGAAAGGCAATGCCAAAGAATGCTCAAACTACCGCACAATTGCACTCATCTCACACGCTAGTAAAGTAATGCTCAAAATTCTCCAAGCCAGGCTTCAGCAATACGTGAACTGTGAACTTCCAGATGTTCCAGCTGGTTTTAGAAAAGACAGAGGAACCAGAGATCAAATTGCCAACATCCACTGGATCATAGAAAAAGCAAGAGAGTTCCAGAAAAACATCTATCTCTGCTTTCTTGACTATGCCAAAGCCTTTGACTGTGTGGATCACAATAGACTGTGGAAAATTCTGAAAGAGATGGGAATACCAGACCACCTGATCTGCCTCTTGAGAAATTTGTATGCAGGTCAGGAAGCAACAGTTAGAACTGGACATGGAACAACAGACTGGTTCCAAATAGGAAAAGGAGTTTGTCAAGGCTGTATATTGTCACCCTGTTTATTTAACTTATATGAAGAGTACATCATAAGAAACGCTGGACTGGAAGAAGCACAAGCTGGAATCAAGATTGCCGGGAGAAATATCAATAACTTCATATATGCAGATGACACCACCCTTATGGCAGAAAGTGAAGAGGAACTAAAAAGCCTCTTGATGAAAGTGAAAGTGGAGAGTGAAAGAGTTGGCTTAAAGTTCAACATTCAGAAAACGAAGATCATGGCATCCAGTCCCACCACTTTATGGGAAATAGATGGGGAAACAGTGTCAGATTTTATTTTTCTGGGCTCCAAAATCACTGCAGATGGTGACTGCAGCCATGAAATTAAAAGACGCTTAATCCTTGGAAGGAAAGTTATGACCAACCTAGATAGCATATTAAAAAGCAGAGACATTACTTTGCCAACAAAGGTCCGTCTAGTCAAGGCTATGGTTTTTCCTGTGGTCATGTATGGATGTGAGAGTTGGACTGTGAAGAAGGCTGAGCGCCGAAGAATTGATGCTTTTGAACTGTGGAGTTGGAGAAGACTCTTGAGAGTCCCTTGGACTGCAAAGAGATCCAACCAGTCCATTCTGAAGGAGATCAGCCCTGGGATTTCTTTGGAAGGAATGATGCTAAAGCTGAAACTCCAGTACTTTGGCCACCTCAGGCAAAGAGTTGACTCATTGGAAAAGACTCTGATGCTGGGAGGGATTGGGGGCAGGAGGAGAAGGGGACGACAGGGGATGAGATGGCTGGATGGCATCGCTAACGCGATGGATGTGAGTCTCAGTGAACTCTGGGAGTTGGTGATGGACAGGGAGGTCTGGTGTGCTGCGATTCATGGGGTCACAAAGAGTCGGACACAACTGAGCATCTGATCTGATCTGATCTGAGAGATGGGAAAGACTACAGATATCTTCAAGAAAATTAGAGATACCAAGGGAACATTTCATGCAAAGATGGGGACAATAAAGGACAAAAATGGTATGGACCTAACAGAAGCAGAAGATATTAAGAGAGGTGGCAAGAATACACAGAAGAACTATACAAAAAAGATCTTCATGACCTAGATAAGCATGATGGTGTGATCACTCACCTAAAGCCAGACATCCTGGAACGTGAAGTCAAGTGGGCCTTAGAAAGCATCACTATGAAGAAAGCTAGTGGAGGTGATGGAATTCCAGCTGAGCTATTTCAAATCCGAAAAGATGATGCTGTGAAAGCACTGCACTCAATATGCCAGCAAATTTGGAAAACTCAGCAGTGGCCACAGGACTGGGAAAGGTCAGTTTTCATTCCCATCCCAAAGAAAGGCAATGCCAAAGAATGCTCAAACCACCACACAGTTGGACTCATCTCACATGCTAGCAAAGCAATGCTCAAAATTCTCCAAACCAGGCTTCAACAGTACGTGAACTGTGAACTTCCAAATGTTCAAGCTGGATTTAGAAAGGCAGAGGAACCAGAGATTAAATTGCCAACATCCGCTGGATCATCAAAAAATCAAAAGAGTTCCAGAAAAACATCTATTTCTGCTTTATTGACTATGCCAAAGCCTTTGACTGTGTGGATCACAACAAACTGTGGAAAATTCTTCAAGAGATGGGAATGCCAGACCACCTGACCTGCCTCCTGAGAAATCTGTTTGTAGGACAAGAAGCAACAGTTAGAACCAGCATGGAACAACAGACTGGTTCCAAATTGGGAAAGGAATACGTTAAGGCTGTATATTGTCACTCTGCTTATTTAACTTATATGCAGAGTACATCATGCGAAATGCCAGGCTAGATGAAGCACAAGCTGGAGTCAAGATTGCTGGGTGAAATATCAATAATCTCAGATATGCAGATGACACCAGTTTTATGGCAGAAAGCAAAGAAGTACTAAATAGCCTCTTGATGAAAGTGAAAGAGGAGAGTGGAAAAGCTGGCCTAAAACTCAAACATTCAAAAAAAAAAATATCATGGCATTTGGTCCCATCACTTCAGGGCAAATAGATGGGGAAAAATGGAAACAGTGACAGTATTTTATTTGGCTCCAAAATCACTGCAGGTGGTGACTGCAGCCAGGAAATTAAAAGACTCTTTCTCCTTGGAAGAAAAACTATGACCAACCTAGACATCACATTTAAAAGCAGAGACATTACTTTGCTGACAAAGGTCCATCTAATCAAAGCTATGGTTTTCTCAGTAGTCATGTATGGATGTGAGAGTTGGACCGTAAAGAGGACTGAGTGCCAAAGAATTGATACTTTTGAATTGTGATGTTGGAGAAGACTCTTGAGAGTCCGACTGCAAGGAGATCAAACCAGTCCATCCTAAAGGAAATCAACCCCGAATAGTCATTGAAGGGACTGCTGCTGAAGCCAAAGCTCTAATACTTTTGCCACCTGATGCGAAGAGTTAACTTATTGGAAAAGACCCACATGCTGGGAAAAATTGAAGGCAGGAGGAGAAGAGGGTAACAGAGGATGAGATGGTTGGATAGCATCACTGACTCAATGGACATGAGTTTGAGCAAGCTGAAGGAGTTGGTGATGGATAGGGAAGCCTGGCGTGCTGCAGTCCGTGGGGTCGCAAAGAGTCAGACACAGCTGAGCGACTGAACTGTACTAAATGAGAACAAAGTCTGTTTCCTATAGCCTCCAGCTCTCTTGAAAAAAAGCCCTGGGAGTTTTCAAAGCCAGATCTCCTGTGTTCATTTCTCCCCAGTGCAGGAACCCTGGGCTGAGCAGCCTGAGGGAGGGCTCAGGCCTTGCCCTCCTTGTGGAGGACCTATGCAGTTGTGATACCTTCCAGTAGCGAGTGACTGTGCTGGAGTTGTGGGTTTTAACTAAACTTTCCAGCCCTCCTACTGACCTTGTGATTTCTCCTTCATATTTTTAGTTATGGGAAATTTTCTCTGCTAGTCTTCAGATCATTCTCAGAGATAATTCCTGTTTAAGTTGTTATAATTTGAGTGTGTCATGAAAGGAGGTGAGCTCAGTATCTTCCTATTGAATCATCTTAATCCCCTCTCAAGAACTTTTTTTTAATAGATGCTTTTATCACTTTAAACACAAATCTTTGAATTGAATTTTTCCTGTCTTCTATACTTTGTACTTCTAGGTATTTTGTATTTCCAGGGTTTTTTTTTTTTTTGCTTTAATATATTTTTTAAGTTCCATTTTGATTTGTTCTTGCACACATTGGCTGTTCAGAAGCTTGTTGTTCAATTTCTAAGTGTTCCTGAATTTTCAAATATTCTTAATATTGATTTTCAGTTTCATACCATTGTGGTTAGAAAAGACACTTGATATGATTTCAATCTTCTTTGATTTTTGAAGACTTTCGTGGCTTAACATTCCATCTATCCTAGGAAATGTTCTATGTGTACCTAAAAAGAATAGAACTTTTGCTGCTGTTGAGTGAAATGTACTATATATGTCAGGTTCACTTGATATTAAGTGCTCAAGTTCAGTGCTTTCTGATTGATATTCTGTCTGGATGATCGATATCAGTGGTCCCCAACCTTTTTGGGACCAAGGACCAGTTTCATGGAAGACAATTTTCGCATGGACGCAGGAATAGAGGGTCATTTCGGGATAATTCAAGTGCATTATTTTGATTATACCACCACTGATCTGGCAGGAGGTGGAATTCAGGTAACAAAGCAAGCCATGGGAAGTGGCTATAAATACAGATGAAGCTTTGCTCCCTCACCCACCACTCACCTCCTACTGTGCAGCCTGGTTCCTATACAGGGGGCACTGGGGACCCCTGATCCATACATTGTTGAAAGTGGGGTATGACTTTTCTTACCATTATTTCTGTACATTTTCCCCATCATATGTGTGACTATTTTCTTTATATATTTAGAGCCTCCAATGATGAATACATATATATTCATAGTTGTCATAATTTCTTGATAAATTAATACCTTTGTTTCTTTGAGAGGTTTGACTTAAAGTCTTCCTATGCCCTATAATCGGAGAAGGCAATGGCAACCCACTCCAGTACTCTTGCCTGGAAAATCCCATGGATGGAGGAGCCTGGTAGGCTGCATTCCATGGGGTCATGTAAGAGTCGGATATGACCGAGCGACTTCACTTTCACTTATCACTTTTATGCATTGGAGAAAGAAATGGCAACCCACTCCAGTGTTCTTGCCTGGAGAATCCCAGGGACGGTGGAGCCTGGTGGGCTGCCGTCTATGGGGTCGCACAGAGTCGGACATGACTGAAGTGACTTAGCAGCAGCAGCAGCAGTGCCTTATGATAGACTAGTCGGGCAAGTATTTTTGTATGGAAAATCTTTTATCTGATCATTCATTTTTATCCTATATATGGCCTGAAAGTTAACACAACTCTCATATACAAAGTATATAATCAAACTTTTAAAAATCTGTTATATATATATTTAAACTGAAGTATAGTTGAATTACAATATTACATTTAATCTCAGAGGTAATTTAATATTTGTATAGATTATGTTCCACTTAAAGTTATTACAAAACAGAGAATTCTCTGATGGTCCACTGGATAAGACCCAATGCTTTAAATGCAGGAAGTGAGTTTGATCCCTGGTTGGGAAACTAAGATCCCATGTGCTCTGTGGCATGGCCAAAGGAAAAAACAACCAAAGAAAAAAAATAATAGATGTATTTCCCTGTGTTGTACAAGATACCCTTGTTTGTTTATTTTATACATAGAGGGGTATTAGACTGAGAGAGACAATGGTCTCTGCCTCCTCACTTCACTGTCCCCACTGGTAACCACTAGTGTGTTCTCTGTGAGTCTATGTGAGTGTATGATATTCCACATGTAATTATGATCACATGAATGTGATCACTCACCTAGAGCCAGACATCTTGGAGTGTGAAGTCAAGTGGGCCTTAGGAAGTGTCACTACGAACAGAGCTAGTGGAGGTGATGGAATTCCAGCTGAGGTTTTTCAAATCCTAAAAGATGATGATGAGAAAGTGCTGCACTCAATATGCCAGCAAATTCGGAAAATTCAGCAGTGGCCACAGGACTGGAAAAGTCAGTTTTCATTCCAATCCCAAAGAAGGGCAATGCCAAAGAATGTTCAAACTACTGCACAATTGCACTCATTTCACAGGATAGCAAAGTAATGCTCAAAATTCTCCAAGCTAGGCTTCAACAGTACATGAACCGAGAACTTCCAGATGTTCAAGCTGGATTTAGAAAAGCCAGAGGAGCCCAAGATCAAATTGCCAACATTTATTGGATCATAGAAAAAGCAAGAGAATTCCAGAAGAAATCTACTTCTGCTTCATTGATGACACTAAAGCCTTTGACTATGTGGATCACAGAAAAGTGTGGAAGATTCTTCAAGAGATGGGAATACCAGACCACCTGACCTGCCTCCTAAGAACCTGTATGCAGGTCAAGAAGCAATAGCTAGAACCGGACATAAAGCAATGGATTGGTTCTAATTCGGAAAGGAGTACATCAAGGCTGTATATTGTCACCCTGCTTATTTAACTTACATGCAGAGTACATCATGCAAAATGCCAGGCTGGATGAAGCACAAGCTGGAATCAAGATTGCTGGGAGAAATATCAATAGTCTCAGATATGCAGATGACACCACCCATATGGCAGAAAGCAAAGAGGAACTAAAAAGCCTTTTGATGAATGTGAAAGAGAAGAGTGAAAAAGCTGGCTTAAAAGTTAACATTCAAAAAACTAAGATCATGTCATCCTGTCTCATCACTTCCTGGCATATAGATGGGGAAACAATGGAAAAGGTAACAGACTTTATTTTCTTTGGCTCCAAGATCACTGCAGATGGTGACTGCAACCATGAAATTAAAAGATGCTTGCTCCTTGGAAGAAAAGCTATGACAAACCTAGACAGTGTATTAGAAAACATAGACGTTATTTTACTGACAAAGATACATATAGTCAAAGCTAAGGTTTTTCAAGTAGTCATGTATGGATATGAGGGTTGGACCATAAAGAAGGCTGAGCAGCACTGAAGAATTGATGCTTTTGAACTGTGGTGTTGGAGAGGACTCTTGAGAGTCCCTTGGATTGCAAGGAGATCCAACCAGTCCATCCTAAAGGAAATCAGTCCTGAATATCCATTGGAAGGACTGATGCTGAAGCTGAAGCTGCAATACTTGGCCACCTGATGTGACGAACTGACTCATTGGAAAAGACCCTGATGCTAGGAAAGATTGAAGGCAGGAGGAGAAGGGGACAACAGAGGATGAGATGGTTGGATGGCATCACTGACTCAATGGACATTGGTTTGAGCAAGCTCCGGGAGATAGTGAAGGACAGGGAAGCCTGGGATGCTGCAATCCATGGGTTCAAAAAGAGTTGGACATGGCTGAGTGACTGAACAACAAATAATTATGATATATTGTCTTCCTCTGTCTGACTTATTCACGTAGCATGATCATCTCCAGATTTATCCATGTTGCTATGAATAACTTTCTTTCTTAAGGCTAAGTAATATTCTACTGTCTCTGTATGTCACATCTTCTTTGTTCATTCACGTGTCATTAAACATTTTCCTTGTTACCACATCTTTTCTATTATAAACAGTGCTGCAGTAATGTTGGGTGTATGTGGTATTTTGAATTATGGTTTTCTCAGAACATATGCCCTGGTGTGAAAATGCTTGATCATCTGCTTTCTCTACTTTTACTTTATTTAAAAAAACATATTTACTGTTCTCATGTAGCTCTTTACACTTTGTATTCTCACCAATAGCATAGGAAGCTTCCTCTTCTCACGCCCTCTCCAGCTTTTATTGTTCGTAGATGTTCTAATGATAATTAGTCTCACTGGAGTGAGGTGATGTGCTTGTTTGCTGTCGTGTCTGACTCTGCAACCCCATGGACTGTAGTTCACCAGGCTCCTCTATCCATGGGATCGTTCAGGCAAGAATACTAGAGTGGGTAGCCATTTCCTTCTCCAGGGGATCTTCCCAACCCAGTGATTGAACCTATGTCTCCTGCATTACAGGCAGATTCTTTACTTGCTGAGCCATTAAGGAAGTTCCTGGTGTGAGGTGGTACTTCATTGCAATTTTGAGTCATTGTCTCATCATTAGCGATGTTGACCATTGTTTCCTGTAGTTTTTCTTTTCTTAATTTTTTCAAAATAGTGAGACTAATATTTACCCTTAAAACTGGCCTCTGGAAAGTTGTCCTGGTGTGAATACTTTTTCACTTACCTCCCCCAGGATATTTCTTGAGGGTCTATGCCAATATTCTGGCCTGGAGAATTCCAAGGACTGTATAGTCCATAGGGTTGCAAAGAGTCAGACACTACTGAGCGACTTTCATTTTCACTGTCATTCTAGTACCACCAGTCCTTGTGAATATTCAGTGCCCAGCAGCAGAGGTTTTAGAGTTGCTGTTACAGGAAATGTCCACAAAATGGCAGCACTTCTTCATCCCCAAATCTGGCATATGGGGCAACAAGAGCCTTGGAGAAAGTTGGATTCCTGATTTATAAATTTGGGGTGGGGGGCTTCCCTTGTGGTTTCCCTTGTGGCTCAGCTGATAAAGAATCCGCCTGCAATGCGGGAGACCTCGGTTTGATCCCTGGGTTGGGAAGATTCCCCTGGAGAAGGGAAAGGCTACTCCAGTATTCTGGCCTGGAGAATTCCAGGGACTGTAGAGAGAGAGTCAGACACGACTGAGCGACTTTCACTTTCACTTTTCACTTTCACTATGTCATGTGCCAGAAAAAGCCTAAGGGCTCTGTCTTTGTACTTTTACCCCCTTACCCTTCATCCCAGGATGAATTTGAGCCCCTATAAAATCACTTTCTTGAGTTGGCTGTCATCCTTCAGTTCAGTTCAACTCAGTAGCGTCCGACTCTTTGCAACCCCATGGACTGCAGCATGTCAGGCCTCCCTGTCCATCACCAACTCCCGGAGTTTACTCAAACTCATGTCCATTGAGTTGGTGATGCCATCCAACCATCTCATCCTCTGTTGTCCCCTTCTCCTCCCGCCTTCAATCTTTCCCAGCATCATGGTCTTTTCAAATGAGTCAGATGGCCATTTGGCGCATCAGGTGGCCAAAGTATTGGAGTTTCAGCTTCAACATCAGTCCTTCCAATGAATATTCAGGACTGATTTCCTTTAGGACAGACTGGTTGGATCTCCTTGCAGTCCAAATGACCCTCAAGAGTCTCCTCCAGCACCACAGTTCAAAAGCATCAATTCTTTGGCACTCAGCATTCCTTATAGTCCAACTCTCACATCCATACACGACTACTAGAAAAACCATAGCTTTAACTAGACGGACCTTTGTTGACAAAGTAATGTCTATGCTTTTTAATATGCTATCAAAGTTGGTCATAACTTTTCTTCCAAGGAGTAAGTATCTTTTAATTTCATGGCTGCAGTCACCATCCTTAGGGGAGGCCTTTTAAAGAAGGAGACTGCAGTAGGGATCCGCATCACCTGGAGACCAGCTGGCTTTTCAAAGCTCTTGCAGCCCAGGGGCTACACCTTACTCAGGGCTTGGTTTAGCTCTTTGAGGGCACATCTGGCGATGGAAACTGTCCTTCCTGCAGAGGGGACATGGCAACTCAGGTTAAAAGGGCACAGATGTGCTAGGACAACCACCCCTGCTCCCGCAGCTTGACGACATTCCAGCCTTGAAATACGTGCCTATTCAGGCTGCAGTTTTGTGACACTAGCCTGGGAAAAAAGGCAAGAGAGAAGTACAGTAGGCAGTTCTTTTTTTATTTTTTTAAATTTCTTTAAAAATATTTTTATCAATGTCTGGAAGTATTGATGATTTACAACTACTTTGCTGTTTTCAGTGGTACAAAAGGGGATTCAGATATATATCTACACATACTCATGTTCTTCAGTTTCTCTTCCCATAAAAGTTACTAAACTATGTCAACCAAAACTCAATACAGAATCGGTCTGTAATATAGAGTAGGTCTCCACGGATGATCTGTTTCCTATATATAAATTAGTGTGTATAGTTTTCTGCTGCTGCTAAGTCGCTTCAGTAGTATAGTTTTCTAAAAACTCCTAATTTATCCTCTCCTCTCACTTTTCCCACAAGTAAGCCTAAGTTTCTTTTCTGATTATGGGTCTACTTCTCTTTTGTAAACTAGTTCATTGGTATGAGGTTTCGATTCCACCTGTAAAAAATATCACAAGATGGTCGTCTTTCTATAAATTATGTAATTAGAATGACATCTCGGAGTTCCTCCATATTGCTGAGAAAGGCTTTGTTTTATTCCTCTTTTTGGCTAAATATCCTTTGTCTCTCTGTGGTAGTCTTTTATCCATGCATCTGTTCACAGCGTTTCAGCTGCTTCACTGTCTTAGCTAAAGTAAACAGTGAGTGCTCTGGGGAATGGTAGGGTGTAGTGTCTTTTCAAAGAAAAGTTTTCTCCAAGTGTATGCCCAGGCATGAGAATGCCTGAAGAATTGAATGCTCTGCTCTTAGTTTCCTACGGAAACTCTGTACAACTCTCCATTGAATTATTCGTGTGTGTGTGTGTGAAGTCGCTCAGTCGTGTCCGACTCTTTGCGACCCCGTGGACTGTAGCCCGCCAGCCTCCTCTGTCCAACTAACAGCACAGGAGTCCTCTTTCTTCTTAACACCCAATCTGGCATTTATTGTTCGTAAATATTTTAAGGATAACCGCTTTGTGTGGTGTGAGGTGATACTTCCTTGCAATTTTAAGTCGCTTATCTCTAATCACTAGCAAAGTAGACTATTGTTTACTAGGTTATACCTTTCTATTTTTAAAAAATTCAATGCTGTAACACTGACCTCTTGAAATTGGCCTTTGAAAACTCATTTTAAATTAAATTTCTTCTGATTGCTCTCCCAGGATATTTTTTGATGGCAAGTGTCATTTACAATCTCTAGGGTGTTGGGAATATTGTGTCCCCAGAGGCTGAGATGTCAGTATTTCTGAAGGCAGTATCACTGCTTCTGTGGAATTCTGGTTAATGGGCCAGCCAGAGTCTTAATGAAACTTGGGGTGATGGGTTATAATTTGGAATGTCATGTGTCAACAAAAAGCCCTACAGCTTCTGTCTTCAGACTTCTTCCCCCAACTGTTCACCCAGCACAGATCTTTTCTCTAAAAAATCACTATATTGAATGCTGTTGTTTTCAGGAGAGGTCTTTTAAAGGAGGAGGCTGGAAGAGGAATCTGCATGATCTGAAACCAGGAGAACAGCTGGCTTTCTAAGCTCTTCCAGCAAGGGGGCTATACCATATACTTGAGGTGTACCACACTTGCTTTAGCTTCTGGAGGGTCCTCCTGACTCGAGAGATTGGAGTTTCATGCGAGGAAACCAGGTACCACCATTCCACATGGGCATCAAAGTGCTGGGACAAACGCCTCTTCCTCCCGAGCCCCACATATTCCAGCTTTGACCCCAAGCTTGCTCATGCTGCATGGATATGACACTAGCAAAAGAAAAGGAAGAAAAAGAACACTAGATTAAACTTTTTGTTTCTAAATTTTATTTTTCTTTCTCTAGGGGTAACATTGATTTACAATGTATTATCTGTTTCAGAGTAACAGAAAGAGGATTTATATCTACACATTAATTTCAGCTTCTGTTTCCATAGATCTTATTGAAGCATTTTGAGTAGAAATTCCTGTGATATAGAGTAGATCTGTGTTGGTGACTGATCTGGGGGGGGGGGTGTGTGTGTGTGTGTGTGTACATGTGTATGCAAGTGTGTGTGAATATACAGTTCTCAGCTGCCTTGAAATTTATCATCTCCTTCCAACTTGCACTTAAATAAGACTATGTTTGTTTCTAATGTCTCTGAATCTATCTCACATTTGTAAATTGGTACATAAATCCCTCTTCTAAATGATACCATGACACTTGCCTTTCTCTGTCGAAGTGCTTTACTTACTTCCATCCATGTTATAAAGAAAGGTGTTTTATTTATTATTCTTAATGGCTAAGTTTACCTTGTCTCCCTGGAGCAGTACTTTTCCCAGACTATTTCCTGAATGCTGGTGTCATTGACAGCCCCCAAGCCTTCTGAATATTCCTTGCCCTGCAGCAGTTTCAGTGTTGCTGTTACGAAATGTGTCCACAAGGTGGCAGCACTTCCGCATTCCCCACTCTAATGGAGCCAAAGGAGCCTTAATGAAACCGGCCTTCTTGAGTTGTCATTTGGAATGCCACGTGGCAGAGGAACGCCCAAGGGCTTCTATCCCCCTGACACTTCCCTTGTGACAAACGTTGATCTCTGAAAAATCGCTGTCTTTGAGGTGGCTGTCGTTTTTAGGGGAGGGTTTTGAAAAAGGCAACTGAAATAGGGATCCACATCAGGGGGAGACCTGGAGACCAGCTGGATTTTCAAAGCTCGTCCAGCGCAGAGGCTTGACCATACCTGGGATGCACTAGGCTTGAATTTGCTCTTGGGGGATGGCCTGCATGCGGAGACTGTGGTCCCAGGCAGATTCGACTGGGCAGCACAGGTGCAAAGGGGGTTCATGTTCCAGAGACACCTTCCTGGTTCCCTGAGCCCCAGCACATCCCTGCCTTGAGACCAAGCCTAGTCAGCCTGCAGAGATTGATGTTAGCTCGGGGAAAAGAGGCTAGAAAGCAGTAGAGTAGGCAATGGTTGTTGTCTTTTTTTTTTCCTCTTAAACTTTGCATTTAATTTTTCTAGAAATACCCTTGGTTTACAATGCTTGTTTATTTCAGATGTACAGTAAGGAGTTTCATTATGCCTCTAAACATACCCATTATTTTTAGCTTCTATACCCCTAGACGTTATTAAAGTCAGCTGAGTCAAATTCCCTGTGATAATTCAGTGGTCTTCTTGATGATCTATTTTACATACACACACACACACACACACAGAGACAGAGAAGTATCTATTAGCGTGTATAGGATTCAACCACCTTCTAATTTATCTTTCCTTTACACCTTTCTTCTTTGGAAACCCTGGCTTCGTTTTTTAATATCTCTGGGTCAATTTCTCTGTTCTAAATTCATTCATAGGATGAGTTTTCCCATTCCATCTCTAAGTGACATCACAGGCTGATTGCCCATCTGTCTCACTTATTTTACTGACTTCCATCCATGGTGCTGAGAAAGGCCTTATTTTCTCCTCCTTTGTGGCTAAGATTTGATTGTCTCTCTGTGGCACTACATCCTTATCCATCTATCTGTCCATGGAAATTTGGGCCACTTCTGTATCCTGGCTGTTGTCAAAACTAAGTGCTGTGGGAAACGTTCAGGTCCCTGTGTTCCTTCCAGTGAAGGAGGTTTCAGGAGAGGGGTCCAGATGTGCGAATGCTGAAGATGTGATTGCTGTATATCTTGTTTCCTAAGGATCTTCCATACTCTTCTCCATGTGGTCCTTTACAATTTGCATTTCCATTTATGACAGCTTAGGAGGCTCCTTTTCCCCCCCATGCCCACTCTGGCATTTATTGTTTGTAAATATTTGAAGGCGAACCAATTTGTGTGGTGTGAGGGGATACTTCCTTGCCATTTTAAGTGTCTTGCCTCTAATCATTAGCAATGTGGACCACTCTGTCCTAGGTTTTATCTTGCCAGTGTTTTATAATTTGCTACAATGTGAGTGGTATTTACCTCTTGAAATTGGCCCCCAAAACTTATCCTGATTTCAATTATTTTTGATGGCTCCCCCAGAACCTTTTAGGACCATGAGTGTCAGTTGCATCCCCTATGCCTTGGGAATATTTCCTGCCCAGATGCTGAGACGTCAGTGTTTGTTACCCAAAGTGTCTGAAGGCGATATGGCTGCTTCCTTTGGAACTCTGGTTGAGGGGCCAACCACAACCTCAGTGACACCGGGCCCCTGAATTGTGATTTGGAATGCCACGTACCATCAAAAGGCCCAAGTGCTTCTGTCTTCATCCTTTTTGGCTGTGCTCTTCATGTGGGACCAATTTTAACCTGTTGCAAAATCTCTTTCTTGAGAATTCTGGTGTGTTTAGGCGAGGCTTTTTAGAGGAGGAGACTGGAGCAGGAATCCACATCACTTGGAAACCAGGACAACAGCTGGCTCTCTAAGCTCCTCCAGAGAAGGGATTTTACCATATTTGGGATACACTATGCTTGCTTTTGCTTCTGGTGGGCTGGCCTGCGTCTGAAGAGAGCTCTAGTTTTCATAGACTTTCTGGAAGCAAGTTGAGTATAATTTCCCATGATACAGAGTCAGGCTATTTTGGTGACCTATTCTATTTATGTGTGTGTGTGTGTGTGTGTGTGCATATGTGTATAAGTTTCAGCCACTTGGACTTGATCTTCTCCCACCTTTTCTCTTTAATGAGTATGTCTTCTAAAGTCTGAGTCTGTTTCTCAGTTGTGAATTGCTGCATAAAATCCACCTCCAAGTGTTATCGCATGACACTTGCCTTTATCTGTCCGTCAAACGTGCTTTCCTTCCTTCCGTCCATGTTAATGAGAAAAGTTGCTTGGTTATGTTTCTTTATGACTAAGTTTACATTGTCTCTTTGGAGCAGGTCTTCCTTATCCATTCATCACTCCATGGACATTTTGGCCTCTTCATTGTCTTGACTTTTGTCAGTATTGGGTGCTGCGGGGAATGTTGGGGTGCCTGTGTCCTCCATTGGAGCTTTCCTCTGCATAGAGGGCCTGGCATGGGTGTGCCTGATGATCTGACTGCCTTATTTTTATTCATAGTTTCCAAGGAAACTCAGCACTTTTGTCCAGGTAGTTCTTTACATTTTTCATAACCACTGACAGCTTAGGAACTTTTCCTTTACCCAGCACCCACTCCAGCGGTTTTGGTTCATAAAAGTGATATTGATACACCCTCCCTCTGACTGGCATGAGGTGATGCTTTGCCATTTGAGTCCCTTGTCTCTGATCATTAACGCTGTAGACCAGACTCCGGGAGGTGTCTTTATATCCTGTTTGATTGTAAACGGTGTGTGTCATGCTTACCTGTTGAAAGTGGCCTCTGAAAACTCATCTTGATTTCAGTTCTCCCAGCCTATTTCCTGAGGGCTGGTGCCATTGACAGCCCCCAGGCCTTCTGCATATTCTTTGCCCAAATCTGGTGGCTGGGGAAAGCTGAGCCTTCGTGCCAGCTTCCAGGCTGTCATTCGGCATGTTCTGGGCCAGAAAAAGGCGTGAAGGCTTCTGTCTTCCTAGGGCTTCCCTTTGAGCCCTCACCACGATACCAAGTCTGAGGCCCTGCATGGAGGCTCCCTGGAGGCTGTTGTTCCCCCTCGGGAAGGACTTTGTAACAAGGAAGCTGCACTCAGGATCTCCATCACCTGGAGAGGAGAGCAGCTGGGTTTTCCAAATTCCTCCTGCCCAGGGCCTCCATCCTTACTTGGGTGCGCTCAGATTGGGTTGGGCCCTAAGTTTATTTTGCTAAGTCTTCCATTCCACCACTAAGTAGTAACACAGGATGTTTGCGTTTCTAAGTCAAATTTATTTTGTTTAGTCTTTTCATATATGGGTCCATTCCTGTTGCTGAGATCGATATCAGTTCTTTCCTATTTATGGCCCAGTCAGATTATACTGTCTCTCTCTGCAACTTTTTCTCATACTTTCATCTTTTCCTGGATATGTTCCTCGCTTCCTTGAGTTGGGTGTTTGAATAGTGAATACCGTAGTGAAGGTTGCAGAGCCTGCGTCTTTTGGAATTAAGATTTGCTCTGCCTGTATACCCAGGCATAGAATTGCCTGATCATCTGATATCTTGATTTTCATTGTCGTCCCTCCTAGGGTAGACCTTTGAAACCAGAAGATATGGAGTAAAGGATGGGCATCACCTGCAGACCTGGAAAGCAGCTGGGTTTTCCAAGTTTTTGTGTCCACGGGTACCACCATGACTTGGGTCCACTAAGATTAGGTTGGCTCCTGGCTGGCCCATCTGCATCAGGAAAATGTGTTCCCACCCAGAGGGAAGCAAGAAATAATAGGCTGAAAGGGGGCTCAAACGCTAGACTATCCACTGCTCCTCCCTAAACCCACCATGTTTCAGTCTTGGGATCCAAGCCTGGTCTGGTTGCTGGGATGGGACCCCAACTGAGCTGAAGGAGTTGAAAGAAAAGTGATGAGTGCAGCTCTTTTTGTGTGTGTGTTTTGATTTTATAGGAATAGCACTGATTTACAGTATGTTTTTGTTGTACAGGTACACACAGGGGATTCATTGACACATCTGCAAATGTCAAGTTTTTGAAACGTTTGTTCTAATACAGGTTATTAAAGCATTTGGACTAGCATTTTGTTGATGACCTATTTTAATATATATTAGCGTCTGTAGCTTTCTCCCAACTCCTAATTTCAGGTTTTTTGAGGGCGGGTTGGGGGGGGGGGGTGTTTTGTTTTTCCCACCTTTTGCCTCTGGTTAGCTATGTTTGTTTTTTAGGTTTCTGTGTGTATTTCCTCCTGTAATGTAGTTCCCTTTGTTGAGTTTTCCATTCCACTACTATGCGATAACACTTTGTGTTTATCTCTCTATAGGTGCTATATTTTACTCAGTATCATCACACTTAGGTGCATTCATGTTGCTGAGATACACGTTGCTGTGTTCTTTTTTATGGCTTAGTCATATTCCAGTATTTCTCTCTATCACTTTTTGCTCCACTTTCATTTTTCCATCTCCATGTTCGTACATCAGCTCTTAGGAGTGCATGCTGACGTGAACTTGCAGGATCTGGGTCTTTTCGAAAGAAGGCTTCCTCCCCCGGTATGCCCAGGCATAGAACTGCCTGATCCTCAGGTGGCTTGGTTGCCAGTGTCTTAAGGGACGCTCTGTAGTGTTTTGCTTGTGGCTCTATGCAATTTTCATTTTCTCCAACAGCTTAGGAGGCTTACCACCTCCCCCAGACCTTCCCCAGCATTTATTGTTCTGGATGTTTAAACGATAAGCACTCTGACTGGTGGGTAATGATACCCTGTGCAAGATTCAGTCACTTCTTAATCTTTATGGATGTGGATGTTCTTTTCCTGGGTGATGTTGAATTTTTTTTTTTCCATTTTCTTTCGTTTACTTGGTGTGAGCCATACTTAACTGCTGAGATTGGCCTCTGGAAAGACGTCCTGATTTGCACTGTTTTTGCCCCTGCTCTTTCCTCCCAGTCGTCTCTTGTGGGCCGGGGTCCTTCCCAGCGCTTCAGGCTTTGTGAACTTTCAGTGCCTGGAAGCACTGATGTGACCATCTAGTTACTGTTCACAAGGCAGCGGCACTTTCTCATGCCCAATTCTGGTTCTGGGGAAAGCAGAACCTAGTGGATCTGGGCTTCCACGGTTGTCACTGGGAATGTCCTGGGCCAGAATAATGCCTGAGGGCTTCTGTCTTCCTAGGGCTTCCCTCTGAGCCTTCACCTCAGGAACAGTCTGAAGCCCTGTATGGAGGTCCCCTGGAGGGGATCCTGGCTAGGGGAGGCCTTTGAAACAAGGAAGTTGCATTACAGATCTCGTTACCTGGAGAGGAGGAGAGCAGCTGGGTTTTCCAAACTCCTTATGCCCAGGGCCTCCATCATTAAATGGGTGCATTAAGATTGGGTTGGGTCCTGGCTGGTCTGTCTGCATCGGAGAATTTGTGTTCCCATGCAGAAAGGAACGAGGAATACAGGTCTGAAAGGGGCTCAGATGCTGAGACACCGTCCCTTCCTCCCTGAAACCCACCATATTTCAGCCTCAGGATCTCAACTTAGGCTGCAGGGACCTGGCATCAACCAGGCTAAAGGAGTTGAGAGAGGAATAGAGTTCAGTTCTTTTTTTCCTTTTTTCCTCTTTGTTACATTTAAATTTTTACAGGAATATCATTGTTTTTCAGTGTGTTTTTTATTGTATGTATCAGTTCAGTTCAATTGCTCAGTCATGTCTGACTCTCTGTGACCCCATGGACTGCAGTATGCCAGGCCTCCCTGTCCAACTCCTGGAGTTTAGTCAAACTCATGTCCATTGAGCTGGTGATGCCACCCAACCGTCTCATCCTCTGTCATCCCCTTATCCTCCCACCTTCAATCTTTCCCAGCATCAGGGTCTTTTCCAATGAGTCAGTTCTTCGCATCAGGTGTCCAAAGTATTGGAGCTTCAGCTTCAGTATCAGTCCTTCTAATGAATATTCAGGACTGATCTCCTTTAGGATGGACTGGTTTGATCTCCTTGAAGTCCAAGGGACTCTCAAGAATCTTCTCCAACACCACAGTTCAAAAGCATCAGTTCTTCTGTGCTCAACTTTCTTTACAGTCCAACTCTCACATCCATACATGACTACTGGAAAAACTGTAGCCTTGACTAGATGGACCTTTGTCAGCAAAATAATGTCTCTGCTTTTTAATATGCTGTCTAGGTTTGTCATAGCTTTTCTTCCAAGGAGCAAGTGTCTTTTAATTTCATGGCTGCAGTCACCAACTGCACTGATTTTGGAGCCCCAAAAAATAGTCTGTCACTGTTTCCACTGTTTCCCCATCTATTTGCCATAAAGTGATGGGACCAGATGCCATGATCTTGTGTAGAGACAGGCAATTCATTGATACATCTACAGGTTCTATATTTTTGGAGCTTTCATTCTAATTCAAGTTATTAAAGCATTATGACCAGCTTTCCTTTTACTCTCAATTACATTTAGTTGATGTTGTCTTTTATACATGTATTAGTGTGTGTAGATTATTCACGCCTTCAAATTTCTGGGTTTTTTTCCCTCCTTTTCCCTTTATTGAGCATAAGATAAATAAGCCAGTTTCTCTTTTCTAATGTAGTTCATTTGGCTGAGTTTTCCATTCCATCACTAATAATTACCACACAATGTTTGTGTTTCTATATCTAATTAATTTATCTAGTATTTGTATATATGTGTCCATCCGGGCTGCTGAGGTGGATGTCCACTCATTCTTCGTCATGGTTCTGCCAGATCGCATTGTCTCTCTGGGCAACGTTGTGTCCTACTTTCGTCTCTCCCTGGGTACACTCCCCACTTGCCTGACTTGTGTGCTTGAAGAGAGAGTGCGTAGTGACGGATGCAGCGCCTGCTCTTTGGTAATAAGATTGGCTCTGCCTGTATACCCAGGCACAGACTTGCCTGATCATCTGATATCTTGATTTTTCAGTGTCATCCTTCCTAGGGTAGGCCTTTGAAACAAGCAGTTGGAGTAAAGGATGGCCATCACCTGCAGACCTGGACAGCAGCTGGGTTTTCTAAATTTTTGTGTCCACGGGTACCACCATGATGTGGGTCCGCTAAGATTGGGTCAGCTCCTGGCTGGCCCATCTGCCTCAGGAAAATGTGTTCCTACCCAGAGGGGAGCAAGAAATACAGGCCCAAAAGAGGGCTCAATGCTAGAACATCCTCTTCTCCTCCTGAAATCCCACCTTACTTCGGCCTTGGGATCCAAGCCTGGTCCGGCTGTGGGGGCTGGACTCCAATGGGGCTGAAGGAGTCTAGAGAGGAATGGGGAGCTCAGCTCTTTTTCTTTATTGCATTTTGAATTTTATAGGAATATCATTGATTTACAGTGTGGTGTTTGTTTTCCAGTACAGGTACAGACAGGGGATTCATCAATAGATCTACAAATGCCAAGTTTTTGGAACTATTGTTATTAAAGCATTTGGACTAGCATTTTGTTGGTGACTTATTTTAATAGCTATGGACATGTATAGGTTACTCCCACCTCCTAAATCCATTTGTTTTTTTTTTCCCGCACTTTTTCCCTTTGGAGAGTTTGTTTAAACTTCTCCATGTATTTCTTCCTTTAGTGTAATTCCTTTCATTGAGCAGCCCATTTCACTACTACGCAATAACATTGATGTTTGCCTTTCTCTGTGTAATATATTTTATTTAGTATGGTCATACACAGGCCCATTCATGTTGCTGAGGTACATATTTTTGCATTCTTCTCTATAGCTTAGTCATATTCCACTTTTCTTCTGTATCATGTTTTGTTCATGCTTTCTTTTTCCATTGCCTTGTTCCTACCTTGGCTCTTTGAAAGTGTGTGTGCTGAGGTGAACTTGCAGTGCCTGGGTCCTTTGGGAAGAAGGCTTTCTCCACCTATACATCCAGGCACAGAATTGCCTGGTCATCAGACAGCTTGGATTCAGTGTCTTAAGGACGCTGTGGAGTGTTCTGAATGTGACTCTGCACTTTTCATTTTCTCCAACAGATTCAGAGGCTTCCCACCTCCCCCAGACCTTCCCCAGAATTTATTGTTCCTGGATGTTTACATGATAAGCACTCTGATCTGGTGGGTAATGATACCCCTGGGTGCAAGATTCAATCACTTCTCCTCAGTCGTTATCTATGTGGATATTCATTTCCTGGGCGATTTTAAATGTTTTTCCTGTTTTTTACGTTTACTTGGTATGAATCATACTTATCTGTTGAGATTGGCCTCTGGAAAGTCGTCCTGATTTGCTTTTTTCTCCCCGCTCTTGCTCCTTCCTCCTGACTGTTTCTTATGGGCCCAGGGTCCTTCCCAGCCCTTCGGGCCTTGCGAAGGAAGATTCAGTGCCCAGAAGCAGTGGTGTGACCACTGTAGTTACACAAATGTCCACAAGGCGGCAGCACTTTCCCACGCCTAACTGATTGCTGGGGAAAGCTGAGCCCCACTGGATCTGGGCTTCCAGGGTTGTCATTGGGAATGTCCTGGCCCAGAAAAACAGCTGAGGGCTTCTGTCTTCCAAGGGCTTCCTTCTCAGCCCTCACAGCGAAAACAAGTCTGAAGGCCTGCATCGAGGTTCCCTGGAGGGTGTGGTCCTGCCTAGGGGAGGCCCTTGAAACAAGGAAGCTGCATTCAGAATCTCCATCACCTGGAGAGGAGGAGAGCAGCTGGGTTTTCCAAACTCCTTCTGCCTGGGGGCTCCATCAGTATTGGGGTGCACTCAGATTGGGTTGGGTGCTGGCTGGTCCATCTGCATCGGGAAATTTGTGTTCCCATGCAGAGGAGCGAGGAATACAGGTCTGAGAGGGACTCAGATGCTGGCACACCCTCCCTTCCTCCCTGAATCTACCATATTTCAGCCTTGGGATCCCAGTCTGCTCAGGCTGCAGGGACATGATGCCAACCAGGCTAAAGGCCTTTAGAGAGGAGCAGAGAGCGCAGTTCTTTTTTTGTTGTTTTTTGTTTTGGCCTTCTCTGTTTCAATTTAAAAGCTCTAGCAATATCATTGATTTACCGTGTGTTTCATGTGTGTGCAGTCAACTCATTGATACATCTACACGTGTTATGTTTTGGGAGCTTTCGTTCTAATTCAGATTATTAAAGCAGTATGACCAGCCTTCCTTTTACTCTCACTTACATTTAGTTGATGTTGTCTTTTATATATGTATTAGTGTGTGTATATTATTCACGCCTTGAAATTTCTAGTTTTTTTTCCCAACTTTTTCTTCTGTTGAGCCTAAATTAACATAGATGAGTCAATTTCTTTTTTGTAATATAGTTCATTTAGCTGAGTTTTCCATTCGACCACTAGGTAGTAACACAGGATGTCTGTCTTTCTGTGTCTAATTTATTTTATCGAGTAGCTTCCTATATTAGCCAATCCCTGTGCTGAGGTGGATATTAGTTTATTTTCTTTATGGCCCAATGAGACAGCATTGTCTCTCTGTAGGACTTTTTGTCACAGTTTCATCTCTCCCTGGATACACTCTCCACGTGCTTGACTTGGGTGCTTGAACAGGGAGCGCTGTAGGGAAGGCTGCAGCGCCTGCTCTTTGGGAATAAGATTGGCTCTGCCTGTATACCCAGGCATGGAATTGCCTGATCATCTGATATCGTGATTTTTCAGTGTTGTCCTTCCTAGGGTAGGCCTTTGAAACAAGCAGTTGGAATAAAGGACTGGCATCACCTGCAGACCTGAACAGTTGTTTTCCAAGTTTTTGTGTCCACGGGTACCACCATGACATGGGTCCAGTAAGATTGGGTCAGCTCCTGGCTGGCCCATCTGCATCAGAAAAATATGTTCCTACCCAGTGAGGAGAATAAATATAGGCCCAAAAGAGGGCTCAAATGCTAGAATATCCTCTACTCCTCCCAATCTCACCATACTTCAGCCTTGGGATCCAAGCCTGGCCTGGCTGCGGGGACTGGACTCCAATGGGGCAGAAGCAGTTCAGAGAGGAGTAGGGAGTACAGGTCTTTCTTTATTGCATTTTGAATTTTATAGGAATATCATTGATTTACAGTGTGTTTGTTGTACAGGTATAGATGGAGGGTGCATCAATACATCTACACATGCCAAGTTTTTGGAATTATCATTCCCATACAGGTCATTAAAGCATTTGGACTAGCATTTGGTTGATGACCTATTTTAATAGGTAGGATCGTGTATAGTTTACTCCCACCTCCTAAACCCATTTTTCCCCCCACTTTTTCCCTTTGGTAAGCAGAAGCTTGTTTCAGTTTCTCAGTGTATTTCTCCCTTTAATGTCTTTTATTGCGTTTAACATTCCATTTTGTTTGTCTTTCTCTGTGTAATATATTTTATTTAGTCTGGTTATACATAGGTCCATTCATGTTGCTTGAATGTTTCACAGTATTGCATTCTTCTTGACAGCTGAGTCACATTCCACGATTCTGGATCACGTCCTGCTCGTGCTTTCATTTTTCCATTGCCGTGTTCCTACCTTGGCTCTGTGAAGGAGCGTGTGCTGCAGTGAACTTGCAGTGCCTGAGTCCTTTGGGAAGAAGGCTTTCTCCACCTATACATCCAGGCACAGAATTGCCTGGTCATCTGATAGCTTGGTTTTAGTGTCTTAAGGACACTCCGGAGTGTTCTGCATGTGACTCTGCACTTTTCATTTTCTCCAACAGCTTCAGAGGCTTCCCACTGCCCCAGTCTTTCCCCAGCATTGATCGTTCCTGGATGTTTAAACAGTAAGCACTCTGACTGGTGGGTATTATACCCTGGTGCAAGATTCAATCACTTCTCCTTAATCTTTATCCATGTGGACATTCTTTCCTGGGCGATTTTATCTTTTTTAATTATTTTAATTGGAGGCTAATTACTTTACAATATTGTGATGGTTTTTGCCATACATCAACATGAATCAGCCCCAGGTGTACCTGTATCCCCCCATGCTGAACTCCCCTCCCAACACCCTCCCCACCGCATCCCTCTGAGTTGTCCCAGAGCCTCGGCTTTGAGTGCCCTGTTCTATGCACCAAACTTTCACTGGTCATCTATTTTACATATGGTAATATACACGTTTCAAAGCTATTCTCTCATATTGTCACACCCTCACCTTCTCCCACAGAGTCCAAAAGTCTGTTCTTTATATCTGTGTCTCTTTTGCTGTCTTGCATATAGGGTCATCATTACTGTCTTTCTAAATTCTATATACATGCTTTAATACACTGTATTGGTGTTTCTCTGACTTGCTTCACTCTATATAATAGGCTCTGGTTTCATCTACCTCATTAGAATTGACTCAAATGCATTCTCTTATATATCTGAGTAATATTCCATTGTATATGTACCACAACTTCCTTTTTTGAACTTAATAAATTTATTTTTAATTGAAGAATAATTGCTTTACAGTATTGTCTTGGTTTCTAACAAATAGCAACATGCATCAGTCATAGGGTTTTCCATGCAAAAAATTTTTTTGCAAATATTTTCTTTCTTACAGTCTGTGGTTTGATTTTTTATTTTCTTTTCTTTAAAAAAATTAATTTATTTTAATTGGAGGCTAATTACTTTACAATATTGTGGTGGTTTTTACCATACATTGACATGAATCAGCCATGAGTGCACATCTGTCCCCGCAGTTCCAAACCTCCCTCCCCCCTCCCTCCCCATCCCATCCCTCTGGGTTGTCCCAGTGCATCAGCTTTGAGTGCCCTGTTTCATGCATCGAACTTGGACTGGTCATCTATTTCACATATGGTCATATACATGTTTCAATGCTATTCTCTCAAATCATCCCACCCTTGCCTTCTCCCCCAGAGTCCAAAAGTCTGTTCTTTATATCTGTGTCTCTTTTGCTATCTCACATAAAGGTTCATCGTTACCATCTTTCTAAATTCTATATATATGTGTTAATATACTGTATTGGTGTTTTTCTTTCTGACTTACTTTAGTCTGTATAATAGGCTCCAGTTTCATCCACCTCATTAGAACTGATTTAAATGAGTTCTTTTTAATAGCTGAGTAATACTCCATTGTGTATATGTACCACAGCTTTCTTATCCATTCGTCTGCTGATGGACATCTAGGTTGCTTCCATGTCCTGGCTATTATAAACAGTGCTGTGATGAACACTGGGGTACACATTTCTCTTTCAATTCTGGTTTCCTTGGTGTGTATGCCCAGCAGTGGGATTGCCGGGTCGTATGGCAGTTCTATTTCCAGTTTTTTAAGGAATCGCACACTGTTCTCCATAGTGGCTGTACTAGTTTGCATTCCCACCAATAGTGTAAGAGGGTTCCCTTTTCTCCACACCCTCTCTAGCATTTATTGTAGACTTTTTGATGGCAGTCATTCTGCCCTACATGAGATGGTGCCTCATTGTGGTTTTGATTTGCATTTCTCTGATAGTGAGTGATGTTGAGCATCTTTTGTTAGCCATCTGGATGTCTTCTTTGGAGAAATGTCTGTGTAGTTCTTTGGCCCATTTTTTGTTGTTTATTTTTCTGGTATTGAGCTGCACTGCTGCTGCTAAGTTGCCTCAGTCGTGTCTGACTCTGTGCGACCCCACAGACGGCAGCCCACCAGGCTCCCCCGTCCCTGGGCTTCTCCAGGCAAGAACACTGGAGTGGGTTGCCATTTCCTTCTCCAATGCATGAAAGTGAAGTCGCTCAGTCGTGTCCGACTCTCAGCGACCCCATGGACGGCAGCCCACCAGGCTCCCCGTCCCTGGGCTTCTCCAGGCAAGAGCACTGCAGTGGGTGCCATTGCCTTCTCCGTGAGCTGCACTAGCTGCTTGTATGTTTTAGAGATGAATTCTTTGTCAGTTGTTTTGTTTGCTATTATTTTCTCCCATAATGAAGGCTGCCTTTTCACCTTGCTTATAGTTTCCTTTGTTATGCAAAAGCTTAAGTTTAATTTGTTTATTTTTGCTTTTATTTCCATTACTCTGGAAGGGGGATCATAGATGATCTTGCTGTGGTTTATGTCAGAGAGTGTTCTGCCTATGTTTTCCTCTAAGAGTTTTATAGTTTCTGGTCTTAAATTTAGATCTTTGATCCATTTTTAGTTTATTTTAGTGTATGGTATTAGAAAGTGTTCTAGTTTCATTCTTTTACAGGTTCCTGGGCAATTTTAAATGTTTTTCCTTTTCTTTCATTTACGTGGTGTGAGACATACTTACCTTTTGAGATTGGACTCTGGAAAGTGGTCCTGATTTGCTTTTTTCCCCTCCTGCTCCTGCCTCCTGATTGTTTCTTGTGGGCCCAGGGTCCTTCCCAGCCCTTCAGGCCTTGTGAAGATTCAGTGCCCAGCAGCAGTGCTGTGACCATTGTAGTTATATAAAGTGTCCACAAGGTGGCAGCACTTTCCACGCCTAACTCTGATTGCTGGGGAAAGCTGAGCCCCACTGGATCTGGGCTTCCAGGGTTGTCATTGGGAATGTCCTGGCCCAGAAAAACAGCTGAGGGCTTCTGTCTTCCAAGGGCTTCCTTCTCAGCCCTCACAGCGAAAACAAGTCTGAAGGCCTGCATCGAGGTTCCCTGGAGGGTGTGGTCCTGCCTAGGGGAGGCCCTTGAAACAAGGAAGCTGCATTCAGAATCTCCATCACCTGGAGAGGAGGAGAGCAGCTGGGTTTTCCAAACTCCGTCTGCCCAGGGGCTCCATCAGTATTTGGGTGCACTCAGAGTCGGATACGACTGAGCGACTTCATTTTCACGCATTGGAGAAGGAAATGGCAACCCACTCCAGTGTTCTTGCCTGGAGAATCCCAGGGATGGGGGAGCCTGGTGGGCTGCCGTCTATGGGGTCGCACAGAGTCAGACACGACTGAAGCGACTTAGCAGCAGCAGATTGGGTTTTGTGCTGGCTGGTCCATCTGCATCGGGAAATTTGTGTTCCCATGCAGAGAGGAGCAAGGAATACAGGTCTGAGAGGGCTCAAATGCTGGCACACCCTCCTTCCTCCCTGAATCCACCATATTTCAGCCTTAGGATCCCAGCCTGCTTAGGATGCAGGGATGTGGCACCATCCAGGTTAAAGGAGTTTAGAGAGGAGTAGAGTGTGCAGGGTGGTGGTTGTTGTTGTTTTTTTCCGCTCTCTATTTTATTTAAAATTTTTTTAGTAATGTCATTGATTTACAGTCTGTTTTTTGTTTTATGTTTACAGACAGGCAATTCACTGGTAAATCTACACATGCCAAGTTTTTGGAGCTTTTGTTTTAATGCAGGTTATTAAAGCTTTGTCACCAGCCTTCCTTTTAGTCTAAATTACATTTAATTGATAGTGTATTTATATGTTTTGTGTGTAGATTATTCACATCTCCAAATTTCTAATCTTTTCCAACTTTTTCCCTTTGTTAAGCATAAATGAACAGAAATAAGTTTATTCCTCTTTTAATGTAATTCATTTTTCTGACTTTTCCATTGTGCCACTGAATAGTACCATTTAGTATAGTCAAATATGGGTTGATTCCTGTTGCTAAGGTGGATATCACTTCATTCTTCTTCATGACTCAGTCAGCTTCCAATTCTCTACCACTTTTTCTCATACATTCATCTTTCCTTGGATATGTTCATTGGTTTGTGACTTGGGCATTTTAAATAGTGAGTGCTGTACTGAAGGTTACATTGCCTGCCTCTTTTGGAGTTAAGATTTGCCCCGCCTATACACCCAGGCCTAGAGTTGCCTGATCATCTGCTATCTTGATTTTTAGTGTTGTCCTTCCTAAAGCAGGCCTTTTAAAAAGGGTTAGAGTAAGGATCAGCACTGGCTGCATACCTGGACAGCATTTGTGTTTTCCAAGTTTTTGTGTCCATGGGCGCCACCACTATTTGAGTACACAAAGGTTGATTTGGCTCTAAGCTGGCACGTCTGCATCAGGAAATCGTGTCCCCCTGCAGTGCTGAACAGACAGTACAGGCCTGAAAGAGGGCTCAAATGCTGGGACAGCCACCCCTCCTCCTGGAACCCCACTGTATTTCAGCCTTGGCACCCAAGCCTGGTCCTGCTGCCTGGATGTCAATGTGGACATTCTTTTCCTGGGTACTTGTAAATTTTCTTCTTTTTTTCAAATGGTATGAGTCATATCTACCTGCTGAGATTGGCCTCTGGAAAGTCATCCTAATTTGCATTTTGTTTTCTGGCCTCCTTCCTCCTGATTGTTTCTTAGGACCAGTGTCCTTGGATGTCCTTCAGGCTTTATGAATATTTAGTGCCCACTCCAGTGTTCTTGCCTGGAGAATCCCAGGGACGGGGGAGCCTGGTGGGCTGCCATCTATGGGGTCGCACAGAGTCGGACACGGCTGAAGCGACTTAGCAGCAGCGGCAGTGCCCAGAGGCAGATTTGACTGTTGTCGTTACAAAAATCATCCACAAGGTGGCAGTCCTTTTTCATGCCCATTTCTGGTTGCTTGGGAAACCAGAACCCTAGGGAATCTGAGCCACCTGAGGGCTTCTGTCTTCCTACTTCTTCCCCACTTGCTGCTGCTGCTGCTAAGACGCTTCAGTCGTGTCCGATTCTGTGCGACTCCAGAGACGGCAGCCCCTTACCCTCCCATAAATGGACAGATACGGACTCCTACGAAGTCATTTGATTCAGGTTGTTGTTCTTCATATGCTGCTGCTGCTGCTAAATCGCGTCAGTCGTGTCCGATTCTGTGCAACCCCATAGATGGCAGCCCACCAGGCTCCCCCATCCCTGGGATTCTCCAGGCAAGAACACTGGAGTGGGTTGCCATTTCCTTCTCTAATGCATGAAAGTGAAAAGTGAAAGTGAAGCCGCTCAGTCGTGTCTGACTCTTCGCAACCCCATGGACTGCAGCCTACCAGACTCCTCCATCTATGGGATTTTCCAGGCAAGAGTATTGGAGTGGGGTGCCATTGCCTTTTAAACAAAGAGGATCAAATAAGGATGCACGTCATCAGAAATTTTGGAGAGCAGCTTGCTTTTCCTTGCTTTTTCTCCTCAGAGACTCCACTATTCTTTGCGTGCACTAGAACAGGCTTGGTCCTTGAAACGACCCTTTGCAACAGAACAGTGTGTTCCCATCCAGAGCAGAACCTGTTGTATATATCAGAAAGGTGCCTCCTGCTGGGACATCTCATTTCCTTTCTGAAGTGTGAAGTGAAGTGTTACTCACTCAGTTGTGCCCGACTCTTTGTGACCCCATGGACTGCAGCCCACCAGGCTCCTCTGTCATGAGATTTTCCAGGCAAGAATACTGGAGTGGGTTGCCATTGCCTTCTCCAGGGGATCTTCCCAAACCAGGGATTGAACCCAGGTCTGCTGCACTGCAGGCAGATTCTTCCTTTCTTCAGAAAGAAATTTTCTTCAGCCCACAGCTTTTTAGCCTTGGGATCCAAGCCTGCTCAGGCCTCAGGAATGTGACACCAGCCAAGGAAACCGCAGCTGAAGAGGGGTAGTGTAGGAAATCCTTGTGTGATCCCCTACACACACTTAAGTTAGTTTAATTTTAAATTTTTATTGAACTATCATTGATTTCCACTTTTTTTTCAGGTGTGCAGTCAAGGTATTCAGTGATACATCTACACATGCCAATTGTTTTGGCCTGCTCCAGTAAAGGTTATTAAAGCACATTGAGTAGAATTCTTTGTGCTGTAGGTTAGGTTTTTATTGATGATCTATTTTATATATTAGTTTGTATAGGTTTTTCCCATCTCCTAATTTCCCTTTACCTCCACCTTTTCCCTTTGGTAAGCAGTATTTCACTTCTAAGTCTCTGAGTAGGTTTCTTTTTTGGCCACCTGATGGGAAGAGCTGACATATTGTAAAAGACCATGACACTGGGAAAGATTAAGGGCAGGGGGAGAACAGGCCAATAGAGGATGAGATGGTTGGATGGCATCACCGACTCCACGGACATGAGTTTTCACAAACTCTGGGAGATAGTGAAGGGCAGGGAAGCCTGGTGCGTTAAAGCCCATGGGGTTGCAAAGAGTCGGACACAGCTGAGCAACTAACACACATGGGAATCCTATAAAACCTTGGCTGAGAGTAAACCTCTTCAAAGAGGATTGGTATTTGTGCCCAAAACTTGTTATGAGTCAAGGACAACTGTTTGTTTATTTTAAAAAATATTATTTATTTATTTGGCTGCACCCATTCTTAGTTGTGGCATATGGATCTTTTTAAAAATTGAGGCACGAGGGATCTAGTTCCCTGACCAGGGATCGAACCCCCAGGCCCCCTGCATTGGGAGCATGGGGTCTAAGCCACTGGACCACTAGGGAAGTCCCAGGACAACTGTTTTACTTTCTCAGTTTGATGCGGTCCTGGATCTCTATAGGACGGGCGCTGTCCCAAATCCTGACCAACTAGCATGTGTTCTGATGAGGCTCCAGCTCCCGTGAGTGGAACTGTGAGGTGAGTGTCCAGGAGGGCCTGCTGGCACCGGTGGTGGCAGCCTTGGGTGGCTACAGGGGCACCAAGGGCATGTGCTTGTTCTATAGCTGTGATTTACTGTGATGAAAGGATGCAAAGAACAGTCGGCCAAGGGGAAAGCACACGGAGTGCAGTCCCTGGGAAATCAGGCACCAGCTCCAAGGACCTCTTCCAGGGGAGTCACGCAGGAAGTGCTCAACTCCTCCAGCCCTTAGCTGTGACGATGCATGTGAAACATCACCTGTCAGGAAGCTTGTTAGTGACTTTGTGCCCAGAGTTTTTACTCAGGGCTGCTCATCAAGTATCCCCTCTGCCTGGAACAGACCAACATTCCAGACTCCTGGAAGGAAAGCAGGAGTTTGGCATAAACTATATTTGTACACACAGTTTAAGCACTCTTATCACTTAGAGTTGTGGGAATCCTCCTGAATTCCAGGTTCCCAGATGACAACCAGAGACCAACCTAGCAAGCAGCCTTTCCAAGGATCACAGTCTGAGACCTACTATTTTCAATCTTTTCTGCATAGTTTGCTCCCTTGGCCCTGGGCCAAGGCATCTTGAAAGCAAAGTTATCATCAGTAGGACCCTAGGCACGGGATAAGAACAACATTAGGTGTTGATCTCGGTGACGACCTTTAGGGGTTAACATTATCAGTCCTTAGGCTCCAGGAGGCCTGGGGTCTGTGTGCTCATGGTCATCAAGTAGTTAACATCTCCCACTTGGTGAGGGGTTTTCACATCTGGAAAACAACTCAGGAATGTGGATCAGATACTGTTATCTAGGTACTTCAGAGAGGAGCTAAAGCAGAGAATATGGGGGAAGATCCCATAAGCTCCTGCTCAGTTACAATATAATGTCTTTTACTTGGTGATTCTTGTGTTCCACTGGGGCTTCCCAGGTGGTGCTAGTGGTAAAGAACGCACCTGCCAATGCAGGAGACAAAAGAGACATGGGTTCGATCCTTGGGCTGGGAAGATCCCCTCCCTGAAGGAGTGCATGGCAACCCACTCCAGTATTCTTGCCTGGAGAATCCCATGGATGGAGGAGCCTGGCAGGTTATAGTGCGTGGAGTGGCACAGAGTCAGACACGACTGAAGCGACTAAGTGAGCTTGTATTCCACGACATGTTTTCAAGGTTTATTCATTTTGTGCCATGTGACAAGATTCAGCATTTTCAAAGCTAAATAATAATCCCTCATATGTATATACTACATTTTCTTTATGCTTTGTTTTTGTTCAATTGCTAAGTCATGACCAACTCTTTGCAAGCCCATGGGCTGCAGCACAGCAGGCTTCCCTGTCCTTCACTATCTCCCTGAGTTCGCTCAAACTCATGTCCAGTGAGTCGGTGATGCCATCCATCCATCTCATCCTCTGTTGCCCCCTCTTCTCCTGCCTTCAGTCTTTCCCAGCATCAGGGTCTTTGTCGACATGTGATATCCCTGCTTTTTAATACACTAAGTCTGTCATAGCTTTTCTTCCAAGGAGCAAGCGTCTTTTAATTTCATGGCTGCAGTCACCATCTGCAGGGATTTTAGAGTGCAAGAAAATAAAATCTGTCACTGTTTCCACTTTTTTCCCATCTGTTTGCCATGAAGTGATGGGACCGGATGTCATGATCTTAGTTTTTTGAATGATTGATTTTAGGGCCAGCTTTTTCACTCTCCTCTTTTACCTTCATTGAGAGGCCCTTTAGTTCCTGGTCACTTTCTGCTAGGTGGTAGCAGATATCACTCTAAAGTGGTATCATCTATATATCTGAGGTTGTTGATATTTCTCCCAGAAATCTTGATTCCAGATTATGAGTCATTCAGCCCTGCATTTTGCATGATGTACTCTGCATGAAAGTTAAATAAGCAGGGTTACAACTTTTCCCAATTTTGAACCAGTCTGTTGATCCCTGTCCAGTTCTAACTGTTGCTTCTTGACCTGCAAATGGGTTTCTCAGGAGGCAGGTAAGGTGGTCAGGTATTCCCATCTCTTGAAGAATTTTCCACACTTTGTTGTGATCCACACAGTCAAAGGTTTTAGCACAGTCAATGAAACAAGTAGATGTTTTCCTGGAATTCCCTTGTTTGTTCTATGATCCAACAGATGTTGGCAATTTGATCTCTGGTTCCTCTGCCTTTTCTAAATCCAGCTTGAACATCTGGAATTTCTCAGTTCATGTACTGTTGAAGCCTAGTTTGAAGGATTTTGAGCACTGCCTTGCTAGCATGTGAAATGAGCACAATTGTGCACAAATTTGAGCATTCTTTGACATTGCTCTTCTTTGGGATTGGAATGAAAACTGACCTTTGCCAGCCCTGTGGCCACTGCTGAGTTTTCCAAAATGGCTGAAATATTGAGTGTAGCACTTTAACAGCATCATCTTTTAGAATTTAAAATTGCTCACCTGGAGGTCAAATACCTCCACTAGCTTTGTTCATAGTAAAGCTTCCTAAGGCCCAGTTGAATTTACACTCCAGGATTTCTGGCTCTAGGTGAGTGACCACACCATCGTGGCTATCTGGATCATTAAGACTTTTCTGTACAGTTCTTCTGTGTATTCTTGCCACCTCTTCTTAATCTCTTCTGCTTCTGTTAGGTCCTTGCTGTTTCTGTTCTTTATTGTGCCAAACTTCACATGAAATCTTCCCTTGGTATTTCAAATTTTCTTGAGATCTACAGTTTTTCCCATTCTGTTGTTTTCCTCTATTTCCTTGCATTGTTCACTTAAGAAGGCTTTCTCATCTCTCCTTGCTATTCTCTGGAACTCTGCATTCACTTGGATGTCTCTTTCCCTTTCTCCTTTGCCTTTTGCTTCTCTTCTTTTCTCAGCTATTTCTAAGGCCTCCTCAGACAACCATTTTGCCTTGTTGCATTTCTTTTTCTTGGGGATCGTTTTGGTTATTTCCTCCTGTACAGTGTTACGATCCTTTGTCCACAGTTCTTCAGGTACTCTGTCTACCAGATCTAATCCCTTGAATCTATTTTCACTTCCACTGTATAATCAGAAGGGATTTGACTAGGGTCATACCTGAATGGTCTAGTGGCTTTCCCTACTTTCTTCAATTTAAGCCTGAATTTTCCAATCAGGAGCTGATTATCTGAGCCCCAGTTCACTCCAGGTCTTGTTTTTGCTGACTTTCAGGAGTTTCTCCATCTTTGGCTGCAAAGAATGTAATCAATTTAATTTCAGTATTGACCATCTGGTGATGCCCAGGTGTACAGTCACCCTTTGTGTTGTTGGGAAAGGGCATTTGCTATGACCAGTGCATTCTCTTAGCAAAACTGTTAGCCTTTGCCCTGCTTAATTTTGTACTCCAAGGCCAAATGTGCCTGTTACTTCAGATATATCTTTCTGACCTGCACATAGGTTTCTCAAGAGGCAGGTCAGGTGGTCTGGTATTCCCATCACTTTCAGAATTTTCCACAGTTTATTGTGACCACCCAGCCAAAGGCTTTGGCATAGTCAATAAAGCAGAAATAGATGTTTTTCTGGAACTCTCTTGCTTTTTCAATGATCCACTGGATGTTAGCAATTTTATCTCTGGTTCCTCTGCCTTTTCTAAAACCAGCTTGAACATCTGGAAGTTCACGGTTCATGTGTTGCTGAAGCCTGGCTTGGAGAATTTTGAGCATTACTTTACTAGCATGTGAGATGAGTGCAATTGTGTAGTAGTTTGAGCATTCTTTGGCATTGCCTTTCATTAGGATTGGAATGAAAACTTCCAGTCCTGTGGACACTGCTGCTGCTAAGTCACTTCAGTTGTGTCTGACTCTGTGCAACCCCAGAGACAGCAGCCCACCAGGCCCCCATCCCTGGGATTCTCCAGGCAAGAACACTGGAGTGGGTTGCCATTTCCTTCTCCAATGCATGAAAGGGAAAAGTGAAAGTGAAGTCGCTCAGTCGTATCCAACTCTTCGCGACCCCATGGACTGCAGCCTACCAGGCTCCTCCATCCATAGGATTTTCTAGGCAAGAGTACTGGAGTGGGGTGCCATTGCCTTCTCCGGTGGACACTGCTGAGTTTTCCAAATTTGCTGGCATATCAAGTGCAGCACTTTCACAGCATCATATTTCAGGATTTGAAATAGCTCAACTGGAATTCCATCACCTACACTAGCTTTGTTCGTAGTGATGCTTTCTAAGGCCCACTTGACTTCCCATTCCAGGATGTCTGGCTCTAGGTGATTGATCACACTATCGTGATTATCTGGGTCGAGAAGATCTTTTTTGTACAGTTCTTCTGTATATTCTTGCCACATCTCTTAGTATCTTCTGCTTCTGTTAGGTCCATACCATTTCTGTCCTTTATCTGGACATGGAACAACAGACTGGTTCCAAATAGGAAAAGGAGTACATCAAGGCTATATATTGTCACCCTGCTTATTTAACTTATATGCAGAGTACATCATGAGAAACGCTGGGCTGGAAGAAGCACAAGCTGGAATCAAGATTGCCGGGAGAAATATCAATAACCTCAGATATGCAGATGACACCACCCTTATGGCAGAAAGTGAAGAGGAACTCAAAAGCCTCTTGATGAAAGTGAAAGAGGAGAGTTAAAAAGTTGGCTTAAAATGCAACATTCAGAAAACTAAGATCATGGCATCGGGTCCCATCACTTCATGGCAAATAGATAGGGAAACAGTGTCAGACTTTATTTTGGGGGGATCCAATATCACTGCAGATGGTGATTGCAGCCATGAATTTAAAAGACACTTACTCCTTGGAAGGAAAGTTATGACCAACCTAGATAGCATATTAAAAAGCAGAGTCATTACTTTGCCAACAAAGGTCCGTCTATTCAAGGCTATGGTTTTTCCAGTGGTCATGTATGGATGTGAGAGTTGGACTGTGAAGAAAGCTGAGTGCTGAAGAATTGATGCTTTTGAACTGTGGTGTTGGAGAAGACTCTTGAGAGTCCCTTGGACTGCAAGGAGATCCAGCCAGTCCCTCCTAAAGGAGATCAGCCCTGGGTGTTCATTGCAAGGACCAATGCTAAAGCTGAAACTCCAATACTTTGGCCACCTCATGTGAAGAGTTGACTCATTGGAAAAGACCCTGATGCTGGGAGGGATTGGGAGCAGGAGGAGAAGGGGATGACAGAGGATGAGATGGCTGGATGGCATCACTGACTCAATGGACATGAGTTTGAGTGAACTCCGGGAGCTGGTGATGGACAGGGAGGCCTGGCGTGCTGCGATTCATGGGATCGCAGAGTTGGACACGACTGAGCGACTGAACTGAACTGAACCAGGTATATCTTGACTTTCTACTTTTGCATTCCAATACCCTATGATGAAAAGTATATCTTTTTTGGGTGTTAGTTCTAGAAGGTCTTGTAGGCCTTCATACACAACCATTCAGCTTCAGCTTCTTCCGTGTCAGTGGTTGGGGCATAGACTTGAATTACTGTGATATTGAATGGTTTGCCTTGGAAACAAACAGAGATCATTCTGTCATTTTTGAGATTGAACCCAAGCATTTTGGACTGTTGTTAACATGAGGGCTACTCCCTTTCTTCTAAGGGATTCTTGCCCACAATCTTAGATACAATGGTCATCTGAATTAAATTTGTCCATTCCTATCCATTTTAGTTCACTGATTCCTAAAATGGTGGTATTTACTCTTGCCATCTCCTGCTTGACCTTGTCCAATTTACCTTGATTCATTGACCTAATGTTTTTGGATCCTATGCAATACTGTTCTTTATAGCATTGGACTTTACTTTCACCACCAGACACATCCGTAACTGAGTGTCGTTTCTACTTTGGCCCAGCCTCTTCATTCTTTCTGGAGCTATTTCTTTGCTCTTCCAAGGTAGCATATTGGACCCCTACTGACCTGGGGGCTCATCTTCCCATGTCATGTCTGTTTGCCTTTCATACAGTTCTTTATGCCTTCATGTATTCATAAACATTGGGCTGCTTCTGTCTGTTGGTGATGTTGTGAATAATACCATGCACCTGGGTGTGCAAATATCTCCTGCAGATCCTTCTTTGAAGTCTTTTATATACATACCCAGATATGGAATGGTAGCATCATGTGTTATCACCAAATCTTGGCTTTCTCTGCCCACTGAAGCCGAATTTAAAAAATTAGAGACAGAATATGGAGGAAATAGATGGCTTTAATCTTCAGCCAGTCAAGGAGGAAATGGAGCAGGTTAGTGCCTGGAGAACTGTGCCCAGATCCTAGGGGAACCAAGAGACTTTTTGTGGCCTGGTCTCAGAATCTTAGGGTAAATGATAAGGCTCAAAGTAATGAAGGTCTTACATCTCCTCCTCCTTGCCTGTTTCAAAAGTCATAGCTGGAGTCAAGTATACAGGTATTTGAGTCTGTTTGTCTCTCCTGGTTTATTGTAATGAGGCCTTCTTTCTGAAATGTAAAAAGAAAGAAAACTACAAGGGGTGGTCTGCATAAAGGGAAGCACCAAGTACAGGATGTAATTAACAGAGTTAAAGGATAATAGGTACAAAATGTCACTTATGCAGAGTTAGGGGGCAATATTACAGGATTTAAATTACATGGTGTCAGGTTAGTTTTGACAAAAGCAACTTTAATTACAGACTAAAGATTAGGAAAAGTTAAAGTAAAACCTAGGAATGAACAGGCCTGCACACTCTTCTCTTTATCTTCTTTGTTCTCACGAAAGGAAAAGAAAAACTCATTCTTCTTTCTTCCTTTTCACTGCAACAGTATCATAACTTGATTTTTAATTTTTGAGAAACCTCCATTGTGGTTGCACCAATGTGTACTTCCCTTAACACCACATAAAGATTCCAGTTTCTCTACAGCCTTGCCATCATTTGAGATCTCTCTCTCTCTAGTGGCCATCTGAATGGTTGTGAAGTGGTACCTCACTGTGGTTTTTTAATCATTACTGATTTTGAGTACCATTCACATTTTTTGTCCATTTGTGTATCTTACATAGATTAATGCCTATGAATTCCTTTGCTCATACACTGTGCTAGTGTTTTATGATGTTGCTTTGCTGTTTGAGCTTTTTATTTACCCTGGACCTTAGCTCTCTATAAGATACGTGCTTTGCAAAAATTTTCTGTCATCCCACAGGTAACCTTTTCACCTCATTGATTGTTTCCTCTAAGGTGACATTTTTTTACAAATGATGTAATCCTATTTGACTTCATTTGCTTTTGTTGACTGAGCTTTTGATTTCATATCCAAGAAATCATTGGTAAATCAAATGTCATAAAACTTCCTCTCTGTCTTTTCTTCCAGAAGATTTATATTCATAGGTTTATGCATAAAATCTTCTATCTCTTTTGAGTTAAAATTTGTATGTGGTGTTATGTAAGGGTCCAAATTCATTCTTTGACATCCATTCTTAAATATCCACTGTTTTTGGACACATAAATTCTGCATGAGAGGATACCTATTCTCTGGTTGCACAACTGACACACTGAACTTAGAGGGAAAATCTACTTATTTCCTAATTTCCAGTTTTTCATGTGACCTCATAGTCATATCTGCTACCTACGAATCACAGCCATTTTCTTTGACTTTGTTATGCACAAAGGTGTCCATTGAAAACAATTCACAAGCATTTAGTTTGGGGCAACATGAGGACTGCAGCCGGGGAGACATCAGCTCTTATAGCTTTGAGAAACTGTCCCAAAGAAGTAAGGGGAAGGGTAGTATATATATGATTTTGGTAAAGGGGGGAGTACATGCAATCAAGCACTATTTTTTGTAGGAAGTTTCTGCTGGTATCATGAAACTTCCGTTAGTCTCAAGAAACAATCATCACCATGAAGGATTTTCGTGCTTTTCTAGATATGAGGAGGTATAAGAATTGGGCTCATAAAATTAGCTCCTGATAATTTCTAACTGAGAACCTGTCATGCCAGTTTTCCCAGAGCACAGAGTGCCTCATTTCTGCTGTCCACCCTGAACTCCTTCAGGGGGTGTTGAAGGTCAGCAGCTGCAGCAGCTCATGATTTAATCCTTGTAGGGTAGACGGCAAGTGCCAATCTGCAGTTAGGTTCTCACTGCTCTCTGCACCCACAGTCATCCATGCAGGCCCTGGTGCTTCTGACGTGTCAGCCAGTTCAGTCGCCTAGTTGTGTCTGACTCTTTGTGACCCCATGGACTGCAGCACGCCAGGCCTCCCTGTCCGTCACCAACTCCCAGAGCTTGCTCAAATTCGTGTCTATTGAGTTGGTGATGCCATCCAACCATCTCATCCTCTGTCGTCCCCTTCTCTTCCCGCCCTCAATCTTTCTCAGCATCAGGGTCTTCTCCATGAGTCAGTTCTTCGCATCATGTGGCCGAAGTATTGCAGTTTCAGCTTCAGTATTAGTCCTTACAATGAATATTTAGGACTGATCTCCTTTAGGATGGACTGGTTCGATCTACTTGGAGTGCAAGAGACTTTCACAAGTCTTCCCCAACACCACAGTTCAAAAGTATCGATTCTTCGGGTCTCAGCTTTCTTTATTGTCCAACTCTCACATCCATACATGACTACTAGAAAAACCATAGCTTTGATTAGATGGACCTTTGTTGGGAAACTAATGTCTCTGCTTTTTAATATGCTGTCTAGGTTATAGCTTTTCTTTCAAGGAGCAAGCGTCTTTTAATTTCAAGGCTGTAGTAACCAACTGCAGTGATTTTGGAGACCAAGAAAACACTGTTTCCATTGTTTCCCAATCTATTTGCCTTGAAGTGATGGGACCCTATGCCATGATCTTAGTTTTCTGAATGCTGAATTTTAAGCCAACTTTTTCACTCTCCTTTTTCACTTTCATCAAGAAGCTCTTTAGTCCTTCGCTTTCTGCTATAAGAGTGGTGTCATCTGCATATCTGAGGTTATTGATATTTCTCCCAGTGATCTTGATTCCAGCTTGTGCTTCAACCAGCCTGGTATTTCGCATGATGGACTTGACATATAAGTTAAATAAGCAGGGTGACAATATACAACCTTGATGTACTCCTTTCCCTATTTGGAACTAGTCTGTTGTTCCATGTCCAATTCTAACTGTTGCTTCTTGACCTGCGTACAGGTTTCTCAGGAGGCACGTCAGGTGGTCTGCTATTCCCATCTCTTGAAGAATTTTCCAGTTTGTTGTGATACACAGATAATGAATAGTCAATAAAGCACAAGTAGATGTTTTTCTGGAACTCTCTTTCTTTTTCGATGATCCAACGGATGTTGGCAATTTGATCTCTGGTTCCTCTGGCTTTTCTAAATCCAGCTTGTACATCTGGAAGTTCACAGTTCACATACTGTTGAAGCCTAGCTTGGAGAATTTTGAGCATTACTTTACTAGCATGTGAGATGAGTGCAATTGTGCGGTACTTTGAGCATTCTTTGGCATTGCCTTTCTTTGGGATTGGAATGGAAACTGACCTTTTCCAGTCCTGTGGCCACTGCTGAGTTTTCCAAATTTGCTGGCATATTGAGTGAAGTATTTTCACAGCATCATCTTTCAGGATTTGAAATAGCTCAGCTGGAATTCCATCGCCTCCACAACTTTGTTCATAGTGATGCTTCCTAAGGCCCACTTGACTTTGCATTCCAGGATGTCTAGGTGAGTGACCACACCATCATGCTTTTCTGGGTCATGAGGATCTCTTTTTTACAGTTCTTCTGTGTATTTTTGCCACCTCTTCTTAATATCTTCTGCTTCTATTAGGTCCATACCATTTCTGTCCTTTACTGTGCCCATATTTGCATGAAATTTTCCCTTGGTAACACTAATTTTTTTGAAGAGTTCTCTATCTTTCCCATTCTATTCTTTTCCTCTATTTCTTTGCATTGATCAGTGAGGAAGGCTTTCTTATCTCTCCTTGCTATTCTTTTGAACTCTGCATTCAAATATCTTTCCTTTTCTCCTTTCCCTTTAGCTTCTCTTGTTTTCTCAGCTATTTGTAAGGCCTCCTCAGAAAACCATTTTGCCTTTTTGCATTTCTTTGTCTTGGGGATGGTCTTGATCACTGCCCCTTGTACAATATGAACCTCCATCCATGCTTCTTCAGACACTCTATCAGATCTAACCCCTTGAATCTATTTGTCATTTCCACTGTATAATCTGATGTGTACTTTAAGTTTTTTTTTGACACAATGAGAAATTTAAGTGATGAATTTAACTTAAATACAAGTGATTCAAGTGCAGCACTGTGATCACTTAATTGTGGTAAGAATGGCACAGCTTCAGTGGACTAGAGTTTTAAGACAGGTAGTTAGCTCTAGCACCCCACTCCAGTACTTTTGCCTGGAAAATCCCATGGATGGAGGAGCCTGGTGGGCTGCAGTCCATGGGGTCACTGAGGGTTGGACTCGACTGAGCAACTTCACTTTCACTTTTCACTTTCATGCATTGGAGAAGGAAATGGCAACCCACTCCAGTGTTCTTGCCTGGAGAATCCCAGGGACTGGGGAGCCTGGTGGGCTTCCATCTATGGGGTCGCACAGAGTCGGACACGACTGAAGTGACTTAGCAGCAGTAGCAGTAGCAGTTAGCTCTAGGGGATGTGTGAAAACGGACAAATAGGATGATGGTGTTTTTTTGGACACATGTAAGACTTATTGAAAGTAAATCTAGAGCGTTCCTTGGAAATGGAGGGAGAAAACTGCAAGGAAGCTCCCTTTAATCACTCCAAGGTCATAGGCACCTAGCGGTGGTGTATTCTGATGTACAAATGACCATATTGGAGACTGGGCAAGTGTGCTGGGGTTCTGAGAATCTGGGACATCAGATTCTGTCCTTGTCATGTAAACAAATGTCTGGGAAGTACTGAAGGCTTGATGCTGTTATATACAGAGATGTTTACATTTCTCCAGACTTAAATCAGTGGCAGTTTGATGGACAGTTGGTGTTGATTGAAACAAACTTTGTGAATGTAGCTTTAAAATATTCACATGCTGAACTAGATGTTGGAGATGAAAAGCATTTTGGACATGATAGCAGGAAGGTCAGCAAGGCATGTGCTGTGGTTTCACAGAAAACAGGATGCTAGATATAAAGCTGTAACATAAATTACATGTCCTTTAGGGACTTCACTGCTGGTCCAGAGGGTAAGACTCAATCCAGGTTCAATCCCTCATTAGGGATCTAGATCCCGCCAGCCACAACTAAGACCCAGTGCAGCCTATATAAACAAATAAATAGTTTTTAAAAATACCGCCTGCAAATGAGTGGCCTTCCAGGAAAGTTGACCACCTGTGGCAGGGACCTTCCTCACATTCTCTTGAAAGAGTGATGCTCTTGCCAAAGTTCCGGGTTCCAGAGCACGCGTCACTTAATTGTGTGAGAAGTCCACCGGTCAGAGGCAGTGAGCATTTGTTTTTTAAACAGTTTATTTTGTTTCTAGGCTAGAAGTTCTCACTTTTCACAGCCTATGTTGTCATTTTATCCATCTTAAGTGGTTTTTGTTTCAGTTGTGGTAATTGATGCAATGGAATTGGTAGCAGGTTATGCTCACATGTAACATTGGTATGAATGAGATAGAACGTCATTTTCTATAGCTGGTAGTTTGTTTTCGGCTGTACTAAGAATGACTAATGCATGTGCATAGAAAAGAAGATGTATGTTTGATGCTGTTTGCCCAGGGAATAGTCGATGCTCAGGCTGATAAAATGGTTATGAAGACTTATAAAGTACTTTCTTCTTTTACTTCTTCTCTCTGCTTTGTCACATGCAGTCATTGTGCACACGTTTTTATTCTCTCATAGTTTCCGTATGGTCATCCCACTGTCAAGCATCAAACCAGGTGCCATGCAGCAAGGAGGAGGATGTGTGGGTTTGACAGGACTTAGCGGTTTTGACTTGAAGCCCCTCCTTCTTCATTTGGGGAATGTTATCCCCACTTGCCCTTCTCTCTCCATATCACTGGCCATACCACATGGCCCCTGTAAGGAAATACATGTTCTGTGGAGCATAGGCAAACACGTGAGAAGATTTCTGTGAATGGCTGAAGTTACCTGAACTCTTTCACGGAGCCTGACCCAAAGAACATTACAAACAGTTAAATGTTTGAGTTGGGGATTGTCGGTTGGTGCACAAAGGCGTGCCTTGTCGAGGACCTCGGCTACACTTGGCCCAGTTCCCTTTCTCTGTCGTGTGAGACCACTGGTGTCACCCCATGAAGGGTCATCAAGTGACTGGAGTGGTTACGATGATATTGATGATGACGTGACTTGCAGTTCTTTGAAATGATTAAGAATAAAATAGTTTCTAGTATAATTGTCCCAGAAAATTGTGCTTATGTTATAGTACTTTTATTTTATAAACTAGTCAGGGAAGTGACTGAGTTAAAATAATAGGAACTGTTGGGCAGGCTCAGGAGAGACAGTGAGGGGAGCACCCCGGAGATGGGCAGAGCCGTGCAGAACAGCTCCTTCCCAGCCCTGCCCAGACCCCCCCACCGGGCTGTGTGCAGGTCTGTCCCTCCCTGGATCCTCCCCTCGCTGCACAGGTTACAGGGCTTCGTTGGCTGTTCCTCCCACATCTCAGTGGCTTGTGCTCACAGTTGGCTGAAATAAAAGCAGATATGTGGGAACTAAGAACTATATGTTTTGGAGACCTTTTTATTGAATGTAACTGATTTTACAGTGTCCTATTCATTTCTGCTTAGAGTCTCATTAAGTTCTTTACTTCATGAGCCATCCCATCCAGTACCCTTCTTTCCATTCCCAGAGATCCAGTTCAAATTCAAAAATGCAAATAAATATGCATGATGTGAAAGGATAAACCACATTCAAGCTACTTAACATATCTGTCATCTGACTTTGTATTTTTTTCTGGTGAGAACACTTCAAATATATCTCTTAGCAAATCTCAAGTATAATATACCCTATATTATCTTTTTCACCAGGCTGTTCTTAGATTTCCGGAACTCATTCATCCTGTATAACTGAATTTTTGTACCATCTGACCAACATCTATTGTCCCCACAACAAGTTCCAGACAATTGATATTCTGCTCTGTTTTATGAATTGGGCTTTAGCAGATTCCACACACGATTGAGATAATAAAGTATTTTCCTTTCTGTGTTGCTTTATCCCACTTCATGATGTCCTTCATGTTCATTCATGTTATCTAACATGGAAGGATGTCCTTTTTTGAAGGATGAATATTATTCATTCATATATGTCACATTTTCTTTACTTGTGTGTGGTAGAGAAACAAGAGTGAGATGCCAATTCAAATTTCTAGCTGCATAAATTAATGAGACAAAATACAGCAAAATATTGGTAATACTAAATTTTATTGAGAAAGGGGAGGAATTAAAAGTACCATGTACTACCTATGGGAATATAAAAAATATATCTAGTTAGGAGAACTGATTGGCTTTTACTTATAAACTTAAAATTTATCTAACATATTAGGAAAAAGTGGAAGTATACATGAACATTGAAAACTCTCTGAACTTCTAAGATACCCTTGCTTTCTGTATTCCTCCACACTAGATGTATAGTTAGTTCCTACTGTATGCAAACATTTCTTTAAAACCAATGACAGGGAAACAGAAGGAGAGAGAGAAAGGTAGGTCCCAGGATCTGCCTCCTCTTGGTTATTATGAAACTCCTAGTGCCCAAATCCCAGGGTGCTATGAGTATTACCTTCAACATCAGCCGCGAGGTTTCCTAAACAGTGCACTGTAACCTACTCATAAACACAGATTCTCAGTAGTCATTGCACTATTGACTGTGCACTTGTCATTCGCCAGAGAGATTTACTCAGATGTTACAACCTTTGTTAGCCTCTGTAAACTTTAAAGTCTCAGCCAAACATATGATCCTTTAAGACCACAGTGGAAGGGGAAATCTACTTACAGGACCATTCAGGTACTAGGCAGAATCCATTTCATTCCCGTGGTTTGTTTCCATGTGAACCCTCCCTGGTCACACCTGGCATCCAGTGTCCCTACAGGACAGAAGAAATATGGGTCATGGCTTATTCACTCATTTCTCTAATTCAGTTGAAGGGATCATCACAAGTATTTGATATAAGTGAGGTTATTACCTCAAGGTCTCAAACTAGAAACTATTTACAATTAGGCTATGATTTGAATGCAAGTTATGGAATTAGTGAGGAGAAGGAACAAGTAGTGACCCTCCATCCACCCGCTGCATCTACCATCGCCCCTCCTCCATCCCTCTACTCCATCCTTCTCTATTGTTCTTTGTGACCTCAATATCTCTGCCCCTGTGACCTCTGGAGATCTCCAGAACTAATTCCTCCCCCTCCTGGCTCCTTTATTGCTCTCCCACTTCCATCCTGTGCATTTTAGACATCCATCCCCATGGGCCCTCTAGCCCCAGATTTCAGAACTCTCAACCCAGCTCTCCTCCCCTTCTACTGCTTCCAAACCTTTGACACTTCATATCCTCCTCCTCCCTGCCCTTTATCCTTCTCTCATTCTAATGACTCCAGCCATTTCTCATATCCTGTTATGACTATTGCTCTCAAATATTCAGTCATCAGTTATCAAGTGTCCTCAGTTTGCTCATGATCTTGCACCCATTTCCCCCAACCCCGTAATCCCCGACTCTGCAATTTTTTGTAATAGTTTGAGAAGAATAGGTGTTAACTTTTCTCTAAATGTTTGGTAGAATTCACTTGTGAAGCCATCTGCTCATGGACTTTCATTTGTTGGAAGTTTTTTTTTTGTTGTTAATAACTGATTCAATTTTATTACTGATCATTCATTTGATAATATATCCTATTTCTTTCTCATTCAGTCCTAGATTGTACATTTCTAGGGATTGGTCCATTTCTTCTAGATTGATTGTCCAGTTTATCAGCATATGATTCTTCATAGCAGTGTCATGCTTGCTGGTATTTCTGTTGTGACGGTTGTACCTTCCCCTTTTTCATATCTGATTTTATTGATTTGGGCCCCCTCTTTTTTTTTTTCATTCATGAATCTGGCTAAATTTTAACTTTTCGAAGAACCAGCTCTTACTTGCATTGATTTGATTTGTAGTCTTTCCTATTGATTTATAGTCTCTTATTTATTTCTGCTCTGATCTCTTTGGTTTTTTAAAAATTCACTAACTTTGAATTTTGTTCTTATTCTTGCTCCTTTGAGTGTCAGGTTAGATTGTACATTTGAGATATTTCTTGTTTGCTATGGTAAGCATGTATCACTGTAAACTTCCCTTTTAGAATTAATTTTGCTGTGTCCCATAGGTTTGAATTGTTGTTTTCTTTTTCATTTGTCTCTAGATATCTATTTCCTCTTTGATTTCTTCAGTGATCCACTGGTTGTTTAGTAACATGTTGTTTAGACTTCTCGTGTTTGTGTTTTTTTGCAGTTATATGCTTATATTCAATTTGTAGTCTCAGAGCATTGCATTTGGAAAACAAATACTCGATATGATTTCAGTTTTCTTAAATTTAGTGAGGGTTCTTTTGAAGCCTCTTATGTGATTTATCCTGGAGAAATTTCCATGTGCACTTGAAAAGGGAGTGTATTCCGTTTGTATATTCTGATATATATCACTTCCCTTTATCCATTGGTTGATTGATGGTCACTTGTGTTGCCCTGTGGTGGTCGGCTCACAGGGTCTAAAGTCAGTCGTTCTGCCAGTGGATAAGCTGTGTTTGTTCATGCTGTGTTAGCTTGTCCAGAAGTGTCCCAGCACTGGCACCTATAGGCCCTTTGTTCTGGGTAAGGCTGGGTATTGGGTGCATAAGCTGGAAGGAGGATTGCAGAATAGCATTTGCCAGCACTTGTTCTATGTGTTAGAAAAAGTTTCCAAAAATGACTGCCACCGGTGTCTGTGTCCCCAGGGTGAGCTGCAGTTGCCTCCTGCCTTTCCAGGAGACTCCAAGGTCATCAGGCAGGTCTGCCCCAGGCTCCTATCATATTACTACTTCTTCCCTGGGTCCCAGAGTATGTAAGACCTTTGTGTGTGCCCATTAAGAGTGAGTCTCTCTTTCCCCCTCCCCTCTGGGACTCCTGAAATAGAGTCTCACTGGCCTTCAAAGCCAAATTCTCTGGGGGCTTGTTTTCCCAGTGTAGGACCCCCAGGCTGGGGAGGCCATTGTGGGGCTTGAATCTCTCTCTCCATTGAGAGAACCTCTGCAATTTTAATTATTTCCCATTTGGGACTTGTCAGTCTAGGGGTATGGGACTTAACTATATCGCAACTCCATCCCTACCACACACCTCATCAATCCTTCTTTGTATCTTTAGTTGTAGAAGGCCTTTTCTGATAGGTTCCAGGTCTCTTTCATTGATGATCACTCTGCAAAAAGAAGTGCTCTTGGTTTGCTTGTGAGAGGAGGTGAGTTCTGGGTCTTCCAGTTCCACCATCCTCTCCCAGTTCTCCAATGTGTTGTAGTTTTAATTTTTTTTCCTGCATATTTAATCTTGGTATGTTTGACTTTTCTCTGTAATTACTTAACAGAAGGTAATTCATCTCTAATTGTGTGGCATCACTGTTTTGGCATGTTATAGAATTTTATTTATTGAAATTTAATTGACATAAAATCACATTAATTATAGGGATACAATGCAATGATTCAACATTTGTATACATTGCAAAATGATCAACATAATTAGTCTCATTACTACTTATAACAAGTTACAAAATTAACTTTTTTCCATTGAGAACTGAACAGTTACTTTCTTAGTCAAAATTATTGTACTACCAGTTTGAAAGTAGCTAGGTCACCATGCTATACATTATATGTTCATTATTACATAACTGGAAATTTGTAGCTCTTGACCCCCTTCACCCATTTGTGCAACCCTCTACCACGCTTCCCTTCTAGCACCATCAATCTATGTATTTATGAGTTTTGTGTTTTTGGTTCCATATAAATGCGAAATCATACAGTATTTGTCTTTTTCTGATGTACTTCACTTAAACTGATAATCCCAAGATCTATCCAGGTTGTCACAAATGGCAATATTTCATCCTGTTATGGCTGAAGAATAGTCCAATGGGCGTGCTGCAGTTCATGGGGTCGCAAAGAGTTGGACACAACTGAGCAACTGAACTGTACAGAAATACACAGACATATGCACATATATTATTATACATATGTGTATGTGTATATGTCTGTATGTATACATACATATACATATCACACCTATATATTCATTTATATATAGATATTTATGTATCCAATCTATGTATATATATGTGTACAGAAATATTCAGACACATGCACATGTATATATTCTCATATATGTGTGTATATATATTTATATACATGTATACACACACACACATACATCACATCTTTTTCAGTTCACCTCTCAGTGGCTCAAGATATGTTTCCATATCTTGACTATTGGAAATAATGCTGTCATGAACATAGTGGTACATATAGATTTTCCAATTAGTGTTTCCCTTTTTTCCAGATACATATTCAAAAGTGACACTGCATTATTGTATAGTAGTTATATTTTTAATTTTTTGAGGGCTTTCCATACTGTTTTCCATAGTGACTGAACCAATTTACATTCCCACCAACAGTATGCTAGAATTCCCTTCTATCCACATTCTCATCACCGCTTGTTGTCTTTTTGATAATAGTCAGGTATGAGGTTATATGTCATTGTGGTTTCGATTTGCATTTTCCCAATTTAAGTGATGTTGAGCATCCTTTCATGTGTCCGTTGGCCATCTATATAGCTATCTACTTTGGGAAAAAATGTGTATTTACATTTCCTGGCCAGTCCAGTTTTTAGCAGGATTGCTTGTATTTTTTTTTTTGCCTTTTCCTTAATGAACTGTATGAATTTTAATATTTTGGATATTAGAGCCTCATTTGTATATGATCTGAAAATATCTTCTGTCATTCAGTAGGTTGCCTTATTTGTTGACGGTTCCTCTTGCATAAGCTTTTTAGTTTGATGTCCTACCATTTGCCTCTATTGCTTTCACTTTTTTTGTCAGATTCAAAAAATCATCTCCAAGACCTATGTCAAGGAACTTACATTTACATTTTCTTCTATGAGTTTTATGGTTTCACATCTTCCATTCAAGTCTTTAACCCATTTTATTTTTTGTGTATGGTGTTAGATAGTGGTCCAGTTTCATTTTTTTGCAAGTGGCTGCCAGTTTTCCCAACAATGTTTATTAAAGAGATTATTGTATTTCTTCATTGTGTGTTCTTGGCTTCTTTGTCATATATTAATTGACCATATATGCTTAGGTTTATTTCTTTGCTCTGTGTTTGTTATTATGCCAATACTAAACTGTCCTTATTATCATAGCTTTGTAATAGACTTTCAAATCTTAAAAACCTTAGTTTTGTGGGTTTTTTCTTTGTCATGATTGGTTTCACTGTTTGAATTCTTTTGTAGTTCCATGCAAATTTTAGAATTTTTTGTTCTATTTCTGTAATAAATGCTACTGAAATTTTGATAGGGATTGCACTGAACTTGTGTATTGCTTTGGGAAGCATGACCAGTTTAACAATATTAATTCTTTTAATTTATGGGCAAAGATTATCTTAACATTTGTGTTGTCTTCAATTTCTTTCCTTCACATCTTATAGTTTTCAGTACTGAAGTCTTTCAAAACTGTCTTGGATAAATTTATTCTTATGGATTTTTCTCATGTAATTGTAAATGGAATTATTTTCTTTATGTCTTTCAGATATTTTGTTGTTAGTGTATAGATTTACAACTGAGTTTTATATGTTGATTCTGTACCCTGCAACTTGATTGAATTTATTAGTTCTACCATTTTGTGGAGGAGTCATATACAAGATCATCCATTTTGGGGGAAGTCATATACAAGATCATGTTTTCTGAAAATAGAGAAAGCTTCGCTTCTTCCTCTCCATTTTGGAGGCCTTTATATTTCTTATTTTTGTGTCAGATTGCTTTTGTTAGGACTACAGTACTATCTTCAATAAGAGTAGTAAATGTGGATACGCTTGTTCCGGATTTTTAAAGAAAAGCTTTCAGTTTTTCACCATTAGGTACAAGGTTAGTTGTGGGTCTATACTGTATGGCCTTGTATTAAGATATGCTCCTTCTGTTCCCAGTTTGAGAGATTTTTTCAAAAAGGACATTGAATTTTGTCAAATAGTTTTTCTGAATCTACTGAAAAGATCATATATCAATATTTATTATTTTAACATTGCATATCACCCTTATTGATTTATATATATATATATTATATAATTTATATATGTTATATATAACAATAAGGTTGTGCCAACCTTCCATGCCAGGTGGTAGATTCCACTTGATAATAGTGTAGAACCTTTTAAATTTGCTGTTGAATTTGATTATACTTTTGCTGAGAATTTTTGCATTTGTATCTTTTTTTAAATTAATTTGTTTTAATTGGAGCTAATTACTTTACAATATTGTGGTGGTTTTTGCCACACACTGACATGAATCAGCCACGGGTGTACATGTGTCCCCCATCCTGAACCCCCCTCCCACCTCCCTCCCCGTTCCATCCCTCTGGGTGGTTGTCCCAGTGCAGCAGCTTTGGGTGCTCTGTTTCATGCATCAAACTTGGGCTGGCCATCTATTTCACATACAGTAATATAAATCTTTCATTCCTATTTTCTCAAATCATCCCACCCTCACCTTCTCCCACAGAATCCAAAAGTCTGTTCTTTATATCTGTGTCTCTTTTGCTATCTCACATATAGGGTCATCATTACCATCTTTCTAAATTCTATATATATGCATCAATTTACTATATTGGTGTTTTTCTTTCTGACTGACTTCACTCCATATAATAGGCTCCAGTTTCATCCACCTCATTAGAACTGACTCAAATGTGTGTGTTTTTTTTTAATTGAAGGATAATTGCTTTACAGAATTTTGCTGTTTTCTGTCAAACCTCAACAGAAATCAGCCATAGGTATACATATATCCCCTGCCTTTTGAACCTCCCTCCCATCTCCCTCCCCATCCCACCCCTCTAGGTTGATTCAGATACCCTGTTTGAGTTTCCTGAGCCGTACAGCAAATTCCCGTTGGCTATCTATTTTACATACGGTAATGGAAGTTTCCATGTTGCTCTTTCCATACATCTCCCCCTCCGCCTCCCCTCATGTCCATAAGTCTATTCTCTATGTCTGTTTCTCCATTGCTGCCCTGTAAATAAATACTTCAGTACCATTTTTCTAGATTCCATATATATGCGTTAGAATATGACATTTATCTTTTTCTTTCTGACTCACTTCACTCGTATACTAGGTTCTAGGTTCATCTACCTCATGAGAACTGACTCAAATGCATTCCTTTTTATGGCTGAGTAATATTCAATTGTGTATATGAATCATTCATCTGTCAATGGACACCGATTGCTTCCATGTTCTAGCTATTGTAAATAGTGCTGCAAGGATCAGTGGGATACATGTATCTTTTTCAATTTTGGTTTCCTCAGGGAATATGCCTAGGTGTGGGATTGCTGGGTCATATGGTGGTTTTATTTCTATTTTTTAAGGAATCTCCATACCATCTTTCATAGTGGCTGTATCAATTTTCATTCCCACCAACAATGGAAGAACATTGCCTTTTCTCCACACCCTCTCCAGCATTTATTGTTTGTAGACTTTTTGATGATGGCCATACCGACTGGTGTGAGGTGATATCTCATTGTAATCTTGATTTGTATTTCTCTAATAATGAGTGATGTTGAGCATTTTCTCATGTGATTGTTATCCATCTGTATGTCTTCTCTGGAGAAATGTCTGTTTAAGTCTCTTTCCCACTTTTTGATTGGGTTGTTTGTTTTTCTGGCATTGAGTTGTATGAGCTGCTTATATATTTTGGATATTATTCCTTTGTCAGTTGTCTCATTTGCTATTATTTTCTCCAATTTTGAGGATTGTCTTTTCACCTTGCTAATTCTCCTTTTCTGTGCAAAAGCTTTTAAGTTTAATCAGGTCCTACTTGTTTACTTTTGTTTTTATTTCCATTACTCTAGGAGGTGGGTCATAGAGGATCTTGCTTTGATTTATGTCATTGAGTGTTCTGCCTCTAAGAATTTTATAGTTTCTGGTCTTACATTTAGGTCTTAAATCCATTTTGAGTTTATCTTTGTGTATGGTGTTAGGAAGTGTTCTAATTTCATTCTTTTACATGAGTTGTCCAGTTTTCCCAGCACCATTTATTGAAGAGGCTGTCTTCGCCCCATTGTATATTCTTGCCTCCTTTGTCAAAAATAAGGTACCCAGAGGTGCATAGGTTTATTTCTGGGCTATCTTGTTCCATTGGTCTATATTTCTGTTTTTGTGCCAGTACCATACTGTCTTGATGACTGTAGCTTTCTAGTATAATCTGAAGTCAGGAAGGTTGATTACTCCAGCCCCATTCTTTCTCAGGACTGCTTTGGCTATTTGGAGTCTTTTGTGTTTCCATATGAACTGTGAAATTTTTTGTGCTAGTTCTGTGAAAAATGCCATTGGTAATTTGATAGGGATCACACTGAATCTGTAGATTGCATTTGGTAGTATAGTCATTTTCACAATATTGATCTTCCTACTCAGGAACATGGAGTATCTTTCCATCTGTTTATGTCATCTTTGATTTCTTTCATTATAATTTTCTGTGTACAGTTATTTTGTCTCCTTAGGTAAGCTTATTCCTAGATATTTCTTTTTCTTGCAATGGTGAATGGAATTGATTCCTTAATTTCTCTTTCTGATTTTTCATTCTTAGTATATAGAAATGCAAGTGATTTCTGTGTATTTATTTTGTATCCTGCAACTTTGCTAAATTCACTAATTAGCTCTAGTAATTTTCTGATACTATCTTTAGGGTTTTCTATGTACAGTATCATGTCATCTACAAACAGTGACAGCTTTACTTCTTCTTTTCTGATCTGGATTCCTTTTATTTTTTTTTCTCTCTGATTGGTGTAGCTAGGACTTCCAAAACTATGTTGAATAATAGTAGTGAAAGTGGACACCATTGTCTTGTTCCTGATCTTAGGGGGAATGTTTCCGTTTTTCACCATTGAGAATAATGTCTGCTGTAGGCTTATATATGGCCTTTACTATGTTGAGGCAGGTTCCTTCTATGCCCATTTTTTGAAGAGCTTTAATCATGAATGGGTATTGAATTTTGTCAAAGGTTTTTTCTGCATCTATTGAGATCATATGGTTTTTATCTTTCAATTTGTTAATATAGTGTATCACACTGATTGATTTGCATATATTGAAGAATCCTTGCATTCCTGGAATAAACCCAACTTGATCATGATGCATGAGCTTTTTGATGTGTTGCAGAATTCTGTTTGCTAAAATTTTGTTAAGGATTTTTGCATCTATGCTCATCAGTGATATTGGCCTGCAGATTTTTTTGTGTGTTATCTTTTTCTGGTTTTGATATCAGGGTGATGGTGGCCTTGTAGAATGAGTTTGGAAGTGTTCCTTCCTCTGCAATTTTTTGAAAGAGTTTTAGAAGGATAGGCATTAGCTCTTCTCTAAATGTTTGACAGAATTCTCCTGTGAAGCCATCTGGTCCTGGGCTTTTGTTATTGGGGAGATTTTTGATCACAGCTTCAATTTCAGTGCTTGTAATTGGGTGGTTCATAATTTCTATTTCTTCCTGGTTCAGTCTTGGAAAATTGAACTTTTCTAAGAATTTGTCCATTTCTTCAATCTATTTTATTGCCATACAGTTGTTCATAATAGTCTCTTATAATCCTTTGTTTTTCTGCATTGTCTGTTGTAACCTCTCCTTTTTCATTTCTAATTTTGTTGATTTGATTCTTTTTTTCTTGATGAGTCTGGCTAAAGGCTTGTCGATTGTTTATCTTCTCAGAGAACCAGCTTTTAGTTTTATTAACCTTTACTTTTCTTTCATTGCTTTTTCCTTTATTTCTGCTTGGATCTTTATGATTTCTTTCGCTCTATTAATTTTGGGGTGTTTTGTTCTTCTTTTTCCAGTTGTTTTAGGTGTAATGTTAGTTTGTCTATTCCATGTTTTTCTTGTTTCTTGAGATAGGATTGTATTGCTATAAACTTCCCTCTTAGAACTGCTTTTGCTGCATCTCACAGGTTTTGAGTTGTTGTGTTTTCATTGTAATTTGTTTCTAGAAATCGTTTGATTTCCCTTTTGATCTCTTCAGTAACCTGTTGGTTATTTAGAAACATGTCATTTTATCTCCATGTGTTTGTGTTTATTACAGGTTTTTTCCCCTTGTATTTGATATCTAGTCTCATAGCATTGTGGTCAGAGAAGATGCCTGAATCAATTTCAATTTTCTTAAATTTACTGAGGTTTGATTTGTGACCTAAGATATGGGGTATCCTGGAGAATGTTCCATGTCCACTTGAGAAGAAGGTGTATTCTTCTGCATTTGGATGGAATGTCCTGAAAATATCAATGAGCTCCATCTCATCTAAAGTATCATTTAAGACTTGTGTTTCCTTATTAATTTTCTGTTTTGATGATCTGTCCATTGGTGTGGAATGTGTTCTTTTTAATACCTGAGTAATATTCCATTGTGTATATGTACCACAACTTTCTTATCCATTCATCTGCCAATGGACATCTAGGTTGCTTCCATGTCCTAGCTATTGTATACAGTGCTGCGATGAATATTGGAGTATATGTGTCTCTTTCAGTTCTGGTTTCCTCGGTGTGTATGCCCAGCAGTGGGATCGTTGGGTCGTATGGCAGTTCTATTTCCAGTTTTTTAAGGAATCTCCACACTGTTCTCCATAGTAGCTGTACTAGTTTGCATTCCCAACAGTGTAAGAGGGTTCCCTTTTCTCCACACCCTCTCCAGCATTTATTGTTTGTAGACTCTTTTTGATTGCAGCCATTCTGACCAGTATGAGATGGTATCTCATGGTGGTTTTAATTTGCATTTCTCTGATAATGAGTGATGTTGAGCAACTTTTCATGTGTGTGTTAGCCATCTATATATCTTCTTTGGAGAAATGTCTGTTTAGTGTTTTGGGTCATTTATTTTTCTGGTATTGAGCTGCATGACCTGCTTGTATATTTAAATTTGCGTTTGTGTATTAATAGGTGCATTAGAAGCTTCCCTGGTGGCTCAGAGGGTAAAGCATCTGCCTGCAATGTGGGACACCCAGGTTCAATCCCTGGGTTGGGGAGAAGATCCCCTGGAGAAGGAAATGGCAACCCACTCCAGTACTCTTGCCTGGAAAATCCCATGGATGGAGTAGCCTGGTAGGCTATAGTCCATGGGGTCGCAAAGAGTCAGACACGACTGTGCGACTTCACTCCTTAGAAGCTTTGGGAAAAATTCAATGCCTATTCATGATAAAAACTGTAAATCAATTGCATATAGAAGGAAATGTACCTCAACATAAAAATGGCCACATAACAAACCCATGATTAACATAATACTCATTATGGTATTATGGGAAAAAGCTGAAAGCTTTTGTTCTGGGATCAGAACAAAACAATGATGCCCACTCTATAACATTTATTTAACATAGCATAAGATGTCCTGCTCCAAACAGATAGGCAAGAAAAGAAGTAAAAGGCATTCAAGAAGGAAAGTGAGAATGAAAATTGTTTTCATTTTAGTGGCATATTATATTGGAAACCTTTAAAGAACACTTCCCCGCCCCCCAATTTTGCTAGAACTAAACAAATTTAGGAAATTTGCAGGATACAAAATATACAAAAAGCAGTTGTTTTTCTACATAAGGACAACAGACTATCAGAAATAGAATCAGAAACAATCCCACCTTCAATTACATCAAAAACAAATACACAGGAATAAATTTGAAAAGGAGGTAAAAATCATCTATATACTAAGAACTATAAAATATTAAAGACCTATAATGGAAATATGTTCAATGCTCATGGATTGAAATAATTATTGATAAATTATTCATACTACTCCCAGATATCTATAGATTCAAAGCCATTTATATTAAAATTATAATGGCAATTTTCAAAAAAACAGAAAACAAATCCTAAAAATGTATGAATCTACAAAAGATCTTACATAACTAAAGCAATCTTGCCAAAATAAACAAAGCTGGAGTATCACATGTTTTCATTTTACTATTTTTGTCCATACTGTGCAGCATGTGGGGGTCTCAGTTCCCTGACCGGGGATAAAACCCATGCCCTCTGAAGGGGAAGCATGAAGTCTTAACCACTGGACCAATAGGGAACTCCCTCACTCATCCTACTTTTCAACGAAACTATAAAAATTTGATAAATCAGTATGGTATTGTTATAAAAACAGACCATTCATCAGTGGAAAAGAAAAGAAACTCAGACATGATGTTTAATTTATGACAAAGGAGGATACTGTAGTGAAGAGATAGTCTCTTCAACACTTAGTGTTTGGAAAGCAATAGCAATATGGAAAAAAAAAAAAACCTGGACCCTTCTTACACCATACATAAAAGCCAACTATTAATAAAAACAGATTAAAGACCTAAACTTAAGACCTGAAATAAAACTCAGAAAGGGAAGACTCCTTGACATTGGTCTTGGCAATGACTTTTTGCTGCTGTTGAATTTGACACCAAAAGCAAAATATTTAAGACTTCAATTTCAGTTGATTTTTGTATATGGTAGAAATTAAGGGCCCACTTTAATTCTTTACAAGTGACTATCCAGTTTCACCAGCAAATGTGAAAGAGACTGTCTCTTCCATTCCCTGGATATCCTTGTCTCCTCTCTAAAAAATTAATGGAACATGAGAGTTTATTTCTGGGCCAAACAGTTTCAGAACCTATGTGGCATCAAGTATAAACAGACCAAAAAGCAAAATCAAAAAGACAGCATACAAACAAAATGAGAAGTTCAAAAAGAAGATGAAAATGGCACTGAAAAAGGCAGTATTGGATTGAAAGACCACATTTGATGAAAGACCAGTATTTCCTCAAGGAAGCTATATGAATGAAAAAGTGTCAATAAGCCATAGAGGACGTAGAACATCCATGGAGGAAAACTATACAACAAATGAATGTTGGAAGGTGTGGAGAAAATGAAAGCCTATGTTATCCATGGGAAAAAAATAATAGAGCCACTACAAAGGATGCTACATATATCCTTTGGTTAAGATATCCCTTAAGTAAAAACTGAAGTTCACAGATCAGGCAATATTACTGCTCCCCATATATCTAGAGAAAATTTTAATTTGAAAGGCACATGGATCCTTACAATCACCAAGAACACAATATTTATAATACTCAAGACACGGAAACACAAAATATCCTGGAGAGATGAACATATGAAGAGAAAGTGACGGAGAACTAGAATCTTACCCAGCCAAAAAGAATGCAATAGTGAATATCAAAGCAAAAAGAAGAACCACAAATTACCAACTAAGTGAACTAAGTTATACAGAGAACACCATCATGTGATACCACTGAGAGGTGGAATTGAAAAACTCATGCAGCTTAATGAATGTCTAAAAGAAGTAAATTCAAAGGATTAACAAAAAAAGGCCAAACAGAAAACAATGTGGAAAGAGGAAAAATTAGAAGGTGGGGACCACATATATGTAAAATAGATCATCAATGAAGACGCAGTGTGTAGCAAAGGGAATTTTACAAACAGGCTTTAATCATCTCAAAGAGAACAAAAGATGAAAAACAATTATGTGTAGGTATATAACAGAACCAAATACTAAAGAATGGAAAAATAATTATAAATAATACAGCAAGAAAAATTAAGGAACACAAAGAAAATTAAAAAACAGTACCTACACTATCCGCATTGACTTCTTTTCCCAGGCCGGTTTCACATACCTGCAGGCAGACCAAGCTTGGACTCAAGGCTGGATTGTCCTGGGACTCAGGAGCCAGGGAGATGTCCCCAGAGCACGACCCCATTTGGACCTGTACTGCCCAGTCCAATTGTCAGGGACCACTATGACGGAGCCTTAGGAAACAAACCACAGGGCAATCACTTCTTCACACATTCAGACCACGGTCAAGAAAAAACCCTTCCCTGGAAAGGACACAGGCACCGGCAAGTCCACAGCACTTACTATTTACAACAGACAGGACTGAAGCGTCAGGGGGAAGAAGTCAGACTCCAGAAGCCCTTGGGCTTTCTTCTGACACATGGTATTCCAAATTATATCTCAGAAAGGCAAGTTTCATTCAGGCTCCTTTGGCCCCTTAAAAGAGTGGGGGCCGGGAGGGGGAGAGCAGCACTGCGGCCACCTTGTGGACACATCTCATAACAGCAACCATGAAACCTCTGCAGCCGGGCAAGGAATATTCAGAAGGCCTGGAGGCTGTCAATGACACCAGCCCTCAGGAAATAGGCCTGGAAACCTAATACCAAGAGAGCTGAAATCAAGACAAGTTTTGCAGATGTCAATTTCAAGAGGTAAACATGACTCACACCGCTTACAATCAAATAGGAAAGAAAAACAACCCCTACATTATTAATGATTAGAGACAGACAAGGGACTGAAAGGGCAAGGAGGTCTTACCTCACGCCAGTCAGACAGAGTTATCGGTATCACTTTCATGAACCATAACTGCTGGAGTGGGTGCCGGGTAAAGGAAAAGTTCCTAAGCTGTCCATGGCAATGAAAAATGTACAGAAGTATCTGGACAAAGGTACCAAGGCTCCTTGGGAAACTATGAACACAATTAGAGCATTCAGATCATCAGGCAACCCATGCCAGGCCCTCTATGCAGAGGAACCTCCATTCGAAAAGATACGGTACCCCAACATTCCCCCAGAGCACCCAATATTGACAATAGTCCAGACAATGAGGAGGCCAAATTGTCCAGGGACAGATGAATGGATAAGGAAGACCTGCTCTAGACAGACAAAACTTAGCAGTAAAGAATTAGAATAAGGCCTTTCTCAGCACCATGGACGGAAGTCAGGAAAGTAAATGAGACAGAATGGCAATCAGCCTGTGATATCACTTAGAGGTGAAATATTCATCTTAAGAATGAATTTAGAACAGAGAAATCAACTCAGACATTAGAAAAAGAAGCCAGGGTTTCCAAAGGAGAAAGGTGTGAAGGAAAGAAAAATTAGAAGGTGGTTGAAACCTATACACAGTAATAGATACCTATATATGAGTGTGTGTATATAAAATAGATCAAGAAAACCTACTGAATTATCACGGGAAATTCGACTCAGCCAGCTTTAATAATGTCTATGGGTACTGAAACTGAAAATAATGGGTATGTTTAAAGGTATAACAAAACTCCTTGTTGTACATCTGAAAGAAACAAGCAGTGTAAAAAAAAGATATTTCTAGAAAAATTAATCGCTGCTACCCTACTTCTTTCTAGCCACCATTTCCCAGGCTAATATCTCATTTCTGCAGGCTGATCAGGCTTGGTCTCTAGACTGGGATGTCCTGGGGCTCAGGGAGCCAGGGAGGTGTCCCCAGAACACAAGCCCCTTTTGTACCTGTTCTGCCCAGTCCAATCTGCCTGGGACCACAGTCTCCACATGCAGACCATCCCCTAAGAGCAAATTCAAGCCTAGTGCATCCCAGGTATGGTCAAGCCCCTGTGGTTGAAGAGCTTCGAAAAGCCAGCGGGTCTCCAGCTGATGCGGATCCCCACGCCAGCTGTCTGTTTCAAAGCCCTCCCCTAAAAACGACAGCTGCCTCAAACACAGAGATTTTGCAGGGGCCAACATTTGTTGTGAGTGAAGTATCAGGGGGATGAAGTCAGACAATAGAAGCCCTTGGGCTTTTTCTGGCCAATAGCATTCCGAATTGCAACTCAGGCAGGCAAGATTCACTAAACTCCTTTGGCCCCATTAAAGAGTGGGGAATGCGGAAGTGCTGCCGCCTTGTGGACACAACTCATAACAGCAACACTGAAACCTCTACTGCAGGGCAAGGAATATTCAGAAGGCCTGGGGCTGTCCATGACAACACTCAGGAAATAAGCTGGGAAAGTTTCTGCAGAGAGATGTAAAATCCAAACGCGTTTTCAAAGGCCAGTTTCAAGAGGGAAACATGACACACACCGTTAACAATCAAACAGGAAAAAAGACACCCCCAAGAGCCTGGTCTACATTGTTAATGATCAGAGACAAGGGGCTGAAACGACGAGGAGGTGTCGCCTCACACCAGTCAGAGGCAGGGGTTATCGATATCACTTTTATGAACCATAACTGCTGGAGTGGGTACCGGGTAAAGGAAAAGTTCCTAAGCTGTCCATGGCAATGAAAAATGTAAAGAGCTACCTGGACAAATGTGCCAAAGTTCCTTGGGCAACTATGAAGAAAAATAAAGCATTTATATCATTAGGCCCACCTATGGCAGGCCCTCTATGCAAAGGAAACCTCCTCCATTGGAGAAAACACAGGCACCCCAACATTCTCCACATCACTCAATATTGACAAAGTCAAGACACATCACTCAATATTGACAAAGTCAAGACAATGAAGAAACCAAAATGTCCATGGACCGATGAAAGGATAAGGAAGACCTGCTCCAGAGAGACAAGGTAAACTTAGCCACGAAGAAGCATAACCAAGAAACCTTTCTCAGCAACATGGACAGAAGGAAGGAATGCACGTTCAACGGACGGATAAAGGCAAGTGTCATGTAATATCACATGTAATTCACAACGGAGAAACAGATTTTAGAAGACATACTCAGTCTTATTAAAGAAGAAAGGTGGGAAGAGAAGGTAAATTCTGAGTGGCTGAAATGTGTACACACACACACATATATAAATAGACTAGGTCACCAACACAGACTCCGTATCACAGGAAATTATACTCAATTTGCTTGATAAAGTCTCTAAAAACTGAAGCTGAAAATAATGGGATTATGTAGATGAATAACAGAATCACTTTTGAGATCATCTGAAACCAGCGATACTCCTAGAGAAAGAGACAGTAAAATACAGAGGGGAAATTTTGCCTACTGTAGTCTTCTCTGGTTTCCTTTTCCCAGGCTGGTGTCACATCCATGCAGCCTGAGACATCTCAACACTGGAATATATTGGAGCTCAGGAGGGAAGGGAGGTTGTCCAGGCACATGAGCCCCATTTGCAATGGTAACGCCTGGTCCCCTAGGGTGGAACCACAGCCTTCAGAGACAGGACGCCCCACCAGAAGCAAAAGCAAGCCTAGTGCATCCCAACGGAGAAGGCAATGGCAAGCCACTCCAGTACTCTTGCCTAGAAAATCCCATGGGTGGAGGAGCCTGGTGGGCTGCAGTCTATGGGGTCGTACAGAGTTGGACACGACTGAAGTGACTTAGCAGCAGCAACAGTGCATCCCAAGTATGGTACAACCTCTGAGCTGGAAGAGCTTAGAGAACCAGCTGTTGTCCTGGTTTCCAAGTGATGTGGATTCCTGCTCCAGCATCCTCTTTAAAAGGCCTTGCCTAAAAACAGAACCCTCACAAAAGCGATTTTGCAACAGTTAAATTTGTCTTGCGTGAAAAGTCACAGCCAAAAAGGAAGAAAACAGAAGCCCTAGGGCCTTTTGGTGATGCGTGGCATTCCAAATCACAATTCAGGAGGGCCAGTTTCAAAGCTGTGGTAGCCCCTCAACCCGAGTTCCAAAGGAAGCAGCCATAAGGCCTTGAGATGCCTGGGTCACAGAAGCACTGACATCTCAGCATCTGGGCACAAAATAGTCCCACACCTAGGGGATGCAATCAACACCTCACATCCAAAAATGTCCTGGGGAGCCATCAATATTTGAAATCAGGGTGAGTTTTGGGGGCCAATTTCTAGAGGTGAATATCACTCACAGTGTAACACATTATAAAACATTGACAGGCTAAACCCAGGACACAGTGGCCTACATTGCTGATGATTAGAGGCAAGACACTTAAGATGGCAAGGGAGTATCCCCTCACACCACACACAGTTTTTGTCCTTAAATATTTACAAACAATAAATGCCAGAGTGGGCATCAGGGAAAAAAGAAGCCTCTGAAGCTGTCATACATGGAAATTCAAAGTGTAAAGGACCACATGGAGAAGAGTATGGAAGATCCTTGGGAAACAAGATATACAGCAATCACATCTTCAGGCATCCTCACAGCTGGACCCCTATCCTGAAACATCCTTCCCTGGAAAGGACAGACACCCCAGGCCACAACACTTACTATTGACAACAGCCGGACACGGACGTGGCCCAAATGTCCATGGACAGACGAATGGATGAGGGAGTGCCATAGAGAGAGCACAGAGGAAGCCATGGAATAGAAGATAATAAGGCCTTTCTCGGCACCACGGATGGAAGTCGATAAAGTAAATGAGACCGAGAATGGGAATCAGCCTGTGATATCACTTAGAGGTGGATTCGGAAAACTCATCTTATGAATAAAATTGAAACAGAGAAATCAACCCAGAGACATTAAAAAAGGAAGCCAGGGTTTCCAGAAAAGAAAGGTGTGAAGGAAAGATAAATTAGAAAGTGGTTGAAACCTATACACACTAATAGACACGTGTGTGTGTGTGTATAAAATAGATCAACAAGAAGATCTACTGAATTATCACGGGGAATTTGATCAGCAGGCTTTAATAATGTCTATGGGTACAGAAGCTGAAAATAATAGGTATATTTAGAGGCATAACGAAATTCATTACTATACATCTGAAGGACACAACAATTGTAAACCAAGGATATTCCTTAAAAAAATTAACACTTACTGAAAAAAAAACAAAACAACCACCGCCTTCTCTACTGCCTTCTAGACTCCTTTTCCTGGGCTAACATCAATCTCTGCAGGCTGACTAGGCTTGGTCTCAAGGCAGGGATGTGCTGGGGCTCAGGGAGCCAGGGAGGTATCTCCAGAAGACAAGCCACTTTTGTACCTGTGTTGCCCAGTCCAATCTGCCTGGGACCACAGTCTCCACACGGATGCCATCCCCCATGAGCAAATTCAAGCCTAGAGCATCTTAAATATCGTCAAGCCGGTGTGCAGGAAGAGCTTTGAAAATCCAGCTGGTCTCCAGGTCTCCAGCTGATGCGGATCCCTATGCCAGTTGTCTGTTTCAAAGTCCTCCCCTAACAATGACAGCTGCCTCAAATACAGTGGTTTTTAAGGGGTCAACATTTGTCGCAAGTGAAGTGTTGGTGGGGAGAAGTCAGACAACAGAAGCCCTTGGGCTTTCCTCTGGCACATGGCATTCCAAATGACAACTCAGGAAGGCCAGTTTCACTAAGGCTCTGTCGGCTCCATTGAAGAGAGTGGGGAAATGTGGAAGAGGCCAATTTCAAGAGGGAAACATGACACAAACCGTTTACAATCAAACAGGAAGGATAGTGAGAGAGTCAAGTCTTAGGTAGGCTGATAAGAAGTCCAGGGTCCCAGAGGAGAAAGGGGTCTAGGGCTCTCAAGAAGGACAAAAGGGCAAACTTTTTTCTCTACATTCCTTCATATTAATCACATGAAATCACATTTTTTTCTTTAATTCCAGAGCTGATGATTACAGCACAAACAGCAGTTACTAACAGCCATGATACGGATGGGGCCCAAATTTTCATGGACAGACGAATGTATAAGAAGTGCCACAGAGAGGCAACCAAATCTTAGCAATGAAGAAGAATTTAAAAAGGCCTTTCTCGGCACCATGGATGGAACTCAGTAAAGTAAATGAGACAGAGAATAGCAATCAGTCTATGATATCACTTAAAGGTGGAATCAGAAAACTTATCAATGAATTTAGAACACAAAAACCAGTGCAGAGAGGTGAGAAAATGAAGCCAGGGTTTCCCAAGAAGAAAGGAGTGAAGGAAAGATAAATTAGAAGGTGGTTGAAACCTGTACATTAATAGACACCTGTGTGTGTGTGTGTATAAAATAAATCAAGAAGAAATTCAACTCAGCTGGCTTTAATAACATATATGGGTGCAGAAGCTGAAAAGAATAGGTATGTTTAGAGGCATGACGAAACTCCTTACTGTACATCTGAAAGAAACAAGCATTGTAAACCAAGGATATTCCTAGAAAAATTAAATGTTAACAGGGGAACAACAAAAAAAAAAGGAAACCACCATTGCCTACCCTACTTCTTTCTAGCCACCTTTTCCAGGGCTAGTATTAAGTCTCTGCAGGCTGACTAGGCTTGGTTTCAAGGCTGGGATGCCCAGGGGCTCAGGGAGCCAGGAAGTGTCCCCAGAACACGAGCCCCCTTTGCACCTGTTCTTCCCAGTCCAATCTGCCTGGGATCACATTCTCCACATGCAGGTCATCCCCCAAGAGCAAATTCCAGCCTAGTGTATCCCAAGTTTGGTCAAGTCCCTGTGCTGGAAAAGCTTTGAAAAGCCAGCTGGTCTACAGCTAATGTGGATCTCGACTGCAGTTACCTTCTCAAAGCCCTGCCTTTTTCAAAGTGAAGTGAAGTCGCTAAGTCGTGTCCAACTCTTTGCGACCCCATGGACTGTAGCCTGCCAGGTTCCTCTATCCATGGGATTTTCCAGGCTTGAAGCCCTACCCTAAAAATGACAGCTGCCTCAAACACAGCAATTTGGAAGGGGTCGACATTTGTCGCGAGTGAAGTGTCAGGGGGAAGAAGTCAGATGACAGAAGCCCTTGGGCTTTTCTCTGGCACATGGCATTCCAAAGGACAACTCAGGAAGTCCAGTTTCACTAAGGCTCCGTCGGCTCCATTAAAGAGAGTGGGGAAATGTAGAAGTGCTGCCACCTTGTGGACACATCTCATAACAGCAACACTGAAACCTCTGCGGCAGGGCGAGGAATGTTCAGAAGGCCTATGCTATGCTAAATCACTTGAGTCGTTTCCGACTCTGTGCGACCCCATAGACGGCAGCCCACCAGGCTCCCCCGTCCCTGGGATTCTCCAGGCAAAAACACTGGAGTGGGCTGCCATTTCCTTCTCCAATGCATGAAAGTGAAAAGTGAAAGTGAAGTCGCTCAGTCGTGTCCGACTCTTAGCAACCCCATGGATTGCAGCCTACCAGGCTCCTCCGTCCATGGGATTTTCCAAGCAAGAGTACTGGAGTGGGGTGCCATTGCCTTCTCCGCCTGGGGGCTGTCAATGACACCGCACTCAGGAAATAGGCTGGGAAAGGTACTCCAAAGAGAACTGCAATCGATTCGAGTTTTCAGATGCCAATTTAGGCCAATTTCAAGAAGGAAACCTTAGTCACACGGTTTACAATCAAGCAGGAAAGAAAAACACCCCCAGAGCCTGGTCTACATTGTTCATGATTTGAGACAAGGAACTCAAACGGCAAGGAGGTATCACCTCACACCAGAGGGAGAGAGGGGTTATTGATATTACTTTTATGAACCATAACTGCTGGAGTGGGTGCTGGGTAAAGGAAACGTTCTGAGGTGTTCGTGGCAATGAAAAATGTAAAGAACTACCTGGACATAGGTGCCGAGGTTACTTGGGAAACTATGAATAAAAATAAAGCAATCATATCATCAGGTACACCCATGCCAGGCCCTATATGCAGAAGAAACCTCCTCCATTGGAGAAGACACAGGCCTCTCAACCTTCCCCAGAGCACCTAATACTGACAAAACTCAAGATAATGAAAAGGCCAAAATGTTCATGGACCAATGAAAGGATAAGGAAGACCTGCTCCAGAGAGAGAAGGTAAACAGTCATAAAGAAGCATAATGAAAAACCTTTCTCAGCAACATGGACGGAACTAAGAGAAGTACATACATCGGATAAAGGCAGGTGTCATGTGATATCACTTGGAGGTGGATTGTATGTAGCAATTCACAAATGAAACAGACTCACTTTAGAAGGCATACTTAGTGTTATTAAAAAGGAAGGGAGGGAGGGAGAAGATAAATTCTGAGTGGCTGAAACCTATACACACACACATATAAATAGGTCACCAACAGGCTGAGCGCCGAAGAATTGATGCTTTTGAACTGTGGTGTTGGAGAAGACTCTTGAGAGTCCCTTGGACTGCAAGGAGATTCAACCAGTCCATCCTAAAGATCAGTCTTGGGTGTTCTTTGGAAGGACTGATGCTAAAGCTGAAACTCCAATACTTTGGCCACCTCATGCAAAGAGTTGACTCATTGGAAAAGACTCTGAGCTGGGAGGAATTGGGGCCAGGAGGAGAAGGGGATGACAGAAGATGAGATGGCTGGATGGCATCACCGACTCGATGGACGTGAGTTTCAGTAAACTCCGGGAGTTGGTGATGGACAGAGAGGCCTGGCGTGCTGCAATTCATGGGGTCGCAAAGAATCAGACATGACTGAGCGACTGAACTGAACTGAAGGGTACAGAGATGGGAATACCAGACCACCTGACCTGCCTCTTGAGAAATCTGTATGCAGGTCAGGAAGCAACAGTTAGAACTGGACATGGAACAACAGACTGGTTCCAAATAGGAAAAGGAGTACGTCAAGGCTGTATATTGTCACCCTGTTTATTTAACTTATATGCAGAGTACATCATGAGAAATGCTGGACTGGAAGTAACACAAGCTGGAATCAAGATTGCCGGGAGAAATATCAATAACCTCAGATATGCAGATGATACCACCCTTATGGCAGAAAGTGAAGAGGAGCTAAAGAGCCTCTTGATGAAAGTGAAAGTGGAGAGTGAAAAAGTTGGCTTAAAGCTCAACATTTAGAAAACGAAGATCATGGCATCCGGTCCCATCACTTCATGGGAAATAGATGGGGAAACAGTGGAAACAGTGTCAGACTTTATTTTTCTGGGCTCCAAAATCACTGCAGATGGTGACTGCAGCCATGAAATTAAAAGATGCTTACTCCTTGGAAGGAAAGTTATGACCAACCTAGATAGCATATTCAAAAGCAGAGACATTACTTTGCCAACAAAGGTCTGTCTAGTCAAGGCTATGGTTTTTCCAGTGGTCATGTATGGATGTGAGAGTTGAACTATAAAGAAAGCTGAGCGCCAAAGAATTGATGCTTTTGAACTGTGGTGTTGGAGAAGACTCTTGAGAGTCCCTTGGACTGCAAGGAGATCCAACCAGTCCATCCTAAAGATCAGTCCTGAGTGTTCATTGGAAGGACTGATGTTGAAGCTGAAACTCCAATACTTTGGCCACCTGATGCAAAGAGCTGACTCCCTGGAAAAGACTCTGATGCTGGGAAAGATTGAGGGCAGGAGGAAAAGGCGAGGACAGTGAATGCGATGGTTGGATGGCATCACCGACTCGATGGACATGGGTTTGGGTGAACTCCGGGAGTTGCTGATGGACAGGGAGGCCTGGCGCGCTGCAGTTCATGGGGTCACAAAGTGTCGGACATGACTGAACAACTGAACTGAACTGAAGGGTACAGAAATGAAAATAATGGGTATGTTTAAAGGCATAATGAAACTCTTTGCTATACACCTGAAAGAAACAAGCATTGTAAACCAAGGATATTCCTAGAAAGATTAAACATAAAGCTGACAGAAATTAAAAAAAAAAAAAAGACAAGAACTTCTGCCTACCCTACTTCTTTCCTGCCCCCATTTCCAGGGCTAATGTCTCATCTCTGCAGGCTAACCAGGCTCAGTCTTAGCCTGAATGTCCTGGGACTCAGGGAGGTGTCCCCAGAACACGAGCCCCCTTTGCACCTGTGCTGCCCAGTCCAATCTGCCTAGGACCACAGTCTCCACATGCAGGCCATCCCCCAAGAGCAAATTCAAACCTAGATCATACCAAGTATGGTCAAGCCCCTGTGCTGAAAAGCTTTGAAAAGCCAGCTGATCTCCAGGTCTCCCGCTGATGAGGATCCCTAGGCCAGTTGCTATTTTCAAAGTCATCCCCTAAAACTGACCGCCGCCTCAAACACAGCGGTCAACATTTTTCGCAAGTCAATCAAGAAGTCAGACGGGCTTTCCTCTGGCACATGGCATTCCAAATGACAACTCAGAAAGCCAGGGTCACGAAGGCTCCTTTGTCCCCATTAAAGAGATGAAAGTGCTGCCACCTTGTGGACACGGCTCATAACAGCAACAGTGAAACCTCTGCTGCAGGGCAAGGAATATTCAGAAGGCCTAGGGGCTGTCAATGTCACCAGCACTCAGGAAATAGGCTGGGAAAGGTTCTGCAACAACTGAAATCCAAACGAGTCTTCAGAGGCCAATTTCAAGAGGGAAACATCCCACACACCATTTAAAATCAAACAGGAAAGAAAGACCACCCCCGCCCCCGCAGAGCCTAGTCTACATCATTCATGATCAGAGACAAGGGACTGAAATGGCAAGGAGGTATCAACTCACACCAGTCAGAGGGAGGGTTTATCAATATCACTTTTATTATCCATAACTGCTGGAGCGCCGAGTAAAGGGAAAGCTCCTAAGCTGTCCCTGGCAATGAAAAGAGCTACCTGGACAAATGTGCCAAGGTTTCTTGGGAAACTATGGGAAAAAAAAAAAGCATTCATATCATCAGGCACACCCATGCCAGGCCCTCCATTCAGAGGAAACCTCCTCTGTTGGAGAAGACACAGGCACCCCAACATTCCCCTCATCACCCAATACTGACAAAAGTCAAGACAACTAAGAGGCCAAAATGTCCATGGACAATGAATGGATAAGGAAGAACTGCTCCAGAGAGACAAGGTAAACTTAGCCATAAAGAAGCATAACAAAAACGTTCCTCAGCAACATGGAAGGAAGGAAGGAAGGAAGGAAAGCACATATGGCAGAGAAAGGCAAGTGTCATGTGATAACACTTGGAGATGGATTTTATGTAGCAATTCACAAATGAGAAGACTCAGACTTTAGAAGACATGCTCAGTCTTATTAAAGAGGAATGTTGGGAGGAGAAGATAAATTCTGATTGGCTGAAACTTATACACACACACACATACATAAATAGTACAGGTCACCAATTTAGCCTGATTCTGTATCACAGGAAATTGTACTCAACTTGTTTCCATAAAGTCTATAAAAACTGAAGCTGAAAATAATGTGTATGTGTAGATGCATAACTGAATCACTTTTGTGTTCATCTGAAACCAACAGAAACAGAAGATATTAAGAAGAGGTGGCAAGAATACATAGCAGAACTATACAAAAAAGATCTTCATGACCCAGATAACTACTGTGGTGTGATCACTCACCTAGAGCCAGACATCCTGGAGTGGGAAGTCAAGTGGGCCTTACGAAGCATCACTACGAACAAAGCTAGTGGAGGTGATGGGATTACAGCTGAGCTATTTCAAATCCTAAATGATGATGCTGTGAAAGTGTTGCACTCAATATGCCAGCAAATTTGGAAAACTCAGCAGTGGCCACAGGGCTGGAAAATGTCAGTTTTGATTCTAATCCCAAAGAATGCAATGCCAAAGAATGTTTAAAGTACTGCACAATTGCACTCATCTCACACTAGCACAGTAATGCAACAAAATTCTCTGTTGAAGCCTAAGTTCAACAGTACGTGAACCAAGAACTTTCAGGTGTTCAAGCTGGATTTTAAAAAGGCAGAGGAACCAGAGGTCTAATAGCCAACACCGTTGGAAAATAGAAAAAGCAAGAGAATTCCAGAAAAACATCTTCTCTTTCATTTGACTATGCTAAAGCTTTTGACTGTGTGCATCACAAAAAACTGTGGAAAATTATTAAACAGATGGGAATACCTGACCACCTGACCTGCCTCTTGAGAAATCTATATGCAGGTCAAGAAGCAACAGTTAGAACCAGACATGGAACAATGGACTGGTTCCAAATTGGGAAAGCAGAACGTCAAGGCTGTATATTGTCACCTTGCTTATTTAACTTGTATTCACAGTACATCATGAGGAATGCCGGGCTGGGTGAAGCACAAGCTGGAATCAAAATTCCAGGGAGAAATATCAATAACCTCAGGTATGCAGATACCACCACCCTTATGGCAGAAAGCGAAGAGGAACTAAAGAGCCTCTTGACGAAAGTGAAAGAAGAGAGTGAAAATGCTGGCTTAAAACTTAGAATTCAAGAAACTAAGATCATGGTATCTGGTCCCATCACTTCATAGCAAATAGATGGGAAAACAATGGTAACAGGACAGAGTTTATGTTGCTGCTGCTGCTGCTGCTAAGTCGCTTCAGTTGTGTCCGACTCTGTGCGTCCCCATAGACGGCAGCCCACCAGGCTCCCCCGTCCCTGGGATTCTCCAGGCAAGAACACTAGAGTGGGTTGCCATTTCCTTCTCCAGTGCATGAAAGTGAAAAGTGAAAGTGAAGTCGCTCAGTCATTTCTGACTCTTAGTGACCCCATGGATCGCAGCCTACCAGGGTCCTCCGTCCATGGGATTTTCCAGGCAAGAGTACTGGAGTGGGGTGCCATTGCCTTCTCCAAGAATTTATGTTCTTGGGCTTTTCCAAAATCACTGCAGATGCTGACTGAAGCTATGAAATTAAAAGATGCTTGCTTTTTAGAAGAAAAGCTATGACAAACCTAGACAGCATATTAAAAAGCAGAGGCATTACTTTACTGACAAAGGTCCATACAGTCAAAGCCAAGGTTTTTCCAGTAGTTATCTATGGATAAGAGAGTTGTTCCATAAAGAAGGCTGAGAACTGAAGAACTGATGTTTTTGAACTACGGTGTTGGAGAAGACTCTTGAGAGTCCCTTGGACTGCAAGGAGATTCAACCAGTCCATCCTAAAGGAAATCAGTCCTGAATATTCATTGGAAGGACAGATGCTGAAGCTGAAGCTCCAGTAGTTTAGCCACCTGATGCGAAGCGCCAACTCATTGGAAAAGACCCTGATGCTGGGAAAGATTGAAGGTGGGAGGAGAAGGGGATGATAGAGGATGAGATGGTTGGATGGCATCACCACCTCGATGGACATGAGTTTGAGCAAACTCTGGGAGTTGGTGATGGACAGAAAAACCTGGCATGCTGCAGTCCATGGGATTAGAAGAGTAGGACACGACTGAGTGACTGAACTGAACCAAACTACTAGACTGCCAGAAATTCTTAAGTTGTAAATTCTTTATGTGTTCTATAAATTATGTCAGTAAGGGGTTAATAGCCAAGTCTTTTTTTCCAAATTTAAAGGTTACCTTTTAATCTCTCTTTATGGTTTCTTTTGTAGCAAAGAAGATTATAGAATGAAATGGTCTCTCTGTGTATTTTTTCTTTCGGTATCAAATTCAACAACAGGAGAAAGTCATTGCCAAGACCAATGTTCAGGAGTCTTCCCTTTCTGAGTTTTATTTCAGGTCTTAAATTTAGGTCTTTAATTCATTTTTATTAATAATTGGCTTTTATGTATTGTATAAGAAGTGTCCAGTTTTTGTTTTTTTGGGGGGGGGATTTATTTGCATATTGCTGTTGTTTTCCAAAGACCAGGTGTTAAAGAGACTATCTTTTCACCATTGTACACTCCTTGGTCCTTTGTCATAAATTAATTAAACATACACGTCTGAGTTTCTTTTCTTTTCCACTGATGAATGTCTGTTTTTATACCAATACCTTACTGGTTTATTAAATCTTTAACAATAAGGTTGTGCCAACCTTCCATGCCAGGGGTAGATTCCACTTGATAATGGTGTACAACCTTTTAAATTTGCTGTTGAATTTGGTTATACTTTTGTTAAGAATTTTTGCATTTGTATCTTAATGGGTGCATTAGAAGCTTTTGGCAAAATTCAATACCCATTTATGATAAAAACTCTAAACCAACTAGATATGAAGGAAATGTACCTCAGCATAAATATGGCCATGTAACAAACCCATGAAAGTTGAAAATTAGGTCAGTGAGGGAGTTCCCTATTGGTCCAGTGGTTAAGACTTCATGCTTCCACTTTAGAGGGCTTAGGGTTTTATCCCTGGTCAGGGAACTGAGAGCCCACATGCTGCACAGTGTGGACAAAAATAAATAATAAAATAAAATGAAAACATGTGATGCTCCAGCTTTGTTTATCTTGCCAAGATTGCTTTAGCTATGTAAGATCTTTTGTAGTTTCATACAATTTTAGGATTTGTTTTCTGTTTCTTTGAAAATTGCCATTATAATTTTGATATGAATGGCATTGAATCTATAGATCTTTGGGGGTAGTATGAATAATTTATCAATATAAATTCTTCCAATCCATGAGCACGGAACATATTTCTATTATAGGTCTTTCATTTCTTTCATTAGTATTTTATAGTTTTTAGTATATAGATGTTTCACCTTTTTCAGATTTATTCCTATGTATTTGTTTTCAATGTAATTGAAAATGGGATTGTTTCCAATTATATTTCTGATAGTATATTGTCCCTATGTAGAAAAACAACTGCTTTTTTATATTGATTTTATATCCTGCAAATTTCCTAAATTTGTTTAGTAGTTCTAGCAAAATTGGGAGAGGGTGGGTTCTTTAGGGGTTTCTGATATAATATCACACTGAAAATGAAGACAATTTTCCTTCTGACTTTCCTTATTGGATATCTTTTAGTTCTTTTCTTGCCTAATTGTTTTGGCCAGGACATCTAGTGCTATGTTAAATAAATGTTACAGAGTAATATCATTGTCTTGTTCTGATCATAGAACAAAAGCTTCAGCTTTTCGCCATAATACCATAATGAGTATTATGTTGATCATGGGTTTGTTATGTGGCCATTTTTATGTTGAGGTACATTTATTTCTATATCCAGTTGGTTTAGAGTTTTTATCATGAATGGATACTGAATTTTGACTAAAGCTTCTAATGCACCCATTAAGATATAAATGCAAAAATTCTCAGCAAAAGTATTACCAAATTCAACAGCAAATTTAAAAGGCTATACACCATTAACAAGTTGAATCTACTCCTGGCATGGAAGGTTGGCACAAGCTTTTTGTTATATATAACATATATAAGATGTATATAAATTATATATATATATAAATCAATAAGGGTGATATGCAATGTTAATATAATGAAGAATAAATATTGATATATGATCCTTTCAGTAAATTCAGAAAAACCATTTGACAAAATTCAATGCCCTTTTTGACAAAAGCTCTCAAACTGGGAACAGAAGGAGCATACCTCAAAACAAGGCCATACGGTATAGACCCACAACTAACCTTATACCTAATGGTGAAAAACTGAAAGCTTTTCTTTAAAAATCAGGAACAAGCATATCCACATTCACTATTCTTATTAAAGACAGTACTCTAGTCCTAACAGGGCTTCCCTAGTGGCTCAGCTGGTAAAGAACACGCCTGCAATGCGGGAGACCTGATTTTGATCCCTGGGTTGGGAAGATCCCCTGGAGAAGGGAACGGCTACCCACTCCAGGATTCTGGCCTGGAGAATTCCAAGAGCTATCTGACACAAAAATAAGAAATGAAAAGGCCTCCAAAATGGAGAGGAAGAAGCAAAGCTTTCTCTATTTTCAGAAAACATGATCTTGTATAGGACTCCCCCCAAAATGGATGATCTTGTATATGACTCCTCCCCAGAATGGTAGAACGAATAAATTCAATCAAGTTGCAGGGTACAGAATCAACATATAAAATCAGTTGTAAATCTATACACTAACAACAAAATATCTGAAAGACATGAAGAAAATAATTCCATTTACAATTACATGAGAAAAATACCTAAGAATATATTTATCCAAGAGAATGAAAGCCTCTGTACTAAAAACGACAAGACACAAAGGAAAGAAATTGAAGACAACACAAATAAATGCTAAGATAGTCTTTGCCCATGAATTAAAAGAATTTATATTGTTAAAATGATCATGCTTCCCAAAGCAATATGCAAGCTCAGTGCAATCCCTATCCAACTATCAGTAGCATTTTTCACAGACATAGAACAAAAAATTCTAAAATTTGCATGGAACTACAAAAGAATTCAAACAGTGAAAGCAATATGAGAGAAAAAAAAAACTAGAGGCTGTGTGCTTCAAGATATGAAATTCTATTACAAAGCTATGACAATAAAGACAAAATAGTATTGGCATAACAAAAAGAGAAAAGAAATAAACCTAAGCATATATGGTCCATTAACATGACAAAGAAGCAAAGAATACACAATGAAGAAATACAATAATCTCTTTAGTAAACATTGTTGGGAAAACATGTTGGCAGCCACATGCAAAAAAATGAAACTGGACCACTGTCTAACACCATGCACAAAAAATAAAATGGATTAAAGACTTGAATGGAAAATGTAAAACCATAAAACTCATAGAAGAAAATGTAAATGTGGCAAGTTCCTTGACATAGGTCTTGGAGATGATTTTTTGAATCTGACAAAAAAAGTGAAAGCAATAAAAGCAAATGGTAGGACATCAAACTAAAAAGCTTATGCACAGAGGAACCATCAACAGAATAAAAACAGAACCTACTAAATGACAGAAGATATTTGCAGATCATATACAAATGAGGCGCTTATATCCACAATATTAAAATTCATACAGCTCTATAATGAAAAAAGAAAAACAGCAAAAAAAAAAAAATACAAACAATCCTGCTAAAAACTGAACTGGGCAGAAAATGTAAATATACACTTTTTTCGAAAGTAGATACCTATATACATGTCCAACAGACACATGAAAAATGCTCAACATCACTTAAATTGGGAAAATGCAAATCAAACCCGATGACATATAACCTCACACCTGGCTATTATCAAAAAGACAAAAAATAAAAGCAGTGATGAGAATGTGGATAAAAGGGAATTCTAGCATACTGTTGGTGGGAATGTAAATAGGTTCAGTCACTATGGAAAACAGTATGGGAATTCCTCAAAAAATTAAAAATATACTATACAATAATGCAGTGCCACTTTTGGATACTTATCTGGAAGAAAAGGAAACACTAATTGGAAAATATATATGTACCCCCATGTTCATTACAGCATTATTTCCTATAGTCAAGATATGGAAACAACCTAAGAACCACTGACAGGTGAATTGAAAAAGATGTGATATATGTGTACACACACACACACACACAGATATATATATATACAGACACATATATATATAAGAATCGGAGAAGGCGATGGCACCCCACTGCAGTACTCTTGCCTGGAAAATCCCACGGACGGAGGAGCCTGGCGGGCTGCAATCCATGGTGTCGCAAAGAGTCAGACACGACTGAGCGACTTCACTTTCACTTTTCACTTTCATGCATTGGAGAAGGAAATGGCAACCCACTCCAGTGTCCTTGCCTGGAGAATCCCAGGGACAGGGGAGCCTGGTGGGCTGCCGTCTATGGGGTCGCACAGAGTCGGACATGACTGAAGCGACTTAGCAACACTGTGTAAGAATATATACATGTGCATGTGTGTCTGAATATTTCTGTACACATATATATATATATACAGATTGGACACATAAATATCTATAAATGAATATATAGATGTGATATATGTGTGTATGTATACACATATACACACATGTATGCATATATATGCATATGTCTGAATATTTCTATACATACATTAGAATATTATTCAACCATAAAAAAGAATGAAATATTGCCATTTGTGACAACCTGGATAAATCTTGGGATTATAGGTTTAAGTGAAGTATATCAGATAAAGACAATTACTGTATGATCACTATTATATGGAACCTAAAACACAAAACTCATAAATACATAGATTGATGGTGCCAGAAGGGAAGTGCAGTAGAGGGTTGCACAAATGGGTGAAGGGGGTCAAGAGCTACAAATTCCAGTTGTGTAAAAATGTACATAAAATGTATACCATGGTGACTCAGCTACTTCCAAATTGGTAGTACAATAATTTTGACTAAGAAAGTAACTAACTGTTCAGTTCTCAATGGAAAAAAGTTAATTTTGTAACTTGTTATGATGACAGGTAGTAACTAGACTAATTATGTTGGTCATTTTGCAATGTATACAGATGTTGAATCAAGTGTTTTATCCCTGTAATTAACATGATTTTATATATTAATTAAATTTCAATAAAAAACTCTATAACATGTCAAAACAGTGATGGCACAGAATTAGATATAAACTACCTTCTGTTAAGTAATTACAGAGAAAAGTCAAATGTTCAAAGATTAAATTGCAGGAAAAAAAAATCAAAGCTACAACACATTGGAGAGCTGGGAGAAGATGGTGGAATTGGAAGACCCAGAACCCACCTCTTCTCATAGGTAAACAAAAAGTACGAATATTTACAGAATAATCATGAAAAAGACCTGGAACCTATCAGAAAAGGCCTTCTACAACTACAGGTATAAAGAAGGACTGATGAGATGTGTGGTAGGGATGGAGTTGTGATATGGTTAGGTCCACACCGCTACACTGACAAGTCCCAAATGGGGAAATAATTAAAATTGCAGAGGTTCTCTCAATGGAGAGGGAGATTCAAGCCCCACGTTGGGCTCCCCAGCCTTGAGGTCCTGCACTGAGAAAATAAGCCCCCAGAGAATTTGGCTTTGAAGGCCAGTGAGACTCTATTTCAGGAGTCCCAGAGGGGAGGGGGAAAGAGAGACTTCACTCCTAATGGGCACACACAAAAGTCTTACATACTCTGGGACCCAGGGAAGAAGTAGTAATGTGATAGGAGCCTGGGGCAGATCTACCTGATGACCTTGGAAAGGCAGGAGGCAACTGCAGCTCACCCTGGGGACACAGACACTGGTGGCAGCTGTTTTTAGATGTTCCTTCTAACACACAGAAACAGTGCTGGCAAATGCTGTTCTGCAATCCTCCTTCCAGGCTATACACCCAATACCCAGCCTTACCCGGAACAAAGGGCCTACAGGTTGCAGTGCTGGGACACTTCTGGACAAGCTAACACATCAAGGACACAGCTCACCCACCGGCCGAAAGACCGACTTTAGACCCTGTGAGCCCACAACCACAGGGCAACGCAGTGACCATCAATCAATTAATGAGTAAAGGGAGGTGATATATATCAGAATATACAAACAGAATACACTCACTTTTCAAGTGCACATGGAAATTTCTCCAGGATAGATCACATGAGAGGTTTCAAAAGAATCCTCAGTAAATTTAAGAAAACTGAAATCATATCGAGTATTTGTTTTCCAAACACAATGCTCTGAGACTACAAATTGACTACAAGAATATAACTGCAAAAAATACAAACATGAGAAGTCTAAACAACATGGATCCAACAACCAATGGATCACTGAAGAAATCGAAGAGGAAATAGATACCTAGAGACAAATGAAAATAAAAATTCAAACCTCTGAGACACAGCAACATCAGTTCTAAAAGGGAAGTTTACAGTGTGATACAGGCTTACCAGAGCAAACAAGAAATATTTCAAATGTGCAACCTAACCTTATACTCTAAGGAGCAAGAATAAGAACAAAATTCAAAGTTAGTAAAATTTTTGAAAACCTAAGAGATTAGAGCAGAAATAAGAGTGAAAATCAATAGAAAAGATTAATGAAATTGAGAGCTGGTTCTTTGAAAACTTAAACAAAACTTAGCCAGACTGATTAAGAAAAAAAAAGAGCAGGCCAAAATCAATAAAATCAGATATGAGAAAGGGGACGGTACAACTGACACAACAGAAACACTAACAAGCATGAGACTACTATGAAGAATCATATCTAATGAATTGGACAATCAATCTAGAGGAAATGGACAAATTCCTAGAAACGTACAATCACCCAAGACTGAACGAGGAAGAAACTGGAAATATTATTAAATGAATTACCTGTAATAAAATGGAATCACTTATTAAAAAAAAAACTTCCAGCAAACAAAATTCTGGGAGAAGATGCCTTCACAAGTGAATTCTACCAAACATTTAAAGAAAAGTTAACACCTATTCTTCTCAAACTGTTTCCAAAAATTGCAGAGTCGGGAATTATGGAGTGGGGGAAAAGAGTACAAGATCATGAAGAAACTAAGGACACTTGATAATTGATGACTGAATATTTGAGGGCATTAAACATAACAGGAAATGAGAAATGGATGGAGCCATTAGAATGAGAGGAGGATAAAGGGCAGGGAGGAGGAGGATATGAAGTGACAAGGTTTGGGAGCAGTAGAAGGGGAGGAGGGCTGGGTTGAGAGCTCTGGAATCAGGGGGCTAGAGGGTCCCTGACGATGGATGTCTAAAATGCACAGGATGGAAGTGGGAAAGCAATAAAGGAGCCAGGAAGGGGAGGAATTAGTTTTGGAGATCTCCAGAGGTCACAGGGGCAGAGATATTGAGGTCACAAAGAACAATAGAGAAGGATGGAGTAGAGGGATGGAGGAGGCGTGATGGTAGATGCAGCGGGCGGAGTGAGGGTCCCTACTTGTTCCTTCTCCTCACTAATCCCATGACATGTATTCAAATCTTAGCCTAACTGTGAAGAGCTTCTAGTTTGAGACCTTGAGGTAATAACCTCACTTATATCAAATACTTGTGATGATCCCTTCAACCGAATACACAGTAAACAATTAGAGAAATAAACGCATAAGCCATGACCCATATTTTACCTCTCTTTTAGGGACACCTGATGCCAGGTGTGACCAGGGAGGGTTCACATGGAAACAAACACCAGAATGAAATGGATTCTGCCTAGTACCTGAAAGGTCATGTAAGTAGCTTTCCCCTTCCACTGTGGTCTTAAAAGATCACTGGCTGAGACTTTAAAGTTTACAGAGGCTAATAAAGGTTGTAACATCTGAGTAAATCTCTCTGGCAAATGACAAGTGCACAGTCAATAGTGCAATGACTACTGAGAATCTGTGTTTATGAGTAGGTTACAGTGCACTGTTTAGGAAACCTCGCGGCTGACGTTGAAGGTAATACTCATAGCACCCTGGGATTTGGGCACTAGGAGTTTCATAATAACCAAGAGGAGGCAGATCCTGGGACCTACCTTTCTCTCTCTCCTTCTGTTTCCCTGTCATTGGTTTTAAAGAAATGTTTGCATACAGTAGGAACTAACTATACATCTAGTGTGGAGGAATACAGAAAGCAAGGGTATCTTAGAAGTTCAGAGAGTTTTCAGTGTTCATGTATACTTTCACTTTTTTCCTAATATGTTAGATAAATTTTAAGTTTATAAGTAAAAGCCAATCAGTTCTCCTAAATAGATGTATTTTTTATACTCCCATCGGTAGTACATGGTACTTTTAATTCCTCCCCATTCTCAAGAAAACTTAGTATTACCAATATTTGCTGTATTTTGTCTTTTTAATTTATGAAGCTAGGAATTTGAAGTAGCATCTCACTCTTATTTCCCGGATGTATACCATACATAAAGAAAATGTGACATATATGAATGAATAATATTCAGCCTTCAAAAAAGGACATCCTTCCATGTGGGATAACATGTATGAAACTGAAACACATCATGCTAAGTGGAATAAGCCAACACAGAAAGGAAAATACTGTATTATCTCAATTGTATGTGGAATCTGCTAAAGCCCAACTCATAAAACAGAGCAGAATATCAATTGTCTGGAACTTGATGTGGGGACAATAGATGTTGGTCAGATGGTACAAAAATTCAGTTATACAGGATGAATGAGTTCTGGAAATCTAAGCACAGCCTGGTGAAACAGATAATATAGGGCATATTATACTTGAGATTTGCTAAGAATGTATTTGAAGTGTTCTCACCCGAAAAAAATGCAAAGAAGTCAGATGACAGATATGTTAAGTAGCTTGAATGTGGTTTATCATTTTACATCATGCATATTTATTTACATTTTTGAATTTGAACTGGATCTCTGGCAATGGAAAGAAGGGTACTGGATGGGATGGCTCATGAAACGCAGGATTTAATGAGACTCTAAGCAGAAATGAGGACTTCTCCGGTGGCTCAGATGGTAAAGCGTCTGCCTACAACGCAGGAGAGCTGGGTTCAATCCCTGGGTTGGGAAGATCTCCTGGAGAAGGAAGTGGCAACCCACTCCAGTATTCTTGCCTGGAAAATCCCATGGACAGAGGAACCTGGTAGGCTACAGTCCATGGGGTCGCAAAGAGTTGGACACGACTGAGCAACATTTACGTTTTTACTAAGCAGAAATGAATAGGACACTGTAAAATCAGTTACATTCAATAAAAGTTCTCCAAAACATATATGTCTTTGTTCCCACATATCTGCTTTTATTTCAGCCAACTGTGAGCACAAACCACTGAGATGTGGGAGGAACAGCCAACGAAGCCCTGTAACCTGTGCAGCGAGGGGAGGGTCCAGGGAGGGACAGACCTGCACACAGCCCAGTGAGGGGGTCTGGGCAGGGCTGGGAAGGAGCTATTCTGCACGGCTCTGCCCATCTCCGGGGTGCTCCCCTCACTGTCTCTCCTGAGCCTGCCCAACAGTTCCTTTTATTTTAACTCAGTCACTTTCCTGACTAGTTTATAAAATAAAAGTACTATAACATAAGCACAATTTTCTGGGACAATTATACTAGAAACTATTTTATTCTTAATCATTTCAAAGAACTGCAAGTCACATCATCATCAATATCGTCGTAACCGCTCCAGTCACTTGATGACCCTTACGGGCTGACACCAGCGGTCTCACACAACAGAGAAAGGGAACTGGGCCAAGTGTAGCCGAGGTCCTCGACAAGGCACGCCTTTGTGCACCAACTGACAATCCCCAACTCAAACATTTAACTGTTTGTAATGTTCTTTGGGTCAGGCTCCGTGAAAGAGTTCAGGTAACGTCAGCCATTCACAGAAATCTTCTCACGTGTTTGCCTGTGCTCCACAGAACATGTATTTCCTTACAGGGGCCATGTGGTATGGCCAGTGATATGGAGAAGGGCAAGTGGGGATAACATTCTCACTTTTATTATTTTGAACTGTGGTGTTGGAGAAGACACTTGAAAGTCTCTTGCACTGCAAGGAGATCCGACCAGTCTACCCTAAAGGAAATCAGTCCTGAATATTCATTGGAAGGACTGATGTTGAAGCTGAAACTCCAATAGTTTGCCCACATGATACGAAGAACTGATTCATGGAGAAGACCGTGATGCTGAGAAAGATTGAGGGCAGGAGGAGAAGGGGATGACAGAGGATGAGATGGTTGGATGGCATCACTGACTCAATGGACATGAGTTTGATTAAACTTAGGAAGTTGGTGACGGACAGGGAGGCCTGGCGTGCTGCAGTCCATGGGGTCACAATGAGTCAGACACAACTAGGCGACTGAACTGGCTGACACGTCAGAAGCACCAGGGCCTGCATGGATGACTGTGGGTGCAGAGAGCAGTGAGAACCTAACTGCAGATTGGCACTTGCCGTCTACCCTACAAGGATTAAATCATGAGCTGCTGCAGCTGCTGACCTTCAGTACCCCCTGAAGGAGTTCAGGGTGGACAGCAGAAATGAGGCACTCTGTGCTCTGGGAAAACTGGCATGACAGGTTCTCAGTTAGAAATTATCAGGAGCTAATTTTATGAGCCCAATTCTTATACCTCCTCATATCTAGAAAAGCACGAAAATCCTTCATGGTGACGATTGTTTCTTGAGACTAGCAGAAGTTTGACAAGACCAGCAGAAAGTTCCTACAAAAAATAGTGCTTGATTGCATGTATTCCCTCCCGCCCCTTTACCAAAATCATATATATACTATCCTTCCCCCTGACTTCTTCGGAAGAGTTTCTCAGAGCTATCTGAACTGATGTCTCCTGGGCTGCAGTTCTCATATTTCCCCCAAATAAAACTTAACAGTTTGTGAATTTATTTTTAGTCAACATCTTTGTGCATAACAAAGTCAAAGTAAGAAAATGGCTGTGATTCATAGGTAGCAGAGATGACAATGAGGTCACATAAAAGAACTGGAAATAGTTAGGAAACGAAACAAGTAGATTTTTCTCATAAATTCAGTGTATCAGTTGTGCAACCAGAGAACAGGTATCCTCTCTTGCAGTATTTATGCATCCAAAAACAGTGGATGTTTACATGTCAAACAATGAAGTTGGACCCTTACATAACACTACATACAAATTTTAACTCAAAAGGGATAGAAGATTTTATAGATAAACCTATAAATACAAATCTCCTGGAAGAGAAGACAGGAAGGAACTTTTATGACATTTCATGTAACAATGACTTCTTGGATATGAAACCAAAAGCTCAGTCAACAAAAGCAAATGAAGTCAAATAGGATTATATCATATGTAAAAAAAAGTGTCACCTTACAGGAAACAATGAAGTGAAAAGGCTACCTGTGGGATGAGAGGAAATTTTTGCAAAGCATGTATCTGATAGGGAGCCAAGGTCCAGGGTAAATAAAGAGCTCATACAACAAAGCAACATCATAAAACAATAGCACAGTGTATGAGCAAAGGAATTCATAGACATTAATCCATGTAAGATATACAAGTGGACAAAAAATGTGAAAGTACTCAAAATCAGTAATGATTAAAAAACCACAGTGAGGTATCACTTCACAGCCATTCAGATGGCCACCAGAGAGAGAGAGATCTCAAATGATGGCAAGGCTGTGGAGAAATTGGAATCTTTATGTGGTGTTAAAGGAAATATACAGTGGTGCAACCACTATGGAGGTTTCTCAAAAATTAAAAATAAAATTATGATACTGTTGCAGTGAAAAGGAAGAAAGAGGAATGAGTTTTTCTTTCCCTTTACTGAGAACAAAGAAGATAAAGAGAAGAGTGAGCAGGCCTGATCATTCCTAGATTTACTTTAACTTTTCCTAATCTGAAGTCTGTAATTAAGATTGCTTTTCTCGGAACTAACCAGACACTATGTAATTTAAATCCTGTAATATTGCCCTCCAACTCTGCATAAGTGACATTTTGCACCTATTATCCTTTAACTCTGTTAATTACATCCTGCACTTGGTGCTTGCCTTTACTGCAGACCACCTCTTGTAGTTTTCTTTCTTTTTACATTTCAGAAAGAAGTTAAGTCACTCCATTGTGTCTGACTCTTTGTGACCCCATGGACTGCAGCACGCCAGGATGCCCCGTCCATCACCAACTTCCAGAGTTTACTCAAACTCATGTCCATTGAGTCAATGATGCCATCCAACCATCTCATCCATTGTTGTCCCCTTCTCCTCCCGCCTTCATCTTTCCCAGTATCAGGGTCTTTTCAAATGAGTCAGTTCTTCACATCAGGTGGCCAAAGTATTGGAGTTTCAGCTTCAGCATCAGTCCTTCCAATGAATATTCAGGACTGATTTCCTTTATGATGTACTGGTTGGATTCCCTATTTCAGAAAGAAGACCACATTACAATAAACCAGGAGAGACAAACAGACTCAAATGCCTGTATACTTGACTCCAGCTATGACTTTTGAAACAAAGCAACAAGAAGAAGATACAAGACCTTCATTAATTTGAATCTTACCATTTACCCTAAGACTATGAGATCAGACCACATCAAGTCTTTCCTGATCACCTAGGATCTGGGCACAGTTCTTGAGGTACTACCCTGCTCCATTTCCCCCTTGCTTGGTTAAGAATTAAACCCATCTTCTATTTCCTCCAAATTCTCTAATTTTTTAAATTCAGCTTCATTGGGCAGAGAAAGCCAAGATTTTGGTGATAACACATGATCCTACATGATCACATATCTGGGTATATATATATAAAAGACTTCAAAGGAGGATCTGCAGGAAATATTTGCACACCCAGGTGCATGGTAGCATTATTCACAACATCACCAACAGATGGAAGCAGCCCAATGTTTATGAATACATGAAGGCATAAAGAACAGTATGAAAGGCAAACAGACATGGCATGGGAAGATGAGCCCCCAGGTCAGTAGGGGTCCAATATGCTACCGGGGAAGAACAGAGAAATAGCTCCATAAAGAATGAAGAGGCTGGGCCAAAGTAGAAATGACACTCAGTTATGGATGTGTCTGGTGGTGAAAGTAAAGTTTGGTGCTATAAAGAACAATATTGCATAGGAACCTGGAACATTAGGTCCACGAATCAAGGTAAATTGAACGTGGTCAAGCAGGAGATGGCAAAAGTGAATACCACCATATAGGAATCAGTGAGCTAAAATTGATGGAAATGGGCAAATTTAATGGTAGATGACCATTATATCTATTACTGTGGGCAAGAATCCCTTAGAAGAAATGGGGTAGCCCTCATAGTTAACAAGAGTCCAAAATGCAGTACTCAGGTGCAATCTCAAAAATGACAGAATGATCTCTGTTCATTTCCAAGGCAAACCATTCAGTATCACAGTAATTCAAGTCTATGCCTCAACCACTGACGCGGAAGAAGCTGAAGCTGAATGGTTCTCTATGAAGGCCTACAAGACCTTCTAAAACTAACACCCAAAAAAAATGTCCTTTTCATCATAGGGGATCAAAATGCAAAAGCAGGAAGTCAAGAGACACCTGGAGTAACAGGCAAATTTGGCCTTGGAGTACAGAATGAAGCAGGGCAAAGGCTAACAATTTTGCTAAGAGAATGCACTGGTCATAGCAAACACCCTCTTCCAACAACACAAGGGGTGACTCCACACCTGGGCATCACCAGATGGTCAATACTGAAATTAAATTGATTGCATTCTTTGCAGCCAAAGATGGAGAAACTCTAGAAAGTCAGCAAAAACAAGACCTGAAGCTAACTGTGGCTCAGACCATCAGTTCCTGATTGGAAAATTCAGGCTTAAATTGAAGAAAGTAGGGAAAAGCACTAAACCATTCAGACATGACCTAAATCAAATCCCATATGATTATATATTGTAGGTGAAAATAGAGTCAAGGGATTAGATCTGGTAGATAGAGTACCTGAAGAACTATGGACAAAGGATAGTAACACTGTATAGGAGGAAATAACCAAAATGATCTCCAAGAAAAAGAAATGCAACAAGGCAAAATGGTTGTCTGAAGAGGCCTTACAAATAGCTGAGAAAAGAAGAGAAGCAAAAAGTAAAGGATAAAGGGAAAGAGACATCCAAGTGAATGCAAAATTCCAGAGAATAGCAAGGAGAGATGAGAAAGCCTTCTTAAGTGAACAATACAAGGAAATAGAAAACAACAGAATGGGAAACACTAGAGATCTCCTCAAGAAAATTGGAGAGATACCAAGGGAAATGTTCATGGGAAGTTCAGCACAATTAAAGGAAAGAAACAGCAAGGACCTAATAGAAGCAGAAGAGATTAAGAAGAGGTGGCAAGAATACACAGAGGAACTATACAAAAAAGGTCTTAATGATCCAGAGAGCCACAATGGTGTGGTCACTCACCTAGAACCAGAAATCCAGGAGTGTAAAGTCAAGTGGGCCTTAGGAAGCTTTGCTATGAATAGAGCTGGTAGAGGTATTGGACCTCCAGATGAACAATTTTAAATTCTAAAAGTGATGCTGTTAAAGTGCTACACTCAATATGCCAGCAAATTTGGAAAACTCAGCAGTGGCCACAGGACTGGAAAAGGTCGGTTTTCATTCCAATCCCAAAGAAGGGCAATGCCAAAGAACATTCAGATTAGTGCACAATTGTGCTCATTTCACATGCTAGCAAGGCAGTGCTCAAAATCCTTCAAGCTAGGTTTCAACAGTACATGAACTGAGAACTTCCAGATGTTCAAGCTGGATTTAGGAAAGGCAGAGGAACTAGAGATCAAACTGCCAACATCTGTTGGATCATAGAACAAACAAGGGAATTCCAGGAAAACATCTACTTCTGTTTCATTGACTGTGCTAAAACCTTTGACTGTGTGGATCACAACAAAGTGTGGAAAATTCTTCAAGAGATGGGAATACCTGACCACCTTACCTGCCTCCTGAGAAACACATTTGCAGGTCAAGAATCAACAGTTAGAACTGGACAGGGATCAACAGACTGGTTCCAAATTGGGAAAGGAGTATGTCAAAGCTGTAACCCTGCTTATTTAACTTCCATGCAGAGTACAGCATGCAAAATGCAGAGCTGAATGACTCATAATCTGGAATCAAGATTTCTGGGAGAAATATCAACAACCTAAGATATGCAGATGATACCACTCCAATAACAGAAAGTGACGAGGAACTAAAGGGCCTCTCGGTGAAGGTGAAAGAGAAGAGTGAAAAAACTGGAACTAAAACCCAACATTCAAAAAACTAAGATCATGACATCTGATCCCATAACTTAATAGCAAATAGATAGGAAAAATGTAACAGTGACAGACTTTATTTTCTTGGGCTCCAAAATCTCTGTGGATGGTAACTGCAACCACACAATTAAAAGATGCCATCTTGTTCCTTGGAAGAAAAGCTATGACAAACCTAGATAGTGTATTAAAAAGCAGAAACATCACATGTAGACAAAGACCCTGATGCTGGGAAAGATTGAAGGCAGGAGGAGAGGGGGCAACAGAGGATGAGATGGATGGATGGCATCACTGACTCACTGGACATGAGTTTGAGCGAACTCAGGGAGATAGTGAAGGACAGGGAAGCCTGCTGTGCTGCAGCCCACGGGCTCGCAAAGAGTCGGTCATGACTTAGCAATTGGACAAAAACAAAGCATAAAGAAAATATAGTATATACATATGAGGGATTGTTATTTAGCTTTGAAAATGCTGAATCTTGTCACATGGCACAAAATGAATAAACCATGAAAACATTGTGTTATGGAATACAAGGGTGTTTAGTTGCTTCAGTCGTGTCTGACTCTGTGCGACCCTATGGACTAACCTGCCAGGCTCCTCCATCCATGGGATTCTCCAGGCAAGAATACTGGAGTGGGTTGCCGTGCACGTCTCCAGGGGATCTTCCCAACCCAGGGATCAAACCCATGTGTCTTTTGTCTCCTGCATTGGCAGATGCGTTCTTTACCACTAGCACCACCTGGGAAGCCCCAGTGGAACACAAGAATCACCAAGTAAAAGACATTACATTGTAACTGAGCAGGAGCTTATGGGGTCTTCCCCCATATTCTCTGCTTTAGTTCCTCTCTGAAGTACCTAGATAACAGTATCTGATGCACATTCCTGAGTTGTTTTCCAGATGTGAAAACCCCTCACCAAGTGGGAGATGTTAACTACTTGATGACCATGAGCACACAGACCCCAGGCCTTCTGGAGCCTTAAGACTGATAATGTTAACCCCTAAGGGTCATCACCGAGATCAACACCAAACATTGTGCTCATCCTATGCCTAGGGTCCTACTGATAATAATTTTGCTTTCAAGATGCCTTGGCCCAGGGCCAAGGGAGCAAACTATGCAGAAAAGATTGAAAATAGTAGGTCTCAGATTGTGATCCTTGGCTGCCATCTGGGAACCTGGAATTTGGGAGGATTCCCACCACTCTAACTGCTAAGAGTGTTTAAGTTATGTGTACAAATATAGTTTATGCTAAACACCTGCTTTCCTTCCAGAAGTCTGGAATTTTGGTCTGTTCCAGGCACAGGGGCTACTTTATGAGCAGCCCCCAATAAAAAAATCTAGGCACAAAGTCACTAACAAGCTTCCTGACAGGTGATGTTTCACATGCATCGTCACAGCTAAGGGCTGGAGGAGTTGAGCACTTCCTGCGTGACTCCCCTGGAAGAGGTCCTTGGAGCTGGTGCCTGATTTCCCAGGGACTGCACTCCGTGTGCTTTCCCCTTGGCCGACTGTTCTTTGCATCCTTTCATCACAGTAAATCACAGCCATAGAACAAGCACATGCCCTTGGTGCCCCTGTAGCCACCCAAGGCTGCCACCACCGGTGCCAGCAGGCCCTCCTGGACACTCACCTCACAGTTCCACTCACGGGAGCTGGAGCCTCAGCAGAACACATGCTAGTTGGTCAGGATTTTGGACAGCGCCCGTCCTATAGAGATCCAGGACCGCATCAAACTGAGAAAGTAAAATAAACAGTTGTCCTGGGACTTCCCTAGTGGTCCAGTGGCTTAGACCCCATGCTCCCAATGCAGGGGGCCTGGGGGTTCAATCCCTGGTCAGGGAACTAGATCCCTCGTGCTTCAATTAAAAAAAAAGATCCATATACCGCAACTAAGAATGGGTGCAGCCAAATAAATAAATAATATTTTTTAAAATAAACAAACGGTTGTCCTTGACTCATAACAAGTTTTGGGCACAAGTGCCAATCCTCTTTGAAGAGGTTCACTCTCAGCCAAGGTTTTATAGGATTCCCATGTGTGTTAGTTGCTCAGCCATGTCTGACTCTTTGTGATCCCATAGACTGTAACAAACCAGGCTCCTCTGTCCATGGAATTCTCCAGGCAAGAATACTGGATCGGGTAGCCATTCCCTTCTCCAGGGGATCTTCCCAACCCAGGGATTAAACCCAGGTCTCCTGCATTGCAGGCAGATTCTTTACCACCTGAGCCACCAGGGAGCTCGAGCTAACAGGACAAAATTTTAAAACACAAGAAAACACTGCACTATTTCAGCAGAAACTAGAAATATTCTCTAAGAAATCAGATAATACAGTACACAGACTGTAAAATAATATATTGACTATAAAATATAATATATAGACTCTCAACTGAAAAAAATGCACAACCTGAAAGTTGAGAATTATGTTTTATTCAGCGCATTATTGAGGACTATAGTCCAGGAACCAGCCTCTCAGGCCGCTCTGAGGAGCTGCTCCTAAGAGGTAAGGGAGGAGCCAGGATATGCAGGACTTTTCGCTGGAAAACAACAAACAGCAACCACCAGCACCGTGTGGTGGAGACAAAAAATGATTGTTAATCATAAAGACAAGCCTCTCGAGTTCATAACTCAGTGCTCTTCTATGTGTAGGACTATGGAAGAGTCTGGCCTTACTGAAATTATTCCGTTGATATGCATCTTAACTATCTAGGGTCAACCACTTGTTTTTCTTCAACCTGAATTCCCCTCAGGGTGCACCATGAGAGGGAAGGCCACAGAGGCTGACGGTTTGATGGCCACAACATCCTTGGTTTACTGCTATGGCAGGCTACATTCTTTGCCCCAAGACCATGAAATAAGCAAATCAGAAAAGACTAGTAACATAAGAGAAGAAATTGAACAGATAGAAAGGAATAAAAAATTATTAAGATAGATAGTTTTTAAATAACTGCAGAAATAAAATATGGTTCTTGAAATTCAAGAAACTCAATGAACAGGTTAAGTAGAATACAAACATAATTGAAAGAGAATTAGCGAAGATCGGAAGCAAATAACGATAATGTAGTCTAGAGAAATAGGAAGTTAAATATGAAAGAGCAATTGAGAGATACGGAGGCTGGGATGAGAAAGTCCAAAATATACAGGATAAGAGTTCAATAAATGGAATTCCCTGATGGTCCAGTGGTTAAGACTCCACTTTGCAATGCAGGGGACTGAGGTTTGGCCCCCTGTCAGGGAACTAAGATAACACATGCTGTGGAGCATTCCAGAACCCCTGTGTCACACCTAGAGAGCCTGCATGCCACAACTAACGAAGCCTGCGTGTTCTTGAGCCCGTGCACGGCAACTACGGAGCCCAAGCAGCACCACTAGAGAGTCCACGCACTACAATGAACGATGCCTTGTGATCGCGCAATGAAGATCCCCCGTGCCACAGCTTAAACCTGACGCAGTCAAATAAACAAACAAATAAGAGTTCTAGAAGGAGTGGATTAAGGATGGGGGAGGAGCTGCAAAGTGATAATGACTGAGAATTTCCTGACTAGAATCAGACACTGAACCTCATTATTTAGGAACCATAAAGAATCCCAAACAGGACAGAAAGTGAGAAATGCCCACTGCAAAAGTAAAATATCTGTCCCTTCCCAGACTTCCAGATCCTGTCCCCATAGGCAATCGCTATGAAGTGTCTGAGTATCTTTCCAGTTTTCTCTGCCATAAAAAATACTTGTTTACTCAAGTGTGAGCTTTCTCAACATACCTTTCTGTATCTTGCTTTTTCTTTTTTCTCTAAAATCTATCTTGGAATTTATTTCCTAACCACCTTAGTAGATCTCATTCTTTTTGGTAGCTACTATTGCCTCTGGGTGGACATTTAGATGGTTTCAACTTTTCATGTATGCTATAACTTCCTTGGAATGTGTCTTTGCACTTATGTGTGACAATATTTCTAACAAATCTTCCAAAGTGGAATAGCTGTGTCCCAGGACATGTGCATTTTTAATTTCAGTAAATGTTACCAAAGAGCCTTCCAGAGACTGCATCAGTGACGCTCCCATAAAAAGATGGGAAGATGCCTTAAAAAACCCTAATGTTTCCTACTAACCTTTTAATCTTGGCCAATTTGAAGGGTGGAAAAAAAAATCTCATTGTTGTTTCAATTTATTAACAGTTTCATGACTACCCTCATTACTAGTCAGGTTGAGTACTTTTTCATATGATATTTTGAAGTATCTAGTATTTTTTCTTTGAAATGCTGGTCATTTTTTAAAATAGATCTATAAGAGCTCTTTTTATACTACAGAATAGCTTTTGCTCATTGTCAGTACTGACAGTACTTTTCACAGCTGCATTACCTTCTGACTCTGACTCTGTAAGCTATGCCACATGTACGTTTCAACTTCTGTGTTTTTCGGTCCAGTTCCATGTCCAGTTGCTCGGTCATGTCCTACTCATTGTGACCCCATGGACTGCAGCACACCAGGCTTCCCTGTCCTTCATCATCTCCTGGAGCTTGCTCAACTCATGTCCATTGAGTCAGTGATGCCATTCCCTTCTCCTCCCACCTTCAATCTTCTAGGTAGTCAGTTTTATTTATCTTTTCCTTTCTTTTTCTACATTTGCTATTTCCTATGAAATAGCCTCACTCCAAGATAATTTTTCATATTACCTTCACTTTCTAATTCTTTTACTGCCTCTTTTTTGACATTTCTGGAATTTACTGTGGTGTAAGGCACAAGGTTGCAATCAAGCTTAATTTTTTCTCTAAATACTAGCCAATGATCCTAATATCATGAACCGTACAATCTCTCTTTTGTGAGATGCAACTAAACAAGAAACCTTTATCCCTGACCAACCACCATCTATCTTCTAGGTCCCTGGAATGTCCTGACCTCCCAGAGCTCTTAGAAGAACATAAATGTTCTTCATGAAAACACTGTGTAAGTATCAGAACCCACAGCCTCTGCATGGAGAACTGTAATCACTACATGTGGAAGACCAGCAGAAAGGATGTCTCAAGAAGCATCAGACCCTCCCACCAACACCCCAACACTGAGCCACAGGCTACTGTCTTTCATCATTTTGACTTTTGAGTGTAAAGTCAAAGTATACCCAGTGAGAGAAGCAATGTGAGGCAGCTTTAAGTGGACCCAGGTCTGCCACTCACAGCTGAGACTTCAGGCAAGTCCTCTATCCTCCTTGAAAAGCAAGTTCCGCCTTGACAGTGACCACATGCCCAGGGAATATTACCTTTCTTTCAAGGAATCCTCAGCAATCTACGAAGCACTTTCACAGATTTGATGTTTTACATCTAAACCAAGTCAAGTGCGCCCAAAAGATGGATACTCTGGGCTGTGAAAGCTTTGAAAAGTTGCCTGGTCTCCAAACGCCCGAGTGGTGGAGTTCCTACCTCCAGCCTCCCTTCTTTAAGTTGCCTCACCTACAGAATACAGCATCCTCAGCACAACAGTTTTGCAGAGACAGGCATTTGTCGGGACAGGGGGAGGAGGTGATGGGTAAGGAGGAAGAAATAATGACAAAGAAGCCCTTGGGTGTTTGTTCTGAGACATTCAACTCCAATTTACAAACCAGCAACACCACCATAGACTAAGCGAGGCTCTAGTTGCCTGCCAGAGTAACCGGATTGGGGCATGAGGAAAACCTGCCACCTTGTGGCCATTTCCTGTAACAACAACTTTAAAACCCGTTGGAGTCCAGTCCCCACAGCCGGACCAGGCTTGGATCCCAAGGCTGAAGTAAGGTGGGATTTAGGGAGAAGTAGAGGTGGTTCTAGCATTTGAGCTGTCTTTCAGGCCTATATTTCTTGCTCCCCTCTGGGTGGGAACACATTTTCCTATGCAGATGGGCCAGCCAGGAGCCAACCCAATTTTAGTGGACTCATGTCATGGTGGTACCTGTGGACACAAGAACTTGGAAAACCCAGCTGCTTTCCAGGTCTGCAGGTGATAACTATCTTTTACTTCAACTTCTTGTGTCAAAGGCCTACCCTAGGAAGGATGACACTAAAAAATCAAGGTATCAGAGGATCGGGCAATTCTATGCCTGGATAGGCAGAGCAAATCTTAATCCCCAAAGAGGCAAGCACTGCAACCTTAACTACGGTGCTCACTATTCAAGCACACAAGTCAAGGAAGCGGGGAACAGATCCAGGGAGAGTCAAAACTATGGGAAAAACTTGTCCAGAGAGACAATGCAATCTTACTGGGCCATAAGGAAGAATAAACTAATAGCCGCCTCAGCAACAGGGATTGACCCATATATGAAACGATGAAATAAAATAAATGAGACAAAGACAGATACCCTGTGTTACTGCTTTGTGGTTGAATAGAAAGCTCAGCTAAGTGAACTAGAGTACAAAAGAGAAATTGACTTATTTACGTTAACTTACAGCTCAATAAAGAGAAAAGGTGGGGGGAAAAATTAGAAATTTGAAGGCATGAATAATCTACACATACTAATGCACATAAAAAAGACAATATCAACTAAATGTAATTGAGAGTAAAAGGAAGGGTGGTCATAATGCTTCCATAACCTGCATCAGAGCGAGAGCTCCAAAAACATGACATGTGTAGATGTATCGATGAATTGCCTGTCTGCACACATACAACAAACAACACACTGTACATCAATGATATTTCTACAACTTTTAAAGTGGAACAGAGAAGAAACAAGAAAAAAAAAAAAAACAGAACTGCACTCTCTACTCCTCTCTAAAGGCCTTTAGCCTGGTTGGCATCACGTCCCTGCTGCCTCAGCAGGCTGGGATCCCAAGGCTGAAATATGGTGGATTCAGGGAGGAAGGGAGCGTGTGCCAGCATTTGAGCCCCTCTCAGACCTGTATTTCTTGCTCCTCTCTGCATGGGAACACAAATTTCCCGATGCAGATAGACCAGCCAGGACCCAACCCAATCTTAGTGCACCCAAATACTGATGGAGCCCCTGGGCAGAAGGAGTTTAGAAAACCCAGCTGCTCTCCTCTCCAGGTGATGGAGATTCTGAATGCAGCTTCCTTGTTTCAAGGACCTCCCCTAGGCAGGACCACACCCTCCAGGGAACCTTGAAGCAGGCCTTCAGACTTGTTCCTGTGGTGAGGGCTGAGAAGGAAGCCCAAGGAAGACAGACGCCCTCAGGTGTACTCACAATGACCATCCTGGAAGCCCAGGCACACTAGGTTTCGGCTTTCCTCACCAGAGTTGGGCATGAAAAAGTGCTGCCACCTTGTGGATGTTTTTCTAACTGCTAGTGTCAATCCCCTGCTCCTGGGGTCTGAATATTCACCAGCCTGCTTGGTGGAAAAGTCACTCACTGGGTCTCAAGAGATATTCAATGGGTGAAAATCATGGGAAAAATAATGCAAATCAGGACAGCTTTCCTGAAGCCAATCTCAACAGATAAATATAACTCAGTATTTAAAAGTAACAAGTTTATCATGTATGAAACGAGTTGCCAGTCCAGGTTCAATGCACGATACTGGATGCTTGGGGCTAGTGCACTGGGATGACCTAGAGGGATGGTATGGGGAGGGAGGAGGGAGGGTTCAGGGCGGGGAACATATGTATACCTGTGGCGGATTCATTTTGATATTTGGCAAAACTAATACAATTATGTAAAGTTTAAAAATAAAATAAAATTTAAAAAAAAAGTAACAAGTTTAAAGAAACACAGAAAGACTTGAATAAAATTATCTCCTCCGATAAAGATTAAGGAGAAGTAATTGAATAGTGCAGCAGGATATCATTTCCTTCCTGTCAGAGTAATCATCATTTTAACTTTCACAAACAACAAATCCTTGAAAAATTGTTGGGGAACAGTACTCCTACACTCTCAGATAAAATCCATAGTGTATAGAGCTGAAACAGGTACACAATGGATGTTCCTTAGGAGACTAGAAATATAGTTGTGAGTTGATCAGGTATTTCTAAGCTTGGAATACAGCTGGAGAAAACTTTAATTCCAAAAGACACAGGTACGTCAATGTTCAACAAAGCACTCATTGTTTACAACAGCCAGGGCATCGAAATCAAAATGTCCTTGGGAAGATGAAAGGAATAGGAGGAAGTGGTACAGGGAGAAATGAAACTTGTTCAACCCTCAAGAGAAATGAAATATTGTCCTTCTCAGCAACAATTTTCCCAGAGATGATCATACTAAAATAAATTAGACAAAGACAAACATTACTGATATCATTTAGAGGTGCAGTTGAAACACTCACAGCAATGAGGTACTTTAGCGAAGAGATTCAGAAACTTAAAACAGAAACTTACACTTACCAAAGGGAAATGGTTTGAAGAAAAAATAAATTTGCAGGTGGGAGGAAACTTATACTAATATATACATAAAATGAATCAACAAAATCCTAATCTATAACGATGAATTCTTCTCAACATGCTTTAATAACCTGTATGGGTCAGAAGCTCTGAAAAATTCCATGTGTAGATGTATCAATGAATCCCTTTACTGTACACATAAAACAAACAAAACATTAATCAAGGATACTACTATAAAAAATTAAAAGTAACAGAAGAGATAACTGGACTCTCTACTCCTCTCTAACCTTGCTTTCCCTCACTGGTGTCACGTTCCTGCAGCCTGAGCAGGTTTGGATCCCAAGGCTGCAATGTCCTGGGCTTCAGGGAGGAGACCCCTTTCAGGCCTGTCATGCTTTTTCCCCTCTGTGTGGGAACACAATTTCAGATGCAATTGGGCCTTCCAAGAGACAAACCAAGCTTATGCATCCAAAGCCTGGGGGAGCCCCTGGCCTCTAAGAACTTTGAAAAGCTAGCTGTTCTCCAGGTCTCCCGGAGGTGTAGATCCCTACTACAGGTTCCTTCTTTTAAAAGCCTCTTCAATTTAGGACAGTGGGCTTCCCAGGTGGCTCAGTGGAAAAGAATCCACTTGCCAAACAAGACGCAGTTTCCATCCCTGGGTTGGGAAGATCCCCTGGAGAAGGGAATGGCTACCCACTCTAGTTTTTGCCTGGGAAATCCCATGCATAGAGGATCCTGGTGGGCTACAGCCCGTACAGTTGCAACAAGCCTGCACAACCAGCAGCTAAACCACTACCACCATTTAAGACAGCAATCTCAAGCCAGCAATTTTCCAGGTGTTCAGATTTGTCCCAGAGGTAAAGGATTGGGGGGAAGAAATTAAAAGACAAAAGCCCTTGAGCCTTTTTCTGGTAAAAGACATTCCAAATGAAAACCCAGGAAGCACAGTTTCACTAAGTCTCTGGTTGTTCCATTAGCCAAAGTTGGGCATGAAAAAGTGCTGCCTTCTTGTCGATGCTTCCCATAATAGTAACTCTAAAACCATTGCTTCTGAGTCCTGAATAGTCAGGAGTCCTACATGGCTGTAAATGACATTGTCCCTCATGAAATATCCTGGGTGAGGTATGGAAAAAGAATTCATCAGGACAACATTCCAGAGGTTAATTTCAAAGGGTAAATTTAACTAACAGGGTTGAGATTTTAAAAACCACCTCAAAAGATGCTCAACACCACTAATTATTAGAGATAGGCAAATCAATGGCAATCCACTCCAGTACTATTGCCTGGAAAATCCCATAGATGGAGGAGCCTGGTAGGCTACAGTCCATGGGGTCGCAAAGAGTCGGACACAACTGAGCGATCTTCACCGTCTTCACCGTAAATCAAAAGTACAAGCAAGTATCACCTGTCATCAGAATAAACCATGACTAAAAAGTATACAAACAGTAAATGCTGGAGAAGGCAAAGATAAAAGATAACCCTCCTTTTCTGTTGCTGTGAATGTAAACTGGTAACGACCACCTTGGTTTACTGTGGTGAGCCATATAGAGGTTTCTAAAGAAACCAAAACTAGATCTACCAAATTATCTGGCAGTCCCACTTTGGGCATACAACTGGTGAAAGCCAGAATTTGAAAACACATACTGACTCAACATTCTGTGCAGTTCTATTTACAATATCTAAATCATGGAGACAACAACAATATCCATCAACAGATGAAGGGATGAAGAAGTTGTATATACAGACAATGGAATATTACTCAACCATAACAATATGAAATAATGCCTTTTGCAGGAACATGGATGGAACTAGAGATGATTATACTTAATGGAGAAAGATAAAGACACATATATTATATCGCTTACAATCTAAACATTGATACCCCTGAATGCATGTGTAAGGGATAAACAGACTCAAACACTAAGAAACTGATAGTTACTGAGGGGAAAAGCAAGGGGAAAAAAGATGTGGGTATTCATAGATACACACTGCTGCTGCTGCTGCTGCTACTGCTAAGTCACTTCAGTCGTGTCCGACTCTGTGCGACCCCATAGACGGCAGCCCACCAGGCTCCCCCATCCCTGGGATTCTCCAGGCAAGAACACTGGAGTGGGTTGCCATTTCCTTCTCCAATGCAGGAAAGTGAAAAGTGAAAGTGAAGTCGCTCAGTCGTGTCCGACTCTTAGCAACCCCATGGACTACATGCTACCAGGCTCCTCCATCCATGGGATTTTCCAGGCAGAAGTACTGGAGTGGGATGCCATCGCCTTCTCTGAGGTACGTACTAGTACTTATAAAATATATAGTCCACAAAGACCTATGATACAACATAGGGAACCCTACCCAACACTCTGTAATAATGTACAGAATCTAAGAAGGGCTTCCCTGGTGGCTCAGATGGTAAAGAATCTGCCTGCAATGTGGGAGATCTGGGTTAAATCCTTGAGTCAGGAAGATCCCCTGGAGAAGCGAATGACAACCCACTCTAGTAGTCTTGCCTTGGGAATTCCATGAACAAAGAAGCCTGGCAGGCTACAGGGGACTTGTCTCTATTGCATGCATGTCTCTAATAATTAGCAGTGTTTTGCATCTTTTCAACTACTCTTTTTTTTTTTAAGCCTTGTGAGTAAAATTTACCTCTTGAAATTGGCATCTTGAGTCTGCCCTGTTTTGAATTCTTCTATTATCTACCCCAGGGCATTTCTTGAGTGCCAATGTCATTTACAGTCTTGCAAGCTTGTGAATATTAAGTGCTTATAAGAGACATGCAAGGGGCTTCCCTAATGGCTCAGATGGTAAAGAATCTGCCTGCAACACCTAGCAGATTGAATTGAATTGAAGACCCAGGTTCAATCCTTGAGTTAGGAAAATCCCCTGGAGAAGGGAATGGCTACTTGATCCAGTATTCTTGCCTGGAGAATTCCATGGACAGAGGAGCCTGGAGGGCTACAGTCCATGGAGTTGCAAAGAGTCAGATGTGCCTGAGCAACTAATGTACATATAGAGACAAGCAAATCAAAACTACAATGAGGTATCGCCTTGCACCTGTCAGAATGGTCTTTATTAAAAAGTCTACCAACAATAAGAGGATAAGGAGAAAAGGGAGGCCTGCTATGCCATTGGTGGGATGTAAACTGTTAACAGCTACTATAGAAAACAGCATGGAAGTGTCCATCAACAGATCAATGTATAAAGAAGATGTAGTGTGCAGACTATTAGTCATTGCAAATTCTGCCACTTGCAACAACATGACTGGGCCTAGAGTGTATTATACCTGCTGAAATAAGCTAGTGAAAGCTCTATGTTCTCAATTATATGTGGAATCTAACAAGTGCAAGAAAGGAATGTATATAGTAATAACAAAATACTAGTAGAGTTACAGAGAACAAATTAGTGGTTACTGGTTGGAATTGTGAAGCGGGGAGGGTAAGACAGTCGTTTCTCCTAATCCAATACTCCTATGTAGAAAATAAATAGGGATATATTGTACAAAACAGGGAAATATAGCCATTATTTTGTAATAGCTTTAAGTAGAACATAATCTATATATGTTGTACCACTGAGACTAATGTAAAATTGTAAATCAACTATACTTCAATTTTAAAAATCCATAGTGTGACTGAATGGATTAAAAAATTTTATATTGTATACAAGAGACTTCATGAATCTTAAGGCCATATATAGGATACAGTTGAATAATTGGGGAGAAAAGATATTTCATGCAAATGATATTTACCTGACTTGTCTACTATCAGGTAAAAAAGATTTTAAGTCAAACCTCTCAAAGAAACAAAGGCTGTATAATGATAAAGGGATTAATTCATCAAGAAATTATGACAATTATAAATATGTATGTATTCAGCATTGGAGTCGCTAAACATATTATATAAAGAAAATGTTAACACCCATGAAGGGGAAATGTGCAGAAATAAAATAATGGTAAGAAATATCAACATGCAGCTGTCACCACTGTATAGATCATCCAGACAGAATATCAAAAAGGAAACACTGAATTTGAATGCACACTTGACAGCCAGGCAGGCATATATGTACATTCCACTCAACAGCACCAAAATTTCCACTCTTTTGAAGTATACATATTAATATAACATTTCCTAGGATAGATCAAATGCCTAGCCACAAAACAAGTCTTCAGAAACCCAAGAAGATTGAAATCATATCAAATATCTTTTCCAACCACAATGGTATGAAAATGAAATTCAGTATTAAGAGGAATAATGGAAAATTCAAGAACACTTAGAAATTGAACAACAAGCTCCTCAACAACCAATGCATACAAAATAAATCAAAAGGGAAATTTTAAAAATCTTGAAACAAAATTGGAAATCTGAAGTACCTAAACTTATGGAATACTACAAAAACAATTCAATTTGAAGAGTTATGTTTACAGTGATAAATGCATGTATTTTTTAAAAAATTCTTAGAGGGGATCAACATGATAGAGCTCACCTCCTCCCATGGACACACACAAGTTAAACTTACAGAGAAATTATCTCTGAGAATGACCTGAAGACTAGCAGAGAAATTTTCTACAACTAAAGATATGAAGGAGAAACCACAAGGTGAGTAGGAGGACTGGAAACAGTCTAGTTAGAACCTACAGCTCCAGAACAGTGACTCACAGCTGAAGATATCACAACTGCATAGGTCCTCCACAGGGAGGGCTTTGAAAACCCACTGGGCTTACTTTTAGGAGATCTGGAGGCTGCAAGAAACAGACCCTGCCCTCCTAGGACACACACACAATCTCTCATGTTCTCAGTCCCTGTGCAGAGTCAGTGGTTTGAAAGACACCTGGGTCAGACCTACTTGTGCATCTCAGAGCGCTTCTTAGAAAAGCAAGAGGCAGCTGGGACTCCAGCTAGGGATGGACACTGGCAGGCCACATTTAGAGTCTACCCTGTAGCTGATGAGTGTCAAGGGCCTGCCCCATCGACCACCATGCCTCCAGCACTCCTGCACCACAAGGCCCTGCAACCAGACACACTGGGGCCTGCCCTGTCCACCTGTGCCCCTGGAGCACCACACAACCACCCATCATGGAGGGCTGCCTTGCCTCCAGCACACCCATCACAGTCACATAATGCAGGGCCTCACATCAGTTTAGAGCAGCATCCAACACAGCCTTCTAACTTGTCTACAGCAGTTGGCCTTGTTGTAACAGAAAGGTGCATGCAACCCACAGAGGGGACACCCCTGGAGCATCTGGCTCTGCTGGCCAGAGGGGATGTGTGCTGGGCCCTATAGGCCATATTCTGCATAAAGCCATGTGTCTAAGGCCACGAAATGGAATGAACTGAACCTAGTGAATAGAAATGCACAGAGAAATAAGAAACATACAAAAACAAATGAATATGTTACAAATGAAGTAATAAGACACATCAGAAAAAGAACTAGATAAAATAGAAACAAGCAGTCTACCTGGGGAAAAAAGTGTTCAAAGTAATGATTATAAGGATGCTCACCCACGTCAGGAGAATAGACGGACATGAGAACTTCAACAAACAGGAAAAAATATGTTAAAAAAAAAAAAAAAGAGCCAAACAGCTGAAAAATACAGTATACAATAACTGAGATTAAAAAGAGGGCCTGAGACTTCCCAGGTGGTCCAGTGGTTAAGGCTCCGTGTTCCCAATGAAGGGGGCAGGGGCCCGATCCCTGATTTGGGAACTAAGATCCCACACAGCCTGATGAAAAAAAGAAGTTAAAAGAGAGAGCCCAAATAAATCAGAAATGAAAGAGATGGAATTATAACAGACACCATAGAAATACAAAATATCATAAGAGTTCACTATTAATACAATTAATTATATGCCAACAAATTAGATTATCTAAAAGTAGATAAATTTCTAGAAATATAAATCTTCCAAGATTGAATTAGGAATAAATTTAAAAATCTAAACAGATTATTAGAAATGAAATTGAATCAGTAATAATAAAAAAATTCCCAATAAACAAAAGTCCAGGGACAGGTGGCTTCAATGATAAATTCTACCAAACATTTAAAAGAAAGTTATTAATAACATCTATCCTTTCTAAACTATACTAAAAAATTGAAGAAAGACTGTTTCCAAACTTATTCTGAGGCCAGCATCACCCGTATATGAAAACCAGGTAAAAACATTAGCCAAAAAGGTAAATTACAGGCCAATATTTCTGATGCAAAAAGCTGGCTCATTTGAAAAGACCCCGATGTTGGGAAAGTTTGAAGGCAGGAGGAGAAGGGGACAACAGAGGATGAGAAGGTTAGATGGCATTACCGACTCAATGGACATGAGTTTGGGTAAACTCCGGGAGTTGGTAATGGACAGGGAGGCCTGGCGTGCTGCGGTTCATGGGGTTGCAAAGAGTCAGACATGACTGAGCGACTGAACTGAACTGAACAGGCAATATTTCTGACGCAAAAATCCTCAGCCAGATATTACTAAACTGAATTCAACGATACATTAAAAGAATCGTACACCATGATCAAATGGGATTTATCTCAGGAATGCAGGAATGATTCCATATATGCAAATCAATTAAATGACATACCAGATTAGCACAACAAAGGATAAAATCATATGATCATTTTCATACCTCAAGCAAAACATTTGGCAAAATTCAACAAAATTCTAAATTTGATTTATTACAAAAACTCTCAACAAAATTAATATAGAGACATCATACCTTTTTTTCATAATAAAGGGAATGAACTCCCCAGATGGTTAAGTGGTTGGGAAACTGTGATTCCCCTGCAGGGGGTGTTGTTTCAAGCCCTGAGAACTAGGTCTGAGAACTAGGATCCTGCATAATGTGTAGTGAGGCAATAAATAGATAAATAAATAAAAGGGCATATATAACAAAATCAGAGTTAACATCATACTTAATGGTGAAAAGCTGAAAGCATTTCCTCTAAGAACAGAAGCAAGGATTCCTACTATCACTAATTTTATTCAACACAGTATTAATTACTTTAGCTACAGCAAAAAGATAAGAACAGAAGTAAAAAAATGGGATTTGTGAAGGAAATAAAACTGTCACCATTTGCAAATGACATGATAATATATAGAAAAAACCCTAAAGATTTCACCAACATATTATCATAAATGAATTCAGTAAACTTGAAGTATACACAATATACATAAATTTGTTATTTTTCTCTGCACAAATAATAAACTATCAGAGAAATTAAGAAATAAAACATTTAGGATTATACCAAAATTAATAAAATGCCTAGGAATAAATTTAACCACAGAGGTGAAAGATTTATGTACTGAAAAGTATAAGACATTGATGAAGCAAATTGAAGCTGACACAGGTAAAAAGATATTCTGTGCTCTTGGTTGGGGATGAATTAATCGTTTAAAAAACAGCCATTTTACTTGAAGAAACCTACAGATTTAAAACAATCCCTGTCAAAATACCCATAACATTTTTCACAACTAGAACAAACAATTCTAAAATAAACACAGAACCACAGAACACCCACATTGCAAAGCAATTCTAAGAAAAATGATCAAAGCTGGAGATAGAATGCTCCCTGACTACAAAGCTATAATAATCACAAAAGCAGACATATAGATCAATGGGATATAGATCCCAAAAAGGAACACACGTAGTTATGGTGAATAAATCTACTACAAAGGAGGCAAGAATATACAAAGGCGAAAAGACAGTCTCTTTAATAAGTGATACTGGGATAACTGGAGAACTACACGTAAAATAATGAAATTAGAGCATTTCCTCACACCATACACAAGTATTAATTCAACATGGATTAAGGACATAAATGTCACACACCAAACCATAAAATTCCTAGAAGGGAACATAGGCAGAAAACCCTGACATAAATTGTAGCAATTTTTTTTTTTTGGATCTGGTCTCTAAGGCAAAAGAAATAAAAACAAAAATAAATAAATGGGACCTAAATAAACTTAAGAACTTTTTCACAGCAATGAAAACCATCAACAAAATAAAAATTCAAAGTGCAAAATGGAAGAACATATTTGCAAATGATATGACTGATAAAGGGTTAATATCTAAGATACATAAGCAGCTCATACAAGTCAATGTCACACACACACATAAAGAACAAACAATACAATCAATAATGGTCAGAAGACATGAATAGACATTTTTCTAATATAGACATACAGATGGCTAAAACGCTCATGAAAAATTGCTCAACATCACTAGTTATTAGAGAAGTTCAATTCAAAACAGTGAGATGTCAACCTCACACTTGTCAAAATAATCATCAAAATATCTACAAATAACAAATTTTAGAGAGCATGTGGAGAAAAGCGAACCCTTGTACACTGTTGGTAGGATTGAAAATTATTGCAGGCACTATGGGAAATAGGATGAAAGTGCCTCAAAAAACTAAAAATAGGACTACCATATGATCCATCAATAATTCTCCTGGATACACATCTAGGAAAAAATAAAAACACTAATTCAAAAAGTTGCATAAACCTCAATATTCATAGCAGCACTATTGAAAATGGCCAAGATATAAAAGCAATCCAAATGCCCATGAACTGACAAATGGACAAAGAAGATACGGCATGTACGTCCAGTGGAATATTACACAGCCACAGAAAGAGGAGCATTCTCCCATTTGCAGAAGTGTGGATGGGCCTCGAGGATCTTATTCTTAATGAAGTAAGTCAGAGAAAGACAAAAACAGTGTTACATCACTTATATGTGGAATCTAAAAATAATACAAATGTATATGCAAAGAGAAACAGACTCACATATAGATAAACAAACTAGTGGTGACCAATGGGGGCAGGTGAGTGGGGAAGGGTAAGTTAGGGGTATAGGATTAAGAGGTACAAACTACTATCTATAAAATGTTAATAGATAAGCAACAAAGAAATACTGTATAGAACAGGGAATTATAGCCATTATCTTATAATAACTTTTAATCAAGTATAACCTATAAAAATTACTGGATCACTATACTGTACATATGAAACTAATATTGTAAATAAACTATAATTTTTTAAGAAATAAATGGAATAAATAATAATTGGGTAGAGGAGTCCAATAAACATTTTGCCAAAAAAAAAAATACACATGGCTAAAAGGACCATGGAAACATGCTCAACATCAATAATCATCAGAGAAATGTAAATCAAAAAACGACAAAGATATCACCTTACAGTTGTTAGAATGGCTATCATCAAAATGACGGCACTTAAAAAGGCTTGCCTAGGATGTAGAGAAAAGAGAAGTCACCTGTGCTGTTGCTAAGAATGTAATTCAGTGCAGCCACTATTGAAAACATTACAGAGGGTTCTGAAAACATAAAAAAATAAAAATGTATGACTTAGAAATTCCAGTTTGGTTATTTATCCAAAGAGATATATGCACACCCCTTATGTTCATTGCAACATAACTTACAATACCCAAAATATGGTAAGAAGCTAAATGTTCACAATAGATAAATGGATAAAAACTGATTTTATATATATACACACACACACACACATATATATATACAAAAATACATATGAAAATACACATAAAACACATTATACATACATATATATACACATATATAGATACACACATAAATACATATATATACACCATACAAAATAAAAACAAAAACAGTCTTACAGACACAGTGAACAAATTGGTGATTGCAAGAGGGGAGGTGAGTGGGTACTGAACAAGATAGTTGAAGGGACATAAGAATTACAAAATTCTAGTTATAAAATAAAAATTGACAAGAATTTAATATAAAGAATATGGTTCATGATACTGAAATAACTGTGGATGGGAACAAATGGTTACTAGACTTACGGTGATCATTTTGTAATATGTGTGTGTGTGCTAAGTCGCTTCAGTTGTGCCTGACTCTTTGAGATCCTGTGGACCGTAGCCCACCAGGCTCCTCTGTCTATGGGATTCTCCAGGTGAAAATACTGGAATGGGTTGCCATTTGCTCCTCCAGGGGATCTTCCTGAATGCTGAATGATTATGTTGTACATCTGAAACTAACGTAATACTATATGTCAACTATTCTTCAATTTTTAAAAAAGGAAAAGAATGCATGCCCTGACAGCATTTCACCTGAGCCATTTCTTAGAGGTGTGTTTCTAATGAACAGCCTTGAGAAATGAGGTAATGTCTCTCCCTTTAACAGGAAGCTTGCTAACCTCTCATTTTAAAGGTAGTGGGGTCCTCAAATCCAGTGTTCCTCCACATAACATAACTGAGTACATGCATAGCATCCAACTGGACCCCTCTGTGTCATCCCAGTGGGAACGAATGGGAAGGGACTATCAATACAATACTATGCTCATGTTTGTTGTGCTATAAGTAATAAAAATCTTTTATCTCTGGGAAAAAAAAAAACCCCGAATTAAAGAACCTAATTTCACAATTAAAGGAACTAGAAAAAGAACAGACTTAGCCCAATGTTTGCAGGATGGAATAAATAACAAGGATTAGAGCAGTTATAAAAGTAATAGAAGGACCTGCACTAAAGCACAGGGAACTCTACTCAATATTCTGTAATGATCTATATGGGAAAACAATCTGAAAAATAGTGGATATATGTATAACAGATTCACTTTACTGTATACATGAAACTAACAACATTATAAATCAACTATACTCCAATAAAAGTAAAGTAATAAAGATTATAAAAATAGTAGAAAGAGAAATAATATTGAGGAGTTTGGCTTGGAAAAAAAATAATCAACAAACTGTTAACTAGTATAACTAAGAAAGAGAGAACGTGTATATATATACATATATGTATGTGTGCATATATATACACATACACACACATATAAAGGCATTACAATGATACAAATTACAAAATACAGGAAATCAGAGATTATTAATAATCAGATGCAAACAAGTTGGATTATTTAGGAAAAAACAAACTCCTAGAGACATACGAACTACCAAAACTAAATAGTTAAGAAACAGAACACCTGAACAGACCAGCAGCGAGTAGAGAGAATGAAACAGTATTGAAAAATCTCTTAATAAATAACATTTCAATAAATAAAATTCAAATGGTTTTACTGGTGAATTATAACAAATGTTTAAAGAGAAATTAAAGCCAAGAATTCCAAAAAGAGGAGCAAACACTTTCAAACCACATTCTGAGACATTCATTACCCCAATATCAAAATCAGACGAGGGTACTGTGAGAAAAGTACAGATCAGTATCCCTAAAAAACATAGATGACACACACTCAAAATACTGGCAAACCAAACTCAACAGCACGTTAAAGAGATCATTCACCATGATCAAGTGGGATTTATGCCTGGATGCAAGGATGGCTCAACATATGCAAATCAATAAATGTGACACATTACATTGAGAATAAAGCGAAAACATTATCTACTAATCATTAATCTACTAGTAGTAGTAATGATCTACTAATCATTACTAATAGAGACAGAAAAATCTGACAAAATTTGACATCTTTCAACTTCCTTTCATGATAAAGACTCAAGAAAGTTATAGAAGGAATATACCTCAACACATTAAAAGTCATATGACAAGCCCAAAGCTAACACTATATTGAATTATGAATCCACAAAACATTTCTTCGGAGGTTTGGACCAAGACAAGCTTACCTATTCTTGCCTCTTTGATGCAACAGAGTACTGGAACTCCTAACCAGAGCAAGTAAACAAGAAAACTAAATCCAAATCATAAAGATAAAGCTAGATTTTCTCTGCAGATGACATTTTTCTATAACAAAACCCTAAAATATCACCTCTCAAACACTATTCAACCTAATAAATAGAGTAAGCTGCAGGATACAAAACCAGCATATAAAAATCATTTGTAATTGTACACTCTAACACAGAAATTATCAGAAAAGGTTTAAAAAGTCCTATTTACAATAGCACCAAAAAGAAAATACAGTTAACAAGAATATGAAAGACTGAACCTAAGACTTGATACCATAAAAGTTTTAAAAGCAAATGTAAGAAACTCCTCCACATTGGTTTTGATGATTATTTTTCTGGATACAAGACTAAAAGCACAAAAGCAAAAATTAACCAAAATTAAATCAAACTTAAGCTTTTCTACAACAAAATGAAAAGTCAACATACCAAATGGGGAAAAAATGCAAACATACAATCAATAAAGGGTATACAATCAAAATACATTTTTTAAAAACTCATAAAATGCCACAAGAAACCAAAAAATCCAATATGGATAGGTAAGTGAGTGAGTGAGTGAGTGCGAGTCGCTTAGTCGTGTCCAACTCTTTGCGATCCCATGGACTGTAGCCCACCAGGCTTCTCTGTCCATGGAATTCTCCAGGCAAGAATACTGGAGTGGGCTACCATGCCCTTCTCCAATGGAGAGATAAAGGAAATAGATTTTTTTCCCCAAAAAAAACATACAGGTGTCCAATAGGCATATGAAAATGTGCTCATGACTCATCATCAGTGCGATCCAAATCAAAACCACAGTCAGGTACTATCTCACACCTCTTAGAATGCTGCTGCTGCTGCTAAGTCGCTTCAGTCATGTCCGACTCTGTGCGACCCCATAGATGGCAGCCCACCAGGCTCCCCGCTCAGCGACCCCATGGACTGCAGCCTTCCAGGCTTCTCCATCCATGGGATTTTCCAGGCAAGAGTACTGGAGTGGGGTGCCATTGCCTTCTCTGGCCTCTTAGAATGGCTATCATCAAAAAGAGGATATTTTCAACTTACTGTCTTCTTGAGGATGTAGATGAAAGGGAATATGTGAACTGTTAGTGGGGATACAATTTTTGCAGCCGCTATGGAAAACAATATTCAAAAAGTAAAAATAGATCCATTGTATGATTCATCAATTCCACTTCTGAGTATTTATCCAAAGAAAATAAAAGCACTAACTTGAAAAGATATATGCACCCCTATATTTACTGCAGCATTATCCACAATAACCAAGATATGGATGCAACCTAAGTTCTTTTCAACAAATAAATGGGTAATAAAGATATGACATCTGCATCTATATTGATATATACCCCCTTCAAGGATCACTGCCTTGTCATGGCAAAGTGGCTTGTGTAACTCAATGAAGCTATGAACAATGCCATGCAAGGCTACCCAAGACAGACAGATCATAGCAGAGAGTTCTGACAAAATGTGATCCACTGGAGGAGGGAATGGCAAACCACCCCAGTATACTTGCCATGAGAACCTCATGAACTTCATAAAAGGCCAAAAAGATATGACACCAAAAGATGAGTCCCCCAGGTCTGAAGGTATTCAATATGTTACTTGGGAAGAGCAGAGGAGAATTACCAATAGACCCAGAATGAATGAAGCAGCTAGGCCAAAGCAGATAACAACGCTCAGTTATGGATGTGTCTGGTAATGAAAGTAAAATCCAATGCTGCAAAGAACAGTATTGTATATGAACCTGGAATGTTAGGTCCATGAATCAAGGAAAATTGGATGTGGTCAAGCAGGAGATGGTAAGAATAAACACTGACATCTTAGGAATCAATGGACGGAAACGGGCAAATTTAATTCAGAAAACCATTATATCTACTACTGTGGGCAAGAATCCCATAGAGGAAATGGAGTGGGCCTCATAATCAACAACAGTCCCAAATACAGTACTTGGGTACAACCTCAAAAATGACAGAATGATCTCAGTTCGTCTCCAAGAAAGGACATTTAAGATCACAGAATCCAAGTGTATGCCCCTACCACCAATGCTGAAGAAGGTGAAGTTGATCAGTTCTCTGAAGACATAGAAGATCACCTAGAACACCTAAAAAAGGTGTTCTATTCAATATCAGGGATTTACATTTTATAAATACACTTGGGGAGACATGCACACAATTATATAAAATAAATTAGAGCTATTGGTTCTGAATCTTTGATGTCTTTCAGAGTGTTTATCAATTGAGTTGAGTGACTTCACTTTCACTTTTCACTTTTTTGCATTGGAGAAGGAAATGGCAACCCACTCCAGTGTTCTTGCCTGGAGAATCCCAAGGACGTGGGATCCTGGTGGGCTGCCATCTATGGGGTTGCACAGAGTTGGACACAACTGCAGTGACTTAGCAGCAGCAGATTTCAGAAACTTAACTAATCATACATTAATAATATGATTCTTGTAAACTTTTTTTTGAAAATACAAAGAAATGATAAAGGAGAGTATGTCCATTGCATGAAGTCTGGAGTATGATGGAAACTTACAAGAGCAAGCCTTAACTCTTTACAATCTCCATTTGAAAAGCTAGTATCTTTAATAAACAAAGGTGACCATGTTCATTTTCCAAAGCAACTACAAGCAAAGGAAAACTAAGATTGGAGTTTCCAGATTTACCATAATGGTTTATGCACACTTCTCAGCTAATCACACCAAACTCTTACTAAAGATAAACTATACAAGCTTCATAGCAGAGGAATCTTGCAGAAAGCACCAGAACCAGTAAACCTCAGGTGTAATGGGACAAATGATAATCACAGGACTGAAAGACTCCAGACACATAATCACTGATGTAGTAGTATTCTGGGTTGAAATACATAAGAAAATCATAATCTGAAACTACCATGGAAAAAATGTCATTTAATGCAAATTTCAGTCCACATATACTTCCCATATTCTCTGACTTGAATACTGTATTTAAATAGTCTTTCTTATCAATATACAGATCGAATTCCCCAGAACTTTGATTTAAATGGACCACTAATGCCATCCCAATTAAAACTGTGTTTTCTTAACCCTGTTGTGATAAGTTGATGTTACATTCAGGTGTAGAGTAATCATTCCACTTTCCCCTTCACTAGCATCTCAACATCTAAAATTATCGCATAGGGAATTTTGGATATTAATACCTTCTCATGTTGCTCTTTCACAAAAGGGATAATTTTAATAACTGAAGGTCATTAATTCATGCTGAGAGTCTTCCATGCTTTGTGGGGAGCCTGGATGCAGACAATGAGCAAAGACTCTGGAACACAGGGCAGAAGTAAAGAGCTGACTTTGACTATCTACGAAGAAAAAAAAAAGAAGTAGAAAACAGCCTCACTAGACAGGAACATCAGAAGTAGAAAATGAAAGGCTTACAGGTTCTCAATCCATGACATTTCAGGAGGAAAAGCAGACAGAGCCTCTGACCCAGGACAGGACATTTACCCGAGAAGCTGCCGTTTTCTCCTTTTCTTTCCGCTCTGCGTTGTTTTCTCATCGATGTCATGCTGAGAACCACATTAGTATCTTGAGAATGACTTCAGTGGCGTCCGCACAGCTCCTGCATCTGTTCCTACCGCACCCACAGGCAAAAGAACCCAGAAACGCCAACCTTTTGAAAAAGATTCAGGAACAATGAGCTCCTGCATGGAGCTCATTTCTGGAGGTTTTTTTCTCACAGAAAAAACTGTGAGGTTTTTCTTTCCTGTCTGCACGTGCTCTCCCCTCACACAGATTCCCCCAGACTCTGCTACAGCGTAGAGGAAGGGGGCTACACCGCCCTGCCCGTCTCATCCCATGTAGAGCAGCCACCAATGCCTCCCCAAACGGAAAAGGATTGTAGACTGGAAGCAACGCTCACCCATGTACCCCATAGCCCTTGTGCTTAAACTGAGCCTAACTTAGAATCACCTGGTGTTGAAACAATGCAGATGTTCCCACCATGATCAATACACACTGGGAAGGGCACAGGTATTATTACTAAACCCTCATCATGGAATACTAATGGGAAACTGCGTGGGAACCATACAGCAAACATTTCTTCCAAAGTTTTAAAGTGCACACAAATTTGGGGGGAATGAGGGCCCCAGTCTAACTATGATTCTCCTGTGGAGTTCATGAAATGGCATATTTAACAAGTTTTTTGTTTGTGCTGATGTGACTCCCTCAGACCCGTATTCAGTAGCCCTGGGCTAGAGCTATCAGGCATAGCACACCTGAGACCACTGAGTAGCATGAAGTTTCGGGCTAAGAACTTCCAGAAGTGCAGGTTCCCTGAGCCTGATTCCTAGGGGCTGAGCCCCTCCTGGAATAAGTGTGGCCTTGTTGGTGCCTGGAAGGGATGCTCCCAGGTTGGTGGAAATCACATGATGGGTTTAGGGTATGTGAGGGGTTGCCTGTAGAAATCTATTCAAAGGCACTCTTAGTCCTTACATCCTTTAGCCCCCTGTCCTCTCAGGGTCCACTTGACCCAAAGGACTACTGGGGAGTGAGGCATGACTACCTGTCCTCAGGTGAGCTGAGATTCCATAACCCCAAAGATCCAGAGCATGAGTTGTTTGCATCACAGATTTATTTGAAAATAAACCAAAGGCATTAATGGGGAATTAACATTTTGTGCTGGGAATAGTCAGAAGTCTTTGAAAATGATGCCATGAATGAATATTTGATGATTCACAAAGGAAATTGTGATCTATGTTAATAAAGCACATTACAACTGAACCAACAGGTCAGAACTTTTTGTTTATTGTGTGTCTATGTGTTTGTGTTATAAATTGTGGTGCCACAGTTTGTTCTCCCCACCCCGCTTAAGTATTTATACTTCCTCACATCTTTAAAGTGTATTCATTAAGGTAAAAATTAGAGAAAAGCATATCCACTTTTTCAAATATTCTTTGAGAATCTAGTATCTTTTATATTTTTATTTCAATTTTTAATGCAATTTTAAAGGTTACTTTCCATTTACAATTATCATAAAATACTGGCTATATTCCTCATGTTGTACAATATATCCTTGAGCCTATATGACACCCAGTGGTTTGTGCCTCCCACTCCCCAGCCCCTATCTTGCCTCTCCCACCTCCCCACTGGTAACTACTAATGTGTTCCCTGTGTCTGTCAGTTTGTTTCTTTTTTGTTATATTCACTCATTTATTATATTTTTTAGAGTCCACATATAAGTGATATCATACGGTATTTGCCTTTCGATGTGTGACATTTCATTTTGCATAATGCCTTCCAAATATATCCATGTTGGTGCAAATGGCAAATTTGCAAACGGTAGTATATATGCATTGTATATATGTACTACATCTTCCTTATCCGTTTATCGGTAATGGACATTTAGGTTGCTCCTGTATTTTGACAACTGTAAACAATGTTGCTATGAACATTAGGGTGCATGTATCTTTTTGAATCTTTTAGTATATTCCAATAAGTGCTTCATGCTCCACATACTAGAGTATTTAAAATTTTAAGTGAGTTTTAAAAACAGCCTTTTTTTTTTTTTTTTTTTTTGCTGAGAAGCTTGTGGGATTTTAGTTCCCCACAACCAGGGATTGAACCCAGGTCATGGCAGTGAAAGCACCGAATCCTAACCACTGGACTGCCAGGGAACTCCCAGACAGATTAAACTTTAAAATAAGGACTGTTAAAAGAGAAAAAGAAGGGCAATACACCATGATCAAGGGATTAATCTAAGAAGAACTAACAAACCTAAGTATTTATGCACCCAACAAGGAGCGCCTAAATACATAAAGCAAATATAACTGACTTAAAGGGAGACATTGACAGTAACAGTAAAAGCAAGGAAATTTAAAACCCCACTTAAGACAATGGACAGGTCATCCAGACAGAAAATCAATAAGGATACACTGACCTTAAATGACACATTAAACCAGATGGATACATATATAAATATATATATACACATACATAGCACATCCATCCAAAAGTAACAGAATACACTTCCTTTTCAGGGGCATACGGAACTTTCTCCAGAATAGGTCACATGCAGGGCCTCAAAATGACAATCAGAGAATTTAAAATTGAAATTACATAAAGCATTTTTTTTCCAAACACAATGCTATGAAATGCACAATGCAAGAAAATAACTGCAAAAAACACAAAAGCGTGGAAGTTAAAAAATATGCTACTAAACAGCCAATGGATCACTGAAGAAATCAAAGAGGAAATTAAAAAAAAAAAAAACCTAGAAACAAATGAAAACAAAAAAAACAGTCCAAATCTATGGGACACAGCAAAAGCGATTCTAAAAGCAAAGTTTACAGTAATATCTTCCCGACCCAGGGATTGAAACTGTACTGCCTGCATCTCCTGCATTACATGCAGATTCTTTATCCACTGAGCCACCTGGGAAGCCCAGGCTCATAGAAAACAAGAAATATTTTAAATGTACAACCAAAGCTTACACCCAAACGAATGAGAAGTCATTGGAATGAGAGGAGGAAAAAAGGACAAACAGAATGAGGATATGAATGATCAAAGGTTTGGAAGCAATAGAAGGAGAGGAGGGCTGGGTTGAGAGGTCTGGAATCCAGGGGCTAGAGGGCCCATGGGGATGGACATCTAAAATGCACAGGATGGAAGTGAGAAGTGGGAGAGCAATAAAGTCTAGAAGGGGAAGGATTAGTTCTGGAGATATCCAGAGGTCACAGGGGCAGGGATATTGAGGTCACAAAGAGCAATAGAGAAGGATGGAGTACAGGGATGGAGGAGGGGTGACTCTAGATGCAGCGGGTGGACTGAGGGTCACTAATTTTTCCTCCTACTCACTAACTCCATGACTTGCATTCAAATCATAAGCTAATTGTCAATAGTTCCTGATTTGAGACCTTGAGGTAATAAACTCACTTACATAAAATACTTGTGATGACCCCTTCAACTGAACACACAGTAAAGGTTTAGAGAAACAAACGAGTAAACAATGACACAATCATTCTTCTCTCCTTCAGGGCCACTGGGTGCAAGGTGTGATCGTGGAAACGACCGGACTGAAATGGATTCTGCCTCGCACCTGAATAGTCCTAAAGTAGATTCTCCCAGGGAAGCTGCAAATAAGAACCTATGCCTCATGACACCCTGATCTCTGACCTTGTAAGACCCTAACCAGAAAGCCCGGCCAAGGCCACTGGCTTTCTAACTTATGAACTGTAGAATGTTTTTTAAACTGCTAAATGTGAGGTCATACATTATGGCAGTGGCAAAAAAAAAAAAAAAAAACTATGAAGTGTAAGAACAAATTTAATTATAAAATATGAGATTATAAAATATTTAAACAATAAATCCAAGTAAAGGGAATTCCTTGCTGGTTAAATGGTTAGGACTCTGCCGTCTCAATGCCAAGAGCCTGAGTTTGATTCCTGATCAGGTAACTAAGATCCAGCAAGCTGCATGAGCAAAAGAGAAAGTATAATATCTCACCTAAAGTGTTTCCAATGTTGAAGTAATTAAACAAGGAGACCATTAGGCTGAGGTGACTCTCATTCTTAAGCAAACAAAACTTAATGTAGAGTCAAGGCACTTTAAATCTGAGAAGATAAATTAAAAATAACCAATCACACACAGCCAACTAGGTTTTCCAAGACCAAAGTGACTGGTTAAGATACAGTCAAATATTATCCTTGCTTTGATTTGGTGTCTTCTCTACAAAAACCTTTCCCTGGTTCCTGCAGATAAAGCGCTCCTAACCATCTTTGCTTTGAGGCTATTTGAAAGGAATACAGATAGGCTCAAATTAGCTCTTTAAAATTTGAATATGCATAAATTAATATTTTAACACACAGTGCCATATTTCATTTTGAACACTCTCTTCATCTAGTCCCTCAAGACCCCATTCAGCTGCAGCCTCTCCCCACATCTCCCTGCCCCTGTTCACTCATGCCAACAATACACCAGCATAGCTATATCCTCAGTTGACCAGACATCACCCTTGATGGTAACACCATACTGCCCACACTATCAGAGTCTCCCACCACATGCTGAGCAATGCACAGGGAAATTCTGGAACACACCAGCCCCTCCCAGGGCCCAAACATCCAGTCATATTCTCCTCCCTTCACCATGCTGGCACTCAAGATCACCAGTCTTGAATCCCATTTTAATGAAGCCAACACACCTGAATTCACAGTTTAAGCAAGTTGGTACCGCAATCTGTAGCACAGACCAGTTTTCCTTCTCACCGGTGTTGTTATTCCAAGGGGGTTTGACAATTTCTCCATTTTTTGCCTTTTCTTTAGCCCAGAGCTTCACACAGGCACACACAAGGATTGCGGGTGAAACTCATGAGGACTTGAATCTAGTACCACTAACAATGCATATGATGCATACCACTAACAATGCATATGAACCTAACAGAAGCAGAGGATATTAAGAAGAGGTGGCAAGAATACACAGAAGAACTATACAAAAAAGATCTTCATGACCCAGATAATCATGATGGTGTGATCACCAACCTAGAGCCAGATATCCTGGAATATGAAGTCAAGTGGGCCTTAGGAAGCATCCCTATGAACAAAGCTAGTGGAGGTGATGGAATTCCAGCTGAGCTATTTCAAATCCTAAAGATGATGCTGTGAAAGTGCTGCACTCAATATGCCAGCAAATTTGGAAAACTTAGCAGTGGCCACAGGACTGGAAAAGGTCAGTTTTCATTCCAATCCCAAAGAAAGGCAATGCCAAAGAATGCTCAAACTACCACACTATTGCACTCATCTCACACACTAGTAAGGTAATGCTCAAAATTTCCAAACCAGGCTTCAGTAATACGTGAAGCATGAATTTCCAGATGTTCAAGCTGAATTTCAAAAAGGCAGAGGAACAAGAGATCAAATTGCCAACATCCTCTGGATCATCGAAAAAGCAAGAGTATTCCAGAAAAACATCTCTTTCTGCTTTATTAACTATGCCAAAGCCTTTGTGTGGATCACAATAAACTGTGGAAAATTCTGAAAGATATGGGAATACCAGACCACCTGGCCTGCCTCTTGAGAAACCTATATGCAGGTCAGGAAGCAACAGTTAGAACTGGACATGGAACAACAGACTGGTTCCAAATAGGAAAAGGAGTACGTCAAGGCTGTATATTGTCACCCTGCTTATTTAACTTATGTGCAGAGTACATCATGAGAAACGCTGGGCTGGAAGAAGCACAAGCTGGAATCAAGATTGCTGGGAGAAATATCAATAACTTCAGATATGCAGATGACACCACCCTTATGGTAGAAAGTGAAGAAGAACTAAAGAGCCTCTTGATGAAAGTGAAAGAGGAGAGTGAAAAAGTTGGCTTAATGCTTAACATTCAGAAAACTAAGATCATTGCATCCGGTCCCATCACTTCGTGGCAAATAGATGGGGAAACAGTGGAAACAGTAGCTGACTTTATTTTTGGGGGGCTCCAAAATCACTGTAGATGGTGACTGCAGCCATGAAATTAAAAGACGCTTACTCCTTGGAAGGAAAGTTATGACCAACCTAGACAGCATATTCAAAAGCAGAGACATTACTTTGCCAACAAAGGTCCGTCTAGTCAAGGCTATGGTTTTTCCAGTCATGAATGGATGTGAGAGTTGGACTGTGAAGAAAGCTGAGCACCGAAGAATGGATGCTTTTGAACTGTGGTGTTGGAGAAAACTCTTGAGAGTCCCTTGGACTGCAAGGAGATCCAACCAGTCCATCCTAAAGGAGATCAGTCCTGGATGTTCATTGGAAGGACTGATGTTGAAGCTGAAACTCCAATACTTTGGCCACTTGATGCAAAGATCTGACTCATTTGAAAAGATCCTGATGCTGGGAAAGATTGAGGGCAGGAGGAGAAGGGGATGACAGGATGAGATGGTTGGATGGCATGACTGACTCAATGGGCATGGCTTTGGGTGAACTCCAGGAGTTGGTGATGGACAGGAAGCCCTGGCGTGCTGCAGTTCACAGGGTCGCAAAGAGTCAGACACGACTGAGCAACTGAACTGAACAATGCATACAAGCCAAGAACAGACTGGAATCAGGGACTAGCCATCCAGAATCACCCTGAATAATATAAATGCATAAGGCACTGGTCAATCCCATCTCTAGTGCAGTCCATCAGATGCCACAGATTCCTGTTTCATACTTCAGGATTAAGATTGCAGGCACAGCTCTGCTGCTCTAGAATTTCCACCCAGAATATAGTCCCTCTTCCAAAATCAGACTTGCAGAGTCTAATTGGTAATGTCAATTCAGATTATTTTTTAAATGACCACTTACACAAACAAAAAAAGAAGTCTTACCATGGCTCTGCTCCTATTTCTCAGTCATTGTTCTCAGAGTAGCTCAGAGACCAGAGTTCCTGCAAACGCTGCCACTGTTGTGAATGGATCTGGCATTCACAATTTCTGATGCTCTGACTCAGGAAAAGGAGAGCAAAGGATATGAAGTTTGTGGGTGGATTTTATCTTTACCATCAGTGATAAGCAAAGAGAAGAGACAAAGATAATCTCTATTCCCAAGAAGGTAAGCCAGACATCTAAATACCCCTGGGAAAGATAAACATAAAAACACCCAATTCCCAATATAGAATACCCAGCAGATTAAGACAATCAACTCTGAGGATCTTAGTACAGTGTCCTGCATGCAGTGATCCTCACCTACCTGTGAGCATGCAGTAGAGCCTCAAGAAACATTCCTTTCATGAATGATCAAATGTTTCCCCATAATGGTCTTGCTCAGGCCTGCTTTCTCTAGTCCCCACTCAATTCAAAAGTGAAGAGCCAAGAATGTCATCTTTTCAGAAGTTGTTAGTGATCTTCACTGGGAACAAGCAGTATTTGTGTTCAGATAAGGGTGGTTGTGTGTAAGGCACTCAGACACTGTTCTTGATTTCCCTAAATTAATGCTGCAGAAAATGAGGTCTGGGGGAAGCAACTTCAGTGGCTGCTCCAAGTGTAAATTAAAGACCTTCATTCCAGACTTGAAGAGTCTTAACACCTGAGTGTGAGACCCCCTATCAGTTTTTAATGGGATTCATAAGTGATTTGTACAGACATGAAATTCTGGTGAGCAAGGTTCACCAAAGTCATTTTCAGCCTTGACTCCCCATTGGGAACATTTGTGTATTTTTTAGAACTACCATACCCTGTGTCCCTCCCCTACATACTCTGTCAGTTAGTCTTTGGCAGGGCCCAGGATCAATGATATCTTAACAAAGTGGCCCAGGGTATCCTATTGTGAGGCCAGGATTCCCAGGCTTCCCAGGTTCATTTCTGGACCTAATACAGGGTCTCTTCCATAGGGAAGCGTGCTTTACATAGACTTGAATGGGGGACAGTCTGTCTCATGTTCTAGTGTTGTAATAGAATGTAAGTGCCTCTAGGAGACAAATGCCTGCAAAGATAAGGGAGGAGAAACCTAACAGAAAGTTCATAAAAGAACTTTGTATATACACGGAGTTTTTCACGCCCCCAAAAGCAATAGAAAAAGAGTCAGAAGATTCTGATTGCCATAGATGATCACTGGAGCAAAAGGAAAATTCCCCTTAGATAACTTAGGAGCGTGATATGAGTGGAGCAGGAAATGTGCCTCTGTGGACAGCAACAGACATAACTCTAGGCTTCTTAATTTAATTTCCACTGAATCAGAACTTCCATAACATTTTATATCCTAGCCCTCCTTCACCTTTAGACATCACCCCTGTGCTATCTGCTTTATTCATTCCCAACTATCTTGGTGAATGACTGTTGTCTCCCTTTCTTCACCTCCAAGGGCTCTTTCCTTTGCCTAAAAAAAAGTGACCAGGTTCAGCTTAGAAAGAGCAAAATCTGCTTATTAAAAACAAAAAGGAACATGTTACTTATCCTAGGGATTCAACACTAGCTTTTCAGTTGAGGAATCTGGCAGAACTCTTGAATCAGGTGAACAAAATTAACATTAGCTGTAATGGGACAGATTGATATCTGCTGACCAATGTGCACATCATTATTGCTGGGATAGTTCTGCAAAAAAAAAAAAAAAAAAGCCAACCAAAAAATATTCATCTAATCATGAGAACAGGGTTAAACATATTTAAACCACATATAACTATCATGTCCTCTTGTGTGTTTTAAACAGGAAGTCTTTCCTTGATGCGATTGGGAGCTCTCTTTCTTTTTCAGAACTTTGGGTTATTCTATCCATATAGCAATCAGCTCTCAGAGAAGGCAATGGCACCCCACTCCAGTACTCTTGCCTGGAAAATCCCATGGACGGAGGAGCCTGGTGGGCTGCCGTCTATGGGGTCTCACAGAGTCGGACACAACTGAAGCAACTTAGCAGCAGCAGCAGCAATCAGCTCTATTGGTTCATTTTCATTATCCTTGTCTATGTAGACTGATACTGCACCTAGACAGGACCTAAATATTACATATTCTCCTTCTTCACTGCTATCCCAGGACCCAACCTCACATTCAATGGGAATCTTGTGTTATCAACATATCCCAAAATCAATAAGACAAAAAGGGAACATTTTCAACATTTGCACATCAGTAACTCATGGTGGGAATTCTTTATGCTGTAAAACAGTGGTCCTCAAACTTTTTGGTACAAGGGACTAGTTTCATGGGAAAATTTTTCCATGGACCAAGTCAAAGAGGAATGGTTTGGGGATAATTCAAGCATATTACATTTACTTTGCACTTTTCTATTATTATTACATCAGCCCCACCTCAGATCATCAGGTATTAGATCCTGGAGCTTGGGGACCCCTGCTGAAAAGGAAGCCTGGATGGAGAGATTGGAGAGGAAGCAACGGGATATAAAAGAGGAATATCCTAAAGATCTAACTTTGGCTACCATTAGGAGAAAAGCAAAAGCATTAAAAACAAATGTGTTAGGGAGACCCACCAGAGGTATAGAAGTAAAAGTGAGTAAGTTCTAAATACATGGGATTTCAGTAAGAACAAAGGACACAGCCGCTGATCCAGATCACAAATTTTACCTGAGAACCTGCCATTTCTTCCTCTTCCTCCTCCATTTCTAGGTTTCTTTCTCAGGCGAGAGTATGAAGGGAAATCACACCTGTACATCTTTGAAGGCATCAGCACAGAACTTTCACCTGCTACCTGCACGCTCAGGGGCAGGAGGCCCTTAAAATGCAGGAAGTCCACACTCCCCTATCCTTTGTCGCCTGACAGATTCAGAAAAAGATAAGCTCCCACCTGGAGGCCAAAACATGATATTCTCCTTCTCCGTTTTCGTATACCCTTCTGTCTGCCGGTTAGCCACTCACGCAGTGACAGCAATGGGGCATGTGGTTTGCATTGACCTGACCCACCCACACAGACTCTATTACCCTTCCTCAAACCAAAAGCTGGACTCAAGCCTCATACCACGAAAATATCTGCCAGCCCTCTTGCATAACCCTGTATTCACTTTGGAATTGCCAAAAGAATGTAATTAAAACAAATTTATTTGTAATCTCTATAAATTATGTTGTTTAACTGAAACTATGTTACACTTGAATCCAATACAATACTGTGTGTCAACTATACTTCATTTGTTAAAAATGCACCCTTCCAGGCCAACAGAATCTGTAAAGGAGGTCACAGGTGACAGCAGTAATTAAAACTTGCCATGCCATCTTTATTGTAAGCCTAGAGTGAAAAGCATCTTGCCTCTCAAACTTTAATAGGCATACAAAGCATTCCAGTACCCAAGGAAGAAACTGTGATTCTGCAGGTTGGAATGGGGCCCACAAATTGGCATCTTTATCAAGTTTCTTCCTGTGTCTATACTGCTCCCCAGATCCTTTTTTTTTTTTTTTTTTTTTTTTTTGCAGCACTAGAGAAAGAAGGCACACCTCAGCTCAGCCCCTTACACCTTATCTCAAAACAACTACTTTGGTTCCACTAAAGACCACCATTGCGGTCTTGAAGAATCACATGTTTGGCTGACACTTTAAAGTTTACAGAAGGCTAATAAAGGCTGTAACATCTGAGTAAGTCTCTTTGGAAAACAACATACTGGAGAAGACTCTTGAGAGTCCCTTGGACTGCAAGGAGGTCAAACCAGTCCATCCTAAAGAAAATCAACCCCGAATATTCATTGGAAGGACTGATGCTGAAACTGAAGCTCCAACAGTTTGGTCATCTGATGCGAAGACCCTACTTGTTGGAAAAGACCCTGATGCTGGGAAAGATTGAAGGCAGGAGAAGAAGGGGACAACAGAGGATGAGATGATTGGATGGCATCACTGAATCAATGGACACATGAATTTGAGCAAGTTCTGGGAGTTGGTGATGGACAGGGAAGCCTGGTGTGCTGCAATCCATGGGGTTGCAAAGAGTCAGACACAACTGAGTGACAGAACAATAGTATAATATATTATATTACAATGTTATAATTCTATTATTTATATAATATTCTATGTATTAAATTACATTATATATAATTATATAATTTAATATTGTAATATAATACATATTAATATAATATAGTCATTAGTGCAATGACTACTTACATCTACTATGTGATTACAAGTGTTTACAAGTAGGTTACAGTGCATTGTTTTGAAACTTCACAGCTGTTATTGAAGTTAATCTTCACAATGCCTTGGGATTTGGGCACTAGGGGTTTCATAATAACCAAGAGGATGTAGATACCGGGACTCACCTTTCTCTTCTTCTGTTTCTCTATCATTGATTTTTGTTTTTTACTGTTTGCATACAAGAGAAGCTACCCATAGACAGCTGGAGGAATATGGAAAGTAAAAGACTATCTTAGAAGTTTAGAGAGTTGTTTCTAGAAGTTAACTGCTTTGTGTTTACTTTTACTTTTTCTAATAGGGTACATAAAGACTTGGTGCTTCCCAGGTGGCTCGGTCGGTAAAGAATCTATCTGCCTGCAATGCAGGAGACCCGAGTTCGATCCCTGAGTGGGGAAGATACCCTGGAAAAGGGAATGGCAACCCACTCCAGTATTCTTGCCTGGGAAATCTTATGGATAGAGGGGCCTGACAGGCGGCAGTCCACAGGATCGCAGAGAGTCAGACATGACTTAGCGAGTAAACAACAACAACATAAAGATTTAAGTTTATAAGTAAAAGCCAATCAGTTTCCCTAACTGGATGTATTTTTTTAAACTCCCATAAGCTATACAGGGTAATTTTTATTTCTCTCCATTGTCACTAAAATTTAATGTTATCAGTTTTTGTTTTACTTTTTATTTAAGCATCTAGAAATTTGAGGTGCCATCCTATTATGGTTTCCCTGGTGTCTAGCATAAATAAATAAATGTGATGTATAAGAATAAATCGGAGAAGGCAATGGCACCCCACTCCAGTACTCTTGCCTGGAAAATCCCATGGATGGAGGAGTCTGGTGGGCTGCAGTCCATGGGGTCGCAAAGAGTCGGACACGACTGAGCAACTTCACTTTCACTTTTCACTTTCATTGCATTGGAGAAGGAAATGGCAACCCACTCCAGTGTTCTTGCCTGGAGAATCCCAGGGACGGGGGAGCCTGGTGGGCTGCTGTCTATGGGGTCACACAGAGTCGGACACGACTGAAGTGACTTAGCATAGCATAGCAAGAATAAATATTCTTCAGCCTTAAAAAAAAAAAGGTGTGGGAAGTGAGAGGGAGGTTCAAGAGAAAGGGAACATATGTTTACTTATGACTGATGCATGTTGATGTATGGCAAAAATCAACAATATTGTAAAGCAATCATCCTTCAAGTAAAAATAAATAATTTTTTAAAAAAAGAAAAAACAAAACAACAAAAAAGGACATTATTCCATTTGGGACAATATGAGTGAACTGGAAAGGCATACTAACTGGAAAAAGTCAACACCAAAAGGAAAATAGTATATTATCTCAATTATGTGTGAAAAGTGAAAATGAAATTTGCTCAGTTGTGTCCAGCTTTTTGTGACCCCAAGGAATTCCCCAGGCTACATTACTAGAGTGGGTAGCCTTAATCTTTCTCCAGGGGATATTCCCAACCCGAGGATTGAACCCAGGTCTCCTGCATTGCAGGTGGATTCTTTACCAGCTGAGTCACCAGGGAAGCCCAAGAATACTGGAGTGGGTAGCCCATCCCTTCTCCAGGGGATCGTCCTGACCCAGGAATCAAACCTGGGTCTCCTGCATTGCAGGCAGATTCTGTACCAGCTGAGCTACCAGGAAAGCTCACACAATTATGTGTGAAATCTACTAAAGACCAACTCACAAAACACAAGAAAGTATTCATAGATAGGAACTTGCCTGGGAAATGGGAGATGCTGGACACAAGTTACAAAAAATTAGGTTATGCAGAATGAATGAACTCTGGAGATTTAAGTACAACCTGCTGAAACAGTAAATTATACAAGTATTGTATTTGAGTGTTGCTACAATCCACCAGGCAGGGGTGTGGGGACAGGAGGAAGAGGCTCAGATGGAAAAGGAAGAAGGAAGTTTGGGGAGAACTCTCCAGAGAAAGAAAGGGCAAAGAGAAGCACAGCCCGCCTGCCTAAATACCAAGGCTTTTACAAGCTCCACATTCACAAATCCCAGCCCGTTTGTTTTTCAGACACCAACACTCACTTAGGCAAGCCAGAGTCAAGCCAGGTATTTGTGGGTCCCGAATCCTGCCTCTAGAGAAACAAAGGGCATCAGTTCACAGTCCGCCAGCCTTTCAGGCAACTGGGCAACCCAATTACGTTGGAAGTGTCCCCATCACATGCCGAAGGCAGATTTCTGCCCGCACTGTGAGGCGAGGCAATTTGAGCCAGAGTTAGTGGCTCAGGATAACCAACCCTCCTCTTTGGGCCCTTCCTTGGGTTTTGGCAACCCCATCTCAGAGCCTGGAGGTGTAACAGGGAGCCTCAGGTAAGCTCCGCCAGTGCTCTGCTGCCCTCTAGCGGCTTCCGACTCTAACGTCAACTCTCATCCCTTCCTCCACCCTCCCTCCCTTTCCCCAGCCTGGCAGCTGCGCTGGTCCATCCTCAATACACCTTAAGTTTTTTGTTTTTTTTTTTAATTCAGGAATATTGGACTTGACCAAAGCTCACTTGACAAAGACTATTTCTAATCATAGACAGAAAAAGTAAATGACAAGAGGGAAAATGTTCTTTTATGGTGGTTAAAGAAATGAAAGTGTTAGTCATTCGGTTGTGTCAACTCTTAGTGACCCCATGGACTGTATCCGCCAGGCTCCTCCGTCCAGTGGGATTCTCCAGGCAAGAATAATAGAGTGTTTAGCCATTCCCTTTTCCAGGAGATCTTCCTGACCCAGGGATAGAACCCAGGTCTCCTGCATTACAGGTAGATGTTTTACCATCTGAGCCACCAGCTCATCTCTTGAACATGGGCTGAGTATAATAATCCTAGGGTTAGTTCTACCCTCACTTTGGTGGCAAGGCACCTGTCTACATCTTCACACTTTCTTAATGTGTCAAAAAGAAAGATTTATAATAGGATAGGTTTGCATTTGAATTCCAGCTTTCCCTCTTCTGGCTGTTGTGATCTTCAGGGAGTTTATTCTCCTCTTAAGCACTGTTTTTGCAAAATGGAGATAATAAAATCCACTTTGCATAACTTTTAGAGGAAGATCCCCTGGAGGAGGGCTTGGCAACCCACTCCAGTATTCTTGCCTGGAGAATTCCATGGACAGAGGCGCCTGGAGGGCTATAGCCCAGAGTGTTGCAGAGTCAGTCACAACTTAGCATATGCACATTATTTTTAGGCTCCTCCCGTGACCTCTTTAAGTCATCTTATGAAGGCTTTACAACTGTTCATATCCTTACCCAAGTACGTGGGAAGATTGCATTTTCCCCTCCCCTAAAGGTACTTCGGGGCTTCCCAGGTGGCTCAGTGGAAAGAATACACCTGTTAATGCAGAAGACATGGGTTTGACCCCAGGATCAGGAAGATCCCCTAGAGAAGGAATGGCAACCCACTCCAGAGGGGCCTGGTGGGCTACAGTCCATGGGGTCAAAAAAGAGTCCGACACAACTTAGCAACTAAACAACAACCACGTTACTCCACATGTTAGCAATCACAGATCCTGTTTATTCTACTATCTAAACTTAAAAAACAAAACAAAACAAAACAATTTTCCTTTCAATTCCCAGTGGACATCCTAGTCAACCAGTGTCATCTGCACCCCTGTGACATTGTACCAGGTGGTCTCCTTATACAAACTCGGCCCTTCCCGGATTCTGTTTTCTGCAGCACAGCCGTAATTCCCCCACTTAGAACCATTCCCCGTTGCCCTTCCAGCCTTAACATCATGCAGGACCCCGGGCTAATCTCAGTCTGGTCTGCTCTCCTCTCTCTCTCACCCTCATGTTCTCTGCTGCAGCCCCTCTGACTTTTATTTCCTTCATAATATAGTACTTCTTTTGTGTCCCTTCTTCCCACTAACTCTTTGGTGGCAGGACACATATGTGATTTACTCTCATGTGCTCAGGGCCTAGAACAGCACTTGGAATAAAGCAAGTTGCTGATGAATGGAAGCTCCTATGTTCAGGACCTCTTACTAGGTAAAGAGATGAACACACACTTAGCACAGAAGAATTATCATCTTACCAGACAGAAACCCAGAAAGAAAATGATGATGGTTTTAAGAACTCACTGCATCTTACATGTATTTTTATGTTGCTGTTTTTAAAAGGCCTTGCAGTTTACAAGATTTAAAGAATATTGGTAATATTGCAAGTATAGTACCAGGATTCTATCATTTCAATTATCACTTTGATGATTCCACCCGTAAAGACTTACTAAATGTTTATTTTTTGAAGCTCAATCAATTGTAGAGTTATCTGGTGGAATACTTATATTTCAAATAAGTATTTTAGAGAAATTATTGATAATGAGACCAATAGAGGTTTTTTGGAAACTAAATGAAGAAAGGGTTAAGGTATACTCTTAGCACAATATCATGAACTTCTGCACACTGCTAGGCCCTATTGTATTAATAAGAATTTAAGATTCATCAGTAAACAAAATTAATTTAAAAATTTCTCTGATATGTGGAAGTTTATAGTCTTTGAGGAAGGTTGGAGAGGGAGGAAGACAATAGAAAAATGAAAATAACAAGCAAGTACAATTATATACTATGTATGAGCTATGGGTATAGACAAGGTAAGGGACAGAATGAGTTGAAAGTTTAAATAAGATAGACTTGGCAGACCTCAATGAGAATGTGCCATTTGAATCAAGACTAAATGGAGGTGAGAGAGTTAGCCTTGAGACCATCTAGGCAATGCAAAGACTTTAAAGCATGCTGCTGCTGCTAAGTCACTTCAGTGGTGTCTGACTCTGTGCGACCACATAGACGGCAACCTACCAGGCTCCCCCATCCCTGGGATTCTCCAGGCAAGAACACTGGAGTGGGTTGCCATTTCCTTCTCCAATGCATGAAAGTGAAAAGTGAAAGTGAAGTCTCTCAGTCGTGTCTAACCCTCAGCGACCCCATGGACTGCAGCCCACCAGGCTCCTCCGTCCATGGGATTTTCCAGGCAAGAGTACTGGAGTGGAGTGCCATTGCCTTCTCGGAGCACCTGGCATATTCAAAGCACAGGTAGGTCAGTGTGGTAGAGTAAACATCCAAAGTAATTTTTTTAAACAATCCAAAGTAATTTTTTTAAACAAGTCTGTGCAATATGTTTTAAGATGTTTTTATTGTCTTTTTGTTTGTTTGTTTTTTGTAAACCCCACCTCAAAGATGATCCCCTTAGAAAGACCTTATGTTACTTGGAACCTACAGGAAATTGAATGGTGTTGCACTGAATCAACTCTGCAGGCTTTATAAGGAGTTTTCTTAGAACAAATGATGCCTCTACTAGCACTAGAGTTGAGCATCTCGAGCCACTTCATCTGTAAAGCAGACTTGGCTATTCCCTATCTTTGCTCCAGTCCTATAGTTGTGTGTCTATTTCCCAGATAGACAGCCAGCTCCTTGACGGCAAGGACACATTTCTTTCTTCTCTAGGTCCCCAGTGCCCAGCACAGGGCCTTGTTCTGGTCCTGCTGCTGCTGCTGCTAAGTCACTTCAGTCGTGTTCGACTGTGCGACCCCGTAGATGGCAGCCCACCAGGCCTTGGTCCCTGGGATTCTCCAGGAAAGAATACTGGAGTGGGTTGCCATTTCCTACTCCAATGCATGAAAGTGAAAAGTGAAAGTGAAGTCGCTCAGTCATGTCCAACTCTTAGCGATCCCATGGACAGCAGCCTACCAGGCTCCTCCGTCCATGGGATTTCCAGGCAAGAGTACTGGAATGGGGTGCCATTGCCTTCTCCGCTTGTTCTGGTGATGATGGTTGAATTGATATTATCTTTGGACACTACTGGGAAGTCATTTCTCTCTCCTGGACAAAAGTTCCTGTGTGCATATATGTCACCTGCTAGCAATCTTGTTAAAATGAAGATTCTGATATAGGTCTTGAGCTGGATTGAGGTCCTGCATTTCTAACAGGCTCCCAGACAGTGCTAATTATGCAGGTGAGGTGGAGGGGTGGAGAGGTGAGGGGGTAGGGACCACACTGAGTAGCAAGATTGTAACTGACCATCGCCCTCAGGGCACTCACGCTCCTTGCAACATACTTGCCTCCCTAACTGGGCTCCATTGGGCAGATGCCTCGCATGTTATCTCTTTGTTCCTGCCACAGTGCCCAATATCGTGACCAGCTTATGTCCTTGCTACAAATTTTGAGTGAACGGACTATGATTTTACTACAAAAGATAAATAAAAATGTAAAACTTACTAACAGCATCACAGTGTAAACTAGAGCACTCTGAACTGGGAGTGCAGGAGCAGAAGGAATACCTCATCCTGCATTTATTTAAAAAGCGATGAAAACAAAGTTCAAAGATGGCTTATGGGCAAAAGATGACCTATTGAGTTCTGGGAGACCCATTCAAACTCTCCCTCACTATTAGGGGTTAAAGTCACAAATTTAAGAGGTTTTGGGGTCAAGGAGGGAATTTAAATATGAGAACCATCCCCACCCACTTTGTGAAACAGGAGAGTTGGGTGTGGTCTCTGAAGACCTAGGGAGTGAATGTCTTAAGTCTCTCCAACCTTATCTCAGTCTGTTCCTCTCTCTCTTCTTTTCACTCTGTGTCCGTTTATTTCTCTATCCAGTTAAACAAATGAGCACATGTATACTCTAGGCTAAGACTGTTCCAGGCAGCAGAGTTGCCAGAATGCCTAAGATCCCTGCACCCCTTCGGTTTTCAGGTTTTGCAAGACATTCAGTTCTAACTCCCTATCCTGAACTGGCTTAAGTCTTTGTCCCCTTTTCCCTGCCATGAGTGATATTATGGTTGAATCATGCCCTCTAAAAAGATATATTGGGAATTCCCTGGCAGTCCAGTGGTTAGGACTCTGCACTGTCACTGTTGAGGCTGTGGGTTCAGTCCTTGGTGTGGGAACTAAGACCTACAAACCGTGCAGCAGGACCAAGTAATTAATTAATTAATTTGGAAAGATATATTGAAGTCCCACTCCCCGGTACCTGTAAATAAGAACTTATTTGTAAATTGTCAATTGTGGATGTAATGAAATTAAAATGAGGTCATTAGAACAGGTCCAAATCTGATTAGTATCCTTAGAAGAAGAGACAGAGACATGGGAGAATGCCCAAGGGGAGGCCTGGGCACCCACCTGTGGTACTTAGTTGTGTATATGCATTGTGTGCACAAAGTCGCTCTGTGGACACATAGTATTATGTGTCCACAGTTGTGTATACACATTGGGTACCCAAAGTTTCTTTGTGGACACTACATATACACTGTTGTATATATGATTGTGTACCCAAAGTACCTCTGTGGGCACATATTATATACACAATTGTTATTATGTACACAGGAACTTTGTGTACCCATATTCTATATACGGTTGCATACATACTCGCTGTCCCTGTTGCGGGGGAGGTGCTGGCACTGATTCAATCAGTATCTTGGGTAACATGACTCCTATTGTTAAATCAGTCCCCATAAATAAGGTGATTCCCAGTAATTCAATCAGCCCCTTTTATCACAAGGGGTACAGCCAGGGAGGGGTACCATACTCCTTAGAGACATGTGTGTCCATTGTGTGCGAGCATACATTTGTGCTCAGTCAACTGAGAGTGTGTTGCAGACATCTTACCTCTTTACCTCTTTAAACAAAATGTTAAGGCATTCTCTTGTGGTTGTGTCTGACTAAGTTATGTCTGACCCTTGTGACCCCATGGACTATATGTAGCCTGCAATGCTCCCCTGTCCATGGGGTTTTCCAGGCCAGAATACTGGAGTGGGCTGCCATTCCCTTCTCCAGGGGAATCTTCCTGACCCAGGGATCAAACCCATGTCTTCTGAATTGCAAACAGATTCTTTACCAACAGAGCCACCAGGCTTTCTCTTATATGACTACAATTCAATGATCAAATCAAGAAATTGACACCATTCTATCATCTAAACTACAATGGAACAGCAATTACAATAATGACTGGGCTGTCGTGGTGATCTGGGGAGAATGACAACGCCTATTTGGGATGAGGGACTGATCCCCCACCCTGGAGGACTGGCTAGCTTAAGAGCTCTACTTGTCAACCTCTTCCCTGATGCAGCAACAGAGGAAAAAGAAGGTGGCAGCAGACCATGAAGCATCTGCTAGAAAACCAAACACACCCCGCACCATTAGGTGCTTAACTGTAAAGCATTTAATGAAAAACTGACTGAACTTAATTTCAAGAGTCTTCAATTTGGGCGTATCAGAAACACATTCTCTGGGGTTTTTAGTAAAAATGTGTTATCATTGGTGAATGTGATACATCCTTGCTGGATTTTAACTTTCAGTCACAATACATTGTGTATTGTCTCTGGAAAGGATAATGCAAGTACATGATGACAGGATAAGATGATTTTTAAAAATTCTCTTATCCCCAAACCCCAACATTTCTTCACAGCTTTATTGAGAATTATTTACACACCATTAACTTCAGTCATTTAAAGTGTATGACTCAATGGCTTTTAGTGAATTTACAGAATTGTGCAAGTATCACTACAATTTTAGAACAAGTTCATTACCCCAAAAGTAAACCTCGTACCTGTTAGCAGTCTTTTCCCAACCTAACCCTGCTGCTGCTGCTGCTGCTGCTGCTGCTGCTGCTGCTAAGTCACTTCAATCGTGTCTGACTCTGTGCGACCCTATAGACGGCAGCCCACTAGGGTCCCCGCCCCTCGGATTCTCCAGGCAAGAACACTGGAGTGGGTTGCGATTTCCTTCTCCGATGCATGGAAGTGAAAAGTGAAAGGGAAGTCGCTCAGTCGTGTCTGACCCTCAGCGACCCCATGGACTGCAGCCTTCCAAGTTTCTCCATCCATGGGATTTTCCAGGCAGGAGTACTGGAGTGGGGTGCCATTGCCTTCTCCGAGCCTAACCCTAGACAACCATTAATCTACTTTCTGTGTTATGGATTTGCCTATTCTGCACATTTTATATAAATGGAACTATACTATTTGTGGGTTTTGTGACTGGTTTCTTTCACTTATCCCAATACTTTTAAGTTCATCGATGTTGTAGCACAATGTCCAACCTTGTAATTTTTGGATGCCATCTGCATGTCCCAAGTAGTATACATCATTTACTGATTTTTATCCCCCTCTCTTCACATAAAATACCAAATCCATTCTTTTATTTCTATCTCACTGTCTTCTTTGTAACTTCTAATGAATATACCAGTGTCGAATCTCATGGCATCCCCCTGCAATGGTAAATTCCAGTTCTACATTTCAGACAATCCCACCAGTTCCTGTAATCCACTCACACCATCATTAAAAATGAAGCTGCTTACAAAAGCTGAGCCAATAACAACAGTCACTTTATTACTCAACCCTTCCCTCCTACAACCAAATGAAGGTTTTATTCTCAGGAAACAGTGATGCCACCTCAAGGGCTGACTAGCCACACCAGTGACATTCTCATCTGGGCTTCTCCTAGGAGAGATGGTAGTCACTGCCTTGTTCCTCAACTAAGGGCCATTATGACAAATCCAAAAAAGAAAAAGAAAAATGCTGTCTTTCTTGTGCTTATTTATAAACAAATGGGTCTTTTTTTTTTTTGGTGGGTTTTTTTTTAGGGAAAATTTTAAATATATTCAAAAGCAGAGAGAGACTGTTATAATGCAGTCCCATTGCCTAGTTTCAGTGATGATCAACCCCTGGCTAATCTTGTTCCATCTGACCTTCATCTCCAGTCCACACCTCATTTACCAGAGGCTTCTCCCTAAAACTCTTTCCAAATATTTACTTGCACACTCCTCTCCTGTTGTCCTATAGAGCTGGTTATTTTAACTTTATTTGCAGTAGACGTTTGGGGAGCATAGAGCACATGACTCTGTGTCCAGCACTGGGTCCTGAGGACACAAAGATGAATAGGACATTGTCTGGGCAGTTTACACACCAGGAACATGAAACACAAATATTCCATTTGATTATAATAGGAGGTTGGGGGATGGGCAAAGTTGGTTCCTGACACAGCTTCACACGGGTGACAGTGGGGTTTGTAAATAAAATCATTACTAGCAATCACATGCCAGAGTGGGGGTAACATTTCCAATAAAGTTGCTGGCATGGAAGTGCTTACATGGTATTATTTTTAAAAGGTTGCTGCTGCTGCTGCTAAGTCGCTTCAGTCGTGTCCGACTCTGTGCGACCCCATAGACGGCAGCCCATTAGGCTCCTCTGTCCCCGGGATTCTCCAGGCAAGAACACTGGAGTGGGTTGCCATTTCCTTCTCCAATGCATGAAAGTGAAAAGTGAAAGTGAAGTCGCTCAGTCGTGCCCGACTCTTAGCGACCCCATGGACTGGAGCCTACCAGGCTCCTCCATCCATGGGATTTTTCAGGCAAGAGTACTGGAGTGGGGTGCCATTGCCTTTTCCATTTAAAAGGTTAGAGGGGGTTAAATGAGCTGCTACAATAAGGTGGGAGTTGGTTAAAATGTGAAAGCAGAGCCATTTCTCTCATTGATCAAGCATATTGGGCATGATTTACAGCCTGGAAAATCACTGGACAGTAAAGCCACTGTGATAGCCCCCTGGTGTTCCACATTGTCCCAATCCCCCACTGAAGCCTCAAGATGTGGAGCCTGAGATTAGCTGGAACGTGCAAAGAGAAAGGATTGGGGAAAAGGAAATATAAATTAGGAGACCCAGGTCTCCTGCCATCTGAGCCACCAGGGAAGCCCAAACAGAACCACCTGGAGATGCCGGGGATTGAACCCGGGGCCTCATACATGCGAAGCATGCGCTCTACCACTGAGCTACATCCCCTGGTAATATAAATTGACATCTCCACAAATGAGTACCAACTTCACAGGTATGAGTCTAAGTTAAAATGTATATAAAATAGAAATACATATATAAGCAACCATAAATGGGAAGAACCAGGGATGTCTGTGTAAAACCAGGAAGAAGCTTCACTTGCCCAGGGGCTAATACAAGCCACCTGGTCCAGGGCCGCTGTGTCAGGGAGAGCTGTTTGGAGGGGCAAGTTCCAGGCGTCAGACCTGAATCATCATTTCCTGAACAAACTGTCTCCACAGTGAATGATATGGATCTTCCCCTACTCAGTTATTCATAAAGCACCAAGATGTGCTCATGCCTGCAGGTCACTCGGAGGGCCAGAGCTTTATCAGCCGGCAGGAACCATGAGGCTCCCACTTTCTGTACATTTTGAATGAGCAAGAGGCAGGCAGATGAAGAAAAAGGTCTTGGGTTAGGGCATAAATATAAGCCAAGGCATTGAGGCATGAAGCAACATGACCTAGTCATGAAGTATTTTAGCATCAGTGGAGGTTGAGGGCCAGACAAGAGGTGTGGAAAGAAGAGGCAGGTGAGAAAGGCAGGGCCAGGTCTTCCCTTGTCTTGTCAAAGAATAGGGGCTCGGGTGAAGGATTAGAAACAAAGGAACTTACACAATCAGACTTGTATATTGGATTGATCTCTGTGGAAGGTGAACTAGAGCAGAGCATCCAGGTGGGAATGTGTTGTACAGTGTAGGGCTGAAGGGAGGTGTCCCTCAGCCAGTTCAGAACAGTAACAGGGTTGTTAGGGGCTGAATTGTGCCCCCCCTCCCAAATTTCTTAGGTTGAAGTCCTGATCCTCAGGATCTTAGAATGTGATTGCACATGGAAACGGGTCTTTAAGGAGGTAATTAAGTTAAAATGAGGTCATTAGGGTGGCCCCTAATCTTCATTGGGCTTCCCAGGTGCCTGCAATGCAGGAGACACAGGTTTGATCCCTGGGTCGGGAAGATCCCCTGGAGGAGGGCCTGGCATTCCAGTATTCTTGCCTGGAGAATCCCATGGCCAGAGGAGCCTGGCAGGCTACAGTCCATAGAGTTACAAAGAGTCTGACATGGCTGAAGTGACTTACTTAGCACACACACATTCACTAATCCAATATGCCTGATGTCCTTAAAAGAAGAGATTAGGACACAAACAGACAGAGGGAGGACCAAGTGGAGAAACAGAAAGAAGATAGTGGGCCACAAGCCAAAGAGAAGAAACTAACCCTGCTGACACATTGATCTCAGACATCTAGCCTCTAGAACTGTGAGAAATAGATTTCTGGTGTCTAAGTCAAGCAGTCTGTGGAACTTTGCTATGGAAACTCTAGGACAGTAATACAAAGGGATAATAGGAGGTGGACGATGGTCAGAAAACTCAGCAAGACTTGTTGATGACAAGTGGGGACAGAGAAGGAAGAGGCTAGAAGGCCTGCTAGATTTCTTATTTGATGAGACTTGTGGGGACAGTTCAGTTCAGTCGCTCAGTCGTGTCCGACTCTTTGCAACCCCATGGACTGCAGCACGCCAGGCTTCCCTGTCCATCACCAACTCCTGGAACCTACTCAAGCTCATGTCCATCACGTCGGTGATGCCATCCAACCATCTCACCCTCCTCTTTCGTCCCCTTTAGTGGGGGCAAGGGCACTCAAATGTAGCAGAGATCCTGAAGAAGGAGACATTCAGGCTGAGTTACATCTGAGAGCCCATGAGTGGAAAATGCACAGTTGAACATTGAATATTGAGTCAGAAACATTTCACAGAGTGGGAAACATGATTCTTGACCCATTTCTGAGACTGATATCCTGTGTGCTCTCAGAGCTTGTTTCCTCAACTTTTAAAGAAAAAAAAAATAAAGAAAAGATGGGATAGTAATGCTTTCCCTTCTACCTCGGAAAGTTGTTGAGTTCAAATGAAAGGAACATCAAAGGATGACTTAGAAACTTTACTGAGTTCACTTAGTAAAGTTTACTGAGTTTCCTAAGAGCAATTTGCCTCAAAATGACAAAGTGTTTTGTAGGCGTGAATTATTTATCAAATCCTGGATCTGGTGGTAAACTGTCCAAATCCTTCGTTTTGTTCTGTTTATCACCAAAGGCTATATCCACATGATGGCAATTTGTGTTTCTAAAAACTTAATTATACTGATATATAATGCTATCTAGTGATAAGGGCTGATGTAACAATTACATGCATTTCTGCAAGATTTTAACAATAGAAGTATTATAAATCAGAATTAAGTTGTTTCATTTGAAACGTTTAGTGAGTCAGAAAGAAATCAGAGAAGTAATGAGCTACGACTTCTTAGATGTTATTGCTTTGATTGTTAAAATCATGAGTTAATGGTTTTGGCATCAGTATCATGTGATATTATCACAAAAGCATAGATTGTAATAATCGTAATCAAAGCAAACAATGGTGTGAAATAATTTGTAAACTACTTGAGGCTAAGAACCTAAACACTAAAAATGAAGTGGTATGACTATTTTTCACCATTAGAGGGAAGCAATCCACTGCAATAAATAAATTTCACTCGGGCTTCCCGGGTGCCTCAGACGGTAAAGAATCGGAGACCTGGGTTTGATCCCTGGGTTGGGAAGATCCCCTGAAGGAGGAAATGGCAACCCACTCTAATATTTTTGCCTGGAGAATTCCATGGACAGGGGAGCATGGGGGGCTACAGACCATGGGATCACAAAGAGTTGGACGCTACTGAGTGACTAACATACTTGGGGTGTTACTGCTGATTGGGCAGGGAGCCTTAAATGATTCTTCTAACACAGATTCTAACATGCTAGATTACAATTTCAAATTCCAATCAAAGAAGGAAAGCCCTTTTTATGTTTTATATAACGTTGTTGGCTATAAAGATAATATGCATCATTCCTCCAGAGGCTGTTGCAGAACCCCAAAGAACAGAAACTGATAGAATTTCAGAGGTCTTCTATCTTACCAGGAATCTATAAAGTAATAGGTGTGAAAGTTTTCTTTTCTAGTCCTCTGGGAGAACAGACAGTCCTAAAAATAAAAATACTTGGTTAACTGATAACTCACTAAGTATGAAATAGTATATAAGTAGGGCAACCCTCATAAGTAACTCCATCAAATTTTTTAATCCATAAAAATTTCAGTCTTTTAAAAAATTATAATTGTACTAATACATGGCAAGAAAATTTGGAAAACATAAAACTATGGGAAAGAAGATTAACTATTACATTATTGATCTTTTTATTTATTTTCTTAAATGGTTACTTTCCTAAGTGACTATATTTAATTAAGACAGTAGCTTAAATCTTTTTTAGAGTAAGGAAAAGAGGATAATGGACAGGTAAGTTAGGTATATAGATGGACAAGAAACCATCTCAATAATTTCCAAAGCTGGCTGATAGTCAAAATTACCACGTTGAAATTTATTGATGGAGAAAGAGAAGAAGAAGATGGATTCCTGAGTGTGTGTGTGTATGTGTGTGTCTGTGTGTGTGCACACATGTGCACATTTGTTCTTAGTTTCCTAGCTGATAGTTTAGAATCAACTTATGGAGCCCACAGAAAACATAGTGTCTAAATGGTAAAGAACTTTAATTAATCCAAATTGCAGAAACCAAACTGGAATTAAACTGCTTTTCAAAAAAATCATTTTGCAATTGGAAAAATTGTGAATGGTATACAGTTGACACATTGACAACTTTAATAATACACTTAGGTCTGTGATATTTTATTAGAGAGAAAGTTTATTTGAAACTACTTAACTACTGGGAACAATTTGTCTCTGGAAGTATATAAAGATGAAGAGACTGTTGAACAAAGAAATGAGAGTTCTTATTCACTAAAGACCCTCACAATAAAAACAAACAAAAAAAAAATGCACCTCACAGCATTTCTCAGGCCTGTCACTTATATTACAAAGGAAGATTATTCTCCAAGAAGATAAAATTGAAACTTTAAAAGCATTTTTTTTTAAAGAGCAATGAATCAAAGAATTGGCTCTTTGAAAAGACTGACAAAACTGACAAACCTTTAGCCAGACTCACTGAGGAAAGAGAAGGGCCACTATGATATTGTCTGTCAATTATAATTGTTTTTAAAAATGGAAAATAAAGAAAAGCAACTACAGTGGGATTCAGACACCACTGAGCCATTGAAGATTTAAAAGATGTTTAAAGGTAGTCATGGTTGTTATCAACAGTTCAGGAGATGTATGGGGGCAGACAGGCCAGAATTCCAAATTTATTCTCCCAGAGAAAGAACTATCTGGTTGGAGAGATTCATAGTTGAGACCTGGATTAAGTATGAAAGGGAGAGGATCTTTATCTTTCACAAGCAGCCGACACAGCATTCATGTCAGGAACTTCTGAGAACACAGTCCAATACTGCGTTGCCAGTATGGAGTCTTCACCTGCCTCTACCAGTAGCACAGGTCAGATATATCCAGGGACCAGAGAGTCTAGAAAAGTCTTTCTGGAGGCCAAAAAGAAATCAGGGCTTCTTAAACAAGCAATGCTGTTATCAATGTTATCCGCAGACCAGCATCATCAGCATCACTAAGAACATGTTAGACATGCAGAATTTGGGGTCTCACCCAAGAACCATTGAATCACATACTACATTTTACGTTTACGTTCCCAGACCCAGTAATTCTACGTATTTGAAGTTAGGTCTTCTAGAGCACCTAACCCATAGTTAGACGAGTGAGTGGTGAATGAATGGAAAAAAGCATTACCAAGGTGAGGTGAAGTGAAGTGAGTCTTTCAGTCGTGTCCGACTCTTTGCAACCCCATGGACTATACAGTCCATGGAATTCTCCAGGACAGAATACTGGAGTGGGTAGCCTTTCCCTTCTCCAGGGGATCTTCCCAACCCAGGATAGAATCCAGGTCTCCCTCATTACAGGCAGATTCTTTACTAACTGAGGTATCAAGGAAGCCCATGACCAAGACAGACTTGTTAACTAATAAGCTTAGAAGGACCTTCAGCCTGGGGCTTCAGATGTAAGCACAGAGATATCTGAATCTATAGATTTATCAAACATTGCCAAAAGATAAGAGTACTCAGATCTTAAATAGTGCTTGAGATATAGAAACAGTTATATTTTTATTCTTTGTTTGAATTGATAATGATTAAATAAATCTTTTTTTTTTTTTTTTTTTAGTAACTCACTTCTCAGAAAAAAAGGTAAAATACTCACTCAGCTCCAAGAAAATCATGACTACAAGTGCAGGACTCACAGTGTTCTGGGCATTCCTCCACCCTCTTCACACATCCTTTCTTCCTTGAATTTAATCCTTACCTGGATTCAACCAGCCTCCATTTTCATAACTTGTATTTTGCTGTATCCTACTCAAGCTGTTGGGTGTTAATTTTCTAATTTTAGAACCAGATTCTATGGGACTCAGTGAAATACATTGTGATAGTTCTCAAATTTTAGACTCACTTAGAAAGCTTTTTTTAGAAACGTAAACTTTTGATATTCCCAGAGGCTCTGATTCTGAGGGTCTGGGATGGGACTTGGAAATCTATGTTTTTAACAAGTACCCCAGGTGAATTTTCCAAACATGAACCACAATCACACTTTGAGAATGGGGGGCCTGGTTGTAATGAATATTTCATATTCATACTGGGACAGACTGGGGCCTGGGACCCTTTGCTGCAGTGCTTGCACCTGGACAAATCTCTCCTCCAGCAACAAAATACAAAGAAACTATAAGGACTAAAATAATTGTGTGCCTAAACAGTTGGGGCAAATTATGGACAGAAAGATACAAATGACCAAAATACCCAACCACCACTTCTGAAGAGCCAGGAGCAAAATCAGGGTACTGTACATACTCCCTGCACACAACATCATCTAAGGGGTGGCAAACCACTTAAGCCATCCCTCTGGCCCAACTCCTGGACATACCCCTATCCTCACCCCATATAAAGAACAAGCTGGCCCCCACCATGGCCCCCAGGGAATGAGCATGTCCCTTGTTCCTTCTTTTTGCTCCCTCCTGGGGCAGCAGGGCCCCCCATAAAACCTTGACTGAATTTCTTTTCTGGCCTCTAGTCAATTTCTTTAAGTGAAAGTGTTACTCAGTCGTATGTGACTCTGTGTGACCCCATGGACTATAGCCCGCCAGGCTCTTCTGTCCATGGCATTCTGTTGATTGAGGAAGGCCAAGACCCTGGTCAGTATCAAGACCATCCTCCAAGGAGTGATGATGGGTTAATTAGAACAGTTCCAGAGATGTGCTGGCTTTATAAGGGCTTCTGATGCCAATGAAACCCAGATGAGCTAGGGCACAACTTTGAGAAAATTGCCTAGTGAATCAGAGCCAACAAAGATGTTTCTCTGGCAGGAGGTGTCTTGAAATTTACTCCCTACCACCCAGAGAGGAGAACAGTGACTCACAGTATCACCCATTTGGAAATGATAGAATTGAGGAAAGCATTTTATTTAAGACAGAGAAACATTGATACAAATGTAAACTCTTAACATGGTAAGGTTAGGCCTGAAATGTAAGAGATTTTATATTTTCCAGTAATTACATATGAATTCGCAAGCAAACTATCCGAATACTGGTAGAAGCAGTGAGTCGCACAATTATGCAGTTAATGCTGTGATTTTATTTAAGGATATTATAAAGCTGTCACAGTTATTAGGTGAAGTGAACATAACCAAGTTCATCGCAGGTGCTTGGTGGTTAAGCCAGAATGCCTCCCACTTACTATGGAAGGGCTGGGTGACATTTAATGGCATTACACCTCACTTGCGTGCACATGCACACATACACTGCTGCTGTGTAATAAGAAATGTGAAGTCTCAGCATGTCAGGTACATCAATGACACTCACTCTAATAATGAAAGCACATTAAATTCTAAATTCTCTGCACCTTTATTTGAAAACACAGAGGACATATGATAATCGTTAACTTCAGTTGGGCTCTTTTAATGTGCAAAACTTTTCTCAAAGTGTTTTATCTATATTGATTAATTTAACTCTCAAAACAACTGTAGATGGGTATACTCTTACTCCCATTTAGTGAGGAAATGGAAGGCAGAAAAGCATTGAATGACATGTCTGAAGTCACACCAGGAAGTAGCTACAGGCAGTCTGGTTCCAGAGTCGTTTTCATTTTGCACTGTCTACAACTGGTTTATAAAACAGTATTTATCTAGATACAAATCCTTTGCTGATTACATCTATCAGTTCAGTTCAGTTCAGTTCAGTTGCTCAGTCGTGTCCGACTCTTTGCGACCCCATGAATCGCAGCACGCCAGGCCTTCCTGTCCATCACCAACTCCCGGAGTTCACTGAGACTCACGTCCATTGAGTCAGTGATGCCATCCAGCCATCTCATCCTCTGTCATCCCCTTCTCCTCCTGCCCCCAATCCCTCCCAGCATCAGAGTCTTTTCCAATGAGTCAACTCTTCACATGAGGTGGCCAAAGTCCTGGAGTTTCAGCTTTAGCATCATTCCTTCCAAAGAAATCCCAGGGCTGATCTCCTTCAGAATGGACTGGTTGGATCTCCTTGCAGTCCAAGGGACTCTCAAGAGTCTTATCCAACACCACAGTTCAAAAGCATCAATTCTTCGGTGCTCAGCTTTCTTCACAGTCCAACTCTCACATCCACATATGACCACTGGAAAAACCATAGCCTTGACTAGACGGACCTTTGTTGGCAAAGTAATGTCTCTGCTTTTCAATTTGCTATCTAGGTTGGTCATAACTTTCCTTCCAAGGAGTAAGCGTCTTTTAATTTCATGGCTGCAGTCACCATCTGCAGTGATTTTGGAGCCCATAAAAATAAAGTCTGACACTGTTTCCACTGCTTCCCCATCTATTTCCCATGAAGTGATAGGACCAGATGCCATGATCTTCGTTTTCTGAATGTTGAGCTTTAAGCCAACTTTTTCACTCTCCTCTTTCATTTTCAGCAAGAGGCTTTTTAGTTCCTCTTCACTTTCTGCCATAAGGGTGGTATCATCTGCATATCTGAGGTTATTGGTATTTCTCCCAGCAATCTTATTTCCAGCTTGTGCTTCTTACAGCCCAGCATTTCTCATGATGTACTCTGCATATAAGTTAAATAAGCAGGGTGACAATATACAGCCTTGACGTGCATCCTTTTCCTGTTTGGAACCAGCCTTTTCCTATGCTATGGTTTCCCTTTTCATTCTCTCAATGTTCTTTTGTTGAACAGGATTTCTTAATTTTACTGTAATTGAATTCATCAACCATTTCCTTTATTGTTAGAGCTCTTTGTACTCTAAGAATAATCTTTGCCTACCATCAAATTCATGAAATAGTCTCCTATGTTATCTCCTACAAGTTCTATTGTTTTACCTTTCAAATTTACTTAGAAAAGATATTTGTGTTTGACATAAGGTATATGTTAAAACTTTTTCCCATACAGATATCCAGTTTATTAAAATCAAGACTTTGTTTATTAAAAAGACTATACTGTCTCTATTGTTTCACATTTTACTTTTATAATAAATCAAGTGCTCATCTAAGAATGTTAACTCATTTTAAAATATCAGATTGGCATAATTAGTGCATAAACTAAATTATACTGGAATACTGTTTATATATTAGAAGACTTTACTAAAACTCTGATCATGATATTCTGATCCCACAAATATTTAAATTTGGATGTATCCCTTTAGTGGAGAGGGTGAAACTCCATGTATTGTGTGGGATACATGCAATGTCCCATCGTAGCTATATTCTATTCCAGACTTTTCCAAATTGGTATGAAGAGAGTTGTTCTTTGGGGGTCAGGGTGGGCAAAATGAGAGGAGGGTTTAGAAATATATGTGGAAAGAAAATTAATCCTTTACCACATAAATTCATCTGTTCACGCCACAGAGTGTGACTGGTCTCTTTTCTACCCTAGGATTTTTCTAAACGTTCAATGTGCTAATAACGAGGATGTGACACATTAGTAAGCATTTCCAAAACTTGTGTGACCACAAAGCCCTTTGATGTCAAAGCACTTCACTCTCAGCCCAGCCTTGATTCACTGTTTAGCCAAGAGAAGAGAAATCATTAAGTTCCAGCCATCAAACCCATAAAGCCACCTGCATCCGACCTCACACCTTTTTCAGGTAGCTAGGTCACACCCTCCAGTGGAAGGAGCATCTCTTTACCTTGCTCCATTTTCACTTGCTTCCTCTGGACTCCGCTCTGTCCTCTGCATCCTTCCGCTTCCTGGTGGCTGGTTCCTCCCCGAGACAAGCTAAACAGACTTTACATTGCCCCACCCTTTAAAAAAAGACCATGAGAAATTTAAAACAGTACAGCTTCTCTGGAAAATAGCTTGACATTTCTTAAAAAACAAAATATACATGTATCATTGTTGTTGTTAATCACTAAGTCGTGTCTCTTTGTGACTCCATGGACTGCAGCACATCAGGCATCCTGTCCCTCACTATCTCCCAGAATTTGCTCAGACTCATGTCCACTGAGTCAATGATGCCATCCAACTATTTCATCCCCCTTCTCCTCCTGCCCTCAATCTTTCCCAGCATCAGGGTCTTTTCCAATGAGTTGGCTCATCCCTTCAGGTGGCCAAAGTATTGGAGCTTCAGCTTCAGCATTAGTCCTTCCAATGAATATTCAGGGTTGATTTCCTTTAGGATTGGCTGGTTTGATCTTGCAGTCCACAGGACTTCCAAGAGTCTTCTCCAGCACAACAATTCAAAAGCATCAATTCTTTGGCACTCAGCCTTCTTTATGGTCCAACTCTCGTTTTGACTATATGGACCTTTGTTAACAAAGTGATGTCTCTGCTTTTTAACATACTGTCTAGGTTTGTCATAGCTTTTCTTTCAAGGAGAAAGCATCTTTTAATTTCATGTATCATATACTGTGTCATATAACCCAGAAATCATACTCCTGAGGATTTATTCCAGAGAAATGAAACTTACGTTCACATAAAAACCCATACAGAAATGTTCATAGCAGTTTTATTTGGAACAGACAAAAACTGGAAACAATGAAAATATCCTTCAACAGGTGAATGGCTGAAAACTTCCATGGTACATCCATACCATGGAGTACTTACTATTCAGTAACAAAAAGGAATGAACTATTGGTAAGCAAACTGTGGATGAATCTCAATAGAATAGGATAAGCGAGAGAAAACAATCTTAGAAAGTCAAATATTAATGCTACATGATTTCATTTATATAATGTTCTAGAAATGAAAAAATTTCACAGATGGAGAACAAAGTCATGCTTGTTAAGAACTAGGGATGTGGGAAGGGTGGCACGAGGGAAATCTTTGTGGTTCTGAAATAGTTTTGTATCTTGAGGGCAGTAGTGGTTACACAAATTTGCACGTGATAAAAGTAGCATAGACTTATATGCACAATATACCAATGTCATCTCCCTTGTTTCGATATTGTACTATAGTTACCTAGCTGGAGAAGTAAAACCATTGCTGAAACTGGGTGAAGGGGTAAATGGAACCTCTCTGTACTTTCCTTCCAATCTTCCATGAATCAATATTTTTTCAGAAGAAAAAAATCAGTGTAAACAAATAAAAAGCATATGAGCTTCCCTAAACCCCATGTTCCCCTTCAAGTACAACAATATCTTTCTCCACTTCTTTACAGCCAAATTTATTGAAGATATTTTCTTTAACTTATATTCTCCATATCTACCTTTTTTTGCACCATTACGTGATTCACTAATGTATTCATCAAATATTTAAGTGCGTATTATGTTGTATGTACTGTTCTAAGTTCTTGGGACATGTGAATGAACAAAATCTCTTCCCTCATCTAGCTTATGTTTGAGGGAAGGTGGGGGAGACAGACACTAAATAAAGTGAGAAAACCGTATGTTCAATCGTGATAAATGTTAGGAAGAAAAACAAAGTTGGGAAGAGGGATAGTGCTTGAGTGGAAATAAATGTAATTTAAATAAGTGTTGAGTAAGGCCTCAAAAAAGGCAACATTTGAGCAAAGACCTGAAGGAAGCAAGGGAGTGAGTTTGGAAGAAGTCTGGGAGCATCATTTCTGGAAAAGCAAACAACTAATGCAAAGGCTATCCTGAACAGCAAGAGCGATCCTGGATTTATCAAGAAAGAGCAAGGAGGCAAGTCTGATAGAGTAGAGAAAGTTGAAGGAGATGAGGCCCAGGAGAAAACTGGCTGGAAGTGGAGAGACCAACCACTTGTCCAACACTGTAGTCTGTAAGGTCAGAGATTGTGAAGACCTTGGTGAGTTTTGAACAGTCTGTTATGATCTAACCTACACTTTCACAGGAACTGCTGAGGATGGAAGAATTTTGAAACTGCTTTGGCCAGGGTAAATATCACCTCCACTTTGCATGATCCACTGGGCTCTTCTCAGTCCTTACTCTTACTGAGTGACCTTTTAGCAGCATTTGACCTGCTGACCACTCTCATCATCTAATCAGTATGTTTATTTCCTTCCTCTCAGGCTACTCCTTCTCAGTCTCTTTTCCTTTAGCTGTCTCATAAGCACTGGATTTTTCTCAGGATCGTATATGTGGCCTGAGGAGTAATAAATTATTCAGTCTGTGATACAGTTACATTGAGAACCATCCTCTTAATTCTTAATTGACAGAGCAACCATAAGACCACATTACACAGAAATGAAGAGAATATAATCTGAAGTCTTAAATAATATCTCAATAGATCTTCACATATTATATTCATCCTCCTCCACATAAATGCATATTCTCCAACTGAGCAGAAAACTGGATTTTCCCCACTGCTGGGCATATATCCAGAGAAAAACATGATCCGAAAGGTTATGTGCACACTAATGTTCATTGCAGCACTGTTTACAACAGCCAAGACATGAAGCAACCTAAATCTCCATGGACAGAGGAACGGCTAAAGAAGATGTGGTGGCAAATATATACAATGGAATATTACTCAACCATTAAAAAGAATGAAATAATGCCATTTGTAGCAACATGGATAGACCTAGAGAGTGTTATATTGAGTGAAATAAGTCAGACAGAGGAGGAGAAATAATCCTATGACATCCCTTATATGTGGAATCTAAAAGGAAATGATACAAACGAACTCACTTGTAAAAACAGAAAAATACTCACAGACTTTGAGAACTACATTATGATTGCTGGGGGGAAGGGATAGTTTGGAAGTTTGAGATGGACATATACACACTGCTATATTTAAAATGGATAATCAACAAGGACCTATTGTACAGCACATGAAACTTTGCTCAATGTTATGTGCCAGCCTGGATGGGAAAAGGGTTTGGGGGAGAATGGATTCATGTATATGCATGGCTGAGTCCCTTCACTGTTTACCTGAAATGATCACAACATTGTTAATCGACTATATCCCAATACAAGATAAAAAGTTAAAAAAAGAAAACTGGATTTTCTTTTTAAAGGGGTTGAGTCAGAGATGCTCCAGATTTGGGGGTCACAGGTCCAACTGGGGGAAGGAGGCACCTAAATAAAAATAAATGCAGTCAAAATGTGTGAATTAAATTATATTTGTCAAGACATTCCTCCTTCTGACTTGCTTCCAAAAAACTAGCAGTCAGGCTATTGAAGGACAGACAATGCAATTGCATTGATTTCAACAGCATTAACAAGTATATAAGCTCTCAGCCCTAACTGCTTCTTTGGGTCTTCATTTTTCTTGTGAAGGCTTCCATCACATGTAAAAATTGAAGAATCCTTTTTGGGGAGAAAAGATCCAAGGGGAAAAGCTTATAGATTTTGACATTTGGGGATGTCACAATGAGATGACAGGGTGCTACCTAATCACCCTAAAGTGATGGCTGCAAATTGCCAAGGTCTTTTCATGAAGTTGCATTTAGACTTTCAGTTCAGTTCAGTTCAGTCGCTCAGTCGTGTCCGACTCTTTGCGACCCCATGAATCGCAGCACGCCAGGCCTCCCTGTCCATCACCAACTCCCGGAGTTCACCCAGACTCACGTCCATCGAGTCAGTGATGCCATCCAGTATTCTGTTTCAAATATTATTAGACAGCCAAAGATCACCATGCTCTTGAGGAAGTGCACCAACATTAAAGTCAAAGACCAAAACAAAGAAGAAATAGGAACTCAGAGGAAATAGAGACAATTCAGAGAGCAGAAGCAAACGATTGAACCCAGGTCTCCCATATTGCAGGCAGATTCTTTACCAGCTGAGCCACATGGAAGCTCAAGAATACTGGAGTGAGTAGCCTATCCCTTCTCCAGGGGATTTTCCTAACTCAGGAATTGAACCAGGGTCTACTGCATTGTAGACAGATTCTTTACCAACTGAGCTATCAGGGAAGCCCTCAGATAAAGTGTAGTTAATGTTTAAAGAAAATATTAGTAAATACTGCAAGAGTGAGAAACGATAGAGCTCTTGAATATTTAAAATCAAATATTAAAATATTTGAGAGAAGAAATTCATAGAACAAAAAGACAAGGAGATGGGAAATAAGATCAGTGTTAAAAAAAATCTATATTAAGCATAGATTCAGCCTCTCTGCTCATAAAAGATTCTTAATATGTAGTAGCTATTATCATCTTATTCAGAAAATAAGTTTGTCAGTGATCTTTCCCTGTGAGATTCCTTCCAACTGAAATGTGTCTTATAGGATTATTAAAACATAAATTTCACATATATGATTTTAGGGCACTTAACTTAGATTTGTACATGACAATGAATTTACTCAACACATATAATACACAATGCAATTGCATTGATTTCAACATAAACAAGTATATAAGCTCTCAGCCCTTCTTGGGGTCTTCATTTTTCTTGTGAAGTCTCCATCACATGTAAATAACGACAAAATAAAATTTGTATGATTTCCTCCTGTTAGTCATGTCAGCTTGTTTTAGGTCTAGCCGGAGACCCTAAGGGTTTCCCTTGTGGTGTAGTGGTAAAGAATCCGCCTGCCTTGCAGAGTATGTGGGTTTAATCCCTGGTCTAGGAAGATCCTCTAAACAAGGAAATGGCAACCCACTCCAATATTCTTGCCTGAAGAAACCCATGGAGACTGGCATGCCACAGTCCATCGGGTCCCAAAGAGTTGGACATGACTTAGTGACTGAACAGCAGAACATAGATCCTAAAAAAATAGAGGAAAAAATTTATCTTCTCTACAGTGTTAAAGAGCATAGACCAAGGGAACCTGATCTAAGTAGAGGCATCAAGAAAGACTGTCTTTTGGGACTTGGCTAATGGTCCAGTGGTTAGGACTCCATGCTTCCACTGCAGGGGGCATGGATTCCATTCCTGGTCAGGGAACTAAGATCTTAAATGCCTCATTGCAAAAAAAAAGGCTTCTCGAGAAATGCAAGTCTGAACTGGGATCTGAGGGATAGCAATTACTATGTGGGCAGATGTTATGTAAACAATGTCCAGGCTCCCTTTCTTTGTTGGTTTTAGAACTCAGATCTTATCCTAGGTAGCAGCCCTTCTTATAGATAGGCAGGGCCACTGGAATTAAGCAAAACTTGTTGAGTGGAGCTTCCCAAGCATTCTTTAAAAGGAATGACTCAGCTGGAAGTGGGTAGTTTGCCCTTTGTCTTTACCCTTCCTCTTAACTGGAAGGGAGAGGTGACAGCTGACATTTCAGCAGCAAATGACCCCGAGGATGAAAACTCTGCACTAAATGTTGCAAAACGCAATTTCACACATGCAGTTTTTCCAAGCTTCACCAGGTAAGAATGGGCCATGCACTTACAACACCTCCCTAGAGAGACAAAGATTCCACATGGGTCTGTGCTGAACTTATTACCATATGTGGAAATATTTTTCTGTCTCAGGCTCAGCATGTGCTCCTTTGTTTTGCTGAAGCATGTGTAACAATGGTCCTCAGGCATGTTTCCTGCTTTCAGTATTTCAGACTCCACTCTGGAAGGGGAGGTGCTGAATGACTGTTACTCATGAATGTTGAGATGGTCAATCCCTTCTTGCCTCTCCCTAAACACTTCCTACTTATTCTTCTGTCTAGGGTTCAATGGAAGCCCACTCCAGTACTCTTGCCTGGAAAATCCCATGGACGGAGGAGCCTGGTGGGCTGCAGTCCATGGGGTCGCTAAGAGTCGGACATGACTGAGCGACTTCACTTTCACTTTTCACTTTCATGCATTGGAGAAGGAAATGGCAACTCACTCCAGTGTTCTTGCCTGGAGAATCCCAGGGATGGCACAGCCTGGTGGGCTGCCGTCTATGGGGTCGCAGAGTCGGACACGACTGAAGCGACTTAGCAGCAGCAGGGTTCTTGCATCTCTTGACGTATGGTGTCTTCCACAGGCTCTGTCCTTTCCCTCTGCTTGTTTCCCTCTGTGACAGCTTCTTTAGGGAAACCTTCAGACTCCTGCTGTGGGAGTCTGCATTGTCATCTCAAGATCCCACTGGACTTTCTTCCATCTACTTTCTTCTCCAGTGTCCCATTGTTACTTGAGAGTCAGCATTTATAATTAAACTCCCCATCACTTTCACAGCCTCTTTCTTCCTAAGCAAGTGGGAAGTGTGAGGGCCCCAAACAGGCTAGTGGTGTATATTCTGCCACTTTCACAAGCTGTATCTAGCTGATTCTGTGATCCATTTCCAAATGGTGTTATCTGGCAAGTTCCATCAAAAATTCATGCCTCTGGCCAATTTACCTGCTGTTAAAAGATAATTTTCAAAAATAGTTAAAATCGTGACTTATACAGTTATAAAAAATGACTTATACAGATATAAAAAATGAATACATGTTAAAGATTTTAATTTATGGAGGAAACAATTGGTATAACTGGTTCAAGTGAAAATTCTGAGGACAGACACATTTACAGATCAGGAATATTGAAATGAATGTGCAAATAGAGACAAGATTGGTCTCCCAACCCCTCCCCCAACCCCCCCTGCCCCGCCGCCCCCACAACTTCTACTAGACAAGACATAATCTCCATATCTACAGACAAGGCGCATATTGCAATGCATAATTTACAGAGCTGTGAAAGAATTTTGCAGAATCTTAATCAGATAATCCACAGGAATCTTCTCAAATCTCACTAGACAGTACCTAGTTTTTCACCAAAGCACAATTTCCACACTGCTTGGTCTTTCTCCACTCTTGACTCTAATCTCTATCAACTGTACTAATTCATAACTTCGCCCTGCCCCAGCTTCTACAAAGAACATTGAGTCCATGTTGACTCCCACATCAATAATAAACTCTTCTAGCCTTTCAAGATCCTCTTTAATCCAGCATCACTCTCTTTTATAATCTTTTATTCTAGGCAAGCTTGACTTGGAGAAAGCAATGGCTCCCCCCTCCAGTACTTTTGCCTGGAAAATCCCATGGATGGATGAGCCTGGTAGGCTGCAGTCCATGGGGTTGCTAAGAGTCGGACATGACTGAGCGACTTCACTTTCACTCTTCACTTTCATGCATTGGAGAAGGAAATGGCAACCCACTCCAGTGTTCTTGCCTGGAGAATGCCAGGGAAGGGGGAGCCTGATGGGCTGCCGTCTATGGGGTCGCACAGAGTCGGACACGACTGACGCAACTTAGCAGCAGCAGCAGACAAGCTTGATCCCTACACTCTAAGCCAAGCCAATGACCTCCCACACACTCCTTCATATCCTAATGTCCTCCTCAATCATCTATATCCTTCTCATTCTACTGGCTCCTTTCAAGCACTTTCTGTTTTTGCATTTATTATTTGAAGGCTATAAATGGGACTTGTTCTGTTCTTTAATAAACAATGCTGCACGCAGTAGACCTTGATCACACATTCACTCAAACATTTTATGAACATCTTATATATGTGGCAACCACAGTCTGAATTCTAGATCTAGGCACTTGAAGTTCACAGATGAAAGCCATGGCTCCCAAGATGCCTAGGGGAAACAGACAAGGAGAATACAGGAGATCAATACTCTGAGACAGGCTGTTTTGGAAGCAAAGGGAGAGCACATAACCCAAGTGTGGAACGTCAGCGAAGGTTTCCTGGAAGTCATGGCACCAAACCAAAGTCTTGGTCAAGCAAAGAAAAGGACAGAAGGAAGTATATGTGCTTATAAACTGTATGGAAAAAGTGTCTATTTGTATCTCTTTACAGTCATGATATATCTTGCCTCTACTAGGTAATAGTCTTTCAGGCTAGGGACTCTTACATTCTGTTGTACCCCATGGTTTCTAAAAGAAAAACATAGTAAACACCTTGTGAACTTAGGGTTTAATGGATGACTAAATCTTGCGTCCCAAAGTGGCCAATAATACTGTTCAGTAACGACAAAAATTACTTGAGGCCTGTGACACTTGTTCTCCCTCATTCTATCAGGCATGTGAATATGCAAACAGTAAGGTAAGAACCAAGCAAAGAGGAAAGTAAGTGAGGCCATGCCAGGAAACAAATCCTCTCTGGTAGGAACAGCAAACAAAATGAAGAGGACAAAATTTGCTGAAAGGGGATAGACACAAATGTAACTTACGGCTCTGCAGCAACCTCTGAAGCTCACAGAGCCCTCCTCTCCACTCACACAGAAGGCTGCTACTGCTACTAAGTCACTTCAGTCGTGTCCGACTCTGTGTGACCCCATAGACATCAGCCCACCAGGCTCCCCAGCCCCTGGGATTCTCCAGGCAAGAACACTAGAGTGGGTTGCCATTTCCTTCTCCAATGCATGAAAGCGAAAAGTCAAAGTGAAGTCACTCAATCGTGTCCGACTCTTAGCGACCCCATGGACTGCAGCCCACCAGGCTCCTCCGTCCATGAGATTTTCCAGGCAAGAGTATTGGAGTGGGGTGCCATTGTCTTCAGGAGCAGGTTTTAGCAAAGTTCTGGCTGTAGAAACTGCAGCTTAAGTTCACTGGAACAAAATGTCTCTTTTAAATGAACATAGGTGAATTTTGCTGAGTTTACTGAGTTTGTGATGCAACTCTTTATCTAAAGGAAGTGAAAGTCAAAGAGCACCTACTATGCCCAACTTGTCCAACCTTTTCAAAAATAGACAGTCAAATCTCTGTTGTGTCCGGCCCTTGTACAGTGAAATAGACATTCTCGCCGTCCCGGCACTGAGGCCGGGACTTTAATCACTTCTAGTTCGTGGACCTCGCCCACCTTGTGCCAGTAAAAAGATCCAGCTAACATTGGGTTCAGACACTGGTGTTAACAGTAAGGATATTTTTTGTATCCCTCTTTGAGCTTCGTCGTGTTCTCCTAGTTCCATTCAACCATATTTTACTCATACGATTAAAAATGTAAGAGTTCTTTTAAAAATATATATATTAAAATACTGAGCGCTTTTCGCAAAGCTTCTTTTTTCAAAAAACAGTATTTGGGCTAACTGCCTACAATGTTGAACCCTTGGACCAGATAGAAGTTCAGAAAAAAAGTTCAAAAAAGCAAAATAATAAAAATTACTCAGTAGGAAGGTCCTCACTACGCAGTTTCAATTCCGTTCTAAAGCTACGAGTAACCTTTCTCCTCGGTGCCCCGCCTCCACCCCCGCCCCTTGGTATACAGCACAACCGCGACTCCGCCCCTCTCTTGCGCGCTCCCCCAAGAGCCCCACCTCTTCGCCTCAGTCCGAAAGGGCTGGCCCCCAAGCGCCCGCTACCGTCTCGCTTCTATCTCAGCACCACCCAGTCGACCCGGCCCGCCCCGCCCCTTGGGCGCACGCGTACTCGTCCGCTAGCGCGTTGGCCCTCACCCGACAGTCCCGCCCACTGACGCCCTCCCGCCGCGCCCCTGGCGTACGCACGCCACGCCCCTTGGCACCTGCCCCACCCCTAGGCGCGCGCAGGCCGTCCCCCAAAGCCCGGCTTCTAGGAGCGCGCCCGCCTTCCCGTCGCCACGTGCTCGGTGGAGGGCGGTACGGGGGGCCGAGCCGAAAAGATGTTCTTGCTGCCTCTTCCGGCTGCCGCGCGAGTCGCCGTCCGACATCTGAGCGTGAAGCGTTTGTGGGCACCCGGTCCAGCCGCTGCAGACATGACGAAGGTGAGAGGCAGCGGCTCGCCCCGGGGCCGCCGCGAAAGTCGTGCCCACGGGCGACGGGGACTTGGGGGCGGGGCGAGGCCGCGGTGTCCCGGGCTTCTGAGCCAAGTCGCAGACATCGACTAAAGAGAAAATACCTTGCTTTTGCCGAGCTCGGCTTTGGCAACCGGCTGCGCGAGGCTGCAGACCCCCCAGTATTCTACTAGGCTAGTGCGGGGGATGCGCTCTTTCTTCTTTTGCTTGAAAGTGCTAGGATCCGAACTCTGAGCACGAGAGATTGATAGCCATAGATAGATAGCTACCGTTACCTGAGCTCCAACTCTGTACCGTGCTTTTATTTTGCGATTTTGTTCAGTCCTCCCAGTAACCCGGGGAATGACGGCGCCAGGATTGTTCCCACCTTAGCTAGGAGGATGCCCAAGTATTGGTGAGGTGAAATGCCCTAGAGTCAGATAGTCACTGGCCTCGGGTTCCATACCAGGACCTCTCTCCTCTGCTGAAGGTGAAGACCAGGAAAACACAGGTCCTCCGGGAGTAAACTACGTGGAAGGGTTTCTAGAGAAAAATAACGTCTCTCTAGGGAAAAGGGCTTTGCAGGGAGATCCGTCTGTTCGTGAGATTAAAAGAAGTGTCCTGCAGAAGAAACCCCATTGTGAAGGTCACTAAAATTTGGTCGTAGGGGGATCTGGAAAGGGGAAACGGCTCCGTGGGAGGAGCACACGCGTGGGAGTCAGGCTTGAGAGCCAGCAGGACTGTCCCTGGCTAGAAGTATTCTGGATGGGGCTTGAGTTCAGGGTGGCTGAGGGACCAGAGGTCTGTCCCCTGTTCTTTTCAGTACTATGGAAATACATCCTGCTCAGGTAACGTGTGTGTTCTGTCTGATCAGTTCCCTACTTGGTTCCCTGGAACCCCAGGCAGTTGGCAGCCTTAGGAAAGTTAGAACCTGGGAAGGTTACCAACACAGAGGAAGCCTTTTTTTTTTTTTTAATAGAAAAGACAAGACATGATTTTGTCTAAGTACCAGTGTGATTTTGTAGAAAGCACAGAGGACAGTGAGGGAAGGCATCTGGATTCTTGCCGGGTTCTGTTGGCCCCAGGCTAGTATATCAGACCAGATTTCGGTTTCCTTATCTGTCAAGTGGGAAGACTACATGTTCTTTCCACCTTACAAAGGTGCCCTAAGTCAGAGCACATTTTTAAAGTCATAAATTGCTGTGCAGAGGTCAACAGTGATTCCTAGGTTTACTTCCTTGTTTCAGGTGTTTGGAGTCTGGGGCTCAAGGAGATGAAGGATAAGCCACTAAGTGCTGAGAGAGTGTTGTATGTCCCTGACCCTCCCAGTGAAGGTGCATCCTTTTCCTCTCTTCCAGCCTATGAGTTGGCCAGAGAACTTGTTAGTATCAGCAAGTGCAGCCCTTGGCTTTATCGAGATAGTATCCCAGAATATTGCACATTCTTGCATTTAAAGTTGTAAAGGAGGGAAAACTTACTTCTACTCACCTAGATTCTAGGGCTGAGACTAAGAATGAAATGGACCTAAAACAGATTATATTAACAAGAGAAAGGCATACAAGTTTTACTTCATATTTTTATGTGTCCAGTCTTCAAAAGGGAGAAGACCGGAAGAAGCCTATAGGCCCCAAAGCTTATATACCTTTATAAACAGAGAATGAGAAATTGTGGGAATGTGATTAGGCAAAGGAGCCTAGGGGCAGTCAGTTGAGAGACAGGTACTAGGAAATATGTGGGGAAAACTAAGGGAGGATGAGGGTTATTTTAATAGGTTTTTTGTACAGGTCCCTTTTGGTATTGACTCCCAAATCTTATCATCAGTCTCTGATGATAAGAATGTTCTCTTGCTGGTACAAGGAAAGAAACTTTCTCATGGGAAATTTTATGACCAGCTTTTGGATGGAAAGGGGGAGAGATCAGAGAGCTGTTTCTGCAGAAAGTGAAGGAAAAGCCCTCTGTGTTGTGAAAGCTCTTGAGAGGGACCATTAAGACCAGGACAGGTAGTAATTTGGCTGTTGTGTTAGCAGGAGTTTGAAACACATAGGCAGGATATGAGTGTAGTTGACTGCTCAGCACCTGCTGCTTTTTTGGCCTTGTTCTTTTGTCCTTGAGGGGGACATGGTTTGGTTGAAATGATTAGCTTTTTCTGGAATTTGGGATCCCTTGAGTCCCTGTCTGGGATCTACTCTACTTATATACACCTTTTTTCTCTTTTTCTCAGGGCCTTGTTTTAGGAATCTATAGCAAAGAAAAAGAAGAAGATGAGCCTCAGTTTACAAGTGCAGGAGAGAATTTTAATAAATCGGTGTCTGGAAAGCTGAGAGAAATTTTGAACATGTACGTATTCATCTTTGAATTTCAATTTTTTTAATGCCTGAAGGTGAAAGAGAATGTCTTTTGTGTTCTGGTGGAGGAAAATGCACAGAAATACACTGGCCAGGATGTTCTTGGTGAAAGTGAAAGTAAGTGTCTGTTGATTGTATGTTGGTACTTTGTGGTTCACAGTTCTGGGAAATCAGGCTACTTCAACCCAATCACCAGGGTATTGCGAGAGGCTGACCCAGAAGGATCTGGAAAGTACCAGATTTCCTCAGCCTACCCTCCTGGCTTCAGTTCATTTCTCCCCACCCCACCTCCCACCTGCTTCCTTCCAATGTCTCTACCCCTTTAACTCCTCTTCACTTGGGGGGAATAGCCTGTTCTGGGCTAGATCAGATAGCCTCAGAAGGCTGCATCATAAGCTTTGAATTTCAAGGGCTTCTCAAATCTTAAAGGACACGTGAATTGCCTGGGGGTGTAGTTAGAATGCACATTCCAGTTCAGTAAATCTGGTGGGGGCCTGAGATTCTAACTACTCTTGGATTAGTCAGGGAATGGGGAAGGTAGGAAAAGGTTTGCATTTCCACTCCTTCTCAGCTATGGGCCGCAATTTAACAGAAACAGTTGTCAACATAGGCCACTGCAACTGCATATTATTTGAATTAGAGATAACCTATTAGTATCTGATAGATGTAGCCTAATAATTAGAATAATTGTCTAACTATTGGATGACAGAATTTGCATCCCCTGTCAATTACCAATCCTTTACCCTTCCACAGCTCCCTGAAGTGCTTTGATTAATTCATTAATCCAGAAGCTAACCTGTTCGAGTACAGAACAGCCTGGCCTTCCTGACTGCATGGTACCAGTGCATCCAGTTCTCAGGCTATACTTGTGTATTGCCAGCTGCTTTGTTTGGAAATTGCCTGGTATCCCATCTGTAGATAAATCACAAAAATCCTCCAAGCTAAACACAGTGCAGTCAAGTCAGCCACTTACATCTTTTATTAGATTTAAGATTGAGGTCAGCCTCCATCCAGTGCTCAGTCTTCTCTGCATTACCCACCCATGGCACTGCTTTCTATCATTGTTTTAAAATAAGTGCATTAAATCTAATCTGGAAGTTTTTGAGCTAGAATTAGAAGTGCTGCATCTGAGAAATCTGAGAGATTTCTGAGAGAGTTCTGCTTTTGATAACATAAGTAGCAAATTTGCAGAAGCATCAGACCACTGTAATAATACAGTTGGTTTATGTCACTTTACAAGGGGACAGAGCAAACTATATTTTTTAACACAACTATTTCTTTTTGTTTCAGATCTGGACCACCCCTGAAGGCAGGCAAAACCCGAACCTTTTATGGTCTACATGAGGTATGAGATGAAGATAAGGTTTATTTGGCAAACCCTCAGTGAACACCTATATGTGCCTAGTACTTTGGCTGTACCATTATACGGAAAATTGTGTGTTGGATTATGAATGAGCTTTATCCCAGTATTAAGCCACAAGCATTGGTTAAATTGTCAAGAGGCAAACTGCTGTCGAAAAATACTGCATCTCATATTCCTCAGTCTATAGGCTTTCTTGGTTCAGTAGCCCTGTCTTACAGAAGCAGACATTTGCAGGATTGTCGTCACTCAGCCTTTCCAACACACAGTTATAAAACTTTACCAAGATGTCAGGGCTTAAAAAAATTAAAACAACCAAATTTCTTGGTGAGTTTTGTCCTGTGCGGAGGTTAAGGTGGTTGTGTGAAAGGTCATATACCATTTCATGCTAGAAATGGATGCGTTAAAGATCAAAGTGGCTGACTTTTTGTACTTTTTGGAACAGGACTTCCCTAGCGTGGTGGTAGTTGGCCTTGGCAAAAAGAATGCTGGAATTGATGAACAGGAGAACTGGCATGAAGGCAAAGAAAACATCAGAGCTGCTGTTGCAGGTTCTTTAACTTTTGAAGTTTACTGTTGTTAAAGATTCCTAAGGGTCACTCTGTAAGATTATCAATCTCAGCTCTTTTTGTCCTCTTACCATCATTATCCTTCCCACATTCATACAAATAACTCTCAACAAATACTCAGTTTTCCTTACCCAGTATGCTTGGCCTTACTTTAGATATAGAAGGTTAGGTTATGGAATTTCATTTTTATATTTCTTTAGCTTGTGTCTAGGGTTTCAGTACCATTTGTTCCCTCTTGCAGTATTGGCCTTAGAACTCTTTTTTAGCCAGAAAGTCCTGGTGGGTAGATTTGTTTTTTTCTTTTTTTGTAATGTATCCATGGTGTTGCCCCACTTTTAAATCACATGGAGTCATAACTATTTACACATCAGAGAAAATGGATGCAAAGTACAAAGTGCTTATTTATGACTAGTTACAGAGGTGTGTGCCTGTCCCAGTTTGCCACCTGGACAGTTTGAAGAGTTGGAGTAGGTGCCTTTGGGTCCTGTCAGGGCTGAGTGGCAGGATGAGGCTTTCATCGAGGAGACTGTGGTTAAAGAAGCTTAGAACACCGTCGCTGAGGCGGGGATCATTAGCTGGATTGTGCTGTGACCCCACATATATCGTATGTGCTTGTTAAATTTACTTTCAAAGTTGATGTTGGGTGATTATTTCCTAACTTTTATTTGGGGCATTTTGCTGACTCGATCTTAATAAACGCTGTGTTAATAATGGACTTTGCTCAGCTCCTTGGATGTAATTGCAGTGTCATCACTGCTCTCTCACTTTTAATAGGCAAGCTTCTAGGACTGGGACGCTTCCTCAGGGAGCCCCAGTGTTTCAGAAGTGGTACTTGAAATAGCCGTCACTTCCTTGTGAGTGAGACCAGTCATTTAATCCATCATTGTTTCCTCCCACTACCACGTGAGGTGAAGTGAAAGAGAAGTCGCTCCGTCGTGTCCTACTCTTTGCGACCCCATGGCCTGTAGCCTACCAGGCTCCTCTGTCCATGGGATTTTCCAGGCAATAGTCCTGGAGTGGATTGCCATTTCCTTCTCCAGGGGATCTTCCCAACCCAGGGATCGAACCCGGGTCTCCCGCATTGTAGACAGACGCTTTACCGTCTGAGCCATCAGGGTAGACCAATCATTTAATCCATCATTCTTTCCCCCCACTACCATGTGAGGTAGACCAATCATTTATCCATCATTCTGTCCTCCCACTACTATGTGAGGTGTGTGCATGTCCTCACTGTATGGAAAGGGAAGTGAAAGCTCAGAAAGATCAGCGTCAGGGCCGGGATTTGAACCTCAGTCTTGATGTTTTCTCAGGACCCCACCCTAAGTCTCTGCCATCTGTCCTCTGAGGGGTCCCTGACTGACTCTGGTTTTCTGGTTCCTCTGCCCTGTGAAGCGGGGTGCAGACAGATTCAGGACCTGGAGATCCCGTCGGTGGAGGTGGACCCCTGCGGAGATGCCCAGGCGGCTGCGGAAGGAGCGGTGCTCGGGCTCTATGAGTATGATGACCTGAAGCAGAAAAAGAAGGTGGTGGTGTCGGCCAAGCTCCATGGAAGGTGATGGCACGAAACGAGGACCAGGTCCATTCCCTGGGTGCTGATGGCACGGCCTCCTGGACATGAGCTGCCTGCCTTTCAGCGGCCGGCACTGCCTCGTGGCTTGTCTGTGGCTCTCTCATGGCCCTCGTCAGTTTAGGAGTATGATGACTCTGCCTCTTTTCTGCTCCTGGCTGCTCCTGTGTGTGTTTCCCTCCGACTCTCTAGATCCCTTCTCCGTGCTTGCTGGTTCCTAGGAAACTATTCCTGGTTGGCCCCCTGAGGAGGGATAGAACAAGATGACAGAAGGGTCCCAGAAGGTTTTAATGCAGATCACTTCCATCTACCTAGCACCTGCGGGCTCTGTGCTAAAGGCCAGAAATAAGCAGATGCCGGGATCCGGTCCCTGCCCTCCTAGTCTAGTGGGAGACTCAGCTTTGGGCACATTTTTTGAGCACCACTTATACTCCAGCCCTGTCCTGGGTTAAGGAGCAGACAGTGTGAGACCCTCAGGAGACGTGGCAGGGGACAACGGGGGTCTTGTTGGCACCTGTGATACAGTGAGTGAAAATGAAGGCCCTGCGACCCGTCAGCCTGGCTTTGAAGCCAGCTCTCACTTTCTGGTTGGGTGACCTCAATGAAGTGACAGAAATCATTTTCCTCTTTGGTTGAGTAGAGTTGTGAATCAGATCTCATGTGACTTTTATGATCAGAAGGCAAAACCCATGGTGAACTCTGTAAACAATGAGTGTTGTTTTGTCCGTCCCCACACCATGTGTGTTAATTCCTGTGGTGCACAAGAAGAGCCAGGGTCCTGGAAAGTTGGCCCACGTCCTTTGTTTTGTGAAGCCAACCCTGATTTCCGGCAGGTCGGAGTTCAGGGTCCCAAGCCAGACAGGGAGAAGGCAGAAGCTGGCAATTCTCCGGCAGGACTGACCAGGGGGAGCTCATTCTGCAGTCCTTCAGGCCTTTCTGTGAACACATCTGCTGTCAGATTGGGGAGCAGATTTAGGGCTTCAGAGGTCCATCAGGCCAACCCCCTTTTCATACAGAAGGTGATTCTAGGTCTTCTCTCACTTGGCTCAGTGGGGGTCGTGTTTTCTGGCTTTTATTTTTGTTTTTGGCCATGCCATGAAGCATGCCGGGCCTTAGTTCCCTGACCAGGGATCAAACCTGCGCCCCCTGCAGTGGAGACTCATGGTCTCAACCTCTGGACCCACCAGGAAAGTCTTTCCAGTTCTTTATAAACCATAACAGCTGCCTCCCTGGTTCAGATTACAAAGAATATATGTGGGCACCCTCTATCCATCACTTTTCGTTTGTCTTCAGTTAGAGCCCTCCTTGCAGGCTGTGGTCAGTGTTCTGAGAGGCTGTCTGACGGTGACCTTGTGTTTTCTTCTGCCAGTGAGGACCAGGAGGCCTGGCAGAGAGGCGTCCTCTTTGCTTCTGGGCAGAACCTGGCACGCCGCTTGATGGAGACGCCTGCCAACGAGATGACGCCAACCAAATTTGCCGAAATTGTTGAGGAGAATCTCAAAAGTGCTAGTATTAAAACAGACGTCTTCATCAGGTAATTCAGGATTATACCATAGACTCATATGATGCTAGAGCCAGATGGAGCTTCAGAGATCCTAAAATCCAGCTCTCTCACCATTCAGAGAATTAACTTGAGACCAGAGAGGTAAAGTGACCCTCTGGCAGCCACACACAAGAAGGGGTAAGGGTTCTTCAGTTTGAGATTTATTTCTGTCATATCTTGCCTGCTTTTGACAGTGTTGTGGCGTCACACTACATTTTGTATGTGTTTTGTAGCAGTTTTATTGAAATATAATTCATATAACATGCAATTCCCTCATGTAAAATATACAATTCCGTAATCTCGAGTATATTTACAGAGTTGTGCTGCCGTCACCACAGTCAATTTTAGAACATTTTCATTACCCTGAAAAAGAATCTTGTACCCACTCTTCATTTCCCTTTTCCCCAGCCATCAGTTCATAGACATTTTTGGATGGACTTCCCTGGTGGCCCAGATGGTAAAGAATCTGCCTGCAATGCAGGAGACCTGGGTTTGATCCCTGGGTTGGGAAGATCCCCTGGGGGAGGACCTGGCAACCCACTCCAGTATTTTTGCCTGGAGAATCCCCATGGACAGAGGAGCCTGGCGGGCTGCAGTCCATGGGGTTGCAAAAGAGTTGAGTGACTAAGCACAGCACATACTTTTTGGACTGCAAATAATGCTGCTGTGAGCATTTGTGTACAAGGTTTTGTGTGGACATATGTTTTCATATCTATTGGGCATGTACCTAGGAATTGAATTATTGGATCGAATTGTAACTATTACCTTTTTGAGGAGTGTACATATTGTGTTTAGTTTTGGTGAATTCTTTCTGTCTTTTCTCTTTTTTGACATAAGTGAATAACATAGCATACCCTCCTTGGCATGGAATGAGAATCTGCCTGGTAGATTCCCTTAGCTAGATCAGATATCAGAGCTGGTGTTCCCTGGCTGTCCTGAGGTTTGTTGTCAGCAGCCTTGCTGTTGAACCTAAAACGCTGCACCTCTAGGCTTTATGCCATCCTTGGGAACTCCCCCTAATCTTAAGCAAACCAAGTCTAAGTATTTGGGGATTTATAATGAAAGTAACTTGATAGATATTTGCTTCACCTAAAGAATCCTTTACTATCAAAGTTGCTAATCAAGGGTGTTTACATTTAAAAGGATTCTTCACTATTTAATTGTGATTAGAATTCACGTTTTTTTTCAGGGAAACTTCTGTGATCTAGATAAAGAAAATGTGCCGTCTATAGAAGATGCAGTATTGGAGCTTGATAAAATTTCTGGGATGGTTGCTGTGTATTCTGTGGCAATGTTTAGTCTCTAAAAAGGTGTCTTGGTGAAGACTGTTCCTTGTTTTATTTAAGGAGACACCAGAGCTACGTTTTGTCAGCAGATCGTGGCCGTGTGGCCACATGTCTTCAGTAACAGCACCTCCTGTACACCTGGAACTTGGCATACAAAGATGGGGGGTGGTTCTTGTCCTCAGACAACTGAGGGCTCTGCAGGAAGGAATAGGAAGGGAAATGGTATAGGGGGTGCTGCAAGAGCAGAGAGCTGGGGAGAATTGTGGAAGAATTGAAAAGGTTTGCCAACAAAAATGGTGCCTGAGCAGTTCAGGGAGGTGAACAGATGAGAGAGCAGGGCAGAAGCACCTATGCAGTGGCCTTGGGAAACCACAGGGCTTGAGGTGGAGCAAAGGAAACTCAGCCAGAAATGGGGCAGGTCAGGTGGGCAGAATGTAACCTATTAAATTGAGGCAGCTGCATCAAACTCACTCTAGCGTTAGGTGGGTGTAAATCAAAGAGGTACAGACTGTACTTCCAGAAGGGCAGGACTTTAATAAAACATCAAGTACTAGGTTTGTGATTAAAAATGCCCACATTATACAGCCTCGCTTCTTTTGAAGTGAGTTTCTTTTAATTGTCATACCTTCCATTTTTATATTCTTTTCCCTCTGAAGTTGGGCATTCCCTCCCAACCCCAAGAGGATTCCCTCCCTCTCTATGATGAAGTTCTAGTTTAATAGTTTCAACAATTTCATTCACCTGCTTAGCTCCTCTGGCTAGGCAGGTGCCAGAGGAACATTTCTTGAATGACGTTGTTTCTGGTCTGTCTGTAGGAGGGTAGAAGTCTTCCCTTGGCCTAATTACTGTGGCCAGAAATCAATACAAAGCTCTTTTGTGCCCCTAGCCTTTGACTATGCAGTGTTACCTGACATCATATTACATACCATACGTGAATTCTTCTATAATTCTACAAGTAATCTTTTGATGGAGATGTCATTAATCTTTTGAAGGAGGTGTCATTAATCTTATTTTGTAGATGAGGAAACAGATTCAGAATCAAGTGACTGACCCAGGAATATACAGAAAGCAGATCAGATCAGATCAGTCGCTCAGTCATGTCTGACTCTTTGCGACCCCATGAATCGCAGCATGCCAGGCCTCCCTGTCCATCACCAACTCCCGGAGTTCACTCAGACTCACATCCATCGAGTCAGTGATGCCATCCAGCCATCTCATCCTCTCTCGTCCCCTTCTCCTCCTGCCCCCAGTCCCTCCCAGCATCAGAGTCTTTTCCAATGAGTCAACTCTTCGCATAAGGTGGCCAAAGTACTGGAGTTTCAGCTTTAGCATCATTCCTTCCAAAGAAATCCCAGGGCTGATCGCCTTCAGAATGGACTGGTTGGATCTCCTTGCAGTCCAAGGGACTCTCAAGAGTCTTCTCCAATACCACAGTTCAAAAGCATCAATTCTTCGGTGCTCAGCTTTCTTCATAGTCCAACTCTCACATCCATACATGACCACAGGAAAAACCATAGCCTTGACTAGACGAACCTTTGTTGGAAGATAGGAGGTGATAATTGAAGCATTAACATGTATATATTTTCAGAACTTAACATGTATGTATTTTAAGAGCTTGTATGTTATACTGTTTTTTACACACAGATGACTTTATTCTAAGTTATTGAAATAGAGCAATGTGTATTTACATTTTTCTTTTCCTGCCTTGTAGACCCAAGTCTTGGATTGAGGAACAGGAAATGGGATCATTTCTAAGTGTGGCCAAAGGGTCCGAAGAGCCTCCAGTCTTCCTGGAAATTCACTACAAAGGCAGTCCCAATGCAAGTGAACCTCCCTTGGTGTTTGTTGGGAAGGGGATTACCTTTGACAGGTACTTATTTATTGTATCCATGCTTTGTATTTTGGTGAATGCTTTGTATGTAGTTGTATTATTTGGTGTGTGATTTGTTCAGAAGTATGGTGTTTGGTCAGATCTTATGTGTTACTTTAAATGTATTAGGTCACCACTTATAAAATGCACACTGTGTGTCAGAGGCTGTATTAGGGCATTTTACATATATTAGCCCTGATCTTACCCCAGGAGCTAGGCGTTGTGGACGTTCTGCAGGTGAGGCAATCATGACTCAGGTTAAATGATTGTTTGAAAGCTCCATAACTAATACTGCCATACATTTTGATTCTTTTACGGGGATGTTAAAATTTCCAGCTGGATAAGGTGAGGCAGCTGTGTGGATCATGCTGTCTTCCCTTTGCTTACTTCAGTTGACATTTTTTGCTGACCAGTCTAGCTTTCATTAATCTCCTTAAACCAGCAGTCCCCAACCTTTTTGGCACCAGGGACCGATTGCGTGGAAGACACAGACTGGGGGGCTGGGGGGTGGGGCATGGTTTTGGGATGACTCAAGAGCATTACATTTATTGAGTATTTTATTATTACATCAGCTCCACCTTAGCTTATGAAGCATTAGATCCCTGAGGGTGAGGATCCCTGCCTTAAACCATAAGTGTTCCTTAGAAATGGAAGCTCACTCTGGCTATTTCAACCAGGGAGAAACTGAGTTGGAAAAGATGGTCTGAGTCAGTATTTCCCATGGAAAGCATTTGCTACTGAGTACTGGTTTCTGGGATGCTAATTAAATGTGAAACTTGAAAAAGATTACTTGATTAAAAGTCTAGGTTAGATAAAACGAATAAGTTTTTTATTTTGTTTCAACTGTAGTACTTCTTGGGGGTATAGAACACAGCGTTTTCTAAATCTTTTTTGTTTTTAATTGAAATATAATTAACATCTAAATTTCCTTTTGAAGAGAACTTGTGTCTCAGGAAATCATGGTCCATAGAAACTGCTTTGGAAAATGCTGCTAAAGATCTATAAAATTTTGATGTCCCCTAGTACGTTTTTGTACCCATTCAAGAACTCCATCTGAAATGTGAATGAATCCTGCCCTTACAAGAGAGTTTCTAGGTACTGTGATGCCTGTGTCCTGGGCAGATCTGACCACCAGAGTGGTCTTCCTTATACTAGCAGACTGCAGTGCCTCCTGTGTTTTCCTTTCAGTGGTTCACTTCCTCTCATTTAAAGCATTGGTCTCCAAATGATCATTATTTGGCCCATCAGTAAAAGATTTGAGCTCATACCATTGAAAAATATGCATATTTATATATATCATGTGCATATACTGTTGTATTAAAGTGTGTTTTATAAAACACTACAGCAGAGAATTCTCTGGTGGTCCAGTGGTTAGAACTCAGTGCTTTCACTGCTGGGACCCAGGTTCAGCCCCTGGTCAGGGAACTAAGATCCCACAAGCCCCATGGCACAGCCAAAAATAAAATAAAAAGAAACATTACAGCACATAAAAATTAGATAATGAAAGTTGTTCTTAAATGTCTTGCTAATTGTGACAGTTTTATACTATCATTGGGGTAATGTCAATGCAAAACTTTTATGCTCAGGGTGAAGTTGTTCACTTAAATCTGTATTTCAACTTTTTGTTATGGGGATATTTAGCAAGGGTGCTCAACCTAGTCTTTTTGGTTTAGAGAAGCTTCCTAGAAGAAGTGACATTTTTAGCTTAAGATGTGAAGGATAAGGGAGTTAGTTCTGTGGGGAGTAGGTCAGGGAAAGAGCCAGGTGAAGGCTGCGGATGGGAAGAAAGAGGGGAAATTCCTAGTACTGAAAAAAATGCCAGGGCGGCCATGATAGCACATGACTGGGGCAGGGATCGAGGCACAGCTGGCGACGTTGGCAGAAACTGGGTTGTTCTGGATCTGGTTAGATTTTGGACTTTGAACAGTTGAAAGTAACTGAAGGGTGTCTAGCAGAGGGAAAGAATGACCTTAGAAATATATATATTTACAGTAAAGTTCACTTATTGAGTGTTCAGTTTTCACCCATTAGGTGTTCAGTATAGTGAGCTTAAGAAATGTGTGCACCCCTGCAACAACCACCTCTATCATGAAAATAAAACATTTCTCCAAGGCCCCAAAAACTCCCCTGGGAATTTTGGAGCGTGCTTTTTTGCACTCATCCCCTTTCTCACCCCCACCTCAGATGACCGGTCATCTTTCTGTTATTGTAGGTTACTTTTGCCTCTTCTAGAAATTCATTTACATGGACTCTTTTAATAAAAAGACCAGCCTCTTTCTCAGCATATTATCTTTGAGATTTAACCATGTTGTTGGTCATATTCCATTGTAGGGAAATACCAGCATTTGTTTATCCAATCGTTGTTGACGGAAATTTGGGTTGTCCCAGTTTTGAGTTATTAATTATAAAAGCCAGCATCATCTGTAAGGCTTTGTGTGGATATGTTTGTCTTCCTCTTAGTTAAACACCTAGGAGAGGAGGGCTGAGTTGTATAATAACTACATGTTTAACTTTACAAGAAACTACCAAACTTTTCCAAGGTGATTATGCCATTTTGCATTCCTACCATCGGTGTACAAGGTTCTAGTTGTTCCCTGTCCTCTCCAGCACTTCATGGCGTCCGTCTTTCTAGTTCTAGTCACTCAGGGAGCGTGTAGTAGTATTTCTTTGAGGTTTACTTTGCATTTCTCTAACTAATGATGTTTAACATTTTAAAAATGTGCTGATTAGCCGTTGGTACATCTTCTTTAGTCAAGTATCTCTTCGAGTCTTTTGCCTTCGGCAAAACACTTACAGGAGTGTTTGTCTTACTGAGTTGTATGTTTTTTAAAATATATATTCCAGATATATATCCTTTAAAGTGGTGTCTTTTGAAGAGCAGTTTTTATTTGCAGTGAGGTGTAGTTAGCAATTTTTAATTTTATAGTTTATACTTTTTTCTGCCGTGTTTAAGAAATTATTATCTATGCCAAGTACTTGTGTCCTTCAGTAAGTCTTAAGGTTTTAGGCTTTAAGGCTGTGACCTATTTTGAATTTTTATATATACTTCTAAAAAGCATTTCAGGTTCTTCTGCTTATCTTTTTTTTTTTCCATCTATTTGTAAACATTTCTTAGTTGTATGGGTAATAAAGTGAAGGGGTAAGGCTGCTGTAGGACACTTGGATATATAGGAGCTAGGCAAGCATCTGAATCATTGATGGTGGGAGCCTCAACTAGGATGGATGTAGGAGAAAAAAAATGGATGGATTGGAGGGGAATCTAAAAAGTAAGCAAAGATAACTGGTGGTTATTCAGAACGATAGTCCTGTAGGTAAGAGTGGAACCCCCTGAGTGGAAGCAGCCTAAAAATAGATAGAAGGACCAGTATGCTCCCCTTGCCCTCATGGGGTTATCTGGACTTCTTGGACCAGGAATGTACTTTTCTTATTCTGAGCCAATGGATAATCTTTAATTCTAGGTGTATAAATGACAACCATCTAACTATCAAGTGCTTTGGAGGTGAGTGAGAATTAGGGCCTGATTTCTAAGGTGAGCAGATGTCAGAGCAAGGAGTTGACTCTCTGTCAGCAGGGCAAGTCAGCAGCAGAATCCAATTAGAGCTCAAAGTCAGAGCCCCTGCCTCCTTGCCCAGCCTGTGAAGCAGGTCACCCTGGGTTCTTATAAACCAGGAGCAGAGAAGTCCCTTGTTGGTTCCAGAAGTCTGCTGGGGCAGTGGCCTGGGTTTCTTGTGGATTGAAGCCTTTCTCTGCCCCTGTGTTTAGGCACTGTCTCAAGGCTTTGGGCTAGCGTCTTCCTGTGCCTGTGGGTTGTATTTTGCTATCTGCAAGATCTGGTGTACCTTGGGACTGTCAGAACCAGTTTCTCCTGTGTCTTCCTAGGAGTTGAAAGGGGATCCTACCAGTCTTCTGTGAACTTGTCTGTTTTCCCTAACAGCTTGTGACCTTCAGGTTCAATAAGTTGATCAATTCATATAATTTGCTGTAAAGACAAGTCTACATGAGTGTCCAGAGCTCAGACAGGATTTAAGCAGCATTGACTGTATGATGTAGTAATGTTTCCAGTGGCAGTGCTAACATTTCATTCAGATAGAAATAAAATGAACCAAGATGCCCCCCCAACCCCCCGTATTTCTGGAATTACTTTGTGTCTTTTATGAAAACCATAATATTATCTTTTTAAATGGTGAAATCATTCAGATTCTCAATTTGGAAATTTCTTGGTGCTTGTATGAGGTAGTTCACCCCACACTTTTTGAGAGTGCGTCTAGCCCCCTCGTTTGCTCTTAACATGGTACCTTGTCCTTTTCCCCCAGTGGTGGCATCTCCATCAAGGCTGCTGCAAACATGGACCTCATGAGGGCCGACATGGGAGGAGCTGCCACTATCTGTTCAGCCATCGTGTCTGCCGCCAAGCTCGACCTGCCCATCAACATTGTAGGTGCGTGGGCGGCTGTCTTGGAGAGCTTCTAGAATCCAGTCAAGTGGTAGAATGGAGACAACAAACATGGTTCCCTTTAATCTGAAAAGGTCAAGAGATGGTTTTTAAATGGTTTTCATCAGGCAGAAGCTCTTTGTTTAGCTAAGTGTTGTCTTAACTGGCAGAGTTAAATGTATTCTGCATTATGGGCAGTAACTAGAATTGATTGTTTTACTTCTGCAAAATGTGGTTAGCAGTCAGGGGCACATAATGTCAAGTTTGCAGTTTACTCCAACTGAAAAGGCCCGATAAGTAGGGTAGTGATTATCTCATAGGGTTGCAGCCGGTTAAACGCCTTGACATGCAGAAAAAGTGCTTTGGACGGAAAAAATCCTCCGTTTGCAGCAGCGATTTTTGTAGTTCAGAATGCCAGACACAATGCTGGAGGTTTGTCATGTGTCAGAGGGGGACCTAGAGATCGGGACTAAGATTGAATTGGCTTGCCCAGTGTCACCTCCGTTGCACGAGAAAGTTGGACTGTGGTCCAGGTCTGTCTTACAGGTGAGTCACAGACATCATGATATGTCACCCCTGCATACTTCTGCTTATTTCCTAAGAACAGAGACATTCTGTGTAATGATAATACCATTATCATTCCCAGGGATTGGTGCAGTAACCAAATTCAAACTGCCCAGTTGTCCAGAAAATGTTAGTTTTATGTGTGTGTTGTGTACACAAGCATTTATTTCTATTTGGTTTTGAAATCTTGGAGCCACTCAACGATTACCCCTTGCATGTAGTCATCATGTCCCTTCAATTTTCTTTACTCCAGAACCTAGTCCCACCCCACCCCCTTTTTTGCCCCTTTCTTGGAAGTTTTTAAAGGTTCAAGTTTATCTTGTGATATTCTACGATTTGGATTTGTTTGGGTTATTTCTTCGTGATAGAATTAGACTTCTTTGGAAAGAGTGATGTGTACTTCTTGTCACTGGTGCATGTAATGCCACCTGAGTCATTGGTGATGCTAAACTCAAATATTTAGTCAAGGTGATGTCTGTGACTGGCATCTCTTGAGGGTCCACTGTGACCTTGGTCCTATGGGTGGCATATTTGGACATAGCACACTCCATGTTCCTTCATGTATTCTTTTTTTTTTTTTTTTAAAAAAAAAACAGGTTTGGCTCCTCTTTGTGAAAATATGCCCAGTGGGAAGGCCAACAAGCCTGGGGATGTTGTTAGAGCCAGGAACGGGAAGACCATACAGGTTTGTAGGTGGAGGACACAGCCTCCGAGTTCTGCTGTTCCTTGCCTTGAATGGGTGCAGAGTGCGGGCCCCATTTAGGGAAGGGCAGTACCTTTATTATGAGTAGCTTTTCGTGTAGTCAAAGGTATTTCTTTATGGGAATTTTAAGATTGTTTTCCCTACCTTACTGTTCCCCCTACTTTCTGTATGCTATATACACAGCTTATGAGTTTGCAGCCAGCCCTGCAGAGCAGGGCAAAGTGGAAAAAGTACAGGCTGTTTTCTGGATACACCTTTGATGTGGTAACTTTTTCCGTTTAGCAAAGTGTTTGAGAAGAAAACAAGTCCTGCATCGTGAGCACTGCATCTGGGGATGTGGCAGCAGATCCTCTGCTGGGCACATGCTTGCATGCACTACTACGCATAATGACTAAGCGTATTTAAAAGAAGAAATATATTATATCTAATACAGCTGAAGTTGCTGCAGTTGCAAGAGTTCTCTTGTCTGGAGATCCAGGCTGCTGCTTTAGTGTATCTTTCTTCAACTCTTTCACCTTTTTGTTTTTGAAAATCTTGACATTTTCCCCCTCCTGTTATAAACTTAATGATAATGTGAACTAGACACTTCTCTTTATTTCAGCCTCCAAAGTCATCAGCATTCAGTCATCAGCTCTGATACAGGGATTATTAAATTATATTTGCTCTTCAGAGTAAATATATTCCTATTTTAATGGTAGTATATTTTTTATAATTGATGACAAACATCACAGCAGCGTTTTTATACTTCTAAACTGAACACTGCTCTGAGTGTCTAGATTTTGTATTCATTGTTTGTATCATCTTATCCTTTTAGTCTCTTGACTTTCCTCTTTGCAGGTGGATAACACCGATGCTGAGGGGAGACTTATCCTGGCCGATGCACTCTGCTACGCTCACACTTTTAACCCAAAGGTCATCATTAATGCCGCCACCCTGACAGGTCAGACAGTGTGCTTTTCCTGCTTTTGTTTGAAGAAAGTCTCATTTGTTGCCTTCGAGTGCACACATTGTACTTAGGGCATTCATTATTTTGCTGAAATCTGGCGAGCTCCATTTGTATTCAAAGATCTTTCACCAAAAGAATTATTCTGCAGTTGTAAACTGCTTTGAATCTTAGGTTTAGTGGTTTCGAAACATCCCAGGCTATACTTTAAAAAAAAGAAATAACAAGTGGCTCAGATCAGCCCATCCACAGTGATAGCTAAAAATGATACAAAGCAATGTTTTCTGTTATGGTTGCCATTTGATACAGCTCAGAAAAGATTAGTGATAAGTTCCCAAATCAGTAGTTGCTTTTATTAATCATGATGGGCTACCCAAGTAGCTCAGTGGTAGAGAATCGCCTGCCAAAGCAGGAGACTCAGGTTCTGTCCCTGGGTCAGGAAGATCCCCTGGAGAAGGAAATGGTAACCCACTCCAGTATTCTTGCCTGGGAAGTGCCACGGACCAAGGAACCCGGCAGGCCACAGTCCATGAGGTGCAAAGGATGTATCTGACGTGCCCGAGTGTTTTCTGAACTTTTGTATTTGAATTTATACAGAAATAAAAACACTGGGGTGAGGGGGTGGGAGTGGCAGGGTCATGTATCAGAGACGGGGCCATGTAATGTGTTTGTTGTGTGAAGCACGTTGACTTTAAGGCCAACACGGGGGTGGCTCCCAGATGTGCTACTTCCTAGTCCACCAACCTTGGGCTGGTTCCCTGACACCCTCAAACATCAGTACATGGGGACACGTCTGTTTACCTCTCAGAGTTTTGAAGATTGGAAGGAGTTTCTGAAAAGCCTCTTTTAATACAGTGCTGGCATGCGACAGGCTAGACCACCAGCTCTATGGGGTAGTGATAAATGTCTAAAGGGATGATAGTGGTCATTACCTTATTGCAAAAGCTCAATGTTCATAATCTTTCATCCAGCAGTTTACTTTAGGGATTCATTGTGTCTCTAGCTCTTTTAAGATTAAAATTCAGATCATTTTCATCTTTTGATTTTAATTCTTCTGGTCATGTGAGCCTTTAACAGAAAATCAGTTCATATTTCTTTTTTATGTGATTCTAACAATTGTCCATAGATTCATCTGCTAAAGACTCCTCTTTTTTTAAGCTGGTGTTATAGTATTTTTATGGTGTTCTGTCTCTGTTCAGCTTAGTAAACACTTTAAGCTGAACAATGGAGGTTCTAGGGCTGGTGTTTGAGGTGCAATGCTGAGGTGGGTGGTAGTACTCCCTTTGTGTAAATGAGGGTCACAGTGCCTCCCCGCGCCCCCCCCATCCTTTTTTTCCCCAAGCTTGGGGGTATGAGAGGGTGTGAAAGTTGGATCTAGATTACCAAGGGCAGCCTCATAGGTGAGCCTTCAGGTCACCCCGGCCATTGTCCTCACTGAAGGCTCTTGATGATTCGCTGTAGTTCCCCAAGTACTGATTGAGTACCTTTTGAGTTCCAGGAGCTGGGATTTAAAGGAGAGGGTGAGAACGTTTCCAACCAGAGTTCCTAGCAGGAAAAAGAACATAAGCTTTTAGAAGGAGAAGACCTCATTTTAAAATTAGTGCTGCCTCTTAAGAGCATGTGACTTTGATAGTGTCTAAGTGGTCTCATCTGTAAAAGTGGTATAATAGCACCTCATTGGCAGGGGCTGGGGGCGGGGGTTGCCTGTGTACATTAAATGAGATGATACAGGTGGTTGTGCCTGGCTTGGCACACACTGGACTGATGTTATTGACCTTTAAAGAGCGGGCCTGTAGCAGACTGTAGGAGCAGTGGCTGCTCAGTGGGTGCCATTCAGGCATGGTACCTCTCGTTTTCTTAATGCCTGTGCTTAGGATGGAATGAGAGTGGTCACTTCAGCACCTTCCTTGGAGCTTTGATGTTTCTTCCATACTCTGAGAAATTCTGGTAACACGGATGAGTTAGCATTTAACCTCAAAAGTGCCTTGTAAAAGAAAATGGGAAGTGTGCCCCCAATAATGGCACTTCTGAAACTGATGGTGGTACTAGTTCTGTGATTGTGTAGAAAATAATTGTTTTCTGAGATATGTAATGAAATCATCTCTAGCACCATGGTCCCTGTTGGATCACATTAAATATTTATGTCTCCCATTTTCTCTTCCTTTAAGAGAGGAGATCAGATCACATTCTTGTTCGTGGCCAGTGCTTATCTTCTCTCTGAGAAATTCAAACACTGATGCAAGGTTCTTGTGGAGTTGATAGGAATGTTTTAAGGACAAGTGAATAAATACAGAAAAGGTCACTAACTTGAAAAGTAAAGTATTCATGAGTGTGTATGTGTAATTGAACATGTATCCCACCCAGTCATATAGACAGACCACAGGCAGTGAGTAACCAGCACCCACCATAGTATCTGGGATGTAGTAGGTGTCATGAATAGTTATTGACTCAGTTGGCCCCTATTTAATTCCTGTGAATGGCTGGGAATATGGAGGTGGGACATACAGAGGTGAGGCCCGCATCCCTTGGACAGTGGCAGTCAGCAGATCATCACACTGATCAGCATAGAGGAGCCAAGTTAAAAGGAGTTGATGAGAGCCTGTGTATCTGGAATTTGACTGGTACAGGAAGTCAGGCACTGTGAGAAGTGCTGCTTGAGCTGGAGTCTGAAGGAGGAGGCATCACCGGGTGGAGGAAGGAAGGAAGAGCATCCCACAGAAGGCACCCCTCCAGGTTGGGGTGTGGGGGCGGTAATGAACAGGACAGAGAGGAACAGAGTGTGGTGCGGTCAAGACACTTGGGACCCACGTCCTGGTCGGCACCAGTCCCCTGCTGGCCTTGGCATGTTGCAGGATTTAGTCTGCAGCTAAGTGCAGCAGGAAGCTATGAGTGGGAACTATGAGATAGTTTGCTCTGCAGAAGGGTCCTTGGCCAACAGTGTCCCAACCACAAGGGAGAGGGACCAAGGAGAGGTTGGCAGGCCAGGTGGGCTGGTGAACGGTGTGTGGTTATTGACTGTAGATGTGTAAGCGTGTGTGTTAAGAATGAGTGTGTTTGACTTCAGTATTATCTGTTGCATCTAGGAGTGCAGGTGAAACAAGTTTGCCCATGACTTGATAATCATTGATGATGGTTAATGGGTCCTTGTATGTCCATTATATTCTTCTCTTTGCTTTGTGTATATTTGAAGTTTTTGACAGTACATTTTTTTTTAAAACTATTACCATAGTCCAGTGGTAGATGATGGTGGTAGCCATGGTGAAGGGAAATGGATAGGTTTGAGAGATAATTGGGAGGTAGAGTAACAAAAGCCCAAGGAACAAATGACCCAAACAGAGTTGCCCAAATATCATGCAGAATCACGGGCTTTTACATATGGGTCACTGTTATGTTTGCAGTAGCATAATGTCTAAAAATACAATGTACATATCAATTCAGAATATTTTATTGCTGAAAAATGCTAATTAACCATCTTTTAAACCTTCTGTGAGTCACAGTGGTAACGTCAAAGAACACTGATCACAGATTACAGTAATAAATGAAAAAGTTCCAAATATTGCAGGAATTACCAAAATGTGACAGAGACACAAAGTGAACAAATGGTTTAGGAAAATGGCTCTGATAGGCTTACTTGACATAGGATTGCCACAAACCTTTGAAGATGCAGCATCTTCAAATTACAGTAAAACGGAGTGTAATAAAATGAGGTAGGCCAGTACCTCTATGTAGTGGACTTGTAAAATCATTAAGAATACTTCTAATGAATTTGTTTATAAAAGAAGAATAAACATTTAAAACATAAGAGTAAGAACATGCACTTGGACATGTACAGTGTGGTCTTAGTTATGGGTTTTTGCTTTTAGTTTAGAAGAAATTTGGAAAGAAATATTAAAAATATGTAATGGTTATCCCTGGGATGAGATAATTGGTGATATTTGATGTTTGCTTTTTTGCATTTTCCTTAATAATTGAAGGTGAATTCTAACTTGAGAAACTAAAAAGCTAGTAAATATATACGGTAAGGATTTGCCAACATCATCTTTTTTGAAAATGAGGGAGACATTAAAATAGTGTTAAAGGCTAAAGTTTTGGCCTGCACAGCAGTAGAGAAACCCATCTTGCCAGGAGAGACCGGATGCTGACCTGAAGGGCTGTGTCTTGCAGGTGCCATGGACATAGCTTTGGGATCTGGTGCCACTGGGGTCTTTACCAACTCTTCTTGGCTGTGGAACAAACTATTTGAGGTAAGAATAACAAAGAAACACCTAAATTATGGAGGTGATTTTATTCCTCTAGCCTTAGAATGCTTTATTTCTTCAACCCTGAGTTACAGGGATTTTTATGTTGTAGAATTATCTTTGAAATGATTCCATAAACTTGATTCAATGTGCTTTTCTATAAATATTTAAAAATGATAAATATGATGCCACATTCCTTCTCAGAATGAAGTGAACATGACTTAAAAATACCCCTGATGTAGAAAAGGGTATGAGGATAGCTTTGTAAAAGAAGGAGTGGCCTTTTAACGAACACATGTCATGAGTCAAATAGGAGAGTATGTAAATAGGGCTTGCTCGGGTTCCTTACTGGACAGTGAGGACGACAGTTTCTACTGCTGTGCTCTGTACCTCCACCCAGCCCTTTCACAGCAGTTTCCCATCACTACCCCCACACTCTTCACTGCCATCAGCTTTCCCCAGTGACACCACTCTGTTAGCCTCCCTTAGCTTGTCCAGAGGCAGCGTGTACCTCTGGCCTCTTGGTGACACCCTGCTCTTGGCTTCCACAGTAGTCTTCTCTTCTGGTTTCCTTTCTTGATGACTTCTGTTTCAGCCTCCTTGGCCAGATTTTTCCTTTGCCTGGCCCTTTGGTTGACTTCAGTCCTGGACCTCATGTTCTTACTCTGCACAGTGTTCATCAGGAATCCCGTCTATTCCCATGGCTTCAGCTGGCACCTCTCTGGCTGCTGTCTATCCTAAGCCCCAGGCCCTGAGCATCCACTTGGCTATGAAACAACTCCATCTGGCACCTCATTCTTTCAACAAGTAATTAATGGGAGCTTACTGTGTACCAGCAGGGACAAATACAAAAGGTTCCTGAATACATTCTTGATGTGGTTTAAGGTCCTAAACTTTTCTTTTAAACTGCTTCCCTTTCACTTCTGTCATCTTGCCATTTGTGAAGCCCCTCTCTATCTTCTCCAGCCTCTGGGAGAAACTCAGCCCTGTTGTCTCCTTCCAGGTAGTATGTGGGGCCTCTCCCCTCCTCTGTACCAGGCACACACTGTCCTTCTGATATCATAAACATTGAAATAACAGTCAGCAGTTTATACAGCCTACACCCTCTCTTCCTGGAGGTAGTCACTTTCAACCCTTGGTGGATTCTTCTGTTAGTTACTCTTCTGGAGTCTCAAAAACAGCTTACATTGCTGCTTCCTGACTTTTCACTTGTGGCTCTTTCTGTTGACCACAGTTTATCACAACAACCTTTACCCATTTCTCCTACTAGCCTTTAGGCCCTTTGATGACTCAGATATTAAGTATCTTTAGATCCCCAACCCCTTTTGGTGTTTAGCAGTTCAGTAGATGATGGATGGATGAATGAATGAGTATGTAAATGACATGAATTAATGAGGTCACTTTATCTTAGTATCTGGCCTTTAGTAGTATAGTTCTAGGCACACCAAGGCCACAAACATCATGAAGACTAGTTCACCCTAATTAAACCAGCAAAGCCTGTCTGCACTACAGGATACCAGCTTATTCATTTAAACTGAGACCCATAATATTAGTTTGATAATTTCAGCAAATGCCCTACAATTTTGTAGGACTGTTCTATAGCATTCCTGGCTTCTTCTATAATTCCTAAGCTTTTTAATTAATTAAAATAATTCTGGAATCTGTTGTATTTGTCATGTTTTAGAGTAACAGGTCAGAACCTGCTTCATTTATTCTGCCAACTGTCATACCTATTTGTTCTCTAGGCCAGCATTGAAACGGGAGACCGTGTCTGGAGGATGCCTCTCTTTGAACATTACACAAGACAGGTTATAGATTGCCAACTTGCTGATGTTAATAACATTGGAAAATATAGGTATGTAAAATAAACTATAAAAGTACATTTTTACAATCATTGTTTGCCAAAATGAGCATTTTCAGTTTTAATCTTTCACAAAGGTTTAGGTATCCAGTTTCTTTTCAATATAGTGCTCATAAGCACTAATTTCTGTCTTTTATTTTCAAGGTGGTTCCCAACTGGTTCTCAGTTTTTGCATTTTCAAATCTAAAGGTCATTTTAAGCAAATGGTAAGGGAAGGAGATGGACAATATGGTCATTACCACAGGAAAAAGAATTTATCCTTTATGCTTAAAGCTGTGTCTAAAGATAGGTATCGATTTCTGGGTTAACTTCTTTAAAGGTCTCATTGGCTTGACTTTGCTCTCTAATCATAGAAGTCATTTAGCAAGAATGGAGGATCTTAATAGAACATTCAGTGTACGTTTAATGGGGTTAGATGTTGATTTTTGTCTTTCTCTTCAGATCTGCAGGAGCGTGTACAGCTGCAGCATTCCTGAAAGAATTTGTGACTCATCCTAAGTGGGCACATTTAGACATAGCAGGTGTGATGACCAACAAAGATGAGGTTCCTTATCTTCGCAAAGGCATGGCTGGGAGGCCCACGAGGACCCTGATTGAATTCCTGTTTCGGTTCAGTCAAGACAGTGCTTAGTTCAGATGCTCTAAAATGCCTTCATTCTGTCTTAAATGGGCAGTGGAATTTCAGAATACTTTTGAATGAATAGATAAAAATCTTTTAAGGGAAACAAAAGATGGTATTTAAAAACAGAATGAAATGAAATTTGTATGCCTTTTCATTTTATGCAGAGATTTATAAAGGTAAAGCTAGTATCTTACTTGGCAAAGATTTTTAAGATAGTCTATAAAATGATGATTTTTAAAAGCTATCTAATCACTTTTCAGAGTATATGTTTTTAATTGAGAAGCAATAGTGTATTTGAGATTTGTGATGCTGAGAATATGAACAAACTAAAAGTTGCTGTGTGATTGTCAGAAACAATAAATCCAACTTTTGGTGCTCTCTGGTGTGGCTCTCATATTCACTTTTATTACTATAAAACCCAGTGATGCTATTAGTATAATTTGTCTCTTCTGGCTGTGTTACATAAACTAAGTAATTAAATTGGGATATGATGAAAAATGTATTTTCTCAATGTTAATAACTTTGGGGCACTTAGTGATGAATTTGTGAGGCAGGTACCATTACCCCCACATTACAGAGGAGGAAAATGAGACACAAGAGAGGGTTAGTAACGTGCCAGTGACATCACCAAGCTAATAAGTGGGACAGCAGAAATTTAAGCCTAGACAGTCTGCCTCCAGAGCTGGCATTCTTAATTGTTTCACTGTAATGCTTGCTTTCACTTCCGGGACTTGAATGGATGTGGAATTTATTTGAAATAAGAGGGCTATAAAAGGGACTGTCAATGGGTAGACTACTTCCACCACCTGGAACTTCAACCAATCAAAATTCCATTTGTGCAGATTTAGAATAAAGCTCTCTTTAACTGGAGTCATTTTGAGAATCTTGAAAGTCCCTTGGACTGCAAGGAGATCCAACCAGTCCATTCTAAAGGAGATCAGTTCTGGGTGTTCATTGGAAGGACTGATGCTGAAGCTGAAACTCTAGTACTTTGGCCACCTCATGCGAAGAGTTGACTCATTGGAAAAGACTCTAATGATGGGAGGGATTGGGGACAGGAGGAGAAAGGGATGACAGAGGATGAGATGGCTGGATGGCATCACCGACTCGAATGACATGAGTTTGAGTGAACTCTGGGAGATGGTGATGGACAGGGAGGCCTGGCGTGCTGCGATTCATAGGGTCGAAAAGAGTCGGACATGACTGAGCAACTGAACTGAACTGAGTATTTTAAAAACTTGATATGTAAATGGATGGTGGTTGTTATTCAGTCAGAATTTGCTCAAATTCATGTCTCTTGAGTCAATGATGCCATCCAACCATCTCATCCTGTTACCCCTCTTCTGCCCTCAATCTTCTCCAACATCAGGGTCTTTTCTAATGAGTTGGCTCATCACATCAGGTGGCCAAGTATTGGAGCTTCAGCATCAGATCTGCCAGTGAATATTCAGGGTTAATTTCCTTTAGGATTGACTGGTTTGATCTTGCTGTCCAAGGGAGCAATCACAGTTCAAACTCATCAATTCTTGAGTGCTCTGCCTTCTTTATATTATGTAAATGGTATAATGTGTCTAAACTGGCTTACAGAAAGGGCTATGCATAGCCATGTTAATAAATAACATGAATTTAAATTTGATTAAAATTAGGGATAGTGTGTAAACAGGTTTCTCCGGGCATGCATGTCCAGAAGCTACTTCAGCAGGAAAGATGGAAATGATGAAGGGAAACTACTGACTTGTGAAAGGAAAAACATTTAGATTTCTTCTATGTGATTCAGAAGACCAAGTTGGGATTTGATAGAAGCCTGTCAAAGGCTTTTTATAAATAAAAGAATATAAATTAAAAAATAGAATTTGTTAATACAACTTTTTATAAATTAAAAAAAAAAAGAACTCTTGTGTTTACTAGTGTGTGGGATACAAACAGAATGACCATATTCCTGGATTCCTGTGCTTACCTAATCTGGCTGAGATGAAATTTAGTTCTCATTGCTACCAGGTATTCAGAAAACCTTGGCAGAGCCATAAAACTTCCAGAGACAGGTGGTGTAATCTGCATCTGAATCACTAAGGACAAGGCATGGCTTGCAGAGAGGCGTGGCTTCAGACAGCAGCAAATCCAAGAGAGTAGTGGTTTAGAACACAGTAGTGTTAAAAGATCGCGGAAGTTAAGAAATCTAGACTTCAAGTAGTCCTATGGCCATTGGAAACCCAAGAGTAAAATGCAAAATGTTTCCATTCTATTTTTGGTTTTATAAAATGGTTACATTTTAAATTGGAACATTTGTTATATAATAGGCTTATTTTTACACCAATATATATTTTTAAAGTCTCCGTTTTAATGCTTACCTTTTTAATAGGTAAATATTGCCCAATATACCTCATGTAAACAAAAACATTTGGAGTCCTCAAAACTGTTTTAGGATTGTGCCTTGCCATACCAAGCTGCTTTAGTTGTGTCCGACTCGTCGTCACCCCATGGACTGTAGCCCGCCAGGCGTGTCTATCCATGGGGATTCTCCAGGCAAGAATACTGGAGTGGGTTGCCATGCTCCAGGGAGTCATCCCCTTACTGAGCTTTAGTTTCCTTCTTGACAATTATCTCTACATGATACCACTCTATATATGTACATGCTTATCCGTCTCTCTCCCACAAAGCAACGGTAAAGTCTCCGAAAGCAGAAAGTTGGGGTGATTACTGTAACCCCCAGATCATTAAATAGAACCTGGTTCACAGATGACTCAACAAATGAACTGGATAACCATAAAGTTAAATATAGTGAAAAAGTATTTAGCTTCTGGAAAGATGAATAAGCAAATTTTTTTTTTTTTTTTTAAACTAGCATAGTGACTTTATTTAACGTAACCATAAATATCTAAAGCAAATAGCGCCCAGCACATAGACAGGGGGCCTCAACAATGTTAAGTCGTTTTGTTACCTGTATCTCCCCAGAAGGAATTCAGGGGACATTTTTCCAGTTTATTCCTGCTACATCCCCAGTGACTGGATTAGTAAGTGGCACACAGTGAAACTCTCAATAAATGTCTGCGGGATGAATGCGCACCTCCCTTCTACCAATGGGTAAAACTGAGCCCAGAGAAAGCGCCAGGGCCAAAGCAATTTCAGGAGTTGAGAGCGAAGGCGGGACTGGTACAGGAATACCTGACTCCGCAGGAGGACGCGCTCCGCTGTACTTATTGAGTCTCCTCTCCACACAACTATGTTAAATCCTAGCCTTCGATTCTCAAGGTTAAAGTAAAAGCCAGGTTGCCTGTGAGGCTGGAAACAAAGAACCAAACGAACTGTTTCCCGGGCATCCAACAGACGCCAACACGCCCCGGACACTGTCACATGACCAGTTATGTCACGTGACCAGCGGACCGCGGCTCCAGGCACCCGCCATTTTAAAAATGGCGGCTTCACTGGGCGGCATGTTCTCTGGACAGCCACCCGGACCTCCACAACCTCCGCCGGGGCTCTTGGGCCAGGCTTCGCTTCTTCAGGCCACGCCAGGCGTTCCGAGAACTTCTAACAGTACCTTGGTGGACGAGTTGGAGTCATCTTTCGAGGTAAGATGAGACGTGGGCGTTTGTGTTCCCAGCCTCCCCGCCCCCGAAAGGCATGCTGCGCGTGCGCAGGTTATCTGTTTCAGCGATATCTCCACCCGCTTACAAATAGGAAACCGGGTTCAGAGAACTTAGGTCACTTGTTTTAGTCCGGCCACATCGCGTCGTGGCCGGAATTCTCCTCTAGTAGGCTGCCTGGAGAATCCCATGGACAGAGGAACCTGGCAGGCTACGAGTCCATAGGGTCGCACAGAGTCGGACAATACTGAAGAGACTTAGCACGCAAGCTCAGGCTGGCGAATATGCGTCACCTTGACATTTCTGGAGGCACGCAGACTGGAAGTTTGCCTATACCCAATCGGGCGACCCTTCTTGGTTCTCAATAGGTTCTTCCTGTCTCACACCATCCTTGGTCCCGTCCTTGAGTATCCTTTCCTACGTTCCTGCGTGTTACGTGCTCATCCTGTCTAGACTGCAGTGTCCATCATTATGTCCTGTGTCCTTTCCACTGGGCTCCACCCTTAAAGGGTCCTGACATAGTGGGTCTCTTGGAGCTGATATGGAGTTATTTAAAAGTTACAGTAGGGGAGGTTGGTACTAAGGACTGAGGGAGGAGGAGGAAAGCTGGGGGGTAAAGAGATAGAGGCAGAGGTGACCCAGACTTTGAGCTTTGCTGAAACTCATTTTCACTCTGGTTGCATATGACAAGTTTTAAGTCAGAATAGTAATAGATGGTGTGTCATCCAAATATTGCCCCAAATGGTAATTATATAAATATGTAATGTTTCCTCCCTCCCACATCCATATACAAGTACAACTTGGATATAGTTGGGATCATCAGTGCCTCACCAGTCTGGGAGATTTTTCTCTTTCTTTTTTTAAATTGAAGTATAATCGACATATACTAGTTTCAGATGTACAACACAATTTGATATTTGTATGTATTACAGTGATCACCACAGTAAGTCTAGTTAATATCTGTCACCATACATAGTTACAAAAAATTTTTTTAATTACTCTGTACATCCCATACCCATGACTTGTTTATCTATTTTTAAAGATTTATTTGTTCGTTTATGACTTCACAGGGTCTCCTCAGGTCTTGATTGCTTCGCACAGCCTTTTCCAGTTGTGGGGAGCAGGGGCTGCTCTCTAGTTGGGGTGTGCAAACTTCTCATTGCCGTGGTTTCTCTTACTGTGGAGCACCTGTTCTAGGCCTGCGTGCTTGAGTAGTTGGGGTGCATGGGCTCAGTAGTTGCAGCGCACGGGCTTAGGTGTCTCATGGCACGTGGGACCTTCCCAGACCAGAGCTCAGACCCATGTCCCCCAGATTGGCAGGTGAATTCTTTACCACTGAGCCAGGAGGGAAATCCCCATGACTTAAATTTATAACTGGAAGTTCCTGCCTTTTAGCTTTCACCCATTTCACTTATCTCATCACCTGTCTCTGGCAACCACCAATCTGTTCTGTATATCTACGAGCTTGGTTTTAGTGGTGGTGGTGGTGGTGGTGTTTTTACGGTCCATATATAAGTGAGATCATAGAGTATTTGTTTTTCTCTGGCTGACTTACACCCTCCAGGTCCAGCCATGTCACAAATGGCAAGATTGTGTCCTTTTTTATGACTGAATATTTCAGTGTGTATGCCATAACTTCTTTACTCATTTCATCCATTGATGGACACTTGGGTCATTTCTATATATCTCAGCTATTGTGAATAAATACTGCAATAAACATGGGGTACAGATACCTTTTTAAGTTAGTGTTTTTATTTTCATCAGCTAAATATTCGTATGTGTATTATGTTTTATTTATCTATTTATTTATTTATATTTTTTTAAGGGGAAAGAGGAAACTAAAATTCCTGAGATGAGTTTTCCTCCCATCCTCTCTGGTGGCTCTGCTGACTCTGAAGGAGCAGCCCCAGCTTTCTTTGCCAGCTTGTGACTGGCTGGCTTCCTGGATGAGATGTTTTCCAGTAGCCACAGGTTTCACAAAGCAGGTGCATGCCTGCTACATCCCAAATCCAGTAGGGGTCACCTTTCAAAGTAATACACAGAATGGGCAGTCGTTTTTCCAATTTCTTGATTGTTAGAGGATTTTCCCTGGAGAAATCCTTTGATTTTTCTGAAGGGTAACTGCAGGCAGGAGAAAGGCTCTCACATTTGGTTGATGGCCTAAATTTGAACCTAGACTTGCCTGCCTCACACCTACACCTAGTGTAATATGCTTACTAGCAAACTAGGTCCGTGCTTCCCTGAGATTTGAGATTTCTCTTCTTCACCCCCCCATCCCCACCCCAGCTGCCATCTGGTTCTCTTTTTGGCCTTTCTGTACTGTGATGGCCCTTCTTTGTCCATTTCTTGAGAGTTACCCTTTCACAGAACTCCTGTGCGCCTAGATCTATGTATCTTTACTAGGACTTGTTTGTTCATATAATACCCTTTCTCAGTCTGTCCAATCAGTCAGTGACATGTATTTATTGAGCATCCACATTGTGCCAAACAGTAAGACAGGCAAAATACCCAGCTGCTAGTAAGGCACAGCTAATAATGAACTGAGAGAATGGCACAATATCAGTTAACCAAGTTAAAAACAATAAAGCAGGGCTTGAGGTTGGAGCACGAGCAGGAGGGACACCATTTTGAAAGAGTAGACAGGGATAGCCTCTGAGGAGGTGACAATTGACGTGATTCCTGGATGTGTGATGATACGTGTCATGTAAGCATCAGAGGGAGGGGCTACAGATGGGACTGGAGTAGGGATCCAGGCCCTTGTGTGGAATGAGATAGCCGGGAAAGGAGCAGCAGTGGGAGAGAGACCAGATAGGGGTGCCTGCAAATACCGGCTTCCTCTGTGGGCCTAATGGGCTCAGTTTACCAAGTTTCTTCATTGATACAATGTCTTGTCATTTGGTATGCAAACCCAGAAGCTGTCAACTAATTGAAGGACATCAGGAGAAGTTATTTCTTACTCTAAAGTAAGATTCTTGATGTGTGAATGACATTTTTTTCTTTTGTGATATTTTGATCACACAGGCTTGCTTTGCTTCTCTGGTGAGTCAAGATTATGTCAATGGTACAGATCAGGAAGAAATTCGAACTGGTAAGAATTCCCTCATTGCTGATTTTACATTTGGTATGTTTCAATCCTGCTGTATCCTGAGAGAACTTTTCCAGGAATAAGATTTGTGTAGTCAATCTATATACCGCTGATTTTTGTTCATGTCACTCATAATGAACCACTTAAAATGAATGAGCTTTTCATGTTGATACCAAGACAGAGAAGGCCAATAGTGTGTACTGCTTTTAAAGAACTGAGTTTTGTGTTCCCCCTCCTCGTCCCAAGTTCTGTCCCCAGAGAGGTACTTTTGATGTCTTTGTACTGTGTTTTAAATGTTTAATTTCAACTGGAAATCGTGATGTTAACACATTACTGACCAGAGGGTTTTCACAGAAATGAATGTGTGTGGCTGGTGTTTTGTTACGTAAGCAGAGACTGAAACATCTCTGGTCAATACGTTTGGGTAACGAAAGACATTTATATGTCCCTGGTCAATGGGTTGTTAATTGCTGGATCTCTGCATTGTCTTTCTTTGGAAGAACTTTGTACTGTTGGTAGGTCTCTCATTCACTTGATAAATGCACGGATTATCTGCTATTTAATGTTGGTTAATACATAGGAGGTCGGTGGTCAATATTATTGCTGTGAGCAGGATTAGAACCCCTGATCCCATCTGATATTCTGACTGTTCATTTATGAGAGAGATATGTGTGTCTAGTGTTTTTCTTAATTTAATATTTTGGTCTTTTTTTTTTTTTTAAGGTGTTGACCAGTGTATCCAGAAATTCCTGGATATTGCAAGACAGACAGAATGTTTTTTCCTACAAAAAAGATTGCAGTTATCTGTCCAGAAACCAGAGCAAGTTATCAAAGAGGTATAAGCTCAGCTTTCTTCCCAAGTTTAAGGAAGAACAAATGTTGTCAAAATTCCATATACACTTAAGCTGAGGTGCTCCATTTGCCAACTAGTTACAGTGGGGCTTCATAGCTTGAGTGTAAAATGTTGGTTGTCAGTGTTCATGACAACCTGGACCTTAGGGGTGGGGGTGGAAAGCAGGGCTTCAAACAGAACAGCCTTTACTTGTTTCATACATTAGTTTCTGTGGAACATTTTTCTTTAAAAAAAAAAATTCTACCGCTTGAAAACGTTGAGAAGCCGTTAACGTAGATGAGAAGCTCCTGTTGGATAGAAACTAGTCTGTGTGCCCCTGGCGCCTTACACACAGGAAGGGCTCTAGGCAGTTTTGTTCAAGGGATCAAAAAGTCAGTGTTCGTTCCGGGCTCCTTGAAACTCAAGACTTCATTTATCTCAGTTGTTTGAAACCAGAGTCTTGGAAATATATTGAGGTTGTCATTAATGGCATTTTGTGGGTTGAGCCAGGGTCTGCTCCCTGCAGTGTGGAAGAGAAGAATCTTCTTGCCCCAAACACAGCAGTTCCTTCAATGGAAAAAACTAAATTAGAATCATTATTTTCTAATAATTTTTAAAGTAACTTCTCCCACAAGCTGAGCAGTCAGTCAAAATGTTTTTGTTCTTTGATACCAGCTATTAAGAAGGTGAATGGTAAGAAATGATATTCCTATAATTCACCATATGAAATCATTTCCTGATTTGAATACCTGAGTGATAGGTATGTTCAAGGCCAGGTCTTAATACAGAATTTTAATACTGTTATTCGTTAAAAAAAACTCTTAAAAATTAGGGTTTACTACTTCATAATCTGAAATGATAGAATGGTAGCTGTGAATTCTTTTAAAACAGTTAATATGTGTTTCAGATCTTCAAGTGTTTAGATTCTTCTCACAGTAGGCTTTGGATATAGAAATGTTGGGTGCCCAGAGGCCAGGATAAAAAAGAGACTGATTTTTTTTTGGCTGCCCTTTGGTACTTTGGAATTTTGTGACTTGTTGTATTACTTATTAAAAGAACATGAATTAGAAGTAACTCAGTGTTAAGCAGGCATCTTTCGTGGAAAGAGTTGCTTTGGGTTATTCAAATTATGCAGCTAAGCAGAGTAATCGGCCTAGTATGGCTTAGTTGATTCTGTTTTGAATTTACTTCTTAGCGCTCTTAACTAATCAGGAATTACGTTCATTTTTCATGAGTTTGCTCTGACTTTATTGCTTTGATTGCTTTCATTTGTAGGATGTCTCAGAACTGAGGAATGAATTGCAGCGAAAGGATGCTCTGGTCCAGAAGCACTTGACAAAACTAAGACATTGGCAGCAGGTGCTGGAGGACATCAACATGCAGCACAAAAAGCCAGCCGACATCCCCCAGGGCTCCCTGGCCTACCTTGAGCAGGCGTCTGCAAATATCCCTGCACCGATGAAGCAAACCTGAGGAAAGGCACCCGAACACTAGCTGGTGCCGGAGTCAGCCCAGACACTGTTTCGCTAAACATCTCTTCTTGTAGACTTGACATTTTGGGAGAACTCTTTGCCAGAGAATGAGATGATTTTTGTTTTGTGCTCTCACCTAAAATTTTCCCCCTATTTTTGTAAGTGTTATTTCTTGAGTACTTTATAGAATGCTTATTGCTGTGGTAAACCAAGTATATTGTCTTTAGCAAAGTTTAAGACTGTTAGTGTGATGCTATTTACAGATTTCTTTTATGTTGTTTTTTTTTAATGCTTGCTTTTATATTGTTTTTATTTTTGTATGACTCAATCTCTCTGTATTTCCAGTTTTAGATTAGTTTGTATGATATGATCTGAGCTGCATATCAGATGATGAGGATTTTGGTTGTAGGCTTTCGTGATAATTTACTGTTCAATGGCAGTATATAAAAATATGCAACTTTTCTGTTTTTCAAGCCTTTGAACTACCTCAAGAAGAGGAGTCTAATGCACAGTGTAAAACTTCCAGTGAGAATGCTTTATAAATAGATCAGAAGAGGAAGAGGATTATAATATCGTAGCTTAGTGTCGTGACTGTTACTGTACTGCAGTACCCTAATGCTTTAGAAATCCAGTAGTATCCTTAAATTAATGTTGACTTTTATTTGGGGTAAGTTTATCTTTTGTGTAGTGTTTGTTTACGTTTGGGGTGCAGTGGTGGGAGCAGTGATAATGCTAGTGATGTTCACTTCTGCAATAATGAATCAGTTTAACACAGTGGACCCTGCTCTCAGCAGAGGCATTGGTGACTATGAACTTGTGTGATCATCTCTTGAGTTTTAAGTTTTGTGTGTTCTGCTCTTTTGGAGCAGATTTTTTATTAACAAAGGTTCTTGCTAATGGTGTTGATTCCAAGGGACTGGGACCTTGAAGTGGGAGGTGGGCTGCAGGGTGCATAGGAGACTTGGTGTTGGGAAGATATCTGACCCTCTGTTGGCCACAAAGGCCATCTCAGTTTCTCTGTTGAACTGTTGAGAAATACGAACCAGCATTGTGCCCTGTCTCCTTAGATAAGGCTTTCCTTTCTCTGTTGTTTACAGTCTCTCATTAGATTACACCCCATCACCCACAACCCGTGCAGCACTGTCTTCTGAACAGGCAGTACCTCTGTGACTCAGTGTCTTGGCTGACTTTGTTTTCTCTGGTCTTGAAGGCCCCGCCCCACCCACCTTGACATCCACTCAAGTTTCCGTCTGGCCTGGATGCCACCTGGTCTCCACAGCCTCTGAAGGCCCTCCATCACATCCCCAGGACACAGGACCTCTTGTTTCTTCTGCCAGCGTTGCTTGGTTCTCCCTCTGGGGTTAGTGATCTGTCTCTTTGTTCTCATGAAAAGTAGGCATTATTCCCCTCTGAATACAGAGGGACCATGTGTTATTTTTTGTATGTAGTACTTGTTTTCCTGTGCTTTTGTGTATGGTACATAGCCTGAGGCCAATGAATTCCTTCAGTCAGAGTGTATAGGTAAAGCTTTTAAAAGTTGTTTTTAAATTAATCACATTATCTGATTTCAAGGTTGTTAACCTGATCACCTTATGCCAGTCAGAAACGCTGATTGGCAGCTTTAGATTTCTTGATTAAAAACCTAACCGATAACATTTTAGACATTCTTTCAGTAATGAAGAGGTTCTTAGTGAAAAGTTCAGAAACTGTTCTATTTGGTGCTTACTAAAAATATTTTGAATTAATGTGTGTACCAGTTATTATGATTTCTTTACTAAATTCAAAAAGTTTTCTGTCAATAACATTTCACTAAATATCTTTTTCATTTTTCGTGATGTATTTTGCTGGTCAACAAACACAGAATACCCTCTAGGATGCTGCCTCCTTTGAGCAGAAAATAATGAGGTATCAGCTGGGATTTCTCTCACCTTCTCTCAAGGGATGACAGACCCACCCACATTTTGAGGGCATCTTTATTCCCTTCCTGTTCCATCTGCTGAAGCATTTACACTGTGTAAGACAAGCCTTTCCTCAAGTGATGTGAGGCCAGGCCAGTTGCCTTCTGCTGGGTTTAACCCGTTGTGGGCTCTGGTCTGCAGGTCACTCCCTGCAGCCCAGTGTTCTTGGTCTCCCATCTTCAGCATTCCCTTCGTGATACTTGAGCGCCACCCAGTTGCCTGGCCCCTCATTCAGTCTCCAGCTCCTCCACATACTCTCACCTGCTTCACTTTGACACTTTATCATCTTTTTTTGAACTCATTCTCTTTAACACATCTTAACTTTTCTCTTTCCTCTTCTGCCCAGCCTATAAATGTCGACATTCCTAAGGGTTTGGTCACGGGCCTCTGGAGGCCACGAAGGAGCCCTGCTCAGTTTTCTCAAAGGCCTTGCTCTTCCTGGATATGACAGGCATGGTGGGGTAGTGGAGCCACGTTATTTTTGCCCAACACGGACTTCTTTAATGGGCAGTCAGTCCTTGCTCTGAAGCTCCTCAGCCTGACCAAGGCTTTTTCTCCTAACTCTGCTGCTATCTAAGCTTCTTGCCCAAACCTTCCTTGGCTCTCTCTACAGGTGTCAACTCTGTATCAAAATATGAAGCGTTTTCCTGCCTCCTGCCTCCTCCCCTTAATTCAACACAGGTGTTTCTCCTGAGACAAGGGGAGACTTGGCCCTGACATCAGACACTGATTCAGCACTGCTGGGCTGTGTTATTCTCCTGTGAGACAGAAGCAGTCTAAGGGAACTAGCCTCCTAGACAAAGCTGCTCTGAGACCATGATAGAGCAAAACAAACCACTTCACAACTCTGTATAAGCACAGGGAAAAAGAAAGGTCACACTGCCACCCCTCAAATACCAAACATTGTCCTGGCTTAAAAAAAAAAGTGACTGCAACTTTATTTTTTAACCATTTGCAGCTTTATCTCTAGTCGGCCTTCACTGTTGTTGTTCAGTGGCTAAGTCATGTCCAATTCTTTGCGACCCCATGGACTGCAGCATACCAGGCTTGCCTGTCCTTCACTATCTCCTGGAGTTTGCTCAAACTCCTGTCCATTGAGTTGGTGATGCCATCCAACCATCTCATCCTCTGTCATCCCTTTCTCCTCCTGCCTTCACTCTTTGCCAGCATCAGGGTCTTTTCCAATGAGTCAGGTCTTCACATCAGGTGGCCAAAGTATTGGAGTTTCAACTTCAGCATCAGTCCTTCCAGTGAATAATCAGGGTTGATTTCCTTTAGGATTGATTGGTTTGATCTCCTTGCTGTCGAGGAGACTCTCAAAAGTCTCCTCCAGCACCAAAGTTTGAAAGCATCAATTCTTTAGCACACAGCTTTCTTTATGGTCCAGCTCTCACATCTGTATATGACTACTGGAGTAAGATAAGATCCAGTCATAGAGTTTCCTCTGCTTTCTGACAGCATCCAATTTGGAATGAAACCCTGCTCTTTTAGAATCTCCTTGAAATTATTCAGTGCCAAAATCTTACAATAGGATCTTTCTAAAACACTTTCTGAGAAGCCCCATGATTCTTCATGATGGACATTCTTCCTCTATTCCAACAAATAAAAAACCCAACTCATTCAACTATAGCTAGGTTTCTGGTGGTCTTTGCTCCTCCAACTGTCTCAGTGTACTCCTCCTGGAGGGCCTGACTGACATGCTGCTGTGAGCACAGTCTGAGAGAATCGACAGAGGGGCGACGTTGGAGACTGGCTCACTCACTGTCCAACTGGCAGGAAGATCCATCCTGAGTGGGATGTGAGTTCCAGTTACCAGCACAAGAGGGTGGCCTCATTGAGGATTTTACCAGTGCTTTCCTGGGCAAGTTTCCCAGTGGAAGGGAACTTTTGTTAATGCACAGATTCAATGTTGCATATAAGAACGGTGGAATTGGCTGGTTAACACTCCACTGTCTCGACTCAGCAAAGGGACAATGACAGAATAACTGTTTAATACTCAAAGGCCTCTATGAGTTCCTGGAGCATCTTTGGTTTTCCCCTGCAGGGGGAGAACAGACAGCTGAGGAGCTAGTTGGAGGCAGCAGATCAAAACCAGCATTGCACCTTGGGGATGATGGTGGAGATTAGTGCTCTTCTTAGAAACCTGAAGGATGCTAGGAAACTGGTCCCAATCATAGCTCTGTTTACTTTTCCAGACTTGCCCTTGCAGAATCCAGGCAGAGGCTGGAGACCAAGTATATAGCAAGTAGCCCCAGTTGCACCTGCTGTTGCACTGATACTGGAGCACTAAGGGCTCAGGCGTGCAGTGTGCAGCTACTGGTTGCACAACTTCACTCTTTTCTCCCCCAGTTAAGAAGCAGTTGGCAACTGGGAAATGTTCCTTTCCAGGTTTGTTCCAGGAATACATTCATTCCTCCTCTCTGTTATAATATAGCCTAAAGAGATACCCTGTTTTTCCTCCTAAGTCAATTCTGAATCAGTTCATTTCTCTTCATGTCTGCTGTTCACCTCCAAGTCATCCCCATTATCTCTAATATTATCTATCTAATATTATCTATCAATATTATCTAGGGTACAGAGAGGTAGAATTTCATTCCCTGCTGGTGAAGGTGTAAATTGCTAGAAATTTTTGGTAATTTGGTAGTATTACACAAAAAGCCTAGGCATATCCTTTGATGCTTTATTTCAATACTCAAGGAATATATCCTAAAGAAAAAATGATAGATGCATGCCAAGATGTACTTAGCAAAGATAATTATTTGTGTATAATCTTGAAATTTAGTATGATCTTTTAGTCACATGCAACGAGGAATTAAAACTGATGTGGGGACTCAATAAAATTCTATCTCTGTAGCATGTGTTGTGCTGAATTAAATAGCCTCCTTTGTTAGTCATCATGGGAAAATATTTCAACAAAAATAGAACTACCTGTATGTACTCTTTTTAAAACACAAAACACTATTCTATAATGTTCACTCTAAGCATGAAATAAAACTGAAAAATACTTGATACTGAAAAGTAACAGGACATGTTACACAGACGGAAACAAGTATTTGCATTTAAAAAAAGTATGTTATTGGGCTACATGTTTTAATTAGGTGGTAAATTTACTTTCAAATTGTGAATCTGAGTTGTAATTGCATTTCTTTCAAAATGACCCAAGTGCATGAGCAGCTACATTTTATTGGAGATGATCTGACTGAGGTTAATGTGAACTCCCTGTTTCCAAGTTCAGCCTTTGTATAATTTCACCTCTGAAAAATCAGTACAAGTCACAACCATTTTTATTGCCCAGTTGTTTAAAGTTTTATTCAAAGAGCAAAGATTTGACAGTGCATGGAATAGACAACTGTTTATAGGCCACCTGCTGGGCCAGCACCAAAGGATTGAGGATATATTTTTCCCACTGAAAGTTGTATTGAGTTTGTAAAATTGCAGTGCTCAATCAGAGGATCAGACAACTCAGCATGGACTGACAGCAAGGTCAGCACTGAACGGCCATTCCCAGTTCCCTTTAATCTACTGAGCATCCATGCGATGGGGAAGCAACACACCATGAGGCAAGACTAGAGGTTCAGTAGGTCTTTGACTTCAAAGAACAGACTTCAAAGAACTTCTAGAAACAGTCACAATCAAGCTGATGCCACAGTCGTTGAGGTTGAGATGTATGACAGGGTCAGGCTCCGTTATTCACAGAAAAATCCTGGCAAAGCTTAATTACAATTCATGATTAGAATTATTACCCATATTTTGTTTAAACCTCAAAAAGCCCCTTTGAGGTAGATGTTACACCCTCTGTAATCTTCATATCCTGGACCTAGGAAGTCAAAATATTTGCTCCAACTATGCCAATGTCTGCTATAGTCCATTACTAGTAGTTTGGTTTGGTTTTTAAAAACTGGCTTTCCTGGTTATTCTGAGCTTTGTTTTATTCCCCTTCCTATTGAGGTTACGTGTGCATTTTGGAGTTATTTACATAGAAACACTTTAAAGTGAAGATCCTAGGAAAAATGAAACCACTTTCAAAGTAGACCATGGAAATGACAAAGTCTGATATTCCACAAGGTGGTGTGCAATCTTATGGACACTAGAAATATCATGTACAGGTCATCAGTAACATTAATAATATTTCCCTCTGGGTGCTTTCTGACAACACTGGCTTGTTTCATCTTATCATCACAATGAAATAGTATGAAATGTTAATGTAAGAATTTGTTTTAGCTATATATGTAAATCATATTACAAGCAAGTTATTTGGTTGGTTGGCTTTTTAGTTCATTCCTTCAGTCAGGTGTTTCAAAAGAAATGTTTTTCAAATATCCTCTTTCTGCTATCCCAAGGATCAGTTTAGAAAGAAAAATATTTGGTAAACCATTCCTGGTGTGCTGAACCTTGCTTCTGTTGGACTTCTTTGGGTTGGGCTGTATCATCATCTTGTGTCCTAAAAACAAACAAGTTTTCTTAGATGGTTTTGAAAATTATTCAGTAAACAACTTAATATGCCATCATCTTTTCAGGGAAAGATAACTACCACCTTACTCTTAAAAAGATATAGAATGTGATGGGTTGATATTGGTAGCTAGAAACAAGTTGTGGAGGATTAAGATGAGGAGAGAGCATCTAATTCCATTCTGGAAACAATGCTCTCCATTATTTCACTTAACATGAATGAGGCATATTTTGCAACATTTACTATTTAAAAGAAAAAATATATATATAGGCTGAGCTGGGTCTTGGTTGCTGCATGGGGCCTTCTTTAGTTGTGGCAAGCAGGGGCTGCTCTCTAGTTGCAGTGTGCGGGCTTCTCACTGCAGGGGCTTCTCTTGTGGTGCATGGGCTTAGTTGCCTCATGGCATGTGGAATCTTCCCAGACCAGGAACTGAACCCATGTCTCCTTCACTGGCAGGTGGACTCAACCTCTGGCTCCCAGAGAAGTCTGCAACATTTACTATTTATTTCAGGCACAAATGAAATAATAAACCCCTTTCAAAAAAAAGTAAAAGAAGAAATGGTTAATGAATATAAAATTACACTTATGGCCTCTTCAAAAGTTACCTAATGCGCTCTGGCCTTTCAGTGAGGCTGTGAAATTAGTCTAATAAACTGAAAAAGAGAGATGATAAGTAAGTACAGTGTGTTCCTATCTGAAAAGTCTCAATCTGTACTTGTGAAGCTTCTTATAAAACAGTGGGAACACAGCTTTTAAAAAGGTGTGTGATAATGAGATGAACAGTGGCCAGGATCAGCCCGGCTCTGGCTCTGGCAGTTAATAGACCATGTGCTTGGGATTCTAGGCCTCAGTGTCCTCAGCTTCGAAACAAAGGGCTGGACTTGCTCAATGATTGGCAGGGGGTCCTTCCAGCTCCACATTCATTTTTGTCCATAGTCTTGGGCAGGCAGGGCCTTTGGAAAAGGAACATTTCAGAAGAGGCCTCTTCTGAAAAGCAAACTCAGAGTCCATGATTCAAGATTTAGCTCTGAACAAAAATTGGGCAAGAAGGAAAATCAATAATAGGGAAAATCACACATTTCTGGAAGAGAAGCACGCTGTAAGGGTTTCTGGAAAACAAAGCAGTATCAGAGAGCACCATACGTGATCAACCAAACCCACAGATTAAGAATAAAATTACAAGATTATATAATGAATCTTGAGAAATAACCTTTTAATAATAGTGGGAAATTGCTGAATAGTTCTATGCCAGGTCTTGTGCTGAGCATGTGCTATGGATTAATTCCTTTAGTTTCACATGAGTCTGAAGAGGTAAGTGGTATATTATCTTCATTTTAGAGATGAGGAAACAGAGATGTCAAGTGAGCTGCCCAAAGCCACACAAGCTAAGAATGAGGAGGACCAGAATTTGAATCCAGACGCAAGGCCAGATGATGACAGCCCATCGTTTGTGTGAACCACTCTGAAGTCATCGGCTAAGTGATTCAGTGTCCCCTGTCTACTCGTCCATGGAAAAGAAAAAAAAAAAAGGCTTTCTGGAACTTGTTATCAGGAATAGTATCTCTTCTAAAGAATGACCTATTTCCCTTCTCATAGATAATCTTTCTTTTTGGCTGAGTTGCAATTTGTCCAAGGCAAGGCTTGTTTTATTATTCTTTGTATCGGCCCAAATGCTGAGTATTTAACAGGTGCCAGAAAGGAATTCTAATTTCCCTCCTGTCTACAGAAAAATGGAATCATAGCTTTGGCCCTCTGTGTGCATGCTGAGTCACTTCAGTAGTGTCTGACTCTTTGCAACCCATGTATCATAGTCCACCAGCCTCCTCTGTCCATGGGATTATCTAGGCAAGAATGCTGGAGTGGGTTGCCATGCCCTTCTCCAGGAGATCTTCCCAAACCCAGGGATCAACCCCACCTCTCTTACATCTCCTGCGTTGGCAGGAAGGTTCTTTGCCACTAGCGCCACCTGGGAAGCCCAGCTCTGGCCCCCTACCTTGTGGCAGTTTGCACATCTAGAGATGGCGTGGGTTTGTAGGGCCGGCCACAGCTGGGGCCTGGGTCCAAGCTAGGTGACTTAGTTATCGGAGGGGCATTGATCCTGGAGCTCAGGTCACCACTCAGAAAGTTCTTAGCATAGGAAGCGAGGTTTGGCACACTGACCACACGGCTGGGCACTTCCTCCATCTTCTTTTTCTGTTGGTATTAAAAGAAAGGCCTGTTAGTTCCACCTAAAAGAAGCATTATTGTAAAAGTAGGTAAGCCTGCCATGCCAGAATTATGTGAGCCAGAGACAATACTTTTATTTATATATTGCATGTTCTTTTTTAAAGCATTTAGTTGTGCTTTAAAAAAGGCTCACAATCTCTATCCAAAACTTCTGGCAGCAAATGTATGTTTTAATTTAAAGTTTTTAGATTTTAAAAGGCATCCTCAGCAGAAGCTGGCCCACACTGTCCTCAAATACATTAATATTTCTGGAGTGAACCTTACATTTTGTCACATGAAGAGGGATATATAAAAATTATAAATGACCTCACATGAATTCAACTGGAGGTAATGAATTACCAAAAAATAGAAACTTTTTAGTGTTTTAGGATTTTGTGATAGCAGATGAGAAATCTGGATGTGACTATTCTCACTGTAATACATTGCAAAAATATAAAAGGAAAAAGTGAAGTGAAGGATTCTTGCCCTTCTCCTTCCTGTCACCAAGATATAGCCACTATTAGTAGTGACACATATATAAAAAGTTTGGAAAATTTAAAAAAGTCATAAAAATTATACATAATCTGCCTTGTCAGATATAAACAGTTTGCTAGTAATTTGTACTATCTCCTGAGGGTCTTATTTTCAATGAATATGTCTCTAAATGAATGCCAGACTGTTGATAAATAAGCTACCATTATCTTTGGGAAGAATGAAGCCAGCAGAATTATGTAATGCATTGGAACCAGTAGGACCAATTTACCTTCATGGAAGGGGTCAAATACCCTGGGTGAGGATTGAAAGAGAAGGATCGATTCCGATGGGACATTGCGCTGGGGAGCGCTGCATAGTGAAATCTTCTCTCCTCCTGGAAAAACAATACGACTGAGTCTAAATGAGCCTAACTACACAGCACGCTGAGTTTGATTTGAAGCAAGATGGCTGTGTGAGGGCAGATTACAGAGAGGAAGAAAGATCAGGGAAAGGGGGAAGTCAGTGGGAATCAAATTACAATCCACTGAGGCTTTGAGGAAGCACCTTTATTTCTGGGGTTGTGTCCCCAGCCCCTCTTGGAAAGGGCAAGCTTATTTGGAATGCCTTAGGGAAAGCAGAGATCCAGGTACTCTTAGCATCTGAGAAAAGTCTACTGCAGAAAGTTATTAGCTAAGGCAAAATTAAAAAAAAACACCCAGGTACAATCATTATATGGGTCTTATTGGTGGCTCAGTGGTAAAGAATCTGCCTACCAATGCCAAAGATGTGGATTCGATCCCTGAGTCAGGAAGATCTCAGAAGGAAATGCAACCGACTCCATTATTCTTGCCTGGGAAATTCCATGGACAGAGGAGCCTGGTGGCCTACAGTCCATGGGGTTAGACAGTCTAAAAGAGTTGGACATGACTTTGACTAAACAATAACACAATCGCTATATGGTCAATCTTTATCTGTGTCATTTTCCACTGTTTTTCTTTCCAGATGTCTTGTTTTTAAAATAAGTTCCAGTTGTAAAATTTCATCTCTAAAAACATTGATAAGTATTTCTAAGAGATAAGGACTCTTTACAAAATATAACCATGATGCTTCTGTCACACTTAACAAACAATTCCTTATTGTGTGTTAGTCGCTTAGTCAAGTCCGACTCTTTGCGACTCATGGACTGTAGCCTGCCAGGCTCTGTTGTCCCTGGAATTCTCCAGGCAAGAATACTGGAATGGGTTGCCATTTCCTTCTCCAATTCCTTATTAGTATCATCTAATTTTCAGTTAGTGGTTAAGTTTTCCTCATCATCTTGACATGAAGCAGTGTGCCTGGGGAGCAGGAGGGTGCAAGGATGGGTGTGAGTTACAAGTGTGTGTGTATGTTGTGGGAGGATGTGTAGCTGTGTAAGCAACTATAAGACCGTTGATTTTACTCTGAGAAGGACAAGGAGCCATAGGTAGTACTGAACAGAGCTGTGCTGCGATCTGTCTTATATTTTAATAAGATTACCCTGGTTGCTGTGAGGTCAGCAGAGTAGGGTGAGGCTGGAGTGAGTGGGGAGTCCAAAGGGCTCTCATTGTAAGAGGCAGTGGGGCCTGGACCAAGGTGGCAAAGGGAGAGACACAGGGAAGTGGCTAGACTTCTCATGTGGCTAACTAGCTGACCCATGTGGGCCACGCTGACAGAAGCAAGTGTATCAGCCAACGTCCCCAGAGCTGAATGTAAACTACTGGGAGCTGGCTTATAGAGAACTTTGAACCAAAGCGTGGAGCACAGGAAGGCTGGACAAATCCTAAAGCAATGGTCAAAGTGAGGAGACAAGGATGTGAGGTCCAAGTCATTCTAGATTTTCCCAAATTCTATAGGTTAGCAAAACCAATACCAACAAACAGGCAGATGGTGTAGGACTTGGGAGCAGAGTGATTATTTTTGCTTTCTACTTTCCTGTGTTAATTTTTTCTAGTGAGCATGTATTATTTTATATAACAGGGAAACAATAACCAAGGACCTTTTGTAAGGTGGTTTTCAGGTTATCAGGAATACAGTTTTAGGCCCCCAGGGAAGTGCCAGGCTAAAGCGAACACCCCTGAAGCCTCACCGTGAGCTGCTTGATGATCTCCTCCCTCTCCTTCAAGCGGGTCTGCAGACGGCCTATGAGCTGAACGTCCTCCGGCCTGGATGCCCCCTTCCCTGGCTTCTCTCCGGAATCTTTCAGTCTGTTTCAAGCAGGCATGCAGTTAGCCCCCGTGCTGCAATGACTCAACTGCGAGGAGGGAGATGTGGACATGATGGGGATGCTGCCATGTGCTTGGCCTGGCTGGCCACTCGCTGTTCACCAAAGGGGGAAACTGAGGCCCAGGGTCAGCCAGTGAGTTGGTTGCAGAGCTCCGGGTGGATGGAGCCCAGGACCCCAACTCCCAGTCTGACATGTGTCATTACTGGGCTGTAGGGCCCAGGAATCAAAGATCTGTGCACATAGATGTCACATTCACCGGGGCTTCAAGAACCAGGGAAGTTTGGGGAAAGTGGCCTTGGCTGGCAAATGTCCTCACTGCTGCTAAGGACAGCAGGTTGTGCTAATACAGATGTGGTTCCATCGCCATCTCCTGGTAGCCAGAGAGCACGGCATGAGCTGGTTCTGCAAAATAGGGGGGGTAGCAGGTACTCACAGCCCTTTCAGTGTGAAGCTGGAGAGAAATAACCTCTGGACGGTGGTGGAGGGAGGGGGGCTGCAGGTGATCCACTGACTAGTTGATAAGAGGCCAGGGCTTGGGGTGAGAGGACCCGGGCTCTTAACCCAGTTCTGCTTTTTTCTAGCTATGGAATGGGTATTTTGCCCATAACCCTCAGTTCCTTCTTTAAAATGGGCATGAAACTGGGTGGTTGTGAGGATTCAATGAGATAATGTATGCCTGGCACATGGGTAAGAACCCATTAGATGGTAGATGGTAAAACCTACTCCAGATTTTGGATGATTTGCTTTATATTGGAGACAGTTGGGGACAGTTTTTAAAAGCACAAGTTAAGGGTAAGACAGGTGACATGTAAAGTTATTAGTGCTGCTTGACCTGGTCACCTTGTCACTAACCCTGATCCCCCAGTCTCTTCTCTTCTCAGCACTCAGAAATGACCCTGTTAAAAGGTGAATCAGAAGCCCTTGCTTCTGAAGCAAGGGCTTCCCCATGCACTCCACACAAATACACCCAAACCCATTCTCACTCAGTGGAGCATCTTCTCTATCCCTCCCAGCTATTCTGCCAACCTTAGTTCCTACCATCACTCTCCCATTCATTCCACTTAAGCCTTCTGGCTGTTTGGTCTTGGAGGCAGGCCCCAGGGCCTTTGCACTTGCTGTTCTGTCTGATTGGAAGCTCTTGGTCCAAATATCGCTCTCATTTCCATGCCTCCTTATGCTTGAATGTCACCTCCTTGCCCACCCTTGGCACTCCAGATAGTGATCCTGTTTTCCTTATAGCATTTTCACTATCTGTTATGAAGTTTAATATTTGTTTGTTTACTCTTTGTCAGAATCTCCATCTAGAATTTGTGAGTGCTATGAAAGCACAGTTTTTGTTTTATTCCCACTGTAACTCCAGAACCTAAAACAGTGCAAGGCACACAGAAGGCCCTTAACAAATATTTGTTGAATGAATAGATGAATGCTTGCAAGAAGGGCTCTTGGTTTCTTAATCTGTCCATGGGAATAAGCTTCTACCTTTAAGAACTGCTGTGAGAGCAAAAGAGACACAGATGTAAAGAACATACTTTTGGACTTTGTGGGAGAAGGCCAGGGTGGGATGATTTGAAAGAATAGCACTGAAACATGTATATAACCATATGTGAAATAGATCATTAGCCCAGGTTCAATGCATGCAACAGGGTGTTCAGGGCTGGTGCACTGGGATGACCCTGAGGGATGGGATGGGGAGGGAGGTTGGAGGGGTTTCAGGATAGGGAACACATGTACACCCATGGCTGATTCATGTCAATGTATGGCAAAAACCACCACAATGTTGTAAAGTAATTAGCCTCCAATTAAAATTAATTAAAAAAAAAAAAGAACTGCTGTGAGGATTAAATGAGATGATGCATATTAGGGGGGAAATGCTCATAAAAAAAGCAGCCTTGATCCTTCTGATTTCTTCCAAGTGTGAGGGTTAAACCATGCTCATTCCTCACAGATTAACAGTGCCCTGCATGAGACAGGAATGTTGTCTCTCATAAAAGGACGGGTGACCAACCTTCCCAGTTTGCCTGGAACTGAGGCGCTTCTGGAACTCAGGACTTCTAGTTATAAAACTAGGAGAGTCCCAGGGACACTGGATGAGTTGGTCCCCCTAGCAAAATGGTACATCTACAAGTCCCTCCCAGCCTGGGGCCAAAGCCTCACTTACTCGGTTTCCAGGGCAGCCAGCTGGGCCTGGAGCCGGGCTTGAGCACTGCTGAAATCAGCCACCATGGCCTGCATCTCCTTCCGGTGTTCCTGGCGCAGCATCTCCACCTCCCGGGCTCGCTGGGCTTGCTGATCCTCCTCCAGCAGCCTGAAGGGATGGGGGTAGGGGTGGGGAGTGGGAGGAGAAGCACAGCTGGGCTTGCCAGGCATCTAGCAACTGAACTTCTAGGGTACTGGAGTTTCTCCCCACTCTGCTGGGTGGCCTGCAGAATCTGAGGTCAGGACATTGTGGGAAGGAGACCTGGGTTCTCTGAGTTGTGGGGACCAGGATAAACCCATCTTGCGGGACACCTTCTCAGCACCTTCCACCCCAGCATTCCATGAAAGACCTGAGCACAAAGGGCAGCCTTCAAGGGGAAAGGTGGGAGGACAGCTCAGGAAAGGAGTCCCAGAAAACACTGGGGAGCAGGTGGGGAGGCCTGGAGGCTGAGATTCTTAATCAGAATTGCCGACTATTGGGACTCTGAGAGCTGGGAGACCTGCAGTCCAGTCTGGAAAGGCAGGGTCTGAGAGTGGCTAAGAGAACAGCATTTAGGCTACCAGTGTCCATCCATGACCTCCCCCATCACTTCCTAGTTGTGTGACCTTGGGCAAGCTAGGCTTGGCTCAGTTTCTCCGTGTGACTGACAATAGGGGCTACCTTGTAGGGTTATTGCAAGGATGAAACATGTTAATCCATGTCCAGGACAGCCCATTGCACAAAGTATATATTTGACCATCAGCTATTAATATCACTTTTCTTAACCTTGGGGTGGGACACTAAGGGATCCACAGACCAGCCTGAAGAGCCTGACACCTTCCAAAAGTACATGCATATTTTTGTGTAAGGATACCCTTCTCCAGGAGAGGAACTGTTGCTTTCCTCATTTGGAGGAAGCTGTAACCGGAAATAATTAGGAACCCCTACTCTGGTCCAGTGTCCTTATTCCAGTGTTAAATGGTGAGTCCCTAATTGAATTTAAGGTGCTCCACCTTGGCAAGTAGGTTCATGGCTATTCCTCAGATGACCTCAGGCCAACTTTCACTTGATCTTTATGCTGGAAACTGGGACATTCAAACGGAGAAGGCAATGGCACCCCACTCCAGTCCTCTTGCCTGGAAAATCCCATGGACAGAGGAGCCTGGTAGGCTGCAGTCCATGGGGTCGCTAAGAGTTGGCATGACTGAGCAGCTTCACTTTCAGTTTTCACTTTCATGCATTGAAGAAGGAAATGGCAACCCACTCCAGTGTTCTTGCCTGGAGAATCCCAGGAACAGGGAAGCCTGGTGGGCTGCCGTCTATGGGGTCGCACAGAGTCGGACACGACTGAAGTGACTTAGCAGCAGCAGCAGCAGCAGGGACATTCAAACACTGGGGTGAAATGGATTAGTGTTTCAAAGATACAAATTACCAAAGCTTGCTCAGGAAGAAACAGATAACCTGAAAAGTCCTATATCCATTAACAAAATTAAAGTTGTAGTTATAAACTTTCCATCAAGGTGAAAAAAGGCTGTGAATTCAGGATGGAAAAAGGGCTACCCAAGCTAGATAAGAAAATCATAGTTATCACTACAATTTACCAAGTACCAGGGTCAGTCCGTGGTAAGAATCTTCCTATATGTTTCACTGCATCTACAATAGCCCCAAGAGAGGTAATGTTTCCTAGTTTACAGGTAGGAGAGGTTAGCAGACTTGTCCAAGGTCACACAACTCTTAACAGGAGCACACAGCACTGTCTTTTAAACTATGCCACTGCACCGTCTCCCTAAGGCTGGTTTTAAGGATACTTTTGGTATTAAGTTTGATTCCATAAATTTCCTGATCTGTAGGGAAATAGGGTAAACCCAGCATTGACCCCTCCCTCTACTTCAGGGCTTATTCTCTGCAGTTTTGAGATCTAGAATTCCTAGACCACTGATACCTTCCATGGGTCAAAGGAGTAACACCAGTGAAGTCCTGGCTACTAGGGAGTCTTTTCTTTGGGAAGATGCCGAAGGTGTAACCTAATCTTAAACCCCAGAGGCTCACTAAGGGGCAAGAGTTGGGAGAGAGGGAGGGAGGGAAGCTGGGAGCCTCAGACCGACCTGCGCTGGTCGCGGAGCTGCAGCGCCTCCTGCTGGTGCTGTTCCACCTCGGCCTGCAGCCGCTTCACTGCCTCCTTGAGCTGCGAGTTCTCCTCCCGGAGGCTGCATCCCTCGCTGGGCTGGAGCTCCGCTGCGCTCTTGCCTTTGGGGGAGCCCGCCTGGCCCGGGCCGCCCTCCTTCTGGGGAGAAAGCAGCCACAAGAACCGTTTGCAGGAGGCTCAATGGCAGACAAGGGCCATAGATGTACCGCGGCAAAGACCCAGCTTAGAGCCCAAATTCCGCACTTGATTCAGGAGCTAATGTCTAGTCTCTTGAAGTTTTCAGCTTTGAGAGTTGGTCAAATTTGGCTCTCGAAAAGTCGAATGATTCTGGTGAGCCAAGAATGTGGCTTAAATCAAAACAAGCCCAACACTCCACCTCTGTGGAGTCTATGTGTGTGTGTGGCGGGTGGGGGGGAGGGGATGTCTCATGTCTCTTCTTGTAAGGACATTAATTCACTAGTTATCCCCCAAAGTTTCATTTCCAAATTCCATCATATTGGTGATTAGGGTTTCAACATGTAAATCTGGGGCAACACCACAGAGGGCAGAGGAAGGGGAGAGTGAATATTTGTTGAAAGATAAAGATCTATCACACCTCCTCCCAAGATTCTGGAAGAGTGAGTCTGGATAGATCTCAGCCCTGTGTCTTCTGAGAAAAGCTTCCCAGGTGATTCTGAGGCCACCGCAGTTATAATCCACTGCCCCACACTTGCCCCCACCCGTCTCTTTATACCTAGGGTGCCCTCCACACCCAATCATTCCTGCCTTGGTGATACTTTCTCATCTCCTTGGGGGAGAGGCAATGAGCTTTCTTTTCTCTGAGAGCCAGATCCCATCTGTGTAGAGGTTACACATAAGTGCACTGGTTTGCTGAAGTGCTGTTTTTCTCTATCAGACCAGCAGGTGGAGAAAAGGAAGGAGCCATCTCCACTTGAATCTTCCCAATTCTATACCACCTAGCACAGTGTCTGGAATTCAGTAGGCGCCAAATGAATGCCTGCTGTGAAATGATGCTTGAAATGCCAAGGTCCAGACAGAAATATAAAAATTTATGTGCAACATTAAACAGGGGCACAGTTAATCCCCGAATGGTGAATGTAGCAGTTTTCAAGGCCACGCAAACGTGCCTGAAGGTTTGTGTGCCTGTTCCTTCCACACGAAGACCGAACAGCATTGCAGAGGGGGCATGCGTGGCCCAGGCCCCATACTTCTTGCTTCCAGCCCTGGGGCGCACATGGTGTGGGACACTCATGGGCATCACCTGGCACTCACATCTGCATGGCCTGGAAGAGCTGAGTTAAGGTTCTGTGGGGCCACCCTTGACTAGAGGGAGAGAGAAGCTGACGGGTAAGTCCATCCCTCTCTGTCCTTGGCTGGGACAGATTTGAGAATTATTTCATGGGGCTCTCAGAAGATCCCAGTGGATGGAACACCACTTACCTGCAGTGGTATCCATCAGTGCATCCTTGTATTCTGCCTGCCCCCTCACTGCCGCCCCTTCATTCCTGCTGCCTGGAGTTATTCCTTCTTATGAATACATTTCTTCTCTGTGTGGGAGATCATCCAGAGTCTGCTGTTTCTCCATGAGTGTTCAGGGCTTCCCTCCAGTGAGATGTAGGTGAGGCCGGCACATTGATGACCAGGTACTGTCTCATCCACCCAGCCTGAGTCTCTAGCCATAGCCCTCAGGTGAGCCTGTCACTCACTGCAGTGGGCCTATCACTGAACCCTCCAGCCACCAGCTGTCACCATCCCACACTTCCCCTGTCCCCTACCATAGGTCCAGGTGGCTCCCACCAATCTAGAACATTTAATGGATCATGTTCTGTTTTTCCTCTGCTAGACTTTACCACGGAGAAGGCGATGGCACCCCACTCCAGTACTCTTGCCTGGAAAACCCCATGCATGGAGGAGCCTGGTAGGCTGCAGTCCATGGGGTGGCGAAGAGTCGGACACGACTGAGCGACTTCACTTTCACTTTTCATTTTCCTGCATTGGAGAAGGAAATGGCAACCCACTCCAGTGTTCTTGCCTGGAGAATCCCAGGAACGGGGAAGCCTGTTGGGCTGCCATCTATGGGGTCACAGAGTCAGACACGACTGAAGTGACTTAGCAGCAGCACCAGACTTTACCAACTGAGCTGAACTCACTGTGATATATCAGTTGTTAATAATTCTCATTCAACACAGAAATTGTGTTCAGATTCTCAGTACCAGCAAGATCTGGAATGAATGATCCCCATGTTCCTCTGATCTTCAGCAGGGCTGGGACACCAACTAGTCATGGCCATTTGCGTACTCTGGTGGAGACTCTACTGTGTGCAGAGCTGTGTGCCAAGTGCTGGGGTTGGGGTGGACTGAGATGGACAGACATGGCTTGTTCTAAAAGGGCTCATAGTCCGGTCGAGGAAACAAGGATATCCATGTAGTGATGGGTCCCTAACAGGACAGGCAGTAGATGCGGGTGCCAGCTGAGCTGCAGTAACGGGAAGTGCTCCAGGCACTCAGAGGGTGGAGAGAAGTCATGGGTGTGGATGGGAGACCCCCAGCCTGGAAGGATCAGCTGGGCACTGAAAAGGGAGGAAGGGTCCCAGGCAGAGGGGAGGGCACACGCAAAGGCACTGAGGCAGGAGGCAGAGGCCACGTTTAGAGCAGAGAGGGAAATGCAGCCAGTGGCTGAAGGCTTTTCAACATCAGACTGGGCACTGGGAGCTTATTCTGATAGCAGCAGGGAGCCACTGAAGGCTTTACACAGAGGTGCCTTAGATGGATACCTGAGGCCCAATGTGGTGGGCTGGGGAGAGATGTCTGGGTTGTTAGGGGGTCCCTGTGCTACCCAGCAAGGCAGGAATTATGGATGGGCAAGAGTAAAATGATGGGCCAAGTCTGACCAGAAAGTTCAGAGCTTTGGTGACAGAAAGACATCCCCCATTCATGGGAACAAGGGACATCGAGGCAGGAGTCTGTTTGGTGAGGTGTTCTGAGAAATTTTGTGCAGGTCCATGGAGTGACCCAGAGGAGCTGTCTCTAGCACCTGTCTGTCACCAACACCCTGAGAGGCTATTTCATCTGAATTTAAAATAATAGGCTGTACTTAAAACTTGTTTTTGCTTTCCAGAGATGGGAACCTGCAGGCTCATGAAGTATCCCCCAGGCCTGTGGAAGGAGAGGGGGTGAAAGAGCACTTGGAACCTCTCCCTGATGCTGCTCCAAGAAGGGTGTGGGCAGGGCAGGGGTGCTGACCTCTGAAGTCCCAGCATGGTCCTCGCTGTCCCCTGGACACTGTGTGATGGCCTGCCGTCTGCCCATGCTGTCCAGGGCCCTCAGCTCAGTCTGCAGCACCTCCAGGTCCTTCTGGTGCTCAGAGCAGGCAGCCCGCTGCTCTGCCAGCTCCTGCCTCAGGGACTCTGCAAAAGGAAGAGCAGTGGAAGGTCAGGGGCATGCTGAGGCCAAAGTCTGGGGTGGGTTGGGGTGGGGAGCAGCTGCAGGTGTTGGTTCACGTTCCCCAAACTTACCTGTTTCAAGAGAACAGCAACAATAATACCATTTATAGAGTACTAAATGTGTTAAGCCCTTAAAAAGTGTTTTCAGTGAAACCCTACAACCATCCTATCCAGTATTATCCCTCCCACTTTATGATGAAGGACCAGAACCTCAGAAAGGCTGAGCAGCCCAGAGCTATACTGCTAATAAGTCATAGTGTCAGGATTCAACACTTCCCGTGGTTCTTCTTCCCTCAGAATCACCTGCTTAACCATTGCTGGTTGGTTAGGATCGGGGGTGGGACAGCCTGAATCCAGAGCTGAACCCTGAGGCAACACTTGGCCTCAGCACCAAGACAGAAAATTAAGAACAGGGAATTAGCATAGACCCAGTGGCCTCTTCTTGAAGTACAGGTCTCAAACTGGAAATGTTGACATATATTTATGCTAATTCTCAAGGAGACAAACAACCACAGGTTCTCCTTCTCATGGATGTAAGTTCCTAGCTGGATTGTGGACAGCAGGGAGGGGATGGCATATCATCCCAACAGAGTCATTATGAAAACCAGAATCATCCAGGAGAAATGTACATGCCCTCCTTAACTCAGGGACCAGTACAACCAGGAAGTACAATTTCTCCTCTGAGGATTGTGGGTGATTTCTGATAGTGTGACACTTCCCAGCATGATCAAAAGGCAAATAAAATAATCATTTCAAAAAGAACATTTTCTGATGGAGTAGACAGTATTCAGTGAGTTATTAATTTTTAAAGAGAATATGATTTTCAAGTGCTAGTAAATTTGATACTTTATTTTCCATTATGGACTTTTGAGACTTTATATTTTAGTTATTGCAAATTATTTTTGAAACATTGTTTCAATAATCCCAGACACCATAAGATACATAGTACAGGACTCAGTATAGAGCAAGTGCTCAACATATATTTGTAAAATAAATAAAAGATGTTTAGAGTGAAAATTAATGATATTATGAAAGTGTCCCAGTTGTAAAAGATTTCCCACAAGTTTACTATGCTTCCCTGAAAGGACAGTATTTAAACACATATAAAAGTTTAATTATTCTGATACTATTCTGTTGAAAAATTTATTTCATCATCTTCCTTCTCCTCTAGGATTTTAATAGAGTGATTTCTACAGCTTAAACACAACCTGATTTTTGAAATCCTTCATCACAAAAATATGTGTAATAAAACCCTTTAGCAAAGCATGAACTACAGAGGGTTCATTCATTACCTGCCCCTCTTTTCTCATATTTCCTCACCATCCATTCATTTACCCATCTATACCCCCATCCCTCCACCTGCCCATCCACCTATTCAACCAGCACATCTAGGTACCCACTGCAGTGCGTCAGGCAGTCCAGTGGACACTCACCCTTCCCGCCTCTCACACAGTGACCTATACCACATGTCAGGTGTGTCTCACGCAGATGATGGGAGGGGAGTAACTTGGACCAGGAAGTCCTAGTATCAGCCGGTGGTGGTCTGTGCTCCCCCCACCCAGTGCCACCCACAAAGCCCACGATTTGCTATCATCATTACAGAGTCCACAAAGCCCTTTCTTCCTGGGACTTGTGCTGAGCATGCCAGTCTGTCCCCAGGGTCTCTCTGGAATCTTTCATCCAGGTAAGGACCAGGCTGCTGTAGGGACAGAGAGGCCAGGGACGGGGCAGCAAAGATGGTTGCTGTGGGGTGTTGGACTCATCAGGGTTGTCCAGCCTGATCTCAGTCTGGGGAGTCTGGTTCCTGAGAAGTATGGTACAACCTGGGTTTTATCTTGTATAATGCGTCTTTTTAAGATGCTGAAACTTTGGCATTTCCCACGTGGCCACCTCCATTCCAGGGTAGCTGCTAACTGGGAAATCTGTGGGACTCTTTCTCTCCTTCATCTGGAAACATGATGGGCTGATGTGCTGACATGCAGTGAGCACGTCATATTGTCTAATGAAATCAAGCAGCAAGTAGATCTTATTCACTTATGGAGGTAAAAAAAATACTCCTCTGAAAACTCTATTAAGGAGAGCACTGTCAGGGTTTGAAGAAATTTTTTAAAAGGTCTATATGGTCTTTAATGCTAGACATGAAATAAGGAGAACATCTGTCTTGCTCTTAAGAGTGAGAAAAAAGATGAGAGTAAAGGAGAAAACGAGGGAGAGAGATGATCTACAGAAACAGACAGAGCCCCTTACAGTCAGCCATGTAAAGGTGGAATATTCAGCAGTAATGACAGTGAACATTTATACAGCATTTACCAGGCGCTATTCGAAGCACTTCCCATGTATATACTCATGTAATTGTAATAACAGCCCAATGAAGGGGATACTATTATTATTCCCATTTTACAGACGAGCAACTGCGTCACAAAGCAGTTAAGCAACTCGCCAGAGGTTGCACAGCTAGTGCACATTGAACGGAGTCAGGCTTCAAGCCCAGGCAGTTTGACTTTGGAGATCTTTATTGCCTCTGGAAATTTCCAGAATGCTTTGTGTGACAAGTTTTTGCTGTGAAAACTGAAGAGGAGGTGAGCTTCCTGCTGAGAATGTGAAGGCAGGGAAAGAAGCAGAGGCACACCCAGAATCCTGGGGGCTTAAGTCCCCAGATTTACAGAAATCTTTAGAATGAGAATTTGAGACCATCTCATGAAACTCTCACAAAGGCTGAGATCTGGCTAATGCTCAGTAATGATGACGAAGATAATGATAATAATATTATCTGCACTAACTGGGCTCATTTATATGCTAAGCATTTTATATTTAATATCTCATCAAATCCATACAACACTTCTATGATGGAGAGACAAGTGCAATTTAACTTCATAGAAAAGGAAAACGAGGCTGTGTGTGACCTGATGCACATCTCGCAGCTGGTTGGTGGCAGAGCCAGGAGAGTCACCCTGGTCCTTACCACCCCCGACCCTGCTGCCCCAACCCCTAATGGGTGCACCGCTGATGCATACCTAACAGCAGTGCCTGCTGAGCCTGCATCCTCTCCAACTCCCCTTGGAGCTCTTGCCGGGCCTTTTCCTCCAAGGCCTGCATCTCCAGCCGGTGCGCCTGGTGCTGGATCTGGAGGCTGTGGCTGGATTCCTTCTTCAAGCGTTCTTCTGTGGCCTGTGGGCACAAGTGGGAGGGAGGAGGCATGAAAGTACACAGAGGGGGAGACCTGTCCCCTTTGCCTAATTCTTCCTCATTGTCGGGGGTGTCCCTGAGCACTTGCCGCTCCCCGATGGAGGGCTTATCAGGCTACAGTGACTGTTCCCCTGCTCATCTGGAATGACAGTAAGGACCTGGCCACAGCAGCCATTTTGTGCTGTGTGAACCTAACTGGTTCACAGCTGACTGGACCAGAGTAGACAGCTGTTCAAAACTGGAACAATCATTGGGGATTTGGTGTTAGGAGGTGGGGGAAAGAGACAGATACTAACTAGGAAAAGCAAGAAAACAGGTTCTTCTCTAGGGCCTTTAGAAGGGACACAGCCCTGTCAGCGCCTTGATTTTAGGACTTCTGACTTCCAGCACTGTCAGATAATAAATCTGTGTTGTGCTCAGCCACCAAGTTTGTGGTAATTTTGCTACAGCAGCAACAAGAAACTAATAGTTTCTATTACTTTTGCAACAAAGAGTTCCAGTTAACACATCCCACTTTTCAGGTGAGGAAACTGAGGCTGAGAGAGATGAATTAGCTTTCCCAAGGTCACACAGAAAAGATACAGGATTAGGAGGAAACACGCTCAGAAAATTAAAGTGCCCTAACTGAAAACCAGTAATGGTGGGTGCAGGATTGTAACCCATGGGTGACGGTATCCAGGGCCCAAGCCCTTCCTGCTCCCTCAAGCAACCTCCAGGAACAGTGAGAAATGGGACTGCATCAAATGCACGGGGCTCCCATTAGGAAAAGCAGACACGGCAGCTTCTAGAAGGCAGCAGCGTCTTTGCTTCGCTGCTCCCCAGCAAATGGGGAGAAACAGTCTTATTCCTACCATGGGAAACTCAGTCGTCCCCTGGTGAGTTTATCTAGACAGAAAAGTCTTGTGCTTTTCAAACTCTCTGATACTTTCCCTTTCTTGCACTTGCTGCAAGGCTCAGAGCACTCCAACTGGTGACATTTTAATCCCAAAGAAATGTGAATGGAGAGATTGAAGCAAAGGTTTGCAAAAAATGGAGCCAATCTCTTTTTAGGTCAGCCTTGCCTGCCTTCTGGCTCAGAAGTCCTTGGCAGTGAGGATCATGCAAGGTTTACTGACCAGATTTTATATCAAGCCAGACATTCATCCCTGGCAAATTGCTCCAACTTTTTGTTTGCCCTGGGGCTTCTCTGGTGGTTCAGACAGTAAAGAATGTGCCTGCAATGCAGGATTCCCAGGTTCAATCCCTGTGTCAGGAAGATCCCCTGGAGAAGGGAATGGCTATCCATTCCAGTATTCTTCCCTGGAGAATCCCATGGACAGAGGAGCCTGGTGGGCTACAGTCTATGGGGTTGCTGTTAGTCATGTATTGCTTTAAGCACTTCTGGTGAATTCTCTTTTGATGTTCTCAGTGGTTCTGTACGGTACATGTGACTAGCCTCACTTTATGAATAGGGAACATGAGGCACAAGGAAGCCTAAGCTCCCTTTCCTTGTAGGTGGCAGACCCAGGATTTGAACCCAGGCATCTCACTCTCAATCACTATCCTGTATTAGGAATGATCATATGTCTACCATCTCCAATGAGAATTTCAAACACTTTGGTCTCATTCTGGAACCACCCCAAGCAGACTGGAGCCAGTAATGAAGACTCCATGAATCTGGTTCCATGGCTGCTAGGGACTGGGGCTTAGAACTGTGGGTCATCCCAATGGACAGAGCACACTCCCGCCTCTCCCACCACAGGCCTCTATGCTTCCTCTGCCTCCTGCAAGGAATTGAAGCCTTTGGCCTGGAGGGGTAAAGCTCAAGCCAACACAAAGGCCAGCATGACCCAGCATGACCCAGCAGTGAATAATGTGGGGAACTTGGCAGCCTTAGCTCTTGCAGACTGAAAGCAAAGCTGGAGAAAGATTTAAGAGAATAAAAGAAGAAAAGGAATTCACAAATTCTGACACCTACTAAGTGTCAAGCAGTCCATATGCATTATCTCATTCTTTTCTCTCTCATTTTTCTAAAAGCTTCTTTTATATTTTTATCTGGGCAATGCATGAACACAGTATAAAGAGCCAAATACCACTTTTAAAAATTGAAAACTAGCACCTCCCAGCCCTCTTTCTTCTTCTCTCTGCATCCTGTCTATTGGAGGTAGCCATTGGAACTCTTTTAGTTCTTTCTTCTGATATTTACCACCAATAACAAGACAGTATCTCCATTCTGCTTTAACTTGATTATTTTAGAAATTACAAATTGTCTTTCTATTATGAGGATTTTGGTCTCATACATTCTTTCTCTTCCATTCCTCAAATATTGTTATCTTTCTTTTTTAAATACAGTGAAATATATTCAATATTTCCTTCTTGTGAGTAAATGCCATTTACTGCTGAGCTAAATAAATTATAATGATTAAAATCTACCCTGGATTTCCCTGGTGGTCCAGTAGTTGGGGATCCACCTGCCAATGCAGGGGATGTGGGCTCAGTCCCTGGTCCGGGATGATTCCACATGCTTCAGGGCAACTAATCACGTGTGCCACAGCTACTGAAGCCTGTGTGCTCTAGAGCCTGTGCTTGGCAACATGAGAAGCCACCGCAATGAGAAGTCTGTGCACCGCAACTCCAGAGTAGCCCCCACTGCAACCAGAGAAGGCCCACGTGCACCAAACAAGACCCAGCACAGCCAAAAATAAAGAAACAAATAAAAAGTCTACCTTATCCAAAGTTTTATTTTTCCTTGCATTAATAACTACGGTATTTTATTTATTTATTTATTTATTTTTTGGATTTTTGGCCAAGTCTTCCTACAACCTCTAAAAGCTTTGTAAAATATGTTCACTACAATTTTTCACATGGCCAAATCGATCAGAGAAGCCATCAAGCCTATTTTTCCATGGGGGCATCTCTTCTGGAGCCCTCCGTCCTCATGCTCCAGTCTAGACTCCAGTCTAGGCTCTGTTAGTGGCACCGCTGGGCTCCTGAAACCTTTCTCCTGTGCTAGATTCCTTGTATGCTAGATCTCTTTTATTCCCTCCTTTTTGGTGTGTTCCTTTGTTTTGGTGGGATATTCCTCAAGGAACTTCCTGAGGAAAAGTGTATGGAAGATGCCAAAAGAACTCTGAAGGGTGTTCTGAGGCTGAGTGAGACCATCCAAGAAAGGGAAAGCTTGGAATGGGGAGCCCTTCCCCAGCCTGGGATCCAGACCTTGTTGGAGAAGGTTGGTGGTAGTTCACTGATGGAGATGGCTGGATTGCCCAGGCCAGAGTCAAGCAGGAGCAACCCTCCACCTGTGCAGGTGAACCAAGGTAGGCAGGTGCCCAGAGGGAATGGGGGCACCAGGGCAGGTGTGAGGGCTGCCGGAGCAGACAGTGTTTGCTTTGTGAGAGTTGCAAGAAACAAACCTCTAGGGTACAGGTGACAGCAGGCAATGGACAAGAACTCAGAGAGAGGCAGGGTCAGCAAGTGTGAGGATGGAGTCTGTGGTGTCCACATCACAAGGCCACAGGAAGGTAGTCACTGGGTCTGGGCCAGAGCTGTGAGATTATTGTGAGGTCACTGGGGCAGAGTATCATCAACATCCTCACACACCCCAGACACTGTTCAGGTGTGCAGTGGAAGCCAGAAACAGCAGACATGCACCTTCCAGTACCAGGGAGGGAAGCCTCCTTCCTCGTGCAAGGTGCCTCCAGTGCCCTCTACTGACAAAGCTTAACACTGTGCTCTGTAAAGGAGCAGAAATGCTTAAAGAATACAGATCATTATCACAAGTAGGTACTGAAGAACTGAGAGGCATAAACTGATGATAGGAGGTAATTTTCCTAATATTTCATGTGCCTGATATTTTTATTCAGTTCTCACCCTTATTCATGGTTTTAATTTAATTTCTCAGAATTGCTTCATTATCTTCTAGCTTCCCTATTGCTGCTGAGATGTTTGATGACATTTGAATTCAAGTACTTTGAGTCTGGTATCAATTTTTCCCTTTGGAGGCTCTTAGTATTTCTTTTGCAGGATATTGCCCAAGTCATGAAAGAGAAGTTGGTCTTATGATATAAAAGTCATGTGCAGATGACCAGAAGTTCAACAGACCTGAGTCTGTCTGAATCCTTGTCTTGCCTCTTACTAGCTGTGTGATCCTAAGCAAGTTGCCAAACCTCTCTGAGCCTCTTTCCTCATCCAGAAAAAGGGAATGTGATAATAATGACCTTGGAGATGAATATGGGGACTGGAGATATTGTACGACAGGCTCCCTCCAAAATGCTGAGCAGGTGCTTGCACAGCAAGAGCTCAGTAGTAGGTAGTGGACGTGATCGTTAACACCTTTACCTTGACTTCCTGGTTTTTAGCCTTCTCAAGCATGCAGAGAGCTCGCTTGTGGGCAGCCTCAAGCTGGGCTTTCGATGCCTGATTCTGCTGTATGGTCTCCTGGAGCTCATGCCGCAGCTGCTCCCGCTCGTGGTCCGAAAGCTGCTTGAGCTCCCGCAGGTCCTCCCTGTAGTTTGTGGCACACTGCTCCAGGGCCTGCTGCATCTGTGAGACCTGCCCACCAGGGCATCCAACCTCAGGCTGGGACCCTCACCCTGCCTGGGATTTTCTTTAAACATCAAAGCTTTCTGAACATCTCCACAGCCCACATGAGCCTCCCCTACCCATGGGAATGCTGAGGCAGGTAGAAGCAGCAAGCTTGAAGGACCTGGGGACAGCTGGCCCTCCCAGGGGTTCCTCAGCTAGAGCCATGGATACCAGGGACGGAGAAGAAGGGCTGGGATGTTTGCCATCCAAGAGAAATCAAGAGGGGACCAGAAAACACTCCAGAGATCTATACAGCAGCCTCCCTTGTGTGCCCCACGTGCTCAACTCTCCCTTTCTTATAGAAGCTTTCCCTGACAATCCTATTTGGTATTATACCCACCCCTCATCACCAGACAGCCACTCAATCTTCTTTATCCTGCTCAGTTTTTTCGTTTTGCTAAAGCCCTTAACATCTTCTAATATTGTAAGTGCTTATTTTTTATGTCTAGTGTTTATTGTCAGTGTCCACCTCCTCTGCTAAAATACAAGCCCTGTAATGCAGGACTTTTGTCTGGTTTGCTCACTGATAATATACAAGCACCTAGAAGAGTTCCTGGCTCATAGCAGGTGTTAAATGAATAAATGAACAGAACCAAGAAGCCCACCTTGCCCTGGACCTGGACTGCCCTCCCCAGCTTGGACAAGAATTGGGCCCCACATGCATTTCCAAGGTTGTCTGCAAGAATACGGGAGAGGCAGGGTCTCACTCAGCATGAGGGTGCATCCCTACCAAGGCCTTCCTTCTACCTGGGCTTGCAATCTGGCCTTCTGGCTCTGCCACTCCTCCTGCAGACGCTGGATTTCTGGTGCCTTCTCCTTTGGCAAAGAGCCCAATGGAGGCTGCAGGTCACCTCCCTCCTTGATGGGTGCTTCGATCCTTTGAAGATATGGAGGTCAAAATCACAAAAATGCCACCTTGGAAATGACATGGTCACCCTGCTAACATCCCAGCCTCTCAGACTGGGAGGAGGGAGCTCTGATGGCATTAATGGAATGAGAGACATCTCTCCTAGATTTGAAAAAGCTATTTGACATACAATTCTAAGTGCTGTTGCACTTGGGAGACTGTCAATATTCAGCTGGAATCACTGGATACCTGTTTCAGTGGGTACTTAATAAATGATCAATTATCAGAATGACTGAGAGCTTAGAGTTACTTATATGGGGTCCCTGGAAGCTTCAAAAGAAGAGGTCTCTGTAGCCTAATTTCACAACTTTTCATGAATGTGGAAAAAAATAACAAAAAATGATGTTCTACTTGACTACAGTACTTTACACTTTTCAAAGCACACATGGCTTTAACTGGCTTTTCCCAAGTATACACAGGAGGATTATAAATAGCCTTTCTGTGTATGTAGCAGGGATAAGACAATGCTGGTTTAAAGCTGCAGTAGTTTCTGCATTCTAGAAGAGATGCTGACAAATATTTTTGGAGGAGACTTTTCTATACTCAGTTCTGAGCTTTTAAACCAGCTGAGAAATTCAAATGCGATGGGCTGATTGTAAAGTTAAGTATTTATCCTGTTTAACAGTGTAAAAGGATGCCGCACTGTGGGCATCGCTGCAGAGATTGCTGGGAGGTCAATGACATTTTGCTTCCTCTGGCAAACACATCAGGCCAGAGGACCACAGGTTAGGGAGTTAGGGCCCTGGACTGTGAAGAAAGACCATGATAAGAAGGACTCTGACTTGGCAGAGGCGAAAAGGCCCAGCAACATAGACAGAGGGGACCCCTGAAAGGAAGGGCAGGATGTTAAGAGCAGTGTAGCAAAGTTGTTAAGATCATGGACACTAGAGCCAGATTGCCCAGATTCAAATTCTAGCTCTACTACTGGTAAATGGTTATGTTACTTTGTCTGAGCTCTTTAAACTGTTTCTTCTTCCAAAACATGGGGTTAATATTAGTACCGTTCACATGGATTGTAATAAAGATTAATACAGTAAATATCTTAAAAAATGCTTAACTCTATGTCTGGCACATTGTATTAATTGTATATTAATACAAATAAAAAATTAGTCAAGTACTTAATAAAGTGAAAGATTTCTTTCTTTGCATCTTAATTCTCTTAGGTTATCTTCAAACTTCTGGAAGCTATGCTAAATATAACCATGTTCAGAGCAGTTTATTCTACAAACAGGGCTATTGGGATTTTACATGGGATTGAACTGAATCTATATCTCAATTCAGAGTAAATTATGTTCTTAACAACACTGAGTATTCAATTATGATCATTCTGTCTGTAAATAAAGACATTTTTACTCTTCCTTTCTAATTTGTAGCTCTTTTTCTTGCTTTACAGGGCTGACTAGGACCTTCAGGACAATGATAGGTAGTGAGAGCAGAATTTTTGCTTTATTCTGAGTTTTTGGAGGAACGTGTCCAATATTTTACCATTAAGCATGTTTATCATACATGATCTTTTTCAGGCTGAAGAAATTCTATTCATGGATTTAAGAGTTTTTATCATGAAAGGATGTTAACTTTTGTCTAATGCTTTTGTGCATCTATTGATATGATTATTTATTTTTCTCTTTATTTTTTAATATGATGAATTACATGATTGCCATTCAAATGTTCAATCAACCACACATTCCTGGGATAAACTCTACTTGGTCATGCTGTATTATTCTTTTTATATACTGCTTCATATTTTCAAACATTTTGTTGAGGATTTTGCATTCATGAAGAATATTAGTTTGTCTATATTGACAAATGTTTTCAGTGCCTTGAAAAAAATTTATTCTGTAGTTTTTCACCATATTGTCTACAGATATAAAATAGATTAAGTTAGTTAATAGTGTAGTTCAAATCTTCTATGTCCTTACTGATATTAGTATAGTCATTCAATCAAATATTCCAAAAAGGATGTCAGAATCTCAGATATGATTGTAAATTTCTTCCTTTAGTTCTCATAGTATTTGCTTCATTATTTAAAGCTCTGTTATTACATAATACCAGAGAAGGCAATGGCACCCCACTCCAGTACTCTTGCCTGGAAAATCCCATGGACGGAGGAGCCTGGCAGGCTGCAGTCCATGGGGTCGCTAAGAGTCGGACATGACTGAACGACTTCACTTTCACTTTTCACTTGCCTGCATTGGAGAAGGCAATGGCAACCCACTCCAGTGTTCTTGCCTGGAGAATACCAGGGACAGGGGAGCCTGGTGGGCTGCCGTCTATGGGGTCGCACAGAGTTGGACATGACTGAGGCGACTTAGCAGCAGTAGCAGTAGCAGTATTACATAATACATATTTAGGATTGTGATGTCTTCCAGAAGAATTGACCACTTCACTGTTGTGAAACATCCCTTTTTAAACACTGGTAATACTTCTTGTTCTGAAGTCTACATTGATATGAATATAGCCACATTAGCTCCCTTACATTTTGTATTTGCATGGTATATCTATTTTTATCCTTTTACCTTCCAACTTATCTGTGCCTGTATAAGGTGTATCATATAAAATAACACCAACTGAAGGGCTTAAAAAGCAGAAATTAATTTTCTCATAATTCTGAAAGCTAGAAGCCCATGATCATGGAGTCAGCAGGTGTGGTTTCTTCTAAGGCTTCTCTTCTGAAGCTTGCAGATAGCCAACTTCCATCACCCTGTGTCCTCATGTGATTGTCCCTTTGTCTGCTTTACCAGTGCACTAATCTCCTCTTCTTACAAGGAAACATTGGGTGAGGGCCACTCTAATAACCCCATTTAAATCAATCATCTATTTGAAGCTTTATCTCTGAATGCATTCAAATTGGGGATTAGGGCCTTAACATATGAATTTGAGGGGGGCATGGGGCAGCGCAATTCATGCCATAACAGTGTCTTATATACTTAAATCTCTCTCTTGCAGATAGCATGTAGTAAATGTCCTACGTGCTAGGACATTTTGATCCACTCTGGCAATCTCTTTCTTTTAAATGATGTCTCTGTTTCATTTACATGATCAGGATGGAAATGATTGGGTTTAAATCCACATCTTATTTGTTTTCTAACTTCCCAATTCCTTTTCTTATCGTTCTTCTGTTCTTTTTTCTATCTACCTACCTGACATTTTATGATTCCATTTTAGTTCTTTTATTGGATTTTTTAAGCTTTTCTTTGTATTAATGTTTAATGGTGCTCTATGGATTACAACTTGTATCCTTAACTTATCACAACCTACTTAGAGTTAACATTGTACCTCTTCATATAAAATATGAGTCCCTTACAATACTATAATTCCATTAATCCCCATTCTTTGTGCTAGTGGTCATATATTATTCAACTATATGCAATGTGAACTTCATAATATACTGCTCAATTATTAAGCAGTTATATGTCTTTTAAAGAAATTAAAGAGAAAGAAAAGCAGTAGTTTTTTATATTTACCTATACATTTACCATTTCTGATGCTCTTCATTTTCTCCTGTAAATCCAACTTTAAATTTGCTGTAATTTCCTTTCAGCTTTAATAAATTCAACTGCTGTTTCTCATACTGCAGCTTAACTGGTGAAAAGTCCTCTTACCTTTTATATACCTGAAAATGTTCTATTTCATTCTCATTTTTTAAGGACATTTTCACTGGACTTAAAATTAGGATTTTACAGGTTGTTTTTTTTTTCCCCCATTTATAACCTTAATGATATTGCTTCATTTTCTGGCTTTCATCACAAAATGAGCCTAGAAGGTTGATGAGAAGTCAGTTGTCATTAGTATTCATGAAAAGCCAACTGTCTCCTGTATGTAATTTGTCTTTTTAAAAACCTGACTGCTTGTAAGATCTGGGGGGATATATTTTGTTTTCAGCAGATTTTCTATAATGTATCTAGGCATTGATATCTTCAGATTTATTCTGTGGGGAGTTCACTGAGCTTCTTGAATATGTAAATTGGTGTCCCACATCAAATTGGGGGAATTTTTGGTCATTTTTTCCAAATATTTTTTCCTGGTCCATTTTCTTTCCCTTTTTACATGTGGGCTCCAAATACATGCATGTAAGACTATTTGATATTGTCCCACAAGTCACTAAGAATCTCTTCATTTAAAAAAAAAATTCCCCCCTCATTCTTTGGATAAGAGGGTTTCTACTGATCTATCTAAGAGCAATAAACTTTTCGTCTGTGATTTTAATTTGCTGTTAAGTACATCTAATGAGGTCTTCATTGTGGATATTGTACTTTACAGCTTTAGAATTTCCATTGCTTCAAGGTTTTCATTTCTCTGCAGAAATTCCCTATTTGTTCACTCATTATAACATTTCCCTGAAATAGCTCATATAATTGCTTTCAAGTTTTTGTCTGCTAATTCCAATATCTAGGTCATTTTAGGCTTTATTAGCTGATTTTTTTCTTGATTATAAGTCATACTGTTCTGATTCCTTGCATGTCTTATAATGTTTTCATCAAATGCTCAATACTGTGGATAATATAATAGTAGGAATCTGTATTATGAATTCCTTTCAAAAGTGGTTAGTTTTGTTATGACAGCCAGTTAAATTACTCAAGGCTCTTTCTGATCTTTTTATGCCCGGATTTGTCTTTTTTTAGAGCTTGTATAGTTCAACATTGTCCTTTGTTCTAGGGTGTGGCCCTTATCACAGGGTGTGTTTCTTACTCTTAATGTGTTGTTTCTGAGGTCTCAACTCAATGCTCATAGAGCTCAGAAAGGCTTTTTTCATTGTGGCTGATCTTGGAATCCAATGTGTCCTAGCATCCCATCTCTAGTACCTTCATTTTCCTCAGCACCATGGCAGCAGCATACTCCTAGGCCTCATGAGTCTCACTCAAGCTCCTGGCAAGGACCTACGGAAAATTCTTATAGATTTCTGTCCCCTATACCCTCACTTAGTATCTCCTCTTCTGGTACCCTACCTTACAAATTCCAGCTGCTCTAGCAGCCCTGAGCCCTGATGTCTGCTTCCTCAGCTCAACTTACCTCCACTTCTCTGCACTGTGGTTGGCACTGTCCCCAGACAGAGAGGCAGGAGAAAATGTGGAGTGATTATGGGATTCAGTTCATGTTTCTTTTCTAAAGAACATGGTCCTTCTCTGCATATTGTCCTGTTCCTAAAAGAGTTGTTATTTATTTTGCTCACTTTTAAAGTTGTCTACAGAAAGAGGGCAAGTCTAGTACCAGTTACCCTGCCACAGCTGGAAGTGCAAGTTCAGTCGTTTTACTGAGTATTAAAGGAGAGAGTGATCTTAGAAAAACAGGAAAACTGTGGAACTTCATATGGCATAAGAACAGCTGCCCTAAGTTGAGATGTAGTTAAAAACATTAGTTCTGGAGCCAGAGAGGCTATTATCTGGATCCTACCATCTACTGGCAGAATAAGTAGAAAGACAAGTCACTTAACCTCTCTGTTCTTCAGTTTCCTTCATCTTTAAAATGAAGTACTTCAATAATGGTATCTACCTAATGAAAATTAAATGGGTTAATCCAGCATTCAGTAAATATTTACTATTATTATATTTACCACATCATCATTCCTGGGAACACCACTAATGAGAATTTCCCTCTCTTACTCTATTCTCTTGTGTCAAATTCCCTCGTATCCTAAAAAGCTGATCCTATCCTACCATCTCTCACAAGCAAGTCATAGCAGACTCTTCTGACTCCCCCTGCTCCCACTGAAGTTGATTCTGACCTGCTGCTGCTGCTGTTTAATCGCTTCAGTCATGTCCAACTTTGTGTGACCCTATGGAATGTAGCCCACCAGGCTCCTCTGTCCATGGGATTCTCTAAACAGGAGTACTAGAGTGGGTTGCCATGCCCTCCTCCAGGGTTTTCCTGACCCAGGGATTGAACCCAGGTCTCCTGCACTGCAGGCAGATTCTTTACCGCTGAGCCACCAGGAAAGCCCATCCGACCTGCTACCCCTACCTTAAATCAACAGCTAATGGAAAACCCACTATGCCAAAAGTTCTCTGACAAGCAACCTTCAAGGGGTTAACTACTGAATATGCAACCTCACCCCTAAAGAACCAATGTGTTTGTTCTGTTCTGCAGCCTCTGACCGTAGATCTTTCTATACTTCTCAGTTCTTACACTCTAACTAAAACCCCCATGAAAGAAGCCTACAGACCCCACATCTCCTCATTTTCTTCTGTAGTTGAGTAACCTCCTTACCAACAAAGCTACACAGGAGAAAAGACAAGGTTGCTGTGATCACCTACTGTTGGTCTGCCCAGCATCCTCTCCTTGGGGAAGCCTTTTCTCTTTCCATAGTGATCCTGTTTAGTCCACAAGGTTCAGATGCAGCTAACTCTGTCCTCATCCTTAACTGGCCCATGGGAAGGGCATGTGACACATTACCTGGTCCATCAGAGCCAGACATCTCCTTGGCCAGAATGACTGGCTCAGGGATGGACAAATGACCCAAGCTGGGCCCCTTAGAAACTTCTTGAAATCCCTGCCAGTATTTTCACAGTAAAGATTATTTCTTTCCCTGTGTTAGTTTTGAACAGAATAAGATTTGTAGCTTCCAGGGGTAAGTGACAGCACCCGCATTTAGTCTGGAGGCCCGACTCCAGAGTCTGTGCTCTTTAACTGCTATGGTTACACATCTCATAGATCCCAAGACAGAATCTGGAGGGAGCTGGGCAGGTATTATTAGCTAGAGAGTTCACAGGACTATAGGGTACCTAACACTGCCATTGATATGATTTAGGGGTGTAGGCTTTGCTTCCTCAGTTCTAGCTTATAAATGTTTCTGTCCCCTCAAAATTCCTATTTTGAAGCCTACTGCCCAATCTAATGGTATTAAGAAACGAGGCCTTTGGAAGGTGATTAAGTCACGAAGGTGAGACCCTCATGAATGGGATTAATGCCTTTATAAAAGAGGCCCTTGCCCGTCCACCTTGTGAAGACAGAATGAAAAGACGCCTTCTATAAGCCAGAAGGTGAGTCCTCATCAGACACAGAAACGGCCATCACCTTGATCTTGGACTTTATAGCCCCCATAACTGTGAGAAATAAATTTATGTTGTTCATAAGCCACCCAGTCTATGGGATTTTGCTAAGCAGTCCAAATAGACTAGGACAACTAATCTCCCACATGGTGAGATTAGTGTCTTTATAAGAAAAGACAAAAGAGAGACCTCCTCCCACATCGTCTGCTGCTTCTCTCTTCTCCATGAGAGGACATGAGAAGATGGCCATGTGCAAGCCAGGAAGAAAGCTCTCACCAGGACTATTTGAAGAGCTACCAGATGGTAGCATGGACTCCATGTCATCTGTCAGGACCCCACACAGCTGTTCATTAGTGTGGGGAAGTGAAGTATAACTGTGGTAGCCTCAGAATCACTTGGGACGCTTTCTCAAAAGACACAGAGTTGGGATATACCCAGACCTACTGTATCAGAAACTTGTGAGCTGGTGTGACAGATCTTTATTGCTCAGCAAATACCAACTGCCTTATGTGATGCTGTGGATTGAATTGTGTCTCCCCAGATTCACATGTTGAAACCTCAATCACCAATATGATGGTATTTGGAAATGAGACCACTGGAGGTAATTAGGTCATGAGAGAGTAGCCCTCATGATGAGATTAGTGCCTTTGTAAGAAAAGACACAAGAGAGACCTCCTCCCACACTGTCTGCTGCCTCTGTCTTCTCCATGAGAGGACACAAGAAGATGGCCATGTGCAAACCAGGAAGAGTCCTCACCAGGAACTGAATGGGCCAGCACCTTGATCCCCAGCATCCAGAGCTGTGAGAATAACCTTCTGTTGTATGGTATTTTGTTATAGCAGCCAAAACTAAGACCTGTGGAGAGCATATTACCTTCTGCTCAGAGTATTAGTTTGTGGTCACGTGACTTGCTTTAACCAATGGAATGTGGATAAAAACGAGACTGTGCAGTCCTGAGTGTAGGCTTTAAGAGGCACTGCATGTTTTCATCAGCTTTTTTGAGCTTTTTCCCTTTACCATGACAACAACATGCCCTGGATAGAGGCTAATCCATCAGTCTTGGTCCCAGAATGGGATGGCATCTGAACAGACTTAAACTCTATCCATGGTTGGGGCAGAGCAATAACATCAGACTCTTAGTCAGGATCCAAAGTCATATAAAACCAGAAGAGCTTGGCAGAGCCAAGAATAAAGATAGCTGACTGATGAGCTAAAATCGTTGATATTTTGGGAATGTTTGTTAGAGCAGCAAAAGCTAATATAGGTGATAAAGGAGGGAGAGTTCCTCTCTGTGACAAAGCTCCCTCATGTCCCTCACTTAGTAAAAGAACACTTGGAAGAACAGGAGGCAGAGGTTTGGGCCAGTCCAGGTCTGTCTGAATTTGGGGCAGTTTATTAACCTTTTTGAGTGTTAGGTTCTTAATCTATAAAATGGTCTCTCTGAGTTGGTATGACAATTAAATAATTCAGGTAAAGTCCTTAGATGTGCTGGAGGCACACAAGACATTTTTGTTCCCTCCCTAAGCTTCATGCATGGGGCAGTGACAAATATGTGAGGACAGAATGAATGAATGAATCCTTCAAGTGTGAGTTCTCATTCACTGGAGCCCTCGGAAGCCTGCCTGTCCTCCTGTACCTTTCCTCTTCGTCGCTGCTGGTTCCTTCTTCAGCCACTAACTTATCTTGATATTCCTCTCCTCTGGGCAGAGTCTGAGAAGGTTCATTCGGTCTCAAGCATGGATCCTAAGGGAAAAACAGTTGTAAGATGAGACTAAAGTAAAGTTCCTGGAGCCAACCTGTGGTTTACCAAACCAGAGAGCGAAGGAGAAAGAGCCTCCGGCAATCCCCGCAGCTCTCAGGCCTGTGATGATTCAGTGCTGAGCCCACTGCCTGGCTCAGGAGCAGTGTCAGCCCTGATGCCTGTATCCTGCTTTTCAGTCTAGCAAGCATGTCATGCAGCTGATGAAAGTAAAGCACAGAGAGAGAAACTAAAGCACGTAGCTTGTCCAGGGTTTCTATCAGAGAGGAATGGAAATGAAATGCAACCCTGGGGCTGTTGTGGGGATCAGAGAACAGTGCCAGCAACAGCCACTGGTCTATAAGGGTGAGCAACTGCTATTATTATTATACTCATATTACAGGTGGCCGTCTGCTGCATCCTCTAATGCAGGATCAGAAAACATGGAACTTGATCAGACGCCTTGAGAAGTGGGGTATGGTGGGAGGACAATATGGAAATCATGAGTTAATAATGAGGCTTCGGAATTTTCTATCAATAGAATTTGTTCATGTTATCATTTCCTCTTTCAGCAGAGATGGAAAAATGAAGACTTTCTTATTTTGATTCTTCTACTTGTTACAGTAACCACTGTCCACAGAAAACAGTGTAAGACAGGCTAGGATAGATCTCTTTGTTGAGAAATCTCATTAAATAATAATAAATTGCTACCTGGGCTTTCTGCTAATTATGTGTCTCTGCCAGTCTTGTGTTTTTCTGGCCCTGAGCTTCATCAGCTGTAAAACAAAGTGGCTGGTTACATCTCTGGTTTTCAAACCAGACTCCAGGGACCATGAGAGATGCCTTTGGTGATAAGAGAGGCAAAGCTGAGACTGGAAGATGGGGCCTTGGGCTCCCCTCCCTCCCCAACACAGAATGAAACTGCTCTGGTTGCCTTCTGTGTACTCTAATGTCTATGAAAGTCCACCAACGTCAAGGCCAATGAGGACCTCCATGTTGCCAAATCCCAGTGGTCACTCCATGGGCTTCAGTTAATCGAACTTTTCTGCAGAACTGGAATATCTGTTCCTTCCCTCCTCCACGCAGCCCCCTTTCCTGGGTTTCCTCCTCTCTCTCAGCTACTCCTTCTTTGTCTCCTCTGCTAAAGCCTCCTCCTTTCCTGCCCTAAACCTCAGTCCTTGGACTTCTCTTTTCTGTCTTACTCCCTAGTGTCTCATCTAGTTCCATGGATACTAACGACAAACAGTTTATCTCCATTTCTAAGTTTCCCCCTAAACTCTAGACTTGTATATCCAACTGCCCTCTAGACATCATTCAGATGCTTAATAAACTTCTCAAACTGTAACATGTCCAGAACTGAACTCTTGGTCTTACCTCCTACAAACAACAAGCATGTACTTTCCTCAGGGCCTTTGCACTGGTTGTTCTTGCCGCCTGCAATGCTCTACCCTGTGATATTTACATGTCTAGCTTCCTCACTTCACTCACCACAACCAAGAGACCTTCCCTCATTTAAAACTTGGGCTCTGGCAGCAAATTGCCTATGTTTAAATCCCACTTCTTCTTATTTAAGATGTAACAATCCTAATGGTACCAGTAATCACAATAAATAAGAATTGACTCAGTTCAACATGAATATCTCTACCCTAGTAAAATGAGTCTTTGTGACCCCATGTTCTATACAGTTGATGGAATTCTCTAGGCCAGAATACTGGAGTAGGGAGCCTTTCCCTTCTCCAGGGGATCTTCCCAAGCCAGGAATTGAACCCAGGTCTTCCATATTGCAGGCAGATTCTTTACCAGCTGAGCCACAAGGGAAGCCCAAGAATTCTAGAGTGGGTGGCCTATCCCTTCTCCAGTGGATCTTCCTGGCCCAGGAATTGAACCCAGGTCTCCTGCATGCAGCCTGATTCTTTACCAACTGAGCTATCAGGAAAGCCTAGTAAAATGAATCACCACTATAAAGCTCTAATAATGAACTTATAGGGACCTAGCAACAGAGCTTGAAAACATAAGGCAAAATGTTCAGAAATGTAGGGAAGAATGGGCAAATTTATAATGGGAGGTTTTAATACACACTTCTCAGAGACTCATATATCAGGTACTCAAAATAAGCTAGGAAATGGAAGGTTTGAACAAGATTAATAAGCTGAAACTAGTAGCTAAAAAAGAACAATAATCAATGTTAATGTTTATATAATGCTTAGTGTGCACCCTCAACTCTATGAGGTGAGAATCATACCATTTTAAAGGTGATGAACCTTGCCCAAGGTCATACAGTGAACACCAGAACTAGAGTTTAAATATATAAGCTTTAACCATGGGGGCCACAAAGAGTCAGACATGACTTAGTGACTGAACAACAACAACAAACCTTTAACAATCAAACAGAATATATACTTTTTGGCTATCACATAGGAAATATTTTTTTAAAACTGACTCCACAGCAGGCTACAGAGCAAATTTCAGCATAGCTAGAATGTTGACATTTTATAGACCACATTATCTAATGACAATGCAAAAAATTTAGAAAACAGTAAAGAAAGTAGGTTTAAAAAGTGAGATAAACTTCAAAACTCTAGGATACAGCTAAAGACATACACTGAAAGGGAAATTTATAGCCTTAAGTGTATTTATTATAGAACATTTAAGAAGTTAGAAAAGGGATAACATAATAAACCCAAAGTAAGTAGAAGGAAAGAAGTATGAAAGACAAAATTAATGGCATAGAAAAAGACAGATCTGACCGGCACATCTGAAAGCCGGCCTTTTGAAAAGACACATCAAACTACTGCTAAGACTGATCAAGGAAAAAGGGAGAAGGAACTTAAAGCAACATGAATAATGGACAAAGATCTCATGACAGTTATGAAGATGAAAAAGAATTTCAAATGCACTCTGAGCCACTGTGAAGACTGTGAAAGAGAATGTGCAGGATGTAATTTCTGGGCTACCTTATCGACCACTGATTTATTTAAAGGCATCCTGGGCAGGAGTCCAGAAATAAGAGAGGGCAGAAGATGCTTAAAAGAGGCTGACGATGCACTCAGATGACTACAGCAGCTCCCCACAGTGTAGCACCCCTGCATTTCCATGCAGTAACTCATGGGCGCCGGCAACCCAGGGGGGTGGCATGAAGACAACCCTGTCCTTGTGCTGCAGAGGGGGGTCTGAGGTCAGAAAAGTCCAGACTTCCATGTGACTGCACTGGTACTCTGTTGTGTTAGCGTGATCACCAGCTGCCAGTATCAGGGCCTAACTGGGTGAGTTCAAACTGTGAAACGAACGTATTGCTGCAAAGTATCTGCAAATCAGACACTTAAAATCAACCTGATAGATGAAGGCTGCTTCCCAAATCAATGGGGAGAAATACTCAGTAATCTTTTCTGTTTCTGTTCACTTGCTTCCAGCTCCCTGGAAACCAAAGACAAGGATATCCTTCCCCGCAAAAGGAAATGAGTCCTCTCGCTCCCTGCAAATATGGCAACCCACTCCAGTGTTCTTGCCTGGAGAATCCCAGGGACGGGGGAGCCTGGTGGGCTGCCGTCTATGGGGTCGCACAGAGTCGGACACGACTGAAGCCACTTAGCAGCCGTAGCAGCAGCAGTGTTCCTTTAAATCATCCTCTGGCCAAGGCTAATTTTTGAAGGTGTTCCTAATCCAGCTTGAAACAGTACCCTCAGCTCCATTCATTCAGTTGGCATGTCATGGATCAGTTAATATGCAAGGAGGTGCAAACATCTGCCACATGTGGGTATGTTAGGTGCTGGAAAGACAGAGATTAATAAGAGATATAATTCTTGATTTCAACAAACTAATGGTTCAGCAGAGGGGACCAACAGACCATATAAATGGCAAGCATTCACCTCCTTCACCACCCCACCTTCTGTACCTGGTATTTTGGGTCAAAGTGTATCATTCCAAAGGAAATGGGGTGCCATCTGAATATTTCTCAAATGAACCTGACCGTGGAAATGAACAGTAGGCTGAAAGAGCACTTTCAAGCTCACCAATACTCATTTCAGTGAATTTCAAATAGGGCAGACTCTCCAGCATCCCTTTTCTGGTTTTCTGCTTGGGATCCCAGTGAGTGCCTCCCAGGACCAACACTGAGCCACTCTGGGTGTATCCTGAGTTAATCGCCCCTAATTCACACTCTTGCATTCCCCATCAGGCATTTCTCAGGTTCTGTCCAGGACTCTCTCCATCACTAAAGTATGCACAGAAAATAAATAGCTCTGCTTCTCCCCTAACCATCCACTGCAAAAGCCTCCTCCCAACTCCTCCCAAGCAAATGGCTGGTTATTTTAAACCCACAGTCACATTAGGTCTTCATCTTTCATCTTCTAGGCAGTGAACCTCATCTGGGTTGTTTCTATTTTAAAGGAACACCCACGCCCAGGAAATCTTCAGGAAGGAAATATTGAAAGTCTTTCTCAAGTTCATTTGACAATTTTTCAAAGGCAGCATTATGTACATCTTAAAAATAGAACACCTAATGCAATGGGGTTTTGCTGAAATGATTACAGGGGACTGTAATAGGTACTACAAAGTCACCTTACGTTATAGACTCTTTTAACACTTTTGAAAAGTGACTTTATGTGCTTTCTTCTGTTTATTACAAGTCTCTGGGGTGGAGGACAGGAATCATGTCTGCCACTTTACTAATGAAAAGCAGTACAGAACTGTAATTTGGACACTGGTGTTCCTCTTTGGGCCTCAGTTTCCCTATCTGCAAAGCGAGGATAATAATACTTGCCTCATAGGGTTGTTGTGTGGGACTGTGTACAGCACTATGTTCTTGGTACTTGATCTGTTTGCCAGTAGCAACAGTGAGGAAACTGATGCCAGAGAGGTAATTATATAATATTTACTTCCTGCATTTGAAATGGAGCTCTCTGACGACCACCCTTACTCATCCAGCCCTGGGCCTCTCTTAACGACAGCACTCAGAAATAGTTGTTGAGGCGAAATGACTTGAATAATAATGACCACCAATGACTTTCCTGTTTCTTCTGGAGAAGGTGCAGGCAAGGATCTATGAAAACTTCACCCCTTCTCTGTCCCCGGCTCACCCAGACACCGGAAACTTCCACAAAAAAAGTTTCTGTGAAAATTACCAAGAGTCACATGACTTTCTGGAAACTAATGAAGAACATTGTGAACCTAAGAGAATCAAGGAGGCCAGACATGAGAGGCCAGGATAAAAGGCTCAATGGAGTCTCAGCTGTCTATGGTGGGGACAGAGTCACACCCAGGGTTGGCAGCCCTCCCTCTGTGTATTCTGGGAATGGAGTGAAGAGTCGGCTCTCAGTCGGCCTTATTATTTATGTCTCTCTTGACTCACTGAAACGCTCTGGCAGAACAGCTGGGAACAACCTTTGTTGTGTCCCGTGTGGGTGCAGGGTTGGCTGCACCGCAGTGCGCTGCTCACACACCATCCACACGGCCTGGATCCTGTACCCCTAGGGCCTTGGCAAAGCTTTGACGTGCTTTGTTGGCATAGATTTTGCTGGACAAAAATATCTGAACTAAATTATACATTTTCTCTGATATAGCTTGACCAGGTTCAGAAAGTTGTGTAACCTGTTGTGTCGGTAAGGTTGTGCGGAAACAGACACTTGCACGCGCTGCCGTGGGGGTACACTGACAACCTGGATGGAGTGCAATGCAGCAAATCTATCAAAGCTCAAGCTTCTCATAGCACTGGACCTAGCCAATCCTTCAATGGTAAGAGTTAGCACCTACTGAGCATTTCCATGTACTGTTTCTGTCATTGTTTCACAGATGACTGTGGAACGAATGAATAACATACATGTTGAGTTGATCAAGCAGAACTGATACTCATGAAGGTTCTTCCTTCTTTACTTCTGTCTAGAACTGAGCTCTTGGAGGGATTGTTGTCTAGACCCAGAAGGGTCAGATGAGAGCCGAGTTTCATGATGAACCAACCAAGGTTTTCAATGTGCACTTGTATTTAAACTTCTGTGTGTATAGTTGCTCGGTCATGTCTGATTCTTTGCGACCCCATGGACTGTAGCCCTTAAACTTCTCTAGGACTTGCCTTTTCAGCTACAGCAGTGGTTCTCAATTGGATGATTATGGTCCTAAGTAAACATTTATCAAGGTCTGGAGAAGTTTTTGGTTGAGACATTTTGATTGCAAAGGGAGTGCTACTGGCATTTGGTGGGTAGAGGCCAAGGGTGCTACCAAACATCCTACAATGCACAGGGCAGTCCCACAACATAAAGTCACCCAGTCTGAAACTCAAGTGCCAAGGCTGAGAGACCTTGAGCTGCAGTGAAAGCTCTGGCCCTTGTACGTCAGTCCTGGAACATACCTAGAATTTGTGTGTGTGTGTGTGTGTGTGTGTGTGTTCCCTCCTGAAAATACAGCCTGCTGTGTAATCTTCTGGAGCTTCATTATTATTTATTTCTAGCTTATCAACCTTCCTTTAATTTGAATCTCATCACTCAAAATCCCAGCCAACTCTGTCCCATCTCCCTACCACAGTCACTTTGAGGATCTGAGAAATTCTCCAATATTTGAGGAAGAGCCTTTCTGGGAAATCCCACAGGGTACTGGTGAAAAGTTCAGCTGTCCCTAGGGCCAGGAGTTCTTCTTGTTGAATGCTAGCTCATGAGGCTGATTCTTGAGAAACTTACAGAGAATGAAAATACCTGCATGTTCTGCAAGTAGACATTTTCAGAAAGGATGGGATGGCCTCAGTCAGGAAGGGCCAGCCCTGCTGATAAACGTACCTGTATTCCTTTATTTCTCCTCCAAGCTTATGCAGGGGCAATGGGGACTGCTCAAGAATTTCCCCCACAGCTGGGTGTCAGAGGAGGAAATGTGGGGAGTCCTGGCTACTCTCCTTAATCCCCAGACATATAACTATAGCCTATTTTATCTGGAAGGCATTCTGAACATGTGTTGATACTCTTACAGGAAGAATGGAGGATCAGAGCCACAGACCTAGCTCCATCCTGTCTCGGCCGCTTAGCTTCCTGTGACCATGAATGAGTCACCTAACTTCTCTGTCCTTCATTTCCCTCTTTTGCAAAATGGTTACATTACAGGGTTACACAAATTTCAATGAGGTCATGAATGGAGACAGTGCTGTATAACTGACCGATATTGTTATTCAAATCCATAGCCACTAGATTTTTGACTCATTTCTATCCTGGTGAATATGTGGTTAAGGTTAAGTATGGGTTATCCCAGTAGGGCTGTTGTTTGCAAAACAGGACTGGAATCAACAAAGGGAACTTATCATTTCTGAAGACACGCAGGCACAGGGAAATGGGTGGATTAATGGATGAGGACAAAGCAGTGAGATTCAGACTCACCTACATAGTGTTTTCCCACCTGGAGACTAAAGTGGACTGAAAATTTGAGGCAGCAATAAAATATATGAAATTTAGGCAATGTATTTTTTATGGTACTGGGTATAAAGATTAAGAGGCAAGCTGAAATAGGAACCAAGAGGGTCCTTCAGGTCAGGGTACTCAAACATGAACTTCACAGGAAGTATTTATGTTTCTGACATTATGCAAGGAATGTTAACTGAGTGCCTATATTTTAGGTTAAATTGTGCCCCCAAGAAGAGACATTGAAATCCTAACTCCAGCACCTAGAGAAATGACTTTACTTGCAACCTGGGCTTTTGCAGATGTAATTAGTTAAAATAAGGTCATATTGGATTAGGGTAAGCTCTAAATCCAATGACTAGCATCCCTATAAGAAGGCCATATGAGGACCCAGAGACACACCGTCAAGAAGGCCGTGTGATGACAGAGGCAGAGATTGGAGTGATGTGGTGACAAGCCAAGGAATGCCAAGGAGTGCCAAGGAGTGCCAAGGCCAACAACCACCAGATGCTGGAGAGAGGCATGGAACAGACTCTACGCAGAGCCACCTGAAGGAGCCAACCCTGCTCACACTGTGATTTTGGACTTTCAGTCTTCAAAACTGTGAGACAATACATTTTTGTGGTTTAAGCCCCAAGGGTGTGGTAATTCATTATGGCAACCCTAGGGAAAGAACACAGCCTAGCATGAGCTTGACAGAGACAAACAGAAACTAGATTCTATCAGAAGCACTATCCCTTACAAAAGGGCAGCATCACGTGGGAGGGCTACCGTGAGAGTAACAGATATCACAGATATGGATGTGGATGCGGAGGGATGCAAGGGGGCATTGTGATTACTGTTAGGATTCATGCTCCAGGCAGAACCAAAGACCCCACTCTAGTCCAGTGCCCCTTTGTCTGCCAGCCAGGCTGCTCCCAGAGAGGGAGGGAAGATTTATCTGACAAGCCTTGTTCTTTTTCAAACCATGCAGATAATTACTCAGAACTCTATTTTCTTCATGGTTGTTGCAAATTGATTTTGTAATGATTTTTTTTCCCCAGGCATTTTGGCAGCTCTGAGAGGGGAAATAAAAGGGCCCATTAATGCCAGCATGTGTCACTGGGGACACCAAAGTGCTGAAAAGGAGAAGAAAAATATCCTTAATTAAAGCAGAAAAAGCTAGAGGTTACCTGGGTCTCTAAAATGTTGCAGTGCTGGTAGTCCAATTCCTGGGGCTTTTCATCGCCTCTTGGGGGACATGCCTTATTCTGTTGGATAAATTCTTCCAGCCTTAAAACCTAAAATAGAAGAATAGAAATATTCAGCGATGAAGCAGTCTTACCACCTGGCTGTGGTCATTAATCTGGGAGCCTGTTCCTTTGAGTCAATCACTTCTGAGGACAGTGTCTCACTAGACAAATCCCAGACATGCTTCTTGAGGGGCCATTTCTAGTTAGCTAGTTGCTCAATTCCTCCAGAAGTCAATGAACCTGGCATGTTTACAATATCCAACACTTCCATTTAAATTACTCAGGTCCATATAACTATATCAAAGCTATAGCATGCTTTCCACTGTTTTCATACCATTCCCGGAAGGCCACCCTATTTCTTTTTTACAAAGTTAGTTGGTAAAGAAAAGGAACAATGTTTAAGAATTATACAGATAATGAGAGAAGGGTGGCTACAGGATGCTATTACCTGCATCCTATTACCTTGTAAGGCCTTAATTATGATGTTATTATTAACTAACTAAACGTAGAGTATAAATTAAACAGATTGGTTTCCCAGCTCTATACTTTGAGAAGAACAAGGCTAATAACCATAAAGGAAACTCAGATGTTGCTGAAACTACTGCTCCTCAGGTACCATGCTAGGCGTAAGGTGCGGAGGAGAAGAAACAGCCTGAGAGCAGGATGCTAAGGTAAAATACCGTCCCTGCCTTCAAGGAGCTGTCATCTCATGGAGCAGACAGATGCACACTTAGAATCACAACAACATTCAATAGACATATGTAAAATATAAAAAGACCATCATTAATGATGTGCTTGCTCTGTGTCAGGCACAGACCTAAGCATTTTACAGTATTAACTCTTAATTCTCCTTTTTTTTTTTTTGAAATAAGTTTATTATTTTTATTTTGAATCTTTTTTTATTACTTTTTTTTAATTTTATTTTATTTTTAGACTTTAAATAACTGTATTAGTTTTGCCAAATATCAAAATGAATCCGTCACAGGTATACATGTGTTCCCCATCCTGAACCCCCCTCCCTCCTCCCTCCCCATTCCATCCCTCTGGGTCACTCTTAATTCTCCTAACAATCACTATGAGGTAGGTAGAACTTACAGCAAAAAACTGCCCAGGAGTTCTGGCACAGTGTTAATAGCACTGAAGGATGAATAGAGTCCAGTGGCAAGTTCTTCTCCCCAGTAATACTGTCCACAGTGCTTTTAAACTTTGAACTTGGTCCCTGGGTGGTTTGGACAGATGGGCCCAAGAAGCAAACCCCATAGTTCAGCTGGTTCACATCCATTTCATATCCCACTCTTCTGGCTGGCCTCCAGCATGGAGGCCTGATGGCTAAATCCTTGGTTTCCCAGGCTAGCCACGTGGCACAGATGTTACCAGCGGGAGTAGGAGTCAGCTAGGGGCTTCCTACACCCTTTTGTTTTCCTAATGAAGTAGGCAGGCCTGGTCACCCCTGCCCCTACTCGTTTCCTGTTTTAAATTTGGACATGACAACTGGTCAGTGACAGTCATTCTCACAACCAAGGGGAATCTGAGCCAACTTCTCCTACATGCAGTATCAGGGACCTATGATACATTTAGGGATCATGAACATGTTTTCATTCAAAATTCAAAGGAAAAAACGCAGCCTTGCTGTATTCACCTTTATGGCAATGCAGTTACAAATTAAAAATTCTTTTTGATGAAGAAAAGAGTCCACAAAGGCAGAAGTATCTACTGCCCAGAAAACTGCCGGGAGGTGGGGAGATGGCAGGACCAAGAGCTTTGCAGATTTTCCAGATCTGATATTATTTAGTCACAGAATCAACGCCAGCAGCCTCCTGCCTCCTTCTTTTACGTATGGCATTAAGTGTCTCTTTGTTAAGCCTCTATAAATCAGGCTCTCTGTTACTTGCAGCTGAATTTATGCCCCTGAGATCATCTTCCTGTCAGGCTAAACTCTTTTTCTTCCTTGCAAGGATGCTAAATGTAAGAAAGTCAGGGCGACTTCCTGAGATTCCTGGCACCTTGGTTAATCAAAAACTCCTGGAGTCCAGAACCATCACTCCCAAGCACAGCATTTATTCAGGACTTACTTCTAGCAGTGAATTCTGGAGCTTCACACTTAGGGCTGCTTTCTCTTCTTCTAGCTGCTTTATTTCATTTTCTGATTTCTTCTTCACTTCTTCCAATTGTGCTTCTACTTCCTAAATGATAAATAGAAGAGTTAACCACACAATCCATAAAAACATGAACAGTACACACCCTGCCTTATTCCCAAAGGGGTTCAAAGAAGCTCACAAGAGTCATAAACTCCATAAAAAAATATAAATTAGAAATATATGAGAAAGTTAAAAAAAAAAACAACAGGTGCTAAACTGACACCACAAAGGCTAATATATATTGGGGGAGGGCAGGGTAAAGTCCCTGGCTTTAAGTTTTGTAGTGTCAAGTAAGAAAAGAGAATGCTCATTATTGACACAATTCTCACAGTTCCATGAATCAAAAAGCCAAATACATCCTCAGATGCAAGGAAATATCAAAAGCAGAATGAAATTTCCTCTTTGGTCTTCTCAACAGCAACCTTACGTTAGTCAAAATGATGGGATTCACAAAGTATTTTTCCACAGTCCCTCCCCACAGCCTCACAGTCTTAGTGCAAAGTAGATCCAGATAAAAGAACATTCTGGAGCTCATGTGCGTGGTGCAGCTGCATTTTAGTTCTGTGACCTTGAGCAAATTTCCTAACCTCTCTGTGACTCATTGCATTACTTATTAATACAAGCTTAGCATAGTTCTAGTTACATATTAATAGTAAGAGATAAATGAATTAAAAGTAGGGCAATTCTTATAGAGTCCTACCCTTTTTGATCTAGCTTAATGTCTGGTGAAATTTTGCAAGTGTCTAGAGTGAAGAGGAACTAAAAAGCCTCTTGATGAAAGTGAAAGAGGAGAGTGAAAAAGTTGGCTTAAAGCTCAACATTCAGAAAACAAAGATCATGGCATCTGGTCCCATCACTTCATGGGAAATAGATGGGGAAACAGTGTCAGACTTTATCTTTTTGGGCTCCAAAATCACTGCAGATGGTGACTGCAGCCATGAAATTAAAAGATGCTTACTCCTTGGAAGAAAAGTTATTACCAACCTAGACAGCATATTGAAAAGCAGAGACATCACTTTGCCAACAAAGGTCCGTCTAGTCAAGCTATGGTTTTTCCAGTGGTCATGTATGGATGTGAGAGTTGGACTGTGAAGAAAGCTGGGCGCCGAAGAATTGATGCTTTTGAACTGTGGTGTTGGAGAAGACTCCTGAGAGTCCCTTGGACTGCAAGGAGATCCAACCAGTCCATTCTAAAGGAGATCAGCCCTGGGTGTTCTTTGGAAGGAATGATGCTAAAGCTGAAACTCCAGTACTTTGGCCACCTCATGCGAAGAGTTGACTCATTGGAAAAGACTCTGATGCTGGGAGGGATTGGGGGCAGGAGGGAAAGGGGATGACAGAGGATGAGATGGCTGGATGGCATCACCGATTCGATGCATGTGAGTTTGAGTGAACTCCGGGAGATGGTGATGGACAGGGAGGCCTGGTGTGCCGCGATTCATGGGGTCGCAAAGAGTCGGACACGACTGAGTGAATGAACTGAACTGAACTGAGAGCAGTGGATGAAATATTCTTTTCCTCTTAGCTGAACTTTAAGTTCAGTCAGTTCAGTCACTCAGTCATGTCCGACTCTTTGTGACCCCGTGGACTGCAGCATGCCAGGCTTCCCCGTCCATCACCAACTACTGGAGCCTGCTCAAACTCGTGTCTATTTAGTCAGTGATGCCATCCAACCATCTCATCCTCTGTCATCACCTCTTCTCCTGCCTTCAATCTTTCCCAGCATCAGGGTCTCTTCTAATGAGTTGGCTCTTCACATCAGGTTGCCAAAGTATTGGAGTTTCAGCTTCAACATTAGTCCTTCCAATGAATATTCAGGATTTCATTTAGGATTGACTGGCTTGGTCTCCTTGTAGTCCAAGGGATTCTCAAGAGTCTTCTCCACCACCACAGTTCAAAAGCATCAATTTTTCAGCGCTCAGCTTTCTTTAAAGCCCAACTCTCACATCCATACATGATTACTGGAAAAACCATAGCTTTGACTAGATGGACCTTTGTCAGCAAAATAATGTCTCTGCTTTTTAATATTCTGTCTAGGTTGGTCAAAGCTTTTCTTCCAAGGAGCAAGTGTCTTTTAATTTCATGGCTACATCACCATCTGCAGTGATTTTGGAGCCCAGGGAAATAAAGTCTGTCACTGTTTCCATTGTTTCCCCATCTGTTTGCCATGAAGTGATGGGACCGGATGCCATGATCTTAGTTTTTTGAATGTTGAGTTTTAAGTCAGCCTTTTCACTCTCCTCTTTCATTTTCATCAAGAGGCTCTTTATTTCCTCTTTGCTTTCTGCCATAAGAGTGGAATTATCTGCATATCTAAGGCTATTGATATTTCTCCCAGCAATCTTGATTCCAAGCTTGAGCTTCATTCAGTCTGGCATTCACATGATGTACTCTGATATAAGTTAAATAAGCAGGGTGGCAACATACAGCCTTGACATACTCCTTTCCCAATTTGGAACAAGTCCATTGTTCCATGTCCAGTTCTAACTGTTGCTTCTTGACCTGCATACAGATTTCTCAAGAGGCAGGTAACATGGTCTTGTATTCCCATCTCTTGAAGAACTTACCACAGTTTGTTGTGATCCACACAGTCAAAGGCTTTGGTGTAGTCAATAAAGCAGAAGTAGATGTTTTTCTGGAACTCTCTTGCTTTTTCTATGATCCAATGGATATTGGCAATTTGATCTCTGGTTCCTCTGCCTTTTCTAAATCTAGCTTGAACATCTGGAAGTTCTTGATTCATGTGCTATTAAAGCCTAACTTGGACAAGTTTGCGTATTACACTGCTACTGTGTGAGATGAGTGCAATTGTGCAGTAGCTTGAACATTCTTTAGCATTGCCTTTCTTTGGGATTGGAATGAAAACTGACTTTTTCCCATCCTGTGGCCACTGCTGAGTTTTCCAAATTTGCTGGCATATTGAGTGTAGCACATTAACAACATCATCTTTTAGGATTTGAAATAGCTCAACTGGAATTCTATCACCTCTACTAGCTTTGTTCACTTCCTAAGATGCTTCCTAAGGCCCACTTGATTTCACATTCCAGGATGTCTGGCTCTAGGTGAGTGATACACAGAAAAACTATACAAAAAGATCTTAATGACCCAGATAAGCACAAAGGTGTGATCACTTACCTAGAGCCAAACAGCTGAACTTTAGGTAGACATTAAGTCATTTATTCATTCACCAAATATTTACTGAGACATACCATGTGTTTCCCCACTCCAGTACTCTTGCCTGGAAATTCCCATGGACATAGGAGCCTGGTAGGCTGCAGTCCATGGGGTCGCTAAGAGTCAGACATGACTGAGCGACGTCCCTTTCACTTTTCACTTTCATGCATCGGAGCAGGAAATGGCAACCTACTCCAGTGTTCTTGCCTGGAGAATTCCAGGGATGGGGGAGCCTGGTGGGCTTCCGTCTATGGGGTCACACAGAGTCGGACACGACTGGAGTGACTTAGCAGTAGCAGCAGCAGCAGCACCACTTATTTGGCACTATTCCTGAAGCTAGGAATAAAATGACACTATGCCTACTCACCAGGAGCTCACAATTGTGTGGAAAAGACAGGCAGCAAAGTCAACAGCTATAATGCAGTAGATGTCATGTTGGATGCTGACAATTGATTATAGACCTTTATGCTCTAATTGTGAGTAGACGGACATATTAGCAACTGACATCTACTGAGTGTGCACCATTTTCTGAGCGCTTTTCACAGATCATCTTGTTGATCCTCATGAAATCCATATGAGCTAAGTAGTATTGTTAAAGTTCATTATACAAATAAAGAAATGAAGCTTGAAGAAGTCAAAATGACTTGCCCAGGGTCATGCAGCCAGTATGTGGAAGAGTCAAGATCTGAACTCAGGAAAGGATGATTGCTTGGCTGTGCTTCTTCCCTGCCTGTGTGGGTTCAGTTATATGTGAACATTTTTCAACGGTAAATACTACAGCACTATATAGTCCGTGGTCAGAGGATGTGGAGGAACTGGAGACACAAACAACCTACTATAAATTATACTTGGATTAACTCTCACATTGTTCAAGGATCAACTACAGAATGAATGGACATTATGGCTGATTGAGCATGAATAATGAGACAGAAGTCATTGATTTCTAAATTTCTGACTCCTGGATTTCTAACCTGAGCATCTAAAAAGATGCTGCTACTGATCATCTACATGACATGTTTACACTTCCTATGGGACCAATCACAGGCCAGTCTAGTAGCCCTGGGATTGCACTTAGCATTGTCTTTGGGGTCAGTCATATAAGAGAGAAAAAGAGGGATGTGATTAGATTGTAAGGGTCAAATGATGCAGACACTTAGCCATGTACACGGAGAAGGCAATAGCACCCCACTACAGTACTCTTGCCTGGAAAATCCCATGGATGGAGGAGCCTGGTGGGCTGCAGTCCATGGGGTCGCTAAGAGTCGACAAGACTGAGTGACTTCACTTTCACTTTTCACTTTCCTGCATTGGAGAAGGAAATGGCGACCCACTCCAGTATTCTTGCCTGGAGAATCCCAGGGACAGGGGAGCCTGGTGGGCTGCGGTCTATGGGGTCGCACAGAGTTGGACACGACTGAAGTGACTTAGCAGCAGCCATGTACAGGGTCTTCAGTAAACCCATCATCTCCTTTTGCAGGGCTTGCTGTTTCAGAAAGTTCATTTTCTAAAGACAATAGATAAATTATCTTTTTGTTTGAAACAAGTTGAGATAACTTAAACAACCATCAGAAATAAGGCCATCCTCTCAGCAAAAATTCTGATTTTTGACTTCATTATTTAGCCCTCATTCACAGAGTCTTTTATTGAACAAAAGTTTTGTTTAATGTGTTTATTGATGCAGACACTTGCTAACTCTGCCAAAGCATGTTCGCAGTAACAGCGCAGTGAAATCCCCTGAGAAAAAGACTCAGCATAAAGCAGTGGCTATTTCTAATTTTATATAGCCTAATTTTCTGGGGTACATGTAATCAATCACAGCTTTAGCTGTTGCCTTGACAAATGGACCTAAAGGGAAAAAAATTTCCCCACAGATGGAAATAACTGATATCTGCAGTAATTTTTGGCATTAGCAAGCCACATTTTAGGTGCAGAATATATGTGGTTTATTGTCAGAAAACAAAGAGCTCTGAGTCACATGGAAAACACAGATTAAAAGGAAGCATGACCATGTCCAGCTCATTCCAAAGTGACCTTAAGGAGTTTAACAGGAATCATTAACAGTCTCTTCCTAACTCAAGTAAAGAGAAAAAGCAGCTACAAAGACAAGAACATAAGGGAAAAGGAGATAGTTGCTTTCAAACACATAAATTGTTGCATCCCACCCCAGCAAGAAGACTCCATGAGCTATTAACTCATAGGATTCACAGAATACTTCATAAGCTCTATTCTCATTCAACTCTCAAAATACTCATGGAAAATGGCTTTATTGCATCCATTTCACACAGAGCAGATCCAGAGGCTGATAAGAGGCAAAAGCAGGACTTCCACCATTTTTCTGCTTTCTTGTCTAGATTGTCCACAGTTACTAGCAATTTAAGAAAAGACACATAAAGGAGCCACTGTGATGGGAAAAACAAATACACAACCACAGAAAATCACCAAGCAGAGATTTCAGTTCACATTTTAAAGGAAAACATGTTACCTTTTTTCAAGAAGAAAAATTACTATTTGGTATGTATTTATAGTAAAGTTCAGCTGAAAGAGTAAACCAGTACTAAGCCTGAAACGTCACTCAGAGTGGGGAGGCAGAAGAGATGATCTTATAATTTCCAAACTATATAAAAATGATAACCCACAGGACAATATTGTAATAAACTATACTTCAATTCAAAATATGAATACAGAAGAAACTATAACCCATAGATTGAAGATTCCAATGAACCTCAAACAGAAAAACACAAAGAATATCATACCATGACATACTATAATCATTGTAGAAACCAATGATAGACAAAATAAATCTTATAAGTGGTCACAAAACAAAAGACACACCATGCTCTGGGGAAAACAGGTAAGAGTGGCTACCAGCTTTTCATTTGATGAAAATACAAACCAAAAAACAAACAAAAAAAAAACCCAAAATTGAACAGCATCTTTAAAGTGCTCAAAGAACGAAACTGTTAACCTAGAATTCTATATCCAGCAAAATAACCTCAAAAATGAAGTCAGGAGAATAAGAAGGTGGAGGAGTAGGTGGACATGGAGTACATCTCTCTCCATGGATACATCAGGAATACACCTTCAGACACAGAAGTGCATGCAGAACACCAGCTGAGAGCAGACAGGAGGACCTGATCAGCAGAAAAGAATATATAGACCCACACAAAACTCAGTAGGATGAAGGAAATGGGGGAAAAACTGGACCTGCCTTCGGTGGGTGGGGGAACGAAACATTGGGGCAATTGTCTGAGTCAGAGGGGAACCATTTAAGGCTGAGAGTGAAACAGCTGATCTGTGGCAGCCTAAATGGAGTGAGAATCAGACAGTCCTTGCCGCAGCCATACATACCCAGGACAGGGACGCAGGTCCCCTGGAAGGCGCAGCAGCTTGGAGCTGGAGTTTAGGGATTGTGGAGCAATCTCAAAGCGAGGGCTGCTGTTGACTGCGGAGAGACAGACCAAGGGGATGTGAGGGAGGAGACTGGTGCGAAATGCCTGTGGAGGAAAGCCGGGCGGCCATGGAAGCAAAGCGATACTGCTGAGTCGTGCGTAGGGGGTGGAGCCATCACCACAGCCTCTCTCTCCCCACATGCCAGCATTGGTATCTGAACACTAGAGAGGCTGGCCCATCAAACACCTGATGCACTGAACTACAGAGTAGGACCCCTTCAAGTGCCTGCGGCACTGCACTGATCTATACAGTATGACCCCAGCCAGGGGAGCCCCTCTGTGCTTGACACATGGAACAACAGAGAAGGACCCCAGGCAAGGGATTGCTCTAAGTGCCTGAATGGGCGGAGCTACGGAGAAAGACTGGCCAAAGAGGCCTTCTGATCACCAGCTACAAGATGCTCAAAAAAAGCCTCTGACAGGGCCATAACTCCTGCAGCAGAGGCAGTCCGTGTCGCTGCACACTTGGCGCCACCAGGGTCCCTGCAAGCCAAGCAACTGTGCCACCTTCACGCACAACTCTCACTGGGCAGGGCTGCCATAGGCAAAAAAAAAGTCTTGCATCTATGCGCACAGGGTCGCTTCAGTTGTGTCCAGACTCTTTGCAACCCTGTATGTAGACTGTGGCCTGCCAGGTTTCTCTGTCAGTGAGGGGAGTTTTCCAGGCAAGAATACTGGAGTGTATTGGCCAATACCAGTTGCCATACCCTTCTAGAGCACTATATTTCCTGCTGCCCTAGCCGCCAACTCCCCTGAGTACCTGGTGCTGCCAGAACCCCTGCGACCCAAGCAGCTGCACCACCTCCACACCCGTCCTTCACAGGGGCAAACCCAAGTCCTTCGGGTCAGCCTGAGGAGCAAACCCCAGTGTACGATCCATATGTAGAGGTGGAAATAAAACCACAATTGAAACCCAAGGGCAGTGTGGCTAAGGAAGAAGACCCCAAACCTTCCCACCAGTCGTACAAGCTTCAGGTTAAATCCACATGGTCAATTAGGCAGACTCTGTGCCTATGGACTACATAAAAGATCATTGAGAGCTCCCACGAAAGAAAACACAATAGTTCTGATAGCTGTGGACACTGGAGGCAAGAACACACAGGAGTAGGACCAGATTAGAATCCGAGCTGCCCCCACAGCAGGTCCAGTGATTAGCACAGTGTTGGAAGGCATCCTAGGGAGGTGAGGTGGACTGTGACCCCAGTGAGGGAAAAGACTGACAGCAGTGACTCAAGAAAAACATTTATTATTCTTATGTTTTGACTTGTTCTGTAGAGTCTTTTGGATTTTTTTTTCCTTTTTCCCCCCCTCTGTTTTAGTTGTCGATTTTTTTTTTTTTTTTTTTTTTTTTTTTTTTTTGCACTATGCAATCTAATTCAGCTTTTGAGCTTTTTTTCCCTCAGACACATTATTTATTGTGGTTATAAACCTCTACCTCTACTTTGGGCTTTTGCAGTTCTGTGGAGTCCCCCCCACCCTTTTTCTTTCCTCTTTTTTATAATTTTAATTTTTTAAACATATTATATTTTTTCTACATTTATTCCTTTGTTTGCCTTTCCTATTGGTGTTTTCCCCTTGCAGTTAAACTTTAATGTATACAAATCTTCTTCATCTACTTCTATTTAACTTTGTGTATCTATTCTTTCTTTCTTTTCTTTCCTCTCTACATATTTGTTAGTTTTGTTTTCATTGCTTCATTCCCCACTTGGCATCTTGCTTTACTTTTGTTTTCCAGTTTGTGCTTTAGTTAACTTTGTTCTTAACTGGTAAATATAATTTTTTATTTCCTTTGTTTTCTGGGTCAATCTTCTGTACTTTATTTTTGTTGGACTGTGTTGACTTTGCTCATCAGTATGTATATATATATGTGTGTGTGTGTGTGTATTCCCTTATTTTTAATTATTATTTGCCTGATTTTGTAATTGCCATTTATCTGGGGTTCATCTTTGGTTTCTCGTTTTTGGATATTTGTTTTAATCTCACTTAATGCCATAACAAACCACTTGTGGAATCTTTGTTCTTAACCAGAGATCAAGCCCTGAGCCTTTGGAGTGGGAGCACTGACTCCAAGACCCTAGACTACCAGAGAAATAAGTCAGAAACAGAAAGATAAATATTGTATTCTAATACATATATACGGAATCTAGAGAAATGGTATTGAAGAATTTATTTACAGGGTAGCAATGGAGAGACAGACATAGAGAATAGACTTATGGACATGGGGAGAGGGAAGGAGAGGGTGAGATGTATGGAAAGAGTAACATGGAAACTTACACTACCACATGTAAAATAAAGAGACAATGGGAATTTGTTGTTTGGCTCAGGAAACTCAAACAGGGGCTCTGTATCAATCTAGAGGGGTGAGATGGGGAAGGAGATGGGAGGGAGGTTCAAAAGGAAGGGGATATATGTATACCTATGGCTGATTCATGTAGAGGGAGATATCTGGTATGGTTCTAAATATTTGGAAGTTAAGTTACGTATTTTTAAATAACAAAGAGTATTTTGGGAGTTGGTAGAAATAAAAAGTTGAGAAAATTTTGAGAAAATCATTCACATTCATATTTATTATTGAAATTAGAAAGCAGAGGCCTAGAATGGTTTGGGTTAACTTATTCAAGATTTGACAATGAGGCTTTTTCCCCAGGCACAGCACTTCTTACACACTGACTTGACTGATGTTTGAGTGCATATCTTGTTTCTCCTACTAGATGGTGAGCTCTTCGAAGGCATGGCTGATTCCTATATCCCTGCATTGCTCAAGACACCAACTATGCATTCAATGAATGATAAATAAACCATAAAGGGATGCTGGCAGGGTGAAGACCTAAAGGCTTACTACATAGACAAAGAGCAAAGGTTATGCTTCCGTGATTCACATTCAATTCATGTGATATTAAAGTGACTTTATTTCTCAGGTTCTTCATCTGTGAAATGGGAAAGCAACCCCTGCCTACAGAGCTGAGGTACGGGATAAATCATGGACTGGAGAGCTGTCATTCCTTTTAGCTGCACAGCATCTGCTCCTTCTCGGAATGTTTGAGAAATTCTCTATCTGATACATCAGAGCCGTCCTCCCACCACAGAACCAGAAAATGTCAGACTTACCTTCCCAGACGCCCTTCCAAAGAGAACTGAGGGCATGTGACCATCAGACACACTCACCCCAGATTTCAAATCGGAAGCCATCGATATGTACAAGCTGGAGTCATTGAAACAAAAAGGATCTGGCAACTACATTTCCCAGGGTCAGCAGGGCCAGCCATTCTATAGCAGCTCTGACTGACAGACATTTCCAGGATGATGGAAATATTCTAAAATACAGTGCAGCTTATGTGTAGAAGTCCTTCAGCACTGTGCTATCCATTCCAGGAGCCATTAGCCACATATGGCAATTAAGCACTTGGAATATGGCTAGCTCACCTGAGGAATTGAATTTAAAATATTATTTAGTTGTGATTAATCCAAAATCACTGCAGATGGTGACTGCAGCCATGAAATTAAAAGACGCTTACTCCTTGGATGGAAAGTTATGACCAATCTAGATAGCATATTGAAAAGCAGAGACATTACTTTGCCAACAAAAGTCCATCTGGTCAAGGCTATGGTTTTTCCAGTGGTCATGTATGGATGTGAGAGTTGGACCGTGAAGAAGGCTGAGTGCCAAAGAATTGATGCTTTTGAACTGTGGTGTTGGAGAAGACTCTTCAGAGTCCCTTGGACTGCAAGGAGATCCAACCAGTCCATTCTGAAGGAGATCAGCCCTGGGTGTTCTTTGGAAGGAATGATGCTAAAGCTGAAACTCCAGTACTTTGGCCACCTCATGTGAAGAGTTGACTCATTGGAAAAGACTCTGATGCTGGGAGGGATTGGGGGCAGGAGGAGAAGGGGATGACAGAGGATGAGATGGCTGGATGGCATCACCGACTTGATGGATGTGAATTTGAGTGAACTCCAGGAGTTGGTGATGGACAAGAAGGCCTGGTGTGCTGCGATTCATGGGGTCACAAAGAGTCAGACATGGCTGAGCGACTGAACTGAACTGAACTGAATTTAAATGTAAATAACCAGATCAGATCAGATCAGTCGCTCAGTCATGTCCAACTCTTTGCGACCCCATGAATCACAGCAAGCCAGGCCTCCCTGTCCATCACCAACTCCCGGAGTTCACTGAGACTCACGTCCATCGAGTCAGTGATGCCATCCAGCCATCTCATCCTCTGTCGTCCCCTTCTCCTCCTGCCCCCAATCCATCCCAGCATCAGATGGCAAGAATACACAGAACTGTACAAAAAAGATCTTCACGACCCAGATAATCACGATGGTGTGATCACGGACTTAGAGCCAGACATCCTGGAATGTGAAATCAAGTGGGCCTTAGAAAGCATCACTATGAACAAAGCTAGTGGAGGTGATGGAATTCCAGTTAAGCTATTCCAAATCCTGAAAGATGATGCTGTGAAAGTGCTGCACTCAATATGCCAGCAAATTTGGAAAACTCAGCAGTGGCCACAGGACTGGAAAAGGTCAGTTTTCATTCCAATCCCAAAGAAAGGCAATGCCAAAGAATGCTCACATTACCGCACAATTGCACTCATCTCACACGCTAGTAAAGTAATGCTCAAAATTCTCCAAGCCAGGCTTCAGCAATATGTGAACCATGAACTTCCTGATGTTCAAGCTGGTTTTAGAAAAGGCAGAGGAACCAGAGATCAAATTGCCAACATCCGCTGGATCATAGAAAAAATAACCATAAGGGGCTACCAAATTAGACAGTGCAGTTCTGTAGGCAACGTCCAGGGCCCGTGGTTGGTGGTTGTCTGCTGTGTACATGGCAGGTCTGGCCTCAGAGGTGGTGGCAGGCATGTTTCCTTATCACTGACTTGAGTAGCTGTCAAGCCTGGTTCCCTGGTTTTCCAGAAAGCTTATCATTGCCCTTTACTACATTCCTTTCTTGCCCAAAGCACCTAGAGTGGGTTTGTGATGCCTGACACCCAGAATCATAAGTGACACAAATGAGGTGTAGAATGCAGCAGTGTCTAACACAGCTCAGTAGGGACTCAATAAACCTTTCCATGGTCTTCTAAGAATGTGTGGGCAAATGCTAATTATAGGACATGTACTCTGCTCTGTCTGTGACGATTAAGTAATAATATCCTCGACAGGGAAGGCAGATAGGCCCTCTGGGTCAACTCCAGCCCTCCTCCTGTAGAATCTTTTTCAGGTTAAGGTAGCATTCAGGATACATAACACACTTGTACTCAAGGGCCCAAAGAAACAGTGCCCTCTTAACTCTGCAGGGGAAACAGGTATCTATTTTTAGTCCATGAATACCTGATTTGGGGCCTCTTCAAGGTTTTACCTTCCTCTAGTCTAAATGGCCTAATTTATATAATTTATGTCCCCAGTTTGTATAAATGATCATAATTTAAAAAAAAAAAAAACAGGAGGAAATGCAATTTATTTCTACATGATTCATTTCCCAAATGGATCCATGCCCCTGATTAGAGCTGAAATGGAATTTCTACACTCAGAGTCAGGCTTGGCTGACAGGTTACCAGGGCAACCTGTAGCTCCAGGAGAGTAACCGTCCCTCCCACTGACTGCGGCTCAGCATAGAAAGAGGGTTCAGCTATATGAGGGCTGGATTTGTGCAACCAGTTGCTGCTCATCGGGAGGAAGGTGCTTTCAATACAGCTGCTTCCCATCCTGTTCAGGGATGGGAAATCATGGGCTCCGGAGTCAGGCTGTTGGGTTTTAATGTGGCTGCACCACTCACTGTCTGTGTGAGCAGATATATAACATCTTTGAGCCTCAGTTTTCTCATCTCTGAAATGGCAATATGAACACTCATTTTGTAACCCTGTTGGGAGGATTAAATGTGTTCATAAGAATAAGTGCTTTATAAAGTATAGTGGGCACTAATATTATCACACATGACATCATCTAATGCACATGGTAACTAATCACAACCACTGTTTATCAAACTTTGAGTACATGTTTATGCACTGAGCTAATAGTTTATATACAAAACCATATTTAATGCACATAACAAGCCCCTAAAGTAATTATCTTTATTTTTAGAAAGGTTAAGTGACCAGTTTATGGTCATAAAGCTAATCAAAGAGTCAGGACTTGGACCCAATACTAGTCTTTCATGAGTCCATTTATTTATCCAACACATATTTATTGAGTATCTACTACTTTTCACCACCACACACTGCATTCCTCAGTGATATATGATTCTCTTTCACTGGAAACTCAGAGCTGATAATGCAAGTTCTTAGATTAGAAAGAAGCCTTCTTATAATAATTACAGCACCACCTATGCTTACAATAATGCTGATTTACTTCACTCTTCTCCTAAAACATTCAAATACATATGTTATTTGCTTTCCTCAGCAAACACGAGGGATGAGGCTTTGCGTTCCTTCTCAGCAGAAAGCACCTCCTTTAGTGGGAATTTGGAGCAGTACTCACAGGCTGAGAAACTTCTCTCCTGCTGCCGACCCAGTGATTAATCAATTACCTGCATTTATCTAGTGCCTATTACACTGCAGGAACTATGATCTGCTTTGTTTTTTCGCATGGATTACTTCATGTAATCCTTGCAGCTACTCTGTTAGGTGCTATTGTCAACATCTGTTTTATAAATGAGGAACCTGGGGCCCACAGAGATTTTCTGTGAGGGACTCAACTGTCCACAGCTGGAGGGTGGCAGAGCTGGGATTTGAATCCAGGCAGTCTGCCAGGTCCATGTGTTCGCTTCATTTTATTTCTCTCTGCTTTTGCAGAATAGAGGATTTGAATTTCCCTAAGTTAAACACTCATATGACACAATTCCACCCCACGCTAATGACGCTAAGCCCTACTGTCTCATGGTCCTGGAGTGCCCTGTCTCCTCCAGAAGACACTGAACTTCCTTTGGTCAGAGAACTAGCTGAGATCTGTACACAATAGGAGTTCAATAAATGCTTGAGGAAGGAAAGAAGAAACAAACAGGAAAGGAAGGAGGCAGAGGCAAGGAAGAAAAAAAGGAACGGTATCTCTGGAATGGAGTCTCACCTTCTGGAGCCTCTTCCTTTCAGCTTCCACCGATGAGCGAACTGACTTGATTTCCACTGTGTGCTTCTTCACCAAGTCTTCTAGGCGCTTCATCAGCTGGTCTTTGAGATGTTTCTTCTCCTCTTCTGTCTGATGTTTGATTTTGCGAAGGTCTTCTTCATATTTTTGCTTCATATATTCCGTCTCAATGCATGCTTCTTTCTTGGTCTATGAAAAGAAAAAGGGCTTGTAAAACTACCAGGGTAGAGAGAACAGGAAATCACCATTTCTCTTTTGTGCAACTTCTACAATGTTGATTACTGATTTAAAGCATGTATCACAAAGTACAGTAAAATTTATAAGATGATATGTTTGATATTTGTAAGAAACTCCATTTTATTCACCATCGGAAAAGGACTTTTTGGAGTAATGCATATATTGTCATAGGATCAGGTATTCCAGCCCACACTATAGCGCTTTAAAAAAACAAAAAACAAAAAACTTTGTTTTGACTGGGAGCATATAGCAGGAATCTTAATCAAGTTTCCAGTTTCCCAGGAGCTGGTGATAAGGAGTTGGAAGAATTCCTCTATATTCTCAGTCTCCTAGTTCAAATGCCATGCAGTTGGCAGGACATTGGCTGGAAATTCACACCTACACATTCAGCCTTGAAACTATGGGACCTGTTGCTTCCAAGTAGACCTATCATGGTTCGGGGCTGGCCTCCCTCTGAAGCTTGTTCCAGCAGAGCCCCCTGTGACTGCTGCATCCCCAGGGCTGGGTCAGACACTACCTGTGTATCTGTGCCTCCTTTTCTGCAGGGACATTCCTTGGCAAAGTTCTGGTCCTGCTGAGGATGGAGACTGCAGGCTTCCAAATTATTCTCTTTCCTTAGGACTTCATTCTCTGAAACTCTCTCTGTCTTCATGTCACCTGTAAGCACAAGTTTCAACATCATTGGGAATGCCCTTGGCCTGGGCCTTGTGCCGGAGGCCTCTGCAGGTTACCATTCTGCTATTCAACTCCCCTATGTAAACCCTGCTCCATGGCCTTCTGGCCTCAAGTATGGTCAAGATGGTGATTGTCACCTTTGCCCAAGCAGCATCTTGAGTTCACATAGTTGCCCTGCCCTCCCTTCTAAAACTAGTCATCTTTTACATAGGTTAAAAAATTGAAGATGTTCCTGAACATATGTACATTCAAAGGATTTAAATTCAAAGAGATTTCAAGTATAAGACAAAAATTAAATATGACTAGAATTGCTCCGGAGAAGGCAATGGCACCCCACTCCAGTACTTTTGCCTGGAAAATCCCATGGACAGAGGAGCCTGGTAGGCTGCAGTCCATGGGGTCGCTAGAGTCAGACACGACTGAGTGACTTCACTTTCACTTTTCACCTTCATGCATTGGAGAAGGAAATGGCAACCCACTCCAGTGTTCTTGCCTGGAGAACCCCAGGGACGAGGGAGCCTGGTGGGCTGCCGTCTATGGGGTCGCACAGAGTTGGACATGACTGAAGCGACTTAGGAGCAGCAGCAGAATTGCTCAGTTTCTTCCCATATTCCCCAAGGTACTTATGCCTTACTTCTAAGACCACCATACCCACTGGTTCCAATTCACACTTTCGAGCCCAAAGTGATTTCTTCTTTCCCAGACATCTTGTTCCTCTGCTGCCTGGGATGCACTCATGATATGAAAGCATGTAAAGTAACAGTCCCATAATCTCCCTGGAGGCAGAGCCTATGTTTTGTGCCCTTGTTATATATCCCAGTGTCAAACTGATCACACTATATTCAAGAACGTTCTGATGAGGGAGCTCAGTGGAAAGCACTTTTTTGTTGTTGTTCAGTCGCTAAGCCATGTCCAGCTCTTTGTGACTCCATGGACTGCAGCACATCAGGCTTCCCTGTCCTCCACTATCTCCCCGAGTTTGCTCAAGTTGATGTCCAATGAGTCAATGATGTTATCTAACCTTATCTCAAAGAAAGCACTTTGGAGTCAGATAACCTGTGTATCTTACACTATCACCAGCCAGCTGGCTGGCCTTAAGCTAGCCACATAACTTTTCTCTGGTTCATTTCTTCATCTGTGACATGGGATACTGACAATACCTAACTCACAAAACTATTGGGAACATCCAATATCATCACTGTGTGAAAGATGTTGGAGTATAAAGTGTTGACTAAGTCTAGGGAAAAGCCAGAGCTGAGAAGTTCAGGCACTATGGTGGACTGGATGGAGAACTATCTGGGAGCCAGAGATCCTTCTGCATCATGCCTTTTAGATATCTGACCTGTGGCAGCTGTGGGTGTTGGCTTGCTTATGTCCTGCATGATGGGACTTACCACCAGGCAGGTCAGATCAAAGAGCCCTGCCCTCCATTCTGCTCCCTTAACAGTCTCAAGGCTGCAAGCAGTGCCAAGCCAACCTGGTGGCCAACTTTTGCTCTGTAAGGAAACCAGTTGGGGCATCTCACCGGTTTTCTGTGTCACATGACACTCCTGCAACATCAGCTTATCTTTGGCAATGGCCAGCTTCTCCCCAAGTTTTTTTGCCGTGCTTTTCAACTCTGAATTCTCCTGTCGAGCCTCCTTGAGCTGCACATCCAGGTCCTAAACAAAGAGACAGGGTGTCATTTCACTGGTTCTGTGCAGACACATCCTATGTACATCAGCTCTTAAAAGTGGGTAAATGCACAGCATGTACCATTAATCTCTGGAATTCAGCAGCTCAGTGTTCATCAAATCCTGATTCATCCTCTGATTGGCTGTGTGGTGTTCAGCAAGTTATTTAATCTTTCTGTGCTGTGCTAAGTCGCTTCAGTCATGTCTGACTCTTTGTGACTATAGATGGTAACCCGCCAGACTCTTCTGTCTTTGGGATTCTCCAGGCAAGAATACTGGAGTGGGTTGCCATGCTCTCCTCCAGGGGATCTTCTGGACCCAGGGATTGAACATGTGTCTCTTATATCTGCTACATTAGCGGGTGGGTTCTTTACCACTAGCCTGGGAAACCTCAGCCTTTCTGTAGTGAGGATTAAATGAGATAAAATGGGACAGAAAACAATGCTCAGGAAATATGAAAGATACTAGCTGCTGTTACTTTTAGAGATGGGCTTCACATAACTAACTTGTCACTGGTCCAATTTTCCACAAATATAAAGCCTCAAGGACGTTAGGACAGGCAAGTTGTTATGGAGTGAGTAGGGGCTTTGGAATTAGGCTGAACTGAGTTCAAACACTTTTCAGCTGTGTGCCCAGCTACGATCCTCCTTAAGCTTCTCAATTTCAGTTTTACCTTTTCATCTGTAAATTCTAAGTCTCTCCACTCTCAAAGGACAGGGATCAAGTCCAGCCTACCATGTGTCTCCTGAACACAGCCCTGGCCTGGCACATAGTAGGTGTTCAATAGATATTTCCTTAATAAATGTGGTTGAACTCAATGAAGGTAATAATGCTCACTTTGGCAGAAGTCACAGTGCCTGATGAGTGGTAGGTGTTCATATTACCGGCCATGGTTATTCTCACACTTGGGAGGTAGGAAGAGCCCCTGCTTTACCTGAATGCGGTCCTTCAGCTTTTGGGCATACTTCTTCAGGTCACTAATCTTGCGGCCTCTGTGCTCCAGATCCCCTTCCAGCTTCCGGACCTGGGCCTGCAGGGCTGCCTCCTGGGCCTGGAAGTTCTTCCGGAGGTCGGTCTCCTTCTCCTGCCACTGCCACAGGGCCTCACTCACAGACTGCTGCATCGCCTGCCGGACCGCCTCGTTTTCCCGCTCGTACGTGGCCTGCAGCTCCTCGGCCTTCCGCGCGTAGTCCTTGCTCAGCTGCTGGTTCTCCGCTCGCAGCCGCTCTACTTCCAGCAGGACCTCCCGCATCTCGGGGCCGCAGCCCGGCTCGGCCTTGGGCTCGGGACCCTCCTGGGTGAGCTGGTCCCACCGGGGTGCCTCGTGACCACTCAGGTGCCGGAGCCTCTTCTCATAGTCGGCCTTGAGTTCCAGCATCTCCTTGGAGAGGGTGAGCACCCGCTCGGCGTGCTCGGCCTCCACCCTCAGCTCCCTCTCCTGGGTCTCCAGCCTGCAAGAGGCCGACTGGGCCAGTGCCTCCTGTGTCAGCTGCTTCTGCAGCTCCAGGGCACTCTCCAGTGCCTGGATGCGCTGCCGCAGGGCCTCCTCTTCGCCCACGCGGCCCTGCGCCTGCAGGAGCCTGGCCTCGGTCTCGGCCACCGCCTGCTGCAGCTCCTCCTGGTGGGCCTCGCGCAGTGCCTCCATGCCCGCCTCGGTCTCGTCCTGGCGGGTGTTCAGGGCGTAGATCACCTGAGGGAAAAGTCACAGAGCTGGGTTAGCCGGAGGGGTGTGGGTGTGTGTGAAGGGCCACAGTGACCACAGAGGGCCTTGACCCTGGCAGTGACTCAGGCTGATCCCCAGGAGCTGCACCTGAGAACAGGATTTGACTGGAAGTGATTTATTAGATATTGTCCCAAGGAGAAACCAATAAGGAGTTCCTTAGGGGCTTCTGGGGAGTGCCATGGGAATCAAGCAAAGGGTCTGAAACACTTAGGGACACAGAACGCACCCCTGAAAACCAAACCAAAACAAAATACAACAAAACACTAGAAAACAGAATTCAGCAATGTATAAAAAGTATTATATACCATGACCAAATGGGATTTATCCCAGAAGTGCAAAATTGATTTAACATCTGAAAATCAGTTAATGTGAGATATCACATGAATAGCATAGAGGGTGAAACCCACAAGATTGTCTCAACAGACAGAAGAAAACCATTTGACAAAATCCAATCCCTCCTCTTGACAAAAACACTGACTTAACAAGAAAGAGAAGGGAACTCCCTCCTCCCAATAAAGGGCATCTATGAAAAACCCACAGCTAACATCGTACTCCCTGGTGAAAAACTGTTCTCTGTAACTTTAGGAACAAGGCAGAAACAGGGCTATGTGCCGAATACACATTTAGGATCTCAGAAAATCCTCATGGCAACCCTGCCAAGTTGGTATCTTTGTCCCCATTCTAAGAATGAACCATTGAGGTTCAGAGAAATTAAGCAACTTTTGCAAGGTCACAAGGGATAAGAAGATTTGACTAACTCGTGCTCACAGCACGATACTGCACTGCATCTCACTATTCTGCTTGAGCTTTCATTCATTGACGCATTTACCCAATATCTCAGATGTGCCATTTTCTGTGCTGAGTACTGGAAATACGTGCTGATCAATAAGTCAACTGAAGTTGTGATCTCAAAAATATATTTCAGTGGGAGAGTCAGATAAGATTATGGTGGGTTTTAGTGCACTAAGTGCTATGAAAGTGATCAGCACTAGTTATTAGCAAAGCACAGAGGAATGGTGTAGTGGAAGACTTTCCAGAAAAGGGGAACCTTGCCTCCTCATCCTTGGGGGTGACCAGTTCCCGTTAACATGTCAACCTCTGTATAGGCATGAACAACTGACTTCTTCATGTTGCCTCAGAGCATTTGGTATGAAGTTGAGCACAGGGTAGGTTCATAATAAGTATCTATTATGGTACTGTTGCCAGTCATCAAAGACTCATGCTTTCTTTCCACAGAGTTGATGCAGAGAAATAGCCACCAGGCCAAGAGCCATTTCCTAGTCCCCGTGCATCTGTGGGATGCACAGGGACCACATGACTAGTGATTACAAGTGGAATGTGTCCTGAGGTGGATGTATGTCATGTCAGGTCCAGTGTTGGGGTTAGGGTTAAGAGGAGGGTTAACCAGGAGGCATGTCCTTTCCACAGTCCCTTTTTCCATCTGCCAACTTATTGTGGAGTGCAAGATGGAAAGTGCCTGGGTCCTCAGTGACTGAGTAGAAGGCCACCTGCTCACCAGGAGCACTGGTATTGATTTCTGCACTAACAAGAAATAAACTATCTAAAGCCTTGACATTTATTTGTTACAACAGCTATGATCACTGTGGAAGAACTCACAGGACTCAGCATATAGTCATACTTATGGCTATGATTAATTATAGAGAAAGGATACAAAGCAAAATCAGCAAGTAGAAAACAAGCTTGGCAGTGGTGAGGGTGGCGGGGAGTCTTGAGAAAAACAAGATGAAAGCTTGTAAGAATCCTTCCCAAATGGAGTCACACAGGATTTACTTAATTTCCCTGGCAAGGAGTTGTGACAACACATGTGAAATAGTGCCTACCAAGAAGCTTACTGAAGACTTAGCAAGGTTTTTATTCAGGGCTAGTCAGGTAGACAGGCTTCTTTGGTAGCTCAGCTGGTAAAGAATCCACCTGCAATACAGGAGACCCCAGTTTGATTACTGGGTGGGGAAGATCCACTGGAGAAGGGATAGGCTACCCACTCCAGTATTCTTGGGCTTCCCTGGTGGCTCAGACGGTAGGAATCTGCCTGCAAATGCGGGAGACATGAGTTCGATCCCTGGGTTGGGGAGATCCACTAGAGGAGGGCATGGCAACCCACTCCAGTATTCTTGCCTGAAGAATCCCCATGGACAGAGGAGACTGGCAGGCTGCAATCCATGGGGTTGCAGAGCTGGACACGACTGAGCGACCAAGCACAGCACAGTCAGGTTGATAACTTCTCTTGGGCATTACCAAAATTTCAGACTCCCAGAAGGAAAGTAAGTGCTCACGTAAGTCAAACTGTTTGCAGACAGTTAAGGCCTGCTGAGATATTCTTATCAGTGTGGGTGGTGGAAACCCTCTGGAAATCCAAGTTCCCAGATGGCAGCCAAGAGCAACTTTGCGAAAAGGCCAGCTAAGGAGAAGCAATCTCAGATGCGCTATATTAACTTTTCTGCACACCTGATATTCCAACTGATTAAAAAAAAAAGACTGATTTTTCTCTTCAATGGAGTCAAGCTGTGCCAGGTCAAATCTTAACATAAATTGGGTTTTCTCATGTGAAGAACAAAGCATCCTTGAAAAGGTTATTCCATGAAATAGGGCATTGTGACTACACTGAGGAATAGGATTCCAAAGAGAGATTTGCAGAAGCAGATGCCCTGAATGGGAATACACATGAAACAGACAAGCACAACAAGTAAAAGACTAGACTTTGGAGTATGCGCTGCCTGAATGTAGATCCTATTTGCCATTGTGTGGATGCCATACAACGTATGGATCCAGAAGCTGCTCTCTGTGTGAGCTTGGGTGTGCTATATAATCTTGCTGGCTTCCATTTCCTCATTTGTACAATGGGGAGAATGAAGTTCCTGCTTTATGAGTTTCAGTCAGTCGGTCAGTTGCTCAGCCACTCAGTCATGTCCGACTTTTTGTGACACCAGGACTGTAGCCTGCCAAGCTCCTCTGTTCATGGAATTTCCCAGGCAAGAATACTGGAGTGGGTTGCTATGTCCTGCTCTAGGGGATCTTCTCAACCCATGGATCAAACCCGTGTCTCCTGAATCTCCTGCATTGGCAAGTGGGTTCATTACCACTGTACCACCTGGGAAAACCCTTAATGAGGTTACTGAAGGATTAAATGAGGCAGTGCTCTACTGCATGTTGCATAGTGCCTGGCTCACAAAAAGAACCTATGGGACCTGGCTGTTCTTATCATGGTTGCCCACAGGACACTTTTAGCCTGACAGGGATTTCTGGGGCAGTGGCACTTCTCTTAAGGAAGGCAGTAGAGAAGAACTGGTGGAGGAGGGATCCTCTGGAGTAAAAGAGACCTAGATTTAACTACCTAGGAGCAGAGGTTACTGGTGGGTCCTGTATCTGTTTTTCTCCTTCGTCCTTAGAAATAGAACCCTTACCTTTCCTATGGGCACACTGCCACATTTCTCAGCCTCCCTTGTAACTCAGAGCAGCTAAGTGACCAAGCTTTGTCCAGTTGAATATAAACAGAGGTGTCATTATTTCTTCTGGGGTGAACCTCCTATTACCAAGCAGTCATTTTGGATGCTGAAGGGGACACCACAGGCTAAGGCTGGCAAGAAATAAGAGGAGCCAGGGTCTCTAACATAGTGGAAAGCCATGCCAGCCCTGCAGTGATTCCACACGGATTGCACTGGGTTTTCTGTCGTTCACAAACTAATTCTATTTGGTAGACATACTTCTCAACTCTTTTTAAAATTGCTTATGTTATTTCACTTCTTGAAGCCTCAGTTTCTTACCTGTAAGAGAGATAATCCAGACCCAGTTTTTTTTTGTTTTTGTTTTTGTTTTTGAGGATCAAGTAGTATTACATCTAAATATGTGTTGGCACAAAATAGGTACTTATTAAATGTTTCTTCTTCTTCTTCTTTCTCACACTATGTCCTCAAAAAGAAACATCCCTTGTTTTTGGAAACATAATCTGGCCCACCCTCCCACCCCACCCCACCCTCAGCACATGAAATTGTTGAGTAGATTTTGAATATACCCACCCTTCTGCTCCTGGTGCCTCACAGGCCACTTGGCAACACTTCCTCTGCCACCTGCTCACTTTTGTTCACTCACCACCTTCTTACTCAACTGAAACTTCAAGTAGCTGGCCCAAGTCTCATTTGTGAATCCTTCTCAGGAGGAAGTCAACTTCAGAATCCATCAAGGGACATGAATAATTCAGCAGTCAAGAGCAATACTGAGCAAGTTGCAATGTCTTCCCAAGGGTTTTAGAAATCCACCGCTAATGGTTTGATTCCAGAGACAATGTCTGCAGTGGACCTGTTAAGGTCTTAAAGGTTGAAAATTCCATGAACAGACGAGCCTGGTGGGTTACTGTTCATGGGGTCACAAAGAGTCAGACATAACTGAGCAACTGAGCATGCACGCATGCATGCACTGTAGGTTTAACAAAGCTATAATTAATGAATTCTGAGCATCAGATCCTATGGAAAGTCTCCATTGAGTCTGGCAGCATGAGTCAGAAGTAAAATGGAAAAGGAAAACAGGAAATAATACTTATCAAGTGCCCTCAGAATATAACCTTCTCTGGGTCAGGTAATAGATACATTATTTGTCAATAAATTTAACAGTTTTACAAAGTGGACATTCTCATACTTATTTTACAGATGAGGAAACTGACGTTGGGCGGGGTTAATTTAACATCTAGGGTTTATAAAGCATGGTGCTTAAAAGGAGGCTTTGGATTCTGCTGGACCTGTAGCTCTACCTCTCTCTAACTCGGTAACCTTGAGGGCATTATTGAACTTCTCTGATTCTCTGTCACTTGGGAGAGAAATGCCTATTTCATAGACTTATTTGGAGATTAAAATGACACACTGAACCTAATACCCTTAGCAGCATTCCTAGCACAAAGTAAACATCAAGAAATTTTGTCATTATTTTTACTATTATTGCGAAGTGTACTTGCTCAGTCATGTCCGACTTTTTGCAAACCCATGAACTGTAGCTCGCCAGGTGCTTCTGTCCTTGAAATTCTCCAGGCAAGAATACTGGAGTGGATTGTCATTCCCTTCTCCAGAGGATCTTCCCAACCCAGGGATCAAACCCAGGTCTCCTACATTGCAGGCAGATTCTTTACTGTCTGAGCCACTGGGGAAGCCCATTATTATTGCCAAGACAATGCTAAAAATAAATAATAAAATAAATAAAATAATGCTTAAAAATACAGATGCTAGGATTGAAACCCAAATCCTTTTGGATCCCCAAATTAAAAGAAACAGAAAAATAAGTTTGTTTAGAAAAAAACTGGTGATATTCTTTCATTAGGTATTTTTACAGCTTTTACTACACACTCAACATGGTGCTTCTCATCTGATTGGCAAGTTCTTCCTCATCTCCCATCCTTCAAATAAAAGGGCCCCAGAACTTAGGCCTCAGACTTTCTCTCCTCTACAAACATTTTCTTGAGATTTCATTCAATCTCATGATTTTATGTACGCTCTTTTGGTTAGTGACTGTCAAATTTATATGTCTAGGCTGGACCTGTCACCTGAATGTCAGATTTATGTCCTGTTGCTTATCAATATCCCCATTATCTAATATGCACCTCAAATTTAATTCTGGAGATTTTTCCTTCAAAACTTGCTCTTTGTACATTAATCCCCATCTTGCTCCATGGCAACCCCTTCTTTCAGCTGCTTAGGTCAAATTTTGGAGTCTATTAATAAACATGTGAAAGGAAGCTGAATATTACTAATTATTTGGAAAATACAAATCAAAACTGCAATGAAATACCACTTCATGCCCATTAGGATGATCATCATCAAAAAACAAAAAATAAGTGATGAGGATGTGGAGAAATTGCAGCTGTATTGTGAGTGGGAACATAAAATAGTGCAACTGATATGGAAAATGGTGTGGTGGTTCCTCAAAAAATTAAACACAAAATTACCATGTGATCCAGCTATTCCATTTTGGAATTTCAATTTCAAAATAATTGAAAACGGGAACTTGAATAGATACTTGTACACCCATGTTCACAGCATTATTAACACCTGCCAAAAGGTGGAAACAACCCAAGTGCCCATTGATAGGTAAATGGATAAACAAAATGTGGTATATACCTGCAATGATATATTACTCAGCTTTAAGAAGAGAAAGATTCTGACACACGCAACCACATGGATGAACCTTAAAGATATTAAGCTAAGTCAAATAAGCCGGTCCCAAATGGACAGATATGGTATATGATTCCACTTATATGAGGTACCTAGAGTAGTAAAATTCACAGAGATAGAAAGTAGAAGGCTGTTTGCCAGGGGCTGCAAGAAGAGGGTACCAGGGAGCTAGTGTTTAATGAGTACAGAGTTTTCATTTGGGAAGATGAAAAAGTTCTCGAGACAGACGGTGGGGACGGCTGCACAACAAGGTGAATGTATTTAACATCACTGAACTTTACACTTAAAAATGACAAATTCTATGTTATTTATATTTTACCAGAATAAAAAGTTTACAGCTATCTGTGTCCCAAATCTGTCTCTGACATTCCAAATGCATTCCAGCATCTAATCCTGAATCTTGCCATTTCTCACCATCCCATCCTACCCTTAATTTGAGTCACGAATACCTCTCACCTGAACCATTACAATGACCTCGATCCTTGTTTCTACTTTGCCATCTAAGGTCTGTTAAAATTCAGTCAAATCATGTCTCCCCACTGTTCCAAACCTTCTGATGATTAACCACGCAGGACAAGTCAGAGCCTTACAACAGCCAAAAGGAAGGTTACGTGTTCTGGCTTCTCACGACCTTTCTGAGCTCACGTCATCCTCTTCTCTTTCTCACTCCCTTCACTACAACCACATGGACATCCTTGCCATGCCTCAATCATGCAATCATACTCACTCACTGTATCTCCATGAATATTGTTGCTTCTTCTGGGACAACCGTTCTCCTTCGGGTTTCTGCTCATTTGCCACCTCATCAGTGAGACCTGCCTTGATTACTCCCCAAATCAGTGCTCTCCCCATACCTCATCCTGCTTTATTTTTCTTCATGTCACCTTTATCTGACATATCATATATTTTACATGTTTTTTAAAAATTTGCTTATTGGTCTTCCTCTTGAGAATAAGTGTTATGTGCAGGTATGTTCTTTTGTCTGTTGTGTCCACTACTAGATCCCAGAATAGTGCCTGACATGTGGAAAGGCCTCTGTAACTATTTGTTGAATGAATGAAATATTTCTTTATCCTAGCACGAAGGTATCAGATGCAGAGGATTCTTGAGTTGGGTTTGAAAATATGAGCAAGTATCAGCCAAGTGAAGAGAAAGAGGAAGAACATAGAGGTGGGGGGAATGTCAGGACCAAGAAGTAGCACAAAGACATGAAATCAGGGGGACTGGGAGGAGGTATGCAGTGGGAGTCCTCCTGGTCAGAGCCTGGTGAGGGACATTGGCAGGAAAGGGGGAACACCATGACCCAGTGCTAGACAGGTGGGCAGAGGTCAGACACTAAACAGTCCACCATCCATGTGAAGGAGTTTGGACTTTATCCTGTTTACATAGCAAGCAGCATGTAGTACATAGAATACATAGCATGTAGTCTGCATGTGGTCATGCAGACTCCCATACCTTGCCCAGAGATGTGGCAGGTCTGGGGCAGGGAGAAGCCAGGACCTGCCTTTTTAACATCTGGTTGCTCAGGGCCTTGGGCTCTAAAAGCAAATGGGTGCATACTTGAAGGAACTCTGGCTTCTGTGCCATGTAGGAAGCTTTTCTTACAAGATTCTGCCTTTCTGAAACTACAGGGAATAAAACTCTCTGTAATGGTTAATTTTACATGTCAGCCTGACTGGGCCATGAGGGGCTGAGATATCTGGTTAAATATTATTCTGGGTGTGTCTGTGTTTCTAGATGAGGTTAACATTTGAATCTGTCGACTGAGTAAGGCAGACTGCCCTCCCCAGTGTGGGTGGGCCTTCTTCAATATCCAGTGGAGGCCTGGATAGAACAAAGCCTGGGTTAGGGAAAATTCACCCTGACAGCTTGAGATGGAATGCAAGTCTTCTCTTGTCCTCAGATTAAGATTTATACCATTGGTTTTCCTGGTTCTCAGGCCTTTAGATTCAGACTGGGATTTGCACCACCAGCACCCAAGGATCTCCAACTTGCAGATGGTATATTTGGGACTTTTAAGTTTCCAAAATCATGTGAGACAATTTCTCATAAGAAGTCTCTTTCTCTATATATATCCTATTGGTCTTGTCCCTCTGGAGAAACTTGACTAAGACATTCCCTATTTCATATGTTTGGGGACCACTGCCTTGGCTTCAGTTTGGAGTCCGGATGTGATTGGGGGCACGGAGAACAGGGGAATGAGTTGGGGTAAAGGCTGGAATTAGAGCAGGGGAAAGGGGTGTGGATCAAGAGCTGCCAATGAGGAACAGTGGCAGGGCCATTGACTCACTAGGTATGGGATGGGAGAGAGGAAAAAGTCCAGAGGATTCTCCAGCTGGCATGACTAGGGGTGTGTCCACGCCATCCCACCTCAGAAGCACAGCATGCCAGAACATGGATAGGGCAAGGGTCATTGACTCATGGCCCTGCACACAAAGGAGCCCCAACTTCCCTGACACAAAGTCAGAAAGAGGACTAGCTAAATCTTAAGAAGGAAGTTCTGCATGTGGGTGCTGAAACTCCTGAGAAGAGCAGAGGTCATGTGGTTAATTTTCCTTCCTTTATGGAAATGGATTAAAACAGGTCCTAAAAAAGGCTGGGCACTTGCAGGCAAATGGACTTGGAATGTATTTCTAGATGGAGTCCAAAACACTGATTAAAATCTCACCATTACTGATCAGAGAGCTGTAGGCAATTGGCTGCACATGGCATTGAGCTGTGAGGCATAAGCTTCTGAATAATGGAAGCTCAACTGTCTCCCAAGCCAATTTAGACTGAGACTTAGCTGAAAGGTAAGGGCAGTCTCTCCAGGATGCTTTTACTGAGAGACCCTCCCTTAATGAGAGCTCCTGCTCTTACTGACGGAGGCCAACACTCACAGATATAAGTCTGTCTGCCTTCCAGAGAGTTTCACCACCTGCATAAGCTGAGGGACCTGCATAAGAAAAGAATTAAAAAAAAAAGAGTGGATATATGTATAACCAATTCACTTTGCTGTATACCTGAAACTAATACAACACTGTGAATCAACAATACTCCAATAAAATTTTTTTTAAAAGAAAAGCTTAAAACAAACAATCAAACAAAAAGATGAGGGACCTGGAAAGGGACCATCTTTTGAAGCTTGAACGACTGTTTACAGTTTCTTAGAATGCAAAGACTAGGGTTAGTGCCCTTGGTTATTCAACCTAGTCAATAGTTATGCATATGTATTGCAATACTTCTTTTGTGAACAAAATCAATACAAAAAAGCATTTAAAAATCAATACAAAGAAACCTTAATATCTCTCACACGAAATATTTTTAACAGAGAGGTAATCCAAATAAGAGCATCAAAATCTATAACCACAGAAAGAAACAAAATCGTGTGAACTTTATAGCAGAAAGAGCAGCTCTTCAAGTTTGCCTGCTTTAGATTACATATTATAAATGTAAATTTATAATAATTTATAAATTATTACAATATTTATAAACTCTGAAAGCAGATTTTCTGTGCGCATCTATATGGACACACATATCCATTTGTTCCATACAAACGATACCACACTGAGTGCTAATGTTCATTTACACAGCACTTTACAGTTCACAAAGCATCTTTACAAGGTAAATCCCACAGAATGAAAACTAAATATATTGAATGTGCATTCTAAAGGGGATTCTTATTTTCTCCACTGTTCTCTGTGTGTGTGTGTGGGATAATCTCTTTAAACATTTTCCAATCCATTTATTTTACCATCTACATAATCCTCAGACAAACAATATGTTTCAAGTGACATAGTCTTGTCCAAATACCACATTAAAACCCACAGATTCATTTACTACATGTGGGTCAGCTTTGCAAATCGTCCTTGCAGTCATGGCTGAATTTCTGTGTTCTGGCAGCACGTGGCTTTGAGTACAGCAATGGAGAGTTTTATTGTCAGTTTATGGGTGATGGGTGCATGCTGCACACTTAAATTGCACACCAGAAACAGAAGGGCCACCTTGTGTCAAGTTCCTGCTAGTTTATTTCAACAATCTTTCACAGAGGACCCACTGTATGCCTGCTGGTTGCCTGGTCCAGTGTTTGGTATCAAACACAAGGCTGAGTAAGTAATCAGAGCATCTTTTGTCTCCGACTGGTACTATGGAGAGTATTTACGGGAGAACAGAGCCCTTGCCAGCCTCCCAAGTCAGGGACCCCCCAATGTCAGGACTAAATTACTCTAAATTAAAATAAAAAGGATGTAAAAGTGAGGATGCAACATGGTTCCAAAATCAAACACACACATCAACATAGAAAAAGGTCAAGAATGTATTAAAAACATGACCAAGTTTATCTCTGAATGGTAATAGTGAAGGGTATCCATTTTTCTCCTTTTTTTAAACTCTTTTTTTAGTGAAACAAGTAAAGTATTTATTAGAAGGAAACAAGAGTACAGTATGTGTGGACAGACACACAGGTAGACTCAGACAGAAAGAGCTGTGCCCTTGTGGTAGTTTGAGTGACTTTTTAAAAAACTTTTTATTTTATATTGGGATATAGCCGATTAATAATGTTGTGATAGTTTCAGGTTTGTGTAGTCCCCAATTTTCTATATGAGCGTGCACTTTAATTATTAACATAATCAGAAAAAACTCTTTTTTTTTTTTTTTTTTGGAGGATAGGGCTGTACCATCAAACTGTTCCACATCAGTTAATCCACATGTGTCTAAAACTGAGACGCAAGCCCTGCGAGGAGAAACATTCTAACAAGGAAGTGGAAGTGCTGAGGCCTCCCTCCTGAGGATCTGAGTTTTGGTGGCCCTGCCTCCTCCTGGCTGGCCTATTTTGGTCTGAGCAGCTTGGCTGTGGTATATGTGTTGTCTTTTCCATTAAGGACCTTGGTTCCGTGAGGGGGATGTTTAAGGCTGTCTTGTTGCTGCTGTGGATGTAATGAAGTGTGCCCAGTGCTGCCTGAGGCTTTGATCCAGGCGACAGGTAGCCACAGGCCATGCTGGGTGCAGCCACTGTCTGCTTTCAGAAATGCGCTCTTAAACTCAGCCTTGAGTTAACCTTTCCTGGAAATAACCACGTGACAATAGTAAGAGCATTTGCCTTTTGTCAAGCCGAAGGCACGCCTGCTCTCCATATTGCCTAAAAATTTCTGGAATCATTTCCTTCAAATCACCTTTATGCGATTATTCTACTTTAGGGCCCCCTTTCAGCCCTTGCCTCACTAAAGTGTTCTTTCCCAGTCCAAGAACTAACTACATTCCTGCTTAATACTCCCCAGGGGCTCCTCATCACCTACCACAGTGGCTCTCATCCTTTTCCTGCCCCACTGTTCCTGAGGGTAGGACATGGGCTGTGGGGGACTCTCCACTGTGGAGCCTGCTGGCTTTGTAGGGACAGAGTCATGACTTACTCTCAACTTTGTGTCCAGATGCCAAACACCGGACCAGGCAACCAGCAGGCACACAGTGGGTCCTCTGTGAAAGATTGTTGAAATAAGCTAACAGGGACTGTTATACACCACTGTATCCTCACCACCTTGCAGAATCCCTGGTCTAGAGTTCAACAGAGGATAAATGAATGAATAAGTGATGGGAAAAATGCATGAAAAAGTCCATACGACAAAGGGGGTACACCATTCAGATGTGTTATGTGCCATGGAAATTAAACAGGACTGTCTTGGAAGAAAGCAAGCAATTAATATTCCCATCTAACTGATAAAAAAATGCAATTTTGTGATTTTTACTGCCCCTAAGTGATAAAGTCAGAAAATAGCAAAAATAATACATATTTAGTGAGCACCTAATATGTGTCAGACCATGAATCCAGAGTTCTTTTCACTAAGTTCAAATCCAATAGCTGTCTGTGCAGTTATACAAACTGGAGGTATCTAAGAATTAGCCAGGTTGGGTTGTGGTAATAAAATTAAATATATAATCATCTCTGTTTTCACTAATGGTGACAGTCTTCTTTCTCTTAGCTGAATTCCCTTAGCCAGTCTTATAAAGTCTGCCAGTTCTCATAGGTAGAAAATGTATGCAACACATATTCCTGAAAACTCCTTCTTTGCTATTAAAAAGGAAAGAAAGGTCCAGGAGTTACAGAATAATCCCCTTCAGTATGTCTTGACTTGATGCTTATTGTCCAGTAAAAACATGTGAAATTCCCTTTAAAATCTTTATGTTTTAGCAACCAAATTCTAGAAATGTCCTGATTTACTAATAAGGACTCTTCTAGATACAAAAACAGAAACCCAGATCCATTAGGCTGGGAAAAAGGCAATTTATTGGCTCAGGTACCTGAAAAACCCAGAGCTAGCTTCAGGTACAGATAGCTCCAGGCTCTTAAATAGTGTCATCGAGGCTATCTTTTTCCATCTCACAGTTTTGCTTTTCTTTGAGTTGGCTTTCTTCTTGGTAGGTTCTTGGCAAAGCAGCTACAGGTAGCATCAAGATTACATTTTGCCAGCTTAGGACACTCCCAGAAAGAGAGTCCTCTTTGTCAACAGTTCCAACAAGAGTCTCAAGTTGACTCTATTCACCTGGGCAGGGTCATGGGTCTAACACTAATTCCTGTGGGCAAAGGAATAGAATACACTAACTGACTAATTTCAGGTCATATGGGATCCAAGAGAATGGTGCTTATCTGCCTTAACCACATGGATGAGGACTGAAGTAGGGTACTTGGTCAGCATCTCAAGGAAAATGGAACTATGTTACCAAAAAGAATGCAGGCTGTGTCAGCAAGACCAGATGTCCACTACAGCTGATATTTCTGACTCTTCTGAGGAAACTCAATATGGTTCACTGAGCATCAACTTCAGAACTGGAGAAGAAGGAACAAAACATTAGGACTTGGTCCCTAATCTCACAGAGGAAACAAGAGGCAGGTACACACACACCGGTGTATGCAAAACTTCTGGATGGAAAGATAGTGCAGAACAAAGACTCTGTGGGACCTTGGAGGAAGCACAGGGCCTTCTGCCAATAGATTTGAGTCCCAAGGCCGAGTTCTGTTCCTCTCAGGCAGTGTGACATTAGGTAAGTCGTCTAATCTCTCTGAGAAAACTGTTTCTTCTAGTAAATGAAATAGACAAACTAAACTGATATTTCCCAGAGGGAATGGATGTGAACAAGGGAGTCCAAGGTTGAATAAGCTTGAAGTGTGTGCAGCTCTGGTATATGTTTAGCTGTCTTTACCCCAGCAGTGGGTCATCAAGTTTTTTTAAAATTATAATTCCAACTGATGTCCCTCATTATATATTTTGGGACATACTAGACCAGGAGGTTTTTTTTAAACAAATATTTACTTACAAATATAAATAAATAAATAAATTATTGGCTGCGTTGAGTCTTAGTTGTGGCACTCAGAATCTTTGTTGTGGTGGGCGGTCTCAGGAGTTGCAGTGCATGGGCTCAGTTGCCCTGCAGCATGCGGGATCTTCCCAGACCAGAGATGGAACCCATATTCCCTGCACTGGCAGGTAGACTCTCAACCACTGGGCTACCAGTGAAGTCCCTGGGCCAGGAGTTCTTTAGGTTTTGACACTGTGAGTTTAGTGTCAAAAGTACAGGAGAATAAATGCTTGGAGGGCTCAGGGCTTGGAGCTCCTTTTATCTCACAGTCAGTGCACACAGGTTTTGCTGGGTAGGAGGACAGGGGATGGTGACAGTGAGGAAGAATTCTGGGGAGAGAGTTTGGGCCAGATGTGTAGGCATAGGGGGCGAATGCTGTCCTGGACAGCGAGGGGGAAATGCTGACTTATGACTAGAAAGCATCTCAGCATTCTAGTATAGTTATCTCTAAGTGGTAGAACCATCAGATCAGACCATAGGGGATTTTAATTATTAAAATTTTTGCTTATTTTCATTTCCTAATTTCCTACAAAGTTTGTATTATTTGGTTAATTAAAATGATCAAAGAAAAGAAGCATCAAAGAATTGATGCTTTTGAATTGTGGTACTGGAGAAGACTCTTGACAGTCCCTTGGACAGCAAGGAGATCAAATAAGTCAATCCCAGGAATCAGTTCTGAATGTTCATTGAAAGGACTGATGCTGAAGCTGAAGCTCCAATACTTTGGCCACCTGATATGAAGAACCAACTCATTGGAAAAGACCCCAATGCTGGGAAAGATTGAAGGTGGGAGGAGAAGGGGACGACAGAGGATGAGATAGTTGGATGGCATCACCAACTCGATGGACATGAGTTTGAGCAAGTTCTGGGAGTTGGTGATGGATAGGGAAGCCTGGCATGCTGCAGTCCATGAGGTTGCAAAGAGTCAGATACGACTGAGTGACTGAACTGAACTGAAAAGGAAAATTTTTAAATATTTTTTTAAATCCCCAAACTATATGAACCAATTACCACATGGCTTTTCTACATTCATTATCATACTTGATTAAGAAGAAAAGATTTTCACATGAACGGTAATGTTTAAAGCTTCTTCCTTAGATCCTTGTCATTGGCATTTTTTAATAATCCAAAAAACACATGTAAGGATGATGAGAAAAAGAAACCACCCTCAACTCAACCTCTCATTTATCTCACTTCAGGTGCTCTGGGTCCTGAGAGGATGCTGAACATGCAAAACCATGGGTGCAGCAAACACCATGCTCACCCTGCAGTTGACACTACAAGCAGACTAAATGCAAAGGCAGCAGGTGTCTTTGGGACACACACTCATGCATGGTACTAAATTCATCCTGTGTCAAACAGATATACAGAGTCCTAGAGTGCTCAGTTCAGGTTGGGTGACTGTTCTGACTGGGTTTCCAAAGTCTAGGATGTTCAGAGAGCCAGTTTTAAAAGCATATAAATACATGATGTTGGTGATAACAGTAAGGATGATCCAGATAATACTGATAATTTTAATGAATTATCAGTATCAGGAACGAATATTTTTTGAAGGTTTACAAGATGCCAACACTGAGGTCATGGCTTTCTATACTTTGCTCTCATCTGATCCTCACAATAATCCCAACAGGTAAGTTTCAATGTTGCCTGACTATACATATTGTCAAACGAAGGCATGGAATATTAGGTAACATTCTTGAGGTTCTGGGGTTGAAAAGCAACCAAACCAACATTGATTCTGTTCCATTCTTATTCTAGAGCCTATGTTCTCAACCACTATGTAAGCCATTTAAAGAAAATCATAGTGCCAACTAAGTAAAAGGGAATCATAGTTCTGTGATTGATAAGGTGCAGACTAAGTTGCTACAAAAGACTCCCCAAAACACAGAAGATTAAATAAAGTAGAAATTTATTTTTCTCTTTCTCAAAACAGTCCCTAGGCCAGTGGTGGTTAGAACTGGGTGGAAGGTTCTGGTTTATTACCTCTCAGCTGTGCCATCCCCAACCTGCATCAACCTGTAGCTTCCATTATCTGGGCTCAATTTGGGGCCCAGATAGAAGAGGTCCAGGGTGAGCAAACTGTGCTTAGGTTGGGGATAAACTGGAAGATGTATATACCACTTCTCTCAGCACCCATAGGCCTACTCTTTATCTCAGAGCCATAAGGAAGGTGGGGAGATGAAGTCTCTGGCTGGGCTGCCATGCGCTTAGCTAAAGCATAGATGATTGTCTTACTAACAGGAAAAAAGAGAGGCTGTTTCCCCTGTGTTAGTACCTTAGAAAGTCCGATCTTGCCTTTTACCAAATCTACACCGGCTGTGTTATACATACAAATGAGGAGGCCAAGGCTCAAAGATTTTAAGCAGTTTTGCCAATATCCTTCATCCCATTAGGGCAGAATGGAAACTAGAGCTTGTGTCCTGATTTTCAGTCCAATGCTCTTTTCTCTAAATTGAGTCTTCCCTCAGTTTAAATTGAAAAGGTTACTGTTGAATTTTTAAGTGGTGCAAGATAAATACAATGACCTTTAAAAATGAAACCAGATTGTGACACTACTCAAATGTTGAACAGAGATTCAAAGGAATCAATGAAATGTCAAAAAGCAAGATGAGTATATTCACAGAATTTTAAGACTGTAAACAAAATACCACCAAGACCATCTTTCTCATTTTATAAATAAGACAACATTGGCCCCAGGAGTCTGCTGCTTTCTACATGGTCACACAGTTTGTGTAGAAGAGTCACAAGTGGGCTTTAATCTCTTGATTTTCAGTGTTCCTTTCACTGAACCTCAAAGTCCCTCATGAGAAAGATAACGGGTCTCAGAAGACCCTAAGTTTGGAGCCCATGAGACTCCCAGGAAACCCCACTTCTGTCTCCTCAGGTGTTATCTACAGACTCTGTTACTCTCTGATCTAGCTCACATTCAGCTTCAGTTCAACAACTTCCATTTACAGAAGCCCTTCCCTTCCTCAGGCATCATGAAGGAGCAGAGCGACCACACTGAAGTCACGGTCCCTGCCCCAGGAAACTCACAATTTAGCAACAAGTACATAAAAAAACAACCGTGAAGTGATGAAAAATGACATTAGGACAGGATATGACTACTTTACTGCCGGGGTCCAGCCCCGGCTGATCCAGGGTATTCGAAGGGGAGACGGCTTCGGCGAGGATCAGGATACAATAGCTTCAATTAGATATTAATTAAAGATATAAAGAGTAATAGAAAAAGGAGAGCTCAGTAGGAAAATTCAGTGGAGAAAAGAGGCTGAGTAGCTTGGATTACGCGGGAGACCAATAAAACTTCAAGACAAGAAGTTTGCACCACTTACGGAGGCTGCAGGCGTCCTTCCGTTCTCCCAAAGGAGAGGAGACACTGAGGCCTCCCTGGTCGGATCTTAGAAGCCCAGGCATAATTAGTAAGCAGGGTGGGTTCCGCGCTCCAGATGGAAACTCAGCCAGAGTGAGAGAGAGGGAGAGCGACATGGGGAGACCAGTATTTCGAGAAACTGATCCCAATTCTTTATTTTCCATGGTCTACTTTTATACACTGAGATGTTATGCAAAAGTCACATGGGGTCAGCAGTCCTGACTTTTATCAAAGTCAGGTGCTTCATACAAATGTATACAGAGGTCTTAGGGTTGTTACATCATCTTCTGGCCAGGGGGCCTGCTGACAATTTATGACCCTCTCCTTGTGACAGCGGTCAGTCAACCAGGACACTTATTTCTCCAGGGGTGATTATTCTTAAAACAGATGCCACCCAAATAAAGTTACATTCCTATAGGGTGAGGGTGTAGTGGGTTTTAATTAAGGGAAGAATTTACTTAGCCTAAGGTCCAGTGTGATTAATATCAAAGGTTAATACTTATTTCTTCTATATATTCATTAATGTGTGACATCCGCCAGCAGAGGAACTAGTATGCACCGCTGGCGCTGATCTTTCTCTTTCTTCTCAATGTGAGTAAAGGGTTGATTCATTCAATGCTTGACAATGTTGTGTTTTCCTTGGCAACTCAGACACCAAGATGCTATGGGAAGAAGCATTTGGACTTCCACTCCCTGTGGGCGGCACAGGGATGATCTCTGCTATTCCTCCATGTAGTAATAATTGGGGTCCTCCCTGAGCATTGATAACCAGAGCATGGTGTCCTGCTTGACAGTTTGTTGATCCCAAGAATCTCAATTTTTAGCTGATATCCTGCTAATTTACACTATTTTCCAGACCCTTGTGCAGTTGTTTGTGGCCACATGGCTAAGTGGTACTTAATGAAATGTTAGAAAGAGTATTATGTAGGTTTCCAGAAAGCCTCCTTAAATATGAGGGGCTGCACATATCTTTGTCCTTCTCCTCCCAGCAGCGTGGAAAAGGATTGTCATGGCTGGAGCTCCAGCAGTCATCTTGGACCAGAAGTTGATGTTGAGGAAGAAACTTTGCAGCTGGCAAGTCAGAGTGGAAAGATACAAAAGCCTGACTTCAGACAGCATGACTCTTCCATCCCAACATGTGATTTTGTACCTCTGGTTCTCTTCTATGTAAGGGAGAGAAAACCTCTCATTTGTTTGGATTTTTCTGTTATATATGTAGCTGAACCTAATGCTAACTAATTAAAAGTCTGTCTCCCACAAGCCACAACTAGAGACTGTCGGCTGCAATGAAAGATCCTTCATAAGGCAACGAGGATCCCACATGCCACAGCTAGCTGAGACCCAAGGTAGCCAAATAAATAAATTAACTAATAAATAACCCATTTATCTATAACCTCAGATATGCAGATGACACCACCCTTATGGCAGAAAGTGAAGAGGAACTAAAGAGCCTCTTGATGAAAGTGAAAGAGGAGAGTGAAAAAGTTGGTTTAAAGCTCAACATTCAGAAAACGAAGATCATGGCATCTGATCCCATCACTTCATGGGAAATAGATGGGGAAACAGTGGAAACAGTGTCAGACTTTATTTTTCTGGGCTCCAAAATCACTGCAGATGGTGACTGCAGCCATGAAATTAAAAGACGCTTACTCCTTGGACGGAAGGTTATGACCAACCTAGCTAGCATATTCAAAAGCAGAGACATTACTTTGCCAACAAAGGTCTGTCTAGTCAAGGCTATGGTTTTTCCAGTGGTCATGTATGGATGTGAGAGTTAGACTGAAGAAAGCTGAGCGCCGAAGAATTGATGCTTTTGAACTGTGGTGTTGGAGAAGACTCTTGAGAGTCCCGTGGACTGCAAGGAGATCCAACCAGTCCACTCTAAAGGAGATCAGCCCTGGGTGTTCTTTGGAAGGAATGATGCTAAAGCTGAAACTCCAATACTTTGGCCACCTCATGCGAAGAGTTGACTCATTGGAAAAGACTCTGATGCTGGGAGGGATTGGGGGCAGGAGGAAAAGGGGACGACAGGATGAGATGGCTGGATGGCATCACAGACTCAATGGACGTGAGTTTGAGTGAACTCCAGGAGTTGGTGATGGACAGAGAGGCCTGGCGTGCTGTAATTCATGGGGTTGCAAAGAGTCAGACACGACTGAGCGACTGAACTGAACTGAACCCATTTATCTTGCTCACTTTTATATTTCCTGTACCTTGTATTGTGTCTTGCACAAAGTCTTTGTCCATGAGAAAGGTCTGCTGCTGCTAAGTCGCTTCAGTCGTGTCTGACTCTGTGCGACCCCATAGATGGCAGCCCACCAGGCCCCGCCATCCCTGGGATTCTCCAGGCAAGAACACTGGAGTGGGTTGCCATTTCCTCCTCCAGTGCATGAAAGTGAAAACTGAAAGTGAAGTTGCTCAGTCATGTCTGACTCTTAGCGACCCCATGTACTGCAGCCTTCCAGGCTCCTCCATCCATGGGATTTTCCAGGCAAGAGTACTGGAGTGGGAAAGGTCTGATGAATCATAAACAAATGGGTTTGTATTAAATGGCTCGCATCACAAACACAATAAAAAAAGAAACATTATGTACACATACATAAAATATATGTAGCTATTTATAGTTCAGGGCATATTTTGGGAGTAGCTAGGAATTTTTCACTGTAGCTTGTAAGACCCAGTTGTGCTGTTGTTTATACCCCTCACTTCTTGAAATAACACAAACAATTTTGCTTTTGGGAGAGTTCTGATGTCAGGTTGGCCTCATTGCTCAGGTGACAATAAACAGACAAGGAAGAGTGGCAGCTGCCCAGCTGGAAGTTGGCTGGGAGCAATGAGTGTTTTCATGGTTATATTTATTTAATATTTATAAATGATAACTGTCATCAGGAGCCAGGCTCCCAGGTGCTTTGTATCATAAAGCCTCATGGGGGGTTTATGTTTTATATCATGTATTTCTTTTTCCATCACAGCAGTCTTTACCGTCTGCTCTCCATGAAAGTGAACTGCAAAGCCATATGGTCCATTGTGTTGGATTTTTGTAGCTAAAGGGAACAAATGGCCAGTTCACTATTTTCCTTAAACAATATATCCTCCACAAATTTCTTCCTATTTTTAAAATGGAAGTATAGTTGATTTATAATATTGTGTTGGTTTCAAGCATATAGTAAAATGATTTGGTTATATATCTATATTCTTTTAAAAATTATTTCCCATTACAGTTTCATTGGGCTCCCCTCATAGCTCAGTTGGTAAAGAATCTGCCTGCAATGCAGGAGACCCTGGTTCAATTTCTGGGTCAGGAAGATCCACTGGAGAAGGGATAGGCTACCCACTCCAGTATTCTTGGGCTTCTCTTGTGGCTCAGCTGGTTAAGAATTCGCCTGCAATGAGGGAGACCTGGGTTCAATCCCTGGGTTAGGAAGATCCCATGGAGAAGGGAAAGGCTACCCACTCCAGTATTCTGGCCTGGAAAATTCCATGGACTGTGCAGTCCATGGGGTTGCAAAGAGTCGGACACGACTGAGCAACTTTCACTTTCAAAGTTTTATTACAAGATATTGAATATAACTCCCTGTGCTATACAGTAAGTCCTTGTTGGTTATTTATGGTAGTATGCATCTGTTAATCTCATATTCCCAAATTATCCCCTTCGGTAACCATAAGTTTGTTTTCTATGTCTATGAGTCTGTTTTTGTTTTGTAAGTCCATCTGTATTTTAGATTTCACATACCATATGGATATCATTTATGATCATATAAGTGATATCACATGGTGTGTTTTCTCTGTCTGACTTACTTCACCTTCATCTCTAGGCCATCCGTGTTGCTGCAAATGGCATTATTTCATTCTTTTTTTATGGCTGGGTATATGTACCACATCTTCTTTATCCATTCCTCTGTCGATGGATATTTAGGTTCCTTCCATGTCTTGGCTACTGTAAATAGTGCTGCTATGAACACTGCATGTATCTATTTGAATTGGAGTTTTTGTCTTTTCTGGATACATGTTTAGGTGTGGGATTGCTGGATCATATTACCTACCACCAATTTCTTTTAAAGAGAAAGAAATCACCCTTACGAAGCAAAATATATCTCTCTTTATGCACACATCCCCTTTTTGGTCATGGTTTTCATTATGGGGGATACAGAATGCTCAAAACAAATCTAAATCCTTGTGTGCTTGAAGCTGACATTCAAGTAAGAGAGTCAGACAACAAACACGTGAAATAAGTAGAATAAACAATCTGGTAGGAAGTAATTAATGCAAAGAAAAAGTATAAAGCAAGGAAGGAACACTTGAGGGGTGGAGTTAAAATTTTACACACAGCAGGGAAGGAAGGCTTCACTGAGGAAGTAACATTTGAGTAGAGAGCAGATGGACACAGGAGAGTAATGAATGAAGGGCGTTAGGGAAGAGCACACCTGGCAGAGGTGTAGCAGCAGAGTCCCAGAGGCACAAGGATGTGGTCGGGCTGATGCAGTAGCACAGAGGCCAGTGTGCCTGGGGCAGAGCGAGCAGCGAGGGCAAAGAGTGGGCAGGAGAGGTGAAGGGCTGGGTTGTGGAGGTCCCATGGCTTCTTGAAGAACTCTGGGTTTTACCCCATGTGAGACGGGAAGCCTTGGAGAGTTCAGAGTGTGACCTGATCCACATTTTATAAATATCGCCCTGGCTGCTGTTGAGAATGGTGGAAGCAGGGAGATTCATTAGGACACATGTCTCTTCCAGGTCCCACCAGTCTTTTTCCCCATCTTCATTCCCCCGGTAATCTTCCTCCCTAGCCCACTTCAGAACCAAGAGCCATTTCATACTCCCTTTGTCCCTATCAAAATATTTTTTTGGATTCTTCCATCACACTAGTCAACAGCAGCTGCCATTATTAAGCAGATTCATACCCAAGAAAAGCAGAGTGAAGAACAGCAGTTTGTAGAGGCTCCAAAGAGTGAAGGGGGACTGTGTTCTCCCCACTCTTCAGTCGGGACTTCTTCAGTTGTAAGTAAAATGAATTCAAGTGTGCTCATCTTCTACTGTTGATAAAGAAATGACCACAAGTTGATAAAGAAATTACCACAAACAGACAAGTATGATGTGGCTAGGTTCTTGTTCAAGGGCTCAATGAAACTGAGGTGTTGCCTGCTGTGTTCTCATCTGGAGCCTCTGGGGAGAAATTTGTCTCTCATCTAATTCAAGCTGCTGGCATAATTCACCTCCTTACGGCTAAACGACTGTTATCTGGAATTGCTCTCAGCTCCTAGAGGCCACCTGCACTCTTTAGTACATGGTGCCTCCATCTCCCTCACTGAGTTTTTCTCATACTTCAAATCTCTCTGCTTTCTCCAACTGTAATCTCTAGACTGGGCTTTCAGGCTTCATGTGATTAGGTCAGATTCACCTATTCTGTCTATCTTAAGGTCGATTTACTTGAACCTTAGTAACAACTGCAAAACCCCTTCCAGAGAAACCTAGATTGGTGTTTGATTGACTAAGACAAGACGTGTATATGCCAGGGGCTGAGAATTTGGGGCCATGTTAGAATCTGCCTAGTATAGTCAGGTAAAAGGAAGCAAGCACACTGACTCACATGTCTGGGAAGGGCCTCCCAGAATACAGGGAAGAGGGAAGAGCTGGGTCAGGCCTCAATGTGCCCATGACTCACATACATTCTCTTTCTACTCACCTCTCATCCCTGCTCACTTCTGCCTGTCTCCATTCTCCAGAGGTCCTCTCCCCAAAGAACAAGAAAGACCATCATCAGTTTCCCTATTTCCTGCAATCAGAGTTTTGTTACTCCAGCAGAAAGAGAATTTCTTTCTCCCAAAATTTGAATATCAATCCTAAGGATTCCAGCCACCTAGGTCATGTGCTCCTGGCTGGGATGGGAAGTAGAGCACCAAGACTGAGAGCCCTCTGAGAACCACGTGGAGAGCGGGAGGGGTTCTCCAAATGGGGGAAATGGAAAGCTTGCTGTATAGACAAACAGACCAACTGTGACCCTAGTCAGCTGTCTCACTCTTTCCCCCAAAGACCTTCAATCCCCTCTGCATCCCTCCCTTTCCTTTTCTTACTTAACCAGCCTTGCCTTCTTTACCTCTCATGAGATCTAGTTCTAGAATTCACAAGATTAAGTTCAAACCTGCATAGGACTTCTCTGGTTAAGACTCTGGGCTTCCAATGCAGGGAGCCCAGGTTCAATCCCTGGTCAGAGAACTAGATCCCACATGCCACAACTAAAGACTGAACATCCCGAGTGCCACAACTGAGATCCAGAGCAGCCAAATAAATAAATACAAATAAATTAAAAAAAAATTTTTTTTTAAATATCGATTCAAGCCTATAATAGTTGGGGGTGTGGGATATAGTTAGACATTAAAGTAATAATAGTTTGCAGAATAAAAGAATCCTGGACTAAAATTTAGTCCTTACTCTACACTAACTCAGACAGCCATCTTGCTTTTTTGCATTTGTTTTTCTTGGGGACAGTCTCGATCCCTGTCTCCTCTACAATGTCACGAACCTCCATCCATAGTTCATCAGGTACTCTGTCTATCAGATCTAGTCCCTTAAATCTATTTGTCACTTCCACTGTATAATCATAAGGAATTTGATTTCGGTCATACCTGCATCATAGGCCTTACAAATAGCTGTGAAAAGAAGAGAAGCAAAAAGGAAAGATATGCCCATTTGAATGCAGAGTTCCAAAGAAGAGCAAGGAGAGATAAGAAAGCCTTCCTCAGCAATCAGTGCAAAGAAATAGAGGAAAATAATAGAATAGGAAAGACTAGAGATCTCTTCAAGAAAATTAGAGATACCAAGGGTATATTTCATGTAAAGATGGGCTCGATAAAGGACAGAAATGGTATTATGGACCTAACAGAAGCAGAAGATATTAAGAAGAGGTGGCAAGAATACACAGAAGAACTGTACAAAAAAGATCTTCACGACCCAGATAATCATGATGGTGTGATCACTCACCTAGAGTCAGACATCCTGGAATGTGAAGTCAAGTGGGCCTTAGGAAGCATCCCTATGAACAAAGCTGGTGGAGGTGATGGAATTCCAGTTGAGCTATTCCAAATCCTGAAAGATGATGCTATGAAAGTGCTTCACACAATATGTCAGCAAATTTGGAAAACTCAGCAGTGGCCACAGGACTGGAAAAAGTCAGTTTTCATTCCCACCCCAAAGAAAGGCAATGCCAAAGAATGTTCAAACTACTGCACAATTGCACTCATCTCACATGCTAGTAAAGTAATGCTCAAAATTCTCCAAGCCAGGCTTCAGCAATACGTGAACCATAAACTTCCAGATGTTCAAGCTGGTTTTAGAAAAGGCAAAGGAACCAGAGATCAAATTGCCAACATCCACTGGATCATTGAAAAAGCAAGAGAGTTCCAGAAAAACATCTGTTTCTGCTTTATTGATTATGTCAAAGCCTTTGATTGTGTGGATCACAATAAACTGTGGGAAATTCTGAAAGACATGGGAATACCAGGCCACCTGACCTGCCTCTTGAGAAATCTATATGCAGGTCAGGAAGCAACAGTTAGAACTGGACATGGAACAACAGACTGGTTCCAAATTGGGAAACGAGTATGTCAAGGCTGTATATTGTCACCCTGCTTATTTAACTTATATGCAGAGTACATCATGAGAAACGCTGGGCTGGAGGAAGCACAATCTGGAATCAAGATTGCTGGGAGAAATATCAATAACCTCAGATATGCAGATGACATCACCCTTATGGCAGAAAGAGAAGAACTAAAGAGCCTCTTGATGAAAGTGGAAGAGGAGCGTGAAAAAGTTGTCTTAAAGCTCAACATTCAGAAAATGAAGATCATGGCATGCGGTCCCATCGCTTCATGCCAAATTGATGGGGAAACAGTGGAAACAGTGGATGACTTTATTTTGGGGGCTCTGAAATCACTGCAGATAGTGATTGCAGTCATGAAATTAAAAGACGCTTGCTCCTGGGAAGGAAAGTTAAGACCAACCTAGACAGTATATTAAAAAGCAGAGACATTACTTTGCCAACAAAGGTCCGTCTCGTCAAGGCTATGGTTTTTCCAGTAGTTATGTATGGATGTGAGAATTGGACTATAAAGAAAGCTGAGCACCGAAGAATGGATGCTTTTGAACTGTGGTGTTGGAGAAGACTCTTGAGAGTCCCTTGGACTGCAAGGAGATCCAACCAGTCCTGCGTGTTCATTGGAAGGACTGATGTTGAAACTGAAACTCCAGTACTTTGGCCACCTGATGCAAAGAGCTGACTCATTGGAAAAGACCCTGATGCTGGGAAAGATTGAGGGCAGGAGGAGAAGGGGACGACAGAGGATGAGATGGTTGGATGGCATCACCAACTCGATGGACATGGGTCTGGGTGAACTCCGGGAGTTGGTGATTGACAGGGAGGCCTGGCATACTGTGGTCCATGGGATCGCAAAGCACTGGACACGACTGAGCAACTGAACTGAACTGAACTATACTAACTGTGATATGGAGCATGTGGCAGGGGTCCACTGTCCAGTTCTGTCTTTCCAAGAACTTGATGTGTGGAGTATAGTCAGTTGGTACCTTTAGATTCACTGTGACAGTCCCACCAAGGCAATGATTCCTTTCCACCCCCCACCCTCACAAAGCTGCTTCTACCCAACAACCAAGTCCAGAGGGCTTGGCTATTTCTAACCAACCCAAGACTCCTCTAATGTGCCCTTTCTGCTCAGCAGCCCCTCATCAGCCTGGCCAAGACCCTTTCTTAGCTGGACTGCAGCCTGTGGATTTTTCTACCCAATCTTTCCTTCCTTCTCACCTCTTATAGGTGTCAGGGCTGCACCGCAGTCAGTAGGTGCTCCCTGTCTAGTCCTGTTCCCTCTCCCATTCTTCAGACACTTCTCCCAATAAATCTCCTCCATGTCAAAATTTGTCTTGGTGTTCATTATTTGGAAGATACAATATAACATCAAGGGAATTGGACTGGATTTCTTCCAGCTCTAAAACTCGATCTGCTTGGGGGATACTACAAGCTTATACCTGTTTCATGAGAGAAGAGAAAATTGGCTGAGCATTTAGGTCTCTAATCCACAACTATTTGGAGCCTATGTTCATTGCTTCTTTTGATTTTTACGCACCCTCCCCGCCCCCCACCGCTTTTGGTAATGTCTTATCAAGTAAATATTTCTGAGCAAAGTTTCAGATGGCTATAAACATTTCAGAGACTGGCTGAAAGCTGGCCTGAAGCATTATTTTACCTTAGCCAATGGTTCTTATACTTCAGTGTGCAGAAAAGTCCCCTGGGGGTATGTTATAAAAGGCAGCTTCCTGGACCCAACCCAAAGACAGCTTCACTCAAGAGAAGGGTAGGAGGCCCTGGGAATCTGCTTTTGCATTAAACTCCCTTATGACTGATGCTGTTAGTTTACAGAGTAATTGAGAAATGAGAACTCATGATGAAGAAAATCTACATTCTTTCTTAAGTTTTACAATGATTATTTACTAAGAACCTATAGTGTGCTGTGAGAAGCTATACAGATTCATTAGTTCTGCATGCATGGTGGGGGCTGGGGTGGGCCAAGATGATTTCTCAAAAGTGGTGATTTTCTGCAGCAGGCCATAAAAAGTAAGAAAGAATTTGTCCCCCAGTCAGTAACATGGTGAAGACAATCAGTATATGTAGATCACATTAGACTGGGGAACTGAGGAGTCCTGGAGTTGATTGGCAATGGAAGAGAAGACCAAGGGAAGGAATGCGGACTTTCTCGATTATCTCATTTACCACCTTGGACTTCACTTTCAACACCTGTGATATCGACAGAGACCATCACTACAGAAATTTAGAGAACAGCCCTCTTATCTTGAGAAAACACAAGGTCAACAGAAAGTTGAGAGTCAGAAGTAGTAAATGCTACTTGCTTTTTCTTTCGTGGCATAATAGGGGCCTGAATTTAGAATGGCACTAGATTGGAAACTCTCTGTGATGCCTCGGGATCTCTGCTCTGGCTCCCAGAGGTGCCTGCTGTATTCTGAGGCTTCTCACAGCCCCAGGAATGAGCATCTAATTGGTTCAGAAATCCCCTATCGTCTGTCAGGGTTAGCCAGATACAAAGGACCCATCTATCAGTGAGGGCGTTTGAGCCCCTTGATCCCAGGTCAGAAGTGAGGATCAAGATCCTCTGGTCCACTGATAGTCCCTAACGTTGATCCATAGTTGTCCTTCAATTTGACATATGGTTTTGCCCCTTGTGCTTCAATCCCCTGTAAAATTTTTTTAAATGATTTTCTTTCTTGTTATCAAAGCAGTATAGGATCAAGGTAAAAATAAATCAAAAGAACCATTATTATTTAAAAGTACTCCCAATTAAAAGACTCTTTTCAAAAAAAGAGTACATTTATCTTATAATTTTAGAGGTTTAAGGGTGTTCTGAAGTACATCTATAAATTTCTTACTGCCAATGTACCTTATTCAGGAAAAGTTTTGAAATGAGGAAAAAGGAAGACAGAAGGTATCAGAAAAAAAAAAAAGAACAGAAACAGATCTAAATATTGTTGTACAATCTATACATTTAGTATTTGTTGCCTTGAACAAAATAAGTTTAAATAAACATAGTTGCATTACCTGAAGAAAGACAAAGAATAAAAATCACCTGTATCCTCACTGGTACAAAGAAATAGTTTGGCTAACATTTGGATGCATTTCCTGTCAGGTTGCCTTTTTAAAAAATATTTTATTAATCTGTCTGTGCCAAGTCTTATTTGTAGCATGCAGGATCTTTAGTTACAGCTGTGGGATCTAGTTCCCTGACTAGGGACTGAACATGGAGAACATGGAGTCTAAGATACTGGACTACCAGGGAAGTCCCAAGGTTGCCTTTATATGTATATGTTTTAAGATATTTATTTTCGTAACTATGATCATGGTATGCAATCAATTTCATTTCCTCAGTTTTGCATTTACCATTATGAGTGATTTTTTTGTTCATATACATCATGCTTCATGTGGACATAAAATTCTACCATGAACCTCTATCATATTTTACTGCTATATACACCTATTGTTGGAAATTAAAGTCATTTTCAATGTTTCATTGTAAATAACGGTGCTTAGAATACAGAATTGCATTAAAGCTTTTTTTCACACTTTGGATTTTCCCCTTAGGATGAATTCTCTGATGTCGATTTTGAGGATGAAAGAATAAGAAAGCTTTGAAGAGTTATCAACACATTGTCAAATTGCTTTTGAGAACAATGAGAATATTTCATACTGTTACCAGCCTAAACAAATGTCTACATCACCACACCCCCACGATTGTTGTGTGTTTCCTGTTCTTTAAGCTTTACAAGTCTGTTGGCAAAAATTGCTGATTTACTTCCCATGGATGTCTTTTAATCCCATGGCCCTTGATTCCCGGAGATGCCACTAAGATATTACAAATAAGAATTACAGATGTTTAAAAAATTGTGTAAAAATCATTTTAACCTTCATAAAAGCAGTTTTATTCTTTCAGTTCATCATGCTTCCTTCTCATATTTTTAATGGAAGATTTCTCAGTCTCGGCACTTTGACACTGCAGCATCCCAGATGCCAATAGCTCCTCTCTACTCTACTGTGAGAACCAAAAATGGCTTCAGACATCACCAAGTGTCTCCCCCCTGACACCCAGCAGCCCCGAGGGATAGGGAGTAGCCTCTGAGAACCCAGTGTCCCCCTGGAAGAAAACAGCCCCTAACTAATGAAAAACACAGAGCTGTAAGTCCAAGTTTCGATAGTCCCTATACAACATCCTTTTCTGCCTCCTTCCTTGTCAACAAAAACCCAATTTCATTCAGCTGTCCTCTCCCATGGGTTCAGGGAGTGACTTATGGCAAATTATGCCTGGTCTAAGTCAGGCCTTATAGTTTTGTCTCATTTATCAATGACTCATTTTGGTTTGGGCATGGAACTCAGTCCTGGCCAAGAGGACCCAAGGAGACATCTGAAGGACTTCTGGAAAAGATTTCCTTACAAATAAAAGAAGCACAAAGGAGACAATGTCCTTCTTCAGGAGATGCCATGTCTCTGTGTGTTGCCTGGAACAGCCAGTGTGGAACTCTAGGGGAGGAAAGCATTGACATGCATAAGATGAAGATGGCAAGCACACGACCTGTGGTGACATCCTTGAGACACTGAATTACCAGCTACGGAGAGGCTCTACCTCCTGACTTCTTGTTATGTGAGATAACACACCTTTAGATGTTGAAGACTGCAGTGTTTTCCACAATTGCAACCAAATGGCTTTCCGGGAGCCCCAGACACAGTCCCAAAGAGATGTAGTGAAATCAGGGAGTCTGGATAGCTGATTTGGACCCTCTAGATCCAGACAAGCAGGTCCAGAAAGGTAGAGGAATAGTGGGATAGAAGTTGTTCCTCGGGGGAGTCAGGAGCTCAGAGAAGCAGATGACTTCCAAGGCCACTGTAAAAAGTAACAGTTCTTAATACACAATGATTGGCTGTGTTCATTGGGTCAGAGTGGGCAGGACTGAGCCTGGAGGTGTCCAGACCAGGAACTGCAGGGAGCTAGGAGAGGCAGGGCCTCTTGGAACTAGTGCCACTGTATCCTGCTGGGAGGGGAGTACTATAATACAAGAGAAAGAACAAGGGTTTGGGAACTGGAGTTTCAAGAGGGATTTCAAACCCATGTCTGACGTGGGTGGATGGGTGAGTAAATGGATAGGAAGGTGGGGGGGAGAGCAGATGGGTGGAGGAGGGGCTGGTCAGAAGCTGCATGGGTGAAGAAGTAATGAAGAGGATGGGTGGGAGGTGGGGTGAGTGAGTGAATGGGACAGGTGAATGGAGGGGCAGTCGGTAACTAGATCGATGAATAAACAAATAATAACAACTCTTTGGGTTTTGTTTTGCTCACAGACAGCCACCTTTTAAGGTGGGAAGGAACTTCTGGGGATCTCAGGAGGCCACATTCCCATTTCACTTTGTAAGTGAAAAAGTGAAAGTGTTAGTCCCTCGGTTGTGTCCAACTCTTTGTGACCCCATGAACTGCAGCCTGCCAAGCTCCTCTGTCCATGGAATTCTCCAGGGAAGAATACTGGAGTGGGTAGCCATCTTCAGGGAATCTTCCTGAAGGAACCCGGGTCTCCTTCACTGCGGTAGATTCTTTACCGTCTGAGCCACCAGGGAAGCCCTTTGTGGGCATCCTCAAGAGGATGCCCAGGTTATCCCAACTGTTCACTATTTAAAACTTGCAAATGTTATAAAAATAAAAAGAAATAAAGACACTTTCTACAAGTCAGGCATGTAAATGAGAATTACAAATGAATTTTCAGGCTGATATAGGGCTACAATCATAAATCTAATATCACTGCAAATAAGCTTTGGCCTATACCAAATCCAAGATAGCTGCACTTATTAAAATTAAAAGAACAGTGAAGATGAAAGCAACGCATGGCTTTTTCACTGGCAGGCGGTGTGACCGACTCCTGAGTTCCTCTCTTAACCTCAGCAATTTGCCCTTGAAAGGAGCAGCTACTACTAATTTGCTTGCAGGCTTTTTTAATTTTCTTGTTCGTCCTTCAGTTAGCAAAACCAAAATATCCTTTCAACGTTGGTAGCTGGGCTTTGGTGCAGTTTCCTCTCACATCTGTTTGACCCCTATCCTGAGGTTTCGTCCCCCCTACCCAACTGAGGTCCCTCCTGTGGGTTCCACTGCACCCCTTGCAGGCTTCCAATGCCTCCCCCGTTATGCCACACTCATTAGACTCTGTCTCCTCATTGTTATCAGGGGTTCCTTCAGGAAAAGAATCCGCCTGCAATGCAGGAGACCCCAATTCGATTCCTGAGTTAGAAAGATCCACTGGAGAAGGGAAAAGCTACCCACTCCAGTATTTTGGCCTGGAGAATTCCATGGACTATAAAGTCCATGGGGTCACAAAGAGTCGGGCATGGCTGACCGACTTTCACTTTCAGGTTATTCCTAACTTAGCACAAAAGTCTTAAGAATAAATAAATCAGCTTGAATTTTTTAAGACCAAGTTTTATTAAAACAGGCTTTTAAAACTGCTCTGTATGTATATTTTATTCAAATAAAATGTCTAAAATGTATTTAAATGGAACACAGCATTATTTTTTAAATAAGGCAATTTTCCTACTTACTAAAATCTGCTCTCTTGTTGTCAAATTCAGAGGTTATTAAATGCTGGGATTGGTTGCCCAAAGAGCTTTTTGGCTGTCACTCCCTGGAGGCCTTTAAAAATTGACTAGGATTAAAATATATGATTCAATAGTTTTCCCAATTATATAAAATAACCAGCTGAGAAAGGTTAAGGAAGGAAATATTCTATTTAAAATAGCAGCAAATATACACAACACACAAGGGAACAAATTGAAGAAATGCGTAGAATTTAGATCTAGAAAACTTGAAAGCTGTGAGACATAAGAGTAAAAGAGAAGACCTACTGTGTTTTTGAACAGGAACACTTAATACTATAATATGTAAATTCTCTCTAAACTAATGCATATGCAGTCCTACACAAGCAATCATACACAAATATCAACAGGATTTTGGGTAGAGCCAGACACCCTGATTCTAATATCCACATCAAAAATTTAAAAAGTGAAATCCAGGAACTATTTTGTAAAGTAAGTGTAGCAGGAGTGGACTAGCCCTATCAGTAGTTTTTATAATATAGCCCAAAGCTTATTATAAAATTATAATAATTAAATAGCTTGGTCCTAAATATGAAATAGATAGATGATTAGAACAGAGGAGAGTCCTGATTGCTAAGTTAATGGTAAAGATGGCATTTCAAGTCCATGGGGAATGGCAGAATTACTCAATAAATGTATAGAGAAATTGGCTAACCATTTGGAAAGAAATAAACTGAATCCCCACTTTACTCTTCATATCAAAACTAAACCCAGATAGAATAACAATTTAAAATAAAAATAAAACCATAAAAATATTAGAAGAAACCATGGATTAATTTAGTTATATTTATTTCATATATTATATTAATTTATAATTTTGGAGATGGGTAAAAGCCTGTCTGGGCTTCCCAGGTGGTGCTAACCATAAATAACCTGCCTGCCAATGCAGGAGACATAAGAGACATGGGTTCAATCCCTGGGTTGGGAAGATCCCCTAGGGGAGGGCATGGCAATCCACTCCAGTATTCTTGCCTGGAGAATCCCATGGATAGAGGAGCCTGGCGGGCTACAGTCCATAAGGTCACAAAGAGTTGGACACGACTGAGTGGCTAAGCTGTTATTTACCTACGCTATTAGTTTCCTATTGTTGCTGTAATAAATTACCACAAGTTTAGTGGCTTAAAACAACACAAATTTATTATCTCGCACTCTGGGACTCAGAAGACTTAAAAGCAAGGTGTCAGCAGGACTGCATTCCTTCCTTCCAGAGGCTCCAGAAAAGAATCTGTTTCTTTGCCTTTTCCAGCTTCTAGAGGCCACTATCAGAGAAGGCAATGGCAACCCACTCCAGTACTCTTGCCTGGCAAATCCCATGGATGGAGGACCCTGGAAGGCTGCAGTACATGGGGTCGCTAGGAGTCGGACACGACTGAGCAACTTCACTTTCACTTTTCACTTTCATTCATTGGAGGAGGAAATGGCAACCCACTCCAGTGTTCTTGCCTGGAGAATCCCAGGGATGGGGGAGCCTGGTGGGCTGCCATCTCTGGGGTTGCACAGAGTCGGACACGACTGAAGCAACTTCGCAGCAGCAGCAGCAGCAGGACCACTGTGAAGTTTCCGTAGTGTATAGCCGCTTCCTTGAGTCCCCTGAATCTCTACTTCTACAACCACATCTCCTACTATGCCTCTGACCCTTCTGCCTCCCTTTAAAGGATTTCTGTGAAGTTCACAGCACTTTCTATTAAGTTTTCTTACCAAAAAAACTGAACCTGAATCTAATCAGTCTTGTAAACGGAAGCACCATTTTAAAGGAAATGTAAGTGACAGAAAAACATGTAAAAAAAGCACTAAGGGTGCAATTGGCAAAATTAAAATTTTTGGAAACTCTAGAATAACCCAGTTTTTTTACAAGGAGGGGAATATGCTTCTGTCTGTGTGTGAAACTATTGATTAAGAGAACCCTAAAAGACTTATCAACTGAGTTGCAAAATATCATTTGGATCCTGATTTGAAAAGAAAATGGTAAGAATTTTATGAGACAACACTATGAAACAATACAACTACTACAAGAAGGATTTACTGTTAATTTTTTCAGTGTGATAATGGTATTGAATATTAAGGATATGCTACAAAAAGGGATACTTATCTTCCAAAGATATACACCTAAAGTTTTATGGATGAAATACTTCTGAGATTGCTTTAAAATAATATAGAAGCAGGGAGTAGATATGAGTTCAAATGAAGCAAACAGCATAAGTCAGTAATCATTGTTAAAGCTGGGCAACAGGGAAACAGTGTACTGAAATGTTGTAAATATACTTGAAACTTTCATGGTAGAAGTTATATAAAAGTGACAATAAATGTCTTGTTGGGGAGCACATGATTGGTATCACCAGAATCACATCAAGAAATCCAGCTGTAAGGGATCCTGAGAAATAAAATTCTAAGCTTTTCAGCCTCTGCAGCACTTGGCAGAATCAGGGTTGAAATATGTGGGAGTGAAATGTTCAACACTGTTCACCCTCAAATCTGTAACTCAAACCCTGACTCTCTCCTATAGGACCATAAAAAATATCCAACTGCCTCCTTGGCACCTGACTTGGATGTTTCACAGGACCTCCAACTCTACACCAAAGCCAAAGCTAAAGATAACCCTCTCCTGCTACTTACCAGCTGTGTGACCTCAGAGCAGCCCCTTAGCTTCCCAACTCTCCAGTGTGTGAACTGGGAAAATCAACTAAATCATCTCCAGGTCATCAACAGCTCCGGGAACGGATGGGACTAAAACCTACCCCCTTTAGACAGTACTAATTTAATTCTATGCTATATTTAAATAACAAGTCATCTTAAAAGGGACTTAGCCTATATGTTTTTAGAAGCAGCACTATCTCATGATAAATTTAGCATCAATTTAGCCATCAGTAATCATTTACTCAATATCAGTGACTGCAGTGTATTTAGCTGAAATTTCAAACAGCCCATAATTGCTTTCAGTATGGGCGCATGCGTCCTAGAACCGACCCAGCCAGAAAGCTGCCTCTCTGTAGCCAAGGAGCTGTCTGTTGTTGTGAAGATAATTTTGATGGCTGGGTTTCTTTCTTTCTTTCTTTTTTTTTTTTTTTCCCTGTATCTGTTTCAGAAATGTGACAGGTGCAATTTTTTCCAAGGCAAGAGGAAGAGATGGCTTTGACCTCTGGTGCCTGTTGAAGCATCTGCAGGAGGGTGAGTTGTCATTTTTATTGCATAAGTGCGGGTGTTCCCACAGTGAAGCAAAGGGGGTGATAAATAAGATTCTTGGAGGCTGTTAAATGGCACTTAGTGGGAGGAGGCCTGAGTGACAGCTGCGAATGGTGCAGGGATCACAACAACAGGCTTCTCTTCCTGTGTCTCCCTACGCTGCACGCTGGTGCTGCTGCTGGACTTCATTTTCTGTCCACTGGAATGACTTGCCTGATTTAAGGGAGTAAAATGTCAAGTAAGCTCAATACAAATAGGAATAAAAGATAATTTGAAACATGTGGAGAAAAAGTGGTTCAGCCTCTTTTGGTCAGTTCAGAACTACTCCCAAGTGTAACAATAATGCATTTTAAGCTCAGCTTTGTTGTTATCATGTAGCTAGGTAGTGTTCGACTCTTTTGTGACCCCTGTGGACTGTAGCCTGCCAAGTTTCTCTATCCATGGGATTTCCCAGGCAAGAAGACTGGAGTGGGTTGCCATTTCCTTCTCCAGGGGATCTTCCTGACCCACGGATTGAACCCGCATCTCCTGCATTGGCAGGTGGATTTTTTACCACTGAGCCACCAGGGAAGCCCTAAAATCAGTTTATCTATGTTTAAAAATGAAACTCTCAATATTAAGTAGTAATACAAGTTCCAAGAGAACATACCATTTATATAAAAATTTTAAAAAAACACAAATATTGTTTATTAGTGTGTAGAGAAATGTAGCAAACACTGAAGAGAAGCAAGAAAATGACAAATAAAAAATTTTAATCGGAGGTTACCTCTGGGGAGGAGGGGAAGAAAAACAATTAGGAAGGGACACACAGTTATTCATAATGTCTGGATGCTTTAGCTGAATAGTAAATACATGTGCTCATTTTATGCTTATTTTTTGAACTTTGCATATAGGGACAATGTATTTTTTTTAATGTGTGAAATATTTTATGAAACTGCCAAGGTTCCACACCAAGCTCTGTTTTCAAAAATGCTGCTATGAAACTGGTCAATGCTGTTGTAGTATAGAGAGGAGATTTTAGACACATTGGGAACATGGGAAAGAATTAATGGATTTTGCTGAATTCTAGTGCCTTCTGGGGTGAATATACTTTACGTGTGCAGATGACACAAGCTTCTGCAGCAGTATGAACTGTACATACCACAACCACCACAGATCTGGAGCTGATTTACAGAGCAAACTTCTGAAGCTATGACTAAACTCAGTTTATCTTTCCTCAGAGGCAATATAAACCTGGGCACTATCAGCTTGAGCATCCTATCCTATCCTTTTTTTATTGAAGTATAGTTGATTTACAATATTACATTAGTTTCAGGTGTACAAATAGTATATTTAAATAGATTACACTCCATTTAAAGTTATTATAAGATATTGACTATATTCCCTGTGCTGAACAATATATCCTTGTAGTTTATTTATTTTATATATAGTAGTTTGTGTCTCTCAGTCTCCTATCCCTATCTTGCCCCTCCTCCCTTTCGTCTCCCCACTGGCAATACTAGTTTGTTTTCTATATCTGTGAGTCAGATTCTGTTTTGTTATATTCATTTATTTGTTTTATTTTTCAGATTTCACATATGTATTAAGATAAAGCCTTTTTCTCTGTCTTATTTCACTAAGCATAATACCGCCTAGGTCCATCTATATTGTTACAAATGGCAGAATTTCATTTTTTATGGTTGAGTAAAATTCCCATTGTGTGTGTATGTATATATATTTATATATATATATATATACACACATACACACATACCTCTTTATCCATTCATCTGTTGATAGACACTTAGGTTGCTTCCATCCTATCCTGTCCCTGAGATTCAAAGGAAATGAGACTTGAACCTCCAGTAAACATACAGTGGGAATCCTAGCATCATCCACCTTTTGGGTTTCCAGGGAGCTGGCTTCTGTTTATCCTAGACCCTTCTAGCTCCACATTCCTGCTTCCATGGGACTCATTCCCTTAAGGGATCAGCTCAAGGGCCTGATGTGCTTTTCTGCCTCTGGAGACATTGCCAAGTGGTGAACAATGCTGGATCAACTTAACTTTCCCAAGGACCATCTCTATAGGGGTTGGGGCAGCAGACCAGCTGCAATGTTGGGAGGGGTGTCACACTGCAGAGTATCATAGCTCAGCAAGTAGCTCAAAGATGGATACCAGGCATCCAGGTTCTTAAGTCAAGGAAGTTTTCAGCCATTCACTGTTGTGTTTTATATCCATTTGCTATGTCTTTTAGTTGCCATCTCTACACAGCTGGGCTTCCCTGGTGGCTGGGACAGTAAAGAATCTGCCTGCAATGCAGGACACCTGAGTTAGACCCCTGGGTCAGGAAGATCCCCTGGAGAGAGCAATGGCTACCCACTCCAGTATTCTTGCCTGAAGAATTCCATGGACAGAGGAGCCTGGAGGGCTGAAGTCCATGGGGTCACAAACAGTCAGACACAACTGAGTGATTAACACTTTCACTTCACTTGCCACACACTTAGGTCGTATTGCTTTCAATATTTGTCAGGTGAGGAATCAAAGTAATTTGTTAGGTAACTTTCTAAGGCTCTAGACTGTCTGTGATTGACCCATGATATGAATCTAGGCCTGGCTAACTGCATAGTTAGGGCTCTTTCCCTATATCAGACTGTGACCTATAAACATCTCAGAATATCATGACATGCATGGTTTATAAAGAATTCACATACAAATTCTAAGGTGCCCCTCTCCCCAAGGAGGACACATGGAGAAGGCAACCAAAAGCAGCCGGGAAGAGGCATGAAAAGCCAACATGAAAACAGATACCCATCTAGGACCCACAGGGAAAGAGAGGACAGCATTTGGTAATGGTGGTTATCCAGGATCCCTTTTGCAACTAAGGAAACCTTGACTGTACCCCTGCTGTGCCCCAGAGATACAAGGAATTGTATCTCCTTGTATTTTACTTTTTCTTTGCAGCAATCCTGAGGCAGGTAGATGAGGTGGGCACTATGCCTTTCAGATCAGGATAGGGAGTCCTGGGGAAACTTCAAGGGGATGGTATAAGCAGTGGTAAGGATGGAACCAGAACAAAGTCTCCTGATACCGTTACAGACTGAATTAGGTTCCCTTCAAAATTCCTGTGTTGAAGCCCTAAACCCCAGTGTGACTGTGTTTGGAAAGAGGGCCATTTATGAGGTAATTAAGGTTAAATTAGGTCATAAGGGTGGTGTCTTAATCTGACAGGACTTGTGTCTTATACAAACAGGAAGAGACACCAGAGATGTCTTTCTTTCCATGTGTGCACAGAGGAAAGTCCATGTGGGGACAGAATAAGAAGGTGCTGTCTACAAGCTAGGAAGAGATCCCTCATAAAAACCTCACACTAACAGCACCCTGATCTTGAACTCTGAGCCTCCAGAACTGTGAGAAGATAAATTTCTGATGTTCAAGCCACAGCATCTGTGGCATTTGGTTATGTCAGCCCAAGCTGACTAATACAGAGGTCAACACATGACTGTCAGAACCCAACCCTGGCCCATCATTCTAATGACCCTCAGGCCATCAAAGAGCACTTATAATGACTTTTTTAAGATCACAACCCACCTTCTGTCTTTGCACCAACCACCAGTTAACGTTCCTATTTGAGGGCCTCTTCTCCCAGATGAAATACCACCTTCACCTGTGTCTTCTGGTACACTCAGAAGGATTTATCAGACTCTCTTTTATGGGCTAGCAATCCCTAAGGCTCTGTTTTTGACAGCACTTTCTTGCTCTGCAAATTCTCCCTGGAAAGTTGCCAAGAGACCTATTTCCATGAAGATCTTGGACAGTCTCCTCCATACCAATGAATAGTACCCAGTCTAGAATCAACCTTTACTAAATATTTGCTGAATGAATGAGGAAATAAATAAACAAACAGACTATCCTCTAAGAGTTGATAATTTCTAAAACTGAATCACTAGTCGAGATATCTTTTCTGAATTTCAGCCCTACAGTCTCAGTCAGGGACTGCCCACAATAATGCTGCATAACAAACTACCACCCAAACTCAATGACTTACACCAAGAAGCATTTGTTCTCATGTAGGGAAACTGTGGTCAGGCATGGCTGAGTGCATCTACCCTGTGTTTCAGGTCCTGTATGGTCTGGGCTTGGCTTGAGTTGGGAGCTGGATTAAGGTCTGCTCACTAGCACTAGGCTGTAGGGGCAGAGACCAGTCAGCGCATGCTTTTCTCATGGTGATCACCAAACTGCACAAACACAGTTAAAGCCTCTGCCTGTGTATACACTTTAACGTCCCGTGTGTGTATGTGTGTTAGTCGCTCAATCATGTTCGACTCTTTATGACCCCATGGGCTATGGCCTGCCAGGCTCCTCTCTCCAGGGAATTCTCCAGGAAAGAATGCTGGAGTGGGTTGCTGTTTCCTTCTCCACTAACATTCCACAGACCAAAGCAAATCTAAGTGCATCATCAATGGGAAGAGGACAGAATCTCTGCTCATAGGATACAGGAGGGCATTAGGGATGAGTGAATATTTACTGAACAATAATGCAAAATCCAATCTAGCACAACTAGACCTCAACTGTAGTGCAAGACATCTCCTCCTTGAATGTCTTACAAGCTCCTTAAATTCTCTGTGTCATTTGCCAAGAATCTAGCCCTCTGCCAATTTCTTCCTTCTGGAGAATTGAGTCTTCATGTCTATCACCAACTAGTTGGGAATCCTGCTGAATTTGGGCAGAACATCCAATTCTTTCTGACAGCTCTCTTGAATTCTGAATCATTCACCTTCTGGAACCCCTCATTGCCCTGGCCCACACAACTGACCAGCTCTCCCACTGCAGTCATGTGCCTGATTCATACCTATGTTTTCTAAGCTTTCTGGATTTTGTGTCCCCATATACTCTCAATAGGATGCTTATTTCCCAACTCCCACTTGCTCAGTGCTAGTCAACCTCAACTACCAAGAGCCCACCCAGCCCTGTGTATCAGTTTGCCAGGAGGAGACTGGACACTGGACGGTCCTTTCAAGCACTCACTCTTACACTTTCTGAAGCAAGCTTCTTTTATCAGCTCTTCTCTGGGGACAGCACCACATGGACTTGGCTAGAAGCTACCTCCTGTGGAATTGACATTCGGACCCAACAAAGGGGAAAGAGGTCAGTGAAAGAGTTACTGATTAACTTTTGCTTTCCTGGTTCATTCAGGATGCGTGCATGCATGCACACACACACACACACACACCCTCTATTCAGTTCTAATCTCCTTGCTCATGTTTATTTAGGCTGTCGCCAGACAATTTGATAGGCTTCTTCAGGACAAATAGGCCCTGCCCCAGGGGCCTGAGGACAGGAATAGCAAGTCTGGACAGACGCACTTGGCTGCATGAAGAGGAAAAGCTGTGCAGGATGAATGTCACAGTATTGCTGGCTCTTGCTTGCTGTATTAATTTCTCCCTTAAAAGAAAACTGACCCATTTTTTCCATCCCACAGCCCTAATGGACTCGTATTCAGAAGCCACCCTTCCCCCACATAAAGAGCTGTATTGTACTTAATGATAAGCCTTTTAGTGGAATTTGCTATTTCTGGATCTTTCTCTGGGAAGTTCCCATTAATGAGTCTGCAAGTGCAGGGAAAAGCAGATGTTTGGGGGCGGGTATGCTTCAAGGGCAGACCACCCTGGAAAGAAAATGGACAAAAACTAGTAACAGGTTCTTTTTCATGTCCTTAAAACTGGTTTGATTTACCCAAAACTATGATTTAAATAAACTTTGTCTTCAAAATATAAAGCTATCACTCCTCATGCTACCCACCCCCCATATCCTATCTGCATAAATCCTTACTCTACCCACAAATGCTTCTGTAATTCTAATCATAACAAAATCATCAGCAGACTGCAAAGCTAGACCAAGACACGTGGATAACCTAGCAGGTTAACATCTGTCACTCCTTCAAACTTATAATTGGTCAATGCCTATTTAAGAGACTGAATGAAACATGAGAAAGATGGAGCAGCACTGCTGAGGGAAGATTAATCTTTCTTTTACTGTCTGGAGCAATTCAGCTCTGGCCCCAAACCTGTAAAACCAAAGCCTTGACATCAACCAGTGGTGCCCTCCTTCACAAAGCAGTTTATTGTTCATTCATTAATTTCACAACCCCTTCCAAGTCACACCTGCAACTGGAAAAAGCCAGCGAGGATCGTGCAATACCTCCCTTAAGGGAGTGGGTGGGGGCGTTCTACCATTTTGGCATCCTTCTGCATTTCCTGTGATATGCTGGCACCCAGTGATGCATTTGCATCATTTATGGATGAAAGTTTTACTGGCACACTCACCCTTTAGTATGTCTCCTACTGGCACCCCCTCTGTCTTGGCATTAATGGAGGTGCTAAAGATATATTTAAAAGGTATAAGGCGAGGTCCTTGTCATCAAGGGTTTAACAGTTCAAAGTAACTCAACTCATATTATTAGTATTGACAGCAGGGCACTATGCTAGAAGCTGCTAGAAGTTCAAATGGGGGGAAGGTAAAAGAGAGAGCCCTGAGAATCCTAAAGGCCATCTCAAACTGGAGTCTGCAGCATCACCTGAACTTGGTTAAAAATGCAAATTCTTGGGCCTCAGCCATGATCATCCTAACTAGATGTGCTGCAGGTAGGTCTAGCCATTTGTGTTTAATACTAACATTTGAACAGACGCACTTGGCAGCATGAAGAGGAAAGACCTAAAGACCTAAAGGCCTAAAGACCTCCTAGAGAAGTAGAAGAAATAAGAATCTCTCATTCAATCTTCTGCTACCAGACAGAGCAAGTTCAGGCCTGGGCAACGGACATGGACCTATTATATAGACCAAAAGCCAAGGGCCTACTGTGATATCAGAGTCAGGTTAAAGTCATAGTCACCAGTGGAGTTTTCAAAATGCATATTGCCTGAACCTCACCCAAAAGTTTTAATTAATTGGTCTAATTTTTTGTTTGAAATGATGCCTGGTTGATTCTGACAATTATCAGAGGCAAGAACCTCATTAAGGGTCTGAGAAGGAAGAAGCCTTTGATGATGAAGAGGATATTGTTAAAGTTAGCCAGTAGCCTCACCTCCCACGGCTGCTATAACAAATTACTACAAACTCATAGCTTAAAACAACAGAACTTTATCAAAGGTCAAAAGCTTTTAGCTTTTTGTCTATGATCAGGAACAAGACAAGGAGGCCCACTCTTGCCACTTTTATTCAACACAATATTGGAAGTCCTAGTCATCAGCAATTAGGCAAATCAAAAAGTGAGAAAAACTATCATTATTTGCAGATGACATGATACTATATGTAGAAAAGCCTAAAGACTCCACCAAAGCCCATTAGAACTAATAAATGAATTCAGTATAGTCAGAGGATGCAAAACCAATATATAGAAATCTGTGGCCTTTCTGTACACTAATAACAAACTAACAAGAAGAGAAATAAAGAAAACAATCTGATTCACAATTGCACCAAAAAGAACAAAATCCCTAAGGATAAATTTATCCATGGAGGTGAAAGATTTGTACACTGAAAACTGTAAGACACTGATGAAAGATACTGAAGAACAACATAAATAAATGGAAAAATATTGCATGTTCATGTTTTGGAAGAATTAACGTTATTAAAATGTCCATAGTATCCAAAATAAACTATAGAGTCAATACAATCTGTGTCAAAATTCCAATGGCATATTGCATGGAACTATAAAAAATAATTCTAAAAATTGTAGGAAACAAAAGATTCCAAAGAGTAAAACAACCTTGCAAAACAAGAACACAGCTGGTGGTATCACACACCCTGATTTCAAACTATACTACAAAGCTATAGTCATCAAAACATATGGTACTGGCACAAATCAGTGGAACCACAGATCAATGGAACAGAATTGAGAGCCCATAAATAAACCCGCACATAAATGGACAATTAATTCATGACAAAGGAGCAAGGAACACAGTTTTATTTATTTTTAAACATTTATTTATATGGCTGCACTGTGCAGCATGCTGGATCCTAGTTTCCCGACCAAAGATCAAACCTGTGCCCCCTGCATTAGGAGTGTGGTATCTTTATCACTGGAAGTGATTAAGCGAAGTCCTGACACACAGTTGAGAAATGACAGTCTCTTCAATAAATGGTATTGGGAAAACTGGACAGCCACGTGCAAAAGATTGAAATTAGACACTATCTTATAACAGACACAAATATTAAGTCAAAACAGATTAAAGTCATGAATGTAGGGCCTTAAATCATAAAATTCCTAGAAGAAAACATGGGTGGTAACCTTAATGACATGGACCTTAGTGATATTTTTGTGGATGTGACTCTAAAGGCAAGGGAAACAAAAGCAAAAGTAAGCAAATGGAACTACAACAAGCTAAAAAGACTCTGTATAGCAAAGGAACCATCATCAAAGTGGAAAGGCAACCTACTGAATGGGAGAAGATAATTTCAAATCATACATCTGATAAGGGATTAATATATAAAATATGTAACATCTCACACAACTCAACAATAAAAAGGCAAACAATCTGGTTTAAAAAATGAGCAGAAGCACTGAATAGATATTTTTCCAAAGAAGATATACAGGTGGCCAATAGGTACATAGGATGTTCAACATCACTAATTATTAGGGAAATGCAAATAAAAATCACAGTGAGATATCATCTCACACCTACTAGAATGGATATTACTAAAAATAGTAATACTCCAGGCAAGAGTACTGGAGTGGGTTGCCATTGCCTTCTCTGACTAAAAAGGCAAGAAATAAATACTGTTGAGGATGTGGAGGAAAGGGAACCCACCACTGTTGGTAGAACTGTAGCTGCTGCATAAAACAGTGTGAGATGCCACAAGAAATTGAGAACAGAACTACCATATGACTCAGATATTCCACTTCTGGGTTTTTATCTGAAGAGTAAGAAAACATAAATCTGAAAAGATATATGTATCCCTATGTTCACTGCAGCATTGTTTACAACAGCCAAGATATAGAAACAGTCTAAGTGTCCATAAATGAATGAATAAAGATGCACAGGGTGGAATACTACTTCCCAATGAGAAAGAATGAAATTCTTCCAGCTGGAACAACATAAATGGACCTTAGCAGAGACATTACTTTGATGACAAAGGTCCATATGGTCAAAGCTATGGGTTTTCCACTCGTCATGTATGGATGTGAGAATTGGATTATAAAGAAGGCTGAGCACCAAAGAATTGATGATTTTGAACTGTGGTGATGGAGAAGACTCTTGAGAGGCCCTTGGACTGCAAGGAGATCAAACCAGTCAGTCCTAAAGGAAATCAGTCCTGAATATTCATTGGAAGGACTGATGTTGAAGCTGAAGCTCCAATACTTTGGCCACCTCATGCAAAGAGATGACTCATTAGAAAAGACCCTGATGCTGGGAAAGATTGAAGGCAGGAAGAGAAGTGGGTGACAGAGGACAAGATGGTTGGATGGCATCACTGACTCAATGGACATGAGTCTGAGCAAGCTCCAGGAGACGGTAAAGGTGTGCAGTCCACTGGGTTGCAAAGAGTCGGATATGACTGAGTGACTGAACAATAACAACAAATGGACCTTGAAGGTATTATGCTAAGTGAAATAAGGTGGAGAAAGGCAAATACTGTATGATTTCACTCACATGTGGAATCTAAAACAAAACAAGTGAACAAACAAAATAAAACCAAACCAAACTCATAGGCACAGAGGATGGATTAGTAGTTACCAGGGGGGAAGGGGTTGGAGAGGGTGGGTGAGACGGGTGAATGCCGCCTATCACCACACACCAAATGTATGGTGATAGATGGCAACTACACTTGTGGTCACTTGGTAGTGACCACAGATGTTGAATTATAACGCTGTACACCTGAAATCTATTTAAAAAAATAAACAGAGCTTTTTCTTTCACAGTAGGTCAGAAGGCAAAATCAAGGTGACTGCAAGGCCATACTCCATGCTGTCTCTTCTAGCTTTTGGTGGCTCAGGTGTTCCTCGGCCCATGGCTGCATAACTCCAAACCCTTCCTTCATCTTCATGTGGCCTTCCTCTCTTCTGCATCTTCTTCTCTTCTGTCTCAAACCCCGCTCTGCCTTTCTCCTCAAGGGACACTTGTCATTGGATTTAGGGCCCATCCCGGTAATCTAAGATGATCTCATCTCAATACACTTAATCTGCAGAGATCCTTTTTCCAAATAAAGTATTATAGCATCACAGGTTCCAGGGATCTGACACCTATTGGAAGGCTATTTTGGGTCTACCATGGCTTATAATGAGAAGACAGCAACTGCCAAGTGTACAATTACACAAAGCTGTAAAAGACTGAATAATCTCTTGGACTTGGATTTTTAACAAAACAAGAGCATGACGTTTAAGGGGGTAAAGCTATAATGCTAGCTGGTCAGGATTCAGCAGCTTTTCAGGAAAATTTTCTCTGCCACCCTGCCTCACAAGACTTGGAACAACATTATTCCTGATGAAGACATCGAAGACTCACAAGAAGGTCTTTCTGCTTCATGTTCTGAAGGTTCCACAACTAAGAGAAAGGCTTCCAGTGCGATCAGGGTCAGACCAGGGAGAACTGCTGGTGTGGTTATTGGTGCCACTGGCCTGCGAGCTGTGAAAGAGCTGCTTGTTTCTCTAATACCTCGAGGAACCTGGGAGCCTTTTCCAGGTGTATCCTCTTACCCTGGAGGCTCAGAATATAGTGAGTAACTTCAAATAGGTCCATTAAAGTTATAATGTGAGCTGACAGCCTGGGCCTGTTATTACGCCACTATGGTTTGAAAGTAATTATGCCATTGTCTCTGTAACTATGAGAGCTGCTCACTTGAAACTGTTCCAGTGTTCAGATTATAGAAGACAGTTGTAGTAAATGCCTTTTTAAATGGCAAGCTTTGTAGTCAACAAGTTAGGACCTCCATATATCTTGTTTATTAGGTTGTTTTTAACTAATTGATAAATATTCTCCAGGTCTCTTTCTTCCAATTTTCCTAATATTTTTTATGGGAATCTACCTGTAACAAACATGAGCTCTGCTCATGGAAATCTACCTCAAGGAAATAATCTAGTAAAAATGCAAGGATAGAATCTCAAGAATATCCATCACAATATTTTAACAACAAATCACATCACAATGATTTTAACAATAAGAAACCAGAATCAACCAAAATATCCATGAATCATGGTCCCTATGTACTTCAGGAAACTTTTCTTGATCCCTCAGATTGTTCAGTGTTTTCATACTTCTTGCTTGGTAACATATCAAAACCGTATTTCAATTTTTAAATAAGAACAGGTTGTTTTAACCAGTCTCCATTCAATCAACAGGTGGATAACTTAATACTCTTCATTCTTCCTCTGGAAAGCCACCAGGCTTCTGCTCTCACAGTCACTTGTTTATGCCAGTTGTATTTGCTATTGTAATTATGTGATTTAACACCGCACTAAGCCAGTTATATATGAATATAAGAGTAAGTTGTTGTTCTGATGAAAACTGGGCTGAATAATTTGAAAGATAAGGCATTTATTGATAAAGGTGAGTTGCTAGAGGAAAAAAACGGTATTCAATTAGGTATGATGAAGAAGTGAAAAGTTTTAAAGGTTTAAAAGGATTCTGAACCCATACTGTTTCACAAGTGTTTTAGATTCTCCTTCTCCACCTTAAAGACGCCAAAATGATAAAAAACAAACAAACAAACAAAAAAAAACTGATGCATTATGGTCAGGCCAGGACAGTGCCTGTTTATACCTTTAATTACAGTGCCCTATCTGATTTAGTGGGCCTTTCATTCTCAGAAGTGTCTCAGTTTGTATGACAAATTAAAATGTCACTCTAACTATAGTAAACTATGGGTATAGTTTATATAAGACAAGTAAGGTGAAATGCCAGACAGCAGGTCATCCCAAAGAACTGAAACTGAGTCTCACATGAAATAATTAGTGAATGAATATCCATCTATGTGTTTTAAATTAAGGGTCCTCAAACTTTTTTCTGTAAAGGACCAGGTAGTAATTATTTTAGGCTTTAGCAAGTCTCTGTCCTAGTGATTCGAATCTGCCATTTCAGCACAAAAGCTACCCTAGACCATCTCTAAATGAATGTGCATCACTATGTTCCAATAAAACTTTATTTTGGACATTAAATTTGAATTTCATATACTTTTCATGTGTCACCAAATATTGTTCTTATTTTGTATTTTTTCCAAGTTTTTAAAAATGTAAAAACTATCCTTGACTCACAAGCCATACAAAAATGGGCAGCTGATCTGGCCTACAACATAGTTTGCTGACCCCTGTTTTAAGTTTAAAAAAATGTTATGTATGTGCTAGGCTGTTCACATGACATTGAATATGAGGGCTTCTATTGTATTTGAGGGTTTCTTTCTACTTGTTTTGCCTGTAAGTTCCATGAGATAAGGGATTTTACCTGGCACTTTTAAAAACACTCAGTAAAAGTATCTCAAATGAAAGAAGTTAAATTATACAACATTTATACAATGGAATATTTTTAACACAACCATTAAAATTATGTTGGCGAGTTCTAGATTTACTTCTAAAGAGGGAAAACTCCAGGTAACACAATAATTATGAATGATATATTTTTAAAAGTGGCATGTCTATATATGTATGGGAAATCATAGAGTAGGCTATACAAAATGGTATTAGTTATTATATCACTGCAGTTACTATAGATTGGGGATACTTTAAAATCTTTTTCTTCTTGTTTCTCTGTGGTTTTTATTTTTCTCAAATGGATATTTTATGTATGATTGGTCACTGAGGTTTCTTTTTATATTTTGCCCCATAATTCTGGTGTCCTGAAGGAATATGGATTTGATCAATTGGAGAGCTTGGTCTAATCCTGTGTCTATGGTGAGGGGCTGCTGCTGCTGCTAAGTTGCTCCAGTCATGTCCGACTCTGTGTGACCCCATAGACGGCAGCCCACCAGGCTCTGCCATCCCTGGGATTCTCCAGACAGGAACACTGGAGTGGGTTGCCATTTCCTTCTCCAATGCATGAAAGTGAAGTCGCTCAGTCGTGTCCGACCCTTAGCAACCCCATGGACTGCAGCCTACCAGTCTTGTCCATCCATGGGAGTTTCCAGGCAAGAGTACTGGAGTGGGTTGCCATTGCCTTCTCCGATGGTGAGGGGCTGCTGCTGCTGCTACTGCTAAGTCGCTTCAGTCGTATCTAACTCTGTGCGACCCCATAGACGGCAGCCCACCAGGCTCCCTGTCCCTGGGCTTCTCCAGGCAAGAACACTGGAGTGGGTTGCCATCTCCTTCTCCAATGCATGAAAGTGAAAAGTGAAAGTGAAGTCACTCAGTCGTGTCCGACTGCTAGCGACCCCATGCACTGCAGCCTACCAGGCCCCTCCGTCCATGGGATTTTCCAGGCAAGAGTACTGGAGTGGGTTGCCAATTGCCTTCTCTGGGTGAGGGGCTAGGAGTGACTAAGTCAGAAGTTGACCTGGGAGGGGATGGAGAAAGTCCATTTACTTATCAGATATGCCAGTTTATTGCCTTTATGAAACTTGAAATTAGATGCTAGTAACTCCTGAGTTCTGTCCTTGAAAAAGAAACCTCCCCACTGTCCCATGAGATGGCTGTTTGCAGGCTATGGTTGAAATGTGATATTTTTACCTAAGAGCTGTGGGAGGTCCAGGAAGAGTTTTGTTCATTTAGCCCACCAACAAACACTTGATGAGCAACAATCACTAACCAGGTGCTGTTCCAGGCATTGGGGTGTAGAGGAGAGAACGGGACAGAGAGAAATTCCTGCTTTCAAGGGATGACTTCCTTGGCAGGGAACAGAAAGCAATAAACAGATGAACAGATGGACGGAAAAAATGGAAACAGCAGATGGAGCTGAGGGAATTTCATGGTATAGGTGAGCAGGGAGTTCCTCCCTTAAGAGACATATGAGCCTAGCCAGGAGCAGGCGGAAGAAGCCACAAGGACAAAGGCTCCAGGTGGCACTAGCGTCTGAAGGCTTTGAAAGAAGGCCAGTGTGATGGAGGAGATGACGCTGAGAAGTGGACAGCAGACACCTCAGGTGACCATACTGAAGAATTCACTTAGGTGAACAAACTTTATTCCAAGTGAAATGAGAAGCCATTTGTGGGTTCTAAATGGAAGAATGTCATGCTCTTTGTTTATTCTGTATGATTATTGCTGCTGTGAGGGGGGCGAGGGTAGACCACGAGGAGCCCCAGAAGGGTTGAAGGAAGGAGGTGAAGGTGGCTCAGACTAGGGTGGAGGCAAAAATGCGGATGATCTTTTATATTTATGGGGTAAAGTCATCAGGACTTGCTTCAGAACTGGATTCAAAAGGGAGAAAATTCAGTTTGTTTTTGTTGGTTTTAATGTTCACAGCTTAATTGAGATATAATTATTGAGACCATACAATCCACCCATTTAAACTGTATAATTCAATGGCTTTCAGCACATGCACAGAATTGTGTAACTATGACCACAGTCAACCTAAGAATATTCTTATTGCACCAAAATGAAACCTTGCAGCCCTCACTCACTGCCCCTGACCGTACTTTGTACCATATTTTATTCGTACCGTTTTCCAGTTGATAGACATTTAGTTTATTTCCATTTTTGGCTACTACAAATAATGTTGCTCTGAATGTTACGTATAAGTTAGTTTTTCTTGGGTATATACATAGGTGTAGAATTGCTGGTTCATTATGATAAATCTCTTAATTATTTGAGGAACTGCCAGATTGTTTTCCAAAGCGGCTGCAACGTTCTACAGCAATGTAGGAGGGTGTTATTCAGTTTTAGCATCACTCTGGCTGCTGTGCGGAGAAAGAATTGGAGCAAGGTTTGGGGTGGCAAGTGCAGAGATCTGAGTGTTATGCAAAAGTGGAGGTATCTTAGTAGGGTTTAAAGACATCCAATTTAAATTGTCCTTCATCCTATTTTCTGGCAAAAAGATTTCTGTGAGATAGCTGTCTGTACACCACAAATCACTTCATTAAATTAAAAGATTCCAACAGAGAGGGCTTGTTAATACAGATCTGCAGTTTTCAAATCTAGACTCCTAAAGCAAACTGGTATGGAACTGTTTAAACATCTGTCCCCACACAAGCTCCTGCAGGCAGGAGGGTATTTGGAGAGAAGCTAAGGGAGTCAGCAATGCAATAAAACTTCAATAGCTTCAAGCCACAAAAACCCAGGGCTCAAGTGGCAACCTGTTGCCGAGGACTCGTGTGGTAGCAGGCATCACTCCTACTGCTGGGCCACTGCCCTGGCCTCTCAGTCCAGGAAAGGGCTGGCTTTGTTCCTAGTTGCTGGTTTTGACAACTGAGCAATGGTCCTGTCCCTCTGCAATTCTTCTAGCTCAGGAAGGGAAGAAACCAACATTTATCAGGCTTATGATAGTTCCGCGCCCGGGGTGAGATGCTCTCCTTACATTCCTTAACTTGGTGAACCCTCACAACAAATCACCAAGGAAGAAAGGACTACTTTTCTCATTTACAGATAGGTTGGCCAGAAAAGGTATCTCTGAAGAGACAGCATTTTAGCTGGTAACAGCCACAAAAAGTGATCATTCTAAGAGTAAACCCCAAATTGTTAGCTCTCCAGGTGTCCTCGTTTTTATTCATATTTAATTTTTATTTATATTTATTATATAAATAAGAGTAAGAAGCACCCCTCTAGAAATAAATCCAACTTAAATTTATTTAAAAGATAACCTGGAGTAGAAATTATAATCTTTTTTCCTTAGTATTTCTGACTTTTTACTCAGGGACTATTCTCCATAACAGTATCTCCCTACCCCATCCCTAAACAATCCACTATTTTCCCCCAACATCCAATATGACTGTCTCTGCTCATGTGTCTCCACAGACTTCAGTAAGGTTCTGGGATGTGGGGAGACACAGTTCCCTTGGTTTGGTCATGCTACTATGCTGGGAGTGCTGACTCTGACCTCCAGACCTTCTCACAGCAGGAAGGAAGGATCTACAGATAAGAACTACACTGCCACTCAAAAGGCCCCTGCTCTCAAATTAGGATGCTTCTTGAATGACAGAATTCATTCTTACTACAACACTTTACCACAGTCCTCAAAACTGAACTCATCCTAAGATCTGTGTGGCAGGTCTTTAGGAAAGCTAAACTAACTAAAATATAAGACCAAGGCATAAGGCTGTTTTGAGATCAAAATATACTGTGTATATGCTCACTCATGTCTGATTCTTTGTGACCCCAGGGACAGTAGCTTGCCAGGCTCTTTTGTCCAGGGGATTTCCCAGGCAAGAATACTGGAGTGGGTTGCCATTTCCTCCTCTAGGGGATTTTCCTGACCCAGGGATCAAACGTGTGTCTCCTGCATCTCCTGCATTGGCAGGTGGATTCCTTACCACTGAGCCACCTGGGAAGAATAATATTAGAGAATGTGGCTTATATCCATGGGGAAGCTGGATTCTCAATATTTACCCACCTATTCACAAGCTGGGCCAGGGCAGTTCCTCCCCCTCCCAGAACTGTACCTCTTCTTATAAATAGACGGAGACTGACCATGCTCATCTCCTTGCCATGCAGAAATGCTGTGCTCCCGGAGGATGAGTAAGCATGTCAAGGGCTTTACAAAGAATGCAAACACTAGGGAATCATAAGGCATCACTAATGTCCAGAAGTTGCAGCCACTTGATTTCACCGTAGCCCCTATAGGGTCTTCTGAGACCTGGGAAGACATCATTTTGGAAGGATGACTGACAGGTTCTCTTGGGGTTATTTTACTCCTTATACTTTTAGCTTGGCAGCTTCTGGCACTAAGAGGACTGCTTATTGCCTCCTGGATACTTTTCTTCTCATAACTCCCAATGAGAGGTAGTCTCGTGGGTGTATGGAGTCATGTTTATGGGCTGGGTTCCTAAGATTCAGCCTTCAGTTTGAGGGATGATTGATGGAGAGGGAGCATGTGCTTTCCCACTCATTTTTGTGTTCTAATACAAAAGGATATTTGTTAAACTTGTTTTGGGGGCAAGACACTCCATCCCACCTTGAAAGTGGGAATTGGAAAATCTCTGGGTATGAGGGATGCCAACACTTCTGGATAAGAGGATGTGGAGAAAGTTACAAAAGGAAAAATCAGCTGCAGATTTTTGAGCGGGTGAAAAGCAGAGACTGGCTGAATGGACAGGGCTAAGCAAACCTGCCTGATGCTTTCAAGACCAAAGTATCCCACAGGCTATAATAGGAAATGGAAGTGAAACCTCCTGCTCTCCCAATTAACTCCTCTGTGTCTGCTCTACTATTCAAACCTTTGGCTATACTGAACCAGTGATTCTCAACCCTGTGTGAATGTTACAGGTCTTGAGGGGCTTTAGAAAACAGCAATCCCTGTCACCACTCCTTACTTTCTAAGATGGGGTCTGGGATACTGTATGCTTTTTGTTTGTTTTAAACTTTTATTTAGAAAGAATTTCAAACTTAGGGAAAAACTGCCAGAAAAAGAACAGTACAAAGAACGTCACACTTACCTTTACTCAGATTCTCTTATTCTTAACCATTTGTCCCATTTGTTCTATTACTTGTTCTCTTACTATTTTCTCTATCTTATTTATAAAATAAAGTAATGAAGATGTGTGTGTAGGAATGTAATGTTTGTAGCAGCATTATTCATAGTAGACCCAGAGTGGAAACAATCCAAATGCCTATTAATTGGTGAATATGATCATTAGTATCCATACAATGGGATACTAGTGTGAAATAAAAGGGAATGAATGAATGACATAAGACGCTACACCAATTGATGAACCTCAAAACACGATGCTAAGATTTAGCAACTAAGTGAAAAAACCAGATGGAAATACATGTTGCATTGTTTCACTGACATGAAAAGTCTGACAAAGACAAATTTATAGAGACACAAAGGAGATTAATGGTTGCTTGGCATGGGGGTGGGAACAGGGATTGACTACAGATGGATACAAAGGACAATGATAGAAATGTTCTAAAACTAGATTACGGTTATGGTGCAACAACTCTGTAAGTTTACTAAAATATATTGAATTGTATGCTTAGATGAATTTTATGATATGTAAATTATACTTCAATAAAGCTATACAAATTAAGCAGTTACCAAAATCAGACAGAAAGGAAGCAAGAACAGCAATCTTAGAAATGAAAATATAACTATACAACTTTATAGATGGGAAAAACTCTGGATTGGACAAACTGTTTAGTGGATTGGCAAACAAGAAAACATGATTAAGGAAATCATCAGGATTCAGAGACAAAAAAATTTTTAATAACATTTCAGAATATGGAGAGGCTTCCTTAATTCACTTAATAGCAGTTTCAGAAAAGTGAAAGGAAGTAATGGCAGAAAAACAATATTTGAACAGAAAATCATTGATAATTTTCAGAATTAAAGACAGCATATGAGTCTTCAGTAGAAAGTACACTCAATACCAATTAGGGAGTTATAATGAAATGGCTAAACATCAAAATAAACACATGCAAATGCCATCAAGAGAAAAGGCAGATTAGCTACAAATAAATGAAAATTTGATGGGCAGTGGGAATACCAGACCACCTGACCTCCCTCTTGAGAAACCTGTATGCAGGTCAGGAAGCAACAGTTAGAACTGGACATGGAACAACAGACTGTTTCCAAATAGGAAAAGGAATACGTCAAGGCTATATATTGTCACCCGGCTTATTTAACTTATATGCAGAGTACATCATGAGAAATGCTGGACTGGAAGAAGCACAAGCTGGAAACAAGATTGCCGGGAGAAATATCAATAACCTCAGCTATGCAGATGGCACCACTCTTATGGCAGAAAGTGAAGAGGAACTCAAAAGCCTCTTGATGAAAGTGAAAGAGGAGAGTGAAAAAGTTGGCTTAAAGCTCAACATTCAGAAAATGAAGATCATGGCATCTGGTCCCATCACTTCATGGGAAATAGATGGGGAAACAGTGGAAACAGTGTCAGACTTTATTTTTCTGGGCTCCAAAATCACTGCAGATGGTGACTGCAGCCATGAAATTAAAAGATGCTTACTCCTTGGAAGAAAAGTTATGACCAACCTAGACAGAATATTGAAAAGCAGAGACATTGCTTTGCCAACAAAGGTTCATCTTGTTAAGGCTATGGTTTTTCCAATGGTCATGTATGGATGTGAGAGTTGGACTGTGAAGAAAGCTGAGTGCCAAAGAATTGATGCTTTTGAACTGTGGTGTTGGATAAGACTCTTGAGAGTCCCTTGGACTGCAAGGAGATCCAACCAGTCCATTCTGAAGATCAGCCCTGGGATTTTTTTGGAAGGAATGATGCTAAAGCTGAAACTCCAGTACTTTGGCCACCTCATGTGAAGAGTTGACTCATTGGAAAAGACTCTGATGCTGGGAGGGATTGGGGGCAGGAGGAGAAGGGGATGACAGAGGATGAGATGGCTGGATGGCATCACTGACTTGATGGACGTGAGTCTGAGTGAACTCCAGGAGTTGGTGATGGACAGTGAGGCCTGGCGTGCTGCAGTTCATGGGGTCGCAAAGAGTCAGACATGACTGAGCGACTGAACTGAACTGAGGATTTTTATCAGCAGCAATTAATACCTATGGTAATGGAACACTACCAACACTGTGCCTTGGAAAAATAAGTGTTCAGAAGATTTTTATGGGCAAATAAACAATCGGGAGGACAAAATAAATACATTTTCAAATGCACAGAAGATTTCTTCGCCCACTAGGACCCCTTCAGAAAAAACCATTAACAGATGAACTTCAGACAGAAGAAAACTGAACCAAAAAAGAAGGCCATGGATTCAAGAAAAAAAAACATGGGGGGGGGGTAGAAGAATCAGCAAAATATCAGTAAATTTAAATAACTATAAAAATGAATTAAAAATTTTAAAGGTAAAAAATCTAGACAACAATGACAAGACAGGAAAGGGAAGGGCTATTAAATGGCCGAAGTATGCAAAGCTCTCTTTCAGGAAGAAAGAATTACATGATAACTTTATTCAGTTCAGCTCCGTCGCTCAGTCGTGTCCGACTCTTTGTGACCCCATGGACTGCAACACCCCAGGCCTCCCTGTCCATCACCAACTCCTGGAGTTTACCCAAACTCATGTCCATTGAGTCGGTGATGCCATCCAACCATCTCATCCTCTGTTGTCCCCTTCTCCTACCCTCAATCTTTCCCAGCATCAGGGTCTTTTCAAATGAGTCAGATCCTTGCATCAGGTGGCCAAAGTATTGGAATTTCAGCTTCAACATCAGTCCATCCAATGAACACTTAGGACTGATCTCCTTTATGATGGACTGGTTGGATATCCTTGCAGCCTGAGGGACTCTCAAGAGTCTTTTCCAACACCACAGTTCAGTTCAAAAGCATAAATTCTTCAGTGCTCAGCTTTCTTTATAGTCCATCTCTCACATCCATATATGACTACTGGAAAAACCATAACCTTGACGAGATGCAACTTTGTTGGCAAAGTAATGTCTCTGCTTTTTAACATGCTATCTAGGTTGGTCATATTAGAAAAACTATAGTTAAATATGTATGTGGAAAACTAAACATAATGTTGATAAGTATAGGAATAATGCCTAAAGCCCTCAAACCAACAGTGGAAAATGAGGGAATATAAATCATTTAACTAATCCCATAGAAAGCAGAGATGGAGAAAAAGGATGGTAAATGAAAAGCACAAAATATGATGGAAAAATAAGCCCCAATATATTGGTAATCACAGTAAACGCACATGGACTAAATTCACCTATCAGCAATACAACAAAATAAAACTTATAGAAAGATTAAATATAAAGAGATGGAAAATACGATGTACAAACAACCAGAAGAAAGGTAGCATATCAATATCCATATTGAAAGGGTCTAATTTAAACAACTAGCATGGAAAATGATAAAGCAAGCATGACACAATAAAAATCAACTGTGATTTCAACTTTGAATTTCTATATTCAAAACAGAATATACTTTGAGAAACACTGCCTACTATGCCATAGGATCATGGATGCTTTCTTCACAGTGCTTGGCAAATAATAATCATGCCAAAATATTAATGGGTGGAGTGACTACCATTACCACGTTATATTCAAATGATCTTTCTATACATTTGTCACACCACAAGGGCAGGGGCCCTATCTTTTTCAGTTGTATGCCATTAATATTGAACACAGTGCCTGGCACATAGCTGTTGTTTCTCAGTCACTAAGTTGTGTCCAACTCTTTGGACACGTCAGACTCTACAGCATATCAGACTCCTCTGTCCTCCACTATCTCCTGGACTTTGCTCAAATTCATGTTCATTGAGTCAGTGATGCTATCTATCTATCATCCTCTGCTGTCCCCTTCTCCTTTTGCCCTCAATCTTTACCAGCATTAGGGTCTTTTCCAGTGAGTTGGCCCTTTGCATCAGGTGGCCAGAATATTTGAGCTTCAGCATCAGTCCTTCCAATGAATATTCAGGGTTGATTTCCTTTAGTATTGACTGGTTTGATCTCCTTGCCATCCAAGGGACTCTGAAGAATCTGCTCCAGCACCACAATTCAAAAGCATCAATTTTTCAGTGCTCAGCCTTCTTGATGGTCCAACTCAGTAGGCACTCCATAAATTCAAACTGAGTTCAAGGTTCATCTCTTCCATAAAACCTCTCCTAACTGTTCTTGCCTATAATGACTTAACCTTTGTTTCTACCTCTAGAGCACTCACAACTTGAAATATCCAATTTAGCAACTGATTACAGAGTAGTGTCTTTTTGTTTTTTCTCCAAAATTGTTTCTCCAAAAATATTTTAGTTTCTTTGAAGACAGATAAGAGGCTTTATTCTGTGCCTAACACCTCAAATCAATACTTTTTGGGTCGACGTTACTATTTGGATGACTGGAAATTAGATCAGTGGTGCCAAGCAGCATGTGCCAAGGCCTCCAAGGAGTATCTCCATTTCCCCTTTTCCACCCTTGACTCAAGAGATCACTGTTTGGATACAGGCTCATTTGCAAAAAATGTGGAGAAGTTAAGGGAAGGGCCTGAGAAGGCAGCTAGTGCCCAATTTCAGACCTCTGTGCTCTCTTCCTTCTGGCGAGGAGGAAAATGCCTGTGATGCTATAAAAAAAGTGGGTGTTGGAAGCGGGAGGGAGACAGTTGGGGAAGAGAGCATGTCCCATACACAGAATCTGGACCCAATGTTTTACTAGCAAGCATGTTATCAGGAATAATTACGAGATCAAAAGGAAACTCCAAGGCAAATAGCTCAATTCAGGCACTGGGGGACCTTGTATAAAAGACAGAGAGGGATGTTTTCCATCTACATGCCAGGCACAGGAGGGGTGCCTGTCACAAGCAACTCCTAATTGCGAAGCTGCAGGGGGCTAACAAAGGACAGGGTGACATCTTTTGCTGGTCTTCATAAGGAAGGCAGCACGGTCCCTAGAGGTTCAATCAGGGCCCTGGGATGAGGTAGGAGAATGGGCTGGCTGACCTCCCAAGGTCTTTTGTAATCCCGTAATTAAATGGTGAATCGTTCATTTCCCCATTTACGCTCTGCACACGTCTGCAGCCAGTTTGATAGTAAGTCCCCTGGGCAGCCTTCCAGGTTTAGCGCGGTGCCACGCAAGCTGCTGGCACTCAACAAATGACTCGAATATTTGCTGAATGAAGGAATAAATGAATCAAATATTAAAATAGCCCACATGACCTCCTCCCCGCAGGTAAAGTACTGTGATGAATGAAATCACAACATTTCAGGCACAATCATTTGAGCAGAGCCTGCAAAGAAACACACATACACACCCCAGCACTGATTCAACTCGATTCACATTCCCACCCTGGGAGCACTGACCACCTGCTCGGCGTGCAAGCTGTAGGAGTTTTTTGGCAAGGATCCTTTCTCTCAACTGCTCTAGGACGGTGCCTCCAGAAGGTCACCAAGATTTAAGGCCTCTTCCCTTCCGCATGGCCTCCGAGACAAAGTTTCAGCTGGGATTTTGCCTGGACCTCCCTTGGGTGCGTCCGCACTCCCTTCCCTGCCCCCGGCGCCCCGGGCGCATATCTCGCCAGCCCGCAGCGCCTCATCTTACCTTGGTGAGCTGGGCGATCTTCTTGCACATTTTCACGTGCATCTCAGGATCACAGTCCATTCTCCAGCCGGCGCCACCGCGGGCATCGGCTTTGGAGCCCGGGCAATTCCCGGGAGCGTGAATTTTGCTGTTCAGGGCAGAAGCCATCGCTGAAACGCGACCGGCACTCAAAAGGCTCTTGCTGGCTCGGGTTCTCGCAGCCCACGATGTGCACGTGCTTGTGCGCGCGGGCGTGTGAGCTTGTGGGCTTTCTTCGGAGAGGTGGCACTGCAGTCCCGCCGCCTGCACCGCCACCTGGCTCTTGCTCCGCCTGGGTGTCCTCCTTCCCGCTGTTCGCGCGTCCACCCTGTCTGCCCCCGCGCTCTCGCTCGCTCGCTGGCTCTCCGGGCACCCGCACCCTGCGGAGAGGCGCCGAGGACCCGCACTTGCGGCTCGTGATTCGCTAGCCGCTCCGGGGCCGGTGCGGGTCTAGCCTGCAATAAGCTTTCGAGATGAGGAGTTGCTGGCCTCTAAGAGGTTTTCGCTGGCCGGGCGCCGCGCTCTGGGACACGTGGGTGCAGCCGGGCTCCGGACTCAGCGGCAACGGCCCCCGCCCGTGGTAGGCATCCCAGGCCAAACAAGAAGAGCCGGCTTCAGCCTCGGGCACTTGGGGGCGTTTGATCTGGGGAGGGGGATCCTGGCGAAGTGCTGTGGGCGAACGGGTGGCGAGGGACGGGGCACATTGACGGGTGCCCTCAGCCAGCTACTCCGGAGCCTCGGATCTCGGCGCTGAGGGCGGAGGTTGGGGGGTGGGGGGTGGGGGATGGGCGGGGGCAGGATGCCAAGAGGGGCAGGGTGGGGAAAGCAAATTGCGGGGACGCGAGGAGATGGCGGGGACCCGGGCAAACGATTTGGGCCCCTGTCTAGGCTGAGGGTGGGAGCCTCCCTTCTTCCATTTTAAGGAGGAGCGAGGATGTTGCGGGAGAATTGCCGGAGATTTACCAAAGGGAAGAAGCCAAGGGGCTGCGGAGAAGCTGGTGACGGAAATCTGGGACAAGAAATCTGGGTATGTAGCAAGGGACTGTGTGGTGTAGGGGGGTACAGGAAAAGTCAAAGACAGAGTTAGACAGGATGATAGCAGGTGTGGGAAAGGAAGCAAAGAGGAATGGAGTAGTAATTGGGTAACAGATGGAGCTGAAAGTCTAAATAAACAGTTCCTAGGGAAAGTGAAATGATTCATCCACACACGTGGCCACCCTCCTCCCGGAACCAGAATCCTGTCTTCTTTCGCTTACCATACAAGTGTGTTGTATCAGCAACCGAATATCATAAGCCACAAAGCCACTGACGATGTAATTTTCCACAGAGGTAAACAACTTTTGATAAAGTTCTGATCAAAAAGGCTATTTAGACCACCCCCTCCCCAATTCAAATAGAAAACAGAATGCCTGAAAATCAGAATCTCTACCAGGAAGCTAATGTAGACTCTTAGTCCTATCTTAGATTCCAGAGTCAAAATCTCTGGAGATGAGGGTCCAGAGCCCACATTTTAAGTGACCTTCCTACCTAATTCCATATTGAGAGTATTTTCTGCAGGGTTTTAATACATACTGAAATTTACAGGAATTCAACCACTTTGTTATTTCTAAGACACAACTTAATTCTAAGTTCCTTACTCTCGCCCTATTACCTTACAGTAGGCATGGCCAACCTGGGTTTTGGTTCCTAGTTTACCATCTAGGTTCCTTCTGCAGGACAACCACCCCTTCCCCAATTCAGTTAGAAAACAGAATGCCTGAATCAGAATCTCTACCTGGAGGCTGATGTAGACTCTTAGATTACAGAGTCAGTATCTCTGAAGATGAGGCTTCAGAATCCACATTTTAAGCGAGCTGCCTACCTAATTCCATATTTAGAGTATTTTCTGCAGGGTTTTAATACATACTAAAATTTACAGGAATTCAACCACTTTGTAAACTAGAGGAAAAATACCCATTTTGATCAGAACTTTATCAAAAGTTATTTACTTCTGTGGAAAATTACATCAACAATGGCTTTGTGGCTCATGGTAGTTGGTTGTTGATACAACACACTGGTAGGGTTTCCCAGGTGGTTCAGTGGTAAAGAATCCACCTGCCAATGCAGGACATGCAAGAGACACAGCTTCAATCCCTGGGTCGGGATGATCCCCTGGAATAGGAAATGGCAACCCACTCCAGTATTCTTACCTGGAGAATGCTATAGACAGAGAAGCCTGGTGGGCCACAGTCCATGGCATCACAAAGAGTCAGACACAACTGTGCAAATGAGCATGCACACACAACACACTTGTAACTGCCACATTAGCCAATATGTGCAAGCATCTGAGTACTACATTATGTCATAAAGTTCATCAAGCCAGAGCATTTCTATATTGAAATACATATTATTTAATTATTTTGCTTTCCTTTTATTATACTGATAATATTTAAAATGTGTTTACTAACTTGAAAAATTGTCTATGACTTTCAAGATAATAACATGAATGTTACAGAAAAGATGATACTGGGTGTGAAGAGGATTGAGAAACACTGCTCTCAATGATCTTATACAGACTACAGTTTAGTAATACTCCTTTCTAATTCCAAGTTTTAGTTATTTAATAATGATCTTATTAAGTCTGGGGTATATTATACTTTCAACTTTATAGTGGGACACAGTGGGGAAAGCAGATTCCCTTATCAGGCTTTGTTGGATTGCAATTAAGGTACCATGAGCTCGTCTGTCTTGGAAAGAGTCCTTTGCAGTTTGTGGAGGTTTTCTAGCACTGTGACTAGTAGGTCTTTTCACACTATCAGGAATCACATAGAGGGCAGAAGAGGATTAAATGCTTTGTCTAATACAAGGCATTTATTAGTCCACTAATGTGATCTTGGCATTGCACTATGCTCTTTGCACATGTTCTCACCCCTACTAAGGCACTTATTATCTGCATTCTACAGTCTAGAAAATTGAAGCTAAGGGAGGCTAAGTACCCAATTGTATACAGCTAGTAAATGGATCTGGGCTTCCCTGGTGGCTCAGACAGTAAAGACTCTGTCTGCAATGCAGGAAACCCGGGTTTGATCCCTGGGTTGGGAAGCTCGCCTGGAGAAGGAAATGGCAATCCACTCCAGTATTCTTGCCTGGAAAATCTCGTGGACAGAGGAGCATGGCAGGCCCCAGTCCATGGGGTCGCAAAGAGTCAGACCCTAGTGAATATTCCTCCCTAGAAACCCAGATAAAGAACATAGCTATTAGCAAGCCGTTAACCAGGCATACTTGCTTCTGCACATTTCTAACAGAGCAAGCACGTATTGATCTAGGAATCCCCCACCCTGCTGAGCCCCTCTTTCAACTTCAACTGCGGTTCTTATAACTGCATGTTCAGAAGTCAAGATTGCTTCGGCAGACAGGACAAGACTGCATAACCCAGGATTCAGGTGGTGTGGTCCTCCTACCTCCCTGGCACTGTATTCTAAATGTCTTAATCTTCACTAATTGACTTCTGTTTAAAAGTGGTTCAATAAATTATGGGATTTGAGCATCTTAATTTGAGTTGTAAGAATTTCCTGTCCATGACATCTAGGATAGAGTACGTGAATGGTAATTTAGTGTCTGAATAGAGTGCCAAAATGGTAATTTGGAGGTTACCATTGCATCAGGAAACCTTTCTACATGGATCTTTGCACAGATGTGCAAGTAATTCCATAGGAGTAATTCCTGGGAAAACCTGACTTTAAAGAGTAAGCAAATTTTAAATCTTGATATATTTTCTTATACTGTTCTTCAGAATAGTTATTCCAAATTACACTCATTAATAGTGCACAACAATGTGTGTTTCCCATACCCTTACCAACACTGTTGCTAGTGATCTTGAAATATCTTCCAATTTAAAAGGTGAAGAGTGTCTCCCCTCACCATTTGTTTGATTACTTGTATTTTACTAGTAAAATAAAATCAAAATTAGGGTTGGTGAAACATTTCTACAAATTGATTGGTTGTTGGAATTTAACATTATTATTTTTTGAATTAAACTTTTTGTGCACTTGCTTTTGCCTGGCTTTCTTCCACATGTTGAAGTAACTTTCTAGACCAAGATGGAATTGCTACTGTGCAGGGTACCACATAAGCAAACCAAAACTTAGATAACTTCTGTGTCTCTGTAATGCTCTGCATGACCAGAAACACAGTATATGTATCTCTGGGCCATCTGAGCCACCAATGAAGCCTGCTCTCCACTTAATGGAAACAAACAAAAAAATATTTTTTAACTGAATTAATTGTTGTAATAGGGATGACTTATGGTTGAATTTTTCAACCTAACCAAGTCATTTTTCAATTTCCCATTCTGGAATTGACCACTGTCTTTGTTTGTTTTGTTTTTTGTTATTCTGTAAGGTCATCTTTGGTGTCTCTGCAATACAAATCAAAGTATCAACTAGAATATGCACATGGGATTTAGAACTTTTCAAATTTTGGTAAACATAAAAGTCATCTTGATCTTGATAAAAATGAATAATTCTGACTCCGTACGTTAGAAATTTTCATTCAGGTTTCAGTAAGGCATCTTAAACAACCATTTCAGTGATGCTGGTATGGATGGTACCGGGCCCCACTTGAAGAATTGCTTTAATGTCCTAAATAAGTCTTAATAGTTCTGTTTATGTCATCTTGCTTTACAATGTCCTCCGCATCCTTCTCCTATTCACATCCTATTAGCCTTCAAGTCTCAGCTCAGGCTGAGCTCTGAGGGAATTCTGACCAGGTGACTCAGGTCAGAGATGCTCTCTCAGAGCTCTCATGGCAGTCAGTGCACAGCAAATGTCTCTAAAGTTTGATTCCACAGCCTATCAGTAGAAACTTTTTGACCATCCATTCCTAATAATGTATTTCTTAACCTATGATTCAGTATTGTTCTGTACTAATATTTTATATATGCTATTAAAATACACAGAAAAGAGACTACTAATGGATGAATTCAAATTATTATTAGACAAAAATTTTGGTATATTTTATTAACATATTGTGATATAATATTACAGTATTTTAGATGAAGCAATTGAATTGAATATGCTTCAACATTTTACAAAATTTTAATTTTATTATTTTGTTTAGTTGCTAAATTGTGTTCGAATCTTTTTTGACCCCAGGGACTGTAGCCTAGTAGGATCCTCCGTCCATGGGATTTCCCAGGCAAGAATACTGGAGTGGGTTGCCATTTCCTTCTCCATTATCATTTTAGGCTATTGTAATTCTGATGTAATTCTAAGTTCAGTTTCAACATTGATTTTAATAGCTGCTATAACTGAAAACATATGAAACTTCACAGGTTCAATGGAAGGATATCATTAAAGGTATTTACTAAATTATGGTTATCAATTTTTCAATCCCACATACCAATATTCATAAAGGATTTTGCTGAAATTTTGTTGAAATTTAGTAAAGTTATTTATTCCCTGATCAATTATCACAAGCTAATCATAAAATTTTGCATTTATTAAAAATGTATTTTAAAATAGGTAATGTATCCATATGGTACCATATTCAAGAGTGAAAGATGAAAAGCCTTTCTCCCACCTCTGTTTCTAGTGACTGGTTCCACTCCTGGAGAAGCAACAAATTCTATTCCTATATGAGCATAAAAAGCATGTATATATTTGAATTCCAGACACCTTTTACACTTACTATCATATTGAATGAGGAATTCCTACATTATATCCCTTCTACATTCCTTAGTCTTATTTTATCAGAATTTGAATAGTATTCACTTAATATAATAACTATATAAATATGGTTCATGGACTAAAGTGTGCTCAAACTTATTCCTACTTTTCTTATACAATCATTCTTTTTTGTCTTCATATTCTTCCTTTTTTATTCACAAACTGTTAGGGATAGATTTAAGTTTGTGTTGGTCTCAATATTCAGCCAAATTTGCTCTTTGGCATTTGCCTTGCCCTTTGGGAGACTGAATAGCTGACAACTTCTTTCAATATGATTTTTGGCAACTCTGAAATTATACTAGATCAATGATAATGGTTCTTTTTCCAGATGAACATCAGCCTATTCAGATTAACAACATCTGTATTATTAATAAGGCAAGTGTATTAGTTATGGTAATGTTAATTGCTAAAATAAACAAACCCCACATCTCAGTAGCTTAACCCAGTAAAGTTTATTTTTGGCTCACATGAAAGTCTGAGTTACTTGTCTTTGGACCCTTTTCCTATCTAAAGTGAATCAGAGGTTGGATCTGTTTGTGTTCCAAGATCCTCCAGAACCCAGGACCACATAGTCATCTGCCTCTAGCCAGTAAAACGCAAAAAGAACAGAGAAGGTATATCAACTACTAAAATACCTCTGGATCCTAGAATTGACATGCCAACCTGCTGTCATTCTATTGGCAAAAGCTAATTATAGGCAAGAACTGAATAAGATATAAAGGGGGCTGGAAATACAACTTCTGGCTGGGTAGCAATTTTTCATAAGAACTCTACACTGTGAAAAGTGATGTGATGTGAAAAGTGATACAACATGATGGACACAGAATCATCTATTACAAATAATTCAGACTTACTGTTAATATCTGAATATTCACTTTCTAGTACAAGTAAACATTTAGGATATAAGTTGAAGTGAAAAACCACACTTGAATGTAAGCTGCGTGAAGGCAGAAATTCTTGACTGATAAAACCAGTGATTAGAGTAATTCTTGGCACTCTGTAGGTGCTCAAAAAATATTTGCTGAAGGACCAATTGAATGAATGTATTTTATGTACTGAAATTCTATTAATCTGCTACGATATTAATGTGTATATATTGCAAAAGTAAAGTTATGAAAGTAATTGATTTGAAAACTATTCATTTTACGTACAGAAACAGATATTGAGAACTTTCTGGTAGTTGAATAATAAGGAAACAGATGAGCATGAATATTAGACTAGATAATGTCTAGAAGATTACCTTAAATGTATAAAACGCGTGTGTGCTATGCTGTGCTTAGTTGCTCAGTCATGTTCGACTCTTTGTGACCCCATGGACTGTAGCCTGCTGGACTCTCTGTCCATGGGGATTCTCCAGGCAAGAACACTGAAGTGGGTTGCCATGCCCTCTTCCAGGGGATCTTCCCAACCCAGGGATCGAACCCAGGTCTCCCACATAAGACATTTAAAAACATTTAAATGACAGTGCATGGCAGAATGGGCTTCCTAGGTGGCACTAGTGGTACAGAATCTGTCTGCTGACATAAGAGACAAGGTTTCAATCCCTGGGTGGGGAAGATCCCCGGAGGAGGGCATGCAACCCAGTCCAGTACTCTTGCCTAGAGAATCCCATGGACAGAAGAGCCTGGTGGGCTACAGTTTATAGGGTCGCAAAGAGTTGGACATGGATGAAGCAACTTAGCATGCATATACACACAGGGCAGAATAATAGACTCAACTGTTTATAATTCCAATAGCTGTAGAACTGGTATACTAAAATTCACAATTTTAAACAAAGAAGTGTTATTAGATTTTAGTGATTTATACCATTTTAGATAATTAATTTTCAAGAAAAAGTCCAGTTTTGGAATTCTTCAGTCTTTTGAGGATAACTGAAAAACAGAATGTCAACTCTCCTACCTCAAATTTCATGAAAAGGACAAATTCCAAAGATATATAAACTACATCTGTGATAAATGACTATAATCTGGATTTCTGCTTGCTAAATTGCTTCAGTCATGTCTGAATCTTTGCGACCCTATGGACTGTAGCCTGCCAGGCTCCTCTGTCCATGGGACTCTCCAGGCAAGAATACTGCTGCAGTGGGTTGCCACGCCCTCCTCCAGGGGATCTTCTCAACCCAGGGATGGAACCCACTTCTCTTATGTCGCCTGCATTGCACATTGGCGAGCAGGTTCCTTACCAGTAGCACCACCTGGGAAATAATCTGGATTAAAAAAATTTAAAGAATGTGAAAAAAGGAAGAAAGTAATAGAGAAAAATAAGGTACTTAAAATATTATTCCAAGTAATTAAATTTCAAAATAGTTGTAATAGGAATATTTTAATAAAGACAATTCCTTTCTACCTCAGCTCATATGAAGAACTAACTTGAGATGGATCACAGACTTAGTGAAAGCTAAAACTGTAAGTCTTCAAAAAAAAAAAAAAAACCACAGAATAGCTTCAGAACATTCAGGTTGGCAAAGGTTTGTTAATAGAATAATAGAATAATAGCACTCACAATAATAGAAAAACAACCTGATAACTGGATTTTATAAAAATTAAAAATGTCCATTCATAATATACCACTAAGAAAGTAAAAAGAAAAGGCATAGACTGGCAAAAGATGTCTGTAAGACACACACACATATATATCTGACAGACAAACTTGTGTACAAAATATATAAAGAACATATCCCTAATAAAAAGATAACTGCAGTATAATTTAGAAATGGGCTTGAATACGTACTTTCAAAAGCGGTATCTGAATGGCTGATAAGCATATGAAAAGGTACTCAATACTGCAAATGGAGAAGGCAATGGCACCCCACTCCAGTACTCTTGCCTGAAAAATTCCATGGGCGGAGGAGCCTGGTAGGCTGCAGTCTGTGGGGTCGCTAAGAGTCAGAGTCAGACATGACCGAGCGACTTCACTTTCACTTTTCACTTTCATGCATTGGAGAAGGAAATGGCAACCCACTCTAGTGTTCTTGCCTGGAGAATCCCAGGAACGGGGGAGCCTGGTGGGCTGCAGTCTATGGGGTCGCACAGAGTTGGACACGACTGAAGCGACTTAGCAGCAGCAGCAGCAGCAATACTGCAAATCATGGAAATGTAAATTAAAGTCACAATGAGATACTACTATATAATACCAGAATCGGTAAAATTAAGGATAGACAATAACAAATGTTTGTAAGGATGTAAAGTAATTGGAACTTTCATATATTGCTAATGAGAGCATAAAATGATACAATCACTTTGGAAAGTATTTGACAGTTTTACTCTATGACATAGCAGTTTGGCTCCTAGGACCCAAGAGAAATGGGTGTGCATATACTCAGAAAAAGCACAGAAATATATTTATTTCAGCTTTATCTGTAATAGCCACAAATTAGAAAATACTCAAATCTCACCTAACAGATAATTGCATATGAATACAATGGGACAGTCTACAACAATTAAAAAAAATGAACAGTGGATACATGCAAACACCTGGATGAATCGCTGATATTATATTGATGAAAGCATACAAGTGTAAAACAGCACATACTGGATGAGTCCATTTGCATAAGTTGAGAAAAAGCAAAACAAATTGATCTTTAGAAAACCTTCTGGGGCAGGTATAAATAGGGAAAAGGACACTAGGTAATCAGAAATTTTTTGGACTTTAATCTGAGTGTACACATCTTAATATGAGAGTATACACTATGTGAAAAATCAAGTACACTTGTGATTATTGCACTTCATGTCCTTCCCTGTACTTATGATTATCCCTTACTTAAAAAATAGAAAAGGCACATGAACAAATTGTCCTGGCGTGGTTTACTCAATAGATTTGATGACAGAGAAAAAACACATCACCACAGATAATCATTTGCAATTAGATCAAAATTTATTCTTAGTTATATAATACTAATGTAAACAAAGTACAGGAAAAAACCTCAATCATAATACATAGAAAAAAAATCTAAAGCATTATATGGGAATAACTATATCTTGATAGCAAAAATAGTACAGAAGATGAAAAAGAGTATGTAATTTCAAAATATTTGTAAAGAAGTAAATCATTCCTTATGCTTTTGAGTCTACAGAGGCTAAAATTTAAACAAAAAGCTTGTTGAAATTATTGCTATGTATTATGCATTATTTCTTTAAATAAAAAAAATTGAGATTTGTCTAAGCAAGGGGCATAGTTCCTTTCACAAGACAAGTTATTGAAAACAATTTTTCTTTCTGGAAAAATCTTCTGCAGGGCACATCTTTTTGAAGGTGAGCACCTATTGCAATTGTGGAGTATGATGCCTGAAGGAGCAATTTAATCACTGACAATGCTACAATTCTCCTGTGTCTTTAATGTCAAACTTCTAAAATCTGACTATCAACATTGTAATGATTACATTTTGAGAAATAAAATTTCAATTTATTTTTTTGATACAGAAACACTTATTCAAAAATGTGTATTTGGTGTACTTCTAATTGCCTCAGATCAGATCAGATCAGTTGCTCAGTCGTGTCCGACTCCTAATTGCCTCATTTTATCATTATTCTCACTACCCTTGTGCTTATCTTTTTATACTTTCTCTTGTCTTAACATCTGTTGCACTTCTTTTTATACTTTCCATGTACTCAAACACTTTGTTCCAAGTTTCCTAGGGACCTACTTCCTCAAACCTCCACCCTACTTACTTGACACAGTAGTCATCGTGGGACTTTCATTGCATTCCTTTGTCAGATCTTATATTTTCAGGATCCCATGCTTTCTTACTTAGATTACTCCTTTGTTTTGATGAAGCACATCCTTCAGTAGCCTCCTAAGAAAGGGTACATGGTAAGATACAATTTTGAGACCATGCCAATCTAACATTTATTTTAGCCCCATACTTGATTGGACTGTCTATAATTCTAGACAGAATACTAGATTGGAAATAATTTTTTCTCTTCGATTTGAAGACCCTGCATTTATAGTCTTCTAGCATCTTCTAGTGTTGCTATCAAAAAGTCAAAATGCCATTCTGAAAACATCCTTTTATGTAACTCTTGTTATCCCTCTGTGGAAACTTGTAAGGATCTTAACAACTGGCATCCTGAACTATCATCATATGACTTTGCATGTGTGTGTGGGTGATTCATTGTACCATGCGCTCAGTGGATCATTTTATTAGTAAGAGCCACATGTCCTACATGTTGGGGAGATATTCTTATTTATTATCACCTCCTTTCTCTGTTCTCTCCTTTTTGAGATCTTACTAATCAGATGTTGTGCCCCATTCTGATCTAATTTTTTGGTTCTTTGCTATTTTTACCTCTGCTTTTTTGTTCTATTTTCTGAAATTTCTTCAACTTATCCCCCAACACATTTCATATTTAATTTTGGCTCTCCTATTTTTCTAATACTTTTTTCTGATTGTTCATCTTTTATAGCACTGTGTTAATTTTCATGGATGCAAGATATGCTGTTTCTGAGAATATTATAGCATCTTTGGGGACTTTATGTTTTCTGCTTTCTTTTCTTTTCCAGGTACTTTTGTTTTGGTCTTCATCTTTCATTGTTGAAGTTATTTCTGTATATATAGTGATTCTTGGCTATCAGCTTAGCATTCTTTCTTTTTTTATATATTGGAAAAATTTTATTTTTAGTTGAACAACACTGACCGCATTTTCTTTTCCTGAGTATTGCTTTGTCTATTATGGTTTAGTGCCTCCACACAAAAGTTTAAGTTCAGCTGGAACTTCTTCCCCTTATTTTTGGTTTGTTTTGATTATCTTATATACTTACTAGAGGTTAACCAAATATATATTAATACCAGTAGCTTAGCATTATTTCAAGGGACTGAGAAGTCATGTATGAATGAGTAGGGTTGTGAACTCTGAGCTTCACTGTAACAAATAATCAAGTGGCAAGCTGTTTTTTAAAATTGTTCATCTCTCCAGAAGGGTTGGGATGCCGTGTGTATAAGCCCAGCTGCCACATTCTGTAGCAAGGTGGTGAAAGAACACTGAAGGCTTATAATGTTCAGAACACTGATCTCTCAATCATCCTGTTTTCAGTGTCATACCTCACTACCACCACCATTCTCCCCCCAGATCCCAGCTCTAATCTGTTTGGTTGAATTTCTCCAGAGAATAAGTCTCCAGCCTTCTGCTAGAAAAAGAGAAAGCTGCTTGGCTACAAAGGGAGAACAAAAATAGACTTTCAAATAATCCCCTTGTTTTCAACTTTGGTCCTCAACCTCACCTTTCAGGGCACCTAGTGACTCCGAATCCTTGACTCTTTGCGGGGTTCTGGAAGAAAAAGATAGGTGTTCCATATTTGTGGATCTTTTCTGAGATGAAGAGTGGCTGTGAGAATTGTGCTACCTATCAAGTGTTTAAAAAAAAAAGTAGTGCACCTAATCTTTCCCTTCATGGTAAAAGAGAATGAGAAAGTAATTGTTAAGTCACACAAACAAAAAACAACAGACAACCCCTAAACGACCGATTATCTAGACATTATTTCGAACATTTGTACATCTGGAAATGTTTTAATGGCTATGTGAGAATTTTAGCCAAAGACAATGTGTCTCCTATTAAAAACTCTCATATCTGCAACTAGGCTTCCTCTTTTATCTCTTAACAATAAACTTTGGGTCAACTATGTGTTAGCCTCCCTCTTCCCTTATCAAGTATTAGCAGGTAAAAAAACAGTACATAATGGAAAGAACCGGTGTGTTTCCTGGGAACAAATACATGACTACAATCCAAACTTAACCAGTGTTACTAACACATTTATAGGGTTGCCAGATAAAATATGGGATGCCACATAAATGTGAATTTCAGATAACTAATTTTTTTTCTAAAATAAGTATGACCCCTATATCTTTTTTCTGAAATTCAAATTTATTTTGGCATCCTGTATTTTTATTTGCTAAGACTGGCAATCCAAGATATTTAAAGACAGAATATAAGTAGAAAATGACCACCATAGAAAAGCTGGATATAAAGAAGGAAACTGGGGATCTGGACCAAAACTATTCAAGCCACCGGGAAAAATCTACATTATTGGGACTTCCCTGCTGGTCCAGTGGTTAAGAATCTGGCCTTGCAATGCAGGGAACAAAGGTTCGACCCCTGGAGCGGGAAGTAAGATCCCACATGCCATGGAGAAACTAAGCCTGTGCACTGTTATTACTGAGCCTGCATGCCACAAGAAAAGATCCCACACGACACACTAAATATCCTGAATGCAGCAACTAAGACCCGATGCGGGCAAATAATATTTTAAAAATCTACATTACTACCAAGCTGGTAGCCATGGGCAACCCCATACATACCCACTTTGCAATATAGACTGCCTTGGCTGTGACAAAAATTAATGCTTTCAATTACTATAGGAACTTGGATTATCTAGGTAGCATGGTTAGCCCCGTGTCACTAGAGCTCTCCTTCTATCAAGCCAGTCTGGTTCCTCAGGGTATCATCACAAAGCCAATCAAGTCTTTTCTGATGGAAGATGGCCATACTCTTGGACTGTTTCAATTATTTGTGTATCTCTCAAATGAAATTACCCCAATCAGACCACTGCCTAGATGATACACAGCAAGACATTAGCTGATGTCCTGGAGTGTCAGGTCTCATAAGCTGACACCATGGTGGAAGAGTAGCATGAAACATGGGTTTAGTAGTTAACCCAAATATAATAGCTTCCCCCTAACTGTTATCAGCTCTTTAATTTATAAGCTGCAACTCATTTTAAGATGCCATCTGTTTTCTGTTGATACCTAATTTGATACCACACCAGCTCAGTTTCTGTGTATACTAGGAACTCAGTTAACAACCTTGTTAGGCTGACTGGGATCCGATCTCCTTGATGAATACTGGTTATGTCCTACTCTAGGAAACAGAGAATAACTTTCCAAATATTTTCAAGAATTTTCATATCATGTTTCAGGTGCATATATTTTTTCCCAAATAAACTTCCTGAATTCCAGACAACTTACTGCTTTATGCTCCAACACTAAGCTGTTGTTAACATTTTATTTTTTTTTGAGAGTTTGAATTGTTTATTGTATAATTTTATACACACTGTGTTTTAAGTGCATTATTAAATATTTAAACATTTTGTATGGGATTGGACAAGTCATTTAATTTTTCTCTTCAGATTTCGCATCTCTGGAAATTATCTCAAAGTATCTTTCCATAGTGTCATTTCAATGGGTGCTATAGGATTTAAAAAGAAGAAAATAAACATTTTATTAACATTCAAAATCATAGTTATGAATTTGGTAAATATTGCCTGGCTGTTGAAGGTCACTTCCAGGTTTATGAGCTGGTGTTGATGAGAAGTAAGCAATGATCAACCACAGGCAGAAGCTGCAGGGGATGTGAGGAGAGGTTCTTCACAGTGGTCTATGTTCAACATGGAGAAAAAAAAAAGGCAAAAGCCAGTCTTTAGGTTTTAGAGGAGGTAGAGGACTGGTTTTATCAATGCCCTTCTGCCTCAATTCTGATGCTCGTCACTGTAGCCCTGTTCTGATTCAACCTAAGCCCTGAACATGGTTGATGAGATAGGGTAAGGTATCATTTTTGTATTTATACATAATATTAAGGGGTTTTTACTTTAGTGATGATATGAGTAGAAAGGGAGAATTTTTATACTATGCCACAAAATAGTTCATTTTTGAATATTTTAGAATAATTAACAAAATTCTCTTGGAACTAAATGGATTATTTCATGTCATGTGTGGGCTGGAAAAAAGTGATTAAGTTCAGAACTGACATTTAAAATGAAATGTTTATTTCTAGTCCATCTGAGAGTGGGTCTTCACTGGCAAGGTTAACATTTTAAACTGACTCCACAGTTTAGAAGCAACAAATCTAGTATTGTCTGCCTGCTACACTGTTATTTTAAATTATCATTATTATTTTTTATCTTGGACACACCCTGAAGCTTGTGGGATCTCAGTTCTCCAGGGATTGAACCTGGGTCACAGCAGTGAAAGCACTAAATCCTAACCACCAGACTACCAGGGAACTCTACTATTATTTTTAAATCAAGTCTTCCTTTTCCATACCTTATTGAAAATTCAGGGCTGGTCATAGCTCTTACAGCCAAGAAGAGCTGGGAAGATCACATCACTGTGACATTCCTTCCCTAGTCTTACTTACAAAAATTTTATAGAACATAATCCCACTGCTGCCACCAATAGAAACAGATTAGAAGACTGTATACAAGGATCAGACTCAAACATGTAGCCATTAACTACACTTGTTTCAAAACTGGCAAAGACACACCATACTTTCCTTTGGTAACAGCCAAGTAGACACAATACCTGGTGGTTGGTGTCAGTTAGTGTAGCTCCTTCGATTCCCCTCCGTACAATGGATACTGCTCATTTGTAGACTTATATTAAGGCAGCGGCTTGTACAGAGTTGTCTCATGAAGTCTGAGAAGTCCAGACTTTTTGGGCCTTTACATATATACCTCAGTCATATGAGCAAAACACTTCGGGTCTTCATTTTTGTGTGCCACTGCCTTGTGAATTCAGTATATACAATTTAAATCTGTGTATAAGATACCTATTCATTTTATGTATTCCCTTATCTGACTACCTCTTGTGGGGTTTAATTGTTGGGGTGTGCTCTCCATGTGAATTTCCACTATGCTTAGATGGCTGTCTCATTTTCAAATAATTACTAGCCAGTGTAAGGAGTAAGTTTATTTACTGTGAGCCTGACTCTGCTGCTGCTGCCAAGTTGCTTCAGTCGTGTCTGACTCTGTGCGACCCCATAAACGGCAGCCCACCAGGCTCCCCCATTCCTGGGATTCTCCAGGCAAGAACACTGGAGTGGGTTGCCATTTCCTTCTCCAATGCATGAAAGTGAAAATTGAAAGTGAAGTCGCTCAGTCGTGTCCGACTCTTAGCAACCCCATGGACTGCAGCCTACCAGGCTCCTCCATCCATGGGATTTTCCAGGCAAGAGTACTGGAGTGGGGTGGAGCCTGACTCTAGCTCACAGTAAATAAGCACTAATAGCCAAAAGCCTTGGGGTAATTCACATTGGTTCAATACATTTTGAAACTAACTTCTTATGTATCTTAATTTTGTGCTCCCAGTAATATCTTGAATTATAGTAGTCACTCCATAATGTTATTAGATGAACAACTATATCTCTATTTAAAACTAATGGGCTGCTCCAAAAGATGCTGAGGTTCTCTAACAATGGAGACAAAAGAAGAATATCGTTTGTTAGAGATGTAAGATAATTTATGTTATCAGTAAGCAAACAACCCAACTGACTAGAACTAAAGTCCTAATTGCTTTAAGAATCTAGTCTAGTATCAAAACACTATTTTCATCATAAAGAAAAAACTTTTAGATGGATAGTTGTGATAGGAGTCCCAACAAGATAATTCCCTAAAGGTGACCTAATATCTATCCTCTTCCTGCCATGTCTAGATTTCTTCCTTCTGTTAGGAAGCTGACTGGCTTAAAAAAACATGATTATGGTCTTCTGGGCTCAAGTTTCCTGGACTGCTTTAACAAAAAGAGACTATTTGCACCAAGAAAGAATAATACCTTTAAGTAACACTGATGTCTGTTGGTTTAGAAATCCCTTTTCCCACCTCTTTGATAAATATTTCAATAAATAGAGAATAAACTCATCCTTCTTAATCCTAATTATGGTGACTGAATTTAACCAAGGCCCATGGAGAGAGAGAGTGTGAAAGTAGTTAATTGACCCCTAGCCCCACCCACACTCATGACACACAAAAAGAAGTAAAGTCTTAAGGCTTATTCGGGTACCTATCATTTTGTGCAACCTGAAACTACTTAATATATACAAACAAATGGGTTCAAACCTAGGTTTGGACTGAATATCTAACACTTTCTTCAATTATATTTCTTTCCTAGGACAGCCAAGTCATCTCCTATGAGATCCACTGTATCTCTATGGACTCTATTTAGCACTTAGTGAATGTTGAATATGCCTTAAGCAAAGTAGAATCTATTTCATTTTGTTAGGAACAAATAACCATACTCTGTTCAGCATGTACAAAGCTATTGCTTTATTCAGCTGGGAAGCTGGGAAAAGGCTTCCTTTTGGAATGAACAGCAAAGATGTGCTCATGTGTTCAAGGCACTTTTATACACACGCATGCACACACACAGAAAAAGGAACATATTACAGTTACATAAACATCAACATATTTTAATTTTCAGATCTCCCTACTTCTTTCCACCTCCCCCTTTAAAAAAAAGAAACATGTTTTTGTAACATTAAAAAAAAAAACAATTTCATAGAATATCTACATAGGAGCAGTTACTGTTACAGTCAGTTATACTAACATATGGTTTCAATTCAGTAATTTTCCATTAACAAATATTTTTTTCTACCCACTATAATTCCCTCCTTTTCCTTAAGATGAAACAACTAAGGCTCAGTAGAAATTTCTCATTAGGTTAGAAACATTCTTCTTTCTCAAAGTTGCTATACATTTATAGAACTTGTGATTCCATTAATGCTTCCATTTTTTGATGCCACATTGTATACAGCACTTAATTATGGAGAACAGGAAAAAGCAAAACTAAAATAAGGATATATATATATACCTTTAACAATCTATTTTCTGATTCCCTTTAGATGCCCAGCCAACCAGGATCACATACAGATTTCCTCTTAATTATAGGTGTGTGAAAAGACTTACTGGCCTCATACATTTTATGTATGTTGATTTCTATGTTTTGACACAGAAAGACTCATTTGCAAGGCTATGAATGCTTTCTATTCAACCAGAAAAAAATATAAAGTTAGACACAGAAACACTTCAGATTGTGTTAGGCTGAGATTTTCTGCAATCAAGTTCTTTAAAGTTAGAAGGGTTCCTAAAAAGTTTGCAATAGATGTGGAAAGTGCATGAATACTGCTCCAGGAAACATATAGATAAAATACTTTCATCCACTAGCATAAATGCTTTTCTTTCCTATTGGTCTTTTGGAATGTGTTTAATTTGCTACCAACTAAAGTCTAGATACCAGGATGCAGGAAATATATTCCCTACAGAGCAAGTGTCTGTTTAAACTCCATGTATGATCTTATAAGGCTTCTCACATGACGCAGTGGTAAAGAATCCGCCTGCCAATGCAGGAGATGCAAGAGATGCAGGTTCATCTCTGGGTCAGAAAGATTCCCTGGAGTAGGAAATGGCAACCCACTCCAGTATTCTTGCCTGGAAAATTCCATGGATAGAAGAACCTTGCAGGCTATAGTCCATGGGGTTGCAGAGTCAAACAAGACTGAGTACACACACACATGATCTTACAAGCCAGTTCATCTAGAGACAGCCTGGCGGGAGCCTATAAAATGTGTATGCTGTAACTGCAGGTCCAATAATACGTCTGAAGTAGTGTAGGCTACTACTACATTGGTGGGTTACAGTCCACGGGGTTGCAGTTGGACAACCAAGTGACTACACACTGCTGCACTGCACTCCCTCCCCTCAAATAGGAACCCCTAAAGGGTGCCCTATGCAGGACTATCAATATAAAACTGGGAGGTAAATCCATAGTCCTACCATTTTCTTTTGTCCAGTTATTCTATTTAATTCAAGAACCTCTCTGAAAATGAGTATTAGAGAAAAGTAGAAGGCAACGGCACCCCACTCCAGTACTCTTGCCTGGAAAATCCCATGGACGGAGGAGCCTGGTGGGCTGCAGTCCATGGGGTCGCTAAGAGTCGGACACGACTAAGCGACTTCACTTTCACTTTTCACGCATTGGAGAAGGAGATGGCAACCCACTCCAGTGTTCTTGCCTGGAGAACCCCAGAGACGGGGGAGCCTGGTGGGCTACCGTCTATGGGGTCACACAGAGTCGGACACGACTGAAGCGACTTAGCTTAGAGAAAAGTATGCTCAGAAAGGTGTTATTAGCAGTAGCTAATTTACCAGTTTCCACAATGGCTATTCTGAAGGCTGGATAACCAATGGGATACTGGCCTACTTTTCCTTCCCATTAATAATTAGGTATCTAGTTAAGTCCATTAGACAAGCAGAGTAAATTGTGGGGAGAACTGAGTGTGGAGAATAGTCAACTTATTTTTTTTTGTAAAAAGGTCCCTTTTAACCAATTCTCTATTGAAGTTCTCATCTCATCCACAGGGTCTTTCAAAGGGAATGCTTGAACTGCACATCTTCTGTAGTTGAGTTACAGGACTCTTGGGGTATGTATTTAGTACTGGATGGTACTTTGGCTTCTGAAGACAGGGCATAGTTTGAGAAGACATTTGTTTCTCAACTGTGGGCTGTGTTAACTGTGTTCCTTTCTCATCTGGGAACATGAGATGAGAATGAATGGTGGGTGGGTTTTTTATAGTGATGCAGTTAGGAGTTTGTTAACTGCCTTTTGGAAGTCAGTGTAGGAATAAGTAGTGTTGATGGGTTCAGTGCGGGTTGTTTCCTTAACTGTTTTAGTTAACCAGCCACAGCAACAACCAGAAACACAGGAATTAGGAATCTGTTTTAGGTATTCAGGTATGGGGGTGGCTCTACTCAATGTTCGACTTAACTGTTTGGTGGCAAACTGCAGCGCTCCATTTAGAGTGGCATGGTCTCTAGAAAGCCGGCTGGGACTTATAAGGGGCTTTTGAAAAGGTGGTACTCCACAAGAAGCCAGAGGAGGCCATTCAGGAATTGGTTCCAGTTTGGGTACACAATGGGAGCAATGAGAGAGTCTCAGACCTATCTCTCGAAGTATATGGACTGGTGTGCTAGCATCCAGGAGTTTAGCATGATATAACCAGGAATTAGGATTTAAAGGTTTCCAAGTTGTAGAATATTTTAAAAGGCACTTAACCTGCCAGGCAAGACTCTCAAGAGGTGTTAGGTTGGGCACCACAGGGTCCTCTTCTTCAGAGGAATCCCACTCTTCCCCAGAACTCTCATTTAGGTAGTTAGTGTTTTCTTCTTCCTCACTTTCTGATTCTGATAAGGGATCAGGAGAGGGATTTCTAGGACCCATTAAAATAGACCAACAGTATAGGAAAAAAGGTACCAGAAAAAGGTAACAATCTAAGCCAGCAAAACACTGACACTGGCAAATAAAGCAAAAGATGAGAAATTGTTTCAATAAGATTCACTTGTTTCTCAGTCTGTTATACACACATAGTATGCCTCTGGCTTGCGACACTGTACAGTTCTTCAAGATTATGTTGTATATTCTTCACTTACAAAGAAGACAGCTCAGTTCTCAGCACCAGTTCAGTGTGTAAAAGTTAGTCACTTACCAGTGGCACAGGTCAGAGTCTCTCCTTCAAATCCTGGCTACTGAAGAAAAGAAGAGGTCATCCTATAGACAAGCTGATTTGCTTAGCATGGTCTCAACTGGTTGCGATTTCATGAAGAGACACTTTGTGTACTCTTTTTTGTTGGCAGAGATATTGTATCTATTTGGTAATGAAAAGAAACTCAGTGATTGCCTTCTTTGTCAGCTGGTGCAGTAACTTTTGTGCAGGGGGATGGTGGGATGAGTTGCCAAGGATCTGTCTGGTGTGCAATGATCCGATGTTTTCCATAGATGGTGCAAATGCCCTTGGAAACTGGCGACTTAGTTGCTGGACCATCTGCAAAGGTAGCCTTAACCTGTGAATGAGAAGACTCCAGACATGATATTAAAGCTTGAAAGCACTGGGTAACATTATTATCCATCTAATTTCATAGAGTATCCAAGCACACTGATGCTAAGCAAGAAGCCTTACTGCCTTTCCCATCTTCAGCACATAAACTTAGGCAGATTCTCCAACTGGGACTGGCTCCTACCATGACAAAATTGGGAAGGAGAGCCTGGGGTCACTTTAATCCTTTGTTGGTACATGCCTGGACTAGTTTGTTTTTTACTATGCAGTTCTAGATGGAAAAGCCTGGTAGGCTACAGTCCATGGGGTCGCAAAGAGTCTGGACACGACTGAGCGACTTCACCTGTTCACCTAGACCAGATAATTATCTACCAAAGCAGATTGCTTATGCTCCGAACTCCAAATAGGGAGCTGTAAAAGGTACCTTTTTATCTTTAGAGGTGCTTCTTGGCATTAATTTTAGGAGATCTGTCCCCATTGTAGTTTCTAGATGTTAGAACTCTTGCTGGGACTCAGAGGTTGTGGTCCTATGACTACTCTACAGATCATGGCAGGTATAAATTTTAATAATAGCAGGAATTACAATGACTATAAACAGCTTAAATTCATAATTAAAAGACAGACACTCAGAATGAATTAACAAAACAAAATAAGATTCAGTAACATACTTTAAAGCAAAAAGACCCAAAAAGGTCAAAACCAGAAATATGAAAAAAGATGTTATCAGGTAACTGGACCAGAATAAAGCTCAGATAGCAATCTTAATACCCAATAAAAAATATTTCAAACCAGAAAATATAAGGAACAAAGATGGATGTTATAATACAGGTAAAAGTGAAAGAATAAAAGTGATATACTCATAATAAATGTCTATGAACCTAAAAGCACATCCTTAAAGTTTCTCAGGTAACGACTAATAGAACTGAGGGGGGAATATAAACAGAGATATAAGCATTCTGAAACAGTTAAAAATATTAATATGCTCTAGGAACTATAAAACACAAACACAGAAATATTTCATGCATTAAATTATAAAGCATAACTAGATTCCAAAGGGTCAATTTCATTTAAATTGTCTGACCATAGTGCAATAAAAGTAGCTGTTAAAAGTAATTATTGGTTAGGAAACTAAATAACTCATGGATTAGTAAAATGGATATCATAAAATATATTAAATATAAGATTGAATGGTAATATAACCATACAAGGCAAAATTTGTGGGTCATGGCTGAACCAGTACCTAGAAGAAATTCATAGCTTTGAATACACTTGTGAGGAAATAAGGAAGTTTAAATACCCACAAGTTAGGCATTCAAGATAACAGAAAAAAGTAACAGCAAAATAAGCAGAAAAGAAATAATAAAGGCAGAAATTAAATAGTGTATAACAGAAAAATAGATTAATAAAACTGAAAGACAGTTTTCTGAAACTATGAATAAGAAAAACAAAACTGGTGAGATTTATCAAGAAAGAGATTTATAAAATACTAAAATTCATACAAGAAATAGGTAACTTGAATAAAACAGACCAGTATTAAACAAAGTGAAAAGGTAATAACTGCCTATTAAAAACACCACTCTCATAAGAGAGTTCCATTAAACTTCCAAGAAAATTAATACATATTTTATATTAACTGTTACAGAAAAAAGCAAAAAAGCATAAAACTGATTAGCTTCTTTCATGAGGATAATAAAACATTAATTAAATCTAGAGATGAAGCATATAAGAAAGATACAGGCTCATTTTACTTGCAAAAATTTCAGATACTACCTAACGAAATGTAATAGTGTAATAAAGAAAAAAAGAATGTCATAATCATGTAGAGCTTGAAAGCAAGAACATCTCAGTTTCATAAATTTATAAATATAAATCACTATAGTAATAAAACAGAAAAAATGAGATAATTTTATCAATTGTGGAAATTTAACTCTTCTTAGTTTTTGATCAACGCCTATTTATGACTTAAAAAAACAAAACACTTTTACCAGATTGGAAGAGAAAGCTACTTTCTCATCATGGTAAAACTTATCTACCAAAAACTTTCAGCAAATATTATCCTAAATGAGAAATTTAGATATATTCTCTTTAAAAATGAATCACATAAGGGTGATCCTGATGACTGATACTGTGTAACAAAGTACCAAAGTCCTGCTGCTACTGCTAAGTCGCTTCAGTTGCGTCCGACTCTTGTGCGACCCCAGAGACAGCAGCCCACCCGTCCCTGTGATTCTCCAGGCAAGAACACTAGAGTGGGTTGCCATTTCCTTCTCCAATGCATGAAAGTGAAAAGTGAAAGTGAAGTCGTGCAGTCGTGTCCGACTCTTAGCGACCCCATGGACTGCAGCCTACCAGGCTCCTCCATCCATGGGATTTTCCAGGCAGGAAGTCCTAGTCAACATTATTATTATTTTTTAAAAAGGGTGAGAACTGTAAAGAGATAAAACTACTATTTTACAGATGATATGGTCATCCAAATTAAAAAAAAAACCCTAAGATATAAACTATTAGAGCTACCAAAAAAGCTCAGCAAGGTTCCTGAATCTCTTTTCTAATTCACAGATTAACCTATGAATATTCATTAATTTGTTTATATAGCACTTACTCTTTGCCAAATACTATTCTAGGAATTTGGAGAAGGCAATGGCACCCCACTCCAGTACTCTTGCCTGGAGAATCCCAGGGACGGGGGAGCCTGGTGGGCTGCTGTCTATGGGGTCGCAGAGAGTCGGACACGACTGAAGCGACTTAGCAGCAGCAGCAGCATTCTAGGAATTGCACAAATACTACTCACTGAAATTCTAACAATCCTGTAAGATAGGTACTTTTATTGTCCCCATTTTATACATGAGGTTTAAGCTACTTGTCCAGTGTTCTATATCTACAAAATGATAGGACTTGACCACAGGCACTCTTAACTTCTATACCAGCAATACGGACCATAAAATATATTACATAAACACTTTCACAATAAAGAAAAAAAAAAAAAACCTCAGACCAAACCTATGAAGGATTTAAGAACTAATCAATAATATGCAAGACCTCTACAAAGAAGACTGTAAAATTCTAATCAAGGACACAGATAATTTAAAATAAACAGACATTCCATGCTCTTGGATGGAACAAATGAATACTATAAAGATAACTTTTTTCCAAATTAATTCATGCAATCCTCATATGTTAAGAATAAAATTCCATATATAGATACATCAACTATTTAAACAGAAGAGTAAAGGAGGTTCTTGGCTTACAGGATATTAACACATATTAGAGAAGCTGCAGAAATTAAAATAAGGTAGAGTTAGTATAAGAACAGGGCTTCTCTGGTGGAGTATAAGAACAAATAGTCCAATGGAACAAAGCTCAGAAATAGAGCCACATAAAATTTTAGAATGTAATATAAAGTTAGCACATAAATCAAGGGGGGATGAATCCATCTAGCACATAATATTGGTAAATCTGGCTCATATGAAGAAAAATAAAAGTTACTTATATAATGCCACATACAAAAGAGGACTCATGAGAGATTAAAGATCTAAGTGAGAAGTATAAGACTATATATTCACTAGAATATAATGCAGGAGAATATCTTTGTGATTTAGGAGCAGAGGACTTCTTAAAAAAAAAAAACAAACCATAAAGCACAAGAGAAACTATGATGAGTTCAATCACATCAAAATTAATCCTTTTTGGACTGAAGTAAAGACATCAAGAAAGAAGTTAATTACAAATCAACAACAAAGGTAGCAATCTCAATAAAGAAATGGGCAAAGGACAAAAACACCCAGTTTACAGAAGAAAAAATCCACAGGCCATTAACTCTATGTGAGTAAAGAGATATCACATTATTCTATTATTTTGGTAAAAATTAGGAAGATAGATAAGGCCAGGTGTTAGTGAGGGGACTGAAGGAATTCCTTTAGAAACCAGCACTATTGGTGGGATTATAGACTGGACTGAAGACTCTTGAGAGTCCCTTGGACTGCAAGGAGATCCAACCAGTCCATTCTGAAGGAGATCAGCCCTGGGATTTCTTTGGAAGGAATGATGCTAAAGCTGAAACTCCAGTACTTTGGCCACCTTATGCGAAGAGTTGACTCATTGGAAAAGACTCTGATGCTGGGAGGGATTGGGGGCAGGAGGAGAAGGGGATGACAGAGGATGAGATGGCTGGATGGCATCACTGACTTGATGGACGTGAGTCTGAGTGAACTCCAGGAGTTGGTGATGGACAGGGAGGCCTGGCGTGCTGCGATTCATAGGGTCGCAAAGAGTCGGACATGTCTGAGCAACTGAACTGAACTGAACCTTTCTGAAGAGCAATCTGGCAGCACTACTTAGCTAGACTATCTGCACATCTCAGGATCCAGCAATTCTACTCTTGGGTTTATATAACAGAGAAAATCTCCAGAAAACCAACATATATTCTGAAGCTTCACCTTTGATGGTAAAGAATTAGAAGCATTCAAAGTTTCCATCCCTAGAGGAATGGATAGGTAACATGTGATGAAAGCACATTAGAAGTATACATAGCAACACAGATGCACTAAAAGCATAGGTTAAATTGCAGAGTTGGCCATGACTTAGCAACTGAACAACAACAAATGAAATAAGCAAAACCAAAGTATCAACATTCCACTTATGCCATTCTGTAAGAATGATTTTCAAAATGAAAGTCTGTAACATCTCTAGGGTCTAGAGGTGATAAGGGCTGGCTTTGTGTCAGTAATGTTCATCTAAAGAACATTTCTCTGGGACTTCCTGGTAGTTCAGTGGTAAAGATGCCATGCTCCCAACGCAGGGGACACAGGTTAGATATCTGCTCTGGGAACTAAGATTCCACATGCTGTGCAGCATGGCCAAATAAAATAAGAGAATATTTCTCTGGCTTCTACTCATTCTTTTTTATCTAATTTAGTTCTCAGCAGTGGCACATATTAGGGGCTTAGCAAGTTTTTAAAAAAAAATTAATGAGAGAATGGTAGAGCCTGTTATAAGTTAACTACACAAGCATGTTTTACTTTCATTTTAGGGAGACAAAAATATGAAAATTTTAATATACATGTATGAGAAAGATATATAGACATATGAAATAATATTTAAAAACAGGATCAACAAAGATACTATTAAAGCCATACAAAGGGAATTGCTTGTAACTTAAACTTCATTTTTAAGAATACTTTAAAAAGTTTATATTACCTACTTCAATCTGAAAACAAAAAAATTATAAATGTATTGTAAGTATTTTATTGAGATAGGTTTTAGCTTTTAATTCTTCTGTCCTCATAGTTTTACTATTTTCATTCAACCAGATTCCATCTGCAAGACTATTAATTGGCTATACTTTAGTTATTGTGCTATTCAAAGCATTAAAAGGCTCATTCTACTGTAGCAGAAATAAGACAAAGTTTCTTGAAGGCATCTATAAATTCTAGAGTGAACCCATCCTGTTAACCTCTTACATTCCACAGGCACTAGAGTGTGTTAGTTGCTCAGTCGTATCCGACTCTCTGCAACCCGCATGGACTGTAGCCTGCCAGGCTCCTCTGTCCATGGGATTTTCCAGGCAAGAATACTGGAGTAGGTTGCCATTTCCTTCTCCAGGGGATGTTCCCAACTCAGGGATCAAACCCAGGTCTCCTGTATTGCAGGCAGATTCTTTACTGTCTCAGCCATTGCAGAAGCAGTTATAGGCATATCAAAACTGAATTACTGGGAAATCTCATGGACAGAGAGCCAGGCAGGCTACACTCCATGGGGTCGCAGAGTTGGACACGACTTAGCAACAACATGTATATGTATATGATGATAAAGTAACTGAACAAAAAACATAAAAACTGAATTAATCACTCTATATACTCCCATGTAAAATTTACCTTAAGAATGGTTTTTCTGTAATTTCAGAAATAGCCTTACTATACAAATTCTTTAGTTTGCTTAGTTTAATTGCTACAATTTCTTTTCCCCAATAGCATTAAAAGTCAAGACACAAATAAGCGAAAGGCAGTGAGTTTAACATAGCATCTTTTTAAAAATAAAGCCAGTTTTATTGAGGTATGATTGACAAATTGTATATATTTAACATGTACATGGTATCCTGAGATATGTATTCACCGTGAAATGATTACCACAATCAAGCTAATGAACATATTCATCACCTCACAGGTTTGTTTTATTTTTGCATGTGATGTGATGAGAACACTTAGAATCTACTCTCAGTATTTCAAGTATACATAATTAACTATCATCACCACAACATACATTAGGTCCCAGAGTTTGTATGCTTTGGCATCTTCCTATTTCCTTTACCCGCTGCTGCTGCTGCTGCTAAGTCGCTTCAGTCGTGTCCGACTCTGTGCGACCCCATAGACGGCAGCCCACCAGGCTCCCGCATCCCTGGGATTCTCCAGGCAAGAACACTGGAGTGGGTTGCCATTTCCTTCTCCAAAGCCTGAAAGTGAAAAGTGATAGTGAAGTTGCTCAGTGGTGTCCGACTCTTAGCGACCCCATGGACTGCAGCCTACCAGGCTCCTCCATCCATGGGATTTTCTAGGCAAGAGTACTGGAGTGGGGTGCCATTGCCTTTACCTGCTAGCCACTGATAACTCCCTTTCTACTCTGTTACTGTGAGTTCAACTTTTTGAGATTTCACATGTAAATAGGATCATACAGGATTTGTCTGTTTGGTTTATTTCATATGGCAGAATGTCCTCCAGGTTGACCCATGTTGCTGTAAATTGTAGAATTTCTTTTTTTTTAAAGATTGAATCATGTCTGTATATAAATGTTACATCTTCTTTATCCATTTACTCATTGATGGATACTTATTTCCACATCTTGGCTACTGTGAATAATGCTGCAATAAACATGAGAATGCAGATACATCTTTGAAATAGTACTTTTATTTCCTTTGGATATATACCAAGAAGGGGGATTCCTGGATCATATGACAGTTCTATTTTTACTTTTTTGAGGGACTTTCATATTGCTGCCCACCAACATGTATCAGTGTCCCTTTTTCTGTACATCCTCATCAACACTTGTTATCTTTAGACTTTTTAATAGTCATTCTGACAGATGTGAAGTGATACTTTACTGTGGTTTTCATTTGCATTTCCCTGATGATTCATGATGTTGACCACCTTTTCATATAGTGGCTGGCCATTTGCATGTGTTCTTTGGAAAATTTGTCTATTCAGGTCCTTTGCTCATTTTTAATTAGGTTATTATTATTAATTCACTATTGAATTGTATGAGTCTTATATGTTTTTTCTATTAACTCCTTATGGGATATATGGTTTGCAACTATCTTCTACCATTCCAAAACTGACATTTTTGTAATCCAGTATCTTTTTAAAAAAAGTTTTCAGATTATGTTAAAAAAATACTGAACAAAGACATATTATTAAACCTCACCTCCACGGAGCTAATCAAGATAGTTAGGCTGACCTCTGGTGGCCAATGCCTCACCAGTAACTGATAAAATGGTATGAATCTGTGATGAGATAATCCAATAAAATATGGTAAAGGAAATAACAGAATTGCACAGTTAAAAAAGCAACAAAGGTAGCAGACACCCAAAGCATAAGGAAGCATGAGCAATAAAAGGCTCCAAAGTAAGAAAAATGCCTCCAAATATTAGTTTGTTCAAACTTTTAGTTCACGAATTGATTTTAGATGAAAAACAAATGGTAAGTTCAGTGGTTCCCAAAGTAAGAATGGTTCTACACTAATACTGCAGCCACTAGCTCCATTTAGCATTTGAAATGTGGCTAGTGTAAAATAATTCTCAATTTATGTTGAACACATGTTGAAATGCTATTTTGGATATACTTGGTTAAAAAAAATAGTGCTCTTTCTACGTTTCTTTCACCACAGCTATCTAGATATTCTACATTTTAATCTACAGTGAGATTATAATTGTTATCAAGCATATTCCATGTACTCTTAAACCTCTATGATTTTCCTCAGCTGATTAACCTAAAGTACCCACACATCTTGCCTTTTCAGAAATTAGACATTTTGATAATTTTGAAATTATGGGGACTCCAACTGCTACCATATTTATTATTTTAACTAGCATTTGAATACCTAAAATATTTCAGGAATTAGGACTATGAAGCAAGGGAATGGATGAACAAATTATGGCATACTCAAACAACAGACTATTAGAGAAACCTATCTGTACCTCAGTTTCCTCTTCTTAAAAAGCAGAAAGTAGTTTCAAGGGTTGTATCTGAGGATTAAATGAAGTAAAGTGCTTAAAACAGTGTCTTGGCATAAAAGGTAATGAAATAAAATACAATTTCATGGCAAGAAAAGAAAAATTAAAACGTAAAATTTTTCTCCATTTGGGCCTCTTTCCTCCCCTTTAGTGTGTGTTGTGTAGCTGCACTAATCAGAACTCCTAGAAGATAACCATCCTTCTCAATCTTGTAAGGGGTCTCGTATGACCTACTACTCTCTTCACACCCATAGATCTGGATTGTGTAAACTGTCAATAATGTGCTGACAGTCACCCTTCGTCTCCAAAACATATATAATCGTGTTTAAGACCTCTATAGGGCAGAACAGTCCTTAGAGCTTCTTGAAAGACTATCTCATGGGTTATAATCCTCAGGTTGCCTTAAGTAAAATTTTCCTTTTCCTTCCTAGATCAATCACTGATTACTTTTTCCTAGACAAAGGGTCCATAAGGTGTTCAGTTACTGTTATGAAAGTATCAATATGAATAAACTTCAAAAATAACAGTTATGGGAAAAAGCAGGTTCCATATGATTATTCATATAACGTTAGAACATGAAAACAATACAGTATACTTATTCATAGATTTATTCATATGTCATTAACACACAAAAGTTAACAGTAAATTAAGAAAATCTCCACCCCCCCCCCCCCCCCAAAAAAAGAAGTAAGTCCATTACTGCTGGGGAGGGAAGATAGTTCGATAGGAAAAAGGCGTACATGAAGCACTGTAATCTAATTCTTTAGTTGGCTGTAGTATGGAGATGTTGATTTCTACCTGAAATAATTCCATTAAAAAAAATTCGGAAGGCAATTTATCTTAATCTCTATACCCTTTTCCAATCTGTGTTTTCCTTTGTTGAAAACACTGCCCTTAGGTACCTTTGTGGGGTTTCCCTGGTGGCTCAGTGGCTCCCTCCTGCCAAAGCAGGAGATGCGGGTTAGATCCCAGGGTGGGGAAGATCCCGTGGAGGAGGAAATGGCAACCCACTCCAGTATTCTTGCCTGGGAAATCCCACGGACAGAGCAGCCTGACGGGCTACAGTCCCTGGGATCGCAAAGAGTTGGACACGACTTAGCGACTAATCAACATGCACGTTTGTAAACCAGGCCTTCAAAGCCCGTACATCTACATCAAGCTGTATCTAAATTAACTAGTGCCTCTCTTCCCCAACTGCCTCCCACATTTGCAGACTCGCCACCAGCAATTTCACTGTGGGGAGAGGTTTAAGTAATCAGATGTGGGCATTGACCATTAGGACAACCGCTCAGAATTAAAAAGCGGCTCGCCTACATTAGACGACCTCGGAACATCTCCCTTCTCAGTAGAAGCCGGTGCGCTGCGCAGCACTCCCAGGCGCCCCAGCCTTCCCTCCTCCACGTATCTCCAAACGAACTCCTCCCCTTTAGGGGGAGCAGGGATCCTTCCCCTAGGCAGAGTCCCTGTTCTCACCCATGGAGGATTCTTTCTTCTTCCTCGCCTCACCCCCAGCCGCAAGACCCGATTAGGCCTAGCGCCACCAGCTCGGCTCCAATAGTCGAATCTCCACAGGGTTCGCACTCCCAGCGGATATCTCTTCCGGGGTAGCCAACGACCTTTTCTCTAGAAACGCCAAGTCCCCCCTATTAAAACGGCTTAAAAGACCCTCAGCGCATGCGCTCAAGCCGCGATGTTGAAGGCGGTGGATTAATCTCTTCCAGCTCTCGCCGCTCTACGCACTCGCGGTAGTCTCGCGGTATTTCCTTCTCCCGCGGGAGTTGTTTAAACGCTTTGGCGGTAACCACGCCCTCGACTGTCTGCCTCCCAGTGGAGATGCGGACGGTGGTCCGACTGGCCAGCTGTAGGCGAACGTAAACAGGGTTTGTCTCGGCCGGGTACTGGCGCCATGGGGAAGGAGAAGAGACTGCTGCCGATTAAGGAGGCCTTCCAGCTGGCGCAGCAGCCTCACCAGAACCAGGCGAAGCTGGTGGTGGCACTGAACCGCACCTACGGCTCGGTAAGCGCGGCCGCCCGCCGTCCGGAGCCCCCGCCTCTCCCCTCCCCGGCCTCTCTCCCAGGGGCTTCCCGCTACCCTCCCGACTAATCTCACCACGACTCTAGGCTCTTCAACCTTTCAGACCTGGTTCGAAGAGGCATACGGCGTGGACCGTTAATTCTCTGGCGGCGAATCCAAGAGAAATGTTTGCGCACACCGGGGCGACCTAGTGTAGGGCTGCATCCTGGGTCCTGAACGCGGTGGCTCAACGGCTGTTGTCCTTCTGGTCACCGCCCACATCTGATTACTTAAACCTCGCGCCACAATGAAATTGCATCATATCACCAATTAGCAAATTAATTGTTAGCACTAGACTCTTCCTAGTCACGTAAATACTGTTTGCTTCCTTTTGAATGAAGCCTTGAGACGAATAGGACAATGGATTTCGGGAAAATAAATTATCTTGAGGTGCTAGAAAAATTATGTCAGTATAATAGGGCTTGAGGATATGAGACAGGATGTGAAAGTTGTTATCGGAAAGGAATTGCTGTGTAATATTAAGGGTAATGGGCTTCCCCTGTGGCTCAGCGGTAAAGAATACGCCTGCCGTTCAGGAGCCTCAGGAGACGCGGGTTCGATCCCTGAGTCGGGAAGATCCCCTGGAGGAGGGCATGGCATTCTTGCCCTGGTATTCTCCAGTATTCTTGGCTTGGAGAATTCCATGGACAGCGGAACTTGGCAGGCTACAGTCCATAGGGTCGCAAAGAGTCAGACGCAACTGCAGCGACTACTCGCCTACGCACATTAAAGGTAATTTGGTAAAATGCAGACGCTGTTATTGATTTTGGATTTTTCATAAAGAAGCAAATTTTTACTAAACTGGTACAAAGGCATCATATGGAGAATTAAAGAGTGTTGAAAAAAATATCGGAAGAATTCTTTTCACTGTCAAAATTAACGTTGTTTTCTTCCTGGGAGATGTACATTTCTCTAGAGAGAGATTTGTGCAGATTTATTTCGGTGGTTTGGATAAGTGAGAGTTTACTAAATAATGATTTTAGTTTGTGGTAGGGCTGGTGTTTTCAGCGTTTTAGAGTAATGTTGAGAAAAAAGGATTTAATCCATGCAGTTTCTTTTCTCTTTCAGGTGGATGACAAAACAGATTTTCATGAGGAGTTTGTTCATTACCTTAAATATGCTATGGTGGTCTATAAACGAGAACCAGCTGTGGAAAGAGTAATAGAATTTGCCGCAAAGTTTGTTACTTCATTTCACCAATCAGATATGGAAAATGATGAAGAGGAGGAGGAGGATGGTGGCATTTTAAATTATTTGCTTACTTTTCTATTAAAGGTATAGGAAAACTAGAATTTCAGGAGAATAGTATAGAAAATTTTGCTATTTTAAAAGGGCCATAGGAGTTTGTGCATCTTAGGGAATGAAATATCTGATAATTGAGAAATGTAAAGGAAATATTAGAGCTGTCGTTAAGATTAAAATGTGGACTTTTAAAAATAGCTCTGCATTAAATTTTTAATGACCATTCTAAGCCAATTCTTACAAACATTTGTTTTAAATGGGTTCTCTATTTTAGAAGTGAGAGTTCCTACAAAGAGGAATGAATATGCTTTTGTAATTTAGTGAATGTTTTAGACTATATTTTGAGTCTTTGTGGTATGGAATGTGTATTTAGTATGCCTATGGATCAAGGTTTTTTTGCAAGTTGATAATGGTATGTGACTTGGAGTAAATTTTGATTTGTTTCTGTTTTAGTCTCATGAAGCAAACAGCAATGCAGTTAGATTTAGAGCGTGCCAGCTCATAAACAAGCTCTTGGGAAATATGCCAGAAAATGCCCAGATTGATGATGATTTGTTTGATAAAATTAATGAAGCCATGCTTATTAGATTGAAAGATAAAGTTCCAAATGTAAGGATACAGGCAGTTCTTGCTCTTTCACGCCTTCAGGATCCCAAAGATGATGAATGCCCAGTGGTTAATGGTATGTATAGTTCCCTAAATCCTTTTTCAGTTTCGTTGATTTTGTTAAATTCTCAGCAGATGAATTTTCTTATGACATATTATGGAATAGTATAGTTCATATATATGTACACATATATAATATGATTTTGAAACATATATTAAGAAACATCTTAAACTCAAGTAGCCACCATCCAACTTAAAAAAAGAAAGAATATCATCAGTACCTTTGAAGCCTATCTTAGGTCCCACTCCAGTTCTATCACTCTCCCTCTGAATTAATGATTATTTTGAATTTTTGTTTAATTATTCTCTTGCCTTTTGTTTGTTTGAACAGTTATACACGTGTGTGTGTTCTCAGTCACTCAGTAGTGTCTGACTCTTTGCGACCCCATGGACTGTAGCCCACCAGGCACCTCTGTCCATGGGATTTTTCAGGCAGGAATTCTGGAGTGGGTTGTCATTTCCTCCTCCAGGGGATCTCCTGACCCAGGGATCATCTCCTGCGTTGGCAGACAGATTCTTTACTACCACCTGGGAAGCCCAACCACATGTATATACCTCTAAATAATGTTAAGTTTTGTCTATCATTTTGTATGTTTTATGAATCATACTATATATTTCTGTGCTCTCAACATTATTTCTAACATTCATCTGTGTTGATATATTTATTTGCTGACTTATAACATTCTGCTGTATGAGTATAAGACAATTATATTGTTTCTGATATTGATGGACCTTTTAGTTGTTTGCATTTTTTTTCCCTGTTAAAATACAGTGTTGTTGCTATGAACTTTTTATACATGGGTTCTGGTGTACAATTTTTCTGGGATGTATACCTAAGGGTTGACTTGTTGGTATATGTCATGAGCTTTATTGGATAAGGTGCAGGTGTTCTACAAAACAGTTTATCAATTTATATTTCCAATAACTATACAAGTGTTCATTGAGCCCTATCCTTTCCAATGTTTGGTATTGTCATATTTTTAAATTTCTGTTTATCTGGTTATATGTATCATGTCGTTGTTATGCATCTTTTCAAATATTTAGCAACCAATTTTATTTCTTCTGTGTAATGCCTGTTAATGTGTTCTGCTCATTTTTCTATTGACTTATCTTATTAATTGGAGTTCTTTATATATTCTGAGGGGAAACCATTGGGTTATATGGATTGTAGATCTTCCTACTTTAGATGGATTATTTCACTCACTTCACTATGTCTTTTGTTGGAAAAATTCCTAATGTCAAAATTACCAATCTCTTATGGTTTGTACTTTATTTTATTTAAGAAATCTTTCTTTACCTCGGCTTGTAAAGAGAGTTGTATTCCACTTTTTTATGTATGACTAGGCTTCTTTTGGGAACTCTTCTGATTTGTTTTTCTCTTTGTCTCTTACTATCTTTATAATTTTAATAACTTGTGGTAGTTGCTATTTTTTGGTATTAAATGAAGGACATAATAATGTGTAAAATATGTATGTTTAATAGTTAACATATACTTGATGATAAAGCTGAGGAAAATCTAGAGGTAAGTATTTAAATACAGGAAATGAATTTTGTTCGGCAAAACCAGAAGTTCTCTCTTTTTAGGTTCATTAAAGATTAAAACAATGACCTCTTTATAAAAGCCATATTAGTTTAAAATAAACCGCCTTCCAGCTTAGACTTTTTTCTAAATCTTGAGTAGCAAAGACATAATCTGAATGATGGATTTTTCATGATTTTTAGGGTTATTTGTTTTCAGTTTTAGCCTTTATGCCCAGTCCATTGACTGCTTTCTCATTCTGTCCTTTTCAAAGGATGTTGGCAGAAAAGAATCTTCAGCTAAAATTAAATGTGTAAGACTAAAATATAGTAGTTTTATCATTATAAAGATTATGAAATATGGGCTATCTATGACTATGGCTAAATAAATGTTTTGTTGCTGTACTAAAATGTATTACTCTATTTTTAGCATATGCTACTTTGATTGAAAATGATTCAAATCCAGAAGTTAGGCGGGCAGTGTTATCGTGTATTGCGCCATCAGCAAAGACTTTGCCAAAAATTGTTGGGCGCACCAAGGATGTGAAAGAAACTGTCAGAAAGCTGGCTTATCAGGTAAGTAAGTCCAGTGTCTTGTGTAGACCTGTTCTTAAAAAGACAAGAAGCCATATTCTTAAAATACCTTTGAAAAATATTTGGCATGTAAAATTTCTTCAATTGAGATTTTTATGGACAGAGTATAAATAATTTAGGTAGAATCCTATCGCATTATTGTGTTGCCAGGTATTAATTTTTTTGGAGATTGTAGATAATTTTCTTAGGTGAAGGAGATATTACTAGTTATAAAATGCATAAATTATATTGAGTTTAATGGCCATTTTTTGCTGTCTCTTAAAGGTTTTAGCTGAAAAGGTTCACATGAGAGCTCTGTCCATTGCTCAGAGAGTAATGCTCCTTCAACAAGGTCTCAATGACCGATCAGGTAATTTAAACATCTTTATACATAAAACTTTAGTAGATTTTGAAGTCAAACTAAAAGGTTTAGGAAAGAGTGTCCTATTAATAAATTAGATCAGGTAAATCTATCATTTCCACAGCCTGTCCAAGTTTATCTCGGTGTATTGTATAGAAGACATTTTTCAAGATCTTGGTTCTTAGAAGTAGCTCAGTTTGTTTTTTTCTGTGTTTGGTGTATGGAGAAACTAGAGTTTAAGGCTGTAAAAATAACCTACGTCAGCAGTAGGGCAGAATCTCTTTTTCAGCCCTCTCTCTTTAAAAAAAAAATGCTATCTTATCCCTTTTGTGTATATCCTGCTATGAATGTGTTCTGTACATCTAAAACAAGTAGAAATGGTCAGACCAGTGTAATTTCCCTGTTTCCCACCTTTTCTCTTTTACAATTGGAGAATTGACTTACTGCAGTGATATGAGGAATGATATATTTTAAATTTCCAACCCCCATGAGAAGTCTCCAATGGCTTAATTTTGCCACAGCAAGAAAACCTGAGTTTGAAGGACTAATAACTAGGATGACTTTAAAAACTAAGAATAAGGTTTTTCAGTGATATTGCCTGTATGATTCACTACTGCAAATATCAGTTGTATAATACATGAAGTCAGGCAACAAGTGAAATAATAGGTATTATATATAGTCTAACATCTGAAGCCCAATGAACTCAATGAGAGAAGGAATGCACAAATATTAGGCTGTGGTAGTGGTTATATATTTGGTTCTGACCTTTTCCATTTTCACTTGAAAGTGAGGATCATAGTGACTTGTGATATCATTCTTTTAATTTTTTCTTTAGAACGCTTTGTTTTGTCTCTGTCTGGTTTCACTTTTGTAGTAAATATCGACTTAAATGTTAACATTGATCTGATAAAAATTAATTAAAGCACAAAAAATATAGGAGATGGAAGCTAGAGGGGGACTTGGTTCACCTATGTTTCCAATGACTTAACAGATGCTGTGAAACAAGCAATGCAGAAGCATCTTCTCCAAGGCTGGTTACGTTTTACTGAAGGCAATATATTAGAGTTGCTTCATCGATTGGATGTGGAAAATTCTTCTGAAGTAGCAGTCTCTGTTCTCAATGCCTTGTTTTCCATGACTCCTCTTAATGAACTGGCAGAAATCTGTAAAAATAATGACGGCAGGTATATAAAGTGCTCATTATTTGAAATATGATAATTGATGAACTTCTGTACTTAAAAGTAGTCCCTTTTACCATTACTTAAGATTGTATCGGTATCTTTTACTGAGACCTCTTAGGTTTTCTTTGCTCTGGTGAATGTCTTTTTTCCCTTTTTTTCCTCATTATATAAGAACTCACCACTTAGACTACTTTCCATTTTTTGTTTTGTTTTATTACTTTTATGTTTGCATTAGGCCTACCATGAAAAGTCCAACAGCATGCATCCCTATTATGTTTGCTTATTTGAGACTTTCTTTTTCCTTTTTGTCTAACTATCTTCATTCTTTTTTGTGTGGATAAATTAATGACTTTGCAATTAAAGAGGTGGTGGTTATAAATCAAAGCTGCTTATTCCCAGTTTTCTACTCGGTTCAAATTTTTTTTGTGTTCAAATATTCACTGGATATTAAGATATCTTATTCTTTGCTTTTTAAATGAAGGAAATTGATTCCAGCAGATACATTAACTCCTGAATTTGCTTTGTATTGGCGTGTCCTTTGTGAACATTTGAAATCAAAAGGAGAAGAAGGTGAAGAATTTTTAGAGCAGATTTTGCCAGAGCCTGTAGTATATGCAGAGTATTTACTGAGGTAAAATATTTTCCTTTGGTTTGGACTGTGCTTGTGTTGTACTTGTGTTGTTGTGTGTTAACTTTCCAGCCCCCTCCCTCAGAGCCATGCTTGATTAAAAATAAGTTAAAATCCAGTTTTTTTGACAGACAAGGAAAAATAGGTATGCACACTGAGACTCTAGAGAATATCCTGTGCTGCTCAGTATACTAAAAGACCAAAGTCAGTATGTTTTGGGACATTTTCTTAAAATTGTTCAGACGTGATGATGAACACTTTTTGTAAGGTTGACAACGGTGTACTCCCTTTTGAAATTTGTTGGCAAAGCTTTTCTAACTGCCAGGTAGTAAATATATTTAGTAAATATTTCTGTGGGCCATACTGTCTCTCTCACAGTGACTCAATTTGCTGTGACTCTGCAAAAGCAGCCACAAAATATGTTATGAATAGATCTGGCTGTTTTCTGATAAAACTTTCATTAACTTTTGTGGACACTAAAATTTGAATTTCATGTAATTTTCACATGTACATATTTTTACTTATGTATTTATATGTATGTCATATAAAGATGTAAAAATCTTAGCTTTGATGCTGTACAAAAAACAAGGAACAGGCTGGATCTGGTGCATGGGCAAGCAATAGTTTTCCAATTGACTGGGTGGATCCCTGTGGCCTGTTTTAGTATTTATTAAAATTGTTACTGTTTGGCTTTTTGTTTGTTAGAAAGTTTTTTCAAAATATCTTTTATTTATTTGAATTACCCTGATTTCTACTTAGATCACTTTACAATTATACAAGTAAACTTGTATAAGTAAAACATGAATGCATTGTCAAAAATTCAAATACAGAAGTACATAGAATAAATATGTTTCCTCTTATCTCCTAATTCCTCAATCTCCATAGAGTTGATATTTAAACAGTTTGGGGCATACAATTCCAAACCCTCTTTCTCTGCATTTAGAGACACACATTAAATGCATAATTTTAAAACTATAACACAGACTATACATACCTTTGCTTTTTTTCCAACTACTGATACTTGAGATCATTATATATTGGTAGATACAAATCTATCACAGTTTTAACAGCATGGAACTTCATAGTATGGTGGTAATATTTAATTTGCTCTTCTCTTGATGGTTGATAGACATTTAGGATGTTCTCAGTTTTCACTGATAAAGGTGTCTTAAACTTTCTTTACATTTTTATGTTTGTTTGGGATTTTGTAGAGTTGATTCCAAGAGGTGGAATTGTTGGGCCAAAGGTTATATATATATTTTTTTTAATGAATATTGGTGTGTAGATTTTTTAACTTCATGATTTTGGTTCCCTTTTTTTTTTTGACTGCACCTTGTGGGGATCTGGTTGGATCCACTCCAACCAGGGAGTGGACCTGTGCCCCCTTCAGTGGAAGCGGAGAGTCTTAACCGCTGGACCATCAGGAAGTCCTGGTTTTGATGCATTTTTTAAAAAAGCTTTTCATACAGTATGAATTATGGGCATGAATTCTTTTTTGGGGGGAATACAGATTTATGCTTTTGCTTATGAAAGTGAAAGTGTTAGTCATTCAGTCCTATCTGACTCTTTACAACCCCATGAACTGGAACCTGCCAGGCTCCTCTGTCCATGGAATTCTCTAGGCCAGAATACTGGAGTAGGTAGCCATTCCCTTCTCCAGGGGATCTTCTAGACCCAGGGATCGAACCCAGGTCTTCCACATTGCAGGCAGATTCTTTACCATTTGAGCCACCAGGAAAGCTTTTGCTTATAGTGGCTCCACATAGAAGTTTAGAGAGCAAAGCTAAGAATGTGTTTGAATTTTGTATGCAAAACATTGAACTTAAAAATATCTTAAATGTGAGCCAGTATGAAGACTTAGAGCTTGAACTCATAGTAACATGAGAAACGTGGGAATCTACGTAGAGTTTTAATGGTAGTTTCTTCAGGCTTTAATTGGAATATTCATTATAATGCAGTTTGGGCCATGTTGAAATGTTCCAAAAAGAAATGATTTTTTTTTTAACTTTTTATTTTGTATTGGGATATGGATGGTGAAGGACAGGGCAAGCCTGGTGTGCTGCAGTCCATGGAGTTGCAAAGAGTCGGACACAACTGAACAACCGAACAACAACAAATAGCCGATTAACTATGTTGTGATAGCTCAGGTGAACAGCAAAGGGCCAAAAGGAGTGTTTTTGATGCAGTGTTAAATAACACATGTTTACATAAAAGTAATAAATGCTCATAGATTGAGAAAATACAAGAAAGTATGAGGATATGTTAAATATTTAAATAACAAAGAGAAAACATCTCAGACTGCTTCACAGATTAATTCTTGTGAAGAGTTCAGTTCTGATTTTGAGAGATCAGTGATTTTTATATATCCTTTGTCGCTTTGTAAGTTTTTAATTAATTTACTTGAATCAACTTGTTTTTTTCACTTATGAAAAGATTTAAAGATTATATTTAATTATTGAAATAATACTTAAACAGGATGATTTTCTTTTTGGAGCAATGTCATTAGATAGGAATAGTTTTCTCAGGAACAGAAGCAAAATGAAATGGAAAAGTTGTTTCTTGATCTCAAATTTTCAGGCATTTTGTAACATTTTGTAACAGGAAGAGTCAGTGACTCTGAATGCTAATAGGAAACAATTTCCTGTTAATTGAGGTGTTCACATAAAGAGAGAAATTGGGGCTGTTAAATGAGGCTTATTAAATTTGAGTAAGGAAAAGGGACACATACAGTTTTTAGAAAGCTTAAATATAAATTCTTAGAGAGTTTTAGAAAAGACTTTCTTGAGTGGTCTCTTCATTATAAGGATTACCTGTAAAAATGATTGAGAATAGATGATTTCATGATAATTAAAAGCGCTGGGTCCATTTTAAGTTCTGTTATACAGTTCAGGATTTGTAATTACTAATGAAATAACTATTCTAAATTTATTTTTGAAGATACCCAAAATCTTAATGCTATGCATTGTGCTGAAGCTGGATGAAAAAGTAAGGAGGGATCCAAAGTTGAGTGAAGGTTTTTTAGCTTGTCAGAAATCAGCAACTCTACTGATTTATAGACTTTGATAATTATCAGTTTTGTAGCTGTTGCTTAGTTTCCTGCCAGATTCCAAAAGGTGGCTGATAGGTTTGAAGTTCCTAATATCATTGCTGTGGATTGATGAGCTTTTATTTACTCTTGGCTGTAATTTTATGAGTCATTTCATTTATTCGTCATACAGAATTCTGCAGTATCTGTAACTGGATTTTTGTTGACAGTTTAAAATGACACATTTTTCATCTACATTGTTGTTGTTCAGTTGTTTCTGACTCTTTGTGGCCTAATGAGCTGCAGCCCACCAGGCTTCCTGTCCTTCACCATCTTCTGGCACTTGCTCAAACTCAGGTCCATAGAATCCATGATGCCATCCAACTATTGTCTTCTGTCGTCCCCTTCTCCTGCCTTCAGTCTTTCCCAGCATCAGGGTCTTTTCTAATGAGTCATTTCATAAATTCCAACCTAATGGCACCTGGTTGTGTAAGTTTAAACTCATGATCTATTTAAACTCTTTCTTTATTTTGCTTTTAAATAGCTTTTTTTGTTCCACAGGAAAAAAAGAACTTCTGGTAAGCTCTTGAATGTTACCTAGGTGCGGGTTGTAAATGACTAATTTAGGCAGTGATAGTAAAAAATTAAAGGGATTCATTCCCTGGTGGCTCAGTGGTTAAGAATCTGCCTGCTAATGCATAAGCCACAGGAGATGCACATTTAATCCCTGGGTCAGAAAGTCCCTGGAGGAGGAAATGGCAACCCACTACTCCAGTATTCTTGCTGGGATAATCCCGTAGACAGAGGAACCTGGCAGGCTACAGTCCATAGGGTCACAAAGAGTCAGAGACCACTGAGCAACTGAGCACACGCACACACACACACACACACACACACACGCACACACACACACACACACAATAAAAGTAAAAGTGTGGTTGACAGTGCTTGCTTGGTAGCAATTATACTAGAATAAGTATAGTGGTTAATAGGACCCTAAGCAAGGACTGTAGCCCACCAGGCTCCTCTGTCCATGGAATTCTCCAGTCAAGAATACTGGAATGGATAGCCATTTCCCTCTCTAGGGGATATTCCTGACCCAGGGATCCAACCCAGGTCTCCTGCATTATAGGCAGATTCTTTACCATCTGAACCACCAGGAAAGCCCTCAAGCAAGGTAATACAAATTCATGAAGCTATCTGTTTTTTTCTAATTTTTTTAAAAGGTCATTGTGTTCATGGGTAACATAATTTTTATTTATACTATTATTCTTTTAAACAAAATAATGATTAAGGATGATGAGGGAAGACAGGCTCTTTCTGAATAATTGTATTTTTGAAGCAGAGATTTAGAACTTTCTAATTGAGAATACTAGTGACATTGAAATAATTAGTTATATTAAGAGATATAAATACGTACCTTTTGAAAATTTCCCATAGGAAATGTATTTTTAATGAAAATATATTTCCAAGTTCTTTTGAATCAAGCCAGTAAGTTCATGAAAGTTCATGACAATAACACAATTTAGTTTCTAAATCACATTAGTATCACATGGTATAAAATGTCCATATATAGATCTTGGGACTGATAAGGGTATAAAATGATCCTTTTCTCACTTAATGGGGAGCTGTTCAATGTTTTGTAACAAATTCTACATTTTATTGTGCTTGTTTTAGTTATATTCAAAGCATTCCAGTTGTTAATGAAGAACAGAGAGGTGATTTTTCCTATATTGGCAATTTGATGACAAAAGAATTCATAGGTCAACAATTAATTCTAATTATCAAGTCTTTGGATACCAATGAAGAAGGAGGAAGGTACATTTAAATGTTAACTCTTGTTCTAATTTGCTCTCCTAATAGTCTTTGTTAAAATACAGTCATATTACCATATGATTAAATGTATTTAACCTAGGTCTCTAAAATATTATATGAAGTTTTTTCTTTCCTCTTGTATATATAATACATATATGGAGTATATAAGTGAAAATATGTACTGTCTCTGTTTCTCTTCTGTTGTATGTATATGGAAATATGAGTTTCTAATTCAGTTTCATCAGAATAAACAATAAAGTTGCAGGTTTTTGCTTAAAATTTTGTTAGTATTATTAGTCCTCTCTATAATAAATATGGTATAAATTATTTGAATCACTTATGGTATTTTGTCATTTCATCATGTTGATTTATGAAAGATTATTAGGGTCATTTATAAATTTTTTTTTTCAGCATGTGAATTTTTGGCTTAAAGTCTATACATATATTTTTGTACCCAAAGATAAATATAAAAAAGAATTAAGACAAATTAAGTCTGCAGAATAGTTTGAAATATAATGTGTTTCTCTTTTTGTATTGAAATTAAAATAGTTCTTCTTGAATTTAGGAAACGACTGCTGGGTATCTTACAGGAGATTCTTACTCTACCTACCACCCCAATATCCCTAATTTCTTTTCTTGTTGAGAGACTGCTCCACATCATTATAGATGATAATAAGAGAATACAAATTGTAAGTAATTTTCTTCATTGGTGATAGAAATAAAAGATTCTGGTCAATAACATTGAGTGTTAATTGTGTTTTCAGTGCTTTTGGCTTTATTTGTCTTTAATTGCTTTTGTTTTAGTTTTGTCTCTATGTGAAGCTTTTGAATTTCTTAAAACCCAGTCCCTTTCACACACACGTTTTAAAAAATATTTCTTTTCTTCTCTTACTATGCCTATCATTGTGTTGATTCAGTTTGAAATGGAGCAGTTTAGGGAAGGCGTGGCATAGGCATTGGTTGCTAGGTTTGAGAGCCGGCTGAATTTATACATTTGTTGTTGTTGAGTTGCCAAGTTGTTTCCGACTCTTAGTGACCCCATGGACTGCATGCGGCACACCAGGCTTCCCTGTCCCTCACCATCTCCCAGAGTTTGCCCAAATTCATGTCCATTGAATCGGTGATGCATCCAACCATCTCATCCTCTGTCGCCCTCTTCTTCTGTCTTCTATCTTTCCCAGCATCAGCGTCTTTTCCAGTGAGTTGGCTGTTCACATCAGGTGGCCAAAGTTTTGGAGTTTCTGCTTCAGTATCGGTCCTTCCAAAGAGTATTCAGGGTTGATTTCCTTTAAGATGGACTGGTTTGATCTTGATTTCCAAGGGACTCTCAAGAGTCTTCTCTAGCACCACAGTTTGAAAGCATCAATTCTTTGGCTCTCTGGCATCTTTATTGTCCAGCTCTTACATCCGCACATGACTACTGGAAAAACCATAGCTTCAACTATATGGACCTTTGTTGGCAAAGTGATGTCATTGCTTTTTAATATACTGTCTAGGTTTGTCATGGCTTTCCCACCAAGTAGTTGTCTTCTAATTTCATGTCTATAGTCATCCCCCGTGATTTTAGAGACCAAGAAAAGGAAATCTGTCACTGCTTCCACCTTTTCCCCTTCTATTAGCCATGAAGTGATGGAACCAGGTGCCATGATCTTATTTTTCTTAATATTGAGTTTTAAGCCAGTTTTTTACTCTCCTCCTTCACCCTCATTAAGAGACTCTTTAGTTCCTCTTCACTTCGGGTTCATTTCCCATTGGACACTTTCTAAATTTGTGACTTTACCCAAATTATTTAATTTAGAATTTTTATTTGTTTGCAAGGTAAGAATAACAATATTTTTTATTATTCCATGAAATAATTTTCATAAAGTGCTTGGTAAATAAGTATCTTTATTTTTGGTAAAGTGCTTGATAAATAAGTATCTTAAAAATAAGTATCTTTATTTTTTTTAGATAAATAAAATATTTTATTTTTTAAAATTTATATTACTATTTTCAAGTACTGTTATTTTTCTCTGGGGTATTCTAAAAAACAGACTTGTATCATTGATTTTCATAAAATTGTAAATCACAAGTTAATTCAAAGGTTGTCTTTTCCAGCCCTTCCTTATACAGATAATATATAAATTCCTTCTACAACATTGCCAATTAGTGGTTATACAGCACCTGTTTAATGTACCTTCATTAGGGATGCAACTTTTTCCTGAATGTGCCAACTCCGGTGCCTAGTGTCTCTGAAAGGAAAGTGTTTAGTTTGCTGTCATTCTGCCTTGTGCACCCAAAGGAAGAATTAACGAGTATTCTTATTTTTGTGTTCCACTCCCATTGTAGCTTAACAACAGAGGGAGTCGAGGATTAGAGGCAGAAAATTTTAATTTTATGGTACCTAAGATTACAGGCTTTTTTCATTTTTTTTTCTGTTTCTAAGCACTGTATGAAAGAGAATTTATCTTCAGTGTCTGTATGCCTATTTACCTTCCCATAATATTAAGAGTTTTTTAGTCAGATGTATTGTTTGGTCATTTTTTTATAAAATTGTATAGGAAATAGAATGTGTGCCATTTTTGCTTATATGTTTTGCTCTATTTTTCAAAAGATTGTGGATACTGTTTGGAGTTTTGTGTAACAGTTGAATGTCATTTTCTGTTGTATAACATATATTAAAACATTTATTCTGAATTATAATTTATCAGGTTACAGAAATTATCTCAGAGATTCGGGCACCCATTGTTACTGTTGCTGTTAATAATGATCCAGCTGATGCAAGAAAGAAAGAGCTTAAGGTAACTCTCTTCTAAATTAAAGAAATACTTGACTAGAATGTATGTGTGCAAGTCTTTTATTTCTTGTACATTTTCAAAATTTCTCTCACAAAGTTAAATTATAGTTAACTATTAAACTATGAGACTATCAAGATGTTATCAGATTATGTGAGTTGAAAGATTTTCCAGTCTGTTTCAGGAAGACTACAACTTTTTCTATATGTGCCCGACTGATTAAACTTGTAGATGGTTGAGATGTTAATAATACTGTTTAGTTTGCTACAGATTTTGTATTAATCGTTTTTGTTTGGTGTTTATACAATTTATATCTTTTCTTAGATGGCTGAAATAAAAGTTAAACTTATTGAGGCAAAAGACTCTTTGGAAAATTGCATTACCTTACAGGATTTTCATCGAGCATCAGAATTAAAAGAAGAAATAAAAGCATTAGAGGATGCCAAAATAAACCTTTTGAAAGAGACAGAGCAACATGAAATGAAAGAAGTCCACATAGAGAAGGTATAGATAACTTTTTTACAGTAAATTTCAGCTGCTATTAATTATCATAATTAAACCTTGTTTGCTTAATTTAGCTGCCAGAATATATTCCCTTTGGAAGGATTTTTAACAGTACCATGAAATAATATGAAAATTATATTTTTCTGCCAGTTCCTTTCTGTTTTGGACTTCAAAAAGCTTTAATGAACTTTAATTATTATAGCTAGGACTTGATTTGATTTGCTCCCTTGTCATGCTAATCCCTAGGATCTAAAGTCTTTCTTGCTTGCCAAGGAAAATTGCCTTCCAGTGGTTTCCTTCACTTTGTTTTTTGTTTTAGTTTGTCTTGAATGATTTAGAAAAGGAAAATGCATGTTTCACTTATTTGTGGAAGACTCATGATCTTTCCACTGCTAGGAGAAGAATGTCTATAGTAACAATACTGTTAAACATATTTTTTAAAGTTTAATTACTCTTTGGTTTTAGAAAAAGCTAAGTAACTTTGTTATTTTAAATGAGATACTATATAAACTAGGTAACTAATAAAAACCTGCTGTATAGCATGGGCAACTCTACTCAGTACTCTGTAATGGCCTCCGATTATTCTCATGAAGAGAAAGCTGGATAGAGAAGAGTTTACTGTACAGGGGAGTTTTGTGAGATATGTCATTGAGTTCTGTAGCCATAGACTTCCCTGCTGTTAACACCCCACCTTCCCAATGGATATGCCTGCATTTTATTTTCATGGTTAATAGTTATTTCTTTTGTTTGACAAATTCAGTGGGCTTTTAAATTTGAGGAGAAAATTTAAAGCAAAAATTGAAAATGGAAACTGAAAAATGATATAAACTGCAGATCTGAATTAGAGAAATTTTAACTAAGGTGATCTGTCATGATTAATATTATCTGTTTAACTTTACTTGCTTTGACCATTTCTGTGTTCATTTGTCCTATTTAAGGGTTATGAATCTGCTACAGTATAATCACAGTATAGTGTAATAAATGCTATAGTCAGGTAAGGGTAGGAGAGGCATCTAAACCACATAGTGTGGTGTTGACTTCTCCAGAAGAATAAATGTTTAAACTTGAGATTTGAAAAATAATTTTTAAGCTAGTAGTTACAGGATTCTTTTGTATGTGTGTGTAGGCGGAGGGGGATTTTCATGAGTGTGAATTCATTTGATTCTCACTATGACCTAGTGGAATTAGTACAATTATCCTCATTTTATAGAAGGCAAGTAACTTGCCTGAGGTTAGCAGGATTCAGACCCAGGCATGTGGCTTTCGTTGTGCTTTTACTGAACTCTTGTCATCTCTCTGCAATGAGTTAGAGGAATGTTATAGGCAGATGGAGTGACATGTGTGAAGGCCCAGAAGTTAAAGAGTGCCTGTTATGTTAAAAAACTTAAGGTCCATGTGACTATAGAATTGACGGGAAGAGGTAAGAGAGAAACCTGGGGGAAAAATTAAGGGCCAATTCATGTAAGGCCTTGTATAAGCGATCTTTTAAAAATTGTGCCTTACCCAAAGATCATGTTGTTGTTCAGTTGCTAAATTGTATCCAACTCTTTGCAACCCCATGAACTGCATGCGGCATGCCAGGCTTCCCTGTCCTTCACTATCTCCTGGAGTTTCCTCAAACTCAGTCCATTGAGTTGGTGATGCCATCCAACCATCTCATCCTCTTCTTCCCCTTCTCTTCCTGCCTTCAATCTTTCCCAGCATGAGTCTTTTCCAGTGAGTCGGCTTTTCACATCAGGTGGCCAAATATTGGATCTTTAGCTTCAGCATCAGTCCTTCCAAAGAGTATTCAGGGTTGATTTCCTTTATGATTGACTGGTTTGATCTCCTTGCAGTCCAAAGGACTCTCAAGAGTAGTCTCCAGCACCACAGTTTGAAAGCATCAATTCTTCAGTGCTCTGCCTTCTTTATGTTCCAACTCACACATCCATACATGACTATTGGAAAAACCATAGCTCTGACTAGGTGGACCTTTATTGGCAAAGTGACATTTGCTTTTTAATACACTGTCTAGGTTAGTCATAGCTTTTCATGAAATTAAAAGAAAGTGTCTTTTAATTTAATTTCATGACTGCAGTCACTATTCGCAGTGATTTTGGAGTCCAAGAAAATAGAAGTCTGTCACTGTTTCCATTTTTCCCTCATCTGTTTGCCATGAAGCAATAAGATGGGATGTCATGATCTTTGTTTTTTGAATATTGAGTTTTAAGCCAGCTTTTTCATTCTCCTCTTTCACCTTCATTAAGAGGCTTTTGAGTTCCTCTTCGCTTTCTGCCATTAGGGTGGTATCATGTGTATATCTGAGGTTGTTGATATTTCTCCTGGCAGTCTTGATTCCAGCTTCTGCTTCATCTGGCCCAGCATTTCAAAATATGTACTCTGCAATAGAAGTTAAATAAGCAGGGTGACAATATACAGCCTTGATGTACTCCTTTCCCAATTTTGAATCAGTTCATTGTTCCATGTCTGGTTGTAACTATTGCTTCATAACCTTCATACAGGTTTCTCAGGAGGTAGGTAAGGTGGTCTGGTATTCCCATCTCTAAGAATTTTCCAGACTTTGTTATACTTCACACAGTCAAAGGCTTTAGCGTAGTCAAATAAGCAGAAGTAGATGTTTTTCCGGAATTCTCTTGCTTTTTCTGTGATCCAGTGGATTTTGGCCATTTGATCTCTGATTCTTCTGCCTTTTCTAGAACCAGCTTGTACATCTGGAAGTTCTTGGTTCATGTACTGTTGAAGGTTATCTTGAAGGATTTTGAGCATTACCTTGCTACCTTATGAAATGAGCACAATTGTGTGGTAGTTTGAGCATTCTTTGGCAATGCCCTTTTTTGGGATTGGAATGAAAACTGACCTTTTCCAGTTTTGTGGCCACTGCTGAGTTTTCCAGATTTGCTGACATTGGTGCAGCAGTTTAACAGTGTCATCTTTTAGGATTTTAAATAGCTCAGCTGAAATTCCATCACCTCCACTAGCTTTCCTCGTAGTAATGCTTCCTAAGGCCCACTTGACTTCACACTCCAGGATGTTTGGCTCTAGGTGAATGACCACACCATTGTGGTTATCCCAGTCATTAAGACCTTTTTTGTATAGTTCTGTTTTTTTCTTGCCACCTCTTCTTAATCTCTTCTGCTTCTGTTATGTCCTTGCCATTTCTGTCCTTTATTGTACCCATCCTTACATGAAATGTTCCCTGGGTATCTCCAGTTTTCTTGAAGAGATCGCTAGTGTTTTCTGTCCTTTTGTTCTGTTCCTTTGCATTGTTCTCCGAACAAGGTTCTTTTATTTCTCCTTGCTATTCTGTGGAACTCTGCATTCAGTTGGGTATGTCTTTCCCTTTCTTTGCCTTTCACTTCTCTTCTTTTCTCAGCTATTTGTAAGGCCGCCTCAGACAACTGTTTTGCCTTGTTGCATTTCTTTTTCTTTGGGATGGTTTTTGTCACTGCCTTCTGTACAGTGTTACAGACCTCCACCTATAGTTCTGTAGACACTCTGTATCAGATCTAATCCCTTGAATCTACTTGTCACTTCCACTGTATAATCATAAGAAATTTGATTTAGGTCATACCTGAATGGCCTAGTGGTTTCCCTTACTTTCTTTAATTTAAGTTTGAATTTTGTAATAAGGATTTCATTATCTGAGCTACAGTCAGCTCCCCCGGTCTTGTTTTTGCTGACTGTGTAGAGCTTCTCCATCTTCAGCTGCAAAGAATGTTAATCAATCTGATTTTGGTATCAACCATCTGATGATGTCTATATGTAGAGTTGTCTCGTGTGTTTTTGAAAGACGGTGTTTGCTATGATAGTGCGTTCTCTTGGAAAAACTCTCTTAGCTGTTTCCCTGCTTCATTTTCTAGTCAAAGACCAAACTTGCCTGTTACTCCAGGTATGTCTTGACATCCTACTTTTGTATTCCAATCCCCTGTGAAGAAAAGGACATCTTTTTTTGAGTTCGTTCTAGAACGTCTTGTAGGTCTTCATAGAACCATTCGACTTCAGCTTCTTCAGAGTTAGTGGTTAGGGCGTAGACTTGGATTACTGTGATTTTGAGTGGTTTTCCTTGGAAACAAACCAAGATCATTCTGTCATTTTTGAGATTGCACCCAAGTACTGCGTTTCAGATTCTTTTGTTGACTATGAGGGCTTCTCTGTTTCTTCTAAGGGAGTCTTGTCCACAGTAGTAGATACAATGGTCATCGAATTAAATTCACCCATTCCTGTCCATTTTAGCTCAGTGATTCTTAAAAATGTCGATGTTTACTCTTGGCATCTGTTTGACCACGTTGACCTTTTAAAGATCATGGTGTAGAACTAAAAATGAGATTTATGTCTTATGAAGATCACTGTTACTCAGGAAATTCATTTCATGCAGACATACTAGTTTGAAGACTTAGAGTAATGTAGTATTGAGATGATTGTGGTCTGAACATGATGATGGGGGATATGGAAAGAAGTCATGGATTTGAAACATATTTTGAAATTAGTAATAGGGAGAGCAGTGAGTCAGGAGTGTATCCTAGGTCTTTTGGTTTGGATTTCTGGGTAGATGGCAGCAGTATTTATGGATGTTGCTCGGGAGGAGGGATGTGGGTAGTAATTAGTTCCCTTTTGGCCATTTTGAGTTTAAAAAGCCTGTTGGACGTACAAGAGGAAATGTCTTATGGCAGTTTTCTATATGAAAATGAAAGTTTAGAAAATAGTTGAACTAGCTCATAAATGGTAAATTATGTGAATGGTTAAAGTTGTTCAGGGAATGTGTATAGAGACAACATGTCTTAGACAAAAAAACTCTAAGAAAGTAAATATTTGAGAGGTGGGCAGACTGTATTCTTACTAACGCAGAATATCTTGTGTTTTGTTTTAGAATGATGCTGAAACCCTACAGAAGTGTCTTATTTTATGCTATGAACTATTGAAGCAGATGTCCACTTCAACAGGTATAGGTGCAACCATGGATGGCATCATTGAATCTTTGGTATGTTGAAAGAAATAATGTAGTGGCTGCTTCATATTGTGAGAATTAAATTAAGATAATGCATGTAAAAGACCTGGTATGTAAGTTATAATTATTCTTTTAGAAAGTTTGAAAAAATTATACTGGCAAGAGATGCAGAATATCTTAATTTTTTGAATAGTAAGAGGAATACTGAGATACAATAGTAATATTTAAAGTACCAGAATCTTACCGTGTAGAAAGACTGAGAAAGTTACATTGTAAGCCTTGTGTAAGGAATTTGTTTATTACTGCATATTTAAGAGACTTTTTACTAAAGAAACCCTTCATAGGTAATCTCCATTTTACTCAGGAGAGGGATATAAATTCTGCAAGCCTTAGAACAACATTGTCTGATAGAAATATAATGCAAACCACCTGTTAACTTTAAATTTTCTAGTAGCTGCATTTAAAAATTAAAAAGAAACATGTGAAATTAATTTTAATATATTTAACTCAATATACCCCCAATATTATAATTTCATCAGTTAGTCAATATAAAAATTATATTCTTTTCTTCATACTAAGTCTTAAAGCACATTTCGATCTGGACAAATCAAATTTCAAATATTCAGTAGCCACATGTGGTTAATGGTGATGGTATTAGACATGCAGCTTTAGAGTATTTTTTTAATATTGCTGCTTATCCATAGCAAATTTTAAATGTATCCAAGCTCTTCCAGGATTTTCCCCAAGGTTTTTTCACTTGGGATTAGTGAAAAACAGCCAACAATTGTGATCTAAAATCTAGTTCCTTGGATTGTCATGAGTTTGTCAATATAGTAAAGAAATCTGATTGTTGTTTACAACAGTCCAGAGCTGATTAAAACTAGATCTATTAAATCTCCAGAATTTAGTTTTAATTTTAAGGAAGAAGATGTCTCTAGTGAAAAGTGATATTTTTAAATTCTGCTGTGTGCTTTATGTCTGGTTCTGTTGCAGGAGAATGATAATTTATGGTATAATTAACTACACAATTGAAACAGTAGTTACAAAGACATATATATACGTGGGAAAACACATACAATATTGAGAAAATAAAGAATACAAAATTGAATGGTCATAATGATTTTAAATATATAAAAGTAATCTGTCTAAAGATTGGAAGAGTAAGGTATTTAGATATAGGAGTAATAATATTTTAATGGAATTACTGTGCTTTAAAAATGAAAGTGAGTAAATATTAATAATTTTATAATAAATATAAATAATATTGTTTATTATAGTGTATTATGTACTATACACTCAGTATTGGGGATAGAGTATACATGATTTACAAAATATGTAGACTGCCCTTGGTAGATCTTTTGGTCAAGTGAGAGGGGACATGAATCAAATAAACAAGTGAAAGCTTATGCCATTGATAATTGCTATGAAGAAAAGCTTTATGGTCATATGTTAACTTAAGATAATGAGTTTCATCTGTTCATGGAGGGTGACCTTGAGGTGATATTTGAGTGGGCATATTAAGTATGTGAAAAAGGAAGGGAAGAATGGTAGATTTACTCTTGTGAATACTGTAGCCACCAGCAACATGTGGATATTAAAAACCTGTGACTGTTAAAAACTATTCTAAACATATATATATTTATAAATGTAAAAATACATTGGATTTCAAAGACTTAGTACAAGCAACATAAGTTATCTCACTTTTATAAAATATTTTTGAAACCACACCTAAAAATATTATCTTGATTTTAAAATATTGATTACATGTGTTGATAATAGTTTATTTATTTTGGAATAAAATGTAATGTGGCCATTAGAAAATTTAAAATGACATATGTGACTTGCATTATGTCCCTAGTGGATAGCACCAATTGGGAGACATTGAAATCAGATCAATTGAATAAACAAGAGCAAGGGATAGTGTGGTATGAGATGATACTGGGAAAGGCTACACAATATGGACTACACAAAGAGACACAACATGTCTCTCTGAGCACTGGGAAGCCATTGAATCAGTTTTGTCAGGTGGAGGGAATATAAGGACTATATTTTGCTCTGACTGTATTCTTATGTTTTAGCAATTTACTATTTACTTTTTTGAGTTAATAGACTATATATGGAAATGTAGATCTATGAGGAAAAAGTAGATCTATGAGGTCTTACAGAAATTTTCATTTTGACCACCTTTTTAATATACTGTTTTAAATTTTTTCCTCTAGTCAAAATTATTTTAATTTCTAATTCATTTTAGATTCTTCCTGGAATAATAAATGTTCATCCTGTAGTAAGAAATTTGGCTGTATTGTGTTTGGGATGCTGTGGACTGCAGAATCAGGATTTTGCAAGTAAACACTTCGTATTACTCTTGCAGGTAAGATTTATCACATGATTAAAATCTTGATTATACTTACTGAAATAAATACTCAATATGTCTGAATGTGCTAGTATTATAGGTTTAATCTATTCCAGGGCTTATTGATGTTGATGATGATGGATGACTTTTAGGAACTCAGTTTTTAATCTTCTGATTTTTCTGTTATTAAAAATTTTTTGTAGAAGATGAAATGTCAATTATTTAAGGTTATTTTAAAATTAATCATACAGCAAATTATATTGAGTGCATATAATATGCCCTGCATTATTCTAACTTAGGAAAAAATAAAATAGGTAATGAAAAACACAAGATAAAAGTTGCAGAGGAAATACACAGTGGAAAATAAACAGTAAATAGTATGTCAGATGGGAAAAAAGCAGAGGAAGGAAATCAAGACTGGGAATAGGGAGTGGGAGTAGTTTGATCCAGAAAGACATCACTAATAAGTCAAAATTTGGGCCATTACCAGAGAGGAGTGAGAAGAACTGTGTAGATCTGGGTTAAGTTTCCAAAGAGAGGGAAGAGCAGTGGGGGGCCCTGCAGTATGACTTTGCTTTACATGTTCAAGGAGCAGGACCTCATATGGCTAGGGCAGACTGAGCAAAGGGAAGAATAGTAGAAGAAAGAGTTTGTAGGTAGCTGACATCCATGTCTTTAGGGATGTCTAGCAATGGCACCCTACTCCAGTACTCTTGCCTGGAGAATCCCATGGATGGAAGAGCCTGGTGGGCTGCAGTCCGTGGGGTCGCTAAGAGTCAGACACGACTGAGTGACTTCAGTTTCACTTTTCACTTTCATGCGTTGGAGAAGGAAATGGCAACCCACTCCAGTGTTCTTGCCTGGAGAATCCCAGGGACGGAGGAGCCTGGTGGGCTGCCGTCTCTGGGTCGCACAGAGTCGGACACGACTGACGTGAGATAGCAGCAGGAGCAGCAGTCTACAAAGATGTAGCTTCACAGTGAATGAGATGGGAAGGAATTGGAAGATTTTGAGTAGAGGATTTTTATGCTCTGACTGGGTGTAGTGTTAATTAGACCATGGATTGGCAAACCTTTTCTATAAAGGTCTAGAGAGTAAATATTGTAGACTTTGCAGGGCGTATGGTCTGTCTGAACTCTTGCCCTGCTGTGGTGGTTGAAAACATCCATAGGTGAGATATATTATTAGGTGTAGTTGTAGATCAATAAAACTTACATTTATGAAATCCAAAATTTAATTTCATATAATTTTAGCACATAATGAGATACTAGTTTTTAACCATTTAAAAATGTACAGTTTTATTCTTAACTTAGAGTCTGTTTAAAAATAGGCAGCAAACTGCATTTGGTCCATGAGTCATAGTTTGCAGATCCCTAGTAGTAATTACAGGGATACAAGTATGGAAGCAGGGGTACTCATAAGGTATTGTAATAATCCAGGAAAGAGATATTGATGACCTGGACCAGTGTTAAGATTTTTGGGGTTATGGGAAGTGATGGTAGTTTAAGTTTGAAGGACAATGTCTGTAGAATTTGCTGTTGAATCTGATGTGACATGTGAGAAAAAGAAGTGGAAGGAAACAGGAATTTGGCCAGAATAGGTGGAGAGATGGAGTTACCCTTTCCTGTGATAAGGAAAACAGAATAACAGATTTTATGGCAGGTAAATGAGATAAGGAGTTCAATTTTAGACATGGTAAGCTTGAAATTGGAGGTACAGTTCAGTTCAGTTCAGTCGCTCAGTCGTGTCCGACTCCTTGCAACCCCATGAATCACAGCACTCCAGACCTCCCTGTCCATCACATACAAGTGGGTGTATATTGGATAGACATTTGTATGTGGGTTTGGAGCTAGAAGACAGGCCCAGACTGAGCACATGGATCTGGGAGTCTTTATTCTATAATAGTATCTGATGCCTAGAGTTTGGATGTTACCTGACAAATGCATGTAGTTTGAGAAGAGATTTCAACTTTATAGTTCTCTAGGGCTCAGACAACATTTAAGGTAAGGGAGATGAGGAACTAGTTAAGACCAAGGTGAAGTAGATAGTTAGGGAAAAGTGTGATGTCCTAGAAAGCAAGTGAAGATGATATTTTAATGAGGCCAATATGACCCAACTGTCTAATGCTTGTGACAGGTTGGTACGACTTCATGGTTGACCATTTTTGGCAAGTAAGGCAGTGTTTGGTGACTTTCATGAAAGTAGTTTATGTGAAGGTCAAAGTCTATTGGAGTGATCCAAAGAGAGAATTATTGAGTGGAGGGTTTTTGTCTCCAATCCTTCTCAGGGAGAAGGATTGGAGATAGCCAGTGTAGACTATTCTTTCAAGATTTTACTTTGTTAGGAGTAACAGAGAAATGGAGGGGTAGCAAGAGAGGATATGGGGTAAAAAAAGTTTTTTTGGTTTGAATTTTTTTTAAGATGGAGAAAATTAAAGCCTGTTTTGTACCCTAATGAGAATGACCCACGTGAAACGAAAACAGTGAAAATATAGGGAAGAGGGTGCTCAGCTGCTTGAGTGCTATTGAGTAGACAAGAGGGGATTAAGTCTAGTGTATCAGTGGAATGCATTTGACTTTTTGGTTCCTTTGGACATCTGTTTTTAACATTTGGGCCTAGCTTTACTTGGAAAATATACTTCCCTCCATCTCTTGTCAAATGTAGTGGGATAAAAAAGCTGCAAGGAAATTTTGATCTTGGGGGAAATTCAACTATTGATTGGGTTGAGTCTTAAATAAAATAATCTTCCTAAAAATGATAATCCTTATTGTCACATGTTATTTGCAAGTTAACACGAAAAGTGCTCCCATTTACCTGTTGGCAAGCAATATGCACAAAAATACCTTGCAGCTTTTTTATTCCACTACATTTGACAACACCAAGTGCTACATGAATCACACTGTCCTTTTGTGACAATGTGGGGAGATGGAGGGAAGTGTATTTTCCAAGTAAAGCTGGGCCCAAATGAAACTTCCTTTAATGTTGCATATGATATTGCCAAGAAAAAGAAAGCATATACAGTTAGGGAGGATGTGGGTAAGTCGTGTGTTCTGGAAATGGTCAAACTGTTTGTGACTTGTATCAAAGGAAAAAAATTTGACACCATACTTTTTTTTAAAAGATAGTTCTCAGAAATTTCAGTGTTTGGTTATAATTTCCTGTTTTGGAGTACTTTGCATCTAATCAGATCATTTAATGTGCAAGGATTAAATTCCTAATGTTGCTTTGTTTATATTTATCATCCCATGCTCATTATCAGAGTAAAATTTCTATTATGTGAGATTCTTTTGGAAACTTGGAATGTCATGTATTATCTTTAAAATGGTGTACAGTTTTTTTCAAACTGGGAGAAAGATTTTGTACTTTGTCCAGATGAATCATTTATAGCACTTAGCCATATATCTGGTTTTGCTCCAAGATGTAAAATAAATCTCCCATTACTATTTAAATCAGCAGGTATTGGCAATAGTGATTCTACTAGTAATTCTAAAAGGAGTCCCATCGACTATTGTGAATTTTATTGGCTTTATAGATGCCCAGGAAATAAAATCCTACATTTTCAAAGAGATTTTGTTGAGAATTAAACGAGTAAGTTCTCAACTTCCTGGCTTTGTAGAGGAAGGGTAGGGAAGTGTAGATTGACCCCTGCTAAGTGTAGATTGAAGCTGCTAAGTCGCTTCAGTAGTGTCCGACTCTCTGCGACCCCATAGATGGCAGCCCACCAGGCTCCCCCATCCCTGGGATTCTCCAGGCAAGAACACTGGAGTGGGTTGCCATTTCCTTCTCCAGGGCAGGAAAGTGAAAAGTGAAAGTGAAGTTGCTCAGTCGTGTCTGACTCTTAGCAACCCCATGGACTGCAGCCCACCAGGCTCCTCTGCCCATGGGATTTTCCAGGCGAGAGTACTGGAGTGGCTTGCCATTGCCTTCTCCAAGATTGACCCCTAGTCATTACTTTTTTTTTTAAGTGGAAGAAAAATCTTACTAGAACATTTGATAGTGAAGGGTTCATTTATGTCTAGCTTACTAAGTACCATGCTTTCTGACTCTAAAAATGAGGTAAAACATTCATCAAGATGCCCTATATACCATTTGAATACTTCTAATTTACAAGTTGTTTTCAAATTGGAATGCTGATGGAGGAGATTAAAGTTAGACAATTATATAAAATTTCTAGTACTGCAGCAAAAAAAAAATAGCCTAGAACTCTTTCCAAAGGTATAGTCATGCACTTGACTTTTAAATTTGAAATGTGAATTTTGATCTTTTTAATTTTTGTTGATATAACATCAATAATATGGAGAAGGAAATGGCAACCCAGCTCTAGTATTCTTGCCCGGAGAATACCATGGACAGAGGAGCCTAAGGGGCTACAGTCCATGGGGTCACAAGGAGTAGGGCATAATTGAGTGACTAACAGTGTGACAACAACATGAATAATAAGTGTTTTGGTCATTTTAGAAGAAATGTAATATGAATTTAATGCTTAAGAGTGTCCCGGAGCACTAGGAAGTTATTTAATACTAAACTTATCCCCCATTTGACAGAGCTATAGGAGCGCTGTTTTCTCCTGTATAATTTTCTGTAGTGAAAAGAATTGCCAAAATCAAGTTCCTGTGAAAAATAAATGAATGTTCCCTACCAAGACCATTTCATAATTTTACCTTAATACCAAATCAAAATAGTTAATAGTAGCCTTGTCATGGAATTAAAATTGACCTTTTTTTTTTTTAACTTTTATCTCTGAACTTTTTTCAGGGACTGGCTATTAATGTTTGTCTGAAAAATAACAGTATAATTTTTTGTACATTAAAAATGTGAGTGATACCAGATACAAATGCAGTAAAATAAATTGTATATGAAATTTTGCCTATGTTTTGAATGTTATTCTGGGGTGGACTTTTATTAGCTCTTCAAAGGAATTTGCAATCAAAAGAATTTAACCACAGCAGATTCAGTTGTTTATAAAGGTATTTTCAGAGCTATCATTGGAAGATTTTAGATTAAGGGAAAAGAGCTGTATTTTGGTAAAGTAAGAAATCATTTTTTTTTTTTTAATCAAGTTTGACTAGCAGAAACTGATTTAAGAAATATATCCACACTTGTTAGAAAGGCAGAAGAGGGAAATTACTTAATTTTAAAATCTTTCTTTAAAATATATCCAATTTTGAGAGCCAGTAAAGGACTGAAAAGGGCAAGGAAAGCCAAGATGCTGTTGAGAGAGTAGTGTGTTTAAAATTTGTAGAGAATGGTCATGACAGTACATTCTTAGAAATAAGCATTTGGATTTGGCAAATTTGCAAGTCTTGCCATAAGAAAATGTAATAGATTTATCTTGAAATTAAGTTTTGTAATTTTGAGCCATTTTTCTCAATTCATTTATTTGACAAACTTGTTGGTGATTTTTTTCTTTTTCATTCTATGGGCTAAGCTGTACAGCTTATCAATCCATCAAGCATATCAATGACCAAAATTTAAGTACATTAGAGAACATACTAATAGTAAATTCCTTCATAGTAGAAACATTCAACTCTTTTTTTTTTCATGGCTTTTTTTAAATTTAGTTTATAGGAATTCAGTTTTCTTAACTTAGGATACTCATACAAACTGCTGGGTTTTGTGATTTATTTCCTTTTATAAAGGAGTCCAGTGCAATGAAAACTGAATTGATGATTAATGAAATATGAATTTATTGCACTAATAAGAAAAAAATTTGTCTTTAATGAAGCTTGATAGCTTAGAGGAATACTGATATTCTAGTAAATGCTTTTCATTAGTTAGGATGTAATATTTTTGTTTTTGTAGATGGCCCTAAACAATTGCAATATAATAGAACAGTTTTTCTAGATCTTGAAAACATAATAAAATCATAGTTGAACATATACTCATACACATTTTTATATATAAAAGGAACAAATAATATAATTCTGACTCCAGTCAGGAAATTTTTACTGACTGATGAACTTTTTCTGAAAGAAATGTAACTCTTAAGCGTCATGGTATAAATAACAATAACTTTAGAATAAATTTTAAGTTTTTAAAAATATTATATGTAGACTTGACACTGTTGTTGAAATTAGACTAAGATATATGTTAATTTTATGTTGTGTAAACAGAATGAAAGTGTACCTAATTTACTTTTGGTGGGGGATGTTGTTTCAATTTAGGTTTTGCAAATTGATGATGTGACAATAAAAATAAGTGCTTTAAAGGCAGTCTTTGACCAACTGATGACATTTGGATTTGAACCATTTAAAACTAAAAAAATCAAAGCTACTCAAAAGGAAGGTGCAGAAATAAACTCCAATGAAGAGCAAGAGTCAAAAGAATCTGAAGAAGAGACAGCTATAGCCAAGAATGTTCTGAAACTACTTTCTGATTTCTTAGATAGCGAGGTAAGAAATGATCATGGCCTATTAGTGTGCAAGGTCATTTTGAGCATAGATATGTTTATGCTCTTTTTAGTTTTTTAAGCTGAAGTTTAAACTTGGCCAGCATTTAAAAAATTTTTGCCTTTTGAATATCATAATTAAATTCTTTCACTTGTAATATACCTAATTTCCCACTATCAAATTACATGTTTAGAGAATTGAAGTGTAAACAAAAATGAAATGACTATTGGGAGGTTGTTGTTTTTCATCTTTTTTCTCTGTCTTATGATCTATGACATACAAATTTCTTCCCCAGGAGTTTTTTTTTTTTTTTTCTATTTTGGCATGGGGATTTTAGTTCCTTGACCAGGGATTGAACTCCACCCCCTGCATTGAAAGCACAGAGTCTTAACCACTGGACTGCCAGGGAAGTCCTCCCAGTCTTAAGAAATAATTTAAAATAATCTTATATTGAGTGGGTACAAGTTCTAAGATATGGTATAGGCTTAGATCTGTTTCCTTAAAGTACTCATTAACTACATTTTTAAAGCATCTATAAACATTTAAATTATAAATTTTTTAATTTTTATTGAGATGAAATTGACATAACATAGATAACAATTTTAGAGTGAACAATTCATTGACATTTAGTGTAGTGCAACCACTGCCTCTAATTTTTAAAACATTTTTATATCCCAAAGGATTAAGTAGTTGCTCCCAGTGTCTCCTCCTACCAGCCTGTAACAACCATCAATTTGCATTTTGTCTCTATGGATGTAACTCTTCTGGGTATTTCCTATAAATGGAATCATAAAATATGTGACTTCCTGTCTGCTTTCTTTAACTTAGCTTTTTTTCAAGATTTATCTATGTTGTGACTTGTGTCACAAGCCTTCTTATGGCAGAATAATATTCTGTTCTATGTATATACCACAGTTTGTTTAGCCATTCATCCACTGAAGGATATTTGGACTGTTTCCACCTTTGGGTGTTGTGAATAGTACTGCTATGAAGATATGTATGGCTGAGTAGCTATTTTTAATTCTTTTGAGTATATTTCTATAAGTAGGGTTACCAGGTCATATATTAATTCTTCTTTGCTGTTTTAGGATTTTGCTTCTGCTCCTCATCCCAACTAATTGCTTAATATATCCTCAACCTTTCTTTCTCTTTAAAGTTAGAACATTTAAGTTCTCTCAGCAAATTTTAGTAATACTATAGTGTTATCATTTGCCACCATATTTTACATTTGGTCTCGAGGACTTATTCATCTTTTTTTTAAAGGTATAATAGAACTTCTTATAGCTGAAAAAGCACCCTTTTACCAACCTCTCTATATTTGCCCCCACCCACCAATCTGTGGTAACTATTATTCATTCTACTATTTCTCTGAGTTTAACTTTTTGAAAGATTTCTACATATAAGTGATACCAAAAAAGTATTTGTTGGTCTGTTTCACTTAGTATATTGTCCTCGGGGTCTAGTCCTGTTGTTGCAAATGGCAGGATTTCCTTCCTTTTTTATGGCTGAATAATATCTCACATCTTCTCTGTTCATTCACTAATGGACACACAGGTTGTTTCCATATCTTAGCTCTTGTAAATAATGCTACAGTGAACATGGGAGTGCAGGTACGTCTTCAAGATTCTCTTTTCATTTCCTTTGGATGTATACCCAAAAATGGGATTGCTGAATCATATAGTATTTGTGTTTTTACTGTTTTGAAGAATTTTATTCTACTTTACATAATGACTACACCAGTTTACATTCCCACCAAGACTGCACTTTGGTTCTTTTTTCTTCACATCTTTGCCAAATGTCTTTTTGATAAAACCATTTTAACAGTGTGAGGTGATATCTCATTGTGGTGTGTTTTTTTTTCCCTTAAATTCTTTTTAGGTTTTTGCATTTTGGTTTTTATTCATTTTTGAGTTATCTTTTGTATATGGTGCAAGGTATGATCAGTTGTCCTGTGGCCACTGCTGAGTTTTCCAAATTTGCTGGCAAATTGAGTGCAGCACTTTCACAGCATCATCTTTCAGGATTTGAAATAGCTCAACTGGAATTCTATCACCTCCACTAGCTTTGTTCATAGTGATGCTTTCTAAGGCCCACTTGACTTCACATTCCAGGATGTCTGGCTCTAGGTCAGTGATCACACCATCGTGATTATCTGGGTCGTGAAGATCTTTTTTGTACAGTTCTGTGTATTCTTGCCACCTCTTCTTAATATCTTCTGCTTCTGTTAGGTCCATACCATTTCTGTCCTTTATCGGGCCCATCTTTGCATGAAATGTTCCCTTGGTATCTCTTATTTTCTTGAAGAGATCTCTAGTCTTTCCCATTCTGTTGTTTTCCTCTATTTCTTCGCATTGATTGCTGAGGAAGGCTTTCTTATCTCTTCTTGCTATTCTTTGGAACTCTGCATTCAGATGCTTATATCTTTCCTTTTCTCCTTTGCTTTTCGCTTCTCTTCTTTTCATAGCTATTTGTAAGGCCTCCCCAGACAGCCATCACCTGACCTGCCTCTTGAGAAATCTGTATGCAGGTCAGGAAGCAACAGTTAGAACTGGACATGGAACAACAGACTGGTTCCAAATAGGAAAAGGAGTACGTCAAGGCTATATATTGTCACCCTGCTTATATTTAACTTATATGCAGAGTACATCATGAGAAACACTGGACTGAAAGAAGCACAAGCTGGAATCAAGATTGCCGGGAGAAATAGCAATAACCTCAGATATGCAGATGACATCACCCTTATGGCAGAAAGTGAAGAGGAACTCAAAAGCCTCTTGATGAAAGTGAAAGTGGAGAGTGAAAAAGTTGGCTTAAAGCTCAACATTCAGAAAACGAAGATCATGGCATCCGGTCCCATCACTTCATGGGAAATAGATGGGGAAACAGTAGAAACAGTGTCAGACTTTATTTTTGGGGGCTCCAAAATCACTGCAGATGGTGACTGCAGCCATGAAATTAAAAGACACTTACTCCTTGAAAGGAAAGTTTTGACCAACCTAGATAGCATATTCAAAAGCAGAGACATTACTTTGGCAACAAAGGTCCATCTAGTCAAGGCTATTGTTTTTCCTGTGGTCATGTATGGATGTGAGAGTTGGACTGTGAAGAAGGCTGAGCGCCGAAGAATTAATGCTTTTGAACTGTGGTGTTGGAGAAGACTCTTGAGAGTCCCTTGGACTGCAAGGAGATGCAACCAGTCCATTCTGAAGGAGATCAGCCCTGGGATTTCTTTGGAAGGAATGATAGCTGAAACTCCAGTACTTTGGCCACCTCATGCAAAGAGTTGACTCATTGGAAAAGACTCTGATGCTGGGAGGGATTGGGGGCAGGAGGAGAAGGGGACGACAGAGGATGAGATGGCTGGATGGCATCACTGACTCGATGGACGTGAGTCTGGGTGAACTCTGGGAGTTGGTGATGGACAGGGAGGCCTGGCGTGCTGCGATTCATGGGGTCGCAAAGAGTCGGACACGACTGAGCAACTGAACTGAACTGTTGATTAGTTGTTGCTGGGTTTTTTTTTTTTTTTTGCATGAAAGTATTCAGGTTTCCTCTAGCACCGTACAGCATGTGGGATCTTAGTTCCCCCGACCAGGGATCGAATCCATGCCCCTGCGTTGGAAGGTGGAGTCTTAACCACTGGATCACCAGGGAAGTCCCTCATTTTACTTTTGTTTTGTGTTTTCCTGGTGAGTAGTGATATTGAGCACCTTTTCATGTGCCTGTCAGCCATATTTATATCTTCTTTCACAAAAAATGTTTATCAATTGCTCTGCTCATTTTTTTTTAATTTATTTTTAATTGAAGGATAATCGCTTTACAGTATTGCATTGGTTTCTGCCAAGCATCGACGTGAATCTGCCAGATATACCCATGTCCCATCCCACTTGAATTTCCCTCCCACCTCTCTCCCTATCCCACCCCTGTAGATTGTTACTGAACCCTGATTTGAGTTCCCTGAGTCATACAGCAAATTCCCATTGACTATGTATTTTACATATGGTAACGTATGTTTCCATGTTACTCTCACCATACCTCCTACCCTCCCCTTCGCCCCACCTAGCCGTGTCCATAAGTCTGTTCTTAATGTCTCTGTCTCCACTGCTGCTCTGCAAATAGTTTCATCAATGCCATCTTTCTAGATTCCATATATATGCATTAGTATATGATAATTGTTTTTCTCTTTTTGACTTACTTCACTCTGTATAATAGGCTGTAGCTTCATCCACCTCATTAGGACTGACTCAAGAATGTTCCTTTTTATGGCTGAGTAGTATTCCATTATATATTTTTATATATATAGATAGATAGAGAGCGCGCATGTGTGTGCGGCGAGAGCACAGATTCTTTATCCATTCATCTGTCGATGGATATCTAGGTTTCTTCCATGTCCTAGCTATTGTAAATAGAGCTGCAGTAAACTTTGGGTTACGTGTATATTTTTCACTTTTGGTTTCCTCAGGGTTTCTGCCTAGTAGTGGGATTGCTGAGTCATCTGGTGATTTTATTCCTAGTGTTTTAAGGAGTCTCCATAATTTTCTCCATAGTGACTGTATGAATTTATATTCCCACCAACAGTGCAAGAGGGTTCCCTTTTCTCCACACCCTCTCTAGCATTTATTGTTTGTAGATTTTTTGATGATGGCCATTCTGACCACTATGAGGTAATATCTCATTGTAGTTCTGATTCGCATTTCTCTAATAATGAATGATGTTAAACATCTTTTCATGTATTTGTTAGACCTCTGCATATCTTTGGAGAAATGTCTGTTTAGGTCTTTTGCCCATTTTTTGATTGATTGTTTTGGTTATTGATTCGTATGAGCTGCTTGTATATTTCTGAGATTAATCCTTTGTCAGCTCTTGCATTTACTGTTATTTATTCCCATTCTTGGGTTGTCTTTTCACTTTGTTTATAGCTTCCTTTGCTGTGCAAAAGTTTTTAAATTTAATTAGGTCCTATGTGTTTATTTTTTTTAATTTCCATTACTCTAGTTGGTGGGTCGTAGAGGATCTTGCTGTGATTTATGTCATAGAGTGTTCTGCCTGAGTTTTCCTTTAGGAGTTTTATAGTTTCTGGTCTTACATTTAGGTCTTTAATCCATTTTGAATCTTATCTTTGTGTATGGTCTTAAGAACTGTTCTAATTTCATTTTTTAAAAAGTAGTTGTCCAGTTTTCCCAGCATCACTTACTGAAGAGACTCTCTTTGCCCCATTGTATATTCTTTCCTCCTTTGTCAAAAATAAGGAATCCATAGGTGCATGGGATTACCTCTGGGCTCTCCATCTTGTTCCATTTGTCTGTATTTTTTTTTTTTGTGCCAGTATGGCCTTGATGACTATAGCTTTGTAGTATAATCTGAAGTCAGGAAGGTTGAACCAACGCCCCCTGCAGTAGAAGGTGGAGTCTTAACAACTGGACTTAACTGCCTGGAAGGTGGACCACCAGGGAACAACAATTAATCAAATTTTGGTTTTGCTATTGAGTTGTAGTAGAGTTCTTTATATATAATTTTGGATATTAATCCTTTATCAGATATATAATTTGCAAATATTTTCTCCCATTCCATAGGCTGTCTTTTAATTTTGTTGATGATTCCCTTTGCTGTGGAGATGATTTTTAGTTTGATATAGTCCCATTTGTTTATTTTTGCTTTTGTCACCTTTATTAAGGAGCTTACTACCCTCTGTTTTTTCTGTAGTAATTTCATGGTTTCATATGGCAATTTCTTTAATTTTTTGAGGACCTGCCAAACTGTTTTTCATAGCAGCTGAACTACTTTACATTCCCAGTGTACCAACAATGAACAGGGGTTTCATCCTTATCAACACTTGTTATTTTAAACAATTTTATTGTTTGTTATTAAAATTAATACGAGAAAATTGTTATTGAAATTTTTAGCCATTTTAGTAAATTAGATTGGCAACTCACTGTAGTTTTGAATTAAATTACCCTAATGACTAGTGATGGAGAAGGCAATGGCACCCTACTCCAGTACTTCTGCCTGGAAAATCCCATAGACTTCTGCCTGGAAAATCCCATAGACGGAGGAGCCTGGTGGGCTGCAGTCCATGGGGTCGCTAAGAGTCAGACACAACTGAGTGACTTCACTTTCACTTTCCACTTTCATGCATTGGAGAAGGAAATGGCAACCCACTCCAGTGTTCTTGCCTGGAGAATCCCAGGGACGGGGGAGCCTGGCGGGCTGCCTTCTATGGGGTCGCACAGAGTCAGACACGACTGAAGCGACTTAGCAGCAGCAGCACCGACTAGTGATGAGTATCTCCCTATGCCTTTTGGCTATTTGTGTGCCTTGTTTAGAGAAGTATCTATTCAAATCCTTTGCTCATTTTTAAATTGGGCTTTTTACTTTTTTAATAATGTTCTTAGATTTTTATGAAGTTTTAGGTTTCCATGAAGACTAATTTATCTTTTGTTGCTTGTGCTTTTGGTGTTTTGTCTAAGACTGCACTGTCTAATCAGAAGTCATGAAAGTTTATCCTTTTATTTTCTTCAAAAAGTTTTACTCCTTTAGCTTTTGATTTAGATGTATTGGTGCGTTTTCAGCGAATATCTCAGTAAATGGTGTGAGGTAGAAGTCCAGTTTCATTGGTTTAACTGGACATCCAGTTGTCTCAGCACCATTAGTTGAAGAGATTATTCTTTTCCTCCTGAATTGTTTTAGCATCATTGTGGAGGATCAGAGAGTCAATTGATCATCAGTATGTGGGTTTATATCTGGATTCTCAATTCTTTTTCATTGTCTGTCCATCCTGAGCCAGTACCAAACTCTCTTGATTCATGTAACTTCATAGTAAGTTTTGAAACCAGGGAGTTGAGTTTTCCAACTTCAGCTCATTATTTTCAGTATTGTTTTGGCTATTTGAAGTACCTTGAAGTTCTTATGAATTTGAGGATTGACTTTTCCATTTCTGCAAAAAAGTCTGTTGGAATTTTGATAGTGATTGCATTGAATATATGTAGATTGCATTGGGGCAGTATTGCTATCTTAATGTTTTCCAATCCACTAACTCAAATGTCTTTGCTTGTATTTAGGTCGTCTTTGATTTCTTTCAAAAATGTTATGTAGGTGTCTGGGTCCATGTTTTTTACTTCCTTGGTTAAATTTATTCCTATATATTTTATTTTGGATGCTATTGTAAATGGAATTATTTTCTTAATTTCTTTTTTGGATTGTTCATTCATGTTCATAGAAACTCAGCTGTATCTTTGTGTGTGGATTGATTTAATTTTGTATCATGCAACTTTGCTGCATTCATTTGCTAACTCTTTTAGTTTCTCTGTGTGTTTATTCTTTGGCATTTTCTCTCTAAGATCAAGTTATCTGTGAAGAGACAGTTTTAATTCTTCCTTTTCAATTTGAGTATCTTTTATTTCTTGTTCTGGTCTGATTGTTCTGGCTAGGACTTGCTGTACAGTCTTGAATAGCAGTGGTTAAAAAAGGCATCCTTGTCCTGTTTCTGATCTTAGGGGGAAAGTTTTCAGTCTTTGTTGACTATAATGTGGAATCTTCATAAATGCCCTTTATCGTTTTGAAGAAATTCTATTTTCCTCTGAGGTTTTTTTCCCCCTAATCATAAAAGCATGTCTAATTTTGTCAAACGGTTTTTCTGTATGAGTTTAAAAGATCATGCGATTTTTTTTTTTTTAATTGCTGTGGTACATTATAATGCTTCATTTTCTTATATTGAACCACCCTTGCATTCTTTGGATAAATCTCACTGAGTTATGTTGTATAATCTTTTTAATATGTTGTTTGGTTTGATTTGCTAGTAATTTGGTAAAGATTTTTTACATTGGTATTCATAAGGGAAATTAATCTATAGTTTCCTTGCATTGTCTTTGTCTGCCTTTGGTGTCAGGGTAATACTGACCTCATAAATTGAGATAGGAATTGTTTTCTCCTCTTCTGTTTTTTAGGAAGACTTTGAGAAAGATTGCTGTCAGTTCTTTCAATATTTGGTAGAATTTACACATCTAGTCTTAGACTTTTCTTTTGCAGAAGTTTCTGATTTACTCATTCAAGCTATGTATTTTTTATTGGTGTATTCAGATTTTCTATTTCTTAAGGCCCTTTTGGCAATTTGTGTGTTTCTAGGATGTGGTTCGTTTCATCTAGGTTGTTTAATTTGTTGATATTCAGTTCTTAGTTTTATGTTTATAATCCTACTTTTTATTTCTGTAAGGCCAGTTGTAATGTTCCTGCTTTCATTTCTGATTTTAGTTATTTGCGTCTTTTTTTTTTGTCAATGTAACTAAAGGTTTTTCAGGTGTGTTGCTCTTTTCAAAGAAACAACTTCCGGTTTCATTGAGTTTGTTTTTCCCTCTAATTTTCTGTCTCTTTTTTTAGTTCTCTAAGATGTAAAGTTAGCTTATTGGTTTTAGATTTCTTTTTTTAACGTAGACATTTACTGCTATAAATTTTCCTCTGAACACTTTGGTGCGTATCAAAAGTTTTTGTGTTTTTTATTTTTATTTATCTAATTAAGTAGTTTCTAATTTTCATTTTGATGACTACTTTGACCTGTTGGTGTGTAAGAAGAGTATATTGTTTAATTTACATACTTGTGAATTTTACAGTTTTCTTTTGTTACGCTTTTCAGGTGTTTTCCATTGTAGTTGGAGAAGATACTTTGTATGTCATTCTTTATGAATTTATTGAGACTTGTTTTGGGTCTAATACAGGCTGTATTCTTGAGAATGTTCCATGGGCTCTTGAGAAGACTGTGTAGTCCACTGTTGTTGGGAGTGTTTTGTATGTTTGGTAGGTTTATGGTGTTAAGTCCTCTACTTCCTTATTGGTCTGTCCAGCTGTTCTATTCATTATGGAAAGCGGCATATTAACATCTTCAGTTATTATTTTCGAGCTGTCTTCTACCTACAGTTCCATCAATGTATTCCAGATATTTTGGGGCTCCATTTTTTTTATGTTTATAAGTATCTTTTTGATGAGTTCACCTTTTTAAAATAAATATTTAATGTCTTTCCTACTGTAACAATTTTTGACATCACATTTTGACTATAAATTGGTGGAAATAAGTCCTTATTAGTATTTTCTTAAGTTTTTAGTTACTAGCCAAGTGATAAGACTGACTTCTTGTTGGGAATTATCCAGTGCTGTGGGTTTGCTGACATTGCATAGATGGAAAACTATTGAACAGGAAAACTGACTGTAGATGAATGAGTTTTGTTTTTTTGTTTTTGCTTTTTTTTAAATACTGCAGGTTCATTAATCTCTTTCTGGCTTCACTAGATTCTGTGACTTTGATTTTATTTTTGTCATAACCACTAAAAAATTTTGACTTTCTTAATTGTCCTCTGGGCCATATACAAGTTTTCTTTACATGCTTTAAAGACCTGCAATCTTGTCCCAATTCAAATTCCTATGTTAGGAATTTTAAAAAGATGAAAGACATGCAGCCTTTGGAATTGGAGACTTAGAGACTTGTGTTCTGGTAACATCTTTGAATCTTCAATAAGGTATTTATTGCCTCTGGCCTGTTTCTTTATCTTTGAAATGGGAAAAATTATGCTTATTCAGGCTGGTTCTTTAATTTAGTCAACAAGTACTTGACAGCTATTTATGTGCCAGTCACTATATGGTCTTGAGAGTACAGTGCTGGGTGGAACAAAATCTCTGCCCTCATGGTTGTTTTGAGCCCTAAATGAGTTTGTGTGTGGAAAGAACCTGCCGGTACTGTGGCACTTCTTTTTCTTTTTATATTTTATATTTTTATTTTTATATTTTTCTTTTTATTTTTGAGTTTTGAAAAAATTTCTAAAATAGTTTTTGTATTTCCTCATTCCACTGTTTCCCCTTCTGCCCCCTCTAGTTTAGACTTGTCTTTCATTCCCAGATTATGGCCTGTCAACATTGTTGCTGTTGTTCAGTCGCTCTTCCGTGTCTTGACTTTTTGTGACCCTATGGACTGCAGCACACCAGGCTTCCCTGTCCATCACCAACTCCTGGAGCTTGCTCAAGCTCATGTCCATTGAATCAGTGATGCCATCCAACCATCTCATCCTCTGTCATCCCCTTCTCCTCCTGCTTTCAGTCTTTCCCAGCATCAGGGTCTTTTCCAGTGAATCATGTCTTTGCATCAGTTGGGCAAACTATTCAGGATTGAATTCCTTTTGGATTGACTGGTTTGATCTCCTTGCTATCCAAGGGACTCTCAAGCGTCTTCTCTAACACCACAGCTCAAAAGCATCAATTCTTCAGTGCTCAGCTTTCTTTATGGTCCTACTCTTACATCCACATGAGTGCTGGAAAAACCATAGCTTTGACTGTATGGACCTTTGTTGGGCAAAGAAATGTGTCTGCTTTTTAATATGCTATCTAGGTTGGTCATAGCTTTTCTTCCAAGGAGCAATTGTCTTTTTAATATCATGGCTGTAGTCACATCTGCAGTGATTTTGAAGCCCAAGAAGATAAAGTCTGTCACTGTTCCCATTGTTTCCCTATTTGCCATGAAGTGTTGGGACTGGATGCCATAATCTTCAGTTTTTGAATGTTGAGTTTTAAGTCAGCTTTTTCACTGTCCTCTTTCTCTTTCATCAAGCGGCTCTTTAGTTCCCTGTGTTTTTTTTTTTGCCATAAGGGTGGTGTCATCTGCGTATCTGAGGTTATTGATATTTCTCCCGGCAGTCTTGATCCCAACTTGTGCTTCATCCAGCCCGACATTTCGGATGATGTAGTCTGCATATACGTCACAGAATCTAGTTAAATAATCTATGACCTGTCAACCTAATTTTCCTGAAATCTCATTTGTCTAAGTACTCTTTCAAAAATCTTCAACGATATCCTACCTCATTGAGGGTGAATTTCTTTACCTAACTTTCAAGGTCTGTCTAACCTGATTGCTAATAAAACTTACTTTCTATTTGTAATAAAAATAATCACTGACATTTATTAAGGGTTTACTATGTGGATGGCACTTCTAAGAGTTTTACATATATTCTTTGTCATTTGTGATAAGTACTTCTGTTATCCCATTTTTTATATATGAAAAAAGTGAGGCACAAAGAAGTTAAGTAATACGCATAAGATCAGATCATGCAGCTAGGAAGTATCCGAGGCTTGAATTTAATTCAGGCTCAATAGCCAGTATTTTAAACTACTACTCGTTTATACCTGTATCTCTGTTTGAATACCACTACCTCTTTTTCATTTTTTTATCTAGTTTTGTTTTGGTTACCCTTTTTTAGGAATGCCTTTTTCTTCTTGTGCACCTTCTATTCACATTTTACCTGTTATTCACACATAATGCCACTCCTGCCTGTGGAACTTTCATTTATAGACACCTTCTCTGATGGTAGAGACTGTTATTGAAAGTTTTCTATATTTTAGCACCATGATAAGTGTTTAATACATATGGTTTTGGTTTCTGGTTTCACAATATTACCTTTTGGTTCTTTTTGTTCTTCTGAAGAGTTGAAAGGGAATTTATAGCTAGACTAATAGTTTGTCACATAGCCTTAACCTAAAAAGAAGAAATAAAATCCTCTTATGTGCCTTTAAATAATAATAACATGAATGCTTTTGGATAAATTTATATAAAAGTACTGTAGGATGGGCTACAATGTAAGGCCTAAAAGGGAAGTATTAATACAAATAAAAATTTTCTTTTAATGAAAGTCATTTTTAATAGGTGTCTGAACTCAGAACAGGAGCTGCAGAAGGACTAGCCAAGCTGATGTTCTCTGGACTTTTGGTCAGCAGCAGGATTCTTTCTCATCTTGTCTTGTTATGGTACAACCCTGTGACTGAAGAGGACGTTCGACTTCGAAATTGCCTCGGCGTGTTCTTCCCCATGTTTGCTTATGCAAGCAGGTATTTAGTCATATTGATAAACCAAAGTCTAGCTTGAAATGAATCCAGGATCCTCATGAGTCATAGTTATAGTATTTTGCTGTTAGTTTTCTTTTTCTTCAGTGGTAAATGAGAAGAATTTACCTAGATTCTATCTACCTGAATTATTTGGCTCTTTCCTAGATAAACATGTAGTATGTCTTGATAGGGTGAATTTTGCATATAATGTTTTTAAAGAATCATATGCTTTTTCTTTGGTAACATACCTTGAATTGTTTTTCAATAGGACTAACCAGGAATGTTTTGAAGAAGCCTTTCTTCCAACTCTGCAAACACTGGCCAATGCCCCTGCGTCGTCTCCTCTAGCTGAAATAGATATCACTAATGTTGCTGAGTTACTTGTAGATTTGACAAGACCAAGTGGGTTAAATCCTCAGGCCAAGAATCCCCCAGATTATCAGGTGGGTGAGTATATTAGCCTATGGATGGTAAGGGTAGTAACTAGCATGCAGGTCACTGTTGTTTTGGTAAAATAATCCTTCTGATAGTTTCTTTAAAATACAGAGGCTGCATATTGATCTTAAATTTCTGGCATATGTGGTAGTACATAACACTAAGAAAAGAAAAATGTCTTTTGCAACTGTGTCGGTGGACCTAGAGAGTGTTTTGTCTGAAATAATTTGTCTGAAATAATTCAGACAAAAGACAGATACTGTTAATTACTTATTTGTGGAATCTAAAAAATAAAAAGAATGAATATGACAAACGGATATAAAGTAGAGACTAGTGGTTATCAGAGAAGAGAGGGGAGGGGTAAGACAGAGACAAGGGGTAAGAGACACAGGTTACTATTTATAAAATAAACTACAAGGATATACTGTGCAGCAGGGATGTAATGTAGCCATTACTTTAAAATAATTTGAAATGGAGTATGATCCATAAAAATACTGAATAACTGTCATGCACCTAAAACTAATATAATGTTGTAAATTAACTACATTTTAATTAAAAAAGGCCTTTTGGGAAATGGGGAGATATCATATAAAAATAAAAGTGCTAACATTTTTGCTACTGAACGGAAATTACCAAAAATTCTTCATTTTTACCATCCCCTCCCCACCTCGTGCTGGCTGTTACTCATTTTGAATAATGACCTGTTATGTAGGGCTCATTGAGTGCTCAATTATTGATATACCTGCTATGTTTCTGATACAAGGAAGGGGAATTCAAAGGATGAAACTCACCTGAAGCTTAGTTTTGTTTTTAATTTAGAGAAGATACTCTCGCACAAATTAAATGTAAGCTGGTTTTTAACCCTTTAATATCATTTAATCAAACATTCACCATGTTGAAAATTAATGTGTTATGAATTATTTCAGATGTCAGTGTATTAAGTTGAAGGTATTGGTCTTCTGTTTTAATTGATATTTTAGTTTTTGATATTTAGTGACTGAATACCTCATTTGAGTTACTAAGTTACATGTTATTAGAAAGAAGATTACAAAAATTAAGACAAAATATAGTAAGGGTCAGTGATATAGCTAAGTGCTTTAGCATTTTAGAAGATGGCAAGTTTCATGTGGTTTGGATGGTAAGTTCAGCATTACTAGTTTTAAATCTCACTGAGTAAAATTCACTTAGGCCTTGTTTGGATTTGAGGAGTGGTTTGGATACAGAAAGAGACCCAGTGCAGGTGATCAAATGTAGCTGGTTTTACAAGTCATGTTGGGGAACTGTGGAAAAATCTTTACAGCTAAGGATCCTGAATAGGCCTGTTAGGGCAGACCATTAGGATAGGGAATTTGGAGTTGACTCTATTTGCAGGGAGTATAATGAAAGGCTTAATGGGATAATAGTCATTATTGGGAAGATTAATTTGATTGTCAGTTTCATTAGGTGTGGTGAGTTGGTAAGAGGAATAGAGAATATTAATAAAGAGAGCAGTTAAAAAATTGGTTTTAGGAAATAAATGCTTGTAGAAAGAGAATAGAAAGTAGTAGTAAAAAGTAGTAGAAATTGACATAGAAAAAAAGTTGCTGGTACAGAAGCCTAGCAGAAAGAGCTTTGAGGCGGGGGAATTGGAAGAATCCAAGATAACTCTGCTAGGTGTGGATGACAGAAGACCTCAAGAACCTGTTGACATTAGGGTGTACTCTTATGAGCAGCATCTTGGAGGAATGAAGGAAATAGATTGGGTAGAGGAAGAAATTGAACTGTCATGCAGTCTTAAGGTCTCAGCTGATCTCACAGGAAGTTCCAGAATTAGGATTGTTCTTTGCTTTGTCCAGAATTGAGATAAGGCTGGGCTGTTGTACCTGTACATCTACCAGTTACTGAATGTGGATTAACCCTTGGGGAGAAAGTGTGACCTTAAGCTTGGTTCAGTCTACATGTGGGAACTTTTAGCCTCTAAAACTCAAGGTAGCCTGGAGCGTGAATGGTTCAGTACACATTGTACCACAGCATCTACTATAAGAAGGGGAGCTTACATGGGGAGGGCTATGTTAATTTTGTTTTAGACATTTTTGTATTATGACAAGATCATTAGTTGGAAATGATATGTAGGACTGTATTATAAAGATACCATTTCAATTTACCAGTATTTTTCTCTTGATTTGCCAGGCCTTAACAGTTCATGACAATCTGGCTATGAAAATTTGCAATGAGATCCTAACATGTCCACATTCACCAGAAGTTCGGGTCTATACGAAAGCTTTGAGTTCTTTAGAACTCAGTAGCGATCTTGCTAAAGATCTTCTGGTTGTGTTGAATGAGATTCTGGAGGTAAGTAGTTTCTAGTCACTCTTAATGTGTATATGTTTTTTTTATCAAAGTAGAATTTACATTCTATTAAATTTATACATACATTAGTATTTGGTGCTCATTTCTTGAAGTAAATATTTCCTTCATAAATTTCATAGAATTTTTAGAATGCTTTATTAATTTTATCTTTATATAGTTTTTTTAAAAGGTTAGAAAATGCTGCATTAAAAAATATGCTGCATAAAAAAATGCTGCATAAAATTTTTTTTTTCTATTACAGCAAGTAAAAGATAGAACATGTCTAAGAGCTCTGGAGAAAATCAAGATTCAGTTAGAAAAAGGAATTAAAGAACATAGTGACCAAGCTGTAGCAGCACAGGATGACATCACAACTATGACTGTTCTTCAGAGTGAAGATGGTAACGATATAGTAACCTGAGTATTTATAAGATTCTCCTCTAACATATAGGTGATAGATGTCAGAAATGGAAGAGTTTTTCTAATTAAATTCACTTGGGAAAGTGTATGAATATTACTGGTAAGTGTTTATTGTACTTGTATAGATTTTTTGTGTACATTTCTCACCATAATACCATGCCTACTATGTTCCTAAGAGTTTTGCTTGCTTATTTTCCAGTGTTCACACTTGGAACATTTATTTATGGTACATTTTCAGTAGCTGCTGTTGGGACTGATTGTCACTGACTTGCTCATATTTTATGAGGCTATTTTTAATAATTATATTATTTCCTTTAATAGAAAAGAATAAAGATGTATACATAACTCCTCTCAAGGAAGTAAAAGCAACTCGAACGAAATCCACTCAGCAAAAGACCAACAGAGGTAATAACATGGATTGTCTAACTTTACAACTTTTCAGTTTTGTTATTGAATGAAATACTTTGTTTCCTTGGGTAAGTGTAAAGATTTTTCAATGTCTTGCTGCTGCTTCTGCTAAGTCGCTTCAGTCGTGTCCGACTCTGTGCGACCCCATAGACGGCAGTCCACCAGGCCCTGTCGTCCCTGGGATTCTCCAGGCAAGAACACTGGAGTGGGTTGCCATTTCCTTCTCCAATGCATGAAAGTGAAAAGTGAAAGTGAAGTCACTCAGTTGTGTCTGACTCTGCAACCCCATGGATTGCAGCCTACCAGGCTCCTCCATCCATGGGATTTTCCAGGCAAGAGTACTGGAGTGGGTTGCCATTGCATATCCTTAAATTTCTTTTTGATTTGTTTCAGCTTATATTAGGTTTTACTTTGTTTCTAAAAAAGGTAATAACTGTTGCTTCAAGTGCTTTTGATTGAAAGAAGTATGATGCAAAAGATCTGTTGCAAAGGACTGTTCGGCTTAAACTAAGATTTATTTATATTATCAGTTGTTTGCTCTCTGTCCTTTATATGATTAAGCATTTTTGTCCCTTTTATCCTCCTAGTATTTTTCTGGGCTTCTATTTTCCTTTTATTTCATGTTTTCCCAACTTAATTTATTTTCCAAGGGATATCCAACAATAAGGGATTTGTTGGAATAAAGTAAATGTTGACTGTTTAGGGGTCACTTAGAAAAAAATCTGAAAATCAAGGTCTTTTTAATCTTTTATTATTTTCTTATTACAAAAGCAATGCATGCTTGTTACAGAAGAATCAGAAAACACATCCAAGCAAACTAAAGAATGCTAATAATTCCATTCATGAGTCAACCATTTAAAAAAAAATTTTTTTTGAAGCCCTTTTCTATTAAGATTTAATTATTTCTAAATGGAATCTGGCCATGATATGGTTTTGGAGCCAGTTATTTGAATGCTGATTGCTAGATATTGTTCCATATCAGTCCCATATTGTTGGATGTTTTCTTGGGGATAACTGCATTAGAAGTTTACAAGCAAGTATGTAATGTTGGAAGAAAACAAAAGAAAAAATTGAATAAGTATGGTATATAAATTTCAACCAAATGACCATACTGAATAATTTGGCTTTGATCAGACTGCTTTTAGTCAGATATACTACATGAATTCCACCTCTTATTTTTTTTAATAGCTCAAATTTCATTTGTGTATGATATTTTATTATCATAAATGAGGATCATCACAGGCCACTTAACTTTGTAAATTTCTATCAGGTAGAATTTTTGTAACCCCCTCCAGCATATAAAGGCCTTAATTTTATTCTGAAATGTTTTAGGGCACACATTTGAATTGACCTTGTAATTTGAATATTTTAATATTCAAATTTGAATATTTTCTTGTAAAATTTAAATATTTTACAAGAAACCATATCTTACTGATTAAAGTTCTATTTCTTTGGGACCTGTTTTATGGGCTTAATCTATCTTTCTAACCTTATCATTAGGTCGACATATACCTTGTGCCATTAAGGGGTACACTCTTTATGTAGCATTTTTCACATGCTTCGTTTCCCCAAATGAATTTACAGAATTTCCCTCCGTATAACTCAGTTTCCATCTTTTCCCTTGCCTATTGTCAGAGCTTACATAAGAAATTAGTAAAATTTTAATCTTACTTGGGTTCCATTTCTCTATGGTATTGGTACTTTGTATCAAGGTGTCTGGGGACCAGGAGGGAAGGGTGGTGAAGAGGGGAAAATAAAGGGTGGGTAGTTGAGAAAATAGGTTTAAAATGAGCAATTGATAATGAGTTATATACTGTCTTTAAGGACGGAGAAAAGTGGTAGCTTCAGCTAGAACGAACAGAAGACGTCAGACTGTTGAAGCTGAGGCTAACTCTGAAAGGTATGCCATGTATATCTAGAATATGTAAAGAAGCCTATCTTCATTTTTTAAAAAATTATCTAGAAGTTAAAAAAATTGTAGTTTGCTTATACTGTGAATATATAACAAGATAATCTGGAAATGCATAGCTTTTTAGATTATCCAGGAGTATTTGACTTCCTCTGGTTTGTGTGCTTTTCCTATTGGTTGACGTGACTTTTAGTACTATGTAATTATTTTTATGTTCAAATTATATTTCCATCTGTTCGTCTAGTTAAAAGATCATGTATGTATGTCATCTCTGAATTTGAATTGGCAAACTACTGAGATTTAGATTTGGGTTCTCTACATTTATAATGATAGAATAATTCTACCTGTAATTTGGATGGTGTTAGTGGTATAATTTATTTTTGATTTCTGCCAATAAGCCACTATTGGAAGCTGAATGTTTACAGCTGTCTTGTGTTCATTCATTCATAGGTAAAATGTATATATTTTCAGTATATAATTTTAAAGGTGTGATTAAATTGAAAAAGTATATTTTGGGGATGCTTGCTCTTTAGTGTTTTAGGAATTTATTTGCCTAAATAAATAGAACTTATTTTTTTCACTACTTGAGTATCCCATAAAATTCTCGGGCAGTTGCTATGGTTCCTGTTTAATTACAGGCTTCATTATAGAAATTTAAGTTTTTGTTTTTTGCTTTATTCTGTATAATACCAGGTCAGTGTTTCTTGGTTTTTAGTTTTAAGCTCAATGGAATCAGGATATCAATCACACACTGATAGAATGACAGAAACAAAGTTTTATTTATAAATAAACTTGTTTTAAAGCTTATATTTAAATTGGTGTATTTCAACATTTGTTTAGTGATCATGAAGTTCCAGAACCAGAATCAGAAATGAGGATGAGATTACCAAGACGAGCCAAAACAGCAGCACTAGAAAAAAGTAAACTTAACCTTGCACAATTTCTCAATGAAGATACAAGTTAGGAGAAGAAATGATGGCGGTGGAGTCCTTTGAAAAATGGCCTTTAAAATTATGTTCAGTTCTTTGCTTTAATAAAGTTACCCTTGTATGAAAATTGTCTGATTCTTGCAGAAATTTCTGGTGTGTGATTCCACATTGTTTTATCCTGTATTGAATCTATAAGTGTGCTTATTGCTCCATCTGCTATCAATCAATCATGGATTTAATAAGAATCTAAGGTGGGTCTGGGAACCTGCCTTTTAACAGGTCTCCCAGGTAATCCTTATGAATTTTCATGTTTAAAATCATGGCATATGGGCAACATCTAAGTGTAATTAGCTGGCTGCTTGCTTTGAGAAACTTGACTTAGCTGTGGCATATCCAACATAGATAATAACTCCTCAGAACACATTTTTAAAATGACATCCTAAGGACAAATAAATACCACAAACTAGTCAGAAACAAGCTTATTTCCAGGGAAGACTAGTATGATGAACCAGAGTCCCCAGCATCCAAGTTCAAAAGTTATCATTTTGTGATCCTTACACTTTAAAATATTTTGATAATGCTACTTCTATAGGTGATTTTTTTCCCCAAAGTGTTTGCATATGAGAGCCAAAGTTTGCTTATGTTGATGGTTCCTTGGTTAGGGAGATGTTCACATATATGTATTAATGATGGGGTTTTCTGTGTTTGGGATATAACAAAATATTTATTGAGTGATTAAAAAATACTAGTAGGAAAAGAATGTGACAGCAAGTTCACTACATACTAATTTATGAGCACTATTTCTTCAACTGTAAATTTATTTTCTGAATAAAATTGGCACTTGCCTGACTTAAGAAACTTACTCTGTCAAATCAGTCCTCTTTCTTTGTGTTAATACCCAACAAAACATCTTTTACCCTCTGATAATCTAATTATTCAGAACAGAAATAACCTAACATTGGATCTATTTTAATAATTGTGCTTTTTTAAAGGTTTATTTCTGAGAGGCCATTTCCTTAAGGTGATGTTCTCTGATGGAGCTGAAGTTAAGACTGCTGTGCTTTTCTGGGCCAGAGTGCTATGTTACATATGTATATATGCTTTATACAACTGAGAAATATAAAAGGAGCCCAGAAGTTACAAAGAACGCTTATTAAGCTAAAAGGAAAATGAAGATATGGTGGTGATACAAAACAGTGAAAATCAGATGATTGTTTTTCATTCTGTTGGCTGTCTTTTCCTGTGCTTCAGATTCTTTATGTAAGCCTTTTTGATAAATCCCTGTCATTTAAAAAATTATTTGGGGGGTGGTGTAGGTTGGGATAAATAAGGTCTTAAAAGGTATGCTATAAGTAAAAGTCTTGAGAATCTCAATAAACTAAATCCCTTTTAATCCATAGCTATCCAAAGGGAAGCGGCCATATTCTTACATACTTACATGGACCACCATACCACAGCTTGCTTTCTCTGGCATGGGAAAAATAACTTTAAGCACCAAACTTTGAGTATTCTTACTATTCAAGTTTTAGACACAATCACATAAGCCAATGATGAAGCTATGCTTTGCACTACTAAAGGAATATTATCCTCATTTTAGGACATCCCTTTACACTTTAAAATAAATGGCTAGAATACAATAAAATCAATAGATGTAAATCCATTTACCATTTTTCATTCAAAACTGATAACTTACAAAAAATCAAACAGTATTCTTATCTGCAAGAGGCACAGATATGCTGAAGAGTAAACATGCAGTTGTGCCATTGCTCTTAAAGCCCACAGACTTCATAGGTTTAAAAGTACAGAGAAATAACTGATCAGATTCTCCCTATGAATGAAACACTTGATGATAAACTATGATCAATTTTCTATACATATATAACTTTGAAAAAGATACTTCTAAGTGATACCTTTGCCTTTTACCAATTTGCTTCGAGGTAGTTGGTATCCACCTGTTAGACAACCGTTCATGGGTCAAGTCATCAGAAGTCTTTACAGCACTAGCCTTCTAAATTTCACAATGCATTATATATTAAGACTTTGTGTACAGAAATAAAACGGGACAATTACATATTTAGGGTGTAAAAAATTCACAAAATACCATTAAAAAGAGAAACATCAAAATCCATTTGTACTGCAAAATTCCACAATGGTCTGGCATAAAACATGTAAAAAATACAAAGAATATAATCAAAATGATTAATGATTTTATAGACAAATCACAAGACCAGAAGTATTTAAAAATCAATAAATGCTATCGGCAGAAAGAATGTTGATGTACAAAATAAGGATAGTGCAAGAAGAACTGCAATCTATTTCTCTTCACTTGTGAGATTTTGGTTATGAACTGTACAGCTTGCTAGAGATGCTGCTGTCAACTTCAGATTCCATTCAATGGGATGATTAAGGCACATCTTAATGGGGCTCAGAGGGCAACTTGCTGTATTCCCATCAGACAAATCCAGTTTCTCATCAGTTTTCACTTGTAGCATGCTGGAAAAGAAAAGTGTAAAGCACTTTAGTTTTGCTTTCATTTCAAAGAAATGATCAACCTTAGAAAACTCAGTAGTTTTACTGTTTGGACCTCTAAACAGCATTTTTTTTTTTTTTTAAGCTCCTGCTGCCTTAATGAACTGAATGCAACATAAGTAATTGAGAGCTGACTCAGATTCCCTTGGACAAAAAATAGCATATATGGATTTCATCAGTATCCCTCAGGATATTTGACCTACTGAGCTTGGCATTCAACCCTTTTAACTTTTCCTTGAACCTATCAAGGATCGCAGACACTTTGACACAAGAAGGAATTAACCTCTGTTGAATGCCTACCATATTCTAGGCACATTCACATGCATTATCCCACATTTCATTAACAACGAAGCAAGGCTGGTATACTGTAAGCCCATGAGACGATAAAAGTGAGTCACAGAGTTACAGTACAAATAAAATTGAGTTGCAGGGCTGGAGCTGAAATACAGCACTTATGCCTGTCTACTAGCTCTCTGATGAGAATCTTCTCCAAAATCACAGACTTAACAGTCCAAAGGTAGCTAGCCACTCCACACGGGATGCACATGTAATCCCAAGTCTTAAGTAATAATGAAAGTCAATTCACATCTTCAGATGTGAGTTCTTATGTTTAGAAACAGCTTGATACACATTAGGTCATTTGACACGACTGATGAGTTCGACTGATGAGTTCAATTGGGCTACATCATTCCGAAACTTTCTCTGCTACTGCTGCCAAGTCACTTCAGTTGTGTCCGACTCTGTGTGACCCCACAGACCAGCTCCCCTGTCCCTGGGATTCTCCAGGCAAGAACACTGGAGTGGGTTGCCATTTCCTTCTCCAGTGCAGCAAAGTGAGACGTGAAAGTGAAGTCGCTCAGTCGTGTCCGACTCTTTGAGACCCCATGGACTGCAGCCTACCAGGCTCCTCCATCCATGGGATTTTCCAGGCAAGAGTACTGGAGTGGGGTGCCATTGCCTTCTCCGAAGCTTTCTCTAACTGCATGTCAATGATTCTGCCCATTAGTAAAGAGGAAGCTGAGCTGTGTAGTGTAGTGGCTTATTAGAATTGGTAAATGGCAGCAGCATCCAGACTTCAGTAGCAATTTCCTGATCCCTCCTTGCAACTTCAAACAACAGACTCATCTGTCATTCCATAAACCAGAAACAACCTGTTAAACGGTATTTTAACAACTATCATATTTTCACTGAGTTTTCCCCACATTGTTCGTTTCACTGAATGACATGATTTCAATTTTTATAAATAGATATGAAACAATGACAGCCTAAAAGACTACCAATCAAAAACAGTAAATCACTTAAAAAAAGCCAAAACTTAGAGATATGATTAATGACAGTAACGTTTTTCCTTCCTCCAAGGACTGTCAGTCTTCATATTTATATTTTCAAAACAAAGTTTGATGTATGCCCCTTTGAGAAACTAAAGGAAGCTATACAAACACAATGATATTAATTGAGATACCTTGGTAGGTATGTATATCAGGTATCAAATTCCCAAATAAGAAAACAATGGCATGGATCAACAAATCGTGGTCATAAAAATTTTTCTCTTTCTTTTTGCTATTTAACAAAGTATTAATCACAAAGTAATAATAACTATTGTTCTTTTCAATACTTAAGGACAATTTTTTAAAGTTACTTTTTTAGAGAGTAAACTCCAAATTTGGGAACACACTCTAGAGGTGCACAAAACTATACAAATGCATGGGGAAAAAAAATCAGTCAAGAAAAAGAACTCAATGTTAGTACCCATATACAGATCGACATGTTTAATTAATACATACCTACCAAAAAAGTAACGTTCAAAATTTGGGCACCTGTGATCTACACAATACTAAGAATAGAACACAGCCCTTACTAAGGCCTCAAGTACCATCTAGGTTCCTTATCTGATATAGACATGGCCTTACTTTGGATAAGTACCTCTCTTCTAGCTTCCTCCCCCTTTCACCAAAGTGTGTAGTGTTAAACTAAACCTTTACATTTGTCTATAGCTCCATATAGTTTTTAAAGCATGTTGACTGACTCTCATTAGATTGTCAGAAACAGGCCCGAATAAGGGCAAAGGTTGTCTGCAATGATTATGTAGACAGCTCAGCCTATTTTCAATACTTCAGTAATTTCACTCACCCTAAGACAGAGCCTCTCTCCACCATCTGCATAATGGTTTACAGAAAATGTGCATTTGGAAAGTATAAAAGGAAAAAATAATTTTTTAAGTCATGGGAATCCAAATAGTTATTATTTGTGTTTAATGATCAATGGTTACAGATAATTCTAAAATATTTTTTTCATATATACAACTCTAATAATTTAAACTTGTTTTACTTATTACTGGAGGTATGTGATGGTTCATTTCTGTCATATAGACAATAAACTAAGCCAGTCACATTGTAGAAAACATTTTAGTGTAATCAAGACAAGTCTAAAAATATCACTTATAAAGCAGTTGCTATATGCCAGGCATTATGCTACAAGTCTTTCTTACACTGACCTCATTCGGTTCTAACAATCATCCACTGAGGCTTAAAGAAGTAAAATGACTGACCCAAGGTCACAAAACTGAGTGAGTCTTCAGGGCCTATGATCTGTTTATGCTATCGTGCATGCTGACTCTTGGGTTGTGATTCTGTCATGATTCTCCCTTCATGTTACTACCTACTTATCTATTTCTTTAGAATACTTAATTTCCATGTCAGGTCTACAGCCATAACCTTATCCAAGAGACCTATATGTTTACAGCATGAATTTTCTTTAAAGAGGGAGCTGCTAGTCATATCTTAATTTCTCAGTGTGAGAAGAAAATGTCAGGGCACAGACGGACATGAGAGCCACCATGAGTGTTCTCTAGGTTAAGAGTTTCAGGGAACACAATTTACCTTTTCAAAAGAAGAAAGAAGTCTAGCTATATGCATGGATAGGCAACTCTGACACAGGATTTGGAATTTGAATAGTTACTATAATGTCCCGGAAACCATCAAATTTGAACTTATTTAATGCCAGTGGGTTACTGGTTTATTTTCCTCTGGAAATTGTGTCTTCCATTGTTAATTCAGTAAAAAATTCACTGACAGTTGTTACAGCTCAGCACTATCTTTGACTCTGGTATCTCCACAAATCTGTTCAAATAACATGAAAGGGCTGTCAATGTGCAAAACTAGAGCAGAGAACCTTCATGAAGTAGACAAGTGTATTCCTATGTTTTTGAGTAGTAAGTTACAAAAATGAAGTCACTGGTCTACTGGAATCTAAATTTGATGGTTCTTAGGTTCTAGGAGGCCAATATAGGACCCTGCCACAGAGAGAACTGTTTCAGTTCTACATGGGCCTGGCATTGTTCACCATCCACGTGTGCTGGTATAAAGTTAAATCCTTAACAATATCTACCTAATATATTAGGAATATAAAAGTGTGTGCTGGTATCTGTTTTAAAGGGTTTTGCAGCTTGGTAAGGTGGTGGTGGGTGGGGGGGAGTGCGGTGGGGGGGGGGCGGGGGCGGGGAGGAGGGAGTATTCATAAATTACCAGAATTAAAAGCAGTAAAAGGAGTAACTAAGGACAAAGGGATTACAGAGAAGGAAGAGTAATCCTAGAAATGGATTAACATTTGAAGTAGGTCTTTAGGGATGAGAATTTTAGGAAATTGGGACAGGAGATTTTAGATCCTGAGTTCTGATCCTAACTCAAATCACTCACCTGCTGAGTGTACACTCCTTAGCCTCCAAGTTTCAATTTAACTGGGTAGTGAAGATAGAATACCACGTCTTAAGGGTAATGTGATTGTTAAATGAGTTGATGTAAATAAAGCACCTGGTATAGGGAATGCATGTAATATGCCCGATTGGACACATAGTAAGGGGTCAATAAATATGAATATTAGTACTAATAACAAAAATCAAAATAAAAAATTACATGTGTGGGGATAAACTATGGCAGATAAATGTATAATCTGTTTTTACAATTTTTACTGTATTAGTTTCCCCAGTGATTCAGCAGTAAAGAATCTGCCTGCAATTCAGGAGACTTGGGTTCGATCCCTGGGTCAGGAAGACGCCCCTGGAGAGGGAAATGACAACCCACTTCAGTATTCTTTCCTGGAAAATTCCATGGACAGAGGAGCCTGATGGGCTACAGTCCATAGGGTCGCAAAAGACTCAGACAGCGACTAAACAAGTAATTTGTATACAACAGGTTAATTTTGAATCTCTGGGCTTAAAGAGGATCAAATGTAAAAAAGCCATAGAATGTAGCCAGGTAAACATGGTGCACTAGTGAACCATGAGGCTTAACATGACCAAATAAATCCTTTCTCTTGTTGGAAAACTCTCTGAGTGTTAGGTTGTACAGCTGTTGCATTTGTTTGTTTTTAAAAGATGTAATTTATCTGAAGAGTAAAATTTCCTTTTGGTAAGATAGTGATGAATTTAAAAGCTTTGGCAGATTGTTAAATTGGGAAATTTTAAGTCAGCCATTTTTCTGGATTTGCTCTTGGTTATTTGATATGGTTATCTGGAGGAGCAGAAGAACCAGGTGTTTAGGAGCAAGACCTTGAAAGCCAACAGTCTTAGAATAGAATCCTAGAGTTGCAACTTACTGCTACCAATTTTAGAAAAATTACATTTTCAATAAAAGATCAACACATGGTACACGCAGTATGTGCTTACTTAGCGCTACTACGATTAGTAAAGAGCAAATCGAAATAATCAAAAATTGAAAAGAAGACATTTAGAATTTAATCATTTCACTAAGAAGTGAGATATCTACCTAAATTTTTAGCTAAATGGAATGAAGGAAACTGTAGTCAGTTCAAAGGTACAAAACAAATTCTCTTCAGGATTCAATGAACAGTTTGCATTGCTATGTGATTTAGAAGTGATTCTCAGTCTTGTAGGGATCCCTGAATTTCTTAGTGAACTTGCATATTAGTACAACTGTGCCTAAAGCAGTATATTCAATAGGCATTCAAATATCTAGAAACTACATGATTCACATACCTTTATAAATAAACTAGAACATTTCAGTACTAAATTAATATGAAAGTCAAAGCAATTAGGAAGCTGTTTATCTAAAATAATGCCAATTAACTGTAGAAGATCACAGAACCTGGCATGGTGTAAATGTTTTTTGACCCTGTTCCCATAGGCCTTCTCAGGAACTTGTCAATGATCATCATCAGTGGTTCCAACCCTTTTTCTTAAATATACCATCTGTGGCAGATTAACTAATGACTTCGGTTCTTCATCCATCACTGTATTCACTCTGCCCTATCTATTCGACCGTGCCCTCCCATCCTGACTCACCTATGTGATGTGCACTGGCTTAATGGGATAATAGCAAACATACTATTTATAAACAGCAAACATGATGCTAGCTGAAGTTGAGAAACTAGACATTTACGTTCACTTTTACACTTCTGCTTCTGCCCTAAGAACATGCCTGGCTGGCTTGCTGCATGGCTATGAGAGACACAAGGAGCAGGGCTAAGCTGTTCCACTTGATTGCCAGCTAACCGTAACACACTGGAGGGAGCCCAGCCAATATCCAAAGAACCTCCAGTCATACTTGCCAATCACTGACACATGAGTGAAATAAATACTTAATTACTTTGAGCTAATGAGTTTTGGTGTGGTTTGTAAAATGTAGCATTGTTGTGGCAACAGATAAATAACAGACCATCTCTTCTCTTTTGGATTCTCACTATCATGTTTAAACAAGTGTAAGGTCCCTCATTCTTTAAAAAAAAAAAAAAAAGGCTTCACTCAATCTTTCGACCAACGTAGACAGCATATTAAAAAGCAGAGACATTACTTTGCCAACATAGTCAAAGCTATGGTTTTTCCAGTAGTCATATATGGGTGTGAGAGTTGGACTATAAAGAAAGCTGAGTGCTGAAGAACTGATGCTCTTGAACTGTGGTGTTGAAGACTAGAGAGTCCCTTGGACTGCAAGGAGATCCAACCAGTCCATCCTAAAGAAAATCAGTCCTGAATATTCACTGGAAGGACTGATGCTGAAGTTGAAACTCCAATACTTTGGCCACCTGCAAAGAACTGACTCATTTGAAAAGACTCTGACGCTGGGAAAGATTGAAGGCGGGAGGAAAAGGGGATGACAGAGGATGAGATGGCTGGATGGCATCACTGACTCAATGGACATGCTGCTGCTGCTAAGTTGCTTCAGTCACGTCCAACTTTGTGCGACCGCTTGGACTGCAGCCCACCAGGCTCCTCCATCCATGGGATTTTCCAGGCAAGAGTACTGGAGTGGGGTGACGCTGCCTTCTCCCCAATGGACATGAGTTTGAGTAAACTCCGGGAGTTGGTGATGGACAGGGAGGCCTGGTGTGCTGTAGTCCATGGGGTTGCAAAGAGTTGGACACGACTGAGTGACTGAATTGAACTGAATATTTTTAGTCAGATTACTTTAATAAGCTGTCCTATACTTGTTATCACCATTTTCTATACCTCTTATTCTTTAACCTTCTCTAACCTAGCTTCCAGGCCTTTTACTCCAGGAAACCAGCACTTACTAAAGTCACCAATGTAATAAGTCTAACAAAGGATCTTTAGTTTTTGACCTTTTGGCTTCCTAACAACATTCAACACTTTTGGCTGTTTCTTCTGCTAGGGACTGGATTGTGTCCCCCTCCCTTTCCACCACCCCTCCAATGCCCCATCCTCAGATTTATATATTATAAGAGATATAGGGAGTTTAGGAGTAATTAAGGTAAAATGAAGTCATAGGGTAGGGCCATAATCCAATAATCCCTTAGAAGAAATGGAGTAGGCCTCATAGTCAACAAGAGTCCTAAATGCAGTACTTGGGTGCAATCACACAAAAAAACAGAATGACCTCTGTTCATTTACAAGGCAAACCATTCAAATAACAGTAATCCAAGTCTATGCCCCAACATTAATGCCAAAGAAGCTGAAGTTGAATGGTTCTATGAGGACCTACAAGACTTTTTAGAATGAACACCAAAAAATGTCCTTTTCATCATAGGGGACAAGAATGCAAAATTAGGAAGCCAAGACATACCTGGAGTAACAGACAAATTTGGCTTTGGACTAGAAAATGAAGCAGGGCAAAGACTAAGAGACTTTCTCCAAGAGAACGCATTGGTCATACCAAGCATCTCTTCCAAAACCACAAAAGATGACTCTACACATGGACATCACCGGATGGTCAATACCGAAATCAGATTGATATTATTTGCAGCTGAAAATGGAGAAGCTCTATACAGTGTGCAAAAACAAGACCGGGGGAGCTGACTGTGGCTCAGATCATGAACTCCTTATTGCCAAATTCAGACTTAAATTGAAGAAAGTAGGGGAAATCATTAAGCCATTCAGATATGACCTAAATCAAATTCCTTATGATTATACAGTAGAAGTGACAAATAGATTCAAGGGATTAGGCCTGATAGACAGAATGCCTGAAGAACTATGGATGGAGGTTTGTGACACTGTAGAGGAGGTGGTGATCAAAACCATTCCAAAGTAAAAGAAATGCAACAGTGCAAAATGGTTGTCTGAGGAGGACTTACAAATAGCTGAGAAAAGAAGTGAAAGGCAAAGGAGAGAAAGAAAGATATATCCATCTGAATGCAGAGTTCCAAAGATAAGAAAGGAGAGATAAGAAAGCCTTTCTAAGTAAACAATGCAAAGAAATAGAGGAAAACAATAGAATGGGAAAGATTAGAAATCTCTTCAAGAAAATCAGATACCAAAGGAACATTTCATGCAAAGATGGGCACAATAAAGGACAGAAATGGTATGGACTTAACAGAAGCAGAAGATATTAAGAAGAGGTGGCAAGAATACACAGAAGAACTATACAAAAAAGATCTGCTAAGTCACTTCAGTCGTGTCCGACTCTGTGCGACCCCAAAGATGATCCAGATAATCACGATGGTGTGATCACTCACCTGGAGCCAAACATCCTCGAGTGCAAAGTCAAGTGGGCCTTAGGAAGCATCACTATGAACAAAGCTAGTGGAGGTGATGGAATTCCAGCTGAGTTATATCAAATCCTAAAAGATGATTCTGTGCAAGTGCTGCACTCAATATGCCAGCAAATTTGGAAAACACGGCAGTGGCCAAAGGACTGGAAAAGGTTTTCATTCCAATCCCAAAGAAGGGCAACGCCAAAGAATGTTCAAACTACCACAAAATTGCACTCATTTCACTTGCTAGTAATGCTCAAAATTCTCCAAGCGAGGCTTCAACAATACGTGAACCGTGAACTTCCAGATGTTCAAGCTGGATTTAGAAAAGGCAGAGGAACCAGAGATCAAATTGCCAACATCCACTGGATCATCAAAAAGCAAGAGAATTCCAGAAAAAATCTGCTTCACTGACTACGCTAAAATTTTTGACTGTGTGAATCACAACAAACTGGAAAATTCTTTAAGAGATGGAATACCAGACCACCTTACCTGCCTCTTGAGAAACCTGTATGCAGGTCAAGAAGCAACAGTTACAACCAGACATGGAACAATGAACTGGTTCCAAACTGGGAAAGGAGTACGTCAAGGCTGTATATTGTCACCCTGCTTATTTAACTTCTATGCAGAGTACATCATGTGACATGCCAGGCTGGATGAGGCACAAGCTCGAATCAAGATTGCCAGGAGACGTTATCAATAACCTCAGATATGTAGACAACACTACCCTTACGGCAGCAAGTGAAGAGGAACTAAAGAGTCTCTTGATGAAAGTGGAAGAGGAAAGTGAAAAAGCTGGCTTAAAACTCAACATTGAAAAAACGAAGATCATGGCATCCTGTCCCATCACTTTATGGCAAATAGATGGGGAAACAATGACAGACTATTTTCTAGGGCTCCAAATTCACTGCAGATGGTGATGCAGCCACGAAGTTAAAAGACGCCTGCTCCTGGGAAGAAAAGCTATGGCCAACCTGGACAGCATATTTAAAAGCAGAGACATTACTTTGCCGACAAACATTTGTCTAGTCAAAGCTATGGTTTTTCCAGTAGTCATGTATGGCTGTGAGAGTTGGATCATAAAGAAGGCTGAGTGCTGAAGTACTGATGCTTTTGAACTGTAGTGTTGGAGAAGACTCTAGAGAGTCCCTTGGACCACAAGAAGATCAAACCAGTCAATCCTAAAGGAAATCAATCCTGAATATTCATTGGAAGGACTGATGCTGAAGCTGAAGCTCCAATACTTTGGCCACCTTATGCAAAGAGCCAACACATTAGAAAAGACCCTGATGCTGGGAAAGACTGAAGGCAGGAACAGAAGGGGATGACAGAAGACAAGATGGTTGGATGGCATCACTGACTCGATGGACATGGGTTTAAGCAAGCTCTGGGAGATGGTGAAGAACAGGGAAGCCTGGTGTGCTGCACTCCATGGGGTTTGCAAAGAGTCAGACATGACTGAACAACAACAACAATAATCCAATAGGACTAACGTTCTTATAGAGAAGGAGACACCAGAGAATGGGAGAGTGTCCTGCAAGCCAGGAAGAGAGCTCTCACCAGAAACAGAACCCTCCAGATCTTAGACTTTCCAGTCCCCAGAACTGTGAGACAATAAATCTCTATTGTTTAAGTCATGCAGTCCATGTTATTTTGTTATGGCAGCCTGAGCAGAGTAACATACTCTCTTTTTTGAAACTCAGTACTGGTTTTCCTCTGCCTCTTCCTGTCAATTCAAGTTATCCCACTCCACCTGGCTAATGCATGTTGCTAGTTCTCAAGTTTGAGTCCCAGGCTTTCTTTCCTTTTTTCATACTGTCAGCTCTCATCCATACTCAGTTTCAGTTATCAATGATATTCTAGCTATCTCAATTTTTCTGAGTACTCAACCTAAAGCAGCTTTACCAAAAATCTCCTTGTATCACCTAATTTCATAACACAGATTTTATCACTGCCTTATGCTTTCTATTTTTCCCCCTCCCAATAAAATACAAGCTTGAAGAAAGTATAAATCCCTGTTGGTCTTGCTCAGTACATTATTTTCATCACCTAGCATATTGCAGCTGGATAAATATTTGTTAAAAAATGAATCTGGGATATTTTTTTCTGACCGTGATGAGGTAACAAGATGAATCTGCCCTCTTACTTTATAAACAGCACACGAAATACATGAAATAATGTTTCTAAGATAAAGGATGACAGAAGTACAGATGACAGTGATTCCTGAAAAAAAGGAAATAAAAGGTGGTAAGTCCTAAAACTTGCTATGGTTTACTGCTTAGAGTTTCCAGACTGCAATAAAGGAGGAACCCAGAGCTTGGGAATCTTCCTGAAAAGGGAAGACAGAGTTTAGATGTACAGGACTCCACGGTGACTAGAATATGTGGCGTATAGGAAAGAAAGGGGCAGAGAGAGCTGGCTCCAGAGCTCCCTCCAAGTCTACAGATCAATACTGATCACACATAAATGTTTCCCAAGGCTGTGAAAAAGACCATTGAGAAGGACCAGATGGAAAATACCTAGAGGCCATACAGGACTGGATATGACTGGTGTTGCCACCAAAAAATGGAACGTCCTCCTAGAACCTGGGTAAGTAGAGTCCCCAGATAGGTACTGGGTGTTGCCTGACTAATGGGGTAAAATCAACCACTGAAAGGACATAAACATGGCTTCTGAGAACCTACGTGGTCTACCCTTGACTTACTCTTTAATGTTCACCACATGTGACATCACGCTCCTCCTTCTCTAACTCAAGACACACCAGTCACATCTTATCTAACTCCACAAGGAATACCAAGCCTCATGTTTTTTTCAGTCACTTCTTTCTTCCTGGAAAGTCATTCCTCCCCTCCCCATTCTCTGCTGCTTGGCCTAGTTGATGCCTACTCATTCTGAACAGCTCAGTTCAATGGACATTTCCTCAGAGAAGTCTTCCTTTACTTTGCTGACTTGCTAAGATCTCCCTATAAGGAATTCTCATAGTACCATCTACAAATTAAGAACTTGTAAGATTTGTATAACTTTTCTCAAATGTCTGCCTCTCCAAACAAAGCTAACCATGAATGGAGTGACATCTGGTTTTGTCCCCCATCATATTCCGTATGACTACCATATTGCCTGGAACACAGGAGACAAAAATTTTTGAAAGAATAAATTAATGGGGTCTATAGATACTGGCTTCTAAAATCTATCATTCTATACATTTATATAACACATAAAGAAGCAAACAAATGAATTTTCCAGGTTGCCTAGAAATGGAATTGGAGGGGGAAAAAAATGAAGCCAAGGTCTTGCTTAAAATTAACAAAAACAAGGAGGAAAAAACATGGCAGGAGGAAATAATTCAGATACCTGCTCTGCCTTTTTTGGTGTTGTTGTTCGTAATTAAACAATAGGTGAATTCAGTAGGCTGTTTATTATGATAATCACAGAATACTCAGCTCACTATAGGAAAAATGAGGAGAAAAATATGGTAGCCATGAGGGCCGAACTAAAAAATTTGAATTACTAAATGAATAGAGAGGATAAAAGGGGAGAAGAGAACATCTGAGGCAGGAATTTAAGGTGTGAAGCACTGAAATAAATCTCTAACAGGTGGTAGCAGCTGGTTAAGGAAGAGAAGGGTGACCCTTGAACCACTTACCTCAGATAGACAAAGCAGGTCTGGAGGCTGCAGGGAGAAAATCAAGATTTACGAAACAGAACACAACTGGCATTGATGGCTCCCCCAGCACCACTCTGCTGGATACAGACAGGTCTTGTCCCAGCGAGATAAAACAAAATAAAATAACTACAAGTCAGAAATGTACCGGATTGTGTGGCAAGAGGGAGTGGACAACAGGGAGGGAGTGGATAGGTTTTGGGAATGAACTGGATATAATAATCTTAATTTACTAAAAGCAAAAAAAAAAAAAACAATAAATTTTTTTTCTAGTCACATCATATCAAAATTCTACCAATAAAAATGGATCAGCAAACTTTTTCTGCAAAGGGTCAGGGTATTTTAGTCTTTGTGGGTTTAGGATCTCTGTTGCAACTACTCAATTTAGCTTTTGCAGCATAAAACAGCAATAGACAAAACACATAAGTGAATGATCATGGCAATGTTCCAATAAAACTACTTAAAAGGCAGGCTGGGGGCCAGACACCTCAATTTGGAAAGTTAATCTTGTTTGAAAATAGTGCTGTACTTCATATCCATTAATAGGGTGAATCAACCAAATTATCTTTCTTCAAGTTTTACTAATTATGTTGTTAAACTGAAAAAACAACTTGAAATATTTTTTGCTAAGTTCCCTGAGTTACTTTGTAACTCTAATGTCTAACAATGCCCAGTAGATAAAAAAAAAAAAAAAAAAATACAATATTTGTTGAATAAATGGAATAGTTTTCCATGAAAGATATGGGGCAATTAGTAAAGCAGAATATTCTGTAATGGTTGACAAAGCAATGAGATATAAGATATGAGAGGAATATAAGACAGAAATTCTAGGAAAAAAAAGATAAGGAATTACCAAAGTAGCTGTTTCATAATGCAATATTACTATATTAAAACTCTTTAAAATCTAAGTCTTCTTCTCTTTAGTCAGTTGCTATGAAAATTACAATAATGGGGAAAATATCTAATTGTAAACAGAATGTATTAAAGCCTTTTTTATTTCCTTAGAATGCTTTAAATTACTGGGTCACAGTTTTAATATTTTTACTGATGGCACTGGCAAGTAACAAGACGATAATATAAAGCTCATGTAAAAAAGAACAGGTCAATATATTTATTATTTTTTACATTAAAATATGTCTTTTTTATCCAGTTCTGACCAAATTAAGAGTGTGGTTTAATTAAGACTCAAGGAGACTCTGATCTCGTATGTTTTCCTAAACTTGTAAGGTATTTTCTTATGATTTTTAATACAGAGAGGAAAGCCACCTGAACTGACTGCTACTTCCTTTCTTGATTCATTATGAAATAAAATCTATACAAAAATGAAACTTATAAATCAGACTTATCAAAATGTGATTATTTTGGCCTGAATGTTATTTACCAGAATCATCTTTTCATGGTGAATCATAGTAAAGCACTTACAATTTAATTCTGATTAACAATTTATGTACAAGAGCAAGTCTAGTATATAAATTAACTTATATATTTATAGTCACTGCATTCTTTCTGATAATATCACAGTAAGTACAGAGAAAGCCTAGCAGGAAACTATGTAGAGCAGTGTTTCCAAAACTATGTTCTGGGGCTTCCCAGGTGGCGCTCGTGGTGCCTGCCAATGCAGGAGATTTAAGAGACACTGGTTTGATCCCTGGGTCAGGAAACTCCCCTGGAGAAGGAAATGGCAACCCATCCCAGTATCCATGCCTGGAGAATCCCATGGATAGACGAACGATGGGGTTGCAAAGACTGAAGCGACTTAGCGTGCAAACTATGTTCTATGGGACATAAAGTTTGGAGAACATGTTTTAACATACTAATGGGGCACTATGATTCGGTAAGCACAAGAAAGAGAACTGAGCATTTCGCAATGTTACTGGACTACAGAACACTTTGCACACAGAACATCTTGGTGGACCAGTTTTTCCTGGAATATAACTTTGGAATGCTTGTGTAGCAAACCAGATTAAAGTGACTGAATCATTTGGAAACACTTTTCTATCAAAATGAAATTTAGAAAATCATCTACTCTGCAGCTGATGCTGCTAAGTCACTTCAGTTGTGTCCGACTCTGTGTGACCCCATAGACAGCAGCCCACCAGGCTCCCCCATCCCTGGGATTCTCCAGGCAAGAACACTGGAGTGGGTTGCCATTTCCTTCTCCAATGCATGAAAGTGAAAAGTGAAAGTGAAGTCACTCAGTCGTGTCTGCCTCTTCGCGACCCCTTGGACTACAGCCTACCAGTCTCCTCTGAACATGGGATTTTCCAGGCAAGAGTACTGGAGTGGACTGCCACTGCCTTTTCCATCATCTACTCTAGTGCTTCATAATTTCCATTAGGTAATATGCTGAATGTTACATGAAGTAACTCTAAATTTTATTTTTAACTGTTAAAGGATATTCTGTGCTGAGGTTGCCTCAACCGTACAAATTTAAAACAATATCTTGAGTTAGGACTCAGAAAAATATGATAAAATGTTCATTAGCAGGACCAGAGAAGGACGCATGGTTAGTTTCAGTTTTAGGTAATTAAAAGAGTATATCATTAATTTCAAATCACCCATCAGTGACATATCTCAGTGAAAACCAGAATTCTGAGTGGAAATATATATATATATATATATATATAGAGAGAGAGAGAGAGAGAGAGAGAGGGAGAGAGTCATTTTTGAGGACAGAAGACAAAACCGGAGAAACTGACAAACTGAACTTTTTTCAGTCATCTCAGAATCCAATTGAAAGTATAAACCTGAGTTTTGAATTTTTATAGAAAAATTTAACATTTTAGGAAAAATAATATGAGGATAGTAGCTTTAAGTACATAGTAGGTTATTCTGGCCTGAAACTTCAGAGGTGTCCAAAGTCCATTTATTATATCCAGCTGTATATCAATTAGGAAAAGGCACACATTTGCTTTAGGAACTCAAACAACACTGACATTAAAGAGGTCTATGTTATTATTTTCAATAGTCACACATAATTTTAGACCATTATCACCACAAAAATTCTCTTACAACTGGTCCTTCACACACCCCATTCTGCCCTCTCTTCTAATCTATATTGTGTGCAGCTATTAGAAAAAGACTTCTTAGAAGTAGTTTGATCATGTAATTTATCACAATTCAAAGAATAAATTCTTAGTTTGATCTCTTTTCCTTCTGTTACACCCACTTGGTGAACACAGTTTCTATTAAGTAAAATGGCCCATCTTTCTCCCAAGCTTTACATTCTGGCAACAGATAAAATCACAAGCTGTTCAATCCTATTACTTATTGAGATGTATTTCAAACATTATTCAGAGCTCAATACTCACCATAAAACTCTTAGATTACCTCTTGATTCACAGAAAATAGTCTACTATCCTAAACATTCTCCCCATAAATAATAAACTGATTTGTATCCTCCTAAAAATCATTCCCACTATTCTCATGTTTTCAGCTTCCCAGGTGGCAGTAATGCTGAAAGAACCTGCCTGCAATACAGGAGAGGTAATTAATGAGGCTTTTATCCCTGGGTGGGGAAGATCCCCTGGAGGAGGGCATGGCAACCCACTCCAGTATTCTCGCCTGGAGAATTCCATGGACAGAGGAGACTGGCGGGCTGTGGTCCATAGTGTCGCAGAGTTGGACATGGCTTAAGCAACTTAGCACGCACACATGCATTCTCATGTCTTAGGAGAGAAAGGACTCTTCGGGCCAACACCAATCTCTCTAACGATTCTCATGATACCCCACTATCAAGTCAGGGGCTTCACTCCATTTCCCCTATTTGCCATCTCATTTTTCTACTTCAGTCTTTCATTTTCCAGTGGTTTCTTCCCATTGGCATCTAAACATCCTTCAACTGGGCTTCCTCTCACTACTTCCCTATTTCCTCACCAATCTGCCATTTACATTTTTCTGTGCTAATTTTCTTCATTTCTTTTTCCTGCATTTACTCAATCATAAGAGTTCTGACTCTAAAATAACCTCTTGTGCTACACAGAAGATTTCAAGACCTAACTGACCTCTTATTAACACTTTACACTGTTGTTTTTTTCCTTTCTTAAAACGTATTTCCTGTCACCATTCTCTGCTGGCTTTCCTCTTATCTCCTGGCTACTCTCACTAGTCTCCTTTTGTACACTTTTCTTTTCTCCATATCTTTGGGGCTCTGAGACCCTATGTTCTTCACATTTTACACTGAACAGTCGCTTCCACTCTCATGGCTTCAATTATTTGCTGGCCCCCAAATCTTTATCTTTAGCTGAGACCTCTCTCCTGAGCAAAAACTCTTAACTAGTTGCATCCTAAGTATCTTTTCTTGGATACCCCACTAGATATCTCAAACTTTATATGTTTAAAACTGAACACCTAGAGTGAATATTACAATCACCTACCCAGATGTCCAAGCCAAAAACCTGATGTTAAACTTTATTCTTCTATTCTCTAAGATGGATTCTACTTCATGGATGTCTCTCAAATATATCCATTCTTCCCCAATACTGACACTATTAGGGCTCCAGATTTGTTTTCTTTCCATTAACTGATGCTGACCTCACAATTTGTGCTATGCCTCCATCAGCAGCTTTATCTTTTGCCATTTTTTCAACTACCCCACTGCCCCTTCCTAAATTCCTATTTTGTGTCTTAGCTATATGAACTAGATTAATCAGTGTTCCAGACAACCCTGCTCTCTTCAGTCAACCACATTTTCCCCATGCAATTTGCTTCTGCCTGAAATACTCTCTGGACTTCTAATACTTTGTCATTCTTCAAATTCCAGCTTAGAAGCAAGAATCCTTGCGTAATTCTCTGACCCTGGGTTCAACTTCCCTATGTGCCCCTATAGTGCATCTCTCTCTCCCATCATAGCTCTCATCTTTCCACGAATTGCCTATTCACTATCTTGCATAAGATGGTAAGCTCCTCGAGAGTACAAAACATGACTTTTACCATTCTATCCCCTTAAAACATGTAATATCACACTTAAAACATAAAATATACTCTATATTTTGAATAAATAAGCAATATAGATCTTATTTTCTTACTTAGATGGAAAAAAGCTTTTTGAATCTTGTATCGTGCCTAAGAGCATATTGTAGGCATTCATTAAGTATTTGTTAAAACAAGAATACAATAGAATTGCACTTCTTCTTCTTCCTTTCCATGTTTACAGTTGATATAAGCAGTACAAATGTCATCAAGTGTAAGTTTTAAAATTTCTGTGTACTAAACTATATCTATATGGTTAATCTTCAAAAGTTTAAAAACAAGACATTTTCAAGTAAAAGCAAAACTCTTCATCAACAGAAATATTCCATTAATTCATTATTACATTATCAAATGAATTTTCCTAGAAAAGTCCTATTGTTAAGTCTCAAACTTCCAGTCACTATGTATTCAATGAAGAAGAAAAACACATATAAAATAATGAATTTTAGTGTCACTTCCAAAAAGGCAAAAAGAAGTATGGAGTATCAAGAATAATGAAAAAAACAACAACACCTTAAGAAACATTTAAAAATCAGATAATATAACAAATATTGCTATAAATACAACTTTATAAAAATAATGTCCTTGTTGATTGAGTGGGAAAAAAAAGAATGTTAAAACAAAGAAGGAAAGTTATCAGTAAAAGATAAATAAAACTTTGAGCAGAACAGGAACTATTACTATGAATTTTTAAAATGAGAAAAGGTGAAAAACAACTCCTAATATGATACTAAAGTTTTTTTAAATGTTACAAAAGAATTTGAAATTAATTTGAAAAACTAACAATTAGGCATCTTCCATCTTATTTTTCTAGGGTGATATATTTAGTGAGATGAAGAATCATATTAAAATACATTTATATTTATACCTTAGAAAGATACAATGGTTAAGCTGGAAGAAACAAAATACAGTTCTGTTGAGAAATGACAATACAAACTATCTTTAGTATGAAATGAGGATGGTGTAAAGAATTAAAAATGAAACATTACACTTTATTCTCCATTCATGGCAATCTTTTAAAAATATGTGAACTTATTTTTAGGTGAATTATAAGCTCTTTTGAAAAAAATAACTATTAGACTTCTTCCCTCTTTCTTCCTGACATACTATTTGTTGTGTTATTTTTAGTTATCCTTAGGCCAAGGAACAAAGGGCGTTACTTTTGGGTTTGATACATTTTTAATAATAGAGACTCTAATTTGACCATCTTTAAAATTTTAATGATTTACGTTAAAAATTTTAATCACTGCATGTGAGATATACAGAAATAGGTATTATAAAAGTTATTCAGTTAAGTAATTGAATTTTGGGGTTCATAATAATCTTCTAACCTATTAAAACTTGAGTTTAATTACTGTTTTTAATGTTCCAATTTAAGACCTGAAAGTGTTTTTTTAGCTTTTAAAAAAGTTTTTTAAAAACATAACAAAAATTAAGCCACTAATACCTCTCAGGCCACACAAAAGACTCCCCTAAAATATACAATGTAACAATGCAACCATAGGATAAAAAATCCTTAAATATCCAAATGTAACCCAGTAACCCTGCATTCCTTCCCTCTTTCATGTCAGGGAAAAAAAATCAACAAACACTAACACACTCTTACATATCCTAAATTGTCTAGCACCTATCAAGAAGCAGAACTGGAACTGGTTACGATGGCAACTAGTGTTTACACCCCATTTTTCTAGGTTCGAGGGGCAACGGTCTCCCTGAGGCACCAGTGTCAGCTTGGTGTAACTGAGTAAAGCTCATAATTACTTGCTAAAGTAATTCCAGTTTGCATTCTGAATTTAGCATTACCTTAAAATTACCTGTATATGATTTTCTCCTTTGGTAGGTGATGTATTATCTCTATAAAGAAATCCTCATCTTTATATCCATGGAATCAATGTCAGATATGAAAAAACTATTTAATAAGTTGCTGACATATTGGAAAAAAAATCTTGACACTTTTAAATAGACTCTAAAAGTGGTTCCCAAAGCAGTATCAAAGGGCCTAACAACTTAATGGTGAATGTGAGATTGATACGCTAGGATTATTATATATGTTATGGTCTTCATCAAGTCAACCATGAGATAGTTTTTACTTTCCAGATGGTCTCAAAGTTACTAATTTATCATTAGATAATAAATATATATTAGCTTGTAGTGTAGTAGTAAATTTTTAGATAGCTACTTGGGCATATTTATTTGTCAGACTGTTCTCTATATTTTAAATTAGATCAGATGCAAAAGAAGAGAGTATTTACATTAATATTTTAGAAGCTTTCTATGTCTCAAATATACTTTTCTTGAAATCCTGGACACATTTAGATGTGGGGAAGTTCACTGGGACATTTAGCAGCACCTAATTTCATGAGTTTCATACTAGGTGCCAAGAAATTAGATTGTCCAAATATTTTAGAAATAAAACTAAATCAACTGTTCCTTTTCTATCCATCATCTGATATTTCACTCAAGGCACCTACAATGAAACTAAAATTAAGTAGAGAAAAACTTACCTAGTTGGTATTTTGAATAATAGTTTGCCATTTGTCCACTGTTGCAGGACTGTCGTTTATGTCTTTTTGTTGACATTTCTGTGGTCTTCCATGGTGGTCTTTTTCTTTTGTTCATTTTGCTAAGAACTTCACAATTATCAGAAGGATTCTTGTCATAGTTAACACATTTATTTAATCTACTATTTTCAAGTTGGGCAGGAAATTTATCGCTTGAAGGACTATTTGCTTTAGCATTTTCTATTTCTTTAGATTGCTTTTTAAAAGAATTTTGCCTAGCAGACTGGGATCTTAAGGTAAAGCGCTTTGATTCTTCTATGTGAGTTTGATGATTACTTCCACAGTTAACAGATTCAGGAGAGTAAATGATGGTATTTAACTTAAAAGTATTTCTGTGTTCGAGATAGTTGATCTTCCTCAAAAATATTCTACAGTCTTTCAAGGTTTTTGACCTCCAATTATTTGAACATACATTTCCTAGTCTTGGTCCCTTTTCAAAATCTTTTTGGCTGCAGTTTGTTCCATTCTCCTTTGCTTCTGAGTTAAATTTATTCTCTAAACTAGCATGTGTTTTGAAATCAGACATGGCCAACCTCTGTTGCAAAAAGTTATCCCTGATCTCAGGTGGGAAAATAAACTGATTATCTACTGTGTTTTTTCCTTGGAGTGGGACGTCAGCATTTGTTACTCCCTCAGTCTTACTCAAAAGTTGGCTCTGGCAAAAAAATCTTAAGTTCCTCCTCTTAGATATCCAAGCACCTGTCCCATGGCTGTGCAGCTTTCCCTGTCTTCTCCACCTTTCATGATGCAACCTCTTAAACTCAGTTCTTTTTAATCTAGTTAGTGTTAAATTACTTTTCACATTTAAGAGTGGGGAGCTAACCATTTTATGCAGTATATGCAACTTCCCTGCTGACTTTGAAGGCGAAGATAGTGCAAATTTTTTAAAGTGCTTTCTGAAAGGGCTGGTATTAAAATCAGAATATTTGGTCCCTAATTTAATTCCTCTGGTGTTTATTACTTCCAAAGGGTTTCGTGCATTTGCTTTTCTAACTAGTGAAAGAGACTGTGTTTCTGTTGTTTGCATAAACCAGGTACAGAGTTCATTCAAATCATACTTTTTCTGAAAAAGCATTTTTACGGGTGAAACCTCAAGTTCTAAAAGACAGGTCTCCAAAGGGCTTGCTATTTTGAAGTTATCATTTTCAATGTGGTCTCTTTTTTTATGAACACAATTTTCAGCTTCATCTCCACTCACAGGCACCCAAGCATTTGTTATTTGTTCAAATCTATTGTTTAATTCCTCTAATAAGGAATCGTTTGAAGTAGAAGCAGCCCACCACCTGAGCAAAGGGTTTGATGAAATTATAGGGTCCAAGGATACTTCAGAAATGGGTATTAATTTATCTTCCAAATGCTTTTTTGCATTCCTTGAATTTCTAGCTCCTGGCATACCTTTGGAAGCTATTTTAATCCTTGACTGCTTATGTTTGTCCTTCTGACTTTTACCTTTCTGCAAATGGAGCTTATATGACTTATGGAGCAGGGAATTTCTATAAATAAGTGAACTAGAAGATGCTAATGAGTGTAAGAAATGCAGAGATGGTTTTCGATCCCTAATGGAATGTCTGAAAGGTACAGCAGCAACCATACTTTTTGATTCATTCTTGAATTCGTCAGCTTCAGTGTGCCTTGTATCCATGGTGCACTGGTGATTTTCTTCAGGCAGATTTTTCTGGAATATATTTTCTTGTTCTAAAGGGGGTAAGCAGCTGCTAATACTCACTTCTCTCTCCTGAGGTGAAATTCTATTGATAGTCACAGATATGCCAGAGATTTTCACTTTTGCAGGTCTACCAGGCTTCCTAATTATTGCCAAAGGCTTCTGATTTGGTCGAATAATGTTCTTGGACGGTTGAGGTATCACAGGCTTGTTCTTGAAAGGTCTAACATATTCAAAGCCAGACCCCAAGATTTCACTTTCAGTAGTCAAACTTGAAATAGCACTTATTCTTTCACCCAAGTCAGTGTCATATTCTCTAATATTTCTGAGACTATTATATTCTGTTGGAAAATCAGTAACATTATTTTTTAAAGACATACCATTACTTTTGTTTATACTTCCTTCAGAAACATGCCTTTTAGTTCTTCTTGACCTTCCATAAATAACAGTTACTGTAATACTCTTCTGATATATGCCTTCTTTTACTTCTGATATGAGAGACTCTGGGCTTTTCTTTTCAGCACTAATGGACTCATTTTGGCAAATGGCGATGTCTGTTTGGTCAGTTTTAGGTTTCGGTGGTCTTCCAATTGGTCGCTTTATCTGTTTCACAACCTGGGGACCTATTTTTTTAGGTCTACCTGGTTTTCTTTTAAAAGATGAATCAATCGTACTGCTTGAATACTCTTTAGGTAACTCTTGTGGCTTATCATTCTTCATATCATCTGTAAACACTGCAGAGGATTCTGCCATTTCTTTTGCACAATTAAATTTGTTTAGTTCTTTTTGCAAAGTGTCACTATCATTAAGATTAGAACTATAATTTGCAGAGTTAGCATTTGGGATAGTCTCATTTGTTTCTTTTTTATTTTCAGTTACTTGATGAGTTGGTTGCTTTTCAGAAGAAAAATCATGATTTGATTCGGCATTATCGACTGAAGTTAAAGTATATTTGACTCCTTCACTGCTTTTAACCTCAGATAAAAACATGAGTTTGATAGGACTAGAATAGGTGGCAAAAGAAGAGCTTTCAATGGCTTCATATTTTGTTGGTACATTTTCAACACTGGAAATCAAGCTACTTGTGTTTAAAACAGATGACTTTTTCTGGTTAAGTCGTTTGCTATTCAAATCTATTGTAGGTATATGATTGGTTTTAATATTGGTGGATGCTACTATGGATTTTGATAAACTTTTCTCTTTACATGTCATTCTACTTACAGTCAGAGTCATATTTCTACCAGCAGGTTGATCTTTACCATCAACTTCTATCAATTTCTTGGATGCTTTATACCCTTCTGATAATGACTGATTATTCCAAGACTTTTTGGCCATATTTATTGTATCTTCCAAACGTTCCACAACAACTTGTAAATTAGAATTCATTGCAATTTTGTTTAAATCTATACTATGTGAGCTTTCAACCTGAATATTTTTTACTTCATCTTTTCCTTTGGTAGAGTCAGAAACTTTTTTGGCCTTAGGGGATTTTTTGAAAACATAATTATTTGTTACATATATAGAATACCACCCTGGTGGTACAATATTTCGTTTGGTTCTGCTCAAAAGTCCAGGGATATCACTTTTCAAAGGAGTTTGAGTATTCTCTAATTTTGGATTCTCTTTATGATTTTGCAAAGACTTTTTCCTAGCCACAGATTTCTCCTGTGATCTCCTTATGCTCATTTTCTCAGGAGAAGCTGTTTTAAAGCTTTCTGAAAATGCATCAAAAGCCAAGTTAGTTTCTAAATTACTTAGAGGTAGTTGCAATGACTGTAATCCATAATCTGGTAAAAATGATGTTTCCACATGATAATTATCTTGCAGGCTTTTAGAATTCTGTAAAGAAGGTCCTTGGCAATGATAGAATTGCTCTTTGTCTGCTGAAAAGAGTTCATCATTGCGCAAAAACTTCCTTGGATTTTTTTCGGTGTATTTTTTTCTCATAAAGTTTTCATCAAGACTAGCAAGTTCTCTTTTTATCTGTAGTGACTGCCTTCTGAATATGGGTGAGTCAGGAGAGCTGTGCATTGCAAATAAGGTTTCTTGACGCTTTCGAAATCTTGTCTGAATAATTTTATTTTCTATCTTTTTATCATGTTGACTCAGTAATTCCATAAAACTGTAATCACTGGCCTTTGCATTATGCAAAAGAGAGGTTATTAAATCTCTCAATTTTAAATCATTATCTGTATTACAATCACTGCTAGATAATTTTATAAGGTTTGTCATATCTATTGTTTCTATTGATTTTAATTTTTCATTAATACGATCCATTAAATCTTGAAAAATTATAGTAGTTTCACCCTTTTCATGATTTGTAGTACAATTATTGCAGTCTTCTAAGAGCAAAGAATCAGAGTTACTGGATTTTTTAGTTTTAGGCATTTTACCTTCATGATCATCTTCATCATTGCTTATTTCTGCTGGTGTCAGAGATGGAGGCTGGTTAATGTTTGTTTCAAGTCTATTATTTTCTAAGGCTGAACACTCCGAGATGACATCTTTCAATTTTTCAAATCCTTCAGCCTGCACAGGTGATAATGGTGGGGGTGAGGGACTCCGAGATCTACAAACATCTTGAAGATTTACTGAAACATCACGTATTTCCCTTGATGAATGAGGACTCTGAAAGCCTGATTTTGTGGAATGAATGTCTGCTAACAGTCCAGAACAGCACCTGTGAGAATTGTAACTGTTTGCAATTCCTCTATTCACTACCTTCTTAATGTGCTCAATAGTTACAGTTTGACAAGATAAACAATGTAAATCTTTAATACAGACCGGCAGAGGCACAAAACCAGGGCTTTGTCTTTCATTGTGTAAATACCCTCTTTCTGCCAGCCTATATTCACAACTACAGAACAGACCATCTAAATCATCTTCAATTAGGGGATTCTGGGACTCTGAAGACACAGTATAGGATGAATTACAACAGCAAAGAGAAGCAGCATTCTGCTCTTGGACTAGAAATTTCAACATAGCCAAAACTTGTTCCTGGTGATGTATGCACAAAGATTCCAAAACTTTGCTTAATGCTGATTTTCCTTTTTCCATTTTAGTAGCTTCCTCTGATTTTGCATCAACAGTTGAACTAAAAATAAAAATCAAACAAAAAATGAATTACAGCAAAAATACTAATATCATAAGGAATTTTAACAGAGCTTGAAATAGATATTTTGATATTGCTGGACTCCTAATTCCTATGGAGAGCTGTGAAAGTGATATCTTGATTATTGTTTACCAAAAATATAATGAAGCACTTATGATAATTCCCTATGACAAAATATGAGTCAAAGCAAAACCCTATGTTTTGTGTAATATAAAGGCTGCTACTGATAGATATGGTTATATTTACAGATTGCTAATGTTTAGTGCTTTGGCTATATTAAGAATGTTTAATGGAAAGTGCTTCAGAAGGAGTTAAAATTTTTATAAAGTAGACATTTTATAAGTTATTTCGTAGTTATCAGTCCATATTAGTACAAATAAGATAAATAAGATATAGGAGAAAATCTTTCTTATCTTTATTTAAAATAAAGATAATACCTTTATTTAAAAAAAGATAAAATATTTTTCAAGGTAGTGAAAATAAAATTATTAATAAAACGTTTTGTATAGTCAAAAGGAAAGTTAAGGGATTTAGATTTCATATAAATAACAGGCGTTTTAACCTAGTAATAAAATAAAAATTTAAGCTATTTAAAAATGGGATCTATTTTTAATTTATTTTAAATACTTAATTAATTACATCAAAACTAAAGGCATTACTTACCTAATTATTTAATTTCAAATGCTGGAAAATATCCCACTGTAGAAACTAACATAAATCTAATGGAAACTAAAACCCAGGATTACTTAGCAACCAATGTATAAGTCTATATAAAAAAAAAACTTTCTAATCCAATACCAGCAGCAAGAAGAATAAAATATATTAAAAGAATTCTGTTTCAGAAAAGTATCTGTTTAAATTAAACATATCACCAAACTCTGTACATGAAAACAGCCTCCCACTTGTGATTTCTTATATTTGTTGTTGTTAGTTACTGTTTGTATAAATTTTATTTAGGGTTGGAACTGAAATATGCTGACTATGAACAGTGATAGAAGACTGTATTTTGTTTTAATAAAGGGTTATTATGTTCACCAATATTAAAAATTAAATAATTTTTAAAATGAAAGTGAAACTGATTTTAAAAAGTTCCTCCCTAAAACCGGTTTCAACTGTTTCACAGATAAGTAGGCAATATGTTATCTACATTTTATAAAATTTCTGTTGAGTAGCAAAAACATCAAAACAACTGTTTCAGATTAGATAAAAATTTTTCTAGGAAAAAGATAATTTTACTAGATTCAATCCATGTTTCGCTAGTAAAACTAGCATGGGATTTAACATAAAGAAGTTATCAAACAGAAGAGATGAAATTACAATAAAAATTTTTAAGTCTACTGTCATCTCTAGACAGATGGAAGACAGGATATGACCTCGGTATCCCTTCCCTTTGGAAAATAATTTTTGTAAATTTTTTCATGGTTAGAGTATAAAATGATTGAACCGACTCCAAAGATTCACTACTGTATAACTCAGGAAACATATATAGAGAATAAAGGCACAAGTAAATGTTAACTATCAATAAGAGGGTATAAGTGGTATTATATTCTTTCCCAGCAAATTAAAAACTATGATTTTCACATAAGCAAAAGAAAACCCCAAAAGTTCTGACAGATCCATTTCCAACATGTTTGTTTAAAAGTTATATTATGGCCTATTAAACGTATCTGTAACTAAAGAGAGATTTTACATGCTTCTCATAAAAATACTTGCCTAAAACTGGTTTAACCTGTTTCACAGATAAGTAGGCTATGTTGTATCTACATTTTATAAAACTCTGTTGAGTAGCAGCAAAAACACCAAAGCAAATTTTGCAAATTTGGAAAATGACTATTTTTTAAACATTACTATGCTCTTGTAACAGTTCCTGAAATGCTCAAATGATTTTTTCCGTTAGTAGTCTAGAGCAGAACTAATCAAAATTAATGATTAGTGTTATTTTGAAAATCATTGAAAAATTTTAATAGCTCTCTTTTGACATTCCAAGAAGTCTATTCTTTAAGAATTTCTTATTCAGTTGATTATTTTTAATAGTGGAACTTCGAAAATCTCAACAATATCATAGGGCCCAATAATTTTGATCCAATGTCATATGAAGAACAGCTTTAAAAAGTTACTAGATATTCAGATATTAGGATTTTATACATCTCTCTCAGATATTAGATAACTAAGTTCTCAAATTAGAAAATTCTATAATATGCTTATTTGGCTTTAATTATTTTCATTTCTGTATTTTTTATATGTTAGAATCTCAAAGAAAAATCAAATGTATGAGTAAATAGTTGAATACACATAAGCCTCCAATCTAGAATTTACTCTCACTTAACTACATAAAGATTCTAAAATTGTTATGTTTCACAGCTCCATTGCTTTTCGTGCTAAAATTTTTTCTAATTTTTGTTTGATTTATAAACAAACACATCCTGCTTATTTTTTGGTAAGTTTCTATCCATTTTTCCCTTTATAAGCTTTGTTGCTGAGAGTTGTCTTTAGAAAAAGTCAATTTCTATTATTAATATTAATAAAACTGCTTCCTAAAGTGAATCAAATAAGTCAGTGTAGTCAAGTTTTTTCTTTTCTTTTCTTTTTTTCTTTTACTGAATGAATGAGTAAATCAATCACACACCAACAGTGTTGTAAATTTAAGTGCAAAAGCATTGAAGTGCTTTACTACAAATTACAACCTAGAAACACGTTAACTGAACAATTAAAATTCATACAATCAGATTTAGATATATAACAACACAAAGTAGAAACAGAATTACAGTACATTTACAACACAAGACAGATACATGAATTCATTAGAAAATATTGTAATAAATAATTCATGAATTATAGTGCAATTGATTTATGCATAAATATAACTAATTGCCTAACAATCAGTTTATATTAACAAAATCTGTCAAAATCAAGGCAGCCACAGAGTTTTACTAAATTACTGCGACAATGAAAATACTGTAATTAAAGAACAAATACAAGTATTTGTACTGTAAACAACTAAAAAAATCAGTCTCACTAAAGTTAGTATACAATTTAATATAAAATTGTCATTAGCTACCAGAAATGGTTTAAACAACTTTACTGAGCAGTAGTTTTCTAAAAACAGAGGCACTGTTTTTTCTTTTCCTTCTTTTTTTTTTAATATAAAATACTTGAGGAACATTCAAATAAGTAGAAAGCACATAAGGATTGCTTTCACCTTCACTAAAAGTCTGCTGAAACTGGATTTTTCAGAAAATTGTCAATTAACAAGTAGCAACTGGTAACTAAATTTATAAAGTACTTTGAAAGTTAAACATAAAGAACACCTTAATAGAATCACTGGGGAGAAGAGGAACCCATAAATTTCCCTGCCTTTCCTAGTTTGTATAATCAAAAGTTAACTCAATAATTAGAAACATTTTGTTTCTTTTAAAAGTTATGGGTTGATCATTACCTATAAACTATCAAAAAATATTTAATTTACTATTTCTGACCAAAAATAAATAATACGAGTACTAAAATGCTGCAAATTAACTATAATATTACCTATAAAACTACTGATCACTGTGAAGTCAATAGCAAAATGATCCCTGATTTTATGAATCCTGTAAAGTTTTTGGTCAGGTCATCTTTTAAATGATATAAAAGTGTTCTGTAAGTATCCCTTTACTATAAACTTCTCAATCAATTTATTAATGTAAATATAGTGTGAGGAATAAAAAAGCTCAATACAATATAAATATTATGTAATGCATTCAAACCCCCCAATTTTTGCAGGTAAAGTTCTGTATAAAGAGGTCAATAAAATTGTGTTGAAACATTTACTTTAACTTCATTTTTCAATGGGGGGCGGAGGGGAAATATATTAAATAATCCAAGTTCTGGCCCTCACAAAATATGGCTTAATTCTTTAAAAAGAAAGATGACTCTGACATCTGCTGTTTTGCAATCTATTATGTATAATTTCTTGGGGGAAAAAAAAGAGCAAGAGGATTCATATCCTAGTATGCAAGTAACTTTAATAGCTGAAGAGGGTTCAGTATAGATCTGAGAGACCAAATAACTACTTGGTTGTGTAGTTTTCTACTCTTCAGTTTCTTTAAACATGTGTAAGCAGTTTTTAAATGTAATAGCTGAAAATCTCTTTAGTATTATATGCATATATGATTATTAGATACACACAAACACAAGTGTAAAAACACATGTATTTGACAAGGTGCACTTACTTTTTAAATTCAGCTTTAAGTATTCCTTTTGGACTTAGGAAAACTGGCTTAGAAAAAATGATCAGAACCTGAATTTTAACAGAGAAAAGGGGCACTCGAAGAATTTTGTATTTATGAAGCAAATCCCCATTCTTTCTATGGAGGCACATGCTTTATAACATTTTACCACTAAAACTGCGTACTCCATAAATCCAACATGGATACTCTGAAACACATTTTAAAACTGCTATACAAAATTACTGGTCTTTCTCATGAGTCTAGTAAAAGTTAAAATGCACTGCCCAGCTTCTAACTACCTAATTAGTAGAGAGTTTACATTACTGAAAGTTCAAAACAGCTTCAGTGTTAAATATTTGTAAATCTATTCAAGACCCTGAACAAACTGCAAATTTGGTTATTAGCAAAATGATAATGTATCGCCCACCAAAATGAAATCTGTAATTCATTTTGATAAACTGAAAATGTTTTGAAATGTCACAGCAGCAAATATATTAAAGTTACACTGAGGTTTTTCCATAGTAGGAGTGTGTCACAATCCTTAAAATTTAAAGTAGTCATAACATCAACTAACCAGCACATTTAAACCAAAATTATCATTCTCAAGCTTTTTCTGTGCACATTATAAACATGCTCTAAGTTGCATTCCAACTTTCTTTTCTAACCTTACACATTAGCTTATTTTTCAAATGAAAAACAAAATTAAATTATTTTAATAATTAAATTTAAATTACTTTTTGTTCTTAGTATTCCATCTTACATTAAATGATTCTATAGCTGCTGGGGTTAACTATGTGTCAGTTTTTTTTTAAAGTATATACCTTATAAACCCCAACCTCCTGCTAAATCAACTATTAAATGATAAATATTAAATTTCATTATACATATCATTTAAGGTTTTCTATTTCTGATGGATGCACTTGAGTGCATTTCATATTTCATAGAATGCACTGTAGTGTACTAATACTGTATATATTAATTTTTATTAGTGTGGAGATAGCTGTCTGTTTAAACTTTGACTGGTTGTTTCATATACTTACAATAAATGTAAGTATGTTATGCAAAAATGCTTACAAACTAGTAATATCATATTTCCATTAGAAGATGGTTCAACTGAATGGCTGGAGTGGTCTTTCACCAAGAAAAATATTTCACTTGACAGTTACTTGTTTTCCCACAATGCTTTATGCTATTGACTACTAAAGAAAACCTGAATCTTTTTCACCTATTTATACAAGGATTAAATACAAACTATCAGAATTAAGTAAGCAACTATATAATTCTGTCCACAGTGAAAACCCTGAATAAAACTTTTTTTCAAAAGGCATGTAAGTGGTTTTTGAACTGTAAAATTTCATGTCTCCTGTCAGAGTGAGCATCTGTAATTCCCACATGTGTGTAGATAGACACACAAAAACACACCTGTGCACATACACACGCAAACACACATACACGCACTCACGCACATACAAACGTTTTCCTAACAAGTAATCTACACAGGCTTGCTGCTGTTTTTGCAGCTGCCAGTCCCTGAATCTGTCATATTGTATAACCCAGTGTCTGGTAATCGGAGTTTCTTCTTCGGAGGAGTCTTCAGTGTTCCAGATCTTTCTTTTACCTTGTATTCTAAAGTGCTGTGAGGTACCCCATAAATTCCTTGTGCTTTGGAAACACTCATTTTTCCGCTCATTACCATCGCAATAGCCTCTTCCATTATTTCATGATCATATTGCCGATAACGGCCACGTTTTTTCCTGGGCTGCTTATTATCTTTTCGATCCAATCCATCTTCAGTATTTTCAGAGGTTCCATCAACTGTTCCATTTTTAGAATTAAGACACAAAGGAGAGAGGTCCCCATGTAGAAAATAAGAGTCAACACTTGAGTGAGTTACAGGCCCAGAACATTCTATTTTGTTCTGTTTAGGGAGTATATTTTTCAGTTTTTGGAGGGCTGATCCTTCAAGGACTGGAGAGGTTTTGGAAACTTGATACATAACATCCAGCAGACCAGGACCATCAGGTTGTGGTTTTGAAATAGAACTTACTCGTAGCTGAGGAATTTTTAACTGTACAGTAGGATGTGTTTCATATTGTAGGCTTTCATTTTTTTCTTTAAATTGAGTAACCATTTTCTGTAGAGTTAACTGATGGAGGTAACTGGAAGCTGTTGGGAATTTTAATTCTGAGGTTTCAAGTAGATTGAGTTTACTTTTTTCTGTGCGCTCTGCTTGAGCTCTTGCCCACAAGGCTACTTTTTGCAGCACTGCACAAGTTTCTTTACTGTCTTTATATGAGTAACTATCATTGAAATCTCGAGTTTTGTTTTTAAAAGATGCAGGCTTCCCTGCTGGTAAGGCTTCTAAGTGGAGAAGTAAAGTTTTTTGAGGTATGCCATAAAGTATGCCTGCTTTATTTATGTCCAGTGCTCCAGACTGAATGTCTTTCAAAGCTTTTGAGAGCAAACCATCTGCAAACTCAGCACTTCTTTCCACATAGTCCTCTCTGTTTCTGTGTAGTCTCCTGGATGGATGGAATGAAACGATGGTAAACTGATGCATGAGAGACTCTCACACAGCTATGGAAGGGGAGGGTCCACTCCTTTATTATACTCCTTGCTTAGGTAACATCACTTTTTAAGTCTGTGAGACGTAGTAGTTACTCCTTATCAAAGCAAACGCTACAGTCCTGGTAGGACAGTGTGTCAATCATACGGTGGCCTCAACGGGCAGACCTTCCAAGAACATAAAATCCTAACTCAGTATTTGTAAAAATATTCTCATGATGTTGCTATTCCTCTGACAGATGCTTGTAGAGCAACACATAATTTTTTTACAATTAGAGTTCCATTATATAAAATACCCAAATCCTAAAGGAGTTTTTGTTAGTAGAAACGTGACGTTACCGCTAAACAAGTAATAAAAGAGTCAACCCCTTTAAAGGAAATTTGTAGCAGTAAGAATATTTCCAAACACAAACACCCCATATTTTTCTCTAGATAAAAACTTAAAATTTGAAACAAGTAGATATATTATATTGGGTAAAATACTTTTAGATTTTATACATGTTATTTCTATTTTGAATGTATCGTTATAACTTTCAAAGTTTCTTTAACAGAAAGTTCTTTATACCTCATGACTCAAAAAGCTATTACAGCCTTAGTTGAAACAAATTACACTCTGTATCTGAGATTTAAATGTTACTAAAAAGCTTCCTATGCAAATTGTTAATGGAAGATGCAAAAGTTACCCCCCCCAAAATTCCAAAAATCCAACAGAACTTCACTATTAATGATTTAATTAATTAAACAGCTTTCAAAACATGAAAGGACTTTCTGTGGTGATTACTAGGTATATTAAGTCTGCCACCACACCTAAAACACAATGAAAAAACTCTAAGCACTGTAAATTAGTTATAAGAATTAGTAAGTATAGTACTTTTAAAACTAGGTGATTGTTTAAAAAATTAAATAGTGAAATTACATATTTTTCTTAAAACTGCCTCCTAAATACTAAATTTAAAGTTCTCTACTCATCCTGCTTCTTAGTTTGTATTCCATGATTAAGTTGGTAGTTCATTTTAGTAACATGAACTAAAGTTTGGTGATTGTTCTGATAACTTTTCTTTAACAGAAAGAATAAAAAAGAAAGAGAAAGGACAAATGAAAGGTATGAAAGACACACATTTATGAGTGACAAAAATTCTGGAAGAAAACTATATATGTCAGTCTATTCAGAGTAGTATGAAGAATTCTATGCATAATTTTATATTAATACTAAATTATATTTCCTAGATATTGCTTACCCAGCCACTGAATTTTCAGAAGAAGGATCACATATGGATGACTCTTCAGATTTTATGCTGGTTTTCTTTGTAGAGAGATCTAACACTCCATCCCCTATAATTTTTGCAAGAGAAAAAACTTTATATTTGTGACAGATAGGTAATCCTTACATCATAACATTTCATATTTTGATGATCCACTAACTAATGACCTAAAAATTAACACTGGTATTTGATATGTGGCCATTACCAACTCATCTTGTGATTTTTAGCAACAGAACATGACTGGGAAGGCACTACATAGGAAAAAAGAACAGAGGAAGAGCTGGCATTGCCATGATATGAAGAAATTAGATAAAAATTGTTTAAAATCCACCCTTGTTCACCTTTCTCTTCTGCAGTGAAGAATCACTCGATTGCTTATTCAATAAAAAACATGACTGTTTTCTATTCAAGGCTGCCCAGATGATGCTTTGGGTAAGTGGGAATAATGTATGTTTAACTAAACCGAGAGCATAGAAAATAGGATGAATAAGAGAATGATAATTAGCATTTACTAGGACTATTAATATGTGGAAAACATACTTTAGGTAATCTATGACTCTATGCTCAACCAATGTATTTTTCAGAGCTCACAGTATAAAATTTTACTGTTTTAAATAACTGAAATGTACAACAGTTGAATCACTGACTATGTAACATATTGTGGTTATATCTGTGATTAGATGATGACACAACAAAATACCATTTTAGGAAAAAGTAGCTTGCTAGAAAACAACTGCCTATGTATTTCTTACTAAAGTGTAGTTATTATAATACTGAATTTACATAGACAAAACTTCAAGTGACTCAGATATGTTGTTAATCTGATAAATTTCAAAATCAAGAATAAAAATAAACTGAATTTAAAATACAGCAATACATATGGTGAATATGTTTCTGCTGCTGCTGCTGCTAAGTCGCTTCAGTCGTGTCTGACTCTGTGCGACCCCATAGACGGCAGCCCACCAGGCTCCCCCATCCCTGGGATTCTCCAGGCAAGAACACTGGAGTGGGTTGCCATTTCCTTCTCCAGTGCATGAAAGAAAAAAGTGAAAGTGAAGTTGCTCAGTCATCTCTGACCCTTAGCGACCCCATGGACTGCAGCCCACCAGGCTCCTCCGTCTATGGGATTTTCCAGGCAAGAGTACTGGAGTGGGGTGCCATTGCCTTCTCTGGAATATGTTTCTACTGATACCTAAAAGATGGAAAAAGCTGTAAAAAATCATTTTAAGAAAAATCCATGTTTTAAAAATTATACCAAAAAATTCATCTAGGTTTAAAAATAATTCAATTATGTGCAAAGCACTGCGAGAATTTGGAAAGCAGTCATTAAAAATGCATCAAGTACCTCCTCATGGTTCTTAACAATCTAGTTAGATTATTCATATACCACCACCACCATAACCATATTTCAGGCTGATGATATGTGCTACTTAGGAATAATAAAGCAGAGTGAGCTGATAAAAATAATGAGAGTCGGCCTAAGGCAGCTGCTGTTTTATTGAGTATTATCAATTCAGGCCTCTTTTGACTTGAACACAATCCTGAACAAAGTGAAAGTAACAACCAAGCAGATTATCTGGGGGAAAGCTTATAGAAGGATCAGTTTGTGCAAAGGCTATGATATGGAATCATATCTGGAATATGAGGAATAGCAAAGAGACCAGGGTGACTGCAATGGAATAAGCCAGACTGAGTGAGCTAAGATCAGAAACCAGGCAGACCATATAGGGCTTTGTAGACAACGGCAAGAAATTTGAATTTTATTTTGAAAGACACAATAAACCACTGGAGGATTCTAAACATAAGACTGACAATTTTAATTTTTTTAAAGGATTAATCTGCTGTGGGGGGAACAGAGAAACCTGTTGGGAAATTGATATGCTATTTCTCACCTTTGGGCTTTCACGCTTTCAATTAGTTTCCTCTGCCTAGAAGTCTCCTAATCCTCTCCTCCTATCTTCACATTCATCCTGTGCATGTGGGTTAAGCTGCTTTAGTCGTGTCCAACTCTGTGCGACCCTATAGACTGCAGCCCACCAGGTTCTTCTGTCTGTGGGATTCTCCAGGCAAGAATTCTGGAGTTGGGTTGTCATTTCCTTCTCCGGGAAGGATCAAACCAGATCTTCCTGACCCAGGATCAAACCAGGTCTCTTACATTGGCAGGCAAGTTTTTTTTTTTAATCACTAGTGTCACCTGGGAAGCACCAAATCTTACTCATCATTCAAGACACAACTTGAACTTTGTTGTCATTGTAGGTTCCTATACTTGCAACACTTACCTATATTATTTAGCAGTTAGAAGGCCATAATTTAGTTGTTTATTTACTTACTAGTGTTAGCCGCCAGACAATATGCTGCATGAAGGCAGAAAATATGTCTATTTACTGATGTGGCCCCATTTCCTACAACAGCGGCTGATACACAGTAAGTGTTCGGTTAGGTATTTGCTGAAAATAATTTAGAAGTAGAAATTCAGTTATTGCTAGAGGTTACAAAGCCTAGATTGAAAGGATAAAAAGACTGGGCAGACAAGTATATGGTACTGCTAAGTCACTTTAGTCATGTCCGACTCTGTGCGACCCCATAGGCGGCAGCCCACCAGGCTCCCTGACCCTGGGATTCTCCAGGCAAGAACACTGGAGTGGGTTGCCATTTCCTTCTCCAATGCATGAAAGTGAAAAGTGAAAATGAAGTCACTCAGTCGTGTCCAACCCTCAGCAACCCCATGGACTGCAGCTTTCTAGGCTCCTCCATCCATGGGATTTTCCAGGCAAGAGTACTGGAATGGGGTGCCATTGCCTTCTCCAAGTATATGGTACATACTACCTTAAAAATTATTAAATGAAGTATCTTTTGATCTCTTTACCTAATAAATGCCCCGGTTTATCCATTCAGCTCAATCTTATGCTTAGTCAACAACTCATCTCAATGCTCACACTTACTGAGCAATTAAGCCATGTGCAATTCATCAAAAATGCTATGTGGTGTCGCGTCTCTAAAACATCCAGTGCATGGTTCCCTCTGCCTAGAATGCTCTTTCCACTTTTCTTTATAGATTCAGACCCACCCCTGCCCCACCCAAGTAGAAGCTTAATGTCACCCTTGTCAACAGCATCCTATAAAACTTAATGACACACTCACGCAAATTTTGAGTTACGGATCTTTTTTTCCCAAAAGACTGAATTACTCAAGGTCAGGAATCCTGACATATTTCATAAACAAAAATAGATTTATATAGGTTATAGCATATAAAACACAGTCTTCATAAGTGTTATCCCTTGTCAATGTTCCAGAATACATTAATGAATTTCTCCAACTGTAAGTTCTACACTTTTGTTATGATTAAGGTTAATTATTCCACTAACTATAAATAAGAAAAGGAGGTGCTGAGAACTCTTCCTCTCTCTCCTTTACATTAACTTTGCTAACTAGGCTGTAGCTCCCTGTAACTGAAACTGTTAGCCACATGTCTGACTCTTTGCAACCCCATGGACTATAGCCCACCAGGCTCCTCCGTCCATAGGATTTTTCCAGGCAAGAATACTGGAGTGGGCTGTCATTTCCTTCTCTGGGGGTATCTTTCTGACCCAGGGATTGAACCGGGGTCTCTTGCACTGCAGGCTGAATCTTAACTGCCTGAGTCATAGGTAGCTCCCAAGCTAGGGCAAAAAGGTATTCTTGTTCTTTTTGGACTGCTCCTTGACTGCTGGATTGTAGCTGATTTCAGTCTTGAGGAGGAACTAAATTTAAGATCTTTTTCATCTTTAAGAGAAACTACTCAAATTAGGACTATATATCTGATTCACTTTCTTTAGGAACTCTAAACAGTGAAGCAGATAAGAAACACTTTTTTTCCCATAACCCCTTCTCTGTAACTAGGCTTCCCATGTTACTTATAAAAAAGATCTCACTTTTTATTAGCAATTTGCCACCTAAAGTTATTTTGCTGGTATCAGTTCCTTTTTCCATCATGAAGGCTGCAGATCAAGAGCTAGAAAAACGTTAAATACCCCGAGGATTGTTTGAAAAACAAAAAGAGAAGGGGAAAAATAGCTTGGGAATCACGACTGAGGGAAAAAAAAACAATCAGGAATGGCAAAGAGAGCATTTTCTTGCTCCTGTTGCTGATTTACATTTATCAGTATCACTCCTTCATAATGGAGATGTCACGTCATAACTAGATTGTTTTGTGTGTACACATTCAAAGTACTAATAATTAACTTGATGGATAAAAACTGAACATCTATTATGCTAAATGCTGCAGGGCAATATGAAGTTAAGTAGAGGACAGAAAGAGACTGAAATTTATTTAACCATTCACCTTTTGGTAGGTTCTTAGGTTGCTTCAGTTTATTCACTGTTACAAACAATTCTGAAGTGAAAATACTACTAAATGTTTTCTAGTATTCATGTGAAGAATTTTTCTAAGATGCACACCTAGGAATGCCAGTGCTGGAAGGTATACATTTTGAACTTCTGTAGATATTACTAAAATTTTTTTCCACAACCTTGACAACACTTGGTGTTGAGATTTTTAATTTTTGCTAATCTGATAAGTAAGAAGAGCAAGTTGCAGGAGTAAATTAATATGAGTACATTTGATATATGCATTTATGTGGATATCTAAAGCACAGAGAACCATTTTGCTTATAGATGCACAAATACTTATTATCAGAGGTTGCTTTCAAGGATAAACAAAAGGATGAACAGTTCCTTAAGAGAAAACATACTAGAAGTAAATATGATCAAGTAACACATTTCTTAGTTCTGAGTGACAGGAACATGATTATTACACTGCATTTTGCTCTATGTATGAAAATTTTCCAAATAATAAACAAATTATTTCCATTTACTGGTTGTAGTCTGAGCATTAACACAATTATTTCTCATCAAACATTAATGCTAAAGATACAGAATTAGAGAGAGGCTGGTGTAATCTATCAACAAGGTCAGGTAATTGTTAAATACATGACACTACCAGATAACTTTAAAAATAAATTGGTGTTTGAAAAAGTGAAACCATGAACAAATTAAGCAACTTCTTGAGTATTAACATTTTATTGGGTTAATTTTTTTAGAATTCACATTCCAAAACCAAGGTTTGGATTTCTGTTTACAAACTGTTCTCAGTTCTGTATTCTCCTGCAAATACCTGACAAAGAATCTGTAAAAAGAAGATAAATGCAATCCACATAATACAGATTTTTCACTCCTCCAAGGGCACCATTCTTTCTCATCCCTTAGCTGCCCTCTGTCAATTCGTCTAAGTACACTCTATGCTCTATTGGCCAGGCTACATATCACTTCAGCATCATCCCCTCAAAGAAGATTTTCCTAATTTACCCCCAGCCTTCTTTCATATTCCCATAGTACTCTTTGTATGTTTCTATTTGTATTTATGTATTTATGATGTGTTATTATAATTTGCCAAGTTTAGCACTTGAACTTCAATAGTACTGTGGGGAATTAGTAACTATTTTTAGGATCTATTTACAATTTATATCTAATTAAGTATACTTATTTGGCTGATTTTCTCACTAGCCTTACTTCTAAGCAAGGCCTGAAATGAATAGTACCTCAGTAAACACCAATTCACTGACTCAGCAATGGCTTGCCCAGTTCTGTCACATCAATCCTGCATACAGCAGACCCTGACTGACAAAATTATCATGAAATCAAAGAACTTTGTTCAGCCAGTTGAAAATGACAGCACAGTCAAGAAGTTGATATCTTATATGGGAGAGAAGTTAGTTTTACACACAGAGAAACTCCATTCAGTTAGAGGTTCAGAAGGATTTTTAATAATCCATTTCTATATTCGTTAGGTTCTAATAATATTTTCTTCAGAAATCTTAAGACTGCTGATCATTAACCACTTAATATGAATATTAAGTACGTTAAAAACGTATTTATCAACTCCTCACAATACTATTGATCTCCAGTTGCCATACTGAGAATGAACATGAGTTTAAAAGACCTTCAATAATACATTATGTATCATCAATATTAAAGATATAAGTATGAATAAAATTTAGTATATGAAGGCAAGTGAATTTTAATGACAAACTCTCATGTACATTTTATGCTGTTTGGACAAGGAAAAAATATTCCAAATTAAATTTCATAATAACACTAATCACCAGCACAAAACTTTCTTTCAAATCAATACTATTTAACATTTTATGATGTTTGATGCAAATCTATGCTAATAGTTTTAATAAATATCTGAACACTATTTCTACTTTATGTCTTTAATCATTTCTTATCTCTCCTTAAATAGGGTCATCCTTTTAGCCACTTGATGTACTGTTCTAGTCAGCCTTCAGATCTTTCTTGTTTTTCCCTACTGTACTCTCTAGAAGATTCCCCTGATTTCAAATATAAATATTTATATTTAACTGGTTTCTAGAAAATAGAACTTATAAAAAATCTACATATATAAAACTATAATATTTTTCGAGTGTTACTCTAAGAGCATTATATGTCTTAACCCCACTTAGGGCTCACACGTCCCAATATAAAAATAAGTTTTTTTAATTTGCAATTTTTAATGATAAAACTGAAAGTGAAATAGAGGTTAATTATCTTGCCCAGGGTCACACAGTTACACTTACTGTCATTCAAACTCAGGCAGTTATTCCAGACTCTGATTACTCTACTAAACTACAATATTTAACCTGTGTAATGTTTCAAAAAGTCAAGTTACAATGGTAATGATGTAATAAATTTGCTACCATCACACATAACCAGTTGAGAAACACAACAATTTTGGAAATAATCTAGTAATATGCTATCAAAAATCTTAAAAATGTTCACACTCCTCTAAACATCTATCTTAAGAAAATAGCATTTAACAAGAAAATGCTTTTATGTACAAAGGTATACCAAAATCTCAAATATACGTAAGCACAAATATATATAAATATTTGCACTATATATATATAAATATTCACACAATATAATTTTGCTAATTTTCTCCTTTCCCCAAGTTTGCCATAATGAGCATATATATTAATGAAGAAACCCTACAAACTTATCAATAAAATACCAAACTATAAAAGCAATCACTTGAGTTTATCCAAATTTTATTTTAAATTGTTTTTGTTACTTGTTTAACCATTGAGTTAGAGTCATAGGGGAAATAATCAATATAGCATTAGAGCAGGATATCAATTAAACTTTAATACTGGTTTTTCCATCCTTCATTTGCCGCCTTCTGCACATCAAACACACTTTTTAAAAGGGAAGAGTTACTGCTTTCTAGATGTGTTTTATTTAGTGCCTACATAGCTGAAATCTCATAGAATTAATTCACCTACTATTTACTAATAATGACAAGGGACAAAATAAATCATAAAAAAGTGCTTGTAATAAATTTAGGATATAAAAAATACTACTACTAACCATAATTAGGAAATATTACTGGTAAAATTAAACAACGCTTCAGCACTTCCACCCTAAGCCATTTTAGAATTTCATTGCAGTTCTTTTTTCTTTCTTCACTGATTCCTTTAAGCACCAAACCAAAGCCAAAAGGCTTCAAAGTCAACATCTTGAAAAATATTTTGTAAAACATTCCTTGTTTATACCAAGTATTACAGTGTGTACTCTGTAAGTTTAACCTTCAACCAAACTTTAAAAATGTGGGATGTATGCTTAGTACAATATTATAATGGAAAACTTTAGATTTGCTAGTCCTTATCATGTTCATTCAAAGGTGACCTAGGAGTTTTAAAAATATTTTTACTGAAATATTACATTCACAACAAGAATGAATGTTAAGTACACAGTCTAATGAATTTTTAACATTTCGCTGTAAATAGCAACTAGATCGCCACTGTCAACCTGAAGCCCTCCCCATTGTATCTCCTCTGGTCACCTACTTCTACTATCTTGACTTCTAACAGCTTTATGCATGCTCTTTGAAGTAGCAATTTCACTTCTAGGAGTATGTCCTAAGTAAAAATTAAGATTCAGTGCACAATTTCAGCTTGTGCATGTATATCTGCAGATAAGTATAATGTAATCCTTCCATGAAACAGAATACTATTCAGCTAAAATATATTGATGTTTTAAAATATTTTAAAAATACAAGTTACAGAGGATATATAATGAATGATTTGTGGGAATAAGCTCTGGGGGGAGAAAGTGAGAGTAAGAGTGTGTAAATGTATTTTTTTCCAGAAAATGATTTGGAAGGATTGAAAATCACAGCAGTTAACTCTGGGTGGATGAATAAAAGATCAATGCATAGCTTTACAATTCATTCATTTTATTAATATTTATTGAACAGTTATAATACGTCAGTCAGTTTTCTAAATGGCACAAAGGAAACAGTAGGGAGTAAAACAGAAAATGTTTCTGCTCTCACAGAATTTACATTCTAGTAGAGCAGACAAAGAAAAGATAAATCAATAAAATAATATTGCAATTATCCTCCAATTAATTAAAAAATAATTTCACAAGATGGTAAGACCTATAACGAAAATAAAACACAGTAATAGGAAAGAACAACAATAATGGCAGGTGGGAAGAGGTTACCATGTTGGAATAAATGATTAGGCAAAGTCTAGAGAAGATGATTTGCTCTTTTTCAAAAAAGAAATTTCACTGATACACTTTAACCATGCAAAATATAGAATGATTCCTTCTATCCACTTTAGTTTATACAATTACCTAGGTTTTTGCTATGCTTGCTCTATTTATACTATCTACTTAAGTATTTTAAAGTTAATTCCAGTTGTCACATCATTTCTATATTCTTAAGCATCTTTAAACATACGAACATTTTTGTACATAACAATTCCTTACTATCACCTATACGTAGTTAGTATTGAATATGCTCTAGGCAATCCAAAGTGTCTTTTTACAATCGGTATGTTCAAAGTAGGAGTTATGTTATGCTTGACGCTATGTCTCTTAAAATTTATGGCAGCCCTTTCCCTCATTTTTAAAAATAATGATACTGACTTTTAGAAGCCAGGTTATCAGTTCTACTAGATAATATCTTACATTATGGTTGTTCTTTCTCCTTTTCTATATTGTCATTTGATTTCACTTTAGTTCCTAATAATTCTGACAAACTTGAAGTTAATTCTAAAGCAAATGGTTCTCAAACTTTTGGATCTCACAATCTCTTTAGTGTTAAAAATCACTGTGGATCTCAAAGAACCTTTGTTTCAGTTAAGAAACTTTATTTCTTAACATTTATAAGTTAAACTGAGATGTTTTAAAATATTTGTAATTGATAACCATAAATGCTAATATTTATAACATTTTAATGAAAAAACATTTTTAGATATAAAGTGAGAAGTTTAAAAAAATAATTTTGTAAATCTTTTAAATGGCTAGCTTCATAGAATACAGTTGGATTCTCTATGTTTCTGTATTCAATGTGTTCAGAAATCATACATCAATCAGCCTCTGACTGACTCTACTACCTATTCTATTATTATTACTTTTGACCTGCTGTATTCTAGAAAGAGTTTCATTGAGAACCACTGACCTAAAAAATTGCTTAGGATCATGTTTGACGATTCTGTCAAGAATACTTCACAAGTGATGTACTGAGTGTATTTCCAATGATGCTTAAGTGATCAGTGTATTCTGATGACAACAGCTTGACCCCTCCACTGTGAAGTTCCCCAAGTAATCTTTCCTCTAATAGTTTTATCTTCTGATGCTACTTCTGATTCAGTTTTCTTATTAGGAGTTGTAAAATAATAATATTTTAAGTTTATCATGTCTTCATATTTATTAACTGAAATTCTTAAGAATCCTTCTCAAAAGAAGGCAATTTGGTTATCCTAAAATACAATTTGTAAAAGAAAAGCAAAATAAATGCTAAACTCTTTCCTGTAACTGCTCATTTTAAAAGTTATAAGCTGGTATGCTATGTTCCTCTGTGCAGACTAATGACTTTGAGGAATCATTATCAAGATCTAATGGATTTTAAAACATTCAACATGTTGCAGCTGAAAATGTTTTTCCTTTTGAGGCTTAAATGTTCTCATATTTGGCCAATGGGGAACCTTTAGCATTGCCTCCTGTATTTGGTTGACAAATCGGTCTTTGGTACATTCTTGCTTGTTGGCACAAGATGTTCCAGGATCATCTTATACATTTTCTGATCCCGACCTGGATTCCAAGGAGGTCTACTTTCCTTTAAAGGAAAATAATGTTTAGAGACCACAATCTAGGCCCAAGTTCAGTGTCACTGAACTGTCATGCAATTATTTCAGTACTGAAATATTCATAAATATACATTAAAAAGTACAGACTTTTGAAATGAAAAAAATAAATCATGAGTTTGCAATGACATTTCCAATCTGTGTGTGTGTATTAGTCACTCAGTCGTGTCTCATTCTGTGTGACCCTGTGAACTGTGTAGCCCACCAGGCTGCTCTGTCCATGGACTTCTCCAGGAAAGAATATTGGAGTGGGTTGCCATGTCCTTCTCCAGGTGATCTTCCTGACTCAAGGATTGAACCTGGGTCTCCTGCATTGCAGGTGGACTCTTTACTGTCTAAACCACCAGGGAAGCCCTTTTCAGTATCAGATCAGATCAGATCAGATCAGTTGCGTCCGACTCTTTGCGACCCCATGAATCGCAGCACGCCAGGCCTTCCTGTCCATCACCAACTCCCGAAGTTCACTGAGACTCACGTCCATCGAGTCAGTGATGCCATCCAGCCATCTCATCCTCTGTCTTCCCCATATGCAATTTACAGGGTTTTTAATTCTTTGATTTTTAAATTTGTTTGTTTCTACTCTTACCCTGAAAATCTTGGCTTCCTAAAATAATAACATAATTATATATTTGATTTATCCTACAGATCCAAAATAACACACAATGGCAATATCATTACTAACATTACTAAAAGAAGTTTAGGATTTCTTTGAAGTACTCATTTATGTTTAAAATATATTCCACCAAAAACATACAGTCAAAATATTGGGTAAAGTCACCTGACAGAATCCTTTTCTCAGTGCTAATACATTACTGTTAAAAACATGATGCAACTATGCTCATTTGTTACTTTCTTTTTCATATTTTAGGGATTGCTTTAATTTTTTAAAATTAAAAATCTTTGGGATTTGTTGAGCATTTAAAGGTCCATTCACAATACTTCTATTCAGCCCTCTCCATCTCACTTACTTCATTCCCTTATAGGTTTTATCTTTCCTGCTTTGTTTATACAAAATAATACATATATATATATGTATATATATATATATGTATATAAAATATATATATACACACACACAGTTCTGTATCTTGCTCTTACCTCCTAACAATAAAATCTGAAAAAGTCACTATAAAGGGATCTTTCTCACACCCTTTTCCAAATACTCAAGTTTTCCACTGTATGGATGTACAATAATTTAGTTATCCATTTGGGTCACTTCTAATTCCTTGCTATTATAAATAATATACCCCTGATGAATTAACTTTCAATATGTATCATTGATATTTGTATAATTATAAGCTCAATTCTTTGAAATGAGATTGCTGGGTCAAAGAGTTAAATGCATTGCCAATTCCCCTCCATAAGGATTCAACTAGTTTGTATTCCCTTAGGAATGCATGAGAGTGCCTGTTTCTTACAGCCTCATGAGAAAGATTATGTTGTTCAACTTGAATTCTTATTAGTCCGACAGGTGTGAACCATATAATGACTGTATTTCCTATGAGTTTATAAGCGTGTTTTCCTATGTTTAAACACTTTTAAACCTGCTTTGATGACTTTACAGAGAAATTAAAAGTTTATTTTAAAAAGAACAAAAAAAGCTTCTTATATGAACTGATAGTAAAACAATGCTAATTTACCTATCAGGTGGTTTTTCTTTCAGTACTCAATTTTTTGAAACTGTTAATGCATTAATTAGTAGCCCTTTATTTTATAATATAAATTATAAATATTTTTTCACAGACTACTGTTTCTCTTTGGATTTTTCTAATAGTGCTTTCTTCTTTATCACTCAAAGTTATTTTTACACTCTGGAATTTATCACTTTCTTATTGTTAAGGTGACGTTCTAACTGAGATATCAACGATGAAGGGGACAAGCCAGAGAAACAAGAAGATTTAAAGGCAGAATAATCCAGGAAAAGCAACTGGCAAAAGTGAAGGTTCAGAAGTGAAATGAGCTTAGCATGTGTCAGAAATACACAGATAGTGTTTAGTGCACATACTAAGCCAGGAAGAGAGGAAAAGGAATCAGAGGGGTAGACAGGGACAAAATCTTATCAAAACCATGCAAACCATGAGAAGAAAACAAATTTTATTCTTCCAGTAATAGAAAGGAAGATTTAATTCTGGTAATAACAGAAAGATTTAAATATAGAGGTAATACCAGCTTTACTTTATTCAAGTGGATATTTTGAACCCCATTTGGCACACTGATAACTTAAGAATTATGTTAAGGTACATCTTATGAAAGCTGTATTTGGAGGGAAAATACATGAAAAAATTACAAAGGAAACAAAAACTCGATGAACTGTCACTTGGAAACCACGTGGTAATACAGTGACCAACTTTATACCAAACTTAAAAAATATTCAGGAAAAATTTAACAGCTATTGAAAAACTGACTTCTTTTTCTTTCTTTTTATACTTCATATAGCTAATTAGGTTAGTCAAGTGATGGTTACATGGTAACATTTGTTTATGGAAGTTCTAAATTTAAAGTGCATGGTTTTATGTGATATTCTTTACAATATAGAAAAAAAGAAAAATTCAGTTCAAATATATTGTTGTTGTTTTTCAGTCACCCAGTCATCTCTGACTCTGCGACCCCATGGACTGCAGCACGCCAGGCCTCCCTGTCCTCACCATCTCTAGATGTCCTCACCATGTCAAGACTAGCCTTGACTAGTCTCCTGATTTTTAAGTGACTGAGATAATCTTCATATAGTTCCTCAAACATACCTGATTTATTCTTGCCTTCTTTGATTTCTGATATTTTTGTCTCTGTTTTTGATACTTCTGTCTGGAATGACCTACCCTCAGATCTTCATGTGGAGGACGACTTCTAATTATTCAATTCTCTGTTCAAACTCACTTCTTCAGGGAGGCTTTCCTGACCACCTTACCTAAAACAATCCTCTCAAGTCACTCTTGATATCTTGCTTATTGATTCTTTTTGTAAAATTAGGGGCACACTGACAGGCATATTTCAAAAAAGCAACAAATAACTTCTGTAAATGAAAAAATAATAACAAATTAGAAACTCAAGACAAAGGTTTAAACAGTGATTAGAACAGCTAAAGAGAGAATCGGTGAATCTAGAGACAGTTCTAAATTAACTAATCTAACACAAGAGACAAAGAGGTGGAAGATACGAAAGAGAAGAGATAAAAAGGATAGAATGAGAGGATATCCAAAATATGCCTCAAAAATTTTTGACAAGAGATGAAGTGAGAAATGTAATGTATTGAAAAAGATAATAGCTGGAAAACCACAATTGATAAAAGAAATTTGTCCTCAGTTTTAGAAATGATGACTTCCAAGCAGAATGGATAAAAGAAATCTATACCCAAACATATCCAGGACAACCTGCAAAACAGCATAAACAAAACAGAAAGTGAGAGATAGGTGCTAAAAGTAGATACAGTGTATGAAGATTACCTACAATGAAAAGACTATTTGTTGTGAAATTATACAAAAATAGAAGCCAAGACACAGATGTAGTAGCTGGGCTAAGAAAAGAGTAATTGTCAGCATAGACTTGTGTACCCAGAAGAAGAAAATCTCTTTTAAGAACAAGGGGGTTATTTAAAAACAAAAAGAGCAAGACACTAAAAAAAGAGAAAAACCTAAAAGAGTTTACTACCAGTGCTACTGCTACTGCTAAGTCACTTCAGTTGTGTCCGACTCTGTGCGACCCCATAGATGGCAGCCCACCAGGCTCCCCTGTCCCTGGGATTCTCCAGGCAAGAACACTGGAGTGGGTTGCCATTTCCTTCGCCAGTGCATGAAAGTGAAAAGTAAAAGTGAAGTCGCTCAGTCATGTCTGACTCTTCGCGACCCCATGGACTGAAGCCTACCAGGCTCCTCCGTCCATGGGATTTTCTAGGCAAGAGTACTGCCAAGTAGACCTTTATTAAAAGACTCTCTGATTCCAGAAGAAAATTCAAGCTACAAGAATGAATAATGAGCAAAGGAAAAAGATAATCATGTTTGTAAATCTAAACAAAAATTTATTATATAAAAACAAATAGTTAAAATGTTTTCATTGGGATGTCTTTAAAAGAGAACTAAAGAACTGATGAAATGGCTATTGTGTCAGGACAGGTAAGTTAAAATATTCCTTAAATAAACTGTTGAGTTAACTAAGCATTAAAAAATTTCTAGGAAGATCCCTTGGAGAAGGAAATGGCTACCCACTCCAATACTCTTGCCTGGAGAATTCCATGTATAGAGGAGCCTGCCAGCAGGCTACACTCCATGAGACTGGAGAGTTGGACACGACTGAGCAACTAACACAACAACAAGGGCAACCACTAAGAACAGCAGTAGAGTATGTTACTTCAAAATCAGCAAACGGAGAAGAGTCACATAAAAGAAAAAAATACAACCTAAAAGAAAATAACAAAGGAACAAAAAAAACTTAAATGGGACAAACAAAGTACAAAATAAGATGGTGCTATTTTGTGCTAGATAAGTTAATTTGGTTGATGAGACTATAGAATACAGGATGCTATGGGAAAATATAATAAGATCAGTTCAGTTCAGTTCAGTTGCTCAGTTGTGTCCGCCTCTTTGCGACCCCATGAATCGCAGCATACCAGTCCTCCCTGTCCATCACCAACTCCCGGAGTTCACTCAAACTCATTCATGTCCATTAAGTCGGTGATGCCATCCAGCCATCTCATCCTCTGTTGTCTCCTCCTTCTGCCCCCAATCCCTCCCAGCATCAGAGTCTTTTCCAATGAGTCAACTCTTCGCATGAGGTGGCCAAAGTATTGGAGTTTCAGCTTCAGCATCAGTCCTTCCAATGAACACCCAGGACTGATCTTTCGAATGGAATGGTTGGATCTCCTTGTAAGTCCAAGGGACTCTCAAGAGTCTTCTCCAACACCACAGTTCAAAAGCATCAATTACCCAACCTCAATTTTGGTGATAATTAATAAGAATGCATGTGTATGTCTGTGTGCATCCAATTTAGGAGGAATAGAGAAAGTTTTTCTTACAGAAGTTATGTTTAAAAGGAGCCTGAAGAAAAACCAAGTAAGGTTTATTTAGAAAAAATTGATGGAAGTAGGGAGTGGCTTCTACTGAGAGGCAAGAGTATGTACAAATGTTTTGAGGTTAGAGTATGTGACATTCAAGAAAACAGAGAATTTCAATATGAAGACTAAAGAAAGGTACAAGGTGAGAGTGAACAGGTAGGCAGGGTCTGGATCTTGGTGAGTTTAGGATTTTAGACCTATGAACAATTCAAAGCCATTAAAGAGTTTTAAACAAATGAGTGGTAAGACTTGATTCAGAATTTTTAAATATCACCTGTTTCCTATATCCCTAGAGTCAGAGAAGGTGAGATCAGAAGGGACATGGATCATCTAGAAATGTTTATTCTTCAGGTTTACTGAAATATGGTATCTTCTCAAGCATGGAACATAACATTTTCTTCCATGTCTTTAGCCTTGGAAAACAAAAGTTTATTACAGAAAAACAAGATGGATATTTTATTGCATTCATTAGTACATACAGAAATATCTTCTGAATGGAACTTAGAAACTATTCAGTATTTTCCTAACAGAGTAACAACAGACTTCATTTATAAACAGAGTAATTTAAAATATAGTATCATAAAATGATACATTGCCCTTTTAATTATAATTTAACATCTCATTTGACAATGTCACCTACCTTAATCTCGGCCAAGAAACCAGATTAGAGGAGGTGGCAGCACCACTAACAAAGGACACTTAATGACAATTAAACATATCACTGAAATTTATATATCTCATTCAATGCAATCTCCCAAATGTTCACTTGAAGCCTAGTTTATACTCTCATTTATAATTTATTACAAAAATATTATTTAACTAGGAGATATTTCCAAAGTTTAGCTTACTAACAGCAATGAGAAATAACTTCTTTATTTTTTTTTTATCTTAATCTGTTGGCAGTTAGCTGTAGGGAAAATAATTTGAAAAATGTCCAGTCATTATAGGTTACTGCAATAATTAATGTTCATCATGACACTAAGTTCCATATGTTGTTTAAAGATACTGCAGGATAATTTCCATCCAATAAGTTTAAAGTAAGAAATTTCACTGTTAAAATATCATAAATCCAATGAACAAGGAACAATTCTTAGTTTATCTGTCAATAGTATTTGAAAATAGTGAAGATTTTTAGTCTGGTAAATCCAGTACGTCATTTACACACACTGGGGATGCAGAAGCGAATAGACCGATTCCTGCTCCAGAAGTGGGGATATATACACAGAAATAATTGCAATGAAGTGAGAAATTTACTATATTGAAAATTCTACCAGAATATTCACTCAAGCCTCAAGGTAGAAAACAACACCAACAAGGGCAACAAAGCACTGCTGGTTCATCTCTGCCCACATTTGATCTTGTTTTGTATATACATAGAACTGGTAAATTCTTCAAGGTTGTCACGATAATGATAAAGGTTCGTAAGTTTCAAATTTCTTCCTTTACTTTGGGATTCAAAGAAGCTTTTACTTTGGGTCCAGATTAGAGTAGAAAAAAAATTTTTTTGGTTATGCTAATGTTATTTTTTATCCGTTTTTAAATTTACTGCTCCAGGAAAAAAAAAAATCCATAACTTACTTTGTCCCAGTTTCTGAGGCTCAAAGTATTTATAAAAATCTGTAGAAATGAAAATGCACAAAAAAAATCTCTAATATTTGAATACTTGGTTAGAAAGTACATGGAAGAGGTAAATAGGAATGTTTCTCTCATGGTAACAATATTTTAAGTCAGTCTAGGGTTTTTCAAAGAGAAGACAAGGAAAATGAAAAGTACGAAAACTGATTTATGAAGAACAATTAGAGAACCTATAAAGATTTGCTTGAGAGGTTTAGACAGACAAAATAGTTTCAACAAATATTTGCAGCACTAATAAAAAGCAAAAGGAATAAATTCTGTCATATTGCTGCAGATGGAAAAGAAAACCCAACACCCTGAAGGTTAGCATAGAAAAGAGAAGTCTCAGAGATACAATGATTTCTACAAGTATTTATAGAACTATTGAGCAAAATGCTATTGCAGATGGAAAAAAATGCGAAATGAAGGGTGGATATTTCAAAGATATGAGCTTAACTGATGGAGCTGTCAAATATTTTTTGCAAGTACTTATTGTCAGTCAGAGATTGAATTACCATTGAAAGATGAGCAGGATATTCTTTTGTGCATCTTTTACTTTATTTGGCTATTCTGTTATCTTCTGATAACCACTTTTGTCTATTTTTCTATGGTGTCATGTTTTCCTCATTGGCTATAGGTTTGTTTAATTGAATGGTTGTTAGTTACATCAGTTGTAAATACTGTCCCCAAATTGGAGATTTGAATTTTCACTATTCATAACGACTTTTACTGGAGAAGGCAATGGAAACCAACTCCAGTACTCTAGCCTGGAAAATCCCATGGACGGAGGAGCCTGGTGGGCTGCAGTCCATGGGGTTGCTAAGGGTCAGACACGACTGAGCGACTTCACTTTCACTTTTCACTTTCATGCGTTGGAGTGATCTTGCCTGGAGAATCCCAGGGACGGGGGAGCCTGGTGGGCTGCCGTCTATGGGGCCGCACAGAGTCAGACACAATTGAAGCGACTGTTGAACTGATGCAACAGCATAATGACTTTTATAATACTTAAGTTTTACATTTTAGTGCAGTCAAATTTACACAATTCTTTTATGGATTGTTATTTCTGCATCTTAGGAAATTCTTCCTTATTTTAAGTTCATTAAGATATAATCTTTTATTTTTTCTTTTAGTTTTGCTTTTAACATTTAGCCCTTTAACCCAAATGAAATTACTTTTGTGAGTGATATAAGGTAGGGATCCATTTCCCCCCCACTCTCCATGCACATAACCAATTGCTTTGGAACTGTTTAATGACATCTCTTGCTCTTGTACCAAGATTCCACTAATGTTTGGAGAATTTCTGGGCTTGCTAATTGGTCCCAGTGATTTGTATAAGGGCTACAGGACCTTGTTTGAATTATTTTGCTAAGTCTTGATATGTTTTAGAGAAGTCCCTTACCACATTGTCTTGGTAATTCTTGGCTCTTTTAAGTTTTACACATAAATTTTATGATTGGAAAGTCATTTTCCACAATAAACCCTATCAGAATTTTAAATGGACTGATGCTGAATTAAAAAAAAAAATTATTTATTTATTTTTGGCTGTGCTAGGTCTTTGTTGCTTCATGTTGGCTTTTCTCTAGTTGCAGCAAGTGGGAGCTATCTTCATTGCAGTGAGCAGGCTTCTCATTGTGGTGGCTTCTCTTGTTGTAGAGCACAGCTCTAGGGCACATGAGCTTCAGTAGTTGTGGCGCATGGGCTCAATAGTTGTGGTCCCAGGCTCTAGACCACAGACTCAATAGTTGTAGCACACGGGCTTAGTTGCTCCTCAGCATGTGGGATCTTCCCAGACCAGGAATTGAACTTGCATGTCTAGCACTGGCAGGTAGATTTTTTACCACTGAGCCACCAGGGAAGACCTGAAGCTCAATTTTTAAGTATATTAAAGATGAACCGCTATCTTTTATAGAGTCTTCCCATTCATTTAAAATAGAATTACTTATTTTGGGAGTCTTCTTTTATATACTTCAATAAAATTTTTATAATGTTCTCCGTAAGTTCATAGTTTATTAGTTTCATTCTTAGGTGTTTTAATGTTTTTCCTGCTTTTGTTGCTACTGTAAAAGAGATTTTTTAAAAGTTGGATTTTCTAATTGGATATTATAATACATACTAATCTTGTGAATAGTACATTTTCTAAACTTTTTCACCAGTTTGAAAACTTTACATAGATATTCTTTCATATTTTCTATATATACAATTATACTGTTTATAAGCAACCACAATTCTGCTCATTCTTTCCTTATAACCTATTACTTATTATTGCTTATTTCTTTTTTTCTCTTCACATTACATGAGTCAAGACCACGCATAAAATGTTGAAAATTGGTGATAGTATGCATTTTTGTCATGTCTGTTACTTTAAATCATTTCATTATGACGTCCCTGGCAGGAGATATGCTCATCTATTCTTGGTGGTATAAGCAATTTTTATAATAAATGTCAGATTTTGTAAATATTTTTTTTATTTATTAGGATGATATAGTTCTCTCATTTTTTTGTAATGTGGGAAACAAAAAATGTTTCAAATGCAGAATTATTTGTGCTTCCCTAGTCATTATTTATAATGTTTTTATACTTCACTATGTTCAATTTGCTTGCCTGGAAAATCCCATGGATGGAGGAGCCTGGTGGGCTGCAGTCCATGGGGTAGCTAGGAGTTGGACACGACTGAGCGACTTCACTTTCACTTTTCACTTTCATGCATTGGAGAAGGAAATGGCAACCCACTCCAGTGTTCTTGCCTGGAGAATCCCAGGGATGGTGGAGCCTGGTAGGCTGCCGTCTATGGGGTCGCACAGAGTTGGACACGACTGAAGCGACTTAGCAGCAGCAGCATATTCAATTTGCTAATGTTTAGAATTTTTGCACCTACATTTGTAAATAAGACTAGTTGGCATTTTTTCTTTCTTTTGTTATCTGTACTTCATTTTGATGACTCAAGATGACAGTAATATTTCTCTCTTCTTTTTTTAAAATAGTCTTTAAAAGATAAGAATTATCTATTGCTTTAAGTTTCCTATAACACCATTTGAGATAGTAATTTTACAGATGTACAGGTCAGACAATCCACAAATTATCCACATTATTTATGGCCACATTATTGTTGGAATTACAGATTACAGCATCTAATTTGAATAAAATAACTGACAAAATGAGCAAATGACTTAAATGTGTATTGTTGCAAAATAACAGAGTAAGAATAATGTAAAAAAAGTAAGTACTAGCAAAAAATACACAAAGGCAGAACTAATCCTGCTACTACTAATATGACCATTTTATTAATTATATCATAAGGTATGGACAGTGAAGTCAGTCCAAACATTTTTTTAGGTCTTAAGAAACTATATGAAGTAAGGATTTATACCTTGTATTATTACTAATGAAACACTTTAAAGTCTACACTGTGTGACACTGAGGGTGAAGTTGCCATGATTAGCAAGACATTTGAAAATGGTTTATAATATCTTTATTTCAACCTTAAAAAAATATTAATTTGTGAAAATATTAGTACATATAAAGTACTGGTGTGTATACATACACACACACATGTGCATGCACACACAAAAGCATCAGAGGTTATGTGCTCTATTAAAAAAAACTGGTATGCAAGTAGGCAAAGTTAGAGCTTACCAATTTCTACCACAGCAGAATAGTTTTATAAAAGAGGATCTAATTTTACTACTCTCTGCTTAAAGAAACATAGCAGCTTTCCATGGTTGTAAGAAAAGTCAAAATCCTTAATATTTCCTATATGTTTTTCTCATAATCTTATATTTTTTTAGTCTCACCTGCTACTATTCTCTCCCTTGCTCTCTACTCTATAAGCCACATTAAACTATATGATTTTGTCCTCAAGTAATAACACTGAAATCTCATATCACAAATCATCCTTCAAAATTATAATCAAGAAGACTATTTACACATTTATATCCATCATTAATCCTCGCAACCTCAGAATGTTCAAATAATTACAATATCAAAAAAGTTCACATTAATGTAGTAACTATTTTCTATATATACTTGGACATGCCTTATCACTTGAATTCACAGAATCACAGAATATAAGAACTAGAAATTTACTTTTAAAATGTCATCTATTCCAACCAATCAGGTGATGCTTCTGAATGCCTCTAATGATAAGGCAAGCAGGGAATCATTTTTCTCGTTCCTCTTTAAAAAAAAAAGTCTGATCCTTAGAAATATTCTTTCTTATATGGTTCTAAAATCTATTTCCACCTAATCTCTAGGTAGTGATCCTAATTCTGCTCATTGGATCATTCAGAGAAAGTTCAGTCTTACATAGTGGAATAACGATAAAAATTTTAGAGACTTCGAAGGCTTCTCTTCTGTGGTAGTATGGAACAAGAAATAGAGTATGGAAGGACTAATGTTTGAGTATCTTTTATGAGGTGGTTATTTTATATTTAACTTTCATATTGCCCCAATGAGTTTGTTATATTATTGCCAAGTAACAAGTGAGGAAATTAAAACTGACAGAAAGTTAACACTTCGTGTAATTTAAGTAGCAGAGCAGGGATTTCAACCACAAGTCTGTCACAGATACCAAAGCCTATGTTTAAGTCTGTTTATAACACTGAACTGCTTCCCACAAAGGAGAAAGATTTAAGAGGTGAATCATTGAAATGTAACAAAATAAGCGGCGATACTAAAATTCCCATACTTTCTAACTTTCAAAATTCAATGTATTGATATATTTTGCCCTTAAGCCTTCTATTAAAATCATCTTCAACATTTCTTTCTCTGTCTTATAACCAACCTGTCTTATTATCTCAAATTTTTCATATCTTTCTACATAAATAAACTCATAAAACCTAAAATTAAGAAAGCAAAAAGAAAAATATTTCCATATTTCAGCCTCTCTCAATTTTATAAAACCTAAAATTAAGGAAGCAAAAAGAAAAATATTTCCATATTTCAGCCTCTCTCAATTTTAATCTGTTTTACACACTGAAAAGATGATCGTCTTTAAATACTGAGTAATGCACTCTTCTCTAGAGCCTCAAACACCACATTGCCTTCTGCAATCAAACTTAATGCTAACATTTTTCTGGTTTTGAGGCCTGACAACACTATCCCTAATTTGTATTAACAAAAGCTATTTGTTCTCTCTTCTCTAGGCAAACACTTATTTGGCATCCTCCACTGAGCGACTGAACTGAACTGAACAAGCACTTTAAGGCTCTTCCTTCTTTTCCTCTGAGAATCACAATTCTTCCTTTAAATAATGATCAGATAAGATCAGCACAGTTTCGTCATTCATGCTTTTGAAAAATGTGTCTCTCTATATAATTATTTACATTATGTTTATTAAGGTATTAACTTTTCTCTTTCCCTAGTGACATCATAAACAATTGACTATTATCCATCAGTTTTAAATTTTTGACCTAAGTGTGAAAAACTGAAGAACAAAAGTGCTTAATGAATGTTCTCAGGTGTACATTACAAAAATTCATTTTTATCATATACATCTTTTTATTTGTATACTTTCCTTTTAGGTTGCTTGTTAGGATTCTCTCACCATACACTTTATTGTGAAAAGAGGGTAGAGAAACTTTCACTTCTCCTTTTATAAACAAAAGTCAAATGTAATACAAAAGTTTTAATTTAGCACTTCTCTCTAGTCAATGTTACAGACTAATTTCAAGTAATATTACTTTTAAATTTCTCTGTGAATATATGGTTATATATATACATATATATATACTTAAGAATATTAAAATCATACATCACATACACACACACAAATCTTACCTTGCTGAGTATTTTGTTCTTGCATTCGATTCACAGTGAGGTCTAAGGGGCCTTCCTGCTCTTCCTGAAGGGAGTTTTCTGCTTGATTCATTTGGATACTTTTACATATCAGACTTGGTCCAATTGAACCATTTCTATTCTCTTGAATTTTACCACTTTTTGAAATATACTCAATTGCAAACTGACGTATCATCTTTTTCATTAATTCCTGAGCAACTAGGGGAATGTTAGGATCACAGTTCTGAGGAAGATCTAGGGAAGAAATAAATACAGTAAGAATTAAAAAGAGAATACAAAATACCAATGTTTAAATTTATCTTAACTACAAATTAATGATTTCAGAAGTCTCAGAGGAAGTCCATAATTGCGAATGGTTTCTGTAACTTAGCAACAAAAACCTTGTAGATTTAATTAGTATTACGAGAATATATTAACCCCAAACTTGGCTATTTAATTATTTCTTCAAAATAAACATTTTTGGCCCCAAATTAAAATATAAAGAACTAGACATAAAATGAGATAGCTTATTTTCAGTTTTAATTCAAATGAATTGTAAAAGATATTAAAACTTAGTATGTGAACATAAATTGTATATATAAGTAATCAAGCAAATTTTAATATAGTAGAGTAGGTACACACATTAACTATTAAAGAAAACGTCTAAACTCTGTTAACTGTTTATTACCATTAATCCTGTCAAATATGTAGAGCCTGAATGTCATCAAGGATTTTTTCTTTCTCAACTTTTCATATCAAGACATTTCAGTCATAAAGAAAAAATTAACACTACAATGACACAGAGAGCCTCAACCAAGATTCAAGAATTGTCAGTATGCTGCCATATTCACATTCTTTTTACTTTCTGGTTTGTAGAACTACTGTAAAGTAAATTGCAAAATTATGGCATTTCACTCCTAAATATTTCAGCACGCATCCACTAAGATTCCCCTATAGAAACAGTAATACCATTATTGAGAGTCTTAATCAGTCCTTGATCCCAAAACATGTTGGTCAGCTATAACCAAAATAAAGGTAAGTAGTCATATACATTTCTGCTTGAAACCTGGACAAGAGGTAAAAACAACTAAATTATTTTATAGTAAGAAGTATGGAATAAATAAATTTATAAACACAGTATATAATAAGTAAAAAAGAGTACTGATATTGGGTGGTAGTGGTGGTTTTTCCAAAGACATACTACTGGTTTCACCCCAATCCTTTTATTTACCGTGCTCCTTCAGAGGTAGAATGACTGGTGAAATGGGAAGGATGACTAAGCTTTATCTGGTGAGTCTCTGTACTTCCTCTTCGGAAGTGGGCCTACTTCTAGAGATATTAATTTTCTGCTCATTACCACCTCAACTCTTACCCAGACAAATCAGTGTTGTGTGAACAGACCTGCCTTGATTCTGAGCTGTCTGAGATTGAAGGCTTATGTCGTCTTAGTTGGAGTGCCTAAGAGATCTGAAGGCAAATCCTCCAACCAGCAACTATTTTTATAAAGGTGAGGAAAGGCAACAAACTACCTCCACCTTGATCACCATCATATCTGATTAGCAAAATGCGATCTAAACTGACATCAATCTGTTTATGGTCTTGCAGAAGTATCAATATATTTGATCACAGGGTGCTTTTTTGGATCTGCTAGAGATGTTGGACACAACTGAAGCAACTTAGCAGCAGCAGCAGAGATGTTGCACAATAAACATCTCCTTAATATTAGCTCTTTTAAAACAATTTTGAATTCTGAAAAAAACATCTGAGGCGGGATTATGGGCTTATAAAAAAACTAATATTTAATTCTCATATTTATTCTTTGTTTAGAACCGAGTAGGGAAGAGAGGCACTAGTTGTTCTAGGGTACTAAAAAGAAAGACTTGCCTATACACTTGACCCTTAAACAACATGAGTTTGAACTGTAGAAGTGCACATAGACATGAATTTTTTTTCCAATAAATATACACTACAGTACTACACAATCCATAGTTGGTTCAATCTGTAGATGTGGAAGCCCAAATATGAAGGGCCCACTATAAAGTTAAGAGTTTTGACCATGCAGAGGGTCAATGCTCTGAACTCCCATTTTGTTCAAGGGTCAGTTGTATATATTATATCCCTATGGCATATTTATTTTAAAACTGGAGGTTTGTACCTCTTAATTTCCCCCTCTTCACTTATTCATCCCCCAACACCCCTCTCTCCTCTGGCAACCACTTGTTTGTTCTCTGTAACTATGAATCTGTTTCACTTTGTTTTGTTTCTTAGGTTCCACATGTAAGTGAGAATATGTAATACAAGGTGTATGGCCCATGGTATTGAAATAACTTTGTATGGGGACAGACTGTTACTAAATTTATTGTGGTGATCATTACATCATGTATGTCAAATCATCCCATAGTATACCTGAAACTAAAATAATATTGTACATCAACAAAATTTTAATGAAAAAAGACTGACAGATTGAAATCTTAGCCATCTTTATAAATTTAGGTTAGTTAAACACCCCTCCATATTTTAGTTTCTCTGTTCATAAAATGGAAATAACAGAACTTTGGAAATCATAATAGGGCTTGCTCACAGGATATTTTAAGATTGTATGAGATTGTAGATAAAATACTGAGTTCTTATACTTGGCATTTTAATAACTGACATTAACTACACTGTTATCTTAGATTGTAGTGAACATAACAAGAGAAACAAGAAGATTCAGGCTGAGCAGTTATATATTATTTAAATCATAAAATGTCAACTAAGTAGAAATATTAACTAGGTTAATACATACATTATTAATTAGCTTGGAAAATACAAAGGACATAATTTCTAAGCCCATGTGATATATTCTGATCCAGAATAGACAGTATTAGCATATGTAACCTAACTAAAGTGATTAATATCAAAGCAAGAGATTTCTATGTTACACAGAAGGATTCCTAATTAATACTATTTCTTGATGACTTCCTTCAGGAATCCTTGAAGGTTTTCCGCAAACTGTTTCTCCGTCATTTTTCCAAACCTAATCTCGCTTTGCATTATGTGTTAAAAGGAGATACTGGATTTACTTCTATGTATTTCGGTTAACTGACCTGTAATTTACTGGCTAATGCCACTTTATAAATTCAAAATGATTAAATTTATAAAAAAGGGACAGAAATATGATCACATTCATATCATATGACTAGAGCTACACTTTAGAGTTGAGTTTGCAAAGTCGCTTCAGTTGTGTCCGACTCTGTGTGACCCCATAGACGGCAGCCCATCAGGCTCCACCGTCCCTGGGATTCTCCAGGCAAGAACACTGTAGTGGGTTGCCATTTCCTTCTCCAATGCAGGAGGGTGAAAAGTCAAAGTGAAGTCACTCAGTCGTGTCCGACTCTTAGCGACCTCATGGACTGCAGCCTACCAGGCTCCTCCGTCCACAGGATTTTCCAGGCAACAGTTGAGTTTAGAGCTCAGTTATTCATCTACTCAGTTTTTGCTTGTTTATATTAGGAATACATCTATGTGTAAAACCAAAAGCCTTGGCAAACAGCAAAAAACCAAATACGATTTAAAAAGATAAAGAGATAAAGAAAATGCTGCTCAGTTGCTAATTAGTTAGTGAGCCTTCTAGATTTCTTGCACAAGTGGTCACAATTACAAAAAAATGAATTAACTAAAGATCTTGGTCAGGGATATACACTCAAATGGTTTCAAAAGTTAGGCAACTAATAAACACTGGGCTAGAAGAGAAAATATGTTGCCACATGGAAATGGTATGCCCCTAAGAAGACAGAAATAATTTATTTTTGCCCTATCTCTTTATTTTTCAAATTTAACAAATTCAAGAATTTAGCAAGTTCTTTGTGGTGGCCAGTTTCAAGATGGTTCTTAATGATTCCCACTTCACCTCCTGGTCTCCAGTGTTGCATAGTCCCTTCCACATTGCATGAAGGGTGAAATGTGAGATTAAAATAACATACTGCAAAAGTGTACGTCACTTCCAAGATTAGGTTATAAGAGAATATGGCGTCTATCCTGGATACTCTGAACACTGATGTTCACTATCACCCCCTTCTATTCTGCCCTCTTGCTCTCTCATCACTCACTCTGGAGAAAATTGTGGCACTGAGGAGGCTCACAAGGAGAGGAACTGAAGTATCCTGCAAACAGCAGAATGACCGAACATGGAAAAAGATGCTCAACACCAATCAACTCCCAAATGACTGAAAAGGAAAACAACATACCAAAAGGTATGTGATGAAGCTAAAACAGTGATTAGAGAGCAACTTAAGGCAATAAACATAGATATTAAAAAATTCAACTCAACCTAGCCCTCCTTAAGAGAAAATGATTTGAAAATTAAACCCAAAGCAAGAATAGAGGAAGAAATAAATTAAAAGTTAGAGCAGAAAATATTAAATAGGAGAAGGGAAAGGCAAGACAAGGTAAGATAAAGAGAAGATCAATAAAACCAAAAATTGATTCTTTGAAAAGATTAAAAAAAATTGACCAAGAAAAAAAATAAAGATTTAAATTTGTAAAATTAGAAATGAAGAAAGAGATATCACCATTAACATTAAAGAAACACAAAAAAGTAATAAAGAAATACTACAGAAAAAAAAGCTACATATCAACAAATTAGATATCCTATATGAAAAGGCCAAATTCCTAGAAAGACAAAAACTATCAAACTCACTCAAGAAGTAATAAAAAACTTGAACAGACATACAAGTAAAGAGACTGAATTAGTAGCAAAACTCTTGTCACAAAGAAAAGCCCAGGAACAGATAGATTTACTGGTGAATTCTATTAGACATTTAAAGAAGAATTAAAACTAATCCTTCACAAACTCCAAAAAAAGAGATGAGGAAGGAACACTTCCCAACCCATCCTATGAGGGCAGTGTTAGCCTGATAGCAAAACCAGACAAAGAAACCACACAAAAAGAAAACTACCAAATCAAATGAAAACTATCCATTATGAATAGACAAAAAATCCAGTTGACCCTGAAGCAACATGGTTTTGAGCTATGTTGTTGTTGGGGCTTTCCTCGTAGCTCAGCTGGTCAAGAATCCGTATACGTGGATTTTTTTTCAACAGCAGATACTACAGTACTACACAATTTGTGGTTGGTTGAATCTTAGTGGATGTGGAACTACAAATTCAGAGGGCTGACAGTAAGTTATACATGAATTTTTGGTTGTACAAAGGGTCAGACTCTATCTACCACATGTTTGAGGGTCAACTCTCCTATCAAACAGAAACTAGCAAGACACAATAAAAAGGATTATACATCAATACCAAGTGGGATTTATCCCCAAGATGCAAGGTTAGTTTAACATATAAAAACCAGTCAAGCAATGTAATATAACATATTAACAAAGGACAAAAGCCACATTAATAATCTCCAGATGTAGAAAAGCACTTTATAACCTTTCCATGATAAAAACACTGAACAAACTAGGAATAGAAGGAAATTACCTCAATCTAAGAAAGGGCATCTATGAAAAATCTACAATAACATCATATTTAATGGTGAAAGAGTGAAAGTTTGCCCAAAACTATCAGAACAAGAAAAGGACATATGCTCTCACCATTTCTATTCAACATGTACTGGAGGTTCTAGCCAGTGCAATTAGGCAAGAAAAGGAGGTAAAGGCCATTTGGATTGAAAAATTAGAAGTAAAACTCTCTTTATAGATAATGCAATGTTGTATATAGGAATTTCTACAGAATCCACACACACAAAATTTTAGAACCAATTAAGTTCAGCAAGGTCACAGAATGCCATGTCAATATACAAAAATCGATTTTACTTCTATACAATGGCACTAAGCAATTCCAAAATGAAATAATTAGGAAAATAATTTCATTTACAACATATTACAAAGAAGAAAAATAAGTCTGACAAAGCATAAAGAGAACCTAAATAAACAGAAATACGTCCTGTGTTCATGAACTGGAAGATTTAATACTGTTAACATGATAATATTCCCCAAATTGATCAACAGATTTAACACAATCTCTATCAGAGCCCTAGCTGGCATTTTTGTAGAAAATGACAAGCTGATTCTAAAATGCATATCGAAATGAAAGGAATCCAGAATAGCCAAAACAACCTTGAAAAAGAAATAAATTGGAAGACTAGCAATTCCTCATATCAAAACTTATTAAAAAGTGTAATAACCAAGCGTAGGTGTTAATGGCATAAGGATAGACATATAGATCAATAGAGCAGAACTGAGCCCCAAGATAAACCCTTAATTTATTAAAAAAATTTTTTTCCCTCCCTTCATTCCTTCCTCCCAGGCTTGCCTTCATCGAAGCTATTTTCCTAAAAGAACCGAAGGAGATCTACAACAATAATTCATTCAACAAAATCCCTTAGAACTTATTATATGCCAGGAACTAAGGTATTTTCCAGGAATTCAAAATGAACAAAATAGACAATAGTCTCAGCACTCATGCGAAGAACACATATCTTAATCTATTTTTGTTAAGAGTACCAAGAAAATTCAAGGAAGAAAATAATTGTCTTTTCAATAAGTTTTGCTTAGGACAACTGGATATTTATATGCAAAATAATGAAGCTGGACCTCTACCTCATACCATATAGAATAATTAACCCCAAAACGGATTAATGATCTAAGCACAGGACCTAAAACTATAAAAATCTGAAAGAAAACATAAGTATAAATTTACTTATAAACATAAGTATAAAGACCTTAGATCAAATCAGTGATTCCTTAGATCTGACACTAAAACACAAGCAATGAAACAGATATAAACAACTTGATTATTATTTAAAATGTTTGTACTTCAAAGGAAATTATCAATAAGTGAATACAGTCCACAGAACAGGAGTAAATATTTACAAATCACATGTCTGATAAGGGTCTACTTTCCAAGTATATAAAGAACTTTTATAACCCAACAATAAAGAAACAAATGCCCAATTAAGGAGAAAATGATTTGGGCAGGCATTTCTCCAAATAAGATATTACTAATGACCAGTAAGCACATGACAAGATGCATTTCCCTAAAGCACATTAGTCTTTAAAGAAATGCAAATCAAAACCAGAATGAGATATTACTTCACACCTAGAAGGAGAATTATAATAAATGCAGATAACAAGAACAACTGAGGATGTGAAGAAATTTGAGTCCTCATACACCACAGGTGGGAATGCAAAATGGTGCAGTCTTTTGGAAAATACACTTTGATAACACAATGGTGGTGGTGGTTTAGTCACTAAGTTGTGTTGTGATCCTGTGGACTATAGCCCACCAGGTCCTCTGTCCATGGGATTTTCCAGGCAAGAATACTGGAGTGGGTTGCTATTTCCTTCTCCTGGTTTCCTGGAGAGCCGACTTCTCCTGGTCAGGAAGGGGATCTTCCTGACCCAGGGTTTGAACCCAGGTTTCCTGTGTTTCAGGCAGATTCTTAACCAACTGAGCTACGAGGGAAGCCCTTGATAACACATTAAAAAAGGTAAACAAAGGATTATCATATGACCCAGCAAATTCCACCCCCAAGTATATAACCAAGAAAACTGAAAACACATTCAGTCAAAAATGTGTATGAATGTTCACAGCAGCATTATTCATAACCACCACAAAGTAGAAACAACCCAAATGAACATCAACTGGTGAGTATATAAATGTAGTATATTTATACAATAGAGTATTATTCATTCATAAAAGGAAACAAAGAACTGATATGTACCAGAATAATGAACCTCAAAAGCATGCTAAATGAAGGTTGTGCATAGTACAACTGCATTTATATGAAATGTTTAAAACAGGCAAATCTAGAGATAGAGATTTGTTAGTGATTGTCAGAGCCTGGAGAAGAGTAGGAGAATGATGAGGAATGAGTGCTAATCTAAAAATGGGTTTTTTAAGGATGAAGACTATATCCTACAGATAGTGGTAATGGTCACAAAACTTTGTGAATGAGTATATTAAAAACCACTGAATTTTACACTTTAAAAAGTAAATTTTATAGAATGCAAATTATATCTGAATTAAAAAAAAAAAGAAAAATAGGAAAAAAGGGTAAATTAGTGTGGAACTTTGAGCCTAAAGGGTAGATTCATGAGCCATAAAGAATTATTTCTTAAGATCTAATCAAATAACTTCCAACATTTGCCCAGCTGGATTTCAGAATTGCTATGGAACAGTGATCCCTGTGTGCACCCAATTTCCCCATTTCAAACAGGTTTGTTTACAGAGGTTATCCTATGCCTGTCCTAACACTGTATGTTGGGTGTGTATGGGCAAGTAATTTGTCTTTTCACTTTTAAAGGGCTACAGATCAAGAGAAACTATACCAAAGGAACTACACCCAAGGAACTTCATTTGTATCTAAACTAAATTAGATAACAAGAGCATGATTTTTGAGATGATACTATAGTAAGACTTCTGGAAGTCTTGGTCAGGGGTGAGTATATTTTACATATGGGAGACATGTGAATCACCAGAACCAACTGATTCCAGCTTCCTTGTATTCACTCCTTTGTTAAGTATTCTTCTACACTGATAGGTAACATATAATGCTATTACTTACCAAGAGAGAGAGCTGCTCTTAGGATCAATCTAAGAATATCTGTGTAGGTTGTCTCAATTATGAGACTGTCAATGTGGAAAATGTTGGTCACTAATTCAACAAAAATTTTAAAGGCCAGGATGATGGTTTCTGTTATCTTCTCTTTCTCCATCTCCATTTCCCTTCTATGTTTGATATGTATTAACAACAATTAACAGTGATATAGCACTTTATATAACATGAAGAGCTCTAACATACATTGATATCACTTAATGACAAATATCATATTAGATCAGAAAATGATATAATGAAAGCTAAGAAGGGAGGGGAAGTCTTACAGCACTACTGACAGTTGTACACTGACAGTGTACAGTTCTGGCCCTTGCCTTTTATTCTTCCACAGTTATTTTAAAAAATTTCAATCTTTAGAAAAGTTGAATGAAGAATACAATGTACTTCCACAAAATTTTACCTCTATAGATTCAACTACTGACATTTTGTTTCATTTGATTTACATATAAACTCACACACACAAGTTATTTATGGGTGAAGGATCTGAAACCTGTAGATACCACGAAGCTTTAACTCTAATTGAGTAATAAACAACAACAACATTATGAAACATAACTATAATGCCATCATCCCTTTCAAAAAAATTAACACAAACAATATTGTCCCCAACTCTCCCCCTTATCTCCTTTACACCTTTTCTTCCCCAACCTCAGGCTGCAATCTAAGGTTCCATATTGTATTTGACTGTCATGTCTCCCTAGTTTTTTTCCTGTTTGTTTTTCTTTTTAAAAAAAGAAGAAAGAAAAAAAAAAAAAAAAACCTTAAGATGCTATTTATCTTGTAATATTGTCCTAAAGTTTGGATTAGCTCCATTAAGATTTCAGTTCAGGTTAATCATTTTTGACAGGAAGAGTACACAGATGGTATGCCTCCTTAATGTATCATACCAGTTCATCCCAGCATTAGTAATGTTGATCATTAGCTTTAAGGTGGTTATCCAACAAATATTTCCATTGTAGAGTTATATTTTCTCCTTTGTAATTAGTAATCTATGGAGTAATATTTTAATGTATTGATAATTATTCTCTTCCCCAACAATCTTGTATTTGCTTAATGGTTTTTGTATCAATTGGTAATCTCTGCCAGAAGCAACTGGTATACTAGTGGTTACAAACCAGTAATTTTTTAAAGTCCACTATACTGAAACCATACTCACAGAAAACTAGTCAATCTAATCACACTAGGACCACAGCCTTGTCTAACTCAATGAAACTACGCCATGCCCGTGGGGCAACCCAAGATGGGCGGGTCATGGTGGAGAGATCTGACAGAATGTGGTCCACTGGAGAAGGGAATGGCAAACCACTTCAGCATTCTTGCCTTGAGAACCCCATGAACAGTATGAAAAGGCAAAATGATAGGATACTGAAAGAGAAACTCCCCAGGTCAGTAGGTGCCCAATATGCTACTGGAGATCAGTGGAGAAATAACTCCAGAAAGAATGAAGGGATGGAGCCAAAGCAAAAACAATACCCAGCTGTGGCTTTTGAACTGTGGTGTTGGAGAAGACTCTTGAGAGTCCCTTGGACTGCAAGGCGATCCAACCAGTCCATTCTGAAGGAGATCAGATTTCTTTGGAATCTGGGATTACTTTGGAAGGAATGATGCTAAAGCTGAAACTCCAGTACTTTGGCCATGTCATGCGAAGAGTTGACTCATTGGAAAAGACTCTGATGCTGGGAGGGATTGGGGGCAAGAGGAGAAGGGGACGACAGAGGAGGAGATGGCTGGATGGCATCACTGACTTGATGGATGTGAGTCTGGGTGAACTCCGGGAGTTGGTGATGGACAGGGAGGCCTGGCGTGCTGCGATTCATGGGGTCGCAAAGAGTCAGACACGACTGAGCAACTGATCTGATCTGATCCATTCTCTTATTTTTCTGTAGCATTCTTTAAAAAAATAAAGAAAAAAGGAAAAAAAGAAATGCGTTCTCTTCTGTGACCCCCGCATCTTTTTTGGTTTTGTTTCTTTTTATCACAATGAAAAAGGAACATAGATTGTTTCTTATTATCTAATATGTTATCTAGGACTTCATTACTCACTTTAATGCACAAATGATTCCAAATCTGGCCAGTGGAAAGCCCTTCATATTGGTCATTATATACTTTCGATGTATCTTGAGGACTTCCTTTTTTTTAGCATATAAAAATGTTCCTTGTCCGCTTTCTATTTTTCCTGTTCCTGACTTGGAATCAACCAAATGTCCTATTTTTGCTATTTGTGGTAAAAGTGAAAGTCGTTTAGTTGTGCCTGACTCTTTGAGACTATACAGTCCATGGAATTCTCCAGGCCAGAATACTGGAGTGGGTAGCCCTTCCCTTCTCCAGGGGATCTTCCCAACCCAGGGATCAAACCCAGGTCTCCCACATTGCAGGCAGATTCTTTACCAGCTAAACCACAAGGGAAGTCCAAGAATATTGGACTGGGTAGCCTGTTTCTTCTCCAGTGGATCTTCCTGACCCAGGACCAAACCGGGGTCTCCTGTCTTGCAGGTGGACTCTTAGCCAACTGAGCTAGCAAGGAAGCCTACTTGTGGTAGGGACTGGAGTAAGTGTGGTGATTGCTACTGTAGTGTCACTGCTTCTAGAATTTTATAGTAGGCAAAGTTAATAAATGCTAAAATATATATATATATTTAAATCATTAGTTCATATCGTTACCTCTTTAACCATGGAGTTCTTCTCTTTCCCCATTCCATATTTTTATTCCCTTAACAGTAAAAACTCACAAAATTACCACACCAATATAATGACTGAAATGTTTATCCTTAAAATATATACCACTGAGAACAGAGTACTATATTTGTAATCTCAGTTAATTTTTCCTGTATTATCAATATGAAATACAGTTAGGTTCATTTGCTTTTTTGTTTTACCCAATCACATCCTTGTTGATTTTATTTTTAAAAAAGGTACAAAATTAACATGTCTCAAAACTCAAAAACATACAAGTCTCAAAAAAGGTTCACTTATTTTCACCACTCCCAAAGTAACCAAATTTCTTCAGTTTCTAGTTTATCCTTTTGTGTTTCTTGTATAAAAATAAGAAAATGCTCATATATTCTTTCCTCTTCTGTCTAAAAGATTATCAATCAGTTCAGTTTAATTCACTTGGTCAGTCATGTCTGACTCTCTGCGACCCCATGGACTGCAGCATGCCAGGCTTCCCTGTCCATTATCAACTCCCAGAGCCTGGTCAAACCCATGTCCATCAAGTCAGTGATGCCATCCAACCATCTCATCCTGTCATCCCCTTCTCCTCCAGCCTTCGATCTTGCCCAGCATCTGGGTCTTTTCCAAGAAGTCAATTCTTCACATCAGCTGGCCAAAGGATTGGAGTTTCAGCTTCAGCATCAGTTCTTCCAATGAATATTCAGGACTGATTTCCTTCAGGATGGACTGGTTGGATCTCCTTGCAGTCCAAGGGACTCTCGAGAGTCTTCTCCAACACCACAGTTCAAAAGCATCAATTCTTTGGCGCCCAGCCTTCTTAATGGTCCAACTGTCACATCCATACATGACTACTGGAAAAACCATAGCTTTGACTAGAAGCACTTTGTCGGCAAGGTAATCTCTCTGTTTTTTAATATGTTGTTTAGGTTGGTCATAGCTTTTCTTCCAAGGAGCAAATGTCTTTTAATTTCATGGCTGCAGTCACCATCTGCACTGATTTTGGAGCCCCTCAAAATAAAGTCTGCCACTGTTTCCATTGTTTGCCCATCTATTTGCCATGAAATGAGAGGACTGGATGCCATGATCTTAGTTTTTTGAATGTTGAGTTTTTTGGTGTTTTGTTTTTTTTTTTAATTGAAGGATAATTGCTTTACAGAATTTTGCTGTTTTCTGTCAAAGCTCAACATGAATCAGCCATAGGTATACATATATCCCCTCTCTTTTGAACCTCCCTCCCTAAAGGTGGAGTTTTAAGCCAGCTTTTTCACTCTCCTTTCACTTCCATCAAGAAGCTCCTCAGTTCCTCTTTGCTTTCTGCCATAAGGGCAGTGGCATCTGCATTATCTGAGGTTATTGATATTTCTTCCGGCAATCTTGATTCCAGCTTGTGCTTCATCCAGCTTGGCATTTCACATGATGTACTCTGTATTAATAATAGACCATATTTGCCCTTTTTCCTCCTGTTTTTTAACTTAAAAATACATACCAAGTTAATTCTTATCAGCTCATATAGTCTTAAAACCTTTTACTGAAGTATAATTCATATACAATATTAAATAAGTTTCAGGTGTGCAAAAAAGTGATTCACAATTTTTAAAAATTATATTCCATTTATAGTTATTGGCATATTCCCTGAATTGTACCATACATCCATGTAGCTTTTTTATTTTCCACAATAGTTTATGTAAAAACTATTTTAAACTATTTTCCACAATAGTTTGTACCTCTAAATCTATCTTGCTCCTCCCCTTCTCTCTCCCCACTGATAATCACTAGTTTTGTCTCTGTGAGTCCATTTCTTTTGTTATATTCAGTAGTTTCATATTTTTAAGAAGCCACATTTAAATGATATGCACTATTTGTCTTTCTCTAACTTATTTTATAAGCATAATACCCTCTAAGGTTCATCCATGTTGCTGCATTTTTCATTCTTTTATGGCTTAGTATTCTGTTGCATATATATGCCATATCTTTGTTATCCATTCATCTGTTGATGAACATTTAGGTCACTTTATTTTACTCTACTACTGCTGCTGCTCAGCAGCTTCACTTGCATCCAACTCTTTGTGACCCTATGGACTGTAGCCCACCAGGTTCCCTGTCTATGGGATTCCCCAGCAAGAATACTAGAATGGAGTGCCATGCCCTCCTCTAGGGGATCTTCCCAACCCAAGGACTGAACCCACATCTCTAAGTCTCCTGCATTGGCAGCCAGGTTCTTTACCACTAGTACCACCTGGGAAGCCCATTCTATTCTACAGCTCCATGGTAATCCATTGTTTCTACCACATGATCAACCTGTTTCTAGAGTGAGTGAGTGAGTGAGTGAAAGTTGTTCAGTCATGTCTGACTCTTTGCAACCCCATGGAATATACAATTCATGGAATTCTCCAGTCCAGAATACTAGAGTGGGTAACCTTTCCCTTCTCCAGTGGATCTTCCCCACCCAGGACTGAACTATGAGGGAAGCCCTGTTTCTGAGGTATACGCATGTGATTTCTAATTTGCTGTTCTAAACAATGCCGCAATAAATAATTCTGTGCATTTCTATTTTCATTATGTTAAACAAGTACCACTGGGAAAATTATAAGTGGGATTACTGAATCAAAGGGTAAATTCATATGTACTTTTAATAGATATGCCTAATACCTCTTTGTGGGGACTAAATTGTTTTGTACTTGCCACTGCAACTAATAAGTGACTGTTTCCTCATAGGTTCCTTAACAGAGTGCTCTCAGGCTTTTGAATTTTTGCTAATCTCACAAGAGAAATAGTAACTCAGTATCGTTTTAACTTGTAGTTCTAGTACAAATTTTAGGGCCATTTAAATGTCTTATAACACTCTGCTCATGCCTTTTGTCTATTTTTCTATTAAATCAACTTTGGTTGGTCTACAATGTTGTGTTGGTTTCAGGTGTATAGCAAAATAAATCAGTTACACATATTTATACATCCACTCTTTTTTTTTTTTTTTTAAAGATTCTTTTCCCATATAGGCCATTACAGAGTACTGAGTAGAGTTCCCTATGCTATACAACAGGTTCTTATTAAGTTATCTATTATATATATATTGTAGTGTGTATGAAAAAGTGAAAGTGACAGTCAGTCCTGTCCAACTCTTTGCAACCCCATGAACTGCAGCTTGCCAGACTCCTCTCTCCATGGAATTCTCTAGGCAAGAATACTAGAGTGGGTAGTCATTTCCTTTTCCAGGGGATCTTCTTGACCCAGGGATTGGACCTGGGTCTCTGTGCTGCAGGCAGATTCTCTACCATCTGAGCCACCAGGGGAAGTCCAGCAGTGTATATGTCAGTCCTAATCTCCCAATTTATCCCTCCCCCTCCCTTATCCCCTGGTAACCATAAGTTTGTTTCTACATCTGTGACTCTACTTCTGTTTTGTAAATAAATTCATTTGTACCCTTTAAATTTAGATTTCACATATAAGCAATATTATATATTTGTCTTTCTGTGTCTTCACTCAGTATGACAATCTGTAGGTCCTGCAAATGGCATTATTCCATTCTTTTTTATTGCTGAATAGTATTTCATTGTATATATGTACTACATCTTTATCGGATTCTCTGGTGGATCAGGTGATAAAGCATCTGCCTGTAATGCAGGAGACCCAGGTTCAATTCCTGGTTGGGAAGATCCCCTGGAGAAGGGAATGGCAACCCACTCCAGTATTCTTGCCTGGAGAATTCCATGGGCAGAGGAATCTGGCAGGCTACAGACCATGGGGTCGCCAACAGTTGGACATGACTGAGTGACTAACACTTTCACTTAAATTAAATCTTTATCCATCCCTTTGCTAATGTACACTTAGGTTGCTTCCATATCCTGGCTATTGTAAACAGTGCTGCAATGAACATGAGTGTGGTGCATGGATCTTTTTGAATTATAGTTTTCTCCAGGTATATGCCCAGGAGAAATTCTTGGGTGGAATTCTTGTGTCATATGCTAGTTCTATTTTTAGTTTTTTAAGGAACCTCCAAACTGTTCTCCATAGTGGCTGTGCCAATTTACATCCCCAACAGCAGTGTAGGAGGGTTCCCTTGGGACCTTAAATTTTTATGGTCTGAAAAATTTCATGAAACATAGAGATTAGCTGATCTTAGAAAATTTGGTAAAATATAACTTAAATTTTCTGGGTTAGTGCTTTTGTTGAGGGTTCTTGATATTTATTCCTATTTATTTAAAAAAAAGAAAAAAAAAAAAAAAGGCCTGTTTAAGTCTTCTAATTTTTCAGAGACAATGTTGGTAAACTGGATTTTCCTATTAATTATCCATCTCACCTAAGTTATACAGAATAGAATCTATGACTTTTAAAACTTTCTGCTTAAATGATTATTCTCCCTTGTCATGTCTTCTGTATCTCTCCTTTCCCTCTCTGTACTAACCTCTCTCCTGTTACTACCCTGCCAAAATTTACCAAATTTTCTAAGATCAGCTAAACTCTATGTTCCACAACTAGTACTTTTCTATTCTGTGGCCTTTTCTAAAGAACAAATTTTTTTTCTATTTATTTTTTAGTCAATGTTTTTTTGTCCCCTACCTTAATAATTTTTGCTTTCATCTCTATTATGTCCTCCCTTGATCATTATTCTGATTTACTTTGTGATTTTTCTTTTGGGGTGGTGGGATGCACCACGCAGCTTGCGGGATCTTAGTTTCCTGCAGTGGAAGCATGGAGCCCTAACCACTGGACTGCCAAGGAATTCCCACTTTGTGATTTTTTTCCTTGCTTTTCTGATGGGAATTCATTCTTTCATCTTTACTGATAAAAATATTAAAGGCCAAATGTTTTTAAAGTCACTATTTTAATTATATCCCCTAGATTCCTACATGTATCATCATCAGTGTATTTTAAAGAGATCCTGTACTTTTTTTCTTCCCTCTCACATTAAAGTTTTTGTTTTTTAAAAAATAATTTTATTTATTTATGTTTGGCTGTGCTGGGTCTTTGTTGCTGTGCAGGCTTTTCTCTAGTTGAGGTGAGTGGGCTTCTCACTGTGGTGGCTTCTCTTGTTACAGAGCATGGGCTTTAGGACACTCAGGCTTCAGTTGTTGTGGCATACAAGCTCAGCAGCTGTGGCTCGCAGGCTCCAGAGCACAGGCTCAATAGTTGTGGCACACGGGCCTAGCTACTCCATGGCATGTTGGATCCTCCTAGGATAGGGATCAAACCTGTGTCTCCTGCATGTGTCTCCTGCATTGTCAGGTGGATTCTTTGCCTTGAAAAAATCAAAGTCTTAGTCATTCAGTCCTGACTCTTTGCAACCCAATGGACTGTAGCCCACCAGGTTCCTCTGTCCATGGAATTCTCCAAGCAAGAATACTGGAGTGGGTAGCCATTCCCTTCTTCAGGAGGTCTTGCTGACCCAGAGATTGAACCCAGGTCTCCAGCACTGCAGGCAGATTCTTACTGTTTGAGCTACCAGGGATGCCCCTTCTTTATCCTAAGCTGCTTAAAACAATATTTACATTGTAGGTGAACATGACTGGTTTTTGCTGCTATTATTCATTTCTATCTTTACTGTATTATGATGAAAAATTAACTTTGTAATGATTCTACTTTATGAACTCACTCAGAATCTCTTTATGACACAGTATATAAATTTTCTGTGAATGTTCCAGATAAACTTAAGAAGAAACAGTATTATCTGAGAACAGAGTTCAAATTATATCCATAAACTATTGTTTATTATTTACTATTATTTACTATATAACTATTATTTACTATTATTTTAGGTCTTTTTACATCCTTACTTATTTTAGATCCACTTTACCAATTAAAAGTGACATGTTAATACTCTTTGAGTGTTTGTCCTTTACCCTGAATACTCTCAAGTTTCTGCTTTATGAAGGTGGTTGCTGTATTATTTGGTACATAGACATTAATAAATGCTATGTCAACATTATGAGTTAAGACCCTTAACCAAGCCTTTTGTCCTCAAGACAATCAATGTAATTTGGTATGCAAGAGAAATATTTGAGTACCTCATCTTTAATTGTACAGAATTATTTTTTAAAAGTCTAACCCAAGGGTTTAATTTTCATAAATTAAAACAATTTTATTCCTTCATCAAGGGCATTCTTAATAGCCGCCCCCCCTCCTTTTTTTAACACAATGTGTGTGATGTTGAAGAACACAAGGACCACTAGGTACAGTTTATTGTCCCTGGCTTGATTTATGCTAGGGTACCAGTAATTTTCCCCAACATTGCTTTTGTACCATTAGTGTAAATGTCAACACAGCAAAAGTGGCAAATAACATCTTAGAATTTTTTTTTTTAAGTTTTGACCTTGCAGATTCCATGAATGAGTCTTAGAGACCCAAGAGTCCCATGTATCACACTTGGAGAACCACCAAACCTAATATATTTTTATCCCATAAAAACAGTATTTTTAGTTTAGTCGCTAAGTCATGTCTGACTCTCTGCGACCCTAAGGACTGTAGCCTGCCAAGCTCCTCCGTCCATGGGATTTCCCAGGCAGTAATACTGGAGCGGGTTGCCATTTTGGAAGGCAATATAGAAGAATCGCTGGAAGTACATCACTTACTAGTAAGATATACCTGGAATCAAATTCCAGCTCTGCTGAATACAGGCTATATAGCATTGTGTAAGTTACTTTGTAAACCGTAATTTCTTTCTCTGTAAAGTGATTCTACACATATTCTCTAAAGGAGCTGCTTCCAGGATTAAATGAACTAAAACACAGACAGCACTCAACCAATGCCTATTACATAATCCTCAAAGAGTAACAGCCTAATTATGTAATTTTTATATAATGTAGCTATTTGCTACAATCCCTATCAGGAGAAAAATATCAAAGACAATAATCTGAGAAATTTTTTTCGAACAAAATCTCTAAAACTGAGCAATATCCTTGAAGCACAAATTCCTAGAATTTTAGAATGTGTAATTTCAGATACCAGCATATTGTAACATTTTAATTTTAGTAGTCATTTTTTTTACAAAACAAACCTTTTAACTTTGTCTATCTTCTCTATTTTATCTTTGCATTTTGTTTTACAAGTTTCATTCAGTATTCTTTGTTTGCCTTTCTCCTACTTATTTCGGAGAAGGAAATGGCACCCCACTCCAGTACTCTTGCCTGGAAAATCCCATGGACGGAGGAGCCTGGTAGACTGTGGTCCATGGGGTCGCTAAGAGTCGGACATGACTGAGCAACTTCACTTTCACGCATTGGAGAAGGAAATGGCAACCCACTCCAGTGTTCTTGCCTGGAGAATCCCAGGGACGGGGGAGCCTGGTGGGCTTCCGTCTGTGGGGTCGCACAGAGTCGGACACGACTGAAGCGACTTAACAGCAACAGCAGCAGCAGAAAAAAAAAAAAACCTCCTTCAGTTAGATGCTTCGCTCACTTATTAAAATTCCAATCCTTTTCTTAAGTAAAATAAAAATTTAAAGCTATAAATTACCTTCTACTAAATCCTGTAAGCCCTATAAGTTTTCAAATGTATTTTTAATACCATTTAGTGCCAAATATGGAGAAGGCTATGGCACCCCACTCCAGTACTCTTGACTGGAAAGTCCCATGGACTGAGGAGCCTGGTGGGCTGCAGTCCATGGGGTCGCTGAGGGTCGGACACGACTGAGCGACTTCACTTTCACTTTTCTCTTTCATGCATTGGAGAAGGAAATGGCAACCCACTCCAGTGTTCTTGCCTGGAGAATCCCAGGGATGGGGGAGCCTGGTGGGCTGCCGTCTATGGGGTGGCATAGAGTCAGACACGACTGAAGCGACTTAGCAGCAGTAGCAGCAGCAGTGCCAAATATATTCTGAAAATCATTATGATTTCTTCTTTATCCCATAAATTTCTTAGAAATTTTGAAAATTTCCAAACACATAAACTTCTTCATTTAAAACATCTTTTTTGTTAATGATTACTATCTTAACTGAACTGTATCAAGAAATATTGTCTGTATGATACCAGTTTTTACTTGCTGATAATGGTACAGAATGCACACAGTTTTTGAGTATACTTAAAAACATGTTTACAACATTTATAAATTTGTAATGGCTGGGTTCAGGTTTCTAAGTATGTCCTTTATCTCAAACTTATTAACTATGTTGTTCAAATCTTCTTCCTTCTCATTAACTTTAGGCCTGTTTGACTTAACTAAGATCTTAAACTCTCTCTGATATTCTCCTTGTCCTTTTGATAATTCTGTATCATACTTTCAGGTTATTTGAAGACATAATATCTAAAAAATTCCCTAATCTGGGAAAGGTCCAAGAAGTAGAAGAGAGACCCATATAAGATCAACCCAAAGAGGACCACACCAAGACACACTGTAATTAAAATGGAAAAAATCAGAAATAAAGAGAGAATATTAAAAGCAACAAGGGAAAAGCAACAAATTGAATTCAAGGGAACACCCATTCAGCAATCAGCTGACTTTTCAGCACAAATTCTGCTGGCTAGAAGACAATGGCATGATATAACTGTGAGTAATGAAAGGGAAAAATCTAGAGCCAAGAGTACTCTGCCCACCAAGGCTTTCATTCAGATTTGATGGAAAGATAAAAAATTTTACGGACAAGCAAAAGCTGAGTTCAGCTTCATCAAACCAGAGTTATAAGAAATGTTTAAGGTACTTCTCTAAGTAAAAAAGAAGAGGCCACAACTGGAAACATGAAAACTATAAAAGAAAATCTCACTGGTAAAGGCAAATATAAAGAAATTAATACATACAAAGGTAGAAGGAAGGTTAAAAGATAAAAGTAGTCAAATCATCTTTATCCCTAATAAGTAATTAAGGTACACAAAACAAAATGATGTAAAATATGATTCAAAAACAGTAACTGTGGGGGGAGGGGAGCAAAAAGGCTGGGGTATTAAAAATGAATTTGAAATTAAGAGATCAGCAACTTAAAATAACTAGGCATACATACACATACCTCATGATAATCACATATCAAAGGATACATAAACAAAAAAGAGAAAATAATCCAAACATAAAGATAGTCATCACATCACAAAGAGAAACAAAGAAGTAACAGTAAAGAACTATAAAAACAACTCCAAACAACTAACAAAATGGCAATAAATACATTTCTATCAACAATTAGTTGTTACACACTGAGTCAAAGTGAGAGGATGAAAAAGGTACTTCATGCAAATAGAAACCAAAGGAAAGCTGGAGTAGCAATACTTATATCAGACAAAATAAATTTTAAAACAAAGACTGTAGCAAGAGACAAAGGACATCACACAATAATCAAGGGATCAATCCAAGAATAATAATATAAAAATATATGTATCCAACATAGAAGCCATCTATATACATAAAATATTAAGTCACACACAAAGGGAGAAATTGACAGTAACAAATATGTACAAGAACTATATAAAGAAAACCACAAAACTGATGAAAGAAATCAAACAACTGAATAAATGGAGAGAGATCCCATGTCCACAGACAGAAACTCAATATTGTTAAGCTGTCAGTTCTTTCCAACTTTATAGATTCAATGTAATCCTAATCAAAATCCCACAATATCTCATGGGTATTGATAAACTGATTCTTAAGTTTATACAGAAAGTAAAGGACACGGATTAGCCAATCCAGTAGTAAAAAAAAAAAAAAAATTGGAGAACTGATACTACCAACCTCAAGAATTACTATCAAGCTACAATAACAAGACAGTTTGATAATAAACACAAATAGACAGATCAGTCGAACAGAATAGATCGCCCAGAAATAGGCCCATACAAACAAAAGTCAACTCATCTTTGATAATGAAACAAAAGTAATCAAATGTAGAAAGAACTGTCTTCAAAAAATGACAGCAGAACTGAACCACCACATGCAAAGCAAGAATCTAGAAACAGACCTTTCATTTTTCACAAAAATGAACTCAAAATAGGTTATTTAATTTCACATTTCTCTTACTTTAAAAAACTATTCAGTAGATGGCACCAGACACCCTCTAGAATAAGGAATTACAGAGGTACTACTCATAATGCTTAGTTCTGATGTTAATACATGCTTTGAGATTCCATTTATTTATTAATGAATATTATGACTTATGCTTTTGAAAAACATGTTGCTGCTGCTGCTGCTAAGTCACTTTAGTCGTGTCCGACTCTGTGCAACCCCATAGACGGCAGCCCACCAGGCTCCCCCGTCCCTGGGATTCTCCAGGCAAGAACACTGGAGTGGGTTGCCATTTCCTTCTCCAATGCATGAAAGTGAAAAGTCAAAGTGAAGTCGCTCAGTCATGTCCGACTCTTAGTGGCCCCATGGGCTGCAGCCCACCAGGCTCCTCCATCCATGGGATTTTTCAGTCAAGAGTACTGGAGTGGGGTGCCATTGCCTTCTCCAGAAAAACATGTTACAGACAACTAAATTTAGACGCAAATCGTATTATTCCGTAAGTAGGTAAGTAATCATGAAAATCCAGGGATGCAGATCTGACAAATTAAGAAACAATAGTAGTCCTACACTACAGGCAGATTTTTAAAAGTGCTATATTAAGCCATTTAAAAACCAAATTCAAATTCACATTTTGACAACTACATAGCACGTCCATTTGACACTTCTTGACTACTAAGAGCAAGTGTCTCACTGGGAAACTGTTTTTCTCTGTAGACAAAGCTGTCACTAAACATCCATCAAGGCACTTAAAAATTCATTTTCTCCTCAACCTGGGACAGAAAAAACTATTCTGTCTTCCTAAAATGCAGAGGATGAAAACATGTTAACTACCTACCAAGGAACTACTGCTGTCCACCCCTCTGGGATTCAACCTGACATACTCAAATTGCAGTTTTACAGAGAACAAATGATGTAGCCCTAACTTCTAAAAAATAATCTCTTCCCTTATCTTCTTAATTTATATCACATTAAAGTGATCCTATACAGGTGCTAGGGAATTATGTATTTTACCTATTGCTGCTTAGTGGCTCAGTCATGTCCAACTCTTTGTGACCTCATGGACTGTAGCCCACCAGGATCCTTTGTCCTTGGGGATTCTCCAGGCAAGAATACTGGAGTGGATTGCCATGCCCTCCTCCAGGAGATCTTCCTATTCCAGGGATCCAAACCAGGTCTCCCACACTGCAGATGGATTCTTTACCATCTGAGCCACCAGGGACGCCCTATTAATGGAGACCAAATACCATATACTGCTGCTTTGGTGGAGACAGGAGAGGAGTAGAATAAAGGAGAAAATCAAAGAGGTATCTGAAAAGAAGAGTAAAATGCGTTATTTTTCCAAATTAAGAACTCAATGCTTGGAAAACAAATTATCAACTAGGCAGCATGTGGCTGAAATAGTAACAAAAACAAATATATTAACTTTTAATTATCATTAAAGAGTTCTGCACAATAGAGAATTATTATTTAACATTTATTTCCAATGAAAAACAATCTACTCAGTGTCCTGAACAAATTAATTAAAATTTTAGAACGTAACTGTAGTTGCAGAACAACAGAAATGGAATGAAATTAAGTCTAGATATACACACACACACACACACACACACACACACACATACACAGAGTAAATGAAAACCAATCTTGGAAGTGAATCCCCTGAAAGTCCATTATATACTACTAGGTAATATAAAAGCATGGCCACTGATTGATCTCTGATTTGTCCATAAAATATATGTGTTAATCTTCTGGGCACTGGACAATATATAGCATAGTGATTTCCAATCTTTCATACTGTAATTACCTATTTATTTAAAAGATATGCAAATAAGAGGTAAGGTGCTCTGCCAAATTTTATGAAGAAAAAGTAGTATCAATTTGAAACTATTACAAAGGAATTTTTTCTTTAGTTTACAGTCTGATTTCAAGTAAATATATGACTTTTCTGACTTTTTAAAATGTCAAAAACAGCTTTTGTATATTTTGCCAACTTTCAGGACTATTAGACTTCAGGATCTGTTAACACAAGATGAGACAAAATCTAATCCAACTGCATAATTTTACAGAGACGAGAGCAAATTTTTTACATTATTTTTAATCATTTCATAATCCATTATATAAATTTTATAATAGTTCATAATTTATATATAGGGTTAAGAATTTATAAAATGACACATCCTGTATGCCTTTTAATCCCTCTGAACAATTTAGAGTATTCATCCTCCTTTTACGCTGGGTATCCAATTCCTTGCACCTATTCCTTAGTACCAAACAAACTGTTCTGGGATAACATTCTAACCATTTTAAAGTTTCCAGAGAAATTCTGCCAACACTCTATTACAACTTTTCATCACAGGCTGTTAACATTGCCACTGTTAGACATATTTCAACAAAACATGTTCTAGCATCCATACTATAAAAACAACTGGAAAAAAACATTTTAGAAGAGGGGTCTGTTAATAAATGTTCTGCAATCACTGAACTATTAACATATTAGGAAAGATAATTCCTTAATATAAAGAGTAGTATTAACATATGTAACTTCCTAAAACATTTGTAAGAAAAGAATGCCAGAAGAACATGGAGTAACTGAAACTGCTCAATTTTTTAAAAAAACACCTGATTTTCATTAATAATTTAATCCTTACTTTACTGAAAATCTATCACAAGAGGCAATAAATGGAATTACGTTAGACTTAGATTTCTCCTTTTCCTCATCACTCTCCAGTTATCACACTTACCAAGTATGACACCTAGAACATTAGTAGAAAAACAGCAGCATATACACTCACCTCCCCAATTAAGAGGTACAGTTAAAAACTATATAAGAAGAAAATTCCCAAGTCATTATAATAATTATTAATTGATAAAACTAGTCACATTTTTTTAAAATAAAAAGAGGAACTAAAGAGTGAAAAAGCAGAACAAAGTCAAAGTCCAGTTCAGTTCAGTCAGTCACTTGTGTCCAACTTTTGTGACCCCATGGACTGCAGCATGCCAGGCTTCCCTGTCCAGCACAATTCCTGGAGGCTGCTCAAACTCATGTCCATCGAGTCAGTGATGCCATCCAACCATCTCCTCCTCTGTGGTCCCCTTCTCCTTCTGCCTTCAATCTTTCCCAGCATCTGGGTCTTTTCTAATCAGTCAGTTCTTCACATCAGGTGGCAAAGTGCTGGAGTTCCAGCATCAGTCTTTCCAATGACTGTTCGGGACTGATTCCCTTTAGGATTGACTGGTTGGATCTCCTTGCAGTCCAAGGGACTCTTTAAGAGTCTTCTCCAACACCACAGTTCAAAAGCATCAATTTTTCTGCATTCAACTTTCTTTATAGTCCAACTCTCACATCCATACATGACCACTGGAAAAACCATAGCCTTGACTAGGCAGACCTTTGTTCGCAAAGTAATGTGTCTGCTTTTTAATATGTTGTCTAGGTTGGTCATAGCTTTTGTTCCAAGGAGCAAGTATCTTAATTTCATGGCTGCAGTCACCATCTGCAGTAATTTTGAAGCCCCCCAAAATAAAGGCTGTCACTGTTTCCATTGTTTCCCCATCTATTTGCCGTGAAGTGATGGGACCCTATGCCATAATCTTCGTCTTTTGAATGAGTTTTAAGCCAGCTTTTTACTCTTTCATCAAGATGCTCTTTAGTTCCTCTTTGCTTTCTGCAATAAGGGTGATGTCATCTGCATATCTGAGGTAATTGATATTTCTCCCAGCAATCTTGATTTCAGCTTATGCTTCCATCCAGCTCAGCATTTCTCATGATGTACTCTGCACATAAGTTAAATAAGCAGGGTGACAATATACAGCCTTGACTTACCCCTTGCTCAATTTGGAACCGGTCTGTTGTTCCATGCCCGGTTCTAACTGTTGCTTCTTGACCTGCATACAGATTTCTCAAGAGGTCTAGTATTCCTATCTCTTGAGGAATTTTCCACAGTTTGTTGTGATCTACACAGTAAAGGCTTTGGCATAATTAATAAAGCACACGTAGATGTTTCTCTGGAACTCTCTTGCTTTTTCGATGATCCAACGGATATTGGCAATTTGTTCTCTAGTTCCTCTGCCTTTTCTAAAACCAGCTTGAACACCTGCAAGTTCACAGTTCACGTACTGTTGGAAGCCTGGCTTGGAGAATTTTGAGCAGTTCTTTGCTAGCATGTGTAATAAGTGCAATTTTGTGGTAGTATGAACATTCTTCAGCATTGCCATTCTCTGGGAGTGGAATGAAACTGACCTTTTCCAGTCCTGTGGCCACTGCTGAGTTTTCCAAATTTGCTGGCATATTGAGTGCAGCACTTTCACAGCATCATCTTTTAGGATCTGAAACACCTCCATTGGAATTCCATCACCTCCACTAGCTTTGTTCGTAGTGATGCTTCCTAAGGCCCACTTGACTTCACGTTCCAGGATGTCTGGCTCTAGGTGAGTGATCACACCATTGTGATTATCTGGGTCGTGAAGACTTTTTTTGTAGTTGTTCTGTGTATTCTTGCCAACTCTTCTGAATCCGGTCCAGTTTTATATCCAACATAGAAGCAGACAGGAGAGTCACTTGACCTGGGCCTCACATTTGCAAATTTCCTATGTATTTATGATTTTACTATCATCTTCAAATGAGGTTATATATTCATATGTGACAGAATTAAAAAAAAATAAAAGTCCTACAACTTCAAATTTCCATTGCTCTACTAGACTTCCTGGATATCACAAATTAATACCTTTTGTATATCTACTAATGACCTCGTGAATACAATTTTATTTCATTTTGTAAATGCATTCAGAGCTTAATTTGTTATACAAAACATTTAAAGTATACAACAGTTTGTAAAGCCCACTTTAAAAATGTAAATTGCCAATCTTAAGTTTTCAGAGATCCTCTTTTATTATTCATAGTTTTCTTAGTCTTAATGTAGTTTCACCTATGTGTCTAGTTAATTTAGCCATCACATGGAGGATGGGCTTTCCATGTGGTGCTAGTGGTAAAGAACCCGCCTGGCAATGCAGGAGACATAAGAGACACAGGTTCAATCCTTGGGTCAGGAAGATCCCCTGGAGAAGGGGATGGCAACCCACTCCGGTATTCTTGCTGGAGAATCACATGGATGGATGAACCTGGCAGGCTGCAGTCCATAGGATCACAAAGAGTTGGACACTTAGCATATACACATGGAGGATATCAAAACTATGTCTTCTTCCTCACATGGCTGAACAAATTAGGAGGCATAAAGGCACTCCAACAAGGTGACAATCCTATTAAACAAACACAAAACATTACTAATGATCTTATAAAAGACTTGTATATAGAATTTACAAAGAATACATACAAATCAGCAGTAGAAAGCAAACAACCCAACTAAAAACAGGCAAAAATTGAACAGATCTCTAAAAAAGATCTACCAATTGCCTATAAGAACTTGAAAAAGCACTCAATATTATTAATCATTAGGAAAATGCAATTTAAAGCAAAATGAGATACCATTTCATGCCTACTAGATTAACTAGTAACAAAGACAAGTAACAGTAAGTTGCTGACAGAGATGTGGAGCAACTAGAACTCTCATGCATTTCTAATGAGTTTGCAAAAGGACAAATTTGGGAGACTGATTTGTCACTTTCTAATATATTTTAAATACATATTGATGCTATGACCCAGCAATTTTACTCTTACAGATTTTCCCAAGAGAAATGAAACAGATGTCCAAAAAGTATAGGAATGTTCACAACAGCCTTATTAATAATTCCTAGTGATTTATTAATAACTGCTTTTAGAGGAGGCCATAAGAAAGAACAAAGAATCAAAAATGATTCTTGTATTTTAATCCAGAGTGAGTGGGAAGGTTTAAATGGCACTAATTAATGGAGCACATAAGAAAATGAGCAAACTTACAAAGGAAAATAAGTTTAGATCTACTAAACTTATAATTCCTCCCATAATAAACATGTGGAGATGTCTAGAAAACAGCATGAAACTTGGAGGCTGTGGCTTACATAAACAGAAGTTAAGAGTTGAAGCCAAGAGAGTGGGTGAGTTATTTTGGAGGAGGGGGTAGTTGGGGAAATACATATATATACATAAATACACATATGTATGCATATATGAATTCTAAGGACATAGTCCTTAAGGTATAACCTTCTGGAGGCGTCAAGAAGATCAAATAGTAAAGAGGTAGATAGAATTCTTAACTCTTTTTATGCAAGAACGCCTTTGGCAATGTGGTCAAGACTATGGTTTCCTTCTCAGAATCTTGTCTTTTAAAACATTTTTTGGATTTTTTTTATTATGATCATTTTTTCCCCTCACTTAATCACAGAATCATATTTTAAAAGCACAAATTTGTAGGATTACAAAAGAAACCAACTATACTAAACACAATTTAGGAACTTTTTAAGTTGAGATACAGTAATATATTTATCCCTTCTTAATGCATTAAAATGGGCTTCCCTGGTGGCTCAGTGGTAAAGAATCCTCCTGCCAATGGAGGAGACACAAGTTCAATCCCTGGGTCAGGGAGATCCTCTGGAGAAGGAAATGGCAACCCACTCCAATATTCTTGCCTGCAAAATCCCATGGACCGAGGAGCCTGGTAGGCTATAGTCCATGCGGTCTCAAAAGAGTTGAATATGAATGACTTAGTTACTGGACAGCAACAATGCATTAAAATATAAGATCTGGTAGTTAAGTCTAATATTTCCCATAATTTCAAAGTAGCAAGAATATAAACAATAATTTATGTGATATGATTTTTATTCCTAGAACAGATATTATTACTACTACTGTTGTTTGTTACCAACATCTATCTTTGAAGGAAATGCTAAATTTCAGCTATGCTGTGCTATGCTTAGTCACTCAACTCTTTGCGACCCCATGGACTTTATATCACCAGGCTCCATTGTCCATAGGGATTCTCCAGGCAAGAATACTGGAGTGGGTTGTAATACCCTCTGCCAGGGGATCATCCCAACCAGGTCTCCTGCATTGTGGGCAGATTCTTTACCACCTGAGCCACCAGGGAAGCCCTAAAACTTTAGCAGGGGTTAGTGAAAATAAAGATGTCATTTTCCCCCCCTATTCAAGTTCATGAACCCATGAAGTCCTATCCATGAACTTCTTGGGGAAATCCCTGGTTAAGAATCCATAAACTAGAAAGTAAAATTAAAGAGACATAAAAGCTTGATAAAAGTTTTCCAGTGTCAGGGAAATTACAGCAGCAAAACAGTATGTGCGAGTTTTAAACTGCAATGATAAAATACCATATCCTCTGCTTCATTTCTTACCACTGTGAGTGGATCAAGAGAGAAAGACAAAAGAACAGCATGTTAAGCAAAGTAAGGTAGAATAGATTCAGAGGTTTCTGAATATTTTCAGAGGATGAAAAGAAATTATAACTGTACTTAAACTTTAATTTTTAAAAATGTATCCCCAACAGGAATCAGTTGATAACCACAGATTGCCAATACAATGTTCATTCTATCTTTCACATTCCATTCCCAACCTGCTTCATCCAGATTTTACTTCTTAAACTATCTACTGATAAATTCTGCAATGCAAGCCAGGGTCAGAACAGATGAACAATAATGGTACAAGGCTTTTAGTCAGCCTAACTGCTACCCTAGAGAGAGCATTATATTGACATGAAGGGTAAACCATTTTCCTCTTAGACGGTTGCAGTCAGGCTACCCTAGATATATTACCTTAATGCTTATATCTCTACACAATAGTCTGTGTTATGGTGAAAATTTGAAATTATTTAGAATGCTTAGTAATTTCTATGACAGACTTTTTTTCTTCCTCAACAGCTATAGCACTTGCTATTAAGTACTATTAATCTCTGACTCAACAAAGTATTGATAATTGTTCAGATAATATCTTATTCCTATCACAGGCACTTTCAACAGAGTTTAGAAGTTACTGTCTGGAGGCTATTCAGTTCAGTTCAGTCGCTCAGTCGTGTCTGACCTTTTGTGACCCCATGAATTGCAGCACACCAGGCCTCCCTGTCCATCACCAACTCCAGGAGTTCACTCAGACTCACGTCCATCGAATCAGTGACGCCATCCAGCCATCTCATCCTCTGTCGTCCCCTTCTCCTCCTGCCCCCAATCCCTCCCAGCATCAGGGTCTTTTCCAATGAGTCAACTCTTCGCATGAGGTGGCCAAAGTACTGGAGTTTCAGCTTTACTGTAGAAGAATTATGGCTAGTGCTCCACAAGTGTTTGTAGAACATATCCAGTTGTAGAAAATACCCACTATAACCAATGTGGCATTCAGAAAGATACAAAAGTCTTCAAAGAAGCTTTTAGGTCTGCTAAAGTTAAGGCATTCCTGGGAACAAACAGAAACAAAGGTCTTAAAAATCAGATTCCCTACCAAAGAAACTCTAATACTTGAACAACATAGTAAAGTCCAAATAAGGCTGTAAAAATTCTATTCTAAATGAGTTAAGTTTGATAAGGGTTACTGTAGGATTTAAATGTATTCTTTTCTGGACATGACAAGATAATAAAGTAGGATACAGTGGAGACAGAATAAAAAGAACAGTTCATATGCTCTTGATTCTCTTCTCCACTTTAACCTCCTGTACTGTACTCATGAATGTTGAAATTGAAGGCCAAATAAGCCTCAAGATATTCTTCCAAGAAATATACAATCTTTACATTGTATCCTTCCATACTGGATCACTAACTCCTAGAGAACAGAAAATATTCTTTCTCTGTGTCTCTTTTATTAACCTTAACTAGTATTATATCCACTGTATCCTACTATATAACATGCCACTGTACTCCCTGAGACCAAGAACTGTATCTTACTCATTTACCTATTCAAGGATCTACAATGGTACCACAACAAGGTAACTCAATAAATTTCATAAATAAATGATTTCCACATTTCAAGCTAATATTTTTTGTTATAATTTTTCACAGGGCACAGAGAAAAAAGAAAGAGAAAACATTTGTTTATTCTTTTACACATAACACAAAGGTTTCTAAACAGTCACTGAAAGGAAATAATAGAGAAAAATGACTTTTCCCCCCCTAGAAGTCTTATGAGTTAGCTAGTTCAAAGACAGGCAAGAATGCAGATTTAGACATTGCTTATGTTGTTTTCATTCTGGTTTACTATGTCACTACTGAACATGCACTGCAAAGGATAAATATAAAATCAAGGATCAGGTAAGTGGACACGGGATGGGCTTCCTGAAGCTTCTCTTTATTCCACAAATTTGATGGTCTCAACTTCCCACATAAAATGGGAATCCACCAGGCCAGAGGAACATTCAGAATACATAACCATAGCACTTCTGCCTTTTTCAATGTTTTTGGAGGGGTAGGGGTGGGTGGGTGAGTAAGGAAGATAGAAACATGTTATCATGGAATTCATGCTATTATCATAAGAGGAAACTCTCGCTGTACCCCAGATGTACTTCCAAGTTTCATTTCTTAAAGACTAAATGAGGCATTAGTAAAAGTCATGGCCTATCATAGCTTAATGTAGACATTTAATCCCTTTGCCCCTCCTTACTTTTCCTGCTCCTCCTATTTTTTGCCTCTTTAAAGCCATAGTCTGACCACAATATCTGTGAATCTCTTAGCGTTGTTAAACAGAAAGTCCAACTCCCCTGTGACTACAATTTTACCTATGAGACATTTTAGCAATTAAATGTTCTTTGTTACGTTCAGCTCACCACTTTTGGACTTCGGAAGAATCAGTTAATCTCTAAAATATACCATTAGAGCAGAGTTGTTCACATTCTGTTGGATATTCACTCATCAATCAACTAAACTGAGAATGCACCTTAAAATATGTATATTATTTATAAATTACATCATCACATTATTATGTGCCAAACATCTCAAAGCACAGCATATACTTAGAGGAGGGTTCATCGATGATAGAATCTTTAAATGCCACTTATCTATTTTTAAGAGTTAATTCAGAAAAAATTACACAGTAGAATATGTACATCCATTTAACTGGGCCATACAAACTACAATATATCACAACACTCAGAATGAAAAACCAAAGAATAAGGGTTCCATTACCAATCTCTCCTTGTCTGAAGGACTGAGCTCTCACTCTTCTCCCAAAACACTAGGTCTCCTTTATATGGCAAGGGACTTCTGATACAAAGCTCAAATAAGGGTGTCACTGTTAGTCCATCCATCAAAAATTAGTAAAGGTTATTTATTTTTATTATGCTTTAAAAAATATTTTAAACTTTAAAAATAGTTTTAGACTACAAAAAAGCTTCAAAAACAGTACAAAATGGCCTGTAAATTCTTTTCCCAGCTTTTTCTTAATGTTAACATCCTATATAACCAATTATCAAAACACAGAAGTTAGTATCAGTATAATATTATTAACTGTAGATTTTATTTGGAATTCATCAGTTTTCCCATTAGAGTCCCCTTTCTATTCCAAAATCCAATCCAGGATCACACAATGCATTTAATTATTCTGTTACCTTCAGCTGAGTTCATTTCAGTCGCTCAGTCATGTCCGACTTTTGCAACCCCATGAATCACAGCACACCAGGCCTCCCTATCCATCACCAACTCCCAGAGTTCACCCAGACTCACGTCCATCGAATCAGTGATGTCATCCAGCCATCTCATCCTCTGTTGTCCCCTTCTCTTCCTGCCCCCAATCCCTCCCAGCATCAGAGTCTTTTCCAATGAGTCAACTCTTCGCATGAGGTGGCCAAAGTCCTGGAGTTTCAGCTTTAGCATCATTCCTTCCAAAGAAATCCCAGGGCTGATCTCCTTCAGAATGGACTGGTTGGATCTCCTTGAAGTCCAAGGGACTCTCAAGAGTCTTCTCCAACACCACAGTTCAAAAGCATCAATTCTTCAGTGCTCAGCTTTCTTCACAGTTCAACTCTCACATCCATACATGACCACTGGAAAAACCATAGCCTTCACTAGACAGACCTTTGTTGGCAAAGTAATGTCTCTGCTTTTCAATATGCTATCTAGGTTGGTCATAACTTTCCTTCCAAGGAGTAAGCGTCTTTTAATTTCATGGCTGCAGTCACCATCTGCAGTGATTTGGGAGCCCAAAAAAAGTCTGACACTATTTCCACTGTTTCCCCATCTATTTCCCATGAAGTGATGGGACTGGATGCCATGATCTTTGTTTTCTGAATGCTGAGCTTTAAGCCAACTTTTTCACTCTCCACTTTCACTTTCATCAGGAGGCTTTTTAGTTCCTCTTCACTTTCTGCCTTAGTCTCCTCTAAACAGTGAAAGTTTTGCACTTTCCTTGTCTTTCATGATATTACACATTTTGGATGAGTACTGGTCAGTTATTTGGGAGAATGTACCTCAATACAGCTGATGCTTTCTCACGTTCAGTTCAGTTATGCATCTTTGGCAAGAATACTACAAAAAGAATGTGAATTTCTCAGTGCATCAGATCAGTGCACCAATAAGACTGGATGTTTTTTAAGACTGGTGATGCTACCCTGGAAATCTGCTGGGTTTCTGTATTGCAATGCTTCTCCTTCTCTCTTCATAATTAATACACTGGGGGAGATACTGTTAGAATGATATTCTGTTTCTCATCAAAATTTTGCCCACTGATTTTAGCACTCATTGCTGGATGCAATGATTGTCACCGTGGTGTTCTAAGGATGATTTTAATTTCCTGCATTCCTTATATTTTAAAATTGGAATTCTTTTGTAAGCTAGAGCTGTCCCTTCTTCATTTATATCAATGTGAAAAAATGAATACTGATTTTACTCTATGGATTATACCCTTATTTTTTTTCTCAAGTTGTTCCAGTTTTGACCATTAGAAGCTCTTTCAGGTTGGCTGGCACCTGTGTCCTACCAACTTACCTTTTATCGAGACTTCCTTACTTTTTGGCTTCTCGGGTGGCTCAGATGGTAAAGAATCTGCCTGCAATGCAGGAGACCCAAGTTCAATCCCTGGGTCGAGATGATCCCCCGGAGAAGGGAAAGGATACTCACTCCAGTATTCTGGCCTGGAGAATTCCATGGACAGAGGAGCCTGATAGGCTATAGTTCATGGTGTCACAAAGAGTCAGACAATGACTGAGTGACTAAACACGCTTTTGATTTCTGGTACCACACTTCAGTTCAGTCACTCAGTCGTGTCCAACTCTTTGCGACTCCATGGACTGCTACATGCCAGGCCTCCCTGTCCATCACCAACTCCTGGAGTTTACTCAAACTCACGTCCATTGAGTTAGTGATGCCATCCAACCATCTCATCCTTTGTCATCCCCTCCTACTCCTGCCTTCAATCTTTCTCAGTATCAGGGTCTTTTCAAATGAGTCAGCTTTGCATCAGGTGGCCAAAGTACTGGAGCTCCAGCTTCAACATCAGTCCTTCCAATGAACTCCCAGGACTGATCTCCTTTAGGATGGACTGGTTGGATCTCCATGCACTCCAAGGGACTCTCAGGAGTCTTCTCCAACACCACAGTTCAAATGCATCAATTCTTCAGTGCTCAGCTTTCTTTATAGTTCAACTCTCACATCCATACGTGACTAATGGATAAACCATAGCCTTGACTAGATAGACCTTTGTTGGCAAAGTAATATCTCTGCTTTTTGATATGCTATCTAGGTTGGTCATAACTTTTCTTCCAAATAGTGAGCATCTTTTAATTTCATGGCTGCAGTCACCATCTGCAGTGATTTTGGAGCCCCCCAAAATAAAGTCTGCCACTGTTTCCACTGTTTCCCCATCTATCTGCCATGAAGTGATGGGACTGGATGCCATGATCTTAGTTTTCTGAATGCTGAGCTTTAAGCTAACTTCTTTACTCTCCTCCTTCACTTTCATCAAGAGGCTCTTTAGTTCTTCACTTTCTCCCATTAGGGTGGTGTCATCTGCATATCTGAGGTAACTGATATTTCTCCTGGCAATCTTGATTCCAGCTTGTGCTTCATCCAGTCCAGCATTTCTCATGATGTACTCTGCATATAAGTTAAATAAGCAGGGTGACAATATACAGCCTTGACATACTCCTTTTCCTATATGGAACCAGTCTATTGTTTCATGCCCACTTCTAACTGTGGCTTCGTGACCTGCATACAGATTTCTCAAGAGGCAGGTCTGGTGGTCTGGTATTCCCATCTCTTTCAGAATTTTCCAGTTTATTGTGATCCACACAGTCAAAGGCTTTGGCATAGTCAAGACAGCAGAAATAGATGTTTTTCTGGAACTCTCTTGCTTTTTCCATGATCCAGTGGATGCTGGCAATCTGACCTCTGGTTCCTCTGCCTTTTCTAAAACCAGCTTGAACATCTAGAAGTTCACAGTTCACGTATTGTTGAAGCCTGGCTTGGAGAATTTTGAGCATTACTTTGCTAGCGTGTGAGATGAGTGCGATTGTACGGTAGTTTGAGCATTCTTAGGCATGCCTTTTTTGGGACTGGAATGAAAACTGACCTTTTCCAGTCCTATGGCCACTGCTGAGTTTTCCAAATTTGCTGGTATATTGAGTGCAGCACTTTCACAGCATCATCTTTTAGGATTTGAAATAGCTCAACCGGAATTCCATCACCTCCACTCGACTTCACATTCCAGGATGTCTGGAATTCTGGTACCACAAGATGCTCCAAATTCATTTTATATTTTCCCAACCCCAGCCATGGAAGCAACCACTTCTCCAAGGAGCCTTGGTTCTCTTGACTGAAAAAGTCTTATTTTATTAAGGACTTATATCAATGTAAATAGAATTCCTGCACTTCAGGAGATCATCTTACTTAATCCCTGACTACATGCACAGATGATTTTGGACAGCACCATTTTACAGCACTGCTCCAATATGTTTTTTTGTTGTTGTTCTAACAAAATATTTAACAATAAAGGAATGCTCTCTACTAACAGTCTAAAACATTTCCAGGTTTAACAAGGATTGAGTCAAAGAAATGGATGCAACCGCAAAAACTTGTTATAGTTTTATTTCTATAACCTTCCAGACACATATAAGGCCTGCAACCCTGGAACTTCAGTCACTCCAATAAACGACAATGCCAGAGGTACATAAATATACCCTAATCTAGGTAGGCACTGACCATTACTCCACCAAAGAGTGAGTGTTTCTTTTACAAATAAACCTCAGCAACAACAACCACTACTGCCAAAATAATAAGTATGCTTTTTAGAAAAACAAACATAAAGTAAAAAAATAACCAGCATTTAATATAGGCTCACAGATGGTTTTGTAGAATTTTAGAGTATTTTAAATTGAAAAGTGAAATATGTACAAAGTAAATCAGGAGCCACTAGGCCATAACATGCCCAAATAATACCAGAAGTTCAAATAATACCAGACTATTAGAGCATATGATCAGACTCACAAGCATATATGGCTAGTATCATTGTTCCAATTGTTCATCAGAAACACTGGTAGCCTAACTTAGTATGTATGTTTAAGATAGGAGCAACCCTATGAGGGTCCACTTTAACATGTTGCTGGCTTAAATATAAATTTTCTTAAATACACATAGAAGTATTTTAACATTTCTAGCTACTATAATGTATACTCTTGATTGTGTAGCTAAGTCGTTTTAGTTGTGTCTGACTCTTTGCCACCCTAAGGACTGTAGCCCACCAGGCTCCTCTGTCCATGGGATTCTCCAGGCAAGAATACTCGAGTGAGTTGCCATGCCCATATGAATCTAAAGAAGTAAAAAGTAACCTAAAATAATAAGTAGTTCCCAAATAATTTATATTTTTCTCTAGAAAATGTGACCTATCATTACACAAAATACAAGATTTTCACTGTTATTAGTTAATATTTTAAAATCAGCTTTGGTCCTCTAACCAATCAGAACATGGACAGAATAAGAAAAATGGCTAACAAGAACAGCCAACTTTTCAAACTATCCAGACTGAAATTTTACTTCAAAGTGTCTCAAATGATTATTAAGACTGGTTGGTATATATGCCTGTAAAATAATTTCTCTCAAACATTCTTTTAACTTTGTTTCACTTCCTTAATGCTACATAGGCTAACAAAATATATCAACACACTTTAGCAAAAACTTTCCATTTTATCAAATAAGAAATTGAAGCACAAAAGTGACTTTTTTTGTATAAAATAAACGTTGTAATTTGTATTTTATTTACCTAATCATTCTACTCCGCTAAAGTATCCAAAGAATACTACATTTGCTGCTGACAGTTCTTAAGTATTGCTGCTAAGTCACTTCAGTTGTTTCTGACTCCGTGTGACCCCATAGACGGCAGCCCACCAGGCTCCCCCGTCCCTAGGATTCTCCAGACAAGAACACTGGAGTGGGTTGCCATTTCCTTCTCCAATGCATGAAAGTGAAAAGTGAAAGTGAAGTCGCTCAGTCGTGTCCAACCCTCAGCGACCCCATGGACTGCGGCCTACCAGGCTCCTCCATCCATGGGATTCTCCAGGCAGGAGTACTGGAGTGGGATGCCACTGCATTTAAGTATTATCACTCACTTTTGAGACTGTTATGATTGATACCTGGAGAAGGAAATGGCAACCCACTCTGGTGTTCTTGCCTGGAGAATCCCAGGGACAGGGGAGCCTGGTGGGCTGTCATCTCTGGGGTCGCACAGAGTTGGACACGACTGAAGCGACTTAGCAGCAGCAGCATGATTGATACCTTATACTTTGATGTTAAGTTATTAATTCATGGGCTCCTAAAGGCAATTTTCTTCATGATTACAAAACTTGAGAACTAAATCCTTTATGATCTTCCTTTTTTGATTTAGTGTAATTCCAAGTAATTGATGATACTGATAATAAATAATACTGAATAGCAGCATTAGTTTTAGATTATTGAGTCCTTACATTAATTTTTCCTCCCACTCTTCCCCAAATTTGTTGTGGTATAACTGGTATACAAGAAAAACTACACATAAATAATGTCTAAAATTTGGTGAGTTTGGATGGCTTATCTCTTCAAGTCATCACAATAATCCTCTTAAGAATGCCAGAATTATTCCCATTATATAGAAATGGGGGCTTCCCTGGTGGCTCAGCTGGTAAAGAATCTGCCTGCAAGGTGGGAGACCTGGGTTCAATCCTGGGTTGGGAAAATACTCTGGAGAAGGGAACAGCGACCCACTCCAGTATTCTGGCCTGGAGAATTCCATGGACTCTAGAGTCCATGGGGTTGCAAAGAGTCTGAGGCAATTGAGAAATTTTCACTAGAGAAATGGAAACTAGTCTTAAAGAGGTTAAAAAGTTTGCCTAAGGTCACACAAGGCTGAATAAGTAGTAGAAGCAACTCTAGAATCCAGGTCTAACCCCAAATTTGACCTCAACTACTGTGCCATAGTATGATTAGAGAAAGTCATTTAGATGCCAGTGCCTCCTTTTCTTATACACTCAAACAAACAAAAATAGTGCAATCTGCCATAGGGCTACTCTTCCCTGGATGGCTATTATAAACATGGCACTAAGCTGGATGTTTCATTTACATTATATTAATTTGCACAATCCTAAAGGAAATCAACCCTGAACATTCACTGGAAGGACTAATGCTGAAGCTGAAGCTCCAATTCTTTGGCCACCTGACATGAAGAGCCAACTCAATGGAAAAGACCCTGATGCTGGCAAAGACTGAGGGCAAGAGAAGAAGGGGGTGACAGAGAATGAGATGGTTCGATGGCATCACCAACTCAACTGACATGAGTTTGAGAAAACTCTGGGAGATAGTGAAGGACAGGGAAGGCTGGTATACTGCACTCCATGAAGCCACAAAGAATTGGACATGACTTAGCGACTGAACAACAACAAATTTGCACAATGATGTAGTATCACCAAGTTAAATAATTGGCCTAATATCACAGTTATTTAATAAAAAAGAAACAAAACAAACAGGAAGCAACCCATCTAGATTTGATTTCATAGTCCATGTTCTTTTTTCTACAAGAAGCTACTATTGAACACACACCATACCTATCAATGCTAAAACACTAAAATCTAAACTAATATCTTTAATAAAACTATTTTTTAGTGGGTGAGGGCAGACAACAGAACACAAGCATCCACAATTATTATGCCTCTTCTGCACATGAAACTAAGCCACATAAAATGGTAAGTAGTTTACCAGAACTATATAGTGAATAAACGGTAGGGCAAGACTTTAGTCCATGTTTGATGGTAAAACTTATGTTTTGACCTTTCCACTGACAATAGAAACATTTTAAAGACTTCATTCAAAACACTTAAGGGAGAACACACACGCGCGCACACGCACACAATCCATATGCAGAAAAGGCAGGGGATGATTGCTATGAAGTAACAGATCAGACATCAGATCAGATCAGTCGCTCAGTCATGTCCAACTCTTTGCGACCCCATGAATCGCAGCATGCTGGGCCTCCCTGTCCATCACCAACTCCCGGAGTTCACTCAGACTCACGTCCATCAAGTCAGTGATGCCATCCAGCCATCTCATTCTCTGTCATCCCCTTCTACTCTTGCCCCCAATCCCTCCCAGCATCAGAGTCTTTTCCAATGAGTCAACTCTTCGCATGAGGTGGCCAAAGTACTGGAGTTTCAGCTTTAGCATCATTCCTTCCAAAGAAATCCCAGGGCTGATCTCCTTCAGAATGGACTGGTTGGATCTCCTTGCAGTCCAAGGGACTCTCAAGAGTCTTCTCCAACACCACAGTTCAAAAGCATCAATTCGTGGGCACTCAGCCTTCTTCACAGTCCAACTCTCACATCCATACATGACCACAGGAAAAACCATAGCCTTGACTAGACGGACCTTTGTTGGCAAAGTAACGTCTCTGCTTTTCAATATGCTATCTAGGTTGGTCATAACTTTGCTTCCAAGGAGTAAGTGTCTTTTAATTTCATGGCTGAAGTCACCATCTGCAGTGATTTTGGAGCCCCCCAAAATAAAGTCTGACACTGTTTCCACTGTTTCTCCATCTACTTCCCATGAAGTGATGGGACTGGATGCCATGATCTTCGTTTTCTGAATGTTGAGCTTTAAAGCCAACTTTTTCACTCTCCACTTTCACCTTCATCAAGAGGCTTTTTTCTGAATGTTGAGCTTTAAAGCCAACTTTTTCACTCTCCACTTTCACCTTCAACAAGAGGCTTTTTAGTTCCTCTTCACTTTCTGCCATAAGGCTGGTGTCATCTGCATATCTGAGGTTATTGATGTTTCTCCCAGCAATCTTGATTCCAACTTGTGTTTCTTCCAGTCCAGTGTTTCTCATGATGTACTCTGCATATAAGTTAAATAAAACAGGGTGACAATATACAGCCTTGACGTACTCCTTTTCCTATTTGGAACCAGTCTGTTGTTCCATGTCCAGTCCTAACTTGCTTCCTGACCTGCATACAGATTTCTCAAGAGGCAGATCAGGTGGTCTGTTATTCCCATCTCTTTCAGAATTTTCCACAGTTTATTGTGATCCACACAGTCAAAGGCTTTGGCATAGTCAAGAAAGCAGAAATAGATGTTTTTCTGGAACTCTCTTGCTTTTTCCATGATCCAGCAGATGTTGGCAATTTGATCTCTGGTTCCTCTGCCTTTTCTAAAACCAGCTTGAACATCAGGAAGTTCATGGTTCACATATTGCTGAAGCCTGGCTTGGAGAATTTTGAGCATTACTTTACTAGAGTGTGAGATGAGTGCAATTGTGCGGTAGTTTGAGCATTTTTTGGCATTGCCTTTCTTTAGGATTGCAATGAAAACTGACCTTTTCCAGTCCTGTGGCCACTGCTGAGTTTTCCAAATTTGCTGGCATATTGAGTGCAGCACTTTCACAGCATCATCTTTCAGGATTTGGAATAGCTCAGCTGGAATTCCATCACCTCCACTAGCTTTGTTTGTAGTGAGGCTTTCTAAGGCCCACTTGACTTCACATTCCAGGATGTCTGGCTCTAGATCAGTGATCACACCATCGTGATTATCTGGGTCATGAAGATCTTTTTTGTACAGTTCTGTGTATTCTTGCCATCTCGTCTTAATATCTTCTGCTTCTGTTAGGTCCATACCATTTCTGTCCTTTATCGAGCTCATCTCTGCATGAAATGTTCCTTTGGTATCTCTGATTTTCTTGAAGAGATCTCTAGTCTTTCCCATTCTGTTGTTGTTCTCGATTTCTTTGCATTGATTGCTGAAGAAGGCTTTCTTATCTCTTCTTGCTGTTCTTTGGAACTCTGCATTCAGATGTTTATATCTTTCCTTTTCTCCTTTGCTTTTCGCTTCTCTTCTTTTCACAGCTATTTGTAAGGCCTCCCCAGACAGCCATTTTGCTTTTTTGCATTTCTTTTCCATGGGGATGGTCTTGATCCCTGTCTCCTGTACAATGTCACGAACCTCAGCCCATAGTTCATCAGGCACTCTATCTATCAGATCTAGGCCCTTAAATCTATTTCTCACTTCCACTGTATAATCATAAGGGATTTGATTTAGGTCATACCTGAATGGTCTAGTGGTTTCCCCTACTTTCTTCAATTTAAGTCTGAATTTGGCAATAAGGAGTCCATGGTCTGAGCCACAGTCAGCTCCTGGTCTTGTTTTTGTTGACTGTATAGAGCTTTTCCATCTTTGGCTGCAAAGAATATAATCAATCTGACTTCGGTGTTGACCATCTGGTGATGTCCATGTATAGAGTCTTCTCTTGTGTTGTTGGAAGACGGTGTTTGTTACGACCAGTGCATTTTCTTGGCAAAATTCTATTGTCTTTGCCCTGCTTCATTCCGTATTCCAAGGCCAAATTTGCCTGTTACTCCAGGTGTTTCTTGACTTCCTACTTTTGCATTCCAGTCCCCCATAATGAAAAGGACATCTTTTTTGGGTGTTAGTTCTAAAAGGTCTTGTAGTTCTTCATAGAATCATTCAACTTCAGCTTCTTCAGCATTACTGGTTGGGGCATAGACTTGGATTACTGGTGGCTGCGACCGGCGCGCTAAGCATGGCTGAGAAGAACTACCCCACGTCCGAGGTCAGGGGCAGAAAATGGGAGAACCCCATGCCTGAAGGGCGTGGTCAAGAGGCGTTACCCCACGTCTGAGGTCAGGGGCAGTGGCCGAGACTGCCAGACTGCGACGGCGCAAGAACGGCGGAGAGGAGCTACCCCGCATCCGAGGTCGGGGGAGCTGCCGAGAGGAGATACCCAGCATCCGAGGTCAGGGGCAGCGAGGAGAGGAGTTACCCCACGTCCGAGGTCAGGGGCGGCAGGAGGGAGGAGCTACCCCATGCCCCTAAGCCAGAGGCCAGGCACGGCGGGCGGGAGCAGCTACCCCGCACCCCCATGCCAGAGGCCGGGGCGGTGGCCGGCAGGACCAACCCCACGTCCAAGGAGCTGTGGCTGCACAAGCGCAGGAGGGCCTAGAGGAGCTATCCCACGTTGAAGGTCAGTGGTGAGGAGACACCCCTCGTCCAAGGTAAGGAGCATTGGCTGTGCTTTGCTGGAACAGCCGTGAAGAGATACCCCACACCCAAGGTAAGAGAAACCCAAGTAAGACGGTAGGTATTGCAAGAGGGCATCAGAGGGCAAACACACTGAAACCATACTCACAGAAAACTAGTCAGTCTAATCACACTAGGACCACAGCCTTGTCTAACTCAATGAAACTAAGCCATGCCCATGGGGCAACCCAAGATGGGTGGGTCATGGTGGAGAGATCTGACAGAATGTGGTCCACTGGAGAAGAGAACGGCAAACCACTTCAGTATTCTTGCCTTGAGAACCCCATGAACAGTATGAAAAGGCAAAATGATAGGATACTGAAAGAGAAACTCCCCAGGTCAATAGGTGCCCAATATGCTACTGGAGATCAGTGGAGAAATAACTCCAGAAAGAATGAAGGGATGGAGCCAAAGCAAAAACAATACCCAGTTGTGGATGTGACTGGTGATAGAAGCAAGGTCCGATGCTGTAAAGAGCAATATTGCATAGGAACCTGAAATGTCAGGTCCATGAATCAAGGCAAATTGGAAGTGGTCAAACAAGAGATGGCAAGAGTGAATGTCGACATTCTAGGAATCAGAGAACTGAAATGGACTGGAATGGGTGAATTTAACTGAGATGACCATTATATCTACTACTGCGGGCAGGAATCCCTCAGAAGAAATGGAGTGGCCATCACGGTCAACAAAAGAGTCTGAAATGCAGTACTTGGATGCAATCTCAAAAACGACAGAATGATCTCTGTTCGTTTCCAAGGCAAACCATTCAATGTAGTAATAACAAATCAGTAAGTTTTAATCAATAGAACAGTTTGAGCAAACTGTCAATATAATGTACAACTGCTGCTGCTGTTAAGTCTCTTGAGTTGTGTCCGACTCTGTGTGACCCCATAGAGAGCAGCCCATTAGGCTCCTCTGTCCCTGGGATTCTCCAGGTAAGAACACTGGAATGGGTTGTCTTTCCTTCTCCAATGCATGAAAGTGAAAAGTGAAAGTGAAGTCTTATAGTCATGCCCGACTCTTAGCGACCCCATGGACTGGAGCCTACCAGGCTCCTCCGTCCATGGGATTTTCCAGGCAAGAGTCCTAGAGTGGGGTGCCATTGCCTTCTCCGAATGTACAACTAGCCAATAGCAAATAGTAAACTGTAACTGACAGTTCACACTTATAATTAAACATGATGAAACAGTAATTTATAAAACTAATTCATTACATTTCACAAGTAAAGTATTTGATCAAACCCTCTGCTAGTCCTAGACTCCTTATATCTCAGTAAGACATATTCAGAAAGAATTAATCAGCCACTGAAGTGCCGAGAATAAGTAGTAAAAGAGCATTATAACTATATCATATTAAATGAGATAGAGAGGAAAGCTCATGTTAGATGATATGTACGAAGTGCTATTTCTACAAAAATTGCATCAAAAAAAAGACCTTTATGTGAGAGTAAAAAACTGAAAATATCAGACTCAAAATTATGGCAAGATGGAACTTGAACCTTTTATAAGACAGTTAAGGTGACAGATTGATTCACTATCTGCCTGATAACTCAGGTGATTTTTTACATTATATTTTATCATCCATAAAAGTACAGTATATGAAAAAAATTATCTAACAACAACACCACCACCAAAAAGTCCAGCTGACTAACATACCCTTCCTCTTCCTTCTTATTTCAACTCAGGACATATGAACTATTTCAGTCGTTAGCTAAATTACCTTGGCTATTAAGTTTTCATTTTTTCCTTAAAAGGTCCTGATCTTGAGATTCTAATACCACCCAATTCAACACAATGTGCTGTCTAAAATTTGGAGGCAGACCATAACCAGGTTTAATTAAGTCTTACAGCTAAAATAACAAGAGGAAACACAGTTCTAAGAATTGTGGATTAGAGTTTTAGATGTATTATTTACAAGGACAATGAAAACGTTCTACATATATGTGTTAAAGTATATCTTAAAAAGAAAATAAGCAAAAGAATTATCATAGTAGTTTTTACTCTAAAGTCATCTAACCATCTGCTGTTTTTAGGTATATAATAATAGAGATAAGCACTGTTTTAAAAGCATATTTAATAAACAGTGTGGTTTAATTAAAAAAATTTAAAATAACATGAAGAAGCTGAAACTTAAAGAGACAAAATTTAAAAAGAAAAAAAATCAGAGAAAATCAGATCTCTAAGAAATGTAGATTTTCCAGGAAGTTAAAAAAACAACAACAACAAAAAAAAACCCCTTATTTTCACAGCATTGAATACACACAACCTGTGACAGGCGGATTGAATAAAACCTGTAAACATCAGTTCTCATAAAAAAAAAAAAAACAAAAAACAAACACGAAACCCTCTCATTTTAGAAACATATTATTTCATAGAGCAAAATTTTAAGACACCTGACTATATAGCAACTGAAAGGAGGAAACTGCTTTTGCATAATCTTTTGAGCAGGCTTCTCCTGTATTTGCTTGGTCACTTGCCAATATTCCTGAACCATACTGCTGTATGGTATCCTAAAATCTCTTTGGCAGCTAAGCCATGTTATTCCACCACACACATGTAGGTATGTTCAGGAAAATTCACCTTTAAATGATTTTTCATCATTTTATCCCTAAAATGCATATTTACATAAATTGAGCAGTAAATACCTATTACATGTTGAAAGAGGATCTTCTATATTTATGATTTATGTTCTTGACCAGAACTCTGTTTAAGAAACTAAGAAATGTTTATAATGAATTGGAAAGAAAAAAATTATTAAAATATTCTTTGCCTCCAAGAAGTTAAAAATCTACTAAATAGTATTAGGGGGATATGACAGAATAATATTTAAAATTGACAAAGAAGGTAGAAATCATTTTATAGAATCAAAATTATCCTTTAAAGTCTCTTAAATACACCTATACAGCATATACATCACTTAAGGTCTACCGTCTCATACATTATTATGTATCATGAAACACACATCTTTTAAATATGAGAATCACACTCTACTTGCAGAGATGCTTTAAAGTACACGAGGTGTGTGGAAACTAAGACCTATTAAAAGAACAGTAAATTTACTTACCTCCCATCAAAAGTGTTTTGATAAAAAGATACTCTCAGCCAATCAGGCTTGGGGAAAAGTATCTCAATAAACAATGACTGGAGTATGAACAATCCTAGCATATTTTCTGTTAACTTCCAGGTGTTAAAAGAAATGTTGACTGTAAAGCAAAATGTCTTACAACTTGTTAAGGAGACTAGATTTAATGAAGTGGACCATGAAAACGATAACTGTTAACATTAATTATGATTGATAAAATCTTTCAACTTGATGCTAATCATTATTCAGGCAAATATAAAGGAGTCACAAATACCTGACACCAAATCTTCAAAAGAAATTTCAGATCATGCAGATAAAATTTTGGCTGATACAAGTGAGTTTGATAATGATGAGAAGACTCCACACATTAACAGGTGACCAGGGGCTGAAAAACTACAAGTGAACTGAATAGTTCATCCATTTTTAGTTTCTTAAAAATCCCACTGCCTTTCCTCTGACTTCAGCTGATGGTTCAGAGCTAGTTCCATGGATTCAGATATTCATCTGTTCATTACTTCCCCAGCTCACTCTGGCTTAATATTACTCATCACCAAACAGCAACAAAAACTAAGCCTTCATCTCTTTTATTACCATCACACTTCATGTAAGCAACTCTTTATTAAACATTTTGTAAAATGGCTTTTTGATTATTTTACTAAGTATTACTGATAATCACTATCTTATATTATTTAATACATGTTAAATAATACATGTTCCTTGGTCAAGTTACTTAAATTATTTTTTTGTATATAAGTAAAGGAACAGTAGAATCAAATAATCTCTAAATCCTGTATCTGCTTTAAAATGCTGTAATTTTAGCTTGGTCTTAAAAGGAAAATAAGTAGTCTGTAAAACTGAGGAATAGGAGTGGCAATCACCTCCCACATGCCTGATACATAATTTTTCAAAATCCATATTATCTTTAACTCTTGAAATGTATTTCCCCCAGGTTTTCTGTAGTTTGATACCCTTTTTTTTTTTTTTTTAAATGGTTGTGCAAATGTTACTTGAATACCACCTGTGCCCTGGTATTCCCTATGCTCCTCTTCCTCCTTTGTCTCCAACACTTAAATATATATTTATATCTAGCATGTGTGTAAGGCAGGTGACTGTGTGTGTGTGTATGCATGTGCATACATGTACACTGAACCACAAACATAATTTACTTATTTACTGCTTGCTTCCCCTTACTATCACACAAAAGTTCATGCAGACAGAGATGTTTTTGTCTTTTTTTTCACTAATATGGTACCTAGCATATAGAAGGAACTTTCCTGAATGAATTAACTTCTCTAATCATGGATGCGAAATATGTTTTATAAAGGCCAACTTGCTAGTCTTGCTTTGGGGGGAAGTCACACTCAAGGAAAGAAAGAACTAAATTATTAGCATTTTATGAAAGAACACATGGGTGATGATATATCTGGTGAATTTATGAGTTACTCAAGAAAATCAGAAAAGTATTCTAAGAAGATTTTTAAATGATATTAATAAGTTAATACAAAAAAGCTAAACAGTACATAGTAATTATAGAATTATAGAATTTTTCCAGTTCAGAACTCTGATTATTTTGAATAGCATATATAGATTACTACATTTATTTATACACAGGCCAATTCCATTATCTGCCATACTAGAGACAAAGTACAGGGAAGAAATATTACCCAGGGACAGATGGTGATACAAAAAAAAGGGCCCCAAATAGAATTATACTCTTCTGAGAATTAGGTCTTCCCTCTCACCTAACAGACTACATTTTTTAAACTTAATTAGAATGTGCAAAGAAATAATTTAGACAGAACTTCTTATATAAAGAGAAATGGAAGAACTACTGCTTCCTCAAAATTTAAATGATGTCCTTAAAAGGTTATCAGGGTTGTGTAAAACCACTGAAAAGAATAATTCAATGACCAAACATTTCTGAAAGAAATTTGGAATCACTTTTATTTTCATTATTTAGGCTGATTCCTAGAACACTTTCTTATCACATACAAGGACTCATTAAAGACTTTGCTAAAAGATCTAGTATACTATAAGTCATGCTTTTAAAAAAAAAATGATCTTTTAAATCATGATTTTAAAGCATTACTGCTGAGCTTTAAAATATTCCTTTTCTATATGCACTCAATTAAGTTATTGAGTTTTGAGTGTATCAGATACAATTCTAAGTGCTAGGGATATAGCATAATAAAAATCCCATCTTATTGTTCTTATATTGTAGAAGTAGCAGAAACAACAAACACATTAAAAGAGGAGTCAGTTAGAAAAACAAACAAAAAGCAGAATGATAGGAAAGACTGAAAAAATTATCATAAACAGGGTGGTTGGAGCAACAAGTGATCAGGGCCAGGGGTAATGTTTGCTAATACAACGGAGTGCAATGCTCAGGTGCAAACAAGGATTTTAGACAGAGGTAATAGCAACAGCAAGTGAGAAGACCCTGAGACGGCAATAAGGTTAGCACATCAGAGGATGAGCAAAAAGCCAGAGTCTGCAAAAGAATGAGCAATAAGAGATTTGACTGAAAAGGAGGCTAAACTAGGCCATGTAGATCAAACCTCTGATAGATTTTACTCTAAGTGACATGCAAAGCCACCGGAAACTTTTGGGCAGAGGAATAATGTACTGGTTTGGGCTTCAGAAATATTTTGTGTAGAAAAATGAACTGGTCGGAAAGAGAAAAGTAGAAAGAGAAACAGTTCGGAGGCTCTTTAACACATATTGACAAGGGGATTTTTGCAGAAACTAATGCTTGTGGTGTTAATATGTCTCTGGTCAATATTAAGTAGTACATGCCAGAGATGAAGTCTCTTGGATTAGAGTGGCAGCAATGAAACAGTGAGACACGGTCAGATTTAGAATAGATTTTGAAGGTAGAACAACAAATGGGAGTTGATGATAGGTTGCATGTGTGTATAGAGGATACTGAGCAATCAAGAAAAGTTTCTTGTTTTGGGGACTAGCAACCAACTAGGGTCAAGAGTGATACTTTTCACTAAGACAGGAAAGGTTGGGACAGAAGTTTGGGAAAGTAAAATCAAGAATTCTGTTTTACAGAGGTCATGTGAAGTGCCTATTAGATATTCTAATGAAGAATACCAAGTAGACAGATATAAGAGAGAAAAGCTAGAGAAAAGATTAGGATTAGATATAATCCTACAATATCCAGATGTCACCAACACATACTACTGGATGAAATGAAGCTATCAAGTAAGAGAAGCCATTTGAGAAGAAAAGACACTGCGGACTAACTCTTGGGCTCTTCAATATTTAAAGGTAAAGAAAACAAAAACCAGCAAGAAGCATGTGAAAGAAGTAATTTGCAAGACAGGGGGAAAAAATGAAAAGAATATAATATCCTAGAAACCAGGATTAAGGAAGTGATCAACCCTATCACTGATGAATGGTGAAAATCTGAATAAGGTGAGAATTGATTAACTTTCCTCTAAAGAGTATAAAATGGAATTACCAATGAAAATGATAAAACAGTTTCAGTACGGTAGTAGAAAAGAAAGTCTAATCAGGATGAGTTGAAAAGAAAAGAACACAGTGAAGATGGTTAAAAGCACAGAAAATAAGTACCTACTATGTGTCAGATGCTAGAGATATCCCAGTAGGAAAAAAAAACAAAAATCCAATTCTTCATGGTGTTTATATACTAGTAGATGGAAAAAGACAGTGAATAATACATTAAAAAAAATAAGCAAATGATATAATGTTAGAAGGTAACTGTACTACAAAAAGGAGTGGTGGTTTTTAGTTGTGAAGAATTTGAGGAGAGGGATATAAAATAATTACCTAGGTGTTTAACTTTAGTCAAGTTCAGCTGTTCCAGGGCAAGTGTATAATATATGGGGTATAGGGTCAAAATCCAGATGAGGTTCTGACATGCAAATATGAGAAAGGAAAAGAGAAGCAAGGAAGTTAAGATTTTATAGAAAGATGATTACAGCAATCAAGCACAGTATCTGAAATGAGTAAGGAGAAAAGTAAAGTCATGAGACAATGAATAGTGAGAAGTGGTATGGTCAATAGATTGGGGGTTGCAAGAAGGTTAAAAAAATATTGGGATGACTATTAAAATGGTAGTCAGAAATAGGGATGGTTGAAATTATATTTGGGAGGTGGCAAAGGTCTAGGGATGATCATCAGAAAGGTGGCTGGAGTGGAATGGAGGAAAAGATCATTAGAAATGGAGAGGTCAAGTAACTGAGAAGCCAGAATGTTGCATGAATCAGCTGCATAGTATTTGAAGTCACCAAGAACTAAGACGGGAGCAAGAAAGTGAAAAAAGTTAGTAGAGGTGTGTAACATGATGATGTGGATGGAACAGGTAGATGTCAGGTGCTTTAGACAAGCTCAGGGTTTTGAGTGAGGACAGTAAATAGATGACTGGAAAGCAGCTATAAAGATCTCAGAACTTGTCAATTTTATCATTCCTGTATTACATAAAGCAAGCAATTAAAAACATTTAGCAAGAGAAAGGGCTACAAAAGCATCTTTTATGAATATACAGGTTTCACCTAAAGCAATAAAGTAAAGGGAACATTAAGAGAAAAGACTGAGGATATAGGGGATTGTTGATGAAAGATCACAAGTTTCAGAAGACACAGTGGAAAAAAATATGGGTGCTTATAAAGGGGTAACTGATTAGGTCAAATTAGAGATTAAAGAAGACAAAAGGAGATAAAAGAATCCAGGTAATGGTAAATGAATAATCTAACAGTCTGTCTTTAATTCCTACTATGGATGGTGTTACAGGCAGAAAGGTGACTTTAACAGAAATGCCTAATATCTTAAATCCAGTTATAACTTTAAATGTGTTCTCAGAATTTCATTCATATCATCTATGTATATGGCCCCCCCCCAAAAAAAATCTTTTCATGAACACCTCTGGATTATGACTCATAATAGTATGTGGATTATTTTACCACACTAACATACAGTTTGGAGAAGGCAATGGCAACCCACTCCACTACTCTTGCCTGGAAAATCCCATGGGTGGAGGAGTCTGGTTGCAGTCCATGGGGTTGCTAGGAGTCAGACATGACTGAAGCGACTTGGCAGCAGCAGCAACATACAGTTCCCTGAGAGTTCCAAAAAGGCAACCCACATATAAAGAGAAAGCCAAGGGGCCTTCCCTGGTGGCTCAGATGGTAAAGAATCTGACTGCACTGTGGGAGACCTGGGTTCGATCCCTGGGTCAGGAAGATTCCCCTGGAGAAGGGGATGGTTACCTGCTCCAGTATTCTTGCCTGGAGAATTGCATGGACAGAGGAGTCTGGCGGGCTACAGTCTATGGGGTTGCAAAGAATATAACACTTTAAATTCACTTTTTCAGTGTATGACCACATGGTATCAGAAAGGTGCATTTGTATAAGAAATACTTAGGGCATGAATGAATCAGGTCAAATTTATATAGCCATTCAAAGATACCTGCATTTAAGAGAAAAGCAATCTAAAAGATTTAATACTCCTGTTTCTAAGAAGTCAAATGTTTTAGTATCAGACATAATCCAATTAATTAATAAGAAGTATTAATATTTATTTCATGCAATATTATAAAGCTTAAAAATTAAAAGTTTAAAGGGAAAAAGATTTGTGTTCAGAAAAGGCATGAAAAACTTTATATAAAACCTGGCTATCAATTAATTTCAGGGGAAAAGATTGGTTAATAGCAGCTTTCAACTATATATCAAGAAGGGCTTCAAAAAGAAATGGCCAGAATAATAGTCAAATGAATGTTAAATATGTGTTGTGGGGGGGTGGGGTGGGGGGTAGGGGGGGTGGAGGATAAAGTAGGAAAAACATCATATTTTGATGAAGGAAGGTTTTATTTTATTATATACTTAGCAGTATGATTCATTCAGCTACAATGTGCATACTATCTGTCCTATTTAGTTAAGTATGTTTCTTTAACTGAAAAATAAAAGAGATATCTTCTTGAATTGTAAGCTAGTGATTTATACTGCTTCAGGTGATCAGAGAATATGAAGCCTAAAGTCAAAATAATTTAGTTTACATCCTATGAGGATAGCTTCAGAAAAGGCATTTTATATTTATATGCCTATGTTTATCCACATTTCAAAACAAATAACATATTCATGCTAAACATATATAGTAATAAATTTAAGTACAAAGTAGAAGATAAACTATATATACATGCACAACAATTTTGTTCTTCAAATGGAATAAGTATAATACCATAAGTATGTGGAAAAACTGGAACATATCTTAGTGTATCTCAGTGCTCATTCATCCATTCAAGAAATATTTATTGAAGATACAAGATGTGACAAGTACTATTCCATATACTGAGGATTCTGCAATTAACAAAACAAAGTCCCTGCTATCATGGAGGCTTCATTCTACTCTAGCACTCTACGTAAATGTGCAGGTTAACGTCTACAAGGAACTCAATTCTGAAACATTTCTAAAGAATATACAAAATTAGTTAAAAATTCACTTCTACACTAAAATATCCCCTCTCGCTGACTATACTTATTCAACCCACAAAGAGTATTTTTGACTAGCTTCTAATATAAGGGATTGTCCAAACTGTATTTAGATTAAGTAATAAGCTTTTCCAGTTATTAAATAGTGTAAGGGAACTAATCACTAAAGCTGTTCATAGTTCATATGAAGGAAAGATGGAATGCTCTGAATTTCTGATAGGTCCTCTCTAGTGTTCCCAATTCAATTAAAATAATCCTAATTCTAGGCTGCTAAGTAGTAGAAAACAGGAAGATTTTTCTACTTAATACTTAGAATCTAAGTGTTCTTCACATAAAACATCTTTGACCTTTTAAAAATTTCTTCCCAGGGTTCAAATGTTCACAACTCAAAACTTAACTTCTCTGAGCTTCATTATCTTTATCTGTTAAAATGATAACAAAAGTATCTATCTCTCAACAATGTTTTGGGATTAAATGGGCTTAGTGTTCAATCATAATTGGTGACATCAACCATAATAATTATCCCAAGTGTGAGTTCTCAATAAAAGTAACGTATCATCGAAGCCCATAAAACTATAGTTAGGAAAGATAATAAACAAGCTATAATAAGAATATTAAAAGATTTCTCTGTGTTTTGGCAAGATGATCACGTGCTTATGTTCCTCAAACTAAGCAACAGATTCAAAGTATCAGTAATACTAATGTTACTAATATCCAGAACTCCTAAAAATGACTGACTTTGTGAAATGTTCAGGAATCAAATAAAAACTTCACCAACCAACTAGAGGCTTCTATTAGCATTTTATTTGCTTCCAAAGACGCAGAAGTATTTCCTATCTTTAAAAACAAAATTTTTTTTTTTTTTTTTGCCTTTTGTTTCAAAGTTAAAGAACTTACTAAAGAAATAAATGCATAAAGGAATTAAGACCATTTAAAAGATACTGTTACTATCTTCTAGCCACATCCTAGTCAGACCATATTGGAAATCTCGAAAACTATTTCATTCATAGAAATTAAAAACAAACAACAGAAACAATGCCAAGTAAACAAGTAGAAAAGTCCTTATGTTTAATTAAGGTGATGATGGACCACAAATAAAGAAATTAACAAAGACAAAAATACTAAAGACCTAAAGTAAGGCAAAAATACTACTAATAAGAACCTTTTATTTAAAAACTCTGTGATCCTTCAAAGATCTCGAAGAAAAACAAAAAATCCCAAATGGAGAGGTCACTAAATATCCATGAACACTCACCCAACCACTGGTAGGAGACCTCTTGAAGACCCAGATGCTTGAATCAGCTGAAATAGTACCAATTTTTTACTGATTACTCTTAATAGGGCAATGGAGCACAGGTTAACTCCATACTATCAAATATTAAAAGTTACTATTATTAATTTCTACCTACTACCATTACAAATTACTCAAAGGAGAAGGAGACTGAGTAATGAGTTCTAAGATGAGTGAAACTTACTGCATGCATGTGTGTAAATGCATACATTTCCTCCAGCTCTCTTTGTGATGTAAACCTGAGAATGTAATTCTTCTCGTAAGTGTAAATATACAGGCAGAATAAAATTTTCTAAATTAATACAAAATCCTTAAAGCATGTAAAATATTTTTATATTGGTTTATGTAGAAAAATTCTTTAAATTTGTTTTTTAAAGACAATGACAATTTCTCAATATGAGTTACTTTAATTACACACAGGGAAAGATTTTCAGTCCTTTACACTTAAAAATATATATAGTTCTTAATTTTAGGCCTTTTAATATGCTAATTATTATTCTAATCAGAGGATTTTCATATTTCAACACATAAAAGAACTCATAACACTAAGACTGAACAAAAGCCTCCTTTCTCAAAGGTAAGGACAATATTCAACATTACAGATTAAAACTTGAAAGTTACCTATTTAACAGAAAATATCTGATGTTACCTAATTCAAAGTATTAAAAGCACTATCAGTACTTAGATGAACATACAGTACCATTTTCTTCATCTCTGGAAGTTGGGAGGTATGATGAGCTTCCCACTACCACCCTGCATTCCCCCTAAACCATCACTTACTCCCAAGGTCTATGTGGTAAAAATTAAGACATTCTACTATTGCAGAAATGGCCAAGAAAAAAAATGGAAGGGTCTATATTTCTCTAGTTTTCTCAAGTAGCTTAAGACATAAAAACAAGTTCTGCCTGATACATATGTATCAAGCAAGGAAACACATGAAACAACCCTCATTTGGATTAAATGTTTAGATAGGCAGCAAAGAAGAACAGTGACATTGTAATAGCACATTCAAGCTATCAAAGAAACACTGAAATCTCAAGCCAGCAAATATACTACCAACCTGGCTGATAAATGATTTTTAACTGTTACATTTCTATAAACAGTTTTGCAATATATTATATCACTTATTGAACGCAAAAGAACTTCTGCAGTCTTGAGAAAAGCAACAAAATAAGGAAGACCAAAAGCATACAAAATTTTCTTCTGCCTACAGTAATTAACAAAATAAAGTCAAGGAGAGATTTGAGAATGGTGAAAAGGAAAGCCTAGCAGAAGGCTAGCCCTGTGACTGCAAATCCTAATGCCCTAAAAATATGGAGAAAAACTAAGGACAAATAAGGAAATAATCAAGAATGGAGTAGAGACTGACATTAAAAACTCGTATGTGAGAAAAATTCATACATTTTAGGTCTCTACTACAAATTTTAAATGACAAAGTATATCAATATTACCTTTCTTTCGAAAGAGTGCATTTAGGTAATTTTCTGCTTGGCATTCAATCTTTTCAGTGTTGGACTGGCCCTGAGATGATAGCTCCTCTGTTGGTGTTGACTGTGAAGAATCAAGAGATGGTATACAATCCTAAAATTAGAAGAAAACATCATAAAAAAATTACTTTTTATTTAAACATGGGACTTCATTAAAATGGCAAAAAGAAATTCTCTAAGTGTTCATTTGTTCTGTCTTTTAAATATATGAAATTATATACAGAACATAAAATTTGGGGAAGGAGTCAGGAAAAAAGAAATTTATCTTTGATAGAGGGCCAAACTAGCCTTATTTCTTAGCAAAACTACTGTCAAAAAAGAGGAAGGGGGAGAAAAGATAAAATATATTGTTAAATAAATTCACTATATAGCGTGCCAGTAATGAGAGTTTTAAGAACAAAGCAGATGTTTACCCACTAACATGACTAAAATGGGTGCAAGTTCTCCAAGTTCCCATTTCTTCTCCGCCATTCTCACAACAGTATTAAAAGAATTAGGACTTCCTACCATACAAGAAGATTCTACTTGTCTAGTTTATGCCCTGTTTACAGTAAAAACTGATAATTATTTCACAGGAGATAATTACGATATCCAAAAGACTTCATGAAAAAGTAAAAATCTAAAAAGTAGTACTACATTATCTTCCAACCACTGATTCCTAAGAAATCAGACTGTAAGGTAGTCTCAGATCAAACTAGGCTCACCTTTGTTGACCTAAATACAAAACAGAACTGAACTGAACTTTATGAGTCAGGAGTTTTAAGAAACAAATGTGAAATAAGCAAAAAAGATGAGTGTATTGGGATTTTCACCTGCAAGTTAAGCTAAATGTTAGACATCTAACATGAGACTTCAAAATATTCTTCTCATTATCAAAATCAAGTATTTAAATTTCACTGTAAGTCCCAAATTCTCAGAACAAATTAAGTTTAAAAAATTTGCATTACAACTGTGCAATTAGTTTAGAAATAATTTCATAGCACTAAAACTTACACTGACTGCTTCTCTTTGTAGGTTACAAAATGAACATTTTTCATCCATAGACCAGTCAGTCAGCTCTTCTGGTTCACAGTCTTCAAAAGAGGGAAAAATATTGATTAAATACACTAACTTTATATAAAACAAATAAAATTACCACTCTCCACAGCAATGGGTCATATAAAAAAGCTAACTACTAAAAGTAAGGGGGAAAGGCCTAAAAAAAACCTAAACCCATGACATTTAAAAAGAAATATGGAGAGTAATTTTGCACTATTATTGGACAAAGTAGCAAGAACAATGAGCTGGCTATAAATTCATTATCCAACAATAGAGTTTTAACACATTATTCGACCAGGGGATTTCTGCAGAAACTAACACCTGTAGCATTAACATGTCACTGGTTAATAATGTGTTAAGTATCATTTAACCTTCTGAAATACTCGATTTATTATTGTCTACTAATTTTTATTTTCACTATGAAAGAAATCAGAACAGACAGGGAGATACGGGATAAGGGAATAAATTTGGCACAAATGACAATATAAAACAGAGAAATGGAATAAAGCACCAGAAAAACCTACAAATTTGAGAATATGGAATGCTGTCCAAGAAAATTTAATAGAAATCCACTACTAAAAAGTCAGATCAGATTTTTTTATTACATTGCTAAAGGATTTGTTGTAAAAGTTAGGGTAAAAAACAAGTAAACAAGTTACATTATTCATTACGAAACATGGATTTTTTTCATAAGAATGTTCCTTATAATCCAACTACTGGAATATATTAGAGAGTTCGTGGAAAACATTTTCAAATGAAGGAATTTTATGAAGAAATAATAACTTTGCCATCCTAACTATACTTGGTATAGACAGAGATTTTTCAGACTTACTCCTTGAAACAGAAACTCCCTCCAATTTCTTTTCCCAAATAAGTTAATACACAGAACCTCAAATACAGAAACCATCATCATCTAAGGCAGCTACATTAGAACTAATTTGAAAAGCACTGGTGTACCATAGTAATTTCTTATACTTTTGAAATGTTTAATGAAATCAAATACTTGTTTTCTGCTAAACAACAAAGGAAATAAACTCATCTTTCTGGAATGATAATGAATAAATACTAGATAGGTTCAGCCTCTTGCATTAATTCAGATACACAGGTCAGAATAGAAGATATATAATTTGTTGGAATATAAAGAGTACAGTGATAGATTCCTTTCATTTCTGGCAGTGGTCCAGAAATATTCCCATTATTTATTTAAACTTGGAAAGAATAGGGAATGGGAACGTAAGATCCAGTATGGAGTAATGGAAAGATGACTGGATTTGAAGTCTCCAAAAATCTGGAATGGAATCTACTAGTTATAGCCTTGCCAAGCCAGGCTTTTAATTTCCGTATCTGTAAAATAAGGATACTGTCACCTAACTTATTTGTGATCAAATTTTTAAAATATTAAAATATTTTATAAACTACAAAACATCATGCAAAGGCTAATTATTAGTCAGGTACAGTCACTAGTCATTATTTTTTAAATTCTGTACTATGACACATGTATTTAATAAAGTTAGTTTGCAGAAGACAGATAACTTTAATTGAATATCTGCTTAAGAAAACTGATCAATTTGTGTAAACAATCTGACAAATCAAAAGGTTTACATAATCTATACAATTAAAAACCCAGAACTGTAGTTATGCAGGTTCATAATTTTTTCCAACTTTTTACCCAGTCACTATATCAGAATCACAGACTCACACTCTTGAATGTAAGACTATGCAGTGTCTCTTACAGAGAGTGAGGCACAGCTTTCTGACCAATGAAATGAATATATAAGAAGTGACAGTATACCACTCTAAACAGAGGCTTTAAAAGACATGGCAAATTCCCCATGGCAATTATCTTGAACTTTCACCATCCAACATCAGAAGAACTTGCCCCATAAAGCCATTATCCATTCAGTCTGGAACGTGGAGTCATGAGGAGATGTAAACCCCATCACAGCCTAGACTCCAATGAATAGTCACCCATAAGCATGAAATAGATTTTGAAGCTGTTTGTTATGCAGCATTACTGTACTAAAACTTGACTCATATGCCAAGCATAATTTTGATAGATCAAGGAAATCTTACTGCTTTTAAAAATTATGGCCTCAAGAACTGGAAATATGAAAGGACTCCAGCACTGGGATTTTTTTTTTTTTTTTTAATATTTATTTGGCTGTGCCAGTCTTAGTTGCATTCAGGATCTTTGGTTGCCGCATTTGGGTTCTTAGTTTTGGCATGTGGGATCTAGTTCCCTGATCAGGGATAGAACCTGGGCCCCTTGCATTGGGAGCACAAAGCCTTAGCCACTGGACACCACAGAAGTCCCAATTAGGATTTTTGAAAAACAGCTAGTAGGTCTGGAAAAGGTATTTTTGAAAAATCATTGAAAAGTTTCATAAAGCTTAAGTGAAAAATACGTTGACTCAAGGGACAACAACTTTGGGTTAATTCAGACAATTATCAGTTGTAAAATAAAATTGGGCATGCTGAGATAATCCTTATTTATTTTAGTCACTTTAGGTGAAGTTCTTCAAGGAAATTTAATTAAAATAAATGCCTAAATAGTTAAATAAATGGCACTGAATATTCAATGATTACATAAATGCCATTAAATGTTACTATGTTTGGAAATCTATGAATTTACTTGAAAATATTTACTCTTTATATAGCAACTTTTAATTTTCAATCCAAATAAATGCTGGTGGTATACATTTTTTATATATAGGAAAAGCGATTTTGAAAAATCACCTGGAGGCCAGACTTCTCCCTCTGTCCAGGTTGTCCTTTCAGGTCATAAAAATTAAATAAGCACTACAACAAAACACATTCATTTTATCTCTCAAACAAAATTTGACAATGAATCAGATAGTCATCTCTAAAATAAGTTGTCTCTCATTTTGAAATTTTAATACATGAAGTTATAAGCTCAAAAAGGTCAAATTATGTACCTTATACAACTAGCCTTATTAATAAAGGCAATGTCATATATGAAAACTGATAGTAAATTAATGATCAAAATCAACCTTTCCACCATGTATACATATTCTTGTGGTCAAAGTCTGGTTCCAATCATTTACCTAATCTATCTGGGAAGGTAACAGACTTTGAAATTAGAGAGCCTTGTACTGAATCATGGTCTTTCCACATACCAGATGTGGTCCTGGGCAAATTACCTTCTCTGAACATCAATTTCCTCATCTGTAAAATGAGGGTAATAATGGCATCTTAAGGCTGAAGTAAAAATTAAATAAGAACATTTGCAAAACACATTAAGTCCAGAAAATGTTACTTTCATTTTAACTAATCACACTTCTTTTGAATGTTTTTATTATCTTCAGTACCCTCTAACCACAAAAAATAAATCTGCAGTTCCTAAAGACAAAGCTCAATGAAAAATGATTAAAGAGAATACTGAAACTAGATTTTTCATTAAGATCACAAGATAGTGATTATAACTTTGTTAATTTTGATAAAAGATACTGAACAGTAGGCAATATAATTAAAAGATAATCTTTAATTATGAACTATATATTAACTAAACTGAAATTACAAGGAGAAAAACTATGATATCATCTAGAGAATAATGATTAAAATTTTGCAATATATCCTTCCAGTTTATATTCTATGCCTTTTAAAAAATTAGGATCAGTTGATTTTTTTAAAAAATCAATAAAATGATAAACCTCTAGCCAAGTTAAATGAGGAAAAAAAAACCAACAGAAATGAAAGAGGGGCCATCACTATTGATCCTATGAACATTAAAAGGATAACAAAAGAATATTATGGAAAACATTATTTTCCCACCAAATTGGGTAAAATGGACAAATTTCTTGAAAGACACAATCTATCAAATCTCACAAAAAAATACAAAACCTCAAAAGACACTTATCAATTAAAGGAACTAAATCAATAATTAATAGCCTCCCCAAACAGAAAGCACCAGCCCAAATGGTTTCTCCATCATCTGTTCCATGAAATAGAAGCAGAGGAAGTATTTCCTCATTCTTGACTTCAAAAACCTGTCTGGATACCTCACTCAAGAAGATATGCAGACAGCAAAAGAGCATAGGAAATGCCATTAGAGAAACACAAATTACGTCAAGATACTACTACACACCTATTAAAATAGTTAAGTCCAAAACACTGACGACACGAAATGCTGGTCAGCATGTAGAGCAAAAGGAACCTAAATTCACTGCTGGTGGGAACACAAAACAGTACAGCCATTCTTGAAGATAGTCTGACATACTCTGTCCAAAGGATCTAGTCTAGTGATCATGCTCCTAGGTATTTATCCAAATGAGTTGAAAATGTATGTCCACACAAAAACTTGCACACACATGTTCAGAGCAGGCTTAATCATGATTGCCAAACCTAGGAAGTGATAAGGAAGTCTTTCAAATAGGTGAATGGATAAGCAAACTGTGGCACATCTGGAAAAGGCAGTTTTATTATTTTGTTCTACTTTGTTTTATTGTACTTCACAGATACTACACTTTTTTTTTTTTTTTTTTTACAAACTGAAGATCTGTGGCAACACTGTGCTGAGCAAGTCTATCAGCGCCATTTTTTTCCAAGAGCATTTATTCACTTTGAGTCTTTGTGTCACACATTTTTGTAATTCTCACATTTCAAACTTTTTCATTATTATATTTGCTATGGTCATCTGTGATCAGTGATCTTTTAACTATTACAATTGCTTTGGGGTGCCAAGAACTGAGCTGATATACAATGGAAAATTTAATCAATCAATGTTCTATGTGTGTTCTTAATTTTATTGAAGTATAATTAACTTACAATGTTCTGTTAATTTCTGTTGTACAACAAAGTTATTCAGTTATATATATACACATATTGTTTATATTCTTTACTATTATGATTTAATCACAAGACATTTTATATATTGTGCTATACAATAGGATCTTGCTGTTTATCCATTCTATACACAGCGGTTTGTATCAGCTAACCTCAAACTCCCAATCTATCCCTCCCCACCCACTTCCTCTTGGCAACCACAAGTCTGTTCCCTATGTCTGTGAGTCTGTTTCTGTTTCATATGAGTTCCTTTGTATCATATTTGAGATTCCACATATAAATGATATCATGTTGTATTTGTTTTTCTCTTTCTGATTTACATAAGTATTTGTATTTCTGTTTACTTCACTTATGATAATCTCTAAGCACATCCATGTTGTTGCAATGGCATTATTTCATTCTTTTTATGACTTAAGTACTATTCCATTGTGTATATATACCACATCTTCTTTATGCATTCATCTGTCAATGGACACTTAGGTTGCTTCTGTGTTTTGGCTATTGTGAATAGTGCCGCTATGAACACACGGTTGCATGTATCCTTTTGAATTATAGTTTTGTCTAAATGTTATGCTCAGGAGTAGAATACAGGCTCATGTGGTAACTTTATTTTTATTTTTTTGAGGAACCTCCATACTGTTCTCCATAGTGGTTGTATCGGCTTACATTCCCACCAACAGTGGAACAAGGTTCTCTTTTCTCCACTCCCTCTCCAGCATTTGTTATTTGCAGACTTGCATCTTCTCATGGGCCTTTTGGCCATCTGCATGTCTTCTTTGTAGAAATGTCTCTTTAGGTCTACTACCCATTTTTCAATTGGGTTATCTGGTTTTTTGTTGTTGTTGAGTCATATGAGATGTGTGTATATTTTGGAGATTAAACCCTTGTTGGTCACATAATTTGCAAATATTTTCTCCCACTCTGTAGGGTGTCTTTTCATTTTGCTTATGGTTACTTTTGTTGTACAAAAGTTTTTAAGTTTGAGTAAGCCCCATTTGTTTATTTTTGCTTTTATTTCTATTGCCTTGGGAGACTGGCCTAAGAAAAGAGTACGATTTATGTCAGAGAATGTTTTGTGTATGTTCTTTTCTAGGAGTTTTATGGTATTATTTCTCATATTTAAGTATTTAAGCCAAGTTGACTTTATTTTTGTGTATGGTGTGAGGATATGTTCTAACGTCACTGATTTACATGCAGCTGTCCAACTTTCCCAATACCACTTGCAGAAGAGACTCTTTTTTTCCACTGTATATTCTTCATGTGTGTGTTCTGACTATACCACCAAATAGCCTGTCCCCAATCTGTCTCCCTCTCATTGGGCCTTATTCCCCGAAACACAACAATATTGAAATCAGGCCAGTTAATAACCCTACAATGACCTCTAAAAGTTCAAGTGAAATGAGGATTTTAAGTCTTTAAAGTCTCTCGCTTTAAAATCAAGAGCTAGAAATGATTAAGCTTAGTGAGGAAAGCATAAAGTTGAGATAGCTGAAGGCTAGGCCACATATGCCAAACAGCCAATTTGTGAATGCAAAGAAAAAGTTCTTAATGGAAAATAAAAGTAAACACATAAATGATAAGAAACCAGAACAGTCTTATTTCTGATACGAAGAAAATTCTAGTGGTCTGGATAGCCTGCCACAATATTCCTTTAGAGAAGTAAAGTCGCTCCGTCATGTCTGATTCTTTGTGACCCCTTGGACTGTATAGTCCATGGAATCCTCCAGGCCAGAATACTGGAGTGGGTAGCCTTTCCTTTCTCCAGGGGATCTTCTCAACCCAAGGATCGAACCCAGGTCTCCCACATTGCAGGCAGATTCTTTACCAGCTCAGCAACAAGGGAAGCCCAAGAATACTAGAGTGGGTATTCTTTTTTTTTTTTTTTTTAATTTTATTTTATTTTTAAACCTGAAACACTGTATTAGTTTTGCCAAACATCAAAACGAATTCTTAAACCAAAACCAAAGACATTCCCTTAAGCCAAAGCCTAATCCAGAGCAAGGCCCTAATTCCCTTCATTTCAATGAAGATTGAGAGAGGTGAAGAAGACAGAGAAGTCTGAAGCAGCAGAGATTGGTTCACGACGTTTAAGGAAGGCAGACATCTGCATAACATCAGAGTACAAGGTGAAGCAACAGTGCTGATGTAGAAGCTGCAGCAAGCTTACCAGAAAATCTACCTAAGACAATGAATGAAGATGGTCACAGTAAACAATAGATTTTAAATATAGATGAAACAGCCTCATATTGGAAGAAGATGCCATCTAGGACTTTCATAGCTAAAGAGGGAAGTCAATGCATGACCTCAAAGCTTCAAAGGACAGACTGACTCTTGTTAGGGGCTACCGATGCTGATAACCTGAAGTTGAAGCCAATGCTCATTTACCATCCCCAAAATACTAAGAACCCTAAACCCAAACTGTGCTCTATAAATGGGACAACAAAGCTTGGATGATAGCACATCTGTTGACAACATGCTTTACTGGATATTTTAAGCTCACTGTTGAGATCCACTACTCAGAATAAAAAAATTCCTTTCAAAACGTAAACGTGACTGCTCATTGATAATGCGTCTGATCACGCAAGAGCTCCGATAGAGGTATACAATGAGAGTTATGTTGTTCTCATCTGCTAATACAATAACCATTCTGCAGCCCATAGATCAGGAATCATTTCCACTTTCAATTCTTATTATTTAAGAAAAACGTTTCATAAAGTTATAGTTGCCATAGACAGTGATTCCTCTGATGGATCTGGGCAAATTAAACTGAAAAATTTTTAAAAGGATTCACCATTTGCCATGAAAAACATCAATGATTCAAGGGGAGAGGTCAAAATATCAACATTAACAGGAGTTTTGAAGCAGCTGATTCCAACCCTCATGGATGACTTTGAAGGGTTCCAGACTTCAGTGGAGAAAGTAGCTGCAGTGTGGTGGAAACAGCAAGAGAATTGAAATTAGAAGTGAAATGTGAAAATGTGACTGAGTCATTACAAACTCATGATAAAACTTCTTTAGCATAAGAAGAAGGTGCTTCTCATGAATGAGCAAAGAAAGTGGTTTCCTGAGATGGCATTTACTGGTGAAGATGCTCAGAAGATTGTTGAAATGACAACAAAGGATTTAGAATATCATATAAACTTAGCTGATAAAGCAATGGCAGGTTTTGAGAGGACTGACTCCAATTTTGAAAGAAGTTCTATTGTGAGTAATAGGCTATCAAATAGCAATGAATGATACAAATTGTGAAAGGAAGAGACAATCAATGTGGCAGACTTCATTGTTATTTTATTTTAAGAAATCACCACAGCAACCACCACCTTGATCAGTCAGCAGCCATAAACATCCATGCAAGATCCTCTACCAGCAAAACAATTATGACTTGCAAAAAGTTCAAGAGATGGTTAGCACATTTTAGCAATAAAGTATTTTTTAACAAAGTCACACTGTCTTTTTAGACATAATGTTATTGCACCCAATAGACTACGGTATAGTGTAAACACAACTGTAAAAAACAAAAAGTTTACATGCACTGGGAAACCAAAATTTCATGAGACTCACTCTATTGTTACTCTGTTTATTGCAGTGGTCTGGAACTGAACTGGCAATACCCCTGAGGTATGCCTGTACACTTGGATAAGTCTTTGTGACCACACTGAGAAAAGCTACTATAGCTTATACAACTAACTATAAAATAGTATTAGGTTCTCTGGTTTAATATAAATAATCATCAATTCATATTACAAAACTATTCATTTTTTATTTAATACTAGGTTATGAGTTCCTAGTAGGCAGAGATCCTATGTATTCATTTTTCTTTCCTCACTGCTCATCCCAGTTTCTAACACAAAATAAGCATTCAAAATATGTTACCCAATAAATCTAAAAGGTAGTTTTGTTTGCTCAATCATCATAGTGCTAACAGTTAGGGGGAGAAAAGGATATTAAGCCAAAAATATTAAATGCTGGTCAATGTTATAAGTCATGGATTAGCAAACCTTTACTATAAACAGCCAGAGAATATATATTCTAGGTTGTGGAGGTCATAGAGTTGAACCATTCAACTACTGCTGAAGTACAAAAGTAGCCACAGACAATATGTCAACAAATGAGAGGGGCTGTTCCCAATAAAACTGTACTAACTGGACATTCAATTTGAACTTCATATAGCTTCCACATGTCACAAAATATTAAATCTTCTTTTGATTTTTTTCAACTATTTAGAAACATAAAAACCATTCTTAGCTCACAGGCCATTCAAAAACAATAAGCTGGATCCAGCCAACATGCAATCACTTTCATACCTCGGATATAATTTCTCTTTGAAATGTGGGCACAGCTAGAGGAAAACCAAAGGGATCTATCAGCCACTTTACACATGCCCTGTACTCTCCTCATGTATTAAAAAATATCCATAGTCCGGGCAAGTAAATCAGACAATCTTACATATGAAAGAAACTAGTTTCCTGGTAAGACATGAGAAAGGACTAAGGCAGAAAATAAGGGTAAATTTCTGCTTAGAAGTCATGTGACAGCAGAACAAGGAGTTTTGGGTTGGTAGAAAAGAGGCATAGAGTATAGGGAACTTCTCAGGGGGTACAAAAAAAATCACAATATTCAAAGTTTCTTTGGAGACTTGACTCCAAAAAACAGTAACAGTTATATTTTCCTCAGAAGGACAAAAAGTTGTGAGAAGAGATCAAAGAAGACAAAGTTAGAACTTCTGTTTCCAACAAATTAAAAATTAGAACACGCAAAAGTTTCTTTCAAAACCATTCAATTTGGAGGCGACTCTGAACAGATTTCAAGAAATAAAATATGTACTCCTCAATATACAAATATATAGGATAAAAACCTTTACATTAAAAACATACTGTATACCAGAGTTGACTTTTAAGGTAGCAGTATGAAATTTAGAATATATTTTTCCACAAAATAGTAGCAAATTGGCAATGCAGTCTATTTAACTTAAATGTATTACAAACTAAAAATACTATGCATTTAATTTTATAACAAAAAATAATTTAGAGTAATATACAAGGATCCCATGCTAACCAATTAATCTGATACCTGTGTTTTGGACAATGAATAACAAAGGTTCAGATTTCCAATGATTTAGATAAAAACATACACTTATCTAACGTGTCTCCTGAATATAGATTTGTATAATGAGAAATATCTACACTTGGTAATCCTAACATCTAAATATTAAGCCGTTTTAAACAATGATAAGAACAAAGAAAGCAAACATTTAAGAAGAGGATAAGAAAAAAGCTGGAGACGTCTATAGTGGATAGCTTCCACAAACCTTTTCAAAGGCTCTTCTACACTTTGATAGCACTGTTGTAACTTTCCTTCAAGATATAATACGGCTGTCTTTCTTTACCCTTGCACACACATAAATTTATTACTATAATTAGTATCATCCCTCTTAAGTCTGCAACTTTGATTAGAAGCCTTTTTTTTTTTTTTTAAAGAATTCAAAAACGCAAAGAAAAGAAGAAAGATTTTACCTAAGAAACCTGGAAGAAGGCAACATCAATATGTGCCAGTGTTTGAGAAAGACTGAGTTCCACAGCTTAGTTAATTTTATAAATCCTGCCATCAAAAAAAGCACAAAAGAGGATATAAAGTACAAGATCTACCAGAATTAAAAGAAAAAATGGGATGGTATAATTCACCAAATTAATTATCACAGATATACGATGTAATATTTTTCTGCCATTAATGATGATACAGAACTTCATGTATCTAAATGATATACTAGTGAACAAAGTCAGTAAGCACAAAAACCTATACACACTGTACACACAGTATGTACTACTTTAATAGAGGAATAATTACATCCAAACATATATTTAAAATTTATATAAAAATGTTAAAGGTTATCTATGGGGTTGTGGAACTAAGAGTATATTTAAGATTTATTTGTATTTTCTAATTTTTAAAAATGAACATGGGTTACTTGTATACTAAGGAAATACTAGTCTAAAAACAAAATACAAGACTTTATTTCATTAGGATATTCTGCCCTTTATATACTAAACAACTAATTTCTGAAGGAACATAAATATATACCTATGTAATTATATAAAGATAAATTAAATTTCGGGAAGCAAGATGCTTAAAAGTTACAAGTTGCATCTTGGGTTATCAGTAGGCAATTAAGTATAATGCTGTTTCTGATCTGAACGAGGACAGCAGGTTTAAAAAGAAAGGTTGAAGAAATACCAAACATATGTTAAATACTTGCTTTTTAAGATTTTTTTCCTTTCTTCATTTATATGCTCAGAAAAATAAGTGAAAATAAAACCAGTTTTGCTTATAAATACATCAGGTAAAAATATTTAATGCAGTATTAAACTATGATAAATGAAATAAGAAATGAATAAAGATAGAAAAAGATTTTAGCCATAAGAATGACAAAACACTAGAACAACAACAAAAAAAACACTAGAACAGGCAGTTTTCAGTCTTCATCCTAAAAGTCATGTTCTGCATGGGTATCATTCATCTGACTGAACATGGGTGGTTGGCACAAATGGTCTTTGATACAGATTTCAGCTCTATGGTTCATAATTCAATTATTCTGCTCAGCATTAAAAAATGAGAGAGAGAGAGATAGAGGATGAGTGGAAACTTTTGATTGCTCCTAACATCACTATCTCTCCCTCAACTCAAAAGATTTATTTGCACAAAATACCTTGGGTCTTTGTAGAATGGGAAGTACCAGGAGAACAGAAGGTAACAGAGTTAGCATATAAAACTGAACAGGTAAGAGATTCAGAAAGAATTATATCAAAACCAAACAAGAAAATCTACACTAACATTGCCCATTTTGTGAATGAGCTATACTATAAAATTTCAAGGTCTACAAAAATGTCCTCTTATAATGCTCTGTTTCCAGGCAAGAAATAAAAAAACTAAACTATATCACAGCAATTATAGCATAGATCAAAATTTTCTACCAGGATTTTTGTTAAAGTGTTTGGAAGAGGAGGCTATAATAAACAACAAACAGTATTAAAACTCTGAACACACACAGCAGGATATCTCAGAGTAACAATCTGAGTTCCAGGCTGCCTATATCATAAGTAATAAGAGATATTCATCTAATTCAACCCCTTTGAGTTCTCTTTAAGAATAAGTCAGGGAACATAATGTTTAAAATAACAAAAGTTAAATTTTATCATTAAGCTAAAAACCAAGCTTTGTTTTCTATTTTGTACTAAAATAGTGTACTAAAGTTACAATATTAATAACATTATGTAATAACAGAAATAATATTTGGCTCATTTATTTTAAAGTATTTTCTAATTAAACAAGATCACAAATTCATTTTAATATAAAGCTAGTATAAAACAACTTTTTCACTTGTAAAATGAACTGAAGATTAAAATTTTAAAATAAAATTTAAGAAGTATTACCTTCAAATAAACTGAGGTCTCTTCGTAGCCGTGGTCCATAAAGCCCTTCTAAAATACTCTCAAAACCTGTGTTATTAAAGAGAGAAAAGTATATTAGCTACTAAAAAAGCTTATCCATACACTCTACGTGAGAGTGAGTGTGTGTGTGTGTGTGTGTGTGTGTGTGTGTGTGTGTGAACGCGCACACGCTCAGTTGCATCTGATTCTGTGACTCCAATGGACAGTAGCCTGCCAGACTCCTCTGTCCATTGAATTTTCCAGGCAAGACTACTACAGTGGGTTGCCATTTCCTACTCTAGGGCGATTTTTCCAACCTAGGGATCAAACCCATGTCTCTTGTGTCTCCTGCACTGGCAGGTGGATTCTTTACCACTGTGCCACCTGGGAAGCCACACTCTACATGAATCTGATAATTTTAACATACTATGAGGTGTCATTTTCCCTTTAGATGAATTAAGCTGAACTGGGAATATGTAAAACAGTAAAAAGTCACACAATCACTACCAGGAATTACGATTGTAAAAAAAAAATATATATATATATATAAATATTCAAATGTAAATATTCACTTCTAAAACAAGTAAACTTCTTTGTCATTTTGAAACATTCCCAGGTTAAAATAACGGGCAGGTTTGTTTTGCAATGACTTTGTTGAGAGGAAAAGAATAATTGGAAAATACATGAATTACAATCCTGTTTATACTGGTTACGAAAAAATGTTAACTTTTTAAAAAGTAGCATCTTTAACTTCAATTTTAAAAGTGAGTAAATGAGTGTCAATAGGGAGAAATTCTTGCAATTTCTTACAATTTAAATCTACTTACAAAAAATAAAACAATTCTGCCTTGTTTTAAGGGAAAAGTTTAAACCTACAATTTAAATTCTTACAATTTAAACCTACTTGCAACAATTAAAAAACAATCTTGCCTCGTTTTAAGGAAAAAATTACTGAAAATCTTATTAACAAAACTCTAGTTCATGAATTCATAGAGTATACTACTTTCTGAATATACTAAGATTTTATAATTTTCTTTTTGAAGTCTGTATCATATTCAGTATTAAGAAGGTTACTGACAAACTATAAGACATCCAGAGGAAAATGGGCAGGATGGCAAAATAACTGGGAAAACAAGAAAAGTAACTACTTTAAGGATGCTTAAATTATGAAGGAAAAAAACTAAACGCAGCATGATAGACCTGCAAAATGAACTATAAAGTAGATTTTCTATGTAGTTATTTTTAAACTATAAAACAGTAGAAATATTTCTATAGGAATGTTTCATAAATCACAGAATGTTTTTAAAAAACAAAAACCTCTATAATCAAGATGCATGTTAAAATCAATGATGTCAGTCAAAAAGTGACAACATTGTTTAATTACTAGTAGACTGTGAAATGCATCTTAGAACTAATGTCTTAAATTTTACCAAATAAGGTAGGTAGCTACCATGATACTTGGTAAATACGTACTTTAATAAAATTTCTGTGAAATGATTCAGAGCTAGTTCCCACAGTGGAAAGTTCAGGTAGAAAAGTGAATGAACTCCCAAGAATGCTTTCAAGAATGCTTACAGAAAAGACTTACTATTAGACAAAGATTCAGATGAAACAACCCCCAAATCTCTATTAACAAGATATTCATTTTCTGTGATCAATTTACTCCAAAAGTAATACTGCAAACAACTACTTTAGGATACTATTCTGTAGTATTTTGGACAAACTGTATAGGCCCTCCCTAGATAAGCATACTGAATTTAAACAATGACTATTTCCTAGATTTAAGTTTGAAAAGAAAGCAAACAGGGACTTACATTCCTGTTCTGCTGGGTTTCCCAACTCTTCAAAAGATAAGACCAAGGTCTTACATATAGCCTGCTAAGATTTATTCATATTGCATAGCATTGGTGCTAAATTAAATGATACCTTTAGTTAAAAAGTTTTGTTTTTTGTGTGCTTATAGAAACACAATTGATGTTTGTATATTGACTGTATCTGAAGACATTGCTGAACTCTAGTTATAATAATTTATCTGAAAATGCTCTTCAGTTCAGCTCAGTTGCTCAGTCATGTCCGACTCTTTGCGACCCCATGGACTGCAGCACGCCAGACTTCCCTGTCCATCACCAACTCCCAGAGTTTACTCAAACTCATGTCCATTGAGTCAGTGATGCCATCCAACCATCTCATCCTCTGCCGTCCCCTTCTCCTCCTGCCTTCAACCTTTCCCAGCATCAGGGTCTTTTCCAATGAGTCAGTTCTTCACATCAGGTGGCCAAAGTATTGGAGTTTCAGCTTCAACATCAGTTCTTCCAATGAATATTCAGGACTGATTAGGATTGACTGGTTTGAGCTCCTTGCAGTCCAAGGGACTCTCAAGAGTCTCCTCCAACACCACAGTTCAAAAGCATCAATTCTTCGGTACTCAGCTTTCTTTATAGCCCAACTCTTCCATTCATACATGACTACTGCTCTACATACACAAATATATAATCTATAGATAATGGTCAGTTCAGTTCAGTCGCTCAGTCGTGTCCAACTCTCTGCGACCCCATGAATTGCAGCACGCCAGGCCTCCCTGTCCATCACCAACTCCCGGAGTTCACCCAGACTCACGTCCATCAAGTCAGTGATGACATCCAGCCATCTCATCCTCTGTCGTCCTCTTCTCCTCCTGCCCCCAATCCCTCCCAGCATCAGAGTCTTTTAAATGAGTCAACTCTTCGCATGAGGTGGCCAAAGTATTGGAGTTTCAGCTTTAGCATCATTCCTTCCAAAGAAATCCCAGGGCTGATCTCCTTCAGAATGGACTGGTTGCATCTCCTTGCAGTCCAAGGGACTCTCAAGAGTCTTCTCCAACACCACAGTTCAAAAGCATCAATTCTTCGGTGCTCAGCTTTCTTCACAGTCCAACTCTCACATCCATACATGACCACTGGAAAAACCATAGCCTTGACTAGACGGACCTTTGTTGGCAAAGTAATGTCTCTGCTTTTCAATATGCTATCTAGGTTGGTCATAACCTTTCTTCCAAGGAGCAAGCATCTTTTAGATAGATAATGGTAGGTTTTTTTTTTTTTTTTTCCTTTTTTAATCCTTACAGATTTTTTGTTTCTGGCTCTTGCTTCACTGTCTTATCTAGGACCTCAATATGATGTTGAAAATTGGTGGTGGCAGTGAGCATTGTTGACTTACACCTGATCCAAATGGGAAAGCATTCCAAGTTTTATTATTAATAAGTATGTTTGTTGTTTTAATAGAAATACTGCTTATCACACTAAGGAAGTTCATTCCATGTCTAGCTTGCTAGGAGGGTTTTCCTGCCATGCAAAGATACTGAATTTTATCCAATCAATCAATCAGTTTATATTTGATTTAAAATATTGTATTCCAGGTATATAACACAGTAATTCAATATTTTTATAGGCTACACTCCATATAAAGCTACTATAAAATACTGACTATATTCCTTGTGCTGTAGATTACAATCCTATAACTTATTTATTTCATACCTAGTAGTTTGTACCTCTCAATCCCTTTCACACACTTTGCCCATTCTTTCACTCCTCTTCCCTCTGGTAACTACTAGTTTGTTCTATCTTTAAGTCTGTTTCTGTTTTGCTGTATTTGTCAGTGATCAATTAGATTAGTTTTAGTTTTTAGATTTCATTTATAAGTGAAAAGATACAGTATTTGTCTTGCTCTGTCTGATTCATTTCACAAACCACAATACCTTCTAAATCCATCCACCTTGTCACAAATGACAAAATTTCTTTCTTTCTCATTTTTTACAGGTGAGTACCAAATTTGACTTTACCTATAGATGGTAAAGAATCTGCCTACAATGCAGGAGACCAGGGTTTGATCCCTGGGTCAGCAAGATCCCCTGGAGAAGGGAATGGCAACCCACTCCAGTATTCTTGCCTGAAGAATCTGATGAACAGAGGAGCCTGGCAGGCTACAGTCCATAGGGTTGCAAAGAGCTGGACATGACTGAGAAACTAACACTTTCACTTTCCAAATTAAATTCTTAAAATCTATTACTTTCCTGATGGCTCAGACAGTAAAGAATCTACCTGCAATGCATGAGATCTGGGTTTGATTCCTGGGTCAGGAAGATCCGCTGGAGAAGCAAATAGCAACTCATTCCAGTATTCTTGCCTGAAGAATTTCATGGACAAAGGAGCCTTGTAGGCCACGGTCTATGGGGTCGCAAAGAGTTGGACATGACTGAGTAAATAACACTTTCACTTTTCACCAAATTTATTTTGAATTTATTGAAATAACCATGTCATTCTTTCTTAAATCTCTTAATATAGTGATACAGTGAATTACGTTGAATAAAACTCCCATTCTTGGGAAAATCCAACATTATCATGAGATATATTTGCTGGGTTTCTTGATTAGCCTTTTCAAATTTTGGCATCTATGGTCACTAGTAAGCCTGGTATGTAAATTTCTTTTGTACTTGATCAAGAATTTATATGAATGTTATGCTACTCTCATAAAATGAGTGGCAATGTCTTTCTTTTCCTCTTCTCTGAGAAAATATTAAGAAATATAGGATGCCTTGCTTGAACATTTAATATGCCACGAATGTCAACTGGGAATAAAGTCTTTCTGAAGCACTTACCACTGATCAAATTTATTTCACCGTTAAAGCAGGGGTCCCCAACCCTTGGACAATGGACCTCTACCAGTTCATGGCCTGTTAGGAACCAGGCCACACAGCAGGAGGTGAGTGGCCGGGTGGGTGAGTGAGCAAAGCTTCATCTGTATTTATAGCTGTTACCCATCACTCACTCACATTATCAACTGAGCTCAGGAAAACAAGCTCAGGGCTCCCACTGATTATGCATTATGGTGAGCTGTATAATTATTTCATTATATAGCACAATGCAACAATAACAGAAAAAAAGTGCACAATAAATGTAATTCACTCAATCATTCTGAAACCATTCACTCCACTCCAGCCCCATCCATAGAAAAATTGTCTTCCATGAAATGGGTCCCAGGTGCCAGAAAGGTTGGGGACAGGCTGTGATTAAGGACTATTCACAAATTCTATTTCTTACATTAGTCATAGTTTTCTGGGAACTTGCCCATTTCAACTATATTTTCCAATTTATTTGCATAAGATATTTCCTTGTATGTTTCTATCTTAATGTCAACAGTATTGGCAGTCATGTCCTTTTTGCTTCTCATTCCACATATTGGTTACTTATTTTTCTTTTTCTTCAGCTGAGCTCATTAAGTTTCTCTTTTTTTAATATTTAGAAAGAATTCCTTTTTGATTCCTTGATCTTCTCTATTGCACGTTTGTTTTCTTACCCATTAATTCCTGTTTCTGTTTTTATTTCCACCTCCCTTTTATTTTGCTCTTATTTTTTCTTGAAATGGATTTTAGCTAACTTTCAGCCTTTTTCTCTAACATATGCATTTAAAGTTGTTGATTTCCATCTAATAAGCTGCATTCCACAACTTTTAGTATGTCATATTTTCTTATCATTCAATCTAAATATTTACTAATTCCCATTATCTTTTTAGATTTCCAAACATACAAGTATACCCTTTTCATAGATATCTAACTTAATTATACTGTAGTAAAGGAAAATGTCCAACATGATTTCAATCCTTTGAAATTTTCTGAGATTGTTTTTATGGTCAACACATAATTTTTGAAAATTCTCTACATATGCTTGAAAAGAATGTGTACTCTAAAACTGTTGGATGCAGCATTGTACTCTTTAATCAACCTTATACAGTTTTGTGTTTTCATGCCTGTTTTTTTCTATCAATTGTTGAGAAAAGTAAGTACAATCTTCTATGAAATTGTGGCTTTGTCTATTGCTTTTGTATTTCTTCAAAATTCGGCTTTACAAGTTTTTGACACCATGTTATAAAGTCCTTATAATTTTATAATTGTTATATCATCCTGGTGAACAGAACTTTATATAATTATGAAGCAAACCTTTTTATTTCTAGTAATGATTTTTGCATTTGTCTCCCTAATGTCTTTTTCAATTATTTCTTTACAACCTTTCTGTATCATTAAATAACATGTAATTTCTATTTTTAAAAAAATATTATGACATTTTGCCAAAATTCAGTAATTTAAAAAGAGTTTATATTTAAGTTTAAATTCCTTATCTGTTTTTGTTCTATTGTATCAAGCTTCTATTTTTCACCTTTCTTGCAAACTTTGGAATTTACTGAATATTTATCACTTAATTTTCTTTTTCCTCTATCAGTATGAAAATTATGCCTTCTATTTTCATACTTTTTGATGTTATCCCAGAAATTAGGATATAGGTCTAACATTAATCAGATCCTTACTCATCCTTCCATGATTAGACCTCCTTCCAATTTATGCTATTGTTCTATACATTTCACTAAATATTATGTTCTTTTATGTTTGCACACACATTTACCACTGTCTCTGCTCTTCATTACGTATCATATCTCAGAGTATTGATCTAGGAATATTTTCCCTCTGCCTTAAGCATCTCCTTTACTGAATTCCTGTTGTTAACACCTTTCCTAAGACTCCCATCAAAAGTATCTAAGTTGTTCTCACAATATACTTCAATATACTTTCATGCTGCTATCTCTTCCTCCTATATTTTACTTTTCTTTCTCTTTTCTTAACTGCATTTGGTTAATTTCTTCTACTATATATATATTCCACTTCACAAATTCCATCTATTGCACAATCAACTGACAAATCCTCTGATTTTTTTAGTCAATTTTATAAAGATAAAATTTTCATACAATACTATGCACCAATTTTTAAGAATCAAGTTCAATAAATGTTGATAAATGCATACTCTCATTTAACTAAAAACATAATCAAGCATAGAATATTTCTATCAACTCAAATAGTATCTTTGCACCATCTGAGTAAATTTTCTGGAACAACCCAAAGCCCAAAGAAACACTAACCTATTTTCTGTCACTATACATTAGACCTGTCTTTTCTATAGCTGCATATAAATGGAATCAGAGCATATATTGTTTTGAGTCTAGCTTCTTTTGTTCAGCAACCTGTTAATGAGATTTATCCACACTGTTGCATGTATTAACAGTACTTTTACTTTCTATGGATATAGGAGAACTTATTTATTAAGTCTCATGCTGATGGACATTTGAGTGTTTGAAAGCCTTTGTGAATAAACATTATCATTTCTCTTGAATAAAATGTTATTTCTGGGCTGAGTGGTAAGATTTTTTTGGTTGTTAATACTTTAAGGAACTGAACGGCTGTTTTGCAAAACAGCTGTATTCTTTGACATTCCCACCAATAATATGTGAGAGAGTCAGTTGCACCACATCCTTATCAACATTTAGCACTGTCAATCTTTCTAACTTTAGCCACTCTAATAAATATGTATGGGCGTATAATTGTGGTAGTAATTTGCAATTTCTTAATGAATAATGATTTTAAGCATTCTTTCCATAGAAATGTCTTTATTTTGTTATGGCAACAGAGTTATACTTGCTTCATAAAGCAAACTGGGAAATGAACCATCCTTTTCTATTTTCTGAGTTTGTATGGAGTAGTATCTATTCACTAACCGGAAACCAGACCTGGAGTTTCTTTGCAGCAAAGTTTTACATTATGAATGCTGCTTTTTAATTCAACAGAAACCTATTCAAGTTATATATTTCTTAATTGGTCAGTTTTGGCTGTTTGTATCTTATAATTTATTCATCTAAAATTGTTCAAAAGATTTTCATACTACCTTTTTAGTGTCTGTACAATCTGCAGTGATATCCCTCTTTCATTTTCTGTATCAGTTTAATTACCTGCTCTACTTTTTTATTGATCACTCTGGCCAAAATTTTAGCAATTTTACTAATTTTTTCAAAATACCACTTGTGGTTTCAATAATTTTATTGTCCATCTTTTTCTATGTTGTTTTATTCTACCCTATCTTTATTATAGTCTTCCCTATAATTATTTTTTGCTTTATTATCTTTGCACTTATCTTTCTAGGTTATTAAGGTAAAAGCTTAGAATACTGATAAGTGACTTTTGTCCTTTTCTAATAAAAGCATCTGAAACTATACATTTCTCCTTACTCACTACTTTAGATAAATCTCATAAACTCTGATAAATTATCTTTTCATTTTCATTCAGTTAAAAATGTTTGTAATTTCGCTTATGGTGCCTTATGTGCCCAAGTTATATTATGTACTGTTTAATTTCTAAACATTTGGGAATTTTCCAGATATCTGTTACTGAATCCCAGTTGAATTCCTTGTGTTCATAAAACATGCTTTGTTAGGTTACAATCATTTTAAATTTATTGACACTTGATTTCCAGGTAGCATATGATATACTATGTTGGTGAATATTCCATGAACACTTGAAAAGAATGTGTATTTGCAGTTGTTAGGGGGAATGTACTATAAATGTCCTTTAGGCCCAGCTGACAAAATGTTCTTTAAGTCTTCTATATTTCTATTGGTTTTCTAATCTTTCTCCTTTAAGTTCTATCAGTTTTTGTGTCATATATTTTGAATCTCTGATATTAGATGCATATTTTTTTAACATTATGTCTCCTTTGTGAATTGATTTCATTATTATAATAAAATGGTCCTCTTTATCCTTGTTCTAAAGTCCTGTAAGAGCTTTTGCACACCAAAGAAAACCATAAAGCAGACTAAAAGACAACCCTCAAAATGGGAGAAAATATTCGCAAACAAAGCAACTGACAAAGGATTAATCTCCAAAGTATACAAGCAGCTCATGCAACTCAATATAAAAAAGAAAAACCAATCAAAAAATGGGTAGAAGACCTAAACAGACATTTCTTCAAAGCAGACATATAGATGGTCAACAAACACATGAAACAATGCTCAACATAGCTCATTATTAGAGAAATACAAACCAAAACTACCATTGGTTATCATCTCAGTGTCTGTGATGTTCATTTATGTTGTAGCACATATTATTACTTCACACTACATTTGTACATCCATGTGATAGCTGATGGACTGTTTTCACTTTTTTGGCTTATTGTCAATAATGCTGCTATGTATATTTGTGGACATATATTTTCATTTCTATTGGGTAGGTACACACAGAAATGAAATTTCTAGGCTATATGGTATTTTTATGTTTAACATTTTAGGAAACCACCAAACTGTTTTGCAAAGTGCCTAGACCATTTTATACTCCCACTAGTAATTTCTCCAGTCTTACCACTTGTTTTTTCAATTATAGCCATTTTGGTGAGTATGAAGTAGTATCTCATTTTCCTAGTGACTAATGATATTGAACATCTTATTATGTGCTTATTGGAGTAGGAAATGGCAACCCACTCCAGTATTTTTGCCTGGAAAATTCCATGGACAAAGGAGCCTGGTAGGCTACAGTCCACAGGGTCACAAAGAGGGAGACACGACTGAGCATGCACACTGTATTACTGGTAATTCACATATGTTCTTCAGTAAAATGTCTATTCAAATCCTTTGCTTATTTTTCTTTTTTAAGTATTTATTTGGTTGCAGATTCTAGTACCCAGACCAAGGATCGAATCCATGTCCCCTGCATTTGAAGTATAGAGTCTCAACCACTGGCCCAGAGAAGTACCTGCTTATTTTTCGGTTGGGGTCATTTGCCTTTTCATTATTGAGCTATGAAAGCTCATATGGATATAGGGTCCTTATCAGAGATATGATTATCTGCAAATATTTTCTACAAGTCAGTGGGTTGTCTTTTCACTTTCATAATGATGTCTTCTGAAGCACAAAGGTTTGTAACTTTTTTTAGTTACAATTTGTCAATCTTTTTTTGTGTGTATCTGTTTTTACGCTCCCCATTATTTGTCTACTCCTAAGTGAATACCACAATGTGTTAAGGATTACTATTTGACGATTTTAAAAAACATTCTTAGTATCACTCAATGACTTTCTTAACAAAGGTTCAACATATCATTTATTGGAGCTACTCTTCCTTATAGTTTCTATGATCAACTAAAAATGTCAACTCAAAAGAAAAAAAAATTTTTTTTGGTATATGGATGTAGCCAAATTATATCCAGTAAACTTATTATACTCTTCTGATTGTTTTAATAATATACCTGTGGATTCTCTTATATTATTATATACAAATGCCTATGGAAAACTACAACTGTAAGTCCTCTCAAATCACTGTGCTTCCCTGCTCTTTAATTTTATTATTTTGCCTAAGGCCTCCACTTAATAATAAACAGAACTAGAAACACCCTACATACACAAGAAGAAAGATGAGGATTACAGCATGCTTCACATCCAAAACTCTGCAACACAGAAGACAATGGAATGACACCTTGAAAGTGCTGAAACTATCAACCCAGAATTTTGTACGTAACAAAAATATCCTTCAAAAATAAAGGTGAAATAAAAACATTTCAGACTGACAAAAACTGAGAGATTACAAGACCTGCACTACAAGAAATGTGAAAGAAAATTCTTCAGGCAGAATATATTACAACCCAGACATTTGGATCTACAGAAAGAAATGAAGATTCCCTCAAAAGGATAAAGATGAAAAGAAATGTAGAAGAAAATTTCCCATTTGGGGGACCAAGTCAAATTTGAAAGCTTTTGCATAGCAAACCACAAACAAAATGCAAAGACAATCTACAGAGTGAAAAAAAATATTTGCAAATGATGTGACTGACAAGGGTTTAATTTCCAAAATATAAAAACAAATCATACAACTTAACAAAAAAACTAAAACCCTATCAAAAACTGAGCAGGAGACCTAAACTGACAATTCTTCAAAGAAGACATACAAATGGCCAACACAGCCTGGAAAGCTGTGTATGCTGCATCTTGGCAGGTGCTTTATTTAGCACCTTCAAAAGTCAGTTTTTCCAGGCTGATTCAGTGAGGTTCATAAATGCATTGTTTGGTTTATAGTTCCAAGTCAACTGATTTTCCTGATTAGTGGTAAGATAGAGCAATACTAAAAAGAAACTTTGCTAAGAAAAAGATCTAGTAAAGGAACTAATATTTCCATAATCCAAACTCTTAACTACTTACATTTCTGGGAGGAAAAAACAAAAACTAAGTGGCCATTTTAATTACTTAGACCATGTTTCCCCTTTGGGGCTAAACCTTATATGGTGTTCTGTCAGAATTTCTCCTCTTTTTCAATATATAAACATCATTTTTCATCCTATAATACAGGTTGCCTTCACAAATGCATATTAGCTGAAAGAATTTCAGTTAAAAAAAAAAACACACACACGGAAAACAGTATGGAGTTTCCTTAAAAAACAAGTAGAGCAACTATATGATCCAGCAATCCTACTCCTAGACATATATCTGGGTAAGATGAGAACTCAGTTTGAAAAGATACATGCACCCCGATGTTCATAGCAGTACTATTTAAAACATCCAAGACATGGCAAGCAACTTATGTGTCTATCAACCGATGAATGGGTAAAGATGTGGTACACACACACAGGAATAAAGAATAAAATACTGCCATTTGCAGTACATGGATGGACCTCGAGACAATCATAAGCAAGTCAGATGTGAAAGACAAATATCACATGGTGTCATTTAAGTATGAAATCTTTAAAATAATACAAATAAGTTTATTTACAAAACAGAAACAGACTCAAAGACATAGAAAACAAATTTATGGTAAGGGGAAAGGAGGAGGGATATATTAGGAGTATGAGATAAAGAGAAACACACTACTATGTATAAAATAAACAACGAGGATTTACTATATAGTACAGGGAACCATATTCAATATCTTAGAATACTCTATAATGGAAAAGAATCTGAATATATACATAAACACACATATACACACATCTGAATCACTTTGCTGTACACCTGAAATTAGCACAATGATGCAAATCAACTATACTTTAATCTTTTAAAACATAGTTTCCCAGTTTTAATTGCCCTAAAAGATAACTGACCAAAGTAAAAATAGTAGCAATACTGGTTAACAGCATATGTGAAATTTTTGCAAGTAACATATTTGACAAAGAATTTATATATAGAAAATATAAAGAACTCTTGAAAAAACCCCTCAAATATTTTTTAAAAAAAACATATCACCAAAGAAGACAAAGGGATGGCAAATTAGCATATGAAAAGTACTTACATTTATCACTGATATGCAAATTAAGAACCCAACAAAACATCACTACATACCTACTAGAATGTAGGTTATCATGTGGCTAATATCACATGCTAGTAAAGATGCACAGCAACTGGATTTCTCATAAACTACAGGATAGAATGCCAAGTGGCACAACTACTTTGGAAAACAATTTGACAGTTTCTAGTGGTGTTGGCAATGGCACCCCGCTCCAGTACTCTTGCCTGGAAAATCCCATAGACGGAGGAGCCTGGTAGGCCGCAGTCCATGGGGTCGCTAAGAGTCGGACACGACTGAGCGACTTCATTTCACTTTTCACTTTCATGCATTGGAGAAGGAAATGGCAACCCACTCCAGTGTTCTTGCCTGGAGAATCCAAGGGATGGGAGAGCCTGGTAGGCTGCCGTCTATGGGGTCACACAGAGTCGGACACGACTGAAGTGACTTAGCAGTAGCAGTAGTGTTGGAGAAGACTCTTTAGAGTCCCTTGGACTGCAAGGAGATCCATCCAGTCCATTCTAAAGGAGATCAGTCCTGGGTGTTCTTTGGAAGGAATGATGCTAAAGCTGAAACTCCAGTACTTTGGCCACCTCATGCGAAGAGTTGACTCACTGGAAACGACTCTGATGCTGGGAGGGATTGGGGGCAGGAGGAGAAGGGGACGACAGAGGATGAGATGGCTGGATGGCATCACCGACTCGATGGACATGAGTTTGAGTGAACTCCGGGAGTTGGTGATGGACAGGGAGGCCTGGCGTGCTGCGATTCATGGGGTCGCAGAGTTGGACACGACTGAGCGACTGAACTGAACTGAATAAGCTAAACACACACTACCACACAATCCAATAATCTTACTGCTAGATATTTAACCAACAGACATGAAAACTATGTTCATACAAAAACCTGTACACAAGTTTTGTAGAGTTTCATTCACAGCTGTCCTTCCACTGCTGAATGGATAAACTGATATAAGAGAACACTATGAAGCAAAAGGAATAAACTATTGATACATGCAACAACATGAATATATCTCAAATGCCTATCATTATGTGAAGGAAGCTAGAATCAAAAGTACATACTGTATGATTCCATTTATATAACACACTGGAAATAACAAAACTATAGGGTCAAAATCAGATCAATGGTTCCTAGTGCCCGGGAGTGGGTAAGGAGATGGCTATCAGAGGGCATAAAATAACTTTTGAGTATGGTGGAACTATTGTATATACTGAACGCCTAGGAGTTGGTTAGCCAACTCTTAGTGTGTCAGAACTATACTCTGTAAATCATACCTTAATAAACCTGGCCAATGGGACTTCCTTGGCAGCCCAATGGTTAGGACTCTGCACTTTCACTGCAGGAGGCATGGATTCAATTCCCTATCAAAGAATTAATATTCTGCAAGCTACATGGCACAGGGCTTCCCAGATGGCACAGTAGTAAAGAATGTTCTTGCCAATGTAGAAGACGCTGGAGACTCGGGTTCAATCCCTGGGTCAGAAAGATCCCCTAGAGGAGGAAATGGGAATCCACTCCAGTATTCCTGCCTGGAAAACCCCATGGACAGAAGAGCCTGGTGGGCTACAGTCCATGAGGTCACAGAGTCAGACATGACTGAGTGAGCATATATGCAAGCTGTCTGGGGCAGCCAAAAAAGAAACCTCACCAAAAAATTTTAAATATGCCATAGATGATTTCTGAAGCAGAGAAAGGTGGGAATCATTATTAAGAACTAGATGAACTGTGAGGTTACACAGCTTGATAGGTTATCCTCTTCAAAAATAAAGTCAACATGAATGATGTTAGGGTTTAGAGCAAATACCGAAGACTGAAAGTCAGATGTCACAGTAATCAGTGGATGTAGAAAGCTAACAGCTTTCTGCATGCTGGTGGAATACTAAATTTGATACATGAAATTCAAAAATAAAAACCCTTTTGAACAGAAATAGAACAAAGATTTGAAAGCAAAAGTATGATACAAATACATACAGAAAAAACTATTTTCAAAAAAAAAAAGGTTTTGAGACTAAAAGTATGAGAAGTCAAATATTAATATAAGTAAGGATAATGTGGTATGTTTAGATGAATGAGATTTCATAGGAGAGTTCATCACATGATCTCAATCCCTTCCTTGATAGGTGAAATCACCATCTATCTATCTATCTATTTATATTCAATCCTCATCTTCTATTCTGGTCAGGTGTTCTTACCCTGTCTCAGCACTATTTCACAAACAATGTTCATTCCTTTTTCTTTTCCTCTAAAGACCTCTACTTTTCATTTTTCATTCCTTCTTTTGTCTACTAAAGCCTAGGTCGTCTAAGAAAGTATCCCTAATCAAACCATTCCTCATTAATTATCTGTTCATCTTTAAATGTCTGTTTTACTTATTTGTGCCACACAATTTAAAGACCTAAGTTTCATCAATGAAGCCTTTCCAAACTCAAGTGTAACTAAACTGAGTTCAGGTAACTGGGGTTCGGATAGTTTGATCTTTTAAATTTGAATATTTGAATTCAGAAATATCTTAAGAAATCCATTGTCTCCATAAGCCATACAGTGGCATTCTAATATTTAGCATGCAAACTTATTCCATGATGGTCTCATATTTCTGAATAGATTAACAAAACCTCAAGTAAACAGAAACCAAAACAAAAAACCCATCTCTCTTTAGAAGATACTCTGGTTTGGAAAATACAGTCACCAAATCTATTACAAATAAGTAAGAAGAATTAGTATTTTGTCCCACTCGTTCAACAAAAGACAAGCTCTGGGCAAAAATTTGAAGCCTCCCCACCAAAGGTCACATTTTCCTTTCCTATATTCTCTTTGGCTCACTAATACCATTTCTGAAGGTCTAAAACTATGCTGAAACTAATCCTTCCTCATCCTGGTCAAATAGAGTTATACCTGACTAATGATTACAGAAGGAGCATACTAAATGATGGTGAGTAGTAGTGGGTAACTAAAGTAGAGTGGCAATAAAACTTGCTGATAAGTAACTATATTGTAAACTTGAGTGAGGGTAGGTACCCATTCTGATGCTTTTTGCATTCCTGACTCTGCTTATCCTAATGCTAATTATTAAAGTTGACGTGATAGCTAAAAATTTAATACTGTATTTCTATAATGAAATACATCTGATACAATACTTTTCTATTTGTAAATATATCTTCAAATTATTGAGTTGCTAGATTCAATTCTATGTTTTAAAGATCTAATTAAATGTATGTAATTCTCATTCAAGTAGAGAAAACTCTGACCTATGTAACATGCCAACTGACTATCTTTTCCTAAGGTCACAATTATTTAATGAAGTGCATCTTCAGTAAGTACTGGGATGATAAATCTATTTAAGTGTATCTTTACTTCCATGGTGGCTCAGACATCAAAGTGTCTGCCTACAATGTGGGAGACCTGGGTTCAATCCCTGGGTCAGGAAAATCCTCTGGAGAAGGCAATGGCAACCCACTCCAGTACTTTTGCCTGGAAAATCCCATGGATGGAGGAGCATAGAAGGCTATAGTCCATGGGGTTGCAAAGAGTCAGACACGACTGAGTGACTTCACTCACTTACTTCCATGGGCTTCCCTGGTGGCTCAGAGGTTAAAGGGTCTGCCTCCAATGCAGGACACCTGGGTTCGATCCCTGGGTCGGGAAGATCCCCTGGAGAAGGAAATGGTAACCCACTCCAGTATCCCATGGACGGAGAAGCCTGGTAGGCTACAGTCCATGGGGTTGCAAAGAGTCAGACACAACTGAATGACTCCACTTTCTTTTCTTTCTTTCTTTACTTCCATGGTGGTAAATCCATGCACTACATTCAGTATAAAACTGTACTGAGTAAAACTATAGTTTATACAAAATTTCACTTGGTATATGCTAGAATCCTGCTTTCAAATACTGACTCCTGAATTCAAATGTAATAAACATTAAAGCAAAAGGCAAGAATTCAGACTTTGGAGGTGAAAGAGACAGGGAAAGGTGGTGTCAGAGAAGGTTTTCCAGAAATGAGGACATCCAAATTGAATCTTAATAGAAGAATGGGAATTAGCTAGGCAAAACAAGGAAAGGCATATTATACATTTAGCAAAGGAGAGCAGCATGCATAGATAGGGAAAAGAAAGCTTAATACTGTATGCTTGAATACAGCACTACCCAACAAAACTCTGTATAATGACCAAAAATGTTCTGTGTTGGTGCTATCCAAATAGGTGATGAAAAACTGATTTTTAAATTATATTAAGTTTCAATTAATTCAAACAGCACGTCTAGAAGTAAAAAAGGTATGATAAAAATAAGAATGTGATTTGTAAGAAGGGTAATAGAAAAGCCTGGAGAGATGCATATGACATGGATACTGAAGGGCCTACCACATTCTGCCAAGTAGTTAGTTTTTATCCTGAAAGCCAAATGAGCCACAGCAGGCATTTAAGTAGTCAAGGCACAGGATTAGCTTTGCATCCAGAAAAGATCACTCAAGCAGCAAGTGGCACACAGACTAACATGAGGAAAAATGAATAAGGCTTAGAATGGTCAGAAAACCAGCAAAAATACAGCAGAGAAAACGAGAATGTAAGTTTAGGGAGAAGTATATCTAAGGAAAAAAAAAAAGAATGCCTTTGGGTCATATAATACAATTAAATGGAAAAAATAATTAAATGGTGACAGAATTTCATCATTTTAAGGTGGGATTTCTGGCTTGAGAAATTGAGTGAACAAACATTCACTGAGATGGAAAATCCATGAAGTGTTTTTTTTTTTATTTTTCAATTTTGCCTTATATGATTGGTAACTATAAAAGGAGTTCACTTTTGTATATTCTAACTTGGATATGTGGGCATAAATTAAAACAAAAACATCTGGAGGTAGAAACTCAGACAGAGAATATCAGTACACAGATGGAAGATGGAGTTTCATTTTCTAATTAATTGAAACCACTTTTCATCAAGTATCAGAATCAAAATATTTTTAAATTACAATGTAAAAGTTTTTCTATTGTAGTTGCTAATATTATAATGATATTATTGTTTTTACTACAAATGTTCAGTATTTCAGTACACAATTGAAGAAAAGTTAGTGTGTCAACTGGTACCATGCTACCCACAAGCCCCCCTCCAAGCCTGCCAACACTCAAACCCTAAAAAAAGCCATACTGTATCCCAACTCAGGAATTCAGCCTACAACACATTCCAACCCCCCATTCTTGCCTCCAAAATATGTCTAGATAACGCCTACATATTCTTAAAATCTTGGTTTAAAAAAAAAAAAATCACTGAAACCCTAAAACTCCTAGAAGAAAACACAGAGGAAAAGCTCCTTGACATTGGTGTTGGCAGCAATTTTTTTTAGATATAATACCAAAAGCACAGGAAAACAAATGTAAAAATAAACAAGTGGGACTACATCAAACCTTGCTCTGCACAGCAATGAAAACCAACAATGACCAAGCAATCTATAAAAATATTCACAAACAATGTACCTGAGAAGAGGTTAATATCCAAAAGAGAACTCACATAATTCAATTGCAAAAAATAATCTGATTAAAAAGTGGACAGAAGAATTGAACAGACATTTCTCCAAAGAAGATATACACAAATGACTACATGACCATGAAAGGTACTAAGTATCAATAATCATCAGGGAAATGTAAATCAAAACCACAATGAGATATCACCTCACATGTGTTAGGATGTGCTAAGCCACTTCAGTCATGTCTGACTCTGTGCGACACCATGGACTGTAGCCCACCAGGCTCCTCTGTCCATGGGATTCTCCAGGAAAAAATACTGGAGTGGGCTGCCATGATCTCCTCCAGGGGATCTTCCCAACCCAGAGATCCAATCTATGTCTCTCGTGTCTCCTGCATTGGCAGGCAGGTTCTTTAGCACTAGCACCACCTGAGAAGCCTCCTGTTAGGATGGCTGTCATCAAAGAGACAAAATGTAAGTGTTGGGGAGGGTGTGGAGAAAAGGGAACCCTTGTGTACTATTGGTGGGAATATAAACTGGTGCATCCACTATGGAAAACATGATGGAGGGGCCTCAAAAAATTAAAAACAGAACATATGATCCAGCAGTTCCACTTCTGGGTATATATCGAAAGGAAACAAAAATCACTCTCTCAAGAAAATATGTGAATCTGTGTGTTCATTGCAGCATTGCTTACAGCGGTCAAATGTACTAAGGAAACAATCTATGTGTCCATCAGTGGATGAACAGATAAAGAAGATGTGACATGACATGGATCGACAATGGAATATTATTCAGTCATGAAAAGAAGGAAATTCTGCAATGACATGGATGAATCTAAGGACATTGTGCTAAGTAAAATTAGCTAGACAAAAACAAACTGGATGATCTCCCTTATATGTGGAATCTGGAAAAAAAAGAAAACCAAACTCAGAGAAACAGAGGGTGGAACAGTGGTTACCAGGGACGGGAGTGTTAAGTAGAGATGGAGCACTGTTAATCAAAGAGTATACACATTCCATTGTAAGATGACTAAGCTCTGGGGATCTAAAGTACAGCATCATGACTGTGAAAGAAAGAAAGTGAAGTCGCTCAGTCGTTTCCAACTCTTTGTAACCCTGTGGACTGCAGCCTACCAGGCTCCTCCGTCCATGGGATTCTCCAGGCAAGAATACTGGGGTGGGTTGCCATTTCCTTCTCCAGGGGATCTTCCAGACCCAGGGATTGAACCCAGGTCTCCCGCATCGCGGGCAGATGCTGTAACCTCTGAGCCACCAGGAAAGCCCCAGTAATATTGTGTTGCATACTTGAAATTTGCTAAGAAAGTAGATTTTAAGCTTTCTCACCATACACACCAAAAAAGTTAACTATGTGAGATAACAGATGTGTTAATTAACCTGATTGTCATAATCACTACACAAAGTATACATATGTCCAATCATCACATTGTATACTTCAAATATACACATTTGTCAATTATACCACAATAAAGCTGGGGGAAATGGGGGAGAATCACTGCCTCAGATTTAAAGTTCATATAATCTAATCTGACTTTAGCTTAGACTAGACCCATTGTTACATGCTTTATATTATATAGTACTTTCCTTGGAGCACTAACACAATTCTCATTAATCATGTATAATTTTTAATGTAGCTTCCCAACTAATCAATTATTCATTTAACAAATATTTGCATGTCTACCAGGTGTTCTACAAGGTGACATCAGTGAGTAAAAAGAGATAAGAATTCTGCTCTAAGCTCAAACCTGTGGAAGAAGACTGACAGGAAAAGAAAAAAAAAAAAAACACACAAATAAATCTTGATATTTTTATTTGATAAATGCCACAAAATTGTATAAGCGCCAAAAAGGAAGGGACCATGTCATTTTGCTTGCTATGACAGCGCTAGAATCTGGCCCATATAAGGCATTCATATATTGTTGAATACATGTTTGAGAGAAAAATTACACTCTGAGAACAAAGGCATTTATTCTCAAACAATTTTTAAAACACAGCCCAACCTATAAGTTAAAAACTTAATAATAATTATCTTTGTCCCATTAAGTATCTTTCTGGAATTCATAACCATTTATTTACATCTATCTTGTTCTAAGAAGAACCCACATTATGTCTTGCTTAACTTAGTGCTTTTTCTATTTCTTGGACTCTACCACACTTTAGCTTCAATGTAACTAACTGCCTCTTTGTTAGTGTCTGCCCTGGTGGCTCAGATGGAAAAGAATCTGCCTGCAATGCAGGAGACCTGGGTTCCATCCCTGGGTCAGGAAGATCTCCTGGAGGAGGCAATGGCTCCCAGTATTCTTGTCTAGAGAATTCCATGGACAGAGGAGCATGGTGGACTACAGTCCATGGTGTTGCAGAGTCAGGCGTGACTAACACTTTCACTTCTTTCTGAATCACTTTCTTACTATTCTGTTCTTTCTGAAACATTTTCTTCTCCGACTTAAGGACTGTGGTAACTCGATGTGGTAACTCAAATACTAAAAGTTCAGGATGGGGAACACATGTATACCTGTGGCAGATTCATGTTGATATATGGCAAAACCAATACAATATTGTAAAGTTAAAAAAATAAAATAAAATAAAAAAAGTTTCTCCATTACAAGGTCCTAAAATCTCCCTAATCCCCAAACATGCAAATAAATGGAACTACAGGTATCTACTGGTTTTAACGATGCTGCTAAACACCCTACAATACACAGGACACCTCCATACAGTAAAGAACTGTCTAGTCCAAAAATAGTGCCAAGGCTGATTTGAAACTCAGCATTAAGGGAACTAGGTTCAACATGTCTGAACAGACACTAGAAGAGAAAAATCTGAGTGAGTGAAAATTGTTCACTCGTGTCCGACTCTTTGCGACCCCACGGACTGCAGCCTGCCAGGCTCCTCTGTCCATGAAATTCTCCAGGCAAGAACACTGGAGTGGGTAGCTGTTCCCTTCTCCAAGGGATCTTCCAAGTCCAGGGATGGAACCCAGGTCTCCCGCATTGCAGACAAATTCTTTACTGCCTGAGCCACCACTAGAAGAGAAAAACTCAAAGAATGTCTTAATTATTCTCTAATTTATGCAACAAATGGGAAAAAAACCAGTCAAATGGAATTACTGAAGAATTAGTTCAGTTCAGTGGAGTCTGACACTTTGCGACCCCATGAATCGCAGCACGCCAGGCCTCCCTATCCATCACCAACTCCTGGAGTTCACTCAGACTCAAGTCCATCGAGTCAGTGATGCCATCCAGCCATTTCATCCTCTGTCGTCCCCATCTCCTCCTGCCCCCAATCCCTCCCAGCATCAGAGTCTTTAGTTTCAGCTTTAGCATCATTCCTTTTAAAGAAATCCCAGGACTGATCTCCTTCAGAATGGACTGGTTGGATCTCCTTGCAGTCCATGGGACTCTCAAGAGTCTTCTCCAACACCACAGTTCAAAAGCATCAATTCTTCGGCACTCAGCTTTCTTCACAGTCCAATTCTCACATCCATACATGACCACTGGAAAAACCATAGCCTTGACGAGATGGACCTTTGTTGGCAAAGTAATGTCTCTGCTTTTCAATATGCTATCTAGGTTGGTCATAACTTTTCTTCCAAGGAGTAAGTGTCTTTTAATTTCATGGCTGCAGTCACCATCTGCAGTGATTTTGGAGCCCAAAAAAATAATGTCTGACACTGTTTCTACTCTTTCCCCATCTATTTCCCATGAAGCGATGGGACCAGATGCCATGATCTTTGTTTTCTGAATGTTGAGCTTTAAGCCAACTTTTTCACTCTCCACTTTCACTTTCATCAAGAGGCTTTTTAGTTCCTCTTCCACTTTCTGCCATAAGCGTGGTGTCATCTGCATATCTGAGGTTATTGATATTTCTCCCACCAATCTTGATTCCAGCTTGTGCTTCTTCCAGCCCAGCGTTTCTCATGATGTACTCTGCATATAAGTTAAATAAGCAGGGTGACAATATTCAGCCTTGACATAATCCTTTTTCTATTTGGAACCAGTCTGTTGTTCCATGTCCAGTTCTAACTGTTGCTTCCTGACCTGCGTATAGGTTTCTCAAGAGGCAGGTCAGGTGGTCTGGTATTCCCATCTCTTTCAGAATTTTCCACAGTTTATTGTGATCCACACAATCAAAGGCTTTGGCATAGTCAAGAAAGCAGAAATAGATGTTTTTCGGGAACTCTCTTGCTTTTTCGATGATCCAGCGGCTGTTGGCAATTTGATCTCTGGTTCCTCTGCCTTTTCTAAAACCAGCTTGAACACCTGGAAGTTCACGGTTCACGTATTGCTGAAGCCTGGCTTGGAGAATTTTGAGCATTACTTAAGAATAACCACATGTATAAGATAAATAGCTACCCTGTTCGAGACTTAAACGTAACTGATTTGACATGAGAATAATTATTTTACTGTATCTAAATGCTTCTTAGTCGTTGTTGGAAAAAAAGGTCTCATCCTCTCATTAAAAGCTACTAGCATTCCCTGATTTTTATATCTGAGTCTGTTTTGCCCTCTCATAAAATATAGAATGATAATGGAGTTAAGATTCACACTGAAGTTTTAAATTTGCCACCATACTAGCCATGTGATCTTGGACATATGATATAACCTCTCTGAGTCACTAATCCTTCTTCTCTAAAGATTTGGAATGTCATCAACATTTTAAATGTTGAAGATTTAATTATTGTTTTCAACATTTAATAAAACAATACATTTCGGGTACGGAGTTAATTTGTACAGAATTTCTTAATGTGTTGAGTTCAGTTGCTAAGTTGTGTCCTACTCTTTGCGACTCTATGGACTGCAACATGCCAGGCTTCCCTATCCTTCACCATCTCCCAGAGTTTGCTCAAACTCATGTCCATTGGGTCAATGATGTGATCCAGCATTAACTGAATTTCTTAATAAAATGCAACAAATCAATAAATAAACACTAAACATATCAGAAATTAGAAATATACAATTCAGTTACCTGAACTAGATTTTACTCCTACCTGAGTACACAGGCACAAATCTGGAAACATTCTGACCAGGCTTTATTCATATTATTTCCCTTTAACTTTTACTAAGTTTGTAAGTTACTCTTATTAAGTTATAATAAGAAAATATTCATATTTTACAGCACCAATAATCTCATTTTAAGCAAACCTAATAGGTAAAATGACTTAAGTTCATATACAAATGAATATATGGGATAATAATATGCTTTAGGAAGAAACAATAACTTTAAATAGAAGGTTTGCTGAACATTTAAAACAAACACACAAAAACTCAAGGTGCAACTTTTATGAAAGACACCTGACTCAGAAGGCACATCTGACTCTTACATTGAAATAACTTGTAGAAAGTAGACTATGAAGGCTTTATAGAAAACTGACAGCAAAAGAAAAATACTTACCTCCAGAATGGAGGAAAGGGAATGGAATGGGTAAAAGACAGATAAGAATTTCAACTTCATCTGCCGTGTTTTATTTCTTAAGATAGAAGGTGCATGGTGCGTGTGGGCACTGTCATGTCTGACTCTGTGACCCCATGGACTGTAGCCCACCAGGTTCCTCTGTCCATGGGATTCTCCAGGCAAGAATACTGGAGTGGGTTGCCATTTCCTCCTCCAGGGGATCTTCCCAACCCAGGGATCTAACCCAGGCCTCCTGCATCTCCTGCACTGGCACATGGGTTCTTTTATCACTTAGCCACCTGGAAACTCCAACATAGAAGGTACATGAATATATATTACTCTGTAAGTTTTTGAAGCCCTGATATAGTTTATAAATTGAAAAAAGTTTCATGGTTTCAAACAGTAAATGTGTTATAGATTCATCCCTACTGAACATTACTCTTAGCAGTACAGAAAATGTGAAGTTTACTGGAGTATCTCTGATTACCAAGGCTCTTATAATGGACACAAGAAGTCACTGTTCTAATCAACTTTCACCATTTAAAAGAATAGACAACTATACCAATTCTGCTTAAAACGTTTCAATGGGTCTCTACTGCTTACAAATTCTAACTATTCTAGGATAAATGATTGGCCTTCCCTGATCTGCCCCTGCCGATTAGCCAACCTCATTTCATACAACTCCATTATAATTAATACGCCACTTATAAGAAACAACTAATCTATTAGTTATTTACAAATCTGAGCTTCTGCTTGTCTTTCTGAAATGCTTTTCCCCCAACTTTGTGGATCTGTCAAGTATTCTTCCAAACTAACCTAAAACATTTTCTTCCAACTTTATAACTAACTGAGTAATTAACCACATTAAGCAGCAGTTTGTTCATGTGCAAAAGATCTGGCATAAAAGAAATACTGTCCAAATGGTACCAAAAAGACTTTTCTAATCTTACTTGTCAGAATTCACTGTTACTAGCACCACATTCTCCCAAGTATGTTCACATACTAACTTGAGGCTTCTCTTTTTTCTTCTTGATTGAGAATGGTTAGCAACTTGACAACAGAGACAATATTATTGCCTTTTTATTAACCCTAGGATCTACCACAGTGATTCCCCTAATAAATGGTAGTTGAATTCACCTAAAATGCAGCTTTGACTGTGCGGATCACAATAAACTGTGGAAAATTCTGAAAGAGATGGGAATACCAGACCACCTGACCTGCTTCTTGAGAAACCTATATGCAGGTCAGGAAGCAACAGTTAGAACTGGACATGGAACAACAGACTGGTTCCAAATAGGAAAAGGAGTACGTCAAGGCTGAATATTGTCACCCTGCTTATTTAACTTATATGCAGAGTACATCATGAGAAACGCTGGGCTGGAAGAAGCACAAGCTGGAATCAAGATTGGTGGGAGAAATATCAATAACCTCAGATATGCAGATGACACCACGCTTATGGCAGAAAGTGGAAGAGGAACTAAAAAGCCTCTTGATGAAAGTGAAAGTGGAGAGTGAAAAAGTTGGCTTAAAGCTCAACATTCAGAAAACGAAGATCATGGCATCTGGTCCCATCACTTCATGGGAAATGGGGAAAGAGTAGAAACAGTGTCAGACATTATTTTTTTGGGCTCCAAAATCACTGCAGATGGTGACTGCAGCCATGAAATTAAAAGACACTTACTCCTTGGAAGAAAAGTTATGACCAACCTAGATAGCATATTGAAAAGCAGAGACATTATTCTGCCAACAAAGGTCCATCTCGTCAAGGCTATGGTTTTTCCAGTGGTCATGTATGGACGTGAGAATTGGACTGTGAAGAAAGCTGAGTGCTGAAGAATTGATGTTTTTGAACTGTGGTGTTGGAGAAGACTCTTGAGAGTCCCATGGACTGCAAGGAGATCCAACCAGTCCGTCCTGAAGGAGATCAGCCCTGGGATTTCTTTGGAAGGAATGATGCTAAAGCTGAAACTCCAGTACTTTGGCTACCTCATGCGAAGAGTTGACTCAATGGAAAAGACTCTGATGCTGGGAGGGATTGGGGGCAGGAGGAGATGAGGACGACAGAGGATGAAATGGTTGGATGGCATCACTGACTCGATGGACTTGAGTCTGAGTGAACTCCAGGAGTTGGTGATGGATAGGGAGGCCTGGCGTGCTGCGATTCATGGGGTCGCAAAGAGTCGGACACGACTGAGCAACTGAACTGAAGTGAAAATGCAGCTGACAGAGAATCTGACTGAAGGGAGAGAAGGACCATCTACACTGTGTAACATAAAGGTTTTTCAAGAAGTAGAGAGTTTTTAAATAATAAGAAAGATTACAAATGTAAAAATGAGCATTTGTAGCAAATACAGTGTTTTAGAGACGACCAAAACACATGACAAAGTCTTCATAGAGTCAATATTTTTGTTACACTCCTAATAAAAACATCTGCCTTAAGGTCACAGTTTAATGGGGAAGAAAAACAAAAAGTAGACAAGCTCAATAAACATTATATAGAATCCCTGAGATGGGCAAGAAAAGAGTGCTAAAGCCAAAGAGAACTTGAGTGAAATAAGATGGTAGAAGGCACTTTATCTTTAAACTTGGGGGGTTAGGTGTTAATGGCATGGTGGTTAAAGAAAAAGATAAAAATGCTAATTTCTGAAGCAACAAATTCAAGATGAAAAAGGCTAAAAATGAAAAAGAAAACACTCTTACAAATTAAGGAAATAACTTTCAAGTATAAATTAAGTACAAGATAAGTAACTTGCAAAAGTAACCAGCTTTTAAGGCACAAGAAACTCAAAAGCAAAATATACTATAAACTGTGGCTTATTTCAATGACTTAACTCTACCTGAATTCAGTGACTTAATTATGTAAAAAAAAAAAAAAAAAAAACAGTTTTCAAAGCCACAAGAGGATAGGGGCAGTGGAGAGTCTATGTTCCTTGCAGTCTCAACTCACTTTTGATAGAACACATTATTTGTAAAATTACTGTCTTGGCTCCATTTGTCTTTGGCTATGTCCAAAAAAACACCGCTTTCAAAGAGTATATAATTTCAGTCACCACAAATAAGATTATCAAATGTGCCACAAACTTTAAGAAAATTTCCAAAGATATTTTGCATGATAGCTGTATGGTAGAAAAATTACAAAAGGGACAACATAGATGCCTGACAAATGAAAAAATTTCAACACAACTTGATAATAATCAGTTATAAGGTAAATCTATACATCAAACTGGGCTTCCCTGGTGGCTCATTAGTAGCGAATCTGCTTGCAATGCAGGACATGCAGGAGACATGGGTTCAATCCTTGGGTCCCGAAGATCCCCTTGAGAAGGAAATGGCAAACCACTCTAGTACTCCTGCCTGGGAAATCCCATGGACAGAAGAGCCTGGCAGGTTACAGTCCATGGGGTCACAAAAGAGTCGATCATGACTTAGTGACTAAACCACAAATATGTTACTCAATTTCCATTAAATTTATGTTTATATTTTAGCAATGAAAGGGTGAATGTATTGGAAAAACTCACTCTTTTACAATTATTTACGTACTTACTGGGTGCCAAGAAAGCAGGGAGAAAACTTGTTTTTTCCTTTACGCATAGACACACACACACAAACACTTTTTACTTGCTGGAAAAGACAGCATAAATGTTTATAAGACAGACAGAGAGTGATTATCAATGCATACAAAACGGTTCCAAATACAAACCTGCAAAGAATAAGAAACGTTTCCTGGAAAAAATGAAATATAATTAGCTAAAATGTAACAAAAATAATCCAGGAGTAGAATCAAAGTTAAAAATGTAGAATGTTTAAGAATGTCAACCATATGGTTTATAATAATGTAAACTGGAAACAGTCCAAAATTCTTCAGTGATATTCATGATAGATGAATGTTATCATAGATTTACACATTAGAATATTATAGAGCAAAGAAAATGAATATATCTATAGGACGCCATAAGAATGAATCCGACAACCATAGTAAGTTAAAGAAGCTATACACAAAGAATAAATACTATATAATTCCATTTAAGCAAGTGAAAGTAAAAGTCACTGAGTCGTGTCCAACTTTTTGTCATCCACATGGACTATACAGTCAATGGAATTCTCCAGGCCAGAATACTGGAGTGGGTAGCCTTTCCCTCCTCCAGGGGATCTTCCCAACCCAGGGATTGAACCCAGGTCTCCCGCATTGCAGGCAGAGTTTCCCAAAATAGGCAAATATAATTTATGGCGTTAAGAAGTCAGAATACTATTCACGTTTGGGGGTGGAGAGACTAACGACTGGGAGGGATTATCAAGTGACTTCCGGGGTGTTTATTTCTTAATCTGGTGGTGGTTACAAGAGTATATTCACTTTGTTCATTGAAGTGTACATTTATAATCCATATACTTTTCTCTATATGGTTATACTTTCAAAAGTTTACAAAAAGAAAAAACAGCAGTTATTGGTAATCCAGGAGGAAAAATGCTAAAGCCTGAAGGCACAGTGCTTGATCCAAAAAGGGTTCAGCATTGCCCTTCTGTAAAATTCTAAGTATGAAACTTATACTCAGGATTACTGTAGGATTAAAGGACAGAATATGTGTAAAGCATGTATCTGGCACAACTATTTACAGATGTTTAATAAATGTTAACTATTACTATACTATTGTAACTGTGCTACTGATGCAGTTCCTTGACTGTAGTGATAAAGGTGTAATGACAAAAAGGCTAAAGAAAAGAGATAGCAGGTTACGATAGGGTTTTCTAAAATATTTTACTTTATCCTAAGGTGGTGGGGAACCAATGAGGAATTTTACAGAGGGTAAAATGATCACATTTGAGTTTAGGAAAACTGTCTAAGGAAAGAAGATGTGAAGCTTAAAATAGGATGTTAAGAAAAGGCTATCAACAAATCATACCGAGAGATCCAGTAAACAGAAAGGAAGAAAAAAACACTGACTTGACCAACCTAGATGGCATATTCAAAAGCAGAGGCATTACTTTGCCAACTAAGGTCTGTCTAGTCAAGGCTATGGTTTTTCCAGTGGTCATGTATGTGAAGAAAGCTGAGTGCCGAAGAATTGATGCTTTTGAACTGCAGTGTTGGAGAAGACTCTCGAGAGTCCCTTGGACTGCAAGGAGATCCAACCAGTCCATTCTAAAGGAGATCAGTCCTGGGATTTCTTTGGAAGGATGCTGAAGCTGAAACTCCAGTACTTTGGCCACCTCATGTGAAGAGTTGACTCGTTGGAAAAGACTCTGATGCTGGGAAGGATTGGGGGCAGGAGGAAAAGGGGACGACAGAGGATGAGATGGCTGGATGGCAACCGACTCGATGGACGTGAGTTTGAGTGAACTCCGGGAGTTGGTGTTGGACAGGGAGGCCTGGCGAGTTGCAATTCATGGGGTCGCAAAGAGTCGGACACGACTGAGTGACTGAACTGACTGAAAATCAATACACACAAGCTATTTTGAAAAGAATAGCTTATAACTTTATAAAGGTTACAAAATTAGTAAGTGACACCTAGAATAAAAGACACCCTAAATTCATAATTTACTACAAAAATCTCAATTTAATGTTTTTCATATAATTCTAACTTTAAGCACAGGGCTTCCCTGGTGACTCAGTGATAAAGAATCTGTCTGACAGCGCAGGAGAGGAGGAGACCCCTGCAGATTCCATCCCTGGGTCAGGAAGATCCCCTGGAGTAGGAAATGGCAACCTGCTCCAGTATTCTTGCCTGGAAGATTCCATGGACAGAGGATCCTGGAGGGCTGCCGTCTACAGGGTCACAAAAAGTCAGACACAACTGAGCAACTGTGCACACACAGCGCAACTTCAAGCAGACAAATGTCAACAGGACATTCTCTTCAACTGTTCATTAAAATTAAACTAAAAATAATTTTTTAAAAGTCTCTTGGAATCATCACAATTGTTATTACTAATGACAAATCATTAATATATGTGGATAGATACTTATACATCTATGCCTCTGTAGCTCCCTGGTAGTTCAGACGGTAAAGAATCTGCCTGCAATGCAGGGGACCTGGGTTTGATCCCTGGGTAGGGAAAATTCCCCGGAGGAAGAAATGGCAACCCAGTCCAGTATTCTTGCCTGGAGGACTTCATGGACAGAGGAGCCTGGCAGGCTACAGTCAATGGGGTAGCAAAGAACAGGACACAACTGAGCGACTAACACTTCATGCCTCTATATATCCCTACTTATACATATCTCCTAAAATTCAGATTTTCCAAGTCATAAAATTAATTTGATATGGATCTGAATAAACACTTGAGATCAAATTTTAAGTATCAAATTATCATGAGTGTTAACAAATTTGCAACACTAATGTAAAAACACTTTTAGTAAGTTATTGTTATTTCAGCAAAAACCAAATAAGATGAATGCTCTGATATTCTTTGACACATTAGCTATACCTCTGTTAATTCAGTGGTTCTACAAGATGAAAAACAATGAACTGCTCGTCAACATATGCAATATATCTGTTAATAAGCAGAACCTTCTTTGATTTGCTTGATGAATATAAAACGTCAGATAGGTCCAAGACATAAGCACCAATGCTTTATGATTTTACAGTCATTTAAAAGTAAACAAAAAGATAGGAGGGGATGGAAGAGGAAGAGAAGAGGAGACAAGAGGGAAGAGAAGAAATGAGTAAATTTCTGGGATCTAGAACTCACCTTTTCTGGCTCATAACAAAATCAAAAGGAATCAAATATAGTTTATATTAAGCCTAAAAGCAAGCAGTAAGATATCATAAATGTCATGACATTTTTCACAACTCTGGCATTTAAATCCACTTTGTTCACATTAGAACATGGAATGGACTGATTGCTGCATTCACATAACCAACATACAAAATGTTTTGTCCTAATGAAAATTTTAACAATACTATTGTTAAAGCTGGGTCACAGAAATATGGGGATTCATTATGCTTTCTTTTCTATATATTTAAAATTTCTCATAATGATTCTTATAAATTATACTGAAGATTTAAAATATTCTCCTGGGAAAGCTACTTTTATTTCCCCAAGGAGTAATCAGTGTTTGCAGAGGTTTGGTATAAAACAGAGATCTGCAACAGTGCTGCTGTGCTGTGCTTAGTCGCTCAGTCATGTTCAATTCTTTTCGACCCCATGGACTGTAGCCCACCAGGCACCTCTGTCCATGGGGATTCTCCAGGCAAGAATACTAGTGGGTTGCCATGCCCTCCTCCAGGGGATCTTCCCAACCCAGGGATCGAACCCAGGTCTCCCACACTGCAGAAGGATTCTTCACCATCTGAGCCACCAGGGAAGCTCAAGAATATTGGAGTGGGTAGCCCATCCCTTCTCCAGGGGATCTTTCCAATCCAGGAATTGAACTGGGGTCTCCTGCATTGCTGGTGGATTCTTTACCAGGGGAGCTACCAGGGAAGCCCGGATGGAAGGTGGAAAAGTGGCATTCCTGTGAACTTCACCACTTAAAAGCTAACTAACAAAAATGTCAACTAACACCCAATTAAATATCAGAATAAGGACTAAATCCTTGGGGAGAAAAACATTCACAATCCAGCTTCAAGTCAATTTTTACACTCTTTTGGTTTCTGCCAAACTGGAACTTTGGGGCATGCTATAATTTTCAAAAAAACACAATATAGGACTTCCCTGGTGGTCCAGTGGCCAAGACTCTGTGGTCCCAATGTAGGGGGGACCAGGTTCGATCCCTGGTCAGGGAGCTGGATCCCACATGGATCCCACATGCTGCAACTAAGAGTTTCCATGCTGCAACTAAAGATCCCACATACTGTAACTAAGAGCCGGCACAACCAAATAAGTAAATATTTTAAAAACAAACCAAAACAAAATATATCAAAATTCCACAAAAGCAAACCTTTTGCTTTTGTCTCTGGAGCAAAAGGAAGGCATCATTGGGTTGAAAATAGAGCAAATATTTCATCAGATTGTTGTTTGTAGGGTAGAAGGTTAAACTAAAAAGAATCAGAACAGAAGAGGGGAAACTAAGACTTTGTGCAGTAGTCCAGGCAAACAAAAGCAAGGATGACTTAGACTGGAATGGAAAAAGAGGGAAAAGAATGGACTTCAGATATATTTGGAAGCATAATAAATAATAACTGGGTACAGGAGTGGAGATGCAGAGTAAGTGAAAGATGACTTTCTGACTTGTGAAACTAGGTACAATCAGAAAAAAAAACAAAGGAACAGCTTTGGTATTTGGTAGAGGGAGAAGGCAATGGCGACCCACTCCAGTACTCTTGCCTGGAAAATCCCATGGACGGAGGAGCCTGGTGGGCTGCAGTCCATGGGGTCGCTAAGAGTCAGACATGACTGAGCAACTTCACTTTCACTCTTCACTTTCACGCATTGGAGAAGGAAACGGCAACCCACTTCAGTGTTCTTGCCTGGAGAATCCCAGGGACGGGGGAGCCTGGTGGGCTGCCGTCTATGGGGTCGCACAGAGTCGGACATGACTGATGCGACTTAGCAGCCGCAGCAGAGGGAGATCAATAGTTCAGTTTTAGACTAGTCTTACTTATGATACCTGAAAGACATACAAGTGGAGAAAGAAATCAAATATTGAGACAGGCGAGTAACTGGGAAGAGATAAAGTGAGGGTCACAAGAAAATGTTTAGGATTTTGTTTAAAGAAGTAATCATTATATATTTCAGCTATGGAAGTCTAAAACCTACAGTGAACCATGTTACATTTACTCTACTATATTTGACACAATTGGTGAAAACTGACTTGAGGTAGTCTTTCCAAATTACTTGTATTTATTATAAAGATATGTGCCTAACAACAACAACAAAAAAAACATAAAATTAGTAAGTCTATCTAGGTTAAGTCTATTCCTTATTTTTCTGACACATAATAAGGTATAAAGTTGCGGCGGGGGGTGGGGGGGGGGGACAACAAAACACCACACCCAATAATAATCAAGGTCCAAAGCCACCCTTGGACCTACAAATGTTAAGAACACAAGAATGCAGAGGTGCCACATCATTCCTGCAGCAAAAGTTGTGAGCAAAGAAAGATCAGAATTTATACTCTACTATATTCCATTGTATGACTGGCTTCTTTAGAGTTCTTGTTGTACATACTTTTGCAACAACTGGCTTAAGGCAAACTAGCACATCCTAATGGTTGATCCTAGAAACTGATACACCTATATACTGACTCTACTACCGCAAATATGAAAACTGCTCTATGTTCCATCTGGATAATGGTCTCACAATCCAATTAAACCTCTTAAATACAAGCATGGAAACGATTCCTTAATCTTCCTCCTTTTTCTATATGCCCACAGCTCATCTATGACTAAAATCTACTGATTTTAATGCTTCATATCTTTTGAATTCTTCTTCCTCCTCCGTTTCTACCACTACTCTTATTTCAGACCCTCATAATTTCTTGGTTGGGCTGTCCTGATTGATCTGCCTGTCCTATTCTTCTACTGGCAGCTGTGCTGTGCTGAATCGCTCAGTTGTGTCCAACTCTTTGCGACCCCATGGACTGTAGCCCACCAAGCTCCTCCGTCCATGGGATTCTCCAGGCAAGAATACTAGAGTGGGTTGCCACGCCCTCCTCCAGGGGATCTTCCCAACCCAGGGATTGAACCCAGGTGTCCCTCATCGCAGGCAGATTCGTTATCCTCTGAGCCATCAAAACCACAAATTAAACTACATCACTCCCATGCTTTAAAATCTTGCAATGGTTTTCTACTACCTATGAGTTACTGAACTTCTTTATCTGTAAAGTGTGGATGATAAAAATAGTTCCTACTTATGTTGTGAAAATCAAATGAATTGTAGTATAATTAAGCATTTAATGCCTAATGAACAGTAAAATAATATAATTTAAAATAACAATAATTACTGTCATATATGCTTAGGTTTTTCTCCATAATTTAGCTTCTAGTTCCCTTCTCAAGTCCCACAGTCATTCCTGGACACATACAAAGAAATTTAATCACTCTTCTCTATACCACAAAGGGACAAGAATGTCTAAACCCAGAGTATTTCTCCCTACTTCTGAATTCAAAGTTTTGAAATAAAGAACACAGTTCTAGTATTAATGTTTTAAATGTATCAGGAAGCAGGAAGGATTAGATTTGCTAATTTTAAAACCAGGTTTTACCAGAAGAGTAATATAGACTTAAAAGTAAATTCTATCTTCATTATTTTCTAGATGAAAAGTCTTAGACAAATTTCAAACACTAAAAGTGATTTATTCAAGAGAATGCAGTATTTAGATGAATAGCATTGCTTTTAAGTATTTATTTTTATTTGTAACAATTAAATGTTTGACTTATGGTAAAAACTGTTACTTTTCCAACTATTTGAGAGTAAATGGCCCACATGATAACCCATCACTCTTGAATTCTTTAATAACTATTTCCTAGGAAGGCATTCTCTTACAAATACAGCCATTTGTTATAAAATCAGGAAATTAACAATGAAGCATCATGCTCATTGCTACTGAGGTCTCACTGCTCCTAGGCCCCTTCTCAGAGAACAATTTAGGGCATAAGTATATATTTCTATATTCTATATCTATATAGAATAAAAACCATGAATTCACACCAACATCTCTTTTCCAATTCAATAATATGGAAAGCATTCTAGTATTTTCCAACTTCCGTAACAGTAACTCTGTTCTCAGACACTGATATGCCTGGCTCCCATTATCCTTAATGTTACTTACTGGACCAGTCTCCCATTGTGGCTACTTCTCCACCCCCACATGGATGCTCTCTTCACCCCTTTTTGCCACAACACCCGCACGCCTCCTCCATGAGTAAAACCTCTCCACCTTGCTCAGGCTGCTATTCCTCATGCCTGGCACTCCTAAAAGAATATCCTCATTTTGCTTAGCTACTAACATCCCATACACAACTGACCCTCCACTAGGATGTCTTCCTCTCCCCACCCTCAGGCTCTGATCTTGCACTGGGATGCCTGCAAACATGGACTCCCATCTCACCCAACTTGAGGCATGATACACCCATACTAGGCTACCCTCCTACACAGATGCCTGTCTGCTGCCCCCACTGGCCCCCATCACCTCCAAGTAGATGCCCTCCTCATCCTCTTACCCTGTACCAGGCTACTCTCCTTCACAAATACCAATTTGACCCCGCTTAGCTCCAAAACCTTACACTGGTGTGCCCTCCTATGCAGATTGCTCCTCATGCCTCCAGTTCCATTATCGCACATGGGGACCCTTCTTATCCCTGCCAGGCTCTGACATCCCACCTTTCAAGAGGACATGCCCCTGCCCCTGCCCCTGCCCCAGACATACCTTTGTTTGGTTCCACCTGATGGTTTCAGTACTAAAATGTTCAGAAAAGGAAGAAGAAAGGAACAAGGAAGAATAACTGATGACATTTTAAAAACAAAAAGTGATACCAGTAAATAAACTGCATACTACTAAGTCGCTTCAGTTGTGTCCAATTCTGTGCGACCCCATGGACTGCAGCCTACCAGGCTTATCTGTCCATGGGATTCTCCAGGCAAGAACACTGGAGTGGGTTGCCATTTCCTTCTCCAATGCATAAAAGTGGAAAGTGAAAGTGAAGTCGCTCAGTCGTGTCCGACTCTTAGCGACCCCATGGACTGCAGCCTACCAGGCTCCTTGGTCTATGGGACTTTTTGGGCAACAGTACTGGAGTGGGGTGCCATTGCTTTCTCCCAAATAAACTGCATAAGCACCCATAATTCAGCTAAATAAAAGGATAATCTATTTGTCAAAGTATCCACATTTTCTTAAAGAAACAATGGTCTATTCCTTTACATTAATTCCTTCTAAATTTGAAAAGTCAATTGAAAATTGATAAATAAGACAGTATTATCTTTTTCTAGCCAAACATGCATTCTATTTAAATATCTTACAAAAGCTTGTAGCAAAAGCTAGTTCATTAAAAAAAATAAAACTCTACCAACTTTTTTGAGAGTTTTAAAAAATTGAGAATCTCAAACACCAGAATTAGGTATTTAAAAAAAATACTTTGAATATATAAGTTTCACGTGTTTTCAGTATAATGACAATTGTACTGTTTTCAGTACACTTATGCCCAGGTATAACTCTGCAAAACCAGCCTCAATAGTTACAGGAGTAATATACCCTTTCCTTGCTCCCTGCTTCTATGAGGAAGTATGCGTCATCTGCACAATCTCAGACTCTCTTTACTCCTAGGGAAATAAAGTGACTATTCTTATTCTCATTGGTGATTTTGTAAAGAATAACTGAGTAGACCCTTGGATGTAGCTATTGAGAGAACATACATGCAAAAAGCTCATATTCTATCTGCATCCCTGGTATGCCTAGGACTCGGTAGATAAACAGGCATATTTATGTGTTTGCTGCTCAGTTGTGTCTGACTCTGCAAATCTGGGGGCTGTCCATGGAATTCTCCAGGCAAGAATACTGCAGTGGGTTGCCACTCCCTTCTCCAGGGGATCTTCCTGACCCAGGAATCAAACCAGGGTTGCCTGCACTGCAGGCAGATTCTTAGCCGTCTGAGTTACAAGGAAAGCCCTATGCCAGAACCCAAATTTTCCTACTAAGTTATCTCTCTTATCTGCCTTCTATCATTAATAAAAGTGATATTCTGCTTCCATCTTTCTCCTTGTTTTAATTTTCAAGTTGTTAAGAACCCAGGCAAAAAAAAGGGTGCTATTTGAGAGTATTTCAGCAATCCAATATCTTTATTAATTTATTGAAATGGAAATTGCTTATTTTCCCAGCTTTGACTCAAATGGGCTGCTTCGATTTGAGCTTCTTAAAACTATTACAAACAAAAAACCCTCAAACCTGAACCAACAGATGTCCAAAGTGAAAATAAGTTGATTTATATGATCATGCTTATTACCCATTCAAAAAAAAAAAAAACCTCAAACGCTCATAATTTCCTTATAGACACCATAATTTATACTTTCAATCCTATTTCCTACTTCTATCCTGTATTCCAATGACACTAGTGTGCTGAATATTTTCAGAATATACACTATTTAGATTTCTATATCTTTGCTTATACTATCCCTCAACCTGTTCCTTCCACCCGACTTTCCAGCTGGATCATTTAACTTAAGGATCAGTAAACTACAGCCAGTATGTAAAATCTGCCTACTTTTCTAGATAATTTTGTTTTTGGACCACACCATGCTCATTTATTTACACACTGCTTTTGCACTAGAATAGATATCCATGTCTAAGGGAAGAGAAACCCCAGTAAGACAGTAGGCGCTGAGAGAGTATCAGAGGGCAGAGAGACTGAAACCACAATCACAGAAAACTAACCAATCTAATCACATGGACCACAGCCTTGTCTAACTCAATTAAACTAAGCCATGCCGTGTAGGGCCACCCAAGACGGATGGGTCATGGTGGAGAGTTCTGACAAAATGTGGTCCACTGAAAAAGGGAATGGCAAACCACTTCAGTATTCTTGCCTTGAGAACCCCATGAACGGTATGAAAAGGCAAAAATATAGGACACTGAAAGATGAACTCCCCAAGTCAGTAGGTGCCCAATATGCTACTGGAGATCAGTGGAGAAATAAGAATGAAAAGACGGAGCTAAAGCAAAAACAACACCCAATCGTGGATGTGACTGGTGATAAAAAAAGGTCCGATGCTGTAAAGCACAATACTGCATAGGAACCTGGAATGTTAGTCCATGAATCAAGGCAAATTGGAAGTGGTCAACCAGGAGATGGCAAGAGTGAACATCGACATTTCAGAAATCAGCAAAGTAAAATGGACTGGAATGGGTGAATTTAACTCAGACGATCATTATATCTACTATTGTGGGCAAGAATCCCTTAGAAGAAAAGGAGTAGCCATCATAATCAACAAAAGAGTCCAAAATGCAGTACTTGCATGCAATCTCAAAAACGAAAGAATGATCTCTGTCCGTTTACAAGGCAAACCATTCAATATCACTGTAATCCAAGTCTATGTATGCCCCAACCAGTAACGCTGAAGAAGCTGAAGTTGAACAGTTCTATGAAGATCTACAAGACCTTTTAGAACTAACATCCAAAACAGATGTTCTTTTCATTATAGCGGACTGGAATGCAAAGTAGGAAGTCAAGAAACACCTGGAGTAACAGGCAAATTTGGCCTTTGGAGTACAGAATGAAGCCAGGCAAAGGCTAATACAGTTTTGCCAAGAGATCGTGCTGGTCATAGCAAACACCCGCTTCCAACAACACAAGAGACGATTCTACACATGGACATCACCAGATGGCCAACTCCGAAATTAGATTGATTATATTCTTTGCAGCCAAAGATGGAGAAGCTCTATACAGTCAGCAAAAACAAGACCAGGAGCTGACTGTGGCTCAGATCATGAACTCCTTATTGCCAAATTCAGACTTAAATTGAAGAAAGTAGGGAAAATCACTGGATCATTCAGGTATGACCTAAATCAAATCCCTTAGGATTATACAGTGTAAGTGAGCAATAGATTTAAGGGACTAGATCTGATAGAGTGCCTGATGAATCATGGACGGTGGTTCGTGACATTGTACAGAAGACAGGGATCAAGACCATCCCCAAGAAAAAGATATGCAAAAATGCAAAATGTTTGTCTGAGGAGGCCTTACAAATAGCTGTGAAAAGAAGAGAAGCAAAAAGCAAAGGAGAAAAAGAAAGCTATACCCATTTGAATGTGGAGTTCCAAAGAATAGCAAGGGGAGATAAGAAAGCCTTCCTCAGTGATCAGTGTGAAGAAATAGAGGAAAACAACAGAATGGGAAAGACTAGAGATCTCTTCAAGAAAATTAGATACCAAAGGAACATTTCATGCAAAGATGGGCTCAATAAAGGACAGAAATGGTATGGACCTAACAGAAGCAGAAGATATTAAGAAGAAGTGGCAAGAATACACAGAAGAACTATACAAAAAGGATCTTCACAACCCAGATAATCATGATGGTGTGATCACTCACCTAGAGCCAGACATCCTGGAGTCCAAAGTCAAGTGGGCCTCAGGAAGCTTCACCAGGAACAAAGCTAGTGGAGGTGATGGAATTCCAGCTGAGCTATTTCAAATCCTGAAAGATGATGCTGTGAAAGTGCTGCACTCAATATGCCAGCAAATTTGGAAAACTCAGCAGTGGCCACAGGACTGGAAAAGGTCAGTTTTCATTCCAATCCCAAAGAAAGGCAATGCCAAAGAATGCTCAAACTACCGCACAATAGCACTGATCTCACACGCTAGTAAAGTAATGCTCAAAATTCTCCAAGCCAGGCTTCAGCATTATGTGAACCGTGAACTTCCAGATGTTCAAGCTAGTTTTAGAAAAGGCAGAGGAACCAGAGATCAAATTGCCAACATCCACTGGATCACTGAAAAAGCAAGACAGTTCCAAAAAAACATCTATTTCTGCTTTATTGACTATGCCAAAGCCTTTGACTGTGTGGATCACAATAAACTGTGGAAAATCCTGAAACAGATGGGAATACCAGACCACCTGACCTGCCTCTTGAGAAATCTGTATGCAGGTCAGGAAGCAACAGTTAGAACTGGACATGGAACAACAGACTGGTTCCAAATAGGAAAAGGATTATGTCAAGGCTGTATACTGTCACCCTGCTTATTTAACTTAGATGCAGAGTACATTATGAGAAACGCTGGGCTGGAAGAAGCACAAGCTGGAATCAAGATTGGTGGGAGAAATATCAATAACCTCAGATATGCAAATGACACCACCCTTATGGCAGAAAGTGAAGAACTAAAGAGCCTCTTGATGAAAGTGAAAGAGGAGAGTGAAAAAGTTGGCTTAAAGCTCAACATTCAGAAAACTAAGATCATGGCATATAGTCCCATCACTTCATGGCAAATAGATAGGGAAACAGTGTCAGACTTTTTATTTTTTTGAGCTCCAAAATCACTGCAGATGGTGACTGCAGCCATGAAATTAAAAGACACTTGCTCCTTGGAAGGAAAGTTATGACCAACCTGGACAGCATATTAAAAAGCAGAGACATTACTCTGTCAACAAAGGTCTGTCTAGTCAAGGTTATGGTTTTTCCAGTAGTCATGTACGGATGTGAGAGTTGGACTATAAGCTTTTGAACTGTGGTGTTGGAGAAGACTCTTGAGAGTCCCTTGGACTGCAAGGAGATTCAACCAGTCTATCCTAAAGGAGATCAGTCCTGAGTGTTCATTTGAAGGACTGATGTTGAAGCTGAAACTCCAATTCTTTGGCCACCTTATATGAACAGCTGACTCATTTGAAAAGACCCTGATGGTGGGAAAGATTGAAGGCAAGAGGAAAAGGGGTCACAGAGGAAGAGATGTTTGGATGGCATCACCGACTCAATGGACATGAGTATGAGTAAACTCCAGGAGTTGGTGATGGACAGGGAGGCCTGGACTGCTGCAGTCCATGGGGTCGCAGAGTCAGACTTTACTGAGCGACTGAACTGAACTTTGCACTAGAACAGAAGAGTTGAGTAGTTGCAATCAAGACTATATGGCTCACCAGGACTAAATGTTTACATCTAGCCCTTTACAAAAAAAGTCTGTAACCCTTACTTTCACTCAATCCTTTTAAGTACAGTCATTTCAGATTCTTCAAATCAAATTAATTGCTGTCTTTCCATTATATTATGCCAACTCTAATACTTTACATCCCTCATAACTGTGAATCTTTAAAAGCAAATGTAGTAATCACAATTCCCACCTCTCCCAATACTTTAGGGGAAGTATTCTTGAAGGAGCTTTTGCCCTTTTTTCTAGACCTTACTCATCCTACCAAAGCAAAGAAGAATGACTAGTATTGGCAGCATCCTGATAGTTGTTCCTAGCAGAATGGATTAATGTTTTAAAGGTCATTTTTCATGCATCTCCAAGCCTACCACTCATCCTGCCTAGATGGTCCAATGTATCAATAACAAACCACAGGTAACAGGTAGTAAAGCTTCCTTGTTTATTAGAAGAGGCCTGCAGCTCCAGCTGCTTTCTCTTTGATAGGTTGGCAAGTTCAATTCAGAGTGATACTGTCTTTGTTTTGGCCTCAGTTACAAGCCAGGTTCTTTAATACAACCTTACCGTCTAAAAAGTTAACATTTTGATTCTTTATTTTTCAGTCTATTTCCAATTCAGAACCTAGTTTAGAAAGAATCATAGAATTACACTCCAATTAAGTGACACACAGTAGGACTCAAGATATTCGATGACTGACAACAGTAAACTAACTGGGAAAAAAATCTTTCTTTTAAAATGTGTAACACACTAATACTACATATATTAAGTTGATGAACTTACTTAGGAAAATATGTTTCGAAGGAAAAACAAGAGTTCACATTCAATGATTCAAACCAAGTCTACTTATTTAATTATTTCTCAATATTTTGTAGCTATCAAGTCTCAGCTTAATTAACATATAAAGCAATCATGGATATTATCAATTCAGAAAAGTATTCTCCAACTTATTTTCTATCTATGAAACAAACATCCCTTAAGCCCAGTTCAGATCAGTAGCTCAGTCGTGTCTGACTCTTTGCAACCCCATGGAATGCAACACGCCATGTTTCCCTGTCCATCAGCAACTCCCTTCCAATTACTGCTCCATTCATTATGTTCTCCCTCAAAATGTACCTTCTCAAATGTTTTCTCCTCTTACATTAATCTTAAATACATTCTAACCTATTACAATACAGCTTCCATTCCCACCATTCTGCTTAAATTTATCCAGTCAAGGTCACCAAGTACTTCCATGCTGCCAAAAACAATGTACACTTCCCTGTTTAATGGTACTTGACATCTCATTAACATATAACAATCTCTCCTTATTGTAACACTCTTCTCTCCTCTTAGATTTGGTAATGCCATCTCTCCTGGTTTTTGTACTCAGCCAACGGTTTTACTTTACAGTGTAAAAGTCCAGTGGTCTTACTTTGAGACTCCTCTTCCACCATCCAAAAAGTGTTAAGATTCTTTAAGATGTGGTACCAAGTACTCTACTCCCCTCTAGTAATACTATCTCTTGCCCTTAGGTGGTCTCATTCATTTCCACAGATTTACATGTCATCTTTATGCTGATAATTCCTTAATTTATATGTCAGTCCAGAAACCACTACTACATAAGTATTACAGCAGTAATTACTTTTCATAAAAACCAAAAATAGAGAACCTTTAAGGACAGATACTATCCTAGTTTCACAGATTTCTATCTGTGAAAAGTAAAATGACTTGTGCCTAAGGTTATAACTTGTTCAGTCACTCAGTCGCATCCAACTCTTTGCGACGCCATGACTGCAGTACGCTGGGCTTCCCTGTCCTTCACTATCTCCTGGACTTTGCTCAAACTCATGTCCATTTAGTTGATGATGCAACAACCATCTCATCCTCTGTTGCCCTCTTCTTCTCCTGCCCTCAATCTTCCCCAATGAATTGGCTCTTCCCATCAGGTGGCCAAAATATTGGAGTTTTAGCTACAGTTCAGTTCAGTTCAGTCATTCAGTCATGGCCAACTCTTTGCAACCCCATGAACTGCAGCACGCCAGACTTCCCTGTCCATCACCAACTCCCAGAGTTTACCCAAACATGTCCATTGAGTCAGTGATGCCATCCAATCATCTCATCCTCTATTGTCCCTTTCTCCTCCTGCCCTCAATCTTTCCCAGCATCAGGGTCTTTTCAAATGAGTCAGCTCTTCGCATGAGGTGGCCAAAGTATTGGAGTTTCAGCTTCAACATCAGTCCTTTGAATGAACACTCAGGACTGATCTCCTTTAGGATGGATTGGTTGAATCTCCTTGCAGTCCAAGGGACTCTCAAGAGTCTTCTCCAACACCACAGTTAAAACCATCAATTATTCAGTGCTCAGCTTTCTTTATAGTCCAACTCTCACATCCATTCATGACCAGTGGAAAAACCATAGCCTTGACTGGATGGACCTTTGCTGACAAAGTAATGTCTCTGCTTTTTACAATGCTGTCCAGGTTGGTCACAACTTTCCTTCCAAGGAGCAAGTATCTTTTAATCTCATGGCTACAGTCACCATCTGCAGTGATTTTGGAGCCCCAAAAAATAAAGTCAGTCACTGTTTCCCCATTTATTTCTCAAGAAGTGATGGGACCAGATGCCATGATCTTCGTTTTCTGAATGTTGAGCTTTAAGCCAACTTTTTCACTCCCCTTTTTCACTCCCCTCTTTCACTTTCATCAAGAGGCTTTTTAGTTCCTCTTCACCTTCTGCCGTAAGGGTGGTGTCATTTGCATATCTGAGGTTATTGATATTTCTCCCACCAATCTTGATTCCAGCTTGTGCTTCTTCCAGCCCCGTATTTCTCATGATGTACTCTGCATCTAAGTTAAATAAGCAGGGTGACCAATATACAGCCTTGACATACTCCTTTTCCTATCTGGAACCAGTGGTAGAGGCTAATGAGGAACTGTATTTTTTCAATTCTTAATCCTTTTTACCATTTGCAGACTTAGCCCTTTGTCCCTAAACTGTTTCCTAGTTTACTATTTAAATATGAAGACTACTGGACAAAGTTATTTTCCTACATACACATCTTACATACAGCCATCAGAAATGAACTAATCAGTTTGAAATTAACAGAGAAAGATCTTAAACTTGTTTTTCAATAAATGCTTTAGAGAAGACTCTAGGATACAACTGAATTTTAAAGGTGACTGAGGATGCAGGGTGGCTGTTATGATTAATAATATACTCAAGAATTTGGGGCAACGTGTACAAACCAGAAGTAAAAATCAATGTAAGTGGCTGGGCTGTCTAAAGAAGAAGTGAGCCAAACAGGAAAGAAGTCTGATGGACTATGATCGACTAACTTGTATTTGATGAAAAAAGACACATGGGAGATACCACTGCTTTTTAAACTACAAAAATCAAAGTAGTTATTCCAAACAATGATTTAATATAGGCTGTAAGCTACGGTGAAGGGCAGTAAATCAGCTATGCAGCTACTGGCATAAACTAGACTCTCATCTGAACCTGCCCAAGTGTTTGACTTCATCAGAAAAACAAAATTCAAAGGGATATTGTAAAGAAAATAGCAATAACTTAGTAATAGATTAAGGTAAAGAACAAAGAAAAACAAAGAAGCAAATATAAGCAAGCAGAATAGGACTGTTGCAAATGAGTGGGAAAACTATAAGAAGATACAGAAAAGTAAGTTGTAAGTTGTTTTCTAGAAAACATAAGAAGTCTCAAAACAAATTTTTATTTAGCTTTAATTAAGAGCAAAGTAGCATTCTTCAAATACAAATATGGCATTATTTTGTTACCTTAATTAGTTTCCTAATGGCAGTAGTAGTTGGTCTGGGCCTATTCACATTGTCTTTCCTATATTCTGTGGTGAATAAAACACACAAAAACATACACACACAAAGAAGGAATATTAGCCAAAGGAAAAAGGAACTCTAAACCTTAATAACATATAATTGGAAAAACTGGAATAACCAAAAAGAAAGAAAAATTGTATATCCAAAAGTTTACATGCCTTTGTTGCTCCTGCCAAGACTGCATTGTGGTAGAAAAAATAAAGACCAGGATCAAAAGATAAGTCAGAGGAGCATGGAGAATACATAATAGCTACTTATGGTGACATAATAGGAACTTACCACAGTACCCACCCAAACAGGGAGAGGGGTACACACATGTAGCCAGCTAAGGGAAGTAGCATGGACAGGAAGAGACAGCAAGCCCACAGAGAAAGGAGGATATGTACGGTATGCTCACACCGACACACAGCCTGTTTCTAACATCTGCAAATACATAAAATTCATATATTGTTTGAACCCAAGGATGGCAGAACTTCCAGGTATACAATTGAAGAGTATACAGAATTTCAAATTTTACATGCAAAATTCACAGTAAGCCTATTTTACAGAGAAATTTGGATATGTGTCTTTACCACCCAACTACTCATGATCATCACAGATTCCACTTGCCTGATACATATTAGATAGTGGTATAATTCACATCTTTTTTAATGAATAAAATAAATGCTATTTGAAACAATAGTTTTAGGGTCTAAGTTTTTGGGTAGTTGACCCATTCATACCAGTTCTCATCAAATCCAGATTTCTACATAAATCTTCTCTTCTGGGATTTACACAGCAATAGTGACAAGATGAAGCAGATGTTAGCAGAAAAACAAAGGAGTAGGAGAAAAAGAAGCACCCAGAAAGAAGTGTCAAGCTGATTATGTAGAACTATATTTCCCTGGACTATCCCATCTTTGAGGCTTCCCTGGTGGCTCAGACGGTAAAGCGTCTGCCTGCAATGGGGGAGCCCCGAGTTTAATTCCTGGGTCAGGAAGATCTCCTGGAGAAGGAAATGGCAATCCACTCCAGCACTCTTGCCTGGAAAATCCCATGGACGGAGGAGCCTGATAGGCTACAGTCCTTGGGGGTCGCAAAGAGTCGGACACATTATGTGTTATAGCTCTATGAAGTGCTCTGTAACTTCTTCAGAGGTTAAAAGTAGAGGAAGATAATATTTTCTGACCCTGATTATGGTTGTGAGCAGGTAGTTTGGAAGAAAGTTTACTCTGCTAACACTTGCTGAGTGCAGAGCTCAAAGACAGTGACATGGTTAACAGGAAGAATACAGAGAGTAGGTAACAACAAAGAGTTCAAGATGATCTAGTACGGTACACGCTTTTTTAAATGAATTTAAACTAATTTCTTATATTCAGTTACTACGAAGCCAAAATATCCCTTAGAATGTAGAATGGCATGAAATGTCTTTTGCTCTCCTTCCATATAAAAAGCAAAGACCAAGCCAAGTGACTATACTGTGATTCTTAAACTCCATGACTATGGCTCAAGAATATCCTGGAATATAGATCTTTTAAGCCCTTACTATCGTCTTCTTTAACATGACTCAGGATCTTTTCATTGTTCATTGGCATTCCCGCCAGAAACAATCTATTGGCAAAAACTCAAAGCTGCTAATAACCTGTATAATTCAATAACAATAATAGGCAGTTTAAGGCATGCTTTCTTTGGCAGACATATTAACAGATATCAACACAATTAATTTTCAAACAACTTTTATTATCTTCAATTTATAGGTAAGGGACTGACGTACAGAGAGATTGAGTAACTTGTAGGTGGTAACTGGTAGGTGGTTAACAGTTAGAATTCAAACACAAGATAGTCTAGTTCCAAGATCCATATTCCCATTTGCTATATTGCAGTATTCAAACAAAAGACATGGGGAATAAAAGATTTGGGGAAAGCTATCAGTTTGGTTAGTATCACTTATTCAACAGAAGTGAATAAGTGTGGTATTCAGGTAATCTAGACTTTGCTGGAGTCACTCATTATAAAACTGCGCTGTCCAATGTGGTAGCCATTTGCTGCAAGAGGCTACTAAGCATCTGAAATGTAGCCAGTCCAACTTGAGATATAATAACTGATTTCAAAGACTTAATATTTTAAAAAGAATGTAAACTAATTCAACAGTTTTATATGGGTTAATTTTAAATATTTTTAATATACTGGGCTAAATCAAACATGCCTTTTAAATGTGGCTGCTAGAAAACTATTTCTACTGGGACAATGATGCTATGTTGGAAATATGCTGGAGTTTATAGAATAATTCTAATCAAATCTTCATTGTTTTACTGTTGTAACCTTAAGGAAATCAATTACACTGATGATTAACTTCTGTATCATAAAATAGGGCTTAACAACAGTCCTGACACCTCCTGTTCACATTTTCGTATCTAAATCTATTTTCCACTAAAAAGAATCTAAGACTCCTTGGAAAAATGGCTGATGTCAGGGCTGGGACAGGTAAAATCCAAGATAAACCTGGAATATTTTGTTTGGGAAGAAAGAAGTGCTCAAAAATAATCACTGGGCAGGGAGGGATTGGGGAAACACATGGTTTGTCAAAAAAACACTGGAACCAGCTTGATGAGGCTCCCACTGGCCAAACCTAGGACAACCTGGAAATCAAAATAATGACAGCAATGGATTTAGCCACTGAATAAAGTTAAGAATCAATGAGTTCATTCTAATGAAAATAACAAAATAAAGGAAGAGAGGAAAGACTGCTTTATGACAGAGTATCAACTACTAGCCACAGAACAAAAAGTCATGAATGGATGTTAAAACTTGTGGGTAAGTTTTATGAGACTATGTAAATATCCTATTCTTCAAAGTATTGTCCCATCAATTACATATTAATTACAAAAGGACAAACAGTAACTTTTAGGGAGAAATATGGAGAATACCACATCAACCAAACTTTCAAAGGTACCATCACCAACGTTGGAACAAACCAACATTATGAACCTTAATATACAAGGTATTAAGAAGGACAGAAGATATTCCTGCCAAAACTGCATAACCAATCTAATCATGAGGAAACAACAGACAAATTCAAACTGAGGGACATTCGACAAAATAACTGTCCTGTACTTTTCAAAAATGTCAAGGTCAAGAAATACAGGAAAGGCTGAGGAAATGTTCCAGATTTAAAGAGACTAAAGAAATATGACAACCAAATGCAATGTATGATCCTGGCTGGGGGGAAAAGCTATAAAATAAAATTGATAAAACATGAACATGAATTATGAATTCAGTAATAGTATTATTAAAGTATGTCAATGTTATATTACCTGGTTTTAATAACTATACTATGGTTAGGCAAGACAATGTCCTTGGTTTTAGGAAGTATAACTGAAGAATTTAGGGATAAAGAGGCATCATGTCTCCAAATCACCTTTGAATGGTCCAGAAAAAAAAAGATATAGATAGATACAGGGCAAGAATGATAAAGCAAATACTGCAAAATGTAATACAATTGCTGAATGTGGGGAAGGATATAGAGGAGTCCCTTGTACTATTCTTCCAACTTTTCTTGTAAATTTGAGATTATATCAAAATTAAAAGTTAAAACAAAAAACTTGCATTTCCCAGATCAAATATCCTAATAGACTATACAAGTCCTGATAAAGTTTAAAAATATATTAATGCGTTTCTTTTATCCTAGACTTTGCTTTAAATTTTATGACTTATCAGATATTAATTATGTATTTCATACAATCCAGGTCTATATCTGTTATCTCTCAATATCATGCTGAGTGAAGTGAATAGAAGTCGCTCGGTCGTGTCCAACTCTTTTCGATCCCGCAGACTGTAGCCTACCAGGCTCCACCGTCCATGGGATTCTCCAGGCAAGAATACTGGAGTGGGTTGCCATTTCCTTCTCCAGGGGATCTTCCCGACCCAGGGATCAAATACTACTAATTATATCCAACAAGCACTCAAACATTTGTTAGATGAACCTTCTCGAAAGTTAGCACAGTACAGGATTGCAGGGAAAAAAAATCAAATTGTAAAAAGCACCACATTGTAAATAATGATATTGTGACACAGAGCTTACAGAACAACTCCTCAATTCTAAAAAAAAGAAATACTAGGATTAAATCACAGAGTAGCCATAAATCTAACATAAAGAGATGAGCTCCACAAATAGAGAAAGGTAAACGATATTTTCCATATCAAGAATTAAACATCTTAGCTAACTACAAGCAGTTGTGACAAGTAAAATGGACTTTTTGCCCATAAAATTAAAACATTAATATGTTATTTAAAAAATGAAAAAGATTAAAGATTTAGGCTAAGAACTGAGATTTTAAAATTTCACTATTAATTCAATACTAATTTGCTGTACAGCCTTGAAACACTGCTTACAATTTTCATACCTCATTTTAAAAAAAGACTTGTAGATCATTTTCTTCCCCAAAGGCAGACAAAATATTTTATAAAATGTCAATAAGAGCACTAAATATTCAATATGGAAGTACACATATTCACACACATACACACAGGCACAGTAAAAAGAATACAGTTTCTTTGCAAACATGTTTACAAATAGCAAAACGCAGTTACAAATACATTCAATCTCAATTCATACTATGAATAGGTGCTTCACACAGAGACTACTGAAAAAATCCAATCAACCAGTGTTTACCCTGCTTAAGAGTTTTATTGTTTATAAGTAGGAGGTGGATCTTCCTAGGTCTCCTGAGTAGGACTGGGATGTGGGAAGTAATTCTCAAATATAGTTAGGGCTTAGTGGGGGGAAAAAAATTCCTTTCAAAGATCGTACAAGTGAATATAGTGACTGCATATTAAACACACACCATTAACTCAATTTTCAACGTCTTCTAATGCTACTAGAGTATCCAAGTAGGTAAGACAGAAAGATATCCTGTTTCCCTTTTCCATCAAATCCAATTAATTTTGCGTTTAACAAAAATTCGACTATTTTTCAAAAACATATTTTTGTGAGACAAAGTGATACTTAATGCAACTAAACAAGCAAGATGAGAAAAAACAAAAAGCCAAAGTATTCTAAAATATAAAAATTGTCCAAATACATCGTCAAATAACTGTGTGCCTCGGCAAAACTTAACACAGTATCTCGAGCCAGTATTACAATGCTATCATCCTGCCTGACTCTAACTGAACAACTCAATAGTTTTCAAACAGGTTGTCAGTGGAAGAGATCTTTACATAAGCAATTATAAAAACAGGGTCCATTTTGTATTCGGGAGTCATTAGCAACACTTCGCTTAAAATTTTACATAAAAATGCGATGAGGTTCTTTTTCACATTTTTTAAAGCAAAATCACTTATGACTACTTGACTAAAGCTATTTCCTAGAACGTTTCCTTAGATAACAACAAAACATATGAAGGGTAAAACTGTGACTTGCTTAAACATAAACGTCCCTAATGAGAGCAACCTTCCTTCTCGTATGTTTTCCTATACCCACCGTACTCTGCAGTGCACATTTCTGAGTTAAGTTGTACTAGTTTCTTACCACGATCTCCTTTCCACTACTGAAAAAAAGAAAGATCTTCAAGCGCTAACTAAACAAATCTGAGGGGAGTGGGGGGAGGGAAAGGGGTGCGAGGTGGCGCAAGAACAGATGGAAACAAGGTAGTTGTTTTCTTAGGGCACTAAGGTTTCTTACTCAACTCCCAAAGCCAAGGTTTAATCGCCAGTTGAGCAAGCTGCTTGCCACTATCCACTCCTTATACAATGCAACCTTCCCTTCACCTCTTCTCATACTCTCCTACCCATCAACCCTTGCCAAAACAAACACAACACACCCCATCCCACAACCCGCGTTATCCCCTCAGTGCCCACTCAACCAACCTGCTGGATAACAGCTCCACGTACACGTCTCACTCAGACAAAAAAGCCACGGCGGCAAGGCGGCGAGATCCCACCACCTCACGCCACCCCCGAGGAACCCGCAGAATGACAGTCCGCAGCCCAGAAGTTTGAAGCAAAATGATTCCCACCCAACCAAAAGGGAAGACGAAATTGCAGAAGGGGATGCGAGGTGGGGAGAGCGATGTGCATGTCTGTGCGGGGAAGGGTCCATCACATGACAGTAAAAGAGGACCCGAGTCGTCCGGGCGTCCGTGAGGAGAAGGGCGCGGGGGGGGGGGGGTGCCGTCGCCATGGCAACACCCCCTCTCAGTCCAGACTTCCAAAGAGGGAGGAAGAACTTCAAATCCCAACCGTCAGCGCTCGAGCGGCTCCTTCTTAAAGGGGTACACACCGCGCCGCCACCGCCGAGCACGAGAGGGCAGAGTTGGGCGCCCCCGCCCCTCGGGCGACGCCCCCGCCGCCCCTCGCCCCCAGCGGGCCCACCCTAGGCACCAGCCCCGCGAGCGCCCTAGGGTCGCTCAGGTCCTCGTCCCCGGAGCCCGGCCGCGTCCACCCGCCCGCCCGGCCCACGGCGGCAGAAGGGGGTGTGTGTGCGCCCGGCGGGGGCGCGGACCTGCCCGCCTTCCTCCCGTCAGCTCTGCCCGCCGGCTCCCCTCAGCCCGGGCGCCGACACGCCGGCCCGCTTCCTCCCTATTGACAGGGCTGACGATGAGCGGCGAGGGGCGCCGACGAGTTTCGGGGAGAGCGCAAGCGAGCCGTTTCCTCGGGGGCTCGGCGAGCGGGTCCGAACTAACAGTTCCAGGGGAGCCCAAGAGCTAAGGAGAATGAGCGCGGACCGCGCCGGGCGAGGAGCCGCCAGACAAAAGGCGAGCGCCGGAGCCGCCGCGCCGCCGCCGCTCCCATCTCGCTCCCCCATTGAACTGACCCGAAAGGAAGATTCAACTAAACCGCTCAGCCACAAACTCCTCGGGCTGCGGCACTCGTCGCCGCGCGGAGCCGGGGCTCCGGCCCGTGTCTCTCTTACCTACACAGTGCATGAGGCGGTGGCGCCAAGAGTCGAGTTCCCGCCGGAATCCTCTCCTCTCCGCCGCGCACCGAGGGCTCCGGCACTGAGCGGCGGCGGCGGCAGCAGCGGCGGCGGCAGCGGCCATTCTCTCTCTTCCCTTGTCCATCTGCGTCCCGCGTCACGCGCCCTCATTTACATACGAGCGGCGCAGGCACGAGGCAGGGGCGCGAGCCCTCGGCGCGAGCCCCGGAGCGCGCGCCCCCCGGAGGGGGGTTGATTGACACGTGTCACACTACCTTCCCTCTGCCCTTCCCTCCCCCTCCCATCGCTCCCTCTGGGAGAGGCGGGGAGGGAGCCTGAGGAGAAGGAAGCAACCTGCCGCTTCCGCTGACCCCGCCTCCCCATCTACTCCCCTCTCTCCCCTCCCCCCGGAGTTTACTCAAGCAAGCCATACTGCTCCCGCCGCCCGCGAAAACCCTGAGCAGCAGCGAGAGGCTCGGAGCTTGGCCAGGAACCGGCGCGCTAATGGAGCAGACTAGCAATGCCTTCCTTCTGCCTTCGCACCGCGACTCCGGACGCCCGGAGACTTCACTTCCCAGGCCCCTTTGCGCTGGGATTCCTAAGCGGAGATTGCCGTTTCGGCGCGATGCATGCCGGTATTTGGAGTCCAGTAGAGATGGGCACTTTACGGTCTTTGCACACTTGGGATAGCTGCCGGGCCTTAGATTTCTCAGTTCTGCGCTGCTTATGGGTTTAGCGCCCAGAACAATGCGCTGCGACTGTTGCAGGGTCTGACCCAACCGCCTTAACTTCCTTAGGATCCATGATAGAAGGGCAGTGGAAGCCGCTAAAGTTGTGGGTCCCTTGAAGGTTCGGGCTGCTTTAAGTTTATGCTCTAAGTGCTGGAAACTTTTGGGGTCACTGTCATCTCGCTACTGTAGGGAAAGAAAAAGCCGGTGATTCAGCTGCATCCGAGATCTGCCAAATGTCCAAAGACAGCCCACAGTGACTTCAGTTTCCAGGGCAATGACATCTCAGAAAGCGAGAATATTTGTAAAATTAGGGAAAAGAAGTGGGACTTCACCGGAAATCGTTTACGGGGCAGAGGATTAGATGTGGCTGGGTTAAAACTCCAAAAGGAGAAACTTATGCTCGGCAAAATGTAAGCTCCTGGACAGCAACCCATTGAGTCTTGTGTTCCGTGTCATCTTTCACTTGCCTAATCCTGGTACAGTGCGCGGTACGGATTTAGCACTTAAACGTTTGGAATAAATTCTGCGCTGCTCTAGAGAAAATATTTCTTCACACACAGAGAAAGCTTTTAATTAAATATGAACTCCAATGACAGTTTTTACTTTTGCTCCACAGTGATTGTGCATGTGTTTCTGTATATGTGCAAGGTGCTGAACCGAAACCAAGACCCCAAAGTTTGCTGAGAAGTACTGTGTATTCCTGGGAATTTATGCATAAGTCTGTGGAAAACACGTTTTAATTCTTATTGGAAACGCCTGTGAATTCTGAATTCGGTTCTACCCTCCCTATTTTGTGGGTTATCCTTCCTTATCTACCTCTCTTCCCACCCTTGCCCCCAGGAGAAAGTAGTCCTGCTCATCACTTCTTCCTCAGTAGTGAAAGATGCAGTTTTGAATTTTCAAAAATTAAAAAAAAAAAAAAAAAGTGAAATTCAGAATCTCATAATCATCTTTTTTAGAATGAACACAATTGAAGAAGCAAGTGAAATCAGGAATGAAGATGTTTTGGAGTCATCAGTGGATGGTTTCAGTTATGGATTCTACTGGAACTGTAATCGCCAAAATTATCAACCTCTGTAGCTTTCCTGATCTCTTTCACAGTACTCGACATTGGTTAGGATAGCCTAGGTTGCTAGGGCTTCCCTGGTGGCTCAGCGGTAAAGAATCTGCGTACAATGCAGGAGACCCAGGTTCAATCCCTTCTGGGTCAGGAAGATCCTATGGAGGAGGGCATGGCAACCCACTCTAATACTCTTGCCTAGAGAATCCCAAGGGCAGAGGAACCTGGTAAGGCTGCAGTCCTTAGGGTCTCACAGAGTCAGACAAGACTGAAGCGACTAAGCAGTAGCAGCAAGTTACTGATGCAGTAACAAAGGATCCAGAAGTTTTAGTGGCTTAAAAATAACAACAAAACAGTTATTTCCTGTCCATTTGTATGTTCATTTCTGGTAGAAGGAAGGGAGGGGGTGGGAGAACATCACTCCATGAGATTGTCACCAAGCAACCAGTTGGCTTAAGGAGGCTCCAACCAATCTCTGGAGCTTCCCCACTTGCATGATAGGCTGAAGGAAGATGAAAGTCAAACAGGCTGTTTCTAAAAGTGATCGAAGTAAATTTCACTCATATTTCATTGACAAAAGCAAATTATGTGGGCATGCTACCTTGAAGGAAGCAGGAAAGTGTAATTCTATCATTTGCCCAGAAGGAAAATTAACCAAAATTTACTAGTGAACAGTACCAATGATTACTGCAATCCATCCTTCTAATCACCAATTTACATGTCACTCTCCTTATGCTGCAAAATATATTCATTCCTATCACAAGTGAAACTCCAAAAATTCTATTCAGTACTGGCATTAATCTCAAAGTCCAGCATCTCTGGGTGATGCTTGGTACTTCCTGTATTAGAACAGGAAAAAAAATATGTCTCTTGTTATAGAGACCTGAAATGACAAAGTATCTATCTTCTCTGCTTACGCGCGCACACACACACACACACACACACACACATGTGCACTTAACATACAGTGGTGGGACAGGAACATAATAACTGTTTAAAAAGGGGACAAATGAGTGGCATGCATGAATAGTATTAGCAAAATATTTTACCACAGCTAACATGGATTGCCTACTTCCCAGCCTCTAACAACAGTTTCCTCGCCACTACTCACTGAGCTTTTAAGTCATAGAATATATTTTAGATTTTCTATCATAACTATACTTCCTTCTGGGCACCAAATTCTATGTTAGTCAGATGGGCTGGGTAATGCTCCAATAATAGAAACCCAAAATCTCAGAGGTTTAATATAAAAATTTATTTCTTACTTAAACTATATGTTCTCCAAAACTTGGTATTGGGGAGGGTAGGGGGAACTGTTCTGTGTCCACCCAGGGACCCATGTTTATGGGACGCCCCCCAATCTGAAAGTTCCTAAGTCAGCATAACAAGAGAAAAAAGATAACCAAAGCATAGTCCAGCTCTGAAAGACTTCTGCCAGAAGTAAAATATTTCATTGGGTGAAGCAAATTGTGTGGCTATGCCTAACTTCAGAGGAGTTGATATATCAGATAGGGCATAACAAACCACCTCAAAACTTAAAAGTTTGTAACATCAACTTTGTTTAGTTCATGATTCTATGGAATAGCAATTTTCATTAGGCTCAGCCAGACAGTTCTGCTTGCCCAGCCTGGGCTCACTCAGGTGTTTGTGAAAAGCTACCTGTCAACAAGGCAGCTCTGTTTCTGAGGGTGAACTGTCAGCTGGGACAACAGAGCAATCAGTTCAGGTGTCCCTCATCGTCAGGAGGCTAGCCTTGGCTTGTTCTCTTGGTGGTAGTCACAGGGTTCTAAGAGCAGCAAGAGAGCAAGCCTCAATACACAAGCACTTTTTAAGTTTCACCTTGGGTCACATTTGCTCCAGGCCTATTGGCTCAAGCAAATCATATGGCCAAGCCCAGCGTCAAAATGGGCACATAGGTCCTACCTCTTAACAGGAAGACATGTTGTAAAAGGGCATGGAAAGAGGGAAGGAAACAATTTGTGCCCACTTTTCAGTCTACTGCCTGAGGGAATATGCAATGCTACCATGTTCCTCCAAAGTAGGGGAAATAAGTATTAATGAACAGAACTAATGAATATCATATCTGTAGAACTTCTGGGAGAAGAGGAAGATAATGGCCATATACAATGAAATACACAAATTGAGTTAACTTTTGTTGTTGTTTACTTGCTAAGTAGTGTCCAACTATTTTGTGACCCCATAGACTAGAAATCACCTTGACTTTGAAGAGCAAAGATTTTCCCGTGGCAAGTATCACAGAGTATGTTATAACAATCCAATAACTTGATTTTTGTGTGAGTTCAATGAACATAATGATAGAAGTCTAATTGATTCGCTTTTGTATTTTCAGCATCTAGTGCTGTTCCAGGCACTTAGTTGACACCCATTGTTTATTGATTGATTTGGTAATTGTTAGGAATATCTGTCAGAGAAGGCAATGGCATTCCACTCCAGTACTCTTGCCTGGAAAATCCCATGGATAGAGGAGCCTGGTAGGCTGCCGTCCATGAGGTCGCAAAGAGTTGGACACAACTGAGCAACTTCACTTTCACTTTTCACTTTCATGCATTGGAGAAGGAAATGGCAACCCACTCCAGTGTTCTTGCCTGGAGAATCCCAGGGACAGAGGAGCCTGGTTGGAGGCCGTCTATGGAGTCGCACAGAATCGGACACGACTGAAGCGACTTAGCAGCAGCAGCAGCAAAAGCAGCAGGGATATCTATAGAGCCAAGGATAGAGAAGGAATCATATCCAAGATTGTCTCCTACTCTGAAAATCTGGCTACAAAGGATTTTTTTAATATAGCAAAATTATATTAATATAATATTATAACTTTATTAATGTTATTTTAATTAACAAAATGTTAATGGTCTTTGGCAAGATTTTTTGTTCTGCTGTATATTTCCAGTACATATTATATCATTGTTTATTGCTGTGTAACAAACCAATCTATAACTTAGTAGCTAAAAAGAACAACCATTGGTTATCACTCAAAAAGTCTACATTAATCTGTAATGGGTGGTTCTGCTTATCTGGTGAGCACTGCTGGTTTTGACTGGGATTGCTAATGCTAGAAGCTGCTTGAACTACAGTGGCCTCTCTCTGGTCTGAAGTTTGGCTCCCCATTTGCTGCAGTAAAAGGAATGACTGAGCCAAGCATCTCATTATTGAGAGACTAGCTAGAGCTCCCATACTTTGGCCACCTGATGCAAAAACTGTCTCATTGGAAAAGACCCTGATGCTGGGAAAGATTGAAGGCAGGAGGAGAAGGGGACGACAGAGGATGAGATGGTTGGATGGCATCACTGACTCTATGGACATGAGTTTGAGTAAACTCCAGGAGTTGGCTATGGACAGGGAAGCCTGGTATGCTATAGTCCATGGGGTCACAAAGAGTTGGACGCAACTGAGAGATTGAACTGAACTGAGCTAAAGCTTATTTATTTAGTTGCAGGATATAAAGCACAATAAGAGGGTAAGCAGTGTAAGTGCTTTTCAAGTCTTTGCTTGCATCATATTTGCTTGTTATTCTCCTATTAAACAAGGCAAATCATATGACCAAGCTCAATGTCTGAGAGCAAGAGAACTAACAAATGACATGGATTCGGAAAAGATCAACAAATTACTTCAATCAAACCATGATAAATATCTATCCAAGCTCACTATTATCCACCTAAAACTTATAAACAATTTATACAGTGTCAAGTATACATATGAACTGCTAGAAAAATTGCATTTCTTGATTTATGTGATCATTTGCTGGTCAGTTCTTAAGCTGGGGTACATTTTAGAATATGACATACAAATACATTGGAGTAGTTTGAAATACCCATGTTTCCACAGAAGAGAAATATGAAATTACAGAGGTACATGACAAGAGATGTTTTTTGAGATACTAACCATATAGGAAAAGGAGTACGTCAAGGCTGTATATTGTCACCCTGCTTATTTAACTTATATGCAGAGTACATAATGAGAAACGCTGGACTGGATGAAGCATAGGCTGGAATCAAGATTGCCAGGAGAAATATCAATAACCTCAGATATGCAGATGACACCACCCTTATGGCAGAAAGTGAAGAGGAACTAAAAAGCCTCTTGATGAAAGTGAAAGAGGAGAGTGAAAAAGTTGGCTTAAAGCTCAACATTCAGAAAACGAAGATCATGGCATCCGGTCCCATCACTTCATGGGAAATAGATGGGGAAACAGTGGAAACAGTGTCACACTTTATATTTTTGGGCTCCAAAATCACTGCAGATGGTGACTGCAGCCATGAAATTAAAAGATGCTTACTCCTTGGAAGGAAAGTTATGTCAACCTAGATAGCATATTCCAAAGCAGAGACATTACTTTGCCAACAAAGGTCCGTCTAGTCAAGGCTATGGTTTTTCCTGTGGTCATGTATGGATGTGAGAGTTGGACTGTGAAGAAGGCTGAATGCTGAAGAATAGATGCTTTTGAACTGTGGTGTTGGAGAAGACTCTTGAGAGTCCCTTGGACTGCAAGGAGATGCAACCAGTCCATTCTGAAGGAGATCAGCCCTGGGATTTCTTTGGAAGGAATGATGCTAAAGCTGAAACTCCAGGACTTTGGCCACCTCATGCGAAGAGTTGACTCATTGGAAAAGACTCTGATGCTGGGAGGGATTGGGGGCAAGAGCAGAAGGGGACGACAGAGGATGAGATGGCTAGATGGCACCACTGTCTCGATGGACGTGAGTCTCAGTCAACTCTGGGAGTTGGTGATGGACAGGGAGGCCTGGCGTGCTGCGATTCACGGGGTCGCAAAGAGTCGGACACGTGAGTGACTGAACTGAACTGAACCAAAAATGAAAGCTATTCTTTTATTATGCAACAAAAATAAACAACCCAGTATACAAATACAAGTATAAAATGCCTATTTAATTATGAATTATCAACATGAAATATAAAATAACATACATTTTATAATTTAATAAAATATAAACATTTTTGTGTGAATTAGATTTTGAAAGTATAAGGCATAGCTATTAGATGCCTTAATTAACTATAAAATTACTCATAATTCTGAGAAGCCATTTTTTTAAAGTAAACTTTATTAACTGCTTTAAAAAGATCATGCTGCTGCTAAGTCGCCTCAGTCGTGTCCGACTCTATGAAACCCCATAGACAGCAGCCCACCAGGCTCCCCCATCCCTGGGATTCTTCAGGCAAGAACACTGGAGGGGGTTGCCATTTCCTTCTCCAGTGCATGAAAGTGAAAAGTGAAAGTGAAGTTGCTCAGTCATGTGTCTGACTCCTAGCAACCCCATGGACTGCAGCCCACCAGGCTCCTCCATCCATGGGATTTTCCAGGCCAGAGTACTGGAGTGGGTTGCCATTGCCTTCTCCAAAAATATCATACTTCACTATATATTTCATTTAGTTCTGAGCTATAATGCATTGATCAGAAAGATAAAAATCAAAGACAATTTTGATCAATGAATTATTAGGACATGGAACACAGCCCCTTACAAAATATTTCTAATCAGCCACACAACCGTATTATGCTAAGTGTTATGCAAGCATCTTATATTCATCCAGGTTTATGAGCCAAAGATTTTCAGTATTTTTTTTTATTCTGGGAGTTTGGACTCTAAGGACCCTTGCTTCAGATACACATGCTGATGCATTTAATTTCAATACTGTAGTTAAATAATTAAATAGATGACCAGTTTTATCTTCTTGATATATTTCCAAATATTGTCAACATCTTTTTTGTACATTTTGTAGGGAATAATGATAAGATTTCAAAGGATGGACTAAAAGTTGAAGAAGCAGAAATATAATGATCATGGATTTCCTTTCTTATTAGTACAAGCTCAACAGCTGCTCAATCTCCCTCTCCTCATCAAGGATCATGAGAGGCACTCCACTCAAGGGGAGGTGGGTGATCTGGTGCTCCTCAGGCAGGTCAAAACTCTCAAAATCTAATGGATTGAAGGGAAAGAATTTTTCTATTTCTGGATAGGTGTCTATTTCCTATTCCAAAAATCAGTGTACATTAAAATGGGCATAATAGTTGATTCAGTATTGTCACTCATCTCAGGGGCATATCTCAGATTTTTGTTCTCAATGTTCTCTGTTCAACCATTTTTAAAAGATTGCTGTTATACCCTGTAACCTCTTCATATTAAATCTCTTATAGTTAGATACAAGCTTTGCTGTGTTAGGAGGATTTCAGGCCCTAAACTGGAAGGATAACCAATACTGAAATTAGGGTGAGCATGTTTTCTTTTCTTGTTCTCTCTTTTTTTCCTTTTTACAAAATCACACACTTTTGAGCTTGGCATCTGAATTGAATAAATTTACCATCTATTTTCTCTTACATCCAGATAGATGTTAATAGGATCTGATCTATCACTACTTTTTTTGTGTGCACTTGAGATTACTTCCCCAGCCTAACTCATTATTATCACTTTCATTTTCAGCCTTTTATTAAAATTTCAATGTATTATAGCTTAATGATGGAAATTTCATCCAATTTAATCCAATTGCATAGTTCAGTATCAAAGTCAAATAAAAATGTCATCTATAGCACCTAGACTATTACAGTTTAGAGAGAGTATGGGTTGTATAGGTCAATCCCTTACTTTTTCAGATGGGCATATTGAGACCCAGAGAGAATAAGCAATTTATGTAGGTTACACAGCTTATAAGCAGTAGTATACAAGGTAAAGATCAGATTTCCTGTTTCCTAGTCTTGACTTTCTTTAGTTTAATAATAGCCATGATTTGTTGAGCATGTATCAGTTCAGTTCATTCAGTTCAGTCACTCAGTCGTGTCCAACTCTTTGCGACCCCATGGACTGCAGCACACCAGGCCTCCCTGTCCATCACCAACTCCTGGAGTTTACTCAAACTCATGTCCATTGAGTCAGTGATGCCATCCAACCATTTCATCCTCTATCATCCCCTTCTCCTCCTGCCTTCAATCTTTTCCAGCATCAGGGGCTTTTCGAATGAGTCAACTGTTTGCATCAGGGGGCCAAAGTATTAGAGTTTCAGCTTCAGCATCAGTCCTTCCAATGAATATTCAGGACTGATTTCCTTTAGTATGGACTGCTTGGAATTCCTTGCTGTCCAAGGAAATCTCAAGAGTCTTCTCCAACACCACAGTTCAAAAGCATCAGTTCTTTGGCACTCAGCTTTCTTTATAGTCCAACTCTCACATCCATACATGACCACTGGAAAAACCATAGCCTTGACTAGGCAGACCTTTATTAGCAAAGTAATGTCTCTGTTTTTTAATATGCTGTCTAGGTTGGTCATAACTTTACTCCCAAGGAGCAAGCATCTTTTAATTTCATGGCTGCAGTCAGTGTCTGCAGTGATGTTGGAGCCCAAAAAAATAAAGTCAGCCACTGTTTCCATTGTTTCCCCATCTATTTGCCATAAAGTGATGGGACTGGATGCCATGATCTTAGTTTTCTGAATGTTTAACTTTAAGCCAATTTTTTCACTCTCCTTTTTCACTTTCATCAAGAGGCTCTTTAGTCCTTCACTTTCTGCCATAAGTGTGTATGTCATGTATATACATGATTAATCCATTTAATCTTTCCCATAACCCTAGGCAATAAGTTCTGTTAGTAATATATGTATATCGCAAGAAGGAATTATAAATTTGTCCAGAGAAGTTAACTTGTTCAACATCACTCTACTAGTTACTGATGTTACTGGAATCTGAGTCTCTTTTTCAAAATTTAATGACTGCTTTACACTAGGAAGCAGAAAAGAAGGTGAAAATGTTGCTTTGTAAAAAAAAAGTCAGAAATTGAGGAGCCTGGGCTTTATATGATTTTCATGAGGGACTCCTGATTATTTGAGGGAAGATAGGGATACAAACACAAAAGTATGGTCCCCAGTATTTAATATATCATTCAGCCAAACTGGGTTTTTTGCTGCCCACCTTCTGATGTTTCCTTGCTGTCTACTCTCGTGGCACTCATCTAATACTCCTTTCTGTGCTCTTAAGACACATTATGTACATGTTTTCTCATGAGTTTTTCTCATATTCTTTCATATAATTATTTGTGAGGTATCTTATCACCACTCTATCACCTTGTTGATTGTGAAGTTAAAGCCTGGGTATTCATCATTTCTTTATATCTGTATTCAACACTTCAGTTCAGTAGCTCAGTCGTGTCCGACTCTTTGCGACCCCATGAATCGCAGCATGCCAGGCCTCCCTGTCCATCACCAACTCCTTGAGTTCACTCAAACTCACATCCATCGAATAGGCGATGCCATCCAGCCATTTCATCCTCTGTTGTCCCCTTTTCCTCCTGCCTCCAATCCCTCCCAGCATCAGAGTCTTTTCCAGTGAGTCAACTCTTCGCATGAGGCGGCCAAAGTATTGGAGTTTCAGCTTTAGCATGATTCCTTCCAAAGAAATCCCAGGGCTGATCTGCTTCAGAATGGACTGGTTGGATCTCCTTGCAGTCCAAGGGACTCTCAAGAGTCTTCTCCAACACCACAGTTCAAAAGCATCAATTCTTGGCTCTCAGCTTTCTTCACAGTCCAACTCGCACATCCATACATGACCACAGGAAAAACCATAGCCTTGACTAGACGGACCTTTGTTGGCAAAGTAATGTCTCTGCTTTTCAATATGCTATCTAGGTTGGTCATAACTTTCCTTCCAAGGAGTAAGCATCTTTTAATTTCATGGCTGCAGTCACCATCTGCAGTGATTTTGGAGCCCCCAAAAATAAAGTCTGACACTGTTTCCTCTGTTTCCCATCTATTTCCCATGAAGTAATGGGACCGGATGCCATGATCTTCATTTTCTGAATGTTGAGCTTTAAGCCAACTTTTTCACTCTCCTCTTTCACTTTCATCAAGAGGCTTTTGAGTTCCTCTTCACTTTCTGCCATAAGGGTGGTGTCATCTGCATATCTGAGGTTATTGATATTTCTCCCGGCAATTTTGATTCCAGCTTGTGTTTCTTCCAGTCCAGCGTTTCTCATGATGTACTCTGCATATAAGTTAAATAAACAGGGTGACAATATACAGGCTTGACGTACTCCTTTTCCTATTTGGAACCAGTCTGTTGTTCCATGTCCAGTTCTAACTGTTGCTTCCTGACCTGCATACAAATTTCTCAAGAGGCAGAGCAGGTGGTCTGGTATTCCGATCTCTTTCAGAATTTTCCACAGTTTATTGTGATCCACACAGTCAAAGGCTTTGGCATAGTCAAGAAAGCAGAAATAGATGTTTTTCGGGAACTCTCTTGCTTTTTCCATGATCCAGCGGATGTTGGCAATTTGATCTCTGGCTCTTCTTCCTTTTCTGAAACCAGCTTGAACATCAGGAAGTTCACGGTTCACGTATTGCTGAAGCCTGGCTTGGAGAATTTTGAGCATTACTTTACTAGCATGTGAGATGAATGCAATTGTGCGGTAGTTTGAGCATTCTTTGGGCATTGCCTTTCTTTGGGATTGCAATGAAAACTGACCTTTTCCAGTCCTGTGCCCACTGCTGAGTTTTCCAAATTTGTTGGCATATTGAGCGCAGCACTTTTGCAGCATCATCTTTCAGGATTTGGAATAGCTCAACTGGAATTCCATCACCTCCACTAGCTTTGTTCGTAGTGATGCTTTCTAAGGCCCACTTGACTTCACATTCCAGGATGTCTGGCTCTAGGTCAGTGATCACATCATCGTGATCATCTGGGTCATGAAGATCTTTTTTGTACAGTTCTTCTGTGTATTCTTGCCATCTCTTCTTAATATCTTCTGCTTCTGTTAGGTCCATACCATTTCTGTTCTTTATCGAGCCCATCTTTGCATGAAATGTTCCTTTGGTATCTCTGATTTTCTTGAAGAGATCTCTAGTCTTTCCCATTCTGTTGTTTTCCTCTATTTCTTTGCATTGATCTCTGAAGAAGGCTTTCTTATCTCTTCTTGCTATTCTTTGGAACTCTGCATTCAGATGTTTATATCTTTCCTTTTCTCCTTTGCTTTTTGCTTCTCTTCTTTTCACAGCTATTTGTAAGGCCTCCCCAGACAGCCATTTTGCTTTTTTGCATTTCTTTTCCATGGGGATGGTCTTGATCCCTGTCTCCTATACAGTGTCATGAACCTCATTCCATAGTTTGTCTGGCACTCTATCTATCAGATCTAGTCCCTTAAATCTATTTCTCACTTCCACTGTATAATCATAAGGGATTTGATTTAGGTCATACCTGAATGGTCTAGTGATTTTCCCTACCTTCTTCAATTTAAGTCTGAATTTGGCAATAAGGAGTTCATGGTCTGAGCCACAGTCAGCTCTTGGTCTTGTTTTTGCTGACTGTATGGAGCTTCTCCATCTTTGGCTGCAAAGAATATAATCAATCTGATTTCTGTGTTGACCATCTGGTGATGTCCATGTATAGAGTCTTATCTTGTTTTGTTGGACGATACTGCATCATTAAAACAAAATACTTTGAAACAAGATGCTGTGAGAGCAGAGAACAACAAGGAATCAAGAAAGATCTCTTGGAAATTAAAAGTATTTTTGATGAAATTAAGACAAAATTCCATAGAAATGTTGAGAGATTAAGACAGAAAATTTCTTCGAAGTAGCATCAAAAAAGCAAAATGATGTAGAGACAGACAATAGAAGATGTGAAAATTTCAAGATCAATCTGGGGAGTCCAATATCTGACCAACCTGAGTTCCAAAAAGAGATTATAGACAAACTGAGGGGAAGGTATTTTCAAAGAAATAATATAAGTTCCCAGAACCAGGGGAAATGAACCTCTAGATTAAGTGGCTTCACTCCAAGTCATACAATCATGAAATTTCACAATTCCAGGAATAATGAGACAATTCTAAAAACTTCTAGGCAGAAAAGGTAGACCATGTATACAGTGAATAGAGTCAGAATAGTATTAGATTTCTCAGCAGAGGACAATGGAAAACATCTTCAGAATTAAAATTAAAATGATTTCCAATCTACGAGTCAGTTATGGGATCAGAGTATATATATTCAGGCTTGCAAAGTCTCAAAACATTTACTTCCCATGTATTTTTTTTCCCACATGCTACTGGAGGATGTGCTTTTATTATAACTAAGGATGTAAGTAATCAGGGAAACCGGGAATCCACCATAAAAGAGATCAAAGGGATTCCTAAGATGAGGAAGCAGAGGACAGTTATAAAAGAGATTTAGCAGAAGATTTCAAAAGCAAGTACAAATGCAAGTAGGATGGTGAAAGAATCCAAGAAAGAATTTCTTGGGACAAAATGAAACAGAAATCATACATAGGTTTGACTTGTGTTTTCCTCTATTTCTTTGCATTAATCACTGGGGAAGGCTTTCTTATCTCTTCTTGATATTCTTTGGAACTCTGCATTCAGATGGGTAATAGAATGGGAAAGACTAGAGATCTCTTCAAGAAAATTAGAGATACCAGGGAAGAATTCATGCAACAATGGGCACAATAAAGGACAGAAACAGTATGGATCTAAGAGAGTCAGAAGATATTTTAAAAAGGTGGCAGAATACACAGAAGAACTATACAAAAAAACGTCTTCATGACCCAGATAACCACGATGGTTTGATCACTCACCTAGAGCCAGACATCCCGGAGTCCAAAGTCATGTGGGCCTTAGGAAGCATCACACAAACAAAGTTAGTCTAGGTGATGGAATTCTAGCTGAGCTATTTCAAGTCCTAAAAGATGATGCTGTGAAAATGCTGCACTCAATATGCCAACAAATTTGGAAAGCTCAGCAGTGGCCACAGGACTGGAAAAGGTCCATTTTCATTCCAATCCCAAAGAAGGGCAATGCCAAAGAATACTCAAACTACTGCACAGTTGCACTCATCTCACACGCAGGCAAAGTAATGCTCAAAATTCTCCAAGCAAGGCTTCAACAGTACATGCACTAAGAAATTCCACATGTTCAAGCTGGATTTAGAAAAGGCAGAGGAACCAGAGATCAAATTGCTGACATTTGTTGGATCATATAAAAATCAAGAGAGTTCCAGAAAAACATCTACTTCTGCTTTATTGGCTACACCAAAGCCTTTAACTGTGTGAATCACAACAAACTGTGGAAAATTCTGAAAGAGATGGGAATACCAGACCACCTTACCTGCTCCTGAGAAATCTGTATACAGTTCAAGAAGTAACAGTTAGAACTGGACATGGAACAACAGACTGGTTCCAAATTGGGAAAGGAATACATCAAGGCTGAATAATTTCACCCTGCTTATTTAACTTCTATGCAGAGTACATATCATACAAAATGCTGGGCTGGATGAAGCACAAGCTGAAATCAAGAATGCCAGGATAAATATCAATAACCTCAGATATGCAGATGACACCATCCTTATGGCAGACAGTGAAGAAGAACTAAAGAGCCTCTTGATGAAAGTGAAAGAGGAGAGTGAAAAAGTTGGCTTAAAGCTCAACATTCAGAAAACTAAAATCATGGCATCCAGTCCCATCACTTCATGGCAAATAGATGGGGAAACAATGGAAACAGTGACAGACTTTATTTTGGGGGGCTCTAAAATCCCTGCAGATGGTGACTGTAGACATGAAATTAAAAAAAGCTTGCTCCTTGGAAGAAAAGCTATAACCAACCTAGACAACATATTAAAAAGCAGAGACATTATTTTACCAACAAAGGTCTGTCTAGTCAAAGCTATGGTTTTTACAGTGGTCATGTATGGGTGTGAGAGTTGGACCATAAAGAAAGCTGGGCACTGAAGAATTGATGCTTTTGAACTGTGGTGTTGGAAAAGACTCTTAAGAATCCCTTGGACTGGAAGGAGATCCAACCAGTCCATACTAAAGAAAATCAGTACTGAATATTCACTGGAAGGACTGATGTTGAAGCTGAAACTCCAATACTATGGCCACCCTATGTAAAGAACTGACTCATTTGAAAAGACCCTGATGCTGGGAAAGATTGAAGGCAGGAGGAGAAGAGGACAATGGAGGATAAGATGGTTGGATGGTATCACCGACTCTATGGACATGAGTTTGAGTATGCTCCAGGAGTTAGTGATGGATGGAGAAGTCAGGCGTGCTGCAATCCATGGGGTCCCAAAGATTTGGACATGACTGAGCAACTGAACTGAACTGAACTTGACCTGTGCAAAACTGAAAATTTAAAGAATGTTGGGGAGAGCAAAAAGAACTAATAATAGGTACATAGATAACCTAGAAAATGAATAATCCTTCAATGTATGTGACTTTGAGTTTTTATCTTTGCTCCTCCAGTATCTATGATAGTGCCTGGCATGGAAGAGGATCTCAGTGTGTGCTTACTGTATGAATAAATGGATGGGTAAATGAATGGATGAATTAATAATGTAATAATAATAATAATGACTTTGTGCCTTCCTCCACCTGACAGTTTCTTGAACATAGACAAAACTCTGTGAATGTTTATTGAATTTCGTGATTGCATATTGTTTACTTAATCATTTGTTAATCCCTTTTTATTAGTCAGATTTCTTAGTTTTGAAAAACAGAAATTGAATTTAAATTTGTTTAAAGTAAGAAATTTATTAAGATTCTGAAAAATTCCAGGTGGTAACCTTTAGTCATTGAACGAATCCAGGTACTCAAAAGTAATCTGTTTCTCTGTCTCCTACCATTGCTTTCTTCTTGGTTGCTTTTAAGAGGTTGATTCTTAGGTCAGATCTCCACAAGTGCTTGGCCAAAGTAAACACTAGTAGTTATAGACTTAATCCTTTATTTTAAATTAAATTTATTTATTTTTTAGTTGAAGGGTAATTGTTTTATTTAGAATTTTGTTGGTTTCTGCCAAACATCAACATGAATTAGGCATAGGTATACACATGTCCCATCTCCTTCCCTATCCCACCCCTCTAGGTTGTTACGAGCCCCTCCCTAAGATTAACAACACCTCTTTTTTATTATCTGCTCCAACATATACAGCTTATTAAAAGTTGATCAACTTTTATCGACTTCTTGAGCTAATTATTTTGGCCAGGGGAATAGAATATTCTGATTAGGTAGGCCTGGGTCACATGACCAACCCTAGAACCGTGGGTCAGCCTCATCCAAACAAGATGGACTCAAAATCAGAGAGTTCCTCAAAGGGCACTATTACCAGAAAAAGGAAATGTAGATATCTAGACAGGCAAAACCAAATAGCACTTCATTGAAAAAAATTCACTTAGTTTACCCTGACCTCTATTAAAGACATGCATATTCCTCCAAATAAGTCTTTCAAAACAGAAAATAGCATTTGAGATTTCTTGTTAAATATGACTTCATATATCTTCTTATAGCTCATCTCCAGTTTTTCTAACTTCTCAACATGTAGATGGTAGACCAGCTTTGTTCAATAGAAGTATAATGTGAGACACAAATGTAAGCCACATGTCCAATTTTAAATTTTCTAGTAGTCATATTTAAAAAGTAAAAGTGAAATTCATTTAAAAAATATATTTTATTTAATCCAATACATCTAAAGCATTACCACTTCAACATATAATCAATGTAAAAGTTTTGATGAACTATTTTATATTATTTTTTCTATATTCTTTGAAATTCCATGTGTATTTTACACTTGCAGCACATTTCAATTCAGATTAGCCACATATGGATGAAGACTACCATATTGGACAAAGCATTTATGGACATTGAAAGCTTTTATATTCTATTAAGTGAAGGCTTTATCCTTACCCACCTCCCAACCAATTTCCTCTCTTAAAAAACTTCTATTTCCATTCTAATCATCTTTCTCCCTCCAATCAAATAGGACAATGTTAACTAATTCACAGTCTTATGATTTTGAAAAAGGAATAAAAAGAAGTGTTCACATATTTTATACTTTTCGGGAATGAGAGCTGAAATAAAATGGCAAATCACTCTGGTGCTTTTATTCAGCATGAGTTAAAGCAATGTGAAACAGATGATCACATCTTGATGACAATTATGGTACTACTCGGCAGGAAAAAATGAAGGAATTTGGCCTGGTACTATTAAATAGCTGCCCAGATAGGTTCTACAAGGAATAGAAAGAGTGAGAAGAATCAAATTACCCACACACAGCTAATGAAATAATTGCATCATGTTGTTGAGGAATCTCAGCTGCTAAGGTAGAATATCTGTTAGTGCGCCTTTCTTCCTTAAAGAAGTCTGCTTCACTCATGCTTTTGAGGATAAATCTTCATGTGTACTTTTTTGTGTGTTTAAAAAGCAGGCTCTTTTTCTATTATGAATCGCTTGATCCAAGGGTTTATTTTGGCACCTTGAGGATTATGTAAAACTTCTTGCTGAAGCAGCATTTTCTTTTAAAGAGTTGGTTTTTAAGGACTCTTTAAAAAAGATGAAAAATAAAATAAAAAGCCCTCCAAAATGTCAACTACCTTGGGATAGATTTTGTATTATTTTCTCAATTCAAACAAAACTGCAGTATATATAAACATGTGACAGAATTTTATTCTGCAAATTTAGTATGATTAGAATTTATATGCCGCTATAAAATACTGTTCATTTTCACAGAAATATCTTCAACAATTTGTGTTTGTATATGAGTGAGTTAATTTTAAAATGTCATTACTTAAGATATACACTTTATCATAAAAATCTTTTAGCCAGAAAACAATACTCTGTACATAAAAATTCAATAAACACTTTGGCATTTAGTGTTTTTCAAGTGCAACACTGGACATGAAGGGTAAGTTTCACAAAATTTACTCTCTTGATCATGACATATGCCTTTAGTGTTTTTTACACAGTTTGTAGACCTTCCTTTAAGAAATTAGATCTTAATTTTCCCCTAAGGACCATGTCCTCTCCTGTTTTCTGTTTACCTGCTTCCTATGGAATTGACTCCATCTCATGGATGGAGGAGCCTGGTAGGCTGCAGTCCATGGGGTCGCTAAGAGTTGGACACAACTGAGCGACTTCACTTTCACTTTTCACTTTCACTCGTTGGAGAAGGAAATGGCAACCCACTCCAGTGTTCTTGCCTGGAGAATCCCAGGGACGGGGGAGCCTGGTGGGCTGCCGTCTATGGGATCGCACAAAGTCCGACGTGACTGAAGCGACTTAGCAGCAGCAGCAGCAGCCTGACTGCAGACTTGAGCAGGTGAGTCAGGACTGGCCAATCAGAACATTGGATTCCTTAGTATAGTGACTGGCACAAGAATGGACACATAACTAGTCAGGACTAACGAGACACAGAGAAATTTGGGAGAGATCTTTGCTCTTTTACACTAAATGTGCCGCGACCATTTGCAACTAAGTACATGGTGTTTGAGAATGAAACCACTGCCAAGGCATGGAGCTCACAAAAGGAGAGAGGAAAACCAAGTCTTACAATGAGCTTTGTCTAAAGCCAGTAACCTCGGACAAAAAGAAGCAAAGTAGAGAATAAGACCAATGAGAGCAGTGATTTGGAGGGGAGGGGAGATGTCAGATTTTAGAAGAACAGCAAGCCTTCCAGCCAGATAATACAAGATTAAAGGCAGCAACAGCAGGATAAAAGGAGAAAAACCTCAGTTAGTGAAGGCAGTGGCACCCTACTCCAGTACTCTTGCCTGGAAAATCCCATGGATGGAGAAGTCTGGTAGATTGTGGTCCATAGGGTCACTAAGAGTTGGACACAACTGAGCGACTTCACTTTCACTTTTCACTTTCATGCATTGGAGAAGGAAATGGCAACCCACTCCAGTGTTCTTGCCTGGAGAATCCCAGGGACAGAGGAGCCTAATGGGCTGCTGTTTATAGGGTTGCACAGAGTCGGACACAACTGAAGTGACTTAGCAGCAGTTTTGAGAAAATATAAAATGACAATAATAGAGTGATCAGAGAAAAGACTAGAGAAAGAGACAAGGAACTAATCAAAGATCTTGTCCTCTAGGTTAAGGACCATTACACAGAGGATGGTAGGATCACTAACATATTTTAAGCAAAGGAGTGACATGGTCATATTGGTTTTGTAAAAATCATTTACAGAGGGCTTTATTTAAGCAAGCACTCAATGAATTAGAACAAAAGCTGCAATAAGAAATTGAATATGTGAGGACACATTTTAACAAGTATTAGATTGTGAACTTGGGCTTCCCAGGTATTGCTTGTGATAAAGAACCTGCCTGCCGATGCAGGAGACATAAGAGACACAGGTTCTGTCCGTGGGTAGGGAAGATCCCCTGGAGGAGGTCATGGCAACCCACTTCAGTATTCTTGCCTGGAGAATCCCATGGACAGAGGAGCCTGGTGGGCTACAGTTCATAGGGTTGCAAAGAATCAGACATGACTGAAGCAACTTAGCACACATATACACGGATTGTGAACTCATGGAAGACAGTCATTTGCATCAAAGCAAGTTCAATCTCTGATCTATAGTATTGAACTGTACAAAATTGCTGATATTTGAGTGTGTCTGACCTATAAAATTTTACATATGGTTCAATCCACTAGAAGTATATTCTTATATGACAATGGCAACAAGAACATTTTTAGAATTTTTTCCCATATAGTTTCCTTGATTTAGAATCAGTTTTTTTAAGGTGGCATAATCATGTTTTTATTTGAGACAGAACCCTCTAGAGGCATTGCAGGATGGGTTGGAGGATACTAAAGGCAAGGAAAACATTTAGAAGACTTTACCATAGTCCATTCAAGAGTTAATAACATTTGGAAACAGAGGAGTGGTGGAGAGAAGGCAAAGAAGAAATGAAATATTAGTTCATGAATTCATTAATTTTATTAGAGTTAAAATTTTAAATCAAACTAATGTGTACACATGATTTAAGAATAAACTAGTACTGAGTGATTTTTAATGAAAACACATGTCTGCCTTGCACTTCCTCAATCCAGTCCTGTTCTCCACAGCTAACTATTTTAACTTCTTAATTGTTTATATGGAAATTCATTCTTGTGGTTGCTCAGAACCTCCGTATTCAGTTGTACAACTGTGGCAGCCCTAAAATAGCTCCATATCTTGAATAGTATGTGTTTACAACTAGTTCTTGACTTCAATTTTTGACCTTATCAATCTATTTTCCTTTTTCCTACCTTTCAATATAGTTGAATCACTATTTGAATATATTTTAATGACGGTTTTAGTATTTTAATAGATGTATTTAGCCCTTCGCGTTAAAAAAAATTAATTTTGTTTCTTTTTGGCTGTACTGGGTCCTTGTTGTTGTGTGAGCTTTCTCTTGTTATGGCAAGTGGCGGCTAATGTTTCTTGTGGTGAGCAGGCTTCTCACTGTGGCAGCTTCTCTTGCTGTGGCGCACATGCTCTAGGCACATGGGCTTTTGTGGCACACAGCTTTAGTTACTCTGAGGTATATGGGATCTTCCAGACCAGGGATTGAACCCGCATCCCTTGCATTGACAGTCAGATTCTTATCCACTGGACCACCTTGAATACACATTTTTAAATATGTGGGTGCTTGCTATATGCTTGGATATGTTGTCTGTAAATTCATATATTAAAACCCTACCCCCACTACTTCAGACAGTGACAGCATTTGGAGATAGGACCCTAAAAAAATGTGATTAAGTTAAAATGAGACCATAAGGTCAGGCACTAATTCATTCTGACTGGTATGTTTATAAGAAGAGGAAATTTGGACACAAAAAGACACCAGGAATGTGTGCACAGAGAATAATCATGTGAGGACACGAGAAGGCAGCCATTTGTAAGCCACCTTGATCTCAGACTTCCAACCTCCAGAAATATAAGAAAATAAATGTATTGCTAAGCTGCACAGTCTGTTGTATTTTTCTAGGGCAGCCATAGCAAACTAATAATGAATAAAATAAAAAATTTAAATTATTTAATATATTTTTATTGCTTGTTTCATCAACAGTAGCCAGTGTATTTGATTCTCCACTTTTCCAGATGAAGGTTTTTAGCACCCTTACCTTTCCATTTGCTCTCTTTCCCTTTCAGTTTTCACTTTTCATCATCTGCATTTTCACATCAACTTTGATCATATTTACAATCTACTCTGCAACCATATTTAAGTGTTACATGCTTTGTCTCCGAGTTGATCCTAAAAATTGATCATCAGTATATGTCTTCCCAGGTGGCTCAGTGGTAAAGAATCCGCCTGCCAATGCAGGAGATGAAAGAGACCCAGGTTTGATCCTAGAGTAATGAAGTTCCCCTGGATGGCAACCCATTCCAATATTCTTGCCTGGAAAATCACGTGGACTGAAGAGCCTAGTGGGCTACGGTCCACAGGGTCACAGAGTTGGACATGACTGAGCTGGCGTGCATGCAAATGTTGTCTACATGCTATGACTATGTTTCCTCAACAACCAAGAAATTTAATTTTCATTTTCTGAAGTTTTTTTTTTTTTTCACTCTCCCCCCTCAGTTTGATGAGTCTGTGGACTACCTGGGTTTGGGTAGGTTTAGTTCCAGGTTGCGGGTCAGATTTTTATGCACATGCCTTATTCTGGGATCTGGCTACTCAGGGCATGCTCTTATCATAAGATGACAGATAGGCATGAGGGCAAGCAAGACAACACAAAACATTTAAAGTCCTTCTTCATATCACATTAGCTGCCATTCCACTGGTTAAATTGAGTCACAGAGTTAAGTCCAATGTCAATGGAAGGGATGTATATTTTGCACACGATGAACCATGACAAGACTGTGGGGAAGGGGGCGAATGAATTGTAAGTCCGTCCTAGTATCTACCACAGGTTCCAATGGCTACTGAAAATCACTGTTATTTTCTCTAAATTATTTGCTTTTGTTTGTTTTTCAGGCAAATACCTGACTTTTGTTAAGATAACATACATTTAAGAAAAAAGTCCATGTAATAGAATAATAAAGCGATAGTATTTAGCAGGACCTTATACAAAGCAAACAGTAAATATTTGATAGACTAAGTAAATGAATGTGTGAATAAAAAGAAACTAGTTTTTCAAAATGGATTATTCAGATCAGAAAATTTCAAAAATGTTTATTTTTCTTCCAGATAATTTAGACAGTTTCAGAGTTATACATGAAAATGTACTTTATCTGTCCTGGGTTTGTTCTCCTGTTAACCGAAGTGGTTCAGTGACTATATTTAATTTTCGTCCCTAAAATACATACAAGGCTAATTTAAAATATTTGTTGCATTAAAAATATCTACCCTGAAGGATAATTTACTTAAAAAATTTAGGGTTTCATAGTGTAGCTGCTTTAGAATTTAAATGGAAAATATTTCATATTGTTAAGTTTCTAAGAAATTTTTATCAACTACCTCACTTTAAAAGTAAATGAATTGGCCTGAAATATATGAAAAAATTCAGCCACAAAGGTGACTTTTTCCTGTTTTGTGGGACTACATTTAGCTTCAATTTAAGGCTGGATTTGCAAACATTCATGAATTAGAAAGTATTCTCACAATGATTTTCTTCTCTAAAAAGTTTTAAAATAATTATCATTAACTAGTAAGTTTTGTTTAAAATATCTAATCAAGCTCTTTTGCAAAGATAAAAAATAAAAAACTATTTGGATCAACACCATGGATTTTATTCATGAAATGAAGTCAATTGAATGGCTTCTTTGGTAACCTAGGTCTGATTTCTTTTGAAAGTAGAGAATCTGGTAATTTAGTAATCTCTGTAATGTTAATGGAATGCAAGTTTGTATTGATGGTAGCATATCTATTCTAAAGTGCACAGTTTGACTTTACCATATTGTTTATTTACTAAAAACTTTGCTCTGCCTGCAGATGAGAGACTATTATTGGAGACTATTAATGAGATCTATACTCACATCTTGGTCTGAATATACTTTGTTGTCCCCTTGACCATTAATATCTTTGTATTTCAACCAGGTGTTTTTCCTCCCAGAGTGCCTATGATAGAGATGTAGAAAGATCATACAGATGTGTGAAGAAAGTTTTTGTTGTCATGGAAAGTTTCAGGTTTAGGAAGCTTCTACTCTTGAGAGTTTAAATCTCAGGAACAAGCTTGCTATTCACAGCTTGCAAGTCATGTTAGTGACAGCTATTAGTGTCTAATCTCTGAATTTATTTTGAAAAGGCAAGTTTCAAAATAAATAGGAGTAGGTAGCAAGGAAACTTTGCATGAAGTCAAATTTCTAAGCTTAAAAAAATGTTTCCACAATCTATGATTTTTTTGTGCAAATTTAGGTGCCAAGTCATCTATTGCTGGTTGTGTAAAGAGGATCTCCTTAAATTCACTACAGCTTCTACCTCGGTCTAATAGGCTTCTATACAGCTAGGGTTCAAAAAGAATGAAACAGGGGGTAAAGAATCTGCTAAGTCCTCAGTAAGCAAGGTATTTATTTTGTGTGTGTGTGTGTGTGTGTGTGTGTGTGTTGGGGTGTGTGTGTCTATATTTAATCAGCCTAACAAAATGAAAAGATATAGGGATGCATATCAGTTTTCTAGGGCTGTTGTAAAAAACACCACAAACTGGGTGGCTTAAAAGAAACTAAGTGTATCATCGCACAGTTCTGGAGGCCAAGAGTCAGAAATCAAGGTGTTGATAAGGCCACTTTTCTCTGAAACCAGTAGGAGAATTCTCCTTTGCCTCTTCCTAGCTTCTGATGATTTGTTGGAAATCTTTGGAGGTTCTTGCTTGCAGCTGCATCGCTCCAATCTCTGCCATTATTGTCACTTGATGTTCTCCCTGTGTGTCTCTGTCTTCACATGTCTGCCTTATAAGGACACCAGTCATTCTGGATTATAGGCCCACCCTACTGCAGTATGACTTCACTTTAACTCGACTATTCACATCTGCAATGACCGTAGTTCCAAATACGGTCACATTCTGGAGTAACTTGGGGGTAGGACTTCAACATATTTTTTTGTTTGTTTGTTTTTGTGGTGGGCATAAATCAACCCATCACAGAATATAAAGCAGAGAGAGAACTCAAACTCTGAAGTGAATAGTCAGAAAGGGACCTCTGTTAGCCTGTAATGGAGACTGCGAATTAGGAAAAATGGTCCCTCAGGGTGGACGCAGTCACCACGCCAGGGCTCACAGCTGGAGAGAGAGCACAAGCTGGATTTCAGCCCCCCCCTTATCCCCTCAGCATAGTGTCTTTGTATAGAGCACCAACAGCCCAAACTAACATGATCCTGAGACTGGAAGCAGATGATGATAATGTGTTGATAGTAAGAATGTTGACAAGAACAAGTTGATGAAAATGGAATATTTTGATGGAGATGGAACAAAGTAGGGAGGGTGGATGGCATTCAATGTCTGACCTCACCAGTGCTTATGGAGTATCTACTCCATGCTAGGTGCTCTGGTTATGTCTGATATGTAGCACAGAACAGAATGGAGGAGTCCTCTTCTCTGCCCTTAAGAACTTACATTATCTATCTAGTGTAGGCAAATAATGAATAAGCAAACAGCAAGCACATTATCATAAATCATGGAAAGTGTTCTGAAAGAAATAAAAGAGCATATAATGAGAGAAGAAAATGAGGAATAGAGTAGATAACCTTTTTCGGATAGAGTGATCAGAAAACAACACCTTAAAAAGATATTTAGATACAGACCTAATGGATAAGACTTAGGGGTGACATTGGTTAAAGCTGGATCTAGTGGGATGGGAGATAAGATACCTAACCTAAAAATTCTTGGTCTTACTGATTTTAGATCTTGGTATCTTTCTCAATTTAGCCTTTTTACTTCTCTTTTCTATTATTGATAGAATTCATCATTTTGTTGAGAGATTTTAGTACTCTCCCATTGGAAATAATTTTGTAAATACAACTCAATTTTATCAGTTGTTCAAAATTTGCAGCAATTGTGAAATGTATGTGTTATTATCCAAGAATTTTATTTCCTCACAGAACTGGAGCCATCCAGGTTTCCTATGAGGCCCAAAAATTCTCCCAGAACTGGGATCAGCTGCCAAAATCTCTGAAAGCAAAACTGAAGATGGATTTGTGCTTGAAATGTTCACACAAAGTTCCCTACATCTTGGGCATCCAGGTCCCGTCATTCTAGGAAGGATACTGGGTACTGAAACAGTTAAAATGAAATTTGCATTTTCTGATCACCATTTCCTTCCAGTTCTGTATCATTACATGTGAGGTTTAAAATGCAACAAGGAAAATAGACTTCTTTTAAAATAGTCAGGTTAAACTAGTCACAAGCTTTACATATTTATTTAGATTTTTTTTCTGTGCTCAAAAAAATTGGATCTGAAGTATCAGCAATACAAAAATAAAGAATTAAACATAAACTTTGGTCATTTATGGCCAAAAGGAATTTCATGGCTGAGAAATGCATATGGTACTCTAGGTGGGTCCATCTCTAGGTGGGTACTCTAGCTGTATGAGCTTCACTTGGTGTCCCTTCCCCAGAGACCTGGAACTCACCGAGTACTCTGTCATCCCAATCACTCTCCTGTTTCCTTTCCTTCACAGCACTTATCAGTAGCTAAAGTCACTACATTAATTATTTGCTTATTGCCTGATTTCATACAGTAAAACTTCAGCTAGATCTTCTCTTCTTCATAGCTGTATCCATAGCACTTAAAACATAACATACAGTAAATACATGGTAAATATTTGAGAGTGTGTAGGAATGAATGAAATTCAGGTATAGAGAAACATTTCTACTGACAAAAGCACTAAAAACTTATTTACTCAAAGGTGGTCAAATGTTTTTAATGTTAAATGCTTCTTCTATGAAAGCTATTACATTATGTATGTAATTTATATTTAACTAATTCATTTAATGTGTACGAATTCACGCAACTAAGCCTTTTTGAAAAGACCCTGATTCTGAGAAAGACTGAGGGCAGGAGGAGAAGGAGATGACAGAGGATGAGATAGTTGGATGGCATCACCGACTCAATGGACATGGGTTTGGGTGGACTCTGAGAGTTGGTGATGGACAGGGAGGCCTGGCGTGCTGTGGTTAATGGGGTCGCAAAGAATCGGACACGACTGAGCAACTGAACTGAACTGAACGGAACTGAAACCATTAAGGATACTATACCTCTAGTTCTCTTGAGTTCAAGCTATTATTTATAGGTTGTTTATTCATGAAGGTAGAAATTCCTTCTAATATTCAGTTGGCACTCCTCTGTAGTATGTATTACATTGCTTTGCATATTGCACATAATAAGAACAGTAGTAATAGTAGCTAATATTTGTTTAACACTTACTACATGACACCGTTTTATGTGTTTTATGGATGTCTTATGTGTATCTCATTGTAACCCTGTAACTTTCTCAGTTACACAGTTAATAAGTGACAGAGCCAGAATTTGAACCAAGGAAATCTAATTCCTGAACCTATCATCTTAGCCTTAATCACATTCTAACGCTGCAGGAAAAATTTGTTACTGTAAAACAATTAAGCCAATTATTTAAAACATGAATTTTCAGTGAGTGTTCTTCACATTTTTAAGCTGTGTGTCTTTGAAAGACTTTTGGTTGTTAAAATTTTTTTTTAAAGATTAAGATATGTCATCAAACGAAAGATAATGATCCAGGTTCAGAAGGCAATTCTAGAGTAATGTTTCAAATGTGCCTTGCATTTCAAAGAATAATTAGAAAGGGATATAGTAACTTTTCTTAATTGGAATTTCTTTATTTGCAAGTAGCAGAAGCCCACACAAAACAGCTTAACATAAGGGGCAACTTACCTGAAGAAAGGCTATCCTGGAGAAATCCAAATACAAGAAATAGTACCATGTTTTATAAAGCTGAAAGTGGGATTTGACAAGTAATCAAAATCTACTTTTCCTTTATCTCTTTCTCCCTCTAAAGCCACATGGTCCATTGAAATTTGCATATCTATATAATTAATTATCACTCCTCCTCCCTCTTTAGTTTTTCCACTTTTCTGTGCACATGGCGACAGGGAGGAGGGCAGAAGATGACTGATCCCTTATACACAAGCTTAGCATTTGCGTAAGGTTATTGTATCTCAAGTTCTCATTTACAAATTCCCAGTAGAGAGAGCTCAGTAGTCCAAGTTGTCTCAGTGCCTATTTGACTGTGGTTGGGCAACAGAACTGACCCAATACAAAGGCTTAAGACCTTGGGCGAAGTGACATGGGCTTGGGAGAAGTCCTCAGAGAAAGTGTTAGTTGCTTAGTCGTGTCTGACTCTGTGACCCCATGGACTGTAGCCCACCAACTTCCTCTGTCCATGGGATTCTCCAGGCAAAAATACTGGAATGGGTTGCCATTTCCTTCTCCAGGGGATCTTCCTGTGCCCAGGAATGAAACCCAGATCTCCCACATTGCAGGCAGATTCTTTACCATTTGATCTACCTGAGGAATTCTCAGATAAGGGAAGCAGAAACTGGGAATATGTCCCAGAGGTGATTTCTATAAGTTTCAAGGTTACAACCTCGAGGGAGATAGTCCACTTATTTAAAGTATGGTGGTGGTTTAGTTGCTAAGTCGTGTCTGACTCTGTGACCCCATGGACTGTAGCCCACCAGGCTCCTCTGTCCATGGGATTTTCCAGGCAAGAATACTGAAGTGGATTGCCATTTCCTTCTCCAGGGAATCTTCCCAACCCAGGAATCGAACCCAGGTCTCCTGCATTGCGGGCAGATTCTTTACTGACTGAGCTATGAAGGAAGTTCATATATTTAAAGTATAGGTTCTTGAATGTTTGCTTTAGATTAAAGTACTTACTTTAAAATTAAAGTACTTACTTTAAAATTAAAGTACTTACTTTAAAATTAAAGTAAGTTTAATTTCTTTACAGTCACCTGAACTTTACAATTTGCAAAATTTTAATGGATGGAATGGAAAATGGTGGAAGGACTACTTTAGTGTGGAATGCCAGGAAAGACCTTTCTGATGATAAAATATTTAAGCTGAAACCAAAATAATAGTTTGTTTAAGTATTAAACTGACACTTTGACTTTTTGTCAGATCCTGTTTAATATGATTTACAAATATTAACAGTTTTTGTATTAACTGACTTTTACCAGCAATGGTAAGAGTTCAGATTAATACAAATGTCAGTTGTTCTCAAATACAGTTCCAATAAAATTTCCAGTTTTGTCAGATTTAAGTCTCTAAGTCTATAAAATATTTAACTATGATAAAATTTCCAAAGGAATTATTTGTTTCACTTTATTTTTAACTTTTAAAAATTTGGGGTAACATGCAATATAAAACCAAACCAAAATATGGAAGAACAGTAATGGGGGAAAACTTGTCATGTAAAGTATTAAAATACTTTATAAATATTTTAATTAAAGATTATTGGATGGAAATACTATCAGAATAGATGAACTAATCACTATTAAAAATATAGATAACCTGAAAACAGGATCTTGGCTAATATATAGTACAAACATTGTTAATATGATAAAGGTGGCATAAAAGAATTAACTGGCAATGGGAGAAATTATGAACTCAAGGTTGATAATTGGCTAACAGTGGTGAGTATAATTCTAAAATGACCCTCAAGATGTATGGCTCCTGGTGCAGACACATATACTCCTAGCTATTTAGACAAGTACTAATCTAGGTATTTCTGTGAAGGAATTTTGCAGATTGAATTAAGGTCCCAGACCACTTGTCCTTAAAAATACAGAGAAGATCCAGATGGATCCTCTTATCAGATGAACCCTTAAAAAGGATAAGCTCTTTCTGGAAGGAGATGTGGAGTGTGAGAAGGATTCCATATGAGACAGAGTCTCCTTTACTGACTTTGAATATGTGGGAAGTCTCTGGAAGAGCTTAGTCACCCTGACAGTTAATGTGCACCTCAGTTCCGCAGTCACAAGGGCTACAGTTCAGCCAATAATTGGAATGAACTTGGAAGCAGATTCTTCCCCATACTTTCCCGAAAGAGAGAGCTCAGCCAATACCTTGATCTCAGCTCCATGAGCCCCTGAGCAGAGACCTCAGTCATGTCATAATTGAACTTCTGGCCTACAGGACTACAAGCTAATAAACTGACATTGTTTTTTAGGCTGCTAAGTTTGTTGTAAAGTGTTATACATCAGTAGAAAACTCATTATTTACCTTATTGGGGTGAGGTAAATAAACATAGAGAATCACCTCTTCATAATACGTCACAATAAACCCTGTAAGTATTAATGCTTTCAATAGAAAGGAATGAAACAATGAAACATAAAACAAACCTATATCATAGTGTGACTTGTTCCCTAATTTTTAATTATGTAATATTAGGTGCAGAAAAGGATACAGGCACTATATGTATGAGATTTGATGCATAATTCGAGAATGAACATCTTTGAGCCCACCATTCAATTTAAGAAATAGAATACTACCAATGCTGATGAAGCTTTCAGTGTTATGTTAGGATCCTTCCCTTCTTTTTCTGGGTCTCCCCTTCTCTATTCCATCCAACCAGATAAACTCTATCTTGAAATTGATATTTATTCTTCCTTTGCTTGTGTTCAAATTAGCAATAAATTCAATATATGTATGTATCCTTAGACAATGTATTATCCAGTTTTGTTTGTTTATGAGCTTTATAAAATATCATACTCATTGTAGTCCTCTGTGGCCTGTATTTTTTCTGCTCGTGGTTATATTATTAACATTTATTCCTATTGTTGCACATGGTTTTGGTTCATTCAGTAATAACCCAATGTATCAACATATTATAATTTATCCAACCTCCTATTATTGGACATTTTGGTTATATTCATTATTTTTGCTATTAGAATCATGAGTATCCTTTAGCATATTTCTTGGTTTCTGTGGGATGTATAGGAGTTAAATTGTTGGACTGTAAGTGTGTACATTTTCAACTTTGGAAGATAGTGCCAACTTCTTTTCTAAAGTAGTTGTATCAAGCTATAATCTTACTAGCAGTGGTCTTGTCAATATTTATTATTGTTATATTTCCTACTCTCTGCCAATCTAGTGGCTATTTCATGTGCCTAGTTTACATTTCTATGTTATTAATGGAACTGAGGGCATTTTCATGTTTATTGGGCTGTTTGCTTTCTTTTTAATGCAATTATTGTCCACATCTTTTGGGCATTTTCCTACTGAGTTATTTTACTTTTTATTATTGATTCACAGAAGTTCTTAGTGTATTCTGGAAACTAATTCTTTGTCACTCATTTGTGTTGCAGTTTTTCTTAATAGTTTCTGGCTTGTCTTTTCAATTTCATTATGGTGTCTTTTGACGAAAAGAAGTCTTTGATCTTATTATATAGAATTTATGTCTTTTCTGTAATAGATCTCATCTAAGAAATACTTTACTATCCCAAGGCCATAGGATACTCTTTTAGATTTTGTTCTGAAAACTTTACAGTTTTACCATCACATTTTCTTTTGTAATCCATTAGAATTTAATTTTTATGTATGACATGAGTTGTGATTTCAATTTACTTTTATTTTTTTTCCATGTGGATAGTCGGTTGTTTCAGCATCATTTAAATAAGTTGTTTTTCTCCTAGTTACGCACAGAGTTGTCTCTGCTAGGGATCAAGATGTTGTAATATGTAACTCTCTTTTTTTGGCACTGTAATTGGTCAATTTCTTTATCTCTGTGTTTAGAAGATGCTATATTAATCAAAATAAATTCATAGTAAGTCTGATATCTGATAAGGCCATTTCCTACATTTTATTTTATTTTCCAGGCAGTTTAGATCTTTGTCCATGTAAAGTTTAAAATCAGTTTGTTGTTCCTAGAAGAAATCTGTTGGGATTTAGAAAAAAAAACTTTTAGTCACAAAAATTTCAAGTGTATATAAAAATAAGGACAATGGTATAATGATTCATTATTTCATGTGAAAAAATTATTTTTGTAAGGTGTGGAAAATTCTGAAAGAGATGGGAATATCAGACCACTTGATCTGCCTCTTGAGAAATTTGTATGCAGGTCTTGAAGCAACAGTTAGAACTGGACATGGAACAACAGACTGGTTCCAAATAGGAAAAGGAGTACGTCAAGGCTGTATATTGTCACCCTGCTTATTTAACTTAGATGCAAAGTACATCATGAGAAACGCTGGACTGGAAGAAGCACAAGCTGGAATCAAGATTGCTGGGAGAAATATCAATAACCTCAGATATGCAGATGACACCACCCTTATGGCAGAAAGAGGAACTAAGAAGCCTCTTGATGAAAGTGAAAGTGGAGAGTGAAAAAGTTGGGTTAAAGCTCAACATTCAGAAAACGAAGATCATGGCATCTGGTCCCATCACTTCATGGGAAATAGATGGGGAAAGAGTAGAAACAGTGTCAGACTTTATTTTTTGGGGCTCCAAAATCACTGCAAATGGTGACTGCAGCCATGAAATTAAAAGATGCTTACTCCTTGGAAGGAAAGTTATGACCAACCTAGATATCATATTCCAAAGCAGAGACATTACTTTGCCAACAAAGGTCTGTCTAGTCAAGGCTATGGTTTTTCCAGTGGTCATGTATGGATGTGAGAGTTGGACTGTGAAGAAGGCTGAGCGCTGAAGAATTGATGCTTTTGAACTGTGGTGTTGGAGAAGACTCTTGAGAGTCCCTTGGACTGCAAGGAGATCCAACCAGTCCATTCTGAAGGAGATCAGCCCTGGGATTTCTTTGGCCACCTCATGTGAAGAGTTGACTCACTGGGAAAGACTCTGATGCTGGGAGGGATTGGGGGCAGGAGGAGAGGGGGACGACAGAGGATGAGATGGCTGGATGGCACCGCTGACTCGATGGACATGAGTCTCTGTGAACTCCGGGAGATGGTGATGGACAGGGAGGCCTGGCGTGCTGCGACTCATGGGGTCACAAAGAGTCGGACACGACTGAGCGACTGAACTGAACTGAAATGATGGCACTTAATCCAGAAAGATGGTGTATTAAATTACTAGGGCTGCTGAAACAAAGTACCACAAACTTGGGTGGCTTAAACAACAGAAATAAATTGCCTCGAAGATCTGGAGGCTAGGTGTCTGAGATCAAGGTGTTTGTAGGGTTGTCCTTCTGAAGGAAGTTGGTTCCATGCCTTTCTCTTAGCTTCTGTTTGCTGGCAATCTTTTGCACTCATGTGGTTGGTGTTCTCCCTGTGTCCTCATATCATCTATCCATGTCTTTCTTCACATGATATTCTTTTCTTAAGGACAATATTATAGGCCTACCCTACTCCAGTATAACCTCATCTTATCTAATGACATCACAATGACCCTATTTCCAAATAAGGTCACATTCTGAAGTCCTAGGTGGGAGACTGGCTGGGACTTCAATGTGTGAATTTTGAGGGTGACATAATTCAACCTAAAATGAATAGCTTGAAACCACAATGTGAAAGGTCTTGGAGAGCATTTGAAAAGGCTTCACATTTGTCCTGTGGGAAGCTTTTGAAGTTTATGAACAGAGCAGTACTATGATTACAGAGATATTTCTGAAAAACTGATCTGACTGCAATGTTTTAACAGAGTTATGGTTGAAAAGTAACTTAAGCTCAAAAAATCATTTTATGGGTGGGACACTGTATGGGAACTCACAGATGGGAAACCTAGAGAATTAGACTTGAAAAAACATAGGACCAAGTTTACTTCAAGGGTCAGCTTAGAAGGAACTGTTCTATGGCACTGTCATGATGCCTTGACTGAAATAAATTAGATCTGACCATTTTCAGTCTTTGTATTATATCAGGCCAATATTTGTATTCATGGTCTACCTAGGGTCACAGATCTGCTATAAGGAGTTGTAGGTCAAGTCACCTTGCTTAACAGTCCCAGATACAATGAAAGAGAGGTAATTATCCAAAAGAAAACTGGAGCACTGCTGCTAAAGAACAAATGTCCACAGCAAATATGTAAGGAAAGAAGCTAGAGGCAGGGATCCAATGAGATCATTTCAAAAGCACCATATGAGGTGATGAAATAATGGACTGGGGTGAAGGAGTACTATGAAGAAAGTTTGATGTTACCCCCAAATTGATTGATGATCAGGTGGGGTTTGCTCATAATGATCTGAAGGTGATGACAAAAGCAGTGTGATCAGGAGGGAAAGCTGGTTTTATAGGAAGGTATAGAAACACTTGTACTTTTTTCATTGCCCAGTATCTAAACATTCTTCATATTTGGGAAGGATTGCAAAATAAGAAGGCAGAGTCCTACCTTCTATCGTGGGAACCAAAAGTTTATATGCAGGAGCAGATAATCTCCCTCCAAGCTTCTTCATACAGTAACTTAAGTGTAGGAACGTTGCCTAGGCTGGAAACATCAGATACACCCATCTGGAGCTTAAAGTTCTTGAGGGAGTAATGAAATAAGGCAGTGGATGGTCAGGGATTTTTTTTTTTTTCTTGTGGCAGAGTTATGAGTCCAGTAGCACAAGATAATTGTTAAGTGGTGATGACATAAGGGCAGTATCCTCAGCAGACTGCATGTATGGTGGGGGTGTAGCTGTGTCTTGGTTTCTGCTTATTTTTGAGGCCGGTTCTCCAGCCCTTCTATTGATCTTGTGAGACAGTCCTTACAGACTGCCAAAACAATTCATTTTCTACTTAAGTGGAGAGTTTGTTCCTTTTGTTTGGAAAGATGGATGATGATGTACAGAGGCCACAGCAGGGATGACAATGACTGGCATTTTAGTCATGATGAGTGAAAACAAATAGTGTGACAATCACACAGAAATGTTTGGACTCAGCTGGATAAGGGCAAGGAGTGTGTGCAAGGAGTCAATAATGGAGGTAGAGTTGGTTGTTATCTACCCAGATGTAGTTAAGGCAGTTATGACAATGGATGGATTTGTTGGGGAGAGAAAGTATGAAGAGAGAAAAGAATGTCCAGGGCAAATCTTTGGACTATACAACAGTGAGAGAATACGAGAAGAAAGAAAGAAATGACAGCAATCAGAGAGCTGGATGGAAAGACAACGGAGTTCAATCATACAGGTCAAGGAAGGAAAGAAGTTCAAGGGGAAGTTATCAACATTTTTGAAAGAATAAAATTCATTTAAAATATTTTTTCAGAAAGTTTTTAAAAAATATGAAACTGAGACTTCTGAATTCAAAATTCTTTGGGAATTCTTATTTCTTTCTATGCTTATAGAACCAGATCAATTAATATCTAAGATTTCTTTTTGCTCTTAATCTTTAAGAATGTTAAAGATTTATTGACATTGGGATAAAGAGTTGTATTTTTATCTCAAAAATCTGATAAAGATGGTAAACTAGTATTTACACAGTTTGAGGAAAACAAACCATTAGCGAATCCAGAACTAGCCCATCTCCTACAACTGAACTGTTCAATTTTCCCATAAGGATAGGAAACTAAGCAAATTAAAAAAAATTCTAAGTTCTCTACTTCTTTCTTGAACTCCACTCTCTAATGGGAATTATTCAGATCACTGGATAAGAGTATGAGTGTTTTTAGGGCTAGTCAAGATTCTACAGAATTAAAACAAAGTATTCTTTAACCTTTAGAGCAAAATAGGTTTTCTTTGGTTTGATTTACTGTGCCCAAAAACTATTCCTACAATTTCTTTGAGAAAAGGACTCTTTGTTCAGATGTATTTTGGGTAACTCTGGGTGAAACAAAACTGAAAAAGATGCTTTAAATGGTAATTCTTCTCAGAGTAGTGTTGGAAATGCATTTAATTTTTTGATTGACAAATACTTGTTCAACACCTTCCAGGGCTAGACACCGTAAGCACTGGGGGCGTAGTAGAAGCCTGCCTTTAGTAAAGGAAGGGCTGGTGAGAATTTCCTGTCATTCTGCAAGCAAATGTATGGTATGCAGTTTCTCTTTTACTTTTTTTAACCAGGGGAATCTTTTCTTCTTTTCTTATTTTTGGTGGAGAATCTTGGGACTGTCTTTCTGAGGAACGTGCTTTGAGAAAATGTAGGGCTGCATTTACTATTAGATTGCCTTGATATGACTTTTCCCTAAGAGGTCCAGAAGCTGGAGAACAAGGCCAGGAGGGGCAAGCAATGAAGTAGACCTAACTGAAGACTTTACACACTTAGATTCCCTAAGTCACCCAACCACTGAGGTCAGCCCTGGGAACATGGGGACAAGATGGGACTCAAGAATTTTGAAGTAGTGAAGTTTTTCAATGGTTTACTATCAAAAGAGATGCTGATTGACAACATTTATTTTGGAATTTTTCAAAATATCAATTTGAATTCTAATCAGAGGGTATATTATCTTCTTTCCTGCCTAGTGGTGGGGAGATGCCTCCAAGAGGTTACCTTGTGCTCAGAGAATTAAAGAGCTCTGGATACCTTTTCTTTGTGGAAAGGAACCAAGGAGGTAAAGATTTGGGGTGGTGAGAGCTAAGGTGATGAGTGCCTAAGAACATGAATCAAGAACACAACTTGGGGACCTTAAGTCATTTCTAATCAGTACTATAAACTAGTCACATTGCAAAAGTGTTGAGGGTTCCATGGACAGCAGATCTTACACTTATATATATGATTTTACATATAAATATGTAAGACCTGCTGTCCACGGAACTCTCAACATTGTTTTACAAAATAACTAGTTTATAGCACTGAGATGATTATCTGGAAAGGAGAAGGCTTTCACTGTTAGAAAGACCTGGATTTGAAACTGAACTTCTTCATTTCTTATTAGGTGCCTGTGACATAATTATTATGCTCCAAATTATGTGCAAAGGCTCTGTGAAGGTCACAAAGATGAAACAAAGAGGAACTTTATTCTCAAAGACCTTATGATTTGAATGGGAGATAAGGAATGTACTTTTACCTGTGACATAAGGTAGGAAATGAATAAGGATCATGAGAGGCTATACAGCACTATTCACCCCTATATTTTCAGTTTACAATTTCCTTCCTTGGAAATAATAAGGGGCTCTCATTTGCATCTGTGAGTCACTATGAGGACTGTATCATAGTGAATCTAATTTTTAAGAAAGAATACTTTGTTGCCAGACACATAAAAATCACACATATTTCTACTTGGCCTGTTTCTAGCAAGTTTTGTTTTTATTTGTTAAAATTAGGCATTAAACAGATAATGCTATTTCTACTCATAAACAATTTGAATAAATTGTATAGTAGTTTCTAAGTGTCAACCTCTTTACCTCTATTTTCTCATGTGTTCCTTATAACAATTAGATGTAGTATGAAAGATACTAGCATTTCTTTTTCTAAGTTAAAAGTTAAAAAAATTTTTTCAAACTTTTAATTTTATATTGGAGTATAGCAAATTAACAGTGTTGTGATAGTTTCAGGTGGCCAGCAAAGGGGCTCATCCATACACGTACATGTAATCATTCTTCCCTACACTCCCCTCCTATCCAGGCTGCCACATAACATTAAGCAGTGGTCCTTGGTACTAGGACTTCCTTTCGTCAGATGAGGAAACTGAGGCTCCAGATCATTCAGTGATTTACCCAAGTCTAGCAAGTGAGGTAGAGTTGGAAATAAAACCACAGTTAACTGTTTCCAATTTCTACATTCTTTCTTGCAGACTGTGGTTTCCCAGCCTTCAGGCTTCAAAGTCTTAGACAAGCTTCAAATTTATCCAAAAGATTAGTGAATTCAAATATATACCAAAAATTAACTATAGGCTAAAGACTATATTCTCCACGTAATTAAGATGATCAGTTCAGTTCAGTTCAGTCGCTCAGTCATGTCTGACACTTTGCGATCCCATGGACTGCAGCACGCCAGGCTTCCCTGTCCATCACCAACTCCCAGAGATGATAAGATGATAGTATGACAAATATACTTAAGTATGACAAGTATACTTAATATTAAGATGAAAGTATGACAAACATAATGTAATTTCAGTTACGAATGTAATTAATTCATACTTTTTTGTTGTTATGCATTTTCTTCAACTATCACAATGTGTGCATTTATTATTATTACTAATAACATGGAAAAGGAATCCCTGATGCCTACTCCTCTAGAAGGAAAATTATCAACTATTTAAATAAAATGCAAATCAAGCAGTTGAAAACAACATTGCAGAGAAAACTTTTTCTTCCTTTCCTCTTCTTCCTTCCTTTTCTTTTTTTGAAAAAAGAAAAAAAAAAAATTCCTACTGGTCAATGCTTTAGAAGCCTGTGGTTTCTTTGTAGTCCAAAGTGCTATTTTTAGTCTGTACCCAAAGGCTTGAAATTCTCATATTGACCCAGATGGTCAAATATTCCTCTTGACCAAACTATTGAGGAGACAGGATACAGAAGCCTGTTTCTAACTTTAGTTTAGCAATTCTTAAAATCTCATGAGATACTCTTAAAATAGTTATAATTAGGTGGCCCAGGAAACAAAAAAAAATTATCTTCTGATTTTATATCATATTATAAACAAAATAAAAAACTGGTTCGGCTATTGTTATATGAAATGATAAAATCTTTCCAATTAAGTCCTCAATTAAAAGAAGGAGCTTTTAAATTGGAATTAAAAAAAAAAAGTGTTTTCTTAGACCTGGAAAAGGACAAAGGCAGACCACAGAAAAGAAAATTGCCTGAGGGAATAATGAAATAGGAAAGAGAATCAAGTCAGCTCGCTCTTTCAATCCCCCTCTCCATATGTTCCTCATTGCTAGAACACTTTTGATAGTGAAAGGAAATGATATTAATAATCATGCGGTTAAGTACTGGACAGTCTGCCCCTAGCAAACTGGGAATCAGGGTCTGTTTGCTTATCACAATGGAGCCAAACAGGTAGGAGTCAGCTTTAGTAAAGTGTGTTTTGAAACATTTGGAAAATTTTAGAATTTCCACTCTCTCACACTTGATCTTCAACTCCCTGTTCAGCAAAGTGGTATGCAAACTTAGTTGCTTTATTATTCAGAGAAAGCAAGAATAAATTTCTCTTCAAAGTATATTCGAGGATACTCCCATTAATCTTGTATTTTAGTTCTTTCATAAATCTTAGTACTACTAAGTGGTTGATAGAAGCAAGTCTTGCCAAATATGCAAATAGAGAGTAATTTCAATATTTCTACTTAAAAATGAATGTGTTCTATTTTTTAAGGAAGTAAAAGAGAAATTCAATCCAAAAAGATGTTTTTTTCTAAGAATTAATGTGAATATAAAATTTCAAAGTTTTTAACATATTTTCCCATTTTGTCCTCATTCAGTTCACCATTTCTTGTATTCTACTTTTTGTTCCATTAATTTGATTTGTTTTTGTGTTGCTACTTCCTACCGATTAATTGGCTAATTTATTTTAGAAAAGATGATACTAGTTGACTATTTTAAAGATTAAAAAGCAGATTTCTCCCCCTCCTAACGTGGATGATGTGCTTAGACTTCTGCAGAAATTCTGAAAGAAAATATTTCCAAGAAATTCAAGAAAATAATTCATGATTATTTAAAAAACACACACAATGTGCTTTAATACCCAGAAAAGATGACTGATGTAGTCATATAAATATTCTTATCATCTTTTCAGGAATTTAAGGAGACTAGTACTAGAAGGTTATGTTTAGAACCTTTTTGGTATTACAAGGAGAGGGAAAGCAGCTCATAAATTTTAAAGAATATGGCTGGAATTTTTTTTCAGGCTTTAGATGGTTTAAGTTGTTTTTATTTATGCAAAATTACATATTTTTAAAAATTTTGGGCTCTACTTGCAATTTTTTAGCCAACTCCCATTATTCATGGTGATTATTTCTATCGCGTCACTATAATAGAAATACTGAATTAATGAATTAGTGCTGAATATTGAATCTCCACTCCCAGGGCAAATATAGAGTTAATTAAGTTCCTATGAATCTCTGGTCACAACATTTTTATCAACTGATCAGTATGCAATCTTGTTTTTATTCATGTTTCTATTTAAATACACCTTATTTAATATATGCTGTTGATTCATTGAACTCATGTCCAGTGGTACTATAACTCGGGGCTGAACCAAGTTTATCTAACACATGTATTTTCTCCACAAGGCCTTCTTGTGCCTAGACAGCACTACTCCATTATGCTTGGGGATCACTTTAAATAGCAAAATCTCCTTTCCAAAAAAGGGCAGAAAAATGAGAAAAATGTGATACTAAATAGATCGTGAAACATTGACACTTGTTTACAGTATGCGAGCTGACATAAAAAGGCAGAGCTTCTCCTTGTTTGACCTCAGTAGGAACGTGCACGCAGGGCAATTCAATCTTTTCTAATCTGTGTAAGCTTACAAAAGAGAAATGAGTAAGGTTAGTAAGGAGGCAAATACAGGACACACGAATGATGAGAATGTACTGTATACTGTTCACCCTTATGTCACGGCTAACTATGCTGCCTGGCATGAGGAGCTCAATATATATGGTGAACAACTGGTTTCCCTTAATTTTTAAATGAATCCCAGTTGTCTTACCCTGATTTGTGGTATACTAGTTTTGTACAGGTAAACATTTTAGAGTAATATGATTGCTTGCTTGAATAGACTCATAATTGTTTCCCTCTGGAACTTGGAAAATATTGCTCTATTATCTCTGACATCTAAAATTGATAAAAATTGTGATGCCAATCTAAATCTCAGGCCTCTGTAGTGTACCTGTTAATTCCTCCCCTCTGTGCCTTCTTTGAAAGCTTTTCGAATGTTTTTCTTTTCCTTGGAAAAATGAAAATTCACATGCATTTGGACTTTTTAAATGGAAACATTTCTATCTTTCTACAGTTCTGGGAAATTTTCTTTATTGGTTATTTCATTGGTTCTGTCTTCCTCCAGTCTCTCTATTACTACAGAAATCTTACTGAATTCTAAATATCTGAATCTAGATGACATCTTTTTTTAAGTTGCTTTTACACGTTTAACACATTGTCCTTTCATACTATGTCCTGGAAGCGTAGGCTGGCTTAGATTTCTAACTCAAATATTTATCTGCAGTCATGTCCATTATACAATTCAATCCATGTGTTGAATTTTAGAGAAAAACTTACAAATATATTCATTTTGAGTTAATTTTTATATATAGTATGAGGGATAGGGTACAAACTCATTCTTTTGCATGTGGGTATCAAGTTGTTCAAGTAACAAACATGCAATCCATTTGTTAAAGGATTATTGTTTCCCCATTGGACTCTCTTGCCTTATTGAAAATCAGTTCACTATAAATGCAAGGGTTTCTTTCTGGACTGTCAGTTTTATTCCACTGATCTATATGTCTAGTTTTATGTCAATATCACACTGCCTTGATTATTGTAGCTTTATATTAAATTTTTAATATAAATTATTAAAATTTATCCAACTTTGTTCTTTTTCAAGATTTATTTGACTTTTCTGGGTCCCTTGCATTTCCCTATGAATTTAGAATCAACTTGTCAATTTCTGCAAAAATGGCTGGTGGGGTTTTGATAGAAATTGTATTGAATCTGTAGATCAATGTAAGGCGTATTGCAATGTTAGCAATACCGAGGCTTTCAGGTCCATGAATCTGGGATGTCTTTCCGTTTGTTTAGATCTTCTTTAATTGCTTTCAATGATACTTTATGGTCTTAAGTATATAAATTTTACATTATTTTTGTTAAATTTAAGTATTCTACTTGTTTGAATTCTTTTATAAATAGGATTATTTTCTTAATTTCATTTTTGAATTGTTCATTGCTGATTGTGGTTTAGTTGCTAAGTTGTGTCTGACCCTTTTGTGACCCCATGGACTATAGCCCACCAGGCTCCTCTCTCCATGGGATTTTCCATGTATTCCAAGAATACTGGAGTGGGTTGTCATTTCCTTCTCCAGGGGATCTTCCCAACCCAGGGGCTGAACCTGAGTCTCTTGTGTCTTCTGCATTTCACCCGGGTTAGAATATAAGTGAATTTTATATACCAATCTTGTGTCTTGGCAACCTTGCTGAATTTGCTTATTAGTTCTAATAGCTTGTGTGTGTGCATGTGTTTTCCATAGGACTTTCTATACTTGAGACCATGTCATGCAGGAATAGAGATAAGTTCACTTCTTTTTTTCCAAAGTGGGTATCTTTTATTTATTTTTATTTTCCCATTTCATCTTTCTCTTCTTCTTTATCCCCACCTTCTCATCTTCATTTTCCTCTCTACTTCTTATATATTTCTTCTGTCATTTCTAGAGATTGCAGCAGATAGGAGAAGAAATTGGCCTGGTCCCCTATCTTAATTCAAGTCTGAGAACTACGTATAATAGTGAAATGTAAGAAATAACTAAAATGAGAATTGTTAATTAATCTGCAGTACACCAACATAATGATACATCATACAACCATTAAATATATGTGCTTAAAGAATGCTGAAGTCTATGCAAAGCATGTGTGATACATTAAGTATAAAAGGCAAGATTTAAGACTGTATTTATGGTATGATCATAAAATGTACAAAAGAAAGCATTACTAAATTATTAGGAAAAAACTTGATGGATATGCCAAAATATTTATTTATCAAATATTAGTCATGTAATTTAAGAATACATGTCCTATTATTTGAAGGTTAGTGGCTAGTGGTTAAGCCAGTGGCTGTAACTTCTTACATGCTATGGTCCCTAGGTAATCTGTTACTACATTTCAGACTATTTTCTTCCTTGCTCTCTCAGCTACAGCCAAACTGGCCTCTTTTTTTGTTCTTTGAGCACATCAAACTTCAGGGCCTTTTTTTTTCCTCTCTTTTATATTTATGGAACATTATCTTATCAAATATTCCCATGGCTTTATCCATGATTTGATTCAGGCTTCTGATCTAATTTTACTTTATCGTCTATCCTGTAAAAAATAGCAACCCTCTCTGGTCCTTTATACTGCTTTTTCTTTGTGAATCATTACTACCTTAAGGTATTCATTCATTTCTTTCTCCACGACAGTATGAATACCATGAAAGCAGAAACTTTATCTTATTCACTGCTCTATCTTCAGAACCTAGAACAGCGTTTGGCAAATAGTGGGTACCTAATAAGTGTTTGTTAAATAAATAACTTTGTGAATGCATATCTGACATAAAACAGACAATCTGTCATTTTATTCTGTGTTTAACTTGACAAAACATATCTGAACCCTAAATTCCTACTGAAGTTTGAGGAGTTAATATGAAGTATGGAAATAATAATGCTTCGAAGTGTAGATGTTTAAACTTGGTTTTTGCAAATCATATTTTGTCTAAGAACTGCTGGCAGTGGATGAAGCTCTCATTCTATTACAGGATTGACTTTTTTATTTGCCAGAAACATTAAATAAGATAAATGAGTATATAATCATTTGTTGAGTGCCCACTGTATCATGTTTTATAATCCTAGTTAATCATTGCTACATGTTAAACAGAGATTACTATCCTCAATTTTCAAAGGAGGAAGCTGAGGCCAAAGATAAATCATTTGACCAAAGGTACAAAGAAATAAGTCACAGTCTGAATTCAAACCCAAGTCTTCAAACTTTAAGTGCAGTGCTTTTTCCATAGATTGATTAATTAATTTAAAAATGTTTATTGAGTAGTTGCTATGTGTCAGGTTCTTTTTTTTTTTTTTTTTTGCAGTAGGGTATACAATGTTGAATAAAAGAAAAAAAAAAAGTCCTCATGCTTTGTCATATTCTAGGGGTGGTGCAAGAGAGAAAAATAACAACAAAGTGACAAATAAAAAGTATATTAGATGCCTGATTAGATGGTGACTGGTACTAAGGAGAAAATGAAGCAGAGAAGGAGATATGGCATGCTGGAAGAGGTGTTGACAGTTAATATCTTAAATAAGGTGCTTAGGTAAGATTAACTGAGAAAGTGACATGCAGTCTATAGTATTCTGGGGGAAGAGCATCCTCGGCAGGGGGAAGAAGAGTAAAGGCTCTGAGGCACCTGTGTTCTTGTGTATATGAGGAAAAGGAAGAAGCTGGTGTGATCGGCGTGGAGTGGCCATGGTAGAGAGTGGTAGAAGATCAATGTCAGATAGGCAAAGGGGAGAGAATTCAATAGTTGGGATTTTGTAGGACTTTGGTTTTTACTGTGAAGGAAACAAGGAGATGTTGGACAATTTTGAGCAGTGAAGTGAGGTGATAATTTATGTTTTAAAATAATCTTGTGATTTATGTTTATTGAGCAGATTTGGCTTGGAAGACCAAAAGTTTAGTTTTCTCTATCTGAAGTTTGAGATGCCTGACACATTGAGTAGAAATATTGAGCAAGCAATCGAATATAGAGTTTGGAATTCAAAGGAGAGGTCTGGGGTGATGATACAAATTTGGAAATTGTCAGCACATTGATCATATTTAAAGTAATACATCTGCATGAAAGGACCTAGGGAGTGAGGGAAGATAAGGGACACATCCAAAGACTGAAATCTGGGGCTCCAACATTAGGAACCAGTAAAGGAGACTGAGAAGGAGAAACCTGTGAGGTAGAAAGACACCCAGGAGAATGAGGTTGTCCTAGAAGCCAAGAGAAGGAAGTGCTGAAAGGCGGAGGGAATACTCAAGTGTGTAAAATGGTTCAGAGCCGGCGTGTGCAAAAGGGAGAGAAGAGAGAAATATATCTGTGGCTATGTCCTTTTGTTTCAACTAAGAAAGTTTTCTTCCTCCCCAAATCCTCTGTAAGTCCAGCCATGTGGTGATGTAAGGCAATGGACTGGGTTGGGCGCCATGGTTGACTTGTTTTTGGTGTGTGTAATCCCCCTGTCCCTCTTCTGCCCAGATTACTGATGATCCTGGCGAGGAACATTTCCATGGGGATGTGTGCATTTGCTATGTCTGGCTTGTAGACAAGTAAATACAAACGCTGCTTTATCAATTTACAGTACAATTGCTCTGTGGCCAAAAGCAGAATTGGAAGTCTGCCTCCAACTGCCTTCAGGATAGAGGCCAAACTCCTTAGCGTGCCATATCAGCCTTCATCAGATGTCTTTATTCCTTGCCATCCTCCTACTCTCCACTTCCTCCATCTTACCCCATCCTTTCCCCGCACCACACAGCACCTATGCTCCATTCACACTGGACTTCAGCTCTCCTCTAGGCACACTGTGCTCTTCTGTGCCTCTGCATTGACACATGCTGTTCCTCATGCTTGTAATGCCCTTTGCCATTTTTGTGCTCAGGAAGGCACTGCTGGTCCTCGGAAGCTCAGTTCATGTGGAATTTCCACTGTGAAGTCTTCCTGATCCCTAGGCTGGGATACTTAAATTCCTTTACGTGCTTCTCCCTCTCCTGTTGAATTTACGTATTGTATTGAAATGTCTGACATTTCTCAATGGATTTTCAAGCTTCTTATCTCAATATCCCGTACTTTGCCTGGCAGATAGTAGGTACTTACTGATAATACTGGTGGCTCCATGGTAAAGAATCCGCCTGTCAATGCAGGAGACACAGGTTTTGTCCCTAGGTTGGGAAGATTCCCTGGAGAAGGAAATGGCAACCCACTCCAATAGTCTTGCTTGGGAAATGCTATGGAGAGAGGAACCTGGCTGGCTACAGTCCATGGGGCTGCAAAGAAGTCAGACACGACTTAGCGACTGAACAACAAACAGCAAAATGATAATAATAGCTACTTTTAAAACTCTATAGGATGCTTGTCTTTGTGCTAAGTGTTTTTTAATGTATTTTCTCATTTCATCCTCATAACAACTTTCTGAAGTAAGGTTTATTATTTTCCCATGCCAAAGATGAAGAAACTGAGGTTCACAGTGGTTACGAAACTTCCACTAGATTTCAAATAGGTTATATAATCTAGATTTCAAATCCAGTTAATTTTGGGGCTTGAGTACTTAATTTCTGTTTTGTACACTTAAAGGAGAAAGGAAGGCAGGTTTAGGAATAGAAGTTTTTTTTCCTGGGGTTCCAAACTCTCATATTTTCAACTTTCATTAATTTCTAAATGATTGTGCCTTTACATACCATTTTCCTAAACAGTTATGTGGCATCCTTTTCCCTTTCACCTGTATTACAGTAGTCCTGTTTGTTCACCCAGGAAATGTTCAGTATGATCTTACACTGGGCACACCCAGACACACAGCAATAGCCAGGCCCAAGTCCAGGCAAAAGCTTCGAGTAGTCAGGTGTGGTGGGGCAAGAGACAGGGGGAATCAGTGAGGAAGCAGGGCTACTGCATTGTACAAGTCCTGGAAGAATTAATCTCATTGTGATCTCATGTGAATGGTGTGCTGAGGGCAGATGGTAGAGAGAGATGGGTGAGTATGGTGGTCAGTTGTATGTGTCCACTTGGTTAGGCTGTAATCCCCCAGTTAATCAATCAAATGTTTACTGGGTATTGCTGTGAAGGCAATTTATAGATCTGTTTAACATCTACAATCTCTAGTAAAAGGAGATTATCCAAAAAATCTGGTCTCTAAGTAAAAGGAGATTACCCTGAAAAATCTGGGTGGGCCAGATCCAATCAGTTGAAAGGCTTTGAGAACAGAATTGAAGTCTCCCTGAGGAAGAAGAAAGTCCACCTGTGGACTGCAGCGTCAGCTCCTGCGGGAGAGTTTCCAGTCTACCCTTCCTGGCAGCCTGCCCTTAGGATTTGAGACCTGTCTAGCCGCCACCTACAATGCTGTATGCCAATTCCTTGCAGCCAATCTCTGTCTCTCTCTTTCTTTTTATCTATATATATCAATATAGATATGTCTATATATCTATATATATATAAATATACATTATATATTCATAAATAATATTTTGTACAATAATATAATCATTATATATTATATTGAAATATAAAATAAATAGAATAATACAATATATAAAGATTATATATATAAATATATATATCAATATAGATATTGATATATCTAGCCTCTTTCACTTTGATCAAGAGGCTCTTTAGTTCTTCTTCACTTTCTGCCATAAGGGTGGTGTCTTCTGCATATCTGAGGTTATTGATATTTCTCCCGGCAATCTTGATTTCAGCTTGTGCTTCATCCAGCCCAGCATTTCTCATGATGCACTCTGCATATAAGTTAAATAAGCAGGGTGACAATATATAGCCTTGATGTACTCCTTTTCCTATTTGGAACTAGTCTGTTGTTCCATGTCCAGTTCTAACTGTTGCTTCCTGACCTGCATATAGGTTTCTCAAGAGGCAGGTCAGGTGGTCTGGTATTCCCATCTCTTTCAGAATTTTCCACAGTTTATTGTGATCCACATAGTCAAAGGCATTGGCATAGTCAATAAAGCAGAAATAGATGTTTTTCTGGAACTCTCTTGCTTTTTCAATGATTCAGTGGATGTTGGCAATTTGATCTCTGGTTCCTCTGCCTTTTCTAAAACCAGCTTGAACATCTGGAAGTTCACAGTTCGCGTATTGCATGTGAGACGAGTTTAATTGTTCAGTAGTTTGAGCATTCTTTGGCATTGCCTTTCTTTGGGATTGGAATGAAAACTGACCTTTTCCAGTCCTGTGGCCACTGCTGAGTTTTCCACATTTGTTGGCATATTAAGTGCAGCACTTTCACAGCATCATCTTTCAGGATTTGAAATAGCTCAACTGGAATTCCATCACCTCCACTAGCTTTGTTCGTAGTAATGCTTCCTAAGGCCCACTTGACTTTACATTCCAGGATGTCTGGCTCTAGGTGAGTGATCACCCATCATGATTATCTGGGTTGTGAAGATCTTTTTTGTACAGTTCTTCTGTGTATTCTTGGCACCTCTTCTTAATATCTTTTGCTTCTGTTAGGTCCATACCATTTCTGTCCTTTATTGAGCCCATCTTTGCATGAAATGTTCCCTTGGTATCTCTAATTTTATAGAATAGATCTCTAGTCTTTCCCATTCTATTGTTTTCCTCTATTTCTTTGCACTGATCACTGAGGAAAGCTTTATCTCTCCTTGCTATTCTTTGGAACTCCATATTCAAATGGGTATAGCTTTCCTTTTCTCCTTTGCTGTTTACTTCTCTTCATTTCACAGCTATTTGTAAGGCCTCCTCAGACAGCCATTTTGCTTTTTAGCATTTCTTTTTCTTGGGGATGGTCTTGATTGCTATCTCCTATAAAATGTAACAAACCTCCATCCATGGTCCATCAGGCAATCTACCTATCAGATCTAGTCCCTTAAATCTATTTATCACTTCCACTGTATAATCATAAGGGATTTGATTTAGGTCATACCTGAATGGTCTAGTGGTTTTCCCCACTTTCTTCAATTTAAGTCTGAAATTGGCAATAAGGAGTTCATGATCTGAGCCACAGTCAGCTCCTGGTCTTGTTTTTGCTGACTATATAGAGCTTCTCCTTCTTTGGCTGCAAAAAGAATATAATCAGTCTGATTTTGGTGTTGACTATCTGGTGCTATCCATGTGTAGAGTCTTCTCTTGTGTTGTTGGAAGAGGGTGTTTGTTATGACCAGTGCGTTCTCTTAGGAAAACTCTATTAGCCTTTGCCATGCTTCATTCTGTACTCCAAGGCCAAATTTGCCTGTTACTCCAGGTGTTTCTTGACTTCCTACTTTTTCATTCCAGTCCCCTATAATGAAAAGGACATCTTTTTTGGGTGTTAGTTCTAAAAGGTCTTGAAGGTCTTCATAGAGTGGCAAAAAGTGAAGAAGAACTAAATAGCCTCTTGATGAAAGTGAAAGAGCAGAGTGAAAAAGTTGGCTTAAAGCTCAACATTCAGAAAACTAAAGATCATGGCATCCGGTCCCATCACTTCATGCAAATAGATGTGGAAACAGTGGAAACAGTGGCAGACTTTATATTTTGGGCTCCGAAACCACTGCCCAATCACCACTAATGGTGATTACAGCCATGAAATTAAAAGACGCTTACTCCTTGGAAGGAAAGTTATGACCAACCTAGACAGCATATTAAAAAGCAGAGACATTACTTTGTCAACAAAGGTCTGTCTAGTCAAGGCTATGATTTTTCCAGTAGTCACATATGGATGTGAGAGTTGGACTGTGAAGAAAGCTGAGCACCGAAGAATTGATGCTTTTGAACTGTGGTGTTGGAGAAGACTCTTGAGAGTCCCTTGGATTGCAAGGAAGTCCATCCAGTCCATCCTAAAGGAGACCAGTCCTGGGTGTTCATTGGAAGGACTGATGTTGAAGCTGAAACTTCAATATTTTGGCCACCTGATGTGAAGAGCTGACTCATTTGAAAAGACCCTGATGCTGGGAAAGATTGAGGGCAGGAGGAGAAGGGGATGACAGAGGATGAGATGGTTGGATGGCATCACCGACTCAATGGACATGAGCCTGATAAACTCTGGGAGTTGGTGATGGACAGGGAGGCCTGGCGTGCTGTGGTTCACAGGGTGGCAAAAACTCGGCAAGACTGAGCAACTGAACTGAATATCCAGCCTAGCCACCTCCTACAATTGTGTAAGCCAACTCCTTTCAGTCAATCTCTGTCTCTCTCTTTTTATCTATATATATAAATATACATGTATATGCTGCTGCTAAGTTGCTTCAGTCATGTCTGACTCTGTGCGACTCCATAGATGGCAGCCCACCAGGTTCCTCTGTCCCTGATTATCTGGGCAAGAATACTGGAGTGGGTAGCCATTTCCTTCTCCAATATATATATATATATATAAATATATATAATTATATATACATAAATAATAATAATTTTATATAATACATATATATATCCTTTTGGTTCCATTTTGCTTGTGCAACCTTGACTAATAACACTGAGAGAATCAAAAAGGTGTCTTTAAGAGGAATTAGAAAAAGCAAAAGAAGAATACGATAATATTATAATAATATGAAGAATGGTCAACGAGTGGAATTGGAGGATTAATTGTCATCCTTTAAGACTTCTTAGATGCTTCCTCATATACTCTGCCATCTTCACCTCCTAGCCTGTGTAGTTTTTTCTTTTCTGTCTTGTCTATTACCTTCTGTTATGGATTACAATTACATACCGACATGTTTGTGATTACCCAACTCTCCTTCTCCATTTCTTGGTATATGAGTTGTGAGACAGGGTAAAATTCATCTCTTCATCCCTGGCAGATAGCTTATTTCCTGACTCATATTAGGGGCTGAATAAACATTTGTTGATAAATCAATGAGAGTCCACAGCATTAGAGGCTCAATGATGCCCCACCCGGCCATTCTATGGATCAGGGAGGGCTTTCTGGAGGAAACAGCCTCTGCGAACTATCAGAAGGAAAACTCCAGCCAGTTTTTCTGGATCTGATTTCCCCTATCCATTTGCTGGTGCCTTCAGGAGCACACGGTTTGCTGGGCCCTCTTCTCTGTAATGCGGTCCCATCAACATACTTCCTGTGTCTCTAAGAAATGGAAGTCAGTGTATTTTACTTGATACTGCTTCCCTGCAAGATCCACTGGCCACTTCACATACACTGGCACCTCTCACAAGGGTATTTTGATATTTTGAGGGGCTGGTGGATATTACCATCTTCAGACACCTTCCTTGGGCTCTTTTCATTCTTCTCCTTGTTACCACCAGAATCTGAACCATTTCCAAACATGTATGTGCTGGATGTCCTCTCTTTGCAATACTAGAAGCAATGTTTTTCCCTGCAAGAAAGAGAGCAGGGTTTCTTCTGGAGGGGGAGTACTCACTCTAGGGATGCTCTAAAGGGGTCTGGATGGTGACTTTCTCCTGCAGATGGATTTCCCCCTCTGACAGTCCAGAAGTGTGACTCACCTTCTGGAAACTTCAGGGAAAGGAAGATGTGCAACTCTTTCTTCCTTCCTTCTCTCAAGAATCTGTATCTTCTAAACTTTTTTTTTTTTGGTATGTGCTTCTCATCTCTTCTTTGTTGGAAACAGGAAATTCATGCTTATTTATTGAATAAAAATTGTTGAAGAAACTGAAATTGTTAATAAAGATGAAAATGTAATTGCAGAAATGGCTAATTCTAAGACTGGGGTAGGAAATAATACAAGATGAGCCTGGCATACCTTGTAGAACCTCTAAATAAGGGAGGTGTAAACAAACAAACTAAAAAATAAAACTTCATTGATTTATGTTATGTCAAAGGGGCATGAGAGTCAATTGAAAGTGATGCCAATAGGCAAAGCTGGGCAAATTTGAGCAACAAAACAACAAAGTAGCACTGGATTATAACCCAAAGTGTAAATAAATATTCATGTGTCCACACTGATAGAGATAAATGATTGAATAAATAGATAAATGGGGGAGAAGAGACAAATCTCCCATACAGAGGATGTCCAAATAAGTTGTGTAGGTACTCCATCCTAAAGGAGGGGGCATAACTCCTCCCTTCTTAAGTGTGGACTGTATACATTGGCTTCCTTGAAAAATGTATACAGTATAGAAAGGGGGAAAAAGAGTAACTTTATAGTAGATAAACCTGAAAAACACTATTTTAGCCAGGGGACCAAGATCAACTTCAACAATAATTAGTCATGCTGATAGAATGTCATACTGATTGCCTGACCCATCCATCTTGTGTGGCCCTACACAGCATGGCTCATAGTTTCATTGAGTTAGACAAGGCTGTGGTCCACGTGATCAGATTGGTTAGTTTTCTGTGAGTATGGTTTTCATTCTGTCTGCCCTCTGATGGAAAAGGATAAGAGGCTTTGCTTCCTGATGGGAGAGACTGACTGAGGGGGAAACTGGGTCTTATTCTGATGGGCAGGGCCATGATCAATAAATATTTAATCCAATTTTCTGTTGATGGGTGGGGCTGTGTTCCCTCCCTGTTATTTGAGCTGAGGCCAAACTATGGGGGAGGTAATGAAGATAATGGCGACTTCCTTCAAAAGGTCGCATGCACTCAGTGCCCCCCACCCTACAGCAGGCCACTGCTGACCCACCCCTCTGCCAGAGACTCCTAGACACTCATGGGCAAGTCTGGCTCAGTCTCTTGTGGGGTCACTGCTCCTTTCTCCTGGGTCCTGGTATGCACAAGGTTTAGTTAGTGCCCTCAAAGATCCTGTCTCCCAGTCCTGTGTAAGTTCTGGCTGCTCTATGGTGGGGTTAATGGTGGCCTCCTCCAAGAGATCTTATTCCATACACAGGTCTACTACACCCAGAGCCCCTGCCCCTGAAGCAGTCCACTGCAGATCCGTGCCCTGCAGGAGGCACTCAAACACAGTTCTGTCTCAGTCTATGTGGGGTCTCTGGGTCCTGGTGTACCCAAGGTTTGTTCGAGCCATCTGAGCATTTCTGGCGGGTATGGAGTTTGATTCTAAATGCAATTTTGCCTCTCCTATCCTTTGCAGCCAAAGATGGAGAAGCTCTATATAGTCAGCAAAAACAAGACCAGGAGCTGACTGTGGCTCAGATCATGAACTCCTTATTGCCAATTTCAGACTTAAATTGAAGAAAGTGGGGAAAACCACTAGACCATTCAGGTATGACCTAAATCAAATCCCTTATGATTATACAGTGGAAGTGAGAAATAGATTTAAGGGACTAGATCTGATAGGTAGAGTGCCTGATGAACTATGGATGGAGGTTCATGACATTGTACAGGAGACAGGGATCAAGACCATCCCCATGGAATAGAAATGCTAAAAAGCAAAATGGCTGTCTGAGGAGGCCATACAAATAGCTGAGAAAAGAAGAGAAGTGAAAAGCAAAGGAGAAAAGGAAAGATATAAGCATCTGAATGCAGAGGTCCAAAGAATAGCAAGAAGAGATAAGAAAGCCTTCCTCAGCAATCAATGCAAATAAATAGAAGAAAAAAATAGAATGGGAAAGACTAGAGATCTCTTCAAGAAAATTAGAGATACCAAGGGAACATTTCATGCAAAGATGGGCTCGATAAAGGACAGAAATGGTATGGACCTAACAGAAGCAGAAGATATTAAGAAGAGATGGCAAGAATACACAGAAGAACTGTACAAAAAAGATCTTCATGACCCAGATAATCACGATGGTGTGATCACTTACCTAGAGCCAGACATCCTGGAATGTGAAGTCAAGTGGGCCTTAGGAAGCTTCACCAGGAACAAAGCTAGTGGAGGTGATGGAATTCCAGTTGAGCTATTCCAAATCCTGAAAGATGATGCTGTAAAAGTGCTGCACTCAATATGCCAGCAAATTTGGAAAACTCAGCAGTGGCCACAGGACTGGAAAATGTCAGTTTTCATTCCAATCCCAAAGAAAGGCAATGCCAAAGAATGCTCAAACTACTGCACAATTGCACTCATCTCACATTCTAGTAAAGTAATGCTCAAAATTCTCCAAGCCAGGCTTCAGCAATATGTGAACCGTGAACTTCCTGATGTGCAAGCTGGTTTTAGAAAAGGCAGAGGAACCAGAGATCAAATTGCCAACATCCGCTGGATCATAAAAAAAGCAAAAGAGTTCCAGAAAAACATCTATTTCTGCTTTATTGATTACACCAAAGCCTTTGACTATGTGGATCACAATAAACTGTGGAAAATTCTGAAAGAGATGGGAGTACCAGACCACCTGACCTGCCTCTTGAGAAACCTATATGCAGGTCAGGAAGCAGCAGTTAGAACTGGACATGGAACAACAGACTGGTTCCAAATTGGGAAAGGAATACATCAAGGCTGTATATTGTCACCCTGCTTATTTAACTTATATGCAGAGTGCATCATGAGAAATGCTGGGCTGGAAGAAGCACAAGCTGGAATCAAGATTGCAGGGAGAAATATCAATAACCTGAAGTATGCAGATGGCACCACACTTATGGCAGAAAGTGAAGAAGAACTAAAGAGCCTCTTGACGAAAGTGAAAGAAGAGAGTGAAAAAGTTGACTTAAAACTCAACATTCAGAAAACTAAGATCATGGCATCTGGTCCCATCACTTCATGGGAAATAGATGGGGAAACTATGGAAACAGTGAGAGACTATTTTTTTGGGCTCCAAAATCACTGCAGATGGTGACTGCAGCCATGAAATTAAAAGACGCTTGCTCCTTGGAAGAAAAGCTATGACCAACCTAGACAGCATATTAAAAAGCAGAGACATTACTTTGCCAACAAAGGTCCATCTAGTCAAAGCTATGGTTTTTCCAGTAGTCATGTATGGATGTGAGAGTTGGACTATAAAGGACCTGAGTGACAAAGAATTGATGCTTTTGAACTGTGGTGTTGGAGAAGACTGTTGAGAGTCCCTTGGACTGCAAGGAGATCCAACCAGTCCATCCTAAAGGAAATCAGTCCTGAACATTCACTGGAAGGACCGTTGCTGAAGCTGAAACTCCAGTACTTTGGCCACCTTATGTGAAGGGTTGACTCAACGGAAAAGATTCTGATGCTGGGAAAGATTGAATGTGGGAGTAGAAGGGGACAACAGAGGATGAGATGATTGGATGGCATCACTGACTCAGTGGACATATTGGGTACATTCCGGGAGTTGGTGATGGACAGGGAGGCCTGGCATGCTGCAGTCCATGGGGTCTCAAAGAGTCAGACATGACTGAGTGACTGAACTGAACAGAACTGATTGTATGTACCCCTGATTAGATTGTAATAAAGTGACCCTTTACCTCTGTGATTTTTCTCTCCCAAACACATAACCCCCAACTAGACAAGAGAAAAACAGACAAATTCCAATAGAGGGTATCTTACAACACACCTGAGCAGCATGCCTTAAAACTGTTAATGTCTTTAAAACAAGGAAAATCGATAACTAATAAAGCCTACTGTGTAGCATAGGGAATTCTACTCAATACTCTATAATGACCTAAATGGGAAAAGAATCAAACTAATACAACATTGTAATTCAACTATACTCCAATAAGATATTTAAAAAAGAAACAAAAATAAGGAAAGTCAGAGAATCTGTCACAGCCAAGAAGAGTCTAAGGAGATAAGATGACTAAATGCAATAGATGTGGTATCCCTGTGGGATTCTCTAACAGAAAAGGGACATTAGATAAAAGCTAAGGAAATATGAATAAACTATGGACTTTATTTGGGCTTCCCTGGTCACTCAGTGGTAAAGAATCTACCTGCCAATGCAGGAGATGCAGGAGACATGGGTTTAATCCCTAGGTCAGGAAGATCTACTAGAGGAAGAAATGGCAACCCGCTCCAATATTCTTGGCTGGGAAACCCCATGGACAAGGGAGCCTGGCAGGTTACAGTCCAGGGGACCACAAAGAGTCAGACATGACTTAGCAAGTAAATAATGACAACAAATGGACTTTATTTAATAATAATGTACCTATAAGGCAATGGCACCCCACTCCAGTCCTCTTGCCTGGAAAATCCCATGGGCGGAGGAGCCTGGTAGGCTCAGTCCATGGGATTGCTGAGAGTCGGACATGACTAAGCGACTTCACTTTCACTTTTCACTTTCATACATTGGAGAAGGAAATGGCAACCCACTCCAGTGTTCTTGCCTGGAGAATCCCAGGGACGGGGGGAGCCTGGTGGGCTGCCGTCTATGGGGTCACACAGAGTTGGACACAACTGAAGTGACTTAGCATTGGCTCATTAACTATAAGAAATGTACCATTCTATGTAAGCTGTTAATAATAGGGTATACTTCCTGAGGGGAGGGTATATGGTAACACTGTGTACTATTTGCTTTATTTTGCTACAAATCTAAAACCTTTCTAAGAAAAATTGTTAAAAAACACTTAGGATAAAAAAAGGAAAAAGACATAAGGGCCTGCTCTGGTGATATAGGGCTGTAGAGTTAAGTACATGCACACACCCACATACACAGATCAACACCTTATAACAATCTGTTAAAGGCTAAGATATTGCATAGTAATTATGAGATGTCACCTACCTCTTACCTGACAGACGTTCCTATTAAGTCATTGGCTACTGGAGCTTGGTTATTGATTCTCATGCCTACGGTCTCTTGGAGAGAGAGGGAGAAGGGGAGGAAAGGAGATCCTGGGTACTGTGCCTACTTGGAATGCTTTCCTATGTCTTTGAAATCTTCCTATTGTTTAAGGTTCTACTTATTATCATTGAGATAGTATGAAGAAAGAGTGATGGAGAGAGTAAGTACTCACAGGCTGAAGGCTCAGGGCCTCCTAACCCTTAATCTTCAAATTCACAATCGCTGTGGATGGACGGTAGATACTCTGTTGAAGGAGGGTATTATTCCACATGAAGTTTAATATGCTGTCTTGACGTATTCTATTTAGTTTATCTAGCAATGGTTCCAAACTCTAAGAATCTTGAGTTACTGAAAACAACAGACGTTTGAAAAAATGGTGAAAAAAAAATGGAGACATTTTGGGACTTTAGGTTCAGAGTCAGCTGTGCCTAAATTGAGAATTAAGAGAAACTGAAGGGCTATTGTAGAATACACTAGAAAACAAGTAAATAGTTTATATGGACACATATTTTCCAAGCCAAAATCAAGGCACAAGGCTGGTGAGCATGAGAGAGTTTAAGGAACAAAGGGATGAACATTTTCACCTGAGGCTGCCTTGGGAAATCTTGGACAGAGTCAACGAATGAAGGAAGTAGGAAAAAGCAAAGACAGATGAATTAAGTAAAGGGGAAATAAGCTGTTACTCTTACAAGTCCTGCTTATCTTTTGTGATTGATATGCGTAATTTCCAAACCAATATGCTTTGTTCTTTTCAAGCTAAATGAACCCCTATTTTATTGTGTGGAAAAATGCCTAGCTACAAGAAGTATTTCCCAGCCTCCCTTTCAGCTGTGTGTTGCCACGAGACACAATTCTGGCCAGTCAGATGTAAGCAGAAGTTCCTGGGAGAGGCTTCTAAAAAGAATTAGCTGTTCTTTGGCCTTCTGTTTTCAACTTAAACAGGAGCTCCTCATTTGATATGAAGGAACAGTCTTTGCCCAAGGAGGCAGCACAAGAAGGGAAGACGCCTGCAAAGGAATAACAAACAGTGAAAAATTAGCAAGTATCTAGATCCTTGAGGACACCAGAGTGTTATACCATTCTTGGAAGGCCAAACTCTGGACTCATTTTATATGACAAAAATGAAGCCCCTGAATTATTTAGGTTTCTGTTTTTATGTTTTGTTTCCAGTTGATCCTGACTTTAACACACACCTCTTAAGAAGAGCATCTTTTGCATATTACCAAAATTTTCCTATGCAATGACTAAGAGCAGGAACTGTCAGAACTAATAGGATCTCTGCTACAGTCCGTTAAGAATAGAAATCTTTCTGAATTGACCTCAAATGAAGTTTGCTATCATTTTGGTTTATTTCTTAACTGCAAATAATAGCCCTGTGGCTAAGAGACAGCATGGGGGACTTATGTGAAACAACCATTTAGTTGCCATCAGCTTATGTAATCTCAGGCAACTGTCAGACTTTTTGTACTTCAGTTTCTTCATAAAATGGATGAGGTTAACAATACCTAGCTCATAAGAGCATTCTGAAAATTGAATGAAGTATGTTGTGTATAAAATTTAGCATGGTTCTTGGCTCATAGCCAAGCAGTAAATGGTGGTTATCATGTCAAATGCATTTTTTAAAAAAGCTTTGCAAATTATAAAGTTATACAAATATAGTATTCTGATTATAACTGGACCTGTTATTAAGCTATTATTGCCTTTCAGCTCCAAACCATTGTTTCTAGATTCAGAGCAGTAGTCCTGGGGCTGGGACTCTGCAAACCACATCCAGCTTTGCCCTGAGTTTCCTGTTCCTCTTCCATCAGGGAGCATTAGAAGGAGATGGCAAGGCTGGAGGAGAAAGCCATGCTCCTTCTTGATTGCTTCCAGATCTCTTCCTATACCTGTGAGCTGTGCTTTACCAGTCCTTTTCTACCCAATACAGCAGTTCCTTCCCTAAGTCAGAACTGAATCCAGTTTTCAGTTACTCTGATGCTTTCAAATATTGTGGATTTCAGAGTCGCCAGCACTAGTCACACCTTCCTTATGTCTATGTATTTATGTATGAAGGCATTTATTTATTTTTCATATTTCTCCATCAGATTTTTTTTAAAGAGTGGATTTTGTCCAGAAAAACATGGGGAATGGGAAAAAAAAATACAAATGGAAGCTGTTTTGCTATTTGTTTTATAATGCAAGAAATGTCAGAGTGTCCTGTTCAAAACAACACAATAAAAGTTCAAAGAATGAGGTGTTCCCTTAGGCGAGGCTGAAGATTTCAGTCTCTGGTATTTGGAATTTAGGCTGAAGTCCTTGTTTTTGGCTGGATCACTGGGTGCGTGGCACAGTCCATGTTTCCAAACCAGATCTGAACAGAAGAATAGCCACCTGGCTCAGGTAGAAGGAGATCAAGTATTCACTTACAGACATCACATAAGTACAAAGTTCCTTCCACGATGCTGTGCCAAGTGGGCTTGTACTTGTCAAATACCCTTCTCAGTGTTATATTTCTCCAAGGACTGAATAGCCCACTCCACCAAGCCCTTTTGCATCTCCTCCAATATATTTGCATTTTTGATTGAGGCCATTCAAGTTCACAAGGTTACCTTTCGTGCAGAGGCTGCCCCACCCTGCAGAGTCCCTCCTCCAGGATTCTAAATTTCAATAATTTCAACCTCTTTGTTCCTCAGCCATGGGGGTGTTAGTGGTTTCCTGCAGTTGCTACCTCTGTGCAGGAGCCAGCCCATATTGGCTTGCAGAGTCTGTTGTTGAATTTTCAGGAGTTTTGCAAGTGAGATGTTAAACTGTTGGTAGCTGGAAATCTGCCACCATGGGAGTATTTACACCATGGAAATTGGCAAATGCTACAAATGAGATTTCCCCAACCAGACATCTAGTTGTAAACACTTAGCAGCCCACTACTAACTAGAGTTCTCCTTTTACTCCTTCAGTTACCTAGTCAATACTTTGTATATGGTTGGTGGTTCAGATAATAAAGAATGTGCCTGTAATGCAGGAGACCTGGGTTTGATTGCTGGGTTGGGAAAACCTCCTGAGAAGGGAATGGCTATCCACTCCAGTATTCTTGCCTGGAGAATTCTATGGATAGAGGAACCTGGCAGGCTATATATAGTCCATGCAGTAGAAAAGAGTCAGACATGACTGAGTGACTAACTTTCACTACTTTTCAAGAATACTTTACATTGACTTCTCTCTGTTCAATTAACTAGTGTGGTTTCTTTATTCTAGAAGGACCCTGAATGATATGTTACCTTGTAGAGTTGTGCCTCTATCAATCCTAGTTGTCCTCCAGGAAAACTGGTAACTGTGCAGCTTTGCTTTGACAAATATCTTCTGTAAAAAGTGCCTAACACCTAGGATTTTATAAATAATCAATAACATGAGTTGTGTTACTAACATTAGTTAACATCAATAACATGAGTTAATGTTGGTTCAGAGGCTCCAGTAGTCATGTGGAAGGCTATCCTTGTGTATCTTAGGATACAGTTTGTAATTTTTTTTTCTGTATAGAAGGGAAAGAGATATAGCTAATAACCACACTTTTTTTGTTTTCTCCTGAGCAAAGAGGATAGCATGTTTTTTGAAACAAAACAAAACAAAACAAAACAAAAAAATCCTGTTTTCAATATGTTAGGCTAAAAGAAACAACATTTCCTATTCTGGCACTTGTGTAGATTGGGTCAGGTTTCTAAAAACAAGCTATATTCAATATCTCTGATTCCTTAAGATGAATCCTCTGGCTCTTGATAACTATATACTTATGATTATGGTTTTCAAGTTCCATTTTAACTGAATAATTTTGCTTATAGATTTGGAGCAACCTTCCATTGGTGCTCCAAAGCTTTGATCTTTCTCAACATGTGTATGAGACGCCACAAAGTTATATTCTGAAAAAAGATACCAACATTCCAGCATAATCATCAAAATAACTTGTAAGAAAAAGCAAACTTTTCACACAAATCCTATATTTAAAGATGCCTTCCTTCCAATAACATTTGTTAAGCGACCATCTGTTTGCCTTTGATTATCATCTGGACCACTAATAAGCGGGTTTAATCTGAGCAGTGTTATTTGCATGCTATTTCTAAATTTAGTGCCTTTCAAAGAAGTCAGCAAGGCTGGCCTCCAGGAAATATTGCCTTTGATGTAACATCTGGTTTTCAGGGAATTTCTGTGTAGTGCCCAATCAGAGGGCGGACTAAAGGGCAGAGAAACCAAGTGACTTGCCCAGAGTCATGTAATTAGTTACTGACTTAACCTGGATTACCTGTAGTTTCTATTTGTTGCTTAAAGTCCTAGACTGCTTATTTCCATTCTGTAAGTTGTATAGAGACTGTACACATAGACATAGTCATTTCCCTCCCTTCATGAATAGATGTGTGTGGATCTTTACGACTAATTACAGATTTATTTGCATCTTTCTTTTTGATGTTTCCTCCCTGTAACTTGAGAAGAAAGGAAAATTTCCTGTTATCCTCTGCTTTGTTAAAAAAATGATTTGAAGTAACAGTGAATTGTTATTGATTGCAAAATCTTGTTTAGAAGTGAATTGATCTTTTTCCTCGCAAGGAAAATGGAGAGTTAAATTGTATGGACAACTCACTTGGTTTGAGGGCAACTGGAAGGCATCATCACTGGCATCATCCGTGTTCAACCTTTCCCCCTTGTCTTGGCTTCTCCATTTTCCCTCCTTTCTCCTCCCCTGGGCTGGAGATCACAAAGCTGTCAACACCTCAAATGCAAGATTATAATGAAAGTTCAATGTTATGATGCTTTATTATAAAAGCAATTCTTTACTGAGTCAATATATTTTATAATCATTATATGATTTTAATAGCCTTGGACCAATTATAAAAATATATTCAATCTAATCAGTTCTTTTAGCTTTAAAGGTATTTTCACACTTAAGATTTATTTTTAATCTTCTTAGGTTTCTGTTATAAAACAATTTGCATTTTATGTATCTTAGAATTGTTTTTTCATCACCTAAAGATCATTCTAATTTTTGTACAGGGAAGCATAACTTAATATCTTATAAATTAAAAACTTAAAATTTTAATCTGACAAATTGGGGTTTAAGTCTCAGCTCTACCAGCTACATGACCTTGGGCAAATCACTAGATCTTTCTAAACTTCAATGTCATTTAAAATAGCTATCTCATAACACTGAAAGAATGAAATGAGATTATATGTAAAGCTGTTAGCACAGTGCTCTGATACACATTAAAAGGTCAGGAAATAGTCCTTAATTTTCTTTCTTTTTTTTTCTTACAAAGTACATTAGTGTCCTGTGTTTGTTCTTGCCTGACTATTAAGAGATTTTATGAAAATCACAATCACATGTGATTGGGAGTGAGTGGGATCTTGGAAACTTGAGAAAACTGTGATTAGAAGATTAAATGAAATGGAGTACTAGAGACTTCTGTGTTTGGCTGGAGATCCATTTCTTTTGCTTTGGGTGATGCTGCCCTCATTCCATTTAAGGGAGTTCCTTTTGCTCTCTTCTGAGTAATCTTCAGAGTACAGTCAGGCAAGTGACAGGCCTTCCTTTAGCCAAGGGCTGAGCATGAGATTCAAACCATTGCAATTTTGCCACCTCTTTTTTTTAGGACTTTGAATCCTGGTGAAAGAACACAAATGCAGGAAAATTGTTAAATCACTTGGGGCCCTGAAGTGACTATCAGAGGTCAGATTATGTTGAGTGGCTAAGAGCAGAGACTAAGCCAGATAGCCTGAGTTCAGACCCCTTACTAGCTAAATGACCGTAACTAGGACAAGTTACTTAACCTCTTTAGGCCAGGTTTCCTTCTCTCTACAATGGAGTCATTAATAGTACCTAACTCATAGGGTTGTTATGAGAATTAAATGTTAGAATATCTAAAGGGTTTAGGATGTGCCTGATACATCTTAAATACAGTATATATTATAATTGCAATTGCTAACACTGGGAGTATTATTATTCTGTTCTTGCCTTGAGACATCCAGACCTATCTTACTTCCTGTTCTTCCCTGGTCCTGGTTCTGCAGCCTTCCCATTGATTCTGAGAGAGCTTCCCAAAATTCTTTTTATGAACTTCTTTACTGCCTAAGGTAGCCAGAGTTGGTTTCTTCCTTGCAACCATATGATCTTAACCAATAAGAATGGTCTTGAGAAACGATGACATCCCATCCCCTATTTTTATTGATTTTTAATATAGATTAGAAAACTAAGCAAAATCCCTTGGGTGAGCTCACTCAGCATGTAAATGGAAGTATTTGGATTAGTATTGGATTATCCTGATGATTGGTGCTATTCAGTTCCCAAGTTGTGTTAGACTCTTTGCAACCCTGTGGATTGTAGCCCACCAGACTCCTCTGCCCATGGGATTTCCCAGGGAAGACTACTGGAGTGGGTTGGCATATCCTTCTCCAGGGGATCTTCCTTACTCAGGGATTGAACCCATGTCTGCTGCTTCGCAGGCATATTCTTTACTGCTGAGCCACTTGGGAAGCCCATCCTGATGACTACTCATGGACTTTCTCTAGTGGACCAAGATTATGTTCAATATGTCCTTACTCTTTCTTTTTTTTATAACAATCCCTCCCCAGATTCTTATTTGTTACTGAAACGTGCCTAATTTGTTTTACACATTATTTTTGCTTTCATTCATTCATCACCTCTGTCATTTAATTAGTTTTTACTCTCTACTTGACACAGACCAAGGCATATATAACTTGGATTTCACTGATATTTCAGGACTCAGTTAGGACTCAAAGGATACTTGGTCATTGTACTCCTCTCTACTAGTCTTATTCCTATCTTTTTGTTTTGAAAAACTTTATTTGTTGACTTATTCATTGGTTGTTTCATTTATTCATATATTCTTTTACTCAGTAGACATTTATTGAGCGTCTATAATTTGCTACAAACTGTTCTAGATCCTGAGGATATGGCAATGAACAAGGTGATTGTCATTCACTGTGAGGAATTTATCCCCAGTGGATTTATGGGTATATAAATATAATAGTATGTTACACAGTGATTAAAAACTATCAAGGGTCAGGGAATAGAGAGGGGAGGTTCTTATTTCATATAGGGTATTAAGGAAGGAACATTTGAACTCAGAATTGAATTAAGTGAAGATGAGAGCCCTGTGAATATCTGTGGGAGGAACGTTCACCGAGATGGACATATGTTTGGAATGTTTGAGGAGTAACAAAGAGGCCAGTATGGCTACAGGAGAGCAAATAAGAAGAATGGTAAGATCTGAGGGGTAGCAGGGGCAGCTTATGTAGGGCTTTGAATTCATAGCAAGAACTCTGGAGTTTTTTCTAAGCGTGGAGGGAACAGTGATATCATAGAAACCATTTACAATATGCATGCGATCAGACTGTTAGCATCTCTTCCCAACCTTGTGTTTGGTGATGTCACACAGGTTATTAAACATTGACAAGTGTAAAACTGGATGAGAGCTTTCTGACTGTTAAAAGAGGAGGGTGTGGCACAATCCCATTTATCTTTTAGAAGGATGACTCAGGCTGCTCTGTGGAGAGCAATGTGTTTGAGGACAGGAGTGGCAGTGAGGAGACCAGTTAGGAGTTTACTGCCGCAGCCCTGGCAGTGCTGATGCTGGCTCAGAGTTTGGGAGAAGTGGTATGTTATGCAGGAAATTTCAGAATATAGGATATATTTAGGACAGTAGATGCTTAAGAATTAAATAAAGGGTGTGAGGGAAAGTGAAGATTCAAGAGTGCCTCCGAATTTGTGTTCTGAGCACCTGGCTTAATGAAGGTACTGATTACTGAGATGGGGAAGACTTGGGAAACAGCAGATTAGAGTAGGAAATTATACCCAAAAGTTGCAGTTTCAATCTGTTTTCTGAGTAGAGAAACCTGAGGGACAAAGAACAATACTGGGAAGGATAAGCATTGTTAAAAGGCCATACAAAGAGGTGGTTGAATCTAGAAGTTGTCAGTTGTCCAGCTTGTTTTTGGGAATAAAGAATTGCAACTGAAGTCCTTGAGGGCAGGTATTAGCCTATTAGACAAAGAGTTGGTCACTTTGTTCTCAAGTATAAATAGGTTTCTACCTAATATTAAAAATATACCTCTTGTATAAAGACCTGAGCAAACATATGTACAGAAAAACATTTAATTAATGATTACCTTTATAAACCAAAGTCAGGTTCTCTCGGTGCCTAAAGGAATTACTAATTATAAAGTTTTTATTGAACAATTCACTCTTGGCTCTTTTGGGCCACACTCTTACAGTGGTGAAAATTTCCTGGAATAATCATTAAGAAAATGGGTGCTGGAACTCAAATACCTGGGTTCACATCTCAGCTTTGTTCATTTCCAACTGTGACTTTGAATAAACTGATGGAACAGTCTCTATCTGCAACTTTCAGATTTCTTGACAGAGGGGAAATTCCCATGGCCTACCATATGCTAATTTTTAAAACTTCTTTTCAAAGGTGACAAATGTGATTTTGCCTACATTCCGCTGGCCAAAGGCAGTTATACGGTCAAGCCTGACCTCAGTAGACTAGGCATATTTAATCTTCTTACAGGAATTTCAGTTTCCTCCAGGGAGTAACAGCAAATACTTCAAACAGGGAATGATACAGACTACTTGAGGGTAGTATAAACACAGGGTAATATAACACATGGATCTCATCTTTAGTATCTAATGACTTATGATTTTAAATCTCTAGTTACATGTTTATTATTACTGATGGCATCAAGATTCTTTTCACAAATAAAAAATTCTCATTAACACCTAGAAGGAAAAGACCAGAGAATCATAATTCCTGGCAGCTAATTAGAAGAGAATGACTTTCCAATCTTAGGACTTAATATTGTGCTATGATAGTCAATGTCTTTGGGGAGGCCTATGTTTCTGTGGGTTTAGTGCCTGGATTTTAGAACGGCTAGTTATTTGCTTAAATGTCTTCCCTGGTGGACCCACACGCACAGTGCAGCAGCTCTACCACTTATCCCATCCCCTGCTGCTGCTGCTGCTAAGTCGCTTCAGTCGTGTCCGACTCTTAGCGACCCCATGGACTGCAGCCTACCAGGCTCCTCCGTCCATGGGATTTTCCAGCTAAGAGTACTGGAGTGTGGTGCCATTGCCTTCTCCGATCCCATCCCCTAGGTCTCATCATTTTTCTGTGAAACAAGGTGGACCAGCTGTCATCCTCTAAACTCACAGTCATGTTTTGAAGATAAATGAGTTAAAGGTTGTAAAATGCCTTCAGCTACTGAAAGGTGATAAATAGAAGGCATAATTACTGGTATTTCCCCATCTTTATTTAGACTTGAAAGGCCTTTCTTGTCACCATTGAGATTTGGACATAATTCAGCTGCTGTGGTGAATTTCATTTGTTTTACCTCCTTTCTGTTTGACATTTTCCTACTCTCATCTCATCACAGTGACTTTAAAGAAAGAATGTCAACCTTAACCTTTTATGTCTCTATCTGTTGAGATTTTTGAATTGTCTTATTGTTATTTTGTGTATTTTATTTTATCATTTACAAGACTGTGCTCTCAGACCTATGCTATTAGTTAGGTAACACAGGGGCATGAAGGGCAAACTGTAGTCACATGTTTATTGTATATAGTGCCTGATAAGTTCATAGGGTGGCTCAATGATTAACCAACAATATTCACGAACACAGGCTTCCAGTGAGTGAGCTCTCAATCTGAGAGTCTCATTATTAATTCAAGATATAATTCAAAACAAACGTTTATTATTAATACAGTGAACACATTACCATATAGGTACTCTTCATCCCTGGCTTTGAGCAGATATCATAGAGAGAGAGAGAGAGTTAAGAGAAATATTCTGTGTTGAGGTTGTCATTACAGGGGTGTCATTTAAGTTTGCACTATTGTGTCCACTGTGACTTTGCCTGTGGGATACAGAAATTAACTGTGATGCTTCTGTAACCAGGCAAATATGGCTTCTCTCAAGAACATGCATATATATGGCTTCTATTTTCACTTTTTTTTTTTTTAACTTATTGCTAATGTAAGGGAATCCCAAAGAAAGGCAATGCCAAAGATTGCTCAAACTACCACACAAATGCACTCATCTCACAACTAGTAAAATAATGCTTAAAATTCTCCAAGCCAGGCTTCAGCAATACGTGAACCATGAACTTGCAGATGTTAAAGCTGGTTTTAGAAAAGACAGAAGAACCAGAGATCAAATTGCCAACATCCGCTGGATCATGGAAAAAGCAAGAGAGTTCCAGAAAAACATCTATTTCTGCTTTACTGACTATGCCAAAGCCTTTGACTGTGTGGATCACAATAAACTGTGAAAAATTCTGAAACAGATGGGAATACCAGACCACCTGACCTGCCTCTTGAGAAACCTATATGCAGGTCAGGAAGCAACAGTTAGAACTGGACATGGAACAACAGACTGGTTCCAAATAGGAAAAGGAGTACGTCAAGGCTGTATATTGTCACCCTGCTTATTTAACTTATATGCAGAGTGCATCATGAGAAACGCTGGGCTGGAAGAAGCACAGGCTGGAATCAAGATCACCGGGAGAAATATCAGTAACCTCAGATATGCAGATTATACCACCCTTATGGCAGAAAGTGAAGAGGAACTAAAAAGCCTCTCGATGAAAGTGAAAGTGGAGAGTGAAAAAGTTGGCTTAAAGCTCAACATTCAGAAAACTAAGATCATGGCATCTGGCCCCATCACTTCATGGGAAATAAATGGGGAAACAGTGTCAGATTTTATTTTTTGGGGGCTCCAAAATCACTGCTAATGGTGATTGCAGCCATGAAATTAAAAGACACTTACTCCTTGGAAGCAAAGTTATGACCAACCTAGATAGCATATAGAAAAGCAGAGACATTACTTTGCCAACAAAGGTCTGTCTAGTCAAGGCTATGGTTTTTCCAGTGGTCATGTATGGATGTGAGAGTTGGGCTGTGAAGAAAGCTGAGTGCCGAAGAATTGATGCTTTTGAACTGTGGTGTTGGAGAAGACTCTTGAGAGTCCCTTGGACTGCAAGGAGATCCATCCAGTCCATCCTAAAGGAGATCAGTCCTGGGTGTTCATTGGAAGGACTGATGCTGAGGCTGAAACTCCAATACTTTGGCCACCTTATGCAAAGAGTTGACTCATTGGAAAAGACCCTGATGTTGGGAGGGATTGGGGGCAGGAGGAGAAGGGGACGACAGAGGATGAGATGGCTGGATGGCATCACTGACTCGATGCACATGAGTTTGGGTGAACTCCAGGAGTTGGTGATGGACAGGGAAGTCTGGTTTGCTGTAATTCATGGGGTCAGAGAGAGTCGGACACTACTGAGTGACTGAACTGAACTGAATGTAGGGGAAGACTTCTCTGTGGGTTCATATCTTACCTTTAAAACTTCTTTCTACAAAACTGACTTGCATTAGACTAACTCCAATCATGAGTTATTTGACTTACCTTTAGCACTAATGGAAACAGGATGGTATAGTAGATAATACAATTAAAGAGCTAGTTTATGTAAAATGCTTTTATAGTAAAGCCCAAGAGTTACAGGTAAAATATGAATCAGAAGTGTTCAAGGTTTGGCTTGTTCCTGGGTCCAGTCAACAGACATTTATAAAGTGCTTTTCAGAAGTCAGACATGATGATTGGTTCTGGCTGCATCCTGCTCCTTGTTCAGAGTTCTCCCTTTGGCAAATCACTGGGGCTTTGAAACCTCAGTTTCCTATCTGTAAAATGGTAATAACACACTTTATTTTGTTAAGAGGACCTATTTTAGTTTTCTTTTGGTTGCAAGTTCCGGACTCCCCTTATTCTTATGCCTTTAACCCAGCCAGCCATTTACTAACTCAATGCTAATAGGAAGAGGCCTCAAAATTAGATCCTTGAAATCTTTTGCTGCTTATTTGCTTTGATCCTTGACTCAAACTGTTCTCCTGCATTTACTGTGGTCCTGATCTTTGTGTATCATTTAATGCTGTTGGTTGTAAGTAACATACTTGGCCTGGGTTTAAGATTTGGCCTCTCGGGTTGACACTTGGTTTTTGCTCTCCATCACTTCTGATAACCCTGGTGTACTACGGAGGCTGATCAAATCTTGTCTGGTCCTGATATTTAATCTTGCAGTTGAGCAAGATTAAAGTTGATCTGATCAGCAGATCCTGCTGATCTTTTGCCTTGGTTTGGCCTACTCTGGTCGACTTTAAGGAGAAACTTCATAGATATGGTCTCAGCCTCATTGAGAGGGGACCAGCAAGTGTCAGTGTGTTCATAAGATTTCTGTTTGAATGGGATTTAGGCAGAACCCAGGTCTAGTGGAAGAACTGGAGTCCTATTTAGAACTTGTGGCAGAACCAGTTATATGTTTACTCCCAAAGTGTTAAGAAAATGCCATGGCTTGGTGGGTTTATAAAAGTTCAGGGCTTATCTTCGTATGCTGGATACAAAATCATAGGACTAATCTACTTCTCTGTGCTGGCATCTTAGTGGGGATAGATCAAAAAGGAAGTGACTGTTAGACCACAGGTTGGCGTGTTCAAGTTCACTGCAGAAAGGGAGGAAAGGCAAGTATTAACGTTTTATAAACTATACAAGTGTGGGTCATCATTATCAACACTATGTGGCAAACGCAGGTACTCAACAGGTATTTGCTAAATAATATCCATTGCTTTTATTGCTTAGGTTTTTTGTTTTGTTTTTTAATTGATCATTTGGTTAGTGGATTTTATGTTTATTACAAAAAGTTCTTGTGTCTACTATACATTCTTATCTTATTTCAAAGCCTCATTTTTTCTCTCCAGAGAGTTCTGGCAAAGTTGTCTAGTGCTGGTGGGGTGTAGTTAGTACCTTGAAAGGGCTAGTTCATGTAAAGCCTTAGAAACAGGGAGGCTCAAGAAGTTCCATCTAAATTTTTTTGATTGAGGTATGCTGCTAAGTTGCTAAGTCGTGTCCGACTCTCTGCGACCCCATAGACGGCTGCCCACTAGGTATAAGTTACCCTTAAAATTTGAATCAGGAAGTTGAGGGTTTAAGCTTTGGCTCATTTCTATTGATCAACATTTCTATATCCAATCAACAAACATTTATAAAGTGCTTATTACTATCTACCATACCACCCAGTACTACCTAGATTCCTTGATTCATAGAAGTTTATTCACTATGTTGTGATTGGGTATAGGAGTGGAAGAAACCATGGATTCTTTTCATCAATCATCTTTATATGGTATGTACAAATAATAGACTGGTCATTATTTGGACTGGGTTAGGACTTCCTGGGAGAAAGTAATTTTCTATATGTTAATTTCTACTTCAAAAGCATTTTTTGAGAGTTAGAGATTAAATGTGTAGGTGTAACTCTGTTTCTTAAGGCTGACTAACTGCTTTGGTTCCTTGGCTGGAAGATTTGTTTAAAAGCTGAACAATATTAATGACAATGTGTATCATTTATTATTACTCTAGCTTTGATTAAGCAAGTATTCTAAGATGCTCAATGTGTTATTCTATTTATGCTTCTATTAATAAAATCCTCTGTGATTGATCTTGGGCACGTTAACTGCATTCTCTGAATCATAATTTCTTTACCTATGCTATATAAATGGTCTTACTTAACTTTCAGGATTGTTATGAGGACTAAATGAAACCATGCAGTTCTTGGACAGGTATTTACTGGGTGCCTCCTATGTGTCAGGCTCCCAAGCATACAATAATGAAACAAATTTGACATTGTCCCTGCCCTGATGAAGACAACAGTCTAGAGAGGGAAACAGACATTAAACAATACAGATTGTTATTTAATTACAGTTGTGATCAGTCCTACCAAGGACCAGGGTACTATGAGAGACTATTTTATTGAAATTGACCAAGAATCTAGAGTCAGGGAAGAAAGTTTCTCTTGGGAAGATATGGAACACTTGAGAATGAGTAAGAGTGAGATGTGGGGAGACCCATGCAAGAACATTTCAGGGTGAGGAAGTAACCTACAGTGGGAGAAGAGTTTGGTACGTTAAGGCTGTGGTGGGATTTTAGTAGGCAAGAATGAAAGGGATGCCTGTGGGCCTGGGGGATTGTTAGGGATCTGATGGTGAAGGGTATGTAGACTATGGTGAAGAATTCTGAATTTATCATAAAAGTTATAGAAACCATTGAAACATTTAAAGTAGATTTGAATTATATTTACTTTTTATTTGACTCTGATAGCATTGTGGAGAAAAGTGTAGAAGGGGTCCAGAGTGGATGCAGAGAAACCATTAGGAGGTTAAAGTAGTTGTCCAAGCAAGAAATGCTGTTGCTTTGGGCCTAGGGAAGTGTCCATGGAGATGGGGAGAAGGGATGCTCTGAGTATGGTAGGATAGGGAGAGAGAGGTTAAGGATAGTGCACAAGTTTTCTGGTACAGGCCACTGAGTGAAAGGTGTTAGTGATGCCTTTATTGAGAGAAGAGACATTGGAGGAGGAACAGTTTTGGAGGAAAAGTAGAAAGAGAATGGGCTTCTCAGATAGCTCAGTGTGTAAAGAATCCACCTGCAATGCAGGAGACAGAGGAGAAGAGAGTTATATCCTGGGGTCAGGAAGATCCCCTGGAGGAGGGCATGGCAACCCACTACAGTGTTCTTGCCTAGATAATCCCATGGACAGAGGAGCCTGGTGGGCTACAGTCCCCTGGGTCTCAAAGAGCTGGACATGGCTGAAGTGACTGAGCATGCATGCAGGTAGACAGAGAATACTAAAGTTCATTTCATGTTAAGTTGAAGGTGGTACACAGATAATATATAAAAATTTAGAGCCCAGAAGAGAGGTCTGAGTGGAGAGTAGATTTTTTAAAATTAAAGTATAGTTGATTTGCAATGTTGTGTTTGTTTTAAGTATAAGAATAGATTTTGGTGTAGGCGGGTGGTAATTAAAGTCATGGAAAGGACAAGGTGGCTTAAGAAAAGCATGTGGAGTAAGAAAAGAAACCCAGGGCCTAAGCTGTAAAGGCCTAGGATTAGGTTGTAAGGAATATATTTAAAGGTTGTGTAGAGAAGGAGGGACAGACCAAGGAGGATGGGCTAGAATGGGAAAAAAGACAACAGGGAAATCAAGAGTGTGCAGACCAAAGCAAAGGCAATTGTTAAGGAAAAAATGCAAAAATGGGCTATCGGTATTTTTGGAGTGCTTGAAAATGTTTTAAAACTGGACTGTTGCAGTGATTGCATGATTCTGTAAATTTACTAAAAAGATTTGAATTTTGCACTTCAAATGGATGAATTTTATGATAAGTAAATTATACCTCAAAATACTTTGGCCTCCTCATGCGAAAGATTGACGGCAGGAGGAGAAGGGGATGACAGAGGATCAGATGGCTGGATGGCATCACCGACTCAATGCACATGGGTTTGGGTGAACTCTGGGAGTTGGTGATGGACAGGAAGGCCTGGTGTTCTGCGGTTCATGGGGTCACAAGACATGACTGAGCAACTGAACTGGACTGAACTGATGCTGTGAAGAAGAAAGCAGAAAGAAGGCATATAACCATGTTGATAGTCAAAGAGGGATTGAGACAGATGAAGACTGAGAAGTATCTTTTTTGTTTTTAACAAAAGGAAGCCTTCATTAGAAAGATAGAAGAAAGATGGAAGGATGTTTGGAAGAAGTTGAGAACTGAATGGATGGTAAGTAGTGGAGTTTGTGAGTGCTGACAACCTTGTAGATACTAAAGTCCTTTGAAAACTGTAAATCACATTATGTCATATTGAGATTTTTTTTTCTAAAATGTAGCTCTTTCCCTGTAACAGTGATTTCTAAAGTGGAGTGCAAGAGGAAATAGAACTTGCGGGTATTAATTTCATCTAATAATAAGAGAAATGAGCTTTACCAAGTTTTAACATGCTGATTGACAGAAGTGTCTCCCTTGGTCCACATGGATTTTTTCATGAACAAGATGTGTGGTGTTGGGAGAAAATGTGAGGGCTTCACAAAGCAGATACAGGGCAGTACTGCCCTTGGTACCACCTTGTTTACTTCCAGTGAAATAGGCTATATTCCAGTTCATGTCTGGGTAAGACCTTTTACACTGTCAGGCTGAAATGAATCAATCTTCCAAAAAATGGACACATGCTACATTTGATACATGTAGCTACATTTGTAGCATTTGATACATGCTACAGAAAATGGACACATTTCTTAAAAACATTCCTATAAGTAAACCACATTATCAAAGAGAATTTTAATAATTTATAAAGAACAAGAGAACCTTCCCTTCCTTTCTACCGTAAGTTGTCACTTTGAAATAACAAAACAATGATTTAACCCCACCAGAACTGGGCCAAAAGGCTTGAAACAGTTACAGTGAATTGAAATATGAATCTCATCCGTTGTTGTTACTAAACTTTGTCCTGTTTATTTTCTATTGTGTGTATTGTGCCTTTGCAAGCTTGTATTTTCCAGCTGTAAAAACAGCTATAAATCCATTAAAGCCAAATATTGAAATAAACTGAATTTAGAGGCAACTTTTAAATTGCTATGTCACAAAGTGTGAAGCCAACATTTTTAGAAAAACCAGGCATAATCAATACAGAGCTTGCATCAAAATTATTATTTATTTCTTTGTGGTAACTAAAAACATACTTAGCATTTATTTATGCTGCTCCTCCTATACTACAGCTTTCCATCTTGGTCAGTCCAGGCAGAGATTGTGAAGAAGGTAAAGTCTCTTTTTAATATTATCTTTCCCAGTTCCCATCAGTGCTCTTTTCCACTAATCTTACTCCCTTACTTATGCACCTCCTAATCCATCCCTGAGGTTGTTCTGTTTATTTCACTGCATAACTATAGTTGCTGTAGGTAACACCAGTGATTGTCAGGCACCCCTAAAGTAAGCATTCTCTTACCTTATCTTGGAGAGTTTAAATTGAGAGTATGTCAATTTAAATTGAGAGTATGTCAATCTTAAAAACTCAGCTATTTTAATAGGCATACAATGGTATATTACTTAGCCTTAAAAAGGAAAAGAAAAATTTGATACATGCTATAACATGGATAAGCCTTTAAAAATGCTAAGTGAAATGAGCCAAACATAAAAGGGCAAATATTACATGATTTCATTTATATGAAATATTTGTGAGAATTAGATTCATAGAGAAAGTGGAGTGGGGTTATCAGGCACTGGTGGAGGGAGATGGGAGATGGGCAGTTACTGTTTCATAGGTTTGGGATGATGAAAAAGTTCTGGAAATGGATAGTGGTGATAGTTGCACAACATTGTGAATGTCTTAATTCCATGGTGTGTGTTAGTGATTCACCTGTGCCCAACTCTTTGCGACCCCATTGACTGTAACCTCCCAGGCTCCTTTGTCCATGGAATTCTCCAGGAAAGAATACTAGAGTGGTAGCCATTCCCTCCAGGGGATCTTCCCAACCCAGGGATTGATCCAAGTCTCCTGCATTGCAAGTGGATTCTTTACTGTCTGGACCACCAAGGAAGCCATGTGAATATATGCTTTGAAATAGCATGGCAAATTTTATGTCTTTTTTTTTTTTTTAGCTATGCCTCATGACATGTGGGATCTTAGTTCTGTGACCAGGGATCAAATGTGCACCCTGTGCCTTGGGGGACATGGAGTCTTAACCCTGGACCACCAAGGAAGTCCCTTTTTACTGTCTATTTTATCAAATTAAAAAAGGTGATAGTGGCTTGAACTAAGAGGCAGAGGAAGAGGTGGTAGGAAGCGTTGGATTTTGAATTTTAGCCAATAGGATTCTTTGGTGTTTTGCATTTTAATATGTGAGAGCAAGAAAAGAATCAGGGCTAATACTGGCATAATACAGGGATAATAAGTTTGTGAACCTGAGCAGCTGAAAGCATAGAGTTGCCTTTCCCTGAGATTGGGGAGACTATGGGCATAGAAGGTAAGGGAATCAAGAAGATTTCAGATGTGCTAATTTTGAGATGTTTCAAAGACATCCAAGTGAAGATGGTGAGTTATCCCTGGGCTAATCACTGGTCAACCCAGCTAGGCTTTCCCTTCGGAAATACGTTAGGACCTTGTCACATTGAGTGCAGCATAGGGTCTGTTATTTAAAATATATCAATTATCTAACAATGGACTACTAGAACTTCCCTGGTAGCTTAGTGATAAAGAATCCACCTGCCAATCCACCAGATTCAGGTTTGATCCCTGGGTCAGGAAGGTCCCCTGGAGAAGGAAATGGCAACCCACTCCAGTATTCTTGCCTGGGAAATTCCATGGACAGAGGAACTTGGTGGGCTATAGTGCAATAATACTCAGTCATAAAAAAGAATGAAAATATGCTATTTGTGTTAATATGCACAGACTTGGAGGGCATTACACTAAGTGCAATAAGTCAGATAGAAAAAGATAAATATTGTATAATGTCACTTATGTGTGGAATTTAATAAATGCAACAAATTAATGAGCATAACAGAAAAAGAGCTCACAAGGCATAGCAAGGCAGACTCATAGATATAGAAAATAATCTAGTGATTATGGGTGGGCTGAGGGGAGAGGCAACATAGGCATAGGGGAGTGTGAGGCACAAACCATTGGGTGTAAGATGGGCTCCAGAATGCATTGTACATAGCCAACATTTTGTAATAACTGCAAATGGGGTGTTAGCTTTAAAAATTTTATAAAAATTTGAAAAATAAATTATCTAAATTATCTGTAAGATTTTATTTGAATATATCATATGAAGCAAATAAATAAACAGATTGATGGATAGATAAATACCTGAAAAAAATAAAGCAAGCCAGCTTTCCAGAACAATTGAAAAAGAGATGTGGTGTTCTGGTGATTATCCTTAATGCAGAATTTGTGGCTGTGTAATCTGGGGCTAATTGCACTGTTGAAATCAGTACATTTTGTTCATTATCTTTTATCACGAGGTGGCTTTAATTCACTTGGTGCTTCAGATAAAGTTTAATGGAAGAATCTCAGAGTCACCTTGATCTTCCTTACCTGCCAAATTAGGGTAATATATAGCTCAAATCTAACCTGAGCTCAAAGTTGTTAAATACTTTAATTTTCATCTGTGTTTTGTGTTGGAAAATAATTTTAATATTAAAGGACAGCTGTAGACTGCTAATGACTTGAATACAGTTTGACTGTTTTCATGAAGTGCTCTGTGGGATGTCAGAATATTTAATTCAGGATGTTAAAAACATCCCAAAATGTCACAATAATTATATCACAGCAGGCAATTAAAACACTGGAAAATGCCAACTGACTAAGAGAGTTCCTTGTTATTTAGGAAACTATTAAGAACCTGACATATAAAGTAAAAAATGCTGGTTATAACTTTTTATTTCAATAGACAATTTCATCATCATATATGAAATTGACACTTGATATAGTCAGGGTCAGGTTAAAAATGCAACCCAAGGTAGAGCTAGGGAAGAAATCGCTACTTGATCTTTAACTTTATATTATCTATATTCACACATTATAAAAAAAACATTGCTTGGTTTTACATATCATACCATATGTGCTGCAACACCCTCCAAACAATGGTTGTGTTAATTAAATCATATGTTGGCAGCCTTAATTGATCTGATTTTGCCATCCTAAATTATGGGCAATAGAATTATTTCCTTGTTTTTCAAATTGTACCTTTGTAAATCCTAATGGATTGACAATGTAATGTTGAAGACTAGGGGCAGTGTTTGCTTAATCCCCCAGGATTAGAGTGTCATTCTCAGTGGGGTGTTAAGCACCGACTACTATGAGCTAGAAGGGAATATGCTCAGGCAGGGTGAGGTACAGAAAACAAAGCGCATTCAAGTCCTTAAGTGAACAGTTTGCCCATGCAACCTTAACATTGACAGTGTTTATGAACAAAGAACCCACAGTTAACCCAAAGCTGCATTTTGGGGAGCTATGTTCAAATTTAAAATGGGTCACCTGAAGGGGTTATATGTTATCTTTAATCAACACACGTATGAAGGACTTGTTAAGATATGCAGTTGGCAAGGTAGCATTCATAAAGAGCAGGCCTTATTGCAACCAGCATTTATTTTTGATTTGGGGAAATGTTATGGAAAACAATTGCCCTACCTTCACGATATGTATATAATTAAACAAGGTAATGTCATAAAGCATCTAATATGATGCCCAGTAGAGAACAGTTGTTTAAAACATTTTAGTCCCTCTTTCCTTTGTGAAAACAGACATTAACATGAAGAAATATGGTGTAGAGGTGACATCTGGGCAGAGCATAAAATAGACTGGATAGAAGAGGAAGACAAAACCTTGGAATAATGTCCAAGCTCAGAGGCAGATTTCAGTGTTTATACAATTTGGGGGCCCTCTTTAGGGAAAACAACACAAGATTATCAATACAAAAATTAGGAACAAAGTGAGTGTTTGAGAATGAGCAAAGCATACATTAAAATCTGACAAATGCCACAAATATTTTAAAATTGAGTAAAATATTTTATTTTTATTAATTATCTGACTACCATACCACTGGAATACTTCCTTAATTTTTTATATGCATGTGTTTTGATCATGTTTTCATATGACAGTGGTTTTGTAAAATCTTCTATAAAGAGAGTAGGTTGATAATTCAATCTTTTTTTTAAAATGGTAATCAAAATTTTTTGTTTTCAAATTGATTTTTGATTATTTTTTTTAGAAGTTTTCTTTTTAGAAAAACTTTACAACTCATTATTGATATGCCTTGAAACTGTTTAAGTTTATTGTCAAATTTGGGGAATCATCTATCAGATTTCTTCTAAATATGAGTTGTAAGATTTTAGAATGTTTCAAATTTTCTTGTTCAGTGACTAATCTTCAGGACCAGTAAAGCTCATGATACGCATTAAGTAACTGGTTGTTGATGGCCCCTCTTCAGTGGCATATTAAGAGTTAAGTGTCATCTTTGTTGACTCAAGTATTTTATTTCAAATTAGCAAGAATTTTAAATCCTTTCCCAATGTGTTCATATGACTCACTTCTCTGCATTAATTGGATTATCAAAACATCCGGGAGTCTAGTTATTACTTCTATTCCAAAGTTATTATTTCCTCCTCTTAATTAATCATTTGGTATGATCTGAGAGCTTATAGTAAAAATTTGCTTTTCAATTTTAGAGCAATTCTTATTGATTTCATTTCTAATTTATATTGCATCTATTTCATATTTCATTGTTTTAATCTGTAGTTTATCAGCTATTTTTTAAAAAAATTGAAAGTAATAAAAGAAGATACCTGTCATAGACACTCGTGTTAGAAGTCTTTAATTCCCAACTTGTTTTATGGATATGTCTTCCAAATGGCAATAAATGCTGTGCATTTGAATTTTATCAAATATGCCATTCTCATCAAAAAAAAAAAAAAAGAAAAAAAGGAAAAAAGGCTTTCTTAACACTGAAACGGCTTTCAGTAAGTTCCCCATATCTGGAAATGATTGTGAATAGTAAACCCAAACTAATATCTAGTCAACCGTACTTTCCATAATTGGGTTCCCCCAAGTGCCATAGCCACTTCGACGCCAACTGACACCACAAGATGTTTAATGAAATAGACAGCTGTCTCTGCCAATTTCAGTGAAAAGTACCTTTCTTTTGCAAAATTTTCAAAGACTGTGACTATGTGAACCGCTTGCCAAGGCCTTTCATGGGAGTGGAGCACTTCATTAGCTTTAAGGTAATTCTGCCTTTGTCCAAATGTCTTAATATAGCTATTTATGATTTAGCTTCTGCAAACGTGTCCAATTCATTCTCTCACCACTTTCCCCCTTGCTTTCTCTGCCTGAGCCTTATTCAGCTTCTTTCAGTTCCTTAACTCTCACTGTGTGTTTGTTAGTCACTCAGTCGTGTTCAAGTCTTTTCAAACCCATGGACTGAAGCCCACCAGGCTCCTCAGTCCATGGCATTTCCCAGGCAAGAATACTGGAGTGGGTTGCCATTTCCTTCTCCACTGGACCAAGATTCTGGTGTTTAAGTCCCAGGCCATCATCTGCATGACTATGGGCATGCTTTGTAATATTGCCTCAGTTTCCTTAACTGTGATATAAGGATAGCAGTAGGACCTACCTTAAATGACTTCTGAAGTTAATTTTATTCATTTATTTACTTATTTTTGGCTGTGCTGAGTCTTTGTTGTTGAGTGTGGGTTTTCTCTAGTTGTGGCAAATGGGGGTTACTCTCTAGTTGCAGAGCATGGGCTTCTCATTGTGTTGGCATTTCTTGTTGTAGAGCACAGGATCTAGGGCACATGGGCTCAGTAATTGTGACTCCAGGGCTCTAGAGCACAGGCTCAGTAGTTGTGGCACATGGATTTAGTTGATCCATGGCATGTGGGATCTTCCTGGATAAGGTATCAAACCGTGTCTCCTGCATTGGCAAGTGAATTCTTTACCACTGAGCCACCAAGAAAGACCCAATTTCTGAAAATTTAATAGTTCAAAACATGTGAAATGTTTAGAACAGTGTCTGATACATAATAAGCCCCTAATAAAGGTTAGTTGCTATTGAAATTTGTAGTTTAATCCCAGTCAAAAAGTTTACTTATTTTAGACTAATCACCCTTCAGCTTTCTCAACGACATGATGTTTATAAGACATGAGGTCAGTTTTGAGCTAGTCAATGTAGCTCATGTATGTAAATTCCTCATTTTACAGAGGAGGACTTTAGTGCACAAAAGTCAGCTAGGCAGTGTCAGGATTAGAACGCAGAAGCTGCCAGATCAAGCTGATGATAGTGGTGAGTTTAGAACCAGAAGCTTGGTGATGCATGGCTTAAAGATACATGGAGGTAAAGGTAGTTGAGCTGCTTTCTGAAGGTGGTGGTTGTGTTTTGCTGCTGCAGGAGCCATGCCCATTTCAAGGGTTCTATACTACTCATTACAGTTACTGTTCTTGGTATTAATGCTCTGGAAGAGCCATAAAACAGGTCACAATAGACTTCTGACTTGTAATCCAGTCCTTACTGGCTTTATTTGAATAACAGAGAGGCTGGTGCAATGGATGGAAAGCCTGCAAGATGATTTTGGATTCGGGCTCTCGGGCTCCAGGTCCAAAAGCTGCATTAATATACCTTCCTTAAGTGTTGCTTCACTTTATTTCTACATGCTGAGGCCATCCTAAAAGGACAAGGCAGTTTCTCTGTGGAATTTTGAACAGAGGTATAAAGAATTCCAGGGGACTGAGTATCTCAGACTTTAGAGCTGTTTACTTAGAGGGACATTATACATACAGAGTTAGAAAGTAGCAATTTTTCCCCCCTAAATCTCTGTTAGGTTCAGTTCAGTTCAGTTCAGTTGCTCAGTCGTGTCCGACTCTTCGTGACCCCATGAATCGCAGCACACCAGGCCTCCCTGGCCGTCACCAACTCCCAGAGTTCACCCAGACTCACCTCCATAGAGTCAGTGATTCCACCCAGCCATCTCATCTTCTGTCGTCCCCTTCTCCTGCCCCCAATCCCTCCCAGCATCAGAGTCTTTTCCAATGAGTCAACTCTTCGCATGAGGTGGCCAAAGTATTGGAGTTTCAGCTTCAGCATCATTCCCTCCAAAGAAATCCCAGGGCTGATCTCCTTCAGAATGGACTGGTTGGATCTCCTTGCAGTCCAAGGGACTCTCAAGAGTCTTCTCCAACACCACAGTTCAAAAGCATCAATTCTTCGGCACTCAGCTTTCTTCACAGTCCAACTCTTACATCCTTATATGACCACAGGAAAAACCATAGCCTGGACTAGACAGACCTTTTTTGGCAAAGTAATGTCTCTGCTTTTCAATATGCTATCTAGGTTGGTCATAACTTTCCTTCCAAGGAGTAAACATCTTTTAATTTCATGGCTGCAGTCACCACTTGCAGTGATTTTGGAGACCAGAAAAATTAAGTCTGACACTGTTTCCACTGTTTCTCCATCTATTTCCCATGAAGTGATGGGACCGGATGCCATGATCTTTGTTTTCTGAATGTTGAGCTTTAAGCCAACTTTTTCACTCTCCACTTTCACTTTCATCAAGAGGCTTTTTAGTTCCTCTTCACTTTCTGCCATAAGGGTGGTGTCATCTGCATATCTGAGGTTATTGATATTTCTCCCGGCAATCTTGATTCCAGCTTGTGTTTCTTCCAGTCCAGCGTTTTTCATGATGTACTCTGCCTATAAGTTAAATAAGCAGGGTGATAATATATAGCCTTGACGTACTCCTTTTCCTATTTGGAACCAGTCTGTTAGGTTACTAGCTTTAAAATGCATCCTAATGTTCTGTGACTATTTCACATATCCTGTAAGATGTTGCTCAGCCAGAATTATTTGTAAATAATTCTGCTAGGAAGACTATTTATCACTTCACTCAAAGTAAGTAACAAGTAAGTAAGTACAAGCATAGATTTGGCACAATGTATTCTGCTATTTTTCTTTACTGATAACTTTAAAGGGCCACCTTTAACTCAGGTCTCTGAAAGACAAAAGATTGGTTGAGAAATGGACAGTAAGGAATAGTCTATGCTTATTGTACTAGCTCATAAACATACACAGAACACTGCAAATAGTACAAAGATAAGATAGATATAGATAGATAGGTAGACTGATCGGTTAGAGCATATGGGTCTGGGCCTGGTTTTGACTTATTTCAGAGTACTTGCAGCAGGCAATGCCTTTGTTAGAAGGGATAACACAGTGTCTTTTACTTCATTCCAACTCTGCTCATTGAAGTCAAGTATATTTTAAAAAATAACAAATGCTTACTATCTGATGGAAGCTGTGCTATGCTAATTATTGTATAGGTAAGGATAACTAAGGTGCGGTTCTCATCTCTAAGCAGCTTTCTTTTGAAAGGGTTGATGGCAGTCCTGTGACCTCACCCAGACAGGAATTCTTTCTTTGAGTTATTTTGTGTGTGTTGTGTTATTCTGCTTGGAACTGTTCTTTTATTTCCATGTTGGTTTCTCCACTAGACTGATTGCCTTTGGTATCAGAACATTTTTCCTCAGTATAGAGCAATGCCAGTTGGTTAGAGTTCAATTTTTCATTATCAATTAGTATTCAACTGCTACATATTTATTGGATTAGCTATTTTTGCTCTGACTTGCTATTGTACAAATCTAAGCAAGGCCAGAAATGACAGAGTGAAGAGATGCTCTGAATAATGCCTTTTGCTACAATTGCTAAAGTGGGAATAGGATTATAGTCCACTCTGGTTTGGAGCAGGAAAAAAAAACCCCAAAACTCAAGACTTGCTGTGGCCTAGATGACTACTCCCTGTCACTCTGAAGTCCTTTCCCTTGGGAATGTTTCCTGACTCCTACAAAAAGTTCCATTCCTTCTGAAATAGACAACATTTAGAATTAAGAGCTGTACCTTGTGAGAAAGTGCAATGCAGTTAGGCTTTTCCTGTTTAAAATCTCAGGTATTCTCTACATGAGTATACCTAAGTGAAAGTGTGTGAAGGCTGATTTATGACTATAAAGATTAGGAAATTAATTTGATTTGTTTACAATATAGAGTATCTTTGCAGAGTTCCCACATTTATACTATAGGGCTGTGTGTGTACACATGTTCAGATTTAAATCTTATGTTTTTCTTTTATGTTAATAGTTTTTATTATATACAGGAAGAGATTTTATATCTTTCTCTCCTGACCTTCAAATATGCCCAGTGATGTAGCTGAAGTGTGTGAGATGACTGCTGAATTACAGATTAGGAAACTAAAACTTAAGTAATTGACTTTCCCTAGGTAGCATGAAGTAAGGAGCAGAAATAGGATTAATTAGGTGTTTAACTGTCTAGAATCCCTTCCCCTGCCTTTCAGCAATAATTTTCAGGTTTCACTGGGGAACCATACATTCCCCATCTTCTGTCTGTGTGAACCAGGTTGGACTCCAGTTTCAGGGCTGTATCTTTTCCCGAAGAATGGCATTTCTGTGGTCTGGCTCCAGGAACTAGATTAATTCAGAGGAGGCAAGTGACAGAACTGGGTTCAGGAGGAATCCTAGACTTTGGGGAGAGCTGTGGGAAATGGATCCTCTTTTCCTCTTGGCTTGGTGTTGGGAGAGGGTGGAGCTGGAGTCACTTATTACTACACGGAGTCTTGGATGAACGCCAACAGAGCAGAAGGCAATGATAGATAGAGAGGAAAAAGCAGCTATGTGCTGGTAACATCGCTGTCGTAGGTAAGCACCTACATTGGGCCGCACCTCAGAATCTGCCTCACCTTTGGACTTTTAGTTCAATCAAAAACCTTCGAGCTGGTTTGGGTTGGGTGTGTAGTCCTAACTGATGTAACTCTGTAGGCCAGTAAGCCACAGTTCCCGTTTTCAAGGATCACAGTTTCCCAATGTAGAAAATGAAGGTGTTTTTCTAGCTTGTTATGGCTCTGAATAATGATTCCATCTTGATTCTCTAAGGGTCATCTCAACAGCATGCTGAGAGCAATGCATGTTCTTTGCTGTCTGACAATTTGAGTTTGCTCCTGGGTGTGATGTTTCTTTCCCTTTGGCAAATAGTTGATTATCCCAAGATCTAGGAAAGATTTCTGTAACTAAAGATTTTGATTCAGAAATGGCTCAGATGTTATGCTTCAAAATATTAATAAAAACATTGAAGAACTCCGTCAAATTTGACACTAAACTATATTCAGTCTGACAGAAATGTATGTGCTAAATCCACGTGTTATTTTGGTATTAGTGTTCTTAGTATATAAACAGAGCAAATTCCTTCCACAATGTTAAATACAGTCCCAAAATTTAGTCATGAATATCGTAGTGCTTTATTGTTACAATGTTAAACGAAAGCAATATACATTTAAAAATTATTCCAGTTATTGTGCAGAGAAGGAAATAAAAACTTGCTTTTCATCTATTAGATGTATAGGAAATAGATCAGTTATTACAGTCAAAATGCGCATCATTCACTAAACTGAAAAATGCCTGAATGTTGGGGGAAGAGTCACTTTTAACACTACCTCTCTATTCACTGAAGAAAACTAACCCTTGAAAATCGTCAAAATTGCCCGGTGACAATGTTAAATGTAGGATAGGAGCAAATAGTCAATTGCCTTATGGCCATATATATATATTTTGCATGGCCATATTTGTTGCAAATACAGTTTTACTGTTTTGGATAAAATGGCATGAATGGCCTATTTAAATCCTCACGACAAATTAAATGTTTGAGGGTTCCCAGGAAGTGATTACTTAAGGTTCCCTGAATGCACCAGGGGTTTTTGTATTTTCATGCTGTTGTATATGCAAGTCCCCCAGACTGAAATGTCATTTCTTTCCTTCTCCACTGAAAGTGTTCCTGTATGCCTTTCAAGACAGTTCAAATACTGTTTTTCCTGGGCTTCTCCTCTACGCATTTGATTGCTCTGTACCTTGGTCCATGATTCCAAAACTACCTTATTTATGCTTTTTAAATTGTAGAATCAGTTAAAATCTATTAGACTATTTCTCTGCCACTGGACTTTGAGCACCTTGGATTCAAAGACTTGTGTGACCTTGCAAGTGTCCAACACATATTTGCCAAATGAGTAAAAAGACATTAGTGGTCCCCATTCAAGTAAATCTTCTGTCATGTGATGGCTATTCATTTTGAATACCTAATAAGGGCCAGGCAACTTATATACATTGTAATTTATTGTAGTTTAACCCTGCAAAGGGTGTATTGTTCTCTCCCCATTTTATAGATGAGAAAACTGAGGCTCAGAGAGGTTGAGAGGATGGCTCAAGATATCACCAGTAAGTAGTGTAGGGATTTACAGTTTGTGCCCTTTACTCCACATAACATCTCCAACTTTGTTTGAAATAGTTATTCAAAAAATTTTCTAAAATGCTTCCTTTTAAACATTCTCTGAATATTCCCTCGAGGGCTCTGTTTCCTGCTAGATTCGTGCTACCTGCTTCCGTCTGCAAAATCAAATAAACCACTTTATGCAGCTCCTTCCTCAGGAAATCTGGAAAACGGAGCTGTTCTTTCTAGGAACACTAACAATTCATCTCCATTTACTGGCCTGGCTTATGATTTTCAGTTTAACCCACTGTGGCTCCTGTTCCTTGGGCTGGTATTGTTGGCATGATCAGTCTGAAAAAGTTGTTATTCTCAGCAAACAGAATCAGGAAACGGAAGCAGATTTTAGGAAAGAAGTTATTTCAGTAACTGAAGCCAAACAAACATTTTGATTAAAATGATCTAATTCCAATTCTTTGCTTTGCTCTGCCAGTATAGATCTGGTCCACACCTGTTATACTCTGAAGTTCACTTTACCCCAGTGATTGCCAAAAGCTGGTTTGTGAATTTGACCTGCTTAAGGTTGTGATGAGGTTTACATCAGCTTGAAGAGAAATCAGAAACAAAGAGATGCCATTGTATGTGCCTCTGAATATATATATGTACACGTGCACAACACACATACATACACTCAATCACTGTTTCCTTTTTTGGTAATGATTGTTTTTTCATTCTGAGGTTATTTCTTTCTACTGATTTCTAGAATTAAATGTCCTTTCTCTTGAGAACCTAGGATATGAATAGGGAGTAGATGACTTTCTTAATGCTTCAAACTTCAAGATAAAATAAAAATGGATTTAAGAGTCCTGTTTCCCTTGATTTTTAAACTAATATTATAGGACCATGAAATTTCAGTCTTAGAACCAGGTCTCACTTATTTTTCTTCTTTTGGCCATAAATAACAAATCTGCTCCCCAAAATGAAAGGCTACTGCTTTCAAAATGGTTTCCTCCTCTGGACTCTGGTCCTACCTGTTGTCTTTACCCTTCATTGACAGATTATGATGCCTTGCATCGTTAAGTATAGATTTATATCCTAGCTAGTAAAATAGATTGTAACCACACCCAGGAAGTGTCACTTTCTTTCCATGTATTGCCATAATCTACACATAACAGATGTCTAAATGTCTTAAAGTAAGTTTAATGTCAGAACCTTGAGGGAAGCTGCTGGAAATTAATAAGATAATGTTGACGATAGATTAAAGTTAGCACTTATTAAGTGCTTTCTATAGATTAGGCACTGTTGTAAGTATTCCAAGTGTGCACTTTGTTTAATCCTCCCAAAAGCCAAAAGAGTTAGGTTTATTATCATTGCCTTCATTTTAAAGGAAATGGAGATGACAAAAGGTTATTATTATCATTAAGTAATCTGCTTAGAGTCATACAGCTTTTACTTAGGAGCGGTAGGTTTTGAACCTAGATGGGTTTAGCTTGAGAGCTCAACATTCCTAGCCACCACACCATGCTGCCTTCTACAAGAATCGTCCTGGTGGCTTCATTTAGAGACGAAGGACAGCAACAGCAGCAGCAATTTACAACAAATAGAACAACTGGATGATCTCAGGGCTGCGAGTGTACTAAGGGATTTATCTATAGTATTTTGTGCTCATAACAAGCATATGCTATCTAGGCTCCTGTTATCCCATTTTACAAATGAGGAAGCTGAGACACAGAGGTCTTGAGTGACTTGTCCAAAACTAGGAAGTGGCAGAAACCGCGACAACTAAGCATAGGTTTGTCTGACTCTAAACACCATGGGCTATGGTGGTGCACTTGGAAGAGCTTAAGATCTGGGGCAGGAAGATTTCATCTCCAGCCTCTTCAGTAGCTGTGGCCATGGCCATGACCTTAGGCTCTCTGAGACTGTTCTATCATCTATAGGGAGGAGGATGTGTATTGTATAAGATGCTTAAGAAAGAGTAATGTGCTGCTTAAATGTGATTTATTTACATAAGTGGCAGATGCTTGTTACATTTCCTGGAGATGTAACATTTGGAAATTCAGAAAGCTCACTGCCTTTTCTCTTTCTTTCACTTGCTAACTCCCCATACTAGCAGGTACCTCAGAAAACTTTGGGCCCTTGTTGCTGAGTAGCTCTAGGAAATGTATTTGGCGTTGCTGATTTCCTCTAGCCACAGAAAGAAAATCAAGGCTGATGAGCATCATGCTCATTAGGCAGACGCTTAGTTTTACCCAGCCACAAAGATATTAGGAAAAGATATTTATAGTTGACCTTTCAAGATTAATAATTCCTGTGAAAGAGAAACTGTGGTATTCATCACAAATGAAAAAAGAAAATCCTGAGTGTTGAAGGAAGTAATTATTTTACTGCTTGTAGTGTAGTTTGTTACATTTATTAAAAATTTAATAAAACACATATGCTTATCTATCACACTTAAAAGACAGTAATAATGTAAAGTCAGTCCAGTTTCCTTCTTTAAAATTGGATGTGTGACATTCTTAAGACTCTTAATTATTTTGATATTTTCTTTAAAATATGTGCATTAATCTTGTAATTTGAGAAACTAAAATTCTGTAACAATTAGTTAATAAGAAACTCAAGAATGGATCTTTCAGGCACATTAAAAATTAAATGCTAAAGCATTCATGATTTTAAATGTTAGGAAATAGAAAAATTACTAGGAGTTAGCATGTTCCTTTTTCTTAACTTTTGATCTTCCTTTATTCTTTCTTCTGACTCCACATTAGATTGACAACTGATTTCATGTTTAGGCATCATGTGTCTGGTGAAGTTTTCCCTGTTTTATCTTACTGTTTGGAAAAGGCAAGAATTAGGAGAATTCATTTTGTCACCAAATACATGTGTTCTTGTTGAGGCAACTTCAGTTGAAAATCCTTATTCCGTAGGTAATTAAATGCTCTGTGCTTTGAATATTAAATATGCTCTTCACTGGGTGAAAAAAACCCTTCAATCTTTCTAAATGGGAGTGACTTGAGTTTTGGAGATAGGGAGGGGCAAGGTGGAAGCTCCCAGAATGCAGTGTAAGTTAACATTGTGGGAATATTTACTTTAGTGAATACTTGATGCTTCTGGTTTGTTGTTTTTAGTGCAAGTAAAAAATTGTTAATCTGAAAAATATTTTAAAATAATTTTATAAACATAACAGCATTTCCTGAATAGTAACACCTCATCTTTTCTTTTTGAAATTGTACACTCTAAGAGGATTTCAAAAGATTTTTATAAAATAATGACCATTGCCACATCAAATAACAGCCATGTTTTTCTTAAGCATTTTCCTTTGAAGTCTTTGTTCACATATTATAAGAACTTTCAATTTTAGATTATTTAAAAAATTTGAAATGATATTACATTTATTCCATTATTATCATTATTAAAGTCTACATAGTACCTTGATTTGGTTAGTCACTACTTATTTAACCATTTCCTTATTTTTTTATAATTAGGTTTTTGTTCATTCATTTTACTTTCCTAGAAATAACAACTACACATTTAGGTTTTCTAAATGTTTTGTTCCATTATCCCTATTATTTCCTTTGTATTTAGGTATCCTGTTTGTTGCTTTAAAAAATATGGTCTTGATAATCACCAATCATAATACAATAAGCCAAAATATGCCTACAGGATTTTTTCCTATAGTGAGCTATTTCTTTAGGACAAATTTTCTTTTCTCTGCTTGAGCAAATTTTGGCCATATTCTGTGAAGTTTTATTAATTGTTTATAACCCAGCTTAAATATCTTTTTGCTGAGGTTTTCATTCATATTCTGTAGCAGTGTCTGTCACTCTGTCCTTTATACATCACTTCTTTGTAGCGGAGACTACCTTGTAGTACAATTATGTTTAATTAAAACAATTTACTGCCCATTATATACTGTGCATTTGTTGAAGACAAGCCCTTGAGTGTATTTTGTACATCATCCCAAATTCATAGAACAGTTTTAGACAAATTCAATGTTGATTAAATAAGTGATTAAATTAAATAAAAGAGCTTGCCAGGGCCTAGACAAGTGGAAGAAGAAATAAAACACTGTATTAGAAGAGTCAGGGAGAAGAGAGACTACTGAGGGCTGGAGGAGGAGAAGGCAGGAAGCCTATTTCTACTGAGCATTGTTATACCAGGCACTGTGCCAGGCGCTTTACATGCCTCATGCCATCGAACCCTGAAAACAATGCTGAAGCAGGTTTTGTTGCTCTCATATTGCGGATACAAAAATTAATGTTGAGAGGGGAGGTGTCATGATGATGGAATAGGAGGATGCAGAATTCCTCTCTCCTCACAAGCACATCCAGAATACATCTACAAATGGGACAGTTCTCACAGAGCACCTGCTGAACATTCGTGGAAGACTTCAGACAACTTAAAGGACAAGAAAAATTCCCTTGCAATCAGGTAGGATGAAAGAAAAATAAAGGAAGAAAAGAGGAATCAAAAAAGGGACCAGAAACTCTGGTGGGAAGTTGAAGGTGCAGAGAGGTTTCTGTACTCAGAAAACCACCCTTTTACAGTGGGGAAATCAGCTGGGACAGAAATGAATCTTTAGGGGATCAAAGGAGAATGTAGTGGGCAGTTTGTGGAAGGCAGGGCAAAGCAAGAACTATACCCTTGGTCTGTACTGAAGTCCTGTACACCCCAGCCTCAGTGTGTCTCCTGTTTTGGAATAGAATAAAAATCATGTGGTCACCTCAATAGATGCAGAATAAACTTTTGACAAAATTCAACACCCATTATGATAAAAACTCTCAAGAAAGTGAGCATAGAAGGAACCTACGTCAACTTAATAAAAACCATATATGACAAATCCGCAGCAAACATTATGGTCAGTGGTGACATGCTGAAAGCATTTCCTCTAAGATCAGGAACAAGACAAGGGTGTGCACTCTTGCCACTATTATTCAACATGGTTTTGAAAGGCCTAGCCATGTCAATCAGAGAAGAAAAAGAAACAAAGGGAATCCAAATTAGAAAAGGAGAAGTAAAACTGTCACGTCGCAGATTACATGATACCATACATAGAAATCTAAAGATACCACTAGAAAACTACTAGAGCTAATCAATGAGTTTAGTAAAGTCACAGGATACAAAATTAACACACAGAAATCTCTTGTATTCTTATATACTAACAACAAAAGATAAGAAAGAGAAATTAAGGAAACAATCCAATTTACTATTGCAACAAAAAGTATAAAATATCTAGGGATAAGCCTATCTAAGTAGGCAAAAGACCTGTATGCAGAAAACTCTAAGATATTGATGAAAGAAATCCATGATGACACAAATAGATGGAGAGATATACCAGGTTCTTGGATTGGAAGAATCAATATTGTGAAAATGACTTTACTACCCAAAGAAATTTATGGATTCAAAACAACCCCTATCAAATTACCAATGGCATTTTTCACAGAATTAGAACAAAACTTTTTACAATTTGTATGGAAACACAAAAGATCCCGAATAGCCAAAGCAATCTTGAGAAAAAAAAATGGAGTGGAGAAATTAGGCTCCTGACTTCAGACTATACTACAAAGCTATAGATTCAACAGTATGGCTCTGGCACAAAAACAGAAATATAGATCAGTGGAACAGAATAGAAAGCTCAGAGATAAACACACCCACCTATGGTCACCTACTTTCTGACAAAGGAGGCAGGAGTACACAATGAAGAAAAGACATTCTATTCAATAAGTGGTGCTGGGAAAACTGGATAGCTACATGTAAAAGAATGAAACTAGACCACTGTCTAACACCATACAGGATAATAAACTCAAAATGGATTAAAGACCTAAATGTAAGGCCAGATGCTATAAAACTCCTAGAGGAAAACATAGGTAGAATGCTCTTTGACATAAATCACAGCAAGATCTTTTTTGACCCCTCCCAGAGTAATGAAAATAAGAACAAAAATAAACAAATGGGACATAATTAAACTTAAGGGCTTTTGCACAGGAAATGAAACCATAAACAAGATGAAAAGATTACCCTCAGAATGGAAGAAAATATTTGTAAATGAAGTAACTGATGAAGGATTACTCTCCAAAACATACAAACAGCTCATGCATTTCAATAAAAAACAAAACAAAACACAACCCAATAAAAAAAATAGGTGGAAGACTCAAATAGACATTTCTCCAGAGAAGATATACAGATGGTCAACAAACACATGAAAAGATGCTGGAGATCAGTAATTACTAGAAGAATGCAAATCAAAACTATAATGAGTTATCACCTCACAGTGGTCAGAATTGCCATCATCAAAAAATCTACAAACAATAAATGATGGAGAAGGTGTAGAGAAAAGGGAACCCTCTTTCCCTGTTGGTGGGAATGTAAATTGATACAGCCACTATGGAGAACAGTATGGAGGTTCCATAAAAAGCTAAAAATTGAACTACCATATAACTCAGCAATGTCACTATTGTGCATGTATCCAAAGAAAACTGTAATTCAAAAAGATACATGCACCCCAATGTTCATTGCAGCACTATTTACAATAGCCAAGATGTGGAAGCAACCTGAATGTCTATCAATAGAGAAATGAATAAAGAAGATGTGGTACATATATACCACAGAATATTACTCAGCTATAAAAAGTAACACAGTTGTGTCTTTGGCAGAGACATGGATGGACCTAGAGACAGAATGAAGTGGAGAAAAACAAATATAATATATTATTGTATATATGTGGAATCTACAAAGAGGGTATAGATGATATTTTTTGCAAAGCAGAAATAGAGACATATACTAGGGAACAAAAATATGGAGACCATGGGGGAAAGGTGGTGGGCGGGCTGATTTGAGAGATTGAGATTGGCATATGTACACTACCACGTAGAAAACAGATAATTAAGGAGAACATACTATAGAGCATAGGGAACTCAGTGTTCTGTGGTGACCTAAATGGGAAGGAAACCCAAAAGAGAGGGGATACATGTATACACATGGCTGATTCACTTTGTAGTACAGCAGAAACTGACACAACAGTGTAAAGCAATTATACTCCAATTTAAAAAAAATCATTGCAGCACTATTGACAATAGCCAAGACATAGAGGCAACCTACAGAGAAGGCGATGACAACCCACTCCAGCACTCTTGCCTGCAAAATCCCATGGATGGAGGAGCCTGGTGGGCTGCAGTCCATGGGGTCGCTAAGGGTCAGACAGGACTGAGAGACTTCACTTTCACTTTTCACTTTCATGCATTGGAGAAGGAAATGGCAACCCACTCCAGTGTTCTTGCCTGGAGAATCCCAGGGACAGAGGAGCCTAGTGGGCTGCCGTCTCTGGGGTCGCACAGAGTCGGACACGACTGAAGCGACTTAGCAGCAGCAGCAGAGGCAACCTAAATGTCCATCATCAGATGAATGGATATCAACCTGGATGGACCTAAAGATGATCATACTAAGTGAAGTAAATCAGGCAAAGACAAATATCACTTATACGTGAAATCTAAAAAATGATACAAATGAACTTCTTTACAAAATAGAAAAAGACACAAACTTTGCACACAGATTTATGGTTACCAAAGGGGAAAGATAGGGGGGATAAATTAGGAGCTTGGGATTAATGTATACTCACTATACATTCAGTATATAAAATAGATAAAATAATCAACAAGGATCTACTGTATAGCACTGGTAACTCTACTCAATACTCTGTAATTACCTATATGGGAAAAGAACCTGAAAAAGAATGGATATATATATGTGTGTGTGTGTGTGTGTGTGTGTGTGCAAGTGAAAGTGAAGTTGCTCAGTCGTGTCCAATTCTTTGGGACCCCAGGAACTGTAGCCTACCAGGCTCCTCCCTCCATGGGATTCTCCAGGCAAGAGTACTGGAGTGAGTTGCCATTTCCTTCTCCAGGGGATCTTCCTGATCCAGGGATCGAACCTGGGTCTCCTGCATTCCAGGCAGACACTTTAACCTATGAGCCACCAGGGAAGCCCATATGTGTGTGTGTATGTGTGTTAATTGGCTTCAGTCATGTCCAACTCTTCATGACCCTATGGGGTATAGTCTGCCAGGCTCCTCTGTCCATGGTATTTTCCAGACAAGAATACTGGAGTGGGTTGCCATGGCCTCCTCCAGGGGATCTTCCCGACTCAGGGACGGAACCTGCGTTTTTTTCATCTCCTGCTTTGTCAGGCAGGTTGTTACCATTAGTGCCACCTGGGAAGCTTTCCCAACCAGCAGGATGCAGAAAATGCTTTCCAAGAGTTCATTGAATCCTGAAGCATGGATTTTTATGCTACAGGAATAAACAAACTTATTTCTTGTTGGCCAAATTATTGATTGTAATGGTTCCTATTTTGATTAATAAAGATGTGTTTGAGCCTAGTTATTAATATAATGATTTAAAATTCATGGTCTGAAACCACAGTTATGTTTGTACTAACCTAATAGTTAGACTTAGAATGAATATAGAATGTTAATAATTACTCAGTGAATGTTAATATTTTTCTTAAATTTAATTTTTATTTAAATTACATATGCAGATGACATCAGATATACAGATGACACCACCCTTATGGCAGAAAGTGAAGAGGAACTAAAGAGCCTCTGGATGAATGTGAAAGAGGAAAGTGAAAAAGTTGGCTTAAAACTCAACATTCAAAAAATGAAGATCATGACATCTGGGCTCATGACTTCATGGCAAATAGATGGAAAAAAAATGAAACAATGACAGACTTTATTTGCTTGGGCTCCAAAATCACTGTGGATGGTGACTGTAGCCATGAAATTAAAAGACATTTGCTCCTGGGAAGAAAAGCTATGACAAACCTAGACAACATATTAAAAAGCAGAGACATTACTTTGCCATTGAAGGTCCATATAGTCAAAGCTATGTTTTTTTTTTTTTTTTTCCAGTATTCATGTATGGATGTGAGACTTGGACCATGAAGAAGGCTGAGCATCAAAGAATTGATGCTTTTGAACTGTGGTGTTGGAGGAGACTCTTGAGAGTCCCTTGGACAGCAAGGAGATCAAACCAGTCCATCCTAAAAGAAATCAACCCTGGAAATTCATTGGAAGGACTGATGCTGAAGCTGAAGCTCCAATACTTTGGCCACCCGATGTGAAGGGGTGACTCATTGGAAAAGACCCTGATGCTGGTATAGACTGAAGGCAGGAGGAGAAGGGGATGACAGAGGATGAGATGGTTGGATGGCATCACTGATTCAATGGACATGAGTTTGAGCAAGCTCTGGGAAATGGTGATGGACAGGGAAGCCTGGCATGTTGCAGTCCATGGGGTTGCAAAGAGTTGGACATGACTGAACAACAATTTTTATTTTACCTTGGAATGTAGTTGATTTGCAATATTGTGTTAGTTTCAGTTGTACAGGAAAATGATTCAGTTATATATATATATTCAGTGTTTTATATATATATACACTTATATTAGTTTCAGGTGTGCAGCAAAGTGATTGTTTCATATATATATATTCATATATAACTGAGTATAATTTTTCTGGTAGCTCAGATAGTAAAGAATCTGACCACAATATGGGAGATCTGGGTTCGATTCCTGGGTCAGGAAGATCTCCTGGAGAAAGAAGTGGCAATCAGCTCCAGTATTCTTGCCTGGAGAATGCCATGGGCAGAGGAGCCTGGTGGGCTACAGTTCATGGGGTCACAAAGAATTGGACATGACTAAGCGACTAACACTTTCACTTTTATATATATATGAAACTGAATCACTTTGCTGTACACCTGAAACTAACACAATACTGTAAATCAGCCATATTCCAAGATAAAATAAAAATTAAATTTAAGAAAAAATTTAATATTCATTGAATAATTACTAACATTTACTCTGGAGCTGGAGGAGAGGCAGAAGGGGCATTTCACTGAAGTTCAAAAGAAGAGATGGATGGGCAGATTCTGTGGAGGCACACGCACAAACGCAGAGAGGCGTGATCAGCTAGTGTTACAGGAGATGGTGAAGACCCAGCTGGCTAACCTGGAGAGCTCGAACAGGCTTGGGAGGTGGGTAATCTGCCGCTTTAAAATCATTAAGCCTTTAAAGTTGCTGACAGAGTAGAAGGGGTTAAGGTTCTTGTGAAGGGCGTGTCTGTGTAAATAATGGTTATCACTAGGCAGCTGGGGCAACTCCTGATACCCAAGGCAGGTCATATTCTCACTACTGCTCTGTTACCAGATGATTAAGGCTGAGCCCCTAGGAATTAATTTACATTGCCCAGAGCCTTTGGGAATGCTCAGTTGAGAGTGTTAATAAAACAAAAGAGATAGTTGAACAAAGAAAAATAGTTCAAGATAGAAAGAAGGCTCTGATACTTGAAGGATTATATGAAAAAACAAAATGCATTATTTAAAAGGGAGAAGATGATTAGCAAAAGTTGGTATTTAATTTTCTTTGTCTCTTTTCCATAGGACACTTGTAAAATGAAATACATTATTTAGGCATGGGTGGTGTCTTAGTCTGTTTAGGCTACTATAACTGAAATATCATAGATGGGGTGTCTTTTAAACAAGTTTCCTTCTCACAGTTCTGAAGCCTGGAAGTCCAGGATTATTGCACTGGCAGATCTATATCTGATGAGGCCTACTTCCTGGTTCAGAGACAGTCACCTTCTGATTGTATCCTCACGTGACAGAAGGGGCGTGAGAACTCTCTGGTGCCTCTTTCATAAGGGCACTAATCCTGATCATGAGGTCTCTGTCCTCATGACCTCTTCACTTTCCACAAGCCCTTCCTTCAAATACCAACACTTTGGGATATTAATTTTGAAGGAAAAACATATTTGCCTATAGCAAGTAGTTATGGGCACTTGGTGCTTTATAGTTGTGTCTTGGGTCCCTACCACCACCACCATCAGCAAGTCAACATTATGTGCACCTCCTGACACACAACACTGCACGCTTTGGGTACAGCAGTAGGTATAAGGCCTAGTTCCTGTTCTTGAAGAGGAAATGGGATGTGTAGGGAAGACAGCAAGGGAACTAGCATTTACTGAGCACTTTCTATGTGCCATCCACTTATATCAAGTATATACCATGAGGAGAGACTGAAAAATATTTCTATCTTGACAGCTGGCATTGCCAAAAAAGTTATTTTAGGAAGAGAAGAGTTATTTAGAAAACTTTGTTAGACTACTGTGATGGTGGAAAGTGAGGATTGGTGACCCAGTATGAAGACCATGCTGTAAGGAGATGGCAAAAGTGAAAATTAAACATTTTAAGAGGAGGTAAACAGTGAAAGTCAGGTATGGTGCCCCACATTTACTACTTCTGGAATGAAATACAGATGAGCTTGATTGGCTTAATTCATGCCCCATGATTATATATACTTATACTCAAACTTCCTAAGCAAGGAAAAGGGGTTCTGAGTTCTAGCTTTAGAGATAAGAGTCATAATTTAGGGCATTCTTTAAACGTGCAAAAGTTGTTCTGAAGCTGTTGGGAGAGCCAAAATATTATAGGCCCACTATAAATAAAGATTCTCTTTTAAATATATTTCCATCTCTCCTTTCTTAATTACAGAGACCTGTGAAAAATAGTGCCAAGGATTACCATGTACAGAAATACTAGCTGTTCAATGCATAACTCCCAAGGGTGAGCCATTCATGTAGACTCAGATGTGAATTGTTCCTCTAGAGTCATGCAAGTTGGAAGCCCTAAAAGTGCCCCTTGCATTTGCAATACTAATTAAGAAGAAAAAGCATTATAGAATGCCTACTGTAATTAAGGTACAATCTTGCTGCAGGACAATGGAGTGGTCCAGAGCAAGGACTTTGAAACCTTAGTTTTTAATTTCACACCTGCCACTTATCAGTTGTGAGGCCATGGACAAATTATCTAAAGTCTCAGAATCTTCCTTTCTTTGTCAGTAAAATGAAGGTGCCAATATTTACCTCATCAATATTTTCTTGGGCTCTAAAATCACTGCAGATGGTGACTGCAGCCATGAAATTAAAAGATGCTTGTTCCTTGGAAAAAAAGCTATGACAAACCCAGACAGCATATTAAAAAGCAGAGACATTATTTTTCTGACAAAGGTCCACCAGGTCAAAGCTATGGTTTTTCCAGTATTCATGTATGGATGTGAGACTTGGACCATAAAGAAGGCTGAGTGATAAAAAATTGATGCTTTTGAACTGTGGTGTTGGAGAAGACTCTTGAGAGTCCCTTGGATTGCAAGGAGATCAAACCAGTCAATCCTAAAGGAAATAAGTTCTGAATATTCATTGGGAGGACTGATGCTGAAGCTGAAGCTCCAATACTTTGGCCACCTGATGCAAAGAACCAACTCATTGGAAAAGATTCTGATGCTGGGAAATACTGAAGGCAGAAGAAGGGGATGACAGAGGATGAGATGGTTGGATGGCATCACTGACTCGATGGACATGAGTTTGAGCAAGCTCTGGGAGTTGGTAATAGACAGGGAAGCCTGGTGTGCTGCAGTCCATGGGGTTGCCAAAAGTCGGACATGACTGAGCAACTTAACTGAACTGACTAATTGTTATGTATGTCTAATCCGGGTTGGGGCTTCCCTGGTACCTCAGACAGTAAAGAATCCACCTGCAAAGCAGGAGACCTGAGTTTGATCCCTGGATTGGGAAGATCCCTTGGAGAAGGGAATAGCTACCCACTCCAGTATTCTTGCTTGGAGAATCCCATGGACAGAAGAGCCTGGTGGGCTACAGTCCATGTCATGTCAAAGAGTCAGACACAACTGAGCAACTAAGCATGAATCCAGAGGAAGCATGTGGAAAATGGTAGCTGTAATTATGATTTATAAGCATTAGCTCACTTAATTTCCATTGAAGTCTTATAATTTAGTTCTAATTCATGGGGAAACTGAAGTTTAGAGAACATAAGACTTATGCAAGATAATATATCTGTTTAGGGTGGCAGAGCATGGATTCATGCTCATATTTGGGAACCTGTGGTCATTCTACACTGACAACTTGATTTTTACCTATTTCCAAGGATAAATCTTCAATATAAACTCCTTTTCCTCTGAGCCTCTCTTGCCATGTCCAACATAAATATTAATGCAGCTACCATCTGTCATCATGCAAAAGCACTTGGTCAAATCTATTTTAGCAAATGAAGTAAAAATGCCTTTTGTTTGGTTTAGTGTATGTGTGTATATTATGCTTACTTGTGACTATCCAGTCCGCTTTTGAAATGAAGTCTTGGTTACCTAGGGAACTGGAATATAGTTCTGGTAAATGTTTTTCTTTTTAATGAGACACAAGTTCAAAGTGGTTAGAATTGTTGGCTGAATTTCAATTGGTAACCTCTGTATTGACTGGAAAGTAACATAACTTTAGTTTTCTACATAAAAATAAAATTAAAGGTGGGAAAAAATTAAAGGAGTTGATGAGAGTTGGTAAAAAATAAGAATCTTTAAGTTGCAGACAATTTACTTGCAGTTCAAAGCTAGCTAATTAATATCTTTTTTTCAGACTGTATAATTTGCACACATTTTTTTCCACTTTGGGACAAGTTTTATATATTTTAAATAGGAATAAATTTCACATGCCATGTTAACAGGAGATTTGCAGGCATTCATGGTTTTAAGTTCTTTCCTGGAATGGTAGTATATAATGTCTGTGGGATCTGCCTCTTGATAGACTTATTTTTCTTTTTAAAGAAACCTGAGGACCGAAGAATTGATGCTTTTGAACTGTGGTGCTGGAGAAGACTCTTGAGAGTCCCTTGGACTGCAAGGAGATCCAACCAGTCCATCCTAAAGGAGATCAGTCATGGGTGTTCATTGGAAGGAGTGATGCTGAGGCTGAAACTCCAATACTTTGGTCACCTCATGAGAAGAGTTGACTCATTGGAAAAGACCCTGATGCTGGGAGGGATTGGGGACAGGAGGAGAGGGGATGACAGAGGATGAGATGGCTGGATGGCATCACCGACTCGATGCACATGAGTTTGGGTGAACTCCAGGAGTTGGTGATGGACAGGGAGGCCTGGCATGCTGCGATTCATGGGTTGCAGAGTCGGACACGACTGAACGACTGAACTGAACTGAATTTAGTTCACAAAACTCTTACAGGGCACCAACTATCATTATAGAAATAAGTGATTTAAAAATGAAATAAAAATTACCTAGTGTCCCTTTCTCTGACCCAGGAACTACAACTTGTAAACACAAGGCCATAACAGAGAGATCCAACCTAAAGTCATAGGATTTGGGGAACTAAAGGCATAAGTCAAAGCAATGTTTGCTGAGTAAATCTGAGGCTCCTCTGCCAAGGAGAATACCACAAGTGCCAGCTTGGAAGTCTGGAGGGATGGAAATATAAGGACTCAGAAGGAAAAGTTTGGAGCCAGGTAAAGACTCAAAAGTTATGAACATGAATTGCAATTGAATGAGGGGAAAGTCGGATGATGGTATTTGTGTTTTACTTTAATGGTGTTCAGTTCAGTTCAGTCACTCAGTCGTGTCCGACTCTTTGCAACCCCATGAACCACAGCATGCCAGGCCTCCCTGTCCATCACCAACTCCCCGGAGTCCACCCAAACTCATGTCCATTGAGTCGGTGATGCCATCCAACCATCTTATCCTCTGTTGTTTAATGGTGACAGGTGATCAAATCTTGGATTGGTCAGCTTATATTAAGAGGCCAGTGTTGGGGCAAACATGTTCTCACTGAGTGTGTATTTTAATTTTTCCATGTTTTCTTTTCATGTTTTAGATTAATCAGAATTAAGTTTGGCCATGAGGGATTGTCTGCAGTCTGGTTTCCTAAAAGCAGAGCCTGAGAATATGGAGCCAAGGGGAGGTATGTACAACAGTCCAGGGCTGAGGTTGAAATTGAGATCCAAGTGTATAACTACCAAAGTGTTAATTTAATGGGTCTGGGCAGAGAGATAATCCGTTATGTGGTAGGAATCAGAGACTCCCCAACAGAGCAAGCAGTATGGGAAAAAGAGGAAGGGTTTTGCCCTGAGGTTCTGGATGTAACCACAGAGACATTTCCTAAAGTGCTTGTTGCTGGTCTGTTAGAACTAGAAAGGACATTCTTACAGGCACTCATTCATTTAGACTAATCGGAACTTGAAGGATGGATATGATCTGATGGAAGGATATAAGGGAGGGTATTTCAGTGAAAGTGTGCTCAAGATGAGTCAATATGGGAGGAGTGGTTGAAATTTTCCATAAATCCTGTTATTCCATTCCCCTCTGCTGTGTGACACCAACATCAAGCCATTTAAGACTTACTTCTAGGATACATCCAGGTTCTTTCAGTTGAGCCCTTACCTTAGCAAATACTGGGATAATAAAGCCAGCTATTGGTGATGCTATGAGTTAGTTGGGTACTCATTGTTCTGAAGAGCCTCCTTTACACTCATAATAATATTCTATGACTGGATGGAAGACATTCCTATAAAGACATTCAGATGGAAAAGATGAAGAACTTTCCAGGAAGTTCACTGAAAGGCAAAATATTTTCAGCCTGAAGTAGGCAGTGGCAGCTTACCACCTGAGAAAATGCAGAAGAGAGACAAACTGTGCAATGGTCAGCAATTAGAGGAGAAGGGCAAGTGACCTTCTAAGAACTAGTCATCAGAGCAGGAAAGTCTGAGTAATGCAATAAAGGGGCACAATATAACCATAATGGGGTTGTATGAGTATGGCACTACACATAGGAGAGGACTGAGGGGAAGAGGACAGAAAAGAGATGGAGCAATCAGACACTGACCAGACACGCCCAGAGGGAGCATGTGGACCAGCCCTGGTGGGAGGGGGAGTTGGTTGTCAAAACGAAGGACACAGCTGGTTTCTGCCTATATGATAAGGATTTTATCTTGTTTGAGGTTAACAAAATCATTTAGTATGTATTAAATATAACATGTTGCTCTCAAGCATGTTTCTGTTTTAAAAATTACTAGCTACCATAGCGGAGAAGGCAATGGCATCCCACCCCAGTACTCTTGCCTGGAAAATCCCATGGATGGAGGAGCCTGGAAGGCTGCAGTCCATGGGGTCGCTGAGAGTCAGACACGACTGAGTGACTTCACTTTCACTTTTCACTTTCATGCATTGGAGAAGGAAATGGCAACCCACTCCAGTGTTCTTGCCTGGAGAATCCCAGGGACGGGGGAGCCTGGTGGGCTGGTGTCTATGGGGTCGCACAGAGTCGGACACGACTGAAGTGACTTAGCATAGCATAGCTACTGTAGAGAATAGCAATAGGCTGGTGAAATACTTAACTTTGGGTGAATTTTACCAGCCACCTGTATCCCCAAATTTGTGCTCAGACTGGACAGTTTCTCCTAATTCAAGCCTACCTATATCCTTATTTTCTGATAGGAACAAAAAGGTTTGGGCACTTACTTGTATATTTGAAATAAAGGATCTTAGATGTAAAGTTGTTACGTACAAGTGTGGACAAGCTGCCTGCTCTCAGAAACACTTCCTTTCCAAAGCTCAGAAAGGTGTAAACTCAATGACAAATTTCTACAAATAAATCACTTCATATATACTTGCTGATCTATGAATTACAATGCTTTCAGGAACAAACAGAAATGGACTGAAATGTTTATATGGACATGTAAATTCTTCACATTTGAAAAATATGACCAAGGACATTTAAATATTCTTAGAGGCCCCTTTTCAAGAGAACTGACTTAAGATTTTTTTCTGTTCTCAACTACCTGTATTTAATTGTTATGAGAAGAACTAGAAAAATCAATGTGTTTGTCCCTCACAATAGGTGTGAAGGCTAATGCTCTGCTGGAGGGCAGGACACTTTTAAATCTCTTTTGAGTGAACTGCTAGTACATTATAAATCTCCTGGAAATGCTGAATTATTAGCTTTTAAAGAGCAGGCATGCATGGTGGTCAAGTAAATTGTTTATAATATATATTAATAGTTACATATGATACTATTTGATAATCTAAATAGGATGGCATAGAAGCATAAAATGCATCTTTGAATAAGATTCTATGGAGAGAAAACCTTGACATTACTGGCTTTAACATTTGTGTTTTGTTTTTCACTATTCCTGACCAACCCTGAAAATCCATGGACTGTAATCCTTTGTCATTCAACTAAGGCATACATAGCATGGAGTTTATTTTAGTCACAAAATTTATGTTTATGACTTTGTAAGTTCTTTTGTTTCTGTCCCTATAAAATCCTTATAGATCAGTTAAAAGTTTTCACTAATAATTACTGAATTTTTATAGGAGAAATTGTATATTGTAATGACATGTTAAAACACTTCTCATGTTTGTTAATGGTCTATCATGTGAATAAAGGTAGTGTTAGAAACATGTTTCCATGTATAATAGGAATTCTGAGAAGGAACAGAACCTGATAACTATGAAATGTTAGTGCATACATATGGGAGATCCAGGAGGGATAATAAAGAGGTTATGTACAGCTATAGCATTCTTTACTATTTCTTCTGTGTTTAATTCCTAAAGAAGAAAAAGTTTTTCAAGGATATAGGAAGGCCAAAACTGTAGATCAAGTTTAAAGAGCTAGGCAAGAATTGAGGGCAGTTGGCAGCTTATAGAGTAAGAGCATGGGGGGGTAAGGACTGAAGAATGGGCAGAAGTTCGCAGCAGCAAATCCAAGTAGTGTAAAAGGTGGAAGATTGCAGGTTGATCATATTGCCTGGAATCAAAATCTCTAGCTTTCTTAATAGGTATTTGTCTAATCTCTTTTTTTGAATACTGCCTCAGAGAAGGGTCACTGTATTTCAGGGTTGTTCTAATTTTCTGAAAGTTATCTACTGTATATCAAATACAGTTATTGGTGCTGGGTATACAGTGTTAAGAAAGACAAGGTCTGAAAACCTGGAACTTACATTTTAGTGAGGGCAGACAAAAACATGCTAGTAAATAGTGAACACAAACAAAAAATCAAAGTGACAATTATTGTGCAGAGAATTAAATTGGGTGACATCATATGGTGTGACTGCGAGGCCAAAGGAGACTCCCCTGACAAGGTAGCTAGCCAACTATGCAAAGACTGGAGGGGTTGGGGCTGGCAGAGGAGTACTCAACTCTAGGGAACAGCTTGCAAGAGACAAAAGGTTCTCAAGAACTTCAGTGTGTGTTAGAGGAGCTTAAGCAAGGCTTTTGTGATAAAGTGCAGTGTATGAGGAAGAGAGTAGCCCAAGATGTGGGTGGAAAGGAAAGCAAGGGCAGATCACCTAGGGCTTTGTGAGCTAGGAAAGAGGTTGGTTTTTATTTTAATTTTGATTAGAAAGTCGTTAGAAGTTTTAAATAAGAGAAAGGGACTGTGTTATGTAGATGAAAATCAGCACTCTGGCTGCTGGGTTGAGAATGGATGGTGGAGAGGTCACAGTGGAAGAAAGGTGACACCATGGGGGTTATAGTGATTGATGGTTCTAACGAAAGATGATGGTGGCTTGGATTGAGACGGTAGTGATGGGGAGGGAAGACCTGAACATATTAGAGATACGTTTTGGAGAACTTGATGGATAGATTGGATACTGAATGTAAGGCTAGAGAGTCATGGAACACATTTAAATCTATGACATGCAGGATGACTGGTGTTTCTGTTCCTTAAAGGGGCACATGTATTTTCATTTCTTCCCTGTATTAAGATACTACAAGCAAAATAGTTTACAAATGTATTTGACATAGGCAAAGGCTAATAAGAAAGGAAGATGTTTACCATTATACAGTTTATTCTATTTTTGCTAGAGTCCAAAAACATACACTTATTCTAAATTTATGAAATGAAAATTTTAAATGCATTTTAGAATCTAAAGTAGCTGTTAGTGACGAGATGTTTATCGAATGCATAAGCATTTTCTTGATATGGTGAGACTTCGTGTGTGTGTGCACGTGTGTGTGTGTTTAGTCACTTAGTTGTGTCAGACTCTTTACAACCCCATGGACTGTAACCTGTCAGGCTCCTCTGTCCATGGAATTCTCCAGGCAAGAATACTGGAGTGGGTAGCTCTTCCCTTCTCCAGGGGATCTTCCCAACCCAAGGATCGAATCCAGGCATCCCGCATTGTGGGCAGATTCTTTCCCATCTGAGCTACCAGGGAAGCTCACGAATACTGGAGTGGGTAGCCTATCTGTTCTCCAGGGGGTCTTCCTGATCCAGTAATCGAACCAGGTCTCCTGCATTGCAGGTGGATTTTTTACAAGCTGAGCTACTAGGGAAAACTTGTGAGACTTCATAGGCAGTATTTAACAAAGAAAATAATTACACATATTAAGTTATAAAATAATGTGAAAGATTATGAAAAAAATAGATGGCAAAAGAAAAATATCTTGGGAAAATACTTTGATAGATAAAACTGATAAAAGATCAATATCCTTATTTTCTATTGATACTTGTTCAGTCAATAAATTGTGTCTGACTCTTTGCTACCCCATGGACTATATCACACTAGGCTTCTCTGTCCTCTTCTGTCTCCCAGAGTTTGCTCACATTCACATCTATTGAGTCCATGTTGTTACTTACTTACAAGTCAACTAAATTGACTTCCTTACAAGTCAATTAAGTGATCCAAGTTAATTAAAAACCCCTGGCGCGTCTCCTTGGGCGCATGAGCGCCCAAACGGCATACAGGTAAAACGCCGCACCACAGCCGTTTCAGTCTTATTTTCTGTTCAAACAAGGCTTTTCAACCCTTGTGACTGTGTAAGGGGTTAGTGATGATGTTGCTGGTGTTTTCTCTGGCCAGTGCTAGGGCTTGTGGGAGCAGCCGCCCCAGAAAGGAACCATGATTTTAACAGCACATTTTTTGAATGAATTAACGGGCCTGACAGAAACCTCTCCCCAGCAAGAAGCACAGCATCCAGCGCTGGGACCACAAAAGGGTTTGTAAATAATTTTGTTGTTGTTTAGTCGCTAAGTTGTGTCTACCTCTTTGTGACCGCTTTGTGATTATTGTCCTGTGGAACTGTTCTTGTAAAAACCAAAGAAACCCTGACAAACTCTCCATTAGGAATATGAACACGCACCGTGAAAAGGCAGTTCTTTATTGCCGGGTAGTGTTTCACATCTTGAATATACTAGAATTTATTTCCCTATTGATGATGTTTTTGTTGTTTTTGATTATCATGAATAATGTTATGAACATTTTTGTGCAAGACTTCTTGTGGTCATGGTTTTCATTTCTCTTGGGTAAAATTCTTAGGAATTGAATTGCTGGGTCATGGTGTAAGTGTATGTTTAATGTGACAAGCTGCTAAACAGTTTTATAAAGTGATTGTAAGGTGGCTCAGACGGTAGAGAATCTGACCGCATTGCAGCAAACCCAGGTTCAATCCTTTGGTCGGAAAGATCCCTTGGAGAAGAAAATGGCTACCCACTCTAGTATTCTTGCCTGGAGAATTACACGGACAGAGGAGCCTGGAGGTCTACAGTCCATGGGGGTTGCAAAGAGTCGGACATGGCTGAGCGACTAACACACACACACAAAGTGATTGTACAATTTTATACTTTCACCAGCATGTATACTGTCTTAACGTATGTTGCTACATTTCTTTACTAACATTTGGCATTATCATTTTTAAAATTTAAGTTATTCCATTAGGTGTGAAGTGGCAGCTAACTGTAGTTATATTTTTCATTTCTCTGCTGACTAGTGATGCTGAGCACCTTTTCATGCGCTAATTGGCCATTCACACATCTTCTTTAGTGAAGTATCTATTCAGGACTTTTACCCAAGGTTGTAGAGATACTCTCCTGAATGAATTTTCTTCTGGTAAGCCTTGCGGTTTTAGTGTACAGGTATACCTTATTTTGTTGCATTTCAATTTGTTGTGACTTGCAGATTTTGCCTTTTTTTTAAAACTGAAGACTTGTGGCAACATTGATTTGATTAAGGCTATTAGCATCGTTTTTCCAACAGCATTTGCTCATTTCATTTCTGTGTCACATTTTGGCAGTTCTCACAATATTTCAAAGTTTTTCATTATCGTTATATTTGTTATAGTGATCTGTGATCAGTGATCTTCAGTGTGACTATTATGATCATTTTGAGGCATCATAAACTGCACCCATATGAGATGGCAAACTTAATGGTTAAATGTTGTGTGTGTTCTGTTAGCTCCACTGATTGGCTGTTCCTTTGTCTCTGCACTTCTCCTTGGGCATCTCCTGTGGTGACCTGGAACCATATCTGCAATATGGCTGAGGTGTGTCTGTATACACTTAGGTTTATGATCTGTTTCAAATTAATTTTTGTGTATGGTATGAGATAGAGGTTAAAGTTCATATTTTCCACAGGTTTTTTTTTTTCTAGTTTCAGTTTGATTTATTGAGAAAAGTTTTCTTTCCCCATTGTTATTTTAGTATCTTTGTTGAAATTCAGTTAAATGTGCATGTACATTTTTTTTTCCTGAACTCTACATCATGTTACATTGATCTCTTCACCCATTCCTATACTAAAGCTACAGTCCTGATTACTCCAACTTTATAATGTCTTGAAATCCATTTCATGAATGGTTCACAGTTTCTTCTGCAAAATTTTGTTGACTGTTTTAGATCTTTTGAATTTCTGTTTAAATTTCAGAATCAGCTTTTCAGTTGCTTCCTGAAAGCCTAGAGATATATTTGCATGCAGCACAAAAACACTTAAGACACAAGTCTAGGGATATTCGTTGCTGTTTAGTTTGATTTAGCAACTGATTGTAAATGTCCTAAATGTTGACCAGTGAAGAAATAGAACAATATGCCATGTCACACCCACACAATGGAGTTTTATCCACCTATTAAAGAATAATAAAGTAGATATGTAAGTGCTAATATGAGCAGTCTACAAATGTGTTGGTAAGTGAAAAAAATCAGTATGTGGAGCAGTGTATAGAGTATATTCCCATTTGTTTTAGAAATAAGGATATAGAGGTAATATATGCTTTTTATTTATGTGTGAAATTAATTGGTTCATTTAACTGAAAAGTATAGTTCAGTTCAGTTCAGTTCAGTCGCTCAGTCGTGTCCGACTCTTTGCGACCCCATGAATCGCAGCACGCCAGGCCTCCCTGTCCATCACCATCTCCCGGAGTTCACTCAAACTCACGTCCATCAAATCGGTGATGCCATCCAGCCATCTCATCCTCTTTCATCCCCTCTTCCTCCTGCCCCCAATCCCTCCCAGCATCAGAGTCTTTTCCAATGAGTCAACTCTTCGCATGGGGTGGCCAAAGTAATGGAGTTTCAGCTTTAGCATCATCCCTTCCAAAGAACACCCAGGGCTGATCTCCTTTAGAATGGACTGGTTGGATCTTCTTGTAGTCCAAGGGACTCTCAAGAGTCTTCAGTTGTCTTCAAATAAGACTGGATCCAGGAGCTCACAGGCCATTCTAGATACTGCCTCTTGCTCTGTAGCTTGGCTCCACTTTTCTCTCTTTGGCTTCATTGTCAGGCATCTTGTATGCCATTGGCAGTTCCAGGCTTCCATGGTTCTCACAGAAGTGCATAGGAGACATTATCCATCTCAGTGTTCCTTTATTAAGTCTAGTAGATATGGTCTGGTGTGAGTTATATGCCCGTTCTGTGGCTCCATCACTGTGAATGGAGGGATGAACCACTTTGGCCAAGTAGATCATGTGTTCATGCTTCTAACTATCGAATAGAAAAAAATCTCCTTGAGGAAGAAGCAGTTCAATGTAAGGGCTAATGTGCAACTTAAACCACATATGCCTGTTCAGTTCAGTTAGTCACTCAGACATGTTCGACTCTTTGTGACCCCATGGACCATAGCATGCCGGCCCTCCCTGTCCATCACCAACTCCTGGAGTCTACTCAAACTCATGTCCACTGAGTCGGTAATGACATCCAACCATCTCATCCTCTGTCATCCCCTTTTCCTCCTGCCTTCAATCTTTCCTAGCCTCAGGGTCTTTTCAAATGAGTCAGTGTTCACATCAGGTGGCCAAAGTATTGGAGTTTCAGCTTCACCATCAGTCCTTCCAATGAACACTCGGGATTGATATCATTTAGGATGGACTGGTTGGATCTCCTTGCAGTCCAAGGGACTCTCAAGAGTCTTCTCCAACACCACAGTTCAAAAGCATCAATTCTTTGGCGCTCAGCTTTCCTTATAGTCCAACTCTCACATCCATACATGATCACTGGAAAAACCATAGCCTTAACTAGACAGACCTTTGTTGGTAATGTCTCTGCTTTTCAATATGCTGTCTAGGTTGGTCATAACTTTCCTTCCAAGGAGTAAGCATCTTTTAATTTCATGGTTGCAATCACCATCTGCAGTGATTTTAGAGCCTAAAAAATAAGGTCTGACACTGTTTCCCCATCTATTTGCCATGATGTGATGGGACCAGATGCCATGATCTTAGTTTTCTGAATGTTGAGCTTTAAGCCAACCCTTTCACTCTCCTCTTTCACTTTCATCAAGAGGCTTTTTAGTTCCTCTTCACTTTCTGCCATTAGGGTGGTGTCATCTGCATATCTGAGGTTATTGATATTTCTCCTGGCAATCTTGATTCCAGCCTATGCTTCATCCAGCCCAGCGTTTCTTATGATGTACTCTGCATATAAGTTAAATAAGCAGGGTGACAATATACAGCCTTGACGTACTCCTTTTCCTATTTGGAACCAGTCTGTTGTTCCATGTCCAGTTCTAACTGTTGCTTCCTGACCTGCATACAGATTTCTCAGGAGGCAGGTCCGGTGGTCTGGTATTGCCATCTCTTAGAATTTTCCACAGTTTATTGTGATCCACACAGTCAAAGGCTTTGGTATAGTCAATAAAGTAGAACTAGATGTTTTTCTGGAACTCTCTTGCTTTTTCGATGATCCAGCGGATGTTGGCAATTTGATCTCTGGTTCCTCTGCCTTTTCTAAAACTAGCTTGAACATCTAGAAGTTCACGGTTCATGTATTGCTGAAGCCTGGCTTGGAAAATTTTGAGCATCAGTTTACTAGCATGTAAGATGAGTGCAATTGTGCAGTAGTTTGAGCATTCTTTGGCATTGCCTTTCTTTGGGATCGGAATGAAAACTGACATTTTCCAGTCCTGTTGCCACTGCTGAGTTTTCCAAACTTGCTGGCATATTGAGTGCAGCACTTTCACAGCATCATCTTTCAGGATTTGAAATAGCTCAACTGGAATTCCATTACCTCCACTAACTTTGTTCGTAGTGATACTTCCTAAGGCCCACTTTTCTTCAAATTCCAGGATGTCTGGCTCTAGGTGAGTGATCACTCTATCGTGATTATCTGTGTCATGAAGATCTTTTTGGTAGTTTTTCTGTGTATTCTTGCCACCTCTTAATATCTTCTGCTTCTGTTAGGTTCATACCATTTCTGTCCTTTATTGAGCCCATCTTTGCATGAAATGCCTGTATAGTGACCTTAATAGCAGATTTTCAGCTCATGCACAGTATGGTGATTTTTCTATAAAAAGTTGCTAAAATTGTGCTCCTGTATCTCAAGAAATTCTTTCATGCTCTGCTTCTCACTCTCCAGTTTGGACACTCTCACCCTTTTCTTGTTTCCATGGTTTCTGACTTGTGGGCTCTTTTCTGTTTCTGTCATTTAGCTTGGCCCATTTAGACTGATAACCTGCTTGTGATATCTGCCAGAGATTGCTTTTGGTGTCCATCTTTGACCTTCACCCTCAGATCACGAATGTTGGTTTAATGCACTGCAACCTCTGGGAAAAGCTTTGCTCCCTATAATTAGTCTTAGTTCAGTCTGTGGGCTCCCACATGTCTGGGAAAGGGGACCAGACTAAATAATCTGCACTGTTATTCTGGTTGTTTTTATTAGTCCTTAATGGATTCGTTGATATTACTATGTTTCTATCTTATCTATCTATTTAATGGATTTGAAAAAGGACTACTTTCATGCCTATACTTCCTTCCCAGGTACTCTTGATTCATAAAGGTTGCTTGAGTGGAAACTAAGCTGGATAACAGTACCTGGTCTCCTGCTTGATTCTAATTAGGAATCAAGTAATACTGATGTGTGATCATAGATTATAAACAATTTAATTATTCTGTAAGATTTGGTATTTAATAGTCAAAATAAATCTGTAAAATAGTTTCTTTGTTGTAGAGTAGTTTATTAATCTGGAATTGGTTTGGATTAAAACTATTCTAACGTGATTATTACTGTCTAGGAAAGAGGGTAAGATAGTGAGATAAGGATGAGTGAGTAAGTAAAAGTTGCTCAGTCATGTCTGACTCTCTGCAACCTCATGAACTGTAGCCTGCCAGGCCCCTCCATCCGTGGACTTCTCCAGGCCAGAATACTGAAGTGGGTAGCCATTCCCTTCTCCAGAGGATCTTCCCAATCCAGGGCTCAAATCCAGGTCTCCCACATTGCAGGCTGATTCTTTACTGTCTGAGCCACCAGGGAAGCCCCAAAATACTGGAGTAGGAAGTCTCTCCCTTCTCCAGGGGGGTCTTCCAAACCCAGGAATCAAACTGCGGTCACCTGCTTTGTAGGTGGATTTTTCACCAGCTGAGCTACCACAATAAGTTGATATAAAAATAAGTTTAAGGATGATATAATAGTAGGAAATGAGAAGGATAAAATTGAACACACTGTTGAATTTTGAAAACATGTTAAATGACTTGAGTCATTACTCAGATTAAAAATGTCAGGTAGGCATAAGCAGCTCAGAAAGGAAAAGCTTCTTATTATGAAGATGCATCTACTTAAATAATGCTAATTTTTAAATAAGTTAGGGTGCAGAGGAAGGGACTGCCTTGGTTTTAGCTTTACAGATAAATTATCAGATATAGTAGTTGATTAGCTTGACACTTATTCACTCTTTCCTAATCAATCAGGTTGCCATATTTTTTAGTCATATTTATGTTTAGATTTTAAATGGAAATAACGTGGTCATACAACTGAACCATGTAAATGTCCAGGATCTGCAAGTATCCTCCTCCCCTCCCATCTTTCAGACTCAGGCATGACACCCTCTTGCTTTACCTGGTTCTTTAATATTTGAATTAATGTACTCAGGCTATCCTTTTTAAAAAAACTTTTAATTTTGTATCAGGGTCTAGTCAATAAACAATGTTGTGATAGCTTCAGGTGAACAGTAAAGGGACTCAGCCATACATATACATGCGTCCTTTCTCCCCCAAACCCCGCTCCCATCCAGGCTGCCACATGACATTGATCAGAGTTCCATATGTTATACAGTAAGTCCCTGTTGGTTATCCATTTAAAATACAACAGTGTGTACATGCCCATTCCAAATGCCCTAACTATCCTTTTCCCCCATCCTTCCTCCTAGCAACTATAAGCTCATTCTAGAAGTCTGTGAATCTGTTTCTATTTTGTAAGTAAATGCATTTGTGTTGATTCTTTTTAGATTCCACATATAAGGGATGTTATATGATATTTCTTCTTCTCTGTCTGAATTACTTCATTCAGTATAACACTAATTTCATCTATGTTGCTTCAAATGTCATTATTTCCTTCTTTTCTATGGTTGAGTACTATTCCATTGTGTGTGTGTGTATATATATACACCACATCTTCTTTATTCAGGCTATCCTTTTTTGATATTTTGTTTAGTCTTCCTACCATATGAGGCTGCCCCCATTGGGCCATTTGAAATGTGTGTTATTCATCTAATTTTATTTATTGCAAAAAAAAGAGAAAATAAATAGAAGTATAAAGAATGATATAAAGACCAACTGTAATCCAACTATGTAAAATAGTTACCAATGTCAAATAATTACTAATAGTTTTTACTGTGTTTCATCAAATTGAAGACACTATTGGCTAGAACTTCTACTATTTTACCACTATGAAAGGAGAAATGCAGTCAAGCTATGATATACTACTTTCTTTTCTATTAAAAAGTTTACGCTAATTGGAAAAGTTCTTTTTGACTTGTTTAAATATAAATATATTATGGATGGCTTTAGAACACATGTAAAAAAGAAAATATAAGAAAAACAATTTAGTTAAAGGAGCCCTAAAACCTCTTCAAGTTCAGGGTCCAAAAGTTCCATGTCATTTTTTGATTCGGAGTTGTTTATATCTGTGTTTTTCCTAATGGTTTCATTCTTTGTGCTATCAAAAGGATTGATGATATGGTTTTCTTAAAAGAGAGTTCCAGAATTGTCTCCGAGATTTGCATTTAAGCTCACCCATTTTCCCTTTATTCCTTTAAGCATTGAAACTATGTGTCAGGAGGCGGAGCCAAGATGGCGGAGGAGTAGGATGGGGAGAACACTTTCTCCCCCACAAATTCATCAAAAGAGCATTTAAACGTCGAGTAAATTCCACAAAACAACTTCTGAATGCCGGCAGAGGACATCAGGCACCCAGAAAAGCAACCCAACTCTTCGAAAGGAGGTAGGAAAAAATATAAAAGACAAAAAAAGAGACAAAAGAGGGAGGGACGGAGTTCCGTCCCGGAAAGCGAGTCTTAAAAAGAGAGAAGTTTCCAAACACCAGGAAACCTTCTCACTGCCGAATCTGTGCCGAGCTTTGGAAGCACAGAGGGCAACATAACAGGGAGAAAAAAATAAATAAACAATTAAAATCGCAGATTGCGAGCCCTACGGTAACTCCCCCAGCAGAGAAGCAGCGCAGACGCCTGCACACGGCATTAGCAAGCGGGGGCTGGGCAGGGAAGCGCGTCGCTTAGAGTAAGAATCTGGCCTGAATGTCCTGAGCGCTATCTGAGCGAAATAATTTGGGCTAGCAAACCAGACTGTGGGATATCTACCACGCGAAAAGCCAGCCCTAACCTAAGACACCGCCAGGCCCGCGCACGGAACAAAGGACTGAACTGAGATAGCTGGCTGCAGACCTTCCCCCTCCGGTGACAGGCAGCCAGAGCCGGAAGGGGGCAATCGCAGCCCCAGAGAGACACTATAAAACTGTAAGCAGGCTTCTTTGCTAACTAAAACTTCTTGGGGGTCTGGACAGTCAACACCTGCCTGAGAAGGTGCGCTGGTTTTACACCCAGATAACCAAGTGGCAGGGAGGCGATAAGTCGCAGCATTGGCGCTTGCCAAACACCTCATCACCTGAGCTGCTCGGACCTGGGAAGAGCACAAAATGCAGGCCCAACCGAGTCTGCGCCTCTGAGGACTACCCGAGTGCCTGAACCTGAGCGGCTTGGACCTGGGAGCTCAGCCCAGGGCCGGCCTCTGATTGTTCTGGGCGGAACAACCTAGAGCCCGAGCAGTGTGGGCAGGGAGGCTACAGGCGCTGTGAGTGGGGGCAGACCCACTGTGGCTGAGGCACTGCGAGCGCACGCCAGTGTTATTTGTTTGCAGTATCCCTCCCTCCCTCCCCACAGCGTGACTGAACAAGTGAGCCTAAAAAAAAAAAAAAAAGTGTCCTTCACCGTCCCCTTTGTGTCAGGGCGGAAACCAGACACTGAAGAGACCAGCAAACAGAAGAAGCTATAACAGAGGGAAACGCCTTGGAAGCTACAGGCCATAGATTAAAACCCTGTGGTTACTACGGACTACATAGGAAGGGGCCTATAGATCTTGAGAAATATAAGTCGGACCAAGGAACTAGCCAAAAATGAGCTGACCCCACAATACTCACAACAAAACCAGAGAAAGACCTAGATATATTTTTACTATTTTTATTATCAATCTTTCTTTCTTTTTTTTTTTAAATTAAAAAAAAAAATTTAAGTCCTCTATTGTCCTTTAATTTTCACTTTTATAACCTATTGCTTTGCAAAAAAAAAAAAAAGACCCTATTTTTTTTTCTTCTTCAGCAAACTTCATATATATATTTTATAATTTTTTGACCATGGATTTTTTTTTCTTTTTCTTCTTTTCTTTAACATTGTACTTTTGAAATTCCAAACTCTACTCTAGATTTTTAATTTTAGCCTTTTGGTATATGTTATCAATTTTGTACCTATAGTTTTTTTTTATAATTTCTGTGACTTTTTTTCCCCCCTCTGTTTCTTTCTCTTCTTCTTTTATATAACATCGTATATCTGCAATTCCAAACTCTACTCAAGATTTTTAATTTATGCTTTTTGGTATTTGATATCAATTTTGTACCTGTATTTTCTTTATAATTTTTGTGACATTGTTTTTGTTGGTTTGTTTGTTTTCTCTCTTTATTTTTCTTCTTCTTTTTTTTTAACATTGTATTTTTGAAATTCCAAACTCTACTCTAGATTTTTAATTTTTGCTTTTTGGTATTAGTTATCAATTTTGTACCTGTAGTTTCTTTATAATTTTCATGACCTTGTTTGTCTTTCTTTGTTCGTTTTTTCTCTCTGTCTTTTCCTTCTTCTTCTCATTAACATCGTATTTTTGAAATTCCAAACTCTACTCTAGATTTTTAATTTTTGCTTTTACGTATTTGTTACCAATTTTGTACCTTTAAGAACCCAATCTTCAGGACCCATTTTTCACTAGGGAGCGAGATTACTGGCTTGACTGCTATCTCTCCCTTTGGACTCTCCGTTTTCTCCACCAGGTCACCTGTATCTCCTCCCTAACCCCTCTCTACTCTACCCAACTCTGTGAATTTCTGTGTGTTCCAGACGGTGGAGAACACTTAGGGAACTGATTACTGGCTGGATCTGTCTCCCTCCTTTTCATTTCCCCCTTTTATCCTTCTGGCCACCTCTGTCTCCTTCCTCCTTCTTCTCTTCTCTGTATAACTCCGTGAACATCTCTGAGCGGTCCAGTTGTGGAGTGCACATAAGGAAGTGACTACTGGCTAGCCCACTCTCTCCACTATTGATTCCACCTCATCTCATTTGGGTCACCTCTAACTCCCTCCTCCCTCTTCTCTTCTCCATGTAACGCTGTGAACCTCTCTGAGTGACCGTCACAGTAGAGAAACTTTTCATCTTTAACGTAGATGTTTTATCAATGGTGCTGTATAGAAGGAGAAGTTTTGAAACTACTGTAAAAATAAGACCAATAACTGGAAGTAGGAGGCTTAAGTCCAAACCCTGACTCCAGGGAACTCCTGACTCCAAGGAACATTACTTGACAGGAGCTCATCAAACGCCTCCATACCGACACTGAAACCAAGCACCACACAAGGGCCAACAAGTTCCAGGGCAAGACATACCAAGCAAATTCTCCAGCAACAAAGGAACACAGCCCTGAGCTTCAAGATACAGGCTGCCCAAAGTCACCCCAAAACCATAGACATCTCATAACTCATTACTGGACATTTCATTACACTCCAGAGAGAAGAAATACAGCTCCATCCACCAGAACATCGACACAAGCTTCCCTAACCAGGAAACCGTGACAAGCCACCTGTACAAACCCACACACAGTGAGGAAATGCCACAATAAAGAGAACTCCACAAACTGCCAGAATACAGAAAGGACACCCCAAACTCAGCAATTTAAACAAGATGAAGAGACAGAGGAATAGCCAGCAGATAAAGGAACAGGATAAATGCCTACCAAACCAAACAAAAGAGGAAGAGATAGGGAATCTACCTGATAAAGAATTCTGAATAATGATAGTGAAATTGATCCAAAATCTTGAAATTAAAATGGAATCACAGATAAATAGCCTGGAGGCAAGGATTGAGAAGATGCAAGAAAGGTTTAACAAGGACTTAGAAGAAATAAAAAAGAGTCAATATATAATGAATAATGCAGTAAGTGAAATTAAAAACACTCTGGAGGCAACAAATAGTAGAATAACAGAGGCAGAAGATAGGATTAGTGAATTAGAAGATAGAATGGTAGAAATAAATGAATCAGAGAGGATAAAAGAAAAACGAATTAAAAGAAATGAGGACAATCTCAGAGACCTCTAGGACAATATTAAACACTACAACATTCGAATCATAGGGGTCCCAGAAGAAGAAGACAAAAAGAAAGACCATGAGAAAATACTTGAGGAGATAATAGTTGAAAACTTCCCTAAAATGGGGAAGGAAATAATCACCCAAGTCCAAGACACCCAGAGAGTCCCAAACAGGATAAACCCAAGGCAAAACACCCCAAGACACATATTAATCAAATTAACAAAGATCAAATACACAAAGAACAAATATTAAAAGCAGCAAGGGAAAAACAACAAAGAACACACAAGGGAATACCCATAAGGATAACAGCTGATCTTTCAATAGAAACTCTTCAAGCCAGGAGGGAATGGCAAGCCATACTTAAAATGATGAAAGAAAATAACCTACAGCCCAGATTATTGTACCCAGCAAGGATCTCATTCAAGTATGAAGGAGAAATCAAAAGCTTTTCAGACAAGCAAAAGCTGAGAGAATTCTGCACCACCAAACCAGCTCTCCAACAAATACTAGAGGATATTCTCTAGACAGGAAACACAAAAAGGGTGTATAAATTCAAACCCAAAACAATAAAGTAAATGGCAACGGGATCATACTTATCAGTAATTACCTTAAACGTAAATGGGTTGAATGCCCCAACCAAAAGACAAAGACTGGCTGAATGGATACAAAAACAAGACCCCTACATATGTTGTCTACAAGAGACCCACCTCAAAACAGGGGACACATACAGACTGAAAGTGAAGGGCTGGAAAAAGATTTTCCATGCAAATAGGGACCAAAAGAAAGCAGGAGTAGCAATACTCATATCAGATAAAATAGACTTTAAAACAAAGGCTGTGAAAAGAGACAACGAAGGTCACTACATAATGATCAAAGGATCAATCCAAGAAGAAGATATAACAATTATAAATATATATGCACCCAACACGGGAGCACCGCAGTATGTAAGACAAATGCTAACAAGTATGAAAGGAGAAATTAACAATAACACAATAATAATGGGAGACTTTAATACCCCACTCACACCTATGGATAGATCAACTAAACAGAAAATTAACAAGGGACACAAACTTTAAACGATACAATAGACCAGTTAGACCTAATTGATATCTATAGGACATTTCATCCCAAAACAATGAATTTCACCTTTTTCTCAAGCGCACATGGAACCTTCTCCAGGATAGATCACATCCTGGGCCATAAAGCTAGCCTTGGTAAATTCAAAAAAATAGAAATCATTCTAAGCATCTTTTCTGACCACAATGCAGTAAGATTAGATCTCAATTACAAGAGAAAAACTATTAAAAATTCCAACATATGGAGGCTGAACAACACGCTGCTGAATAACCAACAAATCACAGAAGAAATAAAAATTTGCATAGAAATGAATGAAAATGAAAACACAACAACCCAAAACCTGTGGGACATGGTAAAAGCAGTCCTAAGGGGAAAGTTCATAGCAATACAGGCACACCTCAAGAAACAAGAAAAAAGGCAAACAAATAACCTAACTCTACACCTAAAGCAACTAGAAAAGGAAGAAATGAAGAACCCCAGGGTTAGTAGAAGGAAAGAAATCTTAAAACTTAGAGCAGAAATAAATGCAAAATAAACAAAAGAGATCATAGCAAAAATCAACAAAACCAAAAGCTGGTTTTTTGAAAGGATAAATAAAATTGACAAACCATTAGCCAGACTCATCAACAAACAAAGGGAGAAAAATCAAATCAATAAAATTAGAAATGAAAATGGAGAGATCACAACAGACAACACAGAAATACAAAGGATCATAAGAGAGTACTATCAACAATTATATGCCAACAAAATGGACAACGTGGAAGAAATGGACAAATTCTTAGAAAAGTACAACTTTCCAAAACTCGACCAGGAAGAAATAGAAAATCTTAACAGACCCATCACAAGCATGGAAATTGAAACTGTAATCAGAAATCTTCCAGCAAACAAAAGCCCAGGTCCAGACAGCTTCACAGCTGAATTCTACCAAAAATTTAGAGAAGAGCTAACACCTATCCTGCTCAAACTCTTCCAGAAAATTGCAGAGGATGGTAAACTTCCAAACTCATTCTATGAGGCCACCATCACCCTAATACCAAAACCTGACAAAGATCCCACAAAAAAAGAAAACTACAGGCCAATATCACTGATGAACATAGATGCAAAAATCCTTAACAAAATTCTAGCAATCAGAATCCAACAACACATTAAAAAGATCATACACCATGACCAAGTGGGCTTTATCCCAGGGATGCAAGGATTCTTCAATATCCACAAATCAATCAATGTAATACACCACATTAACAAATTGAAAAATAAAAACCATATGATTATCTCAATAGATGCAGAGAAAGCCTTTGACAAAATTCAACATCCATTTATGATCAAAACTCTCCAGAAAGCAGGAATAGAAGGAACATACCTCAACATAATAAAAGCTATATATGACAAACCCACAGCAAACATTATCCTCAATGGTGAAAAATTGAAAGCATTTCCTCTAAAGTCAGGAACAAGACAAGGGTGCCCACTTTCACCATTACTATTCAACATAGTTTTGGAAGTTTTGGCCACAGCAATCAGAGCAGAAAAAGAAATAAAAGTAATCCAAATTGGAAAAGAAGAAGTAAAACTCTCACTATTTGCAGATGACATGATCCTCTACATAGAAAACCCTAAAGACTCCACCAGAAAATTACTAGAACTAATCAATGACTATAGTAAAGTTGCAGGATATAAAATCAACACACAGAAATCCCTTGCATTCCTATACACTAATAATGAGAAAATAGAAAGAGAAATTAAGGAAACAATTCCATTCACCATTGCAACGGAAAGAATAAAATACTTAGGAATATATCTACCTAAATAAACTAAAGACCTATATATAGAAAACTATAAAACACTGGTAAAAGAAATCAAAGAGGACACTAATAGATGGAGAAATATACCATGTTCATGGATTGGAAGAATCAATATAGTGAAAATGAGTATACTACCCAAAGCAATCTATAGATTCAATGCAATCCCTATCAAGCTACCAACAGCATTCTCCACAGAGCTAGAACAAATAATTTCACAATTTGTATGGAAAGACAAAAAAACCTCGAATAGCCAAAGCAATCTTGAGAAAGAAGAATGGAACTGGAGGAATCAACCTACCTGACTTCAGGCTCTACTACAAAGCCACAGTTATCAAGACAGTATGGTACTGGCACAAAGACAGAAATATAGATCAATGGAACAAAATAGAAAGCCCAGAGATAAATCCACGCACATATGGACACCTTATCTTTGACAAAGGAAGCAAGAATATACAATGGATTAAAGACAATCTTTTTAACAAGTGGTGCTGGGAAATCTGGTCAACCACTTGTAAAAGAATGAAGCTAGAACACTTTCTAATACCATACACAAAAATAAACTCAAAATGGATTAAAGATCTAAACGTAAGACCAGAAACTATAAAACTCCTAGTGGAGAACATAGGCAAAACACTCTCTGACATACATCACAGCAGGATCCTCTATGACCCACCTCCCAGAATATTGGAAATAAAAGCAAAAATAAACAAATGGGACCTAATTAACCTTAAAAGCTTCTGCACATCAAAGGAAACTATAAGCAAGGTGAAAAGACAGCCTTCAGAATGGGAGAAGATAATAGCAAATGAAGCAACTGACAAACAACTAATCTCGAGAATATACAAGCAACTCCTACAGCTCAACTCCAGAAAAATAAATGACCCAATCCAAAAATGGGCCAAAGAACTAAATAGACATTTCTCCAAAGAAGACATACAGATGGCTAACAAACACATGAAAAGATGCTCAACATCACTCATTATCAGAGAAATGCAAATCAAAACCACTATGAGGTACCATTTCACACCAGTCAGAATGGCTGCGATCCAAAAGTCTACAAATAATAAATGCTGGAGAGGGTGTGGAGAAAAGGGAACCCTCTTACACTGTTGGTGGGAATGCAAACTAGTACAGCCACTATGGAGAACAGTGTGGAGATTCCTTCAAAAACTGAAAATAGACCTGCCTTATGATCCAGCAATCCCACTGCTGGGCATACACACTGAGGAAACCAGAAGGGAAAGAGACACGTGTACCCCAATGTTCATCGCAGCACTGTTTGTAATAGCCAGGACATGGAAGCAACCTAGATATCCATCAGCAGATGAATGGATAAGAAAGCAGTGGTACATATACACAATGGAGTATTACTCAGCCATTAAAAAGAATACATTTGAATCAGTTCTAATGAGGTGGATGAAACTGGAGCCTATTATACAGAGTGAAGTAAGCCAGAAAGAAAAACACCAATACAGTATACTAACGCATATATATGGAATTTAGAAAGATGGTAACAATAACCCTGTGTACAAGACAGCAAAAGAGACACTGATGTATAGAACAGTCTTATGGACTCTGTGGGAGAGGGAGAGGGTGGGAAGATTATGGAGAATGGCATTGAAACATGTAAAATATCATGTATGAAACGAGTTGCCAGTCCAGGTTCGATGCACGATACTGGATGCTTGGGGCTGGTGCACTGGGACGACCCAGAGGGATGGTATGGGGAGGGAGGAGGGAGGAGGGTTCAGGATGGGGAACATATGTATACCTGTGGCGGATTCATTTTGATATTTGGCAAAACTAATACAATTTTGTAAAGTTTAAAAATAAAATAAAAAAAAAAGAAACTATGTGTCACCAGTTTTGGGTGGGCACATGGTGGCCCACTTAGAGACATTTCTGAGTGTCCCTGGTACTATAGGGCTATGGTCTGAATGCTTGTGCCCCTCCAAAATTCACGTTGAAATCCTAACCCCTAAAAGTAATGGTTATCAGAAAGTGAGGCCTTTGGTAGGTGATTAGATCATGAGAGTGGAACTCGCTTAAATGCAATAAAAGTGAAAAGTGTTAGTTGCTCAATTGTGAGCAGCTCTTTGCGACCCCATGGACTGTAGCCCACCAGGCTCCTCTGTCTATAGAATTCTCCATGCAAGAATACTGGAGTGGATTGCCATTCCCTTCTCCAGGGGATTTTCCCAACCCAGGGATCAAACCCAGGTTTCCTGCATTGCAAGTGAATTCTTTACCATTTGAGCCACCAGGAATGGGATTAGTGCCCTTATAAAAGAGATCCCCACAGAGCTTGCTAACCCTTCTACCATGTGAGGATACAAGCAGAATTCTCAGCAAACAGGAAGAAGAGCTCCATTCAACCATGTGGGTGCCACCATCTTGGACTTTCAGCATCCAGAACTGTGATAAATGAATTTCTACTGTTTGTAAGTCACCTACTCTGTGGTATTTTGTTATAGCATCCTGAGCTACTAAGAAAGTTGTTATGACCATGTTCTTACTAGCAAGATAGGAGAAGAGGTGTGTGCAGGTTCTAGTTCAGATCCTTAAAGGAAGCTGCTTATCTTCCCCTTTTTCTTTCACTCCTTGCGATGAAAAGTAGACATGGGGTTAGTGAGCCAGCTTTAATCCTGCAGAAAAAGACACTCCAGGGGTTGTGGAACGGCTAGACAGAAAGATCTGGATCTTCATATTACTGTGTAGAGCAGAGCTGCCTACCTGCCAAGAGTGAACAGCAGGTCTCATAGAAGGAAAAAGTAAAACTTCCATCTTGTTCAAACAACTGCTATTGTCAAGGCAGCCAAATTAATATTCATGTTGTATATGCAAGCTGGAATCAAGATTGCTGGGAGAAATAAAGAACCTCAGATATGCAGATGACACCATCCTTATAGCAGAAATTGAAGAGGAACTAAAAAGCCTCTTGATGAAAGTGAAAGAGGAGAGTGAAAAAGTTGGCTTAAAGCTCAACATTGAGAAAACGAAGATCATGGCATCTGGTCCCATCACTTCATGGGAAATAGATGGAGAAACAGTGGAAACAGTGTCGGACTTTATATTTTTGGGCTCCAAAATCACTGCAGATGGTGATTGCAGCCATGGAATTAAAAGACACTTACTCCTTGGAAGGAAAGTTATAACCAACCTAGATAGCATATTAAAAAGCAGAGACATTACTTTACCAACAAAGGTCCATCTAATTGAGGCTATGGTTTTTCCAGTGGTCATGTATGGATGTGAGAGTTGGACTGTGAAGAAAGCTGAGTGCCGAAGAATTGATGCTTTTGAGCTGTGGTGTTGGAAAAGACTGTTGAGAGTCCCCTGGACTTCAAGGAGATCCAACCAGTCCATCCTAAAGGAGATCAGTCCTGGAGATCAGTCCAATGAGCAGCTTCAGCATCAGTTCATTGGAAGGACTGATGCTGAAGCTGAAACTCCAATACTTTGGCCACCTCACGCAAAGAGTTGACTCATTGGAAAAGATCCTGATGCTGGGAGGGATTGGAAGCAGGAGGAGAAGGGGATGACAGAGGATGAGATGGCTGGATGGCATCACTGACTCGATGGACGTGAGTTTGGGTAAACTCCCGGAGTTGGTGATGGACAGGGAGGCCTTGTGTGCTGCGATTCATGGGGTCGCAATGAGTCAGACATGACTGAGCGACTGAACTGAACTGAACTTATATACTATTTTTAAAATTCCTTTTAAAATTTACTATCATTGAAAAATACTTTTATTTACCATTAAAATTTTTAATGGTCAAGTAATATTCAAGGTTGGAGAAGGAAATGGCAATCCACTTCAGTATTCTTGGCTGGGAAATTCCATGGACAGAGGAACCTGGAGGGCTATAGTCAGTCCATGGGGTCACAAAGAGTTGGACACATCTTAGTGACTAAACAGAAGCAGCAATAGTCAAGGTACAGATATGTTATTAATTATTTAACTAAACCCCTATCTTTGGGCATTTAGGTTGTTCCAGTTTTTCTGTACTGTTAATAATACTGGAAATAGGAAAAGGAGTATGTCAAAGCTATATATTGTCACCCTGCTTGTTTAACTTATATGCAGAATACATCATGAGAATCGCTGGGCTGGATGAAGCACAAGCTGGAATCAAGATTGCTGGGAGAAATATCAATCACCTCAGATATGTAGATGACACCACCCTACGGCAGAAAGTGAAGAACTGAAGAGTCTCTTGATGAAAGTGAAAGAGGAGAGTGAAAAAGTTGGCTTAAGCTCAACATTCAGAAAACTTAAGATCATGGCATCTGGTCCTATCACTTCATGGCAAACAGATGGGGAAACAGTGGACACAGTGTCAGACTTTATTTTCTGGGCTCCAAAATCACTGCAGATGGTGATTTCAGCCATGAAATTAAAAGACGCTTACTCCTTGGAAGGAAAGTTATGACCAACCTAGATAGCATATTAAAAAGCAGAGGCATTACTTTGCCAACAAAGGTCCGTCTAGTCAAGGCTATGGTTTTTCCTGTGGTCATGTATGGATGTGAGAGTTGGACTGTGAAGAAAGCTGAGTGCTGAAGAATTGATGCTTTTGAGCTGTGGTGTTGGAGAAGACTCTTGGGAGTCCCTTGGACTGCAAGGAGATCCAACCAGTCCATTCTAAAGGAGATCAGCCCTGGGTGTTCTTTGGAAGGGATGATGCTAAAGCTGAAACTCCAGTACTTTGGCCACCTCATGTTAAGAGTTGACTGATTGGAAAAGACTCTGATGCTGGGAGGGATTGGGGGCAGGAGGAAAAGGGGATGACAGAGGATGAGATGGCTGGATGGCATCACCGACTTGATGGACGTGAGTTTGAGTGAACTCCGGGAGTTGGTGATGGACAGGGAGGCCTGGCGTGCTGCAGTTCATGGGGTTGCAAAGAGTCGGACACGACTGAGCGACTGAACTGAACTGATGTATGGATGTGAGAGTTGGACTATAAAGAAAGCTGACAGCCAAAGTATTGATGCTTTTGAACTGTGGTGTTGGAGAAGACTGTTGCAAGCCCCTTGGACTACAAGGAGATCTAACCAGTCCATCTTAAAGGAGATCAGTCCTGAATGTTCATTGGAAGGACTGATGTTGAAGCTGAAACTCCAATACTTTGGCCACCTGATGCAAAGAACTGACTTGCTGGAAAAGACTCTGATGCTGGGAAACATTGAATGCAAGAGGAGAAGGGGACGACAGAGGATGAGATGGCTGGATGGCATCACCGACTCAATGGACATGAGTTTGAGTAGACTCTGGGAGTTGGTGATGGACAGGGAGGCTTGGCATACTGCGGTCCTTGGGTTCACAAAGAATCGGACATGACTGAGCAACTGAACTGAACTGAATAATAATGGAATGAAAATTTTACTGTTATAAATCTTATATACAGTAAACACTCACTTGTGTATATACGTGTGTATATATGCACGCACAGAGATCTCTAATCATTTCCCCAAAATAAATTCCTATAAATAGAATTACTTGGTCAAAGGCCTTTCACATTTTTAACATTGATTATCAAATTTACTGCCAGTATTTCTGCATTAATTTACCAGACCACTGGGAACATATATATGTATATATATATATAGAGAGAGAGAGAGAGAGAGAGAAGAAGAGAGAGAGAGATTGCTATACAGTGTTACATTTGTAAAAATGTTTTTGAGGTAATTTGCACAGAATAAGTCCATAGGTCTTAAGTACTCAGTTCTTTAAGTTTTTGTATATGCTTCATGGGGTCGCAAAGTGTCGGACATGACTGAGCGACTGAACTGAACTGAACTGAACTGTTACACACAAAAAAGGTATAGAATGTTTTCATTACCCAGAGAGCTATATTGTGCCCCTTTCCTTAATCCCCATCCCACAGAGGCAAATATTGTCTTGAGTTCTAATTTTGCCCATTTTTTAGCTTCACATAGATAGAATAATACAGGAAGTATGACTTTTTGTGAACATACGTTTTTCATTTAATTTGTCTTGAAAATACCTAAGATGGGATTGCCGGGTCGTAAGGTAGATGCCTATTTAACTTTTAAGGAAACTGACCTGTGGCTCTGAGAAGTGGTTGTACAACTTTATGCTTCCCCAGCAGCAATGTGTGAGAGTTCTAGATACTTCTTATCCCAGCAAACAGTTGTATTGTTGGTCATACATTTTAGCCATTCAAGTGGCTGTGAGAATGTAAATTTATGTTTTCCTTTTGACTAAGAATGTTGCTGCTGCTGCTGCTAAGTCACTTCAGTCGTGTCTGACTCTGTGTGACCCCATAGACGGTAGCCCAACAGGCTCCCCCGTCCCTGGGATTCTCCAGGCAAGAACACTGGAGTGGGTTGCCATTTCCTTCTCCAATGCATGAAAGTGAAAAGTGAAAGTGAAGTCTCTCAGTCGTGTCCGACTCTTAGCGACCCCATGGACTGCGGCCCACCAAGCTCCTCCGTCCATGGGATTTTCCAGGCAAGAGTACTGAAGTGGGGTGCCATTGCCTTCTCCGAAGAATGTTGAGCTCCTTTTAATGCTTACTGGCTGTTTCTATATCTTCTGTAAAGGATTTGTTCAGGTCTTTTGTCCATTTTTGCAAATTTAGTTTTCTTTTTATTGTTTGTAGGAGCTCTTTATATATTTTGAACACAAGTTCATCAGATATGTCTGTTGTGAATTTCATTTTATAGAATGTAGCATTTATAAACAGAAATTATAGTTAGGATGAAGTACAATATATCATTTTTTTCTTTTGTATTTAGCTGTTTCTTGTGTATTTTATGAACTTTTTACCTACCACAAGGTTACAAAGACGTTCTCCTATGTTTTCTTCTAGGCTCTCTGGTTCTAATTTTTCCGGTACAGTTTATGATCTGCCTCAAATTAACTCTTCTATTGGAATGAGGTGGGTATTGGGTTCTCTTATTTTCTATTTTTTGTGTCATTTTCCAGGACATTGGTTAAAATAACTTTTTGTTTTTGCCAATATGGTAAGTATATATGGTACTTTATTGTTTTATCCTGATCAACTCTTGACATTGAATATTCTCCTGTTTCCATCTTCCTGAAATTTTGAGTCAGAGCTATTCAAAGGGCTAACTTTTTTATTTTAGTGAAAAATCTCATTTTCTTTTTGGGATATGTGAAATTACCTTAGCATGACTGATCTAGTAACGTCTGTGTCAGTCAGGATTAGAAAATACTCAGAAGAAGTATTGGCAGCTATCAGTCTACTTTAAATTAGCTAGGATTTTGACTGACTTATGAAGTATTAAGATGGCTATTTTTCTATGATATTGCTAAGCTGGAAGAGGTTAAATTGTTGAACATGGGTTAACACATAGGAAAAGACTAATTATACCAAATACTTAGAATAGTAAAATAACTGTTACATCTGTAAAGCATGAGCTATGCTTCTTAGGGAAATAAAAGAAATTTATTTTAAATATGTTTGATATAAAAGAACAGAGCTTATGATGACAGGTTAAGCCAAATTACCTTGGTGATTTTGCCCTTAAATTTCAGTGACCTACAGAAAATAGAAGCCATCTACCTGATGTCAAAATCTGAGTTCCTGAGAAAAAGATAAGTCTCAGCCCCACTAAGTTTTTCAGGGATTATCCGACACACAGATGAGCTAGAGCTCTAAGGAGAGTAGAACATTCACATTCATCTTGGAGGGTTAATGTCCAAGAAAATTGACTATCTAAGCAGCTATAATAATTCCAAAAGAGAGTACTTTTACATTTTCTAATAATACAATTCATGTATTAATAATTCTTTATGCCACATAAATCTTATCTTCATACTTCCACATATTTGGCTTCCACAAACTCTATTACAACTAAAAAATGAGCTCAAATCTTCTTTTTCACTGCTATTTTTCCATCAGTGAACTTCTTCCCATGACCTCTAGTAGTGATGCTGTGTCATTTGGACTTAGAATCCTAAATAATTTTTACTCCATTCTATCATCTTTTTTGACAAATGATAAGGCTTATTGTTTAATTATCTAAAAATCTTTCTCACACATATTCTGTTGTAGTTTGTATTTTATAACTCAGCACATCCTAATTTCTTATTTGATGACTACAAAAATAAGGTCAGACTCAATACAAAGGCTAGTAATTGCCCCGGAGAGCATTGTCATAATTTCCTTCAAGGAACCCCATCTTGTTAACTATTTAAAAATTGCTGAGAACATTTTTCTTAAGGAATTTAGTATTCATTTCTTCCAGTACTTTTATGCTGCTAGAAAACTCTTTTATGTATTGAGTAGAGTTCTAGTAATATTTGCAACAGCAGTTCTGTCAAAACACTTGTAAAGTATGCTCACTCATCATGGAAATTTTGAAAGCCTCTGACCCTTCAAAAATGTATGTTTTGCTTGGAAGCTACCCAAAAGAGCTTAAATTTTGGAAGAGCATTGGGAGCAATTCACAGAGAAACCATTTTAGTTTTCTAATTAGAGAATCCAAGACAGTATTATAGGAACCAGTCTAGACAACATGACTTTATCTAAGACACCTTCTGAAAGGTGTCTTTATATTTTAATAACACCTTCTGAAAGGTTCTCTGCAACAGCAAAGTTTTTATTTTTCAGCATTGCCCTGACAATGTATCAGCAGCTTAAAGAATTGAAAAGCCTTAAATGCATGGCATTGAAGATCCAAATCCTCTGAGCTGATCCTTTCTGACAGAGGAGAGAGGCCAATAAGCTAACCCTAAATGGTATAATTAGAAGCAGTGCATAATTAAAAGCCATCTGCATGTCTTGTGTGCCCCTTTCTGTAAGTGAAATAGGGCCAGCACTATGTGAGTACTTAAAAGCTCCTTTCAAAAAATCTAAAATCCTTATTGAGACATTATCCTACAGTGCAGATAAGACAACCAGTGTATTCATGATCAGCCCTAACATTTCTTATTATTTTACAATATGTGTGAGTGATTTACAGCCAAATTAACATAATGTCATACCACCAACACTAGAAATGTTTATTGTAGATTTAAAAATATTCTATGGTTCATGAAAAGAAGTTAAGTCCTAGGAGCTAAGAAAATAATGTTGTTGTGTGTCTCCGTCAAGATTTTAGTCTAAAGTTCATTCTGAATTCCAACGGAGGCTGTGCTCTACTCCCACAAACAAATGCTAGTTAGCAAGCCCTCAGATTCAGTAGTTTTATTTTTTCTTGTTTAGAGATGAACTTGACTTAGAAGCAATATTTAATATGTTTTCTTTAGTAGGAATTAATTGGTAAGGGAGCCTATTCAATAGTTCTTATAAGAGGATTGAGTCATAACTAGGTGATGCTCCTTTTAATCCCATTAAATGTTAAAAGATTGGTTCGTCCTACTCAGATCATCAATACCATACAAGAACACAGTTCCTTGTTGTGGTTCTGTGGTCTGGGACATTATATAAGGGAATCTGAATTATTATAGAGGGGAAATTAGTCCTGATGCCTTCATAAATGCCTTTGATCCCTGATTTGGGAAGATCTCTTGGCGAAAGGAATGGCAACCCACTCCAGTATTCTTGCCTGGAGAATTTCATGGACAGAGGAGCCTGGCAGGCTACAGTTGTTGGGATCCAAAGAAGTCAGACATGACTAACACCTTCACAACTCTTAGATTCCATGAGTTTATGAGTTTTAGTTTTAAAATGCTATATTTCAATAGTCAGTGAAAATATGTAGGATTACTATGTAAATTGATAAAAGAATATTCAAAGATCAGAATTTTTAAAATGTTTATATTTTAAAAATTGTTTTAAAAGATTTTTCTTCCTACATATCATACCCCTAGAACTTATATCACTACAGTCTGTTTTTCTCATGACACAAAATTCTTGCTTTTGAGATTTCAAATCTAATTTCTTCTCAGAGGTTCAGTTTAATACTTCTTTCCAAATGTAATTGGTTTATCCAGGTTGGAATACAGTGATTGATATTCCCAGATGCAGCAATTCTGAATTCCCGTGGGTTTATGTATTAGCAGGCCTTCTAGCCAATCTGTCCTTAGAGACTCTCCTATCGATATGCTCTTTAATCCCCAGGAGCTTAGTGGGGCCTAACAGGTCATTTTTTTTTTTAAATTAATTTTTATTGGAGTATAGTTGATTTACAATGTTATGTTAGTTTCTGATGTACAGCAAAGTTAATCATTTATACATATACATATATCCACTCTTTTTTAGATTCTATTCCCATATAGGTCCTGTTATGACCCTATTTAGATTCTGTTCCCATATAGGTCCATTGTGATCCCATGGACTATACAGTCCATGGAATTCTCCAGGCCAGAATACTAGAGTGGGTAGCCTTTCCCTTCTCCAGGGGATCTTCCCAACCCAGGGATCGAACCCAGGCCTTCTGCCTTGCAGGCAGATTCTTTACCAGCTGAGCCAAAAGGGAAGCCCATACATATACATATATCCACTCTTTTTAGATTCTATTCCCATATAGGTCATTACAGAGTGTTGAGTAGAGTTCCCTGTACTATAAAATAGGTTCCTATTAATTTTTTTTATTTTGTATATAGTAGTGTGTATAGGAGAAGGCAATGGCAACCCACTCCAGTACTATTGCCTGGAAAATCCCATGGACGGAGGAGCCTGGTAGGCTGCAGTCCATGAGGTCGCTAAGAGTTGGACATGACTGAGCGACTTCACTTTTCACTTTCATGCATTGGAGAAGGAAATGGCAACCCACTCCAGTGTTCTTGCCTGGAGAATCCCGGGGACCAGGGGCCCTGGTGGGCTGCCGTCTATGGGGTCTCACAGAGTTGGACATGACTGAAGCGACTTAGCAGTAGCAGCAGCAGCAGTGTGTATGGGCTTCCCTGGTAGTTCATCTGAAAAATAATCTGTCTGCAATACAGGAGATCCCCATTTGATTCCTGGGTTGGAAGTTCCCCTGGAGAAGGGATAGGCTACCCACTCCAGTGTTCTTGAGCTTTCCTGGTAGCTCAGATGGTGAAGAATCTGCCTGCAGTAGACCTGGGTTTGATGCCTGGGTTGGGAAGATCCTCTGCAGGAGGGCATGGCAACCCACTCCAGTATACTTGCCTGGAGAATCCCCATGGACAGAGGAGCCTGGCCAGCTAGTCTATGGGATCACAAAGACTTGGACATGACTGAGTGGCTAAGCACAGCACGCACAGTAGAGTGTGTATATGTCAATCCCAATCTCCCAATTTATCTCTCTGCCCCTTTCCTTCTTGGTAACCATAAATTTATTTTCTATATTTGTGACTCTGTTTCTTTCTTGTAAATAGGTTGATTTTTACTCTATTTTTGGATTCCACATAAAAGCAATATCATATAATATTTTTCATTGTCTGACTTACTTTGCTAAATATGACAATCTCTAGGTCCATCCATGTCACTGCAAATGGCATTATTTAATTATTTTTATGGCTGAATAATATTCCATTGTATATATATGCCACATCTTCTATATCCGTTCTTCCATCAATGGACATTTAGGTTCCTTCCTTTTCTGGGCTATTGTAAATAGTGCTTCAGTGAATATTGGAGTTTATCTATCTCTTTGAATTATGATTTTCTCCAGATATATGCCCAAGAGTGGAATTGCTGGATCATAAGGTAACTCTAGTTCTGTTTTTTTAAGGAATCTCTATACTGTTCTCCATTGTGGCTGTACCAGTTTACATTCCCACCAATGGTGTAGGAGGGTTCCCTTTTCTCCACACTCTGAACATTTACTCTTTGACATTTTTTTTGATGATGGCTGTTCTGACTGGTGTGAGGTGATAGCTCATTGTAGTTTTGATTTGTATTTCTTTGATAATTAGTGATGTTGAACATCTTTTCATGTGTTTGTTGGCTATCTGTATGTTGTCTTTGGAGAAATGTCTGTTTTGGTCTTCTGCCCATTTTTTTCTTGGGTTTTTTGTTTTTTTGATATTGAGTTGCATGAGCTGTTTGTATATTTTGGAGATTAATCTTGTGTCTGTTTCTGTTTTAATCATTCACAAAGGCATCCAGAACTCAGTCTCTGATTCTTCTGAGGTCAGAGCATTTGGCAATCTCAGAATGTCATCCCTTGTCTGTATGATTCTTATTGTTACCACAAAACCCCCAAACTTCACAGAACCACCTGGTTTCTGTATGGTTTTATGTAGCAAAGAGATTCCATATTCAGAATGGGCTGAGCCTCTCTGGCACTCACCGTGGGGTGATAGAAAGGAAAAGCTCATTCCCTTCAGGGAAGCTGTCATCTCCTACCTTTGTAATGTAAGTGTGGTCTGGCTAGACCTCACAAGACAATGTAGTGACTAACCAGATGTGAATATCAGTGTTGTACGATCATTTTCACTGTCAACTTCTTATTTTCCTTCAGAATATTTTAAATTGAGGTATAGTAGATGTATCAGATCAGATCAGATCAGTTGCTCAGTCATGTCCGACTCTTTGTGACCCCATGAATCGCAGCATGCCAGGCTTCCCTGTCCAACACCAACTCCTGGAGTTCACTGAGACTCACGTCATTCGAGTCAGTGATGCCATCCAGCCATCTCATCCTCTGTCGTCCCCTTCTCCTCCTGCCCCCAATCCCTCCCAGCATCAGAGTCTTTTCCAATCAGTCAACTTTTCGCATGAGGCGGCCAAAGTACTGGAGTTTCAGCTTTAGCATAATTCCTTCTGTTAGGTCCATACCATTTCTGTCCTTATCGAGCCCATTTTTGCATGAAATGTTCCTTTGGTATCTCTGATTTTCTTGAAGAGATCTTTAGTCTTTCCCATTCTGTTGTTTTCCTCTATTTCTTTGCATTGATCACTGAAGAAGGCTTTCTTATCTCTTCTTGCTATTCTTTGGAACTCTGCATTCAGATGTTTATATCTTTCCTTTTCTCCTTTGCTTTTCACTTCTCTTCTTTTCACAGCTATTTGTAAGGCCTCCTCAGACAGCCATTTTGCTTTTTTGCATTTCTTTTCCACGGGGATGGTCTTGATCCCTGTCTCCTGTACAATGTCACGAACCTCATTCCATAGTTCATCAGGCACTCTATCTATCAGATCTAGGCCCTTAAATCTATTTCTCACTTCCACTGTATAATCATAAGGGATTTGATTTAGGTCATACCTGAATGGTCTAGTGGTTTTCCCTACTTTCTTCAATTTAAGTCTGAATTTGGCAATAAGAAGTTCATGATCTGAGCCACAGTCAGCTCCTGGTCTTGTTTTTGCTGACTGTATGGAGCTTCTCCATCTTTGGCTGCAAAGAATATAATCAGTCTGATTTCGGTGTTGACCATCTGGTGATGTCCATGTATAGAGTCTTCTCTTGTGTTGTTGGAAGAGGGTGTTTGTTATGACCAGTGCATTTTCTTGGCAAAACTGTTAGTCTTTGCCTGCTTCATTCCGTATTCCAAGGCCAAATTTGCCTGTTACTCCAGATGTTTCTTGACTTCCTACTTTTGCATTCCAGTCCCCTATAATGAAAAGGACATCTTTTTTGGGTGTTAGTTCTAAAAGGTCTTGTAGGTCTTCATAGAACCGTTCAACTTCAGCTTCTTCAGCGTTACTGGTTTGGGCATAGACTTGGATTACTGTGATATTGAATGGTTTGCCTTAGAAACGAACAGAGATCATTCTGTCGTTTTTGAGATTGCATCCAAGTACTGCATTTTGGACTCTTTTGTTGACCATGATGGCTACTCCATTTCTTCTAAGGGATTCCTGTCTGCAGTAGTAGATATAATGGTCATCCGAGTTAAATTCACCCATTCCAGTCCATTTCAGTTCTCTGATTCCTAGAATGTCGACATTCACTCTTGCCATCTCTTGTTTGACCACTTCCAATTTGCCTTGATTCATGGACCTGACATTCCAGGTTCCTATGCAATATTGTTCTTTACAGCATCGGACCTTGCTTCTATCACCAGTCACATCCACAGCTGGGTATTGTTTTTGCTTTGGCTCCATCCCTTCATTCTTTCTGGAGTTATTTCTCCACTGATCTCCAGTAGCATATTGGGCACCTACTGACCTGGGGAGTTTCTCTTTCAGTATCCTATCATTTTGCCTTTTCATACTGTTCATGGGGTTCTCAAGGCAAGAATACTGAAGTGGTTTGCCATTCCCTTCTCCAGTGGACCACATTCTGTCAGACCTCTCCACCATGACCTGCCCATCTTGGGTTGCCCCACGGGCATGGCTTAGTTTCATTGAGTTAGACAAGGCTGTGGTCCTAGTGTGATTAGATTGACTAGTTTTCTGTGAGTATGGTTTCAGTGTGTCTGCCCTCTGATGCCCTCTTGCAACACCTTCCATCTTACTTGGGTTTCTCTTACCTTGGGCGTGAGGTATCTCTTCACGGCTGCTCCAGCAAAGCGTATAGTATTATATGATTTACAGGTGTACAATGTAGTGATTCCCAATTTTTCAAGGTTATACTCCATATATAGTTACTACAAAATATTGGCTATATTCCTGTGTTATACTGTATATCCTTATAGCTAATTTTGTATCTAATAGTTTGTACCTGTTAATCCCTTATGCCTGTCTCACTCCTCTCTCCTCCACTTCCCTCCCTTCTCCCCACTGGTAACCACTCATTTGTTCTCTATATCTGTGAATCTGCTTCTTCTTCTTCTTCCTTTTTTTTTTTTTTTTTGGTTATGTTCACTAGTATGTTGTATTTGTTTAGATTCCACACGTAAGTGATATAATACAGTGTTTATCTTTCTCTGTGTGACTTATTTCAGGCTTTCCTGATAGCTCAGTTGGTAAAGAATCCACCTGCAATGCAGGAGATCCCAGTTCCATTCCTAGGTTGGGAAGATCCCCTGGAGAAGGGATAGGCTACCCACTCCAGTATTCTTGGGCTTCCTTTGTGGCTCAGCTGGTAAAGAATCCACCTGCACTGCAGGAGACCTGGGTTTAATCTCTGGGTTGGGAAGACCCACTGGAGAAGGGAAAGGTTTCATTAGTGTAATGCCCTCTAGGCTTCCCTGGTAGCTCAGATGGTAAAGAATCCAAGTGCAATGCAGGAGACCTGGGTTTGATCCCTGGGTCAGGAAGATCCCTTGTAGAAGGGAATGGCAACCCATTCCAGTATTCTTGCCAAGGAAATCCCGTGGACAGAGGAGCCTGGCAGACTATGGTCCATAGGGTTGCAGAGTTGGACATGACTGAAGCAACTTAGCACACAGCGCATGCCCTCAAAGTCCATCTATATTGCTGCAAATGGCATAATTTCATTCTTTTTAATGGCTGAATAGTATTCCATTGTATATATTTATACTGCAATGGCACCCCACTCCAGTACTCTTGCCTGGAAAATCCCATGGATGGAGGAGCCTGGTAGGCTGCAGTCCATGGGGTCGCTAAGAGTCAGACATGACTGAGCGACTTCATTTTCACCTTTCACTTTCATGCATTGGAGAAGGAAATGGCAACCCACTCCAGTGTTCTTGCCTGGAGAATCCCAGGGACGGTGGAGCCTGGTGGGCTGCCGTCTATGGGGTCGCGCAGAGTTGGACACGATTGAAGTGACTTAGCAGCAGCAGCATACTGCTTCTTTATCCATTCATCTTTTGGTGGTCACTTAGTTTGCTTTCATATCTTGGTAGTTGTAAATAACACTGCTGTGAATGTTGGGGTGCATGTATCTTTTTAAATTTCATTGTCATCTTCTTAAGCCTGGACAGCCTAATCAAGGGACTTACTGAGTTTACTGAGTTGACATTTACATGGAATTTATGGGGAAGGAAATGCAAAAAAAAAATGCAAAAACAAATTCTTTCCCTCCTAATTCAAGACTACAGTTTTTAATTTTTAAAAATCCCAGTTCCCCCAATTTTTATGCCTCCATAATGATTCCCATTTCTAGCATAGTCTCCTATTTAACACTGATTAAATAAGTGGTTAAATGACACTCAGGAAAGAACAAACATAGGCTTCAAAATTATTCAGCAGCAGTTTTGTGGTTCTGTTTACCAAAATGATACATACTTGGTATCACACACATTTCATTAATTCCATAAATATTCATTTCATGTCTACAGTGTCTCAACACAATTATAGATTCTCTGGAGACTGTGAAGCAAAGAGTATGAGATCAGATCAGTTGCTCAGTTGTGTCCGACTCTTCACAACCCCATGAATCGCAGCACACCAGGCCTCCCTGTCCAGCACCAACTCCCGGAGTTCACTGAGACTCACGTCCATTGAGTCAGTGATGCCATCCAGCCATCTCATCCTCTGTCGTCCCCTTCTCCTCCTGCCCCCAGTCCCTATGAGACAACCCTGAATAAAATTGTTTACATTTGAAACCCTGGGAGTAAAGTGGGCATAATAATTAATCATAATAAAAAAGATCAAGTTATAATAATAATATAAAGCAAATGGTTTATTAAATATGTTGTTTTTAAAGAAATATGATCATATTCCATGGAAATATGTATGATATTCACAATTATTTCAAAAGCTATGAAATTAGTATGACAAAGAATTTGAACACTCTTGCTTATTCAAGTAAATTTGAAATGTCAATTTCTTAGAGAATTTCTGCTTTCTCCTTGACTGTGGAAATACATTGCTGCCATGCCTTATTTACTTATTTTTCCCAAAAGATAGGATAAAAATAAGCCTTTTTATCAAAAGAACTTGAAATGTTTAGATTCAGTGGTTCAAAGTGATGAAGTGAGGTCTGTGGATTCACTATGGTATTTTATATAATTGGAAGCTATGGTTTCAAGGTTGTTGATACTGAAATAAAACTTAATTGCTAATTTCATTCACATTTGTAACTATAGACACTGAATTAACTCTTATTTCAAAAGTGAATATTTGTTGCTTTTTAAAATCATGTTTTGAAGCACGTAATAAATTAGAGATTTTTCACTTAATATTGTCACCAAAAATGGCAAGAAACTAATATATTTTTTAAGTCCTGTACTGCTTTATGCTGACACTTTCCATGTGTTCTTTCATTTAAGTTTACAACTCGAGGGGGAAGGTGCTCTGTATTCATCTACCCATCCATCCATATACCCAACAAAAATTTATATAATCTTTACTATGTGCTAACCATGGCAATAATAATAACAGTAAGGTGTGCCTTGTGAGTCAAGGGAGAAGTATGTGCACATGATTTGAGTAACTGGAGGGAGAGGGCTGGTTTTGGATTTAACACATCACTGATGCTAAAATCCTTCCACGTCCCGTCTCCTGGGGAACTGTTGTAGGAGGCAGCAGTGAAGACAATTATCAGGAATTCGGTCAAAATTTTCCAGGATTCCCAGGTTTAGTGTATGAAGAGCCAGCATCAGGAAAGAGATCTGTTTGCATGGGCTGATGGTATTCTTGACAATTTTAAATAGAATTTTTACTATGGACAGAGAAAGCAGCACTTACAGTGGAGGGAATGGTTAGAAAGAATATGAACTGAGGTTCGCAGAGTGGGATTTGAGATGTACTAATTTGGATATTAAAAGAGTGACTTTGCTGTGTATCCCAAAGTAATATGGGTCAGACGAAATATGAAGAAAGTGAAGCTCTAAAAGTCGAATAGATAACAAAGACCCTGTGATTCAAGCCCAGGTTTGTACAACTTCCTTGGGCAACTTTTTAAACCACTTGTAGACACTTACTTGAAATGCTTTCCTTGAAATTTGTATGAAATGTAAAAAATTTGCATGAAATGGATCACTTTCTGTAATAGCAAAATGCTTCAGTAAATAGAAAGTCATTCCAAGTTGTATTCTGACTCTCTGTCCTTTGTTCAAATGTACTGTTCAAATGTACTGTTCACATATTCAGAGACAGAGTGTCTCTATGACTTAATTATGATGAGTATAATAATTGAAAGCAGGTGGTTATTTTATGCCAGAAAAGATAATTAAATGGGGAATTGCACTATTAGCTGGCCTTTTAGTACCATGCATTATCCTTATGAAAGGTGATATTGTGATTCCACTGAACATTGCTCAGACAAAAAATATTTACAGAGTCAACACTTCAGATCAAAGGGCATTAAGAAGTACATTAGACACAGAAGACATCCTGGAGATATAATAAAAATACTTTGGAAATTTTATAAGCCTAAATATAGGGCATTGACTTCCTTTTTGACCATTGGTTTTATTGTCAGTAGGACTGGCAATTCTTGCACCTATAGTTTCAGTAGAAATAAATTAATCATCAGAATGGATATAATAGGGGCATAGACAGCTTAGTTGGAAATCTTACCATTTTTTTTCTTGGAAATCATAAGGAGAATATAAATAAATTTTTTTCTCTAGAAAACAGAGAATTCACAAATTCTTGGTTACCTGTAACTGTACCAAGGCAAATGAAATCAACATCAGCTTTACGGGAATGATGGGGCTTTGGGTGCTGACAACAGGATGAAGAATTTGGGAACATAGAAAGGATTAGCAGTGGGGGATATTAGAAATCAGAAGCAAACCTTCACTCCTGGAAGGAGCAGACCCATGTTTGAATTGGAAGTGCTGTGAACTGGACAGAACAATGTGTAATTACTAACAAAGGTGGGGAAAGAAGTTGCAGAAAGTATCTGAGAAAGTCAAGAGGTCACTGACACGCCTTAGAAAATTCCATGCTCCAAAAGAGAGTGAACAGTTTGGAAATCAAGAGGTATATCCCCTTATAAGCAAAGGATCCAAGGGAAATTAGAGCTGGGGGTAGAAGCTCTTCTGAACCAGGCTAGGTGTTAAGTGGCAAAGGAGCTGTGGATTATATTTTAAATAGTCTACTATTTTAGCAATACCAGAGAGAATTTTTGAACAAAGAAACCTAGAAAACTGTTCACAGGGTCTCTTATTAATAACTGGTCTAGGAAAATTCAACTCATTTAAACATGCATAACAAAAATGAATTAAAGACAGTATCCAAACACAAAAACAATAAGAAAAATATGCAAAAGAGCACCAAAATCCCCTATATAGAAAGAAATCTCATTGTAAAATATTGCATGAGGGAAATAAAAATTAAAATCATACATTTCAGTGTGAATTAAAAACTTGAATGTAGCAATTACAACTCTCAAGTAATATCATATATATATATATATATATATATCAGAAATATAGTAAGCCACAGAAAAGCTGAACAGTCAACAAGAAGTATCAGCTAGATTGTTGCAGGAGTTGAAGCATAAAGTGGTAGCTTTCAGAAAAGAGAAAGAAGAAAAAGAAAATAATTTAGAAGTGAAGACTAAATTTCAAAACATAAAACAGAACAGATATGTTAGGAAGCACAGTAAGGGTCATAGAAGAAAAAAAATGAGGAAAAATAAGCAAATGAAGTACAAATAAGGAGATACAATGAGCTATTTTTCTTCCCTGAGTTGGGAAGTTCCTCTGGAGAAGGGAATGGCAACCCACTCCAATATTCTTGCCTGGAGAATTCCATGGACAGAGGAGCCTGGCAGACTACAGTCCATGGGGTCTCAAAGAGTCAGACACAACTGAGCAACTAACACTTTCACTTTAATGTTAGAATAAAGACAAAGGAGATACAATATATTTATAATTGAAGTTTCCAAAGTGGTGGGGTAAGGTAGGGTAAACCAAAAGTGATATCAGTCAGTCAGTCAGTCAGTTCAGTCGCTCAGTCGTGTCCAACTCTTTGCGACCCCATGAATCGCAGCATGCCAGGCCTCCCTGTCCATCACCAACTCCTGGAGTTCACTCAGACTCACGTCCATCGAGTCGGTGATGCCATCCAGCCATCTCATCCTCTGTTGTCCCCTTCTCCTCCTGCCCCCAATCCCTCCCAGCATCAGAGTCTTTTCCAATGAGTCAACCCTTCATATGAGGTGGCCAAAATATTGGAGTTTAAGCTTCAGCATCAGTCCTTCCAATGAACACCCAGGACTGATCTCCTTTAGGATGGACTGGTTAGATCTCCTTGAAGTCCAAGGGACTCTCGAGAGTCTTCTCCAACACCACAGTTCAAAATCATCAGTTCTTTGGTGCTCAGCTTTCTTCACAGTCCAACTCTCACATCCATACATGACCACTGGAAAAACCGTAGCCTTGACTAGATGGACTTTTGTTGGTAAAGTAATGTCTCTGCTTTTGAATATGCTATCTAGGTTGGCCATAACTTTCCTTCCAAGGAGTAAGCGTCTTTTAATTTCATGGCTGCAGTCACCATCTGCAGTGATTTTGGAGCTCAAAAAAATAAAGTCTGACACGGTTTCCACTGTTTCCCCATCTATTTGCCATGAAGTGATGGGACCAGATGCCTTGATCTTAGTTTTCTGAACGTTGAGCTTTAAGCCAACTTTTTCGCTCTCCTCTTTCACTTTCATCAAGAGGCTTTTTAGTTCCTCTTCACTTTCTGCCATAAGGGTGGTGTCCTCTGCACATCTGAGGTTATTGATATTTCTCCTGGCAATCTTGATTCCAGCTTGTGCTTCTTCCAGCCCAGCGTACTCGTGATGTATTCTGCATGTAAGTTAAATAAGCAGGGTGACAATATACAGCCTTGAAGTACTCCTTTTCCTATTTGGAACCAGTCTGTTGTTCCATGTCCAGTTCTAACTGTTGCTTCCTGATCTGCATACAAATTTCTCAAGAGGCAGGTCAGGTGGTCTGGTATTCCCATCTCTTTCAGAATTTTCCACAGTTTACTGTGATCCACACAGTCAAAGGCTTTGGCATAGTCAATAAAGCAGAAATAGATGTTTTTCTGAAACTTCCTTGCTTTTTTTTTTTATTGAAAAGCATTTTAGTAAGTTTTGCCTGCATAACGAATCATCATAGACTAATTGGCTTAGACAACATTTCTCTTGGTTCTGGAGGCTAGGAACCTCAAAATCAAGGTGCTGGCTGATCTGACATCTTGGTTTGAAGGTGGCTCTCTTCTCATAGTATTCTCACATGGTGGAGAGCAGAGAGAACTTTCTTGGGTTCCTTTTATAAAGATACTAATCTCATGATTTGGTGGAGCTATCATGATTTAATTACCTTCCAAAAGTCCTTCTTCCTAATACCATCACATTGAGGGTTAACCAATGAATTTGGGGTGGGGGTACAAACATTGATGGAGAAGTAAATGGCAACTTACACCAGTGTTCTTGCCTGGGAAATCCCATGGACAGAAGAGCCTGGCAGGCCACAGTCCATAGGGTTGCACAGAGTTGGGTATGATTAAGTGAATGAACACACAAACATTGAGCTTGTAGCAAAAGGATACATCACATTCTGTGGAAAAATGACCCAGAATATAGCAAATTAGGCCGTTTAAATATAAAGACAGTATGTATTGGACAAACAGATAAAAAGATTATGTCACCTCTAAGGGAGAGAAAATCAGGCAGTTATCAGATTTTCCACTGCAATATTGAATTTCAGATGATAATAGAACGTTTATAACTTATTTGAGGAAAAATTTATGTCAAGAATTTTGTATTTATTCAAGTTGTCATCCAAGTATATAGTATTGAAGATGCAAAAGCTAAGTGTATATTGTTCACATAAGCCATTCTTAGGAGAATATACTAGTAGACTAACTACAATCTACTAAGAGATGGTAGAGGAAATTTCAGCAAAATAGTGAGCAGTGAATACATTTAATCACAGTTCTAGGGCAAAATCATAGGTAAGATAAGGGTGTCAGTGTGGCATATTAATATTATGTGTTCTGACAATGTAAAAATATAGCTACAAAAATAGTTCCATAAGAACTGAGGCTGTTGTCCTTTAAAAGCCTCTCCAGATGACTAGTCTTTGGCTGGTGCCTAGGAACTTGGATTTCAGGAGGGTTCTTACCTTTCAGACCATAAAAGTGGTTTTCTGTGTCTATGCTGTTTGTGCAAGCATTATGGTTTCGCTAAACACCTGCTTTCCTTCTGGGAGTCTAGAATTTTGCTGCATGCTAAACAGAGGGTGCCTGCGTGACTCACTGTCAATAAAATTCTTGAGTATTGAGTCTCTAGTGAGCTTTCCTAGTAGACAGAATTTCACATGTGACCTCATGACCTGTGGCTGGGGGAACTGAGCATGTCTTATGTGATATCACTGGGAGAAGACTCTTTTAAGGTTGTGTCTGGTTTTCTCAAGACTGTGCCTCATGTGCTTTTGCTCTTTGCTGATCTTGTTTGCTGATCTTTCACTGTAAAAGATCGTAGCTTGAGTGCAACTCTGTGAGTTGTCCTGTGAGTCTCCTGTGTAATCATTGAAACTGGGGTGATATTAGGAATTCTCAACACTGACTAAGGGTAACCACTGGAACAAAATTGAAGCCTTCAAAAATATCAGAACTATAAAAAGAAAATGAACGAGACCATGTAGTGAGAGCATCTATCTGTTCCCCATCCAGCCTTCCTCCTATAATACGACAGAACTAAACCAAAAACTATGTTTTTTTGTGATAATTATGAATGGGCTTAATTCATCCATTGAAACAAAAAAGATCTTTAGATTGGACAGTGAACAAAAGCCAATTCTGTGCTGAATCTAAAAGATATACTTAACACAAATTAAAATGAAATGTTAAAAATAAAATGGTAAACAAATGTTTATAAATGAAAGCCAAAAATAAAAATCAAGGATTGCAGCCCAAAATATTTAGTTCCAAAGTCATTAAAGTAGGCAAAAAATCATTCAATTTGTATTTAAAACAGTTATATAGTGTTGAAGGATACAATTTACAACAAAGATGTAATTGTCATAATTATCTTTTTATCTAGTAACTTCATAAAGGAGAAAATAGAGGCAATTATTAAAGAATAGGCAAAAACACACTGCTAGTAGAAAGCTTTCAATCATCTCTTTAGTGTAAGATCAGTGGGACTGAAATAGGTATAGGTAAGTAACCTATACATTATAATCAGTAAGGTACCTCTGGTGGGATATATATCAAACTCTGTATCCTGATAATAGAGGATATATATTTTTTCAAATATCTTTGAAACTGTAATAAAATTGACTATATATTAGGTAATGATTCGAAAATGAAGACAGACCATGGACAACTATCACAAGGCAGTAAAACTAGAAATTAATGACAAAAGCACAAAATGAAAAAGATTTTCCTCTTTGAAAAAGTAATTTAAAGCTATATTAAAGGACTCTTTAGGAAAAAGAAGAATTGAGCAGGAAGTGTGGAATTTATTGAAAATAGTGAAAATACTGCATATCAGAATCCTGAGCCACGCTCAGAAGAAAATTTATCTCCTTAAATACTTAAAGCAATAAAAAGAAACCATAAAAACATGACACAAAAGATAAAAAAGGAACAGAATAAACCAAAAGAAAGTCAAAGGAAAGAATTCACAAAGAAAAAGGCAGAATGGGAAGGAGTTAGAGAACATAACAACAATAAAATCTAGTGATTTGAAAAAAAAATTGATAAATGATGAGAATCTAATTAAGAGAAAAGGAAAAAAGTACATATATAAGAAATGGGAAAATGAAACAAAAAGAGGAAATTAAAACATAAGAGGGTAGTTTGTGTAACTCTATAAAATTATATTTTAAAACCTGAATAATTTTCTCAGAAAATATGACTTAAACATATGAAATATGCCAATTATGACAAAAGTACCCAGGAGAGAAAGAAAATCCCAACAAACCAATAACCAAGGGAGAAAAAATAGAGAGATTCTGGCTTCTCCATCCACTGCCCTTGAGCTCTGAAATCTGTCTTAAAATGTTCTCTGATGCTGGGCCTTTGCAAACTTTAGTTCACAGGTTCTTTTGCCCACTGCCTTCTGTAGATAGGGAGCACTGAGAACGGTGAAAGTCAGGAGCTATAGAAAATGGACTTTCTTTTGATTTGTTGCTGTTTCTGTTTGTCACACATCCTTCTGCTTCTAAGGACATCCCCGGAAACAGCTCCATCATGCCCCTGAGATCAGAGCCTCCATTCTGCTGGGCTCTTCCTCTGAGCTCCCACGTGCTAAGTTGCTTTGTCCAATTCTATGTGACCCCAATGGACTGTAGCCCACCAGTCTCCTCTGTCCATGGGATTCTCCAGGCAAGAATACTGGAATGGATTGCCATGCCCTCCTCCAGGGCATCTTCCTGATGTAGGGATTGAACCCATGTTTCTTATGTCTCCTGCATTGACAGGGGGGTCTTTACCACTAGCACCACCTGGAAATCCCCAAGCTCCTACGTTCTTGTTCTAACTTTCTTTCATTTTGTTGCTACACCCCTAAGAGTGGTACCAGCCTTTGTTTTGCTTTGCCTCAATATTCCTTTCTTACTCCTTCATCTTTTCAGTACTTATGTAATCGATTTCCTACATTGAATTCCATCTGTTAAAATAGACAGTGTCCACCTGCCATCCCTATTTAACCTGTCTTGCTTCAGTTTCCTCAGATTCAAAATGGAGATGATGATGATGATGATAATGATGATAATCATACTTAGCTCATTAGGTTGTTGATGACCTCTTAGCTCAAGGTCATTAGATTAAATGACCTTGTTCTTAGAACAAGGTCTGGCAAAGAGTAAATGCTATGTTAAATTATTGCTGTTATCAAAAAAATTTACAAAGCTTTTGGCCTAGACAGATTTATAGAAAACTTCAATGAAAACTTTCAATTGCAGATACTTTTATTGCTATTTTATATATTCTAGAGCATGGAGAAAGAAGAAAAACTTCCAGATCAATTCTTGTGATGTACGTACAACATTGATAACAAAGCTTAAGAAAAATTTTACAGAAAAGTAAACTAAAACTATCTCACTTTACAAATAAAAATGAAAAATACTAAAAAAAAAAAGGCATTAACAAAGAAAACTTGGTAGCACATTAAAGAATAATATAACATGACTTAGTCAAAAATGAAAAGGCTTAATATTAGGAAATTTAATGATGTAATTTATCATAATAATAGGTTTAATAGGTGTAACTTAATGTTGGAGACCCTGGGGTTCAATCTGTGGTCCTATTTCCTCTCTGTCTGGATTCACTCCCTTGGTGATCCCAAATTCTCCTGACTTCATAAGTTCCCATGACCTGTTTTTATGCAACTCTCAAGTGAAGAATGATTTTTCATTTTAAAGAGTTATAAAAAGCCAAGCAAGCAACCAACCAAACCCTCTAACCCAAAAGATAGAAATGGTGTCTCATAAAACCTAAAATGTTCACTATCTGGTTTTTTAAAGAAAAGATTTGACTGTACAGCAGATAAGACAAACAGGTTTTGGAACAGACTGACTTCTAAAGGATTTTAAAATTTAGTACAGTACACATTCAGAAAAGTGCACATGCCCTACATGTACTACTCAATAAATATCATAAACTGACCATATCTGTGAAATTAGCACCCAGATCAAGAAACAGAATATTCCGTGGTTCCCAGAAATCATCTTGTAATGGGAATGGCCTGGCTTCTGTTCTTGCAAATGCATAGCCTCATTTTCAATCCGATCTTAAGAGTACAATTTTAAATTTGTCTCCCATATTTTTACTTCTCCCACTGTTTTAAAATTTTCCTTCTCACCAGAAAGGAAAATATCTTAATTTTATTGTACATTTGCCCTATTTCTTTTTAACAACTTGAAAACTTTAACAAAAGAGAATTCAAATCTACGTTAAGCCAAACAATGTGAAGCTAACACAACAGCGTTGTGTTCAGTGGCAGTATATTTTTTTTCTCTAAACAGAACATAACGCTGAAAAATAACATAGTACTTCACTTTAAATAGAGAGAATGATGCTTTGTGTCTTCAAGGTAGCATATACACAATTTAATGCCAGAGTTGCTATGGAAACTATTGAATGATAGAAAAAACAGTTGCATAAAATCTGTATAATTCATGGATTTCTGAGAATTTTCAAATCTAAGTTTATAACACATAGAACTTATTCCCCAATGTGGCATTTACCTCTTTGGTAAACATCTTTTTTTGTTTTTGTCTCTATGTGGTGAAATACTTCTACTGTTGATTGAATTACTCTGGAAAACCTACTGGATTATCAAGATTCTGTTTTGAAGTCTTAAATTTGTGAAATATCCTTGTTTTTTAATAAAGAAAAGTATACATATACATATACATTCTTCACTTATTTAAAGAATCAATCAAGTACCGTAAATGATTTAAGTTACTATATAAAGGCAATGATCAGCCATTTGGAAAGTTAACAGGGATGAGTGATCTGTGGGAAAACAAAATTAGTAATCTGGAAGTCAATACATTACAAAGACTAATTTTTTACTCCAAAGTGGATATTAATTAAGTTGAGTAAAGATGGTGGGAGTCTATGTCATCAGTTCAGTTCAGTTCTGTCGCTCAGTCGTGTCCAACTCTTTGTGATCCCGTGGACTGCAGCACACCAGGCCTCCCTGTCCATCACCAACTCCTAGAGTTTACCCAAACTCATGTCCATTGAGTTGGTGATGCCATCCAACCGTCTCATCCTCTATTGTCCCCTTTTCCTCCTGCCTTCAATCTTTCCCAGCATCAGGGTCTTTTCAGATGAGTCAGCTGTTCACATCAGGTGGCCAAAGTATTGGAGTTTCAGCTTCAACATCAATCCTTCCAATGAACATCCAGGACTGATATCCTTTATGATGAACTGGTTGGATCTCCTTGCAGTCCAAGGGACTCTCCAGAGTCTTCTCCAACACGACAGTTCAAAAGCATCAATTCTTCAGTGCTCAGCTTTCCTTATAGTCCAACTCTCACATTAATACATGACTACTGGAAAAACCATAGCCTTGACTAGATGGACCTTTGTTGGTAAAGTAATGTCTCTGCTTTTTAATATGCTGTCTAGGTTGGTCATAACTTTCCTTCCAAGGAGTAAGCGTCTTTTAATTTCATGGCTGCAGTCGCCATCTGCAGTGATTTTGGAGCCCAGAAAAATAAAATCAGCCAGTGTTTCCAATGTTTCCCCATCTATTTGCCATTAAGTGACAAGGCCGGATTCCATGATCTTAGTTTTCTGAATGTTGAGTTTTAAGCCAACTTTTTCACTCTCCTCTTTCACTTTCATCAAGAGGCTCTTCAGTTCTTCTTCACTTTGTGCCATAAGGGTTGTGTCATCTGCATATTTGAGGTTATTGATATTTCTCCCAGGAACCTTTATTCCAGCTTGTGCTTCCTCCAGCCCAGAGTTTCTCATGATGTACTCTGCATATAAGTTAAATAAGTAGGGTGACAATATACAACCTTGACGTACTCCTTTCCCTGTTTGGAACCAATCTGTTGTTCCATGCCACAGATATTTCACCCTTCTTTTTTAAAAAAATAAAGTAACAGAAATGGATTACTTCAACAAGCAATTATTTAAGCCTTCTTTGTTGCAGCATTCTTACAGGTACTGGGGATACAGCAGAGAACTAGACCTTAAGGCTACAATCCCTATTCTCAGGAGGCTTACATTCTAGCAGTGGTAGACAGATGCTAAACAAACAAAAATATTAGCTAGTGTTGAGTGCTATGATGACAATCAGTTAGAGGGGCTATTTATTTTACTAGTGGGTGGTTAAAGACATTCCCGTCAAGGGAGTTACCTTTGATCCAAAACCTAAATGGTAAGGAGGCAGGCAGGTGGAGATTTGGGGATACAACACCCAAGTAGAGGAAAAGCTGAGGCAGACATTAGGATATGGATGAGTTTATTTCTTTCTCCAGAGAACTGCAAGCTACTTTTATTAATATTACCTAGAACCCACATTCAAGTGAAATTCAGAGACCACTATATGGTTTGACATTGGAGTGACATTGAAAGGGAAGAAAAGTTTGCCTTTTTTGTTGACTGCATTCTCTGCAGTCTTGATGCTTCAAACTGATCTTCTCCTGCTATCAGAAACAGAAGATTCAACAGCAGTGTCCTAGCTCAGCATGTACTATTTTCCTTATATATATGTGATTTATTTTTCCTCTCCTGCCTGCTTCTTGCTAGCTTGTCTCCCCTTCTTTCTACCCTCCCTTTCTCCTTCCTTCCCTACCTGCCTTTCTTCCTTTATTCCACAAACATCTGTGAAATTCCCAGGGTGTATGTACATGACAAGAGCACAATAAAGAAGTTATAGGGGAGCAGATTCATCAGTTGGAGTTCACCGAGAACAGGTGGTCCCCATCTAAGGAATTCAGACGCACAGCTTGCTTTAGCTTTAGCTGATTTTCTGAGGCAGAATTTAGAAGTTCCAGATTCCCAAATTTCAAAGCACAATAACCTCTTCTGTTTGTTTCACTTATTATAGCAAATGTCTGTCATATGTGAGATCAACATTTTTGGCGTGAGCATTTTGAGGTGGGAGTATGGGGGAAAGTGTTATGCCAACAGTCAGGGGGAAAGGAAACTTTGGTCTCTATGCATGAAAATAATGACTGATTCGTTTACATGAGACTTGGCCTTTGGGATATTTTGAAAACATAACTCATTGGGAGAGGGAAAAAAAACAGACATGCAAATGAAGTCATAAAGTAGTGCAAAGTGGACTGACTGTGTGCTAAGGGCTAACATTCAGTTCAATTCAGTTCAGTTGCTCAGTCATGTCCGACTCTTTGCGACCCCATGAACTGCAGCACACCAGGCCTCCCTGTCCATCGCCAACTCCAGGAGTACACTCAGACTCACGTCCATGGAGTCAGTGATGCCATCCAGCCATCTCATCCTCTGTCGTCCCCTTCTCCTCCTGCCCCCAATCCCTCCCAGCATCAGAGTCTTTTCCAATGAGTCAACTCTTTGCATGAGGTGGCCAAAGTACTGGAGTTTCAGCTTTAGCATCATTCCCTCCAAAGAAATCCCAGGGCTGATCTTCAGAATGGACTGGTTGGATCTCCTTGCAGTCCAAGGGACTCTCAAGAGACTTCTCCAACACCACAGTTCAAAAGCATCAATTCTTTGGCGCTCAGCCTTCTTCACAGTCCAACTCTCACATCTATACATGACCACAGGAAAAACCATAGCCTTGACTAGATGGACTTTTTTGGCAAAGTAATGTCTCTGCTTTTCAACATGCTATCTAGGTTGGTCATAACTTTCCTTCCAAGGAGTAAGCGTCTTTTAATTTCATGGCTGCAGTCACCATCTGCAGTGATTTTGGAGCTCAAAAAAATAAAGTCTGACACTGTTTCTCCATCGATTTCCCATGAAGTGATGGGACCAGATGCCATGATCTTCGTTTTCTGAATGTTGAGCTTTAAGCCAACTTTTTCACTCTCCTCTTTCACTTTCATCAAGAGGCTTTTTTAGTTCCTCTTCACTTTCTGCTATAAGGGTTGTGTCCTCTGAATATCTGAGGTTATTGATATTTCTCCCGGCAATTAAGACAATAGAACTATTCTGTTGTAGCATGTAGCATATCCAGACATGAATGTATATTTTGGAGCATTTTATACCATTTTAATAAGTGGATTAGGAAGAATTGTATACCTGTTTTACCCACACTGGATTTAATATTTTGAATGCAATTGTTAATGGATTCAACATCATCTGGATATTGTTATTACTATTATTATTGTTTTAATTAACACTGAGGAAGTTCTTTCACTAGAAATTTTATATAAAGTTATATAAGGGGTTGCTAATGAATTCCCAACTAGCAAATGAGAACTACGTACAGTTTTTTTGTTTTTTGTTTTTTTTTTTACTAAACATGTAGGAACAAACCACATTACATTTTAAATGCATTATAAATAATAATTAGGTAGAACCTCCTGGTCTTCTCCCTAAGAGCTAGTGCTGCCCTTAGCTTTACATTGCCAAGGGAAAGACTCTGGGATTCTCCCTTTCTTTAGTCTCCATTGATCCACCATCCCAGTTAGTCATGGAAAAGTCATCCATGTTTCATTGGGTGTGATGGGTAATGTTATGTATCAGCTTGACTGGGCTAAAGCATTCCCAGTTGGCTGGTAAAACATCATTTCTGAGTGTTTCAGTAGGTTGTTTCCAGAAAAGATCAGCCTTTGATTCAGAAGACATGCCACCCACACAAACGTGTGTGGGCATCATTCAATCTGTTGGTGGCCTGAGTGGAATACAAAAGTGAGCAAGGGTGAGGTCTCTCTCTCTTTGAACTGGAAAGTCCATATTTTCTTACCCTTACACAACAGAGCTCTGATTCTTGGGCCTTGGGACTCCAGAACTTATGCCATTGGCTCCTCTGGTTTTTTTTTGAATTAGATGGAATCTTACCACCAGATGGTGACTGCAGCCATGAAATTAAAAGACGCTTGTTGGGGGCCAGTGTGAGGCACTCCACCCATGGCAAAGGTCATGAGGAAGGAAGCTCAACATATGCAAAGGTGGGATCGAGCCTCAGGAGTCCCCCTGGAAATTCTCGAGCATCTACCCCCATAACCAGAGACTGCCTACTTTATTACTTTGTGCTCTCACCTACACCTCTGACTTTATGGGGGCTCTTCCCCACCACCTCTTTCGGAGAAGGAGTTAACTTAGAGCTCCAGTTAATAATAATTCCTGGGTGTGATAGGAGTGTTTCAACCTACAAACTCCTCTGAAGATTCTCTAGCCTGCCTGACAGGCTTGTCCGGCCACATGTGATTGCTCACAGCCTCCCAACCGTGAGAGGCACGAGATGCTTTAAACCTTCTAAAAACAGGTTCTTTAGAGAAGTTAGAAAATTATTAGTATAAGTATAGTGGGCTGATTGGAAATTGTATTGGTGAAGGGTTTTTCATTTGTTGAGCCAATGTTTACTGCTAAGTCTCCACATCCCCTGCCCTTATACACATTAATGAATATATAGAAGAAATAAGTATTAACCTTTGATATAAATCACGTTAGACCTTAGGCCAAGTAAATTCTTTCCTTAACTAAAACCCACTACACCCTCACCCTATAGGAATGTAACTTTATCTGGTACCTTCGGAAGGTGGCGTCTGTTTCAAAAATAATCACCCCTGGAGAAATAAGTGCTCTGGTTGACTGACCGCTGTCACAAGGAGAGGGTCATAAATTGTCAGCAGGCTCCCTGGCCAGAAGATGATGTAACACCCCTAAGACCTCTGTATACATTTGTATGAAGCGCCTGACTTTAGTAAAAGTCAGGACTGCTGTCCCCATGTGACTTTTGTATAGCATCTCAGTGTATAAAAACAGACTCTGGAAAATAAAGAATTGGGATCAGTTCCTCGAAAGACTGGTCTCCCCATGTCTCTCTCTCTCTCTCAAACTCTGGCTGAGTCTCCATCTGGAGCGTGGAACCCACCGTGCTTACTAATTATGCCTGGGCTTCTAAGATCCGACCGGGGAGGCCACAGTGTCTCCTCTCCTTTGGGAGAACGGAAGGACGCCTGCGGCCTACATAAGTGGTGCAAGCTTCTTGTCTTGAAGTTTTATTGGTCTCCCGTGTAAACCAAGCTACTCAGCCTCTTTTCTCCACTGAATTTTCCTACTGAGCTATCCTCATTCTATTACTCTTTATATCTTTGATGAATATTTAAATAGTTGCCGACGCCGTCTCCCCTTTGAAAACCCTGGATCAGCCAGGGCTGGACCCCGGTAGATGCTTACTCCTTGGAAGGAAAGTTATGACCAACCTAGATAGCATATTCAAAAGCAGAGACATTACTTTGCCAAAAAAGGTTCATCTAGTCAAGGCTATGGTTTTTCCAGTGGTCATGTATGGATGTGAGAGTTGGACTGTGAAGAAGGCTGAGCGCCAAAGAATTGATGCTTTTGAACTGTGGTGTTGGAGAAGACTCTTGAGAGTCCCTTGGACTGCAAGGAGATCCAACCAGTCCATTCTGAAGGAGATCAGCCCTGGGTGTTCTTTGGAAGGAATGATGCTAAAGCTAAAACTCCAGTACTTTGGGCACCTCATGCGAAGAGTTGACTCATTGGAAAAGACTCTGATGCTGGGAGGGATTGGGGGCAGGAGGAGAAGGGGACGACAGAGGATGAGATGGCTGGATGGCATCACTGACTCAATGGACATGAGTCTGGGGTGAACTCCGGGAGTTAGTGATGGACAGGGAGGCCTGGCGTGCTGCAATTCATGGGGTCACAAAGAGTTGGACACGACTGAGCGGCTGAACTGAACTGATACCACCAGACTCTGGGACTTCTCATTTTCTGCTTCTATAATTGTTTGGTGCTTAAATTCTGCTATGGTCTGAATGTTTCTGTTACCCCAAAATCTGTGAATTGAAATTCTAACCTCCAAGGTACTAGGAATGGGGCCTTTGGAGTTGATCTTAGAGCATGAGGGCAGAGCCTTCCTGAATGGGATAGTTTCCATATAAAAGGGACTCCAAAGTGCTCTCTTACCCTCTTTCCGTGGTGTGAGGATGCAGTGAGAAGTTTGCAAACTATGAAGAAAGTTCTCACAAGAATCTGATCATCTTGGTCTTGGACTTCCAACCTCCAGAACTGAGAAATGAATTTCTGTTGCTTGTAAGTCATTCAGTCTGTGGTATTTTGTTACAGCAACCTGAACAAACTAAGACATCATCTAACCACAGTTTTTTTTTTAAATTGTTTTTCTTCAATATTCTTTCAAAGCATTGGCTGCTCAAGGCTGCTTTTGTGTGGCTCTGTGCTTTCAGCAGCGTCTCTTTTCTTTCCTCCAGGTTCCTCTAGACTTGGTCAGTGGGCAGCAGGGACAGGAAGCTGGTAATCAATCCTGACTTTCTCTATGTGTGAAGTAACTTTTTGACTAGATCAAAAACAATAAACAATTCCCCTTTTCCATGAATGTCTGTGAACACTATTGTCCTCCCTAAAGCTGATAACATATACCTGTCTGGCTCAAGTTCTCAACTAGAGGCTCTGATCCCTGTCTTCCAACCTGCCTACCTGCTCACCTCTATCATCCCGCTCTCCATGCTCCAGATACACTGGGCTTTTTTTTTTTTTTTTAGTTTCTGGACCACCATATTCTCTTCTGTTTCAGGACTGTCTTAGATATTATTCCTTCTGCTTTATTGCTGTGATCAACTCTTTGCCCTGCCCCAACACCCTCTCTCTCCTTTTGTTAGATGATTCCTACTCATTTCTCAGATCTCTGTTAAATGCCTTACTGCAGAGGTAATGTCTTTGACAACATAGTCTACATTGCACTTGCTTAAAATACATTCTCTGTGTTAGTTGTTGGTTAGTCACTAAGTAGTGTCTGACTCTCTTGCAGAGGCCATGGGCTGGCTACAGCCCACCAAGCTCCTCCATCCATGGGATTTTACAGGCGAGAATACTGGAGTGGGATGCCATTTGTTTCTTCAGGGGATTTTTCCAACCCAAGGATCAAACCCGCATCTCTTGCATTGCAGGCAAATTCTTTACCACTGAGCCATCAAGGAAGCCTCCACATTAGTTAGTGTGATGCTAACTAATTTAACTTCCTAATTTCAATGGTTTTACACAGTTTATTTCTTATTCATTGTATTAACTTCCTAGGGCTGATGTAATAAAGTATCAAAAGCAGGATTGCTTAAAACAACAGAAAGTTATTGTCTCACAGGTTTGGAGCCTAGAAATCTGAAATCAAGATGTCAGATATTCTTTCTGATGACTCTCAGGGAGAATTTTTTCTTTGTCTTTTCTAGCCTCTGGTATTTGCTGCTGCTGCTAAGTTGCTTCAGTCGTGTCTGACTCTGTGCGACCCCATAGATGGCACCCCACCAGGCTCCCCCGTCCCTGGGATTCTCCAGGCAAGAAAACTGGAGTGGGTTGCCATTTCCTTCTCCAATGCAGGAAAGTGAAAAGTGAAAGTGAAGTCACTCAATCGTGTCTGACTTCTAGCGACCCCATGGACTGCAGCCTACCAGGCTCCTCCATCCATGGGATTTTCCAGGCAAGAGTACTGGAGTGGGGTGCCATTTCCTTCTCCCTGATATTTGCTAGTAATCCTTTGTATTCCTTGACTTGTAGATGCTGCTGCTGCTGCTAAGTCGCTTCAGTCGTGTCCGACTCCGTGCGACCCCATAGACGGCAGCCCATCAGACTCCCCTGTCCCTGGGATTCTCCAGGCAAGAACACTGGAGTGGGTTGCCATCTCCTCCAATGCATGAAAGTGAAAAGTGAAAGTGAGGTCGCTCAGTCGTGTCCGACTCTTAGTGACCCCATGGACTGCGGCCTACCAGGCTCCTCCGTCCATGGGATTTTCCAGGCAAGAGTACTGGAGTGGGGTGCCATTGCCTTCTCCGGACTTGTAGATGCATCACTCCAATTACGTGGCTGTTTTCTTCCTGGGTATATTCACAGTGTCTGTCCTCTGTGTGTGTGTCTCTGTGACCATTTCTTCCTTTTTTTAGGACACCATCATATTGAATTAGGGCTCACTCTGATGACCTCATTTAAATTTGTTTACTTCTCTAAAGACTCTATTTCCAAATAAGGCCATATTCTAAGATATTGGGAGTTATGACTTCAGTATCATTCAACCCATAATACTCGCACAATACAGGTGGTTTTGGTCAATGAGCAGCTTTCATATGATGATTGAGGAATTAGCCTCTTGTTTATAGCTCTACTGCCCTTCAGACTTTGGCATCATCTGTGTGAAGCTGATGAAAGGAGGAAGAGAGTGGAGAAGGCACAACACCTCATTCTGATGTTAGTGCAGACGTGGTGTGCATCCCTTAAGATCCCTTCTCACTCACCATTGAGGGGGTGGGGGTGTGGGGGCCTCATCCCAAGACTCTGCCTCGACACAAGAAGACAATGGAAAATGTAGTCTGCTGCACAAGTCATCTGTGGTGAAGAGCTGGTACTTCTATTAACAATCCATCATAGACTGATGTTTTATAAAGTATAATAAAATGTATTCTATTTAAAAGTGAATTTAAAAACAATAGACCTGGAGGCTGAGAAGTTCAAGATCAAGGTGCTGGCAGGTTTGGCTTGGTGAGGGCCCTCTTCCTGTCCTGTAGACAGTCACCTTCTCACTGTAACCTCATCAGGCTGAAGAGAAAGTGAGCTCTGGTCTCTTCCTCTTCTTGTACAGACACTGATCTGAACTTGGGGGCCCACTCTCATAACCTCATGTAAACCTGATTACCTCCCAGTTCTCCACCTCCAAACACATCCCTTTGGGGATTAAGGTTTCATTATGAATTTTGGGAGGACAGAAGAAGTGATTATTTTTTGTATAGATGATTTTCTCTGTCTCACTCCAGTAACTCCTAGTACTTAGCTCACCCCTGCCTTCTTCCATTATTATACGATTATTTGTTTGGCATTTGTCTTTTCTGCTTATCCCTTGTACTCCAAGCTCTGTGGGGGCAGAGACCGCATTTGTCTTGTTTACAGTTGGGGTCTCAGCACTTATTTGGGTGCTTGGCATAGTGCAGGAGATTAATAAAGACATCAAATTCTGTTTCTTGCACCTGGAATAATCCCTAAAAATATGTTTACCTTAAATTTATGACATTAATTCACTTAAAAGAAACTCTGTTATGTTCTTCTGCCCCTTAGGTGTTTTCATTATGCTTTGTTTATCTAACATTCATGCTCTAAGTCCATATATAGTGCAGGAAAGAAAGATTTCCTTGAAATAGTGGGCCTAACGAAATAATTACCAAGCGGGCATACTGGGTAGCTGGCCTGGGTTAGGGCAAGAAGAGTGTCAATAGTTGAAAGAACTCTGACTGCACATAGGGAGAATAATTTGTAAGCAAAATAAGAATATTTTGCTAAAGAAGTAATTATAGAGAAAAGAAGGCCCAGCTAGTAACCATTGCCAATAAGAACACTTCTAGGAAGACAGAAAAAGAAAATTATAGACAATGGATGCTGAAGACGTGTAGCCATGGAGAATGGAATGTTGCTGAGTTCTATAAAGAATAAATTTAGTCAGTATTCTAAATACCAAATTCAGAAGTGGCCCTAATAGTCAAGCAAGAATCTAATAAAAGACTTGAGCAGGATTATATGCAATATTTTCCTCCAGCAGCTAGAAATATTATTGTTGTTTAGGAAGGAACTTGGGTGGACTTTTTCCTAATTTTCTATCTGAGTCTTTCTTAAGAGTTTAGTTGCTGCATACAGAAAGACATGAATGCTTAGTGCCTGTACATTAAATAAAAATAGCTAACATTTGTTGAGCTATTTTGTTTGTAGCTAACTACATAGATTATACACATTGTTCATTTAACCTTCACAACAGCTCTACTTGGTAGATTCTATTATTTTCTTCATTCCATAGTCAAGAGAATGGAATCTGTAAAAAGTTAAGTGATTTTCCAGAGTCCCAGAGCTTCTAAGTGAAGGGATGTGTATCCAGTTCTTAATAACTTCTTATTTTAATACCAGATTCAATCATCCAAAAGTCAGTCTTTTCCCCAAGGACAAATCACCATAGATATCTTTTAGTTTGTGGAAGAATGGCATCTTCTGTATGCATAGTTTTTCTTATGGGGACTCTTTGCTATGTTTTATTACATTGTGTTGTGATACCATATGCTGTTATTGATTTCTAGTGACAAAATTTGAGTATGGCATCACACCAAAATTTCAGAGCTAATATAGTTCAGAGTCAGATAAAGAATATATGGGCATTTAGATGAACAATTCTAGGATTTCATAGGCAACCTGCTGCTTTCATATATTATCCTCTGGAGAAGCTCTTGAGGTGTGGTGGTGGTCGTGGTTTAGTTGCTAAGTCATGTCCGACTCTTGAGACCCCATGGACTGTAGCCCCCCTAGACTCCTCTGTCCATGGGATTTCCCAGGCAAGGATACTGGAGTGGGTTGTTGTTTCCCTCTCCAGGGAATTCTACCAACCCAAGGATTGACCCAAGTCTCCTGCATTGCAGGTGAATTCTTTACCACTGAGCCATGAATATTAAGCTTGTGACACACGGTAAACCAGTGAAACAATATGTTAAAAAATATGTTTGTTAAAGATGCCATTCTGATGGAATAAAAGTTATTGCTGTGAGAAAGGAGATGATGAAAACTTTCAGTGACTCAATTTCTTTCTGGTGGTTAAAATGTGTTTTAAACTCCTAAGCTTCTGTATTACTCCAGTTTCCTGGTTAGCAATCTCTAATTTAGTATGATGTGGCCTCCCTTTCTTTTTCTTTAAAATCGACAATCAACTCGATTTGTAAGTTCCCTCCTTTCCTTTCCTTTGTATCTTATGGTTTGTGACATATGTGTGTCCCATTAGCATGGCAGGCATCCTGGGAAGGGAGCCTGGAAGGCACCTTGCTTGGCTTATTACCTGGGATACACTTGAGTATAGATGAGTCCAGGGAATATTAGGTTACTGATCAGTTGACTTTGAGTTAATCCAAAGGGATTATCCTGGATGGGAATGACCTAAGCTGATGAAGATTATAAGAAGTGGTGGCCTGGAAGAAAGCAAACTTGACTATATTGTGACCTGAATATAAGACATAAGGTAAGAACTGTGGGTGACTTCTGGACACTGAACATGGTCCCTAGTTACCAACAGCTAGGAAGAAAATATATACTTTTTCAGTCCTACAACCACAAGGAATTGAATTCAGGCAATATGGAATGAGTAAATGTGCTTGGAAAAGAATGATGCTCCAAATGAGTACTGCAGCACAGTCAGTGCATTGACTATAACTTTGTGAGATGCTGAACAGAAGGTCCAGATAAGGTGTGTCTAGATTTTTGATCCAAGGGAACTGTGAGATAATAAATTTGTGTTGTTTTTAAGTCTCTAAGGCTATTAGTTAGTCATATGTTAATAGAAAAATGACTAATACTGTTTTTTAGAATTCATTAGAATCTCCTTTCTCTTCCCTGCTTTTCTCTCATCTCTGTAGGCTCACTCAACTCATTCTTCAATTCTCTAAATATTTCTTCCTATTAATCAAGTCCAGGCTTATTAACTTTATTATGTGTCCTGCCCTTCTAACTCTCATTTTATTAGGAAAATCAGCTTAGATTTCCTTTGAGCAGAAGAGAATCTTTCCTTTCTAAAAGAATTGAGGAGCCAGTCTAGGGAGGCAATTTCAGGGAACTCTTGCACCTGGACCCAATCAGGATTGCCGGGAGAAATATCAATAACCTCAGATATGCAGAGGACACCACCCTTATGGCAGAAAGTGAAGAAGAACTACAGAGCCTCTTGATGAAAGTGAAAGAGGAGAGTGAAAAAGTTGGCTTAAAGCTCAACATTCAGAAAACTAAGATCATGGCATCCAGTCCCATCACTTCATGGCAAATATATGGGGAGACAGTGGAAACAGTGGCTGATTTTATTTTTGGGGGCTCCAAAATCACTGCAGATGGTGATTGTAGCCATGAAATTAAAAGACACTTACTCCTTGGAAAGAAAGTTATGACCAACCTAGATAGCATATTAAAAAGCAGAGACATGACTTTGTCAACAAAGGTGCATCTTGTCAAGGTCATGGTTTTTCCAGTGGTCATGTATGGATGTGAGAGTTGGACTATAACGAAAGCTGAGTGCTGAAGAATTGATGCTTTTGAACTGTGGTGTTGGAGAAGACTCTTAAGAGTCCCTTGGACTGCAAGGAGATCCAACCAGTCCATCCTAAAGGAGATCAGTCCTAGGTATTCATTGGAAGGACTGACGTTGAAGCTGAAACTCCAATACTATGGTTACCTAATGTGGAGAGCTGACTCATTTGAAAAGACCCTGATGCTGGAAAAGATTGAAAGCATGAGGAGAAGGGGACGACAGAGGATCAGATGGTTGGATCGCATCACTGATACAATTGACATGGGTTTGGGTAGATTCAGGGAGTTGGTGATGGACAAGGAGGCCTGGTGTGCTGTAGTTCATGGGGTCGCAAAGAGTGGGACACGATGAGTGACTGAACTGAACTAAACTGAACTTGCACCTGAAGAGGGAGTGGAGTAGTTTGTGAGCATGACTTTATTACAGTTTTTGTGCCTACATGCATACATTTAATCAGACACACACATATGAGAAACTTAACCACTTGCTTTTTGATTCTTGAGTGAAAACAGATTTCACTGTTAAAACACTTTACCCACCAGATTTTTTCCCCCCAGACATCCAGTTATGGCTTATCTTACTGTTGGTTTCTTGACAGAAATTGAATTGTCTTCCAGTATCTGTTCATTTTCTTCCTTGGTGATAGAAGTTTCACCATTGGGCCCATGCTCAGCCAATTAATGGAGTCCATTTCCTGGCCTCTCTTGCAGCTAAGTTCAGGTTCAATGATATAAGAGAAGGTGTTAGATGCAACTTCAAGGGCATGCTCTTAAAAGGAAGGCATATGCCATCCCACTTTTCCCATTTCCTGTTGACTGGAAAGTGACTATAATGTCAGGGAACTGCTAAGCTTTATTGAGTGATAAGATGGGAGTCACATGAAATCTGGATTCCAGGGAAATTAAGGGTAGTTTTTTGTGACAGAAACTTCACAGTTGTACTCAATATTTAATTCTCCATTTATTCTACTTTTTGGTATTGGAATCCAGGTTCCCACACTTATCTAGACACAGAGACAACTAGCTAGATAACTCATTTCCTAGCCTCTTTCATAGCTAGCATGGCCATATGACCAAGTTCTCACCAGTGAAATATAAACAGAAATGCTCAGATTCTACCTTTTCCTAATTAAAATGTGCTCACAATTGGAGAAGACTCTTGCGAGTCCCTTGGACAGCAAGGACATCAAACTGGTCAATCCTAAAGGAAATCAACCCTGAATATTCATTAGAAAGACCGATGCTGAAGGTCCAATACTTTGGCCACTTGATGTGAAGAACCCTGATGCTGGGGAAGATTGAATGCTGGAGGAGAAGGGGACAACAGAGGTTGAGATGGTTGGATGACATCACCAAATCAATGGACATGAGTTTGAGTGAATTCCAGGAGATGGTGTCAGAGAAGCCCGGTGTGCTGCAGTCCATGGGTTCGCAAAGAGTTGGATGTGACTGAGTGACTGAACAACAGTAACACAATCCTTTTGGTATTTTTGGGATAGAAATTGGGTCAGTCTAATCCTGGAGATAGCCAAGGTAGCTTCCTTGAAATTTTTATATCAGTTGTACAAATCACCTAGCATCTTTGACCTAGCAGTATGTAGTATATCAGCAAGGAGATGATTTGATTTATGTGTCCTTCCTTCAGGCTTACTTAGCTGTCTGTCAGAACTTTATCAAAGTTCTTGTGTTTTGTGTCAGTCTCAGCCTATTGATGGTGATGTTGTCAGTTAGGAATGCCTGAGGCACTCTCTGGGCCCTCACAGACATTTCCCAGACCAGAGGCAATGTTGTGGCTGGATTAGACCCTCTGATTCTTACTATGATTGCAAGATGCACCTTAGCAATAACCATCAGGGACTTAAAAAAAAGTTTATTACTCACAGGACCAGGAGGGTACAGGGCATGCCCAAGATCACACGGGAAGATCACAGCTAGAGAGAGAGAGAAAGGGAAAGAGAGAGGGAGAGAGTGGATCTGAGGTTCTGCTGTTTTTGGGGGGTCAAGTGTGGAGTGCCTACAGTTTTGCAGATTCATTATTAATTGGTGAATTTAAATACAGAAGTAAGAGTTAAAATGCATGAAGGGAAAAGCAGGGTTACTCCAGTGGTCAGTTATCTAAGTCACCCAAGGTTTCCAAAATGGGAACTTTGTACATGGGGTGGCCTGGCTTTTATCTAGTTGTGTAGTTGGCAATGTGTTTTTTAGAGATGAATGTCTTTGAAATGGATGCCTTGGCAATCAAAAGCTTAATGTCTGGCACTTAGATTACAATCAAAAGAGCTAATTGTTAGGCACTTATACTACAAATAGTTATTGGCATTGTTGCTTTAGCTGTCTGTTTTATCCACTAGATTGTGATTCCTTAAAGATGAAGATTGGCTTAATAGTTCTCTGAATTCTTAGTTCCTGGAGTAGGTCCTAACATACAAAAGGCACCCAGTTGATGTTTGCTGAAGAAATGAAGATGATATCTGATGGTTGTGAGAACTTGGAAGGGCATGATGGGAATGCAGTCTAAACACAGAACTGGGAATTAAGAGTTGGAAAGAAACTTGAAGAGATTATTTCCAGAGCTCTCATTGGTTACATTGTTAATTAGTGACTTATCCAGAATGTGAATATGTTGGCTGACTCCTAGTCTCTGCTTTTTTTACTACATTAATGTAGCTTCAACTATATATAAGTCAAGAGATTTTTAGGAAAAACATCCTAAGAAGAGGCAACAGGTGAGCAGGAGACAACAGAATAGGAGTGTGTTTGTATGTATGAGGATTTGCATGTATACTTGTCATTTATAATGATATACATTTGATTTTTCTCTTGATTCCTGGCGCAGAGCTTTTAAAACTCTTAAAAATTCCCATAAGAGCAATAAAGAATATTTTATTGGTCATAATAAGCCCATTTCAGCCACGTGTGTACTGGATGACATGACTAAATCATTTCAGTCATGTCCAACTCTTCGTGACCCTATGGACTCACCACTGGGCTTCTCTGTCCATGGGATTCTCTAGGCAGGCATACTGGAGTGGGTTGCCATGCCCTCCTCCAGGAGATCTGACCAACCTAGGGATTGCACGTCTCTTATGTCTCCTGCATTGGCAGCCAGGTTCTTTACTGCTAGTGCCACCTGGGAAGCCCATATCATTTGGTTTTCCTCTTGGTTCCTAGCACAGAAGCTTTAGAACTCTTAGAAATTCCTATAAGAGTTAGTCATCACAAGCCCACTTTGGCCACACCTGAATTTATATTAATGGGGTGATTTTTGGAAAGCCGTTAAGGATAGAAGCTGGTTGCTAGGGGAACCAACCTTGTGATTAGAGAGTTGAAACTTTCAGCTCCATTTCTTGACTTCAGGGAGGGCAAAGAGGTTGGAAGTCGATTTAATCACAGAATGACAAATGATTTCATTAATCACGACTATATAATGACGTTTCTATAAAAATCCCTGAAATATGGGGTTCAGAGAGCTTTTGGATTGGCGCTGGGAGGATGGTACACTGGGAAAGGGGATGGAGGCTCTGTACCACTTCCCCTCTACCTTGCCATACCCATCTACATATCATTTTAAAACTATTTTTTAGTTGAAGCCTAGTTAATATACAATGTTGTATCAGTTTCAGGTATACAGCAAACATATGCAGCAAACTTATACAGTAAAGTTATTCAGTTATACATGTATTCTCAACACTAGGGTAATAATACTCAATTATGTAGTATGATTTCAGTGGCTGTAGATTTGAACTGAGGCTCGGATTATCTCCCTATAATAATTAATGTGATAAATTCCATCAGTTCAGTTCAGTCACTCAGTCGTGTCTAACTCTTTGCGACCCCATGGACTGCAGTACGCCAGGCCTCCCTGTCCATCACCAACTCCTGGAGTTTACCCAGACTCATCTCCATTGAGTTGGTGATGCCATCCAACCATTTCATCCTCTGTCGTCCCCTTCTCCTCCCGCCTTCAATCTTTCCTAGCATCAGGGTCTTTTCAAATGAGTCAGCTCTTTGCATCAAGTGACCAAAGGATTGGAGTTTCAGCTTCAGCATCAGTCCTGTCAATGAATATTCAGGACTCATTTCCTTTAGGATTGGCTGATTTGATCTCCTTGCAGTCCAAGGGACTCTCAAGAGTCTTCTCCACTACCACAGTTCAAAAGCTTTAGTATTTCAGCACTCAACTTTTTTTATAGTCCAACTTTCACATCCATATATGACTACTGGAAAAAATGAAGTCTGTAACATTCTTGAAAAAAGATTTTTTTCAGATTAATTTTAATTTTTCAGATTATTTTCCATTCAAGGTTATTACAAGATACTGAATATAGTTCCCTGTACTATACAATAGGTCCTTGTTTATATATTTTGTATATAGTAGTGTGTATCTGTTATTCCCAGATTCCTAATTTATTTCTCTGTCTACTCCTCCCATTCATTTTGATAACTGTAAGTTTGTTTCTTATGTCTGTGAGTCTGTTTTTGTTTTGTAAATAAGTTCATTTGCATCATTCTTAATGATTCCACACATAAGTGATATATAGATTTGTCTTTCTTTGACTTATTCAGTTAATATGATAATCTCTAAGTCCATCCATGTTGCTGCAAATGGCATTATTTCATTCTTTTTCATGATTGAGTAATATTCTATTATATATATGCACCACTTCTTTATCCATTCATCTGTTGATGGGGATTTAGGTTGATTCCATGTCTTGGCAATTGTAAATAGTGGTGTGGTGAATACTGGGGTACATGTATCATTTTGAATTATAGTTTTCTTTGAGTATATGCCCTGGAGTGAGATTGTAAGATCATCATAATTTTTTAAGGAACCACTATACAATTATAGAAAACACTCTCTTCCAACAACACAAGAGAAGACTCTACACGTGGACAGCACCAGATGATCAACACCGAAATCAGATTATATTCTTTGCAGCCAAAGATGGAGAAGCTCTATACAGTTAGGAAAAACAAGACTGGGAGCTGACTGTGGCTCAGGTCATGAACTCCTTATTGCCAAATTCAGACTTAAATTGAAGAAAGTAGGGAAAACCACTAGACCATTCAGGTATGACCTAAATCAAATCCCTTATGATTATACAGTGGAAGTGAAAATAGATTTAAGCGACTAGATCTGATAGACAGAGTGCCTGATGAACTATGGACGGAGGTTTGTGACATTGTACAGGAGACAGGGATCAAGACCATCCCCAAGAAAAAGAAATGCAAAAAAGCAAAATGGCTATCTGAGGAGGCCTTACAAATAGCTGTGAAAAGAAGAGAAGCGAAAAGCAAAGGAGAAAAAAAAAGATATAAGCACCTAAATGCAGAGATCCAAAGAATAGCAGAAGAGAAAAGAAAGCCTTCCTCAGCAATCAATGCAAAGAAATAGAGGAAAACAACAGAATGGGAAAGACTAGAGATCTCTTCAAGGAAATTAGAGATACCAAGGGAATATTTCATGGAAAGATGGGCTCGATAAAGGACAGAAATGGTATGGACCTAACAGAAGCAGAAGATACTAAGAACAGGTGGCAAGAATACACAGAAGAACTGTACAAAAAAGATCTTCACGACCCAGATAATCACGATGGTGTGATCACTGACCTAGAGCCAGACATCCTGGAATGTGAAGTCAAGTGGGCCTTAGAAAGCATCACTACAAACAAAGCTAGTGGAGGTGATGGAACTCCAGTTGAGCTATTTCAAATCCTGAAAGATGATGCTGTGAAAGTGCTGCACTCAATATGCCAGCAAATTTGGAAAACTCAGCATGGCCACAGGACTGGAAAAGGTCAGTTTTCATTCCAATCCCAAAGAAAGGCAATGCCAAAGAATGCTCACACTACCGCACAATTGCACTCATCTCACACGCTAGTAAAGTAATGCTCAAAATTCTCCAAGCCAGGCTTCAGCAATATGTGAACCGTGAACTTTCAGATGTTCAAGCTGGTTTTAGAAAAGGCAGAGGAACCAGATATCAAATTGCCAACATCCACTGGATCATTGAAAAAGCAAGAGAGTTCCAGAAAAACATCTATTTCTGCTTTATTGACTATGCCAAAGCCCTTGACTGTGTGGATCACAATAAACTGTGGAAAATTCTGAAAGAGATGGGAATACCAGACCACCTGACATGCCTCTTGAGAAATCTGTATGCAGGTCAGGAAGCAACAGTTAGAACTGAACATGGAACAACAGACTGGTTCCAAATAGGAAAAGGAGTACATCAAGGCTGTATATTGTCACACTGCTTATTTAACTTCTATGCAGAGTACATCATGAGACACGCTGGGCTGGAAGAAACACAAGCTGAAATCAAGATTGCCAGGAGAAATATCAATAACCTCAGATATGCAGAGGACACCACCCTTATGGCAGAAACTGAAGAGGAACTAAAAAGCCTCTTGATGAAAGTGAATGTGGAGAGTGAAAAAGTTGGCTTAAAGTTCAACATTCAGAAAACGAAGATCATGTCATCTGGTCCCATCACTTCATGGGAAATAGATGGGGAAACAGTGGAAACAGTATCAGACTTTATTTTTTTGGGCTCCAAAATCACTGCAGATGGTGATTGCAGCCATGAAATTAAAAGACACTTAGTCCTTAGTAGGAAAGTTATGACCAAACTAGATAGCATATTAAAAAGCAGAGACATGACTTTGCCAACAAAGGTCCGTCTAGTCAAGGCTATGGTTTTTCCAGTGGTCATGTATGGATGTGAGAGTTGGACTGTGAAGAAAGCTGAGCACTGGAGAACTGATGCTTTTGAACTGTGGTGTTGGAGAAGACTCTTGAGAGTCCCTTGGACTGCAAGTAGATCCAACCAGTCCATCCTAAAGGAGATCAGTCCTGGGTGTTCATTGGAAGGACTGATGCTGAAGCTGAAACTCCAATATTTTGGCCACCTCATGTGAAGAGTTGACTCATTTGAAAAGACCCTGATGCTGGGAGGGATTGTGGGCAGGAGGAGAAGGGGACGACAGAGGATGAGATGGCTGGATGGCATCACCGACTTGATGGACATGAGTTGGATAAACTCTGGGAGTTGTGATGGACAGGGAGGCCTAGCGTGCTGCAATTCATGGGGTCACAAAGAGTCGGACAGGACTGAGCAACTGAACTGATCTGAACTGAACTGATACAGTTTTCCATAGTGGTTGTTCCAATTTACATTCCCATCAACAGTGCAGGAAGGTTCCTTCCAATGAAATATCAGAAATAATAATTAGGAAACATTTTTATTTACCCTTGCATCAAAAAGTAAAATATCTAGGAATAAACCTACCTAAGAAGGCAAAAGACCTGTACTCCAAAAACTAAAAGATACTAATGAAAGAAATTGAATATGATACAAACAGATGGATAAATAGTGTTCTTGGATTAGAAGAATCAATATTGTGAAAATGACCATACTCTCCAAGGCAATATACAGATTCAGTGCAATATCTATCAAATTATGATTGGCACTTTTTACAGAACTAGAGAAAATAATTTTAAAATTTGTATGGAAGCAACAAAAAGCCCTAAATAGCCTAAGCAATCTTGAGAGAGAAGATTCTCAAGATGGAGTAATCAGTCTCTCTGACTGCAGACTGTACTACAAAGCTACAGTCATCAAAATAGTAACATACTGGCATAAAAACAGGCAGAAGGATAAAAATCCCAGAAATAAACCCATCCACTTATGGTCAATTAATCTACTAAAAAGGAGGCAAGAACATGCGAAGAAGAAAAGACAGCTGTTTCAATAAGTGATGCTGGTAAAACTGGACAGCTACTTGCAAAAGAATGAAATTAGAACATTCTCTAATAGCATATACAAAAATAAACTCAAAATGGCTTAAAGACCTAAATGTAAGACTGGATACTACAAAACTCGTAAAAGAAAACATAGGCAGAAAACTCTTTGACATAAATTGCAGCAAAAAAATTTTTTTGGATCTGTCTCTTAGAAAATTGGAAATAAAAACAAAAGTAAACAAATGAGACTTAATAAAACTTAAAAACTTTTGCATAACAAAGGAAGCTCTAAATAAAATGAACCTATGGAATGGGAGAAAATATTTGCAAATGAAGCAACTGATTAATCTCCAAACTATAAAACCAGCTCATACAGCTTAATATATATTAAAAAAAAACAATTAAAAAAAGTGTGCAGAAAACCTAAATAGACAGCTCTCCAAAGAAGATATCTGGATGGCCAACAGGAATATTGAAAATATGCTGAATATCGCTAATTATTAGAGAAATGCATATCAAAATACAATGAGGTACATCTCACACCAGTCAGAATGGCCATCATTAAAATGTCTACAAATAACAAATGCCAGAGAGGGTGTGGAGAAAAAGAAATCCTCCTGTATATGCTTTTATAAGAAATCAGTAAGTAAGTGTAAGTAAATGTTAGTTGCTCAGTCGTGTCTAACTCTGCAATCCTGTGGACTGTAGCCCACCAGGCTCCTCTGTCCATGAAATTCTCCAGGAAAAGAGACTGGTGTGGGTTGCCACTCCAGTATTCTTCCTTTCTCCATATATATGTGTGCATTGTTATATGACTTTTCAGTTTATTCCACTAAAGAGGCAGAGTCTATATCCTTACTCTTTTATTTGGGGTTCAGACATAGGATTTTGCCAATGGAATGTTAACAGGCATGATGTGACCACAGACTTTAAAAAGTCCTGCATGATTGAACTTGCTTCTATTACCAGGAGCAAGATGATAGACAAATGAAGCAGAGACAATTTGCTAGAGTTGATCCCAGTTAGAATCTGCTGGCCCCCTGACAACCTTCAGATGTGTAAATGGGCACAGGTGAGAAGAATAACATTGCCCAGCTGAGCCCAGTGTGAATCAATTTACCCACATCCATGAGATAAATACAACCTTATTATTGTATGCTGCAGAGATTGTTATACAGCACTATTATAACCATAATGAACTGATAGGGGATTATTGCTAGAAATAGGTAATATAGATGATGGAGTGATGTCAGTAAGGTTTTCTTGAGAAGGAACTGTGGGAATTCAGGATTGCATTTCAGTGGGAGGGCAGAGCAAGTGAAATGCCACAGTTACCTGTTAGACTTGATGTCCTTATGACACACATTTAAGTTTTAAATGGCAATATTTCATTCTAAGAGTGATTGTTTTCATTTTACAAAGACCAAAGAGTCATGAAACAGCATATTTCTTGAACTTGTTATGAAGACTAGATAGGGATAAAAGAGAAATAAGATGAATATATATCTAACTCTTAATTATTGCTGTATAGTTGAAAGACTAGATGAAAATACACTTTATTAGAAGATGGAGAATTCAGTTATTTGTACATTTGCATAATAAAGGGCTTTTGCTTAATGGGGAGAGATACCACTTTATTTCATCGACGCATTTGCCTGTGTGATTAGATAACCCAGCATTGCTAAAAACACACTATTAACTTTAAATTATGGCAGGAAAGTGACATGGTCTTGGCTAGGAATTTTTCAAATTCCTCTTGATTCAAAATAAAAGGTTTAGTACTAGGAAGACTCTCTTTTCTCCCTTCTTTCCTTCTTCAGATGAGTTCTTTGCCTCTGTCATCCTTAAATTTCTATTTTTGCTTTCATTTCTTTGTCTCTGGTTAGTAATTTCCTTCATTCAGCTTTACTATTATCACATTTTTATGCCTCTTATTCATAACTCTTCCCACATCTCTTTTGTTTCAAGAAATATACCAAGTTTAGGTAGGGAAGGACAAAGATCCCTGATTATCTGAGAAGACACTATGCTGCTCTAGCAAGGAAATCCCAATCTATAAAAGCCTGACTAACAGGCTTATTTCTCTCTCACTTAGTGTTCCAGAGGGAGGGAGTAATCCTAGACAGGAAAATGACTCTGACTCACAAGGTCACTCAGGAATTCAGTTACTTTAATCATGTTGCCCTGCTGTTGACTAGGGTGTGGTCCACATCTGCATTTTTGATGCTTGTATTTTATGGCCACATTTATGTTCTACTCTTCAGGAAGAGGAAAACAGAGAGGTAGAAGGCAAATGATTCCCATTTAAAGGCAGTGATGTAAAAACTGCACCCATTACCCCCGTTTACATCCCACTGGCGAAAACTTAAGTTACTTGGCCATATTTATTTATTTTTAACTAAATTTTAAAAAATTTTATATTGGAGTATAGTTGATATGCAGTGATGTGTTAGTTTCAGGTGTATAGCAAAATGATTCATTTATATATATGCATATATCCATTCTTTTTCAGAATCTTTAACCATATAGGTTATCACATAGAGTTCCCTGTGCTATACAGTAGGTTTTTGTTGATTATTTGTTTCATATGTAGTAGTGTTTATATGTTACTCCGAAACTCCTAATTCTTTCTCCCTCTTTCCCTTTTGGTAACCATAAGTTTGTTTTTGCAGTCTGTGAGTCTGTTTCTGCTTTGTAAATAAATTCATTTGTGTTATTTATTTAGATTCTACATATAAATGATATCACACAGTATTTGTCTTTCTCTATCAGACTTACTTCATTTAATATGATAATTTCTAGGTCCATCCATGTTGCTGCAAATGACATTATTTCATTCTTTTTTTCAGATGAATAATACTCCATTGTAAATATGCACCACATCTTCATCCATTCATCTGTCAATGGACATATAGGTTGCTTCCATGTTTTGGCTATTGTAAACAGTGCTGCAGTAAACACTGGATCTTTTTGATTTATCGTTTTCTCCAGATACATGCACAGAAGTGGGATTGCTGGATCATTAGGTAGCTCTATTTTCAGTTTTTTAAGAAACCTCCATACTGTTCTCCTGTAAACTGTACCAATTTACATTCCTATCATGTAAATGTAATGGTGTAGGAGGGCTCCTTTTTCTCCACACCTTCTCCAGCATTTATTGCCCATTCTGACCAGTGTGATGTGATATCTCATGTAATTTTGATTTGCATTTCTCTAATATTTAGAAATGTTGAGCATTTTTTCATGTGCTTTTTGGCCATCTATGTGTCTTCTTTGGAGAAATGTCTATTTAGTTCTTCTGCCCATTTTTCAATTGGGTTTGTTTGTTTTGATATTGAGCTGCATATACTGTTTTTAATTTTGGAGATTAATCACTTGTTGGTTGCATCTTTTGCAGATATTTTCTCCCATTCTGTGGGGTTGTCTTTTCTTTTATTTATGGTTTCCTTTGCTTATTTTCATTACTTTAGGAGATGAATCCAAAAAAGACTGCTGCAATTTATGTCAAGCAGTGTTCTACCTATGTTTTCCTATTATAGTATCTGGTCTTATATTTAGGTCTTTAATCCATCTTGAGTTTATTTTTGTATACGGTATTAGTGAAAGTTATAATTTCATTCTTTTGCAAGTAGCTGTCCAGTTTTCTTATCACTACTGACTGAAGAGACTGTCTTTTCTCCGCTGTGTAGTCTTGCCTCCTTTGTGGTAGATGAATCAACCGTAGGTGCATGGGTTGATTTCTAGGCCTTCTGTCCTGTTCCATTGATCCATGTTTCTGATTTTGTGCCAATGCTGTATGGTGTTGATTACTGTAGCTATATTTAGATGCATGGGAATCTGGAAAATCTATTAGGCCATTGGCTGGCTATATTTCATGGTCAACCTTTTTTTGGGGGGATGAAATATTAAAAGGAAGAAGCAGAGACTAGACATTAGGGTCATTTAGCAGGCTCTGTCATAAGGAGCTACTCTTAATTTTCCTAGAATTGCACACATTTATTGAAGGAGTAGCTTTTTTTGTTGCTAATAGTAAAATTCCTTAGTGGAGCTAAGAATAAAATTCCTTAGTAGCTTGAAACAATAGCTTCTCCCAGCCTATGGAGAATGGGAAATGCTGTAGAGATCTTCCAATATGGATTTTATGCCTTTCTGGTGCTGTGCCCGTGAACTAGGCAGTAAGCTTTCCCTTGAAGAACTGTAGGGTCTTTATGTGAATCTGTCAACTCACTACTTAAAATGAAAAAAAAAAAGGAAGGCATTGCTATACTTATAAAATATACAGGATGAAATTAGGGAATGTAGTTTTCTTTTTTCAGAAAAACTGTTTTGAACAAAAAATTTAAGTAAAAGTTTGTCAAAGCATAACTCATCTCTAATCCTATGCCATGAAATACTAAAGCATCCTGAAGGTATTCTCTCCTTAAATAATTATGCAACAATAAGACCCCAAATCATTTTCTGGTTTATCTGGAAGGGCCTTTTGTGGAGATTTCAATAAGAGATGGACCTTTCCATTTCATTCCATTAGCTCCTTTCCTTTCCCATGCTGTTTAATTCCATTCTTCAGAGTTTCTTCCTTGCCTCTCTCTCTTTGTTTCATTCTAATAATCAAGGTCCAGTCAGGAAACAGAAATCATTAAACAAATTTATTGAAGTATTATTGATTCAGAGAAAACTGTGCATGTTTAATGTGTAAAATTTGATGTTGTCTCATATGCATATACCCGCAAAGCCATCTTCACAGTCAAGATAATGAACAACTTCATCACCTCCAGTAATTTCCTGCACCCTTTAGTAGTTCCTTTCACTCCCCCTACCTACCCCCTGCCTCATCCTTAGGCACAAGAGCTCTGCTTTGTCCTTGTAAATTAATTTTCATTTCCTAAGACTTTATATAAATAAGACAATGCACTGTGAACTCCTTTTTTTCTGTTTTATTTCATTCATCGTAATTATTCTGAGAGTCACCCATGTTGTAGCATGTATCAGTCATCCATTCCTTTCTGTTGGTGAATGTTATTTCATGTGTAGATTAAAGAATCCTCCTGTAAAGCAGGAGTCATGGGTTCAGTCCTTGGGTTGGGAAGATCCCTTGGAGAAGGAAATGGCAAACCACTCTAGTATTCTTGCCTGGAAAATTCCATGGACAGAGGAGCCTGGTGGGCTATATTCCATGGGGTCACAAAACAGTAAGACATGACTTAGCGACTGAACAACAACCTACCATAGCTTATTCAGTCACTTTTTCATGGACATTTGGGTTGTTTTCTGTTTTTAGCTATTATAAACAAATTTCTATGAGCATTTGTGTATAGGTCTTTGAATGAATACATGCTTTCATTCCTTTTGAGTAAGTATCTAGGTTGTAAAGACTAAATTATATGGTAGGCAAACATTTAACTTTTTGAGAAACAGCCAAATGGTTTTCCAAAGTGATTGTGCCATTTTACATTTCCAGCAGCTGTGTGAGAGGTCCAGTTCCTTTACCTTCTTAACAGTGCTTGACACTGTCAGTGGTTTAGATTTTCTCCTCTCTAGGAGGTATCTAAAAAAGAAGTTGGCTTAAAGCTCAACATTCAGAAAACTAAGATCATGTCATCCAGTCCCATCACTTCATGGCAAATAGATGGGGAAACAGTGGAAACAGTGGCTGACTTTATTTTTGGGGGCTCCAAAATCACTGCAGATGGTGATTGCAGCCATGAAATTAAAAGATGTATACTCCTTGGAAGGAAAGTTATGACCAACCTAGACAGCATATTAAAAAGCAGAGACATTACTTTGCCAACAAAGTTCTGTCTAGTCAAGGCTATGGTTTTTCCAGTAGTCATGTATGGATGTGAGAGTTGTACTATAACGAAAGCTGAGTGCCCAAGACTTGATGCTTTTGAACTGTGGTGTTGGAGAAGACTCTTGAGAGTCCCTTGGACTGCAAGGAGATCCAACCAGTCCATCCTAAAGGAGATCAGTCCTGAGTGTTCATTGGAAGGACTGATGCTGAAGCTTAAACTCCAATACTTTGGCTACCTTGTGTGAAGAGTTTACTCATTTGAAAAGACCCTAATGCTGGGAAAGATTGAAGGCAGGAGGAGAAGGGGAGGACAGAGGATGAGATGCTTGGATGGCATCACCGACTCAGTGGACATGAGTTTGGGCAAGCTCTGGGAGTTGGTGATGGACAGGGAAGCCTGGTGTGCTGCAGTCCATGGGGTCACAAAGAGTTGGACACAACTGAGCGACTGAACTGAACTGAACTGAGGAAGTATCTGATGGTATCTCATTGTGAACATAATAACTAATGTTGTTGCACTGTCATTGGCTTGTTTGCCATCTGTATTTCTTTATATAGTCTAGATACAATTCCTTTATCAGATACATGGTTTGAAAATATTTTCTGCCATTATGTTGTTTTTCGTATCATTCCCTTAACACTTTCATGCAAAGAACAGTTTTAATTTCTTTACTTCAGTTCAGTTGTTCAGTCATGTCTGACTCTTTGTGACCCCATGGACTGTAGCACGCCAGACTTCCCTGTTTGTTACCAGCTCCTGGAGGTGGCTCAAACTCATATCCATCAAGTCAGTGATGCCATCCAACCATCTCATCCTCTGTCGTCCCCTTCTCCAACCTTCAGTCGTTCCCAGCATCAGGGTCTTTTCCAGTGAGTCAGTTCTTCGCATCAGGTGGCCAAACTATTGGAGCTTCAGCTTCAGCATCAGTCCTTCCAATGAATATTCAGGACTGATTTCCTTTAGGATTGACTGGTTTGATCTTGAAGTCCAAGGGACGCTCAAGAGTCTTCTCCAGCATCACAGTTCAAAAGCATCAATTCTTCAGCACTCAGCTTTTTTTACTATCCAACTCTCACATCCATACATGACTACTGGAAAATTCTCCACCTTTGTGTTTATTTTGGTCAAAGTTGTTTTAATTATTGTAGATCATTTGCTTTTTTATATGAGTTTTAGAATTAGCTTGTCAAATTTCTACAAAGCAGAAGTCTGTTTGGATTTTGATTGTGATTGTATTGAACCTACAGATCAGTTTAGGAAAAATTATCATGTTAACAAAATGGAGTCTTCTGTTCCATGAACATGATGTCTTTCCATTTATTTATACTTTATTCAATTTCTATAAGCAGTGTTTTGTAATTTCTGCTGCTGCTGCTAAGTCGCTTCAGTCGTGTCCGACTCTGTGCGACCCCATAGACAGCAGCCCACGAGGCTCCCCTGTCCCTGAGATTCTCCAGGCAAGAACACTGGAGTGGGTTGCCATTGCCTTCTCCAATGCAGGAAAGTGAAAAGTGAAAGCGAAGTCGCTGAGTCTTGTCTGACTCTTAGCGACCCCATGGACTGCGGCCCACCAGGCTCCTCCAACCATGGGATTTAGTGTATAGCTTTTTATGCATTTTGTCATATTTATCTCTAAATATTTCACATATTTTGATGTTGCTGTAAATTGTTTTACAATTGTTTTAATCTACTTGTCTTGCATCCTACAACCTTGCTAAATTCACTGATTTATTATGGTAACTTTTGGTCAATTTTATTGGATGGACCCTCTACATAAATGATTATGTTGCTTGCAAATAAAAGCATTTTAATTTTTTCTTTCTATTCTACATGTTTTAAATTTTAAAATACTGCTTTATTTCACTGGCTGGAAATTTGAGTGAAAGGTTAAATAGAAGTGGGGAGATCAGACACCTTGCTTTGTTACTGATCTTACAGAGAAAGTATTCAATCATACCCCATTAGGTATGATGTTAGTTTGAGGGTTTTTGTGGATGTTCTTTGTCAGGTTGAGGAAGCTCCCTTTCATTCATAGTTTTTTGATAGGCTTTATTAGGAATGGATATTGAATTTGGTCAGGTGCTTTTTTTGCTAGAATGATAGTGTGACTTTTACCTTTTAGTTTGTTTGTATGTTTAGTTTGTTAACAAGTCTTGCATTCCTTGGGTAATTCTCACTTATGTTTTTTGTATATAAAATATATATTCTGTATATCTAATGATGTATACTGGGTTTCCCTGGTGGCTCAGTGGTAAAGAATCCACCTGCCAATGCAGGAGACACAGGTTCGATCCCTGGGTTGGGAAGATCCCCTGGAGAAGGAAATGGCAACCCACTCCAGTATTCTTGCCTGGGAAATCCTATGGACAGAGGAGCCCAGTGGGCTACAGTCCATGGGGTCACAAAAGCATTGGACACAACTTAAGTGACTAAACAACAAAATGTTATATTATCTTTTTCATATATTGTTGGGTTTCAGTTTCTAATTTACTCAATAGCCTTGGTAGTGGTGGTGGTGGTTGAGTCGCTAAGTCGTGTCCGACTCTTGCGACCCCGTGGACTATAGCTCCTCTGTCCATGGGATTTTCCAGGCAAGGATACTGGAGTATCCTTATTTAAAGTATAAAATTTAATGGTTTTAATTATAGTACAGATTTGTACAACAATTATCATAATCTAATTTTAGAACGTTTCTCATGATCCTGCAAGGAAACCCTGGTTCCATTGGTCTCCGCTAGGGAACCTTCCCATCCACTATTAGAGCATCACTAATCTAATTATGTCTTATAGATTTGCCTACTCTGAACATTTTATATATGAAATCACATAATCTGTGGTTTTTTTGTGTCTGACTCCTTGCACTTTTTATATTTTTTAAGGCTCACCTGTTTTGTAGTGTGTATCAGTAATATACTCCTTTTTATTTCCAAATAGTCTATTGTGTACGTATACCACATTTGTTTATCTAGACAAGTAATGAGAATTTGGGTTTCCATTTTTTGTTTTTATGATTAATGATGTTGTAAACATCTATGTACACATTTTTGTGTGGACACATGCTTTGTTTTATTTCTTTTGGGTAGATACCTGGGAGTAGAATTGTTGTGACATGTGGTAACTCTGTATTTAACATTTTGGAGACCTACAAACTGTTTTCCAAAGTGGATCCCACATTTTAAATTCACACTAGTAATGTATGAAGGTTTGATTTGATAAAGTTTGTTCAGAATGTATTCATCTGTGTTAATTGAGTGAGTGAGTGAGTGAGTGAGTGAGTCTCTCAGTCGTGTCTGACTCTTTGCAACCCCATGGACTGTAGCCCACCAGGCTCCTCCCTCCATGGGATTCTCCAAGCAAGAGTACTGGAGTGGGTTGCCAATTCCTTCTCCAGGGGACCTTCCCTATCCAGGGATCGAACCCATGTCTGTGTTCATTAGAGATTATCCATAAGTTGTTTTCTTGCAGTGTCCTTCTTGTTATCAGGGCAATGATGGTCTTATTGATTTAGGAAGTATTCTCTTCTTCTTAGTTTTCTGGAAGAATGTGTAAGTTGGTATAATTTGTTCCTTAAATGTTTGGTAGAATTCATCAAGAAAGTCATCTAGACCTGCATTTTTCCTTCTGAGTAGGACTTTAATTATAAATTCATTTTCTTTAATAGATATATGGCTATTCATTTTATCTATTTCTTCTTATGTGAATGTTATTAATTTATGTCTTTCAAGGGATTTATATATTTCATGTAATTTGAATTTTTTGGCATATAGTTGTTCTATCTCAAAGAACAAGGTTTTGGTGTCACTAATTATCACTTATTTTTAGTATTTCATTGATTTCTACTCTTGTCCTTATTACTATATTTTTTCTTCTACTAACTTTGACTTTAATTTGTTCCTATTTTTCTAGTTTGTTAATGTGCAAAGCTTTTTTAAAAAATAATTTGAGACATTTTCTCTTTTATCAAGATAGGCATTTAATGCTCTGTATCTCTTCCTACATATTTAGTTGCATCCCCTAAACTTTAATGTGTTCTCATTTTTATTCAGTTCAGTTCAAACCCTTTCTAATCCCTCTTTTGAAATCATCCTTGATCCATGGACTATTCAGTTGTTTACATTTCAAATATTTAGACATTTTCTAGAAATGTGTTTGTTCTTGAGTTCTTACAAAATTCCACTGTGGTCAGAGAACATACTTTTAAATTCATTGAAAACTTTTTAATGACCCAGAATATGATGTGCACGTAACTTTTCTGTGTGCATCAGGAGAAAAATGTTTATTTTTCTGTTGTGTGGGGTGTTCTTTCGTAGTTCTTCAGTCGCTCTGTTGTGTTTGACTCTTTGCCACCACATGGTCTGCAGCTTGCCAGGTATTCTAGTCCTTCACTATCTTGCGGAGTTTGCACAAACTCATGTCCATTGAGTCAGTGTTGCCATCCAACCATCTCATCCTCTGTCGTCCCCTTCTCCTCTTGCCCCCAATCCCTCCCAGCATCAGGGTCTTTTCCAATGAGTCAGTTCTTCACCTCAGGTGGCCAAACTATTGGAGCTTCAGCTTTAGCATCAGTCCTGCCAATGTATATTCAGGGTTGATTTCCTTCAGGATTGACTGGTTTGATCTCCTTGCAGTCCAAGGGACTCTCAAGAGTCTTCTCCAACACCATAGTTCAAAGCATCAATTTTTCAGTGCTCAGCCTTCTTAGTGGTCCAACTCTCACATCCATACATGACTACTGGAAAAACAACAACTTTTTATGGATTTTGTTGGCAAAGTAATGTCTTTGCTTTTTAATGTGCTATCTAGATTGGTCATAGCTTTTCTTCCAAGGAGCAAGCACTTTTAATTTCATGGCTGCAGTCACCATCTGCAGTGATTTTGGAGCCAAAGAAAGTAGAGACTGTCACTATTTCCATTGTTTCCCCATCTATTTGACTTGAAGTGATGGTACTGGATGTCATAATCTTAGTTGTTTGAATGTTGAGTTTTAAGCCAGCTTTTTCACTCTCCTCTTTCACCTTCATCAAGAGGCTCTTTAGTTCCTCTGTTTTTCTGACATTAGGGTGGTATTATCTGCATATCTGAGATTATTGATATTTCTCCTAGCAATCTTGATTTCTGCTTGAGCTTCATCCAGCCCAGCATTTCACATGATGTACTCTGCATATAAGTTAAATAAGCAGGGTGTCAAAATACAGCCTTGATGTATTCCTTTCCCAATTTGAAACCAGTCCATTGATCCATGTCTGGTTCTAACTGCTTCTTGATGTGTATACAGGTTTCCTCAAGAGGCAGTTAAGGTGGTCTGGAATTACCAACTCTTTAAGAATTTTTCACAGTTTGTTGTGATCTACACAATCAAAGGAGTTAATGAAACAGATGTTTTTCTGAAATTCCCTTGCCTTTTCTATGATCTAGTGGATGTTGACAATTTGATCTCTGGTTCCTCTTGTGTTTTCCAAATCCAGCTTGTATAAGTACTGTTGAAGCCTGGCTTGAAGGATTTTGAGCATTACCTTGCAGTATGTGGGATCTTCATTTCCCCTCTAGGGATTGAACCCAGTTCCCCAGTGTTGGGAGTGTGGACGCTTAGCCAGTGGACCACCAGGGAAGTCTCTTTAAGTATTCCACAAGTGTCAATTAAATCAAGCTTGTTAAATACATTGCTCACATCTTCTGTGCTTTACTGGTTTTCTGTTTAGTCATTCTGCTGATTGTTTCTGTGGATTGAGTTGTGTCCTCCCTAACCCCCAGTGTGATGGTATATGGAAATGAGGCTTTGGGAAGTAATTAGGTTTATACAGCATCATGAGAGTGAAGCCCTCAAGATGAAATTAGCATCCTTTTAACAAGAGACACTAGAGAACTCTCTCTCTCTGCCACGTAAGAACACAGCCAGAGGCAGCCATCTGCAAATTAGGAAGATAGCTCTCACTAGATTGTGACCTTGCTGACACATTAATCTCAGACTTCCAGCTTCCAGAACTGTGAGAAAATAATCAGTGTTCTGTAGCCATCAAGTTTATAATACTCAGTTATGGGATCTCAATCTGATGAAGATAGTTATTGAGAGGGGTATTAAAATATTTGATCAAAATTAATTTATTTCTATCTTCAGTTCTGTCAATATTTGTTTTTCATGTTTTAAGCTCTATTATTGGATGAATATATATAAATGTAAAAGCTGAAATTTTAAAACTACTAGAACAAGACACAGAAATAATTCTTTATGATCTTGGGCAGGAAAAGATTACTTAGGCCACAATAGTTGAATCAGAAAGGAAAATATTGATAATTTGAAATTCATCAAAAATTGATATTTGTTCTCTGAAAGATACTTAGAGGAAATAAAATGGGAAGCCACAGACTGGGAGAAAATATTCCAACATATAAACCTGATAAAGAACATGCACCCATAATATATGAAGGACTGAATAGAAGACAAATTATCCAACTAATAAGGTGACAAAGTACATGAACAGACACTTTACAGAAGAAGATATGTGACTAATGAACAATGAAGATATGCTGAAAGTCCTTAGTCTTTAGGAAATGCAAATTAAACCACAATCAAATACCCTTGCACACCCAATGGAATGACTAAAATTAAAAGACTGACCACAGCAAGTGCTGATGAGAATGTGGAGGAACTGGAACTTGCAGACACTGCTGATGGGAATATAACGTGGTACAACCTCTTTTAAAAACAGTTTGACATCTTATAAAGCTATACAACTCACCAATCCCACTAGTAGATATTTACCTGAGAGAAGTGAAAGCATATCTCCATTCGTGACTTGTACATCAGTGGCATAGTAGTTTCCCAACACTGGGAAAATCCACCTGTCCAACAACAGGTGAGTAGATACATAAACTGTGGTACAAATATACTGAGAAATAGTTATCAGCAATAAAAAGAAAAAAGTTACTGATTCTCATAACCACAGATTAATCTTGAAATTATGCTGAATAAATAATGCCATACACAGAGTGTGCATACTGCATGATATCAGTGTTATAAAATCCTAGTAAAAGCAAAAAATAGGAAATAGAAAACACATCATGTTTTCTGAGACTGTATGGGGAGAGATACTGATTGCAGAGCAGCACAAAAGTGCTTTTTGGAGTGATAGAAATTATTTGTATTTTAATTGAAATAATTATATTCATATATGTCAAACTCATCAGTTCATTTCAGTCACTCAGTTGTGTCTGACTCTTTGTTTTTTTAATTTAAATTTATTTATTTTAATTAGAGGCTAATTACCTTACAATATTGTATTGGTTTTGCCATACATCAACATGAGTCTGCCATGGGTGTACACGTGTTCCCCATCCTGAACCCTCCTCTCACCTCCCTCCCCGTACCAGCCCTCTGGGTCATCCCAGTGCACCAGCCCCAAGCACCCTGTATCTTGCATCGAAATTGGACTGGCGATTTGTTTCTTATATGATATTATACATGTTTCAATGTCATTCTGCCCAATCATCCCACCCTCTCCCTCTCCCACAGAGTCCAAAAGACTGTTCTATACATCTGTGTCTCTTTTGCTGTCTTGCATACAGGGTTATCATTACCATCTTTCTAAATTCCATGCGTTAATATACTGTATTGGTGTTTTTCTTTCTGGCTTACTTTACTCTGTATAATAGGCTCCAGTTTCATCCACCTCATTAGAACTGATTCAAATGTATTTTTTTTAGTGGCCGAGTAATACTCCATTGTGTATATGTACCACAGCTTTCTTACCCATTCATCTGCTGATGGACATCTAGGTTGCTTCCATGTCCTGGCTATTATAAACAGTGCTGTGATGAACATTGGGGTACACGTGTCTCTTTCAATTCTGGTTTTCTTGGTGTGTATGCCCAGCAGTGGGATTGCTGGGTCATAAGGCAGTTCTATTTCCAGTTTTTGAAGGAATCTCCACACTGTTCTCCATAGTGGCTGTACTAGTTTGCATTCCCACCAACAGTGTAAGAGGGTTCCCTTTTCTCCACACCCTCTCCAGCATTTATTGCTTGTAGAGTTTTGGATTGCAGCCATTCTGACTGGCGTGAAATGGTACCTCATTGTGGTTTTGATTTGCATTTCTCTGATAATGCGTGATGTTGAGCATCTTTTCATGTGTTTGTGAGCCATCTGTATGTCTTCTTTGGAGAAATGTCTGTTTAGCTCTTTGGTCCATTTTTTGATTGGGTCGTTTATTTTTCTGGAATTGAGCTGTAGGAGTTGCTTGTATATTCTCGAGATTAGTTGTTTGTCAGTTGCTTCATTTGCTATTATTTTCTCCCATTCTGAAGGCTGTCTTTTCACCTTGCTTATAGTTTCCTTTGTTGTGCAGAAGCTTTTAATTTTAGTTAGGTCCCATTTGTTTATTTTTGCTTTTATTTCCAATATCCTGGGAGGTGGGTCATAGAGGATCCTGCTGTGATTTGTGTCGGAGAGTGTTTTGCCTATGCTCTCCTCTAGGAGTTTTATACTTCCTGGTCTTACGTTTAGATCTTTAATCCATTTTGAGTTTATTTTTGTGTACAGTGTTAGAAAGTGTTCTAGTTGCATTCTTTTACAAGTGGTTGACCAGTTTTCCCAGCACCACTTGTTAAAGAGATTGTCTTTAATCCATTGTATATTCTTGCCTCCTTTGTCAAAGATAAGGTGTCCATATGTGCGTGGATTTATCTCTGGGCTTTCTATTTTGTTCCATTGATCTATATTTCTGTCTTTGTGCCAGTACCATACTGTCTTAATGACTGTGGCCTTTGTAATAGAGACTGAAGTCAGGCAGGTTGATTCCTCCAGTTCCATTCTTCTTTCTCAAGATCACTTTGGCTATTCGAGGTTTTTTGTATTTCCATACAAATTGTGAAATTATTTGTTCTAGCTCTGTGAAGAATGCTGTTGGTAGCTTGATAGGGATTGCATTGAATCTATAGATTGCTTTGGGTAGTATACTCATTTTCACTATATTGATTCTTCCAATCCATGAACATGGTATATTTCTCCATCTACTAGTGTCCTCTTTGATTTCTTTCACCAGTGTTTTATAGTTTTCTATATATAGGTCTTTAGTTTCTTTAGGTAGATATATTCCTAAATATTTTATTCTTTTTGTTGCAATGGTGAATGGAATTGTTTCCTTAATTTCTCTTTCTATTTTCTCATTATTAGTGTATAGGAATGCAAGGGATTTCTGTGTGTTGACTTTATATCCTTCAACTTTACTATATTCATTGATTAGCTCTAGTAATTTTCTGGTGAAGTCTTTAGGGTTTTCTATGTAGAGGATCATGTCATCTGCAAACAGTGAGAGTTTTACTTCTTCTTTTCCAATTTGGATTCCTTTTATTTCTTATTCTGCTCTGATTGCTGTGGCCAAAACTTCCAAAACTATGTTGAATAGTAGTTGTGAGAGTGGCACCCTTGTCTTGTTCCTGACTTTAGGGGAAATGCTATCAATTTTTCACCATTGAGGATAATGTTTGCTGTGGGTTTGTCATATATAGCTTTTATTATGTTGAGGTATGTTCCTTCTATTCCTGCTTTCTGGAGAGTTTTTATCATAAATGGATATTGAATTTTGTCAAAGGCTTTCTCTGCATCTATTGAGATGATCATATGGCTTTTATTTTTCAATTTATTAATGTGGTGTATTACATTGATTGATTTGTGGATATTGAAGAATCCTTGCATCTCTGGGATAAAGCCCACTTGGTCATGATGTATGATCTTTTTAATGTGTTGTTGGATTCTGATTGCTAGAATTTTGTTAAGGATTTTTGCATCTATGTTCATCAGTGATATTAGCCTGTAGTTTTCTTTTTTTGTGGCATCTTTGTCAGGTTTTGGTATTAGGGTAATGGTGGCCTCATAGAATGAGTTTGGAAGTTTACCTTCCTTTGCAATTTTCTAGGAAGAGTTTGAGTAGGATAGGTGTTAGCGCTTCTCTAAATTTTTGGTAGAATTCAGCTGTGAAGCCATCTGGACCTGGGCTTTTGTTTGCTGGAAGATTTCTGATTACTGTTTCAATTTCTGTGCTTGTGATGGGTCTGTTAAGATTTTCTATTTCATCCTGGTTCAGTTTTGGAAAGTTGTACTTTTCTAAGAATTTGTCCATTTCTTCCAAGTTGTCCATTTTATTGGCATATAATTGCTGATAGTAGTCTCTTATGATCCTTTGTATTTCTGTGTTGTCTGTTGTGATCTCTCCATTTTCATTTCTAATTTTAATTGATCTGATTTTTCTCCCTTTGTTTCTTGATGAGTCTGGCTAATGGTTTGTCAATTTTATTTATCCCTTCAAAGAACCAGCTTTTGGCTTTGTTGATTTTTGCTATGGTCTCTTTTGTTTCGTTTGCATTTATTTCTGCCCTAAGTCTTAAGATTTCTTCCTTCTACTAACCCTGGGGTTCTTAATTTCTTCCCTTTCTAGTTGCTTTAGGTTGCTGCTGCTACTGCTAAGTCACTTCAGTTGTGTCCGACTCTGTGCGACCCCATAGACGGCAGCCCACCAGGCTCCCCTGTCCCTGGGATTCTCCAGGCAAGAACACTGGAGTGGGTTGCCATTTCCTTCTCCAATGCATGAAAGTGAAAAGTGAAAGTGAAATTGCTCAGTCGTATCCAACTCTTAGCGACCCCATGGACTGGAGCCTACCAGGTTCCTCCATCCATGGGATTTTCAAGGCAAGAGTACTGGAGTAGGGTGCCATTGCCTTCTCCGACTTTAGGTGTAGAGTTAGGTTATTTATTTGACTTTTTTCTTGTTTTTTGAGGTATGCTAGTATTGCTATGATCTTTCCCCTTAGCACTGCTTTTACAGTGTCCCACAGGTTTGGGGTTGTTGTGTTTTCATTTTCATTTGTTTCTATGCATATTTTGATTTCTTCTGTGATTTGTTGGTTATTCAGCAGCATGTTGTTCAGCCTCCATATGTTGGAATTTTTAATAGTTTTTCTCCTGTAATTGAGATCTAATCTTACTGCATTGTGGTGACTCTTTTTGATCCAGTGAACTGCAGCACGCCAGGCTTTCCTGTCTATCACAAACTCCCAGAGCTTTTTCAAACTCATGTCCATTGAGTCAGTGATGCCATCCAATCATCTTATCCTCTGTCAGCCTCTTTTCCTCCTGCCCTCAATCTTTCCCAGCATCAGGGTCTTTTCAAATGAGTCAGTTCTTCACATTAGGTGGCCAGAGTATTGGAGCTTCAGCTTTAGCATCAGTCCTTTCAATGAATATTCAGGACTGATTTCCCTTAGGATTGACTGGTTTGATATTGCAGTCCAAGGGACTCTCAAGAGTCTTCTTCAACACCACAGTTCAAAAGCATCAATTCTTCGGCACTCAGCCTTCTTATGGTCCAACTCTCACATCCATACATGACCACAGGAAAAACCATAGCCTTGACTATACAAATCTTTGTTGGCAAAGTAATGTCTCTGCTTTTTAATATGCTGTCTAGGTTGGTCATAGCTTTCCTTCCAAAGAGCAAGCATCTTTTAATTTTATGACTGCATTCACCATCTTCAGTGATTTTGGAGCCCAAGAAAATAAAGGTTGTCACTATTTCCGTTGTTTCCTCATCTATTTGCCATGAAGTGATGGGACTGGATGCCATATCTTAGTTTTCTGAAAGTTGAGCTTTAAGCCAACTTCTTCACTCTCCTCTTTCACTTTCATCAAGAGGCTCTTTAGTTTCTCTTCACTTTCTGCCACAAGGGTGATATCATCTGCATAACTGAGATTATTGATGTTTCTCCTGGCAAGCTTGATTCCAGCTTATGCTTCATCCAGCCTGGCATTTCACATGTTGTACTCTGCATATAGTTAAATAAGCAGGGTAACAATGTACAGCCTTGACATGCTCCTTTCCCAGTTTGGAACCAGTCTGTTGTTCCATGTCTGGTTAAATGTTTCTTCTTGTCCTGCATACAGATTTCTCAGGAGGCAAGTAAGGTGGTCTGGTATTCCCATCTCTTTAAGAGTTTTCCACAGTTTGTAAAAATGTATAATTAAGATGGTAACATTTTGTTTTATATGAATTAAAGCTCAACAAAGTTGGTTAGAAGGAAAAATTAGAGGAGGATTTTGAAATGGGTTTGAAACTCTGACCTCAGTGGCAGGGTACCAGTAATGGTACTGGTGTCACTGAGGTGGCAGGATAAGGCTGGTTCTACCAGTGTGAGGGAGAACCCCAAAGTGGTTTCAGCTGCCACTCCAGGAAGGCATTGCCTGAGGTGAAGAAGCATTTCTAATGTGCTGTTCACCTAGGAATAGGGAACAGACAGGATATCAACAGGAAGGAAATAATGAGCAATTGCCACCTCCCTCCTTCAGTCTTGCATTGTCCCTCTAGTGTACCCCAGAGCAGAAGTTTGGTTGTAATTCCAGTCCCAGCATCATGGAGTAAGTATAGCAGGGTGGTTTTGGAGCTGAGAAACAACAGCTTAATAATTGGCATACCTGCTATGTGGCAAGCAGTGTGCTGAGCTTTATGGGTGGACAAGGGCGGAGAGTCTTGTGTTTGCCTTCAAGGAGTTTTCAGTTTCATAGGGCAGATAAAGCATGTGTAACAAGACAAAAATTGAGATATCACTGTTTCAAGAGTATGAAAACAAAATGCCGTGGGTGGTCAGAAGGAGGATGAATCACTTATAGATGGGGTTTGAAGAAACTTCTTTGGGAGAAGTTGTATTTCACCTAGTGATCACTTATTCTTTAGTCCTCTGAAAGGCGTCTTCTTTTCCAGACTTCCCCAATTCCCAAAACAAATGGATATTTTTTCCATATTGTGTTTCCATAAAGTTCATACCTAACACCTTTTGTACACTTATGGACCAGACATGCACAGGCGTAAGCTCCAAGAAGGTATTATTGCTTTTGGTCTTTACAGTATCCCTCTGAAATTGATCCTATTATGCCTCTTTGGATCAAGGAAGAAGCAGAGTATAGATAACTTGCTTTATTGGTTGTAAAAGTGCCCCAGATTCTGATAGTAAACAAATTCTGATAGATTCTGATCTAGGTGATCTGACCCCAGAACTTGTGCACAGACCTATCACATCTGACTGCTTTTCTAATAAAGCCTATTTACATTTTCATTAAAGAACTTGACTATATGGTTATTATTTATACATAGCTCTATCTCCTTTGGGTTAGTTTTGTAAGGTATTATTCAACTTTGCAAACAGTCTTTGACCCAGTGTTTGGTCCTAGTAGTTTCTCAATGAATGTTTTCTGAGTGAATGAATATGGTTGCTTTCATAGTACTTGGCATTGTAGGAGGGAAACTACATAGTGGTTGCTGCTAGGAGACTCAAAAATCAGGGGAGTGTGTGTAGCATGCATGTTCAACCAGAACAACAGAAATCATTAAATATTTAGAACAGAGGGAATTTAATGCCAAGACTTGGTTACATAGGTTTTGGAGGGGCTAGGAAGTCAAAGGATAGGAAACCCTTCCTGGGAAGAAGGGCCATGTGGAGGAGGCAGAGTCTGAAACCATGGCAGACCTGTGTGGAGGGGCCTCTCTGCTGGACATGCATCCTGAGGCAGAGAGGGAAGGTGATGTCTACCCTGCTTTTCTTTTTTCTTACCTTCTAATCTCTTTCCATTACCTGGTACTGACTTTCACAGGTGTCTGGAAACAGCCTGTAAGAATCAGTGTACATGTTATACAGAGCAGAGCAGATGAGAGGTTAGGATTAGATCTGAGGCCAGACAAATCCAGGAGTGGCACACAGAGTGGGTTTTGGCATCAGCAAAATGTGGGTTGAAATTGTGGTAGACTGTAAAAGTGAGCTCTCTAGAGGTACAGTCACAGTCTTTCTTTCTCTCCTCTGAACTTGAACTGGGCCAGTTTTGAGCCTGGGTTTAATCAATGGAGAGTAGGAAATGGAATGTAAGCAGAGGATTGAAAAGGTTATGCACTTTTGGACTTGCCTTTTCTTGCAGTTTGTAGATCTCTGGGGCTGCCAGGTGAATGAGCCTGAACTAGCCTTTGGATAATGGGAAGCTGCACGAATGAGAACCCAGGTCCTCCTACCAGCTCCCAGCTGACCCAACAGCTGACCCAGCAGCCAACTGTAGACACATCAGTGAGGCCCAGCTGAAATCTCTTGAGCTCAGTCCAAATCTCTGACCTATATTCTATGAACTAAATGAATGATTGTTGTTTTGAGTCACTAAGTTTTGGAGTAGTTTGTTATGCAGCAAAGCTAACTGGTAGATAATCCCAGTTCTTCTACTTACTTGCTATATGACTGTGTGCAGATTGCTTCATCTTGGAGCCTTACTTTCTTTCTTTGTTACATGGTGATAATAATAACACTTATATCACAGGACAGCTGGGAAGATTTAATGGAAAAAATGCATGTAAAATGGAGGCACAGTGCTGGGCACACTGTGAGTGTTCAATAAACTAATTTTTATGAGGAAGACCTCAGGCTTTTTGTAGCCTGTCTGCTTTATCTAACTGTTGACTCTGTGGGAAAACGATGGGTTATTGCTTAACACGACATGGCTTGATTCAAATGTTTTATTAAGAAGCTGTCTTAATTTCCTGCTGGCATGAGGCAAATGAAGAGGGCATGTATTTTGTTAATTAAAAATGTAAAAGTACTAAATTTCTCTTTTTGGCATAAGTGTATATGTAAGTCTCCAAAGCTAAACCTCTGAAATGGAGTATTCACAAAGGTGTGGCTTGAATAACAATTGTGATTCACACAAAATGTACATTTGTGTTAGAGATGTTGTGGATAAGATTATATCAAGAAGTTCAGGGTAATAAATTGCCGAAACTCATTAATTCACATAAAATCGATGTGCTTTGCCATATTCCAGATGCTTGATTGCAATTCTTTAATATAATGAGTTGCCAATTCCTTTCTCTAGAGAAGGATTGACAGATTGTAATGCAATCTGTTGGTGTTCTTTGATGGCGATTCTCAGTCGCTGCCACCACTGCTAAGGGGTTGGAATCCTAAACACAGAGGCTTTGCTGAGGGAACTGTATGTCAGTGCTGGGTATTACAGCCATTCCCATTGATAGTAAGAAATATAGATTATCAGCTAGATTGAGGAGCTTCAAAAAGGAGCAGAAGCTGGCTAAGAATATCACACAGAGGAGCCAACAATTAAATTGCACTGTGTGCTTTACAGAACAAGATGTCTTCACAGGAGACAAAGGAAAGCTGATAAAAATGAATTATAGGGAGATTAAAAGACCATAAAACCTCTAGGTTTTTGAAGCTTGTATCTTTAAGTCTTTGGACAGAGATGAGGCTGGGGAGAAGAGGTTTGGTGTGGCTAGGAAGGTAAGATTGTCTTTGAGATGTGTAAGAAAGCTCGCAAAGGGAGGAATAAGCTCACAGGTCATAATGCTATTGATTTCTGGTTAGTAAATATAGATGCTTTCAGTTGATTTTAAGATGTTTATAGCCAGAATTATGGTACAGTGGTTAAGATTTGAAATCAGCTTGCCTGTGTTCAAATCCATCATAGCTGTGGAGTTTGGAGAAAATTACTTTACCTTTTTAAGCCTTATGTATAAAACAGAGATAATAGTAATATTTCCTTCATATGCTTCTTTTGAGGATAAAATGAGATAAAGCACAGAAAATGCTTAGAATAGTGCCTGCCAAATAGTTAGCACCCCAACAAATATTAGTTATTGGAGAAAATTTGGAAAAGACAGGAAAGAAAATAAATAAGAAAAATATTGCCTATCACCAGGAAGCAACTACCATTAATATTTTGATGTATTTGAGGCATTCCAGTGTTCTTGCCTGGAGAATTCATGGACAGAGGAGCCTGATGGGCTACAGTCCATGGGGTTGCAAAGAGTCCGACAGGACAGAGTGACAAACACTTTCACTTTCATTTGGAACTCATGTCTTTTTATTGAGGGCATTGGTAACCCATCCAAACTCAGAGGACTGGCATCTCTATTATTTAGCAGAGAGAAAATGGAAAATGAGATCAGTTAAATTCAAATGAAATCAATTTGTGTATATAGCAGGTAGGGTTTTAAAAGAAGTCTATATTCAGAAGATTCATTGGGAATGAAGAATAGTTTTTAAAGTTCATGTAAGAACTGGTTTTGGATGTCTGTCATATTGTAAAATGTGAAGAGTTTGATAATATCCAGCGTGGGTGAGAATGTGGGGAGAAGTTTGTATTTAAACAGTGCTTTTGAGAGTGCAAATTGATGTAGCTTTTTGGGAGAACTCTTTGGCAATGTCTAATTACATTTTTAAATGTATTAATAGATACTCTTAAGACCCAGCAATATCATGCTTGAATCTCTTCAAAATGGGGCATGTTCAAAAATATTCATAAAAATTTGAAATAGTCTGTCTATTAAAAATGAGTAGAAATGATAAATAATGAATTTCTGTATTATAGAGAATAGCCATATATGCAGATGATACCACCCTTATGGCAGAAAGCAAAGAGGAACTAAAGAGACTCTTAATGAAAGTGAAAGAGGAGAGTGAAAAAGCTGGCTTAAAACTCAACGTTCAAAAAAAAAAAATACAAAAAAACAAAGATCATGGCATCTGGTCCCATCACTTCATGGCAAATAGATGGGGAAATAGTGGAAACAGTGACAGCCTTTATTTTCTTGGGCTCCAAAATCACTGCAGATGGAAACTGCAGCCATGAAATTAAAAGATGCTTGCTTCTTGGAAGAAAAGCTATGACCAAACTAGACAGCATATTAAAAAACAGAGATGTTACTTTGCTGACGAAGGTCCATCTAGACAAAGATAAGGTTTTCCGGTAGTCATGTATGGATGTGAGAGTTGAACTGTAAAGAAGGCTGAGCGCTGAAGAATTGATGCTTTTGAACTGTGGTGTTGGAGAAGACTCTTGAGAGTCCTTTGGACTGCAAGATCAAACCAGTCAATCCTAAAGGAAATCAGTCCTGAATGTTCATTGGAAGGACTGATGCTGAAGCTGAAACTCCAATACTTTGGCCACCTGATGCGAAGAACTGACTCATTTGAAAAGACCCTGATGCTGGGAAAGATTGAAGGCAGGAGGAGAAGTGGACGACAGAGGATGAGATGGTTGGATGGCATCACCAACTCGATGGACATGAGTTTGCGCAAGCTCTGGGAGTTGGTGATGGACAGGGAAGCCTGGTGTGCTGCAGTCCATGGGGTAGTAAAGAGTCAGACATGACTGAGGACTGAACTGAACTGAACTGTGCAGAAATTAGAAGTAGTGAGGTATATCTACATACAATGACTTCATAAGAATACCATAATGTATTAAAGGGGCAAAGGCCAATTGCAGAAGAATACATTTGTTATTAACATATATTTATATTAGAAATAAAAGCAAAATTATAAATTTCTGTGAGTAAATGATATGAAATTGATTAGAAAATACGACGACCACCACCAACAACTGAAAAGGGATTTACCTGAAAACAAACTGAGTATCCTTGCCTTCAAGTCAGGGAGGGGCAGATGTGGGGAATAGGAACTCAGAGAGGGCTTCACATTGTCTATATTATTTGAATTATTTACAAGGAGAAGTCAGTCAAGTATTTCATTTTGGTATCATTAATAAATTGAAAAGATTGAAATTTAAACAAGCAGTGCAAATTTTTAGGATTTTTAAGGAGGGAAATAAATAGCACATTGGATTGTTAGGACATATTTTCAGAGAAAAGTCTTACGTTGTAAAAAGCATTATAAAACATATTCAGTACAATTTGGCAAGCTTATTTATGAATGAACAGAAAAGAACCCATATATAAGATAGATTTTTTTCAGTTATTTTTCAGATCTTATATCTTCATTAAAATGTTTATTTATTTAAAAGTATTTTTAAAGGGTCAGAATTCCTGACTTAAATTTTTGCAGGTAGAAGATCATTAAGATCTTAATCACACTTATTTGGAGGTTGAGTATGTGGTACGCTCTTTCTTGAGAAGTAGTACAAGGGACACATGGTAACTTTCCAGCTGGGTGGTTGCCTTGCTCATCTGGATTGCCAATTTCTTTAAGGAATCTCTAGGAATCCACTAGGATTCACACATATATTGCAGAATGGATATCACTGTAGCATTACCTAACGCCTGTAATCACGTCACATAGTTACAATTTCTTTTTTAGTGGTGAGGAATTTAAGATCTACTCTCAGCAATGTTCAAATATGTTATACAGTATTTGAGCTATAGTCGCTATGCTCTACACTATATCCCCAGAACTTGATCTTCCTATAACTGAAAGTTTATACTATGACCGACATCTCCCTTTCCCCCCCGACACCACAGCTCCAGGGTAACCATCATTCCAGTCTGTTTCTGTGAGTTAGGTATTTTTAGATCCACATATGATTGTTGTCATATAGTATTTGTCTTTCTTTGCCTGACATTTCACATAGTATGTCCTCAAGTTTCATCTGTATTGTGGCAAATAATAGGATGCCTGTCTTTCTCATGGCTGAATAATATTCCATTTGTGTGTGTGTGTATGCATGTTTGTGTGTGTATACACATATATACATATGTGTGTGTGTGCATGCATATGCACATCACATCTTTATCCTTTTATTGGTTGATGGATGTTGAGGTTGTTTCCATATCTTGGCTATTTTGAATAATGCTGCAAAAAAAACATGGGAACAGATTTTTTTGAATCCTGATTTCATTTCTTTTGTATATATGCCCAGAACTACCTCAGGATCATATGGTAGTTCTATTTTTGCATTTTCAAAGAAATGTATGGCCAATGGTTCTTAAAGTATGGTCCCCAAAAGAAGGTCTATACCACCTGGAACTGTATGAGAAATGCAGATTCCCAGTGCCCTCCTTAAAGCTGAGTTAGATGCACACTAATATATGAAAACCATTGCCATAGATAGTAAGCCCTTTGAAGGTAGGAGCCATTGCATTGCCTTGACACTTGCTTAGGGCCTCAGAATATGATAGGTGCTACATTTATTCAGTCAAGGAGCAAGTTTGGGAGGTGTAGGTGTAGCTGGAGAGGTATTTATAAATTACGGATGTCAATATGTTGAACACCAAACCATGCGGGTACTCATGAGCACCTACTATATTGGGAGGTAAGCAAAAAGCAGGACAATAAGATCTCTGTTTTCATTAAATCTACCTGGAGGGGAAAAATAAATATTTGTGGAATATTCAAAGGCCAATAAAGGTACTGATTTTCTTTTTTCTGATGTTTAGAAAAATAGGAGTTTTTGATCAGCTCAATCTGGATCATTCATTCCTTGGTCTATTTACTGAATTATAGATTTGTATATTATTATATATTGCTTCTAGGAAGCCAATAAAGGTTAAATAAAATTAACATATTTTAAAATACCAATTTAACTATTTTTATTGTGCTTCAAGTTTTTTGGAGCTATGTGCCCATTTTAACAGTGATTTTGAACATTAGAATTTAAAATTACAAACTTTCCTTCCATTTTTTTAATTTGTTCATTTTTTCACAAGTATATTTGAAAATTTATCATGTGTCAGGGAAATAATAATTTTCCAAATGTGAATAATAGTCTTCAAAGTGCTGAATTTAAAAAATGTAAATGCTATGTAATAAAATTCTTCTTTGTCTCAAGTGAAATTGCTCACTCATATAATCAGTCTCATTATGTAGTGAAGATTTGGTGGTTATTTAATAAATTTCAATCATAAGGTCAAGTGGGATAGCTGATGCTGCAGAGTTGGTTTCTTGGATCAAAGGATCTGATTTTGCTATCTACAAAAATCAAACAAATGAAGAACTGCCACATAATTATTTCATTTTGTATTGTATGGACAACGCCAGAGATGGACAAGAAAGCTGAGTTTTAAAAGGCAGGATGATTTCAAAGTCAGTACTAATACTAGAGAAATGAACGCAGTATCCTATGGAGAAGCACTGATTATACAAGGCCAGAGGGAACTGGGGGGACCAACTGTCTGAGACTGAGATGGTTGAGGGGGTCTGGTGGAAAGTGGCAGGGACACCTACCAAATGGAGAGACTTTGCAAAAAAAGTCCTTCATCATAAAAAGTCTGCAGTATGCTGCTGAAACCTGCATATTCAGTATAAGATGGGGTTAGTAGATTTAAGTGACTCTTCCGTGATCTCAGCTTTGACACTTTTTAATTGTCATCTAGTTAGTGTTGGGAATCCTTGCCTGGGATTTTACTAGGGATGGAGAATCCAGGACCATTTTTAGGAGGAGAGATGGGACTGAAATTCCAGATTATTCAGGATTCCAGACAGTGATCCCCTTCACAGTCCTTCACATAGGGTTATGTCCAGTTTATCTTTGCATCCAGGGGCTTGCCCTGAACCCAGCTTGGTGAGGTTCACTAAATTTGTTGGATGCCTATATCTCTTGTTTCATTGTTAGTCTTCAGATAAAGGCTCTTCCTGAGTGAACTCTCCCAAGAGCTGGAGAAACCAAGATAATCTGAGAAGGGGCACTTGTTTCTGCAGAGATATTTTCATCCTGAAATTTCATCTTTAAAATTTAGTAACACCCACCTGACCACTGGAACAATAGGCTTTAAAGACTTAAAGAGTTCTTTGTTTTTTCACAAATAGATCTTATTGCAAGGTGCACATTGATTTATTTAATGTCTATTAAAGTCATAAGAGATTTTTTTTAATTTTAAGAAAAATTTGGAAAAAATATGATTAGATCATGTAAGCACCACTCCACTTACCCTCTTCAAATACCCTGATGCCAAGTTGGAGTGTGGCATTGGGGGTGAAAGTCAGAAAGACTGAAAATTGTTTTGACTCATCCAAGAAGACACTAAGCTATCAAAAGAAAATATCAAACACAGATCTCTTTTTCTCTTATACACACACACACACACACACACAAACACAGGCACAGACACACTATCTTCAAAAGGTAGGCTGGGGACACCTGGTTTGTGCTCCTAGGATGGGCTTGAGTTGGTTAAGTAGGAAGTTTTTCTTTGGCTTTTCAGCTTTAATTCATCTTTCTCTCTGTCCTCTCCCCATCAGAAAGACCAGACTAATGAGACATGAGGCTGTTCAGTTCAGTTCAGTTCAGTCGCTCAGTCGTGTCTGACTCATTGCGACCCCATGAATCACAGCACGCCAGGCCTCCCTGTCCATCACCGACTCCCGAAGTTTACCCAAACTCATGTCCATCGAGTCGGTGCTGCCATCCAAGCATCTCATCCTCTGTCGTCCCCTTCTCCTCCTGCCCACAATCCCTCCTAGCATCAGGGTCTTTTCCAATGAGTCAACTCTTCACATGAGGTGGCCAAAGTACTGGAGTTTCAGCTTTAGCATCAGTCCTTCCAAAGAACACCCAGGATTGATCTTTGGATGGAATGGTTGGATCTCCTTGCAGTCCAAGGGACTCTCCAGAGTCTTCTCCAACATCACAGTTCAAAAGCATCAATTCTTCGGTGCTCAGCTTTCTTTATAGTCCAAATCTCACATCCATACATGACCACAGGAAAAACCATAGCCTTGACAAGACGGACCTTTGTTGGCAAAGTCATGTCTCTGCTTTTGAATGTGCTATCTAGGTTGCTCATAACTTTCCTTCCAAGGAGTAAGCATCTTTTAATTTCATGGCTGCCATCACCATCTGCAGTGATTTTGGAGCCCAGAAAATAAAGTCTGACACTGTTTCCACTGTTTCCCCATCTATTTCCCGTGAAGTGATGGGACCGGATGCCATGATCTTCGTTTTCTGAATGTTGAACTTTAAGCCAACTTTTTCACTCTCCACTTTCACTTTCATCAAGAGGCTTTTTAGTTTCTCTTCACTTTCTGCCATAAGCGTGGTGTCCTCTGCATATCTGAGGTTATTGATTTTTCCCCCGGCAATCTTGATTTCAGCTTGTGTTTCTTCTAGTCCGGCATGTCTCATGATGTACTCTGCATATAAGTTAAATAAGCAGGGTCACAATATACAGCCTTGACGTACTCCTTTTCCTATTTGGAACCAGTCTATTGTTCCATGTCCAGTTCTAACTGTTGCTTCCTGACCTGCATACAAATTTCTCAAGAGGCAGATCAGGTGGTCTGGTATTCCCTATCTCTTTCAGAACAGTTTATTGTGATCCACACAGTCAAAGGCTTTGGCATAGTCAATAAAGCAGAAATAGATGTTTTTCTGGAACTCTTCCTTTTTCGACAATCCAGCAGATGTTGGCAATTTGATCTCTGGTTCCTCTGCCTTTTCTAAAACCAGCTTGAACATCTGAAAGTTCATGGTTCACATATTGCTGAAGACTGGCTTGGAGAATTTTGAGCATTACTTTACTAGCGTGTGCTGCTGCTGCTACTAAGGTGCTTCAGTTGTGTCCAACTCTGTGAGACCCCATAGACCACAGCCCACTAGGCTTCTCTGTCCCTGGGTTTCTCCAGGCAAGAATACTGGAGTGGGTTGCCATTTCCTTCTCCAATGCATGAAAGTGAAAAGTGAAAGTGAAGTTGCTCAGTCGTGCCTGACTCTTAGAGACCCCGTGGACTGCAGTCTACCAGGCTCCTCTGTCCATGGGATTTTCCAGGCAAGAGTGCTTGAGTGGGTTGCCATTGCCTTTTCCTACTAGCATGTGAGATGAGTGCAATTGTGTGGTAGTTTGAGCATTCTTTGGCATTGCCTTTCTTTGGGATTGGAATGAAAACTGACCTTTTCCAGTCCTGTGGCCACTGCTGAGGTTTCCAAATTTGCTGGCATATTGAGTGCAGCACTTTCACAGCATCATCTTTCAGGATTTGAAATAGCTTACCTGGAATTCTATCACCTCCACTAGCTTTGTTCGTAGTGATGCTTTCTAAGGCCCACTTGACTTCACATTCCAGGATGTCTGGCTCTAGGTGAGTGATCACGCCATCATGGTTATCTGGGTCGTGAAGATCTTTTTTGTATAGTTCTTCTGTGTATTCTTGCCACCTCTTCTTAATATCTTCTGCTTCTGTTAGGTCCATACCATCTCTGTCCTTTATCGAGCCCATCTTTGCATGAAATGTTCCCTTGGTATCTTCAATTTTCTTTAAGAGATCTCTAGCCTTTCCTGTTCTGTTGTTTTCCTCTATTTCTTTGCATTGATCGCTGAGGAAGGCTTTCTCATCTCTCCTTGCTATTCTTTGGAACTCTGCATTCAGATACTTATATCTTTCCTTTTCTCCTTTGCTTTTCACTTCTCTTCTTTTCACAGCTATTTGTAAGGCCTCCTCAGATAGCCATTTTGCTTTTTTGCATTTCTTTTCCATGGGGATCGTCTCGATCCCTGTCTCCTGTACAATGTCACGAACCTCCGTCCATAGTTCATCAGGCACTCTATCTATCATATCTAGTCCCTTAAATCTATTTCTCACTTCCACTGTATAATCATAAGGGATTTGATTTAGGTCATACCTGAATGGTCTAGTGGTTGTAGAAGGGGCTTAATCTTCCCACAATAGACTATAATGTGCCATCTCAGTATAGATATCTATAAGAGTTGCCTGTTCTTTCTCTTATCCCTCCTCTGCATGTCCTTCTTTAAGACTCAACTCATGTGTCACTGCCCCTAGAAATCTTACTCCTTCAGGCACAATTTTCTCTCTGAGAACATTGTATTATAATGATGTGTCTTCATGTATATCTTCATGACTCAATGTAAAGATGTTAACTTTTTGATTTACTATTTTATCTCCAGTGACAAGAAAGTGTCTGACCTATAGGAAGTGTTTAATATACTCAGTGACTAAATTAGTCATACCTTAAAGTATCTGCATTGGGAACTGTGATTCTTTGAACTTTGACTTTGAAAGGGGTATTTCAACCATAAGATGAAAGATCCATGGTATGTTAAGATCGTCCCATTATTTCTGGAATATATCTTGAGCCCAGCAGTGGAATGGAGCTCAGTTTAGTTTAAAGAGCTCTGCAAGTTGTATGATAGAAACCAATACAACATTGTAAAGTAATTATCCTTCAATTTAAAAAAAAGAGCTCCTCAAAAAGTTTGAACAACTGTTCCAAAAGAAACAAATAAAAGTAATTCTAACATACTGTGTGCAGTGGAGACATTGCTTCTGGCTATTTCTCCATTATCTTGAGATAGTTGAAAGTGAAAGTGAAAGTCCCTTACTTGTGTCTGACTCTTTGCCACCCCATGGACTATACAGTCCATGGAATTCTTCAGGCCAGAATATTGGAGTGAGAAGCCTTTCACTTCTCCAGGGAATCTTCCCTACCTATGGATGGAACCCAGGTATCCTGCATTGCAGGCAGATTCTTTACCAGCTGAGTCACCAGGGAAGCCCTGAGATAGTTGAATGAGTAACAAATCAAATGACATATTTATACAGTGCTTTATGAAGCAATTATATTTATACAGTGCTCATAAGACACTGTGAGGTAGGTATAGATTTTTATTCCCATTTTAGTGATGTAAAAAATTAAGGTCAGAGGTGGTAAATGAGTTGCCTAAGTCACACAATTCAGTGCTTTCTTCATTCCACTTTAGCTCCAAAGAGATGCCATCTCATTATCTATCTGAGCAGAGCCACCATATTGCTCCTGTGGTGAATAATAAGAACTAACAGTCACCAAGTTGCTATTTTGTGTCAGATGTTGTGTTAAGCACTGTGCATTGATTTACTTAAGACTCATAACATGCATTATTACTATTCCCATTTCATGGATGTGGAAACCAAGGCGTAGAGATTAACTCTACAGACTCACATAGCTGCTAAATAGCAGTGCTGGGTTTAGAATTCAGGCAGTCAGAAAACACATCCTTAACCATTAATACACTGTTTTATAGTAATGCAGGTTCTGAAATTAGACCACCAAGGCCAAAATAATGGCTGTGACTCTTGTTAACTGGGTATCCTTGGCCAAGAAACATAGCCTCTCCAAGTGTCAGTTTCCTGATTTATACAATGAGATGAAAAATAAAGACAGGAATAAACAAAGTATTCCACGATGCCTGGCACATAGTAACTGTTCCACAATGTTAGTTGTTATTTTGGTAGTAGTAGATAACAGAATATCTATCCCTGGATGACTTGATGGTAGGCAGTCATAGGAAGTCATTGCTAGAACTTTGTAATGAAGTCCACATAACTGATGAAAAAAGTTATGAAATTTACTCAAAAGAGAAGTGACACCCAGGCTACCAAAACCCAATCATAGCTTAACCAGTAGGATGCCAGAGTATGAGGATGGAAGAGCAAAAGTCATCAAGGAAAGACCAATCAAAAAGTTTTGAGATACAACATTTGTGTATATGGATCCAATACCATTTCCAAGGGGAAAGAATGGCCTTGCCTGGCTTTACTTCTATCTGATTGCTTGGAGGGTAAATCAGTTCAAGATTAAATATGATTGTATACAATAGGAATCTGAGTCCTATGGATTAACCTATTGGAGGTTGAAAAGTGAATTTGACCCCTGAGGGATCAAATAGATCCTCCTATGGAGGATCTATTTTTCTCTCATGTTCAGTTCAGTCAGTCAATAGTGTTTGACTCTTTGCAACCCCATGGACTGCAGCACACCAGGCTTCCCTGTCCGTCACCAACTCCCAGAGCTTGCTCAAACTCATGTCCATCGAGTTGGTGATGCCATCCAACCATCTCATCCTCTGTCGTCCCCTTCTCCTGCCTTCAATCTTTCCCAGCATCAGGGCTTTTCCAGTGAGTCAGTTCTTCACTGACTCACATCAGGTGGCCAAAGTATTGGAGTTTCAGCTTCAACATCAGTCCTTCCAATGACTATTCAGGAATGATTTCCTTTAGGATGGACTGGTTGGATCTCCTTACAGTCCAAGGGACTCTCAAGAATCTTCGCCAACACCACAGTTCAAAAACATCAGTTCTTCAGCGCTCAGCTTTCTTTATAGTCCAACTCTCACATCCATACACGACTACTGGAAAAACTATAACTTTGACTAGATGGACCTTTGTTGGCAAAGTAGTGTCTCTGCTTTTTAATATGCTGTCTAGGTTGATCATAGCTTTTCTTCTATAGCTTTTCTCTCATGTTGTTTGTTAATGGATCATCTTGGGCTGCTACCACCAGAGACCCTTCTTAAGAGATCACCCAGAGGCAGTTGTGTCCTTGACCAGAGGTCATAGTTTCTCTAAAATTGTCCTTTGTACAAGCTCATTTTTTGGATCCTAGTGACCATTCTCTCTCTCTTGTATGTAGGATTATTGGGTTGCAACAACCCCAGGATCATGCCCTTTTCCTACATCATGTCCACACATTTGTAAATAATGCTTTTATTAAATCCTCTTTAAATCATCCTAATTTCCATGTATGCCATTAGCTTCCTGAAGGAAACTGATGAGAATAACCATCAGTGTCTGCTCCCCACTTCCCAGGACATATTACTGTGGTAGGAAGGAGTGCATTAAAGTGTTATGATGAATGCCATCATTTATTGAGCCCACTAATATTTATTGAGCATCAGTGTACCAAAACAAGATGCTAGATAAAAATGGAATTCCTTGTCCTCAAGTAACTCACAGTTTACATCACCTGACTCACTCCCCTTGCTTAGTCTCCAGGCTTGTCAAGTCACCTCTAAATTGCATTTTGGCTTTCTGTGCAGCATTCCCTCAGGGGTCAAATTCACTTTTCAAACTATTTCAAGATCCAGTTGACTAACAGTGTTATTCTTAGTGAAAATGAAGACATATAGAATAATACCAGATAACATGGATGTTGGAATCAGAGAGATGAGCATTCAAAACTCATCAGACGTCTAACTTTGGACAAGTTATATAATCTCCATGAACCTAAGTCATTTTTCTCATGTATGGGGCTAAAGTGCATTCATGTCTTCTGACTGCTGTAAAGGCAGAAGGAGATTATGTTCACAAAGCTCTTAGCTCAGTGTCTTGTTCAATAAAGAAATGGCAACTATTCTAGTTTATACATTACTTGTATGTTTGGTATAAGCTATTCTTAAATGAATGGTTATTTCTTGAGAGGATGATTGTTGAGTTTCTTACATGCAAAACTTAGGAACAAATTCTAGTCTGTGTTGACTTCACCCAGAAAATACTACCAAGGAAGGCTCTCTCTGGGCAGCCTGAAAGTTAGTCTCAATCCACTGCTTTGCTTAACGATGTGATCCACATTGACAAAACAGTCCCAGTCCTTGAGAGTCTAGAGTCTGGAGACTAGGTCAGGTGCTCTGGTGAGTTTTAGCAGGTAAGAAGTAGAATATCCAGGTTGGCAGAACCAGGCAGAAAGTCTAGGGTTAGACAGGCTACAGGCAGGGAGCTATTTGAGTTCAGGTGAGGCAGGAAATGAGAAGATGAGCTGTATCAGGGCAAGGGAACTCAAAAGCTTAGGAAAAATGTAGCTGGGCAGAAGACACCAAAGTAGAATCCTAACTATCTGCTCTCTTTTATATTTCCTGTGCTGGCATAGGCAGACATGTTTAAAGATATGTGATTTTTAGCCAGAGGAGCGGATTTGAGAAGGTATGGTTAGAGTCTGATCGAAGAAGGGAGAGATGGTTTGGAAATTCCAAAATTTCTCCCGGTAAGACCTTGATTGGTTAAGACTCTGTTTTGAAAGAATCTAGAAAGAGTTCTTCCTGTTTGGCTATTGAATTCATGTAATAACAAAGCTGAAAATAATTCTAAGAGTTTCTCATTATTAAGCATCAGAATAAATAGCATTATACTACTACTCTCTTATGTGGTTCTGATTATACCTTGTTTTTAACTTAATAATACCTTATGATTCCATAGCACATTACAGTTTCAAAATATTTTTACTTAGATTATCTAATTTAACACTTATAGTAACAATGTAAGGTAGTTATTATTATCTGTTATTACCGTTCTATTATAGATTCAGCTCAGTTTAATTCCACTGTACACTTATTGAGCACCTATTGTGTGCCTAGCATTCTTCTAGGTGTTGGGGGATAATGTCCTTCATACTTAAGTGAAGAGTACACAGATGAGAACAAGCAAAACTTATTTATTCAGAGCTCGCTATAGGGAAGGAGTCAGCACCATTGCTTGCATTTAGCAGAATTAAAAGGCAAGCAGAGGAGTGGGAAAGTTTTATAGTGAAACAGAGGAAGGTTTCATCTATGCCCTGATTTGGAGGCTCCTGTCATGAGGAGGCTGGAGGTGAGCTGTTTACATGCAGTGCAACCTATGTTATTGATTGATGGAGCATAATTGGCTTATTCTGATTGGCCCTAAGTTGAAAGCTGGGCCAAAACTTAGGGAAGCTGTCAGTTATTGATCAAATGCTAATTGTTGTGGGCAGATTGCTACAGAGGTTGTGGTTTAATTTCTGGAACTGGTTGCTGTGGAACTTGTCATTCAGTGTACTATCTATGGGTGGTCTGTTTGTATACTTTCTCTCAGGTGATGAGCACTTAACAACATGAGAGTATGAATTTTAGAGTCAGAGAGATAAACATTCAAATAAATCTCCTGATGTGTAATCTGGAGCAAATTACACCATCTCTGTGGACCTGAGTAGCCTTATCTGAGGCTACTTATCTTTTGGAGGTAATGGAGAAACTGGGGTAACCAGATCTTTAACCAGCTGTCTTGGAGTCATGAAAAGTGGGGTGAAGAACTTGAGTTTAATCTGGGTTTTTCAACTCTCTTCAGTGCTCTTTCTGGTCATGACTTTCAGAGTTTATCATTGACTTTAGGAAAGGGGTGAGCATAGATCTTTCTTTTAATATAGTAGCAATGCACTTCTGAGCAAGAGTAAATATTTCCTCTTGCATCTTTTATCTGTGTAGCTGTAGATGGTAATCAGTGAACACCTTCTCTATTTGCACTAAACGTTTCACAAGAGAACCATGGTACACAGCTGTAGAGTCTGGAATCAGGGATCCACCAGTCCCAGGTTTCCATTTGCTACTGTTTTCTGTTTTCCTGGGGATTATCACCTTTATATGCTAACCTCCCAGACAGACTCTCATTTCCTCTTTGATTTTTAATTTTATTTTATTTTTAAACTTTACATAACTGTATTAGTTTTGCCAAATATCAAAATGAATCTGCCACAGGTATACATGTGTTCCCCATCCTGAACCCTCCTCCCTCCTCCCTCCCCATTCCATCCCTCTGGGTCGTCCCAGTGCACCAGCCCCAAGCATCCAGTATCATGCATCGAACCTGGACTGGCAACTCGTTTCATACATGATATTTTACATGTTTCAATGCCATTCTCCCAAATCTTCCCTCCCTCTCCCTCTCCCACAGAGTCCATAAGACTGTTCTATACATCAGTGTCTCTTTTGCTGTCTCGTACACAGGATGCAAGGATTCTTCAATATCCGCAAATCAATCAATGTAATACACCACATTAACAAATTGAAAAATAAAAACCATATGATTTTCTCAATAGATGCAGAGAAAGCCTTTGATAAAATTCAACATCCATTTATGATAAAAACTCTCCAGAAAGCAGGAATAGAAGGAACATACCTCAACATAATAAAAGCTATATATGACAAACCCACAGCAAACATTATCCTCAATGGTGAAAAATTGAAAGCATTTCCTCTAAAGTCAGGAACAAGACAAGGGTGCCCACTTTCACCATTACTATTCAACATAGTTTTGGAAGTTTTGGCCACAGCAATCAGAACAGAAAAAGAAATAAAAGGAATCCAAATTGGAAAAGAAGAAGTAAAACTCTCACTGTTTGCAGATGACATGATCCTCTACATAGAAAACCCTAAAGACTCCACCAGAAAATTACTAGAACTAATCAATGACTATAGTAAAGTTGCAGGATTTAAAATCAACACACAGAAATCCCTTGCATTCCTATACACTAATAATGAGAAAACAGAAAGAGAAATTAAGGAAACAATTCCATTCACCATTGCAATGGAAAGAATAAAATACTTAGGAATATATCTACCTCTTTGATTTTAATGTCTGCTTCCCATCCTATTCCTTACGCCTGCTCCCTCAGCCATCCTTGGAAAGTTTGTGCTGACCACTCTTCCAATTATGGTTTCACAGTTTCTATCGTCTTTCTTTTTTCATTATGCAAAAGTTACTAGGCAATGACTAGGTGCTGGGGATGTTCTAGGTATGGGGAATATGGGGCGGGGGGAAGATGATAGTAAAAGTTCCTGCCCTTATAGTGCTAACACTCTAGTAGGAAGCAGACAAGACACATATAAGAAAACAAATAAATATGTCAGATAGTGATAAGTTCTAAAGCAGATCAAAGGGGGTAGAGTATGGTGTGTGTGCACATAATAGCTGTACCTGCTTAGGTAAGATGGTCAAAGAAGATCTCTCTAAGGAGGTGACTTTCAAGCCGAAGCTGGAAGGGAGAAAGGGCGTGAGCTTTGGAGGGATATCATTCCTGGTAGCGAGAATAGCAAATGCGATATCCTGGAGGCATTTGTACAAGAAGTCCTGTCATTCCAGACTGGGGTTAGTGAAGAAACTTGTGCAGCTGTAGTTTAATAACTAAAATTTTAACTTGAGAAAGAAATGTTCATAAAACCAGAAGATTTATTTGCTAATTCCATTGGTTAAAGGAAGCATACAAAACTGATGCCCATTATCTTGTTTAGTAACGAGACTGTGGCATTCCAGCCCATTGCTGTTTCTTTCTGTCAAGGTATCATGATGTGTTTTTGTCTTCACACGCTTGTTATCTTTTATTTTTGTTTTATTGTACTGTGGTTTTCTGTCTAATCCTTGGCCTTGCCTTGAACTTGCCTAATGTTCGTGTACTTGCAGTTATATATTCAATAGAGAAAGAGTGGGGGGCACAGGGAGGAACATGACATGAGTGTGGCACATGTGATAGACACTGTTGGATTGCTTGCCCACCACTACTTTTTCCTTCTCTTTCTAGTAGCACTATCCTCCTAATTCACCCAAGAAATGTGCTTTACTCTACATTAACTATGGGGTTTGAATAAAAGCTGCCATCTTTTTATGGAAATTCCCTGCCCCCACTCTCCCCCTCAATTTCCCGGTGCTACATTGACTTTTCAGCACAGGTGATGATCCCAGGATGGACAGTTGAGATGAGCCAAAGAAGAATTTTCATAGTTTTTTTTTTGGGGGGGGGGGGCTAGAGTTTGGGAAAAGGATTTACATCCCATTGGATGTCAAAAACCTACAGATGGGTGGTGGGTTGGTGCTGAGATCTATCGGTAGCTATGTTCTTTGATTTGTAGTGGTTCCTTGTGAGAGAGAATGAAGTAGACACATCAACACAATAGCAAAGATGAGTGAGTGTGGTGGCCGTTTTATCTCTGATCCCACTCCAGGTTCTCTCTCCTGGCTGAGTGCTAATTCTTCTCTTAGTTATCTGAAACTTCAAATACATTTCTCTTTTAAATTTAAGCAGGTTTGAGTTGCTACTTTCAATGGAAAGAGTTGTGACATATGCAAAATACATTAAAAAATATACCATGTTGACCTTGGAGGCATTATACTTTACATAAAACACTGTGGTTATAAGTGACCTTATAAATACTGATGTAATGCTTAGAGTCAAGTAGAGCAGTGCTTCTCAAACTTGAAAGTCCACACAACTCACCAGGGAGTCTGGTGAAAATGTGGATTCTGATCTGGTAGGTCAGAGTATGTGCAGGGAGTCTGCCTTTCCAGTAGCTCTTAGGGGATGCTGCAGGTTTGAAGACCACAACTGGAGAAGCATGAGACTAGATAGCATATGTAAAGCATCCAGCACATCAAGTTGGTGGTCACAGATGTCAGCTGTTAAATACATACATACCTATTGAGTTGATTGAAAACTTTCGGATCCACATTGGTCTATTGAGGTAGGAAACTTAAATGATGCTGAAAATTGGGAAAGCAGTTTAATTCAAGGCATTATGAGGTTTACTCACCAGAAAAACACACTCTTATTTTTTTAAGATTTGAAAATGTGAATAACACATTTAAAAAATCCTCTGACTGACTGAGACCAGTCTTTTAAACAGATTCCTTGGTAGAGTGGAAAGTATGATTTTTCCTGAAGCCATATAGCCTGGGGCTGGAAGTATATTTTGTTCCTTTCCAATTTTGTGTACCGAGAAAGTCCTAGATCTTTCATTCCTATGTAGTGGGTGATTCTATGTTCAAATGTGCAAATGAGAAAATTTCTGTTTCTCTAATAACTGAACTAAGTATATCTTTTCAGCTTCTCTGTTTCCCCTTGGAGCAGAAAATTCAGTCTTACCCAAATCTTGGTAAACTCAAGCACATTTCCCTTAGCCCCTTCAGATAAAATCTACTTAGTTCAAGATTTCTCCACCTCATTTACTTTCCTGTTTTCTTTTTCTTTTTTTTTCATTCATTTTGTTTATTGGTTTTGTGAAAATTCAATACTACCACATTTTTATTATTTTTTTAATTTAAAACTCAAGATCTCAATCTTTCTTTGTTCCCTTTATACAATATCAGAACATAAATATGGAATATCACCAACAGCAAGATTTTCATTACCAGATTCAGCACCAGAGTAGCATCATTTTAGTTAGGATTAAGAAGCCATCGCTGGTTCAAAGCTGTGATTTTCTTGTTTTCTTCAGGGGTGTCTCAGTTCTTGCAGGCTCATTTGTGGTCCAGATGTTGGTGGGAGGCAGCCTTTATTCCTCATCCTTCGTCTTTCTCATTTATGTATTTGATCTGACTCTCCTGTATTTATATGTTTGTTCCTTGTCAGTCTCTTTATAGGCCTTGCTGCTAAGTCGCTTCATTCGTGTCCGACTCTGGGCAACTCCATAGACAGCAGCCCACCAGGCTCCCCCGTCCCTGGGATTCTCCAGGCAAGAACTCTGAAGTGGGTTGCCATTTCCTTCTCCAATGCATGAAAGTGAAAAGTCAAAGTGAAGTCGCTAAGTCATGTCTGACTTTTAGTGACCCCATGGACTGCAGCCCACCAGGCTCCTCCATCCATGGGATTTTCCAGGCAAGAGTACTGGAATGGGGTGCCATTGCCTTCTCCAATGCATGCAAGTGAAAAGTGAAAGTGAAGCCGCTCAGTTGTGTCCGACTCTTAGTGACCCCACGGACTGCAGCCTACCAGGCTCCTCTGTCCATGGGGTTTTCTATAGCTCCCTATATTTCTGGGCTCCAGGTTCTTTCAGACCATTTTGTATCCTTCTTAGCCACCTCCCTAGGTTGACTGACCAATTCTCAGTCACTTCTGAATCCTTCTTGGGGTCATGGGAAACTTAGCAACTCTCAGGTTTCTCAAGGATGCATCTTATCTATCTTTAATCAATTATTCAACAAATACAAGTATTTCCTATGTAACAAGCATAGTTCTGAACACTGGCACCAATATTCTTTACCCTAACATAGTGCTTAGCTTACGATAGATGCTTAGATCATGTTGCTGTATGGCAGAAACTAACACAACATTGTAAAGCAATTGTCCTTCAATTATTAAAGTTTAAAAAAGTTTATTTAACACATGGATATTTCCTAAAATGAAAAACTTTCTAAGAAGAAATGGAAATATTTGAATAGATAAATATTTCTCAAAATAACAAGTCATTCATGAAAATAAGTAGAAATGTTTCAGACTATTTTATTTGATACAATTTAATCTCTTCAAAGGCTTCCCAGGTGGCTCAGTGGTAAAGAATCTGCCTGCCAAGCAGGAGATGTGAGTTCAATCCTGTATCAGAAAGATCCTCTGGAGAAGGAAATGGCAACCCACTCCAGTGTTCTTGCCTGGGAAATCCCATGAACAGAAGAACCTGATGGACCATATTACATGAGATCACAAAAGAAGTTGGACACGATTTATCAACTAAACAGTGGCAAACAACAAAAAATCTCTCCCCTGGTGAAGTGAAAATACCCCTTAATATCATAGCAGGGCAACTGAGACACACCTTTTGAATATATTTGATGTTCTAAAGAGGTGAAGTGCTGTCCTGTGCTTAGTCGCTCAGTTGTGGCCAACTCTTCGCCACCCCATGGACTGTGGCCTGCCAGGCTCCTGTCCATGGGGATTCTCCAGGCAAGAATACTGGAGTGGCTTGCCATGCCCTCCTCCAGGGGCTCTTCCCAACCCAGGGATCAAACCCAGGTCACCCACATTGCAGGCAGATTCTTTACCATCTGAGCCACCAGGGAAGCCCTGGTGTGAGATTATAGGCAAAATGTACTCAGTTGTGGCTATCATTGATTTATCTAATTGGATTCTTAATTTACTTAAACCTTCACTTGTTTTTTAAAGTGTCACTGATTCCATTACCTGGTTATTCAAGACTGTAGTTCCTTACTATAGCTCATTTCCTGTCTCCTCTCCTATACCTGGGTTGTTCAATTTCTGTGTGTGTGTTTTGTGATTTAGCAGCATTACTAAATGGACAGCATGCTGGGGGAGATTATACATATTTATAAATAGGGAACATGTCTAATTGTGTTGTTTTGATGTTTCTGTCCTACAGTGTTTTGGGGTCTTAGAGGCTTTTGCATCAGGGAAGAAGGAACCGCTTAAATTTTCTTTTCCTAAACATAGCTTCTCAATTCTACTTTGGATTGATGAATAGATCCTTGTTATTGGAGTTTGTGAGGATTTAGGAAGAGGGCTTGATTTGGAAGGGACCTACAGATTGCCTCTGCTCAGCAAACACCTAAACCTACAAGGGGTTTTATCTGCTTTCCTTGGGCCTTGGCTAGAGGTGAGCGGAAGAATTCATTAGGTAATCTCTACCTACAATCAAGTCTTATTCCTCTTACTTTTCTTCCCTCCACTAGCTTTTTGTAATTTAATGTCTTTTTATTGAGGGGGAAAAAGAATCACACAATGTAATTTATTCTTTTCTGAGGTTATAAACTTGTTATAAACTTTCTTCTCTAAATTTCCTAATCCATTAGCTTTTTAAAGTTCAAACCCCATTTTCTTCCTTTAAAGTCTACCTCAGATAACTTTGGGCTTCCCTGGTGGCTCAGATGGTAAAGAATCTGCCTGTAATGCAGGAGCCCTGGGTGGGAAGATCCCCTGGAGAAGGGAATGGCTACCCATCCACTCCAGTATTCTTGCCTGGAGAATTCCATGGATAGAGGATCCTGGTGGGCCACAGTCCATGTAGTTGCAAAGAGTTGACACAACTGAGTGACTAACACACTTAGATAACTTTAGGTTTCTAAACTATTTTCTAAGTTCTGAATTAAAAAAAAAAAAAAATCCACCCAGAGAGTCATTTGCCTTCCTGGCTTTTATTTGTATTTTTTTCTTCCTGAGAAGTAATGAAATCCCTCTTTCAAAAGTTGGTGGATCACAGGAAAACAGGAATCCTGAGGGAAAGAGAAACCTCATTTACTCTCAGGATTTTATCCCTTCACCTGTAAAAGGGGGAGAGGATCATGAGATAGCCAGACATGGAACCAGGATGACTCTTCAACAGAACTATTGGTACCTCTTGTGCTTCCAGATATGTACCACACAGTATGGAGAGCAGAAGGGCAAAGGCAGGAAATAGAGATATAAATGGACTACCAATTTTGCTTGTATTTTTATTTACCTGTAGAGGACTACTTATGCATCTTTTCATAGCCCTTGAGGGTACTTTTTGGTGCTTTTCTGCCATTAGATGTAGGCAGAGAATGCCTACCAAAAGCACTGGGTTTAGAGAATTGTTTTAATATGCTTACTTGTGTCTTAGACTTAATTCTCCCCTTCTTCTCAAATGGTATCTTCAATCTTTATCAAATGGCTAAAGCCCAATCTGTCTGGGAGAGGGAGCTGGCTGTGCTACAAGAATTCATGTTTCCATCCTCCCAAGTCCCATCTGTGCCCCGGATGTCACCTGGAGAGATGGGTTTTTTTTGAAGAACAGATCAGGGACAGGCCAAGGACAAAGCGTGGATGACCAGTCAGAAGCCTTCAATAGGGGACAAGGCTGCTTCTTTGCCTTCTTGCATTGTTCCCTATCAAAGGGGTTGTTTATTTTAATGCCCCTTTCCTGTGCTCTTAAAGGCTGCTTTCTGAGTTTGCAAAAGCTTCCTGAGGCCTTTAGAAATTCTGTATGGTTATCTATCTCTGAGCCCTTTTGAGGTAGAATACTGAGACATTTGCTTCTCTCCCCAGGATTATGTTTTTAATTTTCAGGTTATTTCTAATGAACCAAGGCTGAGAAGAAACAGAGAAAAAAATTTTCATGGAGTTCCCCTCCCCTACTCAATGTACCCTTTCCCCCAATACATACACATGTGCATACATGCACATACATGCTGCAAATGGAAAAAGTGTTCAAAATAGAGGCAGACTAATTATCCAGATTGGAATAGTGCCAGGATATTGGTCATAAGATTCTCTCTCTTCCCTCCACAGTTTCTTTTCCTCTCCCTTCTGTCATCTTTCCTCAACCATCAGGTGGGTGGGTGGGTTGCTGGCTGGCTGCTGGTTGGCAAACAGAAATAGTCTAGGAGCAAGTGTTCTTAGGGTATATTCACTAAAGGATGAACCAGAGTGATTTTTCTCTCCACATCCAGCCAATTTACATACAAGGAGAGCAGGTGGGGAGTTCATGAAAGACTGTAGATACAAAGATGTAAATCTGAGTATGTTATAGTAAGATTGTCCAAAGTGAAAAAATGGCATGTGGAAATTAAATTGTCTTGAACAGATAGAAGTAGGATGGGAAGTGTTTTACCCAAAGAGTAGTAAATAAGGGATGTACATATCCATCAGAGCAGATAATAAGTCATTCCGTTCTGAGGGGTACATGAATAAATGTGGATGCCTCTAAAGAGAAAGGATTCCATTGTGAATTGGCAAAGAGGGTAATTAAAACCTGTGAAGACACCAGGAGCTGAGCAACTTAAATGGGCCAGGTATGTTCAATCAACCAGCCTTTTCCTGGTTTGTGATGTGTCCTTAAGTTAAAAACACAGTATTGTTTGTACAAGGAAACTGTGCTTGCTGATTAATTCAGTCATCAAAGATATGCCCAATGAGTGCTGCAGTTTTTAATCTGGATTTCAAAGCTGCAGACTGTTGATGTTCAGACAGTTTAAGAGGATTTGTTCAATAAGCAGAGATTTGTCTTGCAACAAGTCTGTCTGGGCCACCTACGGAAGAAAGCAAGCAGAACTCCCCAGACTTGCTTTTGAACACTCTAGCAACTCCTTTTAGGCTACATGATCTTTTTGCTCTGACCAGGCTGGTCTCGTCACCACCCAAATCACCTGTCCACCTGATTCTGGGCAGTGTGTCTTGGCTGATGCTCTTTCTTTCATCTAAAATGTCTTTTTCTTGTCCTCGATCCATCTAGGTACATAATTTTTCTTTGGGTCTCTCCCTTTGGATGCAAATCCTACCAAAAACAATTTCATTCTACGATGACAGAACCTCCTAGTTGGAAGGGAGGAATCTCAAGGATTATCTACTGGAATCAGTATTTGTTGTACAACGTGGTGGGAAGGACACAGCCTTTAGCTCCACTTGGTAACAGTTGCTATACACTTTAGGCCCCACATTATCATATTTATTTCTCATAGAAATCCAATAGGAGAAAAATGAAGCACAGAAAGATTAAATAACTTGTCAGGGCTATATGCTGAATGATTAGTTAATTTGTAATTATAACCAAAATCTCTCTAACACCAATGCCCAGTACATACTTCTACTATAATTTCCCTGGCTTGGGAAAATAATTTGCATTTCTTTTGCCTTCCATTTGCGGATAAGTACTAGAGATTATATACATTCAACACCTATTACAATGCCTGACAATATTAAATGGCAATTAGTTATTATTAATAATCATGTGATTGTTTTGCCTCTTAATATTTAGAGTTTGATCTGTGGATCAGAGCATCAACTCTACATGGGAGCTAGTTAGAAATTCAGAATCTCAGACTTCAGACCTCTTGAATCAGAATCTGCATTTTAGCAAGATCTCCAGATGATCTGTATGCAATTTAAAGTTTGAGAGACACTCGACTACCCCCATGCTTGCATACCCACTAGGAATGAAACTTGTTACCTTTTTTCTTTACTCTTTAGTTAGAAATATTCCACACTTCCAGAAATATGACAAGAATAGTACAAAGAACTTGTTCCTTTTAGTGGAGAATGGTATTTTGAAAGATCCATGTGCCATGTGTGCTGGAACCACGGGATTCCTTCCAGCTTTACCACTTTTCACATTTGTAACTCCTTTTTCTGATGGTGAAAAACATGGGATATCTATTACCCCCAGTTTGTTTATGTATAATATTTGCTTGTTCCCTTAATATGTAACCAAAACCAATTTCTGATCTGCCCATCTTCCCATTTGACAAGTCTTCCTTATATAGGTTGGGATCCCCACCAGTTTACCACTAGTCCTGGTGGCCTATTTTTTTTTTCCCCCTGAGGCAGCTTCTTCTAGCCCAGAATAGCTCCTACCAAAAGAAGTTTCTTTATTATATTGAGCCAAAATCATATTCTTGTAGCTTCCTCTCCTCTCTTTTTGTACTTAGGAATACGAAGTTTTAAGTGTGCTCAGATCTAGTGTGATGTGGTTGGAAAGGGCATGACCTGGAGTATGACACATTCTACATATACATTTTGTCAGAACTGTTCATATTATGTGATCTCTCCTTGCTTCAGTTTTTTTCATTTGCATAACTAGAGACAACACACCTACTTTTAGGTAATTGAGGCCCAAGTGAGACAAGATACAAATGGCTTAGCAGAGTGCCTGGCTCATATTAAGGCAAATGACATGAAGCTCCTCCCTCCATTCATATGATTCCCTGGTGGCTCGGATGGTAAAGAATCTGCCTGAATGTGGGAGACCCAGGTTTCATCCTTGGGATGTGAAGATCCCCTGGAGAAGGGAATGGCAAACTCCAGTATTCTTGCCTGGAAATTCCATGGACAGTAGAACCTGGCAGGCTACAGTCCATGGGGTCACAAAGAGTCAAACATGACTGAGCTACTTTTATTTCACTTCATTCTCCATTCATTCCCTCTTTCCCTTCCTTCCATCCTTCCTTCCACAAAACATTTGCTATGTCTGTAATCTGTGTTGCATAGTGTTAATAGTAAACAAAATAGACATTGTTTCTTCTCCCACAGTGCTTCAGGTAAATGGGTATATTTTTAAAATAACTCAAATATGCAATTAGAGGTTGTACTGAGTATATTCTCTTGGTACTGGAATATAGGAGTAAGCTAGCTAGAGAAGGGTCTCCTCTTTATGGAGGTTTTATTCTAGGGGACAAGAGAAAACATAAACAAGAAAAAAGTAAATGCAGAAGATAATATCAGATAATGATGAGTGCTGTGAAGGAACACAAGCCAAATGATGTAATTATGATGGAACAAATGAAGCCTTTTTGGACTGTGTGACTGTAGAAGCTTCTCTGAGGAGGTGGCCTTTGGATTGAGCCCCAAGAGGCAAGGAGTCAGCCGCATGAAGATATAAAGAAGAATGTCCTAGGAAAACGGAACAGCTGGACAGAAGGAATTCATGTGTTTGAGGAGCAGAAGGAAGGCCTTTGTGACTGAAGCTCAGTGAGAGGTGGGTGGTGTGAGATGGGCTAGGAATGGAGGGCCAGTGGGTCGCATAGAGCTTTGGAGTCCACAGTGGGCTGTTGTATGCCATGTCACTCTAGATAAGAAGTTGACTCTTCTGAGGGCCCTATCTGTAAAAGGGGGGTGCTAATATTCTCTAGACTGACTTCATAAGGTTTGTTGTAAATATAGAAAGTGAAAGTGGTAGTCACTCAATTCTGTCCAACTTTTTGTGACCCCCATGGACTGTAGCCCACCAGGCTCCATAGGCCATGGAATTCTCCAGGCAAGAATACTGCACTGGGTAGCCATTGCCTTCTCCAGGGGATCTTCTCAACCCAGGGATCGAACCTGGGTCTCCCCTCATTGAAGGCAGTTTCTTTACTGTCTTTACAAGCCACCAGGGTTGTAAATATAAATCAAGGTGTAATATAAGAATTTTTTAAAGCTCAATGTGATTGTTATTGTCTGGTAGGCATTTGATGGAATTCTTGGTGCATGGAGAATCAAACAAAAGAATAAGATAACAAAGATGCAAAAGATGGCCAACTATGTTGTCTTTGTCATTCCTAAAAGGGAGGATCAAGAGGCACTTGGAAAAGGGCTGCAAATTTGGGATCACAATAGAAGAAGCTTTTTTAGTGGAGACGTAATGAATTTTTAGAATGTATTTTCAGGGAGGTGAGTAGATAGCATTTAATGGCCTAACAAAAGCACTTTCTTTAAAATGCACAAGTAAAAAGGTTAACAATTTGAATCTATCTTGACATTTCCGAGTGTCAGCCCCAGGGCTATTTTCTTCCTTGCTTAGGATCATCATTTTCATGTATACTCACACTGCGATTTCCTGGGCTGGACCACCCACCATGGAGTGGAGGCTGAGCATGAACGTAAATAGGAGCAGTTATTGGGCAGCATCTACACTCGCTATGCATTTCTTTCCTTTACTGTTTATTGCTTTATCCCGTGTTGTTGTAACCTTGTCATAATGTGGATCATGGTGGTCTTGGACTGAAGTCCATCCTTAATATGCCATAAAAACACTTGCTAAATTGAATAGATCCTATGTTCTATGGACAACTGTATTGCTCTTCAGTGAACTTGGAAATCAGCATATCCAGTGATCTTGATGAGTTGGATGGTTTTAGGAAAACCAGGAAGAAGGTGAGGAATGTCTTTTATGATTTTGTCCCTTTCCCCTCACCACACCCCCCCCCCCCCCCTTTTTAAACCAGTGCGAAGCTGGATATCTTCCTCATGAGGGAATTAACCCTAGAGCTAACCTTACATGACTTCCTCCTTCTGAAGATTCTGGTGGTTATACCCTCTCCTGGTCTTCTGGGGCGTAGGGGTGCTAATAGCTCAGTTGCCATGATGAGCTCCAGGTTCTGCATTATTCTTTGTGGTTACCATACACCCACGCTTTGTAAACAAGCCACTTTGTTAAATAAATCTTTTTCAAATTATCCTATCAGAAGTGTCCTCTGTGTGAGATCCGAACTAGTTCAGGTACTGTAATTGTTGGCTGACAAACCCTGTAAGCATGGCCTGTGCTCAGAGGCAACATTGTATAGTAGAAAGAGCTTTGAGTTCAACTGGATAGTGTTTAAGTTCAGTTTTTGTACTTCCACATTTATTACTGTGGGCTGTCTATAATGTCTTTGGTCCTCAATAATAAAAATAAGATAATATCTTATTATCGTTTTGGTACTTATATAAAATGTCTGCACATAGTTGAGTCTCAATCTCTGTTTTCACAAATATTAACGTAAGAATAAAAGGCCAAATGAGATTAGAAGAGGCACAGGCAAGCTGGTGAAAAGTTGAGTTAAGGCCAGGCCCCGAAACTCTCTTCATCCAGTCCCAGCGTTTGTTTCAGTCTTCCTAGCAGGCTCCTCAGGAGAAAGCGGAACGTGAAAGGTGGTGAGTTTCTATCCAGGTCAGTGAAACTCTGGTTCTCACTGGAGAAATCCTTCTCAGACAGTTGAGTGCAGCAGAGCTCAGCCAGCCCAGCTGATGTCACCCAGGTAGGGAGAGCCCGAGGCTCCCGGTGCTCAGCAGAGGGTAAAAATTGCAGGAAAATGATCAGGTCCAAATGATCAGCCATGTGGGTCCAGAGTCTTTTTCATTACCCTGTGCTTTTAAGATGTTGAGCATTAGCTCAGTTAAAACAGGCTTTGGATTATTTGTATCTTTTCCTTTTTCAATCAAGAAATGCCAGAAGGCAAATTCATGAGCATGGCCTTAACATTTTTTGTTTTGACTTCCCTATGACCTTTCCATTTTTCTTCTAGAGCAGACATTTTGGGACCTCTACTGAGGGTTTCAAAGGCTCTGGGATCCATAGTGAGTAGAGAAATAAAATTGGACTGACTCAAATGTATGTGTACAGCACATGCATCTGGTTTTTCTATGTCAGGTTTCCCTCTGGGATAATTTCAGTCTTAGTCCTGGTATCTCTTCATCATTAGTGTGAATTTGTGAGGTCTGGAGTATGTAGTTTTGTCCCTCTCTTATGGGCAAAGCCAATGTCATCTCATACTGTGAGGACAGTCTCCTTATTCCTGCCACATTCGTAGGCCTTCAATAATCTTGTTGCCCTTCTCTGGGCCTTTGCATTTCCTGTTACCTCCAAAAATATCTGTCCTTGGATACAGTGACATAGCTGAATGCATTATACATAAAAGTGTGAATGTCCCATTGGCTTATGTTACAGTTTTATGGCATTTTTCATATTATCTGTACACTTCTTAACGTAGTCTAATTTGTACACTTTCTGACTGCTGCTGTGGTTTCTGCAAATATCTTTATTGGGCTGTGTCCTTAGCTATGCCTGGATCTGCTTTCTGTGAGGTGGCAATTAATTTAGATTTATCAGTATATGGGAGCATTCTACAGTCTCCTCTCCAAAGTTCTCCTATTAAAATAGGAATGTGGAAGATTAACACATTTAATTAATAGACAAGATATTCATTTGTTCCTAAGGCCATCTACTCAAAAGGGTGATAAGTGATAAGCATTTTCTAAGATATAATTCTAATAATGGGATAAGTTTTAGTGGTATTTCTCTATAATGTATATAAGCATGGTGTGACTATTTGATATGGTATTATTCCATCAAGCAATTCCATAAGGATGTGTTATTGAAGAAGGAATTCATAAGGGCCTGGACTCCATCTTAGGCCTGTTCATGCTGATCATGCTCGGACACCTTTCCAGTGGACTCTGAACTCTGTGTTTAGTGCCTATGAAAACAGCAACAGAAGGATAGGACCCCCTCCAGACAGGGGAACCTTGAAGATCATATCTAGGTTACTCATCGCCTAAGAGAAACATACACTAATCACCCCTTCCTCCAAACAGGCCATAAAATTTTCTGTATCTATCAGAGTGTAACCTCAGGTTTATTGATTATTGGCTAATGGTTTGACTGTTTGAGCACATGAGCACATAGCACATGAATGATGGGCTTATTGGGATTGTATTTTCCTTGGTTTATGTTAAGTCTCAAGGAATTTGGGGTGGTGGGTTTGGACATGTACACATGGGGTATAAAAGATTTTCACAAATGCTGGTCGGGGTCCTTGGCTAAGAGGAGACTCTGCCTTGGGCCTGCCGGTGTAATAAACTGCACTCCAGTATCTGCATTGTCCTTCTGAGTGAGTTTGTTTCCGGGAACGCGTGGCTACAACATTATGAATGAATCAACAGTGTCTTTTTCTTTGTCTCTCAATCGCACATGTAATGCATATACATAAGGTCAGACATACCATAAGTTATAATACATAAGAGTACCTATATGTGTACCCATACATGCACTCGTAGAATTGCTGACCCAAAGTCTCTAGGGTGGGTGAGTTTTCTAATCCCTGCTGTTAGATCTTTACTGATTTATCTATGCCATTGTCCCCAGTAGCTGAGATCACCTTTCTCTCTACTGTCTTTCCTTTTTCTCTCTTGTTTTGAGATTTTGTCCTTTCTAAAGCCCAGGTCAAATCCCATCTTTTCCACCTGCCCTGATTAGTCCAGCCCACTTTGCTTTTGACTTTGTTTCTATTCAGGTAGCATTCATGGTCAGTAACATATGATCTTAGATTACAGTTATTATCTAATTTCTTCAGGTGATTGATGTTGCCTCAGTAAGATTAGGGACCCTTGAGGAACCCTGATGAGAGGTCTCTAACAGTGCCTGGAATAGTAGATTTTTAAAAAATTTTAGTTGCTTCCAATATGAAATATTAAAGTCTTTTGTATTCTTTATAAACATGTAATATTATATTGAAGCAGTAATAGATGTCAGTAAATAACTTTGTGTAATGCATATATAAGTAAAGAGAATAGCCTGTGGTAAAACAGTGAGCTTAAAAAAATCAGAGCATGTTTAATATGAGATAATTGTTTTTTCCTAGAACAGGAAGTTTTTCATCAGTGTAGTTTTTGTGAAGCTACATGTGCAGGAGTAGCCTACGGGGGTGTTTAGAAAAAATTTGTCTCTGAGGAGCTCTTAGAAAGTTGGCTTGAAGTCAGCATTGCCTCTGGGTTATCCTCAGCAGGGAGAAACTGATGAATACAAAGGGCTGGATGACTCAAGGGCTGGGAAGCCGAGTGTGACGGAGAGCATGTGCTTTCTGCCTTGGTGGTCTTCCTCAGTGGCTAGAGCCCAGAAGGGACTCAATAAATATTCTTTGCATTAATTTAGATATATTTTACAAATGATGATGTCAAGCAAGTTTTGTGATTTCTTAGTCTGTTGATCACAAATATTAATGCCAGACAGTATTTCTGGAAGGAATTACATCAGCATAACACAAAGTCCAAGGCAGTCTTTGGATAATCAACCGGCTACATTTTTTGTGTTAAGCACTAACATACCCTATAGATTATTTTAGAGGGCCAAATGATTTACTTTCCCATTTAGGAACTTGATTAAAATGTGCCAGAATCAGGACCTTTCTCTCCCTATCAGTTGGTGATTCCCGTTTATTTCTTACATAATTTATCATTTTGCCTAGAGAAAAGACTTTGAATGCAGGGAAGCTTGTAACAGGTGTAGTGTATGTTCTTGTTTTTCCTAGTAGCAGATGGTGCTGAAAGAAGATCATCTCTGTGGGGCCATTACAGGATAATGCACAGGAATAAATAAGCACAACGATAGGTCTCAGCAAAGACAACCGGGTCTCAAGTTGGTCCCACATTTGGAAATGGTGCATGTACAATGAGCAGGTTTATCAGTAAGCTCAGAAAAGCTTATTTAAAACTCTAGTTCTTTCCTTTTTATTTTCCTCCATATAAAATTTCCTCCCACAAATCAAACCACTGTGCTTCTCACTTGAATTACAGGTAATGTATTAAAAAAGATCTAAATAAAGTAAAGTTCTTTGCAGCAGTGCTTTGTACTACAAAGGAAGAGGTAATTTTCCTTGGAGTTCCTCCCCAGCCCCCAACAACTTCTGTTTTTATTTTAATGGATTTGATGGGACCTGGTCTTTGATCTTGGCCTCTTAAAAACCAGAGGAGCAAAGGAAGGTTAATTCCAGCAATTCTCTCATAATGTACCTCTGCTATTCTGCTTGATGGACACTACATGAATATAATTTAACCTGTAGAGGACTGAGGATATAATTATTTTCTCTTGTACAAACACACTTTTTATCTTTCCTGAAAAAAAGGGCCCCATGGATATCAATTATATGTATGTAATATATATATGTATATATATATATGCACACACATATGTCTTTTCAGTAGATACACTCCTATATTTCTCATATTGAAAAGCACATTTAAATTTGACAATGCCAGAGTGGTATTTCAGAAGGACCTAGGCTCATCTTTTCCCTTTCCTTGTTTAAATTTTATTTCGTAATATCTCAGCCTCAGCAGTATTTGAGGAATATTGTTCCCTTGGTCTAATGCAATTTTTTCCACATGATGTATTCTTAGCCTGTCCCTTATCTTTCCTTCACTTGCTGACACCACTGTTTAATCCATTTGGGGCTAAAATGTACTGAAAGCAAATATGTACTATTTTAACATTCTGCCTGATTCTTGTTCATTAGCAAGAGATTCTCTAGCAGATTGGTTAAATGGCCTTTACTCCTTTTAAGAAAAAAGAGCAGAGATTTCTGTTATGTCTTTGAAGGAAAAGGCAGTGCACAGATACAAGCTTATCAAAAATAATAACACCTCCCAAAGCATCTGAGTATGTATATATGTGTGCATGTGTGCATGTGGGTTTATATATATAATCATGTATTCACAACTAGATTCATTTTTCTTATCCCTCAGTAGCATTATTATTTCTGCTTTCTGAAATCTCATTATATATCTAGATCAAGGACCTACTGAAGTGCTTCCTTTCCTATATTAAAAAACATATTTAATGTAAGTATTTAAAATGTGGCTTTTGTATGGCTAACATCTACATGAAAACAGGCATTTGAACTATGCTTAACCTCTGCAGTGCAAATGTCTATGGGCCAGAGTGGGTTAATTTTTGATTGCTGTTGATTCTACCTGCATCCTCCGAACTGCAAGAAGCATGCACGAGAAAGAACAAAAACAGACTGGCTTTGTGATGTCACATGCATCTGCCTCTAAATTTTAGTATGGAACATAAATGTCAACAAGAATCGAAAGAGAAAACAGAAGAAAGATTGCTCTTAACTGGAATTATTCCATTTGAAAGCTCTAAATTAATTATCTCTTCAGTTTTTGTGATTTCTCAAACATGGAGTGCATGTATATGAGTGGTGATGGGATATGCACAATAAAAGGGGTCTCATAAAAATTGGCTATAGCTGAAGTAATCCTTTGTCATACCCCTAACCACAACTCCCATTTGGTGAAATTGCCAAGTAACAATAAGTAGGATATAAACAAAGTTAAGACAATGATCAGTCAGGGCCTTGTGTTTAATAATGAACACGTAGAGAAGGTAAAATTATAGTAATGCTGGTCATGTAGACCAAGCTTGTTAAATGAAAACAATACATTCTACAACTGAGAATCACACAAAGGAAAATCTCTGCTGTAGTTGGACAACTTAGTGTTAGTTCCTTTTATTGTTTACCATGTCTAATTTGCCTTAGCTCCATTTTATAGGCAATATTTAATTACTAGTATTTTTAATTTGTCTTTTTTTTAATATTATCATCTTACCTCAAGTACAATTATCCATTCCAATCTAGTAGGAATAAATTTGCTCAGGAGTTACTACAAGATAAACACTGCTTAGAAACCATAACTTTTCTATTGTTATTTGTCTAGTTAATAAAGGGAGGCATTTTATTTTCCCCCAGTGACCACTTGTACTTTGTTCAGTAATTAAGGAAGTAAGTTGATGCTCCTACATTTTAGCCTTTCTATAACCTCTGCAGGTCTGTCCGGAATGCTGGAGCCAGTTGTATTCCGGTGTTGGGTAGTTAAGGAAAAGCCTGAGATGAAACCAGAGAGGATTCTAACAGTAATACCTTAAATTAATAATTTGATCAATATCAAATATGTTCTGCCTGAGAATAATCTACAGGCTTCTTTTAAGCACCTATGTTCAGGGTTTTCAAAAACAACTCTTCAGCCGCAATGGAATGCTTTAAAAACACACATGTCATCTCTGTATATTTTTATGTGTACATTTGTTCATAGGAGAAACTGCATTTTGCTGTCAGATGAAAGGTTTGAATCCTGGTTCTACTAATTAGTTGCATGATTTTAGGCAAATTACATAGCCTCTTTACAACTTTGCTTTCCCATCTGTAGAATGAAAATAGCAATATTGCTTACTTCATAGTATTAATGTGAGGGTGAGGTGAGGCGATACATATGAGGCATTATATGGTACTAAATACATAATAAAAATTCAATAAAATTTTAATTATTACTATTGTTAAAATATGTTTGAATATAGACTGTGTTGGACTATAAAGTTGCGATGCTGATTTTTAGATGAAGTTCATGAAATCATTCTGCTTTCTTTTAATTATCAATACAAAGCAGTTACAAGCAGTGCTCGTCAAGTACACTTTCTTATTTTGTTCTACCCATGGTTCAAGTCTTCACCCAGATGTTTCCTCTTGATGGAAATTGCTCCTCACTCCACTCCCTCCAGCTGAGACCTTTTATTCTGTGTGGCACAGCACTCTGAATCTATCTCCATGACTGATTGGTCATTATATATGCATTATAATCATTGCTTTCCATGTCTTCTTCTCCAGAAGGTAAACTTCATGTCCTGTTTATCTTGGCAGCCAAACTGCCTTGTGCATATGTGGTCATAGCAAGAAATCAACAAAGAGTTCTTGAATAAATAAATGAAATAGAAAATACTGTTGCTTATGTATGCAAACAAACAGTGATCTTCTTAAATGATATCTTTCCTTATATTATTTTGCCCTTATATTATCTTTAACCTTGTTTTTTTTGTTTTTATTTAAGTTATCTTCAGAACTTGGGACACATCATGCAGCATTTAGGAGAATTACATGTTATTTCACTTAATCCCCCACAATTTCATGACATACTTATTTAACCGGGTGGGGAAGCAAACTTTTCTGAAACCATTATGTTTTTAACTGTTTTATATATGTTGACATGCCAGTTGTTAAGGCTAAAATGAAAAGAAACTAGAGAAAATGACGTGAAAGCAAAATCGTCATCCAGAAAAAGATTGTTTATGGAGTTCAATTTGCTATTTACCAATAGCACAGGTGCCAGAACTCCAGATCAGACCCATGGACACATTTGCTATCTCAAGGCAAAATCCAGCTATGTCCCTTCCTGTGACTAGGGCTAGGGCTAGGTTTGGTTAATTGGCTTATCAACATCTGAGGCTCTGAGTGATCATGTACTTTCTCAGGATTGCACACACAGCATGGGATATTTGTGATTCAAGCCAAGAACTTTCTGACTAGTCAGAATGCAAGCTTTCCCTGTACAACATCTTCAGGGTTGAAGTTACCCCATCACTTGTTGGTGTGGTCAGTTTGACCACTCCCCCAATGTGCTTGACTAGCCACTGTCTGAAGAACCCATACAATGCTGATGCATCACCAAGCCTGACCCCAGAGGACATAGCCTTCAGAAGAAGCTCTGCTATCTTGAGTGGGAAGGTCAGCAGGGGGCAGAAGCAGGGTTGGATAAAGGGGCAGCAGTTGTGGAGCTGCCAGAGGTACTAACCTAAAAAGGGGCAAACATGTTGAATAAATAAGCAAAATATAATATTTCCCCTCTTGTCAAGATAGACAATAAGCTGTGTGTGTGTTTATTTGTGTATACATATATGTGTGTATTTATCATGATCTGTCTTCTCAGATGCATATATAATAGTGATGACTTAAAGTCTAGAGACTTCAAAATTCTGAAACTAAAAAGGCACGCTTTATGCCATTTATTGGGATCAGAGGTCTATGTTATTGTCTAAATTTCAAACCCTTAAATACACATCCTTAGAAGTTTCCCAATTTTTACCTTCCAAACAAGTTTAAAAGGTGGAAAGAGAACAAGAATTACACAAAAATGAGAAATGTTTCCTGCCCCAGCTCCATTTCTTTCTGGCCGATGGCTGCTTTGGCTGTGGTGGTAAATACATTTCTTCATATAATTTAATTAAAATAAGTTTCTCCTGCTTCCACCAAATAATTAAATAATTGGCTTTCTGGCACTTTATCCCTGGCATGTGTGTCATTGGTGGTGGTGAACATGATGGGTTGGCTGGCGTTAAGACTTGAGGATCAGGTTGATAACTTTTGCCAGTGCTATGGGCACAACATTTTTTTCTGCTCACTCCCTCCCACTCTGTGCTCTATCATACACTGCCCCCCTTCCTGATCCTTAATTTCTTATGGGCAGCTCTACTCTTGCCTGATTGGGAGGACTCGTCACAGGCATGAAGACAAGGGAACACCCTGTGTCACTATATTGTCCCTGTATAAACTTGGATTTCTTTGGTACTGTTATTTTTACCAAATTCTGCATATACCTTCAAACTTAATAAGATACATTTTTTTTTGGCTAGAATTTGAAGCTTATTCTTTATCTTAAAAAAGATCCTACATGCCACTTACAAGTACTTAAACATAGAATGTTTTATCTTCACAAAAGACCTGCAAGGTCTTTCCCCCAGTATAAATGTCAACATGCTGTTGATGCTGAAGTCTCTGGAAAGCCTAGTCTCATAAAATGTGGCCCAAATTAGGTAATTACTTAAGTCCTCGCTGTTCCAAACAATACATGAAACCAAGAAAAAGAAATGATTTGTTTTAACCAGAGATAAGCCTTTAATGCGTGTACACATTAAGATTTTAAAGATTAACCTCTCTGAAAGTTCAAAAAAGAAAAAAAAAAAAACTAATGGTAACTGATTAGATATCTCAACTGCAGGGAGAAAAACAAATGCTTATGGGTAGATTTTATGTAATTTAACTTTGATTGTTTGTACTTTAGATTTCCTTAAATAACTCACCAAGAACTGTTGAAAACACCCTCTGTTTTCCAGAGAAAATTTCTTAGTTTGTGGAAGGGCTTGATAGATCCCTAACATATTGTAAGTGATATTTTGTGTGATAGCAAAAATATGTGAAAATTTTATTAGATACATTATATTTTGAAAATTAGCTGTAAATAAAGAATGATGATTCCTCAGCTGCTATTTTACTTTTATAGAGATAATGGTAATGACTATCATATTAAGAGCTAAAGTGCAATACTTTGGACTTAGCAATAAGTTTACTTTTTTGGTTTTATTTAGTGTGCCCTTATTTAACATTCATTCACCTCTGCTATGGATGAGGCATATGGAACACAGAGATGATTGGGGCATGACCCATATGCCCAGATAGCTTATGAATCCAGCGCAGGAGAGAAGAAATATATCCAAATAACTAGAACAGGAGGCAGTGCTTCATAAGCATACCAGGAGAGGTACTGGGGTTTTGGGCAAGTTTGGAGCTCTAAGAGACCTTATTTGTTTGGGAGGATTTTGGAAGGCTTCTTGGAGATGGTGGACTTAGAACAAGGTAACAAAATAAGGGCAAGTCCTTGCCAGAGGCAGAAGAACAGAAAGAGATGGGAGGGTATCTCATGCAGGGGAAATGGTAAGAACCAAAGAAAGACTTTGTGGGGTAGTGTCTGAGGCCCCAAAATGTCTACATTTGACTAGCATAAGAGACATGTGGAGAAGATTGGGTGAAACGTCTGGAAGTATAGATCAGTTCCTGATCATGAAGGAACTTGACCACATGGATAAGGGGTTTGGAATTTGTTCTGAGGATATAATCACAGGAAGTGCCTACTCAGAAGAGGGACAGAATCAGCCATGCCTCGGGAAAATTCCTCTGGTAGTATATGCAGACCTCCCATTGACGTTGGGATAAAGTTTCAAATCCTTAACACAGTCTATTAGCTCCTGCGTAATCCAGCCCCTTCTGCCTCTCCAGCTTGTTCTTTCCAGGCGAGTACCAGACCTGCCTGGGTTCTCTTAGCCTGTGGGTGGGTGGGTACCAAGCTGTTTCCTGCTTCTCCCACACCTCCTCCACAACCAGTCAGCACTTCTTTCACAACTTTGTTAAAAGTCATATCGTCAGGGAAAACATCGCTGACCACCAAGCATCTTTCCTTTTTCTTTGTATTTATCACTTATCCTAGTGTTGGAATTAATAATTACTGTGTCTCTTTGCCTATTACAGATGAGAAATTTAAGCTCAGAAAGATTTTCTTCCCCTCCCCGCAACAGAAGAGCAAAGAAGGAGGAGAGCAGACTAGGGCTTTAAGAAGTATTTACCCCAGAATAAAGAGAAATATTTCAAGTGTTTAGTTGATTTTATGCAATGACTTCCTGCTTGTAATCCTTGGATAAGTAAATATATATTTGTCCTCTTCTGTAATATAATAACTGTGTATTGTCACCCTGCTTATTTAACTTCTATGCACAGTATGTCATGTGAAATGCCAGGCTGGATGAATCACAAACTGGCATCAAGTTTACCAGGAGAAATATCAACCTCAGATGTTCAGATGGCACCACTGGAATAGCAGAAAGTGAAGAGGAACTAAAGAGCCTCTTGATGAGGGTGAAAGAGGAGAGTGAAAAAGCTGACTTAAAACTCAACATTCAAAAAACCAAGATCATGGCATCCAGTCCCATCACTTCATGTCAAAAAGATGGAGAAAAAGTGGAAACAGTGACAGATTTTCTTTTCTTGCACTCCAAAAACAATGTGTATGGTGACTGCAGTCATGAAATTAAAAAAGACTCTTGCTCCTTGGAAGGAAAGCTATGACCAACCTAAATAGCATATTAAAAAACAGAGATATCACTTTGCTGACAAAGGTCCATATAGTCAAGGCTATGGTTTTTCCAGTAGTCATGTACGGTTATGAGAAGTTGGACCATAAAGAAGGCTGAGTGCTGAAAAATTAATGCTTTTGAACTGTGGTGCTGGAGAAGACTCTTGAGAGTCCTTAAGACAGCAAGGTTATCAAACCAGTCAATCCTAAAGGAAATCAACCCTAACTATTCATTGGAAGGACTGATGCTAAAGCTCCAGTGCTTTGGCCACCTGGTTCAAAGAGCCAACTTATCAGAAAAGACCCTGATGCTGGGAAAGATTGAGGGTAGGAGAAGAAGGGGGTGACATAAGATGAGATGGTTGGATGGTATCATGGACACAATGAACAGGATTTTGAGCAAACTCAGGGAGACAGTGAAGGACACAGAAGCCTGGCATGCTGCAGTCCATGGGATGGCAGAGAGTTGGACAAACTTAGTGACTGAACAATAACAACATAATAACTAACTCTTATAGGGGTTTATAATTTTTATATCCACATGAATGTGATCTTTGTATGTCACTTGACCTCATAACAATCCTGGAAAGTGCAGAACTGATGTTACCCAGTTCTACAGATAGTGCAGTCCAGGGCAGAGAGGTGATTGGCCCAAGGGCATGGCTATTACATGAGAAACTGGGACTTTGTCCCCTTTAACTTTGAATTTTGGTCTTTTTGATTGAGTTATTTTCCCTCTCAAATAGGATATTATGAAGAGATGTTAATATAAGTACAAAAATGCTGTGTAATATGTAGCATAAATATGAATTAATGTATGGAGAAATGGAGGGAGAGCAGAGAGCTGACTAAAAGAATGAAGTGAAGTCACATTAGGGCATTGACACACTTCCAACTTGTTAGAGAGCAACATTTCTTTAAGTCAATTTGAAAAATTGGCTAGGAAAAAGGTATTTAAATCCTGCCTAAATGACCTCAATTTCTGTTCCAATAAATTACTGGTCTTCTTTGCAATTAGTCATCCAGCTTGTCAACCATATGAGCAGAGGATTTATTTTCTGTTCAGGCAGTTCTGTTGAGCAGATGGGCAGGCTGCCATAGTAGACCCTGGCTGTGCTTCCAGGTAATATGGGGGGTGGGTGCGGGTGGAGGGGAGGGAGGCAGAAGCTAAGATTATCATCTGGAGAAATTTTCTTATTGTTCAGTCAGCTCTGAGATGATATCCAGGCTTTGTTCTAAAATCTAGTTTTAGATGTGTTGTTTGGAAGTTAAGAGATTTTCTTCCTCTTGTTACGCTGACGCAAGGCCAGCTGGGCAGAGGGGAAACCAGAATGTGTGCAGGTTTAGTCCTCGAAAGCATTGACGGAGTGTTGCTTAGTTCATCATCTGCCAGGTGGGATCTTGAGTGGCAGCCAGATTTAATTACTTGGAGGTCACTGGAAGGTGCTGTGATCTGAAGCTGGAGAGCAGCTACAGATCAGAGCCTGGGGAAGCAGAGAAACAGGAGACCAAACTGTAGGAGGAAGTGGACGTGGGTAAAGACTGATCCTGCCAGAGGATGTTGCTTTTGCCCCAGCTTATGTCACTGGATTGTTGCAGAGATGTGCCCTCTTGCCCACTGGACAAGTATCTATGCTGCCCACTGGACAACAACACAGTCAAGATTTCAATTTGGCCTTTCCTTTTAGATTAACACAATAAAGTCCTGACAGGTCTGCCTGTTTCTACCCTTGCTTTGCTTCAGGGATATCTCAATATGGATTTCTTTGTTCAAAACCCTTAGATGACTTCTCTTTTTATTCAGAGTAATAGCCAAAGTCCTTAAGATATTTACCTTCCTGGCCCCTATAGGATCTAATCATCCATTGTTTCTCTTACCTGCCTCATTGGCCCTGGTCCTATGGGCATCTTTGTAGCTTCTCAAATACACCAGGCATATTCCCACTCCAGGGCCTTTGCACTTACTCTTCTCTGGCCTCAGATCCTCTTCTGCCCTGCATGAGTCTCTTTTATTACCTTCACAGCTTTGTGAGCAATTGCCTTATCAGAGAGTCCTTTCCTGATTACCCTACTTAAAAGTGCACCTCTTACCTCACCATCCTTCTTCTGTGCTTTATTTTCTAACATCCTTTATTTAACGAGTTTATTATCTGCTCTTCACTAATACAAAGTTCCATCAGGAAAAGGAATTTTGTCTGTTTTAAAATTTTTTAATTTGTTAACTCTTGTGTCTCCAGTGCCTAGAACCATGCCAGACCTATAGTACGCATTTAATTGCTATTCAATAAATAAATAACTATATTGGGCTGGGTTCTCTCTTTTTTTTTTCACCCATCCAGCCACCCATCCAGTAATTTCTGACCCAGTCACTCATCACTTCCTCTGATACTGCTTTCCCCTTTGTTCATTATTGTCCAATTTCACTTACATTCTTTTTGCTTCCTGATCTGTCCAAATTGGTTCACTCCTGAAAGACTTTGTACATGCCCTTTCTTCTGCCTGGAAAGTTTTTCCTCCAGATCATCTCATGTCACTCAGATCTCAGCCCAAATGTCACCTCCGTAAAGAAGTCTTCCTTGTCCTCCATCCCAATGACCTTGTTTACTATCTTCTTACCCTAATTTGGTATCATGTTTAAGATTAAATATGACTACTTAAAATTATCTTGCTTATGTATTTTTTTGTTTACTCCTTCTGTCTTGTCTCCTGGTAGAATGTAAGTTCCGTTAGAGCAGAGATCCTGCTGGTTTTGTTTCTCATTGTACACACAATACCTAGACCAAAGCCTGGAGTATGTTGGGGTACTTAATAAATATTTGTTGGTTGTATAATTAAGATTACATCTCCTGGAATTAAACTATCTGTATTGAAACCTCTGAGTGTGCACACACATGTGCACATACACACACACACACGCACACATTGAACCTCAGTTTCATCATTGAGTCTCACTATGATTACCTTTCTGTGTCTAAGTTTCTTATATGTATATGGGTATTGTAATAGTAAATCTCTCATGTGGATAATTATAGTGATACTAATAGTGATAACTACCATTATTGAGCAGAAACTACAGACCGAGCACTGTTTTAAACTCTGCTGCTGCTGCTGCTAAGTCGCTTCAGTTGTGTCCGACTCTGTGCGACCCCATAGACGGCAGCCCACCAGGCTCCTCTGCCCCTGGGATTCTCCAGGCAAGAACACTGGAGTGGGTTGCCATTTCCTTCTCCAATGCATGAAAGTGAAAAGTGAAAGTGAAATAGCTCAGTCCTGCCCGACTCTCAGCGACCCCATGGACTGCAGCCTACCAGGCTCCTCCGTCCATGGGATTTTCCAGGCAAGAGTACTGGAGTGGGTTGCCATTGCCTTCTCCGGTTTTAAACTCTACCTATATTTGATTATTTAATTCTCATTGCAACTCTGTGAAGTTGGCACTATTTTAATTCACATATTTCACATGACCCAAGTATTGGAAAAGCAAATAACATGTAGTTACAAATAGGTTGAAAGGGATTGAAGCCAAGGAAGTTTGACTCAGAACTTGTGCTTTTACATTTACTATTACCATGTTTGGAACATAATAATCACTTAATAAACATCAGCCATTATATCTATGTAACATTTGTAAATGAATACACAGTGAATTTTGTTATTTCCCAAAGATATCAGCTGTGAAACCAGCATCTTCATATTATATTCCAGAAAAAGCATGGGGCAATTCACCCTGATGTTAAAATATAATTCAAAAATATAAATCCATTGTTACATAGGGAGTAATTAAAATACATGAAAAGGAATATATTTTATTTAATTTGACCATAAAATGTATTGAAGATGTAACATGTGCTGTATTATACTGGCAACTGACATCTGTTAAAACAAGCTTCCAGAATGCCAGTTTGGCTTAGGTAATTTTGTGAAAGAGGTTCCATATCTGTGTTCTGGATAATTCCCCAATAAAAATATCTTGGCAAACTATAGCACACAGGATTTCAGCTTTGCTTTTGAATAGTTAAAATTGAACTCCAAACCTCAAATGTCAAAGGAATGCTGTGTATTTTCTTGTTCTCTATTGTTCTGTAATTTTCATTATGGGTATTTGCATACTTCTCAGTATTTACTAAGCTGCAATAGTTTTTGAGAAAAGGTATTTTATGTTCTTATATTTCATACTGTATTTATGGTGGAGCCTTGCATTTTGTGTAGGGAGTTAAAAACTTTTAACCACTCATAGATAACCGTTGTTACCTTGTGCATATTTGTGCTTTATAATTCATATTCAGGGAAATTGTTTTTCTTGGAATTAGAAGATGACATTGAATGATTAAGTATATATACATGTCAGCTCTGACTTATAGGAGACACGGTATCTCTGTTCAAATGGAAGATTTGTGTTTAGACCTTCTATAAGGGCAGTTGGTGTACCCAGTGAAGGCATTTAGATAATAACAGGATATTAGAGCTGGAAAGAACATTGGGACCCTATAATCTAATTTTTTCCTTTTATAGATGTGAAAACTGAAAACTAGTGACGTCTCTAAAATAACACAGCTAGTTAGTACCCGAACTGAAGTTAGGGCACCAGGACTAGAGCTAGAACTAGGTGTTCCAATTCCTGCTTTAAAGATTTGTCAGAAGGAAGAGATAATATGCTGAAGGAATTTTGCTTTCCTATTGTAGACAGCACAACTTAGCAAATCTAGATCTAAATAGTTAATGTGTCCATTTGATTATCTGTGTGAAAAACAAATGCTTTTAGCAAAATATTCATGAGATTTTGAATCTGTTAAGGGTCTGTAGTGAGTAGATATATATCTTAATTTCACCAAAATAATAAATTTCTCTGATTGAAATAGTACCCATTCATTTAGAAATTAATAATATGCCAAAAAGCATGAGCACAAAATGAGTTACCCACCATTTTACCACTCTTAGACAAGTATTGTTAATTTATGGATATTTGGTTTTTGTAATTCATGTCATATGTATGTATACATATATGTGTGTAATACAATTATACACAGTATAGGTTATATATAAACAAATTATATATTAATATATATCAATATATATCAATACAAGCATTATATGTAATAGATAATAGTCTATTGTTATGTATATATAATTAATATTTGCTTAGTTAGGATCATATGAAACATTATTTCAAAATTTAAAAATGTGCTGGAAAATGTTCTCTCTTTTCTTATTTTTGAAGTGGGTTTTTTTTTTTTTTTTTTTTTTTTTTTGGCTGCACCCAAACAGGAATCAAACCCATGCTCCAGTATTGGAAGTCTGGAGTTGTAACCACTGGACCTCCAGGGAAATCTTTCTCCTTGAGTTTCTTTAAACTTTAGAATTACTTCACTGATATAAAACTACCTTGTCTAAGCATAATAATTGAGGGGAGGGGGCATAGATATTAAACTATTAACTTACCTTCTTAAAAATAGAGGTTTATTTAGTATTTCTGTTTCTTCTTGAATCATTTTTGGTATGTGATAGTTTTCAAATATATTGGCCTAGATTTGTTCATGATATTCTACTTTTGGAATGTTTTGTCTCTAGTTTCACTCCATTTTCTTTCTTAATATCTGTTTTTTGTCTGCTTTATGTTTAGTTTTTGATCAAGCTTATCAGATGAAAGTCCAGTTTTATCAGATATCTCAAAGCCTTGTGCCACCCATACCTTATTGCCCCAGCTGCTGGAAGCAACTTCAGCTACAGCCACCTAGCCCAAGGCCACACACTTATCCTGGGGCAGCTCACATACGAAATCTGATTAAGGAGTAGAAGGCCAGTTGTTGTGGTCCAATGGGACAATTTTAATGGGTCATGTTAGCCTCAGAGCTCCTCATAGAGTCTACTGATGTTCTCTAGCTTGTATTGCAAACCATCTCCCTGCTCTGTTCCCTCTCCCTCTCTTCCATGGTTGTTAATCCCAAGAACACTTCCTAATAAACATCCTGAATGCTAAACTCTATCTCAGAATCAGCTTCTGGAAGAATGTAAACTTTAGCGTTTGGTACCAGGAGTGGACCAAAAAACTGACAATAAGATGGAGCTTTGCAGTTGTTTCAGTCACTGCCCACTGGGCAGTGAGGATCCCATCACTTGGTGGCAAGAAGAACACAGCAAGCCCCTGGCAGAAGTTATGGTCCAGTCATGAAAACTTTCATTCCTGGTGATCCAGGATATTTTCTAGAAGGCAGTGTCCTAACTAGTGTGAAGTTTTAGCCTTTTGTAAACTGTGATGGAAATGGCAACCCACTCCAGTGTTCTTGCCTGGAGAATCCCAGGGATGGGGGAGCCTGGTGGGCTGCCGTCTATGGGGTCGCACAGAGTTGGACACGACTGAAGCGACTTAGCAGCAGCAGCAGCAGCAAACTGTGATGGAAATCGTTAGTAAAAAGACAGTGGGATTGGATGGCTATTTCTATGCTCATTGAAGTTCTAGAAAAAGATAATGAAAGACAGAAAATGAGTAACAGGCAATTAAAAGTCAAATGTGAAAGACTGAGGACCTCTTTGGGAAACTTTGAAAAGGATTGTATCTCTTGTAATGGGAGGGGAGAGAAAGCTGAAGAACAGGGACTCCATCAAAGAATATTTGACCTCCAAGGAGTGGTTATACTTCCCATCAAGGCATATCTGCCACACCAAGGTCAGGGCGCTAGCTGGGGAAGAATGAGTAAAGGTAAGACAACATTAAAAGAAGAAGATCAAGAACCACAGTAAAGGATAGACTGAACAAATAGGTAGTCAGTTGTAGGGGAAGTGTTATTAGAGGTGTAGCCAGTTAATCAATCAAAGTATATTAGTTTTGTAGCTTTTGTAAGGTTTATAATTTGTTGTGATTTCTTTTTTTAATTTACAGTTTGTTGAGATTTCTTTTTTAAATTTATAATTTGTTTTGATTTCTTTTCCCCACCTAAATAAATATGTTCACTTTGTACTAAAAAAAAAAAAAGAAAACAAAAAGCAAGAGACTAAATGTGTAATTTCACAAAACAGGAAACAAGAACAACTCTTAAATATGTGTAAAACTCACTGGTAATCAGAGAAATGCAAATTAAAAACAAAACTAGATGACATATTTTATATTTTAAATCTTAGAGTTGACAATAAAAAATGTGTGACAGTAATTATTGATGAGAATAGTAAAGGCCAGGCACTTGTAGTTATGGTAGGTAGGAATATAAATTGATACAACTTCAGAAAGCAATTTAGGATTATTTACTTCAAGATGAATATGGTGCAGATTCTATGGTGGCCCCCAAAGTTCCCTTCCCTGGAGTGTGAGCAGGACCTGCTTCAATAGAATATGGCAAAAGTGATAGGATGTCACTCTTGTGAACATAAAATTCTGACTTCCATGTTAGCAGATGCTGAGTATTGCTGGCTTTGGTGATGCAAGCTGCATTGTGAGGTGCCTTATGTTGAAGCCCACATAACAAGCAGCTAAGGGTGGACAGACAGCAAAGTTCATGTCTACAGACATGAACCTGATGAAATTCACAAACACAGTGTTTAGCAAGGCAGGCAAGACAATGAAGAGTACAAACAGAATGGTTCCATTTACAGTTCAAACAGAGCAAAGGTAACAATATATGATTGGGGATGTACACTTTTGTGAAAGAGATTTAAAAGGATAAGGTTGAAATAGTTATTCTTGGAGGGGTATTATAGGAATTAGGATTTCTATAGCAGTTGTATTGGGGAATAGCCCAGAGTCAGCCTAAAAGCTGTTGGCAGCATTCTAATTCTTAAACAGGATTGTAGATACCCTGATAATTTTTATAATTATAGTTTATATATTAACATGTATTTTATATCTGTTCCTTCATCTGTATGAAATAGTCCACAATAAATTGGTCCAATAATTTCTCTCCTAAAATTTTTATAGAGAACTACATCATGATGAGCCTTTCATTTGACTTAATTGAAAAATGTATTCTAAACATTGGTACTTTCTTGACTGTCCTATACTTCACCAGTAGTAGATAGATAATTTTATTTTCTAGTCTAGAGGTTGATCATGGAAATGCAGCATCTCCAAGACTTTTCTGGAGTTGTGTTTTCCTGAAACTATTACCAAAATGAGAAAATGAGAGAATGCATCATATTTCTAATAGAAGTTCAAGTTAGAGAGAACTGGAAAAAGATTGTATAGAAGAGATAATGGTTGGGAATTTTCCATACTTGAAATAGGTGAATTCTCAGATTCAGGAAATATAAAAATATCCCAGTCAGGTTAAATAAAAATCTTTCATAATGAAATTCTAGAATATCAGAGGAAAAAAGATCTGAAACGTAAACAAAGAGAAAAGTCAGATTACTTACAGAGGAAATATTATTAGGAGAGCTCTTTCTTGGCAGCAACAATAGAAACTGGAAGACAACAGAATATATTCTCAAAGAAGAGTCTTCAAGATTCCTGGAGAAGAGGACATTACATATTGTTAATTTTATAATAAACATAAGTCAAGAAAATTCTGGTGAAAAACTCCGGAATGAGTAAGACTCAGAGTATTTGTATGACATTTATGATTTGTTAGTTAAGATTATTAGAGCAATGTATCAGGTTAACACATGCTTATTATCTCACAGTCCTTGGGGATAAAATCTAAAATGAGTTTTACTCAGTTAAATTCAGGGTGGTGGCAGGCCTTCTGGAGAAAAGTGAAAAGAAAGTGAAGTTGCTCAGTCATGTCCGACTCTTTGTGACCCCATGAACTATATGAATTCTATGACCCCATGAACCAGTCTTATCTGTCCATGGGATTTTCCAGGCAAGAGTACTAGAGTGGGGTGCCATTGCCTTCTCCAGGGGATCTTCCCGACCCAGGGATCAAACCCAGATTTCCCGTATTGCAGGCAGACGCTTTACCCTCTGAGCTACCAGGGAAGCCCTACTCTGAGACAATTTGTTTCCTTGCCATTCAGCTTCTAGAAGCTGCCAACATTCCATGGGCTGTGGCATCTTCTTTTTTTTTTTTCAAAAAATTAATTCGTTTTTTATTGAAGGATAATTGCTTTACAGAATTTTGCTGTTTTCTGTCAAACCTCAACATGAATCAGCCATAGGTATACATATATCCCCTCCCTTTTGGAACTCCATCCCATCACTCTCCCCATCTCACCCCTCTAGGTTGATCTAGAGCCCCTGTTTGAGTTTCCTGAGCCATACAGCAAATTCCCGTTGGCTATCTATTTTACATATGGTAATGTGTGATGGACAGGGAGGCCTGGCGTGCTGCGATTCATGGGGTTGCAAAGAGTCGGACACGACTGAGCGACTGATCTGATCTGAATGTAAGTTTCCACTGTATAATCATACGGGATTTGATTTACGTCATAGCTGAATGGTCTAGTGGTTTTCCCTACTTTCTTCAATTTCTGTCTGAATTTGGCAATAAGGAGTTCATGATCTTAGCCACAGTCAGCTCCTGATCTTGTTTTTCTTGACTGTATAGAGCTTCTCCATCTTTGGCTGCAAAGAATATAATCAATCTGATTTCGGTGTTGACCATCTGGTGATATCCATGTATAGAGTCTTCTCTTGTGTTGTTGGAAGAAGGTGTTTGCTATGACCAGTGCATCTTCTTGGCAAAACTCTGTTAGTCTTTGCCCTGCTTCATTCCGTATTCCAAGGCCAAATTTGCCTGTTACTCCAGGTGTTTCTTGACTTCCTACTTTTTCATTCCAGTCCCCTATAATGAAAAGGACATCTTTTTTGGGTGTTAGTTCTAAAAGGTTTTATAGGTCTTCATAGAACCATTCAACTTCAGCTTCTTCAGCGTTGCTGGTTGGGGCATAGACTTGGATTACTGTGATATTGAATGGTTTGCTTTGGAAATGAACAGAGATCATTCTGTCATTTTTGAGATTGCATCCAAGTACTGCATTTTGGACTCTTTTGTTGACCATGATGGCTACTCCATTTCTTCTAAGGGATTCCTGCCCACAGTAGTAGATATAATGGTCATCTGAGTTAAATTCACCCATTCCAGTCCATTTTAGTTCACTAATTCCTAGAATATTGACGTTCACTCTTGCCATCTCCTGTTTGACCACTTCCAATTTGCCTTGATTCATGGACCTGACATTCCAGGTTCCTATGCAATATTGCTCTTTACAGTATCGGACTTTGCTTCTATCACCAGTCACATCCACAGGTGGGTATTGTTTTTGCTTTGGCTCCATCCCTTCATTCTTTCTGGAGTTATTTCTCCACTGATCTCACTGACTCGATGGACATGAGTCTGCGTGAACTCCGGGAGTTGGTGATGGACAGGGAGGCCTGGCGTGCTGTGATTCATGGGGTCACAAAGAGTCGGACATGACTGAGCGACTGAGCTGAACTGAACTGAACTGAATGTAATTTTCCATGTTACTCTGTCCATACATCTCACCCTCTCCTCCCCTCTCCCCATGTCCATAAATCTATTCTCTATGTCTGATTCCCCATTGTTGCCCTGTAAATAAATTCTTCAGTACCATTTTCCTAGATTCCATATGTATGTGTTAGAATATGGTATTTATCTTTCTCTTTCTGACTCATTATACTCTGTATAATAGGCTCTAGGTTCATCCACCTCATTAGAACTGACTCAAATGCATTTCTTTTTATGGCTGAGTAATATTCCATTGTGTATATGTACCACAACTTCTTTACCCATTCATCTCTTGATGGACATCTAAGTTGCTTCCATGTTCTAATTATTATAAATCAGTTCAGTTCAGTTCAGTTGCTCAATTGTGTCCGACTCTTTGTGACCCCATGAATCGCAGCACGCCAGGCCTCCCTGTCCATCACCAACTCCCGGAGTTCACGCAGACTCACGTCCATTGAGTCAGTGATGCCATCCAGCCATCTCATCCTCTGTCGTCCCCTTCTCCTCCTGCCTCCAATCCCTCCCAGCATCAGAGTCTTTCTGCAATAAACAATAGGATACATGTGTCTCTTTCAATTTTGTTTTCCTCAGGGTATATGCCTAGGCGTGGGATTGCTGGGTCATATGGTGGTTTTATTCTTAGTTTTTTAAGGAATATCCATATGCATTGGAGAAGGAAATGGCAACCCACTCCAGTGTTCTTGCCTGGAGAATCCCAGGGGCGGGGGAGCTTGGTAGGCTGCTGTCTATGGGGTCGCACAGAGTCAGACACGACTGAAGCGACTTAGCAGCAGCAGCAGCAGCATACCATCTTCCATAGTGGCTGTATCTACATGCCCACGAACAGTGCAAGAGTGTTCCCTTTTCTCCACACCCTCTCCAGCATTTATTTTTTGTAGATTTTTTGATGAGGGCCATTCTGACTGGTGTGAGATGATACCTCATTGTGGTTTTGATTTGCATTTCTCTAATAGTGAGTGATGTTGAGCATTTTTCATGTGTTTGTTAGCCATCTGTATGTCTTCTTTGGAGAAATGTCTGTTTAAGTTTTTTCCCACTTTTTGATTGGATTGTTTGACAAAATTCAGCACCTATTTATGATTAAAACTCTTCAAAAAATGGGCATAGAAGGAACCTACCTCAACATAGAAAAGGCCATATATGATAAGCCTACAGCAACATTTTTCTCAGTGGTGAAAAACTGAAAGCATTCCCCTAAGATCAGGAACAAGACAAGGGTGTCCACTTTTGCCACTATTATTCAACATAATTCTGGAAGTCCTAGGTACAGCAATCAGAGAAGAAAAAGAAATAAAAGGAATCCAGATTGGAAAAGAAGAAGTAAAGCTCTCACTGTTTGCAGATGACATGATACTGTACATAGAAAACCCTAAAGATAATATCAGAAAATTACTAGAGCTAATCAGTGAATTTAGCAAAGTTGCAGGATACAAAATCAACACACAGAAATCACTTGCATTTCTATATACTAACAATGAAAAATCAGAAAGAGAAATTAAGGAATCAATTCCATTAACCACTGTAGCAAAAAGAATTAAATATCTAGGAATAAACTTACCTAAGGAGACAAAAGAACTGTACACAGAAAATTATAAGAATGATGCTAAAGCTGAAACTCCAATACTTTGGCCACCTCATGCGAAGAATTGACTCATGGGAAAAGACTCTGATGCTGGGAAGGATTGGGGGAAGGAGGAGAAGGGGACGACAGAGGATGAAATGGCTGGATGGCATCACTGACTCGGTGGACATGAGTCTGAGTGAACTCCGGGAGTTGGTGATGGACAGGGAGGCCTGGCGTGCTGCGATTCATGGGGTCTCAAAGAGTTGGACACGACTGAGCGACTGAACTGAACTGAATGAAAGAAATCAAAGGTGACATAAAGAGATGGAGGGTCTATGTTCCTGGGTAGGAAGAATCAATATTGTAAAAATGACTATACTACCAAACGCAATCTACCGATTCAGTGCTATCCCTATCAAATTACAAATGGCACTTTTAACAGAACTAGAACAAAAAATTTCACAATTCATATGGAAACACAAAAGACTCCGAATAGCCAAAGCAGTCTTGAGAAAGAAGAATGGAGCAGGAAGAATCAAGCTTCCTGACTTTAGGTTATATTACAAACTATAGTCATCAAGACAGTTTGGTACTGGCACAAAAACAGAAATATAGACCAATAGAACAAGACAGAAAGCCCAGAAATAAACCCATGCACCAATGGGTTCCTTATTTTTGACAAAGGAGGTAAGAATATACAATGGGGCAAAGACAGCTTCTTCAACAAATGGTGCTGGGAAAACTGGACAGCTACATGTAAAAGAATGAAATTAGAACACTTCCTAACACCATACACAAAGAAAAACTCAAAATGGATTAAAGACCTTAATGTAAGACCAGAAACTATAAAACTCTTAGTGGAAAACATAGGCAGAACACTTGATGACATAAATCAAAGCAAGATCTTCTCTGACCCACCTCCTAGAGTTCTGGAAATAAAAACAAAAGTAAACAAGTGGGACCTGATTAAACTTAAAAGCTTTTGCACAGCAAAGGAAACTATAAGCAAGGTGAAAAGACAACCCTCAGAATGGGAGAAAATAATAGCAAATGAAACAACTGACAAAGGATTAATTTCCAAAATATATAAGCAACTCATACAACTCAATGCCTCTTCATCTTTAAAGCCAGCAATGGCTGGTTGAGATCTGCTTATGCTGTATAACTTTGACACTCCTTTTCTGAGGTCAGTTCTCATTCTCTCTTCCCCTTAAAAGAAAGAAGAGTGTTAGTTGCTCAGTTGTAACTGACTCTTTGCAACCCCATGGACTGTAGCCCACCAGACTCCTCTGTCCATGGGATTTCCCAGGCAATAATTCTGGAGTGAGTTGCTATTTCCCTCTCTGGGAGATTTCCTGACCCAGGGATGGAACCCAGGTGTCCTTCATTGCAGGCAGACTCTTTGCTGTCTGAGCCACCAAGGAAGGCCCATTTAATTTCCCAAATACTTGTTTTTATATTGTGCTTTCCTGGGTAATTCAGGATAATCACTCACCTCAAAATATTTAGTGTAAGCACTTCTGCAGAGCCTTCTTTACCATTTAAACTAACATGTTCACTGTTCCCAAGATTCAGATGTTGACCGCTTTAGGGGACCATTATTCTGCCTATACAAAGTGGAAAACAACCTCCAAGATTATGTCAAATGCAGTTATATTATGTGAAGAATGCTAGATTGGGAGGGGAATCTGGGAACATTTGTTTTGCCTTGTCACTAACAACTAGAATGACTTTAAGCAGTCCCCTTCATGTCTCTGGGTCTCAGACTCCTCCTCCTTTCCTTCTTGTATTAACTCAAGAAATATTTTAAAATATTTCCTTTATACAAGGTGCTATTGTAGGTTGTGTAAAATGGAGCTTTTTCTTACTCCAACAGAATAAGAAATAAAATAATTAAAGTATCTAGTAAGATACCTGGCATATAGTGAGAATTTAATAAATGAAAACCATTATTATTAATAACACTGTGGATTGAAATAAAGAACTAATATATTTAAATTGCAATTATGTTTTCAAAAGTTGAGTCCAAGAGATCAAATATTCAGTCACCTAGTGTTTTGTAATGCTTACACAAATGTGTATGTGCTGGGTATTGGCAATTCAAAGATGAGTAAAGCCTGCTTCCTGCTCCTGAAGAGGATGTATGAACCCGAATAGTACTATACAAGGTAGAGGGCCATCAATTCTGTGATGAAAGCTCAGAGTAGAGGTCCTAGAAACATAGATATGGAATTAAAGAAACACCTTCTTTGACTGATACTGAGCTGATTCTCAGAGGTGTAATTCTTGTCCTTACAGAATCAGGAAAGACCATTCAAATAGGGGGCTCCACAGTCTCCTTGTCTTTTGTGCTCTTGCCATTCCCAAGTCTCATCTTCGTTGGCTTCCCTCTTACCACCATGTTCCTGAGTGTGGATTTACACTTTTGTGCTTTTCCCCTCTCGGTAGGTCTGTGATCAGGGAGGTCACTCTGCCCTTTGATACTAAGTTCCAGTTGACTACAGCTCTTATTTTTTTGTTCCCTGGGAAGTCTAGTTCTCTCCCCATGAGCTATTTTCTTTGTAGTATCTCTGGCTTCAAACTCTTCTCATCTAAACTCTATATTATTTTTGTTTCATATTACACAGTGGTCTTTCTCCTCTTCTCTGTGACACACTCTGTGTGAATTTGTTTTTGTTCTTTTTCCATGGATTTTCTTCAAACTGTAAGACTTTTGTGTATGAAAGGGTAAAGAGATTTTAGTCTGTAGCAATGCAAACAAATCTAAATGAACTATTACTTATTTCTGATTTTGAGTCCTTTGGCACATCTAGCATATGGATTTTCATTGACTCACTTCACAAGGTCCAGCTGCTGTTTGTGTTGTTCTGCTTTCTCTTCTATGCTTTTTACTACCACTTACATTTCTGTTTGTTTCTAAGGCAGAGAAGATGAGCAATTCTCAATATTATTTTCCAGCTCTTCCTCTCAAGATGTATTCTTCTTTGGGCAAGCTTTACAGAATAATTTCCTAATTACAAATACAGATTCTCTTCTTAAAAGAAAGCTGGTATTAGCCACTCATTCATCACTATTAACTCAAATATCACCTCTTTTGGTAAGTCTTCTGGTATCTTCTTAGGCAATTTATATTTCATTCCACTTTGTGCCCATAGCTTATAGCACGTTTTACACCATAATTATTTTCTTTTGTTTCTGTCTTTCTCATTTAACTTGTGAGCAATGCTAGGGAGGAAGCAAATCTTATTTTTTGTAAAACCAATGTTATTTATGTCAACTGATGATTATTAATGAATGTAAGCCTGCAGGATCAAAGCAGTACGTTGAAACAATTAGACCACAGAATTGGCCTGATTGGTTTCAGATTTGATGGATCATAAATTCAATTTAATTCAACAAGTGCTTGTTGAGCACATGCTATATATTAGAAATTGTGAGAACTGCCCTCAAACATCTTAAATGTATTAATAGTAGATTATAAATAAAATAGTAGGTTATGTAGTATATCTATAACCTAATTAGTAGGTTATACATAAAATGGTAAAATGTGGTTTACTTGAATTGTGAGAATTGGGGAAAAGTGTTATTGAACTGTTGGCAGTTGAGATGGGTTTGACAAATGGATGTAGTTTTTAATAGGTGTTGAGAGGAGAGGAGAGAGAAGGTATTCCAAATTGCATGGGCAATATAATAGATTGTATGGGGGTAAAAAAGTTGTTAAATTTGGAGTAATGGAGTCCATAGAAGGTAAAACTGAAATCTGGGCTTTTAGCCATATTTTCAGGGTGAGGAATTTTATTTCACTTACTAATAAAGAGTCACTGAAGAGTTTCATGCTAAATGACATAACATTATTTTTATTTTAGGAAATTAGAATCTGATTCACATGAAGGGATATGCTGTTAGAAAAAGAATATTGAACCTGAGAGGTGGCATACCTGAGCCCTTGAGCTAACTATTTTATTCATTAGTTGATTTGCCTTAGATTGGTCACTTAATCTTTCTCAATTAACATTTCTTCATGAACAAGGGCAGAAAACAATCTCTGAATTCCTCAAATATTGCTGTCAGCACTGAATGAGAAGTGGTGAAAAGATTTAATAATCAACTAACAATCAAATAATAATCAGATTATTTTTAAAGATGGGAACAGGGTTATGAGTTCAGAGCACAGGTCCTCAACCTCTAGGATCTAATGCCTGATGATCTGAGGTACAGCTGATATAACAATAATAGAAATCAACTGCACAATAAATGTAATGCATTTGATGCTGCTGCTGCTGCTAAGTCGCTTCAGTCGTGTCTGACTCTGTGCGACCCCAGAGATGGCAGCCCACCAGGCTCCTCCGTCCCTGGGATTCTCCAGGCAAGAACACTGAAGTGGGTTGCCATTTCCTTCTCCAATGCATGAAAGTGAAAAGTGAAAGTGAAGTTGCTCAGTCATGTCTGACTCTTCACAACCCCATGGACTGCAGCCCACCAGGCCCCTCCATCCATGGGATTTCCCAGGCAAGAGTACTGGAGTGGGGTGCCATTGCCTTCTCTGGTAATGCATTTGAATCATCCCCAAACCATCCCTCCTCTCCTTGGTCCGTGGAAAAATTGACTTCTGTGAAATTGGTCCCCAGTGCCAGATAGGTTGGGATCTCTGGTTTTGAGAATATAATCACTGTTTGAGATTATAAAGAAATATAGAGTATCAACTGAAGTGAAAGTGGAGGAAATGGAAGCAAACAATTTAAAAATAATAAGTAACACCTTCAGCGTGCTTACTAAAAGATGTTCTTCCAAGCACTTTGTATACATTGACCCAGCAATAGGTAGGAAATATTATTATCTTTACAGCAAGGTTAAAAATCTTGCTTAAGTTTATTCCATTGAAAACGGCTGAGGTTTGAATCCAGGCATGTTGACTCCAGAACTTCTGTTTTCAGTGTTAAAATACTAACTTTCAATGTTGTAGAGGAAGGTTTGTTTAGCTTAGAGTTTCTGTATTAGTTCTGCTGCTAACACTTGTGTGGTAGGAAGATAATGAATAATGATTCAGTGTTTAGGTCTGGAATCAGACAGTTTGGGTTTACATTCTAGCTTGACTCATTTTCTTAGCTCTCTGGCCCTTGGTTTTTTCCACCTATAAAGTGGAGATTCATTTAATACTTCTAGGGTTGTGAAGGCTTTCTTACCTCTCCTTACTATTATTTGGAACTCTGCATTCAAATGGATATACCTTTCCTTTTCTCCTTTGCCTTTAGCTGCTCTTTTTTTCTCAGCTGTTTGTAAGCCCTCCTCACACAACCATTTTGCCTTTTTGCATTTCTTTTTCTTGGGGATGGTCTTGATCAACATCTCTTCCGTGATCAATGCAAAGATATAGAGGAAAACAATAGAATGGGAAAGACTAGAGATCTCTTCAAGAAAATTAGAGATACCAAGGGAACATTTCATGCAAAGATGGGCACAATAAAGGACAAAAATGATATGGACCTAACAGAAGCAGAAGATATTAAGAAGAGGTGGCAAGAATACACAGAAGAACTGTACAAAAAAGATCTTCATGACCCAGATCATGGTGTGATCACTCACCTAGAGCTAGACATCCTGGAATGTGAAGTCAAGTGGGCCTTAGAAAGTATCACTACGAACAAAGCTAGTGGAGGTAATGGAATTCCAGTTGAACTTTTCAAATCCTTAAAGATGATGCTGTGAAAGTGCTGCACTCAATATGTCAGCAAATTGGAAAAACTCAGCAGTGGTCACAGGACTGGAAAAGGTCAGTTTTCATTCCAATCCCAAAGAAGGGCAATACCAAAGAATGTTCGGACTGCCGCACAATTGTACTCATCTCACACACTAGCAAAGTAGTGCTCAAAATTCTCCAAGCTAGCCTTCAACAGTATGTTAACCGAGAACTTCTAGATGTTCAAGCTGCATTTAGAAAATGCAGAGGAACCAGAGATCAAATTGCCAAAATCTGCTGGATCATCAAAAAAGCAAGCGAGTTCCAGAAAAACATCTATTTCTCCTTTATTGACTATGCCAAAGCCTTTGACTGTGTGGATCACAGTCTGGGAAATTCTGAAAGAGATGGGAATACCAGACCACTTGACCTGCCTCCTGAGAAATCTGTATGCAGGTCAAGAAGCAACAGTTAGAATTGGACATGGAACAGCAGACTGGTTCCAAATTGGGAAAGGAGTACATCAAGGCTGTATATTGTCACCCTGGTTATTTATATGCAGAGTACATCATGCAAATATGCAGAGTACATCATGCGAAATGCTGGGCTGGATGAAGCATAAGCTGGAATCAAGATTGCTGGGAGAAATATCAATAACCTCAGATATGCAGATGATACCACCCTTATGGCAGAAAGTGAAGAAAAACTAAAGAGCCTCTTGATGAAAATGAAAGAGGAGAATGAAAAATTTAGCTTAAAACTCAACATTTGGAAAACTAATATCATGGCATCCAGCCCCATCATTTCATGGCAAATAGTTGGGGAAACAAGGGAAACAGTGAGAGACTTTATTTTGGGGGGCTCGAAAATCATTGCAGATGGTACTGCAGTCATGAAATTAAAAGACGCCTACTCCTTGGAAGAAAAGCTATGGTCAACCTAGACAGCATATTAAAAAGCAGAGACATTATTTTGCCAACAAAGTTCCATCCAGTCAAAACTATGGTTTTTCCAGTAGTCATGTATGGATGTGAGAGTTGTACTATGAAGAAAGCTGAGTGCCAAAGAATTGATGCTTTTGAACTGTGGTATTGGAGAAGACTCTTGAGAGTCCCTTGGACTGCAAGGAGATCAAACCAGTCAATTCTAAAGGAAATCAGCCTGGAATATTCATTGGAAGGACTGATGGTGAAGCTGAAACTCCAATACTTTGGCCCCCTGATGCTAAAAACTGACTCATCTGAAAAGACCTGATGCTGGGAAAGAATAAAGGAAGGAGGAGAAGGGGATGGCAGAGGATGAGATGGTTGGATGGCATCACCAACTGAATGAACATGAGTTTGCGCAAGCTCTGGGAGTAGGTGATGGACAGGGAAGCCTGGTGTGCTGAAGTCCATGGGGTCACAAAGAGTCGGAGACGATTGAGTGACTGAACTGACATGAACTGAGGGTTGTGAAAATGAGTACAAATAATCTGGTGAAGCACTCAGAGTCAATTTTAGCAATAATTATTTTTTATTCTGAACTTGTTTTTCAAAAGCATCACTCCACTCAGAATTTTGCTCCCTGATTTGACTTTTGGTGTCTTTGTGTATTCCAATTTCACAGCATCCTTAACCCCAGAGTTTCATTGAAAGCTGCATTGTTTAGTACAAACCCTATGCTGCTTTTGAAGCTCTGTTGTCTTTGATTTATTGTGTGACTTTCAGTTGTGCACTCAATCTTTGTGAGTTTCAGCTGACCTGTCTAGGAAACATTGCTTACTTTTCTACAGAAAACTCAGTTTGATGAAATGGAGTCTTTGATTCCAACTAAGAGGGAATGACAGATAGATTGGTCTCTCTCATTTATGGTTTCTGGAGGAGGACATGGCTACCCACTCCAGTATTCTTGCCTGGAAAATCCCATGGACAGAGGAGCCTGGTGGGCTAAAGAGTCAGACATGACTGAAGCAACTTAGCATTTAGAGTGTCGGGCGTATAGGAGAAAAGATACTGGTTATGGGGGAAATGAACACTGGATATGGTTATCAGCTTTGAAAAGTAAAGAGAGGCTTCTTGGCTTTGCGGTTACTCTGTGACCCTGTGACTTGATATCTCTGGTATCTTGATATCTCTGACCCTCAGTTTCCTTTTTTTAAAAATCATAAGACTAGTTATAGCCTCAGTAGGTTATTGTGAGGATTAAATGAGATTAAGGATATTGGGTTAAAACTGCAAAACAGAGTAGATACTTAATAAATGGTATTATTGATTTCCATGTGTCAATTAAAAAAAGATGCATAACATGAGAGTTGTGAGTTAAGTTTTATTTAGGGCAAAATAAGGACTGAAGCCTGGGAGACAGTGCCTCAGATAGCTCTGAGAAACTGTTCCAAAGTAGTAGTGGGGGAAATCCAATATAAATGATTTTGGTGAAGGAGGCATTCAGTGCAACCAAGCACTTATTTTACAAAAGGTTTTCTGCTAAACATGAGAAACAGATGTCACCATGGAAGGATTTAAAGCTTTTCTAGATATGTGGAGATGGAAGGATTGGGATCATGAAATCAGTTCCCCCAAATACCTAACTGTCTAAAGACCTGTTCCACCAGTTTCCCTGGAGCACAGAGTGCCTCATTCTCCACCCTGAACTCCTTTCAGGGCATATTGAAGGTCAGCAGTCGTAGTGGCACAGGATTCAGTGTCTGCAGAGGCAGATGGCAAATGCCGTTGGCAAGTGCCAATTTATAGCTGACACATGTCAGGCTCTTGAATGAGGAAGAATCATCGTGTTCCTGACTCCAAAAGCCATAACTTTGTCCACTGAAATGGGAGACAAGTTTGCGAGTCCTTCCTGGTCAAAGGTACCTAGAATCTAAAATCTCTAAGCCCATTCATCTTAATTTCAATTAAGAAAAAGTTATCCTGCAGAGATGGCTGCTAGATGGCAGTTATTCTTTCCTTCCTGATTTCCTTCAGGGCTCACCATCTCACCTTCGGTGGTGGTGGTTACAATTGCTGGCGACTGTGATGTCCTTTGTCTATGGATGTGGGAAATAAATATTCTATCACATCATGGGTCTCCTGATATGATGCAATAGTCCACAGAACTGCCTAGGAAGTGTTCTTACTTCAAAAGGTTTAACCTGAATCTAATCCAATCTGTATACCTAACTTCTGTTTACATGAAGTTTAGAGGATAGAGGACCAAAATATATGATATTGTAAGGAAACAGTCCAGAACCTGGGACATTCTATAAGACACTGGTCTGGACTCTTTGAAAAGTCATTGTCGTAAGAAAAGGCAGAGAGAATATTTTAGATTAAAAAAGATCACAGGTTACCAATTAAATGCAAGATATAGACTGAAACTGGGTCCTCAGGTGGAAAATAAAGTAAAATAGGAATAAAATACATTTTGGGACAATTGGTGAAATTTGAATAATTAACAAATTGAATATTGAAAAAAAATGCTTGACATCCCACCTTCCCATGCCCCTCCCATCCCTCATTTTCCCCACTTTCCTCACTTCTGCCCATATTTTGAATCAGTTATGTAGTTGGTCTGTGATGGGAACAGGGCATCAGTAGCTCGTGAAGATTCTGCAGGTGATTTTAATGAGAACCACAGCCTTAAAATAACTCTTACACCTGTGCACCAGGAGACACAAGTTAGTTTAGAGCAGTGGTGCTTGCAACATCACAGAATGGAAACCACCCACATGGCCATCAACAGTAGAATGGATAAATTGTGTTGTTTATAACAAAAGAATATGATTGTTTCAATGCCTATGAATACCTCATAGTCAAATTTGTGGTCTCCTCAAGTTGAATTCCCAGTTTCCATTTTAATCTACCCTCTTGTCCCCCAGCTTTACTTGTATGTTATAATAAAGACATTACTAGACATTGCCTTAGGATCTGTCTTTACCCTTAGTTTATGCATATTTCATTCACTGGTTATCAACTTCTCTAGGGTGAATTTTGCTATTCTGCTGAGATACACAATTGCCAGATTTCCAGTTTGCGGTTTTTGGAGAATGGGAACTGGCTGGCTTCTTTAAAAGTCATTTGCAGTAGTCTGCCTGGAATTTAAAATTTTATGTCTTATTCCATCAGTCCGTGTGATATTACCCCATCTGATTTTAGCTAACTGAGCTAATGCATAATTAGCATTCCTCTCCACTCATACCTTTGCCTCTCTAATGAATTGGGAATTATGTTTTCACAGCATGTACTGGAAAGGAGGACGTGTCTGGAATGACTTTCTGAGCTGGTATTTTCTCTCTTCTCCATAAACGTCCACTTTGCTCTTTTGGTTACCATTTAACTTTTTTTTAAATAGCTGATGGAAGTATTATTATTTAATAAACTTGCCAGGTTTGTTGTTTCTCATAAACTCAAGCTCCTGGCATTTATGACCTTTGCTATTAACTTAATTAACTGGGCCTCTCCTAGTGAAAGTAACTGTTTTATTTCGTACTGTTGAGATGTGTTAATGACTCATCAGCAGGGTATTAATATTCATTTTCATCCAACAAGGACTGAAGATACACCTTTCACAGTTTATTAATTTTAAGGTTCCCTGAATTAAAATCATCTGTGAAGGGTTAGAAGCCTCTTAAAAATTGTAATGTACTTATTTGGTTTATGATAATTAGAGCCTATGTTTGTTTTGACAAGGGAGGTATATTAGTTCATGAAGGGATGTTGGTGTGTGATCAAGGTAAACACCTTTGCAAACTTCCAAGAAAATTCCAGAAGCTGTTACTAATTATTAATCTAAGATTCAAGGGCACTTACCTCCGTGGGAAAGGGATCTAGGGTAAGAACCTTTGGATTTCATTTTTAAAAATCACAGATGATAATTTTGTGGCCTAAAAGAGCATTAAATTTAGAAACTGTGAAGTTTTAATTTTCCTTAAGATTTTTTTCAGAGCACAATGCCAAAACCATTCCATTAATGGATGTTTCAGTTAGTTTTTACTTTGTGATTAAATCACCCTTGAGGCTTCCCTGGTGGCTCAGTGGTAAAGAATCCACCTGCCAGTGCAGGAGATGCAGGTTCAATTCCTGGCTCAGGGAGATCCCCTGGAGAAGGAAATGGCAACCCACTCCATTATTCTTGCCTGGGAAATCACATGGACAGAGGAGCTTGGTGGTCTACAGTCCATGGGGTTGCAAAAGAGTCAAACACAACCTAGTGACTAAAAACCACCCTGACATTTAGTGGCTTAGAATGACAATCCTCTCTTTCCTTCACAGTTCTGTGTTTGGCAGTTTGGTTGGGCTGAGATGGATGGTTCTTTTGCTGGTTTCAAATGGAACTCACTCACATGTCATGGGTCAGTTACCAGGTTGGCTTGGGACCAGGTGGTCTAGGAGAGATCTCAGGAGGGATGGTTTGTCTCTGCTCCATGTTCTCTCACATGGTCCAGGAGTCTAGCTTGGGCTTCTTTTCATGGTGGTGATCATAAGGGACACAAGGGCATCAAGAGAGGGCCAGCTTGGGGACACATGTACTTTACAAGTCTTCTCCTGCATCTTGTATTTGGTGTTGTCTTATTGCCTTTAAAGCAAGTCCTACAGCCAAGTTCAGAATGTGTGTGTGTGAGTGTGTATGCACACATGCATGCACAAGAGGAAGGTACCAAGGGCAGGAATACAGTCAAGTGTGAACAGATTAGTGCCCCCACTACTATAATCCTCCAGAGTGAGGTAGAAGAAAGATTTGTCTAACTTAACTGTCAATCAACATTTTCCAAGTGGACTCTAAGGAATATTGGTTCAGGGAATATGTATACATGGTATTGAAAGAGGAGTTTGGGAGTTAAATAAGTTTAGGTAATTTTGGATTAAGCAAAATGAAAGAGATTTCCTTATTTCAAGACTTTTAATAGCTATTGATATCCTAAGATTCATTGTGAATCCTTCTAAGAGTAGATATAGAATTTCCCAAACTTTAGTTGACTATAGAGCTTTCTATTTCCCCCTCACCTGCCATTGGTATCCTTTCAAGATATGTGTTCTTTGAAATATATTAAAATACTTTGGTGTATTTTTTTTAACCTATTTCCCTAGTATTAAAATGGAAGAGAGCAAATTTTGCTATTCTCTGGAATAAAGCTAAACAAAATAGGATTGCTGAAGAACCAGTAGTTTTGTGATGTCTGGTTGCATTCTCCATTGGTGTCTCAGTAGTCCATTTGCATGCAATTTTACTGTTATTAGATTTTGAATACAGAGAATTTTCCTATAGTTTGAATATTTATTCTAACACTTTTTTCCTGATATCAACTAGGAGTAAAGATCAGGTGTAAATAATCTCCATATTTAATGTTTGGGAGGAAATACCAGTATGTTTTCCATCATTTAGTCCAGTATATAGACAGTTTATCCCACTAGTAATAAAACAGGGAGAAAAGTATGGATGTTGAGGTCTCCATATAAATCTTGGGCTATTACCTCTCCAGTTGTATGACTCTCAACTGCTTTGAGATTCAGTTTTCTTGGATTATAAAATGACTATGACAGTATTTAACTTTCTGAGGATTCAGTGAGATAGTATGCATACATTTTTATCACAATCCGTGGAATATAGCAGATACTTAATACATGGTAGAGATTGCTTTTACAGAAGGAATCTTGTTTTTGGAGGCAACCGTGCCCCACAGCATATGGGGATTTTAGTTGCCAGATCAGGGGTTGAATCTGTGTCCCTTGCAGTGGAAGTCTGGAGTTTTAACCAATGAACTGCAAGGGAAGTCCCAAAGAATCTTGTTTTTGAGGAAGGGATGGCAAAACCTTGGGACCTTATTATGGATTGGGGTCCAAACTAAAGCTCTGATTTTTCAGGGTTATGACTGAGAATTTCTCTTTCTAGACCTCAGACAGGCCAAAGCTTGCTCTCACCCCAGGGCTTTTGGAATTTGTGCACTTTCTGCCTGAGATGATGCTTTTTCAAAGATCTGTATCATTTTGAGAGTTGGATCTTTAGCCCTTTTCTAATGCTGACTAAAACAGCTCTTTCCTTCACTTAAAGGCAATGGCACCCCACTCCAGTACTCTTGCCTGGAAAATCCCATGGACGGAGGAGCCTGGTAGGCTGCAGTCCATGAGGTTGCTAGGAGTTGGACACGACTGAGCGACTTCACTTTCACTTTTCACTTTCATGCATTGGAGGAGGAAATGGCAACCCACTCCAGTGTTCTTGCCTGGAGAATCCCAGGGACGGGGGAGCCTGGTGGGCTGCCGTCTATGGGGTCGCACAGAGTTGGACACAACTGAAGTGACTTAGCAGCAGAAGCAGCAGTCTGAATCCCTGTGAATTCAGCTGTGAATCCCTGTGAATACATAGCTGCTTTATCTTATAAAACTTAGCATATTCTGATATTGAGGCAGGAGGTAGATGGCACATCCCCCACTCCAGGGTAAAGCAGTTCGAGATTCATTTCCTATGGACTGAAACTCTAAGATGAGAATAGCAGGACAGTTAAGGGATGAGGCTGGGCCTTCCCAGACCACATATTTCTCATTCTTGAAGTCAGGAGACCTCCATGACTACACGTGCACAGAAAGGCTCCTTGGAGGTCAAAGGGGAGTGATGCTAAAAAAAACCCATAGGCTTTTGTGGTAGAATCCATGTTTGCTGAGAGATGCATGCACATACATGGAAAGATCCTGAGATATACCAGATATGGATTGTGAACCAGGCAAATCAAAAAAAATTGGCCAAAGGACAACCAGAAGAAATGCCCCATAAAAGTAATTCAAATTGCCACAAGGGTGCGACTCAGGGACTCTCCCTCTGAGTCTGCCTGTGTGTCTATCCACACGTACTGTACTCTTTTTCCTCTTAATAAACATTTGCTTCACTACTTTCCATCTTTGTGGAAATTATTTTCTGCAAAGCTGAAGGGCCAGGGCCCTTGTCCCTGACCGCTGGTCTTGTGGCTAGGATCTGGTTCTTTTACCACTGCAACCTGACCTTAATCTCTGGCTGGAAACCTAAGCCCCACTCCAAGCTGTTGCAGGCTGAAGTCACCCAAGATCAATATGAACCTATGTATTGATTTATTTGTTTGCCCCTGTCCTGCTGGACATTAACCTCCATGAGAGCAGAGACCTCATATACCCAGTGCCTAGAAGGTGGTCTGGTCCAGAGCAGCAGCTCAAAAACTACCTGTAATTGGACATGGAATAAGAAACCAGACAGAAATTTCATCTCTTGGATTTGGCATTGAAGGTGTCACAAGGGGCAGCCCTGGAGTTCAGTTCTCCTCCCCGTGGCTTTCACTTTTCACTTTCATACATTGGATTTTAATGCTAGAAGCTTGACCACGCTCAGCCTCTGCAGCTGAGGGAGACAAGATCTTTGATACACATCACTTTCCTCTGAGTGTCAGCTCAGGACGTGGAGCAGGTGGAGACCTCCAGGTAGAGGTGGAATGTGAAGACAGCAAAGATGGGGGGAGACAAAATGGAGGAATTTCCTCCATGCCCCCAAGCAGACTGGGCTGTTTTATGGTTCCAGTACTTTTGTTCAGGGAAGCAAACTTCCTTGCAGGGTGGAGCAAGCACTTGCTTACATTTTAAGGGTCAGCTCAAACATAAAGGAGCCTTTCCTGATTTTCCCTCCCATAGACAGAGTTAGCTACTCTCTTCCTCTGTGTCCCCCCATGTTCTTCTGCACATGCTTCCCTGACCTATAATACCTTTTGCACACTGGTGTGTATACAGCTACAGAGGATGTGTACAGTTTCTATCTGGACAGCATCCATTTCCCATTTGTTTGGTGAGAGAGCTTTTATTTTTTGATTCCTCTTCTCAGTTCATGTGATTTAAGTGACCTGATCACTCTCCCTGCTTGGTGAGGAGTGGGTCTACTGGCAATGCCGTCTTCTTGACCAAAGTGAATGATTCAGAAAACAGATGCATATCACAAGCCCAATGAGTCAAGTTTAGAACTTTTGGTGGAATTATTGGAAAAGGGACTCTCCCTTTCCATGGGTTTTGCAAGACTAGTTGGACATAAGGCTAGAGAGGCTGAAGGTGATTGTGCCACAGAGTGTAGAAACTGACAGTAACATAAATTAACATGGAAGAAAACAGAGTTTTTGATGGCGAGAGACAAAATTCTATTGGATGTTTAAATATCTGAATCCAGAAGTGCCTCAAGCCATTGGAAGATCCATTTCTTTTTGTTTGCTCATTCAGGTCATTTTGGGTGAAATTAGCCCCTTTTGTAGTCAGTGTCCTGGCTACTGCAATACTTTTTTCCCCCCAGTCATCAAAACTGAAGCTCCTTAAGACCTGGGATGGTCTCTTTATCATCTTGGCATCTGGTTCTCTGCTCAGTGTCTGTATCCTGTCTCGGCTTGAGTGATTTAATGAATTAGTGAATAAACTTTGACTGTGTGGATCACAATAAACTGTGGAAAATTCTGAAGGAGATGAGAATACCAGACCACCTGATCTGCCTCTCGAGAAACCTGTATGCAGGTCAGGAAGTAACAGTTAGAACTGGACATGAAACAAAAGACTGGTTCCAAATAGGAAAAGGAGTACGTCAAGGCTGTATATTGTCACCCTGCTTATTTAACTTATATGCAGAGTACATAATGAGAAATGCTGGGCTGGAGGAAGCACAAGCTGGAATCAAGATTGCTGGGAGAAATATAAATAACCTCAGATATACAGATGACACCACCCTTATGGCAGAAAGTGAAGAACTACTAAAGAGTCTCTTGATGAAAGTAAAAGAGGAGAGTGAAAAAATTGGCTTAAAGCTCAACATTCAGAAAACTAAGATCATGGCATCTGGTCCAATCACTTCATAGCAAATAGATGGGGAAACAGTGGAAACAGTGTCAGACTTTATTTTTCTGGGCTCCAAAAATCACTGCAGATGGTGACTGCAGCCATGACGTTAAAAGACACTTACTCCTTGGAAGGAAAGTTATGACCAACCTAGATAGCATATTGAAAAGCAGAGATATTACTTTGCCAACAAAGGTCCATCTAGTCAAGGCTATGGTTTTTCCAGTGGTCATGTATGGATGTGAGAATTGGACTATAAAGAAAGTTGAGTGCCAAAGAATTGATGCTTTTGAACTGTGGTGTTGGAGAAGACTCTTGAGAGTCCCTTGGACAGCTAGGAGGTCCAACCAGTTTATTCTAAAGGAGATCAGTCCTGGGTGTTCATTGGAAGGACCGATGCTGAAGCTGAAACTCCAGTATTTTGGCCACCTGATGCGAAGAGCTGACTTACTTGAAAAGACCCTGATGCTGGGAAAGATTGAGGGCAGGAAGGGAAGGGGATGACAGAGGATGAGATGGCTGGATGGCATCACCGACTCAATGGACATGGGTTTGGGTGGACTCTGGAAGCTGGTGATGGACAGGGAGGCCTGGCGTGCTGTGGTTCACGGGGTCGCAAAGTGTTGGACATGACTAAATGACGGAACTGAACTGAATGAGCTTGGTAGGCAAGTGGTCACATCCTTAATGGCAAACTCAGGATTTGGGATTTTTGTTATTTTTGGTTTTCTCTAATAATTTCCTGTGTCCTGATCCCATGTCATCAGCTGAAATATTTTTTTTCTTGCTTTTTCAGAATGGCCATTAGCTTATTTCACTGTCATTTGATTCTTTCTCTTAATGCTGAGGTTCAGGGAAAACAAATTCGCTTTAGTTGAGGGTTCTTATTATGAGGATTTACATTATAGCTTCTTTCTTACAAACAGTATATTTCAGAAACTGGTGATTAACATGATGGGAAGGAGCATACATGCTATATGAGTCATTACGTTAGACCCAACATGTTTAATGGTCTGTTATGCTAAGCAGAGCAGCAAGGAGCCTGCTGGGGGGAAGGGCAAGCCAAAAAGCTCAGAGGCTTATTTTGTTTTTGAAACTAACTTACAAGCAGAGAGCTATCACCATTTTCTGAGCTGCAGATGGAATAGCAACTCTGAAGACTTTCCTTTCTTTCTTTGACCAATGAATGTGGAATGTGAGTTGAGTCTTGTTGTTGAGGCAATGTTCTGAAATAATATGGTGAGAGTAGTGATGGTCAACTCTGTGACCAGATAAATTCAGTGATGCATTGACATCTGCTTTCACATCTGGACAGTGGAAAGTAAGAGAGTCCTAGTCAAAATGAAAACCCATTGGACTTGTTAAAAGGTTTGTTCTTAGATGGGGAAACATGCTAATTAAAGTGAAAAAGCACTGGACTGGGAATAAAGAATCTTGGTTCTAATTTTGGCTCAACTTCTCTTTGGATGAACTGTTTTGGGCAACAGAGTTAACATTTTCAGCCCTAGTCTTCTCATTTGCCTAAAAGACAGTAATTTCTCTATCATAAGGTGATGGTGAGTATTGATAAAGTCTTGTGAAGTGCATGTAATGACAAATGTAGGGAAATTTGATTATCGAGTCAGTCAGTTATTTCAGTTGCTCAGTCATGTCCGACTCTGCGACCCCATGAACTGCAGCACGCCAGGCCTCCCTGTCCATCACCAGCTCCTGGAGTCCACCCAAACCCATGTCCATTGAATCAGTGATGCCATCCAGCCATCTCATCCTCTGTCATCCCTTCTCCTCCTGCCCTCAATCTTTCCCAGCATCAGGGTCTTTTCCAATGAGTCAACTCTTCGCATGAGGGGGCCAAAGTATTGTAGTTTCAGCTTTAGCATTAGTCCTTCCAATGAACACCCAGGACTGGTCTCCTTTAGGATGGACTGGTTGGATCTCCTTGTAGTCCAAGGGACTCTCAAGAGTCTTCTCCAGCACCACAGTTCAAAAGCATCAGTTCTTCGGTGCTCAGCTTTCTTTATAGGCCAACTCTCACATCCATACATGACCACTGGAAAAACCATAGCCTTGACTAGATGGACCTTTGTTGACAAAGTAGTCTCTGCTTTTTAAGATGCTGTCTATGTTGGTCATAACTTTCCTTCCAAGGAGTAAGCATCTTTTAATTTCATGGCTGCAATCACCATCTGTAGTATATTATTAATAATAATCCTGCACATAAGATGCTTAGAATGATGAAAGTATGTTCTTAGATGTTTTTCAGAAATGTAAATGAAGTTTCCCTCTACTGCCACCATTGGCATCTCCAGCCCATTCTTTACACTGAAGCTATAATGATCTTCTAAAAAATATAAAGCTAATGATATCACTCCCAGTGCTTGGTGGCCTCCAGTGGCTTCCCATCATTGTTAGGACTGGAGCCAGTGTTTTCAACATGGCTAACAAACCTCTATACCATCTGGTCCATTTTTATATCTCACAGCATCTTTTCTTTGGCTTTGTGGATTTTACCTCCATTGCTTTCTTTCAGGATCTCAGTGTACTGTATTCCTCATCTCAGAGCCATTGCACAATGCTGTTCCTTTACCTGAGAATGGTCTTCCCCTTTTGCTTCTCAATTCTAACCTCATGGTAGGCTGAATAGTGACATCCCCCTCTTACCCCCAAAGATGTCCATGTCCTAAACTCCAGAAGCTGTGAATATGTTATCTTACATGGTAAAAGGGATTTTTCATTTGTGATTAAAGATCTTGAGATGGAGAGATTACTCTCAATATTCAAATGGAATTTAATGTAATCACAGGGGTCCATGTAAGAGTGAAGAATGCGAATCATTGTGATAAGAGATATGAATAAGGAGATAAGAGATATTAATAAGGAGGTAAGAGATTGGGGTAAGTGTAAACAGTTACTATAACATGAGGCAGATCTGCCAGTGGGGCACATGGGGAGAGCATCTGGCCCATTCTTAAGGATGTAGTCATTGGAGGCTTCTTACAGAAAAAGAGTCAAGTGGAGCTGCAATGTTTGGCTGAAGAAGTGGGGCTGGAGAATGTTCAAAGTAGCAGGGGCAGCATGGGCCTACATTTCTCAGGCAAGAGCTGTGAAGAATACAGAATTCTGATACATGCAAATAGTGATGATTAAGAAGGGAGAAGAAATCAGGGGCCTTATGAGCAGTTTAGTGATTTAGGTCAATAAGGGACTGTGGAAGGATTTTAAGCAGCATAGAGAAATTAGATTTTAATTATAGGGGGTGAGTGAGAGAAGAGGAAAAAGCTGTTTTTGGTATTTGGTGAAGGGAAGACTTTGGTCTGAAAAGGAAAGTGGCGGTGAAAATGAAGCAAATTGACAAGTCCTGGAGATATTTTTAGGAGGTAACCTCAGCAGGACTTGGACTGATAAGATGTGGGGAGAGAGGGAGCAAAAGATTCCTCCTAGATTATTAACTTGGAGAACTGAGGAGACTGTTGGTGATGTCATTCATTGAGATAAGAAACAGGAGAGGAGAAATGTACTAAAAAGTTATCTGTTCAAAATGTCTGCAACAAAGAGGTGCTTTTTAAAGAGATTGTGGATTCAGCTCTAAGATAGGCTAGCCAACCTGGGTGATAGTGGGTAGAAGGGATTCTTGGTTGTGAATATGGTCTGGAAGGGTTAGATTCAGAGAACGGGCCACATCTGAGAAGGTTAAAATAGAATCTGGGTAGATTATTTCATACATTTAAGTTTCCAAATTTAACTGCATAATGCTGAATCAAGGAGGTATCATTTCCTAGTCCACATAAAGCGTATCTTACATATTTTAGCTGAACACAAACTCTATGACATTATGTAGTTTCTACAAAGATGACATGATCTTTGGTAGCAGTATTGGAGATATAACATTTAAAATGAACCAGAAGATGTTGCTATTCTGCCTTGAGCTGCTCAGTCCTCTTCTAGAGTATTATATTCAGTTCTGGATGCCACAGATGAACATGGATTATCTTGAGAATATTTACAGGAGAGTAGAGAGGATGGTGAAGCCCTTTGTAACCATTGATGGAAAGAGATTTTTTGAGGAATTGGGATGTTCGCTGCAAAGAGAGACTTTGTTTATATTTGTCAGGATATGGGGAAATGCATAAATTTACAAAGGCTGTCATTTGAAAGACAGATTAATCATAGTCTGTGTTATCCAAGGAATAGAAGTGGAATTAATGGAAGAATTTGAGGTAGTCAAGGGGTTGAGAAGCTTTGTCTTGAATAGATTTTTGTGGAAGTTTTGAAATAAGTATTGACTAGAGTGGCAGAGTTTCACTGCACATTAAGGAAGACTGCCATTGAAATAATTAGTTTTTACAAAAGAGAAAGAGGTTGCCTCAATTCAGTACACCTGGAGGCTCATAAATTGAAGTTTATGTTCAGTATCCAAAGGATCATTGGACTAAATGACTTGTGTGTGTGTGTGTGTGTTAGTCACTCAGTCGTGTCTGATTCTTTGCGACCCCATGGACTGTAACTTGCAAGGCTACTCTGTTCATGGAATTCTCCAGGCAAGGATACTGGAGTAGATTGCCATTCCCTTTTCCAGGGGATCTTTTCAACCCAGGGATTGAACTTGGGTCTCCTGCATTGCAGACAGATTTTTACAGTCTGAGATACCAGGGAAGCCAAAATGATGTGATCTCTCTTCTATCCCTGAAGGCCACAAGTTATGTTGAGGATGAGGGTCTGGAAAAACCAGTCTTCTCTGATGGGGTTCTCAGGACTGAGGGTAGAGGCGGGAGAATAGTGATGGCTCCAACTCCACGCATTCACAACTCTTGTCTTTATTAGAAGCCTAAGCGGGTGGAGGATGGGAGTGTCCCTGGCAAGATGTCTCTGCTTGCCATCTGTAGCTGAGCTGAGTGAGCTATGACCATGTGTTGAGTATTAATAGTTATGTGGGAGGAAGAAAGAGGTGTGGTGCTTGAGGTAGACTAATCCTGGGGTTGATCCTGACTGAGCCCTCTCATCATTTAAAAAAAATGGAGTATCCTGAAATCTTAATGATGGAAAGTACCTTGTAGGTCAGCTTCCCAGATGACTTCGGATTCAGACTCTGCTGAGAACGACAGTGGCTTCCCAGAGGTAGGAGTTCCTGAAATGACTCAGTAGGACTGACGAGTCTCGAATTTTAAAAATAATGTTATGTTTTGGATAAAATGTCAGTATGTACACGACTATTTTAAAGTCAATCAGGAAATACTGTTTTGCGGACTATATGACACACATATAGACATAGCCCACGAGTGCTTAGTAATACAAAAATATTTGCATCTTTAGATGTATTTCCTTGATTTGTATGGAATTTCCTTGGTTTCTAGCATTTCCTAAAATAGTGTTTTACCAGAAGAAACTGGGGTACAGATGTAGAGATTTTTCTCCCCCCTGGACCCTGGAAACAATGTATTATATGCACAAAAGCGGCTTGACTTTTTTGTCTGTTGCTGAGGGATCAGCCATTTCTTCCTAAGAGCTGCCATGGTGACATATTTCCCCTCATTTATACTGGAAAGTGGGGCATTTGCCTGTAAGACAGGTTGAAAACAATTTATCTGGCATTTTGAAAAAGGTAGAAAATGAACCAACCTCTCTCTTCCCTCCTTTTCCCCTTGCCCTCTTTTCATCCTGCATTTTGACAGTTTGTATGTAGGTAAAGAATATTGTGGCATTAGGGAGGCTAATTAAAACCAATTATAGCCTGACTGACCTGTCACCACAATCAAATTACCAAAAGAACAGTGGAACATATTTGGAAAACAGTTTCTTCTATAGCACATAAGGCTGATTTGTTCACATTTTATTTTAGGGATCTCAGTACAATAATCACTCTACTGCAACATCACGTAGTTGTACCTTGTCTCTTAATATGTTTATTTTTCTGCAGTAGGCGCCTCCTCTTAGAAAATTTAAAACAAAGTGAGGAAAGCATAAGGAAAAAACGGGAAGGTAAAATCCCATTAATCTAAGATGCCTTAGATTAATTGCAATTGCATAGGTTTTTATATGGCTTACCTTTCATTGTTATTATTCTTTTTGTCATGTGGTTTGCAGTCTTCAAATTTATTTGCATGAAATAAGGAGCACTTTTTGTCTTATTGTCTCGTATTTCTCCAGCCTCACTTCTCAGTATCACACAGTTCAATCCAGCCACACCAATATTATTTCATAAAAATTCTCCAAACCAAATGATATGGGTTTTCCCCTCCATTTTTCTTGGTTGCTGCATAATACTCTAGTATGTGAATGCACCATAATTTATTCAATTATTCCCTTATTAATGTGCATTTGATTTCAGCTTTTGCCATTACAAACAAAACTGCAGAAGGCATACTTCTACATATATAGTTATGCATTTCTGGGCATAGGATATGTGAATTTTAAATTTTAACTGATATTGTCAGCTTGCTTTCCAAAAAATGGTAACATTTCATGAAACAACACTTTTAATAAAGCATAATCTCCTTCATATTATCACCAAAAGTAATTATTGTAGCTCTTAATAGTTTTTGGAGTACAGGTCTTTTGTCTCCTTGCTGTTGCTGCTGCTAAGTCGCTTCAGTCGCGTCGGACTCTGTGCGACCCCATAGACGGCAGCCCACCAGGCTCCTCTGTCCCTGGGATTCTCCAGGCAAGAATACTGAAGTGGGTTGCCATTTCCTTCTCCTGTTGCTGCTGCTGCTGCTGCTAAGTCGCGTCTGTCGTGTCCGACTCTGTGCGACCCCATAGACGGCAGCCCACCAGGCTCCGCAGTCCCTGGGATTCACCAGGCAAGAACACTGGAGTGGGTTGCCATTTCCTTCTCCAATGCATGAAAGTGAAAAGTGAAAGGGAAGTCGCTCAGTCGTGTCCGACTCTTAGGGACCCCGTGGACTGCAGCCTACCAGGCTCCTTCCTCCATGGGATTCTCCAGGCAAGAGTACTGGAGTGGGGTGCCATTGCTTTCTCTTAGGTAAGTTTATTCCCAGGTGTTTTATTCTATTTTATGTAGTGTTAAATGAGATTGTTTCCTTAATTTCTCTTTCTGATCTTTCATTGTTAGTATATAAAAATGCAACAGATTTCTGTGTATTTATTTTGTATCCTGTGACTTTACCAAATTCATTGATGACCTCTAATAGTTTTCTAGTAGTATCTGGGGCCGCACAGAGTCCGACACGACTGAAGCGACTTAGCAGCAGCAGCAGCAGCAGCAGTATCTTTAAGATTTTCTATGTATACTATCATGTCATCTGCAAAGAGTGACCATTTTAATTCTTTTGGGTTCCTTTTATTTCTTTTCCTTTTCTGACTGCTGTGACTAGGACTTCCAAAACCATGTTGAATAAAAGTGGTGCGAGTGGATATCTTTGTCATTTTCCTGATCTTAGAGGAAATGCTTTCAGCTTTTCACTGTTGCATATGATGTTAGCTGTGGATTTGTCACATATGGCTTTTATTATGTTGATATAAGTTCTCTCTATGCCCACTTTCTGGATAGTTTTTGTTTTATCATGAGTGAATGTTTAGTTTGTCAAATTTTTTTTCTGTATTTATTGAGATTATCATATGATTTTTAGTCTTTGTTTTGTTAATGTGGTGCTTTATGTTGATTGATTGCAGGTATTGAATCATCCTTGCATTCCTGGCATGAATCTCACTTGGTCATGGTATATGTGATCTATTGTGGAATTCATTTGCTAATGTTGTGTTGAGGATTTTTGCATGTATGTTCATCAGTGACATTGTCCTGTAATTTTCTTATTTTGTAGTGTCTTGGCGTGGTTTGGGTATTAAGGCAATTCTGGCCTTGTAGAATGAGTTTGGGAGCATCCCTTCACCTTCAGTTTCTTTTTTGAAATAGTTTGAGAGAATAGGTGTTAATTCTTCTTTAAATGTTTGATATAATTCACCCGTAAAGTTATATGGTCCTGCACTTTTGTTCATTGCAGTTTTTTGATTACTGATTCAATTTCATTACTAGTGATCAGTCTGTTCATATTTTCTGTTCCTTCCTGATTTAGTCTTGAGAGATTACATGTTTCCAGGAATTTATCCAGGTTTTTCAAAGTTGTCTAATATATTGGCACATAATTGTTTGTCTTACCTGTCTCCTGAGAAACCTGTATGTGGGTCAAGAAGCAACAGTTAGAACCCTGCATGGAACAACTGATTGGTTCAAGATTGAGAAAGGAGTACGACAGGGCTGTCTGCTGTGACCCTGTTTTTGTTTAACCTATACACTGAGCACATCAGGAGAAATGCCAGGCCAGATGAGTTATAAGCTGGAATCGAGATAGGCGGGAGAAACATCAACTTCAGATATGTGGGTGATACCACTCTAATGGCAGAAAGTGAAGAGGAACTAAACAGCCACTTGATGAGGGTGAAGGAGGAGAGTGAAAGAGCCAGCTTAAAACTAAATATTAAAAAAAGTAAGGTCATGGCATTCAGTCGCATTACTGCATGGAAATAGAAGGGGAAAAGGTGGAAATGGTGATAGATTTCCTCTTCTTGGGCTCTAAAATCACTGCGGATGGTGACTGCAGCCACGAAATCAGAGGATGATTGCTTCTTGGCAGGAAAGTGATGACAAATCTAGACAGTGTGTTGAAAAGCAGAGATGTTACCCTGCTGACAAAGGTCTGTATAGTCAAGGCTATGGTCTTCCCAGTGGTCATAAATGGTTGTGAGACCTAGATGGACCATAAGGAAGGCAGAACACTAAAGAACTGATGCCTTCAGACTGTGGTACTGGAGAAGACTCCTGAAAGTCCCTTGGACAGCAAGGAGATCAAACCAGTCAGTCTTAAGGGAGATCAACCCTGAATGTTCACTTGAAGGACTAATGCTGAAACTTCAGTATTTTGGTCATCTGATGCACAAGCTGGAATCAAGATTGCCGGGAGAAATATCAATAACCTCAGATATGCAAATGACACCACCCTTATGGCAGAAAGTGAAGAGGAACTAAAAAGCCTCTTGATGAAAGTGAAAGAGGAGAGTGAAAAAGTTGGCTTAAAACTCAACATTCAGAAAACAAAGATCATGGCATCTGGTCCCATCACTTCATGGGAAATAGATGGGGAAACAGTGGAAACAGTGTCAGACTATTTTTTTGGCCTCCAAAATCACTACAGATGGTGATTGCAGCCATGAAATTAAAAGACGCTTACTCCTTGGAAGGAAAGTTATGACCAACCTAGATAGCATGTTAAAAAGCAGAGACATTACTTTGCCAACAAAGGTCTGTCTAGTCAAAGCTATAGTTTTTCCTGTGGTCATGTATGGATGTGAGAGCTGGACTGTGAAGAAAGCTGAGCGCTGACAAATTGATGCTTTTGAACTGTGGTATTGGAGAAGACTCTTGAAAGTCCCTTGGACTGCAAGGAGGTCCAACCAGTCCATCCTAAAGGAGATCAGTCCTGGGTGTTCATTGAAAGGACTGATGCTAAAGCTGAAACTCCAGTACTTTGGCCACCTCATGCGAAGAGTTGAGTCATTGGAAAAGACCCTGATGCTGGGAAGAATTGTGGGCAGGAGGAGAAGGGAATGACAGAGGATGAGATGGCTGGATGGCATCACCGACTCAATGGACATGAGTTTGGGTGAACTCCGGGAGCTGGTGATGGACAGGGAGGCCTGGCATGCTGTGATTCATGGGGTTGCAGAGTTGGACACGACTGAGTGACTGAACTGAACTGAACTGATGTGAACAGCTGACTCATTGGAAAAGTCCTTGATGCTGGCGAAGATAGAGGGCAAAAGAAGAGGAGGGCATCAGAGGATGAGATGGCTGGACGGCATCACTGATGCAATGGCCATGAACTTGGGCAAACTCTGAGAGATGATGAAGGACAGAGAGGCCTGATGTGCTGCAGTCCATGGAGTTGCAAAGAGTCGAACACGATTGGGCAACTGAACAACAACAACAAATGGTTGTATTATCTCTTATTATACTTTGTATTTCTGTGTTGTTATTTGTAACTTCTCCTTAATATCTGATTTTATTTTTTGGCCCTCTCTCTTTTTTTCTTAATTAATTTGACTAAGAAGTTTGATTAATTTGTTTGTCTTTTTAGGGAACCAGCTCTCAGTTTCATTGATCTTTTCTGTTGGCTTTTAGTTTTTATTTAATTTCTACTCTGCTCTTTATTATTTCTTTTCTTCCATTAACTTGGGTTGTTGTTACTTCTTTTTCTAGTTGTTTTTCAGTTTAAGGTTAGATTGTTTATTTGAGTTGTTACTGTTTTCTGAGATAGGTCTGTATTGCTATAAACTTCCCTCTTGCTGCTGCTAAGTCGCTACAGTCATGTCCAACTCTGTGCAACCCCATAGACGGCAGCCCACCAGGCCCCGCTGTCCCTGGGATTCTCCAGGCAAGAACACTGGAGTGGGTTGCCATTTCCTCCTCCAATGCATGAAAGTGAAAAGTGAAAGTGAAGTCGCTTTTTCTATGTCCCTTAGATTTTGGAACTTTGTGTTTCCATTTCCATTTATCTCAATACTTTTTTCATTTTCTCTTTGTTTTCTTTGTTGACCCATTGGTTGTTTAATAGCATGCTGTTTAGCCAACATATGTTTGTGTTTTTTTTGCATGTGTTTTCTTTGTAGCTGATTTTGAGTCTTCTGTCCTGCTGTTTATTCCCTCTAGTGTTGTTTTCATTCACTTATTGTATTATTCAATTCTGATTGAGTCTTTTTTACATTTTCTATCTCTTTGTTGAAGTTCTCACTGAGTTCATTCTTTCCCTAAGTTCGACAGGCTTATTTATGACTATTATTTTGAACTTTATATCAGGTAAACTGCTTATTTCCATTTCACGTAGTTCTTTTATGAGGCTTTTGTCTTATTTGTTCATTTGGAAGATATTCCTTTGTCTCCTTGTTTTTCCTGTCTATGCTTGTTTCTGTGAAGTAGGTGTATCAGCTTTGCCTCATGGTCTTAAGAGCGGCCTTATATAGAAGGGGTCCTGCAGAACCTGCAGGTGCAATAGCCCTGGTCACCAGAGCCAGATGCTCCAGGGATACGGCCTATGGACTGTGTGTACCCTCCTATTGTTGTTGGGCACTGATTGCTGCAGATGTTCTGGCGGGCAGGCTTGCTCCCAGGCTGGCTACTGTGGAGGAATGGCTGTGACTGCTGCAGATGCCCTAATGGACAGGATTTGTTGCTTGCCTGGCTGTCTATGAGGCCTGACTGTGACTGCTATGGACACACTGGTGGGCAGAGTTGACTCCTGCCCTGGCTGGCTAGAGAGTCTGCTATGGGCATGGTGATGTGTGGGGCTGACCTCCTGAAGAGGGAGATGCTTTGGAGGGGCACTGGTGCCTGCTGAGGCCTGCTTGGTGGGGTGGGGTTTGGCCCCTAGGGTGGGAGAAGCTTTGGGAGGGCATTGGTGCCAGTTACCTCTGTCTCGTTTTTCTTTTAAAACTATGTTATTGCTTTTAAATCTTGATTAAGAGTGTTCTGTTGCTCTTAATTTGACCATGTAGTTTTCTAGATATTCTTGCAATATTTTTGACCTATCTTCTTTGCCAGTTTAATTTGTTACAAACTACATTATCTCCATTGAATTAAAATCTATATTTGTCATATATTAAATTTTTATGTATCCTGGACATATATTCTCCATTCCTATGCCAGTGTCATTCTGATTTGATTAAAGTTTTGGGCTTTATGGTATTTTCTGATATCTGGTTGGATCAGTCTTCTCTCAATGTTAATCATATTAAATTTGTATGTTAATTTTAAGATACTTAATGGTTTTATATTAACTCTTCTCATCCAAGATTGATGGTGTGTTTTTAAAGTATATTCAGATATTGTTTTACATACTTTAGTAATGTTTTATCATTGTATTGTGTTCCTATACATTTTAGGGTGAATGGAATGTTTTTGTGTGTTTTTTTGCATTTATTGGCAATAAGATCATTTTCTGAAAAATATTAATTTTTATTATACTCACACATAAAATTAAAAAAGAGTTCTCAGTTCAGTTCAGTTCAGTTGCTCAGTTGTGTCTGACTCTTTGTGACCCCATGAATCGCAGCTCGCCAGGCCTCCCTGTCCATCAGCAGCTCCTGGAGTTCACTCAGACTCATGTCCATCGAGTCAGTGATGCCATCCAGCCATCTCATCCTCTGTCGTCCCCTTCTCCTCCTGCCCCCAATCCCTCCCAGCAAAAGAGTCTTTTCCGATGAGTCAACTCCTCACATGAGGTGGCCAAAGTACTGGAGTTTCAGCTTTAGCATCATTCCTTCCAAAGAAATCCCAGGGCTGATCTCCTTCAGAATGGACTGGTTGGATCTCCTTGAAGTCCAAGGGACTCTGGAGAGTCTTCTCCAACACCACAGTTCAAAAGCATCAACTCTTCGGCGCTCAGCCTTCTTCACAGTCCAACTCTCACATCCATACATGACCACTGGAAAAACCATAGCCTTGACTAGATGGACCTTTGTTGGCAAAGTAATGTCTCTGCTTTTCAATATGCTGTCTAGGTTGGTCATAACTTTCCTTCCAAGGAGTAAGCATCTTTTAATTTCATGGCTACAGTCACCATCTGCAGTGATTTTGGAACCCCAAAAAATAAAGTCTGACACTGTTTCCACTGTTTCCCCATCTATTTCCCATGAAGCGATGGGACCAGATGCCATGATCTTCGTTTTCTGAATGTTGAGCTTTAAGCCAACTTTTTCACTCTCCTCTTTCACTTTCATCAAGAGGCTTTTTAGTTCCTCTTCACTTTCTGCCATAAGGGTGGTGTCATCTGCATATCTGAGGTTATTGATATTTCTCCTGGCAAACTTGATTCCAGCTTGTGCTTCTTCCAGTCCAGAGTTTGGAATTAAAAAAAATTAGAATATCTTATTTTTGTCCTTGACTGAGAGTTTGACCTGTTACAGAATTCTAGATTGGAATTAATATTCTTTGTAACTTTGGTGATTTCTGTTCTTTCGCCTTCAAGCACTCAGTGTTGCTGATAAATCTGATTACCAGCTGAATTCTCATTTCTTCATAAGGAAATATTTTTTTCCCTCTGAGAAAACATTTAGAGTGTTTCTCTTAATTCTGTAGTGTTCAAGAATTTTGTAGGTTTTAATGGGTCATTTTGATCATTTATTTTGCTGGAAATGGTTCATTTCAATTTAGAATTTCTCTTTTTCTTTAGCTCTATAAATTTTCTTTTAAAAATGTATTTTGTCATAACACCATACATTTTACTTTTCATTCCATCTTATAAATAAGAAATTAGTTCTTATTTGTTTGAACTACTCTTAGTCTAAGTTTCCTGAGTTGATTTCCTTTATGTCTATGTTGTTTGCTTTCTATTTTTTACAAACATGAATCTGAGCATAGCCACCTGAGTGGAAGACTTGCTTAGCCATGCTGCATCCCTCATGTAACATAAGCAAGAATACATGTTTGTTGTAAATCACTGAGGTTTAGGAGCTGTTGGTTACATAGCAAAAGATGAATAAGATAATCTACGCATTTATTTGTCTTTTTACAATATATACTAGTAGACTCATTGCCTTTAAGTTTTTAAATATATTTTTCTATTTTTTGAATTCCTTCTCTTTTTAATAATAGTCTTTTTATTTTTGTGTTTTTTAGTTTCTCTGAGAACACTAATTAGATATTTTAAGTTCATCTTTTTTTTGAATTATATCCATTCATCTTGTGATCTTTAATTCTGACAATTTATAAATATATAAATACAGTTCAAAGTAAAGGATTTAAAAAGATAGAGCATGAAAACTGTAAGCATAAGAAAATGAATGTGGCCATATCAATATCAGACAAAGTAGATTTCAACCTCACAGTATTGCCAGAGATAAAGGGAACATTTCGTCATGATAAAAAATCCACCTAAAGATAAAATAGAGTGAGATATTTTTTTCCCCTCCCTCTGGCAAGAGATGACAATTTTGTTTTCCTAATCTGACCTTGCTACTAAGGATGGTGCCCCTTCACACAGTCATCTCAAGTCCTGCTTTGGGTTTATTCATAGGCATAAGGTCCCTTCTCTATGTGACCATTAGTCCTGGTTTACTAGGTTCCCTCTATTACCTTTGCCAGTCAGAAAGCCCAACTTTTGCATTTGCTTACCACTCCTTTTGGCTTCCCTGATGGCTCAGTGGTAAAGAATACACCTGCAATGCAGGAGATGTGGGTTCAATCCCTGGGTTAGAAAGATGCCCAGGAGGAGAAAATGGTAACCTACTCTAGTATTCTTGCCTGGAAAATCCCATGGACAGAGGAGTCTGGCAGGCTGTAGTCCATGGGGTCACAAAGAATCAGCCATAACTAAGCACCCACACAGTACCACCCCTTTTACAGTATGGGGATAAATTTTTTGGTCTTTGTGGAATTGCCTTGTTTACTTTTGAGACCATGCTGCTGCTGCTGCTAAGCCGCTTCAGTCGTGTCCGACTCTGTGCGACCCCATAGACGGCAGCCCACCAGGCTCCCCCATCCCTGGGATTCTCCAGGCAAGAACACTGGAGTGGGTTGCCATTTCCTTCTCCAATGCATGAAAGTGAAAAGTGAAAGGGAAGTCGCTCAGTCGTGTCCGATTCTTCGCAACCCTATGGACTGCAGCCCACCAAGCTCCTCCGTCCGTGGGACTTTCCAGGCAAGAGTACTGGAGTGGGGTGCCATTGCCTTCTCCGTTTGGTGGGAAGGGTTTTCAGAATATTTAGTTTAGTATACTGCCTGAAGGGAAAGTCCTATCTTGCTTTTTAAACTCCAGTTTGACTGTTTACCTGTGGCCTTGAACAAATTCATCTCAATAATTTTTAACTTCTTCACTTATAAAAGGAGACAGTACTATCTACCTTTTACTTTTGTGTTAGAGGTGCTAGCATATGTATTAAACATGCTTAACGAAGTATCTGAAATATAACAAGTACCCTATAAGTGGTTGTTATTCTTTTTTTTCCTCTTTGGTTTACATTAGCAGTAAAAATGAGGGATTCAGTAAATCTATATTGAATAAAGTGGAATCATAAAACATTCTGCTATAGGGTTGGTAAATGACTGCTTGCAGACTGGACACGTGTGTTTTAAAGTGAAGTTTTATTGGAATATAGCCATGCCCGTTTGTGTATTGTCATCACTGCTCTTGCATTACAATGGCAGATTGGATAGTTGAAACAGAGACCAATGCAGGCTTAAAAATACTTACTATCTGTGTTTGAAAAAGTTAGTTTTCCCCTGTTGTAGTATTTAGAGGCAATGACTTTTCAAGATCAAGTTCACTGCTAAGCCTACTAAAGACATATATATAGCAGCATTAGATCTTCTATTATACTATCTGTAATTTACTTTTTAAAGTTACCTTAATTACTTTCCCTTCATTCCCTCATTAACCTTCAGGCTTTCAGTTGTCCTAAATCCTCTATATCCCACTAACTCCTCAAATGGAACACTTCTCAACCATCCTTTTATGTCCTCCAAGAGTAACCCTCTTTTTGCTAGATCTCTTATTTTTAATTATCATATTATCTTTATGTCTTTTATTTCTTCTCTTTTATTTCAACTTTTTTCTTCAAACAAAACACAATTCCCCAAATAAAATAATACACACGTGTCCGGCTAGTTTCTTAATTGTGTGGTGTCTTTTCTAAGTTGGCTGTCATTCTTAAATCTGTTGACCTCCTTTTCATTTTAGCTGCTGCTGCCCTAGCTTGTATCTCTGTTCTTCATGTCTGGATGTTTTTCCTAATCTGGGCTCACATTTCCATTCCGTTCTTATTTCCCACTTTCCCACTATACTCTTCATACACTTTAAGTTCTGTATTATTGAGTCTCTACAAACACTTCACACCCTTCACACCTCCTTGCCTTTGTTTGTATGACTTATGATTGGACCTGGAGATCTGTCAACTTCTCATTCCTCTATTCATCCCTTCTCATTCCTTAATGAAAACTCTCTCTCTTACCAGATTTGTTTCACTAACTCTCCAAGCAGCATTTCCTTCCTGCTTTCAATAACCAGTGCTCCTGTAGTACGTTAGAATGCTGACTTGATTCTTACTAAGTTGAATTCTTCTTTTTTGAAATGTATGTCTCTGCCACTGATGATAATACACTTGAGGATAAATGTGACATCTCAGTTATCTTTTGTGCTTAGTGTGGCACCTGGAACAGAGCATATCCAATAAAACTTGGTTAAATGAAGGAGCAAATTTAAATAGGTTCTAAGTAAGTTTAATCAAAATGTGAATAGTTGTTCAGGCATACTTTTTTGAGTTTGATGACAGTGTAAAACAACCACAGTCACCCACACAAACATTCTGGACTCTTAGAGCTATTGCCGACCTCAGATGGCAAATTTTTATATCCATAAATAACCCTGTGCAAGCTGCTCTGTGAAGATTCCTTTCTCCTTCAAGGAGTGAGTAAGCCAAAGATATTAATTGTGAAAATGCAGAGAAAAGTCATAATCAGTAGGATGATGGTTTAAAAATCTTGAACTTTGCCAGAATTAAGTACTTTACTCAGAAGCAGTTTTCCTCTATTCATCTTGAATTGTGTAAAAATCTTATGATCAAAGAGTCAGTCCATTATTGTCCCCTGAAGAGTACATGGTGTTTGGTTATATATCACATATCATCTTTAAAAAGAAAGTGTCTATGAACACCATTTCACAGATGGGTCAATCTGATATCCATAAACATTGGGAAAAATGTCTAGATCTTATAGGAAGTCTGTAGGAATGAAGGTCACACAAAATTCATTTCCTGTGTCAGCTACTCTGACTGTAAAAATAACTTCATGAGCTCTCACTGGAGGGCTGGAAAACAAATAGAGGGGGCTCGGGAAGTGGTGGGCTTGAGAAACAATAGCATACTTGTGCTTTGGGCTACCAGACACCTAAGAGCCCCAGCAAGGACCCCATGCCCAGGAGAGACTGTGACTTTGGGTATGCTTCCTGAGGAAGTTGGGCTTAGTCTGGGGTGGGCTGAGAGAGTCTACCAGAAAGCCTAGGTTTGGGGACATGCATGGATAACCTTCTGATTGCTCTTTGGTTTGAGGCTACTGGAACTGATCTGACTTCAGAGTGTATTATAGTCAGTAACTAAAATAAACTGTGATTAAGAATAAAAGTAGAGTCATATGTCAAATGCAATGAGAATGCTAAACTCATTTTCCAGTTGAGGAAATCAAGGCTAAGTATCTTTCTGAGGTCATCTAGCTAATAAATGTCATAGCCAGGATTTGAATACTGTTCTATTTTACTTATACATGTGTTTTTAATCAGTATGTGATTCCACATTTCTGAGACATCTATCTACATATATGTATATGTGTGTATATATACATTTATACACACAACTATGTGTATATAGATGTGTATCTACACACACATGTGTATATATATATACATGTATATATACAAACACTCACACACAGATACATACTATTTGCAATATGTGGTAAAAATTTAATTCCTCAGAACAAATGGGAAATTCAGGAATCTTTGATCTGTATTTATGGTTAAGGAGTCTGTATTGTTTGACTGTTGTCATGTAAAAAATTACCCCCAAAACGTAATGGCTTAAAATAGCAACCATTTATTATTTCAGAAATCTGGGAAAGGTTTATTGAATACTTCTGGCTCAAGATTTCTCATGAGATTGCAGTCAAGTTTTTGACTGGGGTTGTGCTCTCATCTAGGGTATAGACTGGGAGGAGATTCTGCTTCCAGCTCACTTGTGTGGCTGTTGGCAAGCTGCCGTCTTTCACCACATGGCTCTCTTCACAGAGTTGCTTCACAACATGACCGTCTGGCAAGCAATATAAGAGCAAGCAGATGAGAGCACCCCAAAACAATTTCTGCTATAGTCTATTCATCAGAAGTGAGTTATTAAGTTGAACCCTCCCTCAAGTGGAGGAGAATTACTTAAGAGCAAGCATATCAGGAGATGTGGTTTATTGGACCATCTTAGGTGCTTACCATCGGAGATGTTTCTTAGTTTTTTTAAGACCATGTTCAGTTTCCAGGGCTCAGTGATACTTGTGTTTAGATTATTGAGGAATCACTACTGCAGGCATCAGATGTAAATCAATGCAACGTGACGTTGCATCTTATCATTCTAGGCAATCCTCACAGCTCTTATTTGTTTCTGATGACAGATCTGTAAGTGTAAAACATTCCATTAGGATCAGTAAATTAGATCATAGTTATCACAATTGTCTGTGGCAGAGGCAGAGGCACAATAATGTTTACCTATTCATTGCACTCAATGGGGTGTTAAATAGTATGTGTCCATATGTCCTATAGATATTGTTAAGGGTAAAATTTGCAATAAGAAAATAGGTAATGTAGCATGGATTAGTGGAGAAGGCAATGGCACCCCACTCCAGTACTCTTGCCTGGAAAATCCCATGGACGGAGGAGCCTGGTAGGCTGCAGTCCATGGGGTTGCTAAGAGTCGGAGCGACTTCACTTTTACTTTTCACTTTCATGCATTTGAGAAGGAAATGGCAACCCACTCCAGTGTTCTTGTCTGGAGAATCCCAGGGACGGGGGAGCCTGGTAGGCTGCCGTCTGTGGGGTCGCACAGAGTTGGACATGACTGAAGCGACTTAGCAACAGCAGCAGCAGCAGCAAGAATTAGAAGACTGGGACCTAGATATTGTCTTTGTGTGGACATATTATTTAATCTCTTTGGTTCCCATTTTCCTTATCTGCATAATGAGGTAATTGAGCAAGAAGAGGAGCGGGCAACTCAGAAGCCTTCATGGATCAGGCAAACAGTATAAGAGAGTGAAGGATTAGGTATAAGACAGAATGAGCAATGGGACTAGGACCACTCGGAGAAGGCACAGACTATCTCTATGAAGGGACTCTACTGCCATGGGAAGGTAAAGGCACAGTGTTGCCAGATCTTTTGACTTTTCAGAAGAAGTTAGAAATCAAGGCTTTTTGTAACAACTCATGTTTTTAAAACTCTGTATAGACCAAGCTATTTATCCTGTGGGTGGTCAGTTTGAAAACCTTGAATAAGTATTAAGAACTCTCTAATTTAAAAAATTGTGTTCCTATTGTTCATATTAAAATGTCAACTTAGGAATACTGTGATGTAGGACATATTTATCGCAAAAATTGGAAAAAATATCTCTTTTATGAACAATTGTTGTAGGTACACATAAAAATATTCTTTGTCTTCCTTTAGGTGTTTTGTTTTTCCAACACTTCAATTGCTTTAGAAAGATCTACATTTCTGCTCCAAGGAATCAATAAAGAACAGTTAATGTGAAAGATACTTCTCATTTCATTTATATATGACCCTTAGTGCTGCTGGGAAAATAGAACAGGAATTACAAATGAGAAATTTAAATGAATCTTGATGCTATCTGATAAGAATCTTTGCTACCTCAGGTCATGGACTCAGTGATAACATCTATCTAATACTTGTTAAAATTAAGTCATAAATTATATTCATAAAGATTTTTATAAATAACCTCACACAGGGTCATTGTCAACAGAAGAAATTAAAAAAGCAATTGAGGAGTCCTGATGCATTAGCTTGTGAGCCATGGAATTGACTGTGTGATTGTCAGGACCCAATTTTTACCTAATAAACACGCAAATGTCATCGTTAATATTGACACAGGGAAGTTAAATGGAGATAGTCTTCATGATAAAATGTCATTTTGGAAGAATTAATATGAAGATCATGAGTTTAAATACACGGAAGAGACAAGAAATGGAAGCTTCTGGGCACTGTGAGTTGTGGAAGTGATAACTGGGAGGAGGCTATTTCTAGAAGACTCTGCAATTTCTTTTTAATTGGTTAAGTGAAAGGAACTGCTATTGTATTAATACTAATTCAGGAAAACTATTTCCTTCACTGATTTAAGGCTTCTGAAAAAGCACGCCTAGGGTCAGTGAAATACTTTACCATCTTTGCTTTTCCATTAGCTGCAGACCCCTGACTTGTGGCCCTGCAGGGAGGCTAGTACCCAGCACATACCTTGTGATCTGTGCTCCAGGATCAGAGTTTACAAATCGTCCTCCTAGACTCTGGCTCCTGCCAAACTGACTAGATAGCACTGTTGGTTCTGAGGTATTAAGCAAAGAGATGATCAGCATGAACTTTTCACTGAGACCTTCTGGGTTTGCCTCCTGTTGAGATCACCTATTTGTTAGCTCTGTGACCTTGGGCAAGTTGGTTATCTCTCTGCCTTGCCTTTCTCATCCGTCAAGTGGGGATAATCCTAGTACATGGGGTTGAGGATTAAATTAGTTGATTCATATAAATAATAGGAAATTCTCATAACACACAATGTGCATTAGATCAATTTTAGCTATTACTGTTATATTGGTATTATTGTTTCTCCCCGAGGCTTTTGCCAACCTCATAGACCTTTTCCCCTTGTTTGCCACACCTGTTGTATCTGTTGCCAATTTCTGGTGCCAAACTTACTTGAAGATTAGGAGATTAGGAGACATTCTGCCCAGTCATCCTTTTCACAATTATTAATGGGTCAGAATTTCTTACAGAGGATGGGTACCTGCGTATTACTTAATAGAAAGAAGGGTTCCTAGATGTGTTTTCAGGGAAATGACCTACTGCAGAGCTCTGTATGTAGTCCTCAAGTTTCTGGTAATAGGTATCTCTCTTAACGTGGACCTTGGTATTAAACATTCTATAGTAAACTTTCAGTCTCCTCCACCCGTTTTGTTTTACAGTAGGAGAAAGAAATGGCAACCCACTCCAGTGTTCTTGCCTTGAGAATCCAGGGATGGGGGAGCCTGGTGGGCTGCTGTCTACGGGGTCGCACAGAGTCGGACACTACTGAAGTGACTTAGCAGCAGCAGCAGCAGCAGGAAAGCAATACTCACTTCTCTTTCTGGATTTAGCTCATTTATCACAAACTCCAAATGTTTTGAGAGCCATTATTCCCTATGTAGAATAGGCCAATTCCTCCTTGGGGCTACAGGCTTCCCTTGTGGCTTAGCTGGTAAAGAATCCACCTGCAATATGGGAGACCTGGGTTCGATCCTTGGGTTGGGAAGATCCCCTGGAAAAGGGAAAGGCTACCCTTTTCCAGTATTCTCCAGAATACCCACCGTAGTATTCTGGCCTGGAGAATTCCATGGACTGTATAGTCCATGGGCTGAAAAAGAGTTGGATACAATGGAGCAACTTTCAGTTCCATGGGGTTACAACTGTATCCTGCACTAACTTTTATCCTGGGAACCATGCCATTTTAGCACAACTTTGGTGTCCATATTCTGATCTCTACTTGTGAGCCCCTTGAAGGTATTTCAAGTACTAAAAACAGGCTTGGTATAGAATGTGTGTATGTGTGTGCTCAGTCATGTCCAGCTCTTTGTCCAACCATGGACTGTAGCCTGCCAGGCTCCTCTCTCTATGGAATTTTCCAGGCAAGAATACTAGAGTGGGTTGCCATTTCCTTCTGCAGGGGATCTTCCTGATCCAGGGATCGAGGCCGGGTCTCCTGTATTTCCAGCATTGGCAGGTGGATTCTTTGCCATTGCACCACCTGGGAAGCCCCGGCATAGAATAGACACTTTAAAAAATGCTTTTTGATTGAGGATGAGGAGCAAGTTGGCTGCCAGGAAGATGGCTTTGTTGGTGAAGACCTTTGAGGAAGGAACATTTGTTTTTTCATTCAGATTGGATCAGGCTTTGTTTGGACATTTTCTAAGGAAAGACAGGTGACTTGAGCCATATGTCTAAATACAGAAAGAGTGATTCCCAAGAAGGTTGCTGATCCTGAACTTGGTATAGCTACTTTTACAATTCTTGAGTAGGATTATATAACTTAATACTTGTAAAGGCAATTAAAGGAATTTTTTTGAGAATGGAGCCTAAACTTGGAATAAACTTGTGCTGTTATTAATATTCACCATGAGCATAAAATCACACATACACACAATACTGCACAGATATACCTAATGTAGAAGAGTATTGGGGTATGGTGTTAAACTAGCAAATTCTTTTGGTGTCATATATTGGACTCTTTAACCAGGAAGGTAGTATTTCTTTTGGCCTTAGTAAGTCTTCTCATCTTTGGAGCCCTTTATTTTGGGTCCCTAACTCACTTGATCCCCTTTTTGCATCTCACGTTGGTCCTCTGATCTAGGATCTTTCTGGTGTCCAAACTAATATATTTAATGTGGACAGAGCTCAACCACTTTGTCAATAATGCTTGGATTTGTATTCTTTTAGGTTTTCTGATTTGATTATATTGAGTATAGCAACTACATTCCAATGATCATTGCTATTTCTATATCCAGTAGGTATTACACAAACAAGTTTAAATAATTAAGAAAAAATGACTCTTTCTAAAGTCTTTAAATGATTTAGAATGTCTTTGGCATAAGTATATCTTGTGATTTCAGTTAGGAATGAAGAATATTGTTTCCATTATTCAAGTAACCTTCTCTCCACCCTGTTTTCTGTCTATCACTACAAATGGCTCCTGATGACAGTAGCTAATGTCAAAGCCATCTGCAAAAGTGTCTGTTATTAATATAATATCCTGATTGCAGATGATGTGTTTGGACCTTTGTGAGTTAGCAGTTTCATGCTGGTCACGTGTGGTAACAGTTTTGATCTAGACTTGGCAGGCAGATTTAGGCATGCAGTTGTCCAGTGAGAGTTTTCACTATTTGGGTGGAGTAAGGAAATTAAGAGAAGAAAGTAGAAAGGAAGCATGGTGCCATAGAAAGAGTGAATTTGGAATCAGGCAGACCTGGCTTTCAGTTCCGGGCCTACCATTTATAAACCATGTTATACTGGGCGAATTATTTAACCTCTATTGGCCCTAGGGTTCTTGTCAAAGATGAATGATTACTTAATAGTGCCTAGATATGGCATAGGGTTGTTGTATTAAATGAGATTGCATGAAGTCTCAAATGTTGGCTTAAAAAATAAAATCCAGTCAATTATTGAAGCCTTTGTTTGAATTAAATGATCAGATCCTTTCTTTTCTGTGAGCAAGTTTGAAGTAGTTTTGAATACAGAGGCAAGTGGGAGAAAGGTCTAGATACTATAATGAGATTCAAAGGCAGAGGAGACTCTAAGGTACTGCCATGAAAGAAAGAGAAAATAATAGAGCATTGCTAGTCTGTAACCGACCTGAAGATAGGCTCTTTACCCATATTGTGTCACTGCATTTTTAAAACATTTTGAGCTATACATTCAGCACAGTGTAAAAATGAAAAAACTGGGGCTCTGTCAGAGGAAAGGACTTGGGGAATATGCAGTAGGGGAGTGACAGAGTTTGGTTGACAGATTAGAGATTGATCTGATGTTCATGGTCTGGGCCATAGTCTGCAGAGAAAGTAATGAGGGGAGGTCTGTGCTGGGGTTACAGGATTGGTCCATTACAGTGGACCATATGCAGTGCTGTTGTCCATATGCAGTGATACGATAGTATTTGTCCCCTTCTTAGGGAATCCAGAGAAAAATTTCCACAATCTTTCTAAATGTTTTGCAAAACAGATGATTTCTTCAATGATTTAAGAGAGAATATTCTATTGGTTTCTAGTGTTTTGTCCCCCCCCCCCAAAAAAAAAATTGGTCAAAAGAAAAACGTCAGCCTTTCTCCAAGCCAGGCTTCAGCAATACATGAACCGCGAACTTCCAGATGTTCAAACTGGTTTTAGAAAAAGCAGAGGAACCAGAGATCAAACTGCCAACATTCGCCGGATCATCGAAAAAGCAAGAGAGTTCCAGAAAAACATCTATTTCTGCTTTATTGACAATGCCAAAGCCTTTGACTGTGTGGATCACAATAAACTGTGGAAAATTCTGAAAGAGATGGGAATACCAGACCACCTGACCTGCCTCTTGAGAAACCTATATGCAGGTCAGGAAGCAACAGTTAGAACTGGACATGGAACAAAAGACTGGTCCAAATAGGAAAAGGAGTACATCAAGGCTGTATATTGTCACCCTGCTTATTTAACTTACATGCAGAGTACATCATGAGAAATGCTGGGCTGGATGAAGCACAAGCTGGAATCAAGATTGCTGGGAGAAATATCAATAACCTCAGATAAGCAGATGACACCACGCTTATGGCAGAAAGTGAAGAGGAACTAAAGAGCATCTTTATGAAAGTGAAAGAGGAGAGTGAAAAAGTTGGCTTAAAGCTCAACATTCAGAAAACGAAGATCATGGCATCTGGTCCCATCACTTCATGGGAAATAGATGGGGAAACAGTGGAAACAGTGTCAGACTTTATTTTTCTGGGCTCCAAAATCACTGCAGATATTGACTGCAGCCATGAAATTAAAAGACCCTTACTCCTTGGAAGGAAAGTTATGGCCAACCTAGATAGCATATTGAAAAGCAGAGACATTACTTTGCCAACAAAGGTCCGTCTAGTCAAGGCTATGGTTTTTCCCGTGGTCATGTATGGATGTGAGAGTTGGACTGTGAAGAAGGCTGAGTGCCGAAGAATTGATGCTTTTGAACTGTGGTGTTGGAGAAGACTCTTGCGAGTCCCTTGGACTGCAAGGAGATCCAACTAGTCCATTCTAAAGGAGATTGGTCCTGGGTGTTCTTTGGAAGGACTGATGCTGAAGCTGAAACTCCAGTACTTTGGCCACCTCATGAGAAGAGTTGACTCATTGGAAAAGACTCTGATGCTGGGAGGGATTAGGGGCAGGAGGAGGAGGGGACGACAGAGGACGAGATGGCTGGATGGCATCACTGACTCAATGGACGTGAGTTTGGGTGAACTCCGGGAGTTGGTGATGGACAGGGAGGCCTGGCATGCTGCGATTCATGGGGTCGCAAAGAGTCGGACATGACTGAGCAACTGAACTGAACTGAAGATGTACTCAGGCGCTTGGCCCTACCATTCACCAGAAAGCCATTCAAATTAATGAGTTCATACTATGTGCCAAGCATTGTGTTAGGACCTGGAAATATACACATGAAGAAGTCAGCATGGTCTTTGCCTTCATAGAACTTTCATTCTAGATGGGAATATAGGCACTAAATAATTACACAGGAAAGTCTTTAATTGCAATATAGAGAAGAACTTTGGGAGAAGAGTAAAAGTCATTAAGTTATTTTAAGAGGACAAATAACTACATGGAGGTGAGGAGAGGACTGTCATCCAAATCTATCGTAAGGCTGTGATATTTCAGCTGAACCCTGTAAGATAAGTAGAATTTATCCAGTTAAAAAGGAAGGAACTCTTTAGGCTTACTTGTCTGTCTGGCATGTCTGTTTCTGATCTCTTTTTTTGAACACACCTGCTCATACTTTTATCTTGGTACCAGTCTTACTCCACTCTGGGCATATTTCACTTCGGATAGAAGGTAATTGACTTGGGCTTCAACCAGTCATTCTCACTTGCCTTTCTCACTGGCTTTGGAACTTTTTCACAGCTTCTTCTCTACCACCTTCTCTGTGCCTCTCGTTTTTGCTTTCTTTTGCTTGCTTTCTGCTTACATGTCAAAATCGAAGGGAAGAGATGTTACAAAAATGACATTTTTCATTTTAGATAATGCTAGTTGTAGTGAAGAGTGGTTCCCTGAGATGCAGAGCAAATTTAAATTGCATCTCTTGTTTGATACGACTGCTGGTGAACATAAGAAAATAGCATCCATTTATTAAGGAAGCCATGTGCAAATGCAGGGCATGTTTGCAAAGGCTTATTATAGTAGAAGAGGCAATTGCTGCTTTGTTTATTTGGTTTGTGGCGAAGTCATCACAATGCTCTTCTAAGAAGGAAAATGCACATAGACTCAGATGTCTCTGGCAGCACAATTGCTTCCATTTTATTTAAAGACAACCCCAAATTTAAAAGCCATTTTTGCAGTGGACATTGCTTATTTTGGGCTGTCCTACACCCGTTTGACCCACTCTTAGAAACATCACTCTAGTATTCTTTGTAGTATCATAGTTAAAGTAATACTTACTGTTGCAGTAAATAAACAGTAAAATTTCAATGCCTAAGTATTATAAAATATACTTCCCACTCATTTCATTGTGTGATGCAGGTAGTCCTAATAAAGTGGCTTCTATTTCCTCATTTGGAAATCTCCACTCCTTCCATCTTCTTGACTCTGCCCTCCTCTAAATGTTTAGAGTCATTTTTTAACAGTTAAGTAGGAAAAGAGAGAATATCACATGTGGAAGGTTGTCATGGGCAAAGCTTTCATACCATTGGCTACAGTTCTGTCACATGATCACATATAGCTGCAAGAAAAGTCAGAAATGCATTCTAGTTGGCTGTGTGGGAGGAAAAGGAACTAGCAGTTTATGCTGCAGATCCCTCTCACTTCCCCATGTTTCAGAAGAGATTGACTCCACCCAAAAAAGATACAGTGTGTATCTCAGCTCTCATCTGTTCTGCTCAGGGACAGATGTATGACAGACACTAGTTCAGGCACACTGGGACTCCCGATTTTTGTTGTGATTGGGTGGCATAATCTTTCTTAATGGAGACAAATAAAGGGACATGTAGTCCTATGGAAACCATCCCAAGATGGGAGGTGGGATGGGGGCACTGCCTTAGAGATTGTAGCCAACACCTGAAAGTGTGTCCAGAAATGGAGACAGATAAACCAGTTTTTGGTCAGTCTTGGCTGTTGGATCAAGCTTTTCCTGAAGCCTTATCTAGTTTTCCAGAGGAAAGAGTTATTTTTCTTTGTTTGTTTAATTCAATTTGTGTTGTGATTTCTTTTCTTGAAAATTTGCAGTCTTCCTGATGCCCTCCTAAGTGATACAATTACACAAGGACTTTGCAAGTATATACTGTTTAAGTGACTTTGTTTAGGAAATTATTTAATTGCAGAAATGGGCAGTTTCTTAATTTAAGGCATTGTAATTATATCTGATTGCACACTTGCTAATTCCACAAAGGCTTTGCAATATGTATCTCTTGCTTTTTAAGCTCACCTGGGGCAATTTCCATTATAAACACTGAGTTCCCTGCTGGCCAGCTTTGGACTTCCCCCTTATTGGCAATATTGGTCATTTCAGTGGTTACATTGTTTAAACTCGTAGCTCTAAATACATTGGATTTCCAACAGAAGCCAAGGTAGGGCAGGAATCAAACTTGCCCTGTGGTTATATACATGTGGGTAATAGTATTCATCATTTTCATTTTACATTTCCTGAGAGCTAATAATCAGTGCAGCGGTGTGTCCAAATCTGTTTATAAATATATGGTAAAACACAGAACTTCAAAACTTCCAATGTTATAGTAACAAAGGGGGTTTTCCAGATTTCTTTGAGATGGAAGAGTAAGCTACTGGCTACAGGAGGCATGGGTTAGGCTATATATTTAGCTATAACAAAAAATGTTTTAAACAAGAGAGAATTTTATTTTTCTTTCATAGAAAAATTTGAGCTGGTATTACAGCCCTACCCTGAGAATTCTTGAGACAGAGATTTCTTTAATTTTGTTGCTCTTGTATGATCTTGTTCACATGATCCAAGGTGGCTCACCATTATGTCTGAGTTTCAGCTGGGATGAAGATGGAGAGTTAAACAGGAGGGAGCTTAGTTAGATTAGGTTAGATTGTACTATGGTAATCATTATCTTCAAAATATTAGTGGGATAATTTTTGCTTATATGATATGTTGATTAGGGATCACTAGTGATTCTGCCTCATCTACTCTCACTAAAGGACAACAAAGGATGGATCTGCACCGTTTGGAGCATTGCATGGGCCTGTGGGAAGAGAAGGGCAAGCTGGATAGTCTTGCGTCAGCAGCTAAAAGATTTTGTTCCTTACCTACTAGCCAGAACTGATGTCATGACCACACCTAACATCAAAGAGTACAGAAGTACAATCCTACAGCAGAATATAAGTGAACAATCTTAATGACTATTACAGACAGTATGTCTTTTCAAAGCCTAACATGAAAGTTTCACATATAAGTTATTCTCATATTCTATTTGTCAGAACACTGGCATATAGTTACACCTAGCTAAAAAGGAAGCTAGTAAATGTTCATCTTCATTTCTGTTACACTGGTTGTGATTTCTAGCATTTCATTTTTTTCTTCATAGAGTTTCCATCTCTCTGCTCATGTTACATCTGTTCTTCCATGTTGTCTACTTTTTCCTCTAGAGGCTTAGGATATAAATCATAGTTATTTTGGACAGTCTGATAATTCCAAAATATTTGTATTTTGGTTTTCTTGCTTGCTGTGTATCTTAAGATAGTGTTTTTCCTTGCCTATAAGACATTAGTATACTTGGTAATTTTTGTTGAAAGCCAGCACGGTGTGTTGGGTAATAGGAACTGTGACAAATAGTGCTTTAGTGTGATGTTTTATGTTCATCTTACTATTAATAGTAGATGTGCTCTATTTACCAGCTGTAGGGGTCTGAAGCCTCGATTTTTCTTTAGCATCTTTATTTTTGTATTCAGGGTTGTTTTTGGATTTCCCTGGGAACTCTTTCTTAAACAGAGTCTTCACCTTGAAGTTCTTCAGTTGAAATTTTCTGTTAATATTAGTACCCAAGAACTCTGTTGATGTGTGGTAAGCTGTGAGAAGAGAAAGGAAAGTATTCTGTACTCTATGACTCACTCTTAGTCTTTTAGAGAGAATCACTGGGCTGTGACCTTCATAAGTGCATCTCAATTTTTAATTTTTATTATTTACGTGAGACAGGAAGGTTGGGATAGAGGCTGAAGTTGGGTATTTTCTTTCTCCCACATGAGTTAGACTCTATAAAGTGGTTTCCCTTAAGGGCGAAGAAGAGAAACCTCTGTGTGTTCTCTGTTGTGGTTCTCCGCCTATTTGTCTTTCCAGTTTCTAGGACATTGGTTTGCCCTATGACCTCAATTCTGAAATGAACCTAAGCAAAGTTGTTTATTTTCCTCTTGTTCAGATTTTCTTTTGTTGTGAGGGAGGTAGTATGACTTCCAAGTTCTTTATGTATCCAAGCAGAAGCTGGCTGTAAAAATGTTTCTCATCATTAAAGTACTATCATCTGGTGAATGTGGTCCTTATGCCTGGAGGTCATGTGTCCAGTTTAATAATTGGAATACTATCACTATATAATAAGCAGGGGGAATGCCAGTCTCTGACACACCCGCAATAATGGAACTGCAGATGAGAACACTACAGGGCTTAGGTGTGTCTGAAGAAACCACAAAACACCCTTAGAGAACAAATCAGCATTGGAATCTGTTAAGCACAAAGAATTCCAGTGCTAGATTTGTAACTGTGCCAGTGAAGTGGGAACTTTCTGTCCTCCATTTGTCCTCTTCTCCAGCTGTGACACTGGAGAGCCATTGGTGGTCTAATGAAAGGACAAGGGGGATGGAGGTGGGCCAGAACAGAGGCTAACCTGGTCCTGCTCTCTAGTACATGTGGGGACATTTTTAATTGGGTGTTTGGAGTTTTAATATTATAATGGCCTTTAATATTATAATATATAATACTTATATATTATAATGGCCTTTTATTCCCTGATTGTGGCCAGAGGACAGCTGAATTACTGGAAGAGCTAAGGAAGCTGTGGCGGAGACTGCCAGTTGCCTGTCCCTTCTCTCCTCCTTAGTTTATGTAATAAACCTGGATTTTCAACTAGGTAGGTTGTGCACTACCTAAAAAACTACCTTAAACAGCTTTCTGGACAGTGAACTGGAAACAAAAGTGTTGTGTGGTACCTATATTAAGTTTCACTAAGCATTCCTATCCTTTCTTTTTCCTTTATCCCACTCCTTGGAATGTGGATCTGCAGCAGCCATTTTGGACCATGAAGATGGAGGTGGGGTTTCACCCTTTAGGTTTAGAGGAACAGTGAGCTAGGAGGAATCCGACTCCCTGAGGAACATGAACTATAATACCAGTCCTGCACATTTCACCCCCAAACTAAGTTTATATGCTGCTGCTGCTGCTGCTAAGTCGCTTCAGTCGTGTCCAAGTTTGTGCGACCCCATAGACAGCAGGCCACCAGGCTCCTCCATCCCTGGGATTCTCCAGGCAAGAACACTGGAGTGGGTTGCCATTTCCTTCTCCAGTGCATGAAAGTGAAATGTGAAAGTGAAGTCGCTCAGTTGTGTCTGACTCTTAGCGACCCCATGGACTGAAGCCCACCAGGCTCCTCCGTCCATGGGATTTTCCAGGCGAGTACTGGAGTGGGTTGCCATTGCCTTCTCTTATAAATATGTTTCTATCTTATTATCTCCATTTTCAGGGTTCTATTTCTCCTAATAAAACCTATTTATAACTGATATAAAACCTAACCCAGATTTTATGAATGGGGAGAAAAATGAGACCATGAAGGGCTACAGTGGTGAGAAAAATAAACTTGATTTCTCTAGCATCTAGCTCATTCAATAAACCAGTTAGAAAATAAGAAATTCACAGCTCAGCGAAGTCTTCTACCCAAATCAAGAAAGAGGAGGAGAACTGTGTAAGCTCAGCTCCTTCAACAAGCAGACATTAACACGAAATTAAATATACAAGAATTTTATTAGGAAAAACAGCTGAATGAGAGAAAGATGAGGGAGCTGGGTAAGGTTGGGAGAGCCATCAGAGTACTATGCAAGTATGACTCTGTGTGAAGAGAGAGAGGGAGAATGTAGTGTGGAAGCATGGCAGACTGTCATGCAGTTGAAGGAGAGTTGTGCAAAATGATCAGGAAGATGAGCCCAAGCTCACCCTTGGAGGAAAACAGTATCTCCTAGAGATGGGTCTGTCTTAATATGCCTGCCATACCCTATCTGTGGCTGGTGGCAATCCACGTGAGAAATGGCCTCACACAAACCCTGCTGAGAATTTCAGAGCTCAGTAGCTAGAACCCTTATCATTTACACTCCCCAAGCTGGGAGATCTGCAAGTGCATTCTCATGGCTATGACAAGCTGAGTAGGCAGCTCCAGACAGTGGGTACCTAGGTGTCCCCAGTGACCTCTGTGCAAGGGGAATAGACTCATGGCAGAAGCACAGGATCACCTGCATCCAGCAGGGTCAGGTGCCACACCAGGGCTACCTGTGAAAGACGAGAAGAACTTCAGTAATGTCAACTCAATGGCCTTTTGACATAAGTCTAAAAAGACCTAGATGTTGATGGCCCTGGTCAGGTGTCAGACTGCACTCAATGTCAGCTGCAGTACAAGGCTCACTGCAGATTTAGTTCCACATAAGTCATCCAAACCATCACTGCATTTGCCATGATGTTAAAACTGCAGGGGAGAGTTCCACTATCATAAAGGTGAAAAGTGAAAGTGTTAGTCACTCAGTCGTGTCTGACTCTTTGTGACCCCATAGACTGTAGGCCCCCAGGCTCCTCTGTTCATGGAATTCTCCAGGCAAGAATGCTGCAGTGGGTTGCCATTTCCTTCTCCAGGGGATTTCCCAACCCAGGGATTAAACCTGGGTCTCCCGCATTGTGGTCAGACTCTACTGATTGAGCCACCAGGGAAGATCCCATCATAAAGGTTAGATGACTTTAAAAGTCATCTGAGAGGTTTCTGAAAGTGTTGTGTGTGTAACAGTGGTAATATATAATAATTAAGAGATTCATAGATAAAATTAATTTGATAGTTGAAACTTTACTTTTGGATAATTACTTATGGATAGTGATACATTTCCAATTACATGTGATTTAAACTTTTTAATTTAAACTTATTAACCTTTAACTTTATTTAAATTTTACAGAAAAATGTGAAATATAGTCAAATGACTTATGGACATGGCAAAAAATGATCAAGTAAGGAGTTTATCTGCTAGGCTGACATAGCTGGCAAATCATGGGGCCATGGCAAGAAGCAAGACCTTTCAATTCTTTCTAAGACATTTTGTTTTCTCTCCAAGAGTGACTGGCTTTTAGAAAAGGAAAGCTGGCTAATCATGATCCGGGTGACATGGCTTTTGAAGAGACGGGCCCCACTGTGGAGTGAAATCAAAGGTTTATTGAGTGTCCCAACTGCCAGTTCTATGTGCATATTCAGGAAAATCAAACGTGAGGAGGGAAACTGTTATTCAAACAATATCCCAGAGAAAGTTGAGACTGAAGTTTACACAGGTTGTGGAAAGAAGTAGATACTGGATGCTTGGGGCTGGTGCACTGGGACGACCCAGATGGATGGTACGGGGAGGGAGGAGGGAGGAGGGCTCAAGATGGGGAACACGTGTATACCTGTGGCGGATTCATGTTGATATATGGCAAAACCAATACAATATTGTAAAGTTAAAAAAAAAAAAAAGAAGTGGAAAGCACTCTCTACAAAGCAGGAAAGAGTCTGGAGACATTGGGACAGAGCTAAGTGGACCTGAGAAGACAGAGTAGGAGAGGACCAGTGTTGGCTGGAATCCTGTCATGGCTACTTTCTGTGGAACATCTTTAACTTGCCAGTGGCTAGGAGAGGGAGTTATTTAGGGGAACAGGCCATTTCTGATAGGGACAATCACATTGAAGGTAGGTTTTAAAGGTTTACTTTCTGCTTCTACTTTGAACTTTGAGGAAGTTCATTGAAAAATTTAAGCTATATTTAAAGCATGATCGTTGCTAGTGGGTAGGGGTTGTGTCTCCTTGAACTTGCTGAGTACATAGTAGGTGTAGAACAAATTTTTAAAAAATGATGGAATGTTTGGTGTCATTCCTCATCAGAAAGCAGAAATAAATACTCTGGGAAAATCCTTTGTCATAGCATCTCTTCCCTCCTTTTGTTTTTAAAGCTCTCCTATGATGGCGGCATGAACTAGAAGGACCTACCTGTCTAGAGAGATGCCTGGATTGAATGTCATGAGAATCAGCAGAGAGTGCCTGACTCAGAGGAGAACAAGAAGGTAAGCAGGTCTAGCATTGTCAGATTTACTCTTTATTTAGGGTTGTCCAGTACTGTAGAACCTTGTCCTATTACTGAGTGCATGCTGCCTGATGACCTTGCCCTGTAAAGGAATGTAAGGAATGGGATATCTATGACTTGTATAGTGTCTTTATGTTTTGGCTGTGCCTGGACAAGAGGTTTGATAGGCTTGCTTTCAGGGAGCTTGTTGGGCCACTGCTGTGCATATAGCACCAATTCTCAGACTCCCCTGCCACATCCCTCTCAGTCAAGATATGCTGTCTATCTTCTCCAAATATTCTGACAGCTGCATTGTATCAACTATCATTAAACAATGGAAAATTCTATCACAAAAATTCTGTTTTGTCTTTATGATAGCTACTAAAAAATATTTGGCTCATTGTAATATCTAATAAGTATCTGTTAATTAAATGAATAAAAGAATGTTTCTTACTCTAATTATTATAAACTGATTTTTATATGTATTTTTAATTTTGATACTCATTCAATATCCCCCTATAGTTCATTAATTTTTTTGAAGGAAAGGGCTGGGCACAGTTAGTACAATAAATTCAAAGAAGTATTATACTCCAAGGGTTAAAAAAAAAGCAGTAGATGAGACATTATGAATTCCGAGTTTCTTGGCTCTAGCAAGAGTAGTTATTATAACTAGCCTTTATTGAATCTTATAATATGCTAGGCACTTTATATATCCTATCTTATTTGTCACGATAAAGCTCTGTAGAAGATACAGCAGGGTTGCCTTGTTTTTCATCAGGATTCACTATTGTGTTTTCTCCTTTGGCACACCTCTAGACCATATTTCCCAGCTCTCTTGCTTGTGGGAGTAGGTGACTGATGTGAGTCACCTCTGCTGAGGTGAAAAGAGCTCATGTGTTTTCTCCACACACACTCTTCCACATCCACTGTTCGAAGCAGAGTTGGAGTCCTAAATAGTAGCAGAGCCGTATGATGAAAATTATCATTTTTAACTCCATTTCACAAAAGAGGAAATCAAAGCTAGAGAGATCAAGTAACTTACACATAGTAGGCAAATGATAAACTGTGGATTTGATTAAGTAGTTTAACTCAACATGTCTTCATCACCTCTGCATGTACAGCTAGTCTTGTAAACTCAAGCCACGGCATCTCTTCCAGGTGTCAATTTCTTTACCTATAAATGGAATTATTAAGACACGTCTTATAGCCAGTTATTGGGATTAATGAATTAACACATTAAAAAGCTAATAAGAACATATACAAAATAACTAAAAACAGGATTCTGTGTGTGTGTGTGTGTGTGTACATGCGCATATGTGTACATGCTTGGAACTTTGTCACATCAAGTTTGTCGTTTAATAAATAGTCCAGGGTTGAAGCCTGAGAATCTCTTTATCACTTGAGGATTTATGTTCAGTGACATTTGTTGGATAGGATTTGACCTGTTGTATGAATTATGCTTTCCATCTAAGGAGACTGTTTGGATACTAATTTGCTTTCTTGCTTCTAAGCAACCATGGACAGGGAGAGGGTCAGGCAGCTCCTCAAGCTGTTTCAGGGCAGCACCTGTCACTGGGTCCTAGAGGAAGCTGTGTTCATCCTTCCTGAGAAGGAAAGGCAGCCAGGGTTATGATGACAACACAAATGCAGAACAGTGTGGGCTCTCCTGAGCTTCAGGAGAATGAAGTCAGGGTCAAATTCAGAGGTTAAGATTGTTTTGATTTTTATATTGTAAAATAAAAACCATTTTGAGGCAACATTGTGAGAGGACTGAGTCAGAAAAGTAGGATTTGAGCCTTTGACTAATTTTTCAACTGGAATGTGCTTAATAATTTCTTAAAGTCTTAATTTTTATCAGTGGAATGAGGATGACATTGACTACCTTCCTAGAATTGTTCTGAAGACAGAATGCAGTTTTGCCTAAGAAGGTGATACGCAAATGCTAAACAGTTGTCGCTGTGACATTTTTATGATTCAGTTGTATATGTAGTTTATGTATATGTATATGTATATGTAGTTTATATATGTATATGTAGTTTATAGCACCTGAAAAAAAAAACCAACTTGTTTTCAATATGGAAAAAATGATGTGTCTGTTTACCAGTCCTGCCTAATTCTTTGATCACTGCATGTCTTTGTTTTAGCTCTCTTCATTGTTAATGGTTCTGCTCCCAGGGTGGACCCATTCAAGGTACAGGTATTACTATGTGAGTTTAACTAAAAATATCAGGAAAAGATCCACTGATTAATTAATTAGCTTGCTTGCTTGTTAATTCAACATTTTTAAAGAACCTGCTAAATGTGTTGTGTATTGGGGATAGAAAAGTGGAATGAGACAGAGTCTTGATCCTGCTTCCAAGTTACAGCACAACAAATCTCCCCCCAAAACCAACATACAGCTTAATGGATATCACACAGTGATGCAGCAGGTGCACCAAGGGAATTAAGCACAGGGTACAATGGAAGAACAGAGAGGTGTACTTAATGTATCCTGTGAGTTGGATGTGGAGATCAGGGAAGGCTTCCTACAAGGTGGCTTCTCCTGTCTTGGAGTATGAATAGAAAATAATTAAGCACAGTGATCTGGTGAAGGTGGGAAAAGAAGGAATATGGGAAGAGAGATTATCATGGTCAAATTTATTATAAAAACAAGAAATAACACAGTGTAATTATAAGCAGTTTAATGTTCCTGTGTGTTTGTATGCGTAAGGATGAGAGAAACATGTTAAAGTTTTATCCTGAATGGAAATATCAAAGGGTTTTAAGCCAGTGGTGGTTGAGGATGGGATGAGATTTTTGGTAGCTATATCAGGAGAAATACCATTATAGTAATTTATGTGATAGGTGTTGAGAATCTGAATTATGGCTGTGGTAGTTGAGATGGAAGTAAAAAAAAAAAAATGAGATAATAACCTGGGTGGAAAACTCAGCAGCCCTGCAAGAGGGAAGAGTTTTGTTTGAATTCCAGGTTTCTAGCTTGCGTTATGAGTTGATGGTTTTCCACCAACTGAAATGGAGAATGCAGGGAAAAAATTCAGATTTAGAAGACAGCAAATTCAATATTGCACTTGTTGAGTGTGAAAGGATTTCAGGCCACCCAGGTGAGACGATAGCAGGCATTTGGAAGCCTGACAGTGCCCAGTCAGAGGGAGCTTGTGACTTCCTGGACACGCGTGGGGTAGATTGGACTCACTTAGGGATGGGTGAGTGGTAATTAAATGAGAGAATTTCATTCTTTGAAGAAGACACTGCTCCTTGCTCCCCATGGCAGCTGTAATAGAAATGTCTTCTCTTGAAGACTCCACTCTTAATTTCAAGTAGTGGGCCTTGGGCTCCCCTGACTAACAAGTGACAAAACAAATGCATCTCAAGGTGGCCAAGAGCTCTGGGAAGGGAGTTGGGAGTTTTGAAGTTTTGAGTTTGAGTTCCTATTTTGTCTGTAGGTAAGTCAGTTCATGGAGAAGGAAACGGCAACCCACTCCAGTATTCTTGCCCGGGGAATCCCATGGATGGAGGAGCCTGGGGGGCTAGAGTCCACGGGGTCGCAAAGAGCCGGACACGACTGAGCGACTTCACTGACTCACTCACTCAAGTCAGTTCACTTCCGGAGACTCTCTCCTTCTTTTAAAGGATGAAAAAGGGAGTTGTTGGCTTCCATATTTCAGTCAAGTCTTGAGGCTCTGTGAACTACCTTTACTGTTTTCCTGTTTTATAACACTGACTTTAAATTCTGAAAGTAGTAAAATATTAAGCAATAGACTATATTAGAAAAAGTAAATGTGCAAAATCTTCTAAATTACCGAGTTCCTGGAAATGGGTCATAAATCTGTACACAGTACCTCTCTGCTACCTGGATTCCCATTAATCCAGAGCTCTATTAACCAGTTCTGCACACGCAGTGTAATCTCAAAGTGGGTCTCTAAGTTTATGCCCTCGGTATGCTGATGATTGATATTCATTGTGGTTGCCTTGAGGCAATGTGAAAATCCAAAGTCATCAAAGACAGAGGAAATTATGTCCAGCCTAGTTTCAAAGGTGAACTGTATTGCTTTCGCATGATTTGAAAGTCATTAATCTATGTGTGGTGTATATCAAGGCTCTCTGACCTTTTTGTGGGGAGAATTTTTTTAATTTCCGTGAGATAGATTCTTTGATTAACCAGAATTTCCTCTTTCCCTGAATACATTAGATAAGAGGGTTTCATATTTACTTATGAGATCCATTGCTATATTCGTCTTAATTTTATGCTCATTTGATGTTAAACAAAAGTGAGGCTGAATCTAATCTTTGAGGTAGAGTGGAAAGACCTCTGGATGAAATGTCAGGAGCCCCAAGTTGAAGGCCTAGCTGTGTCACTAATGAGCTGTGTGACTTTAGACAAATCTCTGCATTCTCTGGGCTTCAGTTTCACCATCTGTAAAATTAGTAACTGGTAGTAGGTAATCTTTAAGGTCCTTGATGTTCTAAATTGGCGTGCATATCTATCTTCCACATGCTTCATTAATGCAACATTAATTGACTATACAACAGTACTTTTCTAGTCAAGACAATGTTAGCTTAATTTTATAACTAAGGAAACTGGGATATAGAAAGAATAAATACCTTGATAAGGGCAGAACCAGAGTTATGAGTTACAGTATTTGGTTTTCAAGCCCAGTGTTCTATCCTACACACCACTGTGGCTCTCATGAGAGCAGAGTCAGGTGGTAGTTGTGAAAACTAACTGGGGACTTCGAGGGCAAGAGGCTTTGCCTGTCATTGTCTCTAGAGAGGATGATGTATATTTTGCTGTCTTTCTCAGTTTAAGAAATGCTCTGCATTGCTTTTTGTGGCTTCTGATTGTTGCTTTCAATCTTTCTTGGATCAAATCATGTCTCTTGGCAGCTGCAATACTGTAATATGAGGATCAGATCTGCCTGCCTGTCTCAATAGCTGTCAGTTTATCTCTGGATATTTTTAGGTGCCTTAGATAAAGGTAATATAAATATAATGAAAGAATGAATTTCTTTCTGACACTTTGTGCTATTTGTATAAAAGAAAGGAAGTCTCCTTTAAAAATACTGTTTTTCTCAAAATGTGTTCTTTGCATGTGACTTGGTGTTACAAAACCATAAGAACATTTTAGTGGGCATATGGATTTAGGAAACCTTTTTTTTTTAATTTATTTTTTATTGAAGGATAATTGCTTTACAGAATTTTGCTGTTTTCTGTCTAACCTCAACATGAATCAGCCATAGGTATACATATATCCCCTCCCTTTTGAAACTCCCTCCCATCTTCCTCCCCATCGCACCCCTCTAGATTTATACAGAGCCCCTATTTGAGTTTCCTGAGCCATACAGCAAATTCCCATTGGCTATCTATTTTACATATGGTAATGTAAGTTTCCATGTTACTCTTTCCATACATCTCACCCTCTCCTCCCCTCTCCCCATGTCCATAAGTCTATTCTGTATGTCTGTTTCTCCATTGCTGCCCTGTAAATAAATTCTTCAGTGCCATTTTTCTAGATTCCATATATATGTGTTAGAATATGGTATTTATCTTTCTCTGACTCACTATACTCTGTATAATAGGTTCTAGGTTCATCCACCTCATTAGAACTGACTCAAATGCATTCCTTTTTATGGCTGAGTAATATTTCATTGTGTATATGTACCACAACTTCTTTATCCATTCATCTGTCGATGGACATCTAAGTTGCTTCCATGTCTAGCTATTGTAAATAGTGGTGCAGTAAACAACGGGATACATGTGTCTCTTTCAATTTTAGTTTCCTCAGGGTATATGCCTAGGAGTGGGATTGCTGGGTCATATGGTGGTTTTATTCCTAGTTTTTTAAAGGAATCTCCCTACTGTCTTCCACAGTGGCTGTATCAATTTACATTCCCACCAACAGTGCAAGAGTATTCCCTTTTCTTTATACCCTCTCCAGCATTTATTGTTTGTAGAGTTTTTGATGATGGCCATTCTGTCTGGTGTGAGGTGATATCTCATTATAGTTTTGATTTGCATTTCTCTAATAATGAGCAATATTGAGCATCTTTTCATGTGTTTGTTAGCCATCTGTATGTCTTCTTTGGAGAAATGCCTGTTTAGGTCTTTTCCCCACTTTCTGATTGGGTTGTTTGTTTTTCTAGCATTGAGTTGTATGAGCTGCTTGTATATTTTGGAAATTAATCCTTTGTCAGTTTTTTCATTTGCTATTATTTTCTTCCATTCTGAGGGTTGTATTTTCACCCTGCTTATGGTTTTCTTTGCTGTGCAAAAGCTTTTAAGTTTAATCAAGTCCCACTTGTGTACTTTTGTTTTTATTTCTGTTACTGTAGGAGGTGTGTCATAGAGGATCTTGCTTTGCTTTATGTCATCGAATGTTCTGCTTATGTTTTCCACTAAGAGTTTTATAGTTTCTGGTCTTACATTTAGATCTTTAATACATTTTGAGTTTATCTTTGTGTATCATGTTAGGAAGTGTTCTAATTTTATTCTTTTACATGCAGCTGTCCAGTTTTCCCAGCACTGTTTGTTGAAGAGGCTGTCTTTGCCCCATTGTATATTCTTGCCTCCTTTGTCAAAAATAAGGTACCCTTTGGTGCATGGGTTTATTTCTGGGCTTTCTGTCTTGTTCCATTGGTCTATATTTTTGTTTTTGTGCCAGTCCCATACTGTCTTGATGACTGTAGCTTTGTAGTATAACCTAAAGTCAGGAAGCTTGATTCTTCCTGCTCCATTCTTCTTTCTCAAGACTGCTTTGGATATTTGGGGTCTTTTGTGTTTCCATATGAATTGTGAAATTTTTGTTCTAGTTCTGTTAAAAATGCCATTGGTAATTTGATAGGGATAACATTGAATCTGTAGATTGCATTTGGTAGTATAGTCATTTTTACGATATTGATTCTTTCTACCCAGGAACATGGACTATCTCTCCATCTCTTTATGTCATCTTTAATTTCTTTCATTAGTGTCTTATAATTTTCTGTATATAGTTCTTTTGTCTCCTTAGGTAGGTTTATTCCTAGATATTCAATTCTTTTTTTTTTTCTTTTCCTAGATATTCAATTCTTTTTGTTGCAATGGTGAACGGGATTGATTCCTTAATTTCCCTTTCTGATTTTTAATTGTTAATACATGGAAATGCAAGTGATTTCTATGTATTGATTTTGTATCCTGCAACTTTACTAAATTCACTGATTAGTTCTAGTAATTTTCTGATACTCTCTTTAGGGTTTTCTATGTACAGTGTCATGTCATCTGCAAACAGTGAGAGCTTTACTTCTTTTCTGATCTGGATTTCTTTTATTTCTTTTTCATCTCTGATTGCTGTAGCTAGGACTTCCAGAACTATGTTGAATAATAGTGGCAAAAGAACGTGGACACCTTTGTCTTGTTCCTGATCTTAGGGGTATGCTTTCAACTTTTCACCACTGAGAATGTTTGCTGTAGGCTTATATATATGGCCTTTTCTATGTTGAGATAGGTTTCATCTATGCCCATTTTTTGAAGAGTTTTAATCATAAATTGGTCCAAAATATTTTTTAATATGATGAGAATTCTACGAGCCTTTAAAACAATAATGCTCATAGTGGATATAAAGGAGGGAGAAAGCATACACTCTTCCCCAGCCATAGTTAACTACTACTAGTAGTAGTAGTGTTATAGTGTAGTGTCAGTCGCTCAGTCGTGTCCGACTCTCTGCGATCCCACAGACTGAAGCCCGCCAGGCTCCCCTGTCCATGGGATTCTCCAGGCAAGAGTACTGGAGTGGATTGCCATTCCCTTCTCCAGAGGATCTTCCTGACCCAGGGATCGAACCCAGCTCTCCTGCGTTGCAGGCAGATTCTTTACCATTTGAGCTATAGGGAAGACAACTATCATTTATTAAACACCTCCTATGTGTCAAGAATTTCATGAAAGTTATTTTATTTCCTTTTTTCAATCTATTTGATGATCTTTTGATCCATATTCATACAGTGAAGAAGCTGAGGTTCAGATAGGTTGAGGAACAGTTTGTAAGAACAGAGCCTGGGTTCAAAGCTACATCTCACTGTCAAGTCCTGGTTGTTTACAGCACTTTACTGCATGTCTTAGAGTGGGGGAGCTCCCGTCCGAACCCCTCAGCTGAGGGAGCAATGCTCTCATGGAGAGGTCACTCTTGCTGCACTCAGGCCTGTGAAAAGCCAGCTGGAGGCAACATGAGGCTTATCTCCAGTGAGAGCTTTCCTATCCTTGGCCTTTTCCCTCCCTCTGCATAAAGGGTAATCTTCTGGGTAATGGGTTATCTCTGGGTATATTAACAGACTTTATGGAGTTACTATTTTGGGGGAGGCTTGATTCAGAACATTATATCTTCCAATATTTGGTGCCACTTTTGGAATGGGAAATTTCTCAGCAGAGAGAAGAAGCCTAACTGTATGGCAGGTTTGACAGGAAGTTGCTATTATCCACATCATGGATGCATTTCAGTGACATCTGATTGATGTGGAGTGTTTTGTTTATGCTGTTCATTTTGTGCCAGAGTCAATGGGGTCATCTGGAAAGAACTGAGGACACTGGAATCAGGCAGTCCTCGGGGTGAATTTCAGCTCTAGCATCTATTTTCTGCAGGCCTTGGATATATTATTTTATGTTCCTAACCCTCACATATCTTGCAGGGTGCTTGGAGGATTCAGTAAGGCAATGGGTGCATGATTAATAGCACATGGTAGAAGTTTAATGGATGGGAACAATTACCACTACTACTTTTGATGTAATTTGTGTCCTTGAGTCCTTTCTTTATACCCCAGAGTAGCTGTTCTTTGCTGTCCTTGGTAAAATGGAGATCAAAAGAATATTTCTCATGAATACTTATAGAGGGGAAAGTAGGCTGGTAGTCTGTAATCTCTGGACCATATCTCTCCACAGGGAAGGGCAGGTTCTGAACCAGTTGATACAGAGCAGGAGACACTCCTGACCCTATTCTTCCATGCACTGAGCATAACTGAAGTATGGTGTAGGTTTCAGCTCTTTTTCTACTAAAGGATGCATATGAGTAAACATCAGTCAATTTCAGGATCCAGGAATTATGGCTTTACCTAGGTAATCAGTTTCTTCTATTTTAGTAGAGGAGGGGAATATCATCGGGTATTAAGAAAAGATCTCATGGTTTAGGATATCCCATGGGGACCATTATCTTTTACCAACACCACCACACACCCAGCCAAAGCAACAATAAAACTCCCATGATTTCCTTTGTAAATAGTTCTTTAGAAGAATTGAAGAGGGAGATTATTACTGTTGAGACAATATTTATAAGTGCAAGGATTATTTCAAAACACAAAATTAAAATATAAAAAGCAGGACAAGGGAGAAAGGATATGGGACTTAAGAATAAGGGATTTTCCTTTGTTTAGTCATCTGTTTTCTCCAGAGTGGTGATAGCATAACTGTAGTCCTGGTGGGAGGCAGCGAGAACAGAGTGTTTTAGCTCAGGTTTCACTGTTTTTTTAACAAAGGAGGCTACATTGCCCAAATTACCCCAAGATGAAAATAAAATGAACTTCTCTGAAGAGAGGCATTCTAAGAATCCAGCAGTCACAAAAAAAAAGACCAGTGAGATATGCAAACAGAACATGTGTTTGAAAAAAATCTGGATGATAATATAAATTAAAAAATAATAATATAATAAATGAGATTCAAATGTAGTACATACACATTTTTTTTGTCATGGAATAATACCATCACCACCAATAACACTACACCCCAACCAAAGCAACAGTAAAACTCCCATGATTTCCTATGTAAACAATTCTTTAGAAGAATTGAAGGAGGAGATTGTTACTATTGAGACAATATTTATAAGTGCAAGAATTATTTCAAGGCACAAAATTAAAATATAAAAAGCAAAACAAGAGAGAACGGATAAGGGACTTAAGAATAATCTATGAGACTTGGATAGACATTTCAGAAGAGAAGCAGTGAAACAGATCTATGCCTAAATGGGATCACTGGGTTTTAGGGTGAGTTGATGAGAAAATAACCATATCTAAAGGAAAGTGATGTTAAGGAGAGGAGTAAGGGTGCAGAGTCAATATGTTTCTCCTTCTCTCTAAAAATTAGGTTGAAGAGGATAAAAACAGATTGGGAATGTGTGATGTAAGTGGTAAATTAAAGAGTCATAGAAGAAACATACTGATTTACTGTAAGGAAAAATCAAATAATAATATAGAACTAAAAGCAATAATCTATTTTAGCAAAACTAGCATCTTGGGATGGAGGATGGAGAAGAAATAGCTTTTCTAATTGGAGTGGAGCAAAGGGAGGAAACAAATCATCTTCGTGGAAGAAATAGTTGGTATCTTGTTTTCTTATAAGAGTAGAGAGAGGATTCTGTGATTATGAGAATAGGAACAAAGAAGGTAGTCACTATGAAATGTAAAATATTAGAACTTCCAAATTAACAAGGGGAAAAATAGAATAGTACTATTTTTGACCAAGTATATATTTTTGACCAAATATATATACTATTTTTGACCAAAAAAATATTTGACCAAATCATCAAACACAAAGGAAAATGAGGAAATAATAATGTAAAGTAAACATAAAACTAAATTATCATGAAAAGAAGAAATTAGATCATACAGAGTATGAGCATACTGACTTTTCTCCTTTAAAGGAGAAACATTTGCAGTTGGGTTAAATCACAAAACTGTTGTTCAGTCACTCAGTCATGTCCAAGTCTTTGCAACCCTGTGGACTACAGCATACCAGGCTTCCCTGTCCTTCACTGTCTCTTGGAATTTGTTCAAACTCACATCCATTGATTTGTTGATGCCATCCAACCATTTCATCCTTTGTTGCCCTCTTCTCCCCCTGCCCTCAATCTTACCCAGCATCAGGGTCTTTTCCAATGAGTCTGATCTTTGTATCAGGTGGCCAAAATCTTGGAACTTCAGCTTTAGCAGTGGTCCTTCCAATGAATATTCAGGGTTGATTTCCTTTAGGATTAACTGGTTTGATCTCCTTGCTGTTCAAGGGACTCTCAAGAGTCCACAAAACTGAGCTATATGCTTTAACAAAAATCTATGTCTCTAACTATGTCTTTATCTATACTTAAAAAATGATAAAGAAAATTAAGATGGATCAGAGAGATACAAAAACAAAATAATAATTAACAAAACAAAACAACCCAGCAACCTAGATGGCCTGGAATGCTGCAGTCCATGGGGTTGCAGAGTCAGCTATGACTGAGCAAATGAACTGAACTGAACTGAATTGAGATGTCCATCAGCAGATGAATGGATAAAGAAACTGTGGTATGTATGTACAATGGATTATTTCTTAGCCATAAAAAAGAATGCATTTAAGTCGGTTCTAGTGAGGTGGATGAACCTACAGCCTGTTATACAGAGTGAAGTAAGTCAGAAAGAGAAACACAAATATCATATATTAATGTGTATATATGGAGTCTAGAAAAATGGTACTGATGAATCTATTTGCAGGGCAGGAATAGAGATACAGACATAGAGAATAGACTTTGGACACAGTCGGGGAAATAGAGGGTGGGGCAAATTGAGAGACTTGCATTGAAACATATACATTAACATGTGTAAAATAGATAGCTAATGGGAAGTTGCTGTATAACACAGGAAGCTCAAGGTGGTACTCTGTGACAACTAGAGGGGTGGGATGGGGTAGTCGTGAGGCTCAAGAAGGAGGGGACATGTATACTTGTGGCTGATTCACATTGTTGTATGGCAGTGGCCAACACAATATTGTAGGGCAATTATCCTCCTATTAAAAATAAAACAGGCATGGCAGCATTACTTTATGACAGAGGGAAATTTAAGGTTAAATGCACTGAAGAAAATAATAAGAGACATCATATAAAAACAATAATTTTGAGGGTAATATATTTATATTTATTGTCTACCAAATATTTACAAATATCAATCATTTACTTGACATGAATTAAACCTTCAAAATAAAAAATAGATTTTGTGAAGTAAATTAAATGATCATAATTCAATGAAAATTGAAATGAATTATAAAAAGGTGACCACGTCTTATCTTTTTGCAAATTATGAAAACTCTTAGTAGGTAAACTTGGGATAAAAATATTTTAAAAAAGAAATTATAAATTACAAAAAAAGAGAACAACTTAGTAGTAAAACCTATAGGACATAGAGCTGTATGCTGAGAACATTTTAGACTTTTAATACCTCTATTGTGAAGTGAAGTTGCTCAGTCGTGTCCGACTCTTTGCAACCCCATGGACTGTAGCCTACCAGGCTCCTCCGTCCATGGGATTTTCTATGCAAGAGTTCTGGAGTGGGTTGCCATTTGCTTCTCCAGGGGATCTTCCTGACTCAGGAATTGAACCAAGGTGTCCCACATTGCAGGCAGATGTTTTACCGTCTGAGCCACCAGGGAATACCTCTATTATGTCTTCATAATTAAAGAAGAAACAAAAATATGAATATTATCTTAAGAAATTACTAGAATAACAGAGTAAACAAGAAGCTAGGAAGAAGGAATCAAAATTTAATGCATATATATGGAATTTAGAAAGATGGTAACAATAACCCTGTAAGCGAGACAGCAAAAGAGACACAGATATATAGAATAGTCTTTTGGACTCGGGGAGAGGGAGAGGGTGGGATGATTTGGGAGAATGGCATTGAAACATGTGTAATATCATATATGAAATGAATTGCCAGTCCAGGTTCGATGAATGATACTGGATGCTTGGGGTTGGTGCACTGGGATGACCCAGAAGGATGGTACAGGGAGGGTGGAGGGAGGGGGGTTCAGGATGGGGAACACATGTATACCTGTGGCAGATTCATGTTGATGTATGGCAAAACCAATACAATATTGTAAAGTAATTGACCTCCAATTAAAACAAAGAAATTTATATTAAAAATAAATAAATAAATAAAAATACTTTGAAAAGAAAAAAATAAATAAAAAGAATGAACTCCTAGTTAAAAAAATATTTAAAAAAGCAAATTAAATTAAATAAGAATTAACATAGTAGAAATAAGAAATCAATCTAAGAACTGATTGTTGAGAAGTCCACTAAAAATAAATAAACCCATTGCAAATCTGATTAACGGAAAGGACAGATCAAACATTAAAGAGAAAATCAGTTCAGTTCAGTCGCTCAGTCATGTCTGAGTCTTTGTGACCCCATGAACTGCAGCATGCCAGGCCTCCCTGTCCATCACCAACTCCTGGAGTTTACTCAAACTCATGCCCTTTGAGTCAGTGATGCCATACAACCATCTCATCCTCTGTCGTCCCCTTCTCCTCCAGCCTTCAATCTTTCCCAGCATCAGGGTCTTTTCAAAGAGAAAGTAGATGCTTGGGGCTGGTGCACTGGGACGACCCAGAGGGATGGTATGGGGAGGGAGGAGGGAGGAGGGTTCAGGATGGGGAACACATGTATACCTGTGGCGGATTCATTTTGATATTTGGCAAAACTAATACAATTATGTAAAATTTAAAAATAAAATAAAATTAAAAAAAAAAAAAATAAAAAACTAAGTAAAACCTACAAAAAAAAAAAAAGAAGGTAGGTTTAAGTGAAGATTCAGGAGAGATGATAAGAACAGTGGTGGAGAATACCACACATAACCTCTAGTGGGCACTGTGGTGTGCTACCAAGGTTTTCTCCTTCAGGACCAGAAGACCCATTTCCTCACTGTGGGGTGTTGGTGACTGACAACTCATAGCTGTGCCTCCCTGCAGGAATTGTTTTTGGTCAGCAGGGTTATCTTGCCCAAGTTACCGTCCAATGGAAATGGTCCAATATGTAGTGGGGACAGCTTACATCTCCAAACTGGTTGATACAGAAATATAAAATCTCTATCTCTTGTCTCATTCTGGAGTAGCTTTGAAGGACCTTAGCTTCTAGTGGGATAGCCACTGTCTCTTTTGCTTCACAGTTCAACTGGTTCACCTGCTCAATCCAACAGCCCATGCTTTCTTATAGGTGCCTTTTCCCACATGCATCTCCCTATAAACCCCCTTTACACAAATCTCCATTTCAAAGTCTGTTTCAAGGAAACCTAATTTAAGATATAGTCCTATGACAAGAAAATGAAAATTTAGAGAAAATGGAAATTTCCTAAGAAAAAAATAAATTACTGTAAAGGGCTGATTATCTTTACCACTGTCATGTTTCCAAATAAACTTTACTGATGTATGATTTACATTAAAAATTGTATCCATTTCAAGTCCACAGATTGGATGAGTTTTGACAAATGTGTATGTTTCTGTAACCATCACCAAAATAAAAATATAGAATATTCCATCATCCCAAAAAGTTCCCTGTGTTCCTTCCCAGCCAACTGCCATCTTCCCACCTATGGCCTCAAATAACCACTAATCTGCTCTTTATCATTATAGACAAGGTTTCTAGTGTGTGTATGGTACATAATCTTCAGTGTCATATTTTGGTTGCTTAGCACAACATTTTTGAGATTTCCCCCCACTTGCTACAGGGCTTTCTTTCTTTCTTTCCTCTCAAGGAATCATGGTCCTTCACTGCTTATTGTCTGTTTATTGAACACAGTTGTTTCATGTATTTTGTCTAGTTTTTAAATTTTTTAAAGCATGATGATGATGACTCTGGTGTCTGTACTATTCATGGATAAAAATGCAAGCCCTTGCTATTCTTATTAAATATTTTCTTTACTGGTACAGAGAATTCACTATGAAAATAAAAAGGAATTAGTGGTATAAATATAGGTAAAAAAGAGATAAAGTTTACTTTATTTGCTGATATTTAGTTTGTTTATCTAAAAAAACTCTAGGGACCTTCTAATAATATTATAAGAGAATATGGTAATTTGCCTGAATGCAGGATAAAACATAACATTAATTTGTTTTCATTGGCTTAGTAATAAGCAACTAGACAAGGAAATAGGGTAAAGACATATTATTTTAGTAGTGATAGTATTTATTAAAATTTAAGAATAAATCTTATAGGCAAGATCAAGATTTATGTGAAAAAACCCAAAATATTATTGGTAGATTAAAAAAAAAAAGCTACACACTTTAGTTTCATCACTATTCTAAATACTTTCTATCTGTTACCTATTTTAACCTTCCCAGAAACCCTTTAAGGTTAGTATTATTCTTCTCATTTCATGGATGAGATAACTGAGATACAGATATATTAAGTAACTTGCCCATCATCCAGCTTACAATCGATAGAACCAATATTTGAAATCAGGGCTTCACAGATTGAAAGAAATACCCTATTATTCCATGAGGTTATTTCAGAATACCTTTTTAAATGTAAATATCATTGTGCCACTTTTCTACTTCAAACTCTTTATTCACCCTTTATTTATGTTGCTTTTGGAATCAAGTTAAACCCTTAAGCATTTCTCAATCTCAAAAATGTTTCTCCTATCCATCATTACTATTACTATGCTAATTCATATCCTCATCATACATTCATTCACTCATTCATTTATTCAATAAATAGATGATCTTGGTGGCAGAGGGTAGTTTTGAGGAGGCCAGAAATGACAGGAATGAACTGTTATGAGACTTTCATAAAATAGGCAGAAAATGATGAGAAGTCTAGGAGTAGATAGGATGAGATTTATTTGAAATATATTTTAAAAGAAAACAGTGGCAGCATTGAAGGCTAACTGGGTGTGAATACTGAGAGAGTTGGTCCACTCCAGCATGGTCTTCAGGTTTCTAACTTAGATGTTTGTACTTTCTGGGCTTTTGCCTTGCTGAAGAGGTTAGATTAAGTGATTCAGCCCTACTCCAGTGTTCTTTAGCCAGGCTGACATTATTCTATAAGAAAATATTTTTGGCTTAACCTAAAAACTAGTTTTTTTCCATCAAAAGTTATGGTCACTTTTTATCAGCTTCATAACTTTTACTTTGAAAGTCTAAGCAGTAGAAGAATATAGTGGTCAAGAAATTTATAGGTAAGAGGAATTGTTTTGATGTAATGACTAGAATCTAGAATAGAATTGCCTGGGCCTCAGTCAAATCTCAGTTACCACTTACCAGTCATACTTAACTTCTCTGTAAATCAGTTTCCCCATCAGCAAAGTGAGGATAAAGTCTATAGGATCTTGTATAGATTAAATCAGATAATGAGTGTAAAGCACTTAGCAAAATATCTGACACACAGTTTAAAATTCCTGAAATGCTATTGTTATTTATAATTGTATATTATAAATTGTATAAATTATATATATATATATTTCTATACAGTTCTATACAGTCAAACAGTCAAAAAAAGCTGTGTGTGGCTGACTGGAGCTGACTGTGGCTCAGATCATGAGCTCCTTTTTGCAAAATTCAGGCTTAGATTGAAGAAAATAGGGAAAACCACTAGGCCATTCAGGTATAACCTAAATCAAATCCCTTATGATTGTACAGTGGAGGTGATGAATAGATTCAGGGGATTAGATCTGAGAGTGCCTGAAGAACTATGGATGGAGGTTTGTAACATTGTACAGGAGGTGGTGAGCAAAACCAGCCTGAAGAAAAAGAAATGAAAGAAGGCAAAGAGGAAGCCTTATAAATAACTGGGCAAAGAAGAGAAGCAAAATGCTAAGGAGAAAGGGAAATATATACCCAACTGAATGCAGAAAAGATAAGAAGGCATTCTTTAATGAACAATGGGAAGAAGTAGAGGAAAATGGTAGAAAGGGAAAGACTAGAGAGCTCTTCAAGAAAACTGGAGATATCAAGGGAACATTTCATGCAAGGATGGGTACAATAAAGGACAGAAATGGTAAGGACCTAACAGAAGCACAAGAGATTGAAAGAGGTGGCAAGTATATGCAGAAGAATTATACAAAAATGTCCTAATGACTCAGATAACCACAATAGTGTGGTTATTCACCTAGAGTCAGGCATCCTGGGAGTGTGAAATCAAGTGGGCCTTAGGAAGCATCACTACAAACACAGGTAGTGGAGGTGATGTAATTCCAGCTGAGATATTTAAAATCCTTAAAAATGATGCTGTTTGAGTGCTGTACTCAATATGTCAGCAAATTTGGAAAACTCAGCAGTGGCCAAAGGACTTGAAAGGTTAGTTTTCATTCCAATCCCCCCAAAAGCTTTCTTAGTTGCTTAGTCATGTCCAGCTCTTTGTGACCTTACAGACTATAACTCGCCATGCTCCTCTGTCCATGGCATTCTCCAGGCAAGAATACTGGAGTGGGTAACAATTTCCTACTCCAGCGGATCTTCTTGACACAGAAATTGAAACTGCTTCTCTTATGTCTCCTGCATTGATAGGTGGGTTCTTTACCACTAGTGCCACCTGGGTAGCCCAAAGAAGGGAAGTGCCAAGGAACATTCAATCTACCATAAAACTGTGCTCATTTTACATGCTAGTAAGGTTGTGTTCAAGATCCTTCAAGCTAGGCTTTAGCATGTACCAGCTGGATTTCAAAAAGGCGGAGGAACCAAAGAACAAATTGCCAACATTTCTTGAATCATGGAGAAAGCAAGGGAATTCCAGAAAAACATCTATTTCTGCTTCACTGACTTTGCTAAAGCCTTTGACTGTGTGGATCACAGAAAACTGTGGAAAATTCTTAAAGAAATGGGAATATCAGACCACCTTACCTGTCTCCTGTAAAACCCGTATGTGTGTTGCTGCTGCTGCTGCTGCTAAGTTGCTTCAGTCATGCCCGACTCTGTGCGACCCTGTAGACAGCAGCCCACCAGGCTCCCCCGTCCCTGGGATTCTCCAGGCAAGAACACTGGATTGGGTTGCCATTTCCTTCTCCAATGCATGAAAGGGAAAAGTGAAAGTGAAGTCGCTCAGTCATGTCCAACTCTTAGCGACCCCGTGGACTGCAGCCTACCAGGGTCCTCCAGCCACAGGATTCTCCAGGCAAGAGTACTGGAGTGGGTTGCCAGTGCCTTCTCCGTACATGGAACAACCAACTGGTTAAAAATTGGGAAAGGAGTGTGTCAATGCTGTATACTGTCACCCTGCTTACTTAACTTATATGCAGAGTACATCATGCAAAATGTCAGGTTGGATGAAGCTCAAGCTGGAATCAAGATTGATGGGAGAAATATCAATAACCTTAAATGTGCAAATGATACTATCCCAATTGTAGAAAGTGAAGAGGAACTAAAGAGCCCTCTTGATGAAAGTGAAAGAGGAGAGTGAAAAATCTGGCTGAACATTCAAAACACTAAGATCTTGGCATCCAGTCCCATCACTTCATAGCAAATTGATGCTGAAACTATGGGAACTGACAGACTTCATTTTCTTGGGCTCCAGAACCTCTATGGATGGTGACGGCAGCCATGAAATTATAAGATGCTTGCTCCTTGGAAGAAAAGTTATGACAAACCTAGAGAGCATATTAAAAAGCAAAGACATCCCTTTGCTGATAAAAGTCCCTATAATCAAAGCTATGGTTTTTCCTGTGGTCATGTATGGATGTGAGAGTTGGACCCTAAAGAAGGCTGAGTACTGAAGAATTGATGCTTTCAAACTGTGGTGTTGGAGAAGACTCTTGAGAGTCCCTTGGACTGCAAGAAGACCAGTCAATCCTAAAGGAAATCAGTCTTGAATATTCATTGGAAGGACTGACGCTGAAGCTGAAGCTCCAATATTTTCATCACCTAATGGGAAGAGCTGACTTACTGGAAAAGACCCTGATGCTGAGAAAGACTGAGGGCAGGAGGAGAAGGGGATGACAGAGGATAGATGGTTGGAAGGTGTCATGGAATCAATGGACATGAGTTTGAGCAAACTCAAAGAGATAGTGAAGGATATTCTCACTAGTGAGGATAGTGAAGGGAAGCCTGGAGTGCTGCAGTTCTTAGGGTTGTAAAGAGTCAGACATGACTGCACAACTGAACAATAAAATCTCTGCTAATATGCTTCTAATGATAGCAGATTCACCTAAATCAATGATAGCCAGTGTGCATACTCTGTAGTTTCTTTTTTTTCTCACACCCTGTGCCCCTTTCAGTATTATTGCTACTGTAGTGTGGACACCAGTTTTGGCCAACATAGCATAGTACTCTGTTTTAGATTTCCTTAATTAAGGTGGGACAGTTGTTGGTGAGGATGAACAGTGACTCTTTTCCTTGTCTGATCATTCCCTTAGCTACTCCTTTGGGAGCATATACAGACTCTGCATTTCCCTGTCTCTAGGCCTGGAAATATTACAAATAGCGCACAAGTTATGCCACCACTGGAAGTAGAATTCATGGGCCCAATCCCGCCTTTAGAATTCTTTACCAAGTAGACCTTTCACCTGATCTAGGTGTGCAGCCATGTGCTAGTGGCCCTTTCATCCTCTGCCACTGGGAGTACCTCATCTCTTCAGTCCTCAGAATTCAACTGAGAATGAGCAACAATTGTTTAGTCACCAAGTCATGTCTGACTCTTTTGTGACCCCATGGACTATAGCCCACCGGGCTCCTTTATCCATGAGTTTTCCCAGGCAGGAATACTGGAGTGAGTTGCCATTTCCTTCTCCAGGGGATCTTCCCAACCCAGGGATCGAACCTGTGTCCTCTGCATTGGCAAGCGGATTCTTTACCACTGAGCCATCAGGGAAGCCTGAGCAACAGTAGCCTCATTTTAAAAGCCCTCTACCCTCACATTTCATATCTGCCTAATGCTGGCCTCATTTCTGCTCTAGGATTTCTCTCTTAGAAGGATAATTGATATGGATATATCCATTCTGGTCAGGGGAACCCTTCAGAGTAACCTGGCCACATCAGTTCCCAAGACAGCAAGAACATTATATTTTCTAAAGCCAGGGATTCCATGCTAAAGAGCTCACCTGTAATACATGTGTAATACACAAACAGTTGGGTCCAGGCTGTGCTGGGCCAAGCACAGTGCAGCCCTTCCTCCCAGTCTGAGTTAATGAGGTAAGAGGTGTGAGATAACAGGTGGTCGGTCCTGCCTGGCCACCTACCATAGCTAAAGGTCTGCTTCTTACATATGGACACAGGTATGCATAGTTGACTAAGAACAACCAACAATGTTGAGAGCTAGGACTGTCTGTATCTGTATTTAAGAGTTTAAAATATCATTCTCTTATTATGCAGAGCACTAGGAGCTTAGTAATTGTTTTGTATGTATGATGGTTAATTTTATGTATCACCTTGACTGGACATGGCCCAGATATTTGGCCAAAATTGTTCTGGAAGTTTCTGCGAGGATTTTTTGGATAATATTTACATTTAAATCTGTGGAATTTCAATAAAGCAGACAAAGTGGGAAGGCTTCATCCAATCATATGAGGACCTGAATAGAACAAAAGATTGGATTACAGTCTTGCCCTACCTTCTTGGGATATCATGACTTTAAACATTCTGCCCTTATGTCTAATATCATGAAATTGCTTACTTAGATTGCAAACTTTAGCAAACAAAAGTTTGTGTAGGTAATAGTGAGTCTCAAGGAGAGATGAGTAACATCTCATAATCAGGTATTTTTGCTTTTTCAGAAGGTCACTGAATCAGCTATAGGTAAACATAATAAAATTAGCAGTTGCTTTAAACCTATTATATGCTCACTATGGTAACAAATATCAAGAGGATGTAAGGTTGCATTTTCTACTGTTGCTAGAGAGACAAGAGATATAAATTGGGAAAAACCTGTGTAATGCAAAATAATATGGCTGATAATTTATTGAGGTATTAAACTGTCTCTCCTAGACTCATCTCTCTCTGTCTCTATCCCTCTCTTTCCCTGTGTATATGTGTCTCTAAAGGCTTCATTCTTCCAGGAGTCAACTCACTGAGGAACAAACGTTGAAAATAACTCTATAATTAGATGGCATGATTAGGTGACTTAGCGTTAGGAAGAATTCCAGTGAATATTTGATGAGCTAGATTTTCCTTTATGAGAGGTAGATTAATTCTGCTGTATGCTGGAAAAGAGAATATGATCAGAAGGGACCCTAGAGCTTGATGCCGTGAGAGAGAAGCTGTTAAGTCCACCAGAGCCAGTTCCGTCCCTTGCAAGCACCAAGAACTGCACGGGAGATGAGCCAAGGTGAAGTTGTTCACCGTTGGCTTCTTTAGTTCAGCTACCAAATGTAGGGACTCAGTCTGTACCGAAAGGGTTATCTGTGCCCTGAAATTCTGCCTTAGCCTTGTATGACACACCATATGGGAATGCCCTCTCTTCTATCCAGGTTCCTGCAAACTTCTTCTAGATTATTAGGTGGGGTGCTTGGGCATTTTATAATTCAGTCACTCAGTCATGTCTGACTCTTTGAGACCCCATGGACTGTAGCACGCCAGGCTTCCTTGTCCATCACCAACTCCCAGGCTTGCTCAAACTCATGTCCATGAAGTCGGTGATGCCATCCAACCAGCTCATCCTCTGTTGTCTCCTTTTCCTCCTGACTTCAGTCTTTCCCAGCTTCAGGATCTTTTCAGCGAGTCAGTTCTTTGTATCAGGTGGCCAAGTATTGGAGTGTCAGCTTCAACATCAGTCCTTCCAAGGAATATTCAGGACTGATTTCCTTTAGGATGGACTGGTTGGATCTCCTTGCAGTCCAAGGGACTCTCAAGAGTCTTCTCCAACACCACAGTTCAGAAGTATCAATTCTTCCATACTCAGCTTTCTTTGTAGTCCAACTCTCACATCCATACATGACTACTGGAAAAGCCATACTTTGACTAGATGGACCTTTGTTGGCAAAGTAATGTCTCTGCTTTTTAATAAGCTGTCTAGGTTGGTTATAACTTTTCTTCCAAGGAGCAAGCATCTTTTAATTTCATGGCTGCAGTCACCATTTTCAGTGATTTTTGAGCCCCCCAAAATAAAGTTTCTCACTGTTTCCATTGTTTCCCCATCTATGTCATGCAGTGATGGGACCAGATGGCTTGATCTTAGTTTTTTGAATGTTGAGTTTTAAGTCAGCTTTTTCACTCTCCTCTTTCACTTTCATCAAGAGGCTCTTTGGTTCCTCTTCACTTTCTGCTGTAAGGGTGGTGTTATCTGCATATCTCAGGTTATTGATATTTCTCCTGGCAGTCTTGATTCCAGCTTGTGCTTTATCCAACCCGGCATTTCACATGCTGTACTCCACATGTAACTTGAATAAGCAGGGTGACAATATACAGCATTGACTACTCCTTTTGCAATTTGGAACCAGTCCATTGTTCCATGTGCAGTTCTAACTATTGCTTCTTGACCTGCATGCAGATTACTCAGGAGACAGGTAAGGTGGTCTGATATTCTCATTTCTTGAAGAATTTTCCACAGTTCACTGTGATCCACACAGTCAAAGGCTTTGGCATAGTCAATAAAGCAGAAGTAGATGTTTTTCTGGGATTCTCTTGCTTTTTCTATGATCCAGCAGATGTTGGTAATTTGATCTCTGGTTCCTCTGCCTTTTCTAAAACCAGCTTGAACATCTGGAAGTTCACAGTTCACGTATTGCTGAAGCCTGGCTTGGGGAATTTTGAGCATTACTTTGCTAGTGTGTGAGATGAGTGCAATTGTGCAGTAGTGTGAGCACTCTTTGGCATTGCCTTTCTTTGGGATTGGAATGAAAACTGACCTTTTCCAGTCTTGTGGCCACTGCTGCGTTTTCCAAATTTGCTGGCATGTTGAGTGCAGCACTTTCACAGCATCATGATTAGTCATGATTCTTAAGGCCCACTAGACTTCACATTCCAGGATGTCTGGCTCTAGAAGAGTGATCACATTATCATGGTTATCTGGATCATGAAGATCTTTTTTGTATAGTTCTTTTGTGTATTCTTGCCACCTCTTAATAGCTTCTGCTTCTGTTATGTCCATACAATTTCTGTCCTTTATTGTGCCCATCTTTGCATGAAATGTTCCCTTGGTATCTCTGATTTTCTTCAAGAGATCTCTAGTCTTTCCCATTCAATGGTTTTCCTCTATTTGTTTGCATTGATCGCTGAGGAAGGCTTTCTTATCTCTCTTTGCTCTTCTTTGGAGCTCTGCATTCAAATGGGTATATCTTTCCTTTTCTGCATTGCCTTTAACTTCTCTTCTTTTCTCAGCTATTTGTAAGGCCTCTTCAGACAACTATTTTGCCTTTTTGAATTTCTTTTTCTTGGGAATGGTGTTGATCACTGCCTCCTGTACAATGTCATGAAACTCCATCCATAGTTCTTCAGGCACTATGTCTATCAGATCTAATCCCTTGGATCTATTTGTCACTTCCAGTGTATAATCATAAGGGATGTGATTTACATCATATCTGAATGGTCTAGTGGTTTTCCCTACTTTCTTCAATTTAAGTCTGATTTTGGCAATAAGGGGTTCATGATCTGAACCACAGTCAGCTCCTGGTCTTGTTTTTGCTACTGAATAGAGTTTCTCCATCTTTGGCTGCAAAGAATATAATCAATTTGAGTTCGGTATTGACCATCTAGTGATGTCCATGTGTAGACACTTTATAAGGTATTTATATACTGAAGTTTTTGCTTCTGCCCATAGGGAGACTACTTATAATACGTTTGAAGTCTCCGACTGAGGCAGGAATGTGATGGCGTACACCTCCTGGGCAGTAAGTTCCCATGGGGTGAATAGCAGGTGGGTGTGAGAAACTTAGAGATCAGACTTGGGTCTCCAGTGATGCTGTTGATCATGCCTTGTGCAGATACAGCCTTGGTCTGAATCAGGTCTGAATAACCATTCGAGTCGGGAGGGGGGTCTGAATTCTGATCTGACACTTACAAGGCATGAGATCTTCAGCAATTCACTTAACTTTCTGGGATTAATTTCCTTCTCTATTAAGTGTGGTTAGTCATTTCAAAAATTAAATTATATTTGTGAAGCCACTTTGAAAACTAGAAAGTACCATATAAATTTGAGTTTTTACTAATTCTTTATTCACCTATAATTTTAGGATAAGAATGATTTCTATGCTTAAGGGTTGTTGTGAAGGTTAATTAAGTAAGGCAACTAGAAATAATTTCAAAATTGCATTGTATCTAAAAGAGTTATTATTTTTAAGTGCACATATAGATTTAATTAATTTGTGTTTTAAACAGTGGTGGTTTTTGACCTAACTTTCTCTTTCCTACCCCTTATCCTTCACCACAATACCAAAATTTAATAATATTTTTAATTATATTAAAATTATAATTATATTTAAATTTTTAATAATATTTTACCTGCTCCATATGGCTAATAATAGAGACTCTCTTTTGCTCATGTGAATATAGTTACAGAAGGCAAATTGTTTTTCTTGGTGGCCAAGTCTTAACTAAGTAGGAGTTAACACATCTTCATGCATATTTCCTCTTGACATTATTATGTCCATGCTGAAAAGCTATCCCCTAAGTGGTGGTTTGTTTAACTATCATCACCATCTATTTCACTGAAATGCACAGTGACTGTTCCTAATGCAACTGTCTGTTCAAATTGTGGTAAAATTATATCAAGCACCTCTTTAGGCCAAAATAACCCCACTACTTTGTTTATATTTTAAGTGGCAGAGGCTCATAGAATTAGCATTCATCCTTCTGATGCAGATGCTCCCTGGAGAAAATAGTCACACCGACCATAATATGATGAATAAATAACGATCAAACCATTGAGGGACAGTGTAATTGCTCATCATATTGATATTGTTTAGTTGCTTGTAACCATTTTGTTAAAAATGCATCCACGTAATATAACACAAAGTGGTAAATTTTATTTAAAAAAATGTTTCATAGCTTGTTAAATCTTAACTGCAGATTCAATAACTTTATAGAAAAAAACTCCATAATTAAAAATAATCTGGATGTTCTCCTTGGCTCTGCATCAATCATTTTATCTTTACATATATACAGAGTGTCTAATGCTCTTTATTCTCTCATCTTTCTATTTTTATGAAGTAAGTTCTGCATACCTTTTTTGAGGGTTGTTGTTTGCTTTTGTTTTATCTCATAATTTGCTTAATCATCCCCTGTTGTGGGCCAGTTGTATTAAAGCTGTTAACCTGGATATATAAAAATGTCAACTTCTGTTTATTTTTCACTATTACCTCCATGTTCAAATTGAATAAGTAGTTTTCCCTATTTGATAACATCTAGAAATATCAATAACCTCAGATATGCAGATGACACCACCCTTATGGCAGAAAGTGAAGAGGAACTCAAAAGCCTCTTGATGAAAGTGAAAGCGGAGAGTGAAAAAGTGGGCTTAAAGCTCAACATTCAGAAAACGAAGATCATGGCATCTGGTCCCATCACTTCATGGCAAATAGATGGGGAAACAGTGGAAACAGCGGAAACAGTGTCAGACTTTATTTTTGGGGCTCCAAAATCACTGCAGATGGTGCCTGCAGCCATGAAATTAAAAGACGCTTACTCCTTGGACGGAAAGTTATGACCAACCTAGATAGCATATTCAAAAGCAGAGACATTACTTTGCCAACAAGGGCCATCTAGTCAAGGCTATGATTTTTCCAGTGGTCATGTATGAATTCGAGAGTTGGACTGTGAAGAAAGCTGAGCACTGAAGAATTGATGCTTTTGAATTGTAGTGTTGGAGAAGTCTCTTGAGAGTCTGTTGGACTGCAAGGAGATCCAACCAGTCCATCCTAAAGGAGATCAGCCCTGGTTGTTCTTTGGAAGGAATGATGCTAAAGCTGAAACTCCAATACTTTGGCCACCTCATGCGAAGAGCTGACTCATTGGAAAATACTCTGATGCTGGGAGGGATTAGGGGCAGGAGGAGAAGGGGACAACAGAGGATGAGATGGCTGGATGGCATCACTGACTCGATGGACGTGAGTCTGAGTGAACTCCGGGAGTTGGTGATGGTCAGGGAGGCCTGGCATGCTGCGATTCATGGGGTCGCAAAGAGTCGGACACGACTGAGTGACTGAACTGGACTGAACTGGGATCACCTTTAGAGATTTTTAAAATAAGGAGGTTATTTTGTCTTATACTCAACTTACTGGATAGAATCTCTGGGGATGCTTGCTTGTGAATTTTGAAAAAGCTCTTCAGCTGATTTTGATGAAGAAAGAAGTCTGTGTGGACTACATGAAGCAAATAATATATACTCTGTGGATACAGCTAAAATCAGCTCCACAAAAACCATTATCTTCTCTAGCTAATGTTTATACACCCACATGTGTGCACACACAGTTTTTGTGTAATTCTAACTGCCATGGACATCATCAGCTCTAGCATGATGCCACAAATGTTTTACATAGTTAATGGGTTTGTGCATCTCATATCTTCTCAACTAGAGAACAGATAATTGAAAACAAAGTTTTTGTTTCCTCTGTATCCCCAGAGTACTCAGCACAGTGCTAAGCACATAGTTGGATCTTTTCCATTCCTGGCCTTTAAATGAAGCCAGCTCACCCATTCCATGAATCAGATGGTAAAATACAGCTCTAGTCTCAGGTGTTTATCCAAGCTCACCATGACTGGCCATTCAACCCTTTCTCTGTTCAACTGAGCTTAGCTCCTGTGATTCCTTTTGTTAGTTTCAGGGTTCTTAGAAATTTATTCATTTATTAATTCATCCAAATATTGATTGAGTCCCCTTTAGTTTGTGCCAGATACTGAAGACATAGAGGTTATCCTATCCTATATATCCTATCCTGTCTGCCAGCAGGGATCTTACCATTTGCTGTTGCCTCTGGTTAAGATTTCCTTCCTCAGGGAAAGAAGTCAGGCAGCCAGTTGGGGCACTGTGTTTGGGTAGGAGGGTACACTGCCTTCACTGCTATCTTTTCTTGTTGGTCAGTCACTAAGTCATGTCTGACTCTTTGTGACCCCATGGACTGTAGCATGCCAGGGTTCTCTGTCCTTCACTGTCTCCCTGAGTTTGCTCAAACTCATGGCCATTGATTTGGTGATGCCATTCAGCCATTTCATCCTCTGTTGCTCCCTTCTCCTCCTGCCCTCAATCCTTCCCAGTGTCAGAGCTGTTTCCAATGAGTAAGCTCTTCACATCAGGTGGCCAAAGTACTGGAGCTTCAGCATCAGTCCTTCTGGTGAATATTTAGGGTTGATTTCTTTCAGGATTGACTGGTTTGATCTCCTTGCAGTCCAAAGGACTCTCAAGAGTCTTCCCCAGCACCATAGTTCCAAAGCATCAATTCTTCGGCACTTAGCCTTCTTTAGGGTCCAGCTCTCACATCCTTACATGATTGCTGGAAAAACCATAGCATTGACTATATGGACCTTTGTCAGCAAAATGATGTCTCTGCTTTATAGTACACTGTCTAGGTTTGTCATAGCTTTATTTCCCAGGAGCAAGTGTCTTTTAATTTCATGGATGCAGTCACCATCTGAAGTGATTTTGGAGCCCAAGAAAATACAGTCTCTCACTGTTTCCATTGTTTCCCCATCTATTTGCCATGAAGTGATAGGACCAGATGCCATGACCTTAGTTTTTTGAATGTTGTTTTCAGTCAGATTTTTCACTCTCCTCTTTGACCTTCATCAAGAAGCTTCTTAGTTCCTCTTCTCTTTCTGCCATTAGAGTGGTATCATCTGCATATCTGAGGTGTTGATATTTCTCTCAGCAACCTTGACTCCAGCTTTAGCATAGTCAGTGAAGCAGAAGTAGTTGTTTTTCTGGAATTCTTTTGCTTTTTCTATGCTCTAGTGGATATTTACAATTTCATTTCTGGTTCCTCTGCCTTTTCTAAATCCAACTTGTACACCTGGAAGTTATTGCTTCATGTACTGTTGAAGCCTTTCTTGAAGGATTTTGAGCATTACCTTACTAGCATGTGAAATGAGTGCAATTGTATGGTAGTTTGACCATTCTTTGACATTGCCCTTCTTTGGGATTGGAATGAAAACTGACCTTTTCCAGTCCTGTGGCCACTGCTGAGTTTTCCAAGTTTGCTGGCATATTGTGTGCAGCACTGATTTTTTTGAGTGCAGCATTTTAACAGCATCATCTTTTAGGATTTGTAAAATCTCAGCTGAAATTCAATCTCCTCCACTGGCTTTGTTTGTAGTAATGCTTCCTAAGACGTACTTGACTTCACACTCCATGATATCTGGCTCTAGGTGAGTGATCACATTATTGTGGTTATCTGGGTTGTTAAGATCTTTTTTGTATAGTTCTTCTGTGTTTTCTTGCCACCTCTTCTTAATCTCTTCTACTTCTGATAGGTCTTCGCTGTTTTTGTCCTTTACTGTGCCCATTTTTACGTAAAGTGTTTGTTCCTTTGGTATCTCCTATTTTCTTGAAGTGATCACTAGCCTTTCCCATTCTGTTGTTTTCCTCTCTTTCTTTGCTTTGTTCACTTAAGACTTGCTCATCTCTCCTTGCTATTCTTTGGAACTTTGCATTCAGTTGGGTATATCTTTCCCTTTCTCCTTTGCCTTTTGCTTATTTTCTAAGCCATTTGTAAGGCCTCCTCAGACAACCATTTTGCCTTCTTGCATTTCTTTATCTTTGGGATAATTTTGGTCACTGCAATGTTACAAATCTCCATTCATAGTTCTTCAGGCACTCTTGTCTATCAGATCTAATATCTTTAATCTTTGTTTTAGCTCACATTATGATAGCTAAAAATTTTCAATCTCACAGTCAACCTAATATAAATGGTAAAAAGCTGAAAGCATTTCCATTAAATTATGGAACAAGACAATGATGCCCACTCTCACCCCTTCTAGTCAACATACAGTTGGAAGTCTTAGCCACAACAATCAGAGAAGAGAAAGAAATAAAAAGTTCAAAATCAAAAGGACGGGGTAAAATTGTCATTATATGCAGTTGACATGAAGTCTCCACACAAATGCTATTAGAACTTATAAAGGAATTTAGCAAAGTAGCAGAATATAAGATTAATATACAGAAACCTATTGCATTTATTCGGAGAAGGCAATGGCACCCCACTCCAGTACTCTTGCCTGGAAAATCCCATGGATGGAGGAGCCTGGTAGGCTGCAGTCCATGGGGTCGCTGAGAGTCAGACACGACTGAGCGACTTCACTTTCATTTTTCACTTTCATGCACTGGAGAAGGAAATGGCAACCCACTCCAGTGTTATTGCCTGGAGAATCCCAGGGACAGGGGAGCCTGGTGGGCTGCCAGACGTCTATGGGGTCGCACAGAGTCGGACACGACTGAAGTGACTTAGCAGCAGTAGCAGCAGCAGCATTGCATTTATTTACACTAATAATAAAATATCAGAAAGAGACAATCACTGAATACTTAGTCCAGGCCCTGGGCAAGGAGCAGAGTCGAACTGTCCCTGCCCTTGCTCCCTTCCTTCCGACTTTTTGGAATCCAGGTCTTTACTTCTGTGACTTCACCCTGCTGTCTTTTATCTGGGTCTTATGCATAGTTATTCCTACTTCTGGAAATTTCTTCCTCTTCACTTAGCCACCAATTTTGAATCCTTTCCCAAGGGAGGTCTTCTCTACATCCAGGGGTAGGCTGGATTCCCCTTCTAGAGCAGTCATAGCACTTTTTATGTTTCTCACTGTAATATGTGTCATATTTGAATTAAATGTCTATTTTCCTTGCTAGCTAACTAGTCCAAATCAAATCTGTCTGGCTTACTGCCTTTTTTAAGCCACTGGTTTACTATAGGATACATGGAAGGCACTCATTAAATACTAAGTGAACTTAGTGAAATTGAATCACTAAAGGCTGATATGTGTGGGACAACAGGTAGCAGATTTGCAGGTAGTACATAAATAATAAATGAGTTCACTTCCTAGGCCCTCAACTACTCAAATTGCTATACAAATATCCTAATTGCTACCCAAGTTGATCCCTGAAGTTGACAAAAAAGTAAAAAAGAGAAATTCAATTTGGGTCTCCAAGGAGCTCAGCAGCACTTGCCTTGCTGAGAAGTCTTAAATAGCTAGAAAATTCCACTCATGAGCAGCTGACCTTGCTCAGGACCCATGATGCAGGCAGTGCTTGGTGATAACATTTCCTGGAACTGATGCCTATCTGCTCTGTGTGTGGCTCGAGGGCCTTGTCTTGTTCACAGAAATACAGAGCCCCTCTCAGTGCAGCATAGCCTTGAATCCTGCTTATCTGGGAAGGAGAGGCAGCAAAAGGCTGTGTGAGGGGCCACTGCTCCAGTAGCCCAGACTGGGCCCTGGAGGTGCGGAACCACAGCATGGGACCCTGCCTGCTCAGACATTGTCTTTTGTCTTATTGTTGAGAGGCTACTGCCTGTTTTCTGTTTGGTGAAATCACTCAGTTCCCTCTCCTCTTTGCTGTGAAGAACAAAAATATGGAAAATCTTACCTCCTAGAACCAGACCTCCTGTAGTATCTGTGTGACAATTTGAAAAGATTGCTCAGAGTGAAAAGGACAATTTTGTACTCAGAAAATCATCTCCACATCCTCAGTGAGTTTTTTAGTTATCGTGGCTATGTGGCCATAAGGAATCATGCATGAAAATGGCAGGGCTTTCTTAAAACCAACTTCCCATCACCACCTGCAGAGCAGTAGCTTTACTGATACAACAGGGATGGGCAAACAGCTGGAGCTAAGAAGAATCTATACATTTTTATATGGTTACCAAAAAAGTCAAAAGAGAACTAATATTTCTGGAAAGGGAAACTTAGATGACATTGACATTTTGGTGTCCATTAATAAAGTTTGCTTTGGATGGAGTCTTCCTTGTCTGTTGAGGGTTTGTTTGGCGCTACTTTCCTGTCCCAAGAGCAGAGGTAAAGAGTTGGACAGTGACCAAATATGACTAGGAAAACCTAAAATATTTACTGTCTTGCTGTTTACAGAAAATGATTGCTGACCCCTATATTAGAGGGATGTGGATTTGTTAACTGACCCGTCCTATATTTACCAGAGACTGGCTCAAGGCCTTGTTTTGTGTTTCTAGTAGGCTGAACTGAATTTCTCTTTTGAGGAAAGATATGTGTCCAGAGAGGTCTGTTTGCTCTTCATCTGCCCTCCTCCACCCTCCTTCACATTAGGGTATGTGTGTGTGACAGTCATAATCCACAGAACAGAACTGCCCCTGCAGGAACCCATCTCATGATTCAGCAGAGATGGTCGAACTAGGGCTCAGATCTGCTTCCTGCACATCACTGAGGTCATCTTCCTTTCCCAGGGTCCTGGCTTCTCACGATAACCCAACAGGATCTTTTTTCTTTTTTAAAGGGACTCACACTTCCAGGAGAACAATTAAGCAAAGACTCTTGTCTGGGTCCTCTCAGTGCACCTTGGATAGGCCTTGCTGCCCTCCGCTGGTCTCCCGCACCTTGTTCTTTCCTCTGCTACAGTGCACCACGTGCAGAAGTAAGACTGTCAGTTTTTCCATATCTTCCAGACCGTGAGTTCCTGTAGGGCAGGTTTTTTGTATCTCTGCGTTATGAGCATTTGTCAAGGGCAAGACACATGGTCAATGCACGCAAAATCTCCAAGGAATCAACAAAATTTATGCTTCTCATTTGGAGTTACAAGTCTGGGGAGGTCATGGCAGTGTGACAGGAGGTCCCTGCACACACTGATGATGCATGGTATACCTTTCTGTGTATTAATAGTACTTAAAGACCTATGGTAAAAATCACGATTTTTATATTTAAACAAGCATGTCCAGGTTACATAGTAAAGACTCTGAATGTTTAAAGATAGAGCACAGGCTTCAGAGAAATTGACCTGCTTGTAGTAGTCATTTGAGGGTGGAGTCTACCTCAGGTCCCTGGAATAGGAAGGAGGGTAGCAGTTACAAATTCATTCATTCCTACACTTAGAGCTCTTTGGATAGAATTGTCAAAGAAGGACTAAAATATTATATTTCTGCAAGTCCTGAATGTGGCATTATTAACAGTGGGGTTTGGGGCAGTCAAATCAAACCTTCTGGTTTGTGGAGGAGGCAGGAAGGTGGAAGAGATAGACCTTTGGTCAGACATGGCTAATTCAATCAGTACTGACAGGTACATCATGCAGATGCGTCATGTCATGAATCCTCAGACATCCTTTTTCAGACTTTGTACTGTGTACTGTGGATCTTTAGCCCAAGGGGTCCTTTGAGAATCTGCTAAGGGCTGTAGATTCTGGGAAACTGTGCTATTAACTTGAGTATAGAAGAATGATACTTTAACTTAATGTTTATCAGAATCTTTGCTGTCAGATAGGGGAACTTAATCTCAGCCAGTTTAAGGTTATTCCCTGGGAGTGACTAAGGCCTCAGGAATATGGGGAAGAGTAAAAAGTGAGTTAATGTCTGCTGGGGTGTGTGTTCTGGATTGTTATCCTAGATCCCATTGTCCTTGATTCCTTCTGGTCTTCAATGGTTTCTCCAGCAGTCACTCAGAATCTGTCCCTCACAAGCAGTCTCTCCTGTATGTCCACTTCCTCTATGCTAATCCCTTCTGGGGTTTTTTGCTCCTCCCCTGATGCACTGGGCCACTAAAATCTGGATGGAGCTGGCTACAGTCCCTGTCCACTTCCTTGTTAAATTCAGGAGTATTAGGGATTCTGCAACATACACCACGCTTTTGCACAACTCCTTCATGTCCATGGATCTCAGGTTATAACCCTGCCCAAGTCTTAAGTCTGAAAAAGGAGGTATACTATTTTCAGGGTGAATGGAGATGAGGAGGAGAGGGTGAAATGAACCATTCCTGTTGTCTGAATTCCCAGCGAGGGAAAGGAGGGGAGAGCCAGGCTGGGTCCCAGTGTGTAGACGTTCACTGGCAGCAGGCGGCAGCTAGCATTCAAACACAGTCACATGCCTACTGTACTGTGTAATTCTATAGCTCTTTTGGCAGTGCTTACAGGCACGCTCTCTCTGAGTGCTATTGATTTCTTGAGGAAAAGAGATCAAAAACAAGTGTTCTACTTGGTGTCCTGTGTTTTCTGGGGGAAGTAAATAGATTAGCCAAATTGGACAGACAAGATCAGGGCAGAGAGAGAAGAGGCTCTCTGAACTGTCTTCTCTGAAATGGGATCTCTTATTTCCACAGGGGAAATAAAATGATTGGGTAGGGCAGGGATTTGTGCTGTACTCAAATGTACATTTTGTTTCCATCTCAGCTTCATGTTGTGAGACTCAAACCTCTCTGCTCTCCTTTGAATTGCTGTTTGATACCATAACTCTAGTGGCCTGTATCTCAACCATTCCCATTCCCCAAGCTTCCAGGACTGATTGTCTCTGTGTTTCTAGATATTGCTTGAGAACCAAACTGTCCAGTAAAAACTTTTTGTAATGTTATAAATGTTTGAACAGTTCTCTCATGTTAAATACCATAGCTTCTGGCCTCATGTGGCTTTTGAGCACTTGATATATATGGTCTAGTACGACTGGTTAAAAATTTACTTAATTTAAATTGAAGTAGTCACATGTAGCTATTTGTTATCATGTTGGGCAGTATAGTTTTAGACTTTTGCAGTACCTCTAGTGTGAATTAGTGGCATCCACACATACCACCTGGGATTGGGAGATTGTTAGAAATATAGTACCTTGGGGCTTACCCCAAATCTACTGAACTAGAATCTGTGTTTTAACAATGTCTCCAAGCAATAGACTGCACAGTAAAGCTTGAGGAGCAGTGCTTAGAATGACTGAGTCTCAGGAAAAGACGTGGTATCAATTGGGGTAAATTGGCTTATGTTGCAGTAACAAACAGTCTCCAAATCCTAGTGGCTTAAAATAAAAAAGTTTTACTTCTTACTGACACTTCATGTTTATTATGAACCTGAAGGGTCTCTGTTCTACATCATTCTCTCCAGGCCCAGGCTCATGGGCCAATACTCTCTGGATGATTTTCCATTGCTGCGACAGAAAGGAAAACAGTGCAGTGAATTCTGTCATTTCTATTCACATTTTATTGGGCAAAGAAAATCATATGACCACACCTAACTCTAAGGGGGCAAGGGGCAATCCTATGAATCATATGCCCAGAAAAGGAAGAAACAAATATTTGGTGGACATAGTTGATGAGCAGCACTAATGACTGCCATACATAGCAAGCATTATTAGATCTTTTTTAACACCCAGTTTTAAGCATCACCATTTCAAGCCTGGACTTGTGGTAGCTTTCTAATGGGTCTCTCTGTTGTCCTTCCTTTCTTTACATCTCTGCCACATTAATCCTCCTAAGGCATAGCTCTAAGTATGTCATTTCTCCACTTAAAACCCTTCACTGACACCTCATTGTCCACCTAGTTAAATAAATTCCCTTTAGCATGATGTAGTGGAAAGAATGCTAATTTATCTGTGTGGCCTTGGATAGCGTTGCTTAAATTCTCTGAATCTCAGTTTTTCTCACCATGTAAATTGGAGATAAAAATACCTACTTTCAAGGGCTGCTACGAATCTTAAATAATATGCATAAAGTGCCCAGTGTATTAAACATTTAGTAAATAAGAGCATAATCATTATCATGAGCTCTTAGGGCATACTGTGCATAGCTATATGACAATATGCATCTAAAACATATTGAAATGACCTATTTTGAGTTTCTTTCACCTAGTAGATTTGATTGCTCTAAGTGTAGGAACTGTGCCTTTAACAACTATTGAATTTAGTACTAGACTCTGTATGTGGAAGGTTCTTATTAAATGTTGTTCTATTAATGGTACATCATTAATCACACATTTAGAGCTTGCCTCAGGAGGTTGTCTTATGTGTGTATCCAGTGTTACAACTAAGCTGGACCACTTGCTCCTTCTCAAATGAACAGTGACTTTCTCACCTCTGAGCATTTGTGTGTGATACTCTGTTTCTGAAACATACTTTTTCCTTCTGCTACCTTAGCCTTTCAAAAGCTTATTCATCACTCAAGGTCTGCTAAAATGGCAACTTGGAAATGAATATTTTTCTAATTCCTGCAGGTGAAAGCAACATCTCCATTCTTTGAACATCTGTAATATTCATAGAAGAGTTCACACAAGAAGGCTGTTCTCTGGGATTTTTCTCTGGGAAAAAAAAAAAAAAATGGCAACCAGGGAGTTCTACTAGGAGGGTAAAGTTTAGAGCAGAGACAAGGGGAACACTCCAGACTGATTAGGAAGGAATTATGTATTTTTAGATGGCTGAAGTGCGGGGATTATGGGGAAAGAAGGCAGAAACAAGGTGAGAGAAACAGGAAGGTGCTAGAGGAGACTGGTTTTGCAGGCCATGGTAGGAAATTTGACTTTTATCCTCAGTCAGTGGAGATGGCTTTAAGCAAGGAAGTGACATGGTCATATCTGTGACTTGGAAGAATCAGTTTATTGAGGATGACTTGAGAACCAGTTTTTTTTTTTTTTCCATTTAAGATGCATGATTTTATTGAAGTTAAAAAAATTTGTAACCAGACAGAGAGAATAAAATAGACAAAAATGTTATAATCTAACTATATACTATTCTCTCATTCTTGGTAAATCACTAAAATATAACAAAGGATTGTTATCTATGCTAATTTTTAAGGTTGTCCAGTTAAACCATTATTTTCTGATATTAAAATAGATATTTAATAATTGACCTCCAGTTCTCTGTATAAAGTCAGTTGGCATTCTCTGTGTTTTCTGATCATGGTATTTTTCTCCTTTAATTGTGTAATTTATTTATTTCTACTACCTACCTGTCTAGGTTTGTCACAGCTTTTGAAAAAAGCTAGCTCGCATATTAAAAAGCAGAGACATTACCTTGCCTACAAAGGTCTGTATAGTCAAAGCTATGGTTTTTTCATTAGTCATGTATGGATGTGAGAGAGTTGGACCATAAAGAAAGCTGAGTGCTAAAGAATTGATGGTTTTGAACTGTGGGTTGGAGAAGATTCTTGAGAGTCCCTTGTACTGCAAGGAGATCCAACAGTCCACCTAAAGGAGATCAGTCCTGGGTGTTCATTGGAAGGACTGATGTTGAAGCTGAAACTCCAATACTTTGGCCACCTCATGCGAGGAGCTGACTCATTGGAAAAGGCCCTGATGCTGGGAAAGGTTGAAGGCCAGAGGAGAAAGGGACAACAGAGGATGAGACGGTTGGATGGCATCACCAACTCAGTGGATATGAGTTTGAGCATACTCTGGGAGATGGTGATGGACAGGGAAACCTGGTATGCTGAAGTCCATGGGGTTGCTAATAGTTGGACACGACTGAGCAAGTGAACTGAACTGAACTACCTACCTGTCTCTGGAATATATATGCATTTTCAGACCTTTTCTTAAGCTTTCATTCCAAGCATCATCATCATCTTATAGCTTCAGTCATCTATCAATTAGAAATTACATTTGACTTTTTAGAAAAAATCCCTTATCTTAATAGTGGCTTCAAAAAGATAGAAGCTTAATTCTTATGTAAAAGAAGTCTAGAGGTAGATATCACTGTTTTATCAGGGACTAGGACTTGTATTTGTTTCTTCTACCATTCTTGGCCAGTGACTTATATTCTCAAGATTACCTGTTACAAAATGACTGCCGGAGCTCCTGGCATCACATTCCTACTTCTGGCAGAAGAGAGGAAGAGACAGGAAAGAATGAACGCTTCCTAGAAGTTTCAAATAATACATATTCTTATAATCATTGGTAAACACTTAGCCACAGGGCTACAAAAGAGGTGAGAAATGTAGACTTTTATTCTAAGTGGCACTGTGCCCAGCTAAAAATTTGTTTTTTTTTTAACTGAGAAGGAAGAAGAGACTTGTGAAAGTAGGAAGCTGGCAGCTTATAATATAACATGTTACTCAAGCCTTTATTATAATACTTATTTTTTTAATTGGAAGACTTTATAGTCCATTACCATATATTTGTCAAGAATTCCATCCTACAAAGTCCTGCTGGTGTCTTTTTGTCTTATTGCATTTAAGTGTTAATTTCAACTTATATATTACTTGCACTGTGTGATGCATGCACATCTGCTCATCCTGCGTATGATAATTCTTGGTTAGAGTCCATCCTTCTTATTCTTGACCTTCAGTCCTCCACTTCAACAAGGGAGAGAACAAGCAGGAAGTAGTGTGCAAAGTGAATGCCACACCCCAGATATGTTTCAGTAGACATGCCTCAGTCAATACCCGGCTAAATGAGGAAGCCATTATTTTCTTTGCCCAAATTTATTTGTTCCAAAAGTACTCTGTTTAGATGGTTTTTTTTGGCAACTTTGCATCCCTTTGACCCCTTCTCATGCTATCTCTATGTTTATCCTTGTCCCCATCCCTATATTGTTCCAGTTTAGAATTTGCTAATGAAAGGAATTTATACAAGATTTGCAAGCAGAAGAGTGGGAGAAGCCATGTTCTCTGGAGATCTTTGCAAACCCAGAGCAGCTTCCTGGGGGCTATGTGCCCTACACACTTTACTGCCTCAAGCTCAGCTCTAGCTGCTGACCAGGCTGCCCCTGGGTGGCAGTTCTCTGATTTCACTGGCAGCTTTCTATTCCTCTGTTCCCCTGGATCTTCCAATGGCTGTATAATTCCTTAATTCCTATGCTTTATATTGATGTAATAGAGTGGCTTCTCTTTTCCTAAGTGAGCCCTGTTTGATATATCCTCTCTTCCCTGAGTCATTTGGTTACAAAAACTTTAAAGGCTCTTTTGTTGGTATACTGTTTATATTGTCCAGCAGATATATTAATTTACATTGCAGATGTCCTTTAAAACTATGTATATATGAATATTGAAATATATAATTGTATCTTATGTGATTATATATTACAGTTTATAATATTGCCACCCTATGGACTGTAGCTTGCTAGGCTCTTCTGTACATGGGATTTTCCAGGTAAGAATACTAGAGTGGGTTGCCATGCCCTCCTCCAGGGGATCTTCCTGACCCAGGGATCAAACCCATATCTCTTACATCTCCTGCTTTGACAGACGTGTTCTTTACCACTAGCGCCACCTGGGAAGCATATATATATATAAATATTGAAATATATAATATAATTATGTCTTATGATTATATATTATAGTTTATGCTGCTGCTGCTGCTAAGTTGCTTCAGTTGTGTCCGACCCTGTGCGACCCCACAGACGGCAGCCTACCAGCCTCCCCTGTCCCCGGGATTTCCAGGCAAGAATACTGGAGTGGGTTGCCATTTCCTTCTCCAATGCATGAAAGTGAAAAGCGAAAGTGAAGTCACTCAGTCGTGTCTGTTCATAGTGTCTTATAAATATATTTCTCTCACCATCAACCCCCTGCCCCAGCCTTGAAGGATTGATTTCCCAGAGTACTAGAGAATACCTAATACTTGTCACTTTAATAACATTATGATAAGAAGTTCTCCCACTTTGCTCTGTAAAAAGACATTAGAAGTCAATAGTGAGTTAGGGGGTACTGGGGTAGTGATGGAGTCAAAAAGTGACGATTTTTCTCCAAGCCTGTGGGACTCCAACCTGAGTTCTCAGCCCTGCATTCCTACTTCAGCTAGAGAGCTCAGCTTCCATTGGTTGATGTATGAGTGATCCACCCAAGATTTCATTTGACAGAAAGTATTCACCACTTAATTAAAAATAAAGTTGACAACTGCTACTTTTATTTATTTATTTATTTTTAAATTTTATTTTATTTTTAAACTTTACATAATTGTATTAGTTTTGCCAAATATCAAAATGAATCCACCACAGGTATACATGTGTTCCCCATCCTGAACCCTCCTCCCTCCTCCCTCCCCATACCATCCCTCTGGGTCGTCCCAGTGCACTAGCCCCAAGCATCCAGTATCGTGCATCGAACCTAGACTGGCAACTCGTTTCATACATGATATTTTACATGTTTCAATGCCATTCTCCCAAATCTCCCCACCCTCTCCCTCTCCCACAGAGTCCATAAGATGGATCTATACATCAGTGTCTTTTGCTGTCTCGTACACAGGGTTATTGTTACCATCTTTCTAAATTCCATATATATGTGTTAGTATACTGTATTGGTGTTTTTCTTTCTGGCTTACTTCACTCTGTATAATAGGCTCCAGTTTCATCCACCTCATTAGAACTGATTCAAATGTATTCTTTTTAATGGCTGAGTAATACTCCATTGTGTATATGTACCACAGCTTTCTTATCCATTCATCTGCTGATGGACATCTAGGTTGCTTCCATGTCCTGGCTATTATAAACAGTGCTGCGATGAACATTGGGGTACACGTGTCTCTTTTCCTTCTGGTTTCCTCAGTGTGTATGCCCAGCAGTGGGATTGCTGGGTCATAAGGCGGTTCTATTTCCAGTTTTTTAAGGAATCTCCACACTGTTCTCCATAGTGGCTGTACTAGTTTGCATTCCCACCAACAGTGTAAGAGGGTTCCCTTTTCTCCACACCCTCTCCAGCATTTATTGCTTGTAGACTTTTGGATTGCAGCCATTCTGACTGGTGTGAAATGGTACCTCATAGTGGTTTTGATTTGCATTTCTCTGATAATGAGTGATGTTGAGCATCTTTTCATGTGTTTGTTAGCCATCTGTATGTCTTCTTTGGAGAAATGTCTATTTAGTTCTTTGGCCCATTTTTGGATTGGGTCATTTATTTTTCTGGAGTTGAGCTGTAGGAGTTTCTTGTATATTTTTGAGATTAGTTGTTTGTCAGTTGCTTCATTTGCTATTATCTTCTCCCATTCTGAAGGCTGTCTTTTCGCCTTGCTAATAGTTTCCTTTGATGTGCAGAAGCTTTTAAGGTTAATTAGGTCCCATTTGTTTATTTTTGTTTTTATTTCCAATATTCTGGGAGGTGGGTCATAGAGGATCCTGCTGTGATGTATGTCAGAGAGTGTTTTGCCTATGTTCTCCTCTAGGAGTTTTATAGTTTCTGGTCTTATGTTGAGATCTTTAATCCATTTTGAGTTTATTTTTGTGTACAGTGTTAGAAAGTGTTCTAGTTGCATTCTTTTACAAGTGGTTGACCAGTTTTCCCAGCACCACTTGTTAAAGAGATTGTCTTTAATCCATTGTATATTCTTGCCTCCTTTGTCAAAGATAAGGTGTCCATATGTGCGTGGATTTATCTCTGGGCTTTCTATTTTGTTCCATTGATCTATATTTCTGTCTTTGTGCCAGTACCATACTGTCTTGATAACTGTGGCTTTGTAATAGAGCCTGAAGTCAGGTAGGTTGATTCCTCCAGTTCCATTCTTCTTTCTCAAGATCACTTTGGCTATTCGAGGTTTTTTGTATTTCCATACAAATTGTGAAATTATTTGTTCTAGCTCTGTGAAGAATGCTGTTGGTAGCTTGATAGGGATTGCATTGAATCTATAAATTGCTTTGGGTAGTATACTCATTTTCACTATATTGATTCTTCCAATCCATGAACATGGTATATTTCTCCATCTATTAGTGTCCTCTTTGATTTCTTTCACCAGTGTTTTATAGTTTTCTATATATAGGTCTTTAGTTTCTTTAGGTAGATATATTCCTAAGTATTTTATTCTTTTCGTTGCAATGGTGAATGGAATTGTTTCCTTAATTTCTCTTTCTGTTTTCTCATTATTAGTGTATAGGAATGCAAGGGATTTCTGTGTGTTGATTTTATATCCTGCAACTTTATTATAATCATTGATTAGTTCTAGTAATTTTCTGGTGGAGTCTTTAGGGTTTTCTATGTAGAGGATCATGTCATCTGCAAATAGTGAGAGTTTTACTTCTTTTCCAATTTGGATTCCTTTTATTTCTTTTTCAGCTCTGATTGCTGTGGCCAGAACTTCCAAAACTATGTTGAATAGTAATGGTGAAAGTGGGCACCCTTGTCTTGTTCCTGACTTTAGAGGAAATGCTTTCAATTTTTCACCATTGAGGATAATGTTTGCTGTGGGTTTGTCATATATAGCTTTTATTATGTTGAGGTATGTTCCTTCTATTAACAACCCAAAACCTGTGGGACATGGTAAAAGCAGTCCTAAGGGGAAAGTTCATAGCAATACAGGCACACCTCAAGAAACAAGAAAAAAGTCAAATAAATAACCTAACCCTACACCTAAAGCAACTAGAAAAGGAAGAAATGAAGAACCCCAGGGTTAGTAGAAGGAAAGAAATCTTAAAAATTAGAGCAGAAATAAATGCAAAAGAGACCATAGCAAAAATCAACAAAACCAAAAGCTAGTTCTTTGAAAGGATAAATAAAATTGACAAACCATTAGCCAGACTCATCAAGAAACAAAGGGAGAAAAATCAAATCAATAAAATTAGAAATGAAAACGGAGAGATCACAACAGACAACACAGAAATACAAAGGATCATAAGAGACTACTATCAGCAATTATATGCCAATAAAATGGACAACATGGAAGAAATGGGCAAATTCTTAGAAAAGTACAGCTTTCCAAAACTTGACCAGGAAGAAATAGAAAATCTTAACAGACCAATCACAAGCACGGAAATTGAAACTGTAATCAAAAATCTTCCAGCAAACAAAAGCCCAGGTCCAGACGGCTTCACAGCTGAATTCTACCAAAAATTTAGAGAAGAGCTAACACCTGTCCTGCTCAAACTCTTCCAGAAAATTGCAGAGGAAGGTAAACTTCCAAACTCATTCTATGAGGCCACCATCACCCTAATACCAAAACCTGACAAAGATGCCACAAAAAAAGAAAACTACAGGCCAATATCATTGATGAACATAGATGCAAAAATCCTTAACAAAATTCTAGCTATCAGAATCCAACAACACATTAAAAAGATCATACACCATGACCAAGTGGGCTTTATCCCAGGGATACAAGGATTCTTCAATATCTGCAAATCAATCAATGTAATACACCACATTAACAAATTGAAAAATAAAAACCATATGATTATCTCAATAGATGCAGAGAAAGCCTTTGACAAAATTCAGCATCCATTTATGATAAAAACTCTCCAGAAAGCAGGATAACTGCTACTTTTAAATCTTAGATTTTAGATGTGTATTACAAGTCTCAGGCCCTTCACTTATTATTAGCCATGTGTCCAAGTCCTGAGAACTCTCTGAGTTCACCTTCCTTGCTGGAACAATAATACCAATGCTAAATAAATGCCCATAAGTGTGAAGACCTATACCAGTCAAGGGTCATGTCCTCAAATGCCCATAGGGTTAGGCCAGGGACATAAATGAATGACATAGACTAGTATGAATGGGAAAGCATATGTCCCAATGAAAAGGGGCATCCTCAACTTACTGTTTTTGTTAACATTAGGGAATGTGTGAAATCTTTCCATTATTGAAGAAAATCTGGAAATATGGATTTTTTGGAGGGGAATCTCAGAATTAAAAAATTTTAATACTAATTTAACTTTTAAAAGACCTGTCAAAGCATATTAGCTTATTTGTGTCTTCTTTGTATGATCATTAAGTTACACAAATGTTAATTATTATTATTTTTAATGGGCCTTGGAAGCTGTTGTTTAGCTTTTTCTGTGAGCCTACCTATCCCCTTGCTTCTGGTATCATAGCTTCCCCCCTTGACCCAGTCTGGCTGATAGTAATTTCCCATCCACCAGGTGGGTATTTGACTGAAGTTGGGCTAATCAGTTTCTTTCTAGGGATCAGTCTGTGGACTTCATGGGAATTAGAGTAACCTTCCTCACTTGTGTTACTCAACTGATCTGAGGTAGGCCTAGAGATGCCAGTGGCCATATTCCTTAGTGACTTATTAGAACTTCAGCTGTGTGAGAGGATGAAACTAAAAAGCAGAGGTGAAACAGACTAAGTCTTGGCAACATTGAGTCAGGGAGAACTTTTTTTTATAGCTCTTCTTTATTCCTGAGAATTACTAAAAAATATTAATATTCCTTCTAGCCACAAGGGCCAGAAGATTGCCTTTTGTTTGCTTATAATGATTTGAATTGAACTTTTCTCAATAATGCCTAACCAAAAGACCTCATACTACTATAAGTATTATTAGAGGTAAAATTTCATTATGCATCATTAGTTTACAAACAAGGCAAAAGTAAGTTTTTGGATTTTGAAAAACTATACTTGAACTAAAATTAGTTTTGAAGAGTTTAAGAATTGTAGTAAGAGATGTGGTATTTGGAATAGTGCAAAGGATAAGCACAAAATGAGGCTTTCTATTCTCATAGGCTGTGGTATGCACTGGCCCTTCATATGTTCTCTGCAATCTGTCGTCTCTTCATAGACTTGTTGAAAAAAACAATATGAGAGTTGCGAGTTAGAAAGTTTCCTGGTTACCATTGTGTGAATAGTTCAATAGATTTTTATTTTCCCAGGGCGGAAACCAAAAGCACAGATCTAGAAGAAAAGACTCACTAGGCTGTGACATTATCCATCTGAGATAAGTACCAATTTGATGAGAAGATGAGAAATAATGGCTCAGAGTACTTTGCTAGATATGTGTGATGTGCGTAACTAAATAGGTGTTTGTCTTTTGCTAAATATATCTTAATGGCACTTAAAGTCAAGCTTTGAGGGAGAGAATTAGAAGACATTGAATAATCTATAGGATTCACACATGAAATAATATACAGGCAAAACATAATCAGGAGTTGAAATGCCTCTCACTTAGTATAGTGGGAGTTTATAAAGCCTGAAAGGTTAAAGGATTGATACTGGTAGGAAAAATTATACATTAATTTTATGACACTTCATTAAGATGTAGTGTTTTCTGAATGTGTGTGGTTACTTTTATTTTAAATACTGTCAAAGTGAGCAGAGATTTTACAGAGAAAAACTACCCCAGAGATAGGCGAGCATCCTGCTGGGAGCACAGTTACACAAATGTTCCTCAGAGCTGGCAGAAAGCCCAGCAGTGCGCTTCTAAGCATTGTTTAAGGTGCCTCAAGCTCCTTCTTCATTCAAGCCCATGTTGTTCTGAAATGAGGCTTTACAGGGGAGGAAATCTTAGATGTCAAAACAGAGTTGAAACAGTGAATTCTGTGGGCACTTGGGTTAAAAAAAAAAACTTCTTATGATACTGCTCCCTAATTGGGATTGTTTTTGTGAATTTAGTCACATTAATCCATGTCTTAGTTAATTATGCAATAACATTTACATGCCTGGAGGCAAATTTACAATTTTTGCTCAGACTTTTTTTGAAAATGTGTTGTTACACTTTGAAAAGCAGTGCCAAGATACTAACTATAAATTGAATTTTGAGAGGGTTAGAATTCCTGATCTGGCTCTACTGCATGTTAGAATGTGAGGAGGTGGTCCATGCCATTCTTCTCATCCAGGATGCAAGACTGAATTTTCCACAAAAGTTTCACATTTTGCCTGCTGACTTCACTTCTGAAAAAGTTCCTTTACTCTTGTCTGTAAGTAAGATAAAGATCTAAACATTTCAATCTAGCATTTAATATTCAAACTTCACCATTCAAGAGTATGCCTCATTCTAGGCTGGAGTGACCCTCTTAATGCTGATGATAAGTGCTTGTGGGAGGTGTGAAGCAAGAGCTAAAAGCCCAAGAGTGATCTTTACTTCACTGAGCTACAGTGTGGCCAGATGAAGAGTTAAGGTGTATTTCAGTTTCAAGTCTTTCTCTCAGAGTCTTGAGATTATAGAAGTCTACTGATCACTTAACGGTTGCTAGTGATGCTATTCAGAGAAGGCAATGGCACCCCACTCCAGCACTCTTGCCTGGAAAATCCCATGGATGGAGGAGCCTGGTGGGCTGCAGTCCATGGGGTCGCGAAGAGTCAGACATGACTGAGCGACTTCCCTTTCACTTTTCATTTTCCTGCATCGGAGAAGGTAATGGCAACCCACTCCAGTGTTCTTGCCTGGAGAATCCCAGGGACGGGGGAGCCTGGCGCTGCCGTCTATGGGGTCGCACGGAGTCGGACACGACTGAAGCGACTTAGCAGCAGCAGCAGCAGCAGCAGTGATGCTATTAGCCCTGCTAGCTCAGTGGTAAAGAATCCACCTGCCAATGCAGGAGATGGGGTTTGATCCCTGGGCCAGGAATATCCTCTGGAGAAGGAAATGGCAAACCACTCAAATATTCTTGCCAGGAAAATCCCATGGACAGGGGAGCCTGGTGGGCTATAGTCCGTGGGGTCACAAAAGAGTCAGACGTGACTCAGTGACTAAACAACAGCAACAATTAAAATTCCACAAGTTTCTGTGTTAATATATTTTGATTGGTCATGGCTTTGACAATCAGATTATTAAGTCTGGGAAGAGAAGGATATTTAATTCATTTGCTTTCAACTGAAGGCACAAATCTCTCTTACCATGTCTTTCATGTGTTCACTCAGCTGAGAAATACTTATTAAATACTATGCTGAGCCAAGATTGTTCCAGGTTTTGTGAAAGACTCAGAGAAAGGTAAAATATTCTCTGTCCTCAGGGAGTTAGAGTCTCATAGTAATTATGCTACATGTTTATAAATATACTAGCTTATGGACAGGTATAGGTGGCCTAATAGAATAATAATCTAGAGTTGGAGTGCTAGAGGAGTTTCAGGTTAGGAGAGATAAATTTTGATGATGAAATAAAGACAGCATTAGAGAAAGTAGTTTTTCAGCTGAGGAATAAAGAAATGCATTTAGGTTTGAACCTGTAAGGATCGGAGAGAAAGAAATTCCAGTTGGAAGGATAATGTGAGAAAATGAAGAGATTTTATAAAAGGGACATGATTAATGGGAAAACTGATTGGAAGCATGGTTAGAGGGATACATAAGGAAAACTGGATTTTCCCCAGGTCATTGGAACATATGAGGTCATATTTCCCAAAATATATTGTAGGAACTGGGAGGCACTGGCAGTTTTCAAACAAGAAAATGAATTGATCAAACTGAATTATAGGAAGATGACTGTGGGGGCTGAATATCAGTTGGATTAGGAAACAAAGATAAAAATCAGGGAAATGAGCTGGGGACCATTACATGGTTCAAGTAAAAAGTTATTAGAGCTCTAACTAGAGAAGTACCTGTGGTAGCTCAGCTGGTAAAGAATCTGCCTGTAGTACAGGAGACTCTGGCTTGATTCCTGGGTTGGGAAGATTCCCTGGAGAAAGGATAAACCCACTTCAGTATTCTTGGGCTCCCCTGGTGGCTCAGATGCTAAAGAATCCACCTATAATGTGGGAGACCTGGGTTCGATCCCCGGGTCGGGAAGATCTCCTGAAGGAGGGCATGGCAACCCATTCCAGTATTCTTGCCTGGAAAATCCCCATGGACAGAGGAAGCCTGAATGACTACAGTCCATGGGGTCTCAAAGAGTCTGACACTACTGAGTGACTAAGCACACCTAATTGTTGAGGGCAAGGGAAAGAAAGAGGTAGAAGTTACCTTAGCAGTTTTTATCAGGTACCTGGGAAAGCAGTGATGGGGAGGAGGAAAAGATCTGGTGGAGGTAACAGTGGGAGTTAAGATGAGTATGTATAAGAAGTTGGCAGCTTATCAAGGTGGAAATGTCCAGAAAATAATGGAAAATGTGACAGTGAAAGTAGGAAGAAGCTTGAGCAGTATAAGCAGAGACTGGTGAGTAGGAATGACATTTGAGGACATGAAATTTTAGGAGGTCACCCAAGGAAAGCAAAGAGAGGAATAAAAAAAAGGGATGCATTCACACATTCAGAGATTTATCTTGGAGAATTAATACAAGAAAGAAGTGGGTGTTTCACAGAGTGAGTATGAAATAGAGAAGGAATAGTTACAAAGAAGGAAGATAATCAGAGAAAACACAGCTTAGATCAGGGATTGTGCTTAATACGAAATGTCCCAAGAAAATCACCAAGGATAAGGCTTGAGAGAAAGCCAGTTCATCTCTTAATGAAGTAGCTAGATGATCACTTAAGAGAACCCTTTTTTGGAAATCTCTGTTGCCATAAATCTGCTTGTGAGGGCTTAAAAAAAGAGTTGAGACATCTGCTCAAGATGGGACAATGAATTCATGCTGTGTAAATACTTTTTTGTTGTTAGAAGCCTACAGTAATAGATTTATAAAAGTGAAAAAGGCTTAGTAGGAGATTCTAAATTCAAGACCAACGAAAACACAGTGTTGGTGACGCTGTAGCACAGACCTTTGGGTTTTCGATTGTGAAGCAGGGAGTGTATCTTATTTTCTACAAATGTGCTCCTTGTGAAGTGGGGGAGCACAGTCATGCCACTGATCTAAGGCTACACAGTCTACCACTTGGGAAAGAACACTGGAGTAAAAAAATGCCTCGTAATGTGTAATTGGTAATTGACTTTTAAAAGCTGTGGATTTTGGAGTTGGGAGGAGTTTGGGAAGTGGAAGTGGGAGCAGAGACTCAGAAGGACAAAAACATGGTCTCATTGCTAGGAACTAGAATTAGGAACCTACTAGGAACTAGATTCCAGCTGCCAGCTGGCTTTGCACCTGTATCTGTACTTTCCCATTATAATGGAGCAGGCTTAGATCTGGACTGGGAAATGAGGTTGAGATAACTGCAAAACTTCTATACAGAAAAGGGATGAGTGTGAAAAGCTAAAATGGGCAGACACACAAAGTCAACACTTAAAATACAAAATTCTACTCCAATCAGGCTTGTAAACAAAAATTAAAAACATTAAAAGTTAATTCTGAAAATAATAATGAACAAAACCTTTAAAAATCAGACCACGAATTCACTCCAAATGAAATTATTTAGGAATCAGTCTGATGGGATTTTGTATATGTGTAAGACATCAAGGCAAAAAACAAAGACATACCTTCTATTAAAACTGGAAGCATTACAGATAAGATGAATAACCCAAAAACCCAAATAACCCAATACAAAAAAACAAAAACAAAAAACCGTACTCTATGATTCCTGTTATATAAAGTTTAAACACTGGTAAAACTCTTTTAGTTTTAGAGTTCAGGATAAGTATAATGTTATTTTATAAGATTAGGAAGACAGCAGGTACAAGGGGACATTTGAGACCTTTGGGATAAAGATAATACTTTATATGATGACTTGGTTGTGATAATACATTGCTGCTGCTGCTGCTGCTGCTAAGGCGCTTCAGTCGTGTCTGACTCTGTGTGACCCCATAGACGGCAGCCCACCAGGCTCCCCCGTCCCTGGGATTCTCCAGGCAAGAACACTGGAGTGGGTTGCCATTTCCTTCTCCAGTGCATGAAAGGGAAAAGTGAAAGTGAAGTTGGTCAGTCGTGTCCGACTCTTAGCGACCCCATGGACTGCAGCCCACCAGGCTCCTCCGTCCATGGGATTTTCCAGGCAAGAGTACTGGAGTGGGGTGCCATTGCCTTCTCCAATATTATTATACAAAGAGTTTATTTTTAAAATGGGAAAATAAATGAAGAAAACTAGGCTAAGGACAAGTGGCTTTGTAAGTAACCCCTGGAGGTTAAAAGTAGTTATTGAAACTAAGAAGTAGGAAATTATGTAGGGTTTTGTGGGCTCCATAAATAATATCCTTCTTTATACCACATTTTTGAAACCAATTGAGAGGTAGATTCAGGAGCCAGATAGAGCCAGATAGTAAAAGTGAGCTTTATTAAATGGAAGAAGCCAGACAAAAAACGTCATATGTTTTATGATTCCATTTATACAAAATGACCAGAATTGACAAATCTACAGAGACAGAAAGAAGATTAGTTGCTTCCAGGGGCTGGGAGTTGGGTAGGTTGGGGAGGAAGGGTGTGACTGTTAATATACACAAGGTTTGTCTTTGGCATGGTAAAAATATTCTGAAACTAAATAGTACCATTGCACAACTTTGTGGATATATTGAAAATAAGTAAAACAGTACCTTTTAAAGGGGTGAATATTTTCGTTTGTGAATTGCATCTCAATTTAAAAAAAGTAAAAAGTAAGTTTTATTACTGATAAAAATAAGTTGGAAGACAAGGCCAAACTATGCAACCAAATGCTAAACAGGTTTGCTGATGTTTCCTGCTTGCCCTACCTCTAGCTTTCCCCCTCACTGCAGTCTGTATCCCACCCATGGAAAATATGGGAGTGGCGCTACACCCAGAATTGCTCACTCCAGTTCAGAGACTGAACTCCCAGGCTTACAGCCCTTATGATGGATTGGCTCTGTACAGTCAAGGAATGTGCAGTAATGGTTGTCACCCAGCAGTCAGGGGTGGAGTGGGAGGAGAGGGTGGGAGGAGTATAGAAGGGGTGGAGCAAGAAGAAGGAACATCCCTCCATATAAACACCTGAGAAGTGGTATATATAATAAAGCTTGCCCCCTAACAAAATCGCCTCTAGACTGGACACAAAAGGAGAATTGTGAATTAAAGAGACTACTGAAGAACTTACTCTGTGTTCAACGCTGTTTTCTCATTGTAAGGAAACTGCAAAATATCAGAGAGAAAGGAAAATCTTAACTTCATGATGGAAAAGACCTATTACCTATGAAGAATCAGCTATTAGACTCACAACCGAGTTTTCAGTCAATAAAAACAGAGGCCAAAAAATTATTTAAGTACAGTTGCAATCAAAAATAATAAACCAGCTGTTACTATTCAAGAATGGAGACAAATGAATATATTTTAGGTATACAATTAAAAGAATTTACTACATCAAGACTGTCAATGTAAGATTTATTAAAGATAGATATCTAGGTTGCTTCCATGATCGTCAGTCCAGTTCGATGCATGAGACAGGGTGCTCAGGGCTGGTTCACTGGGATGACCCTGAGGGATGGGATGGGGAGGGAGGTGGGAGGGGGGTTCAGGACGGGGAACACATGTACACCCATGGCTGACTCATGTCAATGTATGACAAAAATCACTACAATATTGTAAAGTAATTAGCCTTCAATTAAAATAAATAAATTAAAAAAAAGAATTATTAAAGATATGCTATAGAAGGTAAAAAAGTGAATGCAGATATAAGGATATAAGGTACATTGGAGGGCACTGAAATTAATAAACTGGTGGGAAATTTCCTTAAAAAAGAGAATTTAAAAAACTTTCATATTTTTCTAAAAACTAAGTGGGAGTGGAAAGGTATATGATGAATACAGACTATCAAATCCTCATTGTGCCTAAAAGGGAGATAAAATACTATAATATTTACAGTAATGGAATAATGTATATCTAATTATGTTTGCTAGACAGTTAACTAAAACCATGGAAATACAGTCTCCATGTGGATAAAAAAGGGATGTGCAAAAACATTATCCACCTAATGGAGACAAGAAAAGAACATATGAAGAAGCAAAGAGAAAAAACAGCTGGCAAGCTTTAAACACAAAGTAAGATGCAGGAATAATTCCAAATATATCAGGTATTACAATACGTTTAAGTAGATTAAGTCCTCAAAAGACTGAGATTATTAGATGGATGTAAAAACAAAACAAAATCCAGCCATATGGTGCTGATAAAGGACACCACAAAAACAAAATCACACAGAGAGATTAAAAACAAAGAGCTGGGAAAATAAATGAATTAGTGTAACAATATTAATATGATACCAAATAGGTTTAAAACATTACTAGAAAAAGAGGACAATTGTGTAAAGAACAATCATAATCCATTTAACCTAACAGTATATTCTTGGAAAATATAAAGTACAAATGGGCCAAAATATAAGGAGAGATGGTCAAATCAATAATTTTGTTGGGAGATTTAATCCCTCTCAGATACTTACAGAATAAGCTGAAGAAACAATCAGAACAGGAGAGATTTAAGCAACACAATTAAGAAGCTAACCCTAATAGATAACTTACAACTCTGAGTTGAACAAAATGGGAATACTAGATGCCTTTCAAGTACACATGGAGTATTTGCACAATGATCACATTAGGACACAGAGGATGTCTCAATAAATGTCAAAGAATCAGTGTAGTAAATTCCATGTTCTCTAACAAGAAGGCAATTAAATTACAAATCAATAAGAAAATATTAAAAAATGACCACAATGATTCAAAAATAAAACTATACTTGAAAATAATTAGTGAGCTGAAGAAAAAAACCCAATGAGAATTAACTAAATGTTGAAAGTTTACATTAGTGATAGTACTGTAAGTGCCTTTCTTGACAAATAAATGGAAGATGAATTAAGTGTTTGGGACAGTAAGCTAATAATTATGTGTGTATACACACACACACACACACACACACACACACACATATAGACATGAAGAGCATAGGAAAAAGAGACAAAAGACAAAAAAATTATACAGAAAATAAAAGAACTGTGCAAAGATTCAAGAAAATATAAATGTTGTTCTTTGATTAAAAAAAAAACCTAATAGATTATTCCTTAGCAAAACTGATAAGAATAGAAAGGTACAAAGTAATAAAAAAGAGTATGTAGCTATGTGTACAGTGGGATATAGAAACACCAGAAAAATACTATAAACATGTGTAGGCTTATAAATTTCAACCCAGATAATATAAACAATTTTTCTAGAAAAATTTATTTATGATACCAGTTTGAGTCAGAAGGATATAGATAACCTAAATGAAAGAATAATCATCAAAGAAGTTGGGAGAGTATTTAAAATTCTCCCTCTATCTGTTAACCCCAAGTCCCATCACTCTCACCACACGAGGATTAGTCATTTGTCTTCTGACCCAGACTGTCTTTACCAGTCCTTTGAGGAACAGAAGATCCTCATTTTATAAAACTACTTCGAATCATTAAAAAGGAGGGAAAGCTACTCAGGTTATTTTGTGACAATATTCTAGTTTTGTTTTTCAAACTAGACCAAGAAAATATAATTACAAATGCAGAAATCCTAAATGAAGTATAAGCAAATTGAAGTCAGCATATGTGTGGACTACATATACTCTCACATATAAGTAGAGGTTATTCCAGCACTGTAAGGATAGCTCTATAAGAGAAAATAGAATTATGTAATTTATTATATTAACAGATTAAAAGGTAATAACATATGCTATGTCAAAAGATGGAGGAAAAATTTGATAAAATTCAATACTCCAATGTATTATATATTTAAAAAATTCTTAGCCAATTGGGAATAAATGAAGCTTCATAAAATTGATTATTTTTATTAAAAATTCATAGCAAACATTCATAAATTGTAACAATTTATAAACATTCTTACTAGTGTCAGAAAAAATTAAAGAAGGCATTTTGATCATTTCTATTATCTTTATTTCAAAAAACATATCCAATGCAGTAAATCAAATATAAAGAGAGATTAGGGTTTGAAAGCACCCTAAAGAACACATTTTTGAAAATATTTATTTATTTTACAAAAGTAAACAAGTGGGACCTGATTAAACTTAAAAGCTTTTGCACAGCAAAGAAAACCGTAAGCAAGGTGAAAAGACAACTCTCAGAATGGAAGAAAATAATAGCAAATTAAACAACTGACAAAGGATTAATTTCCAAAATATACAAGCAGTTCATACAACTCAAAACCAGAAAAGCAAACAACCCAATCAGAAAGTGGGAAAAAGACCTTAACAGACATTTCTCCAAAGAAGACATACAGGTGGCTAACAAACACATGAAAAGATGCTCAACATTGTTCATTATTAGAGAAATGCAAAGCAAAACTACAATGAGATATCACCTCACACCAGTCAGAATGGCCAATATCAAAAAGCCTACCAACAATAAATGCTAGAGAGGGTGTGGATAAAAGGCAACACTCTTGCACTGTTGGTGGGAATGTAAATTGATACAGCCACTATGGAGGATGGTATCAGTTCAGTTCAGTTCAGTTGCTCAGTCGGGAAGATGATATGGAGATTCCATAAAAATCCAGGAATAAAACTAACGTATGACCTAACAATCCCACTCCTAGGCATATACCCTGAGGAAACCAAAATTGAAAGAGACATATGTATCCCATTGTTCATTGCAGCACTATGTAAAATAGCTAGCACATGGAAGCAATCTAGATGTCCATCAACAGATGAATGGATAAAGAAGTTGTGGTACATATACACAATGGAATATTACTCAGCCATAAAAGGAACACATTTGAGTCACTTCTGATGAGGTGGATGAACCTAGAGCCTATTATACAGAGTGAAGTGAGTCAGAAAGAGAAAGATAAATATCTTTTTCTAATGCATGTATATGGAATCTAGAAAAATGGTACTGAAGAATTTATTTACAGGGCATCAAAGGAGAAACAGACATAGAGAATAGACTTATGGACATGGGGAGAGGGGAGGAGAGGCTGAGATGTATGGAGAGAGTAACATGGAAACTTACATTACCATATGTAAAAGAGATAGCCAGTGGGAATTTGCTGTATGACTCAGGAAACTCAAACAAGGGCTCTCTGTCAACCTAGAGGGGTGGGATGGGGAAGGAGATGGGAGGGAGGTTCAAAAGGGAGGGGATATATGTATACCTATGGCTGATTCATGTTGAGGTTGGACAGAAACCAACAAAATTCTATAAAGCAATTATCCTTCAATTAAAAAATAAATAAATTAAAAAAACTTCTCCAAAGTTATTATAGACATTCAGTGACAATAATTAAAATCCTAATTTTTCATAGATTTTGACAAGCTTATTTTAAAAATCATATGGAAAAATAAAGCAGTAGAATCAAGTTTTAGAAAAAGATGATAAATTGCCTAATAAATATTAAGAATTATTATTAAAACCATAGTAATTAAGACATTTGCATTGGCTAAGGGTTAGACAAATGGACCAATGCAACAAAAGAGGCTCATGATTATGTGGAAACTTGGTATATAACATACATGGCATTAAAAAAGTATTTGCAAAAAAAATAATATGGCAAAAAACTATTTGGAAAAAAATAATTAAGATCAAATCCCTACCACACACCATACAGAAAATGGCTAAAGACAGAATGTTTAAATATTTTGAAGAAAATATAGGAGAAACTCTTCATGACCTTGAGTTAGGGCAAGATTTTATAAAAATAAAAACAAAAAGCACAGACTCTAAAGAAAGAGAAATTTAAATATAGTGAAAAATTTTCAACTATAAGGCAGCATAATTTTAAAATACAAATCACAGATTAGCTGAAGATATTTACAACCCATGCAAACTGAAAAGGTTTAACTTCCAGAATATAAAAAGTACTCCTACCTATTAGAAAAGGTAAACACTTCAGTAGGATAATAGATAAAGACAATGCACAGGCAATCTGTAGAAAAGGAAATGTGAAGATGGCTCATTGGATAAAGAATCTGCCTGCAGTGGGGAGAAGCAAATGGCAATCCACTTCAGTATTCTTGCCTGAAAAATCTCATGGACAGGGGAGCCTGGTGGACTACAGTCCAAAGATTCACAGAGTTGGACACGACTGAGCACAAGACAACAGATATAAGAAAAATGTGAAATAAAACAGCGTGGTACCTTTTGCACAGTTATCAGATTAAAAAGAACAAACAAAGTTGGCTAACTCCAAAGTTTGAGGATGATATGGAGATATCATATGCCCCTACTGGTGAGAGTAGACATAGGTTCAATCAGTTTAGAGAGTAATTTAGAAGTATTTGGTCAGTTTGAAATGTGCCTTAATTTTGATCAGGTCCTCCAGAAGCTGACCCTGAGATGAGATTTTTGTACTAATGATTAAGAAAGTGCTCTCAGAGGAGGCTAGTAAGGAAGTGGGCAAGCAGGATATGGAAGGAGGAGAGGAAGACCAGTAATGGTGAAAATTCAGGCAAAGTGCCGTAGAACTTGCCTCCCCTTGACCCCAGAGTGGAGCTCTGGAGTGAGACTTACTGTGAGAAATTATTCTCAGGGGAAGCAGGGGGAGTTGGTCTTTCCCTCTTTTCTTTAGTCTACCTTCAAGGGCTTGAAGTTAGAATGCTTGATAGTTCAGAGCCAGTTTCAGATGCTCTGCATTAAATTTTAGCTCTAAGACCTGAGGTGGGGTGAACACTATAAATGTGGGAAAAGATTTGGGTTGGATATCAACCATGGGATACATGTCTACACCACAGTCCAGCAATCCCACTTTCTTCCTGCTCATTGTGCACCAGGAGACACATACAGGAACATTTATAGAAGTGTTGTTGATAATAGCAAAACACCAGAAGTAATCTGAATGAACAGGATAATAGTTAAATAAATTGTGATGTGTAAATACTAGAAATACTTTATAACAGTTAATATGAATGAAATGGTTGATGAGGGCATGGTGATAATTAAGTGACATAGGTGGTAGGAAGTTCATTGCTTTTTAGAAGGTTCGAACAATGATAATTTAAGAAAGTGATTTGATTGAATAAAGAGTACTGTTAGTTTTTAGACTCAGGAAGCAGTTTCCTGGGAAATGAGACATTGAAAACATAATAGAAAAAAGATAATTGATGAGTTTGTTTTAAATACTTCCACATCCTTTATGTCTTCACTTGAATACTTTCTACTTACTCTTTAAGATTTGCTTCAACCATCATCTTCTCCAGAAACACTTGCCATTTCCAAAAGGAGATGTTCCCTCATATGTGATCCTCAAAGAACCTGTGCAGACCATTTCACTGTTGTAATCCTTGATAATTGTATGCTACATGCATGACTCTTCTTTGAAGATAATGACTATGTTTTAATTACTTTGTATTTTCAGTGCCAACCATGGTGCCTGGCACATTTAGGCATTGAATACACATTTAATTAATAAACTAAAAATTAATTTTATTTTAGTATCTGATGCCATTTACGAGGTTGGAATTTAATAAATATTGGTTTATTTTTAGATAAGTGGATAGTTAGGAAATATGGAAATGGCAGCCCACTCCAGTATTCTTGCCTGGAGAATCTCATGGACAGAAGAGCCTGATGGGCTACAATCCATAGTGTTGCAAAGAGTCAGATATGACTGAGTGACTGATATACACACAGATGGGAATCTTTATCAGGCTTTTTGAGATGTTCAGTTTGGAGCCATGAGAGAAGATGAAGGCATAAGAGACTTTGAAGTCAAGGAAGCAAGAAACAGAATTTCAATATGAGAATAAATAAACATTTATTAATAAAGTAATAGTATTTAAATAATTGCTCAGGGTCACACAACTATGAAATGAGGAGACCATATTTTAAACCAATGGCTTTTCCCCTCCAAATCTATGCTACTAACTACAATTTTTCAGGAAATAACCATCAATGTTAGGGCTTCCCTGTTGGCTCAATGGTAAAGAATCTGCCTGCCAATGCAGGAGACAAGGATTCAATCCCTGGTTCAGGAAGATCCCTTATACCGTGGAGCAACTGCGTCTGTACACCACAACTACTGAGCCTGTGCTCTGGAGCCGGGGAGCTGCAACTGCTGAAGTCTGTGCGCCCTAGAGCCTGTGCTTTGCAACATGAGAAGCCATTGCAACCAGAGAGCGGCCCCCTCTTGCCACAACTAGAGAAAGCCCGCACATGGATGGAAATACAGCACAGCCAAAAATAAATAAATAACTCAAATTCTTAAAAAAAAAAAAAAAGTTTTTCTTCCGCCAATTGGTATATAAGATTAATGAGTAGTGCTCTATCCCGTGTGAGCTATATTATATGGTTTTACAGGGAACAATGTGCTGGTCATTAAGTTATTGTCTTTCAGCTCCACACCCACCTGCCTATGTCCAGCCATGGGATATTGAGCTGGGACTCTGAAAATTGCAGTTGTCCTTTGCCAGCTGGATCCCTACAAGAGATCCCTAGGAGAACTTGGAAGGAGACAGGGGGGATGGAGGACAGAAAAGGGACATGCTTCTTACTGTTTGCTTTCCCTTCCTCTTAGTGTTGTCCCCAGAAGGCACTTTGTCTTGAGTCTATGACTTCTCTCAGCAATCCCAGCAGCAGTCCCAGCTGTACCTCTCAGAAGTCCCAACGCCAAGTGGGCACCACCCCCTCCTCAGAGACTGAGCTCCAACACCCCTGAACCCCTCCTCTGAGTCACTGGGGACTGGCGCCTGGCAGGCAGCACCTTCTCTGTGGTCTAAGGCCCAGCCTGGCAGGGCTCTTCTGAGCTCCGAGGTTCTAAACATCTAAATTTCCTTCCTTATATCCCCCAGTCTTTTGCATTACTTCTGTGCTCCACCTTAGTGTTTCCTTTTAGCATGTCTGATCTTTCAACCTGTTTAACCAGTTCTCTATATTAAGTTCTCTGCTGAAACATCTAGGGTACTATTTGTTTTCCTGTCTGGACCCTTATCAGTACAAATTGCTCATTGGGTTTTCTCTCTCTGCAGTGCTGAGTCACTTCAGTCATGACTGACTCTTTGTGACCCTATGTGCCATAGCCTGCCAGGCTCCTGTGTTCATGGGGATTCTCCAGGGAAGAAGACTGGAGTGGGTAGCCTATCCCTCCTCCAGGGGGTCTTCCCGACCCAGGAATCAAACCTGCATCTGCTATTTCTTTCGCATTGGCAGGCAGGTTCTTTACCACTAGCACCACCTAGGAAGCCCTTTCTTTCTCTAGGATGCTGAATAGGGCATAAACCTCATTGCTCCAGTTAACTGATGAGAAGCCTGTTTTACATTTGGAGAAAATGAGGCTCAGAGAAATTAAGCAAACCACCCAAGGTAAAATTACCGAGTTTTTAAAACTCAGATGCATATTATTCTGGATTCCATCTTCTCTCTATTGTCTCATGCTTTCTTGAATATAGTATATATCCTTCTTCCTTTTCAATCTTGTTTATTTTTTTCAACATGAAACTCTAGGTCATATTTATTTGGGTCTGAATATCTTTTCTAAAACTTTAGGAACTTTGATGTGTGTGAATATGAATTTCCAGTCTTTTAATAAAGCAGAAATAAAGGTTTTTGTACTAATGAAGTTCTGGGAAGAAGCAAAGGTAGAACAAACTCAGGTCTTGAAATTACATTTGTCACTGTTGGTGAGGAGAAAGTGGAGATGAGAGTACGAGGGGCCAACAGAACCAAGCCTTAGTTTTAAACAACGGCTGTTATCAACCATCTATGAAGCACCAGGCACTGACTTACCTACTTTACACACTTTATCACGTTTAATACTGTGATGCAAGGTAGATGTAGTGGAATTGCCTCGATATTGCAATCGTATATCAAATTGCGTATAGATCCTATATGCATTTAACTTGGGTGGATTTTACTTGCATGGGAAAAGTAGGCAAAGAGGGAGATAAAGCAGAAGAGGAAAAGAGAGAAGGAGGAAAATAGGAGGAGATAAGGGGAAGAAGGAAGGATTTTGCACAGAATTTATTTAAATAGTGCATTCAATTCTGATTAGCTCTCTACTAATTAGTGTTTGGCTTGGAGCAATCAAGATGAGCATATGAAACCATTATTCCCTAAAATGGTCTGTTTCAGATGTTTCTCATTTTGTGAGCATCAGCTGTGCTGAGTGCAATTCTAATACTTAAGTCCAGGCAGTTCCCATTCAACATGGCGCTCAAATACAAGCCAATCACTTCATCTGGTCTTTAATCAGAGAAGCAGTCATTTTTACCAACACTGGAGGAAAACCTGGCTTTGCTGGTCTTAATGAAATTTATAGTGGCGTATGGACTCCAAAGTAGCAATCTTGTTGGAGATGAAACAAACAAACAAAAAACCTTTCTCTAATCTTAAATGCTGAAACTGATGCTCTGAAAGCGTTATCTGCTTCCCCAAGGTCACATGGGGAATAAGGCCGAGTTGGCTGTATTGGGATTTTAAGCCCTTCTCCCTTTTTCTTGTTTTTTCTGAGTCTTCATACAAATTATAGAAGAACAAAGGTTGGCAGGTGTACTTTGAGTGCCAGAGAGAGAAGAATCAGTGTACATGTTTTCCAGGGATCTGATTACATCAAAGTGTTAGAATGAGCTAAAAATGCTGGATTCAAAACCAACATCACTGCATGTAAAACCTTAAACTTTAATTTCTGCAAAACAATCAGTTTCCTTAGATAACACTATTCCCTTGATGAAATAGCTTCTGAGAGCATGTTTCTCTTCCCTGTAGGGAAGTTAGTGAATTCCTTAGAAATAAAATGGGCCTATTTGTCACTTGAAATGACCTGGTGACTTAGAATAGCAAGGCTTATTTCTGCAATTTGTCTTTCCCTCGTCTTCACTGTGGTCATCTGGGTTTAATATCCTGGGTGGTGGGAAATGAAAGGCAGGGTGTATTTTTCCTTGAGATTTTCAAATCTGAATTTCCTGCCGGGAGTGCTCTTGCTGCTCAGTCGAAATTAGAGCAGGATGAACTTCTTGAACTGTCACCAACTTGGCCAGGCTGACTCCAGGACCTCCTCCAGGGAAAGTTCCCTAAAGGGACAGCATGATATGTCTCTGCAGGAGAGATTAAATGGTTTAATAATGTCCTATTAAACCCACAGCTTTCAAACAAAACTGAGTCTTTCAATACCACTTGTCACTCCAAAGCTCCTATTCAAGTGATTTTAATCTCAGATAAGGCTTTTCTATTAGAAAGAAGGCACTGGCAACATTATCACTTTTTAGTGTTTTAGGGGTGAGAGATGGTGAACTTTTGTTAAGTGTTCATAAAGCTTGTTAGAATGGTTGCTTATGAAGGTGGGAGGAGAAAGGAGTGAGTTTTGTAAGTAGGAATAAATAATAATAAAATATAATAGAGGGGTGAATCAAACACCAGTGATGACCATATACCGTGAACTAAGAAGTTTGATCGCCTCAACTCTGTTGATAAGAGAAAAAAATAGAATAAAACAAAATAAGGAAATAAGCCAGATCAGACCAGAATACAGTATGTCTGTGTTATTTCCTTTTGCAATGAACTAATGAAGTTTCAAAGGTAAGTGTATCATCTCATTAGGGAAATCAGGAGAGAGACTCCAATAGATTTTTGATGCTCATTGTTCCTACTTTCTTACAGTGATTAGACATCACAGTCTTTAAAATCCCATGTGTATTCTTACTGTAGTCAGATAATTTTTTAAATACACTTTTAATTTTAGAACAGTTTTAGACTTACAGAAGAATTTCAGATAGTACAGACTTACAGTATACTCTGTGCCCTTGTTCCCCTGTTATTAACAGATTACATTGACATGGCATATTTGTTATACTTAATGAGCCTATATTGATGTATTATTATTAAATAAGTCCATACATTATTCATATTTCCTTAGATTTGACCCAATCTCTTCTTTTCCAGTAGTTCATCCAGGATGTCACATTACGTTTAGTTGTTGTATCTTCTTAGGCTCCTCTTAGCTATGACAGTTTCTCAACCTTTCCTTTTTTTTTTTTTGATGACTTTGACAGTGTTGATGGCTACTGATTGGATATTTTGTGTAATGTACCTCAACTGGTATTTGTCTGATGTTTTTCTCATGATTAGCCTGGGGTTATATATCTTTTGACTTAGCAGCAGCAGCATATATCTTTTGGAGTAATATCACAGAGGTAAAGGGCCATTCTTACCACCTCTTTCTTTTTCTGTCTCCCTATTTCTCTATCTCTTGACATATCTATTTATCTATCTATGTGCATGTGTACACAGGACTGGGGATCTGGAGAGATTTTCAGGTTTCTCAATGAGGCAAGTTCTGTGCCCCACACTTACAAACTCACACCACTTCTGTGGTGGTCAGATGTGGTACTCGTGTGGAGGGTTGTGTGAGCTGGAGGCAGGGTGCCAAGGCTTGGACACCTCTGGCAAACATTGAGAATAGACCATCGCCCTTCTTATAAAGCACAAGGACACTGACACTGAGCATTTCCACTCCAATTAGGATGGTTTAAAAACCAGAGGCCTTTCTCCCTCTAGGTGCCATTCAAATTCTAGGGTTTTTATTGAAACTCAGGAGAAAAGAAGGAATTGAAATAGGAAATTTGATTTCAATTGATTTTCTTGTTACCCAGGGGAATAGAACCTTGGATCAAGCACGTTAACTATAATTCAGAATAAGTAGAGTAATGGGCTGTACCTGATCTTTCATGTATGATACAAACCATTCTACTATAAAAACTTCAGTCTTTATCATTGATTTTCAGAGTTTTTTGGCAGTTAGTTTATTTCAGAATAACTATTTTTAAAACATAAGGAATCTGAAAAATCTCATTTGAAAAGACTTTTCTTCAGTACTGTGGAAGGTAACTTGTTTGAGGTCACATAGTAAAGAGAAAAGGCAAGACTAGAACTCAGACCTCTGTGCACATATTTTCTCTTTATCCTGATTTCATATAAGTCTGCTACTTTATATAACTCAATTATTTCATTTTAAAATATGAATTAGTTTTTTACTTTTGTAAACCTGTATGAACTGAATTGTGTTGCTCCAAAATTTGTATGTTGAAGTCCTAATCAGCAATGTTACTGTATATGGAGAAAATGAAAGTGAAGTCGCTCAGTCATGCCTGACTCTTTGCGACCCCATGGACAGTAGCCTGCACCAAGCTCCTCCGTCCATGGGATTTTCAAGGCAAGAGTACTGGAGTGGGTTGCCATTTCCTTCTCCAGGGAATCTTCCCAACCCAGGGATCAAACCCAGGTCTCTCACATTGTAGACAGACAATTTACCGTCTGAGCCACCAGGCATGTCTGTATATGCAGAAGGGACTTTTAAAGAGGTAACTGAGGTCAAATGAAGTCATAAGATTGGTATGCTAATCCAATAGGACTATGGCCTTACAAAAGAGAGAATAGGTCACATGAAGACACACCAAAAAAGAAGACAACTGTCTTCAGAGCAAGGAAAGACCCCTCAAGAAATATCTAACCTGCCCATACTTTGATTTTGGACTTCCAGCCTCCAAAAGTGTGAGAAATTTCTACTGATTAAACCTCATAGTCTGTGTGGATTTTATCGTGACCTTAGCAAATTAATTCAGAAATCATTTTCATTATCCTATGTATTTCAATACTTATTTGATTTAATAATTCACCCATAAATCCACCACCACAGCACAATGTTTCCCTTCTTCGCACACGTCCTTCTCGTACTTTCCATGAATCCGTATTTTATACGGATAATTCACTTCTAAAACTGCTTATTTGTGCTATACTAAAATCTTCTTAGTGCTCCCTTAAATATTTTTATTCTTTAAGCTCTTCTATTTTGTTAGTTTCTGCTCGTGCTCCATATTCTGTTCATTCCTCTACTATGGACCTTTGGAAAGTTTGTATTTTCCCCTGCCTGCTACTTGGGGCTGAGGTCCTGCTGCTGGGGTATTTAGATGGCAGCAGCCCACTGTCCTGGGAGGCAGAGTGATGTCAGACATAGGCAATGGTTCTAGGAACATTGTCAGCGAATCATGAGGAAGCTTCTCTCTTCTCTGATTCTTCATGTTCAAGAGCTATGGATCTCATTCAGCCAGCTCCAGAGCCAGATCATTCTCATATTTTGTTCAAATAGTCTTGACAATACATTATTCACTCAAGGCTAAATCCTTGAAATGGCTCCTACTGTAGAAACAGTGGGCAAAGTGTATATTCCAAGGACAATGGAGTGAATGAGGAGCTTCCAGTTGCCTTGGTCTAGCTCACAGGTCAGTTGGAGGTCATATCTTCTTGATGACCTCCTCCAATAGAAGGTTGGAACTTTCAGTCCCCTCTCCTGACCTCTGGGGAAGGGAGAGGGACTTGAGGTTGAATCAGTCTCCAGTGACCAATGATTTTTTTCAAGTATGCCTATGTAATTAATCGTCCACAAAGCCCAAAAGGATGGGGTTCAGAGAGCTTCTGGGTTGGTGAACATGTGGAGATGTGGGGAGACTGGTGCACTCAGAGAGCTTGGAAACTCTGCTCCCTTCCCCACACCTTCCCCTCTGCATTTCTTCCATCTGGCTGTTTCTGAGCTATATCATTTTATAGTAAACTGGTGATCTAGTAGATAGAATGTTTTGCAGAGTTCTGTGAGCTGCTCTAGCAAATTAATATAACCTGAGGGGGTTGTGGGAACCTCTAATTTATAGCCAGTTGGTTACAGGCTACAATCTGGGGTTGTGATGGGCATCTGAGGTTCAAGGAGGGGGTCTTTGGGCCTCCAATCTATAGCTGGTTGTTTAGAAGCACAGGTGATAACTGGGCTTGGGACTGGCATCTGAAGTTGATAGGAAGAGTCTTATATGACTGAGCCCTTAACCTGCAGGTTCTAATGCTATCTCTGGATGGACAGCATCCTAGTTGAGTTGAACTGCAAGACACCCATCTGGTGTCCAGAGGATTGCTTGTTGGCATAGGAGAAGCTTTCCTCCCAAAACACATTGAAATTGGGTCCAAGAACCTATAAAGAGAGTGGGAAGGGCATTTTAGGCTGGATAAAATTCATGAACAAAGGTGGGGAAAGTCAGAGATTTGTCCTGGAAGTAGAAAATAAATGAATCTGGCTGTATCCAAAGCTCTACACTCATAAAATCACAGCACATCTGTTCCACAAAATATGCCATGAGGAACACCTACTTTGAAAAATCATTATATACTTCCTTATATAAATATGTATTTATTACTCCCATAAATTTACATTATATATGAAGGTATCCATAAAGTTCTTATGTAGGTTGAACTTGTAATAAATTTGCTTCTACATAGGATGTAAATGATCTGCAAAGTGTGACAGGAGAGGATTTATTCAGATTTGAAATGTTGAAATGCTAATGTTCAACAAGTCTACCATCATGTTGGGTACATTAGGATATGGCCGTTATTATGCAGTGTTTATTACCGAGAAAGTGGAGTATAAATATTAAAACAAATTAACAGTTTCTTTAAATCTTAAATAATTACCCTCTGTTGCAGTTCGCAAATTATTTTATATATAAAACAGACATGATCTGTTTACTATTCACACTGAGCTAGGACTTTATGGATGCCTTGTACTTAAGAGGACACATACACGTGACAGTGGTTCTCAAACTTGAATATGCAACAGAATTATCCATGTGGCTTGCTGAAACAGAGATTTGCTGGGTCTCATCTAAGAGATTACGATTTAGTTAACCTGGAATAAGACCCAACATTTTGTTTTGCTAGTAAGCATTTAGGTGATGGTTTTGCTGCTAGCAGCGAGCTGCATTGAGAGAACCACTGGTTTATGAAATACATTGAACAAAATACACTGGGAGGGTGCATTCTGTTTCCTTCCTTCCTTCCCTCTCTCCCTCCTTCCCTCCCTTCCTTCCTCCCTGTTCCCTTGGGCCCTTGCTTTCACTCTGTGTCTTCTATGTATGTGTGTGCATATGCATGTATGTATCTGTGTGTTTCGGCCTTCCCTAGATGGGGCTGGTTTGACATGGCAGATGTTGCCAGTTTTTGGTGATCTTAGCTAACAGGAAAGAATGATATGGTCATTTATTTCCTCTTTTCCTGCTAGTTGCCATGCTCTCTTTAGCTTTCCTACTTCCCATCTCCTTTACCAGATGTCTTTCCTACACAGTTGCCATTTTCTATCTGAAAACAGGTCACTTCTCGAAACTTCTAGTGACTTCCACCAGTACTCAGGTAGAGAGGGAATTCAGACTCAGCTCTAACTTTGAAGCAAGTAACACTTTTAACTGCTACAGTATCCTGTCTTCCTCATGTGTGTGACTATAATGGATAATTAAAGCATAAGCTTCCCAATTTAGGAAGTAATTTAGACCTTAGTACTCGTTAAGTTACTAAATTTTGTACTCTAAAGAAATTGTTTGGTTGAAGTCTACAAACATTTAATAAATCCCTATGATGGATCTAGCATGGTATGGATGAAGATATCCTTTCTACTTTATGAACATGCCTTTGGAATTTGATTAATGACATGGCTAAAAAACCAAAAAATCCAAAGGGCCAAAACCCAAACCAAAACAAAGAGCATCCTTCAGAACAAAAGGCAGAACACATGAGGGAAATGAGACAGTCATTCCCTGAGATTGCAAAGAGTAACTGCTTTGAAAAAAAACTTTCATGAAATCTGTCTCTAAAACTCAGGCCCACCTATCTAAGAAGAAACTCATGAAAACTAGAAATTGTATAGAATTAACTTGAATTCTAGCATCAACTCTTCTAAAAGTAGTCTGTGTATTTTTATCAATTCACTTTAAATCTCTATTCCTTCACCTGTAAAATGAAGGGCCAGGCCAGGGTTGTCTTCAGAGTTCCTTGCAGTATTTTAGGATTGTATTGTCTGTGGACGAACTCACATACACAATCTTTAATTATAAGTTTGCAAAAGCATCTAGGGGGCCAACTCCATCTGCTCCTGAAGTCTTAAACCTTTATTAATTACTTATTTCCCAAAGCCATCTCTATTGGTAGGAGTGGGCAGAGAAGCAGAAAAACCCCTTGGACCACAAGCTTTTCACTTCTGGTTCCTCACCACAAAATATTCCCCAGGACTTGGGGGCCAGATGGCAACATTTTTGAAGATGCACCAAGGATTTGAATTCTGGTTCGTATTAAATATCACATGTAAATTATTAATCTGTGGCAGCTGTAACTTGCATATTATTACACTACATTAAACATTGATGTTGCAAAGACCAGCCTATGGGCCACATGGAGCTGCTGGGGGACCACCATTGGTCCTCCAATTAAAACTCAGATATGGAATCTAGGTAAATTAGGCTCCAGTCTTTAGAAGGAATATTTATAACTAATGTGGTATGCAAAGAACATGAGCAGTGTTTCAAAGTAAATGATAACATCTAGCATTCATTGAGGTCTTACTATGTGCTAAGTTGTCTTCTAAGTGCTTAACATATCCTGATAACTTTAGTTTTCCTGATACCTCTCTCAGGTAAGCATTATTACTTACCATTGTTATGGAGCAACCTTTACTAAGTACCAACCCTCTACTGGGAGTTGTTTTAGTTAGTCCAGATACAGAGGTGAGATAAAACATTGTCATGGCTTTATGGAGCTTACTTTCTGATTAAAGGAGACAGACAGTAGACCCCAAAACTAATAAATGGACAAAATAATCTCAGAGATGGACAGTGCCATGAAGTAAATACAACAGAGTTATGAGATCAGAAGAGACTGGTAAGGAGTTATTTTAGGTTGGCTGGTCTGGAGAATCCTCTCTGAGAAGGAGACTTTGGGACTAGGGACTCTAGTTCAATTGACTTAATAGCAGTTTCCTAAAAACAACTGGATGTATATCAGTTCTTCAGATGACCAATGTGTTAAAATGTCAATTTGCCAAAACTTGTTTTAATAAACCACCTATAAATTGGATAACATTTCATGTTTCTCCAACGTCACTTAACATATGATATATTTTTAAGATGAAAATTTCCTGAGTAGTGTATTTTAGACATTGTGCATGCTCCTGATGTCAAGAATATTATTAACAGTAGTGTGGGTTTTGTTTTCCAAAGTATTTTCCGTCTAGTCTACAGCTTTTTTCTTATCTCAGTTTACATCTGTTTGAATTATTCCATTTTAAAATTTTCCATCAGTTTGTCTTTGAATGTCTTGAAAAGTGAGACTGCTCCAGTGAAAAAATAACAAGTAAACTGGTGTAAAAATAAATATAAATTATAGAATAGGTATAGGTCTAGAAATTGCTACTGTCACTTTAGCCTTTCTTCAAGTAGGTCCATCTTTTCCTCTCAGGATTCCAGTACTAGGTAAATGACTTGTTATTATCCCTTGAATAGCACCATCTTTGGAGCCCTCTGTCCTCTTTTGGAAGACCTTTTCTTTTCTCCTCTTTGTGTGCCTTAGAAACTAGTCAAGCCCATATTCCAGGTATCCTCAATTTTTATCTGTTTCCTTGATAACTAATAAATATCAAAAGCTGTATGTTTATTCATCGAAACTCATTCTAATCTACTTGAAAATTGCCTTCCTTTATTACAGATACTGGAGAGCCAATGCAACCTTGTTTAAACGACTTTGTAGGCAGAATGTAGGCACGTGACCTAGGATCTGTCAATCAAAACACCTCAGATTTGAAGGTGGAAATAAGTAAAGGGAAGGGGCAGTATGCCACAGAGAGACCAGCCATGTGGGATGGTCCTATGGTGGGCTAGAATGGTTTTTCTAGATGCATTTTACTTAGCTGCGTCTACCCTGGGTTATGTAGCATACATCTGGTCATTTTGGTCTCACAGAGATTGTATGAATCACATAATGTCTTTTAAGAAATTACTTTACGTTTAAACTGACCAATGGATTCTGTTGTCTTTGTGAAGAATGCTGATCAACATAACTGATGTATTTACATTTTGTTGAAATACTTGATCAAAAAAAAGCTGGGCTTCCGTGGTAACTCTGTTGGTAAATAATCTGCCTACAATGCATGAGACCTGGGTTCTATCTCAGTTGGGAAGATCCCCTGGAGGAGGGCATGGCAACTGACTCCAGTATTCTTGCCTGGAAAATATCCATGGACACAGGAGCCTGGTGGGCTGTAGGCCATGGGGATGCAAAGAGTCGGACACAACTGAGTGACTGAGCACACACAGATACTTGATGATGGCTTAGTCTCTTTGGACTGCTGTAACAACCACGGACTGGGTGACTTACAAACAACATTTACTTCTTATCGTTCTGGAGGCTGGAAATTCCAAGTTTGTGGTGCCAGAAGATTCACTGTTTGGTAAAGGTCTTCTTCCTAGGCAGCTGTCTTGTCATTCATGGAAGTGGCAAGGGAGTTTTCTTGGTCCTTTTTTATAGGATCAGTAATCCCATTCATGAGGACTTCATCATAACCTAATCATCTCACAAAGGCCCCACTTCCTAACTTCATCACCTTGGGGATTAAGATTCAACATATGAGCTTTGAGGGGGGACACAAACATTCAGACCATAGCAGATGGAAAAACATCACAGGAAGGATGTTATAATCATAGAATGACCAGTACTGAACTCACTTGGGAGATCTAATTCATACCACGTGGAGGGGTCACTTATTCTTTATCCTCATAAAACTAGTTGCTTTTTTATTTTTCCTTGTATTTCCCTTCTAAAGTACATGTCACAGTTTCTTCATCTAGATGAGAATCAGAACCATAACCAGAACTATCTCACAGATATGTTGTTTTAAATTAAGTAAAATGCTCCAAAGGATTGATGCTTTTGAATTGTGATGCTGGAAAAGACTCTTTAAAGTCCCTTAGACTTCAAGGAGATCAAACCTGAATATCCTTTGAAGGACTGATGCTGAAGCTCCAATACTTTGGCTACCAGATGCAAAGAGCTGACTTATTGGAGAAGACCCTGATGCTGGGAAAGATTGAAGGCAAAAGAAGAATGTGGCAGCAGAGGATGAGATGGTTAGATAGCATCACTGATTCAATGGATATGAATTTGAGCAAACTCCGGGAGATAGTCGGAGAAGGCAATGGCACCCCACTCCAGTACTCTTGCTTGGAAAATCCCATGGACAGAGGGGCCTGTTAGGCTGCAATCCATGGGGTCGCTAAGAGTCAGACATGACTGAGCGACTTCACTTTCACTTTTCACTTTCATGCATTGGAGGAGGAAATGGCAGCCCACTCCAGTGTTCTTGTCTGGAGAATCCCAGGGACGGGGGAGCCTGGTGGGCTGCCGTCTATGGGGTCACACAGAGTTGGACACGGCTGAAGTGACTTAGCATAGCATAGCTGGGAGATAGTGAAGGAAAGTGGAGCCTGGCGTGTTGCAGTCCAAGGTGTCACAAAGAGTTAGACCAGAGTCTGAACACCACCAACAAAAAGTGATTAGAATAGTATCAGTACCATAGAAGTCTTCCAGTAAACCTTGCCTAGCATTTTTATTAGTATTAGGAGGGACTGATTAGTTCTGTCTAGGACTGCATTGCCAGGAGAAATATCAATAACCTCAGATATGCAGAGGACACCACCCTTATGGCAGAAAGTGAAGAGGAACTCAAAAGCCTCTTGATGAAAGTGAAAGAGGAGAGTGAAAAAGTTGGCTTAAAGCTCAACATTCAGAAAATGAAGATCATGGCATCTGGTCCCATCACTTCATGGCAAATAGATGGGGAAACAGCGGAAACAGTGTCAGACTTTATTTTTGGGGCTCCAAAATCACTGCAGATGGTGCCTGCAGCCATGAAATTAAAAGACGCTTACTCCTTGGACGGAAAGTTATGACCAACCTAGATAGCATATTCAAAAGCAGAGACATTACTTTGCCAACAAAGGTCCGTCTAGTCAAGGCTATGGTTTTTCCAGTGGTCATGTTTGGATGTGAGAGTTGGACTGTGAAGAAAGCTGAGCGCCGAAGAATTGATGCTTTTGAACTGTGGTGTTGGAGAAGACTCTTGAGAGTCCCTTGGACTGCAAGGAGATCCAACAAGTCCATTCTGAAAGAGATCAGCCCTGGGATTTCTTTGGAGGGAATGATGCTGAAGCTGAAACTCCAGTACTTTGGCCACCTCATGCAAAGAATTGACTCATTGGAAAAGACTGTGATGCTGGGAGGGATTGGGGGCAGGAGGAGAAGGGGACGACAGAGGATGAGATGGCTGGATGGCATCACTGACTTAATGGACGTGAGTCTAAGTGAACTCCGGGAGTTTGTGATGGACAGGGAGGCCTGGCGTGCTGCGATTCATGGGGTCGTGAGGAGTCAGACACGACTGAGCGACTGAACTGAACTGAACTGAGGACTGCATTAGAGCTGATATCTTCAAACAAGGAATAGAAAGTCTAGGAGAAAGAAATAGGGAGAGGGAAAATTTCCAAAATGAGATACATAAAATAGAAGAGTATATTCAGGGAGCCAAAAGGGTTCTAGATGACTGCATTCTTCTAGGGCAAAGTGAAAACAGGAGGAGGGGTACTGCTAGAATAAGTGGTGGGACTGGAGAGTAAGGTGAGGACTAGTTATTACATAAAAAAAATTATACGCCCTTCTTGTAATAGGGCCTCCATGATCTTCATCCCTTCCCAGTCCACTTGGAAGGACTTCCTCCTCCTTCCTTTCTCAACATTAACTTTTCATAGTTACCTCCAGTTTTCAACCATGTGCATATCCCTGTTAGTTATCTGAGGGCAGGATTCTGCTCTAATGATTGAATTCATCTCTCTGAAACACTGAGGAGATTGGACTAAATGCATGCTAAGGCTATGGCAGATTTAGGAAGAAGTATTTAAGAAATTCTGTGATAAATATATGCTTGAAAACATCTGGTTAATTGAGGGGTTGGATCACTTGGGTTCTGGTGAATTCCCTCATGTATTTATGCTGCAGCAAAAAAATAAATAAATAAATAAAAATCCACACACTTTTGGAAAAAATTATGAATTGAGTCACAAAACTGAATCTTTCTGATGCCAGAATCTAAAGGACCAATTTTCCTCTTATCAATGCATAGATTTGACATAATAGTTTTAGAATTTCTTCTTTTTCTTTCCTACCTTCCTCTTTCTTCTCCTTTTCCTCCTCTTCCATTTTAGTTAAAATCAAAATATCTATTGAAGTTTAGAATTGACATCTTGGTGCTTATTCAGAATTACTTCTGTCAATTTCTGGAAGTGGTCTTTATTTCAGATGATTATAAGGAACTGTTGATTTTATCTGAGGTTTGCTCAAATACTATTAGCACAAAGAAGAGTAATTTTATATAATCAGAAAAACTTTAGTAGTCATAGATCAGTGACAGGAAAAATAGTCGTTTTTTTCCTGTGGATGAGGGCAAATCCAGTCATGATTTTTGTTTTATTTTGTTTTACTTTTTAAAAATATGTTAAAACTGAAAACATATTTTGTCAGCCACCTCCTTTCTTGTCTTTTTCAAAGTCCATATGCTCTTCAGGGAAAAATTGAATTCAGCTTCACTTGAGTCTTTGGAAAAATTTAAAAGAGCAATCTGATGTGCAAGTTTTTTAGGTCTTTAGAAATCAGATCTAAAGTCAATTGCCTGGGCAAAATTCAAGTTGCATTTTCTCAGCACTTTAAAAATATTTGGGTCAGATTCAAAAGTTCAATCTTCTGCTACTTAGAAGTAGATGTACATACTGGCAGGGCATATTTACACAATGGCTATTTTTCAGTAGACTTTAAGAGTCTACTGAATTTTTAAGAGTCATAAATTAAGAGCCCTAAATTTTGTTCACATTTAGTATTCAATTGCCCACATTCATATTCAGTAAACATGTTTTGCTTTGAACTAGCATCTGGGTGTAGTTACTTTTGTGACTTCCCTGTCTCCTGAGTAGAGTGGATTCTTTTTCTTAGTAGAATATATTACTCTATGTGTCAAGCAATGTCGAGAGAAAATAACAGTTGAGAGTTATCAGAAGGATCTGAACCTCCTAAAATCTATTACATCTGCTCTGAATTGGGCTTGAACCTGCTTATCACAGTGTTTGAGTCCTGATTAAGATATTCTCAGAGAAGGCAATGGCACCCCACTCCAGTACTCTTGCCTGGAAAATCCCATGGACGGAGGAGCCTGTAGGCTGCAGTCCATGGGGTCGCTAAGAGTTGGACACGACTGAGCAACTTCACTTTCACTTTTCATTTTCATGCATTGGAGAAGGAAATGGCAACCCACTCCAGTATTCTTGCATGGAGAATCCCAGGGACAGGGAGCCTGGTGGGCTGCCGTCTATGGGGTTGCACAGAGTCGGACACCACTGAAGGGACTTAGCAGTAGCGGTAAGATATTCTTCAAATGGGAGAAGCACGTGTGCTGAACTGAAGTTAGGAGGGACTTGGGTGCTAATCCGTTGCATTCTCATCACATGACCGTGTGACCCCATGAACGTTTATTTTTTCTCCTTGGGCCTGAGCTTCTTCATCTAAAACAGACGGGGTTAGTGCTTTCAAACTGGGTGGGCTCTTTGGATCTCTGTGGTTCCAAAATGCTTTCTCCAGAGCTCCCTGGCTTTTAGAGGATCTCTATATAAAGATTTTGCAGAACACTGCTTTGGATTACAAGGATTCTGCTGCTTCAAAACAAAGATGAAACAACTCTCATATATTAGATTTTTTTTTTAATTTTATTTTATTTTTAGACTTTACATAACTGTATTAGTTTTGCCAAATATCAAAATGAATCCGCCACAGGTATACATGTGTTCCCCACTTTTGCTCATTTTACTTTAAATTATTTAACTTAGTGAACAATTACTATGTCTTGTCAAGGGTTTTAAATTACCTAGAAGGAATGATACCTGGATCTGAGCTCAGTAAATAGAAATTTGGTTTTACTTGTTTACTTGTGTCAACAAATGTGGAATTGCTTCTCTGCTATTTAAAACATACTACTGAGAATGGGTTTTAAAAGCGGCCTACATTTCAGGCACTCTGGAAAAGCTTGGTGGCAGTATCTCTTACAGGTAAATATATGCACAACCTATGACCAGAGATTCTACTCCTAGATAAATGTCCACCAGTGGTGAAGGTAGCTATTTCCCCAAAATATGCCCAAGAATGTTCATAGTAGCATTATTTGTCTAAACCAGAGACTCTAAATGTTCATCAGCATTTAGAGTGGATGTTAGAATTCATCAACGTTTAGATTTAGAAAGGATAAACAAATGTGTTGCAATGTCTTAATGGAAATTTACTCGGCAATGAGAATGGTGGATCTACAACTACATACCACAATATAGATGAATCTCACAAACATAAAAGAACACATAATTAAAAATTATTGATAAAACATAAAAACAGGCAAACCTTGCTAAAAGTCAGGAGAGTGTATTCCATTGTAGGGGAAGAAGGAAATGGGAAGGGATTATGAGAGAGGACTTCCAGGATGCTGATACTGGACAATTTCTTAACCTGTGTACTGGTACACATGTGTACTCAATTTGTGAAAATGTATTAAACTGTCATTTATGATGTATCTTTTAAAATGTACATTATATTTATTTAAAAAAATCCTCTAGATTGCCTTCTCATATCTGCTTCCTAAGATTAGTTAGTGCAAAAGGAAATGGAATAGACATGGGAAGCGCTATGCTTCTTCCAGTCTACTCTTTGAAAGGGGAACTAAAACAGGGTTAGTGGCCTCAAAGAGTTCAGAAGACAGAGGAGGGAGGCTGAGGCAGCTAAAATTTGAGGACAGAGCAGAGGGAGCTAGAGAAAGAGAGAGTTTGAGAGAGCCTCAGAACAACAGAAAGGTCCCTATAACCCTTGATCAAGTACTAATATGTGTATGTATGAGAGGAAAACTATGGTGTTAGAGAAGACTCTTGAGAGTCCCTTGGACTGCAAGGAGATCAAACCCAGTTAATCCTAAAGGAAATCAGTCCTGAATATTCATTGGAAGGACTGATGCTGAAGCTGAAACTCCAATCCTTTGGCCACCTGATGCAAAGAACTGACTCCTTGGAAAATACTCTGATGCTGGGAAAAATTGAAGGCAGGAGGAGAAGGGGATGACAGAGGATGAGATGGTTGGATGAAATCACTGACTTGATGGACATGAGTTTGAGCAAGCTCTGGGAGTTGGTGATGGACAGGGAAGTCTGGTGTGCTGCTTGTTGTCCATGGGGTCACAAAGAGTCAGACATGACTGAGCAACTGAACGGAACTGATAAGAAGAAAATGCTAGAAGCTAGGAAAAGAATCACTTAAAAAAAATAAGTTAAAACTTTCTGAAGCTTACTAAGGACTGATTGTATCCCCCAAGCCATAGCTTGTTATTCTAGGGCATTTGGTAAAATCTTTGGAAGGGTTATACTATTAATAATGCAGTTAAATTAGCCCAGCAAATGGCCTGCTCTCGACCTGTCATAAAACTTAAAAACAAGTATTGTAAGGATTAAGCTTACTCTTCAAATTACTTAAATGGGTGGTATGATAGGCTGAATAATGGCCCCCCAAAATGTACAGGTCCTAATCCTTGAAAACCGAAATGGAATCTGATATTTTAAAAGGGACTTTGAAGATGCAATTATGTTAAGGGTCTTGAGGTGGAAAGATTATCCTGGATTACCTAGGGGATGCCTAAGATTTCGCTATGGAAGAGGAGAAGGCGAGGTACTGATGGGAGAAGGCGAGGTACTGATGGGAGGCAAGGTACTGATTGGAATGATGTGGTCACAAGATAAGGATTTCTGGCAGTTACCAGAAGCTGCAAGAGACAAGAAATGAATTCTTTAGGAAAAACCAGACTTCTCAACAACTTTAACTTTCTAAGACTCATCTTGTACTCTGATCTCCAAAACTATAAGAGAATAAATTATTGTTGTTCTAGCCATTAAGTTTGTAGTGATTTGTTATAGCATCAATAGGAAACTAATACAGGACTGAAATTACAAAAAAAAAAATTAGTAGTCTTTAAAGGAATAAAAACAGTAGCACCCAGCAACATAAAATTCATGAAATCCTCCACTCAATAAAAATGACTAGACACATGAAGAAACAGAAATGTATGATGCATAACCAAGGAAAAATATCAATAAATAGATTGATTTATTGATAGACATACCCCCCGACATGAGACAGATTATATAAAGTCTCTAAGAAGGACTGTAAAACAGCTACTATAAATCTTCTATATTTGCTCAAAGAGGTAAAATTTTGAAGGACAGAATATGGTAAAAGAGAAATGAAAGATATAAAAGAGACAAATGGAAAATTTAAAGATGAAAATACAGTATCTTGAATGAAATATTCACTAGATGGGATAAATGGATTAGATTGAATATTACCAAAGAAAATACCAGTGAATTGGAAGACACAGCACTAAAACTATCTAAATGGAAGACAAGTGACTGAGGAAAAAAGCCTTAGTGAGCTGTGGGATAGTATCAGATGAATTAACATACATGTTATAGGAATCTTAGAAGAAGTGAGATCGGAAAAACTGTTTGCAGAAATGATTGAATGCTGTCCAAATTTTATTAAGATTATAAATGTGCAGATACAAGAAACTAAAAATTTCCCAAGCAGAAAAAGCATGTTAAGAATCATATCAAGCCACATTAAAGTCAATCTAAGGAAAGCCATTGAGAAAGAAGAATTTCAAAAGCAAAGGAAAAGGATATATAGAGAGGGACAAAGATAAGGACCTGTTGTCAAAAACATGCAGTGCTAAATAGAAAGCTGTTAAGCATACCTAGTGATAGTATCTTTTAAAATTAAAAGCAAATAAATTACTTTTCAAATCAAAAAATCTGAGAAAATGTATCACCAGCAGGCCCACACTATAAGAAACATTGAAGGAAGTTCCCCAGAAAGAAGGAAAAGGAAGACAAATTGAAATTTATACATACGGAAAGGTATAAAGAATGCCAGAAATATAAAATATGTGGGTAAATAGAAAAAGAATATTTTTAAATCATTAAAAATTTTTTTAAAAAGATAATTGATTTTAGGGCAGTGAAACTATTCTGTATGATACTGTAACGGTACATACATGTCATTGTACACTTGTCCAAACATCAAGAGTGAACCCTAAGGTAAACTATGGACTTTGGGTGATCATGATGTATGAATGCAGGTTCGTTAATTGCAGCAAGTATACCTCTGTTGTGGGGAATGTTGGTAATTGGGGAGGCTATGCATGTATGGAGGCAGAAAATATGTGGGAAGTCTCTGTACCTTTTGCTCAATTTTTCTGTGAACCTAAAACTGCTCTAAAAACTAAGACTATTATAAAAAGTTCTGAAAATGGATAGTGGTGATGGTTGTACAACACACAATGTCCTTAATGTTACTGAATTATACACTTTGAATGGTTAAAATAATAAGTTTTATGTATATATTTTGATACAATAAAAATTTTAATTAAAAAAATAAAGATAATTGTTTAAGGCAAAAACAAAACAAAAAATGAAAATTGTAGCCAGTTATCCTTGAGCCACTTAAGCATTTGTTATAAATACATGTTAGCAAGAGAAGGTTTTGCAGCTACCTCCCTTGGGTGAGATGCATCAGGCTGAGTAAGTGCAAAGTTGCTGTATGAATTGCACGTGAGGAAAATTAGATCCTGTGGTTATCAGGGCCACTACAATAAAGCCATTGATTCCAGGGATATCTGGATGCGGCGCCTCATAAAATTATGCTCTCGATGATTGTTCAGTCCCACTTTCTGTATAAGTGGTGGACAGGAGGCATGATTACACCCCATATCTTTGGTAGGTGTGGAGGTGGGCGTCGGGTCTGAGAGGGCAGAAAGAGAAGTGGATCCATGATGAAGGCCAGACCTGGGTAGTTTGTCACTAAACATCATACATGACCAAGATAGGGAGGAGCTGATAAGAATACAGATTGAAATTGGAGTTTAGAAGGACTCCTATTTAGAAGAGTAGGTAGCTGTGGTGACTTTTTATTTGATTCTGATTCCAGTGGTTCCACTTGGTGCTGGGAGAATTTAGAAGTACATTTTCAATTTGAGGAAATGCAAAGTAATTTATGATGATGGAATGGAGAGATCAGTGTTGCCTCGGGATGGCAATGGGTGGGCAGGGAAGGACTGAAGGGAGGGATTTCCAAGGGGCATGAGGAAACTTTTAGGGGAGATGGATATATGCATTACCTTGATTGTGGTGATGGTTTCACAGATGCACATGTGTTAAAACTTACTAAGTTGCGTACTTTAAACACATGCAGTTTATTATATGTTAAATAGATGTCATTGAAGCTGTTTGCTTTCTTATCCTCTTTGCTTAACTAAGTGATATTACAGGAGTGACTGTTCATGCTTTCATTTCATCCTAATTCTTCTGGAGTTAGACTGATTATCATACTGAAAGTTTCAGGCATGTGAGATGAGTTAAGTGACGCAGAGGCAAATCAGTAATTCAATTTAGGGATGCCAGCAAGTTTCAAAAGGTGAGGGGAAGTTTGATTTTAGATACCTGGGGAAAGGTATCTAAAACCAAACTTCTTTTGTCCCATTTTCTGCTCAGGTCTCTATCTAAGACTCTTGGAATACTTAGTTTTTTGTATTTCTGGCAGCTAGCTGGCTAGATCTCACCTTCCCTGTCTCTACCCCTTGTTGACCTAGAACAAACACATGCAAATCATGCAAATGAAGAATATTCACACATTTAATCATTTTCCAGTGAAATATGGAACTGTTTAGTTTTTGACTTGACTATTTATTGCAGTGATAAAAATTTCCAAGACTAGAAGTTTGTTATTTGCCAGAATAATATCTTATTATTGAAGTGTTTATTCAAACAGGGATTAAATTTTTTAAAATTAATATTCCTTGATTCCTTCAGAATGTGAAACACTGGAAAAGGCAGGGACTTTTAAATTAAATTTGGTAGACCTGAGTTCAAATCTTTTACAGAGAAAGACTGTAATAGTCGGTAAGTTGTTTAAATTTTCTATACTACAGCTTCCTTCAGTGTAAAATGGAAATAATAGCTTTCTTGTAGTTTTCTTTTTTTGGAGAGGATTAGAGATAATGCTGGCGAAGGCAATGGCACCCTACGCCAGTACTCTTGCCTGGAAAATCCCACGGACGGAGGAGCCTGGTAGGCTGCAGTCCATGGGGTCGCTGGGAGTCAGACACGACTGAGCGACTCACTTTCACTTTTCACTTTCATGCATTGGAGAAGGAAATGGCAACCCACTCCAGTGTTCTTGCCTTGAAAATCCCAGGGACGGGGGAGCCTGGTGGGCTGCCGTCTATGGGGTTGCACAGAGTCGGACCCCACTGAAGCGACTAGCAGCAGCAGCAGAGATAATGCTACTTAAATGCCCTATGGTAATGTTTGAATGGACACTTAATAAGCAATTGTTAACTGTTAGTTTGTAAATACAACCACATTTCATGACTTTTTAAAAATAACTTTTTAATGATAAAATTAAGGATGGATATTAAGAGTCTGTTTTCTTCCCTTCCACTCTCACTCCTATATGTATAATTTCCTCAATGCTTTTTCACTTGACGAGTGAAACATTAATTTTAGCTTTCCTGAAGTTAGTCCTTTTGTGCTGAATTCTTCCCTTGTCGCCCTCCGCCATTTGGGTCTCCTTTTCCTTTGTTACCAAGCCAAGACAAAAATGTTGGCTATGGAAAATATTTATTGGGTGCCATTTAGACAAATATAAGAATGTGACTGAATACTCTCCACAACGGTCGGTTGAAACTAAACATGGAGTTGCCATGGATACTGGTTGCTTGGCCTCTGTTCCAACACATTAGAGCCTTTTTAGTTCAACAATGTGCAAACCACAGATGTTGCCATGCATTGTATTCATAATCAGCTTGAATCTCTTAGCAGAATATCTTGGGTTTGCTTTAGCAGAGAGGAATCTAAATTCTCAGAAGGAACAGAACACCCTGTACCATCCATTTTTTCTCCATGTATATAGGTAGTAATGTCTGCAGACACTGTTTTAACCTTTCTCTCTGCTTCATTTAATCTAGATAGACTACTCCTCTCTTGATACTTATTTGGAAATAAGAAAATCTACTGCATATTTTATAGAACACAGCAGGGGCACCAGCTAGGAAAATTGCACAACTTTGGGTATAGGACTTAGAAGGCATAATCAAAGGAGACAGAGTATGAAAAAGTCCTGGGATTCCTTTGAGAGCTGTAGTATTCAAAAAGTACTGACTTTGCCACATACTGGCTGTATGTCCTTGGGCAAATTAAACAATGAAAACTTAGTTTCCTCACTCTAGTGGCTTTTCCACTTCTAAGGATCTTTGTAAGTACATGGGGCCCACCTGGGCAATCCAGGGTAATCTCAATTATATAAGGCCAGTTAATTATTAACCTTAATTCCATCTGCAACCTTAATTTCCCTTTACCATGCTACATATCCACATGCTCTGGGTATCCAAAGGTATGTGGACATCTTTGGGAGGGGAAAATTCTTCTATAATGCAGTGGAACAAAATAAATTTATATTTATTACCCACATATGTCTATGAATTCCCTTTCCATTGTTCATAAATTTCTGTTTCATTTGTAGCAAAATGAGACATTTCTAAATATCTGTGTTTGGTATCGTCAGAGTCTTTTGATAAATATTCTGTTCATTTCCCACCCAGATCTGTTTGTCTCACTCTTTTCCATTCTCTTTTTCAGGTTGGTATCCCGGCATTCAGTGGCTTAAGTGACTTCATGTTGATGATGTTAGCGTGAGAGAGACAGTGACATAGGAGCCTGGGGAGCACTTCCTTTCCCCCTCTCTACACAAATACTCAACATTACTACCATTACTGTGCTGAGGCTGCCTAGACTTACTAAAACAGAGAGGCATTCTCTCTTCTAATGCAGATGGTGTGTAAAAACTTTTATATTTTTAATCATAAAATTAAAAAAAAACTTTCATAAGTAATATGAACAAGGCATTGAACCCTCAAAATATTTTGTGCGAGAAATATTTTCCTTGACCACTCCCATCCTGTTGGCGTTTGATGCCTAATGTCCACAATTACAGTCATGTTGTCCTAAGCTGGCTCTAATTGCAGGGTATTTATGGCTAAAACAATGATATGATTTTCCACCTTGTTGCTGAGTAGACAATTAGGCAAATGGAATTCCAACTGAAGAGTGTTTACAGGAAAAACTGATTGTTGTGTTAAAAAAAACTCTTTGGTTATTATAAAGACAAGGGGCATCTAATTCCCTTCACTGAAATCAAGTGGCCACAAGCCTACTAGAAACAGCATAATCCAAACATCCTCTCTTTCCACAAGTTTCTGGTTGTCAAGAGTAATTATAAGTAAGAGAGACGTGTGTATAGCACTGTGAGGCACTCTCATTTGGTTTTTCTTCTTTGTTGAGCTGCCTCACTGTGAATACTGCATCATTTATTGTTAGCCATAGGCAGAGTTCATTGTTGAGGAGAGGTAAATTGAAATCAAGTTTGTAAGTCAGCCCTGGGTAAAATATTCAGTGATCCAAGTTTTGTGATTAGTGACCCAACCTTTCCTCCTTTGGCCTCCCACAGTGATGAGACAATGATATAATTTTAAGAAGGAAATATAGTTATTGATTTCAGCCCAGGGGACAGAGTGGCAGTGATGATTGGGAGGATAGAGGGGAGAAGAGAATGGGAGCCAACCTTACTGAAGCCTGAGGAAGTGATGTGCTAGATTCTTTCAGTGATAAGCTCTATTTATCCTCCCTAAAATTCTGCTGGCTGGTAATAATATTGTGTACATTGAGATAGTAGCAGACTTTCCTTTTCATACTCCCCACATTCATCTATTGCAAGTTATAATGATTTCTGAACATTTCTGCTTTTATCATTATAGTTCAAGGCACCATTAATTCTTGTCTGAACACCTGTAACCTCCCTTCAAATTATTCTTTCTCTGCAGCTATGCTTTGCCCTCAATATACATATTTATAAACTTAAATTTTATTGTTATACCCCTGATTAATTGCCCTAATGTCTTTTCAAAGAGCTTATAATAAAATATCACATCAGTTAAGATGGGTTAACTTCTGCAGTAACAAAAACAATGTTTATTTTTCTTGCATGTTGTACATCCATTGTGAGTTGTTATACAATGGACTGAATTATGTTCCCCCACAGAAATTCCTATGTTGAAGCCCTAATTACAAAGTGATAGCATTTGGAGCTGGGCCTTTGAGAGGTAATTAGTATTGGATGAGGTCATGAGGATGGGACCCTATTAATGCAATTTGTGGCCTTGTAGGAAGAGACATCACAGAGCTTGCTTCCTCTCTCCTTACCATATGAGGACACAGTGTGAAAGTAACCATCTGCAAGCAAGGGAGATAGCTGCTGTCAGGAACTGAATCAGTGGAAACCTTGATCTTAGGCTTTCTAGCCTCCAGGACAATGGGAAATAAATATCTGTTAAGTTATCCAGTTTATGGTGTATGGCTGTGGTAACATGAGCAGATTAATATCGTCTGCTTATGGGCTCCAGTGCACTCAAGACCTAGGCTGACTGAGACTTTGTTTTAATCCTAGGCTTCCATAATCACTCAGATCAGATCAGATCAGATCAGTTGCTCAGTCGTATCTGACTCTTTGCGACCCCATGAATCGCAGCATGCCAGGCCTCCCTGTCCATCACCATCTCCCAGAGTTCACTCAAACTCACGTCCATCGAATCGGTGATGCCATCCAGCCATGTCATCCTCTGTCGTTCCCTTCTCCTCCTGCCCCCAATCCCTCCCAGCTTCAGAGTCTTTTCCAATGAGTCAACTCTTCGCATGAGGTGGCCAAAGTACTGGAGTTTCAGCTTTAGCATCATTCCTTCCAAAGAAATCCCAGGGCTGATCTCCTTCAGAATGGACTGGTTGCATCTCCTTGCAGTCCAAGGGACTCTCAAGAGTCTTCTCCAGTACCACAGTTCAAAAGCATCAATTCTTTAGCACTCAGCTTTTTTCACAGTTCAACTCTTGCATCCATACATGACCACTGGAAAAACCATAGCCTTGACTAGACGGACCTTTGTTGGCAAAGTAATGTCTCTGCTTTTCAATATGCTATCTCCATAATCACTGAGGGAAGGCAAATAGATTCAGTGAATTCCAGGCTGGCTCTTTAAGTTTCTGTGGCAGAAGTGACCCATTTATTTGTTTTTTCGCCTTTTATTGGTAAAATAAAGAATATGATATTACTTGCATTCAGTTGGGTAGAGAACAGCTGTTATATACATTTTACTAAATGAGGAAGCTAAAATATTGTGAACAGTTCCAAAGACCACCATAGACACAAACTTTTGTCAGTTTGACAGGGGTGTATTTGATTTGATGTTCCTCACTTGTGAATTTCATATCCTTTTATCACCCATGTTGCTTGTGATGTGTTGAGGCATTTGCACCAGCCTGGCATACCTTTCCCTCAGTTCTTTTTTTTTTTTATTTTATTTTTAAACTTCACAATATTGTATTAGTTTTGCCAAACATCGAAATGAATCCGCCACAGGTATACCCGTGCTCCCCATCCTGAACCCTCCTCCCTCCCCATACCCTCCCTCTGGGTCGTCCCAGTGCACCAGCCCCAAGCATCCAGTATCGTGCATTGAACCTGGACTGGCAACTCATTTCATACATGGTATTATACATGTTTCAATGCCATTCTCCCAAATCTCCCCACCCTCTCCCTCTCCCACAGAGTCCATAAGATGGATCTATACATCAGTGTCTCTTTTGCTGTCTCGTACACAGGGTTATTGTTACCATCTTTCTAAATTCCATATATATGTGTTAGTATACTGTACTGGTGTTTTTCTTTCTGGCTTACTTCACTCTGTATAATAGGCTCCAGTTTCATCCACCTCATTAGAACTGATTCAAATGTATTCTTTTTAATAGCTGAGTAATACTCCATTGTGTATATGTACCACAGCTTTCTTATCCATTCATCTGCTGATGGGCATCTAGGTTGCTTCCATGTCCTGGCTATCATAAACAGTGCTGTGATGAACATTGGGGTACACGTGTCTCTTTCCCTTCTGGTTTCCTCAGTGTGTATGCCCAGCAGTGGGATTGCTGGATCATAAGGCAGTTCTATTTCCAGTTTTTTAAGGAATCTCCACACTGTTCTCCATAGTGGTTGTACTAGTTTGCATTCCCACCAACAGTGTAAGAGGGTTCCCTTTTCTCCACACCCTCTCCAGCATTTATTGCTTGTAGACTTTCCTCTACATAGAAAACCCTAAAGACTCCACCAGAAAATTACTAGAACTAATTAATCAATGATTATAGTAAAGTTGCAGGATATAAAATCAACACACAGAAATCCCTTGCATTCCTATACACTAATAATGAGAAAACAGAAAGAGAAATTAAGGAAACAATTCCATTCACCATTGCAATGGAAAGAATAAAATACTTAGGAATATATCTACCTAAAGAAACTAAAGACCTATATATAGAAAACTATAAAACACTGGTGAAAGAAATCAAAGAGGACACTAATAGATGGAGAAATATACCATGTTCATGGATTGGAAGAATCAATATAGTGAAAATGAGTATACTACCCAAAGCAATTTATAGATTCAATGCAATCCCCATCAAGCTACCAACGGTATTCTTCACAGAGCTAGAACAAATAATTTCACAATTTGTATGGAAATACAAAAAACCTCGAATAGTCAAAGCTATCTTGAGAAAGAAGAAGGGAACTGGAGGAATCAACCTATCTGACTTCAGGCTCTATTACAAAGCCACAGTTATCAAGACAGTATGGTACTGGCACAAAGACAGAAATATAGATCAATGGAACAAAATAGAAAGCCCAGAGATAAATCCATGCACATATGAACACCTTATCTTTGACAAAGGAGGCAAGAATATACAATGGATTAAAGACAATCTCTTTAACAAGTGGTGCTGGGAAAACTGGTCAACCACTTGTAAAAGAATGAAACTAGAGCACTTTCTAACACCATACACAAAAATAAACTCAAAATGGATTAAAGATCTCAACATAAGACCAGAAACTATAAAACTCCTAGAGGAGAACATAGGCAAAACACTCTCTGACATACATCACAGCAGGATCCTCTATGACCCACCTCCCAGAATATCGGAAATAAAAGCAAAAATAAGCAAATGGGACCTAATTACACTTAAAAGCTTCTGCACAACAAAGGAAACTATTAGCAAGGTGAAAAGACAACCTTCAGAATGGGAGAAGATAATAGCAAATGAAGCAACTGACAAACAAATAATCTCAAAAATATACAAGCAACTCCTACAGCTCAACTCCAGAAAAATAAATGACCCAATCAAAAAATGGGCCAAAGAACTAAATAGACATTTCTCCAAAGAAGACATACAGATGGCTAACAAACACATGAAAAGATGTTCAACATCACTCATTATCAGAGAAATGCAAATCAAAACCACTATGAGGTACCATTTCACGCCAGTCAGAATGGCTGCGATCCAAAAGTCCCTCAGTTCTTTACTTGTCTGTTTCCTACTGCTCATTAAGATCTCAGTAAAAATACTACATCTTTAGATAATACAGTCTTAACAGGGCTTTCCCTTCTTTGTCTAAATTCTTACCACTATGTCACCAAATTTTATTTTCTTCTCTTCTTTTTTAATTTATTATTATTATTAAGCAGTGTGGCCTTTGGGGATTCCTTAGGTCTTGTGTTCTTTTGTTAGTCTGTTCACTAATTCATTTATCTGTTGTCAGTTTTTAGAGATGACAATGACAAATGACACCATGTATACTCTTAAGGAACTCACAGTATGGGGGAGAGATAGATACAAACATAAAACATTACAAACTGGCAAACAAGATGCTCATGACATCATTAGTCAATCAAAATCATGAGAATCCACTTTACATGCAGTAGGATAGCTACAACAAAAACAATAAACAGTAACAAGTGTTGATGAGATATTTGTGGTTCCATATGAATTTTAGGATTATTTATTCTACTTCTTTGAAAAAGTCATGGATATTTTGATAGGGATTACATTAAATCTGTAGATTGCATTGGGTAGTGTGGCAATTTTATTGTTATTATTTAAAAATGCAGTAATAATATAAAAAGTCCATGTAATGAATTTGTAAATTAAAGCATGATGAAGGTGTTAGCGAACATAATATTGGTATTCATATTGCAATATATGTGTGTCAAAGTAGCATGTTGTATACCTTAAACTTCCACAATGTTGTGTCAATTAAAATTGTAAAGAGTAATTTTTACAATTACTGGTGTTTATTTATTTTAATTTTTATAGTCATAAAAAATTCTATTCTTGTCATGAGAACATTTAAGACCCACTCTCTTAGCATGTTCAAATATGCAATACAGTTTTATTAATTACAGTGGTGTATATTACATTCCCATGACATTTCTTTTATAGAAGTTTGGGGTATAAATCTTTGTATGGACATGTTTTCATTTCTTTTAGAAATATCTAGCAGTGGAAAGGCTGATCTTATGGCAGGTATATGTTTATCTACTAAAGAAACTGTCAAACTGTGCTGGAAAGAAGTTCTTCCATTTTACTTTAGATTTTTGTGTTTTTGTATTTTTTTGACTTATTTCACTAAGCATAATATTCTCTAAGTCTACCCATGTTGTTATAAATGACAGAATTTTATTGTTTTTATGACTGAGTAATATTCCATTTTGTACTTATATATGTATGTATGTATACATATATATGTGTGTGTGTGTGTGTATATATATATATATATATATATATATATATATATATGTATGTATCTTACATCTCTTTTATCCATTTATCTTTGATATATGCCTGGGTTGTTTCCACATCTTGACTATTGTAAATAATGCTGCTATGAGCATTAGGGTATATATATATTTTCAAATTAGTGTCTTTATATTCTTTGGATATGATATGTATGTAGGAGTGGAATTGCTGACAACTCTCTTTTTAATTTTTTGAGGATCCTCCATACTGTTTTCCATAGTGGCTGCACTGGTTTACTTTCCTACCAACAGTTATTCTCTTTCCCTACATCCTCTCCAGCATTTACTGTTTGTAGACTTTTTAATGATTGCCATTCTGATAGGTGGTATCATATTATATGTGGAATCTAAAAAAAGAAAACAAACAAATGCATATAACAAAATAGAAACAGATCACAGATATAGAGAGCAGCCCAGTGGATTCCAGTGGAGAGAGGGAATAGGGTAGAGACAAGAGAGAGGTATGGGATTAAGAGATACAAACTATTGTGTATAAAATAAAGCAATAAGGATATGTTGTACAGCACAGAGAAATATAGGCATTACTTTATAATAACTTCAGATGGAGTTCAGTTCAGTTCAGTTCAGTTCAGTCGCTCAGTCGTGCCTGACTCTTTGTGACCCCATGGACTGCAGCACACCAGGCTTCCCTGTCCGTCACCAACTCCCGGAGTTTACCCAAACTCATGTCCGTTGAGTTGATGATGCAATCCAACCATCTCATCCTCTGTTGTCCCCTTCTCCTTTGGCCTTCAACCTTTCCCAGCATCAGGGTCTTTTCCAATGAGTCAACTCTTCGCATGAGGTGGCCAAAGTACTGGAGTTTCAGCTTCAACATCAGTCCTTCCAATGAACACCCGGGACTGATCTCCTTTAGGATGGATGGGTAGGATCTCAATGCAGTCCAAGGGACTCTTAAGAATCTTCTCCAACACCACAGTTCAAAAGCATCAATTCTTTAGCACTCAGCCTTCTTTATAGTCCAACTCTCACATCCATACATGACTACTGGAAAAACCATAGCCTTGACCAGATGGAACTTTGTTGGCAAAGTAATGTCTGCTTTTTAATATGCTATCTAGGTTTGGTCATAGCTTTCCTTCCAAGGAGCAAGCGTCTTTTAATTTCATGGCTGCAATCACCATCTGCAGTGATTTTCAAGCCCAGAAAAATAAAGTCTGGCACTGTTTCCACTGTTTCCCCATCTATTTGCCATGAAGTGATGGGACCAGATGCCATGATCTTTGTTTTCTGAATGTTGAGCTTTAAGCCAACTTTTTCACTCTCGTCTTTCACTTTCATCAAGAGGCTCTTTAGTTCTTCTTCACTTTCTGCCATAAGAGTGGTGTCATCTGCATATCTGAGGTTATTGATATTTCTCCCAGCAGTCTTGATTCCAGCTTGTGCTTCTTCCAGCCCAGCGTTTCTCATGATGTACTCTGCATGTAAGTTAAATAAGCAGGGTGACAATATACAGCCTTGACATACTCCTTTTCCTATTTGGAACCAGTCTGTTATTCCATGTCCAGTTCTAACTGTTGCTTCCTGACCTGCATACAGGTTTCTCAAGAGGTAGGTCGGGTGGTCTGGTATTCCCATCTCCTTTAGAATGTTCCACAGTTTATTGTGATCCACACAGTCAAAGGCTTTGGCACAGTCAGTAAAGCAGAAATAGATGTTTTTCTGGAACTCTCTTGCTTTTTCAATGATCCAGCGGATGTTGGGAATTTGGAGTACAATCTATTAAAATATTGAATCACTATGGGAGAAGGCAATGGCACCCCACTCCAGTACTCTTGCCTGGAGAATCCCATGGATGGAGGAGCCTGGTGGGCTGCTGTCTATGGAGTTGCATGGAGTCGGACACGACTGAAGCAACTTAGCAGCAGCAGCAGCAGCAGCATGGTGTGTATATCTGCAGAAGCGCTCCAGCTGCGACAGACTGTGCAGAAGTGTGGCCAAGTGGAGCTACCCCTCACCCAAGGTCAGGGGCGGTGGCCGAGAGGAGCTACCCCATGTCTGAGGTCACTGGTGGTGGCTGAGAGGAGCCAACCCTCACCCAAGGTCAGGGGCGGAGGCCGAGAGGAGCTACCCCATGTCCACAGTCAGGGGCTGCAGCTGAGAGGAGCAACCCCACGTCCAATGAGCGGCTGCGGCGTGGGTGCAGGAGGGCCGAGAGGAGCTACTCCACGTTCAAGGTCATGGGGGCAGCAGAGGTAAGAGAAACCAAGGTAAGATGGTAGGTGTTGCAAGAGGGCATCAGAAGGCAGACACACTGAAACCACAATCACAGAAAACTAGTCAATCTGATCACACGGACCACAGCCTTGTCTAACTCCTGCCATGTGGGGCCACCCAAGACCGACGGGTCATGGTGGAGAGGTCTGACAGAATGTGGTCCACTGGAGAAGGGAATGGCAAACAACTTCAGTATTCTTGCCTTGAGAACCCCATGAACAGTATGAAAAGGCAAAATGATAGGATACTGAAAGAGGAACTCCCCAGCTTTGTAGGTGCTAATATGCTACTGGAGATCAGTGGAGAAATAACTCCAGAAAGAATGAAGGGATGGAGCCAAAGCAAAAACAATACCCAGTTGTGTATATGACCGGTGATAGAAGCAAGGTCCGATGCTGTAAAGAGCAATATTGCATAGGAACCTGGAATGTTAGGTCCATGAATCAAGGCAAATTGGAAGTCGTCAAACAGGAGTTGGCAAGAGTGAACGTTGACATTCTAGGAATCAGCAAAGTAAAATGGACTGGAATGGGTGAATTTAACTCAGATGACCATTATATCTACTACTGTGGACAGGAATCCCTTAGAAGAAATGGAGTAGCCATCATAGTCAACAAAAGATTCTGAAATGCAGTACTTGGATGCAATCTCAAAAATGACAGAATGATCTCTATTTGTTTCCAAGGCAAACCATTCAGTATCACAGTAATCCAAGCCTATGCCCCAACCAGTAACGCTGAAGAAGCTGAAGTTGAATGGTTCTATGAAGACCAATAAGACCTTTTAGAACTAACACCCAAAAAAGATGTCCTTTTCATTATAGGGGACTGGAATGCAAAAGTAGGAAGTCAAGAAACACCTGGGGTAACAGGCAGATTTGGCCTTGGAATATGGCATGAAGAAGAGCAAAGGCTAATAGAGTTTTGCCAAGAGAACGCACTGGTCATAGAAAACACCCTCTTCCAACAACAAGAGAAGACTCCACATAGACATCACCAGATGGTCAATACCGAAATCAGATTGATAATATTCTTTGCAGCCAAAGATGGAGAAGCTACATACAGTCAGCAAAAACAAGACCGGGAGCTGACTGTGGCTCAGATCGTGAACTCCTTGTTGCCAAATTCAGACTTAAATTGAAGAAAGTAGGGAAAACCACTGGATCATTCAGGTATGACTTAAACCAAATCCCTTATATTGTACAGTGGAAGTGACAAATAGATTTAAGGGACTAGATCTGATAGAGTGCCTGATGAACTATGGAATGAGGTTCGTGACATTGTACAGGAGACAGGGATCAAGACCATCCCCATGGGAAAGAAATGCAAAAAAACAAAATGGCTGTCTGGGGAGGCCTTACAAACAGCTGTGAAACAAGAGAACCAAAAAGCAAAGGAGAAAAGGAAAGATATAAACATCTGAAATGAAGAGCTCCAAAGAATAGCAAGGAGAGATAAGAAAGCCTTCCTCAGTGATCAATGCAAAGTAATAGAGTAAAACAACAGAATGGGAAAGACTAGAGATCTCTTCAAGAAAACTACAGATACCAAGGGAACATTTCAGGCAAAGATGGGCTTGATAAAGGACAGGGATGGTATGGACCTAACAGAAGCAGAAGATATTAAGAAGAGGTGGCAAGAATACACAGAAGAACTGTACAAAAAAGATCTTCACAACCCAGATAATCACAAAGGTGTAATCACTAACCTAGAGCCAGACATCCTGGAATGTGAAGTCAAGTGGGCCTTAGAAAGCATCACTACAAACAAAGCTAGTGGAGGTGATGGAATTCCAGTTGAGCTCTTTCAAATCCTGGAAGATGATGCTGTGAAAGTGCTGCACTCAATATGCCAGCAAATTTGGAAAACTCAGGAGTGGCCACAGGACTGGAAAAGGTCAGTTTTCATTCCAATCCCAAAGAAAGGCAAGTCAAAGAATGCTCAAACTACCGCACTACTTATCTCACATGCTAGTAAATTAATGCTCAAAATTCTCCAAGCTAGGCTTCAGCAATACATGAACCATGAACTTCCAGATGTTCAAGCTGGTTTTGGAAAAGTTGAGGAACCAGAGATCAAATTGCCAACATCCGCTGGATCATAGAAAAAGCAAGAGAGTTCCAGAAAAACATCTATTTCTGCTTTACTGACTATGCCAAAGCCTTTGACTGTGTGGATCACAATAAACTGTGGAACATTCTGAAGGAGATGGGAATACCAGACCACCTGATCTGCCTCTTGAGAAATTTGTATGCAGGTCAGGAAGCAACAGTTAGAACTGGACATGGAATAACAGACTGGTTCCAAATAGGAAAAGGAGTATGTCAAGGCTGTATATTGTCACCCTGCTTATTTAACTTATATGCAGAGTACATTATGAGAAAGGCTGAGCTGGAAGAAGCACAAGCTGGAATCAAGATTGCCGGGAGAAATATCAATAACCTCAGATATGCAGATGACACCACCCTTATGGCAGAAAGTGAAGAAGAACAAAAGAGCCTCTTTATGAAAGTGAAAGAGGAGAGTGAAAGGGTTGGCTTAAAGCTCAGCATTCAAAACTAAGATCATGGCATCTGGTCCCATCACTTCATGGCAAATAGATGTGGAAACAGTGCCAGACTTTGTTTTTTTGGTCTCCAAAATCACTGCAGATGGTGATTGCAGCCATGAAATTAAAAGACGCTTGCTCCTTGGAAGGAAAGCTATGACCAAACCTAGATAGCATATTAAATAGCAGAGACATTACTTTGCCAACAAAGGTGCATCTAGTCAAGGCCATGGTTTTTCCAGCGGTCATGTATGGATGTGAGAGTTGGACTGTGAAGAAAGCTGAGTGCTGAAGAATTGATGCTTTTGTTTTTTGTTTTTTTAATTTAATTTTATTTAACTTTACAATATTGTTTTGGTTTTGCCATATATCAAAATGATGCTTTTGAAGTGTGGTGTTGGATAAGACTCTTGAGAGTCCCTTGGACTGCAAGGAGATCCAACCCATCCATCCTAAATGAGATCAGCCCTGGGTGTTCATTGAAAGGACTGATGCTAAAGCTGAAACTCCAATACTTTGGCCACCTCATGCAAAGAGTTGACTCATTGGAAAAGGCTCTGATGCTGGGAGGGATTGGGGGCAGGAGGAGAAGGGGAGGATGGAGGATGAGATGGGTGGATGGCATCAAGGACTCAATGGACATGAGTTTGAGTGAACTCTGGTTTTTGGTGATGGACCGGAAGACCTGGCATGCTGCAATTCATGGGGTCGCAAAGAGTCAGACATGACTGAGTGACTGACATGAACTGAACTGATGGTGTATATCTGAAATTAATATCTTATGTATAATATTGTAAATTAACTATGTTTCTTTAAAAATATAAATGAAGCAGAAAAGAGAAAATTTAGAAAATACATTTGTGAAAAGAAGGTTATTAAAATTATTTATCACTTCACCTAGAAATAACAGTTGTTGGTACGTATCATTTTTGCCTGCTCCAATACTTTGGCTACCTGATGCGAAGAGCTGACTCATTTGAAAAGACCTGATGCTGGGAAAGATTGAAGGTGGGAGAAGGGAATGACAGAGGATGAGATGGTTGGATGGCATCACTGACTCAATGGACATGAGTTTGAGTAAACTCCGGGAGTTGTTGATGTACAGGGAGGCCTGGCATGCTGTAGTCCATGGGGTCGCAAAGAGTCAGACAGGACTGAGGGACTGAACTGAATTGAACGGAATGGTAAATAAAATGAATCCACCTGCCAATGCCAGAGATGCAGGTTCAGTACCTGGGTTGGGAAGATTCCCTGGAGAAGGAAATGGCAACCCACTCTAGTATTCTTGCCTGGGAAATCCCATGGACAGAGAAGCCTAATGGGCTTCAGTCCATGGCGCCACAAAAGAGTCAGACATGACTTAGCCACTAAACAAAAACAACAACAACAGCAGTATATAGCTGAAACCAAAACAAACTTACTCTTGAAAATGGAATATTTTTCCTATCTAAATGTTAAAAAGTATTAATATTATATTGATATTCAGACTCAATTTTCCATTATAAAGTGTTTGACATAAATATCTTTCAATATATAACTCTTGGCACTGTTTGCATTAGGATAGTAAGATCTTTATGTTCATATGTTTCCCTTTTTACATGACAATGTGTTATCAAGAGATTAGGTCCTGCCTGTGTCCAATCTCAACCCCTACCAGGCCTGCTTGCCTTCCTTCCCATGCTATGCTCCATCTGCCATGGCATTCATTCTGTTTTTCTGACCTCTTAGCAGGGCTCCTGGGTAGGGCTTTTCAGAGGATTCCGCCTCCACGCTCCTTGTGTCAGAGGACTTCTTATGGTTCTGGACATGGTTTCACTGTCACCTCCCCCAGTAGGGCCTTTTAACGCTGCTGCTGCTGCTGCTGCTCCTGCTAAGTTGCTTCAGTCGTGTCCGACTCTGTGCGACTCCATAGACGGCAGCCCACCAGGCTCCCCCATCCCTGGGATTCTCCAGGCAAGAACACTGGAGTGGGTTTCCATTTCCTTCTCCAAAGCAGGAAAGTGAAAAGTGAAAGTGAAGTCATTCAGTCGTGTCTGACTCTTCGTGATCCCATGGACTGCAGCCCTCCAGGCTCCTCCATCCATGGGAGTTTCCAGGCAAGAGTACTGGAGTGGGGTGCCATTGCCTTCTCTGCTCTTAACGCTACTTACAGGTATTGTCAACTGTCCTCATCTCTTACTCTTTGGCTTATCATCTGGTTCATTTCAGTGCTTACTGCCATTTGCAGCAATCTTGTTCACTAGTTTATGTATTGATTTTTCATCTGCTCCTTAAAGAATACGTTTGAAGAGGGCAGTGATTTTGCCTTTCTTGCTGAATCCTGTATCACCAAATTCTTGAGCTCTACCCAGCACTGCTGAGGTCTCAATAAATATTTTTGGATGAAAATATTGAAAAAGTTCAACTTAGAGTGTGTGTTTTTAAAAGCCGTCAGATAGATGTGTCAGTCCTCCATTCTACTATTTAGTTGAGGTGAAACCCTTATCCTTGGCCAATCTTAACCTTTCTGTGTTTCCTATATTTAAAACAGACACAAGAATAGTGCTGTTGTATTTTTTGAAAGGAACAGTATACTGTGTAGTGCTTAGTATTGCACGTGGCAATAAACCTTCAAGAAGTCCTATCTGTATGCTAAATAGTTTTATCCTTTTGTCATTTCCTTGTGACTTTTAGCCTTGACCAATAGGACATCTTATTCTGCTGTAAACAGCTGGAGTTCACACATAATATATTTTGCCAAATGTCTCTCTGGGGGTTATATATATGACTAGAAAATTAATTTTTAAATATTATATTAAGCCATAATTCAGTTTTATTTTAGTTTGAATAGAATGATTTAATTTGATTTATATTTTGATTAAATCAAAAGCATATTAAAAATACTAGATATAGGTGTTTACTAAATGGTTTCATCATAGTTCTTTTTTTTTAATCACCTAAGATTTTTCAACTTGAAATAAATCTCTGAGCTCAGACCCATGCCAAGATAGTGATAAATACCTTTTAACATATGGTTGTCTAGTTGTACATATTTTTAATCCTTGAAACATTCTTTGGAAGGAACTGTGAGATGGGAGATATTTTGAAGGGAAGTAGAATCTTGCATTTCTACTTATATTAATCATTTCCCTCTAGATAAATAATGGAGAGGAGGTAATATATGCACAAAGAGGAATCAAGTTGGTGTGAATGAATAAACAAAAATGGAAGAGAAGACAAGAGGGACTTGAACACCAGGGAGATCTCTTTGGGTAAAAAGTTATTCAATTACAATGTCAAGAAGACCTAGAGGATGCTGAAAGGAGAATAGACAGAGTATCAGAGGATATGAAAAACTATGTAGTTACATTTGTATCAGAGTTCCAGTTTTGTGTGAGTGTGCATCACTGCCATTAATACATTTGCAGAAAATATACATTCACCTCATCAGGAATTTATTTCCCACATTTATATGTTTTTAAAAGCCATTAGAGTCAATGATCTAACAATTTTTGACAATTAAGTTGCCTTCTAGTTTTCTCAGGGCTCTGTGCCTGAATTCTGGTGTGGTGTACATAGGGAGAATAATATTTCATTCCTTTATTTCTAAACTTTTCATAATGCCGCCTAGAATTTGCCACCTTTGGGGCTTTGTTGGTAAACTGTTTTTTTTTTTTTTTCCTGTATGAAGATATAAGCATCTTCCATTTTTTGTGTATTGCACTTATGTTTCTTCCCAGACTTCTTTCCCTCAGTTATTTTCATGAATCTGTGGATCACAGTTACATTTTGTACTTGGATAGGGAGTCCTTTGTGGAGTGTTAGGACACCCTAGATGAGGAAGTCCTACTTTGTCCAGCAGGCAGTAAATGTAAAGAATTCACTGGCAGGGTCACACAAAAACAGAAATTTGGGAAATTTTTGAATGCAAACACGGGGAAACATGTTCTTAACAGAATACTAATGAAAAGAAGAGATGCTGGAGATGTGCTCAGCTAAGGGCAGCAATCAGTGAAAGACAGTACTCATGTTTAGAGACTGCAAACCTGTTGGGCCCAGAGCAGAATTTCTTACTCTCTTTACTAATATAGTGGATTCAAGAATAAGTATGAATCAGCAAGTTAGTGTGTGTGAAAAAGTTACAGAATGTTGGGTAGGAAATATAAGGTGTAGAGATATAATTAAAAATGTTCTGTCTTTAAAACCAAAAGACAGGGTTTAGTCCTTTGTAGCTGACAATGATCTTAGCAATTTACTTAATTTTTCCAAGTTCTCTTTGTAAAATGAAGATAATAATTACTTTTATTTAATGCTTATTACATGGTAGGTACTATGCAAAGTTCTCATAATAGCCTTATAAAGTCTATACTGTTCTTATTCCCATTTTACAAATGGAAAAAATGGGGGCTCAGAGAGGTTAAGTGACTTTCTCTAAGATACTCAGTTAATAGGTAGCTAAGCAAAAATTCTAGCCCAGCTTTTATTTTTCATCTTTGTATTTAACTATTCTACCTTGCCCAGAGAGTTGAAGAAAAAAAAAAATATTTATAATTGTGTCTGAAAGGTTTTTAGAGATGAAATTAAAATTTTTATTAATTTCTCCATTGCCCATATCCATATGAATCAAAGTGGTTAGAATGTTAAGAAATAAGGCACACAATCAGTAATTCCCATTATTGTTTTGACTGTCATCAGTTTGCAAGGGAGAAAAATTTCTAGGGAGAGGACAAAGACTTTTTTGATTGGAATCATCCTCAGGTCAAACTGATCTCCATCTGTGCTTAGCAAAGATAAATCATCCATATTCATGGCACAGGGAAGTTCAGCATCTCTGGAGCAAAGGTTCATCCAGCACAGAGATGCTAACACTGTGCCTCTTATTCAAGGGCAGTGCAGCTTCTGCAGCAGTGGCAAGGGAGCCACTAGAGCACACTGGCCCAAAAGAGGTGCTGCGGCTTCCTACCCACTGTGTGAGGTGCACACAACAGACGGAAAAGGAGACCCTGATTTATTTCTCATCATTCTCTTTTACTCTCATGTTTGTTCCCAAGGTCCTTTTCTGAATCATTATTTTGTTCAGCCCTGGGCCCAACACTCAAATCAGTTTCTATGAGCGCTAGCTCAATGGCATGAAAGATAAGGTCAAACAGACCTTAGGAGATGTATAATTAGGAGATGTATAATTCTTACTACTTAGGAGATGTATAATTCTTGAAATAGGCACTAAATTTATTGGAGTCTGTTTCTTCATCTTAATGTGGGCATAATACACTCCATCTTCACAGGTGGTTTTGAGAATTAACTGAAATGGGATATGAAAAGTATTTGGTACACAGGCCACATCTAGTAGATATTCACATTAGAAAGTTGATATTTTTGGCTGCTCAACATTTAATCCTTCTTTTTGTTTTGGGAAACATCCTGCATGCTTTGTCTCTACCCATGGAATCTAAAGAGAAAACTGTCCCTCTTTCCACTACCTGATAGCTGGGTGTTGGGCAGGTAACCTAATATAATGCTTCCATCTTGGGTCTGGAATTGAGAGCAAGTGCTGCAAAGGCCAGGAGAAGTTGTGAGATGTCCAAGGTGTCATGGTGGTGCTCTTGGTGGGAGAAGAGACTACTCTTGCTAAGATGTGTTTGTATTCTTGATCTTTCCCGTGTTAAAGAAAATTGTTCTGACACTGCTAAAAGGTTAAGGAGTACTTTATCAAAGTTTACTGTTCAGGTCAGTTCAGCTCAGTTCAGTCGCTCAGTCGTGTCCAACTCTTTGTGACCCCATGAATCGCAGCACGCCAGGCCTCCCTGTCCATCACCAACTCCCGGAGTTCACTCAGACTCACGTCCAACGAGTCAGTGATGCCATCCAGCCATCTCATCCTCTGTCGTCCCCTTCTCTTCCTGCCCCCAATCCCTCCCAGCATCAGAGTCTTTTCCAATGAGTCAGCACTTCGCATGAGGTGGCCAAACTGCAGTTTCAGCTTTAGCATCATTCCTTCCAAAGAAATCCCAGGGCTGATCTCCTTGTAGTCCAAGGGGCTCTCAAGAGTCTTCTCCAACACCACAGTTCAAAAGCATCAATTCTTCGGTGTTCAGCTTTCCTGACAGTCCAACTCTCACATCCATACATGACCACTGGAAAAACCATAGCCTTGACTAGACGGACCTTAGTTGGCAAAGTAATGTCTCTACTTTTGAATATGCTATCTAGGTTGGTCATAGCTTTCCTTCCAAGGAGTAAGCGTCTTTTAATTTCATGGCTTCAGTCACCATATAGGAGTTAATTATGACTACTATAATAAGGAAGAGAGATGGTGCCCAGCTCTGAATCCAATAAGGAATAGCCTGGTATTTACAGCCCAGGGGAAGGGTCAGAAGGTATCACTGGGTAGAAAAGTACTAGGAAGAGACACCAGTGGTAGGGAGTTTCTTGCTAAACTGCCCTAATGGGATTATTGCTAAAAGCGGGCCAAGGACTTATATGTTCAGTATCAGGGGTGAGGAACTTGATTAGATATGAAGGATGACAAGACATTAAGGCTGGGGGATTCTTACAAATTGGCTGAGCAGGATTCTTGCTAAAACTAGGCTAAACAGGCCAAGGACAGAGATTAAGGCCTAGTAGAGAACAAAGCTCAGAGGAGTCTAATTAAAATTTGGTCAAGGAGAGATACCTTGTCATCTGCTACATTCAGTGTCCGGTTTTTAAGCCTATTTGCAATTCTGTGTCTCCTTGATAGACTTTAAGTATATCTGTTCAGTTGAAGATAGCCAATTGCTTTCCGCCAAGACTACAGATACACTGTAGTGTATTACATACACTATTATATAAGTATTGCATAAACAAACTGCAGCCCAATTAATGGGAATATTTAAGGAATCAAAAATACATTTACTCTGTGTTTTGAAGAAAGGATTAATTGATCATACAAAAATCCATGCCATGATTTTACTTAATCATTGTTAGTTTTAAATGAGCTGACATTAGGGTAATTTTGATTTGAGTATCAATTCAATCAAATCTCTTTGCTTCATATCTTCCAGCATGTTTAAAATATATTGCCTGGGCTGATGCCTATTCTAACCCTGTGAAGAAGATTCTCTCCTGATCATTTCCATGTGTATGGATGAGGCTGCTGAGCTTGAGTGACTGGCTCAGAATCATATGCTTTGTTATAAAAGTGAAAGTGAAAGTGAAGTCGCTCAGTCTTGTCTGACTCTTTGCAATCCCATGGACTGTAGCCTACCAGGCTACTCTGTCCATGGGATTTTCCAGGCAAGAATACTGGAGTTGGTTGCCATTTCCTTCTCCAGGAGATCTTCCCGACCCAGGCATTGAATCCAGGTGTCCCGCATTGTAGGCAGAAGCTTTACCCTCTGAGCCACGAGGGAAGTCCTAAATATGTAATTTACTATTATTCCTAAATAAACCATATTTAGCAATTATTGCATACTTTAGGCTGGAACCTTGATAGCTTCCTCTTAGTTTGAAATACAAGAAGTAGACTTTGTTGCTCTCCATATTAGTGATAGTCACTCAGTCGTGTCCGACTCTTTATGACCCCATGGACTATACAGTCCATGGAATTCTCTAGGCTGGAATACTGGAGTGGGTAGCCTTTCTCTTCTGTAAGGGATCTTCCCAACCCAGGGATCAAACCCAGGTCTCCTGCATTGCAGGCGGTTTCTTTACTAGCTGAGTCACAAGGGAAGCCCATTTTGTTATAAAGCTAAGATTTAAACTCAGGTTTTCTGACGGCAATCCCAAGCTCTTCTAGTAATATTTTTAGTGACAAATCCAGGGCTATGTGGAATTCAAACTAAACACCTGAAATTTTATTTGGTTAGGATCATCCATTCCTTTCAGCAAGCTGGTTTATGGGGGCCTCTGTTACTTGAATACCATCTATGGAGGAGTATGTCTGATGCATTACAGAGATTGTGTCCGAGTTTAGATGAGGGCCACCTAAAAGTGGAGTTTGGTCATGGTCCTTGTCCCACACTGTATGACTGTCAGCTTAAACAAAATGAATCAGACTGGTGAAATGCTTGCTGAAGCTAATAGTTGACTGACGGCTTTCCACCCTCCTCCCCCCCAAAACATTAACCCCACCTAAGGGAATTTGCTAATGGAACTACAAATAAATGAGTGGCAGGGCAGGAATGAAATGGGGATGTCCACAAAACCAGGCACCACTGGGTAATTTTTCTCATCATGGCATGGCTCCGTGACGGGTGCAGGGTGAATGTGTTTTTATCTCCATAATTTCCCAGTGACATTCTGCTCCACAGAGAGAAAATGCCAGGCGCATACATCCCTCCATGGTGTGCATACGAGGTGGCAAAGCCAGGTGAACAGTTTCCTAAGATTTCTGTGTAATGGTAACTCTGTTGTTTGAATTGATTCGGGATGAAATCCCTAGTGGTGCTCTTGTTAATTCCAGCTAATCACTCTCCAGCAGGAGAACCGAAGACAGACTTGTTCCCCTGGCGGGTCTTAGATCCTTAAATGCTTGTGACTTCAAGTACTAATGAGCTAAAGGAAATCTTCCCCACACAGTTTAACCTGCTGCTTCTTAAACGACAATCCTCGGGGTCTTTCCTTCACATTCGATCTCTGATAAGCTATTTTATAATTTCCTGATGACAGTTAAATTGAGTCTCCTTGTTAGCCTCGTTACCCTATTTGCTTCCAATAATTCTGCCTTAAGGAACTTCTGATGAAGAGGTTGCAGGCATGCCACCTCTAGCAATCCCTATAGGGAGGGTGGAGGGTTGGTAGTAGGGGGTGACGTGCAAAGGAGGTTGTTAGGTTTTAAAGCCAAAAGAAAGAAAACTCATTTAAAAAATAATAATAAAAAAACTCATGTCTCTAAGTGCAGGGTCCATTTCCCAGGATTTTATGTGGTTAATGAAAAGTCAGACTTCAGATGACATTTACCCTGCTAAATGTTGATGATTAAGAAGGAAAAGGTTATATTTTGCTTTTTTTCCTTCTGGAGCTTCTGTATGAGGGGGTCAACATGAATGTCGCACAAAAGGAATTGCTTGCTTGTGAACAACCAGGAGCCCAACTCCAGTATTGTTGCAATTGCTCTTGATGATGGTAATTACTTTGTGTCCCCCCCTGGGCATTCCCTTTTCTGAATCTGGCTGATTGAAAGCCTTGCTCCCACTTCCCAGCCTCAGACAGATAGCCAGCTCCCTCCTGGACACATGCCAGCAGCCCATAATTAAAGTGTTTTCTGGAGGGAGCTTCTCCATGTACTACCCATTGTGAATGATGTCCTTGGAGTCTGGCTATAGTAATTGAAAAGAAATGAGACCTTTCCAATTTGTCCCTCTTTCTGCAGCCCCTGCCCCACCTCTTTCCCAGGACAAAAACATTGTGAAATGCCACACAAGAATGAAGGATGCATTTCTGTGAATTTGAAAGCTGAAGCATAATACATCCCCTTCTCCCACCCCGAGGAGCGGATGTTTCAAGAGTAACCTTCCTATTACAATTATTCTTGCATGATTAAATAGAAGCTGTCCCCCTATTATGCTCTTTGTTGATAGATTAAATCTTCCAATGAGACATTAGACAGTATAATAATGAAGCATTTCTGGAACGTCAAATTATAAATTAGGTATGTCTTTGTAGATTACCTTCAGTGAGATTTGATTAAGTGACTGTTAATTCTAAATAATAAACATTATCAACATTTTCACATGTATATTATCTCACTGGATATTGATAATTCTTTCATGAGGTAGTTAGCACTGGTATTATAAATCTATTTTTTACCAGTGAAAAAACCTGATCTCAGAGAAGTTTAGTAGCTTCCACTAGGTTCTCTAGCTAGTAAGTAGAACTGAGACATGAATCCAGATTGATGTCCAAAGTGAGGTTCTTTTCATTATACTATTATTTATAAAGTCAATGTTCAGAAGGTATATTTTGATTCTTACAAAATTCTCTAAATTTTATATCTCCAAATACTAAGGGAATAAAATTGTATAATTACAGTGGTTTGCAGAAAGTAGAGTTTTGATTGAGTTGTACTCTTTCTTACCGAGTATCCCAAACACACAGAGGAAGAACAATTACATTACCTAACCCCATTCTCAACAATGCAACTTATATACAAAACTTGGAAAGAAATTAAAGAGGCTTGTTGGCTGCTGTTCCATAATGAACATGGGAAAAGAGATCAATGTTTGCTTAATGGAAACCTTAATTCAAATTTCTAATTGGGTATAATGAACAAAGGAGAATGTCCCAAATGCTTGAGAACTGTAAACAGTGCAGTGTTCTTTTAATGATCACACACTGATTATCTTAGTGAATCTAAATTATGTGGGTCCAAATGCTGCTGTGGGAGGCATAACTCCTTCACTGTGTTTCCAATAAACTGTGGGCTGACATAGTGAGTGAATGTGGGGGGTGGGGAGGACTCTTACTAGCTGGCATCATGTTAGAGTAGCCAGACATGAGGATGATCACTGTTCAAAGAATAATAAAAAAGGAAAACCTGTGCTATGATAATGATTTAAGGAGATTGTCTTTTAAAAGTTATATATGGTGATAAGTGTAGTTAATGTTTAAGAGTCTCCAGAGACTAAGCCACTGATTCTAAAGATGCTCAAGATTATTTTTAGAACCTACACTAGGGATTGTCTTCTTTAGAATTTATGTAAACTTCCTTTCAGTACTTCAGCAATTGCAAATCCTTGTCCATAGGAGACAACTTGATTTTGGAAAAAAAAAAAAAAAGTAATAATGTTTCGAATCAGACATAGTCTGGACCATTAAATGACTATTTTGGATCAAAGTGAAGTGTGGCAAAGTGTTGGGAATAATTTTCATGTACCATGCCCACTATCTCTGAGGGCAATTCCAGAGGAGATATTCCTAAAATATTTTTGGTGGCAAAAACAGCATTGAAATAATTCCACTCCTTAAATTTTTAAAAGATAAAATTATTTTTCTCATAAAATTTATATATAGGTATACATATGTATGGGCTTCCCAAGTGGCTCAGATGGTAAAGAATCTGACTGCAATGCAGGAGACCCCAGTTTGAATCCTGAGTCAGGAAGATCCTCTGGAGAAGGGAATGGCAATCCATTCCAGTATTTTTGCCTGGAGAATTCCATGGATAGAGGCGCCTGGAGGGCTACAGTCCATGAGGTCACAGAGAATTGGCCACAACTAAGCAACTTTCACACATATATTTGTATGTAAATGAATATATATATACACACACATATGTAAAATATTTATATGCAGAGGTGTTTTTTGGTAGAAAATTTATGAAATGTAGGTATATAGAAAGAGAAACACAATCACTGAGATTACTGAGTAGCCACTACCCATGTATGGGTGCTTACTCACTTTTCTGAGTCTCGTCATAGACACACATGTGTACATTAGAGAGGATATAGAATATAATGGTTACAAGTTTAGGTGGGAGAACTGGGAGGCTTAAGTTTAAATCCCAACTCCACAGTTTCCTAGCTCTGTGATTTTTGGCCACTATCCAAAAAATCTCCCATCCTTCTTTTTCTCACCTAATAAATGCACTTGAGTTGTACTAAATTTACTGGGTTATTATTACCTATTTACTTTTTATGAATTTATTCATTCATTTAAAAAAGTATTTATTGAGCACCTATTATGTACCTGACTCTGTTTTAAGTACTAGGAACAATAGTGAAGTGAATACAATAGGTGTCCTGGGCCTCAAGGAATGTACTAGAAAGGAGATATAGAAAAAAAATCTTATAGATAAATTAAATATGGAATATGGAATATCCATCTCTGAGCTTTAATTCTCACAGGCTAATGCCAAAAGAAGCAGATAATGCCCGCACACATAGTGGCTTACATTACAGGAGATTGGTGAGCTTAGGGAACCCTCATCTTTTATAATGGACAGGAGGTCTGCCTGAACTTTGCCCTGAGCAGAGAGAGACATTATTATCTTTATTATACAGGACAGTTAATAAACCTGCCTTTTAGTATCTCCATCTTCTAAGGCTGTTCACTCTACAGGTGTTCTTGAAAAACAGTCTAGAATAAAGGAAGTCATTGCCTTTGCAACTGACCAGATGTGAAGGGTTCCAAGAGACTAGTGGTGAATAATCTCACAACACTTGTCAGAAATGCAGATTCTTAAACCTCATTTAGACCTGCTGAATCTGAGACTCTGAGAGTGGAACTGAGCAATTTTTGTTTTAGCAGGTGGTCTTGATGCAGCTCAAGTTGGAGATCCACTCTATAGGGAAAGAACTGAAGATTGACTGGGAAATTTGGGTAAAGTGGATGTGGATCAGTAGGGCTGTGTCCTAGGGCAGTGTGTGTAGTAGACAGGCAGGATGTGCCTGGGGATGGTTGTCAGGGTAATACTTCCAAGTGGAGGATAGAGGGGAGGACCTGGAGAGACAGTATCAATATGCATGAACTGATCTAGAAATCAGGTTCTGCCATTACTTCTCCCATGTAAAGTTGAACAAATAATTCAGTTTTAAAAACTTTTTTAAACCTGAAAAAGAATATGAAGATCCCATAGTCTAGGATTTCAAATAGGGATTTTTCTCTTGTGGCAACTCTAATCTCCCGAAACACAGGCTTTGGAGAGATTTGCAGGTATCTTCCAAGAGTGAGGAATGGGACTTGGGGATACTTTTACAGCTGACATCACTAACCTGTCCAAAGACTGTATTTTTCTTTAGGATGAAAGAAGACAAATTATCTATCCTTGATATTTGCTAGTCTTATGTTCTCCATGTTTTTATCAGGCACCATCCCAGTGCCAACTTTCTTTCACAAGTTCAATTTATGTTACAATTTTGCATTGTTTGGTTGAATCATCATTGAGGTGACTGAAAAAGTGTAGGGCATTTGGATCCCCAGCCTGTGACTTTGTACTAAACTCCAATCCACATTAATGACTTCTGAGGCAAAAGTCTTTGTCTTTCTTTGAAGTGTTACTTGTTGCAAAACCAAATGATTGTTTTTTTTTTAAGTGTACCTGCAAACAGCAACAACTAGAGAGAGACATAGAGAGAGAGAGAGGGAGAGAGAGGGAGAGAAATTATATTTTGAAGTAGTTTCTTGGAAATCAGTTCAAAGGTTTTAGCAGTATATTTGGATATAGTGTTAACCACCACGTGAGTTCTCAAAAACAGCTTTGGAACTCTTAGAATCTTGTCTATTTTTATATTTTTAAATTAAACATTTTTAGTCAGCCAAGCACATTGAAAAAAAATTGATTTGAATTGAAGCAATTTCTTTAAGGTGAATCTTTAATTTTAAATGTGACTAATTCTTCAAAATGGAATTAAACATCATTAGTGGGTAATGGTTTTGATTTATTTCCAAGAAAAAATAATTCATAGCTGCAGATTTGTTACAATGCTAATTAGTTATTGCACCAGCAAGCACAATATTAAAAAAGATGAGAAAATACAAAACATTATTAGCAGTAGTAGTAGTAATAGTAGTAATGGTTTAGTTATTAAGTTGTGTCCGACTCTGTGCAACTCCATGGACTGCAGACACCAGGCTCCTGTGTCCTCCAGGAGATAGTCTGGAGTTTGCTCAAATTCATATGAATCATTGAGTTGGTGATGCTATCTAACTGTCTCCTCCTCTGCTGCCCCATTCTCATTTTGCCTTCAATCTTTCCCAGAATCAGGGTGTTTTTCAATGAGTCAGTTCTTCACATCAGGTGGCCAAAGTATAGTGGAGGCAAGAAAGAGGCAAGACTAAATAAGAGAGAGGAAGGAGGAAGGAAAGGGCATAAATAAGGAGAGAAAGGGGAGAGTGAAAGTGAGAAAGAGAGAGAGAGAGAGAGAGAGAGAGAGAGGCAGATAGACAGACATATAAAGATAGAAGGAGTAAGAATATGTGAAGGGTGGTTGTCAGCCTCTGCTCCCTCTACCCCACCCTTATTAAAATTGTGTCATTTCCAAGGGATGAAGCAGCTACTTTTCAGTTTTAAGCTAATGCTTTCCCAGAAAATGTTTTCTTTGCTCCCTAAATTATTGATTGGGCTATTAAGGGTCTAAAATGAAAATTTAATTTATTGCTAGCCTTCCCAAAATGTGATCTCCTGGAACACACTGATTGAGTTGCTACTCTGCTGTCTAACTAATTGAAGAGAGAGGATGGAAGTGCATGAGAGCAGAAAGCAAATTCCACTGGGCAATTGCTGTGGACCCTCCTCAGGGGCCATTCTGCAGGCTGGGCTTTGTCAGGGTGTAGAGATGGGAATAGCAGACCACCTGACCTGCCTCTTGAGAAATCTGTATGCGGGTCAGGAAGCAACAGTTAGAACTGGACATGGAACAACAGACTGGTTCCAAATAGGAAAAGAAGTACGTCAAGGCTGTATATTGTCACCCTGCTTATTTAACTTCTATGCAGAGTACATCATGAGACACGCTGGACTGGAAGAAGCACAAGCTGGAATCACGATTGCCGGGAGAAATATCAATAACCTCAGATATGCAGAGGACACCACCCTTATGGCAGAAAGTGAAGAGGAACTCAAAAGCCTCTTGATGAAAGTGAAAGAGGAGAGTGAAAAAGTTGGCTTAAAGCTCAACATTCAGAAAACGAAGATCATGGCATCTGGTCCCATCACTTCAAGGGAAATAGATGGGGAAACAGTGGAAACAGTGTCAGACTTTATTTTTCTGGGCTCAAAAATCACTGCAGATGGTGATTCCAGCCACAAAATTAAAAGACGCTTACTCCTTGGAAGGAAAGTTATGACCAACCTAGACAGCATATTAAAAAGCAGAGACATTACTTTGCCAAAAAAGGTCCGTCTAGCCAAGGCTATGGTTTTTCCAGTGGTCATGTATGGATGTGAGAGTTGGACTGTGAAAAAAGCTGAGCACGGAAGAACTGATGCTTTTGAACTGTGGTGTTGGAGAAGACTCTTGAGAGTCCCTTGGACTGCAAGGAGATCGATCCAACCAGTCCATCCTAAAGGATATCAGTCCTGGGTGTTCGTTGGAAGTACTGATGCTGAAGCTGAAACTCCAGAACTTTGGCCACTTGATGCGAAGAGCTGACTCATTGGAAAAGACCCTGATGCTGGGAAGGATTGGGGGCAGGAGGAGAAGGGGACAGCGGATGAGATGGCTGGATGGCATCATTGACTCGATGGACATGAGTTTGGGTGAACTCCCGGAGTTCGTGATGGACAGGAAGGCCTGGCATGCTGCGATTCATGGGGTTGCAAAGAGCCAGACATGACAGAGCAACTGAACTGAACTGAAGACCAATAAGAGGCTGGAAATTGTTCTATATTGTCCTTACTGAGGAGTATAGGATCTTCCTGCCAGTCCCCAGTTAGCAGAGTTGAAACTGTCACTGGACTCTGTTTAGAGCTCAAGAGCACCTACCCCCACCCATCTGTCACACCTGACAGCTGAGATTGGTGACCCAGAAGCTGAGGGTATTCAGTCATCAGCCCCTTTTAGGGCCTGGGAAAGTTCTGAGAGTCTTTCAGAACTTTCTGAAGGTGCAGTGGAATAGCTGTAGAAAGGGCAATATTTGGCATCATAAGACCCTGGATTTCAATCTTTTAGAGAAAAGATTAGTGACACAATCTTGGAAAAGGCAGTGTCTCTGTTACTCAGTCTTCTCATCTGTAAAATGGAGATGATGATAAAACAGGAAGGCCAATATGTGGAGAAAAAGATGTAATGTAAATAAAGTTTAACAGCATGCATGGGAAGCATCTTCAGTTTTTACTATCATCATATTTGCAATTACATTTATGTTGTCCATTGTTAGAAGCAGGAAGATAAGCGCTAGATTGGGGTTTTAGTTCATTAGATCAGGAGCAAGTCAAAAGATCTGTGAGCAGGGAAGTGTCCAAGGAAAGATATCAGCCAGGTCTTGGGAGAAAGATGGGCAAAATATGGAGATCAAAACTTAAGTGATCACTTAACTAGTGTATTACCAATACTAGTACCTATTATTTGCTGCTTATTTGCCAAGTGCTACTCTCTTTCTTTTGTATTATGCTATTGTTTCTAATCCTCATATCTGTTCTATGAAAGAAGAGAGTATTTTCCTGTTTTAACTGGTGAGGAACAAAAAGCTCAGAACACTTACATAGCAACTAAGAACCCAAATTCCTATCCCAAGGTCTGTAATCTTGCCATTGCACTCACACTTCAGATTACTGCTCTCTGGGCCACTGGAAATATCTGTGGGTTCTGGTTTTTCTTTTCTGCTTTTTTCCTTTGATATGGTAATGACTAGGATTTTGGGCCCCAGAGAAAAATTCAGAGCTCTGCTCTTTACCCTTATCTTTCTGTTCTCATCTCCCTTTAATTTCCTGGCTCCAGTTTTATTTTGTGTTGTTGTTAGGTCTTATTGTACCTCTGGTTTTATTATGAATAAAACATCTCAGAGTAAAGAGTATATCAGTTTGATATTGCATGTAATAAATAAGTCAGCCCCCCACAACAACCATTTGCTATTTCTCATAGTCTGTGTGTTGGCTGGGGGTTGGTTGGTGTAGGCTGGGCTTAGCTGCAGGTGGCTGTGCTTCAGATGCACATTCTCATTCTAGACCATCAGGCCAGCACCTATGGTCTTGACATGCAAATGGCAGAAGTGCAAGAGAGCATGTGGAAGCATACAAGTCTTCTTAAAGCTTAAATTCAGTACCGGCACACCTCACTTCTACCTCATTCCTTAGGTCAAAGCACATTACCTGGCTGAGCCCTGAGTAGAGAAGTAGTGCTCTCACAATGGAGGACACTACTGTGTACATTTGTATATTTTCAAAATGCTGTGTGTGTGCTAAGTCGCTTCATTCCTGTTTGACACTTTGTAACCCTATGGATTGCAGCCCACCAGGCTCCTCTGTCCATGGGATTCTCCAGGCAAGGGTGCCAGAGTGGGCTGCCATGCCCTCCTCCACGGGCTCTTCCTGACCCGGGAAATGAATCTGAATCTCCTGCAACTCTTGCATTGCAGGTAGGTTCTTGACCACTCAGCCACCCAGGAAGCCCATATTTCCAAAATATATATTTCCTACTTATATATACCCAAAAGTATAATTAATTTATTTCCAAAGGATATGGAAATAATGATGGGGTGGAAATTGGGGCCATTTTTACAATTTGTCACAGAAATCTGTCAACCAAGCAACCATTTGCAACTTACTGTTGCCTGTTGATTTCTCATCCTTTATCTGACTCTGACTTGAGGGTTATCTCTCTTTCAAGTCCTGATAACAACCATGGATTTCAGATGTCTTCCTTGGAGTAGTTGACACTGAGTGTTACTCTTTCTTGGCTCGCTCTCCACCCCATGAAATTATAAACCCCACAGCAGAAGTAGGGTCTTTATACTCTTGCATCACCAAGCAGGACACATTTGTGAAGTAATAGAGATTTTTTTTCTTTGGGTCCCCAAACATCTTTTTAAAAAGTCTCTATTTGCTTTAATATGTTTAGGGACAACCCAAGTGGATAATTCATACTATAATCTGATATTCTTGTGTTTTAAATGGTATTATATCTCTATTGCTTTTCTTAGTATTACTGTATTTCACTGAAACTTTGTAAGACACAATATCTTTTGTTCAATAATGGTAGAATCTCAAGAAAGAAATATGCTGATTGAGTAACTGAGGGTCTCTGAAATTGAAATGATTTCCTGTACTTGGGTGTGAATCCTGATTATTGTGTAGAATGGATGCTCAAACATGACACTAATGGACCACATGAATAAAATTCTCTATTTTTGGTTCTGCAAAATTCTATCCTTCCAAGGATGGAATCTGAAACTTTTAGACCAAGTTCTTGGGAGGGGTTATAACATGCCATTTAAATCACTGTTAACCTCTGAGCCTCTCATTCTTTGCATTTTGTACTTTCCTTCTTCCTTTCCAACAACATTCTTAACACACAAACTTCTTTTCCTCTTAAATGCCAAGTTATTCCATGCTTCAGATCTTTGTACCACCTCATTCCCACTGCCTAAAATGTTCTTTTTTCAGCTATCTTTCCTTCACCTGGCTAAATTCCTGCACATCGTTCAAGATTCAGTTAGCTCCTAACTTATTTGAGAAGCTGACCTGACTTCAGAGTTGTGGTTATCCAATCTGTTACCTTGTCCTGACACTCTCTATCTTTCTTCCGAGAACATTTCACATTTCTAGTGAGTGAATGAATAATTGTATAGTTTTTGTTTCATATCTGTTTTCCTCTCTAGTTTCTCAGCTCCTTGAGGATAAGAACCATTTTTTTTAAATTTATTTATTTTTTATTGAAGGATAATTGCTTTACAGGATTTTGCTGTTTTCTGTTAAAACTCAACATGAATAAGCCATAGGTATACATATATCCCATAAAATTAAAAGATGTTTACTCCTTGGAAGGAAAGCTATGACCAACCTAGATAGCATATTAAAAAGCAGAGATACTACCTTGCCAACAAAGGCCCATCTAGTCAAGGCTATGGTTTTTCCAGTGGTCATGTATGGATGTGAGAGTTGGACTGTGAAGAAGGCTGAGCACCGAAGTATTGATGCTTTCAAACTGTGGTGTTGGAGAAGACTCTTGAGAGTCCCTTGGAGATCCAACCAGTCCATCCTAAAGGAGATCAGTCCTGGGTGTTCATTGGAAGGACTGATGCTGAAGCTGAAACTCCAATACTTTGGCCACCTCATGCAAAGAGTTGACTCATTGGAAGAGCATCCCTGATGCTGGGAGGGATTGGGGGCAGGAGGAAAAGGGGACGACAGAGGATGAGATGGCTGGATGGCATCACGGACTCGATGGACATGAGTTTGATTGTACTCCGGGAGTTGGTGATGGACAGGGAGGCCTGGCGTGCTGTGATTCATGGGGTCACAAAGAGTCGGACATGACTGAGCGACTGAACTGAACTGATACATATATCCCCTTCCTTTTGAACCTCCCTCCCATCTCCCTCCCCACCCCACCCCTCTAGGTTTGAGTCCCTGTTTGAGTTTACATGCAGCAAATTCCCCTTTGCTACTTATTTTACATATGGTAATGTAAATTTCCATGTTACTCTTTCCATACATCTCACTCTCTCCTCCCTTCTTGCATGTCCATAAGTCTATTCTCTATGTCATATCCTTTGCAACCACAGCTGTTAACCTGTAGCCTTTGGCACAGAATCAGTGTTTTGTTACTCGTTAAACAAATGAATGAACAAATGAAACTTTACAGGGGCATAAATGTTCAAATCTGGAAGAGACTCTCGAAACAGCTCCCATCTTATGAGTTCTACAACAGCCCTCCCGGTCGCTGATTGCCTCTGCATAAACTCTTCTCCCAATTGGAAACTCATTCTTCTTGAGGCTGAAAAATTCCATCTTTCTAACAGTTATAAAATTTCTATGCCCATTAAACTAAAGTTTGTCATTCCATAACTCATTCGTTGATTTTATGTCTTGCCCTTGGAATTTTTTAAAACAACCCTATCTATTTTATTTGGCAATGTTTTGAAATTTTAAAACAGTGATTGTAACTCCCAAGCAGTCTTTACTGAATACCCACTGTTGTATATTCACACTTTATTACCATTATCTCATGTAATTTTCAACACAGTCCCCATTTTACAGACAAATTTAAACAATTAGCCAATGACATGGAGCTTGTAAGTGGTAGCATCTAGATTTGAAACCAGGGACCATAATTTGTATAACCTAGATATTCTTTCAGAGAAGGCAATGGCACCCCACTCCAGTACTCTTGCCTGGAAAATCCCATGGACAGAGGAGCCTGGTAGGCTGCAGTCCATGGGGTCGCTGAGGGTCGGACACAACTGAGCGACTTCACTTTCACTTTTCACTTTCATGCATTAGAGAAGGAAATGGCAACCCACTCCAGTGTTCTTGCCAGGAGAATCCCAGGGACGGGGAAGCCTGGTGGGCTGCTGTCTATGGGGTCGCACAGAGTTGGACATGACTGAAGCGAATTAGCAGCAGCAGCAGCAGATATTCTTTTATGTCCAGAGGACTAATAGAGATAATACATTCAACAAATATGAAAGGCTCTACAAAACTTAGCATACTGGGTGGTTGTTCCTTTCTTACTGTTTAACTTTTATATTCTTTTATATAGTTTTACAAAATTCTTTTTCTGTACTTCTTTAGTGTTGGTGATCTTTGATTCCTTTCTGCATTCACCTAATGGGCAAGTGTGTGTATATGTATGTATAGACATATATACATACATATATATATATATATATATATATATATATATGTATGTATATGATGTTTCTTACCAAAGTGGAATGTTTGGCCTGAAGGTGACACTAGTCATGTGGCTCCCTCCAGTCATAATCCTGGATGGAGGCTATGTGCCTGGCCAGAGTGTACAGTCCTATCATGTGTGCTGACACTGGGGGATTAAGAAATATTTGGTTTATATTCTATAGCTTCCGTAAGACTAAGATATATCTTAGGGAAAATTTGATTGTATTAAATAGAAACCTACTCAATATAGCTCAAGTAAAATGAAAATTTATTACAATGAATCAGGGAATTTAATGGAATCCAGGGATTAAAGTACAGTAACTATGTACTTCATAAACACTGAACTATATAAACTATAGATATCCATAATTACAGAAGCTATGACTATGGATAAACTGTGGAAAATTCTGAAAGAGATGGGAATACCAGAACACCTGATCTGCCTCTTGAGAAATTTGTATGCAGGTCAGGAAGCAACAGTTAGAACTGGACATGGAACAACAGACTGGTTCCAAATAGGAAAAGGAGTTCGTCAAGACTGTATATTGTCACCCTGTTTATTTAACTTATATGCAGAGTACATCATGAGAAACGCTGGGCTGGGAGAAGCACAAGCTGGAATCAGGATTGCCAGGAGAAATATCAAGAACCTCAGATATGCAGATGACACCACCCTTATGGCAGAAAGTGAAGAGGAACTCAAAAGCCTCTTGATGAAAGTGAAAGTGGAGAGTGAAAAAGTTGGCTTCAAGCTCAACATTCAGAAAATGAAGATCATGGCATCCGGTCCCACCACTTCATGGAAAATAGATGGGGAAACAGTGGAAACAGTGTCAGACTTTATTTTTCTGGGCTCCAAAATCACTGCAGATGGTGACTGCAGCCATGAAATTAAAAGACGCTTACTCCTTGGAAGGAAAGCTATGACCAACCTAGATAGCATATTCAAAAGCAGAGACATTACTTTCCCAACAAAGGTTTGTCTAGTCAAGGCTATGGTTTTTCCTGTGGTCATGTATGGATGTGAGAGTTGGACTGTGAAGAAGGCTGAGCGCTGAAGAATTGATGCTTTTGAACTGTGGTATTGGAGAAGACTCTTGAGAGTCCCTTGGACTGCAAGGAGATCCAACCAGTCCATTCTGAATGAGATCAGCCTGGGATTTCTTTGGAAGGAATGATGCTAAAGCTGAAACTCCAGTACTTTGGCCACCTCATGTGAAGAGTTGACTCATTGGAAAAAACTCTGATGCTGGAAGGGATTGGGGGCAGGAGGAGAAGGGGATTACAGAGGATGAGATGGCTGGATGGCATCACTGACTCCATGGACGTGAGTCTGAGTGAACTCCGGGAGTTGGTGATGGACAGGGAGGCCTGGCGTGCTGCGATTCATGGGGTCGCAAAGAGTCGGACACGACTGAGTGACTGATCTGATCTGATGAATATTGAAAACTGGAAGTCTTCCAAGGATGAGCCAGAAATTCTGTTACTTTCTGTGTCCTTAGGAACAAACAGTCTCCTATCTCTGTTTACTTGCACATTTGAATCATTCTTTTTTTTCCTGTGCAAACTAACTTTCTCTGTTTATTTCTTAGCACATGTGTCCTTAAAGTTGATAATCCCAGAATGGGAGATGGAACTCTTGAGTGTTTGTCTTTACAGTTTCAGGGTCTGCATCTGGCTAACTCAGACTTTCCTGGATCCTTGTGTCAGTATCTTTCCATAGCCCAGATAATAATGACTATCTTCAAGAGCAAACATGATGTCAGATGGTAGTTGGTAGTCCTGTCTCTAGGGAGCATAGAGGAGGATTTGATAGGCATCTTTATCACATTAGCTTTTTCTAGCATCAGCTTAAATGACCAATAATTTATAGTTCCTGAAAAAAGAAATTAGTCATCATCTTCCCAAATAGTGTAGAACATTAGGCAGTCTTAGTGTTCTTTTGGTTTTGCCTTTTCCAGCTGATTTCTGCAATTCTCCTTTATCATTGTATCTCTTAACTATTAAGATTTAAATCTCACCTAAATTTAACACTCTCTCCCCCAACCACTCCATATAGTCTCATCTTCTAATTAACTGGTAATTAAACAAATGAATATTGAGTGGATAGTATGTACAGAGTATACTTCGTGTTGGATATGACCACAAAGGACTGCCCTTAAATTGCTTACACTCAAGTATTGACAGGTTTGTGTAAATTGAGATCCTAAAATCATATTTCTGTGGGCAACAGATGACAGGCATCTGAGTATGGACAGACAAGAACTGACTTTTATAGAATATTCACTGTGTTTCGTCCACCATGTGCTGGGCCCTCTATAAATAATTTCTCATAAATCTTTACAGTACACCAACACAGATCAACATCATCATTACAATTTAAAGAAAATCAAAATTTTACATTCCACAGTCTTTTTTAATTCTTAGGTCAAGCTCCCTCTAAGAATGAGGTGGTGATATTGGCCAGAGTTGATTAAATTGGATTATGTCTTTGACTCTGTTCTTTCTTCTTGGCTTGTAGCACTGGTTTTACAATCTTTCTTCTAAATCATTTTATGAGAAAATTTGCTTCTCATAGTCAATAAATAACTGAGTGGTTTTTGATTTGGGTTCTTAGTTATTATTATATTTATGTTCAAATCCAAGTAAAGCTTCATGATAAGATGAAAAGGCCAAATGAGTGTGTTGATCATTGAAGCTGAAAAGTGATGATTTCTGACACTGGCATAGTGGGAAATAAATTCTTATCAGAAACTGAGTTAACAATTGACCAGGTTGTCCCTGTATGAATGCCACTCTTTATGAGGAAGCTGACCCTTGTGGAGGATGTAAGACCTGGCTGCACTCTTTTATCTTAGAGTTGATAATTGTCTTTTCTATTTCAGAGGCTCATCCAGCAGTTTATTAAATGGCACCCTCATGGCCTCAAAGAACTCTGTCTTCTATGAATTACCATCTCATTCTGGGTAAATTGCTTAAGTCCTGGTGGAATACTGAAAACTGTAAAACTTCTTGACTTTCTCTGCTCTAAAAGGTATACACTAACAATCAATAAATTAAGGAGAGGCACAATGGGGTGGTGGAAAAAACGTAGAACAAGGCAGATCTGGGTTTTAATACTGGCTCTTCAACTTAGTAATTATGTAGACATGGGTGAGTTATTTAACCTCATTGCTGGTCAAGTTCCAGATCTGGATTAAAGAGGATAATAGAATCTACCTCAGAGACATGTTGTAGGGCTTAAATGACATACTGCTACTGCTGCTAAGTCACTTTAGTCATGTCCGACTGTGTGCGACCCCCTACACGGCAGCCCACAAGGCTCCCCCGTCCCTGGGATTCTCCAGGCAAGAACACTGGAGTGGATTGCTATTTCCTTCTCCAATGCATGAAAGTGAAAAGTGAAAGTGAAGTTGCTGAGTCTTGTCTGACTCTAAGCGACCCCATGGACTGCTTCCCACCAGGCTCCTCCGTCCATGGGATTTTCCAGGCAAGAGTTCTGGAGTGCGGTGCCATTGCCTTCTCTGTAAATGAGATAAAGCATGTAGAAAATATTCAATGCAATCGTGCAACTGTAATGTATTTATACAAGCCTGCCATGAATAACTGTGTAAACTGGGAACTGTATGACTCTAAAGAGTGCCATTCACATGTGGTCAGTACTGTGTAGTGGTCACCTTTTAGAACCATGGTCTAAAGGATGGAAGCATACTGAAGGACTGAGCATACTGCCCAGTGCAAAGGAAGTATGTTTTAAAAAGCAGCCATTACTATTTCCCCAATGTAATTTTCCCACCTGACACTTGACATCTCACTCTCTCTTGACATCTTACTTTTGGATTATTGGTTCTACTGAGCAACCTGCCTAGCTTCAGTTTTTTCACTCTGGCTGGACATGTATTAGTTGTGTATTAATTACTCAATCGTGTCTGACTTTTTGCAACCCCCTGGACTATAGCCCACCAGGCTCCTCTGTCAGTGGAATTCTCCAGGCAAGAATACTGGAGTGGGTTGCCATTTCCTTATCCACTGGCTAGACATAACTTCTTCAATAACCTACTTCAATTTTGAACAGAACAGACTGTGACCTCGAATCTTGGAGTACTTTTACCCATCCTGGAGGTAGAGATTAGCTTTTCTGGTTGACTAGAAGGTGGAATCAGAGATCACAGGTAACATGAGCTGGGTTTAGACAAGACAGAGGGCCTGCTTTTGTGAGTGTTGGTGGTAGCTTCCTACTGTTGGCACTCGAACTTAAAAATTGTGGTTGTTTTCTTGAACTTATATTTCGTTATCACAGTAGCACAAAAAGGCCTTTGAAAATGGTGACAAAAAGGGTTAAAGGATCAATAAAACTCTGTGAGTAGAAATTTGGCACTTTTTTAGAGATCTGTGGGAGGCAAAACTAGTATTTGGGTCATCAGGCATTAATACAAATTTATGAATGCTGAATCTTAGATGCAACCAAATTCCATTGTTAACTGGAGTAAAGGCAGTTTATGAATCTTAAAATGCATTGATTTTGCATAACTTGGAATCATATTCCTATTTTTAACATGCTGACTACAAGGTAATGTCTTAATCAAATTGGTGCTATTTGTTCCATTCCTTTGGAAGTGCATCAGGAAAGAAAAGAGAAGAGAAAAACGGGAAATTAACACTCCCTTGGGAATCATAAGAAGGCTTGTTTTTTTATTCTTCCTATATAACTGAATTTATTTGAAACAAATATTTTGTAGGCTGAAATTTGCATTGTTTAAGAGAAGTAAAGTGGCTATGTGATGGGTAGGATAAAGGATGGGATAAAGGATGGAGCAATTAATATTTGTGAGGTCTACTCTGATCCAAATTCTTTCCATATTTGTTTATCCTCATGATATCTCCATGCTGCTAAGTCGCTTCAGTCATGTCCGACTCTGTGTGACCCCATAGACAGCAGCCAACCAGGCTCCCCTGTCCCTGGGATTCTCCAGGCAAGAACACTGGAGTGGGTTGCCATTTCCTTCTCCAATGCATGAAAGTGGAAAGTGAAAGTGAAGTTGCTCAGTCATGTCCGACTCCTAGCAACCCCATGGACTGCAGCCCACAAGGTTCCTCCGTCCATGGGATTTTCCAGGCAGGAGTACTGGAGTGGGGTGCCTTTGCCTTCTCTGGATATCTCCATGAGGCTGGGGTTATTGTTTTCATTTAACAATGAGAAAAACCAGGTTCAGAGAAGACAATTTGCTCAATAGCAAATCTTTATCCCACCTTTCATGTTGGCAGAGTTTGGGTTCTAACCCATATCTGTTGACTCCAAATCAGTTCTCTTTTCTTTAGAACAGGTTAGCAAACATTTTGGGGAAAGGGCTATAGTGAATAGGTTTTGTGGCCATATGGTTTCTGTTGCAACCATGCAACATGCTTATGTAGTGCAAAACCAACCGTTGACAATTTGTCAACATGTGAACACTGCTGTGTTCTAATAAAACTTTATTCATAAAAATAGGCATTGAGTGGGATTTAGTCTGCAAGCCTAGTTTGCCAAGCCCTGCAGGCATCAGAATAAAAATCAAATCAACAACCCCCCAATCCAAAATAATAGAAAAGAGCTAAGTGAAGGTAAAGCTTGGAGACAATTTGTAAAGGCTATCATATAATATATATATAGTTTTCCGCATATATTGAGAGGAAAGGCCATTTCATATACACTGTGTCAGTTGTTTGTGTCAGTCTCTGGAAGGCAAGCAAACTTTTCCTCAAATATATTCATGATTAGAATTTCAAATATTGCATCTTATTTAACCACAGAAGACCAGGTCAGAGTATTTCCTGACATACACAAACTGACTTATACAGTTCCTCTCCAGTTGGGTGACTCATTTCTTCTCTTCACGTCATTGACTAAATTTTAATGTAATCCTTAACTTCTATTATATAAACAGGTCATCATGTTGTTGAAAGTGAAAGTGTTATTCACTCAGTCATGTCTGAGTCTTTGCAACCCCATGGACTATAGCCCACCAGGATCCTCTGTCCATGGAATTCTCCAGGCAAGACTACTGAAATGGGTAGTCATTCCCTTCTCCAGTGGATCCCAGGATCCTGACCCTGGGATCAAACCCAGGTCTCCTGCACTACAGGCAGATTCTTTACCATCTGAACCACCAGGGAAGCCCTTATATTGTTGAAACAATTCTTCTAATATCATAAAGCCAAGACAGATAAAATTGACTTTTAAGGTAAAATTGTAATGTTATTTTCTCTACTGAAGATACCAGGGATAAAACACCTATAAACAATATTTCTTTGACATTTCTTTATTAGCTTTACATGGTAAACAGATAGAGACCCAAAACAAGATGCTAACTAAAATTTGGTGAAAAAGTACTTCTTTACAAACATCAATGTAAGTATATGAGAAATATGAAAAGAACAACTTCTTAACTCTCACTAAATTCCATAGGAGATCACCAACTTAGTACCATATAAAATATGCAGGGCATCTGATAGAAATTACCTAGTGCAGTAACTAAACCAAATAATGTGACTGAGGAATATGAAAAACTCAAAGTGATTTTGCAGTAGGTTTCAGGTTCAGTGGCTTAATATTCTGGTTCAGAAATCTTAATACAGTGGTTCAGGCTAGAAAGGATGAAAGTCTGAGTTGAGGCAGTAACTCCTACTGTGCAAGGAAAGATGAATATGAGAAGTTTTTATATTATAGAATTGACAGAATGTGGTGTATTAGTGAAAAATCAGTATAGTTGATGATAATAATGGTGGCTGTGATGATTTTTGGTGGCAGGTAGCAGAATCTGGTGAACTTAAGCAGAAATGGTGATTTATTGGAAGGATACTGGGTAGCTCACATAATTGAAGAAAAGTAGTGTGCATAATTGATCAAATCCTGGGAAGCCAGAAATCAGGAAACCTCTAGGGACATTAGCATTGAGCCTCCATGTATCTTCTTTCTAGGGTGTTGTCATATGGTTATTGATTTCCAATCTGTGGTTGGTTAGTTGTGTTAAAGGTCCCAATTAAAGACCTCATTGAATCCATGCCCTTTGCTCTGTAACTCTGTAGTCCCATCACATTCTGATTTTGAAATTCGTCCTGGACCAGTAGCAAACAAAATGTAATCAGAAACTTGAATAAGCACTTTAGATTTCTGATTCCTTGCTTGTTCCTTTTCTTTGCCATGAGAATATGTCCAGGCTAGCCTGTAGTGTGATGTGGCACATGGTGAAGGACTCAGTCATCACAGCTCTCTGAACTGAGCCTCTAGCTGTGACAGAAAGCTCACTTGAGAATTGCCTATCCCGCCTGCAGCAGACTGATGCACATCATTAAGCCTCATCAAACCTAGTGCAGTTCAGCAGAACTATCTACCTGCCCCATAGACTTATGAGAAATAATGAATTGCTGTTTTGTGAGTGTTTGTTACACAGCAACAGCTAGCTGATACACCACTTTTGTGTCTCTTGATTCAAATTTCATTTTCTTGATAAGGGCTTGGTTCTTGTGGTATATTCCTGAGTCATTTATCTGTGACTAAAGTGTAGGTGGTATGGTTAATAGGAGAAAAATCATGATTTGGAGAAATACCCCAGCTGGTAATTTACACATGTGGGAGGGACCAGGATAAAGAGAGTAAAATCTCCTAAAATATTTGTAAACATTCTCAGGGTTTTACCAAACTTTTTTAAAAAAAATTTATGTGATCTATTTCTTGAAGTATAGTTGATTTGCAATGTTGTGTTACTTTCAGGTAACACAAATAGCAAAGTGATTCCATTTCATATACATGTATGTGTGTTTGTATATATGAATGAATATATATATGGACATATATTTTTTCAGATTCTTTTCCTTTGTTGACTATTATGAAGTATTGAGTATAGTGTCCTGTGCTATACAGTGTACACTGTTGCTGCTGCTGCTAAGTCGCTTCAGTCGTGTCTGACTCTGTGCAACCCCAGAGATGGCAGCCCCCCAGGATCTCCTGTCCCTGGGATTCTCCAGGCAAGAACGCTGGAGTGGGTTGCCATTTCCTTCTCCAGTGCATAAAAGTGAAAAGTGAAAGTGAAGTCGCTCAGTTGTGTCCGACTTTTTAGCGACCCCATGGACTGCTGCCTACCAGGCTCCTCTGTCCATGGGATTTGCCAGGCAAGAGTACAGTGTACACTAGGTTTATTATTATTATTATTATTTTTAATTATTTATTTATTTTTTGGAGGCTAATTACTTTACAATATTGTATTGATTTTGCCATACATTGACATGAATCTGCCACGGGTGTACCTGTGTTCCCCATCCTGAACACCCCTCCCACCGCCCTCCCCATCCCATCCCTCAGGGTCATCCCAGTGCACAATCCCCGAGCACCCTGTTACATTAGATTTAAAAATTCAAAAAAAATCCACTGAAAATCCCATAGAGTTAAAATCCATGTTAATTAACTGCCTTGTCTTTAGGGGAACTGCAGTTTTGCTCTTGAAGAAAGTAGGGGTGATGGCTCAGGCTAAAAATCTCCTGTCCAGGGGCCTGAAGCAGTCAGACAGGAGCAGCCACCAGGCTTGGTTTACAAGCCTCAAAGACTCAGAGTTCACTGTCAGTGTCCTTTGCTGCTTAAAATTACAACAGAGGACTTTGCCACAATTAAGATATTAGCGATTTTTAAGGACATATCATTTTATTTATTTTTTATGTGAAAAACTCTTTAAGATTTTATTTTTTTATGATTGCAAAGTCTTTTTTTTTTAATTGGAGTATAACTTGAAACATTTACAATGTTGTGTTACTTTCTGCCATACAACAATATGTATCAGCTATATGTATACATATATCCCCTCCCTTTCAACCTCCCTCCCACTCTACCCCCATGGCACCCCTCTAGGTCATCCCAGAGCACTGAACTGAGCTCCCTGTTCTATACAGAAGCTTCCCACTAGCTTTATTTCACACATGAAAGTGTGTAAATGTTAATCACTTAGTCATGTCCAGCTCTTTGCGCCCCATGGACTGGGGCTCGCTAGGCTTTTCTGTCCATGGAATTCTCCAGGCAAGAATACAAGAGTGGGTAGCCAATCCCTTCTCCAGGGGATCTTCTTTACCGTTGGGTTGAACTCAGGCCTCCCACGTAGCAGGCAGATTCTTTACCATCTGAGGCACCAGGGAAGGAGAATGTTATGCATGGTAGTGTATATGTCAATGCTACTCTCTTACTTTGTCTCACCCTCTCCTCACTGTGTTCACAAGTCCATTCTCTATGTCTGTGTCACTATTCCTGTTCTGCAAATAGAATCATCAGTACCATTTTTCTAGGAAAAAAAAAAAAAAAAAAGGATCCTTAGTGCCTAGCAAAATATGGCAGTAGAAAGCAAGATTTTTTTAGAAAGGGGCTAAGCATCAATAGAATTGTCCAGAATAAAATACGAACTGTTAATATTGAAGAGTGACTAAATTACATTGGTTTTAGATATATCAATACATGATGCCAGACAATATTAATTACAATAAGGTAATAAATTGTGCAAGAAAAAAAAAACATTGACAGTATCATATAATAAACAAGTGCATTTTTCCAGCAACCAGCCCTTGGAACCACCTGTTTATGGTATTTATGACTGTGCTTCTCTTCTTTGCCATAATCATGGAATTCTAGAACTGGCAGGGAACTGAAATCCTTTGGTTTAGAGAGCCCCCTGTGGTGTCTGGGTACCTGACTGTCAAGTCGGTACCTTCCCATTGCCCCACATGTTCCTCCCCTGTGGAAGCGAGTGTGGCCTGAGTCCCCTCTCACTAAGTCACTCACTCATCCTGCACTCAACCAGCACATAGTTAATTACTGAACTCCCATGTCCCTATGCTTATGTCCCAGGAGCCAGGTGCTGCTGACTACTGTTCAGTCTGTGTTTAATGGGATCCTAATCACAAGGAAAGCAGTCATTTCCCCCATTTTTATTTCTCATACTTTATAACCCTCTGTATGCACATTTGGAGTAAGTCTGGCAGCTGAGCTGAGGGGATTGCATTGACAGGAGTGGCATGTTGGAGAACTTTTCCTTGTGAGTTCTAGAAGTTAGTTACATTTTGACCATTATCCGTCTTTCCTTTCATCCTTCTTTCCTTTTTGTGCCTTTCCTTTCCCTTTGAACAAAAAATGATTAAATTTTGGTTTTTAAAAAGTGGTATGCAGAACTAGAGACACCTTTGCTAACTAACCACAAGTTGTCCATACTCTAGCATATGTTATAAAAAGAAGGAAAAAGAAAAAAACAGATTTTATTCAGATCTGAGGAGAAAACTAACAGTTGTGTACAATTATGGTTCCTATGTCATTCCAGTTGTTGAGATAAAATATCTTATTTGATCCATACAGCTACTCTATAAACTAGGTATTCTTATCCTTATTAGTAGATAAACAAGATGAGGATCATATTATTAGATAATTTTCTCAAAGTCACACAGCTGAGGCACAGCAGAACTCAGATTTGAATTCTAGTTCTTAGAGTAGTGACTGCAAAGCCTGCACTCTTTTCTCTGCACACTGTGATAGCTCCATCACCCTTCAGTCAAAATTCTCTCAGCAAATGAGACATAGTCCTTGTATTATTTAGTTATTACCATAATATTGCTGTGTAACAAACAACCCCCCACCTGCACCCCACACCGCACAACTCACTGGCTGATCTCAGCTGAGCCTGGATGGATTCAGATGAGTTTGGCCCCCCCATGCTGACTGGATGCAGGTCTACTCCAGATGTCTTCTCAAATTCCATCTACCAGATCCTTGGACATCTTCTCATGGTGAATGGTAGGAGTGCAAGAGATCCATTCAAACCATGCAGATGCTCTAAAGCTACTGCTCACATTATGTTCATTAACATTTCATTGACCAAAGGAAGTTACATGGTTAGGCAAACATCAAGGAGGCAGGGAATTATAGCCCACCCGTAGCGGGAGGAACTATAGAGTTATACGGCAAAGTGTTCAGATGCGTTAATTCTAGTGCTGTTGTTAAGTGCTGTTGAAAAACTGGGAACAATAATTCAGTGTACCGCAGTCCCAAACCAGCAACATGACCAAGCAAGTATGTGTTGGTGATCTATCTTTTAGTGATAGAGTTTGAAATTCTGGCTCTGTCACTTCCACAGCATGAAGCATCTGGCCTATCACTCAACCTTTCTGAGCCTTTGCCTGTGCTGGGATGGTCATCATAATCCCTGTTCCATATTCCTCATGGACTTATTATATATATCCAAGAGAGCAAACTGATGATGAAGCTGAAGCTCTAATATTCTGGTCACCTGGTATGAAGAACTGACTCATTGGAAAAGACCCTGATGCTGGGAAAGATTGAGGGCAGGAAGAGAAAGGGACAGCAGAGGATGAGACAGTTGGATGGCATCACTGACTCGATGGATATGAGTTTAAGCAAGCTCCAGGAGTTGCTGATAGACAGGGAACCCTGGTGTGCTGCAATCCATGGGGGCGCAAAGAGTCAGGCATGACTGAGTGACCAAACTGAGAGCAAATGTGAACTTCTTTATAAACTTTACTACATGCAGTATTCAAAGTTAATTGTTAGTATTGTTGTTTTTTGTTTTTATCAATATCATTACCACCTAAATTAGAGTATTCTTGAAGTCTCTTTGGAGACTACCTAGCAATCCACAGTTGGAGAACCAGGTGGTCTGTGGGCTGTGGCATCAGTGCCTGTTTATTTTATTATTATATCTATGGCTTGGTTACTGGTATTATTAAGTCATTTGTTTATAATATTTAATAAAAGCAGGCATTGTCTGGTCTGCAGCCCATCAGAGGCAGTACCAGCCTTTCATTTCCTGGGGTGTGGTTTTCATCTGGGGAAGCCCCAAGTGGGAGTGAGGATGGTTGGTGGTTCGTGGGCATCCTCCATTTCACCAAAGTGGTCTGTGTTTGCAGGAGGCTGAGAGCCCTGCTTCCCATAAGTGCACTGACTCTTGGGCTGAAAGCATTCACACAATTTCTGTTGCTTCATAATAGGCTGAATTCTCTCTTCATCAGACAAACACACATAGTGCTTGAGGTGAGTGAGAAAGAGCAGGTGGCAGCATCTGCCAAAACTAACTAGCTGGAAGTATAGATGCAAAATAATAAGCATCAGTAGTGAGGGGAGGAGGGAGAGGCAGAAGTTGCTGTTATAAACCAAACAGAACATTCCTGAGATAAACCTATACATATTTTTACAAGGCTTGTATGTTTGTTTAGTTCAACTTAAATCTATGAGCCACTAGGGGAAGCCTCTATGAAATTCAGTTCTCTATAATTCAATTCAATCAATATTTCTAGAGACTATAGGATCAATAATTCAGGGACAGGCTCTAACTAAGAGGTGAATAAAATATAAATTATGCACTAAAAACACTCCAGCTAGTGGTGAACACATATACCCACGTAAGAAAAGTTAGGGGATATGAGCTAGAGTTTTGGAGTCAGGTAGAGCTGAGTTAGAATCCTGAAGCAAGGTCTTGACCTTACAAAAGTCTCAGTTTCCTCATCTGTAAAAAGGGGACAAGCTTCCCTGGTGCATGCAGGAGAGTAGATGCAGGTTTGATCCCTGGGTTGAGAATATCCCCTGGAGAAGGAAATGGCAACCCACTCCAGTATTCTTGCCTGGAAAATCCCATAGATGGGGGAGCCTGGTAGGCTACAGCCCATGGGGGCTATAAAAGTTGGAAACGACTTAATGATTAAACCACTGGCACCAAAAAGAGGGCAATAATGAATATTTCATAGATTTAATTAATATTCATTCATTTATTTAAAAATTTTAAGCCTCTGTTTTGAGTCAAGAGATATTATGCCAACCTCTAAGGAGCCAACAGGCTTACATGGGAGACAGATAATTAATAATCATTTTGAGAAGTCCTGACAAAATCAAATTTAAGATATGTAGGATCTGGGGTAATGAAAGAGTAGGGTACAGAGTATGGGGTATTTAGGGGGCTTAGGCTAGGTGATCACGGACTGCTTTCCTTTTAAACAGAAAGGGAAAGTATGCATGTAATTTAGCATTCATTCACACACAACTCCTATACTGGGGTTGAGTAAGCAGAATGTTTCAGGGAGAAGGAATGACATATGGGAAAGACTTTTTAGTGAAATGGAGAATAGCAACCCAAGCATTAAAAGTAGTGGATGTGGAGCTTGAAGGGTTGAAGGGACAGACCAAAGCTATGTGTGCAGAAATCATATTAAGGTTTGGACTTTGTTCTGAGTGATACAAAGCTATTATAGGGATTTAAATGGTGATGGATGCTAGGATAGGATTAGATGTGTTTCAATGTGAGTTGTGGTTGGAAGGAAGGCAAAGGTAGTTGTGGGGTGGCCAGTTGTTAGTCTACTGCCATCTTTAGGAGAGAGGTGATATTATCCTTCTTGGTGGGAGTAGAGATGAAGAAAAAGACAGTCTAGAAACAATCTTAGCAGGGCCCTGGTGTCAGGATCATGGTTGATCTCCATGTTACCAAATTCAATAGTCAATTCTCTGTCCTAATCTTAGCATATATTTGACACTAATTGATCATGCCCTTATTGACTCTTCTTCTTCCCCTTGTTCTGGGCTGCCATCCTCCCTTCAATCTCCCCTGATGTCACTAATCACTTCTTATTCTGCTTTGCTATATTGCTCTCATCTTTGAGGCTTATAAATTATTTTCCTTCTGCAATTGACTGAATGTTTTTTCCTCCCAGCCCCCAAATTCATACATTGATATCCTAACCCCCGATGTGATGCTATTAGGATATGGGGCCTTTGGGGGATGATTAGATCATGAGCGTGGTGCCTCCGTTCATGACTGGGATTCATGACCTTATAATGGGGACCCCAGAGAGCTTTCTAGCTCTCTTTCTTCTTTATGAGAATATGATGAGAGGTCTGTGAACCAGAGAGAGGGCTCTCAATAGAACCCAACCAAGCTGGCACCTTGATCTCAGACTTCCAGTCTTCAGGACTGTGAAAAATAAATTTCTGTTTTTTATAAGCCACCCTGTCCTATGGTACTTTGGTATAGCAGCCTGAACTAAGATTTCTCCTTTTAGTCAATCCCTTACAAATGATTATTTCTAGCTGAACTCCTCCAGGACTTCTGTATCCAGTTGATATCTCCACTTAGATATCTAACAGTCTTGAAAAGTATCAAATCCAAAGTGGAGCTGTTAATTTTACCCCTTGTCTTACATATTTTATGACTCTATTTTTCTAGTTACTCAAAGCAAAAGCATTTAGAGTCATCAGTGCTTTTCTCATAATTCATATCCAGTCCCTTAGCACATCCTGGATACTTGCTGTAGGTTAACTGCTGAAATGAACTCAGTTTAATGACATCCTTGTATCCATATCTGTTGCAATGCAGCTTTGCAACTTCTTCCATGAAAATATAGAGTTTGTTTCCCAACCCTTGAGTATAAGCTAATTTTGTCAATAAGATAAGCAACTGTACAACAGAGGTGGACAGCAGCTAGACTATGTTTAAAAGCAGAACTCTGATCCACAGCCTGTAGCAACCAGCTCAGGGAGCCAACATCCTACTTATAGTCAGCAAGAAGTCAAGTTACTGTCTGGAGCAACCAGACTAGGAAGTCAAACAATAGTCTCTCTAATGGTCGGCCCCAAATGGCCAGGGCATGAGTAATATCTAACAGCTTTTCTAATTTTTGACCTTACTTCTACGTGAGAACCAACCAAAGAAAGCTACTTAGGCATCCTAATCAATCACATGGGATGCACCCTTCTGGTTAGCCAAGCGACAGCATCCTCAAGCCGACAGCCTCCAATCAGGACATACCTGAGGCCTCCCCCACTTTTCCTCTATAATGTTTTCTTATTCCTCTGCCTGCCTTTGAGTCTCTGCCAAATGCAAATGATGGTGGCTGACTCCATCACTGTACTAATCTCTGAGTAAATAGTCTTTGCTTGGTTTCATTTGGGTGGTCTTCAATTATTTCTGCAAGAATATGGTGGAGCTAACAATGTGGCCATTCTACTTCTGTGTCTCAAGAGGCCTTTCTCTTTGTTTTCTGCTGTCACCGTGAGAACAAGCCTGGGCCGGCCTCCTTGGAGTTCAAGGGCCTCTTACAGCTCAGGTGTTTTTGAAATGGAGAATGCTTGGCAGTGGGGCTGCCTGAAAGTAAGAAGCCAAAATAAGGAAGCAGAGAAACTTAGTTATTTGGGGTTATTTGGACAACATGAGGGGGGTTGAAGGATTTAACTTTGCAGTCAAGTAATACACAAGCTGGCTGGGAATAGTGCTCTTTTGGATTATTCTTTGATGCATAGAGAAAGTTAAAGAGGAGGCAGGCTCGTTTGGAGGCAGAGCAATGATGCTGCTCCCAGGAACCACTGAGCCAAGCAGCTTTTGTTTCACTCTGACCTCTTGAGGGTGGAAACCTCTCAGAAAGTAGCGTAGACAAAGCAACAGTATTTCCTGCAGCATTTTAAAACATACTTACGTAAGAAATATTTTCTTTTACAGAGTTGTAAGACTTTGTGTTTATTAATCCTAAACAAGTATTATGAAAAAGAAGAAGAGGGACACATTTATCTAGGGAAGTCTGCTACATGTGATGAACTCAACAACCCCCCTAGGCTGGGGTTTCTGTTGTGGGGAAGTAATGCAAATCAGCCTTCTGAGCACTCTCAAAAGGTTTGCAACCAAGGCCACAGTTTGCATTAACTAGACCACAGCTTACACCTTAACAAGAGTATAACAACCAAAGAAATATTAATGAAATGAAATTTGAACCACATGGGCTAGGTTTTCAGCTTCCCAGAGTTTTCTTTTGTTTTCTTTTCCCTTTGTACAAAGGATATTTTGAGTTCTTTCATGACATTTCTTTTTCTTTGTGATTCACACCCAACACAGTTCCTTTATACATGTATTGTGTTTGGGGCCCAGGAATTTATAATCTCTTTACAAATCAGATGCTGAGAACCATACAAGTGAGCCCCTCATGAGAGCAGGAACTATTTCTAAGAAGTTCACTAAGAAATGTCCCAAGGGCTGTCTACTGTTCATTGTTACTCAATAGGGTTTGAACGGAACTCAAACAGCCCTTTGGGTATTTTGATCACTAGCTTTTATTCAGTGTGCTGTGCTAGACACGGCTTCCCAGGTGGTGCTTGTGGTCAAGAACCTGCCTTCCAACGCAGGAGATGTAAAAAATGTGGGTTCTATCCCTGAATCTGGAAGATCCCCTGGAGGAAGGCATGGCAACACACTCCAGTATTCTTGCCTGGAGAATCCCATGGACAGAGGAGCCTGGCGGGCTACAGTCCATATGGTCACAAAGAGTTGGACACAACTGAAGCGATTTAACACATATGCACACATGCTAGACACTGGTGGGATCCTTAGATGAAATAGACACACCTCTTTGTCATGGAGCTAAGAGGCAAGAAGAGAAGTGTAGCCATTTGCTTACATTGCTCTTTGATACAGTATGATGTGACAAGTGGAGAAGCATAAACACACTTTCCTAGCCTTGCCAAGGGAAGAGAGTCCTCAAGATTTGTGAGAATTGTGGACTAAAAGGCTGAGGCAGGCTTGAGAAATGTCAAACTTCTTAACTTGGCTAGGATTTAAGGTGTTTTAATGATATTACTATCAATTATTGGACATTTAATATGTCTCAGACAACAGGCTATACTTTATATACTCTGTTCTATTCAATAAGAACACTGGAGTGGGTTGCCATTTAGGAAGCCACTAAAGATGGAGAGGGAGTGTAGCCCTTCTGGTCAGCATTAAGCTTTGGGAAAGGATGAATTTATGAGGCATTTGAAGAGGACAAAATGATAAGAAGGAGGCTTGTATCTTATCAAATATAAAGTGCGTAAAGAGAGGGTTAGATACTTAAAGAGATCCGTTGAGATTCATGTTGGTGTTTGGCAGAAACCAACAAAATTCTATAAAGCAATTATCCTTCAATTAAAAAATAAACTAATTTATAAACCAAGGATTTCTATAGCTGATGAGCTATGATTGAGAAGGGATATCTGCTCTGGCCACAGTGGCTTTCTTTCTGCTCATACTGCTAAGCAAAGTAACATTGACGAGGTGGCTTAAATAACATGCTATTTCTCACAGTTCTGGAGACAGGGAATTCCAGGGTTACAGGGCTGGTGATTTGGTTCTTGTTGCTGGTCCTCTTCCTAGATTGCAGATACCCACCTTCTCTCTGTCCTCACATGGAAGAGACTGGAAACTCTGGTCTCTTCTGTTGCTTTTTTCTGGGCACTGATCCCATCATGAGGACCTATCCTTATGACTTCAGCTAACATTAAATACCTCCCAATGTCCTCACCTCTGAATACTATTACCATAGGGATTAGGACTTTAATATAGGAATTTGGGGAGGCATAAACATTCAGACCATAATGGTGACTTATTCAGTGTTTTAGATTTCTTGGAACATCAGGCAGGTGTGTCCAGCTTTCACTTTGTCATTACTTAATTTGTTGTTGATTTGGATTTGAAGAGCATTAGAAAGGTTGTTAGGTTGTGATGACTGATTTGGATTGCAATTCAGCCTAAGTAATAAGTGCTTTATATTTACTTGATTATTTATGCCTAGTAAAGCACATTTATGTGTGATATTTAAAAACTGATTTACCGAAGAGGAAGATGAGGCTCTGAGAGGTTATATAAATTTCCAAACTTTGCATATTTGCTAAGAAGCTGGAAGGAAAACAGAATTCAGAACTTACAACTGAGTACTGCATTCTTTCCAGGCTACCAATGACTTCTTTACTGACCTCAGACTATAAGGGGCTTAATCAGTATCCCTAAAGCATAAAATATTTGAGCTACCAGGGAATGTAGAGACCATCTAGTCCCAACTCTTGTTTTGAGAAAACAGAGAAATTACATGATTTGATAAATCCCAAATTTAGGATATAATAAGAGTTGAGATGAGAACTTTTGTCTTTCAATTGCTGATCCAAGATCTTGACCCTAAAACATGTTTCCCAATTTTCAATCTACCTAGCACCTTCCCTTGGGAAGCCTTGGTGGCTCAGCAGGCAAAGACACCACCTGAAATGCAGGAGACGTGAGTTCGATCCCTGGGTCAGGAAGAAACCCTGGAGAAGGAAATGGCTATCCACTCCAGAAATCTTGCCTGGGAAATCCCATGGACAGAGAAGCCTGGTGGGCTATAGTCCATGAGGCCGCAAGAGTTGGATACATCTTAGCAAACATACAACACCACCACCAAGCACCCTCCCTTAAATTACTGCCTTTACTTATAAATGGCAACCCACTCCAGTATTCTTGCCTGGAGAATCCCATGGATGGAGGAGCTTTGTGGGCTACAGTCCATGGGTTGCAGAGTCAGACACGACTAAGCGACTTCATTTTCACTTTACTTATAAGAGCAGTCTTGTAAAATAAAGCACGTGTCAGCCCATTTTATTGATGAGAAAGCAGAGGTTTTGAAAGATTCAGAGATATGACTCATATTGTGTTATATGGTAAGAGGTGAGCTAGGTATTATGAACCTCTTTTGAGAATAGACTTACTAATTTCTGATAAGTTAAACCATGTGTCTATGAACTCAGGCATGAAGTCAGACCTTACGATTGCACATTAAGTGGAATTGTGCCTCTTTTGCTCTGCGCCCTTCTTTTTCTCTCAGGCAGACAGAGGGTGTCCCTTCTAGTTTTTGCCTTTCATTGTCTGAGTATGATTGCTTCCTGGACATGCCATGGCATCTATGGCTGCAAGTCTACTCTCCTCACCCTCAGATACATACCTGTTAACACTCTGACCTTCCCCACAGATTTGCTCCGTGGATCACCTCCTGTCTAGGCAATTTGTTTATATAAGGATGGCATCGTCTTATTGTCTGTGTCATAAACTGTTGGCTATGTCCCATGCTTCCTCCCTCCTCATCTGTCATGTGGGCTCCTGTCAGAAGCAGGGTCAATTAACTTCCTACAGAGATGTTAACTTGGCAGACACAACTTGATTGATTTGTTTTAATCTGACTCATTTTTGCAATGAGAACCCCAGGTAGGAGGGATAGCCAAGCCTGAGAACCAGGGTGAATATTAAGATTGATTACTCTTTTATTTTAGAAGAAATATAAAGTAAATAGTAGATGGAGGCTGATGGCAGATTTGTCTGATAGATTGGTGTCATCAAAAGCTTGAATGAATTGCTTCCTTTTTATAGTATTCCTGCTTTACAGCATCAGCCTCCACTTCTCCATGTCATCATCTTTCTCTTTAACAGCATCAGCTCTATCTTGGGTGCTGTCTTCACTGTTCAGTTAATGGCTCAGTCCAGAAACCAGTAATCATCCTTATCAAGCTTCTTCAGTTCAGTTCAGTCACTCAGTAGGGTCCAACTCTTTACAACTCCATGGACTGCAGCACACCAGGCCTCCCTGTCCATCACCAATACCCTGAGCTTACTTAAACTCATGCCCATTGAGTTAGTGATGCCATCTAACCATCTCATTCTCTGTCGCCCCCTTCTCCTCCCGCCTTCAATCTTCCCCAGTATCAGGGTCTTTTCCAATGAGTCATAAGTCCTTCCAATGAATATTCAGGACTGATTTCCTTCAGGATGGACTGGTTGGATCTCCTTGCAGTCCAAGGGACTCTCAAGAGTCTTCTCCAGCACCACAGTTCAAGAGCATAAATTCTTACATGACTACTGGAAAAACCATAGCTTTGACTAGATGGACCTTTGTTGGTAAAGTAATGTCTCTGCTTTTTAATATGCTGTCTAGGTTGGTCATAGCTTTTCTTCCAAGGAGCAAATTCTTGATTCTCAGTTCCCTTATCTACATAATGGTAATCCTTACATTTATCTTATTTATCTGTGTGGTATTTGCATAGCTTGTAGTATGTGTTTAATAAATAAGAGTTAATGTCATTTAATTTTATGGTCAAAGTTCTATGATAGTATGGTAGAAAATGAAGCGCCTTTTGTGCCTAATGGTGATGAAGTACGGGAGGTAAGGCTTATAGAAAACTGTCATTTGTCTAGAGTCACTGAGATCACTAAGGGTATGCCAAGTGGAAGAGAGCTGGCAAGAATCAGTGATAATAATAATACCTAATACATACTGCTCACTGTGTACTGGGCAGTGTTCTAAGCATGCACCTGGGATAGCTCATTAAGAAATGCTATGTGTAGGCACTTTAATTATATTCCCATTTTACAGATGCTAAGAATAGGCACAAAGAAGTTAAGTAACTTCTCCTAGGTCACACTCCTAAGTGGAAACACAGACAAGAATGGACCCAGGTCCTTAGGCTCCAGGATCCATGCTTCTAAACATGGATCTACTGCCCAAAGAAAAATCATCAAGAGCAGTGCCATGGGAGAACCCAGTGGACCTTCTACCATGACTAGAATTAAACATATGGGAGGGTGGGGCCTGGAAGTATGAGGGTTGCAATTGCTTAGTGGTGAGACTGAAGAGGTTGGTAAGGGTTTACTAGTGAAGTACTTTGATTGTCTTGCTAAAGAATCTAGATTTTATTCTATGAACAGTGAGAAGCCATGGAAGATTTCTAAGTTGGAAGTAATATGATCAAAAGGGTTTTATTTCAAAAAGTGAATTCTAATAGCTTGGTAGAGAGTGCACAGGAGCAGATAGAGGTCAGAGGCAAGGAGACTAGTTATGAGGGTACAAAAGGACTGCACCGCTCCCAGCAAGCGATGTTGGCGTGAGCAGCAGGGAGGTGGCAGCAGGGATACACCCAAGAGGCAGAGTTCCTGGGCTTGGTGGTAGGAATAACGTGGTATAGCTCATTATGTCATTTTATTATTCTCTATCTCCACAATTGTCCCTGCTTATTTTTACCTGACATATGCTTCTGAGTTGGTCCAGATTTTTCTTTTTTTTTTTTTTTTCTTTCTCTCGAATGGCCTTTACACTGTTATTTATATTGTGGAGATTATGACACATGATAATTACAATGCTTCAGGTTATAGCTCTGTGTAAATACAGTGTGATTATTGTTCCTCTGAATTTTTTTTCTTAATGCTTAATGGTATACTGGGCAGCAATAATCATCTAATTGCTATGTAGTTATTGAAATTAGATATGATGCTATATTAAAGATTACACTGATTATGAGGCAAATTTATAAGATAGATTCTTTCATTGTCTAGTTTTAGGCCTGCAAAATTTTTAAGAAGCAAAAGGTTGAATAGGGTACTGTAATCTCAATACTCTCCCATTCAGTGCCTGTCTCATTTGGCTGTTAGGGCAACCTTTGTACACAAACGGACTGATTCTGGTCACACTCATTACTTTGATGAGACCTGGCAGCATGAGAACCTGTAATAATGCCCTGAAGCATTCTGGGAAAACCATTGTTCCCTACAATGAGGACTCACAGGACATAAGACCCTGTACTTTTATTTCTAGCTAGATTTTCAATCATTAAAATATTTTCTCCATTCACTATTTGTATGTTCTTGTACAGAACATATTTTTTAAATAATTCCACTTAATTAGATTTTCACTAATGTTTCTGAAATGATAACAGCAGTTTAACTTTCTAGTTATTAAAATTTGAATGTAACTTCAACAGTGGAAAAGATATGTAAGAGGGAAATGCACCCCAGTCTGAGCCAAGCAAATGCTCCAGCTCTGTTCACTCTGTGTCACAGCTCAATGCTGGATCTGGGGTGGCCTTGACAAGGGAAGAGACTTAAGATGACCCAGTCCTGGAGCCTCGATGGGCATGTGGCAGTCATTGCTGGCACTTAAGCAGTGCATCAGATCTCTGATAGTGGCTGTTCCACACAGTTCACACACTGATATATGCTGAGAATCCACATGGGCCTATACTGCTCTGCAGTATGACTCATAACAGGGGAGGGGGCAGAGGAGCCTTGGGGTCAGTGATAGGCTGTTTAAGGACAAAGGAGACTTGCATCTGAGGTTATGTCTGAGCAGAGCAAGGAAAACAGTTGTGGGGTTCTGCATGGGAATTTCATCAAAGACAGCTCAGACCTCTGTCTGTGGTTGACAGAAGCCAAGAGCCCACCTAAGCACCTACCCCCACCCCCACCTACCCCCACCCCTAATGCCCTTTCTTCAGCATTCTCCACCTCTGGGGCAAAGGTCCTGGTGCTGGGAATGTGGAAAACACGTACTTAAAAGGAACAAAGCCAGTTTAAGCTTTATCCTCATGGCTTTTGCTCCTGCAACTTGGTATCAGACTCCACCTCTGCTAGGGCACAGATGGCCACTGAGCAGAGGGTAAGCCCTGCCTCATCCCCGATGCCAGCTCTAGCCCCTCCATCTCTAGTCCACCTCATATCAAGGTAGTAGCTTCCAGCACACTCTGAAGAAAGATAGGACCTTTGTCCCTGTCAAACCCAGCTCTTCCAACACTTTGGGACATGCAGTCTGTATAGAGAGACTGTCACATAAAAACACGCTTTCAATATCAAAATAGGTAACTGTTTCACCTAAATTTATAGAGTTAGAGGAAGTTAACAACGTGAAAAGGCAGAAGGACTGCTCTCAATTTAAAGAGCAAGAGAAACCCCCTGAAGATATAAATAATAAAACAGAAATAAACAATCTGTAAAAGTGAAAAATTCAAAGAGTTGGTAACAAATGTGTTAACTGAATTAGGGTAAAGAATAGATGGACACCGTAGAATTTTTAACAAGGAACTAGAAAATATGAGAAAGACCTAATCATAAGTGAAGAATTCAATAACTGAGATAAAAACAGACTAGAAAGAATGAACAGCAGACTAAGTGATACAGAACATATAAGTGATCTGGAAGATAGAATAATGGAAATTACTCAGAAGAGCAAAAAGGAAAACTAATTTAAAAAATGATAACAGTTTAAGAGATCCTTAGAATAACATTAAATGTACTGACATTCATATTATAGGCATCCGAGAAGGAGGAGAGAGAGCAAAGGGGATTAAAAACGTATTTGAGGAATTTCTGGCTGAGATATTCCCAAACCTGAAGAAGGAAACAGATATCCAGATATAGGAAGCCCAGAGGGTTCCAAGAAGATGAACCCAAACAAACCCCCACCAAGATATATAATAATTAAAATGGCAAAATTAAAGAGAGAATTCTAAAGGCTGTAACAGAAAAATAGTCATATACAAGGGAATTCCCATAAGGCTATTAGCTGAGTTTTCTGCAAAAACTTTGCAGGTCAGAAGAAAGTGGCATAATATATTCAAAGAGCTGAAGGGGAAAAACCTTCAACCTGATACTCTACCCAGCAAGATTATCATTTAGAATTGAAGGAGATGTAAAAACTTCTCAGGTAATAAGCAAGTACTAAAAGAGGTCAGTAATATTAAATTGATCTTAAAAGAAATGTTAAAGACTCTTCTCTAAGTTAAAAAAAAAAAGTAGGAATCTATAGGAAACGGAGAAATCACTAAGAAAGACAAATATATAGTAAGGAACAAAGGTCAATCATTTAAATAAGCCAGTTTCAGGATTAAAAAACAAAAAATATTGTAAAAAACAATACCAACTTCAATGAACAATTAAGGGATAAACATGAGGATGTAAAGTATGGCATCAAAACCCCAAAATGTGGGATGGGGGATAAAAAATGTACATCTTTTAGAATATGTTTGAATTTAAATGACTACCCGTTTAAAGCAAATAGCTATAGTGACATATATGAACCCTGCAGTAACCTCAACAGTGAAAATCTAAAAGCCTTTTCTCTAAATTTAGGAAAAAAGGTAAGGATGTACACTCTAACCACCTCTATTTAACATAATATTGGAAGTCCTAACAACAATCAGACAAGAAAAAGAAATAAAAGGTATCCAAATTGAAAGTGAAGAAATAAAACTGTCACTATTTGTAAATGATGTGATATTTTATATAGAAAACCATAAAGACTCCACCTCAAAACTATTAGAACTAATAAATGAATTCAGCAAAGCTTCCAGTTACAAGATTAATATATAGAGATCTATTTTTTTATATCCTAATAATGAACTATCAGAAAGAGGAAGTTAAAAAAAAATCCCTTTTAAAATCACATTGAAAAGAATAAAACACCTAAGAATAAACTTAACAAGGAGATAAAAGTCATATCGTCTGAAAACTATAAAACATTGGTGAAGGAAACTGAAGATGATACAAAGAACTGGAAAGGTTTGCCATGCTTTTAGGTTGGAAAAATTAATATTGTTAAAACTACAATACTACCCAAAGCAATCCACAGATTTACTGTGATCCCTATCAAAATGTCCATGATTTCCTTTAAAGACCTGGAACAAATAATCATAAAATTCATATGGAACCACAAAAGACTGTGAATTACCAAAGCCATCTTGAGAAAAACGAACAAGGCTGGAGGTATCATCCTCCCAGTCTTAAGACTATAACGCAAAGCTATAGTAACCAAAACAGCATGGTGCTGGCATGGAAAGAGACATATTGATCAATGGAACAGAATAGAAACCCAGAAATGAACCCACACACTTATGGTCAATTAATGTTTGATAAAGGAGGCAAGAATATACAGAGGAGAGAAAATAACCTCTTCAGTAATTGGGGCTGGGAAAACTAGACAGCTACATGTGAAAGAATGAAATTAGAACATTCTCTATCACAACATAAAAAATTAAACTCAAAATGGAGTAAAAGCCTAAATGTAAGTCCTGAAATCAGAAAACTCCTAGAGGAAAACATAAGCAGAACATTCTTTGAAATAAATCAAAGCAATATTTTTTGGACTTGTCTTCTAAAACAAAAGAAATAAAAGCCTAAATAAAATAAAGAAATAAAAAAAAAAATAAAAGCCTAAATGAAATAAAGAAATCACTTCAGTTTAGTTCAGTCGCTCAATCGTGTCCAATTCTTTGCGACCCCATGAACCGCAGCATGCCAGGCCTCCCTGTCCATCACAAACTCCCAGAGTTTACCCATTTGAAAGATGGGAGAACGTCTTTCAAATGATATGACCAAAAATAGGTTAATATAATAATATAAATAGTTTATATAACTCAATATCTGAAACACACAGCCCAGTCAAAAAATGTGCACAAGACTTGAATAGACATTTTTCCAAGGAAGACATACAAATGGATAACAGGGATATGAAAATATGTTCCAAATTGCTAATTATTAGAGAAATGCAATTGCAGAGAAGGCAATGGCACCCCACTCCAGTACTCTTACCTGGAAAATCCCATGGACAGAGGAGCCTGGTGGGCTACAGTCCATGGGGTCGCTGAGAGTCGGACACGACTGGGCGACTTCACTTTAACTTTTCACTTTCATGCATTGGAGAAGGAAATGCCAACCCAATCCAGTGTTCTTGCCTGGAGAATCCCAGGGACGGGGAAGCCTGGTGGGCTGCCATCTATGGGGTCGCACAGAGTCGAACATGACTGAAGTGACTTAGCAGCAGCAGCAGCAGAGAAATGCAAATTAAAGCAATGAGATATCACAACACATTTGTCAGAATGGCTGTAATCAAAATGTCTACAAACAACAAATGTTGATAAGGATATGGAGAAAACTGGACCTCTGTACATTGTTGATGGGAAGGTACATTGGTGCAACTACTGTGGAAAATATGGAAGTTCCTCAAAAACTGCTATCAGTTCAGTTCAGTAGCTGAGTCATGTCCGACTCTTTGCCACCCCATGAATGCAGTACGCCAGGCCTCCCTGTTCATCACCAACTCCCGGAGTTCACTCAGACTCATGTCCATCGAGTCAGTGATGCCATCCAGCCATCTTATCCTCTGTCGTCCCCTTCTCCTCCTGCCCCCAATCCCTATGTCCATCGAGTCAGTGATGCCATCCAGCCATCTTATCCTCTGTCATCCCCTTCTCCTCCTGCCCCTAATCCCTCCCAGCATCAGAGTCTTTTCCAACGAGTCAACTCTTCTCATGAGCTGGCCAAAGTTCTGGAGTTTCAGCTTTAGCATCATTCCTTCCAAAGAAATCCCAGGGCTGATCTCCTTCAGAATGGACTGGTTGGATCTCCTTGCAGTCCAAGGGACTCTCAAGAGACTTCTCCAACACCACAGTTCAAAAGCATCAATTCTTCGGCACTCAGCTTTCTTCACAGTCCAACTCTCACATCCATATACATGACCACTGGAAAAACCATAGCCTTGACTAGACAGACCTTTGTTGGCAAAGTAATGTCTCTGCTTTTGAATATGCTATCTAGGTTGGACATAACTTTCCTTCCAAGGAGTAAGCGTCTTTTAATTTCATGGCTGCAGTCACCATTTGCAGTGATTTTGGAGCCCAAAAAAATAAAGTCTGATGCTGTTTCCACTGTTTCCCCATCTATTTCCCATGAAGCGATGGGACCGGATGCCATGATCTTCATTTTCTGAATGTTGAGTTTTAAGCCAACTCTTTCACTCTCCACTTTCACTTTCATCAAGAGGCTTTTTAGTTCCTCTTCACTTTCTGCCATAAGGGTGGTGTCCTCTGCATATCTGAGGTTATTGATATTTCTCCCGGCAATCTTGATTATAGCTTGTGTTTCTTCCAGTCCAGCGTTTCTCATGATGTACTCTGCATATACGTTAAATAAGCAGGGTGACAATATACAGCCTTGACGTACTCCTTTTCCTATTTGGAACCAGTCTGTTGTTCCATGTCCAGTTCTAACTGTTGCTTCCTGACCTGCATACAGGATTCTCAAGAGGCAGGTCAGGTGGTCTGGTATTCCCATCTCTTTCATAATTTTCCACAGTTTCTTGTGATCCACATAGTCAAAGGCTTTGGCATAGTCAAGAAAGCAGAAATAGATGTTTTTCTGGAACTCTCTTGCTTTTTCGACAATCCAGCGGATGTTGGCAATTTGATCTCTGGTTCCTCTGCCTTTTCTAAAACCAGCTTGATACCCAGTAATTCTACTACTGATAATATAGCTGGAAAAAAAAAACTCATTTGAAAAGTGACATGCACCCCAACATTCATAGCAGCACCATTTACCATAGCCAATTTACGTGTCCATGAACAGATGTATGGATAAAGAAGATGTAGTATATATACACAATGGGATATTAGATATTACTCAGTCATAATAAAATTAAATTCTGCCATTTGAAATATCATATATGGACCTAGAGAATATTATGCTTACTGAAATAAGTAAGAGAAAGACAAATACTATATGATATCACTTATTTGTGGAATTTGAAAAATAAATGAAACTGTATAGCAAAACAAAGGAGATTTATGGTTATAGGAAACAAAATTGTGGTTACAAATTGGAAGAGGGAAATGGGGAGGAGCAAGTTAGGAGTATGGAATTAAGAGATACAAACTATTATGTATCAAGTAGATAAGCAAAAAGGATAGAGCATGGGGAATTATAAGCATTATTTTGTAATAACTTTTAATGTTGTATAATCTAGACCATCCCCATGGAAAAGAAATTCAAAAAAGCAAAATGGCTGTCTGGGGAGGCCTTACTAATAGCTGTGAAAAGAAGAGAAGTGAAAAGCAAAGGAGCAAAGGAAAGATATAAGCATCTGAATGCAGAATTCCAAAGAATAACAGGAAGAGATAAGAAAGCCTTCCTCAGCGATCAATGCAAAGAAATAGAGGAAAACAGAATGGGAAAGACTAGAGATCTCTTCAACAAAATTAGAGATACCAAGGGGACATTTCATGCAAAGATGGGCTTGATAAAGAACAGACATGGTATGGACCTAACAGAAGCAGAAGATATTAAGAAGAGATGGCAAGAATACACAGAAGAACTGTACAAAAAAGATCTTCATGACCCAGATAATCATGATGATGTGATCACTCACCTAGAGCCAGACATCCTGGAATGTGAAGTCAAGTGGGCCTTAGAAAGCATCACTATGAACAAAGCTAGTGGAGGTTATGGAATTCCAGTTGAGCTATTCCAAATCCTGAAAGATGATGCTGTGAAAGTGCTATACTCAATGTGCCAGCAAATTGGAAAACTCAGGAGTGGCCACAGGACTGGAAAAGGTCAGTTTTCATTCCAATACCAAAAAAGGCAATGCCAAAGAATGCTCAAACTACTGCACAATTGCAGTCATCTCACACACTAGTAAAGTAACGCTCAAAATTCTCCAAACCAGGCTTCAGCAATATGTGAACTGTAAACTTCCTGATGTTCAAGCTGGTTTTAGAAAAGGCAGAGGAACCAGGGATCAAATTTCAACATCCTCTGCATCATGGAAAAAGCAAGAGAGTTCCAGAAAAATATCTGTTTCTGCTTTATTGACTATGCCAAAGCCTTTGACTATGTGGATCACAATAAACTGTGGAAAATTCTGAAAGACATGGGCATCCCAGATCACCTGATCTGCCTCTTGAGAAACCTGTATGCAGATCAGGAAGTAACAGTTAGAACTGGACATGGAACAACAGACTGGTTCCAAATAGGAAGAGGAGTACGTCAAGGCTGTATATTGTCACCCTGCTTATTTAACTCATATGCAGAGTACATGATGAGAAACGCTGGGCTGGGAGAAGCACAAGCTAGAATCAAGATTGTTGTAAGAAATATCAAGAACCTCAGATATGCAGATGACACCACCCATATGGCAGAAAGTAAAGAGGAACTAAAAAGCCTCTTGATGAAAGTGAAAGTGGAGAGTGAAAGAGTTGGCTTAAAGCTCAACATTCAGAAAATGAAGATCATGGCATCTGGTCCCATCGCTTCATGGGAAATAGATGGGGAAACAGTGGAAACAGTGTCAGACTTTATTTTTCTGGGCTCCAAAATCACTGAAGATGGTGATTGCAGCCATGAAATTAAAAGATGCTTACTCCTTGGAAGGAAAGTTATGATCAACATAGAGAGCATATTCAAAAGCAGAGACATTACTTTGCCAACAAAGGTCCGTCTAGTCAAGGCTATGGTTTTTCCAGTGGTCGTGTATGGATGTGAGAGTTGGACTGTGAAGAAATCTGAGTGCCGAAGAATTGATGCTTTTGAACTGTGGTGTTGGAGAAGATTCTTGAGAGTCCCTTAGACTGCAAGGAGATCCAACCAGTCCATTCTAAAGGAGATCAGTCCTGGGTGTTCTTTGGAAGGAATGATGCTGGGGCTGAAACTCCAGTACTTTGGCCAGCTCATGAGAAGAGTTGACTCGTTGGAAAAGACTCTGATGCTGGGAGGGATTGGGGGCAGGAGGAGAAGGGGATGACAGAGGATGAGATGGCTGGATGACATCACTGACTCAATGGACATGAGTTTGAGTGAACTCCGGGAGTTGGTGATGGACAGGGAGGCCTGGCGTGCCGCAATTCATGGGGTCGCAAAGAGTCAGACACGACTGAGTGACTGAACTGAACCGAGCTGAATGTGTAAAAATCCTGAAGTACTCTGCTGTACACCTGCAACTTTCACTCTTATGGCAGAAAGTGAAGAAGAACTAAAGAGCCTCTTGATGAAATTGAAAGAGGAGAGTGAAAAAGTTGGCTTAAAGCTTAACATTCAGAAAACTAAATCATGGCATCTGGTCTCATCACTTCATGGCAAATAGATGGGGAAACAGTGGAAACAGTAGCTGACTTTATTTTTCTGTGGCTGACTTTATTTTGACTTTATTTTCAAAATCACTGCAGATGGTGATTGCAGCCATGAAATTTAAAGATACTTACTCCTTGGAAGTAAAGTTATGACCAACCTAGACAGCATATTAAAAAAGCAGAAACATTACACTGCCAACAAAGGTCCATCTAGTCAAGGCTATGGTTTTTCCGGTGGTCATGTATGGATGTGAGAGTTGGACTATAAAGAAAGCTGAGCACTGAAGAATTGATGCTTTTGAACTGTGGTGTTGGAGAAGACTCTTGAGAGTCCCTTGGACTGCAAGGAAGTCCAACCAGTTCATTCTAAAGGAGATCAGTCCTGGGTGTTCATTCGAAGGACTAATGTTGAAGCTGAAACTCCAATGCTTTGGCCACCTGATGCGAAGAGTTGACTCATTTGAAAAGACCCTGATACTTGGAGGGATTGGGGGCAGGAGGAGAAGGGGATGACAGAGGATAAGATGGTTGGATGGCATCATTGACTCAATGGATATGGGTTTGGGTGGACTCCGGGAGTTGGTGATAGACAGGGAGGCCTGGCATGCTGTGGTTCATGGGGTTGCAGAGAGACATGACTGAGAGACTGAACTGAACTGAACTGAACTGAACACCTGCTACTAATATACTATTATAAATCAACTAATTTTTCTATTAAAAAGGAGAAAATTCGAAAGGTTAACCTGGGAAGCAATGAAGTTTATATCTTCTTCTGAGGCAAGATAGGAGGAGGTAAGTATGAATAAACACAAAACCACCTTAAAGTCATGAGGATTGTGTAATTGATAAGGGCAAAGGGATGAAAATGTATTGAAACAGGGAAGCTTCAGCTTTCCTAGAAATAGTAGATGAATTCATCTGCTAAGTTTAAAAAGGTGCCATTTGGAGCTCGAGAATTGTGAAAAAAGAAACTGCAAATCTGGTAAATGTTAATGCACGATGAGGAGTAACTTGAAGTGTCAAGATGTGAGGGCTCAGTGTGACCTTGTTATATAAAAGCAGATCCTGTCAGTCTCTTGATTTAAATGCTACAATGAGCTCCCATTGGTCTTTGGAATGAAGATCAAAATTCTTGACATGATGCACAGTCCCTCCATGATCTTGCCTGCGCTCCCTTGTTCCTGACTCCACTGTGTTAAATGCCATATGTTTAGTCCCACTGACTGACCGTGTGCTTCATGCTTCAGGGCTCTGACTGAGAGGTACTTCTCCCAGCTCTTGGCTTTGTTAATATCCACTCATCTTTTAGAACCCAGAATAAATCTGAATCTCTTAAGAAGGCTTCTTTAATTCCTCAGACTACACATTCCAATAGTACTCTTCCTTTATAATATTTCCCCCTGAATATGATTAAATAAATTACTGTACAAATCAAGAGAAGGCTGGTTTGAAATTAGAATGAATTTATGTGAGCTCAGCACTGTCAGTATAATTTGTGGTGCTCAGTGCAAAATATAAGCACCTTGTTCAAAAATTATTAAGAATTTCAAGATAGTGACAGGAGAGCATTAAACCAAGCAGGAGGTCCTTCTGAGCACAGTGCCTGGTGCAACTGTATAAGTCATCCACTCATGAAGTTGCCTTGTGAGAGAGTCTCTCGCAGGTAACAGGGCCTGTGAACTCTGGATTTATTATTCCAGTGGAAGTTTGAGGGGTGCCACTCTATAATGCCAGTGTTGAAATGATGAACCCCTGTATTTAGAACCAAATGGGCTGTAAAAAGAAGTCAGAATGAAGCTGATGGACTGGCTGAGTAGGAAGCAGCAAAATGTCACTGCAATGAAGTTTTGGGGTGATGGATGATGTAATTGAATGTTGTGCATTACTTAGTAACGCATCAAGTCAGCGTTTAATAATTTGTTGTTGTTTAGCTGCTAAGTCAAGCCAGAGACTTTTGCGCTCCCATGGCCCACCAGGCTCCTCTGTCCATGGGATTTCCCAGGCAAAAATACTGGATTGGGTTGCCATTTCCTTTTCCAGGGGATCTTCCTGATGCAGGGACTGAACCCACGTCTTCTGCAATGGTAGGCAGATTCTTTACCACTGAGCCACCAGGGAGGCCCATTTAATATTTTAGCCCTTATTTTATGTTTATGGGAGGAGGAATTGAATTTTTCATTCTCTCCAAAAAGAAGACATTGAGAAATGTTAGAGAGAGGAAGATTTGGAGTCTGAGTGATTTAAAGAGCAGGTTTTAGAGCCCGTCTAATGCTCAAGTTACCAGTTATAAGCTCTGTGACCTTGAGGGTTACAAGCTTCTCTGTGCTTTAATTTGGGGAAGAGGGATATAAATTGGAATAATGTTAATGTATTCTGTGATTGTTTAAGGAACTAATGAGTGAATTAAAATACCTGGTTCATAGTGCGTACTATGTTGCTTCAGTCGTGTCTGACTCTTTACGACGCTAGGGACCATAGCCCACCAGGATCCTCTGTCCTTGGGATGCTCTGGGCAAGAATACTGGAATAGCTTCCCATGCCCTCCTCCTGAGGATCTTCCCGATCCAGGGATTGAACCCGTGTCTCTTGCATTTCCTGCATTGGCAGGTGGGTTCTTTGTCCACTGACCAACTGGGGAAGCCCCTGGTTTGTAGTAAGTCCTTATTTTACTTTCACACTAGTGAACTCTTAGTTTCCTCTTCAGTGCTGTTTTCTTTTGGTGAGGTAGTTGAATTCAGTCACAGTACTGCCATATAATATAAACAGCTCAACTTCATTATTGGTCTTAGAAGAGGCCAATAATGAAGAATTCTTTGCAATTAAAGCAAAGAATTTACTAGGATGCTTTGTGAAATTTGTAATGGGATTCATTTAAGCAAAAGGAACATACTATACAAGATAACTCATTTTCATTATAGTGTATAGGTGTCAAGCACATATCTAGAACATATTAGCATATTTATGTATAACATATTTCAGCAAAGTCCAGCATTTTATATTTGTGTCTTTACAGTCAGAGAACCTTCTTTTGGCAACCTTAAGATGGTGACCAACTGTTAGAAATTGTGGACAATAAGCTGGATTTAATGAACTATGGTTCTGTCTTCTGTTTTGTTAATTCCTTTGAAATGGTCGGTATCTATTATTATTGAGAATATGGTATTTTTTAATTGTTAGGATGCCATTTTATTTTAGGTTGATCTGCTCTGGAAAATATTCTGATCAATTCCTGAGTCATTATCCTAGGTATTTTCATGGTATGTAGGACCATCAACAAGGTCTTCTGTGGGCAAACCCTATAACCACCAATTGCTTCTTGATCTGCATCTCTAGCCTACCACTCTCTTGTGAGTTCCAAGTATGAATGTAGGTTATCTGCCTAACATTTCACCAGGATATCCCCGAATATCTCAAAGTTTACTCTCATTAAGTCACATTTATTATCTTTTCTGAAAACCCAGCTTCTCTTAACTAATTTGTAAACCACTCTGTTTATAATTTCTGAATGCAAACTCATCTTTTTATTCCTTTTGCCATTGGCCTAGTTCGGATCTTTATCACGTTTGTCTTTGGTCACTGTGATAGGCTGTCAACTACCTCTTGCTCTTCAGTCTTCTTTTTTCTTGAATCTACTGTGTGTGTGTGTGTGTGTGTGTGTGTGTGTGTGTGTGCACGCCCAGTTGTGTCTTTGTGACCCTATGGACTGTAGTCCACAGGCTCCTCTGTCCATGGGATTTTCCAGGCAAGAATACTGGAGTAGGTTGGCATTTCCTACTTCAGGGAACCTTCCTGACCCATGGATTGAACCTGTGTCTCTTGCCTCTCCAGCACTGGCAGCAGTTTCTTTACCACTGCACCACCTGGGAAGCCCTACTCTGCTCTACTACTGTACTCTACTTACTAATCAGAGCAACTTTTCTAAATGGCATTTTTTTTTTTTCTGATCATGAATTCAGTTATTTCCTCATTGTTCAATAGGTAAATTCCAAATGTTTTAACTGAAATATGAACACTTGGACAGTCTATACCTAACCCTTCTCTCTGACCACATCTTCTGCCATTTCACTGAACTTAGATGGTTACAGCAGTTACCATCAGAGCACATCAAAAGGCACCTTACACCGGTAGAGCGCCTCCATAGAGGACATGACATCTGTGTTGAGTTAGCCAGGTAAACACCAGAGAATCCCTGTAATGAGATACAGGCTATGAATTATAATTACTTGTTTATATGGGCAAATAGCTTCCATACTAAGAAGCCTCAATTACTTTCCAGATTTATTGAGGTACAATTGGTACACAAAAATATTGCACATAATTAATGAATACAATTTGGTGAGTTTGAACATAAGTATACACTTATGTTACCATCACCATAATCGAGATAATAAATATATCCATTACCTTCAGAAGTTTCCTTATGTCTCTTTTTTTGTAGCAAGACTACTTAACATGAGATCTACCCTCTTAACAGATTTTGAAGTGTGCAATACCTTGTTGTTAACTATATGCACAATATTAAACAGCAGATCTCTGGAACTTATATAGCTGTAACTTTATACCCATTGAAAACAGCTCTTCATATCCTATTCTCCCATCCCCTTGTAACTACCTTTCTATTGTCTATTTCTGTGTGTGTGACTTGTATTTCAGGTAAGAATAATAATCTAGATTTGTCCTTCTATGACTGACTTGTGAAGAAATTGGAACTCTTGTACACTGTTGGTGGGAATGTAAAATGGTGCAGCCATTATGGAAAATGTCTGGGGGTGTCCTCAGAAAATTAAAAATTAAACTACCATGTAATCTATCAATCCCATTTCTGAGTATCTATCCAAAAGAATTGAAATTAAGATCTTGATGAGATACCTTTACTCCCATGTTCATGGCAGCATTATTCACAATAGTTCAATTTATGAAAACAGCCCAAATATTCATTGACAGATGAATAAATAAAGAAAATATGGCATATACATATAAAAAGAAAGAAATTTTACTATTCTTGATAACATGGATGGACCTGGAAGAAAACTTTACTTTTCGATATTTCCCAAGTTTCCTTAAAATTCATTTTAGTTGCATTTTCTCTCTGGCTGTCAGACTATTTCAATTTTATCTACCTTGAAGATTCTCTTTAGTCTAGTGGGACTCTCTTTGTGGGTACAGGTATTTAGTGTTAGAGCCCAATTTATGTTATCTATTCATTCAACATATAATTTCTGAGTATTAAAACATGGCAGGTACTGTACGGCTTGCTGAGACTATAATGGAAAATAAAACTGCCATCCTCCCTGCCTTAAGGGAACTTATATTCTTTGTGCTGCTAAATTGCTTCAGTCGTGTCCGACTTTGTGCAACCCCATAGAGGATATTAGGAGCCCAGGATAAAGAATGCTAGCGATGATGAGCAAACCTCATGTGGTGGACACAAGAGGCTTCTCTAAAGAGGTGCCAATAAACCTGAGATCTGAAGAATGAGAATGGCGTGTGAGGAAGAGCATTCCAACTGGAGGGATATATATATTTTAATATAGTTTAGGTTAGGGAAAGAGTATGGTGTATTTGGTGTTGGAGAAGACTCTTGAGAGTCCCTTGGACTGCAAGGAGATCCAACCAGTCCATTCTGAAGGAGATCAGCCCTGGGATTTCTTTGGAGGGAATGATGCTGAAGCTGAAACTCCACTACTTTGGCTGCCTCATGCGAAGAGTTGACTCATTGGAAAAGGCTCTGATGCTGGGAGGGATTGGGGGCAGGAGGAGAAGAGGACGACAGAGGATGAGATGGCTGGATGGCATCAGTGACTCGATGGACATGAGTCTGAGTGAACTCCGGGAGTTGGTGATGGACAGGGAGGCCTGGCGTGCTGCGATTCATGGGGTCGAGAAGAGTCAGACATGACTGAGTGACTGAACTGAACTGATGGTGTATTTGATGCAGCACTGAAGAAACCAGTATGACTGGAGTATAGTGCAAAATAGAGGTTTTGGGAAAAAATCCAAATCTGTAGGCTAAGGAATTTCATCTTTGTTCTCAGAGAAATTGAAACCAGCAAGGATTTTTAAGTAAGCCTGATGGGGAGAGGGCCATTAAATGGGGAAATGTTGGTAGAATGATCATCACTTTTAGAAGCTCTTTCTGGCTACTGCATTCAAAATCAATGAATGGAAGACAAGGATGGTAACAAGAAGCTTGTTGTCATTGTCTAGCTAGAGTTGATAGTGGACTGGCTGTTTCAGTAATTAATGAAACACTGAGCATCTACTTTGTCCCAGCCCTTTGCTAGGGATTGACATATGATAGGATACCATCACTACATATAAGCAGCAAATCCTTTGGTAGAGAAGAAAGATTAAAAAAACATTTCTTATAGGATTCACACATGCTATATTAGCAGTATGAAAAATAAGCTGAGGCAACTAAGAGAAGGGAAAGATCATCCCTGCTGTAGCTGTAACCAGTGACTTCACAGAGGAGACAGCAGTAGCTGGGTCATGGTCACCAGGGTTGATACAAGTTCACAGGTGGCAACGAACATGAAGAACATTCCCTGCTGCTGTCCTTTATGGTAGGTGGTGGGAACTGAGGGCAAGTTCTTAGATCTTGGTTCTGAAGAACTAAAAGCAGGGAGTATGCCAAATGCAGCCAGCTGTATGCCTTTCATAGCCTAGTTCTTATCAGCTTCAAGAGTAGTAATTTTTGCCTGCCTTTTGATCTTTTCCATTTTCCTTGCTTGACATAGTCGTTGGCAAAGAGACTACTGCTAATGAAGTGGAGCTGACTTCATAACCCCTGATGATTCGGTGTGCTATTTTATGGCTGAAGTTTCCACTTTGATTGGATGAGACCCAAAACAAAGAGTCGACTACTTCTGGTGATTAAAAGCTCCCTTGACGATTTTTTAAAGGGATTGTTCAAAGCTTTTAGTGCCACTGAGTAGGGAATTACACTTTGCTTCCCTAAAACTCCTCCAGCAATTGCATATGGACATGGCAGACTTTCTTTCCTGCTGTCCAGCACTGCAGAGAATTTCCTTCTAAGGGTAGCAACCTTTTTAGTAGAAGGTTAAGTGGTCCCTGTATATATATAATTTATAAAGCACTCAGAGCTTTTTGCTATGAAAGCACACTGAAAATGTAAAATTATTATTACTTATATTGTTATTAGCTTATTTTCTCCTGCCCTCATGAGACATTTGTTTGTGAACTAAGGATTCAGAGCAGGACTATTGATCATAAATATAAGAAGGAATAGATTGGACAACCATGAAAATTAGGAATGAATAGCCAGAACAGATAAGGATGAGTAGGATATAATATTTGTTTGTTCTTGAATGATATTTTTTTTATAAATGTTGTGTCAACATTTTTTCCTCAGGTTTTTATACTGAAAGAATCCTGTAAATAGTGAGTTGTTCACACATACACATGCATTCACACAAGGCACATGCATTCAGTACCTAAACCTACAAAGTATTTGAAATATCTATTTCAGTTCTGCCTCCATGCCTCTGACAAATAAACAATTGCACTACATAACTGGAATTGTAATGCTTTTAATTAAGATACAGATAATAATATATGAACTTTTGTCTCTTTGCCTTCAATCAAAGAACTTGTCCTAGATATTGGTAACTTGTTCAGCTTTAGAAATGTCATATGCCCAGGGCATTGGATTGATAATGCGAGCATGATACAAAGTTTTATTAATGTTCTAATCCTTTTAGGATAAAAAAAAATCATGGTTTAAATCAGTCTTGTTTTTTTTTCAATTACTGTCACATTAATTAAAACATTTGAAAGTCTTTTATATATGTATTTTGCATATTTATATTAGGATTAAACCTGATTGTATACAACAGGAAAACAAATAACAGGGACTCAAGTAAGAAAGAAGTTTATTTTTCAGTTAAAGTAAGATTGGATGTAGGTAGGGCTCCCTATTTATTAGTGACCCAGATTATTTATATCTTGTTGTGCTGCTCTCCATAACAGGTTGCCTCTAGTTGCAAAATGGACATCAAAGTCCATTTCAGCCAATGTATTAGCAATCCTGTTTATATTTCACTGGCCAGAAATTAGTCATATAATGGGTAGCCTGCTGAAAGGGATACTGGGCAATACAATTTTTGCGACAAAGTACCTAGCTAAAAACTTACATTCTTAAATCTGAGGGATAGGGAGAATGGATATCAGAAGCCAGTTTGTAATTTCTACCACCGTACTTACTTCAGCTTGACGTGAATCATTTTTTTCTTCCCTGAAGATGGAGAATTTTACTTGGTTTAGATTTGGTTGGTTTTATTGGGTGTAATGGATGTGGTGTGGTGCAGTGGAGTGAGTCATGGAGTCCTAGATTCTAATTCTAGCCTAATATGACATTTGGCTTCAGTATCTCACATTAAATAAGGAGGTTTGTATTACAGGTCCTCTAGGGATTCTTTCAAGTTTTACTCCCTTTTCTAGTTTCCCAATTTTTACAACAAAGGTAGTTGTGTATGTGTATGTATGCACATATATGACTGTATGATATGGAATTTAAAAACTTTTTTCTATGGAAATAAAAGATGTACATGTATGACCAAATTAGCAGAGTGACTTGATTACTATCTTTTCAGTTTTCATATCCCTTGCTCTTAATGAAAGCAAATGAAACTTGTGTGGAAGTTAAAAAACTCAGAGACTAAAGTTGGGACTTAACTGTCCTCTTTCAAACTGAAAGTCAAATTTTCATCTTAAAGACAGGCCCATTTTACATTTTTCATGTTTTTATTATTGTTGTGTTTTGCCCATTACTAACTGCAGAAATCTATGATCTGGCAGAATTGGAATTTGTGTCCTTAAATATGTGATGTGACAGTGTCCCTGGTCTTTTGGAACACCTGGGTGTATTAATACTGGTCTTCTTAGGAAATGATAATATGAACAGTAGCATTCTCTCTATCTCTTGTTTTCTACTTGGTTTTGGATGACTGTGATTCTTTGTCCTGGGGCAGTTGCTATGCAGCACTGGGTAAATTCCCCCTCCAGGGGGAATTGCTTTGTGCTGCTTGGTTACTGCACAAGTCACACAGGTGTTCCCTTCCAGTATGTTTTTATCAGATGGAATGATTCCATGACACTAATGATTCTAAAGAGAGCTAATAGAGAAAAAACAAAACAAAATAACAACAACAACAAAAATACTACCGCATTCTCTTCCTAACTGTTGTAATGTTTAATCCTAGGGGCATGGGGCAAGAACCACAGAATGCCATTATCCCTTTCAAATCCTGTATGAAATAAGATGAAGGAGCAAACAAACAAAATGAATAAAATTACCTTTCTATGCAGTTGAAGCAAAAAGATCATTGATCAGTTAGATGGTTTAGGTTGAACCATATGAAACTGCTATTTTTATAGATCCAAAGTGGTCAGATACAGGCAGTTCCTAATGGTTCAGTGTTTTCTATTATGTCTTCACAATAGAAATCATTGACCTTAAAACTAACACTATTTGAACTTATTCCTTAGCAGCATGTCTTTACTGTAAAAGCATTTGGTTATTTGGTGATATTTTTAAATTCAAGGAAATACATATTTATTATTGATATTAAATTAATGTAATTTTAAAAATCCATCCAAAACCCCACTGTTCTTACACAATTATTTTATTTTCTGTTTCTTTCCCAGCTCTATTCATATATTATAACATATCTTCCAAGGTGAAGCATTTAAAAATTTAAATCATACTTTCAAAAAGACTGCATAGATTAAAAAAGTCCAAAGAAATCTTCCCTGATCCTTAAATTTTGAATCTATAAGTGGACACACAATATAGTGGAGCTGAAACAAAGCCCTTTCATAATGAAACCTGTGAGGAACTTTAGTGTGGAAAATGACACCCTCTGATAGCCTCCAGTACTCTCCAAAGGCAAAAATATATTTTACAAATTATCTTAACGAGCTGAGGGACATACGTTTCCGTTAGGAATGATTGAATATCCACACAGTCAAGCCTGAGTGATTCAGGAGGAAACGAGATTTCTTCCCCCTCTCTGCTTGGAGGTGACCCCCTCTAGTGCCCTTGTTCATGGTCTTGAAGTCCTCAAGCAATTCTTCAGCCTGGGTCCCCTCTCTCCAGGATCAAGGAAGATAAGGGACATAGTATAAAAAGTTAGAGTAGGGCCAGGGTGGAGTAATTGAAGGGCTCATCGTGACTTGTTATGTTTTGATGCTCCAGGGAACGCTGGCTGTGTTTGCCTTGGATGGCCCTGATTTCTTTTGGTTTTGGAAGTACTGAAACCACCAGCTAGCTACCCGTTGGCTCCAGGGTGCTGAAACCTTGTAAGGTAAATGCTAAGCGCTCCAGGTAGCCAATGCCTGACCTGCGTGGTTACTAAGAAACCATCTGCCCAGCTGGTTACTAAGAGAGGGAGGAGGAAAGAGAGGAGGAAAATCAGCCCAGGATGCAGAGCCCCTCCCCCCTCACTCTGGCTTCTTTATGCTTTAACAGTTTAGATTCAGACCTGAGGAGAGAAGCAGTTCCCAAAAAACTAAGAATCCTCTGAATGTAAATAAAATGTCCTGAGTGGCATTTCAGGGTTTTTTTCCCCCCAAATTCACATGCAAATTTCTAATTTACTTAAAGCACACTGTCGTGCATTATAATAAAGTCTAATACATGCTTCCATGTAATTATGCATAATAACCAGTGATCGGTGGGAGGAGGGAAGGGGAGAAGGGAATTGTGTTTCCAGCTGGCCCTCCACACCTGCAAATAACAGACAACTCCTTTCAGTGTAGAGGAAACAAGATAATGACAGTATGATATTAAATACAAACATTAATTCTTAAGAACAAAACATAAGGAAGAGGTCTATCAATTAAGATGTATGATAGCGAGCAACTTAAATTATATTCTGCATCATCTTAAGAAAAATAAGGACCAAGCAGAATGAAAACCTTAATTTGTTATTTACTAAAATACTCCTGATGACATTATTTTTATTTTCATTTCTGAAAAAAAAAATATATGTGGGCCACTCGAATCCTATGTTGAGTCCCACTGTTCATGCTCATTTGGTTTGCTTTAAGAATCAAGTTGCAGTAATGTTGTATCTCTCTCTGTCTCTGAAAGGACAAGTCAGATCTTAGAAAAATCCCAGGAGCCCAGTGGGGCCTCAAGTTGTGGGGAAGCACAGCAACATAAGGAAATGCTTTGTGAACAGGAAAGTTCAGTCCTAATTTGAGAGACTCTTATTGTCCTGGCTGCTGTCAATGTAAGTTATGTTATATGAGAGGTATGTGAAACCACTGGCAGAAAGAATTTCTTGACTTCTATTGTCTGTTTTCATGTGTCAGGCAGTTTAACATTGTGATTAGGATCTTTGTAGTCATTTCAACTTGATTTTCTTCTGTTAGCAGTGTGCTCTCTCACACTGTTACTTAAACTCAAGTTCCACATCTGTAAAATGGGAGTAAAAATAACTTCAACCACTTGATGGCATTTTTGTGAGAATCAAGTGAAGTAACTTATCTCTTGTATACCAGGCTTAATTCCTGGGCCTGTAGATAGTGCTTGTAAAGAAATAATTTACTTGTAAATTTTTATGAGAGTAAAATTTTTGCTCTATTTTTTGAGAGTAATCATGTATATCAGAATGTACGTTCTCCACATTGATTTATGTGTCAAAAGAAATGATGGATCAATATAGTCCATGGGCTGCCAAAGTTTCTGGTGAATGTTTTGCATCTATTATAATGTAGAGTAGTAAAGAAATGAGTATCCACACAGAGCTGGAGAGAAACCAAGTAGCCAATGGTTCAATTCCATCCTTTCTACTTACTAATTCTATGATCTTGGGCAAGTTGGTTACTCAGAGAAGAATATCCCTTTGGAACATGTATCTATTGTATACAAGATTTAGCAGATCCATAACTTCTACTTTTGTTCACTTATTTAAGAATGAAAACACAGCCACCTTCCAGTTCCTGGGAGAAAAGATAGGCATTTCCCCCTGGTTCCATCCTTCCTTGGCCCTACAGAGCGCAGCGGGATCTTTTGCGTCTCTATCTGGGAGGCCAGTAAGTTTCACTGGGGGAGAAATACATGGCTTTTGGTATTGTGGGGTTGATAAGAAAGAGAGCAGAAGCATGAAAAGACAAGATATGGGAAAGTAAAGATTAGAAACTTGAACTCCTTAGAGCCAAGTCTCCTAAAGTGCTAAGGCTAATGGACCAAGGATAGTGCTACCAGGAACGTGTTGTGGGAAGTTCCAGAAATGGATAGATTAGATTTCTGAATACATTCCATCACCATAGCCTGAGAAATAGGCCATTGCAGGAGTAGACTCCTTGCTGGGTTTTAAGAACTTTATTATTGATGCCTTGCCTCTGTGTGTAAATTTAATCTGTGCTGTGATTGTGCTTCAAGTCTGGTGCCACAAGCCTTTGATGACTGAATGAGGGAACATCTCAGGGCCCAGGACATTGGGCAGTTCTTAGACATTAAGATATCAAAAGGGATGGGAAAATTAACCCTAGATTAAAGGCTTCTCTAACATTGCTAAATAAGATGGAAAGCAAGGTTTGAAAGGATCAGACAATTTAAAGGTAACTTGATTGTGTCCCAGAAAAAAACCTTAAGAATGAGAAAAAAAATGACATAACAGAACGTTCATTCCCAGCAATGAAAAATTCATGAAGTTTGGCTTCCAAAATGATAATCAAATTGCTTGGAACTAGTGATAAAGAGAAAATCTTAAAGCAGCTAGAGAAAAAGATACTATGTACAGGAGAACAACTAAGAAAAGCAGCAGATTCTGCAGTGGTAACAATACTGGCATAAAGGCAGTGGAGCAACCTCTTTCAGTACTGAAAGAAAAAAAGAAAACTACTAACCTAGAATTCTTACCCAGTGAAAGTATCTTTCAAAAGCAAAGGCGAAAAGAGGACTTCTTTTCCCCAGACATATGAAAAGCAAAAGAACTCATCAGCAGCAATCTCATTTTACAGAGAAATAGTGAAGAAAACCTTTTATATTGTATCAAAAAGAATAAAATACCTAGGAAAAAACTTACCCAAGGATGTAAAAGACCTATAGTTGGAAAGGCATAAGATACTGATGAAAGAAATTGAAGGTAACACAAACCGAGGGAAAGATATAACATATTTTTGGGTTGGAAGAATTAATATTGTTAGAATGACCGTACTACCAATGGTAATCTACAGATTCAATGCAATCCCTATCAAAGTACTGATGACATTTTTTCCACAGAAGTAGAAAACATTTTAAAATTTACATGAAAATAAAATATTCAGAAAATATCTGAATAGCCAGAATAATCTTGAGGAAGAAGAATAGAGCTGGAGGAATCATGTGTCCTGACCTCAGACTATACTATAAAGCTACAGTAATGAAAACAGTATGGTACTGGCACAAAGACTGATATTTAGACCAATGAAAAGAAATAGAGAACCCAGAAATAAACTCACACACTTTTAATCAATTAATCTATGACAAAAGAGGCAAAAATATACAATGGAGAAAAGACAGTCTCTTCAATAAGTATGCTGGGGAAACTGGACAACTACATGTAAAAAAATGAAAACAAAATATTCTCTAATACCATATATAAAAATAAACTCAAAACAGATTAAATATCTAAATGTAATACTGCCGCTGCTGCTAAGTCGCTTGAGTCATGTCTGACTCTGTGCGACCCCATAGATGGCAGCCCACCAGGCTCCCCCATCCCTGGGATTCTCCAGGCAAGAACACTGGAGTGGATTGCCATTTCCTTCTCCAATGCATGAAAGTGAAAAGGGAAAATGAAGTCGCTCAGTCATATCTGACTCTTAGCGACCCCATGGACTGCAGCCTGCCAGAAGCTATTAAAATTCTTATAAGGAAACATAGGCAGAACTCCTTGATGAAAATCATAGGAATAGTATCTTGGGGTGTCTGTTTCCTAAAGCAAAGGAAATAAAAGCAAAACTAAACAAAGGAAACTAGTTAAACTTAAAGACTTTTGCACAGCAAAGGACACCACTGACAAAACGAAAAGACAACTTGCAGTAGGGGAGAAAATATTTAGAAATGTGAATGATAAGGGTTTAATGCCCAAAATATACAAACAGCTCATCCAATTTAACATAAAAAAAATAAATAAATAAAACAAGCAACCCAATTATAAAATTTGGGCCGAAGATCAGGATGACATTTTCCCAAAGACATGCAGATGGCCAACAGGCACATGAAAAGATGCTTAACATAACTAATCATCAGGAAATGAAAATCAAAATCACAATGAGATGTTACCTCACACCAGCCAGAATGGCTGTTAGCAAAAAGAACACAAATAACAAATGTTGGTGAGTATGTGAAGAAAAGGGAACCTTCATATACTTTGCTGGGAATGTAAATTGGTACAGCCACTGTAAAAGCAGTATGGAAGTTTCTCAAAAAACTAAGAAAAACAGAACTGCCATATAGTCCAGCAATTTCTCTCCTGGATATTTAGCTTAAGAGAAAAAACCCATTAATTTGAAAAGATACATGCATGCCAGTGTATGATTATTATTATTATCATTTACAATTGCTAAGACATGGAAACAATCTAAGTGTCCCTCAACAGATGAATGAATAAAGAAGATGTGGTGAATACATACATGATGGAATACCACTCAGCCATAAAAAGGAGGAAATTTTGCCATTTGCAACAACATGGATGGACTTGGAAGGTATTATGATAAGTGAAATGCCAGAGAAAGATAAATTCTGTATGATACCACTTATGTGGCATCCAAAAAACACAGCAAGGTAGTGAATATAACAAAGAAACAGACTCACAAATACAGAGAATTAGTGATTACCAATGAGGATAGGGAAGAGAGGAAGGGAAATATTAAAAGTTACAATTTATTATGTATAAAATAAGCAACGAGGATATATTGTACAACAGAGGAAATATATATAGTATTTTGTAATAACTATAATTAGCATATAACCTTTAAAAGTTATTCAACTGTAACATGTTATATTGTACATCAATTATACTTCAGTTTAAAAAAAGGCAAGAAAATCTTTGAGGCAGAGGAAAAATAATATCAACAGAAATCTGTATTTACAAAATGTAGCAAGGAGCCCCCAAATGGTAAATATGTTGTAAACACATTGCATTTTCTTATATTTTAAATCACTCCAAAAGATAACCAACCATTTGAATGAAAAATTATTATGATGTATTGTGAGATTTGTAAAAATTGTAAAAGTAAAATGTATGACAAATTTACAGAGTGAGAAAAACTGAAGGAGAAATGGAAATACAGTGTTGTAAAGTTGTATTACTATATATGAAGTTACACAATATCATTTGAAGTCACATTTAAGTTAAATTTGTATAATAAAGTACTAAAGTACTACTGAAAAACCTGTGTGTGCCAAGAAGGAGAAAAAATGGAATCATAAAAATATATACATTTAATAGGATACAAAGAAAAGAGAGTGGACGGAGAATAGGTTGGACAAATAAAAAAATAGACATCAAGATTTTAGATTTAAATACAATTATATCAATAATCACATTAAATGAACTAAATATTAAAAGGGAAAATTTCAGATTCAATAAAATGTAAGACTCCAGTATATACTGCCTGTAATATATACACTATAAATGTAAAGATATATGTGGTACATACTAAATGGCTTTAGTCATGTCTGACTGTTTGTGACTCCATGGGGTATAGCCTGCCAGGCTCCTCTATCTGTGGGATTCTCCAGGCAAGAACACTGGAGTGGGTTGCAATGACCTCTTTCAGCAGATCTTCCTGACTCAGGGACTGAACCCGAGTCTCTTATGTCTCCTGCATTGACAAGTGGGTTCTTTATCACTAGCGTCACCTGGGAAGCCCTAAATGTAAAGACATAAATAGATTAAAAGAATAATGACAAGATATACCATGCTAACCTAATCAAAAGAAAGTTGTTTAGTATTTGACTTTAGTGTTAGCTGTCCCCTTCTCCAGGGGCTCTTCCCAACCCAGGGATCAAACCCAGATCTCTCGCATTGCAGGCAGCTTCTTTACCAGCTAAGCCACAACCAAGAATACTGGAGTGGGTAGCCTGTTCCTTCTCCAGTGGATCTTCCTGACCAAGGAACTGAACCAGGGTCTTCTGCATTGCAGGCAGGTTCTTTATCAACTGAGCTATCAGGAAAGCCAGTGTTTGAGTAAATACACTTAAAGCAAGAATGACCAGAGATTAAGAACTTAGTTTAATAAACACAAAAAGATCAAAATTTCAGAAGGACATACATATGCTAAACATAGTGAGAACATAAATATGCTTAGCATATTGTGCTTATTAACAAAGCTTCAAAATGCATGAAACAAAAACTGATAAACTATAAGAAGAAATAATCAAATTCACCAGTATAGTGGAGATTCCAATACTCCTCAACGATAGATTGCTGCAAATCAGCAAGCATATAGATTTTATCATCACTGTCACCAACAAAGGTCCGTCTAGTCAAGGCTATAGTTTTTCCAGTGGTCATGTATGGATGTGAGAGTTGGACTGTGAAGAAATCTGAGTGCCGAAGAATTGATGCTTTTGAACTGTGGTGTTGGAGAAGACTCTTGAGAGTCCCTTGGACTGCAAGGAGATCCAACCAGTCCATTCTAAAGGAGATCGGTCCTGGGTGTTCTTTGGAAGGAATGATGCTGGGGCTGAAACTCCAGAACTTTGGCCACCCCATGCAAAGAGTTGACTCATTGAAAAAGACTCTGATGCTGGGAGGGATTGGGGGCAGGAGGAGAAGGGGATGACAGAGGATGAGATGGCTGGATGACATCACCCACTCGATGGACGTGAGTTTGAGTGAACTCCGGGAGTTGGTGATGGACAGGGAGGCCTGGTGTGCTGCAATTCATGGGGTCGCAAAGAGTTGGACACGACTGAGGGACTGAACTGAACTGAATTGATCAACAACTTGATCATACTGACATTTAAAAATATCACACCCACAAAAGCAGAATGTGCATTCTTTTCAAGTATACATGGAACATTTACCAAGATAGAATACATTATGGACTGGAAACCCAATTTGAATAAATGTAAAAATATTCAAGTCGCATAAAGCATTCATTCTGACCACATGGACTTTATAAATTAATAGCACAAATTTCTGGAAGACCCTCAAGTATTTAAAAACTAACACACTTTTAAGTAACTCACAAGCAAAATTATAAGTAATTTAGATTGAATGAAAAGAAGTCTCAACATTTCAAAATTTAAGGAACGTGATAAAGCAATGATTACAGGGATATTTGTTGCACTAAACATCTATATGAGAAAGTCTCAAATCAGTGATGAAAGCTTCCACATTATGATTTTACCTTATAAAGAGCAAAATAAACTAAAAATAAGTAGAAAAAAGAAAGAAGAAAAACTCACTGAAACCACATGATAGTTCTTTGGGAAGATCTATAAAATTGATAAACTCTAGCTAAACTGTTCAAGAAAGAAGAGACAAGAGGAAAATGAGAGGGGAGATATTGATATAAACAATCAGAAAAATGAAAGAGGTGATAATCGTATAAACACTCAGAACATTAAAGGTATAATTAGAGATTATTATTAAACTTATCCCAATAAATTTTATAACTTAGATGAAATAATCAAATTCCTTAAAAGATACAACTATTCAAGCTTACTTGAAGAGAATTTGATAGAACTGAATATTCCTGTATATAGGAAAGAGTTGGTTGTTAAAACCTTCCCTGGAAGAAAGCTCAATCCACAATGACTTCATGAGTGAATTTAACTAAACATTCAATTAAGAAATAGAAAATTTATATAAGGCATTCTGGAAAAATTAAGAGAAGGGAACATTTCTTAGCACATTCTAGGAGGTTCTCTTCATCCTGATGCCAAAACCAGGTAAAGATATTATAAGAAAAGAAAACTTTTACTGTATTTTTCATGAACACAGCACATGCTGAAAATTTTAAAAGTTTAACAAAATGAATCCAAAAATAAATAGAGGGAATAATATATCATGACCAAGTTTTGTTTAACTCAAGAATATAATACTGGTTCAGTATTCTAAAATCAGTCAGTATAATTCAAATCAAGAGATTAAAAAAAAACAACCCTTGTGATCATTAAAAATGCATAACAATAATATAACATTATCTCCATTACCTCCATGGTAGTTTGGCCTCAGGTAAAATAACAGAGAGGGAACACAGCCCTGCCCATCAACAGAAAATTGGATTACAGATTTACTGACCATGGCCCTGCCCATCAGAATAAGACCCAGTTTCCCCACAGTCAGTCACTCACATCAGGAAGCTTCCATACGCCTCTTAACCTTCTCCATCAGAAGGCAGACAGACTGAAAACCACAATCACAGAAAACTAATCAATCTGATCACATGGATCACGGCCTTGTCTAACTCAATGAAACTATGAGCCATGCCATGTAGGGTGAACCAAGACGGATGGGTCATGGTGGAGAGTTCTGACAAAACATGGTCCACTGGAGAAGGGAATGGCAAACCACTTCAGTATTCTTGCCTTGAGAACTCCATGAACAGTAAGAAAAGGCAAAAAGATAGGACACTGAAAGATGAACGCCCCAGGTCGGTAGGTGCCCAATATGCTACTGGAGATCAGAGGAGAAATAACTCCAGAAAGAATGAAGAGACAGAGCCAAAACAAAGACAACACCCAGCTGTGGATATAACTGGTGATGGAAGTAAAGTCCAATGATGTAAAGAGCAATATTGCATAGGAACCTGGAATGTTAGGTCCATGTCTCAAGACAAATTGGAAGTGGTCAAACAGGAGATAGAAAGAGTGAACGTCAACATTTTAGGAATCAGCGAACTAAAATGGACTGGAATTGGTGAATATAACTCAGATGACCATTATATCTACTACCATGGGCAAGAATCCCTTAGAAAAAATGGGGCAGCCATCATAGTCAACCGAAGAGTCCAAAATGCATTACTTGGATGCAACCTCAAAAATGACAGAATGATCTCTGTTCATTTCCAAGGCAAGCCATTCAATACCACAATAACCCAAGTCTATTTTGAACTGTGGTGTTGGAGAAGACGCTTGAGAATCCCTTGGACTGCAAGGATATCCAACCAGTTCATTCTGAAGGCGATCAGCCCTGGGATTTCTTTTGAAGGAATGATGCTAAAGCTGAAACTCCAGTACTTTGGCCACCTCATGTGAACAGTTGACTCATTGGAAAAGACTCTGATGCTGGGAGGGATTGGGGACAGGAGGAGAAGGGGAAGACAGAGGATGAGTTGGCTGGATGGCATCACTGACTCAATGGACGTGAGTCTGAGTGAACTCCGGGAGTTGGTGATGGACAGGGAGGCCCAGCATGCTGAGATTCATGGGGTTGCAAAGAGTCGGACACGACTGAGCGACTGAACTGAACTGAACTGATGCCCCAACCAGTAATGCTGAAAAAGCTGAAGTTGAATGGTTCTATGAAGACCTACAAGACCTTCTAGAACTAACATCCAAAAAAGGTGTCCTTTTCATTATAGGGGACTGGAATGCAAAAGTAAGAAGTCAAGAAATACCTGCAGTACCAGGCAAATTTGGCCTTGGAGAACAGAATGAAGTAGGGCAAAGGCTAATAGAGTTTTGCCAAGAAAATGCACTGGTCATAGCAAACACCCTCTTCCAACAACACAAGAGAAGACTCTACACATGAACATCACCAGATGGTCAATACTGAAAACAGATTGATTATATTCTTTGCAGACAAAGATGGAGATGCTCTATACAGTCAACAAAAACAAGACCAGGAGCTAACTGTGCTTGCATCATGAACTCCTTATTGCCAAATTCAGACTTAAATTGAAGAAAGTAAGGAAAACTACTAGACCATTCAGGTATGACCTAAATAAAATCCCTTATGATTATACAGGGAAGTGACAAGTACATTCAAGGGATAAAATCTGACCGACAGAGTGCCTGAAGAACTATGGACGCAGGCTCGTGACATTGTACAGGAGACAGTGATCAAGACCATCCCCAAGAAATAGAAATGCAAAAAAGCAAAATGGTTCTCTGAGGAAGCCTTACAAATAGCTGAGAAAAGAAGAGAGGCTAAAGGCAAAGGAGAAAAGGAAAGATACCCATTTGAATGCAGAGCTCCAAAGAATAGCAAGGAGAGATAAGAAAGCCTTCCTCAGGGATCAATGCAGAGAAATAGAGGAAAACAATAGAATGGGAAAGACTAGAGATTTCTTCAAGAAAACTAGAGATACCAAGGGCGCATTTCATGCAAAGATGGGCACAATAAAGGACAGAAATGGTATGGACTTAACAGAAGCAGAAGATATTAAGAAGAGGTGGCAAGAATACACAGAAAGGGAACAAAGTGAAAGTTGCTCAGTCGTGTCTGACTCTTTGCGACCCCGTGGACTATATAGTCCATGGAATTCTCCAGGCCAGAATATTGGAGTGGGCAGCCTTTCCCTTCTCCAGGGGATCTTCCCAACCCAGGGATCAAACCCAGGTCTCCCACATTGCAGGTGGATTCTTTACCAGAAGAACTGTACAAAAAAGATCTTCATGACTCATGTAATCACAATGGTGTGATCACTCACCTAGAGCCAGACATCCTGGAATGTGAAGTCAAGTGGGCCTTAAGAAGCATCACTACAAACAAAACTAGTGGAGGTGATGGAATTCCAGTTGAGCTATTTCAAAACCTGAAAGATGATGCTGTGAAAGTGCTGCACTCAATATGCCAGCAAATTTGGAAAACTCAGCAGTGGCCACAGGACTGGAAAAGATCAGTTTTCATTGCAATCCCACAGAAAGGCAATGCCAAAGAATGCCCAAACTACTGCACAATTGTACTCATCTCACACGCTAGTAAAGTAATGCTCAAAATTCTCCAAGCCAAGCTTCAACAGTGCATGAACCATGATCTTCCCAATGTTCCAGCTCGTTTTAGAAAAGGCAGAGGAAACAGAGATCAAATTGCCAACATTCGTTGGATCATCAAAAAAGCGAGAGAGTTCCAGAAAAACATCTACTTCTGTTTTATGGACAATGCCAAAGCCTTTGACTGTGTGGATCACAACAAACTGTGGAAAATTCTGAAAGAGATGGGAATACCAGACCACCTGACCTGCCTCCTGAGAAATCTGTATGCAGGTCAAGAAGCAACAGTTAGAACTGGACATGGAAGTATGTCAAGGCTGTATATTGTCACCCTGCTTATTTAACTTATATGCAGAGTACATCATGAGAAATGCTGGACAGGATGAAGCACAAGCTGAAATCAAGATTGCCGGGAGAAATATCAATGATCTCAGATATGCAGATGGCACCAGCCTTATGATGGAAAGTGAAGAAGAACTAAAGAGCTTCTTGATGAAAGTGAAAGAGGAGAGTGAAAAAGTTGGTGTAAAACTCAACATTCAGAAAACTAAGATCATGGCATCTGGCCCCATCCCTTCATGGCAAATAGATGGGAAAACAATGGAAACAGTGACAGACTATTTTTTTGGGCTCCAAAATCACTGCAGATGGTGACTGCAGCCATGAAATTAAAAGACGCTTGCTCCTTAGAAGAAAAGTTATGACCAACGTAGACAGCATATTCAAAAGCAGAAACACTACTTTGCCAACAAAGGTCCGTCTAGCCATGTAGATGATGGTTTTTCCAGTAGTTATTAATGGATGTGAGATTGGACCATAAAGAAAGCTGAGCACTGAAGAATTGATGCTTTTGAATTCTGGTGTTGGAGAAAACTCTTGAGAGTCCCTTGGACTGCAAGGAGATCCAAGCAGTCCATCCTAAAGGAAATGAGTCATGAATATTCATTGGAAGGACTGATGCTGAAGCTGAAACTCCAATACCATGTTCACCTGATGCGAAGAGCTGACTCATTTGAAAAGACCCTGATGCTGGGAAAGACAGAAGGTGGGAGGAGAAGGAGATGACAGAGGATGAGACGGTTGGATGGCATCACCAACTCAATGAACATGAGCTTGAGTTTGAATAAGCTTTGGGAGTTGGTGACTGACAGGGAAGCCTGGCGTGCTGCAGTCCATTGGGTCACAATGAGACAGACACAACTGAGTGGCTGAACTGAACTGAACTTAAAATTATTTAACTTGTAGAATAAAACTTAGGGGAAATTTTTGGGCCTTAAATTAAGCAAACGATTGCTTATGAGACAACAAAAGTGTGACATAAAATAAAATATATTTAATTTAATTCTATGCTTTCACAAAAACAGTGTTAAAATAATTTAACAAGTCACAGACTGGGAAAAAATATTTTCAATTGCCATATTTCATCAATTACATTTTTTCCCAGAATATATGAAGAATTATAAAATTTCAATAATAAGAAAACAGACACTTCACCACCAAAGGTATACAGATATAAAATAACCATATGAAAAGCTTCTTAGCCTTTTTTGTCATTCTGTTCAGTTCAGTTCAGTCGCTCAGTCATGTCCAACTCTTTGCGATCCCATGAATCGCAGCACGCCAGGCCTCCCTGTCCATCACCAACTCCTGGAGTTCACTCAGACTCACGTCCATCGAGTCAGTGATGCCATCCAGCCATCTCATCCTCTGTCATCCCCTTCTCCTCCTGCCCCCAATCCCTCCCAGCATCAGAGTCTTTTCCAATGAGTCAACTGTTCACATGAGGTGGCCAAAGTACTGGAGTTTCAGCTTTAGCATCATTCCTTCCAAAGAACACCCAGGGCTGATCTCCTTCAGAATGGACTGGTTGGATCTCCTTGCAGTCCAAGGGACTCTCAAGAGTCTTCTCCAACACCACAGTTCAGAAGCATCAGTTCTTTGGCACTCAGCCTTCTTCACAGTCCAATTCTCACATCCATACATGACCACTGGTAAAACCCCATGCAAATTAAAGCTACAATGAGAGACTGCTATACTCTTCGTAGAATGTTAAAAATTTTTAAAAGAAACTGAAAATGTTAAGTATTCATGACGATTCATTGTTAATTCTGAAATAGGGTTTGTATAAATGATTGGACAATACCCTCTCTATTAAAGAAAGACCATAATTAAAATTGTTCAGTTTGACAAGTAAGTACTAGACATGGCACAGAAAAGAGGTCCCAATCCTTCTGAGCAAAGTAAGATTGGGTATCCTGAAAGGCTTTCTTTGCAGAGAAAAAGAGGATAAGTAGTACCACTTGCAATTTTTAGAAGTCCTTCCATCTCCTTCAGTTCTTTAAGATACTGTAACTTATTCCTCACTATTAGCCTGGAAGGAAATAAACCTTACACTACCATTTTCACAGACAAGGAAAATGGACTTCCTTTTTGTCCTTTTATGAAGGTTTCTATTCCATGCAGTATTCATAAGGGAAGCTGCCAGAAGCAGGGGAAGGATCGTGAAACAATATGTTGACATTGGTAAAGACTGACTTTGACATATTCTTCTGACAACCTTTTGATTAATTTTCTGCTTCATTAAAACCCTTAATTAAATTAACATGGGGTGTAACAAGATCCTTGACAGTGTATCAGCAAACAAGGCCTCCAATTTTAAAGACAGTGGCAGTGCAAGGCTCCTGAAGCCAGGTTAGTAGTTTCCAGGAACATGTGGTCATGAGGGACTGAACTTGTTGGACATGGGCAGTGAAGCTGATGAGAGCACAGAGGAAGTCCTACGTGGATTAGCTTCATCACTCTGAGACCCCAGCCTAGCACTCCATCCACCTCTCCCTTGCTTCATCTGTTCTTCTTCACCCAAGTCATCACAGTGGAGTTCAGTTAAACTCCTGGGCATATAATTCACCCTACCATATTTAATCCTTGATGTGTTCCCTTAACACTTACAGATATAGCTTGGTAGGCATGCTTTTTAATGTGAATCTTGAAAAATGAAGTGCCAGGACTCATATCTTGAAAAATGCTAAGAATGATAAATTGATCATTTTGAAAGTTTCTCTTTCACCTCTCCCCATATGTTGGATTTAGCAGCACATATGCTACCGTTGGCATGGTATCGATCCCTGCATTGTGCAGAACTGCAAACATGCTGGTGGGGGAAGGTAATAAAAATCAAAGGTCCAAAAAAGTACACAAAATTATTAACATTTATAAATTCATAAATGTATTCTTTAAATCAAATTATTTTTAAATGAATGTGTCAACATTCAAATTTCATAGAGAAAATTTTTAAATTTTCCAACAAATTCTTTTCTAATATAACTACCTAGCAGAGACAGGTTGTGGTACCCTTTTTACCATTGTAATCACTGACATAAGTCAGATGTTTGCTTATAGATGTTTTGGTAAACAAGAATAGTTTTCCATTTTTCTTCACTCTGTAGCAAGAAAACACATGCTATGGTTCCTACCTTTTGGAGGAACATCATGAGGGTTAGTTTATGTACTTCCATGTGAATGTACATATTTTGAATGAGTTTAGTTGCATTTCATCCACTTGTTCATTCATTCAGCACTGAAGAATGCCTTCTACTTAATGTCTACTATGTGCCAAGCTTGACCCGGAAATACAGAGATGAAAAACAGTTTCTGTCCTCAAAAATGTCACAGGTCAATTCGTCAAGTGTAGTGATTGAGTTTAACATATGGGAATATGGGCATATCTAGGAAACCAGATATCAGCAAGGTTATCCTAGAGTCGCCAGTGCTAATGCTGGGTCTTGATGGAGGAAAAGAAGGTATTCAAGTATGGGAACTTTGGTGAAGTATTGAAGGAGTGTCAGGAAGAAGAGCACCATGCAAAGATGTAGCTGTACATCCGAAGCAGAGAGAGGCAATGCAATAGGTAAGAGCCAGATTGACACAGTGAGGTCTATCTGCAGATTAGGAGAATGGTTCAGGGTGAATCTAGAGAGGAAAGCAAAAGACACTTCACAGAGGCTTGTGTGTGGCAAACTAAGAAATGTAAATTTACCTTGGGAAATTTGAGGAGCTTCTGGAATATTCTAGGGAAGAATCTATCTGGTTGGATTGTGCTTATCATAAAGTTAGCACTGGTAGAAGTGTAGAAGAGTGGCGTAAATTTGGGGTGGAGAGTTGGAGACAAGAAACAGTGGAACAAGGTAGGAGGAGGCTGAAAAAAAAAAAACAGAAACAATGAGAGCTTGAACGAGGAGGGTAGAGAGGAGGGGGTGCTCAATAAAAGCTGTTGAAATTAATTGAGTGAGCAAAAGGAAAGCTGCCTTCAGCACTAGTCAGGAATGTAGACCTCATGGAAAGGCTTTTAGAAAACGATATCTACTGAAGATAAAATATAAAACCATCTCCATGGTTACAGCACACAGCCTTGTATATTGGGTGATCCATATCACTGAACATATTGTTTTACCTTGAACACTTTATTTTTACACAGGCTAGAGTTGTTTGGCTAGAGAAAGAGTGGCAAAAGGGATCTCAGAATGTTTGGCTTCTGTGTGGGAGATGTTAAGGGCTGTGCTAAGTGTGGAGCACTGGGCATTAATTCTTTTAATTTTGACAAAAATCTTTTGAAATAGTACTCTTGTCAATGCCATGTAAAATTTAAGGAGACTTGGACACAGAGATTTAGTGACTTGACTGAGATCACACAGTTAGCAAGGAGAAGAACCAGAATTTCATCTCAAATCCTTTCCTCTTTATTCCCCACCTTCTCTCATGATGCTTTGGGCTTCCCAGGTGGCACAGTGGTAAAGAATCCACCTGCCAATGCAGAAGATGCAGGAGACAGGGCTTCAATCCCTGGCTCGGGAAGATTCCCTGGAGTAGGAAATGGCAACCTCTTCCAATATTCTTGCCTGGAAAATGCTATTGCACAGAGAAGCCAGGCAGGCTACAGTCTATGGAGTCACAGAGTCGGACATGACTGAGCAAGTAGGCATGCACATAATGCTTTGCTTTCTCTCATGCTCTTTCATTGGCCTCCTAATTTCCTGATTCTATATCTACAACCTGAATAACAAGACAGATATAAAATCTTTAAGAAGATCTTTATCTATAATCAGTAAGGCAGCATAATTATGAATGATTCAGGCCCAGGAGACTGAATGCCTGTGTTCATATTCTGCCTCCTCACTTACTAGCTGTGTAATTTGCAGTTCTATGCCTCAGCTAACTCATTTATAAAATGGAAATAAAGGTATCTTCATTTTAAGGTTTGGGGGAAGATTAGATGAGTTTATGGATGTAAATTATCTATAAACACAACAATGCCTGATGTCATGTATGAATTCATCTTGTCTATGTTTACTTATTTCAATGTCTTTCTCTAAAAGTATAGCACACCAAAAGCATCCAGTCACAGAGATTTCTGATCAATAAATTAAACACACTTCTTATTACTTTGAAAGACTTCTTTAGCCAATTTTCTGGGTAACTAGTAAAGTGCCGCACTCATCTAGCTCTTTCTCAGAGTGGCAATGTGATCAAAGAAGCATGATTCATCAACACAGGACATTTCAAAGAAAATCTGATTCCTAATTGCATATTTCAATCCCCATAAGGATGCTAGGAGGTACTCTCAGAATCATTTAATCTTTCTTTCATCTACTTCTTCTCTCACATACCCAGCTGCTCCTGCCCTTCTTTTTCGTCTAAGCATTCTTGAAGAATTCCTATCCAATCTTAGCTTACATACTCATATCCTTACCCACTATATCACGTTTGTACATGATCATTGAAACACAAAATCCAAGAGAGCCCCCTGGCAAAAAAATGTTATCCATAGAAGGTGAAGATGGAAAGAACTTCAGCAGAGAAAGAGACTCCTATTTAGTTGACTTGGAAAGAAAACTCTGGGAGTATTAATTTTGTTCCACCCTACTGTTGCCTTCTTTTCCCTTGGATCACAAGATATTTGATGATTGGGGTTGCTTTGAGTGTTAGTGTTAATCTTATCTGTGTTGCCTCCTCATACCAGGTTTAGTTCCTAAAGAACTCACAATAGTGTTTATAGCCTTTTGAGGAAAAGTGGGTCTTGAAGAAATCTATAGATTTTATAGTCACTTGTCCCTGATTTTGACATTGTTTTCTACAGTCAGACTGCATTTTATAATTCATCTTTGGCAGACTTGTTCCCTATACCCTGAGGCAAAAGACAGCAGTGACAAGTGTAGACCATGCAAAGCTATACACTTGACTTTGTAAAGAGAGTGAGTGCATAGCTTTATTAAGGTGTATGTTCTGGCTGCTTTGGAAGAGACTTTGGCTCTTTGGTAAAGCTTTTCATATTAAGGAATGCCTTATTATTGACAGTCAGTTTCTTTGACTAATAATAAGCTGGTAGGAATTATTCTCATTGACTGTCAGCTTGTATTCCTTAGGTCAAGAATATGAATAGCTGAACAGAGGAGCAGTAGATTCAGGGAGACTTCTTAAGTTCTGCATTTCGGCAATTTATTTGTTATTATGAAAAAAGACCTATATTCTTATATTATCAACTTTAGGAAACATTTAAAAATAATTTTTATGGAACGTTATGGCCTTATCTCTCTACAAATTGACAAGTCTTTTAGATTTTTTTCTGGAGGTTGCGTATAATTCAAACTTAAAAAAATCATTGTTAAGTGCATTATTATGTTCTTTAAAATGTAAACATGCAAATTGTTATAAAATAGAGATAACGTGTAAGGGTTGGAAAGTTTTTATTAAAAGCCATATTGTGATCAAGCCATTCATAATGTGACAATATGTCGCTAATATTTATCCTGTTCTTAGGCAAGGGTTTCCCTTGTGGTTCAGCTGCTAAAGAATCCTCCTGCAATTCAGGAGACCTGGGTTTGATCCCTGGGTTGGGAAGATCCCCTGGAGAAGGGAAAGGCTACCCACTCCAGTATTCTGGCCTGAAGAACTCCATGGACTATCCATGGGGTTGCAAAGAGTCAGACACGACTGAGCAACTTTCACTTCACTACTTAGGCAAAGAGAACTGGGTGCTGAGTAAGAAGAGCCCATCCCTGAAGTAACCAGATCATCTTGAGCAAGTCATGATCTTTATTTAGTTTAATAAAATTTACAGGGCTAGATTCTATGATAAACTGCCCCTAGCATCCCTCCAAAACTGATCCAGAATAAAAATTCAAGGTTGTCCAATAAAATCATTGAATGAAAGATCACTGAGGGGTGAAGATGACAGAAAATGGAAAGAATCAGGCATCTGTACTTTCTTTTCTTTACATTTCATCCACACTGCACAGTTTGTGGGATCCTAATTCCCTTACCAGAGATTGAACCCAGACAAAGGCAGTGAAAACGCCGAGTCCTAAACACTGAACCATCAGGGAATTCCCAGATGTATTTTCAAAGTCTATGCCATGGCAGCTGCATGGATTCAGACTTGGTTAATTTAATCTCCAAACTTTGGCACAGGTTTGTCTCTCTTAACAATCACAAACAAACCCAATGGCCATTCTTTGAGCATCTACTGATACTGTTAGATATGCCCCATGTATATTCTTTCAGAAAAATTCAGGCAAATCTGTTTCATTTATGCAAATTTAAAACTTAAATCTCAGAGATGTTAAATAATTTGTCCCAGGAGCCAAAGCTAGTAAGCAGAAGGCTGGGGGTTCAAATCCAGGTCTGCTTGATCCCAAAGATTATGGTTTCTTTTGGCCATTCCATTCTTCTTCTTGTAAGGATTGACAGCAACTCATATTTGTAAACATTTTCATGATGGAAGAGAAAGCCTAACACATAATACAGTATAGTTTCACAAAGGAGAGTGGTAACTGAATCACCTCATTGGAGCTCAGGAAGTCACGGCACAAAACACTGTGACCTCACACCTGTGGAAACCAACCACTTAAGACTTTGTAAATGCAGATTCCATGTCCTGGGGAAGGATCATTTGTTTGTTGTTTTGAAGGAGATGCTTTGGAAGAGACTTTCAAGAAGAGGTCAGAAATGAATCACCAAAAGACAGGCATGGGTTTCAATATCCTTAATAGAAATTCTTTTCATTTGCTCAGATTGAACAAGCTCTTTTGTTCCTCTTGTACCTGAACATGATTCAGAAGCTTTCAATCATGCTGTTATCAAACACAGAGAATAGTATCCTAGAACTTTGGACTGAGTAGGGCATTTAGACACCGTTTAATTCAGTTTTCTCATTTTGTTGATTAAGACACTGAGATTCAGAAAGATTAAGGAACACATCCTGACATATACACACAGTTGATTTTATGTATTTTGGTTAAAAAAAAAAAAAAAAACTCAGGGAGATAGTGAAGGACAGGGAAGTCTGGCATGCTGCAGTTCATGGGGTCACAAAAAGCCAGATATGACTTTAGGACTGAATGACATCAATTCTGGTTCTAGTGGCCTAGCTATTGATATCATCCAGTGATAAGCTGACAAAATACTTGGGACACAGACTACATCAGACTTTGTTTTAAAGTCTTCACACTCTTGGGCTGGAGTGTGGAGGACTGGATCTATGGTAGATATGTAATTTAAAGTAGTGGACTCAGATGGAAGATATGCAGCAGTGAGTGCTTCAGATCATCTTTTTTCAGGATAAGCAGAACAAGAAAAAAAGTTCTGCTTCTGTCAAAGCATATCAGATATGCTTATGTTCTGGTTTAGAGATTAATTCAAGCATGCCTGGGGTCACCCTAGGAAAAGTGAAAGTGAAGTCGCTCAGTTGTGTCCGACTCTTTGCGACCCCATGGACACCAGGCTCCTCCGTCCATGGGATTTTCTAGGCAAGAGTACTGGAGTGGGTTGCCTTTTCCTTCTCCAGGGAACTTCCCAACCCAGCGATCGAACCCAGGTCTCCCACATTGTAGACAGACGCTTTACCGTCTGAGCCACCAGGGAAGTCTAGCAAAGACCACCTTTATAAAGAAATTTTAACCAGATTATGTGCTTCTTCTCTGAGAAGGCAATGGCAACCTACTCCAGTCCTCTTGACTGGAAAATCCCATGGATGGAGGAGCCTGGTAGGCTGCAGTCCATGGGGTCGCTAGGAGTCGGACACGACTGATCGACTTCCCTTTCACTTTTCACTTTCATGCATTGGAGAAGGAAATGGCAACCCACTCCAGTGTTCTTGCCTGGAGAATCCCAGGGACGGGGGAGCCTGCTGGGCTGCCGTCTGTGGGGTCGCACAGAGTCGGACACGACTGAAGCGACTTAGCAGCAGCAGCAGCAGTGCTTCTTCTAGCTAAATGTTCTGTATCTTTCCTTCATTCCGTCCTTCTTTTGACATCAGGGTGATTTCATCACCTGTACTATTTACCTAATCAGAATGTTGCCATCTTTGGTCTGATATCTAAAGGTACTTTATTCTTTGTTCTTAGCCCATGTTCTCATAAACTACAGATGCTTCACTCTGCCCTACAGCATCTAACTTTTGCTTTGTTTCTGATTTGACTTCCACAATTTACTCCAGCTCTGTTTTACAGACTAGCCAAGGGATGAGGGTGCAGCCTTTGTCCCAGGCAGAGCAGTTGAGAAGGCTGTAATTAGAAGGGAGTTATCTCTTCCACTGAATTAACAAACCAACAAACAAATGGCAAGAAACAGCCCAGTAAACTCACCAGAAGGACAAATACAAGTAGGGGTGGTATTTTTCATTAATTTATTTAATAAACAGTTATTGGCTCCCACAATTATTGGTGGGAATTGATATGCTGGTAGAATTGATAAGAAAGTTATGTCTCATTAAGGATCTCAGAACTAGAGTGAGCAAACGACCACTGTGGCGGAGATTGAGTAGATGTTCAGTGATCCCATTTCTGTTCCATGAAACTCAGGAAAACTATATATTTCAGCTTCCTAACTATAGCATGGGGACCATGTGACTAGTTCTGGCTAATGAAATGTTGACAGATATATTAAAATATAGTTTTGTCTTTATAGTTCACATGTCTGATCATGTGATGATGTGATCACATGATCACATGGTGATGAACCCACATATTTGGAGATACCTGGATCCCTGAGTCATTGATTAGAAGTGAGCTACCCAAGAGAGCCACCTAGCTTTTATTTGATTGTGACTTGAGTGAGGAAGGAAAACTTGCTGTGTTAAACCATTGGAATTTGGTTTATTTGTTACTGCAGCATATCTAATTATAAAAAAATAGAATTGCTTAACATTGAAAAATTTCCCCAATATTATGCTGTCACCAGGAGATCACCTCTGTTATCATAGGGAATTACTGGATGCTTTTTATAGAAAGATAGTGTCAGATCAGATCAGTCACTCAGTCGTGTCTGACTCTTTGCGACCCCATGAATCGCAGCATGCCAGGCCTCCCTGTCCATCACCAACTCCCGGAGTTCACTCAGACTCACGTCCATGGAGTCAGTGATGCCATCCAGCCATCTCATCCTTTGTCGTCCCCTTCTCCCCCTGCCCCCAATCCCTCCCAGCATCAGAGTCTTTTCCAATGAGTCAACTCTTCGCATGAGGTGGCCAAAGTACTGGAGTTTCAGCTTTAGCATCATTCCTTCCAAAGAAATCCCAGGGCCAATCTCCTTCAGAATGGACTGGTTGGATCTCCTTGCAGTCCAAGGGACTCTCAAGAGTCTTCTCCAACACCACAGTTCAAAAACATCAACTCTTTGGTGTTCAGCCTTCTTCACAGTCCAACTCTCACATCCATACATGACCACAGGAAAAACCATAGCCTTGACTAGACGAACCTTTGTTGGCAAAGTAATGTCTCTGCTTTTCAATATGCTATCTAGGTTGGTCATAACTTTCCATCCAAGGAGTAAGAGTCTTTTAATTTCATGGCTGCAGTCACCATCTGTAGTGATTTTGGAGCCCAGAAAAATAAAGTCTGACACTGTTTCCACTGTTTCCCCATCTGTTTCCCATGAAGTGGTGGGACCGGATGCCATGATCTTCATTTTCTGAATGTTGAGCTTTAAGCCAACTTTTTCACTCTCCTCTTTCACTTTCATCAAGAGGCTTTTGAGTTCCTCTTCACTTTCTGCCATAAGGGTGGTGTCATCTGCATATCTGAGGTTATTGATATTTCTCCCTGCAATCTTGATTACAGCTTGTGTTTCTTCCAGTCCAGCGTTTCTCATGATGTACTCTGCATATAAGTTAAATAAACAGGGTGACAATATACAGCCTTGATGTACTCCTTTTCCTATTTGGAACCTGTCTGTTGTTCCATGTCCAGGTCTAACTGTTGCTTCCTGACCTGCATACAAATTTCTCAAGAGGCAGATCAGGTGGTCTGGTATTCCCATCTCTTTCAGAATTTTCCACAGTTTCTTGTGATCCACACAGTCAAAGGCTTTGGCATAGTCAATAAAGCAGAAATAGATGCTTTTCTGGAGCTCTCTTGCTTTTTCCATGATCCAGCGGATGTTGGCAATTTGATCTCTGGTTTCTCTGCCTTTTCTAAATCCAGCTTGAACATCAGGAAGTTCACAGTTCACATATTGCTGAAGCCTGGCTTGGAGAATTTTGAGCATTACTTTACTAGCGTGTGAGATGAGTGCAATTGTGTGGTAGTTTGAGCATTCTTTGGCATTGCCTTTCTTTGGGATTGGAATGAAAACTGACCTTTTCCAGTCCTGTGGCCACTGCTGAGTTTTCCAAATTTGCTGGCATATTGAGTGCAGCACTTTCACAGCATCATCTTTCAGGATTTGGAATAGCTCAACTGGAATTCCATCACCTCCACTAGTTTTGTTTGTAGTGATGCTTTCTAAGGCCCACTTGACTTCACATTCCAGGATGTCTGGCTCTAGGTCAGTGATCACACCATCGTGATTATCTGGGTCATGAAGATCTTTTTTGTACAGTTCTTCTGTGTATTCTTGCCATCTCTTCTTAATATCTTCTGCTTCTGTTAGGTCCATACCATTTCTGATGAGTTTTAAAAGATTTGATTCCCTTTCATTTTCACCTTTACTTTTTGGATTTTCTCTTTATATAGCCAAATTCCTCTAATTGAAAAAGAAGAATTTTCAAAGTAGGAGAAGATTGCATGTGAATTAATGCTTGGCTTTGTTTCAGGAATGAATTCAGGGAGTCTAAAAGTCCATTTTAATTTAGAAGGAAATTAGGTGATAATTATTACATAGAGACAAGGAACTGAAAAGGAACTGCATCAGATAGAGCATCTCTGGAAATTATATATGCTGTTTGGAGCTGGAGTAAAGTTGAGGTAGGGTTAAAATAACACCCTTTGCTTTGGAAATTTAAAAAAAATTTTCTGGGTCTTAAGTCCTTTCCTAAAGAAAGTATATATACAAGGAACAGTCTTAAGCATACTGGCAACTGGATCTGTTGGTTGGAACAGACTTCCTGTTGGATGGTGCAAGGTGAATGTAGTTTGAATTATTTATTTTTTGAATATAATAAGCACTTATATTCCAGGCATTATTCTAAGCACTTTATAAATATTAACTTACTTAATATTCATAAATACCCTATGAAGTACTTATTAGTATTATTCTCATGTTACAGATGAGAAACCTGAAGAACCAACAACTACATTTACTGAGCTTATTAAATGCCAGGTGCTGTTCTACATTAACTATAACATCTTATGGAAAACCTAAATGAACTTTTTGGTCAATTCAATATATGTACGTCTTTTTAATGCTCAAAACCATATTGTCAGCAGGCACTACTAATGCTGTCACTGTACAAATGAGGAAACAAGAAGCAAAAGAGGAATAAGCAGGCAGTGTTTAGTAACATGCAGAGGCAGAAGCTTTGCTGGAATTCAGGCAGACTTGAGTCCAGACCCTGAGTACTTGCTACTATAACACATATCCTTTCAATAATTGGGGCACAGGATTTTTCTAGCTTTGGATGACAGAAAATTCCGTTGCCCTTGCCTCTTCTTCCTTTTGGGTTGGTTAGGTATGGGGGAGGGAATCTTGTCTATTTTCTTGGTCTAAAGTAGTTTTCTCTCTATTCTTACTCATTGTTCCCCTTGACAATTCAGTTCAGTTCAGTTGCTCAGTCGTGTCTGATTCTTTGCGACCCCATGAATTGCAGCACGTTAGGCCTCCCTGTCCATCACCAACTCCCAGAGTTCACTCAAAGTTACATCCTTTGAGTCCATGATGCCATCCAGCCATTTCATCTTCTGGCGTCCCCTTCTCCTTCTGCCCCCAATCCCTCCCAGCATCAGAGTCTTTTCCAATAAGTCAACTCTTCGCATGAGGTGGCCAAAGTACTGGAGTTTCAGCTTTAGCATCATTCCTTCCAAAGAACACCCAGGGCCAATCTCCTTCAGAATGGACTGGTTGGATCTCCTTACAGTCCAAGGGACTCTCAAGAGTCTTCTCCAACACCACAGTTCAAAAGCATCAATTCTTTGGCACTCAGCTTTCTTCACAGTCCAACTCTCACATCCATACATGACCACTGGAAAAACCACAGCCTTGACTAGACGGATCTTTGTTGAATTTACTGGATTATAATTACAAGTTCAACAGAGAAGCCAACTTTTTCAGTGAAGGCATTTTTGTTTCCTTAAATTATAACAACTGATTTCCTTTTTTCACTGGAAATATAACATTGAGAAATTATAAACAATATATTCTTATGAATGCTTTACTGGAACAAACTTTTAATGGCAACATGATACCTTTTGCATTGTTGTCTTGTTTTCTGTGTTTTAGCTCTAGCCACAGGAGACAACTTTAAACAGGTGGCACTGTGTAGTAAACATCTAATAATACATGCAGAATAGAAGACTCTGATGATGACTTTTAACCTTGAGATAAGAAAATATTAGAAGCATTATGCACTTATTAAAATTAAATTATTGCAGAGGGGACATTCATTATGCTGCAGTACAGTGAATACTTTTTTTCCTTAGAAATTAACTAATTGTGTAGATCAATTTGGGGGTTAATTTTAACACATTTTCTTTTTAGGATTTAATAAGAATTTTTTTAATATACATAACCTCATCACATATGATAATTGCCTAAAATAAACTAAAGTCAGCAGCAGAACAACACATACAATGAAAACAATTCAAAACATAGCTTACTTTTAAAGAAAACTTGTAGAAACATCTATGGATCCATTACTCTCATTATAACTCTGAATAATTCATTCAGCCTGTCCCAGTCTGGTTTTTATTCCATAAAAAGGAGGAAATAATACCCATTTAACAAAGATTAGATGGAATTATTTATATGAAAATGTTATCACAATGAATGACAAAGAGCTGTATTCAACTTCCCTCATTCCCTCCTTCTTTCTTTCTTCCCATTCCCCCTATTTTTCCCCTTTTTCTTTTCTTCTCTGTGCCTTCAAGAAGTCTTCATGGAACACTGAACAAGAAGGGGAAGAAAAAGAGAGGAGGATAAAGTGAAATGAGGCTTGTTTAGATAAGACTGGAATTATATCGGGAAATGGACTTCTTAAATGTTGATGCCCCTTAGCTGTTTTAGCGCCAGGAGGAAGAGTGACGAATCTTACAGAGGAAGCATCACACTGCTCAGGATTCTGTGCAATGCTAGATTTATCCTCCACTGAAGGAAATGGCACCCCACTCCAGTACTCTTGCCTGGAAAAATCCCATGGACTGAGGAGCCTGGTGGGCTACAGTCCATGGGGTTGCAAAGAGTCGGACATGACTGAGCGACTTCACTTTCACTTAGACTTCCAGCAGGAAGTAACTTTACTTGGTAAAAAATATTAAAGCATCCTTCTTCTAACCATAGCAGGTATACTAATATTAATGATGCCAGAAGGTAAAAAAGATTGAAATAATGTAGCTAACTAAGATTATTGAAGTAGAATATTGATCCAAAAGCCATTTTTGTTAATAACTAAAGCAGATGATCAGCAGTAGGTAGTACATATTAGAGGTGGCAAATCCTTCCCCAGAAATAGTTTAATGAAGACTCACTCAGACCTCAGAGACTACTTTTAATAAGCACATAATCAAAATCATGGACTTTCTGTCATCAATAATAAGTAAAGGAAAGTGTGGGCACCCTGGCAAATGACAATATGGCCAAAAAGATTGATCCTGGACCAGAACTGTTGCCTTAGCCCCTATGTTGTTGTTGTTCAGTTGCTAAGTCACATCTGACTCTTTGCAACCCTGTGAACTGTGGCATGCTAGGCTCAGGGTTTGCTCAAACTCATGTCCATTGAGTTGGTGATGCTATCTAACCATCTCATCCTCTGCTGCCCCCTTCCTCTTTTGCCTTCATCTTTCCCAGCATCAGGGTCTTCCAGTGAGTTAGCTCTTCACACCAGGTGGCCAAAGTACTGGGGCTTTAGCTTTAGCATCAATCCTTCCAATGAATATTCAGGGTTGATTTCCTTTAGGATGGACTGGTTGGATCTCCTTGCTGTCCAAGGGACCCTCAAGAGTCTTCTCCAGCATCACAACTCAAAAGCATCAATTCTTCAACATTCAGGCTACTTTATGGTCCAATTCTCACATCCGTACATGACTACTGGAAAAATCATAGCTTTGACTATACAGACCTTTGTTGGCAAAGTGATGTCTCTGCTTTTGAATAAGCTCTCTAGATCTGTCATGGCTTTTCTTCCAAGGAGCAAGTGTCTTTTAATTTCATGGCTGCAGTCACCATTTACAGTGATTTTGGAGCCCAAGAAAATAAAGTCTGTCACTGCTTCTACTTTTCTCCCATCGATTTGCCATGCAGTGATGGGACTGCATGCCATGATCTTTGTTTTTTGAATGTTGAGTTTTAAGCCAGATTTTTCACTCTCCTTTTTTACTCTCATCAAGAGGCTCTTTAGTTCCTCTTCACTTTCTGCCATTAGAGTGGCATCATCTGCAGGGACTTGATCCTACCTAGTTTAACAGTGTCACTCTGGTAGCTGTGTTGAGAATAGATTGAGGACATCAAGCTTGAAACAGGGAAATCACTAAGTAGACTGGCCCAATGATTTGGATTGGTGATGATGGTGATTTGAACCAGCAGTGGAGATGGTTAAAATGGATTCATATGAAGGTAAAACTGGAAAAAATTTCCAACCCTTCACATATAGTTTGAAAGAGAAGTACAGAAGTCAAGGATGACTGTCTTTATCCACATTTGTATGTGTGTTTATAGCTTACCACTTACCTAACTACTATACATCCTTTGTGAATAAATGTATGTAATAATACATTTGTATATACTGTGGGGCTGCACTGAGCTTACTCTTAATTCAATTGTGTTTGGAAAAATAAAGAAACTGTGTAGAATAATATTTTGTATATATATATATATTAAACCATTGCTGTTCACATACACACATTACATTGTTGGGTTAAATACACAAAACAATCTAAAATATGCTTTAGGGATAATTTAAGAGATTTATCAAGCATAATTTTTATTACATGCAATTTTAAACTTTCAAAGTGATCTTAGAATTCTACTCCTGACAAAGTGCCTTTTGTTTGGAACCGAGTGGCTCCTCCTTGATCTTAGCATTCACAGTTCTGGTGCCAGGACTTAGCATGTAGTTGAGCAGCATTTCTGTGAGTATTCTGTCTTCATGGGGCTTGCTTAGCCCCTGCGTGTGTGCTGCAGAGCAGAGTTGGGATGGAAGGTTAATATACAAGAAGACTAAGGATCTGCCTTCAAGAAGAGGAGTCTAGGCATGCCTTCTGAGGTTTTTGCTAGGCCCAATACAGGGTTCTGTGTCATTTTTACTTATTAGCATTTTGTAATAAAATTGAGTTTCACTGTTTCTGCAGTTGTCTTCTTAAAATCTCTGTCTTTCTCTAGTGTTGGTTCTCTGTTGCTGCCACAACAGTTTACCATATATGTGCTTAATGGCTTAAGATAACACAAATTTATTATCTTAAAGTTTATTGGCCAGAATTCCATCACCAGTCTCACTGCCCTACCGTGAAGGTGCTGCCTGGCCTTCTTGTTTTTCTGGAGGTTCTAGGGGACAACCTGTTTCTTTACTCATTCAAGTTGTGGGCATAATCTTATTCCTTGCAGTGATACAACTGAGATCCTGTTTTTTGCTGGCTGTTACTGAGGGTGGTTCCCAGCTTTTAGAAGCTACCACATTCCTTGGCTTGTGGCTTCTTCCTCTCTTTTCAAAGCCAGCAAGAACAGCTCAGTCCTTTTCACACCACATCTCTCCAACCCAGTGTGGAAAGGTTCTCTACTCTTAAGGACTTGTGTGACTACATAGTGTGTGCTGTGCGTGTTCAGTCACTTTCATCATGTCAACTCTGTGAACCCTATGGACTGTAGCCTGCTAGTTTTCTCTGTCCATGGGATTCTCCAGGCAAGAATATGGGATTGGGTCCCTGTGCCTCCTATTACCTACCTGGATAATGCAGAAAAATCTTACCTTTTTAGTACAGCTGATATGCAACAATAGTTCCATCTGCAACTAAATAGATAAAAGCATTCAACATAATTTTGCCATGTAATATAACATATCACAAATTTGGGAACTAGGATATGGACATCTTAGGGGGCTGTTATTCTTCCTACCACATGTGCGTGCACTCACACACCTACACACAACTGCCTCAGTTGTTTTTTACCTCTTTCTCACTTAACTATTAAAATTATTAATTTCATAAACCAAACTTTAATTTCAAATATGGATGAAACTCTTAACCAGGAGTTGTTAAGGTGAATTCCTGCTTTGGTCCATTCTTGATTTCCCTTGATTATTTTTCTGGATTGATATCATTGTAGTTTACTTAGGCTTTTCTTGAACTGGCCACTAGTTATATCAGAATTACATCTATTGTAAAAAATCTGAATTGTCTTCTCTCTCTGGTGTTATAGTTTTGAGGGTATAAAATAAATTTTAGGTTAAGTGGCATCTCAAATCATATTAAAAACATAAACATTGTAAAGGTGCTTCCTGGCTCCTGCTGGCAAATGTTCTTCCAAGTTTATGGTGAATTGAGATTTTGCTTTTCAAACTATTGCATAGCTATTTTCATGTTCACTTTGATCACATCTCTTCCCTGTTCAGAGCTCTTAATTGATGTTGAATTGCAAATTGCATTCTGTCTACTGACTGAGTTAAATGTTTACTCAATTGCTTAGAGGTAAGAAATGTTTCTTTGAAGTGCTCAGACTCTAAAAATCTTTGGCCAATACCCGCTGTATTTTAAAAGTCTATATGTTATGCTTGATATTCATGTTCACGCAAGAAAAATAAAATAAAGGTGGCTCATATGGTAAAGAATCTACTTTCATTGCAAGAGACATGGGTTTGATCCCAGGGTCCAGAAGATCCCCTGAAGGGTATGGCTACCCACTCTAGTATTCTGGCCTAGAGAATTCCATAGACAGAGGAGCCTGGTGGGTTACAATCCATGGGGACACAAAAGGTTGGGCACAACTGAACAGCTAACACTTCTACATTCGTACTTTTCACCAGGTGCCGTGCGTTTTGTAGGCACTTTGTTAAATTCCGGTAACATCCCTATAGAAGTATGGGCCGTTGTCAATTCTCTTTTACCGACAAGGAAATAAATACAAGCAGGTGAAGTAACTTGTCCAAGATCAAACAATTGTGAAGTGTCAGCCCTGAAACTTTAGCCCAACTATTAAGCTATAAATGCCCCATGAAATTTACTCCCTTTTAAAGTGGCTATTTTACTATTAGTATGAGGGCATATGTGGATCAAATATTACTATTGCTTTCCTGACAGGAAATTGAGTACTGTAGCTGCCCTAGTCAAATGTCTAATAGTCATAATTGCATAACTATCCTTCCATTTCCTCCTTCTATAAAAGCTGTATTATGGCAGGTAACCAATATTTATAGATCATTATAGCCTATACTTTTTGTTTCAGCTAATAGGATTTATTGTTTTCACCTGCTAGACACATTTTAGAGTGTCTACTATGGTTGATTAGGGAAAAATGCTTCTCTATTTCCTCCTCAAAATTAAGGATGGCTCTGGGGAATATTTAGGAAAATATATAAATTGAATGTGGAAGACCGGCCTTTTTATACTCAGAGGAATCATCAGTGCCACATTCTAGTGTTAGAAACGTAGAATACATTTATGTGGAACCAATATTTTAAACAAATTTTATTGGGATATAGTTGATTTATTAATACAGTAGTGTAGTGGTTTCAAGTGTACAGCAAAGTGAATCAGTTATACATTTACATATATCTACCCTTTTTTTTTTGAAGATTCTTTTCCCATGCAAGCCATTACAGTGCATTCAATAGAGTTCCCTGTGCTATACTGTAGGTTCTTATGAGTTATCTGTTTTATATATAGTGGTGTATATATATCAATCCCAATCTCCCAATTTGTCCCTACCACCCTATCCTCTGGTCATGATATTTTTTCCCCCTAATTCTGTATCTCTACTTCTGTCTCATAAATAAGTTAATTTGTACATTTTGGGGGGAAGATTCCACGTATAAGCAATATCATATGATACTGTCTTTCTCTGTCTGACCCACTTCACTCAGAATGATGATCTCTAGGTTCATCCATGTTGCTGAAAATAGCATTATTTTGTTTTTTTAAGGCTAAATAATATTCCATTTTATATATGTACTAAATCTTCTTAATCTATTCCTCTGTTCATGGACATTTAGACTGCTTCTGTGTTCTGGCTATTATATTAATAAATAGTGCTGCAATGAACATTGGGACATGTGTATCCTTTTGAACCATGCTTTTCTTTGGATATGTGCCCAGGAGTGGGATTGCTGAATCATAAGGTAGCTCTATTTTTAGTTTTTTAAGGAATCTCCATACTGTTTTTCATAGTGGCTGTACCAGTTTACATTCCCACCAACAATGTAGGAGAGTTTCCTTTTCTCTACACTTTCTCCAGCATTTCTTGTTTGTAGATTTTTTGATGATGACTATTCTGACCAGTATGAGGTGATATCTTATTGTAGTTTTGATTTGTATTTCTCTAATCATTGGTGATGTTAAGCATCTTTTCATGTGCTTTTTGGCCATCTGTCTGTCTTCTTTGGAGAACTGTCTATTTAGATCTTCTATCCATCTTTTGATTGGGTTTTTGTTTTTTTGGATACCAAACTGCATGAGCTTTTTGTGTATTTTGGAGATTAATCCCTTGTCAATTGCTTCATTTCAAACATTTTCTCCCATTCTGAGGATTGTCTTTTTGTTTTGTGTATGGTTTCCTTTGCTTCTTCAAAAGAATTTAGGTTTAATTAGATCTCATTTATTTTTTGTTTTTATTTTCATTACTCTAAGAGGTAGGTCAAAAAATTTCTTGCTGCAATTTATGTCAATGTTTTCCTGCCTATGTTTTCCTCTAAGAGTTTTATAGTGTCCAAACTTACATTTAGGTATTTAATCCATTTTTAGTTTATTTTTGTGTATGAGGTGAGGGTGTATTCTAATTTTTATTATTTTACATGTAGCTGTCCAGTTTTCCCAGAATCACTTATTGAAGAGGTTGTCTTTTCTCCATTGTATATTCTTGCCTCCTTTGTCATAGATTTGGTGACCATAGCTGATTCCCTAAGATTCTTTAAGTAGACTCTTCTAGTCTCCATATATTTGTAGGTCATTTTAGCTAAAATAAGCCTATAGTAATATCCTATGACCCTTTTGAACAATTCCTAGCTCCTGGAATAGATTCCAAGGATTTATCATGCATGTGAAAGAAGAATAGTTGGGAAACTACCACATAATAGAGGGTCCCCACCTTGGGTTTTAAAGCCTGGCACCTGGAATTGCACCATCACTCCCAGGGAGATACTATAGGCCCTTTCATACCTCAGTCTAGGAGAATAAGAACTAAAAATGTATCATGGAGAAATCATGAGACATGTAAGAAGAACAAGTCCTTGGAAGGAAAGGCACAATTAGAATATGCATAAAAGAGGAAGTAGAATGAATGGAACATACACAGCAAAGATTTAAAGTAAGCATAGTTTATGCTATCAGAGATATAACAGAGAATATGGGAAACATGAAGTAGAGCAGATAGTTATGAAGAAACAGCTGAAGGAGTTAGATTTGAAAAATAATATTGTTAAACTAAATTGCTACATTGATATCTTGAATAATAAACTTCATTTAGCTGAAAAACAAATAAGTGAGCTATATGATAAAGGTGAAGAACTCTCCTGGAATATGTCAGGAAATAATAATGGAAAAAGTGAAAGATTAAGATAGAGGAAAGAAGTAGATGTATCAATGGCTAACTAAAAGGACTTTCAGAAGAAGAGCAAAGAATAAATGGAGGAGAGAAAGTAATATTATAGTATATCCTATATATATTAAGAAGTAATAATATTATATTAAGTATATATATTAAGAAATAATAGTAAGAAATTCCTAGAATTGGACAAAGATATAAATCCTTAGGTGCTGATAGAATTGATAAGAAAAAGCTACACTTAGACCCATTATAGTGATTTTTGAGGGCATAAAAGACAATAATAGCTTCCAAATGCTTCAGCCAGCAAAACCCAGATACCTACAAAGTAAGTGATGATATCAGTCTTTTCAACAGTTACACTGGATGCAAGAAGACAATGATAAAATATTTTCAAACCATTGATGGAAAAAAACTGAACCTATAACTTAATCAAGTATAACCTATAAATTAATCAAGTTATCAAGTATAAGGTCTCACAAAATTCACTAAACAAGAGGGCCTTAATAAATTCCAAAACTCAGTATCATTCAGAACATGAAATATGTTCTTAATTTAAGAAAATTGGGAATGAACAATAAAGCCTAAAGTTTAGACAGCATACTAAATATAACATTCATAGTATTAAATAAAAAGAGAAAACAATAAGGAAAAATACAAAATATTTAAGCTAAATGGCAATGAAAACACTGCATGTTAACACCTGTGAGATGCAGATTAGAAGGAAATTAATGAATTTGAAACATTTATTAGAGAAGAAGAACTATTAAAATAAATTGCTCAGCATTCAAATTAAGAAGTGAGGTAATGAGCAGATGAATAAGTCCTAAGAATCAAGAAAAAAAGAAATAATAAAGATAAAAGTAGAATTGAATAAAATATGATCAAAAGAATTTAGACATGATTCATAACTCTTGAAACTTGTTCTTTCAAAGGATGGATAGGTAAAACAATGGCAGGACGTATAAGAGAAAATGATAGACTATTTAAATAAACAAAATGTAGAGTGAGAAATTAAAGATAATTATACGCATGGTACATATTTAAGACATTTATGGTATCACTTATATGTGGAATCTAAGACACCACACTTGTAGAAACAGAGTAGAATGGTGATTACTAGGAGCTGAGAGGTAGAACTAGGAATGTTCAAAGAATACAAATTCCTGGTTAGAAGATGAACAAATTCTGAGGATTTAATACGCAACAATGTGATTATAGTTACCAAAACTGTATTATACACTTAAAAGTTTCTAAGTGAGTAGATCTTAAATATTCTCACTGCAGAAAAAAATGGTAATTTTGTGATGTGAACAGATGTATTAACTAACACTGTAGTGCTGATTATATAGAAATGTGACAGTGTATCAAATCGACGCATTGTATACCTTAAATTTACACACAATGTTTTATGTCAGTTATATCTCAATGGAGCTGACAATAAAAGAATATATTACAAATACTGCTTGAATAAATTTTAAAATCAATAACAATAGGAGATAAGTTTCCCCTCAAGTGGCAAAAAAGACAAAAGCAGGGAAAACTAGAATAGACTAATAACCACTAAAGTAACTGACATGAATTTTCAAATTTTCTCTTATCCTCCAATCCAAGGTAAATTTACACATGAATTCAAACAAGCTGTCAGGGATGAAATAGTTTATTTCTTATATACATTATTTCAAAAAATGTTAAAAAGGAAAGTTTGAGCAACTTTAAATTAATCAAGTTAATGAATCGTGAAGTTTTTTGGCCAGTTCCACTAATGAACATAGATGTGACCTTCCAAAAGAAAATATTAGCTAAGCAAATATAACAGGGCATAACAATTGTATTATAATGTAATAGCATCTGTCCCCAAAATGCCAGGATGATTCAGTCCAGAACAAAATCCATCGTCTTGACAGGTATATACAGAGAACTGGATAAATGTCAATAATTAATTCATGCTTAAAATAGTTAGAAAACAAACACTAGAAATTAATTTCCTTAACTTAAAAAAAGACTATTAAAAAAAGAACCCTATAAGAGTAGGATTTCCTATTTAATGGAAATCATCAGCCACATTACATTTAATATAGGAAGCGAGACAGCGATTCTCATTTTTTTATGCCACCACTCAACCAGTTTCTATAGCCAAGATCATCAAATCATCCTGCTTTCCCCAGAGCTTTACCAGATTTAACAGTACGTCCTGGAAAACTCCTCCCTCTCAGGAAACCTGAGTGGTTTGACTGGGCAGCTGTAGTATTAAAACTAAAGTAGAAACCTTCCTAGGCACAAGCAACTTGGACAGTTGGTAAACCTACTACTGGTCTTCATAATAACATAAGAAAAAGACCCATGAAATATAAAGATTGGAAAGAAAGAGATAGAATTTTTTATTTAAAAAGATGTTACTTGTATAAAAAACAAAAAAATTATCCAAGTGTGAAAACCAAGAAAATAAAGCAAAAAAGGCTGGATCTAAAATCAACAATAAAAATCAGTGGGATTCATCAGTAAAAGAAGTGAAGACTAATCTAGCTTCCCAAGTGACTCAAGTGGTAAAGAATCTGCCTGCAAATGCAAGAGATGCAGTTTCAATCCCTAGGTTGGGAAGATCCCCTGGAGAAGGAAATGGCAACCCACTCCATTATTCTTGCTTAGGAAATCCCATGTACAGAGGAACCTGGAGGGCCACAGTCCATGGGATCACAAAGAATTAGACACAACTGAGTGGCTGCACCCACATAGGGAGACTATCCCATTTATAAAAGCAACAAAAATGGTGAACTATCCAGGGAATGTCTAACGAAGGGTATAAACACGGCTATATTTAAAATAGATAGCCAACAAGGGCCTAATGTAAAAAATAAATAAATAAAAGATTTATGGAGAAAATGTTAGTTACTTTAAAGTACTTAAAATAAGAATTAAATGATGAAACGCTGTGTTCATGAAGAGGGTGATTTTTCATTGCAAACAAATACATTTCTTTCAAATTAATCAGTATATTCAAAGCAATCCTAATAAAAATTCTAGCATAGTTTTTGGGGAGGGATAACTTGGAAAATTATTTTTAATTTTTTTAATTGAGAAGAATAAATTCCTCCAATGTGTAAGATGATTTTCAACAATAAAGATGAAATAGACTGGAGGAAACCACATTTAAACAAATTGGTAACTAATAGAAATGTAAATACAAATTTGTAGAGGATTTATGAGGGAATTGACTGCTATTGGAAAATAATTAAGTTGATTTCCTATCCTCTACCAATTAAAAAAGAATTTTTTTTTTCCCGAATGCGATGCTGAGGATTTGTTATTGCTCCATGTACTCAACTATCTAGGTATACTAGCCCTCTCAGATGGACAGTTCTCCTCTCATGTTCAAAGTGGTATTAAAAGTAACTGGTTTCTGGGTTTCCAATTTATGCCAGTTACCTAAGCAGCCTGTTACTGTAACAATGGCAAAATTACTGAGTTAAAAATTAGAGGACACACATATTGGAGAAAATCAATAAAACTGGCAATACCAATTGCTAATGAGGATACAGAGTTACAAGAACTCTATTCATTGCTACTTGGAATGCAAAATGGTCCAGTCACTTTAAAAGACAGTGCAGCAGTTTCCTACGTAGTAATCCATAGTCCTGTGATGTGATGGAGGTTAAACAACTGTATGCCGTAGACATTTGCCTAAGTGACTTGAAAACTTATGTCCACGCAGAAATCTGCATATGAATGTTTACAGATTCTTTATCCATAATCATCAGAATCATGAGACAACTAAAATGTCCTTCATAGATAAACAGATAAAAGTGAAGTCGCTCAGTCGTGTCTGACTCTTTGCGACCCCGTGGACTGTAGCCTACCAGGCTCCTCTGTCCATGGGATTCTCCAGGCAAGGATACTGGAGTGGGTTGCCATTTCCTTCTCCAGGGATCTTCCTGACCCAGGGATTGAACCCTGGTCTCCCGCATTGCAGGCAGACGCTTTACTGTCTGAGCCACCAGGGAAGCCCAAACAGATAAAAAGATTGTGGTAATTCATACAAAAGAAAAGTATTCCCTGATAAGAAATCAGTGCACAAACAACAATAAGATACAAATGAATCTTAAGCACATATTGCTAACTGAAAGAAACCAGTCTGTAAAGGCTACATGTTGTGTGATTTCAGTTATATGATAATCTGGAAAGGATAAACTATAAAGATGATACAAAAGATCAATGGCTACTATGAGTTTGCTGGGAGGATGGAGGGTTGAATTGAGTGAAGCACAGGGTATTTTTTAAGGTGTAAAACTATTATATATGTTACTATAATGGATACATGATACTATGCATTTGTCAAAACCCACAGAACTGTACTGCACATTAGGGAACCTTAATGTATATACATTTAAAAATCATTCTAGAGGTTGGGAGATCCCATGATAGAATGAAGAGTGTGGCAAAATAGAAAATAGTGTAACTATATTTCAGATTATAAAACAATCTGCTGAAGAGGTAAGGAGGAAAGGAATTGACCTAAGTAACTTCAGATTGAGTCCAGTCCATAAGATGGAAGGAAAAAGGAGAAGTGTGTATATACTATATTCCAGTTGATAAAGTAGTTTATGACAAGAACACAGGTTAGCAGTTCTGGAGCAGCTATCCATTTATATTTGGAGTAAGACAATTAAGTAAATGGTGAATGGTGGTGGCCAGGCTTTTCACTGTTGGAAAGGGAGTTCAAATATAAGTACCAGCAGGAGGCTAGTAGAATGATACATATGATAATGGATTAGACTTGGAACTTTAGTGTAAACTTATGTTTAGCTCAATATTGATACAGATGGCTACAAATATAAATACTTGTAGATGTTGATTATGTTCTAGTTAGTATACACACATTTTTCTTTGTGCACTGAGAAAGTCTAGAGGCAACAATACCCCAGGAACAATGAGCACCCCTAGATCCAGATTTTTGTTTTTAGTACCATTCTTTTAAAAAAAAGACTCATTTTTTAAAAGAGAAGTGATTAATTCTAGTGCTGAGACAGGATATGCACAAAATGAACCTGGGGACATCTCATTGTGCCAGAAAGTTAAGAAATGCTCAAAGACTACAAAAATCTAATCTTTGGAGTATGTGAAAGGGACCAAGAGGCAACCAAAAGAGTTCCCAGTGCCCAAACCTGAAAACAATTGAGCAGCAAGGAATAAAAGTAATTGAATTACAATAAAGCATAAAATAAATTGCTATGACTCTGTACCAATATAAATACATGATGCAGAAGAAACACTTTCCGCATGCAGAGGAGTTCCAGATAATTCATATAGATACTTCCCTCATTGAGGTGGGGCATAACTCTCCACTTAGGTGTGGGCAATGCTTATGACATTCTTCCAACTAGTATGATGGAAAGGGAGAAAAGAGTAATTTTGAATGAAGAAACCTAACAAAAATTGACTCAGGCTGTTGAGGAAGTTTAACATCAGCTGGGTGATGAAGTACTAAGTCATGCCGATAGTGTGTACTCTTGATTTGATGAAAATTGCACTTCTGTGGTCTTAATCCCCCAAACTCATAACCTCATTCTAATAATGAGAAAAGCATCATACAGATTCCATTTGAAGAACATTCTACAAAGAAACTGATCAATACTTCTCAAAACTGTCATAGTTATCAGAAACAAGAAAAGGCTAAGAAACTGTCACAGCCAAAAGAGTCTTTCAGAGACATGAAAATTTAATGTGGTATCCTGGATGGAATTCTGAAACAGAAAACTAACATTAAGTAGAGAAACAAAAACAAAACACTAAGGAAGGCTGGAAAAAGGTATAAACTTTATTTAGTGATAATATATAAATATTGGTTTAATAATTATAATGGAAATACCATAGTAATGTAAAAATACTAAAGAGAAACTGGTTTGGAGGCTCTCAGTACTATTTTCACAGTTTTCTTGACAATATAAAACTATTCTAAAATAAAACATTTATTAACATATAAGCTTGGTGGTTTTCTCACCACTTTCCTGAGACCTTTTACTTGCCAGTTTTTGTTCATTGAGTGTAAATCCTGATATCTTTATTCAGAAACTTCTTTTAAAGTCTTTTCCTTTTTCTATCGACTGTTAAGAGTTTATATTTATTTCAGAATATCAGGGGCATGACTCCCTTAAAGCTTTTGGTAAACTATTTTGGGGAGAAAAATAAAACTGGGCCCTATGGATGGAAATAAAGGTAGACTTTTGTTTTTTGAAAGAAAATACATACTAGTGATTAGAATGGGATGCAGAAGAATTGGCCTGCCACAGGTTGGCTTATCACATCTGGAAAATTTTTAAACAGAGATCTCAGAACAGAGATCTGTTATACATGCAGGAGTAGATAAAATACTGAATAAGAAATTTAGAAGTCTTTTTTGCTATGGTATTATGGGTTTCTACTGAATTAACAATCTACGTCCACAACCCAAGCTCACTTTTTATTCACTCATTTATTCATCCAAGAAATATTTGTGAGTCACCTACCAAATGGCTGATACTTCTCCAAGCCCTAGGTATATGGCATTGAAGAAGTAGAATTATGTCCTTCTGTAGTCTACTAACAGCAAAGTTTTTTTTTTTTCTGTTGAAACGATCAGGGATGGTTCCTAAGAGCCCTTTGTCAGTTTCAAAGACCATTATTATTCTCTTCAGAACAGAAGCATCCAAATGGAATAAAATCCTAAGAGTTAATCACTATAAACACAATGAAGAGACTTCAAACATATACTTTACTCCTACTAAAGTTCTTTGAGTGGAGACAGGAGGAATCTGGTTTTGTTGGACAGCATCTTCCTTTGCCTAACCTAGGTCATAATTCTTTCCAGGATAGATACAAGAAACTAAGAACCACTGTAATGACAAAAATGTGTGTAATTTAGAGAGAAGTGGGTCATTTAAAATTCTCCTCTTCCTTGTGCCTGTAAAGTGTCAGGTAATTTAAGGAAAATCATTCCTTTTTAGTTCTGATTTGAGGCTAATAATTCTCCTTTGCAAAGAACCACAGATGTTCTCTTATGAAACTGCTGTATAAAGTTCAAATGAATGCAGGGAATTCAAGAGTTTTGCTTAGATGTTAATTTAGAGATCAAAAAAAGGTCTACCCATCGAAAAAAGAAAGGCAGTACTTTATCCAGTGTCTACTATGTAAACTTTTTTTGTGATTTAATTTACCACCTGTAACAACCCTTGGAGGCTCAAAGAGTTTAAATTACTCACTCATTTAGACTAGCTAGCTGAAGTGTTAAGTGGAAGAGCCAGGCATCAAGCCCATTTGAGAACCTTAGAGTTCTTTCCCCACAAGGAGATTTCTGGATGTTACAAAAGACATCACTCTGTTTCACAAGGTTGCCTTGGCCTTCTAAGACAGATTTATTTATTATCTACAGCTAGTTCTTGGAACAGCTACCATGTTTATGATATTATACTAGATAATTAGGGCACATTCCTGAATAAAATAGACATGGTTCTCACAGTGTCAAGCTTACAGCCTTGTGATAGAGTCAAACAGTAAACAAGTAAATAATTTAATAAAACTATGTAACAATCAAGCGATAAAGACTTAAGTAAGATGAACAGAGTGTTATGACAGAAATCAACGAGGATGGGAGAAAGTTTCCCTTAACAGAATTGGTTCAAATCCCTCTGGGCAATGATATTTAAGCTAGTATTTAAAGATGAGCAATTGTCAGCAGTGAAAGGTCATGCAGCAGAGTATTATAGGGATGTCTGAAGTTCCAAGTATGTTTAACATTTTATTCTGTAATACATTTGGATTTAAATTGTGTATGAGATGTGAGGCTTATGTTGATGTCCATTTGTTTCCTATAGATAACCAATTACTCCAGTACCATTTGCTTAAAAGATTATCTTTTTTCCATTGAATTTCTTTTGCACCAAGTCAATTGGACTGATTTCTGGGTGTTTTGTTGAATTTATCTATGTGTATATGTTCCCAAATGGCTCAGTGGTAAAGAAATTACCTGCAATGCAGAAAATGCAGGAGATGCTGCAGGTTCAATCCCTGGGTCAGGAAGTTCCCCTGGAGGCGGGCATGGCAACCTGCTCCAGTATTCTTGCCTGGAGAATCCCATGGACAGGGGAGCTCACAGGTTACAGTCCATAGAGACCCACAGAGTCAGACACAACTAAAGCCACTGAGAAATGTCCTTACTAATTCAACACAGTCTTGATTACTGTAGCAACATAATAAACTTTGATATTGGGTAGACTGATTCCTTCCATTTTGTTCTTTTTCAAAATTATTTTAGCTAGTCTACTTTCTTTGCGGACTTCCCTGATGCCTCAACGGTTAAGTGTCTGCCTGGAATGCGGGAGACCTGGGTTCCATCCCTGGGTTGGGAAGATCCCCTGGAGAAGGGATAGGCTACCACTCCAGTATTCTTGGACTTCCTTTGTGGCTCAGCTGGTAAAGAATCCACCTGCAATGAGAGAGACTTGGGTTCGATCCCTGGGTTGGGAAGATCCTCTGGAGCTGGGAAAGGCTACCCACTCCAGTTCTGGCCTAGAGAATGCCATGGACTGTATAGTCCATGGGGTGGCAGAGTCAGACATGACTGAGCGACTTTCACTTTCATGTTAAATTTGCATTATCAGTTTGAAGGAGATTGATATTTTTGTTATTTGAGTCTTATAATCTGTGAACACAATATATATCTCCATTTATTTAGATATTCTTTGATTTCTTTCATCAACATTTTGTAATTTTCAGCAAACAAATCCAGTACATTTTTTTGGTTAGATTTTCATCTGTTTTTTTTTTTTTTTGGAGTGATTGTAAATGATGTTGTATTTTAAATTTTGGTTTCCATATGTTCATTGCTAGTACATAGAAATACAATTGAATACAATTTTGTAGGTTTCTTTTATTGGGTCAACCTTGATGAACTCCTTTTTTAGTTCTAGGAGTATTTATGTAGATTCTGGATTTTCTACACAGGTAGTCAAGTCATTTGCAAATAGGGACTACTTTATTGTTCCTTTCTGATAGGCATAAATTTTATTTTTCTTGCTTTAATGCATTGACTTGAACTTCCTGCCACTGTGTTTAACAAGGGTAGTGAGAGCAGACTTCCTTGCCTTGTTCACCCTCTTCATGGAAAAACATTCAGTCATTTACCATTAGCTATGTTAGCTATAGAAGCTTCACTGGTGGTTCAGACAGTAAAGAATCTTCCTGCAATTCAGGAGACCTGGGTTCAGTCCCTGAATCAGGAAGATCCCCTGGAGAAGGGCATGACAATCCATTATAGTATTACTGCCTGAAGAATTCCATGGACAGAGGATTCTGGCAGGCTACGGTCCATGGAGTCTCAAAGAGTTGAACATGACCGAGCAACTAACACACACATACACACACACACATAATGTTAACTGTAAGTTTTTTTTTAGATGTTCTTTATCAACTTGGACAAGTTTCCTTCTATATTTATTTCTCTGAGAGTTTTTTGAAATAAATGAGTATTGAATTTTGTCAAATGCTTCTTCTGTGTTAATTGGTGTGATCATGACTTTTTCTTCAACATTTTATATGATATATTGGACTTCCCTGGTAGTTCAGCTGGTAAAGAATTGGCCTGCAATGTGGGAGACCTAGATACAATCCCGGGGTTGGGAAGAGCCCCTGAAGGAGGGCATAGCAACCCATCCCAGTATTCTTGCTTGTAGAATCCCCATGGACAGAGGAGCCCGGTGGGCTACATACAGTCCATGGGGTCGCAAAGACTGAGTGACTAAGCATAATGGTATATTAAATTGATTGATTTTACAATATTAAATCAGACTTGCACTCCTTGAATAAATACCAGGTAATCATAGCTTATAATTATTTTTATTCATTGCTAGATAGTATTTGCTAATATTTTATTAATTTTTATATCTATATTCTTTTAAAAAGATTTTTATTGGAGTATAGTTGATTTACAATATTGTTAGTTTCAGATGTACAGCAAAGTGAATCAGTTGTACTTATACCTCTGAAGTGAAAGTGTTAGTTGCTCAATGGTGTCCAACTCTTTGTGACCTCATGGACTGTAGCCTGCCGGGCTTCCCTGTCCATGGAATGCTCCAGGAAAGAATACTGGAGTAGGTAGCCATTCATTTCTCTAGGCAATCTTCCTGATCACTGGACTGAACCCAGGTCTCCCACATTGCAGGCAGATTCTTTACTGTCTGAGACATGAGGGAAGCCTATATGCATACACATACATATACACATATACATATGCATACACATACATATACATACACATATATAATCCACTCTTTTTTAGATTCTTTTCCCATATAGGCCATTGCAAAGTACTGAGTAGAATTCCCTGTGCTATACAGTAGGTCCTTATTAGTTATCTAGTTTATATATTACACTGTATATATATCAATCCCAATCTTCCAATACGTCCCTCCGTGACTCCTTATAGTCATGTTACAATAAGTTTTTTTTCTACATATGTAACTCTATTTCTGTTTTTAAGTTTATTTGTATCTTATATTTTAGATTTCACATATCAGTGATATCATATGGTATTTGTTTTTCTCTATCTGACTTGCTTCATTAAGTATAAACAATCTCTAGGTCCATACATGTTGCTGAAAATAGCCTTTTTCTTTTTATGGCTGAGTAATATTCCATGGTGTGTGTGTACCACATTTTCTTTATCCATTTACCTATCAATGGACATTTAGATTGCTTCCATATCCTGGCATTGTAAATAATGCTACAGTGAGCATTGAAATGCATGTATCTTTTTGAATTACAGTTTTCCTCAGGTATAAGACCTGGAGTGGGATTGCTGAATCGTATGGTAGCTCTGTTTTTAGTTTTTTAAGGAACCTCCATACTGTTCTTCATAGTGGCTTTACCAGTTTACATTCCTACCTTCAGTTTAGGACAGCTCCCTTTTCTCCACACCCTCTATAGCAATTATTGTTTGTAGATCTTTTGATGATGGTTCTGACCATTCTGACTAGTGCAAGGTGATACCTCATTATAGTTTTGTTGCATTTCTCTAATAATTACCGTCATCTTCCTTTTCTCTATTTTTCCTGTTTTTATTGCCCTCAATTTCTACTGTTATCTCTATTGTCCCTTTCCTTCTGCTTTCTCTAGGTTTATTTTGTTTTTGTTTTTCTAGGTTCTTGAGGTAAAAGCTTAGACTATTAAGACTTTCTCTCCTTTTTAATGTATGAATTTAATACCACAGATTTCAATCTCAACACTAATTTTATGTTCTATGAATTTTGATGTATTTTAATTTTCATTCTCTTCAGTGTATTTTTTGATTTCCCTTGAGACTTCCTCATTGGCCCATGGATTATTTTGAATTGTTTTATTTAGGTTTCAAATGTTTGGAAATTTTCTCTTTCCATTTTTATTAATTTATAATTTGATTCTATTGTGGTCAGCAAACAGTGTATGATTTCAGTTCATGTAAATCTGTTGAGGGTTAATTTATTGCCCAAGATATGCCCTATCTTGGCATTTGTTCTATGGTGATTTGAAAATAATGTATATTCTTTTTTTGTTGGGTGATGGAAGTCACTCAGTCATGTCCGACTTTTTGTGACCCCATGGACTGCAGCTGACCAGGCTCTTCTGTCCATGGAGTTCTCCAGGCAAGAATGTTGGAGTGGGTTGCCATTCTCTTCTCCAGGGGATCTTCCTGACCCAGGAAGGGATTGACCCATGTCTCTTATGTCTCTTGCATTAGCAAGTAGGTTCTTTACCATAAGCACCACCTGGAAAGCCCAAAGTCTATCTAACATGATACTAATACAGGAAATCCTGCTTTGATTTTTGCTTTTTTTTTTTTTTTTTTTTACATTTTGCCTTCATATACATTTATATTATATTGAGTTCTTTGTATACAGTATATAGCTTGTTCATGTTTGAAAATATACTCTGTTAATTCTGTCATTTAGTTTTTGTGTTTAGGCCATTTTCATTTATTGTAATTATTATTGTCTTAGTAAGCTTGCCGTTTTTTGGTTTATTTTTTTCTCCTTTTTGTTTGTGTTTCTTTTTCTTTGTTGTTGTTGTTTTAATTTTATTTTATTTTTAAACCTCAAACACTGTATTAGTTTTGCCAAACATCAAAACGAATCCGCCACAGGTATATATGTGCTCCCCATCCGGAACCCTCCTGCCTCCTCCCTCCCCACACCATCCCTCTAGGTCATCCCAGTGCACCAGCCCCAAGCATCCAGTATCATGCATCGAACCTGGGCTACTCAGCCATTAAAAAGAACACATTTGAATCAGTTCTAATGAGGTGGATGAAACTGAAGCCTATTATACAGAGTGAAGTAAGCCAGAAAGAAAAACACCGATACAGTATACTAACGCATATATATGGAATTTAGAAAGATGGTAACAATAACCCTGTGTACGAGACAGCAGAAGAGACACTGATGTATAGAACAGTCTTATGGACTCTGTTGGAGAGGGAGAGGGTGGGAAGATTTGGGAGAATGGCATTTCTTTGTTTTTTAAGGGTTACTTGGAACAGATTTTAGAGTTTGTCTTGATTTGCCTATAGTATTTTTGAGTATCTCTTTGTATAACTTTAATGGATACTCTAGGTATCATATGCACATAATTTATCACAGGCAAGATCACGCCACTTGGTCCCATCACTTCATGGCAAATAGGTGGGTAAAAAGTGAAAACTGGTGGATTTCATTTTCTTGAGTTCCAGAATCACTGTACATGGTGACTGCCACCATGAAATTAAAAGATGCTTGCTCCTTGGAAGAAAAGCTATGACAAACCTAGACAGCATATTAAAAAGCAGAGACATCACTTTGCTAACAAAGGTCTGGGTAGTCGGAGCTATGGTTTTTCCAGTGGTCATTTATGGATGTGAAATTTGGACCATAAAGAAGGCTAAGCACTGATGAACTGATGCTTTAGAACTGTGGTGCTGAAGAAGACTCTTTAGAGTCCCTTGGGGAGCAATGAAATCAAACCAGTCAATCCTAGGAAATCCGTCCTGACTATTGAAAGGACTAATGCAGAAGCTGATGCTCCAATACTTTGGCCACCTGATGGGAAAAGCTAACTCATTGGAAAAGACCCTGACAGCTGGGGAAGACTGAGAACAGGAGAAGGGGGCGACAGAGCACTAGATAGATGGATGGCATAACTGACTGAATGGACATGAGTTTGAGCAAATTCCAGGAGATAAGTGAAGGACAGGGAAACGTGGCATACTCAGTCCATGAGATTGCAAAGACTTGGACATGACTTAGCGACTGAACAATTGGTGTGTTCCTTGAAATAGTCTGAGTTGAGTATAGACTCTTACCTCCTTTTATGTAATTTTAGTCTATCCTTTATAATTGTCTTAAATAATTCCTCTACATATATTTGGAACTGCATTAGTGTTATAGTTTTGCTTCAAAGAACAGATATAAATAAGTCAAAAAAAATCAGGAAAATCTATTGTATTTACCCATGTATTTGTTTACTATTATTCTGCATTTTCTTCTTCTTTTTTGATGTTCCAAGATTTATTCTTTAATACTTTATTTTCTGTTTAGAGAATTTCTTTAATCATTCTATTATGGTAGGCCTGATGCCAACAAATTCTCTTAATTTTCCTTAATTTGAGAATGGTTTGATTTCCTCTTTATTCTCAAATTGTAGTTTTTCTGGATATAGGATTCTGGTTTAACAGTATTACATTTCATTACTAAAAAATGCTATGCCACTTCCTTCTGGCCTCTGTTATTTCTGTTGAAAAATTTGCCATCATTCAAATTTCCTTTTCCTTATAGGTTAAGTTTCATTTCTTTCTTGCTGCTTCCAAATCTTTTTTGGTGTCTTTAGCTTTTCAGATTTTGATTTTGATATGTCTTGATATGATTCATTTGAGTTTGTACTGGTTAGAATTTTCTTAACTTCTTAAATCTGTAGGTTAATTACAAATTTGGAATGTTTCAGCCATTAATTTTTCAAGTGTTTTTTCAGTCCTGCTCTTTTTCTTTTCTCTTTCTGTGACTTTGGTGACACAAATGTTAGATATTTTGTCATGGTCCCCAAAAGCCCTGAAGGTCTGTATATTTTCTCTCTACTGTTCAGATTGGATTATTTATTGTTTTATCTTCAAGTTCACTGATTTTTTTCCTCTGTCATTCTAGTCTACTACTAAACTCACCCACTGAGTTTTTTGATCATTGTATTATTCACTTTTAACATTTTGATTTGGTTCTTCTATATATTCTGTATTTAAACTGAGAGTACTTTTTACTTGCTGATAATATTCATAAGCGGAGAGTGAAAAAGTTGGCTTAAGGCTCAACATTCAGAAAACGAAGATCATGGCCATCTGGTCCCATCACTTCATGGGAAATAGTGGAAACAGTGTCAGATTTTATTTTTTGGGGCTCCAAAATCACTGCAGATGGTGACTGCAGCCATGAAATTAAAAGATGCTTACTCTTTGGAAGGAAAGTTATGACCAACCTAGATAGCATATTCAAAAGCAGAGACATTACTTTGCCAACAAAGGTCCATCTAGTCAAGGCTATGGTTTTTCCTGTGGTCATGTATGGATGTGACAGTTGGACTGTGAAGAAGGCTGAGTGCCGAAGAATTGATGCTTTTGAACTGTGGTATTGGAGAAGACTCTTGAGAGTCCCTTGGACTGCAAGGAGATCCAACCAGTCCATTCTGAAGGAGATCAGCTCTGGGATTTCTTTGGAAGGAATGATGCTGAAGCTGAAACTCCAGTACTTTGGCCACCTCATGCGAAGAGTTGACTCATTAGAAAAAACTCTGATGCTGGGAGGGATTGGGGGAAGGAGGAGAAGGGGACGACAGGGGATGAGATGGCTGGATGGCATCACTGACTTGATGGATATGAGTCTGAGTGAACTCCGGGAGTTGGTGATGGACAGGGAGGCCTGGCGTGCTGCGATTCATGGGGTCACAAAGAGTCGGACACAACTGAGCGACTGAACTTAACTGATGTCTCTTTGGGTTGGAGGGTCTGGAATACCTTGTTACTAATTCCCATGTGGCCTCTCTTGACACCACAGTGGGGATAACTTCACGGCTGGGTTATGATAAAAATCCTTAGTGTTCACTAGGTCTCTTTAGACAATCCGCTCCACCTCCACCCAGTGAAGAGTGAGAGGAATGCTTTATTACTGTAGGGGTGGGGATGGAAGTCCAAACTTCCCAATGATGCTATAGTGGGGCTTTTGTAACCACCCAACAGGTCCATACATAAAAATGAACTTTGATCCATACATACCTCACATCATATCCTAAAATTAACTCAAAATGGATCAAAGGTGTGGCGGATTCATTTTGATATTTGGCAAAACTAATACAGTTATGTAAAGTTTAAAAATAAAATAAAATTTAAAAAAAATGTAAAAACTAACATAAGATTTCTAGAAGAAAACCGATTAAATTTTTATAGCACTTACCGCTATATAAAATTACCTTATTATCTATTTGCATACTTCCTTGTGTGTTAGTTGCTTAGCTGTATCCAACTCTTTGTGACCCCATGGGCTGTAGCCCACCAGGCTCCTGTGTCCATAGACTTCTCCAGGCAAGAATCCTAGACTGGGTTGCCATTTCCTTCTCCAGGAGATCTTTTTGACCCAGGGATTGAACCTGGGTTGCCTGCATTGCAGGCAGAGTTTTTTGCTCTCTGAACCACCAGGGAACATGTATACTTCCTTACCTATTAATTTTTTACATATCATTGAATGTCTCCTCCCTAGTGAAATGTATATTCTGTATATATAGAGATCCAATAAAATATCTCAAGAAGGAAACTTTTAATAAATATATCTTTAGTGAATGAATGGAAAACAGACCAAAAGAAGCAGTCTCCTAAGAAGCAATGTTGTGAACAAATGTAGCAAACTGGAAGGGACCTGATGGGGATTGAAAAAAAGGCGTTCTTAGTCAGTATTTTCTTTTTATTTTTTTTAATTTTATTTTATTTTTAAACTTTACAAAATTGTATAAGTTTTGCCAAATATCAAAATGAATCCACCACAGGTATACATGTGTTCCCCATCCTGAACCCTCCTCCCTCCTCCCTCCCCATACCATCCCTCTGGGTCGTCCCAGTGCACTAGCCCCAAGCATCCAGTATCATGCATCGAACCTGGACTGGCAACTCGTTTCATACATGATATTATACATGTTTCAATGCCATTCTCTCAAATCTTCCCACCCTCTCCCTCTCCCACAGAGTCCATAAGACTGTTCTATACATCAGTGTCTCTTTTGCTGTCTCGTACACAGGGTTATTGTTACCATCTTTCTAAATTCCATATATATGCATTAGTATACTGTATTGGTGTTTTTCTTTCTGGCTTACTTCACTCTGTATAATAGGCTCCAGTTTCATCCACCTCATTAGAACTGATTCAAATGTATTCTTTTTAATGGCTGAGAAATACTCCATTGTGTATATGTACCACAGCTTTCTTATCCATTCATCTGCTGATGGACATCTAGGTTGCTTCCATGTCCTGGCTATTATAAACAGTGCTGTGATGAACATTGGGGTACATGTGTCTCTTTCCCTTCTGGTTTCCTCAGTGTGTATGCCCAGCAGTGGGATTGCTGGATCATAAGGCAGTTCTATTTCCAGTTTTTTAAGGAATCGCCACACTGTTCTCCATAGTGGCTGTACTAGTTTGCATTCCCACCAACAGTGTAAGAGGGTTCCCTTTTCTCCACACCCTCTCCAGCATTTATTTTTCATTTAAAATTATTTGATCAAAACTTAGTGGCTTTCTTAAACTGACTTTAATCATATGTGTAGGAAATGTACAAGTAACAAATTCAAATGCCCCAGTGTTGATGGCTCTCAAATCACCCAATATTCAATGTTTAACTTTAAAAATACTTTACAAAGTCCATTGTTTTAGTACTAATTCAATTTTTTGGATTCTTGGTTTTCTATTCTTTTCTATCAAACTGGCTGTATTCTCATTCAACTGTGTTTATTTTTACTTCAGATCAGTTTGACCAACCATTAACACATACTGGTGTTTAAATGCATGGTATATGTATATTTGTATATCCTCTCTTATTAGAAAACTTTGTCCTATGCAGCTGAGGCAGAATTTCTAACCTTGTAAGACAACATTAATTTCAATAGGGTAAATGACTTTTTTCTTATTAATGTTAATTGTATAGTAATATTTTTTCTACTATAATAGTATCATTATACTATAATAGTATCTCTTGCTAAACTACTGTATTTAATTAGAAGTAATTGCTTTTCTCTTTTGGTCTCTTACTTCCCTCTTCATACCTTACAGTCAGTTTAAGATAAAAGATATCACAATAAAATCCTTTTCTCTCATACATCCACTCTTCTTACTGAGGCTAGAAAATGACTGAGTATAAAGGGACTCAATAAGCAGAAAGGAGCTATTTAGTGATATTTTCCTCCTATTCTTAATGATTAATAGAACATTTCTTTTTTTTAATAATTTTATTTTATTTTTAAACTTTACAATATTGTATTGGTTTTGCCATATATCGAAATGAATCTGCCACAGGTATACATGTGTTCCCCATCCAGAAAAAAAAAAAAAGAACATTTCTTTGAAGAAAACATATGAACTTATAGTATTTTAGAGGTATAATAGAAAAAATCTTTTAAATTATATTATTATTATCTCTACAACTATGTTTCATGCTTGCCAATGCAAGAAACTTGAGACACAGATTCAGTCCCTGAGTCAGGAAGATCTCCTGGGGGAGGGCATGGCAACCCACTCAGTATTCTTGTCTGGAGAATTCCATGGACAGAGGAGCCTGGCAGGCTACAGTCCATGGGGTCTGAATGAGTTGGACATGACTTAAGTGACTTAGCACACAGGCACATGTTTTATGTTATATACAGTGTACATGCAGTGTCCATACACTTTTGGATTCAATACAACAAATTATGCAAGAGTTATCCTCATTTTACAGATGAGACTATTGAAGCTCAGAGGGGTTAAGTAACTTGCCCAAGGTTGTACTGTGGATGTAGCATTTGACCCTTATCTCCCTTGTTCCAAATTCCATAGTTTTAATCATCACATTTTACCACTTCACCAATCCCTACACTTTTTCTTAAAAATATAGGGAAACTGATTCATAGAGATAGAGGCTGAGTTATTCCAGGCCACGGGAACATTTCTTTCATTCATTTACTTAATCAATGTTTAATGCAAACACTGTTTTCAGTGAGTGGTGTTAATCACTAAAATGTATGTAGGCAAAGCAGAATAAATTATAGTCTTGTTCTCCCTGTCTGAACACTAATTTATAATTTTATTGGGGGAAGTGGATACATACAAAATTAGGGAAAGAAAATGAATAAAGTGGGAGGAGTGGAGAAATTCTGGGTGTGGGTTGAATACAGCAGTAACCCAAATTTTAAAGTGAGAAAAGCGGCTATTGTGTGTTTCATGATTTAATTCCCATCACAATGGTGTCACTGTGTCTGTTTGAAAAGCCACTCAGGTTGAGGTCAGCTAAGCCTACAGACCAAGGGGTTTGCTCGTATTTCTTCTGTTCTTAGTAGCTCAATTGGCTGGAAAAGCAAAATAGTCGGGGGTGAGGTAGTTAATTTCAAGACTAGCTCTCAGACCCAGATGCCTGACAATTAGTTTTGCACTTTTTCCAATATGCCTCCTTGTTGCAATAAACAGGACTGAAGACATTAGTTAGCAGGCAACTCCTACCTCTGTAAGAGCTTGAGAAAGCCTTAGACATATCCTCCAATCATGCTAAAGAAAATCTACAAAACTGTTGATCATTTAAAGGCGTAGAAAAATACCTTTGTTGGTAGCAAAATAATAGAGATTTCTTTTGGAGGGATATTGGTGACCACACCAATCTCTTTTAATTGTTGCTGGGCAAAACTGTTTCATCTCTCTGATTACAGACTATGTTATCTTAACTGAGAGAATAAATATTTTAGATGTAATAGCAAAAGAGAGGACATAGTTTTGACGGGAGATTTTTTTTTTATTAAGAGTTTATCCATCAAACCCATTTTCCAAACTTCAAATGCTTTGCTTTATATGTGTTCCTTTGTGCAGCTATACTTGCTCCTGTAGAAGTTTAAAACAGCTCAAATTTTAATTATTTTAAGAGTTACTTCTTCTGACTCCAAATCTCATGTTCTGCACACTTTACTGCATTGTCTCGTCTCATAACCAAGTAGGAGTTCTACCCACTTTTCACATTCCATCTTTGTGGGTCTACTGAAGGCAAAAAGATTTTTGTTGGATCATGACTCTCTCCAACGCCAGCTTATTTGTGGTACTATCTGCCATAGCCGAAAAAGACTATTTCTCAGCAGAAATCGGTAAGAAAGTGTTTGAAAAGTCAACCTTATGAATAATTCCTTTTTTTTTTTTTTTGCTGCTGGGGCTTGTGGCATTTCTGTGCAAAGTGTCAGTGGGTGACCTTACTTCTATTTCCTGCAAATTTATCTTGTCTACAATATTTTGATCCTTTTAGCCTGAAAAGAAAAATATCTTCATAGCAAAACATTATTACATTAGTGGCTGATTTGATTTCAGGTTCCTGTGAAGGTTTTTTACCTCTGTGTTGATGGAGGCCCCTGTGAACTTCTTATTCCTAGTTGGTATTTATAGGCAGTTTTAAAATCCATGGTTAGCATAGAAAGTAGGTGATATAGGAAAAATATTAAAAAAAATCTTTTTAAAGTTAATGGCTTCCATAACTTTCTAAGTTTTTTAACAGAAAAAAATATTTATAGAGACTTAATCAAAACTTAACACTGGAAGGTTTAAGGTAACTGGCAATCAACCATGTATTCATGTTTCCAGGCAGGACGTCCTTTGAAAGCTGGCCTGAAAAAAAAAATTAGCCTGGATAACAGTGAAATTTGAGTCCCAGCTCAGCCATATACCAGCTGTGTGACCTTGAGCAAATCATTTCACCTCTCTGTGCCTAGGGAAAATTTGAGATAGAAGTACTTGCCTGACCAATCTCAGGGAGTAGCGGAGAGATTCAGATGAAGTAACAAATGGGAAAATGCCTAGCTGACTATACATTGCTTTGAAAATAAAGAGGGCAAGATTAAGAATACAATTTAAATACAAATATACCAGATGTATCAATATGAGACCTGAATAGAAGAGGTTAGTTGTGCTAATAATGATGATGATTTCAACAGAATAATAATATTGAGGTTGCATGTTATGGAGGCAATAGCAAAATGTCTCCCTTTGTTTTTACTATTGTTCCTTGTCAAACGAGTTCTTTAAAAGTGACATTTTCCGATCCTATATGCAAAGCAGCAAAAGAGACACAGATGTAAAGAACAGACTCTTGGACTCCGTAGGAGAAGATGCTGCTGCTGCTGCTAAGTCACTTCTGTCATGTCCGACTCTGTGCGACCCCAGAGATGGCAGCCCACCAGGCTGCCCCATCCCTGGGATTCTCCAGGCAAGAACACTGGAGTGGGTTGCCATTTCCCTTTCCAATGCATGAAAATGAAAAGTGAAGGTGAAGTTGCTCAGTCGTGTCCAACTCTCAGCGGCCCCATGGACTGCAGCCCACCAGGCTCCTCCGTCCATGGTACTTTCCAGGCAAGGGTACTGGAGTGGGGTGCTACTGGTGGGACAATTTGAGAGATTAGCATTGGAACATAGACATTACCATATGTAAAATAGATGACCAGTGCAAGTTCTATGAATGAAGCAGGGCACTCAAAGCCTGTGCTCTGGGATTACCCAGAGGGATGGAATGGGAAGGGAGGTGGGAGGGGGGTTCAGGATGGGGGAATACATGTGCACCCATGGCTTATTCATGTTGATGTATGGCAAAAACCATCACGATGTGTAAAGTAATTATCCTCCAATTAAAATAAATAATTAAAAAGTGATATTTTCTTTTGTATATGAATGACTTTTAACCTCTCCTGACTCAAACCTTGGTTGTTCCTGAAGATGTGGAGGGGTGAAGCAAGCATGATTTTGAGACTGAAGCAGAGGTAAAGAGAGGAGAAATTGGAACAAGTGACTGGGGAAGAGGGTGGACCCAGGATTCAGTGTTTTCATTATAATCAAACAAACATAAATGACATCTCTCAAATGAATTTAAACATTAACAGAAAAGACAGATGTTTCAGTCTGATAAGCAACAAAACAGGTAAGTTAATTATTAGCCTGAGAAAACCTTTTAGTATTTTGAGCTATACCAACCTCCAACAACTGATTTATAGGCAGCTTAACTGCTTCCCCCCAAATTACAATAATAATTCAAAAATATATGTAAGGTTTCAAAACACTTTTACATGTTTTCACTTGCTTGTTTTTCACTACTGTAAGGTGGGCAAGGCAAGCAGGATCTGGACAGACACTTGCTTGAAGTTACATGAAGGACAGATATCCTATGGTGTTTCTGAAGAAAAGACATGTATTGGATTCTAGATTCAAGAAAGGTATAAAGATAGCATATATTTAAATATTTTTACTTGACTTGAATTTGTCTTCTCAGAAATGGAAATTCTAAGTTATAAAAATCACCACTGCAATGAAATTTTGCAAACACTATAAATAGAAATCTCAAAAAGTTTTATTACCAAATCCATTGACATGAAATTTCAATTATACATAGATTTACTAAAATTTCAGCATAGATATTTGCTTCCTCAAAATGAATCTCCCCTCTCTTTCCTACCTATTTAGAATCTAGCTTAATTCAACATTCGAACACCTGTTTTATGTGAGGGCACATACTGGTTTTAGTTTCCTAGAGTTTGAGAGAAGACTCTACATTGGTACTGTCCAGCACAATTTTTTATGATGATAACAGTTTGTTTTTCTATAGGTCTGTGCTGTCGAATATGGTAGCCACTAGACATACAGGACTTCCCTGGTGGCTCAGATGGTAATTTGCCTGCAGTGCCGGAGACTCGGGTTCAATCCCTAGGTCAGGAAGTTTCCCCTGGAGAAGGAAATGGCAACTCACCCCAGTATGCTTGCTTGGAAAATCCATGGACAGAGGAGCCTGGCAGGCTACAATCCATGGGGTCGCAGAGTTGGACATGACTGAGTGACTTCACTCACTTTAGAAGTATACAGCTATTGGGTATTTGATAATTACAGTCAGGAGTAAGAAACTGAATTTTAAATTTTAAAAACTTTAGTTAATTTAAATGTAGATTAAATGGTAACATGCGGCTACTGGTACCATACTGGGATCTGTAGCTCTAGATTAGACTCATAAAGACCGTTTTCTATGGAAAGCCTTGGAGAGATTTCATTTTAGATACATTTTATTTGAAGCGAAAGCACTGAAAAACATTTTTTCTCATCTTTTTGCTCACCACTTCCCTTCCTTGTGTCTATTTATAATACCTTATACTTTACAATTTCTTTATTTGTTGTGTTTGTTGTCTGTCTCTCCAGCCTGGAGAATTAGCTTCAAGATGGTAAATATTTTGGATATTTTGGTTTATACCTACAAAAGAGACCAGATACATAGCAGGGACTTAAATATTTGTTGAGTGAGGAAAGAGTGTATTCTATCCCTGAGTTCTCAGAAAATCTATGATAACGTTTATAAATTTAAAGTATAATTTTAATTTACAAAGTTGAGTATTTGTTTATAGTTCAGAAAAAAAGATATAAGAGGAAAATCCAAAAGAAATGTGCTCTAGGCCTGGTTCTGGTCTCAATCCAATGTAGAGATTTACCTGAAATTATTCAATCAGTTCCCCATTTTAGAGTTATTTTGATTATTTACAAATTGTAAGGTTACTTTAATTCTTAAAGGTATGTTTTAATTGTGATGTCCTTGAGATCAGTGGTCTTGTCCTGTTTATTCATTTGATCAAGTATCATAGGTATTAAAATACTCTTTTGACAGATGAGACAACGGAAGCTCTGAGAAATTAAGGAATTTGCCAATAGCCATATGGTTGGAAATTAAATGAACTGAACACTAAACCCAAGTATGACTGAAAATTCTATTACTTCAGTTACATTTGCATTCAATGGATGAGAATAAAATACTTTTCTCTCTAACTCCCTCTGTCTTTTCAATGTGATTTTTAATACTGTTTCAACACCAAGGCTACCCGGGTTTCTGAGGCCAGGCTTAATTTCCAGGTTTGTTCACTCTCAGCAGAGGTAGGGTGTGAAAGAGCGCTGGGTTCAGGGAGCAGTGAATTACTCCTTGTGTACGGGTTATATAGGGAGCAAGGAGAGCTCAACCTGTAGCTGTTGATAGGATATGCAGAAGTCTCTGGAAGATTATGCTTACTGTGTTTGTAAGCTGACCTCCTGAAAGAGGGACATGCCTGGACCATTAGTTTACATGGAGTTCTAATGAGGAATCCTATTAGGCAGGGCTCCTAATTGCTGTGCTTTTGAGAGACTCAAATCATCAGAGTATAGAAAGTATTATTTCATTCACATACACTTATACAAACTCTGAGGCCTTGGACATGAATGCCTTTATTACATACTGTTTTAATAAATAGTCCTTCTTACAAGACTACCATTTATATATGTTGGATTGGATTGTTTTTAATTAATGTTTATTTTACTAACCACAAATTTTTAAAAATATATTTAATTATTCTTATAAATGGTATCTTAATGGAAGACTCAACTTTTTAGCCAAATAGACTGGTCAAGTTACTTAATGCCTCTGAGTCTTAGGTTGCTCCAGTGGAAAGTGGAGATACTACACCTAACATCTGGTGATCAGTAAATGAGAAAACAAACACACGTAAGTGCTGACACATGAAAGACACTCAATAGTACCATTATTAGTGTTATTTTAGTAGAAGCCCACTTGTGATATCAGGACTAGAAGGATATGGCTTCTTGGTTTATTATATTCATTCATTATTCATCCTTTCCACATATACTTATTGAATATTTTCTGTGAAATATTGAATAAATTAATTGAGCTTGTTCTCTGTGAGGAGGCATGTATTAGTTTTCAATGGCTGCTGTAACAAATTACCACAGCCTCATTAGCTTAATATAACTTGTTATTAGCCTATGATCTCTATGTTATAAGTGTAACATGGGGATCCCTGGGCTAAACTCAGATTGCCAGCAGGGTCACACTCCTTTCTAGTTCTGTTATTAGACATTGCCATGTCTTTTCCCTCATCCAGAGGCTACTCCCATTCCTTGGCTCACGGCCTACTTCCATCTTTCAAGCCAGCAATGTTGCGTCTCTCTGACTGTTCTTCCATTGCCACATCTCTGATAAAATGATAGAAAGGTTCTTTTAGGGGCTCATGTGATTAATTTAGGCCCACTTGGATACTCCCCATATGTGCAAAGTCCATTTTTCCATGTAAGGCAACACATAGCCACAGCTTCCAGGGATTGGGATGCGGACCTGTTTGTTGTTGTTTAGTTGCTAAGTTGTGTCCGACTCTCTTTGTGATCCCACAGACTGTAGCCTACCAGACTCCTTTGTCCATGGAATTTTCCCGGCAAGAATACTGGAGTGGGTTGCCATTTCCTTCTCCAGGGGACCTTCCCAACCCAGAGATCGCACATCTCCTGCATTGGCAAGCAGATTCCTTACCACTGAGCCACTAGAGAAGCGTGTGTGGGCCTCTTTGAGGAGTATTATTCTGCTACCACAGGACACACATTGTAAATCAAACAACATGAGTGAATAAATGTGGATATGGAGATTGACTTATTGATGAAAGTCAAGGACTAAAGTGAAGCAAACTAAAGGTTATAGGGAGTTCCAGTGAAGGGAAGGGGTTTCCACTTTGTATGAAGTAGTCAGGTAAAGTCTTTACTGATAAGGTGATATTTGGGCAGACATTTGAATTTGTTTAAAGCAGAAAATTTTAAACAAATAAACCTACATTTCAAGCATTTTTATTAAATGTATGATGCATAAACAACATCTATTCACTAAACTTCTGATAAAGAGCCAAGCCAGATGGGATATTAGTCAAGCATCATCTGAGTTTTCCCATCTCTTTTATGTGGATCAAGGACCTAAAGACACTGATTAAAACAATTTGAATTTATAATCTTATGAATTTTGACAATTTCTCCCCACTATTTTATAGTTATCTCAATAGCAATTTTTTTAACTTGTCTCTTTTCACATTCATACTTCTTTATTTTATATAAATATACTAGTAAATTATGTAATTACAGTAACAATTACATCTGGAAATTGGAAATAAGTACAATTGACTTCTGATAAGCATACCATTCAAATGATGGGAAAAGTATTAATATATAGATATAGTGAAGAGTGGGAGTACCATAGATGATGGCTCAGTTTATGGAGGTAATAACATTGTTTTATCTAACGCCTTAAGTGACCATCTTTCAAGAAAGCTCCTATGATTTTACTAATTTGAATTCAGTTAATCATAATATTCTATAATGTCATAATTTTAAAATTATGATGAGACTGTTTAGTAAGTATTAGAGATACATGTTTTGTAGTGTAAAGCTAGATGAAGCCACAGAATTAGATTCATTCAATATTTACTCCAAGAGGCAGTCTATTGATGGGATTGAGATGATGCTCAGTGAGATGATATCCTAGATTAATATCCTAGCTCTCACGCTGAATCACTGAGCTCTGTGCAAGTTACTCTCTTTTCCTCAGTTTTCTTATCTTGAAATTGGAAATAACCATAGAATTTATAGGGTTGTAATAAATCTCAAGTACGTTAATTCCTATAAAGAGCTTAGTAAAGTACATGACACACAGTAGTCCAGCACTGTTACCTATTCTTATTAATTAAACTGGCTTTAAAAATATTGGGTGTCTGGAACTCTGAAAAATACTGTGTCTATAGAGACCAAACAAAAAGGTCTGTTTCCCTAGTTCAGTTATAGTCGAGTGCTCTGTTTGTAATTGTGATCTTGTGGATATTACAGAGCATGGGAATCATCTGAAATGTTCTGGGAAAATGCAGACATTATCCACTTGAGAATACCAGTTCCATAGGGGTAGAGGAGGGTATAAGAAACACTATTTCTACATTTCAGGGGATCAGAGGGCTCCTCCTGGGAAACACCAAGCTAAGCATTCCATCCATAGATTAAAGTTGAACTCTTTAACATTGTGTTTATCTAAAGTTTTTTTATTTTATATTGGAGCATATTTGATTAAAAATGTTGTGTTAGTTTCATATTTATGGCACAGTGATTCAGTTACACATATACACATTATCTATTCTTTTTCAAGCTCTTTCTCCATTCATGTCATTACAGAGTATTGAACAGAATTCCCTATGTTATACTGTAGGTTTTTGTTGATCATCATGCTCATTTTGAATGAAAATATATTTCTATTTCTCTGTGGGATATGGTTTATAGTGGCAGCCTGAAGTCCACAGTATAACAGGAAAATTTAAAAGAAAATAATTTAAAAAGTTTATTGGAGTAAATATTTGATTTACAATATTGTGTTAGTTTCAGGCATACAGTAAAGTGACTCAGTTATGTGTGTATATGTATATACACACACCCACACACACTGTTTTTTAAATTCTTTTGCCATTAGGCTATTACAGAGTATTGAGTAGAGTTGCCAGTGCTATATAACAGGCCCTTATTAGTTACCTATTATATATATATAATTATATATATATATAATTTTATATATAATATATATTCTACATATATTATATGTAGACCTAGAGCCAGACATCTTGGAGTGTGAAGTCAAGTGGGCCTTAGAAAGCATCACTACGAACAAAGCTAGTGGAGGTGTTGGAATTCCAGTGGAGCTATTTCAAATTCTGGAAGATGATGCTGTGAAAGTGCTGCATTCAATATGACAGCAAATTTGGAAAACTCAGCAGTGGCCACAGGACTGGAAAAGGTCAGTTTTCATTCCAATCCCAAAGAAAGGCAATGCCAAAGAATGCTCAAACTACCGCACAATTGCACTTATCTTACACATGAGCAAAGAAATGCTCAAAATTCTCCAAGCCAGGCTTCAGCAGTATGTGAACAGTGAACTTCCAGATGTTCAAGCTGGTTTTAGAAAAGGCAGAAGAACCAGAGATCAAATTGTCAACATCTGCTGGATCATGGTAAACGCAAGAGAGTTCCAGAAAAACATATATTTCTGCTTTATTGACTATGCCAAAGCCTTTGACTGTGTGGATCACAATAAACTGTGGAAAATTCTGAAAGAGATGGGAATACCAGAGCACCTGACCTGCCTCTTGAGAAACCTATATGCAGGTCAGGAAGCAACAGTTAGAACTGGACATGGAATAACAGACTGATTCCAAATAGGAAAAGGAGTACATCAAGGCTGTATATTGTCACCCTGCTTATTTACCTTCTATGCAGAGTACATCATGAGAAACGCTGGGCTGGAAGAAGCACAAGCTGGAACCAAGATTGCAGGGAGAAATATCAATAACCTCAGATATGCAGATGACACCACCCTCATGGCAGAAAGTGAAGAGGAACTCAAAAGCCTCTTGATGAAAGTCAAAGAGGAGAGTGAAAAAGTTGGCTTAAAGCTAAACATTCAGAAAACTAAGATCATGGCATCTGGTCCCATCACTTCATGGGAAATAGATGGGGAAACAGTGGAAACAGTGTCTGACTTTATTTTTCTGGACTCCAAAATCACCGCAAAATCACATGAAATTAAAAGACACTTACTCTTTGGAAGGAAAGTTATGACCAACCTAGATAGTATATTAAGAAGAAAACTAAGATCATGGCATCTGGTCCCATCACTTCATGGGAAATAGATGGGGAAACAGTGGAAACACTGTCTGACTTTATTTTTGTGGGCTCCAAAATCACTCCAAAATCACATGAAATTAAAAGACACTTACTCCTTGGAAGGAAAATTATGACCAACCTAGATAGTATATTAAGAAGCAGAGACATTACTTTACCAACAAAGGTCTGTCTAGTCAAGGCTATGGTTTTTCTGGTAGTCATGTATGGATGTGAGAGTTGGACTGTGAAGAAAGCTGAGCACCGAAAATTGATGCTTTTGCACTGTGTTGTTGGAGAAGACTCTTGAGAGTCCCTTGGACTGCAAGGAGACCCAACCAGTCCATTCTGAAGGAGATCAGCCCTGGGATTTCTTTGGAAGGAATGATGCTAAAGCTGAAACTCCAGTACTTTGGCCACCTCATGTGAAGAGTTGACTCATTGGAAAAGACTCTGATGCTGAGAAGGATTGAGGGCAGGAGGATAAGGGGACAACAGAGAATGAGATGGCTGGATGGCATCACCGACTCTATGGACGTGAGTCTGAGTGAACTCCGGGAGTTGGTGATGGACAGGGAGGCCTGGCGTGCTGCAGCTAATTGTGTCGCAAAGAGTCGGACACAACTCACCAACTGAACTGAACTGAACATATATTATATATAGTATATATTATACTATATATTATATATAGTATATAATATATTATACTATAATATACTATATTATACAGAGTATATAATATATACTATATATATATATTCTACTATAATTCTACTATATATATATTAGTGTTTGTATGTCAATGCTAGTCTTCCAGTTTATCCCTCTCCCTCTTACCCACTGGTAACCATAAATTTGTTTTCTGCATTTGTAACTCTATTTCTGTTGTCCAATTAAGTTCATTTGTACCCTTTAAAATTTATTTTATTTTATTTTTTTTGTGTGTCTCCAAAAACCCTGCAAAGAGATCTGCTTGATGATTAAGAAGTATACTCCTTATACAGTTTTAGAGCTGATTATGGTTGTTGTTTAGTTGCTAAGTCATGTCTGAATTTTTGGGACCCCATAGACTGTAGCCCACCAGGTCCCAGGCAAGAATACTGGAGTGGGTTGCCATTTCCTTCTCTAAAATTTTGCTGTTGTTGTTGTTGTGGGTTTTTCGTTTGTTTTGTTTTGGCCATACCATATGGTATGCCAGATCTTGGTTCTCAAATCACAGATTGAACTCCCTGCACTGGAAGCGTGGACTCTTAATCACTGGACTACCAGAGAAGTCCCTGTACTCTTTGTTTAGTTTTAGTATGTGATATCATGATACTAATCTGCCATAAAAAAGAAGGAAATAATGCCATGTGAAACAACTAGTGACTCTGATATTATTGTTAGTAGTTTTTGGAACCTAAAGCACGATTATAATACATGTCCTGCCTAAGAACATCCAGTTACTTAGTGGCAGATCTGGGTCATAAATTCTGTTCTTAAGACTCAATTTTTTCCAAAATAAATTATAAATCTCATCTGATTGTATTAAAAACTCCTGAAGGTGGGGACTTTTTCTGTTCTTTTGACAATATATATATATACCTTCAGAAAGCTCACACATCACTGAACACCTGGGTGTTGATGGTGAGGGAGTAACGGGTCAAAAACTGCTGCCTTTTTGTATCCAGGTGGCAGTCAAAGCACTGGTTACTCACTGTGTAGTCTGGAGAAACCTATCCACATTCTCTGAGTCTGGTTTTTCTCAAATTAAATATGGATAATTCATGGTGATTTTTATTCTGAGACTGAAAAGCTATGTTATATTTAAAGAGCTAGTATGGTACAGAATTATAATGTGTGTTAATGCTTAAGTACTTAATGTTTAAGTAAGGGGCCTGTGAAGGGTTACTGTTTTAGTTTTCAAACACAAAAGGCTTTGAAACTCTTCAATAAGAAAGACTGCACAAGGCTACATATCAGGCCAAGCTAGACTAATGGTAAATTCAACACCATTATTATTTGTTAGAAAACAGCATCATTTCATAGCAATAACCCATTATAAACACAACACATTTTTATCTAAATGGTTTTTAGGCTGACCTTTTTTCATTTATTTTTTAATGCTGCAAAATTTTCCTCTTACTTATTCAAAGTTTGAATGGCTTACGATGAAACCATTAATAAACATTCGCCTCTGTTAGAGTGATTTTTCAGCTCTCCCTGTCCAGAAAGCAGAGACCAATATGATAATAAGTGGGAACACAAACATATTCTCTCTTTGCAATATCTCTGGTCATAGGACAGGCTCATTAATGTTGTCATGGCAACCATCCCCTCACAGGTTACATGCTTGTAAGCTTCTACTAAGATGCAAATCTAGCTTAAACAAAGCAAGCTTACTCTGAAATGGCATGTCAACTTTCAAGGGGGAGGGCAGTGCTACCAAGGATTTTTTCCATATTCAGTGTTCTGAAAGAGCGTACTTCCTTGCTTTTTTTTTAATACATCGATTTTTATTTTGTCCAAAAGAGAAAGGGGAAGTTATAATGGAATCTAAATAAAAGCTCTCCTTTCATATTTATTTGTCTTCTCATTCCTTGATAAATCAAGGCAGATTGAAATATCTAAATGCACTCAGAAAGCCTTCTTCTCATCTTGGATCCATTCGTTTTTCCCCCGCACAGTGTCTACGATGACTGTAGTTCCATTGCTGGCTTATAGTCCCCAAAGTGAGGCAGTTGGCATGAGAAAACCTACTTTGAGTCAGTTCCTTGGTGTTGGAGGTGGATCCTTTCTCTTGCAGTCTGCACAGCTTGGCCGTGGCCTGTAGATGTTTAGGCATCTCTTCCCTCTCCTCATAGAGCAGTATTGGAGGGAATACTTTACTTATTTTTTTCCAAGAGAAGAGAAACTTCTAATTCATTTAGTCACAGCCTGATCTTCATTGGGACTTATCTCCCTAGAGGGTAGCTTCAATGTGATTCTAAAGCCAGAGCCACGCCTCGCACTTTCTCTTTCATTATCTCCTTGAGGTGAGGTGCAGAAGGCAACCTGTCCTTCCTTCCTGCCCCTTTACTTCCTCTAAGTGTATCATATTCATTTTCATCCAATTCCCATCCTTATTCAATACAGTTAGTTCAGTTCAGTCGCTCAGTCATGTCTGACTCTTTGCGACCCCATGAATCGCAGCACGCCAGGCCTCCCTGTCTATCACCAACTCCCAGAGTTCACTCAGACTCACGTCCATCGAGTTGGTGATGCCATCCAGCCATCTCATCCTCTGTCGTCCCCTTCTCCTCCTGCCCCCAATCCCTCCCAGCATCAGAGTCTTTTCCAATGAGTCAACTCTTTGCATGAGGCGGCCAAAGTACTGGAGTTTCAGCTTTAGCATCATTCCTTCCAAAGAAATCGAGGGCTGATCTCCTTCAGAATGGACTGGTTGGATCTCCTTGCAGTCCAAGGGACTCTCAAGAGTCTTCTCCAACACCACAGTTCAAAAGCATCAATTCTTCAGTGCTCAGCCTTCTTCACAGTCCAACTCTCACATCCATACATGACCACAGGAAAAACCATAGCAATGCCTATAACTGACTTTCTGAGTGAAACTAGCTTTCTCTGTCCTAAATATGGCAGAGTGCATAAGGCAGGCCTGTATTCTTCATCTGTGAACCTTACTGGGCATGGGACCTGCTCTGAAAGCTTGAGGTTTGGGTCAGAAAGGAGGAAGTCTCACTTTGGCATCAAGATAAAGCCATATGCTTGAATACAACTTAATAAACTAGAGAGTCAACAAATACTTGATTACCTATTAAATGCCAGACAATGTTCCAGGCACAGGGGGTACCCTAGTGAATAGACAGTCTGTGCCCTGAAAGAGCTTGTTTTCTAGTCAGGAGAGAAATGAATGTGAAGATTTTAAAAAATAGTTAAATTTAAGAGTAATAAGTATTGTATCAGTCAGCAGTATAGGCAAGGTTAAATTGTGATACTGAAGACCTCCATTAATCACAGAGGCTTAAAACCATCAAGGCTTACCTATGGAGAGGAAAACAGGTCTCTATCATTGGGTTGGTTGGACCCAGCTTGGACCTTGAAGAATATGGTAATGAATTTGGAATGTAATGAAAAACCATTTTGAGAGATTTAAGCACATGGTAGTATGATCTCAGTTATACTTTTGTAAGGTCTCTAGGTCTAGTGTCTAAGTGGAAGATGCATTATAAGTGAGCAAAATGATGGAAATTGAAGAGAAAGCCTAGTAAGCCAGTTATCTTTTATATTTATAAATCTAATAAGTACTTAAGAACAGCTATTATATTAATATATTGCATTATTTATAATGATCTTAGTGAATGGCCCAAATCAACATATTTTTTTCTCTTAAAAAAAAATGAAGAGATTAATGCAGTAATCTCAGCCGTGTAACACATTTGCTGGATTAGCAGTAAGGATGAAGAGAAGTAGGCAGATTTTGGATATATTTTTGAAGATGAGTCAGTGGTGTTGCTTTTGAACACTAAGCGAGTGGTGAGTGAAAAAAGACTCAAAGATATTCCTTGGACTCGGACTAAGTGACTTGGTGGATAGTCATATTACATTCTAAGATAGCGAAGGCTTAGAAGGGGAGCAGATGTTAAGAAATAAGTAATTGTTCTGTTTCAATCATATTATTCTTACAATTTCTATTATATATTTAAACAGAGAAGTTGAAGGTAGTTGTACATGAGATGCTAGAGATCACAGAAAAGGCTGAGTCTACAGACAATAATTTGAAAGTCATTCATATGTAGAGGATCTTTTTAAAAAATGGTTTTTTGGTATAGAGAATTTTCATTTCAAATATACACACAAGTAGATAATCTAGTGTATTTATTTGCTAGATCTGCCATGACAAAATACCACAGGCTGGGTGGCTTAAACAACAGAAATCCACTTTCTCACAGTGCTTGAATCCAGAAGTCTAAAATCAAGATGTTGGAAGGTCTGGTTTCTTCTGAGGTCTTTTTCCTTGGCTTGTAGATGTCTGCCTTTTTGCTATCTCTTCACATGATCTTTTCTCGGTGAGCACATGTTCCTGGAGTCTTTTCCTCCTCTTATAAGGGCACCAATCCTATAGGATTAAGGCCTCCATCTTTATTATCTAATTAAAAAAATTTCACTTACCTTCTTAAAGGCTCCATTTACAAATACAGTTCCATTGGGGATAGGGCTTCAACTTATAGATTTGGGGAACACAATGTATAGTCCATAACTTCTGGTCTAGAGGAGGAAATGTTCCAAGAGAAAGTGAGTTCAAATGTGTCAAATTCTCCTGAGAATTTGAGTAAAATGAAGTCAGAGAGTTGACCATCGATTGTGGTAAGATATTGGTCATAACAGTCTTTGATGAGTGTCATTTCAGTGGAGTCAGAGGAATGAAAATCTGATTTGAATATGACTTTATGGAGGAAATAGATGATAGATGAAGAAGTAGAGACGGTAAGTATAGATATCTCTTTTTAAGAGTTAAGCTGGACGTAGAAAGCAAACTCATGGTAAACAAAGGGGTTGGTGTGGGGAGGGATAAATTAGGAGTTTTTGAATTAACAGATACACACTGCTATATATAAAATATATAAACAACAAGGACTTACCTTATAGCCCAGGGAACTGTATTCAATATCTTGTAATAACATATAATGGAAAAGAATCTGAAAAAGAAAACATGCATGTGTGTATGAATAACTCAGTCACTTTGTTGTATACCTGAAACATTAAATCAACTATATTTAAATTTAAAACAAAAAAGAATTGTGCTGTGGGAAACAAGATAATGGAAGAGAGGTTAGAGGAAATGCAGGGTAAAAATAATTTTTTGATGGGAGATTTTAAGGCACACTTGTGTTCTGCTGGGAATGAGCTAGTGTAAAAGAAGAAATCAATAATGCTGTAGAGGTGGGAGATAATTGAGGTAAGGACTTGGAAATGGTGAGAGGAGATGGGATCCAGAGCGCATTGAGAAGGGGATTTAATAGGAGTGGGGATGCTTTCTTCATTTTAACAGGAAAGGAGGCAGATCCAGGTAGAAATAATGAAGCAAAAAATTAAGGTACTTGTTTATTAGTGTCTGTCTATTCTATAAAAATTTGTACGTTTGGGCTTCCCTGGTGGTCCAGCAATTGTGACTCTGCACTTCCACTGCAGGGGGCATGGGTTCTATCCCTAGTCTGGGGAACTGGGATCCTACATGATGGACAGAGAAGCCAAAATGGGGGAAAAAATTTGCAAATCATTTCAAGACAATGAAGTGGGAGATTTATTGGGGATTTGAGAAGAAAGAAGGTAGAAAAAAGTGATGCAGCGAAGTGGGGGAACTGAATTCATGAGTGGAGCAAAGCAGACACTGGCAATATTGAATATTCATTTGAGACTCATATCCATAAATTTGAAGTGAGTTTGGTCAGTAGTGATGTATTTTCCCCAACAAATTTTAGCCGCTCAGGTGAAGACAGAGCTATAAGATCTAAGTAAGTTTGTAGTTTTGCCAGTTTGGTATGATTCACGGTTCCAGTGGGGTAAAAGGAAAGATTGAGTTAATTACTACAGAGGATGAATTCAAAATATACAACGGGTTGTGTGAAGAGTGGGTATTGATATCAAGTTGATGGAGGGAGGGCAGTCACTGGTAAATACATGGCTGAGAATGCACACATGGGAGTGGATGGCTGAAGTGGGGTGTGGTGATAGAGCGAATCAGGTCAAAGAACTTGACTAGGACCTTTTATAGATAATTTGTATTGTTTTTGAAGTTTCCAAATGTAAAGATAGAAGTTAGTGACAGAGAAGGAGAAAGTAAACCAGGTGCTGAAGTCAACAATAAATTAAGGGAAGTGGCTGGACAGCACATGGACAGGTATCAGATGGGAAACTGGAGAGATATTCTTCAAAGGAGCTGGGTTTTGAGAAGGAAGATTGGAGACACAGGTACAAGGAGGCAGAGGAAAGCAAGGTGAATGTTTCTCTGACCTTTAGTCCAACTTCGAGAAGTGAGTCATTTAGAATAGCCCGAGGCTGTGATGGTAGATGATCCGGGATACTTAACCCTCTGATGAAGACTTATGTCACAGTTACATACGGAGAGTTGATTGGAGATCTCAGGAGACCTGAGGCTGGTGTGTTGTGGTAGTCTAGAATATGTAGTCCCTGAATTCCTGAGGACGCCTGCTCTTGCCTGAGAATGGGATACAAATGACATTGTAAGGATCGTGTTGTGGAGGTTTATACAGCTTTTGCTAGTTGTGTGTTTTTCATTGCCAGAATCCTAAAGGGAATGGGTGGTGGATGGTAAATCTTGGCATCCTGCGTCTAAAATCTTTTTTTTTTTTTAACTAAGGTGACCTTGTATCGTTTTGATCTTCTGGGAATATAGTATCCCTCATTTCACAGGTGAAGAAACTGAAGATCAAAAAATTAACCCAAGTTCATGTCCACATGATTTAAAAGATTTAGGAATTTCTATTATGCCACAGTATTTTTACAGTCATTAGTAATTTAGTATTAGTAAGCCAGGTAATGCTTACTCTTCCATCCCTAAATCCATCTTTCATTCCCCTAAATTAATATTATTGGAACTCTTCTTTATTTATAGTATTTCAAAACAGATGAATATTCAGAGCACCTGAATGTTACAGTGCTGTTCAGTTCAGTCCAGTCCATCTCGTTAACCAGACATGTGGTGCCTCCATGCACAGGGTACTCACTAGATACTGGGGTTCAGCAGAGCTGAATGGGATTTGTATCCTGCTCTTAAACTTATCATTTAGAGGGAGAAAAAGAACTCAGGTAACTAAAAATAAGAAATCATCAAATATTGTCCCCATTTGATGAAAAAAACTGACAGAGAATTAAATGCTTCAGGCCACCCCCTCTTGTAAGAATTGCTCTTCCTCCTTTTAGCAGAGAGTTTTAGCTAGCAAAGCTTTAGACTGAAAATAGGTACATTTAGGCCTTAGGTCCTTGTTTAGTGTAATTAATTAAATGAGTGACTTTTGGCAAAAAAGCCCTCTTTGCCTTAGTTTCTTCATCTATACTACAGAGATAATAATTTATGCTGAGCCTCTAACATAAATTCAGAGAACCAAATATTGATACATTTGAGATTTTTTTGGAAATAAATTGTTCCTACTAAAGTGGTATAATCATCTTATTTCTCTTATTGGTAGGATGAGCATTATGAGTAAGATCTGCTTTTGTTCATATGCTTCATGAATAAATGCCTTCCACATTATATTTGGAATATTGGACTGACTAAATGATGGCTTATAAGCTATTGTTTGGAGGACATTAGTCTGGTGGTAAAGGCTTTGTAAACACAATATCATATAAAATCCAAAAGAGAAGATCAGATTTGAGGTCAGAAGACCTGAGTTTGCAGTTCAGCTTTGCTGCTTCCTAGTTTGGGCAAATCTTTTAATTTCTCTACACCTCCATTTATTTGCTTGTGAAGCAGAGATGTTAATACCTACTCTGCCTTTCTTCTAGGAATACTGTGAAAACCAAATATAATGTATATGAAAGTTTTTTGTGAACAGTGAAAGAACCCATTTCTACTGAAATCTAATGAGGCTCAGAGCTAGAAGCAGTGACTGATTCATTTTGTAACCTTAGTGACTAATACGCAGCTTGTTACATAGCAGGAGTTCAATGGATTCTTGTAGAAACAAATCCTGACTCTGAGTTGGTATATGAATTCTTCTTTCTCTGTTTCCAGACAGGCTTAGCTCCAGGTCCAATCACAAAATTTACAATGTGGACTTCATTCTGCTTCAAGACCTTTGTGCTCTCCAAAGCTATTCTTCACTTCCCTCCCTTGCTTCCTCACCCTTACCCTGCCATTCTCACACTTCTAGGCCCAACTGAAGTCTAGACTCTTTATCTAGTGTCTCTCTAGTTATGATCGCATCACTGAAAATGTCTGCTGAGACCTTGTCACATTGTGAATGTGAGATGAATTAATACTAAAAAGGCTGGCAGGAGATGGGTGTAATTTCCCAAGGTGGATTCCATTTCTTTAAATCAATTTTTAAATATACTTTCTGTTAAATATTATCCCAGAAGTTATTTGTTTGGGATAAGATGGTTACATGGAGAGAGATTTTTGCTATTTTAATCTCTATATTAGAGATACATTTTTGATCAAAGGAGACTTTCCCCCTATAAAACCAATAGAAGACACAGTAGCTGCAAGCATATTTTGTTAGGTTTAGACCTCTTGAAGCAAAGTGCTATTTTTGAGCTCATTCTAGGAAAGGAAATACAGAGGCACGCATTAGGAGGTAAGAGGAAGGGAAATGAACCTTTTTCACATGACCAACGTTACATTTTTAATGTGAAAAAGTGTCAGTTACCTAGAGTGGAGGAGGAAGGTCAAGGTTACAAACATGTGAAAAGCAACATGTGGGAGATTTGGAGTAAAAATAAGTTGAGCAACCATGGACGTGGGGCTGGGCTCAGCCACAATTCAGATACCAGTGGTCTTGAATAATGTCTTCAGGATGTGGTTATTTACAAATGGACCTCTTAGAATGCCTTGCTTTTGCTTCATTAGTTCCCTCATCTCTAGCCAACTTGGAGACAGTCCTCTGTATCTGCCCCTTACCTTACACAGGGACGTAATTCATTTTAGAGTAGAAGTCTCTTCTTTCCTCTGAGACTACACAAAGACTCATGGGAGATTATACTGCTGCTCTATTAACATACAGTGAGTATTCTCCCACCCTCTCTTGTCACACCTTCTTCCTTGCCTTCACAACTCCTTCTCTTCTTTCTCTTCTCCCTCTCCTTCCTTTCTCCTCCTCTTTCTTCTTCTCTTCTTTTGGGAGTAAAGGAACAATAGAAGAATTCAAAGGAGTTTGAGGCAATACGAAAACATTTTATTTTAGTAATCAGGATAAATATATGTCATATGGCTGTGGTATGGGAAAAACATTGACAAATGACCAAGATAATGTAAGAAGTTCAATTTAGGGAGGTACTCTGAGGCCATAGGGGATAGAAATTAAAGAATTAAGCAAAAAGTCTAATAAAAGATTACACAGATGGTTAAGAGCTCCAAATTCTTTAAAATTGTATCATTTAGGGAAGAAAATAATAATCTTTGCATCAATTAATTTTGGCTGCAAATAACAGAAAAATGTGACTCAACTGTGTTAAATAAAGGAATGCATTTTCTTACATAAAAAGAAGCCCCAACATAAGATAGTGTCAAACACTGCATCAAAAGTAAACAGGCAATACAGTCTTATGTAAGACTGTTGCAACAGGAGAGAGAAATTGAACCCAACTCCACTGAAACAAAAGGCAGGAGAGGTTTTACATTCCGGGATGAGCTAGTGTAAAACTAGTAGATGATGTTGGTGGGGGAGAATAGGTCAATGTGATTGAGTCGTCTACATTTGATAATTGACACTTAGCAAAGTTAGACCACCAGTTTCTCAAAGAGACTGGTAGATAGGGGATTATCTTTCTTGATAATTTTATTTCAAAGATATGACTCCTGGGTCCTTGAGAAAGATATATCTGGGTTATAAAACTAACAAGAGACTTAAAGGTGATTTACATCTCAAAAGTGTAGAGGAAGAATTTATAACTGTAAGTTTTTTAAAGTAATGTTATAAGAAAAGGGAAGTCAGGGGCCTGGAGTAAGGAAAAAACATTTCTAAAGTTTAGTCAAGCTGAGAATAATGTCAAAGCCATTTTGCAGTATAGTTCCACGGTCAGTTTGATTCAGAGTGTGAATGACAACGCGAAGGAGCCAGAGTGTTTCTACCTTTGCTCAAATTCACCTGAGAGCCTCAGCTAGTTGATTGCTCACATAACTGAAAGTCAAGGGGAACTGGCATCAGGTATTGTCGAACTTAGAAGCTGAAATAGTTTTTTCCCCATTTCATTCTTAGGCAGGTTTTTCTCTCATGGTGGCAAGATATCCTGACCAATTCTAGACCTAAATTCGTTCAGTCTAGCATAGCAACAAAAAGAAAATGTTTTATTCTCAATAATTTCACAAAAGATCCCTGTTCAAGTTTTAAATGTTCAACTTGAATTAGGTATCCAGCTTTGAATCCATCTCTCAAGCCAGGGGAATAGGATATATATACTCATTTTCTCAGGCTGTGTATTACACATCCCTTAAATCAGAGGGTGAATTCTTTCCCAACCAGACGGTGGTTCCCAAAGGGAAAATCACTGTGCTTTTCCAAACCAAGGTGAAATTAATGCCAAAAAGGCTAGAACAGTATATGACTATGCTCTTGATTTTCAAGTCCTCTACTTACATTTGTTCAGGGAACAAGCAGAGTGGGGCTACGCTGAAGGTAGGAACTCAAAATGTGAGACCAGATAGTCTGCGTAGTTCTATCATATTGACAGACAATGTTACTGAAAGATGAGTTATTAGCACTACATATTCTGATGTATATTGCAGTCCTTTCTATACTGGGAAGGCTCCATCAAGCTAACTGGGTGGCTCTAGCATAGTAATTTTCCTTTCTTTGTATTTATTAAGATTTTTGTGCACCCCACACCTCTCTATGCTGATGCGTTTTGGTCCCATGCTGACTTTTCTGAAACAAAGAATTGTGATGCCAGCTGCGTCTTCTCAGATATTCCTACCTGGCTCTTGCCCACCAATTCAGCTGCTTGTCTTCAGTCTTCAGATTTATTTCATAAGTGGCTTTCTACATTATTTTGAAGTTTCCCTCTTCATCATTTTTTTGCCTTCTTTCTGTTTGGCTTTTTACTAGGGCTCCCTCTTTTTGCTTTGCCCTAGATTGCCAACTTGGTACAGGATGGACTATTCAGTTATGATATTGTACACTCTAAGATACTGTTTCTCAACTCTAACCCTGGCCCTTGTACTGAAATTTATAGGCAAATCTACACTACAGTGTAACTTACACCTTCAGAATATTATAATCTCAACCAGGTTTATGTGAACTCGGGTTTTTATCTTCGGAGAATTGAGATATGAGAATGCGATAAGGAGTTGAAATCAGTATTCTAATTTGTTTGGTAATACATTTCCCACTGTAAAAGCAAAAGTTGGGTTTCTACTTTATAGATCACCATCTGTGAAGTTTGGTTTGTAGAATCACTCTGCTTCAGTAATAAAGGAGAGTCTTTTCACAGAGGCAAAATGACTTTGGAGCTAGCCTCACTTGAGTTTTGGTGCAAAACTGCACATGTGCAAATTACTCAACCTCTCTGAGTTTCAGTTTCTTTATATTCTGATTACAAATGATGAACACTACTTCTTGATTCTCTGAGGATTAATGAAACCTATGATCTATACTATAAATAATATAATAAATGCTCTTCACATGGTAGTATAATACATAGTAAGAAGACCTTAAGAAAAATGTAGCTCAGATTCTGTAGCATGGTCAGAGCTCAAAGATAATTCTACTATGTAGGACTCTGAGTAGGCTTCTTTTCTTTCAAAACTTCCCAACCAGTGTACCATACCATGGCATGATGGTATGGTATGAATAGACAATAAATTCCTTGAGTTATTAATACTCTCCGACCTCCAAGCAACTGAGCAGGTCCTGGGGGTGGCTGATATTTCTTGAGTGATCATCATCATTCAAAAACAACCTCATCCATTTGCCATGCAAACACTTTCAGTTACCATATGTGTCACAGTGTATAATTTAGAAAGTAATACCCTATTTTTCTTTAGATGCAACAATTTTATATGTGAGATGAACGCCACAGAGTAAAGGTTATGGGCAAATGAATGCTAAAGGACAGAAAGCTGAGTAAATTGGTAAAGATTGAGCTAATTCTTGTAGAACAAGAACAATTCAGCATACTACGAAGAAAAGAACCAAAGCAGAAAATTTTAAAATAAGGAACAGATACACTTACTGGATGTGCTAGTCAGAGTACTTAATACTAGCTGACATGGTGGCTTGACTGTGTCTGTTTCACTCATGCTAACTCTGGTATAAGTTAGGTAACCTTCCTGCATCTTGGAGCCATGCCATCTGGAACATGTGGCCTTCAAAGTTGCATAAACAGTGAAGAGAGGCTTGGAGGATATCAAGGGATGTGTAAATAGCTAGGCCTACTTATATCATTTCTGCCACACCCCATTGGCCAGAACTCATTCATATTAGCTCACTGTAACTCTATGGGAGGTGGGAAAAAGTAGACTTCCTATGTGATCACAAAGAGAGAATGGCCCTTGTCTTTGCTTATAACTTCTAAGGACATCTATATAGGAATAAATCCTGAATATTCACTGGAAAGACTGATGCTGAAGCTCCAATACTTTGATCACCTGATATGAAGAGCCAACTCATTGGAAAAGACCCTGATGCTGGGAAAGACTTAGGGTGAGAAGGGGATGACAGAGAATGAGATGGTTGGATGGCATCATCGACTCAATGGACATGAGTTTGAGCAAATACTGGGAGATAGAGAAGGGCAGGGAAGACTAGAATGCTGCAGTCCATGGGGTCACAAAGAGTCAGACACAACTTAGTGACTGAGCAACAACAGAATATAGGAATCATAATTATCAGCAGGGACTGATTGAGGAACAAGTTATCATGAGAAAGGGAATGAACTAAGGTGGTCTAAATGTCGACTCTGTGCGACCCCATAGACGGTAGCCCACCAGGCTCCTCTGTCCCTGGGATTCTCCAGGCAAGAACACTGGAGTGGGTTGCCATTTCCTTCTCCAATGCATGAAAGTGAAAAATGAAAGTGAAGTCACTCAATTGTGTCCGACTCATCGCAACCCCATGGACTGTAGCCTACCAGGCTCCTCCATCCATGGGATTTTCCAGGCAAGAACACTGGAGTGGGTTGCCATTTCTTTCTCCAATGCATGAAAGTGAAAAGTGAAAGTGAAGTCACTCAATCGTGTCCGACTCTTCGAGACCCCATGGACTGCAGCCTACCAGGCTCCTCCATCCATGGGATTTTCCAGGCAAGAATACTAGAGTCCATAAATTAATACAGCCTAATGTATGCTTCACCATTAAACACAGTAAAAGATGAAAATTTGCATGTCATCTGGTCAAATAAGTGATGGAGATGCTTGACATTCTTGATTGTTTCCCACTATCTGTTCTTGCTTCTACTGGACAGCTGGGCTTCCCCGATGGCTCAACAAGTAAAGAATCCGCCTGCCAATGAAGGAGACACAGGAGATGTGGGTTTGATTCCTGGGTTGAGAAGATCCTCTGGAGGAGAAAAATGGCAACCTGCTCCAGTATTCTTGCCTGAAAAATCCGGTGGACAGAGGAGCCTGGTAGGCTATAGTCCAAAGGGTGGCTGTTGCTTCTATCTAAGTCCTAATCATATTTATGCCCTTAGTAAAGGTGGGAATGCAGATGACACCACCCTTATAGCAGAAAGTGAAGAGGAACTGAAAAGTCTCTTGATGAAAGTGAAAGAGGAGAGTGAAAAAGTTGGCTTAAAGCTCAACATTTAGAAAATGAAGATCATGGCATCTGGTCCCATCACTTCATGGGAAATAGATGGGTAAACAGTGGAAACAATGTCAGACTTTATTTTTTGGGCTCCAAAATCACTGTAGATGGTGATTGTAGCCGTGAAATTAAAAGACGCTTACTCCTTGGAAGGAAAGTTATGACCAGCCTAGATAGCATATTCAAAAGCAGAGGCATTACGTTGCCAACAAAGGTCCGTCTAGTCAAGGCTATGGTTTTTCCAGTGGTCATGTATGGATGTGAGAGTTGGACTGTGAAGAAAGCTGAGTGCTGAAGAATTGAGCCTTTGAACTGTGGTGTTGGAGAAGACTCTTGAGAGTCCCTTGGACTGCAAGGAGATCCAGCCAGTCCATTCTAAAGGAGATCTGTCCTGAGTGTTCTTTGGAAGGAATGATGCTAGAGCTGAAACTCCAGTACTTTGGCCACCTCATGCGAAGAGTTGACTCATTGGAAAAGACTCTGATGCTGGGAGGGATTGGGGGCAGGAGGGAAAGGGGACGACAGAGGATGAGATGGTTGGATGGCATTACCGACTCAATGGACATGAGTTTGAGTGAACTCTGGGAGTCGGTGATGGACAGGGAGGCCTGGAGTGCTGCAATTCATGGGGTTGCAAAGAGTCGGACATGACTGAGTGACTGAACTGAACTGAACTGAAAGGTGGGAATTGGTGTCATAGAAATTCTGATATTAGGGAGCTTGATGCTTCCTTAGGAGAATATGTGGTGAGCTTGGAACGCCTTTATGGAGAATTCTTTAGAAGTGTTATAGGAGAAAAGGCTGAAGGAGCAGCCGATATCTTGGTTGTAAAGGGATAAACTTTCCAAGTCAAGATAAAGAGTATCATCTTACTATCTTCATTCTTAGATTGTGGGGAGTAACTGAAAAATTTTGAGCAGGGCTGTCATCTTGTTTATCAGACTATGCCTTAGGAAGATTAATGTGACTTTTCTTGGTGTCCATTGCAAGTTAGATTAATATGTCCCTTTTCTGTGCCTCTGTTTCTCTCTGTAATTCTGCCTATGATTCCACTTAAAATTATTTTTGTGCTAAGATATGTTTTGTGTTTCCTTCTTCCACTCTAATGAGCTCATCCTGGACTCAGACTAGCCTGATTTGTTTTCTTGTCTCAGTGTTTTACATATTGCCTGATAGCAACTTGTTTATAGAGAACACATTCTCAAAAGATGTTTATAAGGTCACCTCCTCTATCCACCTTATCAAACCAATCTCGTTAGTTGGCACTTCAACTCTTCTGTGAAATGGATATTCCCAAACCTAAGCCCTGAAAGAAACCGAGTAACCTCTGAATCATCAAAGAGATTCAATTATTCTCAGCCTATATTTAACAGAGGTGCCTAGTCAGCTACAGTCCTTGGGGTCGCAAGAATTGTTGGACATGAATTAGCAACTGAACAACAATGTTTTGATGACTGACATATTTGTTGTATAAAATTATTTGGAAAGTTGCTCTTCTGTGCACAGGATGTTTTCTTAAGTAAGACATCTTGTTTCTCAACTATCATTATCTATTTATATTGATTTAAATACTCTATATAAATAGGTGAGAAGGCAATAGAGAAACCTAATGATTTCAATAGTTTTATGAATATTTGAGATTTATAAATAAGAATGGAAAAAAAAAAAGAATGGAATATGGAGATTGACCATATTTCCTTTTCTCTAGGAGTATGCTAAGTCTTATAGAATCCAGCAAGATATGGAAAAGAATTAAAACTCTTGTAGGAAAGGGAACCCCTTCCAGGACCCGAGAATGGGCTTTTGTCTAACATTTGGAAATGTATTATCTGAGGAAGCACACATACTGACAAAGCAAAAGACTTTATCGGGAAGAGACTTGCTGGCAGGCAGCAGAGGGTAAGGGATCCCAAGAAAATTGTTGTGCCACATGGCTTGCAGTCTCAGGTTTTATGGTAATGGGTTGTTTCCAGATTGTTTCTGGTCAGTTATCTTTCTTGACCCATATTTGGTCTGACTCAGGGTCTACCTCGTGGCATGCACATCTTTCAGTCAAGTTGGATTTCAGCACAAAGGATTCTGGGAGGTTGGTAGGCTGGTGTCTCCTCCCTCCTGAACGTTCCATTTATTTTTGTTTTTAAATTTATATTTAATCTGAGGACAATTGCTCTACATTGTTGTATTGGTTTTTGCCATACAATAACGTGAATCAGTCATAAGTATACATATATCCCCTCCCTCTTAAACCTCCCTCCAACCCCGACCCTATCCTACCCCACTAGGTTGTCACAGAGCACTGGGTTGAGCTCCCCGTGTTACACAGCAACTTTCTATTAGCTTTCTGTTTTACATATGATAATATATATGTTTCAATGCCGCTCTCTCAATTTGTCCCACCTGCTCCTTCCTGCACTGTGCCCACAAGCCTCTTCTCTATGTCTGCATCTCTATTCCTGCCCTGCAAATAGGTCCATCAGTATCATTTTTCTAGATTCCATTCAGTTCAGTTCAGTTCAGTTGCTCAGTCATCTCTGACTCTTTGCTAGATTCCATATGTATTTATTAATATATGATTTTTATTTTTATCTTTCTGACTTACTTCACTCAGTATAACAGGCTCTAGTTTCATCCACCTCACTAAAACTGACTCAAATGTGTCCCTTTCTATGGCTAATATCCCATTGTATATATGTACCACAACTTCTTTATCCATTCATCTGTCAATGTATATCTAGGTTGGTTCTACGTCCTAGCTATTGCAAATAGTGCTGAGACATATCATGAGCTGGTGTTTCCTCCCTCTTTTTGGCCCCTCTTGAATTTCTCCAGTTAGTTTTTGGGGCAGTACCATGTTCCTTACTAGGACTGCCTGTTGTGAGACAACTCATACAAGTGGTCATCTTGCCTGGCAAAGGAGGGTAGTTTCAGTCAATGGTTCCCTAACCAAATCTTTTGAGCATTTGGAATAGTTTCAGAAATATGTGTGATATTTTACATATATTTTCCCTTTTCAATCTCTTAATCTGCAAAGTTAGCATCCATAGCTCCATTTTGCAGATGAGATAATTAAAGCTCAGAGAGATTAGATCTGTTGTTCAAGGCAAACATTCATTAAATGATCTGTAAGATCAAATTTGCAAACCAACGTGCCATGTGGTGAAAACAGGTCTGCGTTTTTATCATGGTTAAGGCAACCATGATGTAAATATCTGAAACTAGCATTTTCATAATGCAATAACCATTTTTCTGTGCTCTCCCACTCCCTTCCTATTCTTCTGATTCTTCCACATTGTTATAATTAATTGGCATTGAGTGAATCTGTCCCTTGGGGATTTGCCTCACCTTAGATAGCCTGTATGCAAAGCACCTCTCAGCATAGAAAGATCAACTCATAAATGTTTCTATGGCAACCATGGACTCCCAAAGACTGCTTAGCCCCTTCTTTGACCATGCATCTGAAACTCAGCAGAATAGGTGCTTTTTAAATTTTTATTTTAAAGCAAAGTTCACTTACCAAAGGTCAGTCAGTATTAAAAGTATAATTAATTCTGTAACTCCTGCTGATTCTTGCCAGTCTAAATCAAGCAGATTTGAGCTGTCCCCTTTTCTTAACACCTAGCTCCTTGTCAATAGATTTCTTTTTTTTTCCACTCTTGTTTTCTCCTGGAGAGGCCCCAGTGACTTGGTTTTTATTTGCAATTAAAAACATAAGATGCAATCATGTATTTCAAATAAAATCATATTCTCAGTAAGACATGCCATATCTTTTTCCCAACAATCAGAATATTTTGTGGGTATCATTGCTACATAACACAAGTGGGCACATTTTTTGCTTTCAAAAATTTTTTTGTAAAGAAAATGGGAAAATATTTTTAAACAGCATTTATCTTTTTACTTGATAAATAATATAATGCTTATCTAGTGGGGGATTCATGGAGGAGTTGCACTCAAAATTGTACATTAAAAGTGAGAGCCAACAAAGGTTGAACATTTCTTGCTGTCTTAGTGATTTAAAATACAGTGATCATATTTTTCTGAACAAAATATTGGGACAAATTGTCTCATACATTGTGTGGCAATGGGAGAAAATGTTGGCAATGAGGGATGTCTAGGAAACATCTCATGAGTAGGACTGGTTTCTCCTAACAGGAGAAGAAAGAAGAGAAGATTGTAAGCTCTGAGGCAACTTTCAGGAAGAATTATTCAGAAAAACAGGCAGGTGATTTTTCAGGTAAACCTCCATGTACCTGTTAAATTTCCCCTCTTATGGTCTCAGCTCTGTGCTACATGCTGTGGGATATTAAAAAAAAAAAAGAAGTATTAAAAAATATTGTCTTTGAGAGACTTACAGTACACCTGAGAATGCAAGGCAAGCACGCCTAAAGCCATCAGCGAACAATGAACAGCAGAGGGGAGTGGGTAATTATTATAAGTGCTGCTGCAATGTCCCCCTAAGAAACTGCTGTAGGGGGAGAAAGTAATTTTATGTTTCTATGACTGAACCTAATTTCCTTCAGTGGCAGAAACCTTGATATTTTTCATCTATACTTTCTCGGTAACTTGGAGCCTAGTTCTGTCATTTTTGGTTTCTCCCCCTTCCTTTTCCTCCCCTTCTCCTTTATCACTGGTGTTAAAAGGGACCTTTTGTAAAGTCATGACAGTGAAAGAGTGTAGGAGAAGGAGACTGATATGAGTTGGCTTCACTGTAGAGCTGGCATCTCTAGGGTGCACTATTATATTTGTTCTTGGGTACCATGCCCCCCTCACGCCTCCCTTTGCTGACCAAAATGTATTTGGCTTCTGGTCATATGATTTATGGGCTTCCCTGGTGGCTCAGAGTTTAAAGCGTCTGCCTCCAATGTGGGAGACCTGGGTTCAATCCCTGGGTTGGGAAGATCCCCTGGAGAAGGAAATGGCAACCCACTCCAGTATTCTTGCCTGGAGAATCTTGCCTGGGGAATCCCATGGATGGAGGAGCCTGGTAGGCTACAGTCCACAGGGTCGCAAAGAGTCTGACACGACTGAGCGGCTTCACTTTCACTTTCATGTGATTTATGCTTACTCAATGCTTACTCCCACTGACAACCCATTTTCAGAGTGAACTCTCCATCTCTTTCTCTCTGCCTCTTTTTCTCTGTCTTTCTCTGTACGACCATGAGACTAATGGTCCAAACTTGGACTAGCAAAACTAGACAAAAATATTACTGTTTTCAGATACTGGACAACAGGCATCCTAGGACTCAGGGTCCCTGAGAGAAGAGACACATACAAGATGAACACACACAAACCTGCACCAGCTTTCTGCCCAGAGGTCATTTTCAGTGTGTAGTGCAGGCAGGGGGAACCCAAGCAGAGAACAGTGGTCTTGCCGGTTGAAGAGACAGATATTTGGAGTTTGGGGAGACCTAAGTGAATAGAATTTTCAGGACAGAATCCTGGAGAGAAGTGAACATAGCAAAGAAAGAGGTCAGCATAGGAGTCCTCTTGAGTCTCTGATTATTAGTCTGTGAATATACTGGGTGAAATTTCACAAGTATGAACATAAGACAACTTCTGAGAGAAGAAAAATTTCCTGAGAGCTGAAAGTGGACTAATTCCCAGAGTCACATAGGATCAAGAATCATTTGACTTTCACACTCAGAATAGAGAGAATGTGTTAAATATATGGGACGATTATTAGAAACCCAAGAAGAGTGATGCCTTAGTAGTGCTATAAATTCTACTTGTAGGTAAGTCTGCCGTGGGTTACCCCTAAAATATCTTGAAAACATGCTCACAAGGAACAAATTATTGAGCAGACAGCATAATTGCTCGCTGCAACAAAATTCAAAACTCTCTCATAGACTACACCAAAATTTAACACTCAACCATATAACATTCACAATGTCTGGCATCCAGTCAAGAAGTGTAAGACATATGAAGAAGCAAGAAATTGTGACCCATAACTAGAAAGAAAAATAAGAGACGATAGAAAAATAGGCCCATAAATAACAGAGAGGAAACAAGTAGTATACAGAGATCTTAAAAGACCTTTTATAAATATGCTCAAGCTTTTAAAGAAACATGAACCTAAAGAGGAAAGACATGGGAGAAAGATTTAAAAAGCACAGACTCTAAAGATGGAAAATAAGATATCTGAAATAAAATATTCACTGACTGCTCTTAAATACTTCAGAAGAAAAGGTCAATAAACTTGAAACACAACATCAAAAACTATTCAAAATAAAAGGAGGGAAATAATAAACAAAAACAAAGTCTAAGTCACTTGAGAATAGTATCAACTGTCTAACACACATATTCTGTAACTGGAGTCCCAGAATCTAATTTTTTTCTGTAAAGCTAGAACTATTCCAAGAATAAAGTATTTCTAAAAAAAAATAATTAAAGGATGAAGTAAGATATTCCATGATACCACTAACTATAAGAAAGCTGTGATGGGCTACATTAATACCAGACAGAGTACATTTCTGGGCACTGACTACTGTCAGAGATAAAAGTGACATTTTATAATGATAAAAACATGACCTTTTATGAACACATGACAAATCTAAGTGTGTATGTATCTCACAGCAGATATTCAAAATACACAAAGCAAAAATTACCAGAAATATAGATATAAAAGAATAGAGAATAGAGAAATAGAAGAAATAAATAGAGAAAGGAGAAATTTACAAATGTAGTTGGAAATGTCAACACTTTTTTTCATTAACTGATATAATGTGTGCATGCATGTGTGCTCAATCCCTCAGTTCTGTCCAATTCTCTGTGACCCCATGGACTGCATCCAGCCAGGCTCCACTGTCCATAGAATTTTCCAGGCAAGAACACTGGAGTGAGTTGCCATTTCCTACTCCAGGGGATCTTCCTGACCCAGGGATCGAACCTTGGTCTCCTGCGTCTCCTGCATTGGCAGGTGGATTCTTTACTGCTGAACCACCTAGAAAGTATGAACTGATACAATGATACAACAATAGTCACAAAGTCAGTAGAGATATAGAAGAAACTATCAACCAGCTTAACCAAATAGATACTTATAGAATTTGCCACCTATGTGCTGAAAAGCACATTCTTTTATTTACCAATGTAGATCATTTTTTGTTCTATAAGACGTCTCAGTTCTTTGGTCCACAGTGGACTTGACTTATAAATCAATAGTAGAAAAATATCTGGAAAATTCCAACAAAACTGGAAATCAAATAACCAATGGGTCAAAAGAGAAATCACAAGAGAAATTAAAAGTATTTAACTGAAATAAAATGAAAGCTAGAAAACTGTGGGATGCGGATGCAATGTTTTAATGTCCTTGGCTGCTGTAACAAAACACCACAGTCTCGGTGTCTTAAATAACAGAGATTTATTTCCCAAGTTCTGGAGGTTGGGAATTCCAAGATCAATGTGCAGCCGAGTTAGTTTTTGGTGAGAAGTTTCTTCCTTGCTTGCAGAAGGCCAAATCCTCACATGTCCTCACATGGCCTTTTTGTGGTATGTGCAGGAGGTCTCCTGCATTGCAGGCAGATTCTTTACTGTCTGAGCCACCAGGGAAGCCCATTTTTCCTATTTTGTATGATTTATTTCACTTAGAATAATGTCTTTAAGGTTCATCCATGTTGTATCAGAATCCCATTCATTTTTAAAGCTGAGTAATATTTCATTGCATATACACACTGCCTTTTGTTTATCTGTTCATCTATCAGTGGAAATTTGAACTATGTCCACTTTTTGGCTGTTGTGATATTGGTAATTTGAACATTTAAGTATAAATACCTGTTTGAGTCTCTGATTTCAGTTCTTTTGGGTATGCACCCAGATATGGAATTGCTGGATCACGTTTCATATGTTTAATTTTTTGAGAAAATATCTTACTGTTTTCCATAGTAGCGGCAACATTTTACATTCTCACCAACACTGCACCAGCATCCCAATTTCTTGCTAACATTTTTTTTTTTTATAATAACCAAACTAATGGTATGAAGTACTGTCTCACTGGAGTTTTGATTTGCATGTCTATAATTTTTGAGTAGCATTTCATGTGCTTATTGGCCATTTGTATGTCATCTGAGAAATGTTTATTCAAGTCTTTTGCTTATTTTTGAATTTTTAAATGCTCAGATTAGAAATAAGAAAAGGTTGTATTCAATCATCTTACGTGAACTTAAGAAGTTTATATGGAGGGAAATAAAAAGTGTGGAAATCAATGAAATAAAAACCAGAAAAATAGAGAAAATTGATTAAACTTCAAGTCAATTAGCATGTCTTATTGATTCCTACCTCCTGACTATTTCTTTAGGCTATTACTCTTCCAGAATCTAGGTTCTTAAATACCATGTTATAATGCCCTGTGTAATATGAAGTTGTTTATCTGTTGTTCAAAATTGAGGAGAAGGATGAACTGTTGTTTTCATCTTGATATCCTCAGTGTCTGGCATAGTACCTTAATAATATGTGTTGAAAGATTATTTGACTTATTAATTCACAATTTCTCCTCACAAATTTAAATTGATAAGACGGTGAGGACATGGCCAACATGCATAGACAACTTAGAACAATGTCAGAAAACACAGTGGAAAGGGCACAACATTTAGAATAAGAAAAGTCATCTCTTAATAGTGTTACTCTATATAAATCCTGTGGTTCTTTGGATCCTCATCTATAAAATGGGTGCAATTCAAATAATAAATATTATAAGATGTTTGGGATTTCCATTCACTAAAAATGATTTCATTGATTCAGATTTATGGTTAAGCTCCAATTGGTCCAAGTCAATCCTATTCTATTCTGTGTTAGAATTGTGCAGTTGTCTCCATGTATGCCTCTTCATGTACTGTCTCAAAAGTCATCCTTCTTTTGTGCTATCTTCTTTGAACAGTAATCCCAGCCTAAATCAGTAGACACAAGACTGCTGAGGTCAGGTACAATGACTTTCATCTTTATCTCCCTTGAACCTTACAAGTTCCTGGCCAGAGAAGGGCATAATAAATCATTGCTGAATAATGGAGTAGAAGAGTAGGAAAGATCTCAGAGCCTGAAGAAAAGAAAATTATTAATACTTTATTTCTCAAAGCAGCTAACATGGGCTCCACTGCCCAACAGCTCTAATTTCTCCATGTAATACTTGTCATTTGAAATGCCAAGGATGAGGTTAAATATTTGTTTCAGTGCAGACTTTTGCCAGGACCCCATTGATATAAAATTCCAAATTGTTTTCAGACTATTTGGCAAACCTCTGTTCTTTTCTATAAGCATCAGAGAACTTTTCCCTCTGGCACAGGATTTCCATATAGCACTTTCCTCGTCAACTGAGACTTGTGAAATTTGTCTGTGCTCTGGAAGCAGAGTACAAACAGTGAACAGATAAAAGAACACTGTAAATTTGACTGCAAACCTGCACAAGGTAGAAAACTTTGATGCTGGAAATTTCTGTAAGTCAATCCACAATCAAGTCACAAGACTGTTGTAAGAGATAACTCTCGCCTCTCTCTGTGCGAACTATATCCGTCCTTACAGGCACCATTCTAATCCCACTTCCCTTTCTGATCAGACTGTTACTCCCTCTGCATGCTTTGTATTTCTATAGCATTTATGAAGCCACAAAACCTGCTGCTGCTGCTAAGTCGTTTCAGTTCTGTCTGACTCTGTGCGACCCCATAGACGGCAGCCCACCAGGCTCCCCCATCCCTGGGATCCTCCAGGCAAAAAACACTGGAGTGGGTTGCCATTTCCTTCTCCAATGCATGAAAGTGAAGCGTGAAAGTGAAGTTGCTCAGTCATGTCCGACTCCTAGCAACCCCATGGACTACAGCCTACCAGGCTCCTCTGTCTATGGGATTTGCCAGGCAAGAGTACTGGAATGGGTTGCCATTGCCTTATCCTCACAAAACCTAGCACCTATTTAAAGTCTGTTCTGTAAAAATAATTAAGTTTGTACTGCATCATATTTTTGAAGTGCTTTTACATTTATTTCTTTTGGTTTTTGTAATTATTCGGAGAGAGTATTTGTGTTAATGCACCCATTTTACAGGTCAGATTCAGAGTACTCCAGAAATTTACATGAGGTTATGTGTCTAAATGTAAGTTTTCCGATTTCAAACATATTTACTGACCTTACTGGTTTATACTTGCTACCGTATGTCTTCCCAACAGAGCTTAGTGGGCCACAAGGCACAAAGCAATGAGCTTAATGATTGCTGTTTGTTCACTTCAGAGCATATGTTGGTACAAAGCTCACATTTGTCCTAAAACATCCTATTTCTGCTCTTTTGTGGTGTTAAACATTCCTTGCTTTAGATTTTAGCATAGCTTCTCAGGTACTTATTTGCTGTGAGGCCTAGAATAGTAGAAAATAGAAAAAACTAGCTGTGAAGAAACTCAAGATCATATAAGTTACCAGCCTTCTCTTCAGTCCAACATCAATTCCACTTTCTGTTAATAGACCCACCAACCTTGCTGGAGAACCAGTTCCAAGCGGCTCTGTTGATGGGCTATTCTTTCTTCTCTACTTTTCATAGGTCCGGGCACTTAATTCATGTCCAGACAAACACCCAATGCCTTGGTCAGGGTTACTGGTTTAGCAACAGGCACATGATTTGAGAACAGCCAGAGTTCCCCTTGAGATCTATTTCTTTTTTCCAGTGCTATGGAGAAAGGGACTTCTCCAGTGGCAGAACATGAGTCCTGGGATCTGAGACTCCGTCACACCCATTAACTGGAGATAATCTATCTACCTGAGAAAAATGGAGCCCCAATTACATCATTTGGATCTTCTTTACTTAGTCTTCTGATTTTAATACTAATCTGTTCCAGAACACCTCCACAGACACACCTAGAAAAGATGAACAACCATTGGCTTAGCCAAGTTGACAGAAAAAATTAAACATCGCAACGTGGTGTGCAGGCAGCTAGGGCTGCCTAGCAAATATGCTTTCCTCATAGATCTGTGCCAGACAGGTGTTACAGACCAGGTGAACACCAAAGGCAACAGCAAGGAGAGACTTCAGAAACCAAGCATAAAACCATGTCAAGAGAGTTCTGGTGGTTACAATTATAGGAGCCAAGTCTATTTCCATGTCCTAAAAAAGCCTCTTGATGAAAGTGAAAGAGGAGAGTGAAAAAGTTGGCTTAAAGCTCAACATTCAGAAAATGAAGATCATGGCATGTGGTCCCATCACTTCATGGCAAATAGATGGGGAGACAGTGGAAACAGTGTCAGACTTTATTTTTGGGGGCTCCAAAATCACTGCCGATGGTGATTGCAGCCATGAAATTAAAAGATGCTTACTCCTTGGAAGGAAATTTTTGACCAACCTAGACAGCATATTCAAAAGCAGAGACATTACTTTGCCAACAAAGGTCCATCTAGTCAAGGCTGTGGTTTTTCCAGTGGTCATGTATGGATGTGAGAGTTGGACTGTGAAGAAAGCTGAGCACTGAAGAATTGATGCTTTTGAACTGTGGTGTAGGAGAAGACTCTTGAAAGTCCCTTGGACTGCAAGGAGATCCCAGTTCATTCTAAAGATCAGTCCTGGGTGTTATTTGGAAGGAATGATGCGGGGGCTGAAACTCCAGTACTTTGGCCACCTCATGCGAAGAGTTGACGCACTGGAAAAGACTCTGATGCTGGGAGGGATTCGGGGCAGGAGGAAAAGGGGACGACAGAGGGTGAGATGGCTGGATGGCATCACCGACTCGAGGGATATGAGGTTGAGTGAACTCTGGGAGTTGGTGATGGACAGGGAGGTCTGGCATGCTGCAATTCATGGGGTTGCAAAGAGTCAGACACGACTAAGCGACTGAACTGAACTGAAGGACTAATCTGAAGCTGAGGATGAAACAAAACCAAGGAGTGAAGTTCTAAGCAGCACAGGAATATAGTGGGTGCTAAACTTATATGCAGAGTACATTCTGAGAAATGCTGGGCTGGAAGAAGCACAAGCTGGAATTAAGATTGCCGGGAGAAATATCAATAACCTCAGATATGCAGATGACATAACCCTTATGGCAGAAAGTGAAGAAGAACTAAAGAGCCTCTCAATGAAAATGAAAGAGGAGAGTGAAAAATTTGGCTTAAAACTCAACATTCAGAAAACTAAGATCATGGCATCCCGTTTCATCACTTCATGGCAAATAGATGGGGAAACAGTGGAAACAGTAGCTGACTTTATTTTGGGGGGCTCCAAAATCACTGAAGATGGTGACTGCAGCCATTAAATTAAAAGATGCTTACTCCTTGGAAGGAAAGTTATGATCAACCTAGACAGCATATTAAAAAGCAGAGATTTTACTTTGCCAACAAAGGTCCGTTTAGTCAAGGCTATGGTTTTTCCAGTTGTCATGTTTGAATGTGAGAGTTGGACTATAAAGAAACCTGAGTGCTGAAGAAATGATGCTTATGAACTATGGGGTTGGAGAAGACTCTTGAGAGTCCCTTGAACTGCAACAAGATCCAACCAGTCCATCCTAAAGGAAATCAGTCCTGAATATTCATTGGAAGGACTGATGTTAAAGCTGAAACTCCAATACTTTGGAGTTCCATTCCACCTAAATGGAAGAACTGATTCATTTGAAAAGACCCTGATGCTGAGAAAGGTTGAAGGTGGGAAGAGAAGGGGGCGACAGAGGATGAGATAGTTAGATGGCATCACTGACTCAATAGACATGAGTAAACTCTGGGAGTTGGTGATAAACAAGGAGGCCTGGCATGCTGTAGTCCCTGGGGTCACAAAGGGTCAGACATGACTGAGTGACTGAACTGAACTGAAAGAGAATATTGGTAAGAATAAGGTGAAAGAGTCTAGGACCTTCAGGTTATGTGGCACAAGGATGTTGATGTTATTGGTCAGCACTGCATGGTGCTTTGGTAGATACAACTTGAATTAGGAAAATGATGGGTAATTTTTAGGAGAATTTAGGAATTCCATTTTTAAAATGTGTATGGTGTGGAAGTTTCCTAGCTGTGGATGTTTTTTGCTGGTTGGATTCATTGCAAAGCTGCTCTTTTCCCCAACTTACATAAACTCGATGTTGAAGTACTTACAGATTAAAAGCATTTCCTAAAAGCACTTGGAACGCTTCACAGTTTTCGTTCTTTAATTCTTATATATAGGTACACTTAAAAATATGGGAAACTACTCTACCACGCAGAACTGAAGAAAGCCTAAGAAGGATAGGAAAGTTTTTTGTGTTGATTTTAAGATCATTTGTATATAATTACTTGTATATTTCAGATGAAGTTTTCTCTGTTGAGATAAGGCAAATGACCATTTGACAGCACAAAGCAAAAAAAAAAAAAAAAGAAAAAGCAAATTTGGGTGGGAACCTTGTTGCTTTGGAAGAGAAGCGGCTTCTTTTGGATAGTTGAGATTTCACGTCTCACTCTTTGGCTGCAAGTGTTTTATACTGAAGTTGGCAAAGGAAGCTTTTCATCCGTTTAGTAGTTTTCTTTTTCTCCTTTTGAGCCTCTCTCACATTTTCAGATTTCCTTTAATTTTCTTTTTTCAAAGTGCAACTCTTTTTGAGCCTGATGAAAATAAAACGTTTAACTAAAAAAAATTGTGCTCTTTATTACTCTTATTTTGCTTAAAGTGACAATACCAAGCTCGTTTTAGAAAATCTGAAATATACAGTAAAGTGTATTTTAAAAGAGCTATAATTCTACTATCCTGAGATAATTACTGTTCCTAATTTGATGTTTGTCTTTCCATATATTTTCTGTGCTAATTGGTATTTTATGATAATGATTTCATGTTTTACACACTAAATTGTAATCTAGTCTTTATCTTTTTACATCAGAAATTAGACTCTCCAAATTGGATGTGTCATCATTAATTTAACTAATCCCCACTAGGTAATGTTTAGGTTGTTGCTGTGTCTTCCTTATCACAAACAACTCTGGAATAAGCATCTTTGTAGATAAATCAGTGTGCATATCCATGATGATTTCTTTATTATTAACACAGTTCTAGAATTGAAATGGCTTCCTGGATCTCAGAGTAACATCTTGGCATTTTATCTCTTTATTCTTAGCTTGTAATATATAGAAATATTGGTTCAGTTCAACTTTTAAGGTGTCAAGGTTTAGGCTGATTGGTTGATAGACAAGTAGGTCAATATTGAGACCAGATATCAGGAGCTGGATTTGACAGTTATTTAAGGAAGCTAGTTTTCTGTGAGTATGATTTCAGTGTGTCTGCCCTCTGATGCCCTCTTGCAACACCTACCGTCTTACTTGGGTTTCTCTTACCTTGGGTGTGGGTATCTCTTCATGGCTGCTCCAGCAAAGCGCAGCCAATGCTCCTTACCTTGGACGAGGGGTATCTCCTCACCGCCGCCCTTCCTGACCTTCAACGTGGGATAGCTCCTCTAGGCTCTCCTGTGCCAGCGCAGCCATGGTGTGGGGTTGGTCCTCCCAGCTTCTGCCCCTGACCTTGGACGTGGGGTAGCTCCTCTCGGTCGCGCTTGCCTGCGCTTTAGCGCGCCCGGCGCAGCCGCCTGCGCTTTAGCGCGCCCGTCGACCAACCTAGATAGCATATTCAAAAGCAGAGACATTACTTTGCCAACAAAGGTTCGTCTAGTCAAGGCCATTGTTTTTCCTGTGGTCATGTATGGATGTGAGAGTTGGACTGTGAAGAAGGCTGAGCGCGGAAGAATTGATGCTTTTGAACTGTGGTGTTGGAGAAGACTCTTGAGAGTCCCTTGGACTGCAAGGAGATCCAACCAGTCCATTCTAAAGGAGATCAACCCTGGGATTTCTTTGGAAAAGAATGATGCTAAAGCTGAAACTCCAATACTTTGGCCACCCCATGCGAAGAGTTGACTCATTGGAAAAGACTCTGATGCTGGGAGGGACTGGGGGCAGGAGGAGAAGGGGACTACAGAGGATGAGGAATGGCATCACTGACTTGATGGACATGAGTCTGAGTGAACTCCGGGAGTTGGTGATGGACAGGTGTAGTAGATAGAGCTAGGCTTGAGAGAGAGCATGGGGTTTGAATCTAGACTCTTACACTTACTGCTGTGTGATCTTCAACAACTTACTTAGACATTCTGAGCCCATTGTTCTTTGTACAGAAAATGAGGATTAAAAATAACACACATATAATAATATTTTGAGGAATAAATGAGCGAATGCACTTCAAAGTACCTAATAGACTTTCACTGAGAACTTTGGAGCCTCATTTTTCCCACAGGAGAAAATCTGTTTGCTGGACTCATTGCTCTCTCTTCTAGGAGTCTGCTTCACCTACACTATTCTCTTTCACTGTCTCTGTCAAAATATAAATCAGAGTAGAGTTATGTATAAGATAAAATTAAGACAAAAGTCCACAAAAATCCCATCAGCTTTGAAAACTTTTAATTTTGGGCCCTATGTATAGTCATGCACTTCTTGTGGTCATGTACATGTAAAATTTTCCAGTTTGGCCTCGTAATGCCTTACGGACGCAATGTAGACATACTGCTGTGTAGCAATCTTCATATATTAAAAGACAACTAAGTTGATGGTTTCATCGTTTACTTAACTATCCCCCTAGTTTCCAATAGTTAGATTGATTTTAATCTGGGACTGTTATCAAGAATACTGTCATGCCTGTTTTGAGTATATAACTTTTTGTTTCCTTTGGTTTGTTTTGGACTTTCCTGGAGGCTTAGGTGGCAAAGAATCTGCCTGCAATGTGGGAGACCCAGGTTTGATCCCTGGGTCAGGAAGATCCCCTGGAGAAGGGAATGGCTACCCACTCCAGCATGCTTGCCTGGAAAACTTTTGGTTTGTTTATGGCTTTTATAGTTTCCAGCTCTAGTTTGTATCAATGCTAATAATGAACTTGTACAAAATTTTGACCTTGGGATTGTTGAGAACTTGATTTCCCATCCCTTCACTGCACATGTGGTCATCAACTTCCTTGTTACTGATTTAATCGATGAAATACTTTGCCATTATGTAATTTGTCTTGTTATTTTATTTATAGCCTATTGATTAAGCCATAATATTTTTGCATATGCTTATTTGATTATATTTTCTTATACTGTTCTCAATATTCTGATTTTAATCATTTTATCACTTTACAGATGAAAATCAAGTTTTAACTTTTCTAAAACAAACCTTCCCTTGAGTTTCTCCTTAAATTCTTAAGTTTGTTTCTCTTCTTTTAATCATTTGCTAAACTTAAAATAATTTTTGGTGCCAAAATGATAATATTCTAAAAGTAATAGTAGTGAATATATTAAAAAATATATAAAACATTGAAGAATAAAAAGTAATGGTAGTTTAACCATCCTAAGATAACTAATTTTAAAATTCATTATATTACCTAAAGTTTTATTGTATAAATATACACAAAAATTAGGATGATATTGAATGTGGCTTAGTAGGATAAACTTTTATTTTACTCAACATTATATCATTAGTATTTTCTGATACTAAAAGTCTTAGTCTCTCAAAACATTAATTTAAATAGTTAAACTATATTTCATAAATGAGATATATCATCACATGTTTAATTTTTGCCCTATTATGCACTTAGGCTAGAAACATTTCTCCTTCCATTATAATTAATATTATTAACTATGCTGCTGCTGCTGCTGCTGCTAAGTCACTTGAGTCATCTCCAACTCTGTGACCCCAGAGATGGCAGCCCACCAGGCTCCCCCGTCCCTGGGATTCTCCAGGCAAGAACACTGGAGTGGGGTGCCATTTCCTTCTCCAATGCAAAAGTGAAAAGTGAAAGTTAAGTATACTTGTACACAAATATATGTACTCATGTTGACTATTCAGGATGTTTTCTGGAACATTACTGATGTCATGGATAATAAATTTTCTAAAAACTCTCAATTTACATTGCCAGATTGCATTTTAATCAAGTTGTGCCAATTAACTCTTCTTTATCATAATGGATGAGTGCCTGTCTAATGCATCCTTGCCAACCCTGGGATTATCTTTGAAAAATCTGTACTACTTTAGTACTTAATATTTAGTCATTAAATTCATATTTACTTGATTATTAGACAGGTGATCATTGTTTTAGTATGTACACATTTGTCATTTACTTATGTGAATTATTTACTGATTTCCTTTGCCTATTTTTGTTTTGGAATTTGAATGATTTTTTTACTAATTTGTAAACATTCTATATAGAATATTATCATATTAGAAGCACATTTTTAAATAGTTTTATTGATAAGTAATTTTCAAGAAATTTAAAGTTTTTCATGATTACGTTTACTGTAGAGATGTCTTTTCATTCACTGCATGTAAGCTGAGAAAGCTTTTCCCTATCACAAGATCCTTGAGATCCTTAAAGTTATCTATCAGTTCTGTTTATATATTTAATATTTAACAGATAAATTATCTGCACGTTGGTTTATTTTATGGTGTGTAGTAAAAAAATCAAAGAAAATTTTCTTTATATAGACAAATTTTTGAATAAAGTCTGTTGAATACATCCATCTCTTTACTTGTTAAATGGGATTCTGCCTTTATCATATATTAAATGTTGCATTCACTAGCAATTATTTTAGTCGTATTTTACTTAATTACTTTAGTGACTATAGCTTTGAAATATAGGTATAATAGAGCTTAATATATTGTGAGGATAGTTCTTTTTATTTTACTTTCTTTATAAAATTATAATTCCCACCCTTATCTGTTTATCTATGAATCTCAGAGTTGTTTATTAGTTTTTTCCAGATGTGCTACTAGAATTTCATGAGAACATTCTTAGTCCTTACTTCTCTGGAATGTAGTACACATCTTCTCCAAAGGAAGAAGAGACACAAGCAAGGGATAGAGGCAGGCAATGAGGCTGAGCAGGAGGTGAGGCCAGAGTTATGAATCTGATTGTATTTAAGATGCAGAAGGATAGGAAGGTAGCCAGTGGCATGATCAGATTTGTTTTAAAATGAGTATTCTAGCTACTTTGTGTAAAATAGATTATAAGGGCTGTGAACAAGAGGAGGAAAAGAGCCTCTCTTATGAGAGGCTATTGTAGTGGTGATGGTAAGATACAATGCTATTAATTTTTGAATATTTATTTTGTATTTAGTTACTTTATTAAAAATCCTCTTATAATTCTGGAAGCTTGCTTGGTTTACTGAGATTTACATATATATAATTATTTTAAATTAATAATACTACTTTTTCTCCTTATTTATAGTAGTCACATCTATTGTACCAGTTTTATATCCTATAGCACTATTTAGATGTTCCAGAGAAGAAATTGCATATGTGTCAGTGGTTGCTTTTTTTTCTTCCTTTGATTTTAATGGAAATACCTTGTTGTGTGCCATAGTTAAACACGATGATAAATTTTGACTCACACTACTATATATTATGCTATAGTTTTGACATATTTTATCGGTAATAGATATTTGATTGGATCAATGTCATATTTGGCCTCTATATGAGAATCACTTTGTATATCTCTCTTGATGATTAAATGGGCTTACCTGTTCTCACGAGTACAACTTTTGGTTTTATGGTAGTAACCTCATTTTAGAAACTTAGCTTGGGAGACTGTGGCAGGTGATAGTGTTCACTAAAATAAGGAACTCCAGAGGAGAGAATTTACTTAATTTCCATAGTCATATCTGATTCTAGGACAGATTATCTGACTCTAGAACTTTCAAGTCGTTGCAAATGTGGTTTTAAGCATTAAAACAGTGAAAGTGTTAGTCACTCACGTCCAACTCTTTGCAACCCCATGGACTGTAGCCCGCCAGGCTCCTCTGTCCATGGGATTTCCCAGGCAAGAATATTGGAGTAGGTAGCCATTCCTTTCTCCAGGGGATCTTCCAGACCCACGAATCAAACCCGGGTCTCCTGCATTGCAGAGTCTTTACCATCTGAACCTCCAGGGAAGGTTTTAAACATATCACCTCCTTGAACTCATTTGCTAACTTTTATGTGGTGAACTTTGGTTCTGCACGAAGAAAGGGCTAGAAAGAATAGAAAGAAAAAACTGGGGAGACAGTGTTATGTGATCAAAGATGGAAAGATTTGGGGGGCTCTTTATTGCATGGTTCAAATGTCATTTTGATCTTACCAATTGTATAGCTCCAGTATGGCTCCTGCTATACAATCTTACCAATTGTATAGCATCCTGACTCTCAGGGATGAGACTATCAGCTTGCTTTACAGGAGGGATGTGAGGTTTGGATAATAAAACTTAAGTAAGAAATTTAGCATGGTAGTGAGCCTAGAGATTTTTACAGTGAGCCTCATGCTGTGCTAAGAACTGTTTTCTCCTAAAATTTTAACTCTTTCAGTTTTCCCAACAATCCTATGAGTATTATCATTATCCCAGTTTTACAAAGCAGGGCATGAAACCCTGAAAGTAGGCTGTGCTCCCACTATAAACGGATGGCAGCACTGAGATGTGAACTCAGCAGCATAGCTAAAGTCCCTGTGCTTCACCTCTACTGGGGACAAGCCCTCTTGATGTAAGCAGTGCATGTGAATCTTCTGGTTTCTAAAGCCTGCATGTCCTTGGAAATCATACATACAATTACTTCATTTTACAGCTGAGGAAACAGACCCAGAGACATAGATGATGTTCAAGGTCATAAATTAAAGGAATGCCAAAACCTGCATGGAAATCCTGATCTCATTCCATTTTCCAACTTTTGCAATTAGATGCTCAAACTACCGCACAATTACACTCATCTCACATGCTAGTAAAGTAATGCTTAAAATTCTCCAAGCCAGGCTTCAGCAACATGTGAACCGTGAACTTCCAGATGTTCAAGCTGGTTTTAGAAAAGGCAGAGGAACCAGAGATCAAATTGCCAACATCCGCTGGATCATGGAAAAAGCAAGAGAATTCCAGAAAAACATCTATTTCTGCTTTATCGACTATGCCAAAACTTTTAACTGTGTGGATCACAATAAACTGTGGAAAATTCTGAGAGAGATGGGCATCCCAGACCACCTGGCCTGCCTCTTGAGAAACCTGTATGCAGGTCAGGAAGTAACAGTTAGAACTGGACATCGAACAGCAGACTGGTTCCAAATAGGAAAAGGAGTATGTCAAAGCTGTGTATTGTCACCCTGCTTATTTAACTTATATGCAGAGTACATCATGAGAAACATCTGGGCTGGAGGAAGCACAAGCTGAAATCAAGATTGCCAGGAGAAATATCAATAACCTCAGATGTGCAGATGACACCACCCTTATGGCAGAAAGTGAAGAAGAACTAAAGAGCCTCTTGATGAAAGTGAAAGAGGAGAGTGAAAAAGTTGGCTTAAAGCTCAACATTCAGAAAACTAAGATCATGACATTTGGTCCCATCACTTCATGGCAAATAGATGGGGAAACAGTGGAAACAGTGTCAGAATTTATTTTTTGGGGCTCCAAAATCACTGCAGATGGTGATTGCGGCCATGAAATTAAAAGACGCTTACTCCTTGGAAGGAAAGTTATGACCAACCCACACAGCATATTTAAAAGCAGAGACATTACTTTGCCAACAAAGGTCCATCTAGTCAAGGCTATGGTTTTTCCAGTGGTCATGCATGGATGTGAGAGTTGGACTGTGAAGAAAGCTGAGCACTGAAGAATTGATGCTTTTGAACTGTGGTGTTGAAGAAGACTCTTGAGAGTCCCTTGTACTGCAAGGAGATCCAACCAGTCCATCCTAAAAGAGATCAGTCCTGGGTGTTCATTGGAAGGAGTGATGTTGAAGCTGAAACTCCAATACTTTGGCCACCTGATGTAAAGAGCTGACTCATTTGAAAATATCCCGATGCTGGGAAAGATTGAGGGCAGGAAGAGAAGGGGACGACAGAGGATGAGATGGTTGGATGGCATCACCGACCCGATGGACATGGGTTTGGGTGGACTCCGGGAGTTGGTGATGAACAGGGAGGCCTGGTGTGCTGTGGTTCATGGGGTCCAAAGTGTCAGATGGAACTGAGCGACTGAACTGACTAACTGACTGACTAGTATCTCTGCACAGCAACTTTTAGGCTTGCCCTCAAATTCTTAGGTGAACTTCAAGTCTTGTAAACTGATAAGAGGCTTTTATCTGCATTACATTGTTTCTTTCAACCAATTTTTAAAAAACTTTTCTTTAGGTCAGAGATATTCATTTCAAGGTCTATAATTATAAGCCTTTGTGGATCTTCCTGATGGTACCACAAGTGAATTATATGTATTATACTTTTAAATGAAAAGCAAAAATTCAATGAAACAAAAACTTCAGAGATTACATCTATACATATGTTTGTAAGTTTACTTAAGGCTTAATTCTCCTGACCTAACTTGAATTTCTAGCTAAGCTCCAATAAATGCAAACAGTGCCATGCTTCAGATGCCGAAATGGATTCATTCCTAATGTGGATAAAGCAACACCTGTTTTAACACTGATCCTGGTTTTGTAATTGACCAATATGATACTATTAGTCTGTTTCAATGAAGGAACCTCCATAGTAGACTTAGCTGTTAATACTTGATGGGGAAATCAGTAATAAGTTGAGAAACTTAGATTCTAGGTGTGTTATCCACTAGCAGTTAACTGTTGGAAGTTTTCACAATAATTTATTCCTTTTTTCTTTGGAGTTTCCATGTTGTAGTTATGAACCTTCAGTGATTTTTTTTTTTTTCTGGGTGCTTTTCCAACTGTTGTACTGAATCTAAGGATCATCACACATCAGGTTAGTGGGACAGCATTATAAGATAATTCTCCTTCAAGGCTTTGGCCATGTCTTAGAATGAATATAAAATCTAGGAACTATAAAGGATAACTCCATATATCTTAAATAGCATTTGTAAATGGCCACTTATTTCTGAGTTGATTGCTTCTAGAGACAGGGAACTCATCACATCTTTACCACCATTATGATCATCTAAAAATTACCATTAGTTGAGAACTTACCTTGAGTTGACATGGATGACTTATTTAACCCTTTTATAGAAGAGAAAATGAAGGTTAAAAAAAACTAGCTCACAGTTTCACATCAGTAGAGATAAAATTAAACCCAATATTTATATTGGTTTTGTGATGAGTCCTTATAGCCAACCTCTGCCTACTAGTTGAGAAGCCACAATTACCAGATTGCATATCATTTTCATCAAAGGGATCAAAAGGAAGAAGTCTTGTTTCTTTCTCCATATCTCAACACTTCAGTGCTGATTTAACCCAACTCCTTTATCATACCATGCTGACAATACAGTGATTTTCTGGATCCTGAAAATTTTGTAATTATTGAGTCTATTCAGTCAGTCAGTTCAGTCGCTCAGTCCTGTCTGACTGTTTGCCACCCCATGAATCGCAGCACGCCAGGCCTCCCTGTCCATCACCATCTCCCGGAGTTCACTCAGACTCACGTCCATCGAGTCAGTGATGCCATCCAACCATCTCATCCTCTGTCATCCCCTTCTCCTCCTGCCTCCAATCCCTCCCAGCATCAGAGTCTTTTTCCAGTGAGTCAACTCTTCGCATGAGGTGGCCAAAGTACTGGAGTTTCAGCTTTAGCATCATTCCTTCCAAAGAAATCCCAGGGCTGATCTCTTTTAGAATGGACTGGTTGGATCTCCTGGCAGTCCAAGGGGCTCTCAAGAGTCTTCTCCAACACCACAGTTCAAAAGCATCAATTCTTCGGCACTCAGCTTTCTTCACAGTCCAACTCTCACATCCATACACGACCACAGGAAAAACCATAGCCTTAACTAGATGGACCTTTGTTGGCAAAGTACTATCTCTGCTTTTCAATATGCTATCTAGGTTGGTCATAACTTTCCTACTAAGGACTAAGTGTCTTTTAATTTCATGGCTGCAATCACCATCTGCAGTGATTTTGGAGCCCCCCAAAATAAAGTCTGACACTGTTTCCACTGTTTCCCCATCTATTTGCCATGAAGTGATGGGACCAGATGCCATGATCTTCATTTTCTGAATTTTGAGCTTTAAGCCAACTTTTTCACTCTCCTCTTTCACTTTAATCAAGAGGCTTTTTAGTTCCTCTTCACTACATTACTATTTTCCATTCTGTTTTTAGAGATGCAGTGGAATGTAATGGCTCAGAGCATAGCCTGTGATGTTATGCTGCTTGTGTCCAAAGACAAGCTCTCTCCAGTCAACTAGCTATATGATTCTTGGAAAATTCCTTAATTTCTCTGTTTTCTCATCTGTTAAATGGGGATTTTGTGAAGATGTAAAGAATTAATTGATGTAAAATACTTAGAGCACTAGCTGACACTTGGTAAAAGAGATAGGAACATGTTTCTCTTAGTATCATTGTTATATATCAGCCTGGCCTGATTCCCGGCATCTGTAGTCCTCACTTTTGGCGAGCTGGAATTGCCTTGGACAGCCTATCTTGAGGCTGAATGTGTTTCAGTAGCACTTCACTCACATTTTGGGTCTTATTCCAGTTTTACCCAGAACCTGTATCTCTTTCACATCACTTGATCCATTTCCCCACTACTCCAGTCTTTTATGGCATTACTTCCCTGCTTACAACCCAGGATGGCTACCCACAGTGGGTCTACACTTCACCACAGCACACAGAAGTGGACTTAACTCTACCTGCCCATCCTTATCACGTGCCACAGTGTGTCCTGTGTTCCAGCCTCTTGGAATAACTTGCCCACCCCTGAACACTCTTTTTGGAGGTGTTTACCATCCCATTCCTTCAATTCAGAAAGATCTATCTCTTATCATATGAAGAAAAGCCCATACATCATTCCAGATGCAGCTGAAAACATAATCTTCTTTGAGAAATATTCAGAAATAGTTGTCTTTCCTCTTTGGATTACCAATACTTTATATTTCACTGTCTCTTAGCTTGTGTTACATTAGTGTGCTATGATTTACCAGTGTATCTTCTCTGTCACCTCTGCTCTGGAGCTCAGTGGGGGAAGGGATAGAGCTTATGGCATTGACAGGCCTTGCTGCGTAGACAGTCCATATAATACAGTGAGCTAGAGTTTGAGTTCTGCAGCCAGAGTTCTGGATTTCAACTAATGTGCCAACTCCTTTACTGTGTGACTGTGAGCAAGTCACAGTGTCTCTTTCCTTGCCTCAGTTTTCTCATAAGTAAATTGAGAGTAATAACAGAAATTGCTTCATAGGATTATATGTACATGCATGCTAAGTCACTTCAGTTGTTTCCTATTCTTTGTGACCTTATGGACTGTAGCCTAACCCTAACCCTTCTGTCCATGGGATTTTCCAGGCAAGACTATTGGAGTGGGTTACCGTGACTTCCTCCAAGGGATCTTCCTGAACCAGGGATCGAACCTGAATCTCTTGTCTCCTGCATTGGCAGGTGGGTTCTTTACCATTAGCACCACCTGAGAAGCCTGTTAATATTATATATTATATTCTTTATTTCCTATCTCAGTACATGGCATGGCCCATAGTTATACTGTATCACTATTTGGTAACAGTAGGTGAATTTCCAATTTAAAAAGTCTTAGTTTCCATACAAATTCTCATTTTATGTCATACCTTAAAAAAAAAGCAAACAATCAGAACTCACTTTGGTTTCCATGTAAAACTTTTTTCTTGTTCTTAGTAAACCAGGGCCCTGTAAGCCTGAAACCTTTCTTCTGCTGGCTTTATCCTTTCCAGGAATTGGAGTCCAGTCCTCAAGCTTGGTCTTTGCTTCTTATCCCGATCGCTCCTGCTTTTTCTTCCTTTCCCCTCTTGGCTTTGCCCTCCCTGCTTCTCTTGCATGCTGTTTTTATGCCCATTGATTAATCCGTGTCGGGACTGTGCCACACTTTCGTGTTCCCATATGTTTGGGAATCCATTAGCTTCCTGGCCTGATCTGGCCTTGTCTTCAGACAGGCCTGGGACCTGGGATCTATTGCTGCAGTGCTTGCACCTGGACAAACCTCTCCTCCAGAAACAAAACACAAAAAAGCTATACGGACTAAAAATAACTATGTGCATGTGCAATTGGGGCAAATTATGGACAGAAAGATACAAAGGACCAAAAAGCTTAACTGCCGTTTCTGAAGAGCCGGAAGGGAGAACCAGGGGGTTGGCTGCAAAAGCAGGGTACTGAGCATGTGCCCGGCCCTCAGTAGGGATGGGCAAACCACTTAAGCCACCCTCTGACCCGACTCCTGGAAACACTCCTATCTTATTCCATATAAGGAACAAACTCATTCTCCCCTTGGAGAGTGAGAACAAGGGAACCTGTTACTTGTTCTCATTTCCCTCTGATGCAGCAGGAGTCCCAAAGCCTTGTCTGAATTTCTTGTCTGGCCCCTAGTCAATTTCTATTAACTGGAGAAGGCTAAGAACCCTGGTCAGTATTAGTTTCACCAGCCCTGGCCACATCCCTTGTAGCTCAGCCTTGCTCTAGTCTCTGACCCTGCCCACCTGCTCTGTCCAGAGGATTCACAAGGTTACACCTAAAACACATTTCAAAACAAAACAGCAAAACTGGGGAAGAGCCAATTCGACTTGTAATTTGGACATCATCAGCTATTTTGCTTCATTAAAAGATTTTATATAATGCTGAGTGCACCTATTTTCCTTTGAGTTGCTTCTTGGAGTAACCTAGAAAAAGTATACATAGGGTAGAGCAAGGGCTTCCCTCATAGCTCAGTTGGTAAAGAATCCGCCTGCAATGCAGGAGACCCTGGTTTGATTCCTGAGTCGGGAAGATCCACTGGAGAAGGGATAGGATAGGCTACCCACTCCAGTATACTTGGGCTTCCTTTGTGGCTCAGCTGGTAAAGAATCCACCTACAATGCAGGATACCTGGGTTCAATCCCTGAGTTGGGAAGATCCCTGGAGAAGGGAAAGGCTACCCACTCCAGTATTCTGGCCTGGAGAATTCCATGGAGTGTGTAGTCCATGGGGTCGCCAAGAGTCAGATATGACTGAATAACTTTCACTTTCAGTTTCAGGGTAGAGCAAGAAGATATTCAAAATATTTAGTCATGTATTTTGAGCACCAAATCAGCATGAGTGTTAGAAATACGGAATTTGTTTAGTTGTAGTCGGGTGTTCCCACTGAATAAGCATTCAATAATGGAAACTACTATGGCACTCTTTTGGGCCCCTATTAGGGACAAAAATATCTTTATTTTTTTCATAGTTAGCTTTTCTTTATACAAATCGTTTGCTATTAATATTGCCAGGTTAAATATTAGACACCCAGTTAAATTTGAATTTCAGATAAACAATGAGTCTTTTAGAGTGTGTCTCAAATAAGGCATGGGACATGAAGTTAGATGACACCTTGTTCATCTGAAATTCAGAGTCAGCTGGGCATCCTGCCTTTTTGTTTGCACAATCTGGCAACCCTATTTACTGTGTCTCACCCCAAATTGTACTGTCCTGACCTAAATGTTGTGTCCAACTTCCTCACCATGAAGTTGAAATTCTCTGAATTCTCAGCACAGTGCTTGGCACACAGTAGGTGCTTAAGAAATGTTCGCTCTATTTTCTTTTATTTGAAGAAAGTTAGAGATTACAAACGGAAAAGCAAATACAGAGAAAGCAGCATAAATAAGGACAGTCTGACACTCTGTTTTCCTTAGACAATAGTGCTGGTCTCCTGATGGATGGAGCCCTGTGTGCGCCAGTTGGTTCCAGTGGGATGACCATGTGGGTCTGATCTATCCCATATGCTGAAAAGGAACAAACGTCACGTTTAGAGAAGCTGAGAGGCAGCACTGTGGGCAGCCTCTGGGAAGGCTAGGTGGTGGCAGGTGCTGCGCTGCTGTAACTGTACGGAGTGCATCGCCTTTCTGTTTGGCAGGACAATTGGGCCATTCCTTAATAAGCCTTGCTAGGAGCCACAGTCCCAGGCCCTCACTTTCCCACAGTGCTCAGGTCTCTCTCATTGAGGCCGTTAGCACCAGTGAGGAGGAACGCAATGCGGTCCTGGACTACTCGGGATCAAAACCTCAGTGGCTGAGATGTAAAGTCCCAAATCTTCAGCTTGGCATTTCAGGCAATAGCCGCCGCTGGCGATCCCCTGCATACCAGCCACACCAGGCACAGCCAGTGTTCCTGCAGAGCCTTGTTCTCTCAGACCTCACGACCTCACTTCTGCCTTTGCTTCTTCCTGAGATGTTTGGCCTTTACTTTGCTTCTAGACAGATATTAAGCCTCCTTATAAGTCACACTTTAGAAGTTTCCAGTGCTTTATGAAGCCTGTCCCAGCTTCTTACCATCCTTTCAAAATTATAGCACATTTCTACCTTTGCTTCTGCCCAAAGGGAAAAAAAGTCTGTCTTTTGGGCTACAAATGAGCCAGTGATCTTTATGTGTTAGAAAATGCATTCAGCCATGAATTATAGAAACTTGCCTAGAATGGCTGAAACTAATTAGGAATTTTATTTTTCTACTTAAATGTTTGAAGGTTGGCATTTCAGAGTTGATATGGTGGTCCAGCCAGAGACTAGGCTATTTCTGTTTTTCTGATGAGCTCTCCTTGACATTGTATCCTGACCCAGGAATGTTTATTTCTGAGAGATCTTCAAGGGCAGGGGCTACATCATTCATTCATCTGACATTTTTAAAATTGTTCATATCTTTGTGACTATGCAATAAATGCTCATCAAATGAATGATAAATAAATGATTCATTAATGAGGTAATTTCTCCTTTGGAGACAGAGAAAAATGCATATTTGATTATAATAAACACAACCTCAGAGCCATGATATATAGAATTTTAAGAACATTCAGTTCCTTATTTGCTTCAGATGTCATGCTTTGGTTTATTTGGGCAAATATCCATTTATCAAGGTCTTAGTGCCTGATCTCAAAAATTGAATTTAGGATATAGGCAGCCTCCAAATTTGAATGTATTTTTGAGTGTATTTTTAAAAACACATGTTATAAAGTGGTATTTGATTCTTATGCAAACAATGTTATAATTGACATACTTTCGACCAAGGATTTGTCAACAAATACATCACAGAAATAATGGTTAGCACATCATAAAAACACAAGGACACAGCAATAATTTAAAAGTGCAAAATTATGCCTTATGTCCTAGAAAATGAACATATACTTACAGTAAATATTTATGAAACAAGAGTCCAAGTGTACTATAAATTGTGTATACTACACATAAAATGCAACTCTATTGTGCCATAAACAGGGCTTAAAACTAACATGTTAGCCATAATAATGCTTGAAAGCTTTGGACTGGATCCCATTGATCTTATAACCTTAGGTCTCACCACAATCTCTATCACACTGAAGATGCCCAACAAATGCTTGTGAATTTAATTAAATGGAATCTATGTAGAGCTCGTAAAGCACTCTCACATCCATAGTTTTTTTACTGCCAATAATGCCCTGTGTGTTTAGTAGCATACAGAGTATCCCATTTACAGGTAAACTGAGGCTCATAAGCAGTTGAGTGATTTGTTTTCTCCAGGTCAGAAAGTTAAGTTGTGGTGCTAAATGTCTACCTAGTTTTTTCAGCTAAGTTTGATGTTTTGATGTTGGCATCATTTATGACTCACATGACTCAGGTCTGCAGATAGAATCTTGAAAATCCATATCCTTTTTCTCTCAATAAGTTTTCTTGAAGTGGAATAGAAGAAGAATTCAAAATCATTTTATTTATCTTAGTTCTATTACCTTAGTTTTATTTATCATAATATAAAACAATACAAGAGAGGAATAAATTTGCTGTTGATGAGTATGATGGAAATGGTATTTTTCTCCCCACATGATAGTTTTGACAGGCAAGTCTGACCTAAAATGTGTCCCCAGTTCTTCTCCTATACTATTTTTATTAAGAACCACAGTTTGCTATTAAGACAAAAGGCAACAAGTAACACTAAGCATTGACTTCAGTCTGCTTGGCCTTTCTGTACGGGACTTAAAGTGCTTCCCATTCATGGAAGACTAAACACAAAAATTACTACTGAAATAATTTATAGTTGTATACGGCACTCCCAATGCATCCATCAAGGATTGCTAAAACAGGAAGAGAATGGTATGCCGAGAGAGTGTCCTCTACTGGACAGTGGGTGTGTTGCAGTGTTCAAAATCATGATTTTTTTTTTTTTTTTTTTTGACGTCAGACTATGCATTCCATTCTCTTGGTTTCTTTTACTGCAAAAGTAAGAAACCAAGAGAATGGAATGCGTGGTATGGTTTTCTTGTCTGAAAAATGGGGATGAGGAGTACTTACTTCATATGATTGTTGTGAAAGCTAAATGTATAAAAATATGTAAAGCATTGATAACAATGTTTGGCAGGAAGCACGCATTTAATAAATGGTAGCAAGTACTGTTATTCTTTTATATTTTTGAATAATGATGGGAACTTCTCATTGTCTGCCTAAAATACACTGAGGGGAAGGAAACCAGATAATTACACTTATTATGGATGTTAGTAAAATACAAATTTAATGATATCTGCCTATAAATTAAATGACTATTATACACCATAAAGTGCTAATGCTTCTGTTTACAGGAATTCTGAAATGCACAGTTGGAGTCAAAGCTATGCTCCCCACCAGATTCTAAACTATAAGAAGAGGAGACCCTCTCTATTTCAGTCACATCTGTTCCTCAGACAATTGGCACATTGGAAGTGTTCAAAAACTAATTCTGCAATGAGTGAGTAAATAAATAGATAAAAGAATTAATAGCATTTCCAGAAGTGTGGCTTGTGACTAAATTAGGCTGTAAGTACCCAATGCATTAAGTAGCCCCTGTAGATGTTGGCCATCTTGAGTTTTCTATGGAATGTTTTAACTTGACATGTTGATGTACTCTCATGAAATATAGTTTATTTGAGTTTATAAAGATATGGATGTGCTATAAATTTTATTAGTGCTCATGGCTAGTCTCCCATTTACTGCATTCCCAGTTTCTCCATATCACCTCTGCTCTTTTAATTACATAAATAATAATTGAAAAAAGAGGGTATCATTTGATGCATTTAAATTTTCCATTGGGCCTCCCTGGTGGCTCAGCTGGTAAAGAATCCACCTGCAATGTGGGAGACCTGGGTTCAATCTCTGAGTTGGGAAGATGCCCTGGAGAAGGGAATGGCTATCTACTCCAGTGGATAAAATTTCATGGACTATGGAGAATTTCATGGACTCTGTAGTCCATGGGGTCTCAAAGAGTTGGACACGACTGAGTGACTTTCATTTTCACTTTCATGAAGGAAACAACATCCATAACTGTTCAGTAGGGACTATACGTTAGAGATTCTATCTGAATGTGATCTCTGCAAAGTGTGATGACTTTTCTAAATAGAGAGGCTTCTTATTTTATGTTCTGTCATGGTCTTGAAGATTTTGCTGCTGATCAACCACTAATAATTTACAAGTAACTTAAGGTATAGTGTGTCGGGGTCATTTTGTGTGGTGCCCTTCTCTTTGATTTACTGACTTTGGCGAAGATTAAAGAAATGTTTATTCCCTTCCTGAGGGCTTGGTAAAGCTTGAGAAGTACTTTAATGATCTAGAGATTTTGAAACTTCTGTTAGAATATTGACACAGAGATGAGAACAAGTATATATAAGTTGAATCACACGTTGAAATATATAATTCTGTTTGTGTTGGCAGAGTCTGTGAACACTGGGTGCTCTTGGGCCTCCAAGTTTTATTTGCTTATTGGCTGTTGGGAACTTGATATTTTGCCACATAAATAATGTTAGCAGATGAGATTGAGAAAACCAATACCTCCTTTTTCTCAACCTGCCCTGCCCCCACAACCTGTGTGTTGTAACCATCGTTTCTGTGAAAAATCTCATTCCAAATTCCAGCTCCTCTTTGTGCCTAATTCTGTGCTTAAAAGGAAGAATGTACTCATTAAGTGTTAAAAGACCAAGTTATGTCAAGAAGAGTTCTCTGGAACAGCCCTAGACCTGGGACTGTCATCTGCTTCTGACTTTTTCTTTATGGCCTCAACTGCCAAAGGAAAAAATTACATGCATTAGCATCAGTAGCAGGAGAAGAATGGGCAAGAAGAAGCCCCTAAACCCTAAGAATCTGTGAATTGAAGGTAGAAATAAAATACTAATACTCTTGAGAAACCTGTATGCAGGTCAGGAAGCAACAGTTAGAACTGGACATGGAACAACAGACTGGTTCCAAATGGGAAAAGGAGTTCGTCAAGGCTGTATATTGTCACCCTGCTTCTTTAACTTATATGCAGAGTACATCATGAGAAACACTGGACTGAAAGAAGCACAAGCTGGAATCAAGATTGCCTGGATAAATATCAATAACCTCAGATATGCAGATGACACCACCCTTATGGCAGAAAGTGAAGAAGAACTAAAGAGCCTCTTGATGAAAGTGAAAGAGGAGAGTGAAAAAATTGGCTTAAAGCTCAACATTCAGAAAGCTAAGATCATGGCATCCGGTCCCATCACTTCATGGGAAATAGATGGGGAAACAGTGGAAACAGTGACTGACTTTATTTTTCTGGGCTCGAAAATCACTGCAGATGGTGACTGCAGCCATGAAATTAAAAGATGCTTACTTCTTGGAAGGAAAGTTATGACCAACCTAGACAGCATATTAAAAAGCAGAGACATTACTTTGCCAACAAAGGTCCATCTAGTCAAGGCTATGGCTTTTCCAGTAGTCATATATATATGTGAGAGTTGGACTATAAAGAAAGCTGAGTGCTGAAGAACTGATGCTTTTGAACTATGGTGTTGGAGAATACTCTTGAGAGTCCCTTGGACTGCAAGGCGATCCAACCAGTCCATCCTAAGGGAGATCAGTCCTGGTGTTCATTGGAAGGACTGATGCTGAAGTTGAAACTCCAATACTTTGGCCACCTCATGCAAAGAGCTGACTCATTTGAAAATACCCTGATGCTGGGAAAGATTGAGGGCAGGAGGAGAAGGGGATGGCAGAGGATGAGATGGTTGGATGGCATCACCATCCAACCATGGGTTTGGGTAGACTCTGGGAGTTGGTGATGGACTGGGAGGCCTGGCGTGCTGTGATTCATGGGGTCGCAAAGAGTCGGACGTGACTCAGCGACTGAACTGAACTGAATACTTGATAACAGAATAAAATACTTGATAACAGAAGCCATTCTTCATGGATTTCTCATTATGTGCCAGGAATGGTGCAGAACGCCTTAATGACACGCAGTATCACGTTAATTCTCTGAAGTCTCCTTTGATGAGTGAGGCATCTAAGACTGAGCATAAGTAGCTTGTCCACAATCACAGAGCTATGCATGCCCAAATGTTTTGGCTCCTGGTTTCACTTCTTTTTCTCTCCTGGCCCAGCCCACAAAACTATTATGCCTGGTGACAGGTATATGCCTGCAGAAGACGCCAGACACAGTGCTGCTGAGTTGAGGCTTGTCAAGTTCAATGAAGGAAAGAGAATTAAGAAGCCACGTCTATGGGTTAAGGTTACACTAACCTCACCCACTTCTGCAAAAGCAGACATGTGGGAGCCTGTGACCCCCATGTCTAGTCTTAATTGTTTCTAAATTTAGGGAGGAAAGAATATACTTAAGTATAGCCTTTGAACCCAATGTAAGCAGAGTGTTTTATATTTGTTTGTTTTTGTTTGTTTGGTGTTTTAGATATCCTCTTTTGTGACTATAGATCTTGCTACAAACAGCAATATATCAGCAAAAAGATCAATTAAAATACAGGGGGAAAAAATCTAAACCAACACTTACCCACAGGAACAGAGCCTCAGATTTCTACACTTAAGCCTGCCTTAAGCCACCCTTGCTGGCTGGAGAAAGTGACATTTACACAGAAATGCCCAGCAGAAAAAAGAAACAAGAGTTGAAACAGAGCCACCATAAACATTGCGGTTCATAAACCTGAAAACAGGAAGGGTGACCTTTCCAAAGGCTAGAAATGTACTTTTCAGCCTCTAAAATTCAAACCATTTTTGGTGTCAAAATGCCCTCAAGCTCCAAGTTGCTGTTTTCATAAACACGGCTGAGTTGAAAACTGTTGTAGCTGAAACTTCAGGTTTTCAAATGAAACCAGCACAGGGTCTGGGCAGGGAAATGTTTCCCTGGAGGTGGTATGGACTGGCTAGTGGACCTTTCTGAAAATCCTTTGTCACGGTCTTTTTCTTTTTGCAGCTGACAGATGGAAAACTGTAGAAATTAACAGCCAACCCTTTCAACATTTGCTCTCTAATTGGCTCACCTCAATGCCATTCCTTAGCCAACTAAACTTTTCTGAAGTACCACTTTGTTCGAGAGATGATAGACCAGCAACAGCTCAGTAGTGCTCGGGTTTCCCAAGGTTTGGGTGCAAACTTGGTGTGTCAAGAGAACTAGGAAAGTTTAATGGATCAACAAGAAGACTTGGAGAAGTGAGGGGTGTCTTCAATGGCATGAAGGGTTCTTACAAGGAAAAGAGATGTAGTGGACACTTGGTTTGCATTCTAATGTACTCAGATCCCTTTCCCATTCCTGTGATCTTCTCTGGCTTTGTGCTTTCAAAGGTTCACACCTCTAGTCTTCCTTCAGAGGACTTCTCATGCTACTGAGCTACTTTGCCCACAGATGCGTAGAGAAGTACAGAGGGTTTATATTAATAGCTCCAGGGAGACCCTTTGTTTAGTGACTGAGCCATAGCAGAATATTGATGTAAGTGCCTCAGCTTCCTTGCCACAAATAGAGATAAAGTTGGGAGATATGCTTTAGGGCGCTCCCCTGCAGGGTCAGGTTGAAGCTACCCTCTAAGGGACTTTGCCTGATGCTGTTCCTTCCCTAGTTTCTTCCCTTTTTCTGTGTTTCTCTCCCAACTCCCTGACAAGTTCTCCTGGGAGCACTTGCATAATAAATCACTGGCACAAAAATCCTTACTCAAGGTCTCCTTCTGGGTGAGACTTACTCTGTTGGTTCTAGAAAACAAGATTAAGACTAGCAGATAGTACAGAGAAGCAGACTTTGAATCAATGCAAGGAAAAATGTTTTACGAATTGAATTTCTCAAATATTATTTGTGAAACACTACCTAAAAATATTTAAATAGAGACTGGATGAATAATTGTTGGCACTGTACTCTGAGTTCAGGCACTAAGTATAAAGTTGCTTTTAAGCTTCCAGACTAGTACCTTACCACTGGAATAACATAGTATGTGAATGAACCTTAAAGTTTCACAGGTTAGCACCACATTTGAACAATATTCAAATTATTCAAGTTTTAATAAGACTGTCTCATTATGTCAAGCAGGAAATGTAGGTAAATGGGCAGTATAGTCCAATGGGGACAATTACTGTAGGTGACGGCATAACTCCAAGTAAGCTCCAAGTTAAAAATTTGTGAGATGTAAGATGAGAAGAACTTCACCTTACAAAAATGCAAAAGAGTGATTAAAACAGGAAATATGTTAAAAAAAAAAAAAAGGAGGCAGAGAGCTGCCTGATGACTAAATAAATAGTGAATGACCCACAATCACATAGAAGGATACCCAGTAATTGTTTAGACATCACAAGAGTCTGGTGGACTGAGGTAACGATTGGGCTCAATTTTGTTGACTTGGTTAGTGGTGTTTTGAGTCCTTTAATTTTCTAGGATGCCCACCAAATTCTAGTGTTTGAAATCCCACTGACACACAAAAAATCAACAGCTGTTTTTCAATATCATCCCTTCCTCCTCAACCATCAATGGCTCCCCTCTGCTTAGAGAGGAAAGCTTCTATTTTTGTATCTGGGCAGACACAGACTCTTAGCCCTGGGAATGGGTTTTCTGACATCAGAGACAGAATTTTGGTCTTGGGTGGATCTAGAGAGAGGAAGAATGGGATCTCATATTGGGTGTAGTTCAAAATGTGATGAAGAAGTAGATTAGGAGAGGGTGGGGTGCAGGTCAGAGATTGTATCAAGAAAGAGTAAAGCAAAAAATCATGAAAATCCAAATTAACAAAAAATAAAACAATACAAAACCATAGAGCTAAAATGTTGAAAAAGAACAGTACAACTGCACTATGGGGAAGTAGTAGACATGGGCCTGAAATATCTTCTAAAACAGAGTTGGAGAAAGTTCTGCCAAATGGCAACGTCCCAGAAGTATAGGGTGGTTGGGAACTTTGATACCTCCACCTCCTGGCCTCAGATCTGACCACATAAAATTTAAACTTACTTCTAATTACTCTGTACTGCTCTAGTTTCTCTGCTTTACTCCAAATCACTTATTCATTGATTTTACTCATGTAATTATCCCCATCTCAGCCAAACCAAATCCTATCCATCCCTAAGGACCAAGCTTTGGACTCTTTCTCCACTATGGATTTTTCCACAATTTTTCCAGCCTGCAGAACTCTTTACTATCTGTTGACACCAAAGCACATTACTCATACCAACTATTTGGCTCTTGTCATGAAGTGCTTTCTGAAATTTTCTCGTGTTTTGGTTTATGAGGCCTTGCTTATTGAGTATTTGTTTGCTTCTCTGTTGCATGATATGTTCAATTACTTATGCCTTGACTTCACAAATTGATCTTAGTCAAGACAGTCATTTACCATATATACAAATTACATCCAGTTGGTTTGTAAGATTTACAAATGAGAAAATAAATGCTGCATGTTGAGAGTTCAGGAAAAATTGCTGAGGACAGGTGTGGGTTAGGAAGTCTTGATGGAAGTGGGGGAAATGAACTCAGCAGTTGAAGGATGTAAACTTCAGAGTCAAAATCTTTCAGCAGACGTGTGTAGCCTCTGTAGAAGAAAAACCAACAGTATTAATGACAGCAATAATTGGTAGTGTTTATCGAACACTGTGCTAAGTACTTTATACTATCTCATTTAATCCTTCAACAATTAAAATTTTGTGGTAGGTATTATCATTCTCACTTTAAAGTTGAGGAAACTGAGACTTAAAGATGATAATTGATTTGTCCAAAGTCACTTACCCTATTAAGTATGGGTGACCAGATGCCAAAGTTATTTTAACTATGCTGTATTTTGTCCCAGTGATAGTGGATTTGTGTATGAGATTAGCATTTTCAAAGGAATGTGAAAATTGATTTCTTGAGCTTTACTTGCCATATTAGGAAGATTTGGAAGCTATAAGACCAGGATAGAGCAGAGACTAAAATTTATGGTGTAACTGCGCAGATTTGTTTCTGATTTTCACCTTGTGTTCAGCCACTTTGCATTCCCTCGGAACATCCCCATGGGAGACTTCTTTAGAGTATCATTTACCACTTGTCCTTGGGCTTCTCTGATTATAAATAGTGACTTGGAATAGTGGAAAAGAAGCTGGAGATAGTCCTGCTCCTACCACCAAGAATCATGGGCAACTGAGATTAGACATCAAGATGACTCCTGCTTTATCAGAACTACTAATTATGTAAAATAACATAGAACTAGACCACCTGACCTGCCTCTTGAGAAATCTGTATGCAGGTCAGGAAGCAACAGTTAGAACCGGACATGGAACAACAGACTGGTTCCAAATAGGAAAAGGAGTACGTCAAAGCTGTATATTGCCACCCTGCTTATTTAACTTATATGCAGAGTACATCATGAGAAATGCTGGGCTGGAAGAAACACAAGCTGGAATCAAGATTGCCAATGGAACAAAATAGAAAGCCCAGAGATAAATCCACGCACATATGGACACCTTATCTTTGACAAAGGAGACAAGAATATACAATGGATTAAAGACAATCTCTTTAACAAGTGGTGCTGGGAAAACTGGTCAACCACTTGTAAAAGACTGGGACGACCCAGAGGGATGGTATGGGGAGGGAGGAGGGAGGAGGGTTCAGGATGGGGAACACATGTATACCTGTGGCAGATTCATTTTGATATTTGGCAAAACTAATACAATTATGTAAAGTTTAAAAATAAAATAAAATTAAAAAAAAAAAGAATGAAACTAGAACCCTTTCTAACGTCATACACAAAAATAAAGTCAAAATTGATTAAAGATCTAAATGTAAGACCAGAAACTATAAAACTCCTAGAGGAGAACATAGGCAAAACACTCTCCGACATACATCACAGCAGGATCCTCTATGACCTGCCTCCCAGAATATTGGAAATAAAAACAAAAATAAACAAATGGGACCTAATTAAACTTAAGAGCTTCTGCACAACAAAGGAAACTATAAGCAAGGTGAAAAGACAGCCTTCAGAATGGGGGAAAATAATAGCAAATGAAGCAACTGACAAACAACTAATCTCAAAAATATACAAGCCACTCCTACAGCTCAATTCCAGAAAAATAAATGACCCAATCAAAAAATGGGCCAAAGAACTAAATAGACATTTCTCCAAAGAAGACATACAGATGGCTAACAAACACATGAGAAGATGCTCAACATCACTCATTATCAGAGAAATGCAAATCAAAACCACTATGAGGTACCATTTCACGCCAGTCAGAATGGCTGCGATCCAAAAGTCTACAAGCAATAAATGCTGGAGAGGGTGTGGAGAAAAGGGAACCCTCTTACACTGTTGGTGGGAATAAAAACTAGTACAGCCACTATGGAGAACAGTGTGGAGATTCCTTAAAAAACTGGAAATAGAACTGCCTTATGATCCAGCAATCCCACTGCTGGGCATACACACTGAGGAAACCAGAATTGAAAGAGACATGTGTACTCCAATGTTCATCGCAACACTGTTTATAATAGCCAGGACATGGAAGCAACCTAGATGTCCATCAGCAGATGAGTGGATAAGAAAGCTGTGGTACATATACACAATGGAGTATTACTCAGCCATTAAAAAGAATAAATTTGAATCAGTTCTAATGAGGTGGATGAAACTGGAGCCTATTATACAGAGTGAAGTAAGCCAGAAATAAAAACACCAATACAGTATACTAATGCATATATATGAAATTTAGAAAGATGGTAATAACCCTGTATGCTGTTGCTGCTGCTAAGTCACTTCAGTCGTGTCCAACTCTGTGCAACCCCATAGACGGCAGCCCACCAGGCCCTGCTGTTCCTGGGATTCTCCAGGCAAGAACACTGGAGTGGGTTGCCATTTCCTCCACCAATGCATGAAAGTGACAAGTGAAAGTGAAGTCGCTCAGTCATGTCCAACTCTTATCGACCCCATGGACTGCAGCCTACCAGGCTCCTCCGTCCATGGGATTTTCCAGGCAAGAGTACTAGAGTGGGGTGCCATTGCTGTATATGAGACAGCAAAAGAGACACTGATGTATAGAACAGTCTTTTGGACTCTGTGGGAGAGGGAGAGGGTGGGATGATTTGGGAGAATGGCATTGAAACATGTATAATATCATATATGAAACGAGTCACCAGTCCAGGTTCGATGCTTGATATTGGATGCTTGGGGCTGGTGCACTGGGACAACCCAGAGGGATGGTATGGGGAGGGAGGAGGGAGGAGGGTTCAGGATGGGGAACACATGTATACCTGTGGTGGGTTCATTTTGATATATGGCAAAACCAATACAATATTGTAAAGTTAAAAAATAAAATAAAATAAAAAATAAAAATAAAACAAAATAATGCCTTAAAAAATAAAAATAAAAATACTCTTGATGAAAGTGAAAGTGGAGAGTGAAAAAGTTGGCTTAAAGCTCAACATTCAGAAGACGAAGATCATGGCATCCAGTCCCATCACTTCATGGGAAATAGATGGGGAAACAGTGGAAACAGTGTCAGACTTTATTTTGGGGGGCTCCAAAATCACTGTGGATGGTGACTGCAGCCATGAAATTAAAAGATGCTTACTCCTTGGAAGGAAAGTTATGACTAACCTAGACAGCATATTGAAAAGCAGAGACATTACTTTGCCAACAAGGTCAGTCTAGTCAAGGCTATGGTTTTTCCTGTGGTCATGTATGGATGTGAGAGTTGGACTGTGAAGAAGGCTGAGCACCGAAGATTAATGCTTTTGAACTGTGATGTTGGAGAAGACTCTTGAGAGTCCCTTGGACTGCAAGGAGACGCAACCAGTCCATTCTGAAGGAGATCAGCCCTGGGATTTCTTTGGAGGGAATGATGCTGAAGCTGAAACTCCAATACTTTGGCCACCTCATGCGAAGAGTTGACTCATTGGAAAAGACTCTGATGCTGGGAGGGATTGGGGGCAGGGGGAGAAGGGGACGACAGAGGATGAGATGGCTGGATGGCATCACTGACTCGATGGATGTGTCTCAGTGAACTCCGGGAGTTGGTGATGGACAGAGAGGCCTGGTGTGCTGCAATTCATGGGGTTGCAAAGAGTTGGAGATGACTGAGCGACTGAACTGGACTGAACTGATACAAAATAATAAATTATTGATATTTATTAATTAAAGTTTGAGAAATACAAGCATTTATTACATTATTTGCATACTGTTTCACATTTTATAAAATTATGTATATATTCAATTATGGGCTTCCCTTGTAGCTCAGTCCATAAAGAATCTGCCTACAATGCGAGAGACCTGGGTTCTATTCCTGAGTTGGGAAGATTCCCTGGAGAAGGAAATGGCACCCACTCCAGTATTCTTGCCTGGAGAATCCCACGGACGGAGGAGCCTGGCAGGTGACATGCAATCTATGGGGTTGCAAGAGTCAGACATGACTGAATGACTAAGCACACACATTCACTTATGGTATTTGTTACAGAGTCTATTTTTCTTCAGAGTCTATTTTTTTACCTTAAAAAAAGCAAGAATGAAAAAAAAAATTAGTACTTTTTGCCCTTACCATCATGGCATAAAGGAGAGGAAATTTCAACACCAATAAAAGACAGAGAATGTAATTTCAGAATGAAGGTGAGTCATTTAGTTTCTGAAAACCTCAGTTGATTCTCTTTATTTTCTGCTTCTTTTCCTTCAAGGAAAGTGTGGCGAGATCTTTGTCATAACCTGTACTTGTCTACTCCCTGGTGTTTGGGCCCTGAAATGAAAGTGTGTCAGTCATTCAGTCATGTTCCATTCTTTGCGACCCCTGGGACTGTGGCCGACTAGGCTTCTCTGTCCATGGGGTTCTCCAGGCAAGAATACTAGAGTGGATTGCAATGCCCTCTTCCAGGGGATCTTCTCTGCCCAGGGACTGAACCCGGGTCTCCTGTATGCAAGCAGATTCTTTACCATACCGGCCACTGGAGAAACCCCTACTCCAGTGTATAACACCAAATAATTCAAGATTTCTGCCTCAGTTCTCTACCATCTCTCTAGTTTGGAGCAGTAATCACAAATGAAAAAGTCTATGTACAAATATGACCAAGACAACCAGAACGTGTAGAAATGTAGTAAACCCATGCCCTCAGTGGCCTAGGGATTTGCTGAAAGAAGAATAACATTAGGGTCAGCCCTGTTGTCGTCTCTCACACCACAAAGTTAGTACATTAACTTTTCGCAAGATTGCATCTCCCAACTATAATGTGATCTTTCTGATTGTTCTGAAAAGCCAGCCATGACTGGGGTAGCAGATTTTGCTCAGCTGGGGATTCTCTGTTGTGAACTTTTTACCTTGTTGTCCACCACAGCTTGGGTTTGGCAATTATTAGAAAGCATGGCATGAAGCAGTGACTCCCTGTGATTCAGTGGGAAAGTGGGGTTTGTAACGGACCAAGCAGGATATCTGGTGATGGCTCTGAAATCTGTGGAGATTCACTGTTGTGAGCTAGTGGCGTCAAGTGTGATTCTGTTGCCATGGTGTTTGGCTACTTGGATTGTTTGTTTCAGCTTTTGTAAATGTGCCCAGATATGGAATGTGTATTCAGTCAGCTGAAAGGGGGCTGAAGAAGCAGGGTGAAAGAAGAAATAATTACACTATGGTTTGGGAATGAGTCAGAATCCCAAGGTATTGTTTATTACTTGGGTTCATATAAATGTGCTCCTCAGCTTCCTTTTCAGAAATGAATATCTGCCTTCATTTCATGGCAATCAATATTTGCAGCCCTGATCCTTGCAATCAAACATGAAACTCAGATTAACATTCAAGCTAACAATATTTAAACGGGAAATTTGAACTTGATCTGTGGATTACAGTCTTTTACCCTTCAAAGAAGACAAGGTTTACACAATCAGCTTTTGTAATATTTTTTGCCAGTGTCTGACATTTTCCCCTGGTTTTGGCCTTTCTATTTTCAGTGTGATGTTCTGAGCAAAAACTATTAACACATAAGCAACTCCTCCCACCATTTCTTCATCTAAACCTTGTAAAAGATGGCTTGCTCCTTCGTTTTCTAATCAGAAACCCAATGGCTATGTCTATGTGGATATACTGAAATAAGTGAGGCTTCCCTGCACCTCTGTGAGCCCTGATTGTTCCTAGTTGCTTAAAATTCTATGTGCAGTGCTTCAGAATCCTGGCTGCTCAGTTTTCCTAAAGAGCAAATTTCAAAAAACCAGGTGGACCAAATTATACATCTTGGTTTAGATGGCCCATGTGGACCTTAATTTGTTTATTCATTCATGTATGCATTTATTCTTTCATTCTTGCTTTCATACATTTTATAATACATACATTCATTTGTTCACTAGATATTCATTATGCATTCAACAGAGATTTAATGGTACTTATTTACCAGACACTAAGCAAAGGGGATACAGTGGGAGAATTAGAGATCAGTAAGACTTACCTTGAAGGAGCACGCATTTTGTAACTGGAGGGAAGACTTAGGTCCATCTAGTAATAGTGTGGTGCATGAAGTACCATAAAAGATAGGAGTGAAGTGTGTGTTAAGAGCTCTGAAAAAGCAATGGTTCATTTTGACTTGTGTTTTTGTGAAGACAGCTGGAAAAGGCTTCATGAACGGGATGGACCTCCAGCTACAACTTAAAGATGATTTAGTTTTGTCTGGGAGACAGACAAGTTGTAAGGGATTTTAGGTGACAGGAACAAGGAAGCAAAGATCATGGTTTCTAAGAAAAAAAATGATTTGGTTTAGAAATTTCACAAGTTGGGATTCACTCATGTCCCTTTTAGCTTTTATTTAAATGATGCTTAGTAACGGGCTACACTGCATATTCTATGATCCACTAGTTGCCTTGGCACATTCGAGCTGTGGAGAGATAAATGATCTACCTCTTTGTTGCTGTTGTTGTTGTTATGCAGTTGCTCAGTCATGTATGACTCTGAGACCCCCATGGACTGCAGCAGGCCAGGCTTCCCTGTCCTTCACTACCTCACAGGGTTTGCTCAAGCTTATGTCCATTGAGTTGATGATGCCATCCAACCTTCTCATCCTTTGTCGTCCACTTCTCCTCCTTCTATCTTTCCCAGCATCAGGGTCTTTTCCAATGAGTAGGCTTTTTGCATCAGGTTGCCAAAGTACTGGAGCTTCAGCATCAGCCTCAGTACTTCCAAAGAATATTCAGGGCTGATTTCCTTTAGGGTTAACTGGTTTGATCTCCTTGCTGTCCAAGGGACTCTCAAGAGTCTTCTCCAACACCACAGTTCAAAAGCATCAGTTCTTCAGTGCTCAGCTTTCTTTATGGTCCGACTCTCACATCCAGAAATGACTACTGGAAAAATCATTGCTCTGACTATATGGACCTTTGTTGGCAAAGTGATATCTCTAAATTTTAATACCCTGTCTAGGTTTGTCATAGCTTTTCTTTCAAGGAGGAAGAGTTTTTTAATTTCATGACTACAGTCACCATCCGCAGTGATTTTGGAGCCCCCCAAAATAAACTCTGTCACTGTTTCCATTGTTTCCCCATCTATTTGTCATGAAGTGATGGGACCAGATGCCATGACTTTTGTTTTTTGAATGTTGAGTTTAAGCCAGCTCTTTCACTCTCCTCTTTCACTTTCATCAAGAGGGTCTTAGTTGCTTTTCATTTTCTGACATTTGGGTGGTATCATTTGCATATCTGAGGTTATTGATATTTCTCCCAGTAATCTTGATTCCAGCTTGGGCTTCATTCAGCCTGGCATTTTGCATGATGTACTCTGCATAGAAGTTAAATGAGCAGGATGACAGTATACAGCCTTGATGTACTCCTTTCCCAATTTGGAACCAGTCCATTGTTCCATGTCTGGTTCTAACTATTGCTTTTTGACCTGCATACAGACTTCTCAGAAGGCAGGTAAGGTGGTCTGGTATTCCCACTCTTTAAGAATTCTCCACAGTTTGTTGTTACCCACACAATCAAAGGCTTTGACATAGTTAATGAAGCAGATGTTTTTTCTGGAACTCTCTTGCTTTTTCTATGATCCCATGGATGTTGGTAATTTGATCTCTGATTCCTCTGCTTTTTCAAAATTCAGCTTGAACATCTGGAAGTTCTTGGTTCAAGTACTATTGAAGCCTAGCTTGGAGAATTTTGAGCATTATTTTCCTAGCATGTGAAATGAGTGCAATTGTGTGATAGTTTGAACATTCTTTGACATTTCCTTTCTTTGAGATTGGAATGAAAACTGATCTTTTTCAGTCCTCTGGCCATTGCTGAATTTTCCAAGTTTGCTGACATATTAAGTGCATCACTTTAACAGCATCATCTTTTAGGATTTGAAATGGCTCAGCTGAAATTCCATCACCTCCACTACCTTTGTTCATAGTAATGCTTTCTAAGGCCCATTGACTTCACATTCCAGGATGTCTGACTCTAGGTGAGTAATCACACCACTGTAGTTATTTGAGTCATCAAGACCTTTTTTGTATAATTCTTTTGTGTATTCTTACCACCTTTTGTTAATCTCTTCTACTTCTGTTAGGTCCATACCATCTCTGTCCTTTTGTGCCCAGCTTTGCATGAAATGTTCCCTTGGTATTTCTAATTTTCTTTAAGAGATCTCTAGTCTTCTCATTCTATTGTTTCCCTCTATTTTTTTGCATTGTTCACTTAAGAAGGTTTTCTTGCTGTCCTTCCTATTCTTTGGAATTCTTCATTCAGATGGGTTTATCTTTCCTTTTCTCCTTTGCCTTTTCTTTCTCGTCTTTTCTCAGCTATTTGTAAAGCCTCCTCAGACAAGTTAATAATATACACTGCAATTTTAGATTGTAGTAAATTGAAATCCATACCTGAAATTAGCTTTTACATAATATATTGCTGTAAATATTTAGCATTTGCATTGCTTCACAAATCAATGAAATATTGATAACTCCTACCTAACACCAAATCCCAGATTATGGCCTTAGTCTCCATCCTATAATAATTTCTAGACATTTCCCTTGGAAATATACTATAGAAACCATGGATTTTCTAAGTTACATAATGGATCTTCTATTTTCTGTCTTAAAATCACCATTGGGAGTACATGGCAGAAACATCAGAGTTACTCTGATAGAGCTGGAGTAGATCTTCATTTATTTATTCATGCATGCATGAATTTATTCTTTCATTCTTGTTCTGTCCTTTTCTCCTTGACCATCCATGCTGCCATCATAGTTATGTCTTATCAATTCTGATGACATGTAATGCTGTGGTCTCTCTGCCTGTAGTCTCAGCCCACTCCAATCCACCATTCCTGCTGTACTCTGTATGCAAATTTGGTGATGTCAGTTTCTTCATTAAAAGCCTTTAAGAACTCATAGTTGTGTGTAGTGCTAGATGATAATGAGTATCCAGAAAAGATAAGTAAAAGAAAGAAGGAGTGAGGAAAGAAGGAAAAGTAGAGGGAGGGGACAGTTTTGTTCCATGATAAAATGAGTTAGGAAATGTTAAGTTGAACTATGTTGAACTTAAATAGATTTTTTTCCATCAAGATTTGTCTGTCTTTAACATCTAGTTCATTTTTAATTTCCCAAATTGGAAATTATAACACTCACTACTTCCCAACTTATTTGACTACAAAGACTGTGTCTGAGGAATGTCTGTTAATATCTTGCGGGTCACTGGTGTCTTGGAAAACCTTCCACACCACAGTGTTTCTTTGTTAAGGAAACCAGAGTGCTTTTATTTTGCCACAATCTCTGATTCCTTGGATATTAATATTCTGGATTGCCAGTCAACTTGCTGATCCCCCAAACACTATCTGTCTCTTTGTAATGTCTTCAGTTCTCTTTCTTTTCTCCTGGGAAATAGACCTGAAGTACCTCCTCCATGATTCCTTTGTGCTACCCTCAAAAAGAGTTTTCTCAGCTCCTTCTTTATTTGACCCATCTGTTGTCTGTACTTCTATGAGTAAACATGAAATAGCAGCAACAGTTTGTTTATGAGCATTAATTTATTGTTTATCTTGTTTTCTCTCAAATTGTTAATGCAATGCTTGTGATATTTTAGTGTGAACAATTGGAAAATCTGTGGTAATCTTTTTCTGGATATTGCATGTTTCCTTGAATATAGGAAATTCCACAGGGACAGGAAACTTACAGCTGATGAATTTTTGTTGTTGTTGTAGTTCAGTCACCAAGTCGTGCCTGACTCTGTGTGACCCCCTGACTCTTTGGACTGCAGCATGCCGGGCTTCCCTGTCCTTCACTATGTTCTGGAGTTTGCTCGAATTCATGTCCATTGAGTCAGTGGTGTTATCCTACCATGTCATCCTCTGCCACCCCCTTCTCCTTTTACCTTTGGTCTTTTACAGCATCATTTCCATATTTTTAAACTGGTGCATTTTAAAAATATTTTAACCATTTTTAATGAAGTACAGGTACAATGTTGTGTGAATTTCAGGTGCACAGCAAAGTGATTCAATTAATACATTATTTATCTATCTATATTCTTCTTCAGATTCTTTTCATTATAAATAATTACCAGATATTAAATATAGTTCCCCTTGCTATCCAGTAAGTCTTTGCTATTTATCTGTTTTATATATAGTTATGTGTATATGTCAATTCCAAACTCCTAGTTTATCAAACCACTATCTCCTTTGGTAACATAAATTTGTTTTTTATGTCTGTGAGTCTATTTCTGCTTTGTAAATAAGTTCATTTGTATCATTTTTTAAGATTCCACATATGTTATATCCTCTGCTCTTTGTCTTTTGGTGTCTTATTTACTTCTCTTATTATGTTAATCTCTAGGTCCATCTGTATTGCTGGAAATGGCATTATTTTATTATTTTTATGGCTGAATAATGTTCAGCCATTATACACACACACACACACACACACACATACCCCACATCTTTATTCATTCATCTGTCAATGGACATTTGAGCTTTCCCAGTGGCTCAGTGGTAAAGAATCTGCCTGCAGTGTAGGAGACGTGGGAGACACAGGTTAGATCCCTGGGTCAGGAAGATCCCCTGGAGGAGGAAATGGCAACCCACTCTAATATTCTTGCAAGGAAAATCTCATGGACAAAGGAGCCTGGCAGCCTACAGTCCACTGGATCGCAAAGCATTGGACATGATTGAGCAACTGAGCGTGCGCGCGCACACACACACACACACACACACACACCACATCTTCTTTATTCAGTCATCTGTCAATGGCCATTTAGTTTGCTTTCAAGTCTTGGCTGTTACAAATCTTGCTGCTATGGACATTGGGCTGCATGTATCTTTTTAAATTAGTAAATAATTGCATCTTCTAAACCAGATCATATTCTGCCCTGTGCATTTAAATTTAGTACAGAATCCCTTTCGGAGAAAGAGGCAAAGGTCTAGTTAAATTCACTAAGACCAATTCCAGAAATGATAAGTTTCTGTATGGTTGAAACATTTGTATCTCTTAGACTCTCATTTTGTACTATTTACTCCAAAAATCAGAGCCAAACATACTTTAATCACAAGCATTGAAGTGTCCTGGAGATGATTGATATTGAAGATCTTCTTTTAAATAAAATAGGATCAGAAGCATTAAATATTATAACTATTGACTCTGAAATTTACCCTATCCCAAATCTTTTATTTCAAAGCTTAAAAATATGTATAAGTCATTAAAAAATTCTGAATCAGACTGTGCTCTTTAATTATTTAATTCTGACTTTTCGGAAACCTGTAGATGGATCTAGGTCTTTGAATTTAAGTCCAAATTCAAGTCTCATCTTAGAAGGAATCAAGTGAAATTTCTGCTCCAGTCTTATTTGGCAGAGCTTCTCTGCCTCCATTTTTTCTTTTGTCAAATGAGCATTATCAATAAACTCTAAAGAAGTTCCTAGAAAAATATTGTTATTAACTTTATGTACATTTATTAGTCACTTAGATAATGGGAAAGTTTGGATGCAGGTTCAATTATCAAGTCTACCCACATTTTCAACAGCATCTGAATCAAGAAGAATGGTCCATTAATTACCTACATTGTCAGGGGAGTGACTTGGGAGACTTTGGAACAAAAGGAGTATTCATTAGTGGAAAAAGAAAATGGATGGAGCTTGAGTTCTTCGTTTTTTGATTCCATGCCAACAATGAAATTGGTCTAGCTTCAACTCTTAGCACTGTATTCCTGTAATTGCAGAGGATTCGATAATGTGTTTAGAATGCCAGGATATGGCTTGCATTATTACCCACAAATGCAGCTTGTTGGATTTCTGCTGTAGGGCATCCTTTCTTGTGCTAGGAAAACTTCTACATTTTGAAGTTACTTTTTGATGCAGTTTCTTTTTAACTGGGCCCAAACTCAGGGAAACAGAAAAAGAGAAACAGAAAAAGTTGTCTTCCTTTGGCCTGTGCTACACAGCTATCTCCTTTGGGTATCCAGAGTCTTCCAGGTAGCTAGGTGCTTACCTTGGCTTGTGGTGATGAAAGAGGATCTTGCCAATGTGTGGTGGTTTCTGGAATGCTTTCTGGAATGCTGAAGTTCTTGAAATCATGCAGATTATACCATATACTTTTGACTTAGGAAAATTCTTTAACAAGATCTAGGTCTTTCATTTTACCAACCTTTCACTCATTCATCAAATATTTTTTGAATGTTGCAATGTTTCAGGGCACATGAGACATGCTCCTACCTTTAAAACACTGAAAATATATGGGACAGGGGCAAATGAAAACGCTGGTGCAACACTTCAGTTCTCTTTGGTGCTGTCCAGTCATGTCACTGAGATTGTAGATGAGTAAACTGAAGAACAGGCAGCACAGCTAGCCAAGTACTAGAAAGTGCTAGGCTTTAATACGGTGGTCCGAATAGACAGCAGCATCTTATGATGTCATAAACTTATTCCAGTTATTGCACACATAACATTGTCTTGCATAGCACTTGTCCTATGCTGACTGTCCAATGAAATGTCAACTGACGTTGTTATTTTATTTGTGATCACTCGATCACTTGGTGGGGGAAAAGCATAGTGGTTAAGCAAGCTCTGTGCCTCATAGACTGCAATCAAATCCTAACTTGGATATTAAAAAATATGTGTGACCTTTGTCAGGGTACTTAACTCTTTCACACTTCAGTTTCCTAGAAAATTGAGATTATAGTGGTAGCTTTCAGTAGAAAGTAACCTACAAGGGTGCAGTGGTATTTCCTGTCTTGCTCCTTTGCTGTAACCTCACCTAATGTGACTCTGCCTGCCACAAAGTAAGAGCTCGATAAATATTTGTTGAAAGAGTGAATGAAAATCTTCTAGAATTATTCCAAGGTCTAAATGAGCTGACATATATAAAGTGCTTAGGAAAATGCCTGAAATTGTATAAGTGTTTAACTTGATTTAACTCAGTGTTAACTTGATTTTATTTCTATTCTTACTATCACTGGTATTATTATCAAATGCCATTTCCCTCATGAAGCCCTCACTGATTATCTCAATAAGACATGAGCTCTTCCTTCTCTAGACATTTAAATGTATGTCTTGGACTTGTCTTAAGACAGTTTCTTCTGTTTTTTTTTTTTTTTTTTTTTTTTTTTAACTCTCCTCTGGGAGACTGAACATTCTGTGAGAACAAGCATTGCTTATACATCTTTGTGGCTAACCACCATATTAGTGAGCTGCTACTCATACAACTCAAGTCTTTATTTCTTCCCTGATTATGCTCCTATATTTTTGTTTGTTTCTTGCCTTCTTAAGTCAGATATACAAGGTCAGTAGAGAGACAAAACCCAGCTCAGCTCTGTGGTATTGCAGCTTTCTAGGAAAGAAATTAGACATTGCACCGGCCATGTCCCTCCCTCCTTGTATGGTGCCTTCCTCCTGCAGGTACTACTCAGAGGTGTCTGATGGCAGAATAAAGGGAAGGATGGGAGATGGAATATGCTTACTTTCCTTGACTTCTAACAACCTAAGACAGACACTGATTTACTTCCTGAAAGCAGATATTATTTAAAAGAAGAATGGAAAAAAAGTATTCTCTCACATAACAGCTGTGTGTAGAGAGCTTTAAGGACTATGCATAGCATTTTCAGAAGATCTATGTGTGGGTAGAGGATGTGGAATGACAGATTAGAGGTTAAGTCTAAGTGAGAGGTGTTCAGATGTGGAAGAGAACTCATTCCCTTAGGATGGGGTTGGGGTAAGGCATTAAGAGTAAATTGTTTGTTGGGGAACTGAGATATCACAAGCCATGTGGTGCAGCCAAAAACAGTGCACTATTTAATATATGCCCTTTGAAAATGAATACCTTACTAAGTAATTCCCAAAGGAATGGTTCCATCAAGTACAAAGATATTGGTGGAAGGCAAAGCAAAACAAGACAAAATAAAACAAAACAAAACATGTGTTTTGGAGCCAGACAGACACTTTGGAGCTACTGTTCGTAGATGAATTCTGGGATCCATAGACTGACTCAGAGCAACAGCCTCTGTGTCTTAAGTCACCATCTCTACACTGTAGATACCAAAAAGCTTTATTGAAAAATCACACACATAGAAGTTAGACAGATTAAAATCTGGACTAAAGTCCATGAAAACCTGAAGTCCATGAAAACCTGTTCAGATAGCGGTCCTTGGTAATACTTTGGTGAGCTCAGTTGGGAAATGTTTCATATCAGAAAAAAAAAAAAAATTGAATTAAACTGAATTGAACATCGAGTTCATTAAGAGCTTACCCCACGGAGAGGAAAGACCACAGGATTTGGGTCAGCAGTCCAGGCTTTATGAGCATTAAGTAATTAATCGGTCAGGGGTAAGCACAGCAATCTGATGTGGTTGATCATTTGCTCAGGAAAATGATATTTGCAGCACTTAAAAATAACAGCCCTGAAAGAAAACCTTGTGATTTTTCACAACAACAAACAAGAGATTTTTGATTTCTAGGAGTAATTTTATGCAATAACATTCTTAGAAAAATATACATAATAGGAGTGGAAGTGTTAGAGACAAACGTCTCAATCAAACCTGGCTCCACCTCTTACTGTGTGGCCCTGGGCAAGTTAGTCTAGCTCTTTATTTGTCAAATAAATATATCTACTGATAATACCTAACTCATGAGGTTTCAGTATGAATTATAACAACTCCAGGGATATCAAATGGAAAAGCAGATTAGTTTGGTGCTGTGCCCATGGACCCTTGAGTCAGACTACCAAGATTTGAAGGTCAGTCTCACTACTTCCTAGATGTTTGCTAGTGAGATCATCTTACATGTTGTTCACTCTCCCTGTGCTTCATTTTCTCACCTATAAAAAGAGATGATAATAATTGTACCTGTGAGGTTAGGTGGTAGTGAGAATTGACTCTCTGATTTAAAGAAGAATATTGATTGAGCTTCTACTATAATCCAGCCACCATTGTAGGTGTTATCTGTATGCTAAAAATGAAAAAAATCACTGCCTTGGTATTCACCTTCTGGTAGAGTGAGAGAGAAAGCAAATCAACATTTTAAAAAGGAGAAGATGATTAGGAATGCCAGCCAGGAAAAATAAGAATTGGGGATGCCAGAGAAGGGAGAAGAGTTGGGAATTCCAGAAAGTGGGTGGGCATGTTATAAGTGCAGCAGTTAGGGTGTTCAGAGTTGGCCTCATTAACGTGAAGAATATGAGCAAAGACTTGAATGAAAGGAAGGGGTTATTCACACAGGTGTCTGGGGAGAAATTCTCTAATAAAAAGGCCCAGATAGACAAAAGCAGTAAGCTGGGAGCATTCCTGGCTGGTCTCAGCAACAGCAAGAATCCATTGTGGCTGAAGCAGAGTAGGAGCTGGGAAGAGAGGTAGAAAGTGGGAGGAGATGGCTAATGGGAGTTTGTGATGTTTCAGGGCATTGTGGGCCACTGTTAAGATCTGGCTTCAAGTCTAAGTAGTGTATCCCAGGATTCTAAGAAGAGAGGTGATGTAATCTAATTTATGTCTCAAGATCACTCTGGCCATTGTGTTGAGAATAGATGTAGAGAGGCAAGCATAAAGGTGGACAGGGCTTTGTGGCAAATATTCTGCACCATGTGTTCTATGTTTTCCAAAATCCCTTTTGGCTAACCTTACCATGTGACTGAGTTCCAGCCAGAACAATATGGCAACAGGTGATTATGGGACTTCCTATGGAGGTCCTGAGGCCCTAGGAATTGTAGAGCCATTGTAGAAGAGGTCTATGGTTTCTGTAGTACAGCATAGGAGAGTATTTCAGAAGAACCACCAGACCAGGGACATCTGCTTTGAATTTTGCATGAGCCAAACATAAACGTTCTTTGAGTTAGGCCACTCATATTCTAGAATTGTGTTTTACAGCAGTCAACTCATTTGATCAATACGACTTGTTAGATGACTATTGCCAGTAACTCAGAAAGAAATGATGGTATCTCACATCAGTGTGGTAGCAATGCAAGAGGCTGAGAAAGTAGAGCCTTCTGGATTGGGTTTGAATATGAAAGAAAGAAAAATGTCAAATGATTTCAAATATTTTTATTTGAAGAACTGTAAGTAAGAATGGAGTTACCAACTGAAATAGGGTAATTATATGTACAGTAGTTTGGGCAGAAGGTTAGGAGTTTACTTCTACATCTTTTGACTTTGAGTTAACTATCATACATCCAAGTGAATTTCTTGAGGAGTCACTTGTATATATGTATTTAGAGTGAGAGAAAGTTCTGAGCTGGGGAGTTATACTTGAAAGGCATAGGTATGTTAGATCACATTTAATGCTGTAGGATTGGATATGATCAGTAAAGTTTTAAGTATAAATTGAGAATGAAATAGAGAATTTAATTTTGGCCTACTTCAAAATCAAGCAGTAAGGGAGAAGAGCAAAAATTCAGAAAGTAGACTGAGAAGGAAGGATCAATGAGAAGAGGAAAAGAAAGGGAGTGAGATAACTTGGAATGCAAGAAAGCTCATCAAAGAGAAGGAAATGATCAGTTGTATTAAAAATGCAGGTAAAATGAGGAGGTCATCGTTGACCTTGATAGATCTTTTTCAGTGGAGGGGTGGTAGTGAGAAATTGCTTAGAATGGGCTTCAGAGACTGGAAAGAGAAAAACTGGAGATAGCAATTCCAGACAACTCTTTTTTAGGGAGTTTTGCTGCAAATGAGGGGCTTCCTAGGTGACTCAGGGGTAAAGAACATGCCGGCCAATGCAGGAGACATAAGAGATGCAAGTTTGATCCCTGGGTCGGGAAGATTCCCGGAGGAGAAAATGACAACCCACTCCATTATTCTTGCCTGAAAAATCCCATGGCCAGAAGATCCTGGTGGGCTATAGTCCATGGGGTCACAAAGAGTCAGACATAACTGAGCATGCACATATGCTGCAAATGATTGTGAAGAAAATTTGAAACTCTTGTACATTGTTGCTGGAAATGTAAAAAGTCAATCATTGGAAATCTCAATTAAGTAGATTTCCAAAGCCAAAAGGTGGGAGTGTCCTCTTGCCCTGTGATGATAGCAAAGCCCAGCAAGAAGGAGAAAAGCTCCTCATTTTTCCTGACAACAACTCAGTCAAAAAAATAGTCATGGACTCTTTGTTTGCTTTAACCATTCCAACCTCTTTTTCTCCTTTATGATAGAGTTTTCCTTCCCTTACTGTGTGGGCACTTGCACATGGCTTGTCATAGTTGCAGACCCCAAATTGAAATTTTCTGCTGATCATGAATAAATCTTTCCCCCCCCCCCCCGCTGGAGAAATAACTGAAAATCTACTTGTTTTAGGTCAACATTTTGATGGCCCATATAGAGACCTCAAGACCCTTGCTTGATGTCTCTGAGAAGTCAAGTGTGGACCTAAAACTGAGCACATTGTCACTCACTGCTTTTCTCTCCAACTCTATAGTTTGAAGATACGTCTTTCTCTTAAATCCCAACTTCCAACCTCTTTGTATTTTGAAACTCTCCAGGTTTATTTGGAGTCTATTTTAAGGTTTCTTTTTTCTGGTTAAGGCTTTGTTTTGTATGTAAGTAATTGTTTGGTATTTCAGTCTGATTTTGACTGTTTCAATTGAAACTTGCTTGCCTTTGAGTCATTTCTTTGGGAACAGGGACTGTTTCATTGAAACTCTGCCATTTTCGGCTTTCGGCCCATTCCTTCGGAATAATAATTATAATAATAAGAAGAACTGGCCTGAAAAGTCTTCAGCCTAGCTCATGCAGAACAAAACTTTCCCCTTAAGTGGATAATATTAAACCTGCAGTTGTTGAGATATTTGAGATGTTCAAGTTATTTGATCTATTTGAGCCGTAAACTGTTTGAGCTATGTAAGCTTGTAGGCTGTTTGAAAATCATTCTTTTACTTTACAGAAATCCTTAGAGAAATGGAATCCTCGGAGAAATGGAATCCCCATTATCTATTTTAAGGGCACCTCCCCCCCTACAGAAACCTTGGCCAATTTTATGTTTAAAAACTATTGTCTTTCTTCATACACATTTCTAACTGAAATTGAATTTCTAACTTTGGAATTGACCAAAGGTAGTTTAGAATATCAATGGCCTGTGTAGGAAACTTTCAAAATCCCCAAAATTAATTAAAAAAAAATTGAATTGGATCACTGTAGCTACATTTTATATATAATACATAAATAATTATATAAATTATGTATACTATATATACATATATAAAACTTTTATCAGAACTGAATGGAAATTCTATTTCAATTGGTATTTCAAAGGTTTCACAATTTATCAGGAGCCTAAAATTGCCTCTCTGAAAAATAAGATTTTAAGATTAACTGAGGTGAACAAGCAGTTCTTATTGTTTAGTTGCTAAGCCATGTCCAACTTTTTTGCAACCCCATGGATTGTAACCCCCAGGCGCCTCTGTCCATGGAATTTTCCAGATGGGAATACTGGGGTGGGTTGCCATTTCCTCCTCCAGGGGTCTTCCTGACCCAGGGATTGGCCCTGTGTCTCCTGCATTGCCGGCAACTTCTTTACTGCTGAGCCTGGCTCCTGAAGCCTCAGACTCTTTCCCTGTGTGTGTGTATGTGTGTGTGTGTTTTGTCTCAGGCTCCACCTCCAGTGCCATCTTCCTCCTTCCAGTCTATGAAGCCAACACCTTGTCTATAAGCTTAGTTCCCAAACTAATTCTCTCACCAAATTGCCTTTTTCCCTGAAACTCTCCAGACTCCCCTTTCCTCTGAACTTATTAGAATATCTGTCCCTTTAACATTAAGCCTTTGGAAGATCCAAAACTGGAACCCTTAATTTCTTGTATTCTGGAATAAAGCTGAACTGGAAGCCACAGTCAAAGCTTTTCACAAAGTAAATGAAGATCCTCACAGATTTGCTGAGGAATTTAATATAGTCTTTTAAACTTATCAACCTGGTTTCTCTGACATATCAGCTAGTTTATATACTTGTTGGTCAGATGTAAACCACTAATGGGGAAACTGCTGAAAGATCTCTAGAATGACAACCAAGAGACCAGCCCACTGACTTATTTATAAATTTTGGGTCAGGCCATCACTTGGTGACTTCATTGAGCAGTTCCTATGTCTTCTCCAAAGCCTGTTGATTGGAACAAAATCTAGGCTTGTACCCAAAAACATGATGGCTGTTTATGGCTATTACAACCAACTTCAGATTAATTTTACAGAAAATTCTGGTTTTCCCTCAGATGTTGATTCTACCTGAGTAGATTTTATTAATAACTCTATGTTTATTAACCAGGGCCTTTCCCTTTTGGTAAAAAGGGCCATGATGGAATAGGAAACTGTATCCACTTCATATTTAGTTAATCTGGCAAACCAGCTCTCTCATACTCCAAATGAGTCACCTACAAGGAAGATAGCCAAAATGTTTAATCTTCAACTCCAGCAATTGAAAACTGCTAAATGAAACCAAATCTTCCTAGTTTCTGCTGTAATTGCAAAGAACCACAGAATAGGAAAATTGATTGTTACAAATTCAAGCATTTCAGGGGCCTTCTAATGATCATTTCCTCTGCCCTCCTAATTCTCAGTGACAGAGTGCTGAAGAACTCAGAGACTCTTCATAGTCCTCCCTTTTAATCATCTTGGCAAACATTTCTTCAGATTAGAAATGAATCTCTTCTAGTCTGAATTTGTGTTCAACTCTGCTACTATAAAGCAGAACCTTCCTTGGAATACCTCTAATAAACCTCAAGAGGTAACTGTCTCTGAACCTATTTCCTTTTTTTAGAAATCTAGAGATACATGCCCTTTTCTCCATAGTTACTTTGCTTCTATCCATTTATTAGGCCAAGTAACATAATGGAATATCTTTCTCTACAAAGGGCGAAAGAATTCTAGAACTTGAAGAAGTCATCAAAGCAGCCAACTAGGTGGATTAAATGGTCCTTTGACATCTTTTATTTGCTGTGAAGCTAACAGTACTAGAGCTGATTCTGGAAACACTGATCATTTGTCCTTATTGAGTCAGCTACCCGCTTCCCTATGGACAAAATCTCCAACTGATGTTGGCAAAAGTCACAGTACACTTCCCATTATTCAAATAGATTACTCAAAATATCGTCCCAGATTTAATCAATATCCTATAAGTAAAGAAGTCTTACAAAGCATACAGCCCATAATAGAAGATTACAAGGTTCAAGGCCTTGTTATCCCTTATGTTTGTCTCTGTAGTATACCTAATTTGCTGGTGAAAAAACCTAAGGGCCAAAGGTGGAGGCTTGTCTAGCAATAAACAGCATTAATGTATATCGCTCAGTCGTGTCTGACTCTTTGCAGCCCCAAGGACTGTAGCCTACCAGGCTCCTACGTCTATGGGATTTTCCAGGCAAGAGTACTAGAATGGGTTGCCATTTCCTTCTCCAGGGGAAATAAACAGCATTATTATACCTTGATATTCTATTGTTCCTAAATCTCATTAAGTGACTAACATATTTCCCACTGGAAGCAAATTCTTCACTGTAATTGATACATGCGGTGCATTCTTTGGTATTCTGGTAGATGAAGTTAGCAAATACCTTCCTGCCTTCACTTGGGAAGAAAAGCTGTTCTTCTGGATAGTAATTTCTCAGGGTTTTACTGAGAGTCCTTCTTATTTCTCACAAATCCTGGAGGCTGTTTTGGATGATATAAAGTTCCCTAGAGGTTCTACCTTGTTTCAGTGTGTGGATGATTTGCGTTTTTGCTGTCCTTCTCAAATCTCCTCATAGGAAGATATCATTTATTTGCTAAAGCTTTTAGCCTTAAAAGGACATAAGGTCACCCAAAAAGCTGTGGTTTGTTCAAGGCATCTTATATGAGAACAAGGGCTATGCTAAGAGCCATGGTATTCTAAGTTTCTCAAAACCCAAAACTAAGCACCAACTGTGAGATTTTCTCAGGCTAGCTGGAAAAGAGTCACTGGAATTATTTTTAAGTTCTTTGTATTTTTCTGGCAGAAAGGTAAAGAATGTTAGTTAAGGGTAATTTTTTAAGGAAATAAAATGTGTAAATTCAAAAAAAAAATAAAACTTATTGCTGAAATTAGATTTTAAATTTCTCTCTTATGGCCAAAGCTGAATATGTTTTACTAAAAAATAACAACCCTAACACAATTTTATAGGAAGAACCGCACAACATAGCCTTTAAAGCTCTAAAGGAGATTTTTGATGAACCCACTTTTCCCTTAGCATCCCAATGATTATATTCTCTTTTTCTCTTTTGTATATTAAAAGAAATGGAGTGCCCATGAGGTCCTTACCCTAAAGCCCAGAAATCAGCATGAACCCATGGAGTATTATAGCCTACAACTGGATCCTGTGGCATGGGGACACCCCCTTTAACTTAGAGTCTTTACTATCACTGTCTAAGGCCACCAAGAAAATTACTGTGGGATACCCTATAACCATTTTGTACCTCATGCAGTAGAAGCTCTCCTGAATTGTCATCACATTCACATTTCTGTTAGCTATGTTACTTCTTGTGAAGTTTGTTAACTGCTCCACTTAACTCTCTGGTCACTTTAATTCTGCCCTCTTCTCCCCTCCATCACTGATGAATTCTCTCATGACAGCTTAATGCTTATGTATCACCTCCTGACTCCTTGTGATGCTCTGTAGGAAATTCTTTGGGTATAACGCAGACTTTTCATGGTTCACTTATGGTTTTCATTTAAGAGGTTACAATGGAAAATATTGTGCTATATATGCTATTTTTCAGTTGTTTTTTATATTGTTGAAGCAGCATCTTTATCTATGGTTATTTCAGCCCAACAGGCTGAATTATATACTCTTACATGGGCTATTACTTTAGCCAAGAAGAAAAATTGATTTTAAAGTAACTCATGATATTTGAATGTTGTGAAAGCAATGCCCTCAGTGGAAAGAATCCTGTCATGTACTACTAACCAAACTCTGTGCCACCAAACTTCAGGGAATAGACTTTCCGGTTCACATGATATACCTAAAGAAAACACTGATCCTTGACTGGACCTATACATCATAGTGACCTGAAAGTAAGGATTTCCCAGAATTGAGGCATACAGTATCTGACGAGACAGCTTTCCTAAGACAACAGGGTCAGGCCTGTTGGAAGTTTGTCACCAGTTTTGATGATGATGTCTTAGTTTAGATGATTTCCAGTGTTTATGATCTTGACAGCACATGCATTTTAGATAAAAAGTGCCTTAGAGTTCTCTCTACTACCCCTTCTTGTTAACTTGAATATGATCTCAATAGGCTTCCAATCTGTGCACTTTCCCCCAAGGGAAAGTGTAAGACTCTACACCCTGGAAAGGCCCTTCTTGGCACTGAGGGACAAGAAGCCATTGAATGTGGACAACCTGACTATTGATCACTGATGCTTTTAGAGAAAGATCTTGATCAAAAGAGGGAAATGTAAAAAGTTAATAAAGAGAAACCTCAATTAAATAGACTTGGGAGATAGAAAGGAGAACTCTCACAATCTGAGACTGAGTTCAGTTCAGTCACTCAGTCGTGTCTGACTCTTTGTGACCCCATGAACCACAGCACGCCAGGCCTCCCTGTCCATCACCAACTCCCTGAGTCTGCAAAACCCATGTCCATTGAGTCAGTGATGCCATCCAACCATCTCATCCTCTGTCATCTCCTTCTCCTGCCTTTAATCTTTCCCAGCATCAGGGTCTTTTCAAATGAGTCAGCTCTTCACATCAGGTGGCCAAAGTATTGGAGTTTCAGCTTCAACATCAACCCTTCCAATGAACACCCAGGACTGATCTCCTTTAGGATGGACTGGTTGGATCTCCTTGCAGTCCAAGGGACCCTCAAGAGTCTTCTCCAGCACCACAGTTCAAAAGCATCAATTCTTCGGCACTCAGCTTTCTTCACAGTCCAATTCTCACATCCATACATGACCACTGGAAAAACCATAGCCTTTACTAGACTAAACAAGATGGACTAGCCTTAACTAGACTAGACATTACTTTGTTGGCAAAGTAATGTCTCTGCTTTTTAATATGCTATCTAGGTTGGTCATAACTTTCCCTCCAAGAAGTAAGCATCTTTTAATTTCATGGCTGCAGTCACCATCTGCAGTGATTTTCTAGCCCAGAAAAATAAAGTCTGACACTGTTTCCACTGTTTCCCCATCTATTTCCCATGAAGTGATGGGACCAGATGCCATGATCTTCGTTTTCTGAATGTTGAGCTTTAAGCCAACTTTTTCACTCTCCCCTTTCACTTTCATCAAGAGGCTCTTTAATTCCTCTTCACTTTCTGCCATATGGGTGGTGTCATCTGCATATCTGAGGTTATTGATATTTCTCCCGACAATCTTGATTCCAGCTTGTGCTTCTTCCAGCCCAGCGTTTCTCACGATGTACTCTGCATATAAGTTAAATAAGCAGGGTGACAATATACAGCCTTGACGTGCTCCTTTTCCTATTTGGAACCAGTCTGTTGTTCCATGTCCAGTTCTAACTGTTCCTTCCTGACTTGCATACAGGTTTCTCAAGAGGTAGGTCAGGTGGTCTGGTATTCCCATCTCTTTCAGAATGTTCCACAGTTTATTGTGATCTACACAGTCAAAGGCTTTGGCATAGTCAATAAAGCAGAAATAGATGTTTTTCTGGAACTCTCTTGCTTTTTTGATGATCCAGAAGATGTTGGCAATTTGATCTCTGGTTCCTCTGCCTTTTCTAAAACCAGCTTGAACATCTGGAAGTTCATGGTTCACATATTGCTGAAGCCTGGCTTGGAGAATTCTAAGCATTACTTTACTAGCGTGTGAGATGAGTGCAATTGTGCGGTAGTTTGAGCATTCTTTGGCATTGCCTTTCTTTGGGGTTGGAATGAAAACTGACCATTTCTAGTCCTGTGGCCACTGCTGAGTTTTCCAAATTTGTTGGCATATTGAGTGCAGTACTTTCACAGCATCATCTTTCAGGATTTGAAGTAGCTCCACTGGAATTCCATCAACTTTGTTCATAGTGATGCTTTCTAAGGCCCACTTGACTTCACATTCCAGGATGTCTGGCTCTAGGTCAGTGATCACATCATCGTGATTATCTGGGTCGTGAAGATCTTTTTTGTACAGTTCTTCTGTGTATTCTTGCCACCTCTTCTTAATATCTTCTGCTTCTGTTAGGTCCCTACAATTTCTGTCCTTTATTGTACCCATCTTTGCATGAAATATTCCCTTGGTATCTCTAATTTTCTTGAAGAGATATCTAGTCTTTCTCATTCTGTTGTTTTCCTCTATTTCTTTGCATTGATCGCTGAGGAAGGCTTTCTTATCTCTCCTTGCTATTCTTTGGAACTCTGCATACAAATGTGGATATCTTTCCTTTTCTCCTCTGCTTTTCACTTCCCTTCTTTTCACAGCTATTTGTAAGCCTTCCTCCAGCAGCCATTTTGCTTTTTTGCATTTCTTTTTCTTGGGGATGTTCTTGATTCCTGTCTCCTGTACAATGTCACGAATTCTGTCCATAGTTCATCAGGCACTCTATCTATCAGATATAGTCCCTTAAATCTATTTCTCACTTCCACTGTATAATCATAAGGGATTTGATTTAGGTCATACCTGAATGGTCTAGTGGTTTTCTCCACTTTCTTCAATTTCAGTCTGTATTTGGCAATAAGGAGTTCATGATCCAAGCCACAGTCAGCTCCTGGTGTTATTTTTGCTGACTGTATAGAGCTTCTCCATCTTTGGCTGCAAAGAATATAATCAATCTGATTTCAGTGTTGACCATCTGGTGATGTCCATGTGTAGAGTCTTCTCTTGTGTTGTTGGAAGAGGGTGTTTGCTATGACCAGTGCATTCTCTTGTCAGAACTCTATTAGCCTTTGCCCTGCTTCATTCTGTACTCCAAGGCCAAATTTGCCTGTTACTGCAGGTATTTCTTGACTTTTGCATTCCAGTTCCCTATAATGAAAAGGACATCTTTTTTGGGTGTTAGTTCTAGAAGGTATTGTATGTCCTCATAGAAATGTTCAATTTCAGCTTCTTCAGCATTACTGGTCAGGGCATAGACTTGGATTACCATGATATTGAATGGTTTGCTTTGGAAATGAAGAGAGATCTTTCTGTCATTTTTGAGATTGCATCTGAGTAGTGCATTTCAGACTCTTGTTGACTATGATGGCTACTCCATTTTTTCTAAGGGATTCCTGCCCACAGTAGTAGATACAATGGTCATCTGAGTTAAATTCACCCATTCCAGTCCATCTTAGTTCACTGATTCCTAGAATGTCAATGTTCACTCTTGTCATCTCCTATTTGACCACTTCCAGTTTGCCTTGATACATGGACCTAACATTCCAGGTTCCTATGCCATATTGCTGTTTATAGTATCGAACCGTGCTTCCATCACCAGTCCCATGAACAACTGGGTGTTGTTTTTGCTTTGACTCCATCCCTTCATTCTTTCTGGAGTTATTTCTCCACTGATCTCCAGTAGCATATTGGGCACATACCGACCTGGGGAGTTCATCTTTCAGTGTCCTATCTATGATGATAGCAGAACCCCAAAAGAAGAAGAAAGTCTTCTTTTGTTTCCTGGTAACAACTCAGCCAATGAAATGCCATGGGATCTTTATGTACCATAGCTCTTCCAACTTTCTTTTCCCTTTTATAAAAGAGTTATCCTTCTCTTACTGTGTGATGACTTGCATGTGACTCATCATGGTTATAAATCCCAAAGTACAATTTTGAATCAGTTATTTTTTTGCTGATGAAATAATGTTTTTAAAGTCAGCACTGCAGTATTATTGTTCTAAATTGTCTATATAGTAGTATGTCTTGCTCTATAATTTTTCTACTCATCCTCTTACTGTGATCATCCTCCAAGGTTATCATGGCAAGGCTAGGTTCCACATTCCTCTATATAAATTCTAAAATCAGCCATTGAGGTGATCATACACACACATACACACACATTCATTCACACAAGCAGGTATTGAGACTGAGCAAAATTTCATGAAATATGCAGCTTTATTTAATGAGAATTATTACTTTGATGGGATTGAGATTTCTTCCCCATTATTATGATATATATTTTCATTTATGTTTTTCAATAAGTTTGATAAATTATTTTGGAGAATCTTGAACATTGTTGAAATTTTGCTTCTGATCACTTAGAGCTTTTTCATTGTCATAATGTCATATTATTTTGTTTTTTTTTTAATTAAAATTTTTTGGTATTTATTTATTTTAAATTTTATTTATTTATTTTATTTTTGGAAATGTTGTGTCTTCGTTGCTGCATCAGCTTTTCTGTAGCTGTGGGGGCTTCTCATTGCAGTGGCTTCTCTTGTTGCAGAGCACAGGCTCTGGGAGCAAGGGCTTTAGTAGCTGAGGCTCCTGGGCTTTAAATAACAGGCTCAATAGTTGTGGTACCTGGGCTTAGTTGCTTCATGGTATATGAAATCTTCCCGGATCAGGGATTGAACCCATGTCTCCTGCAGTGGTAGGTAGATTCTTTACCACTGAACCACCAGGGAAGCACTGTCATATTATTATTTAAATAAAGTAAAATTCATGGATCTTAAGTGTTCAGTTTGAGAACTTTTGATAGTTGTATAAACCTTTATATATTTGAAGCAAATATAAATCATTTTCACTACTCAGACAGTTTCTCATGATGCTTTCCTATCAAATTTTCACTTACCACCAAAATAAGTACTTACTAATTTCTATCATTAGTTTTGCACATTCATGGACTTCATATAAATCATACATTCTGTATTTTTTTTCATTTGGTCCATGCTTAACATAACGTGTTAGGTTTCTTTTCTTGTTGTTGCATGAGCAGCATTTTATTTGATTTTATTGTGTGTGCTATTCTATTGCATGCTTATACTACAGAGCATTTATAGGCATTTGGGTTGTTCCACTTTTTGCCTATTCATGAACAAATCTCCTAAGAATTCCCTAAGAAAATCATGCAATTCTCTTTGTGGGTAGATGCCTTTCTTTCTTTAGGGTAAATACCTGGAATAGAACTGCTAAGCCATCAGGTAGGTATGTGACTTTATAACAGGTTGCCTAACAATTCTCCCGGAGAAGGCAATGGCACCCCACTCCAGTACTCTTGCCTGGAAAATCCCATGGACGGAGGAGCCTGGTAGGCTGCAGTCCATGGGGTCGCTAAGAGTCGGGCATGACTGAGCGACTTCACTTTCACGTTTCACTTTCATGCATTGGAGAAGGAAATGGCAACCCACTCCAGTGTTCTTGCCTGGAGAATCCCAGGGACGGGGGAGCCTGATGGGCTGCCGTCTGTGGGGTCGCACAGAGTCGGACATGACTGAAGCGACTTAGCAGCAGCAGCAGCAACAATTCTCCAAAGTGAAAGAACCATTTTACACTCCCACACATGTTATAGTTTTTCCTGTTTTGTAAAAATTGTCTTTGTAAAAACTTGCACATTATATTTGCACAATCTTTTAATATTGTTCTTGTATGAAATATATATGCTGAACTTTCTCATTAATAAGACTTTATAAATAAATCTTTTTGAGTTTTCTGTATCTATTGGTTAATTTCTATCAGATACATACAAACTGATATGCTGTAACATTCTCATATAACCAGTTTCTGTCCTCAAAGAGTCTTCAATTTAATTTAGCATATAGGAACACAGTGTGACTTTTCTCACCATATGTTTCCCCATGTTTCCCACCCTTAATTTGGATGGGGTCAGTGTCACTAGTCTTTACACAACAGTTAACACATTTGGCACCTCCATTGTCTTGATCTTTCTCTCTCTGTCACACACTCTTTCTCCCCAACCTTATTTATCCTGTGCATTAAACTGGAAGCAAAGCTTTCTGAATAGAGGAGCTAAGGATAGAAGCTACCTGAGTCCCTTAGTGAGTTCTTAGATAATAGCACTGTTATAGGACCACCCAGTCTACACTGGGTAGTGATTTAAATGAAAAATACAGTTTTGTTCAACTATTGAAATTTGGGAGTTCATTTGCTCCTGAAATTTGAATCTATCTTCTTATAAAAAGAAGAAATTAATTGCAAAACAATTAGTGCTGGCTTAAGGTCAAACTCAAGGTGCCAGGGAAATACAGAGGAGGTTATCTGACTCAGCTTTAGAAGTTAGAGGATGGTTTCTAGAGGACTTAACACTCTAAACTGCAAAAATTAACAGGCATTATTGTGCTCCAGCACAGTTCCTAGAACATGGTCATTCTAAATTCCTTTCTGAATGAATCAATGAACTCTGTCAACGATCAGAATAGAGGTGTGTTTTTGAGCTTGTCTATAAAGGTTTTCTGATTAATCTAACCCTGGGTAACTGTCAGGATTAGTCTTAGAAGCTAGGACTTTTTGGAAAATAGCTTCATGTGTTCCAGTTGTGGATTGATGACCAGAAATGAAAACCTGTCTTCTCGCCTGCCTCACAACATAACATGGATGCAGTTGCTATCTTCTTGGCGTCTTTTCCTTGCTGTTTATGTTCGTATTGCCTGACAGTATTTATATTTCCCTGATATAAATACTTCCTTGATAGCTCATTTGGTAAAGAATCCACCTGCAATGCCAGAGACCTGGGTTCGATCCCTGGGTTGGGAAGATCCCCTGGAGACAGGAAAGGCTACCCATTCCAGTATTCTGTCCTGGGGAATTCCAGGGAGTGTATAGTCCATGGTATCAAAGAAGGCAATGGCATCCCACTCCAGTACTCTTGCCTGGAAAATCCCATGGACGGAGGAGCCTGGTGGGTTGCAGTCCATGGGGTCACTAAGAGTCAGACACAACTGAGCGACTTCACTTTCATTTTTCACTTTGATGCATTGGAGAAGGAAATGGCAACCCACTCCTGTGTTCTTGCCTGGAGAATCCCAGGGACAGGGGAGCCTGGTGGGCTGCCGTCTATGGGGTCGCACAGAGTCGGACACGACTGAAGCGACTTAGCAGCAGCAGCAGCAGAACGACTTTCACTTTAAGGACTTCCCTGTAGCTCAAGTGGTAAGGAATCTGCCTGCAATGCAGGAGACCAGAGTTCAATCCCTGGGTCAGGAAAATCCTCTGGAGAAGGGAATGGCAAACCACTCCAGTATTCTTGCCTGGAGAACCCCATTGACAAAGGAGACTGGTGGGCTACAGTCTGTGGGGTCGCAAAGAGTTGGACACAACTGAGCGACTAGCACACATTTATATTTCAGGCAGTTCTAGGGGGTTTCTCAGAAAGAGGAAACCAGAGCTCAGATAAGGTGATTAAAAGCAAAAGCAAGAGAGAGAACAAAGGTGTTTGCTTATCTTTAGAAGACTTAGAGGACAGCAGGCTGAGGGTGAAGGTGAGCAGAGAAGAGAGACTGAAAGCCAATTGGCCCAGTGACAATAGTGACCTTATGATTCAGAAGTAAATCCATGGTAACCTGGGGATAAACACCTGAAAGGAAACAGCTGCTGGGGAAGGAACATTTTTGCTTCAGATAGAAAACACTGAAAAAAAACCTTAAATATACTCATTATCTTTAATCTTAGCACAATGGTAGAACCTGTTCAACACATTAAGACACTTAAGGTCATTTATACAAATTTATCAATTCTTCCATGGAAAAAAATGAAGATTTTATTAAAAAGAAGAGAGCCTCAGAGTTTTATTTCCACTCTTAAGGGGACAAAAATGAGCGCTCTTTTAATTGCTTTGTATGTTTTCCTTGATGGATGTTAAATACTCATATAATCAAGTCAAAAGCATTTCCCCCCCTGGTGTGAAGTGCTCTCTAAGCCATGACAGATAATATTATTTGTAACATGTTCTGCAAGGGTTGCCATGGTAAGAGTTTGTTTGTCCCCCCACCCCCATGTTTCCATAAATAACAAGTAGAAGAATGCAGAAAGCCTGTATCGAAAAGATGTCTGGGGCCACAGTAATTACTTAGTGCTTTGCTATCCAGAAGAGTCACCAGGTTTTATGCTAAATATATTTTGTACTAAAGGGGCTCTCTTTCTCCTTCTGTCTCTACCCTCTCTCTCTTTCTGTTTTGGGTAGGTGGCCTGATTTTCAACATTAGACAGTTCCAAGCACTATCACCAAAACCGGCAAAATTATTTGATTTAATGAAGTGGCAATGTGATGTGTGTACGTGTGTATATGTGTAAATGCAGTTGAATTTCAGTAGCAGTTCACTCCTGTAAATGCCAACTCTGTCTTAATTATGTGAGACTTAGTAGTCATCTGACTTTACAGTGGGGTTTCAAACACAGCTTTTTGTTTCCTTTCTAAGAAGGAAAACTTGGTTAATACTTATATGCCTACTGAAAATTTCTAATGTATTTTCATGGAATTCTTTAGCAAACCTCTCTTGTGGAGTCGATCACCATGAGGTGACATGAAAACTCTTCTTTTTCCTCTGAACAGATCCGCCTTTGGTGTTCAGTTTAGCAAATGCTCATTTCATGCCTATTTTGTGTTCTGGGATGTTCTGGAGAATCAGAAATAATTAGGATGTGGTCCTTGCCCTCCTGAAGTTCTTACTCTTCTGGTTTGTTTTCAGAAAAGCAGTCTTGGGTTTAGGAGGTTTTCTTTGTGGTTAGGAGAAATGGTATTCTGGGGACAGATACCAAAATATAAAAGTTGGAAGTTATGTGGATTGAGGCCATAGTTCTGGGTAACTTAGAAGAGCGTGAGCATAACTGACTCCATAATCTAGAGGAAGAGTGGTGGTAGGAAGAGCCATTGTTCTTGTTTATTCTGTCCTCAGTGGTTCCTGAAAGACTACAGCAACCATAGGACTGAGGACTGAGCAACTAAGAGAGATATGTGGCCATAGTTATCCCCTCTTGCCAAGAGGCTTCTGCTGCCTTTTAAATCAGAGTAGCTCTGGAGTTTCTGCTCAATTTCTTCCTTTTTAGCTGAGCCCTCTGGACTTAAAGGGCACTTGTCCAGCTGGGCTGACACAGTGCCTATTTGTGCATATCCTGAAATGAACATTCACTTCATATCTTCAGCATTTTGACTAAAAGAAGGGGCCTGGTACCTGCCAAGCACAGTGAAGTGATCAGAGTAGTACATTATCACAAGATTATTATATAATAAACCTTAAAATATAGTTTTATTTTTCATGTAATAGAAAAAAATTAGACTGTGACGGCCACTTCATTTCTTCAAAGGGATTCTTGCCCAAAGTAGTATATATAATGGTCATCTGAGTTAAATTCACTCATTCCAGTCCATTTTGGTTCACTGATTCCTAAAATGTCAATGTTCACTCTTGCCATCTCCTGTTTGACCACTTCTAATTTGCCTTGATTCATGGACCTAACTGGAGAAGGCAATGGCACCCCACTCCAGTACTCTTGCCTGGAAAATCCCATGGATGGAGCCTGGTAGGCTGCAGTCCATTGGGTCGCTAAGAGTCGGACACAAGTGAGTGATTTCACTTTCACTTTTCACTTTCATGCATTGGAGAAGGAAATGGCAACCCACTCCAGTGTTCTTTCCTGGAGAATCCCAGGGATGGGGGAGCCTGGTGGGCTGCCGTCTATGGGGTCACACAGAGTCAGATATGACTGAAGTGACTTTGCATGGACCTAACATTCCAGGTTCCTATGCAATATTGCTCTTTATAGCATCGGACTTTGCTTCCATCACCAATCAACTACACAGCTGGGTGTTGTTTTTGTTTTGGCTCCATCTCTTCATTCTTTCTGGAGTTATTTCTCCACTGATCTCCAGTACCATATTGGTTGCCTCCCAACCTGAGGAGTTGATCTTTCAGTGTCCTATCTTTTTGCCTTTTCATACTGTTCATGGTGTTCTCAAGGCAAGAATACTGAAGTGGTTTGCCATTCCCTTCTCCAGTGGACCACATTTTGTCAGAACTCTCCACCATGACCCGTCCATCTTGGGAGAGTAAATACAGTTCAGAGAAGAGCTAATAGGGACCCCATGGACTGCAGCCTGCCACGGCTCACTGTCCATCACCAACTGCCAGAGTTTACTCAAACTCATGTCCATTGAGTTGGTAGTCAAATAGGGAGACTTTAGAGGACTGCATTGGAAGTTCCCCTGCCCACAGGAAGTAGGTGGGATCTGGGGATGATGGTCATCACACCTACCACATTCCTTTGGCAGTATTTAAATCACATGGCCACATAACTTTAAGAGAAGTCGGAAACTGTGGTCTAACCCAGGTAGGAGAGAAGCTCAGTTTGGTAAACAACTAATCTCCAGCCTACAGCAATATAACCAACTTACTAAAGTTAAATAAGAAAGAGGGAGAATACTTGATGGAACAGGAAAAGCATGAGCCTTGGAGGTCTCTGTTTTGGTATTTTAATCATAATGCTGGTATTTTTTATGTCTCAACACATACTTTTTATTGGTTGGGTGACAGTAGGCACTTTACTCAGTACCCTGAGGTTCAAAGGCCTATTGTGTGGATTGAGGAAATTTACTCAAGAGTTTTCAGGAGAATGATAGGAGCTCACATATTTTTAGCTTCATGGACAATATTTGGCATGAAGTAGATGCTCACCACCTACATGTTAATTCCCTTCCCCTAATATCCCTTTATTTTACAGCTTTCTCTTTAAAAGTTTTGAGAGAGACTTTTGCCATAGAGGTACACTTGTCAGCAAAATGTTAATATAATTCTCCCCTAAGAAGAAGGGTCTTCTCTTTTCCTGTGTTGGCATGCTTTCGACTTTAATGTTGTTGTTCAGTTGCTCAGTCATGTCCAACTCTTTGTGAGCCCATGGAATGCAGCACGTCAGGCTTCCCAATTTTGAAGTTATAGTTTAAATTGTTCAGTTCAGTTCAGTTGCTCAGTCATGTCCAACTGTTTGTGACCCCATGGACTGCAGCATGCCAGGCTTCCCTGTCCATCATCAACTCCCAGAGCTTGCTCAAACTCATGTCCATCGAGTCAGTGATGCCTCCAACCATCTCATCTTCTATCATACCCTTCTCCTGCCTTCAATCATTCCCAGCATCAGGGTCTTTCCCAATGAGTCAGTTATTCACATCAGGTGGCCAAAGTATTGGCACTTCAACTTCAGCATCAGTCCTTCCAATGAATATTCAGGACTGATTTCCTTTAGGATGGACTGGTTGGAACTCCTTGCAGGCCAAGGGATTCTCAAGAGTTTTCTCCAAAACCACAGTTCAAAAGCATCAATTCTTGATGTATTCCTTTCCCAATTTTGAACTAGTCCATTGTTCCATGTCCAGTTCTAATTGTTGCTTCTTAATCTGCATACAGATTACTCAAGAGGCATGTAAGGTGGTCTGGTATTCCCATCTCTTTAAGAATTTTCTTTTTTCTTTTTTTGAAGATCATGTAAGATTTTATTGTCTATTATATTTTTTTAAATTGTATTTTAACTTCACAATATTGTATTGGTTTTGCCATATATCAAAATGAATCTGCCACAGGTATATATGTGTTCCCCATCCTGAACCCTCCTCCCTTCTCCCTCCCCGTACCATCCCTCTGGGTTGTCCACAATTTCTTGTGATCCACACAGTCAAAGGCTTTGGCATAGTCAATAAAGCAGAATTAGATGTTTTTCTGGAACTCTCTTGCTTTTTCTACGAGCCAGTAGTTGTTGGCAGGTTGATCTCTGACTCCTCTGCCTTTTCTAAATCCAACGTGCACATTTGAAAGTTCTCAGTTCACGTACTGTTGAAGCCTGGCATGAAGGATTTTGAGCACTACTTTGCTAGTGTGTGAGATAAGTACAATTGCACAGTAGTTTGAACATTCTTTGGTCTTGCCCTTCTTTGGGATTGGAATGAAAACTGGCCTTTTCCAGTCCTGTGGCCACTGCTGAATTTTCCAAATTTGCTGGTTTATTGAGTACAGCACTTTAACAGCATCATCTTTTAGGACTTGAAATAGCTTAGATGGAATTTCATGACCTCTATTAGATTTGTTCATAGTGATGCTTCCTAAGGCCCACTTGACTTTGCATTCCAGGATGTCTGGCTCTAGGTGAGTAAATACACCATCATGTTTTCTGGGTCATTAAGATCTTTCTTGTATAGTTCTTCTGTTTAAATTGTGCACTGATTCTAAGTATCATCTAAATCATTGGGTGTGTTTATTTTTTAAAAAATTTACAAAGCAATCACATTTGACCTAGCTAGATTAAATTTAAAAAATTAAAGAAAGTTTTCATAATAAAATTCTCTGCAGTAGCTTCAAATAGCTTTCTTTCTGGGTCAGAAAACCTTGTTGTTAGCTATATCTTTTGGGTTGGTGCTTTCTTTGCAGGTCTGTCCTTTGACATTTAAGTAGGACAGTGATGAGAATCACAGTCACATAAAGGAGTCAATTGTCCTTTAATTTTTCCTTCCATCTGAGGGAAGAATTTCTGAAGCTTTTTCACTTTTACAGGATTAAATCTTATATTCATTTTCACATTTTCTTATTTATCTGCTGCTGCTGCTAAGTCACTTCAGTCGTGTCCAACTCTGTGAGACCCCAAAGATGGCAGCCCACCAGGTTTCCCCATGCCTGGGATTCTCCAGGAAAGAACACTGGAGTGGGTCGCCATTTCCTTCTCCAACAACAGTTAACAAATACCTTCAGTCTATTGAGAAGTACCTACTGTAGCCTATAAGGATTTCAATCTGCTGCTGCTAAGTTGCTTCAGTTGTGTCGGACTGTGCGACCCCAGAGACGGCAGCCCCGCAGGCTCCCCCGTCCCTGGGATTCTCCAGGCAAGAACACTGGAGTGGGTTACCATTTCCTTCTCCAATGCATGAAAGTGAAAAGTGAAAGTGAAGTCACTCAGTCGTGTCCGATTCCTAGTGACCCCATGGACTGCAGCCTACCAGGCTCCTCCATCCATGGGATTTTCCAGGCAAGAATACTGGAGTGAGGTGCCATTTCCTTCTCCAAGGATTTCAATCTAAATTAGATTAAAATGAATGAAACTTAGCAAATCTTTAGCAACAGCCAACTAATATTTTCCCCTCAATGAACTCAGAAAAGTCCCATTTTATAGTGAATAATGAAAACCTATGGTAATGGGTGGGAAATCCATCATAACACGAACATCAATAACTTATGCTTTTTTCCCACTGAGACATCTGCTGGGGAGTTTGTTTTTCCCTAAGGCAGAGAAATCTCATAGGTAACAGTGGAAAATAGTCAGATGAAACTTCCCCAAGATTTGAGTCAGGTAAACATCTATTGTACTTAGAAACATAAAAATCTGTGTTAATGGTAATAACAAAAGCTGACATTTATTTGCCATTTACTATGCACTAGACTGAGGTAGTGCTTCACAGCTGGTGAGGATGAGGTTTCACCTCCAGGTTGGATGACTTCAAAAGTTCTTACTCCTATATCAGCCTGGCTCTGCAGACAGAGCAAGACAAAGGACCGCTAGTCCTTTGGAATCAAAGGATTCCACAGCAGTGATCTGTCCATTTCCTGTGAGACTGTAGGAAATCAGTTTATCTCTCCAAGCCTTCTTCTCATTTCTAAAGTGAGGATTAAAAACACTTGGAAAATTATAATTTTCCTATCTATGTAGGTTATTATGCAAAGTACTTGTTCCTTTAGGGGCTCTAGAGAAACTGAATAGCTGAAAAATCTTTACAAATGAATCATTTGACTCAGACATATTTCCTCTGCTTTAATGAAGGTTACATGTTAGTGAGGTTGTATGCTATTTAGAATCCATTAAATTTCTTTCCATGAATTATAGATTAATTAATCTAACCTAACATTTACTGAGCACCTGCAGTAGGCAAAAACTCATCCTACTATTTGTTTCTCATTCTCATTTCTTTAACTCATCCTATATTTGTTTCTCATTCATAGGAGAAACAAATACAAATAAACTGTGGTCTTGGTCTGCAGGAGATTCTTGATTGAACTAAATAGTAATAATAATAGAAGTAGTAGTAGTATTACTAATACATGGACTGGCTTCCCTAACTGAAAGTCAAGAGATGTCTATACAAGTGGTCAACAGTGCTGTTAGGAATTTATTTCTCTCTAGCTATTAGATCTGCTTTCCTCTGAGTTGGGTGTTCTTATAGGTAAGATGGTATCTTGTAGCTCTTGACTCACAATCATCTTGTTTAACAACTACCTTCACAACTCCAAGGTAAAAGGAAATGTTCTTTCTGAACATAACTGCACTAATCTTGGGTGTCATTCTCATCAGCCTATATTGGGTCACATACCTACCCCTAAACTACTCCCTGAAGTGTGTGTGGGGGGTTGCATGCTCTCTTAGGCATGAACCAGGTACTCTTGTACCCATTTTTTTGGCCAAAGAGTGACATCTGCAGCTACACTAGAAGAAATGTAGAGAAAAAGTTGTTCCTTAAAGGAACATGAAAAGAAGCAGAAAACTAGATGTTTACAATAGAGAGCACTTTGGTTTGGCTGTGAAGTATAGGGGTTTGACATAAAAAGAAACAATGAGGTGTATTCCAGGTGGAGAATCCAGCATGAGTGTGATGCCCAGATACTTGGTAAAACATTATTCCTGAGTAGATCTATCCTGGTGTTTCTAGAAGATGTTATCATTTGAATCTGTAGAGTGAGTAAAGAAGGTCATGGTCACCAAAATGGGCAGGCACCATAAAACCCACTGAGATCCTAACTAGAACAAAAAAGTGGAGAAAGGGAGAATTTGCTGATATCTTCATCCTCTTCTGCCCTCAAACACCAATGCATCTGCTTCTTGGACTCTAGACAGACTGAATTAACCACCAGCTCTCCTGGTTGCCTTTTCCAATGAACTGAACTGAACTGAACTGAACTGGTTGCCTACTTGCAGATGGCAGATTGTGGGACTTTTCAGCTTCTAATTATGTGAGCCAATTTTTATAATAAATCTCTTCTTATTGGTTCTGTTTCTCCAGAGAATCATTACTAATACAACGAATAACAACACTGACATGAGAAATTTTTATTGGAAACATAGATTACATAAGAAGGTTCAGTGGATGATAGGGTGAGGTCATGCAGTGGAATGCTTTAAATGCAGAAAGAAGAACTTGAGCTTTATTTTATGGGCAATGAGAAGTTTCTGATCGCTTTGGCAATGGACATATAAGTAAGCTATTTCCCAGTCCTTGGTGAGTCCCCTCAGAGCCAGAAGGTATCTTTTTCCCACCTTCATTCCCAGCACAGATAGAGTGCCTAGTAGATGGCTGGATTGCTTTAAATACTTATTGAAGAAATATCAGTTTTATCCTCAAATGTCTAGTGAGAGTTGACATTCACGGGAAGTGTCTATGTAGGTACTGGGCACTCTAAGTGCTTTACACATATTTCATGGGTCATCATAGAAACCTTATGAGGAAAATGTTGTATGTATCCTACTTTGTAAATAAAGACTATAACACTTATAAATGTCAGTGGGAAAATGAGGACTTTAAGGTCCCGTGCTTTCAAATCATATACTAACATAGCACATCAGTGTAACTCCATGTAATGTTTGTGCAGCATCTTAAAGTGTATTAAGCACTAAGTCTTGTCTGACTCTTGTGACCCCATGGACTGTAGCCTTCCAGGATCCTCTGCCCATGGGATTCTCTAGGCAAGAATACTGGAGTGGGTTGCCATTTCCTTCTCCAGGGGATCTTCCTGCCCCAGGAATTGAACCCAGGTCTCCCACACTGCAGGTAGATTCTTTACTAAATGAGTTATGTGGGGGAGAAAGCTGGCTTAAAGCTCAACATTAAAAAAACTAATGTCATGGCATCTGATTCCATTACTCCATGGCAAATAAGTGGGGAAACAATGGGAGGAGTGACAAACTTTATTTTCTTAGGCTTCAAAATCACTGCAGATGGTGACTGCAGCCATGAAATTAAGACGTTTGCTCCTTGAAAGAAAAGCTATGACATACCTAGACAGCTTATTAAAATCAGAGACATTACTTTGCCCCAGCAAAGGTATATAATCAAAGCTATGGTTTTTCCAGGAGTCATATATGGATATGAGAATTGAACTGTAAAGAAGGCTGACCACTAAAGAATTGATGCTTTTGAACTGTGGTGTTGGAGAAGACTCTTGAGAATCCCTTGGACGGCAAGGAGATCAAATCAGTCAATCCAAAAAGAAATCAACCCTGAAGATTCATTGGAAGAATGATGCTGAAGCTCCAATACTTTGGCCACCTGATGTGAAGAGCCAGCTCATTAGAAAAGACCCCGATGCTTGGGAAGATTGAAAGCAGGAGGAGAAGGGGACAACAGAGGACCAGAGAGTTGGATGGCATCACTGACTCAATGGACCTGAGTTTGAGCAAGCTCTGGAAGACGGTGAAGGACAGGGAAGCCTGGTGTGCTGCAGTCCATGGGGTCGCAAAGACTGGGGCATGACTGAGTGACTGAACAACAACAGCAGCCCATATATATAGTGCTTTACTCAGGCTTCACTATATTTCCATGCTGCTGCTGCTTCAGTCATGTCTGACTCTTTGTGACCCCATGGATTGTAGCCTGCCAGGTTCCTCTATCCATGGGGTCTCCAGGCAAGAATATTGGAGTGGGCTGCCATGCCCTCCTCCAGGGCATCTTCCTGATCCATTTATTGAACCCACATCTCTTATGTCTCCTGCATTGGCAGGTGGATTCTTTACCACTAGGACCACCTGGGAAGCCCTATATTTCCACGAGGTAACTGTTATTATCATTTCTATCTTAGGGCCAGTAAAATGAAATCCAGAGAGGAGAAGTAACTCAACCAGCATCACCAAGCCAGTAAGTTGAGGTGCTTGACTTGTATTTGGCAACCCTGTGCTTCAAATTCATTCATTTCCCCCAGCACCAACATGTATTCCTAGCAATTGCCAGACCATAAAGTGAGCATGGTGGGGAAGATGATAGGTTAGTGTGTGTGTGTGTGTGTTGTCAGCTCTAATATTCAGAGATTCCAGTCTTCCAACAAAAAATTAAATGTGCATAGCACTTGTCTCAACTCTTTCAAATGTTATAAAATGTGAGCTGTGTAGACTAAATAAAAAGGTCACTGGAATAAGATCATGATTTTAGTTGAAACTTTGCTGTTTAAATCTCACGAAAAGGGGCTGGATTAGCTTTCTTTTATTGTTTTTCTCTGCCATACAAATATCCACAAAATTCTCTGCACTAAAAATCCTTGTACATTTCAATGGGTATTGAGGGTGAACTGACCCATTCCACTAGACTGCTAACTTTTCCAATAGGGATACTTGGCAATGTGAACTGGCTTTTAACCCACTTTTGGGCTTGTAACCTGAACTTTAATGCAACAAATTACATATTCAAACTATCTCATAGGATCAAACTCTTAAATGAATTAGGAATGGCGATGACAAATTTTTATTTCATTTGACTCTGAAAATAAAAAAAGAACAAAAACGCTTTTGTGCTTGGTGTATATGCTGGAAGGATGGCATGCAGCGAGGTGATAACATAATAGTTACAATGTTTTTTAAAAAAAGTGAGATCTGTACTAAGCTGTGTATTTGGAAATTTTACTTTTAGCATGAAGACTTGTTTTTGTCTTTAGGTCATAGTCCTCTTTTTCCTGGGAGAGAGGACTTTGGTCAGTTTTTCACTTTTATTGACTTAGACAAACACATATCCATTATTCTTGGCAAGCACCCAATTGACAGTGGTGTTAACCAAATGCAGAAGCTGCTGATGGCAGTATTAAGGCATTTGTTTATTAATTTACATTGGACATACGTTTGATATGCCTGGAAATTGTGCACAGTACTTTTTTCTAAATTTTGGTTTAAATTTTCCTATGTCTAAACATTATTTTTTTTCCTTTGTATGTGCATTTAGTTTTATTATAACAAAGCAACATGCACACTTTAAACATTTAAAACTGAGTCTCATCATTCCTTTCTAGTGAAACAAAAAAAATTTGAAAATAAACAGGAACAAAATTACAGTAGAGAATGTCAATTGCAAATAAGATCTTCTACAGGTTCTGCTGATTCTCCCATCAAGTGGCAGGGCTCAAGTCATCATTCAGTTCAGTTCATTTCAGATGCTCAGTCATGTCCGACTCCTCGCGACTCCATGAATCACAGCATGCCAGGCCTCCCTGTCCATCACAAACTCCTGGAGTTCACTCAAACTCACGTCCATCAAGTCGGTGATGCCATCCAGCCATCTCATCCTCTGTCGTCCCCTTCTCCTCCTGCCACCAAACCCTCCCAGCATCAGAGTCTTTTCCAATGAGTCAACTCTTCGCATGAGGTGGACAAAGTACTGGAGTTTCAGCTTTAGCATCATTCCTTCCAAAGAACACCCAGGGCTGATCTCCTTTAGAATGGACTGGTTGGATCTCCTTTCAGTCCAAGGGACTCTCAGGAGTCTTCTCCAACACCACAGTTCAGAAGCATCAATTCTTCAGCGTTCAGCCTTCTTCACAGTCCAACTCTCACATCCATACATGACCACTGGAAAAACCATAGCCTTGACTAGACAGACCTTCGTTGGCAAAGTAATGTCTCTGCTTTTCAATATGCTATCTAGGTTGGCCATAGCTTTCCTTCCAAGGAATAAGTGTCTTTTAATTTTATGGCTGAAGTCACCATCTGCAGTGATTTTGGAGCCCAAAAAATAAAGTGTGACACTGTTTCCACTGTTTCCCCATCTATTTCCCATGAAGTGATGGGACCAGATGCCATGATCTTCATTTTCTGAATGTTGAGCTTTAAGCCAACTTTTTCACTCTCCTCTTTCACTTTCATCAAGAGGCTTTTTAGTTCCTCTTCACTTAGGAGAGAATTTTATTTTAAAATGTCACCTTAAATTGCAAGGATGTCCATTAAACATGCCAAAGGAGAAGCCATGTTGTCAAAATGCCCACTTAACCCACCCAAACACCTCAAACCTACCCTTTGCTGACCTTCTATAACCCCATTTTTTAAAAGTTTTTTTTTTTCTTTTTTTAAACAAGAGAAAGTGGACAAATACATGTTGGTAAATGCTAACTGTCCATATTCACATAGAGACACAGTGTAATCTCTGACCCCAATATACAGAGAAAGGAGGAAAATATCTAGAATGCTATGCACTACTACACAGGGGCCTAGCACCCTCCAGCTTCCAGTACAGCTCAGGGAGTGGAAGCTTTTTCTTTTTTCCCACAGAGCATGGTGATGTTGATTCCATAAAGTTTTTTTTGAAACAGGAAGCGATAAGAGTGAATTTGGAACTGAAAGCGTAGAGATTCTTTTCCCACTGAATTCTACTCAAGGTATTTTCCCCAAAAATAAGTTGTGAACCATGGTATAAAGGAGAAAAGAGACCTCAAAAATCGCCCTTGTGCTCAAGGGCGATTGAGTACAAGAGGAGAAAAAAAGACTGCAACTTGCTCCCAGGGACTGGAGAAAATTAAAATGGTTGGAATCCATCAGCATTCCATTAGTCATCATCATCTTCATCTTCTTCACCTTCATCCCTATCCCCTTCTTCATCAATATCTTCCAATCCTTCTTCCTCTTCATCATCGTTGCCATCTTCTTCTCTTTCCCCTTCCTCATCATCCATATCAGGAACCAAGTAGTACTGTAGTGCGTTTGGCCAAATATCATCTTTGATGACCTCTCCTAACTCATCTGTACCTGAATCAGAATGATCAGTGAATCAGGTGAAGAAGCTTCCTTGTTCCTCGTGCTGTCTATTCCTGCTGGCTTTATTCTGTGTTTGACTTGATTATTTCATCAAATCCTTTCCAGATTTCCATTTGATTTCAGTGGACTTTGAAGATGGTTCACCACTCTCATTCAGATGAAATTCTTTGAAGAGAATTTTATTTTCGAAGAAGGGGTTTTCATCAAAATTAAAATCTATTCTGTAACCTGATTTAATGTCTTCAAATTCTATCACTTCAACTCTTGTCAAATAATGCAGCACTGCTTCATCCTCCTCCTCAAGCAATGCAGACACTTGTGGATGGTTAAAAATTGTTGTTACCCCCAAATCTGGGATTTTGGCAATCAAGTCCAACCTCTTCTGAAAAAATGGTTGGCAGAGTTTGTTATATTTCTATTCTACTTTCAAAATCTCACTGGCTTGTTCATTAAGTCTGTCTATTTCATTCTGTACTTCATCAATATGTACAGTTGCTTCTTGCTGTTCTTTTCCTTCCTTTGGCAAGTTTGAAGAACCAGAGGCCTTGCCTGGCCTGGAGGCAGGAGTCAGCCTTGCTTTCTTTGGTTTCTTTGATTGAGGTGTAAGTGAAGACTGGTGTTTAGGGGCCATGCTGGGGAAAAAAAGCCAAGAATCCTCCCAGGGGAAGAGAGAGGTACTGTGAGCTCAGAGAACTCTAAACATTATCTTTTGTTTCAGGAAAATGTTAGCATTTTTGTTTTTTCGCCTAAGCATTTGCTTCCAGGAGATGGAAAGTGGAAGACAGACCACACATTAAGGTGGCTTAATATTATCCTCACCCAGCACAGGAGGATGGGCTGGGAGCAGGAGTTGAGATCAGCTTGGACCAGCACAGCACCATTTTGGCAGGCCCACTTTGGCAAACTATTTCTTGTATACAGGGCTGACTAACTCTAAATAAACAAGCATTTTAGGAATGAGCTGTCAGATCATGATGACTGCCAGGAGCCTGGGACCAGATCATACCTTGTGGGTGGAGATGGATTTTCCCAGGATAGGAAAGGATATTGTCCCTGGCAGGGTTGTGGGAAAAGATTAGTCCCAGGTTGGGACATGAGATGGGGCTTAAATAAAGGGTAAGAGGAGTTGAGAGTAATATGCTCTTATTTATCCTCTTTCCTTCTGGGGCTGGTAGGGCAATAGATAGACATCAGTTCTAGGTGAAATGTTTGTGGGAATTAGGCAAGAACTCAGGAACAGATTCTGGTTTGAATAGCCAATTCTAAAAGAGTAGCTGCTTCTAGATAATCCTGAAAGAAATCACTTCTTCCCAGCAACTTCCTTGCAGACCAGGGTAGGCCAAGTCCCCAACACAGGACACAGCTATTTCTCAAAGAGAGAAACTTTGACAAATAAACCAGTGACATAGGTTGAAGACATCTAGGAAGATGGAGAGAGTAGAGAAGAATAATACCAAGGATATGAACAAGCATTTAGTGAACCGTCACTGAATGCATACTGTATCATTCACTGTGCTAAGCCATAGCTTTAAACACAAAAGATTTCTGGTCTGTGAGATGCTCACACTCTGAGAGGCGGAGGGGGAACTAAGGCTAAATATGGGAACGGCAGATTCACACCTCCTTTCTCACCTAGGAATAAATACCAGTTATTGAAAGTGGAATTTCACATAATGTTGAACTGTTATTCCCTTCTCTTGCTTTTTTAATATTTCTCTCTCTGGACAAGAGCTTATAGTTGAATTTTTACTCTGTTAAATGTGGATGTTGAGTTGAATACTACGCTCACATTATTTCACTGAATATTTTTAACAATCTGACAAGGTAGGTGGTAGCTATTATCTTCCTCATATTATACCTAGAGAAACAGGATAGTGAGATTGAGAGATTCATCCAAAGTCATATAGATACAAATATGGTATCTGGCATTTAGATTCAGAGAGCAAAAGAGTAAGGTAGCATCAATGGAACAGCACAAGTTCTGGCCCCTTTGCTGGTATCCAGGCCATAATTCATTTTCAGAGTTTCATGGCATCCTGTTGTAAAACCCACCAATTGGTTGTACAGTCTAAATTCTCTTTCCTGTTCTTCACTCTTGTTCATCCTCTGCTATAGACTGAGCATTGGTGTTTTCCCCAAATTCACATGTTTAAACTTATTCTCCAGTGTGACAGTGTTAAGAAGTGAGGTTTCTGAGAGATGAATAAGTTATCAGGGTAGAGCCCTCATGAATGAGATTAGTGCCCACACAAGAAACCCCAGAGAACTACCGTGGCTCTTCTACCATGTGATGAAATAGCCAGAAGTCAGCATTCTATGAACCAGGAAGATGTGTGTGCTGTGGTAAGTCACTTCAGTTGTGTTTGACTCTTTGTGACCCTATGGACTGCAGTCCACCAGGCTCTTTTGTCCATGGGATTCTTCAGGCAAGAATACTGGAGTGGGTTGCCATGCCCTCCTCCAGGGGATCTTCCCAACCCAGGGATCCAATCTGTGTCTCTTATGTCTCCTGAACTGGTGGGTTCTTTACCACTAGTGCCACCTGGGATAGACCCCACTAAACAAGGAATCTTTTGCTGCCTTGAACTTGGACTTCTCAGTCTGTAGAAATGTGAGAAATAAATTTCTGTTCTTTATAAGTCTTGTAATATTTTGGTATTGCAGCCCAAACAAACTAAGATACCCTTTAAATGGCTCCCAGTTCATACTGAATTTCTTATTATCCTAAAATATGGCAGTCTTTTCATATCTCTTTGACTTGGCATCTCCTCTCCTTTTTGCCCACAGTACTTTCTCCTTCTATAATTGATAAAAAGCACCTTATCAAAAACCAGGTCAGCATCAAGTCTTCCAGAAAAAAAGCTTAGCACAGTGTTCAAAAGCATGACCCCAGGTTCTGCCACTTAGCATCTGTGGGAATTCACTAAGCTTTAGTCAGTGTTCTCATTTTTAAAATGGAGCCAGCAGAACTGTCTGCAACATAGGGTTATTTAAAGTATTAAATATAAAGGGCTTTGCATAGATCCTGACACATAATGAATGATGGATGAGTTTTGTTACCTTAGTTCTCCGTGAAGACATACCTGACTTTGCAAGTATAATCACCCACCTTCTCAGATGGGTTTCAGAGTAAATAATATTCATATCTTTATTTTAGAATTTATTCTGTTATCTTGTCATTATTTGTTTAAATATCTTTCCTGTGCTACCTAACTTCTTGTCAAAAATAGTTGAAATTATGCTTTGTGGGAACTCTACGCTTTGCCAGTTGGGATCAGGAGAAGCCCTGGAAAGCAGACATTAAGAATCTGATTTGGAGTTGGGTTTCTTGTGATCTGATGGCAACGAGGGATCCATAGTATCAGTAATTAGTAGGGTAATAGCCCCTGGCATGCAGTGGCATTATAATTACTAATGTTTTCACCTACAATTAATTGGGAGGTGAAAGGAGTAGGTGGAACACTATTTTATGGAAAGGCTCTGCTGAGTAAACAGTTTGGGGAAAATTATAGTTATGAAGATATTTCAGTGGATTAACTGCATTGCAGTCCTTGGCAAAAGAAAACAATAGACAGAGACGTAAACTGCCAGCTTGACAGTCTGTGAGAGTCAGAGGGGTTCTGTGGCTGCTGTGGACAGCAGTGTGATCTGTTACAAGCCTGCATCAGACTGTGCAGGAGGCTAGGGAACACAGCTGCAGAACAAACCAAGTGCACAGCCAGGACGTACCTTCTTTGTTAGGACCTTACAGAAAAGCAGGAAGAGCCTGAAAACTGAATTTGTGGTTAAGAAGCCTGAGGACCTTGAACCTCACCTTCCCTTGAATGTCCCACCAAGGAAGAAGCACCCCTCTTCCTTTTGCCAGAGGAAAGTAGCCTCTCTTTCCTGGAGACCACCTGATGCTGTGCCATGAAAGGCCTTAATAATGCTTTCCTATTCTCCTCAAGCTCTACATCCACTAATCTTCACTTCATCTAGACCAATATCTGTGATCAGATCTTAGCAGTCACTGTTGGAATAGGGAAGTACTATTTGGACCTCAAGAAAATATAGCTTATACCCCCAAGGAATCTCAGAGGTTGACTGTGCTGTGCTTAGTTGCTCAGTCGTGTCTGACTCTTTGCAGCCTTATGGACTGTATCTGGCCAGCTCTTCCATCCACAGGGATTCTCCACACAAGAATACTGGAGTAGGTTGCTGATAGCTTACGGTGAACGATGTGGGATTCATGATCTCTGAAGATTTAGCTTCGGGACCAGGCACCAGGCTTGATCACTCAAGAGCTTTTGTGTAGCAGAGTTTTCTTAAAGTAAGAAAAGGGACATAGAAAGCTTCTGACACATATCAGAAGGGGGACGGAGAGTGCCACCCTCGATAGTCTTAGAAAGGGAGTTATATACTTCTAAAATTGGTTATTACAATAAATCAAAAGAATGTCTCAAGGTTGTAAAGATCTTACTAAACCTTCTCCCACAATTTACATTTTAAGATGACTGGATTAAAATTTAACAATAGAAAGATTTTACCAAACCCACTCCCATAATATACATTTTAAGACAACAGGATTAGTCAGGTTTTCAGGAAGGAGAAACTGTCCTCAAGCAGGATACATTGTTGTTATATAATACTTAAAGTGAAAGTGAAGTCGCTCAGTCGTGTCTGAGACTTTGCTACCCCATGGCCTGTAGCCTATCAGGCTTCTTGGTCCATGGGATTTTCCAGGTAAGAATACTGGAGTGGGTTACCATTTCCTTCTCCAGGAGATCTTCTGGACCCAGGGATTGAACCCACGTCTCCAGCATTGTAGGCAGACGCTTTACTGTCTGAGCCACCAGGGAAGTATCCTTAGTACAGAGTTTAAACTGAGTTTGTTGTGTAATCATCAGTTCTGGGATTAAAGAAAAAAATGTTTTAAGACTAAGAAATGTAGAAAAAAAAGTTTGTTTTTTCCTCCTCCTTGAGAATTCCAGACCCCTATCTCATCCTTCAGAGCCCCAGACCCCTCTCTCCTCAGGGGCCCTGGACTTCTTATCAGGCTGCTTAGGAATTGACTCTGTCATTGCCATGCTCTCCTCCAGGGGATCTTCCCAACCAAGGGATTGAACCCAGGTCTCCTGCATTGCAAGCAGATTCTTTACCATCTGAGCCACCAGGGAAGCCCCAGAAGTTGACTAATATGTACCGTTAATAACTAGGGAAGCATTTGTGAGAATGGAATTAGAGGGTATTGGAGCAGGCAGAGTAGATTATGAGGCTTGCTAGGAGAGAAATTTTGTCAGGGCACTTTCTCATGACTCTGCTTTCATGTTCTGGAAAAGATATCTGAATTTTCAGGATGGGCACCTTGAAGCTTAAATATAAAAGTGAACTACAGTGAATGGGGTGCTGGTGGCAGAACTTCTCTGGTGTGAGTAGGGGAAAGGTTTGAATGGCTTTATTGTGTAAGACACCGAGAGTGCTACACCTGCCTGTGGGTACCAGGAGAGCCCAGGGAACACAATCTTCACTAAGTGTGTAGAGAATGCACTGGTAAGAAGTACACCAGCTTTTTCAATAGCTCAGTGGTTGCTGTCTTATATCGACTTGGTTTTATGGTGGGAAATGCGGACACAAAACTGAGGGCTCCCACATATGGATGGTGGATTTGGGGAATGGCAGAAGCCACACTGTAGCATAGAAATGCCAGTTGCAAAACAGAAATAATGATCATAATGGGCATCATGTCCAGAGTGGCAACTGGGGTGCTTTGTCCAATAAGGATAGGGTGATAACTGTTAAATTATTATGTTCTATGGGGAAGGGCAGAAAGAGAGGTAGAGAAAGGGACATAGAAGGAGACAGAGAGAGAGAGAGACAGGGAGAGGAGGAGGAAGGGGAAGGAAGGGGAAGAGAAGAAAAGAGAAGATTGAAAGTTGGTAGGCAGAAGGCTGACACCAGTTATCACAGTGGGACACCTTGGCCCCTTATCCAGTGGCAAGAATACACAGAAGAACTGTACAAAAAAGATCTTCATGACTAAGATAATCATAATGGTGTGATCACTCACCTAGAGCCAGACATCCTGGAATGCGAAGTCAAGTGGGCCTTAGGAAGCATGACTACGAGCAAAGTTAGTGGAGGTGATGAAATCCCAGTAGAGCTATTTCAAATCCTGAAAGATGATGCTGTGAAAGTGCAGCACTCAATATGCCAGCAAATTTGCAAAATTCAACACTGGCCACAGGACTGGAAAAGGTCAGTTTTAATTCCCCTTAGAAAGGCAATGCCAAAGAATGCTCAAACTACTGCACAATTGCACTCATCTCACACGCTAGTAAAGTAATGCTCAAAATTCTCCAAGGCAGGCTTCAGCAATACGTGAACTGTGAACTTCCAGATGTTCAAGCTCATTTTAGAGAAGACACAAGAACCAGAGGTCAAACTGCCAACATCTGCTGGATTGTAGAAGAAGTAAGAAAGTTTCATAAAAAACATCTATTTCTGCTTTATTGACTATGCCAAAGCCTTTGACTGTGTGGTTCGCAATAAACTGTGGAAAATTCTGAAAGAGATGGGAATAACAGACCACTTGACCTGCCTCTTGAGAAATGTGTATGCAGGTCAGGAAGCAACAGTTAGAACTGGACATGGAACAACAGACTGGTTCCAAATAGGAAAAGGAGTACATCAAGGCTGTATATTCTCACCCTGCTTATTTAACTTCTATGCAGAGTACGTCATGAGAAACGCTGGGCTGGAAGAAGCACAAGCTGGAATCAAGATTGCTGGGGTAAATATCAATAACCTCAGATATGCAGATGACACCACCTTTATGGCAGAAAGTGAAGAAGAACTAAAGAACTTCCTGATGAAAGTGAAAGAGAGTGAAAAAGTTGGCTTAAAGCTCAACATTCAGAAAACTAAGATCATGGCCTCTGGCCTCATCACTTCATGGCAAATAGATGAGGAAACAGTGGAAACAGTGTCAGACTTTATTTTTTGGGCTCCAAAATCACTGCAGATGGTGACTGCAGCCATGGAAGTAAAAGACACTTAGTCCTTAGTAGGAAAGTTATGACCAACCTAGACAGCATATAAAAAGCAGAGACATTACTTTGCAAACAAATGTCCGTTTAGTCAAGGCTATGTTTTTTCCAGTGGTCATGTATGGGTGTGAGAGTTGGACTATAAAGAAAGCTGAGTGCCAAAGAATTGATGCTTTTGAATTGTGATGTTGGAGAAGACTCTTGAGAGTCCCTTGGACCGCAAGGAGATCCAACCAGTCCATCCTAAAGGAGATCAGGCCTGAATATTCATTGGAAGGACTGATGTTGAAGATGAAATGTCAATACTTTGGCCACCTAATGCGAAGAGCAGACTCATTTGAAAAGACCCTGATACTGGGGAAAATTGAAAGCAGGAGGAGAAGGGCACGGCAGAGGATGAGATGGTTGGATGGCATCACCGACTCAATGGACATGGGTTTGGGTGGACTCTGGGAGTTGGTGATGGACAGGGAGGCCTGGCACACTGCAGTCCTTGAGGTTGCAAAGAGTTGGACACAACTGAGTAACTGAACTGAACTATCCAGTTTTCAGATCTACATCAGTTCACAGACCCAGAAACCAGCTAACAGAAGGAAATTGCAGATCTCTTTGATGAAGATCAAAATATGTAGTAAACACACCTTTGATCCTTCCTGGAATGACTTGTAGACATTTGGCAGCAAGGAAAGAAGAAAGCTCAGGTTTTTTGAAAGCCATCAGATAAAGCGTTTGAATTGGTAGTGATGCTAGTAGTCCTTCAGCTTGGGTGGGAGGAACAGTGGAACCAGAGTAATAAATGGAGTTTGGCCCCAAGTCCTTCTCATTCTTATGGTTGTTCTCCAGAACCCAGTGGGATAGACAGCATCTGGTGGAAGGCTCTCTGAACTGTGCCACAAAGAGAGTTGATTTAGAAGATACTGATTGGAAGATACTGATAGGAACAGTGAGAGACTTTATTTTTTGGGGCTCCAAAATCACAGCAGATGGTGACTGCAGCCATGAAATTAAGAGATGCTTGCTCATTGGAAAAAAAATCTATGACCAACCTAGGCACCATATTAAAAAGCAGAGACATTACTTTGCCAACAATGGTCCGTCTAGTCAAAGCTATGATTTTTCCAGTAGTCATGTATGGATGTGAGAGCTGGACTAAAAAGAACTGAGTGCCGAAGAATTGATGCTTTTGAATTGTGGTGCTGGGGAAGACTCTTGAGACTCCCTTGAACTGCAAAGATATCAAACCAGTCCATCCTAAAGAAAATCAGTCCTGAATATTCATTGAAAGGACTGGTACTGAAGCTGAAACTCCATACTTTGGCCACTTGATGCGAAGAACTGACTCATTTGAAAAGACCCTGATGCTGGGAAAGAAGGAAGGCAGGGAGAAAAGGGGATGGATGACAGAGGATGAGATGGTTGGTCATCCCCCAACTTGATGGACATGAGTTTGACTAAGCTCCTGGAGTTGTTAATGGACAGGGAAGCCTGGCATGCTGCAGTCCATGGGGTTGCAAAGAATTGGACATGAGTGAGTGACTGAACTGACTGACTGATTGGAACCTGTTGCCATGGGCCTGAAGCATTTTATTTCAGGAGGTTTTCAGGAGACAGGATAATTTCCTGACAGGATAATGTGCTCAGGGGACAGGATAATTTGACCTGTGAAGTCAGTGACCCCTGTCCTTGGCCAGCCCAGTGCTGCTTTCTAGGGCCTCAAGGTGCCTGGCAATGCTGTTTCCTGATAGTTCTCTAAACCATAAAAATAGTCTTTCTCTTCATTTATCAGTTCCTTTCTAACCTAACCATCCTTTAATCATATTCAGTGTCTTATTGTTGTTGCTAAAATGGGACTTCTAAATTAAAAGAACGCTAACCATCCAGTTTCTTATTTAAGATCATTGGGAGCAGAGATTACCACCAGTATCTGTTAATTGTGATTCATCTTTGCTATTGAATAATCTAAAATAGTAAAAAACAAAAAAGATCATCCTGCATGGGTATGGAATGATCTCCAAAATACATGTTTAAAGGAAAAAAATAGGACAAATAGGAGAAGTTCAAAATATTATGAAGAGTAAGATCCTTTAATATTAATAAAAATTAATATATGGCTTTTCATACACATTAAGTGATTTAATTGATTTAATACTTTTAAAGTGCTACAAACTGTGCCTGGTTAATAGCTGATACTTTATAAGTGCAGCTTCTTACATACACCATTATATATTATACTTGTATTTCAAATTATTTATTATTAGTATTGTGGTAATATTTGTAGAGAGAGGTATGTGTGTAGGTCATAGAAAATTTTTTACGTTTCATTTTGTGCTTTTGTGTATGATTATTCTTTCTCATCAGATCAACATGTTATATTTTTCCTCCTTTTTGTTTTCCCCTCCTTTTTATCTTTAAAACATCAAGGCCCATTTGGACATTAGTTTATCAGCTATTTCTTATTTCCCTCTTGAGATTTCCCTATTTAAACATAAATTTGAATAATAATAAAATGAAAGAAATCACAGATTAATGAAAAGAGAGGGAGAAATGTTTCAGAGTTTGAAGTAAGTATGCGGAGAAGACAAATTGTGGGTTTGTATATCAAATAGAACAGGTCCTGCCTATTTTCTCTGGGTGTGAACTTGAGTCAGTTCAGTTAATGTTTCTTGACTTTGCTTTCCCTATCTGTAGAATGTAAATAAGGACAGCTACTATATAGACGTGCTGTAAGGATAAAGTGAGATAGTCCTTTTAGTATAGCAGGAAAAAAAAAAAAAAAGCTCATATATATGGAAGGGGGAGAGCTAGTTTCCTCCATAATAAAATTGTAGGTAAAAGTAACAGGATTAAATATTTTGAATGCATGCGTTTTCAAGCTGGTTGCATTGTAGATTTATTGCTAGGATAAACGTGACTTGTACAAATTGCAGTCACCAACGAAAAGGGACAATGCCAATATAAACATCTCTTTCCTGTTTCTTTGTTGGGAAGTCCAATGAAAAGAAAAGAAAAGACATTTTAAGGCCAGGGGCACATTTAAGCTTGTGATTTGCCTAAAATTATAGTCCTGTTCTTTTATCCTCCCAGCTTTGTGGAAGCACCTTTCTCCAAGTCCCTAGGTGTATTTGTGCCACTCAAAGTAATTGGCTCATTAGGCTATAATGTTGCTCCTCATCCTGCACCCACATCCCTCCAGTTAAGCTGGATGGAAGAAGCAGAGCTCTTCATTCAGGGACAGCACAGCTTGCTATCTTTTTTGCATATCTCTAAATCAAAAAAGAGGACACAAAGGGATGCTTTCCTGCGTTAATTGGCCGTGCGCGCTCCTGAACTGCTGAGGTTGGAAGCCTTTCAATGCCATGATCATACTGCCCCCACGTGGTTAAATCTAGAAAATCTCACCCACAATCTACTCACCCAGAGTAAAATCTTATCCTATAAAGGACCAAAGCGATAGGCTCTTACAGACTTCTACAGTTGTACTGATTTCCTAGAGAAACCGCCGTGATTATTTAGATAGTACAGTTATCTCAGTCTTGCAGAGGGAGAATAAATTTCCTTGGTTTTGGAACTAGCTGCTAATTCTCCCAATAGCGTGACTGTAGTTTTAAACCGCTAGTTTTAAACCGCTAATTTCTGCTCTGGGAAGTAAAGGTGAAAATCCCTTTACTGCCTTATTGCGTGAGTTGGAGAAATAAAATAACACAGGCTTTAAATGTTTTGAAATTCTAAGTGTTGTGGTGTGATAAAATGGATAGGAGTAAGTGAACGTTTCCAGCAGGAGCAGTGTCACTTGAATACTGTCACTTTTTAGGGGCATGAACTGAATCAAGTTTTTATATTTCCCGAGATTATACTTTCTTGTTCTGAAGAAGTGCTGTAAATAGTACCTCAAATACTCTTTTTAAACTGAGTTATTGTATGAAATTGTTTGTTGTAAACTTGCTTTATCAAATATAAACTGCAATGCTAATCTGAGCTTCATAATGATTAAATATTTGAATATGACCCTGAGAGCCCCTGGGGTGACAAGCCCCCCGTGTTCTGGCTTGCTTGTGAACTTTCTAGGTAAAATTGGACAGGTCAGGTATCTAAGTGTGAGGGGATCCATTTTTTTACCTCTCAAGTGTGGACGATAGTTTTGCTTCGCTTACCTCCTTGTGAATGTTCCTGAAATGAACCTTTTGGGGAGAAATTGTGAAAACTGCGCGTTGAACATGGTACATGCTTTTGCTTTCATTCCAGTCACAAGTACTTCTTTCCTCCTATTAACAAGTAATAGGGTCATTCACAGATCACAGATTTACTTCAAAGTAAATAAATAATTCCTACAAAGACATGCCTCATTTGCTATAAATTATCACAGACCCAAGAGCTAGGATCACTGGTAACCTTGCAGCATGTAAAGTTGAATGTCCTTATCTAGAGGATACAGTATTCGTTTCTTTGTGGCAGGTGGCAATTCAAATAGATGCTCTACCTATGGATCCTGTTGGTTTTCCTGTGCCTTATTTAAAATGCATGTTCTGAATAACTTGGCTTAAGAGAGTGAATAATTTACAAAGAAAACTCTCCTTCCCTCTCCAACAGTAGCAATAAGAGCATGTTCTGTTTTCCTTTAGCCTGTTACCCTAGTAAAAGAATGTTTCATGTCAGAAAATGCAATTCTTTTCTGACTGGTCTTTACTGAGGTTGTACCACATGTTGAATAGAACCTTCTACTCTATTGTGGTGAATAGCCATGTGCTGTACTAAGCTGCTTTAGTCGTGTCCAACTCTTTGCAACCCCATGGACTGAGCCTACCAGCCAGGAAAGAATACTGGAGTGGGCTGCTATGCTTTCCTCCAGGGGATCTTCCCAATCCAGGGACCGAACCCATGTCTCTTGGGTCTCCTGCACTGGCAGGCAGATTCTTCACCGCTAGTGCCGCCCGGGAAGCCCAGTGCCACAACCCACCTCTCCACACCTCGCTCCCAGCTCTTCCGAGGGGTGGATTAGCATAGCAAAAGTAGGGTGTCTGTATACTGATGAGTCCCTGAGAACAGCTTGACTTTAAGAGAATGGAGAAAATATTTACATACACACACATATACACACACTCCACAGCATTTACAAGACAGTATGTGGAGACTTTAAAAAAGGTTAATTAATTCTGGGAAATGAGAATGAGAATGGTAAGTTCTGGGAGGATTAGGGTACTTCCATTTTCACTTTTTAGGTTTAATATTATTTTTCTTAATATGAACATGTAACTACATATCATTTCTGAAAAAATAGATACCATATAGATATTAAAAAGAATGATATCTATATGTATAGAAAAATAGCTTCCCCGGTGGCTCAGATGGTGAAAAATCCACCTGCAATGTGGGAAACCTGGGTTCGATCCCTGGGTTGGGAAGATACCCTGGAGAAGGGAATGGCTACCCACTGCAGTATTTTTGCCTGGAGAATTCCATGGGCAGAAGAGCCTGGCAGGCTACAGTCCATGTGGTCACAAAGAGTTGGACACGATTGAGTGACTTTCACTTTCACTTTCATAGACAACATAAGCATTCCAAGATATTTTCAATGAAAAAAGAAGTTGCAGAATAACATGTATCAGGTTATTTATATTATGTAAAATAGGCATGTATATATACATTTAGAAAAAAATTATGAAAGTCTATGTAACCATATGGTTAAAAATTATTGTCTGTAAGATTTTCAGGTGAAGGAAACATATATTTAAAATCTTTATTTCCATGTTCCTAGTTTTTGATTGGATTTTTAAACTAAACTTGTTTATGTGGTTACTTGTATAATTGAAACAATATATTTTATTCCTGTACACATTGGCCAGATTGGGTGGTTGTTTCATGTCTGATGAATATACCCATTTGTCCCGGGCTCTTTGAACAGTCTCTGCCCAGACCTGCTTGTCTCTAGGCTGAGCCTTTCTTGGAAGTGTCTTTTAACCACCCCAGGCTGGGGGAGGGGCCTTGTTGTGGTCCCATCACAGGCTACTTCTATTCTACCAGATAACTTACCACACTGCATTTCAACTCCTTATTGATTATCTGACCTCAGTAGGCCACAGGCAACTTAAGGTTATATTTCTGTGTTTCAGGTGTAGTTTTTGACATATAACAGATTCTGAAATCAATGTTTATTAAATAGATCTAATCTAATGCATGCCAACAAAGGTCTGTCTAGTCAAGGCTATGGTTTTTCCAGTGGTCATGTATGGATGTGAGAGTTGGACTGTGAAGAAGGCTGAGCACCGAAGAATTGATGCTTTTGAACTGTGGTGTTGGAGAAGCCTCTTGAGAGTCCCTTGGACTGCAAGGAGATCCAACCAGTCCATTCTGAAGGAGATCAGCCCTGGGATTTCTTTGGAAGGAATGATGCTAAAGCTGAAACTCCAGTACTTTGGCCACCTCATGCGAAGAGTTGACTCATTGGAAAAGACTCTGACGCTGGGAGGGATTGGGGGCAGGAGGAGAAGGGAACGACAGGGGATGAGATGGCTGGATGGCATCACTGACTCGATGGACGTGAGTCTGAGTGAATTCCGGGAGTTGGTGATGGACAGGGAGGCCTGGCATGCTGCGATTCATGGGGTCGCAAAGAGTTGGACATGACTGAGCGACTGAACTGAACTGAATGCATGCATGTAAAATTGCTTCAGTTGTGTCCGACTCTTTGTGACCCTAAGGACTGTAGCTCTCAAGGCTTCTCTGTCCATGGGATTCTCCAGACAAGAATACTGGAGTGGGTTGCCATGCCCTTCTCCAGGGGATCTTTCTCACCCAGGAACCAAACCCCTGTCTATTATATCTTCTGCATTGACAGGAGGATTCTTTACACTAGTGCCACCTGGGAAGCCCATTAAAAAGATAGGTAAATGGAAAGAAGGAAGGAGGAATGGAGGGACTGAAGGTGGGATGGAGGAAGGAAGGGGTGGGGGTGGGGGAGTGATATCCACAAGAGAAAGCGATGTAGTCAGACTGGAACTTAATAAGGAAAAAAAAAATGTGTCAGTATTTATTCAGCTCTGTCTGAAGAAGAAAAGGAAATTTCAATGACTATAGAGGTGTATATCATTTGGGAACAAGAATTTTTCACCAAGTTTGCCATTTTGTTCTTATAATTGCTTATATATATATATGAAGAAACACAGTCCCATTTATATTAATTTAAAATTTAATGTATGAGAATAAAGTTAAGAATTGTGGTAGGATGTATATAAAGATGGGAGAAGGCAATGGCAACCCACTCCAGTACTCTTGCCTGGAAAATCCCATGGATGGAGGAGCCTGGTAGGCTGCAGTCCATGGAGTCGCTAAGAGTCAGACACAACTGAGTGACTTCACTTTCACTTTCCACTTTCATGCATTGGAGAAGGAAATGGAAACCCACTCCAGTGTTCTTGCCTGGAGAATCCCATGGATGGAGAAGCCTGGTAGGCTGCAGTCCATGGGGTCGCACAGAGTCGGACACGACTGAAGCGACTTGGCAGCAGTATATAAAGAAAACCATGAGAATTTACTGAATGATTTGAAAGAGGCCTGGAATAGATAAAGATACATTCCATTCAGTGGATGGGAATATATGGTATCAAAGTGATTAATTATCCGCAAATGACTTTATATATCAGATACAATTACTGTGAAACACCCATGGTTTTGCTTTTTTCCCTTCTCTCCCCACCTTTCCTTTCCTATTCTTTCCTTCCTTCCGACACTGGCATTGTTTCTGCTCCTTGAGCTCCAGGCTCTCCCCAGGCTCAGCACTTCACCATCAGCTGTTCCTTATGCTGAATTTCTCTTTTCCTAGATCTTCAAAAGGCTGCTTCTTCCTGTCAACATGGAGCTCAGCCCAGATATCACTATGTCAGAGAAAAATTTCTCAACCACCTAACTTAAAGTAACTTTAAGTCACAAAGTCACTCTTATTATATTATTCTGCTTTCTTTTCTCCATAGCACTTGTCGTAATCTGAAAATACTGTCTTTATATTTTATGTATATAATCTATTTTCCCCCACTAGAATGTAAGCTCCATGAGAGCAGTGGCATTCCCTAATACAATACACTGCATTCCCTGTCCCCCTGAAACAACGCCAGGCACAAGAAAGACAGTGCATTGATTGGTTTTATTCCTAATGAATGATCAATTTTGCAATTTTAAGAGATCATTTAGTAGAAAATCTTAATATTTAACTGTTTCCCTTGAAACACGCCTAGAGATTTATTAGATTAGTTTTAACTGTGTTTGCTGTGCTGTGCTTAGTCACTCAGTTGTGTCCAAGTCTTTGCAACCCCATAAACTGCAGCCTGTCAGGCTCCTCTGTCCATGGGAATTCTCTGGAATGGGTTGCCAGGCCCTCCTCCAAGGGATCTTCTCAACCCAGGGATCGAATCCAGGTCTCCCACATTTCAGGCAGATTCTTTACCATCTAAACCACGAGGGAGGCCCAAGAATACTGGAGTAGCCTATTCCTTCTCCAGGGGATCTTCCTGACCCAGGAATTGAACTGGGGTGTCCTGCATTACAGGTGGATTCTTTACCAGCTGAGCTACCAGGGAAGCCCTTAACTGTGTTTATATTTTGTTAAAGAATGATTCTGTATTTTGCTTGCCTATGATTCTTATCTCTACCACCTTTGATCTGTGTGACTTTGGGCAAGTTGCTTAACTTCCCCAGTCAACTTCCTCATCTGTAAAATGGGGATGATGAGAGTAGCAACTTGGTAGCAACATAATTCTGTGAATTATGAGTCAATGAGTAGATAATGACAACTTCAAACTTAATGATATATTGCATGGGGTATAGTAAACTCTCAATAATTGTTGGTTATCTTTGATTAACTATATAGCATTAATCATCTATTGGAAGTCAGGCATGGAGGCTCCTTAACTTATGACCATCCAGTGTTTTGAAGACATTTACTGGATTATCTGTAAGTCCAAATATTCTACAAGGGCTGATGTGAGTGTATCACTGATATAGTTTGGTTTCACAAGAGAGCCCTGCAGGTTGATAATCTTGGTTTTGATAATCTCTTTTGCACAGATAATATTCGTAATTTTCTTACCAACTATTGCTTGAATGTCTCCTTCTTGACTATAAAACTCAGGACCTGTCCCTTAAGCACTCCTACTGCATTTTATTTTATTTTATTTATTTATTTTTTATTTTATTTTATTTTTAAACTTTACATAACTGTATTAGTTTTGCCAAATATCAAAATGAATCCACCACAGGTATACATGTGTTCCCCATCCTGAACCCTCCTCCCTCCTCCCTCCCCATTCCATCCCTCTGGGTCGTCCCAGTGCACCAGCCCCAAGCATCCAGTATCGTGCATCGAACCTGGACTGGCAACTCATTTCATACATGATATTTTACATGTTTCAATGCCATTCTCCCAAATCTTCCCACCCTCTCCCTCTCCCACAGAGTCCATAAGACTGTTCTATACATCAGTGTCTCTTTTGCTGTCTCATACACAGGGTTATTTACCATCTTTCTAAATTCCATATATATGCATTAGTATACTGTATTGGTGTTTTTCTTTCTGGCTTACTTCACTCTGTATAATAGGCTCCAGTTTCATCCACCTCATTAGAACTGATTCAAATGTATTCTTTTTAATGGCTGAATAATACTCCATTGTGTATATGTACCACAGCTTTCTTATCCATTCATCTGCTGATGGACATCTAGGTTGCTTCCATGTCCTGGCTATTATAAACAGTGCTGCGATGAACATTGGGGCACACGTGTCTCTTTCCCTTCTGGTTTCCTCAGTGTGTATGCCCAGCAGTGGGATTGCTGGATCAGCATTTTAAAGCAAACATCAGCCACAATATATGACTGCTAATGGCATCTGTGCTGGTGGGCAGATCTGATGCTTTTGCTTTGACAAATAACTCTTCTCTTCGCATCCCTCCCTTTAGCCAACGTTTGTGGCATGTTCACTTTGTACCAGGCAATGTGTAGTTCTGAGAATGATGTGAAAAATAGGGCTGACTCACCCCTGCCCCCTTATAACTTGCATTTACGTGCTTATGAAAGGGTGTGTGTTGAAAATTGTAAGTACAGGACTTGGTGTGTTTTCAGATGAGGGTTGGCCCTTTAAAGACTCGGCAGCTCCCTGTGTACCAGGGTTATTTTCTCTTTGGGAGAATGTCACCCTTGCTTCCAACATTAGATATGGATAAGCCATATGCTAAGTGGTTTGACATTTCAGTTTGATTTAAGCTGATTGACATTGACAGCTTCATGCCAAAGTGTGTTAAATTTTATTCAGAAATAATATCCTCTTGGACCAATGAATGTGTTCAGCATTAATTGGCAGTGGCTTCTTGTAAACTTTCTAGGAGAAGACATGGACAGGAAGGAAAACACAAGCAATTTAGTTGGGGGGAAGTGTGTTTATGAAGCAGCCACATCAAAGAGAATTTATTATCCCTTCGTGTAAACTGTGTTCTATTTGTTGGCCATTTGTGCCTTTATTCACATCACATTCAAGAACATCTACTACTTACTAGGAGCTCTGGAGATACAAAGACACTGTATCCTTTGAAAAAGTGAAAATGTTAGTCTCTCAGTCATGTCTGACTCTTTGTAACCCCATGGACTGTAGCCTACCAGGTTCCTCTGTCCATGGAATTTTCCAGACAAGAATACTGGAGTGGGTTGCCATGCCCTTTTCCAAGAGATCTTCCCAGCCCAGGGATTTAACCCAGGTCTCCTGCATTGTAGGCAGATTCTTTACCCCTACTGTATCCATTAAGGAGCTCCTAATCTGATAGCAGAATCAGACAAGGGTACAAATGATTAGCATACTATGTGATCAGTTCTTTTATGATCTACAAGAGGATTTGGTGCTATCTCCTTTGGCACAACTGAGCTGATTATGTAGGAGATGGTTAAAGGTTTTGACAGGAAATAGATATCAATATTTTTGCATACTGGGGAAATACAGTTTTTAGTTTAGAGTTCCAGTTCTTTGTAAAGACTCCCCCTATCAATACATATTCAGAGGTCCTCTCCCTGCAGGGCTCAAAGAATGTGTATTTCATGAGAGAATGCGGCTGCCAGTGGTGCATATTAGATCGATGCTTTTGAACTGTGGTGCTGGAGAAGACTCTTGAGAGTCCCTTGGATTGCAAGGAGATCCAACCAGTCCATTCTAAAGGAGATCAGTCCTGGGTGTTCTTTGGAAGGAATGATGCTAGAGCTGAAACTCCAGTACTTTGGCCACCTCATGCAAAGAGTTGACTCATTGGAAGATACTCTGATGCTGGGAGGGATTGGGGGCAGGATGAAAAGGGGACAACAGAGGATGAGATGGCTGGATGGCATCACTGACTCGATGGACATGAGTTTGAGTGAACTCCGGGAGTTGGTGATAGACAGGGAGGCCTGGCTTGCTGCAATTCATGGGGTCGCAAAGAGTCGGACACAACTGAGCGACTGAACTGAACTGAACTCAGGAGGAAGACTGCTGGACATCACGTGTCTCCCAGTTTCTCAAGCTGAAATCTGAGTGCCTTTCTTGACTTCTCTCTGTCCCCCTCCACCTCTAATTAATCCCACAAGTTTTGTCAGTCTTTTCATTCTTGCATATCTCTCTGGTGTAGAAATATCTCTCAGGTCTACTTTTAATTGATCTGGGGTGCAGCTTTGATATCTGCAGCTTTAAAAATCCACTCAAGGTGATTCTAACATATGGCAAAATCTGACTTCCAGATAAATCAGAATCTCTGGAGAAAAGGCAAATCAAAGCCTGAATGAGACATCATCTCATAGCTGTTAGAATGGCTGTTACCAAAAAGACAAGAGATATCAAATATTGGTGAAGATGTACCAAGAAAAAGAAAAAATAAAAGCATTTCTGGGAATGCAAATTGGTACAGCCACTATGGAGAACAGTAAGTTTCTCAAGAAGTTAAAAGTAGAACTACTATATGATCTAGTCGTCCCACTTCTGGGTATATATCCAAAGAAAGTAAAATCAGTATCTTGAAGACATATCTGCAGTCCTATGTTTAGTATTAATATTAGTCACAATAGCTGAGATATGGAAACAACCTAGGTGTCCATCAACAATGAATGGATAAAGAAAAAATACACATTTACATGTCCACACATATATGTATGTATATATACACATACATCTACATCTAAAATGCACATATCTGAATTGGATATGTTCCCAATTCAATGAATGTCCAGAGTTGGGAAAACCAGTTTATTTGCTCCTTCTTCTCGAGAAAGATCATCTTCACCAGGGACTTCTGGCCTCTGGGCTTTGCAGATACCGATTCTGCAGCTGAAATATCTGGGCGTGAAATACCTCACACTGTGATATAGGTTTTCACCTAATAGTATGGAAAGTTAGGCTTAATGGACTTCAGAAATCTTTCTTTCTCATCCACCTGATAAAGTGTACATAAAGATATAATGAAATAATGCAATGCAAAGAGCTTAGCAATCTGCCTGACATCTATCAGGCACTCAATAATAGCTAGTTTGATAATTCTTAACAGTGGTCTGATTTCTGTCCTTCCTCCATGATTCTCTTGGATAAACTGCTTATAGGGAACGCTGTTATAATATCAACTGTAGAAGAATGAGAAATGAAATAAAAACTCAATTATGCAAGTTCAGAAGCAGCCTGCAAGCTGAAAATACAAGTGCTACTTGAGATGATGTTTGCTTAATTCAGAGCATGATGCAGGATTTAAATCTGACTCTGGGATCTGTGACCTTGGGAAGAAACATCCTATTAAGAAAAAAAAATGTATCTTTCAGCTTTGATACAGTCAGCAACTATCAAGAGAATTGTCAGTTTTGCAGTTTGTACCCTTAGGCATCCTGAGCTGAAAGGAACACTCAGTTGCTATAGCAGCACCTACTTTAGGAGTATTTTTATGCAGATATATGTCTTTGTAAAAAATAGTAGTGGAGTGGCTATGAGTGAAATATCACTTGTAAACTTCAATTTGCAGCTCATTTTGAGTCTGGAATAAAATTTAGATGTGATTTATCTAGCAGTCAAGGAAACCATATATAGGTATTAGGAAAAGTATGTTGATACAAAAACAAAATCTTTTCTTCTTTTAAATATCTAGTTATAACTAGATATTTATGGTGACAAGAGTACAAAGGCTAGATGAGAATTTGTTGTCCAAACAGAGATTTTTTCCCCACAGGATTTCAGAAAGGGGAAAAAAAAACCTAAGAAAGGGATTCATTGGCAGAATGTCAGTGTTTCTTAGAACTGGATCAAACTTTGAGAGCATCTTCAGATATTCCGAGAAGAGTGTTATATACTTTATTCAGAAATAAGTCCCTCATTCCTTCTGGGCCCCTTCCCATAATACCAAAGAGAATTAGGAAAAGTATATAGGCATGGGTCTGGAGGAGGGCACAGCAACCCACTCCAGTATTCTTGCCTGGAGAATCCCATGGACAGAGGAGCCTGGTGACTACAGTCCATAGGGTCGCACAGAGTTGGACACGACGGAAGTGACTTAGCACGCACACATACAGGTGTGGGTATGACTAGGGAACAGGGTTTTCCACAGATTCTTGGGAGACAGGAATTAGGACAGGGGAGCATAAGCACATATCAGAAGAGGCGAGGGCCAGGCAGTGCAGCTCCCAGCACCTGTTAGCTAAATTTTTAAGGATTACCACCAGGAAAGAGTAGGCTGAAATTGTAAAGACACATAGGTGATCCATTAATGGGAAAGTTGCATCAGCCTTGTGGTGCTACCTTCCTCTACCATGTTTCTTAAAACTGTGGTAGAGTTGGATACTTGGACAAAATTTGGACCATTCATGTTTTTCTTTCTTTCTTTTTTTTTTTCTGAGGTGGATCTCTACAAGTGCTAAAATTCTGTGTTTCCACATAATATTGGAATTTTGTTTCCAATCACAAAGAGTAACACCTCATCAAATATTTTTCATATATTTTGATTTTTGGGGAAGATGGCATAGGGCAGTGGTGAGAAGAGTAGGTGCTGGTGTCAATGGCCAGTGTTCAAAACTTATCAGCTGTGCTACCAGGAACAAGGTAAGCACAGATTGTTGCCAATTAATGAGGTAGAGCAGGGGACTTTAACAAAACTGAAGCAAACTTTTGGGCAAAGCTAACTATTCTAGCTTGAATCTCAATACCTCTAAATAAAACCCTCTTACACTAGCATTTGTCTAGATTTTGGAAACCTGACTAGATACTTTTTCCACCACACACACACACACACAAAACACCCAAATCATACGCATGTGGTAACAAATTGAATAATACAGAATAGTCCCTCCATTCGGAGAAGGCAATGGAACCCTACTCCAGTCCTCTTGCCTGGAAAATCCCATGGATGGAGGAGCCTGGTGGGCTGCAGTCCATGGGGTCGCACAGAGTCGGACACAACTGAGCAACTTCATTTTCACTTTTCACTTTCATGCATTGGAGAAGGAAATGGCAACCCACTCCAGTGTTCTTGCCTGGAGAATCCCAGGGATGGGGGAGCCTGGTGGGCTGCCATCTATGGGGTCGCACAGAGTCGGACACGACTGACACGACTTAGCAGCAGCAGCAGCAGTCCATCCATTAGAACCAAGAGCCCAACATATAGAAAAGAAAACATAATCTTAATATGCAATATTTACTAAAGGCTGTTCATTGCTTTTTTCCTTTTATGATCAATTTATGAACAATGTAAGATGTGAGACAATGTGGAAGTGAGAGTTGGATTACAAAGAAAGCTGAACACTGAAGAATTGATGTTTTTGAACTGTGGTGTTGGAGAAGACTCTTGAGAGTCTGTTGGACTGCAAGGAGATCCAACCAGTCTATCCTAAAGGAGATCAGTCCTAGGTGTTCATTAGAAGGACTGATGCTAAAGCTGAAAATCCATACTTTGGCCACCTGATTCTAAGAACTGACTCATGTTCATGTTGTGCCTGGAGCAGAATCTTTGTAGTCAGCGGCCATTTGCTCCCCGCCCCTCAACACATTACAGGATTCTGTCCAGGAAAAGTAAACAAGGGAATTAGCATGCTTACCAAGGCAGCTGTGGTTCTCCCGCCATTGCCCCCTGCCCCACCTCTGCGCCCTCTGTCCCCCAACTCCCTGACAGTCTTCCCTCCTCATGTATTATGGGGATTGAAGGAGAAAATGAAAATCACTTTGCCTCTGAGACTTACGATCTTCTAGTGCCATCTATTGCCACTCCTGTTGCTGTTTCTCACAGCCAGTATTTTTAACGTCTAAGCTGAAACTCCAATACTTTGGCCACCTGATGTGAAGAGTTGACTCATTTGAAAAGACCCCGATCCTGGGAAAGATTGAGGGCAGGAGGAAAAGGGGATGACAGAGGATGAGATGATTGGATGGCATCACCAACTCAATGGACATGGGTTTGAGTAAGCCCTGGGAGTTGGCGATGGACAGGGAGGCCTGGCGTGCTGCAGTCCATGGGGTTGCAAAGAGTCGGACATGACTGAGCGACTAAACTGAACTGAACTATGGATGGTGCACAGGTAAAAGTGTGACTGAATTAAAGGAGGCATGAAAGTAAAAGAACAGTTTGCGGCTAAAAATCCTTTCATACAGTCAGAACACCAAGAGACACCATCAAAAGTTGGTGGAACAAGAAATAGAGGTATTGGTCTAAGGTTACAGAGTTGATCACTTGAAGAACTGGGAAAATAATATAAATAATATATTTATTTACCTTTGGGAAGAAGGGAAGGGAGGAAGTGGAAGTTTAGGCAGCTAATTCATCCTTTTGTAGAGTCAGTAGTTGTGCTCCTAAGCTGATAAGTTAAGAAGTGCAGTTACTAACATGTTACTTACTATTACAAAAAATTATCAGTAGAATGAAAACAAATATTAAAAGATAATACCATTGTATAACTAAGCTTTATGTGGTGGAATATGCAAAAGGAGTTTTGTTGGTTTAAAAAAATTAGAACTATCTTTTGATTTGTTACCATGCACATATATCACTTTGATAAACACTTAAAAATAAATTACAAAAAATATGTAAAGGGAGAAAGGAAGGAAGGAAGGAAGAAGTTAGGGAGGGAGGCAGGCAGGCAGCAGTGAGTCTGCAGAACAGTCCGGTAGCACCATCGCCTCCACGTTCGCTGCCGTCACCACTGCCTCCGTTCTGCTGATACCACTGTTATTACTTGGACTTGGGCGCCAGACACTGGGCTGAGTGTTTTGAACGCAGCGTCTAATTTTAGTCTTCGTCTCCTTAGAAACAAAAATTGATCAATTCTAATAACTCTGCTGAGACTAATTTCTTTCTTTCATTTTAAATCTGATTTGAGAAATAATGATCATCTGCATATTTTCTATCAGATATTTAACTATACTTGGACACAGTGTATTTAGAAAAAAATATTTCAGCAGCAAGACAATATTCCTTAATATTCGAAGAGCTGGCATATGAAAGATAATTAAATTTGTTCTCCAATGTTAGAGAGCATGCTGACGGTATAGACTGTACTTGCATAGGTCTGATATAGAGTGTGCTTTTTAGTATGCACCTCAGCAGATTCTGATCCAAGTGGTGCATGCATCGTGCATGGAAAGACTTTAGTTAGTGGTGGGGGCTGTATTTGCTAATCTCTAGGATTTCTTCTACCACCAAGAGCCTTTGACCTTCTTAAACTGGTGCCTTGGTTAGACGTTAGCTTAGAAGTGCTAGCTAGATTTCTTGTGATGTGAATGGCAGTCATCCTGATGGTTGATAAAAGAAAAGAAAATAAATTCAATAAAAATTATTTGATTTCCAGTTTCCATCTCCTACCACTTATTTGAGGTATTATTTCTGCTGACCTTATGTACAAAAAGGTTTCAAATTATAAAGCCTATCCAAATATGGATATAAAAATACACTATGCTGGTTTGTTTAAAAAACGAAGCAGATTAACAAATAAAACCTGTTCCAGCCTGAAAGATCCATTTTCCAATAAGGAAGAAAATAGATTATGTCATCAAATGTTTCTTTCTACTCTGAGAGGCATATCTTCCCACCATCCACAAGGTGCTAAGTACAGAAAATGATGTTTCTATTTGCTGAGCCAATGGGTTTCCCTTGATTTCTTAAGGCAGTCTTGCAAAATTAAGAGAAAAACCTTTATTCTGTTTTTTGGTACTTTACAGAAAATAGCGTGCTTCAGGCTCATGAGACTGAAACTTCTAAAATTAGGAGTAATAACCACAAACACTGTGGTAACAAGGAACTTACAGTTTTGCTGGTTTTGTGTTCTCAAATCTTCGGCTCTGTACCACCCCTCTATTTATTAAGCAGCTTCTTGTAAGACATGTATGAAGGAAGTAAATAGTCTTTAGCTAGTACTAAATATAACTGAAAATATTTCCAAAATAATTGATTTGGTATTTATAATTAGTATTGCCTATGTTCATAAACCTTTAAACAATGGAAATGTGCTTACTTGCCTTATATGGCAAATTGCTGGGTCCATGAAGAAAATCATATTGTTCATTAGTTTCAACTTTAGAAATTAACAGTGACTCCAATTAATAAGAATCCAAGTGGTTAGTCAAGCTGGTAAAATTTTGTCCTCTTGAATCTAGTTAAAAGGAAATCAAGAGGGTGGAAAAGAACATATTTAAAAATGTTTATGAAATGCTTAGCATGTTTCCAGTTGCAGGAATAAACCTTAGATCCTTTCACCCTAATGAAAATAATAGAAATGAGAGGAAACAATTTAGATAATTTTCTGTTACATATTTTCATGTTCTTATTACCATGTATTTGATCCCATGTCATCATTGAAAGCAATTTGAGGAGATTCAGTCGGAGAAGGCAATGGCACCCCACTCCAGCACTCTTGCTTGGAAAATTCCATGGATGGAGGAGCCTGGTAGGCTGCAGTCCATGGGGTCACTAAGAGTCAGACACGACTGAGCGACTTCACTTTCACTTTCATGAATTGGAGAAGGAAATGGCAACCCCCTCCAGTGTTCTTGCCTGGAGAATCCCAGGGACGGGGGGAGCCTGGTAGGCTGCCGTCTATGGGGTCACACAGAGTTGGACACGACTGAAGCGACCTAGCAGCAGCAGCAGCAGCAGCAGCAGTAATCTTAGAATAAATCTCTGCCAAAATCTACTAGGTTTCATTTTATTTTCTTTCTTCCTCCCTCCCTTTCCCTTCCTTCTTTCCTCTCTTTCTCTCTCCTTCCCTTTATACTTTCCAAGTTGCCACCGAGATTATAAAAATTCAAACTTGCTTGATGAGAATCTTAGTGAATTTAAATGTTCAGTGTTGGGACTTTCATGACACACTTAAATTTCTCCTCCTCCTCTACCACCACCACTTTCCTTCCCTATTTCTTTTCATCAGTGAGGATCTACTTACTTCCTGAGATATCCACTTTCTTTTCACTTTTCAATATTATCACACAGCATCATCTAAGCAACCTGGTTAGCTCATTTTCATGGGGTGGTGGGGGGGTGGGAAACTGATGGCAAAATCACCAAAACTCAAAAATATATGATGCTCATGTTGACTTTGGCATTCCAACAGTGTTGTATTCACAACTTGAGAGTAATATAGTTGATGAAAAGGTTCAAGAATTAAATGTTCCTTAAATGGCCAAAGATACTTATTTGCATGTTCCCAGAGAAGGAAATGGCAACCCACTTCAGTATTCTTGCCTAGAGAATCCCAGGGATGGGGGAGCCTGGTGGGCTGCTGTCTATGGGGTCGCACAGAGTTGGACACGACTGAAGTGACTTAGCAGCAGTAGCAGCAGAGGGGGACACATTCTTTCCAAGTCTCTCAAATTTCTCTACAGAGAAATACAGTAGTTGATAAAACAATCTAAGCAAAACATACCTTTGACTGGGTGTCTGAGTTGACCTTTGTCATTCTGTGGTGTTCTGTTCCCTACCACTTCTGTCAACCTTGCCTAAGTATTTAGCCATGTGGTTGTCTTATTATTAGGTGCAAATACCCAGCACACAGCAAACTGGCATATTTCTGAGGATCCCATATCAAATAGTTTCTCAGGAATAGCACTCTTAATTGGTCCAAACTTCATATTTGTAGACTTATTCACACACATATTTATTTTATATTCCACGTATTATTATTATTAGTTGCATATACATATATATGAACACACATACTCACACATATATATATGGAGAGAGAGCTTTATGTAGTCTTATAGTTTAGCTATTAATCTGGGAATAGATATTAATTTATAAATCTTGTGTATGTATTCCTCTCACTGGCTATTGTACCTGCGTGTAACACCCATAGACAGCAAGAATCATTGTTCATGGTCACAGATATCAAAGTTCTCTTGATATGTTTGGATGTCTCATATATTTGGACATCTCATAAGAGTTTATGAGCTTATTGTTTGCTTTACTAATTAATCACTTGTAATAGGAATAAGAGAAATAACAGTTTTTTCTTGTTTATTTTGTGCTTGAATTTTGGATCTTATTTTTAATTAATCACATTTCCGAAGGACACTTTTTCAAGTTGGTTGGCTACCTTACGAGAGTTAGAGTTGCAGACATCACAGTTCTTCCCTGATATCTGATTCAACTCTAGGTATGTTTGTTCCTTTGTGGTTAGATGTAGTCATATGACCATTTCTGGCTTATGAAATGGGACAAAAGTAACATGTGTCAGTTCAGCACCAGAGGATTTAAATGTTGATGTGACAACTCCTGTTCTCTCTTCTTCCCATTGTTGTACCCAGGGATTTTCCAAATTGGAACATATAAACGGAAGTTACAATAATTTATTTCTGCTGCCTCAAAGCTAGTCTTAACAGTGTCATAGGACAATGTAATCATCAGAAAACAAATTTATACAAAATTTATAGCATTATGAACATGGATGTGTTTCATGTGGGAAACCATAGACAGCAACAGTTTCTGTGTCCTGCTTTCTGTTCAATTCAGTTCAGTCACTCAGTCATGTCCAACTCTGGGACGCAGGGACTGCAGCAAGCCAGGCTGCCCTGTCCATCACCAACTCCCAGAACCTGCTCAAACTCATGTCCGTTGAGTCAGTGAGGCCATCCAGCCATCACATCTTCTGTCGTCCCCTTCTCCTCCTGCCTTCAATCTTTCCCAGCATCAGGGTCTTTTCAAATGACTCAGTTCATTAACCACAATTAACCACATTTCCAAAGCACACTTTTTCAAGTTGCTTGTCTACCTTACGAGAGTTAGAGTTGCAGATATCACAGTTCTTCCCTGATATCTGATTCAACTCTAGATATGTTTGTTCCGAAAGTATTGGAGCGAAAGTATTGGAGCTTTAGCTTCAGCATCAGTTCTTCCAATGAATATTCAGGGCTGATTTCCTTTTGAATTGACTGGTTTGATCTCCTTGCAGTCCAAGGGACTCTCAACAGTCTTCTCCAACACCACAATTCAAAAACATCAATTCTTCAGTGCTCAGCTTTTGGCAACCCACTCCAGTACTCTTGCCTGGAAAATCCCATGGATGGAGGAGCCTGGTAGGCTGCAGTCCATGGGGTCGCTAAGAGTCGGGCACAACAGAGCGACTTCACTTTCACTTTCATGCATTGGAGAAGGAAATGGCAACCCACTCCAGTGTTCTTGCCTGGAGAATCCCAGGAACGGGGGAGCCTGGTGGGCTGCCGTCCATGGGGCCGCACAGAGTCGGACATGACTGAAGCGACTTAGCAGCAGCAGCAGCAGCTGTCTTTATGGTCCAGCTCTCACATAGGCCAAACTCCAATAGGTGAGTTTGGGTTCACCCCTACTTAACATGGGCCAAACTCCAATAGATGAGTGGCAACTATTTTGGGAGTTGAAGATTTTGTTTATTTACTTATTGACATTTATTCTTTGTAGCAAACCATGTAAAATAATCAGAAGCTCAAAGCCCATCCTCTAGTGTAGCAAATGAGCCATTTTGCTAGAAATATCATGAAGTCTTTGTCCGTTAGCAAGTTCATAAACCATAAAATTAAAATATAAATTAAATTATTCCAGGGAGTATTCACAAATAAGTATTAGAACATATAAGTGGCTTCTCCAACTTTGGGGGGAAAAATTGTCTTGAGAAGCATATTCCAAGAGACAGGGCTCATTTCAGTGATTTTAAAGTAACCTGTGACTTTCCATTTGAGTGTGTAGACCTTTAGCTTAAAACAGTTTCTTAGGGAATTGACCTTCACAAGTCTCTCACAAAATCTCAAATACAGTCTTTAATTACTTGACTTTGAATTAATTAGAAAAAAACACATGAGAAAAGATGGCTCAACATCACTATTTATTAGAGAATTATAAATCAAAACTATAATAAGGTATCATCTCATACCAGTCAGAATGACAGTCATCAAAAAGCCTATAAATAGTAAATACTGGAGAGTATGTGGGTAAAAATAGGAACCTTTCTACACTGTTGGTAAGAATGTAAATTGGTGTAGCTACTATGGAGAATGGTATGAAGGTTCCTTAAAAAACTAAAAATAGAGTTATTGTATCATCCTGCACTTCTACCTCTGGGCATATATCTGAAGAAAAGCATAACTCGAAAAGACACATACACTCCAGTGTTCATAGCAGAACTATTTACAATGATCAAGACATGGGAGCAACCAAAATGTCCATCAACAGATGAATAGATAAAGAAAATGTAGTATATTTATACAACAGAATATTGCTCAGCCATAAAGAGAATGAAATAATGCCTTTTACAGCAACACAGATGGACCTAGAGATTGTCATACTAAGTAAAGTAAGTCAGACAAAGACGTATATCATATGATATCACTTATATGAGCAATCAAAAGTATTGTACAAATGAACTTAAAGACACAATAGAAATAGACTCACAGACATAAAAAACAAACTTATGGTTACCAAAGGGAAAAGTTGGGGGGAGGGATAAATTAGGAGTTTGGGATTAACATACACTAATATATATAACATACGTGATCAACAAGGACCTACTGCTTAGCACAGGGAATTATACTTAATATTTTGTGGTAACCTATAAGGGAAAAAAATCTGATAAAAAATATATCTAACTGAATCATTTTGCTGTATACCCAAAACTAACACAATATTGTCAATCAATAGTATGTCAACTTAAAATAAAAAGAAGGTCCTACCAAAATTAAAAAATATCATTCATCTACCATTTACAATGCATCTAATGAGAGTTTATTTTGTCCTACTAAGTGCTAGGTACTGGATTTCAGAGATAAGCAAGAAACTGTTTCTGTTCTGGAAGAGCTCATAAACTGGTGGAGGAGACAGTAAATTCATCAGTTATGTAAGACTGAAGACTGAAGATTGGCAACAGAAAGGCTTGGCCGCTTGCCTTTGGGAAGTAGGGAGAGATAAAGAGAAACCTTTGTGGGGCAGATGACTATTGCTCTGGGAAGGCTTGGCCAAAAATATGGAACAGGAGAAAGCATTCCAAGACAATGCTTTTGAACATGAAAATTTCCTGGCTCATGCAAAGATTTACAGCTCCTTTTGGCTTAAGTAGATCAGGTTGAGTTAAGCCCGCTAGGAGCCAAGAATCCTAAAAAATGCCCTCACTAATCCAGCTCCCCCTGTTCTTCCTCTAGTCTAGCATTGCATTATAATTACTTGTTATGTTGTTTTCTCCTGACTATAGAGGGTAAAGAAAGAAGGCCCATATGTCACCGTCAGCATATCCCACCGTGCTTTTAATTCATGGCAAATGTACATCTAAATGCCATGAGAGATTAAAGAATGCATGTCACCTTGCTGAGCACGAGTCAGGAGATCCTATTTCTAGACTGACTCTCCTCTTTGCTAGCTATGTGGCTTCTGGCAAGGAGCTGTCTGAATCCACACTTTGGTTTCCTCTTGTGTATAGCAAGCATGTTAGATTAGATGTTCTCTAAGATCCTTGAGTTTAAGTTTGGATGAGCCTGTGATTCTGCCTAATGAGACTATAAAGCTTTGGGGAGGTTCAGAAATGAATATCACTTTTACATCCTTTCAGGGCACTTAGCTGAATACTTTTAACTTTGGAGTGTGTGCTTTGAAGTCAGAAAATCTTAGTTCCCAATTTTAGCTCTGCTTAGCTTCCATCAACTTTAGCCTTTTTCTTTTGTAACAAGAAAAATATAAATTCTTCCTCTTGTGTAGAATTATTTTGAATCTTAAATGGAGTGATGTACAAAAATTGCCAAATAAATTGCCTTAGATTAGGTGACAGAAAATGCTAGCTCTCTTCTTTACTTTATTTGCAATAATTAATAGATGTTTGTCGATTGTTTTGCCTTAGGTATTTAGTTCAGTTCAGTCACTCAGTTGTGTCCAACTCTTTGCAACCCCATGAATTGCAGCATGCCAGGCCTCCCTGTCCATCACCAACTCCCGGAGTTCACTCAAACTCACGTCCATCAAGTCGGTGATGCCATCCAGCCATCTCATCCTCTGTCATCCCCTTCTCCTCCTGCCCCCAGTCCCTCCGAGCTTCAGAGTCTTTTCCAATGAGTCAACTCTTCACATGAGGTGGCCAAAGTACTGGAGTTTCAGCCCCCACATCATTCCTTCCAAAGAACACCCAGGACAGATCTCCTTTAGAATGGACTGGTTGGATCTCCTTGCAGTCCAAGGGACTCTCAAGAGTTTTCTCCAACACCACAGTTCAAAAGCATCAATTCTCTGGAGCTCAGCTTTCTTCACAGTCCGACTCTCACATCCATACCTGACCACTGGAAAAACCATAGCCTTGACTAGATGGACCTCTGTTGGCAAAGTAATGTCTCTGCTTTTGAATATGCTGTCTAGGTTGGTCATAACTTTACTTCCAAGGAGTAAGCGTCTTTTAATTTCATGGATGCAGTCACCATTTGCAGTGATTTTGGAGCCCCAAAATAAAGTCTGACACTGTTTCCACTGTTTCCCCATCTATTTGCCATGAAGTGATGGGACCAGATGCCATGATCCTTGTTTTCTTAATGTTGAGCTTTAAGCCAACTTTTTCACTCTCCTCTTTCACTTTCATCAAGAGGCTTTTTAGTTCCTCTTCACTTTCTGCCATAAGGGCGGTGTCATCTGCATATTTCTCCTGGCAATCTTGATTCCAGCTTGTGCTTCTTCCAGCCCAGCGTTTCTCTTGATGTACTCTGCATATAAGTTAAATAAGTAGAGTGACAATATACAGCCTTGACAAACTCCTTTTCCTATTTGGAACCAGTCTGTTGTTCGTGTCCAGTTCTAACTGTTGCTTCCTGACCTTTATATAGGTTTCTCAAGAGGCAGGTCAGGTGGTCTGGTATTCCCATCTCTTTCAGAATTTTCCACAGTTTATTGTGATCCACACAGTCAAAGGCTTTGGCATAGTCAATAAAGCAGAAATAGATGTTTTTTTCCGGAAGTCTCTTGCTTTTTTGATGATCCAGCAGATGTTGGCAATTTGATCTCTGGTTCCTCTGCCTTTTCTAAAACCAGCTTGAACATCTGGAAGTTCATGGTTCACGTATTGCTGAAGCCTGGCTTGGAGAATTTTGAGCATTACTTTACTAGCCATGTGAGATGAGTGCAATTGTGCGGTAGTTTGAGCGTTCTTTAGCATTGCCTTTTTTGGAGATTGGAAAGAAAACTGACCTTTTCCAGTCCTGTGGCCACTGCTGAGTTTTCCAAATTTGCTGGCATATTGAGTGCAGCACTTTCACAGCATCATCTTTCAGGATTTGAGATAACTCCACTGGAATTCCATCACCTCCAGTAGCTTTGTTCATAGTGATGCTTTCTCAGGCCCACTTGACTTCACATTCCAGGATGTCTGGCTCTAGGTCAGTGATCACACCATCGTGATTATCTGGGTTATGAAGCTCTTTTTTGTACAGTTCTTCTGTGTATTAATGCCGCCTCTTCTTAATATCTTCTGCTTCTGTTAGCTTCATACCATTTCTGTCCTTTATTGAGCCCATCTTTGCATGAAATATTCCCTTGGTATCTCTAATTTTCTTGAAGAGATCTCTAGTCTTTCCCATTCTGTTGTTTTCCTCTATTTCTTTGCATTGATCGCTGAAGAAGGCTTTCTTATCTCTTCTTGCTATTCTTTGGAACTCTGCATTCAGATACTTATATCTTACATTTTCTCCTTTACTTTTCACTTCTCTTTTTCAGAGCTATTTGTAAGGCCTCCCCAGACAGCCATTTTGGTTTTCTGCATTTCTTTTCATTGGGGATGGTCTTGATCCCTGTCTCCTGTACAATGTCACAAACCTCAGTCCATAGTTCATCAGCACTCTATCTATCAGATCTAGTCCCTTAAATCTATTTCTCACTTCCACTGTACAATCATAAGGGATTTGATTTAGGTCATACCTAAATGGTCTAGTGGTTTTCCCTACTTTCTTCAATTTATGTCTGAATTTGGCAATAAGGAGTTCATGATCTGAGCCACAGTCAGCTCCCAGTCTTGTTTTTGCTGATTGTATAGAGCTTCTCCATCTTTGGCTGCAAAGAATATAATCAATCTGATTTTGGTGTTGACCATCTGGTGATGTCCATGTGTAGAGTCTTCTCTTGTGTTGTTGGAAGAGGGTGTTTGCTATGACCAGTGTGTTCTCTTGGCAAAACTCTTTACCCTGCTTCATTCCATATTCCAAGGCCAAATTTGCCTGTTATTCCAGGTGTTTCTTGACTTCCTACTTTTGCATTCCAGTCCCCTATAATGAAAAGGACATCTTTTTTGGGTGTTAGTTCTAAAAGGTCTTGTAGATCTTCATAGAACCATTCAACTTCAGCTTCTTCAGTGTTACTGGTTGGGGCATAGACTTGGATTACTGTGATATTGAATGGTTTGCTTTGGAAACGAACAGACATCATTCTGTCGTTTTTGAGATTGCATCCAAGTACTGCATTTCTGACTCTTTTGTTGACCATGATGGCTACTCCATTTCTTCTAAGGGATTCCTGCCTGCAGTAGTAGATATAATGGTCATCTGAGTTAAATTCACCCATTCCAGTCCATTTTAGTTCCCTGATTCCTAGAATGTCAATGTTCACTCTTGCCGTCTCCTGCTTGACCACTTCCAATTTGCCTTGATTCATGGACCTAACATTCCAGGTTCCTATGCAATATTGCTCTTTACAGCATCAGACCTTGCTTCTATCACCAGTCACATCCACAGCTGGGTATTGTTTTTGCTTTGGCTCCATCCCTTCATTCTTTCTGGAGTTATTTCTCCACTGATCTCCAGTAGCATATTGGGCACCTATTGACCTGGGGAGTTCCTCCTTCAGTATCCTATTATTTTGCCTTTTCATACTCTTCATGGGGTTCTCAAGGCAAGAATACTGAAGTGGTTTGCCATTCCCTTCTCCAGTGGACCACATTCTGTCAGACCTCTCCACCATGACCTGCCCGTCTTGGGTTGCCCCACAGGGCATGGCTTAGTTTCATTGAGTTAGACAAGGCTGTGGTCCTAGTGTGATTAGATTGACTAGTGATTATGGTTTCAATGTGTCTGCCCTCTGATGCCCTCTTGCAACACATACCGTCTTACTTGGGTTTCTCTTACCTTGGACGTGGGGTATCTCTTCATGGCTGCCCCAGCAAAGTGAAGCTGCTGCTCCTTACCTCGGAGGAGGGGTATCTCCTCACCCCCACCCCTCCTGACCTTGGACGTGGAGTAGCTCCTCTCAGCCCTCTTGCGCCTGCACAGCCACCACTCCTTGGATGTGGGGTTGCTCCTCTTAGCCGTCACCCCTGGCCTCGGGTGGAGGGTAGCTCCTCCAGGCTGCCGTCCCTGACCTCTGACGTGGGGTAGCTCCTCTCAGCTGCTCCTGCACTGTCGCAGCCTAGCACTCTCCGCTGCCGCCCCTGACCTTGGACGTGGGGTAGCTCCTGTTGGCCACGCTTCGGGGACGTCCGTCACAGCCAGAGCAGTTCTGCTGCAGGGTCCGTCTTCTACAGCAGGGATCAATAAACTTCTTTTTTTCTCAATATTTTTCAACACTGCCAACTTTTCCCTCTTTGAAACATTGTCTTCTTGCTTATTTTTCTTTTTAGTCCATTAGTCCAAAGCAAAGGGAGATTAAAGTTAAGCAGAAACTCCGCCATCTTCTCTCACACTGCACTTGCCTCCGAGAAGAAAACAGGATGGGTTGATTCTATTCGCATGCCCCTTGTGCCCTTCTGAGGTCTAAATTTTCATTATCTAGTTAACACAACAAATTCACTGAGTATCTGCTCTGTGAAAGTTACTCAGTATAAGAAATCTGCCTAATACACTGAGAAGGGAAATGAACACAGTTTGAGATCAAGTTTTCAGGCTTTCTGAAACTCACATCAGGAAATATGACCTGACAAATACCCATGTGCTTTGAGGGATGTTGAGATAGTGTGTTTGAAATTGATTGTCATAGAAATGAGAACAGCATATATATAAGAGGGTCATTTTCTTCCCGGGTTCCTGTCACATCCACTTCAGCAGCCAATTCCTCCTCCTTGGTCAAATATAAGCTCTTTTGGATTGTCATTTCCTCTACCTACTGGGACATGAAATTGTCAGCCACATACATATACCTTTAATATTAGAGCTAAAGTGATGCATGTCTGAGGAGAGGTGATGGACATAATCCTACAGGAATTCAGAGACAAAGAAGTTGCCTGCAGCAACCTCTTTGCTTCTTTCCTTGCTATACTTTACTCTAAACCCATGCTACCCAGGGTTCTAGAAACATAAGGTTTCTCATGAGTTGGACTGTAGTTGGAGTAAAGTCACAGAAAAATTTTACAGAGTGAAGTAAGCAAGAAAGAAACACATCAATGCAGTATACTAACACATATATATGGAATTTAGAAAGATGGTAATGATAACCCTGTATGCGAGACAGCAAAAGAGGCACAGATGTATAGAACAGTCTTTTGGACTCTGTGGGAGAGGGCGAGGGTGGGATGGTTGGGGCGAATGGCATTGAAATATGTATAATATCATATGTGAAATGGATCGCCAGTCCAAGTTTGATGCATGATACAAGGTGCTTGGGGCTGGTGCACTGGGATGACCCAGAGGGATGGGATGGGGAGGGAGGTGGGAGGGGGGTTCAGGATGGGGAACACGTGTACACCCGTGGTGGATTCATGTCAATGTATGGCAAAACCAATACAATATGTAAAGTAGTTAGCCTCCAAAATAAATAAAAAGAAAAAAAAAAACACCGTAGATCTGAAGCGATATTGTTTTTACAAACTGTCATTTTTTACAAGTGTTTGACTTAAAAACAAATGTGGTTACAGTGAAACTACAAATATCCTTCTCCATGGTTATCTGATAGAAAAAAAATTATTTCTTCAGTGCAAATATTATCTGAATTCCTTAAAAACATTCTGTTTGGACATTGGATAATTGTATACATGCCAAACATCCTTCATTTTAAGTTAACTAGAGTTTCAAATTAACTCGTTTTCTTAGCTGATCTGTACTGTTTACTTGAAGGACAAAAATAAAAATAGGTTAAAATGAGTTTTTAGAGAGACCCGTAACATAACATGACAAATACAGATTTAGGACTTCTTTGGCTCAGAGGTCACATGGAGTCACTACTTGGTCCCTGCTATGGACTGAACTGTGTCTCCCGCAAATTCATATGCTGAAGCCCTAACCTTCAATGTGCTCATCTTTGAAGATGAGCTTTGTGAGATAATTAGATAAACATTCTCAGTTTTATGGTACAAGCTTTCATGTCTTTCTCAGCAAATATTTATCCATGATTTCAACACTCGATTTCCTAGTATATTTATGCTCCTGTGGAAGAAACAAGAAATAAAACCACAACTTCTTAATGGCCTATTTTTCTTCTCAGGATTGCTCCAAGATCTTCTTTCTACTCTCCACTTACCCTTCTCTAGGGCTGCCACTTCATTTGGCTTCCAGCCTTGACTTAGTCTCATCTCTCCTCTCTGCACTGTGAGAAGGAGTTTTGTATTCTGTCTCCATGGGTTTGACTGATGGAGCAGCTTCCAAGCCACATGTTGATAGGAGGATGACTCTCCTCAAAACTACAGAACGTGTCCTTTCTCCATTGTATTTTCTTCTATACCAGCTCTTTGGAATCTTCTTTCTCTCATCCCAAACTTCCTTGAAATGTCATTTTTAGTCATGAGAAGTAACAGCTGAAAATTTTAAATTAGCTATAAGTTTTCATCTGGTTCAGTCCTAGTTATATTCCTAGTCTCCCTTGTTGTTCAATCACTCAGTTGTGTCTGACTCTTTGAGAGCCCATGGACTGCAGCACACCAGGCTTCCCTGTCCTTCACTATCTCCTGGAGTTTGCTCAAACTCATGTCCATTGAGTCAGTGATGCTATTTAACCATCTCATTCTCTGCTGCCCTCTTCTCCTCCTGCCCTCAATCTTTCCCAGCATCAGGGTCTTTTCCAGTGAGTCAGCTCTTCACATCAGATGGACAACTGCAGCTTCAGCTTCAGCATTAGCCCTTCCAGTGAATATTCAGGATTGATTTCCTTTAAGGTTGACTGGTCTGATCACCTTACAGTCCAAGGGACTCTCAAGAGTCTTCTCCAGCACTAGAGTTTGAAAGTATCAATTTTTCGGCACTCAGTCTTCTTTATGGTCCAGCTCTCACATCCATACATGACTACTGGAAAAACTACAGCTTTGACTATATGGACCTCTGTTGGCAAGTGATGTCTTTGCTTTTTTATATACTTTCTAGGTTTGTCATAGTTTTTCTTCCAAGGAGCAAGTATCTTTGGCTACTCTGCTTACTCAGCCTAGATATATTCACTATTACTCAAACTCACCTAGCACAAACCACCAAGAGCCTTTGAACTGGCTGGTCCCTCTTCCTGGACTGTTCTTTCCTCAATTGTGCCCCATAGTCACTCTTCTTTTTTACATCCTTTAATAAAATGTCTTACAGAAGTCACCTAGCCCACGGTACTCCATGCTTATTGTTTTAAAATACAGTGTATTCATAGAAAATTTGCTATACAATAAGGCCAACAGATCAGGAAAAAATTACCATTGAAAATAGAGCTCATTATTCATAATTCCCAAGGGGAGGGGACATGCACAGCAGCTCAGGGTCTGTTACTAGACTGAGGAAGTTCTAGTAACTGTGGGCAAGAGCCTTTATTGTGGTTTCCAAGTGAAGAAATAGACAAGCCAAGGCAAGCATGTTTAGGATTGATCAGTTTGAATAATTTCAGTAGGCTCTGATACATAGGGGCTGTCTCTAGGTGTCTGGCACCTGGCCCTGGAGTGATTAAGGAAGGTGGATAGTGGCTTGGAGTGTTTAAGCCCAATAAAGGTAGTGGTTGAGGGTATAGACCATGGCTTAGCTGGTTCATATTTGAAAAGCATGCCCTAGGAAGGAATATTCTGCCCAAGGAGGTGTGAAAGGTAATGAGGGAGGTAGAAGGCCAAGGCAAGATGACTCAGGCATGCTATTGGTTTGTCCAGAACACGGTGCATCTAGCATGCGCTTGTCAGGCAGATATTATAACATCACATTCACAGATGCTATTAACTTTGTTAACATATCAGCACTCCTAATTCCCCTTACTCTAGTTTTTTTTCTATAGAATTTTATCACCTGCTGAGCACTGAAGAATTGATGCTTTTGAACTGTGGTGTTGGAGAAGACTCTTGAGAGTCCCTTGGACTGCAAGGAGATCCAACCGGTCCATTCTGAAGGAGATCAGCCCTGGGATTTCTTTGGAAGGAATGATGCTAAAGCTGAAACTCCAGTACTTTGGCCACCTCATGCGAAGAGTTGACTCACTGGAAAAGACTCTGATGCTGGGAGGGATTGGGGGCAGGAGGAGAAGGGGACGACAGAGGATGAGATGGCATCACCGACTCGATGGACATGAGTCTGAGTGAACTCCGGGAGTTGGTGATGGACAGGGAGGTCTGGCGTCCTGTGATTCATGGGGTCGCAAAGAGTCGGACACGACTGAGTGACTGAACTGAACTGAACTGAACATATCATACCATACATATCATACTGTGTATTTGTTGTTGTTCAGTCAATTAGTTGTGTCCAAATCTTTGTGACCCCAAGAACCACCAGGCTTCTCTGTCCATGGGATTTCCCAGGCAAGAATACTGGAGTGGGTTGCCATTTCCTTCTCCAGGGGATCTTCACAACCCAGGGACTGAACCCGCATCTCTTGCATCTTTTGCATTGGCAGGTGGGTTCTTTACTAGTTGAGCCATTGGGGAGGACTCATTGTTTATTACCTGTCTCTTCTTTATACTATAAGCTTTGTGAGGATAAGAAATCTTTTATTTTCTTGACTGGTAGTGCATGTTAGTCACTCAGTTGTGTCCAACTCTTTGTGACCCCATGGACTCCTCTGTCCATGGAACTCTCCAGGCAAGAATACTGGAGTAGGTTGCCATTCCCTTCTCCAGGGGATCTTCGTGACCCAGGGATCAAACCTGGGTCTCCTGCATTGCAGGCAGATTCTTTACCATCTGAGTAACTGATAGTACCTAAACCTAGAATAATACCTAGCATGTGTACATGCTCAGTAACTATCTATTGCATAAGCACTCTTAACTCTGCAATCTATAAACTGTTGGCATTACGTGTCATGTCCCAACCAAGATCCTGAAATGCTGTACTCTGGCGGAAGGTCTCTCTGGACCCTGATTATTTATGGAGGGGGACAGGACATTCTCGACTCTGAAACAAAATCTAACTGCTTGAAAGACCTTGGCCTTAGTCTATTTAATTTCAGTTTGTTTTTATATTGAAGATGCTGGACAGAATCTATGTAACAATATATTTAGTATTCTAAACTCAAGGTCCCATAAGCTGCTTTCTTTGTTAACATAGTCCCGTGCTTTTTTACCTGTTATTTTCAGGTTATTTTGAATTCAAGTCAGGAAGTGGTGTATCTGTGCACACATATACCATATGTGGATGTGTGTGTGTGTGTGTGAGAGAGAGAGAGCTGGAAGGGGGAGGTGGGGGGATAGTGTGCACACATTTCTGCAGATATGTCAGGAGCAGAGGGCTCACAATGCTATCACTGCAACCTGTGATGTCTTCTTTTCTAGTAAATCTCAATGTTCCTTTTCATATTTTGAGGAGTGATTACCATGGAAACTATAATAAAGTGTGAAAGCATTGTGGCTTTATATTCTCCACCTAGAGCCTCTAACAAAGAGACCTCACAGATACTTAACTTCCTAGTCTATTCTTGCTAATTACACATTCGTGTTTATTTTATGCAATGAAAATAGAGAGACCTGTGTTGTTAATGTCATTGTTAATAGTCAGTGTTGACAATGTTGTCTTTTTCACTTGCAATACTCACAAACTCAGCTTTGGTTTTGGATTTCCAAGGGAAAATATAAAATATGATATCTCAATAAAATTATTATGTCGCCTTGGAAAATTTTCCTGAATTTAACCATATTTCTCATTTCCTGTTTTTTAAAAAATTTTTCACTTCTATGACAGAATGAGAATAATATTTTAAATATCTCATATGGTAGGAATAATATGACAAATGTTGTCAAAACATTATGGAGATCAGTCTATGCTAGAGGGTTTTTTTTTAACCACCTGCTTTATCAAAAAAATAAGAACTCCACACTGAGAAAAAATTATTAAAACATACTTGGTATGCTTGGAACTAGAGACTTTGCCTTTTGTTGTTAAAATATACTATAAAGATGGAGTGTCTGGAGAAATGAAATCCATTTTGCTTTTTCATTGCTGTGCATAATATGCTGAGATATAACAATTGCCATTTGGACCTCTTCCTATGCTGTCTGTATTTGCACAATATGCCTTCTGCTAGGCATGATAATGAATGATAAAAAATTATACCAGTTGGTGGCAATGTTGTTTTCACAGCAGTGGTCACTTGTTAAAACCACAAGTCTATGCTTATTTTCTCCTTATTAATTCTGTTATTTTGAGTTTCCATCATGTGCTACAAGTGATTTCTGGCTTGAAAATGAAGCCAGGTTTCTATAACCCCCAACTATTCATCTTGTTATCTTTAAATCTTTTTCATTACTGAAGGCAAACTAAACATGAAATAATAAATAGCAGGATTATGTGGGATGAAAAAGCAAATTCTGAAGACCACAGGAAACTATATCAAACATTGCCTTGCTTCATCAGAAATTATACATACATGCAATGGAAAGCAATTCTGAATCCTGATTCTCAAATGCCTTTCATCTGTTATTCTGTTTTAAAATTTATTACTTAATAGACAGAATATGTGGTATTTAGTGAAAACTTCCCTAAACATCAATTTTTATCCAGCTAAACTCAGAAAACTTTCCAAGACAAGAAATTGATAAAGTTTAACTGTGTAAATGTATTTCATGTATAGAATTGATAAATGTGATACAAGAATACATCTAGTGGATGGAAAATGAGCACCTCCATTCTTTGGCCTCAACTTGTGCTAGAATTCTTTACCTTCTGGCTCAGACTTCAGTTTTGACCAATAAATCTTTTCAAATCACATCCCAATTTGGATTAATGTTTATGCCTCAACTGTTACCAACTTCTGCAATACCTATTCATATCTCTACTGTTGTACTTGCCTCAACTTGATTTACATTGATTATTTATGCAAACATGTTATTTCCCTTAGATATCAATTTAATTCCACAAAGTTTATTAGACACTGACCATGTGCTAATCACACTGCTGGATGTCAGTATAGTGAACTTTGCAGAGTCCATAGTGGAGTCTTATTCAGTTCTGTATCTCTTTGTTTTTCTTAGCATCATGAAACGTCATTATGTGTTCACTGACTTTGATGAGATTAGAGCTTTCATATTTAAAGGATAATGATGGTGAATTTATTTCTTGAGTAATTGCAAGTGTGAAAACCTAGTATCAAGAACCAAAAATTGGGTTGGCCAACCCAAGAGATGAGCCAATTAAAAGGAAATGGATTGACACTCAAGTACCAGGAAGAAAGCAGGGGGACGAGCAACAGAATGGAGCTTGTGGGTTCATCAAGAGAATAGAGAGTGAGGGAAACAATGACAGAAGCAATCACAGAAACAAACACTGTCACATTTCTATTATGTGCATCCTATGAATTAACTCATTTAATCCTCCCAACAATGTCCAAGGTGGGCATTAATCTCGCTCTCCCCATTTCACAGACAGAGGACCTTGTAGACGCTATTGTAGTGGCCTATCTGAATTCCAATTCCATTTTTTCCTGTCTATCAGTACTTTGATTTAGTTCAGATATTCACGCTTTCCTAATGCAGAGAAAATTCCTCCTGAAAATTGATACCATGTGCAGCTCTAGAAGGGTCCCTGTTGATTTAATGATAACTCCATTCCTTGCAAGTGAGTCGTTCAGGAACTCAGGCCTCAGGTGTTAAGCCAATGGCACTGCCTGGGCAGAGGAACTGGTTTAGGAATAGACATATGATCTGGCTTAGACTGAAGACTAGCTGAAGATTCCTAGGAAAATAAATCTTTCATTCTGAAGAGAGAGAGATCCGGAAGCAAATCTCTCATTTCCTGTCAATAGTGAACACATAACATATAGTGTCAGAAACTGCTCCAAATATTTTCCACTGTGAAAAAACTAGAGACAACTTCAGGTGTGATGAGCTAATGCATTTACTGTCTAAAATGTCAATTTGGGTCAGAGTGTTTGAAAAATGTCAATTTGGGTCAGAGTGTTTGATTTGTTAGGTGCTGCTGAAGGCATCCTTATTGACCAGGCATAAACAAGATGAAGTGAAGAACCAACCTCAAAGTGAGATCCATTTGACCAGCTCTGACCACATTTTTGCTTTACCTCCCTGTGGCAGCCTGGGGAAATGCTACAGGAAACTTCTGAGAGCATATTTATACTTGAGCTAGTTTGGGTTTCCTTAACAGATTTCAGTTACTGTCTTCATTATGCACGGCTTCTCCCCAGTGTTATTCTTTTATTGGGAACCTTTATTGGCCTGACATCTCTAGCCAGCTCCCTCCTCCCACCCCAGTGACTGGAGCCACTTTTTTAAACTCCTGGCTTAAGAGTGCAAGTCTGTTTTTACTCAGATGATTGTGTCAGTAATTGTAACAAGACACTAACCTGTGAAACTTATGTTCTTCAGACACTGCTGTGGTCACATAGTATCAGCAACTCAGCTTCCTAAGAAATACAGTCCTCATTTGGAAGTGCTCATTCTTCTTAGCAAATCATGATCTGGGCTGCAGCTCTCCTTTCTCTTGGTCCCTATAGCCAGGTTCCAGGACTATTCCTCTTGCCAACCCAGCCTTAAAATTCTATGCCTTGCAACAGAAGTGGAGCTTGGCTGGGGTATGACATTTGTTATGGTCAAAGATGACTCATGTATACCACTAACTATCATACAAGGCACCATATGATGAAAGAGCTATAATTAAAGTCTTAAAAAATTCAGTTGCTATAAAATATAGACAGATCTAAACTGAAGGAACTAAAGAGCCTCTTGAAGAAGGTGAAAGAAGAGAGTGAAAAAGCCAGCTTAAAACTCAGCATTCAAAAAACTAAGATCATGGTATCCAGTGCCATCACTTCATGGCAAATAAAAGGGGAAAGAGTGGAACCAGTGACAGATTTTATTTTCTTAGTTTCACAATCATTGCTGATGGTGACTGCAGCCATGAAATTAAAACATGTTTGCTCCTTGGAAGAAAAGCTATGACAAACCTAGCTGCTACTGCTGCTAAGTCGCTTCAGTCATGTCCGACTCTGTGTGACCCCAGAGATGGCAGCCCACCAGGCTCCCCCATCCCTGGGATTCTCCAGGCAAGAACACTGGAGTGGGTTGCCATTTTCTTCTCCAATGCATGAAAGTGAAAAGTGAAAGTGAATTTGCTCACTCGTGTCTGACTCTTAGCGACCCCATGGACTGCAGCCTACCAGGCTCCTCTGTCCATGGGATTTTCCAGGCAAGAGTACTGGAGTGGGTTGCCATTGCCTTCTCCAATGACAAACCTAGACAGCATATTTAAAAGCAGAGACATCACTTTGCCAACAAAGGCTATCTAGTCAAAGCTATGATTTTTCCTACAGGAGTAGTCATGTATAGATGTGAGAGTTGGACTATAAAGAAGGCTGAGCGCCAAATAATTGATGACTTTGAATTGTGGTGCTGGAGAAGACTCTTAAGAGCCCTTTGGACAGCAGAGAGATCAAACCAATCCTAAAGGAAATCTATCCTGAGTATTCATTGGAAGGACTGAAGCTGAAGCTCCAATACTTTGGCCACCTGATGTGAAGAGCTGGCTCACTATAAAAGACCCTGATGCTGGGAAGATTGAAGGCAAAAGGAGAAGAGGATGGCAGAGAATGAGATGGTTAGATAGCATCATGACTCAATGGACATGAATTTGAGCGAACCCCGGGAAATAATGAAGGACAGGGAAGCCTGGTGTGCTGAAGTCCAAGGGGTTTCAAAGACTTGGACTTAAGTATTATTCAGACTTAGTGACTGAACAACAACAGCATAGATAAAATCTAAATCTCACTATAGGAAGATGAAGAAAAGCTGAGAGAAAATAGTAGAATGCATGGACACATCGTATCTTGTCTTTAACAAACTTCTGAGAACCCACAATAGTTAATGCTCTTCCTCTTCCTCTGTTCTAACCCTGCCTCCTAAAGGTTTGTGCTGGCTACTTTCAAGACTAGGAGTTTTTGCTTGGTGAATTTGAAAAATGGAGACACAAATAGCTGGTATATTGAATTGCCTCAAGGACATAATGAAGTTCTCTTGGCAGATGAATCAAATGATAGTTCTTAAGCAAAAATCAGGAAAATAACCTAATGTTTATGCAGTACTGCCAAGAGTCACATCTTTTAGGATTTCAAAGGAGAAACTAACTGCCTGGAAACCTTGATAAATGTATGTTGACATCCTAGAAAAGAGTGGCCATTCAATTACTTCCATACTCTATCAGCTGAGCCAGGAGATGAAAAGCATATGGCTAGAAAATGCCCCCAAGTTCACGAGGCCTTTGACTGTTTCTAAAATATTTGATATTAATATCCTTTTTTGACTTGGTCTCAAGGTATTTCCTTTCAACCAAGAAATCTGAGGGGGAAGGATTAGCCCATGTTAGGAGTCAATTCAGATGAAACACACACATTTATTTATTTCTACCTTCATTCATTCATTCAGTTCATCACAAACTTTGTGGGCACTGGCTTTACTATAGACTATATTATGCTCTAAGCCTTCCAAAACAAATGAGAAGAAATATTCCTTTAAGAAATTCCTAGTATATTGAGGTGTGGGGGAAGGGATTAGGACCCTACAAATACTGGTTTAACTCATTGTGGTTGGAAAGATACTGTGGAAGCAATTTGGTTGAGCTAAACACTCCAGGGAAGAAGATGCCAAGAAATTGACATGGACCGAGGCATAAAGAAAGAGTATGTCTTTGCTACATAAAGAAAGTGGGAAAGAGTTACAGAAGAAAGTGGTGTGGAGGCATGGAACAGGGTGTAGCACTTTGGTTATATTGGCTCAGGAGTCACTGTAGGGCAGGAGAGGATACAAGGCAGAAAAGAGGATATGGCCACCTCAGAAAGGGCCATTCAATTTTATATTCTAATTGAGTCACTGAAAATTCATTTTAGTGAATGATTCTTTAGAAAATTTACTTGGCAGTAGAAGAGAAGATGAGGAGGAGGAAGAAGGGAAGACCTTGTACTCATAATAACTAGAGTGAGTATATGGTTTTGTATGTGTATCTTCTTCAGGTGAAATGATGCCTTTCTTTTTTTCTGAAGAACTATCTCTCTGTTGTTTTTCTTGGACCTGGTTTAGATTGGGATGACTTCACCCCCTGGATCCGGAGGAGAGCCTGAGACCCAGTCCTGTTGAATATTACACAGCCAGTGACTCTTAACAGACTGTGTGAACTGTAGTGAATCATTTAATTACTGAGTCTCAGCATCTTCATCAAGAAAGGGGAAGCTATGCTTCCATTCCATTTAATTTGTTTTGAAAGTAAAAGGTGATAATTAAAATAAGAACAGCAGAGGAACTAGTACGTAGTAGGTCTGCCATAGTTATTAGTTTAATTTAATTCCCTTATATTCACCATGAGGAGTGAATGAGATGATGGATATGGAATGCTTTTATGCAGGGATATGCAATTGTAGTTTTTTTTCTGGATAGGATTATAATGTCAAGAGAGGGAAAGTGAGTAAGAGGGAATTGCAGAGATTATCTGGGTCGACCTCAATCTTTTGATTAGTGTATTCATTTATACCTTGATCCAGTGCAAAGATGAAGCCACATTGTATAGATGAAGAAACTGGGGCCCTGAGGAAAGATGATCACTAGTCAACACAGTCTGTTAGTCACTGAATGATATTACTGCCTTCTCTGAGCCCTGGCCACTGCACTTCCTCCTATACTTTCTTCTTTTAGATAAAATTGCCATGGTAAATTATTTACAGAAAATAATTGAAGACTACCCTTAGAAAACAAAAGCAAAGTTAGGATTTACTTTTATTGTTTTCTAATGGAGAACATTTGGCATGTGTGTGCTTGACTGTAATGAAGGAATACTGAAGGAGATGAAAGTGTGGGGATTTGAGATTTTTGTGAAGAGTGTAAATCTTCCTTCTCTTATATGCTGGAGGGAAGCAGGCAGACAGCCTTTCCCTGATATAGAGAGAATGTCCCTTTCTTTATATCATTCACTGCTATCTCTTCATTGCATTCAAAAGGAACAATTTGATCATAGGAAGTAATAAATGGCCCAGGGCTTCAAGATATCTTTTCTATATTGAGGCTAGTAAATCCTCTAAATATTCCAAGTCACCTAGACTTTCTGAGAAATCTTCTCGAGAGCAGTGTCCTAAGGATTACACAGAAAAGAGTTTTCTGTTTAATAGGAGCCTGTATAATGTCCATGTAATTAAAAAAAATCATACCTATCCTTGAAATGTAATGGAAACGTAGCCTCTAATGTGGTCTACCACACTCCTGACAATTTCACAATAAAAATGTGTATGCAGTTCTTCCAAGAGTCATTTTTGTGTCCACTATTCATTCATTTTAAATATCTTTTATAGTCCCTTGGTAAGTAATGAATGTTCTTCTTTGTGTTTCCACCCAGCTGTTTTGTCTAATCAGCTTTCTCAGACAAGTGGACAGAAAACATTTGTTGAATATCCTATGATAAAAGCTGTCAGGAGTGGATGAGAATGCCTTTCTTGCTTACTTTATGCAGCCATGGAAGAAATTAGATATGCGTGTCATACTGAGGGCATCTCATTTTGAGACTTAGCTGGTGTTTTTGAAACAATACTAATTTTCCAATTAGACTCTACATAGACCATGGAGCTCCTTATGAATGAAAATCAAGCATGGACTGCATTTAGACAAATTCCATGAAGCACGATTAATAATACACAGGGTGAAGGAAACTGATGCCGGCTGTAGTCTCTTATAGATTGTTAGAGCCAAAACATAAGATCTTTTATCCAAATTCCTCACTTTATAAAAAGAGATGAGACCCAGAGAAGGAGTTGTTTTTCCTAATATTGGCTCCAAACACAGTGCTCATGTCCATCCCCAAGTAGATCTGTGTTTGGATTTTTGTATACTGGATTTAATATATTTTATATCTTGGAGTTGATACCAGTGTTCCATTTGACATCAGTATTATTTGATTTATAGTAATGGCACAATGTTTATTCGATGTTTTGGTTTCACATTTGCAGTGGGGTTGTTTATTAGTTTGTCATTTTCATTTCAAATTGTTTTATTTCAGCGAGTTCTTTCCTACTTTACAAAATGGACACATCACAAAATTGGTGAACTGGAAATAGGATGCAAAAGTTTACTTTTATACTCTTTATTTTTTCTGGTTGTCCTAGAGACCGGCATATCGTATTACAATTGTATCATTTTTCTTTTCCCAGAACATGTCAAAATGGTCATGCTTTGACTGTGTCTCTAAATAATTCTAGGGCTAAAAGGTCACTTAGGAATTATCTAAGCCTCCACCCACAGCATTTTACAGTGAAGAAATTTAGACTCAGATAATTCAAATCAGGAGTCACAAATTCAAATATTTACATGATACAGGCTGGGATCCTGGCGTAAGACAACAGGACTAAACAAAATACTCAAATTTCAACCAAATTTAGCTAATTTCACATTCCATCTCAAAAAATTGAGTAGTCCAAGCGTTAGACTGCCATTGTACCAGCATGCCCAAAAGGCTTCTCAGTTTTGACCCTGATTTACATCCAATGTCTTATACATGAGCCATTACTTGAAAGCCAGGATTAGGACCCTGCTCATCTGAATCTTAGTGCCAGGATTTTTACATTGCATTGTATGGCTTTTCCCATCTTCCAGGGTGTGGAGAAGATCCTTGAGAGTCCCTTGGACTGAAAGAAGATCCAACCAAGGCATTCTATAAGGAGATCAGTCCTGGGTGTTCTTTGGAAGGAGTGATGCTGAAGCTGAAACTCCAATACTTTGGCTACCTCATGCAAAGAGTTGACTCATTGGAAAAGACTCTGATGCTGGGATGGATTGGGGGCAGGAGGAGAAGGGGATGACAGAGGATGAGATGGCTGGATGGCATCATTGACTCAATGGACATGAGTTTGGGTGAACTCCGGGAGTTGGTAATGGACAGGGATGCCTGGCGTGCTGCAATTCATGAGGTCACAAAGAGTCGGACACGACTCAGTGACTGAACTAAAGGGTTCAATCCCTGGGTTGGGAAGATCCCCTGGAGGAGGATGTGGCAACCCAATCCAGTATTCTTGCCAGGAAAATCCCATGGACAGGGGAGCCTGGAGGGCTATAGTCCATAGGTCACAAAGAGTCCATAGGATCGCAAAGATTCATATATGACTGAAGCAATTGAGCACGAATCACTATTTTGAGTATCTTGAGCCTAAAATTTAAATACGACCTGGTCTCTGTCTTTGAGGGTCTCAATTCCAGAAAGGGATGCAGTAATATACACAAGCAGTTATAGCATACAGTGTGATGATGCTCGGAGAGACCCACTTACAGGAAGCAACCGGGAGCACAGAGAAGCAACACCTGGCACAGATTTGGGAAGCTGTGACCACTTTTCAGGGAAACTACAGTTACACAAGTTGTGAAAGACAGATCAATGCAGTATTTTCTAAATACAGTAAGATTCATAAAAGCATTAGGAGTACCAGAGAGTGGATGCACGGAACCCAGAGTTGAGAAGCAATGCAAATAAGAAACAGAATGAGTGAACACATCTTTGGTGACCTGGCTGAAATTCCATCTTGCTGGAGCATAGACAGAGACACATGAAGTGATGAGAGATCAGTCTGCAAAAATTAGCAGGGGGCCTTGTTTGCTGTACCTCTTCTCTTTCCAGAACATTTGGTTACATCTCTGAGCATGTAAGTCAGGCTGTGCCACGTTTCTAATCAGAAGAACCCTGCTGTTCTTGGTACCTGAATGCAAATAGAGCTGCCAATGGGCCTCACTTTGACCTTTGGGTTTTGAAGAAGGGAGTCAAGTTCTTGAAGACTGTCATGGGAGTCATCGACTTTGACTTCCAGAGAGCCAAGATTGAAATTAGAGAGGCCTGGACATTTGGTACTGAGTTTGGCAAAGCAGAAATCCCCTCTGTCAATAGGGAATAGCTCTCCTGAAGGTGTTAGCCCTCTGTTGCTTGCCAAGATTCTTTAAGCAGCAGACACTGTAAGGTGAAATAGCCCATCAGGTTATTCTGGTAACTCAATATTAGGTACAGACCTGGTAATCCATTTCTAGGCTTGTTTTATTGAGACAAGCTTGTTTATGAGAGGGATACACTTTCTAATATTTCTGTGGCTTGATTTAAAGCTCATGTTTGTTAATCTCTCAACCAGACTCAATCAGACACAATAATCTGGCTGATTAAATACAAGGCCAAGCACCATATATTACTTTAAATTGAGTCTCTCTGAGTTCCCAAGAATTCCAACATAGCTGCAGAAACCAGCTTTGGCAATTTCATAGTGCCTAATAAAGGGAAACCTTATTGGGTTAGGATATTTAATACATATTTGTTGATGCACTTCTGCAAATAAGTACCCTTATCTACCATAGAAGATGAGTGACACAGGACATTTCCATTGGATAAATTGTTTACTTCAGGGGATATTTCCACCACAGATCAGGAGAGCCTCCCTCCTCTTGTGAGTGTGTGTTAGTTGCTCAGTGGTGTCCGACTCTTTGCCATTCCATGGTCTGTGGCCCACCAGCCTCTGCTGTCCATGGAACTTTCCAGGCAAGAATACTGGAGTGGGCTGCCATTCCCTTCTCCAGAGGATCTTCCCAACCCAGGGATTGAACCTGGGTTTCCTGCACTGCATCCTACCTCCCTCCTTGTCAGGCCATAAATTAGTTAGTGCTTCCTTATAAAATGCAGTGAATAAAAGTTTTAATTAAGTCAGATGGTAGATAAAAGTTTTTTTTAAAAAAACAAATTTTATTTGTCCTCTGTTTAAGAAAACTGAAAGTAAAAATGAAATTTTTATCCATACCAGTTTCTCATTTTCTGCTGAGATCGCGTTTCAGAATTGCTTAAATGATATTGTGGGGTGAGTCATATCCCACAAAAAGTCGGACATGACTGAGCGACTCAATAGCCAAAAGACATGTTGAGGTCTTAACCCCCAGATACTCACAGTGTGACTTTATTGGAAAATAGGGCTTCCACACACACACACACACACACACACACACAGAAGTCGCTCAGTTGTGTCCGACTCTGCGACCCTATGGATTGCAGCCCACCAGGCTACTAGGTCCATGGGATTTTCCAGGCATGAATACTGGAGTGGGTTGCTGTTTCCTTCTCCAAGGGCTTCCACAGTTGTGGTTAATTAAGATGAGGTCACTCTAGAGTAGGGTGGGCCCTAATCCAAGATGCCTGTTGTACTTATAGGAGGAGAAGGAGAGAAACATAGGAAGAAAATCATGTAAAGGCAGAGGCAGAGATTGAAATGGTGCATTTACAAGCCAAGGATGCCAAGCATTGCCAGCCTTCACCAGAAACCAGGAAAGAAGTATGAAATAGTGTCACTCAGAACCCTCAGATGGAATCAGCCTTCCTGGCACCTTGATTTGGAGCTTATATCCTCTAGATTTGTCAGATGGTGTATTTGTGTTGTTTTAAGGCACATAGTTTATGGTACTTGGTCATGGCACTCTAAGAAATAAAGATAAATGGTCTAGGTGGAACTGAAGACTCCTTTCCTCCATAATCCCCCACTTGGGAAGGTGATCTTGAGCTACAAGAATATGTCTGTTTGACATGAACTACTTCTTCCCTTTTTTATAAGATGTAGGGTGAATATCTAATTAAAATTTCCTCTTACACATTTGGGGCACTGAAAGATGGATTGGGGCACTTCTATTCTTATACAGAAATGTTACAAAAAAGAAAGCGCTCAAAAATTCTCATGATGTCATATAAGGTATAATGGCTATAGCATATCTTTTATTGATTATAATTTATGTGAATTAGCTTCTGAGTCTACTGATATTATAGATATTTTCAATCATGCTGTCCTCATGACAACATATGAAGACAATGTGTTCATAGGTGAAGGAATAGCAATCCCATGACAAGTGGCCAGGGCCTCAGCCTCCCAGGTGGGTTTGTCTTAGGGTCTGTAACACATTCTCAATCTTCCTACCAATTGAGAGCAGATGGGCCCTAAATTTTAGGAGGCTTAGAGAAACCCTTGTATTTGACCATTTTCCAAGGTAAAACTGGAGACAGTGATCTGTGTCATTTTGGCTTGGTGATAACACTGGACTAGTGAAATAATGGCAGTCAACAGACTGTCATAAAGTTCAAGGGTACCCATCTTTGGCACTAATACCCCAGCAACTCAGACTCCATCAATCACACATTTTAATTTGGGTTCTAATTTGTGGTCAATTTTGCCTTGTTATTGACTTCATCTAATTTCCAACTATACAGCCCCTCTATGGTGGACTTGTTATATTTTGCTCGATAAAAATTTCCATTGCAAGTTAATTTAGATAATGACAGTCTAAAAACTGAGATAGACCTTAATTTATTACCCAGTCTGATAATATTTGTTTGTAATGAAACACAACCATGCATTCTTCCTTAAGAACAGTGTTGTCTTTCAGCCAGTAGGGTGGATTTAATAATTAAGTTCTCCAAAGCTGTGGAGAACAGAGCCCTCACATAGTATTTATGATAGCATTGCTTGGTTCAGCTAAATTGTGGCACCAATCCACTGGCCTAATGTTGAAGTGGCCCAGACTTTCCATACTGTCAGAGAAATTTTCTGATGTAGCAGCCACTTGTCCTTAGAGCAAAATCAGTTGCTATTAAAAAAAAAAAAACAACAAAAAAACAAAAAAACACAACTCACATGAACTGTATAAAGCAAGTGAAACACACTAAATCAAGCTTATTCAAATATGTTGGGTGAGAAGATCACAGGTTTGTTTCTTGCTTGGTTTTTGATAGGTGAATAGTTTATCCACAAACCAAGGGAAGTATGAGCAAAATGAGATTTCTTTTGGTACCTTAAACTGCAGACAAGCTGACCATGCAATCATGTCACAACAGTATGAAATTATCTGCACTGTTGATAATAAGTAGTGATTTTTATGAGTTTGGAGAGTATTTGAGAACCATCTCCAAGAGTGTTAAATGCTATTATATGTGTGTATATGTATATATATATAATGTGTTTATATATATAAATATATTTATCAATATATATTAATTTATTATATATATAATTATATATAATTTATTGTATATAATTTATTAATATATATATGTTGAAGTAAATTAAAAAGTTACAATCTAAAGCAAACAAAAAGATACACACATCCCAATGTCTATACCAGCATTATTAACAATTGCCAAGATATGGAAGCAACCTTGTCATCAACAGATGAATAGATAAAGATGTTATATATGTGTGCGTATAATTAGGCTTCCCAGGTGGTGCTGGTGGTAAAGAACTCTACTGCTGATGCAGGAGATGTAAGAGATGCAGGTTCGATCCCTGGGTTGGGAAGGTCCCCTGGAGAAGGGCGTGGCAACCACTCTAGTATTCTTGCCTGGAGATTCCCATGGACAGAGGAACCCAACAGGCTACAGTCCATATGGTCTTGAAGAGTTGGACACTACTGAAGCTAGTTAGCATGCACAATATAAAACAGCTTCCAAAACTATGAGAAATAAATGTCTGTGGTTTAAGCCTTCCAGTCTGTGGCATTTTTGTTACATAGTCAACCTAGGTAGGCAATGGCAACCCACTCCAGTACTCTTGCCTGGAAAATCCCATGGACGGAGGGGCCTGGTAGGCTGCAGTCCATGGGGTTGCTAGGAGTCGGACACGACTGAGCGACTTCACTTTCACTTTTCACTTTTATGCATTGGAGAAGGAAATGGCAACCCACTCCAGTGTTCTTGCCTGGAGAATCCCAGGGACGGAGAGCCTGGTGGGCTGCCGTCTATGGGGTTGCACAGAGTCGGATACGACTGAAGCGACTTAGCAGCAGCAGCAGCAGGTGACTGAGACAAAGGCATATTTTTCAAAGAATGAAGGCTACAGTCGCTGGTGTTATTGATTCTGATTAATATTCTCTCTCCTGATGAGGGTTTTTGTTATTACATCTTGCTTGCTACATTGAGGTTAGGGAAAGAGTACACTGAGTAGTTATGTTGATGCCTTCAAGTGTCATACAATAGGAAATTTGATCATCAGAAAGTATTAGTTTGAATCTGACTCTGCTGTTTTCTAGTATGTGTCCTTGGGACAGTTAACCTCTCTGTGTTTGTTTTTCTTTATCTGCAGGCAGACGTTTGCTAGAATAAAAGCTTGGTTACCTGGAATCCAAGTTCCTAGTGCTGGATCCATTGCTTCAGTTCTGACTGAGGTAAGTAATAATAACCAGAAGCAGTAGGATATAGCACTGAACTCTATTACAGGTGAAAACTATGGAAACTATCTTCTATTGCAGAAAAGGGCAGACAACAGAAAGGGTCAAAATCGAAGGGAACCTATGTGCAATTATATTGTTCCATGGCATAGAATGCACCTTACTTTAAAAACATGGTATTTATTCCCCCAAAAAGCAATGGACTATAATGGCATGGTAAAAAGAATGTTTTTTCACATATTTTCAGTCAACCATAGGATTCTCACTACTGTATATACTGTTTCCTGTCTTCTATGCTGTACATTTCCCTGGTATCACACATACCCATCAAATCTCTGCTGCTCCTTTTTTTTTTTTTCATCCTTCTGAATTTGTAGAGTTTCTTAGACCTGGGTCTGTACCTTATTCTCACTCTGTAGGAAAACTTACATACAACTACAGTTTTAATCATCACCACATGTCAAAACCTCCCAAATATAAATCTCCAAGTCCTGACCTTTTGTTTGAGTTTCAGATCTGTGTACCCAGCTGTCTTTTTTATATCTCCAGTTAGACATCTCAAAGTCACCTTGAATTCAACACATTCAAAGACAAATGCTTGTGCCAACCTGTTTTTTTGTGTCCCCCCACCCCTACCTCTGGGGTACTTTCCTCAATCAATGACACTGCTTTCCATAAAGTTGCATAGACAAATGTTAGAGTTCACCTTGGAGGTCTTTTTCTCCATCTTGAATCCATCAAGTTCTCTGTATTTCTACCATTATTTTCCTATCTAAGCTAATGTTAGGTCTCTGTCTATTCTTGCCCCTCTCAATTCAATTTATATTTTATAGTCAAGGTGATTATTTTAATATGTGAATATGAATGGCAACATATGTTTTGGCTTTTGGTCTGTGGGTATGCTTGTAGTAGAAGAATAAACTCTTTTTCACATCTCATCATCAAGTTTCCTGGTGCCTCCCATTGGCTGGATGGGAGCCCATTGATACAGTTTTCAGAGCTTTGTCTTCTAAGGTATATAGTGGGGTGGGAAAGGGTATAGAGTAGATCTGGAGGGCTACATGGAGCATGAAGTTTCCCAGCCCAACTGCTAGTCAGTTCTCTGCCTTACCTCCTGCCAAATGTCATGCCATTCTTCTTTCTAACACTCTGTTCTGCCTACACTGTCTTCTTCATTAAGCTACTTGAGTAAGCTCCCTGCTTTCCATACGCTGATCACTCTACCTAGAAAGGCCCCATTGCCCACTCTCTTTACTTAGATAACTTTACTTATTTTTCATGTATTAGCACCAACATCACTTCCACATGGAAGCCTTCCCCATATTCCCAGATTGGGTCAGTCCTCCTGTTACATGCTCCAGTAATATCATGCACCTTTATTTCATGGTACTCGTCATAGGTTTATATTTTATATTCTTATCTGATTTCTTGATTAATGTCTGACTCCTCTGTGAAACTGTAACTCCTCAGGATCTGAAATGATGCATGGCACATGAGAGCTATTTACACAATATTTGTGAAATTAATAAATGCACTTACTGATATCATAGTGCATAAGTGAAAAGGAAAAGAGAAAGTTTTGAATGGATGACTCACAAATCTTTATTTCACAACTCTTTCCTTCTAAATTTCAGGAAGAAAGTGAGCGCTCATTAAATATTACATATCTATCTAGAAGTTGAACTTACAACTTAATGAATGCAATACATAGTAATGCATATATGTAGAACCTAGTTTTCAGAGGAAATGTCTAAAATTAGGTAAAGAATTTTCTTACTGCAAAAGTTGTCATGAGACACTGAAAAATCACAGTTCTGTCCATTGGTTTAGGTTTTCTGGTAGAAAATCAAAGAAATACATAAGCTGAATGCCGCTGAGCATTTCTAGAGCTCTTTCCCTCCCACAAGATCTTATTTGGCTAAGTGCACATACTTGTGTTGCTAAAGGAAATCAAAAGCAAGCGTGGTGACTTTTAGTCTGCATTTTAAGTGGTCTGAGGCATTTTTAGACATCAAATTGAAGAGTGCTTCCATTGAAGCTTCATGAGAAATCTTCCCCTGGGTCTCAGAGGAAAACTGAGACTTGGTGTGCTTTTTCACTGTATGTCTTGGTAGAATGGAAAAAGCCCAGATGCAAACAAAAAACCACTTCAAGCCTTCAGCTATTAGGCACTTAAGGTATAAGGATTCTTTTTGACAATACCAAGTTGTGTGGAGGATTATATTCATGAAATATAAACCTATCATCTGCCATTTGTGGTTCAAATTTTACTTGGGTGGGAAGAAGAAGGCATAATATATTCCCCTGATTAATTTAAAAGGTGTATGTAAAACATTTTGGGACTTTCATCCAAATCCCTGAAACTTTATAGCAATAGTTTAATGGGTATTTGGTCACCAGCTTAGTAGGTATTGGTGTGAATTAATTTTTATTCTACACTATGTTCATACCATTTTATACTATTCTTTTAATTTAAGGGATTAGTGAGCAGCATAATGAGTAGGGGTTATTAGAAGGATACTGACAGTAAACAGATAAGCTCAAGACTTTTGAGCTTGTCATCTTTAATTTGTTATTTAGTGTTTTATTTCCCAAGTTTGTGTTAGTAATTGGTCTTTCAAAACAAATCATATAAAATAAAAAGAGGTTTGTCTCTTCACTGTTTAACATGAATGACTTGAAATGTCAGATGAAATATTGTTAAATTACTAGAGAACTAAAATATTTATCAAACAACTACATGGCTTAGCCACAGTGTTGGGCACTGCATCAGTTAGCTCTTGTAACATTAGAGATGTGTAAGAGATTATCCCAATAACAAGTGATGTAGAATGGTCCTTTATACTCATGGGTCTGTTGGTCAGGTTCTGCTGATCTAGGTTGGGCTACCTGGGGCAGCCCTACTTAAAGCTGCAGTTGAGTGAAGTGGCATAAGCAACTCTGCTTCGTATGTTCCTCATCCAGAGGAACATATGAAGGTTCCTCTGCCCAGAAACCTAGCTAAGGCATGTTCTCATGACAATGGCAGTAACACAAGAGAACAAACAAACACACAAGGCCTCTGAGGACCTAGGCTCAGAACTATTGTATTCATCATAGTTACCCACATGTCATATGACCAAAGCTAATTATGTGTGCGTGCTCAGTCACTTCAGTCACTTCAGTTGTGTCCGACTCTTTGTGGCCCTGTGGACTGTAGCCCACCAGGCTCCTCTATCCATGGGATTCTCCAGGTAAGAATACTGGAGTGGGTTGCCATGCCCTCCTCCAGGGTATCTTCCCCACCCAGGGATTGAACCCACATGTATTATATTTTCTGCATTGGCAGGCAGTTTCTTTACTACTAACATCATATGGGAAGCCCATATTCATTCATATGTACATGCAAAACAGAAGCAAAAATAAAAAAAAAAAAAAAACAGTGTTTATTCTCACCAGTCATATATTGTCTTGTCTTTGATTTCATTCCATTCTATTCTACTGGATTTCATGTAAAAACAAACAAACAAACAAAAAACCTTCTCTTTATCTCAAACTGAATTGGTTTCATCATGCACTAATAAGTTACAAACCATGAATTGAAAATCGCTTAGTATGGTAAATTTTGAGTATCTGGCAAGACGTTAAGTGTGAGGGGAATTTAGAGAGAGATGGAATCACACAAGCTGACAGACATGCACCAAGAAGAGAGAATTAAAGTTGTTTCATCAAGAAAGGTACACCACAGACACTCATATACAATAGTGATATATGAGTGATATAATATTGATAGTGGATTAGTCCTTCTGACCTCGATGTTTTTGGATATCAGTATAGTTACACTATAGAGAGCAGTGATACTACAAAGAGTAGTTTGATAATAATAGTTGCATAAAGACTCCTAAAAAATAGCTATGATTTAATTCTACTTAATTGGGTTTCCATTAATAAATGTTTTAAAGTATTTAGCATTTGTCTGTGCATCATGATATAGTAGTAGAGATCAGATTATAGGCATATTTCCAGAGAACTTACAATTGAAGTTTACAAAGATAACTCTAAAACTTACTATGTCTTCAATAATGCACTGAAAAAATTTTTGAACTTTTACTACATATTGTCTTTGTTCCAAGTGGCTTATAAGCATCATCTCATTTAAACTAATGACAACCCCAGGAGGTGATTACCATTATTCAACTTAATTCAAAATTAAAAACTGAAGCTCAGAGAAGTGGGGCTTCCTTCCTAAGTCTGCCCAGCTAGTATACGATGAAGTCAAGATTTGGATCCAAGTCTTTTCACTCCAATGCCTAAACACAAAACTCTTAGTATATGAGCTGGGAGAGGTATGAATGAAATTTCTCCTAGAACTTTTGGAGAGGATGTGCCCCTGCTAACATCTAGATTTCAGAGTTCCTGCCTGCAGAACTATGAGAGGATAAATTATCGTAGTTTTAAGCTACCTCCTTTGTGGCAATTTGTTATGGCAGGGCTAGGAAACTAATGGAGACAGCTTGACAAAAAACAGGTATATTCATATAATAATCAACATTTTCCTACAAGTTATGTAGAAGGACAAGTAGGGGATTTAGAAACCAAATATGATGTTTAGGAAGCACACTTTTTCAAGGAAATTTACCAGGGCCTGTATTATTGAATTCCCAGGTGCAAACTGAATATTTACTCTCCAATCCAATAAGATTTTGTACATAACACTGATCAAGAGATATCTTTCTTTGTTCAGTTAGGGCTTCATTTCACATATAATTCAATAACAGCATGACCATTGATTCTCAAATAAGTTCTATAAGAGAGATTAATCATAGCTTTGTTTCACATGCACTTTGGCGACCAAGGAAAAATAATGACCACAGACCAAGTCATCAGTGTCATTGCTGTCAGGGCTCCAACAGGGGCAGGGGCAAGCTGACCCTGAGTCATGAGCTCAGTAAATAAGATGGAAAGGCTTGACCCTGTCCCTGGCTGTGCTCAGCAGTCCAAATCCAATAACACAAACACACACAGCAAGGGGCAGACACAAGAGTGCTCAAGTGGTCACATGGGATGGAGGTTTAGAATGTCAGGATCCCATGCAAGAGTTGGGACTTGAGATCATCAGAATTTTTCACACACAAAAATTGTGACTCAGAGTCTTTTGAAATCTCCTGATTTTTAAGTACTGTCAAGTATTTCAAATTAAGTAACTCTGTACAGGCTGTATAGAGAACACTAGCAAACTATATACGTCACTACAGACTATAGCGATTCCTCTGATTAAATAGATTTCTTTTCAGTTTAGTCTCAGGGCAGCAGGATTCGTGAAGCGAACAGAGATGGTATAACCAGGTAAGGATTTAAATCTTTTTTATCTGCAGATTGTCCAGAGCTGGGCTACTAAGATTCTTTAGCCCAGTTAGCAGGGTAAATTTAAAAAAACAAAGCAAAACAATAAACCCAAGCAACTGAAGACAGAAAAAAAAAAAAAAAGAACAAAGAGAACAAAGATATGTCCTTGGTACCAAAGATAGAATCAAAAGGGACTAGTCTAATGGATTGGGCTTAGCATCCATGAGAGTAAGGAAGGCTGAGAAAACTTTCTTGCTCTATTCCCCTAATGCATGAGAATTTAAATAGTAAAAGTCCAAACTGCCTTTATATCCATTCATTATTATGCTTGGAGATTTTAATATACTGCCGAAATTGTTTCTCACTAGGGTTAAATGATGCTGAAACATAGGTAACTATTATCATTATCTGCAATATGAAAAAGGGCTGAAAAGTAGGGACTGGTTATTACCATAAAACGTGGAAAGTTTAGCTTTTAAAGTCATGTTGTCAGGTACCACTTGCTCCCTTTGTTTATATTCATGGTGAAGCCAGGATCTGAAGTAGCCACAAGCCACATGTAGCTATTTAGCACTTGAAATGTGGCTGGCAGAAAGAAATGTACTTAATGTAAGTGGACACCAGATTGCAAAGATTTATTACCAAAAAAAAAGGTAAAAAATATCATTAATATTTTTATGATAATTATATGTTGAAATAAAGAAAATTTGCATATATACAGTTAAATAGGGCTTCCCAGGTGGCACTAGTAATAGAGAATCTGCCTGACAATACAGAAGACGAAAGAGATGGATTTAATCCCCGGGTCAGGAAGATCCCCTGCAGTAGGAAGCAGCAATTCACTCCAGTATTCTTGCCTGGAAAATTCCATGGATAGAGGAGCCTGGCGGGCTTCAGTCCTTAGGGGTCGCAAAGAGCCAGTCACAACTGAGCAAGCATTCAGGTACTTCCTCTTCTCCACATCTACCCCCTTCCTTAATTAGCAACTGTTTGAACCTGCTCATTTAAAACTCGGGGAAAATCACATAGGCTGAATGAAGCCTATTTCCTATAATCTAGAAATGGGGGCCACAGAAAGGCTTTTCTGCCCAGGGGTCCCATAGGGCCATGCTCAGTATCAAAACTGGTTTTAATATCTCTACAAAATTTAAAATGTCATGTGTGCCCTGTATTTGTGGCTCACATTTCTTTCTATTGGATGACACTGCCTTGGAGGGTTATGAGGTTGGTATCTATTTGATATTCATCAAAACCCTAAGTTTATGACCAGTGTTTACATGGTACCTGGATAAGATAGTGTCATGTAGATCAAAGCAGCATTTATTTTTCAGGAATTAGGCAGATATTAGCAGTATAATCTTATGAACATGCCTTGTAAGTGATGGGTACTTCATACAAGTATTTATGCCAAATACTTTGATGAATGCCTGTCAAAGCAATCTTCACTAAATGAGAAAGTATAATTCTAAATCATAGCAGAAATGATAGTTTACATGCTGCATTACCCAACTCAATCTTCATAGTATATTTTCTATAATGAATTTCCACGTGATAACAAGTCCAGATGGAACATTTTGATGATCAGTAAGCATTTTAGATCAATTTATTATGAATGAAAGGCATTTATCTGTTCCTCACACAATTTAATTTGCATTCCCTTTCTAAAATCTTAAAGCCCAACAGAGGGAACTATAATGGACATTAAACCAATTCAAAGTTGTGAGCACTTAGTTTTCTCATGTAACATAGTTGTCTTTAGAATACAAATGGAGGCATTAATTTGGAAAGAAAATATAAATTTTGCTGTTGATGAAAGAAATATTTGAGTTTATGCTATTCAGGCAAAGGAATAATTTTTCACGAAATTATGGTTTCTAATAAGAAATTCAAATATTGTCAATTTGAATTTAAATGATAGGAACGGTTGCTATATCCATTCAGGAAGACAGAAATTTAAATGAACGAGATTACTAAGATATCCATAATGTTCTCAGCATTATTATATACTGGTGCTATTGATGCTTATGTGTGTAAAATTGTCATGGTTCAGTGACGTTAGTTAAATGTCCTTTATGTAGATTAGACTGTGTAAAATAATAGAATTGTAAACTTTTAATGCTGGAAAAGAAAGAACCTGTAGTCCAGTCCTCTGATCAAAGCATGTAACACACTTTCCATCATTTCCAGATGGTTATTATCTAAATGCCTCTGCTTCAAACCTCTAGTTATAAAGAATTCACAACCTCACAGCACATTCACATTTTACTACCTCTTAATATTTTCAGACATTTTAAGCCATGGTTTTCTTTGCATAATTTCATATTCTACTTCCCTAAAACTTATGTATACAGGGAATTGTCTCTTGCTGCCAGATGTATTTCATTTCCCCTGCTGCTGCTGCTGCTAAGTCGCTTCAGTCGTGTCCGACTCTGTGCGACCCCACAGATGACAGCCCACCAGGCTCCCCCGTCCCTGGGATTCTCCAGGCAAGAACACAGGACTGGGTTGCCATTTCCTTCTCCAATGCATGAAAGTGAAAAGTGAAAGTGAAGTCACTCAGTCGTGTCCAACTCTTAGGGACCCCATGGACTGTAGCCCACCAGACTCCTCCATCCATGGGATTTTCCAGGCAAGAGTACTGGAGTGGGGTGCCATTCCTAGTACTTCCTAAAAACAACCAATACACGGTGTTGAATGAATAATATTAGAAACACAAAAAATTCATCTTCTTATGTGCCATCCTACCTAATTGGGTAATGCAATTTTGTGTTCTGTTGTTTTAAGGATACTGTCTTGAGAAAGATTTATAAGGCTGCATAGTACATAAGGATTTGGGTATAGAGTAGAGGTCTTAAGTCAAAATTTCTTAGTACGCTAGTTCATTGACCTGGGACAAATTATTTAACTTTGATCAGAAAAGCTCTGTCTTTCACATTAGCATCTGGAGTCAGACTTCTTTTGTTAAGAGAGTTATTCTAATTTTAAGTATTTGTAAGGTACTATGGGGTCCCTAGGAGTCGGACACGACCGAGCGACTTCACTTTCACTTTTCACTTTCATGCACTGGAGAAGGAAATGGCAACCCACTCCAGTGTTCTTGCCTAGAGAATCCCAGGGACGGGGGAGCCTGGTGGGCTGCCATCTCTGGGGTCACACAGAGTCGGACACGACTGAAGCGACTTAGCAGCAGCAGCAGCAGCAGCAATTCAATCAAATGCCTCACTTCACCGAGGTAGTCAGCTTAAAACAATCTGTATAAGATAAAGTGAAAGACAAATTTTACTTATTCTCAGGGAGCTTGCCAATAAGGTTGAGAAGATAAAATATATTCATATGTAAGGAGAGTGAGTTGACATGTACCAGAGCAGTGGTATTAAAGAGCCATGAGAGCATGGTAGTTAAGAGCAAGGGCTCTAGAGCCAGGCTTCCTGAGTTCACATCCCTACCCCATTGCTTATTAGCTATGCGTCTAGGACAAGCCATATAACCCCTGTAAATTAGGGACAGTAAAAGTAGTTTAAGGCATTGTAAATTAAATGATATACTATGTGAAAAAAATATGGATAGTGTTAGTTGCACAGGAGACATTTATGAATGATATATAATACTTACTTCAGTTCAGTTGCTCAGTCATGCATGACTCTTTGAGAGCCCATGGACTGCAGCACGCCAGGCTTCCCTGTCCATCACCAACTCCCGGAGTTCACTCAAACTCATGTCCATTGAGTACGTGATGCCATCCAGCCATCTCATCCTCTGTTGTCCCCTTCTTCTCCTGGCTTCAGTCTTTACCAGCATCAAGGTCTTTTCCAATGAGTCAGTTCTCCGAATCAGGTGGCCAAAGTATTGGAGTTTCAGCTTCAGCATCAGTCCTTGCAATGAAAATTCAGGACTGATTTTCTTTAGAATGGACTGGTTGGATTTCCTTGCAGTCCAAGGGACTCTCAAGAGTTTTCTCCAACACCACAGTTCAAAAGCATCAATTCTTCGGTGCTCAGCTTTCTTTATAGTCCAGTTCTCACATCCATACATGACCACTGGAAAAACCATAGCTTTGACTAGATTAACCTTTGTTAGCAAAGTAATGTCTCTGCTTTTTAATATACTGTCTAGGTTGGTCATAACCTTCCTTCCAAGGAGTAAGTATCTTTTAATTTCATGGCTGCAGTCACCATCTGCAGTGATTTTGGAGCCCCCCAAAATAAAATTAGCCACTGTTTCCACTCTTTCCATATCTATTTCCCATGAAGTGATGGGACCAGAGGCCATAACCTTAGTTTTCTGAATGTTGAGTTTTAAGCCCAACTTTTTCACTCTCCTCTTTAACTTTCATCAAGAGGCCCTTTAGTTCTTCTTCACTTTCTTCCATAAGGGTGGTGTCATCTGCATATCTGAGGTTATTGATATTTCTCCCGGCAATCTTGATTCCAGCTTGTGCTGCTTCCAGCCCAGCGTTTCTCATGATGTATTCTGCATAGAAGTTAAATAAGCAGGGTGACAATATACAGCCTTGACATACTCCTTTTCCTATTTGGAACCAGTCTGTTGTTCCATGTCCAGTTCTAACTGTTGCTTCCTGACCTGTATATAGGTTTCTCAAGAGGCAGGTCAGATGGTGTGGTATTCTCATCTCTTTCAGAATTTTCCATAGTTTATTGTGATCCACAGAGTCAAAGGCTGTGGTATAGTCAATAAAGCAGAAATAGATTTTTTTCTGGAACTCTCTTGCTTTTTCCATGATCCAGTGGATGTTGGCAATTTGATCTCTGGTTCCTCTGCCTTTTCTAAAACTAGCTTGAACATCTGGAAGCTCACAGTTCACATATTGCTGAAGCCTGACTTGGAGAATTTTGAGCATTACTTTACTAGCGTGTGAAATGAGTGCAATTGTGTGGTAGTTTGAACATTCTTTGGCATTGCCTTTCTTTGGGATTGAAATGAAAACTGACCATTTCCAGTTCTGTGGCCACTGCTGAGTTTTCCAAATTTGCTGGCATACTGAGTGCAGCACTTTCACAGCATCATCTTTCAGGATTTGAAATAGCTCCACTGGAATTCCATCACCTCCAGTAGCTTTGTTCATAGTGATGCTTTCTAAGGCCCACTTGACTTTGCATTCCAGGATGTCTGGCTCTAGATGAGTGATCACACCATCGTGATTATCTTGGTCATGAAGATCTATTTTGTACAGTTCTTCTGTGTATTCTTGCCATCTCTTCTTAATATCTTCTACTTCTGTTAGGTCCATACCATTTATGTCCTTTATTGAGTCCATCTTTGCATGAAATCTTCCCTTGGTATTTCTAATTTTCTTAAAGAGAGCTCTAGTCTTTCCCATTCTGTTGTTTTCCTCTATTTCTTTGCATTGATTGCTGAAGACACCTTTCTTATCTCTCCTTTCTATTCTTTGGAACTCTGCATTCAGATGCTTATATCTTTCCTTTTCTCCTTTGCTTTTCGCTTCTCTTCTTTTCACAACTATTTGAACGGCCTCCTCAGTCAGCCATTTTGCTTTTTTGCATTTCTTTTCCATGTGGATGTTCTTGATCCCTGTCTCCTGTACAATGTCACGAACCTCCGTCCATAGTTCATCAGGCACTCTATCTATCAGATATCAGGGCCACTGTGTAATCTTCCCCAAATCTCTTTTCTGATGCTAACCACTGTATCTCTCCACTCTTCCACAAGCCTAACCCTCTGGATCCACCATCCTCCTTTTCTGGTGAACTCCAGCATCCCACCTCTACCCAAAGTCCCGGTGTCCTTCCTACTTGTAGTCTTATGCTTACCGTTCTGCTCAATAATGAAAGAATCCACCTCAGGATCTCCTCTCATTAAACAGAGAGAAGGCTGCTAAAATACCCTTCCCTTCTGAAAAAGAAGCCAATGGAGAAAAGCATGATCTCACCTGCCAAATAATGCAGAGGACTGACGTTGAATAAGAAGGCCTATACAGTAGGCATGAGAGACTATGGCAAGACTTTGAATCAGGGAAATAATGGAGTAAGTGCAATGTTACTGGAGAGAATCTACTTGGGTTGGTCAAAAAAACTGAGACTAGAATCAGAACTGTTTCTGTGATTTTGACCTTGAGAAAATTACTCTCTGTTTAAAATTTGTTTCTCTGTCTTTACAGTATACAGAGAGGTTTAAGTTCAAAGGTGATCTATTCTTTCCAGAATACAGATCCCAATTTTTCAAGAAGCTTGCCAAATGCTACTGTGTCCATTAGAGCCAGAGCTGAGGTAAAAAGCAGAATGGTCAGGAGCCTGGAGAGTCTAAAGAACACACTCAAGAAAGAAAGTCTTTGATTTTGGAATTGATGTTTTTACAACTAGCTAGCATAGTGAGGGTCTTCTTCATGATTTTCCCTTCAAAGTGTATCAATTAGTATTGAATTAATTGTGTTGCTCTTTTATACAAGACTTTCGTGGTATTTTCCTTTTCCTGTGGATCCTGACTGTTTCCTCCTCGGTATCTTCTCTGCAAGAAGATCTCCATCTTACCTTTCTAGGTAAGGGGATGGGATAAACAAGAGCGTGGGGACCACCTCTCGGCTGAGCTATGTCCACATACACATGAACACATCTGGGAGCTAAACGATCTGAGTTTTACAGCTTTCTAGGTTAGAATCTGGAGCTGTGAAATAATATTTCCAATATCTAAATGAGTGGCTGAATTCAAGTTGAGGGATGCTCATTTGGGTAATTTAACTTTTTTTTTAGTGTAGAGAAATGATTTCTATAAAAGTCAGGATAGTAGGGGAAAATAAGAAGAAGCATAGGATATGATAGGAAGGGAGCTGATAAGAGGAATTTTTCAAATAACAAAAGGCTATTTCTTGCCCTGGTTGGTTTCCTGGGTGGTGATCGTAATTAATTAAACTATACATTTGATTGATGTAGTTATCTGAAATTATGTTTTATTTTGCAAAAGAAAGATTGTGAAAAGTATCCAAAACTCATCAGGATGTTAGTGGTATAAGTACAATTGAAAACCAATAATGATTCCGCTGATGAAGGAAATGCAGGAGACACAGGTTCAATCCCTGGGTCGGGAAGAGCCTCTGGAGGAGGAGATGGCATCCCATTCCAGTGTTCTTGCCTGGGAAATCGCATGGACAGAGGAGCCTGGTGGGCTACAGTCCATGGCTTTGCAAATAGTTGGATATGGCTTAGCAACTAAAAACATCAACAACACAATGATTCTACAAACATTCAGAAATACTGTGCCATTGCCGGTAGAAAAAGCTGTAGCTAATTCCTATAAACTTTGACCGGTGAAAGTTTAAGAAAGACCCATGAAGGCTTCTTATCACCCTTCTTCAATTTCTAATTTAATTTCAGATATACAACATAAAATATAACCTTACTGTTAAAAATGAAATTGAGGAATGAAAAATAACTCTACTAAGTTACATACCTAGTGCATTAATTTTTTTTTAAGAGCCACATACTAAAAATTGTTTTTTGAGTAGTGACCCAAATAATATTCAACCACAATCCAATACCAGTGGTCCCCATGGTCCATGATGTCATACTTTTTATTCATATTCTGCTGGACTTTCACTTATTTCATGATATAGGGATCTAGTGGTTGATAGTTTCCTTTTCTGGGCGTTATAGCTTCTTTTTTCTCCATAGTAAATCTGTGCAAAGACAAGGATTTCATTTCTACACTGTATAGAGCTTGAGTGAGATTAAAAGTCAAGAATAGATTTTACATTCTGTGGAAATTCATGAATGCCTTACTGTTTAAAAAACATTTTAAATGTGGGACACCATTAATTACTAGGATTCTGATTGTAATTGCCTGGTCTCAGAATTGATGAACAAAGCCATTTTGGAGAGCAATCAATTTGAAATCTAATTTGTTGGCGAAATGAACCATATAAACAAAATGCCACTTGCAGTTTATCTAAAATGAGATGTGCTTAACGAGCCCATCATCTTCTGCGATCCTCATCACTATGGGTCGCAGCTACCTCGAATATCATCAATTGGACCTAGAGCACAGAAAGCTGAAATAGAACACGGTACCATGAGCAGAGTGAATGCGAAACAGATGGCTTCGCAATCCCCGCAGGGTGGCTTTTGGGGGCAACTTGGGGGTGAAGGCTAAAATCAACTAAATGTAATAATGCACTCAGCTCTCTTGTGTTATGCACCAAAAATAACTGGAATAGTTTAAGGTAATTCATCCCATTCATGTGTATTCAGAAAACAAAAGATGAAAAGTGTCATAAATTGGATTTAAGGAAAAAGATTTGAATTATTTTATGAACTATATATACACACATATATTATGCATATATAAAGGATATTATATGTGTGTATATATATATATATATATACACACATATAGTATGTAACACACACGGAGGAACCAAAAGGCATCCAATGGGCTACATCATAGAATCTGTACTTTGTAGAAAGTTTAGTACCCCCTTTATTTGTTCTTTCATTAGGTAAGGAACAATTTCAGTTAAAAGGGTTAGATCTAGGAAAATATTTTATAAGTTATTTTCATTTTCTATGTTATATGAGATTTAAAATTTTTATTATGAAAAAATTCAAACAAACAAAACTGGAAAGAAAGATATAACCAATACTCCTGTGTTTGTTACTCAGATTCAGAATCCATCAAGACGTTACCAAGCTAATGTCATCTATCCACCTACCTTCCCCTGTTTTGGGTACAAAGCTTTTTTAAAAAAGCAAATCCAGAACACTATCATTTCACTCATAAATACTGATGTTGACTGAAAAAATGTTCACAATCTAAAAGTTGATAGTTATATTTTAATCAGTGGAAACTTAGAAGACTTAAAGCCCAGGAGGCAGCATCTCAAGTAACCCTGAGATAATTACCCCATGGAGGTGAGGGGAGGAGCCAGGTTATACAGAAGCTTTGCAACAAAGGGCAGGTACCCTGAATGTCAAAAAATTATTGTTCATTAAAGAAAGCCAGATATCTCAAGTTAAGGAATCTAGCACTTTTCTTTGTATGGAAAGATGCAACAGTCTGAAATAATTTGTTCCAGCTCTGCTATGCACCTCAGTTATCTAGTGCCAGTAGCCTGTGTTTTCACATTCTGAATTCCCTCAGGGCTTACCAGCTCACAGGTGCTGCCTGTAATCACTGATGACTGTCACATCCTTTGTTTACTGACATGAAAGGTAATATTCCATTTATCACTTCAGTATACACATCTAACTAATCTTTTTTACATAACCATTATGCAATTATCACACCTAATGAAATTAACATTAATAACCTTAATTCCTTCATAGTAAAGAATGAATAATTCATATTCAAATTTTCTCAATTGTCCCAAAGAAGTCCTTAAAATTTAGTATGCAAACAAGATTTACTTATTGCATTTGGTTGTTTTTTGTCATAAGTTTATTTTATTCTGTAATAGAAGATGATCCCCTACTCAATTTGCCTTTTCATTTATGATGGTTTGTTGAGGAAACTGAGTCTTTTCCTGTAACATACCCTATAATCTACATTAGGCTTACCGCTTCACACTGGTATTTAACTTGTTTCGCTTTTTTAACATATTTCCTGTTTAGGCAATAATTTAACTTTCAATTAATAGAAAATATTTTCTTTTCAAGAGAATCTCATTGATGATCTTTAGTCACAATTATTCATTGTCAGCTGATTATCTTTCTACTTAATTTATGCTACTAGTAGAGTTCTTCCATTTCTTTATTCATCCTTTCAACAAAGAAAAGAGTGAAACTAAGAAACAGAGTGAAACTATTTTGAAGAGAAAGTTGGACAATTCTGTTCAATTCTTCTGACCAGTAAAACTATCAGTGATTAGCGTCATAGCTAAAGCCTTGTGATACCCTGTCTTTTCTCCATACCATCATATTTGTCAGCCTCTTTCAGATGATAATTTTGGATGTTAGAAAAGGTACCTCATGTTCTTCTGGTCTATAGAGAAAGTTACTCAGTCGTGTCTGATTCTTTGCAAACTCATGGCTCCTCTGTCCATGGAATTCTCCAGGCCGGAATTCTGGAGTGGGTAGCCTTTCCCTTCTCCAGGGGATCTTCCCAACCCAGGGGATTGAATCCAGATCTCCCTCATTGCAGGTCGATTCTTTACCATCTGAGCCAGCAGGGAAGCCCAAGAATACTGGAGTGGGTAGCCTATCCCTTCTCCATCAGATCTTCCCAACCCAGGTATTGAATTGGGTTCTCCTGCATTGCAGGGATCTTCTTTACCAGCTGAGCTACTAGGGAAGCCCATCTGGCTATACCTCTCTGAATTGAATGTCCCTAATTTTTTCAAGACTTTCTTATATGATTTGCTTCCAGAGCCCTCATCTCCTATTCTATTGATATTTCTTTTATAAGATCCAGAAAATTTAACACATGAACTGATTTAAGAAGATCAAGAGTAAAATTTATCCATTTAATAGCTACAAAAATTATTGTAATGATAACAAGAGTCAGGCACATAATAGATACTTGAGAAAAGATAAACAAACATGCATGTTCTCTGCTTCAAGAAGTGTGGAATTTAATGGAGGAAATAAACCAGAAAGCAGGGAATGACAATAGAATGTCATAAGTACTATGATGGGGGTGAATATGGGCATTTTGAGGAGGATGTCCAATTGAGTTTGGGAGTGGAAAGCTCAAGTGAAGGAGAACTAGCCAGCTAATTGTAAAGAGATGGAAGAATGTACCACAGAAGGAAGAGCAAATACATATGCTCTGAGTTATAGAAACTGTATGTTGTTTAACAAGATGAAATCAGAGGAGTATGACATTGGATTTGATTACTTCCCATAATCTGAGTGTCATGATTGTATGTTCACGGCACTGTTTGTCTGTATTTAGGGCAGATTCATGTGTCTAGTAATTATTTACTAAACTCCCACTTTATGCTAGGTATTGGGATGATAATCCTAAATAAATAGACTAGATTTCTGCTCTGATGAAAATATAATATATTGTGGAGAGGCAAAATAAATAAATAACTATAAAAATATAAAAATTAGAATAATAAATTAAAGTAATAAAATACTATTTTTATTTATAAGTAATAAGAATTTTTAAAGTATAATAAAATGGGAAGAAGTTATAGTAATCTGTGCTTAGTCACTCAGTTGTATCAGACTCTTTGTGACCATGTACTATAGCCTGCCAGGCTCTTCTGTCCATGGAGATTCTCCAGGCAAGAATACTGGAGTGGGTTGCCATGCCCTCCTCCAGGGGATCTTCCAAACCTAGGGATCAAACCCAGCTCTCCTACATTGCAGGAGGATTCTTTACCATATGAGCCACTGCTAAGTCGCTTCAGTCATGTCTGACTCTGTGCGACCCCAGAGACGGCAGCCCACCAGGCTCCCCCGTCCCTGGGATTCTCCAGGCAAGAACACTGGAGTGGGTTGCCATTTCCTTCTCCAATGCATGAAAGTGAAAAGGAAAGTGAAGTCACTCAGTTGTGTCCGACCCTCAGCGACCCCATGGACCGCAGCCTTCCAGGCTCCTCCGTCCATGGGATTTTCCAGGTAAGAGTACTGGAGTGGGGTGCCATTGCCTCCTCCGATGAGCCACTGCTAAGTCGCTTCAGTCGTGTCTGACTCTGTGCGACCCCATAGACGGCAGCCCACCAGGCTCCTCCATCCCTGGGATTCTCCAGGCAAGAACACTGGAGTGGGTTGCCATTTCCTTCTCCAATGCATGAAAGTGAAAAGTGAAAATGAAGTCGCTCAGTCGTGTCCGACCCTCAGTGACCCCATGGACTGCAGCCTACCAGGCTCCTCCGTCCATAGGATTTTCCAGGCAAGAGTACTGGAGTGGGGTGCCATTGCCTTCTCTGCGGATGAGCCACTAGGGAAGCCCAAGAACACTGGAGTGGGTAGCCTATCCCTTCTCCAGGGGATCTTCCTGACCCAGGAACTGAACTGGTGTCTTCTGCATTGCAGGCAGATTCTTTACCAGCTGAGCTACCAGGGAAGCCCTTAAAGTAATCTAAACCTGTCAAATAAGAAGGAAGCATGCATGAAACTGCTGTATCTAGGCAAGAGCTCTCCAGGTAAGGTAGATGTAGACATCCTAAAATCAAGAATAAACTTAGTGTGTTAGTGTAAGAAGAAGAAGAAAAATACGGCATGAGGATGATGAGCAAGATGAAGAATGGTACAAGGTAAATTCAGAGTGGTAGACAGCGGCTAGATCCCATAGGAGAGTTACAACCATAGTAAAATATTTTTATTTTACTCTAGATGAGGTGGGAAGCTCTTGGCATTTTTAAAGTAGGGAAATGACATTGTGTAATTTACATTTAAGAAAAGTCAATCTGGCCATTGTGTAGAGAATGGATTGACTGGGGTGAAGCAAGGTGTGTCTTGATGACTTGAATAGGAGATGTGGCAAGTTCAGGGACTTAGAGGTCTATCAATGAAGAAACAAGACCACGAGCTTTGTTTGGGCAGTCCTTGAACAGGCTCCCTCTCAGCAATAAACCTTCCAGATGCAACAACCAGTGGGCAGAGGGGAGCTCAGGATGGAGAAGGAGAAATCAGAGAGGCAGCTTACATATCCAGGTGACCTTACTCAGCCACAAGGTAGGGATTTTCTGGTTCAGAGAGCTCCAAAGGGCAGCAGCCATTTGGGATCTTTTATAGCTGCAGGTTTGTTTTATTTATGGTTAGCAGATGTTGAGGGCAGCTTAATGGGATTTAAATATGTAGGAAAACAAAACGATTAATTCCAACAAATACTGCTCCCTATTAGACCAACCGAAAGCAGCACTCAACGAAAAGCTCCCAGAATTAGTCGCCAGAAAATGCACAGCCTTCCGTCAGGATACAGGAAGACCACATGTTTCTTTGATGACCAGGCAAAAACTGTTACAGCTTGTCTGGGAAGTTCTGATTCATCTGCTGTATTTACCAGACATTGCACCTTCAGATGTCCATTTATTTCGATCTTTACAAAATTCTCTTAATGGAAAAAAAAATCAATACCCTGGAAGACTGTAAAAGGCACCTGTTTGAGTCTCACTGTGTATTTTTTGAGTGATCAGATGAATTCTTCTGATTTTTTTTTTCTGATTGTATTGATGTAAGCCCTTTGCTTATGACTTTACCCAGTTAATTGCTTAACATATCGGTTAGTCAAAGATACAGCCCATCATTAGACACAGGACAGCTTCACTGGTCACATTTCTGGGAGCTCTGGCAGTTGAGTGATCTGAGTTCAGGCAACTTCAGAGGCTCTAGGATTTAAAGAGTTAGAATAGTCTGGGACTTTCTCCCCTCTCTGGCTTATACTAACCCACAGTTCTTACACCTACCTCAATTATATTTAAAGATTAATAAAAGCCCCAGAGGATAATGCATAAATTTTAGAATTAAAGTAGTAGAGAGTAAAAAAAAAAAAATCACTCAGAAATGCAATGCTCAGAAAATAAAATAATTCCTTAATTCTACCATGGGAGCTTTCTATAGGTTTTATTGTATTTACACATTCATCAGCCATAGCTCTAGATATAATATTTATAAGATAAAATTAAAACTCAAAATAAATAAAAATAGATTAAGATTTAGAAATGAAGAATCACACTATTAAAAGTCAGTTGTGAGATGGCAGATGAGATTACACAGACTGGATTAATTTTAGTTTCTCAGGACAGGTTTATAGAAAGAGATCAGTGTTGTCTTAGGGAGAAGAAGAAATAGTTTTTCCTTGGCTTGTGAGGCCCCTTGGCTGGGATATGCAGAAGGAGAGACTGCAAGGCTGGCCACAGGGTATAATCTGACCATCAGGAGGATAGGATCAAATCTGCGGCAGTGTTCAGAGGTCCCCATTGAATGTAGGAAGAAACAGGGGAGCCACTGGGGAGCTATAACCATTGAAGCGATATGTTGAAAATGGCAGCCAGGAGAGCAATTCTAGAAGTATTAGGCTGAGCTTTGTCTCCAGGACAAGGGTCTTCCTGATTCTCCTGGATCATCCACAAAGCCCTCTATTGACATCCCACTGCTGCTGAGGCCATTGAAGACTGTGTCTGGTGAGAGACTGAATACGAGAAACAGTTATGACAAACACAGAGCCCTCCCTCCTGATGGGCTGACGGTGCCAGGCTCTCAGAGGACATAACGCGCTTGTTAAGGTTTGGTGAATAGCACCAATCTCCACAGAGGATGATTTGGGTTCCCATAGTGAAGTCATCAACACAGAGTAAGAATTCAGCCAATTATGCCTCATCTCATCAGTCCTATTTAGATGGTAACCCCATGGGGCATGGACCATGTCTTTCCCTGTATATTGTACAGTATTGAGGAAACATTTGGCACTCAATAAATACCGTTCGAGAGCTTGTTTCTTGTCTCCCTCAGCCTCCCACTGAGCTGATCTGAGGCAGGAATTCCCTTTGAAGTTCCTCATCCTCATGCTTTTGATAAATAACATAGAGGCACAGACAGAGATGAGGCATCTATACAGTCTTGGAACTGTTTACCAGCTGAACTACCAGGGAAGCCCTTTTTGGTCTTCATAGATGACAAATGCTATCTCTGTAGTGATATAGCTGGGGGGTAAGAGGCATATTTAATGGGACCGTGTCGTATAAAAAGCTCTTCTTCCATAAACAATGTCTTACTTCTCATTTCTCATGGATATATGATTATGATTTATGCTTTTAAATATCTATTATTATCACTGCCAGATTGTCTTCTGAACTGAGAGGTAGAGACCTTATAAGTTTAAGTTCACTTTGGTAGTTCATAAGCTTTTTCATGTAAAAAGAAAAGCAAAGTATAGGTGGATAAGAAATTAGAAAAGAAAATAAAAGATAGACATGGTAAGAATAAAAAAGGATTTTAAAAAAAAGGAATCTGTAATAAATTTAATAAGCCCTGTCAAGAGGTTGCTCAGAGCACTGAATGTGTCTCTGTTGAAAAATGACTTTCTTTTTATATCGTAACATGTTACAATTTTTGCATCAAAGAAAAATATTTCCAAAGCCTTTTTAAAATAGGTACTGAGATTTAGGGAGAAAAAAAATGGAGAATAATATGTTACACGTGAAATAAGGTATCTAAATTAGCATGTACATATAATATGCTACCAAATACATCGCCAAAAAATATACCTTCCCTGATTAGCTCACTTGGTAAAGAATATGCCTGCAAAGCAGGAGACCCCAGTTTGGTTCCTGGGTTGGGAAGACACTCTGGAGAAGGGACAGGCTACCCACTCCAGTATTCTTGATCTTCTCTTGTGGCTCAGCTGGTAAAGAATCCGCTTGCAGTGTGGGAGACCTGGGTTTCATCCCTGGGTTGGGAAGATCCCCTGGAGAATGGAAAGGCTACCCACTCCAGTATTCTGGCCTGGAGAATTCCATGGACTGTATAGTCCATGGGGTCACAAAGAGTCGGACATGACTGAGCGACTCTCACTTTTCTTTCTATATTAGAAAATATCTCAAAGTGTTGTCTTTAACTATTGATGCCAAGGCATCTGATATTATGAAAGACAGGTACTAATAAGGTTAAATAATCTCTAGAAGATGTGGCTATGTGGTGGAACGATGGCAATTCTAATTCTTTTTCATATACTCATAGTACCGAGTTTTTCCTCTCGCCTTTCCTCTCCCCCTATTTTTGTCTTTATCTCTTTCCCTTCCTTCCGCTTCTTGTTTTTCCCTTTCTCTTCTTAAGCATTTTAATTATTAAAAATATTTTATCTGAAAACTTGTGAGCCTGAGGGTTTACCTTGGACTTTGATTCAGGAAAACACTTAGTGTATCTTACCTTGACTAATGTACAAAATGAGAATAAGGCATGAAACAGCCATGATTTTAAAGAGATGTGTCATACTTACTCATGTTTCCTTTGAAAATAAAGTAAAATAGCTACATTATGCCTTAAAATATGTCACAGATCTAAAAAAATTAATGATTTAAATTAGGAATATCTTGATCCAAAGATCATAGAGATTGAGAGATTTTCTTTTTGAAAATTTCCCATTTTGTTGTTGATTTCTTAAACTTTATATCTAAAGTAAGGCCAAAGGGTAATGGCATTAAAATTTTAATAACTAAAAATGTAGGAATTCCCTCAGTGCATTGGGCATTTTATCGTCTTTGGTCATTGGAATGAGTTCTCTGATTAAAATCAGAGTTCTAGTGTCTCATATGAAGGTGGACTTAGCCCTCTTCTGTGTAGAATCAGATCATACCTAGAGGGCTGTGTTCAGTATTCAGTGCCATGTGACCTCAGAAACGTGAATGACATACTGAGAGGAATTTCATTGCTTCAATATATTAGTGAAAGGTTAGAAGAAAGAGTGAATTCTTTATCAAGAAAAGAGAAGAATGAAAAAGTAGGTGTTTTGGAAAACTTAAAAACGATGGCTTGGGAACAGGGGTGGCATGGTGGTTAATTAGGCTCTTTGAATGATTATCTTTTCTGCCATAGCTATTAAGCTATAAACAGGAAAGATGGAATGTATAAGTACAAGTGATGCTGATGAGCAGGGTGTTCAAATGTGAATGATCTTTAACTCAAAATCAAATAGCAGTTGATCATGTCACTCAGTCATGTCCTACTCTTTGTGACCCCATGGACTGTAGCCCACCAGGCTCTTTCATCCATGGGATTTTCCAGGCAAGAATACTGGAGTGGGTTGCCATTTCCTTCTCTAGGGGATCTTCCTGACCCAGAGTTAGAACCCGGATCTCCTGCATTTCAGGCAGACTCTTTACCATTTGAGCTACCAGGGGATCCTAAATAGCAGTTAATGCCCCAAATCAGATCCATTCATTCAGTTAGTCTTTCAGTAAACAATAACTGATACCATGCACTGGATAAGACATTGAGAACTGCTAGAAAATGTGGGGTGAATGAAAATGATATATTAATACTAACTGAACTTGTGGATTTCAGTTTCTAAAAGGACAGAGTTGAATCAACCAACTACAGATTCGGTGTTTGGTTATACTGTGCTGAATGCTAGGTATAGAAGTATAAAGAGCTAAGAAAGCACATGAAAGAGGGAATCTGAGCTTTTCTAATAATGGGTTGGGGCATTCATGAAAGCCTTCACAGAGGAAATGATATTATTCTATGATGTGAACTTAAGGAGAGCAAAGACGAGAATGGGCCACGTGAAGGGAACAGCATACATGAATAAGGCCCCAGCAAGGAAGTCCGAGAGAAGAAGCGCCCAGGCTCACTTCACAGAGTGGTGAGACAGCTGTGTGATGAGGACCAAGAAAGAGAGAGAGAGTGTGTCCTGAGATAAGAAAGGTGAGTTTTGTGGGCTTTGATAAGAATTTTGGGATATAATCAAGGAGAGACACTAATAAGCAGGGGGTTGTTATCACAAATTTTGCATTTTTCCAAGATCATATTGACTGCATTGTGGAAAATGGCTTGAAGGGCTTCAAGGTCATATATGGGGAGGTGTTTTAGAAGGGTGTTTGGTATTCTTTACTAAATAGTTATTAGCACCATCTGTTAATATATACCAGGTGTGTGTGTGTGTGTGTGAGTGCATAAGGTGGCAGTGACAAAGAAAATTAAAATCATGTCTACCTGCAGAGAGTTTATAGGCATTAAACAAGTACATGTAATCATTTAATGAACAATCACTGACTGCTGACTATATGCAGGTGCTACGTTAGGTACTACGTATTTAGAGCTAAACTAAGTAGATGTTACCTCTGCTCTTGTGGGGTTTATATGGACCCTTTATGGAGAGATGATAAACAGTAAGGCAAGCAAGCAAAAATATAAGTACAAGTTCAATTAATACTTGAAGGGAGTTTCATGGGACCATGAGAAAAAACGATGACGACTGCTGATCAAAGAAACCTATCTGAGAATTGATGCTTATTTGAGGGTTGAATAATGACAAGGATTAGCCAGGCTGAGTACTAATTATTCTGTATTCCCTATATTATTTTATATTTGCTTTTTGCAACATTTATCCAAATTTTACATTTTTGACTTGAGGAACATATAATCAATTTGAATGTTGGGGAATATTTAATTTGTTAAATTTACACCAGTTCAATTGCTTAGTCATGTTCGACTCTTTGCAACCCCATGGACTGCAGCGCTCCAGCCTTCCTTGTCCATTACCAAATTCTGGAGCCTGTACAAACTCATGTCCATTGAGTTGGTGATGCCATCCAACCATTTCATCCTCTGTCATCCCTTTCTCCTCCCACCTTCAATCTTTCCCAGCATCAGGGTCTTATCCAATGAGACAGCTCTTCGCATCAGGTTGCCAAAGTATTAGTTTCAGCATTAGCATCAGTCCTTGCAGTGAAAATTCAGGACTGATTTCCTTTAGGATGGACTGGTTGGGTCTCCTTGCTGTCCAAGGGACTCTCAAGAGTCTACTCCAACACCACAGTTCAAAAGCATCAAAACTTCGGTGCTCAGCTTTCTTTATAGTCCAACTCTCACATCCATACATGACTACTGGAAAAACCACAGATCTGACTAGATGGATCTTGGATGGCAAAGTAATGTCTCTGCTTTTTAATATACTGTCTAGGTTGGTCATAACTTTCCTTTCAAGGAGTAAGCTTCTTTTAATTTCATGGCTTCAGTCACCATCAGCAGTGATTGGAGCCCAAGAGAATAAAGTCTGTCACTGTTTCCATTGTTTCTCCACCTATTTGCCATGAAGTGATGGGACTGGATGCCATGATCTTAGTTTTCAGAATGTTAAATTTTAAGCCAACTTTTTTACTCTCCTCTTTCACTTTCATCAAGAGGCTCTTTAGTTCCTCTTCACTTTCTACCATAAGTGTGGTGTCATCTGCATATATGAAGTGACTGATATTTCTCCCCGCAATCTTGATTACAGCTTTTGCTTCATCCAGTCCAGCATTTCACATGATGTATCTGCATATAAGTTAAATAAGCAGGGTGAGAATATACAGCCTTGACGTACTCCTTTCCTGATTTGGAACCAGTCTGTTGTTCCATGTCCAGTTCTAACTGTTGCTTCTTGACCTGCATACAGATTTCTCAGGAGGCAGGTCAGGTGGCCTGGTATTCCCATCTGTTGAAGAATTTTCCAGAGTTTGTTGTGATCCACACAGTCAAATGCTTTGGCATAGTCAATAAAGCAGAAGTATATGTTTTTCTGTAACTCTCTTGCTTTTTCGATGATACAATGGATGTTGGCAATTTGATCTCTTGTTCCTCTGCCTTTTCTAAATCCATCTTGAACATCTGGAAGTTCATGGTTCATGTATTGTTAAAGCCTGACTTGGAGAATTTTGAGCATTACTTTGCTAGCGTGTGAGATGAGTGCAATTGTGCAGTAGTTTAAGCCTCCTTTGGCATTGCCTTTCTTTGGGATTGGAATCAAAACTGACCTTTTCCAGTCCTGTGGCCATTGCTGAGTTTTCCAATTTGATGGCATATTGAGTGCAGCATTTTTGAATATTGAGTTATATAATAACCTTGTGAATATTTAGAGAAAGATTAACTATATCATAATAAATTGAACTGAAGAAAAAGTAGTAATTACTGCCCTTCACACCAGAAAGTCCCTTTAACACTAACATGGAAGTCATCTCCAAAGACCTAAGAGAGAAATCTTCCTCCTAGGAAATTGTACCCTTCTTCACATGCCTACATTTAATAGTATGCCCTGCCTTATGTAGACATTCAGTTCAGTATATCTATTTATTTACTCACTGTTACACTTTTGTACATTCATACAGTACATTGATAGGTTTATTAGGCATCCATCAAATGCTGACTTCAAACCAAGTACAACGATGGCACCTGGTATAGAAAGCCAAATAAAACATGGGCCCTGCTGATTGAAGGAGCACTCAGATGAGAGGAAGCTAGAGAGAAATGAATCTGTTATCACAGAAAGCACAGCCATTTCTTTAACAGAGCTAACCTGGAAGGGTATGGTAGCACAACACATCTTAATCAGTCAAGGGGAACAGGCAAGACCTTCTGGAAAATGGTTCCCTTGGATTGAATTTGTTCTTAAAAACATTGTAAGGAGAGGAAAAAGCATGGTCAAAGGCTCAAAAACAGCACCAATAGGGGCCATTCATTAAAGAAGAAATTGGTTCGCTTTATTGGAGCAGGTAGTGGCAACCAGTCCAGTATCCTTGCCTGGAGAATTCCATGGACAGGGGAGCCTGGAGGGCTACAGGGGTAGCCTGTAGGGTTTGCAAAGAGTCAGACATGACTAAGTGACTAGCACTTATTGGAGCAGAGGGTTTATTTATTCCAAGTTATCAACACCTACTGTGTACAGCATCCTTTGGCAAGTATTAATAGATACAGAGATGCCCAAGAAAGATGTTGATCCCATCATCTGGACATTTATAGATTATTAGGGAATGGCAAGGGTGAATTAGAAAATCAGAGAGAGAGCAAATTATTAAGGGCTTTATATATTAAGTGAACGTATCTACATTTAATCCTGCTTAAGTAAGGAAATTGAAGAGTCAATTAAACTTTATCTAAGAAAGATCAGCCTGGTTGTAGAGCAGAAGATAGATTGGGGAGGTGAAGATATTCAAGTTTTAACATAAGAAGAGTAATTAGGAGACTGTTCTAAGGAATGAGGCAAGAACTAATGGATGCCTGAACTAAGGCAGGAAGATGTTATGGATGAGGTTAATTTAGAGACGTTAAGAAGGTAGAACCTATAATCTTTTGGACCAATTAGCTCCGGGGGATGAAAGAGAAAAAGGAGTCTAGGGTGACTCCTGGTTTTCTGGCTTGGGAGGCTGTGTGAATTTTGCTGCAATTCCTCAAGACTGGGAACCATGGAAACACAGGTGTTAGAATGAATCCTATGCATGCATATGCATGCATACGTAATCCTATGCATTTATGTATCGTTATGTTCTTAAAAAAGTAAGAGCTCTTTCCACATAGGAAGCACTTCTTAGACCTTCCTTATAACTTTACACCTTTCCACACTCTAAGCTGTCTTTCCAGCTATACTATTAATATAAAATCAACAAATGATCATGTAATCAGTTGAGAATTAGATTTTTCTTCTCCTGTAGAGAAGAATTTCACTTTGAGTGAAAAGATAACTTTTGGCAATACATTGAGAAAAGGACATCTAAGCTAGGAGCAGATGAAGTTCTTTATCTCTGAGTTACATTTCATAGGAAAATATAAAAAATATGTATAAATCTTTCATATCCCTAAGTAAATGCAGATTCAATTTTTTTTTCTGAAAGGAAAATTTCAAAAGACTTCTGATCACTTTTATTAAAAAGTAACTTTATTCTACTTGACAGTCTGCAATCTACTCCTAAATTTAGTGATCCATGGATTGGAGGGGCAATTCTTCACAGCCACACAGCCTTCCCTCTCAAGAAATCACCTCTTAATGAAAGAAGGAAAGGTACCACTGTCAAAGGATATCCAAGTAACCCATAGGAAGTGCTACAGTAAAGGCTATAAAAATGGTCTTAAAGTATAAGAAGAAAAGGGAAGTCTATGTGAGCAGTGAATGTCTTACTGATTTCAGAGTCCTAAGCTGAGTCTCCCACCTCCTCAAGTCATACCCCCATTTTGATTGAACCTCTTCATCTTCCTTCTAAACCCTTCTGTTTAGGCTGGTGGAAGAGATACAATCCTGTTGGGAAGAGCAGGTGCTGAGTACTGCTCAATAGCAAATTAACAAGAGAACACACACTCAGGAAGCTTGAGGCTAAAAGAGAGCTCAAGTTAACTATTTTTATTGAATATTATTAACCCTGGGAAAGCTATGCATTTGTGAAGATGAAGAAAGCATATATAAGACAGCAAAATTACGTTCCAGACACTTCGAGTTTACATGCAGAGTCTGAACAAGTGAAAAGACAGCCAGTGTAATGTATATCTGGAATCATTCTTATGAAACCATGTAGTTAACTTCTCTCCCATAGAGCTTATATGCCTATCCCAGTGATGATGACCATTTTATTTATTTTTCATTTCTTTAAGAATTGAAAAGGAAGAGTCAAAAAATTTCAAAATGTCTAAATTATGATAAAGAGACTAAATATGGATATAGAATTTTGTAAAGCCTTATATTTGTCTATGTAGCATGCCATCATAATGGTATAGATTGTACCACAGCTCACTTGATGTCATGAGGACCAAGTTTGCTCTTTTTAATCATTTAGAAATGGGCATTGTGGCATGCATTGCAATTACAAGCATGCCTTTCTTTTAAAGCATGTTTTGCAGAGATGGCCATAGCTTAAGGCAGAAGAGTGCTGTTTCATATGGGGGCTTGAAGGCAAGAGAAGACATTGAAGGGTCCCAGATAGAGTCCACAATGACCGGAAAATACATCAGGGGCACTTCTGCACACAGGTCCAGCTTTTCCTCATTGAAGGTTTATGGGGCTTGTAATGTCAGGATTCATGAATTTCAGGGACTGTACTTGTCCTTGGATCAGATTTGGAAGCAGCTTTTGATCAGTGAAGTGAAACAATTAATTACAATAAATAATGCTACTAGGAGTCCTCACATTCAGCTAAAGGAGGAGGGGAGCCAAAGAAATAAAGCTGGTCTTTGGCAGAACCTCAGCATCTGGCTGTCTGGATCAGATCCTGTTTGGCTATGGCACCCACAGCTTACTAAGCCATGGGTGAAAGGCACAGTTGCTCCATCTTTTCATCTGGTAGGTAGTATCAAGTTCTGGTGGGTGGAGTGGGTAGTTGAAGGAGGTCGAAAGAATCAGGGAGGAATGCAAAATTTCTTTCTATTCATCTATATTTGATTGCTTTGTGCCCTGAAGCACAGTGATTTAATTATTTTCATCATTGCCTCGGCTTCCTCAGCTACCAATCTCACTGAGGGCAATAAAATTATTCAGCCTTTACAAAAAATGCAGCCATAATAATTTTTGACTCGATGAATAGCTAAGGCTATAAAATCAGCTCCTTGGATGACCACATCCAATTGAAAACACCATCATATGGTTTTCTCAACAGTTAAAGTAAAACATAACCTTACAGGAGAGAAGTAGCCTGCCTGTGGTTTTCATAATAGATACTTGTTATTATTTGTTGCCTACAACTTACATCATCATCTCTTATCCACAGAGGCAGGAGTGGGGCTGGAGGGTAGCCAGAAATGAGTACTTTTGGTCTGGACAAAAGCAAGTCAAAAGATATAGCTGGGTCAGAAATGCTACAAATGGAGAGGGATTGGGAGCAGGGTAGAGGGGTAGCGAGATGTCAGAAATGAACCAGAAGGTCCTGGGATTCCTCTAAAAGCGTAATTTCCTTGAAAGGTCACAGCAGGAGGTACAGGGTCTGTCTGGAACCGGGAGCCTTCCCTCTGGGTTTGAACGTGCTTTCTGATTTGTGTGTGTGTGTATGCATACATTTTAACATCCTTTATTTGTGTGATTTCTTTATTAAAATATGCTTTCAGGATCCAGATCTTGGCTTGCTGTAAACTTGAACAAGTTAATCCTAAGGCCAGCTTTTCTCATTTGGAACTGGGGACAACAAAAGTGCTATTTCACAACTAGCTGCATGGAATATGTGAATGTGCAGCACTTACCACAGTGCCTGTTCCGAGTAAATACACAAAAATGTCAATGATTGTTTAATGATTGATTTACCCAGCCCCTCTGTTTCTATCATACTTACATACTGACTCACTTGCCTAAACCTGCCAAGTGGCTGGGTTGGAGATGATGTGTTATTCAGTGTTGAACAGGACCCATCACCTAGAAAGTATTGTGTTAGAGAGATGGAGTGAGGAGTGCTCTTGGGTGTGTGTGTGAGTGATTTGGGTTGGGTGGGTCCTCTTGAAGATATGTTTAACTAGTATAGCAGTTAAGCTCTTCCAAAAATGTAGTGCCTACCTGGTGATATTTCACTACCCATATGTGGGTATATTACCCACATATTTCACTACTGTATGTGGGCTTCCCTGATAGCTCAGTTGGTAAAGAATCTGCCTGCAATACAGGAGACCCTGGTTTGATTCCTGGGTTGGGAAGACCTGCTGGAGAAGGGAGAGGCCACCCACTCCTGTATCCTTGGCTGCCCTTGTGGCTCAGCTGGTAAAGAATCTGCCTGCGATGTGGGAGACCTAGGTTTGATCCCTGGGTTGAGAAGGTTCCCTGGAGAAAGGAAAGGCTACCCACTCCAGTATTCTGGCCTGGAGAATTCCATGGACTACAGTTCATGGGGTCACAAAGAGTCGGACACGACTGAGCGACTTTCATGCGGGTATACAAGATAGGTACAGGGCATCAGAGTTACAGCCAGCAGAGACCTGAAATCATTCCTGTCTTTGCCCAAACTATGAGGGTGTTGAGCTGTGGTTGATGTGTCTGATTGGTTTTGCCTAAAGTCATGGATGGAGTGGGTTTTCTGTGAAACGATTGGCCAGAGAGGTATGGCTGACCACTTATTTATAATAAACTGGTAGCTAAGAGAGAAGTTTTTCTTTTTTAAGTGACTATTATGTGACTAGTTCTTCCCAACTGTGTATATTCATTTTAATAGAAAGTGTATTCACTGTCACCCACCTCCAAAGTGTTAAGAGCACTCACCCCTATAGTTTCCCTGTCTTTCAAAGGTTAGAAAAAGTCTCACTGAGTGGACCATCGTAGTGATATGTTGCTGGGTTGCTGATGGGAGTGATGATGGGGACAGAGGACAGGTTTTATGTTGGATGGTGCTGGCTCTCAATCTTAATTTCACTACTTACCAGTTGTGCGACCTTGGGCAAACGACTTGATCTTACTGAGCCTGAGTTTCCTTATATTATGAAATTAATACCCATCTCCCAGAGGTGCTATAGAGATTAAATGGGGTAGAGCACATTAAACATCCATCACAATCTCTGGACCTGAGTAAATGCATCATCAATGTGAGACCGATTGCTAAATCCCCTGAGACGCTAATGACAATTTCAAGCCTCGGGTAGGGGGTTGAACAAAATGATCTTTAAGTAACTGTCCAACCCTGAGATTCTGTGACACTGAGGTTACAAAGTATGCAGGGACACTAAGGAATAATGCCTTCAATTGCTGGTCTGCTGCCTTTCCCCGTTTCCTCCTGTAAATTATTGCATGGCCGGGAGCACCAGTCACCTGACCTCTCAGGGCTTGACATTTTTCAAGTGTTAATGGGATGTTCTCATTTATGCGATAACAGTGAGAAATGATTGCTGGTATTTTAAAATAAAGGGCACTATATGTTCATAAGCTATTAATCAGAATGTTTTTGCCACATGAGAATGGATTGAAACTACAGTGGGAAAATAGAATCCGGGTTTGGAGTCACAGATGGCTATGTCCTGATTCCAGTTCCTCTGGTGGGACAGTGGCAAGTATCTTTAACTTCTACTTCTTTTACTAATAAAATGGTGATGCTCATCTCTACCAACTGGTCTAATGAGGATTCAGTGAAATAAAGCACATAAAGTACCTCCAGTGAGAAAACACAAAAGAGAAAAAATAAAATAAAAAGAACACATAAAATTCCTGGCAATTAAAGTTACAATACTGAAAGACTAGATGAATTAAATAATCACAGTTATTGGTATTAGCCACTGGAATGTCTCACTTTTGAAATTTTTCTAACCATGTAAGAATGAGAAGTACTCAATGTATGTTTGCCAGCGTCTAAATACATTTCTTCTTTTTCCTTTAGAATAGGATTACACAAACTTTGTAAAGGGCCAGATAGCAAGTGTTAATATGTTTTGGTGGCCGTCTGGTCTCTTTCTCAGCTGTTCAATTCCACTGTTGTGTGCAAAAATGTATGGACAATAGCTGGATGAGCGGGTACTGCTGTGCTGCAATAAAACCACTCATAAAAACAGGCTGCAGGCTGAATGTGCCTTGTGAGCCATAGTTCGCCAATCTATGCTTTGAAAGACTGATTTATCTACACTATTTATTAAACATCTATAATGTTAAAAACACTGTCTTTGAATTGTTCAACGTACAAAGATAAATCAGTGTTTTGCACAGTGCCAGGCAGGGGGAAGGAGGGTGTAATATACACAAACTTAAAGTACAATTTGTTTTTACTACTAGAAAGTAATTGCCTACAAGTACCAACCTAGATAACATATTGAAAAGCAAAGACATTACTTTGCCAACTAAAGGTCCGTTTAGTCAAGGCTGTGGTTTTTCCAGTGGTCATGTATGGATGCGAGAGTTGGACTGTGAAGAAAGCTGAGTGCTGAAGAATTGATGCTTTTGAACTGTGGTGTTGGAGAAGACTCTTGAGAGTCCCTTGGACTGAAAGGAGATCCAACCAGTCCATCCTAAAGGAGATCAGCCCTGGGATTTCTTTGGAGGGAATGATGTGAAAGCTGAAACTCCAATACTTTGGCCACCTCATATGAAGAGTTGACTCATTAGAAAAGACTCTGATACTGGGAGGGATTGGGGGCAGGAGGAAAAGGGGACAGAAAAGGATGAGATGGCTGGATGGCATCACCAACTCAATGGACATGAGTTTGAGTGAATTCCAGGAGATGGTGATGGACAGGGAGGCCTGGTGTGCTGTGATTCATGGGATCACAAAGAGTTGGACACGACTGAGTGACTGAACTGAACTGAACTGAGGCTTAAAATGAAGTTGAAAAGAGCTAAGAATCTATGTCCTGAGTTAAATCTTCATTTTTTTGCCAATTTCTCACTATGTGACTTTGAACAAATAATTCAAGGATTCTAAACATTGATTGCTCTATATCCATCAAATGGAGATAACATATCTCCTTCACTGTTTTGGGAGAGAATTAAACAAGATAAGGCACACAGAGAATACAGCACATTGTTACATATTAAGCAATAAATAAGTGTTAATTATCATCATTCATAAGATTGAAGGACTATAAGTAATTATCCCAAGCATGCAGTCCCTACTCAAGCTAGTGGGCTAGACTGTGATCCAGCTCTCCCTGGTCCAATCTCTTAAATTCTGCTCATATTTAAGGGTGGTGAGAAGATATCTCTTTCTTTGGAAAGAAATCCTCAAAATCACAGAATTGTTCTGATATACAATCTATACCTGTATTTATTGGACTTAGTGGTAAAGAATCCTCCTGCCAAGCAGAAGATGTGGGTTCGATCCTTGGGTCGGGGAGATCCCATGGAGAAGGAAATGGCAACCCACTCCAGTATTCTTGCCTGGGAAATCCCATGGACAGGGGAGCCTGGTGGGCTATGGCCCATGGGGTTGAAAGGAGTTGGACATGACTTAGTGACTAAATCACCACCACCACTACCCACCTGTATTTACAAGTTAATTTTCTACTCTTTCTAGGCATCATGACCATGAACTTCAGTCTACAGAATTAGTCCTTGTCTTTTACCACTCTTATTACATTTTGTACTCTAATACTGTGTGGCCCACGTTTCTCAGTGGAAATGCTATATTGAGGCACATATTTCTATAGGATGTGTTAAACACTATGTCTTCTTTTTCTGTCACAATAATCATTTGCCATAAACTTCTTCACGTTCTCTGTTGCTGCTGGTCTATGAAGGGTATTAGGGCTCAACCTATGAATTTTAAATATTCTCAACATATACCCAAGATTGTTGTCAATGATACATCTGTATCAATAATCTTAAGAGGGCTTGCTCCCTAAAAGGAAACTCATAAATGTCTGTTCCTTATTTTGCTCAGTCATTCAGTTCTGCTGCCTAAAATCAGCATTATTTTGCTTTCTCGGGCTCACTGACAATTGAAAAATAATTATATTGGCTCCATTGTTATTATGCTGAGCCATAAAATTTGCCATTGCTTTTGTAGGTCAAATGGTTGAATATTAAAAATTTCACATGGATCAATCTAAGGCTTTTTAAAAAAATCATCATTATTATGTAGTGATTGTACTTTTTGATTAGAGTTTAAGCTGAAAACAAATTCCTACCATTGGGTAGAAATATCGATGTCATAGTTGTTACTATGTATTACAGCTAAATATCTATCTCTTCATCTTTATTTGCAACAACTTAAAGTAATCACTGTTTAATCATTTCCATTTAATAGTATATAGGCATTTTACATATTGTCATGTAGTCAGTTTAACCAGGGTCTCCTGCATTGGTGAATCAGGAAGATCCCCTGGAGAAGGGACAGGCTACCCCCTCCTGTATTCTTAGGTTTCCCTTGTGGCTCAGCTAGTAAAGAATCGGCCTGCAATGTGGGAGAGCTGGGTTCAGTCCCTGGGTTGGGAAGATCCCCTGGACAAGGCAAAGGCTACCCACTCTAGTATTCTGGCCTGTGGAATTCCAAAGACTGTATAGTCCATAGGGTGGCAAAGAGTGAAAAAGTTGGCTTAAAGCTCAACATTCAGAAAACGGTCATGGCATCTGGTCCCGTCACTTCTTGGGAAATAGAGGGGGAAACAGTGGAAACAGTGTCAGACTTTATTTTTTGGGGCTCCAAAATCACTGCAGATGGTGACTGCAGCCATGAAATTAAAAGACGCTTACTCCTTGGAAGGAAAGTTATGACCAACCTAGATAGCATATTCAAAAGCAGATACATTACTTTGCCAACAAAAGTTCGTCTAGTCAAGGCTATGGTTTTTCCTATGGTCACATATGGATGTGAGAGTTGGACTATGAAGAAAGCTGAGCGCCAAAGAATTGATGCTTTTGAACTGTGGTGTTGGAGAAGACTCTTGAGAGTCCCTTGGACTGCAAGGAGATCCAACCAGTCCATTCTGAAGGAGATCAGCCCTGGGATTTCTTTGGAAGGAATGGTGCCAAAGCTGAAACTCCAGTACTTTGGCCACCTCATATGAAGAGTTGACTCACTGGAAAAGACTCCGATGCTGGGAGGGATTGGGGGCAGGAGGAGAAGGGGATGACAGAGGATGAGTTGGCTGGATGGCATCACTGACTCAATGGACATGAGTCTGGGTGAACTCCGGGAGTTGGTGATGGACAGGGAGGCCTGGCGTGCTGCGATACATGGGGTCGCAAAGAGTCGGACACGACTGAGTGACTGAACTGAACTGAACTGAACTGAGCAACATTCATTTTCACTTTCCTGCACTGCAGGTGGATTCTTTACCAACTGAGCTATCAGAGAAGCCCTATCAATTCAATGGTCACTATATAATATCTATAACACACCTTCATGTGTTAATGCCAAGATAAACAAAGGAAGGTCATGTGTTCTTAGAGCACATTGTTGTTGTTCAGTCGTGTCCACTCCTTGAGACCCCATGGACTGCAGCACGCCAGGCTTCCCTGTTTGTCACTATCTCCTGAAGTTTGCTTAAACTCATGTTCATTGAGTCCGTGATACCATTCAAGATGAAAGAAATCCCTCTCATCTTCTGTTGCCCCTTCTCTTCCTACCCTCAATCTTTCCCAGCATCAGGGTCTTTTCCAGGAGTCAGCTGTTTGCATCAGGTAGCCAAAGGATTGGAACTTCAACTTCAGCATCAGTCCTTCTAATGACTATTCAGGGTTGAATTCTTTTAGGCTTGACTGGTTTGATCTCCCTGCTGTCCAAGGGACTCTCAAGAGTCTTCTCCAGCCCCACAGTTTGAAAGCATCAATTCTTCAGTGCTCAGCTTTCTTTATGGTCCAACTGTCCCATCCATACCTGACCACTGGAAAGACCATAGCTTTAACCATACAGACCTTGGCAAAGTGATATCTCTGCTTTATAATATGCTATCTAGTTTTGTAGAAGCACATAATAGACTAAAAATTATGGGAGAATGATGAGAAAGGAGTAAATTCTAGGGAACATACAGAATAACTCCACTAACTCATTCTAGAAGGGCAAAAGCAGATTTAACAGGTTGATTACATAAATGACTCATATTTTTTTACTCATTCCTGTTTCCAATCATTTGCAAAGTAAATTTGCAGCTCCAGCCATCAAGAGGTGGGATCTCTCTGCCTCTCATCTTGATTTTGGGCTGGACTTGAAACTTGCTTTGTCAATCAGTTCAGTCAGTCAGTTCAGTCACTCGTGTACTACTCTCTGCGACCCCATGAATCGCAGCACGCCAGGCCTCCCTGCCCATCACCAACTCCCAGAGTTCACTCAGACTCACGTCCATCGAGTCAGTGATGCCATCCAGCCAACTCATCCTCTGTCGTCTCCTTCTCCTCCTGCCCCCAATCCCTCCCAGCATCAGAGTCTTTTCCAATGAGTCAACTCTTCGCATGAGGTGGCCAAAGTACTGGAGTTTCAGCTTTAGCATCATTCCTTCCAAAGAAATCCCAGGGTTGATCTCCTTCAGATTGGACTGGTTGGATCTCCTTGCAGTCCAAGGGGCTCTCAAGAGTCTTCTCCAACACTGCAGTTCAAAAGCATCAATTCTTCGGCGCTCAGCTTTCTTCACAGTCCAACTCTCACATCCATACATGACCACAGGAAAAACCATAGCCTTGACTAGATGGACCTTTGTTGGCAAAGTAATGTCTCTGCTTTTGAATATGCTATCTAGGTTGGTCATAACTTTTCTTCCAAGGAGTAAGCTTACTCCTTCTTCCAAGGAGTAAGCTTTTTTGTCAATAGTGGACAGCAAAAGTGGTGTGGTGTCAGGTTTGGACGTAAGCTCTAAGGGTCTTTTCCCAAGGTCTCTTGATATGATGAGGTTCAGAACACACTACCCCAAATTAGGGTACCTTGACATACTAAATATTTTAAGCTGAAAGAGTCTGAAGAAAAAGTAGAAGCGAGAAGGTCACTTTGACCTCCTGCCCCATTGCCCTTCTTCCCTGAAACAGGTTATAAATCCTAACATGGAAGGTGCCTTCCTACACCTAAAGGAAAGGAGCATCCTTATTTCTGAAGACAAAGGGGTGTCAAGAAGAATCCTAAATGTATTTGGTCTTGCTGAACTTAATACGGTTCAATATAGTTACCTCATACTCCTTCACCTGTTTTATTCTTCCACAACGATCCACACTTCATCAAATCTGGCTTACAAATACAGCTCTGTTTTCTTTGGGTCTTCATTTCCTTATGGAAGCCCCATTGCCACATAAAACTTATATCAAATAATTTTGTATGCTTTTCTTCTGTTAATCTGTTGGTTTAATTTTCAGACTCAGAGAGGGACTCTTTGAGCGTTGAGGAAAATTTTTTCCTCCTCTACAATTTCAGAGAATCTTACTCAGTTTCCCTTCCAACAGCACAGTATGACCTGCTTGATAATAAGAAAATACTTGGAGTGTGGCTAAACCATCTCTGAGCAGCCTGTGCTCATATGACCTGACTGCTAACTGCAGACACGGGGATGCTCAAGAGGATCCAGCTGAGCCATGCCCAAACTACTGATCCACAGAATCATAAGCTCAAGGGCCCCCATGTTTTGGGATCACTTGTTAAACTGATTCATGATAAACACAGATTTCAGAGAGGAAGTAAGAGATTGCCAGATGAAGAAGAGGGACTAAGGGATTTGAAGCAGGGCAATTATTGACAAACAGGCTTAGATGCATGAACATTCTTCTTTTATTCCAAGAAAGTGAGAAATCCAGTAAGTCAGGATCACACTAATTATGTGATGTAGACTATAGAATGTGTGTGTGTTCGTGTGTGTGTAAACATGGTTATGCATGTTTGGGGAATTGGGAGGCTGTGATGTAAAATGAATCTGGAAAAGCAAGTTGGGACTAAAAAACTTTGTAGACCACTGAAAGTTGGTGAAATTTTTAAATTTTTGTTAGAATATAATTGCTTTACAATAGTGTTATTTCTGCTGTACAGAAAAGTAAATCTGCCATATGTATACATATATCCCCTCTTTTTTGGGATTTCTTCCCATTTAGGTCACCACATAGCATTGAGTAGGGTTCCCTGTGTTATACAATAGGTACTTATTAGTTATCTATTTTATACATAGCAGTGTATATATATCAATTTCAATCTCCCAATTCATCTCCTCCCTCTTTCCCCACTTGGTATTCATATGTTTGTTCTCTACATCTGTGTCTGTATTTCTGTTTTGCAAATAGGTTCATCTGTACCATTTTTTTAGATTCCACATATATGTGTTAATAGATGATATTTGATTTTCTCTTTCTGACTTACTTCACTCTGTATAACATAGGTCCATCCACATCTCTACAAATGGCACAATTTGTTCCTTTTTATGGATGAGTAATATTCCTCATGCGAAGAGTTGACTCATTGGAAAAGACTCTGACGCTGGGAGGGATTGGGGGCAGGAGGAAAAGGGGACGACACAGGATGAGATGGCTGGATGGCATCACCAACTCGATGGACATGAGTTTGGGTGAACTCCAGGAGTTGGTGATGGACAGGGAGGCCTGGCGTGCTGCAATTTGTGGGGTCGCAAAGAGTCGGACATGACTGAGTGACTGAACTGAACTGAACTGAACTGAATATTCTGTTGTCTGTATATGTATGTACATATATATGCCATGTCTTTATCCTTTCCACTGTTGATGGACATTTAGGTTGCTTCCACATCCTGCCTATTGTAAATCGTGCTGCAGTGAACATGGGGATGCATGTATCTTTCGGAATTATGGTTTTCTCTAGATATATGCTCAGGAGTGGGTGAAATGGATTTTACCTCAAAGTATTTCTCCTGTCATCTGTAGACTCTGACTTGGGAAAAAATGTTAAAGAATAAATAGAGGAGCTACTAGTCATTGAGAGACTGCTGCCTGTTGGCTCTTTATATACCCATTTTTAACTCTATATTTGGAGAAGGCAATGGCACCCCACTCCGGTACTCCTGCCTGGAGAATCCCGTGGATGGAGGAGCCTGGAAGGCTGCGGTCCATGGGGTCGCTGAGGGTCAGACATGACTGAGCGACTTCACTTTTACTTTTCACTTTCATGCATTGGAGAAGGAAATGGCAACCCACTCCAGTGTTCTTGCCTGGAGAATCCCAGGGACGGCGGAGCCTGGTGGGCTGCTGTCTATGGGGTCACACAGAGTCAGACATGACTGAAGTGACTTAGCAGCAGCAGCAGCAACTCTATATTGGGTGTTTATATACACATTTTTAACTCTTATAGTCTTCCCATCACTTTTAGGAATATTAGTCTAATTTGTAGAAAGAGAAACTGTCTTAGAGACAGGGAGACCACATGACCTGGTTTGTCAGGACAGTCCTGACTTATCTGTTGTCTCCGCAGACAACACTGGTTCTTTCGCCATCAAAACTTCTGCCTTTGGATAACAAGTTATACTGTTGTCCTACTTGCAAGTTATACAAATTGCCTGATCTTTTTTGTTTTATTTTTTTGTTGTTCTAAATTGCCTGATCTTGAACAATTTAATAAGTGGCATACATACATGATGTTTGAATCTGCAATATTATTATTTTATTAAAAAGACAATACCACAATGTTTGGAGCATATAGGTGGATTAAATATTTTGCTCAGTATTTTTTGTTTTTATAAGTATTTGGAGATGAAAACTTTTATCTTACGGAGTGCATGTCTGGTATGATAGTTTGAGTTGGAGAAAACTTGCTTCAATGTATAGAAAATCAAATAGTTGTAAGAATGTATCTCTTATACATTCACCTATACTGACAAAAAAGAAACTTTTAAAAATGGCAGCACATGGAACATGAAAAATGTAGACAGGTATGTTTGTGGTGTGGGTAAAGGGGCAAAAGTTCAACCATTTCACTCATCTTCCAGTCATGTTTGAAGACTAATGTTAATCAATAGATTTGTCACTGGCTTTGTCTTGAACGGTGATCACATTGGCCTTTTTTTTTGCCAGCCACCATAATTATCCAGTGTATACACTTTAAACCAATGAAAGTATAATCCTGACTCAAAAAATTTGTTAAGTGTCATGGTACCTGATTTAAGTCTTGATAATAGACTGTGTCCCTTTTTCTTTTCCTCTCTTGGACCCCACGAGTACTCCTCAGGAAACTTGATGTTAATTGCTTTGTTATAGATTAGGTCAAGTGTGCTGTCACTTATTTCTGATTATATTTTTCCTAGAGCTTTTTAGTGTCCAGACTGGTCTTGCTCTATCACACACAATTGATGTTATACATGATCAGCAAATTAACACATTGCCCAAACAATTTGCTGTGTTTATTAGGCAGTCTGATCAGAAGCTGCACTAAGCTTCAGCACAAATGAGTAAGTCTAATTTGAAAAACATTTTAAAAAATAGATGAAGCAAAGCTTGTAGCTCTACAGTGTAGAATATAATGTTACTTTTATATAGAGGACATGTTAGATGTGGCATAGGTGTTTCTATACAAACAATTATAGTTCTGGGAGACTTGACTCTTAACCACATGGGCTTTAAGGAATCTGTTCATAGAAGGGCTTCTGCATTGTGCTCAACAATTGTTCACTGATCATATGCTGGGCTGTCAGTGCATGGTACCTTAAATCAGGTACCATAACACTTAAAGAATCAGAAATAATTTTTGTTTATATGCTAGTGAAGGCAGCACCACATCATACTGATCTGAGTTCAAATTCTACATCCCGGACATATCAAGGAAAATTCAAAATTTAATTGACTGGTTTTTGAAGACTAAAAATTTATTTTTTCAGATTGTAACAGTAAAACATTTAAAATTTGAAACATTTGTAAAATTCAGAAAAGAATACAGAAAAAAATCACCAAACGGACTTGGCAACTGTTCAAAGTTTAGTTATCTCCTTTAGTCTTTTTTCCCCTCTATGCATCTATGTATAATTATAAGAAAAGTGAAAGTGAAAGCCACTCAATTGTGTCCGTTTGCAACCCCATGGGCTGTATAGTCCATGGAATTCTCCAGGAGTGGGTAGCCTTTCCCTTCTCCAGGGGATCTTCTGAACCCAGGGATCAAACCCAGGTCTCCCACACTAAAGGCGGATTCTTTACCAGCTGAACCACAAGGGAAGCCTGAGAATACTGAAGTGGGTAGTATAATTATAATGTGTAATTATATCATTTTTGTATTTACACTAGATCTCTATCATTTGTACCTTGCTTTTTACACCAAAGCATTAAAAAGTGTGAACTTTCTGAGCTATTAATGTTCTTTGAAACATTTAACTGGATTCATGCTTTTCAGTTATGGATGTGCCAACATTTATTTAATCCTTTCCTTGTTCAGGAAAATTTACATTATTTCCAGTCTTTATTATTATTAACTCTTTGAGGAACATCTTAATACATTTGTGTTTGTCTGTATCTCTGATTATTTATCTATTAATGGTTTCAAAATTATGAACTTAAATGATTATTTTTATATTTATACAGTAATACCTGTTTATAGTTTTAAAAAGTTTGATATTTGTGATGGTTTTATGATTAAAATAGTACTAGATTTTTTTTTAAACCAAAAATGAACCTGGCTTTCTCCATCTTAGGGGAAATAACTTTCAAAAATTTGTATTATTTCTTATAGTATGTAACATCCTTATCTTATTTATCACCTAATAACATGTTTATATTGCTACATCATAATTTTTAAAAATTATACATAACTTATTATCTTACTGAGTGCTTCCCTGATAGCTCAGTTGGTAAAGAATTCACCTGTAATGCAGAAGACCCCGGTTTGATTCCTTTGATCCAGTGGGTCTGGAAGATCCACTGGAGAAAGGATAGGTTACCCACTCCAGTATTCCTGGGCTCCCCTTGTGGCTCAGCTGGTAAAGAATCCATCTGCAATGAGAGACCAGGGTTTGATCCCTGGGTTGGGAAGATCCCCTGGAGAAGGGAAAGGCTACCCTCTCCAGTATTCGGGCCTGGAGAATTCCATGGACCGTACAGTTGTGAAAAGTCGGAGACGACTGATAAGAAAAACATTTATCTTAAATCTTATCTCTTTTTCCTCAGCATTTTCTCAAATACTTCTGTCATTCACCCAGTTTGATTACAGCATATTGGCTACATCAATATTTGGTGTTTATTGCATTATGATTGTGTTAATATTATTCACAGGTGAGTCTACTCTAGTTGACTCATTTCATTTCTAGTGAAATGAGTTCATGTAAAACTTTCTACATACTTATGACCAACTCATCCCCTTCTTCTCTAAGAAAACTATAAAATAAACATATAGGCAAATATAATAAGCAAATATGCAAGGAAGTATTTAGCTTCTTTTTTAATGTAATATACCACCTTGAGTCTATGTAAATAAGACAAGTTGTTCCAAGTCAATGCCAGTTCCTGATAAACGCTAACCTGTTCTCTTTCTTCACAATTGTGTTACTTCAAAAGTTATGTACTCTACACCTGAAACTTATTCAACACTATTAATCAACTATAAAGTGAAAATAAGCGAGACAAATCCCTTGGGACAAACTTGCTGGACTGTCTCTTCAAGGGTGTCTGGAATAAGGCTTCTGTTTTGTTCCTTGATCCAGGTACTCCTTACATTTTGGTTTGTGAAAATTCATGAAAATTTATGTTCACTGAGGAACATTTTTCCAAACGTAAACTATACTGTTTTAAAAAGTTGAAAAAATGCATCTTATCATAAAAACTTTTTTGATAAGCTACTTATAACATAAATATTTTATAGTGGATTTGTCCTCTATACAAAAGGGGACAGGCCAGGTAACTTTAACCTGACTTAATCTTCCTCCAAGAAATCACACTATAGATTTTCCAAGCCAAACCCTCTTGTTACTGACTTACAGCCCAAAGCTCTCTCCACTTCACACCATATCCCACTTCTGGCCAGGAGAGGTCAACACTTCTTGGATGGTAGAAGACCAGGAGGGGATTTAAGTTCTTTGCGCATGTGCTTTTCAAGTAGGTGCAAGACTTCCTAAAAATCTGTCCTTGCCCACTCCCCCTCGAGTGCAGTTCTGTCCACTGTTAAAAGATAGACTGAAGCATATCATAATTTTTAAGAGCTTATCTGAGCAAAACTCAGCTGGAATCGAGTAGTGCCAAGCTAGATGTGTAGGAGTATTCCACCACCCACAGAAACTCGGGAGAGACTTCTATAAAGGCAGAATCCGACTAAGAAAATTACTGATTGGCTGTTGGTAGCTAGATGGCTGTTTATGATTGGTTGTCCTCAGTATTTTGATTTCACAACCTCGGGATGTTTACAGGCTTAAATTTTGACTTACTTAGGCTGCCCTGGTGTTAGATGCCCCCCGCCCCCCACCTCAGTTTAATGGCCTCTTCATTTAATTAGCTTAAAGCTCTCTAAGCACATACTCTGATCATACCGAACTTTTCCTTTTCCTGATTTTATCAGGGCACATCACCAATGCTATACCTCCTCCTCAAATGCCTTCCGCTTAATCACAAAGTTGGGAAATTTTTGCTGATCCTTTCTGGGCACATCAAGTGTTTGTGTAAAATCTTTCCAGACCTACATCACTATCAGTTCGGTTCAGTTCAGTCGCTCAGTCGTGTCCGACTCTTTGCGACCCCATGAATTGTAGCAGGCCAGGGCTCCCTGTCCATCACCATCTCCCGGAGTTCACTCATACTCACCTCCATCGAGTCAGTGATGCCATCCAGCCATCTCATCCTCTGTCGTCTCCTTCTCCTCCTGCCCCCAATCCCTCCCAGCATCAGAGTCTTTTCCAGTGAGTCAACTCTTCGCATGAGGTGGCCAAAGTACTGGAGTTTCAGCTTTGGCATCATTCCTTCCAAAGAAATCCCAGGGCTGATCTCCTTCAGAATGGACTGGTTGGATCCCCTTCCAGTCCCAGGGACTCTCAAGAGGCTTCTCCAACACCGCAGTTCAAAAGCATCAATTCTTCGGCGCTCAGCTTTCTTCACAGTCCAACTCTCACATCCATACATGACCACTGGAAAAACCATAGCCTTGACTAGACATCACTGTAGAGCTAACCAATTTCTACCACACAGTTATGTCAGTGTGCCTATAACATATGTGATTATTTTTCTGTATGTCTGGCTATCCTGGTACTCAGAGCTCTTTACAAAATTTTTCCTTTGTGTTTAAAAGTCGGCTATCTTTTAAACAGAGAAATATTCCATTTATTATACTGTCCCCATGCTTGACACCCAGCGCCTGCCTGCGTGCTAAGTTGCTTGTCATGTCCGACTCTTTGTGACCCTCTGGACTGCAGCCTGCCAGGCTCCTCTGTCTATGGGATTCTCCAGGCAAGAATACTGGAGTGGGTTGCCATACCCTCCTCCAGGGGATCTTCCTGACCTAGGGATTGAACCCATGTCTCTTGGGTCTCCTGCAGTGGCAGACTGGTTACCTAGGTGCCAGCTGGGATGCCCCTTGATACCTAGTAGGGACCTAAAATACATTTACTGAATTAATAAGTGAATAAGTCCTTATTACATGAATATAGTATTTTAATATGATAGAATAATTTTTCCTAGTCATGTGATTCTCCCTAGTGAAGAAATATTCCCTCATTGATTTGTTAAAGTGTTCTTTTCGAAAGGAAGTGAATTTTAACACACGTAGTATCATGATTTGTTAAAAAAACAAAAAACAAAAAACAAAATCAGCTGTTATTTGGGAAGCTCAAGAGAAAAGTTAAAGACTCAATGTAATATAAAAATGAGTCTGAATATTATTACCTAACTCTGGATTACTTCCTTCATGAGAGAAAACCAAAACCAAAAGTAAAAACCAAAACCACAAGCCACCCCCCCAAAAAAAATTTTATTATGAGCTATGGAAATTTTGCCTCTAACCAAATTTTACCTCTAACCAAACTGAAAAATAATACAGAATTTGTTTTAAAGATAAATAAACTGTGAATTATTTAAAAATTATTAATTGATAAATAGGAATGAAAGTTGCAAAAATGTTATCAGATAACATGCAATAGAATCAATTTATTGTGCCTGTTGAGTAATAAAATACTGTATTTGAGAGGCCAATTATTTTGAACTACTTAAAACACTACCATCAACTAATTGTGAGCCTTTGGGGAACATTTTTCAATTCGCTTGCTTCAATTTCTTAATCTATAAAATAGTTCTGAAATATGACAATTCTAAAATGAATCAAGTTTACCTCTTTCCAATGTCAAAAAATGGTCTAAGGCATGATACCAAAACACCCCACTAGATGGCAGGGTTCCCATTTCAAAGGAAGATTTTTTTTCTTGTTCCAAAATAAGAGCTTCCAGCAAACAGAATTTGAAATATGTTTATTTGTATGGCTATAAATATGGCTCATCTGACTCAGTTTTCCACAGGGTTCCATGTTTTTCAGTGATTTGCGGCCAGCGTTTTTTTTTTTTAAAGCCAGATTGAGGAAGTTATTTGATATGCACCTACATTCTTTCCAAATAATCAAAGCTAATCCCTGTTTCTTCTTTTTAATCAGACATTACATGTCTACAGTGTCATTAGCTGAAAAAAATTATGGCACCATTCATTAAGTAGTGTGTGACTTCTGAGCACAGTTTCACAGAGCCCTCAGCAAGTGTAAGTGTGGACATCTCTGGAATTTTTTACAGTTTCAGAAAGCCAAAGCAACACCTGCTAAATTTCATTTAATTCCTGACAGGACACTCATTGCTGTTTAAAAACCATTTCTAACCTTTCCAGTTGTGACTGGCTGAGACCAAATATTGTTTAAGGTAAAGTGAAGTGAAGTGAAAGTCGCTCAGTCGTGTCCGACTCTTTGGGACCCCGTGGACTATACAGTCCATGGAATTCTCCAGGCCAAAATACTGGAGTGGGTAGCTGTTTCCTTCTCTAGGGAATCTTCCCAATCCAGGGATTGAACCCAGGTCTCCCTCATTGCAGGCGGATTCTTTACCAGCTGAGCCACCAGGGGAGCCCGAACTGAAAGGTAAATCAAACTGAATTTTCAGACAAGTGCAAATGCTTTGATCAACTAAATACAGTATGTGGCTAATCTTTGAAAAGCAAATGGCAGGCATAAACAAGGAAGCTATTTTTATTATTACCAGTTATCATGATTATTATTGTTGCTGACTATTTTATTTGTAAAGTCTTCAGAAGGAGTCTTTTCTGAGAAACTTGAGTCAGGAAAAAGAAATGTATTTCTTCCAAATTTAACATAGCAGACCCAATATGTTTTAACCAAAAGGAATGTTTTCCACTTACAAAGTTCATACTGAGCAATGCTTCATTAAAGAAAAAAGGAATAATCCAGACATCTTTGAAAATTACAGGTTTGCTCATCCCAATATTTATCAGCAATTGCTAGACTTTCTAAACAATTGAAAATTATCCCAAGGTAGAGTTATCTGAAGCATATGTAACCCTTTCTGTTTGCAAAACAAAACAAAACAAAAACATACACACTAAAAAAGAACCCCTTTTAACATAAAACAAAGAGATATGTCATGTGGTTTTGGGGGTAAAATATGAAACAAATACAGAAAACAGCTATCTCCCTCCATTAAAAACAACAAGAGCAGCAACAAAACTAGGTTGAAACTCCCTCCCTTGTGATGGACAATAGGATTTTTAAATGCCTTTCCAGCCCCTGGGCCGTGTTTAGACACAAAGTATTTTCATATATCATGAGATCTCTGTCTTCCTGCCTAATCCTACTGTATCATAATGCCTCATAGCACAATGGAGACTCATGCATGCCTAATTTCCATAAATTACACAGTCTGACGTTTTCATAAAGACAAATTCCAATTGTAAACTATTAAACCTAATTCAGCATCCTTTGATGTCTCTGAGAAAAACTGTGGGGGTAGTTTAAGCATTCCTACATGGGAATGTGTTCCCTGGGGTAGGTGAACAGAAAGAGGGGGTAATATTTTGCCCCTCATATCTCTTCATTAACTTAAATGTGTTCTACTGAGATTGAAGTTAGTCCCTGTAGAGAAAATTCTTTTAAAAATTCTAAACACTGGGGACAAACTTACACAGAAGACTTTTCCCAAAAGCTCAAAATCTGAATCAAAAGAAAGTCTATTTCTCTGAGCCCCTGTTTTGATTCTCCTCTAAGGTAGAAGCCCAGTGCTAGCTGACTGCCAACAATCTTACTCTTTGGATTATTTCATGTTAATTTTTCCCCTTTGTTTCTAAACACTCTCCTCCTAAACTCTCCTGTGACTTGGTCTTTAGATCAAAGCAAACACCACCCAGGCTTCTCCATTCCGGTTCCATCAAGTTTCATCATTTAGTTGTGGAATTTCCTCGACAGATCTCTTTCTCAGCATCCTGTTGACATAATTTAACATACAGGTTATAAAGAATTCCGTGAACCTTCCCCCTTCCTGTTTACTTTCCCTCCTCAATGGAGCCTAGTGCTCAGAAGCGGTTCTTTTAAACCTAAAAGCCGGATCACCTCACCCTGAAGCAGGAAAGGTGTGAAAAGCAAACAGAGGAGAGCAAATACAGTGGCTTTTCAGCAGTTCCTCAGAGCTGGTTGCAGTCTGAGAGGTGATTCAGGGAGTGAGATTTCTGAGCAGGGGGCAGGACGGGGACCATGGATACATTTCTGGGTCCTGCTGAGTTAGTCCTTCACAGGGTGGCTTTGTTATGAGACGTGAAGTGTTATGAATTCCTGGAACCCCCACACACACCAGCAGGCAAATGTAAGCACATTTTAACAGAGAGGAGGCTCTTGGATTTGGGGCCACTATCTAGAACCAGTGAGCTGAAAGTTTCCTTAGTCCTATCATTTCTCCTGATGCGATAATCCATGCATACCTCTGGGGAGAGGCTCTTCCCCCAACTGTGTCTGTAAATGCTGGCTGGGAACCCTACAAACCAGGCCAGAAATCTCCCTGTGGGTAATCTCTGGTCCAAGTGAGTCAAAGTGTCAGAACAGGCAAGTATTGCTATAAGGTCCTTTAAAAGGCCAGCTGAACTTTGTAAGCACAGCACAAAGCAGCTGTTGATGGCCTGGCTTGTGAAATGTAGGGTGTGTGTGAGTCCAAGGCCCCGGCGGGTGGGATGGATGGGGGTCTCCTGCCAGGTGGCACTTTGAGGCAGCCAGAGAGAGACCAGGCAGATCAGAGACTCCTTTACATGCAGGGCTACTGGTGGAGGAACACAAATTAAGGGCAGATAGGGCAACTGTCAGTTACCTAGGGCACTGTGAAGATTTTCTTAAGTTCATTTTAACAAGCTAGCAGCAAAAAAACTGGCATCTGGATCCAGAAAGGACAAGGGTGGATCAGTACCCATCCTGGACTCTGGGCATCTGAATTCAAACTTAAACTGCAATTGCATCAATTCAGCACACCCCTTTCTTTGTAAATTTACTTGTTTTAAAAAATTAAATCTTATGTGCTATTTTTAAAAAATTATTAACATCAAGTAAAAGAGAGTATGCATATGTGTATTCTTCCTGAATCAAATGGAAACTTTAATGTGGTTTTAGTTTATGACTTGAAACCCACATTCCAATTTTTTTTTTTCATAACCCAGGACTTAAAATCCAGATACATCGTGAATGTGTATTTTATCTTATGTAATTATAACATTTTAAATATTACAGGTATACAAATATTGTATATTATTTTTATTATATTATAATACTTTGCAAAAGTGTTTTCTCATTTGCTATAAGTGTATAATCTTTAACAGTAACTATTTAGACTTACTCTACCTTTTATTTTATTTCTTCTTACCAGTTTTTTTGTAATACCATCATGTCCCTGTATCTTCGTGTCTATACTTGTATTGATTTTTCAGCCTCTATCATACATATTTGAATATGTTTTTCGGGAAAGATATGAGAGCAAAGTGTATTTTCTAAATTCACATACGAGGTTGTCTTTCTGTTTTTCTCGAACAAGGACAACCATATGGCTTGTAGAATGTTTGGCCAAAATTTTGGCTGCTTGAAACACTGAAATTTCATTTCTCATCTTATCTGTTGAGCACCTACTCTCTGCCTGTATCTCCTAGTTGCTGTGGACAAGTGAATAAGATAACAGCCTTTGACATTTTTAAAACTTACTTTTATTAGAGATTAATATACATCATTTATTTTAATAATAATAAATAAACAGTTAGTAAACCTCACCATCACTTCTTTCTCTTCTTTCCTATTTTGAGTAGAGGCAAACAGGTGTTTTTCTCCTTTATTTTTGAAACTGAAAAATGTTATTAATTATATATCTGAGAGTGTGTCACATTTTACAACTTTTCCTGGTTCTTGGAGGACCTTTCAAAGTGTAAAGTGTAATGTTATCACACTAAACACATCCACGTTTTATTTTAATCTTTTCACTCATTGTTTTTGTCTTTTTATCTTTACATCTGACACCTAGAGTAATTGTTGAGGCTAGTTCTCTTCACTAATTTGTTCCTCCATTGTATTCAATTACTATCCACATTGTAATTATCAGTTCAGCCATTGTATATTTGATCCATGATCTTAGATCCTGCACTTTTTAGGACTGCCAAATGTGTTTATTTTGTGTTGTATGTCTTGTCTAATTTGTTAAAAAAAAAAAGATATTTTCAAAAATATCGTTTCTTTCTTGCAGCAAATCTGTTCCACTGACATGGATTCGCATCTTTCTCAGATTGTTGTCTTTCTTTTGAACCATGATATCTAGCTTATGTCTGAACACTTCTCTCCTTTTGTTCATGTTTAAGAAGAGAGAGCTCTGCTGGTTTTGTGTAGGCTGTGTAGGTGAAATGAGTCCTGTCAGTAAGCTTCCTGTCTGATTCTTACAGGTCCAAATGAAGGGATAAAGAAAAGTTTTAATTTACTCTACATCCACTTAGCCATTTCTAAGGCCCAGCCAAGAGGTGAATGGTGGGGATTAAAAAAGGAGCTGGTGTCAAAACTTTTCTCTAGGCTGAGTAATTGCTTTGCCATTTTGTTGAGACTCCCAGGGGTCTTCAGATAATTCTGTTTTCCTGCCACACACAGATGCTGCTGTGGATTTTCTGCTCTCTGTGGTCTCTGGCATCAGATGTGTCCCATCTTTACCAGGGTCCTTGAGAGTTACATAATCTATCACACCTTGTCTACTAGACTTTTCAATTTTGACAGGTGTGGTTTTATCAAGTTCTCTTCCAATTTTTTTCACCCCAGAAAACAATGCTTTCTCTTCAAGTGAAAGGGATTTGTATCAACTTTCATATTAATCTGATTTTGTCCAAATTATACTTCAGGGCTTCCCAGGTGGTGCTAGTGGTAAAGAACCTGTCTGCCAGTGCAGGAGACACAAGGGACATGGGTTCGATCCCTGGGTCAGGAAGATCCCCTGGAGTAAGAAATGGCAACCTGCTTCAGTATTCTTGCCTGGAAAAATCCCACGGGCAGAGGAACCTGGAAGGCTATAATCCACAGGGTCACAAAGACTCAGTCATGACTGAGCAAACACGCATGATACTTCAGCACAAACTGTTGGGCTCTTTCCCCAGTAAATCTCTCTTTTTCTTCTATAGAAGTAGATATTTAGTAAGTCACATGGCTGACCAGCCAAAAAAGCATAATCAGCTTCTCTTCCAGTGGGTTTTGACCAAATAATTGGATTTGGACAAATAATAGGAATGTAGATGAGGTACATAGAACGTCATGCCTTTAAAAGGAAAGGAACATATATAGTCTTTTTCTTTTCCCTTCCTGCTTAGTGGAATGTCGCATGGTGGATGGATCTGGAATAGTCCCCTTAGACATGAGATGGGGATTACGTACTAAGACAGTAGAACAATGAGAGAGAATAAACTTGAGTTTAGCAATGCAAAGAGCCACATGACAGATGCTATTAATATGTAAGTCAGATTACTAAATCCATAGCAGTTACAACAGCATAGATTTTTACAGCACACTGTTATTTTATGTATGACTAAGTTAGAAAAAAGTTACCTTGTAATAGAACATTGATTTCAAGATACATCTCTATTTCAGTGATGCTAAATGTGAAAAACAAAACCAAAGCTATGCCTTAGAATTGATTAAATGTACTATTGTCTCCTAAGCTCAAACCTTGTGACCTTCAGCCTCTTAGCAGAATCCATAGTAATTACAATAATCTGCAGAGCCCTCCTGTAATCTACCAATTCCCCTCAATGCCTTCTTACCTTCTTACCTCTCTCTTCTTATCCCCTGCTACACTTCAGCTCTGCTCATATAGATCCTGTCACTCTGGTCATTCTGAACTTGCTGTGCTTGAAGTCTCTAGACCTACTCCTAAATTGTGTGCTGTGTCATGCTCAGTTGTGTCCAACTCTAAGCAACCCCATGGACTATAACCCACCAGGCTCCTCTGTCCATGGGATTATCTAGGCAAGAATACTGGAGTGGGTTGCCATTTCCTTCTCCAGGGGATCTTCCCAACCCAGGGATCGAATCTGCATCTCTGGCTTCTTCTACATTGACAGGTGGATTCTTGCCACTGAGCCACCTAACTTGGGGGCCTTTCAAATATCCTATTTCTTCTCCCACATGTTGATTTTCTCCCTGCCAAATTACCACATGACTTACTCTCTCCTCTCACATCTTTACTTAACTTTCATCTTCTCAGTGAGACCTTTCCCAACCACCCTACTGAACTTGCCAACACTTGTTTAATTTCGCACCTTCCCCTTCCTGGTCTTCCTTCCTGTTTTCTTTCCCTCCACTGCACTTATCAGAATTTAATCTATGACAGAAAACTCCTACAGATTTGTTGTTGTTGTTCAGTCTCTAAGTCATATTCGACTCTGCGAGCCCATGGACTGCAGCACGCCAGGCTTCCTTGTCCTTTACTATTTCCTAGAGTTTGCTCAAACTCATGTCCATTGTGTCAGTGATGCCATCCAACCATCTTGCCCTCTGCCATCCCCTTCTCCTCCTGCCTTCAGTCTTTCCCATCATCAGGGTCTTTTCCAATGAATCGTCTCTTCCCATCAGATGGCCAGAGTATTGGAGCTTCAGCTTCAGCATCAGTCCTTCCCATGAATATTCAGTTATTTTCCTTTAGGATTGAATGGTTTGATCTTGCAGTCCAAGGGACTCTCAAGAGTCTTTTGCTAGACCACAATATGAAAGCATCAGTTCTTTGACGCTCAGGCTTTTTTATGGTCCAGCTCTCATGTCCATACATGACTACTGAAAAAAACCATAGCTTTGACTATACAGATCTTTGTTGGCAAAGTGATGTTTCTGTAATACACTGTCCAGGTGTCATAGTTTTCCTTCCAAGGAGCAAGCATCTTTTAATTCCATGGCTGCAGTCACCATCTGCAATGATTTTGTAGCCCAAGAAAATAAAATCTGTCACTGTTTCCACTTTTTCTCCATCTATTTGCTATGAAGTGATGGGACTGGATGCCATGATCTTAGTTTTTTAAATGTTGAGTTTTAAGCCAGCTTTTTCTCTCTCCTCTTTCACCCTCATCAAAAGGCTCTTTAGTTCCTATTCCCTTTCTGCTATTAGAGTGGTATCATCTGCATATCTGAGGTTGTTGATATTTCTCCTGGCAATCTTGATTTCAGCTTATAATTCATCCAGCTTAACATTTCGCATAAAGTACTCTGCATATAAGTTAAATAAGCAAAGTGAATATATACAGCCTCGACATACTTCTTTCCCAATTTTGAATCAGTCCGTTGTTTCACGTCCGTTCTAGCTGTTGCTTCCTGACCTGCATACAGGTTTCTCAGGAGGAAGTAATGTGGTTTGGTATTCCCATCTCTTTAAGAATTTTTCACAGTTTTATGTGATTCACACAAAATGTTCCTACAGAATATCTCCCAATTAATATTTTTCTCAGTGGAATGCCTCTTGGTTATTAATACTCAGACTTCACAGAGCATTTTAAATGCAATATGTTTTGGAAAATGGTTAAAAAGAAAAAAACTTTTTTGCCTATAAGTCTAAATACACATTAAAATTTTTTTTAAAGTAAATTTACAATATTGTGTTAGCTTCAGGTATAAAGCAAAATGAAACAGTCAGACATATACATATATCTGTTCCTCACACTCAGTCGTGTCCAACTCTTTGTGACCCCATGGACTGTAGCCCACCAGGCTACTCTGTCCATGGGATTCTCCAGGCAAGAATACTGGAGTGGGCTGCCATTCCTTTCTTCAGGAGATCTTACTGACCCAGGGATTGATAGGTCTCCTGCATTGCAGGCAGATTCTTTACCGCCTGAGCCACCAGGGAAGCCCTACATCTACAATATTGTGTCAGTTTCAGCTATAAAGCAAAGTGAAGCAGTCAGATATATATATATATATATATATATATATATATATCTGTACTTCTTTAGATATTTTTCTTATGTATGTCATTACTGAGTGCTGAGTACTCTGTGCTATATAGTAGATCCTTATTAGGGAGATTGGGGTTGACATATGCACACTACTATATATAAAATAGATGAACATATTTTTAAACAAACTAATGTGCATAAATGGTCTTGAATTGTATTCTAAATACAATTGAAGAACATTAACATTTAAAGACGCGAGGGTTAAATATCAACTAAGGATATGCACATCATGATACTACATAGCCAGAAGCCAAAATATTTATTTGCAACATCATCAAATTTCTGGTGAGCAAAAGTGATGTTTTAAGTATTTTTCATCCCAATGTAAACATCTATTATTAATATTCAGGCATTTGACTCTATTTTAATTATATTAAGTGATATTGGTTGGGTTTGGGGACTGTCAGCTTTGAGTGGATCTGGAACAAAAAAGGACATTACAGAAGGTTTAGGTTAAGAGAAAATCAGCTCTGCTGTTGGATCACACTGTTGTTGTTCAATCGTTAAGTTGTGTCTGACTCTTTGTGACCCTAAGGGCTGCAGCATGCAAGGCTTTCTTGTTGTTGATTGTTTAGCAGCTAGTTGCGATTTTGGTGTTCTTGCGTGAGAAGATGGGTTCACATCCTTCTTTTCCTCCATCTTGAACGTGCTGTTGGATCATATGGGCCTCCAGATTCATTGATGCTGAAAGTGTCTGGAGAGGGCAGGGTTACTGTGTGAAGTTTATGGTAAGCTCCAGTAAGAGAATTGCAATGCACACTCCTGGGATTCTGGAGCAAAGCTGTTCCATCTACCATAGATGATTGCATGCTGTTTGAGAAACTGTGTGTGGCATGTTATTAGGCAAGTAGAGATGGATCATTTTACCATTAGGTACCAAATGACCCTGTAGCCATATCTTCTCATTATGAACTGGGTTCTCACATACCCATCAAGCTATGAAGTTGGACAAGTTCAGCTGCTGTCCATCATATGATAGAAACGGCACATCTAGGATGGACCATTAGAAGGACCAGGGGCACGTGGATGCTACATGTCACCCTCCACAGTTACCCTCTCCCTGACTTGCACATTTAAGGGGGTTTCATAAGAACATTTGAAGGAGGAGGAATAAAAGTGAGTTGAGTTTATGAATGGATTGTCTTGGTACAAGGGTGAAGCTGAAAATAGGTGATAAATACATTGCAGCCCCATTTAAAGGTTCCCCTGAGGACAGTGGAATGGGGAGGGAAAATTCCCAGTGGGTGGAGCTTCTCGCAGGGTACCAATTTATCTACTTGATGTGGAAGGAGCAGTGCCCTGAGAGGAGACAATACACAGATTTCTGGGCAGCGGCAGATGGCCTGACCCTCTGGTGGAGGCCTGGAAGACAAGACTCTTTGAGATAGAAACATGGAGATGGACATATGAAGATGGGCACAGATTTGAATATGTTTATAATATCAGTGAATGCCTAACAGAAAGTAGCTACTTAGAAAACTTACATAGATACTACTGTGCCAGTAACATTTGGCCACTCAGAACTGGCATGATGGACACATAATTGAAATGGCACAGAAGCTAAGTATGGGCTCAATAGCATGAACAACCCACTATTAAGGCTGATCCAACCATTTCTGTCTCTGAGTATCCAACTTTTTAGCAATAAAAATGAACCTTGAGCCCAAATCCTTATATGGCACTATTCATTGAGACCAACTGACCACTTAGTGTCACCTTGACAACCTCAGGCTCCCCCCACCTTCAACCAGTCATTCATCTGTTTCAGGTATAGATTCGCTTTTCTTGCCTACAGTGCTTTAGCTATTACTGCTATCCAGGTACTTATAGAATGCCTAATCCATAGCTCTGGAATCAATTCCATACCACATCCAACCAGAGAAACTTCACAGTGAAAGAGGTGCCTGAGAGGGCCCATGACCATTGGGTCCACTAGTCATATCATGTACTAAATCATCCAAAATCAGCTGCCCCGCTAGAATACTAGAACAACCTTCCAGCTGTACAATTGCAATGCTGGTCCAAAGGAAACACTTCAAATAGAGGTGTTATTATTTAAATTGTAGTATATCTATTAACTTGGAGAACTTTATAAAGCCCTGTGTTCACACAAGAATAGGTACATGGGTCCAAGAACCAAGATGTGGAAATAGAAGTGGCTCCATTTTACCATCACCTATGATGAGATACCAAGGACTTCCCTGGTGGCTGAGACGGTAAAGAATCTGCCTGCAATGCAGGAGACCCGAGTTGGATCTCTGGGTAGGAAAGATCCCCTAGAGGAGGAAATGGCAGCCCACCCCAGTATACTTGCCCGGGAAATCCCATGGACAGAGGAGCCTGGGGTTGCAGAGTCAGACATGACTGAGCGAGTCACACACACATAATGAGACACCAGAGGATTTTGTCCTTACTGTCTCTTAGACTCTTAGCTCTTCTGGTTCTTTCTGAAAGAGACTTCTTCCAAAGGTTAACACTTTGCAACGAAAGATAACTAATCACTACCACCCGGTCTGTCATAATCTATAAATAGCACTTTCATGGTCATAATCATGTAAATGTATTTAATTATGTTGGGAAGTAGAGGGTAATAAAAATATGGGAGTGTATGTGAAAATGATGGCATGTGTGTCTGTGTGCTGAAGGTTGACAAAGGAAAAGGAAATAGCACTAAAGCTTATCTTTTATGGAGAAGTCAACAGATTAGACCTAACATTTAAAACAGCAAATAATATCATTAAAGTATGGTATGATGGAGAAGACAAATAAAAGTATTTAGCTAAAAGAATTGGGAGTGTTGTTCTGGGGAGGGAAAAAATGAAGTAGGCTGAGAGTACTGTTTTGTTTTAAAAGAAGTTCTTATTTATGTGCGTGTCTGTTTATGATTGAAAGCAAAAAAGAACAAAACACTTCCTGTTGTTATGCAATTTATCTTCTGGTTCACGTTTACCTTTAGATTTGTAATGATTCTATGATCATATTAACACTTCAGATGCAGCTATATTTCAGCTGATTCTCTCCTTCCTTCCTTCTGCCCATACTTTCTTCCTTCTCTTTTATCTAAATTTAATTTTCTTATTCCCCAGTTCTTTATTACGTCCAGCTGAACTAAACCTTTGGAATTTTTAATAGTATATTTTGGGAAGGCAAATGGCACTTGCATCCTGGGATAAAATTCCAAACACAATATTATACAAGGATATTATAGCATAAAGAAGTGCTATATTTCAAGTAAGTGAGAATGATGTGCTTTGGTAGTTGGTGTTAAATGAGTTGAAACTTGTTGTCTGTGATGATGAAGGCACTGATGTTGAAAATGTATATAAACAACTGGAATAAAATAGATTCACAAAATATGAGTTGAAAAAACAACATTTTAAATTCAAACACTATTTTCCTGAAACATGATTTTACATAAGAATATATAACTTACAGCTTATTACAAGCATGTGTTGAATATTTTAAACATATCCATAACAACGTAAAATATCAAATTTGCCAAAAATTCACCTTTGGATATTCTCCTTGAAGAAAATGTTCTCAGTCTCTTTTTAGAGATATATGATATTGACTATTCAATCTACAGATGACCCAGTAAGTTATAATCTTTACAGTGCAGATGAACAGAAGCTAGAAAGATAAAACTATACTCGTGTCATACAGCTGGTAGAGGGGAGGTGATATTTGATTTCAGTTCTAACGCAAACCCAAGAAATTCTTAAGTCATCTTAGTATCATCTATACTAAGTCCTTTCTTTAGGCGACTCAGTGCTAAAATCTGAGCTACAGATGGGAAAGTCTGGGCAGACATGTTCCATGTCTTAGGTTGAAGATTACAGTTGGGGTTCTGGGAAAGAAGGCTAGAAATCTAAAAACTCATTATCCAAGTGAGGGGACATGGTAAAATACAACAAACCTGTGAAAGAAAGTGTATGTTAGTTGCTCAGTCATGTCTGAGCATGGACTGTAACCCACCAGATTCCTCTGTCCATGGGATTCTCCAGGCAAGAATATTGGAGTGGGTTGCCATTTCCTTCTCCATTTCCTTATTTTCTTATGAAGAAGTCTTTGCCGTGGCTTTCACCTGTGTGACACTCCATCTTTAACTGCCTGCTGCTGCTGCTGCTGCTGCTAAGTCACTTCAGTCGTGTCCAACTCTGTGCGACCCCATAGACAGCAGCCTACCAGGCTCCTCCATCCCTGGGATTCTACAGGCAAGAATACTGGAGTGGGTTGCCATTTCCTTCTCCAATGCATGAAAGTGAAAAGTGAAAGTGAAGTCGCTCAGTCGTGTCCAACTCTTAGCAACCCCATGGACTGCAGCCTACCAGGATTCTCCATCCATGGGATTTTCCAGGCAAGAGCACTGGAGTGGGTTGCCACTGCCTCTCCTCTTTAACTGCCTAGACCTCTCTTATTCCTCCATTGAAGACTTCTTTAGTTTCTGCTCAGCTGGAATTCCTTCTCTGACCTACCACCTTCTTCCTCTAAGCCCACTGGTGCACATACATGCCATCATCATCATCACCCAGTAACTTATCTGAAAATAATTTATTTGCATGTCTAGCTCCACCCTAGATTGTAAGATCCTTGAGGACTGTGTTTAGGTTCTTTAAAAGCATTTATTTTACACAACCTAGCAAAATGTCTGGAAGAGATACTCTTTTGAACCTAACATCTGTATGTAACCAATAGTAGAGCTGGGATTTGAACCTAGCTCTGGTTATTACATGAATAACTGAATGAATGATAAATAGATTCCCTGGAAGGTTTATCTGGACATTGGCTTTTGGGATTGAAATATTTCTTTTCTTATTTGGGTATTTTTTTTATTCTGGAGAAAAAAGCTTTGAGTTGTTTCACAGGATGGTAGATTATGTTTCAAAGCCTAGATGATAATTTAATGTATGACAACTTGTCATTCTGTAGCTTGCTTCCCAGAATTAGTTGTGTTCTATCATCTTGAACATTCATATTGTATACTGAGAACATGAGGTATTGGCCTAAAGGATGAGCAGCAAGTTGTGGGAGGACTGCTCCTTCCCATCACTGCCCACTGTGAGACACTTAATGGAAATTTCTACTGCCCATAATCTGCAAGCTCTTAAAACTACAGAACCTACTTTCCTATTAGACACTTTGACATAATTGAGTGAAAAAGAAGTAATTGTGTTCAACTGATAGTAGAAAATGAGCCCCAGTCAATGACTCTCTGGAGGTGTGTGTTCTGAATTATCAGGGTGTCATGGTGTTACCAACTGTTCTTTGATCAATCAGTCTGAAGGAGAAGACATAGGATTTCCTCTGGAGGCTGTTTTTCAGAAAAACTGACTTCTTAGATGTTTGAGAACTAATGGTGGGGGATAAGCAGTTGTTTCCCCTAGGGTGTGCTGTCCTTCTTATGGGCAGTCATTTTTATTCGTTTTATAAAAACACAACCACAGACTCTAAAGAGTTTGTTCTAGGAAGTTATTCAATTCTGCAGCAAACCAACATTTCTACGCTCTCCTATTAAGACATCTCAAACATGCTTTTTGTCCCTCACACCTAATTTATGCAAAGGATCTCTTGCCCTGGGGGCTGCTCTGTTTTTTAATGAATTCACTTTGATGACAAGTAAATGGGGCAGGTGTTTCAGGAAGCACACATAGCAGTTCATCCAGGGCTAGTTTAACTTTAAAATTCTTTCATTTGTGTAATATCTTTGAGCCTAACATTCTGGTTGAAATGCGTAGATCTTGTTTCCTTTTTCATCTCTTTCCCTCTGAAACATTATCTTCCTAACTTATCTTGGACCTCACTGCTGGACTGGGAGTGAGGAAAAGTTTAGTTTGCTTCTGCCAAAAAGTGGCCATTTGACCCTGCACATGTCACCGAGTAAGCTTCTTTGTGACTCAGATTTTGAACCTGTGAAATGAGTTGGTGAAAGTGGGGAAAGGAGGAAAGTGATGATTTCTCCATGGCCTCAAATACCACTTCTGTACTAAGAGTTTACACATGTGGATCCTCAGCCCAGTTTTTGAAACACTGATAGACATCTTCAATCAAATATTCCACAAATACCTCACGACCGTCTTGCAAAACTGTGCTGAGGGTCTTTCCTGTTGTTCTCTGTGGTTGTGAATAATGCCTCCAGTTACCCAGAAAGATGCTTAGACTTCATGTGCAGTGTTACAGCTACATTACCTTCCACGTATTAGTCTGTGTGAGTTTTGCCCTAAATTTATCCTCACTCATAGCTTCTATATTAATTTGGCCATGATGAACTTACAGCTGGATCTTTGTTTAATAAAGACAATATTTTCATCCTCTTTTAATAGCTATAACTTTTTCTGTTAAGACTAGATCATGAGATTGAAGTAAGATGTTAGAGAGACACAACATAAGGAAACAATGGAAAGAAAGAGGTCATAGAAAGCTCTCTTCTGGCTTGAGTGTCGGCCAGAGAAAGGGGAATTGAAAGGCTTCAGAGGAGCATTATTCTCTGCTCATAATGGCACAGCCTGGGGAAATTTCAAAATTGCATTAATAGACATCAATGTGTTCTGATGCATGGGAAGTAGTTTGCTACTGCTGCTAAGTCACTTCAGTCGTGTCCGACTCTGTGTGACCCCATAGATGGCAGCCCACCAGGCTCCTCCATCCCTGGGATTCTCCAGGCGAGAACACTGGAGTGGTTGCCATTTCCTTCTCCAATGCATGAAAATGAAAAGTGAAAGTGAAGTCGCTCAGTCGCGTCCGACTCTTCGCGACCCCATGGACCGCAGCCGACCAGGCACCCCCATCCATGGGATTTTCCAGGCAAGAGTACTGGAGTGGGGTGCCATCGCCTTCTCCAGGGAAGTAGTTTACATGTGACTAAATAAGGTACCTAAATGAAGTTAAGTGGACTCCCAGATAAATGGAGGCCTGGGGTTGAGATGAGAAGGATATAGAGGCAGAAACTTGGGTCCTAGCACTAGAAGCTACAGCACAGAAGTGTGCAGTAAGTAGAATGTAAATGCAGTCAGGCAGGCATTTCTGCCTATTTTGCTTATTACTGTATATTTATGCTTAGTATATATTAGATACCTCTAAATATTTATTAATTAAATAGGCAAGACAAGATACCTAGAAGAATCAGATGCTAAGAACTGCACTTCTGTAGACCTCATCACAGGCTATCCAGAGACCAGATACTGTGCTGGATGTCTCTGGGAGATAGGAGAACTGAGGTCAACACATGAGTCTGGATCTGATCCCAGGTTGGTAAGTAAATTTCCACTCCCACCTCAAAACTTGGTTCCTAAGTTAAGGGCAGGAGAAAGGGAAACAAACCCTGAGTTCTTTTGTGACTAAAGTGATAAAAGAGATTTTTAAGCTGTAGAAGAGCACAAATTGTCCTCTATTGACTATTTTAATTCCTTTTATCTCTAGAGAGAACATGAAGGCAATTACTGAAAAGGGAGTTCATAAGGTAGGACTTAGACCTCACTGCGATTCCTATCATCCCCGCTTTCTCTCTGCTGCTGGTTTTACTCCTTTGTAAAATTCTTTAATGGCTCCACGTACCGTGGGAACAAGTCCACTTCAGACCCCAAATGGCTCCACTGTGTCTTCAATCTTATCTCTCATTTCATTTCTATTTTGCATTCTCTATTTCAAGGCTTCTGCATTAGATATGAGTGACTGAACAGCAACTACCTAAGGGAGAGGGACTACAAATATCTGGTTCAGTTAGGGATACTCTTTTGTGATTTGTATCTCAATGGGCTAGAGTTAGCCAGCTCTCCATTGCCAGTACCTACACACCAACACACACATACTCTCTCTCTCTCCATCTCTCTCTGTCCACACATGCTAAATTCCAAGTCAGGTGGTACTATCTGTAGTTTCTCCAAGTCTACCAAGCCTTTTGTTATACCAGTTCTCTAGCCATCCACCATCTCTTCACTCCTCCATTCCACTTTAATGAACATGTACACATTTAGAAAATACCAACTAATGTGTCAGGTTCTCTGTGAATCCCTCCCTTTCCTGTGCCTGGTGGCAAAATTAGGTATTATTCATTGTGCAGATAATTAGCATTTTAATTGGTTATTTAAAGCCATGGATTGCATCTTATTCATCTTTGTATCTCTAGGATCTAATATGATCTCTGGTCTACAATAGAACCAAATAATATTTCATTAGTGAATGTTCTCTACAGTTTCTTCCAACTCTAATGAGCCGAGATTAAAAGAGTAATGAATTTTACAACTAGAAACATAATTGGATTGAATTCCTAAAGAAACCCCTTGGACTTCAGATTTTACCTGATATTGATGAAATTTCTCTTAGCATTTTTTAGCTCTAATTTAATATGAATTAGTTCCAGTGTTAAGAGATGGTACAGTGGACAGAACATGACTAGATTTGAGTTTCAACTCTCATCTTGGCTATACCCTAGCTATGCAACTTTGAGAAAGTCTCTGGATACTTTTGACTTCAATTTCTTCTTTCATTTAAGGAAAAATACTAGTTATCTTTAAGTGATGGTTCTAACTTTAAAAAATGTGCTAATGTATGTGGCTGTTCTCTGGAGATTATAAAGCAATATCCTTTCTCAGAATAATGACTTTGGGGAAGTTACATGTCCCTTTTTAACTCCTCCTTAAAATCAAAAGCAAGAAAACAAATCCTAGAATAGGAATTGAAGACTATTGATTGGGAGAAGAAAATAAGAAACATTTTTATAATAACTGGTACTGCAATCACTAAGATTGGCTCTCATTTCATAATGAAATGTGATTCCATGAAATAGCAGTTAGCTAAATGTCAAATGAAGGTTATTCCACTAAAATGCTGTTCTAGTTCAATCAAGCAAAAACAAGCTTACGCCTTTACAGAGCACAGCTATTAGTGTTTTTTGTGTTTATGCAATTTTCTTTGGCTGGAAGAGTTTCTGCTATTCTTTACTCAGACTTCCTACAGTAGAGCAGTTTGGCTGGGAATCTCTATGTTAATGAAAAATTATACATTTCAATATATAATACATATTAAAGTAATTATAGTTCAGTATTTGTGTGTGTGTGTAATTCTAATCTGTAATTTCAAAATGGGACCATGTATTAAAGAATAAAAACATATGTAGTGTTTTGTCTTGATAACTTAGCTTGCTACAGTAAGCTACAGTACGCTTACTTTAGGAAGAACTACAGTATGAATACAGGAAGTATACAGAACTACAGCATGCTTTACTTTAGGAAGAACTAGCTTTAAAATCAGATAGCTGAATACTTGTCTTAGTATTCAAACTGTAACGCAATACTTACAGATAAATGAGTTTAAACAAATAATTTAAGCTTTTGAGACTTAGCTTTCCTATCTATGAATTTAAAGTCAAAATGTCTCAACCTTGTTATCTCTTGTTGTAAGGTGAAAAATAATTAGATAAGTAAAAAAATTAAATTGAAATGTACAGTAATTGATGAAATAAAGGGTGTTAGTATGAAGCCTAGACTGTAGCCTTTGGGACAGACAGAGCACTAGGCTCATATTGTGTTTCTACCAATTAGTAACTGAATGACCATAGGCTGGTTACTTAGAACATTGTTTTCTGTGTAGCACCATCTGTTAAAAAGGGGGAAAGGGATTGGTCTTACGGAGTTGTGAGAATCCCTGATAGCATTTGTAAAAGACCTAGTATATAATGGACATTAACACATTAGCAATCCCAAGGTTTTCCCCTTCAACAATGTCTGAGTCCAAACAAATTAAGCTTTTTAACATTTCTGGGAAAAAAAAAAAAAAAAACCTAGTTGAATACATTCTTACTTATAGTGCCCATAACTTGTTTCTGATCATAGTTGTTGAAGTTCTTTCGATTTTTATATTTTAAGAAAAATGAGGTACCTGTGCTTGAACCTGAATAAATTGAGGACTGACTCTCCCACTCATCCCTCCTTCTTTGGTCACGTTGACTTGACAATGACTTGACAAATGAGTTAAGTGGAGATGAGTCAAAAGCTCTCATGCTAATGTACTTTCCCAGCACATGCTTTTAGGAAAAATGAAGAAAAGGTTACTTTATCATTTCGTATTATTTTATTTGGTTTTATTTAGGAATAATATAGAACATAGAAGAATCTAATAAAATAATGGCCATAGCAGAAAGCATATTCATTGCTAATCCATCACATCTTAGCTCTGCACTCCTTGTTGACAAGTACAGAGTGATGGCTTCACCAGCAGAGTAATGATAAATATCTTCAAAAGGGTCCATTTCCTTTGTCTTTTCAGTGCCTAAATGGAAAAACTGTTTTATGTCAACTCAGTGGAGTTAGTTCCATTTCTACCATGGAATTTTTGTGTTTTTTCTTGTTCTTTTTGCTTCTTTAAAGCTTTATTCCTTGAATGTTTGATAATACATACATAAATGTATATATGAATATATTGGTATATATGCATGCCTATGTATATACATATGTGAAATATATATGTATATGTACACACATATATGTATATGCACATATATACACATATGGATAGGTGTATCTGTATGTACCTATATATCCTAAGAATAAGTGTTCATTATAATTCACTTTTTAGTATAATTTAAGGCCCCTACACAAAACTAGAATTTTAGAATTGGCAGAGACTGTTGGTAGCTGGCATTATTTTCTTTCATAAATATCTTTTTCAGGATTTCCTCTAAAATAACCCACTGGTAGGTATGAACCCTGCTTTATTCCCAGCCATTATGGCAAATGGCTTTATTAATGACGTGCCATGGAATTTCATTCCTTAATTTCTCCTTGTTTGGAGAAGTATAATATTTTGGATCCAAATTATCCATAGAAGGATGCAAGATAGACCTAGATATTCCTTGAGGTGGAAAGCCACTTAGAGGCTCTCTGTTTAGCTTCGCTTCAGAGTCCAGAGGGGAAATAGAGGCATTGGAGACTCTTAGCAGTGTAGCCAAGGCATAATGTGCTGAATCTCAGAGTTCAATCCAGTATTGACAGCAACACTTTTTTCTTTTTAAAGCTTGTGTTTTTTTTTTAAATAATATTGCTCATATTAGAAATTAAGGATATTGCAGCCAATATTGATAGTATAACTAAATTTTATCCTAAATATCATAAAACATAAGCTTTAGAAGAAATATTAGCTTATGAGTTATGTGAGCCTGTGACCATCATTCATCCATCCAACCAATCCCCCATCCAACAACACTGATCATTTCTAGACTTGAGAATGAACATAGTGATGAAGACCTAATTCATGCTCTGAAAGTGTTTACAATTTTCTGGTGATTAAAAGACAACTGTGGAATGGGCTGTCATCAAGGCCAATGTACAGTTAGTGTCTTGAGAGAGGCCTGGTAAATTGTCATTGGGGTGCAGAGAAGGAAATGCTGCTTCTAGCTGTGACTGCGTCTGAGGTGGAAAGAATGCTTTGAATCCAATAGTAAATGGGGAAGGTAGTTAATTCTGAGAACAAACTGGATAATCATACAGAGATAGGGAAAATAATGAAGAGTGAGAAATGTTGGATGGTTTCCTGAATGAAGGAGGTAGTAAGAGGTAAAGCCTCAGAACTGTATGGAATTTGATCTTGAGGGGTATTGAATGCCAGGGCATAGCATTTGAATATGACACATTGGGAGGTCATTGAATGTTTCAAGTTTAATGGCTTGGGGAGGAAAATGAGTCTATGAAAACCAGTCTCCAGAGGAGGAAAGTGTCATTTTATGAGCTGAGGGAGTGGAAATTTTAAATTAAAGGTGGTAAACAAAAGCCTTTGAATAAGATTGGTATGATGGAAACACACGCATCAGTTCAGTTCAGTTCAGTTGCTCAGTCGTATCTGACTCTTTGCCACCCCATGAACTGCAGCACGCCATCACCAACTCCTGGCGAGTACCCAGACTCATGTCCATTGAGTCAGTGATGCCATCCAACCATCTCATCCTCTGTCGTCCCCTTCTCCTCCCACCCTTAATCTTTCCCAGCATCAGGGTCTTTTCCAGTGAGTCAGCTCTTTGCATTAGGTGGCCAAAGTATTGGAGTGTCAGCTTCAACATCAGTCCAACATCAGTCCAATGAACATCCAGGAGTGATCTCCTTTAGGATGAACTGGTTGGATCTCCTTGCAGTCCAAGGGACTCAAGAGTCTTCTCCAGCACCACAGTTCAAAAGCATCAATTCTTCAGCACTCAGCTTTCTTTATAGTCCAACTCTCACATCCATACATGACTGCTGGACATGCATAAACATTGGAGTAAGTGACTAGAGTGTGATACATTTGATAATGAAGTTAATTAGAGTGATTGTGGCAGAAACCAGGTTGAACTCAGTCAGATTGTATGGAATACACTAAATGTTGTAGATACAGACATCTTGATAGATATGTAGAGACATTTTCTATTGTCTGCCATACCTTAGTACCTACCACACTTGAAGCACTCAGTCAATATTTGTGAAATGAATCAGTAAAAGATACACAAATCTTTATAAACCACACATTTTTCTCTCAGTGGAATTGGCTGTAGTTGCCCTTACAACATACACAGAACCAGTCATCTGTTCATCAAGGAAAACACATATCTGCATGTCTGACAATTTGAAAGTACTTATCTAAGTTTGAAAACATTTATAAAATTATAGAAAATTAATATAGAAAGGATAAAAGAGTCAGATTACATGAGTTTTACTCTTTACCTCAGGCAAGTTCTTTAGCTTCTCTGTGCCTCAGTTTCCTCCATAGAAAAGAGGTCATAAAATATGTAGTTCATAGCCATGTAATGAGAATTATGCATTAATAGTACATCTAAAATGCTTAGAAAGGGCTCTGATACTTGGGATACGTGATATTATTGTTTGGTCATTAATTACCATTATTATTATTTAAGAATTTACTTTTTCAGAATTTGCATAATCTCTTACATTTCACTTTAAACTTATGAACCATGTTCACATACAAAACCTTTATTTCCTCATCCCAACACCATTCCTTTTGTGTGGCCAGTGAGGATACTTAGAATCCGTGAGTTTAATTGAACTGCCTAAGGTGGAACTGAGTCTCAAAACTAGATCTTCTAGTGAAGGCCATTAATTTTTAGAAGATCATTGTGTACCAGGCATTGTTTTAAGAACTTTATCAACATAATCTCATTTAATCTTTTTTAAGCAAGAGTAGGAACCAGAGGATCAGAGAGGTTCAGTACCTTACTTAAAGCCACAAAGCTAGTAAGTCATGGGGGAGAATTTAAGTCAGGTTCCATGGCTTCAAAGCCTGTGCTCTTAGTTTATCAAACCAAAAGTGTCCTAGTGTGAAGTGAGAGGAAGGGAGTGATCATTTGGTCAAGGGGAAGGAAAGTATCACTAAGTGTGCTTAGTGAACTAAGCCTTCTCAGTCTCCCCAGGATCTCGGTTCAGCATCCCTGCTGGGTACAGATGCCTTCCTGAATTCTGGAATGCCAGAGCTAAGTTTTTCCTCTACCTTCATTTCTGAGGCCCATCTCTTTGACTCCCCTGGCCAGGCTCTGCCTGGGTTCTGAGTAAACAGCCACAGCCATAAACCTTTCAAGTAGGTGCAGAGAAGAGCTGTTTTTCATCAGGTCATTGTAGGCAGCCTGGGCTGCCAACTTCCCATCAAAGCCTCATAAACTCTTTTACGAGGCTCATAAAACGCTGCCTACTCCTGTTAGGGGAGAGGAGGACGGCCATCAGACCCAAATCATGCTGGTTTCAATTGCTTCATTTCCATACATCAGACTCCTTGGAAAACCAAAGGCAGGCCACAGCCAGATAATAAAGTGGTCCTTGTGTTCCTGTGGTGCTCCTTTACCAGGCCTCCCAAGCCCTGTGATGCGGAGTAGTGTTTGATTACCCAGCAGAGCAATTCTGGGTGGTGAAGTCGGCAGCGAGGATTTCAGGGAACCACGGCTGTCATTCAGAGCTGAAGTGCTGGCTGCCAAGTGGGTTCTGCTTTCTCTGTCGGGATGTTCAGAGAGAATCTTCCTGACAATCTCTCATGGCTTTTCCACTGCAGTTGGGCACAGAATCTGCCCCATTCTTATCTTTATCCCTTGCAAGGATTGTGGATGTCAAAAGAAAAGATAACCACCACCTTGTTAATTAGGTTCATAGATCTGCCCAGCCTCCAAGTTTTTCTTATCTACCTGCTCACATAATGCTTCATCTTCTCTGCTTTGTCACAGAAATAGTGAATTTTGGATTCAGGAATAGGAGTAGAAAGCAATTTACAAGTAATCTAATTCTCTAGTTAATAGGTATTTTCATCCCACTCTACTGTAAGCTCCCTCAGAGACAGGTGTTGCTTCTATTTTTTTTTCAAAATTTACAAATGTCCACTCTTATACCTGGAATATATGCAGAGAGGATGCAGAAAGTATTAAATAAAAGGATCACCATTATTACATGTATCAGTCAGCATATGCTAAGTTATGCTGTGGTAACAAACACAGCACTGAAGATTTATGTATTATTCTTGATGTAAACCCGCCTCAAGTCAGTTGTTCCATGCTGTCTTTACTCCAAAGTAAACCAGTAAACCAGTAAACTGGTTTACTCCGAAACCCAGACCAATGGAGCAGTTTTTAATGTTTCTAGTCTCTTGGAAGAGGAAAAGAAGACAGTGATGTGAACCACATGCTGGTTTGAAAGTTTCTGTTTGAGAGTGAGACGTGTTACTTCCACTCACAGTTCATTAGTTAAATCAAATGAAGACCAGGTCTGACTTCAAGGGACTGGAAAATTAAAATTCTCCCAAACACAATCCCTTTCTTAATCTCCTTTATGTTTTGTCAGAGTTTAATATTTACTTGAGTGATGCCCCTAAGATATAATTTAGGGAACGCAATATCTCATTGTAATTTTAAACAGGCATAACTAATCTGAACCTTGAACAGCAGATGTATGTTCTGTGCTCAGCATCCCAGTCTTACACATCTAGGAGGAATCAATGCTCAGAACAGTGATGCCACAAGCGCCAGGATGATTGTCAGTCATTAAAGATAGTATCTGTTACTGACATCAGTTTGTAGTTACTAAAGCAAAGCAAACATTTAATGTACCTTAGGAAGATTTTCAACAAAAAGTCGTTGAAATAAATGAACACAAAAAGGCTTTCTGTTGTAGCCACTTTTCAGTTCTTATAGTAAGATAGGCAGGCACAGGAACATCACATCAGGAGTGGGTTTATTCTATTTCTTACATTATTCCATGCAAGAAACCGTTCCTCCAAGTAAATGACCTGCAATAAGATTAACTGAGGTTGAAAGAGTTGGCTAATAGGCTAGAAAGGGAAAAATAAAAGTGAAATTAAAAATGAAGTCCTTGGCAATAAAGTTAAAAAGGTATTCTGAGAGGGACTGTGCTTCAAGTCAATATTAAACATTGGGGAGGAAAGAGAGAGGTTACCGTTGACTGGTTTAATGTCAGCAAAACATTGTATTGCATGCTTTTTATATGTGGGATTTTGTAATAAATGAAAGTGCAAGAGTTACCTCCTATGAGAAATCTCTTCTCTTATCCTTCAAAATTAGCTTATGATTAAATATAGTAACAGCTAGTACATGTTGAACACTTAATATGTGCTAGATCAGTGGTTCTCAATCAGCTGTGTGATTTTACTCCCAGGGGACATTTGGCAATATCTGGAGACTTTCATTGTTGGGAAAGATAGAAAGGATTCAGGTTGGGAAGGATAGAAAGGGTTGGGCTAGCAGATTGAGGCCAGGGCTGCTATAAACATATTGCAAAACATGGGACAACCCCCAGTACAAAGAGTTATCTGGATGACAGTGCCAGCCCACAGTGATAATTTAATCCTCCCAATAGTTTTATGTATGTATATATATATATATATATATATATATAGCATTGTTATTTACCCCTTACAGATGAGAGAATGGAGGCACAAATAATAATATGTGTAACTTATTGAGTAACTTACTCAAGATTATATGTCTATTGAAAGTTGGGGCCTGTGTTTGAAGAAGGCACTAAGGCTCCAGTCTACAAATTCTTAACCACTAGACCCTGAGTCTTCCCACTGTCGTGTAAGCCTCTGAGAGTAAAAATTCTGTATATGCGCTAGTGTTTCCATCAAACCTTTAGCACAATGCTCATAATAATGTTTGTAAAATAGTTTGGGGTGAAGAAATGGAATAAGGAGTCTGCTCTCACATTTTACCAGGAAGGTTCTACATAATTAAGAAAGTTGTTTCCAACTATATTCACTCTTAAAGAATTTTTGACATTAATTCAGTTCAGTCACTCAGTCCTGTCCGACTCTTTGCAACCCCATGAACTGCAGCACTCCAGGCCTCCCTGTCGATCACCAACTCCCGGAGTCCACCCAAGCCCATGTCCACTGAGTCAGTGATGCCATCCAACCTCCTCATCCTCTGTCATGCCCTTTTCCTCCTGCCCTCAATCATTCTCAGCATCAGGGTCTTTTCCAGTGAGTCAGCTCTTCGCAGCAGGTGGCCAAAGTATTGGAGTTTCAGCTTCAACATCAGTCCTTCCAATAGTATTCTTCTATACACCGTAGTCTTAGAAACTGGGGAAAATCTAGGGAAAACATGAGACTTACATTTCAGTTAAGACTGTGCATGCTAGATAAATAGATTGTTTTCATCAAACTTTAATAATGAGGAAAGCTTAAGGACATTCCCAAATCCAATTATCCCAGGTTAGGAACTGCTGAATGATGACAATACGTATTGTACTGGTTTGATAGCCAAATAGAAAAAGAGAAAGCAAAATAAAGCAAATCAAAACATCTTTTAATTCCCCTAAAACTGGAGATATTGAATATTCCAGTCCACAGGCCAAATCCAGCCCACTCAAGGTTTTGGTAAATAAAGTTTTATTGGAACACAGCCATGCTCATCTGTTTCCGTACTGTCTATGGTAGTTTTCAGCCAAGAGCAGAGTTGAGTGGTGATAATGGAGACCACATGACTCACAAAACCTAAATATTTACTATCTGGATATTTCCAGAAATATCCAAATATTTGAGAGATTTGCCAACCTCTACCACAGAACAAAGTTGCCAATACTTGAAAAATAATATTTTTTGTCAATTATATGGCACAATATTAATTTTTTTTCCAGGACTACTATCCAGACCTATTCTGTTGGCTTTGGAAAGTATAAAGAGCCTGGCAGTTGGGCTCTTGTTTTTATAGAGATTATCTGAATGACTGTGGCTGCGGCCTGATCAACCAATGCACCTGCTTTGCCGAATAAGTAGAAGGCTTTTTGGAAACACAATAATATGGCTGTGTACTTTTATCCATAAATGAAAATGCTTACAAAATTCTAGGAGGTTTAATTTCTGCTAGAGTTCCCATGACAAATAAACCAATATATTTTTAAAGCAGCATGCAAACAAATCTAAAAGAGATCTATAATTAGTTGTTACTGCATATGGATTTCAGCACAAATTAGATGAAATACATCAAGGTGACCATAGTTCGTTCTTAGTGTTTGTCTCCAAAGCACATATTTTCATACTTAAGTTTTTAGACAATTTTTTTACACTTTTCACATTATTTAGACTCTCCTAGTGAATAATTCTTTAATCCCATGGCTTTGTTCTCATGTCTTTTTCTATGGTATTAAATATGGAAAACTGGTGGACATGGAGGCCATTTTTATAACTTTATATTGAAGTACAATGTACATAAAAATGCATATATATCTAGTTCAATGTAGTCTCACAAATTAAGCACATCTATGTAAACATCCCTGAGATGAAGGAACAGAGAGATATTGGAGCCCTCTCATGCCCATTTTGAGTTAAAGCCCACCACAAGGGTAACCCTTACCCTTATTTTGAACGTGATGTATTAGTTTTACCTGCTTTTATTTACTCTTATGTGTCTTTTGCTCAACTAGATGTCAGTGAGATTCATCCATGTTTTGCATGTAATAGTTATTTGTTCATTCTCATGGCTGTAAAGTATGCTATTGCATGAATACCTGATTTTTACTTATTCTACTGTTGAAGTGCATTTATGTAGTTTCCAGATTGAGGTTATTACAAATAGTTGCAATTACCATTATGTTACATGCCTTTTGTTGAATATACATATGTGTATATATGTGTGTGTGTGTGTGTGTATGTATATATATATATATATGTATACAGTGTCAAACTTTATTTTTTTGGGCTCCAAAATCACTGCAGATGGTGATTGTAACCATGAAATTAAAAGATGCTTACTCCTTGGAAGGAAAGTTATGACCAACCTAGATAGCATATTGAAAAGCAGAGACATTACTTTGCCAACAAAGGTCCATCTAGTCATGGCTATGGTTCTTCCAGTGGTCATGTATGGATGTGAGAGTTGGACTGTGAAGAAAGCTGAGCGCCAAAGAATTGATGCTTTTGAACTATGGTGTTGGAGAAGACTCTTGAGAGTCCCTTGGACTACAAGGAGACCCAACCAGTCCATTCTGAAGGAGGTCAGCCCTGGTGTTCTTTGAAAGGACTGATGCTAAAGCTGAAACTCTAGTACTTTGGCCACCTCATACGAAGAGTTGACTCATTGGAAAAGACTCTGATGCTGGGAGGGATTGGGGGCAGGAGGAAAACGGGACGACAGAGGATGAGATGGCTGGATGGCATCACCAACTTGATGGACGAGAGTTTGAGTGAACTCCAGCAGATGGTGATGGACAGAGAGGCCTGGCGTGCTGCAATTTATGGGGTCGCAAAGAGTCGGACACAACTGAGCTACTGTACTGAGCTGAACTGATACATACATATGTGTGTGTTAAGCCTGTATAAAAGGAATTATCTTCCTTTAATATGTTATTTCTTGCTCAGAATGAAAGAGACTTAATTCATTTGGAATTATTCCTGATAAGGAATTAAAATATCTATTGTCATAGTATTGTCAATCTATTGTCATACTGTTGTCAAAGTATCATTAAAGCTCATACTTGGAAGAACTTCAGAAATCATCTCCAGGATTAATTTGATGGATGTGTCATTTCTCTAATATTCTCAACAAGTAGGCAGCCAGTTTAAGTTTATTTACCTCCATGTTAAAGAAGCTTTCTGAAGAAGAAACTACTTCAATTTTCACAAAGCTCATATATAGAAAGCTATTTCTTTTTGGTAAAGAATCCATCTGCCAATGCAGGAGACGTGGGTTTGATCCCTGGGTCAGGAAGATCCTTGGGAGAAGGAAATGGCAGCCCACTCTAGTATTCTTGCCCGGGAAATCCCATAGTCAGGGAAGCCTGGCAGGCTACAGTTCATAGGGTCACAGAAGAATCTGACATGACATAGCAACTAAACAATAAATACAGAAACACAGCTTAGTAGCCTTTTAGATATTCTAGTTTTACTCTCAAAAGTCCTATACATTTGAACTTAATTTCTTTTTTGCATGGTAGACTTGTAGATATTGTGAGATGCTCATTATGCCTTTGAAAAATATCCATTTTTCCTCTTTTTGTGTTGGTAATTGTTTCTAGATTCTTTACCATCATTTAAACATTGCATCAACATACTCTAGCCTGTTACCATCTCTTTTAAATATTGATGCTCATTTGAAAAAGAGAGAAAGGGAGATTGGAAAACAGATGCAAAAAATAATCAACAAATATTATTTCTGGATGCTAGGACAACAGATAATTTAAATATTTTTTGGCTTATATTTTCCTAGGAGTTCTAAATTGAATTTAGAAACGTTTAGGAAAATAAAAAAAAGTCATTGAACAATCTGGTATGTCCAAAACTGAGCAAAATTTTCTAAAGAATCACTAATCCAGTAAGGAATAGAATGCAACTGTTTTCTTTCTTATCCTGAACCTGACTTTGTTTATTTATTTATTTTTTTGATGTTAAGATCCTTTTATTATTAGATAAATTCTTAATGGAAATAACAACTTATAATAGCTACTAATAATTGTATCTCTGTTTTCAATTTACTGTTACTTTTTTTTTAATTAATTACTTTATTTATATATTTTTTAAATTTTATTTTATTTTTAACTTTACAATATTGTATTAGTTTTGCCAAATATCGAAATGAATCCACCACAGGTATACCTGTGTTCCCCATCCTGAACCCTCCTCCCTCCTGGCAAACATTTAATTTTTATATCATATGTGAGACATAGTGTAAGTCTTGTGATAACTTTCACTTTTCATTCAACATTATTTATTAAACATCTATTGACCAAATTGCATGTGTTATGCGAGTCTCTATTCTGGAGGAGCATGCAGTTGGTGAGGGAAGCAGATTTGTATACCACCCAATAAAATTAGGATAATAGCAGCAACATGGGTGGCCATAAAGTAGCACATAATAGGAGCACCCAACCTATTTCAGAGTCTTACACGGAATACAGAGCCCTGATTGAAGATGCCCAAAGCTTCTTAAGAGGAAAACCAGTAAATAAGGCCAAAAGGGAGGAGCGCGGTATGATGGGATCCTGGAAGAGGGTTAGGAAGGTGGGGTGAGTGGAGTTTAGAGAGAAAATTGAGGAGTCAACCTGAGATCATATTTTTAAAGGCTTTCTGAAAGGTATTCTGAATTCAGTGGGGGCTTCAGTAAAACATTTAAGCCTGAAAGTGAGATGAACAGACTGGGTGTATCCAAAAACTATTTATGGTAGCATAGCCACTCCATTCTAAGTCAGTTTTATAGGAGTATACATTTACATTCCAATCCCAAAGAAACGCAATGCCAAAGAATGCTCAAACTACCACACAACTGCACTCATCTCACATGCTAGTAAAGTAATGCTCAAAATTCTCCAAGCCAGGCTTCAGCAATACGTGAACCGTGAACTTCCTGATGTTCAAGCTGGTTTTAGAAAAGGCAGAGGAACCAGAGATCAAATTGCCAACATCCGCTGGATCGTGGAAAAAGCAAGAAAGTTCCAGAAAAACATCTATTTCTTCTTGATTGACTATGCCAAAGCCTTTGACTGTGTGGATCACAAGAAACTGTGGAAAATTCTGAAAGAGACGGGAATACCAGACCACCTGACCTGCCTCTTGAGAAATCTGTATGCAGGTCAGGAAGCAACAGTTAGAACTGGACATGCAACAACAGACTGGTTCCAAACACGAAAAGGAGTATGTCAAGGCTGTATATTGTCACCGTGCTTATTTAACTTCTATGCAGAGTACATCATGAGAAACACTGGACTGGAAGAAGCACAAGCTGGAATCAAGATTGCCGGGAGATATATCAATAACCTCAGATATGCAGATGACACCACCCTTATGACAGAAAGTGAAGAGGAACTAAAAAGCCTCTTGATGAAAGTGAAAGTGGAGAATGCAAAAGTTGGCTTAAAGCTCAACATTCAGAAAACGAAGATCATGGCATCTGGTCCCATCACTTCATGGGAAATAGATGGAGAAACAGTGGAAACAGTGTCAGACTTTATTTTTATGGACTCCAAAATCACTGCAGATGGTGACTGCAGCCATGAAATTAAAAGACGCTTACTCCTTGGAAGGAAAGTTATGACCAACCTAGATAGCATATTGAAAAGCAGAGACATTACTTTGCCAACAAAGGTCCATCTAGTCAAGGCTATGGTTTTTCCAGTGGTCATGTATGGCTGTGAGAGTTGGACTGTGAAGAAGGCTGAGCACCTAAGAATTGATGCTTTTGAACCGTGGTGTTGGAGAAGACTCTTGAGAGTCCCTTGGATTGCAAGGAGATCCAACCAGTCCATTCTGAAGGAGATCAGCCCTGGGATTTCTTTGGAAGGAATGATGCTAAAGCTGAAACTCCAGTACTTTGGCCACCTCATGCGAAGAGTTGACTCATTGGAAAAGACTCTGATGCTGGGAGGGATTGTGGGCAGGAGGAAAAGGGGACGACAAAGGATGAGATGGCTGGATGGCGTCACTGACTCGATGGACGTGAGTCTGAGTGAACTCCGGGAGTTGGTGATGGACAGGGAGGCCTGGCGTGCTGCGATTCATGGGGTCGCAAAGAGTCAGACACGACTGAGCGACTGAACTGAACTGAACTGATGTTTACTCTTAAAATTTTCAATTTAGATGGAAGTATCATCATTGAACAAATAGCATTTCTGTAGTCTATACATAGTTAACTTTAAATGGTCTGGGTGAAAACTAATGAAAAAGATATTTTTTTTCCTAAACCAGATTTGAAATTTTCATTTTTCCTGGCTCTCTCATAAAGGTTAACTTCAGACTTCAAATATTTATTTAATTTTACTGGTGTTGGTGGATTTACTATCTTTGAAAACCAAGTGTGACATAACTTTATTTCATATTAATAATGCTGTCTGAGCTTGGTTTCTAGACTCCTGGATACATTTGGAATATAAAGACGATCTTCTGGAAGTGGAACAAGACCTTTGCAGCTGTGCTTGTTTTAAGCGGTTTCAGTCCAAAAATAATCATGCTCTTAAATTACCATAGGGCACCGAGGTTTCTTTTGTGTTCATCATTGATTTGGATCTGTAAAATTTAGTATGCCAAGTTTGTCATCAAATCCTAGGAACTCCAGAGAGAGAATGGAGTTTGAGGTTAGTTTGCAGAAACAGAACTTTTTATTAATATTGGAAAATAGCCATGCTGATTGAAGGAAGGGTGGAAAGGCAGTGCTCTGTCTCTTTTCGTTTGAAACAACATGCAATCTCTTGCTAAGTGCTTTACTCCAAAGAGATGAATATGTACAGTGTTTGGGTTGCCTGAACGTCAGTGCTGGAGGGAGGAGAAATAATTGAATGATGTCTTTCCACCAACAAATGTCAGACTCTTTGACCGAGCAGGCTCATTTGCCCACTGCTCTTTGGCAGCCAGCAAATCCAGCTTTTGAATGTCAGTCAGCTTGACTAGGTGATAAGCACAGAACTTGTTGTAACCCATGGCTCTGTGCCTGCATTTTTACACGTGGCTTGTTGGCCTGGGTTTCCTCATTAGGCTGTCACTGGAGTGAGTAAAGGGAGAGACTGTGCCCTCACAGAAGCTCACATTAAAATTTACTTTCCTCTTCCACACCAGTTCAACCTACCTGTGCGCTGGGCTCTTGGTGCTTGGAGTCAGAGAACCTTGTATTACCAAGCCCCTGTTTGCAAAACTTGTGCCTGGTTGGCGCCTTTCTTTTACTAATTGATTCTGTTACTCTGTGTTATGGGTTGAATTGTACATCCCTGCCTTCAAAAACAAAAGGTGTTGAAGTCCTAATCCTCAGTCCCTCAGTGTTGAAGGTACCTAGCCCCACTACCTCAAAATATGACTTTACTGGGAAATAAGTTTGGGACAGATGTGATCAGTTAAGATGAGGTTCTACTGAAATGGGGTGGATCCATCATCCAGTATGATTTTATCCTTACAAAAGGGGGGATTTGGGCATAGATATACATACAGAGATAACTCCATGTGGAGACTGGAACTATGCTATCACAGGCCAAGGAACTACTAAAAACTAAGAGAGAGGCCTGAAACAGATTTTTCTTTAATGTTTTGAGAGGAAACATGGTCCTGCTGACACCTTGATCTTGGATGTCTAGCCTCCAAAAGTGCAGGACAATGAGTTTCAGTATTTTTAAGCCACTCAGTTTGTGCTTTTTCGTTGTATCAGCCCTGGTAAATGAGTGCTCTCTGTTTACTCAACTCTCTCACTTCCTTTTTTAAACTCTGTGTCATGCACATACCTACTGAGCTAAAGTTAAACTTGACATGCTTGCATTGTGGTCTAGAAAGCAACCTGGGCTTCTCTACATTGCTCTGCTTTGAGCTGTTCTAATATAATTGCTTTTTAAAATCAGATTTGATAGTAACACCCAGACTCATTACCAAACAGCTAAGTGGTAACTGTTCCAAGTTTATCCTAGATGCCCTGGGGAAGTGATTGCTACCCTCTGAAGTCCAGCACGATGGGAGACCCTTCCTCATGCCAGGCTGGACAGACCATGTTAAAAAACTTTAAGCATGGTCCTGAAATTACTTCCACGGCCAACTAGTGCCATAATTCATTTTTATTGTATAGGTCCTTTATTCAGTCCTTAACTCCGGAAATACATTTGCCAACTTGGAGTGTTAGAATTACTTTAGAACTATCAAGGTAATTTAAAATGAGGTTAACCATACTTCTATTTAGAAGTAGTCTGGTAACAAACCTGTGTATGCGTGAGTGTGCGCATTTAGTCTTGTCCGAGTCTTTGTGACCCCAAAGACTGTAGCCTGCCAGGCTCCTCTGCCCATGGAAGTTTTCAGGCAAGAATACTGAAGTGGGTTGCTATTACTCACTTCTGGGGATCTTCCCAACCCAGCAATTGAACTGGCATATCCTGAGTTTCCTGCATTGGCAGGTGCATTTCCTGCATTGGCAGTTTCCTGCATTACCACTGCACCACTTGGGAAGTTCAATCAACCTACAGTCTTCCAAAACTCTCTCTGTGGTGTTCTCAACAGATACATTTTAATATGAACCATGTTGGCATGTTGTATCTAAGATTCAAAAGTGAATATTTAAACAGGGATCTTCTCTATATGCCCAAATTAATAAATATTTATTAAGTGAGACTAAATTAAAAGGACTATTAACACCTTCAGTTTCTTGGAACTTGGAACTCCTCTTGTGTCAGGCACTACACTGTGGAATGGAATATGTAAGAGGGAATGGGCCCTCTTCTCAGCAACTTTCATTTGTAGGAGACAATCTATTTAATTCTCCAGGAAGGGAGGTTAGATAAATGAAAAATAACTGTATTGAAATTTGATGTGAATAAAGTGAGTTGACTAATAGGCAAACTTATATGAACAAGTTGAAAATGAAATGGCAACCTACTCCAGTGTTCTTGCCTGGAGAATCCCAGGGATGGTGGAGCCTGGTGGGCTGCCGTCTGTGGGGTCGCACAGAGTCGGACACGACTGAAGCGACTTAGCAGCAGCAGCAGCAGCAGCAGCAGTTATACAATCAGAAAGGAAGTGGGACAAATCACTGAAATATTAGTCCAAACCAAGTATAATACTTGAATTAAATTAGGTTCTAGACTCATATTCTGGCAAACTGTGAAGTGTCTGTGCCACTACTTTTCTGCCACTCTTTTTCACCACTTAATACCTTTCCCTTTTTCCCGTTTCAACTTTGCAATCTCAGAAACATACTTTTTATACAAGAGACTTAGTAAATTTATAGCAGCACAGACAACAAGCAGAATATTATTAGAAAATTTCTGAGGTCATTAGCACAAAAATGCAATTATAAACTTTTACTGTTCAGTAGAAGGTCAAGCACAGCATGTGTATTTCTTTTATTACCAACAGTCAGTAGAAGGGGAAGGGATGCTAATTTATTTGAGAGAATCTGCTTCAGACTGTTATCCTAGTATGTGCTGTTTTAATTAAAATCACTAGTATTAATTACTGTAAAATAGTCAGTTTGGAAAAAAACATTCTAAAATTGAAAAACTTTTTTTTTTTTTAATTTTAATTTCTCTGGGTCAATGTATGTAATTACCACTAATGATTCAACTAACAAGGAATAATGCCTGGTGGTAAGAACTAAACAGGGAAGACCTTGAAGACCTGGTTTTTAGTTTTGATTGTGCTCTCACCTTGTTGTGTAATTATGGATAAAATGTGTTTTTTCTCTGAGAATTATTTGTATCATTTGTAAAATCATGTGCCTTAATCATGATCATTAAGTTTCCCTTCAGCAGGAGGATTCCATCTCACAAGATTAACTCTTTTAGAGCAAGAGGCCCTTATGGTATCTTGGATTCTCTCTGGTTGGATACTGACCAACTGCTCTTGCCTGCATAAAGCTTAGTCATCTCCAATAATGTAAGTTATTGAGGAAAGAACTAGCAATAATAAGGAATATTATTGGCCAGACACTATGCCAAGTCTCTATTGCATGATTTCTCACCATAAACCAGGGCAAGGTTGCTTATACCATCCACATTTTATAGATGAGAATAGTGCTCTGTGTCATTCAGTTGGGAAGTAAAGACCAGATTTGAATCCAGTTGTACTTGACTCCAGAGTCTGGGCTATGGAGCTATGGCTTCTGGAGTGGGCTGAATGGTACTCACCTCCAAAAACTATGTTCTACCTCTGGAACCTGTGAATATGGCCTTATTTGGAGAAAGGCTCTTTTTGATGCATTTAAGCTAATAATTGTGACATAAGATCATTCTGGATTTAGGGTAGGTCTTAAACCTTTTTTCCCCCATTTATTCTGGTTTATTGATTCATTGAGGGGCTTCCCTGGTGACTTAGTGGTAAAGAATCTGCCTGCCAATGCAGGAGACTTGGGTTCCATCCGTGGGTCAGGAAGATCCCTGGGAGGTGGAATTGGCAACTCAGTCCAGTATTCTTGCCTGGAAAATTCCATGGACAGAGGAGCTTGGCAGACTACAGTCCATGGGGTTGAAAAGAGTCAAACATGACTTAGCAACTAAAACAATTGACTCATTAAGAGAAATGTGATGGAGGAAAGAGTAATGGTAAGAAGTGGGGAATTCTCATCAGAATCCCGAGAGCTGGTGGGGAAATAGCTCTGGACTGTGGGTTGGCCGTTGTCAATTTTTACTGTGGTGCTGAAAAAAAATATTTATGGGTGTGCTAGGTTTTTGTTGCTGTGTGTGCTTTTTCCTAGTTGCAGGAAGCAGGTGCTACTCTCTAGCTGTGGTGCATGGGTTTCTCATTGCTGTGGCTGCTCTTGTTGCAGAGCATGGGCTCAAAACTACAGAGAGGTATCACCTCCCATTGGTCAGAATGGTCACCGTCAAAAAGTCTACAAATAATAAATTCTGGAGAGAGTGTGTAGAAAAGGGAATCCTCCTACACTGTTGGTGGGAATGTAATTGGTGCAAACACTATGGCATTTCTCCCAAAAAATGAAAATAGAGCTATCAATATGATCCAGCAATCCCACTTCAGGGCATATATCTGGAAAAGATGAAGGCTCCAATGCAAAAAGATATATGCACCCCAAAGTTCACAGCAGCACTATTTACAATAGCTGTTGTAAATATATATACACATACATACACACCCATACATACAATGGAATACCACTCAGCTGTGTAAAGGAACGAAACAATGCCACTCACAGTAACATGTATGGATCCAGAGACGATCATACTAAATGAAATAAGTCAGAGAAAGGCAAATATATGATATTACTTATATGTGGAATCAAAAAAATTGTACAGTGAGATCCTTGGGTGTCTAATGGCTAAGACTCAGGTTCATTCCTTGGTAAGAGAACAGAGATCACACAAGCCACTCAGCATGGACAAAAAGAAAAGAGTACAAATGAATCAAATGAATTTATTCACAAAACAGAAATAGATTCATAGTCATAAAAACAAACGTATTGCTAACAAAGTGGTGGGGGGAATAAATTGGGAGTATGGAAACAAGAGATACACACTATCATATGTGAAATGCACAAACAAGGACCTACTGTAGCACAGGGAATGATGCTCAACATCTTACTATAATGAAAAGGAGCCAGAAAAGAATAAGACATTTTGATTTCAGACTTCTGACCTCCAGAACTGTGGAGGAATAGATTTCTAGAGTTTTGTCTAGCAATTTTATGGTAGGTTTTTTTTTTTTATGGTAATCTTAGGAAACTCATACAACTTTTAATCTGGTGGATCCTTAAAAATCATAGAAAGTTTTTCAGAAAGGCTTGGGCCAGATAAACTGAGTGAGGGTTATACTGGTACACAAGCCATTTGGTTGTCACCAGAACACGACTGAAGCGACTTAGCAGCAGCAGCAGCAGCAGCCCACAAAAAACTGTGTCCTGGGAATTACCACCCCCAACCCCATGCTTGCCCTCCACCGCCATGACTCTCACCTGTCATGACTGGAGTCACCTGTCAGAGTGATAGGAATTTGCCATGTCCTTGGCAATTGCCTTGGTAAGATCCAGAGTTCCATACTGTGGGCTCCCCAAACCTTCCTTAGGCTTATTGTTGCTCAGAAACAACTGAACAAAAAAAAAAAAAAAAAGAAAAAGAAACAACTGAACAAATATTGCAATGGTTCAGTACAATTTTAATTTTAACTATAAAATAAAATATCAGAAAAGTTAAAAAAAAATCGAAGTGTTGGTTACAGTGTTCATGAAGCTGTCCCTTTTTCTTGATCATCTGAAAGGAAGATTCAAATTCTTAGCAGGATGATAGGAAAATTAGGCTGGAACTCAGGTAAACTCTCCAATCTCCAATCTCAAAGTGTGGAGATATATATATATATATATATATTGTTTATTTTTTTCATAGATATTTGATCAGTGTAGAATGAGACTTGTAGAAATACAATCTTGGCTAAAAAGTGACCTTGTTCCCTCTTCATAAAAATCAAAGCTACCCTTGTTTTTCAAACTTCTAGAGAAATAGGGTTTTATGTCTGGGAAACCCCACAAAAGGCTTATATAAAAGTTCTGTGAGAATATTAATCTACATATATCACAGTAAATAGAATCATCTCAGAGGGACAGTTTCCTACTCTGTAGAAGGATAATGGAAATGACACCTAACTTGCAGGAATCTTTGCAAGATAACACAGAGAACCAGATGGTACCTAATACAATGCTTGGCACAGGTAGGTGCAGCCCATATTGTTTTTATTTTTGCTAGTGTCTTTTAATGGACTTGACATAGATTTTTTCTTTCAGTCTCATCTGCTTTATGTTTTCCTAAGTAGATACTTGTCATAAATAACTTTTTAGCAAGAAATTATTCTAAAGTATTCTGTATGTATTGATATACTTTTAGAAATTTTTGTTAGGTGTTTATTTAGAAAAGATGTGTGATCATTGTTTAATGGAGTAGTCATAAAGACAATACTCTAAATAAGGAAAAAGATAATGTCCTATGGTTAAGTAATAATTTTATCTCCTTCCATGCTTGATTGAGTCAAGAATGGTTTTATTCGGTTCTATAGAGAAGAGGAAGGGGGCTACATCCCTTTGAACCTCAAGGACTAAAAGCAATTGAAGATTATCTTGATCTTTTTACCGAGCTCTTCAGCAGAGTCTGTCTTGTCTGTGTTTGGAGAAAGGAGATGCTCCCAAGAAAAGAAGATTTTTTAAACTTCGCATTGATTATTTGGAAAAGATAATATTTAAAGATTTGCAAGACCAGTTTTTTACCCCCTTCTTCCTACACCTTCATTTTCTCATAAGTATCACAGAAGATCCTTTTGATAATTCAGTAGAGTTTGTTAATCACAGATTATTGGAAAATTGCTTTTAGGTAAATGATAAGATTTGCCTATTTCAGTAGAAGACAGCAAGTAATGTTCAGTGAATTTTGTTAGTATGGTGTCATGGGAAAGCTGTTTCAGGTCTTCAGCCTTAGGCTATCTATTGGTGCAAACTGGTGTAACAGGTAATTGGAATTCCTTTAATAACTTTTAAGATAATACAAGTCAGTATTTACTAAATGCTTTCTGTGGTCTGGGTATTGTACTATAGCTGCATATATAATCTCATGTAATCCTTTTCCTGTGTCCATTTAAAAGGTGAGGAAATTGGAGTTCAGAGAAATCATATAATTTGCTAAGGCTACACAGTAACAGTAACAGTGATTGCGAACAGTACAGAACTGATAGCCAAACTGTTAGCATAAGATAAGAGTGTATTACTGACCCAAAGGGCCAAGAAAATACATGATTTTTTTTTATTGTCACTATGTGATGAATCAAGGAATGTTTCACACTAAACTACATGCAGATTTCTTTGTGTATGTTTTGGTTAATCATGCTTGGTTAAGCTAAATGTTTTGTTTAAGTTTAATTGAAAAGAGTCATATCAATACAATCAGTTAAAGCAGAACATTTAGCCTTAAATTTAGAGCTGGCAGAGGAAACTGGCAAGCTCTTATATTAGTTATCTATTTCTACATAAGCTAAAACAAACTTAGGGACTTAGAATAACACACATTAATTTTCCTCACAGTATTTATAGGTCAGGAATCTATACATAGCTTTCCTGGGTCCTCTGCTTCAAAGCCTCTCATGAGGTTCCAATCAAGGAACAGTAAAGAATGCAGTGTCTTCTGAAAAGCTGACTGGGGAAGGATCTGCTTCTGAGCTCACTTGTGTAACTGTTTGCAAAACTATGTTCTTTCTGTGTTGTTTGAGGGTCAGAGTTTCTAGCTGGTTGTTGACAGGAGACTGTTTTCAGTTCCTTGCTCCATGGATCTTCCCACCATGGCAACCTGCTTTGTTAGGCAAGGGAGGGGAGTCTGCTACTGAGGTGGAAGTCAGAATGTTTGTAACCTAATCACAAAAATGACTTTTTGTAACTTTGAAAAATTCTATTGGTATTAAAATTATAAAAATTGTGGATATCATGTAGCACAAACCATTGAGGGCCATCACAGAAGCAACCTACTCTAAATTCTTCAGCTTTTTTTTTTTTTTTTTCTCATTTTGCTATTTCATGGAATGTTATATTCTTGATACCTTGCTAGAAATAATTAAAGAGAGAGCAAGTTTCTTAAACTGGGTTTCCTGAAATCTTTTTTCTTGTGCCTCTGGTATAATTTGACTCTCCACTCTTTGGATTCTGCATCTCTTTGGTATTCATTACTTATGGACTATGCCTCCTATTTTTACATCAAAGTCTATAGTTCATTTTTTAATAGATTTTACTTCTTAGGACATTATATTTACAGAAAAACTGAGCAGAAAATAGAAAGTTTACTTATAGTCTCTAACCACCCCCATGCAACCTCCCCCACTATCAATATCCCATATTATTTGTTACAGTTGATGAGCCTACAGTAATGCATTATTAACTCTCAAAGTCCATAACTTATATTAGGATTCTTTCTGGGTGTTTTATGTTTATAGGTTTTGATAAGTGTATAATAACATGTATCCACCATTATAACATCATGTAGAATAGTTTCATTGTTTTAAACATTCTTTTCACTCCCCTGACAACCACTAATCTATTTTCTCCATAGATTTGCCTTTTCCCAGAGTGTCATATGGTTAGAATTGTACAGCATGTAGAATTTTCAGATTAGTTTCTTTCAGTTAGTAATATGCATTTGTTTCCTCCGTTTCTTTTCATCCTTTGACAGCTCATTTCTCTTTAGTGCCATATAATATTCAAGTATCTAAATGTGTCAGTTGCTTTATCCATTCAACTCCTGAAGGCTATGTTGTTGCTTCCAAGTTTTAGCAATTATGAATGAAGCTGCTGTAAACATCTGTGTGCACATTTTCTTGTGAACCTAAGTTTTCAACTCATTTGTATAAATACCAAGGGACATGCTTGCTGACTCGTATGGTACAGTATGTTTAGTTTCACAACAAACTACTCAACAGTGTTTCAAAATAGCTCTACTATTCTGCATTCCCACCAGCAGTGAATGAGAGTTCCTGTTGCTCCACATCCTTGTGTTCTTGTTTTGCCAGCAGTCACTGTCAGTGTCCCATATTTTGGTCATTCCAATGAGTTTGTAGTGGTTTCTCATCGTTGTTTTAATTTGCAAGTCCCTAAACCCCATGGACAGAGGAGCCTAGCAGGCTACAGTCCAAAGGGGTGCAAAGAGTTGGACACAACTGAGCAAATGAGCACTCACAATGACATATGATATGGAGCATATTTTCCTATGTTTATTTGCTATGTATATTTTTAAAATGTTGAGGTGTATCTTCAAGTCCTTTGCTTATTTTTAATCAGATACTTCATCTTATCATTGAGTTTCAAGGGTTCTATGTATATTTTAGACAACAGTTCTTTATCAGATATATCTTTTGTAGCTATTTTCTCCCAGTCTGTGACTTGTTTTCTCATTCCCTTGACTTTGTCTTTCACAGAGCAGAAGTTTCGAATTACAATAAAGTATTATTGACCAATAAATTATTTCAACTCTGTATTTGATTTTGTAGCTATGAAAGCTATTATTGAATTCCGAAGTCATCTAGATTTCTGCTATGTTATCTACTAGGAGTTTTACAGTTCTGCATTTTACATTTAGATCTCTGATCCATTTTGTGTTATCTTTGTGAATGGTATAAGATCTATGTTTAGATTTTTTTTGCATGTGGATATCCACTTGTTCCAGCAACATTTGTTGAAAAGTCAGTCTGAAAGAATCAAAAAAAAGAAAAACAAACAATGAAAAAGGCTTGAAACTCATAGCAATTATAGCATGGTTTCAAGATCTGCGCAATCATGTCATCTGCAAGCATAGTTTCATTTCTTAATTTTCATGCCTTTCATTTCCTTTTCGTATCTCATTCATTAGCTAGAATTTCTAATATTATGTTGAAAAGGGTTTTTAATCTTTTACCTGATCTTATAGTTTATAATTGGAGAAGGCAATGGCACCCTACTCCAGTACTCTTACCCGGAAAATCCCATGGATGGAGGAGCCTGGTAGGCTACAGTGCACGGGATCACAAAGAGTCTGACACGACTGAGCGACTTCACTTTCACTTTTCACTTTCATGCTTTGGAGAAAGAAATGGCAACCCACTCCAGTGTTCTTGCCCAGAGAATCCCAGGGAGGGGGGAGCCTGGTGGGCTGCCGTCTATGGGGTCGCATAGAGTTGGACATGACTGAAGCGACTTAGCAGCAGCAGCAGCAGCAGCATAGTTTTTAATATTATGTTGAAAAAGATTCTTAATCTTTTTCCTGATCTTATAGTTTCTCACCATTAAGTATTATATTAATTTTAGGCTTTTCTAGGTTTTTAAAAAATTAAATTGGGAAAGTTCCCTTCTAGTTTTAGTTTTCTGTGAGTTTTTAATCATGAATGGTTGTTGGATTTGCCAGTTTCTTTCCATGTGTTTATATGATCATGTGACTTTTCTTCTTTGGCCTATTGTGTGCTGTGCTGTCCTTAGCTGCTCAGTTATGTCTGAGTCTCTGAGACCCCGTGGACTGCAGCCTGCCAGTCATCTCTGTCCATGGAGAATTCTCCAGGCAAGAATACTGGAGTGGGTTGCCATTCCCTTCTCCAGGGGAACTTCCCAACCCAGGGATTGAACTCAGTTCTCCTGCATTGCATGTGGATTCTTTATTGTCTGAGTCACCATGGAAGCCCAAGGATACTGTAATGGGTAGCCTATCCCTTCTCCAGGAGCTCTTCCCAACCCAGGAATTAAACCAGGGTCTCCTTCAGTACAGCAGATTCTTTACCAGCTGAGCTACCAGGGAACCCTTAGCCTACCGATTATAGTCTATTATTTTTTCACCTGGCACTATTTGGGAGAGGGGCTAAAGTTTTTACTAAGTGAATTCAAGATGAAGAAATATAAAGCCAGGTTTTGCCCTTATTTCCAAATGGTCTTCTTCAGTGCAGCCTTATGTTAGGAAAAACTAATATTTTCATAGCTACCTGTAGTTTCTCAATCACTTTAGAATTTGGAGAGAGGAAAGAGTGTGATTGATTTTTGCCATATGAATAGAGCCATCAGAATTCCTAATATGAGCAGTCCCAAACTTAAAGTGAGAATATTATTTGTGTTAAATGAAATTTGTATTTGAGAGAGGTAAGTTAAGTACTTGGTATATGATAAATAATCAATAGTTATTTCTTTTTCTTATTTCCTTTTTCTTCTAATGATGATGATAATGATGACTATGATCAGATTGAGCTTTTTTGAGTATTATACTACATATTTTTTCTACCACCCAGAATACATATGCATATTTCTAAAGTTGTACTACATGTGCTAATGTTTTTAATGTATTTCATGTCTCAGGTAATGTAGAATATACAAAATATAATGTAAAAATAATATAAATTATAATAAAGGTCTAAGTAAATTTTTATTTTTATCCAGTTAAGAGAAAAACACGGCAGGGGTATTAGTACCTCAGCTTTCATGAGAAAAATATAAGTAAAGAATACTACTATAGAATGACATACATGAAATATTATCCCAATAGAAGCATCCTGGTTAGGGAAATGAATAGATGCTTAGAAAGGCCACTGAGATCCTGAGTTTCCAGTGCTTGTGATTCCACTGTGTACTGGATTGAGGGAATTGAAAAAGAATCAAACTGTTCTTGGAAAGGGGGACAGATTGAATTGGGAAATTAGGATTGGCATATAATGATATATACAGTTTGTGTATATATCCAACTCTTTGCAACCCTGTGGACTGTAGCTTGCCAGGCTCCACTGTCTTTGGAATTTCCCTGGCAAAGAATACTGGAGTGGATTGCCATTTCCTTCTCCAAGAGATCTTCCCAACCCAGGGATTGAATCCGGGTCTCCTGCATTGCAGGTAGATGTCTGAACCATCAGGGAAGCCCGATATATACACTACAATCCATAAGATAGATAGTGGGAACCTGCTGTATAGCACAGGGGCACAGGAACCTTACTATGGGATGACCTAGAGTGGTAGGATGGGATGGGGTGGGCGGGAGGTTCAAGAGGGAGGGTATATATATATATATACACACACACAAACAGACAGCTGATTCACTTCTTTGTACAATGAAAACTAACATGACATTGTAAAGCAATTATACTCCAATAAGAAAAATTAAAAAAAAAAAGAAATTGAGAATGACTTTTAGAAACTATATAGCAGAAAAAGATATGCAGTTTTGTAGGTGATAGCAAAAGAGGGATGGTAATAGGAGCAGGATTTTATATCTGTGCTTGTAGGTTGGCATGCAACACAAACTCTTTCCATTATTTGTCACAAGCTTTTTCAATAAACTCCAATAAATCTGCATTGCTTATGAGCAGTTTGATAAAAGGATATGTTTTGAAGGAAGAATGTGCAGGACTAAATTTATTTTTAATTATTGGCTTGGTGTGAAAACAAAGACTATCTATTGAAAAATAGGCACATTCTAACCAATAATTCACATTCTCTGTTATGAGTGGCAATGTGCTGCCTACTGTTGATGCAGGCCTGAACATGATACAGACCCTGCCGTCACAAAGGTCGCAATCCTTATTACAGCATACCTTGTAAATCTCGCAGTGTATTAGTTGAAAATCTGTTTAAAGAGTTATTGACAAGTGTGCCTTGAAAAAGGACTCCTTAGTTAAAGAGGTTTGAAAAATATCGCTCTAACTCCTCTTGGAGATTCCCAAAGCTCTTTAGTACATTAAAGACTGAGATGTCTGTAATTAAATGTACTCTATAGTCACACGTGCTTATTTAAGTGTATTTAAGCTAGTCTTTCCCGAATGTATTCGTTCGTGAAATTAATTTTTAAAAGAACATCCCTATTATCTACTCTTGGACAATATTCTCTGGGAAAATCTCCTTTAGAAAACACAACTTCAGCAGGAAAAAAAAAAGTGTAAAATGTTATGCTTTTGTAAGGGGGCATGAACTTGTTAACATAATAGCATATGTGAAAGAGCTCTCTCTCTTTGAAAATACTTACCCTGTTAGTTCATTGTATAAGTAATAAGAGCTGCTGCAACAAATAATTCTTAAATCTTAGTAACTGAGACTAATAAAGTTTATTTCTTGCTTAAGTCACGATTGCAATGTTGATTGGTAAGGAGCATTGATCCTGGGAGTCATTCAGTGAGTCAGGCTTCCTGAAACCATATTCTGAAGCTTCAAGGGCTTTCCCTTGATCCTGTGCACTCTGTTAGCATATAAGCAGAAGAGATTCCTCATAGAGAATTATGCAGATAATTTGGGGAGCCATGCCTAGAAATGGAAAATACCACTTTTGCCCACATTTCATTGTCTGGAACTTGATCATATGGCTTTGTTATCTGTTATTATTCCAAACTAGAAGATGAGAACACAGATAAGGGCAGGCAGTTGCTGTTCCTATCACAAATTTTGGAAAATGTCCAAGAATTTACTAGTAGGACCAAAAAGGTAAGAATATTTTAGGTACAAAGAGCTATGTGAATAAAGGGCACAGATTCATATAATGGAAGGATGTTTATAAGACCTGTGAGAAGTCCAGGCAGCAGATGAGTCTGGAGAGAGCTTGAGAGGAGACTATAAAGAATGTTAAGTCATGCTAAGGATTCGCAGGTTGTATTGTAAAGGATTGGGAATCAATGGAGGTTTTCAAGGTGAGCGAATGAACACTTTTATTTCATATAAACAGCTCTGAAAAGAGTATCCCAGATGGACTGGAGAGAGAAAAGACGTGTGGTAACAGAATAATAGACAGGAAGCTGTTGCACTTGCTTGGAAGAGAGGGTTCATATTCATTATGAGGACTGCACTGGAGATGAAGAGGACAAGCTAAATTGAACAGACAATTTCTTGGAAAAATTAATAAGATTTGATAAAGAGTTTGTTATGGTGAAGAACTAGAAGAGAGAAATGGTTTTAAAGCATAATCAAAACTTGACAATTTACATATTTATGTATTTGTGATCATTTCCTTTGTGGATTTTTAAATGGACATTTATAAAAAGCTTAGTATATTTGGCAGGGGAAATGAATAAGCAATATGTTGCCTTGGACCTTGAATAAGGAAACAAAAGTACATTCGTCTACCCATTTCTTACTTTGTTTAAAGAAAGAGAAGATTATTGAGACTATTGAGAAGGTTTTTGAGCTTGAGAGAATGGTGTCCTAATTTACCAAATATTTTGGAGCTGGAGCAGACTTGGAGGAAAAGATAATTAGTTTATTTTTCCACATAGAGTTGAATGTGACTGTTGGAGGTACATGGCTGAGGTTTGAAAGAGAATTAACTATTTCTTGGAGAGAAATAAGCAGATAGAATCATTTTAGAATCTTGAGATTCAGTGAAGTCACTCAGGTGTCACAACTGGAGAAAAAATGGACACGAGAGCCAAAGAGAGAAATCTAAATATGGCTGAGCGTTTAATGATGGGCAGACAAAACACTGAAATTGCTTAGTGATCAGAAATAAAAATTTACCCAGGGTAGCATGGTATACAGTAGATAAAAAATGCCCATTCGTAAAATATGATACCTAAGAGCTTTCTCTCTTTGAACAAAACAAACATTTTCTGTCCATGTCTTAAAAATAAAATGTGTTGCTATTGGAAATAAAAAAATAAACATCTATGACCTTTACTCAAACATGTTTCCCAAATTGTTTCTTGACTAATTGCTGCATTTTTAACACAGATATTTTTCTAATAGAAAAAAAAAAGTTATATCAGTTTTTCTCCATAGTGTGACTATTTAGTAAACACCAGATTTTATGGAAAAATAGGGGAAAGTGATTGCACTGTCTGCAATGAATATTATGGAATAAGTGACAGTAGGGAAAGTCAGAATGCTCCAGTAGCTTTTGACCACGGATGATGACATGTGGACTTTGAGAAGCTGGAGATGATTGTCACATTTAATTTAGTTGGAGGAAGAAATATAACATGAGTTTCATGACAGATGCATATCCAAAAGATATGTCTATGCAGGAGAAAGTAAATAGCTGCGAATGGGTCCTGATTTGGGGCATAATCAAAACTTGATAATTTCCATATTTATGTATTTGTGAACTTTTCCTTTGTGGATTTTTAAATGGACATTTATAGAAAGCTTAGAATATTTGGCGGGGGAAATGAATAAGAAATATGTTGCCTTGGACCTTGAATAAAGAAACAAAAATACATTAGTCTATCCATTTCTTACTTTGTTTAAAGAAAGAGAAGACTATAGAGCTTTAGCTATATCATTAAATCAGGGCTCCTTATAGATCTGCATGTGCCTCACTGCTCTAAACATTTTTTTTTTTCTCTTTCTCTCTTGCTTCTAGACAAAGTGAATTAGTAATATTCCAAGTAGAATGAGAGTGGTATGGAATAGAGAACTATGGAGAGAATTTTATCTCTACTTTATGTGCAACACAGCCAAAGTTCTCCCCAAATTTTTAGTAGTCACAGCTCACTTCACTTGCCTGTGGCTTAGACACTTCCTTACTCCTACATTCCATCAAAACAGCTCTGAGTAAGGTTGCCAAAGATCTGTTCAAGCAGTGGACCAAGTACAAAATGCTTTATGCATCCACCCAGTTGAGAGCTCTCTTGTTTTGCTGCTTTGACTTCTGGGAAATCATTCACTTCTGGTTCTTCCCTTTATCCTATAGCTACTCCCTCTTGTTTCTGTTCCACACCTCAGTTCAGTTCAGTTCAGTCCCTCAGTCGTGTCCTACTCTTACAACCCCATGGACTGTAGCATGCCAAGCCTCCCTGTCCATCACCAATTCCTGGAGTTTACTCAATCTCATATCCATTGAGTTGGTGATGCCATCCACCATCTTATCCTCTGTTGTCCCCTTCTCCTCCCATCTTCAATCTTTCCCAGCATCATGGTCTTTTCAGATGAGTCAGTTCTTTGTATCAGGTGGGCAAAGTGTTGGAGTTTCAGCTTCAACATCAGTCCTTCCAATGAACACTCAGGACTGATCTCCTTTAGGATGGACTGATTGGATATCTTTGCAGTCCAAGGGACTCTCAGAAGTCTTCTCCAACACCACAGTTCAAAGGCATCAATTTTTCGGTGCTCAGCTTTCCTTATAGTCCAACTCTCACATTCATACATGACCACTGGAAAAAACATAGCCTTAGCTAGATGGACCTTTGTTGGCAAAGTAATGTCTCTGCTCTTTTAATATGCTGTCTAGATTGGTTATAACTTTCCTTCCAAGGAATAAGCGTCTTTTAATTTCATGGCTGCAGTCACCATCTGCAGTGATCTTGGAGCCCAAAAAATAAAGTCTGCCACTGTTTCCACTGTTTCCACTGTTTCCCCATCTATATTCTATGAAGTGATGGGACCGGATGCCGTGATCTTAGTTTTCTGAATGTTGAACTTTAAGCCAACTTTTTCACTCTCCTCTTTCACTTTCATCAAAAGGCTCTTTAGTTCTTCTTCACTTTCTGCCATCTGTTCCACACCTAACAGAAACAAAAGCAGGACACTCAAGGGTGGTTTGTTTCCGATTCCTGTCTGCTGACTGTGTACCACATATTCCTAATTTGCTATGTAGGGGTTTATTACATTACAACATTAGAAATTTGGGCTTAGATTTAATATTCAAATGGGTTGAAGAACTCAAAACCACATGAAAAAGTCACTAATAATATGAAACAAGTAGCTTAACAATATTTCTTGATGTGGGGGAAATCCATAATCATTGTACTACTCAAGTGGATGAGCCTGTTGTACTGATTAGATATTCTCACTGACCAGCTGATAAGCTTCTAACACATTTCAGAAAGCTTCCAGTCATGCTTTGCACTAGTTTTCCATTATAATTGGAGAAGGAAATGGCAACCCACTCCAGTATTCTTGCCTAGAGAATCCTGTGGACAGAGGAGCCTGGTGGGCTGCTGTCTGTAGGGTCGCGCAGAGTCAGACAATGACTGACCCAACTTAGCATGCACTAGAGAAGGCAATGGCAACTCACTCCAGTGTTCTTGCCTGGAGAATTCCAGGGACAGAGGAACCTGGTGGGCTGCTGTCTATGGGTGCCGGGGTCCAGCCCTGGCTGATCCAGGGTATTCGAAGCGGGGACGGCGTCGGCGACCTATTTAATTATTTATTCATCAAAGATATAAAGAGTAATAGAACGAGGATAGCTCAGTAGGAAAATTCAGTGGAGAAAAGAGGCTGAGTAGCTTGGTTTACGCGGGGGACCAATAAAACTTCAAGACAAGAAGCTTGCACCACTTACGTAGGCCACAGGCGTCCTTCCGTTCTCCCGAAGGAGAGGAGGCACTGAGGCCTCCCCGGTCGGATCTTAGAAGCCCAGGCATAATTAGTAAGCATGGTGGGTTCCGCGCTCCAGATGGTGACTCAGCCAGAGTGAGAGAGAGACATGGGGAGACCAGTCTTTCGAGGAACTGATCCCAATTCTTTATTTTCCATGGTCTACTTTTATACACTGAGATGTTATGCAAAAGTCACCTGGGGTCAGCAGTCCTGACTTTTACCAAAGTCAGGTGCTTCATACAAATGTATACAGAGGTCTTAGGGGTGTTACATCATCTTCTGGCCAGGGGGCCTGCTGACACTTTATGACCCTCTCCTTGTGACAGCGGTCAGTCAACCAGGACACTTATTTCTCCAGGGGTGATTATTCTTAAAACAGACGCCACCCAAATAAAGTTACATTCCTATAGGGTGAGGGTGTAGTGGGTTTTAGTTAAGAAAAGAATTTACTTAGCCTAAGGTCTAACGTGATTAATATCAAAGGTTAATACTTATTTCTTCTATATAGTCATTAATGTGTATAAGGGCAGGGGATATGGAAACTTAGCAACAAGCATTGGCTCAATAAATGAAAAACCCTTCACCAATACAATTTCTAATCAGCCCATTATACTTATGGTTTTCTAACTTTTCTAAGGAACCTGTTTTTAGAAGGTTTAAAGCATCTCGTGCCTCTCACGGTTGGGAGGCTGTGAGCAATCACATGTGGCCGGACAAGCCTGTCAGGCAGGCTAGAGAACCTTCAGAGGAGTTTGTAGGTTGAAACATTCCTATCACACCCAGGAATTATTATTAACTGGAGCTCTAAGTTAACTCCTTCTCTGAAAGAGGTGGTGGGGGACAGCCCCCCGTAAAGTCAGAGGTGTAGGTGAGAGCACAAAGTAGTAAAGTAGGCAGGCTCTGGTTATGGGGGTAGATGCTCGAGGATTTCCAGGGAGACTCCTGAGGCTCGATCCCGCCTTTGCGTATGTCGAGCCTCCTTCCTCATGACCTTTGCCATGGGCAGAGTGCCTCACCCCGGCCCCCAACATATGGGGTTGCACAGAGTCGGACACGACTGAAGCGACTTAGCGGCGGCAGCAGCAGCAGCCATTATAATAGACTGTCCTTATGGCACTTTGTAACTTGCCTCACAAAATATCACCATCCTACCAAATACCACATACCCAGTCAGGTCATTGTTCTGCTTCTTAGAATATTCCACTGCAGCATATTAGGTTTTATACACAAATGCAAATGCGCTAGAACTGCAAAGGTGGTTTTGAGATTCCTGAATCTCCCAGGACACCCTGCTTGGTTGCCATGCTCCTTCTGGCCATGCTCTCAGCACTCCTCAAGGACCTACAGCTCCTTCTAAGTGTCAGTGACTCCCAAAGAGTATTTCCACCTGTGTCATTAGAATTTCTAGGTGTAGTTTTGCATCCACATCAGGTAAAATTTGAGTCCTTAGCTTTTACTCCTCCTTCATCACACGCACTCACTTGCAGTCCTGATACAGTTTTTAGCATTACCCCTACCGTCTTGGTAAGCGTTCATTGAGAAATACAGAATAGAAGCTACCAGGTTCATTTTCATGAACACACAATACTTTGCTCCTGAGTTGGCGACAGAAAACTAAGTGCTGTGTGACATGAGACACCGACTCCCCCTGGGGCTGAGAGTGAAGGCATGCTCACATAGTGGGTGCCACTAAATACTGTTGATTAACTATCAGCTTCTGGGAGTATAGGGACAGGCATTATTCCTCATGCATATTGTACATTTGTTTATTCATGCATAAAATATTTATGGAGCAAATAGCACTAGAGAAGAAACAGCACAAGCTTCTAGAAGCTCACAATTTATGGAAAACTTCCCCCCAGTCTCAGACCACATCCAATATCCTGGTCAGCAATTACTGGTAGTCACTCAGGGAGTCCCACAGTCACCGCTGATACCAAGTACACAACACAGTTAACCCGTGCTTATATTGAGTCCTTTATAAGCCCATCAGCTGTTTGAGGGACAATGGTAATCTTTGATTGTCATGCCATGCCTTGCTTGAACAGCATCAGAGATGCTGTTCTCCCCTTTGCCTTCAGGACCAAGTGTGAGTTGTATGTTATGGTGGGAGAGGCTCTGTAATTACTGAGACCTGACTATTCTTGACTCATCTGTCACCACTCTCTGGTTGGTGCTTTGCTCACTAACAAAATCAGACTGCTGAACATTCCCTCCACACATCAACATGTTTCTCATTTCCTTTCATTCCTCTCTGCCTATAATGCTTCCCATTTCCATGATCCCCTTCCCCTCCCCAACTGCAATTTGGTGTAGCACCTCCAACCAGCTAATTCCTAATGATCTTTAACAGTTCAGTTGGCCATGACATCCACAGGAAATCATCCCTGACTCCAAGAACACTGGATTTTGGAACACTTCTGTATTCATTAAACACTATTTAGTGTACTCAGTTGCCCCTCTGCAATTTTAACAACCTATTTCCGTGTCTGCCTGCTTACACTGCTGTGACCCTCTTAAAAGCAGATCTCTGAATTATCTATTCTTATATACCCATGTTGTGGCTTGGTATCTGATACAATGCAGGAATGAATGAAAAGAATAAATAAATGCAAGAACAGTAAGATTTAGCATTTGATTGTCATGCTAATCAAATGACTGATTTGCAGTTTGAAATCACATTTGGTATTGGATAACAAATTCTGGCACCTAAAAATAGTGTTTCTCGAATAATATGAGGGCATTGGTGGTCCTGCGTTTGTACATGTGCTCTATGTGTGTCTTCAATGACCCGGGTTTTCTATAGTTTTGTTCTTCGTCCTTAATAAAGTATATCCTCCACATCTTCTCATGGTCATAAATTGGTTGCTTAGAGCCAAGGTGTCCATTAGGATCTTGGATATCAGTGGGAGTTGCCTGGAAGAGCCTGGTCATAGACAGCTACTACTAGACATAAAAGAGACAGTAAGAAGTAGTTTAGATTCTCTCTCCTCCTGTCTTCAATTTTGACCTGTGCCTTCCATTCACTGCACATAGTCAGAAGCATAGACTATAACTCTAGAGTTAGGGCAGCTTGAGAAAAAGTTGCAAGGTCAGCTCACTACGATCAGGATATTGATCTGAGAGAAAATGAGCAAATGTCTGGCACAGACAATGGTAGTGGTAGTTTCTGTGGAATTTTTGTTTTTGCTTATTAAACTCTAATATGTGTATGGTGCTAGAGGGAATGGATCTGACTTAAGGCCGTGTCCATTCTAGTCAGTACAGACCTTGTCTGTGGTCAGAATCAGGGTGGGGTACGATTTGTGTTTGCCTGTTTCTAGGCTTGTGTAGGTTTATATAGTTTTCTATATGGTCCTCTGTACCTGTTTCCATGTGTCTGATTTTGTGGATATGACAGATATTTTCTCAGAGGACATTGCAAAGGGGAAAAGGAGCACCTGCCATCTCTGGAAAACCCCAAATCTTCTTTAGAGTAACCAGAGATTTATCTTTTCAAGATCACCATTACAAATGTGCTACATGCAATATGCCAGCAAATTTGGAAAGCTCAGCAGTGGCCACAGGGCTGTAAAAGGTCAGTGTTCATTCCAATCCCAAAGAAAAGGCAATGCCAAAGAATGTTCAAACCACTGCACAGTTGCAGTCATCTCACACGCTAGCAAAGTAATGCTCAAAATTCTCCAAGCTAGTCTTCAACAGTACATAAACCAAGAACTTCCAGATGTACAAGCTGGATTTAGAAAAGGCAGAGGAACCAGAGATCAAATTGCTGACATCCGTTGGATAATAGAAAAAGCAAGGGGATTCCAGGAAAACATCTGCTTCTGCTTCATTGCTATGCTAAAGCCTTTGGCTGTGTGGATTACAACAAACTGTGGAAAATTCTTTAAGAGATGGGAATACTAGACCACCTTACCTGCCTCCTGAGAAATCTGTATGCAGGTCAAGAAGCAACAGTTAGAACCGGACATGGAATAAGGGACTGGAGCATGGGTCCCTGAATCAGCACTTGGAAGACATGTGACAAACTTTGTACTTCACATGCGATAAGGAAACAACTTGTGAAGTTAGAAGGGCTTCCATGGTGGTCAGAAGGTAAAGATCCTGCCTGCAATGCAGGAGACCTGGGTTCGATCCCTGGATTGGGCAGATACCCATTCCAGTATTCTTGCCTGGAGAATTCCATGGACAGAGGAGGCTGGTAGGTTACAGTCCATGGGGTCGCAAAGAGGTGGACACAGCTGAGTGACTTTCACTTTCACTTTCTGAAGTTTGAGTGTTGAGTGAAAAAGAAACTGACGCAACCCTAAAATTCCCCAGATCTTGAATATCACTCAGGATACTCTTACACTGATATGAAGAACGTCTTGTCTTCCTCCTGCTCACCATTTCCTGTGATTGATTAATTTCTGCCTGTAATTTGCCTGCTTTGTGTGGATTTAAGAATGAGGCTTTTGCCTCTAGAACAGACTTCTGGTAGGGTTCAGCATTCCACTCAGCAGTTAGAGCATGGCCAGTCAGCTGAGAAGCAAGTTGATATTTGTGCAGTCATCTCACTAGGCTTTCTTTGAGAACTTCTTTACTGCTATGCTGCTGATCTTTGATTCAAACTTCCCATTTGCTTCAGATATATTATTGAATCAAGCATGGAGAGCAAATTAATCCCCAAGGGCTTTCTGGAAATCAGCAAAACAGACTTTTGATGCCATCAGATATTCTTCAACAACATTCATGAGGCTAGTGTCATTAGAAAGAAAATACAGATTATCTGCCTTTCTATGTATTTTTAAATGCACTTTAACTAAAGAGAGTCTGATGCTACAACTGGTTCTCATTATGCACTAATTACTTGCTAAATCTGATTCAGAAGAACAAAGAAATTTTGAGTTATTCAAGGACAAAAAAATCACCAGTTCTCAAAAATGTACATTTTTTACATTCTTACTACTCAAAAATAGCTAACACATATTTCTTCATATTTGAGGGGAAAATCTCCCAGGCTAAGGAATCTGTTCCAAGTTTTGTCAAGGAAAGAATTTATGCTTTAATTTGGTTCCCTAAATAGAAGGAAGTTGGAGTAGGCGATCTTTTTGGTTCTAAAATGTATCTAAAATACTTAATAGTATTTTTAGCATGATTTTTTACTTTGATTTTTTATCTTGATTTTGACTTTCCCAAAGTGTTGTAACTCTTGATTATCTGTTAAGATTGCTCTTTTTCGCAAGTGTTTATGGACAACTTTTCACACTAGGCGCCTTCTTTGAAATTTGCGGTATCACCAGCATGTTGAAAGTTCTGGCATATCCCTCTGTAAAGACAATCTCCCCATTCCCTGGCAAACTTTGTTTCACAAAATAACTTATCTTCTAAATATGTTTAGTCACTGCTGTGTTTTTCACTTTCCACAGGAATTCTTTTTTGTAAAAACAGTCATCTCCTTGTTTTTTTCTAAATTCACCTTTCTCTCAAAGTAAATCCTTAAAATGTGATTCGAATGCATCTGAATTTCTGTCATTTATGTAATTTACGATTTCCTTCATCATTTAGTGTAGTGCTGTGCTAGATATTCAATGCATGGTTCTTTAAAACTTGACTAATAACAAAATGATAGAAACGTGTAAAAATTATGTTTTGCTTCTCCAAGTGAAATTTGTGATAGTTCTAAAGTTGCTTTAGGTTTTTTGGTTGAGGCTTGACCTGTTTGAGTGAGACTGTAATACAGTCAGTCTGGGGCAGTAATATGTAATCGGGAAAAACATGTTTATTGCAATGATGCATTCTTTAAGGTCCAGAAAACCTATTTCTGGCCTAGAAATACCTTCATAATACAATTGAATTATAATTACATATTGTTTGTCTTCCCTGCTGGACTGTAAATCCTTGAGGGAAAGAGTTTTGTTACCTCCTCTACCTTCATAACTGGTGCAAAGACTGACAGAAATACTCAATGGATATTTCATAATGTGTGACTGAACTTGCTATTCGCATGAAGAAACTCTGCTTATAGTTCAAACTCATCCAATGCATCTACACAGTCAAGTTCTGTTTTGGAGTATAATTCAAAAAAAATACCTGCACCCCTATGTGCATAGCAGCACTTTTCACAATAGCCAAGTCATAGCAACAATCTAAACGTCCGCTGACAGGTGAATGGATAAAGAAGATGTAGTATATATACAAAATGGACTATTATTTGGCCACAAAAAGAATGAAATAATGCCATTGGCAACAATATGGATGCAACTAGAGATTATCATGCTAAGTCAGAAAGAGAAAGACAAATGCTGTTGCTGCTGCTGCTGCTAAGTCTCTACAGTCGTGTCCGACTCTGTGTGACCCCAGAGATGGCAGCCCACCAGGCTCCCCCGTCCCTGGGATTCTCCAGGCAAGAACACTGGAGTAGCCTGCCATTTCCTTCTCCAATGCATGAAAGTGAAAAGTGAAAGTGAAGTCGCTCAGGTTGTCTTCTTGAAAGTTACACAGTCGTGTCCGACTCCTAGCAACCCCATGTACTGCAGTCTACCAGGCTCCTCCGTCCATGGGATTTTCCAGGCAAGAGTACTGGAGTGGGGTGCCATTGCCTTCCCCGAAGACAAATGCTATATGATATCAGTTACATGTGGAATCTAAAATAAGATATGAATGAACATATTTACAAAACAGAAACAGACTCATGGACATATAGAACAGATTTGTGGTTGCCAAGAAGGAGGGGGATGGGGAAAAGAAGGCTTGGGAGTTTGGGATCAGCAGATGCAAACTATTATATATAGTATGGAAACAAAGCCCTGTGTTCCCTATGGGAACAAAGCCCTAACATATAGAACAGGAAACTGTAGTCAGTATCCCATGGTAAACCATAATGGAAAATCATGTGAAAAAATATATATACAAATATTGCCGGGAGAAATATCAATAACCTCAGATATGCAGATGACACAACCCTTATGGCAGTGAAGTGGAACTGGGATATGGAAGTGAAGAGGAACTGAAAAGCCTCTTGATGAAAGTGAAAGTGGAGAGTTAAAAAGTTAGCTTAAAGCTCAGCATTCAGAAAATCCAGATCATGGCATCCGGTCCCATCACTTCATGGGAAATAGATGGGGAAACAGTAGAAACAGTGTCAGATTTTATTTTTCGGGGCTCCAAAATCACTGCAGATGGTGACTGCAGCCATGAAATTAAAAGACACTTGCTCCTTGTAAGGAAAGTTATGACCAACCTAGATAGCATATTGAAAAGCAGAGACATTACTTTGCCAACAAAAGTCCGTCTAGTCAAGGCTATGGTTTTTCCTGTGGTCATGTATGGATGTGAGAGTTGGACTGTTGAAGAAGGCTGAGCGCCAAAGAATTAATGCTTTTGAACTGTGGTGTTGGAGAAGACTCTTGAGAGTCCCTTGGACTGCAAGGAGATCCAACCAGTCCATTCTGAAGGAGATCAGCCCTGGGATTTCTTTGGAGGGAATGATGCTAAAGCTGAAACTCCAGTACTTTGGCCACCTCATGCAAAGAGTTGACTCATTGGAAAAGACTCTGATGCTGGGAGGGATTGGGGGCAGGAGGAGAAGGGGATGACAGAGGATGAGATGGCTGGATGGCATCACTGACTCGATGGATCTGAGTCTGAATGAACTCCGGGAGTTGGTGATGGACAGGGAGGCCTGGCGTGCTGCAATTCATGGGGTCGCAAAGAGTCAGACATGACTGAGCGACTGAACTGAACTGATAATAAATGCAAAAAATGAATATTTTTATATCACAGAAAATTAATTTATATGTACATACCCAGCAGAAATTAGCACAACATTTTAGATCAATTACACTCAACAAAATTTTTTTAAAAGTTCTATGGTTTGGTGATGTGGAGGTCATGAGCCCAGCTCATGACCTGGTAGGGAAATTTCCATACTTACAGTTTTCATCATAAATATAATTTCAAAGAAAATGTTTTAATTCTCACAATTTCCCTTGTATTCATGAATGGCTTATTTCCCAGAGTCTGTTTCTTACACTTATTGCTATAAGTTTGAAAACTTTATTTGTGATTGAGCTGTCATGTTAACCACTAATAAACTTCTTTCATGCATCATATCCACAAATGATTGTGCTGTTTTTGATTTCCAAGAAGTGAAAGTCGCTCAGTCATGTTCGACTCTTTGGAACCCCATGGACTATACAGTCCATGAATAATGGAGTGGGCACCTTTCCCTTCTCCAGGGGATCTTCCCAAGGCAGGGATTGAACCCAGATCTCCCACATTCTAGGCGGATTCTTTACCAGCTGAGCCAGAAGGGAAGCCCCAAATCATGTTTAAGAGATGAGGCAGCTGAGATAGCTTCATAAAGCTGGATTTAAGAAGTAACTGCCCATAATTAGAAGCTGTTTGTTTTCTTGAAAATTTGCAACTTCTCCCATAAATGGAAGTAAACTCAACTAAATCAAGCTACAAATCAACTAAAAGGCATATAACAGAAAAAGAAAAACTATATTTAAAGGTGATTTTAAAACTTCTTAAGTGGTACGAAATGTATGGACTTTGAAGATGGGCATCAGGGTTGTCAAAAAGAAAAAAAAAAGCTAACTCCATATTTTTCCTTGTCTTTAATACTGGGAATAATAATGCTTATTCTTCAGAGTTGGGAAGAACCTAAGATGGTGCCTCATGTGCTTAGGTGTGCTATAGATTAGAACTATTATTCTACAGCTTTATATGGGATTCTTATTCCACAGGTTAGACTATGTAGCCTTTAATTCTCTGCATTAAAATTAGCTTTTAATGCTCCCCACTCAAAACCCCATAGAATGTGCAGTCTTTAATTTCTGCCTTGAACTCCTTTTTCCACCATAGCTTCTGTAATTAAAGCCATAAGGCAACTTATATGTTGGATTTCATGGCAAATAGATGGGGAAAACATGGAAACAGTGACAGACTTTATTTTCTTGGACTCCAAAAACACTGCAGATGGTGACTGCAGCCATGAAATTAAAAGATGCTTGCCCCTTGGAAGAAAGGCTATGAGAAACCTAGACAGTATATTAAAAAGTAGAGACATCACTTTGCCAACAAAGTTTTGTATATTCAAGGCTATGGTTTTTCCAGAAGTCATGTACAGGTGTAAGAGTTGGACCATAAAGAAGGCTGAACATCTAAGAACTGATGTTTTTGAACTGTGATGCTGGAGAAACTCTTGTGAGTCCCTTGGACAGCAAGGAGATCAAACCAGCCACTCTTAAAGGAAATCAACCCTGAATACTCTTTGGAAGGACTGATGCTGAAGCTGAAGCTCCAACTCTTTGACCACCTGATGTGAAGAGCCAACTCATTACAAAAGACCCTGATGCTGGGAAAGATTGAGAGCAGGAGGAGAAGGTGGCAACAGAGGATGAGATGGTTGGATGGCATCACTGGACATGAGTTTGAGTAAACTCTGGGAGATAGTGAAGGACAGGGAAGCCTGGCATGCTGCAGTCCACAGGGTCTCAAATTTGGAGATGACTGAGAGACTAAACATCACAACATGTTGGGCTTATTACACTCTCAAGGCTAGGATGTAAGAACTAAATGGAATATCTTAACAAGAAAATACTTGATAAACTTCTTGAGGGCTGAAGTTTTCATCTGATTTTCTGAGTCTGTAATCTTGGTGGAAATTAGAGGAATGTGCTAAGTGATTCTTTAATCATAAGAATGATTATTCTATGTAAGAGCCATGGAATGTTAACTGTTTAGAGGGAAAAAGCTATCACCAAAGCATACACATAATTGTCTTCAATATTGGAAGATAGCACTGATAGAATTCCTCATCTGAGTGTATTATCCAATTCATCCACAGAATCAGTTAGATACAGTTTTCCTTACTTTCACTATTTGTAAAGTGGAGTTAACACTGGCATCAGAGATAAAGAGTATATGCTTTGGGTGTTATTATTACCTTTAATTATTTGAAGATTCAGTTCAGTTCAGTCGCTCAGTCGTGTCCGATTCTTTGTGACCCCATGAATCACAGCACGCCAGGCCTCCCTGTCCATCACCAACTCCCGGAGTTCACTCAGACTCACGTCCATCGAGTCAGTGATGCCATCCAGCCATCTCATCCTCTGTCGTCCCCTTCTCCTCCTGCCCCCAATCCCTCCCAGCATCAGAGTCTTTTCCAATGAGTCAACTCTTCGCATGAGGTGGCCAAAGTACTGGAGTTTCAGCTTTAGCACCATTCCTTCCAAAGAAATCCCAGAGCTGATCTCCTTCAGAATGGACTGGTTGGATCTCCTTGCAGTCCAAGGGACTCTCAAGAGTCTTCTCCAACACCACAGTTCAAAAGCATCAATTCTTTGGCACTCAGCTTTCTTCACAGCCCAACTCTCACATCCATACATGACCACAGGAAAAACCATAGCCTTGACTAGACAGACCTTTGTTGGCAAAGTAATGTCTCTGCTTTTCAATATGCTATCTAGGTTGGTCATAACTTTTCTTCCAAGGAATAAGCGTCTTTTAATTTCATGGCTGCAGTCACCATCTGCAGTGATTTTGGAGCCCCTCCAAAATAAAGTCTGTTTCCACTGTTTCCCCATCTATTTCCCATGAAGTGATGGGACCAGATGCCATGATCTTAGTTTTCCAAATGTTGAGTTTTAAGCCAACTTTTTCACTCTCCTCTTTCACTTTCATCAAGAGGCTTTTCAGTTCCTCTTCACTCTCTGCCATAAGGGTGATGTCATCTGCATATCTGAGGTTATTGATATTGCTCCCGGCAATCTTGATTCCAGCTTGTGTTTCTTCCAGTCCAGTGTTTCTCATGATGTACTCTGCATAGAAGTTAAATAAGCATGGTGACAATATACAGCCTTGATGTACTCTTTTTCCTATTTGGAACCAGTCTGTTGTTCCATGTCCAGTTCTAACTGTTGCTTCCTGACCTGCATACAGATTTCTCAAGAGGCAGGTCTGGTGGTCTGATATTCCCATCTCTTTCAGAATTTCCCACAGTTTCTTGTGATCCACACAGTCAAAGGCTTTGGCATAGTCAAGAAAGCAGAAATAGATGTTTTTCTGGAACTCTCTTGCTTTTTCCATGATCCAGCGGATGTTGGCAATTTGGTCTCTGGTTCCTCTGCCTTTTCTAAAACCAGCTTGAACATCAGGAGACTCATGGTTCACATATTGCTGAAGCCTGGCTTGGAGAACTTTGAGCATTACTATACTAGCGTGTGAGATGAGTGCAACTGTGTGGTAGTTTGAGCATTCTTTGGCATTGCCTGTCTTTGGGATCGGAATGAAAACTGACCTTTTCCAGTCCTGTGGCCACTGCTGAGTTTTCCAAATGTGTTGGCATATTAAGTGCAGCACTTTCACAGCATCATCTTTCAGGATTTGAAATAGCTCAACTGGAATTCCATCACCCCCACTAGCTTTGTTCATAGTGATGCTTTCTAAGGCCCACTTGACTTCACATTCCAGGATGTCTGGCTCTAGGTCAGTGATCACACCATCATGATTATCTGGGACATGAAGATCTTTTTTGTATAGTTCTCCTGTATATTCTTGCCAGCTCTTCTTGATATCTTCTGCTTATGTTAGCTCCATACCATTTCTGTCCTTTATCGAGCCCATCTTTGCATGAAATGTTCCCTTGGTATCTCTAATTTTCTTGAAGAGATCTCTAGTCTTTCCCATTCTGTTGTTTTCCTCTATTTCTAGAGACCCTAAATACATAAGATAGTAACATCAAGAGTCACTGATCATGATCATCATAACAAATACAATAATAAAAATTTTCAAAATGGCAGGAATTCCCAAAATGTGACATAGAGACATGAAGTGAGCAAATACAGTTGGAAAAATGGCATCAATAGACTTGCTTGACACATGGCTGCCACAGATCTTCAGTTTGTAAAAATTACAATATTTTTGACCCCACAGTCTGACCCAGACTTGCCCGTGAGGGTCTAGGATCTCAGGCAGAGGTGTGGGTTGGTGGTGGCCTGCTGCAGGGTCAGGGGCACTGCGTGCAGCAGTGTGCCCGTGGGACCTTTTGAAGGAGGTCAACATTATCTTCATTACATCCACCACACTTTGGCCTCAGGCAAAACAACAAGGAGGGAACACAGACCCACCCATCAACAGAAAATTGGATTACAGATTTACTGAGCATGGCCCTGCCCATCAGAACAAGACCCAGTTCTTCCATAAACCTCCTATCTTTATCCTTCAGAGGGCATACAGAATGAAAACCATAACCACATAAAACTAACCAAACTGATCACATGGCCACAGCCTTGTTTAACTCAGTGAAACTATGATCCATGCCACCATGTAGGGTTACCCAAGACGGATGGGTCACGGTGTAGAGTTCTGCCAAATTTGGTCCACTGGAGAAGGGAAGGACAAACCACTTCAGTATTCTTGCCTTGAGAACCCCATAAGCAGGATGAAAAAGCAAAAAGATAGGACACTGAATGATGAACTCCTCAGGTTGATAGGTGACCAATATGCTACTGGAGAACAGTGGAGAAGTAACTCCAGAAAGAATGAAGAGATGGAGCCACAGCAAAGCAAACACCCAGTTGTGGATGTGACTGGTGATGGAAATAAGGCCTGATGCTGTAAAGAACAATATTGCATAGAAACCTGAAATGTTAGGTCCATGAATCAAGGCAAATTGGAAGTGGTCAAACAGGAGACAGCAAGAGTGAACATAAACATGTTAGGAATCAGTGAAGTAAAATGGACTGGAGGGTGAATTTAACTCAGATGACCATTATATCTACTACTGTGGGCAGGAATCCCTTAGAAAAAATGAAGTAGCCCTCAGAATCAGCAAAATATTCCAAAATACAGTACTTGGATGCAATCTTAAATGCAACAGAATGATCTCTGTTTGTTTCCAAGGCAACCAACATTATCATAGTAATCCAAGTCTATGCCCCAACCAGTAATGCTGAAGAAGGTGAAGTTGAATGGTTCCATGAAGACCTGCAAGGCCTTCTAGAACTAACACCCCAGAAAGATGTCCTTTTCATTATAGGGGACTAGAATGCAAAAGTAGGAACTCAAGAGATACCTGGAGTAACAGGCAAATTTGGCCTTGGAGTAAAAAACAAAGCAGGCAAAGGATAACAGAGTTTTGCCAAGAGAACGCACTGGTCATAGATAACACCTTCTTCCAACAACAAAAGAGAAGACTCTATACATGGGCATCACCAGATGGTCAATATTGAAATCAGATTGATTATATTCTTTGCAGCCAAAGATGTAGAAGCTCTATACAGTCAGCAAAAACAAGATGGGGAGGTGACTGTGGCTCAGATTATGAACTTCTTATTGAAAAATTCAGACTTATATTGAAGAAAGTAGGGAAAACCACTAGACCATTCAGGTATGACCTAAATCAAATCCCTTATGATTATATAGTGGAACTGACAAACAGATTTAAGGGATTAGATCTGATAGAGTGCCTGAAGAACTAAGAATGGAGGTTCATGACATTGTATAGGAGACAGTAATCAAGCCTACCCCCAAGAAAAAGAAAGCAATGAGGCAAAATGGCTGTCTGGGGAGGCCTTACAAATAGCTGAGAAAAGAAGAGAAGTGAAAGGCAAAGGAGAAAAGGAAAGATATACCCATTTGAATGCAGAGTTCTAAAGAATAGCAAGTAGAGATAAGAAAGCCTTCCTCAGTGTTCAATGCAAAGAAATAGAGGAGAACAATAGAATGGGAAAGACTAGATATCTCTTCAAGAAAATAGAGATACCAAGGGAACATTTCATGAAAAAATGGGCACAATAAAGGACAGAAATGGTATAAACCTAACAGACTGTATTACGAAGAGGTGGCAAGAATATACAAAAGAACTATACAAAAAGATCTTCAGATAATCACGAAGGTGTGATCACTCACCTAGAGCCAGAAAACCTGGAATGAAAAGTCAAGTGGGCCTTCAGATCAGATCAGATCAGTCGCTCAGTTGTGTCTGACTTTTTGCGGCCCCTTGAATCGCAGCACGCCAGGCCTCCCTGTCCATCACCAACTCCTGGATTTCATCCAGACTCACGTCCATCGAGTCAGTGATACCATCCAGCCATCTCATCCTCTGTTGTCCCCTTCTCCTCCTGCCCCCAATCCCTCCCAGCATCAGAGTCTTTTCCAATGAGTCAACTCTTCGCATGAGGTGGCCAAAGTACTGGAGTTTCAGCTTTAGCATCATTCCTTCCAAAGAAATCCCAGGGCTGATCTCTTTCAGAATGGACTGGTTGGATCTCTTTGCAGTCCAAGGGACTCTCAAGAGTCTTCTCCAACACCACAGTTCAAAAGCATTAATTCTTTGGCTCTCAGCCTTCTTCACAGTCCAACTCTCACATCTATACATGACCACTGGAAAAACCATAGCCTTGACTAGACGGACCTTTGTTGGCAAAGTAATGTCTCTGCTTTTGAACATGCTATCTAGGTTGGTCATAACTTTCCTTCCAAGGAGTAAGCGTCTTTTAATTTCATGGCTGCAGTCACCATCTGTAGTGATTTTGGAGCCCAGAAAAATAAAGTCTGACACTGTTTCCACTGTTTCCCCATCTATTTCCCATGAAGTGGTGAGACCGGATGCTATGATCTTTGTTTTCTGAATGTTGAGCTTTAAGCCAAGTGGGCCTTAGGAAGCATCACTATAAGCAAAGCTAGAGGAGGTGATGGAATTCCAGTTGAGCTATTTCAAATCCTGAAAGATGATGCTGTGAAAGTGCTGCAGTGAATATGCCAGAAAATTTGGAAAACTCAGCAGTGATCACAGGACTGTAAAAGATCAGTTTTCATTCCAATCCCAAAGAAAGGCAATGCCAAAGAATGCTCAAATCAATGCACAGTGGTACTCATCTCACTCGCTAGCAAAGTACTGCTCAAAATTCACCAAGCCAGGCTTCAGCAGCATGTGAACTGAAACTTCCAGATGTTCAAGCTGGATTTAGAAAAGGCAGAGGAACCAGAGATCAAATTGCCAACATCCATTCAATCATTGATTAAGAAAGAGAGTTCCAGAAAAACATCTACTTCTCCTTTATAGACTGCGCCATAGCCTTTGACTGTGTGGATCACAATAAACTGTGGAAAATTCTGAAAGAGATGGGAATACCAGACCACTTGACCTGCGTCTTGAGATGTGTATGCAGGTCAAGAAGCACCAGTTAGAACTAGACATAGAAAAACAGACTGGTTCCAAATAGGGAAAGGAGTGCATCAAGCTGTTTATTGTCACCCTGCTTATTTAAATTATATGCAGAGTACATCATGAGAAATGCTGTGTTGGATGAAGCACAAGCTGGAATCCAGATTGCCAGGAGAAATACCAATAACCTCAGATATGTAGATGACACCACCCTTATGGCAGAAAGTGAAGAAGAACTAAAGAGCCTCTTGATGAAAGTGAGAGAGGATAATGAAAAAACTGGCTTAAAACTCAACATTCAGAAAACTAAGATCATGGCATCCAGTCCCATCACTTCATGGTAAATAGATGGAGAAACAATGGAAACAGTGGCAGACTTTATTTTTTTGGGCTCCAAAATCACTGCAAATGGTGACTGTTGTCATGAAATTAAAAGACACTTGTTCCTTGGAAGAAAAGCTATGACAAACCTAGACAGCATATAAAAAGTGGAGACATTACTTTGCTAACAAAGTTCCTTCTAGTCAAAGCTATAGTTTTTCACATCATGTATGGATGTGAGAGTTGGACCATAAAGAAAGCTGAGTGCCAAAGAATTGATGCTTTTGAACTGTGGTGTTGAAGACTCTTGAGAGTCCCTTGGACTGCAAAGAGATCCAACCAGTCAATCCTAAAGGAGATCAGTCCTGAGTGTTCATTGGAAGGACTGATGTTGAAGCTGAAACTCCAATACTTTGGCCACCTGATGCTAAGAACTGACCCATGTGAAAAGACCCTGATGCTGGGAAAGATTGAAGGCAAGAGGAGAAGGGGACAACAGAGCATGAAATGGTTAGATAGCATCACTGACTCATTGGGCATGAGCGAGGACACTCGGGGAGCTGGTGATGGATGGGGAAGCCTGGTGTGCTGCAGTCCATGAGTTTGTAAAGAGTTGGATACGACTGAGTGACTGCCCAGAATTGAACTGAAAAATATTTGTGAAGCACGGTAAAGGAAGCAACTATAAAATGATGTAGCCTTATAACCTAACAATCGAGGTATACTTTAAACTGCAAGATGCATACAAGTAAAAGTCACTATTATAATATAGATTGAACCATAGTGTGTGTGTGTGTGTGTATGACTTTTGGCTGTCTTTTACATTTTACATTAAACTTTCCAAGTGCTCAGGGTACTATTAAAAACTGTGCCCAAACCAGAAACTTATTTTACTACATGTAATGATTTCAGTTCAGTTCAGTTCAGTTCAGTCACTCAGTCATGTCTGACTCTTTGTGACCATGTGGACTGCAGCATGCCAGGCCTCCCTGTCCATCACCAACTCCCAGAGTTTACCCAAACTCATGTCCATTGAGTCAGTGATACCATGCAACCATCTCATCCTCTGTTGTCCCTTTCTCCTCCCACCTTCAATCTTTCCCAGCATCAAGGTCTTTTCCAATGAGCCAGCTCTTTGCATCAGGTGGCTAAAGTATTGGAGTTTCAACTTCAACATCAGCCCTTCCAGTGAACACTCAGGACTGATCTCTTTTAGGATGGACTGGTTGGATCTCCTTGCAGTCCAAGCGGCTCTCAAGAGTCTTCTCTAACACCACAGTTCAAAAGCATGAATTCTTCGGTGCTCAGCTTTCTATATAGTTCAACTCACATCCATACATGACTACTGGAAAAACCATAGCCTTGACTAGATGGACCTTTGTTGGCAAAGTAATGTCTCTGCTTTTCAATATGCTGTCTAGGGTGGTCATAACTTTTCTTCCAAGAAGTAAGTGTCTTTTAATTTCATGGCTGCAGTCACCATCTGCAGTGATTTTGGAGCCCCGCAAAATAAAGTCTGCCACGGTTTCCATTGTTTCCCCATCTATATGTCATGAAGTGATGGGATCGGATGCCATGATATTCGTTTTCTGAATGTTGAGCTTTAAGCCAACTTTTTCACTCTCCTCTTTCATTTTCATCAAGAGGCTCTTTAGTTCTTCTTCACTTTCTGCCATAAGGGTGGTGTCATCTACATATCTAAGGTTATTGATATTTCTCCCTGTAAATGTAATGATTTAATATTCTATAATGAAGGTATGGCACATCCATGGAAAAATGGAAGATTACTTAGTAAATTACATTGGCACAACTGGCAAGCTATTTGAAACAAATGTCGATTTGTTCCCTCTTCTTTAGGGAATATTTGTCATTTTTTGCCAACTCAACATCTTTTGAATACCCATGTTATACTTGGCAAACTTCCCATATTATAAATTCTGTCTCTCTAAAGTCAAAATTTTGAATTGTCTCCCAGCCTCCTTCAAAGGTAGATAAGGGCAGTAGACCAAGGCTTCAAAAACTGTGTCTACTAGCTTATGACTCTGGTCATAAGTAAGTGAAGAAATGGGTGATCTTCAGACTGCATCATTTGACTGGGATGCCTGATTTTTCTTGTTTGTACTCATGGTTCCTGACTGATACGTCATTTCACCCAAGGTAACCCAAAGAAATTGGAGATGGATTAAATAATTAAATTTTAAAATTTAGATTTTCAAACTTGTACAAATTGTAAAATTCCCATCATCTCCAGGTATGAGAAAGCATTTAACTTTTAAAAAGGAAAAAATTACAAAATACAAAATAATATATTGATAATAAAAATAGAATTGTTTTCTATTTCTATAAATACATCCAACAAATACAACATGCAATAGATTAATTGCTTTATTATCCAATAAATTTATATAAGATTTCTGACTACACAAATATTACTACTTTTAAAGCTTGAATTGGAATTGAGAAAAGATAATTTGTGAACTAAAAAAAAAGGGTAGTAAGTATTTGAGTATAATGTTCAAACTCAAAAATGAAAGAAATTTAAATTAAAGTTATGATGAATCATAATTTATTGTCTGTCAAGTCAGTGATTTTTGGCTTTTTAATAGAAATATCTCATACTGATGAAGATGAGAATATAGAATACTAGTTTACTTAACATGCTGGTGGAGACAGTTTAAATTGGTAAAACTTTCTTTGGAAAAAATTTAGAAATATATATCAAAATATTAATGTTTTCTGAACTAGTAATTCATCTCCTGGGAATATTCTGTTAAGAAAACAAGTTGAAATATCCACAAAAATCTATACATATGCTTTTCGAATCAACAGTTATTAAAGTACAGAAACTTAAAATATGTACAACAACTTAAATATCCAAAAATAGAAAAATAGTTAAGTACATCATGTACAATCATATAAGTGAATGTTACAGAATTGTTAAAACTGTCAAAATTATGTTTCCGAAGAGTTTTCATTAACATGAAAAAGATGCATAATTTAAACGAAAATTGAGGTAACAAAATTGTCTCTATATGTCTCAACTGCCAAATACAGAGAAACAAGGTGGGAAAGGTGTCAGCAATCATTTCCTCTGGGATTATTTGGTATAAAATTTTCCTGCTTTTTTATGTATTCATATTTGCAAACTAAATTTCTTTTTGTAATTAGGAAGAAAAGTTTCCTAAAATTAATTTTGTCCACAAGAACAACTGGTTTGACTAAATTTGGTATAAAAATAAAATGTTAAATTAAGTTAAACAGTCCTTATTGGAAAAACTTGATGGAAAAATTAGTTTTTCATTTTTCCGCTGCCAAGATCATTTATTTGAGACAATGCTTTTATCTTGTGCCCTGCTTAGAAACCTCATAGACTCCCTGTTTTTTTATCCCTTCAAGTCTAAGACTCTATGACTGCTTTTCAAGACTTTAATTTTGTCCCAGTGAAAATTATTCCTTTTTATTCTGCCTTCTGCTTGTCCATGTTCTGATGGATATTGAAATCATCCTTGAAAGTCCATGCTTGCTCATATAGCTCATGCCCACACACACACACACACGCACGCACACACACTGACACACATTCTTGGACTGTCTGCTTGCCAGTCTGAGAGAAATTATATTCATTCATTCAATAAATACTTGGGTCTCCAGTATGGATCAGGTGCTAGAGATAAAAAAGTGAAAAGATTCAGTAGCTTACTCCCATGAAATTTTTGCCCATAGGAAAATTTATATAGCAATACTTCTCTAAAGGCTATTGACGTGCAAATGTAAAGTCTAGTCTTTCAAGTGTGGCTTGAAAGACTTCTGCATACTGGGTTAAATTAATCTTGGAGGGGGAAGAAAAAAAACAAAAACTTCACTGATTTCTATGTTTAGCTCCCCCTCCCCTCAATATTTATAAGAAACAGCTATGTAAAATGTACTACTGTATGTGCTGTAAAGGAAATGCTGTTGAAAGCGTTTTTTATGTCATTATGTTCTACTCTACAAGGTTTATATACCCATTTTATAAAGTATTATTTTAAAAAGCTTTGTATCTTCTAAGGAATTACTTTTCTTCTTCCTCTCTGATAAGAATAAGGATATGACACATCGTGTTTCCCTTCTTACCCTGACTACCAGGAAGACTTCCCTGGTGGCTCAGATGGTAAAACGTCTGCCTGCAATGTGGGAGACCTGGGTTTGATCCCTGGGTGGGGAAGATCCCCTGCAGAAGGAAATGGCAACCCACTTCAGTATTCTTGCCTGGAAAATTCCATGGATGGAGGAACCTGGTAGGCTACAGTCCATGGGGTCACAAAGAGTTGGACTCGACTGAGCGACTTCACTTTCACTTTCACCAGGAAGATCAATGACATTCTTCAATTGCATTGACATCTGCACATATTAGTAAACTTATACTGGCATTGTTTTTGGATATTGATTTTTTTCATTTCTAAGTGCACTGCTTTCTTTTGCTGCCTGTAACTTCTTGTAAGAAAGCCCAAACTTCTCAAGGAAAAATTGAAGAGTGCCAACCTGTTGCTGCCTGCTGGACTGAGGGACTCATTTTTAGCTGCTTGGAGTGGTGGTAACCATTGGTTCTCAGCTGAATCCCTCTTTGTTAACAACCCTTAATCAAAAAGAGCCTCCTTCCCAAGGCTATATCCCCATCATGGTGGCAGCCCATATCCAATATCTGGTTGACTGAAGCAGAGGCAGAAGGGCCCTGATCCCTTTTTCTCAGGGGAGGATAATGCTTAAGACCATCCTAATTCTATTGCACTGCAGTTCAGCGTCTTCCTTAGCCAGCTCTACTTCTCTCACCCTCATGGCATTGTTCCCTACCGCACTCACCAGTACATCTCATTCATGCAAATTTCAGTCTCACATCTGTTTCCCAAGACATCCTACCTATAATAATTAAATTAATTAAGGGTGAAAATGGTAATACTCCTTGTTAGTTACCCATAGGTACTCTATACTGCATCAGATCAGTATCCTTGTGGCTCTAACCTCACAGGTTGAGTTACATCCATGAAAACATCATCAGTCATCTGCATTTTGCCATGAGCTTTTGCAGGGCTTAGAGTTAGAGCAACACTACTTAACACTTAATTCTTAATTGACTTACATGGTTCATGGTTATTTCAGAAAGTTATAGCCATATGGTTGTACTTTACATTCCTTTTCAGTGATTTGGCCCTGTTCTTTGCATTTATGGTAAGCTTTCAAGTAAGGGGTTCCTTGATGGCTCAGTGGTAAAGAATCCACCTGCCAAGCAGGAGACATGGGTTCAATCCTTGGGTCAGGAAAATCCCCTGGAGAAGGAAATGGCAACCCACTCCAGTATTCTTGCCTGGGAAATCCATGAACAGAGGAACCTGGTGGGCTACAGTCTCTAACATGGCAAAAAAGTCAGACACAAGTTAGTGACTAAACAACAACAGCAAAGCTTTCAAATACTGGAAATTTTGGCAATGCTTGTAGAGATATTAAGTTGCCCTCTTAGCTATTGCGCTATTTACTTGTTCACTTTTAGCCTGTATCACTACTTGTGCAGAGAATGTAGCTTTGTTGTCTGGACATTGCAATCTTATGTTCACAAAGGGCAAGGCTGTAGTCTGTACGTGGCCATTTGTGGTTTTCCTTGAGAATTATGAGCTCCTCTATGCCTATAATCAGAATCAAGGTTGTTTTAATTTTCTAGGTTCACCGAAACAGAATACCACTTGTGGTGGCTTGGTGACAAAGAATCTGCCTGCAATATAGGAAGCATGGGTTCCATCATCCCCTGCAGAAGGAAATGCAAACCTCTCCAGTGTTCTTGCCTGGAGAATCCCATGGACAGAGGAGCCTGGTGGGCTACAGTCCATGGAGTCACAAAGAGTCAGACATGACTGAGCAACTAAACAGCATAGCAACAACAACGACTTGGCTTAAAACAAGAAAAACTTACTCTCATACACTTCTGAAGCCCAAAAGTCCAAAGTCAAGGAGTTGGAAGACCCTTGCTCTCTCTGAGGACTCTAGGGAAGGATTCTTCCTTGCCACTCTTAGTTTCTAGTGGTTGCTGGCAATCCTTGGCATTTCCTGATTTGTAAATTCATCTCTCCAATCTCCATCTCCATCATCACACGGCTTTCTCCCGGTATAACTCTGTGTCCAAATGCCCCTTCTCTTACAAAGACACTTTTAGTATTAGATCAGGATTGAACCTGATCTAATGTGACCTCATCTGATCACATCTTCAAAGATCCTGTTTCCAAAAAACAGTCATGTTCACAGGTATTGGGAATTGAGTTGAACGTATCTTTTTTTTTTAATGTTTAAAAAGATATTTATTTATTATTATTATTATTTTTTTTACTTTACAATATTGTATTGGTTTTGCCATACATCAACATGCATCCGCCATGGGTGTACATGTGTTCCCCATCCTGAACCCCCCTCCCTCCTCCCTCCCCATACCATCCCTCCGGGTCATCCCAGTGCACCAGCCCCAAGCTATGGCCATACCACCCTGAACGCGCCTGATCTCGTCTGAACATATGTTTTTGAAGGACACAGTTCAACTCACAACAAAGGTATATCTCACTCTGCTCTTAGCTTCCTGACCCAGCAAGACAAATATGACAGATAAGCATCTGCAGGAGAGTCAGATTACTTTTACTGATTGAAACTTGACACGACACCTAGGAAAGGTTCAGAGTGCAATACATTAAGTACCAATAGAGCCACGGTTGTAGGTGTTGGGCCTTTCCCCTGCTTGTTTGATGCTCCTCATCTTTGTCTGACTGTACCTGCCTCTTCTGTGCCCAAGGTGTGCAGAATACCACATTTGAATGAATTCTATAATTTCCTCTCACCAACTGTGCCTGTTTAAAATCTTTTCTATCTTTCTTTCCTTCCATGTCCTGTGTATCAATCTTCAGGATTATGTAAAATGGTAGCTCATTTTCTAAATTTTCTATATTAACTTTTAAAGTGAAATGAATGTGGAACATTAATTCAGGAAGATGTTAAGACATATTTTTTAAAGTGTGGCTTGAAGGTCCTCTATGGACAAATATTCCGTAAATTTAAATATCATGTACTATGTCTCCTTTACCAGATTCACAAAATTTTTTAGACTATTTGGGTTATGAAAATTCCCAGAAGCAAACAAAGGCAAACCAAAAAAAACATGTTTAGCATAGTTTGCCAGCGTTTCCCACATGTATTTAATCACAAAATGAGCTGAGGAGACTCACATAGAAGATTTTCAAAGCTTCTGTCTGGGGAACAAAGTAAAACTGTCAGCATCTTGGTATGTTTCTCCATCAGAGGGCTTTTCTAGATTAGTCTGTGACCCAAACTGATTAGAGCCAATAATGAGTACCTCAGACAATAGCACCAGTTTCTAAAGGAAAGGCTTATCACTTTTTAGAATATATTTTGACATTGCTATTCATTCGCCCAATCGGGTCTGACTCTTTGCGACCACATGGACTGCAGCACACCAGGCTTCCCAGTCCTTCACCAACTCTTGGTGGTGAAGTTTGAGCTTGCTCAAACTCATGCCCATTGAGTCAATGATGCCATCCAACCATCTTGTCCTGTCATCCCCTTCCTCTCCTTTGGCATGGATATTAAAAATATGGGTTCCACATTGTCTGAGCTTAAATTACTTCTCCTCAATTATAAGCTGTGTCTATGACCAAATTGTCTAATCTCTCTTAGCTCAGTTTCCTCATTTAAAAAATGATTATATGACACAGTATTTACTCACAGCATGATTATGGAGATGGCACAATTCATATGAAAAGCTTAACAAGATCTTTATGACACAGTTCAGTTTCAACCTGAAAATTTCTACTGGGCTCCCTCGTTCCCTGCTCCATTACATACACAGCGTTATTAATGCCAAAGTCACATGGGATGGTGTAGAACTCCAGCATAGCACTTAGAGGTGGAATTTGCTTTTTGGCTTTGCAAAGTGCCTATGTGAGAAGTTAGGCTATCAAAACTTGTGTTCCAATTCTGAAAGTACCCATCTGAGAGATCTTTGGAAATCAATTTTCCTCAGGTTTTATTATCTTCACCTGTAAAATGCATGCAGAATGCAAAAGATTACTTCCATTCTCAAACTTTGAACATCTAATTAAAAATTCAACAACTAAACTCCAGAATAATTGGTGTTTTGTTGTCATGATTAAACACTTTGTTTTCACATGCTGCGTAGTACATCCCCATACTGTGATAGCTTTTACTTTCTACAAATTGTTGCCCTAACCCGCTCCAGTGTTCTTGCCTGGAAAATCCCAGGGACGGTGGAGCCTGATGGGCTGCCGTCTATGGGGTTGCACAGAGTCGGACACGACTGAAGCGACTTAGCAGTAGCAGCAGCAATTGTTGCCCTGGCAGCTCAAAACTTGAGAGAGTCACATTAACATGATCTTATAAGACGCCTAAAAGATTTTTTTTTTAATATTGAAATGCTAGAAATACATGTACCATAGACTGTCCTCATTTCACTGGGCTTTCCAGGTGGCACCAGTGGTAAAGAGCCTGCCTGCCAATGTAGGAGACATAATGAGAGCCCGGTTTGATTCCTGCATCTGGAAGATCCTCTGGAGGTGGGCACGGCACCCACTCCAGTATTCTTGCCTGGAGAATCCCATGGACAGAGGAGCCTGACAGGCTACAGTCATGAGGTTGCAAAGAGTCAGACCCAGCTGAAGCAACTTAGCACGCAGGCATCCTCATTTCACTGGGGGCTTAGATATTAGGTGACTCAGTGTAAGCTTAAGGGTGTGAATCTGGAATCTCAAGATCTGCATAAATATCTCAGTTCTACCACTTTTCATTTACTCCACTGTTCTCTGCCTGAGTTTCTTCATCTATAAAATGAAATATTTACCTTCACAAGCTATTGTAGGATAATATATGTAAAGCACTTATAAAACAATGGCCGTTGTCCAGTAAGCATTTAATACATGTGTGCTCTTATTGCTAGGCAATTGAATTTTTTCACAGATGAGAAAACTGAGGTTCAGAGATTAAAATGCCAGTCCTGAAAGTCACAGAAAGAATTAATTATACAGCAGTGACTGGATTCAGCTTTTGAGCCTGATTATCCTTCCTTCTCCTCAACAACTGCATTTCAGCAACAATGGCTGTAAATCCAATCTTAGTTGCTTTAGTCATCCAATTTGATTACTCTCTCAAAAGCCCTAAATAACTTGGCTTACTTCTTAAAGTAAATTAATTTTTTCAAGCAAAATCTTATGATTCAGTGGCTTTTCTGGTAGGTGAGACATAACAGGAGGTGTCTATAAAGATGACATAAAAAAATACATTTATCCAATTCCAAGGACTCATATAAAATATTATATAAATGAAGAAAATATATGCAATTTCATTTTAGACCTGGTGAGGGGAAAATCTGTTCCCTCTTCACCCTTCTAGTCTTTCATGAAGAAATTCTTAGCCAGACCTCAGCATGGGTGTGTTTGTTCACAGGACAATACATGTTTAAAACCTGTTATATTCCAGATATTTTTCTATGTGAGAGGAGAGAGTGGTGAGCAAGACAGATGAAGTCTATTTTCATGGAGTCGGTGTTCTAATACAGGGGTCAGAGAATTACGGCCTTAGTAAAATCTGGCCTGCTATATGTTCTTGAAAATAAAGTTTTATTGGGACAGCCATGCTAATTCATTTATGGTTTTCTTATAACTACTTTGCACTACAATGATAGAGCTGAGAAAGTGCAGCAGAGGCCCTGTGGGGATCAAAGTCGAATATATTTACTATCTGGCCCTTCACAGAAAACTGTTCACTCCAGCCAGTAGGATAAGCCATTCAATAAACAAAAAGACAAGATTATTTCTCTGTGAATAAATTTAAACAGGGTAAGAGAAATAATAGGGAGAGGCTTTATATTTGGGGGGTATTGATCTTTGAACTGAGACTAGAATGCCAGAAAGGAGTGAGTTATATTGAGAACCAGGGGCTGAAATGTTTCTGGAAACAGGAAGTTCAGTTTAGTTCAGTTCAGTTCAGTGGCTCAGTCGTGTCTGACTCTTTGCAACCTCATGAACCGCAGCACGCCAGGCCTCCCTGTCCATCACCAACTCCCGGAGTTCACTCAAACTCATGTCCATTGAGTCGGTGATGCCATCCAGCCATCTCATCGTCTGTCGTCCCCTTTTCTCCTGCCCCCAATCCCTCCCAGCATCAGAGTCTTTTCCAGTGAGTCAACTCTTCACATGAGGTGGCCAAAGTATTGGAGTTTCAGCTTCAGCATCAGTCCTTCCAGTGAACACCCAGGACTGATGACTGGTCAAGAACTGTCTTTGACAGAATGTTGTGATTGAGGGCAAGATCAATAAGAGAAGCCAGAGAACATGTGATGGCTGTATCACCTGGGCCCTTATTTGAGGAAGGGTGCCATTTGACTTGGGAAATGAGGGAGAACTTAACATCTGTTACATCATTTTTTTTTTTTTTTTTAATTGTTTGGGGATAAAGATCAGTGCCCATGTAGGGCCTTGTTTTCCTATGCCTACCACAGAGGATAGAGAAAAGTCATCTCTTTCTGTATGGATAAATGTCTTCAGCCTGCATATTTCTTTCTCTGCTTCTTCTCTTGCCACTGTGTGGAAAACTCTGGGTGTTTTTGGTCTGAAATCCTAGGTTTTGAGAGGGACCTGGCAAATAGTTTTGTCAATTCTTCAAATAGTTTTGTCAGTAATAAAGTTGCATCGTGTTTTAGTTTTGATTTGACTTATTGTGTGAACTTAACTGACAACGTCCCAGAGAAGAGAGGAAAAGGCATTTATCAGTAGCCTCATAGCCATATAATCTTCCAGGTAATGGTTTTAATATCATAGCATAGAGTTTTGTGCAAATTTTCACAAATACAAGACAACTTAAACACAGGTAAATAAACCAGCTGGGAAATATACAATCTAACATCATATCCTAAAATGTAATAATGAGTCTTCCTGTGGTCTGCATTTTAAACTGTAATTGTCTGTATAAGTCAGGGTCAAATGAGCAAAGGATAATTAAAATTCAGAACACCATAAAGGTAACCACAGCTTTTCTAACTAAAGAATCTCTGTTAGGAAAACAGAGATATAAGGTTAGCAAAGTCATAGTAATTTCCTAAGCATTTTTCCTAATAACCCTCAGAGACTATCGCACTGAGAGGATACTTATATTAGTTTTGCTTTCATCCGAGGCACTCTTAAGCTGATTCATTCATATAATTACTGTGATCCCTTGTTATTATTACTAATAATTGTTGGCATTAGTGTTATTGATAATATTATTAAATAAATTATTAATAATTATATTCATTCATACAATTGAATTTAGTGGCAAAATTGAGATCCTAATCAAGCCATCTGATTCTAGAACCTGTGCCCTTAAGACATGGTCCTCGCAGCGAGGATGGGGGTCATTGTGGGGCAGGCTGTATGTAAGAATAGAGGTGTGTGGTCTTTGCAGTCATGTGGATCTCAGTTCAAAAGCCAAGATCTGTTTCTCACAGGCTGTGTGACTTGGACCATTTTATTTGCTTAGCTGTGCAACCCAGTTTTCTTATCTTTAAGTTGTGGATAAAACACATAGTTTATAATATCATTTGGGGGATTAAATGAATTAAAATGAAGAAACATTAATTATAGCACTGCCCACAGGGTAGCCATCCTATTGGGAACATCCGTTTTTAGACTGACTGTGTTTACATAGCAATAGAGTGAACTCCAGCTTAAAGTAGTAATATATTATAATCACTTGCCCATGTTGGGGTTGCATACCTACAATGTAACTGATACATGTTTTAAAAGGAAAGAAAAAAAAAGCAACAAGATGAGAACAACACCAAAACCCCAAACTGAAATTCTGCAGACAGAGGAATTTAGAACTTATTTAGAACTTATGTATACTAGTTTATCATAGCCCTGATACCCATGTGGACTCACAACAGGGGCATGATGATGTGGTGAGTGTCACAGATGTGAATCAGCAGATGACACAGAATCACACATCAAAGCACATAGAGAACCCAGACCAGAAATAGAGAGTTATTATTATAACTGTGTTGTAAGCAGTTTATCTTGTCATATGGAGTCACCTTTTCCTTAGTGAAAGCTTCTGTTGGCCTTATGAAGTTACAAATTAAAGAAATCCAATCAGTTATATTTAAAACAAGAAACTCATACTTGTTGAACCCAAATATTATTTACAGTGAGTTCCTGAAAGAATCGTGGTTTAGTCGCTAAGTCATGTCTGACTCTTTGCGACCCCATGGCCTATAGCCTACCAGGCTCCTCTGTCTATGGAATTCTCCAGGCAAGAATACTGGAGTGGGTTGCCATTTCAATCTCCAGGGGATCTTCCCGACTAAGGAATCGAACCTGGGTCTCCTGCATTGCAGGCAGATTCTTTACTGACTGCTAGGAGGGAAGGCCCCCTGTAAGAATAAGGACAAACAAACAGCATCCCTAGACACAGGTCAAGGCAGGGTGTATTTTTCCTTGGATGTTTCACCTTTCATTTGCTGTTCACCTTGCTGTTCCAGGTGAAGTCAGGATCAAATTTGCCTCCTCATAGTAGAATTTTCTTTTATTGTGAAGAATTTTCACACTAGCTGTCATTCATCAGGCACCATTCCATGCTAGAAGAGTCCTTAGTTCTTTTAGATTTGTCTCTAATCCTTTCAAGAAAGCCATAGGACACTGTTGGGAGACATGAAGTTCAGGACACTAATGAACTCATAAAGATTACGCATCTGGCACTGAGTAGCAGAGTTTGGGCAGAGCAGTAGCAGAGCAGGTTTTTGTTTCTAAAAGTCTTACCTCATTCTCCATGTGATGGTTCTTCATACTTGCAGGGGATGAATGATAAGCATTGTAATCTACCAGTAAAACCTAAAATTATCTATAAGATATCGCGTGAGTCTTCTGTGAACTCATCAACATTTCTGCTCATGTTCATATTTGAAACAACTTTTCTTCAGTGGCAGATAAAAGAAAGGAAATCAACATATGCTTCCAATTCTCTATCTCCCTTCTTATGCCCCAGAAAAATACCTCAAAACAAAAAAATTATAATGATCGTATCATTTGAGGAGCTAACACTAGAAACTGAAAGGCTATTTAATTGTGTTTTCTTACCATCCAAATATTTTGTCTGTCTGATCAGAATTTCTCTCAACTGACCAGAAAAAATTTCTAAGCTATCTATTTGTCAGCTAGTCATGCATTTCTCAACAAGATGGTGTGTTAGAAAGGTAAAACTATAATCTAAAAAAATTTTTACATGTGTCTAAACAGATTATTTTTGGTTCTCGAAGTCAGAGTGAAGGCTTTGATTTAGAAGAAAGATGATAAAAATATAAGACCAAAATTTATTTTATTCCGAATGTTAATCTCTTTTGGCAAATTCTCTGTGGAGTGGTGGCTATTGAAATTTATTTAACATGATCCTTCATTTGTGACTTGGCACATCTGGTGTATATCTGAATACTTTTTTTAATTTGGAAAAAGCAAGAAATGGTGAGAATCTTGAAAAAAAAAAGGATAAGAGAAAAGCCACCTGTACTATTTAAATAAAAAATGATAAATTTTTATGTCTATTTTTAGAACCATGCCAGTGGAAAAACACATGGTTTAATTTTATTCATTCACTATGGAAATTTTAATGAATAGAGATTCTGAGCATAAAAATATACAATGCTGTTCACCTGGACTAAAACAGTGATCTGGCTTGTAAAGGGGTATTCCATGGAAACCACCTTGGACCATTTGAAGAGTCTGGCATATGTACAGAATTTCAAGCAACAGGGGAAGGAATTTTAGACTATAAGGAAAAATGAGGCCATTGGTGAACCCACAAAAGCTGTTATGGCAAGTCCAGTGGACATCTGGGGACTTTGATGAATAGATGATACTTTCTTTCCTCTGAGAGACCTTTCCTTCCCATTATACAAAATCTTGCTAGAACTGTCCATCAAGATGCCACTTTGTCCTGGCAAAAGGAGCGTATTTGATTGGAGTTAAGACCATATATACAGTGTCAGGTGCAATAATTCCCGGAAGACCGTGCCTTGAGCTGTGCTACCCAGACACGCCTTCCATAGACAAGTCCCTTAGGAACATCTCATTTTCTTACTGCACCCCCCACCTATGACTTCTATGTTTTTCACCCTTTCTTTTTGATTCTGTGAGAAACTTCAAATTCTAAATGCCCTATTTTCAATCGCTTTCTTGATCTTACTCTGTCACTTTTTTTCCAACCCAGTTTTATTTAGATATAATTAATGTACAGAATTGATGCTTTTGAACTGTGGTGTTGGAGAAGACTCTTGAAAGTCCCTTGGACTGCAAGGAGATCCAACCAGTCCATTCTAAAGGAGATCAGTCCTAGGTGTTCTTTGGAAAGAATGATGCTAAAGCTGAAACTCCAGTACTTTGGCCACCTCATGTGAACAGTTGACCCATTGGAAAAGACTCTGATGCTGGGAGGGGTTGAGGGCAGGAGGAGAAGGGGACGACAGAGGAAGAGATGGCTGGATGGCATCACCGACTCAATGGACATGAGTTTAAGTAAACTCCGGGAGTTGGTAATGGACAGGGAGGCCTGGCGTGCTGCGATTCATGGGGTCACAAAGAGTCAGACACAACTGAGAGACTGAACTGAACTGAACTGAACATACAGCAGTTATGTTTAAGGTGTACTGTGAAATGATCTCACTTTCATACAATCATAGAATGATTATTACAAAACATTTAGTGAACATGCATCATCTTATGTAGATACAAAAATTAAAGAAATAGAAAAAATTTTTCCTCATGATGATAGTTCATATGATTTACTCTCTTAACAACTTTCACATATAACATACAGCAGTGTTAATTCCATTTATCCTGTTCTACATTACATGCTTAGTACTTGTTTATCTTTTTGAAGATTTTTTTTTTTTTTTCTGTGCTGGGTCTTCCTTGTTGTGAGGGCTTTTTTTCCTCTAGTTACAGAGAGTGGGGGCTACTCTTCATTGTGGTGCCTAAGCTTCTCTGTGGTGGGTTCTCTTATTGCAGGTACTAGGCTCTCACCTAGTGACAGGCTGTAGGTGCGCGGGCTTCAGTGGTTGCCATATGTGGGCTCAATAGCTGTGCGCTTTGTTGTCCCACAGCATGTGGAATCTTTCTGGACCAGAAATTGACCCCACGTTCCCTGCATTGGTAGGTGGATTCTTACTGGACCACGAGGGAAGTCCATTACTTATGACTGGGAGTTTGCTCTTTGTGACTGCCTTCATCCAATTCCTCTAGTAACCCCAAATCTGACCTTTTTTTCTGTAAATTTGCTTGTATAATTGTTTGAAATATAATAGACCTACAATGCTATGTTAGTTTCTGTTACACACGTATTGAGATTTTTTTATATACATTGCAAAATAATCACCACAATAAGTCCAGTTATATACATCACCGTACAAAGAATTACTTAGTTATTACAAAATTCTCCACATTGTACATATACCTGTGACTCATTTATTGTGCAACTGGAAGTTTGTACTTCTTAATCTCTTAATCTATATTAATTAATCTTTTTCTTTCCTCTCCCTCTAACCACTACCTGTTTGTTCTCTGTATCTATGACTGTCCAGCTCAGTTCATTCTCTCAGTCATGTCTGATTCTTTGCGACCCCATGGTCTGCAGCATGCTAGGCTTCCCTGTCCACCACCAACTCCAAGAGTATACTCAAACTCGTGTCCCCTGAGCAGTAATGCCATCCAACCGTCTCATCATCTGTCATCCCCTTCACCTCCCATCTTCAATCTTTCCCAGCACCAGGGTCTTTTCAAATGAGTTAGCTCTTCGCATCAGGTGGCCAAAGTATTGGAGTTTCAGCTTCAACATCAGTCCTTCCAATGAACACTCAGGACTGATCTCCTTTAGGATGGACTGGTTGGATCTCCTTGCAGTCCAAGGGACTCTCGAGAGTCTTCTCCAACACCACAGTTCAAAATCATCACTTCTTCTCATGCCCACCTTTCTTTATAGTCCAACTCTCACATCCATACATGACTACTGGATAGCTTTGACTAGACAGGATGTTGTTGGCAAAGTAATGTCTTTGCTTTTTAATATGCTGTCTAGGTTGGTCATAACTTATCTTCCAAGGCGCAAATGTCTTTTAATTTCATGGCTGCAGTCACCATCTGCAGTGATTTTGGAGCCCCACAAAATAAAGCAAAGTCTGTCACTGTTTTCATTGTTTCCACTGTTTCCATTGTTTCTATTTGTCATGAACTGATGGGGACCAGATGCCATGATCGTACTTTTCTGAATGTTGAGTTTAAAGCAAACTTTTTTCATTCTCCTCTTTCAGTTTCATTAAGAGGCTCTTTACTTCTTCATTTTCTTCCATAAGGGTGGTGATATCTGCATATCTGACGTTATTGATGTTTCTCCCAGCAATCTTGATTCCACCTTGTGCTTCATCCAGCCCAGTGTTTCGCATGATGTACTCTGCATATAGATTAAATAATCAGGGTGACAATATACAGCCTTGATATACTCCTTTCCTGATTTGGAACCAGTCTGTTCCATGTCCAGTTCCAACTGTTGCTTCCTGACCTGCATACAGATTTCTCAGGAGGCAGGTCAGGTGATCTGGTATTCCCATCTTTTCCCCACAGTTTGTTGTGATCCATACAGTCAAAGACTTTGGCATAGTCAGTGAAGCAGAAGTTGAGGCCAGGATACTGGAGTGGTTAGCCTTTCCCTTCTCCAGGGTATCTTCCCAACCCAGAGATTGAACCCAGGTCTCAGGCATTGCAGGCATATTCTTTACTAGCTGAGCCACAAGAGAAGCCCATGACTCTGTTACTGCTTGGTTGTTAGCTCACCTGTTTTGTTTTTTTAGATTCTATATGTAAGTGAAATCATACAGTATTTGTCTTTCTCTGTCTGGTTTATTTCACTTAGCACAATACCCTCTGTGTCCATCACTGTCATTTCAAAAGGCAAGATTTCATTCTTTTTTATGGGAGATTGTATATATATATAAGCACAATTTGGTTCTTTAGTATCTTTAGTTGTAGAAGATCCGTTCTGCTAATCTGGTCTTTCTCATCAATAGCCTCTCTGTAAACAGAGAATTTTTAGTGTGACTCTGGGAGGAGATGAGCTAGGGGTCTTTCTGTTTCATCATCTTGGCTACTTCCTCCTGCCTCTTTCACTTTGGTTAGTCAGATTTAGGTTTTGTTCCTTGTAACTAAAGAACCCTAACAAATATACAGCTTATAAACATTTATTTAAATATATACGAACATTAAATTGAAAACACATTACTATTTTACATATTTATAATACATGTGCTAAGTGCTAAGTCGCCTCAGTCATGTCCAGTGATTTGCAACCCCCATGGACTGTAGCTTGCCAGGCTCCTCTATCCATGGGATTCTCCAGGCAAGAATACTGGAGTGGGTTGCCATGCCATCCTCCAGGGGATCTTCCCGAACCAGGGATCTAATCCACATCTCTTATGTCTCCTGCATTGGCAGGTGGGTTCTTTACCACTAGTGGCACCGGAAAGCCCATTTATAATACATATTTCTATTGAAATAGCAGGAATACTGTAGTCACATAAATTTTCAATTTTCATTCCTCAGTTCTTGGACCTAGTTCAAGACCTGTCTCTATAATAATTTCATTGTAATTGGCTTGGGTGATAGACATGAAAAATGCCAAGTTTTCAGGTTTAAGGTGAGAATAATTAGATACAGGCTGACAGGTATTGGAGGAGAGCTTATCAGCCTAATTTAAAGTGTATACTGAGGAAGGTAGTTACATACAGAGTTTTTTGTTTTGTTGTACCTAACTTGCACAAAAGCCTGTGTCTTTTATTGTTGTTGTTCAGTTGCTCAGTCGTGTCCGACTCTGTGACCACATGGACTACAGCACACCAGGTTTCCCTGTCCTTCACCATCTCCCAGAGCTTGCTCAAACTCATGCCCACAGAGTCGGTGATGCCATCCATCCATCTCATCCTCTGTCGTCCCCTTCTCCTCCTGACCCAAATCTTTCCCAGCATCATGGTCTTTTATAATGAGTAGGCTCTTCACATCAGGTGGCCAAATTATTGGACCTTCAGCTTCATCATCAGTCCTTCCAATGAATATTCAGGACTGATTTCCTTTAGGTTGGACTGGTTGGATCTCCTTGCAGTCCAAGGGACTCGCAAGAGTCTTTTCCAACACCACAGTTCAAAAGCATCAATTCTTCGGCATTCAGCTTTCTTTATAGTCTCACATCCATACATGACTACTGGAAAAACCGTAGCCTTGACTATGTGGACCTTTATTGGCAAAGTAATGTCTCTGCTTTTTAATACGCTGTCTAGGTTTGTCATAGCTTTTCTTCCAAGGAGCAAGTGCTTTTTAATTTCATGGCTGCAGCGATTTTGGAGCCCCCCAAAATAAAGTCTGTCACTGTTTCCATTGTTTCCGCATCTATTTGCTATGAAGTGATGGAAGTAGATGCCATGATCTTCACTTTTCGAATGCTGAGTTTTAAGCCAGCTTTTTCACTCTCCTCTTTCGCTTTCATCAAGAGGCTCTTTAGTTCTTCTTTGCTTTCTGGGATAAGGGTGGTGTCATCTCCATATCTGAGGTTATTGGTATTTCTCCCGGCAATCTTGATTCCAGCTTGTGCTTCATCCAGCCCAGCATTTCGCATGATGTACTCTGCATATAAGTTAAATAAACAGGGTTACAATATACAGCGGCATTTAGCATGGGCGGCTGCGACCGGTGCACTTAGCATGGCCAAGCAGAGCTACCCCACGACCGAGGTCAGGGGCAGAAGCCAGGAGGACCCCATGCCCGAGGGAAGCGGCCAAGAGGAGTTACCCCACGCCACGTCTGAGGCCAGGGGCAGTGGCCAGGAGGAGTAACCCCACCTGCAAGGAGTGGTGGCTGTGCGGGCGCCGGAAGGCCTAGAGGTGCTATTCAATGTTCAAGGTCAGGAAGGGCGGAAGTGAGGAGATACCCCTCGTCTATGGTAAGGAGCAGCGGCTGCACTTTGCTGGAGCAGCCATGAAGAGATACCCCACGTCCAAGGTAAGAGAAACCCAAGTAGGATGGTAGGTGTTGCAAGAGCACATCAGAGGGCAGACACACTGAAACCATCCTCACAGAAAACTAGTCAATCTAATCACACTAGGACCACAGCCTTGTCTAACTCAATGAAACTAAGCCATGCCTGTGGGGCCACCCAAGACAGGTGGGTCATGGTGGAGAGATCTGACAGAATGTGGGCCACTGGAGAAGGGAATGGCAAACCACTTCAGTATTCTTGCCTTGAGAACCCCATGAACAGTATGTAAAGGCCAAATGATAGGATACTGAAAGAGGAACTCCCCAGGTCAGTAGGTGCCCAACATGCTACTGGGGATCAGTGGAGAAATAACTCCAGAAAGAATGAAGGGATGCAGCCAAAACAAAAAGAATACCCAGCTGTGGATGTGACTGGTGATAGAAGCAAGGTCCGATGCTGTAAAGAGCAATATTGCATAGGAACCTGGAATGTCAGGTCCATGAATCAAGGCAAATTGGAAGTGGTCAAACAAGAGATGGCAAAAGTGAACATGACATTCTAGGAATCAGGGAACTAAAATGGACTGGAATGGGTGAATTTAACTCAGATGACCATTATATCTACTACTGCGGGCAGGAATCCCTCAGAAGACATGGAGTAGCCATCATGGTCAACAAAAGAGTCCAAAATGCAGTACTAGGATGCAATCTCAAAAACAACAGGATGATCTCTGTTCATTTCCAGGCAAACAATTCAATATCACAGTAATCCAAATCTATGCCCCAACCAGTAACGCTGAAGAAGCTGAAGTTGAACGGTTCTATAAAGACTTAAAAGAGCTTTTAGAACTAACACCCAAAAAAGATGTCCTTTTCATTATAGGGGACTGGAATGCAAAAGTAGGAAGTCAAGAAACACCTGGAGTAACAGGCAAATTTGGCCTTGGAATACAGAATGAAGCAGGGCAAAGATTAACAGAGTTTTGCCAAGAAAATGCACTGGTCATAGCAAACACCCTCTTCCAACAACACAAGAGAAGACTCTACACATGGACATCACCAGATGGTTAACACCAAAATCAGATTGATTATATTCTTTGCAGCCAAAGATGGTGTAGCTCTATAAAGTCAGCAAAAACAAGACCAGGAGCTGACTGTGGCTCAGATCATGAACTCCTTATTGAAAAATTCAGACTGAATTTGGAGAAAGTAGGGAAAACCACTAGACCATTCAGGTATGACCTAAATCAAATCCCTTATGATTATACAGTGGAAGTGAGAAATAGATTTAAAGGCCTAGATCTGATAGATAGAGTGCCTGATGAACTATGGAATGAGGTTCGTGACATTGTACAGGAGACAGAGATCAAGACCATCCCCATGGAAAAGAAATGCAAAAAAGCAAAATGGCTGTCTGGGGAGGCCTTACAAATAGCTGTGAAAAGAAGAGAAGTGAAAAGCAAAGGAGTAAAGGAAAGATAATTAGCATCTGAATGCAGAGTTCCAAAGAATAGCAAGAAGAGATAAGAAAGCCTTCCTCAGCGATCAATACAAAGAAATAGAGGAAAACAACAGAATGGGAAAGACTAGAGATCTCTTCAAGAAAATCAGAGATACCAAGGGAATATTTCATGCAAAGATGGGCTCGATAAAGGACAGAAATGGTATGGAGCTAACAGAAGCAGAAGATATCAAGAAGAGCTGGCAAGAATACACAGGAGAACTATACAAAAAAGATCTTCATGACCCAGATAATCACGATAGTATGATCACTCACCTAGAGCCAGACATCCTGGAATGTGAAGTCAAGTGGGCCTTAGGAAGCATCACTACAAACAAAGCTAGTGGATGTGATGGAATTCCAGTGGAGCTATTTCAAATCCTGAAAGATGATGCTGTGAAAGTGCTGCACTCAGTATGCCAGCAAATTTGGAAAACTCAGCAGTGGCCACAGGACTGGAAAAGGTCAGTTTTCATTCCAATCCCAAAGAAAGGCAGTGCCAAAGAATGCTCAAACTACCGCACAATTGCACTCATCTCACATGCTAGTCAAGTAATGCTCAAAACTCTCCAAGCCAGGCTTCAGCAATACGTGAACCGTGAACTTCCAGATGTTCAAGCTGGTTTTAGAAAAGGCATAGGAACCAGAGATCAAATTGCCAACATCCGCTGGATCATGGAAAAAGCAAGAGAGTTGCAGAAAAACATCTATTTCTGCTTTATTGACTATGCCTAGCCTTTGACTCTGTGGATCACAATAAACTGTGGAAAATTCTGAAAGAGATGGGAATACCAGACAACCTGACCTGCCTCTTGAGAAATTTGTATGCAGGTCAGGAAGTAACAGTTAGGACTGGACATGGAACAACAGACTGGTTCCAAATAGGAAAAGGAGTACATCAAGGCTGTATATTGTCACACTGCTTATTTAACTTCTATGCAGAGTACATCATGAGAAACGCTGGGCTGGAGGAAGCACAAGCTGGAATCAAGATTGCCGGGAGAAATATCAATAACCTCAGATATACAGATGACACCACCCTTATGGCAGAAAGTGAAGAGGAACTAAAAAGCTTCTTGATGAAGGTGAAAGAGTTGAGTGAAAAAGTTGGCTTAAAGCTCAACATTCAGAAAACGAAGATCATGGCATCTGGTCCCATCACTTCATGGGAAATAGATGGGGAAACAGTGGAAACAGTGTCAGACTTTATTTTTCGGGGCTCCAAAATCACTGCAGATGGTGACTGCAGCCATGAAATTAAAAGATACTTACTCCTTGGAAGGAAAGTTATGACCAACCTAGATAGCATATTCAAAAGCAGAGACATTACTTTGCCAACAAAGGTCCATCTCGTCAAGGCTATGGTTTGTCCTGTGGTCATGTATGGATGTGAGAGTTGGCCTGGAAGAAAACTGAGCACCAAAGAATTGATGATTTTGAAGTGTGGTGTTGGAGAAGACTCTTGAGAGTCCCTTGGACTACAAGGAGATCCAACCAGTCCATTCTGAAGGAGATCAGCCCTGGGAGTTCTTTGGAAGGATTGATGCTAAAGCTGAAACTCCAGTGCTTTGGCCACCTCATGCGAAGAGTTGACTCATTGGAAAAGACTCTGATGCTGGGAGGGATTTGGGGCAGGAGGAGAAGTGGACGACAGAGGGTGAGATGCCTGGATGGCATCACGGGCTCGATGGACTTGAGTCTGAGTGAACTCCGGGAGTTGGTGATGGACAGGAAGGCCTGGCGTGCTGCAATTCATGGGGTCTCAAAGAGTCAGACACGACTGAGTGACTGAACTGAACGGAACTGAACAATATACAGCCTTGACGAACACATTTCCCAATTTGGAAGCAGTCCATTGTTCCATGTCTGGTTCTAACTTGCTTCTTGATGTGCATACAGGTTTCTCAGGAGTCAGGTAAGGTGATGGTAGTTCCATCTATTTTAGAATTTTCCAGAGTTTTTTGTGATCCACACAGTCAAAGGCTTTAATGTAGTCAATAAAGAAGTAGTAGATGTTTTTCTGAAATTCTCTTGCTTATCTTTTATATCTGGCTGTTTATTAAATTGTTTAACACCAAAGTATTGATTTTACAATTATATGAGTAACCATCTTGATTTATAACTCTTCTCAAAAGATATAGAAATATAAATCTCCACATGGAAAAATTTCATTTACATGGACTTTGAGGGAAAAGGTTAGGATACATATTTCTGGACTCAAATGCATTTCTGGACAAATAATAAATTTAAAACCATGTTTTTTGTCCCTTCTCCCTTTTCCATGTTTCATTGAACCACATGGGTACCAGATGAAGATTTCTCGGACAGACTGGTTTCCCTCCCCAGAAAAGAATTAGTAATGGTATAATTTCAGGTATAATGATACCATAGAGGTTTTGCTGTTTAGAAAACGTGTAGAAGTTTACATGGAGTACAAGACTTGTAAATCTTGATATTCATAAGACATAGAGCATTTTGTTTTGACCAAGTTCCTAATTTTAACTCCACTATAGTCTGATGAATCAGATTATTTGTTATTTTAGGGATGAAAAATCTGAAGCTAAGTATTCAGGTGAGATCCACTAAATTCCCTCAGGTGGGAAATGTAGGAGCATAGATTATAATCTTGGCTTTTTGGATGCTGCTGCTGCTGTTAAGTTGCTTCAGTCGTGTCTGACCCTGTGCGACCCATAGACGGCAGCCCACCAGGCTCCCCCATCCCTGGGATTCTCCAGGCAAGAACACTGGAGTGGGTTGCCATTTCCTTCTCCAATGCGTGAAAGTGAAAAGTGAAAGGGAAGTCGCTCAGTCGTGTCTGACTCTTAGCGACCCCATGGACTGCAGCCCACCAGGCTCCTCCGTCCATGGGATTTTCCAGGCGAGAGTGCTGGAGTGGGTGCCATCGCCTTCTCCATGGCTTTTTGGCACTAGAGCCTATATTCTTTACATTTCCTCACACCATCTTTCTAAATTCCTTTTAAACCAGGATGGTTCAGCGCAACTTCTCAGCAACATAAATCCCCAAATATCCTTTATTCATTACTGTCAGCCACTCCCTTTAAAAGTTTTCATTCACTTTACAGGTAAAAAAAAATTAGATTCTTGTTATGGAGATTTTTAGCCTTATCCTCTTTTAAGATTTGATTTGTTTGACATGAGAGGACATGAACACACACGTAGCAAACCTCCAATCTTCAAACTAATAGAAACTGTAGAGGAGATAAGAGATAAAAATATCAACTTACAGTTTCAATGAACCACAGAATTTCAAGACTTGAAAGGAATCTTAAGTCATCACATTCAAATTCTGGTATTTCTGAATTTATTCCGTGCAACCAGCTCAAAACTAGTGTTATTTCAGAAAATCCTATGTGACATAGTCACAATGAAAATTTAGTCAGTATTTGTGCTAGATACTAAGTGAATTACCCAGATAGTCATTAAGTTAGTTTGACTTTTTCCCTAACATATTAATGGAAAAACCTGAAGAAACATTTTGGTTAACTTTATATATATATATATATATATATATATATATATATATATATATATGTATAAGCATAGCCCCTTGTGTATATGTATGTGTGTATATATATATAATAATTATAGTCATAACCTATAATGTTTATTCATATAAAACATGCTGTTCTCACAATAACTCTATTAAGTATTTTCCTCTAATTATTCCATTTTAGAGATGAGGAAACTGAGACATACACTTATTTGTTGTTTAGTTGCTAAGTTGTGTCTGACTCTTTCGAGCCCATGGACTTTAGTCCTCTAGGCTCCCCGTCCATTGAATTTCCCAGGAAAGAATACTGGAGTGGGTTGCCATTTCCTTCTCTGGGGGATCTTCCCAACCCAGGGACTGAACCCATGTTTCCTGCTTGGCAGGTGGATTCTTTACCACCGAGCCACCTGGGAATCCTCTAAACTTACTTAACTTCCTTAAAGTCACATTGCTAGCAGCAGTCAGAATCTGAACACAAGAGATCTAGCTCTAGGACTGCTGTGTTACATTTCCTCATGGAATTGAATAGACAACTTGCCTTCCACAGAGATCCTGCCACTACTCAGGCTACAAATAGGATGACTTTGGGAATGATGTTCTTTTTATTATCTCTCCTAACTTCTTTTCCTGTTATATAAGAAGCTATTGATTTTTAGTTATTTACTTTGCTATTGGGTAACTTACTGATCTCAGTGATTAGCTGTAATAGCTTTTCAGTGATGCTGTCTGAGTTTTCTAGGTATACAATCATAACATCTACAAATAAGAAAACTTTTTGTTCCTTCATTCCAATTATTGTACCCTATATCAGTTACCTGGTTTATTAGATTGAGTTGAAGGCAGTTTTTCTTATAAATTAATTGGAGTGATGAAAATGTTGTAGAATTTTGGAGCTTCAATAAGCGGTTAAGAAGCTTTTCAAGTATAATGTAGTAATGGTCTGGCCTAAATAATGACATGGGAAAATCAATATATGTTTAGACAGGGGTTTTATATAAAAATTGACTAAACTTAACGATATGGCCTGGGAAACCACTAAAAGGTTTTGAAACTAAGGCATGCAAGTCTAATTGATAATGATCAGGAAATTGACTCTATTTTAATAGCTGCTGAATTCCACTAATCTATTCATCTGAAGTGAGGTGATTAGAAAGAAATAATTAGAATTTTCAGTTTGTAAACAATTCTAGGAATGTGTTTCTAAGAGAAACAGGCTGTAGCACTGTTTATGACATATATTTTTTAATTTGTACAGCCTCTCTGTGGTCTGATATTTGCTTTACCTATCTATAACGTATACTGTATAAAGTTAGCATGATGCTTGTCCAATTTATAAAGTAACTTAAACACTATTCTGACTCATTTAACCTTTTAAAACTCTGAGATGGATAATACACTGGTTTTTAAATTTAGTCCACCCATCTCAGAATTATTAGGATAGATCTTAAAAGATGGGTGTTGAGGGAAGATTCTTAATTTAATTGTTCTAGCATAGAGCCTCAGTTCAGTTCAGTTCAGTTGCTCAGTCATGTCCGACTCTTCGCAACCCCATGGACTGTAGCACGCCAGGCCTCCCTGTCCATCACCAAATCCCGGAGTTTACTCAAACTCAAGCCCATTGAGTTAGTGATGCATCCAAGCATCTCATCCTCTGTTGTCCCCTTCTCCTCCCACCTTCAATCTTTCCCAGTATCAGGGTCTTTTCCAGGAGTCAGCTCTTTGCATCAGGTGGCCAAAGTATTGGATTTTCAGCTTCAGCATCACTCCTTCCAATGAACACTCAGGATTGATTTCATTTAGGATGGACTGGTTGGATTTCCTTGCTATCGGGACACTAAAGAGTCTTCTCCAACAGGAACCTACATTTTTAGCTATCAGTGCAGGTGATTCTAATAAATTTGTTCACAGACTACACATTGAGAAACCCTGATGTAGGTCTTTACATTTGCGCCAGCACTTTGAATTTCTTTGCTGAATTTGGTATACCTACCACTGCCATTCATATTCCAAACTCAAGCACCTTCTAACGTTTCTCTGAGCTTGGCAGTGTGTTAAATTTTTTTGTATCCCTGTTCATATAGTTCTGATTTCTTAGAGTATCATGACTTACCTACCAGATTACTAGTCAAGCTATCCTTCTAAACTCTATTCAGTCTCAGCGGAATCTTGGTTCTCATCTCCAGGGTGAGACTGAGGGCTTGCATGTCCCTCACAAGTGGTAGATGCAGCCAAGCCATTCTTTCATCATAGTGGCAATGAGCAGAAGGACCACAGGTGGGGCATCTTTTCTGAATATATATGGAAGCCTCTGCAGCAGGCTCCAGCCTATGAAAATATTCCACCCTTTGATGAATTTTCTGTCACAAGCAAATGAGGATCCAATAAAGGCAATTAAAAAAAAAATATATATATATATATATATACACACACACACACACACTTCTGTCACTACTTGTTTTACTGCTTACTCCCAAGGAGAGGCAGAACAAGATTTAGTAATGTCTACTTTATTAAAATGAAAGGAGATACTGTATATAAGCATAGGGAAAGAAAAAAGCTGAATGCACAGAGATTTTACCTACTTACCATGCCTTCCTCCAGGGATAAAGAAAAGGAGGAAAGGATAAAAATATATTACCTCTAAAATTGAGCAGTGACGTTCAACCTCTTTCTGTAATGAAGGATAGATTTCCGATAATTACAAGAGTGATAGACAGGGATTAAAAAATCCAATAGTGAACCAGAGACATAATATACTTAGACTTGTTTAGTTGGAAGTAGGTAGACATATTCTCCATCTCTTGTTCAAACTTACATATGACTGGGAGGATGATCAGGCAGCACTCTGAGATACCTGAAAAAGGAAAGGTAGAGTGGTGGTGTATCATGGGAGCTATACATCCCACCAGTCAGTCTCTGGATTTGAGATTGAAACACAGCAAGCCTAGGTCACAGCAGTCATCGGTGAATTCAGTCTTGTCTTACCACCTCTGATTGCATGAGTGTCAGATAGTCATGGACTGACTCAAAGACAATCCCTGTCAGGGCCAGATACTGAGAATTCAACCATGAGCTCTACTTAGCATGTAATCATAATGGCCAGTTTTAAAAATAAAGTAAACAAAACAAATATAGCCTACCATACAAACCAACCAGCTGACCAACCAAAACACTGCAGAACAAGAGAAAGAAAATAGCATCCTGAAGACAGTCCTCAAAGAAGATATCCCAAGCTGTTTCAGTCATTGGCAGCATTTTTGCGGTGAATTTACACTTCCAGAACCAAATTTGATAGAGGCAGTCCTCATTTGAATGAAGAGTTCCCAAAATATCTGTTTAGAAACAGTCTGTCTTAGCATTACCATTAATATAATTTGGAAGACGTTTTTGCAATATCTTTTTTTTTTCCTGGTAAAAGAAAGGGGGAGCCCCATCTCTTCTTATTCTCCTGGGTGGTCCTGCGTAGGAGCAGAAAGGGTGTAATTTGTTCTTCTTTCAGAGATCCTAAGTGGAGGTTATTGCTCTGCCTTTATTGTTGGTTGCATTCTCAGCACTGCCTCTCTCCTTTAGTTTGTGTAAGAGCCCAACAGGGGGCTTTCATTATCTTTCCCTAAGTGTCGCCTTCTTTGCTTTCCCCCTTGTTTTCTTTCTTTCTGCAGATATCTTCATTTTCTTTTTGCTAGGATGTTTCTTTGAAAAAGGAGAAAGTCGTATGCTTCCTTAAAAGTATACCTCATTGAAAACATAGAGAAGAGAGATTAATAAATTGAGAGGAAGGGCATGAATTGAGAAAGTTACAACTCCAGAAACTGCAATTGTAGGAGAGAAAAAGAGTGAAAGAACAGTAGATAGTGTGAAACAATCTAAGGCAGAGCACTGAAAACCTCTATTCAGAAATGCAACAAATTAGACATCCCCTTTTGCCTGTCAATCTCCCATTCTCAATTCTTATATACCATCTCTTTTTCCTGATGCTCAGTCTGAAGTATTTCCTCTCATGAAAAGAATAGAGTTTTTCAAACTCAAGAGCCTAATTAGGAACAAGGTTTTCCATCCTTTCACTATTGTGTTGCCAGTTCAGCGTCTCTTTTCTGCACTATTTACAATGGAAGCATTTATAATAAAGGATATCACAGCAGGATACTGCCATCATTGGTAGTATCGAAATGAGAATTGTGGAGAGAAAATAGACAGGGGTTCAAGTACGGCAGTGTCCATTCTTTGTAAGTGTTTTTGTCTAATGCAATAACAAGCAGTCACATACCATATTGGAACTACACTAAATGGATGGTGAAACACCTCAACACTATCATTAAGTCACTGTGGCCGTATGGATTGAGCCTCAAATTTAGTGTTAGAAAAAGGTTTCTCACTTCCAAATTTTGACACCATTCTTATAGGCTATGTTTGTTCAGCCTTCCGCAGAAACAGACCTAGAAAGAGAGATGTCAGAGATGGCTGGGAGGAAAGGAAGCATTTTCATGGGAGGGATGTAGAGAATATTAATCCCATGCATCAGTGCTTTCCAAACTTCAGCATTCATGAGAATCAACTGTAGGACGAGGTTCCTGGTTCTTGTCACAAAAAGTTATGCCAAGAAGCCAAACAATTTGCATTTTCTAGATAATTCCTGCTGATGCCAGTGCTTCCAGTAAATAAATGGACCAGCATTTGTGTTGCAACAACATAGGACACAAGGTTTCTGGGGAGAAAAATCAAAATAGGAGATGTGTGATATTGTGAAATTATCCTTATCTCATTCATGTCCTGAGCTCTCTAACTCTCTGGCACAATTTCCAATCACTTGATCTTATAGATTCTACACTGAAGTTACCTCTCTAGTTTACCCTCATATTTATACTCCCCATTTTAATTCAAACCCTGTTTTGTTTTGTTTTGTTTTGTTTGGCCTGGATTTAAAATGGTATCTTTGATGATCTCCCAGCCTCAAGTCTCATCTCAATTTAATCTAATCTCCATGTAACTTTCTTTTTAAGATAAAATCTGATCAATTTTTCCCTCTGATTAAAATCCAACAAAGGCCTCCGATTCTCTGCAGAGTGAAGTCCAATCTTCTTAACGTTGCATATTAGGCTTTCTTGATCTCTCCCTCATCCATCTGTCCAGTTTTCTCTCCACTGATTCCTCATTCTATCCCCTTTGAGCAATGCTATATTTATATGACAGTCATATTGAGCTACATGTGTTTCCTGAGCAGACAATGCTATAGTCTTTCTACCTGAGATATCCTTACTGGGAGGAATCTCCATTCATCCTTCAAAATCCAGTTTTTGAAGGCATAACTCCTCTTTGAGATTTTCCACGACTCTTTAGCTAGTCAACTGCCTAAAATGCTCCCTCTTCTGTAGCCACTTGTCAACTTGTAGTAGTTATTTATTTATTTTCTTCTCTAAAACAGTACGACTTCCAAATGCAAATTTTGTAGCATCTAGCACAGTGATGTTTGCTCAGTTAAACTGATTTTAAAAGATATTAAATCATATTTGAAGATTTCCATTTTTAAGATATGGAGAGAAGAGAGGAAAGAAAGAAATTGTGTCAAAGCCCTTAAAGTCAGACTACAGAGGGATGTGATGCCTTTGCTAAATTGAGACAGTTCAGTCAAATAGGATTTCTGTCTTGTTAAGAGGCTTAAGCAAATCACTGAAAGGACCAGGAAACACTTAGAAACTAGGGAGTGTGTCCGTCTATATTTATGTTTCAAAATCTTATGCCTGAAGCATATTGTTTAAATACTCAGTACAAATATCACCAATTGTATACGGAGCATGCAAATTGCTAATACTTGGATTATTTTATTCCAGCTGTGATGTTTTTTTGAAAAGCTATCAAATATCCTTTACCTCATTAAACACAAAGCCTTCAGCAAGTCTGAAGATTTACGAAGTATCTATTTTCCTATTAACTAAGAAGAAAAATAAAACTTTGTGAAGTAAAACAAAACAGTTCACTTTCCCCTGTCCTCCTCTCTCATTCTGTTTGCAAACACCAACCAGATTCAAGGAAACTCGGTTGCCCTGAAGTTACAATACATTCTTTCATATCACTCAGGCTACAGGCTAGTCTTAAAAATTTCAACTAAAAGAGGGAATACGAGTTATAAAACCAAATAATCCTGTCCCCAAATGCTAAATGAATAGACCATGGAAAATTCACTAGGCTGGATTACATGGAGTTATTCTGGTAGAAGTAGGTAAAGACCAGAGCCTCAAGACAGGTGGTACTTTGATAAATGTTAGTTTCTGAAATACACGACTAGGAGTTTTGGTTCTCCATATGGCTCCAAGACAATTCAGGGAGTCTCCTAGCACACAGGCTACATTTTTTGTTTATCATAGCCAAAATTCTCATAGGAGAATGACTCACTTAATCTCTCCAGCTGGCTTCAGTCTATTAAAGAACTTCACTTTCAACATGGGCTCTGGTCTGGAAGGGATAGAAAGAAAGAAAGAGCTTGTTGAGCTGATTCTGGGCTTTGACTTCATAAGAAGCGCAGTTATCTGCTAGCCATGATGTCACTGCACAGAATAGTTAGGGAACATCCTGTTTTCTCTGGTTCATTTGACCCTAGATCCTCTTTCTAAACCTCCCTCTCCTAATTTCTTACTATCATTTGACTCAGGGACAAATTCACACTTTCTAGGGCATTTTTGAGTCCTTAGGGTAGCCCTCATATTCCCCTTGAAGAATAACCAACAATTGTAATCTTTGAAAGCATACTGAGCTCATAGTTGCCAAGGAAATCAAGAAAACAGAGCACAGTTGTCTCAGTTTTATTGTCTGTTTCAGGAACTATAGCCTCCAGATAAAGAAGAGAGCCCAGCCTGTGAGCCATTTATGTGCTGGTTTTATTGCTTCTCCCTCCAGATTTTCACCTCTGTGTTTAAGAAGTGTCCACATAATCTTTTGGAAGTAACCTCCTGGTTCCTTTCTGAATATTTCCCAATTTAAAATTTTATTATCTTATTCAATTATGTAAATTTTATGTTAATTTAGTTTTTAATGACTAAAGTTTGATTGTTTTTTAATTGTTAAGCTATATAAAAGTTTATACATTTAAAAACATTAAAAATTTTCCAAATAGAATAAGGTTTAAATTATTAGTGTATATATGTGGGTATATATAATTATGTAAATATATATATGGGTTGTTGGACTCTGAATGGGAGAGGTTTTCTGAGTACCACACAGCAAGATTTTCACATTTCATATTTTAGATATTCATATTGTAATGCAGCATAAAGCCATCAAATCCTTAAGGTGGAGTTTATAGCATGTTGTTCTGTATTACGTTTATCATGAAAAGGAAAACCCGGGATTGTTTATTTTTTCTTAAAAAAAATACACCTTATGCTTGTGTTCTGTATTTTTGACCCTAATGTTGGGCCTTATATAGTCTGTCTATCGCTGTAGTATCATTGTGAATCTGCCTGCTTTCCATTAGCCTGTTAATAACTTTGCACTCACAGCTTTGTTGTTCTAGTCACTGATCTAACACCAAACAGAACAGATTACACTATGGTAAATCTTCCCAGGTTGAAAATTTCATTTTCACAAATGAAATGTATATAAATATAAAATGTGTATGTGTGTGTGTGTGTGTGTGCACACGTGTGTGTGTGCAAAGCTGCTTCAGTTGTGTCCAACTCTGTGACCCTATGGACTGTATCCCACCAGGCTCCTCTGTCCATGGGATTCTTCAGGCAAGAAAACTGGAGTGGTTGCCAGGACCTTCTCCAGGGGATCTTCCCGACCCAGGTGTCGAACCCATCTTTTCTCCTACGTTGGCAGGTGGTTTGAGGTTTTTTTGTTTGTTTTTGCCACTAGAGTCGTCTGGGAAGCCTGCTTTGGGTGTATCTCATGAGAAAGTGCAATTTATCCTGGGAATGTGATCTTGTTCAGCATTTGAGAATTAGTCAGTATAATTTATCACAGTAACAATCTAAAGAAGAAAAACCATTTGATCCTCTCAGAAGGTATAGAAAATAACTTTTGACCAAATTCAACATCCATCCCTGATAAACCCCCCCAAAAAAACTCAGGACAGAGGAATCTTCTTCAATTTGAGGATGGTTGTCTACACAAAACGACTGCTAACTTCCTAATGGAAAATTGAATACACAAAGATCAAGACAAGTATGCCCACTCTTACCACACCTGTGAGCATCATACTCTAGTTTGTAGTTAGTGCACTGAGATAAGAAAAAGAAATACATACATACCAATACATATGAAAGAAATAAGACTATCTCTATTTTAAGCAACATAATTACCTACTTAATAAATGCCAAAGAATCTTAAAAACATGCTACTGGAACTAATAAGTGAGTTTAGTAAAGTTTCAGGGTTACAAAGTCAATATGTAAAAATTAATCACATTTCTATATATTAAAATTTAACTATTTGACTGTACTAGTTTGCATTCCCACTAACAGTGTAAGAGGGTTCCCTTTTCTCCACACCCCCAGCCACTATGGACAACAGTGTGGAGATTCCTTAAAAAATTGGAAATAGAACTGCCTTGCTGCTGCTGCTGCTAAGTCACTTCAGTCATGTCCAACTCTGTGCGACCCCATAGACAGCAGCCCACTAGGCTCCCCCATCCCTGGGATTCTCCAGGCAAGAACACTGGAGTGGGTTGCCATTTCCTTCTCCAATGCATGAAAGTGAAAAGTGAAAGTGAAGTCGCTCAGTCGTGTCCGACTCTTAGCGACCCCATGGACTGCAGCCTACCAGGCTCCTCTTTCCATGGGATTTTCCAGGCAAGAGTACCAGAGTGGGGTGCCATTGCCTTCTCCAGAACTGCCTTATGACCCAGCAATCCCACTGCTGGGCATACACACTGAGGAAACCAGAATTGAAAGCAACACGTGTACCCCAATGTTCATCGCAGCACTGTTTATAACAGCCAGGACATGGAAGCAACGTAGATGTCCATCAGCAGATGATGGATAAAAAAGCTGTGGTACATATACACAATAGAGTATTACTCAGCCATTAAAAAGAATACATTTGAATCAGTTCTAATGAGGTGGATGAAACTGGAGCCTATTATACAGAGTGAAGTAAGCCAGAAAGAAAAACACCAATACAGTATACTAACGCATATATATGAAATTTAGAAAGATGGTAATGATAACCCTGTATGCGAGATAGCAAAAGAGACACAAAAGATTGTATAGAACAGTCTTTGGACTCTGTGGGAGAGGGCAAGGGTGGGATGATTTGGGAGAATGGCATTGAAACATGTATAATATCATATAAGAAATGAATCGCCAGTCCAGGTTTGATGCATGATACTGGATGCTCGGGGCTGGTGCACTGGGATGACCCAGAGGGATGGTACGGGGAGGGAGGTGGGAGGGAGGTTCAGGATGGGGAACACGTGTATACCCGTGGCAGATTCATGTTGATGTATGGGAAAACCAATATAATATTGTAAAGTAATTAGCCTCCAATTAAAATAAATAAATTTAAATTTAAAAAAATAAATTAAAAAATTAAAAAAGAAAAAAAATAAAATTTAACTATTTGAGATTTTAAAAATCATTTATAATAGCACCAAAACATGAAATTATTAGGTATACATATTATAGAATCTGTGCAAATTTTATACAGCAAACATATAAAACACTGATTAATAAAATATTTAAGCAAATGGCTATAAACCTTATTGAGAGATTGCAAGGTTTATTGTTTATATCAATTATCTCTGCTGCTGCTAAGTTGCTTCAGTCGTTTCCCACTCTGTGTGACCCCATAGAAGGCAGCCCACCAGGCTCCCCCATCCCTGGGATTCTCCAGGCAAGGACACTGGAGTGGGTTGCCATTTCCTTCTCCACGATTATCTCTAATTATCTTTAACTCAATTTATGTTAAATTATAGCAGGAAATCTGTAAAATTCAACAATCTGATTTTAAAATTTACATGGTAAAGCAATGAAACTAGAATAGCCAAAAATCTTGAAAAGAATTCTGGAGTATTTGCATTATGTTAAATAATCATACAGCTTTAGTATTCAAAGTGGTGTATTATTGCTGAAATAATAGATTCATTGATGAAAGGAATGTAAAAGATTCCAGAAATAGTTTCAAAGTACAGGAACAGTGAAGTTTTAACGAGAAGAGTAAGAGAAGAGTAAAGGCAAGTCAAGTCAATGTTGAAATGGTGGCTGTCTTTTCAACAAATGATGAAAGAAAAATTAGACATCCATATGCAAAGAACAAAATGAATAAAAATGTTGGTTCTTGAACTCAAAATGAGTCATATACTAAAAATAAAACCTTAAAGTGGAAATTATTTAGGCTATAACACAGCCAAAAGTTTTTGTGAGCCTTGGATGGACAAATATTTCTTTGATTGGATTACAAGAACACAATCTGCAAAGGTAAAAAAAAAAAAAAAGAAAAATTATACATTGGACTTACTCGATATTTAGAATTTCAAAACTGCTCTTTCAAAGATGTGTGCATGCATGCTCACTTGCTCAGTGTCCAACTCTTTGTGACCCTATGGACTGTAGCTTGCCAGGCTCCTCTGTCCATAGGATTATCCAGGTAAGAATACTGGAGTGGGTAGCCATTTCTTTCTCCAAGGGATCTTCCCGACCCAGGGATTGAACCCATGTCTCCTGTGTCTCCTGCATTGGCAGACAGGTTCTTTACCACTGAGCCACCTGGGAAACCCCCTTTGAAAGATACTCTTAAAAAATGTAAGCCATAAACTGAAAGATAATATTTTATATTATATATTTGGTAACATATTCGTACCCAGAATTCAATGCTAAGGAAACAAGCAATAACTAAAATACTAAAATATGTTTTTGAAAAAATGCTTAGACAGTTACCTTACCAAAGAAGATATACACATGACATATAAGCACATGTAAAGATATTAAGCATCATTAGTCATTAGAGAAGGCAATGGCACCCCACTCCAGTACTCTTGTCAGGAAAATCCCATGGACGGAGGAGACTGGAAGGCTACAGTCCATGGGATCACTAAGAGTCGGACACGGCTGAGCGACTTCACTATCACTTTTCACTTTCATGCATTGGAGAAGGAAATGTCAACCCACTCCAGTGTTCTTGCCTGGAGAATCCCAGGGAAGGGGAAGCCTGGTGGGCTGCCGTCTATGGGGTCGCACAGAGTTGGACATGACTGAAGCAACTTAGCAGCAGCAGCAGCAGTCATTAAGGAAATGCAAATTAAAACCATTAAGAGATATTACTGAATCCACTGGGAAAAATTTCAATAGCTGACAATACAGTGTGTTTGTGAGCATGCAGAGCAACTAGAACTCACATAAATTTACTGTTGAGAATGCAAGTTGCTAAACTAACTGTGGGAAAAAGTTTGGTAACTTTCTTAAATATTCACTTTCTGTCTGTCCTATTTCTGAGAATACACTCAAATTAAAAATATATTTTTAATGCAAAATTATATGCAAATATTTGGAGCAATTTTATTCATATTTGGCAAGGGCTGAAAATAGCTGAAATATTCATTAACACATAAATGGATAAGTAAACTGTGGTAAATCATACTATAGAATGCTACTCAGCAATCTAAAGGAGCAAACCACTGATACCACAACAATGTGGCTAAATCTCAAATGTATTATAGTAAGTGAAAGAATCCAGCCCCCAAAGTCTACAAACTATATGATTCAATATATATGACATCCTTAAAAAAACAAGTGATGACACAGAAAATGGATCAATTGTTGTCAGAGGCTGGGCTAAGAGAGAAGGATGACTCCAGACATGAATAGGGAAATTTTTTGAGTTAGTACAATTTTTCTGTATTTTGACTTTGGTAGTAGTTATATGGCAATGCATTTGCAAAACTCAAAGAAACTACATACAGTTAAAAAGTATGAATTTTATTCTGTAACATATATCTTTTATAAAAGTAGTTGATAAAAGAACATTAAAAAAGAAAGAAAGCAAGTTACACAGGAGTAAGTTTCAGCCCAGGTGGTGTAGATAAAAAATGTCATAGAATTGTCAAAGTGAATCATCAGAAACTGTAAGATCAAGGAAGTCCTGATAGAGGAGGATATGATATTTTATTCAGATCTTGAAAAAAATCTGTTGGTGAAAGGGAGAGAAAAAGGCCAATTAAGAATGGTGAGGGGAACATAAAATTGTGGTTGCTTTGTGTTGTAATAATTTATTTTATCTGAAGACTTGGGAAAGGCAACCAAATGTAAGAAAAGATTTAAACCTCAGTTTATATCTTCTGCTTTATTATGAACCAGCTACAAGATCTTGGATAAGTTATTCAGAATATTTGATTCTTCATTTTGGTATGCTTATAAGAGGCATAACAACTCCTATATTAAGATTCAACAGCATTTACTTAAACCCTAAATAATTCCAAACTTTCCAGTTTAGGGACCAGGTACACACAGTGGTAAAGAATTACTTGCCAGTGCAGAAGTTTCAAAAGATGCAGATTCTATCCCTGGATCAGGAAGATCCCCTGGAGTAGGAAATGGCAACCCACTCCAATATTCTTGCCTGGAAAATTCCTTGGACAGAGGAGCCTGGCAGGCAACAGTCCCTGGATTCGCAGAGTCAGACACGACTGAGCACGTGAGCACACACACATATAAGATACTTAGCTTCTCTGAACTTCTTTTCTCTTCTCTGAAAAGGGAATGATGATGATACTCCTATGCTAGATTTTTCTAAGAGGATAGAATAAGATCTTATGGTCAGTAGGTGCTCAGCTTGTTTGTGCTTATTCTAGATCAAATATAAAACCAATTGATTGCAGTCCAGGCAGAGAGAATACAAGATTTAAAACCAAAAGAGCAAGAGAAACGTGGTGCATTTGGGAGACTTAAAATACTTGATGTGGTTGATATTAAAGGTTCAATGGAGGAAAACAGTAAGAAAAATATGGGCACTAGCCAAATCATAAACTATGTGTGTTTTGGCCAAAAGCCTTGATTTTATCCCTAATTATGAGAATTGCAATGGAGAAGTGTTGACTGATTTGAGAAATATTTGGGAGGCAGAATTTACACTGTTAACTGATAAATTGGAATAGGAAATATGAGTGAAGAAGGAATCTAGGACAACTCATCAATTTCTAGATCAAGTGACGAAGTGAAAGGAACGTTTGCATTGTCAGCACCCACCTAGGAAACAAAGGGCTAAAAAATGTGTGTGTGTGTGTGTGTAGGGTCAGTGGGTGAGATGCTTAATGAATTTGATTTTCAAAATGTTGGATTTGAAAATGTAATGGATATCAAGTGGTAACTTTCACTAAGCTGTTTCCATCTCTCATTCTGGATTACTAAAAAGTCCCCTAAGAAATCACCAGGCTAGAGCAACTTTCATATCATTTTCTCCACAAGGAGATTGCTGGATCACAGAAAGGGTGGATCTGTAGTTTAGGAGAGAAGTGTGACCTGAAGGAGATTTGTGAACTTTAAGAACATAAGTGATAGTTGCAGGTATGAAATAAAAAGAAATGAAATAAGTGAATTTTATACATCTGGCAGAGAAAAGGCTGAAAGATATAACCCCAGGACATACAAATATTTCATGTCTAGAATGAGGAATTGAGCTCAAGATGGGAGGAAACCTAGAGGGAGAGACTAGGTGATTCTGACCATAAAAAGGTAAAGCCTAGGTAATATTAACTGAATGCTTATTATATATCAAACACTGTGCTGGGTTATATATAACCATTATCTCAATTTATATAAATGGAAATTAGGACTCAGGGATAATAAACGATGTCCCAAGGTGCACATTTATAAGTGTTGAATCTGGGTTTGACCTCAGGAAGTCTGGCTGCAGAGCTTGAATTCTTATAAATTCAGGTTGGAGAGTTTGTCACAAAGGTCATGGGAAAAGAGGAATTCCAGAAGGGAAAGTTTAACTGTGTTAAACAAACTTTGTACGTTTTACATTGGATGTAATGATTAGGAAGAGAAGTCATGAGTGAGATCTTGAAAAGAGACTTTCCATGTAAAGGGCAGGAGGCAAAGTCAGTTTATGGGTCATGGAGCAGGTGGAGCAAGGACAATAGCAGATATGATCTTATTGGTGATGCCAGGATCACTCTTTCAGTAATAATAATCCTTTGGGTTTGTGGAATAGCTTTAAGTAGACAAAAAGACCTGACGGGTTTATAGACATTTGATTTTTTTTTTTTAAGATTTGCCACATGAAGACTTGTGAGTAAAACTATTATGGTAAATAGGTAGGGCTGCTTATTTAACAACAACTATAATGACACATACGCCCTCTGAGCTCCTGCTAGCCATTGAAACCCAATTTATGGGGCTGGTTCTTTTCACCAAAATCAGCAAAGTAGGTCTGGATTGATGACTCTTCTGCTTATTATCAGATAATGAAAAACATTGTAACTTCTATCCCCAAAGGAGTCTCAATTGCATCATAATTTTGTCATTACAGGGCAATAATCAAAATCTTAAAACTTTGTTTGAAGGTAGTTTCCCCATCCCATCTCTTAGCTGGAACCTGATCCAAGCTGATTGCATGCAGGGGTAGGAGTGAGGCTTTATAAATTGTTTCCCTCTTTCCACTGCCAGTACTTTTGCTCTTCCCCGTCATCTTGCTAATAGATTTATAACCAGTGAAAGTGGGAAAGTTTCAGAAGTGGAGGAAAAAAGTACAACCTTTATTTTGTTGTAATAAAATAAGAAGCAAGAAATATTTTCATTCTATAAAAGTGATTAAATTGGGTTTGGTGCTCTCTGAACCTAGGAGGTGTTTGGAGTTGACTCATTCATTCTTTGATAAGTTTTCTGTATTCTTACAAGTCGTTTTTCCCATCATTGGGAACTCTAATTCTCTTATGGACGAGTGTGTTAATGTCATTGGCTGATCAATTACGACTTCTTCCTAAACTTGAAGGCGACAGAAAATGCAATTCTAGTTTTCAAGATTTCCAAGATACCTTACCTATCCACGAATGGGAGAACGAGAATCTTTCATTCCATTTCACTCTCTCATTCATAGTCTCCTAGTAGCTCATGGGAACCAGTCACTTGGGGCATATCTTCATAGGCACTCTTTCAAGTAGCCTCTTTAGTCAGTCTATCCTTCTCTATATTTTTCAAGGCAAGAAACAGAATTGAGTCTACTTTGCTTCTCAAGTCTCTGGAATATGAAATAAAAGCACACAGCGTGTGCTTTGAAGCCTTTTCCCAAGGTCTGAGGTGAGACATAGGAGCTCCCAGAGAACTCTCTCTGACCTCTTGGGGATAGTAGCACTTGTAAAATGTCAATACGTGCCTGGGTACTCAGTCACTTCAGTCATGTCCGACTCTTTGTGACCCCATGGACTATAGCCAACCAGACTCCTCAGTCTGTGGGATTCTCCAGGCAAGAATACTGCAGTGGGTTGCCATTCCCGTCTCCAGGGACCCAGGAATCAAACCTGTGTCTCCTGCATTACAGGTGGATTCTTTACTGCTGAGCCACTAGGGAAGCCCAAAATATCAATGGATTTCCCTATCTTAACTTCTAACTCATCAGCATTTTATACTTCATATGTGGGAAAAGTGTTAAAAAGTGTGTTAGTTGTTATAAAACCCTGGGTAGTCTTGAACCTCAGTCTGGAATGTGACTGAGTTCTTAGGATCTTTGCTAAATTGATTGTAAAATGATTCACTTACATGGATTATTACTTGAAACTGAGAGAAATTTTGTTCTCATCTGCATGAAAGTCCTCTCCAAAAGAGAAAAGCATGCTGAGCAGTTCAGAGTACTGACCCAGGCCTGGAGGTTCTGGTGGTGTTATATCTGGATGAATAAATTCAGTTGAGCATTAATTAAATAGCAACACAATGAATTAGCACAACTTCCTCATGCAACATAATGATCAATAAAGGAAAGACACAGGTGCCTTAGAGAAAAATTTTAATCTAAGTGCAAATCTTTTATTCATAAGTTTCAAATTAAATCTACTTAACTTTTGAAAGCTCCATTCAAACATTAATAAATGTTTTTATAACAAAAGGGGGAAATGCCATACTTCTTTTGTAAACTAAAATGCATATGATTTTATATATTCCCAAATTAAAAGCATGAGCCAAGCGCAAAGTATATATGAGAAAAAGAATTAGAATGAGTTTATCAAAAGTGGGATTTCTAAGTTATGTCCACAATTGTACCTTGTACTTATGAACAGTAATATTGTCACATATTTATATTTGTCAAATATAAAGATCATTCTTGCCTAAAGAATTCAATTAGGATGAGGAATTAAAATAAAGCATTTATGATCATAACTGCTGAAAATCTCTCGGTAAACATCTTTGCTATTAAGGCAAAGTTAATGTGGGGAAAAAATAAAGAAAAGCTACTCTTGTTATGAACAATAAATGCTCATAGAGCTAAGGTGAGAATGGTCCAAAGTAACCCAGCAAAGGCCAACACATTCACAGATATTCTCAAAGTATAAGGCATTATGCCTTGTAGAGAGATAAAATACAAGCAGGCTCTTTGACTCATGGCACTTGAAACATTTTATTTTATTCTGTGAAGGCAAAGGGCCCTAGTTAAGACCATAGTCAAAATACATGCAAAAGTATTCATGAAGATTTCTCACTGAAAAATAAACATAGAACACTTAAGAAACAAGAAAAAAATTAAAGACAGCTCCAGTTTGGGAACCAATATAAATTCTGGTTCTCACTTTGAATTGTTTTAGAGATGTGCAGATTAATTTCTTGGCCTCCCTGTGAATCAACAGTATTCTTTTAAATCCACATTAGTATAATGAGATGAAAGCCGAAAATAAAGCAAAATAGAATAAGGTTTCTAAGGATTTATAGAATCCTTCCTTCTCACTGTATGTGTACTCAGTCATGTCTGATTCTTTGTGACCCCATGGACTGCAGTCCACCATGCTCTCTATCCATGGAATTCTCCAGGCAAGAATACTGGAGTGGGTTGCCATTCCTTTCTCCAGGGGATCTTCCTGACCCAGGGATGAAACCTGGGTCTCCTGCATTACCTGTGGATTCTTTACTTCCTGAGTCACCTATCACAAGGGAAATACTAGTGATATGTGCCTGCATGCTAAGTCGCTTCAGGCATGTTTGACTCTTTGTGACCCTATAGACTGTAGCCCATCAAGCTCCTCTGTCCATGGGATTCTCCAGGCAGGAATACTGGAGTGGGTTGCCATGGGCTCCTCCAAGTAATGATACAAGGGTATTTATAAAAGATTTGAATATGAACTGACTGGATAGTGGTTAATAGTGTGAGTTTTAGAGCCCAAAACTCAGTATTCTAATTCTGGATTTTCGATTAATACTTTTAGTTACAGGCTAATGTAGGAAGATGGTGGAAGCTTATTCCTGCACAGGGAATACTTTCCCAGAGAAGTTCAAAGATGAGGGAGCAGATGGTGTAGTTGAAATCCTAAGGTTGTTTCCTGACACATTTGCCCCTTTTGCTCCCATTGTTCCTACACAATGGGAGATGATCACAGGAAATGATCATCACATATCCTGATCATCTCATGGTCAATTCTGGAATTGACAACATTCCCACTCCCAGCTGCTCCCCCATCCCCATCATCTCCCCCCACACACCAGTAAAATAATTTTGTAAACTTGAGTTTAAAGACTTTAAGTATCATACTTCGATCTACTTTTCAAGATCTTTTAACATTTTAACATAAAGCTTCCCTGTCCTTCAAATTAGGTTTGTTACTGCCTTACAGAGAATCAAACACCATTGACTCCACTCTTCTTGTTTCTCCCTATTGTTAATGCTTACCTTGATTTGGAATCTTGTGTGTCCTCCTTCCCTTAAATATCATCTCACATCCTAAATTTTCATCTGCTCTAGAAATTGGTTTATAAAATTTCAGAGTGAAATAATAAATAGTTTTTAAATGTTAGCAGTGTATCCTAGATACCTTTTGATGTATTTATGTACGTACCTCTAGTATGCTGGAAGTGCTGGATGTAGGAAAGCAAGCAGAAATCTGCTTACTTCTTTGTCACTCACTTTGGTACATCATCTCTCCCCTTCCCAGTCCAATACTGGAACTAATCCCGTAGTTTTTCTGACCATTTTCAGATATAAACAAAGTCTCATTTCTAGATATCTTTAAAAGTCCAGTCAACCCTAATTAATATTACAATCTGTCTGATCTATTCAGTCCTCTTAGCTCCTGCTGTTCCTGCTGGGTCCCCAAAGCTGGCAGACAGGCCTTTATGATTGTATTATTTTAAGAGGATTCTAACTCAGCTCTCTGTGCCTTTGGTAAAACTTGAAGGCTGTTTTTGCTCTCTTTGCAATGCAATTCCAAGCAGCTCCAGTCAAGTTTAGATTTCAGTTTTTTGAAGAGAACATCGAACACCAAATCCCTTTGCCTTATCAAGGATGGTAGTCAAAGAAAACGTTTAATATGCTCTGACACAGTAACAGAACAGATCTTTGAAATTTTATAGCTCAACAGATAAAAGCCTGATGTCAGTGTACCTTCTAATAAGCAAAAAAATCTCTCTGAGGAGTATCTTTCTATATTTCAGGTGAGTTGGGAAAACATAATAAGTAGTATTAGGGGAAATATCAACATGGCCTCCATTTCTCAGCTTCTCTTTTGGGACAGAAAATAGAGTGGTATCAATCAATATCATACACCATGTTCACAGAATGCCGGAAAAAAGAACTCTCCATTGATGTAGAGGAAGCATTGACAAAAGTCAACACCCTTGACAGAAATACTCAACAAACCAGGAAAAGAAGAAAACTGTCTCAAAAGAATAAAGGCCTTATATGAAAACCTACAGCTAACATACTCAGTGGTGAAAGACTGAAATCTCTTCCTCTAAAATCAGGAAATGCCTACTAAAAAGAGTTGCAGGGCCCTATTCCAACATGTGTTTGTTAAAGCTTCCCTCCATGGACCAGCAATTCTCATTCACCTGCAGGGTGTCCAAAAATTCAACTCAATTCTGATGCTATCTACCCAGAGATAGAATCAGATTCCCCAGATAAAGAGCTCAGTTAAAAAAGTGTGTTTGCGTGTTCAGTCACTCAGTCATGTCTGACTCTGGCACTCCTGTCCATGGAATTTTCAGGCAAGAATACTGGAGTGGGGTGCCATTTCCTACTCCAGACGATCTTCACAACCTAGGGATCAAACCCATGCCTCTTGTGTCTCCTGCATTGGCAGATAGATTCTTCACCACTGTGCTACCTGGGAGGCAGCCCCAGGTGAGGAAGACTCCACTTCAAATGCCAGTCAGTTGTCCTGGACTTCTGACCAACTGGCTACAAATCAGAGGTTCTCATATTCCTTTCCTTGGGTTTGATTAGTTTTCTAAAATGGCTCACAGACTTCAGGAAATCTTGTTTACTTACTAGATTACCAATTTATTATAGAAGGACATTAAAGGATATAAATCAACAGCCAGATGAAGAGACACATAGGGAGAGGTCGTAAATGAAAGGGCTTTTGTTTTTATGGAGCTTGAGGCACGACACCTTGACACTTGGAAGTATTCTGTTTCTTGACATGGAAGCTTTTTGAAAAGGGGACAGAAAGTCATCCTTTTGGATTTTCATGGAGGCTTTGTTGTATAGCCATGATTGACCAAATCATTGGCTATGGTGATGGAGTCAACCTCCTCTACCTTTCCAGGAAATCAGGTGGTCAGGTGGTGAGACTGAAGGTTGCAACTCTCTAATCACATGACTGGTTCTCCTGGCAACAAGCCCCTATCCTTAGATGGGTTCCAAAGTCACTTTCCCTGAGGCATTTTTAGGAACTGAGGACTAGATAACAAATATCCTATTACTCTTATCACTCAGGAAATTCCACGGTCAGGGAGATGTGAGCCAGGAATTGTGGATTGAGAGCAAGTATATTTAAAAAATACATATTTGGTTGCTTGAATGACCAAATAATGACCAGACGTGTGTGTGTATCCTAAAAGTTATAAGAAAACTGCTTTTTCATTTGTCTTCATTGGTACTGAATATCCTAGTCAAAACAATTAGACTAGACAAAGGAAGGAATGAATTGGAAAAATGAATACAAATTGGAATGCAAGAATTAACATTATTTCTGTTTGTAGCAACATGATCTTACATGTTTAAAACCCTAAAGATTTCAAACACACACACACAAAACACACACACAGTGTTAGAACTAATAAAATAATTCAGCAAAGTTGTAAGATGTTAAAATCAAGACACAAAAATCAGTTTCATTTCTATATACTATATATTATGTTATACTATAACAGCAAAAAATTTGAAAAGGAAATTGAGAAAACAATTCCATTTAAAGAATGAAACACCTAGGAATAAACTTAACCAATGAGACAAAAGATGTGTACACTGAAAACTACAAAATGTTGTTAAAGAAATTAAGGAAGCAGAAATAAATAGAAAAACATCCAATGTTGATGAACTGGAAGACTCAATATTGTTAAAATGTGAATACTACTTAAAGCAATTTACATATTTAATAAAATCTGTATCAAAACCTTATTAACATATTTTGCAAACTAAATTGCAAAATTTAATCCTAAAATTTGTGTGGAATTTCAACAGACCCCAAAGGGTCAAAACAATCTTGAAAAAGAACGAAGTTGGTGGTCTCATATCATTCAATTTCAAAACTTATTACCAAGCTAATCAAGATAGCATGGTTACTGGTTAAAACCATTCATATTGACCAATGGAATAGAATAGAGAGCACAGAAATAAAGCCTCACATATATGATCAGATAATCTTCAACAAGCATGACAAACCCCTTTAATAAGGATATGACAGTCTTTCCAGCAATTGGTGATAGGAAGTTCAGTTCAGTTCAGTCTCTCAGTTATGTCCAATTCTTTGCAACCCCATGGACTGCAACACACCAGGCTTCCCTGTCCATCACCAACTCCCGGAGCTTGCTCAAACTCATGTCGATCAAGTCATGATGCCATCCAACCATCTCATCCTCTGTCATCTCCTCCTTCTTCCGCCTTCAATCTTTCCCAGCATCAGGGTCTTTTCCAATGAGTCAGTTCTTTGCATCAGGTGGCCAAAGTATTGTAGTTTCAGATTATGCATCAGTCCTTCCAATGAATATTCAGGACTGATTTCCTTTAGGATTGACTAGTTTGATCTCTTTGCAGTCCAAGAGACTCTCAAGAGTCTTCTCCAATACCACAGTTCAAAAGCATCAATTCTTTTTTTTAAGGAATCTCCACACTGTTCTCCATAGTGGCTGTACTAGTTTGCATTCCCACCAACAGTTTAAGAGGGTTCCCTTTTCTCCACACCTTCTCCAGCATTTATTGCTTGTAGACTTTAGGATCGCAGCCATTCTGACTGGCATGAAATGGTACCTCATAATGGTTTTGATTTGCATTTCTCTGATAATGAGTGATGTTGAGCATCTTTTCATGTGTTTTTTAGCCATCTGTATGTCTTCTTTGGAGAAATGTCTATTTAGTTCTTTGGCCCATTTTTTGATTGGGTCATTTATTTTTCTGGAATTGAGCTGTAGGAGTTGCTTGCATATTTTTGAGATTAGTTGTTTGTCTGTTGCTTCATTTGCTATTATTTTCTCTCATTCTGAAGGCTGTCTTTTCACCCTGCTTATAGTTTCCTTTGTTGTGCAGAAGCTTTTAAGTTTAATTAGGTCCCATTTGTTTATTTATGCTTTTATTTCCAATATTCTGGGAGGTGGGTCATAGAGTATCCTGCTGTGATGTATGTCGGAGAGTGTTTTGCCTATGTTCTCCTCTAGGAGTTTTATAGTTTCTGGTCTTACATTTAGATCTTTAATCCATTTTGAGTTTATTTTTGTGTATGGTGTTAGAAAGTGTTCTAGTTTCATTCTTTTACAAGTGGTTGACCAGTTTTCCCAGCACCACTTGTTAAAGAGATTGTCTTTTCTCTATTGTATATTCTTCCCTCCTTTGTCAAAGATAAGGTGTCCATATGTGCGTGGATTTATCTCTGGGCTTTCTATTTTGTTCCATTGATCTATATTTCTGTCTTTGTGCCAGTACCATACTGTCTTGATGACTGTGGCTTTGTAGTAGAGCCTGAAGTCAGGCAGGTTGATTCCTCCACTTCCATTCTTCTTTCTCAAGATCGCTTTGGCTATTCGAGGTTTTTTGTTTTTCCATACAAATTGTGAAATTATTTGTTCTAGCTCTGTGAAGAATACCATTGGTAGCTTGATAGGGATTGCATTGAATCTATAAATTGCTTTGGGTAGTATACTCATTTTCACTATATTGATTCTTCCAATCCATGAACATGGTATATTTCTCCATCTATTAGTGTCCTCTTTGATTTCTTTCACCAGTGTTTTATAGTTTTCTATATATAGGTCTTTAGTTTCTTTAGGTAGATATATGATCCAGCAATCCCACTGCTGGGCATACACACTGAGGAAACCAGAATTGAAAGAGACACATGTACCCCAATGTTCATTGCAGCACTGTTTATAATAGCCAGGACATGGAAGCAACCTAGATGTCCATCAGCAGATGAATGGATAAGAAAGCAGTGGTACATATACACAATGGAGTATTACTCAGCCATGAAAAAGAATACATTTGAATCAGTTCTAATGAGGTGGATGAAACTGGAGCCTATTATACAGAGTGAAGTAAGCCAGAAAGAAAAACACCAATACAGTATATTACTACTACTACTAAGTCGCTTCAGTTGTGTCTGACTCTGTGCGACCCCATAGACGGCAGCCCACCAGGCTCCATCATCCCTGGGATTCTCCAGGCAAAAACACTGGAGTGGGTTGCCATTTCCTTCTCCAATGCATGAAAGTGAAAAGTGAAAGTGAAGTCGCTCAGTTGTGTCCGACTCTTCGCGACCCCATGGATTGCAGCCTACCAGGCTCCTCTGTCCATGGGATTTTCCAGGCAAGAATACTGGAGTGGGGTGCCATTGCTTTCTCCCCAATACAGTATACTAACGCATATATATGGAATTTAGAAAGATTGTAACAATAACCCTGTATACAAGACGGCAAAAGAGACACTGATGTATAGAACAGTCTTTTGGACTCTGTGGGAGTGGGAGAGGGTGGGATGATTTGAGAGAATGGCATTGAGATATGTATAATATCATATATGAAATGAGTCACCAGTCCAGGTTCGATGCATGATACTGGATGCTTGGGGCTGGTGCACTGGGACAACCCAGATGGATGGTATGGGGAGGGAGGGGGGAGGAGGGCTCAGGATGGGGAACACATGTATACCTGTGGCAGATTCATTTTGATATATGGCAAAACCAATACAATATTGTAAAGTTAAATAAAATAAAATTAAAAAAAAGAAAAAAGGAAAAAAAAAAAAAGCATCAATTCTTTGGTGCTCAGCTTTCTTTACAGTCCAACTCTCACATCCATACATGACTACTGGAAAAACCATAGCTTTGACTAGATGAACTTTGTTGGCAAGTAATGTCTCTACTTTTTTAATATGTTGTCTAGGTTGTTCATAGCTTTTCTTCCAAGGAGCAAGCATCTTTTAATTTCATGGCTGCAGTCACCGTCTGCACTGATTTTGGAGCCAGACAAACACTGTACAATTCAGCTTATATGAAGTGCCCAGAATAGATAGAGTAGAATGGTGGTTGCTACAGGTTGTGGGGACAGGAAACTGAGGAGTTATTTAATGGGTATGCATTTTCAGTTCTGAAGATGAAAGAGTTTTCTGGATTAGTTTAATGACCATGTGAATGCATTGACACTACTGAGCTGTACACTGAAAATGTTTAAGATGGCAAATTTTAGGTTATATTTATCTTATCACATTTAAAAATTAACTTAAAAATTCTTCAGCAGTAGACACTCTTCTCACTGTTATCTATCAAGTAGATTTTATAATAATTTGAACGTTACAGCAACTACTTTGAAAGCCATCAGTGTGATCTACATTAAATTTATCATATTGAAATATATTTACTCTAACTGAGTCTTTTAATTTCTGGTAGGTTTTTTAAAAATTATAATCTGTTAAATACACTTAATAAAATATTTAATGAATGGAATCATGAAGCTTCAGATTGTGAAAGATTTATTGAATTATAATTATGGAAAACAAAACATGCAAATGAGAAGGCATTGACAGTAAAAACAACAAAATCAAAGCAGGAGTTTAAAAAATTAAAGAATGAGAGTGCCAATAACATAAAATATAATTGTGAAATTTCCTATTTGTGTTTTGGAACTTCTTGACTTTGTAAGAAAAATTCATTGGGTTTGTTATTGTTACTTGGTTAAATATATATTTATTTACATAATGAAATGAGTGAACATAATGAATTGATGAAGCTTAATTTTGCAGCCTCTAATTTGGAAACATTAACAAATATGAATTTTTTGATTAGTGTTATTAGGTCAAAATATTTGTTGAAGAAATATAGTCTTAATGGAGAAAAAAATTGTGAATATCTGAGTTCTAATTTATACAATTAAACATAGAAAAAATAGAATTGAAAATGTTTTTAATTTGGAAAATTTTCTGAGTTTATCAGTTATCTCAGCACCTATAGAAAGAATAGTCTGTCAAATGCAAATAATATGGTCTATATAGATGCATCAGATGTGTAAATAATTTTAAATTTATTAATCTTAAATAGTAACTTTGAGGCAAATTTCAGGCATATTCTCTCCAATAGTTAGCATTTTTGGATTATAATTTTTAGCATGCTCTGTATATTATTATAGTATCTCAAGATGAGAAAATGTATGTTTGCAGAGATTTATTTTTATTTTTTCCTATTGTTAGGTCATATGATTTTAAAACGGAAGAGGGAAGGGGGGAGGGACAAGTTTAGGGTATGGGATTAACAGATACAACTGTATATAGTGGATATATATATAATAGATAAGCAACAAAGATATACTGTGTGGCAAAGGAAATTATAGCCATTATCTTGTGATAGCCTATAATGGAGTATAACCTGCCAAAATGCTGAATCACTATGTTGTACACCTGAAATGAATATATTTTACTGTATGTCAACTTATTCCAGTAAAAAATTCTGAATATTTACTACTGGTATATATTTTTAAAAATTTGGAGTTATCTAAGATTCTTGGATGGCAGATCTTTTTTCTACAGTGAAGTGAAAATATAGTTCATGTTTTCTAGTTGTGAAATTGCCTTTGAGGCATCACAACTAGGCAAGAAACTATCAAAACATTCCTGAGTGGATCACTTGGGTACCCTGTGTATTCCTTTCTGCTTCTATTTGGTAGCAGTAGTTCTACCACATTTTGATAATCTATCAGTTGCCCTTGCTAAGATGGTGATTCCTTTCCTTCCTTGTGTCTCTAGGAAGAAGGGTCTCCAAATGCCCAGGCACTTGTCCCGCTGATGGACAGTTGCTGCATCTCCTGGTGAAAGTATGCTTCCTTGGCGTAACAGGGGATGGTAATGTGCCACCTACCACAGGCAGGCTACCTACCTCATTGTCAGCTGGGCGGTAAGGATGCATTTCCAAAACCCTTCATAGCACCTGCTTTATCTGATTGCTTTCAATACCACTGCTGTAGTTTGGCATCTCTGGATGTAGATACTGAGATGGAGTCTAGTCTGCAGGTTATTTATTAGGAATCAACTCCCTTGGAAGAAGGGAGAAGATTGGGTAGAAGAAGATCGTGAATCATGTCAAAGACCTGGCAAAATCTCTTCCAACTCCACAGGGAGCTCTGGAACGAATGTGGTCCATCAGAGTTGTACAAGGTTGGGCCAACATTGTTGGGCCTTTATACCTAAGTATTGATTAGTCATTGCATGTAATCAACCCTAGGGAGTGTGGGTCCTAGATCTCTGTAGCTTCAGCAAACCTGAAGGGACTTACAGCTGGAGCAGTTGAAGGGGGATCTAGGTGGACTATCCATGCTTCTACACAGGCTGCATATTTCTCTTCTTTGTCTTCAGAGCTTCAGTTTTTTTATAATTTGCTCTGTGCTTTTTGATATTTCACACACTTGTTCTTCTAGGTCAAAAGTAAAACTCTTGACAGAAATCTGCAGAATTGCTTAATGGAAAAATCGTGGTTTTTATTTATTTATTTTTTCTAACTCTATAATGTATTTTGGGAGATACTTTTCTCTTAAGTGCTCTTTTATTTTTCACTCAGGTTTTCATCTAAAGCTTCGGCTGTCCTCTTTCACTGGGTGAATGTTGTGTTCACTCTGTATGTGTCTCTACTTCCTGAGTGCTTAATCTTGTTGGAGATTTGGTGATTTTTTTTTCTTTGGCACCTTATGGAGCATCCAGACTGGTTACTACTGTATCCTAAAATGTACTGGGGAGGGGGCTCTCTCCCTCTGAGGGCAGGAGGCAGTAAGCAAGGGCCTTGTTGCCTCCCCTGACCAGGAGCTAAAAGATACTTTCTCACCATCTTGGCTCCCTGGGATTTTAGAGTCAGGACTCTGTTCATTTATTCAAACTGCAGTTTCTGTCTTGTCAGTTGTCTAAACTGTTTGATGATATTATCTTTCTCTGATTAAAAAAGTACAAAATGATTATTATGCTTCTTTCTATTCATATTCAATTTTCTTCCCAGTGGCAATGGATGGAGAAGGTATAAGTATTCTGCAACTCATTTGGACTCTCTGAGACTCAGTTCTCTTCTAAGATTTTTGCTTCTTGAGGAAACAATTTTTACTCTAGTTATTTCTGGAATATCTTAGCCACAACAGCCTATACAAGGGAAAAAGGCAGACTTGATAGAAAACTACAGCACAACTTATCTAGAAGAAAGTTGCTAGAATCTGACTTGAATTTGAACCTCGAATGTGTCATTTACCAGATTTAAATTCTGGGCAATTGATTTAGTTAAAACATAACTCAATACATTCTCCTTAAATAGTGTTTCAAAATTATCATGAAATTTAGTTGTTTTAAGAAAGGATTTATATATACTATGTATTTGGTAGGGCTTAAATTTGAACTTGGGCTTCCCATGTGGCGCTAGTGGTAAAGAACCCGCCTGCCAATGCAGGAGACCTCAGAGATGCAGATTTGATCCCTGGGTGGGGAAGATTCCCTGGAGGAGAAAATGGCAGCCTATTCCAGTATTCTCACCTGGAGAATTCCTTGAACAGAAGAGTTTGGAGGGCTATAGTCCATAGTGTCACAAGGAGTCAAGGAGTTGGACAGGACTGAAGTGACTTAGCATGCACTCAAGATAAATGTTGGGTGGGGAAGTGAGAGGGACATAGAGGGAGATACAGATGGATGTAAAGACAGAGATACTTGATGGAGGTAAAGATAGAGATAATTTCAAGGAAAGAATGACAGAGGCACATACAAACAAAGCTAAAAAGTCAGGAGAGAGAGAGAAAAGATTTGGCCTTTGACTTTCCACCTTGTGGGATTGTAGTTAAAGTCAATTAGATATAAAGGCAAGATAAGATAATTCTAGCTGACACCTCTGGATATGCATACACACAATAAGAATTGATCCCGTAATTCTGTCACTAACTAGTTAATTTATAATAGGTGTCAGCAAATTGCAAACTGTTGACCAAATCCAGCCGACACTCATTTTTGTGTGGTGTACAAGAAAAGAATATTTTTAACATTTTTAAGTTGCTAAAAAAGAAACCCAGAAAACAAGAATATTATTTTGTGGCATGTAAAAACCAAATAAAATTTAAAATTTCATGATTATATGTAAACTTTTATTGAAATACAGACCAGTTTGTTTACACATTGTTTTTGGCAGCTTTTGTGCTGCAGGACAGAGTTAAGCAGTTCCCATGAAAACTGTATGGTCTGCAAAGCCTAAATTTTATACAGTCTTATCCTGGTCCTAATTGTCTCCTGGTCTATAGCTATACTTTATAGGGGTCGAAATTTTGGTCTATAATCTTTACAAACTTTGGATACATGTAATCCATTTTTAGTGCTCAAGGAAATGCTTTGATAGAAAGTGCTGACACTCCTTTTTGAGAAGTGATATCAATAAAGTTGTTTCAGAGTTGGCAGGTCTTGAAACGCACAGTATTCCGCCTGCCACATGAGTAGAATTAATAAACATCCAAATAGGTTACATTGTATATCATGCTTTGTGCTGGAACATCTTGGTAATTATCAAATGGCTTCATTGAGCACGATACTCATCTCCTGTCACACACTTCAACTTCTTTTTAATTACTTTCTCTATTCTCCTACAAATAATTCTGTGGATTCATCTCCTTATCTTATTACGTCTAATGTCTTAATTAGGTGTACCTGGAGGTTAACACTCAGTTGAATGACAGGGTGGGTCAAACCAGAATTTCAAAATAAGATTCTCTAGCAAAGTTTTTCCAAGGAGCTGTGGGGTCCTCATTCAACTCAATGCTACACCCTGAAAAAAGCTTTCTACTGCCTTGTTTCTCTTTAAGGATTTTCCTTTTATACTAATTTCACCATTCAGTTATCTTTTTTGTTGGTTTGTTTTTTATCTTTTGTTGATCTTTTTGATCAATGATCTCATTGATCTCTTCTTCAGGTATGTCCCTTCTTATGCTTTATAACAATAAAAAATAGAGCAGTGAAAAAAAACAAAATAATTTTTAACTGACTTCTTTAAAACAACTTTAATGAGGTATAATTGATATAATAGAATTGCACATATTCAATGTACACATTTAAGAAATTTTGATATATGTAAACACCCATGATACCATAATCATAATCAACATGCTGCTGCTGCTGTTGCTGCTGCTCCTGCAGCCTACCAGGCTCCTCCGTCCATGGGATTTGCCAGGCAAGAGCACTGGAGTGGGGTGCCATTGCCTTCTCCGCATAATCAACATAAGAGACACCTAACACTTCCAGAATTTCCTTGTGTCCCTTTAGTTTTTGTTTGTTTTTGTCTTTTTTTTAAAGGAGGAATTGTTGTTCAATGAATATAAAGTTTTACAATGAATACAAAGCTAGATGAATAAGTTCTGGAGAACAGCTGTACCACATAGGGCTTTTACTTTACATATAGTATTGTGCACTTCAAAGTATGTTTATGACTTTTTTTTTCTTAATTTTATTTTTATTTTTAACACCAAAAACATTTTGTACTGGGGCAAAGCCAATTAACAATGTTGTGATAGTTTCAGGTGAACAATGAAGGGCCTCAGCCATACATATACGTGTATTGGCCAACCCTCCCTCCCATCCAGGGTGGCACGTAACTGAGCAAAGTTCCATGTGCTATATAGGCTTGTATTGGTTATCCATTTTAAATATAGCAGTGTGCATATGACTTTTCCAAAGTCCTTGACCCTCCCTTCCCCTTGGCAACCATTAGTTCATTATTCTAAGTATGTGAGTCTCTTTCTGTTTTGTAAGTTCACTTGTATCATTTGTTTCTAGGTTGCACGTATAAGGAATTCATATGGTATTCTCTGTCTGACTTCCTTCACTCAGTATGACACTCTCTAGGTCCATCCATGTTGCTGCAAATGCCTTATTTCATTCTTTTTAATGGTTGAGTACTATTCCATTGTATGTATGTATATATACATATATATATATATATATATATATATACCACATCTTCTTTATCCATTCCTCTGTTGATGGACATTTAAGTTGTTTGTTTCCATGTCTTGGCCATTGAAAACAATGCTGCAGTTAACACTGGAGTGCATATGTTTTCCACCCATGTTCTTCTCTGGATATATGCCCAGGAGTGGGATTGCAGGGTTATATGGTAGCTCTGTTTTTAGTTTTTTAAGGAACCTTCATGCTGTTCTCTATAGTGGCTTGTACCCATTTATGTTCCCACCAACAGTGTAGGAGGGTTCCCTTCTCTCCACACCCTCTCCAGCATTTCTTGTATGTGGATTTTTTGATGATAGTCTGACTGATGTGAGGTGCTAGCTCATTGTAGTTTTGATTTGCATTTCTCTAATAACTAGCGATGTTGAACATCTTTTCATGTTCCTATTGGCCGTCTGTATGTCCTCTTTACAAAAGTGTCTATTCAGGTCTTCTGCCCATTTTTTGAGTGGATTGTTTGTTTTGATACTACTAGGCATGTTAAACTATTTGGAAATTTTGGAAATTAATCCCTTATCAGTCACATGATTTGCAAATATTTTCTCCCAATCTGTGGGTTATCTTTTTATTTTGTTTATTGTTTCCTTTGCAGTGCAAAAAGCTTTTGAGTTTAAGTAGGTCCCATTTGTTTATTTTTGCTTTTATTTCCATTATTCTGGGAGATGGATTAAAAAAGATAATGCCGTGATTTATGCCAGAGAGTGTTCTGCCTGTTTTCCTCTAAGCGTTTTATAGTATCCAGCCTAACATTTAGAAAACTACAGGTCAATATCCCATGAACATGGATGCAAAAATCCTCAACAAAATATTAGTAACCCAAATTCAACAATGCATTAAAAGAACTGTTTTTGTTGTTATTCAGTCACTAAGTTGGGTCTGACTCTTTGAAACCCCATGGACTGCAGCATGCCAGGCTCCCCTGTCCTTTGCTATTTCCTGGAATTTGCTCAGATTCATGTCCGTGGAGTCAGTGATGTTATATAATCATCTTATCCTCTATTGTCCCCTTCTCCTCCTGCCTCCAATCTTTCCCAGCATCAGGGTCTTTTCCAATGAGTTGGCTCTTTGCATCAGGTGGCCAAAGTATTGGAGCTTCAGCTTCAGTATCAAACCTTCCAATGAATATTCAGGGGTGATTTCCTTTAGGATTGACTGGTTTGATCTCCTTGCTGTCCAAGGGACTCTCAAGAGGCTTCTGCAGCACCACCATTTGAAAGCATCAAAAAGCACTGTATACATGGTTAAGTGGAATTTATTCCAGGGTGGCATGGATGGATGAATACCTACAAATCAATCAATGTGATAGCCCATCTAACAAAATGAATGATAAAATCATATGATCATCTCTATACATGCAGAAAATCATTTGACAAAATTCAAGATTAATTGTGATAAAAAACTCTCAACAAAGTGGATATAGAAGGAACATACCTCCACATAATAGAGGGTATTATGGTAATTGAAATATGTCAGATAGAGAAAGAAAAATACCATATAATTTCACTTATATGTGACATCTAACAAGCAAAAAGTGAGAGAAAACCCCAAACTAAAACAGACTTACAAAATAAGAGAACAAACTGGTGGTTGTCAGAGGGGAGCAGGTGAAGAAGTTGAGTGAAATAGGTGAAGGGGATTAAGTGGTGCCAAATTTAACTTATACAATAAGTCACAGATATAGTCAATAGTATTGTAACAACTTTGTATGGTGACAGGTTATTTGATTGATGGGAGTGATCAATTTGTAATGTATATAAATGTTGGGTCACTGTTTTACTTTTGAAACTAACAAAATGTTGTATGTCAACTATATGTTAATAAAAATAAAAGAAAAATTCATATTAAAATAAGTACAAATAAGTTAAGCTGAATAATCATTACTTACAAATATTTACCCCCATTTGTCAATCCTTCCAGCTTCCTCTTCTGTAAAAAAATGAGCATTCTACAGAATAAGCTATGATAAACTTTACAAAAAAGAAAGCAAACTCAGTAAGTTGAAAGGAAGGGAGCATAAAAGAATCCAATTTTCTATTGTAATGTTTGGGATGCACACTTCACTCTCATGGTTATTTGAACTTAAATGCAAGTGTTTGTATTTTTGCTTATGTGAGCTCACATCTTTTCATTTGCAGGAGGCTGTATAATGCACTTTCAGTCAAGGCATCATCTACATAGGTTGCCATCAGATGGAGACTCAGTAAGTACTATGAAATATCAAATTAGAGAATCATGGAAAATAGTTTTCCTCTGATTAAATCTCAGCTGCATTTTGTCCTGGTTTAAATTTTTGTGGCTCTGACTGTCCAGATAAATGTATGACTTCACAAGATTGCTTGAATTGGGTGAGAAAGACAGGACTCATCGAGCTGACAGGATCATGAAACACGGACATCAGTTGCTTTGACTACTTTCAGCTGCATCAATTTGTTACATTCTGATATTAGTTGACATCATGTGTGAATATATCATGGAAAGAAATAGTCCCCAAACTGACATACTCCTGACCCAGAAACTTCTCCGGGAGTAAGAATTCCACTTGAATATATCTGCTGTGATTTTTCTCAGCCTGAGGAGTAAATGTGTTGGCATGTATATATGCTTGTTCACCGGGTCAACTTTACTGAACATCAGTGATAAGTAAAGGTCTCAGATATAAAGATGAATTAAGACATTGTTAATCCCCTTAAGGCATTCAGTGTCTAGTGTAGAGGCAGATTTGCAAATCATACTACAAGGAGGTGTACCACATGCTATGACAGAAAAATGTACATGTGGAGAAAGAAGGGCTTAGAAAAGGGGATACTCATGCTAAGAACCCAGGGATTTGTAAGAGTAACCAGGACAACAAGGACATTCCATTCCAGACAGAGAGTGGTGGGTGATACCTGGTTTCTAAAAATCTCTCCTCCTACCCTCATGAACTTCACCTCATAGTATCCCTGTCCTTGTGGGGTCACAATCCTTCAATCTGGGCTAGCCCTTTGGTTCACTCTTTGTTAGTAACTGTGGCAGAACTGTTGCTGTGTGATTTCTGAAATTGGATCTTTAAAAACCTTACAAATCCACCTGGACCTCTTAGAGTTGCTTTTATGATGTTTCTTCTTGGAACCCATCTCAGAAGTGTACCTGCTTGAGGCCCCCAGGATAGTCAGGGAGCCTTATGTCAAGGCACCGGATAGACACATGAAGAAATTGTCATGGAAGTGCATCTTCCAGACCCAAGTACTTTAGCTGAAGCCACTTAGAGCTGGGATATCTCTAAATTCATGATCTCAAACTATGAAAAAAAAAAAAGGATTTTATTAAGCCACCAAGTTTGGGGGTGTTTGTTTCAGAGCAGTTAATAACCAGAAGAACAGTTAATAAGCAGTTAATACCTCTGCAAAATGCAAAGGTATGAAAAAGCCACTTCTAACCTGGGAATAGAAAGTGGTTTAATAATTTAGTATGGCTGGAGAATGAATGGTAGGGGAAATAGTGAGAAACTTCACAATTGTAAGTATGGGAACCCTAGCTCAGTCTGAGTCCAGAGGTGAAGCTGATTTCAAGCAAGAAAGGGACAGATGATTCAAATGAGATCTTTAGGTCTCTTTCCTCCTTTATCTCCTTCTTCTTTTTTCTTCTCCTCCTCTCTCTGTCTCTCCCCTCTCTCTCACACACACATACACGACATACACACATAGTTTCATATACTATCCTTGTCACTCTACTACGTGACCATTTACTTCCAGTTCCAAACTGAATAATCCAAGAGATTCTTATTGTCTCAACATGATTCATTTGTCCCTTCTTGGACTAAACACAGTGGCCAGTATTTGTGATTCACTGGGTCCAGATTATATTTTCTGTCCAACTGTGGCAGGCGCTGTAGGTAGGCAACAAAGAAGCTATTTCCCCAAGGAACAGGGAGTGTTAGACAATAGTTGTTTACTACTGAGAGAATCACAGCAAGTCAACTTATTTCAGCAGTTGTTTGTCATGGAAGGTTTTATATAGCCCTGATTTTGTCCAAAGAGTGTTACGTAGTCATTTTAGTTTGCAATTGATAAGATGTGGTTTTGTTTTGTTTTTGCTATTTTGTTTGCCAAAGCTGTATCTAGGCATTTTGGCTTTTATTAAAAATATGTGATGATGCTTTTCTCTTTGCAGGGAAAATATTGATAACTTATTCACATTAAGGTTTTCTCCTAATTGTACAAATGGCTGTCAAGAGAACCACATTCTCCCATTTAATCTCGTTGTTATTCATCCATAATATATTGTTTCAAGATACTTAGTAAGTCAGTGATCTTTTACTTCCAGCTTTTACTTTTACTTTTGATCTTTTGCTTCCATAGCTATAGCTATGGTAACTCCTTTTAATTCATTCTTTCATTCACCAAATATTTAATAAGATGGTCCTTTCCTAGACTAGACTGATAGGTATATAGAGTGATAACTAGAGTAATAGATAGGTTGTAAGCAGAAATGTCCTTGGGTTTTCCATTGACCAAAACAAGTAAGGATCCATGCAAAGACAGGGAGTTACACCAGTTTTCATTTTCTACAAAATAAAACATAAAATTGAAGATTTGTCTGCAATTAAGAAAAGAAATTTCTCATATGAAGCTTCATATAGTAGACTCAAAAAACAGAAAGGAGATATTTGGCAGTGTCTTTAATTAAATCTTTATTACAGAACAAAGATACCCTGAATTTTTCTGAAACAAGAAGCATCACCTACCCTCTATCACTTACACAGTAGTATAAGAAAGATAAAAGCTTGAATAATAATCTTCACTTATTGCTCTGTAGTAGTCAGTTCAAGATGCTACCAAAACAAAGAGGTTAATTATTAGTTCTCTTGATGGACACACACACCATGGAAGTTCATCCACTCTGCTATGGGACATGGTGGACACAACTCAAGAGCAGATAGGACTGAGTAAATGGTTAAGATATTCATTTAATGGCTATGGATAAGGCTATGGAGGCAGAAAAAAGTCTTGCGGGAACACAGGATATGATGTAACTTAGAATGCGTTTAAAAAGGTTGACTTCTTCCTAGATGTCTTAACTTGCCTCTTTATTTTTTTTAATATAAATTTATTTATTTTAATTGGAGGCTAATTACTTTACAATATTGTATTGGTTCTGCCATACATTGACATGAATCTGCCACGGCTGCACATGTGTTCCCCATCCTGAACCCCCCTCCTATCTCCCTCCCCATCCATCCCTCTGGGTCATCTCAATGCACCAGCCCCGAGCATCCTGTATCGCATCGAACCTCGACTGGTGATTTGTTTCACATATGATAATATACATGTTTCAACATGTATATTAACCTGCCTCTTTAAATACAAAGCCAGGAAGGTGAGAGAAAATGTTATTTTAAGAATTCCCCTGCAAAGAAGAAACTGACATTTTCCTCCATTTTAATTGGTCATTCTCTTTGACAGCTATCAGAAATATTATTCAGTGTTGCTACACTATGTATTTTGAGGATAGGAAAAGCAAAAGCAATAAGAGTCTTTTCTGACAGTAGTAAAGGAGGGCTAATTAACATATGCATGAGGGAGAGTGTGGGTAAGTAGTTTGGAGAACAGAGTCTGAAGATGAATTCAGTAGGTGTGAATCCTGACAGCACTATTTACTAACTCTGTGACCTTAAATGAGTTACTTAATCACTGTGCCTCAGCATCTTCTTTTGTAAAATGGGGATAATCTATATACATAGAAATTTCCATTATTGTTTACTAAATGTTTTAATAATAGCAGTGCCATTAGATATCTTTTCTTATGATATCTCTACTATCTATTTAAACTATCTATCTTTACACATAGATATATAATCTTCCTCATCTCAAAGAGAAGAAAATCGAGGTGCAAAGAACTCTCAGCATTTATGCCTATGGATCTGGTTGTTATTTTAACTGAAAAAAGAAAAAACAAAACTGGTCCAGGCTAATATCAATCAAGCTTATGCTGAGGTTGATTTCACTGAGTCTGAAGGCACAGGCTAAATGTGTGATGAGATATGTTTTAAAAACTCGGTCTTTCAGATATCAGCAGCAGCCCCCTTGCTCAGTGGTTTGTTCTTTTAAGGGTGCACTTATTTTGAAGGCCCTGAACTCACGGCATTCATGAACACTCCATGTATTGTTTGTTGTATCACCTCAGGAAATACTACTTCACAAGGTTGGGAAAAGAGAAATCAAAATCACTTTTGCAATTTTTTCAGTCTCTACAAATCAAGCACCTGAAACCTCCAGTTATGAAACACAATCCTATTGGCATAGTTGTTAAGAACACAGGGTCTGTAGGCAGGCTGCCTAGGAATGAATCTGTCTTAGAGACATCTTGATTGTGTGGGTTGTGTGATCTTCAGCAAGTCAACTCATCTTTCTTTGTCCAGACTCCACATCTGCAAAATGGGATAATAATAGTTACCACCTCATAAGGTTGTTGTGAGGACTAAGTAAATTAATATATAAAAGACATTTAAGGCAGCACTTGGCAAATACTAAGAACTCAGTTAATTTTTGCTCTAATATTTGGGCTTAATTTATTTTCTATCCTTGAAGTTAAATAGTAATCTTTTAACCAGGGACTCCAAGATCACAACTTTCACCAGGCTCATTTTCTGCCTTTCTCCATCTCACTCCTTTTCTGCAGTCACACTACATTTTTTCTTGTCTTCCAACATGCTGACTACTTTCTAGTCTTATGACTTTGGTGTTGGTTGTTTTTATTGCATGAATATCTCTTTTCTCTGGTCTCTGTATCCTTCAGTCTAGGTCTCTGTTTAATGTCAATAACACAAAGTAAAGGTCCCTAACCATCCCCCACCCCAAATTATCCTTCACCAGGACTTCCATTTTTTTCCCCTTTCTTTTTTGATTGTGCCATGTGGCATGCAGGATCTTAGTTCTCTGATCAGGAGTTGAATCTTGTCCCTTGCAGTGGAAGCTCAGTGTCTTATCCAGTGGATCTCCAGGGAAGTCCTTTTATTTATTTATTTTTTTTCTATTTTAAGACTTCTGACTTCAGTGCCCTATTTCCTTCATTCTGTGTACCACAATGTACAGCTATTTCATTGTTTTATGTTCTAGTTCCTCTCTATCCCCAGTAAATTGTAAGCTCCATGTAGACTGAAAACCCATCTGTCCTTTTCATTGCTTTTCAAGGATGAGTGGGTGAAGTGCAGGTATAAACCACATAGTAAAACAGAACCTGAATGTATTCCTTTTCCTTTAGTTCACTGTCAGAATTCTAGACCTTGACATTATATAGTTTTTAATCTACTGTCCAAAAGGTTTTATGTAATAGTGGTATAACTCACTTCGGGATCTATGATTACTCCAATTTAGATGCATAATGTACAGCTTCATAAGATCTTAGAGCTAAAAGAGATTTTTGAAGTTTATAGCTCAGGATGACCATATTAATGATGAAAGAGGTAGATCTTGGAGCAGAGGGATGATTTGTCCAGTGCTGCTGATAATCAGGGCAAGAGTTATTGTATCAGCTTTCTCCTCATTTAGTGCTTTTCCAAACCATCATAGTGTGTTTTTATAGGTAATTGTATTTTATTACTTGCCACAATCACTTCACTAGCTGCCTAACCTCTTTACCCAACCACTATAGTCCAGAGATTAGAATGGTTCCTAGTCTTGAGAAACACACATTTGATAAAAACACAATTCTATATGATAATCACAATTATCCAGAGACAGCTGTGTAAGGTCAAAGGAACAGCTGTTTGTAGCGTGCCTACTGTGGGTTCAGTTATTTTCAGTGTATTATGTGAGTTAGCTAGTGAAATCTTCACAAATCTTTAGGGTAGGTGCTATCATCATGCCATCTAACAAATGTGGAAACTGAGGCACTACTTGAGTTACTGATACATTACCAAGGTTCTTCAGTATCATGGGAGTATACACGTATGTGGGCGCTCTCCTAATTAAAATGCTTTCCTACCCTGCTCAAAGCAGAATAGGTTGGAACTGAGGAAGTAGGAGATTACTTAGAGGAGACTGCACTGGACTGGGTCTTGAAGGACCTGGAACCCCTGAAATTTCTGCTGTCCAATATTTTTTCCTCCAGTAACACTTGTAGAAGCTTGTTCTGAAGAGATATTTACCTTTTCTTTTTATGCATACACTCATGCTTATGTCTAGAAAATTTGGAGTGATCTCTTCTCTGTTCAACCCTTCACTTCCCACCTTACAGAATTTTAAGATGACAGCTCAAAACATTTCTTGAGTATGAAAGTTTTGCATCAGAGTGTACCCATGAATTCCTTCCCTGGTGGCTCTGATGGTAAAGAATCTGCTTCTGCCGGAGGCATCCATGGCTTGGGAAGATTCCCTGGAGAAGGAAACACCCACTCCAGTATTCTAGCCTGGAGAGTTCCATGGAGAGAAGAGCCTGGCGGGCTACAGTCCATGGGGTCTCAAAGAGTCAGACATGACTGAATGACTTTCATGTGCCCATGAATTAGTCTGTTTTCTCCCGTGAGATCATGTTTCTCCATTCTACTTAACAACTAACTCATGACTATGGTCATGGTTTTATTCAGGACTCAGTTTTCATGGTGGCCTTCAGTGATGCTTAGAGAACCAATGAACAACAACACAAGTTCCTGTGTTCTGTTACAGGTAAGACATACACTGTCCAGTGCATATGAACTCCTGGAACCTTCTTCCTATTATGGATCCCAAATACAAACCTAAACATGGGCTCTTGTTTACCTCTGTATGTTTCCATTCCTTTTTAGGGTTCATTGAGATGCTTATCATCACAACCTTATTTTCTTCTTAACATCTCTTAAAATTTTGTATATGTTTGCAGTGAAGGAGGCAAGTGAAACCAAATTTCTCTATAAACACACACTGTAATCTTGGCTGAAATTTGTACAGTTGTGTTTTTCATGGTATAATACTGCTCAGACTTGATCTCAGTTAATTATGAAAACCTGGTTCAGTTCAGTTCAGGTGCTCAGTCATGTCCGACTCTTTGAGACCACATGGACTGCAGCACACCAGGCCTCCCTGTCCATCACCAACTCCCAGAGTTCACCCAAACCCATGTCCATCGTGTTGGTGATGCCATCCAGCCATCTCATCCTCTGTTGTCCCCTTCTCCTCCTGCCCCCAATCTTTCCCAGCATTAAGGTCTTTTCAAATGAGTCAGCTCTCTGCCTCAAGTGGCCAAAGTATTGGAGTTTCAGCTTCAGCATCAGTCCTTTCAATGAACAACTAGGACTGATCTGCTTTAGGATGCATTGGTTTGATCTCCTTGCAGTCCATGGGACTCTCAAGAGTCTTCTCCAACACCACAGTTCAAAAGCATCAATTCTTCAGCGCTCAGCTTTCTTTATAGTCCAACTCTCACATCCATACATGACCACTGGAAAAACTATAGCCTTGACTAGATAGACCTTTATTGGCAAAGTAATGTCTCTGCTTTTTACTATGCTATCTAGGTTGGTCATAACTTACCTTCCAAGGAGTAAGCATCTTTTAATTTCATGGCTGCAATCACCATCCACAGTGATTTTGGAGCCCCCAAAAATAAAGTCAGCCACTGTTTCCACTGTTTCCCCATCTATTTCCCATGAAGTGATGGGACCGGATGCCATGATCTTTGTTTTCTGAATGTTGAGCTTTAAGACAACTTTTTCACTCTCCTCTTTTACTTTCATCAAGAGGCTCCTTAGTTCTTCTTCAGTTTCTGCCATAAGGGTGGTATCAACTGCATATCTGAGGTTATTGATATTTCTCCTGGCAATCTTGATTCCAGCTTGTGCTTCCTCCAGCCCAGCATTTCTCATGATGTATTCTGCATAGAAGTTAAATAAGCAGGGTGACAATATACAGCCTTGACATACTCCTTTTCCTATTTGGAACCAGTCTGTTGTTCCATGTCCAATTCTAACTGTTGCTTCCTGATCTGTATATAGGTTTCTCAAGAGGCAGGTCAGGTGATCTGGTATGCCCATCTCTTTCAGAATTTTCCACAGTTTATTGTGATCCACACAGCCAAAGGCTTTGGCATAGTCAATAAAGCAGAAATAGATGTTTTTCTGGAACTCTCTTGCTTTTTCAATGATCCAGCAGATGTTGGCAATTTGATCTCTAGTTCCTCTGCCTTTTCTAAAACCAGATTGAACATCTGGAAGTTCATGGTTCATGATATATTACTGTTTTTCACTTACAGATGGAGAAATAAACAGGCATTTTATGATTAAGCCTGCAGGGTGGTATGGCTTGGGTTTGAATATGTGTTTTCTTACACTTACATTTAAATTAGTCAGTTCAGTTGCTCAGTCATGTCCAACTCTGTGAGCCCATGGACTGCAGCACGCCAAACTTCCCTATCCATCATCAACCCCTGGAGCTTGCTCAAGTTCATTTAAAATAGAAGGGTCAGTTTTTTAAGGAACCACCTTACTGTTCTCCATAGTGGCTGTACCAGTTTATATTCCCACCAACAGTATGGTCTTCCCTTGTGGCTCAGCTGGTAAATAATCCACCTGCAATACCAGAGACCGGGGTTCAATCCCTTGTGGCTCAGCTGGTAAAGAATCCACCTGCAATACCAGAGACCGGGGTTCAATCCCTGGAGAATGGAAAGGCTACCCACTCCAGTATTCTGGCCTGGAGAATTCCATAGACTGTATAGTCCATGGGGTTGCAAAGAGTCAGAAAAGACTGAGTGACTTTCACTTCACCTCACCAACAGTTTAGGAGAGTTCCCTTCTCTCTACACCCTCTCCAGCATTTCTTGTTTGTGGATTTTTTGATGATTGTCATTTTGATTGGTGTGAGGTGATACCCCATAGTAGTTTTGATTTGCATTTCTCTAACAATTAGCGATGTTGAACATCTTTTCATGTACCTCTTGGCTATCTGTAGGTCTTCTTTGGAGAAACGTCTGTTTAGGTCTTCTGAATGCAGCAACTTGGATGGACCTAGAGGCCATCATACTGAGTGAAGTAAGTTTGACAGAGGAGGAATATCATATAACATCCCTTATATGTAAAATATAAAAAGAAATGATACAAATGAACTTACTTACAAAACAGACACAATCACATAGATTTAGAAAACAAACTTATGGTTGCTGAGGAGAAGGATGGGGGAAGGGATAATTAGGGAGCTTGGAATGGACATGTACACACTGCTATGTTTAAAATGGGTATCCAAAAAGGGCCCAGTGTATAGCACATGGAACTCTGCTCAATGTTATGTGGCAGCCTGGATGGAAGGGGAGTTTGGGGGAAAATGGATACATATATATGTAGGGCTGAGCCCCTTTGCTGTTCACCTGAAACTATCACAACATCGTTAATTGCTAAACCAACACAAAATAAAAAGTTAAAAACAAATAAATTGGAGTGGTCAGAAGCAAGGGGTAGGGATATAGATGATGTGGGATTGCATTCAGACTCTATTGCTTATTAGCTGTGAGATCCTGAACATCCCTACCTAAAACCAGTTTTTTTTTTTTTTCCATCTGTGAAATGGAATAATTCCTAGTGACCACCGATTGCTTATATGAAACAAAGCAGTCAGCTCTAAGCAATTTGTAAATGCTTTCCAAAGTTCATTATGATAATTTTTATAGTTAAGCTATCTCTCTATTATCTACAGGTAAGTTAAATTTCCAATTCAGCTTTGAATGAAAGTATGTTATTCTGTAATGACAAATGTGAAATGCTCTTAAAATTAATATCTGTCTATTTCTTTTCACTATTCCAGAATTCAGTAAATTTCCTCATGCATTTCACTGGCTCTAAAATATTGAGATTGTTTCTTGATCCTGAGAGATACAGATTTACATCAGGATTGGGTTTGGGGTCCTAATAGTTTATTTTATGATCAATGGAGACATTCACCCCTCCCTTGCTTTCCCAAATAATTTGTTGGAATCTGATCATATTTTACATTATATTAATATCAATTTACCATGTGGGATACATTTGAAAAGAGTGGTCTAATATTGCATGATATCATATAAATTACTCTTGTTTCTTAATTAACAATGCTGAACACATATACTGTATATTTCTGGTAGTTATTTATGGTACTCACTTATGTGTGCTCTTAAAAGATTTCCTCTAAACCAGAATAGTGCATCTTAATTTTAACATGGGAATCATTTGGAGATCTTGTGAAATTTCAGATTCTGTAGATTTGCAACAAAATTCTGCATTTCTAACAAGAACCCAACTTTGAGTAACTAGGCTCTGAAAATTCCCTAATTAAGAGCTTTTAAATATATATATTTTCCTGGGCTTTATTCTCAGTGATTCTAATTTAATAAGAACAAAATCAAATGTTTATATATTTGAATATCCACATATGTAATTTTGATAATATATGCCTGGTTTTGTAACTGCCAAAATATATTTCAATCATGAATGTTTTGATTAATTGCGGTTTAATCTATCTTTGAAGTCTACCCTTTTATGGTCTGTTCTTTGTGCTGTAGCACCACCAAATTACTAACAGTTTTCTGAATATGCTCTCTCTTCATGCACTGTTTCCTTTGCTTAAAGAGTTGTATTTTCATTCTGTTTATTGAGGAAATGACTTGCTGTCCAAGGGGATCTCAAGAGTCTTCTCCAGTACCACAGTTTGAAAGCATCAGTTCTTCAGTGCTCAGCCTTCTTTACAGTCCAACTCTTATATCCATACATGACTACTGGAAAGCCTATAGATTTGACTAGACAGACCTTTGTGAACAAAGTGGTGTCTCTGCTTTTGAGTATGCTGTCTGGGTTTGTCAGAGCTTTTCTTACAGGGAGTAAGCATCTTTTAATTTTGTGGCTTCAGTCACCATCTGCAGTGATTTGGGAGACTATTAAATAAAATCTGTCACTACTTCTACTTTTACTCCATCTGTTTACCATGAAGTGATGGAACTGAATGCCATGATCTTAGTTTTTTGAATGCTGAGTTTTAAGCTAGCTTTTTCACTCGTTACTTTCATCCTCATCAAGAGGCTCTTTTAGTTTCTTTACTTTTTGCCATTAGAGTGGTATCATCTGCATAGATCAAGCTGTAATATAACCCCCTCTGCGTAGCCTTCTTTGATGCTCTTATTTAGTGGTTCTCAAATGTGAGTTCTGTCTTATTCTCTTAGGGACAGTTGATAAAATCTAGAGACATTTTTCACTGTTACAACTTGGGAGGACAGGTGGGTTGCTGCTGACATCTAGTAGGTAGAAGTCAGGGTTGCCACTAAACATTCTACAATACCTAGAACAGCCCCTGTAACAAATCTTTATCTAGTCCAAAATGTTTGTAGTACTGAGGCCGAGAAACCCTGCTCTAGTCTGTTAGATGTCCCTCTTTTATTTTCCTCCAGATTGCTTCTATTTTACTGCTGCTGGTGCTGCTGCTAAGTCACTTCAGTCGTGTCCGACTCTGTGTGACCCCATAGATGGCAGCCCACCAGGCTTCACTGTCCCTGGGATTCTCCAAGCAAGAACACTGGAGAGGGGTGCCATTGCCTTCTCCATCTATTTTACTACTTATTGCAATTTTTATTGTCCATTTCTCTTTCTCCCAAGTTCTTATGTTCTTGGACAAGGAATTGTCTTTTTCATTTCTATTTCCTCACAGCCAGTGGGTTGTCTGTGTGTGTTCCATAAATATTGAACAAAATAAATGTGTAAATATCTCCTAGAATATATAACTAAACTTAAAAAATAAACGCATATGCAGTTTTGTTGTGAGCAGATGGGCTAACCCGAGATCTAGATAGATTCATGGACTTTCAGTGGGGGTGAGATGTTACTGCAGCCTGAAAGGCATAATATCAAATCATCAATCACTGACTGTAGGGTCAGCCTCCAGAGAGGGGGTGCGGGGAACCTTACATTTATTGCTTGCCAATTGGAAGGAACACAATTGACTGGAACCAGCTGGTTTTGAACTCTCCCAAAGGCTGTGATCCATTTAATCAGTTTGGAACACATCCATAACTTTGAAGGTGGATCAGGAAGGATGGAAAGCATGGACAAAGTCAGCTAAGACCAGCTATCTCCCCATTTAAAATGTTTGATGTAAGAGACACAATGATTAAAAAAGAAAAAGCTATGTGCATAGGGTCAAGGGTAAGGGTAGGAAGATGGGTCATTCTTTATGATTCTGAAAACTGACAAAATGTGTTTAGTTTGGAATGATCTGAGAAACCTCACATAACTCAGCCCGTATTCCATTTCACTAACAGTGAGGGGAAATAATCAAATCTGCTGTTCCTGCTTTCTATCTGTCATCTAAGTCATTCCAGGGACAGTAATCCTGGGTAGTGTCTTTTAGTTGGAGCCATTTCCCAGGAGAGACAGAGTTATTAATAAGACATTGCAGGCTCATATACTTTCTCCTACCTGTTTTTGATTTTCCCTCTTTCTAATGCAATTTCACTGATCTCTTGGAAATGAGACATACATGGGATGTTCTTCCTTGCTCATGCATTCCAAATATGCTTCCCAAACTAAAGTGCTGTACCATATGTAAAATTCAGGTGTAGGAGATTAGAAATAATCTCTTACATTTGTATGGGATACTCCTGACGAGCACCTATTGTGTATGCTTTCTTTTAGCCTCACTTTACCCAGCTGGTTCACTTGCCTTTCCTTATTTTTCAAAACTGGTGACCCCTCCATAATTTTAATTTCAAGTATTTTTTCCTTCTCATGTCTTTAATGCTTTTTCCCTTTAATACTCAAATATAATATTTCTTGAAGCACATTAAAGTTTAGAATCCACTGATACCTCATATTTACTGTCACTTTCCCTTCACGACCTCACTTAATCTGCATTAGTTCCAAGGTCATTACTCATTCCTTTTATCCTCCTTCAGCCCCTCTACCCTTCTTTCCCTGATTATGTTTGCCTGGCTGAACACCCACCCTGGTTAATTCCAGCTGTCCTCCTCTTACACACGCATATCTCAACAGCTGAAGTTATCCGAAGATTTTTCTTTCCCATTCCCACCTCCATATATGCACACAGTAACACCCATGTTGACCAGTCTCCCTTCCAAGTTATGACTGCTACCTTGTGAATTTTGCTTCAAAATCTGACCCAACTCTCTAGGTCAGGGCTTGGAAAATGTTTTCTATAAAGGGCCAGATATTAATAGAAAGCATTTTAAGCTTTGGGAGCCATACGGTTTCTGTCACAATTCGGCCATCCTAGCAGGAAAGCAGCCACAGACTATACAAAAATGAATGGGCGTGGCTATCTTCCAACTAAAGTATTTGCAAAAATAATCAGTGGATTGGATTTGGCTCACAAGCTGTAGCCTGATGACCTTGCTCCAGACCATTCAATCTTCTACTATCTTAGAGGACTATTTTAAATTTCCTTTGTTTCTTAAACCTTGCACAGTTACTCCCTATCTCATACCAAGTCTCTGCTCTTAATCTTGCTTTGTTTGATTAGAAACATCAAAAGAAGGCAGAAAGGAAGAATCACATCTCCTGTCCTCTCTGGATGAGAGCCCATTTTATTCTGCATTCTCTCCTATTTCTATGGATGAAATATTTGTTTCTCATTGAGGTTGGTCACACCATTTGCCCACTGGATCCCACCCTCTGTCCTCTATGTAAGGGAAAGTTTCAGCAATCGTCTCCTGGCTTTCCCATGCTATTAACGTTTTCTTCTTTGTGGGGATTGTTCAAATTCATGCTGTCATGCCTACCAACTTAAAAAAGAAAGAAAAATAAAACCCTATTCCTTGACCTCACTTTCCTTTTTAGCTACAGCTCCATTCCTCTGCTCCACTTACAGCAAATAAACCTCAGTGAGTTATTTGTATTCATCCCTCCTTTTCCTCTCTTTCTGTCCTTTCTTAAACCCACTCCCATCAGATTTTATCTCCACCATTCCACTAAGCAACTCATTAGAATTGACCTACCATATTTACCTTCTCATTGTCAATGGCAATAATCATTATGCTAGTCCCTGTCTCAACAATATTTAAGGAAATTGATAATATGACATTTTAGTCATATGACCTCCACATGGCCCCTAGGATCCATTGTCTGTTGTTGCCTCCTGTACCTCTGGCTGCTCCTTCTCTGGCTCATGGTTTTATGGTCTGCAGTTGAAATTTCTCATTTTCAGAGTCCTTCTCTGATCAGCCTATGAAAAATTGCAATCCCTTAGCACAGTGCTCCTTAGCCCCATCACCTGCTTTTTTTCCCCACAGCACTTGGCAAAATAAAATGTATTGTATATTTATGTATGTTTCTGTTGATCATCTTTTCCTCTCATCACTAGAAAATAAGCTCTGTGAGTACAGGGATATTGTTCTGTTCACTATTGTGTTTCTGGCATATAGTAGATACTCAATGAACAGTCATTGTATGAATGGATGAATCTTTTAAATCCTTCCGCACACACGGAAGGCGGTTGTGGTTTAGTCGCTAAGTTGTGTCCAACTCCCGCGACCCCATGGATTGTAGCCCACCAGGTTCCTCTGTCCATAGAACTTTACAGGCAAGAATAATGGAGTGGGTTGCCATTTCCTTCTCCAGGGGATCTTCCCGACCCAGAGATTGAACTCTAGTATCCTGCATTGCAGGCAGATTCTTTGCTAACTGGGCTACTGGGGCTTCCCTTGTAGTTCATATTAGATGCTTTAATTCTCCTCTTGAGTATGTGATCCTTTTTCCCCTGTGAAGATAAGATTAACATTCAAAATAGCTAAGTGAGCTGTGCAAAATCATATCTCAGGTGAAGAAGAAAGCCCCCAGAGAGACTTTCCACCACAATTTTTTGAGGGATTGCCATCAAATATCTGGTTAACCCCCCAGTTATGAGAGCCTAGCAGAATCCTACCTTCTTCCACTACTGAGGAGCTCCATCTGTTATAAAGTTCCAAGTTAATGTTCTTTCCTTATTCCTCTCTTGATAAAGAATTGTATATTTTTGCCACTACCTTTCAAATCCACCTTAAAAAATGCATACTTGAATTTTCACAAGATATTTCTGCTACCTTTATTTCCCTTGTCTACTAGAAAATGATTTCTTTTAATACCTACGGATGTTACCACCTTGCTGGAACATTCACCACTTTCCTCAAGTTCTTAATTATTGTCTGTGTTTCCATGGTACTCTGTGGTCCACATCATGGTGTTCAGTACTGCAGTTTCTTTCTGCCTACTGACGGGGGCATGTATTATTTATCTTATCTCCTATCAAATCTGTAACCGATAAAAAAATAATTTTTTGTACAATTTTGTACAGTTGTGTACAGTTAGGCCTTGTGCTTGGCATTTTACTTATATGATTTTAATTTTCACAATGCTATGAGGTAAGTACAAGGACATGCCCATTTGGCAGATCAAGAGAATGAAGACAAGAGACTGCTATAACATCCCAAAGGCAACTGAAGCTTTTATATTTTATTAATTTTTTAAAAATTTGTGGAGGAAAATTTGACAAATATAGTTGTATATGTTAAAAGTATACAATATGATGATTTGATATACATTGTAGAATAATTACCAAGACCAAGATAATTAAGAAAGCCATCACTTCACAGAATTAACATAGTTCACTTTTTCTTGTGTGTGTGTGTATGGTGAGAATGTTTAAGACCTATTCTTTGCAACTTTCAGGTATGCAACATTGTATGTTAACTATAGTCACATGTGGTACTTCAGATCCTTAGAACTTATTCTTTTAAAACTGCAAATTTGTCCCTTTGACTTATATCACCCCATGTTACCTTTCTCCCAGCCCATGATAACCAGCAATCTAGTGTTTCTATGAAACCATATAGTATTTGTCATTCTCTGGCTTATTTCACTTAGCATGCTGCTGCTGCTGCTAAGTCGCTTCAGTCGTGTCCGACTCTGTGCAGTCCCAGAGACGGCAGCCCACCAGGCTCCCTCGTCCCTGGGATTCTCCAGGGAAGAACACTGGAGTGGGTTGCCATTGCCTTCTCCGCATAATGCCATTCAAATTTGTGCATGTTATCACAAATGGCAGGATTTCCTTTTTTAATAGTCTAATAGCATTCCATTTATTTATATATATATATAAAATACACACACAATATATGCCACAGAATACATATTTTTCTAAAGATATATAAATGGCTTGTTTCATATTATATATGAAAAAATGTTCAACATCACTAAAGGGAAATGAAAATAAAAATCACCATGAGATATAAACTCACACCTGTTAGGATGACAAGGATCAAAAGGTAACTGATAACAACAGTTGGCAAAGATTTAGAGAAAAGGGAACCCTTACATCAGTGCAATGCAAGTTGGTAGAGCCATCATGGAAAACAATATAGCTGTTTCTCAAAAAATTAAAAATAGAACTACCATATGATCCAGCAATCCCACTCCTGGGTATATATCTAAAGAGAATGAAGCTGGTATCCTGAAGGGATACCTGCACATCTATGTTCACTGCAGTATTATTCACAGTACCAAGATATGGAAGTCCCCTTAATGTTCTTAATAGAGGTATAGATAAAGAAGATGTGGCAACTGCAGCTTTTAAATATCATAACATGGACCACACACACACATACACACACACATCTGCTTGACTCTGGTGACCATGCTCTCAATGGCTATGTGGTACCCAAAATAATTTTGAATGAAGGAAAGGAAATAAAGCAAACAAAAGAATGAGCGAAATGTCACATCCATCTTTCACCATTTGATTTAGCCTGGCCTTTTGAGAAATAGACTATTTGTGTTTATTCTGTAAATAATGATCTGTCAGTTTTGAAGAGGGCAGCTATAATCCTATCAGATCTCTTCTGAGAAATTATCTCACTGTTTTGGTCACTGCTGAACTCCATGGCTTTCAGTTGGTTAGTGTTTCCGGACCTCTGGGTATTCATAGGGGCTTCTGTGAACTTGGAAGAGTGATCTGACTACAGTGGATCTGAGGTTAAAGAGTGAAGTACAGTGGCCAAGAGCCTGGGTGGCCCTGAGTGATTTTTGGCTCCAGCACCCACTGGCTGATTGTCACTCAATGACTTAACCTCCATGTGAATAAATTTCTTCATCTGTAAAATGGGTTAATAATGCCCCTCAATTAAGAGTACTAAACCAATTCAATTTAGTAAAATGCTTAGAAAAGTGCCTGGTGCAGAGTCAACTCTAATGAGTTCTTTTCTAAATAAAACTGATTTCTCCTGCCTCTCTTGCAACTGACTTTAGCAATTCAGCAAAAGTGGCACAGAGCTACGTGTTGGGTGACTTTAACCTTTTCTTGGAAAGAGCACAGAGAAACAATTTAGGCTTTGTCTCCTGGGGGCTAGCAATTTCTTCTGACTTATTTGACCTGTCAATTCAGAGAAGAAAAAGGGGGAAAAAAAAACAAAACAACTTACCAAGCACCTAGTCAGTTCAGTTAAACATCAGTTTGGCTGATTATTTTACACTGAGCTAACTGGCAGTTTGCCTGAGGAGATCAAAATGGCTTGTTTTGGCATCACTTGGCATAGGCTGAGAGATGACAAGTAATTTTTGAATTTAAGGAGGTGCAGTCTGCGTTGATCGTGCAAGACCATGACTACACCCAAGGTCATGATGCCAGGGTATGAAGAGGAAATCATCAGGCTAGTTAGACTGACTCCTGTTGGAGACCAAACAATATTATCATGCGTTTGGAGGCCTTGGCTGGTTTGCTTTCTGAATTTTGTCTGAGTGTGCCAGACTCTGGTTTTCGAGGCTGCTGCATAGCTGTGTGGATCCAGTGATGTGGTTGCTGTTTTCCATCCGTACCAATGAGAGTTTCCCATCTGAACTTTGTCACCTCTGTCTACTTGGCTTCTTCTCCCCAGTGTGCATTGTAAGAGCTCAGCTAATGTCTTCTCAGTGGATGCTGGACGGGCTGTGCAATAAACAGGCAAGAAACTGACCAAAGTTCGGAAGTTAGACAAGACTCAGTTGAGAGGCAAAGATGATCCCAAAACAGACTCATTTGGGGGTGTTGAAATACTACATTTAAGAAGATCTTAGTTTGATTTCTTCAGAATTCTCAACAACAAATGACATTACCAACAAATGGGCCCCCCTTATGAAGACATTTGGCAATTTCCATCTGAGAAATGCTTGACAGGCCACGTAGGTCCCCCCTGAAAAAAGAGACTGAATTGTGCACATGGGCTTAATGATTTCGGGACTCCAGTCACTGTAATTAACTGCCATTAGGAGTTAGTGCTGACTGGCAAATTCATCTGTTGATGAAATACTCCAAACCTGAGAGGCTTCATCTTCCCCCAGACACCATCTAATACTACACACCCCACCACCACCTCTGAGGCATTGCGGCCACTGTGATGAAGGCTGGGCCTTCAGTAGCAGAGTGCACAGGAGCTGATGTGGGAGCCTTCATCCATTTCCTCTCCCTTCTCTCATTCCATACCTTCCTCTGAGCAAGCTCTTTCTGTGTCTTTCCTTTCTACTGATGTAAAGACATCTATAAATTTACACACAAAGCATCATCCCATGAACAACAGCATGACCACCACTGGAATAATAACTGTTTCTCAGGATCAGGCTTTATATAATAGTAAGTGTCATGGTAAGTTCTTTTCTTTTCTAATTTTCTTTTAATCCTCCTGCTCAGAATTTAGGTCCTAGGCTAGATGTTCCAATACTTAACACTTTTACTTCTCTCTTTCCACAAAGGAAGTGCTGGCTCAGCAACCTTGAGCAGCCAACAGTATCTAGCTATAATTTAGCAATATTGCTTACGTTTCACTATATTTTTATACATACTCTCTGTTTGTTGCAAATTGAGCTGTTTTTCCTTCAGTGGAATTGGTATAAAGTTCAATCCGTAAACCAATTTATTTCTGTTAAAATTTTGAGTTGGATTCCTATGGAAATTTTAAGTAAATAACAGTAACTGAAATGCACATAGAGGGCAAAACTCACGTGGAAGATATTTAAATGACTGAAGGCAATGGCACCCCACTCCAGTACTCTTGCCAGGAAAATCCCATGGACGGAGGAGCCTGGTAGGCTGCAGTCCATGGGGTTCTAGGAGTCGGACACGACTGAACGACTTCACTTTCACTTTTCACTTTCATGCATTGGAGAGGGAAATGGCAACCCACTCTGGTGTTCTTGCCTGGAGAATCCCCAGGGACGGGGGAGCCTGGTGGGCTGCCGTCTCTGGGGTCACACAGAGTCGGACACGACTGAAGCGACTTAGCAGCAGCAGCAGTGGAGCAAGCATTGACTTTGAGGGCTGAAATTAGAGTACAAGATAGCAGTACTTCTTAAACTTTAACATACAATTTAACCAACTGAGGATCTAGTTATAGGTTCTGATTCAATAGACCTAGGATGGGTTATGGAACCTGAGATTTGGTGCTTCCAGCAAGTTCCAGGATTATGCAAGGTGCCCAGGCCCACCAGCACTGTGGACATTTTGCAAGGCAAGGATATGACACTTCTAGCTCCTCCTGATTAAACCAGGCTCACCAAGAGCTCATGCTGTAGCATGGGGTCAACACTGATCATAGTAATTGAGATGTTACTTGCCCCTATTCTATCAGTGGTTCTTAAATCTTCCCGACCCAGGGATTGAACCCGGGTCTCCCACATTGGAGGCAGACGCTTTAACCTCTGAGCCACCAGGGAAGCCCTCTTAAAGTTTAGTATTTTTCAAAAATCGCCTTCAGTGTTTGTTAAACCATGAATTGCTGGGCCCACCAAGGTAGTTTCTGGTTAAGCAGGTCTCAGAAATGGCCTGAGAAGTTGCATTCCTAACATGTTCCAGAAGATGGTGATATTGCTTGTGCAGGGACAAGACTATATATAAATTTTACAAGTGGATGTGTGAATTTCAAGCATGGGAACGCAGCAGTACTGGTAAGCACAGCACTAATCCTGACTAAAGTGCAGCTCCTTTGTTCTCCAAATATTCAAGGCTTCTTTACAGCTTCAGTAGGAATGCCAAAATATACGGTGGAGACTGGACGGGGTCTCCACCAGCATATGGATCCTCCTGGTGGAGCATCACCCCAGGTGTTGCTTTCTCATACGTCCCAGGTGTGTGAATGTTATTGCTGTTGTTCAGTTGCTAAGTTGAGTCTGACCCTTTGCCATCCCTTGGACTGCAGCACACCAGGTTTCCTTGTCCCCCACTATCTCCTGCGGTTTGTCCAAATTTATGTGCATTGAATTCATGATGCTATTCAACCATCTCATCCTCTGCCTCTTCTCTTGTCCTGCCTTCAATCTTTCCCAGCATCGGGGTCTTTTCCAATTAGTTAGCTCTTCACATTGGGTGGCCAAAGTATTGGAGCTCCAACTTCAGTATCATTCCTTCCAATGAATATTCATTGATTTTCCTTAGGATTGACTGGTTTCATCTCCTTGCAGTCCAAAGAACTCTCAGGAGTCTTCTCCAGCACCACAATTTCAAAGCATCAGTTCTTCAGAGCTCAGCTTTCTTTATGTATGTTTGTATGTGAGTATGAATATATACGTACACAGAGAGAGTAGAGCAGTTCAGTGGTAGGGAGCAGACAGAAGATGTAGTTTCCTAGTCAGATATCACCTTAATTTGACCAAAACCCAGTGACTGTTTGTGACAGAATTTTTGTGATGTGGCAAATATATCTATTTGAGAAGGCCTGATTCAGACATAATGACAGAACACCTATGCACCAACTTGGGTTATGATTCTTTTTCTTCTCATGTTTCTCTCACCTAGATCTGTCACATTATAGTATGCATATATATTGTATACTGTATATATATATATATATATATATATATATATACACACATGCATATATATTCTAATATATAAAATAACGGTAATAGTAACCAATTTAAAATCTGTTGCAAGGATTAAAAGAAAAAAAATTTACCTGTAGAGTGTTTTATCACAACACCAGGACCAATAAATATTAATAGCCAAATAAATAAGCTCCATTTGAGGACAAGGAGGAGGCTGTGTGGCTGGAGCTTCCTGGGGGAGGGAGAAGGAAGAAGATGAAATAGTAGGTGAGGAAGTCAGGGGCCATATCTTACAGAGGCTTGTAGGACAGCACGATTTGGGTTTTAAGTGTAGTGAAAAGTAACTGGAGGGTTTGAAGCCGAAGTGCAATTCCATTTGATTTATGATTTAGGAGCATCTGTTTGCCTCGCAGAGAACAGAGTATAAGGAAAAAGAGTTGAAGTCGGGAGACTAGTTACAGCGTCCAGGTGGTGGTGATTGACTGACTTGCACGAGCAGTGATGATGGTGAGAAGTGGCCAGATTCAGGCCATATTCTGGAGACAGTGTTGTTGGCATTTGCTGAGAGATTTCTGAACAATGGAAAGAAAGAGGAATCAAAGATGACTCTCAGGTCTAAGTGACTGAGTAGAGTGGATAAATGTGCCATTTACTGAAATGAGGAAACTCTAAAGAAGCAGGTTTGGGAAGTTTCTCAGTATTTTTGTTTAAACACACAACATGTGAACCATTAATTAGGTATGTAGGAAGAGATATTGAGAAAGTCTAGAGTCTGATAGGGGATAGATTAGAAGTTGATTCACATTTAGGAATCATGAGCATTTGGGGGCTATTCAATGTCTGGTATCCGGTGAAGAGCTTACAAGATGAGAATGTCGGTAGAGAAGAGATCCCTTCTCAGTGAATTCCTGTACAGAGAGGCATGGAGAAGAAAGGGATTGGTATCTCAAAGATAACACCTGAAGGTGTGGCAGCGCCCGGGAAGGACTGGCCAAGAGGGGAACCAGGGAGGACGGATCCTATGCTCAGCACTTCCAACTCAGTTAAAGAATTCTGCAGCAGACACGGCCGAAGAACCAAGCTGATGGAACTATGCAGGAAAGAGGCAGTAGGTCCTGAGCTGTAGGGAGTGAGGGCATCACCAGAAATGCCCAACCGATACCTCAGCATTGAGCAAATCCCTGTTCTTGGAACAACTTCAAGGAGTAGAATGTGCCCTTCAAGTGCTCTTGGCACCTCAAGTATGTGCCAAGAAGAGCTGAAATTCCCATGAGCTAGATAAGAAATGGGCAATTGACCAAAACTAAGTTAATCTAAAGAAAATAATAGTATATTTGTTGCATGAGGTCTGAAATTTTCACCTACTGCATCATGATTCTAATTGCTGGTGGTGTCAATGCAGTGTCCTAACTAAGAGAAAAAAAGAATTTTTGCTCATCCTTTTCCTTTTTCCAGGGAATGCTTGCATTTGCCTGATACACCAGTTTTGGAACAGGATTTTTTTTTTTTTTTTAAGTGTTTTCTGCATCGTGATGAGCTAAGGAAGCATCTCTCTCTTCCTGGAGTCATGAACCTGACACAGTTAACATAGTGAAATCTGCTGTACATTTAATCAGAGGTAGTTAATTTGACTTTCTAAAATTAGGCAGAGCATCAGTTTATCATTAGGCTTGAGAATTACTGGGTTTCAGAAGTCACTCTGCCTGCCCCAAAAGGGCTTTATTGGATATGAATAATAACAGCCTACAAATATATTGATGATAATGAGCATCTAATGTTCTGTAAGGAAAAAAAGAAAAAAGAAATTCCTGACAAGCATGAATGGTGACTCATGGTAGCCAGAATTCTTAAAATTTATGATCATTGCAACATGAAAAAATAATTATGAATAATAAAAATCTGTTACAATAATTAGCTGTAATGAATGCTCATGGTGAGCTAAATGAACTGGAACAATTAAAGGCAATATCACATAATTTGCATCTTGTGTTATGTCAGATCATTTTATCATTAGAGAGATATAGGGAGAAGTAGAGAGAAAGATAAAAAGACAAAGAAAACAAAATGGGAGCTGATGAAGAGAAAGTAAAACCTTTTAGCTTCCTACTTCCTGGCCTCTCAAAAAAGGTAAAACATGTTGCATATTGCATGTTTTATACTTCAGTTTTTGCATGCATTCCAAGTTGTCTTTGAGTACATCAATAAGGTGAGAAAGACAATCATTGTAGCAGACGTTCAAATGTGACAAAATTGGGTTTGAACAGCTACCTGTCTTTTACATGTTATATAACATAGGCAACTTCTTTAGCTGACCTAAGTCTCAGTTACATTCGTAAAACAGAATACTCATAGATGTCGCCCAAAACTATGGTGAGGAGTGAATTGTTCATATCTACAGCTAACCCTTAGTAAATGTTCATTATGCACCTGGCATTCTCCTGGATACCTCCATAGGAACTATGTCATTTAGTCCTCCTGACAACCCTAATCAGTAAGAGTTATAATTATCTCTTTTACAGAAGGGAAAACAAGGCCCCAAGTATGGAATACAAAGAGTAAGTGATAGAGTGGTATTTGGTAAAGACACTTAGTTTCCAGAATTTACATCTTTTGTCCTTGTTAAGAAGCTTCTGCTAGCCAGCAGCAGATTTCAGTAAAGGTCAGGTGTCAGTGTTTCATCTCACCTTTATGGGAGCAAAACAAAGTATGCGTTTACATTTGTGAGTGGGCCTTATTGTGATTTATTTTCCCTTATGGCTCAGATGATAAAGAATCTGCCTGCAATGCAGGAAACCTGGGTTCAATCCCCAGGTCTGGAAGACCCTCTGGAGAAGGATACGGCAACCCACTCCAGTATTCTTGTCTGGAGAATTCTACTGACGGAGGAGCCTGGCAGGCTACAGTCCATGGGGTCACAAAGAGTCAGACATGACTGAGCGACTAACACTTTCACTTTCAGCTATACAGTATGAAGGGAAACATTGGGGTTGGCTCTGAAATTTTAATATAACCAATCCCATCCAGTAGGAACCCTGCATTGTGAGAAGACAAGATTTCTGCAGGTGACTGTCAGTAGGAAGGTGATGAGCAGCTTCCAGAGATAAGCTTTACCTGACACCAAGCAGGATGGAAGGATCATCAGTCACCAACTCGTCATCCAGGGCATTTGAGAAAAGCCTCACTTGACCCACCCTGACAAGGACCACTCTGTGACACAGATGGTAGTGATTTCCCTGGTACCTGGATTCAGAGCCTTTCTGGGTCAGGCTCAGTATTATAGTGAGGGGTGGAAGGAAATTAGTTCTGTTCCCTGAAGCAGGAAGACAGAAGACTTAATTGCCCAAGTCTCCTTTTATCTGCTTGGGCTTTATTTGCAAATGAAGTGAAACAGACACTCCCAATCTGTGTCTACTCAGATAACTTTGGAAAAGGTGCTCCTTACATTGCTTCATTCCACAGTTTGGTGTTATCCACACAGTCAAAGGCTTTACATAGTCAATGAAACAGATATTTTTCTGGAATTCTCTTGCTTTTTCTGTGATCCAACAGATGTTGGCAAATTGATCTCTTCCAGTAGACATGTATGGATGTGAGAGTTGGACCATAAAGAAGGCTGATTGCTAAAGAATTGATGCTTTTGAACTGTGGTACTAGAGAAGACTCTTGAAAGTCCCTTGGACTACGAGGAGATCAAACCAGTCAATCCTAAAGGAAATCAACCCTGCATATTCATTGAAAGGACTGATGCTGAAGCTGAAGCCCCAGTACTTTGGCCACCTGATGTGAAGAACTGACTCATTATAAAAGACCCTGATACTGGGAAAGATTGAAGATGGAGGAGAAGTAGACAACAGAGGACTATCACTATTTTTCTTTCAAAAGAAATGCAGTGACAGGACCTTTGACCTCAGGCCCCTCCTCTCTTGTCCCCACAGCCCAACTCTTTCTTTTCTTTCCTCAGGTCCCCCTGCTCACCAGCCTTGTTTGCTCTCTGGTGGTCTGTCTGCTGGAGGTTTTCAAATGACACAGCTGGAGCATCACACTCCTGTCCTCCAGTTGGCAGGAGAGGGAGGTGTTTATTTTCCTCTTTTTCTCTTTTGAGGAGGTGTCTCCACTTGTCAGATAAATGCCTCCAGGCTGAACAGGGGTTGGCAGGAATTTGCTTGTAAAGAAAAGACAGAAGAAAGAAGGAGGAAAGTTTCCTTTAGACAGCATTTCTCCTTTGGGCAAACAGTGCCAGCTCCAGGTTCCCTGGGCAGAGCCACAGGGCTGAATTTAAGGCATCGTTTTCATCTACGGATATCATGTCAGTTAGGAAACTAGTCTGGGATTTAGATGGTCTCATTGCCTGAAAAGGCATATTTGTTACTCAGTGGTTGCTAAAATCTCACATATGAAATATTGTTTTTGTTTGATTGTAATCAGAAAGGATTGGCTTTCTTTAGTTTGCACAGGGGTCCTTACTCACAGTAGGCATCAGCTTCAGGCAAAACAGAAATATGGGAAAAGGAAACAGCCCTAGGTTGCCAATTATCTCAGGTCTGTAACAAGAATTGTTTTCCTTGCATTTTCTTGTCAATTGCTTTGTTGAAGGAAAGAAGAGGGAGGGGGAGAGAGAGAGATTGGTTTATTTAATTGCTTAATTTCTTTAGTCAAGTGATAAGAACATTTATCTTTGCTGAAGCAGTGGATTTTAGTGGTCTTCCAGGGACCAAAAGAATACTTGGGGTTCACTTTCCAGTGTTGCCATTTTCTCAGAGGACTTAGTGAAACAATTTTATTCCCAGTTTATAAATTGGAGTTTCTTTTTGAAAAAGGCAGGGCATGGTCAGGTTTTTTGAACTGACTTTAATCAAAGAGTTCAAAATCCCTTACTTCAAGGCCTAGATTTGTTGTTTTTACATTAATTGTGTGTGCTTGTCATTTCTGGGTCAAAGTAAATTTTTGTCTAAACCAAATACTTTCATGTAAGACAAGGACAGTCGGACATCAGAATCATCTCCCAGGAATGGCTTCAAACTAGTTCTTTTGATAACATTCTGCCTGACATGTTCAGTGCACCCATCACATCAAAGTTGATTCTGTTTTTTTTTTTTTTAAAAAAAGACAAGGAGGAAACTCTTTAATTTTGTTTTTCTTAGGAAATGCATGTTTCAGTTTTCTGTCCATGTGTATTTTTAAAACCATTGATGCACTCAAAAGAAGATTTTCAATAACCTTGGGTAGAGATATAGAATGCACAATTCTTATTTTGAACACATAGAACCTGACAGATTTAGGAAAAGTTGCTAGAGGAGGTCAGGTTGGGGCAGTTCTATAAAATGTTTAATGCTGACCTTAGTGGCCATGAGCAGAATGAAAGCTTTCGAATTACCTTCCCTTCTTGAATGGTGATAAGTTGACACAGTGTTTAAAGTACACCATCTTTTCTATTGTCACTGCCAAACTCCTGGCTTGGGCCTTCTGATACACCCAAGCTTTCACACGAGGTCTCTTATTGCATAAAAAATGAATGGCTGAGATCGGGAGCAAGTGACTTCCTGGGAAGGATCCATAAAGTACTAATTAAATGTTATCATTAATGGAAACATTATGGAAGAAAAATACGTAAGTCAAATGTCAGTATATGTACGGCCTTTCATATTTTGTTGAAAATGATGGCTTGGGAATGGGATTTTAAGGGCTGCTGAAATATGTGTACTTTGATGAAGTTAGTAAAAATATCTATGGTAAAATAAATAAAACATTTCTAAGATTTCATGTCCTTATTTATTTCATGATGGTTCTTAAGTTCCCAGGAAATGCCAGATAAATAGTGGAGATGCTTAGATAAATGCTATAGTTACTTTACTTAAGGTGCAAAAAACTACTGGGGCAGATAGGAGATCCTCAACTTTGTATCAGAGATCCACGCCTAAAGGGTGAGTTGCCAAGTGAAAGCATGATCAGTAAGGGCTTCAAGGAAGGACGTACCACTGAGTTTACTTTTACCTGTGAAGTATCTTTAGGGAGAACAACATATTGGAAACTCAAGAAAGTTGGTCAATGCCAATAAGTTTGCCTAACAAGCTCAGTTCTTTGTCTTTTTTTAAGCTAAAACTGCCCTTACCTTAGCGTGAAATCTTGAAAAGATTCCTACTTTTGCCTTCCAATCCCCTATGATGAAAAGAACATCTTTTTTTGGTGATAGTTCTAGAATGTCTTGTAGGTCTTTATAGAACCGGTCAACTTCAGCTTCTTTGGCATAGTGTTTGGGACACAGACTTGGATTACTGTGATAGTGAATGATTTGCCTTGGAAACCAACCAAGATCATTTTGTCATTTTTGAGATTGTACCCAAGTACTGTATTTCAGACTCTTTTGTTGACTATGAGGGCTACTCCATTTCTTCTAATGGATTCTAGCCCACAGTATTAAATACAATGGGTGTCTGAATTAGATTCATTAATTCCCATTCATTTGATTCCTATTCCCATTCCCATTCCCATTCACTGATTCCTAAAATGCTGATGTTCACTCTTGCCTTCTCCTGTTTGACCACTTCCAATTTAAGTTGATTCATGGACCTAACATTCCAGGTTCCTATGTGATACTGTTCTTTACAGCACTGGGCTTTTCTTTCACCACCAGACATCCACAACTGAGAATCTTTTCCACTTTGGCCTAGCTACTTCACTCTTTCTGGAGCTGTTAGTAATTGCCCTCTACTCTTCTCCTGTAGCATATTGAACACCTTCTGACCTGGAGGGGCTCGTCTTCCAGTGTCAGATCTTTTTATCTTTTCATACTGTTAATGGGATTCTCCCGGCAAGAATACTGGAGTAGTTTACCATTCCCTCCCCCAATGGACCACGTTTTGTCAGAACTCTGCCCTGTGACCTGTCAGTCTTGGGTGGCTGCACAGCATGGCTCATGGCTTCATTGAGTTTCTCAGGCCCCTTTGCCATGACAAGACTGTGATCTATGAGAGTGTTTTGGTGATATATACTATTTGGATGAGGATGGGCACAGGGTTCACGACCTCTTTAATTTTTGAAAAGTTTCTCAGCTTTATCCTGGGCTTCCTTCTCTTCTTACTCTCTGTTCTCCACCCAGCATACCTCTTATACAGTAATGCCTTCACCTGCTAGCTGTATCCAATGACAAATTGTATCACTAGCTCACAATTTTCCTCTGAGTTCCAGACCAATAGAGTCTAGCATCTAGTCCATGCTTCTTTTTCTCTAGAAAGTTTTGGAGATATCTTTGAAATCAAGCAGAACTCATTTTGTTGAGTGTCACTAATAGTTCAATTAGCCTTAACCAGAAACTCCACATTTTTGCTTAAGCCACTCATTCCTAAACTCCCTCCACATTCAATCCATCACTGTTGATTCTACTATTTAAACGCCTCTGGAACCTGGCAATTTTCCTTTATATCTATTACCAAAAGCTATTCCAAACTACAATAAACCTTTGCTGGTTCAAGTTTCAGTTACAGAATTATATTTTGTCCCTTATATCAGTCAGGTTGTCAGGATTCTACAGAAGGATGTATGTGTGTGTGTGTGTGTGTGTATACATGCAAGTGTGCATGCTCAGTTGCTTCGTTTGTGTCCAGTTCTTTGCCTCCTCATGGACTGTAGCCCACCAGGCTCCTCTGTTCATGGGATTCTCCAGGCAAGAATACTGGAGTGGGTTTCCATGCCCTCCTCCAGTGAATCTTCCTGACCTAGGGATCAAACCCACATCTCTTACATCTCCTACATTGGCAGGCAGGTTCTTTACCACTAGGACTACCTGGGAAGCCTATATATATATAAATATATGTGCATGTGCGTGTGTGTGCGTGCGCACATGTGTCTGTGTGTGTGTGTGTGTGTGTGTGTAGTTAGTAGCTCAGTCCTGTTCGATTTTTGGGGACTCCATTGTCTATAGTCCAGCAGGCTCCTCTGTCCATGGAATTTTCCAGACAAAAATACTTGAGTGAGTAGCCATTCCCTTCTCCAGGGGATCTTCCTGACCCAGGGATTGAACTCCAGTCTCCTGCATTGTAGGCAGATTTTTTACCATCTGAGCCATTAGCTGCTGCTGCTAAGTCGCGTAAGTCGTGTCCAACTCTGGGGATGTCCTATATGTGATTGGTTTTAAGGCATTGACTTACACAATGGTGGAGGCTGGCAAGTTTGAAATCTATTGGGCAGAAGGCCAGCTGGAAGCACATTGGTAATTCAAGCAGTCTTGAGTTTGAAATTTATAGGACTGGCAATAATAAAGTTAGAGACTCGTGCAGTATTTATTTTTTCTTTATAATTTTTATTGGAGTATCATTGATTTACAATGTTGTGTTAGTTTCAAGTGTACAGCAAAGTGAATCAATTATACATACACATATATCTACTCTTTTTTTTAGATTATTTTCCCATATAGGCCATTAGAGAGTATTGAATAGAGTTCCCTGTGCTATACAAGATGTCTTTATTAGTTATCTATTTTACATATAGTACTGTGTATATGTCAATCTCAATCTCCTAATTTATCCCTTCCTCCCCACTTTCCCCTATGGTGACCATAGTTTATTTTCTAAATCTGTGACTCTTTTTCTGTTTTGTGAATAAGTTCATTTGCACGATTTTTTAGATTTCACACATAAATGATATCATATGATATTTGTCTTTCTCTGTCTGATTTACTTCACTCAGTATGACCATCAGGCAATGTCTTTGTTGCAGCCTTAAGACAGAAATTTTTTTCTCTAAGAAATATTTGTTTTGCCTTGTAAAATTCTTATGTAGGAAATTAGGCATGAGCAACAAGGGGTGGCCTAGCCAAAAACAGGATGCAAGCTGATGTTTAAACCCCATCCCAGACACACCCAGAGGAGCTCACAGATATGCTACAAAATAACCACAGAGACTTATTACTTTTCTAACTCCTGCACATGCATCATAGGCACACAGTGCATACAAACTAACCACAGGGGCTTCTTTATGTAAACTTAGGCAGCTAGGAGTACATTAAGCATTCACAAATATTCTATACATCTGATTATAACAGAATAAATTATGGGAAGATAGGTGCAATAGAGCCTGTTGTTATATAACAGTCAACTGGCCTTCGGTGTATGTTCATTTGCATACCCTTCCTTGATTGGTGGTGGATACAAGCCCTATTTTGTATAGGGAAAAACCAAAAGGAGGAAATGGGAAGTATAAAAAGGGAAGGTCAAGAGACATCATTAGGATGACTCCTTCAGAGTCAGCCTGCTCCCATATCTCAGGAATATCTGTTTAATAGAGGTTCTGTCTGCTTGAGCTGTAACTGAGCTGTAATTTGTCAGTTGTTTTAAACCCTTTAGTCCATCATTCCAAATCTTTGTTGCAACAAGACAAGAACAGAGGGAGAGAAAAAAACTGACCTGATATTTGGTGTTGTGAGTTGGATCACTGTGGGTACATGACTTGGATTGTCGACTGCCTCTGGAGAAGATAAGGGTCCTTGCCCTGTGGGTGGAGGGACCTTGATTCCTGAGGATGCTTCCTCTGTGATATCTTGCTTCTGTTGCTGCTGCTGCTGAGTCACTTCAGTCGTGTCCAACTCTGTGCGACCCCATAGACGGCAGCCCACCTGGCTCCCCCGTCCCTGGGATTCTCCAGGCAAGAACACTGGAGTGGGTTGCCATTTCCTTCTCCAATGCACGAAAATGAAAAGTGAAAGTGAAGTCGCTCCGTCGTGTCTGACTCTTCGCGATCCCGTGGACTGCAGCCTACCAGGCTCCTCCGTCCATGGGATTTTCCAGGCAAGAGTACTGGAGTGGGGTGTCATTGCCATCTCCGATCTTGCTTCTAGCCTCCTCAAACTCTCTGCAAACAGGCAAGCAACTATGGATGCAACTGAGGGGCTCCGGCTGGGGCTACTCCCTAGGGTGCTCCAAAGATGTGTTCTGAATGCTCTATTGTCTGCTATGCCCTAGTAGCTGCCACCCAGGTAGGTGAGGGTTCTCTTCTCTTCTTCTTTCTCTGATTATGGTCTGTGAACAGGTGTGTGGCTCTGGATGCAGCTGAGGGACTTATCTGGCTTCAGTTTGTAGGTTGAATTAATACAGACTTGTCTTTAGTGTCCTCAGCATGAAGTATAATAGTTTCATTGTACCTAAGGTTACTGAAAGTCAAGCGCATATTGTTTTTATTATTGGAACATTAATTGCCAAATAGGTCTAAATTTACTTACTTTTTTGTCTTGTGAGAAAGAAACTATAGATGTTTGGTTCTGCCTTGAGATGTCCACTACCAATCTCTAGAATGCTAATGACGAAGACCGTTTGTGGTTGCTTATGGAAAGTAGAATGAGTGTTTTCAGAAAAACAAGGTATGAGAAATGGAAATATGTTTTTCTGAATGGAAAAAGCGTGATTCTGTCCTCAAAAGTGAAGATCACTCAGTCTGACTTTTTGCAACCTATGGACTATCTATGGGGATTCTCCAGGCCAGAATACTGGAGTGGGTAGCCTTTCCCTTCTCCAGGGGATCTTCCCAACCCAGAGATTGAACCCAGGTCTCCCGCATTGCAGGAGGATTCTTTACCCGCTGAGTCATAAGAGAAGCCCTTTTTTTGAATTTTGGATTTTTTCCTAGTGCTGGCTATTTCAGAACTGAAAGAATAACTAACAAAGTATGCCTACAGAAAGTGGCAGAAAGTTTGTGGAAGGGGAACACTGGGAGAAGAATTTTGTATGTGGTCAAGGTCTTCTATGGTTGGATTAAATTTAATTAGAGAAATGGACTTTATTGAGAATAGGCTGGTGCAGAACTAGATTTCATATTTCTCTTTCATAAGAAAACAAGTTTTCCTGGAATACTGCTTTTGATATCAAATCAAATGGCATCTATCACCTCATCCAAGTCTTATTGAGGGCATCATATCTTTACACCCAATAGTCTCTAATCCTTATATATGACTTCTGGGAAAAGTACTGCTGGACAGCAGTTGGTTCTCAGTCCTGGACTTAAAAGAGGCCTTCTTTTGCATACAGTTGGCACCCGAATCACAATACTTGTTTGCATTAAATTTACTCTGGGAGCTGCCATTCAGGTTTTAACTGTTCACCAAGTACCAGACCTACTAAATAATCAAGCCTCAGCTTGGCTGTCAGACAGTAGAGTCCTCAGATATCAAATTCTTTTATTTGAAAATCCACAGATACTCAGTTCAGTTCAGTTCAGTCACTCAGTTGTGTCTGACTGTTTGCAACCCCATGGACTGCAGCATGCCAGGCCTCCCTGTCCATCATCAACTCCCGGAGTTTACCCAAACTCATGTCCAATTGAGTCGATGATGCCATTCAACCATCTCATCCTCTGTCATCTCCTTCTCTTCCTGCCTTCAATCTTTCCAAGCATCAGGGTCTTTTCAAATGACTCAGCTCTTCTCATCAGGTGCCCAAAGTATTGGAGTTTCAGCTTCAGCATCAGTCCTTCCAATGAACACTCAGGACTTATCTCCTTTAGGATGGACTGGTTGGATCTCCTTGCAGTCCAAGGGACTCTCAAGAGTCTTCTCCAGCACCACAGTTCAAAAGCATAAATTCTTCTGTGCTCAGCTTTCTTTATAGTCCAACTCTTACATCCATACATGACCACTGGAAAAACCATAACCTTGACTAGATGGGCCTTTGTTGGCAAAGTAATGTCTCTGCTTTTTAATATGCTGTTGGTCATAAACTTCCACAGATATTACCCCTTGTCATTTTCTGTAAGTTTAGTGGTCCCTGGCCCCTAAACTGCTTTATGCCTACAACCAGAACCCTGCCCTCTCTGGAGGTGACACAGATCTACCTAGCTTACTATTAGACTACTCTTAACACCACTAATAGGACCAAATAACCCATTCCTTTACAATTACTTCTGTTATTACCTGAAAGTCAGTCTTCAGGAATATTTATCATAAATGAAATACTTATCATTAGTGATACCCTAAACTATTATTACAGGGGACTAGGGGGAGAAATCAATGACTTACATACTCTCAGGGTGATAAAAGAACTAGGTCTGTGGCTGTTTCACCAAGTTCCCAGTCTCTGGGCACAGGCTTGGATTGCTTTATATCATGCTATCTCTTCCTACCCAGAGTGGACAAATTGCCAACAAGTTTATCCAGTCCTTCCACTCAGGCCCATCTAACATCTCTCCACTGGAGTTCCTGGGAATGCCCAACTCCAGTAAAGAGGATCCCAAATGAGTCTCACAAGCTGCCTTGTGACCTATGTCCTGATCTGGGGACATCTGGCTCTCAGATCGGAATCCCTTAACCCCACCAAGCAATCAGGAAAGGGGATAATTCCAAGTGGTCCCTTTCCCAAAAGTGTTCAGGGATCTGAGGAAGGGACTGAGGTTTCCCCCACAGGATATCTATTGCTTGACATGTGAAGCCCTGAGGCATACTTTTGGGCTTCTTTTAAGACCCTAACATACTGGGGGTCAGATAAGGATTGATTAAATATGACCACGGTGTCTTTACACATCAATAAAAAGCCAAAGGAAAGTATTGAAATATATCTATATATTTGCCTGGAGCATCTGTATAGCTTCCCAGGTCTTGCTTGATCTATCTTAGTTCTCAGAGGAAACGAAGGCGGCATACGCTCAAGGCCAATTGACTGTTGCAAGTTATGTAACAACATTTCTATTGCACCTATCTTCCCATAATTCAGTCTGTTATAATCAGATGTGTATATGTATACAATATTTATGAACACTTAAAGTGCTGCGATTCATGGGGTCGCAAAGAGTCGGACACCACTGAGGGACTGATCTGATCTGATCTAGCTGCCTAAGGTTACTTGGGGAAGCCCCTGTGGTTAGTTTGTATCCACTGTGTGCCCAGAGTCCATGTGCAGGAATTAGAAAAGTTTCTGTGGTTATTTTGTAGCCTATCTGTGTGCTCCTCTGGGTGTCTCTGGAATAGGGTTTAGATATCAGCTTGTATCCTTTTTTGGCTATGCCACCCCTTGTTGCTCATGCCTAACTTCCTAACAAAATCTTCAACTGGTTACATGAGATCCACTGGTATTGTGGAGGGTAATTTCCTTTGCTTAAAGTCAACTGAGTGTAGACATTAATCATGTCTAAACAATACCTTCACAGCAGTATCTATACTGTTTGACCAAATAATTGAATACTATATTTTAGCCAAGTTGATGCATCAAATTTAACCATCACACCTCCAATCCCTTCTAATTCCTTCTCATTACTGTAGGCAGTTATGTTTTCAAAGCATGAATTGGATGGTACAACTGTTCACTCACATCTTTAAAACTTTAAATATCTTCACATCATGTTACCTGGCCTACAAACTGCAGTACAGGTAGGCCCAGCTGAACTATAACTTCATTTCTCATGTGCTTACACTCTGTGGACCATCCACAGTGACTTTTTATACTTCTTTGGCCAAATCCTTTTTTCCTGCTACAGGAATTTTGCAGACTTTTTTCCTTCTATATGGGATGTCCATCCTTCTTCCTTTAGTTAGGCTCCTCCTACGTATTCATATTTCAGCTCAATTGTCCCATGTTCAGCGAAACTGACTTTTCAGTGACTTCCTTGACAAGGTCAGGTGTCTTAGATACTTTTAGAATGTGGTGAACTTCTCCATTATAATATGTTCATGTTTGTGTGATTATTTGATTAAAGTCTGACCTACCTCAAAATAGAAAACTTTCATAGTTTCCTAAGAACAGAGACTGTGTTTGTATCTGTTTATGATGGTATCTTATACATATTCATAGTGGATACCCAATAAATACTTGTTGTAAGAAAGGAAAAATTAATATGGATAATTTACTGGGCAACTCTTTCCCAATAAACATTGAGTTCTTTGTGAGAAGAGACTCTCTTTTGTCATGCTATTTTATTACCAGCATGCAGCATATAACTAGGAATGTGGAAATTTCTCCCTAATATGGAAAAACTATTTTAGAAATGTGGAGACCATAATCATTAAGTGGCTGGCCCGAAGACTGGGAGTTCAGTGAGTAGAGATGCACTTGTTGGTCATGTATTATCTCTAAGAAGGTGGTAAAATAAGCAGAGGCAGCTTGTTGGGAAGAGAAATGAAACAACTAGCTAACACAAAAGAGACCATGTGAAGGGAGTGGCCTCAGTGGTTAAATTCCCGAGCTTTTCCTTCAGCTTGAAGTCTGGATATACTTTTATTTCAATCTTTGGAGTCTAAGAAATTTCTATTTCCCTATGAAAGTAAAACTGAAAGTGAAAGACACTCAGTTGTGTCTGACTCTTTGCAACCCCATGGACTATATACAGTCCATGGAATTCTCCAGGCCAGAATACTGGAGTGGGTAACCTTTCCTTTCTCCAGGAGATCTTCCCAACCCAGGGATAGAACCCAGGTCTTCCACATTGCAGGCGGATTCTTTACCAGCTGAGCCACAAGGGAAGCCCAAGAATACTGGAGTGGGTAGTCTATCCCTTCTCCAGCAGATCTTCCCAACCTAGGAATCAAACGGGAGTCTGCTGCCTTGCAGGAGGGTTCTTTACCTCCTGATACTTTGAGCTATGAGGGAAGCCCTATAAGAAATCTCAACAGTTCCCTTTTAATATTTAGGTTATTAATAATAAGATCTTTTATTCCTTGTACCCAAAGAACTCAGGTAAATAATATGCTTTTAGGTGGTGCTCTGACAGGATTGGTCATTAAACTACCTTTATATATATATATATATATATGTATAATACTACCTTCATATATATATTACATCCATACATGACCACTGGAAAAACAATAGCCTTGACTAGACGGACCTTTGTTGGCAAAGTAATATCTCTGCTTTTTAATATGCTATCTAGGTTGGTCATAACTTTCCTTCTAAGGAGTAAGTGTCTTTTAATTTCATGGTTGCAGTCACCAGCTGCAGTGATTTTGGAGCCCAAAAAATAAAGTCTGACACAGCTTCCACTGTTTCCCCATATATTTCCCATGAAGTGATGGGACCAGATGTCATGATCTTCGTTTTCTGAATGTTGAGCATTAAGCCAACTTTTTCACTCTCCTCTTTCACTTTCATCAAAAGGCTTTTAGTTTCTCTTCACAATCTGCCATAAGGGTGGTGTCATATGCATATCTGAGGTTATTGATATTTCTCCTGGCAATCTTGATTCCAGCTTGTGCTTCTTCCAGCCCAGCGTTTTTCATGATGTACTCTGCATATAAGTTAAATAAGCAAGGTGACAATATACAGCCTTGATGTACTCTTTTTCCTATTTGGAACCATTCTGCTGTTCCATGTCCAGTTCTAACTGTTGCTTCCTGATCTGCATATAGGTTTCTCAAGAGGCAGGTCAGGTGGTCTAGTATTCCCATCTCTTGAAGAATTTTCCACAGTTTATTGTGATCCACACAGTCAAAGGCTTTGGCATAGTCAATAAAGCAGAAATAGATGTTTTTCTGGAACTCTCTTCCTTTTCCCATGATCCAGAGGATTTTGTTAATTTAACAAAGGTCCATCTAGTCAAGGCTATGGTTTTCCAGTGGTCATGTATGGATGTGAAAGTTGGACTGTGAAGAAAGCTGAGGGCTAAAGAATGGATGCTTTTGAACTTGGTGTTGGAGAAGACTATTGAGAGTCCCTTGGACAGCAAGGAGATCCAACCAGTCCATTCTAAAGGATATCAGTCCTGGGTGTTCATTGGAAGGACTGATGCTAAAGCTGAAACTCCAGTACTTTGGCCACCTCATGCGAAGAGTTGACTCATTGGAAAAGGCTCTGATGCTGGGAGGGATTGGGGGCAGGAGGAAAAGGGGACGACAGAGGATAAGATGGCTGGATGGCAACATCGACTCAATGGACGTGAGTTTGGGTGAACTCTGGGAGTTGGTGATGGACAGGGAGGCCTGGCGTGCTGCAGTTCATGGGGTTGCAAAGAGTCGGACATGACTGAGCGACTGAACTGAACTGAACTGAATATTTATTTATTTGGCTCTGTTGGGTCTTCATTGCAGCACGTGGAATTTTTTTTTTTCCCCCTAATCTTTGTTGAGACATGCAAGCTCCTTTAGTTGTGGTAAGCAGGATCCTTAGTTGGGGCATGTGGGATCTATTTCCCTGACCAGGTCCACTGCATTGGGAACATGCAGTCTTAGCCACTGGACTGCCAGGGAAGTCCATATCCTACCTTTCTTTGAGTATTTTTCTCCTGCCCTTTTTCTTCCTTCTCTGTTTCTTCACTATCTTAAATGCTTATAAAGAATACTAGTGAAGGACAAATTTTGCCTACCTGGTCTAAGAGTGAACAGAAATTCTAGAGAATTTGGCTAGATTTAAGTAAAAATGCAATAGGCTTAAAAATCCAGAAAACAATAACATTTACTACTATCCATTATCTACTGGTTTCTTAGACTGTGCCAAAACTCTGCTAGATTTTCCTGAAGACTTTCCTGACTTGGCTCTCCCTCTACCCCTGGCTGGGTCAGGTACCCCTCCTTCAACTTTGTTTGCATCCAATAAAGATGCTAACAAAGCGTGTTTACCACATTGCTTTATAATTTCTCTGATCAGTCTTTCTCACCATGTGGTGAACTGTTTTAAACTGGAAAATCCTAACACAATAATTTCAAATCAATATATTGAATTCTTATCTTCTATATTAAAAAATAGGCAAAATACATTGTCTTAAATAATTTTGACATAGCTAGTGTGTATATAGTGCTCATTAGCTGACAATTGCTTTTATAAGTGCTTCTAATATTTTATACTAAGTCATAGTGTATGTTTTTGGAATTACAATCTAAGGGTTTCTGGGCTTATAAGATGTTTTTCTACCAAGTTTTATCTCTTTAGGGAAGCTGAATTTAAATTATGTCTCTGTGCTTTCTTTGTTGTAATAGAGTTCACAAACAAAACCAATAGCATATAGATATATAGAAAGAGATTTATTATGAGGTATTGACTCATGTGATGGTCAAGGAGTTGCACAATCTGCCATTTGCAAGCTGAGGCTCAGAGAAGAAGGTTGTATAATTTCAGTCCAAATTCAAAGATCCAAGAGTCAAGAGTGCCAGTGTCTGAGGACAGGGGAAGATGGATGCCCTAGGCCAAGCAAGAGAACAAATTCCCCCGTCTTCTGCCTTTTGGTTCTGTTCAGTCCCTTGATGGATTTGGTGATGCCTACTCATGGTAATAACAGTAATCTTTACTAGGTCTGCCAGTCAAATGCTAATTTCTTCTGGAAATATACTCCCAGACTACCTAAAAATAATGCTTTCACATTAAACAAGAAACTTAATCCCATGAAGATCAGTTTTCTGTCATGTAAATCAAGGACTGAGTCACCCACTTCTCAGAATGCTAGGAAAATGGAATTGCATTTTCATAGCTCCTTACTGTGCTTCCCCAGTGGCTCAGCATTAAAGAATCCACCTGTCAATGCAGGAGATGTGGGTTCGATCCCTGGGTCAGAAAGATCCACTGAAGAATGAAATGGCAACCCACTCTAGTATTCTTGCTTGAGAAATCCCACAAATGAAGGAACCTGGCAGGCTACCATCCATGGGGTTGTCAAGAGTTGGACACGACTTAGCAACTAAATAACAACTTTAGTTCCTTATTATTTCACCTGCACTTCTCAGATTAATGTAACCATATGATGAAAGAAAAGAGAAGTGAGGGAGTTTGAGGTATAGAAAAGATAATGACTGTAATTGTTGAGCATTTCAACAATGAAAAAAGAGAGGGAGTAGAATCAATGGAATCTAGCTCATGGTGCTACAGAAGGATAGTTGGAGTTGGAATTTCAAGTGGATAAATGTGGAACAATGATTATAGATGAAAATGAGAACATTGAGGTGGAGTTACAGGAGTGAGTGACAGTGGTGGGTGAGTTGACATCAACACTGGATGAGAGATATACAAGGAACTAAGAGGCCAATAGGATGTAAATAATCTGCACAAGTGTATTGGAATTATCTGGAACATAAGACAGATATAGTGTATTAGAGAGGGTATAGGTGGCTTGAGAGTTAAAGTGGTCAAAAAAAAAAAATGTCCTACATATTCCCACTAGAAAATTACATTATGGAGTTGGAATACTTGAAACTTACTACACTGCTCATTACTAGTTATATAACATTGTGAAATTTCTTTCCTGACTGTTAGATTTCTCATTTTTAAAATGAATATAAGAACTGTCCTATATTCCTGAAATATTTTTTGAGATGATTATAAGTAATAATGCATAAAAAAATTGTCTAGTGTAATGCATGGAGACTGTGAGATGGTGGAGTATCATCTTGGGCTTTATATCTCAACTTTTATTTTTCAGGTCAATGTAACAGTTATTAATTTCATCCAATACTTGGGGCACAGAGTGTGTGGTATAGAAAATGAGGGGACACTTTTTTTCACTCTTTTAAAAACTGGAGACTGAATGACATTTTGGTACTGCTTTTTCATTCACTTTCCTATATGTATTATATATTTTCAAATACCTAGCTCTGATCAAATAACATTGTAGATGATTTTATTCAATAAATATTTATAGAGCCTCTGTTAGATGCCAAGTGCATATTCCTTATATGAGATATTTTACATTTTACCCACAATAAATCTCTATTAACTTTACAGTGAACTTCAATTTTTAGATATTTCCCCCCCTAGGTTCAAGAAAATATACCAATTTTATAACAGCCTGGATATTAATAAATTTTCATTGACAGAGAAGTTCTGTAGTGTCTCAGGTACCCTCTTCCCCAGCACAAAACTCAGGTGGCATTGATTAACTAAAATGGAAAAAAAGCCAGCCAGCCAGTAAACACACAAAACACAAATCAACTAGAAGGTTTGAACTTGCATACTTTAGCTGGAGAAGGAAATGGCAACCCATTGCAGTATTCTTGCCTGGAAAATCCCATGGACAGAGGAGCCTGGCAGGCCACAGTCTATAGGGTTGCAAAGAGTTGTACGTGACTTAGTGACTAAACAACAATGTGCTTTAACTATAAAACACCTTAAGCTGTGTACAGACTTATATTACTGTTGTATACTTTGCATTAAAGATCAATGGAATTAATCATGTTTTGTAATAATAATTACTTATAGTTTTAACCACTTTTAGAGATGGAACTAAATATGTAGTGACTCTGCTTTAATTAATTGCAGTCTCTAATTGTATTTGGCAGTAGACTTCAAATTCTTAGAAAGCAAGGGTCATGTTATTTTTGTATTTTTGTTCCTAGGGCCTAACACACAGTAGGTTCTCAGTAAATGTTAATTGTTTTTAATTAAAATAAAGGCACATGAGATTTATAGAAAACAAAATAATCTTTAAAATGAATTATAAATGTCAAATCAAAACAAGCTAAGGTTTGCAAGTGTGAAAACAGGTATTATTTATAAATTAATCTCATTTAAGTCATAAATCAAAACTCAAGTATCTCAAGTATTTTTTTCTGTAGATTTGAAACAAGCAACAGCTATACAAAATGCTTCTGGATGTTAAGAACATGTATGTGTAGGATGAGTAATTTACCATGTCTGACATTGAACAGTAGTTTAACTGACCCCTCTACTCTTCAAACATCTGGTATGTTTTCAATAAACAGGGCAGCAGAAAAAGTAATATAGAAGAAAAACTTGCTCAGGGGTTTAGGGATATAAGTTTGTGTGCCTGTAGGATTATGGATGTATATGCTTTTAATCATAGAAGATTATGTACATACAATCAGAATTTTTTATTAAAAAATATAAATAGTGTCTGAACAACTTTTGGAATTTGAAATGGAAGCAGTGAGCTCTAAGGGCAATGTAATTTTCTTAACAATTACAGCTTCCCTTCGATGAGAATTTTTATTTTGCCAGGCATGGTGATGGGCAAATTGAGTTCATTACCTTTCATCCCTAAACCATCTTAAAAGATAGGTATGGTCCTCAGTTTAATTATGAAGGAACTGAAGTGTAAAGAGGTGAACAAAATAGCTGCAGGTCACAAAGGAGAAACTAGGAGAACGAGATTTGACTTCAGGTCTCCCAGACGCAAAGGCATTTTCTCTTTTTGCTATCCGCCTTTTGCGAATAAGTTAACGATAATGTAAACACTTTACATATATTAATATATTTAATCCTCACAGCAAAACTATGGGGAAATTGAGAAGACAAGTTCTACATGTAAGAGAAATTGTGGCCAGCTCCTTGCTCAAGTGTGACACATGTTGTTCAGTATCTAAGTTGTGTCTGAATCTTTTGTGACCCCATGGACTGTAGTCCACTAGATTTCTCTGTCCATGGGATTTCCTAGGCAAGAATTCTGGAGCGGGTAGCTATTTCCTTCTCCAGGGAATCTTCCTGACCCAGGGATCAAACCTGTGTCTCTTGCATTGGCAGGCGGATTCTTTACCACAGAGCCACCATGGAAGCAGCATGACATATATTAGATACCAAGAAAATATAAACTCATTTCTCTACATATTGGTGATGATTTCCATAGACTGTACACATTTGTTGACCAAATTATGGGAATGATAATACATGCATTGTGTGTATATGTGTGTGCTCAATTGTATCTGACTGACTCTGCTACCCCATGGACTATAGCCTGCCAGGCTTCTCTGTTCCTGGAATTTTACAGGCAAGAACACTGGAGTGAGTTGCCATTTCCTACTCCAGGGGATCTTCCCAAACCAAGGACTGAACCCATATCTCCTGTGTCTTCTGCATTGGCAGGTGGCTTCACCACTAGCACCATCTGGGAAGCTCAATATATGCATTGAAAGTGAAAATGTTAGTTCCTCAGTTGTGTCTGTCTCTTTGCGATCCCATGGATTGTATCCCACCAGGCTCCTCTGTCCATGGAATTTCCCAGGCAAGAATACTGAAATGGGTTGCCATTCCCCTCTCCAGGGATCTTCCCAAGCCAGGGATTGAACTCAGGTCTCCTGCATTGCAAGCAAATTTTTTACCATGTGAGCTACCAGGGAAGTCTATATGTAATATTTGCATTATGTATAGATAAACTAAAAAAGGAGAGCAAATACTAGATATCCCTTTAGGCTATTGTTTTATATGGTATTCTAGTCCTCCTATTTATAGGAGAGTTATGCTTTTCTATATTTAGGCTTAGAAAAATATGTGGCACAGTGATCACTTTGGGTTATGTCTGTTTCATAAACTCTTGTAGTCAGGGCATTTTCATCTAAATGCCAGGCAATTTGTGATTACTCTTGTTTTATGACCTTTCAGTCAGTATGCAATCTATTTGACAGTGCTCATCCAACACCTATAGCAATTTTGCTTAATATGAGAACTAGTTTTCCTGAGACACTAACTTGGGCCTGAATAAATCAAATATAATCCAATATTTCTGCAATCCCTCCTTAGTCAACTTATCTTCAAATGGTATGACAAAAAGAGTCATGTTTGCTGGCATGATTTGTTTCTTTGGAAATCTATGCTAATTCCAGCTTATAGTCTATTGCGTTTTCTTTACTAGACTATTTTTATGAATAGGTAGTTCATCATTCTGGTGAAGCTAGAAATAAAAATGCCTAAGGAGAGAAGAGGTTTTACACCACCATCATATGGCAGATCATTGAACTTTATCATGGCCTTCATTTAATTTAGATAAAATTGTTAGGGAGAACATTTGAGGGATATTTGGTTTATGGTCATTTTCTGCTTCTTTTCCCCCTCCCTCTGTCACACACACACATACACACACACAATTGAACATTCATGTCTGTATTCTTTGCCTCCCTCTAAATAGAAATATCTATTTACTGAGGGTTAGAAGTAATGATTTTATAACTATTACATTACCTTCCATTGTCTATCAAAATAAGAATTCGTAGTAGGTGATCAGGGCTACCCCAGTGACTCAGCAGGTAAAGAATCTGCTTGCAGTGCAGGAGACAGAGGAGACATAGGTTTGATCCCTTGGTAGGGAAGATCCCCTGGAAAAGCAAATGACAACCACTTCAGTATTCTTGTCTGAAAAATTCCATTGGCAGAAGAGCCTATGTGACCCGTTGGAGGCTCCTACTCCAGGGGATCTTCCCAACCCAAGGACTGAACCCATATCTCCTGTGTTTGAGCACAAGCACAGTAGGTGATCAATAATTCTAGTTGGCTCATATTCTCAGTCAACTGAGAAGGGGTATGAAGTTGTGGTTGACGACCCTTAGATCTAATCTTTAATTCCTCCGTGCTGTATAATCTTGGGAAAGTTTTTTAAACCTAATCTTTTCCTCTGTGCATTGGGGCTGATAATAATGCTTATTGCCACATGGGGTCAAAAGCACCAGCAATAAATACCACTGTGGTTGTCACATTGTATGGACTGAAAATACTATTGTCTTTAGTTATTTAATTAAAATAAAATAAGAAAAAGAAATTGCAGGTGTTTAAGTAAATGATTAAATAACTTTTCTGTTTGATAAGTTCTTTCATGAAATTTGCATGTTTATAGGTGTATTAGTTAGGGTTCTCCAGAAAAGCAGAACTAATAATAGTAGGCTATCTGTTGTTGTTGTCATTTAGTCACTAAGTAGTGTCTGGCTCTTTATCAACCCCAGATTATAACCTGTCAGACTTTGCTGTCCATGGGATTTCTCAGGCAAGAATACTGGAGTGGGTTGCCATTTCCTTCTCCAGGGGATCTTCCTGACCCATGGATCAATTCTGTGTCTCCTGCATTGCAGGAGAGTCTTTACCATTGAGCCAACAGGGAAGACCATATTTATATCTATGTCTTCATCATATGGACATAGATATAAAAGATTTGTTATGAAGAATTGGCTCATACAATTATGGAGATAGAGATACTCACAGTCTGCCCTCTGAAGGCTGTAGACCCAGGAAAGCTGGTATTGTAATTCAGTTCAAATACAAAGACTTGAGAACCAGAGGAGCCAGTGGAGTCAATCCTAGTCTTAGGGTCAGAGACAAACATGAAAAGAGAAGAGATGATATGATGAGATGCGATGAGATGAGATGACCAAGCTCAACCAGTGAGAGGGGAAAAAGAGGTGAATTCTTCTTTCTCCATGTTTTGATGTATTCAGGCCCTCAAGGAATTTGATGCTCACCACGTTGGGGAAGGCAGTCTATGATTCAAATGCTAATCTCATCCGGAAGCATCCTCACAGATATACCCAGAAATATTGTATTTGGGTAACCCATGGCTAGTCAAGTCAACACATAAAATTAATCATCAAAATAGGTAATACACTTATTGCATAATTTTATATTATCTACTTCAAATGGCAGAGGCCCTTCTTTTCAGTGTGCACTGTGCAATATACCTTTCTAATAATTGTCCCAACAATATATGCTTAAATATTTTCAATCAGAGAAGCATGCTTATGTCTGTGTATATGTGTGTTTTAGTTTAACATTTTCTTCATAGTTATAATGGAAAAGTAAGTTTATCCATTTTGAGTCCCAGGGTACTCTGCTATAAAATGGGACAGCCACTCTTGGCTCACAAACAGTAAAAGTGTAGAATCTTGGTGAGTTTTCAGTTTAGATTTTTGACCTGGATCATAGTATGACTTTAATATGCAATGGATTTCAATGTTTGGAAAATAACAATTGCCTGCATTACTGCATGCTTTTTCATTGAGTAATTTAGGGTTTTGGCTTGAATATTTTAATAAGATAAAAGAACCTCTCTTTCTCATGTATAATTTCATTAAAATAAGTAGACTAGAGTCTCACCTCCATGAGATTTTTTTACACACCATATTCCTTTTCTTTTGTTTCTCTGTCACTCTGTGTAGTGTTCTCTTGGGTGCTTGACAAAGCTGATTCACAATCCCAATGTACACATCCCAGCCTGTGCAAAGGAGAATGAGGACAAAGAAAAAAGAAGCTTCCTTGTAAGGACACCATGCAGGGGTTTAACAGATCACTCCCATCACATTAATGGATAGAATTTAGTGAGGGGGTTTTAACTAGTTGCAAGGATGTCTGGGACATATAGTCTTGAACCAGAAAGCTATGCACTCAGCTGAAACCCAGAGGTTTAATTATTAAAAAGGAGAAAGGAAGAATGGATACTGGGGAATAATTAGCAATCTGTATCACATGCACGCCATTGCAACAATTCTCTAAGGGTGATCTTATTGTCCATATTCAATGGATAAGATAGTTGAAATTCAGAGAGAGGAAATTACTTGTCAAAAGTCACTTAAATGTGTAGATCAAAGAAGAAGGGCAATTACAATCAAGGCAGGCACTATACTAGGTTCTCAGCTATAAAAGAGAAGGGAAAATTAGCTACTTAATACTGTTTTGCAACCCATCAGAAAACAGGCAGCTGCAGTGTTCATGTGTCATTGGCAAGGCTGTGTTTTACAGGCAATCTTGTGGGAGCTGACATAACAGGAAGAAAATTAAATCATTGAAAGTAGTAGCTAGAGTTAAGCCCTTGGAGGGGGAAAAAAGCATGATTTGTTTTCAATTACATGATTACACAGGTCTCAGAGACTCTCCTGTGTGTCCTGTGTTGTTAAAATCCCCATTCTTTTTTTAACCATGAGCGTTTAGTTGAATTTTTAGCTTGAGAGAACAATCCTGAGAACACAAGTAATATAAATTTATATACAAAACAAATTCAACCCTGAAAATATGGGAATAACAAGATAATAAAAAATGTAGAAACAAAAAGATTGGACAAGGCCTATCAATTTGCCAAAATTTTGAGGTCAGATGTCCATGAGCCATGAAATTGTTTAAAAATTGTTCTGGATAAATAAATATATGTTTGAAAGAATTGCTTACACAGTGATTTTTGTGCTTTCTATCTAGGAAAATGGTAAAGAAGTAAGAGAACATTTTTCTTATGGTAGTGACAACATGAATGCTAGGGTGTATATATATATATATATATGCAGAAAGATGACATATTCAACATGGGGAGAAATTTCTAAGCAGCCTCAATTATTGCATAATCTTTAGTGCTTTTTCCAGGCATTAAAAATTTTCAATTAGCCATCTAATTTTATTTTGGAGTTCTTACCTTTTAAATGCTTTTACTTTTTTTTTTCATTATATTAGAAAAACTCGGGCTTCCCTGGTGGCTCAGATGGTAAAGAATCCACCTGCAATGAGGGAGACCTGGGTTCGATCCCTGGGTTGTAAAGATCCCCTGGAGAAGGACATGGCAACCCACTTCAGTATTCTTGCCTGGAGAATCTGCATGGACAGAGGAGCCTGGTGGGCTACAGTCCATGGGGTCACAAAGGGTCAGGCACAACTGAGCAACTAAGCATAGCATAGCATAGACAAACAGATTCCACTGGTTTTGACATTCTCTTTACCCTATGAATTTCCATTAAAGATAATTTGCCTATACGCTTTGTTGGTAGGTAACTTTGCATGGAAGTAGGGAGGTTTTCATAGAAGGAAACACATATTCCATGCCAAGAACCTAGAATTTGAAAACAAATGTCCCTATATACTGAGCATCATAGTCAGAAAGAGAATCTCAACTGATTTCTTTGATGGAAGTAATTGATGATGGGATTCCCAGGTGGTGCTGGTGGTAAAGAATCCACCTGCCAATGCAGGAGACAGATGCAGGTTTGATCCCTGGGTCAGGAAGATCCCCTGGAGGAGGGCATGGCAATCCACTCCAGTATTCTTCCCTGGAGAATCCCATGGACAGAGGAGCTGGGTGGGCTACTGTCCACAGGGTTGCAAAGAATCTGACACAACTGAAGCAACTTAGCACACGTGCACCCAATTGATGAATAGCAGTGGCAAGAAAGAAAAGGATATGATCCCAGCATCTCCCAGTACAGTGGTCACCTCTAAGTTTCCTTCCCATCTTCTAATGCCCCTGTAACCAAGCAGGAGCCTATGGGCCCCTCTCAGGACAGTCCTTACTCCAGAACAGCTTTAGCTCCTCTCTGGAGTACCTAGATAATAGTATTTGATGTACATTTCCTGAGTTGTTTTCCAGATGTATCCCAGGCCCCCCCAAACAAATGGAAGATTAACCATAAACACATAGCCCCAGGCCTCCTGGAGCCTAAGAGCTGAAGCATTAACCCCTGTGACATCACTCTGCCACCTCATTATTAATCAGAGACTTTTGCACAAGCTGATCAGACTTTAATCCCTCTTCTTCACTTGGTTTTTGTAAGAACCTTCAGGGAACTTGGAGGGCATGAGCCATCCCTCTCCTTGCATGGCCCTGAAATAAAACTTTCTCTACTCCAAACTCTGACATTTTACTTTGTTTGACCTAACTGTGTGTTGGGCACACAAACTTGCATTAATATCTCCTCACCAAAAACCAGTTAGTAAATTTAAAATTCTAGATTAAGCAGTCTTTGGAAAAGTTTTGCTCTTTGGTTATCAGTTAATATTTGAATAATGCATACTCACTGAGTTCTATAATATAGTAACTTACTAGTGTGCAGAATTCAGCAAAATATTGAACTGCAATGATGGAAAAATGGAATTAGACACTATGTAGATTAATTTTAGTAGTTTATAAAGTCCACAGCCCTAAAAATTATGTTCTGTATTATTTTCATGCTCTTCTGATACTGATCTTGGACCCCCTATATTTTGTTAGTATCCCTTGCTAGTTTGCCATGTTCTTATCTCAAATATAACCTAGGATTGAGAATTAGATATAGCCTAGGGTTTAGGTTGCAGAGTAACCTAGAATTTAGAATTGCAGAGACATAGTATGGAAGATTGCTTCAAATTTGAGTCCCTATGACACAAGAGCGCTACAGCAGGTGGTCAATTCAATGGTAAACGTCCCTCAGACCCACTTGCTTGGTGCTGAGTAATGAAGACAATTGCCTGATGGGGTGGGTTTTCCATTTGACAGTAGGTTACTGTTGTTTGATGCTATAAGGCAGAATGTGCATGACTGTTTTTGCAGATGTGTCACCTGCCCTAAGGGTGCCTCTAACCTGCACAGTGCAATCTGCTCATCTGTTTATTATGGCTGCACATCAAGGGCTCCCTTCTTCCTGAGTACCCAGGAATTTTACTGATAAATATGCTTCTTGGAATTAAAGAGTATTTTAGACAGATAATTGTGCTTTCCAATACTTAATCTCTTGAACATATATCATTACTCATTTAATGTAGCTTGAATCAAATTATTTTAAAATTGATTCAATTAAATGTTATCTACAGATCATTTAAAGGCACTTATCATATTGCATTATATTAATGTGCAATAGTTGTGTTGAGTGAGTACCTAATATGTGCCTGGCTTTATACTAAATTGAGAGACTATAATACTAACAACAATCTGAATGTTAAATATTTGTCATTTCCATTTAAAGATGCAGTAACTGAGACAGATGTTTAACAGAGAGGTTATATATCTTTTCCAGTGATACAGAGCATATAAAAAGCAGACAGCTGGGATTGAAGCCATGACTACAGAATAGCAAATTGCAATTCTGTTGTGTTTAATCATTAGTTTACATTTTCTCAGATGACTTTGACTTTTCCCACAGGTGACCACAATCATTATGATTAGTTTATGTACTAGTGTATGTAAAATATGTGTTTATTTGCTCTCATCACAGTTACCTCTATTATCTAATAATGGTCCCAAATTCTTCTTTATATTTATGATATAATTAAAAATCATGTCTTCATATATATTAGAAGCCCTCCTTGAGTAAAAAACACTGGAGAAAAATTCAGGTTAGAATTTTCTTGAACCATGTTAAAGAGAAACTGGAAGTTATTAATTGTTTGGCATTTTAAAGACATATTAAATGTCTGGAAGTCTAAGGATTTGGCTTAAACCCTTGACCCTGCTTTTCATCCCCAGGCTTGTTTGTGATCTAAGAATCACTGTGCAAATTTCATAAATGGGCATATTTGGGTAGTTTTTGAGTGTATATTTTCTTTTCTTTCAGCTTCCTATCTGTGTTTCCAAATGAGTGTACATTTCTGTGTGAGTAAATGTGAGCCTACTTTTCACCCACAGAGATGATTCTATTTCCAATAAGATCTGTAATGGAGTTAGGGTAGCTTCTAATATATAAGAGAATTAAAATCCTACTTCAAGAGAATTCAACATTAACCCTTTTACTTGTCTATATTCTATCATGCCCAGGTCCCTATGCCCACTTATTGTCTGACTAAATCTTTAGCACTCTCAGAGCCAATTTTCCAAAATTTACTTTGAAATTTTTATTTGATCAGCAGCCTCAAGATCTGAAGGGAATTACATTTTTCTCCTTTTCTTGTTTCTTGAACTAGCATAAATAATCCTCTTTGTGATAATACCCTGTCTTCCAGCATGCTTGTTTATCATAAGAGGGCTCTTGTTTCCATGGACTAATGCACTCAGAAGCTTGGCTGACTTTCTGATGCAAATGTCAGACAGGAACCATGTCTTTGCTTTTCCAGCCAAACTGACTCGTTTTTACAACACTATGCTTGATTTATAGGGGTCTTTGAAATATTGAAATTGCCCCCTGCACTAAAAGAAATGCATCCTGTAAGGCATTTTAGTATAGAAACATTAATAAGAATAATTTATAGGGGAAATGGGTTGCAGGGTTTTGGAAAATATTCAACTCTTTGAGCAAAATATGGCAGTGTCAATGAATAACACTGACATTCTAAAGGGAGGTACATATATTGAGGGATAGCCAGAGCCAATCCCAAAAGAATGTCATAATTTCATAGTTTGGATTTAAATAACCCTTATAGAAATAGTTAAAAAAAAGTAACATAAGAAATCAATTTAGTTTGTTTTTTTTTATAGTGTGCTTCATTTTTTTATTGATAAATGGTCCAAAGTGGCCATCAACTATATCCTTACTCAAAAATAGAATTTATATCTTATTTAGGCATTTAATAGGGGAATGTAACTGTCTATATAGGAAATAGGGAGCATGAAGAAAGAAACTAATTGATTGTATATGTTCAACATGCCAGGAATAGGGACAGACAGCTTATATGTCTTTTTAAATTTCAGTCCTTCCATATAACAAGAGACATGGATGTTAGTGTTCATATGTCATTGTTAAAGTCAGAGAGGTAAAATGACATGCCTAAAGTCTCATGGTTAGTAACCCTTGGGTCAAATATGCAACTCCTAGAACACTTTGGTGAGGGGAAGACAACAGAATAAAATATTTGGTTCAAAAACAGATTTATTTTATATATAGTTCATTAAATACAAAAGTACTACTATATGCAGTGAGTCAAAATTATGTTTTTCAAAATATATGATATAATTTCAATACCAACTGGTATGTTTGTATTGTGGGGAAGGAGAGTGGATTCTGGTAATATAATTTTTATCTCCTTTAAGAGTAGTTTCATAATGGTTTTATGTATTAATTAAATGGTTTTATGACCATTTCAAGGTCAAAGGGAATCTTTCAAAATGCTTTAAACAATAACTATATTTGACAATAAACACATGGCAATAGAAATTAAAATAGTAGGTAGAAGGGAGCGTTAGAAAAAAGTAGAAATACAATGGAAAAACAAAGAAAATGTGAAAATTGAAGAAGAGGGGAAAATCTTGATTAAATTCAGTGCCTTTAGCATATGGATTGCTTCTGGATAATTTTATTCATTTGTGTTTGATCATTTGGAGAGATTACTATTTTTTGAACATGGAATATAGACCAGCCTTTTTTCTGGACAATGACGCTATAGAGTTCCATGACCTTACAACCAATTGGTTATGACAACCAAAGAGATGTGTGATGGTGTCAATATGAGGATCATTGGGATTCAGCATGAGAGAACAACAAAGGACTTTTAACCCAAATTTAAAACAACAGGAAAGATTTCTTAAAGGAAGTGTTAATTAAACTGAGAGTAGAGATGTAAGGATGAGTTAAGCAATGACAGGGAGTTTGGGCAGAGAACATAAAAGTGTTCCAGGCACATTCTTATATGTGCCATATACCATAAGAGAGAGTGAAATGGTACAATTTAGGAGATTTAAGTTGTTTGGAATTCCCAGAATGTACAGTGAGAAGACACACGAAGTAGGACTAATGGACAGACTAAAAGGCGATCCATTTTTTTTTTCATTAAAGCAACATCATTATCACCATTGCCATGATGATATTATTCATCTATTTTCTATTCACAAACATTTATTATAAGCAAGTGCTCTGATATTTAATGTGGATGTTTTACAATGGAAAACATTATCTTACAAGTTCCTAGTGAGAAATGGAATATTTCTGCCATATCAGTAAACAAAAGATGTCATAGTCCTCAGTGATTGTTAGCTGGTGAGCACTGAGGACACTCAGGAAGGAAACAAATAAATGCCTTTAAGCAGCCATCAGACTGCAGCCACTCTCTGTGGTGAGCCCTGAGGAACCTCAGGATGTGAAAATACAGGATACTCGCCTGAGATTTCTGAGATGCATATCAAAGGATTAATTTCAGTGAGCGCAGACTTTTGCATCTTCCCATATATAGAAAAGCACTGAATTCCTTAATTTGGGATATCTTGTTTTCTTTTATTTACAATAATGTTTAGATGTTCCACCTACCTGCTCTTTGTTGCAAAACTTCTATATTACCTGGCTTCCCTGCCTTACCTCCTCAGAGGAGTTCTCTCAGAGTTACTTGAGATGCTGCCTCCTGAGCTTGAAGTCCCAAAAGTTCCCACCAAATTAAACATAACTCTAAACTTTTAGGTTGTGCATATTTTTAAAGATAACACTAGTGGATTTTGAGAAAAACTCCTGTGTTTCTCCTTTACTTACACAGACAAAATACTTCTGCCACAAGATATGTTTTTTTGTTTTGTTTTGTTTTGTTTTACCACACATCAACTAATTCTCTGTGACACTAGCTGTGTGACCCATAATTCACTGCAAGTCTAACAGTATCTACTTGGAATTATCATCAGTTCAGTTCAGTCGTTCCGTCATGTACGACTCTTTGCGATCCCATGAACTGCAGCACACCAGTCCTCCCTGTCCATTACCAACTGCCAGAGTCTACCCAAACCGATGTCCATTGAGTCGGTTATGCCATCCAACCATCTCATCCTCTGTCACCCTGTTCTCCTCCTGCCATCAATCTTTCCCAGCATCAGGGTCTTTTCCAATGAGTCAACTCTTTGCATCAGGTGGCCAAAGTGTTGGTGTTTCAGCTTCAACATCAGTCCTTCCAATGAACACTCAGGACTGATCTCCTTCAGGATGGACTCATTGGATCTCCTTGCAGTCCAAGGGACTCTCAAGAGTCTTCTCCAAAACCACAGTTCAAAAGCATCAGTTCTGTGCTCGGCTTTCTTTATAGTCCAGTTCTCACATCCATACATGACCACTGGGAAAACCATAGCCTTGACTAGATGGACCTTTGTTGGCAAAGTAATGTCTCTGCTTTTGAATATGCTATCTAGGTTGGTCATAACTTTCCTTCCAAGGAGTAAGAGTCTTTTAATTTCATGACTGCAATCACCATCTGCAGTGATTTTGGAGCCCCCAAAAATAAAGTCTGACACTGTTTCCACTGTTTCCCCATCTATTTCCCATGAAATGATGGGACCGCATGCCATGATCTTAGTTTTCTGAATGTTGAACTTTAAGCCAACTTTTTCACTCTCCACTTTCACTTTCATCAAGAGGCTCTTTAGTTCTTCTTCTCTTTCTGCCATAAGGGTGGCATCATCTGCATATCTGAGGTTATTGATATTTCTCCCGGCAATCTTGATTTCAGCTTGTGCTTCCTCCAGCCCAGCATTTCTCATGATGTACTCTGCATAGAAGTTAATAAGCAGGGTGACAATATACAGCCTTGATGTCCTCCTTTTCCTATTTGGAACCAGTCTGTTGTTCCATGTCCAGTTCTAACTGTTGCTTCCTGATCTGCATATAGGTATCTCAAAAGGCAGGTCAAGTGGTCTGGTATTCATTCCCATCTCTTTAAGATCCCAGCAAATTAAGTGCTCAGTTCCACAACACTGCCTTCAATTCACATACTAAGTGCTGGGTTGTCTGTAGAAAATTCTTAAAGATATAGGAATATCAGACCATCTTACCTGCCTACTGTGAAACATGTATGCAGGACAAGAAGCAACAGTTAGAACCGGACATGGAACAACAGACTGGTTCCAAGTTGGGGAAGGAGAACATCGAGGCTATATATTGTCATTCTGCTTATTTAACTTATATGTAGAGTACATCATGAGAAATGCCAGGCTGGATGAAGCACAAGCTGTAATCAAGATTGCTGGGAGAAATATCAGTAACCTCAGATATGCAGATGACACCACCCTTATGGCAGAAGTGAAGAGGAACCAAAGAGCCACTTGATGGAAGTGAAAGAAGAGAGCAAAAAAGCTGGCCTAAAACTCAACATTCAGTAAACTAAGATCACGGCATCTGTTCCCATCACTTCATGGCAAATAGATGGGGAAACAGTGACAGACTTTATTTTCTTGGGCTCCAAAATCACTGCAGACTGTGAAATCACTGCAGTCATGAAATTAAAAGATGCTTGCTCCTTGGAAGAAAAGCTATGACCAACCTAGATAGCATATTAGAAAGCAGAGACATTACTTTGCTGACAAAGGCCCATAAATTCAAAGCTGTTTTTTCCAGTGGTCATGTATGGATGTGAGAGTTGGACTAGAAATAAAGCTGTGTGCCAAAAAATTGATGCTTTTGAACTGTGGTTGTTGGATAAGACTCTTGAGAGTCCCTTGGACAGAAAAGAGATCAAATCAGTCAATACTAAAGAAATCATCCCTGAATATTCATTGAAAAGACTGATGCTGAAACTGAAGCTCCAATACCTGGGCCACCTGATGCGAAGAGCTGACTTATTAAAAAAGACCCTGATTCTGGGGAAGATTGAAAGCAGGAGGAGAAAGGGATGACAGAGGATGAGATGGTTAGATACCATCACTGACTCGGTAGAAATGAGTTTGAGGAAGCTCTGGGAGATGGAGAGGGACTTGGACGCCTGGCATGCTGCAGTTAATGGGGTCACACAGAGTTGGACATGACTGAGTGCTGCTGCTGCTGCTGTGTCGCTTCAGTCGTGTCTGACTCTATGCGACCCCATAGACGGCAGCCCACCAGGCTTCCTGTCCCTGGGATTCTCCAGGCAAGAACACTGGAGTGGGTTGCCATTGCCTTCTCCAATGCATGAAAGTGAAAAGTGAAAGTGAAGTTGCTCAGTCATGTCCGACTCTAGCGACCCCATGGACCGCAGCCCACCAGGCTCCTCCATCCGTGGGATTTTCCAGGCAAAAGTACTGGAGTGGGGTGCCATTGCCTTCTCCGACTGAGTGACTAAACAACAAAAACTACAAGGTTGTCTGCCATCTGTACTTCTGATTGGCTGGACATTGGGATTTCTATGAAACACTTCTTGGATTCAGTAATTCACTAGAATGGCTCACAGAGCACTAACTTTGACAGATTATTATAAAGAATATAATGAAGGGTACAGATAAGCAATCAGATTAAGAGATATACAAGGCAAGTTTCAAAGGAGACCATAGTGCAGGAGCTCTGTGTCCATGTACCACTTTCCTAGGATGTGGTCCTGTTCATCAACCCAGAAGCTGTTCAAACCCCATATTTTTGGAATTTTATGGGAATTTATCAAGTATATATGATCAATCATTAACTCAGTCTCCTTTTCCTCTCTCTCCCTGGGGAATGGGGTGGAAAGTTCTAATGCTCTAGTCAGGTCTTGGGCTTCTGTTGACTAGCTGTCATCAGAGCTATGCAGGAGTCCAGCAAGAGTAATCTCATTAGAACAAAACTCACTCCTATTGCCCAGGAAACTCCAGGAGTTATAGGAGACTTGTCTCAGGAGCTAGAGACAAAGGCCAAATATTAAAATAAAATATGTTCCAGGTATTCTTATCACTTAGGGAATTACAAGGTCTTAGGAGCTCTCTTCAAGGAATGGGGACAGAGACCAATACATGTATTTTCAATTATTTCATAGACTGTAGAGACCAAGGACAATGCTCCATTGATCCATGTATTCTCGACAATAATTGGAAAATTTTATTGTGAATACAAATTACTAGTATATATTTTAGATACCTGTTAAATTGTCTTGATGTTATAATTAGCTCTAGATAACAACCAGGGGTCAGAAAATATGTAAACCTCATGAGGAAAATAAGAAAGGAGTTCTAGTTGCAAGAGCATCAAAAATAAATTAGAATAAATTTATCAAGACAAGTACAACTCTTGTACATTGAAAAGCATAGAACATCATTGAAAGAAGTTTCAGCCAGTTTAGTTCAGTCACTCAGTTGTGTCCAACTGTCTGTGACCCCATGGATTGAAGCATGCCAGGCTTCCCTGTTCATCACCAAGTCCCAGAGCTTACTCAAACTCATGTCCTTTGAGTCAGTGATGCCATCCAGCCATCTCATCCTCTGTTGTCCCCTTCTCCTCCTGCCTTCAGTACTTCCCAGCATCAGGGTCTTTTCAAATGAGTCAGCTTTTCACATCAGGTGGCCAAAATATTGGAGTTTCAGCTTCGGCATTAGTCCTTCCATAGAATATTCAGGGCTGATTTCCTTTAGGATGGATTGGTTGGATCTCCTTGCAGTCCAAGGGACTCTCAAGAGTCTTCTTCTCCAACACTACAGTTTAAAAGCATCAATTCTTTAGAACTCAGCTTTCTTTATATCCAACTTTCACATCAATACATAACTACTGGAAAAAGAGCAGAGACATTATTTTGCCAACAAAGGTCCGTCTAGTCAAGGCTATGGTTTTTCCAGTGGTCATGTGTGGATGTGAGAGTTGGACTATAAAAAAAGCTGAGTGCAGAAGAATTGATGCTTTTGAACTGTGGTGTTGGAGAAGACTCTTGAGATTCCTTGGACTGCAAGGAGATCCAACCAGTCCATCCTAAAGGAGATCAGTCTTGGATGTTCATTGGAGGAACTGATGTTGAAGCTGAAGCTCCAATACTTTGGCCACCTGATGTGAAAAGCTGACTCATTGGAAAAGACCCTGATGCTGGGAAATATTGAGGGCAGGAGGAGAAGGGGACGACAGAGGATGAGATGGTTGGATGGCATCACCAACTCAATGGACATGGGTTTGGGTGGACTCCAGGAGTTGGTGATTGACAGGGAGGCCTTGCATGCTGCAGTTCTTGGGGTCACAAAGAGTCGAACATGACTGAACGACTGAACTGAACTGAACTGAACTGGCAAAACCATAGCTTTGACTAGATGGACATTTGTTGCCAAAGTAATGTCTCTGCTTTTTAATATGTTGTTTGGGTTGGTCATAGCTTTTCTTCCAAGGAGCAAGCATTTTTAAATTTCATGGCTGCAGTCACAATCTGAAGTCATGTTGGAGCCCCCAAAAATAAAGTCTCTCACTGTTTCCATTGTTTCCCCATCTATTTGCCATGAAGTAATGGGAACAGATGCCATGATCTTAGTTTCACTCTCCTCTTTCACTTTCATCAAAAGGCTCTTTAGTTTTTCCTCGCTTTCTGCCATAAGGGTGGTGTCATCTGCATATCTGAGGTTATTGGTATTTTTCCTGGCAACCTTGATTCCCAGCTTGTGCTTCATCCAGCCCAACATTTCTCATGATGTATTCTGCATATAAGTTAAATAAGCAGGGTGACAGTATACAGCCTTGACGTACTCCTTTCCTGATTTGAAACCAGTCTGTTGTTCTATGTCCAGTTCTAACTTTTGCTGCTTGACCTGCATACAGATTTCTCAGGAGGCAGGTCCGGTGGTCTGGTATTCCCATCTCTTTCAGAATTTTCCACAGTTTATTGTGATCCACACAGTCAAAGGCCTTGGCATAGTCAATAAAACAGAAGTAGATATTTTCTCATATTCTCTTGCTTTTTCAATGATCCCATGGATGTTGACAATTTGATCTCTGGTTCCTCTGCCTTTTCTAAATCCAGCTTGGACATCTGGAAGTTCATGGTTCACATACTGTTGAAGCCTGGCTTGGAGAATTTTGAGCATTATTTTAGTAGCATGTGAGATGAGTGCAACTGTGGGGTAGTTTGAGCATTCTCTAGCATTGCCTTTCTTTTGGATTAGAACGAAAACAGACCTTTTCCAGTCCTGTGGCAACTGCTGAGTTTTCCAAATTTACTGACAAAAGAGCAGCACTTTCACAGCATCATCGTTCAGGATTTGAAATAGCTCAACTGGGATTCCATCACCTCCACTAGCTTTGTTTATCGTGATGCTTCCTAAGGCCCACTTTACTTTGCATTCCAGGATGTCTGGCTCTAGGTGAGTGACCACACCATCATGGTTATCTTGGTCATGAAGATCTTTTTTGTATAGCTCTTCTGTGCATTCTTGCCACCTTTTCTTGATATCTTCTGCTTCTGTTAGGTCCATACCATCTCTGTCCTTTATTGTGCCCATCTTTGCATGAAATGTTCCCTTGGTATCTCCAATTTTCTTGAAGAGATTTCTAGTCTTTCCTATTCTATTGTTTTCCTCTATTTCTTTGCATTGATCAACGGAAGAAGTTTCAAATGACTTAAATAAGTGGAAAGATATACTCATAGACTGGAAGATTTAATACTGTTAAGATGGTAATACTCTCAAAATAATCTACGGATTCAAGTTATTGCCTATTAAAAACCAAGCTGCCTTTATTTATTTATGTTGCAGAACTTACTCAGTTATCCTTAAACACATGGAAATTTGAGGGACTCACAATAGCCAAAACAACTGTGTAAAAGGAAACAAAGTTGGAGACTATTCTTTCCTATTTAAAAATCTATTGCAAAGCTCCAGCAATCAATACAATGTAGTACTGGATAGAGGATAGACATATTAGATCAATGAAATAGAATTCAGAATCCAGAAATAAACCATTACTGCTGCTGCTGCTGCTGCTAAGTCGCTTCTGTAGTGTTCGACTCTGTGCGACCCCATAGATGGCAGCCCACCAGGCTCCCCTGTCCCTGGGATTCTCCAGGCAAGAACACTGGAGTGGGTTGCCATTGCCTTCTCCAATGCATGAAAGTGAAAAGTGAAAGTGAAGTTGCTCAGTCGTGTCCAACTCCTAGCGACCCCATGGACTGCAGCCCACCAGGCCCCTCCATCCATGGGATTTTCCAGGCAAGAGTACTGGAGTGAGTTGCCATTGCCTTCTCCGATAAACCATTACATTCATGGTCAATTGATTTTTGACATTGGTATCAAGAGAACCAGTGAAAAAAAGAATACTTTCCAATACAAATCAACTCAATATGAATCAAAAACCTAAGTGTAAAAGTTAAAACTGTAAAACTCTTAGAAGAAAACATGGGAGTATACCTTTGTGATCTTGAATTAAGTGACGATTCTTAAGTATTATACCAAAAGTAAAAATAAATAAATTTGACTTAATTAAAATGTAAACGTGCTTCAAATGACAAAACAGAAAATGAAAAAAACAACACACATGTGGGTGAAAACATTTCAAATCATGTATCTGATAAGGGACCCATGCATAAAATGTGTGTATTTATGTGCGTGTGTTTGTGTGTGTGTGTGTGTATATATATATATATATGACTTCCCAGGTGGAGCAGTATCCATCTGCCTATGCTGGAGACCCAAGAGATGCAGGTTCAATCTCCAGGTTGGGAAGATCCCATTGGAGGAGGAAATGGCAACCCTCTCCAGTACCCTTGCCTAGAAAATCCCATGGACAGAGGACCCCGGTGGGCTACAGTCCATGAGGTTGCAGAGTTGGAAATGATTGAGTACACGTGCATGTGCATGCAAGCGCACACACACACACACACACTCTCACACATAATATTTTACAACCAACTATACAAATAAAGATAATCTAAGAAAAGAATTGGCAAAAGACTTAAAGAGATATTTTCAAGGAAGATATCCAAATGATAATAAACACATGAAAAGAAGTTAAGCATTGTTAGTCATCAGGGAAATACAAGTCAAAACCACAGTGAGATATCTCTATTACCCACTAGAATGGCCGTAATCAGAAAGTCGTATAATTACAAGAATTGATAAGGATGTGGAAAAATCAGAACCCACATAAACTTTACTTGGGAATGTAAAATGCTACAGCTACTTTGGACAGCAGTTTGTAAAATGGTACAGCTACCTTGGACAATATTCTGGCAGTTCCTCAAACACTGAGACATAGTTACCATATGTTCCAGTAATTCCATTCCAAGAAAATGAAAACATGTCCAGAAAAATATTTCTACATGAATGTTCATAGAAGCATGATTTGTATTAGGTAAAAAGTGGAAATAATCTATATGCTCATAAACTGATAAATAGATAAACACAATGTACAAGAGATATTATTTGACCATAAAAAGGAATAAGGTACTGATGTATGCAATAATATGGATGATTCTTGAGAACACTATACTAAATAAAATAAGCCAGACACAAAAGACCACATACTATAGGACTCCATTATATAAAATGTCAGAATAGACAAATCCATAAAGACTGAAAATAGATTAGTTAAAAAAAATGCATGAGGATGATTTAAAAGTCTCTTCTTTCTGTCTCTTGTAATAGGGTTGACTTATCCAAAATCCACATTATGCACAGTGCCTGGGATCCATAATAATATTTACCACAGTTTCACTGAAGACTATAATCTTAATATTTAGTTTTATATAAGTGCAGCAGTCAAATATAATTTTTTAATGAAGAAAGTGTCAAGAAGGAAATGTAGCTAAATCTTATGAGAGTCATCATCAGATCTTATCCATTTCAATTGAAGATTTCCCTGCCTCCTCCCACCCTTGAGGGAGAAAGCCCTAGGACGATACAGAAGCTTTATCTATCATCATAAATTGCAAAAGTAGCCATCATATGGTACGGTACTTCCTGTTCCGCAGTGGGTTCAAGTTCCCTGTGCCTTGTATTGGTCTCACCTTTGATCAGGAGGAGTGACAGATGTGACCTGTGAGTTCCAAACCTAGACTACAACAGGTCTTGCAGTTTTCAGTCTTAGGTTTTTGGGACTGGGCATGTGGACCACCTTGTCTAGATTGCTGGAAGATGAGGGAGCAGATAGAGAGAAGATGCAGTCATCACACCAGACCCAGGAAGCCAATCTAAACCAGCATGCTTAATTGGCTTAACAGCTGATGGCAAGCACATGAGCAGAGATCACCTGAGCATGGCTCCTCGTCTTACATTGATCACGCCAATATGATCAGTTATATTTTAACATTTAACTCCAAATTCAATAAACTAGCTCACAAAATGGAGAAGGAAATGGCAGCTCACTCCAGTATTCTTGCCTAGAGAATCCTGTGGACAGAGGAGCCTGGTGGGCTGCTGTCCATGGGGTCGCACAGAGTCGGAAACGACTGAAGCGACTTAGCATGCGTGCATGCGTTGGAGAAGGAAATGGCAACCCACTCCAGTGTTCTTGCCTGGAGAGTCCCAGGGACAGAGGAGCCTGGTGGGCTGCCATCTATGGGGTCGCACAGAGTCAGACACTACTGAAGCGACTTAGCAGCAGCAGCTCACAAAAACTTTTTGAAAAATTTCAAGTATTTATTCTTGAGATTGACCTAGTTAGAATTTCATCATCTGTTTTCTCTGATAGAATTTAGATTATGCCCTATGCCTGGTGTTAGGAGGATGAGCAGTTAACATTGTGTATTGAGAGGCAAAGTTGGTCTCTAGAATAAAATATGTGATCTTGGCAGGAGCAGGGTGTTGAAATATAATTTCCAGTTCTTAGGTGAACCTCAGACATTGTGTGCAGGCATTTTCTTACAAAACAACAAAATTTATTTATCTAATTATTTAAAGGTGATAGCAAGAATATGTAACTATAACAGCATACCAAGCATTGGGCTTTGAAAGCATAGCCTCAGGGTCCAGCTAATGGTGATTTTCATAACTTAAAATTTAAACACAATTTTTTTTTAAAAAAGGAAAATATACTGTTCACTTGCATTCTGAAGTTAGGTGGTCAAAGAACTGAAGGCTTTTCTTCAAGTTTGACCCTAAACAAGCTGGTTATTATTTCCTCTCCAAAGAAAGTAATTCAGTTCAGTTCAGTCACTCAGTCGTGTCTGATTCTTTGCAGCCTAATGGACTATAGCACGCCAGGCCTTCCTGTCCATCACTAACTCCTGGAGTTTACTCAAACTCATGTCCATTGAGTTGTTGATGCCATCGAACCATCTCATCCTCTGTTGTCCCCTTCTCCTCTGGCCTTCAATATTTCCCAGCATCAGGGTCTTTTCAAATGTGTCAGTTCTTCCCATCAGGAGGCCAAAGTATTGGAGTTTTGGCTTCAGCATCAGTCCTTCCAATGAATATTCAGGACTGATTTCCTTTAGGATGGACTGGTTGGATCTCCTTGCACCTACCGACCTGGGGAGTTCATCTTTCAGTGTCCTATCTTTTTGTCTTTTATCCTGTTCATGGGGTTCTCAAGGCAAGAATACTGAAGTGGTTTGCCATTTCCTTCTCCAGTGGACCACATTTTGTCAGAACTCTATACCATGACATGTCCGTCTCGGTGGCCCTATATAGCATGGCTTATAGTTTCATTGAATTAGACAAGGCTGTGGTCCATGTGATCAGATTGGTTAGTTTTCTGTGATTGTGGTTTTCAGTCTGTCTGCCCTCTGATGGAGAAAGATAAGAGACTTATTGAAGCTTCCTGATGGGAGAGACTGAGTGATGGGGAAACTGGGTCTTGTTCTGATGGGTGGTGGGGCATATTCAGTAAATCTTTAATCTAATTTTCTGTTGAAGGATAGTGGTGTGTTTCCTCCCTTTTATTTGACCTGAGGCCAAACTATGGTGGAGATAATGAAGATAATGTTGACCTCCTTCAAAAGGTCCCATGCATGCATTATAAATCTTAAATCACAGCACACAAGACAAACCCTAGATAGTTACATAAAAGGACAAAGAAGACATAGACATACTTTATCTATAAAATGGAATGAGAAGAACTTTCTCACCATAAAAGCAATGGGAACAATCACAAAAGAATATATCAGATTTGATGCTTTTTAAATGTTTTCTGCCTGCCAAAAGCCATAAAATTAAAATGCAAATATAAAACTAGAAACATATTCCATACAATTACATGGCACATTAAAAGTTAATATCATTTATACACAGAGTTCACACAAATCAAAAAGAAAACGCTCTCATAATTCAATGGGAAGAAATTAAATGTTTTATCAACTACAAAAAATCACTCAAAGAAATACAAACTAAATAAGAATTTTCTTTTCATCCATGAATTCAACAAACTTAAGATCTGCTTTCATTAGACACTGTCGTGAAGTGTTACTTTTATCAAACTAAATAAACCAGATTTTTTCAGTATTGTGTGAAAAAAGTAGACCAATGGGTCCACTATATGCGGTCATGCAGGTTGTATACTCTATGAAGTGTTCAATATTTAAGGTGCAGTTGGGCTCCTGAAAACCATGCAGTCTTCCACCTATCAGTCCATAAACCCTGATATGTGGTACAGCTATTTGGTAAAATTAGGCATTGCAGATATTTTACAGAGGTTGCTACTGCTGCTGCTAAGTCGCTTCAGTCGTGTCCGACTCTGTGCGACCCCATGGACTGCAGCCTACCAGGCTTCTCCATCCATGGGATTCTCCAGGCAAAAACACTGGAGTGGGGTGCCATTGCCTTCTCCCATTACAGAGGTTAGTAGAGGCTTATTTCTGATAGTGAAATATTTCTTCCTTCCTCTCTTTTTGCTTTTCTATTCTTTCCTCCCTTACTCCCTTTCTTCCTTTATATCAAGTAGATGAATGTAATTAGAAGGTTATTAGTGGGAAAGAGAGCCTCTTGGAATCTCTAAAATCACAGCTAAACCCAGCATTAGCTTTTATATGTTCCATTAAGTAATTGAGTGCTGATATTGATACTCGTCTTCGTTATATGTGTTTCTTTGAGAGAGATCATGATACTGACTGTTAAAAATGCCTAAAAATGTTTGAAAAAGCTTATGTGTTTTGGTTGTTGTGGCCTAGAAATTATCTTGGAAATAAACACCATTTTATTTTTTATCCTGTGTCTTTAAGTATAAATGAGAATCTGAATTAATAAGCGAATTTAAAGCTGTTTGCCTCAGGACAATGCTTAGAGGACATATGTTAATTCTTTTGTTGTGATTCTGATTTGAAAATCAAAAGAGTTAATAACAGACTCCATGAATAAAATAATTTCCTTTTCTTCCTTTAAGCTTTGTTGAAGGACTTAGAGTTTAGAAGCTACAGAGAACCTATAAGAACCTATAGAGTTTATTATTTCCAAAAGAGATATGTAGGTGGCTGACTTCTCTGATCTAAATTTAGATGGTTTGAAACAACAAGCATAATGAATATACTCAATGACTAGAATTCGATTATCTTAGGACCCTAAGTATGATCTAGAATATGTTGAAATTACCATCCCCAGAAAGATAAATCTCAATTAAAGTGATTACAAACATTTTTCACCTCAAACTATATTCTTCTGAGAATAAATCTGCTATCATATCTGGCTTCAGAATTATATTGAATGGGGTTTTGGACAAGATTGCCTTTAGTCACCATAGGTTTTTGAACTGAAATTATGTTACTTCTCAAAAAGAAGCAATTCATTTTAAGACTTAAAGGCAACATGTCTTTTGAAACTGAGGTAGTTTCCTTTTCTTAGCCAAAACATTGTCAGAAGGTTTAAATCTTTAATTATCTAATTGAACTTTCTCTCTCTGTCTTTTTGCATGTATGTCTATCTATGTGCACACATACAAATATACATATAGTGAAGTTTCTTATAATAAACTGTATGTTATTGTCAGTAGAGAAAGAAGGAAGTTTTCCCAGCTGCATCAATCTGTCACTTTTGTTGACAGATTAGGTACAATACATTTCCATTCAGAGCAAATCACTCAGAGGCTCACCTCATCCAGAAAATATTCACAATTCTTTTTATACATATGTTTCCATGATTTGAAGAACAGATTTTGAATATTTGTATCTTCAACTGAGTCTGTTTTTTCTTGTTAACTGTCTTTAGAACAGAGTGGCAGTGAATTAATAGGAAGAGGGTTGGAAATTACTACAAAAGTATCAATACTTCAGTTCAGGACAGTTAAGTCGCTCAGTCATATCCGACTCTTTGCGACCCCGTGAATCACAGCACGCCAGGCCTCTCTGTCCATCACTAACTCCCAGAGTTCACTCAGACTCATGTCCATCGAGTTCATGATGCCAACCAGCCATCTCATCCTCTGTTGTCCCCTTCTCCTCCTGCCCCCAATCCCTACCAGCATCAGAGCCTTTTCCAACGAGTCAACTCTTCTCATGAGGTGGCCAAAGTACCAGAGTTTCAGCTTTAACATCATTCCTTCCAAAGAACACCCTGGACTGATCTCCTTTAGAATGGACTGCTTGGATCTCCTTGCAGTCCATGGGACTCTTAAGAGTCTTCTCCAGTTCAAAAACATCAATTCTATGTTCTCCTCTAGGAGTTTTATGGTTTCTGGTCTTACGTTTAGATCTTTAATCCATTTTGAGTTTATTTTTGTGTATGGTGTTAGAAAGTGCTCTAATTTCATTCTTTTACAAGTGGTTGACCAGTTTTCCCAGCACCACTTGTTAAAGAGATTGTCTTTAATCCATTGTATATTCTTGCCTCCTTTGTCAAAGATAAGGTGTCCATATGTGCGTGGATTTATCTCTGGGCTTTCTATTTTGTTCCATTGATCTATATTTCTGTCTTTGTGCCAATACCATACTGTTTTGATGACTGTGGCTTTGTAGTAGAGCCTGAAGTCAGGTAGGTTGATTCCTCCAGTTCCATTCTTCTTTCTCAAGATCGCTTTGGCTATTCGAGGTTTTTTGTATTTCCATACAAATTGTGAAATTATTTGTTCTAGCTCTGTGAAGAATAACGTTGGTAGCTTGATAGGCATTGCATTGAATCTATAAATTGCTTTGGGTAGTATACTCATTTTCACTATATTGATTCTTCCAATCCATGAACATGGTATATTTCTCCATCTATTAGTGTCCTCTTTGATTTCTTTCACCAGTGTTTTATAGTTTTCTATATATAGGCCTTTAGTTTCTTTAGGTAGATATATGATCCAGCAATCCCACTGCTGGGCATACACACTGAGGAAACCAGAATTGAAAGAGACACGTGTACCCCAATGTTCATCGCAGCACTGTTTATAATAGCCAGGACATGGAAGCAACCTAGATGTCCATCAGCAGATGAACGGATAAGAAAGCAGTGGTACATATACACAATGGAGTATTACTCAGCCATGAAAAAGAATACATTTGAATCAGTTCTAATGAGGTGGATGAAACTGGAGCCTATTATACAGAGTGAAGTAAGCCAGAAAGAAAAACACCAATACAGTATACTAACGCATATATATATGGAATTTAGAAAGATGGTAACAATAACCCTGTATATGAGACAGCAAAATAGACACTGGTGTATAGAACAGTCTTTTGGACTCTGGGAGAGGGAGAGGGTGGGATGATTTGGGAGAATGGCATTGAAATACTTATAATATCATATATGAAATGAGTCACTAGTCCAGGTTCAATGCACGATACTGGATGCTTGAGGCTGGTGCACTGGGACGACCCAGGGGGATGGTATGGGGAAGGAGGAGGGGGGAGGGTTCAGGATGGGGAACACATGTATACCTGTGGCAGATTCATTTCAATATTTGGCAAAACCAATACAATATTGTAAAGTTTAAAAATAAAATAAAATTAAAAAAAAAAAAAAGCATCAATTCTTTGGTGCTCAGCTCTCTTCACAGTCCAACTCTCACATCCATACATGACCACTGGAAAAACCATAGCCTTGACTAGATGGACCTTTGTTGGCAAAGTAATGTCTCTGCTTTTGAATATGCTATCTAGGTTGGTCATAACTTTCCTTCCAAGGAGTAAGCCTCTTTTAATTTCATGGCTGCAGTCACCGTCCTCAGTGATTTTGGAATTCAGAAAAATAAAGTCTGACACTGTTTCCCCATCTATTTCCCATGAAGTGATGGGACCAGATGCCATGATCTTTGTTTTCTGAATGTTGAGCTTTAAGCCAACTTTTTCACTCTCCTCTTTCACTTTCATCAAGAGGCTTTTTAGTTCCTCTTCACTTTCTGCCATAAGGATGGTGTCATCTGCATATCTGAGGTTATTGATATTTCTCCCAACAATCTTGATTCCAGCTTGTGCTTCTTCCAGCCCAGCGTTTCTCATGATGTACTCTGCATAGAAGTTAAATAAGCAGGTGACAAGATACAGCCTTGACGTACTCCTTTCCCTATTTGGAACCAGTCTGTTGTTCCATGTCCAGTTCTAACTGTTGCTTCCTGACCTGCATATAGGTTTCTCAAGAGGCAGGTCAGGTGGTCTGGTATTCCCATCTGTTTCAGAATTTTCCACAGTTTATTGTGATCCACACAGTCAAAGGCTTTGGCATAGTCAATAAAGCAGAAATAGATGTTTTTCTGGAACTCTCATGCTTTTTTGATAATCCAGCAGATGTTGGCAATTTGATCTCTGGTTCCTCTGCCTTTTCTAAAACCAGCTTGAATATCTGGATGTTAATGGTTCACGTATTGATGAAGCCTGGCTTGGAGAATTTTGAAAATTACTTTACTAGCGTGTGAGATGAGTGCAACTGTGCAGTAGTTTGAGCATTCTTGGACATTGCCTTTCTTTGGGATTGGAATGAAAACTGACCTTTTCCAGTCCTGTGGCCACTGCTGAGTTTTCCAAATTTGCTGGCATATTGAGTGCAGCACTTTCATAGCATCATCTTTCAGAATTTGAAATAGCTCAACTGGAATTCCATCACCTCCACTAGCTTTGTTCGTAGTGATGCTTTCTAAAGTCCACTTGACTTCACATTCCAGGATGTCTGGCTCTAGGTCAGTGATCACACCATCGTGATTATCTTGGTCATGAAGATCTTTTTTGTACAGTTCTTCTGTGTATTCTTGCCACCTCTTCTTAATATTTTCTGCTTCTGTTAGGTCCATACCATTTATGTCCTTAATCGAACCCATGTTTGCATGCTTCAGGTCTGTTTAAATCTGAATGGGGTAGGGCAAGAAACTCACCTTGAAAATAGCAAAAAACTGGAGAAGTAGGCGACTCGTGTATCTGGAAACAACATATCTAAGAATAATCTTTAAGATAAGTCACATGTACAGTTTGATATGTAAATCAAACATTGGAAACCATCAGCTAGACTTGCTTTCATTGGCTACCAATTTCCTGAGATAATAGTTGTGAGCCTGGTTTTTGTATAGCATGATGAAAATGAACTGAATATTCTGTGTTAACTAGTAAAATGAACTCTACTTTTGTAGGTATATGGTGTGTCAATCTTATTATTATTATGTCATACTTATACTGGCTAGTAATGTAGACTATATTTCAAACTGACTGTCCAAATTATATCTTTGAGAGTATGACTTCTGAACTAAGAATATACAGATTAACTAATGTGCATCTCCCTTTTCTACCCAATGCCAAGATATACAACCCTCCTAGAAATTATGGATTTGACAACAGGCAAGGTGCTAAGTGGAGTTTTGGTTCAAGTTAAGAACCTGTCCTTAATTTTTTAAAAATTACCATATTTATACTTTAAAATTACATAAATTAAAAATGGCAATAACCATACTACATTACAAAAATCATCCTTTAACTGTTTTTATGAAAGTCTTGATCATGGTAGAGTCATGTTCATAGGGTCTTCATATTAAAAAAGAGCATGTTTTCACCTGGATTTAATCACTAAATTCCACCTGCAGAAATCAGAAGGACTTAAATTAATACTTTCCTCTGGACCTATATTGTTCTCTCTATTTACAGGGGAAGATGTTAGATTAAAGCATAACATTGTGTTTCATTTTATAGCAAGGCACCTGGGTACAACAGATAGAACAGATTTCTTAAACTTTGTTTAAAATCTAAATTCTTCCCTTCTGTGTGACTTTGGGCAGAATTACTTGCCTTCTCTGATCCATAGTGTTTTGTTCTAAGTAAAATGTTATATCTACATTGTTGAATTCTTTGCAATTTAGAAAATACTTTTCATACTGCCAGTATCCAATAGATAGTTTCTAGTTTTGATTTTATACAGCATGGTATAGCCAGAAAGGGCTTAAAAACTCTTTTTAGATCAATTCAGTGAAACCAAAGGATACCTCTCATTCTTAAAGATATATCTTATTCTTAAATATGAATAATTGGGTTCTCAGAGAAGTGAGAGATTTTTCTCGAGCTCACAACTAACTAGAACAGGTGTCAGACTTGAACCTGTATCCTTTGTTTTTTAAATCTTTCAACAAATTTGCTGTATTTCCTTAAGGTTCCTCTCAATCTTAAGATACATGATTTCTGGAAGAAGATTGCTAGGACTTTTATCCCAAAATAGACTACTGGGAGATAAAAAGACTATGTAATACTGGTTACCTGGGTATTCTTGCATTTATAGTGCAACTTTGTATACATTATCTCTACATTGCATTTATATATGGCATTATTTCTATATCCAAGTACAATACTGTATGTAGAGATTTAAAATTTCCATGGATTTATGAGTATGTATATTTGTATATATATGTATAAAAATGCCAAGTAATATTATTCCATCATTATTATTGCACCATTATCATCTTATGATACAGTTAATTTAAATCTTTAATCAGCATACTAGTTGGTGTACACCAAAAGAGAAACAAGATTTAGGTAACTTATTCAATACGTAGTCTTTTCTATGACCTTTGAATGTTAAATTTATCTAGAAATTTATACAAATATCCTTAAACATAGCACTTTCCTAGAAATCAGAACTTTTTTAGGTCAATCACAATATTCAGTTTTGGCTTAGGCTTCCCTGGTGACTCAGATGGTAAAGAATCTGCCTGCAGTGCAGCAGACCTGGGTTTGATCCCTGTGTTGGGAAGATCCCATGGAGGAGGGCATGGCAACCGACTCCAGTATTCTTGCCTGGAGAATCTGATGGACAGAGGAGCCTGGCGAGTTACAGTCCATAGGGTTGCAAAGAGTCAGACATGACTGAAATGACTTAACACACACATAAGTTATCTTAGCAGCTAACATGATATATTTGTTATTGAGAACAACCTATCCCTTGGGTAAAAAACTCCTTTATTAAATACCAAAAAAGGAATTTGGGGGGGTTAATTTATCTATTATTGTTGAAGTGTAGTTGATTTACAATGTTTCAGGTGTACAGCAAAGTGAAAAAAAGGAAATTTTGCAGTGAAAATAATATGAATCATATTAAAATGTTTACATTTCAGGTGTATTTATTTTTTATTTTGAATTTGGTATTTGCATTCTAAAAATTCTTAAATCTTGCTGAATAATTTTGATCAATAGTTTTCTTTGTATATGGTAGATATTGTCATAGTTTTCAGATTTCTGTATATACAGATCTTAAGATCTGGCATGTATATAATCTTTGAACCTTCCAATCTGAATGACTTAGGGAATCTGAAGATTCAGTTCTATTTGCGGTAGGCTGAATAATAGTCCTCCAAATATATCTACATTCTAATTCCCTGAACCTCTGTTATCTTCTATGGCAAAAGGGACTTTTCAGTTGTAAGTTAAGAATTTTGACATATGATGGAGATTGTCCTGGGTTATCCAAGTGTGTCCAATATAGTCATGCATGCATGCACGCTCAATTTCTCAGTTGTGTCTGACTCTTTTAACCCCATGGACTGCAGCCCAGCAGGCTCATCTGTCCACAGAATTCTCCAGGCAAGAATACCAGGAATGGGTTGCCAGTTTCTACTCCACTGATAGAGTCATAAGTGTCTTTATTAAAATGAGACAGGGGGAAATTTGAATAAAAAAGATGAGACAGTGGTGAAAACAGAGGATGACTTTTAAGATGAAGGAATGGGTCATGAGTCAAGAAATGCAGGAAGCCTCTAGAAGCCTGGACAACAAAACAAAAAACTCGGAAAAAACAGATCCTCCTCCGAAACCTTCAGAAGGAACACAGCCCTGCCAACACCTTGATTTCAGAATTCAGACCTCCAGATCTATGAGAGTATATTTGTGTTGTTTAAGCTAATACACCTACGGTAGTTTGTAACAGCAGCAACATGAAACTAATATACCATTGTGGTGAATAGCAGAAGGTGAACATTTTTATTATTTCCCACTCAAATAAAATACTGGTTGAACACATGATAGGTCTGGAATCTGACAATATTCAAAGAAGGCAACTAGGGGATTTTAACCTTGTAATAGTTGTGATGGCCCTGGAGAAAGATGGAGGATCTGAAATGACATCCTACTGAACTAGTGATTCCTTAGAATGGAGCTGTCTTAACAAGGTTGTCATTGCCTCCCTTTACAAAAGTTGTCTAGCTCTTCAGCTGCTATTAATAAATGATATTGGCAATGATACTGGATCCTTTTTTCATGTCCTTCCTAATCTTAACGTTCTCTGCATCTTAGATCTTTTCACTCATTCATGAATACTGCTTAATGTACTAGAACATTGCATTAAGTGGCTATCTGGCTCTCCATATAAGCATTAAAATAAAAGAGTCATCAGGAAGGGAAGAAAAAAATATTATAGTAGAAAGAAAGGCCTTTTGTAAATTGCTTTCCAAGAGCTAGGCATCATTCCAGGAAAATGAAGGGTACTTTTCAATGGACTCTAACCTCCCTTTGGTGGTATTTAAAGTCCTTCCTTGGGACATTATACAAGTCAATGGTGAATATTTTGCCAGAAATTTTCCATTAAAATTGTAATCACTTTAATACTTTGAGGTTAGCCAAAGAGATTATATTATATAGAGAGTGATTTTAAAATTTGCATTTTAAGTTAATTACTATTAACTGAACAAGCCTGTCAAATATTTATCCTTCTGGGAATCATCCAACAATACATTTTCCATGTATTTGTGCCAAAATGTCAAGAATTCCCATTAAGAAAAAAAAAAAGTAGTTCTTTTAAGAGAAAAACCTATGTTTTCAATACTGTGATTCTGTGGAAAAATAAATATTACTGACAGGTAAAAGGTGATAGAAATTTGGACATGAGAGCCTAAACATTCCATATAACTTGCCTATCATGAGCATTTAAAATTCAGCAAAGTGAAACATGAAAGGGATGTTTAATAGTGTAGGATAAAGTGAAATATAAAGAAAGATATATAAAATAATGATTATATCATGGTCAATCATTTTTCCATGCAGAATAAAATTAGATAAGCTTATATGTAGGTTAAACTATATTCTGTGAGCACTCTATTCACCTGATTCTCTAGTAAGTTAATTTACATAAAATCAGGTTTAAAAAAAAAGACAGTAAGCTTGTATATTTACTATATGCCATGGACATGTGTGTAGCATCTATCTTTCTTACAACCTTTTAGTTCACTTCATTTCACAAACTGTAGGAGAACAGAAGTCCTGGGTTGTACCTTACTTAGGATTTTGTGGGTAGCACCTGATGGAGATAAGATAGGGACTTCAATCTTTTGATGCAAAGACTATGCTCTTCCCTCAAAATAAGGTATTCTGAAAAATGCATATCAAAAGGAGAAAGGGAATATTCAGCTGAAATTTTTCTTGATGCCATTGATGTAGAAAGGATGGTATTTCAGGGTTTGTTGAATTATTGCATGAGTCTTTGTTCTTTGTATTTGTATATATAAGCATACATTTAATAACTAGTATCTGTCTGCCTCTGTCAATGGAGAGATTCATACACCTAAATTCTTTTTCAAAATCTCTTGGAATGGTTTTGCCAAGAAGTAATTAAAATGGATCTGTGGGTCCAATAAAGATGGATCTATAACCATACTGACAGTCTGATATTTATAGAAGCACAGTGCGGATAAGTAAATTACATGTACACTATTTTTTTTTCTGCTTGCTATCTGATCTTATCTGGGAGAAAAATCACGTAATTGTCATTTCACAATGGTCATAAATGCTTTTACTGATGTGTAGAGACAGTATACTGTACTGAACATATAGAATTAATGTTAAAATATTTTAAAGGTGCTATGTGACAGATAAATGTCTAAATTTTTAATGCATGTCAATGCAATCTTATGGTTACTTTATGATGTAGGCAGTATGGTAGTCTTCACTGTGCAGACAGAGGAAATAAGGCGCACAGAAGTCATTATTGTACAAGGTAATAATACTGTACAGATAATAAGAGGCACAATTAGGGTGCAAACCCAGGTGTCCTGGCTCCATAGCCCAGAGGTTTAAACATTTAATTTTTAGTAAGGGTTGAACAGATGTCTTTAAGATATTAAAAAATTAAGGGGAAATATTTGGAGGAATAGAAAAACAAAACTTCTAGAGCTAAATCATGATGTGAATTATGAGCATAAGAGTCATCCAAGGACGGAGCCAGGTTAATGGAAAATGCCAACTTAGGCACATCTCTCACAATATTTCAGAACATAAAAGATATTTTAAAAGATTCCAAAAGTTTACAGAGACAAAAAAACAAGTTGGTGACTTACAAATAAATGAAAATTAAAATGGCATCTGATCTGTCATCAGCAAAACTGAGTATGACAGTGGAGATAAAAGTTATTCTAAGTTGCAAAGGAAAAGGCTATTCTCTGCCAAAATATCAAGGGCAAGTACAGGACAGACACATATTTGGATATACATGGACTCATAAAGTTTACCACTCATTTTATAGAATGCACTCCAGCAAATCTAAAACAAAATACAGGAAAGAGAAAGACATGGTATTCAAAAAACACCATGTTAAACTTGAGTAAAATTTTAAAACTCCACTGTTAAATGTTCAGTTGGCTTGGAAAATGAATGAGCTAAAGTAGAACAGGAAGTCAAAATGGTTTAAGAAGAAAGACATTAAAGAAAAAAAATTGATTCACTGTAATAAATAAAATGATTTAGAAATTACATGACCTTGATGCAGTTTTTGTCAATCCTAGTACTATTGACATTTTGGGTAAGATAATTCTTTGGTGGAGGAAAGTTGTTTCATGAATTTTAAGATGTTTAGCAGCAACTGGAAAAATGATGAAATGCCATTATTCTTGTGTTGTGTAGCATGTATTTAATATTTGTTAACTAAACAAAATTTACAGAGATAAAAAAGAACAAATATCAAAAACATGTATGGAAAAAGTAATGAATAAAATGTAGAAGAACATTGGACATTACATTAGCTTACACTGTCAAAAATCAAGAACTAATACCTTAAGTTGATAGACTATAAAACAAAATTTAAGTAAATATGTGTATTTGCAAATCTAAACAGATAATGAATAGGGAAGATGAAAACAAAACTTGTCATGCTTTGAGAAGAATGGGGGATATACAAAATACAACAGAAGGTAATTGAATCATCAGTTCAGTTCAGTTCAGTCACTCAGTCGTGTCTGACTCTTTGCGACCCCATGGAATCATAAACACTGTATTTTACATTAGGAAGACAATATTATAAGAAGTTGAAAATCAAAAACGAGCATATGAATTCTTCATGCATGGTTTTAGAGAGAATTTCCAGGATAATTAAAAAAGCAAAAAAGAAAACAATTAAAAATACAAATAAATCATAATAATGAGACAAGAGTCAACAGTTGGGAAAGTCAATTAATTTATGTCTTTAACCACTGTTTAATTTATGCATTTTAATTGACTATTTTTTAATAATTATACATTTAATGGAAGAACTTTGGGAAAATAGCAAAATGTTCTCACCATGCAATGGGCTAGTTTTTTCATAAGAAACTTAATATCCTCTTTAGGATCACTGAATGGAAAAAAAGAAATTACTAGAAGAGTAGTGAGGAGATAGACTTATAGAAAATTCCAGACCAAATAACAGAATAATAAAATTGACATTTTTGAAATACCAATTTTATAGTTGAATGAATGACGAGATGATGAGTCAAGGAGGTAATAGAGATAGGAATTCAATTAGGAGGTTATTTACAATCAGGAAGTGAGAAGTACTGATGTTTTGAACTCTGGAGCAGTTAGGATTTGGAAAAAGGATTAACAGACCACTAGAAACTTGGGAAACAGGATGGGCAGAAGTTGGGGACAAATTATCATATGAGATGAAGGAATAGAGAACGTTTAGGATGACTTTTGTGGTGTTTCACTGGAAGATTGGATAAGTGGTGGTGCAACTCACTACAAGAGGAAACCTAAGAGGAGAAAGAGTTTTATTTGCAAAAAAAAAAAAGAAAATGAATTTCATTTTGGAAAATGTTGGCTATGAGAGTTTGTTTTGAACATTCATGAAGATGTCCGAAATTTGTCATTCAGTCGCTCAGTCATGTCCAACTCTTTGTGACCCAATGGACTGCAGAACACCAGGCTTCCCTGTCCTTCACCATCTGCTGGAGTGTGCTTAAACTTATGTCCAATGAATCATTGATCCTATCCAATCATCTCGTCCTCTGTCATCCCCTTTTCCTCCTGCCTTCCATCTTTCCCAGCATCAGGGTCTTTTCTAATGAGTTGACTCTTCACATCAGATGGACAAAGTATTGGAGCTTCAGCTTAAGCAATAGTCTTTGTAATGAATATTTAGGATTGGTTTCTTTTAGGATTGACTGGTTTGATCTTCTTGCAGTCCAAGGGACTCTCAAGAGTCTTCTCTAAAACCACAGCTCAAAAGTATCAGTTCTTCAGTGTTCAGGCTTCTTTATGGTCCAACTCTCACATCTATACATGACTACTGGAAAAAACATAGCTTTGACTAGATGGACCTTTGTTGACAAAGTAATGTCTCTGCTTTCTAATACACTGTCTAGGTTTGTCATAGCTTTTCTTCCAAGGAGCAAGCATCTTTTAATTTTGTGGCTGCAGTCACCATCTGCAGTGATTTTGGAGCCCCTAAAAATAAAGTCTGTCATGGTTTCCATTGTTTCCCCATCTATTTGCCATGAAGTGATGGGACCAGATGTCATGATCTTAGTTTTTTAAATGTTGAGTTGTAAGCCAGCTTTTTCACTCTCCTCTTTCACCTTCATCAAGAGGCTCTTTAGTTCTTCTTCACTTTCTGCCATAAGGGAGGTGTCATCTGGATATCTGAGCTTATTGATATTTCTCCTGGCAATCTTGATTCCAGCTTGTGCTTCATCCAGCCTGGCATTTTGAATGATGTACTCTGCATTTAAGTTAAATAAGCAAGTTCACAATATACAGCCTTGACGTACTCCTTTCCCAACTTGGAACCAGTACATTGTTCCATGTCCAGTTCTAACTGTTGCTTCTTGACCTGCATACAGTTTTCTCAGGAGGCAGATGGGTGATCTGGTATTCCCATCTCTTTAAAACTTTTCCACAGTCATGATCCACACAGTCAAAAGCTTTAGCATAGTCAATGAAGCAGAAATAGATGTTTTTTCTGGATTTCTCTTTCTTTTTCTGTGATTCTACAGGCTTCCCTGGTGGCTCAGAGGTTAAAGCATCTGCCTGCAATGCAGGAGACCTGGGTTTGATCCCTGGGTCAGGAAGATCTCCTGGAGAAGAAAATGGCAACCCACTCCAGTATTCTTGCCTGGAGAATCCCATGGATGGATGGTGGCAATTTGATCTATGGTTCCTCTGCCTTTCCTAAATCCAACTTGTACATCTGGAAGTTCTCTGTTCACGTACAATTGATGCCTGGCTTGGAGAATTTTGAGCAGTATTTTGCTAGCGTGTGAGATGAGTGCAATTGTGTAGTAATTTGAACATTCTTTGCCATTGCCCTTCTTTGGGATTGGAATGAAAACTGACCTTTTCCAGTTTGTGGTCACCCCTGAGTTTTCCATAAATGCTGGCGTATTGAGTCCAGCACATTAACAGCATAATCTTTTATTATTTTAAATAGCTCAATTGGAATTCCATCACCTCCACTAGCTTTGGTCTTAGTGATGCTTCCTAAGACCCACTTGACTTCATACTCCAGGATGTCTGGCTCTAGGTGAGTGATCACACCATCGTAGTTATCTGGACCATTAAGATCTTTTTTGTATAATCCTTCTGTGTATTCTTTCCACCGCTTCTTAATATCCTCTGCTTCTGTTTTTGTTCTTTATTACACCCATTTTTGCATGAAATGTTCCCCTGGTATCTCTAATTTTCTTGAAGAGATCTCTAGTCTTTCCTATTCTATTGTTTTCCTCTATTTCTTTGCACTGTTCACTTAGGAAGGCTTTCTTCTCTCTCCTTGCTGTGGTTTGGAACTCTGCTCATGTAGTGATACCTAATATGTTCATGATTTTTAGCACAGCACTTCACTTATTTAATTTTACCCACTTTATAATAATCATAGTGTTGTTCATTTAAAATATATCTTTGGGGAAGGAATATGCTCTGGGATTCTGGGGGATCTTTCAAAGATAGTGCACATGTTTTGGGAATAGAGAAATGGAATTTTGACCTGAGAGAATTTTTGTGGTTCAGATTGATGAGATATTGTTAAGTTTATATTTCCTGATTTTTATCCGCATTGTCCAAAACAGTTAATTTTCTTCCATGTTCTTTTTCTATGCCTTTCTGTTCTAGAAGGGAAATATATCTTCTTTAAGTATTTGGGAAACAGCTTGATATGAAACTCCTTTATCAAATCCTATGTGCAGCATTTCCCTGGGAAAAATGCCAAAATTGACCACTTATGCTAGATAGGAAAACCTCAGCAGTCTTTCCAAATTCAAGCACTATAATTTTTCCAACAAAGATTTTTAAAACCCAAGATATATGGGGTTTACTTATTTTGGTTTACAGTACTCACACTGAAATTTGAATCACCTTGTTTTTCATTAAGTACCAAGAAAAGAATAAGCTAGGCTTTTCCTAGAATTCAGCATAATCTGCTTCCAACCATATTCTGTGAATCTAAAAGTATTTCAAATGATTACAAAATAACCTTGAATCTGTAATTCAGCCAGTGTTCATGATTACAGCATAGCTGACTGAAATCATACATGTTATCTTATAGATAAATGACTCTCTATTGTGGTCCCGGAGGAGAGTGTTAGATATAGGAAACTGAAGATTAAAAATGAGCTAATTCCAGGTTCAGTTTTAAAGCCTACATTTTTGATAAATACCTTCTACTTAATTCTTATTGGTTTATACAGAGAGTGGAGTGAGTTAAACTAGTTTAAGGATTTGCTCTTTGAATTGATAGTCTTGTTTTTTTTTAATAACACAGTTTAATAGTTTAGTCCATGTTAGAATCCACATTAGTAATACTACAGATTAATTGGAAATTAAATATTGTTTTTATCACTCATTGTTAATATCAAATACGAAACCAGTGTACCATAAACACTGATCAACTGGGGAGAAGGATGGGATTAGTTCATGATCTCTCCCACAAATTACATGTGATTGCATCTTCTTATGTGCACCAGGGAAGATATTTTAATGAAATCTTGGAAATCCAAAAGAGAAAGGAGCTAATAGACTATTCAACCTTATGTTAGATAAACATCAGAATAAGCCCCAGAACCTTGGATGTTTTTATGGGTAATAAAAATAGTCAATTATTGACCTGAATTCACTTATACTTTAGAAGTATGAAGTGTTTTTAAATAACAGTTTAGCAGGAACATCCATCTCTTGAACACAATAGGACACTCCTAAAAGATGTACAAATACAGTAAAATTTGGATATTTTGCTCTAAATATATCTTAAAGATAAGTAGCGTTTGAAAATTATTTTTTAAAAGGAATATTTTCTTTCACTTTTATTAAAATTTTACATCAGATCAGATCAGATCAGTCACTCAGTCGTGTCCGACTCTTTGCCACCCCATGAATCGCAGCACACCAGGCCTCCCTGTCCATCACCAACTCCCGGAGTTCACTGAGACTCACGTCCATCGAGTCGGTGATGCCATCCAGCCATCTCATCCTCTGTCATCCCCTTCTCCTCCTGCCCCCAATCCCTCCCAGCATCAGAGTCTTTTCCAATGAATCAACTCTTCGCATGAGGTGGCCAAAGTACTAGAGTTTCAGCTTTAGCATACTAAAAATATAAATATCCTGTTTGCATTGAGTTGATGGTGTACTTATTTGAATAGCCCAGAACCTCCTTACAAAAACAGATATAACCCACTAAGATAACATATCAGAAATATCACAGGTGACATCTACAATAAAATAATATGAAAAACTATCCCCGTGGGTGCGGGGTCAAACCAAAAGCAGCAATAAGAACTGTATGATTTCAACAATTCTGTAAGAGAAAGCAGAAACAGCAAATAAATAATTTTCAAGTGGCTCTGAGTGCTGAAGAATCCCCAAATTGCCCCATTTATTATAGAAAGCTTGATGGGAAAATCTCGAATAGCCCAACTAGGAGGGTACATACAGAGGCTTTACTTTGTAAGAAAGTTGATGTTTACTAAGGGGATTTCAGACAAAGTTGTGGTAGTCCAATCACTATGAATCCTTGTGGTTAATGAAATAGAACTCACTTTTAGAAGAAAGTACCAGATTTAGGTTTTTGCTGTGAATGAAATACACACTGAACAGAAAATAGATGTTAAGTGCAAAGGATGGAGATAGTTCATATAAAACTCAGCAAAACAAACAGAACCAGCACATCTTAGAAAATACAAGGCCATGTTTTAAAAATCTTACATGATAACAATAAAGAATATTTCTATAGAGTCATGTGATTTGATATTTCAGCCTATCCTCTTCTATGAACCCAGGAAAACCTAGTTCTCTGAGAAATCGTCATTTGAAATATATTGCAATAGAACCCTATGATAAATTTCCATAAGAAAACAGTAAAATGTGGAAATAATATAGCTATAATATTTATTTCACTGTAGAAAGAAATGTGCAAAAGAGATAAAATCTGTTATTACTTTAAATCAGCCAAAGAGGAATTAAAGAAGCAATAGAAATTAGAATTATGAAAGCTTAGTAGTAAATCATTTAACAAATGAGAGTATGGATAAAGAATTAATAGTATTCATAAAATAATTAGAAATATTAAAAAAGGTAACTTTAGCAGTAAAGTTTAAACAAGAAAGAAAACTCTAGATAATGTCATAAGGGACATAGGTAATGAAAAGACAAAAAGAGGAAGAAGGAACATAGAAAGAGAAAAACAGATTTTGAAGAAATCATATCAAAAATAGGTAATAATGATGCAACAAATGCATAATGGTAGTAACAGCAGAAGATTAATAACCAAATAATAGAATGAAATAGATACTAGAAAAGAGAATTCAAGTAAGTTTTCTCAGAAAAAGAAAAACTTGAAGCCACTTATTGAAAGAACATAGTATATCCCTTTGAAAACTGACCCAGAAATATTAATTTTGGCATAATTATGGACTTCAGAGAATTAATAATCCTTCAGGCATCATTATAAGAAGGTAGGGTCATGTATAATAAAAAGGATATCAGATTGTTATCAAAATTTCTGAAAGTTATACTTTATGTCAGAAGACAATGTAGTAACATAGATTATGTAGAAAAGACAAGGTAAGGCAACAATTGCATATCTAGCCAAACTGTTGTTAAAACTTAATGACAGTTTACATAACACAGATATACTGTTATTAACATGCATAATGTCAGTTAATATTTCATGAGCCCTTCATCAGAAATACACTAAAGAAGCATTTAAAGATAACCACAAGGCCTAAAGAGACACTGCCATAAGTATTTACAGTAATCATTAAATATAATGCTATCAATAAAAATCAAATCAGTTTAGGGAGAAGGGGAGAGAAAAGGGGAGACAGAATGACAGAGAAATCCTATAGTAACATGGCATTTAAAGGTAAATGTGACATGAAAACTATCATGGAACTCAGAAGGCCTAATTAGCTAATCAAGTTTCAGCCAAAAGACTGAAACCACACTTCTGTTTTCAGGTGTAAACGTAGAAAAAGATGCTTAAATATCTGTTATAAGAGCCAGAAGGACAGAGATCAGAGAAGCTACCACTGAAAGTCAGAGGGTATCTTGCAAGTCAGAGGAGTCAATGTTCAAGTCTTAACCAAGTACCAAGGTGGGTAATCCTCAGACTGGAAACTGCTGCAATTCTTCTTCTTCTTCTTTTTTTTTAAATTTTATTTTATTTAACTGTACAATATTTTATTGGTTTTGCCATATATCAAAATGAATCTGCCACAGGTATACATGTGTTCCCCATCCTGAACCCTCCTCCCTCCTCCCTCCTCATACCATCCCTCTGGGTCGTCCCAGTGCACCAGCCCCAAGCATCCAGTATTGTGCATCGAACCTGGGCTAGCAACTCGTTTCATGCAATTCTTGAGATTCTGAGAATTCCCCATAGAATATGTCAAGCTGTAGTGAGGAACTAAAGTTTCAAGAGTTGTCAGGAATTTCTTATGTGCCCATAGGTATGGCTGCAACTTGCCTCTAGAGAGGTTGCTTTTCTTGTATTCTGATCTTTCAAATTTATGTACATTCCTCATATCAGCAGTCTTTTACCCAGAGCCATACACAGAAGGGGAATTCTGGGAAAAGCATTGCACGGGAAAGGGAAGTCGCTCAGTCATGTCCGACTCTTCGCGACCCCATAGACTGCAGCCTACCAGGCTCCTCCATCCATGGGATTTTCCAGGCAAGAGTACTGCAGTGGGTTGCCGTTGCCTTCTCCAAGCATTGCAAAGTATGGGGATAAAGATGGTCCTGAATTGACAGCATATAATCCATCATGGGAAGCAAAGAAAGCCATACAGTATGCTGTATACAAGGAACACATCTAAAACAAAGGGGTCTTAAATTTAAAATAAGATAGTGGACAAAAGTACGCGAGTCAGTTGCAAATAAAAAGAAAAAAGAAGGGTCATGATTTTGTTATCTGACAAAGTTATATTGAGGCCAAGAACCATAAAGAGAGACAGGTAATGCTTTATAATGTATAAATGACTTATAATGTTAAAATCTGTATTAATAATAAAGAACTAGTTACTAATATGTGCACATCCAATAACTCAGCAATGACTCATAAAAACAAACTTCAGGACATACAGGAAAAACAGACAAAAAAGCACAAATAATGTAAATAGCATTCTCTCACCACAGATATTAAAACAACATTAAAAATGGTATCACATTCATGTTACATCTTTGAATAGTTGTTAAAATGATTTAGCAACAAATATTTAGGTAATATTTTATTTTATTTTAATTATATAAATTCTGTACATGAAATTATAAATAAATTCTTTTAAATGTTTAATTCTGTTAACTGTTTATGTTGTTTGTGCATTTTATGTTGGTTTCTTTGCCTTTTGGTGAAAGGTTTATAGGAGATTTTTGATATTGCTTATTTATACCCTTTGGTATGGTCCAAGCATAGTGTTGGAGAAAACTCTTGAGAGTCCCTTAGACTGCAAGGAGATCCAACCAGTCCATTCTAAAGGAGATCAGCCCTGGGATTTCTATGGAAGGAATGATGCTAAAGCTGAAACTCCAGTACTTTGGCCACCTCATGCGAAGAATTGACTCATTGGAAAAGACTCTGATGCTGGGAGGGATTGGGGGCAGGAGGAGAAGGGGACGACAGAGGATGAGATGGCTGGATGGCATCACCGACTCGATGGACATGAGTTTAAGTGAACTGTGGGAGTTGGTGATGGACAGGGAGGCCTGGCGTGCTGCAATTCATGGAGTCCCAAAGAGTCAGACACAACTGAGCGACTGAACTGACTGACTGAAGCATGCTACAAGATTGTATCATTGAACTAGGGCAATTGCGGAGGTCCAAGTGCATCTACTAAACCCACATTTGAATACTCTTAACCCCTTCTTATAATCGAAATATAACTGCTTTGTAAGTGGGTGACTCCATTTCTATGGCTTTTGGTTGGAATTAATTTTGCAATCTATTGCGTTATTTATTCCTTCTAGGAGTCTTTCATTTATCACCATTACTTAATATTTACAACCAAAGTTGTAGATAATTCCATTCACCCCTTAATTTGATTCAGCCTATGTTTTTACTGCTTCACTGGATTCTTTATTGTTTTCAGATTTTTCTGTCTTCTGGCTCCGGGCTTCAATTTTATAGGCATTTTATCAACATTGTTTAATTTATTTCAAAATAATTCCAACACTAGTAAAAACATATTTGCAAATGTATGTACCTCAGCTCTCGGAAATATCCCACATGTGAATCTCATTCCTCACTGATAGCAGAAAAATGTGTTTATGGGGTGGATTAATTTGGTTATGACAACGTTTCTATCTCTCCCTGTTAAGGAAGGAAAATGAATGAAAAAATAAACTATGAGTCTCAATAAAAATATTCAATTATCATGTTTTCGTTCAGATTCAGGTCTCTCTTTTCATACTTCTCTTTAAAAAAGTGGAGAATACACTGGTTCATACCATCCTGCTTTTCTCTGTCTCTTTTCTCCATTTCCAGGAAGCCAGTTCTTATCTGAGCCAGTGTCTAAGGCTCAACTACACCAGGAACAGATTTCCTGGTTGACAACTTATCTAACAGATCCGACTCATCCTGGAAACACTGACACATTTTGATTGTAGGTTATTTGGACACTATACCCTATTGACCTAGCTATAATTTTTAAATCATCTTGCTCATTCTAGTTAAACATGATTCAGGTTGCATATTATTTTTGTCTTCTCCATTCAACCTCATTACTTATTTCTCAACTTTCATTCCATAAGTATCTTATATTTGGCTTATATATTATGCTTTAATTATCTTTTGCTGAAATTCCTGTCTCAGGTTATGAAAAGAGCAATCAGCTTTCAAACTTCTAAGGATACATTTACATTTCAAGTCATTCAGTCGTGTTCAACTCTTTGCAACCTAATGGACTATGGAATTCGCCAGGCCAGAATACTGGAGTGGGTAGCCTTCCCTTCTCCAGGGGATCTTCCCAACCTAGATATCTTAAAGGATGAGAAAATTTTAGACAAGTGAGAAAAGGGGGAGATGATATTCAGAGAGCATAAAATAGTTTTAAATGAGATATGGGCAGTGTATTTAATAATATTTCATCAGTCAGTTCAGTCGCTCAGTTGTGTCTGACTCTTTGTGACCCCATGAACCGCAGCATGCCAGGCCTCCCTGTCCATCACCAACTCCCAGAGTCCACCCATACCCAAGTCCATTGAGTCAGTGATGCCATCCAACCATCTCATCCTCCTTTGTCCCCTTCTGCTCCTGCCCCCAATCCCTCTCAGCATCAGGGTCTTTTCCAATGAGTCAGCTCTTTGCATCAGGTGGCCAAAGTATTGGAGTTTCAGCTTCAACATCAGTCCTTCCAATGAACACCCAGGACTGATCTCCTTTAGGATGGACTGGTTGGATCTCCATGCATTCCAAGGGACTCTCAAGAGTCTTCTCCAATGCCACAGTTCAAAAGCATCAATTCTTCAGCACTCAGCCTTCTTTATAGTCCAACTCTCACATCCATACATGACCACTGGAAAAACCATAGCCTTGACTAGATGGACCTTTGTTGACAAAATAATGTCTCTGCTTTTGAATATGCTATCTAGGTTGGTCATAACTTTCCTTTCAAGGAGTAAGCGTCTTTTAATTTCATGGCTGCAATCACCATCTGCAGTGATTTTGGAGCCCATAAAAATAAAGTCAGCCACAGTTTCCACTGTTTCCCCATCTATTTCCCATGAAGTGATGGGACCAGAGGCTATGATCTTAGTTTTCTGAATGTTGAGTTTTAAGCGAACTTTTTCACTCTCCTCTTTCACTTTCATCAAGAGGCTTTTTAGTTCCTCTTCACTTTCTGCCATAAGGGTGGTGTCATCTGCATATCTGAGGTTATGGATATTTCTCCCGGCAATCTTGATTCCAGCTTGTGCTTCTTCCAGCCCAGCCTTTCTCATGATGTACTCTGCATAGAAGTTAAATAAGCAGAGTGACAGTATACAGCCTTGACATACTCCTTTTCCTATTTGGAACCAGTCTGTTGTTCCATGTCCAGTTCTAACTGTTGCTTCCTGACCTGCATATAGGTTTCTCAAGAGGCAGGTCAGGTGATCTGGTATGCCCATCTCTTTCAGAATTTTACACAGTTTATTGTGATCCACACAGTGAGAGGCTTTGGCATAGTCAATAAAGCAGAAATAGATGTTTTTCTGGAACTCTCTTGCTTTTTCGATGATCCAGCGTATATTGGCAATTTGATCTCTGGTTCCTCTGCCTTTTCTAAAACCAGCTTGAACATCTGGAAGTTCACTGTTCATGTATGCATTTTACCTCCATTGTTGCTTGTGGTATAACAATCTAAACTTTCAATGCATGTGCCATATAATTGTATCAAGCACATATTTTACCATAAGGAGTTTTGGATAAGAATTTCACTGATTCATGATTTTATTTTCTCTTCAACCTTGTATAACAGTTGTAAAGTTTAGGTTAAGAACATAGACCCTGAAAACAGATTATCTGAGTTTGGATTGTGTCTCTACTTTCTTGCAGTATAGTTTGCTGCAGTTACTTAACCTTTCTATGCTTTATTTGTCTCGTCTATGAAAAGACAGTATTAATACCTCCTATAGGTGTTGCAGTGATTAAATGAATTTGTATATGTTAATAGCTTACAATAGTGCCTGGCATCATAGGGAGGGGTATGAAACCAAAAACACTTGGACAAGAGGCAGATGGCACACATACACTAGGCCCTTTCCAGCTGTTTTTAATAACTATTTTTTGTTACATAATTTCCTTTTCTAGTCTGGCATCCTACATCTGAAGTTGCCTCAGTCTTAAAGTAGCAAGAAATTCTAAGCTGTAAACTAGGTGATAATATTTGCAAATCAAAAGTCTTATCATCTTTTCTTTCTCCATTTCAAAGAAACTGCTGTAGATTGTGCTCTGAGTTTATAGAGCCTTCTGCAAAGCAAACTCTAAGCTAGATAATCAACACACTAGTAATTGAGCTATTGCATGAAATTTAAGATAATTTTAGAGGCTTTTAGATTGGTTTAGAGAAGAAAAGATTAAAGATGAGAAATCGTATTTTGATTAACAAGTCAAGGAAAGATGGTATAGTTGGGTCAGACACTATTTTCATTCTGCTTGATTCATTGTCCAAAACCCTTCAAATATTTAAGTACCATATTGGAGTAAGATACAGGTACTTATTTCAATAATTTTAATATTATATTTATCTTTGTTGAAAGCTATCTTTGTGTATTATGAAATTTATTGAGAGTAAAAAGACTTTTCACATCTTTGAAGACTTATGCTATGTAATCAAGAACATTAGGCAAGAATTTAAGTGCCAAAGAGATCTGCTGTTATAAGGAAAACAGTTCTGTTATCTATAGTGGTCTGCTCGCAGTTTTATTTTAAGTATTGAAGATAAAGTTGATGAAAATGAATGAACTGACACATAGATCAATGGAACAAAATAGAAAGCCCCGAAATAGCTTCACATAAATATAAATTGATTATTGACAAAAATACAAAACATTATGAAATAGAGAAAGAATAGCCTTTTCAAAAACTGATGTTAAAACAATTGGTCATTCATTTGCAAAAGCAAAAAGAAATAAAGAAAAAGAAACTCAACTTATATCTCTCTCTTTATATCTATGAATTCAAAATAATAAGTGCTAAAGAGGATGTGAGGAAAAGGATGTTGGTGGGAATGTGAATTGGTACAGCTGCTATGGAAAGCAAATTCCCTTAAAACTAAACACAGAGCTTCCAGCAGTCCGAGTCCTGGGTACATATCTCAGAAAGATAAAAGTCTTAATTCAAAATGGTCATAGCAACCTTGTTTATAATAGCCAAGAAACCAGCACAGTACTGTAAATTATGTATGTATATTTTCAGATTATTTTCCATTATAGGTTATTATAAGATATTGAAATAGTTCTCTGTGCTATATTTGTATATATAAAAATATATATATTTGTTATATAAGAATATGTTATATATGTTCTTCATCGCTTATCTATTTTATGTATAATAGCTTCTATCTATTAATTTCACACTCCTAATTTATCCCTCACCTACTCCCTTTCTCCTTTGGTAACCATAAATTTATTTTCTGGTATACATATAGATTCATTTCTATTACTTTTTAGATTCCACATATAAATTATATCATATAATAATTGTCTTTATCTGACCTACTCACATAGTAGGATATTCTCTAGGTCCATCCATGTTGCTACGAATAACAATGTTTTATTCTTTTTGTATGACTGAATTATACATATATATAAATATATATATCATGTCCTCTTAAACCAATTGTCTATTGATGGGCATTTGGGTTGTTTCCATGTTTTGACACTATATATATGTAGTGCTTCCAGAACATTAAAAAAGGTGAATCATGATTTAATTGGAAAATGTGAAAATATAAGAATTTTAGAAGGAAACATATGAGAAAATCTTTTTGACCTTGGGTTAGGCAGAGTTCTTAGATATTACACCACAAGCATGATTCATTAAGGAAATTTATATTTACATGTCAGCAAAATTTATAACTTATGATCTACAAAAGATTTCACTAAGAAAATGAAAGATCAGTTACAAACTAGGAAAAAATATTTGCAAATTTCATATCTAGTAGACTTAGAATATATAAAGAACTCTCAATTTTCAATAATCAGTAGATTAATGACCCAATAAAATTGGAGGGAATACTTGAATTGACACTTCACTAAAAAAAAAAATATTGATGGTAACTTAGCATAAGTAAAGATTTTCAACATTAAAGTGCAAATTAAAACATTAAGGTACCCCAACACAACTGCTAGAATGGCTAAATGAGAAAACACATACACAAACAATACCAATTGCTACTTAAGTTGTGGAACAACTGAAGCTCTTAGCCACTCTGGAAAACAATATGGAAATTGCTTATAAAATTAAACATACACTTACTCTGTGGCCAGCATATAATACTTACCCTAAACAGTAGTAAACATGTATATCTAAAAACCTGTATACAAGTGTTTATAGTAGCTTTATTCCTAATTTTCCCAACACTGGAAAGATTCCATATGTCCTTTTTCCCCCACATTGATTGCAATGTCATTGACATATAACATTATGTAACTTTAAGGTGTATAATGTGTTCATTTGATATACTTATATACTGCAATACGATTACCACAATAGTGTAAATAGTGTCACATCACATAAATGCCATTTCTTTCTGTAGTGAGAACATTTAAGATCTAATCCCTTAGCAACTTTCAAGTGTATATAGTCCATTATTATTATCTGTAATCTCTATGCTGTGTATTAGATCTTCAGAACTTAACCATCTTAAAGCTGCAAGATTGTACTCTATGACGATTGTGTCTTTCAACCTGTAAATGAATACACAAATTGTGGTAATTTATACAATGGAATACTATTCCACAATAAAAAGCAGCAAACTCTTGATGGATAAAACAACAAGGCCTAGTTTCAGAGGCATTTTGACAAGGAAAAGAAGCCAGTATCAAAAGGTTATGTACTCTGTGACTCCATTTATATGGCATTCTCTTGAAAGCAAATTTATGGGGATGGAAAACAGACCCATGGTTGCCAGGGGTTAGAGGTAGGGATTTAGATTCATGAGAAAGGGATAGCATAGGGAATTTGGGGGAGGTAGAAAGTGTTTTGTATCTTGATTATGGCAGTGCATATGCAAATCTAATAGGTGTTAGAATAATTGGAACAGTATACTGAAAAATTTATTTTATGGTAGTTAACATTAACAAATAAAAATATATTGGTGAAACTTGTTGAACAAACTTACTAAACTCATTGGAGAAATCCCTGGGAGATTTCTAAGACTGTAGCACACAGCTATCCCTGAAGGTAAAAGGCCTCTTCTTAGAGCTATGTTACCTGAGTCTGTGTGTGTGTGTCTGTGTGTGTGTGTAGAGTGAAGGATCTTAGGATCTGAAATTTTCCTTTGTCCTAAGAAGAATTTTAGGAAAATGAGGCTACATATTCTGTTAGAACTCTTTCTAGCCCTGATCTTTATTCAACTTGTTTTCTCCATCGATTTCTGCTTCTCAGAATCCTTCCCATGCATCTCAGATTCCACAATCTCCAGGAATGAGTACATGATCAACACCTTCCTCACACTGTTACATATAATTTTATTTCTTGCCTACTTTTAGTATTTGGAAATAGTCCTTCAGTAACCAGACCTGTTTGCTTTCTCCACCAGTTTGCAATTTTCTTGAGATTACTATAAACTATTGATGCATGAATTTCACATTGCATGAAGTTGATAGCGCCTTCATTCATTTACTAATCTTTTTGTTTCATGCTAATGAAGTAGGAACTGGAGTTACAAATAAGACTATTACAAAGCCTATGTGAAAAATTTCAACATGGGTTCATTTATCAATCTGGACTTCTTTGCATTTGAACACAGGCAATACCACCACTCTGGGGCTTCCCTGGTGACTTAGATGCTAAAGAATCTGCCTGCAATGCAGAACACCCAGGCTCAATCCCTGGGTCAGAAAGACCCTTGGGAGAAGGGTATGGCAACCCACTCCAGTATTCTTGCCTGGAGAATTCCATGGCTCTATAGCCCGTGGGTTCAAAGAGTTGGACATGACTGAGAGATTATCTCTAACTAACTAACGAGTACCACCACTCTACTCCTCAGCCATGTCTATAATTGAATCAAAGACTGAAGGGAGGGGGGATCAAGATAGCAGAGAAAGGGGATTTTAAAAAGAACAAAATAATGCCATTTGCAACAACATGATACAACTAGAGATTATAATAATAAGTGAAGTAAATCAGAAAGAAAAAGACAAATGCCATTTGATATCATTTATGTGTGAATCTGGGCTTCCCTGGGTGGCTCAAATGGGTAAAAAAAAATCTGCCTACAATGCAGGAGATTAGGGTTTGATTACTGATTTGGGAAGATCCCTGGAGGAGGGCATGGCAACCTACTCCAGTGTTCTTGCTTGGAGAATCCCCATGGACAGAGGAGCCTGGTGGATTACAGTCCATGTGGTCACAAAGAGTCAGACATGACTGAGCAACTAGACACAGCACATATATAAATCTAAAATATGACACAAATGAACTTATCTATGAAATCAAAACAGAATCACGGACTTAAGAGAACAGACTGGTGGTTGCCAAGGGGGAAGGGTTTGGGGAGGGAAGTTGGGGTTAGTAGATGCAAGTCTTTCTTTATAAGAATGGCTAAGCAACAATATCCTACTCTATAGCACAGTGACCTATATATCCTATGATAAACAGTAATCAAAAATAATATAAAAATAACCACTTTATTGTACAGCAGTAATTAACACATTTCAAATCATCTATCAATAAAAAAAACTTAAATAGTTACACAAAAACAAGCACACTGCTAAAGAAAATCATTAAGCAACAAGTGAAAAAGAAGAAAAGAACAAAGAAAAACTGCAAAAGCAGAAAACAAATAACAAGATGAAAATAAGTGCATATCAATCAATAATTGCTTTAAATGTCTGTAGACTAAATGTTCCAAACAAATGACATCAGTTACTTGATGGATTAAAAAAAAAAGTCCCATTTATATACTGCCTACAGGAGACTATAACTTCAGAGATAAAGACATGTGGACTGAAAATGAAGGGATGGAAACAAAAAGGAATCTGGGATATAATGCTCATATCAGACAAAGCAGACTATAAACAAAGTCTATAGCAAAAGGCATAGAAGGGCATTATGTAATGATATAGTGGTAAAAACATGAAAAGAATGCAACATTTGTTAATATATACACACCTGAAATAAAAGTACCTAAATATACATAGCAATATTAACACACATAAAGAGAGAAATTTATAATAACACAACTATAGTAAGGACTTTAATTCTGACTTACAACAGATAGATCAATCCAGACAGAAAATCAATATAGAAACAGTGGCATTTAATAATGTTTTAGGCCAGTAGGCTTAATATATACAGGATGTATGTGCATGCGTACTAAGTCACTTCAGTTGTGTCTGACTTTTTGTGATCCTATGGACGGGACCATAATCTGCCAGACTCCTCTGTCCATGGGTTTCTCCAGGCAAGAATATTGGAGTGGGTTGCCATGCACTCCTCCAGGGGATCTTTGCAATCCAGAGATTGAACCCATGTCTCTTACTCACTGAATCCCAAAATAGAAGAAAACACTTTCTTTTCAAGTACACATGGAATGTTCTATAGGTTGTATCACATGCTAGGCCACAAAATAAATTTCAACAAATTTAAGAGTATAGAAATTACATCAAGTATTTTTTCTGACCATAATGGTGCAAAAGTAGAAATTAAGTACAGGAAGCAAAATGGGAAAAACAAACAACATGCTACTAAAAAAAAAAAAAAAAAAAAGAGTCAATATAGAAATCAAAGAGGAAATAAGAAAGTACTCATGACAAATGAAAATAAATACACAGCTTTACAAAATCTATGGGATGCAGCAAAAGTAGTTCTCAGAGTAGTTCTCAGATGATACAGGTCTACCTCAAGAAACAAGAAAAAGCTCAAATAAACAACCTCTCCTACCATCTAAAGGGATTAGAAAAAGAAAAACAAACAAAGCCCAAAGTCTGAAGAAGAAAGGAAATAATAAAAGTCAGAGAGGAAATAAAAGAGATACCAAAAACATCAACAGAAAAACACTGTGTTTTTGGAAGGATAAATCAAATTCATAAGGTTTTTAAAAAAGTTTATTTTATTTTGGAGTATAGTTGATTAACTGTGTTAGTTTCAGGTATACAGCAGAGTGATTCAGTGATACATATTCTTGTATCTTTTCTTTTTAAAATTCTTTTCTCATTTTGGTTAGCCAGGGTCATCAAAGGGAAAAAAGAAAGAGGAGCCAAATAAATAAAATAAAAATCAGAAGAGGAGAAATTAAAACCAATATCATAGAGATATCAAAATCATAAGAGAATACTAATAACAGTTATATGCCAACAAATTGGACAACCTAAAAGAAATGGATAGTCTTAGAAACATTTGATCTTCTAAGACTGAATCAGAAAGAAATAGACAATCTGAAAAGATCAATAATTTTTACTGAAATTAAATTAGTAATTTAAAAACTTCGGCCAACAAAAGTACAGGACCTGATGGCTACACAGAGGAATTCTGCCAAATATGTAAAAAAGAGCTAATGCCCATACTTCCCAAACAATTCCAAAAAATTAAAAAGTAGGGAAACACTCCCAAATTCATTATATGAGGCAACAATTACCATGATACCAAAATCAGACAAAATACTATGAAAAAAAGAAAATTACATGCCAGTGTCTCTGATTAATATAGATGTAAGCATCCTTAATAAAATAAACAAATTAGCAAAACAAATTCAACAATATATAGAAAGTTTCATACACTGATTAGATAGGATTTATTCTAGGGATGCAAGGATGATTCAGTTTTCCGCAAATCCATCGATGTGACATACCTGAAATTTATATGGAACCACAAAAGACCCTGAATAGTCAAAGTAATCTTGAGAATAAAGAACAAAGCAGGAGGCATTATGCTCTCTGACTTTAGGGAGCTAAAAGCTAAAATGGTGCTGGAAAAACTGAACAGCTGCGTGTAAAAGAATGAAATGAGAACAGTTTCTCAGCTCATATACACAAATAAAGTCACTAGAGATTGAATGTAGATAAAACCAAAATCTTAAGGTTGATACTGAAGCCTTTCCATTGCCTCGAGATCAGGATATGTGGAGAAACTGACAAAGGAGAATGAAAAGCTGTGTAGAAAGAGAAAGAGATGTGATGTAGAAAGAGAACCAAGTTAGAGAGACAGCTCATAAACTAAGTAAGTTTCAAGAAGAGGTTGATAAAAATGTTTCAGATATAGCTGCTGCTGCTGTTGCTGCTAAGTCGCTTCAGTCGCATCCAACTCTATGCGACCCCGTAGACAGCAGCCCACCAGGCTCCCCCGTCCCTGGGATTCTCCAGGCAAGAACACTGGAGTGGGTTGCCATTTCCTTCTCCAATGCGTGAAAGTGAAAGGGAAGTCGCTCAGTCGTGTCCGACTCTTAGCGACCCCATGGACTGCAACCTACCAGGCTTCTCCGTCCATGGGATTTTCCAGGCAAGAGTACTGGAGTGAGGTGCCATTGCCTTCTCCAAAGATGTGGGCTTATCATTGAAAAGAGCAGTTTCCATGGAATGTTGACTTGAAAGCTTGATCAGACTGGATTCAAAAGAGCCTGACAGAAGATGGTTTGGAGATATAACGTATAATTGTCTATCTTGAGGAGATTTTCTAAAAAGGATGATGGAACCTGGATAGTGTTATAGGTTCAAAGGAGGATTTCCTTTCATTAGCTTTTAACTTGAGAGTTATTACAGCATATTTATATGCTAATAGGATTAGTACAATAGAGCAAAGGTGAAGATTTCTGAGTGCTCAAGCAGCCATGTCTTAAAGTCAGTGAGAAAAGATGAATTTTAGTGAATCACAGTTGGTATTGGCCTTTGGTGTGTGGGCAGTGCATTCATTTTAAGTGGAATGAGGAAGGACTCTGCAGATGCAAAAGTGGTTTTGTAGTAGATATTCTGGTCAGAGGATGTTGATTTATCCTCTGTTTTCTTTACATTTTGTCAGTGAAATAAATCTTAAGCCATAAGCTAAGAATGAGGTGTTGAATGTTTGAGGAGAGAGTAATTGTAACATAGTGGTCTAGGAAATAGGAAAGAGAATAAATCTGTACTAGAATTTCTGGGCATCCACATGGCCTGTGTGAAGTTCAGTTCAGTTCAGTCGCTCAGTCATATCCAACTCTGCAACCCCATGAATCGCAGCACGCCAGGCCTCCCTGTCCATCGCCAACTCCCGGAGTTTACTCAGACTCACGTCCATTGAGTCAGTGATGCCATCCAACCATCTCATCCTCTCTCATCCCCTTCTCCTCCTGCCCCCAACCCCTCCCAGCATCAGAGTCTTTTCCAATGAGTCAACGCTTTGCATGAGGTGGCCAAAATACTGGAGTTTCAGCTTTAGCATCATTCCTTCCAAAGAAATCCCAAGGCTGATCTCCTTCAGAATGGACTGGTTGGATCTCCTTGCTTTGCCAACAAAGGTCCGTCTAGACAAGGCTATGGTTTTTCCAGTGGTCATGTGTGAAGTTACAGTGCAGTTATTGAAAGTGTCTACTTAGCATGGTTTTATTCAACCAGATTTCATTGCACAAGTACAGGTGGGGTATACACTGAGAGCTGGAGTTTTGCTGGGTAAGTACAATACATTGATGGGCAAGGAAGCTGATGATGTAAACAAGAGTGTCATTAAAATCAAGGACCTTATTTTAAGGCAAATCAGTAAATGCTTCATTGCATGTCCCCTCAATTTGATCTTGATCCATGATACAAAGCTTGCAATACTCAATACTCATTAAAATATACTTACATCTCTCACTAATAGTCTAACTAGAGAAGTATTCATATTAATTCGTGTTATATTTCACCAGAGGCTGTCTAGTGATACCTAATGGACAGCACACAGCTTTCCAGCAGATGAAGAAGTTGAAGTTGGAGAGAGAAGTGCCTTGCTCAAGGCCCCAGACAGTGGCTGAGCTGGGATCAGACCTCTTGCATCCTTTCACATGAACCTTGCTCTGCCTTCTACACTACACTGCATCAGCCTGTGCCTTGGGTCATAATTTAATTCCATGTGTTCGGTTTTGTTCTGGTTTGGAACAACTGTTATCTGACTTGCAATTTCCTTTGTCCCCATTTGTGAAAAGGTCAAAAGTTTTGACTTTAACCAAAACCCATCTCTAGTAAATGGCAGGCCTTCTTTTTCACTTTTTCAGTCTCAAAGCTATAGGACACAAAATTGTAAAAAAGTCTCTATCAGCACAAATTAGATATGGCATTAGAGGACTGAGAATGTTTTGGAAACTGAATCTCAAAGGGTAATTAAATAACTTATTTTTAGGGCCAGTGTTTATTTTCTCATAAAATGTGGATCACTCAAGGAAATAAAAGTTAAGAAAATATCTTTTATCAAAACACTAAGTGGAAATTTAATTTTAAAAGGAAGAGATTGCTCTGTTTTCACCATTAAGGCTAAGCTCTGGAGAATTGCATTGTTGAATCTGTGGTGTGTTCTTTTTTCATGCAGTACTTCCTAATAAAGAACACAAATGGAAGTATTTGTCTTAGCTCATATTAAACGATTTAGAAAGAAGTTATTTTGATTTGAAACTACTGTAGTTCAGTAATTAAAAGGTTAAAAGTATGCTGTTTGGTAATGTTTTGACATTTGTTTACTATGTTAGTATCTGAACTTTCTCATTCATGTTCACATGGCATTCTGAGAGTGTTGTGAATGATGACGTTTAAACATGTTGCGCCCCACTCCAGTACTCTTGCCTGGAAAATCCCAAGGACGGAGGAGCCCGGTAGGCTGCAGTCCATGGGGTCGCTAAGAGTCGGCCACGACTGAGTGACTTCACTTTTCACTTTCATGCATTGGAGAAGGAAATGGCAACCCACTCCAGTGTTCTTGCCTGGAGAATCCCAGGAACAGGGGAGCCTGCTGGGCTGCCGTCTATGGGGTCGCACAGAGTCAGGCACAGAGTCGGACAGGACTGAAGCGACACAGTAGCAGCAGCAGCCAACATGTTGCCATCTAACTTCTTACCTGCTGTGTAACGGCGCTTTCTGTAAGCATCTGAAGCGAAACGTAATCATGATCTTATTTTTCTCCCATCTAAGGGTAACTTCTGTGGACTTTCCTGGCATTTTCTAGAGGATCCAAGAAAGATATCTAGAATTTAGGCTCTGGAGACAGCATACATGCATTCAAATCTTGACTCTGCATCTTATGAAGGCTGCTCTGATGTTATTCAGCTTCCCTACATGCCATGTAATTCATTTTTAAAAGTAAGAAAATAATGGCGGTTAACCCATAGGGTTTTTATTTTGAAGATTAAATAAGATAATACTTAACAAATATTTACTTAGTCCCTACCATCCAGCATTATTTGGATACATCATTGGTAAAATATGTAAGATTAATCCTTTAATAAACTAAACATTCTAACTGGGAAAATATATTAAATTAACAAAGCAATGCATAAACATGAGTATGTAAAGTAATAAATGCCATTGATAGAAATAAAAGTGGATGCTATGCAGGATACTGGGGAATCAGACTGACAGAAAAACAAAAGTCTTTGCAGGAAGATAAAAAACCCAGCAATGTAGAGATCTGGAGGCAGAGGATTTTAGTCCAAGGGAAGGGAGCAATTACTGCAAACACACTAAAGTGGGGGTGTGTTTATTGTCTATTAACAAATCTATGTCCTTGGGAGATGTTCAGCGGCAGAACATAGGCCAATATCATCAGAGGAACGAGTAAGAAACAGAAAGGCAAAGATGACTTCAGATAGATTGATAGAGAACCGATAATATAGCATTTGAATACTTTAACATCAATGACAATGAAAAGATTTGTGGATTCAAGGTAAAGCAATTCTTAGGTAAAATTCATATTTTAACTGCTTATATTATAAAAGAGGCAAGATATACAATTTTCATCTTAAAAAGCTGGATAAATGAGAAAACAATAATAAAAAGCAGATATCAAAGAAACATAAAGCAGACAAACAATGGAGAAAATTCTCAAAGCCAATACATAGTATTTTAAAAGATCAAACAAACTGATTAACCTTTAGTTAGATTGATTAAAAGATACTAGACATTAAGATGATAATAAGAGAATTCTGGGCTTCCCTGGTGAATCAGATAATAAAGAATCCACCTGTAAGCAGGAGACCTGAGTTCGATCCCTGGGTTAGGGAGATCCCCTGGAGGAGGGCATGGCCACCCACTCCAGTATTCTTGCCTGGAGAATCCCCATGGGCAGAGGAACCTGGCGGGCTTCAGTCCATGGAGTCACAAAGAGTCGGACATGACTGAGTGACTAAGGACAGCACAGCACAAGGGAATTCTATTAACAAATCTATGTGAACAAATTTGATAACTTGGATGATACATAAAAATTTATTGAAAAACACATAATAAGTATACCCTCCCCCTGAAAAATCTGCATATATCTATAATTATTAAATCAGATTTGTTATGTAAAAAATTCTCCAGAGTCTTCAGACCCAGATATTTAACAGGTGTAATTTATCAAACATCCAGTGAAGAAATAACATTATTTTTTATATACATTTTCAGATTGCACAGGAGAAAAAAGCAGTATTGAAACCCTAATGCCTGAAAAAACCCTGCAAAAAATTTCAAAATCCCTCATGAACAGATATGCTTACTAATTTCTTAGAAGCATATTAACAAATCAAATCTGACAGTAAGAAAGATGAGCAAGTAAGGTTTATCCTAGGTATGTGAGATTGGTTTATCCTTTGCAAATCAATCAATATAATTTACTGCATTAACAAGAAAATATCAGAACTTTTAAAAAAGTGTCTGAAATGTGAAAATGAAGTATGATTATTTCAATTGTTGCAGAAAAATCATTTGACAAAATTGAATATCCTTGCAAGATAAAAACTATCAGTAAATTAAGAATAGTAAAACATTTTCTCAGTGATAAAGGGCATCTATGAAAATTTCACAGGCAATATTATTCTTACAAATGGAACATTTAATTGCTTTCCCTTGATTGCCATGACTATTCAACATTCTGCTGGAGGTTCTAGGCACAGCAATAAGGCAAGAAAAGGAATAAAACTACAAAGACTGGAAAAGAAGATGCTAAATTCTCTTTATTTATAGGATTTTACAGAAGATAACATAAATTATTACTAAGATTAAAAAATAAATTTAGCAAGGTTTTAGATACAAGGTTAATATAGACTATAAAGTGAATTTGTATGTACTAGAAATAATTACAAAATAAAAAAAAATTAAACCCTTTTATAATGGTACCAAAACCATAAAATACTTATAATATATGTAACAAAATATAGCCAAGTCCTTCATACTAAAAGCTACAAATAATTAATGAAATAAAAGAATACCTATTTAAATGTAGATATTTATTAATCATGATTTGGAATGCTTATTAGTGTTAACATGTCAAATTTTAAAATGCCAAGGTTCAGTGTAATTACAGTCAAACTCTTAGCACCTGTTTTTATCTTTTATGAATTGACAGGTTTTTGTAAATTATTTTTAATAAATATATGGAAATACAGAGGATTTGCAATAGCCAGGGCAAATGAAGACCTTATCATAATTGAGTTATAAATGGATCAGAGACTTAACTGTAAATCTAAAAGAATAAAACTTCTAAAAGAAAACAAAGAAGAAAAATTTTAATATCTCAATATAGGTAAATGTTTCTTATGTACAATACATAAAGCATAAAGTATAATATTAGAAAGATAATTAGTTGAATCTAGCTAAAATTCCCCATTGAAATAATTAAAGAAATGAAATTAAAAGCTACATATTGGTAGAAAATATTTGTGATACATATGTATCATTTAATTTATATAATTTATAATCATATAATTTATAAAGAATGTTTACAAATCAATACTAAATCAGACAAAAGATTTGGATACTTAATAAAAGTATTGAAATGGAAAATAAGCACACAAAAAAACACAATGCATTTAATTACCAGAGAAATAATACCACAACTTACTCATTTCATTTTCGATTTGCTGAAATGAAAGAAAATCAGCCTACCATGTACTGGCAAGGATTTGGAGCAACTTGAACTTCATATGCTGCTGGCAGCAACACAAAATGCTACAACTATTTAGCAAAATAGTTTAAATATTTCTTGAAACATTAAATGTACACCTACCTTGTGACTCAGACATTTTCTTCCCAGTCATTTACTATGAGAAAGAAAAACTAAAAAATATGTGTGAATATTGGCTTTTGTGTGACTGTTACTACTAGTTTTATTTGTAATGGCCCCAAACTGGAAACAACTCAAATGCCCATGAGTAGGTGAATGAATAACTAAACTTTAAAAGGAATCAACTATTTATACACAGAAGATGAATCTCAGAATCATTATTCTGAGTGAAAGAAGCAAGGAAAGAGTTTATACTTCATGATTCCATGGATATAAAATTTTAGACAGAATAAACTAATTTATATTGTCAGAAAGCAAGTCAATTGTTTCCTGGAGATGGGGTTAGAATAAAGAATGTATTGCATATGGACACAAGAAGACTTTCGGTAATGATAAAAATACTTATTATCTTGATTCTAGGGTTGATTTCATATGTGTATGCAAATGTCAAAACCATTTCAAGCTGTACTATTCAAATATGTGCTATTTACTACAATAATATCCAATAATGTCATGAAATATTTAAAAATCTGACAGTAACAAACATTTGGAGAAATAGGATCATAATCTTCCACTGCTGGGAATTTAAATAGACACACTTTGAAAGAAATTTGACATATCTGATAAAGTTAGAAATAAGTATATCCAAACTCATATATTCCAATTCTGCAAAGAAATGTTTCTCACATTTTATAGAAATATCTAGGAGGGTTCTCACTGCAGTATTGTTTATAATAGATAAGGTGTTTCAGTGAGCAAACTATTCATCAGAAGGTAGATGATTGGATAAAATGTGATATGGTTATATTGGACACTATATGAAATTCTCAATACAAATAAACTAGATCTCTAAATGGAAATATGGATAGATGTACAAAACATCATAACTTATAATGAAAATTATAAAGAATTATATATACAATGATGTTCAAAATCATATATATATCGAATCTGTTATGTACATAAAATTAAATATTTCATGTATATCTATATATACATTTGTATGTACATTTATACAAAATATATATAGCTAATATGTAAAAATAAGTCAAACTCTTTATGTGTTTTTTCTTGAAGTTCCAGATCATATACAGGGAAATAAAATTGGGAGGTTTTCAGAGGAGAAGTTTGCTTTATTTTTAATGCATCATTCTCTGAAAAATATTTAACAAATATTTTTTTAATAAGTATTAATTCTGGGTGTTTATGATATGGTAATTTGTTATATTATTCTTCATCATTTTAAAAGCTTCTCAAACACACACACCATACCTTATATATATGTATATATATGCTTATGTATGTAAATGTATGTGTGTGTGTGTGTGTGTGTGTGTGTTTGTAAGTACCTAAAACAGATCTAAAGAAATACAAGCAAAAATTATAATAGCTGTTACTTTAGGAAAATGGGATTTACAGTGAGCAATTTCCAGTGGTGGGATAGGGGTCAGACAGTCAACAGGGTTTTTGCCTTAATCTAAGTTGTTTTAATTTGGACAATGAGAATATATTTCTGTCTTAAGTATTCAAAATAAATTCTTCATGAAATGAAATTAATGATAAAATAGCCATGCACTGAGCCAAATTTTTGGTAGAAGCAAATATATGATACCTTACCTTCAGAGGGTAGAGAGAAGGTGGTTATGGATGTGAAGAATGGTTCTCTAAAAGATTTTTATTTTGAGAAGTTGACTCCAGAATAAAATCTAGAATTTAACTTGGATGTTTGATCAGGAGTCCATTAGTCTGGATTGAAAAAAAATAGAGATCCTTAATTTCATTAACAACTAATTAAAATTTAGCACTTCTATTAGCTATGAATGAGAGCAATAGAGTTTATTGCTTTCGACTGATCTGTGACTTTGTGGCCAATAAAAGCCAACAAATTTTCTTAAGGATATTACAGTTATTATTGATACATCAAAATATCATTTAACTCATTGCTGACTGAAAATTATGTTAGTAAATCGATTTCTTGAAAGATCTTAATGTTTAATGTGGTAATAAAAGGTATATATACACATATATGGACTTCTCAGGTGGCACTAGTGGTAAAGATCCTGCCTTCCAGTGCAGGAGACATAAAAAATGCAGATTCGATCCCTGGTTTGAGAAGGTCATGGTGGTCCACTCCAGTATTCTTGCCTGGAGAATCCAGGACAGAGGAGCCTGGCAGGCTACAGTCCATGGGGTCACAAAGAGTCAGACACGACTGAAGTGACTTAGCATGCATGCATGCAAGCATATATATATATATATATATCTTTATTTTAAATATGTTATTTTTAAAAATTTCAATAACTGGCTTCCTTTATCATCATGTATATTTTTATTAAGGTTTTTAAACACATTACTCTTAAATGTGTAAATAAGTTTCATTAAACTGCCAAATAAGCCCACAACAATCATAAAGGTGCTAAGAATCTCTATGTAGAAGGATGAATCAAGCAAGAACTGGTGATGAGAAGGATGGATTAGGGTGCTGTGTAGGGCAGAGGAGCAGATCAGGCAAAGAAAATTAAGAATCTAAATGTGGGGCATAAAAACATGACGGAATATGACACCATTGGGCTCCACTCACAGATGACTTTTTATGTTGCAAATATGATTTTTATTCTATAGTTATCCTTGGAAGAGAAATTCCATTCTTATCAATCTAATCAGCAGGTGGTTTGGTTCAGGAAGTGAATAACTTTGAAGCATGAAAGCATATCATGAAAAATAAATACTTCTTAGATTCTATACTTCATGCCTCTTTACACAAGAAAGTTATTATCCTCAGAGTTTTAAACATGAATTCATAGGTTATAAATAATTACTTGCCACAAGATTCATTGTTGAAAAAGATTCCTCTGAGATGTTCAATCTCATTCTGATTAGCAAATTTGGGTGTCTCCAGTGATTACTGGAGAAGGCAATGGCACCCCACTCCAGTACTCTTGCCTGGAAAATCCCATGGACGGAGGAGCCTCGTAGGCTGCAGTCCATGGGGTCGCTAAGAGTCGGACATGACTGAGCGACTTCACTTTCACTTTCCACTTTCATGCATTGGAGAAGGAAATGGCAACCCACTCCAGTGTTCTTACCTGGAGAATCCCAGGGACGGGGGAGCCTGGTGGACTGTCATCTCTGGGGTCACACAGAGTTGGACATGACTGAAGCGACTTAGCAGCAGCCAATGATTACTAATATCCACATGAAAAAAAAAATCCAGATAACATAATACATTCTGTCTAGATCAGTAGAATTATTGTCTTCAAGTAAAAGTTTACTTGGAAATATAATGTGTAAAAATCAATACAAAACTGCTGTGCTTGATGAGCAAAATTAGGGAGAGCAAGGACTCTGCCCACTTTGGTCCACCTTGTCCATCATGGCAGCGCAAGAGACTACTTTACCACAAACTTAAGCTTCACACACAACAATATCTAGATACTTGGAGCCATCCATTTCCCCCCTGGAATATAACCTCAGTTCTGTGCTTTTAAAATAGTATCATCATCATTATGTATTTTGTCTTTATCTGCCCTGGGATTTCTTTGGAAGGAATGATGCTAAAGCTGAAACTCCAGTACTTTGGCCACCTCATGCGAAGAGTTGACTCATTGGAAAAGACTCTGATGCTGGGAGGGATTGGGGGCAGGAGGAGAAGGGGACGACAGAGGATGAGATGGCTGGATGGCATCACTGACTTGATGGACGTGAATCTGGGTGAACTCCGGGAGTTGGTGATGGACAGGGAGGCCTGGCGTGCTGCGATTCATGGGGTCGCAAAGAGTCAGACACGACTGAGCGACTGAACTGAACTGAAAACAGATTTTCAACATTGGTGTTGTGATTCCCATCTCATCCAGATAGTGCAGGGGAACTGATTAGAATATCAGAGATGTATACATCCTCTCTGCTCCTTCTCCTACTGTTCATTTTACCTTCTGAGTCATCGCCTCTGAAAAAGTTCTTAAAGCTCTTGTGTAAGCATATCCTCAATTTTATTTTAATAATATTTTTCTTAGTTTATTAGCATGTTCATTATCATAGCATAGATTTTTCTTAACATTACTACTTTCTAGTCTTGAACAATCATTCTTTTATACAGTAGAGATTGACAGCTGCAAACTAGGCTTCATATACTGAATTGCAACCTGGTATGACAAATCACAGGCTTCCCAGGTGGTGCTAGTGGTAACGAACCCACCTGCCAATGCAGGAGAAGTGAGAGATACAGGTTTGATCCCTGGGTTGGGAGGATCCCCTGGGGAAGGGCATGGCAACCCGCTCCAGTATTCTTGCCTGGAGAATCCCATGGACAAAGGCGCCTGGCAGGCTACAGTCCAGGGTCCCACAGAGCTGGACACAACTAAAGCAACTTAGCATACACACAAGATAAATCACAAGTGAAAGAATAAAAATATTCCATGATGTATTAGTTATCAGTCAATAGTTCTACTTTGGCAGCTTCAGAAAGATATATTTAATTGTGTAACTTTAATACTAAATTTGATTTTACTTTGCTTTGTGTGCTAAGTCATTTAAGTTGTGTCTGAATCTTTGTGACCCTATGGAGTGCAGCCTACAAGGCTCCACTGTCCATGGGATTATCTGGACAAGAATACTGATGTGGGTTGTCATTTCCTTCTCCAGGGGATCTTCCCAACCCAGGGACTGAACTGAAGTCTTATGTCTCCTGTATTGGTAGGTGGGTTCTTTACCCCTAGTGCCACCTGGGAAGCTGTATTTTGTTTTATTACCTTACAAAAAATGATTGAGGAGAAAAAGGATTCCTAATATTAACTTCTATGTATAAAATAAGCTACAAGAATATATATTGTGTAGCACAGGGAATATTGCCTATATTTTATAACTTTAAATAGAGTATAATCTACAAAAGTTTTGAATCACCGTTGTACAACTGAAACTAGAGAATATTTTAAATCAACTATACTGTAATAAAAAAGAAAATCCTTGGTTTTCAGTAAATAAATATGGTTAAAAATAATTTGTAGCTATGTCAAAAGTACAGCTCTCATTGTTCTAGGTTGGCTGGATATGCACTAAGGATAGTTCAGTCACTCAGTCATGTCTGACTCTTTGCGACCCCATGGACTGCAGGATGCCAGGCTTCCCTGTCCATCACCAACTCCTGGAGCTTGCTCAGACTTATGTCCATTGAGTCAGTGATGCATTGAACGGTCTCATCTGCTGTCATCCCTTTCTCCTCCTGCCTTCAATCTTTCCAACATCAGGGTCTTTTCCAGTGAGTCAGTTCTTTGCATCAGGTGGCCAAAGTATTGAAGCTTCAGTTTCAGTATCAGTCCTTCCAATGAATATTCAGCTTCTCTATATAGGTTCATTTATGACAGAAAGAGCACTTTTATAAAATAATAGAAATATATTTTATTATTAAATATATTGAATTATGAACACAAAATATGTCCTTCTCTCCCACTCCATAGCATGTCTATCAATCAACTTTGACAACTTCTGTTTTTTTACAGGTTTTAGAAATAGCAAAGTGAGGAAGCTTTCTTTACAGTTTCTTGCTTCAGCAGTCTGCTGAGAATAGTGGTCCTACTCCCTAATGTGCTTTAAGCTGTGTGGTGGTGGTACTTGGTGGTACTTAGTTGCTATGTCATGTGCAATTCTTCGTGTTCCCATGGACTATAGCCCACCAGGATCCTCGTCCTTGGAATTCTCTGGGCAAGAATACTGGAGTGGGTTTCCATTTCCTTCTCCAGGGCATCTTCCTGACCCAGGGATCAAACTTGGGTCTCCTGCATTGTGGGTGAATTCTTAACAACTCAGCCACTGTAACTCTTAGGAAATCACTTAAATCTTTTGAACTTTTTTTCTCCTTCATGGGATGACAAGGGTCTGACTGCTGCTACTGCTGCTAAGTTGCTTCAGTCATGTCCAATTCTGTGTGACCCCATAGACGGCAGCCCACCAGGCTCCCCCGTCCCTGGGATTCTCCAGGCAAGAACACTTGAGTGGGTTGCCATTTCCTTCTCCAATGCATGAAAGTGAAAAGTGAAAGTGAAGTCTCTCAGTCGTGTCCGATTCCTAGCGACCCCATGGACTGCAGCCTTTTACCAGGCCCCTCCGTCCATGGGATTTTCCAGGCAAGAGTACTGGAGTGGGTTGCCACTAGCTGGTCTCTAAAGTCCTTTTCAGAGCCATTGTTATAAGACAATATTTGCTATATTGAAGAAAGATGCAATCCTGGCTCCCTCCTAGCCATTACATAAACTTGGAATTAACGCACACTTCCAGCCCGCTGTCTATAATGTCTCATACACCATATTTTAGTGTATTGATTGGATAATAACTTTTTTAAAACAAGGCATTGAGTAGGCTGCTTTTTTACATCACAAGTTGTTTTTGATGCTTTCAGAGCCATGTATTCTCTTTAGCTAAAGTATAAACGTACTATATCTGAGAAATTCTGACATTAAAGTAAAGGGTTCTAGAATAAAATCAATAGGCATCAACTTGTCTTCAACATATTGCCTTAGATTAAATGCCAACTGGTAATTTAGTCCCAAATCTGTTTATGACTTTACCATAACTGAAAGTAGCTTCAGAGGATCTTTTTTACCAGCTAGGAAACTGATCGCATACACTACGTCTAAATAGTTTAAATCTGTGCACTATTAGTAAACTGGCTAAGGAAGTCACCAGTCTGTACAATGTTAATTCAGAAAAGCTTGAAATTTGTTAGCACAATAATGAGGTAATAGTTTGTCTAATTTAATCTTGACACAGTGATATGTGACACTTCAATAATAGCTAACGTGACCTTAAAGGTTAATGATGGCATAGCTCATCTGAAGTGACAGACTACTTGAAGTTTTTCTACAGTCGATCTAATTATTATTATTATTATGAGGTGTATTACAAGTATAATAATGAAGCTTCAGTGGACTGTTATCAGGAATTGCAAACTTGGCCAAATTAGTTCCAGGGGTCACGTGATGAGACATTCCACTGTAAAAGCAAATGGCAGCACTATTATGAACATGGACACGAGGGACTCTAAACGCTTCTGTATAGATCATATAAGGCAGGAACTCTTCAGGTATGCTTCCATGTATGGAGCTTTCTCATCCATCAGGATGGAGTTTTCTCAGGATATTGTATCATTTATCCCCCTCTCTCACTTGACACAGCACCATATAAGTGGTTGTTACCCTGTGTAAAACACAGTGCTTGGCCACATGCAGAAAACTGAGATGAACTAGACTATGGTCTAGGCTTTGAGGAATTTAAAACCTACTCAAGGAAAGACAACAGACAGACAAATCCCTGTAATCAAAGGTAATGAGAACAAGTGCCTGTTTAGATTCATAGGAGGACAGGTGAACTCTCTCCTAACTAGGCACCTAAGACCATTTCCTAGATTACCCTCAGAAGCAGGATAGTTAAAAAATGCTCTGATTAAAATATATCTTACTCTTTTCTGCAGCTTCCCCCACCTTCTGTATCTTTTGTTACTCTACTGTGATTGGCGAGGGAGAGAGAGAGGCAATGAATATGATGAATTATATATATATATAGATGGATGGAATGGGGTAGAAAAGGATGGTTTTTGATTATCAAGATATAGAGGGAATAGCTTCAAAAATATGGGTGGCTAAAGGAACTTGAAAAATGAAATCCAGGTGAATAATATTGAATGTTGAAGCAAGTGTGTAGTTTCCTCTGACACATACACAGGAGATACAATATATATAGAGAGAAGTTCTTCAGTATGAGAAGCATAGAAACCCATGGAAAGTCAGATTAATTTTATGCTTCAGATACTTTCTGAGATGATCTCTTTTTGACCTCTCTTAGTTTAGGTTTTGAAAATTCAGTCTGTCTCTTGAGTGTTGATAAAGTCAGAGAAGGATTGGTCTTGGGTCAGGAAACAATGCATCTTAAGCCTCCCGCTCTCATTGTCAGATATGGGAAGGCCCTGCCCTGGAGGACAAAGGCCCTCATTTACTCATCTTTGGATTCCCCTCACACACACCCATCCCTCTGTACAGTCTTACATAATTGAAAGTATTCATTAAAGTGTTGGTTCAAGAAAAATGAATTGATTGGACTGAATTATTTCATATGACGGCCTTGTGACCTTCAAGCCACTGTTGAATGCATTTTTGTAGGAAACTCAATTCATTTATACAATGTATCAGCTCCCCCTTGTGACTATCCAGCAGCCAATTTGACAATGAGGAAATGAAGGCACACTTTCTTTATCTGCTTCCATTTCCTGAGTAGAGGGTTTAGGAGAGAGCCCTTGCTCAGGGATAATCACACTCCCATGCAAAGAAAAACCACATTGAAATCAATGTCTTCATTTCTTGAGACAAGGCCCCTTTGTACTGTGACTTGAATGATATGTTCTTACTCACATGATTCATTATGTTTATTGGTGAGGTGAATGCCCTACAAATCAGCCGACACCACGTGTATAATGCAGCTTACATTATGGCAGGTGAGCTCCAATAAACATTATCTCAAGAACACTGTGACATAGCATGTATTTTCCAATGCTAATGTCTTTTATAGCCATTAAGACCATCTCATGACGTTTTCCCAAAACATCAAATATAAAATAAAATAAGCTGTTTGAATCATCAGCTTTTATTCTATTTCCTGATCATCTGAATATATCTTTTAAATCATCCATTTCATCTTAATAAGCTAATCCATTCTATTTTATTAAATAACTATAGCTAATTTTGCGGTTTGTGAATCATTTTGTCATGCCTTTTCTCTTTTGCGTCTCATTTTTAGCCTGGGAGATAGATACTGTTGTCACTCTCCTTTGGCTCAGGCAGGCACTTTAGAAGTGGGAATCTCGGAGAAGTTCATTTTCAACCAGCAAATGGTGGAATTGAACTTGAGTTCTAGTCCTGAGACCTGATTTTCTGACTCTGTAACCAGCCTTTTTCATTTAGACAAGTGTTCTCAAAGAGTTTAAGGAGCTGTCTGCTACCATCCACATCCAGGTCAGCAGGATACTTGTAAACTGCAGAATCAGGTGTCCATACCAGCCTTAATAAACCAGAACCTCTGGCCTCTGATGTTGTCTCTAACCCATTTGCTTTCTGTACATATTTCTTTTTTTATCCACATTTTCATCTCTCTCATCTTCTTTTTAAAATCCTTAAACTAAGTCTAGTTCCATTATTAAATATTAATTCATATAACTATGGTATAAATATTTACTGAACGTCTACTATGTGCCACACAGAGCCCTAAGATGTGACAACAGATGAATAAGTTATAAGAGTTGGCATCCTAGATTGCACTGTCACTGGGAAAATCAACCATCAGACTGATTAGTCTTACCATTGGTTTTGGACATGCAGGAGGCATTCAAATTGAGATTAATGATTCAGTCCTTTTTCAAAATAGGCAGTCTCTTGAAAGAGAGAGTAAAAGGAACAAAAGGAAACAACTGGTATTCATCACCCAGTGAGGAGTGCGAGGAAGACCTCAGGTAGTCTTGAAACAATAAGCAGGGAGGCTTACTTGGAAATATGACAGGTCAAAAATCCACTTAAAACCATCTCACTGTGCATCCAGCTACCCAGCCCACCCCCTTTCACTCCCACTGGTTCCCTTTGAAAGGAACTCACTGCAAAAGCAGGTGAGGGAATTTGTAACAGAGCATGATCAAAAGCAAATTGGGTAAGCGAGGGAAAGCAATTACACAGGGAGATCATTAATTGGAGGACTTATCTGTTCAGTGAGCTTGGAATGTGTAAGCTGCAGTGTTGTGAATTGAATTTCATGCACTCCTATTGTTTGCGAAGAGCTGGCTGTGTGTGGGAGGTGCTGGGTGATTTGCCAAAAGTGTTGTAAGAACACCAGTAATCAGAAAGCCACTGGGCTCTTAAAAAGTCCAAAATTGAGTGAAGTTACAAAGGCATGAAGGCTGAAGTGAATTGGGACTTTTTACTGAAACAGAGCTTGAAGTTGTGGAAGTACAATCAGTAATGCATGGTTGTGAAGAGGAAGGCAGGCAGAAGGGACTAAAAAGTGTCTTGCTAAGAAAGATCCCCTTTCATCAATCAAGTTTAGACTCCTGCTGGGACAAAGTCTACCTGTGTCTGAGGTTAAGGCTCTTTGAATTCATATAGTTTGTAAAACAAGCCCTGTCAGGAATAATCCACATATCTTGAGGAGAAATAAGAAGTCATTTTAGATCATTCATGCATCTGGACAGGACACAAAAAATCATGGAGTAGAAGAGGCCTAGTTACTTTAGATCCTCCTATCCCATTCTGGTCACCCACATACTTACCTGCTCAGAATCTGAACCCTGGTCATTCTTACAGCAAGCCATCTCACTTGTACCACCATTGCCTTTGCCTGGATTTTTTTCATCCCTAATTCACTTGAACTGTGGTGTTAGAGAAGACTCTTGAGATCCCTTGGACTGCAAGGAGATCCAACCAGTCCATCCTAAAGGAAATCAGTCCTGAATATTCATTGGAAGGACTGATGCTGAAGCTGAAACTCCAATACTTTGGCCCGCTGATAGGAAGAACTGACTCATTGGAAAAGACCCTGATTCTGGGAAAGATTGAAGGTGGGAGCAGAAGGGGATGACAGAGGATGACATGGTTGGACGCCATCACCGACTCAGTGGACATGAGTTTGAGTAAACTCTGGGAGTTGGTGATGGACTGGGAGGCCTGGCAGGCTGCAGTCCATGAGGTCACAGAGTAGGACACGACTGAGTGAACTGAACTGAACTGAACTGAATTGAATTCACTGAGGGATTCATACAAATAGAAGGGGAAAAAGTGGAAGAAGTGACAGATTTTATTTTCTTGGGCTCCCAAATCACTGTGGACGTTGATGGCAGCCATGAAATTAAAAGATGTTTGTTCCTTGTAAGGAAAGCTATGACCAACGTAGACATCATATTGAAAAGCAGAGACATCACTTTGCCGATGAAGATCTGTCTAGTCAAAGCTACTGTTTTTTCCAGTAGTCATGTATGGATGTGAGAATTGGTGAAGGCTGGGCACTGAAGAAGGCTGATCACTGAAGAGTTGATGCTTTTGGACTATTGTGCTGGAGAAGACTCTCAAGAGTCCCTTGTACTGAAAGGAGATCAAACCTGTCAATCCTAAAAGAAATCAACCCTAAATAGTCACTGGAAGGACTGATGCTGAAGGTGAAGCTGCAATATTTTTGCCACTTGATGCGAAGAGCTGACTCACTGGAAAAGACCCTGATTCTGGGAAAGATTGAGAGCAAAAGGAGAAGGGGGCAGGAGAGGAGGAGATGGTTAAGATAGCATCACTGGCTCAATGGACATGAATTTGAGCAACCCTGGGAGATAGTGGAAGACAGAGGAGCCGGTTGTGCTCCAGTCCATGAGGTCACAAAGAGTTGGACATGACTTAGTGAACAAAAACAACAAATTCACTGAGACCTAACTTTCAAATCCTAGTTCTGATATTAATTTCTCTTTGAAATGAGTCCAGGTTAGGAATACTTCATGATAGCATCTCTCACAATATTGCATCTGGTGCCTGACTAAACTCAGCAGCCTAATCTCCTACTTTTCTTTCTTTCGTTCAGTTTCTTCAATTCATGCACCTTCATACATACTGTGATTTCTTTCTCCAAGATTGTGAATCCCTCTTAATACTTCAGAACTTTATCAAATGTCAGTATCTTAGGGCACCCTTTTCTAATCCTCAAGTGAAATAGTTTTACAGTAGCCTGCCCCTCTCCTTTGAAACACTGATTATTTGATGTCTATCTTTCTTATGAAACTATCATGTCAGTGAGGTTAGGGCTGTATCTGTATTGACCTCTGTTGTGTTTCAGCAGTCCGGCACAGTGCCTGGCATTTGTGAGGCCCCAATAACTGTGCATTGTCTTTATTCTTTCTTCTCAGTGGATTGTGAAATCCTTGAGTTCAAGGATCTTGTCTTTGATTTGTTTTTTTCATGTCGTAACAAAATACCTGGTGCAGAACAGGCATTAAATAAATGTGGTTAAATGAATAAAACACAAAAGAAAATATCCAGGACAGAAATTCTAAATCTAAGCACTATTGGCATTTTGGGTCATGTAGTTCTTTGTTGTGGCAGGCCATCCAGTAAGATGTTTCAGCAGTGTCCCTCGCCTCTACCCACCAAAGCCAGTAGCACCTCTCATGTGAAAAACTCTCAGTTGTGAAAAACCAAAGTAATCTCCAGACATGGCTAAACATTTTTGTGGTGGATGGGGCAGTGGGCATGGGTGTGCAAAATCACCCCAAGCTGTGAATCAGTGATCTAAAGTACACATTTTTAAATCACTCAAAAGGTAAACATGAACTGTAAGCTTTTGCCAAAGAAAAGTGACCCATGAGCAACGGATAACAAATGTAAAATTTATTTAGGATTATTTGAAGATTCAGTTAATTGGTGCAGGCCATCATCCATGCTTCTTGGTGAATTAACTTTAATGTAGGCAGATAAAGTAGTTAATAAATATTCCGAGAATATCCTGATAAAAATTAAATCAGATAGTGTCCATAGATGTATCTTACATCAGTCCTCATAGTAGCACTTCCATTATTATTCTTTCCTTTGATCTAATCAAATCATTGGTAGAAAACAGTCACACTTAACAAAGATAAATAGGAAGAATTTGGTCAAATGAAAACACACACACAGACACATGCACAATCTGTTTAGTTAATTTTTTTTTAGGGCAAAACTTTTTGATCAGTTGATTGACTGAGTTCTTTGTTGGGGGACTAGTGTGTTGACACAAAGAGTTGGTTAGTTTCTTTCCTGCTGGGGAACACTAAATTACATCCCACCAACTTAAGCTTCCCTGGAGTGACTCACACAGTGGTTGACTTTTAAAGTTCACTGAAGGTGAGGGTTCAGGCTATACAAGGTCAGAGTTTCTCCACGAAGCAGGACAAACAAAAATTTATAATGCCAGGCTGTTTGATATACTTTCTAAAAGGAGAAGGCCACTGGTTTTTCCCTCCCCTAACTCTTTCCTGGAAAGAAAGTATTGAATTATCCCCAGTAGTGTTGAAAGACAGAATTTCTGGGTAAGTAGATTTTTTTTTTTTTAATCCCCAGGGGGATTCATGGCTGACTGAGTAGTAAATTCAGTCTTGGTGTTTTAGCTCACAAATAAAGAAGTAATAAGAGAAGCTCTGCGTGTGTATTGGCTGAAATAGAAAATGGACGATAAGTAACAGGAGTTTGTAAGGAAACACATCTTGCTGGAAAAAAATGTGATTGCTATTTTGGAACAAACTGCAAAATTGGAAAGTAGAGGGAAGTGTCGATGTCATGCACTTTAAATTGAGGTAAATATTAGATACAACAATTTATGAAATGAGATTTGCAAGAACAAACAGTCAACTTAAATTGCAATGTGGCTACAAGCCTGAGAGGGTGTGTGAGGATATTGGGAGTAGGGGAGGGAAGTCTATAGTTATGTTTGCAGAAAACCTAGGATTATTATTGCTATAATTTAGTGAGCTTTATTCCTGTATTTGGGCTTTGACTAAAATTGTTTGTTTGGCTATAGCTTCCCTAAGTGAAATACTTAGTGTGGTACACAGGAATTCCTCAATGCATTTTTTATTTCCTGTGATTTATGCAGTGAATTTTCTTGGTGATTCTAAATTAAAAATTGAATAAAACAAAAATTTCATATTTATTTTCATTTTCCAACTTAAGGCATTCCTTTCCTGTAAGACACATGCCCATACATATAATGATTTAAGGTAGCTTTGTGATCCTAGGAATGTCATAACCTTTCTGGCCTCAGTTTCCATATTTGGAGAAGGATGAATTTGACAGCTGCAACAATGTATATATTCTTCTACTTGACTCCTTTCTGATTAAATACAAATCAATTTTCTCTTGGTTTAGGTTAAGATGAACTCAGACTTAAAAAAAAAAAAAGGGTGTTTAGCTTCCCTGGGATCACCCAATGATTATGACTTGGGAGCTAAAGAAAGGGCAGAGTCCTATACTATGAGAAATCTTAACAACCAATGTCAGCCAAAGTCAGAAGCCAATAAACCAATTCCAGGGTTATAGAAACAGCACCAAACATGCTAGGAAACTGAGGGAAATATGTAAGAAGATCTCTACTACTTATTGGCTCTATGACATTGAACAGCTTCCTCCTGGTCTATAGCTTCTTTATCAGTGAAATGGAGTTTGCTGTTCATTCCCTGAAAGTGTTCTAGAAAGACTTGAGAGTGTATTCATTATGGCCTCAGACCAAGATAAAGGAAAAGAGACTCATAGTGGATAATGAAGCCGATCAGAGTAATTCTTCTTTGTATCGTGAAATTTCTCAAAGATTTATTTCATCACAATTAGTCTGGTCCGCTGGCCAGGCAGCTAACATGTGGGTAAACCAATTGTCATCCTGATGTGTTGCAGCACTCCCTCTGTAACTTGAATATTGAATTATACACAAACTAATCATCACTTGTCTCCTCACATGACTGTATTAGTCTGCTCAGGCTGCCATAACAAAACGCCAGATTGGCTGGTTTAAACAACAGAAATTTATTTTAGCACAGTTCTGGAGCCTAGAAGTCCAAGATCAAGGTGATTGCAAGATTGCCCTGGTGAAGCTGCTCTCCTTTGGTTTTAAATAGTACCTTCTTGCATTCTCACATAGCCTTTCTTCTAAGCAGGTACAGAAAAGAGAGAAAGTTTTCTGGGTTCCTCCTTTTCTTATGATACCATTTCTATCAGATTTAGGGCCCCATACTTTGAACTTACTCAACCTTAATTACCTCCCTAAAGGCCTTATCTCCAAGTACGGTCACATTGGTTGAAGCTCCAATGTATTTGAGCCTCATTGGCTGAGGCTCTCTTCCATACCTATGGGCTCTGTGGGAGAGATGCTAGAGGAATTGTAGAGCAGTAGGAGTTTCTTGAATACATTACCTATAAATCCCAGGACTGTTTGGATCCATGGTTTGGAACTGTTTCTTTTCTTTTTTCTTGTCTTTCCTCATTTCTTCCTTTTTTTTTTTTGGACTGATTCCCATGTATGAATCCATCTACCAAGAATAATAGATATATCTGACATTCCCAACCTGTAATGTGGAAATAGCACTGAACTTTGTGTTATACATCTTAATTTTGTCATGTATTCACTCTGTGGCTTTGGAAATTATCTGAAGTTCAGTTCTCACCTCCATAAATAGGAACACTAAGGTATTATCCATTTTTGAATATAGACAAACTACTGCTTAATTTACTACTTACCATTATCACATAGGTCCTACACCTTTATGCTAATCTTTATTTTTTTCTAATATTCATTTCCTTATTTCAAGATCAACTTCTATTCCACTTTTTCCATGAAAGCTACCATGATATTCTAATATGTTCTCTCCTATCAGTAATCCAACAAGATTTCTATGGTATCTCAAATTAATGACTTATCCTAGAATTCTTTATGAGACTCTGCATCATGTTTTGAGAACAGTTCTCTGTAATATAAAATTTTATTCCTATTATTTTATTTCTCAAACATTTTATAGTGCAATTATTTTTTCTTAAATTAAACTGACTGAAACTAGTTTAAAAAGCAAATATTTTAGAAAAAAAATCAGAAATCTGCTCCAGAAATCCTTCAAAGATAACCTTGGCTGGTTTTTGTGTCTTGTCACTGTGGCATCTATCATAAAACCTAACACACTCTTCTCTAATAATTCAATTGCTTATCTTTCTCCCAATTCTATTTTGAGATCATAGAGGGCAGGGTTTCTAAGTCTTTTCTATGCCGCTAGGAGTGTTATACTCATTAGATCACTAGTTTTCAATATACTGAAAGGAAAATGTGTGCAATTGAAAGACAGGGATTTAACTTACCTTTTCTATCTTTCCGACAGTGAAATATTTATCCCCCTAGTATCTGACACCAGTGCCAGTGTCCTTTCACTGGTTAAACATCTATGGAGTATCTACAGTGTGTTAGAGTCTGTACTAGCAACATGAATTTACAGAGAAGATGGATCTGGCCCCTAACTTCAATACTTCAGTCCTGTAGAAGAGGTGCATCAGTAGCCAGCAGATACCACAGTGTGAGATAAACTGGGGTAGGAGGAAGCACAGAAGCTTCAGAGGCCATAGGAAACACAGCTGTTCCATGCACTTGCCTCTTTTCTTTCTCATACACACCAGGTTCTTTCCCACCTCCAGGTTTCTGCACATATTCTTGTGTCTAAAACATGTTTTTCCTTTTGTCCATATGATTGGCTCCTGCTAATTATTTATTTTTCAGGTTCAATGTCCCTTCAAAGGAAAAACATTCTTTATATTCTAGCTTTCAGGTCAGCCTCTCTTATTTGTTAGTACATTACTTTTGTTTCTTTTATAACATTTTTGAAATTCCACATTGGATTTATGTAATTGATTTATTTGCTTCTGTAATGCCTTCCCGTGCCCTGCAACTGCATTAGATTATGCAATTTATGAAAAATAAACTGTACTTTTTGTTCTACATTATTTGAAGCACAGAGAACAGTCCCTGGATTACTGTAAGAGCTCAGTAAACATCAGATGATTGGATAAAGGCAAGAAAGGAATAATTCTATTTGCAGCAGCATGGTTAGACCTAGAGATTATACTACTCAGTAAAGTAAGCCAGACAAAGACAAATATTATATGATACTTATATATGGAATCTAAAAAATTAATACAAAAGAACTTATTTACAAAACAGAAGTAGACTCACAGACATAGAAAACAAACTTATGGTTACCAAAGGGAAAAGTAGGGGCAAGGATAAATTAGGAGTTGGGATTAACATATAAATACCAGTATATATAAAATAGATAAACAACAATGACCTACTGTATAGCACACAAAATTATACTCAATATCTTCTAATAATCTACAAGGGAAAAGAATGTAAGAAAGAAATATATATATATATATATACACACACACGCACACACTCTGAATAACTTTGCTATACACCTGAAACTAACACAACATTGTAAATTCACTAACCTTCAATAAGTAAATAAAATTAATTTTGAAAATAAACCAGAATCAGTGAGTGGAGAATGTTCAGCGCTAGGGAAACCAGTGAGAAGAAGGCGCAATAAAACCTAGCCAGTAATGCTTGCTTAGGATAATTCCATGATTCAAGTGCTTTGATCTTGCTATCTGCACATTTGTTACCAGCAAATATAAGCATTTTGAAGATGAGCAATTCTAAAAACAGAGCTAAGTCCCTCTTCCAGAGATAATCAATTAATACATGGTGGAATGAATGCTTCTAGTCAGGTTTATCTCGAACTCAAATCCTCTACTTTTTCATGAATTATGACAATACCTCGAACAGATGCAGGAATGGCTGCTCTCACCATTCATTTCCTTCTGGGGAAGCATATACTTTACAATTCCAAAGAACCTTACAAGCACAGCATACACAGGATTCAAAGAGACAAGAGACGAATAAAGGAATTTCTATTGTTTCCTTATGAATCCTACATGCTCCTTAATTTCTGCCTCTGGATCACTTCTCTAATTTTAATGTTCATTATAGTCTGTTTTACATTAATTTGGCCCTGCTGTTGTCTAGATCAGGATATTAAATTTATGATTACATCTTGCATCTCCATGCACTTTGTGTACTTTGCAGCAATTGCTTTGTTCACTATTAATTCTTTGCTTCACCAGAGTTAATTCTTTTATTAATAACCACAGGGTTTCAATGCTCTGTCTAGCCAACATTTCCTAATTTCTTCTTCCCATTCCCTTTATGTATTATTAAATTTTCTCAATGAATTATTTAACTCTGCATAGCATTTTGAGATGTGATTTGCATGAATCATGTTGTACAAACTAAAAGCATATCATATTAAAATGTCTATAATAACTTGAAGGAAAAGCCCCCAGGGGATATGTTTGCTGTGTATAATGGCTGTGGGAAAATTTCAAGCTCTAATATGACAGTAACATGAAACAAACAAAAGGGTAACATAGCTACATGTGGAGATTTGACTTGCATTTAAGCAGATAATATTTGTTTATGTGCCAAGTAGGTTTTCTGGTTTTGTTTAAAACTTTATTTTTCCTTTTGACTTTCAGCTCAGTTCAGTTGCTCAGTCATGTCCAACTCTCTGTGACCCCATGGATTGCAGCACACCAGGCCTCCCAGTCCATCACCAACTCCCGGAGTTCACTTAAACTCATGTCCATTAAGTCGGTGATGCCACCCAACCAACTCATCCTCTGTCGTCCTCTTCTGCTCCCGCCTTCAATCTTTCCCAGAATCAGGGTCTTTTCAAATGTGTCAGTTCTTCCCATCATGAGGCCAAAGTATTGGAGTTTCAGCTTCAGCATCAGTCCTTCCAATGAATATTCAGGACTGATTTCCTTTAGGATGGACTGGTTGGATCTCCTTGCAGTCCAAGGGACTCTCAAGAGTCTTCTCCAACACCACAGTTCAAAAGCATAAATTCTTTGGAACTCAGCTTTCTTTATAGTCCAACTCTCACATCCATACATGAACACTGGAAAAACCATAGCTTTGGCTACATGGACCTTTGTTGGCAAAGTAATGTCTCTGCTTTTTAATATGCTGTCTTAAAGGTAATCAAGAGAGAAGATAGGAAAATTTACCCCTAATTAATCCATACAATAATTTTAAGGAATGAGTAGTATTATCTCCATGTTATAGAAAAGTCGAAAGTTTACCTGTAACAAAAAGTCAGAAGTTAACTGACTTAATGTTCTTTCTGATTCTAAAGTTTCTGACTTTTCTCTAGATTCTTGCTTAAAGAATGTATGTCAGTGGACATAGTGTAACTGAGTGGGGTGAACTTTGCCCTTGATGTTTTGTTGTGCAGCTGAGTAGAGACTGTATTTGGGGGTGTTAACAGAACAGACATGTTGTTAAGTCAGAGTATTTTCTTCTAGAACATGTCTCCGTAAATTTGAACCCAGAAATCAGGGCTTTATAATTATACTGTCTCTCAAGTGGTAGCAGTTTTGCCTATTGCCCAAGTGCTTATATTCGAACATCTTGCTTGACTATAAAAGCCCTTGGTAATTTAGACCCACCTAGACACGGTGGAGGACAGAGGAGCCTGGTGTGCTGCAGTCTATGGGATCTGCAAAGAGTTGTATACAACTTAGAGACTGAACAGCAAAAACAAACGCTAACCAAATACCCATTCTTTCAATTACACTTGTATTTCTACATAATACAATGAGTTGGCAAATATTTCTTAGAAGTGAGACAGTGGGGAGAAAAAGAACTTATCCAGCAAATCTGATGCTAGTCTTCTGGAGGGAAAACAGATAACCTAGATGGCAAATATAGATGGTCTCTGTCTTAGTCAGCTCGGGCTACTATAACAAAGAACCACACACTAGGTGACTTACCAAAAACATAAAGTTATTTCTCACAGTTCTGGAAGCTGGAAAGGCACCAGCAGATTCCATGCCTGGTGAGGGCTCTCTTCTCATGACCTCATCTAATCCTAATTACTTCCCCAAAGACCCAACTCCTAACACCATTCCATTAAGGGTAGGGTTTCAAAATATGAATTTTGGGGTAATACATGCATTCAGTCTACATCAGGTTTCTATTGCCTCTAGGCCACAGAATAAATCTAGGTGAATAGAATGAGTGCTATTTCATCGAAGTGGGATGGACCTGTGTTCACTCAGAGGAAAATTCATGTTTATCTTAGAGTTTGCTCATCTCAGAGGAGATATGGTCACTAGATTGGGGGAGGGTCATATTCAGACTAGTTTATGCTATTAGAATTTATGTGTGTGTTGTCTCTGCAGAAACTGGGATATGAATTGCACAAGCCCGAGCTGTGACAATGCTTAAATTTGCGTACCAAGAAGCATCAGGGCATGAAAGACCCTCCTGTGGGGAGAGAAGTTGAATGTGAGAGAGTGGCTTCTTGAATCTGAGAAATTTGAACTGAGTTTTGAAGAGACATTTATGAAGTTGAGTGGCAGTGGCAGGGGGGTGGTGGTGGTGATCTCGAGTGAGGGACAGATGGAAAGAGAGTTCTTGCAGGACAGACTTGCACATAGATGATGCCAGGTACTATAGAAGCCAAAATTGATTTTTAAACCACTCTAAATAGTTTCATAATATAATTAGAGACCATCTTTTGGAGATTAAAATGCAGAGGGTTATGGTACTTTTAAAAATTTGACACAAAAGTTATGTTAACTTTCAAAGCCTATGTCAAATATTAATGTTTCTTGAACTAGTTTTAATTCTTTCTAGTCATGAATGAATTTTGGTATTTTTTAATGATGTTATTTGGAGAAGGAAATGGCAACCCACTCCAGTGTTCTTGCCTGGAGAATCCCAGGGACGGGGGAGCCTGGTGGGCTGCCGTCTATGGGGTCGCAGAGTCGGACACGACTGAAGCGACTTGGCAGTTGGCAATGATGGTATTATTTGCATGTAATTCATTGAAGATTGACTTTGAGATAAGAAATGTGTGAGGCTTTAAATATGCTGAAATGTGCAGGCTGCTATGAGTACATGCATCAGTTCTGTTCAGTTGTCACTCAGTCGTGTCCGACTCTTTGCGACCCCATGGACTGCAGCATGTCAGGCTTCCCTGTCCATCACCAACTCCCAGAGCTTGTTCAAACTCATGTCCATTGAGTTGGTGATGCCATCCAACCATCTCATCTTCTGTCGTCCCCTTCTGCTCCTGCCTTCAATTTTTCCCAAGGTTAGGGTCTTTTCCAATGAGTCAGTTCTTCACATCAGGTGGCCAAAGTACTGGAGTTTCAGCTACAGCATCAGTCCTTCCAATGAATATTCAGGACTGATTTCTTTTAGGATTGAATGGTTTGAACTCATTGCAGTTCAAGGGACTTTGAAGAGTCTTCTCCAACACCACAGTTCAAAAGCATCAATTCTTAGGTGCTCAGCTTTCTTTACTGTCCAACTCTCACATCCATACATGACTACTGGAAAAACCATAGCTTTGACTACATGGATTTTTGTCAACAAAGCAATGTATCTGCTTTTTAATATTCTGTCTAGGTTGGTCATAGATTTTCTTCCAAGGAGCAATAATCTTTTAATTTCATGGCTGAAGTCACCATCTGCAGTGATTTTGGAGCCCCCCAAAATAAAGGCTCTCACTGTTTCCATTGTTTCCCCATCTGTTTGCCATGAAGTGATGGGACTGGATGCCATGATATTAGTTTTTTGAATGTTGAGTTTTAATACTTTCACTCTCTTTTTTCACTTTCATCAAGAGGCTCTTTAGTTCTTCACTTTCTGCCATAAGTATGGTGTCATCTGCATATCTAATGTTATTGTATTTCTCCTGGCAATCTTGATTCCAGCTTGTGCTTTATCCAGCCCGGCATTTTGCATGACACTCTCTGCATATTAGTTAAATAAGCAGGGTGACAATATATAGCCTTGATGTACTCCTTTCCCAATTTGGAACCAGTCTGTTGTTCCATGTCCAGTTCAAACTGTTGCTTCTTCATTTGCATACAGATTTCTCAGGAGACAGGTAAAGTAGTCTGGTATTCCCATCTCTTGAAGAATTTCCCACAGTTTGTTGTGATCCACACAGTCAAAGGCTTTGGCATAGTCAATAAAGCAGAAATAGATGTTTTTCTGGAACTCTCTTGCTTTTTTATGATCCAACAAATGTTGGCAATTTGATTTCCGGCTCCTCTGCCTTTTCTAAATCCAGCTTGAACATCTGGAAGTTCACGGTTCACATACTGCCAAAGCCTGACTTGGAGAATTTTGAACATTACTTTGCTAGCATGTGAGATGAACGCAATGTGCGGTAGTTTAAACATTCTTTGGCATTGCCTTTCTTTGGTATTAGAATGAAAACTGACCTTTTCCAGTCCTGTGGCCACTGCTGAGTTTTCCAAATTTGCTGGCCTATTGAGTGCAGCAGTTTCACAGCATCATCTTTTAGAACTGAAATAGCTCAGCTGGAATTCCATCACCTTCGCTAGCGTTGTTTGTAGTGATGCTTCCTAAGGTCCGCTTGACTTCTCATTCTAGGATGTCTGGCTCTAGGTGAGTGATCACATCATTGTGGTTATTTGGGTCATGATCTTTTTTGTGTAGTTCTTCTGTGTGTTCTTGCCACCTCTTCTTAATATCTTCTGCTTCTGTTAGATCCATACCATTTCTGTCCACATGCATCAGGATTTCACATAGAAAGATAACCATTCTAATCCTGAAAATAAAAATCCACTCCTTTTGAACAGGTAACTCTGAATTTCCATTCTAGCTTTTTGGCATTTGGTGCACCAACTGACTTAAATTTGTTAAATGCAATGCAAAATGTGCTCTGTTTCAAAAATTACACTCTACTCTTTAAGAAAGAATTGTATAAAATTGCATTTGCCCAATCCTTAGAGAAACAGAGTATCATCAAGGATTAATTCTGTTTTGTGCATCTTGGCCCCTAATCTTTATTTTGATAGTTATAGACATTGACATTCAAATGCCAATATAAAAATAGCATGAGTATTAGTTTGTTCTTTTTTAAAATTAATTTTTATTGGATATAGTTGGTTTACAATGTTGTATTAGTTTCTACTGTACTACAAAATGAACCAACCATGCAGTTCTATGAGATTGGTTCTGATTTTAATTTAATTTCCTAATTTCCAGATTAGAAAAGATAAACAGGCTTCCAAGTTGGTAAATGGCTGCACTGGATTTTGACCTCAGGTAGACTCCCTAGTGGCTCAGACGGTAAAGCGTCTGTCTACAATGTGGGAGACCCAGGTTTGAGCCCTGGGTTGGAAAGATCCCCTGGAGAAGCAAATGGCAATCCACTCCAGTACTATTGCCTGGAAAACCCCATGGACAGAGGAGCCTGGTAGGCTACAGTCTATGGGGTCGCAAAGAGTCGGACACGACTGAGCGACTACACTTTCACGACACTTTCAATGGTGTCTACACAGCTCATTGTCTTACTAATCCACCTTAATGGTGCCCTTCAATAATCAAATGGCATTTTGAAAATGAAAGTTGTAGTAATAGCTTACTTTATCCTGGAAATGTAAGTTATAGGGAGAAATAAACATATTTTATATATAATAAATTTGGATATAGTGTATATATATCTATATGTAAATGTATATATATAAGAAATACATATGTTAATGGAGTTCCTTTATAAACTTCAATTACTTCTTGCTCAGGTATCAATGAACATTTTGACTTGCTACGTCTTTTGTGGCTTAAGTTACCTTTCTCTCCTCCGCTGACTGATAAACTTTTTCAGTTTTTCCCACAATTTTTGTGCTGTGTCATCTACTTTGGTACCTTTTTTTTAAAATCATCAGCAAAAAATAGTATATTTTGTTCATGTACTAGACAAAATTGTATTCTTTAAGTAGTATCTTTATTAGTTGATTTTGTTTTCAAAATCAGCTTAATAGTAGATCATACATAGCACACCATCCAGTCTGGATTCAGGGTTAGGATTAGAGTTAGTTGATTAATTGGTTTCCCTGCTGTATTAGATAAGGAACATAGCCTATGTTGTAATTATCTATCTTACCTGAGTACTCAAGAGCCTCTTGATGAAAGTGAAAGAAGAGAGTGAAAAAGTTCACTTGAAGCTCAACATTCAGAAAACTAAGATCATGGCATTTGGTGCCATCACTTCATGCTAAATAGATGGGGAAACTGTGGAAACAGTGGCTGACTTTATTTTTGGGGGCTCCAAAATCACTGCAGATGGTGATTGCAGCCATGAAATTAAAAGATGCTTACTCCTTGGAAGAAAAGTTATGACCAACCTAGACAGCATATTAAAAAGCAGAGGTATTACTTTGCCAGCAAAGGTCTGTCTAGTCAGGGCCATGGTTTTTCCAGTAGTCATGTATGGATGTGAGAGTTGGACTATAAAGAAAGCTGAGCACAGAAGAATTGATGCTTTTGAACTGTGGTGTTGCAGAAGACTCTTGAGAGTCCCTTGGACTGCAAGGAGATCCAACCAGTCCATCCTAAAGGAGATCAGTCCTGGGTGTTCACTGGAGGGACTGATGTTGAAGCTGAAACTCCAATATTTTGGCCACCTGATGTGAAGAGCTGACTCATTTGAAAAGACTCTGATGTTGGAAAAGATTGAAGGCAGGAGGAGAAAGGTACGACAGAGGATGAGATGGTTCGATGGCATCACTGACTCAATGGACATGAGTTTGGGTTTGGGAGTTGGTGATGGACAGGAAGGCCTGGCGTGCTGTTTTTCATGGGGTCCACAAAGAGTCTGACACAACTGAGTGACTGAACTGAATTGAACCAAACCTGAGTACTTCTGGCTATAATTTTCTATTTGATATTAGATATTTGTTTATTTATTGCCAATGACTATAGAAGATATTTTCGGAGAAGGCAATGGCAACCCACTCCAGTACTCTTGCCTGGAAAATCCCATGGACTGAGGAGCCTGGTAGGCTGCAGTCCATGGGGTCGCTGAGAGTCGGGCACGACAGAGCGACTTCACTTTCACTTTTCACTTTCATGCATTGGAGAAAGAAATGGCAGCCCACTCCAGTGTTCTTGCCTGGAGAATCCCAGGGACGGAGGAGCCTGGTGGGCTGCCGTCTATGGGGTTGCACAGAGTCAGACATGACTGAAGCGACTTAGCAGTACAGAAGATATTTTAAACATTTTTTAAAAAGATACAGACATTTTTAATTTGTAGTCAGCAAAAAATGGACTTTCCCATGAGTTAGCGCCATGATACCACCTATGAAATAGATTTAATATTGCTATGTTTTATATATAGTGGTGTGTATAGGTCAGTCTCAGTCTCCCAATTTATCCCTCCCCACTTTCACCCCTGGTAACCATAGGATTGTCAGTATGGTGTACCAGCTGAGGTCCTATATGATCTATACTCTAGCTAACTCTCTAGTATTGTTCTCTATTATTCTTTCTCTCTCTCTGCTCTAGGCACATTGCCTCCTCTCTATTTCTTGGTTACTTTCAGCCTTTGGACCTTTGCATTTGTTTAAAATAGCTTTCTCCCAAGACATCCTCATAATTAATATTTTAACTTCCTTAAAGTCTGTGCTCAAGTTTTATCTCCTCAATGTATCTCCTTAATTTTATCTCTGACCATCCCATTGAATTATGTAAAGTGAGCCTGACAGTTCTCATCTCCGGCAAATTGACTTGTTTTTAATATAGCATTTATTACCTTCTTTCTAAGGTATTATATAACATTTTTCATTGTATTTATTGAATACTCTTTTATACCTCCATCCCAACTCTCCCTCTCTTCCTCTAGATCTCTCACCTACAAAAAATGTAAACTCCATAAGGGCAAGGATTTTTATTTCTTTTGTTTTTTGATGTACCTCAAGTACCTAGAACTGGCTTGTGATAGATACGATATCCATATAAGCTAAATGAATGAATGTTTAACACAGTGAAAAATCGAGTGGGTTCTGCTTTCCTCTCTGTTGGTCTAATTCTCACCTATTACAGGTAGGTTTCCACATGTAACAGAGGGACAGGTGGGATATGGTCATAAGGAGATCCATCTTTGCATCTTATCACCTTAATGAAATCCAGAGGAAGGAGATGTACAATAGATAGGTTGATAGATGATAGATACAGAAATGAATTGTGAGAATTGTGATTGGAAAGTTTGGCTAGTGTCTTTAAACCCATTTCAGATATAATATGAGCAAAAGGGTCTTTTCCAGAATCAGAAACATGAGGATATTGGGCTAGGGTGGGGTCAAGTCATTGATCCAGAAAAAATAACGTGTTTTACTAGGAGAAAGGTGAAGATGTTGGGCAAACAAAATCAACAGATATTCACTACAGTTATGATTTAAATGTGGACACCTCGACAACATATTTTTAACTGATGAAAGGCCAAAATTATCAGCTATGTCAGTTCATCTTAAATCATCTCGAAAGAGTTACTCAAAGGTTGGCAAAAGCTAACTCTTCCAAGTTACTTTGTTAACCTTTTAAAATTCAGAAAATTTTGTTTACATTGCTCTTTGCTGCCAAACATTTCCAACTAACCACATTGTTAGTTCTTTCTAAATACACATAAAGAGGGTTCTTGGGTAGCCACAAAGTTTATGTTTATTTCAGAGAAAATTGCTTTAGTCAACAAAGATAACTTCTCTGTACTGGCAAAGCTCTCCACAACTTATCGCAATTACAGAAAGATACAGAGTTGAGGAAGGATACCACAAATAAAAACAAACTTGAGACTTCATAATGGATGGAAAAAGTAATACCAAGAAAGCACTGTAAAAAGGAAAGTTCTTCAAAATATTGTTTCCTGTAGTACCCTAACCTCAGTCTGAGAAGTCAAATTCTGTAGCATGAAACAAAATGTCAATTACATAGTGTTTTTTATTAATATTATGTAACATTTAGTATATTATTTAATTCTCATTGCAACATTAAGAGATGAGTTTTGTTATCAAATTTTGCAGATGAGGAAACAAATTCTCAATAGTTTAATTTATTCATTCATGGCAAAGTGGAGAATCAGACTAACCTACGATTCAGTTTAGTTCAGTTCAGTCGCTCAGTCATGTCTGACTCTTTGCAATCCCATGAACCACAGCGCGCCAGGCCTCCCTGTCCATCACCAACTCCCAGAGTCCACCCAAACCCATGTTCATAGTGTCAGTGATGCCATCCAGCCATCTCATCCTGTGTCATCTCCTTCTCCACCTGCCCTCAATCTTTCCCAGCATCAGGGTCTTTTCAAATGAGTCAGCTCTTCGCATCAGGTAGCCAAAGTATTGGAGTTTCAGCTTCAATATCAGTCCCTCCAGTGAACACCCAGGACTGATCTCCTTTAGGTTGGACTGGTTGGATCTCCTTGCAGTCCAAGGGACTCTCAAGAGTCTTCTCCAACACCACAGTTCAAAAACATCAATTGTTCTGTGCTCAGCTTTCTTTATAGTCCAACTCTCACATCCATACATGACTACTGGAAAAACCATAGCCCTGACTAGACAGACCTTTGCTGGCAAAGTAATGTCTCTGCTTTTTAATATGCTGTCTAGGTTGGTCATAACTTTCCTTCCAAGGAGTAAGCATCTTTTAATTTCATGGCTGCAATCACCATCTGCAGTGATTTTGGAGCCCAGAAAAATAAAGTCAGCCACTGTTTCCACTGTTTCCCCATCTATTTGCCATGAAGTGATGGGACTGCATGCCATGATCTTCGTTTTCTGAATGTTGAGTTTTAAGCCAACTTTTTCACTCTCCTCATTCACTTTTATCAAGAAGCTTTTTAGTTCCTCTTCACTTTCTGCCATAAGGGTGGTGTCATCTGCATATCTGAGGTTATTGATATTTCTCCTGGCAATCTTGAATCCAGCTTGTGCTTCCTCCAGCCCAGTATTTCTCATGATGTACTCTGCATATAAGTTAAATAAGCAGGGTGACAACATACAGTCTTGACGTATTCTTACCTGATGCTAAACTTTACTTTTCTACCTTAAGCAACAACAATATTTTCCTAAGAGACTTAAGGCTATTTTCTTCTAAATTATAGTATTGTACAATTTACTAAGCTGTTTAAGTGAAGGTGACAGCTGCAATTTTGAACCAGATTCATTAGGTTAAAAAACTCTGTGCATTATTTTTATATAATTCCAATATCTAGGTATTGAAATGAAGGAAAGTTCATACATTGATTCTTTTGCTTATTATTAACAAAGGCTCAAAATTAAGAACAAATCAGTGAAATGCATACATGAAAATGTATGTTTAAGCCAATCTTTATTTTTAAAATGTTTATTTCTATAGTAAGAGTGATTCATTACCACCCAACAAAGTATTCCAGAGGGGGAAAAAAAAAGAACATTTTATTGACTATTCTCGAAGTTGTAGTGAACCTAGTAACTTCTATTATACTGTCATCTGTAGCAAAGATTTCAAGTAATTAAAAGCTTAGTTTATTTTTATAACAATATAATATTTAAGGAGAATGTTATTATTTTCTATTACTTAAACTAAAAATAATACCAGAAACCATGTGCATGCTAAGTCGCTTCAGTCCCGTCAGACTCTTTGGGACATTCTATGGTTTGTAGCCAGCCAGGCTCCTCTGTCCATGGGATTCTCCAGGCAAGAATAAGGGAGTGGGTTGCCATACCCTTCTCCAGGGGATCTTTCCAACCCAGGGATCGAACCTGTGCCTCCTGCAACTCCTGAGTTGCATGTGATTCTTGACCGCTGAGCCTAGGGGGGGAAGTCCGAGAGCTATCATGGCACCCAGTAAAGAAAAGGGTATTAGCAGCTTCTTATTTTTGATGAAATATCTAAATAACTAAGAAGAAATATCCCTATCACATCTATCAATATCTATATTATGAAATATGTAAGTACTTTCACTTCCGATGGTAAACTGTATTGTAATTCCAGTCGGGCTAATTATGAGACATCTTGTTGGCTGATATTTTCTACTACCTTGTTGGGTGAACTTGGACCCAGTCGTCTAAGTCATTTAAGTTCTATGACTCGTATCTTCATTTAAAAATGTCACTTTTACCAATATTTTTGGGGGAATGCAGTAAGACTACACACACACATACACAGAAATACACAGTAAATTGTAAAATCTTAAACATGTAAGGGATTGTTCTTAATGCATTATTAATTATTCTAAAACTTCTTTCAGTATTTTTGTCACTGTAGTCATTGGTCAAAAGTTCTTGTAACCAAAACGTAACCTTTCTAAACAGAAAGCCAAGGTAGAAGGCAAGGGTGGGTGGAAGGGGTGCTTTATCTGTTTAGTATCCTTTAAATGTTTTAGCTAGTTGAAAACTTGAATACATATCTTTCTAGATGTAGCAGTTAATGAGAACATTATGTATCTCTGTGTGTGTGAATGTATTTTAAGGAAAGAGTAACAGTAAGAAATGTGTAGCTGTATTATTGGGAATTTTATTATAAAATTACTAAGCAGAAAATATGCAACAGTAATTTATTTTCCATTTAAACTTTGAATAGTATATTCAATGTTTATTTAAAGAAATAGTTATCTTGGAGTCTCCGCAGAAAAATGCACTAGTACCTAAAAACAAAAATAGCAATTTTAGTATTGTTCTTCAGGATTCCCTAATAGCTCAGTTGGTAAAGAATCCACCTGCAATGCAGGAGACCTGGGTTTGATTCCTGGGTGGGGAAGATCCACTGGAGAAGGGATAGGCTACCCATTCCTGTATTCTTGGGCTTCCCTTGCGGCTCAGCTGGTAAAGAATTTCCCCTCCCCACGCCCCGCCCCCCGCACCTCCCCCTCAACCACCCCCGCCACCAACTGCAATGCGGAAGACCTGGTTTCGATCCCTGGGTTGGGAAGAGCCCCTGGAGAAGCGAAAGGCTACCCACTCCAGTATTCTGGACTGAGACTTCCATGGACAGTATAGTCCGTGGTGTCGCAGATCTCAAAGAGTCGGACAGGACTGAATGACTTTCACTTTCACTTTCAGGAGGAAGAACAGCATTCGCAGCTAATATTATAAAAGCCTGACTGTATATGCCTAAGACCAGATATGCCAATTGGGAGACTCTTCAGGAGAAAAAAAAAAAAATGAGTTAAAGAAAATTTTAAATAAATGCTATCACTTTTATGTATATAGCTAATTCAGTTCAGTTCAGTTCAGTTGCTCAGTCGTGTATGACTCTTCACGACCCCATGGGCCACAGCATGCCAGGCCTCCCTATCCATTACCAGCTCCCGGAATTTACCCAATCTCGTCTCCATTGAGTCGGTGATGTCATCCAACCATCTCATCCAATCCTTTGGGTTGGACTGGGACTCAACATACGTTAATTAAGATAATTTTTTTCAGAACAGATAATATTGCATTCCTCTGAATAAATGGCCTGCATTTATCTTTATTTCTCTGACTTCCCTATAGGCTTTGTGGCCTTTAACTTGCTACATTACTTATAGTTCTCAGAATGTGTACTCCTCCCATCCCACCCCAAAGGCAAAGTTCTTTCATAGATTTTTGTTCTATATAAAGGTTTCTTTTGGTTGTTATGCTCTTTCTATATCTTACAACACATCTTCTTGGCCTGCTCTGATCCATTTTTTATGATTCAGCTGCAAAGGTTTCATATTTTGAACTTTCCTTTACTACCTGGCAAATCAGGAGCTTTTGTGTTTTTATAATTATTTTCATTTACTTCTGTAATAATGCGGTGTAATTCTAGATTACATATCTGACTCATCAACCTAACATGAGCTCCTTAAAAGAAAGCTTCACAAAGAAAAAGACTTAGGTTTGTTCATTCGTTCATTCATTCTTCATTTTAACAAATATTTTTGAAGCATTTGTCATGTGTCAAGTAAGCAGTCATTAATAATAATTCACATAGTCCTTGTCTTCATCAAACTTACATGGACCTATCTGCCCAGTGAGAAGGGAGGCTATCAAATAATCCTATAAGCGAGTTCATTATTACTATAATTTTAAATTCTGTGAAGGTGAGGACACTGCTAGAATACCTGTGACAGAATAATTTGGTCTAATTCAGCAGAGCAGAAAACACATCCTTAAGGAAAGACCTTGTGATGACTTATAGAACCAATATGGGTTTCCCTGGTGGCTCAGACGGTATCTGCCTGCAATGCAGGAGACCCGGGTTCAATCCCCAGGTTGGGAAGATGCTCTGGAGAAGGAAATGGCTACCCTGGAGAATTCCATGGATAGAGGAACCTGGCAGGCTACAGTCAATGTGGTTGCAATGAGTTGGACACAAATGAGTGACTGACACACACACATAGAACCAGTGTAGGCCTTTTGTGGGGCTGAAACAGAGAAAGCAAAGGGGTACTGTGCAGAAGGTGAGCTAAGAGTGAGGTAAGGATCAGACTTCTCTGGAGTTCTGTCACTATCCAAAAACAAATAGCAACTTGCTAGAAGTTTTAAAGGGAGGCAGCAACGTCAGCAAATAACAAAATTGTGTTGTTTTCAGTGTGTGTGACACAAATGTCACATGGTGCCAAGGTGACAGGTGGTGGTTTTGATTAGATGAGAGAACAAGCCAGATTTGAGCTCTATTTAGCAAATGACACTAATGAGACTTTCTGATGGATTAAGGAGTTGGGGGATTGACGGAGCTCCAGATGCGAAGGATGCTGTCCAGGACTTTGGCCCAAGTCCCTCCAGCTGACAGTCTTAGACTGAGAGCTCCTAGAGACAGAAAGTGGTTGTGATTCAGCCTTGTGGCTTTTTCATAAGCCATGCTCTTGCTTAGTGCCTGGGATATTATATTGAGTGTTTGCTTATTTTTAGTATTTAAAACAATTACTGTGGCTATATACTGTATCTGCATGCACTTTTATTTTTAACTTAAAAATAAGGCAGATTTCTTCCCTTAAGATACCTATTATGGTTCTGTTAGGTACAGAAATATTATATATAGTTTCTAATTCTCTCATGGTATAGTATTCTAATGATGATCATTAAAGATGGTATATTGGGGAGCAAAAGGGCATAAAGAATTACTTCAAAAAAGAAAATGTGAGAAGAAAAATATAACAAAAGTAATGAAATGTTAAGTATCCTAAGAGATATGGCAGAAAGTGAAGAACTAAAGAGCCTCTTGATGAAAGTGGAAGAGGAGAGTGAAAAAGTTGGCTTAAAGCTCAACATTCCAGCCAGTCCATGTTCGATGCACGATACTGGATGCTTGGAGCTGGTGCGCTGGGATGACCCAGAGGGATGGTATGGGGAGGGAGGAGGGAGGAGGGTTCAGGATGGGGAACACATGTATACCTGTGGCGGATTCATTTCAATATTTGGCAAAACTAATACAATATTGTAAAGTTTAAAAATAAAATAAAATAATTAAAAAAAAAAAAAAAGCTCAACATTCAGGAAACTAAGATCATGGCATCTGGTCCCATCACTTCGTGGGAAATAGAAGGGGAAACAGTGGAAACAGTGGATGACTTTATTTTTTGGAGCTCCAGAATCACTGAGATGGTGGCTGCAGCCACGAAATTAAAAGACGCTTACTTCTTGGAAGGAAAATTATGACCAACCTAGACAGCATATTAAAAAGCAGAGGTATTACTTTCTCAACAAAGGTTCGTCTCATCAAGGCTATGGTTTTTCCAGTAGTCATGTATGGATGTGAGAGTTGGACTATAAAGAAAGCTGAGCACTGGAGAATTGATGCTTTTGAACTGTGGTGTTGGACAAGACTCTTGAGAGTCCCATGGACTGCAAGGAGATCCAACCAAGTCCATCCTAAATGATCTCAGTCTTGAGTGTTCATTGGAAAGAAGATGTTGAAGCTGAAATTCCAATATTTGGCCACCTGATGCGAAGAGCTGACTCATTGGAAAAGACCCTGATGCTGGGAAAGATTGAAGGCAGAGGAGAAGGGGACGAGAGAGGATGAGATGGTTGGATGGCATCACTGACTCAATGGAGATGAGTTTGGATAAACTCCAGGAGTTGGTGATGGACAGGGAGGCCTGGTGTGCTGTGGTGCACAGGGTTGCAAAGAGTTGTACATGACTGAGTGACTGAACTGAACTGAAGAGATAAATATGATTTTGAAAGGCAGCTATGAGTATTTTGTCAAAGTGAACATCTTGAAGAATGGCATGTAGGTGAGAGTACGTGTGGCCAACACTAAAGTAGTAAGTTTGACTTCGTGGGGGCACAGTGTTTGAAATAAAAAAGAGAGCATTAGAAAGATTGATTTGCATTTTGACTGATGACATGAAGATTATTTGGTTAATTTGGTTAATTTACCAATTAATTGGTAAATTAAATGGAAAATGTTTTGAGTTAGATACAACGATTAGTAAGACTTGGAATAGAGGAGACAGAAGATGCTGCTGCTAAGTTGCTTGTTCATGTCTGACTCTGTGCAACCCCATAGATGGCAGCCCACCGGGCTCCCCCATCCCTGGGATTCTCCAGGCAAGAACACTGGAGTGGGTTGCCATTTCCTTCTCCACAGAAGATGCTAGAAGATACTAGATACATGTAAAATATTTACTTGGTGAATTATTCAGTATACTTTATGTTTGACAAAATTTAAGGATCAGAGAAGAAAGTTTGCCATACTAGTAAAAGGGATGCTAGATTCTCTAACAAAAAAACATCCACATCTCCATGGTTTGATAAAACAGAGCTTTATTTCTCACACAACTTTCCAAAGCAGGTGTTCCTGGCTGATGAGTGCCTTTTCTGCACGTGGTAACTTAGGGACCCCGAATGTGCTATTTTGTGGCTCTGCAATGAGCTAATGCCTTGGAATCCTTTTATCCATTTGGCAGAAGGGGAAATAAAGCATTAAGAAGATACGCTTTCTAAAAGCTCCAGCCTGAAGATTATACATAGAACTTCCACTTTATCTGCTAGTCTCATAGCCACATCTGAATGCACAAAGATGGAGAGATAAATTGAGTCATGTATTTAGGCAAAGAAGAAGGAAACAGGTTCTAAGAGACAGGTAGCTTTCTCTCCCAAAGATAATATCTAGTATATGACTGTGCAGTTGCGTTGGTGTGCCTCATTAATGTAAACAATACACAGCAAAAAGAGTGATGCTAGGATGCTGACTATGTTTGATATGAAGTTTTAGGACATTTTTATTGGAGATGTCCTGCAGAAATTTGGTTTATAAGCCTGAAACGTGGGAAACACATTTGGGTGGCTTTTAAAATGTTGGGGGGGGGGGAGGTTTATAGGCTTAGCTGACTTTAACAGAATTTATTCAATAACAATATGTTGATGCTAGAAATAAAGTGATACATGAAATAGATGTAATCCCTTCTCTTTAGTGAAAAAGGGAACTTAGGAAATTGACGAGAGAGCAGTTAAAATCAACGCTGTCCATAGAAGGTTCCGTGATGAGGAGTGTGTTCTATTTCTGTTCTGTTTAATATGGTAACCACTAGCCACTTGTAGCTATTAAACACTTGAAACGTGACCAATGTGACTAAGGCTACCAATGTTAACTTTTATTTAATTTTTATTAATAACATTTAAAATCTAAATAGTTTGAAATCCCTAATGGACAGACACTATATTTTAACAACGAACAATGTCAATGTCACGTGAACAATAACTATCGAAAGCAATGATGACAAATACCTCCAGAGAGCTTATTGTATGCCAAGCATGTTTCAGAATGCTTTGTATGAATTAGCACACCACCTTGTGAAGTTAGTAATGTTATTATGATTATCCTTTTTTTTTTACTGGCAAGGAAACTAAGACATCTTGTTGGGGGCCAGAGTGAGGCACTCCGCCCATGGCAAAGGTCATGAGGAAGGAGGCTCGACATACGCAAAGGCGGGATCGAGCCTCAGGAGTCCCCCTGGAAATCCTCGAGCGTCTACCCCCATAACCAGAGCCTGCCTACCTTACTACTTTGTGCTCTCACCTACACCTCTGACTTTACGGGGGGCTGTCCCCCACCACCTCTTTCGGAGAAGGAGTTAACCTAGAGCTCCAGTTGATAAAAACCCCTGGGCGTGACAAGAGTGTTTTAACCTACAAACTCCTCTGAAGGTTCTCTAGCCTGCCTGACAGGCTTGTCCGGCCACATGTGATTGCTCACAGCCTCCCAACCATGAGAGGCACAAGATGCTTTAAACCTTCTAAAAACAGGTTCCTTAGAAAAGTTAGAAAATTATTAGTATAAGTATAATGGGCTGATTAGAAATCATATTGGTGAAGGGTTTTTCATTTGTTGAGCTGATGTTTACTGCTAAGTCTCCACATCCCCTGCCCTTATACACATTAATGAATATATAGAAGAAATAAGTATTAACCTTTGATATAAATCACGTTAGACCTTAGGCTAAGTAAATTCTTTCCTTAACTATACCCTCACCCTATAGGAATGTAACTTTATTTGGGTGGCGTCTGTTTTAAGAATAATCACCCCTGGAGAAATAAGTGTCCTGGTTGACTGACCGCTGTCACAAGGAGAGGGTCGTAAATTGTCAGCAGGCCCCCCGGCCAGAAGATGATGTAACACCCCTAAGACCTCTGTATACATTTGTATGAAGCACCTGACTTTGATAAAAGTCAGGACTGCTGACCCCGCGTGACTTTTGCATAACACCTCAGTGTATAAAAGTAGACCATGGAAAATAAAGAATTGGGATCAGTTTCTCGAAATACTGGTCTCCCCATGTCTCTCTCTCTCTCTCACTCTGGTTGAGTCTCCATCTGGAGCACGGAACCCACCAAGCTTACTAATTTTGCCTGGGCTTCTAAGATCCGACCGGGGAGGCCTCAGTGTCTCCTCTCCTCCAGGAGAACGGAAGGACGCCTGCGGCCTACGTAAGTGGTGCAAGCTTCTTGTCTTGAAGTTTTATTGGTCCCCCGCGTAAACCAAGCTACTCAGCCTCTTTTCTCCACTGAATTTTCCTACTGAGCTATCCTCATCTTATTATTCTTTATATCCTTAATTAACGTTTAATTAAGCAGTTGTTCCCCGACCCTCGCCTACGCCGTCTCTCCTTCGAATACCCTGGATCAGCTGGGGCTGGACCCCGGCAACATCTATTTCCTGTTCTTTGAAACTACACAGTCCAATGCACAAACTCTAAAAATTCTTTTGCAGTGTTTCTAAGAACAGCGAAAGAAACTAACAAGCACCTGTAATAGACTGGGAAGCAAAATTCACCCAGTGAAGGAGCTGTAGAGACTAGGGTGAAATTTGGAATATGTTAATGATGAACTAAGGCAGGATGGCAAACCTGGCTGCACAAAATCTCTTTCATAAACATACAGTCAGTATTTGTCTTTCTTTTCTCTGGCCTAGACTTACAGAAAATTCAGAATACTACTTAACCCAACTGGCAAATACCCAGATGTTTTGTTTACTTTAATCCTATATTGGATTACAGTATATGGAGTCCTTGATAATAAGGAAATGTTGAAACATCCAAACTGAAAGTTCTTTTCCTTCCCCTGCCCTCTCTCTGCCTTCAGTTGATCTGACTCTCGGTCTGCTTAAAGCAGGAAGTAGCTACAGTGGCCTGGGTGCCCTTTGCTCAGATAAGGTCATTCTGCCTGGAGCTGAGCTCAGCCCATTTCCATGCATCATTAAGGCTGGATAATGATTAGCTAAATTATTCCTTCTCTAAGCTTAATGAGCTGCGAGGTGATACATTTGTAGTTCATTCTAAAACATATAAAGGTAGATGAAGTTTTTGTTTAGAAAGTCTTCCTCTAGAAGCCATTCATTTGGCTCCTTCTTTGTCATCCTTGAGAAATATGGCCTGTACGATAACACAAATCGCTTATGAACTGCTATCAACTCATCACCTTTGAGAAAACAGTGATTTTCTTAGTTACTCTATATTTGTGTGTGCGTGTGAGTGTGTGTGTACATTCATTTTATGAAAATGTAGGCTCCTGGAGATCTCTCAGTTGGAGTGATAATAAATGCCTTTCTTTTTTGGTCTTTTCACTTTCCTTTGAATTATTCTTTTGTTTATGTCTCGTTGATAAGTTTAATATAGTTTTTTTCTCTCAGTTTATGCAACATAATATGTTTCTAAAGAGTTACATTTCCATTTTGTCTTTGCAAATGAATGAAGAAGCTTAGTGTTGAAAGGAGTTGGATGTCCATGATCCTGGGTGAGACTATTTAAATCTGCATAGAAAGAGTTTGACATTATTTAAAGAAAGTCACAACTGGATTTACCAATGTCACATTTTGTGCCAGAAATTCTACTTTATGTGCTTTATGTGTTTGTTAAGGCAGGGTCAGCTATGGGAAACAAAAATATCAGTGACTTGAGAAAATAGAAATTTATTTATTTCTCATGTAAGCACTCTGGGAGGTTGTTTAAATAGAGCAGTTCTCCTGCCCTCAGTCATATTGGTAGCCTGTTCCCCTCTAGCCTGGGGCTCTGTACTCCCTCAGGGAGAAAGAGGAAAGGCAGAGTGAAAGTGGAGCGCCAACTCTTACGAATTCTGGCCAAGAATTTCCCCACATCATTTCTGATCACATTCCAATGGAGAGAGTCTAGTTTCATGATCTAACTGCCAGGGAGATTGGGAAATTAGTCTCGATTTGTGTCCAGCTATGATCCCCATTTTGATAGAAGGAGAAACTTAATTTTGGTGAACAGTTGAGTTTCTGCCACAATCTGCATATATAAAAGACTGTACAGATACAATGAATATATCTACTACTTTTTAAAAATAAAAATATAACCTTACTATTTCAGATGTTCCAAACTGACACTTTTTCATGGTCTCCCCTATTCCCCTGGTTTCTTTTGTCTTCTTTAATAATATATATATTTCATTTATCTGCCTTTGAAATGCTATGACTCCTCCATTTTACCCCAGGCTCTAAACCCCACATACAGAAGTAGATCTATCTTCTCACCATGGGACTAGTCTGTCTTCCAAGTACTGCCTTAAATTCTGCAGAACACACTGTGATTCAATCATTTCCCATGATCCATGTTTATTGCTTACTATCACTTCTCTAGCAAATTATCCTAAATTTGGTAGTTTAAGACTAGATAAATTTATTGTCTTATGGTTCTGGATGTCAAACTTCAAATGAATGTCACTGGGATAAAATCTAGGTGTCATCCTGTCTGTGTTTCTTTCTGGAGGCTAGAGAAAAGAAGCTATTTTTCTGCCTTTTTAGCTTTTAGAAGCTTCTCCTTTTCCTTACCTTGTGGGACTTTTCCCTACCTTGTGGGACTTTTCCCTCTGTATTCAAAAACTGCAGTTTCATCACTCTAACCTTGCTTATTTTGTAATCTGTTTCTGTCTCTCTCTCATTCTTAAAGAAGTTTTAAGAATGCTTCTTATGTGGCTTTTGCAAGAGATGTCCAGTTAAATTTTTCTCCTCATATTGATTGAGACCACCCAGATAATCTAGGAGAACCTTTCTATCTTAAAAGACAGGTGATCAGTAATATTAATCCCGTATACAACCTTAATTCCCTTTTGTCATGTAACCTGGCATATCCACATATTCTGGGAGTTAGGACATAAACATATTTAGAAGGGGCAGTATTCTGCCTGCCATATAGCATGTTTTCCCTTTCTCAACTCCTGTCATTCTTCCCCAGACTTTCCTCTCTTCCCCACTTCAGGGTTTTCTCTCTATGATTCTTTACATTTTGAAAGCTTATCTACATATTCTCAAATTTCATCTCATATTCCATTTCCTATCCAGATTCTACTGCTGCTACTGCTAAGTCGCTTTAGTCGTGTCTAACTCTGTGCGACCCCATAGATGGCAGCCCACCAGGCTTTCCCATCCCTGGGATTCTCCAGGCAAGAATACTGGAGTAGGTTGCCATTTCCTTCTCCAATGCATGAAAGTGAAAGTGAAGTCGCTCAGTCATGTCCGACTCTTCGTGACCCCATGGACTGCAGCCTACCAGGCTCCTCCGTCCATGGGATTTTCCAGGCAAGAGTACTGGAGTGGGGTGCCATTGCCTTCTCTGATTCAGATTCTATTCACTGGGATAGAATGTCTCCTTTCCTTTTATTTTGTTACTTTTTGAAAACATCACCTGCAACATTTAGAATTTTAACTTTTAGAAATTTGAGTACATTTGAGTTATCACTGTGGGTTGATTGCAGTCTTCTCGGAGGAAAGGCATTAGGCTTTGTTCATTTTTTTATAACCTTTGTAGACTTAAATTTTTTTTTTCCCTTATACACAGTAACCACACCTGTAATTTTTGTCTCATTGGATAGAATTTATTCATTTATCTCCAGCAACAAAGGGGTACAGTGGCATAAGTAATACTTTAAGAGCAAGCAACCCATAACTAACTTGCATGTGCATTATGTAGCTTTTGCAAGACATGTCTAGTTAAAGTTTTCTCCTTATACTGATTTTATTTCATATAGCTTCTCTCCTGTATGGATTCATGACTAAACATGAAGATATCATCTTTGACAGCATGCTAACCCACACTGATCACATTTATTGGCCTTCCCCTTAAAATGGATTCTCTGGAGAAATAGGATTTAGACTTTTGTCTGAAGATTTTCTCACAACAGAATGCTTGTAGAGTTTCCCCTGTGTGAATTCCCTGATGAATGACAAAGTTGATTTCCAAACTCATTTTTTTAAATAAGCATCCAAAGTATAGATTTCTTCCCATGGGACCCCCTTGGTTGGCCTTTTGGCAAACTAGGTTCTCAGTCTTTCACCCTGATGTGGATTTCATTTTATACTTTGATCAAATGTTGACCTAGCTTACCTAAATCCTATTTTCAAACATACTTTATTTTTCTTTGCTTTAGGGATTTCCTATAAATATTCGGTTATCTATGGCTCTCATATTTTGATGCTCCATATCATTAATGTTTTCAACTGAAGTTTTTACTGAAACTCTTCTCAAGCTCTACTTAAATCTTTAGGACTAAATTTGACGTTTAAATACATTATCTTCAGAGAATGTGTTTTGTGAACCCAGTTGCTTCCTCTTGTTTTGTTGGGATGCGGGACTACTGAATCCATGGTCTAAGCATTGTTTGTTGGATTAGATAATTAGTTCTCCAACTTGAGCTTGCATCACTTGCATCAAAATCACCAGGACAACTTGTCAAATCATAGAAGTCAGGGGCCTTTCTCCCAGAGCTTCTGGGATCAGCTGAGAGTGAGCATTTGTATCAAGTTCTCAGGTAATATTGATGCTGCTGGTTGGAGACCACTTTGCGAAACACTGATATAAGTAATATGTGCTAAGTCACTTCAGTCGTGTCTGACTCTGTGCGACCCCAAAGACGGCAGCCCACCAGGCTCCCCCGTCCCTGGGATTCTCCAGGCAAGAACACTGGAGTGGGTTGCCATTTCCTTCTCGAATGCATGAAAGGGAAAAGTGAAAGTGAAGTCGCTCAGTCGTGTCCGACTCTTAGCGACCCCATGGATTGCAGCCCACCAGGCTCCTCCATCCAGGGGGTTCTCCAGGCAAGAGTACTGGAGTGAGGTGCCATTGCCTTCTCCGTAATATGTACAGGAAGAGCAATGTAAAGAAAAGTAAGAAAATGTATTTATTTATGTATTAACTTATTCATTCATTCATTTAAGAAATATTTACTATGTACCTACAATATATAATTCCAAAGTTTATAGTATTTTCTTTATAGTCATTTCATCTATTCTAAAGGCAATATGGAAGTTTCTATATTTACATAAATTAATATAAGATAATTTATGAAAAGAAACCCATATATTAACATCTAATTCATCATATGCTTTTTATAAAATGTAAGTCATTTCAATGATTATTTACTGAGTGCCTACATTGTACAGGATTCCCTTGTGGCTCAGCTGGTAAAGAATCTGCCTGCAACATGGGAGACCTGGGTTCGATCCCTGGGTTGAGAAGATCCCCTGGAGAAGGGAAAGACTACCCACTTCAGTATTCAGGCCTGGAGAATTCCATGGGGTCTCAAAGAGTTGGACTGTCCATGGGGTCTCAAAGAGTTGGACAGGACAGAGTGACTTTCACTTTCACTGCATTGTACAGGCTTTGTGCTAGCAACTGAGAACAAAATAAGAAATTAAAAATATTAGATATATTAAAATGCTTCTCTACTTCTCTGCATTCTCCCATGTAGCATGGATTTATAAATTTGGCTATTGACCTTATTATAATACAATCTAAGTATTATTTAAACTTGTCATATTATGTCCTGCATTGTGGTAGTCGAGTTTTATTTATCTTTCCTTTTCATTTTGGCTTTTGCTGCTAGAGCCAAATAGAGAAAAAAAACACTGCTGAGTGCAGAAATATGAGGTGTATTAAAATGCTGTGTTGACTATACATTCATTTTAATTTATTTTGTCATATATATATTCATAGACTACTTGTCATTTAAACAGTATAGTCAAATTAAAAAAAAATCTTTGAAAATAGATGACTCAAAACCCCAAATTCAAGTTTTTTAATAGCTGTGTGTGTGTATATGCGTGCACTTGAATGTTGCCTGCTGACTCCTGTCTGTATGCATACTTTTTTCTTATAAACTTGAGGTATTCATAATTTTTGTTTTGCTTGTTTCACTTATTATATTATAAACTATTTCCCATTTTCTATAATCTTCATAATTATTTAAATGGCTCCATAAATTTTCATTTAGATAAAATTGCACAGCATTTCTCTTCATTTTAAACATATAAATCCTTCTATTTCTCTAATTTAGAAAAATGTTTGAATAATATTCTCATGAAATATTCCTAGTTGAAAGATTCTATGGTCAAAGCTGTGAATATTTTTATGGATTTTTAAATGAGAATCTTATTACATAATTTAAACAGTACTGTATGAAGATACTTTTTAAAGGTTTATCATCATTGGAAATTTATGATTTTCAGTCATTTGTTAGACATTCAATGTGCTCTTTATTTTTAACTCACGTATATTTTATTACCAATGAATTTAATTATTGTGCTATGTTGATTTATAATTTTTCTTTCTATTCATGGATAAATAGGTCATTTGAATCAATAGAATGTGCTTTATTTATATATCTATTTATTTTCAGTTGATCAGGCTGCTTTTTTTTTTTTTTTTGTAATTATTGATCCTCATCGTAAGCCATGATTTCAAGTTTTTTCTAAGCCGTAAATGGGAAATGAACATTCCAGTATAAATTGAGGCTACATTTTCAAATGAAAATAAATATTTTTCTGATCAAGCATTTAGATTTTAAAAAGTACAAATATGCATAATGTACCACTCCAAAAATTTTACTTAGTATACTTAGTAAGTATTAATATAAGATATTAATAAAAAGCTTTTATAAGGTAAAATGCATACAAAACATCACTACCATGAAGTATTTATTGTCTGTTAGAAGACTGTACAAAGCTACAGTGGGAATGTTTAAAAAAGAAACATTTGTCATTGTATTAATGCAATGGACTGAACTGTGTTCCCTAAAACTCATATGCTGAAGCCCTAATCCCAAATATGGCTATATTTGGAGACAGGATTTTTAGAGACAAAATAAGTTTAAATGAGATCAAAGGGCGGGGATCTTAATCCAGTAGGATTGGTGTTTTTATAGGAAAAGGAAGAGTGAGATCTCTGTCTCTCTCTCCTCACATGCGAGCACGGAGGAAAGATTACATGAGGACATATGAAGGTGTCCTTCCAAGTGGGAGGTGGCTGCCTGCAAGCCGGAAAAAGAGCGCGGACCAGACTGTGCTGACACACTCATCTAGGACTTCGGGTCTCCATAACTGAGAAACTGTGTATCTGTTATTAAAACCATCCAGTTTACGGTTCTTGTTACGGCAACCTGCTCAGACTAAGATATGCAACCAATAATAATTGTAATCATGTAATTAAATATATATATTACATTTACATACAAGAATACACCTTTTCCTACTGCTCAGTTGGAGTCTAATGCAGAATTTTGTTTTGGAACAGCTCAGAAACTGTGATTTAAAGTTCTACCAGGATTCCCCCAATTATACAACAGAATCCTATGTTTTTTTTGTTGTTGTTGTTGTTACTGCTACTGCTACCGCTAAGTCGCTTCAGTCATTTACAACTCTGTGCAACCGCACAGACGGCAGCCCACCAGGCTCCTCTGTCCCTGGGATTCTCCAGGGAAGAATACTGGAGTGGGTTGCCATTTCCTTCTCCAATTCATGAAAGTGAAAAGTGAAAGTGAAGTCGCTCAGTCATGTCCGACTCTTAGCGACCCCATGGACTGCAGCCTACCAGGCTCCTCTGCCCATGGGATTTTCCAGGCAAGAGTACTGGAGTGGGGTGCCATTGCCTTTGTTATGGTGTATGAAAGTGGTTTGCAAGCAGAAAACAATGAGATAAAAATCCATAGGTATCTAATAAGCAACCACTATATTCTCTGGGCCATATTTTTTGGTCATAATCTACATCACCAGAATCATCTGCTCTAATGCAAGTTACACTTCAGTAGAGGAAAAATTAAATTGAAAGAATATTGAATACATCCATAAACACATACTTCATGGTCAGAAGTGTCTAAAGTCCTAATCTGGTTCTTAAATTGAGAAATCTGGCATTTTTACAAGAATGGCTTCTGAATATACTTACAGACACTTCATCAACCTTATCAGTTTGGGGCAATATTTTCAAAGGACATCATTTGGAAAATAATGACTTCTTTGTAATTTGCTCTATTTAAGGGAAGAAGAGGGGTTGGTAGATCCGAATCATCACTTTGCTGTATGCCTAGCCTAGAACTTTGCAATGCATATGAGTTCTTAACCTTCCCCTCCCCTCTAGCCACTTGGCAATACTGTTGATTTTGCTACATAAATAAACTTAGAAAGTATGTAACTGTTGGGGAAGATTATTATCTGATATGGAGAAAAAACAATGTCAGCTAAACTAGGGGCAACAGTCTTAAAGCTTCTAATCTCAGATTTTTTGTCCAGAATCACTACCCAAAATTCTTTAATCTGTATTAGTGAAACTCATATCCCTGGAGGTAAAAGGGTGCAGTGAATATTGATTATGGCCTAGGGTGCTGGTCTCATTTTTTTATGGCTGCTTGGTTTTGTTCCTATTATGGAACTGGGAAGTTTGCTGGGACGAACAGCCAGGCCAGGACACCTTGAATATAGTGGGACTCTAAAGACCTATTTGTTGAACTGAATGCATTTTCTTGTTATCAAAACTTCAGATAATATCCTGGATTTACTTATTTACTAACCTTGCTGCCTTTAGTTACTTTTATTCTCTCAATCTCATTTGACAAAGGGGCGTAATAATAGGTTCCCAGGTTTGATGTAAAGATTAAGTAATCAGGTAAGTATAAAGTAATACTTAAAAAGTGGGTGACCTGGGCCTGGAACATATTAGTTACTCCCTTCATGTTAGTTTTTCTATCATATCCTCTCCTTTTTAAAAAAGAGAAAATCTTCTCTTTAAAAATCTTCTATTGCCATTTATGTTAAATCATCTCATTTAAGAAACTCTCAAGGGTCAATGGTAGATTCCACGATTAAAAGATGGGAGCCATTATTGATCTCAGATCTATAGATAATTCAGAAGAGGAATGAATTACTTTTTCTTTCTATTACCTGGATAATTGCCTCAGTTAAGAGTTGGCATTTTCAGAAGACTTGCCACTTTCAAAAGGCACTTTTCTATAGAATATTTTACTTGTTCATCATGATAAAACTTGAAGGATCGAGAAAATATTAGTTCAGTTTTAAAAATTTGAAGATAATAAATATAAGTAAGTACTCCCCTGAATTTAAACAGGCTCTGTCTTATTCCCTCAAACCTGTTCCTTCTCAGCATTCACTATTTTAATTTATCATAATTAAGTAATTAATCAAGACTACAACCCAGGAAGTAGCTTTCCGTGCTTTCTTCATCTCTCTTAAACATCCAGTTGCCAGTTCTATTGCCCCCGCTTCTAAGAGATATTCTGAATTCGTCCATTTTTCACCATTGCCCTTTCATTCCTTTAGTCATTGCTATCATTATATGTTATCTTGCACTATTGTGATAAGATGAATATAGAAAAAATTAACTGAAAATTTAAAAATAAATATGTTATCTTTATTATTGAGGTTTTAAATAATATACGTTTTCTCCACCTAAATTATTTTTTAAAATATTTTTGAAATATAGTTGATTTAAAGTGTTGTCTTTAATTTCTGCTGTACAACAAAGTGACTCAGTTATACATATATATGCATATATATGTATATATTCTCTTTCATATTCTTTTCCATTATAGTTTATTATAAGATGTTGACTATATTTCCCTGTGCTGTATGATAGGACCTTGTTTCTAAATTCTTAAAGAGTAGGAAGAAGAAATAAGAATTTGACAGACGAAGATAAAAGTATCATCTTTATTACCTCCCTGAAAGCAGTCCAACACTTTCATTTGTACATTAATGAAATGTATGACCCTTCTCTGGGTGAATTTGTGGTTTGAGCTTGTGAAATCTCTCTTATTCTATCCATAAGCCTGGGTATTGTTGAGTTGGCCTCACCGTTTGATTTTCCCTTAAGCCGTGTATAACTAGGTTAGAGCTAGTCTACTTTATATCAATTGGAGAGCTGACAGCCAAAACTGCCAAACCAGGATGACACCCACAAGGCATCTTCTGGGTCTTTTTGCCTTCCCTCAGACAGGATCTTGTGGCATAACATGCCCCATCCAAAAAGCTGCTTTTCTTTCCTGTCTGCTGTGTGGATGACAAAGTCAGACTTGCCAGAGACCTTTTCAGCTTTATACTTTTTTACCTTAGCATCATCTTACATATCATGTCTAAATCTATGCCTCATTGGCTTCTGCAGAGGTCAAGTCATGCTTTTGGAGTTCAAGATCAAGCTGTATCTTTATAAAGTCAAGGCCAACATGGACTGCTCTATAAAGTGGAGCTGTCCCAGTTTGCTAAGGTCCTTGCAAGCCTTGTTTGCTAAAGATCTATATTTTCTATGAGCTATGCCTGCTAAAAATAGCCCTACCTCTATCAGGGAAACCACTTGACTGTGAACAAAGCTGTCATAAACCATAATGATCCACCAAGGACAAAATTCTACTTAGGCCTCACTTACTAAAGCCTTAAGGATAAAGCTCTCGGCCAATCTCTTTCTCTCTGTGTGTGATATTTTGTTCTGCAAAGCTACTTCTTGACTTTTCTCAGGTTTCTAACTGGTACATGCATATATTGGACTTTAGGAAAAAAATTTTTACCTGCCCTTAGTTCAGAACAAAAGGAAATCCAGGAGACAGAGAGATAGTAAGCACAGTATCTGCTTCACTTACATTAGGGTAAATGTAGACCCTGGCTGTACACCTCAAGTGAGATTGCTAACACTTTACTCTCAAACTGAGCAGACAAATCCACTCAACCATAGGCAGTACTACATGATTGAAGACTTTGCCCTACATGGTAGAGTCCACCCACTAAAGTATTTGCTCCGCGGAAAAGCAGGACAGAGTTGTATGTAATCAGGAAGACCCCAAAGGGAATAGAGGAGGCAACTGAGAAAGCAATGGTCACCTTCTGTTTCTAACCACAACAGTCAGCTGGCTGACTTATCCCAGCTCTGGGACAAAAAAGCAGAGTGAGGACAGAAGCAAGGGACTTTATTTAGCTGAAGTTTCTCTACCTGGAAATATGAGAAGTGGAGAATTACTGTTGTGCTCCCAAAAAATATCATCACAATCATAACTTCCTTTCTGAAGTGAAGAAATAAGCACTGAGTTCTTAAATGATCTGAGAAACTAATGTTCATTAATTGCATGCTAATATCAATAAGAAAAAGGGATGCTCTTAGAAATATGCACCTGGTATAATTTTTTTCTCATTCCACTTATTTTGATGGCAATAATGATGATTAAATATGTTGGTTGCTTAGGAAAATAAACAGAATCTTCCTATAAAGCATCATTTTAAAAAATTCTTGGTGCTTTTTTTGGATAGATGCTTTTAAGTGTGTAGTAGGAAGCAATATGGTCATATATCAGAATGAGGGGAAGGGGACTAAATTACTCAGAGATTCTGATACTCAGCTCTACCATTTCCAGTTGAAAAATCTCCTCTCAAGTGAGTTGTAGAGCAGCAGTTTTGGAGAGCAGCATGTTTTATTCTTTAGGCTATTGGGTCCGAAGAGATTTAAAGACAACTGCTCCAGAGTCCCGGAGAAGGCAATGGCACCCCACTCCACTACTCTTGCCTGGAAAATCCCATGGATGGAGGAGCCGGGTAGGCTGCAGTCCATGGGGTCGCTAAGAGTCGGACACGGCTGGGAGCTTCCCTTTCATTTTTCACTTTCATGCGTTGGAGAAGGAAATGGCAACCCACTCCAGAGTTCTTGCTTGGAGAATCCCAGGGACGGCAGAGCCTGGTGGGCTGCCGTCTATGGGGTCGCACAGAGTCGGACACGACTGAAGTGACTTAGCAGCAGCAGCTCCAGAGTCCTGTTAATTTCCTATCACTATGTACATTTGTAATTCCTGAGGCCCTCCATTAGCCTGACACTGGACCCTTAGCTCTGTATCTTATCATTACCCTCCAAGTACCTAAGGTTTGCTGCCTGTTATGAATTGTTCCTCCCATACTTCTTACTCCCTCACCCCACATGAGGATCTTCTTCTCAACTTGTTGGGAAAGTTACCTGGCTTGTGAACCTTATCATAGAGCAAGGCTTTAAGTGATCCATTCTTTTTTACACACATGTAATCCTAAAATAGTTATGGGGATCTCCGTGTGCCAGACCATGTACAAGAGCTCAGGTCACTAAAGTGAAAGTGAAAGTCATTCAGTCGTGTCTGACTTTTTGCGACCCCATGGACTATACAGTCCATGGAATTCTCCAGGCTGGAATACTGGAGTGGGTAGCCTTTCCTTTCTGCAGGGGATCTTCCCAACCCAGGGATCGAAACCAGGTCTCCCGTATTGTAGGCAGATTCTTTACCAGCTGAGCTATCAGGGAAGCACTGAAGTGAGGAAGACACAAAAGTGGACTTTGAAGGGCCTGAGGTTGCAGCCAGAACTGTATTTCTCAAAGTATTTTTCTTAAAATCTTGCTACTCAAAATATGGTCCCCATGACGTTGTGTTAGAGATGCTGAAGTTTAGACCCCACTCCTGACCTATTGAACCAAAATCTTTAAAAATAGTCATAGTTTATGGGTATATGCGTGAACTTTTAAGAAGTGTTGCCTTGGCACACACTTTGTGATATGCTTGGCTACTATAACAAAATAGTCCGCTTAGCTACTATAACAAGTCTGCTTGGCTACTATAACAAAATATCATAGACTGGATGGTTTACCCTTCTGGAGGTTGGGAAGCAGGGTTGGATTCTGGTGAGAACCCTCTTCCTTTTTTGCAGATGACTGCCTTCTTGCTGTATCTTCACATGAGGGGAGAAAGAAAGCATGCTCTCTGGTCTGTGCTTATAAGGGTACTAATGCCATCATGAGGACTCTACCCTCATGACTTCAGCTACTGCCTAAAGGCTTCATCTTTTAATACTCTCATATCAGGAGTTAGAGATTCAACATTCAAATTTTGGAGGGCAACAAAGATTCCATCCATAACACTCTACTATTAAAAATATTTCATATTCTATTCAAATTCAAAAATTCTTGGTAAAATGAAGTTAAACCAATTTTTGGTATTGAATAGCTTTCCAGAGGCTTTCTATGGTAGTTTACCATTTTAATATCCAAGAAGCTCATACAGTACATTGTGTTTCCAAAACTTTTGACCAGAGAACCATATTTAATCCAAATGTTTAATGGAACTAGGGTTTTAGAGAATACCTTTTTTAAAAAAAAAAAATGATTTCCTGCTTTTCTCTTTTAACTTTCATATTTTCCATATCAATGTCCTGTGTCAAAATATATTATGTGCATTATCTCACTCAATCTTTCTATAGGCTTCCTCAGTAAAATATATAATATTCAGTTAAATTTGAATTTCAGGCAAATAATGAATGTGTTGTTAGAATGAATATGTCCCAAATATTACATGGGACATATACTAAAATATATATTTGTTTTTATCTGAAGTCCAAATTTACCTGGGTTTCCTGCATTTTTATTTATTTTTAACCTGTTAATGCCTACAACCTCATAACAATCTGCGAGAGGTAGAACAAGTGTTTTTCTTATTTGACTTTATAGATGAGAAAACTGATATTCTGCAGTATCAGAAATGGGTCCTCTTCAAGCCTGTGGCTTTCTTCTTGTCATGCAATTAGTGATCTATACGGCGGAAACAACCTCTAGGTCTTCTCATTGCTGGTCCAGAGCCCTAGTTTTCACTGTTTTAGCTTGAGAGGTGATTCAAAAATGATAATTCTGTGCTCCTAACTACTATAGTTCATTTCAGCATACATTATTTCAGCATATATTGGGGGCAGAGAGGTTACCTGCTTTTAAATTGATGATCAAATAATTGTCAATGTTTTGGGAGAGAAAACTATGTATCTCTGTAAACTACTGGAGTAACATATAATTGGAAGAAAGTATATTTATTTAAGTATTGGTTAAGTAGGTGTCTCTGTGTGTCTGGAGAAAGCCCAGCCAACATAGCATAAACCATTGCATGAGTAAGAACTCAACATAAATCTTCAGTTAGAGAATAGGAGGCTATCTCCCTTAGTGGAATTGGGGAACTAGGAATTAGTATCATAGTCTAAGGGTTGGAAGTCAAATTACCTGGTTTAATTTACTTTACCTGGATCTGGCTCTCCTACTCTGTGCCCTTAAGCAAGTTGCTTAACACTGTGACTTGGTTTTTCCCCTGTAAAATGGATCTAATCCTTGTAAACAGCTCATATGGGTGTTATGAGGATTAATTAATTTAATACAAGTCAAGTACTTTACAACAGTGACTGGCAAGTAGTAAACACTCAATAAACTTAAGCTGCTATGATTATTATTATTTTCCTTCTGCAGCTGCTGCTACCATCCTGTGCCATAATTATTCCAAGTTTCCTGTTACCCCAAATTACTCTCCTTACTGGTTCCATTAACAGCAACAATAAATCATGTAACTTCAATCAAAGGTTTGCAGGTTTGCATCAAAATGCTCCACCTATTAATAGACTGCAATGGCTATAAATGGCATAAGTCTAGAATAGTGCCTAAGCTGTCAAATTTTGCCTCCAATTCTAATAATTTAGCTAAATACTCTCCTATACTCACCTACAATGTGGTTTTTATATAAGCATCTCCTAGCCTTTCAAGGTAGAGATAATTCAGGCTTTCAAGGTAGAGATAATTCAGGCAAAGAATTGCCTTGAAAGCATAAAATTTGACATAAATTCAACCTTTATTTCTAATCTCCATTTAATTAGTGGAAGAAGGCTGGAAATTAGAAGCGATAAGATATATATATATACAATTTGGAGTTTGTGAGCCTGAGCATGTCAGACTAAGGTTTAAATCCTTTGGACATGTACTCTTAAAACGAGTCTGTTTATCATAGCCGACTTCTGCAGTCCGGCATATTTTCCCCTATCTGCCAAGAGTCTGAGCATTTGCTAGGTGTGTGCCCTTTCTTCAGCTGATTGCACTGCCCCATTACTGCTGACTTTAAAATATTCAAACCACTAATGTAATATGCAGCACCTGCAAATACTGTGAAATATTAGCGGAGTGGTAATGAGAATTGACTGCACGTATAATGACAACAGGTGAAATTATTCATAGCCTGCTCATGTGGCAAACTTAAGATATAAACTCAATGAACATAAACGGAATAAGTTCATGACAAATATGAAAATGCCTAAACTGCTAAAGTAATAAAAGTAAATATAATAAATCTTTAGTGCAAATATAATAAGGTCCCTAACTGCAAATGTAATAAAACCTATCAACAGCTGCAATATATTTGGAACATATTATATAGCTTTACAAAGAAATATACCCCCTGCTGGTATGGCCTCAACAATATTATGCTTTGTCTTTTGCCAGTGAGTCCAGATCTGGCAGAATACATGTTGCCCAGAGTATATTAAATATGACAGAGTGTTAATACAACCAGGTTTGGATTGAAAATGAAATGCTCAATCCAGATGTGCTCTTTGGCCATTCTGCAAGCAGAGCCAAAGGCTGTGGATCTCCCACCAGGGGTTGAAATGCAGCCAGAAAAGCCAAGCATGGGAGGTGAGGAATTGATGAATCACAGGATAACCTTTTTGTTGCTTGGATATGGTATCTGAATCAGGAAACTGAGCAGTATGTGGACCAAGGAAATGCAGGGCAGAGGAATCAAAGTGAGAAAGAGATATGCAGCTGATGACATTCTGTAAAGATCATTCATGTGTCAGGCAATTTGCTAGATATTTTGTCTCTTTCCTCTCTTTCTCCTTTTAGTTCCTTTTTCTTTCCACAATTCAGCCTACATCTTATGAATGCCCCCTAGTTTATATTCAGGGAGAAAAAAGTAACTTAATTCATTGTCCTTAGCCGCTTAAGTCCCTTACATCCTATGGGAGAATCAGAAATAACCATACTATTTCAATTACAGTACTAATACTAATCAAAATCACTGCAGACAGTCATTGCAGCCATGAAGTTAAAAGACACTTGCTCCTTGGAAGGAAAGCTATGGTAAACCTCGATAGAATATTAAAAAGCAGACATCACCTAACTGACAAAGGTCTGTATAGTCAAAGTTATGTTTTTTTCCAGTGGTCATGTACGGATATATGAGTGTTGGACCAAAGAGAAGGCTGAGTGCCAAATAATTGATGCATTTGAATTGTAGTTCTGGAAAAGACTATTCAGAGTCCCTTGGACAGCAAGAGATCAAACCAGTCAATCCTAAAAGAAATCAACCTTGAGTATTCATTGGAGGGACTGTTGCTGAAGCTGAAGCTCCAATACTTTGGCTACCTGAATTGAAGTGCTGACTCATTGGAAAAGACTCTGATGCTGGGAAAGATTGAGGGCAAAAGGAGAAGAGGGATGACAGAGGATGAGATGCATCACCAACTCAATGGATATGAATTTGAGCAAACTGCAAGATAGTCGAGGACAGAGGAGACTCACATGTGTCCACGAGGTTGCAGAGTTGGACACAATGACTTAAAAACAACTAATACAGTTCTAATACAAGTCAAATATATCTGTCACTGGAAAGAGAAGAGAATCTGAGACAGAAGGCTAAGGAAAACATCTGAGGGATGAAAAAGTTATATGCACATATGTAGGTGTCTTGCAGTTTTTTATATACATAGGCATTAATTTTCATCTTGCTTCACCCACTTAAGAGATATCTAGCATGAGATATCTAGCATGGATATCTCTTTAGGTCAATAAGAACAAAACTAACTTCTTGTTTTTAAATATTACATAATATTTGAAGCACTGAACTCCCTCAATTAATACATATTTGGGTTGTTTCCAGGTTTTTTCTATTTCTAATTGTTTCCTTTGCTAGCACTCCCTCCCACCAATACTGCAGTATTTTCATACTTTCCAGGTGGTTCAGTGGTACAGAATATGCCTGAAATGCAGGAGATGCAGCAGACAGAGGTTTGATCCCTGGGTCAGGAAGATCCCCTGGAGGAGGGCATGGCAACCCACTCTCTGGAGCATCCCATGGAATGAGGAGCCTGGTGGGCTACGGTCCGTATGGTCGCAGAGTCAGACAAGACTGAAGTGCCTGAGCACACACACATCTTCATACCTATTGCTTTGCATTCTGAGCTTTCCTTCTATAATACTGGTAATCAAAAGAAAATGTGAAGGCTGTGGGATTTTTGTATTTAATTGATATTACCAAATTATGTTCTAAGTCACATTCTTAGCATCAGTCATGTGGCTATCAGTTTCCCACATCTGGTCACTAGATCAGATTTACTTTACATATTTTTTTTTTTTCACAATTAGAGATAAAATGTGGCTTTTCATCACATTTTCAACTTCAAACTGTTATCCAGACTGATTATCTTTTTGTTTATTGGCCATTTGGATTTCTTATTCTGTGAATTGTCTGTTCAAATAATTTCCTTACTTTTTATATTTTTCTTGTCAGATAATTTTATATGTTTGTAATAGTAATCAATTACCTACCATATGACATGCATATTTTCTTTTGATTTGATTCTGTTTATGGAATTCTTACATCCATTTTCCTTTATGACATCTGGATTTCCTCTCACTTTGTAAGTCTGTTTTCCCAAAAATGCTGTATGAGAGCTCCTAGATTTTTCTAATGTGTTGTTTTATTTTCAGAAGAACTTCAAATATATGTGCAAAGCTATAAATTATATACGGCTATCATTATTTTTGATTTTTCATTTACATGTACTTATATAACATAATTATTTTCTATTTGATAATCGTGCATTGAATTGCTCTATAAAGGATTTACTTTTTATGCGTCGGGTTCTTTGTTTTCTTATAGATGGCTAACTCCTTGTTCTGGCTATGAAATAAACTGCCATTTTGCTACCTTATTGAATTCTAACTTGTTATACATTCAGTCACACTTTCAAGTGAGTCTATTTTGAACTCGTTATTCTGACCACTTTGTTGATACCTATACGGTTGCCATCCTATTTTTATTATTATGAGTTTATTGTAATTTTGGTATCTACTTAGGCAAAGTTCTCTTCATATTGTTTTTTGTTTTGTTTGTTATGTTAAATATTTATTCTTTCAAATGAACTTCAACATCATCATATTAAGTTTTAAAATAAGACAGTACACTAATTTTCTTCAATTTCTAATTTTTTATATTTAGATATTTATTTTACAGTTAGCTTTAGGCTATACACTGCCTCATCCCTTTCACTGAAATTCTAAAGTCATATGCCTATATCTAATTTTTGTTTTAGCTTTTTAATAGATTTTATTTTTTAGAACAGTCTTATGTTCATAGCAAAATTGAGCAAAAGGTTAACAAATTTATTATTTTTAACTTAGAAATTGTGCATTGTTATTCAAAACATTGTTGATGTAAAGTTTTTGAATATTTTTTTCATCTTTACATATTTAGATATAAAGTTTTTGTTAATTGATAAAAATAGCATATGGTATATCAATTCTTTGTGATCTGTAAAAATTTTTAATAGCATTATTTTTAATGATCTTTACATGTTATTTAAAGATTATATAGAACTCATCTATGGAGAAGGCAATGGCACCCCACTCCAGTGCTCTTGCCTGGAAAATCCCATGGATGGAGGAGCCTGGTAGGCTGCAGACCATGGGGTCGCGAAGAGTTGGACGCGACTGAACGACTTCACTTTCTCTTTTCACTTTCATGCATTGGAGAAGGCAATGACAACCCACTCCAGTGTTCTTGCCTGGAGAATCCCAAGGATGGGGGAGCCTGGTGGGCTGCCATCTATGGGGTCGCACAGAATCGGACATGACTGAAGCGACTTAGCACCAGGAGCAACAGCAGAACTCATCTATAAATTAATCTAGGCTAATAACATTGTAAGTGGTAAAATATTTCATTAATCCCACTATATTTTTATAATTATTTGAGAAATTTTCTACATTCTTTGAGATCAATTTTGATAGTTTATATTTGCTAGCTAATCATCCATTTTTCTTCAAATATTCCAGTTAGTTTCCTCAGTTTTGCATAGAATATTTATGTTAAAGTGTTTTTAAACTCTTTTGAATAAGTGATTGTGCCATCTTTTTTATTCCTTATTAATATGTTTTTTGTTTTCTCCTTTTTTTCTTAAATAGAATTTTATCAATTTAGCAATCCTTTAAAAAATCACACTATAGAGTCTTAAAAAATCATTTCTGCAATGTATTTTTGCTTCCTATATTTCAATGATTGCATTTTCATAACTATTTTTCTTTGATTTTTTAAAAATAGTAGACAATAGATAAACTCTTTAAAATATTACCAAAAAGTATTGACAAATATTTTAACCTATTTTACTCTAAATATTTATTCAGATAAATTTTTGTCTAGTTGCTATGATCACTTATTCCTTATTCTGTCTTCTTTTTCTTACTGTTACCTTATTTATTTTTCCAATTATATGTGTATAACTTCTTAATTTTCATGACTAATGTAAATAATATACAATTACATTAATTTACAATAATCTAGTCATCTATATCCTCTTCTCTTTTTGCTTTTGCCTATTTTTGAATTGAGACTGCTCCCAATCACCAGAAATAATACCCAGTGTACCAATTAAAAATACCATCTAAATTTTTGTTGTTGTTGTTGAATTATTTCCTTAGAATACATTATGTAATGTGGTTATGGCAGAAAGAATGCTAAAGAGATCCCCATGATCTTCACATTCTGCTATTCACAGCCTTGTGTAATGCCCTTCCTTTCAGTGTGGTGGTGGCCTGTCATTTGCTTCTGAACAAATAGAATATATGTGATTATGTGTGTATGATAATATTACATAAGACTGTCGTGACTATCTCATTAGAGATAGTCCCTTGCTGGCTCTGAGGAAGTAATCAGCTATGTTGGGGAGCCTCATGTGGCAAGGAATAGTGGATGACCTCTAAGAGGTGGAGGCAGCTTCCAGCCAATAGTAAGAAACTGACAGCCTCAGTATCACAACTGAAAGCAACTGATATCCCAGCAACTCAAGTGAGCTTAGAAGTGTATCATTTCCAACCTAACATCAGATGGAATCCCAGTCCTGATTGACACTTTGATTGCAGTCTTGTGAGACCCAAAGAAAGACCCAATTAATAGATGGCCAGACTCCTCACCCACAGAAACTGTGATACCATAAATATGGGCTGTTTTAAGCTGCTAAGTGTGTAGAAATAGTGCCATGCAGAAATAGAAATACAGTAGTACTATGAGGTCATACAGTGAGCTCACTCCAGTATAGCAAGACATTTTAAAATTTCTCTCCAAAAAGATTGTATGTTCTAAGCACAATCAAAATTATATCTATAAGATAAAAATATATTATTTTACCTCATAATTTCAGATGTTAAGTATTTTCATTTTATAATTTTTCAATTATTCATTCATTTCATTTGTGTTCTTTGGAAGGAATGATACTAAAGCTGAAACTCCAGTACTTTGGCCACCTCATGCGAAGAGTTGACTCATTGGAAAAGACTCTGATGCTGGGAGGGATTGGGGGCAGGAGGAGAAGGGGACGACAGAGGATGAGATGGCTGGATGGCATCATTGACTCAATGGACGTGAGTCTGAGTGAACTCCAGGGGTTGGTGATGGACAGGGAGGCCTGGCGTGCTGCAGTTCATGGGGTCGCAAAGAGTTGGACACGACTGAGCGACTGAACTGAACTGAACTTACGCCATATGTGGTATGTGTGTGTATATATATATGTGCATATATATATGTACACACACATGTTTATGAGACTGAAAAATTATCAAAGTTTTGTCTGATATATATATATATATATATATATATATATATCTATCTTATTCCTGGTGTGAACTGTCAGCTCCTGTACCTTGTCTATTGGCTACTAAAGGTTACAATTAATTTAGTATAAATTTTTTTTAATCAGTTCTGCTGTATTTTGTATTGCAAACCTTTGTCACAGCAATCAAAAATTTTCTTTCACTCTATCTGGAGTTTCTAAATCATGCAAGTCATTTTCACTTTCAATAGCCTCTTTATGTTAATGTTAGTTAATGTTCCCATTAACTATGGAGTTTAATTTAAATATATATGTATATAATTAACATTTCTTGAATACTACTATGGTCCTCATATGACATGTCCATGGTTGGATCTTTTGCACTGTACATAGTGATTGGCATATAGCAGTTGCTCAAGAAATCATTATTGGATAAAAATAGCCAATCATATTGATTTGAGTAATAAGTGTAATCAAAGAATAACCCACCTTAAAAGAAAATCAGTGAAAGAACTCAAGTAGAAACTAAGTACATGGTCTGCTAAAATGTTGTTCCTTGAATGAAAATTATCTTGCATCATACTTTGTGTATTATTTTGTAATTGTAGAATCACTTTTTAAATTTTATTGTTTCCAAAGTCTAGTGAAGTTGGCATAACAGGTATATTTAGCTGAACTCAAAATTTAGAGAGTTTAAGTAACTTGCTACATGTCATCATATGTAGTACCATAAGTAAGTTAAAGCGTCTGTCTGCAAGGTGGGAGACCCGGGTTCAGTCCCTCAGTTGGGAAGATCCCCTGGAGAAGGAAATACCAACCCATTTGAGTATTCTTGCCTGGAGAATCCCATGGAAGGAGGAGCCTGGTCGGTTATAGTCCACGGGATTGCAAAGAGTCGAACACGACTGAACAACTTCACTCACTCACTCATAGTAAGATCGGGACAAGAACCCAGATTTCTGACTCTAGTGTTTTTTTCATGGTTCATAAACTATCGAAAACTATTTATTTTAATATATTTTCCTGTGTAATTTAAGTCTCTTGAATTGCTATTTTATATTATTATTCATACTCTAGTATATTATGTTTGATCTCCTCTGCAAAATCATGAGTTTACTTATGGTGGGCACTTGGTCATATGTCTCTATTTTAGGTAAATGAAAGTTTGTAGATCCACAATACATAGTTAGTGTACCATAAATAAATTACATTTGTGTTTCAGCTGTCCATGCAGTCACATATTTGAATATCTCAACTCCCTTGTCCACCTTAAGGCATAGACATTATGCAGCTGAATCTGGTGTTAGGCTAGGCTAATGTTGTGGAACATGGAAAGTACACCATTTTCAATCTCCATATGACAGAACAGAAATGAATGGGTCATGCTTTGATTTGTATAGTGCCTTTGGCTAGACTATACATGCTATTTTCTAAGTATCTAGATTATAAAGCACAGGCATAGAAAATTCAGAGATAGCCATACATCAGTGGGAATGACCATCCTTCCCTACTATACCAGTTAAAGGAGAATATATCTGTCTATTATATACCCTCATACAGTTATCTTAATGACTTTATGGAAGGTTACTTTCTTACATGATCTTTGGTTAAATATCACATATTTCAATGTCTCTTTGTAGTCTTTTTTTAAAAAGTGAATCCTCATTTTTTGAGGCTTTATCTTTGTGAAAGAAATTAACATGGAACTTTGCTCCCTTATGGGTGCTGGAGGTAAATATGTATTTTTCAGGCATGAAGGAAGAAATAAAGTAGAAGTAGGCATTTGAACAAGGTGAAATAGCACGTACAATGTTATAGAGACAACTTCAGAAAAGTTAAGAAATTAATTATATCTAGAATTTAGGTGAATATAAAGAGAGTGAGATGAAGGAAGGGGAAAACATAAACAATGAAAGCCACATTAAGAAATCTGAACCTTCTGCAAAAGGCAAAGGTGAACCATCAAAAGCCAGAAGAATAACATACTTCCTTGGTGAGTTGGTATAATTGAAATTACAAACAAAAGTATTTGTTAATAAAATAAAGAGGCTTTCGGGAAAGGCAGAAATAAGAGAGATAATTCAGTTGTAGATCAAATTTGAATTTGAGTGCATTAGAACCCATGCACTCAAAGTTAATATTCTACCTTAACTTATACAAGTCTTAGTTTTTTTTGAGTCTGTAAAATGAAAATGATGTCTTTCAAAATATAGTTATTGTGATGAAATAAAGTGCATAATCATATACAGGAGTACAATAGGCATTTGGTAATGTATTATTACTGTTTTTGTTGTCTTTCTAACATGGCACACAAGATTCTGCATGACTTGGCCTCTGCTTTCCTCTGTACCTTGACCTCTCATCATTTCCTCCTCCCAAAATGTTTTTTCAGCAACATTTATTATAGCTCATTGTATATCCATGCCTTTGCTAATTCTCTTTTCTCTGGAATAGTTTCTCTGTGGTCTTTCCTCCTTATCCTGAAGTCTCACCACAAGATTTTAATCTATCTAGAAGGCTTTCCAGCCTTCCCCTCTGATCCTCAGGCGTCTTTTGTGTGTATCTCTGAGATGTGCTCAGTCACTTAGTTATGTCTGACTCTTTGGGACCCCATGGACTGAGGCCTGCCAGGCTCCTCTGTCCATGGACTTTTCCAGGCAAGAACACTGGAGTGGGTTGTCATTTTCTCCTCCAGGGGATCTTCCCCACCTAGGGATGGAACCCACGTCTCCTGTGTCTCCTGCATTGGCTGGCAGATTCTTTACCACTGAATCACCGGAGAAGCCCATCTTTAAGATACCTTGCATTAAAATTCTCTCTCTATATTTGTATCTCTTCCATTTGGTATGATCCCATTGGAGCCTGTGACAGTGTCATATTCATCATTATAGCCCCAACACTTTGTACATATTTTATTATAACTGCCAACAATTGCTGAATTTACAAGATAGACAATCATTGAATAAAAACTGGCTATAGCATTTCTGCAGATTAAAGAGAAAGACAATTAAATAAGTAAATATTGCTGGAGATGAAGACACATATATAATAGGGAACGTATAATATAGTCTTCTAATTTAAGACTATCGTTAAAGGAGAGGGAAGAGTGGAGTTTAACTCATGCTTCCGGGAAGGTAGGAATAGGTGCTCATGATATTTTCGCCTGAGATGGGGAGTCCAGATGGAAGTGCACATGTGCTGGGCTGTGGATGAGAGATGGTCACAAGACATCTGAGAAAGCACAGGATTTAGATGGAGATGCATCATAATCAGGCTTCACTAATGTGATTTGCGTCCACCTCTCATCCTGCCTGAGAAGTCCTTCCTCCCATTCTTCATCCTGGTCATTGCTGCCTGTTTTCAAAATTCGACCTCTGTCCTTATTCTCAGGGGAGTTTTGCCTAACTTGTGGGTCAGATGAAAGTGCTCTCCTGCGCGCACATCTCACTTCACTCTGGCATAGGACTTATCCCACTGTCTCTGAGGAGATGCTCAACAGTTATTCATTCATTCTTTAATGAAGACTTATGGAATCAATAAGACTGATCTCTTTAAAAATAAAATAAATTGTTTAGTTCCATAGCACTAAAAACTAGCCCTCACTGAAAAAATGTAAAGGAAACAATATACCCCCACAACCTGGAAAGCACACATCTTTATTAAGGCCAGATGGATTTTTTCCCCTTCAAATCGAGGCCTGCCACAGCAGGACATTAGAGAAGGTATCATTTTACTTTTAATTTGTATTCCCCATTTCAGAATTATGCCATGTCAGTCTTCTTCAGATTATGTTAAACTGAATTTTGCATTAATTGTTTTAAATAAAGGTTCTTGCTTAAGGCTTTCACTGAGCTGGTTGAAAGGAAATTTTCCTCGAAACCAGCATAAACCTTCCAACACTGAGGGAGTGGTTGTATTTCTTGTCAAAGTTTAGAAAGAATTGTGTCAGGTGGCCCTCACTTTAGGAAGCAGCCTTTCTGGACAGAAATTGTCAGAAATAAAACTCTTCAAGTGTCATTCAGTAAAAAATGCTGTTCACTTTTGGCCTAAGAATTTCACTGTCATGATTTTGAGTGAATAGGTTCAGTTTCAAGGTCTTTCCATAACAGGCAGAGAAGTATTGTTCAAAGGGGCTTTAGGGAGCTAAAAAAGTTACTTAAGAAAACTGGATACTCATTCAAACCATATACGGTTTAACATGCATTGAGATAGAGGCTATACAGTCTGTATGTACTGTATAACTGGAAGAAATATGTTATAGGCATTTGAGGCAAACATTTTTTTTTTTTAAACATTCACTAAATAAAGCTGGGTAATTGCTCTACAATGGTTCAGATTTCCTTTCCTTTTAGTTTTGTGTTTTATAATGAGGATGATTCAGGCATTATCCACCCACAGGCGTGTGGTAACAGTGAGAATCATATAATTCTAATCACATAAATCAAATATATCATCTACTGCAGTGTCTGGACAAAAGTAGGTGTTCAACAAATATTCTTTCCTCCACTTTTCTGCTGAACACTACAATGAAACAGTAGTGACTGCTTTGTGAATGTGATAAAGTACTAATTTAGCTTTTGGTGAGTAGGTTTCACACAGTGGTTTTTCTTTCATTGTAGTATCGCTAGAAAATGTGAGAGGATTTAAGTTCTAGCCATCATGGAGATCTATGTATCTGCTAGCTATTGATCCAGCTTACAGAAAGGCACAGAGAGCCTGAATTGTGCTGAGCAAGTGATTTTTTTTTTTTTAAACACAATTGCATTTCTTTGACTAGGGGTTCTGGTATAGTAATTACTTTTCTTCAAAAGAAACTTCTTAGCCCATCACAATAGCAACAGACCTAATAAAGCCAAATAGATCCCTGAAGTTATTGTAGCTGATCTTCTAGCTGATAGAAGCTATTTCCTTCGGTTGAAAAGGAACACATCTCTGGCCTTCATTTTCGCATCATAAAATTCAAATAAAGTATTTAGTAGCATTTCGCTACCAAACCCTGCATGTGATGTCTCTTTAAAACATTTCTAAGTGTGCTTACAAGTTCTTTGATTTTGGAGTAAATTTCTGAGTGAACTTTAATTTGTTATCATTATCGTTTAAGGGATTGAAAATGTGTAAAGTGAAAGTGAAAGTGAAGTCGCTCAGTCATGTCCGACTCTTTGCGACCCCATGGACTGCAGCCTGCCAGGCTCCTCAGTCCATGGGATTTTCCAAGCAAGAATACTGGAGTGGGCTGCCATTTCCTTCTCCAGGGGATCTTCCCAACCCAGGGATAGAACCCGGGTCTCCCACATTGTAGGCAGATGCTTTTACCGTCAGCCACCAGGGAAGTCACCAGGGAAAATGTGTAAGGCTTTCTCATAAAACAAATGGGCTTAAGTATAAAATATATGGGAATCTTGTTGCCACATTGCTGGCTGAGGCAGTATTAGAACTAATATTCTGAAAATGTCCATACAGCTGAGTAGGACCCTAAGCTCAGGAATTCCACGGGCTATAAAGGCTGATAATTAATGAGACACAAAATTTGAAAGGTCTATCAGGTTTACTGCGGCTAGGACTAGAGTGAAGGCAAGTGAGGGCAACTGGGGTGCAATATGTAAGGAGATGCTCCCTTTCAGAGTTGTACAAGTCTTTCACGTGGTTCACCCCAGTCCTGCCCAACTTCTCAAGATATTTTGTGATTCAGGCAAACAATGGCAGAAGGGCATTCCAAGCTAGAGTTTATAATAGTGAAAATTAATGCTCTTTTTATGTATTTACTATAAATAAACCTCTACCCTGAGTTTTGTTTTCATTATCTCATTTTATCTTCTCTGTAATACTATGAGATAGATACAGTTATCTTCATTTTAAACTTGAGAAAACTGAGGCACAGAAAAGTGAATTTATTTGTCCAGGGTCTCGCAGTAAGTTTAAGACAGAGCTAGGATTAACACGCAGACACATTAGAAAGCTGGGAGTCGAACCCAGGTTGGAGGACTTAACTATACTTTAAATGAAACTCTAAAGCACCTGTCCCAGGCAAGTAGGGGGGCAGTCTGGGACAAGATTGGGACAAGGCTTATCTGTGGTAGCTGAGTCTGTTATTAAAAGAAACTGAAAAGTCCATTGTGAAGAGGGTAGAACTGGCTGCCATAACAAACTGCCACAGGTTGAATGGCTTCACCAACAGAATCTTATTTTCCCACAATTCTAGAGACTAAAAATCCAAGATCCAGGTGTTGCCAGGTTTGATTTCTCCTGAGACCTCTTTCTTGGCTTTTCCTCTCCCTCCTCCCCCCCCTTTTTTTTTGTCCACCTGGCCTTTCCTCTTTGTTTTCACACCTTGGGTGTCTTTTCTTCTTCTTACAATTAATCCAGCCCAACTGGATTAGTACCGTACACTTATGACATCATTTCACTTTAATTACCTTTCTAAACGCCCTGTTTCTAGATACAGTCACACTGGGGGTCAGGGCTTGCATCTATGAATTTTGGCTGGATGCAATACCCTCATGGTTCAGCTGGTAAAGAATCTGCCTGCAGTGCAGGAGACCTGGGTTTGATCCTTGGTTGGGAAGCTCCCTGGAGAAGGGAAAGGCTAACCACTCCAGTATTCTGGCCTGGAGAATTCCATGGACTGTATTAGTTCATGGGGTCGCCAGGAGTCGGACAGGACTGAGTGGTTTTCACTTTCACTTTCACTACACCCTCCGTAAAAGGTACTTTCCTATTGTCCAATGTTGTCTAGTGTCAATCAGGACAGGCTAGGCTCTGAAAAGTCCATCGTGAAGAGGGTAGAACTGGCTGCCATAACAAAATGCCACAGGTTGAATGGCTTCACCAACAGAATCTTATTTTCCCTCAATAATTTTAAAATCTAAGTGAGTTAATGCCATCAATGTTTTCTCTTGTTCATGCTGCTTGACAGGGATTCTGTTCATGTGCTTTCTCAGGGAGCTAGTTTCTTGACTAAGTTTCTTAACTATGGTCTTGAGAACCATATCTTGACACATACGTCATCAGCTTGGATGCTGGAGAAAGAAAACTTGGAGAACTGTGCACTGATTTTTAAAGCTTCTATCTGCAGATGACACATCTTGATTCCTTTCACATTTCAGTGGCCTGAATTAGCCACAAAACTATGCTTAAACTGAAAGGAGACAGAAAACACAACCCTAGCATCCTATGTCTGAAAGAAGCATAGGGGGCTGAGAATCAAGAATCATTTCTCGAACAAAAGTCTGTTATTTCCTTGGTGGGAAGGCTGCTTTAAGGATATAGGCTGTCTCACATATATTTTTATTTGTTTATTTGGTTTGGTTTTGGTTTAGAGAGGTGGTTAATAATTTGTATTGCAAAATATTTGGCATTTCTGGCTATACCCAATAAAAGTCAGTAAGTCCTCCCAATCTCATTATGAGAACAAAAACCCCCTCTACATTTCCACACTCCCTAAAAGAGGGAGCTGTGGGCTACAAGAAGCAAATAGTGGGATATGAAGTACTGTAATTAAGGAATGTTCCCCAGCCACAAAGGCTGATGCCTCAATCCCAAACCTTAGGTCTGTTTGTCAGTAAAAGCATCCAAAATTCTCTTGCTCACAAATAGCACTCCTTTACAACACACGCACAAAAAACAGGAATGGAGTGAATATATTAAAATATTTAATACATCTACCAAGAATCAGGTACTAGCATGTAAATAATTCTGTAAGAGATATGATGTCAGGGAAACCAACAGGAAGAAGGGAGAGAATACAGACCTAAGGAAATAAAGCAGGGATTGGTGTGGCCCTGACAATTTGCAGGGCAGGGAGAAATTTGCCCAAATTCCTGCAGCGTTTGGGCTTAAGAAGCAGACCTAAATATTAATTGCAACAAATCATAAATACAGCAACTTGCAGAAACCATGTAGAAGCATTCTGTTGGGTGTTCTACAGTCTGCATACCTAAGTAGGGAAACATATTTATGACTATGGCCAACATCAAAACTAGTGAAATGTACAGGTTTTAATACCCCATCTCACTGTTGTTTTGTAGCAGTAAAATACTCTTGCAATTATGTGGCTTCGAGTAATTCTTATGGAAAATTACTTTTTCCTAACGTAATGACCTTTTAAGTTGTGGTAATACTTCATTTTAATTTCCAAGCTATTTATACAACTTACAGTTAGTGCCATATGATTTACAATTTCTATTTTATGGGCTCTTGTTCTCTATTTTGTTGTATAAATATTTCCTCTTTAACATACTTTTTAAAATGATACTGGTATAAATATGCCAAAGAAGGAGGCAAAATTACTATCTTTTATGTTTTTATATGTTATGAAAAATGACAATGAACAAAAGTACAGGAAATACTAGAAAAATGAAGGAAATTTATTTAAGTAATTTAATAATTAACATATAAAGCATTAATTGGGCTTCCCTGATAGCTCAGTTGGTAAAGAATTCACCTGCAATGCAGGAGACCCCAGTTCAATTCTTGGGTTGGGAAGATCCGCTGGAGAAGGGATAGACTACCCACTCCAGTATTCTTGGGCTTCCCTTGTGGCTCAGCTGGTAAAGAATCCACCTGCAATGCAGGAGACCTGGGTTTGATCCCGGGGTTGGGAAGATCCTCTGGAGAAGGGAAAGGCTATCCATTCCAGTATTCTGGCCTGGAGAATTCCATGGACTGTATAGTCCATGGGGTTGGAAAGAGTCAGACATGACTGAGTGACTTCCACTACTAATAAAACATTAATATCTTTTCTAGGTAAAAATAATAGATAAGAATCATAATAGAAGAAAAATTACCACATTAAATCAAAAAAGATAAACTGCCTAGGAATAGATTTAAGAAATATGCATGATTCATACAAAGATAACATTTTTAAAATTCTATCAAGGAGCATAAATGAAATTTTAAGTAATTGAACATTTTTGTATTGGAAGACTCATTGTTATAAACATTTCAAATTCACACAAAACTCATCTCAAAACTCAGTGCAATCTCAAATAAAACACAATTAGACTTTGTTGAAAATAAACATGGGATAATAGTTATGAAAAAAAATGAGAATATATTACACCAGATACTGAAATCTCTAAGGTTATTAAAACAGTTTTCTAAAGATGAGTATATCTATTGGGATGGATCAGGATATTCTGTACAACAATCTCAAGATCTTGATGACTACATCAAAGGTTTAGCTGTTTAACTCATTCAAGAGACCATTGAAGATTGCCTCAGAGCACAGTCCATGACTCCTGACTCTCGGATTCAAAAGGACAAAACAGTATCATCTTGAGCATTACAGGTTAGCATGCAGATAGATAAAAGAGCACTAAAGTATTTTGTGTTAACAGTGAAATTCTGTAGCACTTATCTTCTCTGTTCACAGCTCATTGGGAGCAAATGGCCCCACCTAGCTACAAGGAGACCTGGGAACTAGAATCCTGCCATGTCCCTGGAAGACAGGAAGCTCCAAATATTTGGTGATCAGCAGTAATGACTAACATTATTATAAATAAGCAGATAAATGAAGCAGGCAGAAGCATCCAAGGGTAGAATATAAAAATGAAGTTTCTGATAAAGTTTGAACTACAGTATCGAAATTGTGTGTTTGCATGAGTATGTGTCATGTGTGTATGTCATGTGCATTTTTTTTTTTTACTAAGTGCCTAATCATTCATTCAAGAAAGATTTTATCTTTTGCCTACAATATGCTAAGTGCTACCTAAGAATATGCTGAAGAACAAAACAAGCAAAAAATACCTCACCATACTTTGTTATTGGAGATATAGTTCTAAGGGATACATGGTTTATACACTCATAGATCAGAGTCTGTTCATGAAAAAAGTGGATGTTACTGATAATATACAAAATTTTACATGAGTAAAAAACCACATGTGTATTATCCTTCAGAGTAGATTATTTGGATTCTTATTTTACTTTTCTACTTCCTTTTGGGCTAATATCCAATTCTCATTAAACTATTTCCTTGTAACAAATTTATGACCTACTTTTTAATTTGATTTTTATCTTTAATCTGTAGGCTATAAATGAAATATTTCTATTTATACATTTTAATTTTAAAAAACTTAATTATTTCACATAAATGCATAATTATGTATATTCATAATTATGCATTCATGTAATATTCTCCAGTGTTTTTGCCTGGAGAATTCCATGGACAGAAGAGCCTGGTGACCTACAGTCCATGGAGTCGCAAAAGTCAGACATGACTGAACGACTAACACTTATTGCATACACATTTAATAAAACACTAAACTTTTAGAAAGAAGAAAGTAATTTCTTATAAGATCCCACCTGTAGGTGGCCACTTTTATTATTTTGATGTGATTTTATTCCTTTTTTATATGGTCACTATCTTATAGGAATTGCTGAGGGGAATTGAGAGCAGGAGAAGAAGGGAACGACAGAGGATGAGATGGCTGGATGGCATCACTGACTCAATGGACGTGAGTCTCAGTGAACTCCAGGAGTTGGTGATGGACAGGGAGGCCTGGCATGCTGCGATTCATGGGGTCGCAAAGAGCCGGACACGACTGAGCGACTGATCTGATCTGATTCTTTTTTTTTTTTTTAATTTTATTTTATTTTTAAACCTTACATAATTGTATTAGTTTTGCCAAATATCAAAATGAATCTGCCACAGGTATACATGTGTTCCCCATCCTGAACCCTCCTCCCTCCTCCCTCCCCATTCCATCCCTCTGGGTCGTCCCAGTGCACCAGCCCCAAGCATCCAGTATCGTGCATCAAACCTGGACTGGCAACTCGTTTCATACATGATATTTTACATGTTTCAATGCCATTCTCCCAATGTTAAAAGAAAGACTGTTACCTCTCTTGAATTTTAATCTCAATATAAAATAATTTATTAATAACCTGTTCAAAATACTCCCATGTATTTTTCTGTTATGGTCTTCTATTTTATCTTCCTGGAAAAATTTTGTTACATATTACCTTAGAAATAATGGTTTTTATGAATATATAAAAATTATAATATCTTCCATGTAAATCATGTTCATTTTTTTACTTTTAAATAGACTCTACTTTAGAGTTCTTTTTAAAAATGTGTATTTGTTTATTAACAGTGTTGTGTTTGTTTCAGGTGTACCTCCAATTTATTCAGTGATACACATACATACATCTGTTCTTTTTCAAATTCTTTTCCCATTTAGATTATTACAGAATATTGAGCAGAGTTCTGCCCCCACACAGTAGGTCCCTGTTGGTAGTCTGTCTTAAATATAGAGTAGTGTCAGGTCCACAGCAACATTGAGAATTAAGTACAGAGTTCTCATCTACTCCCAGACCCCACATGCACAACCCTCACTAGAGTGGTGGTGCGTTTGTTACAATTGAAGGACCTAAGTTGACACATTATTATCATCCAAACTCTGTGGCTTACAATTCTGGTTCATTTTCGGTGTTATACATTCTACGGGTTTTGACATGTAATCACCATTATAGTATCCCACAGAATAGTTTTGATGTCCTAAAAATTCTCCTATTCATCTTTACCTCTCCCCTAACCCCTACAACCACTGAGCTTTTCACTGTTTCTACAAATTTGCTTTTCCTAGAATGTCACACAGTTGGAATCATACAGTATGCACCCTTTTCAAATTGGCTTCTGTCACTTAATGATATGCATTTGTGTTTCCTTCATGTCTTTTCATGCTTGATAGCTCATTTCTTTTAAGTACTAAATAATATTCCATTGTCTGGACATATCACAGTTTACCCATTAGCCTACAGAAGGATATCTTAATTTTTTCCCAATTCCAGCAATTAGGAATAAAGCTGTTATAAAAATTCATGTGGAGATTTTTATATAGACATATGTTTTCAAATACCTTGGGTAAAAATGCCAAGGAATGTGATGATTGCTGTATCATGTGGTAAGAGTATGTTTAATTGTATAAGAAACTGCCAGACTGTCTTCTAAAGTAGCTGTACCACTTTGCATTCTGACCAGCAATGTATGAGAGTTTCACATCCTCTCTAGCATGTAGACTGTTGATCATCTGAATTTTGGGCTTTCTAATAAGCTTGTGGTGGTTCAGTTCAGTTCAGTTCAGTTCAGTCACTCAGTCATGTCTGACTCTTTGCGACCCCATGAACCGCAACATGCCAGGCCTCCCTGTCCATCACCAACTTCCGGAGTTTACCCAAACTCATGTCCATTGAGTTGGTGATGTCATCCAACCATCTCATCCTCTGTCATCCCCTTCTCCTCCTGCCCTCAATCTTTCCCAGCATCAGGGTCTTTTCAAATGAGTCAGTTCTTTGCATCAGGTGGCCAAAGTATTGGAGTTTCAGCTTCAACATCAATCCTTCCAATGAACACCCAGGACTGATCTCCTTTACGATGGACTGATTGGATCTTCTTGCAGTCCAAGGGACTCTCAAGAGTGTTCTCCAATACCACAGTTCAAAAGCATCAATTCTTTGGCGCTCAGCTTTCTTTATAGTCCAACTCTCATATCCATACATGACTACTGGAAAAACCATAACCTTGACTAGATGGATCTTTGTGACAATGTAATGTCTCTGCTTTTTAATATGCTGTCTACGTTGGTCATAACTTTCCTGTATCTCACAGTTGTTTTAATGTTTAATTAGTGAAAATCAATTCCCTAATAAAAATGCTATTAAACATAGATTCATGTGCTAATTTGCCATCAGTTTATCTTCTCTGGTGAAGTTTCTGTTCAGGTATTTTGCCCATTTTTTTTTATTGGGTTGTTCATTTTCTTCTTGATGATTTTAAGAGCTCTTTGTTTATTTCAGATAATAGTGTTTTATTAGAAATAGGACATATTTGCAAATATTTCCTCCCAGTCTGTGATGCCTTCTCGGTTTTTTAAAAGTCCCTCATGGAGCAGAAATTTTTCATCTCAATAAAGTCAAATTTATCATTTTTTTTTTCACGGACTGTCCCTTGATGTTGTAAATAAAGTCATGATATACCTCAAAATATCTAGATTTATTCCTATGTTATCTTCTAGGAGTTTGATATTTTTGTACTTTATATTTAGGTCTGTGGTTCATTTTGAGTTAATTTTTGTGTCCAGGGAAGGTTTGTGTCTAGATTAATTTGTTTGCACCTGGATGGCCAGTTGTTCCAGCACCATTGTTGAAAAGACTTTTTTTCTACAGTGCTTCTTTGTCACTGATTTGTTGACTATATTAATGCAAGTCTGTCTCTAGGCTCCCTACTCTGTTATAGTTGTCTGTTCTTTCACCAGGACCAGATTGTCTTGGCTGTTGTAGTTTTATAGTACGTCTTGAAGTCCCATAGTGTCAGTCCTCCAGCATTGTTCTTCTCCTTTAATATTGTGTTGGCTGTTCTAGATCTTTGTCTCTTCATGTAAACTTTAAAATCATTTGTTGATATTCACAAAATAACTTGTTGGAATTTTGATTAAAATTGCATTGAGTCTATGCATCAAGTTGAAAAGAACTGACATTTTAACAATATTGAGCCTTTCTATCCATCCATATGAAACATATCTGCATTTGTTTAGTTCTTTGATTCCATTTGTCATTTTTTTGTATTTTTCCTCATATACATCTTATATTTTGTTTGATTTATACTTAAGTATTTTATGTTTTAAGGTTCTAGTATAGATGGTATTGTGGTCTAAATTTCAAATTCCATTTGTTTATTGCTGATCTGTAGAAATGATTGTGTTTTGAATATTAATCTTATATATTACCATTTTGCTAGTTTCAAATTTTAGTTCCAAGAGTCATATTTATTTATACTAGATTTGTGATTTTTTATTTTTGGCTTTCCCAAAGTTACAAGACTGTAACTATTTTCTTTTCTTAATCTAAACTTTTGGCATTTAGAAAATTATATTCAATTTTCTAATTCACTATTTAGTGTTTTCTCTCTTTAAAATATTTTCTTCCATTATCTTTTGCTAATTTTACTTAAATTCTGACCTGAATGTTTACATCCAATATACTTTTCCTGTTTTTTTAATTACAAAAATATCTATGAAATTTGATTTGACACAAAGTACAACTTTATGTTAGTGTATGCCTATGCTGAAATAGGAGATCAACTGTAGAGTCATATGGCTGAAAATCTTACTAGCTCTGCAACGCTAGATGTGTAAAATGAGACTAGCATCTTCCACAGAATGGAGTTGTAATGATTAAAAATAATAAATGGAAAAGACTTAGCCAAATATCAGATATATAATACACACACAATAAGCTATTACTCAGCTGTTAAAAAGAATGAAGTCTTGCTGTTTGCAATAACGAGGATGAAAGTAGAGGATATTATACTAAGTGACATGTTAGACAGAAAGACAAATACCGTACTATTTCACTTTTCAATGAAATATAAAATATAAATAAATAAATTAATTAAAAAAATATATAAATAAAAAAAAAAAACTTAACAAAACAGACTCATTAATACTGAGAACAAACAGGTGATTGCCAGAAGGGAGGGGAGTAGAGGAATGAGTGTATATATTTGATAGATATTTGTAGATATGTATTTACTTAAGTTCAAAATTTTTGAAGCCTCAAGTAGTATATAATTATAAAATATAAGCCTCTGCTGCTGCTGCTGCTGCTAAGTCGCTTCAGTCGTGTCCAACTCTGTGTGACCCCATAGACGGCCGCCCACCAGGCTCCGCCGTCCCTGGGATTCTCCAGGCAAGAACACTGGAGTGGGTTGCCATTTCCTTCTCCAATAAGCTTCTACTAAAATATAAATATAATTATATTCATAATTATATTTTAAAAGACAAATAGAGGTAGTTTATAGAGATAAAGCTATCTCCTATGGTCTGAATTTTTTTCAGTTTAATCATTCTATTTTCAAGACAAGATTTTTTATAGCAAATGCTATGAAGTTTATGACATATTTGATGTAATTTCATTATAGAGTGTGTGGAATACAGCTACATCCATTCTTTTGTCTGTATTATCTATGGCTATTTTCACATTACTGTGCCAAAGTTGAGTAGGTGAGACAGATAAATGGCCTGTAAAACCTAAAATATTTAATATCTGTCCCATCATGAAGGAAAAACAGTTTCTAAATTGTATATCACTTTGGAAATATTAACAATTTGTGCTTTCTATGTGATATATTGCATTTGTTATCTCGCTAAACTAGCATGAGATTTTTTATGGGGTACAATGTGTAGTCTCAGATGGAACCAAGAATGGTGATTGGCAGAGTAGGACAGTTACTGCAAGAAAGAAAATATCTATCTGGATCTATCTATCTATCTTTCTATATATCTCAAGTCTCTCTGGAGAGAGCTGTCTGGCTTTTTTCATTCAAATCATCTCGGGTATATAAGGCCTCTCAACATGTTTTTTAAAACAGTGAATGTTCCCATTAGAGGATGATTTGCTGGTATTGTCTGCATAGAGGAGATGGAAGAATGAAAAGGATTTCAGACAGAATTTATGAAAAAGTGTTAAATAAATTTCAGAATTAATTGAATTGTCACAATAATTTTTAATTATAAACTGTAGTGAAATATGATAAACAGGTCATATAAACTATTTTCTTTGAGTTCCCTTAAAAGTGAAGATTTTCCCAAATAGCCACTTACGGGATGCCCTGCTCCCCAGACCACAATGCTGATTTTGAAATAGTAGTATTGTATCTCCATTTATTTCTAAAGGTTTTGGAACATTCTTAAACTGGTCAAGGGAGAGTTGATTTGAAATAACTTTAATTTACAAAATAACTACAAGAAATATAGCAATTTTAAGAAACCTTAGAATATGACATTTAGTTAAACAAACAGAAAAAGCAAATAACCACAGAGTCAAGAAGTGTGAACTCAAAAAACAATAGGTAGTATTTACTGTAAAAAGGAAAAAAAAAACAAACCATAATTCTTGTAACATGCTTGTTTAACTTCTCTATACAAATTCAGAGCACTTACTATCTTTGATTATTTTGGCATATGATCATATCCAGTCTTGTTACATTACAACATTATTGTTGTCTTGCAGAACAACTCCTAAATTATTATTATTGATGAGATAATATCTTGTTTTAAGACCTAAATTCTGATTCCTTGAGACAAGGGACCGAGTTTTTTTATATGCACACATTCTCCAGCCATGAAGTGTAATAAAACACCAAGGAGAATAGCTGATAGTCATCTTAGATGCTGTTTATAATCCCCTTTACTTGCTTAAGTCATATAATCTCTCTGTGGCTGGTTTCCTTGTAAGATAGACAGCATTTTCGTAAGTAATGATAAAGAACTGAGGAAAACAACAGTGACCCTGTAGTGTGATATCTATAGTGGGTAGAGAGGGCACCTTCAGACTGAGTGCTCAAAAAGGGTGAGATCCATTAATGAAAAGGAGCCTCAGGAAGATGTGAGGAAAACATCTTTCAGAAACAATGAAGAAAAAGTGTGACGTTCCTGAGGCATGAACCAGATAGGCCTGCTCCTGCTGTGACCAAAGTTCACCTGGACTTGAGCATGGCTGGCAAGGGTAAGGAGCAGCTGTTGGATACGGTGTTAGAAAGGTATAGGCAGAAGGCATTGGAAGGTTTTAAACCAGGAAGCAAAATACTTGATTTTCACTTTAAAGAATAATTTAACTGCAAAAAGAAAATAGATGTTAGGATGCAAAAGGGAAAACACGGTGACCAGTTGTGTGCTGTGCTTAGTTGCTCAGTCATGTCCGACTCTTTGCAACACCATGGACTATAGCTCGCCAGCCTCTTCTGTCCATGGGGATTCTCCAGGCAAGAATACTGGAGTGGGTTGTCATGCCCTCTTCCTGGGGGTCTTCCCAACCCAGGGATCGAACCCGGGTCTCCTGCATTGCAGGTGGATTCTTTACCAACTGAGCCACCAGGGAAGTTTGGTGACCAGTTAGGGGTCTGTTGTTAACAGTATTGGCTAGGGATAAAGATGGCTTGAATGTTGGTGACTTTAATAGGTTTGGAGCAAATGGGTGGGCCCAGGGCATGTTTTAGAAAAAAAGTACCATGTAAATCTTACTGCAATGTGCAAATGTAATATACTGTTATTATAGTTAATGCATACAAATAAATTCATCTCAAAAATTAATTATTTAAGCCCCTTCCCATTTTTTTTTATCAGCTCACCTCTATTCAAATTGCTATTCAATAACAATCTTTTAATTTTTTCCTGGTCCTGTTCAGTATAAGAAACTAGCATCTGATAAAATAAGATCTAGGTGCATAGTTGCTACATGATAAATATTTGCCATATTAATGACTACATAAATAAAATATGACAGATTTGCTACAAGGCTTTTGGGTCAAGGAGACATTTGAATGAATGAAACATAGATGGAAGGAGTTTATTTCTACAAGATAAAACCAGTTGACAGTCTTCATTTCAGGACTGGAATTTTTTTTTTTTTTTTTTTTTTTTTTTTAATTTTATTTTATTTTTAAACTTTACATAACTGTATTAGATTTGCCAAATATCAAAATGAATCCGCCACAGGTATACATGTGTTCCCCAACCTGAACCCTCCTCCCTCCTCCCTCCCCATTCCATCCCTCTGGGTCGTCCCAGTGCACCAGCCCCAAGCATCCAGTATCGTGCATTGAACCTGGACTGGCAACTCATTTCATACATGATATTTACATGTTTCAATGCCATTCTCCCAAATCTTCCCACCCTCTCCCTCTCCCAGGACTGGAATTTTTACAGGGTTCTTTGGAAGGAATGATGCTAAAGCTGAAACTCCAGTACTTTGGCCACCTCATGCGAAGTGTTGACTCATTGGAAAAGACTCTGATGTTGGGAGGGATTGGAGGCAGGAGGAGAAGGGGAAGACAGAGGATGAGATGGCTGGATGGCATCACTGACTCAATGGACGTGAGTCTGGGTGAACTCCCGGAGATGGTGATGGACAGCGAGGCCTGGCTTGCTGCGATTCATGGGGTCACAAAGAGTCGGACACGACTGAGCAACTGAACTGAACTGAACTGAAAAGAACAAAGCTTTGTGTAAATAGCAGTAAGAATTGCTGTCATTTATTTGCTGACACCTATGTGTCATATCTCATGCTAGACTTTTGTACATACATTACCTTGTTTAATTCTCACAAAAATCACAGAGGGAAGTCATTACCCCTCTGTTTTAAAATTGAGGGGTCGGCTACTCAGAAATGTTATGTAACAGCTGGATGAAGGATAAAGCTTTGAAGTACTGACTCATTTCATTGCCTCAGTAAAGATGGACATTACTGTCTTTACTTGAAATAAATATTAACACACAAATATCGAGTACATTGCTGACTTCTTTTAGAATGTCTTAGAAATTGTGCCACATGTGTTTCTAAAATAATCACAGAATGACAGATTTGAGAGATTTAGAGGTAGGTCTCTATGTGACCAGATAGTTCTTTATATGTAATTCCTTGCTTGACTTTCACATGCTCAAGGTCATTGGAAAGCAAAGCTAGGATTCAAATCCAATTTGGTGCTCTTCAGACCATAGCATACTGATTCAGAATTTGACATTTGGTTCATCTCTATGTTTACAAGAAGACTAAGATAAAAGACCCAGAGAAATCTGTGAAAGGGCTTATTTTGCCATTGGTGAAAAGAATTTGTGGTTTACTTGAAAGAAAAAGATGACATGATAGCAGTAACAAATAACTTTGGCTTTAAAAAAATAGTGTACACCTTACAAAGTGCCTAAAAAGAATGGAACAATGGTGCTTAGCATTATCATGAGAGTGCAGTGCTCCAGTGTACAGAAATATAGAAATGAAATGAAAGCTGTTGGATGTCAAAGGCAAATTTTGCCAATTTCAGCAGTGTCAGTAGCAGAAACCACCAGAATGCATGACAGGAAAGTGGGAGAGCTTGGTAAACAATAGAAAGAAAGATTATTGCACTGAACGTTTTAGACTGTTCTCAACTGTTCAGTTCAAAATGGTGCCTAAATCACAAAAACCGAGGCTGCTTTTTTCACTTTCCCTACTACATGGTGACCTCTGGGTCAAAAGGAACACCTACAGAGAAACATAAGCCTGGGGAAGCAGGTTCATCCAGCCAGGATGTGTAAATAATCTAAATGTTTACCCTGCACCTATTCAGAACAACAAATTTAGAATGTCTCTTATGCCCACTAAATTCCTCAGAAGGGACCAGCCTGTATTATATAATTAAGACAACTGATTTCTCAGAAAATTGTGGTGGCAGAATCCATCAAGTACAGTTTTGTTTTGTTTTGTTTTTTAAATGAGGGTTAGTTCTTAACTCTCTCGGGCAGGCAAAACCTCAGTTTTGCCATGGGTTTCAGACGAATTTAGAGTATCCACTGACATTACCAGAAACTCTGGATATTAATCACACCCATCGTGATAAAAAAGAATTGGGCAAGAAAATATGAGAAATAAGATCATATAGATAAGCTGTAGTTTATTATGGGCGCTGCATTAGGAGTAACCTGGAACCCTAAATAGCCTTATCCTTTTTCAGTTTTCTGTGCTATTTGCATATGGATGGTTAAAAATGACTTGTAGTTCCTTAGCTGGAGGTGGGATAGAGTATCATTGACAAATGTACAGATTAATGTTTGAGAATCTTGGGCTTAAATGATTGTGGAAGTTTACTTGTTCATACTGAATTAATTGCTTTTCCACTGTATTGTTAGGGAACTACAAATCAATGTTAACTTTGTTCCCCTGACTCATAGGACTTGGAGAACCTTCAACCTGCTGTGAGTAGAAATGTCAAGGTGTTTTTCAAATAAATTCATTTTTATGTAGGAAAAACAAGTCTTAGGAACAAGAGCTAGAAGAAATTAAGAAAGACCCAAAGCAGTAGCTTTCTATGAGAGATATAGCTAAATCACCTCAAGACAATGCCCCCAAAATATTTAATCATTACCTCATGCCTAATTGGGCTTCCCTGGTGGTTCCGATGGTAAACTGTCTGCCTGCAATACAGGAGACCCTGGGTTGGGAAGATCTCCTGGAGAAGGAAATGGCAACCCACTCCAGTACTCTTGCCTGGGAAATCCCATGGATGGAGGAACCTGGCAGACTACAGTCCATGGGGTTGCAAAGAGTCAGATATGACTGAGCAACTTCAGTTTCATGCCTAATTTATGGCAGAATATGCATTACTATTTTTCTATGTAACAAGTATTGTTGTTCAGTTGCTCAGTCATGTCCAACTCTTTGCAACCCCGTGGACTGCAGCACACCAGGCTTCCCTGTCCATCACCATCTCCTAGAGCTTGCTCAAACTCATGTTCACTGAGTCACTGATGCCATCCAACCATCTCATCCTCTGTCGTCCCCTTCTCCTCCTGCCCTCAATCTTTCCCAGCATCAGGGTCTTTTCTAATGTCTCGGCTCTTCATGTCAGGTGGCCAAAGGTTTGGAGCTTCAGCATTAGCATCAGTCCTTCCAATGAATATTCAGGATTGATTTCCTTCAGTATTGACTGGTTTGATCTCTTTGAAGTCCAAGGGACTCTCAAGAGACTTCTTCAACACCACAGTTCAAAAGCATCAATTCTTTGGTTCTCAGTCTTTTTTTATGGTCCAAATCTCACATCCATACATGACTACTGGAAAAAACATAGCTTTGATTATAGGGACTTTAGTCAGCAAAATAATGTCTCTGTTTTTTAATATTTTGTCTAGGTTTGTCATAGCTTTTCTTCCAGGGAGCAAGCGTCTTTTAATTTTATGGCTGCAGTCACCATCTGCAGTGATTTTGGAGCCCAAGAAAATAGTCTGTCACTGTCCATTGTTTCCCCATCTATTTGCCATAAACTGATGGGATCGGATGCCATGATCTTCATTTTTTGAATGTTGAGTTTTAAGCCAGCTTTTCACTCTCCTCTTTCACCTTCATCAAGAGACTCTTTAGTTCCTTTTCACTTTCTGTCATAAAGGTGGTGCCATTTGCATATCTGAGGTATTAATTGAGTTATTTTTATGTAATTTTTTTGCTTGATTTCAGAACCAGTTCTAGGCTTAAAAAAAAAAAAAAAACTTTAAAGAAAAACTTATGTCTGTACTGTTTTCCATATGATTCTATTACCCAGTAAGGTCCTTCACACATAGGAGATATATAGTACATATTTGCTGAATGAATGCATAAATGAATGGATGAATGCATATTTTTGTACTTTGCTTTATCAACACTATATTCTAATATTAAGTCTAGATGGATGGAATAAATATTTTCATAAGTTTTTAAAATTTTATTTTTATTGAAATACAGTTGATTTACAACATAGTACTAGTTTCAGCTATATAGAAAGGGGATTCATTTATACGTTTTTTTCATAAGTTTCTAGGAACTCCTGTAAGAATTGCTCATCACCTCATCTGTAAGACTATGTCTGTATCACCATTTGCTTAAACGTCACAGCACCAAAGTAATAAGTCCCATTATTATTTTCTTCATATATGTTTTTAAAAAATATTTATTGGCACTTACTATATTATAATGCCCCAGTTGGAACTGATGGCACAAGATGAATGATCTGGGTCTTTTATACAAGGATCTCTTGTTTGTCGGTGGTTGAGACATCAACATAGATCTACCTATGTGTAACACTGAAGCCACTAGAGAAGGACACAGAATCTATGAGCACAAAGGAAAACGCCTAGTCCAGCCTTGCAAGTTGGTCTCTATTAAAACCTCTTCTACCGTTCCTCTTATCCTTCAAAATAGTTTTACAGTAGTGCTTAGAGTGAGTTATATTCAAATGCACTATTTCCTGACCCAACCATGAGTTTTAGGTATCTGAGACCTTCCTCCACTTTGCGCCCTACTCCAAGTCTCAAGTATGAACCATGCTAGGTATTTCTTTTATAAGTTTTCTGTTTAGTCTGTTCGACATCTTAGAATGATCTCAACTAGGCTTCCTTCATGCCTCAACCTATTTTGTAGTGACAACATGAAAAGAGACAAAGATGAAATGAAGGTACCATATTATATTCTGTTTTCTCTGCAATGATAGAGTAGAGATGAATAACCTCAAGAACATATATACATACATATATATACTATCAGATCAGATCAGTCGCTCCGTCACGTCCGACTCTTTGAGACCCCATGAATCGCAGCATGCCAGGCCTCCCTGTCCATCACCAACTCCCGGAGTTCACTCAGACTCACGTCCATCGAGTCAGTGATGCCATCCAGCCATCTCATCCTCTGTCGTCCCCATCATCTCCTGTCCCAATCCCTCCCAGCATCAGAGTCTTTTCCAATGAGTCAACTCTTTGCATGAGGTGGCCAAAGTACTGGAGTTTCAGCTTTAGCATCATTCCTTCCAAAAAAATCCCAGGGCTGATCTCCTTCAGAATGGATTGGTTGGATCTCCTTGCAGTCCAAGGGACTCTCAAGAGTCTTCTCCAACACCACAGTTCAAAAGCATCAATTCTTCGGCGCTCAGCCTTCTTCACAGTCCAACTCTCACATCCATACATGACCACAGAAAAAACCACAGCCTTGACTAGACAAACCTTTGTTGGCAAAGTAATGTCTCTGCTTTTGAATATGCTATCTAGGTTGGTCATAACTTTCCTTCCAAGGAGTAGGCACCTTTTAATTTCATGGCTGTAGTCATCATCTATAGTGATTTTGGAGCCCAGAAAAATAAAGTCTGACACTGTTTCCACTGTTTCCCCATCTATTTCCCATGAAGTGGTGGGACTGGATGCCATGATCTTCGTTTTCTGAATGTTGAGCTTTAAGCCAACTTTTTCATTCTCCACTTTCACTTTCATCAAGAGACTTTTTAGTTCCTATTCACTTCCTGCCATAAGGGTGATGTCATCTTAATATCTGAGGTTATTGATATTTCTCCCAGCAATCTTGATTCCAGCTTGTGTTTCTTCCAGTCCAGCGTTTCTCATGATGTACTCTGCATATAAGTTAAATAAACAGGGTGACAATATACAGCCTTGACGAACTCCTTTTCCTATTTGGAACCAGTCTGTTGTTCCATGTCCAGTTCTAACTCTTGCTTCCTGACCTGCATACAAATTTCTCAAGAGGCAGGTCAGGTGGTCTGGTATTCCCATCTCTTTCAGAATTTTCCACAGTTGATTGTGATCCACACAGTAAAAGGCTTTGGCATAGTCAATAAAGCAGAAATAGATGTTTTTCTGGAACTCTCTTGCTTTTTCCATGATCCAGCAGATGTTGGCAATTTGATTTATGGTTCCTCTGCCTTTTCTAAAACCAGCTTGAACATCAGGAAGTTCACGGTTTACATATTGCTGAAGCCTGCCTTGGAGAATTTTGAGCATTAGTTTACTAGCGTGTGAGATGAGTGCAATTGTGCAGTAGATTGAGTATTCTTTGGTATTGCCTTTCTTTGGGATTGGAATGAAAACTGACCTTTTCCAGTCCTGTGGCCACTGCTGAGTTTTCCAAATTTGCTGGCATATTGAGTGCAGCACTTTCACAGCATCATCTTTCAGGATTTGAAACAGCTCAACTGAAATTCCATCACCTCCACTAGCTTTGTTCGTAGTGATGCTTTCTAAGGCCCACTTGACTTCACATTCCAGGATGTCTAGCTCTAGGTCCGTGATCACACCATTGTGATTATCTGGGTCGTGAAAATCTTTTTTGTACAGTTCTTCTGTGTATTCCTGCCATCTCTTCTTAATATCTTCTGCTTCTGTTAGGTCCATACCATTTCTGTCCTTTATCGAGCCCATCTTTGCATGAAATGTTCCTTTGGTATCTCTGATTTTCTTGAAGAGATCCCTAGTCTTTCCCATTCTGTTGTTTTCCTCTATTTCTTTGCATTGATCGCTGAGGAAGGCTTTCTTATCTCTTCTTGCCATTCTTTGGAACTCTGCATTCACATGTTTATATCTTTCCTTTTCTCCTTTGCTTTTCACTTCTCTTCTTTTCACAGCTATTTGTAAGGCCTCCCCAGACAGCCATTTTGCTTTTTTGCATTTCTTTTCCATGGGGATGGTCTTGATCCCTGTCTCCTGTACAATGTCACGAACCTCATTCCATAGTTCATCAGGCACTCTATCTATCAGATTGAGGCCCTTAAATTTATTTCTCACTTCCACTGTATAATCATAAGGGATTTGATTTAGGTCATATCTGAATGGTCTAGTGGTTTTCCCTACTTTCTTCAATTTAAGTCTGAATTTGGCAATAAGGAGTTCATGGTCTGAGCCACAGTCAGCTCCTGATCTTGTGTTTGCTGACTCTATAGAGCTTCTCCATCTTTGGCTGCAAAGAATATAATCAATCTGATTTTGGTGTTGATCATCTGGTGATGTTCCTGTGTAGAGTCTTCTCTTGTGTTGTTGGAAGAGGGTGTTTGTTATGACCAGTGCATTTTCTTTGCAAAACTCTATTAGTCTTTGCCCTGCTTCATTCCGTATTCCAAGGCCAAATTTGCCTGTTACTCCAGGTGTTTCTTGACTTCCTACTTTTGCATTCCAGTCCCCTATCATGAAAAGGACATCTTTTTGGGGTGTTAGTTCTAAAAGGTCTTGTAGGTCTTCATAGAACTATTCAACTTCAGCTTCTTCAGCATTACTGGTTGGGGCATAGACTTGGATTACTGTGATATTGAATGGTTTGCCTTGGAAACGAACAGAGATCATTCTGTCGTTTTTGAGATTGCATCCAAGTACTGCATTCGGACTCTTTTGTTGACCATTATGGCCACTCCATTTCTTCTGAGGGATTCCTGCCTGCAGTAGTGGATATAATGGTCATCTGACTTAAATTCATCCATTCCAGTCCATTTTAGTTCGCTGATTCCTAGGATGTCGACATTCACTCTTGCCATCTCTTGTTTGACTACCTCCAATTTGCCTTGATTCATGGACTTGACATTGCAGGTTCCTATGCAATATTGCTCTTTACAGCATTGGACCTTGCTTCTATCACCAGTCACATCCACAGCTGGGTATTGTTTTTGCTTTGGCTCCATCCCATCATTCTTTCTGGAGTTATTTCTCCATTGATCTCCAGTAGCATATTGGGCACCTAGTGACCTGGGGAGTTTCTCTTTCAGTATCCTATCATTTTGCCTTTTCATACTATTCATGGGGTTCTCAAGGCAAGAATACTGAAATGGTTTGCCATTCCCTTCTCCAGTGGACCAATTTCTGTCAGATCTCTCCACCATGACGCGCCCATCTTGGGTTGCCCCACGGGCATGGCTTAGTTTCATTGAGTTAGACAAGGCTGTAGTCCTAGTGTGATTAGATTGACTGGTTTTCTGTGAGTATGGTTTCAGTGTGTCTGCCCTCTGATGCCCTCTTGCAACACCTACCGTCTTACTTGGGTTTCTCTTACCTTGGGCATGGGTTATCTCTTCACAGCTGCTCCAGCAAAGCACAGACATTGCTCCTTATCTTGGACGAGGGGTATCTCCTCATCACAGCCCTTCCTGACCTTCAATGTGGGATAGCTCCTCTAGGCCCTCCTGCGCCCACGCAGCCACGGCTCCTTGGACGTGGGGTTGGTCCTCCCGGCCACCACCCCTGGCATATATATATATATATATATATATAGTAGTAAAGCATAGTAAATTAGGAATTTACAGACTATAAAGTTTGTTTAAAAAACAAAATGCTTTATTGAAGTACAATCAGTTGTAATTCACAATACTCATTTTCTATAATTCACTGAATTAGTGAACACAAAGCCATTTTTCCTAGGGGAAATACAGAATTAGGTTCCTGAGAACCTCTGGTCACAAAATTTTTGCCAACCAGTCAATACATAAATTGTTTTCCACATTTTTTTTAAAGGCAACTTATTTACTATATACTGTTGATTTGTTACCACTGACATTATAGCCAACAGCACTATGGTTCATGAGTGAACAATGATTAACTAATATTTATTTTCTTTAAGGCACATTCTTTGTGCTTAGGAACACTAGGTGGCATGTAAGTACCAGGTGTACAGTCCATTTTTTGGACCACAAAATCACCAAGAAAAAGCATAAATGAGGCACTAAACGCAACATGGGAAGAATGCTTGTTTACGGTATGAGAAGGTGGAGCATTGTTTTCAGTCTCTGCATGTCTATGAGGGGCTTCCCCATTGGCTGAGCTGTAAAGAATCTGCCTGCAGTGCAGGACATGTGAGTGCTATCCCTGGGTGAGGAAAATCCCATGGAGAAGGAAATGGCAGCCCACTCTAGTATCCTTCCCTGGGAAATCCCATGGACAGAGAAGCAGAGTGGGCTACAGTCCACAGGTTTGCAAACAGTCAGACACTGGCTAACTAAACAACAAAAACCTGCTCCCTTAGCTAGTACACGAATTCCCAGTGTTTCACTCAATAAGTGTTTATTTAAAACATATAGTTCAGAACACTGCCTTTCAAGTGTAGAGATGCCTGGATTCCTTGTTGCTGGGACCCATTTGAAAATTCTCCCATCTTCTTAACTTTTGAAACTTTGAATTCAATATGTAGAAAGTGATACTGTTCGTACAAATTCTTGTGCCAGACACACAAGGGGCCAAACAAACTGAAATATCAGAGTTCGGAACAGAGAAAGGTTTATTTCAGGGCCATTCAAGGAGATGGGTAGCTCATTCCCTAAAAAGCCTCACATTCCCCTAATGGTTTCAGCAAAACATTTTTAAAAAACAGGTGAGAGATGGGAGTGTCAGGGTATGTAATTAGTTTCTGTACATTTCTCTGATTGAGCTGATGGTGAGGGAACAGAGTGGTGTCACAGAGGGTAACTTTACCAGTCCTTAGACTCCAGGAGGCCTGGGGCTATGTGCTTATGGTCATCAAGTATTCAACATATTCCATTTGATAACGAGTTTTATCATCTGTAAAACAATTCAGGAAATGTGCATCAAACACTGTTATCTATGCAATAGATACTTAAGAGTGCAGCTAAAGCAGAGGATATGGGGGAAGTCTTGTCTTGTGAAGCCCCCACAGGGTCCTTCTCCTTTACAATAGTAAATGATTTGGGCTCATACAGATTTTCATATGATTTTAAATTTAAATCTTACTATGTAAGTTTCATAAGTTCTTTTACTAAATTCTAGTATTCCTTTGGGAAGGAACTATTTGGAAAAATAAAATCTTGTGCAAATTTCCTCCAATAACTTCACTAATGATTCCCTCCAAAAGCAAGGCAAGAGTTATGTCAGTATTTCCAGGTGACCTACAAATAGAGCATCTTTCATTGTGGATGGCAAAAGTTATTTAAAAATCTCTTCAAAAGCTTACTTTTCCTTTATAATTTCATTGTTATGATTATTCTCATTTTACATAAGAGGAAACTAAGTTTAACAGTATTCTGATGAAAATTTTCCCCAGATCATGTAGCTGGTAAGCCACAGAATGAGGAATATGACCTCAGTTCTGACTCTCCCCCGAAGCTCCTGTTCTTGGAGAAATGGAATCAAGTAGTTGAGAAATGCAGTATTTGGATGCAACTGGCTGTGGTTTCAGTCCTGGTCTTCCATGTGACCTTGGGTCATTATGGAATTTCCCTGAGCACTCAGTTCATTATTAAAAATATAGGAATTAAAATGACTAAGTGATTAAATCAGCTGTTGAATGTTTTAAATAAGTCATAGTAAGAGCTAATGCTTATCCAGTGGTTATCATATGCTGGGCACTGTTTGAAGTATATGACAATATGACATGTTATTGTTTAGTTACTAAGTTGTGTCTAACTCTTTTGCGATCCCATGGACTGTAACCTGCCAGGCCCCTTTGTCCATGGGATTTCCCAGGCAAGAATACTGGAGTGGGTTGTCATTTCCTCCTCCAGGGGATCTTTCAGATCCAGGGATTGAACCCGTGTCTCCTGCATTGATTGGCAGGAGGATTCTTTAACACTGAGCCATCAGGGAAACATCAGTATGACATGGACTAACTCATTTAACAGTAATTCTATGGCTTAGGGTGAATATTATACCTATTTTATTTCCAAAAACTGAGGCATACAGAGTTTAGGGATTTCCCAAATGTCTTGGAGCAAGACCTGGGAGGAAGGGATTTGAACCCAGTCAATTTGGCTCTGAGATTTAATTTATCTTTATTCTACATAGTCTGTGATGGTTTACAGTTTGACATATTAGGCCATAATAAGCCCTTAAACCTGTTAAGTCTCCCTTACTCTGCTTATTTATTGTCATAGATTTCAAGCAATAAATATGCCACTTGACATCAACTTACTCTGAACTAGTACAATGCTGTCTTTAAGACTACAGTAAATAGCAAGCAAAATAAAGATATTCAAATCAGTACTGATGCATTAGAAGTCGCAAAATGTTTTAACCTCTGAAGATACAGAAATTCACACTTTGTTTCTGCTTATCTGTTTTTATTTATTTTTTTAATCAGAGTAGCACTTTGTGTGTAATATGCAAAAGTGATACTATCACTAATCTTGGCAAATATCCCCACCTTCCTATCTGTATTGAGGAGATCTATACTTTATTATCTAGCTTTCTTCTACTCCTTGGTTCATGTACTACAAATAAGTTCTGATGCAAGTTAATTTATCTGGAGGACCTGATTGCAATTTAGTTATTTAGAGGGTCCTATGGAGCCATTCATTACAAATGGAGCCACCATGGCTAACAAGGACGACCTGACAACAGTTCCATGGTGAGTCTCCAAGGAGTGACAGCTTGAGCTATAGCATATGTGCTTGGAGAGCTTTCGAGGGACAGCAGACTGCATTTTTGGTCTTATTGTTTCAGAATGCCAAGGCATTATGGGGACATGACTATTAACAATAGAGCCTGCCATTGTTTTGCTGTTATTTTTTCTCAAGGCCTTCTGAGTGACAGTCCCTGGGGAGAGTGAATTATCATCCTTAACTTGTAACTTAACTGCTCCTTTTGTCATTCTGCATAATTGCTGTCACCCAGGTAAAACGAAATGGTTTTTCTCCCTGGGAAATTCTCCCACACTCAGCTTGGAGCCCTTCAGGCAAGACAGGCAGTGGGGAACCTGGGTAGATAATGTGGTGATCTAAAATCACTCCTAGAAAAGGAGTCTTTGAGAAGCTTTGTCTCTAAAACAAATGTCAAGCGCAATGAAGCCATTTGTTTAAGTAACTAAGGTTGCCATTTATTTAGCAGTTACTAAAATAGCACGTGCCAAATAGAATTATGGAGATTAAATTGTTAATACATTGAAAGTGCTTAGCCCAATGTGTGTCAAAAAATAAGAGATCAATAGCTGATTAAAAAATAAGAGATCAATAATTATTGCCTTGTGCTATTATGTGTTTAATCATTACAACTCTCATTCAAGGTGATTATTAGTCCCATTTTATAGATGAGAAAACTGAACTTTATTGGAGCTGGATTTTAGAAATAAGTGGGCTAAATTCTGAAGTCAGATGTGCTTAACTTCCCAAATGCTCTCTGATTCACCTAGTGACTTACGTCAAGGGAGAGATGGAGATAGGTGGCCATCCAGGGGAAATGGACAATCTTTAGAGCTGATCACAGACTGTCAAGTTTACCAGTTAGTCCCATTATGTGAGTGAATTTTTCCACTTTTCCATAAAGTTGTATTTTCATAAAACTAATATAACTGTTTGAAAAATAGCTGCTTGGATACTTTGTTTTCATGAAGGCCTTAAGGCAGATAATAAATATTAAAAATCATATTTACCACAATAGTAATAGTAGTCACCATAATAACAATAGCAATAATAATGTGAACAGTAATGGTTACCACTTATTGGGCATTTATTACTGCCAAGATTGTTCTAAGCACTTACCACCGATTATCTCATTTCATCATCATTAGACAGGTGTTATTATTATCCCTGATTTATATACTACAAAACTGAGGATCAGAGAGGTAAAGTAATATATGGAAAGTCTGAGTTATTGAAAAAATGAGGCAAGATTTGAATCCAGGCAGTCAGAGCCCTGAGTCATTCTCTTTTCACAGGTGGTGCGTGGTGGATTAAGAGTCAAACCCAATACTGTCTTATATGCTCCCACTCTTTCCTTTTCATTCTAATCCAGGATAAGCATGGATGGCTCTTGAATCCACCTTCCACTGTACCTACATTTGATTAGATTTGCAAGACACAGCCACTGGGTTTTAGAAAGTGAGGTGTTCTTAAACTTTCAGTTCAGTTCAGTTCAGTTGCTCAGTCATGTCCAACTCTTCACGACCCCATGAATCACAGAATGCCAGGCCTCCCTGTCCATTACCAACTCCTGGAGTTCACTCAAATTCATGTTCATCGAGTCGGTGATGACATCCAGCCATCTCATCCTCTGTCATCCCCTTCTCCTCCTGCCCCCAATCCCTCCCAGCATCAAGGTCTTTTCCAATGAGTCAACTCTTCGCATGAGGTGGCCAAAGTATTGGAGTTTCCGTTTCAGCATTGGTCCTTCCAATGAATACCCAGGACTGATCTCCTTTAGGATGGACTGGTTGGATCTCCTTGCAGTCCAAGAGACTCTCAAGAGTCTTCTCCAACACCACAGTTCAAAAGCATCAATTCTTTGGCGCTCAGCTTTCTTCATAGTCCAACTCTCACATCCATACATGACCACTGGAAAACTTGATGATGATGCAAACTGGCAGTGCCCAAACAAACACACACAGCTAAGTACAATGTAAAGGTAAATTCACTGACTATACAGGTGATTCTCAGTCAGATCTGAAAAAGCAGGGAAAGTGACATAGGGATATGGTTACAGAGGGGAACTGGAGCCTGGGCAGTGAAGTAAGTCTCTTTGTAGTCATGTTGGCACTTCTAGAAAAGGGATACATTGAAGACCAGGTTCATATGACTGTTTTTTTCCTTATATAAGACTAAAAAAAGGAAAATCTTTGCTAGTAAGTAAAGGACATTGGTTAAAAAGAACAGTTGAACAACACTGACCTACTTAAAAGTATGTCTGGTTTTTACTCAGACAGCCCTATGCTTAAAGACTGTATACAGTTTTGAACAAATTATTTCAACTGAGCCTCAATTTAATCTTTAAAAAAGAGATGCAGATATTTTTCTTGCAGGTACAATTCCTAGCACATGGTTATAACTCTGTAACTGGAAACTATTATTATTATTATTATTACTGTGATCATCTATCTTAATTCCAAGGTTAAAGTAATATTCATTCAATGACAAAATGATCAATTTTGAAAATTCATATCCACATTAATTTTATTCTCATTGCTCCGTAATCAACTAGTATTTTTCTACAGTCACTGACAACTATAAATATACTCCATACTTTATACTCTATTGCTCTCTCTCTGTTTTGTTTTTTTTTTTTTAATTACAATGATCTCTCTGGTCCAGCTTCCAAAGCAGCATATCTCTTCTCTTTATACTTTATGACTTTTCTCTCTAACGTACTCAAAACCAGAGATTCCAGTTCTCGTGGCATACATAATGTATTTTGTATTAAAACAAAGAATGATTTCAACTCCTGACCATGCTCACTGAGAGAAAGCAGGTATTGTAGCCTGTCCATTCCTTGATGAAATTCCTCATAAGGAGTCTTAAAATGTACAAAGGCTTGGTTCCATGTTGATGGAAAAATATTTAAAAATAGTGTGAAGACCAGCCTGTCCCCTAGAATTATACTGAGTCACAAATTCCAGCTACATTCTTTGAAGGGTTAAAGTTGTCCTGAGGAGTGTCTCTGAAAACAAACCACCCCAGGGATCTGTTGGTTATACTGCCACTTTCCCGTATGCTGGACCTTAGTTGCCAGAGTCAGATACTCTGCAGCTGTCCTGGCAGTCACAAGGAGAAGTTGATGATATTTAACTTAGGACACCAGCCAAGAATTATTTACCTGTCAAAACTTGTCAAATATAAGTCAGTGTTACTTTGCCTGCTGAGCCCTAGACTATCTAATTTCCATGAGGGAGATTAGGAGATAATGTCTCTAAAGGCAGGAAAGGGCAGCCTCATTGCAAAAGGTAAAAAGATAAACAAGACACTCTTGTAACTTTCTTCTCTTCCACTAAAAACAAATGAGCATCCTTTGACATTAAAAAAAATTTTTTTGGCCATGCCATATGACATGTGGGCTCTTAGTTCGCTGACCAGAGACTGATTTCCTGTCCCCCTTGCATTGGAAACATGGAGTTTTAACCACTGGACTGCCATGGAAATCCATCCTTTCGACTTTTGATTACATTGTCTCCACAAGTAGCAACACTAAATTATGAGTCAGGAAAAGCAACACCTTCCTTCCCCTGGCTCCCCTCAATGACCTTTGGATTTCAAAAGTTGGCTCTGAAGCACCTGGCTTTCCAGGAGTTTGAAATGTGTCAAATTGATTCAAACTTGCCTGGACACTCCTTTCAAGCGTGGAAATGGTGACCTCTTCCAGGTGACCTTCCAAGCTCTTTTTCATGCTTGGATCTCCTAAGCTGTAGCCCAGATGGGACAAGTTGCTTCTCTCCCAACCCCTCAGTTAAAAGGGCACATTTGGTTTGCAGAAGATGTCAGAAGAATGCTTGTCTTGGGCTTATTTCTATTAACATTTTCTTTGCAAACAAATTTCTTTGCCTATACAAAACCTGTTTTGTGTGTCTTTGAGTGTGTTCATGTGTGTGCATGTGTATGTGCATGCATGTGTGTGTGTGTGTGTGTGTGTGTGTGTGTGGTGGGGGTATACTTATAGCCCTGCTGATAAAAAAACAGCAGATATTTGGAAGCATAGCATGGTTATATTTTTAAAGCAAACCACCATGCTGAGGGTTTGACTGCTGGGAGAAAACAGGGCACATCTGTCAGACTTTACACTTTGATACATGCTTCTGCAGTTAGTAAATAAAATATCTGAAGGGATATGAATTGCTCTGGTGTCCAGTGCTTTAGGGTTAAGGTTTACCTTATGGTGTTGCAAGTCCACCCTGTGGCTCAGAATAACTTCATACTGAGTGAAGATATTTGAGACCTGTTACCCTATAGAAAAGCAGCTGAAAAATTAATTTGCCAACTGAAGAGTAAACGCACAGGTGTGGGGAGAAAAGATTCAATCAATGTCAATAAGAGCATTTTGGAGAAATAGTGTGTTTCTGTCTTCTATTTTATTTCAGTGTAAATTTCAGGGCATAGTAGGTTCTTGATAAATGACTAGAATGAAGCTACATACTATGCTATGTTTACATAACACATGTTACATAACTTTTTTAGTATTCTACCCTTGATCTAAGTAATTGACCAGTAATGAGTCCGTGTGTATTTAAAAAAATATCAAAACTAGTTAGAGAAGATACCAACTCAACTTAGGTGTTCAATACATGTTGGCTGGATAAATGTAAAATTCACTACTGAAAACTATTGCCAGTAATGTAATTGCATGCTGCTTGATCTCAGACATAAGCCGAACATGCATCTAACATATATTTATGGTAGACACTTGCACTTCCTTTTAGAGAAAATAGTTCCCAGGGCAATCTATTTCTGGATTTGTCTAGAACAGTTGTTGAAGTCATAATTAAAATGTTTTCCTTGATTTGGAGCAGGAGAGGAATTGGGCCTTTGGTTGTCCAGCTGTGAGAAATGGCCCTTTATGGAGGAGGAGGTGACATTCTTTCCATCCATAATTCAGTGGCTTAATCCTTAGCAACAGACTTAATCATTGCTTCAGGTTTTCCAGCTGAGTTAAACTAACAGAGTGAGATGAAGACTGTTAAGGAAATGTCTGGTTGTTCACATATTGATTAAATCCTATACATCATCACCCCATTTTTAAGGTCAAAATGAATAGAAGTTAGGAAACTCTCCCAGCATGCTCAAGTGACTAAATGTTTAATTATTGAGAGAACAAATAACCTAAGTCGGCTTCAAAACATGCAGCCTGAGTGCCTGTGTAACAGTCCTTCATCTTACCTTGAAAGACAGCCTGCCTTAGGTTGCATTCCTTTTAGAAAAGAGTTCCAGGGAATATTTCTTACCTCTTGAATAACATTAGTTGATTTCCTCTTATCAGACCATTATATCTATGGACTTAATGATGTTTTCCTCCTTATTTTAACTTAGGAGGAGCACAGCGTCAAATCTCTTGCTCTGCTATAGATTTCATGAGGACCAAGGAGTTTTCATACTATTTATTCCCTTCTGCTACTGAAGGCTTTATATGTATAACATTTAAACATGATTTGATTCTCCCTTTTCTATTTTATTTGTGTGAGTGTGTGTATTGTAAACCATAGGACATTTCTTTTTATGTGAACTTCAAGTCACAAGTTCTGAATTATAAACTTAACCACAAGCTATGAAAGTGAAAGTGTTAGTCACTCAGTTGTGTCCAAATCTTCGCAACCCCATGGACTATAGCCTGCCAGGCTCCTCTGTCCTTGGAATTCTCCAGGCAAGAATACTGGAGTGGGTTGCCATTCCCTTCCCCAGGGGATCTTCCCAACCCAGGGATCAATCCTAAGTCTCCCACTTTTCAGGCAGATTCTTTACCATCTGAGCCACCAAGGAAGCCATGCTGCTGCTGCTGCTGCTAAGTCGCTTCAGTCATGTCCGACTTTGTGCGACCCCATAGACGGCAGCCCACCAGGCTTCCCCATCCCTGGGATTCTCCAGGCAAGAACACTGGAGTGGGTTGCCATTTCCTTCTCCAATGCAAGAAAGTAAAAAGTGAAAGTGAAGTTGCTCAGTCGTGTCTGACTCTAGAAACCCCATGGACTGCAGCCCACCAGGCTCCTCCATCCATAGGATTTTCCAGGCAAAAGCACTGGAGTGGGGTGCCATTGCCTTCTCCAAGGAAGCCATAAGCTATACTAAAATCAATATAAGCTGTGTCATCTTTGGCAAGTTTTAAAACTTTTCTATGCTTTTGTTTTCTCATCTGTAAAATGAAGATTATAAGGTTTATCTTAGAGTGTTGTGATGAGAACCAAATGAATTAATAAAGTGAAGTGTTAATTGTAAAGTGCTACCTTTACCATTAACTCTAAGCTCTTTGATAACATACAAAGTAATTTAACAAGTTTTAAATTCCCAGGGTTTCAGGCCACACATGACTTTCATTGTCAACTCTTTTGGTCATGGGATCTTACAGGCCTGGGATGGCTTTGCATTTTTCTCAAACACCTATATACCTTCATCTTTACAATTCTTCTTGCATCTAAGCAACCCAAATAATACTGAATCTTTGGTCCTTTTTGCTACTCTGCTCTTCTGGATATACCAGGATTTCTCAGCCTGGGCATTACTGACATATGGGACTGGATAATTCTTTGTTATGGGTGTCTGTCCTGCTTATTGTAGGACATTTTTCAGCATCCCCAATCTCTACCCACAGGATGCCAGTAGCATTCTCCAGTGTGGCAAACAAAAATGTCTCTAGGTATTGTTAAATCTTCCCTGGTTATATAACAAGGAGTCAATCATGACTCTTCCATGCTAGATCTGTTCCTTTGGCTACTTTTGTTATTATAATCACACATAATGGCTTGGCTCAGAGAACCCTGCCCTTCTGCCTGACTTTTAAGCTAAAGTGTCTTTGTTCAAAACCCTGTACACCTGTAGATGGCAGGAAAGAAGACATTAACACATCCCCTGCCTGAGGCTTGCCATTCTAGGAGATATTTTTAAGACTGAATATATTTTTACTTTGTTTCCTCACCTCCCTCCGTTTCTGATCCATAAAAGAAACTGGTATCCAGACCCAAACAAGATGGTTATTTTGAGACATTAGTCTGCCAACTTCTGGGTCAGCCAGCCTTCCAAATACAGTCATATTCCTTGCCTTAATACCTCGTCCCTCAGATTCCCACTGACCTCTCATGCAGTGAGCAGAGCAAGGTTAGAAATGGTCCACTTGAGAAACACTGGTTTATAACATTTTATGGTACTTATTTAATAAACTAAGTTTTCTGGAGCCAGAAAAGAATCTTAAATTATTTAGGAATATGTGTACACACACACACATATATATATATATATATATATATATATATATATAACTTACTAATAAGGCAGGGTCACAGTCTAATGATATCATCAAAATAAATCTTACATACAAGTAGGTATTTTTCACCTTTATTTTATGTGATCTGTGGAACACCCAGAAAGTTCTTTTGCTTCCTTTAAATACGTACTTACTCAAAAGCTATAAGGTCTTAAATTCCAGCATTAATAAATGAGTCCTTTTACATGTTATGTTCTTTTAAAAGCCAAAAGCCCTGGGAAGGAAGTGCTAATTAAAATTAATTCACACTGAGGTGTTAGGAAGCCCCAGTAGCAGGGCACAGTGAGGAAAATCTGTAGACACAGAGTTAAAAGACTTACTTACCTTATTGCTTTGAACAAGTCACTTAACCTCTCTTAGTTAGAGTCTCTTCTTCTGGAAAATAGGAATGATGAAGTTGACCCACAGATTCCTATTTTGAGCATTAAATAATGTAATGCAAGTAAAAAATATTTTTAAAGGCCAATATTGCTGTTTTTTAAGCCTTTGTGACATTCTTCCAACTAAAAACCTAGGATATAAAGCCACTGAATGCCTAAGATGGAGATCTTTAAAATAAATTCCATGGACCTCAAAGTTTTAGCCACAGTAATCTGAGTTAAAAAAAAATAATATAAGGAGTTGGCAGGATTTCTGGAATATCTAAGAGAAAATTGAAGCCCAACTGACCAATAATAGAACTGCAAAAAGGTTTATCTACCGTCTAGATATTATACTTCCTACCAATTACCCATGACCCTTCTAGACTTCTGGCTGTCCCCTTTGTATCTAAAAAATAGAAGTCATTATTCAGCTTCTGATTGAACTTTTAAAGTCCAAAATGGAAGTTATATTACTATATTAACTCAGGGAAGTGCTACTGAAAACCATCCATTACATGTATAAAAGCAATGTTTGTTATCAACCAGCCTATGAAGAGAGACTGTAACCTATACTTTTGGAAACCAATATAGGAGTGTTGTGGTAACCACCAATTTGAATCTTAACAGTAGAGAAAAATACTTTCTTGTATTCTGGGCTGGTCACCTGAACACTGTGCTTATCAAGCATCTGGGAAGTTCCTACCTGCTCTCCATTTCTAAAATCACACTGATGGAAGCAGCGTAGTTCCTGCAGCATTGGTAATATGACAATATTACCCTGTGGCTGGATCAAATTAATGCTAAACTAGGAAAATTGAACTTTTAATCATTTATTTCTATCTAGAGGAGAAGACTCTTGAGAGTCCCGGGGACTGCAAGGAGATCAAACCAGTCCATCCTAAAGGAAATCAGTCCTGAATATTCATTGGAGGGACTGATGCTGAAGCTGAAACTCCAATACTTTGGCCAGCTGATGCAAAGAACTGGTTGGATGGCATCACCAACTTGATGGACATGAGTCTGAGCAAGCTCCAGGAGGAGTTGGTGATGGACAGGGCAGCTTGGTGTGCTGGAGTCCATGAGGTTGCAAAGAGTCAAACACAACTGAGCGACTGAACTGACCTGAAATTCATAGTCACCTGCTCTTACTAGCCACTCTACTCTGCCACATATCTTTACAAACTTTGTCTAATTTAATTTTCCCAATAAAGCAGTGAGAGAGAGTATTCTTGTCTTCTGTATGTTAAGTGAAACCACAGGAGTTAAATGTGTGAGGTTATTGAAACCACAGGAGTTAAATGTGTGAGGATCAAGTATGGAATTGAGATACAAACTTTGATGTTCTTGCTTTAAGTAAGCACAAACCAGAATAAATAAAACTTAACATATCACATAGTCAAGTCCTGACAAGCTCAATACAAATAACAGGACTGTATCTTATCTTGAATTAAAACTTCAGTCTTCTGAACTCTTATGCTTCTTTATTTAAACCTCTTAGTTCTTGTACTATCTTTTTTATATCAAAACCATTCATGAGAAATGAATGAATGGTAGAATGAATGTTGTGGTGTTTCCTACAATTCCAGTTTTTCTACCATATTCATTCATTCATTCATACCTCCCATGTTTGAGGCACCAGGAAGATAGAAATACATACACTAAGCATAATCTAGTGAGTTTCACTCTAACTTTTGTTAAATGAATGAAATATAGCCTTACTTGACTATTTTAGTTACTTCTCCAAATCCCTGGAGATATAAATTATCCTTTCATAGTTCTTCACTCACACGTGTTTTTTATTTTAGGATTTTTTTTCCCCCACCAAATATGTATATCTAGCAAGTGATACTCTAGGCCTAGAAAATAAGTTCTCACGTGGTAGAACCTTTTGTCACCTATCTCAAAAACAAAATCCATATTTCTCCATCATCTCACTTTTGCTTTTATTGCTATAAACTTGTCTGTATTCATTATAATCATGGTCGCTGACACAGATAATCAGCCCAGTATGTGAAGGGGATTTTCAGAGTTTGCACAAGGCTAGAGAAGAGTTCCCTGGGTGAAATTTAACCAGGTCCATGGAAAATTCTTACGCCTGCATGTAATATATTTTCAGGTATTTACTTTGTATGCTATCCACTCCTGTGCACAGCACATCCACACTTAGCCATTCTGTTTGTTTTAAGATATTTTCTGCCATTGTTTATTTAAAAATAATATTTACTTTTATAATACTTTTAGGCTTACAGTAAGGTTGCAAAGATAATATAGAGTTCCCATATATATTTTGCTTTGTTCTCTCTATTGTCAACACCTTACATTTCCATGGTTCATTTGGCAAAATCAAGAAATTGTCATTGGTTCATTACTGTTAGCCAAAGTCCAGACTCAATTTTGATTTCACCAATTTTTCCATTAAAATCCTCCTTCTCAGTAGCCATTTTGACCCAACCAGCTTTCATTGCTGTTCTATCTCCTCTGTCCTTCTCGTCTATGAGAATCTTTCTGGTTTTTCATGGCTTTGACAGTCTTGTTAATATTCTTAGATTTTCCCTTAATTTGGGTTCTCTGATGTTTTTCTTAAGATTAGACTGGGGCTATAAGCTTGGGGAAGAATATCACAGAAGCAAAGTGCCTCTCTCTCTTTTTTTTTATAAAAAGGGTGCATGCCATCACTGATGATGTAAAGCTTCACCAGTTGAATAATGTAGTGTTTTTGAAGGTTTCCTCATTGTACAGTTATTATTTTCCCTCTTTCCTGGGCTCTTCTTTGGAAAGAACCCCTAAGTTAGCATATTTTCAAGGAAGTTGGAGAGAATCTAAATTCTGCCTTCCTGACTGTTGAAATTTAGAATTATTCTGTAATAAAGTTTTGCTGTCTCATAACTACTTGTAAATTCTTTATTTATGATCAAAATATCCCTTTAAATTGGGGCTCCCCAGGTGGCACAGTGGTAAAGAATCTACCTGCCAATGTAGGAGACACAGGAGACCTGGGTTCAATCCCTGGGTGAGGAAGATCCCCTGGAGGAGGAAATGGCAATGCACTTCAGTATTTTTGCCTGGAAAATTCCATGGACAAAGGAGTGTGGCAGGCTATAGCCATGGTGTTGCCAAGAGTCAGACACAACTGAGCGACTGAGCACAGCACACAGCACAGCATCCTCTTAAATTATTTAGTTAAAATGGCTTCCTCTTATAATGGTATTATCTCTAGCTGTCCTTTCTTAGATAAATTCTGTCACATAATGCACATGTATGTACATATCCACAGCATGTACAGATATATATATAACCTTCATGAAGCAGAAAGTTTTCACTCCCTACCACCTCCTTCCTTTGCTTCCTGATTTACTCTCCTCAACTTCAGAATCCTTAGTCTTTCCAATCTTTTCCCATCCCACTTTTCTTACTTTCATTCTGTAGCAACCACTTTTTCACTCCACACTCATGGGAGGGACTATTGACAAAGTGAGGAGAGTATCTTCTAGAAATAAATTAATTCGATTTCCGGGAAAGGATGATACATACACTAATAGATTAAAAAATGGATTTTATTTGTTCTTTTAGAGTTGAAAATAGAACATGCCTTTGAATATATACCTACTGTCACAAAAGACAGTACTTTCTTTTACTTTTTGGTTTCATTTATCATTTATACAATAAACATAAATAAAGTGTCCAACATGTACGATGAACTGTTAGCATGCTAAAGGGGACCATGTCTCCCACCATACCCCCAAGAAGTTTTTAGGAGTTAACTGAAAAGAGTTGTTTCTAAGTTAAAGGTTATCATAATAAATACTGATAAAAAATTAAATTCCTTTAAAGGTTGTTAAATAATTTCCCAATAGCGTAGCTTGAAACTTCATTCCCAGTGAACAGCAAACAATAGTGTTCTCTATGCATCTCTGCCTTGCCACTAGCTTCCAAGTAATAACTTTCCTGTTATATATTGTTTTATATTATAAAAACCAACAAAAAAAGAAGCCTAACCTCAACTATTTAAAATGTCTCTTCCATCTAAAAAAAAATTTTTCTAATAGGATAGAAATAGGAATTTAAATTTTGATCCTATTATTTTCTGCAAATTACCAAAATCTCTGAGACTCAATTTCTTAATCAGTAGAAATTGATTGAATATAATGATATTTTTGAAGTGCACAGAATTTATAACTTAAATATGCATAAATTAAGTGCTATTTTCCTCCTTGTCTTTTCTTCCTTCTCATGGCTTAAAGAAAACTTTAAATTAATAGATATGGTCTTAAATTAATAGATATGGTCTTAGGCATATTACTTAAATTTTTTTCTGATTCAATTTCTTCATCTACAAATGTGGAGTTAATATAATGATTCTATTACTATTTGTTGATGTTCAGGTAAGATTATGTATAGGAAATATCTTTCTAAAATATGTCATCATATATGCTGGTTATTTTCTCTCTTTATACCCCATCCTGATTTTGGTTGTATTTGCCCAAAAGAAGAGACAATATTGAGATGGAAATCTGTTCCATTGGAGAGAGAGCATAAGCTTTGGAATCAAGGAGCCTCTGGAGTGAATCATGGCTCACCAACTCATTAATGCTTGCAATATATCTTCAGGCTTCTCCAATTTTCTCATTCTTGAAATCCTTGAGAGGATTAAACCAGGTAATGCATTTTTTAAAAATATTGTTTATTTTTTGAGGTAAGACTGCTAAAAAGTACAGTGCTTTTAAGATGTAAGTAAAGTCATATCTTTATTAAGTTATCTGTTTTTTGCTTATATTAATGGTATTTTCAATATATATTTCTGAAACTATAACTAGATTAACCTCACCTTGAATTACAGTTCTGAACAACCATCAGGAAATGTTCTGGATGAGAATGGCATTAATCCCTTGTATGGATTAACCACTTATTCATTTACTCAACTAATATTGACTGAGTATCTACATGTGCAGGTATCTGCTCTGGATGCTAATTTATTCTAGGCTGTTTGAAAGCATTCTTTCCCATACAGTTTAAAATGATGTCAATAAGAAAAAGTTCATCAAGCAAAGTAATTACCTGATTATAAATATTTGGTTATCTGACCAATATATCATGAGCTACATTTGATATAAAAAATGATATGTAAAAAAGGCATTTCAGGACTATAAATGCTATATTTGCAGAGGTGCTAACCAAAGGTCGGGTGCTACTTTCTGTATCTAGGGGTCTTCTTCATAGATGACAATACAATATGCTCCAGGTAAGTCAGATAAAGACTGAAACCTTCTCTGAAGAGTATTTATGAAGTGCCTGGACTTTCTATAAACTTGATGGCCATTTTCCACTGAGTTTGAAAGAAAAAAGGCTCTAATTCTGGAGCAGAGTCATTTAAATAAAAGGTTGGTGCAGGTCCTACCTCTTCTGTCAGTCAAAATATGTTTTTCTCATGGACTCCTGGAGCTCTGAGGCCATGACTGTGCTCCAAAAGACCCAGTTGGGCACTTCTTATTAACATGTACATGTGTCAATAATAATTCTCTTTGGAAAATTAGCCTCAAGTGGGTTTGTTATATGAATACCAACAGCGGTTTTGAGTTCTCAATATAGGATTATCTGCTAGTTAACGTGGCAACAACAGACAGATAGATATACAGACATATATGTGTGAGAGGCAAACAGACATGAACTAGATAATAAGGTATTTTAATTAGTGACATTCGACCTTTAAGCTTGATAATTAGACGTGCCTTCTCCAGAGTAAAAATCGTTTATCTATGATCTACTATTTCCTTGTTGTGTGACCCTGTGAGAGTTTCTCTAACTCCTGGTCAACTGGATTTCTACTTTTTTGTAATAGAACTGAGTCAATTTTCCAACTTACTGGGTTAACATAATGATTAAGTTAAAGGATGCCTCTAAACTGCTTAGTGCAGTTTTGTGCATCTTAAGTGCTCAGTGAATAATGTTCAATCTTTCTGTTATTTTTAGTATCATTATTATGGTTATTGATGATAGAGGAAACGATTGGCTGAGAGCAGTGAGAAGTAAGATCTTCCAAATATTTTCACTATTTCATTTTTGCATGCTGTTTACTCCCCAGCCATTTCTTTAATCATTTCCATTCTCTGCTTCTTACTGCAATGTGGCTCACACTGAGATTATTCTTTGCAGAGAATCTAGGGGGAGCTTGTGGTACAGAAATGAAGAAGGCATGAGCAAAAATAAAGAATTGTTTACTGGAAGCCACTCAAGATTTGAAGTAAACCAGAGCTGAGTTTGGATTGGCCTCCATCATTTGCTGTCTCTGCAACCCTGCACACATCTCTTAGTTTCTTACTCCTTTAATTCTCATCAGTAAATGAAATAAATCACATCCATGCTTCAGGGATAATATGAAAGTTCAGAAGATAAAGAACCCATAAGAATTAAGAAAATGAAAGATGAAAATTTCAAATAGAAGAAATTTTTAAAAAGATGTAAGCAGACATTTCACAAAAGAAGAAACATAACTGTTAAATTTGTGGCAAGATTTTCAGTTTCACTAGTAATCTGGAAAATGTAAATAAAACCACAATAAGATACCATTCTACCTATTAGATGGACAAATTTATTTTTAAAGCCTGACAATATTAAATACTAGTGCAATGTGGCAGAATAGAAACTCTTATCCACGGTGGTGAGAAAATAGCACAACTCTTAACAACTTACTTAACTAGTAGAGTTGAAGGTTTGCAAATACTGCTGCTGCTGCTGCTAAGTCGCTTCAGTCGTGTCCGACTCTGTGCGACCCCAGAGATGGCAGCCCACCAGGCTCCCTCGTCCCTGGGATTCTCCAGGCAAGAACACTGGAGTGGGTTGCCATTGCCTTCACCAATGCATGAAATTGAAAAGTCAAAGTGAAGTCGCTCAGTCGTGTCTGACTCTTAGCGACCCCATGGACTGCAGCCTACCAGGCTCCTCCGTCCATGGGATTCTCCAGGCAAGAGTACTGGAGTGGGGTGCCATGGACCTAGCAATTTTTCTACTGAGTCTTTACATAGAGGAACTACTTGAGGAAAAAAGTGAGTATGAAGATGATTGACATTTTTATCACCATTTATATGCCAAGGGCTTTACAATGTCTTTTATCCTCTCAGACATTCTGTAAATGTGGCTCTTAACTCCAGATAAAATATTCATGTGGTACAATCCTTGTGGATCATACTCTGGAGTACCATTTATAATTTCATGATTTAATTAAGTACTGGCCCCCGTACAGACATATGTACAATGTGTCAGTTATTCACCCAGGAGACTGATTAGATGCCATTGTCAGGACAGGACAAGGAAATCATTGGAGATACCTGCTTTGAATCCCATCTCAGATCTAAATGAAATGTAAGTTTTAGCGTCTGCTGTAACTTAGCATGTGGGTGGCCTTTCCAACAAGGTTCACAAATTACTCTTCAGATAAACTTTATTCATAAATCACTAGTTTCTAGTTACATATTATGGGACTTTTATACAAGATTTCAGACATTTTTCTCTTCTTTTGAAAGATACCCTTCTTCTTGGTGATATGAAATGAATACATATAAAACTGAGTTTCCCTGATGGCTCAGTGGTAAAGAATCTGCCTGCCAATGCAGGAGATGAGGGCTCAATCCCTAGGTCAGGATGAGCCCCTGGAGAAGAAAATGGCAACCTACTCCAGTATTCTTGCCTAGAAAATCCAAAGGACAGAAAAGCCTGGCAGGCTCCAGTCCATGGGGTTGAAAAAGCATTGGATGCAATTTAGGGACTAAACAACAAAATATAAAATTATGAGTAATATGCCACCCAACATACATTTCCATAATAATACTTTGAAACAAGCCCTCTTAATCAAGCTTCACATAATAGATTCAAGAGGCAAATGTAGTTCCCGCTTCATGGTGTAAGCCACATTGACATTTATAACATGTTCAGTCTCAGGGTTTGATGTCTGTCTTCTAGTGTGTTGGCATCCTAATACTTTAATGTGCTGAGTGTGTACAGTTACCCAGATTTACTTCCCCAGTGTGATTGTGTCAGTATTCCTTGTTACTATACTGATGTAATTCTACTAAAATTTACATAAATTAGTTAAATAAACATGTGAAAGAAGTTTTTATAATAAAAACTATGTTAAAAGACTCAATAAAAAGAATTCCTTAGAGTACTGTGGAATTAGGTATAATAGAGACAGTCTATGAGATAGGGAAAATAATAACACAGTTAAGATAAATATGAAAGTCTGATATGTGTCATACTGCTAAGTCACTTCAGTCGTGTCCAACTCTGTGCGACTCCATAGACGGCAGCCCACCAGGCTCCCCCGTCCCTGGGATTCTCCAGGCAAGAACACTGGAGTGGGTTGCCATTTCCTTCTCCAATGCATGAAAGTGAAAAGTCAAAGTGAAAGTGAAGTCGTGTCCGACTCCTAGCAACCCCATGGACTGCAGCCTACCAGGCTCCTCCATCCATGGGATTTTCCAGGCAAGAGTACTGGAGTGGGGTGCCATTGCCTTCTCCCGATATGTGTCATAAGCACATCTAAATTCTTCCTTCAATTTTAAGAAGCTGGAATTGGTAACCATATAAAACACATGTAGGAAAGGTAAAATGAAAGTGAAGTTGCTCAGTCATGTCTGACTCTTTGTAAACTCATGGACTGTAGCCTACCAGGCTTCTCCATTCATGGGATTTTTCCAGAGGAGGGTACTAGAGTTGGTTGCTATTTCCTTCTCCAGGGTATCTTCTCAACCCAGGAATCGAACCCGGGTTTCCTGCATTGCAGGCAGACACTTTACCCTATGAGCCACCAGGGAAGCCCTAGGTAAAGGAAGTGCAAAGACAGACATAGGCACCTTGTCAGTATATGTTTTAAGTTTAAAATGTTATGTTTCCCTGTTATATCAATATTTCCAACTAAATTGGTCAATTATCCTTTCTGATCAGCTTTGATAAAAAGAGATTACATAGTAGTGATAAAGTTTTGGCATTTATCTTTTCAGGTGTCATGGTGGTGAAAAATCTGCCTGTGAAAGGAGGATATGCAAGAGACAGGTCCAATCCTTGGGTTGGGAAGATCCCCTGGAGAAGGAAATGGCAACCCACTCCAGTTTTATACCTGGAAGACTCCATGGACAAAGACATCCCATGAGGTCAAAAAAGTCAGACATGACTGAGCATACCCACACACCTACACACACAGAAAATTTAAAAAGAAAAAAAGAGCCAGCTTTAGGTAGTATTATGTGTGCAAGAAGTATACAAGGATATTTCCTCAACTGATTCTAAAATAATGGGCACCTAAAAGAGGAAAACAATACAATGGGAAACTCTAGAGAGCTCTTCAAAAAATTAGAGATACAAAGGGAACATTTCATGCAAAGATGGATACAATAAAGGACCGAAATGGTATGGACCTAACAGAAGCAGAAGATATTAAGAAGAGGTGGCAAGAATACACAGAAGAGCTATACAAAAAAGATCTTCATGACCCAGATAACCATGATGGTGTGGTCACTCACCTAGAACCAGACATCCTGGAATGCAAAGTCAAGTGGGCCTTAGGAAGCATCACTACGAACAAAGCTAGTGGAGGTGATGGAATTCCAGTTGAGCTATTTCAAATCCTAAAAGATTATGCTGTGAAAGTGCTGCACTCAATATGCCAGCAAATTGGAAAGCTCAGCAGTGGCCACAGGACTGGAAAAGGTCAGTTTTCATTCCAATCCCAGAGAAAGGCAATACCAAAGAATACTCAAACTACCACACAATTGCACTCATCTCACATGCTAGCAAAGTAATGCCCCAAATTCTCCAAGCCAGGCTTCAACAGTATGTGAACTGTGAAATTCCAGATGTCCAAGCTGGTTTTAGAAAAGGCAGAGGAACCAGAGATCAAATTGCCAAATCTGCTGGATCATCAAAAAAGCAAGAGAGTTCCAGAAAAACATCTACTTCTGCATTATTGACTATACCAAAGCCTTTGACTATGTAGATCACAACAAACTGTGAAAAATTCTGAAAGAGATGGGAATACCAGACCACCTGACCTGCCTCCTGAGAAATCTGCATGCAAATCAAGAAGCAACAGTTAGAACTGGATATGGAACAACAGACTGGTTCCAAATAGGAAAAGGAGTACATCAAGGCTTTTATTGTCATCCTGCTTATTTAAATTATATGCAGATTACATCATGCAAAATGCCAGGCTGAATGAAGCACAAGCTGGAGTCAAGATTGCCAGGGGAAATATCAATAACCTCAGATATGTGGATGACACCACCTTTATTGTGGAAAGCAAAGAGGAACTAAAGAGCCTCTTGATGAAAGTGAAAGAGGAGGCTGAAAAAGTTGGCTTAAAACTCAACATTCAGAAACCTAAGTTCATGGCATCTGGTCCCATCACTTCATAGCAAATAAATGGGGAAACAGTGAGATACTTTATTTTGGGGAGCTCCAAAATCACTGCATATTGTGACTGCAGCCATGAAATTAAAAGACGCTTGCTCCTTGGAAGAAAACGTATGACCAACCTAGACAGCATATTAAGAAGCAGAGACATTACTTTGCCAATGAAGGTCTGTGTAGTCAAAGCTATGGTTTTTCCAGTAGTCATGTATGGATGTGAGAGTTGGACTATAAAGAAAGCTGAGTGCCGAAGAACTGATGTTTTTGAGCTGTTGTGTTGGAGAAAATTCTTGAGAGTCCCTTGGACTGCAAGGAGATCCAACCAGTCAATCCTAAATGAAATCAGTCCTGAATATTCATTGGAAGGACTGATGCTGAAGCTGAAACTCCAGTACTTTGGCCACCTGATGCAAAGAGCTGACTCATTTGAAAAGACCCTGATGCTGGGAAAGATTGAAGGCAGGAGGAGAAGGGGACAACAGAAGATGAGATGGTTGGATGGCATCACCAACTCAATGGACATGAGTTTGAGTAAACTCCGGGAGTTGGTGATAGACAAGGAAGCCTGGAGTGCTACAGTCCATGGGGTTGTAGAGTCAGACATGACTGAGCAACTGAACTGAACTGATCTGACTGATAGTAGGATAGGGTCCCATGTACGTACTCTTCCTTTCAGGTTTCTAGAGAAGTTATTCCTTGTTTGGTGAATCAGACTTGATGTATTGCAACTTCCATTCTGTAATCAATAAAATTTTGTTCCTGTGATAGCCTAAATCCAAGAATTTTGTTTTTCTAAGAGTAAAACCCAATGATGTTATAGGCCCATCATTAAAGATTATACTTTTACTTGACTTTTCCTGTTTAATATCGTAGTGAGTGGATATCATTCCCGAGATCCCTCATGTGGGTACTTTGGAGTATCCAGAAGTAAGCTGAGGAAGGATCTTTCTCCCTATCTAGTTACTGAAATTAAGTCGCACATAGATTACCTAATTCAGGCTATAACTGAGACAATATTGGTAGTGGCCACCAATCATTCTTGTGAAGTTAACATGGTGCCCTCACAAATTCTCATGGAGCCTTTTAATTTAGTTCTCTGGTATCATGGTGGATTGATTAGCAGCTCTGCTCTTTTAAAAAGACCATCATTCAAATTTACCTTTCTCTTCAATCACTCCTAGTTTTCTGGTGATTCATATTGCTATGTAAGTGGGCACTTATACATTGCAAATCAGTCATGTTTTTCATTAGGTAAATGTAATGGCAGTCCTAAGGAGGTACAGATGGTTATGGCTTGTAGTAGAATGAATTATTGCCAAAAGGAATAAAACAATCTTAAAATGAAATGGCGGTCTTGAATAGTGAAACTGGTAGAATGTCAGAGTTGTAATCCCTTTCTTATTAGCTTAGAGCTTGCTGGTATCTTTATTAGTAGTTCATTTGGAGCCATCTGAGCCCCTGAATCATTGACCAAAATGTCAAAACTTATCTCTGCTCCTCTATTCTAATAAAAATAATAGTTCACATAGACTGAGACTGTATTGTCTTCCATGGTCTGTAATAAGGGATTCATATTTTATTTAATGTTTTATATCAGTGGTTATTGAACATTAGTGTGCATAAGAATATCCTGTGTGTGAATGTGTGAAGTCGTTCAGTCATGTCTGACTCTTTGCGACCCCGTGGACTGTAGCCCACCAGGCTCCTCTGTCCATGGGATTCTCCAGGCAAGAATACTGGACTGGGTTGCCATTTCCTTCTCCAGGGGATCTTCCCAACCCAGGGATCGAACCTGGGTCTCCTGCATTGCAGGCAGACGCTTTATCCTCTGAGCCACCAGGGAAGCCAAGAATATCCTGGTGAGCTATTAAAACACAGATTCATAGCTAATACATCCTGTCCCCTATTTCAGATCCAAAGTTCTCAGACAGGACCCAAGAATTTGCATTTCTAGTAAGCTAACAGATTACATGATGCTAAGGTCTAATAAGGTGGGCTTCCCAAGTGACTCAGTGGTAAAGAATCTGCCTGCCAATGCAAGAGATGTGGGTTGAATCCCTGGGTCGGGAAGATCCCCTGGAATAGGAAATGGTAACCTGCTCCAGTATTCTTTCCTGGAAAATTCCATGGACAAAGGAGACTGGAGGGCTACAGTCCATGGGGTCACAAAGAGTTGGACATGACTGAGCAACTGAGCATGTACAAATAGCTCTGTAGATGATTCACTGAGTCAGCTACTACTCTAATTATCTCAGTTTCATCCAGGAGAAGACCTAGCTTCAGAAAAAGGGGGTAAGTCATTTTCCAAAGATCAAGACATAGAAAAGGTGAAATCAAGACTTGAACTTGACAACAAAATCCACTATTGTAGCTTCTCTATATATTATGCCTTGACCCTGGATTCTCCTTTCTCTTTAATTTGATTAGTGATTAAGTCCTTGATACACTTAGGTGAGTTTGACTTATAAACCACAAGCTCCTATGGTGAACAGAACTGTGGAGAGAATATTCTCATTGGTTTCTGTTTTACCAAAAGGATAAGAGTGGCTGTAAAGACTAGAGGAATGATGTCCTGGCAACGTTTCTGGTAATCTAAAAGTGTAGAGTTCCAGACTCAGGTTGCCAGGGTTTGTGAATAGCAGCTGAGCCACTGGCAATGTCCCAGGATCTCAGCAGGACTGGAGATTTTGAATGGACAATATTTCTTTGTTGAGATTCTGAAAGTAAAATTAATCATGGCTGGACATTGTTTAGAAATTGTCTGGGTGTATACTTTCCAGTAATTGATTTGTTTCCACATGGACACCTTGTTTTCCATGTAAATGGTTCTTCTTGTTGGGTGATTTTATTTCTCTTTCTGTATGCCAGGGGGCAGTGTGGTTTAATGATAATAATCATGTGTTTCTTGAGAGCATGTTGCTTTATTCTTTCTCCCTGATGTTTGTGTTTGTTTGTAGTCTGAAGGAGGATGTGATATGGGACTTCCTGTGACTCTCAGTAGAGTCTAGCCTCTCAAAGCCCCTCATCTTTTGCCTGTTCTTACTTCTCAAATATTATACTATTTCTCAAGCCCAGGATCTCTAAACAAATCTGACTTTTTGAGGACAGGTTTTTTTTTTTTTTTAATCAACTAGAAGATAGCCTAACAGTATACTGTAGAAATTGTACAAAGTTAGTACAATTTTTAAACAATGTTTAATGCTTAAAGATTAGATTGAAATGAAGTCAAAAGAAAGAAAAATCCAGCATTAATATAAATGCGAGTCATTAGTAGGGTGCTGAACCAAGAGATGTTGTAGGTTGGGAAGCATTTAGTGACTTTTCAGGACTTTGGGATAACCTCTTAGGACAGTAGGTCTTGACTATTTTTGACACTGCGAGGATTCAGTCTTGAAATTCATGAAAACCATGGCAAGAAAGACATTTGTCTTATGGATTAAGAGCTCCATAAACAACTGATGTGTTTTATCATAATTATAGCTATCTTTCTACAAGCCCTCAAAGGTTCATAAACAAGAAAAATCTACTCATTATTATTAATATTTGGCTGTGGGGAACTTCCTAGCTCAAGTTTAAATTCATGTGAGCAAAAAGGGCTTTTTTACATACAGTAACAGTGTGATGGTTGTGTGTATAGACTCCTGAATTCAGAATGCTTGGTTTGAACACCGTATCTCTATTTACAAGGTGTATGATCTTAAATAAGTAAGTTATCTTCTCTTCTATAAAATGAAAAGATTAAATGGGTTAAAGTATGTAAAACATTTAGAAAGTGTCTGGTATCCAGTAAGTGCCACGTTAAATATGTGTTAATTATTGTAATTAGTGGGCACAAAGTCAAGAATAAGAGCAGGTGCATAAGCCACTGTGGCCTCTTTTCCTAGATTTTTACCCTGATTGCTGTTGTTCTTCTTATGCTGAAGTAAGAAGAACAATAAATTAAAATATTCTAAGGAAAGATAGCAGCTCTTCTAGCACCCTGTTCTGGGTTTCTTCTGCTCTGGTCTCCGCCTTAGTCCTTCTTGGACAGGGATCCCTCTGAAGGGAAACCAACCCCAGGCCTGTCTTGCTATTGCAACTCTGAGGAGAAGCATTGCAAAGAGAAAAGAACTTATTCAGTGGCAAAGAGTTTTTCTCAAACTTCTTTACTCCTCTTTCTAAAAGTTTTGCTCCCTAGTGTTTCGACCCATTTTTTTTCCTCCTAGGGATAAATTCCTCTGTAATAAATACCTCTTCTCCCTTTCCTCTTGGATGAATGCAGAGACTCAGAAGAGGCACTGAATGAAATCACCTTCATGTTAAAATACAGTCCCTAAAGGGTATCGCCCTGCAGAGAGCATGCCATGCAGTAAACAGCTATATTGCTGTGGCGGTTTCACTCTCAGCTCTTTGTCACCTTACTTCAGATTTTTGTTTTGTTTCAATGATAAAATTTTCAGTTATTCTAATTCCAGACTATATATTTAAGACACTTCTTTCTTTTGTTGTATTGCATTTAATCAACTCAAAAGAATGTCAAATGTCAAATCTTTAGTATCACAGAGTTATACTGTCATTATTTCTATTCCCAGTTTTATTGATATATAATTGACATATAACATTATGTAGATTCCATCATACACCACGTTGATTTGATACACTGATATATAATATATTGCAAAATAATTACCATCATAGTGTTAGCACCTCCATTACATCATATATTTACCATTTAATTTTTGTGGTGAGGATATTTTAGGTCTACTGTCTTAGCAACTTTCAAAACATAACACAATATTGTTAACTAATATCACCATGCTATATATTAATTCTCTAGAACTTACAAGTGGAAGTTTGTGCCCTTTGACCATACCTCATTTTTCTCACCCTCCAGTCCCTGGTAACCACTATCTCACTCTGTTTTTTTTTAAATTTGACATTTAAAAAAAATATTCCACATACAAGTGATATGACACAGTATTTGTTTTTCTCTGACTTATTTCACTTAGCCCTTAAGTGTTATCGTGTCATTGTAAACAACAGGAACTCCTTCTTTCTCACAGTTAAATAATATTTCATTGGTAGGATTCACCAGTGAAACCATCCAGTCCCAGGCTTTGATTTGTTGGATGGCTACCCTCATTTGAATTAGTAAAGGTCAAATCATTTGCCAGTAATATCTCAGTTCCAGGAATCTGTTTTTTCTTTCTTTCATCTTGAGAGAAATTTGACTAAATCAGATGTCTAAGACATTGAAGAAGCTATGAAACCCAGATCCTATACTCTGATGAAGATAAAAAGAGGAGACTATAGATTGCAAGGATAGTATTAGGGAAGCTGTTTATTGAGAGTTTGGGTAGCGTATAGAGTGCTGTTTAAATACCATCAACTTAAGGACAGGATGCTGTGGTTTTAGAACTATAGTAAAGGATAGAGTGCGTGCATAGTCAGTCAGTCAGGTCCGATTCTTTGCAACCTCATAGACTCTAGTCCTCCAGGGTCCTCAGTCCCTGGAATTTTTCAGGCAAGAATACTGGAGTGGGTTGCCATTTCTTCCTCCTGGGGATCTTCCTGTCTCAGGGATGGACCCTTGTCTCCTGCATTGGCAGGCGGATTCTTTACCACTGAGCCACCTGGGAAGTCCTAAGGATATAGTACCTATGGCTAATTCATCAGTGCTTCTCCTATTATACAATTCAAGTTATGTGGTCCCGTTTCAGTGATAAAATTTCTGTCACAACCTTCAATGGCACCCCCTTTGAATCAATTGGAGCACCTCTTTTCATATGATCAAAGGATCTGAAAATAAGTAAGATTGAGAGCATTTCAAAAAGGTCAAAATGGTTCTCAAATGCAATTTATTAGTAAATATGTTTCAATCAGTTAGGAGTCCTGCTCAATCTCTTATTCACCCCTAAAAAGGCCTATTGAATATTGAGGGATAGAATAATTTTGTAACTTAAAGAATCATTGCATTGAGTGTAGAACCTATTAAAACTGTTTTTCTTAAAGTGTGTGTGTGGTGTGTGTGTGTGGTGTGTGTGTGTGTGTTTGTGTGTGTGTGTGTACATAGAATCAAACCCAGGAAGCAGAGTGACCTGGTATTTTATTTAGCAGACATTCCGAACAATATCAAAGCAACATCTCTATTCTACAAGGAATATAATCTTTCTTGTTACTGGGCTGTTTTGCTTGCAACAGGCTTTACATAAAACTACATCAACAAGTTAAAAAAAAAAAAAAACCATGGAGATATTGGAATAAAGAAGATTCAAAGATGAAATCAATCTTTCAAAGGCAAATTATAAGTATTTCAAGTTTTTCATGCTCCTATCTAATTCATATGTCTGTGACTCAGAAGTTTGTACAAGTATTCAAAAGTGGCTTTTCTGAATGCTATCATTTTTGTTCACAGTGCCTGAGTCAGTGTCCAAGTAAACACATGATCTCCCACGACCCAGACACAAGGAATAGTATATGAACATATGTTCCGTTGAACAGGTTTCCTAACTGGAGCCACTCCTAACCAGAGTCTTTTCAATGAATTGAAACCCTAAAATGTCAATATGAATAAATTACTAACGAATGCTTCACTTATGTTTAATGCTTTGCCAAACACCGACTTGATTGAAATGCCAATATTTAGTAGAAAGAAGAAAGGGGGTATCTTGAGGCAGAATCAAACTAACAAGGGTAGTAGGCTAGAGTATTTCTGTGTCAGATTCCATCTGAACAGTCCTGTTTTTTTAAAGGTCGGAAGCCCATACATACTTGGAATTTTTGCTCTCTGCCTTTGATTTAAAGCGCAAAATCAAAAGCCTGTTCTATGAAAAGAAGTGCACTTGAGCAACCCAGGAATGTGCTGAAGCCTTTCTACAAATTAATCTCTTCTTTAGTGAAGTGAAACATCAGGACCATTCAGGGACACTGGGAGGGGCTCAGGGGCTTGAATCTGAGCCAAGCTTAATGAGAGGGAGTTGGAGGCAAAATGGAATTGAACTGTACCTTATTAACTGGTGAAAGCTGTGAACGAGGTGGACTTACTGGCCAAGAATTCATTCCTTTTGTTGCAATTAACTACAGGGGATATTTTGAGGTAGTTTCATGCTCTTTAAAAATCCTGGTATATTTCAAAAATTTTGTATGTTTTGAAAATTTTGAGATAATTCCCAAAATCTGGTTTCCAGATTTCTCACTGCCTTGAAGATACTCAGGGTTATGTTTCAGTTGAGTCAACATCTATTTATTTGGGCATTTTATTATAAATCTATATTTCTAGCTGCTGTGTCAGGTGCTGGGGAAAAAAATGCGATGATAATTGGAGTCCTGGCCCAGAGTGACTGGCATTCCAGTGAGAAATGCTAGAATCTCTCAGCCCTAGCAGGAAAAGCAGAAACCAAGAGGCCAAACATGCATCAGACATCTAGCTTAAGTTCTCTGAGCAAATTATTTCTCTTATGACCATGACATACCTTTCACAGAGACACCTTTCTGTGGTGAAATGCCTGTTTAGTCCATAGGAAATTTGTTAGATAAGAAGCCTGGTATTATGACAGTGAATGTTCAACTAGAATTCAGAAAATCTGGGCTTTCTGGCAGCAAAAGGTTATCTTGAATCAGTTCCTAAAACCTTCTACTTTTGCTTCTGCATCTAATTTTGTAACATGGAGATGAGACTGCTCTGCAGTGTTACCATGAAACAAGTGCTGACCACGCTTAGCAACGGCTCAGGGAGGCAAGTTATTTGTTTAGCATTTTCTGATCCTTCAGACTGTCCAAATTTTGGTAGCTGTGTTCTCCATTAAGATCCTAACTGGTAATCAGTGTATGGGGTAGAATACATTGGGTGGTGTGTGGAGTCATAGTTGTCTCTTAAGAGTCTCTTCAGAGTGAAGGAATCTCTGAAGCTTGAATAAACTGGGAAAATAAGATGTGCTCTGGGATGGGGGAGAAAATATTAAACTCTGTGTTTGTCTTGTTTTCGCTGCTATTACTTTCCACTTTTCCTTTGGCATCATATTTAATGATGTATATACGATGTTAGAATATAAGTTAATAATGAACTTATTCATTAATAAGTTCACACATACTAGGACCATATGCTCAATTTTTCATTTTTTTTTTTGACAGAGTCTATGATAAAAGGGTTAGGAGATTCCTGTTTTAGAGAAGAAATAACTAAACTATCATGAATATATTTTTTCTTTAGTCAAAAGTGATAGAGTATCTAAAACTAGTTTAATTCAAATTCTCTTTGATATTTGAAACTGGAAAATCCTTCAGACATAAAGGTATAACTAGTCTATGCTGTTGTTTGTTTATTTATTGTGTTTTCAGTCTGAAACTCTGATTTGGAGAGGCTCTTGGGAAGCTTGAAGCCTGTGTTTAATTTAATTTTTTATATAATTTTATTCATTTGTTTTTGGCTGTGCTGGGTCTTCGCTGCTGCATGGGCTTTCCCTAGTTGTAGCGAGTGGGGGCTACTCTAGCTGTGGTGTGCAGGCTTCTCATTGCAGTGGCTTCTCTTGCTGTGGAGCATGGGCTCTAGGGCTTGTGGGCTTTATTATTAGTTGCAGTTCTCAGGCCCCAGAGCACAGGCTCAATAGTTGTGACATTCAGGCTTAGTTGCTCTATGGCCTGTGGATTCTTCCAAAATCAGGGATTGAACTCATGTCTCCCACATTGCTAGGTGGATTCTTGACCACTGAGTCACGGGGAGCCCGTATTTAACACCAGCTTCCAGAATTCTTTCATAACATGAGAAAGGCTACAAAAGTGAAACCCATCAGTGCATTCTCCAGAGTGACTCTTCACTTTGTGGGATGTTTGCTATTCCAAATCTACTTTCCTTTGTTTCTCCCTTATTATGAGCTCTGGGGAAGCTAACTGCCTGACTGCATCATCTGAAGTCCTTTGACTTCTGGCTTCTGTTTGCATTTGGCCAATGAGCAGCCCTGGCAAGGTATGAAAAGTGGAAGAGAAAGCATGGGACACATTACCTCAGCTCCTTCCTGACGAAGTGATAAGTTGACAGGGGCTGAATGGCCACAGCCTGCATCCAACAGACATCTTCCAGAGCTTGCCTGGTTCCTACTGCTGGTCCCTCCTTGGCCTCTTCAAGTTGAGGGAAGCTTAGAAGAATCTTGCCATTGTTGTATCATCTCTTGTTGGTTTCCTGAATCTTGCCCTTGGGTAATAAGTAGACCTATCATTAAAATCTTCTTAATTGCTCCTTTTTGCTTATATCAGTTTTCTGTCAGGACCCCGAATGAGTCTCCAATTTCATTTAATTTATATCCCTACATCTCTTACTAGATGACAGAATTTAAATAGATAGATGGATAACACACAGACCTGAATCTGCCAAATCTGGCTATGCTCCAAGATTATTTGTTCTTATATTCAAAGAGGATTTTTGATGTTGTTCTTGTTGAAGAAGATTTTTTTTAAGACAATATATGTGAAAGTAATCTTTTAGCAGAAAATATTATGTTCCTGTTTTTTCTTACCTGGTGCAAATATATTTCTAAAAAAGGAGGAAGGTATCTGCTCAGAAAACTGCCTTTCAGGAGGTCACATAACAAGCAAGTATATTATTCTGTAAAGAAAAAATACAAACATATAGTGAGTGAAAGTCACTCAGTTGTGTCAAATGTTTGTAAAATCATGGACTGTAACCTGCCAGGCTCCTCTGTCCATGGGATTCTCCAGGCAAGAATACTCGAGTGGGTTGCCATTTCCTTCTTCAGTGGATCTTCCCAAAGCAGGAATCAAACTCGGGCCTCCTGCACTGCAGACAGATTCTTTAGACTTAGCTATGAGGGAAGCCCTTTGTGTTTATTTGGAAAACATTTGCCATATCTGTCCTGATTGAGTGAACTGATCTCCCAGAGGAAGTGTATAGTTTTTTACACTATAATTTAGATACCCAGAGAAACAAAGTTGGAAGAAAAATATGTTCAGATTTTTGAAAGAATCTAATAATGTTACTAACAATGATATATTATATTTATTGAGTGCTTATTACATGGTTTATGTTTATTAACATACTTAATTCTCATAAAAATCCATACAATAATATTTTTAATCCTCTCCTCACTTGTTTGATCAAAGAAACTGAGGAAGACAAGAAGAAATTCACTTGTTAGGAACCTATACAATCTAGCTTCATATATAAACTGATTTGAAAGATTGACAGGACAAAATAATGTTGAATTAAAAAAATATTTAAAAAACACATTTTTCCTCCTGCCCAACATGTCATATATTTGCCTTATTATTAGAATAACTCAAAAAGGGTTTTATAGCTAGACTTCCTCTCTTTATTCTAGGGAGTACATTTTAGCAGTTACAGTTGGATTATTTTAGAAAGAAAATGGAATTCTTCACTTATTCTGAAATATATTAAATGAATATGTTTTAAAAAGAGAGTTTGGGGCTTTTCGGTAATTAAAATGTTAGTGTAAAAGTCATTTTTTGAAGCAAATAAAAGTACCCTTTTAAAGTAAAGAGCCAGTTGTCCAAAGCTTCTCACAGTCTGGTCGCGTATCAGTGCCCTGGATGTCAGCCACTCGACTGGGTGCATAAGAAGCAGAGACAAATATTTCAACCTAAGTTTACAACTAGAATTCAACATGAAAATCTACTCCCTTTGAGAAGCTGTGAAGTCTCTTGGATGTTTAAAATATGTCACATTTACTGTTTGTTTGGTTTTTTTTAATGACATTAAATTCTGAGTTTCACCTGGGAGAAAACAGATCTAGCTGGCAAACGGTGGCCCCAACACTTGTTGGGGCACGTGATTTATCCTTCACGGAGCTAACAGGAGGGACCAGACCAGAGTACTCTGGGTTTTGGTCTGTTCTGATGCTGAGCAGGCCTGTGCCTTGCTCTTGATATCTGGCTTTGAATGTCTTTTGATTAGGCTATATTGTAGATCAAATACATTCCACTAGAAGATGTCTTACTAACCTCCTAGAATTTCTGAGACTGAAGTTCAGAATCTGTGGAAATAGAATTTCCCATAGAATGCAGAGTGTAAGATCAATCAAAAAAAAAAAAAAAAAAAAAGGAACCAAAAACAAAAACTGGAATGCATGTCACATGAGATCATTATTAAGAAGGAAAAAATTTCTGATGGAAAATTCCAAGTTCCCTTTGAACAACTGCCTTGGGGAATGTCCTTAGGAAACAGAAGCCTTACTTCTAATATGTCATTAACTGTGCTTATGATTCCCTTCAAGTGTTTATAGGTAGGAGTCAGGGTATGGAATGTATAAATATTATACAAAAATTACAGTACAGTGATTACTTCCTTTGCCAATGCACTCTCCAGAAAGTCATGAAACACTGCAGTGGCATCTCTGGTATGCATGGAAACTGAAGCTTTTACTTTTATTTAACCTCATAAGCTAGGTCTGATCCAGAGACTGCATCATATGTATATAAGACAAAATGTTGAGTTCATTTGGAAATGAAAGACACTTGTGTTGTGGGCAAGTTTGAAATCTCTGTTCCAGAGAGATCATTGTCAGTCCTACTCAGGCTGGACTCATAAGGAAGAGGTATTGTCTATAGACATGAAACCAAAAAAATAAATAAATAAATAAAACACCATTCAGTTGTCCCTTGGACTATGCTCCACATTACCCATCCCTGACCTGTTGGCTAAAGCTGTGGAGCAATTGTATACTGAATTGGTAAAAGTCCAGCCCTAATGGGGCTGGAGGTCCCTGGTCTGGTTTATCTCTAGGGGCTGTTAGTACTCTGCCCTGTCTGGCACAGTTATACCCCTTCCCATCATCATTGTGAGGTTCTCATAACTGACATGTGGCTCAGAGGAGTCAACCTGACGCTCCAATCAGGTGACTGAACTCTGGTATCAACTCAGTTGCTCATTGCTCTGAGACCTTAAACGAAATGTTTAGGTTCTGTCTTAGGTGCTTATCTTTTATCAATTTCCATTTCTAAAGAGCTTTTGAAAATATTTATGGTAATTTCACCAGCTAAATTCTAGTCCACTGATAGTAATAGATACAGTTACATTTGTTCTCTTTCCCATGCAGTGCCTTACCTGTTGCCAGATATAAAGATAGAAAATTCATTACTGATTTATACTGGATCACCAGAAGACTGAATGGTGGCAGATATTGAGAGGGTAACAGGCAGGAAGGCCAGGGGTCTCCAAATGGAAGAAATAGCCTGCAAATGTCAGACATTTTTATCTCTCTTAAGCGGCAGGAGGAAACAAACTAGCAATATTTTTTTCCTTCTCTATACAAATTTAAAGAGAGGTTTCTCTTAAAATACTGTGTTGCCATAATGACACCTGGTTTCTCCTGAAGTTAGCTATTCTTGAGCCTAGAGATAACCAATGCCTTTTTCTTATGGAAATGTTTGTCTTAAGCTATGCTAATGTACTACGCCTTTACCCCAAACTCTGTCTCCAAGTCGGTTCCGCCTCTTGGCCCAAAACCTACTTGACAAACCAGTATGTTATACTCAGATATTGTTCCCCTAATCTATGTAAATGAAACTATTTGTATCTTGGTCTGCCCTTCTTTAAGATTCAAGTTAATTATTTTATGGCCCAAGATTATCCCAAAATGCATCTTATGGGCGAGGGGCCTGGTGCTGTTCTGAATTACAAGACATTCCTTTCTTTCATTAACAGACTGCTAGTGACTATATAACATCCAGCTAAAGACTAGCAAGGGGGTACTCTTTTTGCCCCCTTCTGATGCCTATGTCAGAAGCTTTCTCTATCTCCTTTATACTTTAATAAAACTTTATTACACAAAAGCTCTGAGCAATCAAGCCTTGTCTCTGGCCCCGGATTGAATTCTTCTCCTCCGGGGGCCAAGAATCCCGGTGTATTCGCGTGATTCAGTATCCTCTAAATTATCAAATAATAATGATAATAGTCGTAGTAGCAGCAGCAGTACTAATACTAGTCGTAGTAGAAGTAGGAGGCATTTAGTAGGTTAGTACTAGAGCAACTAATATTTGCTAACTGCATGACGTTTCTTTGAAGGTTGGTAACTATTTTGATCCTCATCACAACCTTCTTAATCAGGTGTTATTCCTATATCTGATTTATGGCTAAGGAAACTGAGGATAAGAACACTCAAGTTACTTGACCAAGGTCAATAGCAAAAAATTGCTGAAAGTTAGTTCCAAAGTTAATGTCCTTTAACCACTATAAAACTGTCTGAATTTGGAGACTGAAGCATTTCTAATAAATACAAACATCTATTATTCAATCTTTTTCACTACTGTAGAGTGTTTGACATATGCAGATTTGTCTAGTTCAGAAAATCAGGGGTTAAATAACTGAAGAATAGAGAAAGTAAAAATAGAATTTGATTTTACTTAACTGTTTTCCATATCACTAACCTCCTACCATGAAAGAGTTTCAGAAACTGAGAAAATATAAAGCTTTCCAACGCTTATTTTTTTTTGTCTCCTTTATAAACAAAGTAAATCAGATTGCCTTTGGTGAATTTATACTCTCTGGGAAAAGATTTACTTGCTCTCATTTAGGTTTTCTGGTTAAAGCTGGTTTCCATCCACAGGTAGATTGGTAAATTCACAAACTAAAACTACAAGCAATCCTCAAACTAACCAAATTCTTGAGTGAAAATACAGATTCTCCTAGCTCCTTTCATTTGGTAAGGATTAATTTCACCTGTGGTTCATCATGCCTTTAGGACATTATTGATCCAGCTTCCTACTCTCCCGAATTTTTACTCAAGACTGCCTTAGAAAAATGTTTGTCTCTACAACTGGAATACCAAGAAGAAGACCATTTATTGAAAAAATTTTATGAATTTTTAGACATGTTTAATATCTGTTGGTGCTATGGACCATGTTTTGTCTCCCCCAAATACATATGCTGAAGCCCTAACCTCCAATGTAACTGTGCTGTCGTGTCCGACTCTGTGCGACCCCATGGACTGCAGCCTACCAGGCTACTCCATCCATGGGATTCTCCAGGCAAGAACACTAGAGTGGGTTGCCATTTCCTTCTCCAATGCATGAAAGGGGAAAGTGAAAGTGAAGTCGTTCAGTCGTGTCCGACTCTTAGCAACCCCATGGACTGCAGCCTACCAGGCTCCTCCATCCATGGGATTTTCCGGGCAACAGTACTGGAGTGGGATGCCATTGCCTTCTCCCCCAATGTAACTGTATTTGGAGGTAATGAAGGCTAAATGAAGTCATAAGGGTGGAGCCCTAATCCTATAGGACTGGTGGCTTTATAAGAAGAGGAAGAGAGATTTCTTCCTCTTCCATTCTTCCCCTCCTTCTCCTCAGTCTTCCCTTCCCTTTTTCCCCTGCCAGCGCCTAGGAAAGGCTGCCTGAGCACATTAAATGGCAACCCATTGAGTGATAGCAGTCACATGCAAATCAGGAAGAGAACCCTCAACAGTACTTGACTATACCAGCATCCTGATCTTGGACTTCCTAGCCTCCAGAACTGAGGGAACATAAATCTATGTTGTTTAAGCAACTTAATCTAAGATATTTTATTATGGCAGTGCTAGAAAATTAATATATATTCTTTTAGGCATTTGGAACATTGAAGTGGTGTGATTTTGAGTTAAAACAAAAAAACCTCCTTAGTAACTTTGACGGCATATTAGTAAACAGCAATCCATTCAAAATTTTGATGGGCAAGGAGAATTATTTTCTAATTTTTCTTAGAATAATGAAATTATATAAGCTATAGGTATTGTCCTATCTTAGTTATTGATAGTTAAAAGTCCTGTGTTAGAGTTCATATACCTTAATTTCCTCTGTTCCTCTTACCATATAAAACATTTTATTTTCTTTTTATATTTATACAATCAATTCAGGTGTATAATTTTGTTTTTTAAACTTCACTGTCAACGTGTTTACCTTTTCAAAAATGTTTTGTTCCTTTAAATAATGATTTTGGAATATATTTTCTCTGCCTGTTTTTACTACCTCACAAGGTATATGGTTTTCAGGGAATGCACTAAGAAGATTTCTTAGATGCTTTTCTCAGTTAATAAGTAATAGTGGTTTTCACCTATGCTTTTCAGCTCCATTAAAAGATTGATTTTATTTAAATGAGCATGCAAATTTTTCTTTATTAAATGTACTGAATTTGTAATTATAGACCTTAATTAGATTATGATCACTGTCCTTGAATTTTCTTTCCTCCTGTATTACTAGACTTTTTTTTTCCCTCTTCCACATAAAAGAAGGTCTCTGACTGTTTCCATTTTTAATTCTGCTTTCCTGAGCTACAAAAGGGCTTTTGTTATGCCCTCACAGGGAGTGTTGATGCCTTATGAAGTCTAAGGATGGCTTTGTCAGATAGAGTCTTGGCACAGCCTCAAATGAGTACTCAGTCTTCATATGCTGATGCTATGTGTAGAAGTGCATGGTACTATGTAGGCGGTTTGAAGACCATTTCTGATCTTTTTCAAATAAGGTAGTTTAATCTCAACATCAGAATGAGGTGGTGTAGAATCCCATTGTTTAGAGTTAAAAGTGGATTTTAATCGAAGGGCTATCATGATGATGAAAGCAGAGTTTCTAGAGGGCCTAAAAGTTTACAAAGCAATTTCATATACATGATTCCAGAAACTTCACATTAAGCACGTGAGAATTTTGCATGATGAATAACATTACATTCATTTTGCAGATGATGGAATGGATAATGAAATCGTAATGACTGATTCAGGACACACCACTACTGAGGAATGAAATCCATAAGCTATTAGTTCCAGTTACTAATCGATATTTTGAAGTGTTTGAGTCAGTTCTGTTTTCAAACTAAAGTTTATATCATTGCATGTAGATTTAGTTAACTATAAACTCGTCATGTTAAAAACCAACTCTGACCTGTAGTTCTCTTCTGGGTAAGAAATGTGCCACCTACAGAACATTTGGGTCTCTGTTACTGTCTATAAGGAGCCATATGATAATCCAACCTCTGCTGCTGCTGCTGCTAAGTCACTTCAGTCATGTCCGACTCTGTGCGACCCCATGGACTGCACACCAGCCTCCCCTGTCCCTGGGATTCCCCAGGCAAGAACACTGGAGTGGGTTGCCATTTCCTTCTCCAATGCATGAAAGTGAAAAGTGAAAGGGAAGTCACTCAGTTGTGTCCAGTACTTCGAGACCGCATGGACTGCAGTCCACCAGGCTCCTCCACCCATGGGATTTTCCAGGCAAGAGTACTGGAGTGGGGTGCCATTGCCTTCTCCGAATTTTCATTCTAGTCCCACTGAAAGAACCACCATCCTCTGCCACCAGTTCTGCCCTAGGCTTCATACTTAACCAAGTGTTTGTAATTTTCTTTATTCTAAAGAGAAAGCGCATCAGGAATTTTTCATTCTCTCCTCTGTTTCCAATATATTTTCCCTCTTATACCTATAGTAGTAGTACTTTCTGTACTTAATTATACTTTATTACCAGTATCCTTGACTTTTTTACTAGGCTTCAAGGCCTTGGGAAGAAATATTCGATTCATTGTTTCATTTTCAGTGTCAGGCACATAGTAGATAGTCAAAAACTTTTAGGTTGAATTGAATTAATCAATTAATCCATAAATTACTCCAGTGTGTTATACAGTGTGTCTGGGAGAATGCCTTTGACAACAAAACTGTGTATAATATTTCAAGTTTATTGAGTAAAAACTTAAGTACTTCTTATGCTTTGGCTTAATTAAATTAGATGATCACTATGCATTATCAACACAGGGCCTGAAATATCACAGGTGTTCACAAACTTTAATCCTTCTCTTTTAGGAGGAAACATGTCCAAATCTAAAATGGTCAGAACAGTGCTTTCTCCGTGACAACTGTTGAGAAACTGTTTGCATAAGTCATTTAGTAACACATATAAAAAGCTTGTTCAATGAGTTTTGCTCTGGTGATTTTAATGTCCCCTTAAAATTTTTTAAAATGATTTTTGAGTAGAAAATTTCTAGAGAATACATGAAATCTCAGTAACCTTCAGTTAATGACTAAATAATAACATCAACTTTTATTTTTTCTTTTCATTTATTTATTTAAAAAATATATTTACTTTTAATTGGAGGTTCAGACATGACTGGGCGACTGACACAATTGTTTTACAACCTTGTGTTGGTTTCTGCCATACATCAACGTGAATGAGCCATCGGTATACATGTGTCCCCTGCCTTTTGAACTTTCCTCCCGCCTCCCACCCCGTCCTACCCTCTAGGTTGCCACACAGCACTGGGTTTGAGCTCCCTGCATCATACAGCACGTTCCCACTATCTATCCCATTTGCTATATTCCCATACAGAAAGTTCACACTGGCTATGTTTTGCTATTTTACATATGGTAATGTATAAGCTTCAGAGTTACTCTCTCAATTCGTCCCTTCCTCTCCTTCCCCCACTATGTCCAGTCTGTTCTCTATGACTGCATCTCCATTGCTGCCCTGCAAATAGGTTCATCAGTACCATCTTTCTACATTCTATTTGTATGCATTAATATGATATTTGTTTTTCTCTTTCTGACTTACTTCACTCTGTATAATAGGCTACCCACCTCATTGGAACTGACTCAAATGTGTTATTTTGCTTTCAACTTGAGCTATTCTAACAAATTAATATGGAAGAGCAATTATCACAGAATAAACTCAAAATATGTTTATGTAGGTGGAACTAATTCTCTATTTGCATGTTTTCCCTTTTCTCTATTGGGAGAGTATTATTTGAGTCTGACTAAATAAAATGTATAAAATTAAACAGTTCCTTTGGAGTCTATTTGTCCATCACTCAAATAATTAAAGAGGCAATAAACTTATTATGACTCCATTGTTGACTTTGATCAGATATTTTATCCAAATTGGTTTTATATTTATGTTCTTTGTCCTGGAATTCAGAATAATCCACTCAACTCTCTGCTTTGGTACTGGTGTGCAGAATGGCATCATTTTAGGCAATCTATCACATCTACTGATAAGATTGCTCAGGAGATGAGCCATACACTTTGGGTATCAGGTTATAAAGGCCAAAATTAGGAACAAATAAATTTCATCTCAATAATCATAAAAACAAAACTGAACTCTTGTCCTTTGGAAGAAAAAAATAAAAGTCTTTTTCCTATGTCCCTTATATTTACATAATTAACTATTATGAGAACAGGAAAGAGATATATATCTGGCACTGGCATGTCTGAATCCAGTGCTATCGCTCCATTGTGGACATCAGAACCAGACACACTTTCTGACACACACACACATCCTCATTGCCAAGAGATGTCCCTAAAAGAAATAGAATCACAAAGCACTAGACAGAGAAATATTTTCATATTTAACCTCTCCAAGCGTTACTTTTCAAAATGGGGATAACATCAATCCCTACCTTATAAGTCTTTGTGAAAATTAAATCAGATCGTTAATGTAACCAAATACTTGCTTGGTAAGGGTTAGCTTTTAATATTAAAGCTAGATCTTTAACTGTAAACTTTGAGTTGACCTCCTGTTAATATTTAATCTTAATATATGTTAATTCTAATAATAATCATGCATTGTTTTCATAGAGTACAAATGATCTGAATGAGTGATAAGGCTTTTACATAGAAGACTGGCAAAGAAATAGCCTTTGGCAAGAAGGCAGAGACCTATGCATATATTCCTGCATCCACCTGTCCATCCATCAGTCTACCCCAGATGTTCAACCATTCACTCATTACATAATAGATGTGTAACTCTATCATGCCAAACAGATTACATTGGCTTTAGAAATGTATCAACTTGCCTAAACTGAGCTTTCTTTCCTGGAGTTCCTGTTCCTATATATTTCCTACCAGTATGGACCACAAGGAAGATTCTTGTGTGAAATTTGAAGTATACAAGTGAAGCAAACACCCTTTTGTAGCCACCTACATATTTTTATCTGCTGGTGCACCCATTGATATAAGGCAATGACCAAACCTGCAACTACTCCATCTTCCCTGAGATCCACCTTCATCTGCTTTGCCTCCTGGTCCAAGTGTATGTGTTTAGCTCTGGGTTCTGCAAGACAGTTAGAACATAAGGAGCAGAGTTAGAAAGAACTGATACAGTTTTAAGTCTGTCCTCCAGGGCCCCAGCTGTGGCTTGTATTCCCAGTTCATTCTAGTGTTCCTCCACTTTATATTGTCTTCCTTTCCCAATGGCATGTCCTGTAGACTTTAAACTTTAGCACTGGGTGTGAATTCAATATGCTTACAGAAACTATTTAGCCTGATCCTATGGTTGTATATGGTCAAATTTCTATAGCAAATCTCATGTAACTGTATATCCTGGAAGTCCTGCTTCTCTGAAACTGAACTGATACACAAACCTAGTCTTAGATATGCCATAATTGTGTCATATTCTTTTATAAGTGGAAAGAACACTAGAATCCATCCTGGATAAACCTGCTTAAACAAACTGTTCTCTTGATCAGAGGGGATTTATTTATTGATTCAGAAATACTTTAATTGAACTCAATATTTTTTAAATGGGTTTTTATCCAATGGATCGTGTAAATCTTAAAATTGATGATTCCATCTTTAAATTGGCTTTTATAATGTATATTTCCACATACTTCTTTGCCTTTTGATTAGCTGTGAACCTTGTGAAAATTGAGTAGACTGAGGCTTTATTTTGTTTACTAACACTTAAATCTTCCATGATTTCTTCATCTGCTTCAAAGTATACTTTATTCTCTTATTCTTTACCTCTGTTTGCTATATTAAGCTACGTTTTTGGAGGGTGGAGGGAAGCAGAGTACTAATAATACATACAAATGAATGCTATATATTTTTTTCTTTTCACTATGTATTTTCATAAGAGAACTTAGGGTCTTCCTGGGTAGTTCACCCGGTAAAGAATCCGCCTGCAATGCAGGAAACCCCAGTTTGATTCCTGGGTTGGGAAGTTCCCAGGAATGGACAGATGATGGATGGACAAGTGGATGCAGAGATAGGACACCCACTCCAGTATTCTTAGGCTTTGCTGTCTCAGATGGTAAAGAATCTGCCTGCAATGTGGGAGACCTGGGCTTGATCCTTGACTTGGGAAGATCTCCTGGAGGAGGTCATGGCAACACACTCCAGTATTCTTGCCTGGAAAATCCCCATGAACCAGAGGAGCCTGGCAGGCTACAGTTCAAGGGGTCACAAAGAGTTTGACACGACTGAGTGGCTAAGCACACAGCAAAAGAACTTAGATAGTTAATTTTTAAAAATTAACTATTAAGAAGTTGGGACTCCCCTGATAGCTCAAGAGGTAAAGAATCTGCCTGCAATGAAAGAGACAGGGATTTGATCCCTGGGATGGGAAGATCCCCTGGGGGAGGAAATGGCAACCCACTCCAGTATTCTTGCCTGGAAAAATCCCATGGACAGAGGAACCTGGTGGACTACAGTCCATGAGGTTGCAAAACAGTCAGATATGACTGAGCACTCCCACACATTAAGAAGTTATTTTTTTTTCAGTCTTCTTAAAACATGGTATAAACTTTCAAGGGGAGAACCAAACTAATAAAGGAAAACTGATATTATTTTTTAAGATGTATAGATGTTTACCTATTTCTATATTTTTCACTCATTTTTCATCTGTTCATTCATTTATTAAGTAATTTATTCAAACAACAGCATCAGAAATATGATACTACTGTGGCACAGTGTAAAAAGCTGAAAATACAGTTTTCCTGCGCATCAGCTAAGTAGGAAAAAGATGAATAATGGACAAAATACAATGCACAGTGTATTAAGCATTTTGTTAGAGAGAAGTACAGAGAACATGACTGAATATAAGGTATTCACCCAGGATGGCATGAAATCAACTCGGCACAGCATTATCAAGAGAGGTCTGTGAAGGATAAAATCAGAACTAAGTCTGGAAGACTGTGAATGAGTAAGAAAGAACAGAAAGATGGTACAGAGGCAAACAGGTACACTGGTTTGAGGAGGCAAAGCAGTGGCATTTTGAGGACTGCAAACAGATATCAATATAACTGAATCTTAGACTGTGTAGATGGATGAGACAGAAGGTTTGGTGAGTACCAAATATGTCCTACCAACAAGTTTGGACCTTACCCTAAGGGCAAATAGTGTTCTAAAAGGATTTTTTAAGTGGGAGAATAATAACGTCACACAAAAGTTTGACATCTCCACAGGTATGCTTAATAATCATCTCAAATTTAACATGAGTTAACAGAAATGCACTATTTCCTCCTGAAATTCACTCCTCCCCCAGGTTTTGTTGTCTTCAAAATGGCAATAACATTTACTGAGTGCTCAAGCTAAACATTTAAGCATCTTCCCTATTTTTCTTTTTCTTACCCTTTACATCCAATTCACAGCCATTCCACTGACCCTAATTCTTAAACATATTGTGAATCCATCTAGTTATCTGCATTGCCATTCCCAGTGACCTCAGTCAGCCATTTGTTTTTTTCCTTTCCTCTGAAATAGCCTTCTAAATAATGTAAAGTATCTAACCAGTCTTTACTTTACATATGCATTTTAATTCTCTATATAAAATCAGCCGCTCTTAGATACTGTATTTTTCCTTCCTTGCTTGTTTATATCTGCCTCCTTTTAGAACGTAAATTTCTCTGACATTAAAAACTGCCCTTATTCATCAATACATAGGAATGTGCCTGGCAAATGGAATGCACTTAAGAAATTTGTATTCTATTAATGGACGAAGAAGTAAGAAAGATTATTTTGGGGACAGTGTTTAGAATGCTTTGGGGAGGGGAAGCCTGAAGAGGAGAGGGGTTGAAAGGCCTTCTTTGCCCAATACTCTGATTTCAGCTGCAGCTCTGTTGGGGAGTTCTGTGCACACGGGGAGCATGCTACTTTCAGGGCCTCACTTATCTCTGCTTTTCTGTCTCAGGACATATTTGCAGGTTGGCCCTGAAGTTCAGGAGAGTGAGCACTCCTGGAGCCACCATTTCAACTGATGGGAGAAGGATTAAGGGAATACAGACCGACCCCACATCCTGCAGGGGGAAAGCTCAGAGGCTCCTTCTATATCCATGGTTCTGCAAAACTGCCCCAGCAGCGTTGAGCTCTGTTACTCACAGTGGGAACCAGCACACTGGCTCACCTGTGATCACCTTCTCTTCTTTCCCTGGCTCACTTTTCCAGCCCTCTTAATCCTGCTACCTGGGCACCTCACCACTCATCTATCCACACCTAAGTTCCTTGTCTCAGATTTTGCTGTCATGGAAAATTAAAACAAGCATAAGTCTTTTGTATTCATTTTACAAGCATAAATGAAGATTTTTAAGGCCTTTGGGTGAGGAAAGTGACAAGATTTTGAGGCTGTTTTAATAGTATGATGGGGACAAAACAAAAGAGAGAGAATTCAAGGGCGATTCCCAGGTATATGTTGGCATAATCCATTCTGGTGGGGAAGTTTGGGAAGGCATAAGATGAAGAGTTCAGTTTTCAAGTACAACAACCAAGGACAAAAATCCAGAAAATAGTTAAATGTAAAATTATGGAGCTCAGAAAAAAATTCTTGAAAGCAAGTAATGTTTTTTGGAGTCAGCTACAGCTTGGTGTGGGAGTAGTTGAAGCAAAAGCAAAGAGAAGACTCCACAGGACAGATACATAGAACAGATACTTATGCTAATGAACCCTCCACATCCTGAAATAAAAGGAACAAATGACCTACCTGGATGGTTTCAGCTATTTTGTAGTGCAGTAGTTCCACTAGTTATTAATGGATATTTTACCCATAAGATGATCTATGGTCAAATATAATTGAACACTGATTTAGACAAACATAAACATAATTTTCATTGCAGAATAGTTTTGACAGATGCTAATACTCTTAGCTTAAATGTTGGCTTAAAGCTCAACATTCAGAAAACGAAGATCATGGCATCTGGTCCCATCACTTCATGGGAAATAAATGGGGAAACAGTGGCTGACTTTATTTTTTTGGGGTCCAAAATCACCGCAGATGGTGACTGCAGCCATGAAATTAAAAGACGCTTACTCCTTGGAAGGAAAGTTATGACCAACATAGATAGCATATTCAAAAGCAGAGATATTACTTTGCCAACAAAGGTCTGTCTAGTCAAGGCTATGGTTTTTCCAGTGGTCATGTATGGATGTGAGAGTTGGACTGTGAAGAAAGCCGAGCACCGAAGAATTGATGCTTTTGAACTGTGGTGTTGGAGAAGACTCTTGAGAGTCCCTTGGACTGCAAGGAGATCCAACCAGTCCATTCTAAAGGAGGTCAGTCCTGGATGTTCATTGGAAGGACTGATGCTGAGGCTGAGACTCCAATACTTTGGCCACCTCATGTGAAGAGTTGACTCATTGGAAAAGACTCTGATGCTAGGAGGGATTGGGGGCAGGAGGAGAAGGGGACGAGAGAGGATGAGATGGCTGGATGGTATCACCGACTCGATGGACATGAGTGAGTGAACTCTGGGAGTTGGTGATGGACAGGGAGGCCTGGCATGCTGCAATTCATGGGGTCGCAAAGATTTGGACATGACTGAGCGACTGAACTGAACTGAACTAAACTGAATACTCTTTGAGAAATTTCACAAAGGGAGACATAGTTTGTGGCATTTCTCAGCATTATTTGATGTTTTCTTCTTGACAAGTCCCAGCAAATATTCTTTGGTGGGATTTAAAGGTTCTTTCTATATATAGCATCTAATAATCACATTATCTGAAGTTTCAATGATCTCTAAGAATAGTCTTTTACTGACCCCCACAAAAGTGAGCCTCCAGAATCCAGGGATCCTATACATTGTAAAAAATATAAACAAGGCAGGATTTAATTTTGTTGGAACCAGCCATTGCATTAAAATAGTCTTAACAAAGTGTACAACCTATAATGAACATGAGAGAATATTCAAGATTTTTAAAATTTGGTAGATAAATTTGAAAACAAACTGTTGCATCCTAGATATTCCTGCTAGATTGTGTGGTCAATACATGACAGTGGTCTTATCGGTACTCTTACAAGGTGGTGAATGCCTATCTCTGAATATCCCAGCTCGGGGGAAATTCAGCTGCTGCAGATCCCCAGGCATGCAGACTTATCTCTTTTCATGCCTAAACTTAGTGGTCAGACGAAATCTTAGAGAGGGGATCTTAATCCAGCAGGCAGTGTTCAAACTCCTCATGAGCATGATCTGGATTAGATGCAGTCCAACTCCCTAGTCCTGCCTCCGAGAGCTCTCTCTGATTGGTTGTGCCATTCTCTGATTGACATTTCCATTTTTATCCAGGTGAGGCGACTTGCCCCAAATTCTGCTCCGTTTGCTTGTGACTCTGAGGACTTGAGAAACTCCTTTTAGTCTCTGCGGAAGGCAGGGATAGAGTATGTGAAAGTTATACCTGTGTTTTAGCTTCTAATGTACTTAAAGCCAGATGGATTTCCCCTTACCCAAGACATTCCATTTCACTGATGTGACTGCACCGTTGCTGCTCTGCCCATCTGCCTGAATAGTGATTCCAAAAGAAGTATGAGAGGAGACTGATTGCCAGTTCTTTCAAAGGCATTGTGATGTGGATGTTATTATGAAGGAGGCTTAAAAGTTATATAAATATATAACCATATGAACTGCTATAGTGTATTCTCATCATAACTGAATCTCCTATCCAGATTTTCTATTGAACAGAGAAAGAGGCAGAGGGAGAGGGGGAAAAAGCTTGAGAGAGTCTTGTTCGAAACTTATTGAAAGAGGTGAAGCAAACCAAAGACACATATTCATTCATTGATTCATTCAATAAATTCTCTGAGAACCACTATATGTCAGACACCATTCTGTATACAGGAAATATAGAATTATAAAAAGATACATAAAAATCATCTCCCTTCAAGGATGTTCAGTTAGTACATTCATAGCACATCTGCTCTTAAAGAAAGTAAATTCAACTTATTTGGAAAGATCCAATTAAGGGCACTCAATTTGTTTAATATCAGATTTGAAACTTGTTTTCCTACAGTAGATGAGAAGGCTAAATAAGCCAAGGGTAGTTTGTTAGGCAAAGAACTATGACCATATGATCAGTTTTGTTTCCAAAATCACTGCAGATAGTGATTGCAGCCATGAAATTAAAAGATGCTTACTCCTTGGAAGGAAAGTTATGACCAACATAGATAGCATATTCAAAAGCAGAGACCAGAGACATTACTTTGCCAACAAAGGTCCGTCTAGTCAAGGCTATGGTTTTTCCAGTGGTCATGTATGGATGTGAGAGTGAAGAAAGCTGAATGCCGAAGAATTGATGCTTTTGAACTGTGGTGTTGGAGAAGACTCCTGAGAGTCCCTTGGACTGCAAGGAGATCCAACCAGTCCATTCTGAAGGAGATCAGTCCTGGGTGTTCTTTGGAAGGACTGATGCTGAAGCTGAGACTCCAGTACTTTGGCCACCTTATGCAAAGAGTTGACTCATTGGAAAAGACTCTGATGCTGGGAGGGATTGGGGGCAGGAGGAGAAGGGGACAACAGAGGATGAGATGACTGGATGGCATCACCAACTCTATGGACATGAGTTTGAGTGAACTCTGGGAGTTGGTGATGGACAGGGAGGCCTGGTGTGCAATTCATGGGGTCGCAAAGAGTTGGACACGACTGAGTGACTGAATTGAACTGAACTGATTCATACTTAATAAAATACAAATTGAATAGTGTTTTTAATGTGGGAATTTTACACAAAGAAAATTAAAAAATTGTAAAACCCTGTATTTTCTAGAAAATGATTGGTAGTTTGTTCACAAGCATGATTAATTATCACACAAATAATCACACACAGCTTTTATTTAATGACAAATTTCAGTCTACCAGGGATTGAAATAAAGAGGGAATAGTCAGCTAAGGTGGATACAGGAAATGCTTTGAGCATAAACTTGAGGCGTGTGTATATTTTCTTATCTTTTTCTCCCCTATTTCACTTTTTTCCTTTTCAGATACTCCTCAGTTTCTGGAAGGTTTTCTCTTTCTTTTAAAATCTGTTCTCTGCAAAATGCTCAGATTCCTGTGGCGCAACCATCACTAATTCCTTAGAGGGAAAAACTTATTAAGGGAAAATTCACCTTATTCTGCTAATGGTCAACTAACCTAATTGATATATCTATGGTCTTTGATGGAGAAGTCAATGACACCCCACTGCAGTACTCTTGCCTGGAAAATCCCATGGGTGGAGGAGCCTGGTAGGCTGTAGTCCATGGGGTCGCTAAAAGTCAGACACAACTGAGCGACTTCACTTTCACTGTTCACTTTCATGCATTGGAGAAGGAAATGGCAACCCACTCCAGTGCTCTTGCCTGGAGAATCCCAGGGATGGGGAAGCCTGGTGGGCTGCCATCTATGGGGTTGCACAGAGTCGGACACGACTGAAGTGACTTAGCAGCATGGTCTTTGATACTGTTTACCACTTCCTCTTTCATAGAATTATCTTTTGCTTTAACAACACCATTATTTCCTGTTCTCTTTTTACTCATATTTCTTCTCACTGTGTGTGTGTGTGTGTGTGTGTGTGTGTGTGTGTGTATGTGTGTGTTAGTCGCTCAGTTGTGTCCAGCTCTTTGTGACCCCATGGACTGCAGCCCACCAGGCTCCTCTGTCCATGGAATTCTCCAGGCAAGAATATTGGAGTGGGTTGCCATTCCCTTCTCCAGTCTTCTCACTGTATTCTTTTATTTAAACACATCTTGAGTATTTGTACTACCCATGCTCTTTCATTCAATGCTTATGTTATTCATCAGTGAAACATGACTTCAAGATGCTTAGTTGGCATAAGGGAATGTAAAATCTGTAGCTGTGGAATCCACTCTGTCATTCATTCATTCATTGACTAAATCTTGATGAAATTGTTCTTTCTTATACATAATAATTTCTGGGCCAACATATAACCTCATTATTCTATCATTACAGTTGGAAAGACAATAATTAAAGTATCTTAGAAGAATTGTAAGCCTAATAAAATTTAGTGGGTGACAAATAACAGAAACTACTCTGCTTAAGATAACAAAAGAAAAAAGAACTAATTAAAGTAATAATGTGGCAACTCAGAGTATCTAAGGGTAAGGAGCTAGTTGGGCAATGGAAATACATTGGAACTAGATATTAATATTTAAATGTTGGCTATGTCCATTTGTATTAGGGAACTATCCCCTAGAGGAGAGGATGGCAACCCACTCCAGTATTTTTGCTAGAGAATTCCATGGAAAGAAGAGCCTGGAGGGCTACAGTCCATGGGGTCGCAAAGAGTGGGACATATTTGAAGTGACTTAGCATACACCATAATAATGCTGGGTAAAAAACTTTCAAGAAGACATGCAACAGCAAGAATTTATTTTTCTTGCTTGTAGGTCTATTACAAGTTAGGTTGGGAAGCTTGTTTTTAGGTGGGGAAGCTTGCTTCAGGCTGAGGCTTGGCCAAGTTTGGTTGGGATTACCTCAGGGTCTGGATTGGTTATAGATATTTTCCATGAGCTTTGTCATTCTGCTGCTGCTGCTAAGTAGCTTCAGTTGTGTCCATTCTGCTTGGACCCAAAGTTATCTGGAGTGTATACTTCTCCCAGTGCATCCCTGGGACACATAAGTCTGAGCAAAATTGTTATTCTTATTAAAGCCTCAGCCTGAAGCAGGAAAATTTACACTTCCATCCAAATTTCATTGGCCAAAGCAATCCTCTGGTCAAGCCAACCATCAGTGAGGCAAGGGAAGATACTCCATCTCCAGTGGGAGGTATTACAAAGTCACCTGGCAAAGGGTTTGGATACATGCAGAATGATGGTAAAGAATTAGAATAATGATCCAGTCTACCATACTCCTTCATTCTGTCTATTCATTGTGAATTACGTATAATCTTTGAGGGAATCACAAATCACACAGTCTCCCAAGCTAAAAGCCTCAGAAATGCCTGGGACACATCTAGATTCGTAAATCCCTATATCCAGTCAATCACAAAGTTTCCTCTAATTTTTTCTTTCACTTCTAGCTCTTCTTTCATCTTATTATTTTGCTTTAGGTTTTATTGTTATGTGTGTGTGCTCAGTCGTGTCTGACTCTTTGCAACCCCATGGACTGTAGCCTGCCAGGTTCCTCTGCCCCTTGGATTTTTCAGGCAAGAATAGTGGAGTAGGTTGCCATTTCCTCCTCCAGGGGATCTTCTCCACCCAGGAACAAATTAGCATCTCCTGCATTGACAGGCATATTTTTCACCACCCAGACACTTGGGGAGCCCTTAGGTTTTATTGCATTTATATTATTATATAATTGTAGGTTTTATTGTATTTATATTATATAAATTTGTATAATACTATGGTAGTATAAACATAATTCAAAATAATATATACATGAATGCATACTAAGTCACTTCAGTTGTGTCTGACTCTTTGCAAACCTATAGACTGTGAAGCCTGCCAGGTTCCTCTGTCCATGGGATTCTCCAGGCAAGAATACTGGAGTGACTTTCTTTTTCCTCCTCCAGGGTATCTTCCCAATCCAGCGATTCAAACCACATCCCTTCTATCTCTTGCCTTGGCAGGCAGATTCTTTACCACTAGTGCCACCTGGGAAGTCCAAAAAATATATGAATATAACCTAAATAAAAATATTATAAATGAATATATATAACTGGTTTTCCTGCCCCTAGTCTCCCTTACTGTTATCCGTTATCTACATAGCACCTAAAATTCCACATTTCACTTTAAAAAGTACAATTCTGAGATTTTATTTCTCTTCTGATAAATTTGTAAATATTTCTTATTTTCAGAGATTAAAATTCTTTAGCATGGAATAAAAGTTCAGTCAGTTTTCTTCTAACTCATTTTTCAAGTCCCATTTTCTTCCATCACTTAGCATGAACCCATACTCCCATCACAAACAATGACTTGTCATTTCTATATAGTCCTGTGTACTTGATAGATTTCACTTTAAGACTCCCTGTTACTTGCCCCTTAAATTTCTGTCTGCTGTTTCCTTTTTAGACCAAACCTCAAATTTCATAACCTCTGGGGAGCTATAGCTAAGTTCCTGCTTCCTTCCTGTCTCACCACAATATTTCATTTACCTAATATTTTTGCACATTACTGGTATGTTCACTGTTAACCATTTTAAATACCAGATTTATTCTCATCATTGTTTTGATTTATTTGAGGTGAGCATTTTCTCCATCTTATGAAGTGAAGTGAAGTGTCAGGTCGCTCAGTCATGTCCAACTCTTTGCAACCCCATGGACTGTGGCCCATCAGACTCCTCTGTCCATGGAGTTCTCCAGGTAAAAATACTGGAGTGGGTAGACAACCCCTTCTCCCAGGGATCTTCCCAACCCAGGGATTGAACCCAGGTCTCCTGAATTGCAGGGGATTCTTTACCATTCTTTACCTTCAGTCTTTACCTTCAGGGACTGAAGAAGTCCGAGTTTGGAAGACTTAAGTAACTTAACTAAGGTCAGTGTACTTAGTAAGCAAACAAGATAGTGTCCAAAGCCAGATGCGGCTCACCACATGTATCTCTTGTAATCTCTTTTCTTACTTCCATTCCTTATTTCATTTTGATTATCAATGCTTGACTTTAGTTCTTATTGTTTTTATATTAATATACAATGTAGATTTTATTGCTTTTATATGTATAATGTTTCTAAATGCTCTATTATAATGATAAACAGTGTATAATTACAGATTGTATGTCTGTTTTTCTACTGGTGTGATTTGATCAAGCAAGGGACCTAGTTACACTGTGTGTGTATGGTTTATTTTTTTTTTTGTTGCCACCAGCCCCCAGCCTTTGTCCCCAAGTATCTGTGGGACAATGTTATAACATGAACAAATAAACACTAAAGTAAAGTGTATTAAAACAACTGACTGCCTATCGGCAGGTACCTAGAAATGTGGTAGAAAAGCAAGGGAGAGATCTACAGAAAAGACCTGGAATTGGTTCGAGTTCAGAGAGGACTTGAAGGGAGTGGAATTATAAGCTTTTTACTAGCCAATACCAAAGGAAATTGCCTTATGGATCCAAACATATGCCTTTCAGAATTTCCCACAGGCTAAAGAAGGCAATCTCCATGTATTATAGTGCATGTTTTATTTCATCTTCTTCCTGTTGTAAAAATGAGTCAATTCTGCTTGGAGAAAGAAAGTGTTTACTTTTGCTTTTTGAATAATTTCCTGGGGAGAACTGTTATGTTTATTAGAGGGAGGGGGATGGGAAACTTCAAAATTGGCTTTATTATGCAGAGCATTTTGAAAGTGCTGTAAAGACATCATAAAATAGCTTTCTTTATAGAGGTCTCATTCCTACCCCTCAGACTGTAATTATTAACATAACCCTCTAGGCACTCTCTTGTCAACTCCACCTGAATGTCCTATCTTGTTTCATCTGTGATCTTTCTCCTGCTTTATTAGTTTAAAGAGCCTCTGGCTACTCTCTAATGAGAAGAAACTGAATTTCTGTAGCCTAGGTCACTCTCTATTGCTTGAAGGGAAAAAGAAGAAAGTTCACTGGAAGGTAAAGAGGGAAAAAAAAATCTACAGGCAGACCTAATCTTAACATGTTTTTCTAACTACTAAGAACAACCTGCCTGATACTGAATTTTTGTTTTTCCTTGACCAAAGTTAAAAAAAAAGAAATTACATCACAAGCCGACAGTATTGCCCCTTGGGGAAATTAGCCTTATCTTGGTGTTCTCTATCTCTCCTGTGATCTCTAAATGCTGACAAATCTGCTGAACAACAAGTACTGGTGTTTCCTTCTGGACTCCCAAGTCCTCTCCTTACAACAATTGGACTTGGGTGAGGTTTTTCAATTCAGTGTCAGCTTCAAGCCAGCAGCCTGCATCCCACTGCAAAATTTATGGAGCATGCTGATGAGAACAATGCGGTTCCCTGGGAAGATGACTGGGAATTGGCAGAGGAGTTTTGTAAGTCTGAGTACTGCAGCTGGGCCATCAATTGTCCCTTCAGCTGGTTGGACTTCAAAGGTTACATGCCTTGTTATGCTTTGTACCCCTAACCAAAAGCTACTTTGGGAGAAGGAGATACTTCTTAGTTAAAACAGGGGTCCCCATCCTCTGGGATCTAATGCCTAATGATCTGAGGTGGAACTGATGTAATAATAATAGAAATAAAGTGCACGATAAATGTAATGCACTTGGAGCATCCCAAAACCATCCCCCTGATACCTGTCCATGGAAAAACTGTCTTCCACAAAATCGGTCCCTGGTGCCAAAAAGATTGGGAACCACTGTTAAAGCATTTTCCAAACCTCATCTCCCATCTAGCTGAGACCATTCCTTATCCAGTCTTTAAGTTTCTGGGTGGTAGGGGAGAGAAAAAGAGAGTGATGTGTTTGGTTGGTCAGTTACCCAATCTATCTCAATGCAAGTGTTTGAGATGGAAAAAAAAAGAAGAATGGGTTGTATTAAATGGTGGTGAAACCATCTAGGATAGAGCTTACTATATAGTATGCACCAAGTGAGTACGTGGAGAAGAAATCAGGGGTAGACTCTGAAGCCAGACTGAAGTGAAAGTTGCTCAGTGTGATTCCAAGGCAGGGGATCTTCCCAACCCAGGGATTGAACCCAGGTCTCCCGCATTGCTGGCGGATTCTTTACCAGCTGAGCCACATGCGAAGCCCAAGAATACTGGAGTGGGTAGCTTATCACTTCTCCAGCAGATCTTCCCAAAGCCAGATTGCCTGGATATAAATCCTGGTTCTATTCCTTATCAGTTGCATGAATACAAGCAATTACCATTTTAATGCCTCAGTTTTCTCATCTACAGCACCAATAATAGTACTGTCTCCTAGGGATAGTCTAAGGACTTTGTGAAAAAGTACACACATATTTTTATAAGCATATCTGGTTCATAGTAAGTGCTACATTAATGTTAGTTATTTGAGAAATAAGAACAATAAACAACAATAAATAGAATGAATCTCAACCAATTTCAAGGTCTACTGTCTTTCATTCTTCAAATAATATCTGAAATATGACTGAAAACATCCATACTTTTCCATAGCTATTGCATTTCTGAAAGTGACCTAAAGAGGAGAAAACTCTGATATAAAATATTTACACAATATAGTATATATACTGTATATCATATATATATATTATGTATAATATATGTATAATAATATATATATTATGTATGTATTTGTTTATATTTTTATATACAGTAAATGCAAATCTGATTTATAATACATGTAGGTATATTACATTATATCATATTATACTATATACAATCTTTTTTAAGTCCATTTTTGATACTACTGCTAAATTTCAAATCAGTGTGTTTGTAGAGAGAATGACTATTTTGAAATCTGAGTGTCTAGACTGTGACTGTATTTGTTTTAGTTGCATGAGAACTGATGTTCTGATATTACTTGGTTTAGAGAGTGTTTTATCAGTTTTTTGGAGTACTATTCCATCTGGGCCAAAGTAATCTCTTTGAAGAAGCATATTTTGACCTGCTAATGTAAAATGGAGAAAGACCAGTGTGAGGCTAAATGTGGATGGAATGATGTTGTAGGAGATTTATTTTGTATTTGTCTTGGCTTATACTGTCACTCAGTGTGAACTTCATTTCATGATCTGGTTGATTTATTTAAATACAGTTCTTCCCAAAAAGAAGCTGGTGAAAAACCGTGAGAGTTATAGATGATCTTCTGTGATGTATATAAGAAAGGAGTCCAGGGGGCTGTTATATATGTCCAGATGCACTCAGTTCCAATAGCTTTGGCCAAATTATAAATCAAAAGAGGCCATCTAGATAAGGTGGAAAGGACACGGGGTCAGGGATCTCATAGAGATGGGTATGATTCTTAACTCCATGACCTGTCAGCTCATAACTCTGAAGTTCTAGATTTCTGAATTTCCTCATTTATTCTTAAAGATCTCCATATTATCCCTACGAACCTCACTTTCTATTTTGTTGTCGTTGCTCAGTCACAAAGTCGTGTCCCACTCTTTGCAACCTTATGGACTGTAGCATGTAAGGCTCCGTTTTCTTCCATTATCTCCCAGAGTTTACTCAAATTCATGACCATGGAGTCAGTGATGCTATCTAACCATTTTATCCTCTGCCTCCCCTTTCTCCTTTTGCTTTCAATCTTTTCCAGCATCAGGGTCTTTTCCAATGAGTTGACTCTTTGAATCAGGTAACCAAAGTATTGAAGCTTCATCTTCAGCATCAGTACTTCCAATGAGTATTCAGGGTTGATTTCCTTTAGGATTGACTGGTTTGATCTCCTTGCAGCCCAAGGAACTCTCAAGAGTCTTCTCCAGCACAATTCAAAAGCATCATTTCTTTGGTACTCAGCCTTCTTTTTATCCAACTCTCAAATCTGTACATGACTATTGGAAAAACCATACCTTTGACTATACAGACCTCATTTTACATGCAGGAATAATTACATTCCCTTGTTGTTGAATTTAAATGAAGTACTGCTAGAGAATTCAGTCAACTAACTTGACTGAAATTTGGCAAAATGTTTTCATACCTTTAAGTGATATGGATTCTTTGCCTAGTATAGTGTCAATTAGAATTGTTCAATCCTAACCCTAATTTTAATGAAGTCAAAATCATATGTTTTAGAGATTAGATTAGGTGGACCTGAATTTTAGGCTTCTTTGAAATTTATTTTTTATTTTTTTTATTATTTATTATTTTTAGAGCAGTTTTAGGTTCACAGCAAAATTGAGGGGTTGATATAGAGAATTCCCATATACCCTCTGTTCCCACCCAAGCAAAGCTCCCTGCATTGAGTGGTATGGGCTTCCCCAATGATTCAGTGGTTAAAGAATCTGCCTGCAATGCAGGAGACAAAGGTAATACGGGTTCAGTCCCTGGATTGGGAAAATCCCCTGGAGAAGGAAATGGCAACCCATTCCAATATTCTTGCCTGAAAAATTCCATGAACAGAGGAGCCTGGTGGGCGAAGGTCCAAAGGGTTGCAAAGAAACGGATATGACCGAGGGATAAGAACATGCACATGGAGTGTTGTATTTGTTATAGTTGATGAACCTGCATTGACACATAATCACCCAAAGTCCATACTCTACATTTCACTCTTGATATTGTATGTTCTATATGGGTTTGAATAAATGTGTGGTGACATACTTCCATCATAATGATATCATACAGAATATTTTCACTGCCCTAAAAATTCTCTGTGATCTTCCTTTTTATTGTTTCCACAGTTTTATCTTTTGTAGAATGTCATATTTGGAATCATACAGTGTGTAACCTTTTTCAGATTGGCTTCTTTCACCTAGTAATGTGAAATTTAAGTTCTGTCTGTGTCTTTTTCATGGCTTTATAGCTCATTTTTTTGTAGCATTGAATATTATTCCATTATACAACAGTTTACTTATTCATTCACCTACTGAAGGATATCTTGGTTACTTCCAAGCTTGGCAACTATGAATAAAGCAGCTAAAACATCTTCATGGACACTTTGCTGAGGACATAATTTTGTAACTCATTTGGATAAATACTAAGGGGTATAAGTGTTGGATTTTAAGAGTGTGTTTAGTATGAAACCTCCAAACTATATTCCAAAGTGGTCGTACCATTTTGCACTCTCACCATCAATGAATGAGAGGCTCAATAGAAACTCAACATTCTCAGTGGCATTTGGTGTTGCCAGCATTCTGTAGGCTTTATTTTTCAGTATGATAATCCAGAGCAAGTTAATTCAACTATTATCAACAGCATCTCAACTTCTTCATTGGTAAAATAGGATGTACTGAATTTGAGGATTTACAAATTATCTAGATGGCTTCAATGTGCATTAGTTTTTTTCATTTTCTTCTTAAAATATAAATAAATAGACATTTGCTGAGAGTTTTTTTTTTTTTTTTTTGTCTTGAAGCAAAGAAAAGGGGACCCTACGTCAATGATCTTGTGGTATTATAGCTTTTTTGCCACAATCTTTTTGTGCCTTTGCACCTATTCCTTCTTCCCTAGAATAATATTCTTCCCCCTTTTTTTAAACCCTTTATGTATCTTTCTAGAGCTTCCCTGGTAGCTCAGCTAGTAAAGAATCCGCCTGCAATGAGGGAGACCTGGGTTCGATCCCTGGATTGGGAAGATCCCCTGGAGAAGGGAAAGGCTACCCACTCCAGTATTCTGGCCTGGAGGATGCCATGGACTATACAGTCCATGGGGTCACAAAGAGTTGGACACGACTTTCAGAGACCCACCTAAAATATCCCAGATCTAGTATATTACCCATCTCCTCTATATTAATATTGAAAAGAACCAATATCATGGGGACTATGCTCTATTAGATGTTATTTCAGCTACTGTAATGGATTATTCTTTTTAATTCTCAAAACACCCTGTATTTTTATTATCTACATGAGATTGGCGAAATAGTGATGAACTCAAGATCACATCATTTATAGGTGACAGAGAAGTGGATGGTCTGGGATTCTAACTTGTACAGTTATAGAAGTATAAATGTCCAAGCAAATTTCTTTATTTCTCCTATCTTCCTCTGCTCCCAGAGGACTTTGTACTCATATTTCTTCTATTTATGCAAATTCAGTAGAATCTTTTTCACATACTCATTTGTCCAATTAAGTGATGAATATATCACAGTTAAGGGTCTTAGTCTGTTGAACATTCTGTCCCAGTTTCTGCAGCACTCTGTGGCAGATATTAGAAATACAGGCAGTGCTTGGGTAAACATATGTTCGAATATTGACATCCAGTTTCCAGATAATCAATTTGCCCTATAATGAAGTTATTAGCAAAATGAAGCTTAGCAGAATGCAATACTTCCTGTGTCATTCAGGAGATTCTACACACCAAAGAAGGACATTAGGAGAAATATATCATTATGAATACCACTTATCAACAGTCAGTAAGAATAAGCATATATTTAAAAAAATGTAATACCATCTCTGTGACTGTTTGTAAATTTCCAGGCAATCTAGTGATAGTCGTATTTTTTTGACAGCTGTCAGTTTTTAAAATCTCAGCCTGGACCATGCAGACTTATACACATTATTCATCAGTCTCCCCAGTGCAGTATTTTTTGTAGAGATCAGTGAAAAGATGGTTTGTGGGATTTACATACATAAGTCTTAAAAGATTCTATGTATTTTAAAATCCTATTATTATACAGAAAATTAATTAAATCAATTCATAAGGAGCCATACTTTTTCCATTAATGTTACCAATTTAAAACTTTAAAAATAACACCTTTTCAGACAAATATAGAAGAAGCAAAAATTACTGACCTGGTTTGATTGGGTATCTATTTTTGTAAGTCCCCGAAGTAGCAAACAATTACTCTTGTCAGTTTTTGTTACAGTCTTGGGAAGATCTAGGGCAACGTTTTTTCGTTTTTTCTTTCTTCATCACGTTTAAATGCAGACAACAAGGACACTTCACAACCATACGCCAAAGACATCAATAGCTTTTTAATGAGGCCATAACCCTGAGTAGGTCATGGAATATTAAAAATAAATGAACATATTGCTGTCACTGGGGATTCTACTCTCTCGGCTGAAGGGTATCGATGAGGAAACACAATACCAGGACACAATACACTGCACTGCCTACATTTCAAAAGGCAGTTAATTAGCAGAAGCTATATGAATGACCCTTGCCCATGTCCTTGGCGCACTCAAGTTATGTCTGTGTCAACGTGAGAATTGTGTACTGCTCTTCTCAGTAGAGGGCCAATTGCTGAGACACATGACCAGGCTTTATCTACACAGTCAATTGTGAGAATTAAAAGGTCAGTCATCAATAGAAAAGATTTCCCTTTTAGTGGCTCTCTCTAGCAAGGATATTATCCTCCTGAATGAGCAAGAATGAGAACAATAGTTTGTGCAGACCTACCGCCATCAATGAAAATCCTGAGGTGGAGAGGAAGTGGAATGAGAAGATAGGGTGTTACTATGATGACATTTAGGCTCTTCATCTCTGTAAACTCATCCTTCCTCCTCACTACCACACAGTGAGTACAGAAGCAAGACAGAGCTCCCTTCTTTTCCTTTTTACCTCTGCTCTCGCTAGCCTGTAACCATTGCATATGTTTTAACCTCACCGGGGACATCCTTCTTGCCAAAGCTCCTGGATAATGCCTGTTCACTATTCTACTCTCAGATCATGTATCATCACATCTCTGAAGGCCTCTAGAGACTCCTTCAGTCAAGGAGCACTCGTCCTATTGTGGGCACCTATGGCAAAAAAATAACCGTCATAACCATTCCAAAGATTCACCTATCAAGGAGCTGTCCCTTCTTGGGCAGGGGTCTCATTTCCCAGATTCCCTATCATCTATGTAAAATCCTTTATCTTGCTTTCGCTGTGGCCTATGGATAGAAATGGTATGCATCACTCTCAAGTTAAGATGTTTAAGAAGTGGTAGTGTCCTCTCCTGGCTCTCTTCCAACATCCTGAAGCTGAATACAGAGGTTGAAAGACCCTAGAGGATGGCAGATGAAGAGGATGGCTGAATAACACATGGAATAAAAGCGCTTTTCTGCCATATGGAACATCTGCATTGAAATTTGGAATTCATTAATTTTACCAGCTAAGATTTACCTTAATAATGAAATATCCAAGAATAGTTTAATATATTGACTCTGTGCCAGAGAACTTGTGTTTTAAAACCCTAATTATAGTGTGATACAATCAGTGTTTGTTTGCCCATCTCCTTTCCTAGTGAACTTAGGAAAAATGCCCTGTCACTTTTCCAGGTTTGCTGCCTAGTAAACTGGTCACACAATAACAGGAGCACAATAAAATAAGATGAACGAACAATCGTATCAAAACTACTCTTTAACGAGCACCTTCTCTGAAAAGTAATATATGTCATTTATCTACTTTCCATCTGTATAATGAGTATTAATGTCTATGTTTTCTAGACGATCATAAGATTTTATTTATTCAGTGAGTGTATGTTGAGTCTTGATTCTGTACTATAAATTTGGCAAGGAGCTAGATGATACTCTGAAAACAGAGACATATTTTCTGCTCTTTTAAAGACTATAACTAGTGTAGTATATTTTTTCCAAATGTTTTATCATCATTTTCACTGAGGAAGATTTAAAGAGACACAGATCCCTGTTGCTCAGTAGGTTTAGAGTCATATGGTTAGACACACAGCATAATAGTGCTGGATTGTTAACAGGTTTTTCTGCCTCCAAGCCAACACTCTTTCTGAATTAAAGATTTCTCAGGTTGACTTTTGTTCCATGAAGTGTATTGATAGTGAGATTATTGGACTTGGAATGCTGGCTGTCATAATTTGGTTAATTGTTAAGGGAAGATAGCATGTATTCTCTTTCTGTCCATTAAGATTTGAAAAGAAATTGAATCACAGTTGTACAGTTTGTTTGACTAATTGAAAGAAGAACCAGATGCACCTTGCTGATGATCTAGCCCTCTCTCCATAGACACTGTTGGAGATAATTTATGGCCCTAGATAAAGAAGTTAGCAATCTCTCCAAGGACAGAGTAGAGATTTGAATTCTGGACTCCTCAGTTCTAGTTCACTATACAGTAAAAGAAACCACATTTAATCCCCTTTTAAAAATGAAAAAGCTATTCTTTTCCATTGCTTACACTGAAAATATTTTTATTCTTCTGAATATATTGTTTTTATAAGGAACCATCTAAAAAACACAATCTTTTTATACTTAATTTAAAAATTTAACCTTCTCAGTTCAATATGAAGAACATCAGACTGCCAGATGTCTTATGAATTGGGAGAAATTTACGGCCAATGTGACAAGGTAAGTTAAAGGACAGTTGCTTTTTCAGTTTATTAGGGCTGCCATAACAGAATGCTACAAACTGGACAGCTTAAATAGTAACATTTTATTTTCTCACATTTTGGGAAACGTATTGTCCGTGATCAAGGTGTTGGCAGGTATAGTTACTTATGAGCTTTTCTTGGTTTGCAGATCTCTGACCTTCTTTTAACTATGTCCTCAAATAGTGTTTTTTCTGTAAGTGTGCATCTCTGATGTCTTTCTGAGTCCAAACTTTCTATTTTTATAATGGCATTGCTTCTGGTGGATTAAGACACACCACCAGTTTCAACTTAATTACCCCTTTAAAGGTCCTATCTCCAAATACAGTCATGTTCTGAGGTCCTGGGTATTAGAGTGCAACACTGAGTTGGGGGGATGTTCAAATAACAGTTTCTAACTGAGTAGTATTGAATAACATCAATAAAGATGTTACAGACAAGAGTCTTTCTCATGACATCTACTAATGAAGCATGATTTTTTTTTTTTTCCTGGAAAAAACTGAAGTGAAAGTGAGCATCAGACTTTATTAGTTGCCACACTTAAAAACATGTATATCCTTGATGATGCCATAATATTATTATCTTTGTAATGAACTCTATTTTTATGCTAGGGGCTCCAAAATATATAAAGTCTTTGCAATATACTGATATATTGAAATGAGTCCTCAGTGGATTTGTCTTGCTCTCTGTTGAAAGAGTTTATTATCTGAATTCTAATTGCATTCTTTCTGTGTACACAGATGACCTACATGCTTACAAAAGTAATGATGATGTGAAGACAAATTTCTTTCTTGCCCAGGTATACGCAGCCTCATAACACCGTCTCTACACCCATGTAACACTCTTGCTTGGAAATCTGAAATTCAATTGCTCAACAGTTAAAATTCACAGTACAAGGTCAGCCATTATGAATGACATTAGCTTGGAGCTAAGCCTCCTCCTTGTCTTTGTTTGCATGTCAGCTGGATTTCTCCGTGAGCACAAACCCCATCAATATCTAGCCAAGGAAACTAGCTTGAAGAATAATTGAGAGTGCATATGGGCAATGATGTAACAAACTATTTTTTCTGCTTTCAGAATAAATTTCAGGAAATGCATGGCAAATATGCCATTTCACATGGACTCTTTCATCAAATATCAGTAAGGGTGGTTGTCATAGCTGCTGTTCCCCTGGAAAAGCAATATAGTATAGTTGTAAGCATAGGTAGGTCAGTGGTTGCTCTCATAATTCTCCCTCTCCTATTTTTTTTTTTTTTGGTCAAATTTTCTTAACCTGTTTCTGACTCAGTTTACTTTCCTGTTGAATGTAAAAGGTGTCAATCAAGCCTGATCATAATAAGTCTTAAATATGATAATGGATGTAAATTTCTTAGCCAAAGTGAGCAGCATATATTGAGTTATCAATAAATATTAAGTTTAAATCTTATCCTGTAATGCTTTGTAAAATGTAATTTTCTAGCAGATCTGAAATATATCAGAGAGGTCAACTTGATCAAGGATCCATAGTTGTAAGTGGAGTGGCCAAGTCTTGAATCATGACTCTTTTCCAAAAGTACTACAGTTTAATTTTTTAACTACAATAATACAGTAAAATTGACTTTTTTCAGTTGATAAAATTGACTACACATTTTTAAAGATGTGTTTGTGTGACCACCACTATAATTAAGATTCAGAACAATTCCACCATCCTCCAAAATTCACTTGATCTATATCCTTATGCTCGTGTTAGTCACTCAGTCCTGTCTGACTCTTTGTGACCCCATGGACTGTATAGCCCACCAGGCTTCTCTGTCCATGCAGTTCTTCAGGCCAGAATACTGGAGTGGGTAGCCATTCCCTTCTCCAGAGAAGCTTCCTGACCCAGGGATCAAACCCGGGTCTCCTGCACTGCAGGCAGATTCTTTACCATCTGAGCCACCAGGGAAGGTCTGTATATCTTTATAGTCACCCCATAGTCCTACTCCTAAACTCTGGTACAGAATCATACCAGAGTTATATACAGCAAAATATAACTGAGACTGGCTTCTTTTACTACATGCAATGCTTTTACAATTCATACAAACTGTTGTATGTATTAATAATTTGTACTTTTTTATTGCTGAATGGTGTTCCAAAGCATGAAAATATATATATATATATATAAAATTTTTTTTTAATACATTCACTCACTGAACAGGAGAATCCTCAGGTTTCAATATTTGCTCTGCTATACAACATTAATTTTGTGGGCCTCAGTTTTTCTATCTGTAAATTAGGAATAATAATGTCTACCTCATAAGTGTCATGTAAGATTAAAAGAAATTATAAACACAAAATTCCTTGAAAACTGCCTGCCACAAAGTTTTTATTATAAAACATTAGCTTTCTCCAGATACCTATACTTGGGTATAGTGAAAATATTATACCAAAAAAATTTAAAGCAGTTTTTTATATGTGTGTACATAAAAGGAATGAATAAATTTAAAGTGAATTTCCAGTGTGAATACTGACCTAAGGCTAAAAAATTATGTATGATACCATATATCCTGCCTTTAGGGTATATAGAGTTTAAGAAAATTCATCAATACCACCTATGTCTTTTGGAGAACAGCTCTGAAAATAAACAGTGAGAAGTGGATCAGATTTTTTGATGAAGTTATATTTCTAAATTCAATTACATTTCAAGCAGCAAAACAAATGTGTTGTACCTTGCTGCAGTTTGACAAAATGGCATTAATTCTACTTCCATTTCTTATGTTATCCTCATTTCTTAATTACTTAAAGAAGAATAGTAGAGCGAGAAGATAGTAAAAGCAAAAAAGACTCCTCATTTTTCTCTGTTGTTTGTTGTAAAAAAAAAAATATGGGGGGCATTGATCTTTTAAATGTGTTTATATTTGCTTTCTTCCTAATTCAGAAGGCCAAATGTGGGCTTGCAGTTTTGTAAACAAAGAATATTCACCTTTTGGTATTTAACTGAGGCTTATATAAATCTACCTGGATCACTAATATATTATAATTACATTGAAAAACTGTTAAAATGTGGATTTTCCTTGAAAGTTCAAGTGCCTCTAGTTTATAAATAAAGCCAAAACACCTAACCTAAACACTTTTGAACTAAAACAGAAAATGACAAATTTACTTTCCTCCTGAAAACAAAGCCCAAACTATTGTTCATCATTTCCATAAAGAGGGAAAATAAATACAAAGAATATACTGACACATAGTTATAAAACAAAAATCATAATCCATACTGGCTCTTCCCCATAAAGAGAAACATAAACATATATATGTTTATACATATTCTTTTAATATGTATATTATTTTCTCCTTTATTCATTGATTATTAAAAAAAGAAAATTACACAAGACTTTTCATATACTTCCACAAATTCCTCATTTCTAGAAGAAATCTCCATTTTTCTGTCCCTGACTATAAAGAACTCTTGACCTTGCCTTTATGCCTAATTTCATAAAATATGACCATATTTTCCAAATAATATGGCTCTTTGACATTTGACTTCATCATTTGTCTTCTTTGACATTTTCTTTGATTTATACATTTTTCTTTTTGCCATCCATTCTGAAGCTACTCTTAAGAATGTCAGATTTATTTTATAAATGGATTCTAACTGTAACTTTTCTGTAATCTTCCTGTTTTTAATGTCACCTGTTCACCTATCCTACTTCCCATCCTAAATACATTCCTAAAGCACTTCTTTCTCACCTCTCTGCCCAAAAGTTTATTCCTTTGCCATGCTTGCTCCAACTAGAGTCATCCAAAGATTGATTGTACCCATCTCTCTATCGTTTGAGCCCTATATTGTCTTCAGTTCAGTTTAGTTCAGTCGCTCAGTCGTGTCCGACTCTCTGCAACTCCATGAATCACAGCACACCAGGCCTCCCTGTCCATCACCAACTCCTGGAGTTCACTCAAACTCATGTCCATTGAGTCGATGATGCCATCCAGCCATCTCATCCTCTGTCGTCCCCTTCTCCCTCCCAGCATCAGGGTCTTTTCCAATGAGTCAGTTCTTCGCATCAGGTGGACAAAGTGTTGGAGTTTCAGCCTCAGCATCAGTCCTTCCGATGAATATTCAGGACTGATTGCCTGTAGGATTGACTGGTTAGATCTCCCTACAATCCAAGGGACTCTCAAGAGTTTTCTCCAACACCACCGTTCAAAAGCATTCATTCTTTGGCACTCAGCTTTCTTTATAGTTCAACTTTCACATCCATACATGACTACTGGAAAAACCATAGATTTGGATATATGGACTTTTGTTGGCAAAGATAAATGAAACTTTGTTATATAGCTCAGAATATCATGTCCTGTGGCTTTAAATAGGGTAGGAAGAAAAGGAAATAACACACACACACTCCATGTTTTCTAAACAGAATAAGTGAAGAAGAAAATGAGTGTAATTGTAAAATTGGGTTAAAAATGTAATTTCAAAGTCAGATAAAAAAAGATCTAGTGTAAAACTTGGAGAAATAAATTACCAAAATGTTTATTTCAGTCAAAGGAGTTCCTGCCCTAATTATTAGCACATAATCACAATACTTCAGTCTTTGACTATGTTTCCTGAATGGCCCATTTTCAATGATATATGGGGTGTTAGCCTGAGAACAAAGTTAAGACAAGGTGTCAACTACCACATCTGGAATATATTGAACTCTCCTTCTAGCCCTATTGTTAACACCCTCTTAACACCTTTCTTTTTATACTGCCTAGGCCAGGAAGAGGTAAATTGGTGGACAGGTGGGACAGTACAGCTGGAAGTAGTTGTCTACTGTATTTATAACCTTCTTAATAGGAGGAATTATTCTATACTATGGATAGACTTGATTTCTGCTGCTGTGGATGGTTTTATCTACTTAATTTACAGATAAAGACACCTCCTTTGTCACATTGTATGTCCAAATAATTCAATGGGAATGTTGAATCAAATAAAATGATTGATTTGTACCTATTTTATAGATAAAATAAGAAATGTTGTATCAACAAACATATTGAGAGATTAAACAAACACAGGACCTAGATTTTCTTTCTTTTTAATTTTTTTTTTTAATTTTTAACTTTTTTACTGGAATATAGTTGCTTTATAATGTGTTAGTTTCTAATGTACAGCAAAGTGAATCAGATATATACACACACACACACACACACATATATATACATATATCCCCCTTTTTTTTGGATTTCCTTCTCATTTAGAGGACCTAGATTTTGAATGGCTTTTCAGAAATACAATGGGATTATACTGTCACAACTATTCATATTTTCAAGGAAGCTTGAACAATGTAAGAGAGAGACTGTAACCTAAAAAGAAAAACTTACACCAAGGATGTACCTAAGAGTCCAACTGTCCTGGTCCAGGGCTGTAAAAAATGTAACATTAAGGGACTATGGAAAGAGCCTGGTTTCTAGCGGTACTAGAGAGCCAGCAGACATAAGTTCAAGTCATGACATTTACCAGGCAAAAGTTCCCCATGATTTCTGTAGGTGCCATTTTCTTTAAGAGTAAAGTAAGAAGGATACTAAGCTTCTGTGTACATATGAAAATCCTACAGCTTTAAGTAAATATGTACTTTTAAGCTCGTGGATGTGGTGGAAATGCCAGCTGCAGGCACTTGTCCTCTGAAGCACATTGGTCTATGATGAGGGGTCTGTTTTGAGCTGTCACTCTGATTTCTGTCTCCCAGGCCCTGTCCCTGCAGTCACTCAAAGGACAGACTCACTCAACTGTGCAACACAAACCAAAGAGAAGTGACAAGCGTGCAGAGGTCTCAGCCACCAACACGTGTTCTTGCAGGGCATTGCCATAAGCATTCAACCCGTGGAGCCACAGGGCAATAAACTAAGTCAAAAAAGGCAGATGCATCTTCTGAAAAATATTGCTGGCTGACACTTTACAGGGGATCATTAAGGAAAAAGAGAAATTCAGTGATCCAAAAGGATGGCAAAATGGACACCTAAAAGATCCTATATTCTTTGAATACTTTTGGTTTCACTGTAGGACACTAATGTTCCCCAATAAGTGGAATATAATTGGTATTTACCTCCTTTGTCATTCAGCAGATTCACATTCATCAAATAAATTCTTCAGAATGCATTTTGATGTAACCTGACTGTATGGAAACTTTTTTGCAACTTGGCCTTCCTTTAAATGTTTGCATGCAATATGTGACTGAGATTTTTAATCAAAACCACATTCATTTGTGTACCCTAAATCCCCTACTGCCCTCATTAAAAATAAAAAGTCTTCTGTCTAATAACTCCTGAGGTTGTTGAATTTCACAAACTCACCGTTACCCCTTCCTGAATTTCATTTTACTACTTGGTCAACAGGAACTCTTTGCTGTATTTTGAGGATTTCAGGTATTATTTGCCCAGTATAAAAGTTGGCACTGAACCCTAAGCTAGATTTGCCTCATGGGTTTTATGGGAAGATTCTGGGTGATATAAAAACTTTGCAAAGATAATAATACTCTCATAATATCCATCATGCATTACATTGTCATGTGGTGACAGTCATTATTAGCATTTTCTCCTTTTACTTTTGTAGTAGTCAGCAATAATATTTTTTTCTCTTACTCCCAACATTGATCATTATTTCCATTTTCTAATGTGAGGGATTTGTTTTTCTTAGACACATAAATAGAGATTATTAAGAAAGAGACTAAGAAATAGATTATCAAAATGTTTGTTTTAGTCAAAGGAGTTATAGACACGCATATATATATGGAATATGAAAAGCCCTTATCTCTATGTGAATTGGTTGCTTTCCTTATAATCTGAATTTTCCAATGTCCTCTTAATATACATTATTTACAAGTTTTCTCTGGAGAAGATTCTTCAGACATTGTACATACTTATGCACATCCAGGGCTGAAAAGTTCTCCAAATAGCAATGGATAATGCTAAGATATTTTTTATAGTTGACATATATCTTCACAAGAAGCTGAGAGTAGATGGAAGCATTTGGGATTCAGAGGTGAAAAAGCTGGCATCTAAAAGCAATGCAGAGAATGTTTTCTTAGATGCCCATGATTAGGGAACATTCTTCCCCTTCCTTTACCTTCCAGCTCATAGCAGGTAAATGTCATTGTCTCCATAGGAAAGCATATGCCTGCCATCTCAACAGTTGCAAGAATTAACTTGACTTCCAAAGGAAGCTGCACAGTAGTACCAAGCAATAAACAGCCTGGAGCCCAGGAATGAGAAACAATTAGAGATCACTTTATTAATGCTTAATGAGGCAGAGCAGGCATACAGCAAAGCTGATTTGTGTTCTGTCTTGGCCAATGATGCTCACATAATGCCAATGTGCTATTATAAATGTCTCTGCTCTATAGGCTGTGAATCAAAGAAGGCAGGAGATGAAATTATCCAGGGAACCTTAGAATGACATAGTGAAGAAAAACCAGAAAATGAGCAGTGTGGATCCCACTGCCAATCTCAGTGCAAGTTGGGGAAATGTTTTATACTTTTCATATTTGGTTTCCCAAGCCTAATTCCTAATAGGCATGGTTAAATCCCACTGAGAATTTCTGTTCCTAATAATGCATTAAGCCTCTCAGTTGGAAGGTTCCACAAAGCATTTTCCCCTGCTTTTTTCTCTATCATACTGCAGTGAAAAAGGATTAAGAATATACTGCACAGGTGCAAGTTGCAGCTGTTGAGGGTGAACTCCGTTCTACTATATTAATTCATCTCCCACCAGGGGAATTGGAGAATAGTTTAGTTCCCATAAAAAGAAAAAAATTGTCTTCATCAAAGAAGGAAGAAATTTCTTATTCAGAATATTACATTGTTTCTGCCAGAAGGGTCTCTATAAACACAATTTCCTAACCCAGTCAAACAATCATGGAAATAAAGAGGAAAATCCTTGGTTTCAGTTTAAAAGTATTTATTTAAAGTTATATATATGTATGTGTGTATACATTTACATGTATAGATATGCTGTGTTCTACATGCATAGTATACCAATACATACATACAAAATCCTAAGAAGCTACATTCTATTAAAAAGTTTAGCAATCAAGGCTAAATAAGCCAGACTCACACAATCAGAACCTCTTATTGCGCTTAATTCCTGGGACAAAAAAATCAATGACAAAATATACATTTTTATTACATATTCATTTCAAAAAGTAGATCATATATCAAGGTATCCTTGTAATAAAAATATGGCTCCAAATTCTTTATTCCCTTTGGCCTCATGCATAATTGTGTATATTTATCACTTGTGTTTGCAACCCTGCTCCAGTGTATAAACTTTGAAGTTTCACATATACTCAGTCTAGCAGGAAATAAAGAAGGACAGGGAGGAGGGAAGAGACAGAGGAAGGAAGGAGGGAGGGAGGAAGGAAAGAGAAAAAAGAAAAACAGGAAAAAAGAGAAGAGAAAGAGGAGGTGGGGGAGGGAGAAGGAAGGGAAATGGAAATGAAGAGGTCTTATATATAGTACATTCTCCCTCCCAGACTCACTGGCTCCAGGGTGATTTTCAACTTCTAGGGGTCTCAGTTACTTAAAATGGATAATAGTTCCTGACCTGCTTGTCTTCCAGAGTAGTCATAAGAATTCAACAAACTAATGATCAAAGATCTCTTAATCTATAAAAAGTATATAATCATATTATGCTCTTTGTAACCCAGGTCACCCTGTGCTTTGATATTTTCATAAAATTGTCCTGCTCTCCTATCATATTTCAGAAGAATCCATTGTCTTTCCAAGATTTGTGTAAAGTTTAGATTTTATGGTCACTTTCAGCTCTTCCTCATGCTTATACTAAGCTCTCTAACCTATGGGAGCCATTGCATCTGGTGGCTGTTTTCTTCTCTCACCTAATTCAGATTTTTAGTTGAAATCCCTGTGTTCACGAAACAGCAGTCACGCAGGGCAGGTTTGCCATGGAAGTTGACATTAAGTGCCTGTATATCCTTTGAGCTACCCTTATCAGGGAGAATTCTTATACTTCATATTTCTTTGTCCATCTCCATGAAGTCATCTCCCATTCCCCCTCTCTTTCCCTTTTCTCATCTCTCAACCACTCCCAATTTAATGTTTATTTTTATAAAGCCATACATCTGCCACTGATTTCTTATCTCATATAAATAAGAGCACGTGAGAAGATGAAGAGCATCTCAGTTCCGGCACCTAACATAGCAAATAGAAAAAAGACCATGTGTTACAGAAAGAAAAGGGTGACAGTCCATTTTGGATAGGAAAGCTGATTTAAAGTGCTGTTTTATATAGTGTTTTATTTTAGTATCAGATTATATTCCCAAGTCTAAAACTCACAAGTTATGTGTCATATGTATCCTCATTTCTTCTCTACTAACCCCCTGGCATATGTTCCTAAACAAATATGACCTTCTGTCTAGAATTCAGAAATGAAATCGGAATCCTTGTGAATTAGAGAGCTTCTGACTGACTCTGGTTGACTGTACCTCTTTTCCATCCTTCAGTTCAGTTCAGTCGCTCAGTTGTGTCCAACTCTTTGCAACCCCATGAACCACACCACGCCAGGCCTCCTTGTCCATCACCAATTCCCGGAGTCCACCCATACCTATGTCCATTGAGTTGGTGATGCCATTCAACTATCTCATCCTCTGTTGTCCCCTTCTCCTGCCCTCAATCTTTCCCAGCATCAGGGTCTTTTCAAAGGAGTCAACCCTTCACATCAGGTGGCCAAAGTATTGGAGTTTCAGCTTCAACATCAGTCCTTCCAATGGACACCCAGGACTGATCTCCTTTAGGATGGACTGGTTAGATCTCCTTGCAGTCCAAGGGACTCTCAAGAGTCTTCTCCAACATTTATTCCAAGGCAAGAATGAGAAACATTCCATTAATTATTTCAGTAAATATATACTTCTATGTTGGGTACTTTGATAATTGCTCAGAATACACAGGTGATGGTTTCACAAAGATTACACTCCACTCGAGGAGACATTCATGGAGATAAATAAGTGGCAGGAAATTTAACAGATGATATGATTGAAGTAGAATAGAGGCTTTATAAAGACACATGAAAAGGGGTGATTAGTGTGCAAATGAGATTAGAAAAAATTTAACAATGGAAGAAGTACTTCATATCTGCCTTAAGAATAAATAAAAGTTTAAAATATGAGTAAGTAAGAGGCCAGGAAAGGCAGAAGGAAAGAGAAATAATATGAAAATAATAATATGAAAAGTATATACATACATCTATATATGTATATTACCTATACATATATAGACAAATGCAATGATAGTGCTTTTAGAAATAGGTATCTTACAAAGAAAGTTTGAACAGTATTTATTCTATTCAATATTTTAATTGAATAATATGATAAGTATGTTCACACCATATTGTTTTCAATGATAATGATTTTTCTGTGTTCTTTGTTAATACGTCGTTAATGTCAATGAGAGTAATTGGCACAGAAACAGTGCTTGATAAATATCTGATCAATTGAATTGAGAGATGGATGAAGAAATGCTTTCTTTACCTAGCTCTTATACCACTCCAATGCAATACTATTTTGGATTCTGTGTATATTCTCAGAGATCTTTTAAGCAGTCAAATACAAGGTATATTTTTTTCTGTTTGATTTTTTTGTCCGCTTTATTAAGGTATAATTTGCATGCAGTAAATGACATGTTTAACTTGCATACATTTATAACTTCTGACTTAAAAACACACTCATGAAACCATCTTCAAATCAAGAGTGAAAATATCCATCACCTTTCAAAGCTTCATTGCAGCCCTTTATTTCTCTCTCTAGCCCAACCCTACCTCTGTCCCCAGGCAACCACTAATCTGCTTTTACTGTGGATTAGTTTGTATTTTCTGGAGAAGGCAATGGCACCCCACTCCAGTACTCTTGCCTGGAGAATCCCATGGATGGAGGAGCCTGGTAGGCTGCAGTCCGTGGGGTCGCTAAGAGTCAGACACGACTGAGTGACTTCACTTTGACTTTTCACTTTCATGCATTGGAGAAGGAAATGGCAACCCACTCCAGTGTTCTTGCCTGGAGAATCCCAGGAATGGGGGAGCCTGGTGGGCTGCCTTCTATGGGGACGCAAGGGTCGGACACCACTGAAGCAACTTAGCAGCAGCAGCAGTTTGTATTTTCCAGAGTTTTATATAAAGGGACATACAACATATATTATTTTTTTCTGGCTTCTTCCACTTAGCATAATTATTTGCACTTCATCCATGATGATATCTTCATCCATGATGATATATGTTTGCTTCTTTTAATTTTTGAGTAGTGTTCTGTAGTACTGGGGACTTCCCTGGTGGCTGAGATGGTAAAGCGTCTGTCTACAATGCGGGAGACCTGGGTTCGATCCTTGGGTCGGGAAGATTCCCTGGAGAAGGAAATGGCAACCCACTCCAGTACTCTTGCCTAGAAAATCCCATGGACGGAGGATGCAGGCTACTGTCCATGGGGTCACAAAGAGTTGGACACGACTGAGCAACTTCACTCTCCTTTCTACTTTCCTGTAGTACTGGAAACCCATTTGTGAATTTTAAGCAACTGGATGAAATTTTCCTTTGATATTCATTAGGTTCAAGGTGAGTTGATTTATCACTAAGTTAGTTTTATACTACTCCTTGTTCTTCTTTATAGGAATATTATATTTTCCATGAACTGACTATTTTGGTTATAAACTTTTCCACATTGTAATCACTATGCTTAGGAAAACATCCCTTGACTGTTCATGCAGTGAATGCTTGTTTATCATCATGAGCTTGGCATTTGAGTATCTTCTACAATACCTTCTCTGTCTGTATGAGAAGGTTCAATTTCTCCTCTGTGTTGTTTCAGGATTGTTCTGTCATCTCATTGGCATTTATTGCATTCTATGCTAATTATTTGTTCTCACGTATTTATAGTCTACTTGAATCTGAGTTTTTTAGATCCATAATATGTCTTGGCTAATATTTTATATCCAAAATTTATTTCAATACCAGAACTATAATCGCAGTAAATATAATTTTGCTGAACTTGCATTGTGATTGCCATAGGGTTAAATTGAATGGAATAGAATTATTGGGATTACCTCTTTTCAACCTCTGGAATGAAATGAAGAAGGCAATGAAGATGACTTTTAATGAATCATGTCAGAGTAATATCCAAACAGATGGTGGCTCTCTCCAGGTACCATTCTCAGGATGGGAGGATGATGGTTAAATCTGGCCACTCACAGCTGGCAGACAATATCCTCTGGAATCATGACTATATTTATTGGTGGACTAAAGAGACGCAAGTAGTTTTCCTGAACTGTTAATATACGTGAAAAGTTTCTTTTTTAGATGTTGTTTGAGCAAACAAGATTGTTCGAGCAAATCTAAGGGAACACATATTATAATTATTTAAACAAATGGTTAATTAACAGAATAAAGTTAACAGTCATAACTAATGGTTCTCAACAGGGTGCGGTTCTGCACCACTAAGGAAGATTTAACCATCAAGGGTATTTTCCTTGCCTGGTGATATTAATACTTATTGGAGAAATGGGAACTACTGGTATTGTGGATTCTAGAGATAAACATTCTGCAATTCTGGGGTAGTCTCTACAAGGAAGACTTATACTGCTCTACATTTTAAGAGCAGCCCCATTGTGAAACACTGATATTAAACAATTGGGGGATAATTAGCACAAAATGCTTGCAACAGTGCCTTGGCCCTGATTCTTTTTCATTGCTTGGTTCTATTTCCAATGGCCCTCCTCTTCTGAGCTCCCTGTAAACCCAGTTTCAGAGGCTGGTGTACTGGGTACTTTCTTATGTCAATAAGCTTATATTCAGAAACTTTTTCAGCTCTTTGTATGCAAATTCTCTAAGTTCAACCTTGATGACATAGTCCTCCTCATCAATATTCCTTTCCTCAAGCTTTGTCTGTTCTTGTTATTTCAGAAACTTGTGAAGATGCTGGAATTATCCAAGTTAACTAAATCTCTGGATTTGCCACTTAGGAATTTCTGTGCAATTCTTCCTTACAGAATTGCAGCAATGCTAAGGTTTTATAGTGCTCTATAGAGATTTTGACAAGAAAGAGAACTACTGGCTTTTCTAAATTTTTAGGTATGCTTTAAATATATATTTAAAATATTTCTTTCAGTATTTTATATTTGCCTTTATGGGGTAGTGTTTCTTTCCCTTCCAAAATATGTTAAAAAGCTATCACTAAATTTTTGTCATAAAACTGGTTGCATTTGAAAATTGTGTGCTCAGTCGCTCAGTCATGTCTGAGTCTTTGTGACCCCATGGACCGTAGCCCACCAGGCTCCTCTATCCATGGAATTTTCCAGGCAAGAATACTGGAGTGGGTTGCCATTTCCTCCTTTATGGGGTCAGACTCAGGGATTGAACTTCCATCTCTGGCATCTTCTGCATCTGCAGGTGTGTTCTTTACCACTTAGCAACTTGGTAAGCCCAATTTGAGCATTAGAGAACATCATTACATCAGGATCAAATGCTGCCTGTAAGAACATTTCTTTTAACCTTAGGACTTCAGATGTAGTGCCTGGAACAGTCATCTAGAGCAGATAAAATTAAAAACTGTGCTCTTAGTGTTTGCAGAGACTTTGCTGTTTTAAAGAGTTTTGAGTGGAAACACTGCATCGTAATTTTATGAGCATGGACTTTGTAGACAGACAGACTTAGGTTCTAATTTCCATCTTCAAGACTTACCAGTTGTATGTCATCAAGTATCTGACTTGAAAGTATATATGCATGAAGGTATGTATCTGTCCGAGGGTGAGCTCAGTACCTGGTGTACATTAAGTATTCCATACTTGATAACTATTATTAAGTTTATCCAGGTTCTAGCCTCCCATCTTCCTTTCATCAAGCATAGTTACATATGTAAGCAGAGGGTTTAGACTGACACTTTGGAGAGCTCCCCCAATTCTGTGTTTTTCTGCAAGCTCTGGCTCTTCCTATCATCTTGGACCATTCAGCACCACAGGGAACTCAGACAAATATCTCTAATGCATGCAAAGGCAGCAGTCTCCACAGGAACCAACAGGAGACAGAGCTGGAAATGTCTTCCTTCCCCTTGGCATCTTTTCCCTTCCTTCTTCCCAAGCCAACACACCAGCTGTACAAGTATAGACAGATTTACATACTAAAATTTAGGGTATGGTATTCAAAAAATCCCAAACCAAAACAAAAAACAGTGAGGGATTTTGTGTATAGTGGAGATGGAATTCAGGAAGACTTCCAGCTTAAGCATGGATTCTTCCACCGTGATTTTCTTTTCACTGGTCGTTTGACGGACTGGTTCCTTTATTACAGATGTCATAACAAGAGATTTGTGGTCCAGATCCTGCTTGAAAAAATAAAAAGCTTAAACAAAATTGAATTACTGATAACAATTCTTTTTGGTGGGCTTCCCAGGTGGCCGAGTGGGTAAAGAACCTGCTTGCAATGCAGGAGATGCCAGAGATATGGATTCGATTCTTGGGTCAGGAAGATCCCCTGGAGGAGAGCACAGCAATCCACTCCAGTATTCTTGCCTGGAGAATCCCATGGACAGAGGAGCCTGGCAGGCTACAGTCCATAGGTCACAAAGAGTCAGGCACAACTGAAGCGACTGAGCGCACATTGATTTTGGTAGCTCAGCTGGTAAAGAATGTTCCTGCAATGCAGAAGACCCTGGTTCAATTCCTGGGTTGGGAAGATCCCCTGGAGAAGGGATAGGCTACCCACTCCAGTATTCTTGGGCTTCCCTGGTAGCTCAGACAGTAAAGAATCTGCCTGCAATATGGGAAACCTGGGTTTGATCCCTGGGTTGGGAAGATCCCCCTGGAGAAGGGAATGGCAACCCATTCCACTAACATAAAAATCTGAAATTCTAGTTTATGTTTAGATGTCAGGAGACCTGACATTCATGAGCCTTATTTTTGCTTGACATCAATCAAATATAGCTTAGTAGGAACTCCTGTAAAGAATCTGCTTGCAATGTGGGAGACTTGAGTTCAATCTCTGGGTAGGAAAGATCCCCTGGAGAAGGGAATGGCAACCCACACCAGTATTCTTACCTGGGGGCTCCCACGGACAGAGGAGCCTGGCAGGTTACAGTCCCTACTGTTGCAGAGTCAAACATGATTAAAGTGACTTAACACACATACATGTATCTATTCCTTTTCAAATTATTTTCTCATTTAGGTTATTATACTATGTTGAACAGAGTTCCTGCTATATTATCCATTCTTAAGAGCAGTGTTTCTCAGGTGCTGATGTAGGTACAGTACATACCTGCATCAAAATACCTGGAGTGCTTATTAAAATGCTATTTCCTTAGCCCTTAACTGTGTCTATTAAATCAAAATAATTGAGAATAAGACCCAGGAATGTGAATGCTTAATACATTCCTAAGATAATCATACACTAAAATTTAAAGACTGTCACTATCCCAAACTTTTAAAAAATTGATTCTTCTGACTGACATTAGCTTCAATGAGTTTTTTGTTTTTGTTTTTGTTTTTTTTTTTTATGTTGAAAAGGCTCTGGAGTTAACAGCTTATAGTTTGGGATCCCTGTTTTAAGAGTACTTCAAGTTCTTTTAGATAAGTTAATATAAATCATTTTTTTTCCTTGCATCATGATTGCCACTAACAATTTCATCATCATGTTTATTATAACATGTACTCTGAGTTGGTACTTTCAATCCTTTAGAAAAATTCCCTGCTGCTGCTGCTAAGTCACTTCAATCGTGTCCAACTTTGTGTGACCCCATAGGCGGCAGCCCACCAGGCTCCCCCGTCCCTGGGATTCTCCAGGCAAGAACACTGGAGTAGGTTGCCATTTCCTTCTCCAATGTATTAAAGTGAAAAGTGAAAGTGAAATCGCTCAGTCGTGTCCGACCCTTTGCGACCCCATGGACTGCAGCCCACCAGGCTCCTCCATCCATGGGATTTGCCAGGCAAGAGTACTGGAGTGGGGTCCATCGCCTTCTCCGAGAAAAATTCCCTATCCAACCTTAACTTTGAACAGCCCTGGTAACACAAAGGACATAGTGGAGAGCAATCCCAGGGATCAAATAACCCCCAGGCCATATATTTTAGTTTGAAATACTCTGGTACAGTGGTTCTCAGGTAGGGGCAATGCCATCACCTGAAAACATTTGTCAATGCCTGGTGATATTTTTAACTACATTAGGGAAGTGATGTCAGCGGCAGTTTTTGGGTAGAGGGGTCAAAGATACTGCTGAATATCCTTTAGAGATTCTGTTAAATGTCTTAACATATAGAGGGAAACTTCCCAAAGCAAAGAATTATCAGACCTCAAAATGTCAAAATTGTTGAGCTTCAGAAAGCCTGCTTTAGAATTTTCTTTCAGCATTGAAATGCACTAGATGCCGGAAATATCGACTTTGACTCACAGTTCCTCTTCTAAATGACAGCAGAAGTGTGGTCACTTGAACACATACACTGGACAGATACCCTGTACTCTAAGGTACGGGAGCATAGGAACTTAAGGGGGTTGAGGACTGGTACCTAAACTACTTTCACTGGTACTTTATTACATAGATTTACAATCCAAACTCTTTGGCCTTGTGGTTCACAATCATTAGCACCCATCAGAACTGCCTGGGAGACTGTAGATTTTGGAGTCTCAACCCCACAGAATTTCCAATGCAGTAGGTCTGCAGTGGTGCCAAAAATTTTCTTTTCTTACACATTCCCTGGAAATGCTGATGCTTCAGGTCCAGGGACCACGTTGAGTACTGCTGTGTGTCAGTTTCTGTTGGTCTGGTCCCGGTTTGTCTTTGGAATCTTTTTACTTGTCATCACTGAAGTATCTGTAGCAAAACCAGGTGGAAATCCTCTTTGATTCCTGTTACATCTGCCATTTATTTATTTATTTTTATATCAGTACTTTAATTCTGTTTTTATTTTTCTCAGAATGGCCTTTATTGCCGTGTTTCACAGCATCTCCTTTTAAGAAAATAATGCCAGAAACACACACACACACACACAAATCAATACAAAGATAACAGAAAAAAACCCTGTTCTTCCCCCTTAACATATCCAGTAATTATTGATATAATAACTGATAGTATTTTTCTCCTTATTTTGTTGGAGGCAAATTGGTATCCAACCTCCTAAAGAAAAATTAACTGAGTGCTATGAATTCTAATTTGTTGTTATGCCTTTATTCCTTTTCCTTTTAACTCATTTTCCCCTAACCCCTGTTTTCAGCTCCTTGTTATTTTTAAAATTTTGTTTCATAACATGTTTATAAGCATATTCGTATCCTTTGAAAACCAAGGCGGGGTATAAATTATAAATAATACAGCCTTCAGATCCTGTTAAATTGCTACCACACACAAGAATTTCCCTGCTTTCACAATCTTAAAATAATATTGTAAGTATGCTTTCTTTTGAATTCTCTTAAAATGTTATTTATGCCCTTTGTATATCATTTTAATGTTTTAAATTATGCAGTATTTGATGATGTAGTAGAAAACATGTAACATAAACGGACTTCCCTGGTAGCTATTTGTAAAAAATCTGCTTGTAATGCAAGAGACCCTGGTTCGATCCCTGGGTTGGGAAGATCCCCTGGAGAAGGGAAAGGCTACCCACTCTAGTATTGTGGCCTGGAGAATTCCAGGGACTGTATAGTCCATGGGGTTGCAAAGAGTTTGACACAATTGAGCAACTTTCACTTCACAACATAAACAATAAGATTCATAACAATAGAACAGAAAGAAGCTCCTAAACCCACCTTCTAACTTTGGTCATTTGCTACTGCAAACATTTTGGGATCCACCTTGACATGTGAGCTTGTCCCATCGGCAGGTGTTTCTCTATGACTGAGTCTAACATTATAGTTGAATAGAACTGCCATATGTGATCAATTTTGTGACATACTCTGGATTGTTTTCCAAAATGATTGTACCAGTTTCCATATCTCACAGCACCAGATGAGAGTTATTCTTTTTTTTTAAGGCTTTAGCAATACTTTGGTAGGGTCATATTTAAAAAAATTTTTTCCCAATTCATCCAGAAGGTATAAAATATATTTCATTATGTCCTTAACTTATCTTTCTGTGATTAACTTAGAAATTAATTTATTTTTATTTTATTTATTTTGTTTTTGCCTATCTGGTTTGTAACTGTGAAATGATATTTTTTTTTGCAAACTTTTCAACTGGGTCATATGGCTTTTTCACACTGATTTTTTTAAGGAACTCCTTGTATGCTACAGAGAGTAATCCATGTGGTTGAATTTCTTCTTGTCACCTTTTGAGGAACAGAAGTTCTTAATACTAATATAACTGAATGTATTAGTCATTACTTTTACAATGAACTGGTTTTACTCTTTTTTTTTTTTTTTTTTGAAAAACCTAATTAGAAAGAGAGTCAGATACTTTTAACAGTTTTGAAGAGTTTCTTTCTCATTTAAATTCTTAAGCATTTGGATCTGTCTTATGTGGTATATTGTAGTGATCTATTTATATTTATTTTTCTAAAGAATAAATATGTCAATATCATAAATTGAATGGTTTCCCCTTTCTTTCTGATCTTCAGTGTCATCTTTCAAGTAACAAATTTCCATGTATTAGTGATTTTGTTTCTGGAATTTCTATCTTATTAAATTAGTCATTTTGTCTATCTCTATATACATACCACACATTCTTAGATAATATAACTCTAGAATGCATCAATATCAGGCAGAGCACGTTTAAGCATATTATTCTATTCCTTCTCTTTTTTTCTTGGTCCTCATTTCTTTAACATGTATTTAAGAGTCTATTTGTTAAATTCCTGAATAAGAGAACAAACAATGAGGTTTTCTTCAGAATTGCATTAAACTTATAAAACAAATTGGAGAAAAATAACTTTTCATGATATTGTACCTTCCTATCTATGAATATGGTACATTTTCCCAATCATTTTGACATCCTTTATGTTAGTCATCAAAGTCATATATTTTTGCATAAATATATTATGCATAATTTGTTTATTGCAAGGTAATTGATTTTTGGTTCCTATTATTAAATCATCGTCTTTTTTATTATGTGGCTATATCTTTTAGCTTACTTGTAGATTGTAATGTTGTTTTCATTTAATTTAGACAGTTGCTGCTGCTGCTGCTAAGTCGCTCCAGTTGTGTCCGACTCTGTGCGACCGCATAGACGGCAGCCCACCAGGCTCCCCCATCCCTGGGATTCTCCAGGCAAGAACACTGGAGTGGGTTGCCATTTCCTTCTCCTCTTTTCCATTTATCTATTTATCTATCTAACTATAGTGACTATGTCTTGAGAAAAATATTAAGTGGATGCAGTGATAGTGGCATACTTGTCCTGTTTCTGATGCTAGAGGATTGGGGAAGGGGCTTCCAAATTTTTTATCATTAAGATAAAAATTTCCAAATTTTATCATTATCCTTCATAAAACTAAAGGAGCTACTTTCTAGTCCTAGTTTGGTAAGAAATTAGAGATTATATTATAAATGGCTGTTATAGTATACAAAATTATTTACTCTCATAATGTGTAAATCTGAATGAAACATATAGTTCTTATGTTAAACCACTGTTACATTTATATCATAAATGTTGATAAATGTTAGTTATTTATGATGAATTATCATTTATGACTATTTTTAATACTATTAAATTTTGTTTGATAATAGTTTCAATTTATACATCTATGGTAGTGAGTTATATTAGACTGTAATTTTCTTCTTTGTATCCTTGTCTATCTTTAATTTAATAGAAGTAATTAGGTGGTAAAGAGATTTTTAAGCAACTTTTTAAATCTATTGCAAGAAGATTTGACAGAAATTACCTGAAAGCCATCAGGAACTGAATTTTTCTTTGAGCTATATATCATATTTTACCTTATTTATATATACTTATATATATATAATTATTATATATATATAATATATATATATAATTACTTATATATATATATATAAATTACCTGAAAGCCATCAGGAACTGAATTTTTCTTTGAGCTATATATCATACTCTACCTTATTTATATATACATATATATATGTATATATATATATATACATACTCTACCTTGTTTATATATAATGGAAGAATCAGCCTGTAGACCTGAACATAAATAATAATCAAGAAAAAGTTTCTAGTGTAGGTGATATATAACTTGTGTTTCAAAATATTGAATGCAGCAACAGTAGGCAGGCAAACAGGTAAGGGGATAATTGACCAAAGGATCAACTTATACAAAAACCTGAAGGTATTTTTAAAACTTTAGTATATGTAGAAAGCCAGCATTGGATCTGTGCAATACAAAATTTAGATTCAGAAATGATAGGAGTAGTTGGTAGGTAAGCAGAAGAATGGTCAGAAAGATGCCAATGAAACTGGTACTTTATCTATTTATAATATTCATAGCTTGTAAGAAAAAACTACTTGATGGTTTTTGAGTTTGGTCCTAGATGATACCAGGGTTTCTGTTAAAATGAGTAATGCATATCCTTGGAGACCTTGCTGCATGTTGTTGCCATTATTAAAACAAACTGAAGTCTCACAAGCTAAGTTTTCCCAGGAAGGTGTTGGGGGAGAGAGGACAGGGTCTGGAGACCACCCCAGCTTAAGACTTCATGTAGATCTATGAATTTATCAAGATTTTTCAGACATGAGAACCTATTGTGGAAATACTAAGGCACACTAGAATAATAAATGTCTGAAATATAGAAAATCATGGGATCCCTACAATAAACAGGAAAGAGGAAATGGCTCTTATCATTAAAATATATAGATAAATTTTTTTTAGAAAAAAAATGAGAGTTAACAATTTGAAATAATTTCTCTATGCAGGTTTACTATGCAAACAATCATTACATAGGATATACATGAGAAATAGAAGGAATTAGTGGTTTGGCTAATGAGTGCTGGTTTTGGAATTTTGTTCCTTAAAAATAAGCCTGATAGAGGAAAATTCAGGCAGAGAGGCATTAAAAGAGAGGATTTAACTGGATTTTGGTCTGAGTGAAAACAGACCAGTTTTTTTTTTTTTTTCTTTCTTTAGCTCAAGACCTATTCAAATCGCTATAAATTTCAGAGAATGTGTAGAATCCACATAATATTTCTAAAGGATTAATTTTCTACAGTAATCCTTAACAGTAATTCAGGCAAGAAGGAATAGAAATTTTCCTTGCTTCCTAGAAAGGGTTAAGTTTTGACCGCAGCCCAATGTTTTCCCTACACTAAATTCTTTATTCTTTGCCATGTACATTAGCAAGTATATGTCAGAGGCTAGAAGATTGACTGAGCAAACTAAAGAAAAACATCACATTCTTTTAGGGATCTGGAACCCTACGTTAAAAGTTTGGCACCTGGGTACCTACTTCAGTGTCCTCAATTACTTGTTGAGTTACTTGCCCTCTCTAGGGCTCAGTTATCTCATCTATAAAATAGGCTGAACAGAACTGTGTATATGTAGTTCTTCCTATGTGTTAGTCGTTCAGTCATGTCCAACTCTTTGCGACCCCACGAACTGTAGCCCACCAGGCTTCTCTGTCCATGGAATTCTCCAGGCAAGAATACTGGAGTGGATTGCCATTCCCTTCTCCAGAGGAACTTTGCAACCCAGGGATTGAACCCTGGTCTTCTACCTGGCAGGCAGATTTCTTTACCATTTGAGCTACAGGGAAGTCTCCAGCTAGAGGTAAGTTCTTCCTAGCTATAACATTATACTACTCATAATAAAAATGCATTTGCCATTGTGTGTGTTGCATGTATGTTTGTTTGCTGGACCAGCATCTATTCCCTCTTCTTCAGTTAACAGCCTTGAGACCTAGTTTGAAAATTTGCCGATATTTGACTCTCTGTTCATTAAAAGAGAAGTATCATAAGTGCAGACACTGACACACCCCTGGCATGTGGTTCATGAGTAGCGTATGTGGTATAGGAGAGTCTTAATATATGTTTGCTGAATATTTGTTAAATATGATAGTTCAGGTGGGATTCCATTTCCACTTTCAAGGAGATACTAGTTACCCAAGCCTAGCTGATGAAAAAGTACCATGTGGCTTTGTTTTTAAAAGGAATAAGCATGTGACCCAACTTGGCCAAATGAAGTTCAATTTTGTGATTTTGTTGGTGCTATTAAGATAGAAAACTCGCCTTTAAATTTGAAGGTAATTTGAAAGGAATTTGAGGGTTCAACATAAAAAAATATGAAAAATCTAAGCAATCTACTAGAAAGCAGAACTGAGAAAAGGAGAGAGAAGAAAGAAAGAAGGAAGGAAGCAGATGAAGCAGGGAGGAAAGGAGATAGGGAAAGAAAAGACTGGGTTGTAAGATATAAAGTAATGGGTGATGATATACTTTTTGACACCTAGATATACCCATTCCCAAAGGAAGTAATATTTTCTAGACCTTTCTGTTACAAGTGGCATTGAGTTCCCTGTTTTGTTAAGGCTGTTTGATATTCTTTAATTTGCATGCTAAGGATTCTCAATTTTTTAGGAAAGGTTGGAAAACAAAGAGGAAACTAGAATACATTTGTTAGAGACAGGGAAATATGTCAAAGTGAAAGAGATAATAGCGGACATGAAATTCTTTTCCATCAGTGTTCTTATCCTGAAACTCATTACACTTTAGAATTTAGGGTCAAACAAAACTGTATACAAATCCCAAATCCATTCATTATTGGCTGCATAGTCCAGCTCAGGGTCTAACCATGTAGAAGGTGGTTAATTAATTATGTTGAAGAAACAAATAAATAAATGGGTGAAAATACTTGTCAAGGTTACCTAACTCTCCTGAAGACGAAAGGCTATGGGACTACAATATTGCATTGTAATCTAAGTGTTAAACAAAGTGACGTAAGTTGCTCAGACTTGTCCCACTTTGTGGCCCCAAGGAATTCTCCAGGTCAGAATACTGGAGTGGGTAGCCTTTCCCTTCTCCAGAGGATCTTCCCAACCCAGGAATCGAACCAGGGTTTCCTGCAATTCCTGAACACAGTATATAGTCTACAATAGTGCCCCTTCCCTATTTCTTAGTGATAAAGTTGAGTGGAAATTAATATATACAAGACAAACTCAAAGGAAAAAAAAAGAAAGAAAGAGAGAAGGGGATAAATAGGTAAAGAAAGAAAGTGAGGGAGGGAGGAAAGAGAGAGACAGAAAGAGGCAGAGACAGAGAGAGAGGAGGACAAATAGAGGCAAGTGCACGCTAATTTAACTAAACTTCTAAGAGGTGTTGCATATAACCCTTATATTGGGTTTAACAATCTTTTAGAAATGCCTTTGACCCTCAGTCACTGACTGAGGCATTAGTTTCTTTAGGTGTTATTTAGAACAGAAACCACTTTATTACAAAGAAGTAGGATTCATATCTTTTGCCATAAGGAAAGTTAATATCACATTTTGTCTAGAGAATGCATCTGTATGTATCATCACCATTCTCCAAAGGAGTGGTTGCTGTGCCAAATAGCAAATTATATAGTCTACAGACTGACAAGATGAGAAGGAAAGTGCCAATATGCAAACAGTTTCAATAAGTATCAAATAGGTGAAAAGTGAAAGTCGCTCAGTCGTGTCCGACCCTTTGTGACCCCATGGACTATACAGTCCATGGAATTCTCCAGGCCAGAATACTGGAGTGGGTAGCCTTTCCCTTCTCCAGGGGATCTTCCCAACCCAGGGATTGAACCCAGGTCTCCCACATTGCAGGCAAATTCTTTACCATCTGAACCACAAGGGAAGCCCTATCAAATAAGGTGTTGCCCTAATTAACATATACAAAGGTTTGTGATATGTTTATAGAAAATATTGCGTCTAGGAAGTTGCTTTGTGTGAAAATTTCTGCAACAACCTGATTTCTCCATTTTCTCCTGGAAATTCACATTTATAACTTATTTTTAACAGAGCAGTTGTAGTATTGCAAATTATAGATGTCTCGATTGTGCTTTTAAAATAACTAGTCTTGGAATTGGAAATACATGATTAAAAATAAAACCAAGGTTTTAATAGAGTGAAGTTAATTTAGAAGATTTTAACAAGCAGCCTGGAATATGCAAGAATTGGCCTCCTTTCACTTCTTGTAGCTGACAAAAAGGAGGAATGAGGAATTTCCTTCCTGAAATGGCAGGACCAGTCTTTATTTATTCCTTTACCTTTTGGAAATGTATGTGTATGTGTGTGTGTGTGTGTGTGTGTAAGGCTTTTGGGGAGTTGTGAGGAGTCCAGGGGGCTTTGTAGGATCCCAAGTTCAGTATTCATATCTATACATATGGTTATCCTTACAACAGCATTTCTGATAAGGCACTAGAGCAACCTGCAGAGGGAAATATTCAGTTTGAAAACCATTACCATAAACAACACAATGTACTATATTGCAGTGCATGTGTGCTCAGTTACTTCAGTCAGATCCGACTCTGCATCCCCACGGACTGTAGCCCACCTGACTCCTCTGTCCATGGGATTCTCCAGGCAAGAATACTTGACTGGATCACTATTTCCTCCTCCAGGGGAACTTCCCAACCCAGGGATGAAACCCACATCTCTTACCTCTCCTACATTGGCAGGTGGATTCTTTACCACTTGCACCGCCTGGGAAGCCCTCTGTTTTCTTAGTCACAGGCTAATATCAGAGGTCTTCTCAGATTCAAAGAAAGATGACTAACAAGAGTGTGCATTGTTCCAAGGGACTTGATTCATCAGTTGGGAGGATGAAGAATTCTTTCAAGGCAAGCCACTGTACTCTCCCTTATCTTTTTCTGCCTCCTCAGATAAATTATGAAGTATGTTATCATGAACACTACAGAAACTTTTAAATCTGCTACACTTGGTTTCAAAGCCCAAATTCATCATATACCAGGCTCTTGATATTATCTATAAAAGGGATCTAAAAAATACCATACCTCTATTATAGGATTATTGTAAAAAGTAAGAAAATCTGGACATAACTTTGGCTGTAAAGTAGTCATTTACCAAGTGGTAGCTGTTGTTAATGTTATTTTGATAATTTAATAAATAAGTACTTACATGGAAAAGAGATAAAACACAAGATTTATGTTTTTGTTCCTCTAATAACAAATCTCTAAACCAACCCCATTCTGAATGTCATTAAACAATATAAGATTATATATTTTCATTCAGCTTCAATATATTTTATATATAGGTCACCTTTAAATCTGAAATGAAATCAATAATGCTTAAATGCTCTATTGATTTGAATCTACCAATGACAGTGTGTAGTCCAAAGCTTGCAAATATTCTTTTATCCAGAATTGTTGATAACACAGTGTTCCAAAATACTTGGCCTTTCTATCACTAAATTAAATGTCTTTTTCTAACTAATGAAAGTACCCTGCATATCAAAATCATGCAAACCTATCAGTTTTCACAGTTTTCTTATGAGAAAATATTGCTATTCCAACTACTTCCTTTACTTTTTTTATGAAAGTTGAGCACAGATGTTAAGTGAATTTACTGAATCCATTCTATAAGTTCATGGTGGAGAGAGGATTGGTCTTGTGTCTCTGAGTCTGTGGCATTGTTACTAAGTACAGACTCCTGTTCTAGAAGGAAATGCCAACCTACTCCAATACTCTTGCTGGAAAATCCCATGGACAGAGAAACCTGGTGGGCTACAGTCCATGGGGTTGCAAGAGTTGGACATGATTTAGTGACTAAACCACCACCACCACACACTCCTATACTGGATCCCTTTTGTGCTACCAAAAGTAAAAAAGATTGCTTTGCAAGGCATCATTCTATATACTTTGACTGTCAAGGTGGTATCTTTTGTTTAGGGAAGCAAAAGTAAAACCTTGATGAAACTAATTGTAAGAATGTATTTTCATGATATTTCTGAGTAAAATCAGGATCACTGACTCCAAAGATGGTTTGCTTTTAGAATTATACCAAAATGAATTTCCAATAATTCAGTGTTCCTCATGATTTCAAGGCTTTCCAAGTACACTTCAGTGCAGCAAGAATAGACCTTTCCTTTCTTAAAATTTCTGGTCCCAAATTTCTCTTATTTTTGTTCATAACAGAGATAATAAATCATCTAATCTTTTATCCAGAAAACACTTTCTTATCCAAGTTTTCCAATTTTCTTATTCTGAAAATGAAGGAATAGAATTTCAGTCTTTGTTCAGTGTTCTTCTCCAATGCCAAGTTTGTCACTGTTCCACATCTCCTAACTGTGGTATGGACACAGCATCTGACCCTTCCTACATCTGCAATTTAAACAATTTAATTAATAATAGGAATTTAAGATTTGTGTTATCAGTAAGAAATGTCAATTTCAGTAATATCTGAGAGTTTCATAAAGACAAGGACCATCTTTTCATCTTTAAGTCCCAATTTTCCTCACAATGTTTGAGAGATAGATGGCTTTCAAAATATACACAGTAAATGAGAGAATGGAGGGATACATGAATTAGTCATCCCAATCTTACTACTAAAAGGATAGACAGTACTATCTGAACAGCTCTAATTGTTGCTTATTAAGGCATCACCTGAGGAATTGATTAGAATCTCAGAAAGAATAAAAGAAAACCTTTTGGAAAAATAATCCATTACTAACAAGAAATTTCTTTCATTCCATCATTTTTTTCTGGACTATTTCAATCTTGTGGTCTCTTTCATATATCTGCTACCTGTTACTGTGTGCACCATTAATTTCAGGGTCTGTGCGAAAAACCTTATATATTACTTAATTTAGTCTTCCCAACAACCTCATTGAATAGACTTTCAGAGCTGAATCATATTGACTTATCTACAATCAATACAAAGAAATAGAGGAAAACAATAGAATGGAAAAGAATAGAGATCTCTTCAAGAAAACTAGAGATAGCAAGGGAACATTTCATGCAAAGATAGGCTCAATGAAGGACAGAAATCGAATGGACCTAACTGAAGCAGAAGATATTAAGAAGAGGTGGCAAGAATACACAGAAGAACTGTAAAAAATAGATCTTCATGACCCAGAAAATGACGATGGTGTGATCACTCACCTAGAGCCAGACATCCTGGAATGTGAAGTCAAGTGGGCCTTAGGAAGCATCACTAAGAACAAAGCTAGTGGAGGTGATGGAATTCCAGTTGAGCTATTTCAAATCCTAAAAGATGATGCTGTGAAAGTGCTACAATCAATATGCCAGCAAATCTGAAAAACTCAGCAGTGGCCACAGGACTGGAAAAGGTCAGTTTTCAATCCAATACCAAAGAAAGGCAATGCCAAAGAATGTTCAAACTACCACAGAATTGCACTCATCTCACACACTAGTAAAGTAATGCTTAAAATTCTCCAAGCCAGGCTTCAGCAATACATGAACCATGAACTTCCAGATGTTCAAGGTGGTTTTAGAAAAGGCAGAGGAACAAAGAGATCAAATTGCCAACATCTGTTGGATCATTGAAAAAGCAAGAGAGTTCCAGAAAAACAACTATTTCTGCTTTATTGACTATGTCAAAGCCTTTGACTGAGTGGATCACAATAAACTGTGGGAAATTCTGAAAGAGATGGGAATACCAGACCATCTGACCTGCTTCTTGATAAATCTGTATGCAGGTCAGGAAGCAACAATTAGAACTGGACATGGAACAACAGACTGGTTCCAAATAGGAAAAGGAGTACCTCAAGGCTGTATATTGTCACCCTGCTTATTTAACTTCTATGCAGAGTACATCATGAGAAACACTGGGTTAGAGGAAGCACAAGCTGGAATCAAGATTGCTAGGAGAAATATCAATAACCTCAGATATGCAGATGACATCACCCTTATGGCAGAAAGTGAAGAACCAAAGTGCCTCTTGATGAAAGTGAAAGAGGAAAGTGAAAAAGTTGGCTTAAAGCTTAACTTTCAGAAAACTAAGATCATGGTATCCAGTCTCATCACTTCATGGCAAATAGATGGGGAAACAGTGGCTGACTTTATATTTTTGGCTCCAAAATCACTGCAAATGGTGATTGCAGCCATGAAACTAAAAGACGCTTACTCCTTGGAAGGAAAGTTATGACCAACCTAGGCAGCATATTAAAAAGCAGAGACATTACTTTGTCAACAAAGGTCCGTCTAGTCAGGCCTATGGTTTTTCCAGTAGTCATGTATGGATGTGAGAGTTGGACTATAAAGAAAGTAGAAGTGCTGAAGATTTGGTGCTTTTGAACTGTGGTGTTGGAGAAGACTCTTGAGAGTCCCTTGGACTGCAAGGAGATCCAACCAGTCCACCCTAAAGGAGATCAGTTCTGGGTGTTCATTGGTAGGACTGATGTTGAAGCTGAAACTCCAGTACTTTGGCCACCTGATACGAAGAGCTGATTCATTTGAAAAGACCCTGATGCTGGGAAAGATTGAAGGCAGGAGGAGAAGGGGACAACAGAGGATGAGATGGTTGGGTGGCATCACTGACTCAATGGACATGAGTTTGTGTAGACTCTGGGAGTTCGTGATAGACAGGGGGGCCTGACGTGCTGTGGTTCATGGGATCACAAAGAGTTGGACACGACTGAGTGACTGAACTGAACAGAACTGAGCATGACATGAAAGGTAATGATGGGATTAGAAATTGATGATCTGTTTTCTGGCTCCAAAGCCCATGTCTTTAAACTTGATACTCTTCTGTCTTCAAGTATTATTGAAAGATGCTTTCCCCCATTTCTGAACTGGATCTGTACCTACTGTCTTACCAAGTTCTTTTAAGGGAGGCAGTATTGCCCAACTGGTTGATCTAAATTAGAGGTATTTGTGAGAATACACTGAATAAGTTGGCTGAGTTTCTGTGTCTTAAAGGCAGTAGTAGAAAGGCGGAGTTTCTTCCACATTTCACCTTGGTGGTTGTGGATTAGTGAAGAGGGTAGAATCACTTCTGTAAGAAAGGGTAGCCCACACTGTCCCTTTGCTTTCTTCTGAGGCATGTTCAGGGCTTGGTGGTCTTTCCAGGGCATTGCTTTGCTTGGATTTGTTCTGCCTTACTCCTTTTCCTGGTATGTTCTTGTCATATTACCATAGGGAGATTGTACCCTGAGGTCAGAAAAGAGAGAGAACAAGATTTAAGATCAAGAAAGAAGGAAATTCACTTATGTATTCCAATTTAAACCACTGAGAAAGTGAAAAACAGCTGTTAACAATGACTGCAGTGTCCCCCATAGAACATCAATAGTGCTGAAAGAAGGACAACGCTTCGGTTACTCCGCCATGTTCAGATAAGATGCATACAAGACTTCTAATGACCACAGAAATGACTGACCAGCCTCACCTCCTGTTATGTACTGCCTTTCTTTGAGTGATTGCTGCTCCTTTAATGGCAGTCCTAACTCCACTTTATTCTAACTGCCTCCTGTATTAAATTTATTATAATATGGAGTCATTAAAGTACCCTCACTTGTTGTTAACCTTGGGACCCAAACTAGTTCCTGCTGCCCTAAACCCTGCTTAGAATTCTCTAACAAATATCTCATAGAAAGATACTCCCAATTTTCTCTTCCCACCTAGGTTCCCCTGGGGTAAAGCATTCCTCTCTGCAGCAAGCTAAATAACCTGAACGTCCCTTTGACTGGAGAGATCAATGGCCTTTAGAAGTGGGCTTTTGCTATGTGTTCCTCCAGCCACACCACATTCTCCAAGCAGCTCTGTTTTCAGAGATTCTGGGTTCATGCCTAGCTATAAATCAAAGTAATACCTGGTTTTCTATGAGATTACTGTGCTTCACAGTAAAGCTCCCTCAGTCAAGAAGTTGATCAGAAAAAAAAAAAAATGTGAATAATATTCAGGAACAGAACAGGATCTGAATAATAAGGATTGGTACTTTCTTTCCATCTGGCTTCCTCTATTTTATCTGTCTGGTGGGCAGGGCCAGATTAAAATCTTTAGAGGTGGAAAACTTAAAAATATTACTGTTCCCTGTTGTTTACTCAATTCTTCTTGTAAGCATTTACTTAGTTTGAGTGTTAGTTAATTAGCTCATGCTTCTGAATGCAGCCAAGAGGGACATTTGCTCGGACTGCTGCAGTAAAGTCACACCCTCCAAACTGAGGGAGAAAACAACAGGAAGGTGAAAAGGTTCCACTTACCTTAAGGCTAGACTTCTGTTTCTTTTTAACTAAAAAACACTGTCTTGAGGTGAGGGGGTGTGTGTGTGTGTGTATGTGTGTACACACATGCATGTGTGTGTGTATGTGTGTGTATATAGGTGCATGTAGGGAGAAGAGGGATTATGTGATACTTGTTTAGCCACTAATGAAAAAAAAATTGAATTGTAAATAGAAGGGAAAGGGAGTTTAATATAAAATTCTGGAAATTAAATTTATGGTCTTGAAGCCAGATGCTGGAAGACACTTCTCAGAAGACTTTGTGTATATCAACAAAGGCAAACATTAACCAAATTTTTATAGTAACATAGGATTAGCACTTTGATGGAAAAATACCGGACACTTGGGAGCTTAGAAAAAGGGGACTTAATTTAGCGTCCCCAAGAGACTGTGCAGTGCAGCTGAGGGCTGAAAAAATGGGTAGAAGCTTGTTAGGGAGTCATGTATGAGAATCTCCAGGTACACACTGTCTATGTGAAAGTTGGGAAGGAAGCAAGCACTTTGAATGGAGGAGCAGAAAGAAACTCCATTTCATAAGGAGTGAGGGGAATGCTACAGGATAAGGGTGAGTCACGATGAAGAGTGTGGACTCAGTGGCCATCTTCCACGGTCCAGCCTAAATACGAGTACCTTTCAGGGAGAAAAGACTTTTTGTTCATCCTCGTTTGTACCCTATCAAGAAAGTGTTTTACCTGTGGTTTCTCTCCCTTTATGATAGTTGGCTTTTCAATATCTGCTTTTCTTATGTAAAGTGTCATTATTCTCTCTTTATTCCTGAGCTGACTTCAGACTGCTCAACGGTCTTGCATGTCCTTGAATAATGGGTTTGGGTTCTCACCTGGCCAGTCTCTCTGGTTTCACCTTGCTGGGCCATAGTCATGTTCAGATATGTAAACAAAGGTGTATTCCATTTGTGACTTGGGAGAAATTTACTTAACTGCTCTGTGCCTAGTAAAAAGTAATAACATTTCTTTTATATAAGGTTGTTATAAAGATTAGCAGATTGATTTTATGTAAGCAATTACAAATAGCTAGTACATAGTGAGTGCTCAATAACTATTGTATCTAGATATGTGTGGAGCATTTCCATTGTTTTGTGCCTGTTCAACATCCATTCCTGTTTCTTCAAATAATGACACTGAAATGTATTTGGAGAACTACTTCTTCCCATGATAAGTTCATGGTTTTGCTCTGCACCCTGGCTCCAGGTGTGAGCACATGCCCTAGAGCAGGCCAGTCCCAATCAGTGATTCATTCATGAAGGAACTGTGACCTACCCAAGTCAAGGAACATGATCCCATGGCTTTTGCCAGAACTGCAAGGAAAGAGAATCTCTTACTACACGGGGGTTGCTAGATGGAGTGAAAATAAATCAGGAGTGCTTCACTATTATAGAATTTCCTTTCTGAGAATGAAGCCAACACAGAACAAAGTAGACGTGAAGGATGGGGACCAAAAATTTCTTCACAATCAGTTTTGAGCACTGGATTCAGCTACTTTTAAACAGACATCTTATTTACATTTTATGTTAAGTTAGTAAAGATTCTATATCAGATTTTTCATGTCATTTGAGCAAGGTTCAGTTCAGTCTCTCAGTCATGTCTGATGCTTTACAACTGCATGAACTGCAGCACACCAACTCTCAGAGCTTATTCAAACTCATGTCCACTGAGTCCGTGATGTCATACAACCATCTGATCCTCTGTCGTCCTCTTCTCCTTGGCCTTTAATCTTTCCCAACATCAAGGTCTTTTCCAATGAGTCAGTTCTTCACATCAGGTGGCCAAAGTATTGGAGTTTCAGCTCCAGCATCAGTCCTTCCAATGAATATTTAGGACTGATAGGACTGATTTCCTTTAGGGTGGACTGGTAGGATTGGCTTGCAGTCCAAGAAACTCTCAAGAGTCTTCTCCAACACTACGTCAACCAAAAGCATCAATTCTTTGGAGCTGAGCTTTCTTTATGGTCCAGCTCTCACTTCCATACATCACTACTGGAAAAAACATAGCTTTTACTGGATGGACCTTTGCTGGCAAAATAATGTCTCTGCTTTTTAATATACTGTCTAGCTTGGTCATACCTTTTCTTCCAAAGAGTAAGCATCTTTTAATTTCATGGCTGCAGTCACCATCCGCAGTGATTTTGGAGCCCCCAAAAATAAAGCCTGACACTGTTTCCCCATCTATTTGCCATGAAGTGATGGGACTGGATACCATGATCTTAGTTTTCTGAATGTTAAGCTTTAAGCCAACTTTTTTCACTCTCCTCTTTCACTTTCATCAAGAGGCTCTTTAGTTCTTCTTTGCTTTTTGCCATAAGGGTGGTGGCATCTGCATATCTGAGGTTATTGATATTTCTCCTAGCAATCTTGATTCCAGCTTGTGCTTCATCCAGCCCAGCGTCTCTCATGATGTACTCTGCATAGAAGTTAAATAAGCAGGGTGACAATATAACAGCCTTGACATATTCCTTTCCGTATTTGGAATTAGTCTGTTCTGTGTCCAGTTCTAACTTTTGCTTCCTGACCTGCATACAGATTTCTCAAGAGGCAGGTCAGGTGGTCTGGTATTCCCATCTCTTTCAGAATTTTAAACAGTTTGTTGTAATCCACACAGTCAACAGGTTTGGCATAGTCAATAAGGCAGAAGTTAATGCTTTTCTGGAACTCTCTTGCTTTTTCAAGCAATTTGATCTCTGGTTCCTCTGCCTTTTCTAAAACCAGCTTGAACATCTGGAAGTTGATGGTTCATGTAATGTTGAAGCCTGGCTTGGAGAATTTTGAGCATTACTTTACTAGTGTGTGAGATGAATGCAATTGTGCGGTAGTTTGAACATTCTTTGGCATTGCCTTTCTTTGGTTTGGAATGAAAACTAACATTTTCCAGTCCTGTGGCCACTGCTGAATTTTCCAAATTTGCTGGCATATTGATTGTAGCACTTTCACAGCATCATCTTTTAGGATTTGTAATAGCTCCCCTGGGATTCCATCACCTCCACTAGCTTTGTTCATACTGATGCTTCCTAAGGCCCCCTTGACTTCACATTTTCACCATCGTGGTTATCTGGGTCATGAAGATCTTTTTAATATAGTTTTTCTGTGTATTCTTACCACCTCCTCTTAATATCTTCTGATTCTGTTAGGTCCATACCATTTCTTTCCTTTATCGTGCCCATCTTTGCATGAAATGTTCCCTTGGTACTCTAATTTTCTTGAAGAGATCTTTAGCCTTTCCCATTCTATTGTTTTCCTCTATTTCTTTGCTTTGATCACTGGGGAAGGCTTTCTTTTTTTTATTTTATTTTATTTTTTTAATTTTATTTTTAAACTTTACATAACTGTATTAGTTTTGCCAAATATCAAAATGAATCTGCCACAGGTATACATGTGTTCCCCATCCTGAACCCTCCTCCCTCCTCCCTCCCCATTCCATCCTTCTGGGTCGTCCCAGTGCACCAGCCCCAAGCATCCAGTATCGTGCATCGAACCTGGACTGGCAACTCGTTTCATACATGATATTTTACATGTTTCAATGCCATTCTCCCAAATCTTCCCACCCTCTCCCTCTCCCACAGAGTCCATAAGACTGTTCTATACATCAGTGTCTCTTTTGCTGTCTCATACACAGGGTTATTGTTACCATCTTTCTAAATTCCATATATATGCGTTAGTATACTGTATTGGTGTTTTTCTTTCTGGCTTACTTCACTCTGTATAATAGGCTCCAGTTTCATCCACCTCATTAGAACTGATTCAAATGTATTCTTTTTAATGGCTGAATAATACTCCATTGTGTATATGTACCACAGCTTTCTTATCCATTCATCTGCTGATGGACATCTAGGTTGCTTCCATGTCCTGGCTATTATAAACAGTGCTGCGATGAACATTGGGGTACACGTGTCTCTTTCCCTTCTGGTTTCCTCAGTGTATATGCCCAGCAGCGGGATTTCTGGATCATAAGGCAGGTCTATTTCCAGTTTTTTAAGGAATCTTCACACTGTTCTCCATAGTGGCTGTACTAGTTTGCATTCCCACCAACAGTGTAAGAGGGTTCCCTTTTCTCCACACCCTCTCCAGCATTTATTACTTGTAGACTTTTGGATCGCAGCCATTCTGACTGGTGTGAAATGGTACCTCATAGTGGTTTTGATTTGCATTTCTCTGATAATGAGTGATGTTGAGCATCTTTTCATGTGTTTGTTAGCCGTCTGTATGTCTTCTTTGGAGAAATGTCTATTTAGTTCTTTGGCCCATTTTTTGATTGGGTCATTTATTTTTCTGGAGTTGAGCTGTAGGAGTTGCTTGTATACTCTGGAGATTAGTTGTTTGTCAGTTGCTTCATTTGCTATTATCTTCTCCCATTCTGAAGGCTGTCTTTTCACCTTTCTAATAGTTTCCTTTGATGTGCAGAAGCTTTTAAGGTTAATTAGGTCCCATTTGTTTATTTTTGCTTTTATTTCCAATATTCTGGGAGGTGGGTCATAGAGGATCCTGCTGTGATGTATGTCAGAGAGTGTTTTGCCTATGTTCTCCTCTAGGAGCTTTATAGTTTCTGGTCTTACGTTTAGATCTTTAATCCATTTTGAGTTTATTTTTGTGTATGGTGTTAGAAAGTGTTCTAGTTTCATTCTTTTACAAGTGGTTGACCAGATTTTCCAGCACCACTTGTTAAAGAGATTGTCTTTAATCCATTGTATATTCTCGCGTCCTTTGTCAAAGATAAGGTGCCCATATGTGCGTGGATTTATCTCTGGACTTTCTATTTTGTTCCATTGATCTATATTTCTGTCTTTGTGCCAGTACCATACTGTCTTGATGACTGTGGCTTTGTAGTAGAGCCTGAAGTCAGGTAGGTTGATTCCTCCAGTTCCATTCTTCTTTCTCAAGATTGCTTTGGCTATTCAAGGTTTTTTGTTTTTCCATACAAATTGTGAAATTATTTGTTCTAGCTCTGTGAAGAATGCTGTTGGTAGCTTGATAGGGATTGCATTGAATCTATAGATTGCTTTGGGTAGTATACTCATTTTCACTATATTGATTCTTCCAATCCATGAACATGGTATATTTCTCCATCTGTTAGTGTCCTCTTTGATTTTCTTATCTCTCCTTGCTAATCTTTGGAACTCTGCATTCAAATTGGTATATTGTTCCCTTTCTCCTTTGCCTTTAGCTTCTCTTTTTTTCTCAGGTATTTGTAAAGCCTCCCCAGACAACCATTTTGCCTTTTTTTTTTTTTTTTTTTGTCAAAAGAATCCTAATCTACTGTCTTTGCCCAAAGATTTTATGATTTGCAGATTGCTGGTTTGTTCACAAGTTGACCCAGGGGAGCACTGATGAGCATAGATATTACTAAGCTTGTATTTTATATTCCTTCACAAATTTCAAATCTCTTTTTGTTCTCAAGTGAACCTGTATATATGGACCCAATAACTCCAAATATTTGCAACTTATCAGAGGCTTCTGTCCCTGGTTTTCCTCACATCGTGGGCCCTTTTGTTTTCCTGAGTCATGTCAGACTCTATAAGTTGATTTTGTTTTGACTCCTCCTCTTCAAGAAAATAAATTTATGCCATGTGTCCATTTGTACACTTTTAAAATTATCTTTCTCTCTCTTGTTGCTGCTCTACCCCCATTCCATTTTTTCTCAAATCAGGGAAATGTTTTATCTAGACTTTAGGACATCAGAGTGATGAATTTTGGCTACCATACTGGCTCAGAATGGAATCAAAGGGCAAAGGGGAGCTTAAAAATTATTAAAACAGAATAAGATGGTGGAGTAGGTGGACATCGAATACATCTCTTTCCACGGATCCATCAGGAATACACCTTCAGACACAGAAGTGCATGTAGAACACCAGCTGAGAGTGGACAGGACTACCTGACCAGTGGAAAAGAATATATAGAACCACACAAAACTCAGTAAGATGAAGGAACTAGGGGGGAAAACAGGAGTGTTTTGGTCCAATAGGCCTGGACCTGCCCTCGGTGGGTGGGGAAACTGAAGCATGGGTCCGATCCCTACATCAGGGCAATTGTCTGAGGCAGAGGAGAACCATTTAAGGCTGAGAGTGAAACAGCTGATCTGTGGCAGCCTAAATGGAATGAGAATCACACAGTCCTTGCTGCAGCCATACATACCCTGGACAGAATGCAGGTCCCATGAAAGGTGCAGCAGCTAGGAGTTGAAGTTTAGGGATCGTGGAGCACTGATGCTCCCAGGGCTAGAGCTGCTCTTACTGTGGAGAAACAGATGGAAGGGTTGTGAGGCAGGAGTTTGTGGTGCAAAATACCTGTGGAAGAAAGCTGGCAGCCATGGAAGCAAAGCGATACTGCTGAGTCACTCATAGAGGGTGGAGCCATCACCATAGCCTCTCTCTCCTCACATGCTAGCATCTGTAGCTGAACTATAGAGAGGCTGGCCCATCAAATGCCTGTCACACTGAACTACAGAATAGGACCTCACCTAGGGTGCTCCTTTAAGTGCCTGATGTGCCAATCTAGAGTGTAGGACCCCAGCCAGGGGGACCTCTCTATGTGCCTGACACACTGAGCAACAGAGAAGGACCCCAGGCAAGGGAGCCCTCTATGTGCCTGAAGGGGCGGAGCTACAGAGAAAGACTGGCCAAAGAGGCCTTCTGATCACCAGCTACAGGAGGCTGGAAAAAAGACTCTGATCAGGCCATAATGCCTGTGGCAGAGGCAGTCTGTGACCCTGCACACCTGGCACCACCAGGGTCCTCACAAGCCAAGCAGCCATGCTCCTTTCACACTCAACTCTCACTGGGACAGAGCTGCCACAGGCAAAAAAGTCTCGTGTCTATGTATGCAGGGTCACTTCAGTGGTGTCCGACTTTATGCTGTCCTGTAGACTCTGGCCTGCCAGGCTTCTCTGTCAGGGAGGGAGGTTCTCTGGGCAAGAATCCTGGAGTTTACTGGCCAATACTGGTTGCCATACCCTTCTAGAGCACTATACTTCCTGTTGCCCTAGCCACCAACTCCCCTGAGTACCTGGTGCTGCCAGAACCCCTGTGACCCAAGCAGCTGCACCACCTCCACACCTGGCCCTCACAGGGGTAAACCCAAGTCCTCCAGGACAGCCTCAGGAGCAAACCCCAGTGGACGACCCACATGAGAGGTGGAAGTAAAGCCACAATTGAAATCAGGGAGCAGTATAACTAAGGAAGAAGACACAAAACCTTCCCACCAGTTGTACAAGCTGCAGATTAAATCCACACAATCACCTAGGCAGACTCTGTGTCTATGGAATAGACAAAAGGTCATTGGGAGCTCACAAAAAAGAAAAAGCACTAGTTCTGATAACTGTCGGTACTGGGGGCAAGAACACACAGGAATAGGACCAGATTAGAATCTGAGCTGCCCCCATAGCAGGTCCAGAGATCAGCACATTGTTGGAGGGCATCCTAGGGAGGTGAGGTGGACTGTGATTCCCAGCTAGGGAAAGGACTCTGACAGCAGTAACTCAAGAAAAACATTTATTCTTATGTTTTGACTTGTTCTATAGATTCTTTTGGATTTTTTCTTTTCTCCCCCCCCCCCCTTTTTCCTCCTTCTGTTGTAGTTGTTGATTTTATTGGCACTATGAAATGTAATTAAGCTTTTGAGCTACCCCCCCTCCCCCGTCACATTTTTTTATTGTAGTTATAAACCTCAGCCTCTATGTTGGGTTTTTGCAGTTCTGTGGAATTTTACTTTATTTTTCTCTCTCTTTTTGATATCTTAAACTGATTATTATTTTTTATACATTTATTCCTTTGTTTGTTTTTCCTACTGTTGTTTTCCCCTTGCAGTTAAACTTTAATGAATATAAATCTGCTTTGTCTACCTCTATTTAACTTTGTTTTTTTTTTTGGGGGGGGGGATTGCATTATTTATTTATTTTGCATTTTTATTTTATTTTATTTTTAAACCTGAAACACTGTATTAGTTTTGCCAAACATCAAAACGAATCAGTACAAAACAGTCCAACAAAAATGCACTACAGTAGGTTGACCAGGTGAACAAAGGAAATCAAAAATTATATTCACCAGTTAAGAACAAAACCAACTAAAGCACAAACTGGAAAACAAAATTAAAAAAGGTGCCAAGAAGGGAATAAAGCAATGAAATAAAATTAACAAATATATTGAGAGGAGATGAGAAAACGAAAGAAAAATTTGCATATCTATTTTTTCTTTCGTTTTCTCATCTCCTCTCAATATATTTGTTAATTTTATTTCATTGCTTTATTCCCTTCTTGGCACCTTGTTTTAATTTTGTTTTCCAGTTTGTGCTTTAGTTCGTTTTGTTCTTAACTGGTGAATATAATTTTTGATTTCCTTTGTTCACCTGGTCAACCTACTGTAGTGCATTTTTGTTGGACTGTTTTGACTTTGCTCATGGGTATATATGTATATGTGTATATTCCATTATTTTAATTATTATTTGCCTGATTGTATAACTGCCATTTGTCTAGGGTTCGCCTTTGGTTTCTCATTTTTGGATATTTGTTTTAATCTCAGTTAGTGCCATTACAAAACACTTGTGGAATTGTCATTCCTGACCAGATATCAAGCCCTGAGCCTTTGGAGTTGGAGCACTGACTCCAAGACCCTAGACTACTAGAGAACTAACCCTCAGTTCAGCTCAGTTCAGTTGCTCAGTGTCTGACTATTTGCAACCCCATGAACCACAACATGCCAGGTCTCCCTGTCCATCACCAACTCCCAGAGTCTACCCATACTCATGTCCATTGAGTCAGTGATGCCATCCAACCATCTCATATTCTGTCATCTCCTTCTCCTTCTGCCCTCAATCTTTCCCAGCATCAGGGTCTTTTCAAATGAGTCAGCTCTTCACATCAGGTGGCCAAAGTATTGGAGTTTCAGCTTCAACATCAGTTCTTCCAATGAACACCCAGGACTGATCTCCTTTAGGATGGACTGGCTGGATCTCCTTGCAATCCAAGGGGCTCTCAAGAGTAGTCTCCAATACCACAATTCAAAAGCATCAATTCTTTGGCGCTCAGCTTTCTTTATAGTCCAACTCTCACATCAATATAAGACTACTGGAAAAATCATAGCCTTGACGAGATGGACCATGGTAGACAAAGTAATGTCTCTGCTTTTTAATATGCTGTCTAGGTTGGTCATAACTTTCCTTCCAAGGAGTAAGCATCTTTTAATTTCGTGGCTGCAATCACCATCTGCAGTGATTTTGGAGCCAAAATATAAAGTCATCCACTGTTTCCACTGTTTCCCCATCTATTTGCCATGAAATGATAGGACTGGATGCCATGATCTTAGTTTTCTGAATGTTGAGCTTTAAGCCAACTTTTTCACTCTCTTCTTTCACTTTCATCAAGAGGCTTTTTAGTTCCTCTTCACTTTCTGCCATAAGGGTGGTGGCATCTGCATATCTGAGGTTATTGATATTTCTCCTGGCAATCTTGATTCCAGCTTGTGCTTATTCCAGCTCAGCATTCTCATGATGCACACTGCATATAAGTTAAATAAGCAGGATGACAATATACAGCTTTGAGATATCCTTTATCTATTTGGAACCAGTCTGTCGTTCCATGTCCCGTTCTAACTGTTGCTTCCTGACCTGCATACAGGTTTCTCAAGAGGCAGGTCAGGTGGTCTGGTATTCCCATCTTTCTCAGAATTTTCCACAATTTACTCTAGTCCACACAGTCAAAGGCGTTGACATAGTCAGTAAAACAGAGTCTGAAATGCAGTACTTGGATGCAATCTCTGAAACAACAGAATGATCTCTGTTCGCTTCCAAGGGAAATCATTCAGTATCATGATAATCCAAATCTGTGCCCTGACCAGTAATGCTGAAGAAGCTGAAGTTGAATGGTTCTATGAAGACCTACAAGACCTTTTAGAAATAACACAAAAAAAGATGTCCTTTTCATTATAGGGGACTGGAATGCAAAAGTAGGAAGTCAAGAAACACCTAGAGTAACAGGCAAATTTGGCCTTGGAGTACAGAATGAAGCAGGGCAAAGGCTAATAGAGTTTTGCCAAGAGAACGCACTGGTCATAGCAAATACCCTCTTCCAACAACACAAGAGAAGACTCTATACATGGACATCACCAGATGGCCAACACTGAAATCAGATTGTTTATATTCTTTGCCAGCCAAAGGTGGAGAAGTTCTATAGAGTCAGCAAAAGCAAGACCAGAAAGTGACTATGGCTTGGATAATGAACTCCTTATTGCCAAATTCAGACTTGAATTGCAGAAAGTGTGGAAAGCCACCAAACCATTCAGGTGTGACCTAAATCAAATCCCTTATGATTATACAGTGGAAGTGAGAAATAGATTTAAGGGACAAGATCTGATAGACAGAGTGCCTGATGAACTATGGACAGAGGTTCATGACATTGTACAGGATACAGGGATGAAGACCATCCATAAGAAAAATAAATGCAAAAAACAAAATGGCAGTCTGAGGAGGCCTTACATATAGCTGTGAAAAGAAGAGAAGCAAAAAGCAAAGGAGAAAAGGAAAGATATACCCATTTGAATGCGGAGTTCCAGAGAATAGCAAGGAGAGATAAGAAAGACTTCCTCGGCGTTCAATTGAAAGAATAGAGGAAAACAATAGAATTGGAAAGACTAGAGATCTCTTCAATACAGTTAGAGAACCAAGGGAACATTTCATGCAAATATGGGCTCAATAAAGAATAAGAAATTGTATGGACCTAATAGAAGCAGAAGATATTAAGAAGAGGTGGCAAGAATACACAGAAGATCTGTACAAAATAGATCTTCAGGACCCAGATAATCATGATGGTGTGATCACTCACCTAGAGCCAGCCTCCTGGAATGCGAAGTCAAGTGGGTCAAGAATTAAATATCTAGGAATAAACTTACCTAAGGAGACAAAAGAACTGTACACAGGAAATTATAAGATACTAATGAAAGTAATAAAAAATGATGTAAACAGATGGGGAGATAATCCATGTTCCTGGGTAGGATGAATCAATATTGTGAAAATGAATTTACTACCACATGCAATCTACAGATTCATTGTGATACCTATCAAACTACCAATGACATTTTTCATAGAACTAGAACAAAAAATTTCACAATTCATATGGAAATACAAAAGACTCTGAATAGCCAAAGCAGTCTTGATAAAGAAGATTGGATTTGGAGGAATCAACCTTCCTAACTTCAGATTATACTACAAAGCTACCGTCATCAAGGCAGTATGGTACTGGCACAAAAACAGAAATATAGACAAATGAAACTAGACAGAAAGCCCAGAAATAAACCCATGCACTTTTGGGTACCTTATTTTGACAAAGAGGCAAGAATATACAATGGGGCAAAGATAGCCTCTTCATGAAATGGTGCTGGGAAAACTGGACAGCTACATGTAAAAGAATGAAATCAGAACACTTCCTAACATCATACACAAAGATAAACTCAAAATGGATTAAAGACCTAAATGTAAGACCAGAAACTATAAAACTCTTAGAGGGAAACATAGGCAGAATGCTTGATGACATAAATCAAAGCAAGATCCTCTATGACCCACCTCCTAGAGTTCTGGAAATAAAAAAAAAGAGAGAAATATATTTCGGATGGATTAAACTTAAGCTTTGCTGAGCAAAGAAAACTATAAGCAAGGTGAAAAGATGACCCTCAGAATGGGAGAAAATAATAGCAAATGAAACAACTGACAAAGGACTAATTTCCAAAATATACAAGCAGCTTATACAACTCAATACCAGAAAAACAAACAACCCAATCAAAAAGTGTGAAAAAGACCTAAACAGACATTTATCCAAAGAAGACATACAGATGGCTAACAAACACATGAAAAGATACTCAACATCCCTCATTATTAGAGAAATACAAAACAAGACTGCAATGAGATATGACCTCACACCAGTCTGAATGACCATCATCAAAAAGTCTACAAATAATTAATGGTGAAGAGGGTGTTCAGAAAAAGAAATGCTCTTGCACTATTGGTGGGAATGTAAATTGATACAACCACTATGGAAGACGGTATGGAGATTCCTCAAACAGCTAAGAATAAAACCACCATACGACCCAGCAACCCCACTCTTAGGCATCTACCCTGAGGAAAGCAATATTGAAAAAGACTCATGTATCCCATTGTTCATTGCAGCACTATTTACAATAGCTAGAACATGGAAGTGACATAGATGTCCATTAACAGATGAATGGATAAAGAAGTTGTGGTACACATTCACAATGGAATATTAATCATAAAAAGGAATGCATCTGAGTCAGTTCTGATGAGATGGATGAACCTAGAACCTGTTATACGGAGTGAAGTAAGTAAAAAAGAGAAAGATAAATATCATATTCTAATTCACATATATGGAATCTAGAAAAATGCTAAGCTAAGCTAAGTCACTTCAGTTGTGTCCACACTCTGTGCGACCCCATAGATGGCAGCCCACCAGGCTTCCCCGTCCCTCAGATTCTCCAGGCAAGAACACTGGAGTGGGTTGCCATTTCCTTCTCCAGTGCATGAAAGTGAAAGTGAAGTCACTCAGTCATGTCCGACTCCTAGTGACCCCATGGACTGCAGCCTACCAGGCTCCTCCATCCATGGGATTTTCCAGGCAAGAGTACTGGAGTGGGGTGCCATTGCCTTCTCCGAGAAAAATGCTACTGAAGAATTTATTTACAGGGCAGTAATGGAGAAACAGACACAGAGAGGGAAGGAGAGGGTGAGATGTATGGAAAGAGTAACATGGAAACTTACATTACCATATGTAAAATAGATAGCCAACAGGAATTTGCTCTGTGGCTCAGGAAACTCAAACAGGGGCTCTGTATCAGTCTAGAGAGGTGGGATGGGGAGGGAGATCGGAGGGAGGTTCAAAAGGGAGGTGATATATGCATACTGTGGCTGATTCACATTGGGATTTGACACAAAACAGCAACATTCTGTAAAGCAATTATTCTTCAATAATAAATAAATAAATAAGTAAAAATAAGGAATCAGCAAGTCCCCCAAATAGGAGAAAATAGCTGTAATCAATATACATCATGAAAAACTCGACTGCAAAAATATATAAATATCTTCCTTGAAAGTTAATAGTTAACAGAAAACCCAACAAAACTCTGGGCAAAAGATTTGAATAGGCACTTCACACACACAAATATGTGTGTATACACACACACACACACACAAATGATTAATAAACACATGAAACATTACTCAGTACCATCAGTCACCAGTACATCGCCACTAGAATCATTAAAAAAATAAAATAATCTGAATCAGTGAGAAGAACCACCTGATATTAAGAGACATGGGATTGACATGGAGAAAGAGGTCAGTGCCTCATCAAAAATTAAATGAGAAATTCATCCTATAGTTTTCTACACTAGAAACAATGGAAGAGAATACAGCCAGCATTTGCATCACAGGCTGGAGTACTTGAACATGAGCAGATGAGTCCAGATACTATGAGCAGTGAAATCAGAATCAGTCAAATTAATAATTTTATTTTGGTCAGCTCTGTTCACAGACTAGTAAAGAGAAAGGACATGCTTTATTTATATGATTTCTAAAAATATATACACAAGTTTTCAGTGTTTTCCTTCCTTAAGAGCTCAAGAGCTTCATTTGATTCCCAGCTCTTCTACCTACTTAGTACATAACCTTGGAAATGTTCTAAACCTCCCTAATCATTTATATCTGTAACATAGAAATGATTATAACCATTGCCCCAACTCAGAGGTATTGTCAGAACTAAACAAGACACTGAATATAAAGGTCTTTAACAAATAACAAAGTACTACGAAAATAATAATTTTAATTATTTGTAGTATTATCGTCATTGCTATTATTTTGTCGATCAAAAATTCAAGCAGAGACTCAAAAGAGTACAATGGATCTCTATCATGCAGATTGTTTCACAACTCTCTGTATCAGCGGGCACATTCTTTTCAAAATGACAAAAGTAATACATCAGTGATTTGAATCTTTCTCCTCCCAAGAGGAGGGTACTGAGTTTATGAAGATTGATTGTGACCTTGAAAATATAATTATTTCAATGATACTGAAAATGCAATTTATTCTTTTTTGTATTTAGGTCAGGCAGAAGAATTTCACATTGACCTGCAGAAATGGTGGCAAGGTTCCTGCAATTCAAAATAGAAAAGAGAGCATTGTAGACCCACAGAGCCAATCTTCAAACTGACATGTTACAAATGGGTTTGTTAATGCATTTCTAAAATGCCCATATTCTTAATAATATCGGTTATTTATTATTAAATCTTGGTAATGAATAAAGAAGAAAAATCAAATCATAGGTATTGGCTATGCCTAAGAATTTCCAGCTAGGCTTGATGTGTTCTACAATAGATCTAGATTTCAGGCTCCAGAAGATTGAGAAAAAGTATGGAAATTCCCAATATTTACCTCACAATATAACGTAAATACATGGTTTCATATTTTTTAATATAGAAATCTTAGATTCAATATTTACTATCCTTGCTTCCTCAAACTTACCAACTGCTTTGGGCCTCAGTTTTCTCATCTATAACTTGGGAACACTAATAACTTCATTGAAGACTTGTGTCTAAAATGAATTCTATACAGAATGGATATTCAATAGTGCAGCATGGCTTATACTATCCTGACTAAATCATACAGAGAGGCTAGAAAGCAGGATTTCACTGTCTTCCTGAAGACACAAAACGTGATAGGATCAGTTTTACAAAAAAGAATGAGCTATGATTTTAGCTATTATTGTTAGCCCTCCCGATTCTGAAAAAGGAAAAGGCAAATTATTTTATATTGTATATCTCTATCCTTATCTGGTCCCATAACTTCATGGCAAATAGATGGGGAGACAATGAAAACAGTGAGAAATTTTATTTTCTTGGTCTCCAAAATCACTGCAGATGGTGACTATAGCCATGAAATTAAAAGATGCTTGCTCCTTGGAAGAAAACCTATGACCAACCTAAGTAGCATATTAAAAAACAGAGACATTACTTTGCCAACAAAAGTCCATCTAGTCAAAGCTACGCTTTTTCCAGTAGTCATGTATGGATGTGAGAGTTGGACCATAAAGAAGGCTGAGCACCGAAGAATTGATGCTTTTGAACTGTGGTATTGTAGAAGACTCTTGAGAGTCCCTTGGATTGCAGGATCCAACCAGTCAATCCTAAAGGAAATCAATCTTTAATATTCATTGGAAGGACTGATGTTGAATCTGAAGCTCCAATAATTAGCTACCTGATGCGAAGAACTGACTCACTGGAAAAGACCCTGATGCTGGGAAAAATTGAAGGCAGGAGGAGAAGGCGATGACAGAAGATGACATGGTTGGATGGCATCACCAACTTAATGGACATGAGTCTGAGCAAGCTCCAGGAGTTGGTGATGGATGGGAAAGCCTGGGGTGGTGTGGTCCATGGGGTCACAAAGAGTCGGACACCATTGAGCAACTGGACTAACTGAACTGATTCCCTAGAGTAGAATAGGATTCTCTTAGGAATGGTGATTTTTTATTTTCTTAAAACTTTACATAATCTTACTCTATCCAGTTATATCCAACTTTGAGAGTTTTTTTGTGTTACTTTTATTTAGTTCTCTAAACTCTCATCCATTCCATGCCCTGCATATTTCCTTGCAACTTCTCTGTTTTCCCATTTTAGTAATCATCTTTCTACCATCCACATTTTACACATCCTTTTGGCACTCTGATTCACTTTTTTTTTTTTTTTTTACTGTAGCAAAGTCTTATTTCTCCTTTACAGAAATAAGATAGTGGAATGAAAAGAATAGACTGCTTAGAATTTAGAGTCAGGATCAGTATCATAGGCAGAATAATAATCTTCTGAAGATGTTCATATTCTATTCATGAAAACTAAATATTATAGTTTATATGCCAAAGGGAAATTAAGGTTTCAAGAGAAACTAAGGTGACTAATCAGCCAACTTTAGGAGAAGGAGATTATGCTGGTTTATCTAGGTGGGGCCAATAGGATGGGCACAAGGATCTCTAAGTGTAGAAGAAGGCAGAAGAGTCAGTGTCAGAGTCCTATGTCACGAGAAAGACTCCACCAGTCAATGCTGCTTTTAAGGATGGAAAGGAACCACAAACCAAGGAGTGCATGTGACTTCTAGAAGGTGAAAAAATCAAGGATACTGATTCTGTCCTTGAGCCTGCAACAAAGAATGTAATCCTGCAAATGCCTTGACTTGAGCCCAGTAAGAGCCATTTGTGACACCTGGCCTTCAGCTTTAAAAGTTCTATAATATGATTCATTTATGTCATTTTAAGCCACCAAGTTTGTGGCAATTTGTTGGAAAATAGAAAACTAATATAATCAGCAAATGTTTTCTGTGAAGGGCAAGATAGAACATACTTGAGACTTTGAAGCCCATACTTTTTTTTTTTTAATTACACTGCTCAAATCTGACATTATAGTATGAAAACAATCAAAGATAATACATAAAGGACTATGCCTGTGTTCCAATAAAACTTTATCAGTAAAAACAGATGACAGGCCAGATTTGGCTTGCTGAATGCTAGTGGGGTTTCTCCTTTGAAACAGCACTTCAGAGCCTTGAATCTCGGGCAAATTGTTTAATGTCTTTTTGTCTTGGTTTTCATATATGACCAGTGGAATCACTTGTACTCACTTGTGTCAGAGATGAAGAATTGCCTTCAAAAATTCATGTTTCTGTTTCCACAGTGGAAGTTGTACCTGGGAAGCAGCTGCCTGGCCCAAACTACCCTTCTTGCATTGTTTATAGCTGGGTATAACTATGACTTTCTTGCTACTGGGATGTGAGCTGAAATGATGAGCACCATTTCCATGCTTGTCCATATCAATCTGCCCCATGACTCTCCTCCAGGGATTTTTGTCCTCTGGAAGGATGTAATGGAGATGTCCCTCAGAGTATTCTTGAATGGCACATGTTGAAGATAGAAACCATCTGTTTTGGAGTTCCTAAATGACTGCATGGAAGACAGTTGATCTGTGTAACTGTTAGCTGACTTCAGAATATTGTGTGAGCAAGAAGTAAACGTCCAATCCTTTTGTGCCATGTAACTTCTAGAGTTTATTTGTATAACAGTTCAGTTCAGTTCAGTTCAGTCACTCAGTCATGTCTGACTCTTTGCGACCCCATGAATCCCAGCACGCCAGGCCTCCCTGTCCATCACCAACTCCCGGAGTTCCCTGAGACTCACGTCCATCGAGTCAGTGATGCCATCCAGCCATCTCATCCTCTGTCGTCCCCTTCTCCTCCTGCCCCCAATCCCTCCCAGCATCAGAGTCTTTTCCAATGAGTCAACTCTTTGCACGAGGTGGCCAAAGTACTGGAGTTTCAGCTTTAGCATCATTCCTTCCAAAGAAATCCCAGGGCTGATCTCCTTCAGAATGGACTGGTTGGATCTCCTTGCAGTCCAAGGGATTCTCAAGAGTCTTCTCCAACACCACAGTTCAAAAGCATCAATTCTTCGTTGCTCAGCTTTCTTCACAGTCCATCTCTCACATCCATACATGACCACTGGAAAAACCATAGCCTTGACTAGACGAAACTTTGTTGGCAAAGTAATGTCTCTGCTTTTGAATATGCTATCTAGGTTGGTCATAATTTTCCTTCCAAGGAGTAAGCATCTTTTAATTTCATGGCTGCAGTCACCATCTGCAGTGATTTTGGAGCCCCCAAAAATAAAGTCTGACACTGTTTCCACTGTTTCCCCATCTATTTCCCATGAAGTGATGGGACCAGATGCCATGATCTTTGTTTTCTGAACGTTACAGTTAGTATGCTGTAAATAATATCTCAGGTTTAAAGTTATAATGAAGATTATATAAAATATTGTGTAATATAATTTACATAACACATGAGATTTAGTAGTTACTTAACAATTAATGGGTTAACCATTAATAGTTAATCAGTGCCTTATTTCTTAATTCCTCCAACACTCTATTTTGCACTGCACAATGTAAGTTTAAACTGCGATGCTGGTTTTGTCTCTGATGCAAAAAGCTGACTCATTGGAAAAGACCCTGATGCTAGGAAAGATTGAAAGCAAAAGGAGAAGGGGGTGGTAGAGGATGAGACAGTTAGATAGCATCACCAGCTCAGTGGACATGAATTTGAGTACTCTAGGGGATAGTGAAGGACAGAGGAGCCTGGTATGCTACAGTCCATGGAGTCTCAAAAAGAGCTCGACATGACTTAGTGACTAAATGACAGCAAGTTTGTCTCCCTAATTTGACAGACAACAATTTCTTCTATTTTTGAGGCAGCTTGATATAGTATTTAAAAATATAAGCCTTGAAGATTGTTACATCAGGATTCACTCTTTCACATCCCTCTATTCCCACAACTATTTTTTCTCTGGCTTCAATGTCTGTTAACCTCTGTTTCATGTGTAAGATGATAAATGACACATAGCTATTATGTTTAGCTCTTCTACTTGTATTAATATATATAAAAATTTTAGTACGTAATGATCCATACACATTGAGTCATTCACTCATTTATCCATTTTTCAACATTATAAAAGTTTTTTGCTTCTAGAGAATGTTGCTGAATTTCCTTAATTCATTTCTGATATACTGTGGTGTTGCCACAAGAAATGGGAACTTTAAAGACAGATTAAAAAATTTAAGACAGATAAACATAAGATCAGTTTATATTTTTTGCCATCCCCCTTTTGTTTTACTTTTGAGGGATAAAATGGGCTACAGTTTTATGCCCCTGTCGTATCAGCCTGATGATCACATTTTTATGTAGTTACTCTCATATAGTCTCCTAACTTGAATTTTCATACTGTAATTCAGTTCAGTTCAGTTCAGTCACTCAGTTGTGTCCGACTCTTTGCGACCCCATGAATCGCAGCATGCCAGGCCTCCCTGTCCATCACCAACTCCTGGAGTTCACTCAGACTCATGTCCATCGAGTTAGTGATGCCATCCAGCCATTTCATCCTCTGTCGTCCCCTTCTCCTCTTGCCCCCAATCCCTCCCAGCATCAGAGTCTTTTCCAATGAGTCAACTCTTCACATGATGTGGCCAAAGTACTGGAGTTTCAGCTTTAGCATCATTCCTTCCAAAGAACACCCAGGGCTGATCTCCTTCAGAATGGACTGGTTGGATCTCCTTGCAGTCCAAGGGACTCTCAAGAGTCTTCTCCAACACCACACTTCAAAAGCATCAGTTCTTCAGTGTTCAGCTTTCTTCACAGTCCAACTCTCACATCCATACATGACCACTGGAAAAACCATATCTTTGTTTTTTTTTTTTTTAAATTTTATTTTATTTTTAAACTTTACAAATTGTATTAGTTTTGCCAAATATCAAAATGAATCCGCCACAGACAGACCTTTGTTGGCAAAGTAATGTCTCTGCTTTGCAATATGCTATCTATGTTGGTCATAACTTAGGGAAACCTGAATACATTTTAAACAGAATTAAAAAAAAAAAATATAAAAACCTCTGACATAGAATCTGCTGTATAGTAGGTACTTAGTAAATTATTTTATTATCATTATCACTATAATTTTGGAATAAATTATAAAAGTTTGAGTAATTGTTATTTTTAAGATCAGTTCATCATTATCATTATAAACAAAAGTATATTGAATTTCTGATTTTTTCTAAATACTGAGTTCGAAACCCAAAGTCTTTGTTCCAGGAGTTGATGCAATCCCACTGAAATATGCTGAACCTTGCAAGGGAGTAACAGGCAGGTACCTGTATTGGCTAAGTCCTGAAGATGATGAATGCTTTTCATTAAAATTCACCCTACTCTATGTAAACTCAAATACTGTACACAGTTAAATCTTCTGATAAAACAATAGTTTATGTGAAAGCTGAATACAAAACAGAAGTCATTTGAAAAGTGAGACTGGTTAATCAACACATTTGCATATATATTTAGACATTCTATTTAGTTATCCATCAAGCAATCATGGAAATATAAATCACTGCTTCATGTTAGTTTCCTATATCAGACACTACACAGCCCTGGCAGTAAGAAAGCAATAGATCACTACCAATGATATTTATTGAACTGTCACAATGTGAATAAGAAAATAAAGAACTCACCATGCCAATAATGTCAAAAGCCTCAAGAAAGTTCTGCCCTCTTTTTTCAGTTGATCAAGGCCATTGTTTTAACCTGTATTCCAATAAGGAGAGACAGTTGAGAGCTCCATAGCCCCAATTTTTCATTCTTTCTACACTGCATGTCTAAGTGTGCATTTGCTTTTATAGTGTCTGGATCTGGAAGCTCTGGATAGGTTAAATCATCTTCCTGATCTTTTGCTTTCAAGGGTTATCATTCCTCTAGTTCCCAAACTCTAGTTTCATGTATATATATATACATGAAACTATATATATATATATATATATATATATATGATTTATTTTCTTCTTCTTCATATATCCATCATCCTTGGTAATTCCTTCTAAACATTGATCATGCTTGGTTCTTTATTATATATATATATATATGATTTATTTTCTTCTTCTTCATATATCCCTCATCCTTGGTAATTCCTTCTAAACATTGATCATGCTTGGTTCTTTATTGCCTCAGTAAAGTTCTTCAGTAAGGTCTCTAATACTGTAACACAATTGTCCTGAGATAGTCATATAATTTCTAGCTATTACACCCTATTTTCAGAAAATATACAAACATGTAAGAAACTCAAATGCCTCTGTGTGTGTGTGTGTGTGTGTGTGTGTGTGTTAGTTGCTCAGTTGTGCTGGACTCTATGAGACCCCATGGAATGTAGCCTGCCAGGCTCCTCTGTCCATGGGATTTTCTAGACAAGTATACTCTCATGGGTTGCCATTCCCTTCTCCAGAGAATCTTCCCAACCTAGGAATTGGACCCAGGTTTCCTGCCTTGCAGGCAGATTCTTTACTGTGTAAGCCACAAAGGAAGCCCCCAAATGTCTCTAGGGCCAGGCAAATAATGCAAAGTGTGACACTGGTTATGGATACAAGCACATTTTGCATATTGTGCAAAATGATATTTTTCACTTGCACAAAATATTAATATATAGTCTCCTGTTTTTATTGAAAATCTATGCTTTTGCAGGTTTTCATGTATTACTTGCTAATTTTTTGTCTATTAAATTCTATTCACATAGTTTAAAAGGTCAAATGCCACTAAAAGTGTCATAAAGAAAAACAATAAGGGGCAGGATCAAGATAACAGAGAAGGAAAACTTTGTGTTCACATCCTCTCACACACCATAATTGTAATCATATGTAAAACAACTGTCTCTGAGAACAACTTGAACAATAACAGACAGGATCGTATACCACCAAAGATACAGTGAAAAGACCACACTGAGGTAGGTAGGAGAGAAAAAAAGGACCTTTAGTTTGGACCCACATCCCTGGTGGGTGATTCAGAAGAGGAAAAACATATCATCACAAGCTTGAGTATAATCCCTGGGGAGTGAGGGATCTGAACCCCACACTGGGTACCACCAGCCCTAGGATAGATCTGGCATCAGAAAGATGAGCTCCCATGTCTGGTTTTGCAAACCTGTGAGGCTTTTGACTGACTGGGAGAACCAGAGAGTTTTAGGAAATCAAGACTTGGCCCTTAAAGTGTACACATGGGCTTGCTCATTTCCAAACTTAGCAAAGGTCCTCTAGCCAGCCTTCCAAAACCACATAAGCACAATCCACAGTCCACATTGGGCTCTAACTCCAGCCCCTCACTCTTAACTCCAATCTTCTTGCTAAAGGGGTAGCTGCCAGCACACCCCAGAAGAAACTACTTCTTACACCAGGCTCCTGCCCTAGCTCCTCAGGCTCTAGCCCCGCCCCATCGAGGCAGTGCCCCCCAGTGTGTCTGGGGAGAAGCCCCAGGCCATGCTGGGCTCTGGCTCTAGCCACACTCCTGGCTCACCCCTACCAAGGTGATGGCCCCAGTGTTTCCCAGAAAAAGCCCTTGTCTTCAATTGTTTCAGATCCAGTCTTCCCCACCAAAGCCACTACACACACAGACTACACAGGGATACTCCCACACAAGGACATGCCTGCAAGATCAAGGTTGGTAATAATTTAGCTTCGTTTTATAGAAACAAATAAGGAAAGTCCAAAAAATAAGAAAACAGAGAAGGACTATGTTCCAAATGAAAGAACAAGATAAAATTCAAGGCATGAAAAATGGAAGTATTAGTCACTCAGTCGTGTCCAACTCTTTGTGACTCCATGGACTGTAGCCTGCCAGTCTCCTCTGTCCATGTAATTCTCCAGGCAAGAATACTGGACTGGGTTGCCATTCCTTCTCTGGGGATCTTTTTGACCCAAGGGTCAAGCCTGGGTCTCCAGCATTGGCAGATATGGGGGTAAGGGTAGGGGGACAAACTAATGAAACAGAAATAAGCATTTTACTTAATAAATAGTTCAAAACCATGGTCATAAAAGTGTTCACTAAGCTTTGGATAAGAGTAGAGTGACACAATGAGAACTTCAACAAAGAGTTAGAAAATATTGAAAAGAAAAAAATCAGAGCTGAAGAATACAATAACTAAAATGAAAAATATTGTAGAAGAAGTCAACAGTAGACTAGGCAATACAGAAGACAGCATCAGCCACCTGGGAGATGGAATAGTGGTCATCACCTAATCGGTACAGCAAAAAGTTTTTTTGGGGAAAAAAAGAGATAATTTAAGGGATCTTAGGGACAATATCTAAAATAGAGAGACAAAGAGGCAGAATCCACCCTTACCCTTTATTTATTTGGCTAAAATATTCCCTCATGTGTACTCAGTCACTCAGTCGTGTCTGACTATTTGCAACCCTGTGAGCTATGTAGCCCGCCAGGCTCCTATGTCCATGGGACTCTCCAGGAAAGAATACTGAAGTGGGTTGCCATTTCCTCCTTCAAGGAATCTTTCCAATCCAGGGGCTGAATCTGCGTCTCCAGCTTCACCTGCATTGGTGGGCGGATTCTTTATGACTGAGCCACATGAGAAGCCCCAAAATACTCCCTAATATGGGGGAAAACAAAACAAAACAGATATCCAGTTCCAAGAAGCACAGAGACTCTCAAATACGATGAATTCAACCAAAGAGATCCACATGAAGACATTATTATAATTAAACCAGGAAAGGTAAAAGATAAAGACTGCATTTTAAAGGCAGCAAGATAAAAACAAAAAGTCACATGCAAGGCTATCACTTGATTTTTCAGCAGAAACTTTGTAGGCCAGAAAGCAAAAGTATGATATGTATTTAAAGTCTGAAAGGAATAAAACCTTCAACCAAGGATATTCTACCTGGAAAGTTTTACCATTCAGAACTGAAGGAGCAACAAAGAATCTCTTAGCAAAGCAAAAACTAAAATATTTAATTACCACTAAACCTGCCTTATGAGAAATGTCAGAGTTTTTGACTCAGTACTTCTGATACGAGACCAAATAATTTGCATTTCTGACAGTTTCTCAAGTGATCCTGAAACTGTTGGTCTAGTACATATTTTTCAAACCCTTGAATTTTATAGTATTATTATTTGTAAAAGCAAAATTCTTCATTTTATTGACTAAAGAATAGATCTGTGCCACATAGTGTACTATGATTACATTTCCATTATTGTGCAACATTTTCTTATTCTAGAGTTTATACTTTTTTTCCCACTCTTTTTCCAAAGTTTCCAATAGAACAAGTATTTTTTTTCCTGTTTAAACACATTCAATAGCATATACATTTATTTTATTTTTAGAAACATTATTTTTTTCTAAAGTCCTCTTTTAAAAAAAATCTGCCTCTTTCTAATTGCTTGCACTTTATAGTCCTCTATTGTAACTCTTTTTTCACAACATCCAGAATTACTCCTTGCATCTCTTCTGGACTGCATTTTCTGTTTCCCAGATCCTGTTTCTTTTTCATATCTTTCACTTTCACTTTGCAGAAGCACATCTTCTAGTAGCAACCATAAAATGATTTATTGTATGAATGTATCATTATTTTATACACATGTTTGATTGCTAGTTTGGCTAGTTATAGTTTCATAGGTTAGAAATTATTATCTCTCAGTATTTCTAAAACATTTCTTAATTTTTTCTTTTTTAGTGCTGCTAGTGAGAAATATGACATTATTTTTATTCTGGAAACTATACGGTGTGTGCTTGTGTGTATGTGTGTGTGTGTATGGATGCAGGTAAATTGAAGGTGTAATATCATTGAAAAACTGTAACATTGTAAATCCAAGTAGGCTAAGGCATAGGCTTATTAGAGCTCTTAGATCTAAATAACACAAAGTATTGATAGCAAAGCTGCTAAGTGTCATGAATAGAAAATGTGTTTCCTTCAAGTTACCCCTTTTCTCCAGTAGCAGAATATAGTTGACATTTTGTGTGTGTGAGCTCTGCAGGGTGTCCTGTCTCCCATGTTTATGTTTCTTCAAGAAATTTGAAGACATTTTCCCTGACGCCATGTGGTCCCAGGTGGGCTATTGATGACAAAATCCTGTCATGACCTTTTGGATAGGATAGGGGAATGATTTACTCTGACTGATGAAGCAGTGTTCCTATGTATCAAATTTAGGCATGGGTACATAACCCAGTAAGACCAGTCTTGTTGGTGTGCTGAAATTAGGAGAAAGATCACATTCTAATCGGTTTTTCAAAACTGTGAGCATAAAGAGCTCTTGGTAATCAGGATGCTTACCAAGTTGCAAAAGGCTTTCAGAGAAGAAAGCCATCTAAAGATAAAAGAAACCCAGTTTTGATAATATAGTTGGGCTGAGAATCCACTTCTGCCCTTCCCTGGCTTATGAGACAGTAAGTTTTATATTAATTTAAATATACAGTTCATTTTCTGTCATTAAGAATGGATAAAGTCAGAAGAATACACTTTTATCCATCTTCATGGATGAGCCATTTATGTCATTGAGCAGGATATTCAACATGATACTTAGACCCCCTGTTTGAAAACAGTAAAATTTTAAACATTTCATGCAAAGATGGGCTCAATAAAGGACAGAAATGGTATGGACCTAACAGAAGCAGAAGATATTAAGAAGAGGTGGCAGGAATACACAGAAGAACTGTACAAAAAAGATCTTCACGACCAAGATAATCAGGATGGTGTGATCACTCACCTAGAGCCAGACATCCTGGAATGTGAAGTCAAGTGGGCCTTAGAAAGCATCACTATGAACAAAGCTAGTGGAGGTGATGGAATTCCAGTGGAGCTCTTTCAAATCCTGAAAGATGATGCTGTGAAAGTGCTACACTCAATATGCCAGCTAATTTGGAAAACTCAGCAGTGGCCACAGGACTGGAAAAGATCAGTTTTCATTCCAATCCCTAAGAAAGGCAATGCCAAAGAATGCTCAAACTACTGCACAATTGCACTCATCTCACACGCTAGTAAAGTAATGCTCAAAATTCTCCAAGCCAGGCTTCAGCAATATGTGAACCGTGAACTTCCAGATGTTCAAGCTGATTTTAGAAAAGGCAGAGGAACCAGAGATCAAATTGCCAACATCTGCTGAATCATGGAAAAAGCAAGAGAGTTTCAGAAAAACATCTATTTCTGCTTTATTGACTATGCCAAAGCCTTTGACTGTGTGGATCGCAATAAACTGTGGAAAATTCTGAAAGAGATGGGAATATCAGACTACCTGACCTGTCTCTTGAGAAACCTATATGCAGGTCAGAAAGCAACAGTTAGAATTGGACATGGAACAACAGACTGGTTCCAAATAGGAAAAGGAGTCCATCAAGGCTGTATATTGTCACCCTGCTTATTTAACTTATATGCAGAGTACATCATGAGAAAGTCTGGGATGGAAGAAGCACAAGCTGGAATCAAGATTGCCGGGAGAAATATGAATAACCTGAGATATGCAGATGACATCACTCTTATGGCAGAAAGTAAAGAAGAACTAAAGAGCCTCTTGATGAAAGTGAAAGAGGAGAGTGCAAAAGTTGGCTTGAAGCTCATCATTCAGAAAACTAAGATCATGGCATCCGTCCCATCACTTCATGGCAAATAGATGGGGAAACAGCGGAAACAGTGTCAGACTTTGTCTTTTTGGGCTCCAAAATCACTGCAGATGGTGACTTCAGCCATGAAATTAAAAGACGCTTACTCCTTGGAAGGAAAGTTATGACCAACCTAGATAGCATATTGAAAAGAAGAGACATTACTTTGCCAACAAAGGTCCGTTTAGTCAAGGCTATGGTTTTTCCAGTGGTCATGTATAGATGTGAGAGTTGGATTGTGAAGAAAGCTGAGTGCCGAAGAATTGATGCTTTTGAAGTGTGGTGTTGGAGAAGACTCTTGAGAGTCCCTGGGACTGCAAGGAGATCCAACCAGCCTGCTCTAAAGGAGATCAGCCCTGGGATTTCTTTGGAAGGAATGATGCTAAAGCTGAAACTCCAGTACTTTGGCCACCTGATGCGAAGAGTTGACTCACTGGAAAAGACTCTGATGCTGGGAGGGATTGGGGGCAGGAGGAGAAGGGGACGACAGAGGATGAGATGGCTGGATGGCATCACTGACTCGATGGACATGAGTCTGAGTGAACTCTGGGTGTTGGTGATGGACAAGGAGGCCTGGCGTCCTGCGATTCATGGGGTCGCAAAGAGTCGGATACAACTGAGTGACTGAACTGAACTGAAAATTTTAAAAGGATCAAAATATCTCATAGCAGTATGTTCTCAAATGTTAATTTAGAACTCTAAAAAGCTTTCTGAAAACAAATATAAACCAAGGTGATAAAGTGATATAGTATAGGCATTTGGTAAACTTTAAAGATTATTAACGCGGAAGACCCAGGTTCAATCCCTGGGTTAGGAAGATCCCCTGGAGAAGGAAATGGCATCCCACTCCAGTACTCTTGCCTGGAAAATCCCATGAACAGAGGAGCCTGGTAGGCTACAGTCCATGGTGTTGCATAGAGTAGGACATGACTGAGCGACTAGTTAAGTAAGATTATTAATAATTATTATTAGTCTTATTATTGTTATTACAATTTTATTAATATCACTTCAATTGTAATGCTACATAATTATTATTCTTCATGCATCTTCTGACTAGAGTTTATAACATGTTGCTCAGTGTGTCTAATGTCACAATGTTTTTATTGCACAATCATTTATTAATGTGAATATTATCATCACATAGGCCAAATTATATGAGGGACTATTATATTTCTGGGAAGTTTTATCATAACTAATCACAATGCCATTGGCCCTTCTGCTGCTATTATTCCATTGAACATTTTAATGCCTCTATTTTGTATGCTTTGCCTCTTATCCCCTTCAATCATAATCTCACTTTAATTGCCTCTTCTCTGGCAAATACAAACATTATCTTCCTTACTCCTAGAATTAATAACTTCTGTGATGGCTTATCATCTTTTTTTGTTCTTCAGTGCACCTTTTCCAATTAAAATGGAAATTAAATGGGACTCAGTACAACAACCAAAATCATGTATGTAGATTTGGTGGATCTGGATTCCATTGAGTGCTAAACAGGACTCTGAGTCTTTTTCCTATTTATCATTCTCCATAAGCCACTAGGCAAAATACATGTTAATTGTCTCTGTTGAATCATTGTGATATATATATATATATATATATAATTTGCATGTATAATATGTATTATGTATATATACATGCACACACACAAGATTGATAGGTAGGTAGATGGAGAGATAGATAGATTGGTCCTGAAAGTCTTATTATTCATTGGCATTTTCATTTCTTCACCTTAAATTTCCTAATCCATTTTAACTAACAATTTTATTTTTCTTTTGTTTATACATATTTATTTTCATTTTTTCAATCCCTTTGTCCTTTAAATATGATTCTTACTATTCTATTTTTATTTTATGTTTATTTCACTTCATTCCTGTGAACTCAAAGGCTGCCTGGCAAGGCATTGCTTCACTGGCTCTGACAACATCCCTCAGCGTCCCTACCAACCCCCTTCTTTGCAGAAGTGTCTCATGATCTGACACTCTGATATTCCCACCTGCATGCTCAGTGGGGCTTTGACTCCTGAGCCAATTGTGACCAAGGCAAGAATGACATAAACTGCTTCAACGTGGGCTTGACCTACTCCAGATTCAAGGGGCTCATAATAGGAGATCATCTTACTGTACCGAGGACATAACCAGTTCAGTCACTCAGTCATGTCTGACTCTTTGTGACTCCATGGACTGCACCCAGCACACCAGGCTTCCCTGTCCTTCACCAACTTCTGGAGCTTACTCAAACTCACGTCCATTGAGTTGGTGATGCTATCCAACCATCTCATCCTTTGTCAACCATTCTCTTCTTCCCTTCAGTCTTTCCCAGAATCAGGGTCTTTTCCAGTGAGTCAGTTCTTTGCATCAGGTGGCCAAAGTATTGGAGTTTCAGCTTCAGCATCAATCCTTCCAATGAATATAATCAGGAATGATTTATTTTTTTGGATGGACTGGTTGGATGTCCTTGCAGTCTAAGGGACTCTCAAGAGTATTCACCAACTCCACAGTTCAAAAGCATTAGGTCTTTGATACTCAGCATTTTTATAGTCCAACACTCACATCCATACATGACTACTGGAAAAAGCATAGCTTTGACTAGATGGACTTTTGTTGGCAAAGTAATGTCTCTGCTTTTTAATATGCTGTCTAGGTTGGTCATACCTTTTCTTCCAAGGAGCAAACTTCTTTTAATTTCATGGCTGCAGTCACCATCTGCAGTGATTTTGGAGCTCCCAAAAGTAAAGTCTTTCACTGTTTCCATTATTTCCCCATCTATTCGCCATGAAGTGATGGGACTGGATGTCATGATCTTAGTTGTTTGAATATTGAGTTTTAAGCCAACTTTTTCACTCTCCTCTTTCACTTTCATCAAGAGGCTTTTTAGTTCTTTTTTACTTTCTGCCATAAGGGTGGTGTCATTTGCATATCTGAGGTTATTGATATTTCTCCTGGCAATCTTGATTCCAGCTTGTGCTTCATCCACCTGGTATTTCACATGATGTACTCTGCATATAAGTTAAATAATCAGGGTGACAATATACAGTCTTGAAGTACTGCTTTCCCAGTTTTAAACCAGTCTGTTGTTCCATGTCCAGTTCTAACTGTTGCTTCTGGACCTGCATACAGATTTCTCAAGAGGCAGGTCAGATGGTCTGGCATTCTCTTTAAGAATTTTCCACAGTTTGTTGTGATTCACACAGTCAAAGGTTTTGGCATAGTCAATAAAGCAGAAATAAATATTTTTCTCATGCTTTTTCAATGATCCAATGAATGTTGGCAATTTGATTCTGGTCCCTCTGACTTTTCTAAATCCAGCTTGAACATCTGGAAGTTCATGGTTCACATACTGTCAAAGCCTGACTTGGAGAATTTTGAGTATTACTTTGCTAGTGTGTGAGATGAGTGCATTTGTGCAGTAGTTTGAACATTTTTTGGCATTGCCTTTCTTTGGGATTGAAATGAAAACTGACTTTTTGCAGTCCTGTGGCCACTGCTGAGTTTTCCAAATTTGCTGTCATATTGAGTGCAGCCCTTTCACAGCATCATCTTTTAGGATTTGAAATAGCTGAACTGGAATTTCATCACCTCCACTAGCTTTGTTCGTAATGATGCTTCCTAAGGCCTGCTTGACTTTGCATTCCAGGATGTCTGACTCTAGGTGAGTGATCACACCATCGTGGTTATCTGGGTCATAAAGATCTTTTGTATAGTTCTTCTGTGTATTCTTGCCATATCTTATTAATATTTTTTGCTTCTGTTAGGTTCATACCATTTCTGTCCTTTATCGTGCCCATGTTTGCATGAAATGTTCTGTTGGTATCTCTAATATTCTCATCCCCTAAATTTCCTCCTTGTTTTTTTTTTTTTTTTTTTTTTTACACTTCTGTTAAAGTCATAGGACCCCAGTTGACTTCAGGTTATATATTGCTTCCTCCAGTAGTCATGTATGGATGTGAGTTTTGGACTATAAAAAAGCTGAGCACTGAAGACCTAATGCTTTTGAACTGTGGTGTTGGAGAATACTCTTGAGAGTCCCTTAGACTGCAAGGACATCCAACCAGTCCATCCTAAAAAAAATGACTTCTAGTAATTTTATAGGACTAGAACATTGACATTTCCTTGTTTATATTTGCCTCTAACTAGGATTATATTAAAGTTATTTTAAATAATAATTTCTCTGGTGGCTAAGATGGTAAAGAATCTACTTGTAGTGTGGGAGACCTGGGTTCAATCCCTGGGTTTGGAAGATCACCCTGGAGATGGGAATGACAACCCATTCTAGTATTCTTGCTTGGAGAATTCCATGGACAGAGGAACCTGGTAGGCTACAGTCCATGGCTTTACAAAGAGTCAGATATGAATGAGCAACTAACACACACACATACACATACACACAATAAATAAAAACTAATTTTTGGCCATGGTTAATAAAATAAACCATAAATAAGGGGAAAATAAAATAATCTAAATCACCAATAATTTCAATATAAGAGAGAAGCACAGTTTAATATTTTGAATATATTCTCTCCCTTTCTAAAAGTGTTATGCCACTGAAGAATAGCTATTTTTAAATTTAGTTTATATTGCACATATTTTTTTAGTTAACTGCCTTTATCCTTTTACCAATATATCAAGAATGCCTTCTTGTTTAATGAATGATTGCTGTGTTAGCTTGTATGGCTGTAACAAAATAACACAGACTGTTTGTTTTAAAAACAATAGAAATTTATTTTTTTTCACAATTTTGGGGGCTATCAGTCTAAAATAAAGTTGACATCAGGGTGGAGTTTTAGTAAGCCTTCTCCTCTTGGCATGCGCATGGCCATCATCTGTGTTCTCACATGGCCTTTCCTCTCTGCTGAGAAAGCAAGAGAGAGAGAAAGAGAGAGATCTCATGTTTCTTCTACTTCCTGTAGAAGCACCACCAAATCGATGAGATTAGGGTCTCACATGTATGACTTTTCTTAATCTTTATAACTTTTCTAAAGGCCTTACTTCAATTTAGTCACATTGGTGGTTAAGGTTTCAATGTATGAATTCTGTGGGTCCATAATGCAGTCCATAACAGACATCTTAATGTAAATTTTAATAGAACTTATAGTATCAGACTTTATCTTTCTGGGCTCAAAAATCACTGCAGATGGTGACTGCTGCCATGAAATTAAAAGATGCTTACTCCTTGGAAGAAACGTTATGACCAACCTAGATAGCATATTCTAAAGCAGAGACATTACTTTGCCAACAAAGGTTCGTCTAGTCAAGGCAATGGTTTTTCCAGTGGTCAGGTATGGATGTGAGAGTTGGAGTGTGAAGAAGGCTGAGCGCCGAAGAATTGATGCTTTTGAACTGTGGTGTTGGAGAAGTCTCTTGAGAGTCCCTTGGACTGCAAGGAGATCCAACCAGTCCATTCTGAAGGAGATCAGCCCTGGGATTTCTTTGGAAGGAATGATGTTAAGGCTGAAACTCCAGTACTTTGGCCACCTCATGCGAAGAGTTGACTCATTGGAGAAGACTCTGATGCTGGGAGGGATTGGGGGCAGGAGGAGAAGGGGACGACAGAGGATGAGATGGCTGGATGGCATCACTGACTTGATGGACATGAGTCTGGGTGAACTCTGGGAGTTGGTGATGGACAGGGAGGCCTGGCATGCTGCAATTCATGGGGTCGCAAAGAGTCAGACACGACTGAGCGACTGATCTGATCTGATCTGATAGTTATACCATTATTTACCTGATAAATTATATACTTGGGTTGTCGCCAGTTGTCTTTCTCTTAATTTTCTTAAATTATAACTAATACTGCAATGAATAATCTTTTTCATGCATAGCATTTTACATTGCTTCTCAATCGTTTCCTTTGGACAGACTATTCCTAGAAATAAAAATACTTGGACAGACTACTTTTAAGTTTTAAATCACATTACTGTACAAATTTATTCTCATAACTGTTGTGATGAGCATACCATTTCCCTTCCATTTACCGGTACTGGTTATCAATATAATTATTTAAAATATATGTCATTTAGTTATAATAATGCTGTATCAAATTATTATTTTCATTTTGTTGATTACTGATGAAACTAATCATGCTTCAACACTCTGCTTTTCTAAGTTATTGGAGCCATTTGCCTAAGACCTATTCCTTTTTTTTTTTCATTAAAGATAGCTGATTTACAATATTGTGTTAGTTTCAGGTATATAGCAAAGTGATTCTGTTATATATATACATTATTTTTCATTAAGGTTATTATATGATGTTTAAAATAATTCCCTGTGCTATATAGTAAATTTTTGTTTCTTGTCTAATTTATGTTAGTAGTTTGTATCTGAAATCCCATACTCTAACTTATCTCTTCTCTCCTCCCTTTCCACTTTGGTAACCATAAGTTTGTTTCCTATGTCTGTGGGTCTGTTTCTGTTTTATATATAGATTCACTTTTATCATTGTTTAGATTCCACAGATAATTGATATCATATGAAATGTGTCTTTCTCTGTTTAACTTACTTCACTGAGTATAATATCCTCTAGGTCCATCCATGTTTCAGCAAATGACAATGTTTCACTTTTTTGGCTGAGTAATATTCCATTGTATGTGTGTGTATATATATATACACTATATTTCTTAAGCCAATTGTTTTGGACAATTGGATTATCTCTGTGTTTTGGCTATTGTAAATAGTGCTTTTATAAACATCGGGGTGCATGTAACTTTTTAAAATAAAGCTTTCATCTTTTCTGGATATACTCCCAGGAGTGAAATTGCTGGATCTTATGATAGGTCAAATTTGGAGTTTTACGTCCACTTGCTTGAGGAAGAATAACCACATAAACTATTTGGAATTCTTTATGAAGAATTTGTCTGGTTCTCCCTTGATTATTTATTTCTTCAATAAGTTATTTACATCACTGTGGACTTGTGGACATTTATTCTATATTTTGGAATATAATCCAATAGTATATTGTCTATTTTTTATTTATTTTTCTCATATTATTCCAGCTTTAAACATCTGAAGCCCTTTCAGGTTGATTCTACTGTCCCTTAGACATTGCTTCATCCTTCTGTTTCTTTGATTACTTCCTCACTTTTTGGTAATGAAAGTTGCTCCAATTTAATTTGGTATAATTCTTGTCCCAGCCCTGGAATTAAACATTTCTCCAAAGAAGTATTGTTCCTTTTTTCGGAGAAAGATATAAGAAACCAAGATTGAGTTACTCTGATTTTTTTTCATGTTTTGTTTCCTGAGTTGGATAGTCAGCTATGTTGTTATCACATCAAACTTTGTTCCATTGATTACATTTTTCACTCCTGCCCATAACTGTCTTTGTGCTTTGGTCTTTTCATGTGATTTAATGTTGCTACTGCAGCCCAAACCTGAACTAGATGTAATAATAGTGCCCTATGCCTTGCCCTACACCACTGCCCATGCTGAGCCTTACAAACAAAAGTAGATTGGCTTCCCCATGCTTGATCATATCTTCCTGAGTTTCATTCAATTTTTTCCTCAGCTTATTTACCTTCTCTATAAGTCCAAATTCTGACTGAGTCCCAACAGCTTTAACTTAGTGTCTTTCTGTACGTAACAAGCAGTAATGTCATCCTTGTGGGGCCTGACTATAAAGTGGAGGTTTTTGGAAAAGATACACAGATAAAGTTATCCTGAAAATGCATCCATTAAGAAAGTCCTTACTGATTGCTTTGACCAAATTTATAGGCATTATTTTATTTCTCTAGGCATGAGTAGGTCTTTGAATAATAAGGTAGAAACAAAATTTGAAGCAGCAAATCAACATAATAGTTTAGATGGTAATGCTCTTAAAATGTTTGGTTCGCTTTTTTTCTGTTATAACTTCATGTGAGTTACAGTCAGTAGATTTAAAAAACTAAATAGCATTCAGTAAGAGTGATGATACCCAAAGGAAGCTCAATATTTATGCACGTTTTAAATTATTCCCAACATGCCCTTTGAGAAGTTTCATGAAGTATTAAAGAGCACTTCCAGTGTTTTTATGCCTGGCTATCAGAACCAGACAATTCTGTTTTCTATTTTGGTTTTCATAATGAGAAAATTAATACATCCTATCTCATACCAAGGATTCCCAGGTGACACAAGTGATCTTTATCACTGGTCTGCCAAAGCAAGAGGCAAAAGACAGGTCGGTTCGATCCCTGGGTTGGCAAGATCACCTGAGGAGGGCATGGCAACCCAGTCCAGTATTCTTACCTGGAGAATCCCCATGGACAGAGAAGCCTGGTGGCTACAGTCCATAGGGTTGCAAAGAGCCAGACACGACTGAACAATTAACACTATGCCTTGGGAAACTGTAGTAACTTTAATTTTTTTTTTTAAGTTACTTAAGACTACCTCCTTGAAGATAATTATTGGCCACCGTTTTGTTCCATTTTTTCTTTCTTTTTAAAAAGAGCTATATTGATTTTGCCTAAATCAGTCAAATTTAGTGAGAAGAAGAGTGACCATATACATATGATATGTACATTGGTTGTTTCATACAAGAGCATATGTCAGTTAAGTGCCACTGCTGAAACTGAGTCAAAATACTCAAAATTAAATGATATCATCTAGTTTCTTATTTAATGAAATAGACATTTCAAATAATAATCATAACTTGATTTCAAGAGAGATTATTTTTATTTGCTGGGTCATTGGTATTGATGCATTTTTGCTACATTTCAATAGATATATTTGACATAATACCTGAAACAGCCCAGAATATACAGAATTATATATAAATATAAAGAATATACAGAAGCAGAAAACATAAGATGATAAAGATTTCATCTCTTCTAACATTATATGGCTTATTGGTAAAGAATCCACATACTAATGCAGGAGACTTAGGTTCAACCCTTGGGTCACAAAGATCACCTAAGAAAGAAATGACAGCCCACTCCAGTATTCTTGCCGTGGAAATCCCATGGACAGAGCAGGCTATAGTCCATGGGATCACAGGGTCAGGCATGACTTAGCAACTAAACAACAACATCATTATATACAAGTTTGTCACTAAGTTGTTTGAATACATATTAGTGAGAACGTCTTTCAGTATCAGTAGAGGAGAGTGGTTAGTACATGAGCTCAGTTTCCAATCTAGATTTCCAATCCAGGTCCCTTTACTTAGCAGCTTTATGACTTTGAGCAAGTTATTTAACCTCTCATCTAGCAAATGGAATTGATGCAAATGCTCTGTAGCTTCATTAGATTGTATTATCCTTTATAGGAGCTTAAATGCAAAGCTTTTAGCATAGTGCCCAGTATATAGAAATTGTTCTGTAACTGATAGATGTTAGTATTTACTCACACAAGAGCTCAGATGAGAGCTGAGATGGTTAATTTTATATGTCAATTTTTCTGGGTCACCAGGTACCAGATATTTAATCAGACATTATTCTGAGTGTCTCTGCTTTTGGATGAGATTAATATTTGCATTCTGCTGCTGCTGCTGCTAAGTTGCTTCAGTCGTGTCCAACTCTGTGCGACCCCATAGACAGCAGGCACCAGGCTCCCCCGTCCCTGGGATTCTCCAGGCAAGAACACTGGAGTGGGTTGCTCTTTCCTTCTCCAATGCATGAAAGTGAAAAGTGAAAGTGAAGTTGCTCAGTCGTGTCCGACTCTTAGCGACCCCATGGACTGCAGCCTACCTGGCTCCTCCGCTATATTTACATAAATAAGACTAAATAAAATAGATTGCCCTCCCCAATGTAAATAGATCTCATCTAGTCAGTTGAAAGCCTGAATAAAACAAAAAGCCTGACTCTCCCCTGAGTAAAAGAAAACTGTTCCTACTTGGCTGCCTTTGAAATGGGATATCAGCATTTTCCCCCCTGTCTTTTGACACTAACTGAAGCATCAGCCTTTCCCGGGTCTCTAGCCTGTCAGCCTTTGGGCAGGAACTATACCGTCTAGTCTCTTGGTTCCCAGGCCTTTGGACTCAGACCAGAACTATACCATCAGCTCTCCTGGATCTCCAGCTTGCTGACTTACTGTATCTTGGAACTTTTCAGCCTGCATAACCAAGTGAGCCAATTTCTCATAATAAATCTCTTACTATGTTATGTAAGGGTAAGATAGAGGGGAATTAAAAACTGAGATTCTTAAAAAGCCCAAGTGTGTGCATTTCTATGGTGTTCTCTCCACTTGTCATTCTTCCTCCTGTGTTGACCTGTCAGTGTCACATAGTCATTAAAGTGCAGCCGGTGTTGGTGTAAATTTATAATTGGCGTAATCCTTATTGCTGACATGTCAATATTTAACTTGCATTAGCCTTTCCTTGGAGGCTGACAAATTGCGCATCTGTGGCTTGTTCAGTCTAATTTTTCATGTCATTGCCTTGCAAAGCATACAGATTTATAATGTCATCATGTGATGGATGCAGGCCTCTCCTATGCCTTGGAGAAGGGTTTCAACCCACTTAGATTATCCATTGGTTTATTTATTTATTTCCCTTTCACCCACCACCTAGTTTTGCAGGCTTTCAGTGAATTTACCTCCCCGAGGCCCAAATTTTGAGGACAAATGGAAGGGGACCTCTGTCCGGAGTCATTAACACGCTGCTGCTAGGACACCTCCACGTTGCTTGGGCCTGTCTCACCCAGCAGCCTTCATCTGTGTGTGCATGTTGTCACGAAGAATTTGTTGACAGAAAATGAAGAACAGAGAAAGAAAATTAGGTCAGAATAGTGTGTGGGAAGCAAAGTGACATTCTTGTCGGTTTTACCTAATCTCTAAGAATAGAGCAGCCAGAGTTATAATTTCCTTAGGATGTGGACAGCTGAGACTTAGAGTCAGGTATTTCTTTTCTTTTCTTTTTTTAAATTTCATGTTATTCTCTTCCACCACACCCCACCAGCTTTTGATTTTTTTTTTTTTTAAAGTAGTGGGTAAGTACATAAGAATTCTTATTTGAAGCTCTTAGAGCTGAATGCTAAGGATTTGGAACTAAAGAAGATTTGGAGGGCTGTCATCCCATAGGTGTCCAAAGATGGATTTATGTAAAGATCACAAAGGATGGATTGCTAACAAACGTTTCCTCCCTGTTTCACAAAGCTGTATAAATGCTAAGCTACTCTCTCCCTTCACTGGAGTGTTTTAGAACAGTGAAATCATTAGGTCTCCCTCCAGCAGTCTAGTACCTTTATTTAACACTATCTAGGATAAAAGTGAGATATACCCAGAATTTATATTTAGGGAGAGATAATTACTTTAATTTATATTTTGTAAAAGTTTCAAGAAATCCGAAAGGAACTGACCCTGAAATTTCATCTCAGTTCAGCAAAGTATTATTTACACTTGTGTGTTTAAAATGTGGTAATCATTGGTCTATTTTCTGGATTTTCAATTAAATTCTCACATATTTAGAATGTCTCAAATGATTAATGGAAATTAAAAATGGTTAATATGTGTGTTTGAAATAACACTCCATCTAATTCATCACTCGTGCTTGGCTACTTCTTGGTCCTAAGAGCCCCAAAGCAAAATTAATATCATGTCTTCAATTATTGCTTAAAATGATGATTTTGTACCTCAATTTCTAAAAAACACATATCACATAAACAAAAATAATAAATTAAAGACCACAAAGAGTGACCCCAGATTAATCCTTGCCAATGCTAAGACCACGCTGACAATTATATTTACAGTCAGATTTTATTTTATCATAATGAATTACAATGCTATTTTTGACTAAACAGATAGCCATTCCAAGCAAGCAAACAAACACACAAATTCAGTTCAGTTCATTTCAGTTCAGTTGCTCAGTCATGTCTGACTCTTTGCGGCCCCATGAACCGCAGCACACCAGGCCTCCCTGTCCTTCACCAACTCCTGGGGTTTATCCAAACTCATCTTCATTGAGTTGGTGATGCCATCTAACCATCTCATCCTCTGTCGTCCCCTTCTCCTCCTGCCTTCAAACAAATTAGAACTCTATTATATTTTCATTCTTTGTCTCTTAGTCATGAAATCTGTTAAAAGTAGTGTCTACAGGAGCCCAATACATAAAATAAGTAAAAACAGAAAATCTTTGGCTGAAGTAAAGACTGTGTTCTAAGCCCAACTCATAAACATGCCCTGTGTCCAACCAAGTTCCTCTATATAGTTTCTATATCACGCAGAAATAAAAAAATCCAAATTCCATTCAACTCTTAGTTTATAAGTGATAACATTACAACTAGAGAATATTGAGTTGCCTGATATGATACTAGCAGAACTAGAACTAGAAATCTGATCTCTTCACTGCTAAGTCCATTAGTATTTTCACTATAAGGTGTCAAGAGACTTTCATGCTGTCTTAAGTTCTTTTTTTTATTGAACCTCTAATTTATTATGCATCTTTTACATATCAGGCACTATTCTAGGGTCCAAGGATACAAATTGTTCAATAAAAAAGTCTTAAAAGTTTATAGTTTAGTAAAAGAAACAGGCAGTAAATGTCATTATACAATATATTGTTATTGGTTTATAATATAAAATAAAAAATAGAAAAGGTAACATAGGATGTAATTTTTGATAAAGTTGCAAGGAAAGACCTTTCAGAAGCAGAAATATTTGAGCAGAAACATACACAGGATACAGGAATGAGTTGTGGGGCGGATATTTAAGGTGTAATGAATAACTGATGCAAATGTCCTGAGATAGGTGTGCTTTTGGCATACTTAAGAGTAGTCGAAAGGCTAGAGAGTCTAGAATGCAGTGAGTTAGGGGTGAGAAGCAGGGAGCTCTGGGGGCAGTGAGGTAATTTCAGATTTATTTGAATCTTTGGGAAACTATTTGATGGTTTGAATTGAGTGAGTGGCATGTTTGGCTTTCATTCTTGAAAAGAAATATTCTTTGCTTGCATTCTTTTACCATGTAGTTGTCCAGTTCTCTTAGTACGACTTACTAAAGAGCTTATTTTTCTCCATTGTATATCTCTGTACTCAATGAAGGATGAATTATAGGGAGGTAAAATCAGAAACCTTTATATTGACTAACAAAGAATAATGCCAAAATTTTAATGTTTATATAAATCTTCTCCCTAAAGTCATTCCACACCTTTAATTGAATTCCTATACTTATTCTGAGATACAAGTAAACACACGGTATTAATTCCATTGAACAGATTGGAAGCTGAACTTGTAAAATACTCAAGTACTCATATTTCAAGAACAGTGCTTTATCAGCCACACAGAAATGACGGGTTTACACGCATGCACCGGAGGGTTGAAGGAGGCAGGAGAGAAAGGTAAGTTTCTACTTAGAAGAGAAAGTGAATATCAGCTGCTTTTTAATTCAGTGCTTATTTATCATTCACCATGTGCCAAGCTCTGCCTTAGGCACTGAGGATGCAGAGGTGGAAAAAGTCAATTCCTGCACGACAAAGTCTGCTTTAGGATATAATAATAACCTTTAGTCTTTTAGTTCTTACTACATGATAACCAATGTAGAAGTAGCATGTGCTTTAATCTCCCTAACAATCATGTTTTATGGGTACACTTATAATCAACACTTGACAGATAAAGAAATTAGAGAGCAGAAAGACTGAAAAACTTACACAAGGTCACCCAGTATGCAATTTGTGAACTTCAATTGGATTCAAGCCCAACTTTAACCCAAAAGTCTATCCTGTTAACATTATGCTACTTCAACTCTTTAAACAATCTACATGTTTAAAGGTCTTTTGCATTCCTACACCAGTTTTCTTATTTCTTTTCTCATTTTTTGCTTATCTTGGCATGTGAATTGGTGGTGCCTATCAAATGAGTTGGTGGCTACAGAACTTCAATGGCTGTGAGTCAATGTAGGTAAACGGGATACTGCAATATACTGAGCTGTCATCAAAACCAAAATCATACACACATCACACGCCTATTGTCACAGGCACTGACCCCATTCAAATCGTAAGTTTTTCTGCAATGTCATAGGAAATTTTCTTCTCACAGTCTCTTGCTTCCGTGTCTCCAAAAGTTTTAGACAACCTGAGAGTGATGTCACTCCTGAGTTCACTAGTTTTCCTACATACACAGAGGATCAGTTAGTTATACACTGGCAGGACAAAATAACGTTTCAAATTTAGTCAGAGTATTTGTAACTCAGAGTGTTTCACTTCCCTTCTCATTTAGATGTAATAAGAACTTTGTATTGCTTTTGGGAAACACATATTTAAGAACATAAACTCTGAACCTGAGTTTAAATGTTAGGTACACTGCTTGTAGTTAAATTAACATTTTGGTGCTTCACTTTCCTCACTGGTCCATGGAGATAATAATAGTGCCTACCTTACCAAACTTTGAGGAACTTCGTAAGTTAATAAAGTGAAATAGGAAGTACTATTTAAGTGACTATTATTATTTAATTTCAAACTGCAAAGGTCTCTTGTTAAAAAATCAAGAGTTGTTTTGGTTATGGAATCTTTTTTGACTAATGAAAATAAGCACTATTTTGTACTTCACAGGTCAGGAACTTTTTCTGTAAAGGGCCAGAGAGAAATTATTTTAGGCATTGCAGATAATACTTTGCAGTGGTAGGACAATAGAGCCACAAGCAATATATTAAAAAAAAAAAAAAATGGATGTGACTAAGGAGATCCAACCAGTCCATCCAAAAGGAGATCAGTCCTGGGTGTTCATTGGAAGGACTGATGTTGAAGCTGAATCTCCAATACTTTGGCCAGCTGAAGCTAAGAGCTGACTCATTTGAAAAGACCCTGATGCTGGGAAAGACTGAAGGTGGGAGGAGAAGGAGACGACAGAGTATGAGATGGTTGGATGGCATCATTGACTCGATGGACATGGGTTTGGGTAAATTCCGGAAGTTGGTGCGTGCTGCGGTTCATGGGGTCGCAAAGAGTCAGACATGACTGAATGACTGAATGACTGAACTGAACTGATGCTCTAGTGAAACTTTATTTACCACTGATCAGAAAAGATTTGCCAATTCCTGGGGTATATAAATTTGCTAGGTTCTCTGCCAGGTGCATTGTGTATTTTACCTTAATAGAAGGTGCTTTTATCACCTTCATATTACTTACATATGAAAAAAGCCTTACCTTCAGAGAAATGAATTGATTTCAATCAAAGTTTAGTATGTGTTCAAGTCAGTTGCAACTTTGGTTTGTATGACTACCAAGCCCAAACCCATTCAGTTAATTATCTCTTCAAGTTCAGTTCACTCAGTGAGTCATGTCTGACTCTTTGCAACCCCACGGACCACAGCATCCCAGGCCTCCCTGTCCATCGCCGACTCCCGGAGTTTACTCAAACTCATGTCCATTAAGTCGGTGATGCCACCCAATCATTTCATCTTCTGTTGTCCCCTTCTCCTCCTGCCTTCAATCTTTCTAACCATCAAGGTCTTTCAAAAGAGTCAGTTCTTAGCATCAGGTGGCCAAAGTATTGGAGTTTCAGCTTCAGTGTCAGTCCTTTCAATGAATATTCAGGACTGATCTCCTTTAGGATTGACTGGTTGGTTCTCGTTGCAGTCCAAGGGACTCTCAAGAGTCTTCTCCAATACTGCAGTTCAAAAGCATCAATTCTTTGGCACTCAGCTTTCTTTATAGTCCAACACTAACTTCCATACATCACTACTGGAAAAACCATAGCCTTGACTAGATGGACCTTTGTGGGCAAAGTAATGTCTCTGCTTTTTAATATGCTGTCTATTAGTTGGTCATAATTTTTAACCAAGGAGTAAATGTCGTTTAATTTCATAGCTGCAGTCACCATCTGCAGTGATTTTGGAGCCCCCGCCCCCAAATAAAGTCTGTCACTGTTTCCATTCTTTCCCCATCTATTTGCATGAAGGGATGGGACTGGGTGCCATGATCTGAGGTTTTTGAATGTTGAGTTTTAATCCAACATTTTCACTCTCCTCTTTCACTTTCATCAAGAGGCTCCTTAGTTGTTTTTCACTTTCTGCCGTAAGTGTGGTGTCATCTACATATCTGAGGTTACTGATTTTTCTCCTGGCAATCTTGATTCCAGATTGTGCTTCATCCAGCCTGGTATTTCACATGATGTACTCTGCATATAAGTTAAATAAGCAGGGTGACAATATACGGCCTTGAAGTACCCCTTTCCTGATTTGGAACCAGTCTGTTGTTCCATGTCCAGTTCTAATTGTTGTTTCTTGACCTGCATACAGATTTCTCAAGAGGCGGAATAGGTGTTCTGGTATTCCCATCTCTTAAAGAATTTTCCACAGTTTGTTGTGATTCACACAGTCAAAGGCTTTGGCATAGTTAATAAAGCAAAAATAGATGTTTTTCTGGAATTCTCTTGCTTTTTTGATGATCCAGCAGATGTTGGCAATTTGATCTCTGGTTCTTCTGCTTTTTCTAAAACCAGCTTGAACATCTGGAAGTTCACGGTTCGTATACTATTAAAGCCTGGCCTGGAAAATTTTAAGCATTACTTTGCTAGTGTGTGAGATGAGTGCATTTGTGCATAGCTTGAGCATTCTTTGGCATTGCTTTTCTTTGGGACTGGAATGAAAACTGGATTTTTCTAGTCCTGTGGCCACCCCTGAGTTTTCCAAATATGCTGGCATATTGAGGTCGGCACTTTCACAGTATCATCTTTTAAGATTTGAAATAGCTCAACTGAATTCCGTCACCTCCACTAGCTTTGTTTGTACTGATGCTTCCTATGGCCCACTTGACTTTGCATTCCAGGATGTCTGGCTCTAGGCGAGTGATCACACCATCATGATTTTCTGGGTTGTGAAGATCTCTTTTTTACAGTTATTCTGTGTGTTCTTGCCACCTCTTCTTAATATCTTCTGCTTCTGTTAGGTCCATACCATTTCTTATCCTTTATTGAGCCCATATTTGCATGAAATATTTCCTTGCTTCTCTAATTTTATTGAAGAGATCTCTAGTCTTTCCCTTTCTATTATTTTCTTCTATTTCTTTGCACTGATCACTGAGGAATGCTTTATTATATCTCCTTGCTATTCTTTGGAACTCTGCATTCAAATGGGTACATCTTTCCTTTTCTCCTTTGCTTTTCACTTCTCTTCATTTCACAGCTATTTGTAAGGCCTCCTCAGACAGCGATTTTGCTTTTTGCATTTCTTTTTCTTGTGGATGGTCTTGATCCCAGTATCCTGTATAATGTCATGAACCTCCATCCATAGTTCTTCAGTTACTGTGTCTATCAGACATAATCCCCTGAATCTATTTCTCACTTCCACTGTTTAATCGTTCAGTTCAGTTCAGTCACTCAGTCATGTCTGACTCTTTGTGACCCCATAAATCACAGCACTCCAGGCCTCCCTGTCCATCACCAACTCCCGGAGTTCACGCAAATTCATGTCCATTGAGTCAGTGATGCCATCTAGCCATCTCATCCTCTGTCGTCCCCTTCTCCTCCTGCCCCCAATGCCTCCCAGCATCAGAGTCTTTTCCAATGAGTCAACTCTTCGCATGAGGTGGCCAAAGTACTGGAGTTTCAGCTTTAGCATCAGTCTTTCCAATGAACACCCAGCACTGATCTCCTTTAGAATGGACTGGTTGGATCTCCTTGCAGTCCAAGGGACTCTCAAGAGTCTTCTCCAATACCACAGTTCAAAAGCATCAATTCTTCAGTGCTCAGCTTTCTTCACAGTCCAACTCTCACATCCATACATGACCACTGGAAAAACCATAGCCTTGACTAGACAGACCTTTGTTGGCAAAGTAATGTCTCTGCTTTTAAATATGTTATCTTGGTTGGTCATAACTTTCCTTCCAAGGAGTAAGCGTCTTTTAATTTCATGGCTGCAATCACAATCTGCAGTGATTTTGGGGCCCAAAAAAATAAAGTCTGCCACTGTTTCCCCATCTATTTCCCATGAAGTGGTTGGACCAGATGCCATGATCTTCTTTTTCTGAATGTTGAGCTTTAAGCCAACTTTTTCACTCTCTTCTTTCACTTTCATCAAGAGGCTTTTTAGTTCCTCTTCACTTTCTGCCATAAGGGTGGTGTCATCTGCATATCTGAGGTTATTGATATTTCTCCCGGTATAATCATTACAGACTTGAAATAGGTCATACCTGAAAGGTCTAGATCTTTTCCCCTAGTTTCTTCAATTTAAGTCTGAATTTGGCAATAAGGAGTTCATGATCTGAGCCACAGTCAGCCCCCGTTCTTGTTTTTGCTCACTGTATAGAACCTCTCCACCTTTGGCTGCAAAGAATATAATCAATCTGATTTTGGTATTGACCATCTGGTGATGTCCATGTGTAGAGTTTTCTCTTGTGTTGTTGGAAGAAGGTGTTTGTTATGACCAGTGCTTTCTCTTGAAAAAACTCTATTAGCCTTTGCCCTGCTTCATTGTGTACTCCAAGGCCAAATTTGCCTGTTACTGCATGTATTTCTTGGCTTCCTACTTTTGCATTCCAGTCCCTTATAATGAAAAGGACGTCTTTTGGGGGCTTCAGTTCTATAAGGTCTTGTAGGTCTTCATAGAACCATTCAACTTCAACTTCTTTAGCATTGCTGGTCGGGGCATACATTTGGATTACTGTGATATTGAATGGTTTGCCTTGGAAATGAACAGAGATCATTCTGTTGTTTTTGAGATTGCATCCAAGTACTGCATTCGGATTCTTTTGTTGACTATGATGGCTACTCCATTTCTTCTAAGGGATCTTGCCCATAGTAGTAGATATAATGATCATCTGAGTTAAATGATCATTCGAGTCCATTTTAGTTTGCTGATTCCTAAAATGTTGACATTCACTCTTGCCATCTCCTGTTTGACCACTTTCAATTTACCTTGATTCATGGACCTAATATTCCAGGTTCCTATGCAATATTGCTCTTTATAGCATTCAACTTTGCTTCTATCACCAGTTACATCCACAACTGGGTGTTGTTTTTGCTTTGGCTCCATCTCTTCATTCTTTCTGTAGTTATTTCTGCACTGATTTCTAGTTTCCAGGCATGTTGGGCACCTACTGACCTGGGGAGTTCATCTTTCAGTGTCCTATCCTTTTGCCTTTTCGTACTCTTCATTGGTTTCTCAAGGCAAGGATACTGAAGTGGTTTGCCATTCCCTTCTCCAGTGGACCACGTTTTGTCAGAACTCTCCACCATGATCCATCTATCTTGGGTGGCGCTACATGGCATGCCTTATAGTTTCATTGATTTATACAAGGCTGTGGTCCAAGTGATCAGATTGGTTAGTTTTCTGTGATTGTGTTTTTCAGTCTGTCTGCCCTCTGATGGACAAGGATAAGAGGCTTATGGAAGCTTCCGCATGGGAGAGACTGACTGAAGGATAAACTGGTCTTGTTTTGATGAGCAGAGCCAGGCTCAGTAAATCTTCAATTCAGTTTTCTGTTGATGGGTGGAGCTGTGTTCCCTTCCTGTTATTTACCTGGGGCCAAACTATGGTGGGCTTCCAAGGTGGCTCAGAGGTTAAAGCATGCCGGAGACGTGGGTTCGATCCCTGGGTTGGGAAGATCTCTGGAGAAGGAAATGACAACCCACTCCAATATTCTTGCCTGGAGAATCCCATGGACGGAGGAGCCTGGTGGGTTACAGTCCACAGGGTTGCACACAGTCGGACACGACTGAGAGACTTCACTTTCACTTTCAAACCATGGTGGAGGTAATGAAGTTAATGGTGACCTTTTTCAATATGTCCAATGCATGTACTGCTACACTCGGTGCCCCCAAGCCTGCAGCAGGCCACCACCGACCCATGCCTCTGCTAGAGACTCCTGGACACTTCCGGGCAAGTCTGGGTCAGTCTCTTGTGGGGTTATTGCTCCTTTCTCCTGGGTCCTGGGCACACAAAGGTTTGTTTGTGCCCTCCAAGAGTCTATTTCCCAGTCCTGCATAAGTTCTGGCTGCTCTATGGTGGGGCTAATGGTGACCTTCTCTGAGAGGGCTTATGCCATATCCATGTCTGCTGCACCCAGAGCCCCTGCCCCTATGGCAGTCCACTGCTGACCTGTACCTCCACAGGAGACTCTCAAACATAGTTCTGTCTCAGTCTCTGTGGGGCCTCTGGACCCTGGTGTGCACAAGGTTTGTTTGAACCCTCTGGGCATCTCTGGTGGGAATGGGGTTTGATTCTAAATATGAATTCGCCCATCCTACCATCTTGCTGGGGGTTGTCCTTTGCCCTTGGATGTGGGGTATCTCCTCAAAGTTGCTCCAGCACTGCGCAGCTGCTGTTCCAGTGCCTACCATCTCCCTGGGGCATCTCTGACCTTCTCCTCAAGTGGGAAAATATTATAACTAGGTATCTTTTATGGAGTTGGCTCATCATTTTAGAACTAAGAAAACAAAATCAGTTGAAAATGGGGAGCACTTAATTAGCTTGGGTTGATGTGAAAAAGAATGGCTCATAGATTGGAACTCCATATGATTAGTAGTATTGTTGCCAATAATATTTAGATAATTTTTGCACATTTCACGGAAATGATTACTGATTAATCCCATAATCAGCTAAATACAAAATCTTAACTAAAAATGGAAACTGTCTACATTTTTTCCATCTGTAAAATGGGCTAATATACTGCTCACAAATAGATTTCTTCTTATTAGACATAGTTCTAAGTGTTGAGAATATAACAGGGGCTAGATTGTTGCTTTTAAGAATTTATAGAGGATCAAATTTAAAGAGGATAAAAGCAATAAAATATATGTACAATATTGTATACTCTGTCTTAGTCATACAGCCTATGAAGAAAAATAAAGCAGCACAAGTGTGATGGAGAATATAAAGACAGATCACTGCATTTTACATAGACTGGTCAAGAAATTCCTATCTGAAGGGCGACACTATGGAGAAATCTGGAATAAATGAGGCAACAAGCCATACAGATATGTTAGGCAAGAGTATGGTAAGCAGAGAGAACAGCGAATATAGAAATCCTATAGTGAAATAGTGTTTGGAAATATCTCAGAATAGCAAGGTGGCCAAAGAGAGAGAATAGTAAGAAAGCCAGAGGTCATTACTCTTTGGCGCCATGCAAATAAAAGACTTCATCATCACAGAAAGTTCATTTGAATGAGGCTATTCCAAAGTTTTTCTTCATACTGTTCCAATGTTAAACAATTCCAGGACAGAACAGAAATTAAATTTTGCTTTGTAACCACTTGCTCAGTTTCACTAGAGATGGAAATTATTTGACAACTAGTATGGCACTGCAGCTGTCCAGATACCATATGTTCTATGGCATCTATGAAATAGGCAGATCATTGCCATGGCTAGTGCCTCACATAATATAAGCTAATGAGAAGTAGTTCGTTGGTAAAAGGCAATACAAAATATGTGTTTGATTAAAGCAACTGTTTCCCATATGTTCTCTTTTGTCAAAGATCCTAGTTATTTTGGAGTGTGGAGTGTGGGGAGAGTTTGTGATACAAGCCATTAACCCTTATTATGATGGTGTGCCTCCTAGCCCACAAATCAAACCCATGATATGGATCAAAATGGGGACTGCTATACAGATGGGGAAAACCAGTGATTCTTTTAAAGCTTTGAAGCTGGCAGTTTACTTCCAGGCTTACTTCTTTTGGAAAAAATTGGATGAGCAAATAAGCAATCATTTTCTCATGAGTGAAGGTAAAGTCGGCTAAACATCTTTGTTCCAGCCACGTGGCACAATTTTCAGAGGAAATTTCTATGGCTATAACCAGAATCTATCCAGCTTCAGTGGATGTGTTCATTTGATGGAATTTTGCTTTCTATGGCATTTAAACATATATTAAGAACACATACCAGAGAAGGAAAGGGAAGGAAAGATCAAGAGCAAGAAAGTCAGTTTAGTTCAGTTCAGTTCAGTCACTCAGTAGAATGTGACTCTTTGTGACCCCATGAACCGCAGCACACCAGGCCTCCCTGTCCATCACTACTCCCAGAGTCCATCCAAACCCATGTCCATTGAGTTGGTGATGCCATCCAACCATCTCATCCTCGGCCATCCCCTTCTCCTCCTGCCCTCAATCTTTCCCAGCATCAGGGTCTTTTCAAATGAGTCAGCTCTCTGCATCAGGTGGCCAAAGTATTGGAGTGTCAGCTTCAATATCACCCTTTCCAATGAACACCCAGGACTGATGGCCTTTAGGATGGACTGGTTGATCTCCTTGCAGTCCAAGGGACTTTCAAGAGTCTTCTCCAACACCACAGTTCAAAAGCATCAATTCTTCAGTGCTCAGCTTTCTTCACAGTCCAACTCTCACATCCATACATGACCACTGGGAATACCATAGCCTTGACTAGACAGACCTTTGTTGGCAAAGTAATGTCTCTGCTTTTAAATATGTTATCTGAGTTGGTCATAACTTTCCTTCCATGGAGCAAGTGCCTTTTAATTTCATGGCTGCAATCACCATCTGCAGTGATTTTGGCGCCCAGAAAAATAAAGTCAGCCACTGTGTCCACTGTTTCCCATCTATTTGCCATGAAGTGATGAGACTGGATGCCATGATGTTAGTTTTCTGAATGTTGAGCTTTAAGCCAACGTTTTCACTCTCCTCTTTCACTTTCATCAAGAGGCTCTTTAGTTCTTTTTCACTTTCTGCCATAAGGGTGGTGTCATCTGCATATCTGAGGTTATTGATATTTCTCCCAGCAATCCTGATTCCAGCTTGTGCTTCCTCCAGCCCATGATGTACTCTGCATAAAAGTTAAATAAGCAGGGTGACAATATACAGCCTTGACGTACTCCTTTTCCTATTTGGAACCAGTCTGTTGTTCCAGTTCCAGAAGTCAACATTGGTGAATTCTTACTCTGTATCAGATCTGCGTGGGATGGTTAAGTTATATCAGGTCACTTAATGTTCACATCAGTTTGATGTATATTTTATTTTCACCTAAGTTTTACAGATGAAGGGACTCAGAAGCATTAAGATCAAGTAACTGGCCTGTGTTCTTAGAATTGATGATGGTTGAGAATGGAGATCTTCTTGAGTGTAAGAGGCTATCATTATGTGTAATAAAGTTAAATATCACTTGCTGGTTTTCCTGAATATCTCTGTGAACACTCTGAGTACACTGCTTTATCTGGCCATCCAAAGAACCAGCCACATTAGAAATGTGAAAATGCAATGAGAATGAACATGTACCAAGAATTGTCAGTGAGTGGGGAATCGAAGTTTATTGAGTAAGATACTCTTTGTCATGTATCAGATTATTTTCCTTAAAAAAGAATTTTTTGAACTTCTATCTAATTTAATAGGTTATATATTTTAACCAACATTTTGATAAATTATAATATTCACCTGTCGAGGAGGTAAAGGCAAAATACTGTTACACTAGATGAGTACCTGCATACATGTGTGCTAAGTCACTTCAGTTGTATCCAACTCTGCAACGTAGGGATTGTAACCCACAAGGCTCTTCTGCTCATGAGATTTTCCAGGCAATACTGGAGTGGATTGCCAAGCCTCCTCCAGAGGATTTTCCTGACCCAGGGATTGAACCCATGTCTCTTAGGTCTCCTGCACTGGCAGATGGGTTCTTTAACACCAGGGCCAAATGAGAGGCCCCAGATGAGTACCTACCACTATAAAATTGTTTTAGGATAAACATCAACTGTGTCAACTTTTATAAATATTAAAGAATTCCATATAACATTTGTTACCTGTTTTTTGCAAGAATGTTTTTTTTTTCTATCTAACTAAAGATTTATCAATTTTGATGTCCTTTTCAGAGAACCTTTGAAAAGGTTTAGTCCTTTTAGTCTGTTGATTTTGTCTACCATTTTTCTATTCTATATGTCATTCCTATTTCAACTTTATTGTTTTCTTCCTTCTCATTACTTTGACTTCAATTTGCTCATAGTTTCTAATTTCTATCTGAATGCTATGTTATTGACCTGAGATATTTATTCTTTTTTAAATGCAGATATATTCTATAATATAATATAATATATCGTAATATGTTGTGTTAACAGAAGCAAGGTCAAAAACTAGATGATCATCTAAATAAATGCAAGAAAATAATTTTAGAGCATACAAAACTCTTTCATAATAAAAACACTCAACATATTGTGAATAGAAGAAAATGTCCACAGTCTGATAAAGGCTATCTCTGAAAACATCACAACCAGCAGTATACTTAATAGTGCAAGTCTTAAGTTCTGTTCCCTATTATTGAGACCAAAACAAAGATGTCTGCTGTGGTCACGTCAAAAATATACTGGAGGTTATAGCTAAGGCAATTAGACACAATAAAATAAAATACATTCAGATTTGAAAAGTAAAACTATTCACAGACTACATATCTTATAAATAGGAAAACTTAAGAATACTCCTCCCTATACACACACAGAAAACACTGTTAAAACTAATAAATCAATTCATCAAATTTACAGCACATTTGATCAATATCAGTCACAAGCTGGAATCAAGATTGCTGGGAGAAATATCAACAAACTCAGATACGCAGATGATACCACCCTAATGGCAGAAAGCAAAGAAGAACTAAAGAGACTCTTGATTAAGGTGAAATAAAAAAGTGAAAAAACTGAATTAAAACTCAGCATTCAGAAAATAGAGATCATGGCATCTGGTCCCATCACTTCAAGGCAAATAGATGGAGAAAAAACTGAAACAGTAACAAACTTTATTTTCCTGGGCTCCAAAATCACTGCAGATGGTGACTGCAGCCATGAAATTAAAAGATGCTTGCTCCTTGGAAGAAAAGCAATGACAAACCTGGAGAGCATTTTTAAAAGCAGAGCCATACTATGCCAACAAAGGTCCATATAGTCAAGGGTATAGTTTTTCCAGTTTTCACGTACTGTGTGAGAATTGGACTTTAAAAAGGGCTGAGGGCTGAGGAATTGATACTTAGAATCTGTGATGCTAGAGAAGACTCTTGTGAGTCCCTTGGACAGCAAGGAGATCAAACCAGTCAATCCTAAAGGAAATCAGTCCTGAATATTCATTGGAAAGACTGATGCTTAAGCTGAAGCTTCAATACTTAGGCCACCTTATGCGTAGAGCCAGTTCGTTGGAAAAGACCCTAATGCTGGAAAAGATTGAAGGCAGGAGTAGAAGGGGGTGACAGAGGACGAGATGGTTGGATGGCATCATCGACTTAATGGACATGAGTCTGAGTAAACTCTGGGAGATGGTGAAGGACATGGAAGCCTGGCATGCTGCAGTCCACAGGGTCACAAAGAGTTGGATATGACTTAGCAACTGAAGAACAACACAAAAACTAATATATGAATGTTCATAGTAGCATTGCTCATGTTAGCTAAAAATGGAAGCAACTCAAAAGCCTATCAACTGATTAATGGATAAGAAACATGTGGCATATTTATACAATGGAATCTTATTTGACCATAAGAAAGAAATGAAGCACTGGCAAATGCTAAAACAGGTATGTGCTCAGTCGCTGCAGTCAAGTCTGAGTCTTTGCGACCCTATGGACTATAGCCCACCAGGTTCCTCTATCTGTGGGATTCCCCAGGCCAGAATACTGGGTGGGTTGCCATGCCTCCAGAGGATCTTCCCAACCCAGAAATCAAACTCATGTCTCCTGTACTGCAGGTGGATTCTCTACCACCTGAACCACCTTAGACTTTGGAATATGATGCTAAATTAAAGAAACCATACAATGAAAGCTACTTACTATATGACATCCTTTACATGAAATGTCTAGAACAGATAAATGTAAAGTAATACTAATTAGATTAATAATTATCAGGGACTGCAGGAAGAAAAATGAGGATTAACTACTAAAGAATATAGTGTTTCTGTTGGAGTGATGAAAATATTCTAAAGTTAGATAGTGAAGAAGCTTGCATAATTCTGTGGATATAATATTTTACTTCTGAACTATATGTTAAAATTATAAGGTTAAATGAATTTTATTTCATTAAAGCTGATACCAAAAAAAAAGAAAAATTTGAGCTCACACTTTTTTGGTCAAGGGAGATTTCCTGAGGAATCCCTCCTGGATCTTTCTGCAGGAATCAGTTCATAGTACTTTCCTTCTTTGTGCATCCTTCCTCTAATACCCCTCATTGATACTCTTACCTTTATGAGTACACTTTGATTGTACTTACCAAAGTATAAATCTATTAGTTATTCATAGGTTCACTGACCCTCTTGGAGGTCAGGAATTATATTTCATAAATATCTATCACAGAATCCAGGTTTGGCATTTTGAGTAAATAAATGGAGATAGGGACTTTAGGGAAGGGGCAGGTGAAACAAAAAGAGTATCTTCTTAACATGATAGGTAACGAGAGACTTCTGATATCGTATATGCAGATATAAAATGAAGTATGATAAATCCCGGCAAGGTTGATTACTAATCAGTGAATAAGGCTATTGAGTGTTCATGTGAAAAATAACAGGTAAGATCAGAATTTAAAGTACATCATAGGAATAAATCTTGGGAGGAGATAAGAAAGAAAATCAAAGAAAGAGAAATGCTTTGGGACTTTGCACCTGACGGGAGTACTGGGCCGTTTGGAAACACTAATGCTTCATGAGGACAATTTATTCTGTTGCCAGAAAAGCTTGTTATCTTCTGCTTAGTGTGACCCACTGAAGTTGCAGGATTTCGGTAGCTGCCCATTTAGGGCAATCCATCATTTTCAACCCAGCTGCTCCATCCTTACTGGCAAAGTGGGTGGCATATTGTAAAAGAAACAAATAGCTCACTTGTGCAATGAGATACTTTTCCCCAAATGTTTCCTGAGATGACAGTTTCTTTGGTGTATCAACCTGGCCCTTCCATCGCTCCTTAGAAGTGGGATGTAGGTATGTCAACAAACATTTCCAGTGTTTCTGGAAGCAATCAACATAAACTCTGCAGGAGACATGGCTCTCTTCTTCTGTTCCAAAACCATGCAAAAGAGCAGCTCAATTCTATAACAGCAGAGAGGAGGATAGAGAATTGAAAGTCATTTTGTGAATTCACTGTGGTGGTTATGTATACATAATCCCACCATTAAACTATATTATGACAAATTCCAGATTGAATAGTCCTAGTTATGACTGCTGAGATCCTTAGAAAGTAGCAGCACAATCAGAACTTAATTTCGAGTCTAAATAACACAGTCTTAAATGCTTAAAGCCCACAGAATGGTGGAGTTCCAGGAAAGGATTTTGTCAACTCTTAAATGTGCATCCCCAAATCTTTCACGTGCTTCATCCTATACTTTGGAGTAACTTTGTTTAAGGTTTGAAGACACCTTCACTCTTATCCCCACGAGTCCCCTTCACACTCAGTTTCATTTCTTCACTGTCCACAACCTAACCGATCCAATTCTTTTAAAATATACAAAGGTTTGCTTCCTCTTGAGCTATGCACCATTTTTCTCTTTTTTCACAATTTCCTCTAGGGGATGAGGGTTGAACTTTTAGATCCACATTCAAAAAATGTGGGTTTTCTCAAAGTCACATAGTAGCCTGGCTTTCAGGAGGCAATGTCTAATATGCTATCAGATGTTTGTCATGATGAATATTAATTCACTTCCAGCCTATATTCTGTCCTTTACCATGCTCAGAGATGACTATGTTCCCTCAGGCTTTAGGGTCCTTTACCAAAATCTCCTTTCTACTATTTCAGGGGATGTTAAAGAATCAACTACCCTGGATACAGGTAAAAAGATACTGCATTATCTGAAGATAAGTTGACAACATAATAAAGCCTACTGAAAGTTAGTCTGCTTTTTGCTGTTGCCCCAAGTCAGCACTTTTAAATAATGCTAGTAATGAAATACTCATCCCTCCTGGAGCAGACCTTGACTGATTATCTCAAAATCGTGTAACTCTCAGTATCTTGTTCAATAGTTGCCATCCAGTAGGTGCTCAATAAATATTTATTAAATTAAATGTTTACTTTATATGTAAGGACACCATAAGCAAAGGCAAGAAAATGTACAGAGTAATTAAGGTTAAACTACTTTCAGAGAAATACACAAAATTAGAATCTAGATTCACAGGGAATCTAGGGAGGGCAAGACAGGAAAAGATGGTTGGACTTCTTCAAGGGGTTTCTGAAAATCCCAAGCTATTGATGAAGTCCTAACAAGAAAAAAAAGTTATTTGTTAAAAAAATAAATTGGGTAAAATAAAAAACCTAACATTTTGAGCCCTCTTACAAAATAAATTGATATTTCTGGTGCATTTTCTTTATATTTGATTTCCTTTAAATCCTGGCTTATTCGTACACAGTATAAAAATAGAAGTCTGAATGATATTTGGTCTGGTTCCATGAAGATTGATTGAGACCTCAAATTGTCTGGGCTTATTAATATAATAAAATGTATTCCCAGAGATTTAAGTAGATTCACTCCTTCAGTCAAACAGAAACTACCTTTTAAAAAAGCAAAACATAAAAAAAAAAAAAAAAGCAAAACATAATTTAAAAGCAATAGATTTATCCAAGTCTCCACTTCTGCATATATAAAAATTCACGTGGGTATACACGTGTATATTAGTATATACATAGATACACATGCATGTGTACATATCTTGTCTGTTCAGTTTCTACAACTTCATAATGAAATATAAAATGAACAGAATGATGAGAAAAGGTTGCATTTTACCCTATGTAATATTAGGGTAAAATATTATATATTTTAAATTAATTTGCTTGTGTTTATTAATGCAACTCAGTTATTATGAAATATTTGAGAATCTTAATTATACACCCATCCTAACAGTATTTTCAAGATGGTTATGTATGGAACACATTAGTGAATTACTTTCAAATATTCCAAACTCTGTGCTATTTGAGTCAGAATGAGGAGGATTTGAGGATTTTTTAGTTCACTCCCAAGATATCTCCTTTGTTTTCACTGGTATTTGATGTTTAGTTCTCTGGGGTGTTGCAGGAAAAAAGGGTAGTTTAGAAAGGCCCAACAGAAGCAGGCCTGTTTAATGTTAAAAAGCCAAGTCAATTTTGCACTTGCGTTGCTGTCTGTGTTTTATCCTGTGGCCTTGGGGATGAGAACTATTTCAGGGCACTCTTCTGTTCTCTGTGATGGGGTCACAGAAGACCTTCAGATGAGAAATTCAGGGCTTCAGCAGTCTCACAGTAAATTTGATTAATCTTTACAGATTTCTAGATAAATTAGATCATAATTTCAATAGATTGTTTTAGTGTTTTTATATCATTTGGTAGAATTGAGCCCTGTCATTTTGGAAACGTACTCAAGTCCCCCTCCTTCTTTCTTATATTGGAGCTCAGATACTCAAAGTCCATATTTTACGTTAGGGTTCATTCTGGATATTATGCATTCTATGAGTTTGGACAAATATTGGTTGGCCAAAAAGTTCATGTAAGTAAGATGTTATGCAAAAACTCCAATGAGATTTTTGGCATAATGGCATGTACTCACTGGTACAGTGTCATACGTAATAGTGTCACTGCTCTAAAAAGCCTTTGTGATCTGCCAGTTTGTTCCTCACACCCTGCCTCCCAGCTTCTGGCCACAACTGATCTTCTTTTACTGTCCTCATAGTTTTCTTCAATGTCATGTAATTGGAGTCATGCAGTATGTAGTCTTTTCAGAATGGCTTCAGTCATTTAGTAGTAGCCATTTAAAATTCCTTCATGTCTTTTCATGCTTTGATAGCTCATTTCTTTCTAGCACTGAATAATATTCCTTTGTCGGAATGTCCTATAGGTTATTCATCTATTCACCAACTGAAGAACATCTTGGTTGCTTCTAAGTTTTAGCAATTTTGAATTAAGCTGTTATAAACATCTGTGTGCAGGGATTTGTGTGCATATAAGTTTTAAAATCATTTGAATAAAAACTGGGAAGTGTAGCCTCCTCATCTTTATTACTGAATTATCTCAAATACATCTCTGTTTTTAGTGGTGATGGCACTTGTGTAGGCAGGTTTCCTTTTTCTTTTTTCTTTATGGCAAACTCACACATTGAAAACCCAAAGAACTTTCAGGTAGCCTTTGCCTTCGATCTTAAGAGTGTCATTTCCTAAACAGAGGATTATGAAAAGTTAAAGAAATTTAATGTGCTACTTCAAGTCTAGCACACTCACTTCTATGCACATTCACAGAAAAGCAGAGTTTTGGGTTATAGCTCTGTATGACCCCATAAAGATATTCCTTTAGCAAGGCCTGACTTCCAAACTCCTTTTCAATTACTTGTTTCTCTATGAAACAATTGAACTTGTTTACCAAACAAAAGCAGACTCACGGATATAGAGAATAGTCTTGTAGTTGCCAGTGGGGAAGGAATTAGGGGAAGAAGGATTGGGAGTTTGGGAATAGTAGATGCAAACTATTATATATACATTGGATAAATAATAAGACCCTACTGTATAGCACAGGGAACTATATTTAATATCTTGTGATAAGCCATAATAGAAAATAATATGAAAAATGTAAGCATATGTATAACTAAATCATTTTACTGTGTAACTGAAATTAAAACATTATAAACCAACTCTTCTTCAATAAAATACACTAATTTTCCTTGATCTCTACTTCTTTTTGGTCTTTCAACTGGGACTCTTCACCTTTTCTTCTTTTTATGATTCAAAAATCTTTAGCCTCCTGCACAAATACCAACCTCTTTGAGGATTTCTGCTGCTGAGGAAGGAGGGATGTACAGTAGGAGCTTCAGTTCAGGATGATGGAGAAGTAAAACTAAGAGATGGTTTGAATAATAGTTTACATTGTCCTAGCTTTCTTGTTAATCCACGTACCTTAACATAACAGAAACGATTCTTTCCAGATGAGGACTACACTCTTGACAACCATTGTTAATGCTTTACCTTAATGTAAAGTGTATTTGTCTCCTCAAAGAATAGTTAAAAAATGATTTGATACATATATACAATGGAATACTATTCAGCCATAAAAAGAATGAAATAATGCCAATTATAGCAACATGTGTGGACCTAGAGATTGTCATACTAAGTGAAGTAAGCCAGACAAAAATGAATATCATATGTTATTGCTTTTATGTGGAACCTAAAAAAACGGATATGAATGAACTTATATACAAAACAATGGCACCCCACTCCAGTACTCTTGCCTGGAAAATCCCATGGACCGAGGAGCCTGGTAGGCTGCAGTCCATGGGGTCGTGAAGAGTCGGACACGACTGAGTGACTTCACTTTCACTTTTCACTTTCATGCACTGGAGAAGGAAATGGCAACCCACTCCAGTGTTCTCGCCTGGAGAATCCCAGGGACAGGGGAGTCTGGTGGCCTGCCGTCTATGGGACTGCACAGAGTCGGACATGACTGAAGTGACTTAGCATAGCATATACAAAACAGAAATAGATTCACAGACATAGAAAACAAACTATGGTTACCAAAGTGGAAAGAGGGGGAGATAAAGTAGACATTTGGGATTAACATATACACACTTTGTTGTAATGTTGTTGTCACTTAGTCACTAAGTTGTGTCCAACTCTTTTGTGACCCCATGGACTGTAACCCACCGGACTCCTCTATGGGATTTCCAGGCAAGAATTCTGGAGTGGGTTAGCATTTCCTACTTCAGGGGATCTTCTTTACCCAGGGATAGAGCCTGCATCTCCTGCATTGCAGACAGATTCTTTATCACTGAGCCACCTGGGAAGCCCCAACATATACACACTACAACTAAAAAGTAGATAACCATCAAGGGCCTACTGCATAGTACAGGGAACTGTACTCAATACTTTAATAATCTATAAGGGAAAAGGAGATAATCTACTCCTGAAACTAAGTTTAAATCAAATATACTTCAAGAAGAAAGTAGTGTATCTGTTTCCTTTCCAAACATGGATTGCATTATGTAGGTGGTTTCATAGCCCCATATTTATTTATGGGATTGTTTTTCTATTTCTTCACTGTAACATGTGATGGAAAAGTCAGACTATCACAATTAATATTCAGAATGCTTAGAATGTATTATTATTGATTGATTGACACCAAAATCGGTATTGAATGTAAATTCACTCCTCTTCACTAGGGCCACAACCCCCAACATCAAAGCCCAAAGAATCCTCTGACAGCACCCTTCTAGAGACAGACTACCCTCCCCAAGGTCTACTTTCTACCAGGAAAGCCTGAAGACCAGGGCCTGCACCCTGCAATGAAGTGTTCAACAATGTATGGAAAAACCAGAAACAGTAAGGAAAAGTGTGATTTTTAAAAAAGTAAGCCCCATATGTCAATTTGGGATTCTGACTTTATTCTGAAAACATGCTATTTTTGCATATTTAATGTTAAATTGTTTCATACTTTATGAAAATACAATAATAATTGAATGTTCTCGATGCCTGTAATCAAAATCAAAAGTTAACAATCAAATTTGGGTTTTTAACTTGAAGTAAAAAACCATACTGCTTTGTAAAATTTGTGTATCTGCCACAGCACCTGTTCACGCTTATTACAAACGCTTCTTTGTATAAATGAGTGTCTCTCTAGACTCCAGGGCCTGTGACAGTAGGGATCATCCTTATTCATCTAGACATGAGGATCTATTGTAGTGCTTGTTTAAAGAATATTCTCTGCAGAATGCATGGAGAGAAGAAAGGTAGCAAAAAGGTTAGAAGACTATTAGAAATATTTTCTTTTAATCTTTTCTTCTCTGTGTAATTTTAAGAAATGTAAAAGGCTCCTTCCCAAAGCAATATAATACTTCAAGAAGTAAATTTTGTCTTTAACAAGAATTTCAGTTTTATAAGTCTGCTTGTTACTACCTATCCATATAATGTATATAAAAGGTATATATATATAAAAGAGGGAGTTTATTCAATAAGCTAAAAACTACACCTATATGATTCAGACAATACCTTGTGTCTATGAAAGTATTAGTTGGTCAGTCATGTCTGACTCTTTGTGACTCCACGGACTGTACCCCACCAGGGTTTTCTGTCCATGGAATTCTCCAGGCAAGAATACTGGAGTGGGTTGCCATTTCCTTCTCCAGGGGTTCTTCCCGACCCAGGGATCAAACCAGGGTCTCTCATATTGCAGGCAGATTCTTTACTGTCAGCCACCAGGGAAGCCCTGTACCTGTGAAACATAAACATAATTTTTAAAATGAAGGGAAAAAAAGGGTTAGTTGCTCAGTCATGTCTGACTCTGCAATCCCATGGACTGGAGCCCACCAGGCTCCTCTGTTCATGGAATTCTCCAGTAAGGAATACAGGAATGGGTTGCCATTTCCTTCTCCAGAGGGTCTTCCTGAGCCAGGGATCAAACCTGGGTCTCCTGCATTGCAAACAGACTTTTTACATCTGAGCCACCACGAAAGCATAAACATAATTTTTAAAATAAAGTAATAATAATACAAGCATTCTTTCATATAGCATTTATGAAATTTACTACATTTTGGGGGACTCCCTGTGGCTCAGACAGTAAAGAATCTGCCTTCAATGTGGGACGCCTGGTTTTTATCCCTGGGTCAGGAAGATCCCCTGGAGAAGGGACTGGCTACCCACTTCAGTATTCTTGCCTAGAGAATTCCATGGATAGAAGAGCCTGGCGGGCTACAGGCCATATGTTTTTAACGTGTTGCCTCATTTGATCCTTAGGAGACTCCATGAATTAAATATGAAATCTACTTCCCAGACAGCAGAATCAGAGACCCTCATTTCTGAAGTGGCAGAGTGGAAACTTAGAGCCTCGTATTCTAACCTCAAGTCTAGTGTCCTGTTTTGCTTTTTCCCCTAATAGCAGTCACATACCAAGTCCCCTAGGGTCCATTTCTCATGCCTACACAATCGCCATCCACTGCATAAGAGGGAACATTTCATCATTGATATTATTTATATTTGTCAATGCACAGTGATAATAAAAAAAAAACCTGCTTTCTATAATTACTATTTTTAAATTCTGGACTGATAATGCATCATCGCCTTTTTGCTACATCCTGGGAGGCAATCACTGGCCCACCACTGGTACATCCATGGGTGTTCAGCAAAGTTAATTGTTGTTGTAATACCCCTAAAAATATCAAGAGATTTTTTTGGCACAATAATAGTTTATGTGTTACAACACAGTGTAACATAGGTCTTCAAGGGCTCAGTTTCATGAGGTTTTTAGAAATCTGAGTTCTTTAATCCTGTGGCTCTGTACCCTTTAAATCCTATTCTGTCTATTCAGCCTGTGGACGGTCAAAGAGAGCATGAAGTATCATGAAGATTTTAAGGGTCAGGCTTGTGAGTAGCATCCATCGGTTCTGATCAGAAAGGTAACACAAAGGAAGCTGGGACATAAGTGCTACATTTATACCCTGGGAGAGGGGCCATTGAGTTTGGTGGGCATAAGATATCTGCTACCTCCTATGCCTAGCCTTTCTTCACTCCCAGGACAAAGCTTATAAATCTGCAGGTTCCTGGCACCACTGAATGCCCATTAATCATGCAACTGGAAAAAAAATTTAGAAGTCATTATTGAAATATAATCACTGTTTTCCTGTTTTTTCCATTACTAACACATTTACATCATTATCAGATGATTTCTGATCATCATCAGAAAAAAAAATCAATTTACTTTTTGATCATTTTAGAATGTACAGAATTTTCACACCAATTTTCTTATTCTAGCCTAACTATTACCTGATAGACAGTGAATATCTGTTTCTCCATTTTGCTGCTAAGTCACTTCAGTCGTGTCCGACTCTGTGCAACCCCATAGATGGCAGCCCACCAGGCTCCCCCGTCCCTGGGATTCTCCAGGCAAGAACACTGGAGTGGGTTGCCATTTCCTTCTTCAATGCATGAAAGTGAAAGTGAAAGTGAAGTCACTCAGTTGTGTCTGACTCTTAGCGACCCCATGGACTGCAGCCTTCTAGGCTCCTCTATCCATGAGATTTTCCAGGCAAGAGTACTGGAGTGGGGTGCCATTGCCTTCTCCATTTCTCCATTTTATACATGACCTATTATCAACACTCAGGAAGGTTAATGGAGTTTATCCCTAACCTAGTAGTTGACAAGTACTTTTAAAATATTTGATATTTCTTTTTTTTTTTTTTTTTTTTTACCTGTGGCAGATTCGTTTTGATGTTTGGCAAAACTAATACAGTGTTTCAGGCTTAAAAATAAAATAAAATAAAAAAATAAAGTAAAATATTTGATATTTCTATAAGGAGTAAGTGTGTCAGGCATTTTCTAGTTATCCAACCAATATTAGCTGACCAACTTCCTTTATTAGAAATTATTCTCATTCCATTCATATTTGCAGCAGGTGGTAGTTCTACAACACAGTTCAGGGCTGTAATACAAGAATCCCTTTAAAAAGCAGATGGGTAGAACAGATTCTGCCTTCTCTGTTCTCCTTATATTGATCAAAGACAGTCAGACCTGCAGACCTGATTCCGCGAAGTCAAGGATGTTGGAATATGAGGCAGATGTCCCACACTCCTTGCGTTAGAGTGGACACTAGTGGGCAGGGGAAGAAGGCCTCCACACAGCGCTTACACAAAAGTCAGAGCTGGGAATTGTCAGGGCTCTGGTGATCGGTCTCTAGTATCTGGCCCCTCCTGCTCTCAGAGCAATGGATTTTAATTTGCTGCTCTCTGTCTTATGGGGACCTTTAAACACTCTACAAGCATTTGACCCTATTAATCTTCATAACATCTCTGAACACCCCTGTGAAGCTATCAAAGGGCAAAGGAAAGAGCAGGGATAATTATCCTTATTTCACAGACAGGGGAGATTGTGACAAGAAAGTAGTTCAATTAGGTTCTCTAATGAGTTGTGGAAAAAGAGCGAAAAAGAACCCTGATCTCCAGAAAAAAAGACATCCATTCCTCATCTCCTGGACCACTAGTTTGCTTTTATGGCTTCTTGACTAAAGGTTTCTTAGAAACATGGTCTGGGTTTTCCAGCAAGTGTGTCAGCAACCATATAAATGCAAGTTCCACACATTGACACATATCTGCCTGTGCCCAGCGTCACTGACTTCGGGGGAAAGCTTGAGAGCTGTGCATTCCAAGAGAGATGAAGCCAGAATGACCCAACCCCATGGGATGTTGAAGCTGAAATATAAGTAGTATATATAATATAAGCAGTATAAGTTGAAATTGAAATAAAAGCAGCTTACCAATGTAGAAATTACTGGTTAATAACATTTTTTTCAGTAGGTGAAATTGGTCTCTTTGCAGTCTCAAATTTGAAATGGGCAAAGGGGACAATGACAGAGACTATTGTATTTACCCTACTCTTGTATACTTTCTAGAAAATGTGCACATTCTCCTTAAACTATGTTGGGTGAAGGTGAGCCGGTCTTTAACAACTCTTAGTGAAGGAAATTCAAGATCATTCTGAGATGGGGGAAGAAAGAAGGACTAGATCAAGGGTGTTGCCTCATTCTTGTTTCTAAATCAGACACTGAACTAGTTGACCAAAGAGTCTGCATTCTTTCCCTTTCTTTCCAACACATCCTTCGTGCTCTAAGATTATATCATTTTTCAGATTTTGTATCAGGCAGAGAAGTTTACCAAACTGAGAGCAACAATCTGAGAGATTATGTCATGTGAGACAACAGCAAGCAGGAACCATGTAGGAACCTCCCATTGCTGAATCCCCTCTAAATCCCCCTTAGTTCCTGCAGGTGAGCTTTTTTGAAATCTGTCATCCCTGTGGTCCCCTGTCTTTAGCTGTGTTAAAATCCATGTCATTTTCCAAGTATACTGTGTGTTTTCTCTTTTTATGTCTTCTGAGATGCATTTTTCCCTTATGCATTCTCTTTTTATACTTAATTCTCCTCTTGACTCCAATTCATTTTTCAGTTTACACATTACTTCTTTTTAGAAGTCTTTTTTCTTCCTCAACCTGGATTAGATATCCCTTCATTGTGCTCTGTGATATCTATAAATGTTCCAAAGTATTTGCTAATTAAAAACGAAGTTCAAAGTTCCAATATTTTTTAATTCATATTTGAGATACATATTCGGAGAAGGCAATGGCACCCCACTCCAGTACTCTTGCCTGGAAAATCCCATGGACAGAGGAGCCTGGTGGGCTGCAGTCCATGGGGTCGCGAAGAGTTGGACACAACTGAGCAACTTCACTTTCACTTTTCACTTTCCTGCATTGGAGAAGGACATGGCAACCCACTCCAGTGTTCTTGCCTGGAGAATCTCAGGGATGAGGGAGCTTGGTGGGCTGCCATCTATGGGGTCGCACAGAGTCAGACACGACTGAAACGACTTAGCAGCAGCAGCAGCAGCAGAGATACATATTAAGAAAATCATGAAATTAAAGAAAAACTAAGTAAAAGTAAAGACAATATTCCAACACATTTGTAACCCTTTATCCAGAAATCTGATTTCTAGGAAATTTTCTTCAGAAAATAATTTGAAATTCAAAAAACATAATGGCAAGAAGATATTAATTGCACCATTATTTATAACCATAAACCTTTTGAATCAATGCAAATTTTCAAATATAGAAGTAAGGATATGTTGTGAATTGAATTTTAATTTCTATTAAAATTTTTCTTATGAAGAGTTTGTAATGACAATGAGAATGCTCATACTGTAATGTTAAATGAAGAAACTAGGCTATAAAATTATATATAGCACCTAATAAAAATTTAAATGTTAAAAAAAGCCCCAAATAATCACAATTCTGGAATAAGAGAAAAGAAGGGAAAAAACTGATACAAAAATATTTTGAGTAATATAGCTATGTATAGTTATTTATTTTACATTCTTTAATATATTTTGAAATATGATAGGATGGCATTAAAAGTAAAAATGAAAGTCTCTCAGTCGTGTCTGACTCTTTGTTATACAGTCCATGGAATTCTCTAGGCCAGAATACTGGAGTGGGTAGCCAGTCCATTCTCCAGGGGATCTTCCCAACCCAGGGCTTAAACCAGGGTCTCCTGCATTGCAGGTAGATTCTTTACCAGCTGAGCCACAAGGGAAGCCCAAGAATACTGAAGTGGGTAGCCTGTCCCTTCTCCAGTAGATCTTCCCAACCCAGGAATCGAACCAGGGTCTCCTGCATTGCAGGTGGATTTTTTACCAACTGAGCTATCAGGGAAGCCCCATTAAAAATTAGTTTAATTAAAATATGATTACCTTATTTGGGAGAGAATGGATACATGTATGTATGTGGCTGAGTTCCTTTGCTGTCCACCTGAAACTGTCACAACATTGTTGATCAGCTATACTACAATATAAAATTAAAAAAATTAAAAATATGATTACTTTATAAAGAAAACCCCTATATTTACAACTTTCATGGAATATGTAAGAAAAAAATCCATTTACTTATACACAACAAACTAGCAGTAATACCTTAATTGAATTTTAAAAGACAAAAATTGACTAATAGTTTAAAAATCAATGATTTTATCTTCTTTTCTGGCAAGGCTTGTATATTTCTTGGGCAGCTCAACTGGCAATAGATATGAGTAACATACTTCAGGAAATTTTCTTAATTTGCTTGTAGTGGACAGCTGTTGTTTTTTTCCTGCCTGGCATTGCTTCCATGTTTTTTGGAGATGGCATCTTGATTTTTCTTTGGGGACCTCCTGTGCTATCTTTACAATCTTCTGGGGTTTGATGGGGGTGGGCACAGGACTTAGATCAATTTGGTCATTTTATTCATTCCGAAGAACAAGAACTGATCTAGAAATGGCAATAAAGTCAAGCAGGTAAAGGTTAACAATTCTTAGGTTTTGATAGAAACTTCCAGGAAAAGGAAGCACATTTTCTTGGGAATCAGCAATAGGAAGAGATACAAAGACTAGAGCTGAAGGGCTCTGTTTTTGCCAACATGTGAAGAGAGCCTACGGGAGAATGCCACTGTCACAGAGAGCAGAGATGAGAGATGGGGAAATGTATGGGTGCGGAGTGAGTGATACACAGAGGGAAAAGAAGTGAGAGATAAAGAGAATTCCAGTTATTTTATTTAAATTCTTGGATCCATTTGTGTCTGAAATAACTTGAGACTACATTGTTTTAGTTTTGCTTCAGCTATTTCAAGTTATATTCCTATCACATGCAACTGGAAGAATGCTAATACTTCATAGCATTCAAGTGCTTCGCAGATTACCATCTTATTTTACCCATAAACATAGCCATGTACAGAGGGAGCCAAAGAAAAAGGAAAGAGTAAATGTTCCAAGTGGGAGGACATCTAAAGAAATGGACTACTCTGTTAAAGTAATCTGTCCTGAGTTGCCATAACATTGAGGTCTCTGATCATATTTGACTGCTTCATAGTCACCAACCTTCAGCTACAGGTTCAAATATGTAAAACACCTTAGATTTTTACATTCCTTAGGTAATATATTATGTTACATTTTTAACTCTCTGCAGAATATTTTTCTTCTTTCAATGTTTATATTTTATGCCATCAGTAATTTTCTAAGCATTTTTTCAAAGAGTTTTGGTTTCTTAACGATTAATAGCTTAATTATAACATTATTTTACTGAATATCTGTTTTATCATCTTTAAAAAGATTCTTATTTACCATGTCTTAGTGCCCTTCTCCCCATGATTTGTTGTTATATTTTGTTGTCTTGAAATGTTTACATCCAAAATTTATTTTTTTACCTTAAATAGAAACTAAGTGAACAAAATATCTTCTTTATGAATTAAAATTTCCACATTTACTACCAGAATTAAATGTGAACTATCAGAGCTGAAGATCTGAGAATACTTATGCATAAATTTAAGCACATGATTTTAGACTTGTAGATGATGAAAAGAGAGTAAAATCTTACAGTCTCCACATGAGTAAGAAGCTGCTAAGAATTTAATCTGGCTCTTTCTTTGAACTATGTTTTTTCCATGAGATTATTCAATTAGTCCCTTAAGTAATGAAAGACTACTCAGGCAAACACCAGATAATATTCCTGCAGAATTTCAACCAAAAAATAAAAATGTTTTCCCCTGAGACACTTGTTGGAAGGTACTGTGGATGCAGCACCTGGGGTGAACAAGGATAATAGAGTTTATAATAATTAATTCATAGCAGCTATTCTCTAGTGATCAAAGATTGAATCATATGCAAGTGTGGTTTTAATTTCCTCTCTTAAATGAAGAACAAGCGAAACTATAAATCACATATCTAATTCTGCCATAAATCTCATTTGTCCCATTGCTCGCTGACAGTCTGAAAGAAATATTTTATTCTTTGCATTCCTTGTCCATATCAGGTTCATTATATTTTATTCTTTCCATTAATAAGTAAGCACAAGACATGCAAACTCTGAAGTTGTTAGCAATGATTTCTCTACTGCTTCTCCAAATTGACAGTGACAGGCAATCAGACATGCAAACAATATTGGCTTATCTCCACGTACTATAGTTTACACTCTGAAGGAGAGAAAATACATGTACCACCACACTTGAAGGGCATCTTACAGAAATTTTTGGGTTGCAGTTGAAAAAAGTCTCCAGCCACCTCTAGTTTGGGGAGACAGTTTTTCCTCAATTTTGTAGCAACTTCCCAGATGCTACATTCTTCTCAACTGTTCTTTGAAACTCTTGATATACTCATCAATAAGATTCACTGACAAAAAAGCTAAAAAGACTTAAAAATACCCTAAACTTTTAATTTTTAAAATCTTGTAGAAAGCAATAATCTCTATAAGGGCTCAGATGCTTCAGATACCAAGAGAGAGTAAGGATTTTTTAAGGCAAGTGTGTGAGATGTTTTTTGCTCCCAATCCTGCACTTCCTTTGAAGTTTAGCAGACATATATAATTTTCCCTTTGTTTATACTTTCAAATGTTTGATATATTTTTGTGGATACAGAGCTTTTTCTATGGAAATGGTTCTGCTTGATGTAATAACCTAATAGCAGGTAACACATATGATTTTTCCCTTTCCCTTCAAAATAATGGTTTTGCCCCAGTTACATATTGATATGCAGAATTAGAAGTACAACAGTTCCAGGAATAAAGCAAAACTTATGCAAGATGTCTTTGGTCTTTTATATTTAGACCAGTTTAACAGAGAAAAGTACTAGTATTTTGATCACAATGTGTTGCAAATTTATGTTTGTTGATCATAAATTTGAAAGTAAGATATGACTTATCTTGAACTTGTAAATTGTGTGTGAATTTGTGTGTAATATCCCCTAAAGTCATAGTTCATCATTTTGTAAGCAGGGAAACAACATTCAGAAAAGGAGTCATGGATTACAATTCTGTCTTGGTCCTTTTGCTATGTCTTATTGTGTAAATCATCTGATTTATTAACTTCTTTGGCTTTCCCTCGAGAATATAGTCTTTTCTCCCCACATACTCTTAAGAAAACGTTAAGCATTATGGACATATGTTAAGACAATACAGTTTATTTGAAAGAACACCAAACCAAGAGCAGAAGTGTCTAGGTCAAATTATTTAAAATTCCCTTCTTTCCAGGGATAAATTCCTCAACATATAGTCACATTTCTGAGTTTCTATTTCCTAGAGTATAAAAAGAGGGATTTTAAATAGTGAAAGTCTAAACTTATTCTAAATAAAATAAACCATGATCAGAGTTTTGCCTTTCTCCTCTCGTTTTATGAGAAGCAGGCTGAGACAAATTTGGGATGAACAAATGTACATATAGGGCAAAACATAAAATTGTAAATCATAAAACATACTGTACTGTCAAGCAATGTTCTTGGCAACACACACACATGCAAATAGCTCATATAAACCTGAATTATCAACTTTCTTTTAGGTTACATTATTTGCATTGTACAGATGAGGAAACAATCACAGAGAATCAAACAGAATAGTTTGGCCAAAGTCTCATAGCCAATTAGTGTCAGGGTCAAGCTTGAAACACACAGGCAGTTTGGCTACATAGTTATATGTTCTGAAAACGCTGAGCTATAATGTTAGATTTTCTCACTGAACTGTGATAGTCCGGGATCTTTATAAATGTGGTAAGTTTTTGCATTGTTCAGAGATATTTGAAAGACTACCTTTGGTCATGAGTACAGCTTCTATGATGGTATTTTGCCTTCAAAGCATAATCCCAGAAGCCCTGTCTCATCATCATAGCATCTTTACAAGGAAATAACTTGCTCCTAATGACAGAGCCACATGTTGGTAGAGAGTTATCTGTGTGTTTTGGTTTGTTGCAGCTAATTCATTTTAGTCATGGGAAATGGTCTCTCTGATATTTGCTGTACTCTAATTTCCTGAACAATATGTCCTTTCTTTCCATGTGTCTTCTTTGGAAGGCCTTCCTGAGGTTTCCTGTGGTATTGTAATTCCTGTGGATTTTGCAAAGTGGTTTTGTGATGTTCAGGACTTCAGGCAAAGTAAAAAAAATGTTAACCACTTACTTGCCTCATTGGAGCAAGGAATGACTTGGATGATGATAACAATAATGAGAATGATAAACAGTGGAAGGATTTTTTTTTGATCTATATACAATTCAGAGTGGAAAGTTTATTCTATCAGCTATATAATGAATTGTAGGAGAAGAACAGTTGAATTAGAAAGGCCAAGTAGACAAATACAGCAGAATCCAGATGATAAATAATAGTGAACTCAATGGATGTGATAGCTATAGGAATGGGGGTAAAAAACTGAGTAAATCTGAGAAATGTTAAAGAGATGACTTGCTAGAACTTTGCAATTGATAATGTTTATAGGGATAGGGAAAATAAGTTCTCGAAGTAATACCTACATTTTAAAAATAAGAACTAGAAGAATGGTGGGCAAATTACTCTACCTCTCTGATCTGCATTCTTACATGTGAAGTAGAGATGCATACCTGGTGAGCATATTAGAGTATTCCAGTGAAAGGATGCGAAAGCACAAGAAAGAGGCAGAAATAACACTTACTGAGGAGAAAATTTTCTTATTAAATACATATAATTTATTGAAAAATAAATGATCATTTTAGCACATAAGAAGTATGAGAAGGCTTCTCAAAATAGGTAAAAAATATGAACAAAATGCTAAAGGGCATGAATGTGTATGACCAACCCCTATTCTTTTTTGGAATCTTAATGGCCAGAACATGAATAGTCAGAAGCAATTTTAATTTATGCCTCATTCTTGAGAAAAATAGGCAAATGATAAGCAAATATACTTCTCATAAAATACAAGAATTTGAGGAACTTCATTGTCTTACCCCACAGAAGATCATGCTTATATTACCAGAGTAGGCAAGGGGGTCTCAAACTACGTATGCTCCTAGGAGAACCTTAAACACTGACAATTTAACCACCGTTTTCTGTGTGGAGATCATAGAGACTAATGGCATTATCCTTCTGTGTCTGAAGGCTGGAATGCAAAAAAACAAAAAAAACAAGATGACAGTAGAAGGCATTTTCTGGCTATGATACAACCATCTCTAATCAGAGATCTCTAAATAGCTCTACTGAGAAGAGTTGGGATGCCTAACTATTCACTCACCCAGTTCTATTCCTTAAGAAATGAGTAGATTTCTATTATGTAAAATTACTGAACATTAAGGTTTCTTTGTTATAGCAGCTGGTTTTATTCTAATACACTATTATTGTTGCTCAGTTGCTAAGTCATGTCTGACTCTGCGACCCGGTGGACGGCAGTACACCAGGCTTTCTCTGTCCTCCACTATCTCCCAGAGTTTGCTCGAATTCATGTCTATTGAGTCAGTGATGCTAACCATCTCATCCTCGGCCACCTTCTTCTCCTTTTGTCTTCAATATTTCCCAGCATTAGGATCTTTTCCAATGCGTTGACTATGTGTGCTAAGTTGCTCCAGTCGTGTCTGACTCTGTGCAACCCTATGGACTATAACCTGCCAGGTTCCTCTGTCCATGGGATTCTCCAGGCAAGAATACTGGAGTGAATTGCTGTTCCCTCCCCCAGGGGATCTTTACAATTCAGGAATCGAACCCATGTCTCTTACATCTCCTGCATTGGCAGGCAGGTTCTTAACAATTAGTACCACCTGGGAGTCGACTATACATTTTATTAATTTATTTACCCCTTTCCCCCATAGATACCCCTGTCTTAGGATCTCCCTAAGAGTCTGGATCCTTGATAGCATCTCTGAAACACTAAAACAAAGCCAGAAATCAGGTACTTATACACATTTTGCTGTATGAGAAAGATGCATTCTTATTTGTTTCCCATTACTTTGATTTTTCCCTTACTTGAATAGAATTTCCAGCTGATATAACATCAGTGAGGAGTAGAAAAAATTAAGTCTCAAAGGTGGAATTCTATATGACCATTCTTGGTTATGTTAAGCTGAAATTAGCTCTTTTTGTATGAGTTAAGCTAGTACCATTTCTGTTCAAATAAGAAGAATAATTACAAGAGCATCATTACTTTTGTAAGAAATGTATTTTTTTAACCAAAATACCTGTGATATTTGTATCTGACCAATCTTAAGTTACTGGGAAGTCTACATTTAAAAATGTAAAAGCTGGCAATTTATGTGATTTAGTTTGTTATAAAAAAGTGTGTCATTTCTTTGGGTATGATAGGAATTTTGCTTACACAATCTTTCTCTTTCCGCAATAACTGAAATATTGGCCAAATAAAATAAAGCGTGTGTTTAACATATGTAATGTAAACATTACATGTAGCCTTGTTTCTTTGATAGAGTTAGATAGATTAAGATGGGAAAAGTGATTTAAATGCTCATATGTGCAAATATAGAAAGCTACTTTAAAAAGCTAGATCCCAAAAATCAGCTTATTAACATGTTAGTAGCTTCTTTCTCCTGGGGAAAACAAAACAAAACAAACAGGGAAAACCTTTAGTTAGTTGATTTTTCTTATTTGGATTCTGTTGAATAAAAATGATACTTTTAAGTACCAGACAAATGAAACTGAAAAGATTATGCAGAGTAATCTATGAAGATTTCAAAAGAGCTTGAAAATTTTCTGTATGTTTTTTCCCCAGTAGAAATGATCACTTGCAGCTAACAAGAAATTTCAATCAACTAAAACTGTACTTCTGAATCGAAATAAACGATTGTAGGAATACTTTTGTTGAAAGTAAAAGAGTTAGTCACTCAGTCGTGTCCGACTCTTTGTGAGCCCATGGACTTCTGTCCATGGAATTCTCTAGGCAATGATACTGGAGTGGGTTGCCATACCCTTCTAGAGGGGATCTTCTCAACCCAGGGATCATATCTGCATCTCCTCCATCTCCTGCATTGCACGTGGATCCTTCACCATCTTAGCCACTAGGGAAGACATAAGATTAGCTTACTATAGAAATTCTTTATTCATTAACTTTTTGGTTAACATTTTACTTTTCAAAGTAACCAATTCTATCAAGTACTCACACTATGGAAACTCTATCTAAATAACAGCTTTACTCTGAGGAAAGAATTTAGGGTTGAAGCAAGTATGATGAGTTTGAAGTCAGACATTTCTAAGTCCGAAGGCCAGATTGGTGCTTCACTTCTTGTCTGACCTCAGAAACTTTAATTAAGGCTTTGACACTTCACTCTTCATCTTGTCTTTTATCCCCATGTTATAGATTTGAGACAGCATATAAAAAATGCCTAGCTCAGTTCCTAGATCTGAGAAGATTCCATGGGTGTAAGTTCTTCTTTGAGAGTTAGGATTCATCACATGGGTGACAGGACAGACCACCACCCTCAAAAAAGCATAGATAGAAGACTGTGAGCCTGCAGAGAAATCTTGGGGTTGTGGGCAGGAAAAGGAAACATGAAAAAGATGACATATGAACTGAATTTTGGAAAGAGTATCGTATCTGAACATGGAAAGATGCACGGACATATCTTCCATTTCCTCTTAGAAAGGATTCTCTCTGTTTCTCACCCAGTCAAGTGATGCATCTTTTTCAGTATTTAGTGCACATCAGGTCAACGTACTGGATGATTTGAGTTCTTCTTTATTATCCCTCCTTATTTGCTGTCTTGCCCAATTTAACCTCATCCATCTGAAAGCTGGGAAATTGTGTTTAGATTTGTTGTTGTTTGGGTTAAGCAGGCTTGAAAGTTTTGAATCCTTAACGACCCATCTTCATGATGTGAGAAAATTACATAATGCAGTATACCAGTCTGCATTTAACCTTAAATTTTAACTCCATTATTTAGTTGTTAACCTTATGTTTAAAATGACCTGCATTCATAGGATGATCCAAAGAGGCCCACTCCTGCATTATTGTGGGAGAACATAGATAAAATTCAACAAACCATTCCAAATGCCTATCATGGTAGGCCCAGGCACTTTACATATTAATCTTCATAGCCCAAGCCTTACCATGGCACTTAGCATAAATTAGGTAATCAATACATATTTTTAATGAATAAATGCTATGAATAATATCAACATGAATGCAGTTCTATTTTTACACTTAAGGATTTTTAAAAATTATAATAAGATGTTTAAGTCCATTCGGGCTGCTATGACAAAAATACTATTCTACATATGTATAAAAGTTGCTCAGTGGTGTCTGACTCTTTGTGATGCCATGGACTGTAGCCCACCAGGCTCCTCTTTCCATGGGATTCTTCAGGCAAGAATAGTGGAGTGGATTACCATGCTCTCCTCCAAGGGATCTTCCTGACCCAGGGAATGAACCCAGGTCTCCTGCATTTGAGGCAGGTTCTTTACTGTCTGAGCCACCAGGAAAGTCAAAATACTGTTGCCTGGGTGTTTTATAAGCAATAAACCTTTATTTCTCATAGTTCTGGAGGTTAGGAATTCCAAGATTCTGGTGCCAGCAGATTCAGTGTCTGGTGAGAATACTCTTCCCCATTGACGGCATTTTTCTCATTGTAACATCACAGCAAAAAGGCCCCGGGGACACTGTGGAGTCCCTTTAATTAAAGTACTAATCCAGTCTCATGACCTAAGCATCTCCCAAAGGACCAACCGTCTGACACCATCACATCCGATATTAGAGTTCAATATAATGAATTGGGGGTGGGGGCAAATATTCAGCCTATAGGACAGGGCAATTATACCCTTTACCTCAATGGTTGTGTATGTAGGAAATTTCATAACCTTGTGATTTAAAAGTGCATTTTCTTTTATATCCTTTACTATACCTTGGTTTTTAAGTAATAGACTTTTCCAATTCAAATTAAAGAAAAAAGAATTTTCTTATTCCATATAACAAAAAGCTCAGGGAAACATATTTTAACTTGGACCATTCAGGTTATGAGATTCTTTCTTTATACACTTAACATTCTTTTTCTTTTTATCATTTTTTGAAATTTATTTTCTTATTAAAGGGTAATATTGTCACCCTGCTTATTTAACTTATATGCAGAGTACATCATGAGAAACACTGGGCTGGAAGAAGCACAAGCTGGAATCAAGATTGTTGGGAGAAATATCAATAACCTCATATATGCAGATGACACCAGCCTTATGGCAGAAAGTGAAGAGGAACTAAAAAGCCTCTTGATGAAGGTGAAAGAGGAGAGTGGAAAAGTTGGCTTAAAGCTCAACATTCAGAAAACTAAGATCATGGTATCTTGTCCCATCACTTCATGGCAAATAGATGGGGAAACGGTGGAAACAGTGTCAGACTTTATTTTTTGGGGCCCAAAATCACTGCAGATGTTGATTGCAGCCATGAAATTAAAAGATGCTTACTCCTTGGAAGAAACGTTATGACCAACCTAGATAGCATATTCAAAAGCAGAGACATTACTTTGCCAACAAAGGTCTGTCTAGTCAAGGCAATGGTTTTTCCAGTGGTCATGTATGGATGTGAGAGTTGGACTGTGAAGAAAGCTGAGCACCGAAGAATTGATGCTTTTGAAGTGTGGTGTTGGAGAAGACTCTTGAGAGTCCCTTGGACTGCAAGGAGATGCAACCAGTCCACTCTGAAGGAGATCAGCCCTGGGATTTCTTTGGAAGGAATGATGCTAAAGCTGAAACTCCAGTACTTTGGCCACCTGATGTGAAGAGTTGACTCATTGGAAAAGACTCTGATGCTGGGAGGGATTGGGGGCAGGAGGAGAAGGGGATGACAGAGGATGAGATGGCTGGATTGCATCACCGACTTGATGGACGTGAGTTTGAGTGAACTCTGGGAGTTGGTGATGGATAGGGAGGGCTGGCGTGCTGTGGTTCATGGGGTCACAAAGAGTAGGACACGACTGAGTGACTGAACTGAACTGAATTGCTTTACAGAATTTTGTTTTCTGTCAAACCTCAACTTGAAACAGCCATAGGTATACATATATCCCCTCCATTTTGAATCTCCTTCCCATCTCCTGCCCTATTCCACCCCTCTAGATTGATACAGAGCCCCTGTTTGAGTTCCCTGAGCCATTCTGCAGATTCCTGTTGGCTATCTATCTTACATATAGTAATGTAAGTGTCCATGTTAATCTTCCCATACATCTCACCCTCTCTTTTCCTCTCCTTATGTCCATAGGTCTGTTCTCTATGTCTGTCTCTCCATTGCTACCCTGTAAATAAATTCTTCAGTACCATTTTTCTAGATTCTGCATATATGCGTTCAGTTCAGTTCAGTTGCTCAGTTGTGTCTGACTCTTGCAACCCCATAAATCACAGCATGCCAGGCCTCCCTGTCCATCACCATCTCCCGGAGTTCATTCAAATTCATGTCCATCGAGTCAGTGATGCCATCCAGCCATCTCATCCTCTGTTGTCCCCTTCTCCTCCTGCCCCCAATCCCTCCCAGAGTCAGGGTTTTTTCCAATGAATCAACTCTTCTCATGAGGTGGCCAAAGTACTGGAGTTTCAGCTTTAGCATCATTCTTTCCGAAGAAATCCCAGGGCTGATCTCCTTCACAATGGACTGGTTGGATCTCCTTGCAGTCCAAGGGACTCTCAAGAGTCTTCTCCAACACCACAGTTCAAAAGCATCAATTCTTCAATGCTCAGCTTTCTTTACAGTCCAACTCTCACACATGACCACAGTCCAACATGACCACTGGAAAAACCATAGCCTTGACTAGACAGACCTTTGTTGGCAAAGTAATGTCTCTGGAATGATATTTATTTTTCTCTTTCTGACTTAATTTGCTCTGTTCTAGGTTCATCCATCTCATCAAAACTGGACTCAGATGTGTTCCTTTTTATGGCTTAGTAATATTCCATTTTGTATATATACCACAACTTATTTATCCATTCATCTGTCAATGGACATTTAGGTTGCTTGCATGTTCTAGCCATTGTAAATAGTGCTGCAATGAACAATGAGATAAATGAGTCTTTTTCAATTTTGCTTTCCTTAGGGTAGATGCCTAGGAGTGGGATTGCTGTGTCATATGGTGGTTTTATTCCTAGTTTTTTAAGGAATCTCCATACTGTCTTCCATACTGGCTGTATCAATTTACATTTCCACCAACAGTACAAGAGTGTTTCCTTTTCTCCACACCCTCTCCACCATCATTTGTAGACTTCGTGATGATGGCCATTCAGACTGGTGTGAAGTAATATCTCATAGTCTTCATTTGCATTTCTCTAATAATGAGGGATGTTGAGCATCTTTTCATGTGTTTGTTAGTCATCTGTATGTCTTCTTTGGAGAAATGTCTGTTTACGTTTTTTTCCCACTTTTTGATTGGGTTGTTTGTTTTTCTGGTATTGAGTTGTATAAGCTGCTTGTATATTTTGGAAATTAATCGTTTATCAGTTGTTTCATTTGCTGTTATTTTCTCCCATTCTGATGGTCATCTTTTCACCTTGCTTATAGTTTCCTTTGCTGTGCAAAAGCTTTTACATTTAATCAGGTCCCACTTGTTTACTTTTGTTTTTATTTCCAGAACTCTAGGAGGTGGATCATAGAGGACCTTGCTTTGTCTTATGTCATAGAGTGTTCTGCCTATGTTTTCCTCTAAGAGTTTTATAGTTTCTGGTCTTACATTTAGTTCTTTAATCCATTTTGAGTTTATCTTTGTGTATGATGTTAGGAAGTGTTCTGATTTCATTCTTTTACATGTAGCTGTCCAGTTTTCCCAGCACCGTTTTGTGAAGAGGCTGTCTTTGCCCCGTTTGCCTCCTTTCTTGCCTCCTTTGTCAAAAATAAGGTACCCAAAGGTGCATGGGTTAATTTCTGGGCTTTCTGTCTTGTTCCATTGTTCTATATTTCTGTTTTTGTGCCGGTACCATACTATCTTGATGACAGTAGTTTTGTAGTATAATCTGAAAACAGGACGCTTGTTTCCTCCAGCTCCATTCTGCTTTCTCAAGACCCCTTTAGCTATTCGGGGTCTTTTGTGTTTCCATATGAATTGCAAATTTTTTTGTTCTAGTTCTGTGAAAAATGCCATTGGTAATTTGATAGGGATCACATTAAATATGTAGATTGCTTTTGGTAGTATAATCATTTTCACAATATTGACTCTTTCTACCCAGGAACATGGAATATCTCTCCATCTATTTATGTCATCTTTGATTTCTTTCATTAGTGTCTTATAATTTTCTGTGTACAGTTCTTTTGTCTCCTTAGGCAAGTTTTTTCCTAGATATTTAATTCTTTTTCTTGCAATGGTGAATGCTATTGATTCCTTAATTTCTCTTTCTGATTTTTCATTGTTAGTATATAGAAATGAAAGTTATTTCTATGTATTGATTTTGTATCCTGCAACTTTGCTAACTTCACTGATTATCTCTAGTAATTTTCTGATACTATCTTGAGAGTTTTCTATGTACAGTAATATGTCATCTGCAAAAAGTGAGAGGTTTACTTCTTTTCTGATCTGGATTCCTTTTATTTCTTTTTCTTCTCTGATTTCTGTAGCTAGGACTTCTAGAACTATCTTGAATAACAGTGGTGAAAATGCACACCCTTGTCTTGTTCTTGATCTTAGGGGGAATGGATTTTAACCATTGAGAATAATGTTTGCTGTATGTTTATCATATATGACCTTTATTATGTTGAGGCAGGTTCCTTCTATGCCCATTTTTTGAAGAGTTTTAATAATAAATGGGTGTTGAATTTTGTCAAAGGCTTTTTCTGCATCTATTGAGATTATCATATGGTTTTTATCTTTCAGTTTGTTAATTGGTGTATCACATTGATTGATTTGTGTATATTGAAGAATCCTTGAATCCTGGAATAAACCCAACTTAATCATGGTATATGAGCTTTTTGATGTGTTGCTGAATTTTGTTTGCTAAAATTTTGTTGAGGATTTTTGCATCTATATTCATTGGTGATATTGGCCTGTAGTTTTCTTTTTTTGTGTTGTGTTTGGTTTAGGATCAGTTTGAAAGTGTTCCTTCCTCTGCAATTTTTTGAAAGACTTTTAGAAAGATAGGGATTAGCTCTTCTCTAAATGTTTGATAAAATTCTCCTGTGAAGCCATCTTATTATCAGACGACTAGGTTGTTTCCATTTATAAATGACATTGGAATGATCACCTTTGATCTTAAATTTGTGTTTTTATTACAGGCAGTAAGGACATGAGAATTCCCTGGAATGTAATGTGTTTGTCAAAACCAGTATATATGTTAAGCCTAATGATGCATGTTGCTTTTTTTATCCAGAAAGCTTGAACCATTTTATTCTTACTTTTAGTATATGAAATTTCACTTTTTGTTATACTCTCATCATTGTTAAGAACTGAGATGTCTAAAAATATCCTAATTGTATAGGCATGAATGGCATCTTGTTTTAACTGGAATGGGAATTTAATTTTAAAATATTGAATTATAAGTGTTAAAGGAGAAGCGCTACTCATCAGGAGTCAGACTGGGATTATAGTGAATATGTTGCAGTAATATAAGCAACACAGACATTGTTTACTTTGGAGGGCAGCATCACAGACATGATATGCAAGGGATTTCTGGAGACAGGGCATTGGCATTTTTAAAAATCATTTTGCAAGGCTCTTTGTGAATGAAATTGAGAACACAGATGGTGACTGCAGCCATGAAATTAAAAGACGCTTACTCCTTGGAAGGAAAGTTATGACCAACCTAGATAGCATATTCAAAAGCAGAGACATTACTTTGCCAACAAAGTATCGTCTAGTCAAGGCTATGGTTTTTCCAGTAGTCATGTATGGATGTGAGAGTTGGACTGTGAAGAAGGCTGAGCAACAAAGAATTGATGCTTTTGAACTGTAGTGTTGAAGAAGACTCTTGAGAGTCCCTTGGACTGCAAGGAGATCCAACCAGTCCATTCTGAAGGAGATCATCCCTGGGATTTCTTTGGAAGGAATGATGCTAAAGCTGAAACTCCATACTTTGGCCACCTCATGCAAAGAGTTGACTCATTGGAAAAGACTCTGATGCTGGGAGGGATTGGGGGCAGGAGGAGAAGGGGACGACAGAGGATGAGATGGCTGGATGGCATCACCGACTCGATGGACGTGAGTCTGAGTGAACTCCGGGAGTTGGTGATGGACAGGGAGGCCTGGCGTGCTGCGATTCATGGGGTCACAAAGAGTCGGACACGACTGAGCGACTGATCTGATCTGATCTGATCTGATTAGAAATAGGTGAGTTTGTAATAGGTGAATGATTCAAGTGTACTTCCACCAAGAACTAGAGAAATTTAAAGAATCTGTTTTGAGTGGTTACAACGATTTAAAGATGCCATAAGCATTAGGGTGGGGGGCAGGGATATCACATGTCTTTTTTGGCATACAATGGCTTTTCACAAAAAAGGTTGCCCCAAATGTTGGGCATAATTATCTTGAGATTCATTGGACTACAGAGTATGAATATTGGATCAATAGCAACCTAGATCATCTCTACAAAATCTGTGATAAGACTTTTTTTTATTAGCTCATGTATGTCTGTCTCTCTATCTCTGCAACACACACACACACACACACACAAATATTTATTCATGAATTTTATGTGGTGTGGGCAAGAGGAAAGAACTTTCAAGGGAAAGAGAGGTCATCAGGAAAATGAAGGAGATTCTGGGACATGCAAAGGTAATTTTGTTGGATACAGTAGTACAACCATAACTGTCCATTGTCATGATTCAGTCTGCATGTGACTTTGCCACTCCATGATTATAAAGGTGTGGTGTAGGGCTTGTAAAAATATCTTTTATTTTTTCAATTCTTTAGTATTTTTTAAATTTAATTCATTCTTTACCCCATCTCCCAGTGACAAGTCACATCCCTTTCCTTAGAACAACTCCAAATTCTACTCTTCAACACCCAGCACCTGTTAGATAGCATTTATCAAAAATACAGGCTAATCTCTATGCTATATCCCCTAATGACTCTAAGGACAATGACATAATTTAGGCTTCTAAGAAAGGAAGAGATTTCAATGTGTTAAAAAATTCTAATTTCTTATATTTTAGCCAAATGGCTGGCAAAGCTTTTCTGTAAAGGGCCAGAAAGTAAATATTTTACATTTGTGGTGCCATAACTACTTAACTCTGCTATCGCAGTGTAAAAACAACCATAGATAATACATAACTGAATAGACATGGATGTGTGCTAAAAAGGTATTTTTAATTGAGAATGAAATTATAAATTTTTTGAAATATTTATCTATCACACAATATTATTATCATTTAAAATTTTTTCTCTGTCATTTAGAAAGGCTAAAACCATTTTTAGCTCTCGGACTATAAATACAGGCTATAGGCTAGATTTGGCTTAATGAGGCATAGTTTGCCAACACCTTTTTTGCATCTCTTTTCTATGGGAATGGTCTTGATCCCTGTCTCCTGTACAATGTCACGAACCTCATTCCATAGTTCATCAGGCACTCTATCAGATCTAGGCCCTTAAATCCATTTCTCACTTCCACTGTATAATCATAAGGGATTTGATTTAGGTCATACCTGAATGGTCTAGTGGTTTTCCCTACTTTCTTCAATTTCAGTCTGAATTTGGCAATAAGGAGTTCATGGTCTGAGCCACAATCAGCTCCTGTTCTTGTTTTTGCTGACTGTATAGAGCTCCTCCAGGGCGGCAGTGGGGAGGAGCAACCGCACGACTGAGGCCTTACCCCATGCCCCCACACCCGAGGCCAGGGGCGGCTGCCAGGAGGAGCAACCCATGCCTGAGGCCAGGGGCAGCGATGAGAGGAGTCACCCCACATCCGAAGTCAGGGGCGGCGGCCGGGAGGAGATACCCCATGCCCCTCAGCCCGAGGCCAGGGGCAGCGAGCCGGGGGAGATACCCCATGCCCCTAAGCCCAAGGCCAGGGGCGGTGGCCAGGAGGACCAACCCCATGTCCAAGGAGCCGTGGCTGCGGGGACGCAGGAGGGCCTAGAGGAGCTATCCCACATTGAAGGTCAGGAAGGGTGGTGGTGAGGAGATACCCCTCGTCCAAGGTAAGGAGCAATGGCTGCGCTTTGCTGGAGCAGCCGTGAAGAGATACCCCACGCCCAAGGTAAGAGAAACCCAAGTAACACAGTAGGTGTTGCAATAGGGCATCAGAGGGCAAACACACTGAAACCATACTCACAGAAAACTAGTCAATATAATCACACTAGGACCACAGCCTTGTCTAACTCAATGAAACTAAGCCATGCCCATGGGGCAACCCAAGACGGGCAGGTCATGGTGGAGAGATTTGACAGAATGTGGTCCACTGGAGAAGGGAATGGCAAACCACTTCAGTATTCTTGCTGTGAGAACCCCATGAATAGTATGAAAAGGCAAAATGATAGGATACTAAAAGAGAAACTCCCCAGGTCAGTAGGTACCCAATATGCTACTGGAGATCAGTGGAGAAATAACTCCAGAAAGAATGAAGGGATGAAGCCAAAGCAAAAACAATACCCAGCTGTGGATGTGACTGGTGATAGAAGCAGGGTCCCATGCTGTAAAGAGCAATATTGCATAGGAACCTGTAATGTCAGGTCCATGAATCAAGGCAAATTGGAAGTGGTCATACAAGAGATGGCAAGAGTGAATGTCGACATTCTAGGAATCAGCGAACTGAAATGGACTGGAATGGGTGAATTTAACTCAGATGACCATTATATCTACTACTGTGGGCAGGAATCCCTCAGAAGAATAGGAGTGGCCATCATGGTCAACAAAAGAGTCCGAAATGCAGTACTTGGATGCAATCTCAAAAACGACAGAATAATCTCTGTTTGTTTCCAAGGCAAACCATTCAATATCACAGTAATCCAAGTCTATGCCCCAAACAGTAATGCTGAAGAAGCTGAAGTTGAACGGTTCTATGAAGACCTACAAGACCTTTTAGAACTAACACCCAAAAAAGATGTCCTTTTCATCATAGGGGACTGGAATGCAAAAGTAGGAAGTCAAGAAACACCTGGAGTAACAGGCAAACTTGGCCTTGGAATACGGAATGAAGCAGGGCAAAGACTAATAGAGTTTTGCCAAGAAAATGCACTGGTCATAACAAACACCCTCTTCCAACAACACAAGAGAAGACTCTATACATGGACATCACCAGATGGTCAACACCGAAATCAGATTGATTATATTCTTTGCAGCCAAAGATGGAGAAGCTCTATATAGTCAGCAAAAACAAGACCAGGAGCTGACTGTGGCTCAGACCATGAACTCCTTATTGCCAAATTCAGACTGAAATTGAAGAAAGTAGGGAAAACCACTAGACCATTCAGGTATGACCTAAATCAAATCCCTTATGATTATACAGTGGAAGTGAGAAATAGATTTAAGGGCCTAGATCTGATAGATAGAGTGCCTGATGAACTATGGAATGAGGTTCGTGACATTGTACAGGAGACAGGGATCAAGACCATTCCCATAGAAAAGAAATGCAAAAAAGCAAAATGGCTGTCTGAGGAGGCCTTACAAATAGCTGTGAAAAGAAGAGAAGCAAAAAGCAAAGGAGAAAAGGAAAGATATAAACATCTGAATGCAGAGTTCCAAAGAATAGCAAGAAGAGATAAGAAAGCCTTCTTCAGCGATCAATGAAAAGAAATAGAGGAAAACAACAGAATGGGAAAGACTAAGGATCTCTTCAAGAAAATTAGAGATACCAAAGGAACATTTCATGCAAAAATGAGCTCAATAAAGGACAGAAATTGTATGGACCTAACAGAAGCAGAAGATATTAAGAAGAGATGGCAAGAATACACAGAAGAACTGTACAAAAAAGATCTTCACGATCTAGATAATCACAATGGTTGATCACTGACCTAGAGCCAGACATCCTGGAATGTGAAGTCAAGTGGGCCTTAGAAAGCATCACTACGAACAAAGCTAGTGGAGGTGATGGAATTCCAGTTGAACTATTCCAAATCCTGAAAAATGATGCTGTGAAAATGCTGCACTCAATATGCCAGCAAATTTGGAAAACTCAGCAGTGGCCACAGGACTGGAAAAGGTCGGTTTTCATTCCAATCCCAAAGAAAGGCAATTCCAAAGAATGCTCAAACTACCACACAAGTGCACTCATCTCACACGCTAGTAAAGTAATGCTCAACATTCTCCCAGCCAGGCTTTAGCAATATGTGAACCGTGAACTTCCTGATGTTCAAGCTGGTTTTAGAAAAGGCAGAGGAACCAGAGATCAAATTGCCAACATCTGTTGGATCATGGAAAAAGCAAGAGAGTTCCAGAAAAACATCTATTTCTGCTTTATTGACTATGCCAAAGCCTTTGACTGTGTGAATCACAATAAACTGTGGAAAATTCTTCAAGAGATGGGAATACCAGACCACCTGATTTGCCTCTTGAGAAATTTGTATGCAGGTCAGGAAGCAACAGTTAGAACTGGACATGGAACAACAGACTGGTTCCAAATAGGAGGAGAAGTTTGTCAAGGCTGTATATTGTCACCCTGTTTATTTCACTTATATGCAGAATACATCATGAGAAACACTGGACTGGAAGAAACACAAGCTGGAATCAATATTGCCAGGAGAAATATCAATAACCTCAGATATGCAGATGACACCACCCTTATGGCAGAAAGTGAAGAGGAACTCAAAAGCCTCTTGATGAAAGTGGAAGTGGAGAGTTAAAAAGTTGGCTTAAAGCTCAACATTCAGAAAATGAAGATCATGGCATCCGGTCCCACCACTTCATGGCAAATAGATGGGGGAACAGTGGAAACAGTGTCAGACTTTATTTTTCTGGGCTCCAAAATCACTACAGATGGTGACTGCAGCCATGAAATTAAAAGACACTTACTCCTTGGAAGGAAAGTTATGACCAACCTAGATAGCATATTGAAAAGCAGAGACATTACTTTGCCAACAAAGGTTCGTCTAGTCAAGGCTATGGTTTTTCCTGTGGTCATGTATGGATGTGAGAGTTGGACTGTGAAGAAGGCTGAGCAACGAAGAATTGATGCTTTTGAAGTGTGGTGTTGGAGAAGACTCTTGAGAGTCACTTGGACTGCAAGGAGATCCAACCAGTCCATTCTGAAGGAGATCAGCCCTGAGATTTCTTTGGAAGGAATGATGCTAAAGCTGAAACTCCAGTACTTTGGCCACCTCATGCGAAGAGTTGACTCATTGGAAAAGACTCTGATGCTGGGAGGGATTGGGGGCAGGAGGAGAAGGGGACGACAGAGGATGAGATGGCTGGATGTCATCGCTGACTCGATGGACGTGAGTCTGAGTGAACTCTGGGAGTTGGTGATGGACAGGGAGGCCTGGCATGCTACGGTTCATGGGGTCGCAAAGAGTCGGACACAACTGAGTGACTGATCTGATCTGACCTACACTGTCCAATATAGTATTCCATAGCCACATGTGATTATTGATCATTTAAAATGTAGCTAGGATGACTGAAGAACTAAACTATGAATTTATTTTTTACTTTAATTTTTTAAAAAGAAAAATACTCAATTTAGTTATTATAAAATTTTAAGTATGTTTGAAAGAAGTTGGGTATGTAAATATACTCCCTAATTGCAAATTTTATGAACTACAAATAGCAATTGAATATGATTAAAATTTGACACCTGAATTTAAATGTGCTGGAAGTATATTAAATATACATTAAATTTTGAAATCTTGGTATGGAAAAGATGTAAAACTTTGCTGATAACTTTATACTGAATATATGTTGAAATGATACTATTTTGAATATATTGGCCTATATATTCAATTGGTCTAACTGAATAAATTTGTCTAAATAAAGTATATTATTAAAGGTGGTCTTGTCTGTTCCTTTTTACTTTGTAATATGGTTACTAGAAAATTTATAGTTATATATGCATCTTGTGTTTTATTTCTGTTGTACTGAACTACTCTAGTCATATAGCTAGGTTACATTTCCTGGCGTCTCTTGCAATTTGTTGGGACTATATTACTGAGTTCATTTTGAAGGAATGTGAAAAGTAGTGAAATAGAACACTTCTAAACTTGCTCCATCAAAATTTCCTTGCTTTCTCTTTTCATTCTCATGCCAACTGAATACAGAGAACTTAAAAGAAGGCTAGAAAGTATTAGAGCATCTACACAGGAAAAAGGAGGAAACCTGATTGTCTATTTAGGGACCAGATGTTCAAGAGAACCGTGGGACCCAATATTGCTGCCTTGAACTATAATGTGAGCAGTAAATAAACCTTTTTTTGTTTAAGCCACTGAATGTACAATATTATTTTTACAGTAGGTATGACAACAATTTTTAGGCCTGGAACACTGGAAGAATAGGACTCTGTTCTCTGAAAAGGAAACAAAAAATAAGACCTATCTTTGAGAGAACTCTGGAGACTCATGGAGGGGTCTCCCAGACAATCTGACTGATATTGATCAGTGACTGTGAGAAAGCAAATTCTCAGAGACCCAGGGGAAAGCACCTGAAAAGAGCAGACAGAATAAATTCTTGTGCCTATGATATGAATTGGAAAAATTTGCCTTTTCACCAATGTGGTGGAAAGATGTAGTAATAAATGAGATATGAGCTAGAATTCTCACAAGGGTATTGCTTTAGTCAGGAGGTTAAGTTAGCTGTTGAATGAAAGCTGCTGTGGACCCAACCTGAATGCCTTGAAATAATCAAACAAATTCCAAGGATAAAATAAAACATAATTTAAAGGACTAAGAAATACCCATCAACCAACAATATAAAAGTTTACAATTCTAGCTTAAAGTAAGAATATCAGGTACACAAAGAAATAGGAAAATATGATCCATTTAACAGGAAACCAAATACTCAGTAGATGCAAACCCAGAAATGCAATTTGTGATGAAACTAGAAGATACAGACATTATGGCAACTATTAAAATGCTGCATGTGTTTAATAAGATGGAGGAAAACATGGTCATGATAAGGAGATAAATAGAAGGTATAAAAATAATTCAATCAGAAAACTAAATTTCAGAAAAAGAAATATTGCCAGGAATAAGGAAAAACATTTATGATGATACATAGATTATTTTAGTAAGAATATGTATCAATTCTAAATGTGTTTGCTTCAAATGACATGAGAGAACTTGAGTGAAAAAAACAGAGAAATAGATAAAATCCACAGGTATGGTAGAAGAAATATATAGAAAATCAGTAAAAATGTTACAGATTTGAACAAAGCTATTAAATAACTAAATTTACATTTAAAATACACTCCACCCAGCAACAACAGAGTACATATTCTTCTGATGTATACATGAGACATTCGATGGATAGATCATATTCTGAGTCAAAACCAAGTCTGAATACATTTAAAGTTGTCTTTTCACAATGGAGTAATTAGGAATGAATAGCAGGAGTATATATTGGAAAATATATCTATTAAATATAGACTGTGAATAGCTTAGATGTCCAAAAAGACATCTCAAAGGAAATTAGAGTGGAGAGGTAGCAATGCTCTCTGGAGTTTCAAGGATGGGTGTGCATCTTAGCCCTAAATTAACCAGATCATATAATCCAGTTGGACTCAATCATTAATTCAGAAAAGATCACATGAAAAATGCTTATCCAGTCAGAGGCAATCATGGCTGTTTTACTGGCATGAGGAGAAAGGTGTTTCCTTTCTTTTACAGTTGTCAGACACGACTGAGCGACTTCACTTTCACTTTTCACTTTCATGCATTGGAGAAGGAAATGGCAACTCACTCCAGTATTCTTGCCTGGAGAATCCCAGGGATGGGGGAGCCTGGTGGGCTGCCGTCTATGGGGTCGCACAGAGTCGGACATGACTGAAGAGACTTAGCAGCAGCAGCAGCATAAAACAGAACCCAGTCTTCACATTCTTGTTGCTCTCATGTTATTTTGAGAAGGCTTCCCTGTAGTTCAAATGGTAAAGAAACTGCCTGCAATGCATGAGACACAGGTTCAATCCCTGGGTGGGAAGATCCCCTGGAGAAGGGAATGGCTACCCACTCCAGTATTCTTGCCTGGAGAATTCCATGGACAGAGGAGCCTGGTGGGCTATAATCCATGCGGTCGCAGAATCAGACATGACTGAGTGACTAACACTTTACTTTAAGAAGAAAGCTCCATGAAAATTGACAGTCTCAGGAAATAAGAGATATGGGGGAAAATCAACTGAGCACTGATGATCTTGTTTGAGTTACTAAATTCAGCAGAATCTGAAACTAGAAGTAGTTTTGATCTTGGCTGTTGTAGAAATCAACAAAATTCCCTTTCATTTAAGCCAGCAAGAGTCAGGTTTGCCTTTGCATCAGAAAATGTCTGGATGTAATATATCCACCAAGCTACTTCTCTTTTGGCATTGTCTTTAAAAACACATGTGATGATAACACTAAGATTCAAAGTTCATTTGGGATCTGTAGTCAACTTATTTTCCTTGACCTGCATCTAAGATCTCTAGTTAGATACATGGAGGGATTGATGGCCAGTAGAGATGAGCAAGAGGCTCATCATTGGCCAGACTTCTGTGGATCAAAATTTAATATCTCCGGAAGCTAAGCTCTGTTGCAAAAGCAGTTGTCATTTGTTTCTCATTAGATACATTTTCCCAGGAAGTGTTCTGTGTGGCAGAACAACAGTCAAGTATCTCCAATGAGTGGCCACTAGTTTTTACTTTTTAATGCTTTTATGGGTTTAAATAGAATCCCTTTGCTAACTACAGGATATTTTCTTTAATCTATTTGACTAAGCAAGCCAGGAATTGGAAAGATAATGTTTCCTAACTTCCTTTCTGATGAATAATAAATGTCACTAAGGAATTTGATAGTAGGAGGTAGTTTCCTGGGCCATCTGCTGCATATGAGAACAGAGGAAAGATATTAAACTTTAAATTAGGTATTGCTTCATAGAACCTAAAAGATGAAAGAAAATACACACTAAACTGGAAGATAATCATCAGTTCCTATCAGTCAGCTTACTTCTTTGAAAGTGTAAAAAAACATAATTATCTCTTTTACTCCCTTATCAACATATTTTATATTGAGCTGAATATAGAAAATCAGTAATTAGCACAAGTCTTCTTTGGTTTTAAGTATTTTCAGATTTCTACAAATAAATGTGCCATATTTTTTAAAATATACAACCAATGAACATCTAAGAAAAAATACTTTTTTTAACATATGTAACATACTAAAAAACAGTCTCATTTCTATGGCAACTGTATAATAGGTCAAAGGAGAGAGGTAGAACATTTATGGACAAGTACATTTACTTTAGAAATTATTAGTTTCGATTGCCCAACATAACAGTTAATTGTAATGAAGAAAGGTCCTCTGTTACTTCATTTTTCTATATAGCTATTCATAAGGAAAATAATGTATGTTTATATGCCTGAAAATTTCTGCTATTTTGATACGATTTATGTTTAAACAAGGTTTAGGGGAAATGGATTTTTATGTGAAGAATATAAATACTGGAAAAGATGCTATGGAAATAATTCAGTGTAATCATTAATATCATAGCTATAAAGTCAAGTAAAGAAACTATATGAAGATTATACAGACACTTGGGCAAATTATCTAATTTATTTAATTCTGAGTTTATTCATCTTCAAAATCTATAAAGGTTTTATAATTTCACTTAAAATGCAAATTATAGAAAATATTGTAAAATAAAACATATTAATCCATGCTGAGTGAGGATGTGAAAAAGCAATTCGAAGGAAAAGGAGTATACATAATAAATATGTTAAAACACTCAGCTCCTCAGTGATTAAATAAAAACATATTTACCACCTTTCACATGCTACATTGGGGGAAGAAGTTCAAAAGACTTAGAATATCCAGAGTTATTAGAGCAGAAGGAAAGGAAGAAGACTCACACACTATTGCTGGATATATAATTGGAGCAATATATTGTGACAGCATTTAGGAAGTGCCTGAAAGTTTAAGATGCATGTACTCTTTCAGATATCTATTTCATGGTTAGGAATTAATCCTACTAAGATATGAATAGAGATCTAGAACCATTTATATAAAAAGACATCTATAGTTGGGCTATTTTGTAATGGCAAAAAATTGGACCAACTTAAATATCCATAAACAGATGAAGAGAAAAGTACACTGTAAAATACTTGCATTTTTATTTTTTTTATTTATTTTTTTTAATACTTGCATTTTTAAGACAAAGTTGCTATGTATACAGTAAAATGGAAAGATGCCAGAGTTGAAGAAATATTTTAGGTTAATATTAAAATGCTAACTCTAGATTAATTAGAATATAAACTATTCAACATTATTGCCACTGCAAAAATTATGTTAAATAATTATTATTTCTGCAAATATTTATCTAACTACCACTGTCTATCCTAGAAATGAAAACTTAGAATAGGAACAATAGCACCTGAGATACGGTTGTCAAGGGGATCCTTCCAGAAATGTAATTGGATTATTTTCAAAAGAAGGTAAAAGATTAAGATAAAAATTTCTGTCTTTTCTTCCTGCTGCTGTAGACAAATGTATTAAAATGTATCTTTCTTTCTTTTCTTTCTTTTTTAGAAAAATAGTGTTTATCCAGGCTTCAGTGTCCTACCATGTTTTGAGTTCTTCGATTCTTTGATTGTTTTTGTTTGGTTTTCTTTTGTTTAATGTGAATGGTTTTGTGAGTGTGACAGAAATGTTAGATTTTTAGAAAATGGTGCTCTTGCCTGGAAAATCCCATGGACGGAGGAGCCTGGTAGGCTGCAGTCCATGGGGTCAGTAAGAGTCAGACACAATTAAGCGACTTCACTTTCACTTTTCACTTTCATGCATTGGAGAAGGAAATGGCAACCCACTCCATTGGGTTGCCTGGAGAATCCCAGGGACGGGGGAGCCTGGTAAGCTGTCGTCTATGTGGTCGCACAGAGTCAGGCGTGACTGAAGTGACTTAGCAGCAGCAGCAGGACACCCAAATGTGTAGGTCAGATATGATGGGAATGGATAAGGTTAGAGGCTGAAGAAGCCAGGGGAAAAGAGAATGTGTTGATATCTTAATCCCAGAGGGAAAGATTCACATTCCCTGAGACTTGGAAGCCTGAGAACTGAGGGGATTCTCATGGATTAGTCATGTGTGCTGCTGGTATTCCTCAAAGTAACAGAACGTCATCTGGGGATGACTGCATTTTTGGTTTGAGACTAAACTCTAGGTCCTGTGTGCAGTGGGTCTCAATGGCTCTAAAGGGACTTGATGTATCAGAGTCTTTTCCTAACAGAATAGTCTACAAGGGCTTCATGAACAAAGTATAGTGAGCACCAGAGACTCTTTTGTAATATCTCTGAACTTAGTATGTTCAGTGTATCTAATATAATGCTGTAAGAAAAAGGAAGAAATTGTTCTGACATAACCAACAAGAAAGGCTTAAAAGTTTATTGTTTAGTTTTCTGTTTATTGACATTTTCTGGAAAAGATTATTGAGTTTACAAGGATGTTTACTTACTTGTGTCCCAGTTAGATATGTATCACAACTTACTAAAATATATAGCTATACAATGTACAATGTTGTGAATGTTAGAGCTGGAAAGAAAAGGTAAACTGTCTGGGTAGTAAAATCAAGATATAAAAATATCTCACCAAGTTGAAACAATATGTACTTGTTAATTTGAAAGATGAAATTAATTGATACAGATTAAGTTAGGTTAAGTAAATTAACCCTTAAACTGTAGGATATGGGAAAAATTGCTTTCTAGCAACACAAATAAAAATAACTTACATGCAATTTAATTGAAATTCAATATATGCTGAATATATCATGACTAGGAAAGTATACAGTTGTACATTATTTTAGTTAGTAGTGATATGATAGTGATAATAGTGATATGATCAATTTTAATATATTCTCACACTTTTTAAAAAGACCCACAAAGAAGAAAGCATAAGTTGGCCTTAGCTATCTTTAAGAAATGTTTATTTCTTAAAAATTATAAGAAATACTTTTCAAAGAAGATATTCATTGCTTCATCTTAAATAAAAAAGATAAAACTTTGGTTTTGGAACGAGTAGTGATTTGAGTAGGACAATATAGTAGATTGAAAAGAAAGTGAAAGTGAAATCACTCAGTCGTGTCCGACTCTTTGCTACCCCATGGACTGTAGCCTACCATGCTCCTTCATCCATGGGATTTTCCAGGCAAGAATACTGGAGTGGGTTGCCATTTCCTTCTCAGAGGATCTTCCTGACCCAGAGGTTGAACCTGGGTCTCCCGCATTTGCTGAGTCAAAGCAAACTTTCTTGAGCAATGTCTTTGTTCATTTCAGCAAAGGGGAAATATGTCCATACAGGTAATCTGAAAATATGTGGACCTGGCTCTTCAGATATACAGGCACACCATGGGGATATTATAGATGCAGTTCAGACAACTACAATAAAGTGAGTCTCAGGAATTCATTGGTTTCCTAGTGCATATAAAAATTATGTTTAGACTGTAGTGTATTTTATGCAATATTATTGTCTAAAAAAATGTGTATCTCAAAAATTTTGTTGCTAAAAAATACTATCATTTAAACATTGAGTCATAATCCTTTTGCATCAAAAGTAACATCAATGATCACTGATCAGGGATAATCATAGTACATATAATAATGATGAAAAATTTGAAATAATTTTAAGAATTACCTAAATGTGTTGCAGACATGAAACAAACATAGAATATAAGCTATTGGAAAAGTAGCATCCATAGATTTGCTTGATGCAGGTTTAACATAAACTTTTAACAAAACATCTGTAAAAAAGTTCAACATCTGGGAAGGGCAATAAAGCAAGGTCTGCTTGTCCCAAGGTTAATAGCCACTAAGTGAAAAACCTGAAATGTGGACACACATCTAAAAATACTCCCTTTTTTATTATATTCTACCTGCTAATAACAGATTTCATGAGTGGGAGAACTAAATCTTTGTACTTCCAGAAAAACCATATGTGGTTCATTGTGCATAAGAATGATTTTACAAATATTTATTTCAAAGAAATATGGGTTGCTGATTTATAGTGTGTAAAGTATTATTTTTATTTGATGACCATGATCCTGAAAAGTAGTCTTGGAAGATATTAAAAGGTCAATATTCAGAGGGGTAAGGTGATGTAACCAAATCATTAAAATATTACTACAACTTTGAGATAAGATCTGTATCTTAAGACTTCAGTTGAGTCCTCTTAAGAATGATCATCAAATTTAGAACAAAAACAAAAATTATGTTGGTTAATTAATTCAGGGAGTTTTGACAATTTATTTTGAATTTTAAAATTCTGGTTAAAAAAGAAATGCAATATTCCCAGATTACTCTGCCCAATGATGTGTGCCCCAAGTATAGAACAAGACATAGAAAAGGGTAGATAAGATGGTTCAAGGATAAATTTACATACAGGTTCACACTTTGCCTTACTTATCTGTGTTGTTGTTTAGTCACTAAGGCCTGTCTGACTCTTTGCAACCCCATAGACTGAAATACACCAGACTTCACTGTCTTCACCATCTCCCAGAGTTTGCTCAAATTCATGTGCATTGAATCAGTGATGCCATCCAACCATCTCATCCTCTATCGTCCCCTTCTCTTTCTGTCCATAATCTATCCCAACATCAGGTCTTTTCTAATGAATTGGCTTTTTGCATTAGGTAACCAAAGTATTGGAGCTTCAGCTTCAGCATTACTACTTCCAGTGAATATTCAGGGTTGATTTCCTTTAGACTTCACTGGTTTGATCTCCTTGCTGTCTAAGAGACTCTCAAGGGTCTTCTCCAGCACCACAATTCAAAAGTATCAGTTCTTCAGCACTCAGCCTTCTTTATGGTCTAACTCTCACATCTGTACATGACTACTGGAAAAACTATAGCTTTGACTACACAGACCTTTGTCAGCAAAGTGATGTCTCTGCATTTTAATATGCTGTCTAGGTGTGTCATAGTTTTTCAAACCTAGAAAATTAAAAAAGGCTGCAGTCGCCTTTTAATTTACTGGCTGCAGTCACCATCTGCAGTTATTTTGGAGCCCAAGAAACTAAATTCTGTCACTGTTTTCATTTTTTTCCCCATCTATTTGCCATGTTGAATTTTAAGCCAGCTTTTTCACTCTCCTCTTTCACCTTCTTCAAGAGGCTCTTTAGTTTCTCTTCGGTTTCTGCCATTAGGGTGGTATCATCTGCATACATGTAGTTGTTGATATTTCTCCCAGAAATCTTGATTCCAGTTTGTGATTCATGCAGCATGGAATTTCACATGACAATACACAGCCTTGATGTACACCTTTGGAACCAGTCTGTTGTTCCATGTCCAGTTCTAACTGTTGTTTCTTGACCTGCATACAGGTTTCTCAGGAGGCAGGTAAGGTGTTCTGGTATTCCCATCTCTTTAAGAATTTTCCACAGTTTGTTGTGATTCACACAGTTAAAGGCATTATCATAGTCAATGAAGCAGAAGTAGATGGTTTTCTGGAATTCTTTTGCTTTTTCAATGATCCAGTGGATGTTGGCAATTTAATCTCTGGTTCCTCTGCCTTTTCTAAATCCATCTTTTATGTGTGGAAGTTCTTGCCTCACATATTGTTGAAGCCTAGCGTGAAGGATTTTGAGCATTACCTCGCTAGCCTGTGAGATGCGCACAATTGTAGGATAGTTTGAACATTATTTGGCATTGCCCTTCTTTGTGATTGAAATGAAAACTGGTCTTTTCCAGGCCTATGGCCACTAACTGAGTTTTCCCAATTTGCTGGCATATTGAGTGCAGCACTTTAAGAGCATCATCTTTTAGGATTTTTAATAGTCAGCTGGAATTCTATCACCTACCTGTAGTCTTGGGCCAATTGCTTAACTTCTATGAACTTCATTTTCCTTATCTCTAGAATGGAGACAATATTAAAATTTTAAAGTATCCAATTACTGTGACTATCACATAGCAGTTTCAGATTCTCCTTAACTGTCCAGTCTATTTCTGAAATTAGTTTAGATAAGGAATCTATACCAAAATTTCTTCAAATTGCATCATCAGCATGAGCCTAGCAAAGTAGCTATGCTTGAAATTAACTCTGTTACCTCTAGAGTTCAGTTTAAATTGATCTCTCTGCAGTCGGCAGACCTGCAGTTCTTTGCAGTTATCCTTTCTTGAACCTATCGTCAATTATATGTGTCCTATATTTAAAAAACCCTGAAAGCAATATCAGTTGGAATCTCTGCCTACTGGATTTATGATAAGATTAGAAACTCAAGCAAACAAAGAAACCTGATAAAAGAACAGAGCATGTGAGAGCATCACAGTGGGCTGAAACAAATCAATGAAGCTACTGGAGGAAAACAGGAAGAAATCAAAGCAACATCACGGGAGAAACAGAAATAAATGAAGCAGGTATTCAAACTCAAGTGACAAGAGTTTATAAGTATTCATTTCTGAACATTAAAAATTCCTCACACAGTAGTTAGGTAGTTTACTAGAGAAGGAAGTCTTTTTTTCCCAAAAAATAATTGGCAAAATAAGGCATCTGGTTCATTGAGTCTAAATCATTAAGGAAATATTTATTGTGCATTTTTTCTGTGCCATGCACAGTGTCCATAATTGAATAACACTGTTAGTAATTGAGACCTGTAGTTAAAGGTGCCCCATGTCTTAAGGTTTGTTAAAGAATCAATGTACAACTAAACATAATTGATATAAAACATGCTGAAATGATTTAACAGTTTTTCTGGAGGCATTTCAGAATTCTTTCATTCATTTAATCCACCTACCCTGTTTAAGGTGGTACAGTGGGGAAATGGAGTTAAACAAAGAGCTCCTGTGTTTTGAGTTGTACAGAATTTAGAGTACACAGGAACAGATGCAAAGCAACAACGACAAAATAGCTGTGTGTCAGCTACTTTAGGGATGAGGGAAGTGCAGTGAGCTATGTGGGTCCAGGAATGAAGAGTAATTAATTCTTCAGAGATAAGCTTTAAAGGAAAAAGGATGTTTGAGTTGGGTCTTAAAGGATAAATATGAGTTAATCAGATTTGACTTTGGAGCAGAGAGATATTACTTCAGTCAGCAAGGATCTTATTGAAATACAACAAGACCACTATCATTAGCATTCAGGAGCACAAAAATTGCAGGATAAAATAACATTGATTCTATGTACTCTGCTATGCTTAGTCGCTCAGTCGTGTCTGACACTTTGGGACCCTATGGACTGTAGTCCTTCAGGCTCCTCTGTGCATGGGGATTCTCCAGCTAAGAATACTGGAGTGGGTTGCCATGCTCTCCTCCAGGGTATCTTCCCAACCCAGGGATCAAATCCAAATCTCCTGTGTTGCAGGCAGATTCTTTACCAGCTGAGCCACCAGGGAAGCTCAAGAATACTGGAGTGGGTAGCCTGTCTCTTCTCCGGCGGATCTTCCCAGGAATCCAACCTGGGTCTCCTGCATTGCAGGTGGATTTTTTACCAGCTGAGCCACCAGGGAAGTCATTGATTCTATATCATACACTAAAATCATTGTTGTGGGGATGAATATCTAATATAAGCTCATTTTCTATTTATTATTGCTTTTTTTCTTGGTAAAGTTCTGTTTTTTCAAGAATTAACTTGCCTTCAGTTGTATAGGTTCTCTAGCCCGGTCCACAAAACTGGATTAGGTGCTTTGCCTGTGAGTTCTGGTTAACATTGCATTCGTGCTCAATCACAGGTGGAAAAGAGGAGGAGGAATGGAGAGGAGAGGGGGTGCTATTACAACACTTGTCATGTTCAATCGATGTAATAGCTATTAGTGTGTGCTGCCCCACTAGGCTGTGGGTTCTCACGGACAGGTCTTATCAAGGTGCCTGTCACATGGCAGGTGTTCCATAAAGGTTGAATGAGTTAAATAATGAATGAGAATGTATATGGAGATTGTCAATTGTTTTATTTTGCAGTGAGAGTTGAATACATATTCAAGCAAAGTTTTCCTGTTGCCTAGGAAATTGAAGGCAAACTGCTTAGCCCAGTATTTCCTAGCTCACAGTCTCAATCTTTATTTCCATCCCTATGCCACTGATCTGACTTTATGCACCTTCTGAACTGGAGTTTTCCCGACCTTACCTTAGACTTGCCATACTTCTCACTTCCCTTTGCTTCCTCTTTTCTCTTCATTATCCTATAAGTATTTAGTAAGCACTGACTCATATTTGGAAGATAGATTCTAATTCTAGCCTACTCAATAATTCCTGTAAGACCTAGAACATACTGTTTTTTCATTTGGGGGTGCCTATTTCATTATTATTAAGTAGTTATTTGCTGCTGTAAGTGCTGCTGCTGCTTAGTCGCTTCTGTTCTGTCCAACTCTATGCGACGCTATGGACTGCATGCAGCTCGCCAGTCTCCTCTGTGCATGGAATTCTCGAGGCAAGAATACTGGAGTGGGTTACCATGCCCTCCTCAGAGGATCTTCCCAACCCAGGGATGGAACCCAGGTCTCCTGCATTGCAGGCAGATTCTTTACCACTGAGGCACCAGGGAAGCCCTGCTGTAAATGCTAAGTCTTCTCAAACCCAAATACCTTAGCCAAAACAGTCTCTGACAATCTCTTTCAATCTTCTTTATAGCATGCATCACTACCTGATGACTTAGAAACTAGAATAGTACCTAACACAGAATATAGGCTCAGAATCTAGTTTCTTAGCGAATAGATAAGTAAATGAGTGATTCCATGCTTATTTCATAATGTCTATTTGCTTGCAGGACTTGAAAACAGTGGCTGCTTTACTCATCTTTGCTTCCTGCAGAGAGTCTTGCATACAAATGACATCCACATTGTATACAAACATTCAGTTCTATAAATTGAAATGGACACCTCAGTTTCCTCTTAGGGCTTACCTACTCCATTTTAGAAAAGGACAAGTGAGGCTCTGGATTCCTAGGATGTTCACATTTATCTGTGCCTTTATCAAAACACACTGTCGTTCTCACTGTGTCTTTATATAAGTTATTGGTGTAAGAATGGACTAAAAGGGAACACAAAAGATGTAGACTTTGTAGATCAGCTCCTCACTCATCCCTTGCTCCCAGGTGCCTACATATACAATTTCAAGGTCCATGACAGAGTAGAGTATTATCTGAGGACATATCCCAGGCCACACTCTCAGTAACTCTGGTAATATCATGTTGGCCAAAGTTTCATTCACATTTTTCTGTAAGGTGGTACGGAAAAACCCAAGTGAATTTTTTGGCCAACCTGATATTTATACATAGAGCACCTGATAGGACTATCTCATATAATGAGCCAAAGATGGCCTTCATATATTAAGCTATAGGTGTTATGTCTTCACTGCAGGCTGAGACTGGTTAGCTCAAATGCATGAGGGCCCCAAGCTGAAATTTTTACACATCCAACTATTTTTGAAATAGCTCAGCAAGTGCATTTTTAGACACCTAGAGTCTCTTTCCTTTGCATAACCAGTGAAACCTCACCGCACATGTGCTGGCCGTTGATAAGAGAGAGCCTGGGGTTATGACTCCCACACTATCTTTCTAAGGTCTCTGACCCAGAGAGTTCCACCTGCTGCTGGGCAACACCCCCTCAACATGTGAACCCCTTCTGGATCCTTCTATCTCCCAGGAGCTCTCTTGCTCTCCCCCTCTCTAAATGGTGGTCCCTTAGGGGACTACTCCTCCCATGAAACCCTGTCCAAGGACCACCCAACAAAGCTTATTAGGTTACCGCCTGTCTTGGGCATACCTTTCCCTTGATCAGCATACCTTGAACAGACTATCATCAAATGTCTTTTCACAGAAGGAAAAAAAAAGTAATATAGATGTATTTATATATCTATAGATATTTATAGCTTATATAAATATATATTTCTTTTTATGTTCCTTTGCTTTGTTTTTCCTTTTAACTCACACTTTTGATTCTCTTACCCTTTTCCCATTTAAACAGTCTTGTGGGCTTTTCTTTTATCTATTGATGTATTCTCTTGAGAAACAGCTAGAATATTAAACAAGTACAGGTTATGTAATACATCAATATCAAAAAATAAGTACAGAGAAATCATGCTCGAGTGTGAGCATGGTGTTCAAACACATATCCTGGTCCACAGGTGATCCAGCAAGAAAATCTGCAGAGCAAGCTTTCTGTGACCTGCAGCTTAGCCACAGGAACTTTAGCTGGGGGTTGGGTCGCGGGGTGGAGATTATGGTTATTAAACTTATTAAGTTTTTTTTTCTTTATTTAAACTGCATCCTTGATACAGAAACACTAGCTCACACAGGCTTTCTCTCTGCCATCATTTGCAGGCTCCAGGTCCAGTCATTTCATGTGCTCCTCAGATACCACTGAACCCTTCCATGGCTTTCAATCACAATTAGCTTTAATAAGTCTTTGGTCTCCCCCTGTGTTCCTCTTCTTCTTCTCCGGCTGTGATTCAATGTGGGCTTCCCCTCAGCCCCCGCCCCAGCCCCCGCCCATTGCATCATGGAAGGAAGCTCTTGACTTTTATCTAGCCTGATTATGCAGGTATGAGTTTCCCATGGCAGCTGGCTGAGATCTCTGTGGCAGCTTGCCTCCCCCTGGCATGTAAGCTCTGTCACCAAAAGGCACTTTTAAGTCTTTCTTTGCTACACATCCTTTTTAGCTTCTTGCTAGACAAAACAATTCCTAGAGAGAGAAGAAGAAAAAAAAAGATAGTGAAGGGGGGCATGGTGTGGGGAGCCACAAAGGAATTAGAGGGGAGGAACAGGAAGAATGAGCAACAACTTCCCTTTTCCCACAGTGACCTGATTTATTCTGCTCCTACAGTACTGTTAAAGGGAAATTGCAAGGATTTTCACAAGAAACAGATGTTAATCAGACTTCTGTGTAAAGAAGCAATTGTATTGAATGCTTATTACCCTGATACTGTAGCAAGCTTTTAAACTCCATCAACTGGTTAAAAATTGACAACAAATTAATTTGATGGTTACTGTTATTCTCCTATTTTGCCAAAGAGTAAACTATATAAATTTGCACCTCCTTATTAATGAAGACGGGACTTTGAACTGTACTTTTAACACTTGCAACCCTCTCCTACCCATATCCACAAGTTTATTCAACTTCATGGCAAATCTGAGATAGGTGTTATAACTTTTTTTGAGATGAAAACACAGGTTTGGGAAATTTGTTACTTACTCCCATGTATGTATATATAAATGTACTATTCCTTCAAAGAAACTGTGGTATCCTACAGAAAAACCACAAGCAGTAAAATCAAATCCTGAAAATTTAGAAAGCTCCAAATTTAGACAGATAGTAAGATGATGAAATGAGTTTAAGTACAAATATGTCTAGTTCCCAAATTTTCCCATTCAGCTTATTGACTCCTCAAAGTAGACTTGACAAAGACAGCAAGGCAGTGCTATTCTACTAGGATATTTTCTAGGCAAAATTTTGGTTAGGTGCTATTGATTTGTAGTTGTTCTCACCTGAATTGGTCATATTTGCTAGAGATCGCAAAGATATTTGAGTCCCTAAGGAAGATACGGGCTTCCCTGGTGGCTCAGACGATAAAGTGTCTGCCTGCAATGTAAGAGACCCAGGTTTGATCCCTGTGTTGGGAAGGACCTCTGGAGTAGGAAATGGCAACCCACTCCAGTACTCTTGCCTGGAGAATCCCATGGACAGAGTAGTCTGGTGGGCTATAGCCCATGGAGATGCCAAGAGTCATGCATGACTGAGGGACTAACACATAGCACAGATATAGGCACAGATATATACAACAAAAAGTGAATGGAAAGGGTGACAAATAGCATCCTATTACACTAAGAAAGTGGGGGGTGGGGACATTTCATTTTACTGGTCATCTAAATAAGTTTTTATTTAAGGGGTTGGGCAGGAAGAGTTATTTACCAAGCCAAGTTTTTTTTTTTTTCACCAAGGTATTTACCAAGCTAAGTTTTAAGTTGTTACTCTGGATATTGACTTTCTGATGACCAATATGAGGAAGCTCACCAAGTAACTACAGAAAGGAAATAATACAGCCTGGAGCAATGCCAGTGTGAAAGTGAAGGGCTGAAAGGAAGTCTACCAAGTAAGCAGGACAATCTGCTAAAAGCCAGATTCAGGTTGACATATGGTGATGTTATTGGGGCATTTGATATATGGTTATTAAGGCCTGCTTTGCTTCACTGTAGCCTTTTTGAATTCCCATTTCCCATGAAGTTGACTTGTATGTGACTGAAATTTGACACCATGTTCACCATCGCACTAGGTGTATTTCTTGTTTAATTTTTTTAATAAACAAATCTAATCCAGTATTTTAGAAGAGTAATTTACAGACTTCCCTAGGAAAATTAATTTACCTGTCTTCTATTAACCCATATCCTTGTCAATATCGTATACATTCTCTTGGATGGTAATGTATCTTTGCTCTCTGCTAAATGATGAAATTGTTAAAAGAAGCTCTATTATTATAACCTCTTTTTGAGCTTTTTAGCTTTGTCCAAAGTAAGTTATCGATAAAAAAAATTAACGAATAAGCTAAATTTTAGAATGCATTAATCTAAGCCTTAATCTTTGCTTATACTGTGTCCATTGTGGAATTGGATGTTGGGAAGGAGTCCTTTAAAAATATAAAGCTAACTTTATAAATATATGGTGGTGGTAGAAATATTCTAACTTCTTTCAGTTAAAACATAATTAATTAGAAAAGGCATGATTTGTGGTGGAGAAGGACTGAGTGGTAGCTTGTTGGCTACATGGTTTTAAGTACTAAAATTTACAGAAGGGAAGGAGTAGGAGGTATTTGATATGTTCTGCTTGCCCTTGATATCTACTCAGGAGACTGGTCACTGTGGACTTCATCCAAATGTTCCCATCTTGCTGTCTGGCTTCTATTTGGGTATGGTCTAGGCAAAACACAGGCAGACATCTGAAAGAGGGAGAGGGATAAGGTACAGGAATCTACTACCCTGGCTTTGTTCCTCTTGGCTCACCAGCTGAATATGTCCTTCTGTCATAGGTCATAATCCCTATCAACTCTGCCACTCTCCTATGTTCCTCTTTCTGGGTTCTGTAATCATACCAGCTCCACTTATTTCTTCAGATGCAAAAGTTGGAAATTTTAGCAGCTATATCAGCTGCAGGAGTATTACCCTGACCACATTACTTTCTCTAAACCCTGCACAACCTTGAATACAGTCCCTTTATCAAACTCTACTCAATTATAATTATATAGCTCAGGAATGCTATTTCTAGCTGACAAAGAAGATATTGAAAGTATCACATGTAACATTTGACACTTATTTACAAAGCAACTCCATATGAGAGGCATCTTAAGGTAACATTAAAATAGAAAAAGCAAAGTCTGTGTCATTACAAAGTCGAAATTTGAAAAATTCAGGTCCCTAACTCATTAGCTTTTTTCACATGACCTCAAATAATAACTTCCATTTTTTTGCCCTTGTGCCGCACTAATATGATCTAAATTTTCACTATATTGGGCAAAGGGCTACATGTGGTTATATGGATGTAGCCACAAGTCTCAATAAGAGGAAATGGAAAAACAAAAGGGTGGTAGACGTTAAACACTATGACTTCCATACATTTATGAAATCAGCTGCACATTTATAAAGCACTCCTTCCCAATATCCAATACCATGATGTACTCACTGTAAAAAAAAGATGAAATACAGATGATTACACTAATATTTCATTCAACTTTATGAAATTGTGCAACAAAAATTTTAGTTCTTCTTTCTTACATGTCTTTCTTGGATATGTTCCATTGTGTTATGAGTATGAATTAAAGAATGCAGTTGAGAAGTGCTTCATGATTTTGTAGAATTTTTCCTTGGGAAAACAAGTGGGGATATTTTGATTAAAGGTGGGTGGAAAATAATTTATTTTGATGTGTGAGTGGAAAGCCTTGACTAACAGAAAAGTAAATTATGAATTATATGAAAATACCTATTAAACTACCTTTCAGATTTATTAAATTGTTATTTTTCAAATATATGAAGAAAGCATTTCATGGATAGTAAAATAGACTGTGAACTCACTTTTATCCAGTTAACTAAGCTACATGTGTTGCTATTGATAGATATCAATTTTCTTATTTCTAGTTCTACATATTCTATGTGCCCCTTTTTGACAAAACAAAATTTAAAATTGTATTCTATTGAATGTATATGTGAGGTTGAGAAAAATTTAATTTTTAGGCTACAAATATCAGTTAAGTAATGCTTAATAAATTTGCTTCTACTCCTCAATTGTTTATTATTTCAATTAGAAATGATACATGTTCTTGTTTGAGTGCCATGAATAACATAAATATGAAAATTCTATGATTTTTTGGATCATAAAAGTCAATAGTCATTTATTAACTACTACTTTTAGCAGCATTTACTTAGAAAACATATTTTAGTTTCTACTCTATGCTAGTGAAAGTTGCTCAGTCATTTCCAACTCTTTGTGACCCAGAATACTGGAGTGAATAGCCTTTCCCTTCTCCAGGGGATCTTGCTGACCCTGGAATCAAACCCAGGTCTACCTCATTGCATGCAGATTCTTTACTAACAGCTATCAGGGAAGCCTAAAATATGAATTGGACCCTAAAAACACTTGCAGTGTGATGAAAAAATAAGATATTTAACTAAATATATAGTATGAAAGCTGCCATTTGAATGTATACATTTTCATATGAATATATGAATATAAAATCACAAAGGTAAGAGCAATTATATTAGTCAAGATGAGTTATTCTGTAGTAACAATCTCAAAAATCAATGTGACAGCATTATCGTATTTTATTTCTCTCTCATTTAATGTGGTAATTGCAGCCAGGTAGGTTGCTCTAGTTATTAACAAACACCTGGGGATTAAGCTAACAAAGGCTTGATCTTGACACATGCTTTAAATTATCAAACACGGGGCACTCCTGACAAGTTACACACTGAATCTTAAAGCTTCTTCCTAGAAGCAACATATTTCATTTGTATTTATGTTTCACTCATCTAAACAAGTCATATAGCCACACTTATATTCAGAGAGAGTGAAGAAGGTAATATGTTTAGAAAAGGAGAACTAAAATAATTGTTATCAGCTCAAATGATTAACACAATGTTAAATTGTTGAATCTGAATTTATAACTCAGAGACTATCTCACAGAAAAGATAAAACTTGAAATAACTCCTAAATAGGAGAAAACATTTTTTTTTTCAGGCAGAGTAGTTATTTCAAAAAACTTTGTACCCTAGTCTTGTTTATGTGTCCTTGTATATTTTTTCATTTAATGATTTGTGATAATAAGCAAGGATTTGTCTTTCTAATAATGGGCCAAACTGTTTCTGTACAAACTACAGATATATAACTATTTGATATTTTTTAAAAGCCTAAAATATTTCACCAGTATTTTTTTTAATTGTCTGTTTCCTTTGTCATATACTCAAATTGATACTCGTGTTTTTATAAGTTTATGAGTGTGTTTTAAATTATTTTTGAGTGGTTTGGGTTTTTTCTCACGCTAAGTTTTCCCTCTAGTTGTTTGTGCTATGTCATTTTCAAAGCAAAACTAGATGTTACAAACTTGATTTATTTATTAAATGACCTTTATTAGTTTTTTGATTTCCCAATATATTGGAAGCATTTTATAAATTAAAAAAAAGGATAAAAATAAATGCACAAAATATTATTTTCTCACATACCAGGAAAAGCTGTTGTTTTATTGTTGAATAGAATTTGAACTTGGTAAAGTAGATATTGTTTTCAAAATTCAAAAATGACAATGCTAAAGCATATACTGGACCTGGGAAATTCAGTTTACCTGACAGTTTTAGAACAGTCATGAGAAGATGAACACTGTATTTGAGAGAATTCATCTGTGGATGAAACTATAGCATATTTGATATATTTTTAAAATAGCTCCAAAATATGTTCCAAATATAACATTAGGACATTAGGTTTTCACAGACTATAGGTCCATGAAAAAAGAATTGTAGTCTTATTTTTATTTTCCATTGGAAGATATTATTCCAGGGTGGGATTTGTTTTTTTGGTAAAATATCCATAGTTTTCTTTGAAAGTATTTTTATAAAAAATTTCCCAACTATTCAGACATTGCTGCCAAGATCCTACCAGTCTTTCCAAAGGAATCAAGTTGATTTCCATCTTCAGCTGTGGATAAAGCTTCCTTTTCTTTATGAAACTCCCTCCTCTCACTTTATTCCCTATTTCAATACTTGTTTCTCATTTCCTCCAACTACCTGCTTTTCTTTTCTTTAGTCAGACAACAATTTCCTGCCTGAATGTCCTGAATTTTATTTTTTATTTTCAGTTCTATCTTCTGGATTTAGAATAGTTTCTTCTCTTATGTTTTAATGAAATGCTATTGGTTTCTCTTCCAAATTCCTTAGATAAAATAAACCAGAAATTCCAAGGCACTGGCTTCTGGGTGCACTCAGAATATGCATTCACAACTCCTGGAATGCTCACTGCTGCTGCTGCTAAGTCGCTTCAGTCGTATCCGACTCTGTGCGACCCCATAGATGGCAGCCCACCAGGCTCCCCCATCCCTGGGATTCTCCAGGCAAGAACACTGGAGTGGGTTGCCATTTCCTTCTCCAATGCATGAAAGTGAAAAGTGAAAGTGAGGTCGCTTAGTACGTGTCCGACTGTTCGTGACCCCATGGACTGCAGCCTACCAGGCCCCTCCGTCCATGGGATTTTCCAGGCAAGAGTACTAAAGTGGGTTGCCATTGCCTTCTCCGATTTGCTTTTACTCCGATTTACATTTGCTCACAAATATGTATTATTATATATGTTGTACAGAAGAGGAAATTAAGGTTAAGAGGTAATTATTATAATAACAATAATTATAATAGCTAATGTGTTTCTATCTTTTAAGAAGTGTGATTTGTCTATTATATGAATTACATCATTTAATCCATACAGGTAATTAAATTACCTCATTTAATCCATGCCATACTAAAAGGCAGATAGTATTGCCTCTATTTCATAGGAGAAAATGAAACTCCAAAGCATTAAATAATTGGCCTATTGAGTATGGACTTTTAACTCTGATTCTATAAATAGGTCCCCCAAATGGTATTTACAATATAATTCATAGGACAATTAACACAATTTTTATGATTTTCCAGAATGTTTATTCATGAATTAACCCTAGCTCCCATGTCAGATTCATATAATCCAAAATATCACATGAGGTATGTTAATTTTTCCTGAGGTTAAAAAAAAAAGTTTGTTAGTCTGGGCTGGACTGTTTTAACAAAATACCACAGAATAAGTTGTTTATAAATAGCAAAAATTTACTGCTCATGGTTTTGGAGGCTGGAAGTCCAAGCTCAAGATGTTGGAATGGTCGCATTCTGGTAAAGGCCCTCTTTTTTGATCATAATTGATACCTTCTATCTGTCCTCCCTAACGTGGTAGAAGGGGCAATGATCTCTCTGGAGCCTCTTTTATAACAGCAGTCATCCCATTCGGGAAGGAGCCACTGAGCACACTAGCACACATTCAGGAAGGCTGCTCTCTCATGAACTACAAACCTCCCAGAGTCCCTACCTCCCAACACCACAATCCTTGGGGGTTAGGACTTCAGCATATGGACACAGACTTTCAGACCATAGCATTTGATAATTTCACCATGCCGATAATCTACTAGCTGGTATTCTTATTTTTTTTTCAATTGCTTTTAGCACATTGAAATGCATCATAGTCATATTAAAATTAGTTTAAAAATTATGAAATGTATTATTTTAGATACTATTTTTAAAATATCTTACTTTGCTATGACACAGGAAATGACTGATATTTAGAAACTTAAAAAATGTTAGCCAGTCAACTTGTGGCCACATCTTAAGAAAACCATCAACCTTCAAGATAAAGTATGCAAATGTTTTTCACTTAATAAAGCTGGATCAATTTGCTAAACTTCTTATGGTATTGGAGAGATTAATTACATCCATGCTTTTTCCTCTTTAACTCTATATGACTTCCATTCTGGGTGGAGTATATTTTCCAGTGCCATGACGTTGGATTGGCTATGGCTTTTTTTTAACTTAAAGTAATCATAGTAAACATGATTAGGCATGTGGGTATGGTTTGCCTTGCTCTTTTAAGCATCTATGTTTTGCGGTAAGAATGTGCCATGGGTAATTTCTGAAAAGAAAATAATAATACACACAACAGAGTTGAACCTAACCCACCTTCAGAGCCAATACTAGTGGATTCCAAGTAGACTACAGACTCTATAAATATTTGAGATTGTTAAGCAGCAAAATAATACTTCAGGTGGTAGGCAATGTTATGCTAAAGAGCAGATATAAAGAAATAAAATCAGTCCCTTTAAGAAAATTGAGTACCACCTTTTAGAATGTTATTCTTTAGAAGACGTGAGGGTATTTGCTATTACACTCTACCAAGTTAAGCCAGGGATTCTAGCTCACTCTCTTATCTTCACTTTCATAGACACTGATTCAGAAGTTCACAATGTTTTTACAGTTAGTTTAGTACATTAGCTATTCACTTAGTGGAAGTAGTGACAGATTTCCTTTTACTGTGCTCCAAAATCACTGTGGACAGTGATTGCAGCCATGAACTCCGAAGATGATTGCTTCTTGGCAGGAAAGAGATGACAACCAAGGCAGTGTGTTGAAAAGCAGAGATAATACTCTGATGACAAAGGTCTGTATAGTCAAGGCTATAGTCCTCCCAGTGGTCACACACAGTTGTGAGAACTGGACTGTAATGAAGGCAGAAGGCCAAAAAATTGATGCCTTTGAACTGTGGTGCTGGAGAAGACTCCTGAAAGTCCCTTGGACAACAAGGAGCTCAAAACCATCAATCTTAAGGGAGATTAACCCTGAATATTCACTGGAAGTACTGATGCTGAAGCTGAAGCTCAAGTATTTTGGTCATCTGAGGTGAACAGATGACTCATTGGAAAAGTTCCTGATGCTGGGAAAGATAGAGGGCAGAAGGAGCAAAGGGCATCAGAGGATGAGATGGCCAGACAGCATCACCGATGCAATGAACATGAACTTGGGCAAACTTCGAGAGCTGGTGAGGGACAAGGAGGCCTGATGTGCTGCAGTCGATGGGGCTGCTAAGAGTTGGACATGACTGGGCAACTGAATAACAATAATAATGACAATTAGCTATTCATAAAATTCTGCATTTCACTCCTGTGAATTTTAGTCAACTCACACACAATGAGCTCACAATCTTTTCCCTTTCTCATCTACCATGTCTTTAGAACTTAAATAACTCATGTGTCTAAGTTAATTCCAAGTGCCCCATCAGGTAAAATTTCATTGATGGGATTGTGTTTGTCTTTTTCTCTGTTTATGTTGAAAGAAAGTGAAAGTGTTAATCACTCAGTGGGCTCTTTGTGACCCCATGCACTGTATCCCGCCAGGTTCTTCTGTCCATGGAATTCTCCAGACAAAGATACTGGAGTGCATTGTCATTTCCTTCTCCAGGGGATCTTCCCAACCCAGGGATCGAACCAGGGTCTTCTGCATTGTAGGCAGATTCTTTACCATCTGAACCACCAGGGAAGTCTTATCCTCTGTTTATGTTAACCTTCTTCTTTTATTCCAACAATCATATTGGAAACATACAGAATACATATTAAGAATGGGGTTTCTCTAATTAGACCATTTGAATTTAATGGCAATGACTTAATCTTTTTAAGCTTCAAATGCCTGTTTTTGAAAGTGTTAATATTAATACTTGCCTTTACAGTTGTTGCCAAGTGTTAAACAAGTAAGTACATTTCTTAGCACTATGGTTGACACATAGTAAGTGCTCAATGGACAGTGTGGAAGACTTTTGGAAAGGATATTATAAGGTAAAATACTACCATTTTGGTTTATCATACAAGGGCCATCGCATTATACAAAATTGCCTCGAGAAACCATCCTATTAGATACCATCCTTGAACACTAAATGCCATTCATACAGTTCCTCTTTGCTTTAGCATTTATAAATATTTTTCCATCTCAGTTCAGTTCAGTCTCTCAGTCGTGTCCGACTCTTTGCAACTCCATGAACCACAGCACACCAGGCCTCCCTGTCCATCACCAACTCCCGGAGTCCACCCAAACCCATGTCCATTGCATCAGTGATGCCATTCAACCATCTCTTCCTCTGTCATCCCCTTCTCCTGCTCCCTCAATCTTTCCCAGGATCAGGGTCTTTTCAAATGAGTCAGCTCTTCGCATCAGGTGGCCAAAGTATTGGAGTTTCAGCTTCAACATCAGTCCCTCCAGTGAACACCCAGAACTGCTCTCCTTTAGGATGGACTTGTTGGATCTTCTTGCAGTCCAAGGGGCTCTCAAGAGTCTTCTACAACACCACAGTTCAAAAGCATCAATTATTCTGCGCTCAGCTTTCTTTATAGTCACCTCCATACATGACCACTGGAAAAACCATAGCCTTGACTAGATGAACCTTTGTTGGCAAAGTAATGTCTTTGTTTTTTAATATGCTGTGTAGGTTGGTCATTACTTTCCTTCCAAGAAGTAACCATCTTTTAATTTCATGGCTGCAATCACCATCTGCAGTGATTTTGGACCATTCAGGTATGACCTAAATCAAATCCCTTATGACTATGCAGGGGAAGTGAGAAATTGATTTAAGGGACTAGATCTGACAGACAGAGTGCCTGATGAACTATGGATGGAGGTTCGTGACATTGTACAGGAGACAGGAATCAAGACCATCCCTAAGAAAAAAAAATGCAAAAAAGCAAAATGGTTGTCTGAGGAGGCCTTACAAATACCTGTTTTTCTGTCTATATCTTTATTATTTTCTTTTTTCCTCTAGCAGCTCTATGGACAGATTATATTCATATGTTACCTCCTGTCAGAGAACTTCTGTGATACATTTATGATGAATTAGAAATTTAATTTTTATTATCCTCCAATTTTTTACTATAATTATGAATCTCTATGTGAACTAGTCATCAAATAGTCAACTGCAAGTATGTCCGGGGTCATTTTTGTCTCTATAACTCTGATTCTTATGGCCATATTCAGTATGTGTTTATTAAATGAATGAATACATGTATGCCAAAATGAATGAGAATAATTTTTCACTTTGTGAAACAGATATTAACATATGAAGACTCTATGCATTTGTATTTCCTGCCAAAACTATTAAAACACAGAATCTTCCATGAATTTGATTTTCCATGTGTTCACATGTCCCTAGATCTGTGAATATCATAGAAATCTTCCAAATATTCCTATATAATTGAAATGAGTTCATCAGTACCCATTGTTATGTAATTTCAATATATTGGATCTTGCTATTTTATTCAAAATGACTTTTCAATTTGCCATATTTGGCATCTCAGGTAAATAGTAAACATCTCAAGAGTTTCTGTGAATTTTACTATTCTTGCTATACTCTCCAAATTGGATTTTCTCTGTGTACATTTGGAGAGCACAGTTGGATGTCTCTACAGTGTTAAATAATTTTGATACTAATTTAACTGTGATAGACTAACTCCAGCATCTTGATTAGCCTCGGTATTTTTAGTGTTCAATGAAGCATTTTTGTCAATGATTTAAAGATTATAAAATTCAGAAATGAACATCTGCATTACTTTCCATTTTCACTACATAAAAAATTCAATTTCAGAAGAAAATCAGAAAACCCTTTAGGATTAGGTGCCTCTCCATGTTGTCTTTGATTTCACTGATGTCTGTAATTTATACATGTCTGTAGAGTTTAGGTAGGGTGATAATCTTCTCAAGCTGGTTACTCATTCTATGCTAGGCATTATGTAGACTTTAGAGAAATAACTCATTGAATTCTAAGTTGACACTAAGAAGTAGCAATTATTATCTTTTTCATATACAGATGGATGAATAGGTAGATAGATAAATAGATATGAAGTCTCAGATAAATTAATACCTTTTCACTTTATTTTTTATGTACCATGTATCTTCTCTGCTATTTTTGCACTTAAAAGAGGAATTTAGTTGTTTAGTGAGAGTATGTAATAAAGTATTTCATAACTGAGACAATTTCAGTCCAATACATACACACTGTCAGAATGACTTTGGTCCCCATTCTCCAAACTTGGCAAAATCTTGATGTGTAATTATAATATACCAGGCATAGCCTAGAAGGCTAGAGGATAATTTTATCCTGATGTTCTTTTGATTTAAATGAGTAGGAAAAGCAAAAAATATCCCAGTCTTCCTCTTATTAACTAAATGAACATCTGAGCAACCTGCTTGAAACAAAGTCTTTGATGTAATTTATGGATCTTAGCAAAGTTCTGCCCAAAGCACTGTTGTAAAGATGAATAAGGGCATTGTTACAAAGTTAATGAAAATATAGATCCTTGATACAGTAATTTAAGTGGAGTTCATGATGTAAGTTAAGTAAATGATGAATGTAAAATGGAGGGAAAAAAGATGGCTTGCACATATGTTGGGCAGAATGCTAATTTTTTATCAGGTTAAGGATATTAACTGAACAAAAAGGGAAATTTTGTCATTAAAATAAAAAATCTAGTTCCTTTGTTTCACAGTACCCTGCACATTTCCAATATAACACTCATCACATTTATAAATTCAGTAAATTTATTTGTTTAATGATTCTTTTTCATCAACAAAACTTTTTCCAGAGCAAGAACTAAATTTATCATGTATCCCTACTCCAAAGCACTCAGCAAATGTGTTTTTGCATAAATTAGTGAATGAATAGATAGCTTTACAACAGATCTAATAGATGACAACCAATGAAAAATATCATATTTTAAAATATCAGAATTTTTAACTATTTTAAAGTATAATATAAAATAAAGTTCCAAAACTAGTTTTGCTATGCATTAATTATATTACCTTGGGGGAGTTATTTAATCTCTTGGTGCCCGTTTCCTCATTTTAATTTAATAATGTCTACTTCCTAGCATTTTTGTAGGAGTTTCATGAATTGAGGACTTCCCTGGTGGCTCAGACGGTAAAGCGTCTGCCTACAATGCAGGAGACCTGGGTTCAATCCCTGGGTCGGGAAGATCTCCTGGAGAAGGAAATGGCAACTCACTCCAGTATTCTTGCCAGGAAAATCCCATGGGCAGAAGAGCCTGGTAGGCTACAGTCCATGGGGTCGCAAAGAGTTGGACACGACTAAGAGACTTCACTTTCACTTTCATGAATTGAGAAATAGACGTCTAATATGGTGTTCAGTGGGACTATATAAAGGTTAGTCCTTTTTTCTAAATTCTTCATTAAAATCTCAACATTGTATTCTGCACCATGATATGCAGCGACTTTGGGGGGATGGAGTTGATGAAGATGATGGTATATAAAGGACAATCTCTAATCTTTTAATGAAGACTTTTCTGGCATCAGGAGTTTTCCATGAGGGCAGTCACTTTTCCTTAGCAGTGATTGCCTTTCCTAGTTAAGCAGAGTAAGATTACTCTCTAAAGTTAAAAAAAATGAGTGGAAATAGGTTGTCACAATGGAAAGACATAAACATTGTTGTCTGATAGTGAAAAGTGAAAGTGTTAGCTGCTCAGTGGTGTCAGATTCTTTGTGACCCCACTGACTGTAGCCTGCCAGTCTCCTCTGTCCATGGGATTCTCCAGCAAGAATAATGGGGTGGGTAAGCATTCTCTTTTTTCAGGAGATCTTCCTGACCCAGGGATCCAACAGACTCACTTTAAAATTCTGGGTATGAGGGCAATCTTAGATAAGTGACTTTCTGAATTGTGGTTTCTTTATCTGTGAAATGGGGTTTGTTAAAATTGTTTTCTTAAAGATTATAACATCTAGAGTCTTGGTTAAGTTGTTATTTTTTTTCAGAGAATTTAATATGTTTTCTTCAGTTTTCAGCTCAGTTCAGTTCAGTTGCTCAGTCGTGTCCAACTCTTTGTGACCCCATGAACCGCAGCACGCCAGGCCTCCCTGTCCATCACCAACTCCCGGAGTCCACCCAAACCCATGCCCATGGAGTCAGTGATGCCATCCAACCATCTCATCCTCTGTCGTCCCCTTCTCCTCCTGCCTTCAATCTTTCCCAGCATCAAGGTCTTTTCAAATGAGTCATCTCTTCGTGTCAGGTGGCCAAAGTATTGGAGTTTTAGCTTCAACATCAGTCCCTCCATTGAACACCCAGGACTAATCTCCTTTAGGATGGACTGGTTGGATCTTCTTGCAGTCCATGGGACTCTCAAGAGTTTTCTCCAACACCACAGTTCAAAAACATCAATTCTTCGGTGCTCAGCTTTATTTATAGTCCAACTCTCACATCCATATATGACCACTGGAAAAACCATAGCTTTGACTAGACGGACCTTTGTTGGCAAAGTAATGTCTCTGCTTTTGAATATGCTGTCTAGGTTGGTCATAACTTTCTTTCCAAGGAGTAAGCATCTTTTAATCTCATGGCTACAATCACCGTCTGCAGTGATTCTGGAGCCCAGAAAAATAAATCAACCACTGTTTCCACTGTTTCCCCATCTATTTGCCATGAAGTGATGGGACCAGATGCCATGATCTTCGTTTTCTGAATGTTGAGCTTTAAGCCAACTTTTTCACTCTTCTCTTTCACTTTCATCAATAGGCTCTTTAGTTTTTCTTCACTTTCTGCCATAAAGGTGGTGTCATCTGCATGTCTGAGGTTATTGATATTTCTCCCAGCAATCTTGATTCCAGGTTGTGCTTCTTCCAGCCCAGTGTTTCTCATGATGTACTCTGCATATAAGTTAAATAAGTAGGGTGACAATATACAGCCTTGACATACTCCTTTCCCGATTTGGACCCAGTCTGTTGTTCCATGTCCAGTTCTAACTGTTGCTTCCTGACCTGCATACAGATTTCTTAAGAGGCAGGTCAAGTGGTCTGGTATTCCCATCTCTTTCAGAATTTTCCACAGTTTATTATGATCCACACAGTCAAAGGCTTTGGCATAGTCAGTAAAGCGGAAATAGATGTTTTTCTGGAACTCTTTTGCTTTTTTGATGATCCAGTGTTGTTGGCAATTTGATCTCTGGTTCCTCTGCCTTTTCTAAAACCAGCTTGAGCATCTGGAAGTTCACGGTTCACTTATACGCTTATAACAACAACTACCTTCCCAAACAACTTGAAATTGTATGGCCTAGTAGTTTATAACTGATCTCTCTGGTCTCAGAGGAATGAATTTGGACTGTAGTAATTTGTAGTAAGATATTATTCATCTGCCACAGCACTGAAAAAGCATGCAGATGCTACTAAAATTCTGGCTCCTGTACATTCTCATGCGTTGAAACTTAAGGAAGGGAAATATATTTAAAGCCTTTGAGTACCCATGTCGAGTTTAAAATTATTATTATGCTTAATCATAATAAAGGCCAAATGAGAAAATATAAGAGGAGATGTTCTCAAATCTGTAATATGTTAGACAAATGCAATATCTTGGTACCCAAATACTATACAAATTTAATATTTGCTTGGGGACCCAATGAGGCAAGCTCCATTCATCTGCAATCTGATAGGCATTGCTAGGGAATATGTCTGAACCTTTGGCATCCTAGAATTAAAACGGGAACTATGAATATGTCTTCAGCTACTGTGAGGCAGTCTATAGTCCACGGGGTTACAAAAGAGTCCAACATGACTTAGTGATTAAACAGCAACAACAATTGTGAGGTTCATTCATAATTCACTTGGCTTAAGCTTCACTGTTAATAAATCCACTCCAGCCTCTGAGTACAGTAAATAAGCTTAATTTATCTACCAGTTTCATTACACATTATCTGCATGATGCGAAGTTATCTAGTATATATCCCTTATGTACAAAAGGTATATGTTTGTTTCCCAAAACAGACTCTGTTTTGTGTTTTTTAGCAAGAAAAATACCATTATTAACTTGTTTCTGGGTGAAAACTCCAACTTTTTGGATGCTATCTTATGTTTAAATCAGTTTAACAAGGACACCCATAATACAGTTTAGTCTCTAAGTGTATCAATTATAACACTAAAGTCAAGAGATGGTGTATTAGTTTGCTAAGGCTTCCATATTGAAGTCCACTGACAGAACAACAGGGTAATAAGCAACAGAAGTTTATTGTCTCTCAATTCTAGTGTTTAGAAGTCTGAGATGAAGGTATCAGGGAACTTCTTTCTCCTCAGGCCTCTCACCTTGGCATGTGGATGACCATCTCTTCCCTGTGTCATCACATGTTTTTTTTCCTGTATGTGTTCACATTCTAATCTCCTTTTCTTATAAGGATATTGGTCACATTAGATTAAGGCCCAGCTTAACTACCTCTTAAAGACTCAAATACTGTCAAACATTCTGGAGCACTGTGGGTTAATTTTTGGAGGACACAACTCAGCCCCAAACTGATGGTAATGCAACTGCAAAGCATGTATTTCTAAGGGGATTTGATGAAGTATTTTAAAACATTTTTAGTTATTCAGAATCCTATAGCTGATAGCTGGCAGTCCTGCTAATCAATACCAGAACTATCAAACTACTAAGCCCATAACTTTTTAATTAATTAATTTATTTTTATGTGTTTGCTCTGCTATGCTGACTGTATAGGAATGCATGGAGGCTGGATTAATCAACAATCATCAGGGATTTCAAAGAATGAAGTATTTACAAAGTGATTGGCTTCAAGGGTAAGCTTTAGCATATGACCTTTAATACACTCATAAACGGTTGTACTCTCAAAAAACCTACACTGTTCAGTTTGGAGGTTTAAAATCTTTTCTCTCCGGTCCTAGAAGAATGGGTACTAGGCAACAGGAACCTCTGCTGTGGTTTAGCAGCCAGAGTATTAGAAGATAAAGCCAAAAATTTTAGAATCTACAAGGATTTCAATCTAAGCAGAAAGAGCTGAATGAAGAACTTGAGAGCCCTGAGAGGACACAGTAAGATCAGGAAGTAAGGAAGACTCTGACCCATTCATATGCATGGAGGGAGATGGTTTGAAATATGTCAGAAAATCAGCTCTGGGACAGAGTTTGAAAGACATCAAATGCCACCTTAAGGGGTTTATTTAGTAGTTTTTAGGTCAATGGTTCTAAATAAAAAAAAAAAAAACCCTGGAGGACTAGGGACCTATTCCCAATCTTGTACCTTAGAAATTTCAGAGGCTAGGCTTCCGTATCTCCCACATTGAGAACTATTGTCTGTAAACAGTATATAACCAGGAGGGCCTGGTAAGCAGGAGAATGATAGATACTGGTGAATGAGGACTGCGAAACTGGGAGACCAGTTAGAATGTTACTTCAGTAGATGTGAAAGTTAAATATTAAATATTTCATGTTTTAATATACATGTATTATTCTTTCATTCAACTTCATGGAAGAAAGTTGCCTGTTATTTTAAAGCAAGATTGAAACTGTGCTCAGTCTCAAGTAATCTCAGAAAGCATTTTAATTCTCTGTAAGCATCTTGGCTGCTTAGGATTGTTTTTCCTTTAGCTTAAATCTAATAAGATAATAAAGCCACTAAGAAAGGATTAGTGATCCCTGACCTGTTTCTCTAAGATGCTTTTGCCACTAGTATTATGAATCAACTGAGCTGACTTAAGTAAAATAAATGACATCCTTTACTTTGTTTAATTTGGCAGTCAGAAAGACCAAGGTCTTTCTTAATGTTCCTGCCAAAGTTTCCTTTAAGTTCATTGCAAATCCTTTCTCTTCTTGAAGGGACATGGTCGCCTATTGTAGTTGTCTGTGCTGTTCCCAAGAGCAGCTCAGGAAGCAAGTGAGGTGGTCAACTCAAGAGTATACAGTTGCCCACAAATACACAAGGACCTCAGTTCATCAGAATGCCATCATTTTTACAGCCTCCAGTTAGATATATTTTCTCATGAACAAAAGATTAATCCCATATTTCTTTTGGTTCAGCCCATGTTTAAAATCATGAAGCAGAGATGAATTTATATGCACATCTAAGTGTCTTGTCAGAAACAACACCTTAAAGTTTCACCCAGAATGAGTACCCAAAAGAAAACTCAACTATTGAATTGGACTTTTGTTTCATACATTCAATTGGGTGAATGATATTTAATCTCTTTACAATGGAGAGACTAGTCTTTCTCCTCTCTATAACTCCATCAGTATCTTCTGTTAATAAAATATTGCTATGATTACAGAAATTATATATATATATATATATATATATCTTTCTGGAACATTTAGAGAATATAGAAAGCAATATTAAGAAATTAAAAATACCCACATTCTAACTAGAAATACATATCTTATTGAAATTTTTAGGTGTTTAGTTCTTTAAAGATATGCATTCTTTTTTTTTTTTTTTTGCATATTATTAGGCCTGTATGTGTGTGCTCAGTTGCTTCAATTGTATCTGACTCTTTGCAGCCCTCTGGACTGTAGACCACCAGGCTCCTTTGTACATGGGATTCTCTAGGCATAAATACTGGAATGAGTTGCCACACCCTCCTCCAGGAGAATTTGACCCAGGGACCAAACCTGTGTCTCTTGAATTACAGGTGGATTCTTTACCTACTGTGTCACCTGGGAAGCCCAAGACCTATATATTCAAGCAGATTACATATAATCATAAATATGTGTAGAAACATGCACACATATATCCGTGTATCCATAGTTCATGATACAAAGCTGATGCCTATATACAGCTTTTGTCTAATACAACTAGTTTTAGCCAAGGGGTTTTTATATAGTATTACTGATTAGAAATAATAGTGCATTTCTAGATATATAAAATTATATTTCATTAAAGACTATGTATCCACTAATTCATTTGCTTATTTATTCAACATTTATTCACTCAGGGCTCTATCTAAAACCCTGCGGTCAGCATTGCTGTAAATACACATGTGCAGACTGCATACTCTCAAGTCACAAACAGCTTATAAAGTAGTTTCTTGGCTTATGAAAAAGCCAGTCTTGTCTTTCACTGGAAGCATCCCAGTAGTGCCTCTGCATTATATAACTCATTTGCTTACAAGGCTTATGAGCCTCCAGAATTGAATAGTATGCTTCTGTATCAAGGAAAGAACCCAAAAGGTACTCAACTTTTGCCATGAGGCCCCTATGCTTCTTCTTGTGTCTTTCAAGAATATTTTGGAACCATGCAAATAAGGAACTTCTCAACAACAAGTTCCTTCTTTAATGTGTATTTTATTTGAGGACATGGGTGACAAAATGGCTATATACTTAATAGAGGAATTTAGGAGCTATAGAAGTTCTTGGGCCACTCAACAGTAAATACACAGAAGAGATGCATCTTCCTTCTCTGGTTATTTCTTGCTGGGACTATGAAATCTGGAGTTCAGTAAAATAGAGAGTCATTCTATGTTTATTGCTGAGGGAGAGTATTAAACAAAGCTGTGACTTTTGTATCTATCAAATAGTAGTATCATGATGTATTTACCAATGTTGTGTTCATTAGTTGTGGGTTGGACTATTAGGCTGATTTGTATAAGTTCAGTAAAGTCATTTTTGAACTTAATGTATCTGATTTCATTTTGAACTTTTTTTAATCTTTATTTTGGAAGCTTGGTTCAATTTTTGTAATTTATTATTATGTGGGGATTTAACAAAATATTTTGTTTCAATATTATTACTGACTCTTGATTTCATAGATAGCTATAAGCTGAAGGTCTCTTTACTCTGATTTGCTTTTAGGAATAATGCCATGTTAAAGTCTGAAAAGTGTTCTATTCAATTGTAGTAAGTTTATATAAAATTCATTCATTAATTTATTTATTCATTAAATACTATATGTCTACAGTGCATCAGATTTTATGTTAGATGCTGGATGCTGGACTAATTGAATAAGACAAAACTTAAGATGACATAGAACAAACAGTTTGAGTATGCAAATGAATCCCCAGGAGTATAAAGCAAGGGTATCATAAAAAAACTATGGTATTCTGACACTGTTTTTTGAAGAGAATAGGATGAGGAGGTATTGACAATGACCCACTATGACCTGTTTGGGAAATATGAAATAGTAAAGTATGGTAGATGTCAAGACTGGGCATGTTGGATTAATAGATATGTTAGGAAAAGAACACTTTTTGAAGAGTCTTATTTGCAAGATATGCCAGAAAGGTGCTATAGCAAATATGAAGGTACCACTTTAATTGGCTTCCTCTTCAGGATTTTGGTAATCATCTGACATTTTTACAGACAAATTTCATTAGCAATGATAGGATTCTCATCTTTTTCTCTACCTTTTTTTCTTATGAGATGCCTTTTCTTAGACTGACTTCATCTGTTATATCTATGTGGAAAATTCCTGCTTATCTTTTAAAACTGATTTCAAAATCACTGAAAGAAAAGGAAGCCTTTCTTAACTTCCTGTTCACCCAGGCAGCCACACGCATCCTCCGTGCCCTTTATCCAGGTAAATATCCAATTCATTGCAATCGCACTGACATTGTTGCTGTCAGATTCCTTCACTGGTCTAACAGATTTATGAGAAAGTGGTTGTGACTAACTCATCTTTGAATGCCTTGTTTCTAGCTTGGGAAATAAAAAAGAGCAGAGTCAATCAGTGCTTGTTGAAATGAATGAGTCATAGCCTTTCTAAAGAAAGATTGGTCCTCTAATCAATACTGTTTTACCTCATCTATCCTTTGGCAATAAAAATATTCTCAATTGAATTATTTTAAAATAAATTATGTACTTGGTTTTCAAATATTTATTAAATAATGAATACATATGTACCTGCTAAGTCACTTCAGTCGTGTCCAACTCTGTGCAACCCTATGTACTGTAGCCCTCCAAGCTCCTCTTCCCATGGGATTCTCCAGTGAAGAATACTAGAGTGGGTTGCCATGCTCTCCTCCAGGGGATCTCCCCAACCCAGGGATCCGACCCATCTTTTGTATCTCCTGAATTGGTAGGCAGGTTCTTTACCTCTAGTGCTACCTGGGAAGCCCCATATACATAGTCAACATTTAAGAAATTCTAAAGGGCATAGGGTAGAAAAAATATACCAGAATCCAAGAAGCTAGAGATAATCAATGGTAACATTTTGAAATCTGTGCTTGTAGTTTGCTAAATTTTATTACAGAAAGGTTAATCTTGTTTTGCTTTGTACTGTATATGGTACCTGGCAATCAGTTGAATTAAATTTGTTACCTTATAAAAATTTTCAGTTTCTTGACATTGCTTTCTTATTTTATTTTTTAATGATTGTATGATGTTACATCATATGAAATGGTTATAATTTCTTAGCTATTTCCCTTTACAGGATATCAATGTTTTAGTTTTAGAAAACTTCTCATTGTAATAATCAGTCATGTGGAGAAGATTATTTACCTCTGTCTTTGATTGAGCCTGTGACTGATTTTTTATGAGTGTGTATAGAAATAACACTGATAGGTAAAAGAGTGCCAGAGTTGAAGCCTTTCATATATATTTTTAAATTGCCAACTGGAAATGTTAAATAATTTATACTCCCATCAGCAATGACTAAGAACTTGAGTTTCCTTAAACAGTTTTATATTATTATTATTATTAAAAAGCTGTCAGTTATGTGAAGTAGGCATAGCATTTTAAAATTTGCATTTTTTTTAATAATTGAAAAATTTGGGTATCTGGATATTTTCATATTAATAGACAATTGTTATTCATTGTGTGACTATATGTTGTAATTATACAATTATTAATTTGAAAATTTACAATGCTGTCTATTGAATTGCTGTCAATTGTTTATTTGTCATGATTAATATTTTTTAAGAGTAATTTTAAGAGTAATATATTACATAAATTTCCCTTTGGATTCTAATGCTAATAGATTGGTCACAAGTCACATTTTATTTATTTGTGTTTTACAGCTAAACATTAGTAATGACACTGGGTATCTTTGAGTTTTTCCATGAGTTTAACTCTAATGTTAGTGTCTTTATAGCATTATTCATAATTTATAGTAGCTTTTAAGGTCTGAGATAGAAGATCTTCTTTCTTATATGGAAATATCATTTTATTCTTATTTCACTGAATTTTACTTTGTTTAGGCATAGATGATACAGTTCATCAAATACCTCAGACAGTTAACTGCTGCTGCCAGGATGTTATTTTTTATTGCTGAAGAAATTAATAACATGAATTGATTCTTTAATTTATTGGAACACTTTGTATATTTGAATGACTTCCTAGCTTTTTATGGTTCCTTTATTCTTTGAAGGAAATGAAGGAAAAATATTTGCGTCTATACTCATAAATGAGTTTGTTCTCTCAATTTCTTTTATTGAAATTTGTCATGTTGTGACTTCAGGGTTTATTGACAGGGTCAGTCCTATGGTTTGGAAATTTACAGACTCTCTTTTCTCTTTCAATTAAGTTAATAATCTATGGGTTAGTTAAAATGATTGCCTTTGAGAAATAGAACAGTTATAGTTAACCCCATCTTCTTCCAAGCCACTCTTGTACTTTGCTAGCGGTGCTTTGGTAGTTTAGTCACTAAGTCATGTCTGACTCTTGTGACCCCATGGCCTGTAGCCTGCCAGTCTCCTTTGTCTATGGGATTTCCCCAGCAAGATTACTGGAATGGGTTGCTATTTCCTGCTCCAGGGGATCTTCCTGACACAGAGATTAAACCCGAGTCTGCTGCGGGTGGACTCCTGCATAACAGGCAGATTTTTTTACCAACTGAGCCACCACGGAAGCCCTAAAAAGTGAAAGTGTTAGTCACTCAGCCGTGTCTGACTCTTGGTGACCCCGTCGACTGTGGCTCACCAGGCTCCTCTGTCCATGGAAATCTCTAGGCAGGAACACTGGAGTGGGTAGCCATTCCTCTCTCCAGAGTACCTTGCCAATCTAGAGATCTAAGCTGGGTCTGTTGCATTGCAGGCAGCTTCTTCATTGTCTGAGTCATTTAGTAGCCTCCTAACCAGTGTCCTTGCGTCTACCCTTGTGAGCCTACATTCTGTTTTCCATACAGCAGCCAATGACCCTTTCAAAGCACACATCAAATTATGTCAGTCTTTTGTGTACAATCCTCCAAAGGCATTTCATGTCATTCAGAGAAGAAGACTAAACGTTCTTACCAAAAATTACTTGTACTATAGAAAACAGTACTAGTCACTAATTAACTTACTGAATGTACAAGTTAAACATAAATGCAGCATAGTTAGGAATGGGTATACCTCACCCCCTGTAGCATTACCCCTTACCCCTGAACCCCAGATACAACTGGCATAGAACTCTCTCCCTCTAGAATCTCAATATACATATTCAATATTATTTGAATCTTATAGAGGCAGTGGTGAGGAGTTATTGTAGGAGACATAACAGGCCATAATAGAAGATAAAAAAGGGAATAGTAAGCTATTATAAGCAAACACACAAATGTATGCAGGTGTGTACTTAGATAAGGCTTCTCTGATGGCTCAGCGGTAAAGATTCCACTTGCTAATGTTTAAAAATAAAAATTTTATTTTTAAACTTTACATAATTGTATTAGTTTTGCCAAATATCAAAATGATTTGTTTTTATACAATTTTCTTCATATTTATTTCCTCTTCTGTAAACAATTTAGGAAAAACAGGAGAAGACAGATGTCTTCTTATTGTAATGGAAGCGGGGAGAGGGAAGATGGCATTGAGGAGAAAATGGACTTTTCCCTAGAGAAGAAAAGTCATTTTTAAATAAATAAATGATTTATTTAAATAATAAATTTTAAGAAATAAATATTTAATAAATAAAAGTCATTTGTTAATAAATGTTTTCAAAGATTCACTCTGGCCATACTGTGCTACAGTTTAGTGAGGCAAATACACACAAAAACAATAGTAAAGAAATAAATTGTTTTAAAGGTTCTAGAAAAAATGTCACAAAAACATTACAAAAATAAAAGGACATTTCAAAGTCTCACTACATAGATACTGCTTCAATCTTTAATATGTTTGTTCACAGAAAGTTGTCGATTATGTCTGTAAAAATAAAAGCGAAATTACTGTTTAAATTTTAGCTGTTATCTTGTAAAGCTATGAGTCCCTGCACTGTTAATGTTCGTTAATTGAATAATTGTATGAAGATTAGATAGATGAGTTATGTTACTTACCTACTCGTGTGATCATTGTCAGATCTATTATTTTAACTCCATCACTACTGTCCCTCTAATATTTGTTTTTATACAGGTTTTGCTTTGAGAAACTTAAAAAGATGCTGCTTTTCCTTGTAGTGAAAAGTGCTGAGAAATGAATTTCTAGGTTGTAGTCTTGGATTTACAAATAGCACTTGTATTTGGATAAAGCTCCTAACATTTTACAGCTCTTATTTTTCTACTTGACAAAGACTTGCATGAATATTCTCTATGACATTTTAGCACCCAATGCTTCTATGAGTTAGAAAATCCAATATCAATCCTAAAATGGTTTGAATGTTAATATAATTTTCAGCCCTGGTATTTAAATTTATTTTTATTATAACTGTCTTATGAATATGAACATTTCCACAAATTAATTTTAAGAGGAAATGGTTTCTTTAAAAATATAGACTTAAAATCTATCTATCCTCAGTCATGCCAATCACTTAAATTCACATTGGGCAGTGACATCGTGAAGATTCCGGTTTTCATGGGGAATTGAATTGGCTATTTACAATGCTTGATGAAAAACTACTGGTATCATTGCACCTATCTTTGGGTGGTTTGTCTGTTTTTTTTTTTTTTTTTTGGAAGTCAATTGGGAAAACTAACAATGTATTTCTTGTTTGAATTTTAAGATGAAATGCATGTAATTTCCCTTTTGTTGTTAGTACAGATGTTTATAGTATGAAACTGATGAATGTGTGACCTTTAAATGAACGTCAATATTCTCATGTTAAGTTTCTGACCTAAAATAGTTATTTAAACTTAGAAACCTGTCTTTGTAGAGTAGAAGGGGAACACATAATGATTAAAGACAAAAATAAAAATTATTTGCAACATAACATACTAATATAATAAGACAAACTGTACAATATAATTAAAATCACATTAATAAGCCACTAATTTTAGTAAGTAAATTTGTCCTATCTTTGTTTGCTAGGGAAGTTAACAACTTCTCCAATTTTTTTGGAGAGTTTTTAATTTATTTAAAAAAGAATGAATTCAACCATCTAAACTATTGATATGCATTTACTTTTGAAATAGAGTGAAATATGTTTCTATTTTGTAAATAAGTGACATAGTTCAGTTTCTCTCAGTAGATTCAGTTCAGTTTCATAATGTTTCAAATTCCTTAGAAACGGTGATATCTTCCAAGAATGATAAATGATTTCAAATATGTTTACCCTTCAATTCTCATTTATCAATCGGCATGTGCACAGTTGTTGGTATTCTGAGACCCAAATAACTTTTGCAAATGTGATAATTCACTGGCCACGTATGGTTGAAAGTGAGAGCTCTTGAGTTAGACTGTTGCTTTTTAGTCACTCAGTGGTGTCTGACTCTTGAGACCCATGGACTGTAGCCCAACAGGCTCCTCTGTCTGTGGGATTTCCCAGGCAAGAGTATGAGTAGGTCGCCATGTCCTTTCTCAAGGGGATCTTCCCAACCCAGAGACTGAACCTGTGGCTTCTGCGTTGCAGACAGATTCTTTACCATGGAGCCACTGGTTGGGTCAGAAAACTGACTTCAAATCTTGGTGTGGCCACTCATCAGCTACATGTTCATATAAAGTTTAACTTCCCTAGGCGTCAATTTCCTCATACATAAGAGAAAACAATGATAGAATCTTTCTCCAGTGATTAAGTGAGCTATTATATAAGAAATGATTAAATCAACCACTGGCATATAAGCATTAGGTATCTTATTACATGTATCACATATGCCACTGAGCTCCAACTATATGCCAAAAAATAGGCTGTGAACCATAGATCAAATGGAGAGCAAAGGGTTTGTAGAGAATGGTTCAGGGAGAAAGAGAGAGTAGGGGAGAGAGAGAGAAAATTAAAATTATAATGCATTTGTATTTTACAAAAGTGGTAAAATACCATGTCTAAAGTGCTGAACTTTAGCTACCTTCTTTTTTTCCCAGAATGATTAAAATATTTTTATTTTTAAAATTTTTATTGGAATGCATTTGATTTACAATGTTCTGTTAATTTCAGGTGTGCAGCAAGGGAGGGATGTATTGGGAGATTGGGACTGACATATACACTCTACTGTATACCTTGCTTATTTTTATTTCACCATTACCTTGTTACTTCAAGCATCAGAGGTCTTTTTAAAGGACTTGGAAACTTTAAATACAGTGACTTGTTAATATTTGCTTTCGTTAAACTGTGAAGAATACTTCCCCATCAATGCATGTTTAAGGTCAGTACTAAAAGTTGAAATAGTGAACACTAGATGGCGGCATTTATGAAAAATTAAATTGGAAAAAACTACTGTGCCACATTTAAAATAAAAAAGGTGTCTCTATCACAGCAATGGCTTAGTTTTATTTGCTTATTTGTTCATTTTTGTTGCTGTTTGTTTTAAATTTTAAAGATAAATTTTAAAAAGTCACAAGGAAAAAGAGAGATGAAAAGATATTTAAATGTATTTCTCTTGCTTACAGATAAGAGTCATTAAAACACTTTACTCTTAAATGTCCACATATACATGTAGGTGTTTGCTGAGAGGAAATACTTTTGAAAGAAACTCATTTTAAATGCATTGCCTGGCATTTAGGGAGTAAGGATTCCAGAAATAATTGTGCTTTTTAAAAAATACATATAATGCTTATAATTAATTGAATGCTTAGGGAAGTTCCAAATACAGGGTTTAAAGCAATGCAGGTGCCACCTCATTATGTTTTTCTATGGCCTAATGAAGTAGGTACATTTTTAGTCATGTTTTGTAGATGAGGGCTCAGAGTTTCAGAAGACCTTCTGAAAGGTTACACTTATAAGTGAGGAAGTAGAGTTTCAAATTTCAAATCTATATCATTCTAAGTCTCCACTGAGATTTTAGCCATTTTGTTGTACCTATATTTAAGTAACAGAATTTTAACTACTTGATTCCTGTAAAATACACAATTTTGAAGCATAGAACTAGCAGCAAGTGAATGTGACTTAGAAGTTGTTTGATCTTCAGATTGGAAACAAATCACAAAAATTTAAAAAATATTGGTCTCTTAATTTTTCAGGAAAATATTTGACTCTTCTGACCTTGATTTGATGAGAAAAGAAACTAAAATGAATCATTTTATTTTCATTTGTCTTATTATTTTAAATTGACTCAACCAGCTATTTATGTAAATAAAACTCTAACACACTACACAAGAAACAGATTCTACTTTTCACAATTGATGAGATATGAGAAAAAGGAAAAAATCAATTGATTTTTAATGCAGATACAAGTTGAATGATTTAGATTGCAAGTAAATAGTACTTCGGCTTCTCTAACTTTTATATTTTCAGTTTTGAGTCATATTATAAAATATAACATCTGAAATTTACAAAATGCATATTTGGACTGTAAATTTCCAAAAGGTGTTATTTTTGCTTTAAAATTAGGGTACTTTTACAACTTAATTATATAACTTTATGTAATAATGTTAATATTTTAAATTAAGGAAACATTATACACTCAAACACTTATAGAACTATGAGAAGAATCTGTCTTAATTTGGCAGATAAAAATAGATCTTTTTTACATGAAATTGTAACATCAGTCTGTTAGACCCACTTAAAACATATTTAATCATGAATTGATAATATTCAATGTAGAAATGTGAAAAATATTGAGAAAGAAGCATTATTAACACAGATACTCGTCCTAATCTACAGATTAGCATTATTCATATCTCATATATTTTTTCTCCAGTGTTTTCTCGATATGTTAACTCTGAATGTGAAAAACACAGATGCATAGGCACATAAACACAAAAACACATATATCACGCGCACATCCATATGTCTGATAGTTGAAATAACATTAATATAAAACTTAGATTCTGTAGGTTTTTTTAACAATGTTATTTTGTATGCATGTTCCTTTGGCTATAAACATTCTTTAAGAAACTATATGGGCTTTCCATTGGTTATAAATGATGTGACATTGTATTCATTTAACACAATTGATTTAAACATTCCTGTGTAGGTATGCACTCAGGTTACATTCCATTATATTTTTGTAATATGTAATTGCAGTAATAACTTTCTACATCCATTTTGAGTGTTTTTCTGATTATTTCCTTCAGGTAGAGGCCTTGACATGAAAATACTGAATCATAGGAGGTGAATATTTTTAAGATCCTTTATATATATGCCAAATTCCTTTCCAGAAAGTGTGTACCTAATTTTACTTCCACAATAGTTTAAGAAACACGTGTCATAACACACACTCAGGAACTTTTAGCATTTTCATTTTAAAAATTAAATTGGTGTGGAAAAGAAGAGCATTTCATTAATTTAATTTCCACATCTGGTTACGAGTACAGATGAATGGTTGCTCATGTCTTTATTTTTATTTGTATTTCTTTTGTGCATTGGCTATTCATGTTCCTTGTAGGCAACTTTATTGAAAAGAACATAAAGCAGCATCAAAACAACACAGTTGCCTACAGCTACCAATCAGCTTGAAGCCAGCTTAGCTCTTTTTGTTTAGAATGTGAATAATGTGCGATGGGTGGCCCTGTGCAACATGGCGCATAGCTTCACTGAGTTATGGAAGTCTTTTTGCCTCGACAAGGCTGTAATCCATGAAGGGGGCATTTGTTTCTACTCTCCATAAACTAGCTGTTGCTGTCCTACCACTGAACTTTTATAAATATAGAACAGATTAAGAAATCAATAAGGACCAGTCATACTTTCCCTACACTCCTGAAAACAAGGCTTTCTCAAGGGGTATTATCCTCAGATACATATATCAACCTTATCTATCTATTCCAGAAAAAGAGACAGGGGCTAATATCGCTTTTCAATCTGGATTTAGCCTGGAAAGGATAAGGTTCTAAAAACAGTTACCTAGATGTTACAGTCTTCATTTCAGTGATGCAAACTGCAAATATTCTTGGATGACTACAATATTTAGCTGCTTTTTGCACTTTCACATATATCTCTTACAGTGTTCTCTGTTTTCCTAGTATGTAGCACAAATTATATTTTCTGTCCACCCTTCTGCCAGTGGAAATAATATTATTATCCGTAGCTTGCATTCAGGAAACAGGTGCATGGTCGGACTTTTACTCCTATTCTAGACAAAGCCATCAATTAAGACATGAATATTCAAAGAGTTAGTATATATCAGGCACTGTGCTATGTGTTTATCAGTGAGATGAAGTTTCATGTTATCTCATTTAATTTTAACTGCTTGAAGTTGTCTTATACTTCCAAGCTTTACATCATGCTCTCTCCACCCCTCTTTATACTTATCTTCCTGTCACTTCTGTTCATCCTTCAACATCTCGTTCAAGCACCATCTTTCTCTAGGTAGGCTACCAGACCCAGTTCAGCTTGTTTGAGAGGTGTTCACCTGTGCTTTAAGAAAGCTGTGCTCTCCCCTCTATTTTAATAAACCTTGGCTGCCTATGCTCCAGAGCACCAGGTGCTTGTCACAACCCTTTTCTGGATAACTGTCAACCCCATAGACCCCAATATGGAAGTTTCCCTCACATAAGAGGTTATTTTCCCCTGTATGGTGAACCACAATCACCCATAGTTGATTTAAATAATGAGCTCTTGCAATGATAAAGGACAGTTTATGGGTTAGCATAAGACATATTTTTGTGTGAGTGCTTTTCAAAGAACTCATCAAGCTAGTTGGATTAACTGGGTTCTTTTTCAGATAATCTGTGGCAGAGGAGAGAATAGCTGAGCCATATTAATGCCAGATCGTTGAAGTGAAATGTAATAAACTCTTATTGCTGCTTAGGAGATGGAAACAGAATGTTGCTACTAAAAAAAACTTGGAAAGCTTTTGACCCTGATATTCATAGTAAAGCCATCTTTGACCTCTAGACTATGTTAGGCCTGCTGTTATATGCACTCATGTTAGGTCACCATTTTGAATTATATATGTACTTGCATGATTAACATTTTCTTTTTCTATAATGCTGTAGAAGGAAGAAGTGGGTTTTTATAGGCACTCAGAAAGACATACAGGTGAATGAAGTTTGAACAAACTGTGATTTTCACCATTTTCTCCTCCAACCAGCTGGCAAATTCCTGCCTCCTACATTTCACTTAAACATGGATCCCTCTGCTTAGAAACAGCTGTTGAAATACTGCCATAAGTTAAGCTCTAATTCATATCCTACCTCCTCCTTTCCCTCCCTCTCATGAATGTTCCCAAACAGGATTCTTACATCTGTAAATTCAAGACATTTCTTTTTAATGTGGGATATACGCTCTTTCATTGTATGCACTATGTCCATTAAAAAAGAAAAAAGAAAACAATTGTAAGAAAGAAGAAAAGAAATCAATAAATTCAAGAACAACAAGAAAAAATTTCTATGGAAACATGGAAGAATAGCTGCTATATTTTTATGAAAGTGTTAGAAAAAGCTTAATAAATTATTTTATATCAATCAATCAACTTCCTACTCCAAAGAAAGTGAGTAAGGCATTGCTAATCTATGGCAACCAGTATCACAGACTCTCACCTTAGTGTAGACAGTATATTGTTGACTAAAAATTGCTAAAAAAATTGAGCATTATCTGGTCTTTTCTATTTTTGTGTGTTAAGTCTTTCTTAATAAGTTATAGGACTTCAGAGCTCAAAGGAGCTGAAAAAATAATTGAGTCTAATTTTCTATGTTTGTGAATTAGGCTAAATGTCCAGACAGGTTGTGACTTATCAAGTTAGAGACAGCTAGGTTATTTAACATAATGCTAGTGTTATAAAGAAAATACACCAGAGCAATGAGGTAGATAATTACTCAGAAAAGCCAAAGGAAACCACAGAGCAGGTGACCGCTGAAGGTCATTTGAACTGAGAGCAGAGTGACAAGAAAGAGCTTACTATGTCTTGCACTAGGTCAAAAGCATTTCAGTTGGACATATACAAAGGTCCTGAGGTTAATAAGGACTTGACCTACTTAATGAAGAAGAAGAAAGGGATACTGGAAGTGAGAGTGAAAGTAAAAAAAAAGAGGCAGAGGAGTCATCTAGGAAGGCTTTTTAGTGTATGGTGAAGCATTTGGGTCTTATTTTAAATTGAATGAAAAGTCATTGGTGATTTGTATTTGTGTATATTTATGCAAATCCATGTTTTCACACATTCAGTTCAGTTCAGTTCAGTTCATTCGCTCAGTCGTGTCCGACTCTTTGCGACCCCATGAACCGTAGCATGCCAGGCCTCCTTGTCCATCACCGACTCCTGGAGTTCACTCAGACTCACGTCCATCGAGTCAGTGATGCCATCCAGCCATCTCATCCTCTGTCGTCCCCTTCTCCTCCTGCCCCCAGTCCCTCCCAGCATCAGAGTCTTTTCCAATGAGTCAACTCTTTGCATGAGGTGGCCAAAGTACTGGAGTTTCAGCTTTAGCATCATTCCTTCCAAAGAAATCCCAGGGCTGATCTCCTTCAGAATGGACTGGTTGGATCTCCTTGCAGTCCAAGGGACTCTCAAGAGTCTTCTCCAACATCATAGTTCAAAAGCATCAATTCTTTGGCGCTCAGCCTTCTTCACAGTCCAACTCTCACATCCATACATAATCACAGGAAAAACCATAGCCTTGTCTAGATGGACCTTTGTTGGCAAAGTAATGTCTCTGCTCTTGAACATTCTATCTAGGTTGGTCATAACTTCCCTTAACCTCTGTTTTGTACTGAGAATTGTTGAATATTTGCAATCATTGCAATAAGATATGATTTAGATGAGGTGTCCTGCTCTCTAAAACCTCAGAATCTATTGGAGAAACATATCTGAAAATTATATATTTATAATAAAACATAACCAGTGCCTTAATAGAAGTAGATCAAACTATTTATTCTACAAGGACAGGGATATCATCAGACTTGTTCTTTTCTGTATCTACAGCCCATAGCATACTTACATCACATATTATGTCCTCAGTGAATATCTATGAGAGGAAGTAAGGTGGAGGGAATACAGTAGTTGGGTAGATCAGTGGTGTGGATTCTGTCTTTTAGGAATGTAGATACCTTGGGCTTAGCTTTCCTATTTGCTTTCTATAAGAGCTCATTCTGTGTAATGACAGAAAACTTGCTTAATCTTCATTTTTCCAAGAATAAATCATTTGCTGTGGGTATTGAGGTGTTGTTGTTATACAAACATGGAGTTTCATGGTAAGTGTAGAAAAAGCTATCAGGGATGTCCCTGGTGGGAGATTGCATCAGACAGTCAGCTTATCTAGAGTTGGGGTAACACAAATGGGTCTCCTGAGCACAGAGAATTTATTTGACCGTCTTTGTGAAAATGCCAGCTAGCTTGATAAGGGCTTCATTGTGGATACCATGGGTGATAGTGATAAAGTGGAGGTACATGGCAGAAAGTTGAGACACCGTGATTAGTGTCACTGAAGAGAACAGAGTCATCAAGGAGGTGAGGGAATAGATGGAGAAAGGCCTGTGGATTACAGGGGGAGTCTTGAAAAACTGAGTATTTGTCCTGAATAAGTAATTAGACAAAAGGAACTATTGATGTGAAGCTTGAACAATATCCTTCCAGAAGCCAGATAAATACTGAAAAGGCAGGTCCTTTGTTTACAGCAAGTCACTGTGGTTTTCATTAGACACTCCAAAGCAACCACAACGGAATTATTTATCACTGTTTCCTTCTCTCTTCTCTAGTAACAATTTAGGATGGCAGTAGCAACCCTATTCTGAGAGGGGACTAGAAGGAAGAGTGTTTATAAACCCTCAGAACTAGAAGGGCTTTTGAAGATCATCTGTTTCAAACTTTCACCTGCAGACAAGGCAACTGTGGTCTAGGAACCTCAGGCAACATGCCAAGGTCACTTTGTTGTTTTACAGCAGAGACAATAACAGAATCCATGTCTCTTGATTTTTCAGTCAAAAATTTTCTACACAGCATTGGCGTCCCAGCTGCTTTTTTAGGCACAGTGATCTGAAGCAATTATTTGGCCAGAGGTAGAGCAAGGAGTGGTCAGTGAGCTCAAATTCTTCATCTAGTTCATTCTCCAATAACCATGTTGGTTGGTCAAGTCCAAGAGTAAATAAACATGAGCTAGGGAATAAGGAAAAAGTCAACAGTTAGGTGAGAAACCAAAAAAATTTACAGACTATCCTAATAAATAATCCTAACTGGTGTATTTTACTTACTACATATGGCAACTTTGTATTGATCTCACCTCATGCAAAATTTTTAAGTTGTCTGGCATGATAGGTATTGATAAATAATCACTATATGATTAGTTGAGTGTGTTACAAAACAGTGAGAAATCAGATAGGCAATAGGTTTGATTTTAAATGTGCATGTATTTCAAGCTCTGCTCTACCCTTTAAAAATTAGGAGAATGTAGGGGAGTTAAGAGCTTCTTTGTGTCTCAAACATCCAGCCTAAGAGGACATTAACAGTCTGAAAAATTATTGTAATGATTGATTATATTGTTGAAAATGATTGATAAAATATGGATGGACACATGCATATATGTATTCAGGACAATCAGTAGTAGATTTAAAAATATTAATTTACAATCACTATAAAAATAAATTAAAATTCTAAGTCAGAACCCATGTGGGCAATATAGTTTGGGGATCTATAGAATTTGAGGATTTACAGAGTGAACTTTCAGGTTATGAGGATCTATATTCCTGGCTCTCTCCCTTTGCAGCTTTTGAACACTGGGCAAGCGACTTAATTATGCTACATTTTTCTTATTGTACATATAAAAAAGGAAGAGGCGGGGGAAATGGGATCTTAGTAAGGGCTGTGAGTATTAAGTTGGCTAACTATGTAAAAACTTAGTACTGTGTCTGGCTCAGATAGTGATAGCTATTATTACGATCATCACTGATCACTCAAAGGGAGTTCCTTGCAGATTTTCAGACATGGCACCTTCTGTTGTAGGGTGTTATAAAGGGAGAATATGACTGGGAGACTAAGTTTCACTCTCTGAGTCTGCTTTTTTCACTTCCCATCATTACTGATGTTCTCCTTTAAGGAGGGTAGTTACTGGAGAGTGAGCTAAGGCATCACTGTGGATAGCTCAGAGGCTAACCATGTCACACACAGCAGCCCATGAAGAAATAGACACTTAATCAGGTCTGTCATGTATCAATAATCCTATGTCTTTCTGAAGACAATGCATAAATATACACACTTCAGTTTACATAACGCTAATATAAAAGAAAAAATGTCACCACTTAGCAAAGATTATATTACTACCTTAGATCTAAAGCATATACAGAGGAAAAGAGAATATCTCTTCTCTTTGTTCTCAATGAAAAAACAGAACAGACAGCATTCCACACTAGTGAGGGGAAGAGCTGGAACTAAAATTTGAGTTTCTTCTGAGATCTTTTATTATAATCAAGCTGAATTCATATATTTCTATTTTCTTAAACCTTTAATACTGAATATAATTAAGCTGTTGTTGTTTAGTTCTTAAATCGTGTCCAACTGCTTGCAACCCCATGGACTGTAGCCTGCCAGGCTCCTCTGTCCGGGATTTTCCAGGGGAAACCACTGAAGTGGGTTGCCATTTCCTACTCCAGGGGATCTTCTTGACACCAGGATCGTACCCGTGTCTCCTGCTATAGCAGGCATTGGCAGGCGGATTCTTTACCACTGAGCCTCCAGGGAACCCCATAATAATTAAGAACCATAATTAATTAAACTTTTAACTCCATGAATATATCTTCATCTCCAAGATACTTCATGAGCGCTGTTTATTCAAGACCATGAACATGCTGCAGAATGGAATTACCATGCTCTACATTTCAGGAAAGGCATTATAACAGAAGAAACCAATTTCAAAGCAATTCAGGGGAAAAAAATAAGACATTTGTGTTCAGAATTACTACCTATTATTTCTCAAATGAATCTTTTGCTCCATTATCCATTTCTCTCAGTAGAGAGCAAATAGGACATATGAAAAAGACTGTGGCTTTTAGTGCCAGAGAGACCTAGATTATATATCCAGTCTCATCATTATTTGTGGAATTTATTAATCCTCAGTTTCCTTATATGTAAAATGGAACCAATAATCAACTAAAGAAGGTTGTCCTAAGATTTAAACAGAATATACAATTAAGCAGCATAATAACGTGTTAAATAAATGCCAATTATGTTCCCTTCCCTTTTTCCTCAGTTCCTGGGGATTCATAGCTTTGAAATGTTAGCTTTTCCTTTCCTGGTAAAGTTTGTTTTTCTTAAGAGAAATCCACAGACAGCACTCTGCTACTGTGTGCTTTGAGCTGCTGAGTAATCCCCTTCAGTGACAAGAACCATGTCAGTCTTTGACTTACATTATCATGTCTATGATCACCAATGGCTATTTGACTTTTGTTCAGTTTACGGTTGTATTTATGATGATCCCTTTAATTCTGGATTCAAGGGAATGATATCCTTCCCATTAAACACATCACTGTAGAAAGACATGCAAAACGTTAGTGTCAAAATAACTACAAAGAAGTGAATACTACTCACCTTCCATTTGAGAGATGAGAAACTAAACTCAGAAGCCCCATATTGAGAATTTTTGGCATCCCATGGTGAAATTTTCAAATATAAAATTTCAACCTTATTGTGTTGATTGAATTTCCAGAGACTGGCTCTGTACTGCTCTAAGAAAATTACTAGAAATAGAAGAAACATTCTGAAATTGGTGTAAGAACAAATTAAATAACTTAAAACCACAAATTTTATCATTGGATGAAGACCTCAGAATCATTTGCCAATGATAGGCAAATCTCTCCAGAACAATTGAAACACATTTTCTAGACCCTATATATTTAAAATGATTTTTAAAAAATCTGCTATTACTTCCATGATAATATTTTTAAAAAAGAATATTCAATGTCATTTTAATAACCATATCAGAATAGCACAATATCTCAAGATTTTAGTGCCTAAATGAATGTTTATATTTACAGTCACATTGGCACCAAAATAAATTGCTTAAATAGTATAACAGCATTTAAATGTGATTTCAGAGTCTTTGAAAAACTGGATTCATGGATTATAAAGGCCCTGGATTTTCATTTTCCTTTTTAAAAGCACCAACCAAGTATTAAAAATCATTGCTCTAAAATATTTGGTCTACCAGTGACTAGTAGTAGTAGTCTGGTCTACTAGTCTACTAGTCTTCCAAGTGGGTGACTGGAAGACTTCATTAAAGTGGTAAAAACAGTGCTTGTTCTTAGTTGTGGCCAACTGTTTGTGATCCTTTGGATTGTAATCCAGTAGGCTTTTCTGTCCATGGGATTTTCAGGCAAGAATACTGGAGTGGGTTGCCATTCCTTCTCCAGGGAATCTTCCTGACCCAGGAATCAAACCCACATATCCTGTGTATCCTGCATTGCAGGCAGATTCTTTACCCATTGAGCCACTGGGGAAGCCCCCAAACTTGGTATTCTCATTTATAAAACAGGAATAATAATGATCTTACTGACTTTCAACCAAATGATATAATTTTAAGTGTATAACTTGTGGTCTCACATAGGAAGTTGCAGTAAATTTCATTACCTTTTTTTACCTTCTACATTCTGCTTATATACTCTCTTTTGGAAGCCATCAGTCACATTATTTTACATATAACCAAAGAAAATAAATAACAGGCATGTTTTGTGACTATTAAATTCAAAAGTACTAATACATAAAATGACTTAAGTACATATCATTTTAGGAAAAACATCTCTAAAAGAGATCATAAGAAGGAGATCTGAAGAGTATTTTGGTAAATGTTACCTCTTAGGACAGTTTTCTATTTTGTCTTGGAGAGGACACACCAAAATCTTTCCCATCCTAACAGATGAATCCTCCAATTCTACTATAAGCAGAGCCACCCATCAATGGTACTTACAGTTAAATGCATATAAAATTAGGTTGCTTTTGGCCTGTGTCTAATTCATTTAGGAAGAGTCCCAGGTAGACTTTCATTAAAGAGTGACAGCTTTCCCCAACTTCCTCTTCTGTTTTCATCAATGATAGCCTCTCTTGAAGGACTGGCATACCAAAAATTGTGCTGCTTTCTCATGTTTTGCTTGCCGCTGCATTTCATGGCTGAGAATGGATCCATGTTATATTTTATGATTCTGCTAAACTCCATTTTTCTCTGAAAAATTGCATTTTTTTTCCCTATATCTCCCAAGTATTTAATGTAGAGGCAGTGCTGGGATGAATGTAGAATCCAAATACTGCAAATCAACATTAATGCATTCAACAAATAAGTATTGAATTTGTAAATTTGCAGAATCATTTTGAGGATTAAATGACCAAACAGTAAAATGCCTAGTACAGTTCCTGGAATGTATCACAGATAAATTTAATTTTAAGGTTATTGTTCTAATTTATCTTATTCAAATAGTGGAGACTTTATAAATTTCTAGCATTTAGTATATCACTTAATTCTTTCGGCTGCACTGTCTCTAACATGATAAGAATTTGTGAATGCTGGTGTGAAAGGAGAAATAGCTAGTAGGGTCTGATCACAGAAAAGAAGAGATGAGATGGAAAGATGCTGGATTTAGGCAGATGTGATCTATGTTAGGATAAAGTCTTAATCCTAAGAAGCAGGAGAATGGTGATAAAGACTAAGATTGTATCTACATTGTAAACAGGTAGAGTCAAAATTTGAAACCGTCCTGTAGAGAATGTCCAGATCCTCTTAGAAGACTGTCTAGAGACAAGCCAGATGCTGGCATGGAAGAGTCTGAAAGAAAGTGAGCTCATGTGTGATAAAGAGATAAAGAGGGGTGGATCATGGGAGTGATAACCAGTTAGAAAAGCCTGACCAGAGGAGACAGAGGGAAACCCAGTTGCATAATCCAAGGTGACAGCTTCCAGGCTATGACTGTGCTCTATAGACTGAATGTCTGAGAAAGGAAGGCTGGAGCATGAAAAGAATAACTAGTTTAAAGATTTATGGTAAACAGAAACCATCCAACCTAATTTATATATTACTTTAGCTCAAATGGCTACTGCTAGTTGCTGCTTGTCTTTTGTCTCCTTTAGTATCATCTCGAAGTATGCCCAGTGTCAAGAGACATGTATTATTTAAGCATATAAATCCTGGTAAAAATCTGATAAGACAGGAGACCAGGAATCTCTGCATGTGTGAATACTTAGTCTCCTTTGGGTTACTTTGCAGACACTTGTCCCGAGTGTGAGGCAGTGGATGAAGTGTGACAATAATGCATGAAGGCTGATTTTTCAAAACAGCCTTGACCGTTTTTTATCTGTATCCAAAAATGTGCTACGTCCACAACAGTGAGGATAATGCAATGAGTTCAGTTATATTTGTTCCTCAAAGTGATTTTAAAAATGTCTTCTAAGCCAACCTGTGAACCAAATATATTTTTAAAATTATTAGTTTATTTTTAAATGAAAAATATAGTTTTTCAGTTTAATCACTCCACTCTTTCACCAGGATTCACTCTGATTGATGTTCAGCAATGTTTTAAAGTCAAATCTACCTTCAAGTTGTGATGATTTCTACCACTGGCGACACTCAATACGCATTGAGTTGGAAAAATGTTTGAACATTTTTCCATGGCAATTTGTAGAAGATGAGAATATAAGTCAGGACAAAAATAGCCACTTTATATGTGATCTTACAGCTTCATCTTGTACTTCTTTTATTTCCTCTTTTTATTGACACTTTCTTTTTTTTTACATACCATAGACTGATTTGATTTTACATAAAGCAAAGAGAACTTGCCAGGAGAATAAACAATTTAAGCTTTCCCTATGTATTTCCCAATTCGTACATTAGTTACCTTGTTGTCTGTCTCCTGTGCCTGTTGAATCGGTGAGTTAACTCAGCAGTGATCACAGTTTTAGTTGTTGTTTTTGTTACTACTTTAGCATTTACACAACTTCTTCCATAGATATTATTCTGTTTGATTCTCAAAAACATTGTAAATTATTAATTTTAGGGTATAAGTGATTTTTCTACCTCTGTTTTAAAGATGAAGGTTGAGTTCAGGAGTATAAATGATTTGTACAGGGTACATGGTAAAGGGGAATAGTTTTGCTATTTTAGCAATTTTAGCAAAATTTTAGCAAAAATTCATTTCATGAAAGATTTCTTTCCACTCCACTGTGTGAAGCTCTAAAAGATTTATCAGCAATAAAAATGAATGCAAGGATAAAAGGCATAGTCTAAAAAGTTAACAAAGAAGAAATTTAGGAAATACTAGATAGCCGAGTATTCTGTTTCTGTGTGTGTGTGTGTATGTTTGTAAGGACAAGAAGGAGAGAGAATATATGTGTATATGTTTACATTGGGTGGGAAATATAGGCCATCTAGGTTGAATGTAGAGAGAATGTTCTTAGTTTTGTAATATATAAATCTTGAGGAATGACATAGGGAAAACTAAAATAATATGGATATTATTGATGCTGCTCTGAGCCAAATAAGGATAAGATTATTTATATATATTGTATCTATCTATCTATCTGTATATATATATTTATATATAGACAGAGGATCCTGGCAGGTTACAGTCCATAGGGTCGCAACAAGTCAGACATGACTGAAGTAACTGAGCACGCATATATGTATATATATAGATATATATACAGATTAAACTATACTCATTCTCCACAGATCTTTGTGCTAATTTATCCTCCCCTCCTGGCCGTTTTTACACAATGTCTACTCACCTCTCTTTTCTTAATTTGTAACATAAACTCTCTTGAAAGACTGCAGTTTGAGGTTTACTTCTTTCAGTAAATTTTGCCCTTTTCAAAATTCACTCAATGAGCTTTTCTTAACTCTAAAAGCTTAATACTTCATGGGTGAGTACACAGTTCTTAAATTATGTCTCATCTCTCAGTTTTCTTTCATTTAGAAAACAATTATTGAATAACCCACCATGTGAATTTAGGTACAAATCCCTGCCTTCAACTTCAGCACACATTGAATTATAGCGAGCTTAAAGAGAGACTAAAAGTATTGCGCCTTGTGTTCACAGGACCAATACAAAGATTATCACAAATAAGGAAACATAATCATTGCCTAACTGTTCATTATGGTCTGTATGATACCTTAATTAAATTAGCAAAATATTAACAAACTTAAATCAGAAGGAATTAATATATAAGTTGATATAAAATAATGATTTTAAAAATGAAAATATCTAAGGGAATTTAAAACAGTTTCCTCACATATGATTAAATATAACTCCTAAAATAAAATAGTATCACACAGTTAATTTGTTCATCAGTAATCAATACTTTTTTTTATCAGAGATCAAGCATTTTAGCTCGATTCTCTTTTAGATTATCAATTATATGAGTAGATATATAATTAACGTTAAATTGTACATATGAATGTGTGTGGTATGTGAGTGACTATAAATTCTACTAAAAATATCTTCCTGAGGAAAGCTCAGAAGAGGAGATGGAAAAAAAAAGCATGTGACCTTTTTTTTCCAAGTCACATGGGTTACATTCTTAGTTGACAATAATGGTATTTCATTTTTCAAAATCTTTTTATGGGTAAATATCAAGAACCCAGAATGGATTTCAAAAACTCTTTGCAGTAATGATTTACCTTATCTCCTACAAAAAGACTTCCATTTTTTAGACATTGAAATATAAAGAGGAATGATTCTAGTCATTTGTTTGCCTGGGAGCTCTGGATACATGGTGGAGAAGAGGAATAATAAAATAATAGGTGGTTATAAAATTCCACTGGGATAGAAAGTGCCAGTGTACAACTTCAAATTCCATTTGCATTTAAAAGAAGCACACTCAAAAATAATTTTCTCTTTGAACATTGTTAAGCCTGAGTTTATTTTATATAACTCCCATAGGACACCTTTTGGTAGCAATTGAACACATTTCCTTGCTCTAAAGCCAATTTCTTGAGCAAGTTGTGCCAAAATACCTATGAAAATTATTTCGAGGTATAATAATAGTGTCACCTGATTCTAATACTAGAACAGTCCAAGCTATATTGTATTTTAAATTTCTTGTGAAGAAATTGAGATAAAATACAATAATAGTTAAAATTATCACCCAAGTTTATAGACTGAAAGAACTTTAACTAGATTCACATGAGAATTGCAAATATTTCTGTTTGTTGATGATATTTCCATTGTCTGAGATTCTAAAGCACCCACATTTGTACAAAAATACATAATTCAAATGCCATACACGGGACTGGGTTTTGCTATTTGAGAAATAAGGAACAATAACATTTTTCAGCTAAACAGTGTATTTAAAATTTACTCTCTCCCAAGCTTTTGTTTGTAGAGTTGAGGAAAACAGATCCAAAGATGTTCACTTATTCCTACATGTTACACAATAAATAGAATCTAAGTTCAAATCTCCTGCTTGCTAGTCCAGAACTCATTCTTTTACCATACCATGTAATTCTGGGCCACAATTCTTGTGACTTCATGAAGATAGTTGCTATTCTGACATCCCACCATGAAATGATCCCACCACACCTGAGGCCTGTGTTTCTACTAGACCCGGGAACAGGAATGAGCAGATCAAATGGGCCTTCGAGAATCTTTCCCTTACCCCACCCTTAGGAATATGTTGTGGCTCTTTGGCTTGCTCAGGACCATGGCATGGCAGTTTGCCCCCTTGCATAGAAGTAAAACATGGGTGTTAAAGTTTGGTGATCGTATTTTTCATTTTAACTCCACCATTCCCAATCTAGAGTTATGTGGATTGGAGAAAGTTAATATTTTTCTTGAGTTGAACACATACATCACTCAAAAGAAAATTTACCAGACTCAAAATTTTGTCTAATTGCATCATGTAATAACTATCAATAATAATCCCTATTATTAGTAGTAAATTTGACATGATTTAATTATTATGGAGTTATTATCAAACAATGCTAATGTAGCAATGGACATACTAATAGAGATATGTGTCTGGAGGGGGAGAACTGCTAGTTTCACTCTTTTTTGTATTATCAGTCCATTTCTTGGTTAAATCTACAGTTCTGTGTATAATAAAGCTTTTAAAGACTATAGACATACTTGGGAGTATTATTTTTTTTTTCTTCTTCTTCAACTATGATGTGAGCTTCTTCAAGCGAATTTCTAAGTTTCATTTGTCCTTATAAATGTGACATCATATATAGAACCTCAGAATTCTTATTTTAAAATAGAAAAGAAAAAGTGAATAAAGAATCACCACTTTCAAGGTTGCTGTGATAATAATGGTGACAAAATTATGAGTAAAGATTCTGATACATAGTTTATACTTCTTAGATTATCTTCTCCTCTTGCCTTAGTTCTATGCCTGCCTTTCTAATATGGATCACGATTTCTGCATTTCCTGGTTATAACTTTTGCCATACTGAGAATGGAATAGCTTTTTCAAAATGTCATACAAGCTCTGCTCTCATGTAGAAAGTGGCTTGATAATCTAAGAAGTCTGTGCTCTTGTCTTTGTAGATTTTAAATGCCCTTGTCCAGAAAATAAAAATGAGAAACAACTACAAATGTAATCAGGTCCATTTTCTCATTGATTGACTGAGCTTCTGTTATTGCCCTGGTACTTGATTTAGCATAATACAGCTCCTACTCCATTTAATCCTTAAAATATCTCTAGAATATAAGTGTTATTATCATCTCCATTTTAGAAATCAGAAAAGTGAGGTTCAGGAAGGTTAAGTCACTTGTTTCAAAGAACAGAGGTCCCAGGGATGCAAGGATTCTTCAATATCCGCAAATCAATCAATGTAATACACCACATTAACAAATTGAAAAATAAAAGCCATATGATTATCTCAATAGATGCAGAGAAAGCCTTTGACAAAATTCAACATCCATTTATGATAAAAACTCTCCAGAAAGCAGGAATAGAAAGAACATACCTCAACATAATAAAAGCTATCTATGACAAACCCACAGCAAACATTATCCTCAATGGTGAAAAATTGAAAGCATTTCCCCTAAAGTCAGGAGCAAGATAAGGATGCCCACTCTGGCCACTACTATTCAACATAGTTTTGGAAGTTTTGGCCACAGCTATCAGAGCAGAAAATGAAATAAAAGGAATCCACATTGGAAAAGAAAAAGTAAAACTCTCACCGTTTGCAGCTGACATGATCCTCTACATAGAAAACCATAAAGACTCCACCAGAAAATTACTAGAGCTAATCAATGACTATAGTAAAGTTGCAGGATATAAAATCAGTACACAGAAATCTCTTTCATTCCTATACACTAATAATGAGAAAATAGAAAAAGAAATTAAGGAAACAATTCCATTCACCATTGAAATGAAAAGAATAAAATACTTAGGAATATGTCTACCTAAAGAAACTAAAGACCTATACATAGAAAATTATAAAACACTAGTGAAAGAAATCAAAGAAGACACTAATAGATGGAGAAATATACCATATTCATGGATTGGAAGAATCAATATAGTGAAAATGAGTATACTACCCAAAGCAATCTATAGATTCAATGCAATCCCAGTCAAGCTACCAATGGTATTTTTCACAAAGCTAGAACAAATAATTTCACAATTTTTATGGAAATACAGAAAATCTCGAATAGCCAAAGAAATCTTGAGAAAGAAGAATGGAACTGGAGAAATCAACCTGTCTGACTTCAGGCTCTACTACAAAGCCACAGTCATCAAGACAGTATGGTACTGGCACAAAGACAGAAATATAGATCAATGGAACAAAATAGAGAGCCCAGAGATAAATCCACGCACCTATGGACACCTTACCTTTGACAAAAGAGGCAAGAATATACAATGGATTAAAGACAATCTCTTTAACAAGTGGTGCTGGGAAAACTAGTCAACCACTTGTAAAAGAATGAAACTAGAACACTTTCTAACACCACACACAAAAATAAACTCAATGGATTAAAGATCTAAACGTAAGACCAGAAACTATAAAACTCCTAGAGGAAACATAGGCAAAACACTCTCCGACATACATCACAGCAGGATCCTCTATGACCCACCTCCCAGAACATTGGAAATAAAAGCAAAAATAAACAAATGTGACCTAATTAAAATTAAGGGTTTCTGCACAACAAAGGAAACTTTAAGCAAGGTGAAAAGACAGCCTTCAGAATGGGAGAAAATAATAGCAAATGAAGCAACTGACAAACAACTCATCTCAAAAATATACAAGCAACTCCTGCAGCTCAATTCCAGAAAAATAAATGACCCAGTCAAAAAATGGGCCAAAGAACTAAATAGACATTTCCCCAAAGAAGACATACAGATGGCTAACAAACACATGAAAAGATGCTCAACATCACTCATTATCAGAGAAAAGCAAATCAAAACCACAATGAGGTACCATTTCACGCCAGTCAGAATGGCTGCAATCCAAAAGTCTACAAGCAATAAATGCTGGAGAGGGTGTGGAGAAAAGGGAACCCTGTTACACTGTTGGTGGGAATGCAAACTAGTACAGCCACTGTGGAGAACAGTGTGGAGATTCCTTTAAAAATCTGGAAATAGAACTGCCTTATGATCCAGCAATCCCACTGCTGGGCATACACACTGAGGAAACCAGAATTGAAAGAGACACTTGTACCCCAGTGTTCATCGCAGCACTGTTTATAATAGCCAGGACATGGAAGCAACCTAGATGTCCATCAGCAGATGAATGGATAAGAAAGCTATGGTACATATACACAATGGAGTATTACTCAGCCATTTAAAAGAATACATTTGAATCAGTTCTAATGAGGTGGATGAAACTGGAGCCTGTTATACAGAGTGAAGTAAGCCAGAAAGAAAAACACCAAAACAGTATACTAATGCATATATATGGCATTTAGAAAGCCTGTATGCAATATTACAAAAGTCTGTATTATGATAACCCTGTATGTGAGAGAGCAAAAGAGACACAGATGTATAGAACAGTCTTTTGGACTCTGTGGGAGAGGGAGAGGGTGGGATGATTTGGGAGAATGGCATTGAAACATGTATAATATCATATAAGAAACGAATCACCAGTCCAGGTTTGATGGAGGATATAGGATGCTTGGGGCTGGTGCACTGGGATGACCCAGAGGGATGGTACGGGGAGGGAGGTGGGAGGGGGGTTCAGGATGGGGAACATGTGTACACCCATGGCAGATTCATGTTGACATATGGAAAAACCAATACAATATTGTAAAGTAAAAAAAAAAAGAATAATAATAATGAATAAAAGATTAAAAATTAATTAATTAAAAAAGAGAAAAAAAAATAAAATTTGTATATACATGTAATAATTTTATTTGTTTTTAATGTATGGATAATTTCATCAATAATGATCAAAAGTTATTTTTAAATTAGTGGTTACTGAGAACTTAATAAAAGACTGCTTTTGTTTGTATTTAATAAAAAAAAAGAACAGAGGTTATGAATAGCAGAGTGAAGTGTTTAACCTCTTTTGTCTGATGCCAAAGCTCAGCTTCATAATCATTTTTTATGATGCATCCTTTCAACATTCATCCACTGATCATGATTCTTCCTTTAGATCTAAACAAAAATCTCAAGTCTCTTTGACTTGACTGTCTTCTACACAATTCAAATAAATTATCATTAGATTTTGGAGTCTCTATCTCTCCAGGCTAAAAAAATTAAAATGAAAAAACAAAAAAACCTTAGTTCCTTTAGTACTATAAATGTGACATCACCTCAAGTCTTATCACTATACTGGTCATTCTTCCCTTAACCGACCATTTTTTCTAGCCTCCACTGCAAATAGAAAATTTTAAAAATCATTATTCATCATTTAGTATTGTTTTTAGCAAAGAACAGAAATGAAAGTCATGTTTAATTTCTTATATTTTTGCTTTTTTGCTATTGTCTTCTTGATATTCACTTCATAAAATTAATTATAATAAAACTACATTGCATTGAGAGATGAATTAAGATTTTAAAAACATATTGATCTATGTGTCCCTGTTTTGTAATAATACAGCAGCCATAAGAATAGAAAGGACAGATGATATTAGCATAGTCATTTTTTTTCTATCTGTTCAATAATTATTTATGTAGCATATACTTTGTGAGGAGTGATGAGACAGTCACTAGATGTAATGATGCCCAAGATGTCTGCTTTTTCCATAGAAAGTTTATGGCCTAATAAGAGAAAACAGACAGGAAAATAAAGAGGAATTACTAATGTATTGTCAGTTTTGTAATAGAAGTCTGTATATATATATATATATATATATATATATATATATATATATATATATAGTGGAAACAAACAAACAAAAAAAACAAGTATTATTAGAACTTGAGAGAATCCAACTGAGATAGAGGTAATGATATTTTAGCTGAATCTTGAAAGATGTGTTGCTGACCAGGAAGCCAAGGGAGTGGCATTGGGGAAGAACAAAGACTGAGTCTCAAGGAGGCAGAGATAGTAATTTGTATAGTTAACTAGCAGCAGAATTAAGGCTTCCCAGGTGGTGTTAGTGGGAAAGAATCTGCCTGCCAATGCAGGGGATGTGAGAGATGGGGGTTCCATCTCTCAGTAAGGAAGATACCCTGGAGGAGGAAATTTCAACCCACTCTAGTATTCTTGCCTGGAGAATCCATGGGGAGGAGCCTGGCAGTCTACAGTCCGTGAGGTCTAAAGAGGTTTGATTGAGCTGAGCGTCTCTGAGCAGTAGAATTAAAAAGAGTCCACCGTGGAAGCTTCATCCCAAGTTTCCTCTAGACTTCAAAGCTTGTCTCTGCACTGTATCTGGGCTTCCTTTCAATACTAGAGTTACCTTGGACCAATGCACTTCCCCACAGCAGGTTGAAGTTCTGCCCAGTAGTAGGGGAGAGGCTGATGTCTCAGTAAGAATGCCAGTACCTGGTTCATCTTGCCTAAAACTAGCCGTTCTAAAAGATTACTTGAGCCTCCTATGAAAGCTGATAATAGGCAGATACCTGAACCAGTATGGAAGAATCTGCTTGGGCACAAACTTAAGATTCCAGAGTGACCTGTGATACTGGCATTCTTGAAAGGATGCTCTATCTGAATCTTTTCAAATGGTATTTTGGGAAATTGAAGTAAGGATATTTGGGCCAGTAGGAGGATTTATGCCAGGTGAGGAAAAAAAAGAAACTGAATGTATAGTAAACCTCAACTAACATTCAATGAATCAGCAGCTAATTTGAGACTGATAACATACAATCAGAAATAGTACATTTTAAATCAGGTCTGCAAATTCTTTGACCCTCTTTCCACAAACAGTAGGATCTAATTCCCCACTCCTTGAATTTGCATCAACATTAAATGACTCGCTCCTCATAAAGAGAATGCTATGCAAATTCTACACAGTTCCAAAAGGCTGGGTCTCTCTTTTTCTCCCTCTTTCTCCTTCTCTCTCTTCCACTGTCTCTCCCTTAGGCCTTTGGAGCCCTGCATGTCCACGAACAAAGTTCAGCTCCCCTGAACTCAACATGCTTCAGTAACCATATGTAAATAGACTAGCTCCAGGAGCACCAGCTGTTCTATTCCACAGCTGTTCAAGACCAAGTCCCAGCATGAGAGTAAAAAAGACTTCAGATATTATAGGCTTCAGTTTTTGAGCCACCTCAGCTGATGGTGAGAAGCAGAAAAAACTTTCCTCTCTTCCTGACCAGATTGCAGATCCAGGAACAAATCATGTTGTTTTATTTTAAGCCACTCAGGTTTGGAGTAGTTTCAGAATCACATCTACTGGAACACTAGCACAGATGACCTAACCGAGTCTCAGAAAATTTCAGCATTTGCTGTCACAGAACTAGAGACATCAGAGCCAGACACTAAGCCCCAGTTTTCCTTACAACAAAACGAAAGTCTTTTTCTCGTTCTACAAGAAGCAGGATGTCTCCTTTCAGCTGCAGACTCATGATTACCCATTTCCCCACTGTGATTTCTACCACACTGCAGTACTCACAGGCTTTCCTGGTGGCTCAGTGATAAAGAATCCGCCTGTCAATGCAGGAGACTCAGGTTTGTTCCCGGGGTTGGGAAAATCCCCTGGAGAAGGAAATGGCACCCCACTACAGTATTCTCGCCTGAGAAATCCCATAAACAGAGGAGCCTGGTGGGCTACAGTTCATGGGGTCCCAAAGAGTTAGACAAGACTGAATGATGAAATAGCAACAGCAGTACTAACAGCTTCCTGTTGGTACTGTTGCAGAAACCAGTAATCGAGAAACAAAGCACCACACTCGGAGAGTTCAAGAACTCAGGTTTATTACGCCAGTGGGCCCAGAGGAGTTAACACTCCAAGCTCTGAGCCCCCAACAAAGGGGTTATAGAGTTTTCATAGACAGACTATAATGGGCAGCACTAGCTGCTAATAGGCTGGTTTAAACTAAGGGGTTTTGCACCCACAGGAACAGCAGTCAAGATGGGGAGAGGAATGCCTGACCTTTACATGGACAGGCATGATTAAGCAGATTTGCAGGGGCTGGGCAATTGCAAAGAGCAGGACAAGGGTAAGTGAGATAAGCTCCAGTTCTGTAAGTCCCCACTTTCTGAGACTACGTGACCTACGTGATCCAGACTGCAAGGAGCAAGCTGAGTCACAGAGGCAGAATGAGCAGGGGGTTATGTAAAATTTTAAATTTTCCTCTTCAGTACTAACAGCCACAAAGCTGTCATCTGGAGGCAAATCTCTGGAAAAGAAGCTGTGACAGTGATAGTAATAACAACCACCTTTATATACATCTATAGTGTAAGTGAATAATACTTGTGGTAGCCAATCTTCTTCATGAGAAGAAATCTATATATTCCCCTCTTAAACCTATGACTGATTTTTACCAATTGATTATAGAAGATGTAGTATTCTAGGACTTCTAAGTTCTGGACACTGCTTTCTTTCTGTTGAAACTCTGAGACACCAAAGAAACCCAAACTAGGTGACCAGAGAGAATGGCTTGCAAAATGATGGAGGCTAAGCTGCCAAGTCTATTTCTACTTTATTGACTATGCCAAAGCCTTTGACTGTGTGGATCACAATAAACTGTGGGAAATTCTGAAAGAGATGGGAATACCAGACCACCTGATCTGCCTCTTGAGAAACCTATATGCAGGTCAGGAAGCAATAGTTAGAACTGGACCTGGAACAACAGACTGGTTCCAAATAGGAAAAGGAGTACGTCAAGGCTGTATATTGTCACCCTGCTTATTTAACTTATATGCAGAGTACATCATGAGAAACGCTGGGCTAGAAGAAGCACAAGCTGCAATCAAGATTGCCGGGAGAAATATCAATAACCTCAGATATGCAGATGACACCACCCTTATGGCAGAAAGTGAAGAGGAACTAAAAAGCGTCTTGATGAAAGTGCAAGAGGAGAGTGCAAAAGTTGGCTTAAAGCTCAACATTCAGAAAACTAAGATCATGGCATCTGGTCCCATCACTTCATGGGACATAACTGAGTGACAAACTGAACTGAACTGCACATATAATATTACAATGAAACTCTATGATTTTGTCTTTTTGCTACCTTTTATATTCACCATCTCCAATGCCTGCACTAACTTGTAATAGATTTGAAGTCATGTCTTAGAAAGAGCCAAAATTAAGGTAAATATACTCCACTGTTTGGTTTTAAAAATGAAATTGAATGAGACTGAATATTCTATATGTTTCATTGATGGAATGAAATTAATCAGGAGGACTTCATCTGCTTTGAGCTATGCAGTAGCACTGTTCCAAGTAGATATTATTCTAAGAAAAGTCATTTGAAAGACAGCATTTATTTCTGAATGTACATTCTGATACTAGCAGCACAACAACAAATAATCAGTAAATGTCACATTTGTTCTTCCAGTTGTTCAGGCTCCAAACTTTGAAGTCAGACTTCATTCCTCAGTTTCTGTCATAGTCAGCATCTAATCCATCAAAATCTGTCCTCCTTACAGTCAAAATATATGCAGAGCCTGTGCACTTCTCTCCACCCTCACCTGCTGCAAACCCCAGCAGTTCTTTCCTCATTTCAGTTCAGTTCAGTCACTCAGTCGTGTCCAATTCTCTGCAACCCCATGGAGTGCAGTATGCCAGGCTTCCCTGTCCTTCACCAACTCCCGGAACCTACTCAAACTCATGTCCATAGCGTCGGTAATACCATCCAACCATCTCATCCTCTGTCATTCCCTTCTCCTCCCACCTTCAATCTTTCCCAGCATCAGAGTCTTTTCCAATGAGTCAGTTCTTCACATCACGTGCCCAAAGTGTTGAAGTTTCAGCTTCAACATCAGTCCTTAAATGAATATTCAGGACTGATTTCCTTTAGGATTGGCTGGTTGAATCTCCTTGCAGTACAAGGGACTCAAGAGTATTCTCCAGCACCACAGTTCAAAAGTGTCCATTCTTTGGTGCTCAGCTTTCTTTATAGTCCAACTCTGACATCTATATATGATTACTGGAAAAATCATAGCTTTGACTAGGGAAACATTTGTTGGTGAAGTAATGTCTCTGCTTTTGAATATGCTGTCTAGGTGGGTCATAGCTTTCTTCCAAGAAGCAAACATCTTTTAACTTTATGGCTGCAGTCACCATCTCCGGTGATTCTGGAGCTCAAAAAAAAAAAAAAAAATAGTCTGTCACAGTTTCAATTATTTCCCCATCTATTTGCCTTGAGTTGATGGGACCAGATGCCATGATCTTAGTTTTTTGAATGTTGAGTTTTAAGCCATTTTTTTCACTCTCTTTTTTCACTTTCATCAAGAGGTTCTTTAGTTCTTTGCTTTCTGCCATAAGGGTGGTGTCATCTGCACATCTGAGGTTATTGATATTTCTCCTGGCAATCTTGATTCCACCTTGTGCTTCATCCGGCCCAGTGTTTCACATGATGTACACTGCATACAAGTTATATAAGCAGGGTGACAATATACAGCCTTGATGTAGGCAGAAGTCAGTTTACCTTTCTACTCAAAAACTTACCTGTGTCTTCCCATCTCACTCACAGTGTGATTCATGGGCTTTATTTTGAGAAAAAAATCTTTCATGTGACCTGGACCACTGTTATCCTTATATCTTACCACTTTTTTTTCTTATTTTATCAGGATATGCTTTTGACTCAGGGACTTCACATTTGCTGGTTGCTCAGTTGGTAAAGAATCTACCTGCAGTGCGGGAGACCTGGGTTTGATCCCTGGCTTGGGAAGATCCCCTGGAGAAGGGAAAGGCTACCTACTCCAGTATTCTTGCCTGGAGAATTCCATAGACTGTATAGTCCATGGGGTCACAAAGGGTTGGACACGACTGAGCAACTTTCACTACTGGAAACACTTTTTTCCCAAATGACAACTTGGCTCACACCCTTCTTCTGTTCATGCTATGCTAAGTCACTTCAGTCTTGTCAGACTCTGTGTGACCCCATAGATGGCAGCCTACCAGGCTCTCCCGTCCCTGGGATTCTCCAGGCAAGAACACTGGAGTGGGTTGCCATTTCCTTCTCCAATGCATGAAACTGAAAAGTGAAAGTGTAGTTGCTCAGTAGTGTCCGACTCTTAGCGACCCCATGGATTGCAGCCTAACAGGCTCCTCCCTCCATGGGATTTTCCAAGCAAGAGTACTGGAGTGGGGTGCCATTGCCTTCTCTGTCTTCTGTTCATAGCTTGGATCAAATGCCTCCATACTGTAAAGCCCTATATTAACCACTTATCTCAAACAACCAGCCACCTTCTGCTTCCTCCTTCTTTCTCTATCCACTTTATCCAGCTTTATTTTCATACTGTTATGGGAACTAGCATATATTTAATTTGATATATCTGATATATATATTTTTTGTATCAACTGTAAACTCCATGAACACAGTTATTTCACATATTTTATTCATCAAAATGGTGTATGTCCAATAAAAATGAACTGAATAAATAATTTAGTGAACGAATGACATAACATTCTGCTTCATTTTGGATATGTATTCAGTAATTGGGACAAATGTTGGAGGAAGAAAGAAAACGTCGAAGATATGCTGATATCTGCTTCCCTGGAATTTTTTGTGTTAGACATTCTGACAATGCTTTGTCAGATGCCTGATGCTAACAATGCAGTTACATAGGCCACATTCATCACAGTCAGCATTCCACATGCAGGGAGAGGAGGAAACCAGCCCTTCTGGCTGACAAACAGCTCTCCCGGCTCTGACCTTCTGTGATGCCTCCTATCACCCTGGAGTAGCCCCAACCACAAATGACAGGCCCTCCATTTCAGTGGGAGATGCAAGACAGGTAGAGAAGCTCTGTTTTGCAACTTCAAAAGATAAAGGAATGCCTTGAGTATTCTGGCTTAAGATTTATGGTTATGAATCTGATAAATCATCAGAGATAAATGTGGTTTATTTCTCTCTCTCTTGTCAAAGATTACCTCCCTCCAGACTGCCATAAATGTCTTTAGGTTGTACCATCTTATCACTGCAGGAATTGTATAGAAGTATGTGAAATGCTCATTTAAATCCCATCCTGGCATCCCCATCCTCCTTTGCCTCTTCTTTCTCACAAGCAGGTGCACATTTTTACCCTCATATGTAAAGCATGAATATGCACACACAGAGGAAGATGCTATCATTTAAAATTTTATTCTGATAGTTTTGAACATGCTTTGCATGAGCAGTTTGAATTGTGAACTCTGACCTGCTTATCCAGGCAATGCATTCCAGGTTTCAGTGGAAAGGCTTTTTAATGAAACCATCATCTTAGGAAAGCAAGTGATGGAGCTTTATTCAAACATATCTAATTCTCAAAAGGTTACATAAATAACCTAAGACACAAGTACATTCAATCTCATTTTTCTTTCTGCAATTAGTCGTTTTTTTCTTTTTTTGCAAATTCTTCCTTTGTTTTTGGGGTCATACTATTATGAGATTGAAGGAATTAAAGCCAAAAATTTGGAAAAGGGCCAAACATATTGAGTTACCATTTCAGTTTCCTAAACCCTTCAGAACAAAGAAATTGAATATATCGTTTTATGATATGAATATTTGACTTCATAATCTGAAAATTATTATTTGAGTATTTGATTTTTAAATATTTTTAAATCATAAACTTTCTGGTTATTCCAAGACAAATTTGATGTTCCAGTATATATTGAGAAAATCCTCACATTTTCTAATAATAGAATGCTATGCTTTAATTTTAATTTCCTGGACTGGGATGATCAAATATTAGAGGACTCAATATATATATTAAAGATAACTAAGCTTTGAAAAAAAAAACTGGTATTCTAAGCACTTTAAGCATTTTTCTACTTCATTCCTGTGATATTTCTATGTAGGAAATTTACTACATCTAGTTTAAAATGAGGAAACTAAAGTTCAGATGAGTAAGCTGATTTTTCTCAACGGTACTCAGGTGGCATGTGTAAAAACCAATGCTCAATGATAGATCTGACTTCTAACCGGTGTACAGATACAGGAAAGCTTATGAAGGTTCTGATATGAAACTCTAATTATTTTTTGATATCTATCAGAGTCTTTAATTCCTTAGAATATGAGATACAAATAGGATTCTAATCTTTGTAGAAGAAGGAAAATTTGAAACAGACTTTAAAAGAAAGGTGATATTTAAACAAAGATAAAGAAAATAAAAGGATAAAGTATAAAGGAAATAAATAGTCTAGTGAGAGAAGGGAAACATGTTGTTGAGTGGACAAAGTTTAGATCAATTAGAGCTGTAATTTTGTGACAGGCAATTCTATGACTTGAGACAATTGGAATTAGGAGGTGGAAATTCTAGTATAGAATCCTGCAGATATAGGTGAGTCCCTGGAGATTTTATGTAATGGTGGCATTTGTAAAACAGTGGATTAGGATTATTCATCTAAAAGTTGAGTCTGGGGAAATTAAAGGGGAAAATAATAGAGATAAAAATAAAATTAGAAACCTGTCACAATAGTGCAGATGGATGTAGTTATGCAGCTTTGTAGGAAATGTTGACACAATCATGAGGAGGATATTTTGCACTTCACATTGAAAGAATATTATATACCTTGAACTTTTCTTCCAGTCACTCATTTTTACTGTTTAGTGAGTGTCTCCTCTAAACTCAGAAGTTTGGATACATAGTGGGCAGATACAGTTCCTGACCTCAAAGAGCTTCAATTCTAGTAAGATGAACAAACAAGACACCTGGCAGTTTTACTAGGGTGTGCTTGTTGCTATAAAGGTCACAAACGGGGGTTTATTGCAGCATGTGTAAATTCACTGTAGTGGTGGTTTTCCTATATCTTTGATCTACCAGCTATTTGACCACTTTGAACAATATTTTTTCTTTGATTTTAATTTCCAAGTTCTTGATAAATGAATAATTCTAAGAACAAATGAAATGCTAATGAGAAATCAAAATTAGAGATCTAGTCGGCTGGATGAGCAAACACCCCAGAAGTTAGGTGACAACTTTAAAGAACAAGGTGGGCCTGAGCATGTACCCTAAAATCCTTCATACTTCCAAACAGCAGTTCCACAAAGATCCCTAGTCGTATTTGGACAACTGATAGTAACAGTTGTAATTTAAAAGCAAAAGCAATTATTAAAGTGTGTGGATACAATGAGGCAGTTTTCATGGTGAATTAAAATGTTTTCAAAAGAAATCAACAATTATAGCATCTTAGGTTTTATATTCAAAGTTGCAGTGTAGAAAATGTGGAAATCTACAGCTTTAGTTTTCTTAGGATGGGTATTTTTGCTTGTTAGATGCAAATGAATAATTACAGAACGAGCTTAAAATACAACAGAGTAAGCATACATCTGGCACAAATAAGACAAAAAGGACACTAAATTGGGGTTTCAGAAACTTCACCTTAGTTATAGTGATATTCTCGATAACCATAAGAACTAAAAATGATCTAATATTAACTAATATCCATAAAGATCCCTTTGCTTCTCTTTCTGTCCTTGTTCTTTCTGTATGATAAATCCACTCACCTACCTCTCTGTCTTCTTTTCCTACTCTCTCATTTACATGTCTGTTAACATTTATCTGGAAAAAGCAGAGACAAATGCTAAAAAATATTCACAATGATGTTTCATATGTTCCAGTTGAAATTTCTTTATTCATAAAGTGATGATAATGACACACACACGCGTGTGCCTGTGCTTAGTCACTCATTCGTGTCTGACTCTTTGTAACCCCATGGACTGCAGCCCACCAGACTCCTCTGTCCATGATGATTCTCCAGGAAAGAATACTAGAATGAGTTGCCATGCCCTCCTCTAGGGGATCTTTCCAACTCAGGGATCAAACCCAGGTCTCACACATTTCAGGCAGATTCATTACCATCTGCCACCAGGGAAGCCTGGAGGAGATATGTGTGTGTGTGTGTGTGTGTGTGTGTGTGTGTGTGTGTGTGTATGTTTGTGTGCATGTGTATAATCTAAATGGATAAATAATAAATATATAAACATATTAAATAATAAGATAAATTATATATATATGTATAATCATCTAAACACAGTGTTCAAAAGAATAGGAAGGAGAGATAAGAAAGCCTTCTTGAGTGATCAATGCAAAGAAATAGAGGAAAACAATAGCATGGGAAAGACTAAAGATCTCTTCAAGAAAATGAGTGATCCTAAGAGAACATTTCATGCAAAGATGGACACAATAAAGGATAGCACCAATATAAACATAATAGAAGCAGAAGTTATTAAGAAGAGATGGCAAGAATACACAGAACTACACAAAACACTCTTAATGACCCAGATAACCATGGTGTGATCACTCACCTAGAGCAGAAAACCTGCAATGAAAAGTCAAGTGGGCCTTAGGAAGCCTAACTACGAACAAAGTTAGTGGAGTTCATGGAATTCCAACTGAGTTATTTCAAATCCTAAAAGATGATGCTATTAAAGTGCTGCACTAAATATGCCTGCAAATTTGGAAAACTCAGCAGTGGCCACAGTGGACTGGAAAAGGTCAGTTTTCATTCCAATTCCAAAGAAAGGCAATGCCAAAGAATGTTAAAACTACTGCACAGTTGCACTCATCTCACACACTAGCAAATTATGCTCAAAATTTTCCAAAAAAGGCTTCAACAGTACATGAACCAAGGACCTCCAGATGTTCAAGCTGGATTTAGAAAAGACAGAGGAACCAGAGATCAAGTCGCCAGCATCCATTGGATCATAGAAAAAGCAAGAGAACTCCAGAAAAACAGCTACTCTGCTTTATTGACTACACCAAAGCCTTTGACTGTGTGGATCCCAACAGACTGGAAAGTTCTTAGAGATGGAAATACCAGACCATCTTATCTGCCTCCTGAGAAATCTGTAGTCAGGTCAAGATGCAACAGTTAGAGCCAGACATAGAACAATGAACTGGTTCCAGTTTGGGAAAAGCTGTATAAAGTCATCCTACTTGTTTAATTTATATGCAGAGTAAACCATGCAAAATGCCGGGCTGGATGAAGCACAAGCTGAAATCAAGATTGCCAGGTGAAATATCAGTAACTAATGTATCCAGATGACACCACCATTATGGCAGAAAGTGAAGAGGAACTGAAGAGCCTCTTGAAAGTGAAAAAGGAGAGTGAAAAAGTTGGCTTAAAACTCAACATTCAAAAAACTAAGATCATGGCATCTGGTCCCATCACTTCATGGCAAATAGATGGGGAAACAGTGGAAACAGTGAGAGACTTTATTTTCTTGAGCTCCAAAATCACTGCAGATGGTGATATCAGCCATGAAATTAAAATATGCTTGCTCCTTGGAAGAAAAGCTACGGCCAACCTAGACAGCATATTCAAAGGCAGAGACATTACTTTGCCAACAAAGGTCCATATAGTGAAATCTATGGTTTTTCCAGTAGTCATGTATGGATGTGAGAGTTGGACCATACAGAAAGCTGAGTGCCAAAGAATTGATGTTTTTGAACTGTGGTGTTGGAGAAGACTCTTGAGAGTCCCTTGGACTGCAAGGAGATCAAACCACTTAATCATAAAAGTAATCAGCCCTGAATATTCATTGGAAGGATTGATGCTGAAGCTGAAGTTCCAATATTTTGACCACATGGTGCAAAGGGTTGAGTCCTTAGAAAAGATCCTGATGCTGGGAAAGATTGAAGGCAGAAGGGGACGACAGAGGATGAGGTGGTTGGATCGCATCACTGACTCAATGGACATGAGTTTGAGTGAGCTCTAGAAGTTGGTGATGGATAGGGAAGCCTGGTGTGCTGCAGTCCATGGGGTTGCAAAGAGTCAGACACAACTGAGAGAATGAACTGAAGTGGTATATACATATATGTATACTGGTATATATAAATACATATACATATGTATATATATATGTAAAACATACTTCCTAGAGTAATTTTGAAAATGAAGGTGATGTTATACTTTGAGTGCTTAGCACAGCCCCCAACATATGTGAAGAAATCAATCACATCCTGTATTACCATTATGTACTAAGCACTTAGAATTGATTCCTCAATTTAATTTCTCATACATTTGCTCAGATGTGCTATAATTATCTATAATATTAAAAGATAATAATAAGCCTCCTTCCATCTGTAAAATTCTGCAACTTGTTATTTTATTTTTGCATTCAAGTTACTAAGTAAAATACAAATTGCCCTTATACTGAAAACTCAAACTAGAAATACACACATTCTCTCTGTCTCTCTCTGTCCCTCACTGCCTCTTTCTCTACTGTCTCTGTCTCTCCTGTCACATCTCATGTAATAGAAGTATGATGCCCACATTTCAATTTAAATTTTCATTCTCCTGGTTGCTGTTACTTATTGATTTCTAACTGGTAAGAAATCCCAGCAACCTAGCAGTAGCAAGGATATAAGCTAATCTCATGATTGATATAATTTGACCTCATTTGGAGCTATTTAGACAGTCTAATATTGGATTTACTCACTTTGCTTTTAACATGTTCATGTTGTGTGTGGAGGAAAACACAGCAAGAGTAGAAAGGAAACTAACAGCTGAGTTGTAGCATCACATGCATTCAATTTTTTTTCTTTTTATAGAAATTTTAGAAAAATGAGAATCAAGATTATAAAGAAGCTCCAAAGAATACAAAAAAGAAAAATTCCTTACAATAAAGAAGTATAAATATGCAACATCAAAGATGAATTCTTTGCACAAGCTACATTTTATAGCAAACATTACAATATTTTGATTAGAGATCAAAATAGCTTGTAGTTCACAAGAAAATATGAAAGCTTTTATGTCTAATGAAAAACTCAACACAGTCTCAATTTTATAATAGTATCAGATAAGAGTAGGTTTAGCTATTGATATTTTCTAGTTTGAGGGAAAATTTTCTCATAAAATGCTTAGATTTGGCACTGTCTCTTGAGGTTGCAATATGATTAAATTTAAAAGCATTGACTCTTTTCTTCTTGTGGGGTATCTGCTCCTGTGAGTAGATGATAAAAGTTATAGACACTGTCATAGAAAGAATAAACATATGCACATGTATTTGAAATAGTTCAGAATTCATAAACCAATTTCCCCCTTTTGTGAAGTGCTTTCATTAACCCTTGAGAAGTCATGAACCTCTGTTTTTGAGAACAATATTGTCTTCCAAAGCTAACATTGCCCTAGGAAATCTAAATTTTCACTTCCTACTCTGATGCACAAAACAAGCAAGAAAGTTTGTGGAATTTCAAAGATGATGTATTTTTTTTTAAGGCCTACTTTAGTTTGCTAATCTAGAAGAGAACAGAATAAGCCTAGTCATTTTGAAGGATATAGATAGTTGTGCTTATCAGAAGTTCCTTCTCTTTCCTCTTGGAGATACACTTTAGCTTTGTATAAGTTTTTTGAAGGAAGCCTGAATTATGCAAAGAATAAAGACTCTAACATTAGTTGTATATGAAACCCAGCAATGGGTCAGATCCAAATATAACAAAAATGGGACATTTATAATAGAAAAAATTGGCCAAAGTAAACACTCCCTCTGACTCTCTTCAGTCCATGGGGTACTATTAACATCATGATTGGCTGGGCAAAAATTCTTAGAATATGAATTTTCCCAAGAACACCATGGCAAAGCCACCAGCCTCCAACTTGAACAAGCCAGAGAAGTCACAGGATGGGAAAGGCTGCCTTGTGTTCTCTTTGTGCCACCATCTTTATCATCTTCTGCACTTTAAACCATCCAAGAACCAATTTCTGTCTAGTGAGGGTTAAGATGCATGCAGGTGGATTTATCACATGTGACCATGGAGATTCAGCCAAAACAATGCTCTCTGGAATGCATGGCTGGGGATTTGGATAAATGTTAAGAAATGACTCAGAGAGAGGAGCAAAAGAAGACTCTTTCAAAGGTGGAGAGGGAGTAGGGAGGAAGAAGGGCAAATAACACATATGAGAGACTCTCCTTCCTCCTGCTTCACTTTGTCTCTTAATTCATTACATGATGGATGCTTGATTAAATAACGGTGCTTCATATTAAAATGCATGGTTCTATTAAGAATGAAATTCGGCTTCCCTGGTGGCTCATCCGGTAAAGAATCTGCCTGCAATGCAGGAGACTCTGTTTCAATTTTGGTCAAGGAGATCCCCTGGAGAAGGGATAGTCCACCCACTCCAGTATTCTTGGGTTTCCCTGGTGGCTCAGACAGTAAAGAATCTGCCTGCCATGAGAGAGACATGGGTTTGATCCCTGGGTTGGGAAGATCCCCTGGAGGAAGGCATGGGAACCCACTCCAGTATTCTATTCTTACCTGGAGAATCCTAATGGACAGAGGAGACTGGTGGACTATAATACATGGGGTTGCAAAAGTTGGACAAGACTGAGTGACTAAGAATAGTACATGACATTAAGAACAAATGATTAAGACCTGGAATTCATATACTTCTGCTTTTATTTTATTCCTAAGACTGTTTTTGTTTCTGTCTGTTTTCAACTGAATCTTTCTCCTGGGCTTTAAATTTAATGCTTCCTGTGAGTTTTCTTTATCTCCCTTCCATGGGATGAAACAGACATCTGAAAAGGAAAGAAGTAAATACTTTGGATTATCATGCTAAAACACAAGCATCAAGAGTTAATATTTATTTATTAAGTGCTTACTATGTGCCATATACTGTGGTATTTTACATGGATAATTTGTAGTCATCACAATTCTGCAAAAGACTTTCATTATAGGCACTTTTGTTGAAGAAACTGACACAGAGATATTAAATGACTTGGCAATATTATCTGTGAAAGAGAAAGACACAGAAATACCCTAAAGGAAGGCCAGGATGTGTGAAAATTGATAAAAGCCAATATTTAGGGCTATATAATCTATGCCATTACTATTCCAAATACTTTGTATATATTTATTAATATTATTACCAAAATTATACATTTTAACAGATGAGAAAACTGAAACACAGAATATTCAAAGTCAAGTTAGCTGATGGACCCAGAGAATCCCTGAGTTTTTAGAGAATGGTCAGAATACAACATAAAAGGAGGCTGCATTCCTGATTTTTCACAGGGAGAAAATCTTTGAACACTTTGGAGTGTTATATCAACAAAATATAAATATTTAATATGTTAAGCAACTGGAATATTGGTGTTTATTGTTAGAGTTGCTAACATAACTTTGGGCTTCCCTGGTGGCTCAGATGATAAAGAATCTGCTTGCAATGCTACAGTCCCGGGTTTGATCCCTGGGTCAGGAAGTTCCCTAGAAGGGAATAGCTACCTACTCCAGTATCCTTACCTGGAGAATTCCATGGACAGAGGCTACAGTCTTGGGATTGCAAAGAGTTAGATACTTAACTATTATGATAATGACAAAGATTATAATAATAATTGTTATATTAATAGTTCCCCAAGGGCATAAATTTATTAAGAAGTAGAATCAATATCATAATTAGATATAGCTAGATGTAGATCCAGATATAGCTATATATATCTATGTGAGTGTGTGTGCTCAAAGTGTCTGACTCTTTGTGACCCAATGGACTGTAGCTTGCCAGGCTTCTCTGTCCATGGAATTTTCCAGGCAAGAATACTGGAGTGGATTGCCATTTCCTACTCCAGGGTATATTCCTGACCCAGGGATTGAAACCCGCATCTCTTGCATTGGCAGATGGGTTCTTTACCACTAGCATCACCTCAGAATCCCTATTTATGTCTATATTGATTGATAGAAGTGTAGATATAGATAGATAGATGACAGACCAATGGGTAGATCTATCTCTACTCACATGTACTTCTATCTGTTTATCTATCTATCCACCAGCTTTTACTGTAGTATCAAACAATCCTGATACTTCAATTGTTTTGAATATTTATTTCTTATTCATGTACACAGCTCAGTTCAGTCACTCAGTTATGTCCAACTCTTTGTGACACCATGGACTGTAGCACACTAGGCTTCCCTGTCCATCACCAACTCCCAGATCTTGCTCAAACTCACGTCCACTGAGTCAGTGACGCCGTCCAACCATCTCATCCTCTGTTGTCTGTAGTTAGACATCTGTCGTACATAGTCTGTGGTTAGATTAGGCTGATCTGGGCTGTTCCAGGTTCTGGACTATGCTGTGCTTGGTTCTATATGTCTCCGCACTTCAGAAACAAAGCTAAAATTAGAGGTCCCCTCTGTGACATAATTTTCTTAAAATGGAGGCCAAAAAAGAGAAAAAAAACATGCACAGGTACTTTGAAAATTTTGGTTCACATGTGGTATATGGCATATTAGCTCACATTTAATTGTCCAAGAGTCAATTTAGTTATGAGTCTCAGAGCTACTAAATGATAGTAACACTTGTTTATACCAAAATACAGTCCATTTCTTCCTCAAATGGACTTTGAGATCTTTTGAGGTTTCTTTCACTTCATGAAGGAAATGTATTTCTGTGAGTCTCTTAAGCACTGCCTTGTCATGTGACTGTGACTAGATTCAAAATAATAATAATGATGAAAATGATGATAATAATAGACATGATCTAATAGACATGATCTTCACCCTCTGAGAGTTGATGGGGTAATTGATGTGATACCAAGATGGATGCAATACTCACAGCACATCAAGTAATTTAGACATCTTTAAACTCCTGGAAGGTACATGATATTAATTAATATAAATGAAATCCTTACATGTCAGTTCAGAACACACATATGCAGCCTTATCTCCAGGTCAATGGCTTAAGGAGGAATTAAGCAATTTAGTTTGTTTCTAAGGACCAGATCAGTTGACCCCAGTCTGGTATTTCATTCTTAAGGTAAGTTGGGATAAAATGAGTGGGAGGTCTTCTTTTTCATGTTATACAACATGGAATGTACTGTGAAGACTTAATTATAGAAGAACTAGATTTAACTAATAAATTCTTATAAATTCATTAATAGTTTTATAAAAAGGTACTGGAGAAGGAAATAGCAACCCACTCCAGTATTCTTGCCTGGAGAATCCCATGGATAGAGGAGCTTGGCAGGCTACAGTCCATAGTATTGCAAAGAGTCAGACACAACTGAGTGACTATCACTCACTCAAGAAGATACTATTAAAATTCTTCCTTGTTAATCAGCTGTATGGGAAGAAACAAATATATGAAAGAAACAAAATTTTAAATTATGTGTTCAAAATTTAATAAAATAAATAATGCTGTAATTTCAAAGACTCATGACAAAATCAACATTGTTTATAATCATGAAAAATTAAAAAGATCCTAACTATCCAAAAATAGGAAAAAGATACTCAAATTTTGACATGTCTGCATAATATAATATTATTACTAGGAAGTTATTAATAGATTGTACTTTTTATCCTACATATTTTGTGAACAATACAAATCCAGGAATAAAATACAGTGAAAATAGTAGAGAGAGAGGCAAAATACATAATGTAAACATTAGCTGTATTTGAGTAATAAGAACATTTAATTTTCCTTTATTTGAAAAATTTTAGGTGACAGGCATGGTTATCAGCATCCTGTGAATATTAATTTATTTAGCCCTCCAAATTACTCTATGGAAGAGGGACTATATATTAGTTTTCTATTGTTGTGTAAAAAAAAATTACTGTAAACATAGCCACTTTTTATTATGGTGTAGCTACTGTTGACTGGGTGTCCAGGCATGGCTTAGCTGTGTCTTCTGTTTCAGGTGCCTTAAAGCTGCAGTTGCACTTTAACAGGGCTGCCCTGTGATCTGGAGTCTCAACTAGGAAAGAATCTTCTGAGCTTGCATACATTGTGGGCAGGATTCATTTCCTGTGGCTTTAAAAGTAAAGACCCAGACTTCTGACCATCAATGGGAAAACATCCTTGGGTTTTTAGAAGCTGCCTGAACTTCCCTGCCATGCGATCCTCTCCATAGGACATTCAAGGCCTGATTCAAGGACATTTGTGGCCTCCGTGTCAGCAGGGAATGTCTCTTAGTGCAGTCTGCTAAGACAGAGTCATATAATGTAATGGAGTCATGGGAGGGATGGTCTGTCTTTTTTGCCATACAGTGTTGCCTAATCAATGGAGTGATATACCATCATTTTGACATATTCTATCTATTAGAGACAAGTCACAGATTCTGCATGTACTCAGGAGGAAATCATACAAGGGCATGAGTTTTTGGAGGTAATCTAATTTGCATCAGCATATACTGTTTTTATTTTTTTCTCATTTTTTATGAGACAATTGAGATTCAGAGAGATAAATTAGCTTGCCTATGGTTAAAAGTTAGTTGTAGGAAATGGTATGTGGATCTAGGATCCTTGCTCTTAATCATTTCTCTAAAATTCAGTATAGGTTCAGTGTATAATGTATACTGTCATCAATGTGTTAAGCATTGTGATAAAATGTGGAAATACTGTAGCAGAAGAGATATGATTTTTGCTCTTAAAGAGCATGCTGTCAGGATTGAGGTTCAGGATAGGGACACATGCACACCCCTGGCTGATTCATGTAAATGTATGACAAAAACCTGTACAATATTGTAATTAGCTTCCAATTAAAATAAATAAATTAGTTTATTAAAAAAAGAATATGCTGTCTAGTAGGGAGATGATATACCCAGGTGGGCAACAAATAGATCAGATCAGATCAGATCAGTCGCTCAGTCATGTCCGACTCTTTGTGACCCCATGAATCGCAGCACGCCAGGCCTCCCTGTCCATCACCAACTCCCAGGGTTCACTCAGACTCACGTCCATCGAGTCAGTGATGCCATCCAGCCATCTCATCCTCTGTCGTCCCCTTCTCCTCCTGCCCCCAATCCCTCCCAGCATCAGAGTCTTTTCCAATGAGTCAACTCTTCGCATGAGGTGGCCAAAGTACTGGAGTTTCAGCTGTAGCATCATTCCTTCCAAAGAAATCCCAGGGCTGACCTCCTTCAGAATGGACTGGTTGGATCTCCTTGCAGTCCAAGGGACTCTCAAAAGTCTTCTCCAACACCACAGTTCAAAAGCATCAGTTCTTCTGTGCTCAGCTCTCTTCACAGTCCAACTCTCACATCCATACATGACTACAGGAAAAACCATAGCCTTGACTAGACGAACCTTTGTTGGCAAAGTAATGTCTCTGCTTTTCAATATGCTATCTAGGTTGGTCATAACTTTCCTTCCAAGGAGTAAGCGTCTTTTAATTTCATGGCTGCAGTCACCATCTGTAGTGATTTTGGAGCCCAGAAAAATAAAGTCTGACACTGTTTCCACTGTTTCCCCATCTATTTCCCATGAAGTGGTGGGACCGGATGCCATGATCTTCATTTTCTGAATGTTGAGCTTTAAGCCAACATTTTCACTCTCCACTTTCACTTTCATCAAGAGGCTTTTGAGTTCCTCTTCACTTTCTGCCATAAGGGTGGTGTCATCTGCATATCTGAGGTTATTGATATTTCTCCTGGCAATCTTGACTCCAGCTTGTGTTTCTTCCAGTCCAGTGTTTCTCATGATGTACTCTGCATATAAGTTAAATAAGCAGGGTGACAATATACAGCCTTGACAAACTCCTTTTCCTATTTGGAACCAGTCTGTTGTTCCATGTCCAGTTCTAACTGTTGCTTCCTGACCTGCATACAAATTTCTCAAGAGGCAGATCAGGTGGTCTGGTATTCCCATCTCTTTCAGAATTTTCCACAGTTTATTGTGATCCACACAGTCAAAGGCTTTGGCATAGTCAATAAAGCAGAAATAGATGCTTTTCTGGAACTCTCTTGCTTTTTCTATGATCCAGCAGATGTTGGCAATTTGATCTCTGGTTCCTCTGCCTTTTCTAAAACCAGCTTGAACATCAGGAAGTTCACGGTTCACATATTGCTGAAGCCTGGCTTGGAGAATTTTGAGCATTACTTTACTAGCATGTGAGATGAGTGCAATTGTGCAGTAGTTTGAGCATTGTTTGGCATTGCCTTTCTTTGGGATTGGAATGAAAACTGACCTTTTCCAGTCCTGTGGCCACTGCTGAGTTTTCCAAATAGGCTGGCATATTGAGTGTAGCACTTTCACAGCACCATCTTTCAGGCTTTGGAATAGCTCAACTGGAATTCCATCACCTCCACTAGCTTTGTTCATAGTGATGCTTTCTAAGGCCCACTTGACTTCACATTCCAGGATGTCTGGCTCTAGGTGAGTGATCACATCATCATGATTATCTGGGTCATGAAGATCTTTTTTGTACAGTTCTTCTGTGTATTCCTGCCATCTCTTCTTAATATCTTCTGCTTCTGTTAGGTCCATACCATTTCTGTCCTTTATCGAGCCCATCTTTGCATGAAATGTTCCTTTGGTATCTCTGATTTTCTTGAAGAGATCTCTAGTCTTTCCCATTCTGTTGTTTTCCTCTATTTCTTTGCATTGATCGCTGAAGAAGGCTTTCTTATCTCTTCTTGCTATTCTTTGGAACTCTGCATTCAGATGTTTATATCTTTCCTTTTCTCCTTTGCTTTTCACTTCTCTTCTTTTAGAGTTGAGTATCAAGACCATATGGACCAAGTGTGGGGATATTGCAGAAACCCAGAAAATGGTCACCTAATCTAGAATTGTAGAATCAATGGAGACTTCCAAGAAAACATGACCTGAAAGCTATGGCAAGATGAATGAATAGGAAGGGAGAAGGAGGGCAAAAAAATGAATGAAGATAGCGGGTCGGTGAAGTGCTTTGGGAGATGGAAGCAACCATGTTGAGAGATGCCCTGATGAGAGTAATATCGTTCTGACCAAACTTAAAAGTGTCTCTACATCTTCAGCCAGGAATTATGAGGCCATAATGGGAATGATGTTAACACTCCTTAATGGCCATAACACTCCTGGGTTATGTACAAGAAATGAATTGTGAAGGAACTTGGCTTTATATGAGATGATGCCAAGTCACTGAAGAAAAAAACTTTATCAATGTATAAATCTTTACTTGGATGCAGATAGAAAGATAATTGCAGGCTGTGGGCCCAGATAGAATATGATTGTAATAATCTGGGTGAGAGAAAACAGTGATTTGGACCAGGTTAGTGAGATTTGGGTTGGAGAGAGTTGATCCATTTATAAACTATCTCTATGCTTCTTGGTCTTTCTTACACTTTTTTTTTTAAATGTTTTTCAGAATTATATTCAATAAGCATATTTCACTTTTAATGTCAGAGAACTGTGCTTTTAATAAGGAATCAATAAAGCAGATATTCTCCCCAAATACAGTGCTCTACTCATTTTCCTACTAAAGTTAGATTCATTTACTGAAAATAATTTTTACCAGCTGAGGCACTTGTGCATTTTTTTCCATCTTCTTTTCTAAATAGCTCAAGGTTTCATAATGAAAGACTGCTTTATTCGTTCTAATGGGTTCCCTGTCACATGAATCTATCCAGAATTATACTTTCATAATTATCAATTGAAAAATCAAAAGACCCAAAAGCATATCTTATCAGGGCCATGGGATAAGGATGTGAGAGTGTTCTTAGAGATGGGCTACAGAGTTTATATTCCAGCACAGAGGACTGTGGCACGTCATAAGAAGGTGTGAGGAACTCAATGTGAGTCTCAGCATTGTTTCCTGCCCGGATGCTCAAAGAAATGTGGCATAAAAAAGTTGGCAGAAAGAGTCTGAAGTCCTGAATTTAGGAGCATCTGCCCAATTTCCATCATCTCAGAACATTCCATTGAAGAGCCTTGCTATATACATTCTCCCCAGAGAAGGCAATGGCACCCCACTCCAGTGCTCTTGCCTGGAAAATCCCATGGGCGGAGGAGCCTGGTGGGCTGCAGTCCATGGGGTTGCGAAGAGTCGGAGATGACTGAGTGACTTCCCTTTCACTTTTCACTTTCCTGCATTGGAGAAGGAAATGGCAAGCCACTCCAGTGCTCTTGCCTGGAAAATCCCATGGGCGGAGGAGCCTGGTGGGCTGCAGTCCATGGGGTTGCGAAGAGTCGGAGATGACTGAGTGACTTCCCTTTCACTTTTCACTTTCCTGCATTGGAGAAGGAAATGGCAAGCCACTCCAGTGTTCTTGCCTGGAGAATCCCAGTAACGGGGGAGCCTGGTGGGCTGCTGTCTATGGGGTCGCACAGAGTCGGACACGACTGAAGTGACTTAGCAGCAGCAGCAGGATACATTCTCCCCAAGTGTTACAATAGGATGACTAGAGTTTGAATTATTCATTCTAAATACTGATGAGACCTCAATGTGCTTGAATTCTCCTTGGTTCGGGAAAAAAAAACAAACAAACAACTATGCTCAATAAATCATTTTTCCCCATCCACTAATATTAGGCTATTATCTGAAAGAGTTTTGGGAGAGAGACAGTAGGCTGGATAATGACCATCTAAATATTTTAAGTATTAGTTCTTAAAGCTTGTAAATCTTATTTGAGGAAAAGATTTTTACAGATACAATAAAGGATTTTAAGATTTGGAAATGACCTTCAGTGAAGCAGTTGGATCCTGAATACTATCAGAAGTATTCTTATAACAGAGACAGACAAAAGGAGAGAACACAAAAGAGAATGTGATGCTGGGTGGAGATGCAGCCACAATGGAGGGATGCCAAGAGCTGCCAGAAGCTGGAAGAGGAGAGAGGTGGATTCTAGTATAGAGCCTACAGAGGATGTGTCACTCTGTGGACACCTTGATTTCAGACTTACAACCTCTAGAACTGTTAGAAAACACAATTGTGTGCTTTAAGCCTCTAAGTTTGTGTTAATTTGTTATGACAGCCCTAGGAAAGTAACACAGCAAGGATGAAGTATTGTTAGAACACTTTCTATGCAGATTAAGAAAGGACTTAGCTCTTTGAATGAGCAGAGTTCTATAGACAAGCAGTGTGGAGAGGAGATATACTTGGATTGGATTTTAGCCTCTACTTACCTCTTCAGAAGGTACCTTTGTGGAGAGGACAACTTGTGCTACAGTCCTAAGGGTGGAAGAGATAACAAGATTCTGGGTTTACACAAAAGAATAATGCTAAAAATTAAAAAGAAAGTGCAGAAATAAGAGTCAGATGACATGAAGGCCACACTCCAAATATAATGCTTATAATTCTCCTTTCAGAGCATATCGCAAAACTACTTCATATAAATTATCTCTGTGTCCCTGCAATACCCTGTGAGGGAGACATTAGCTCTACTGCCTTTGAATTCTGTTGGATGCTCTAAGAAGATTCACTTCCAAATATTCTCTGTTTCTTAGTTTCCTGTCACTGTTGGGTTGACTAGGCAGAATCATTTTATTCTATAGAGAGTTTAATTAGGCAATTCTTTCAGGAAGCCCATCAAGTCTAGATTGATTAAGATTGCTTTCAGAATGATATTTAATTGGGATAATGGTTTAAATTGGTTATTGATGAGAGAAGATTTGCTTGTGACTAGCTTAATTCCCTCTGGATGAGATTAGAAAGCTTTCCCCAGACAGTGTGTGGTTCTTCAGATAATTTGAAAAAAAATATATCAGGCATGAAAATTAGTGATTGAGATAATGCTTGGCTAAGGTGATCTAAGAATTTAACCAAACCATTAAGGGTATAAACTCTCTAGAGGAGACACATTCTAAGTGACAAACCATTTCCTCAGAATTGGCTGTGAATTTCATGCTAATTCTCTGCATTCATAATGTATACTAAGGGTCAGAAGTAGACATTTGCAGGATAAGCAAAAGCTAAGAAGTCCAGAGTCCTGCTAAGGACAGAATTAGGTGCTCGACACTCCATTCTTTTAATCACAACACTGCTATGACTAAAATCTTTATCACTCTCATTTAGCAAGGTTCTGAGATAACAAATAAATAATCCAAGTTTACCAATGAGTGAATAGTGAATGGTAGCTTTAAAGCTCAGTTCCCTGGAAGTCTGACACTAGTTCATTCATTTATCAATTGTTTAATAAATGCCTACTGTGAACTACACACTATTCTAGGCACATGGGATAAAGCAGACTAAAACAGATTCTGTCATCAGAAAGCCTACATCTGAGTGTGGGATTCAGAGAGTGAATGGATACAAAAGAAAATAAATTCTATATCAGAGTACATGTGTGTGTGCTAAGTCACTTCAGTCATGTCTGACTCTTTGTGTCCCCAAGGACCATAACCTGCCAGGCTCCTCTGTCTATAGAACTCCCCAGGCAAGAATACTGGAGTGAGTGCCATGCCCTCCTCCAGGGGTTCTTCCCAACCCAGGGATGAAACCCACATCTCTTACATCCCCTGCATTGGCAAGCAGGTTCTTTACCACTAGCACCACCTGGGAAGCCCATATCAGGATATAGGGGAAGTCGAATATCCCAAAACATACTGTTCTCTACTTAATCCTTTTCTCTTTTTTTTCCCTTTTAAGATTTGGCTTTAGAAGGGACTACACAGGGTCATGGACTCGAACAAGAACTTTGAACTGTAAGTTTCCAGGAGGACATCCTATAAGCAGACGAGGGTAAGGTGAAGAGTGCCTTGTTTCTATCTAAGCAGTTATAATGATGATTTTTTAAAAATGAGGTATTAATAATCCCCTGTTGTTGAGCTTCTCAAAGTGTCCCATTGAATCATTTTTATCACCCCATTTTTTGCTAATCATTGGTGCCCTAGGACAAACAGGAGCAAATTCTTGAGTATAGATTTCTTTGGTAAGATCATCCAAGGTTCAAATCAGACCTTGTCACCCACTAATTGAGCCTCAGTTTCCTTATCTGTAAAGGGGACTGAAGAATCAATGGGTAAACACAGGGAAAGTGCTTAGGATAAGGCCTGGTACATAGTAATGCTAAATAAATATTAGCAATTAATAATCACTATTATTCCTTCAAGATAATTTATGGTGAAGGAGTTTGTTGGTGATTGGGCAAGGTCTTTGGTGACAAAAGTCTGAGGCTTCTTTCTTTCCCCAGCTCCTTCCCTGCCTCGTCCTATGACTGACTCTTTTCCTATTTTGTGTGCCTCACAACCCAAGTAGCTTAGTCCTACCTCCTCCTCATGCTTTCCAGCATTTGCTTGTCAACTTCACTGTCAATTCCTCTAAATTCGGCATTTGTGTTTTCATGCCTCTATGGCTTTCAGAAAGTTTCCTAACCATCTGGTCCTAAGTATTTTTGCTTTTCAAAATCAGGATAGTAGCACCATTATAGAATTGTTAAGGAAGTTAATAATTGTTAATACTACATTATATGTATGCATATATAACTATATAACTATATATATATATATAATATATATATATATATAATGTATTTGTATCGGGCAGACAGCAAATACTTTTTGAGTGTCTTCTCAACACCCCTGTCCAGTGAGAAATATTTTTCTAAATTTGTTTCATAGATGAGAAAACTGAGACTTAGTGATTGAATATGATACGAAATTGATATATTAATGTAAGATTAAATAAAAATAGGTGGGAGATTACAAAAGAAGCCATGATCCAGTTTCTTCTAGAGGACTGAAGGCATTGCTATGGTCATGTGTTAATAAAATTTCCAAAAGGCATTGCTTTAAATTTATATTGGAACTTAAAGAACCTGGAAATCTTTGATCAGCCAGGGTAGCAAACAGTGCTAGCAGAAGATACAACTTTTAGAGTTAAAAACTACCTCCATACATTCTTCCATGCTTTCAACATTTCCGAAAAAGTGGTGTGTTTTAAAATAGAGGTCATTGTAGGTCATGCTATTTCTTTTTTATCTAAAAATCTGTGATCAAAACAATGATTTTATTTTGTTGTTGTTTAATTAATTAATGTTGTTTTGCATCAGAAAAACTGGAATTATTCATGTTTATTATATATATCTTTGGGGGAATATCTCTCTAAATTTACTTCCAATAATCAAAGAAACAGAACTACAATTTATGTTTGTTAAATTCTGCTAGGTTGGGGTCAAGAGAACTGGCTTCAAACCCTTACTTTTCCGTTCACTAGCTCTATAATTAAGGTCAAATAGGAAAAGGAGTACGTCAAGGCTGTATATTGTCACCCTGCTTATTTAACTTATATGCAGAGTACATCATGAGAAACGCTGGGCTGGAAGTAGCACAAGCTGGAATCAAGATTGCCGGCAGAAATATAAATAACCTCAGATATGCAGATGACACCACCCTTATGGCAGAAAGTGATGAAGAACTAAAGAGCCTCTTGATGAAAGTGAAAGAGAAGAGTGAAAAAGTTGGCTTAAAGCTCAACATTCAGAAAACTAAGATCATGGCATCTGGTCCCATCACTTCATGGGAAATAGATGGGGAAACAGTGGAAACAGTGTCAGACTTTATTTTTTTGGGGCTCCAAAATCACTGCAGATGGTGACTGCAGCCATGACATTAAAAGATGCTTACTCCTTGGAAGAAAAGTTATGACCAACCTAGATAGCATATTGAAAAGCAGAGACATTACTTTGCCAACAAAGGTCCATCTAGTTAAGACTATGGTTTTTCCAGTGGTCATTTATGGATGCAAGAGTTGGACTGTGAAGAAAGCTGAGTGCCAAAGAATTAATGCTTTTGAATTGTGATGTTGGAGAAGACTCTTGAGAGTCCCTTGGTCTGCAAGGAGATCCAACCAGTCCATTCTAAAGAAGATCAGCCCTGGGTGTTCTTTGGAAGGATTGATGTTAAAGCCGAAAGTCCAGTACTTTGGCCACCTCATGCAAAGCGTTGACTCATTGGAAAAGACTCTGATGCTGGGAGGGATTGGGGACGGGAGGAAAAGGAGACGACAGAGGATGAGATGGCTGAATGGCATCACCGATTCAATGGACATGAGTTTGAGTGAACTCCAGGAGGTGGTGATGGACAGGGAGCCCTGGCATGCTGCGATTCATGGGGTCACAAAGAGTTGGACACGACTGAGCGACTGATCTGATCTGATCTGATCTGATGGAACAATTTGATCATTTGTTTCCTCTGCTATGAAACCAGGATAAATTTCCTGTCTAACTCATAGGGTTGTTTACAGATTTAATACATAGAAATTCTCATGACATCTTGAATATTTTGTATGAAATGTCTTTTATATTTTTGTAAATTATTTTTCTTAAATTTTTATTTAAATATAGTTGCTTTCCAAAGTTGTGTTAGTTTCTTCTGTACAGTAAAGTAAGTCTGTTATATATTTTCCACTCTTTTAGGTTTCCTTCCCTTTTAGGTCACCCCAGGTCGTTCAGTAGAGTTTCCTTTGCCAACCGGTAGAGTCTCATCAATTATTTATTTTATACATAGTGGTGTATATATGCCAGTTCTAATCTCCCAGTTTGTCTCACTCCCTTTTCTCCCCTTGGTAACCATAAGTTTCTTCTCTCCATTTATGACTCTATGTCTGCTTTTGCCAATAAGTTCATCTGTATAATTTTTCTAGATTGCACATATAAGCAATATTATATGATCTATCTATCTATCTATCTATATATATATATATATATATATATCTGTCCCTCTGATGACAGTCTTTGGATCAATCCATGTCTTAGCAAATGGCAAAATTTCATTCCTTTTATGGCTGAGTAATATCCCTTTGTATATACGTACCACATCTTCTTTATCCATTCCTTTGTCGATGAACGTTTAGTCTGCTTCTATATTTTGACTATTGTAAATAGTGCCGCAATGAATAGCAGAGTGCCTGCATCTTTTTGAATTATGGTTTTCTCTAGATATCCACCTTGGAGTGGGATTGCTAGGTCATATGTTTGCTCTGTAGTCTTTTAAGGAACCTCCATAATATTTTCCATAATGGCTGTACCACTTTATTCCCACCAATAGTGTAGCAGGATTCCCTTTTCTCCACACTCTTTTCAGCATTTATTGTTTGTAGACTTTTTGATGATGGCTATTCTGACTAGTGTGATGTGATACTTCATTATAGTTTTGATTTGCATTTCTCTAATAATTAGTGATATTGAGCATCTGTTCATGTGCTTTTTGGCCATTTGTATGACATCTTAGAAAAATGTCTATTTAAATCTTCCCCTTATTTTTTTGGTTGGGTTATTCCATGCACCTATGTTCACCTAATCTATGACGAAGGAGGCAAGAATGTACAATGGAGAAAAGACAATCTTTTCAATAAGTGATGCTGGGAAAACTGGACAGCAACATGTAAAAGAATGAAATTAGGACACTCCCTAATACCTTTACACCAAAATAAACTTAAAAATGGATTTCAGAACTAAATGTAAAGGCAGACACTATAAAACGCTTAGAGGAAAACATAGGCAGAACACTCTTACATAAATTGCAGCAAGGTTTTTTTGATTCATCTCCTAGAGTAATGAAAATAAAAACAAAAATAAACAATTGGGATCTAATTAAACTTAAAAACTTTTGCACAGCAAAAGAAACCATAAACAAAGGGAAAAGACAGCTCTCAGAATGGGAGAAAATATTTGCAAAGGAAGCAACCAAAAAGGGATTAATCCCCAAAATATATAAACTGCTCAATACATTTTTGTAAAATCAGTATGGCCATCAAAAAATTAAATTTCTGTATTTTTGTTTATTCAGGTAATAATGACCTTTTAAATAAACCTATGATTATAAACGGAGGCACATGTTATTTTTAGGCAATCAACTGTTGAAAATCAAAGAACCATCAAAATTAAGCTTGTATCAAGTGCCCCTCACTGTCCTTGAAGTTGAATATGCAATTGTGAACAGGATAAGCACAAGCCCTGTCCACGGTGCCTTATCATTTTGTAGGATTTAAAGCATCTGCACAGTTCAGTAGAGGCAGCCTTTGTCCCTCAGGATGCAGAGAACTGTTCTGTTTTAAAAAGTTATTTGGAAAGTAAGTGAATCACTCTGGTCATTCAGACAGCTTTTCATAGTTTTTAGGAAATGGCAATCCACTCCAGTACTCTTGCCTGGAAAATTCCATGGATGGGGGAGCCTGGTAGGCTACAGTTCATGGGATTGCAAAGAGTCGGACAGGACTGAGCAACTTCACTGAACTGAACCAGTAGTATAGAAATAGAAGAAACTACTTTTCAAAACTCAGGTAAGACCTATTTTGTTTTCTGACACTGGATATTGTAAAATGTAGGCAAAGACACAGTAATGACTTAAATTCACTGATCTCTAAAATATTTTTTTAATTTAAAAAATAGGTGAATTCTTTGGTTTTATTTTTAAAGACATTTCTACCATTACAAATTCATAAAAATTGCCCATAGAACAATAAAGAAATAAGTCATCTAGTACTGTCTGTTTCTTTGCATGTTTAATTATTAAGCAATCTTAGTGAGGATTTCTTTCAGAATTAGTAATAAAACTCTGGATTTCAGTTGCATTCTGATTAGCAAATGAGTGTCTAAAAGAATAGATTAATCTGTGAAAGCTTCCTACATGTATGCAAAAAGCCTGCTTAACATTTGAATGACTACCTAGGTGTCATTCTGGTAGCAGGCTTTCTAGAATGGGAAGACAAAAGATCACCTTTGTGGGGGTATATGTTTATCTTGAGATTAATGTGGAACATCAGTAAAGAAGATTCTATGCCTATTGCATTCAAAGTGATTTTCTTTTCCTATTACCATATAGCTAATTGCTTAATTATTCTAGATTTCTTTCTGATACATTTAACAAACCAAATAATATGTTCATTCACTCCGTTATTAGATAATGCCTTTTCCATATTGCTGGCTGACAACTGAATTATTGGTTGAGAGTAACTCTTGACTCTTTAAATAATTCAGATCTAAGGAAAATAGAAATAAAACCTCTGTCAAGAGAATAACTGAGTCATTCTTGTAAAATAGCTGAAGATGTATTTGTTCAATTCTGCTGCCAGAAAGCCCCAAAAGAATTGAAGAAAATGTGTCTTGCAACAAGATGGAAGGACTAGATCAAATATATATTTCATAGCACATATATAATAAAAATCCCACAAAATTATATATAAATTAAAAACAAAATACTGGAAGCAACACGATCCAAAAAACTTTAAAATTAAAGGTGGTCAAAGGCATAGAAAATAATATAAAAACTACAAGGAGACTTAGGCAGAAACACAGTATTATGAGTTATAAATATATATAATTTTAACATCCACTTCCCAATTAAAGTACTCTCATAGCTCAGTTCGTAAAGAATCTGCCTGCAATGCAGGAGACCCCGGTTCAATTTCTGGGTCAGGAAGATCTCCTGGAGAAGGGATAGGCCACCCACTCCAGTATTCTTGGGCTTCCCTTATGGCTCAGGTGGTAAAGAATCCACCTGCAATGTGGTAGACCTGGGTTAGATCCCTGGGTTAGGAAGATTCCCTGCAGAAAGGAAAGATTACTCCAGTATTCTGGCCTGGAGAATTCCATGGGCTGTATAGACTACGGGGTTGCAAAGAGTCAGACATTACTGAGCGACTTTCACTTTCCCAGTTAAAGTAGACAATAATAAGAATGATACAGACAATATACTTTTAATCGGGCATTCAACAGTTCATATAATAGACTTGATAAAAATTAAACCATATTTATTAAAATTATAACTAGTGGAATTAATATGTCTTGGATACTTTGATACAAAAGGCATGATTTCCCATTCCAGCTCAGCTACCTAGGTCCATTCTTACAGTTTTCCCAAGTTTCATAAATGTTATTGTAAAATGGAATTGTAGCGGTACCTACCATATACAGTTATTGTATGTGTTAAATGGTTAATAATAAGTAAAGCTCCTAGAACATTCTCTGGCATTATATAAGTATCAGCTGTTATTACTTCTGGTTCTCTTCTTCTCGAATAATAATTTCTTTGTTCTATATATCTTTTTTAAGATATCATATTATTTTTCTTTTACTTCTGCATCTGGAGTGTTTTGCAGCTTTGCTTCAGCTTGCTTCAATTCTCAATAATGTCAGTTTTTTTTCTTTATCACTTGTCAATATATTTCAATTTTATTTTTGCATTTTGTATGTCCTCAAAGTGGAGAGTGAAAAAGTTGGCTTAAAGCTCAACATTCAGAAAACGAAGATCATGGCACCCGGTCCCATCACTTCATGGGAAATAGATGGGGAAACAGTGGAAACAGTGTCAAACTTTATTTTTTGGGGCTCCAAAATCACTGCAGATGGTGACTGCAGCCATGAAATTAAAAGACGCTTACTCCTTGGAAGAAAAGTTATGACCAACCTAGATAGCATATTCAAAAGCAGAGACATTACTTTGCCAACAAAAGTTCGTCTAGTCAAGGCTATGGTTTTTCCTGTGGTCGTGTATGGATGTGAGAGTTGGACTGTGAAGAAGGCTGAGTGCCAAAGAATTGATGCTTTTGAATTGTGGTGTTGGAGAAGACTTTTGAGAGTCCCTTGGACTGCTAGGAGATCCAACCAGTCCATTCTGAAGGAGATCAGCCCTGGGATTTCTTTGGAAGGAATGATGCTAAAGCTGAAACTCCAGTACTTTGGCCACCTCATGCGAAGAGTTGACTCATTGGAAAAGACTCTGTAGCTGGGATGGATTGGGGGCAGGAGGAGAAGAGGACGACAGATGGCTGGATGGCATCACTGACTTGATGGATATGAGTCTGGGTGAACTCAGGGAGATGGTGATGGACAGGGAGGCCTGGCGTGCTGCAATTCATGGGGTCGCAAAGAGTCGGACACGGTTGAGCGACTGAACTGAACTGAACTGATATGTCCATACAATAATATGATTGTTTTTCATCTCTGAAATTATTTCATTTTATCTCCATATGATATATTAACTCTCAATTTATTAAAAAAACACACCTTCTTACAAATAGTTTATGATATTTAGGCAATCTTTTCTAAAAGTTTAATTTTTCAAGTGACTATTTCCAGAGAATCTTATTTTTTCTGAATTATAAGATAATGTAAGTTTTTAATATATTCCCTGAAAAATAGCTGTGTACCCTTGTGATATATGTTTATAGTTTTTATTTATTCAGAGGTGATAGTTGGGTCTGTAGTACTCTTCATTGTGTGATCAATGACTAGACTTTTTATAGCCATCAGATATCCATTCAATTATCAAGAAAGTGTATGCTGAGAAGTTACTAACTTGCAGACACTGTTCTAAATGATGGGGATACATGAAGCACAGGCCAGAAATGACTACTGCTTATGTAATGGACAGACAGTAGATAAACAATATATATACACCTAAAATAACCTTGGAGGAGGAAATGGCAACCCACTCCAGTTCTCTTGCCTGGAAAAATCCCATAGATGGAGGAGCCTGGTAGGCTAGTCCATGGGGTCACGAAGAGTTGGACACGACTAAGCAACTTCACTTTCACTTTTTATTTTCATGCATTGGAGAAGGAAATGGCAACCCACTCCAGTGTTCTTGCCTGGGCAATCCCAGGGACAGAGGAGGCTGGTGGGCTGCCGTATGTGGGGTTTCACAGAGTCGGACATGACTGAAGCGACTTAGCAGCAGCAGCAAATTAACCTAAGGATAAGGAACTGGAGAGTTTTAGAGACTAGAATGGAAGGCGGATACAATTAGAGAACTGAATGAAGAAAGGTAGGTTTTCTGCAAGCAAGTGGGTGTAGGACATTCTAGGCACATGTGCAAGGCCAGTGTAAAGGCACTGAGGTGCAATAGAGTAGGTCTGTTTGAGAAACAGTCAGAGACCAGTGTAGCTGGGACAGAAATACAAGCCCAAAGCTCTCATGCAGACTTTTATTAAATTACTGATACCCAACAAATATGCAATTTTCCCAGAACCCCTTGTATGAGGGAGGATACTTTCTTCCCCTCACTATTAGGTTTTTTGACTGAAATAGAGTCAAATGCATTTTTTTTTTTTTTTTTTTTTTTTACTTTCTGAGGACAGAGGTTAAGGGAACTCTTTCACCATCTAACAGCATCTGGTTTTCTGATCAAATACACATTCTATATTCCACAATTAGACACAATGGGGAGAAAAAGGCAAAATCTTTTCCTGGTTTCCTTGAAAGTATATCCTATTCTGTGTTAGATTGGAACATATGCTATGTGTAGAATTATGTGTTTTTCTAAATCTATTAGCATTCACACCACTGATAAAAGGTTTATCCATACTGATTATATATGATCTATGCAAGTTTTTAATGCATAGATCTGTTGTCAATTTTTGCTTTTTTACATAACTTAGTTAATAGAGAATTTCAAGGAGACAACACTAGATCTATCCATCCCTGTGTTCATCTGTGAGTTCTAAGGGAACAACTTTGAGGAGTGGATGATGGATTTGATTTGATAGACCTTGAAACTTTCCATTTAGGGCTCTCTGGTGTGTAGCAAAACTCAGGGGGGAAGTCAAATTTGGAAATAGAGCTCTTTGAGTGCTTCACATAGAAGTGAGGGTTTTGCATATCCTGAAGCAAGGTGAATATTTCTCATTTTAACAGTCCCTGTGCTTGTGAAAGGTTGTCTAAGTGGCATTGATTAAATTTATCTCCTTGGCTTTACTTATCTTAGCTGATCCCTTCTTATCCTTTAGGATTCTATTCAAATTTTTTCTTTTCATACAGAGCTTCCTTGATCAAACAGTCTGTCACTAGGGATTTGGTGTTTATTGCCTAATGACTACCTCTTTTATTTTGTATCACTATCCTTCATGACCATCTAGTAATGTCCATGTGTAGAGTCTTCTCTTGTGTTGTTGGAAGAGGGTGTTTGCTATGACCAGTGCGTTCTCTTGGCAAAACGCTATTAGCCTTTGCCCTGCTTCATTCCGTATTCCAAGGCCAAATTTGCCTGTTACCCTAGGTGTTTCTTGACTTCCTACTTTTGCATTCCAGTCCCCTATAATGAAAAGATACCTTTTTGGGTGTTAGTTCTAAAAGATCTTGTAGGTCTTCAAAGAACCGTTCAATTTCAGCTTCTTCAGCGTTACTGGTTGGGGCATAGACTTGGATTACTGTGATATTGAATGGTTTGCCTTGGAAACAAACAGAGATCATTCTGTTGTTTTTGAGATTGCATCCAAGTACTGCATTTTGGACTCTTTTGTTGATCATGATGGCTACTTCATTTCTTCTAAGGAATTCCTGGCCACAGTAGTAGATATAATGGTCATCTGAATTAAATTCACCTATTCCAGTCCATTTTAGTTCGCTGATTCCTAGAATGCTGAGGTTCACTTTTGCCATCTACTGTTTGACCACTTCCAATTTGCCTTGATTCATGGGCCTGACATTCCAGGTTCCTATGCAGTATTGCTCTTTACAGTATTGGACCTTGCTTCTATCACAGGTGACATTCACAACTGGGTATTGTTTTTGCTTTGGCTCCATCCCTTCATTCTTTCTGGAGTTATTTCTCCACTGATCTCCAGTAGCATGTTGGGCACCTCCCGACCTGGGGAGTTCCTCTCAGTATCCTATCATTTTGCCTTTTCATACTGTTCATGGGGTTCTCAAGGCAAGAATACTGAAGTGGTTTGCCATTCCCTTCTCCAGTAGACCACATTCTTTCAGACCTCTCCACCATGACCCGCACGTCTTGGGTGGCCCCACAGGGCATGGCTTAGTTTCATTGAGTTAGACAAGGCTGTGGTCCATGTGATTAGATTGACTAATTTTCTGTGATTATGGTTTCAGTGTGTCTGCCCTCTGATGTCCTCTCACAACACCTACCATCTTACTTGGGTCTCTCTTACCTTGGATGTGGGGTATCTCTTCACGGCTGCTCCAGCAAAGCGCAGCCACTGCTCCTTACCTTGGATGAGGGGTATCTCCTCAGTGCCGCCCCTCCTGACCTTGAACGTGGAGTAGCTCCTCTCGGCCCTCCTGTGCCTACTGCACAATTGCACTCATCTCACACGCTAGTATAGTAATGCTGAAAATTCTCCAAGCCAGGCTTTAGTAATACGTGAACCGTGAACTTCCAGATGTTCAAGCTGGTTTTAGAAAAGGCAGAGGAACCAGAGATCAAATTGCCAACATCCGCTGGATCATCGAGAAAGGAACAGAGTTCCAGAAAAACATCTGTTTCTTCTTTATTGACTATGCCAAAGCCTTTGACTGTGTGGATCACAATAAACTGTGGAAAAATTCTGAAAGAGATGGGAATACGAGACCACCTGACCTGCCTCTTGAGAAACCTGTATGCAGGTCAGGAAGCAACAGTTAGAACTGGACATGGAACAACAGACTGGTTCCAAATAAGAAAAAGAGTACGTCAAGGCTGTATATTGTCACCCTGCTTATTTAATTGATATGCAGAGTACATCGTGAGAAACACTGGACTGGAAGAAGCACAAGCTGGAATCAAGATTGCCGGGAGAAATATCAATAACCTCAGATATGCAGATGACATCACCCTTATGGCAGAAAGTGAAGAGGAACTAAAAAGCCTTTTGATGAAAGTGAAAGAGGAGAGTGCAAAAGTTGGCTTAAAGCTCAACATTCAGAAAACGAAGATCATGGCATCTGGTCCCATCACTTCATGGGAAATAGATGGGGAAACAGTGTCAGACTTTATTTTTTGGGGGTTCCAAAATCACTGCAGATGGTGATTGCAGCCACGAAATTAAAAGACACTTACTCCTTGGAAGGAAAGTTATGACTAACCTAAATAGCATATTGAAAAGCAGAGACATTACTTTGCCAACAAAGGTTCATCTAGTCAAGGCTATGGCTTTTCCAGTGGTCATGTATAGCTGTGAGAGTTGGACTGGGAAGAAAGCTGAGCACCGAAGAATTAATGCTTTTGAAGTGTGGTGTTGGAGAAGACTCTTGAGAGTCCCTTGGACTGCAAGGAGATCCAACCAGTCCATTCTAAAGATTAGTCCTGGGTGTTCTTTGGAAGGAATAATGGTAAAGCTGAAACTCCAATACTTGGCAACCTCATGCACAGAGTTGACTCATTGGAAAAGACTGTGATGCAGGGAGGGATTGGGGGTAGAAGAAGAAGGGGATGACAGAGGCTGAGATGGCTGGATGGTATCACTGACTCGATGGACATGAGTTTGAGTGAACTCCAGGAGATGGTGATGGATAGGGAGGCCTGGCGTGCTGCAGTTCATGGGGTGGCAAAGAGTCAGACATGACTGAGCGACTGAACTGAACTGAACTGATCCTTCATGAAATAATTATATATGTTTTGTCTTTTTCTTTAAAATGGTCTCCATCATTAGATTTCGGGTTCACTGAAAACAGGGTTAATATCAGTTTTGTTTATCATTATACTCTATCACAAAGTTTGCCCCATATGAAAAGTTATTGTTTGTAGAAGGAATGAGAGGAAGACCAAATAACACAGAAGATGCTTGATAAATAGGTATTCAATCAGTGCATTATGAGAGAAGAAAAAAGAAACAGGAGATGAAGAGAACTGTGGAAGAAAATCATATTGCCGAGAAAATAAAAACAAAGCAGAGAGAAAGAGAAATAAAAGTAGAATATGAGAAAAGATTTGGATTTGGTCAACCTAGTGTTGTTCAATTGTAGCTTGTTTTTCTTGAAAAACTTCTAAGAAACATATGTTATAATTAAGTATAAAATTTGTATTTTATCACCAATAAATTTCTAGTTAGCACAAATATTCCTATCATAACACTAGTAGACAAATAACCTCACCTACGGAATAACATTTCATTCTTCATGCATAAGATTCAAGAGAGAGAGTTTCACTAGAGATTCATGTCTTCTAAGTTATACATCTATCCAAAAGGAATTAGTCTGGTTTCGGTAAGAATGTGAGTGGGACCAAAGAGGTATATATGAGGTGAGGGAATATTAGAAACATCAACTTGCTCAAAATTCTCTGTGAGAGATCAGATAAAGTAGAGAATATAGCCTGCGTTCAAAGATAAATTGAAGCATATTAAAATTTTAAGAGTTTATTTGACCAAAAATCTACTGCAATAGGGCAGCACCAAACTGGAAGCAGTTAGGAGTGCTCCAACCTTAGGAGCTGGGGAAAAGCTTTTGTAGAGAAAAGGCAGAAGCAAAGTGAGGAAATTATTGATTCATTATAAAGCCCAGTGTCTGTTAGCAATGGATTGTCCTTTTAGGTTTTTTTTTTTTTTTTTTTTTGCTGTTGTTATGTTTCTGTTTTTTTTTTTTTTTTTTTTAATGTGGACCATTCTTAAAGTCTGTATTGAATATGATACAATATTGTTTCTGTTTTCATTTTGGGCTTTTTGGGGGACCACGAGGCATGTGGGATCTTAGCTTCTCAAGCAGGGGTGGAACTCACACCCCTGCATTGGAAGGCAAAGTCTTAACCACTGGACAGCCAGAGAATTACCTGTCCTTAGATTTTAACTTTGTAATCTTGAGGTATTTAAAAATTTTAGGTTTTGGTTTTCTCATGTAGGCCACCAATATATTCGAGCCCCCTCAGCCTAATTTGGCCACCTTGTTTAATTGATTTAGCAGTTAAAAAAAATGTTTTTTCTAAAGAAATGGATAAAGAGCAAGAAATAATTACTAAGTTACTTTTTAAAACATCATCTGGCCAGTAAGCAGGAGCTTTTATGAGTAAACTGGGCAAGATTTCTCTTATTCTGCTTAAGGAAAGCTGGTCAGGGAGAATGTTTCCTAAATAAACACAATTTCATTTCTTTACTTAGCGGTTAATGCTTGAAAACTGATAGAAAATGGGCAGAGCCAGAAAGTTGAAAGGAAAGACAGTTGTTGCAATTTCTGTGACTTTCTTGCAAAATCAGGTACTTCAGGGCCTTCCATGCAAACTAAGCCTCCAACATGAAATACTGGTCCCAGAGGAAGGAATGAAGTATAAATAAGTAGGCCCTTTTTGTGGATGGCTCATCCTAAGAGACGGAGAAGGCAATGGCACCCATCTCCAGTACTCTTGCCTGGAAAATTCTATGGATGGAGGAGCCTGGTAGGCTGCAGTCCATGGAGTCGCTAAGAGTCGGATATGACTGAGCGACTTCACTTTTCACTTTCATGCATCGGAGAAAGAAATGGCAACCCACTCCAGTGTTCTTGCCTGGAGAATCCCAGGGACGGGGGATCCTGGTGGGCTGCCGTCTATGGGGTTACACAGAGTCGGAAGTGACTGAAGTGAGTTAGCAGCATCCTAAAAGATGGGCTTCCCTTATAGCTCAGTTGGTAGAGAATCTGCCTGCAATGCTGGAGACTCAGCTTTGATTCCTGGGTCCGGAAGATTCCCTAGAGAAGGAAATGGCAACCCACTCCAGTATTCTTGCCTGGAGAACCCATGGACAGAGGAACCTGGCAGGCTACAGTCCATGGGGTCGCAAGAATCGGACATGACTTAGCGACTAAACCATCACCATCCTAAGAGAGTTCAGTTAAGGGTATTCTAAATTTTTTTTTTTTCCCCTATCAGTTGTTTAATGAAGAGAACAGGAATGCAGGAGGGGTGGAAGAAAGCTCAGATGGCAACTCACATGAATAACATCTCAGTAACAGACAAAAATAGAAAAACATTATCTCACATTTTAGAATAATGAGGAAAGGGACATTAAACAGTCATCATTAGAAGCCAATTATGATTTTATATGATATTTGTTTTTTTCTGGCTTATTTCACTTAATAATCTCTAGGTCCATCCATGTTGCTACAATTGTATTATTTCATTATTTTTATGGCTAAATAATATTCCATTATATAATAAACACACCGCATCTTCTTTAACTGCATGATACTGTTTATATGTAGATTCTAAAAAATGATACAAATGAACTTACATACAAAGCAGAAATAGATTCATAGACATAGAAGACAACTTATGATTACCAAAGGGGCAAGGAAAGTTAGAAAGGAGGGATAAATTAGGAGTTTGTGATGAACATATGCACATTGCTATATATGAAATAGATAACCAAAAAAGACCTATTGTGTAGTACAGAGAATTATACTCAATATTTTGTAATAGCCTATAAGGAAAAGGAATCATATATATATGATTATATATACACATACCTGTTGTATAACTGAATCACTTTACTTTTGAGACTAGCACAACATTGTAAAGCAGCTATATTTCAATTAAAAATTAAGTTTAAAAAAGTCAATTGCTATAAACAGAGTGGGAAACAGCAGAATGAAGGAAGGGAGGGGACTTCTGATAGAGGATTTAGCAAATGCATTAAGACATTATGCCCTCTAGAGAAACAGCCAGAGCCAAATCTACTCTCTTCCATACCTTATACTGTAATTAGACCTCTTCATATAAACTTTGAAGAATATAGACCTTTGAATTTTGCAGTGGCATACAAAATAAGAAATCCCAAGAACAAAGATCAAATTTAGAATTTAAAGAAAATAAGAAAATACATTTATCACTTGGGATAATTTATTAATATTATTTTCACTACTGATAATAACAAAGAAGTTTTCATTTTTCACAGAAAGCTTTTATTTAGAAAGGAAACTGGAATTAAGTTTAAGTTTATTAAAAACAAAAAATACAGTAACATTCTTTTCAGAATCGACTTGATACATTCTGGCACTCTTCACTTTGAATGAGGGAGGGATTTTTGATTTTCCTGACCTCTGAGCAAAACACCCATGGCTGATTCATGTCAATGTATGGCAAAAACCACTACAATATTGTAAAGTAATTAGCCTCCAATTAAAATAAATAAATTTAAAAAAGCAAAACAAATGTGATACAAACAGAAGTTTAAAAAGTAAAAAAAAAAAAAAAAGAAAACAAATGAGCAGACGGCTGTAGTTCACAATAGGGCTCACAGAACTCCAGAGTGAGGTATTAGGGTTCGAGTGACAGAATTTCTTCCCTGGTGCCTTTACTCAGGTGTGAAATGAAAAGATCTCCAACTTCGTCTTGTTTGTCTGGAGATGATTATCCCCCCAAATATTTCTTTATTCATATATATTAGAATGATAAGGTATCACAGCATTAAACCCGGAAAATCAGAAATCTCTAAAAATAGATTTACCTTCAGTAATTCATGGAAAATCCAAGCCTCCAGGATACAATTTATTAAAACGGAGATAATAAATAGCAATTGGAACCTTGCATTAATTGACAATTTTGATATCCAGTATTCCTGGTATACTCTCTTAATCACTTTAGAAATGACACACTGGTGCTCTTTAAGCCCAATAATTGCACTCAAGGCTTTGCTTGATTTCCGATTTTCTTGGCAGATAAAGGAGACTCTGACCTCTACTGTTGCTGAGATAGTGGTTCTTTGATAAAAATCTAGTACTTAAAAAATCTTTTTGGCACTTCAATCAGTTTAATTTTAATTTAAGAAGATCTTTGACACTTAAGAGAAGCTTAATAGAGTATTGTTCTTTAGGAGTGGCAGTTAATGAATTCCAGATGAAGACCCCTTGCCTCCTTCATTACTTGTATACATGAAATAGAAGAGTGACCCATGGATAGTCAGCAGAAGTCATGGTGACCTTTGTAAAGGGCTAGAACATTACATATTTAATAAATACATAAGTAATTAACATCTAGGAAACATTGTTCTGATCCTGTGACAGCTAAAAAGATCATGTGGATCAGAGATTGTTGCTTAGAAGCTCACAGTTTTGTAATGGATATGAAATGTGTACATAAATAACTGTAATAATAGTTAGAACTAATGTAAATCCACCCTAAACAAAAACCCAGTATAAGAATTTGAATCAGAGAATAGCAGTCTAGATGTTAAAATAAGGAAAATGTATTCCAACTAAGGAAAATGTGTGTGTGTGTGTGTGTTCAGTTGTGTCCGACACTTTGCAACCCCATATACTGAAGCCCACCAAACTCCTCTCTCCAAGGAGTTTTCCAGGGAAGAATACTGGAGTGGGTTGCCATTTCCTATTCCAGAGGATCTTCTCGACCAAAGGATCAAACCTGTGTCTCTTGTGCCTCCTGTGTTGGCAGGAGGATTCTTTACCACTACGTCACCTGTTAGGTCAGTTCAGTTGCTCATTCTTGTCTGAATCTTTGCGACGCCATGGACTGCATCATGCCAGACTTCCCTGTCCATCACCAACTCCCGGGGCTTACTCAAACTCATGTCCATCGAGTCGGTGATGCCATCCAACCATCTCATCCTCTGTCATCCACTTCTCTTCCTGCCCGCAATCTTTCCCAGCATCAGGGTCTTTTCCAATGAGTCACTTCTTCGCATCAAGTGGACAAAGTATTGGCATTTCAGCTTTAACATCAGTCCTTCCAAAGAATATTCAGGATTGATTTCTTTAGGATTGACTGGTTGGATCTCCTTGCAGTCCAAGGAACTCTCAAGAGTTTTCTTAAATGTCATAGTTCAAAAGCATCAATTCTTCAGTGCTCAGCTTTCTTTATAGTCCAACTCTCACATCCATACATGATTACGGGAAAAACCATAGCTTTGACTAGATGGAAATTTGTTGGCAAAGTAATGTCTCTGCTTTTTAATATGCTGTCTCAGTTGGTCATAACTTTTCTTCCAAGGAGCAAATGTCTTTAATACCATGGCTGCATTCACCATCTGCAATGATTTGTGAGAGTTAAAAGATAAAGTCTGTCACTGTTTCCATTGTTCCCCATCTATTTGCCATGAAGTGATGGGACCAGATACCATGATCTTCGTTTTCTGAATGTTGAGTTTTAAGCCAACTTTTTCACTCTCCTCTTTCACTTTCATCAAGAGGCTCTTTAGTTTTTCTTCACTTTCTGCCATAAGTGTGGTGTCATCTGCATATCTGAGATTATTGACATTTCTCCCAGCAATCTTGATTCCAGCTTGTGCTTCATCCAGTCCAGCATTTCTCATGATGTGCTCTGCATATAAGTTAAATAAGCAGGGTGACAATATATATGTTTCATGTACTCCTTTCCTGATATGGAACCAGTCTGTTGTTTCATGTCCAGTTCTAAACTGTTGTTTCTTGACCTGTATACAGAGTTCTCAGGAGGCTGGTCAGGTGGTCTGGTGTTCCCATCTCTTGAAGAATTTCCCACAGTTTATTGTGATCCACACAGTCAAAGGCTTTGGCATAGTCAATAAAGCAGAAGTAGAAGTTTTTCTGGAACTCTCTAACTTTTTCGATGATCCAATGGATGTTGGCAATTTGATCTCTGGTTCCTCTGCCTTTTCTAAATTCAGCTTGAACATCTGGAATTTCATGGTTCACATACTGTTGAAGCCTGGTTAGCCCCCTAAAGAAAATATATAGTTAAAATGAATAACATAGCAAGTTCTAAATAGAAAGACAGCATGTATACTGTGAAGAGAAAATAAGGGACATTTTGGTTATAAGGAATAATTTGGCAATAAAAATAGGTTAGAAATAATAAGAGCTTTATTCCAAGCTTCTAGAGACATAGAAAATACTTTCAGCAATGGCAATAAAGTTGTAGAATTATTTTCTGGGTCATGAAAATCTTGGATACATGTGAAGAAGTAGAAGTGCTGAGTGAAAGCTTCTTTGAAGGTGACTACCCGAGGCATTTGTGTGATTAGAGCTGGACATTTAGAATATTAATCTGTCAATAATTATTAAGATAGATTTTGGTAGTTAGAAATTTTTTGTTTGTTCTAGTTAAGAGATTACTGTTGTGAAATTTTTATAACAGTACCATTGGAGTGGTGAGTATTAATATTGGCAACTGATTGGATGGCAGATGCAAAGGTCCAGGAAAAAATGTTATGAACTTTTTAAATTAGCATTTTGTCTTTTTTTTCTACAAAATGCTAATTAAAAAGAGTTGCTGTATCTAAAAGGATGCTCTGGTGAAATGTGTTGAATAGATAATAAAATACTTGATTTTTAGCTCTTTCAAAGCCTTCATTTTATTGACTTGCCTTGTCAAGAGAGTTGTATTATAAATGATATCTAAAGACTAATGATGATGATAATGATGATTATGATGATTTCAACAACACTGTGAAGAAGTGTGCCAAACTCTGTATATTTATTATTTCATTTGAAACCATTAGTGTCTTATGAACTAGGTATTATTATTATACCCATTTATAAATAACTTACCTAAGGTCACATAACTTACATATCATTAATCTGAAGTGTGAACCCAGACAGTTGACTCCTAACCTATACTCATAGCCATGACAATATAATTATTAGGAAATTATTCATATATATGATTTTCTAAATAGACCAGACAATAATCTCTATATTTGTGTTGTCCACCGGCCAGGCTTTCCCTGATGGCTCAGACCATAAAGTCTGCCTGTAATGTGGGAGACCCCAGTTTGATCCTGGGTAAGGAAGATCCCCTGGAGAATGAAATGGCAACCCTCTCCAGTATTCTTGCCTGGAAAATTCCATGGATAGAGAAATTTGGCCAGCCACAGTTCATGGGGTCACAAAGAGTCAGACACCACTGACTGACTAATGATTTCTACTTTTTACTTTTCACCAGCTGAAGTCTCTCTCCTCACAATCCATTTCTCTTAAAAGAAAATCAAAATTTTCCCAATGTCTCCAAGGCAAAAGTCAGAAGGAGTAGGTGATCAGGCTAGTTTGATTCAAGAAAACTATTTTGAGAAGTAAATTTGCCTCACTAAAGAAGGGCCAGATGAAAGAAAAGCAAACCATGCGTGAATATAGCTCTTCACATGGGACATCATCAAAGACACAGTTCCACATTTGCCTGAGCAGAAGAAAGGTGACAACATTTTGTTTTCACCTAATTCCTTGTATACATATATTTATTTGCTGTTTACAATTTCATATATAATCTAAACTGCTGAGAGAACCCTGCATTTTATTGCTTTCATCTATTAGTGGGCATTAAGACACTAGTGCCTAGGAGGAGCTTGGAAGGCCGCAGTCCATGGGGTCGCTGAGGGTCGGACACAATTGAGCAACTTCACTTTCACTTTTCACTTTCATGCATTGGAGAAGGAAATGGCAACCCACTCCAGTGTTCTTGCCTGGAGAATCCCAGGGACGGGGGAACCTGGTGGGCTGCTGTCTATGGGGTCACACAGAGTCAGACACGACTGAAGCGACTTAGCAGCAGCAGCAGCAGCAGCCTAGTCTTTAGGAAACAGTCATGGTGAATCTGTTCTAAACATTATGTCTTTCTCAGTGTTAAAGGTGTCACCGCAGATTACTCAACAGTCACTTAGCTATAGAGTTAGAAAATCCATCTCAGACTAGCAATTTTTTCTTTCCTTTTTACTTGTACTATTGTGTGACTAGGGATCAGGAGCCCAATTCAGCATATATACCTTTCAAAATTAAACTTGGCTAAATCAGTGGGACTTTATTTTCAAGCAATTTGTTCAGTATTGTTAACACAAAAACAGATAAAGTTGGATCATTTAGCAAGTTGATTTTTTATTCTTCCAATTAAAGGATTAGTTTGAACCACAAAAGAAAGACAGTCTTATATTTGTAAATAAAAGAATTTTTCATATTCAGGGAGATTTTGAATATTTAAAATACATTTTTGTTGTTTTTCTATAAGCTTTGTCATTAACTTGAACATTAACATGCAGAAATTTTAATCCAAATGTAAAACAAAGAGTGGAATATCTTTTCTAAATAAGGGAGAGAGATATTGCTCCTAAGAATACACAGTAGGAAAAGTAGAATCAGTAACTGACAATTTAAACTTTTAAGGATCATGACAGAGAGCCATCTGGAGTTAATCAGTGTAAATCTATAGCTTGCATTAGCTCCACAATTAAGATACTCATAAAAATCCACTGTGTAAGAGCTTTCCTGAATCATAATTTAACCATGATATTCTATCAAATGACTTTTTATGCTTCAATTTAAGACCACAAAGAAAATACAGGAAGCAAATGGGTTCTGAAAAAGAAAAAAAGAAAATTACTAGTTGGCTGTTACTTTTCTTCTTGTTAATTTAAGTGATAAGAAATAATCACTTTAATGATTTGATCATTTTAATTTTATAATATATGATATTATTTATTAATAAGTTATATAACAATTACTGATAACAGATTAAATACATTTACATTTCATAAATCAAATTAAAAGAAGCTAGATGTTTTAATTTTAAAAGAAGCAATTATCACCATAATAATAATGTATGGAAAACTATGAACTCTAGCTCCATTGTGCCTGAAGTTTAGAAGACAGCTTGGTATTAATATATATTATATTTCATTCTATTGCATTTTATATATAACTAAAATATTATAATCTTTCAGAAGATATAGAATATAACATGAGTGAGTTAAAAAACACATAATAAAGGAAAATTGTTAAATTGGAAAATGGTGGAATTCAAACCTGACCACTTGAACAGTGGATTGGTAAAATTAATAAGAACTTTTTAATCATATATTTGTGTCTTTTAGGACAGAGAGAAGAATTTTAGTCCATGAGGCAGAGATGAGATTTGGTGCTTAGCAGAGACAAGACATTGAATCACTAGATAGTTGATATAGGTTACACTGGAGTATACATCTGATAAAATCTGTCTAATTGTATACTTAAGATCTGTGCATACCATTATAAGGAAATGTCACATTCTCCATAAAAAAAAATAGTAAACAAATTTAGGACTCTAGTTAGTGGACTGCTTTTAAAAAATTATATGGGTTAGATTTTCAGGAATTACTTTTTATGTATTTTTAGCTTATGTGCATGCCTGCTCAGCTGTGTTCAATTCTTTGCGACCCCATGGACTGTAACTCTCTGGGCGCCTCGGTCCATGGGACTTTTTGTCCACAAAAAAAGTGCATGACTAAATATACATTACAGTGCTGGACCTCCAGTTTATCTTCCTGACTCAGGGATTGAACCCATGATAGTTAGTTATACAGATCAATTAATTGTTCAGTACAGAAAGAGCAAAGCTCTTTTTTACAGCAGAATATAAAATTAAAAGAAAACATAAAAGGAATGACGGAATAAGAGAGTTATTACTGGTTGCTAAAGTTACTGGGTAAATTTTTGTTAGAAAATTTTATGTGATATTATGATATCTCCCTACAAATTACCTGTTTGAATCAAAGGAAACTTCATAGTGAAAAACAGTTATAGATAGTTCAGTCGCTCAGTCATGTCTGACTCTGTGACCTGTGGACTTCAGCACGATAGGCCTCCCCGTCCATCACCAACTCCTGTAGCCTACTCAAACTCATGTCCATTGCGTCAGTGATACCATCCAACCATCTCATCCTCTGTCATGCCCTTCTCCTCCTGCCTTCAATCTTTCCCAGCATCAGGGTCTTTTCCAATGAGTCAGTTCTACGCATCAGGTGGCCAAAGTACTGGAGTTTCAGCTTCAGCATCAGTCCTTACAATGAATATTCAGGACTGATTTCCTTTAGGATTGACAGGTTGTATCTCTTTGCAGTCCAAGGGACTCTTAAGAGTCTTCTCCAACACCACAGTTCAAAACAGTTATCTAATATATTGGGAAAAATCAACATCATGCAATGTGATTCACAAATAAATAATGTATCACTTTTTAATTACTCAAAAAATGCACAAAATAATAGCAATGTTTAGTACATTTAGTTGTTTAGTATGTTTCTCCCTTCAACATATTCCTGAAAGCCTTATAGTGAATCTCTAACACAGGGGTGGTGTTGACACCTTGAGCATTTGCTGACCTCTGGCTTAGGGAAAAAGAAGAAAGAAATGCACTGATACATTGATTTCCAAGAGCTGACCAGCAGACTGATTCCTTTATTCTCAGAGAACAAAGGCACTAATAAATTTTTAGCCTTTACATGACTGTTTTTTCTTATCATCACAAACGTAGTTTATTCAGACTGAAATTACTATAACAGTCCTCAGAAGCTGTTTTGTCATTCAGCTTTGGGATGAAAGTTTATGACTGCTGAAGTCACCTTATCTAGAATGTAATACTGAGTGGGAAAACAAGTAATTGCTTGATATTTTGAAGTTAATACTACCTCATTCTCTTACAGTGAAGGTTAGTTAATAAAACTGTAGACCTGAAAATTTTGGGAATTCTGATGAGAGAGAATGGACTTAGTGTAGAATCATGGTAACCAAATTACCACTAGGCCACACACAGCTTTTAAAAATCTCAAAACATTGATGAGGATTCACAAGGAAAAGAGAGACCATACACTTTACAATAAATGCTAAGCTTTTGAGCTCAGGGAATCAGTTTTATGCTGTTTACTATTCTCCACATTGGCATTACCTACGAGGTGCTGAGAGCACAATAACTACATGCTAGTTAGTCTGTACTAATCCACTAACCAGTACTGATTGGGTAAGGAGTTGTGGTTTCCTTACTAGCTTTAGAGACAGAACTTGGCTACATTTCTTAAGAGAGGTAAAGGAAGTGGTGAAAGAAATAGCATGGACGTTTTAAAATATGGCTGCAAACTCTTTTGATGTTCTTTTCACTGAGATAAGGATCTGTGTGCCCCCTGCTTAAAAATGAGTGTACATTTATGATTATTTCAACCAATAGAGTTTAACAGGACATAACATTAATGACTTGTGAAGCTATATCATAAAATATATATATCATATATATCATAAATATGATATAGCTTCAGCCTTGATCAATGGAATACTCACACTTGAAATGTTTAGATGCCCTGTAAACACCACGATAGCTTTAGTCTGTCAAGCTGTGAAGAAGCTGAAAGTAGCTCAAATGGAGAGACTTTATGTAGCGGCTTTGAGACCACACACACACACACACACATACACACGTGTGTGTGTGCATGCACATATGTGCTCCCCCAGACACACTCATGCACATGACCAGAAAGCCCCTGTTATTCCAGTCTCTTGATGTTCCATCTCCAGCCACAGTCTGGCTGTAACTTCATGAGAGAACCCAAACCAGAACTCCCCATCTGAGTCTCTCAATTTTCTACTCCACAGAAAGACAACCTGAAAGATAATGGTGTTGGCTGTTGTTTTAAGCCATTAATGAGTTGTTACACAGTGATAGGTGGCCAGAACAAGTGTGCTTCTTATTTCTTTTTCTTCTTTTCTCTCATAGAATCTCAAATTTAATGATGTGTGGTTAGATATAGTGTTTGAAATGAGGGTAAAATTTAAGAGTCATTAAATGTACAATAACCAGAAAATAACCACCTGTGTTCACTAATACAGGGTTCTGCACATAAAATAAGAACCAATACACATAGAGACTTATTTTAAATAATTGGCTCACATACATTGTGTTGCAGCCATGAAATTAAAAGACACTTACTCCTTGGAAGGAGGGTTATGACTAACCGAGATAGCATATTCAAAAGCACAGACATTACTTTGCCAACAAAGGTCCATCTAGTCAACGCTATGGTTTTTCCAGTGGTCATGTATGGATGTGAGAGTTGGACTGTGAAGAAGGCTGAGCGCCAAAGAATTGATGCTTTTGAACTGTGATGTTGGAGAAGACTAGTCCCTTGGACTGCAAGGAGATCCAACCAGTCTATTCTAAAGGAGATCAGTCCTGGGTGTTCTTTGGAAGGAATGATGCTAAAGCTGAAACTCCAGTACTTTGGCCACCTCATGCAAAGCATTGACTAATTGGAAAAGATTCTGAGGCTGGGAGGGATTGGAGGCAGGAGGAGAAGGGGACGACAGAGGTTGAAATGGCTGGATGGCATCACCGACTAGATGGATGTGAGTTTGGGTGAACTCCGGTAGTTGGTGGTGGACAGGGAGGCCTGGCATGCTGCAATTCATGGGGTTGCAAAGAGTCGGACATGACTGAGCAACTGAACTGAACCAAACTGAACTGAAATTATGTCGGCTGGGAAAGTTCAAAGTTTGATTGGAGATGCAAGCTGGAGATCCAGGGAAGAGCTGCAATTTGAATTTAAAGGTAGTCTGCTGGTGGACCAGGAAGAGCTGATAAAGCAGAAAAAGTACAAAGGTGGTCTGTTGGCAGAATGCCTTGCTCAGGGAAGGTCAGCTTTTTTGTCTAGTCAGACCTTTAACTTGCTGGTTAAGGCTCACCCACAATGTGGAGGTCATTCTGCTTTACTCAAAATGTACCTAATTAAACATAAATCTCTTCCAAGAATCATCTCTACATCCAGAACAACGTTTCACGGAATATCTGGGCACCATTGCCCAGCCAAGTTGACATACAGAATTAACCATAACACCACGTGGGTAAAAAGCAAGGTGGCATTTTTTGATATAGTGTCACATTTCTTTATTAATTGCTTGAAAGACTGAAGAGAAAAATTTTAACATTTCTCTGCCTCATTATTATCCTGTATGACATGGGACATGACTGAAGCGACTTAGCATGCAAACATGCATGACACTGGTTTAATAAATAAAATTTTAACAAATTATATTTATACAGATGTTACAAAAATATAAATAAAAATTACTACTATTTCTAACACTAATATAATCTGGCATAAGTAAGCATCAATGAATGGTATTCCCTGTACTCTTTAATACATTCCATAGATAAATAGAGAACGTATAAGAAGAGAATTTGTACCCAGGGGTCATCTAGTTCACATTTATATCAAAAACATCCTACTATTCTTTTTGTGCATTGAATAGAAGCCAGAGTAGGAAAGGCAATACTGCAGGTTTCACATCCTGGATAAATGATTCATTTAGTTGAGACCTTAAGAGGCAAGGAATCCCTCCCACACAATATTGCCAGCAGCCACTATTAACAAATAGGAGTTGATATTTAAGATGAAACAATGGTTTCCTGATCACGGTCCAGTAATTCCACAGTCATTAAACACCAGATCTTCTGCTATGTGCCATGCCTTATGTCTATTTTATATATGCTACCTTACTCTTCATGGGCTTCCCAGGTGGTTCAGTGGTAAAGAATTTGCCTCCCAATGCAGGAGACTCAAGAGATATGGGTTTGATCTCTGGGTCCAATCCCTGAGTCAGGGGGGACCCCTGGAGTAGAAAATGGCAATCCACTCCAATATTCTTGTCTGGAAAATTCCATGGATAGAAGAGCCTGACAGGCTACAGTTCATGGGACTGCAAAGAGTTGGATATGACTGAGCATGCACTTCACTCTTCACATGTATTAATGTCCCTCTAAGCTTTATGTATGCATGTACAGTCCTTGCTTCAAAAAAAGTAACCTGGTAGCCATGTTATATCTGTTATGCCCTACTTTATCTTGGATGGGTTTATGAAAGAAAAGGTGGGGTTGTGAGAAAGATGTGGTGTAAGAGAAAATTTTACCTGGGTCCAAATACTGAGAGAATTTCCAAGTTCTGAGGCCACATTCAGGGGCTGAGATGAAAGAGACATCAATACAATATAATGATGCAAGAAATTCAGTTCAAGGTAAAATAAAGATAATGGAAAGACCTTAAACAGATTCTGGTATGGGAGGAAATGCTCTGATCAGGTTTTATTCATATAACTGGACACAGCCTCACATGACAATAGATAGTGTTAGGTTGCAAATTTTCCATTGATTTTTTAGGACAATTGTTTGTTACTGAGGTTGCAAGGGCTGACACTGCTAAGGAGAGTATGCTGGTTCCCACCATAGGAAAGACAGTGATGCTGAACAGGAAGCATGAGAGCCTAATAATTTCTAATCCCCATTTTGTCTTCTTAGAGGAGCCCCGTGGGACTTCCAACAGGATATACACTATTGAATATTTCATCACAGTATTTTTGATTCATGTTGAATTGATATAGGAAACCCCCATATACCTTGAATTCTGATTCACTATTTTTTTTTACATCTTCTCTATTTTTTCTTCTTTCACATGTATGAATAGATGCATATTTCTTTCTGATTTTTTTGAGATTAAGTAGACACTTCATTATAACTCTTTACCACTATTATGGATTATACTGTGATCCCACCAAAATGCCATGTTGGAATCTTAATCTCAGTATCTCAAAATTGGACCATATTTGGAAATTGTCTTTGTGGAGGTAACAAAATTAAAATGTAGTCATCCAGGTGGGCCTTAATCCAATACAAATGTTAATCTTATAAAAAGTATTGGACACAGGTACACATGTAGGGAACACATCATAGAAAGATTGGAATTGTGCTGCCAGAAGTCAAATAACTACCAGAAGTCAAAAGAGAAGCCTGGATCAGATACTTTCCTAGAGTCTTCAGAGGGACCCTGTCTCCACTGGTATGTTAATTTTGGATTTTTAGTCTCCAGAGTTGCAAAGAATACATTTCTGTTGTTGAAGCCACTAAGTGTATGGTACTTCATTATGGCAGCCCTAGCAGACTAATACAATCCTTAAATATTTGAGAGCATTTTCTAAAGAATAAGAAAATTTCCTTATATAACTACAAATTTTCCTTTTCATCCTTTTTCTTCTCTCTTCTCCATTTTTCTCTTTTCTTCTTCTGGGACTCTAATTATGCAATACATATATTTGATAGCTTGATATCATCTTCTTGAAACCAGTTCTATTTATTTTTCTAATAGTTTTTGTATTTCTGTTCTGAAGATGGGTGATCTGTATTCATAAATCTTTAAGTTAATTAACGATTTCTTGTGTTTACCAATGTGCTCTTGAAGCCCATTAATGATTATTATTTTTCTAATTTCAGATGTTTACTTTCTAGTTTGAAGATTTGCATATGATTATTTACATTTTCTATTTGCTGAAAGTCCTCACTTGTTAATTATGATTTTGTTTTACTTTGAAATTGTGATTATATCATGATTGCCTTCATCTTAAGATCATTTGTAGTGACTCCTTTTCTCTGTTGCCTATGATTCATGTTTTCTTGTTTTTTTTTTTTTTCTTTCTACGTCTAGTAATTTGTGATTGTATTATGGAAATTAACGATGATGTATTATAATGATTTGGACTATTGTTAACTTCTAAAGAATGCAGTTTTTTTGTCTGATTTGTTTTAATATAGCAAGCTGTAAACCTGGCTTTACTGAAATCCTGTCTTTCCTGCAGTGATTCACAGCAAAGATCAGTTACCTCAGCTTTCTATCCCTACCATATGCCGAAATTCTTGGCATTTCTTCCACTTGTGGGTAGTTGGGTATTAGTTAAGGGATTGTACAGAGTTTACACACAGATTTAGGGTTCATTCTCTGAGTAGTCCAAGGTTTTATCCCTTACTTTTCAACTGAGCCAATCTGAATTCCATCCTCTAACTCTTTTTTGAAACAAATACAAAATTTGTCATTTAGATTTATATTGAGTTTGCAGCCAATTGAATTCCTGTTTTGCTCAATGCTATATTTATTCCTTGGAATTTTTAAAATAATGCTTTGCATATAGCCATTCAACACTGATAGACTGGTATTTCTGTAGGATTCCCTATTTGTCAGGTAGAATGATGTTGAGACAGACACGTAAAAGCAAGATTTAGTATATACATTTACATGATACTTAATCAAGAGAAAACTAACTATGTAGTCAAGAATTTATAATATGATTTGATAAAAGAAGTATATCAAATATTATGGAAACATAGTGAAAAATTATAAAGGAATAATTGGAGAAGTAGTAAAAACTTCTAACTCCAAAAAAATCCAGAGGTAAAATTTGAACATAATAGTAGAGTAAAAGGACAATGTGTTTTGCAAAGTAGATAAATTGGGGATGGCGAGCATTCTAAATATGGGAAACAACCTACCTAAGGAACAGACAACTGAAGAAAGTGAGATTTGCAAGCCATTAGGAAATGGCACCCCACTCCAGTGCTCTTGCCTGGAAAATCCCATGGATGCAGGAGCCTGGTGGGCTGCAGTCCATGGGGTCCCTAACAGTCGGACACGACTGAGCGACTTCACTTTCACTTTTCACTTTCATGCTTTGGAGAAGGAAATGGCAACCCACTCCAGTGTTCTTGCCTGGAGAATCCTAGGGACAGAGGAGCCTGGTGGGCTGCCGTCTATGGGGTCGCACAGAGTCGGACATGACTGAAGTGACTTAGCAGCTTAGCAGCAGGTACAGATGGGAAATGAGAAAAAAAAGAAAGAAGAAAAGAAAGACACATAGCTATGTGATATAGAACTTGAAGAATCTTCTATAATTTGTAAAGGAGTGGATTTTTTGCAGTTAGAACTTTTAAAAATATGCATATAGAAGATATGAAAGCAACCTATGTCCATCAACAGATGTGTGTATATATATATATATATATATATACAATGGAATAGCACTCACCAAGAGAAAAAAAAGAATAAAATTTTTCTGTTTGCAACAACATGAGAGGTTATTATGCTAGGTGAAATAAATCATACAGTAAATAAAAACATTGTATGATATCAATTATATGTGGAAGGTGAAAAATAAAACAAACCAATGAATATATTAAAAAAAAAGAACAAGCTCATAGGTATAGAAAAAAAGCTAGTGGTTACAGTGAGGAGAAGAAAATGAGAATTGATGAGATAGAGCTAGGGGATTAAGTCATACAAATTATTATGTCTAAAATAAACTCTAAGGATATATTGTAAAATACAGAATATATAGTAATTTATCATAATTCTAAATGAAATATAACTTTTACAGTGGTCAACCACTATGTTATACATCTGTAACTTATAAAATATTATACATCAACTATTCTTCAATAAAAAATAAAAAACAAACTTAAAAATCAGCTGGCCTAAATGAAGAATTGTTATTGTTTAGTCTGTAAGTCAGGTCTGACTCTTTGTGTCCCCATGGATTGTAGCCCACCAAGCTCCTCTGTCCTTGGGATTTCCCAGGCAGGAATACTGGAGTGAGTTGCCATTTTCTTCTCCAGGGCATCTTCCCCACCAAGGGATCAAACCCACATCTCCTGCATTTCAGGCAGATTTTTTTTTTTTTTCCTTTTACCTCTGAGCCACTAGGGAAGCCCCTAATGAAGAATAATGACCAGAATTTTATTTTGGAAGGGTAACTTGTACCACTCACAATAAGAGAAGATTGATGTTGGAAAGATCAGTTAGGTGAAAAATGCTTAGGACTTGAACCAAAGCTCTCATGATATTAGAAAGGAGGTAACAGATTGAAGAAGCATTCGGAAAACCAAATAATTCAAGTGGGACATGAAAAGACTGATTCAGGGATGACCCTGGGGCTGCAAACTTGAGTAACAGAATGTTTTAACTAGACTGGATCTATTTACCAGAATAAAATACAAAAGATATTGAAATAAAAGGCACAGATTCAGAGCCTAGAAAAACAACAAGCTGAGTTTGTTTTAAAATGTTCAGCTTGAGATTCTTAGGGATTTATTACATCTCATTACATTAGTTTCACTCCATCATTTTCAGTCTTTCTGACCCTTTCTAACTCACAATTCAGATAACAACAACAACAAAAAACTTGTGTTTTTAAAATATCAGGTTTTTTTTTTTTAATCTGAATTGTGAATTAGACTTCTTGGCTGTGATATCATTGATGATGAGAAATGTGTGAAATGTAATAGAATTAAAATTATTATTTCTTGAGGCCCTTCTCGCTATCAGACACCACTCTACATGATATTCATATATTTGTTTTAATCTGAAGTTCTGAGTGATTATTAGTAGAAATTATGTCTTTGTGAAATGTGCTATTTTAGAGGTCAGTGCGTGTATGCTAAGTCGCTTCAATCAGGTCCAGACCTATGGACTTTTCCTGCCATGCTTCTCTAAGGGATTTTCCAGGCAAGGATGCTAGAGTGGGTTGCCATTTCCTTCTCCAGGGGATCTTCCTGACCCAGGAATTGAACCAGGGTCTCCTGCATTGCAGGCAGATTCTTTACCATCTGAGCCATCAGGGAAGCCCATGGTTCTAATAAATATATTCAAACCATACCCATAGCCAATTGGGTATTCTTGGTACTCAGTGGTAGACAGGAAGAGTTCCATTAGCTGTTTTATAGAGTGGTAACTTGAGATGTGCAGAGAAATCCTTCTGGTTAAATACATGTTATCTCCTTCCAAGCACATTTAATATCTTTCCCATTTCTTTCACTCAGCTTTCACATGCTACTCCATGATTGAGCCATCAGGGATGCTATCCACCGCTATTAAGGAGACCACAGGATGAATTGTGTCTTCATGCTGTAAACCACTTAGACCTTTCTAGGTAGAGTAAATGTTACCACTTGAGGGCATCCTGTCATTATGTTCTGTGATAGTCCTCAACTTCTAAATCCACCTCAAAACCATAGCTCTCTGACAGAAGGGACTAAGGGGAGAAAAAAAAAATCTTTGCAGGAAACGCTGAGGCAGCAGTGAAAATGGTAATTTACCATGCTAAATTGGTGTTTCCTGGAGTACTAGGTCAGTGAAGACTGTATTTCAGGAAATGCTAAGTCAACAGAAGCGGGCAAGTGACACAGATAGAAGTTGATGGAATCTTCCTGGCAGGGACCAAAATAGGCCTTTCAGGCACACTGAGTGCCCTGCAAATTAAAGTGATTTTGGAGGAGAATCTACATTCAAAGTTTTCTTTGAGCGTGGTTCGCAAAGAAAACACTGTTGTCAGCAGCATTCCTTCAGGTAATAGTGACAGCCCATCTACTTTGAGTCCATTGGTGATGAGGAAAAGTTGAGAACGAATGACGTATCTAATTGGAAATTTTTAATTGATAGTAACCCTAAGCATTTACAATGTTTTCCCCTTGGATTTTCAGTAAATATGATCAGACAAATGCATCAAAATTGGTACAAATATGTCTGAAAATTTAGAATTAGTATTAAAATTCAATATATTTTAATCTAATGTAGGATAGTAAATTAAAAATATTGATATCCATTATGACCACTTAATTTCGGCTCTGAGTCCATTCAGACTTACAGAAAATAACAGCAACAATAAAAAATAAAACCTAACTAAGGAATTAGTTCTAAAGAAAGAGAAATATTGTGCCCTAAAAAGAATGTCATAGTCAAAAGGATGCACAAAACTATATCATAAAATATTAAACTCTGCTGAACCAATATATTTACCTCATCTAATAAAATCTATAATTTGGCAGAGTGCCAAAAAGTGTCTATTAAAAAAAAACTTTGTAGTTTCATCCAAATTTTAGTAGTAGATTTTCTAATTTGAATGAATAAGAATAATTTGTTGTATACCAAATTGCCTTTACTGTTGTTGGGGGGATGAAAATGTCATATGTATGAAAAAACAGATGACAAATCTGCTTCTTGCATTTAAAAGACATTGAACTATTTTTCTATTACATTTAGTATGATGTGTATTATATAAAGAGTAAATTATATAATATACAATAAGAAGGCCAAATCAGAAGTAATCTTAAAGCTATTATCCCATATATAACAAAACATAACATAATATATAACTTCTAAGTACCAAGGTTAATTATATTTATAGAACAGCTGGTTAGTCTTAGGGAACTTGGTTCAATACCACTCCCGACAGTTTTTAAATGAAGGGATCATGAGTGTTAGATTTTTTTCTCTCTTCATGGTTTAATGCTTCACACCAGTAGCTGCTGTTAGGCTATTAGCAGCCGCAGCAGGTCAGCAGAGGAATGAGCCATGTCAAGTCGTTATTGGTTAGAGGTCAGTATTCTTTAACACACTGTCATGACTGCTTCCTTATGACAAGATAGCATCTGAAAAAGATCAGAAAGTAAACTTCTTATTGAAGGCAAACTATCAATTCTCCCAAACAGGAACATTTGTCAGTGATTTTCTCAGAAACTTGATCTTGGATTTCTTCTTCGTCTTTTTTTTTTTAATTAACTTTTATTGGAGTATAGTTGGGTTTCTGTTCAAAATGGAGTTAAAATCCTGTGTATACATTCAAAAAAAGACAATCTCCTGGGTCCAGAGATAAAGATTATGACAGTTGGATAAAATAAAATTTTCTAGTTTGGATTTTGCTGATATCTTCGGAAAAACAGAAGCTCTAGTGGTAGTAGACAAGAAAAAAAAAAATCCCTTAGGGAACTGAAAATCATTTACTACAGGCAAATCAACAAAGAGGGGTGGGGAGCAAAATCTAGTGATTTCTTGTTAGTGAATTTCAAACAAAGCATGTGTGTGTATGTGATATATAGTAAACAACTATCCCAAATTGATTACCTCAAGGGAATAAAGAAAGGTTGCTACCCAGCAAGCTTTAAGAGTAATACCAGAGAAAAACCACACAGAGATCATTACTATGAAATTTTCAATCACCCTATAAATGGAGGGTAAAAAGCAATGGATTGCCAGGCTAACTTCTTTTTTCATTTAATCAACAAGCTGCTTCTGTTCCATGAAATGGAATGAAATGAATGCCATGGCCTTTTTAAGCGGCACAGAGGATCTTTTTATTGTGAGAAGAGATTTGCTGAATAACTGCAAAATGCAGAGATAATTTTGGAAGTCAGTTAACAGCCTTGCCGTGGAGACCCTCAAAATCCACCTGCCCATGATATCTAGTCCCCCTCCAACAGGCATCTCACTCATTGGAAATCATTTTTATTGCCATGATCAGCTGAGGTATCTGCCCAGTTTAAAAAAAAAGGAGTTCAGAAAATGACAGTGACAACGACACATGCTATCTCTTGGCAAAGATAAGGGACATGGAAGATTGTCGTTTAGTGTCCATTCATTTAATTGTGAAACAGAAGAGTAAATGTGTTTCAGATTTTTTCATTAGCACATGTCTGCTTGGTTCTCTGTGTGAATGACATGACAGGAAGGTGAGGGTTGAGATGAAAAAGGTACAGTCTTTTCTGGTGGTCCATAAAGGTATTTTCACTCCTTGGCTAGAAAGAGAGGGGGTTTATTTAAAAATGTTGCAAACTGAATCTTTAGTGTTAATTTGAATACCAATTATAAACATTTGGAAATGCAATTTTCTGGAATTTTACTTTTACCCAGTTATAATACAAAACAAAAATATAGCATTCACTTTTGTACCAATATTGAAAGCAGAGATAATGAAATTCTGATAAAATAAGTGCAAAGATGCTCAAAGACATAACATATATAAAAGTTATTCTTGTATTTAGCAATGTAGCTTATATATAGAGGAAAAACAAGAGTGAGAATATAACCAAATGCAACAAACTCATTCTGAACCCTTCCTCCACCTTTCTCATCCCCAGTTTTTATTCAACCCACCTTACATACTTAATGGTAAAATAAGTAGTTAGAAGATAAATACGCTGTAGGCTTGAAGACATTACTTTGGAATAAAGGAGTGAAAGAAACACAAAAAGAGCAGAGATTGTGATTAGAGCATAACAGTAACCAAGTAAGGAAAAATATAGTTCTTTGAACACGTGTGACATTCAGAAAAGCCCAATTATCTGAATAGTGAATACTGACCTTCTTTAAAATTATATAGATGTCAATTTTTATAGATCTCTACACAAGCAGGTATTCTGTTATTGAGTTTTGACTTAAATGGAAGACTTCTATTTCCAGTAGCATGATCATCTATACACTCTCATGACCATCCCCATAAAACCAATGAAGTGTTTGAAAATAAAATATGTTTTAAATCTTATTTACTGCATTCCTGAGCAGGCATGCTAGGAAAAGAAATTATCAGAGACCAAAGTAAAGTAACAGCAGAAATCCTAGAGAGTAAGTGGTCTCCAAAACCAGCTGGGGGTTTTCTACTAGAAAATTTTGGCCTAAAATGGACCCCCCAATATGCTGTATGCTTTTTTGTTTTGTTTTGTTTTTAAACTGCAGAGATGGAGCTCTTAACTATTATCTATAGACGTATAATGCCTGACCACATGAGACACACCACACACTATTTCACATAGCCTCTATAAGTCCTGCAGTTAGGTTTCCTGATTCTTTTTAGACTCAAGAAGAAAAAGTTTGCCTTTCAAACTGTTTTAGAATTTAGAAAACATTTAGACTTATATTTCCTCATTTAACCTCAAAATGACTCTATGATGTCAGAATCTTTTATTACCCTGGTTAGGAGATAAGGAAACCTATGATCAGTGAGAACGAAGACTGATGAGGAATTTGGAGTTAAACCTAGTTTTTCTGATTCTGAAGCCTGTTTGCTGTCCACAATTGTCCAAACACAGTCTGTTAATATCGTGAACTTTACCTCCTAAAGCATCCAGCCTACATTTGTAGAGTAGTTCCTGCTCCAGGAAACATTAACTCTCTGCCAAATAGATTCTTAAAAGCCTTAAGTATGTGCAACAATTTTAAAAAATGTATTTATGGATGGATGTATGTATGTACTTTCTGATGACCAAACTTAGAAAGACAAACACTGCAGCAGAAAGCAGTGATACTCACATGTCATACTAAAGCATCTTCTGGGACTTCCCTGGCAGTCCAGTGGCTAAAACTCCATGCTTCCAATGGAGGGGACACAGTTCAATCCCTGGTCAGGGAACTAAGATCCCACACACCAGGCAGTATGACAAAATAAATTAAAAAAATAAAGCTTCTTCTCTGAACAGTAAGGTAACATTGTTTAAAAAAGCTATGGAGGTTATTAAACACAACCTACTTAAGTCTCACCTATGTGGCTAGTTCAATTAATCAGAATCAGGGAAATTAACCAAAGTGTCAATTCAAAATCATCTCCATCTGAGGTTTCATACCAACTCCTTTCTCTTCCTCAAATGCATTGAGCCATCTATGAGTCTGAAAAGGGTTTTGTGTTAACAATCTTAAAATCTGTGTTTAAAATTTTTATTTAATAAAACAATCTAATGATTTAATCAGATGTCTGATCTTAAAAAACTCAAAAAACTAAAAACAAAGAAAGGTAACCTAATAACCCACTGCAGGAATTTTATGGAAAACAAAATCTTACACAAAGAAAACAATGGGAGTTAAGCTTTCATCAAAAGGAAAATTTTAATGATGATAGTGATTATGATATTGGTGAAAATCATGTGTGATTTGAGATACATATTTCTATTTATCTATCTATATCTCTTCCTTATGCAATTAGATGTAATTATATTAAGATGTTGTTTTCCTTTGATATTTGAGATATTCAGGAGTGGAAGAATACAGTGACTAGGGCTCCAGTATTACAAGGACAACCTATTACACTCTAACACTGAAAGGCTACTAACGAAATGGAAAGCTAGCTCCCAAAATCCTAAGGGGTTTGACAAGCAGCTCAGTAATCCAGCAGATGACAGTTTCATATTCTGGATGCTGATAGTAGAGTAAGTGAAAAGAACTCTAAATTCATATTTGGATGGGTGAGTTCTTTCTCTCTCTCTCAGTTTGATTTCTATTATTAGAAAAGAGTGAATTACGAGAAAAAATTGTCATTTAAAAAATGGAAATAGACCCACAGACATAGAAAACAAATTTATGATTACAAAAAGAAGGAAGGGGAGAAAATATAAATTTGGAGGATGGGATTAACAGATGCACACTACATTTATAAAATGGATAACCAACAAGGACCTACTGTGCAGCACAGGAAACTTTACTCAATATTTTGTAAATGCCTATAAGGGAAAATAAAGGACAGATATGGTATGGACCTAACAAAAGCAGAAGATATTAAGAAGAGGTGGCAAGAGGAAACAAATTTATGGTTATAAAAGAGGTAAGGGGAGGAAGTATAAATTAGGAGGATGGGATTAACAGATATACACTACATTTATAAATTGGATTACCAAAAAGGACCTACTGTACAGCACAGGGAACATTACCCAATATTTTGTAAATGCTAGAGGGGAAAATAAAGACAGAAACAGTATGGATCTAAAAGAAGCAGAAGATATTAAGAAGAGGAGGCAAGAATACACAGAAGATCTATACAAAAAAGACATTCATGACCCAGATAACCATGATTGTGTGATCAGTCACCTAGAACCAGACATCCTGGAATATGAAGTCAAGTGGGCCTCAGGGAGCATCACTATGAACAAAGCTAGTAGAGGTGATGGAATTCCAGGTGAGCTATTTCAAATCCTAAAGTGATGGTGCTGTGAAAGTGCTGCACTCAATATGCCAGCAAAGTGGGAAAACTCAGCAGTGGCTATAGGAGTGGAAAAGATCAGTTTTCATTCCTTTCCCAAAGAAAGGCAATGGCAAATTACACTCATTTCACATGCTAGCAAGGTAATGCTAAAATCCTCTAACCTAGGCTTCAACAATACGTGAACTGAGAACTTCCAAATGTATTAGCTGGATTTAGAAAAGGCAGAGGAACCAGAGATCAAATTGCCAACATCCGCTGGATCATAGAAAAAGCAAGAGAATTCCAGAAAAACATCTACTTCTACTTTATTGACTATGCTAAAGCCTTTGACTATGTGGATCACAACAAACTGTGGAAAATTCTTGAAGAGATGGAAATACCAGACCACCTGACCTGCCTCCTGAGAAATCTGTATGCAGGTCAAGAAGCAACAGTTAGAACCAGATATATAACAACAGACTGGTTCAAAATTGAGAAAGGAGTATGTCAAGGCAGTATATTGTCACCCTGGTTATTTAACTTATATGCAGAGTATATCATGTGAAATGCCAGGCTGGATAAAGCACAAGCTGGAATCAAGACTGCCAAGAGAAATATCAATAACCTTAGCATGCAAATGACACTGCCTTTATTTGCAGAAAGTGAAGAGGAACTAAACAGTCTCTTGAGAATGAAAGAAGAGAGTGAAAAATCTGGCTTAAAACACAACATTCAAAAAACTAAGATCATAATATCCGATCCCATCACTTCATGACAAATAGATGGGAAAACAATGGAAATAGTGACAGCCTTAATTTTCTTAGACTTCTAAATCACTGTGGATGGTGATTCCAGCTATGAAGTGAAAAGATGCTTGCTCCTTGGGAGAAAAGCTATGACAAACCTAGACAGCATATTAAAAAGCAGAGACATTACTTTGCTGACAAATGTCCATCTAGTCATTTTTTCCAGTAGTCATGTATAGATGTGAGAGTTGGACAATAAAGAAAGCTGAACTCCTTACTATTGATGCTTTTGAACTGTAGTGTTGGAGAAGATTCTTGAGAGTCCTTTGGACTGCAATGCAATCCAACCAGTCCATCCTAAAGGAAATCAGTCCGGAATATTCATTGGAAGGACTGATGCTGAAGCTGAAACTCCAATACTTTGGCCACCTGATGCGAAGAGCTGACTCATTTGAAAAGATCCTGATGCTGGCAAGGATGGAAGGTGGGAGGAGAAGGGGGCAACAGAGGATAAGATGATTGGATGTTATCACCAACTCAATGGATATGAGTTTGAGCAAACTCTAGGAGATGGTGAAGGACAAGGAAATCTGGCGTAATACAGGCCATGGGGTCACAAAGAGTCAGACACAACTGAGTGACTGAACAATATCAGTAAGTGAAAAGAATTTGAAAAAGTATATATACATTTATATTTATATATATGCAAAACTGGGAGAAGGAAATGGCAACCCACTCCAGTATTCTTGCCAAGAGAATCCTGTGGACAGAGGAGCCTGGTAGGCTGCTGTCCATAGGGTCACACAGAGTTGGACACAACTGAAGTGACTTAACATTCATGCATGCATTGGAGAAGGAAATGGCAACCCACTCCAGTGTTCTTGCCTGGAGAGTCCCAGGGACGGGGGAGCCAGGTGGGCCGCTGTCTATGGGGTCGCATAGAGTCGGACACGATTGAAGCAACTTAGCAGCAGCAGCAAGCCACCTGAAAAGCCCTTAATAGGTGATGCATGCTAAGTTGCTTCAGTTGTGTCCAACTCTGTGCAACACTATGGACCAATGGGATTCTCCAGACAAGAACACTGGAGTGGATCGTCATGCCCTCCTCCAGGTGATCTTCCCAACCCAGGGATCGAACCTAAGTCTCTTACATCTACCTGCATTGGCTGGTGGGTTCTTTACCACTAGCGCCACCTGGGAAGCTCAAATAGGTGATAGAGACATAAGCTAAGATCTCCTGATCCCAGAATTCGCATTCTAATAGACTAGCCTTAAACTGCAGTTTTGGTATAAATGGCATTGAGTTTACCATTTACTGTCACAAAGTGCTTTATGTTTAATTATAGCTGCAAGGATGCTTTCAATTATTAAATAGAATAAGTGTGGATTTCTATCTGAAAACTATCAACCTCTGAATGTTCATGAGGAAGCTTAGCAGTGGTCTGTGCCTGCCCCAAGCCCAATAACTCAATTACTTGACATTATACTGAAACATAACGTAGATTAGAAAATGGGAATAATGGCTCCTAAGATCATCAGGTTTCTTTGGCCAACTTTAATTTTGCAATTTATCTATTAGAATGACAGTGTGCCTCTGAGATGAGAAGGGTTGAGACTGACCATATTTATAGTTATCCCATATTTTACAAATCAGTACTTGAATGCAAAAAGGTGTTGTTATTTTGTTTGAGAAAGTTGTTTTACTTTTCTATTTAGTACCTTTAGTTCACATCCCTGAGAGCATTTCAACATGTTTTCTCTTTAGTAAAAGTGTTCTTTCCTGGTAAAACCACTGTATCTCCATTATCCTGAAGTCAGCTGGGAGTGAAGTGGTCCATGTATCTCTCCACTGGAGCCCTAGAATTTTGGGAAGTTTCACCATGCCCACAATTACCACCTCCCTCCTGGATCTCAAAGTGATCAGAGGTCACAACTCTTCCTGCTGATATTTGTGAGATTAGCTTTCCAGCATGACAGGCTCTGGCTCTTGAGATTTTTTTTCATCCTTTACTATGAAACCTTCCCTTAACCAATATTTTGGAAATTGTCTAGAAGGATCTTGCACAATTTCTAGTGCTTGGTTAATCAACGGATATTTAAATACTTGAGATTCAGTTTAGGGAATCTTGAAGATAGTTTGATTCTAAATACGAAAAGAGATAAAGTAGGAGGACAAATTTAAACTCTCTGGCTTATTCCTTTGCAAATATCTGATAATTTGGGCATTTTATATGAGGTTAGGAAAAAAAGCATGGTAGAGGGGTTAAAAGCAGACTCTGGGGGTAGCCCACCTGGATTGACTGCCACCTGACAAGAAGGCATTTTCAAACACTTAGACTAGTGCCTGTTAAGGCACTCATGCCACACAAGAATCCCAAGTATCATTATAACTTACAAACTTGTGTCTGACTCTTGCGACCCCATGGACTGTAGCCCACCTGGCTCCTCTGTCCATGGGATTTTCCAGGCAAGAATACTGGAGTGGATTGCCATTTCCTTCTCCAGGGGATCTTCCAGTTTCTAGGATCTAACCCAGTCTCCTACAATGCTGGCAGATTCTTTACCGACTGAGCTACCAGAGAAGGCCATACTCCAGATCAGTTATACTCAAAGTATATTCTACCTAAGAGTGATATGAGGGGACTTTTTTTTTTCTTTGTAAAGCGTCTTTGTTTTATTGCAACAGGCATGCTTATTCACTTATATATTTTCTTTTTTTTTTAATTTTATTTAATTTAACTTTACAATATTGTATTGGTTTTGCCATATATCAAAATGAATCTGCCACAGGTATACATGTGTTCCCCATCCTGAACCCACCTCCCTCGTCCCTCCCCATACCATCCCTCTGGGTCGTCCCAGTGCACCAGCCCCAAGCATCCAGTATCGTGCATCAAACCTGGACTGGTGACTCGTTTCATATATGAAATTATACATATTTCAATGCCATTCTTCCAAATCATCCCACCCTCTCGCTCTCCCACAGAGTCCAAAAGACTGTTCTATACATCAGTGTCTCTTTTGCTCCACCTCAGAACTATTTAATCTGTATTTCTGACAAAATATAGCCTAGGAATTTCTATTTGAAAAGAGTGTTATTTATGCAAAGAAATCTGATATTGAACACAATTCCTTGAGCACAATTGATGAATTTTTGACATGTATAAACACCATTTCTTTAATGTTATTAAAATTTCACATTTGTAAAACTGTGAGTAATAAACAGTCCAGCTATATATTTTGCATATTTTCCAGCTAGAATAGACATGGCAGTGTTCATATTCATGTCACAATGGAGTGGAAGATATGGCAATGCATGCTCAGTTATGTCATGGACTGTGGCCCATCAGGCTCCTCTATCCATCAGTTTTCTGGGTAAGAATACTGGAGTGGGTTGCCATTTCCTACTCCAGGGGATCTTCCTGAACCAGATATCAAACCCAGGTCTCTTGTGTCTCCTGCATCGGTAGGATGATTCTTTACCAACTGTGCCACCCGGGAGTATATTAAATATTAATACTACCCCAATTGTCATCCCACCCAGCCCTCAGGATCCTTGGGATGCCATTAACAAATAAAAGAGGGAAATGAATAAGCTTTTGTAAACATTAGCAATTAAGGGGGAAAAGACAGTGAAGAATCAGGTTATTCTTTTGAGAATCCTAATATAATGTGGTGTGTGGGTGTTTCCTTCTGCTTTGCGCCCTGTGATTGTTGGAGAAGTGACACCACAGGAAATGCTTGAGCAGGGGAAGAGTGAAAACTCAATGTTTTGACAAAAATGTGGTAAGTTCTTAGAGCAGAAAAAGGAGTAATGCCAACAAATAGCAAAGACCCTAATGTGCCAAAATCAGTCCAAACCAGCACTACAGAAGAATTAAGAGAAAGGAACAATTTAAATGCTTAAGCACTGTTAAAAAGAATATGTTTACCATTAGGAAAGATTGTGAGACCAGTTAGTTCAAGAGGCCTAGGCAAAGTTCTCTCAGTTTCACTTAGAGGCAATCAGTCAAGTTACTTTACATCACCCAATATGAATTATTATACTCCTCGAAGATGAGAAGTTTATGACTGTAAAGGGAACAATGGTACTTATCAGGTTGTTGTGGTGGTTTAAAGGGATAGTAGTTTGAAAACTCACAGAAAAGTCCTTAGCACATGAACCTATACTATGTAATTATAATGTGCAATCTTAATATGTATTAATAAGATTACTATATATTAGAAGTTCTCAAAGTATGGCCTCTAGACTCCTAGGTATTGCTAAGAAACTTCACATGTTCAAAAAGTTCAAGACTATCTTTTTTTTTTTTTTAATTTCAATTGTGGTTTAAAAAAAAAAAAGAGACATATGGCAGAATGGATAACAACATTTGGTGTATACATAACAAAATTTTATTTATCAATCCATTGAATGGGACTTTGGATTGCATCTACCTTTTGGATACTGCAACAATGCTATTTTGAGCATAGATGCACAAATACCTATCCTGCTTTCAATTCTTTTGAGTAAGACCCAGAAGTTAGACTGTTGGATCTTATACTAATTCTATTTTCAAATTTCTGAGAATCACCATTTTCTTTGACTGTGTCCTTTTACATTCCCAGCAGTGCATAAATGTTCCAGTATTTCTACATTCTTGCCCAAACTTCTTTTTTTTTTTGAATAGCAATCTTAATTGGTGTGAAGTAATTAGACCTGATTCTTAAGTGATAGTTTCACTAGAATTGAGTTTTCTCCTAACTTTGTAGATATTATTCTTTGATGCTTCTGAGATTTCAGCTATGAATGTAAATAATCATCTTTCATTTACAAGTAAGTCTATCCATTTTTTCTGATCTTTTTTAAGACTATCTTTAGTGTTCAATACTTTGATTCATGTGTATCTAGGTGTTCAGTCAGTGATCTATTTAAATGTATTTTATGAAGCCAACAATGACCTCCAAACTAAATCCTAAAATGCTTTAATGTATGTCTTCAGTCTTTATACACATTTTAGCACTGTTCACAAGAAATAAATGATCCCATGTATTTGCAATAGTCCTTCAGTTTATATAATTTCACGTTCTCATAAGTTTTCCTTTATTCAACTGGTAATTCCATTTGGACTTCTTTTTTTTTTTTTTTGTATATTCCATATTACTATCTGACCTCTATGTGATATTCCCACGATTGGTTCTGGGTTTTACTCTCTTCTCTCTACACCTTCTCTCTGGATGATCACTTCCATGTTAATCACTTTATATTTCAACTATATATATATATATATTCCTAGCCCAAACTTGCTTTGAACTTCAAACACATATGAGAGATCTGCTATACAGAATGGTCTCTGAAACTAATTAAGAATGTTATTAATGATACTCACCATTTGAACATCTTTCTCACTCAACTCAGTCTGTTCCCTATAAATAAATGATATCAACATCAAACCAGATGTTCAAGCCAAAATCTAGTAGTTAGCTCAGCTCTCTCTCTGTTGTCCACACATCTAAATTTTCACATATTCTACAATTATTATCATCTTCACTGCATATCCACAGTTAAAGCCACTCATCTCTCAACTGGTCACCTACAATATGATCCCCAAGACTTGTCTTGGCAGCTTACCTTTCTACAATGTATTGTATTTTAACTAGAGCAATTTTTTAAAACGGTAAATCAAATTAGATTTCTCCCCTGCTCAAAAGCTTGCAATGGACATAGAATAAAACCTGAACTTCCCAAAGATAACCCACAAACTTAGTGTGATTTTCCCTTTGTTCACCTCTGCCATCGCTCTCTTCTTTGCTCACTGGTCTGCAGTCCAGGGGTTTCCTTACAGTTACTTGGAATTGTGCTGTACCTTTTAGTCTCTTTTCTTGTCTCTAAGATCAAAACAGATCATAGATATCTTTTTTTTTTTCCTATGTGTTGTCAGCTTTCAGATCTCAGCTTAAATTCTGTTCATGCCAAACATTAATCCTTTCTTGAGTGACACCATCCTCTCATGCACAATTATCACTACCTCATGGTGTTTTATTTTCCATGAAACACTTATCAAAATCCAGTATCATCCTAGATATTTTAGCATCTTCCACTTCTACAAGAATGTAAACTTCCCGAGGCAGAGACCATGTTTGTCCAGGACCTATCATGCATCCTATCATAGAAGATACTCAATAAGTATTTGCTAAATTAACTCTAAATAATTAATCAAGCAGCAAACAGTGATTAAAATATGTTCCTGATATTATTTCTGTATAATATGGCAATTAGCATTAAAGAAATATTTTTCCAAACAATAATACATTGTGATAATAATATAAAAGATGATATAGAACTATATGTACATATACTATGTATAATTTTTATTTTCATTAACTATTTTTGACTCTGATTTTGTACTTAAACATTCAGAAGAGTAATCTTTATGAAATAAATGATCACACTGATTAGATAATAAAGTCTATATGTCAGAAACATCTGGATCCTCTTAGATGGACAAAGAGGGACTGGTGAACAGCTTCTGGATCTTCAAGAGGGATTATATTGCAGAAGCCCTCATCTGTCAAAATCAATTTGTCCTTTCCTTTTATTTCTTTGAGTTTTACTTGTTTCCTGTAGCTTCAGGTCTTGGCAGGTTTTTATTATACCTCACCAAAGTCATTGCTAGTAGCATTTACTTGTCTCTAAACTTTTGCTCTTTATCCACATCCTCTTGAGACTCTTCTCTAGAGTTTTAGGACACCTTTTGTATTTTTTATACTGCTGCACTAGCTCTGACCTCTAAGTTAGTTTCTAGTCTTACCTTCAGAGGACCAAGTCTTGTTTAGAATAGTGGTGCTGAACTAGTTCAGAAAAGAAAGCAGCTGAACCAGAGAAGTTAAGGATAACTTGCATAGTTCCTTTCTCTTCATCATTAGCATAGCATGATGAATCTACTTTCATTTCTCTAAGGTCAGGACTTTGCATCTTAGATAATAAGAAGAAAAACTGCTTAAGCAAAAACAAAATCATACCTTTCACCATCCTAAAATAACTTTAAGTTCTTCCTGTGTGATTGCCTGCCACAAACAAGAGTCATTCCTTAAAAAAAAAAAAATAATAACTATGGAGGTGTCACTTTCTTCCAAGTACTGGAAAATCCACAGTGAACATGTAAAAGGGGTCTCTGACCCAATTAAATGTATATTTTAGTGGGAGAGAGAAGATAATAAACACATAAATATAGATGAGATAAATCAATATGTTAGAAGTATATATATATATATATATACATATAAATATATGATAATATTCTAGACACTTGTATTGCAGAAGTTAAAAAAAGATAACAAATTCTATGAAAAAATAAAATGGAGTAATAGGATGGAGAGTAATGTTATGGCAGAGATCAATATAATACATTTAGATCCTTGGCCAGAGAAGACTATCCAGTTGGAATCTGAATGATCATGAAAGAACAACGGTGCAAAGATCTGAAAGTAGAAGAGACAAAGAAAACGGTCCAAACATGGCAAGTAGTGAACTTTGCTTGATCGAGAGATAGCAGAAAGCCCTTGTGTTTGTAACATGTTGAAAGGGAACATAGTTGTAGATGAGACTGTGTAAATAGACAAGATCAAAGTTTTAGAGATAATGATCAGCAAATTTTGTTTTATCCAATGACATTGTACAGTCATGAATTAAATTCTTCACAAGAATTTTGGGTGCAACCAGCTGACTAGTGTGTTCAATTTCTTTGCAAGTAACTGTTTTACAAAAGGTTGACCTAGCTACTCTTGACTTGAGCCAGAAGCCCTACTTGCATTCCTTAATTATACTATCCATCGCAGTCACTGATATACCTCTACAGGAAGTGGGCCTTCCCTGGCCTTCACAGATGCTTTTAATATCTGGTTACAATGTTAGGGAGGGTTCATAGAGTGTAATGTCTGGAGGCTCCATTGAAGAATTAATGAAAAATTGTTTTCCTAATACTTAAAACATACAACTGCTTACCCTCAGATATATTTGCATAGAAACTGTTTTGGTGAGTGTGTCTTCTGTTCTACTTGGTCTTTGAAATATTGTTAATTTGTAACAATTTGTAACCTTGTAATTATCAAGGTTAAGAATGCTCTTAATCAATTATAAAATTTTGAATGCAAAAAGGATCTGGGGAGCTTATAGGCCAATCTCGAAATATTCTCTTCAAGTCTGTCCTATACCCTTTTAGTAATCCACATACTACTTGAGAGGCTTAATCATATTTTGATCATATTTTATTGCCAGAAAAAAATTATCTAATGAATGACATTTTTCTAGAAACTTCCACTCTGTGTGGTCCTGGTTTTATTCTCCAGAAAGATTTCGTATTCCATAGACAGTCATGCAAGAACACAATCATATCTCAGCCTAACTCCTCTCTAAGTGGAACACATAAAATTATATTAAATTGTTCCCATTTAAATCAGTTTGAAATCCTTTTTCTATTTGGTTGCTTCCCAGGGATAAAATCAAATAAATCAATATTCTTTTTAAAGTGTTATGTCTAGAAAAATGAAATATTTCTGATGGACTCTAACCCAGAACTAAATAGTTATTATCACTTTCTGTTATTATCATCTTCTGAAACCCCCTGTTCTTTCTAAAAACATAATCACTAAGATATTTCCTTCTCCTGAACCTTGTCTTAAAGAACTTTTCATACTGAACACTAGTTTTGAATGTTCATGGAAAACCTCCTGAAGAACAGTGGTGCTTTCTGTCTTTAGTAATAACATAGCAACTATGGAGCTGTTATTTTGTACTATGTACTATTACAAACTCTTCATTTGCCAAGTCATTTAATGCTTATCCCTACGAGGTAAATGCTGTTTTTATTCCCATTGTATTGATGGATAATTGAGTGAAAGAATAAATGAAAGAATTCTGATAATTTTCTCACTTTGTCTGGAGCCAAGTAGAGTCTGACTATCCTCCCAGTTCTTTAAACATCATGCTTTCAAGATGGCATTAGCAGACTTGCTAATGCAGAATATTACCTCTCCAGTAAGGAAGTCTGAGATGTAGACAACTTTTTTAAAGTCTCAAAAAATAAAACTGTGATGAACAAAGCAACATACCTAGGGTTGACTACTAACCGGAGGGCTTGCTCACTTTAAAAGCCATTTCATTTAGGCAATGCCTTATTTTCTGTACTCTCTAGCTGACCCTGCCCAAATCCACACAGGTGACCTCTCAGGAACCCAACAGGATAATTACAGGGAGGCTTCCATTCTAGTCCCCTCACTCTGGTGTGCCAAAAAGCCATTCAGCCAATCTGGGTAGTTTCTAGGAATTACCCCTGTTCCCTGAATTCCTGTAAGGCAACAGCCTACACATTCTCCTTTTCTTAGCATACAGAAGGTTCCCCTTCATTTGCTGTCATGACTTAGACAGCACAGACTAACTCTCAAATTTAATTTCAGACACATGTGCCTTGGATCAAATATTCTTCTGGCTGCTGTCCAAACCTTTTTTTTTTTTTTTTTTTTTTTTCCACTTTGGATTTCCTAACTTAGTTATCTCAAACTCAGATAAAGCCAGATCCAAATTGTATAAAAAGTCATATCATTAGCCATTATGGAATGGGCTTCAGATTGAAAACAATTGCAGAACATGAGATGTGGTAAAATACTAAGGAATACTGCTATTCACTCCTAAAACAGTTTTTCTAATCACTAGGTGTGAATATGTTTTAAATGTGTTTTCCTCCACTTGCCATCTTTGTCAGTTCCCCAGTAAATAGGTCCATGTAGCAAGACCTGGACTGGAGCTGGGGAAGGGTGACTCAATAACCACCTCCATTATCCCCAGTATGATTATATGAGGATGGTGACCATCTGTTCTCCCTGTCCGATGAGGCCAGAATAAGAGGAGAGGGGCATAAATTGCAGTTGGAGAGAATTCAAATGATGTAAGGAGGAACTCTGGGGGTAGCAAGCATGGCTAGGCAGCAGAGGAGTTAGCAGAGCTGTTAATTCCATCCCTGACAATGTGTCTGGAATAGTTTGGTGAGCTTTACATAAGGCAAAGAGTTCACCTAGATGACTTTGACAGAGCTTTCTGGTTCCAAGATTCTGCCTTCACTCCTTCAACTTGTGACCCTTACAGTCTACATTATAATGTGAACGATTTGCGAAAGCAAAATCAATGGAGGCATTTTAAAAGTTAGACAACTACAGACATGATATATTGAAGAGACTACAAAAGTTGCACTTGAGAATCAAGCAGACAAGAGGAGTTCAGGCTCAGCTTGGTATTTGTTTTCTGACCTCAGGCAAGTCATGTAATGTTCCTTGGCTTAGTTCACTGTGGTGTTGAGAGAAATGGATAAATTGTCTGTAAAGCTCAAATACAAATAAATTAAAATATTCCTACTTTAATCAGCAAATCATGGTGAACTTTGTAATTGTTTCTTTAATGCATATGTAGGATTTATATCTTCTTCAGTTTCACCAAAACACTTGAGATTGAGGGTTACTATTTTATAGTGCTGAATCTGAGACTTAAAGAAACTGAGAAATTTGTCCAAGATCATGTATGTGGCTAATAAACATGATTTCAATGCTAGAATTGAAACTTCTCCTTGCTTCTCTAGATCTAGATCAACTGTTTTCTGTTGCTTCATTATTTATCACACTTCACCTAATGAAGTCTGTTAATTTAACGTGACAAAAGAAAGGAACAACCATATCCATCACAACTGTGACCTTTTCTCAGAATGCAAAGGCACTTTAAAACAGCCTGTTGGGGATATTTTAATCTATGGTTCCAAAAAAAGAGTCGATGTTATTTTATGACAATGTTCATCTGTTGTCTTTACTTAGCAAGTTCCCTTTTCTCTTTGTATATACTTACATTATTTTGTGATAATTTTCCAGCTTCACAGACAGTGACCAAGGGGACCCGACACTCCATCTTCATTGACTAAATTTAAATGACTATATATTTAAGTGGGCAATTCTTTAAGGGAGAAAAATTCTATAGAAAATGGGAAGACCTATTAAGTAGCTTCCCCAGGAGTAATATTCTGCAAAACCTAGTTTGGAATGGAAGGAATGAGCTCTCATGGGTGCCAGTATCCACCTAAATTGTGGGTCAGTGTTTGCCTGTCAAGTGATCTCTTTCCCCCAGTTTTTGAGAGTGGAGGAGTGATAGAATATGTGTAGTTTTCCTGAGCTCAAGTGGGATTCTTCATCTAAATTGCATAATCCAGAAAATGATCCCAGTGACTATTACCTAAGTTCCTTCAAAGATGATACTTAGGTAGTATCATACTAGATGAACAAAAAGTGGGAAACTCATTGGGTAAAATAGGTGCCTCTTGGAGATTCAGGGTGTAATTCTCTTGTGGAGCCCTGTTTAGAAAGGCTGATGAAAGCAACTAGATAGCTGGTCTTTCCTTATTCACTGGGGTCCCTAATGGTCTCAGTCTTCTTAAGATGTTCCATCTCCACCATCCACTAGAAAAATGTAACTGTTACCTTTAGTCTTCATCATCTATGGCCCCAGTACCATCTCTAGATTGCTCTGGCTTTGCTTTAGCACTAGCTAGAAAAAAGCAAATAGCAAAATGAGGATGAGAATGCATTTAGTCCTGTGAGTACAAATGTTTATGTAAACTCAATTCGTATAGGATAAATGTTACAAGCATATACTTGTGCTAAACATCATAAGGACAAGGAGGATTGTGATAATCTCATTTAGCTAACCACTCAAATCATGATTTATCCAATGGTTTCAATTATGATATATTCACAAATGATAGAGGGACAATAGATGCAATCAAATATCATCATAAAAATTATTTTATAGCAATTTTTGAGATGAAATATAAGAACTAGATATACAACTACTGGATCCACCCAAATGCCCAGATTTAGGAAACAATATGGATAGACTTAAAAATATCAATTTCTTATGGAAGGAATATAACTCTCTCTTTATATATATACATATATATATATGTGTGTGTGTGATTAAATTTGTTCCAGTTAACTATGGGACGTGGGAGGCAAGATAGTTGAGCTGGAAGCAGATTAAAATTAACTTGTATATTATAGCTCTTTTAAAGTTACAAAAATGGAAAAGGGATGCTTGCCTCTTATCTTGTTTTTACAGTGACACAGGTTCCAGTGATCTTACCTGGGCCAGCCTTTCTTCACTTTGCCAAGGCAAGAGGATGAGTGAAAGCCGAAGATATCAAGGAAAGTGCTGTAGATCCTTAGCGATGATATCTTTGTCCTGCTTGGAAGGCACTATGATTAGGTAAAACTAAAACTGCTGTATGTTTGGCAATAGGGCCAGATGTTATGCTATATCAGCAAACTCTACTCAGAGCACAGTTTCCAAGGAACCCAATTGGAATTGAAGGCAAAATTTTAGCCCTTCTATATAATAGTGATATAACTGTATGTTACATACAGTATCTTCTTCTATGAAGACCTACAAGACCTTCTAGAACTATACTCGAAAAAGATGTCCTTTTCATTATAGGGGATTGGAATGCAAAAGTAGGAAGTCAAGAGATACCTGGAGTAACAGGCAAAATTAGCCTTGGGGTACAAAAAGAAGCAGGGCAAAGACTAACAGAGTTTTGCAAGAGAATGCACTGGTCATATAAAATACCCTCTTCCAACAATAAAAGAGAAGACTCTACACATGGATATCACCAGATGATCAATACTGAAAACAGATTGATTATATTCTTTGCAGTCAAAGATGGAGAAGCTCTATACAGTCAGCAGAAACAAGACTGGGAGCTGGCTGTGACTCAGATCATGAACTCCTTTTTGCCATATTCAGATTTAAATTGAAGAAAGGGAAAATCACTAAGCCATTCAGATATGACCTAAATCAAATCCCTTTTAATTATACAGTAGAAGTGACAAAAAGATCCAAGGGATTAGATCTGATAGACAGAGCGCCTGAAGAACTATGGATGGAGCTTTGTGACTTCGTACAGGAGACAGGGATCAAGACCTTCCCCAAGAAAAAGCAATGCAAAAAGGCAAAACAGTTATCTGAGGAGGCCTTACAAGTAGTTGTGAAAAGAAGAAAAGTGAAAGGCAAAGGAGAAAAGGAAAGATATACCCACTTCAATGCAGAGTTCCAAAGAATAGTAAGGACAAAAGCCTTCCTCAGTGATCAATGCAAAGAAATACAGGAAAGCAGTAGAATGGGAAAGACTAGAGCTCTTTTCAAGAAAATGAGAGATACCAAGGGAATATTTCATACAAAGATTGGCACAATAGAGGACAGAAACAGTATGGATCTAACAAACAGAAGCAGAAGATATTAAGAAGAGGTGCCAAGAATACACAGAAGAGCTATACAAAAAAGACATTCATGACCCAGATAACCAGGATGATGTGATCACTCACCTAGAGATAGACATCCTGGAATGCGAAGTCAGGTGGGCCTTAGGAAGCATCACTATGAACAAAGTGAGTGGAGGTGATGGAATTCCAGTTGAGCAATTTCAAATCCTAAAGGATGATACTGTGAAAGTGCTGCCCTCAATATGCCAGCAAATTGGCAAAACTCAGCAGTGGCCACTGGACTGGGAAAGATCAGTTTTCATTCCAATCCCAAAGAAAGGCAATGCCAAAGAATGCTCAAACTACTGCACAATTGCACTCATCTCACATGATAACAAAGTAATGCTCAAAATTCTTCAAGCAAGGCTTCAACAGTACATGAACTGTGAACTTCCAGATGTTCAAGCTGGATTTAGGAAACACAGAGGAATCAGAGATCAAATTGCCAACATCTGTTGGATCATCGAGAAAGCAAGAGAGTTCCAGAAAAACATCTACTTCTGCTTTATTGACGATGCCAAATCCTTTGACTGTGTGGATCAGAACAAACTGTGGAAAATTATTCAAGAGATGGGAATACAAGACGACCTTATATGCCTCCTGAGAACTCTGTATGCAGGTCAAGAAGCAAGAGTTAGAACTAGACATGGAACAACAGACTGGTTCCAAATCAGGAAAGGAGTATGTCAAGGCTGCATATTGCCACCCTGTTTATTTAACTTCCATGCAGCGTATATCATGTGAAATGTCAGGCTGGATGAAGCACAAGCTGGATTCAAGATTACAGGGAGTAATATCAATAACCTCAGATAGGCAGACGACCCCACCCATATGGCAGAAAGGGAAGAACTAAAGATCCTCATATTGAAAGTTTAAAAGGAGAGTTTAAAAGCTGGCTTAAAATTCAACATTCAGAAAACTAAGATCATGGAATCTGGTCCCATCACTTCATGGCAAATAGATGTTGAAACAATGGAAACAGTGACAGACTTTATCTTTTGAGCTCAAAAATCACTGCAGATTGTGACTATAGTCATGAAATTAAAAGAGGCTTGCTCCTTGGAAGAAAAGCTATGACCAACCTAGACAACATATTAAAAAGCAATGACATTGATTTGCCAACAAAAGTCCATCTAGTCAAAGCTATGGTTTTTCCAGTAGTCATATATAGATGTGAGAGTTGGACCATAAAGGAAGCTGAGTGTCAAAGAATTGGTGCTTTTGAATTGTGGTATTTGAGAAGACTCTTGAGAGTCCCTTGGACTGCAGGAATATCCAACCAGTCCATCCTAAAGGAAATCTGTCCTGAGTGTTCATTGGAAGGACTGATGCTGAAGCTGAAACTCCAATACTTAGGCCACCTGATGTGAACAACTGACTCACTGGAAACAGTCTTAATGCTGGGAAAAATTGAAGGCAGGAGGAGAAGGGGATAGCAGAAGATGCGATGCTTGGATGGCATAACCGACTCAATGGACATGAGTTTGAGCAAGCTCTGGGAGTTGGTGATGGACAGGGAAGCCTGGTGTGCTGCAGTCCTGTGGTGGCAAAGAGTTGGACACAAATGAGTGACTGAACTGACTGAACTGTATGTTAGTAACTTAAATTCACTAAATCTCTGTTTTCCTACCTGAGAAACTTCTAGTGTTTGGAGAGATTATTAGCACTTAGGAATATACATTATATATATGTAAGTGGCAATTATTTTCTAGATAAATACTCAAATTTATTTTCCCCTATTATAAAAATATAGGTATATGATACCTATGGCTTATTCCCTTTGATATATGGCAGTAATCAGCACAATATTTTAAAGCAATTTTCCTCCAATTAAAAATAGATGAATTTATATAAATATAAATATGCAAGCTACATCTTTATTTGGATATTTTTCCCTTTGAGGGTCATCTTACTTTTACCCCTGTCATTAAACTGGGGATAAAATGGGGATATTTAGTACAACTCCATGAAACAAACATAATGTTCATTGTATAATCTGTCTTCCTGTTCCTTTGTTGAGTAGGAAATGTAAGACCAGGTGCCTTATAAAATCGACCAAAATACTGCATTTGTATGATACAAATGGCCAAACAGTATGACCAAGGAATGGCCAAATCCATTTTCAATTCAAATGTCTGCCAACGCAGGTCCAGTGTATTGGAACAGCAGCTTAATTTTGCCTTGTGCTGCACCAACCTTCTGTTCAGGCCTTGAGTAGTCACTGTAATTGAATAAGAAAGGACAATAGCAAAAGAGAGAGTGAAAGGGAGCTTTGGGGAGTTAAATTGGTAATAGACTGAGAGAGCAGGGAAACTGGTAATGGACTAGCAGTCTGAAGCATGGCACTGGACCTTGCACAAATTGTGACTGAAAGTCATTACCACCTGCATGCTGCCCATTGAGCTGTGGGAATATGTTCTCAGCATTGATTCTCTTCCTGCTGGTCACAGGCCCAGTGCAGGAGCTCATCATTTGGGACACTTTTGGCAGCAAACAGGACAAAAATTAAATAAGTAAATAAAAAAGAGGATGGAAAAATACCAAGTGCTAGTCTAGTATAAAGAGAATCCTGGAGATTCTCTCTCTGAATGGGGCCACCACAAGGCTATAGTTCTCTGCATCCATAGAAACAGGTCAGACATATCCAACCCTCTACAAGCAGGATGGAATAAATTACAAATTAAGGTAAATAACAATTTTTCCCAGTATATCTTTTTGAAACTCCTTCATCTTTAACGTATTAGGAGGATTTATAGACCTGTGACTTTAATACAGATGGTAGGCTGGTAAAAGATGACAACCTCAAGAATACTACACAATAATAGATATATTTTAAATTAGTAGTATTGCAATGATTGAAAAGCTACTGAGATAAAACTTTGCATACAATTCTCATTTAATTTCCTTAACAACACTATTAATCGTATAACTTTAAACTCCAGGAGATACTGAAGGACAGGCAAGCCTGGCATGCTGCAGTCCATGGGGTCACAAAAGAGTCAGACACAACTTTAGTGACTAAACAACAAACAAAAACAAACCTCTTTCACGGGAGAGGAAGAAGAGTGTTATATATTAAACTGTGTCCCCTATAATTCATATGTTGCATCCTTAACCTCCTTAAACAAGTTAACTTAGTTGAATATAAGGTCATTGCAGATGTGATTAGCTAAGATGAGGTCTGGAGTAGAGTCCCGATTGGGGAAATTTGGACATAGACACATGTACAAGGAGAAGACCATGCTGGTTACACGAGCCAAGGAATACCAGTAGCTTGGAGAGAAGCCTAGAACAGATCCTTCCTTACTTGAGAGGAAGCATAGCCCTGGAAACACCTTGATCTCAGAATTCTAACTTCCAGAACTGTGAAACAATACATTTCTGTTGTTTAAATTTTCAGTTTGTGATATGTTGTCATGGCAGCTTTAGCAAACTAACAAGGAGTTTGAGAGTGATAAAATGCTTTCTCCAACCTTACAGAGCCAATCCGTTGTGGAATAGGGATTTGGACCAGACCTGTCTGGCTCCAGTTCATTTACTTAGTTCTTATGCTCTTTTTCTTCAAACAAGTGCATAGCCACATTGAAAGAGACTCAAGTGATATTGAGCACAACTGATACCTTATTATATTTTATATTATATTTTATTTATAAAATATAATATATTTTACAAATAACATGTATACCAGTGTCTCATCACATTTCTTATTCTACATCATCATAAATAGCTGTTTATCTGCCTTTCCAAGCTGTGCATTTCTACTTGGAATAATCTGTGTTGTTAGAAAGCCATTCACTTTTTTCAAAGCTTCATTCAAATCTTAGCCCCTCTGTGAAGCTTCCTTCAAATAACCACTTACCAGATGCAGAAAAATTAAGGAAGCCATTGGAATTTATATGGTACAATTTTTTAATGTTGCCAGCATAGTTCCTTTCCCCTCTTGTCATTTTACTCTAATTTGATGAAGCAAGAAAATTTAATAGTTTAGAGTACTTGTTTTCAATGTGTAGCCCCCAAACCTGAAAAATCAGTGAGTGCCCTTTGGGAGCTTGTTAGAAATGTATATTCTCAGCTCCAACCTGAAACCTACTGAATCAGAAAGTATCGATGGGATCCAGCCATTGTCTTTTCATGAGTTCTTCAAGTGATTGTGATACCAAACCTTATAAGACACTGGCTTAGAGCATGGACTTCAGTCATGTATAAAGAATGCTAGAGCTTGATATACAGTCTATTGACTGTGTTCCCAATTTAACTTGTTCCATAATAGCATATATCAGGTAAATTTTGTTTATGATCAGTAAAATATTAATAGAATAAATTGGAATATAGTAACTTGGTAGATTAAAGCTTTGCTAAACTAAAGAAAAAACTCTATATGAGCAAAGTGAAAAGATGATGTAAAATGCACAAATAGAGATCTGTATCTAGAAAAATTTTAAAAAAGCATACTAACTTATTAACAAAACAAATACCCACATAAGAATAAAACTCTGTTGTTTCAAAATTGTACTCTTCAAACTAGTTTTCAGAAAAAAATTTTGAGGGGAAAAATATGCGTGTCTAGCCTAGTTGGCTAACATGTCTAAGAAAATGAAAAATATTTTCTGAGATTTAGAAACCATGCAACAATATACACATGTACAATTATTAAAGACACACACACACACACACACACCATGTTTTCTTGATATTGTACCCCTGAAATAAAAAAAAAAGAGAAAAAAATGCTCAAAAAATGGATAACCATATCATAAAATCCCAACTGTGCCTTCAACACCATCTGGGTTCCTTATCTGCTTTCCCTGGTAAGACATTTTTCTACTCCCTTACTGACCACTTGGTCTTTCCTCTGCTTCCCTCAAATCTCTGATCTCCTTTGCCTTTTTCATTCTCTAATGACCTTATCTTATACTTCATAGAATAACATTTTTATATCACAAAGGAATAACTGCATGTTCCCTCACAGATTTAAAAAAGTCCTTCATCTCATTTCATACTCTTAATACTACATTGTAAAAGAAGATATGATTGCACCTGGGTGGCTAAATCTTCAATATTTTGTCTAGATCCCATCTACAACTGTCTTTCTGGCCTTATTAATTGCCCTTCCTATGCCTATTTTTATCTCAGAACTGTAACCTTCACAAACATGTTGAAAATGTTGTTAATTTTAGAGCTCTAGTTCTTGATTCTCATTCCCTCTTCCTCCCATTTACATCTGGCTTCTTAACTACTGAAACTTGCTATATCCTCAAATGACCTAGTTGCTCAATCAAATCAATTTTTTTAGTTTTTAAATTTACATTAATTTTGAAGTACACATTGTCAATTGCCTGCTGCTGCTGCTGCTAAGTCGCTTCAGTCGTGTCCGACTCTCTGCGACCCCATAGAGGGCAGCCCACCAGGCTCCGCCATCCATGGGATTCTCCAGGCAAGAACACTGGAGTGGGTTGCCATTTCCTTCTCCAATGCATGAAAGTGAAAAGTGAAAGTGAAGTCGCTCGGTCATGTCTGACTCTTAGCGACCCCATGGACTGCAGCCTACCAGGCTCCTCCGTCCATGAGATTTTCCAGGCAAGAGCACTGGAGTTGGGTGCCATTGCCTTCTCCATGTCAATTGCCTATGAAGCATCTATTATTTTTGTCTTCCTTTCTGACAGAATCTAGACACATAACCCTTTACCACTAAGTCACATACACTAGAAGCTACCTGACCTATTTTCAATACCATCATGACTGGTCTAAAAGTATTTCCATTTTTCTTGCTCATGTAGAAATGAGCAGGTGACCCATTCATCCTAGAACATAAGGAGATGTGTGTAGAAGAGTTCTGGGGAAGATCTCAAAAAAGGGAAAGATCTCTTTAAAGGGATGTGAACTCATATAACTCTGTTTTCCAATGACAAGAGAGAAGCTAGCCCTAAGACAAAATTTGCGCTGTGGACAGCAGAGCCAAGAGGTAGAGAAATCATGCTCCTTTACATCATGTTGAGATACTGGATCAATCAACAGTAGTGTGGATAAGATGGAATCCAACACAATTCTTGTTGGCTAAGCCAAACATCCCTATGAATACCCTGCTCAACACCATGACAGTCTGCTTTTTATAAAATTTCCATGCTATTTCTCCTAACTCTTTGGCTACTTCCCCACATTCTACTTTTCATGATTTTGCTTCTCTTTCTGTCATAAATTTGAATGGCCCTGAAGCCTCTTTTCCTATGCTCCAACAGTACAGGGCTATTAGCCTGTCTTTGAATTTGAAATAAATTTGGCTTTGCATGATGATTTTTTTTTTTTAAGTAGGAGGTCTCTTCCACAGTCTCCACATCTTGACTACAAAGGTTCTATATGTTTGTTCTTCAAGTCATGTCTTAAATATCATGTACTTTGACAGTCTTTTATTTTTCACACCCCACTATATTTTAGAGCTCCTGCTACAATTCCTCAAAATTCCTCCACTTTTCCTTTATAGCACTAGTCTCAATTCATTTTCTAATCTTGATAACACCAATTGGTGAAACCTCCAAATAGAAAAACAAAATTAGGTGATATCACAGATAAATACAGATGCAAATATTAAATACCATGATGACAAATCAAATATGTTTATACATTAGAGAAAATGATAGAGCTATATGCTAAAGCATAAAAAGCATTTGATATCATGAAAATAATAATATCAATCAAGCAAGTGAGAAGAATATACTATTCATTGGTTATAGTTATTAAATAATATTTTTCATTAACTGCTTGCCATGTATTCTTTCTGAATTAATCTTTCATTTTGATACAGTAATTATTAAAATGGCAAATATATTATTTAATGTTTTTGACAATCAGTTCAGTTCAGATCAGTTCAGTCACTCAGTTGTGTCTGACTCTTTGTAACCCCATGGGCTGCAGCATACCAAGCTTCCCTGTCCATCACCAACTCCTGGAATTTACTCAAACTCATGTCCATTGACTCGATGATGCCATCCAACCATCTTAACCTCTGTCATCCCTTTCTCATCCTGCATTCAGTCATTCCCAGCATCAGGGTCTTTTCAAATGAGTCAGTTCTTCTCATCAGGTGGCCAAAGTATTAGAGTTTCAGCTTTGGCATCAGTCCTTCCAAAGAATATTCAGGATTGATTTCCTTTAGGATGGACTGGTTGGATCTCCTTGCAGTCCAAGGGACTCTCAAGAGTCTTCTTCAAAACCACAGTTCAAAAGCATCAGTTCTTTGTGCTCAGCTTTCTTTATACTCCAGCTTTCACATCCACACATGACTGCTGAAAAATTAAAAGCTTTGACTAGATGGACCTTTGATGGAAGAGTAATGTCTCTGCTTTTTAATATGCTGTCTAGATTGGTCATAGCTTTTCTTCCAAGGAGCAAGTGTCTTTTAATTTCATGGCTGCTATCACCATCTGCAGTGATTTTGGAGCCCAAGAAAATAAAGTTTGTCACTGTTTCCATTGTTTCAACATCTATTTGCCATGAAGTGATGGGACCAGATGCCATGATCTTAATTTTCTGAATGTTGAGTCTTAAGCCAACTTTTTCACTCTCCTCTTTCACTTTCAAGAGGCTCTTTAGTTAGTCTTTGCTTTCTGCCATAAGGGTGGTTTCATCCACGTATCTGAGGTTATTAATATTTTTCCCAACAATCTTGATTCCAGCTTGTGCTTCATTTAGCCCAGTGTTTCTCATGATGTACTCTGCATATAAGTTAAATAAACAGGGTGACAATATACAGCCTTGACATACTCCTTTCCCGATTTGGAGCCAGTCTGTTGTTCCATGTCCAGTTCTAACTGTTGCTTCTTGACCTGAATACAGATTTCTCAGGAGGCATATAAGGTGGTCTGGTATTCCCATCTCTTGAAGAATTTTCCACAGTTTGTTCTGACCCACACAGTCAAAGGATCTGGCATTGTCTATAAAGCAGAAGTAGATGTTTTTCTGGAACTCTCTTGCTTTCTCGATGATCCAACAGATGTTGGCAATTTGATCTCTGGTTCCTCTGTGTTTACTAAATCTATCTTGATCATCTGAAAGTTCACAGTTTGTGTGCTGTTGAAGACTGGCTTGAAGAATTTTGAGCATTACTTTGTTATCATGTGAGATGAGTGCAATTGTGCAGTAGTTTGAGCATTCTTTGGCATTGCCTTTCTTTGGGATTGGAATGAAAACTGATCTTTCCCAGTCCAGTGGCCACTGCTGAGTTTTGCCAATTTGCTGGCATATTGAGGGCAGCACTTTCACAGCATCATCTTTTAGGATTTGAAATAGCTCAACTGGAATTCCATCACCTCCACTCACTTTGTTCGTAGTGATGCTTCCTAAGGTCCACTTGACTTCCCATTCCAGGATGTCTATCTCTAGGTGAGTGATCACACCATCATGGTTATCTGGGTCATGAATGTCTTTTTTGTATTGCTATTCTGTGTGTTCTTGCCACCTCTTCTTAACATCTTCTTCTTCTGTTAGATCCATACTGTTTCTGTCCTTTATTGTGACAGTCTTTGTATGAAATATTCCCTTGGTATCTCTCATTTTCTTGAAAAGAGCTCTAGTCTTTCCCATTCTTCTGCTTTCCTCTATTTCTTTGCACTGATCACTAAGGAAGGCTTTCTTATCTCTCCTTACTATCCTTTGGAACTCTGCATTGAAGTGGGTATATCTTTTCTTTTCTCCTTTGCCTTTCACCTTTCTTCTTTTCATAGCTATTTGTAAGACCTCCTCAGACAACTGTTTTGCCTTTTTGCATTACTTTTTCTTGGGGAAAGTCTTGATCACTGCCTCCTGTACAAAGTCACAAACCTGTATCCATCGTTCTTTAGGCACTCTGTCTAACAGATCTAATCCCTTGAATCTGTTTATCACTTCTACTGTATAATTATAAGGGATTTGATTTATGCCATATCTGAATGGCCTAGTGATTTTCCCTTTCTTCAATTTAAATCTGAATTTGGCAATAGAGAGTTCATGATCTGAGCCACAGCCAGCTCCCAGTCTTGTTTCTGCTGACTGTATAGAGCTTCTCCAACTTTGGCTCCAGTCCATCCTAAAGGAGATCAGTCCTGGGTGTTCTTGAAAGGTCTGATGTTGAAGCTGAAACTCCAATACTTTGGCCACCTGTTGCAATGAGCTGACTATTTTGAAAAACTCTGAAGCTGGAAAAGATTGAGGGCAGGAGGAGAAGGGATGACAGAGGATGAGATGGTTGGATGGCATCACCAACTCAATGGACATGGGTTTGGGTGAACTCCGGGAGTTGATAATAGACAGGGAGGCCTGATGTACTGTGGTTCATGGGGTCACAAAGAGTCAAACATGAGCCACTGAACTGAATTGAATATAATAAATCTGATTTTGGTATTGACCGTCTGGTGATATTCACATGTAGAATCTTCTCTTTTGTTATTGGAAGAGGGTCTTCTCTTGGGAAAGCTCTTAAAGTCTTTGCCCTGCTTCATTCTATGCTCCAAGGCCAAATTTGCCTGTTACTCCATATATTTCTTGACTTCTTACTTTCACATTCCAGTCCCCTATAATGAAAATGATATCTTTTTTGGGTATTAGTTCTAGAAGGTCTCATAGGTCTTCATAGAGCCATTCAACTTCAATTTCTTCAGCATCACTGGTCGGGACATAGACTTGGATTACTGTGATATTGAATGCTTTACCTTGGAAACGAACAGAGATCATTCTGTCATTTTTGAGATTGCATCCCAGTACTACTTTTCAGACTCCTTTGTTGACTATGATGGCTACTCCATTTCTTCTATGGGATTCCTGTCCACAGTAGTAGACACAATGGTCATCTGAGTTAAATTCACACATTCCAGTCCATTTTAGTTCACTGATTCCTAAAATGTCAATGTTCACGCATGCCATCTCCTGATGACCGCTTCCAATTTACCTTGATTCATAGACTGAACATCCAGGTTCCTATGCAATATTGCTCTTTACAGCATTGGACCTTACTTCCATCTCCAGTCACATCTACAACTGGGTGTTTTTTTTGCTTTGGCTCTGTCTCTTCATTCTTTCTGGAGTTATTTCTTCACTGAACTCCAGTAGCAAATTGGCACCTACCAACCTGGGGGTTCATCTTTCAGTGTCCTATCTTTTTGCCTTTTCATACTGTTCATGGGGTTCTCAAGGCAATAAGTTCCACTAAAACAGCTATTTACAAAAATATTACTGGAAGTCATTCTTCAAATTAATGTTCCAGAGTTAATTTCATAAGTTATATAATCTAGAATACTCAGGAAAATCTTTTAAATGGAATATAGTGAGGATTTTTTAAACCATTATTAGAACATATTATGAAAATAAGATGTTTAAAATTAGTAGGATGAGAGTGCCAGATTATTGACCTATAGATCAGTTGAAATATTTGTATACTCATGAACTAGGTAAACATTTATGATATATGTATTAGTCATTAGACAAAACATTTGGTAAATAAATCACATACTGATTTATCTATTTTAAATTAATCTTTATCTTAAATCATATGATAGAGCAAATGTAAGGATATTCAATATTTCATTTAAAAGCAGAATAATACATATTAGAAAAGAAGTTATAGATGACTATTTAAAAATATTGTAATATGGAATATATTATTTGAAAGCATTATTGAAAGTTGAAATTCAAACAGAGAAGTTTAGAATTATTACAATTGCAATGAAGGAAATCACAATGAAGTGAAGTTAAAATCAATGATGGAGAAATAGTTACCACATATATGCAAAAGACTTTCATTATAAAGCATGATTTCAAACTAGTAGAGAAAATACAGTATTCACCTCCCAGGCTATTTCCTTATACATCCCCAGTTGTGTGTTCTCCATCTTCTCTGCTAACCTTACATTCAATCAACACTGATCATTAAAGGGACATACTGCATTATCATGTTAAGAACACAAACTCTTAGTTTGAACAAAATTGAATTCCATTTCTATTGCAATTTTTTGGGTTTCCCCAGTGGCTCAGCCGGTAAAGAATCTGCCTGCAATGCGGGAGACCTGGGTTCGATCTCTGGGTTGGGAAGCTCCCCCTGGAGAAGGGAAAGGCTACTCAGTTCAGTATTCTGGCTTAGAGAATTTCATGGATTGTATAGCCCATGGGGTCACAAAAAGTCAGACAGTACTGAGCGACTTTCACATACATACATTCTGAATGTGGGTATTTACTTAGAATCAGTGGTCCTGTGTTTGTGAAGCAGAGGAAGAATGCACACTTACTTTACAGAATTAGTGTATTTACTGTGAACTAACATTTACTCTAGTACCCAGCATGTAGTAAGGGCTTAATATTCATTAACTATTTTAATATGTACGCAGACAGAAAAAGTTAAGACAAAGAACTTGTATAAAATAGAACAAGATACATATATTTCAAATCTCTTAAGGAAAAAAATGAGTACATGTAATCAAAATGAGTAAGACATAAAGTATAAAGCAAATAAAAACAAATAATATGACAAAATTAAAACCAACTATGGTGGCTCATATGGAAAGAATCCACCTGCTATGCAGGAGACCTGGGTTCAATCTCTAGGTTGGAAAGATACCCTGGAGAAGGGAATGGCAACCCACTCCAGTATTCTTGCCTGGAGAATTCCATAAACAGAGGAGTCTGGAGGGCTATAGTATATGGAATCACAAAGAGCTGGACGTGACTGAGTGACTAACATTTTTCATATATGATATAATGATCGGTGCAAGGTGTTAAAACTTTTCCATAGAAAAATCCTCAGGTTGAATTTGAAATATTTAACACACCTTGATGATGTCTATAAGAATGACATGGGAAATGTGCCTTGTGTATGATTTATTATCAAACCACTGTACAAAAATACATGTCTATGAAAGGAACTCTTCTTGAAATGAGTAAACTGCCAAATGGAAGCATTTCCAAATGTTCATCAAGACAGTAGATGTTTGAAAACTACAGGCATTTTATTGCCAGATCAATTTGACAATGTCACTAAATTAATTACTTAATTAAAACACCTCTACTGCCTTATTTATTAAGTATATTGTTTTCCCTTTTATGAACAAAGCCTCTGAATAACTCACTTTATAGGGGATCCCACTAGTTTGTTCATGGCAACTTGTTTTTAGAGGTAAGGTTTTCAAGATCTATTTTTTTTACCAGGTGAATTGTTAAGGGTTTCACACTAGAAAAAGAAAATGTTACAATATTCAAGTGGAGCAAGCAAAGGGCTTTTATATCTACTTGGTCTGCAAACAATCAGACTGAACGAGTTAGCTCAGTGCTGCAGCAAAGGTCAAGAAATGCAGAGGCGACTACATAGGAGAAAAAGCTTGTAATTAGTACAGATACAGTTAGAGCAAGAGCTCCTTGCAAGTTCCCTGGGGAAAATGCCTTTATTAACAAGGGCCCACACCCTGGGCTACATTTATTTATTTTCTTTTGTACTTATTTTACTTTTAAAAATAGTAACCCATACTAGACACTTGCCTAAACATCCTAGTCTCTTCACTTTCTTTTCATATGTTCTGCTCTTCAAATTGTAGTGAAATAACTTCAATTGACATGATTCATCATTGTTCCCTTTACTAATGGCTTTCTATTCAATCCTATAATTGTTCATCCCTTCAACTAAGTGTTAATAAAGTCAAAGTCCCTTATCTTGAGTGATGAAGTTTTTCTCTATATTTGCTTTAAATTTTCCTTTTAAAAAAATCTCCCTATGATTTTCTCTAGTCACAGAATATCTGTTGTTTAATGTCCAAATAGGGTTATATAGCACACCTTCAGGAACTATGAATTAATATAATTTAAAATTAATTTTGTTTTTCAAATAAATTTTCATTTTCATATATCTGTCTATAAGAATTTATTTTATTTCTCTTTGGGGACCTTCAATTTTGGGGCAGATTTACCAAAAAAATTAATAACCCATTCTCTGTGATATAAGCTACTCAATATGTACTAGTGTAAAATAAACCTCCATAACTTTAAAACTTCAGTATTTTCATCTCCATGAAATGTTCTATATGCAAAACTATCTAGAGTAAATGTGAAATCATATTTTCCTCAATAAATGCTCTCCTTTTAAATATTAAGGTGGAAAGTCAATATAAAAACTGTACTAATTCCTCTTGCTTGAAATGCTCTTAGTAAATAGTTCTCTGTCCAAAAACGAGAAAATGTGGAATATTAATTCTAACTCCAGACTAAATCACTCACCAGTTAAGAGTATCTGTTTCTAAATTATTTCAATCATTCTGAAACTGCAAATAAAAATATGTGCAGTATTTATAAGAATCACAAGCACTTTGAGATTTATGAAATGGGGGAAACTTAGCCATTTTTCCATTCAGCTGTTGCAATCCTGAGAGTTATTGATGGATTAACGATATGTGTAAGTGGCAGCGATATAAGTAGGTGGAAAGTTTCAGAAGTCTGGAATGTGTAAGTTTTATGTCAAGCGGACTTTGAAATGGAGAACTCTTGCAGTTCACTTTCAGCAACATGAAATAGCTATTCACTTAGGTTCCAATTTTAGCCTCTATAATTGGTTTGCTGAAAAACAATAATACACCAAAATTCTTATTCAAGCAATTTTTCTATAGCAACAAGACTTTCTTTTATTACCTGTGTATTTTGGTTTAGTTTTTAAGAGTCAAGTAATTCCCAAAGAGGTTTGTATGTTTCCATTGAATTTTTCAAAGTAATGAGTTTCCACCTTATAAATGAAAGATAGGATGGAAGGTTAATTTTACAGTGGAAGAAGTTACAGGAACCAATAGACCACATTTGTATTTCATTCCAGCAGACAGTTTACAGCATTTGCTCAATAGGAGCCAAGTGGTTACTTCCATCAGTAGTCAATTAGCAAGGGATGCAATTTCAATATGTTCTGCTATTAGTGTAGATTGCTATTTAAATATTTCACCCATTTTACATCTAATCTTCAAGATCAGGGCAGTTGGTCAATGAGGTAGACATTTGGGTTCTCATAGTTCCTTGCCACTCAGTATATTTAGCGGGACCAGATGGTAGACAGGACAATGCTAGATGCCTTTCTGCTCTTCCGTGGCCATGTTAGATAATATTACATTAAAATATTACATTTTTAAGAAGGCCCATAAAATAAAGAAATTTATAGGGATTATGAAGTTAGCAGAATTCATATAAAATATAAATAAACTTTGCCTGAGTCACAGCACATGGTCTAGAATCTTTGAGAAACATCACCCAGATCTTTGTGTAGGAATCCTGAACAAGTGAATACATAGAGAAAGATAGGATATCTTCATGAATGAACACATGGTTAAGCAGCTATCCCATCACTGTGCCATCATTTTTTATGAACTATGGTGCCATTAAATAAATGAAAGTCTAGTTTGAAAGGAATATATTATCTTACTAAGCCTCATTTTGTATGAGGGAGTGTGGTAGGTACACTCCAGGATAACAACTAGGATCCTCATCTTCTGATGTTCAAGCCCTTCTTAGGTACCTTCACCTTGAGTATGGGCGTGACCTGTGTTTGTCTCTAACAGAGAATACAATAAAGGTGACAGGATGCATGTAATTGTATATGGTTTTCACATAATACTGTAGAATCTGTCTTCCTGGAGTCCCTATTCTATTTTGCTGGATTTGAAGAAGGAAGTGGCCAACTTGGGAAACCTTATGTGTGCAGTCTCTAGAGCTAGGGCCACCTCTTGTTGACAGCAGGCAAGCACCTGGGGCCCGTAGTCCTACACTTCAAAGAACTGAATTTTTCAATGTTCTGAGTGAACTCAGAAGTGGATATTTCCCCAGTTCAAACTTCAGAGTAGACCATAGTTACAGAGAATACAGTTAGACTGTGACAAGACTTCTAAGTCATAGAAATTGTGATATAATAGAGAAGAACCATGTAGTATCCTATGTCTGTTTGTTTTACGATAAAAAATAAACAAAATCTATAAATCTGTAACACATACCTTGGCTACTCAAGAGTGGTTTTTGAAATCTGCATTTTTTTTCTTTTAGCTAATGTTTTTTGGGGTTCCTAAGCTATATTGAGTATTTCTTCAGCATTTTAAATATATTTGCTTTAAGCCAAAACATACTTACATAGGTTTGCATTCTTCATTTACTGATGAAATTAAACATCAAGAAGACTGTTACTTTCCGAAGTTCACTCAACTGGAAATCCAGGTTTGCAAAACTCTAGAACCTGCCCTCTCAACATTATGATGTATCTCTCAACCAAAATGTCATTTCAAATAACTCTTTTGTGAAAGATATTATGCTTGTAACTTTGAAAAGTTTTCTCAATGAATCCTCAAAATTCTAAGTGCATTCTTCTTTACAAAGCAGGAAACCTACTTAGAGAGTTTTAGTAATGCCACACTAAAGTGGCCTACCTGGGAGTCAAACTTATATCTTCTATGCCACAATTGCAACACTTCTACTACGCACTAGAAAAAAAACAGGCCATCCATCAACATAAGGGATAATTTAATATCCATTTAGTCGATTCCAAGTGTTTTGTTAAACAAAAGAAAAACAAAGAAAAAACAGCAATAATCTGAAAAATCAGAAACATGGCCAATTGCAATGGTAGATTTATTGAGTGGAAATTAATTATAATGATGGTTCAAATGATTTTAAGGTTTAAAACATGGAGAGTTCCAATTTCAGCATATTCTCACCAGCTAGTTCTGGGTAACGCTGATGAAGTCAGATGTATCAATACTTACTGTTCAGACAATACAAGAAACACAGGTAAACACACAGACAGTCACATATCAGAGGACATATTCTAAATTTTTTATAATGACCACTATTGATGCCATAAAAACATAAAAAAAAAACACAATTAAAACATGAGAATATGTATGGATATTAAAAAGACCAAACTAAATCACTCAGATGGTTAAAAATCAAGACACTATGTAAATCTTAAATGTTTATTTTTTTGCTTGTATTATAAAACAAATAAATACAACTTTAGAAGATAACTAATTTCACAAATTACATAAAGCAGAAATTTGAAGTCACTAACTGGGTTAGGAATAAAGTTCATTCATTACAACCAACCTTTGTTGAGTTTTAACTACGCTGTCTGTAGAACGCAAGGCATGGTATGGAATTCAGAACAGTATGGGCCACAGTTTCCGTCCCTAAAGATAGTGTAATCTAGTGGAGAAGACAATACCAACATTTACAAGACAGAATTGATCTATACAAAACAGGAATTTTTTTTCAGGAGTGAGTTTCAGGGAATTGATTATAAACACAATAAGAATTCAGAGAACGGCCCTTCAGTAGGACTTCTTCGTCTCTGTCTTGACAAGGAAGATTTTAAGAAGATGAATGAATTAAAGTCTTGAGAGATGAGTAAAAATTGTCTGGGAAGAGATGCAAATGAAAAAGTCAGGTTGAGGTGTATGAAGGAAGCCAAGAGGACAGAGACTGGCAGAAATGACCTTTTTCTCTTAAACAGAGAACAAAGAAATTAAATAAGTAAAAGTCAAATTAAGAAGGGCTAAAAATACAGGAGAGGCAGCCAGCCAGAAAGAGTCAGTCAAGGGAGAACCTTTGAAGAAGGAATTGACTTGACAAAGTTGGCTTTGAATAAGTTAATGGAGAGACTGGAGCTAGAAAAGTAAGCCAGGAGATAATTGAAAATAAGTTACAAGTCAGGAATCTAAGCAAAAGTGTTGCTGCAGGGGTTGGCGATGATTTATGCAAGAAAAGGACTCATATGAAGGAAAAGCTAAGAACTATCAGTGTAGTGTATCTTCAAAAAGCATATATTGATACACTAAAACTTAGCTTCTCTTGGGACTACTTAATAACAAAATAAACATCCAAAGACAGTAAAAAAGAAAAATTGTGCACCTATGTGTATATTTAAACAGCAATTCACTCAGCCTAAGGAATCCGTTTTTTAAAATAGGTATATTAAATGAGTAAGAAAAATGAGAGAATAAAGAAAGGCACCTCAAGAGAAATCCCTAGCTAGTTTGATGAGTGAAATATTTGAATCATACACAGCAAAAAATAAATAAATAAATAAGAGCAAAATCAAAGTGCTAGTTTCTGGTTCAATGGAGTGAGTTGCAGTTTCTAGTCTAGTTCTTTGCTCTCTCATATCTTTATTACAGGTTGAAAGGAACTTTTTTCCCCTTCTTCTTCACCTAATATTTCACTCATCTTACAAGATTAGCTCACATTAACCACTTACCCTCTGCACAGACTGAAGCAGGCACACATTTTCTGTTTCCCAGGGCTCCTATCACAGCACTTTCACATTTTATTCCAATTTTATGTTTACTGATCATCCCTTCATTACATGGTGAGCTTTCTTTTCTTTTAAATTTCAGAACAGAATTAACAGAAAATTAGGATAAATGAACCCAAAACATAGTGTTGAGTAAACGACTAAATGGAAAAGGCAACTTCTGATGTTAGGAATCTTGTATTTGATGTTCACATAAGGTAGGAAGAAGGATAATAGTAGTGGTCTCTGAAAGGAGGCCTGTGTGCAAATGTGCTAAGTAGCTTCAGCTGTGTCAGACTCTTTGTGACTCCCTTGGAATGTAACCCTCCAGACACCTCTGGAGGGATTCTCCAGGCAAGAATACTGGAGTGGGTTGCCATGCTCTCCTCCAGGGGATCTTCCCAACACAGGGATCAAACCCACATCTCCTGTGGCTCCTGCATAGCTGATGGATTCTTTACCCGTGAGCTACCAGGCAAGCCTGAAAGGAGGTCAGAGATGTGATTATTGATAGAAATTGTGCACAATGAAAATGCTTAGCTTGCACATAATTTCCAATCAAGTAAAGACTTGCATATACCCACAGATGAAAAGTGAACATATCTTTGCCTTAAGTGTTTCACCTCTTTCAAAATCATTCGTGATCTGCTTTTGCAGAGGTCAGGAACAAAACTCACCCCTACTTTCATGGCTTTTCTTTTCTCTGCTCATTCTATCACTATTTCCCTGATAAATATCTTCCATGAACTGAAATACCTCAAGGTCTGTGTATCTTCTCCTTTGATATCCCTCATTGGGAAATAGGATGAATGGAAATAGATTTCATGGAACATGCCAACTTCTCAAATCATGTCCTTTCATTATACTGAGAAAGTGCCTCCAGTTAAGATAAAATTGCAACGTGTGAAGCTAGCGAGTAAAACTCTCAGCTAAGTTGTGAGGTTAACTAAGAATGCATCCTGTTCTTAAATATGCAGTAAGTAGTTTGAAAAAAGGAATCCTAAAACCCAAATTTGATAGTGTTAAAGTATCTAGTCTGCTTTGAATGCCTATAATCAGTGTCTCCACCTTCCATCTTTTGAAGTTCAAACACTGTTGGGCTTCACATTTTGGAAGATGCAGCACAGCAAGCTCAGCTACAAGCCTGGGGTGATGCCTGTTGAGTACCTCTCTTGTATCAAGGCGACTTTGGAAAACCAACTTCCTTCACTGGCTCCTGGAGAAAGAAGCTAATTGATTCTTTGGGGTGGCTGTTGTTTTAACTTGTTCATTTTCGAGTTTTGTGTGACACATATACATCCAGGGAGCACAAACAGATGGAAATGTGCACCAGGTACACATGCTTATTTTCACTGGAATAAAATGGAATGAAATTGCATTTCAAAAGCAGGGACAGTGTACTATCTGAGTTTTTTCTCAAGAAAACTCTCAGCAATGTATAATGCTTATTTTAATCCTCAGTTCCTAGGTAAAGGGCTTCCCTGGTGGCTTAAATGGTAAAGAATCTGCCCGCAATGCAGTAGACCTGGCTTCAATCCCTAGTCAGGAAGATCCCCTGGAGAAGAAAGAGAATGACAACTCACTCCAGTATTCCTGTTGGGAAATTCCATGGACAGAGGAACCTGGCAGGCTACAGTCTATGGGATCGCAAAAGGGTCGGACACGACTGAGTGATGAACACACTCCTAGGTAAGGTGGCCATCATCCCCAACTGTGTGACTTTCAATAACAATGCCTTATTTCTCACTCCCAGTAGTGGCTGTGGGTTGTATGGGACTCTGCAACTCATGCTTTCTCACTTCAGAATTCAGGCTAAAGGAAGTGCCACTAACTGGGACCTACTCTTCTGGTGGCAAGAGAGAAAAGCAAGAGAACTGGCATAAACACTGATAAACATTTTCAATTACAGTCCATCAGCCAAAGTGAGTCACCTGGCCAGGGCTGCCACTGAGGCTAAGAAATACACTGCTCTCAAGGAAGGCACTTAAAATCATACAGCAACTAAGAGCAAGGAATAATGTTCTAGTAGACAAAGGGAGCACATAATTGGAAACTTATCCATAGCATCTGTTTATGTAACACCTATTTCTTTTGGCTCCCTTTCATCTCCCATTTTTCCCTGTCACCTCTTCCTTCTTTTCCTCCTTTTCTATCCTTTTTCTTTTGACAGAAGAATTATTGTAAAAACACTCTGATTCAATATTGCTCAAACATGAGTAATGTAAGCTACAATTTTACAGGAAAATTACACCTGTGAACTTCTGCCATTGAATTACTTTTAGCATAATGTTAATGTTTCAATGTCTATAGTATATAATTTTCTTGTGCTTGTATCTCTTTTTCAAGCAGGAAAGAAAAACATATTTTTACATTAGATATGACTGCAAAACATTAAAATTTAACTTCAAAACATTAATTTATTAAGCCCGGTGATAGATTTTTGCATAAACTACCTCACCTATGTCAAGCTAAATTGTGGAAGAAATATTATCTGGCCCAGTTCAGGGACAGTGATGTAATAATGTTAATGCAGAAAATGCCTATTTGCATTAAAATGTATAAAAATGGCATGAATGCATCTAATTTATCTTTGTATCCTCCAGGCCTGCCAAGGTGTCTGGTTCATAGCAGATGTAAAAAAAAAAAAAAAAAATTATATGACAAACTTTACTTCCCAGCTAATGATAACCAATCACCATATTTAACAAACATCTAAGAAAATGATCTTTTAGTTGTTTGTTTCATAAGTGCCAGGCAACTTGTCAGGCATTGAGAATATGATGAAAAGCAAAACAGATTCTTTCTTACTCTGCTATGAATGACAGGGGGGAAAAAGGTGGGAATTATCTGTTACTCTGGAATATTTCATAGGATAAATAATCTAGTCAGAAAGATCAGTGATGATTGAATGACCATGTGAAGGAAAAGAAGAGTTAACTGTGTGGTGGAGGTGAGAGACAGAAGGCATTTCAGGTGAGAAGCAATTGTGAAGGCCTTGGGGTAGGAGGAAACACAGCGTATCAGATAAGTTCAGTGTGTTAGACCCAGAGCAGGCAAGGGGTATTATATCGCTGCAGGGATGCATTAGATGAGGTATTAGTATTAGTACTGTGAAAGCTCTTATTCAAAGAAAAAATAGAGGCTACTAATATGTTTAAAGCAGAGAAAAATGACCAGTTATACATCACAAAAATAAGTGACTTCAGATTATGGTCAAGTGAGAAGGTAGGAAAATCCTCTCCTCATAAATCTTGGGGGAAAAAGTGCTAAAAAAAAGTGCAAACCCACACACATGTAAAATCACATAAAGCCCAAAATACCTTTTTAGTGATTTGAAAATTGATGAAACCAAAGACATAAAATGAGAAGTACTTTTGCTTAAAAATGAACAAACATGCTGAACTTAAAAGAGTGAACATCAGAAGAGTAGAAATCTCTGACATTCAGGCTCAAAGCTGTTTGTTCACTCACTCACATTGCCAAAAGTTAGTGGCCATGAAATTTCTGCCAGAAACTCTTCATGTATGTGTGTGCGTGTGCATGTGTGTGTGTGTGCATGTGTGTGTGTGTGTGCATGTGTGCGCGCTCAGTCATGTCCGACCCTTTGTGACCCCATGGACTGTAGCCCACCAGGCTCTTCTGTCCATGGAATTTTCCAGGGGAGAATACTGGAGTGGGTTGCCATTTCCTACTCCAGGGGATCTTCCAGACCCAAGGGTTGAACCTCTTGTGTCTCTTGCGTTGGCGGAAGCATTCTTTACCACTGTGCTACCTGGGAAATCTAGAGCAAGCCACAAGGAGAAGCAAAGGAGGACTCTCTTATTTTGTAGTGATGGTGATGCCCACTCTCGGTGGCAAGAACATTTAATGGCTCTATTAGCTTAATATGGTAGTTGTTGTATACAAGAATATATTTGCGGCTTGACTGAAGCAAAGACAGAGGACTTAAGGCAGTCACACACTCTTGACCAAAGCTGAGGATGCTCGTAGGCAGACAGAAAACTAGAAAGGGCTCAATAGAAAGTAAAATTTGGAGTATACATAAAAATAATCTGAATTTGAAGGCACTTTCCAATACATGCAGATACATCTACATACATAATATGTAGAGAATAAGTAGAACAAAACTATGGGTCTGAATGATGCTGAGACACTTGTAAATCCTTATACAAAAAGAAGAAGGAAGAGGTGGAGGAGGAAAAGGAAAGGGAAAGGAGGAAGTTAAAACTTTAACTCACACCATAAGAAAAATGAACTGAAAATTGATCAGATATCTAAATATAAGAGTTAAACTATAAAAGTTATAAACTAAATGTAGGACAACATCTTTGTGACCTTAGTTGGGGGAACACATTGACAATGAGCTAAATAAAATGAATAAATGGGACTTCACCAAAATTAGAAAGTTGTGTGATTCAAAAACACCATTTAAAAAATCTACATGCTAAAAGAAAGTAGATTTCATATCTGAAAAAGAATTGAATCCATAATCATAATGAACTTTCAGCTTATTATAAGTGTATCAACAACCCAATTGACGTGGGCAAATTCTCTGAATAGATTCAAATTCACTGAAGATTTCACTATCAAAAGCTAAAAGCACAAGATAATTTTTCCACAGTATTAGCTATTAGATAAATGGAAATCAAAACCACAATGAGTTGTCAGTATGCACCAACATGAATGGCTATAATCAAAAAGAGATACAATACCAGTATTTGGACAAAATGTTGAAAGCTGAATTATTTGTACATTGCTGCCTGAAATGTAAAATAATACAACTACTTTGGAAAACCATTTGGCAATTTCTTAAAAAGTTAATGTTTCCATAAGACCAAGCTGTTCAATCCTAATGATCTACCCAAGAGAAAAAAATCTATGTGCCCCCAAATGAAATGAATACAAATGTTCACAGCAGCATTATTCATAATAGCCAAGATCTGGAGACATTCCAATTCCCACCGGCTGTTAAATAAATAGACAAGATGTGGTAATATCCATACTAAGCAATACTATTGATCAAGAAAAATGAATGAACTAGTGATATGTACCTATAATATGGTAGAGACTTATACCATTATGAAAAGTTAAAGAAGCCTTACACAAGAAACTACTTATTATTTAACTGAATTGTTATAAAATGCTCAGAAAATGAAAATGATATAAAGACAAACAGAGATAATAAGATAATCAGTGGGATCGGTAGTATGAGTTAAGATTAAGTGTATACAGGTCCAAGAGAGATTTTGGAGTTTATGAAAACGTTCTAAATGGTGATGATTATTAAATTACTCTATGAGCTTGCTAACAATTATTGAATTGTATAATTACAATGGGGACATTTTATAGCATGTGAATTATGTCTTAATAAAGCCTTTGAAAGATGAGTGGCTGTAGAGGAGAGAACTGTTTGGTCAGTGGTAAATAAGAGATTTGATACAGAGGATTAGTTAGGAATATATTGCACAAATACAGGTAAAGGAAGATTAAATGAAAGTGCCATGCATGCACTGATGCACAGAGTTAGAAATGAAAGTTACCCTAGAGATCTTTGTTTTCCCATACTACTGGATTTTAAATTAAAACTCAATAAGAGTAAGTGAGTTTTCCCATTTCAAATAACTTTATTGGAAGAGCCAAAAGTAGATCTTAGGTCTGTTGAAATATTCAACACTCATTATATTGTTCATTTATTCAGGAGCTGGTAAAAACTCAGCTGAAACTTTTTAAAAGCAAAATTTTCTCTGGAAAAACATTATTGTTCTTTAGAATTGGCACAAAAAAGTAAATGCATTTGTATGAACTGTGTTACAATGGGGTTCTGAGTATGTATTGAGAATAAAATAAAATAAAACTAGCTAAAGATGTTATTCAGAATTTTTTTTAAAATTTGAATGCAATTTTAGAAGGAAACATAATGAGTACCAATTTGTCCAAAAAAAAAAAAAAAACATTAACATTGGAACATATTCAGAACGTAAGCAATTTCCTTAAATCATAAGTGAGATAGAATTCGGATCATATTTGTTCAACTTAGAAATTGAGGTTGGTGGGTATAAATTTGGGGGTGGGGATGATACCAATGAGATCAGTTAACTCAGGTAGTAAAAATTTGGAATTCAAATCAATTCATTCATTTCAGAATGACTATTAGATTTTTGGGATTTAACAAAAGGCATGAAGATTCAAAGAGCCACAATTTCCATAGAAATAAGTAAGCAAATTCTAGTTCATTGTACCTGAATTAATACTGAATTACTGAATTTATTTCTGGAAGGAAAAAAAATGATCCATGTTCAATATCTCTGCAATTTCAAGGTGATAAGCTTAGCCTGTAAAACACCTCATGCATGGAAAATCAATCCAAGGAATTTTTTTTTCCGTGAAGCAGATATTAATATTTCAATAATTAACCTACCATTAAGTGACACCTACTATAATAAGAATACCTTTCTTACAAGGATTATGAACAGCTTAATATGCGGTGCTATTCTTATTCTATGAACACTAACTTTGATGAGGAGTGAATTTAGAGATTGTTAATGCAATGCCAGCTGATGGCAGGCATTGTATAGATTCAGATCTTCATATAAATGTTGTCTGCCTACACTGATCATGATCCAAATTCTCTAGCCCCTCATCTTCCATGGTAAAACGTCCATGATAATATCCCTAATTGTCCCTGGAACTTTAAGGGAATTGTTTTAAATCTTTGAGCCCTGATATCTTCTATTATAAAATGAGAGCAATTGAACTTCCCATTTCTGTCTCTAATGATCTGTATTAGTCAGTTTAGGCTAGGCTGTGTTATGGTAAAAATTAAAATAAAACAATACTCTCATGTGTGTGGTTTATTTCCCACTCATGTGAAATTCAATCTAGATTGTTGGACCTCCTCCACCTTGTAACTACATCATCTGGAGTGTGTGGTATCCAAAGTTACAATGGTAGGGAATGGGAGAGATATAAAGAGCCACCTACTTCTCAATTGCATCAGTCTGGAATGACTCACATAATTGTCCATCACATTTCATTTACCAGTAGTAGTCACATGCTCCCAATAGATTACAACAGGACCTGGAAACGTGGAGGACTACCTGATGAGCACTGTCACTGCACAGTATCATTGATTACAATAATGATAATATTATAACTTACATAGACATTATTTCATGTAATCTATTCCACTATCTTCTCCTAAAATAACTGTCATGCTTACATTTTAGGAATAAGAAAACAGAAGTTTAATTGTTTTATGTTTTTTTTTTTTTTGCCCAGGTTCACATTGTTATTAAGTGTTGAAACTGACAGTGAGATTCAAACATGTCTGATTCCAAAACTTCTCCTGTAACCCATTATTCTATACAGTATAGAGACATAGGAGGCAAATATAATTCTCGTGGTGTTCAACAGCAAGGCCGTTGTTGCTTTAACTTTCTCATTGTCCTTTGACCAATATCTAGGGTCTAAATTCAAGCAATGGATTCAGGGTCCATGAATTGTTATGGAGCTTGGAAGTGAATTAGTTCTCATATAAAGCTTTTGGTGGCTTTGCCAATGCAACAATCCCAACTGTCATTGACCTATTACCCTGTCTTGTTAAACACTTCATTATGAGCCCAAAGCAGATTTTAACAAATCCAACTCTATTCCTGTTGGGGCAGCTAGATCACATCAGGCCGTGTTTGTGATGGTGGTTATGGATTGAAAAGCAAGGACTCCAGTGACAAATGGCATGCTGATATGAGAAAAAAGGGAAGAAAAGAGCTGCAAAAGTTGAGAGACGTGATGTTGAAAACCAAGCTATCTCTTACCTCTGAACATTCATTCTCTTCACATTTAAGAATGGATATGCTATAAACGAAGTAAAATTTTTCAGGACATTTAAGAAATGGCAACCCACTCCAGGATTCTTGCCTGGGAAATCCCATGGACAGAGGAGACTGGCAGGCTATAGTCAATGGGGTCACAAAGAGCCAGACACAATTTAGGGACTAAACAATAACAACAGGGAAACCAAGTGAGAGTAATTGAGTCTTCATCAAATAGCTGGTTATACGTCATCTGTTTCTGTACTATTTTGGTCCTTTAGCTTCTCGTCTACCTCTAGATAAACCAAACCATTATAAGAGCTGGTTAAGTTTTTGCTTTGAGGAGTGTTTGCAAAGACTAGCAATTTTTAAATGAAGGTGTTTTTATATCTCTTCTTAAAGTTAAATATTGTTGATGTTGCTTATGTTAATTTAAATAAATTGTCAGTTGATGTTCACAAAGATATGAAATGAAAGCATTTTAATAACACGATTGACAACCAAAGTTAAAGGCTGATAAATATTATCCTCTTGATATAGTACTTTATATACAACTAGATACTATATACAATTAGATTATAATGCCTGCCATTTGAGTCTTTCCAAATTAACCCTGGACTCAGTTTTGCCTCTTTTCTTTAGCATATAACAACTCTGATTTATGCCAATAAATGGCATCTGTCTTCAGAGATTACTAAACAATGATATATGCTTTAATGAACATGCTGCTGCATTGAGAATATTATAGTAGAGAAAGCGTACTGACTATAATATTAAACAATCTACAATTCAGAATGGTAAGCTGTAAATGACTAAAATACTCCTTGCTATTATTTAAGTGTAACTCATTTTTCCAGACATTCAATGTACAAGGAATTCCCTTTATATAAATGGAAAGAAAAAGTTAGCAAAGAGATATAAATTTACATAAAATCTGGTCCATTAATAACTTTGCCTAACAGGTTGAGGTCAAAAATTCAATTAAATTCCACTATAATGATGATTCTTTCTATTAGAAGTCTGATTTTCACCTATCCTGACAATAGAATGACCAAACCTGGGAATTAAAAGTGTCAAGAGCAATTAGATTAACACGTTTTTATTTTGTAATAAAAATATTGGAAGAACGAATGCTTTGTAAATCATTAAAACTATATTAAATTTGATTGAATTATAGAACCAATTCCTGAAATGTTATCCCTACACTTACAATTCAGTCTAAAAGCTTTACACTATGGAAGATATTTGTAGTGAGATGAATATGTTTTTACTATTTTTTTAGGAGTGATTTTTTTTTGTTTGTCTTTCTTCCATTTTATTTTTTTGTAAACAAAATGTATTCTTTCCCTAGGCTGTACTTGTAAATTAGCATTTGAATTCAAATGACAGCATGTTCCTTTTCTTTTCCTGTACAATTCTTGTCACAATGTGCTGTTTTTAATGGCAAATCAGCTAATTAGAGACAGTGTGGTGTGGAAAATGAATGGAGTTAATTGAATTAGTATTAAAACACTTAGTAATTAATCACTTCTTGCATAGCTATTATTCAGAGCTTAAAATTGTTGGCAAAGCTTATTTTGATCCACATGTTTTCTCAATATCTGTAACATTATAAAAAGAAACACATTTTGGGCATATCCTAAATACACAAAAGTTTGCAAAGGAACCATTTCTACATTTAAGGTTGTGTTCAGTTCAGTTCAGTTCAGTCGCTCAATCATGTCAACTCTTTGGGACCCCATGAATCGCAGCACTCCAGGCCTCCATGTCCATCACTAACTTCCAGAGTTTACTCAAACTCATGTCCATTGAATCGGTGATGCCATCCAGCCATCTCAATCTCTGTCATCCCCTTCTCCTCCTGCCCCCAATCCCTCCCAGCATCAGGGTCTTTTCCAATGAGTCAACTCTTCACATCAGGTGGCCAAAGTATTGGAGTTTCAGCTTTAGCATCAGTCCTTCCAGTGAACACCCAGGACTGGTCTCCTTTAGGATGGACTGGTTGGATCTCCCTGCAGTCCAAGGGACTCTGAAGAGTTTTCTCCAGCACTGCAGTTCAAAAGCATCATTTCTTCAGCACTCAGCTTTCTTCACAATTCAACTCTCACATCCATACATGACCACTGGAAAAACCATAGCCTTGACTAGACCGACCTTTGTTAGCAAAGTAATGTCTCTGCTTTTGAATATGCTATCTAGGTTGGTCTAACTTTCCTTCCAAGGAGTAAGCGTCTTTTAATTTCATGGCTGAAATCACCATCTGCAGTGATTTTGGAGCCCCCCCAAAATAAAGTCTGACACTGTTTCCACTGTTTCCCCATCTATTTCCCATGAAGTGATGGAACCAGATGCCATGATCTTAGTTTTCTGAATGTTGAGCTTTAGGCCAACTTTTTCACTTTCCTCTTTCACTTTCATCAAGAGGCTCTTTAGTTCCTCTTCACTTTCTGCCATAAGGGTGGTGTCATCTACATATAAAGAATTCACAGTGTTATGAACTCCTTTCTTAAGAATCTATATTTAAATGCTAACTTTCCTATAAAGAGTCAACAGATATTGAAAAGAAGACTGTGGGATAAAATATTACTATAAGTACTTGTTTCAAATCATTACTTTTCCTTGTAACTTATGGACTGCTAACTAAACACCAGGTACTCATTACTCTCACCATCTCTGACATCTGGGATAATACTGCCTTCAAATCTCAGGCCTTTCAATGATATATATATATTTTTTTCTCACTCATCCTGCTTGCCTGAAAATCAACAGCTAACTCACATCTTGTAACCTTTCCTCTAACATGTGAGTCAGCTTAGAGAGAGCTTCCTATTCTCTAACGTTTATACTTTCCTCTTTGGAAATACAGAAGTATAGGGAAAGATGATAAATTACTGACAAATTGGATAATTGAGAATGAAAGTTTGGCATGAAAGTATTTTAATTTGAATTATTGATTCAGTTTTATTGTAGAAAAGCTTTAAATTTGGTTTCACAAATTTAAGTAATATGTTAATTTCTATATAAATTTATGATGCTAGTTTTTATTCATTAATTCAGGTATTATTAGATGAATCAATAGTTATATACTGGTATGACTCAATCCTCAACCCTAATGGAGTCTCTGAAATCTCTTTAGACTGTTTTAAAAACAGACAAGTCTGTATCCTTGAAGATTCTTCATCAGTAAACCTGCAGTGGATTTAGACCAAACATATTCAGTTTAGTTCAGTTCAGTTCAGTTCAGTTCAATGGCTCAGTCGTGTCTGACTCTTTGTGACCCCTTGAATTACAGCACACCAGGCCTCTCTGTTCATCACCAACTCCAAGAATTCACCCAAACCCATATCCATTGAGTCGGTGATGCCATCCAACCATCTCATCCTCTGTCGTCCCCTTCTTCTCCTGCCTTCAATCTTTCCCAGCATCAGATCTTTTCAAATGAGTCAGCTCTTCATATCAGGTGGCCAAAGTATTGGAGTTTCAGCTTCAACATCAGTCCTTCCAATGAACACCCAAGACTGAACTCCTTTAAGATGGACTGGATGGATCTTCTTGCAGTCCAAGGGACTCTCAAGAGTTTTCTCCAACACCACAGTTCAAAACCATCTATTCTTTTGCACTCAGCTTTCTTTATATAGTCCAACTCTCACATCCATACACGACCACTGGAAAAACCATAGTTTGGCAAAGTAATATTTCTGCTTTTTAACATGCTGTCTAGGTTTGTCATAATTTTCCCTCCAAAGAGTAAGCACCTTTTAATTTCACAGTGCAATCACCACCTACAGTGATTTTGAAGCCTCCAAAAATAAAGTCGGCCACTGTTTCCACTGTTTCCCTATCTATTGCCATGAAGTGATGGGACTGCATGCCATGATCTTAGTTTTCTGAATGTTGAGCTTTATGCCAACTTTTTCACTCTCCAATTTCACTTTCATCAAGAGGCTTTTTAGTTCTTCTTCACTTTCTACCATAAGGGTAGCGTCAGCTGTTATTGATATTTCTCCCGACAATCTTGATTCCAGCTTGTGCTTCTTCCAGCCCAGCATTTCTCATGATGTACTCTGCATATAAGTTAAATAAGCAGGGTGACAATATATAGCCTTGACGTACTCCTTATCCTATTTGGAACCAGTCTGTTGTTCCATGCCCAATTCTAACTGTTGCTTTCTGACCTGCATACAGGTTTCTCAAGAGGCAGGTCAGGTGGTATTCCCCTCTCTTTCAGAATTTTCCACAGTTTATTGTGATCCACGCAGTCAAAGGCTTAAGCAGAAGTAGATGTTTTTCCGGAACTCTGTTGCTTTCTCGATGATCCATTGGATGTTGGCAATTTGATCTCTGGTTCCTCTGCCTTTTCTAAAACCGGTTTGAACATCTGGAAGTTTTTAGTTAACATATTGCTGAAGGCTGGCTTGGAGAATTTTGAGCATTACTTTAGTACCGTGTGAAATGAATGCAATTATGTAGCAGTTTGAGCATTCTTTGGCATTGCCTTTCTTTGGGATTGGAATGAAAACAGACCTTTTCCAGTCCTGTGGCCACTGCTGAGTTTTTCAAATTAGCTGGCATATTGAGGGCAGCACTTTCACAGCATCATTTTTTAGGATTTGAAATAGCTCAGCTGGAATCCCATCACCTCCACTAGCTTTGTTCATAGTGATGCTTTCTAAGGCCCACTTGACTTCACATTCCAGGATGTCTGGCTCTAGGTGAGTGATCACACCATCATGATTATCTGGGTCATGAAGATCTATTTTGTACAGTTCTTCTGTGTATTCTTGCCAGCTCTTCTTAATATCTTCTGCTTCTGTTAGGTCCATACCATTTCTGTCCTTTATTGTGCCCATCTTTGCATGAAATATTCCCTTTGTGTCTCTCATTTTCTTGAAAAGAGCTCTAGTCTTTCCCATTCTACTGCTTTCCTCTATTTTTTTGCCCTGATCACTGAGCAAGGCTTACTTATTTCTCCTTGCTATTCTTTGGAACTCTTCATTCAAATGGGTATATCTTTACTCTTCTCCTTAGCCTTTCACTTTTCTTCTTTTCACAGCTATTTGTAAGGCCTCCTCAGACAACCTTTTTTCCTTTTTGCATTTCTTTTTCTTGGGAATGGTCTTGATCCCTGTCTCCTGTACAAGTCACGAACCTCCGTCCATAGTTCATCGGGCACTCTATCTATCAGATCTAGTCCCTTAAATCTATTTCTCACTTCCACTGGTCATGGTGGAAAGGTCTGACCTAATGTGGTCCACTGGGGAAGGAATGGCAAACCGCTTCATTATTCTTGCCTTGAGAACCCCATGAGCAGTATGAAAAGGCAAAAAGATGGGACACTGAAAGATGAACTCCCCAGGTCGGTTGGTGCCTAATATGCTACTGGAGATCAGTGGAGAAATAACTCCAGAAGAATGAAGGGATGGAGCAAAAGCAAAACCAATACCCAGCTGTGGATGTGACTGGTGATAGAAGCAAGGTCCGATGCTGTAAAGAGCAATATTGCATAGGAACCTGGAATGTTAGGTCTATGAATCAAGGTAAATTAGTAGTGGTCAAACAGGAGATGGCAAGAGTGAACGTCGACATTCTAGGAATCAGCAAATTAAAATGGACTGGAATTGGTGAATTTAACTCAGATTACCATTTGTATCTATTACTGTGGGCAAGAATCCCTTAGAAGAAATGGAGTAGCCAACAAAAGAGTCCCAAACGCAGTACTTGGATGCAATCTCAAAAACGACAGAATGAAATCTGTTCATTTCCAAGGCAAGCCATTCAATATCACTATAATCCAAGTCTATGCCCCAACCAGTAATGCTGAAGAAGTTGAAGTTGAATGGTTCTATGAAGACCTACAAGACCTTTTAGAACTAACACCCAAAAAAGATGTCCTTCTCGTTATAGGGGACTGGAATACAAAAGTAGGAAGTCAAGAAACACCTAGAGTAGCAAGCAATCATATTATTAAGGCTATATAGAATATGAGATAATGATACACACCATAGTAAAGTACCACTCTTCTAGATACTATTCTAAGCACAGGGAATATAAAGGCTAATAAGAAACAGTCTCTGTAGTAGCTTTCAGTCTAGAACAGTTATGAACCACTAGTAAAATGAGAGTAATTGTCCCTCTTAACATGTGACATTGGGAATGAACAAGTGACCATAGAAATATATCCAATGGCCAAGGAAATTTCTCTTAGAATCATTTTTATTTCTAAATTATTGAGTTTAAAATCAAATAAAGAAATTCATCTTATTATATACACAAAATATTTGGGGCTGATTAGAACTGACATCAAGAGAAATACTTTCTCAATTATAGTAATAGACTGTAGATTTAGAATTAATATTCAAAACAGTATTTTTAAAATCTATTTTATATAGTATATGCATATCAGGCCCACATTTTATTCATCATTTTATTGCAAGATTAAAGCTGTGTGACACATAGAAATCACTCTATAAATTTTTGTTGAATTAATGACCAAATAAATGAGTAATGTTTCTCTGAAATGATTATATTGCTAATTGTTTTGCTTTGACTAAATTAATTTCACCAGTGCCACCCCTCCCCTCCACACTGCTGATTCTTTCAGTGAATGTCAAGGAAACCTTTTAAGTATTATGAAAGGAGTTTTCTGAATTGCTTCCCCAAATCATGACAGCCATAATGGCTAACAGAAATAATTTTCTCACCTGCTGAGCAAAACACCTTACCTCTTTAACAATCTGTGGAAAGTCAAATGCTATTACTGCCAAGATGGGATTTTGAGTCTACAAATCTTGGATCCTTGTTCCTAGAATATATCCAAAACAAGATTTGTGAAACTAAGGAAAATGCTGCCAAGGCAATTATATTGTTGCTTTCCAATTCCTGACTGTTTGAGAAGGCAAATAGCATTGGGAACTGAATTCTGTCAAGAATTAATTATCGAATTAGGTGATAATGGCAAAGTTAATGGAGAATTTGAGCCAATTTGGAGAATTATCTGAATAATTAAAACTACAGTAACATGGCAACAATTGAGAGGATTTATTGTACTTACAGTATAGCATTCGCCTCAGTTTCAGCACTTGAGTAAACAATGAAAAGTCTGAAACTCTAAAGATCAATCTCAGACAAAAAGTTAAGAGAACTGACTTATCAGAATCAGCTCCCCAAAATAACCTGATCCCTGCTCTCAGCATGTCATGAATACTGACCCATTAACCTTTCAAAAACACTATAAAGCAAATACTATTATTGATTTTTCTTCCTGACATTTTTATGGATGAGACAGACAGATCTTTTAAGCGTCAGAACCAGGATTTGAACTCAACCTTTATGGTTCTAATGTCTTATGATTTTAATCACCATGATGAAAGAAAAGAATTTCAAAACATCCCATTTTGAACAATATGTTCTCTTGACATTTCTGTCCTTGAATGTTCAGAGACAATAAGTGATTTTATTTATTATTTAGCTTCCAGAAAATTTAGCCTTATTTTCAAACCTTCTTCCTTCTGTTATAACAGTGGTTCTTCATTATTGAAAAGCTATCCTAGCTATCATTCATTTTTGCTCCAAAATATAGAAATATTGTTAGATTTACTGTCAAGAAGGACCTGATTAAGCCTGAAATATTTGAAATACTAATGTATTTCAATTATTTGAAATACTAATAAATAGGCTCTTGAATAAACTGCTTGGATTTCAAGACTGTAAAACACTTAGCAGTTTCAGTAATGATATTTTTGACAGTGTGTTACTGGTGGGGGATTCTTTTTAATTATACCAAAAATATATTTGGAAAACATCCCTATGTTTCAGGATTTCAGTTAAGAGAGAGAATTGCTATATGAAAGCAATAATTTAATGGATCAGGTTGGCTTCTGAAAAAAAAGAAGTAAAGAATTTAATATAAAACTAAACTCCACTCACGTTACTATCTCAGATCTCTTTGAATAGCAGAATTTCAATTGTTTCCAAACAGTCTTGTCACAAAACCAGGAAGAATTTTTATCCTCTTCTCAAGCCTTGTCAGGCAACCTACTTGACCTAAATCTGAAAAATATATTCCTTTTCCTCTTTGAATTAACCAAGAAGATAAAACATGTGGGTTTATAAGCTTGTCATGATGTCTTAAATTTTGAAGTTTGATAATTCTAGGCTTCTTTCCAACCATAGCTTTGGTTCTTGGTTGTCTCCTTCATGCAAGAAGTGCCATTTATTGATTCAGATGAATCATTTTCCTTTCTACTAACAAGTATATAAAATCTTAAAGAGCTTGGCATGATCCTGGCACCTCCCAGCTGCAGTCAATAATAACCTTCACCTGCAACTTAGTCCAGCCAAATTCCTGAACACTTGTGAACTTCTGATCAGCAGCAGCTTTGACATCTGGTTCTTTTTTTTTTTTATTTTTTTTATTTTTAAACTTTACAATATTGTATTAGTTTTGCCATATATCAAAATGAATCCGCCACAGGTATACATGTGTTCCCCATCCTGAACCCTCCTCCCTCCTCCCTCCCCATACCATCCCTCTGGGTCGTCCCAGTGCACCAGCCCCAAGCATCCAGTATCGTGCGTCGAACCTGGACTGGCAACTCGTTTCATACATGATATTCTACATGTTTCAATGCCATTCTCCCAAATCATCCCACCCTCTCCCTCTCCCACAGAGTCCAAAAGACTGTTCTATACATCAGGGTCTCTTTTGCTGTCTCATACACAGGGTTATTGTTACCATCTTTCTAAATTCCATATATATGTGTTAGTATACTGTATTGGTGTTTTTCTTTCTGGCTTACTTCACTCTGTATAATAGGCTCCAGTTTCATCCACCTCATTAGAACTGATTCAAATGTATTCTTTTTAATGGCTGAGTAATACTCCATTGTGTATATGTACCATAGCTTTCTTATCCATTCATCTGCTGATGGACATCTAGGTTGCTTCCATGTCCTGGCTATTATAAACAGTGCTGCGATGAACATTGGGGTACACGTGTCTCTTTCCCTTCTGGTTTCCTCAGTGTGTATGCCCAGCAGTGGGATTGCTGGATCATAAGGCAGTTCTATTTCCAGTTTTTTAAGGAATCTCCACACTGTTCTCCATAGTGGCTGTACTAGTTTGCATTCCCACCAACAGTGTAAGAGGGTTCCCTTTTCTCCACACCCTCTCCAGCATTTATTACTTGTAGACTTTTGGATCGCGGCCATTCTGACTGGTGTGAAATGATACCTCATAGTGGTTTTGATTTGCATTTCTCTGATAATGAGTGATGTTGAGCATCTTTTCATGTGTTTGTTAGCCATCTGTATGTCTTCTTTGGAGAAATGTCTATTTAGTTCTTTGGCCCATTTTTTGATTGGGTCATTTATTTTTCTGGAGTTGAGCTGTAGGAGTTGCTTGTATATTCTCGAGATTAGTTGTTTGTCACTTGCTTCATTTGCTATTATCTTCTCCCATTCTGAAGGCTGTCTTTTCACCTTGCTAATAGTTTCCTTTGATGTGCAGAAGCTTTTAAGGTTAATTAGGTCCCATTTGTTTATTTTTGCTTTTATTTCCAATAGTCTGGGAGGTGGGTCACAGAGGATCCTGCTGTGATGTAAGTCAGAGAGTGTTTTGCCTATGTTCTCCTCTAGGAGTTTTATAGTTTCTGGTCTTACGTTTAGATCTTTAATCCATTTTGAGTTTATTTTTGTGTATCTGGTTCTTATGTCTCTTCTTTTGGCTGGATTTGTACATTCAGGCTTTCATTTCTGGGTTCAATGCTCCACTGCCCGTTTTGGATGGAAATCTTTCCTTGAGTCCTAGACTTACTCTTTGCCACTTAAATTTCCCATTTTTGATGCTCATGGCCACTGGACTCTAGGTGTGAATATTTTAAGCTTAATGAACATACACATCTTAACTCTGGCATTTCTAACCATGTGTCTTATCCATATAATCCTTGATCACCGAAGGAAAGGCAATCATCTTGCAAAGTGTCTGACTCCCTATTTAATATTTGATTGTTGACATCTTTCAAGCTCCACTGCTACCTTCCCCTTATACCCCACATCTAGAAAATCTGATGAGAAACCCACTTCCTTTCTCTTTTGATTCCAATGGGAAGATCACACCCCACAAGCTCCAGCTAGTGCACACAACTTCTCAGCCTCTTTCTGTAACAATCCTAAAACCCTAAGTTAGTCTTCTTTCTTTATTCTCTCAAGCCCTTCTTGCACCAGTTTAAGAGCTCACCCCATCCTCCCTGGAAGTCTCTGGGTGACTAATATTTCATAACTTCTTGGTGCATGTATGACATCACTAGGATGGTATCCAGATCAGATTTTGGGTTTATTCTCCTTCTTTGGAGTGACCCAAAATAGTTGTCATTCCTCTCAGGACTTTCCTCATTCTTTTTTTTTTTTTGCTATATTTATTTCCTGCAACCTGATTCCTTTTGACTCTGACTTCATTTCCAAATCCTTTCAAATTTTTTTTTTTTTTTTTTCTGGAAAAAGAGGCTTTATCTACCTATTTCCTCATTCTCTTCATGGACTTTTTTCTCTGCTACTTTGCATTCTCTTAACCCTGTCTATGCTTAAGGACACCACTTCCTCTATGAAGTGAAAGTGAAAGTGAAGTTGCTCAGTAGTGTCCGACTCTTTGCGACTCTGTGGACTGTAGCCTACCAGGCTTCTCCGTCCATGGGATTCTCCAGGCAAGAATACTGAAGTGGATTACCATTCCCTTCTCCAGGGGATTTTCCCGACCCAGGGATCGAACCCAGGTCTCCCGCCTTGGAGGCAGACGCTTTAACCTCTGAGCCACCAGGGAAGCCCACTTCCTCTATAGGATTCAGCAATGGAGAATGTTCATTTTACCAAACCCATCATGGATAGTTCCACATGGCTTTTACTATTTCTATCATGTGTTACTCTCTTTCCACAAACAAACTCATACTAAAGGATTCTGTGCTTGGTTTCGATTTTCATTCTTTATTTTCCTAGATGTATTCACCTTATATCTAGGAAACATCACAAATTATGAACAAAATCCATCCAACTAACCACGTCCCAAATTCCTGGGCTTCCTCCATTTACTGGCTGCATCTGTACTCTGCTTCATTATTTTTCTTCCTACATTATTTCATGAAACTGTTTTTGTGGTTAGGCAGCACACCACCAAAGAAACATTAAAATAAAACAACATTACTCAGACCACTAAATCTTGTCCTTCCAAGAATCTTACACCTTCACATTTACTAAACTTCCTAATTAAATTACTAAGGCCACTAATAGTTTTGCCCTTTTTCTCTCCTTTCTTAAAAAGTTCAGCCTTATTAAATCAGTATCACAGATAGTAACTAGACAATTCCTTAGTTTTCATGGAAAATAAAGTTATTATGCGTGGTCACACTCAACTTCCCTCCCCTCTGTCTGCTTGCTCCTCAGTTTCATTACTTTCTATACTTACTTCCTTTTCTGTAATTCCAGAAAATGAGATTCCTCTTCCTATTCTTAGGCAGCCTCTGCCTCTGTCTGCGCCTTTGACCTCATTCATCGTGACTCCTTTGGTTTCTTGTACTGTCAGTGCTGCATCCTCTACCTTTTGTATCTTCAACCTCTTCTCTCTTCAAGACAGTCCTGATAAATATTTACTAGCCTAAGTATCTCATCCTTGAATCACATGACTCCCAAGTTCTTTTCCTTTCCAAGCCTTTCCAATCTATGACTTCAAAATAATCAATTATGGTTCCTATCTCCATTTTCTTATCTTCCACTCCCTCCACAATAAATCATAAGAATTTATTTAAATTGTTGGACAACATGATACCAATCATATCAATTCTCAAATTTAATGAACACTTTCTTTTATTTTCTTCCTTAACCTTTATTCTGTATTTAACTAACAACTCTTTCCATCTTGAAAGGCTGTTTCTCTTTAATTCTGTAATGTTATTCTCTCCTGATTCTCTTTATAGCTTTGAAGATACCTTTCCTATCTTGTCCACTCCCTTTTTTTCTTTTATCAATTAGGCCCTTCTTACTCATATGTTTTTCCCCTTACAAAGGCATCCAATTGTTTGGTCTTATGCTAATCATACTCATATAGATTGCTCAAGTAACCTCCACATTTAAATTCTGCTGAACCCCTTCACCTGAATATGCCCCAAACTGTATATATTCAATCTCTTTGTACCAGTTAAATCTCCAGTTAATTCTGTACCATTTGAATTGGTCAACTCTAAATCATCTCTTAAAAACTTAGTTGTCATCTTCACTTTTCTTTTACCTTCAGCCACCACTTTCAATCATTTACCATAGTATTTTACATAAAAAAAAAATATATATATATATATATATATATACATATACATCAGTGTCTCTTTTGCTGTCTCGTATACAGGGTTATTGTTACCATCTTTCTAAATCCCATATATATGCGTTAGTATACTATATTGGTGTTTTTCTTTCTGGCTTAGTTCACTCTGTATAATAGGCTCCAGTTTCATCCACCTCATTAGAACTGATTCAAATGTATTCTTTTTAATGGATGAGTAATACTCCATTGTGTATATGTACCATAGCTTTCTTATCCATTCATCTGCTGATGGACATCTAGGTTGCTCCCAGAGGGATGATGGTATGGGGAGGGAGGAGGGAGGAGGGTTCAGGATGGGGGACACATGTATACCTGTGGCAGATTCATTTCAATATTTGGCAAAACCAATACAATATTGTAAAGTTTAAAAATAAAATAAAATTAAAAAGAAAGATGAAAATATATATACATATAAAATAAATACATATTTTATATCATTTGTATATTTATATCCATTTATATCTATCTATCAATCTAGGGCTTCCCTGATAGCTCAGTTGGTAAAGAATCTATTAATCTATCTGTAACTCATCTACTTTCATTTAAGTCTTTCTACATTAGTCATCTCCCCCAAATCTCAAAACTGGATTATTACACTAATTCACTAGGTAATCTCTCTACTTCATTTTTCACTTTTTGGATTATGCTGGTTCCAGGATTCCATCAGTACAATCCCAACTGTGGCACTCCTATCAAAAATTCTAGAGTTATTTCACATTTCCTAAATATGGTTACCAGGCATTGTAGGATTTGTATTTACTCATGCAGATTTACTTCCTGCTATCTTTCTTTATACCTTTCATACTCCAACAGCAATAAATTGCATATACCTATAAGCAATTCTCCATACTTCAGTCCCACTCCTACTATAGCACATTTCTTTTGTTTATGTTGATCTTTGCCTAGCTGGACTTGTTCCTATGCATAAGCCTCCTCTGCCTCCACTCTCCCAGCCTAATTGGAAATCTTCCACCCCTACTTATCTTTTTTTTTTTAATTTTATTTTATTTTTAAACTTTACAATATTGTATAGATTCTGCCATATATCGAAATGAATCCGCCACCCCTACTTATCTTTTAAGACTCAGATTAGAGGTCTTTCTTTCCAGGGCCTTTGTTCTGAACTCTCTGCTGCTGCTGCTGCTGCTAAGTCGCTTCAGTCGTGTCTGACTCTGTGCCACCCCATAGACGGCAGCCCACCAGGCTTCCCCGTCCCTGGGATTCTCCAGGCAAGAACATTGGAGTGGGTTGCCATTTCCTTCTCCAATGCATGAAAGTGAAAAGTGAAAGTGAAGTCGCTCAGTCGTGTCCGACTCCTAGCGACCCCATGGACTGCAGGCCACCAGGCTCCTCTGTCCATGGGATTTTCCAGGCAAGAGTTCTGAACTCTCTCGGCTGCATTATTTGTCCCTTTTCTGTATGCCTTTTACTTATTACGTCCTATAGCATGTTTTGTGCCTACCTTTACCATTAGAATGTGATGTCCTTTAAGGCACAGGCTACGTTTCATAAACTGTTGTAACTCCAGCACCTAGCAAAGTTCCTGACACATGGCCAATAAAATTTTATTGCATAGGGAGTCTTCAAGCCATAAAATGATTCACAGGAGAATTAATGGAGAAGTAACATGGTCTGAGCACTCCTTTGGGAATCAGTACTCTGTGATGTTGGCGAGGTCACTTAACCCTTCTGCGCCTCTATCCTCTCAGCCAAAAAGAGACCACCTATGTATTCAGGTTCTTTCCAGCTCCATATTTCTATGAAATGTGTACTCTTCATGCTGCATTTACGTTTTTGATTATAGAAATTTAACAACTCCCTTGAGATACTTCCAGACACTCCACACGGTAACTACACTGAAGTTAAGAAGCTATTGTGAGCCAAGTCATTTATACAGATTAAGTTCCCTAGGAAAGTAATGTAAGTAGATGTGCATTGAATAAATAATTAATTTTGTGACTTAAAAAATTCTTGAAAACATTATATATGCAATGGGAATACTAAATGTATACATATGTGTATATATTTATTCAATAAATGTGATATATAAAATCATACATATCAAACATATATTTCTCTTGCATGCATTTTTTGCTTCTGTGACCCTGGTCACTTTTTTTTGATGCTGGAGTCAGAAGGCTTTTTCTTCTGAAATTTTTTATTTTTTTCCCTCTGAGTCCAACCAAAGCACATTTTACTTTAAAGAAATCAGCATCAAGTTCTCCTTTCTCTCATCATTTCCATCCAAGAACTACAAAGAAATGTCCTTGATCTTCTGTACTTCAACAGTGTTAGAGACTGATTGAGGTTGAGATCCCTTTGCTTTTCCCAATTTCTCTTCCTTTTTTATTCATCTTCCTTCTTTTTCTTCTTCATTACTAATATCACTAGCCAGTCTGTCCTCTGTCCCTTCTGGTCTTCTCCAACTTTTCTGAAAGATGGACCTTTTCTTGCTAGAGTAGGCTCTAAATTTTTCCACCTCATCACTGGTGAGAAAGGGAGTCTTTGATTCAATTATTTTATTGACTTGACTCACTACCAATTCTTTGGTAGGTTGTTTCTGCATTTTCTGAAGAAATCTTACTTACAACAAGACTAAGAGACAAGGCACATTCAGGATAGGTAACTTGCCTACACCAAATATTTTTTATCCTTCATCAGATATACTGAATGTCGTGAAAGTGTTAGTCGCTCAGTCATGTCTGACTCTTTGCAACCTCATGAACAGTACCCTGCCAGGCTTCTCTGTCCATGGGATTCTTGAGGCAAGAATATTGGAGTGGGCAGTCATTTCCTTCTCCAGGGGATCTTCCTACCCAGGGACCAAACTGGGGTCTACCTGCATTGCAGGCAGATTCTGAGCCACCAGAGAAGCCCATGCTGAATGTATGTAGAGTGTCTGAGCCACCAGGGAAGCCCATACTGAATGTATGTAGAGGACAAATCACCTTTGACCTCTTTCTTTAGAATATTGATTTGGGGCTAAAAAATTCTGATTTTCTTCTAGATATGTATAAGTATTTTCTAGTTTTATTTTGATTTTTTTCACAGGTGCTTTCTTCTAGAGAAGCTGCTCTATCCTCTCTTTTCCATCTGAGGGAAGCAAAATTAATAAAATGTCACCATTCTCTTTGTAGCTGGAAATTTTTTGTTGGCATTCTATGGACAATTAAACTGAAGAACCCAATTCACAGCAAGGAAGTTCAGCCCTCTGGCTATTATATCAGTAGCAAAGAGTACTGTAGCACTCTCAAGGACAAATGCATTATAGTAACTCCCATTCTCCTCACTGCTGCTGTAGAACATGGAGGGTGAGGATAGAAATAGCAGGAGGACCAAAAGCTGGCAGATCACTCTGAATAAATATTAAACCTCCTTAAAACTGAAGGAAAATATACTACTTATTTTCTTCAAGTGGCTTCTCAAAATGGAGTGTATCACCCCCCGCCCCCCCCGGCTCCTTTTTTTTTTTAACTGCCACTCAAAATCTCTTGGGCTGCAAGGAGATCAAACCAGTCAATCCTAAAGGAAATCGGTCCTAAATATTCACTGGAAAGACTGATGCTGAAGCTGAAGCTCCAATACTTTGGCCACCTGATGGGAAGAACTGACTCACTGGAAAAGACCCTGATGCTGGGAAAGATTGAATGCAGGAGAAGAAGGGGATGACACAAGATGAGATGGTTGGATGGCATCACTGACTGGATGGACATGAGTTTGTGAAAGCTCTGGGAGTTGGTGATGGACAGGGAAACCTGGAGGGCTGCAGTCCATGGGGTCGCAGTGTCGGACACGACTGAGAGAGTGAACTGAATTGAATGATCTATGTACGTTTTTTTTTTTACAAAGTGACAGGGTGGTGTATGTTGCTTTTTCACAAATCATACAAATACATATGATTTTAGCCAAAAAAATATAAAACCTAGTAAAATATCTATAAGGTTTTATTTTGGGAAGGGAGGAATATGAATAGTCCAGGCAAGCTATTTGCTAAGACTAAATCATTCTTCATTTAACCAACATTTTTTTTTTTAAAGAATCTACTGAGTATGGAGACTTTTATTATATGCAGTGGGCAGTATAATTATCAATGACAATTATATCAAAATTATCAATTTAATTATTTACATACAGCTAAATACTTAGTTGATGTGTGTGGGGAACTTTCTTGCTCATCTCTTCTATGTTCTTGGTAGAATATAAGTTCTGAAAATCCATCATGTGAATTAAGATTTTGGCTCTCCATATCCCACCTGTGTGGCTTGAGGCAAGATATTTGAATTTCCTGTATCTTAGATTCCTCTTTCATAAAAGGAAAGAAATATCAGAAATCCTACACATAGATTGTATCAGATATATTGAATGAGTTACTACATGCAACAGGAAACCAAAAATGTATAAAATTAAACAGCTTAAAATAACATGTAGTGCTTAATGTGCCCCAAAGTATTATTGTAGTAGATACTTACTAAATATATGGTGGATAACATTAAGTTGACAAGGTATATAGATAATAAAAACCTAGAAGAGAAACTATATACACAAAAAACTAACAAAAGGTAAAAAAATAATATGCTTATAGAGAGGTGAATTGTATTATATGGATTCAAAGTTAAGATATATTACTGAAACTTACATTAAAAAAATTGTTCTTTCAAAAAATATCAAATATGTGATGCATAACAGATATAGTGTTAGGTATCGGAAATAAAGTAGGGAAAATAAACATGGTTCATGTCCTGTCCTTACTGTGTTGTCAGTAGAGAGGCTATACATTGAATAATTGCATATATGGAATATTAAGATGATAACATTTGATGTCCTATAGCAGCTTGTAAAAAAAATAGATCCAATATAATCTGTGTGGAATATAGGGAGGACATTGTGAAGGAACTAAATTTTTGGCTGAAAACTTGAAAAGTAAATAATTATTAAGTGCTACAGGAGTTGGAACTGAGAAGTGGTGAAAGAAAAGAAACACATTTATTAAAATGAGAAAGATTAGCAAAAAATAACCTGACCCAAGGTCAAACCTCTTTTTATGCTGCTCATAATATTCAACACTGAAGTTATTTTCCACTTTGAAATCCCCCTGTATAACCAAGTAGCTTGTGCATACTCCTGGATTATGATTACCTGGGCTCCTCCAGAATGTGCTTAGGGGAATCTTCCATACCACCATGTCAGAAAGTTACCATGAATAGCTAATGTAGTAATATTTTATGCAATGCTTTGCTGTGCTCTACTTAGCCACTTAGCTGTGTCTGACTCTTCGTGACCTCATGGCCTGTAGCCCACCAGGATTCTCTGTCCACAGGATTCTCCAGGCAAAGACACTGGAGTGGGTTGCCATGCCCTTCACCAGGAAATCTTCCCAACCCAGGAATTAGATCCAGATCTCCAGCATTGCAGGCTAATTCTTTACCATCTGAGTCACCACGGAAGCCCTTTGTACCATGAAAGTAACCTGAATATTTATATCAAATAAATCTTATTTTCACACACATTGTCTCACTTAAATTTCAAAGTTACTAGCATCTTGCATATGATTTTTCTCACCACAAAACAGGGAAGGAAAGCTGATGGGCTTGTGTAAAGTTACACAGCAAGTGTTGCTAAAATTCAGGTGATTAAACTTGATACTAAAGATGATATAGCACAGAGACTCAGATTTTTTGTACCAATCAGGACTTAATCTGCAGAGTGAATAAGAGGTAGAGCCATTCATTTAATAAATACCTAATGGATACTCAGCAAGCACCAGGGACTGATTAAGGTGTTAGGGATAAAGCAATGAAAAATATGAGTCACAGTTCTGTCTTTGTGGAGCTGATCTAGCTGAGAGAGGCAGAAAATAAACAAGATTAAAGAACAAAATATGTAATATGTTAGTGCTAGCAAGGACTCAGAATAAAAATAAAATAGAAATGGGGGGTGAAGAGTGACAATGTTTATTTTTGAGTGGTCAGAGAAATCCTCACTGGAGTGATAACATTTGATTAAAGAATCATAGAAAAAGAAGGATAAACTGCACTGAGATCTTAGAGAAGGACTTTCCAAGTAAAGGCAATTGTAAGAAAAGATCCCAGGTGGGAAGTTCCTGGGCCTGGTGTGTGTGCAAAATAAGATCAGTGTACCAGGAGCAGAAGAAACAAGAGAGTAGAGAGAAAGCTAAGAAGCCAGAATTTTTAAGACCTCATAGTCTACTGTAAGAATCGAGGGTATTAGACTGAGTGAGATGGGCAGTCATTGCAGGGTTCAGAGCAAAAGAAAGACAGTCTCTGGTTTAAGTTATAAGACCACCTTGGTTGTTGTGTTGGGTTGCAATTCTGTTGATAAAGCCACATATAAAAAGGGCAGTTCGGAGGCGTTGAAGAAATCAGTGATGTCAGACATGGCCAATAAAAGGAGATGACAAAGCTGGATCAAAGTCTTGATTTTTTTTAAGGTTAAGGTGATGATGTTTGATTTAGGACTAGTTGTGGGGTTTGAAAGGAAGAGAGGCATCAATGAATAACACACATGGAAAAAGTAATAGGCTACCCAGGTGGCTTAGTAGTAAAGAATCCAACTGCTAATGCAGGAGACACAGGAGATACCAGTTCGATCACTGGATTGGGAAGGTCCCCTGGTAGAGGAAATGGCAACCCACTCCAATATTCTTGTGTGGAAATTTCCATGGACAGAGGAGCTGGGTGAGCTGCAATCCATGAAGTTGTGAAGAGTTGGATATGACTTAGCAACTGAGCATGAGCATGAGGTTGTATATAATCCTTGTTCTTTCCTGTTAGTCCTGTGGGGTGGGTGCTGCTGAGTCTGCCGTTGTCTAGTTGTTGCCGCTGTTTGTATATTTATTAGTTGTTTTTCATGAGTAACTTGAGGAAGTATCAACAGAAAGAAAGAGTAAGAAGGGTGAGGGAAATTAATTGGAATTTGGGATAAGGTTGAAGGAACTTTACTAACTGCATTCAGAGCAGATCTGCAGTAAAAATATAATTCAGTTCAGTTCAGTTCAGTCGCTCAGTCGTGTCCAACTCTTTGCGACCCCATGAATCGCAGCATGCCAAGCCTCCCTGTCCATCACCAACTCCCGGAGTTCACTCAGACTCATGTCCATCGAGTCAGTCCATCCAGCCATCTCATCCTCTGTCATCCCCTTCTCCTCCTGCCCCCAATCCCTCCCAGCATCAGAGTCTTTTCCAATGAGTCAACTCTTCGCACGAGGTGGCCAAAGTACTGGAGTTTCAGCTTTAGCATCATTCCTTCCAAAGAAATCCCAGGGCTGATCTCCTTCAGAATGGACTGGTTGGATCTCCTTGCAGTCCAAGGGACTCACAAGAGTCTTCTCCAACACCACAGTTCAAAAGCATTAATTCTTCAGTGCTCAGCCTTCTTCACAGTCCAACTCGCACATCCATACATGGCCACTGGAAAAACCATGGCCTTGACTAGACGAACCTTTGTTGGCAAAGTAATGTCTCTGCCTTTGAATATGCTATCTAGGTTGGTCATAACTTTCCTTCCAAGGAGTAAGCGTCTTTTAAATTTCATGGCTGCAGTCACCATCTGCAATGATTTTGGAGCCCCCAAAAATAAAGTCTGACACTGTTTCCACTGTCTCCCCTTCTATTTCCCATGAAGTAATGGGACCGGATGCCATGATCTTCATTTTCTGAATGTGAGCTTTAACCAATTTTTTCACTCTCCACTTTCACTTTCATCAAGAGGCTTTTTAGTTCCTTTTCACTTTGACTTCCCTGGTGGCTCAGATGGTAAAGCTTCTGTCTACAATGTGAGAGACCTGGGTTCAATCCCTGGGTTGGGAAGATTCCCTGGAGAAGGAAATAGCAACCCATTCCAGTACTCTCACCTTGAAAATCCCATGGATGGAGGAGTTTGGAGCAGGCTACTATCCATGGGGTCGCAAAGAGTCGGACACGACTGAGCGACTTCACTTTCTTTCTTTCACTTTCTGCCATAAGGGTGGTGTCATCTGAATATCATTAGAGAAGGCAAATTTCCATTGCTTATTTTGTTTATTACCCTAGAAAATTGTTATTGTTATGTGGGTAGAAATTGGGGAAAAAATGGCAGAATTGAGTTACCTTTTTTTTGGAATTTGCTTAGTGTAATAGCATTAACAAAAATTCTCTCTACACAGCATCCTTTATTTTGTTTATTTATTTATTTTTAGAGATAATAAGTGTGGCTACTGAAAACTCTTCTTTGAAATGTTGTTTTCAATAGTATTTCACATGGATTAAAAAATCAAGTTATCATGCTTACACATTGCTTATCCAATCTGCCATTTTTTTCAGACTTGGAAGTCAAGCTGCTTTGAGAGCAAATACCTTGAGGTGGATACTTGGAAGGTATTTTGGGGAGTAGCAGGGCAGATATTAATGCTGAACAATTACAAGTATGACATAGGTGCTAGACTTCACACTGAAGGGTCAGCACACTTGTTATTTCACAATGGCTGCCTCAGTAGATGAGCTGACATAACAACCCATTGCCAATGCCATAAACAATTGCCAATTTCATTTTACAGGAGTCGCATGGATGAGCTGAACCAGAAAAAGTGATGAGGTAGGTGAAACTGAATATGTATGGCTCACCCAGAGCTGGCTTATTAGGCAAAGGACACTAGGACAGATGCAACATTAGACAGCCCGGGTTCGAACCTAAGCCTGCCATTTATTAGCTGCATGACCTTTAACAGACCACTGAGCCAGTTTGCTCACATTAAAATGGAAGAAATTGATGTAGACTTTTACAGGAAATCATGTGAATCAAATGAGACAAGGCCTGTGTAAAAATAGTTTAAAGCATTGTACAAATATTTCACGTTATTATTGAAAAGCTTTTCCTTTGAAAAATGAGAGTAGGAATGCCTTAGCAATTATTGAATACTCCCTGTGGTTTTGGGAATTTCCTACCTGCAACAACAATGACATTATCTACCTGTCTACCATCTATCTATCTATCATCTATCTATGTATCCATCCATCCAAGAACTCTGTTGTACATCTTGTCCAGTGTCATTGTGTATGTTAGACTCAAGACCCAAACTGAAGTCAATTTTTGTGTCCAAGCCTGCATAATACCTATACCAATTCATTGCCTGTGCATTTTACACTGAGCTACACTGAGTCAGAGATGGACAAATTAATAGAAATTATCTATTGAAATTATTTTCAAATACTTAGTTGCAAAGCCCTATTGGGAAGCTCAATATTTTCTACAAGTAGAGCTGCTCCTGGTAAAGCAGTGGAACTCTGAAGTCACTCCTCCTCCACTCAGCCCTCCTTTACTTCTCTGGGATAGTGAGTACTTTGGGGTTTGAAAAATGTTAAACTAGCCCATTCTCCTCAGGTTAATGACTGAAAAAAAGCTTAAGGGGTCTCAATGACTTACCCAAAACTACAAAACTTTTTAACAGCAATAAAAAACAAGGATCCCAGTTCTTTGGAACTTTTGTACCCTATACTCTCATATGCTTCCTAAATTCTTCCTACCGTATTAATATTTGAAAGGCCTTATATCTCCCATTCAAATTCTGAACCACCTAAGAGATATATAAAGAAGTTTATCATATGGAGGTAAAAATATAACTCATATAATTGATGGAGTTTCCAGAGAGCACAGCTCACTGTGTGGTAAGAAAAAACTGTTCTCCAGAATCTGGGTTTACCTTGTTTCAGGTAACACCACTTCCCCCACATGGACTGAGCCTTAACTAGTAAACTTTACCATTAGGGACAAAGAACGCAAGCTTCTTAGAGGCCAGACTAAAGCTGAATGAGTAGTAGGTTGAACTCTATCTACCTAGCTCTTCTCCCTAACTAACTAGACCACTCATCTTCAATGGGAATAAGGAGTCAATGAGAGTCCAATGCTACCTTAATGTGAAATTCTTGTTATGAAATAAAACATCAGGAGAATGGGCTTAGTGATTTTGCCTAATGGAGTATATGTGGAAGAAGTTTGATGAAATTACACATCATAACATATGGTTTTATTTTGTTTAAACTTCTGGTTTTAACTTTTTCTTTGTTCTTATTAAAGATTAGCAATCTCATGAACATATCTCAATGTTTGAGTACCTATCAAATTTATAGATGTTATATATTTTCTTGTTCTTTATAATTTATAGATGAACTTACTTATTTCTGAAACTAAAAGTTATTGTAGTGAGAGGTTATGTGAGGCAAAACCAAATGTGGAAAAATTTTTGAAAGAGTGTTTTCCATTATTACCCTTAAAGAGCAGAGTAGGAGTAATGGTCATATGTTCAAAATAGGAGATATACCAAGAATAGGGTGGAAATCAGTGAGACCATGCAGGACTTATGAGAATCAAACAAAGAAGCTGTGAATAGACCATCACTGATAAAAGAAGCTTAGAGATACAGGGGGGTTTGAAGCACATATATTCCAGGTAATAATATTAAAGAGGTATTGATGATTTTAAGTAAAATTCCAATACATCTTGAATCTATGATTAAAATAAGATTGCTGGATATTTAATTTAAAATAAATGTTCAGTTTAATTAAAAAACAAGTTTAGCATTTGGATCACCAATTTCAAGAGCATTCATTGAAAAGTCAGTGTACTCTGTGGTTATGAAAATCATCTATCTGTGTATAAATTTAAAGTATATGGTTTCAGTATATGGTTTCAACATTCACCTTCAATAGTAAGGTGTTCAAAATTAATTTAAAAATTAATATAAAAACTAGCTTCAGTCATCTCAAATGAGAAAATTTCATATTCCTTCCCATTATTATCCACTTTCCTTTGACTCTCAGATCTAATTTCCGTTGGTAGGATACAGATGATGCCAGTGAAAGGCTTGTCTCCACTGATGCTGCTGTCATCACCAACTTCAACTAATTTTCTGATTCTCAGTTTAAGTATCATTTCTGCAAGTAGATTTCACATGATCTTCCAACGAAAATTAGTTCCCTGGTTGTGTCTCTCATACTACTCTAAGATTCCTCCTGTCTCTTTTCATAGCAGCCCTAGTCTTGTTTATTTGATCAGTCAAAAATGTTTATTGAGCATCTGTTACCTGCCAGGCATGTTTCTAGGATCTGAACATACAATAATGAGGAAGACAAACTAGATTCCGGCTCTTGTGAAGTGTACATTCCACGCCATCAGGAATCTTAGTGTTTTCGTCAATTTTCTTACTGACATTTGCTGAATGTCTATAATAGCTGTTAGTTATTTTATATGTGCTCAATAAATATTCAATGAATAAATAAATGGGAGTTATTGGGAATAAGTTAATGTATAAATGTATAAGACATTGATTAATGTTCTGCAGAGAATTCATGTGTGTGTGTTAGTCGGTCAGTCATGACTGACTATTAGCGACCCCGTGGACTACAGTCTGCCAGGCTCCTCTGTCCATGGACTTCTCCAGGCCAGAATACTGAAGTGCGTTGCCATTCCCTTCTCCAGGGGATCTTCTCAACTCAGGGATCAAACCCAGGTCTCCTGCGTTGCAGGCAGATTCTTTACTTTCTGAGCCACAGGAGAATTCATATGGGGTGTAAAAACTGAGAGTGGCTGACTTACCCTAGATTAGTTGTTCATAAGATCTCTCTCAAGTTTTAAAACTGAAGCTGAAATATGCATGAAAGAAGTTAATTTTATCTACTTCTTCTCAGAAACAGCCATGCTCTGAGAAGTTCAAGCAGTGGGGAGTGGCCTAGAGTTTGAGAAACCTCAGAGAGAGAGAATGAGAGTGAGGGAGAAGGAAGAAGGATGAGGGAAGGTGGAGAGAAGGGAAGAGAGAATGAAAAAGAGGGGAAGACAGAGACAGAAAATTAGAAGTGAGGAGAGTAAAAGAGAGGTAAGTGGCAAGGTGAACCAATACAAAAATCATGAATGATGAAACCATTGGAAATGGATATTCTGGCCATAACTATCACCATGTGCATGAGATAAACCATCCAAATTCCTTTCCACAAAATTGAGAGCAAAAGGAAAATGGCTGTTTAAGTCCCTGTGTCCCATAGTTGTAACTCAACAACAAATAATTGAAACATGTGTCTTTTATAGTCACTGTAGCATCACAAAGTTCAGTTATTGGCCCATACAAGGTTAGGGCCAAAAAAAAAAAAAAAAAAAGGGGGGAGGGCAGGGGAGGAAGAATCACTCCATGATCCAGACAGGGACCCTTGGCTGCTAGACCACACTCTACATCTCTATAACTACCTTTGCTGCTGATTATTCAGGAGTACTTGTGAGTCTGGCAAAACCAGTTGAAATTCATAGCCAAGAGAAGCAAACCCAGAAGTTCTTGGTCAAATCATTGTGGTAGGGAGAATTAGGGTTTCCCAAATAAACTGTGGAAAATTCTGAAAAAGATGGGAATACCAGACCACCTGATCTGCCTCTTGAGAAATTTGTATGCAGGTCAGGAAGCAACAGTTAGAACTGGACATGGAACAACAGACTGGTTCCAAATAGGAAAAGGAGTTCGTCAAGGCTGTATATTGTCACCCTGTTTATTTAACTTATATGTGGAGTACATCATGAGAAACACTGGACTGGAAGAAGCACAAGCTGGAATCAAGATTGCCGGGAGAAATATCAGTAACCTCAGATATGCAGATGACACCACCCTTATGGCAGAAAGTGAAGAGGAACTCAAAAGCCTCTTGATGAAAGTGAAAGTGGAGAGTGCTCAACATTCAGAAAATGAAGATCATGGCATCCGGTCCCATCACTTCATGGGAAATAGAGGGGAAAACAGTGGAAACAGTGTCAGACTTTATTTTTCTGGGCTCCAAAATCACTAAAGATGGTGACTGCAGCCATGAAATTAAAAGACGCTTACTCCTTGGAAGGAAAGTTACGCCCAACCTAGATAGCATATTCAAAAGCAGGGACATTACTTTGCCAACAAAGGGTCGTCTAGTCAAGGCTATGGTTTTTCCCGTGGTCATGTATGGATGTGAGAGTTGGATTGTGAAGAAGGCTGAGCGCCGAAGAATCTGTGGTGTTGGACAAGACTCTTGTGAGTCCCTTGGACTGCAAGGAGATCCATCCAGTCCATTCTGAAGGAGACCAACCCTGGGATTTCTTTGGAAGGACTGATGCTAAAGCTGAAACTCCAGTGCTTGGGCCACCTCATGCGAAGAGTTGACTCATTGGAAAAGACTCTGATGCTGGGAGGGATTGGGGGCAGGAGAAGGGGATGACAGAGGATGAGATAGCTGGATGGCATCACTGACTCGATGGACGTGAGTCTGAGTGAACTCTAGGAGTTGGTGATGGACAGGGAGGCCTGGCGTGCTGCGATTCATGGGGTCTCAAAGAGTCGGACACAACTGAGCGACTGATCTGATCTGATCTGAAAGATGTTCATTTCCTACTCCTTAGATCCTCTGAACATATTGGGTTACAAGGCAAATGGGCAAGCAGAGTTGCAAATATAATCAAGTTTACTATAAGCTGACTTAAAGATCAAGATGCTATCCTGTATTATGTAGATGGGCTCAAGGTGTTTCTGGGTAGGAGTACATACAATTAATTTCTATCATGCATATCTCAACTTCAATGTTAAAACATTAGAGAGATCTTCCATTAACAGCTAATCTAGGGTAAGTCAACCACTCTCAGTTTTTCCACCCAGTATGAATACTCTGGTGGTTCAGAAGGTAAAGAATTTGCCTGCCTTGCAGGAACCCCAGCCTCAAGGGATTCCAAGTGGATTGTTTAACTTAGAAGAAAAATGATTTCTCTGACAGTTCAGTGTTTAAGATGCTACATTTCCACAACAGGGGCTGTGGGTTCATCCCTGGTTGGGAAATAAGATCCTGGATGTTGTGTGGCATGGCCAAAAGAAAACAAACAAACAAACAAAATACATATATATATATGTGTATATATATATATATGTATATAAAGAGAAAGGCAGAAGAAGAAATCATACTCAGAGAGGGATTTGAAAATATCACGTTGCTTGCTTTGAAGATAGAGGAAACATCCACAAACTAAGAAAGGCAGCTGTCTCTATATTGGAAAAAGCAAGGACCAGATTATCCCTTAAAATGTTCAGCCCTGTTAACACCCTGATTTTAACTCAATAAGACTCATTTCTGACAATGTACCTCTAGAACAGTTAAGATAACCAAATCTGGTATTTTACGCCACAAACATTGTGGCAATATGTTCCAGCAGCAATAGGAAAAAAAAAAAAAAATGAAGTCCCATATCTTTTACTGATGATTGATAGGAGAAATATCAAATCACTTTAAAGAAAGAGATCAACAGGGGATTAAATTTATCCTATGAATAACCGCACCAAAATGCAGTACTATAACTGTCTTCCTGTAAAAGATAAAGCCAATAAACTAGTATGATTGATTCCCCCTCTGTAAACCAGTTGCATCTATTCTAGAATATCTTCAAAATATACTGACATTCTGAGGCAAAACAACAAAAATGATACCCATTTATTGACTATGTCTTAGAAATACAGCCTTCTTTCTCTTTGGTAGGGAGAGAGTATCAACTAAGAGGAAAAAATCCAATTTTCTTCAACCAAGGTACAAACTTGGGGCATCCCAAGTGGTTCAGTGGTGAAGAATCAGCCTGGCAATGTGGGAAATCTGGGTTTGATTCCTGGGTCAGAAAGACTCCCTGGAGAAGGAAATGGCAACCCACTCCAGTATTGTTGCCTGGGAAATCCTATGTACGGAGGAGCCTGGCGGGCTGCAGTCCATGGGGTTGCAAAAGAGTAAGATGTGACTTAGTGACTAAACAACAACAGCAGCAAAGAACAAACTTAATTCAAGCTTAATTTACTCTATAAGATTATAAACTACCCATAGGTAATAAATAAATAAGTAAAACAAGCCTTTTTGTATGCCTCACAGTCCCAGATTTATGCCTTATGAATAATAACAATATTTATGCCTTGCTACCTCAATACCATAACATTCTTATTTCATTCTGTTGTCAAAGAGCTCTGATTGATGGCCATTCCATTTCTGGCTCTCTATAGGGTCTAACAAACACGACTGGCACATGATTCCCATTGCATCACTGTTGCTGCATTCATTAAGTAGCATTAAGAGCTTTTTGAATTGACCCAAAGGACTTCACAATTTATAAACTGGTCTAAGAATGAGATTTTTGCAGACCAGATCCTTTTTAGAGATAGTTCAGGCAAGAAGGCCAGAGTGGGTTGGTATTTTCCTACTTTTCTATTCCAGGCCGTCTCCTCCACCCAGGGATCGAATTCGCATCTCTTGCGTCTCCTGCATTGGCAGGCAGATTCTTTACCCCTGCACCACCTGGGAAGCATTTTGGCAATTGAATACACAAGGGTTTCATCTTATGTTACTACTTGGTTTGACTAAGTTAAATTTTCCAAGTAAATTAATGACTCAGCTGATATAATGCTCCCGCAAGTTCTCATTTGCTATTTCCAGTCCTTGAACACTTTAGGATCTCTAAGACTTGCAGGACTCTGTAAAATACTATATGAAAAAGGCAAGTAAAGGTGGCCTGGAAAACAAAAGGCAACTGAACTCATATTTATGAACAGCATTATTGTGGCTTAAACTTTACCTAAAATGTATACAGTTAAATTGTTTCAAATTAAACAAGAACCTCCCTGAATTTATAAGATGAATGCTACACAACACATAGTAAGTGCAGGGCCATGTGAAATGAGATAAAACTGTGGCGCTCAAATGTTTTGTAAAGAGAGATATTTATTCTCTGTGCTCATATACAAAACATGAACGAACCAAAGATTTCAGTAGTAAGGACATGCACAGGTCTTTTTGAACTGAGGTTGCAGCTATCCAGCACCAGGTCACAATAGGATCCAAACAGCTGGGACTTCAAGGGGCAGGCAGCAGGTTTTGCTGCACAGAGGCCATGATTTTGGAAAAGAAGGCAATCTGTAGATATACGTGCGGGCTGAGACCTTGGAATGTACTTAGAAGGTGTGGCATTACATCTACTGCAAAAACTGCAGTGAAATATGACATGGAGAGTGATTCTAATGCCACTGGACAATACTCACATTGTTTTCTTCATATTTTGCTTAAATCATGTAGAGATGTTAATAGAAAGTCATGAGATAGTACTCCTGTGTGTGTGAGTGTGTGTAATCATTTTATCACTTGCCTGTGTGTGTGCTCAGTTGCTCAGTGGTTTATGACTCTTTGTGATCCCATGAACTCTAGACTGCCAGGCTCTTCTTTCCATGGAATTCTGCTGGCAAGGAGGCCAGAGTGGGTTGGTATTTTCCTACTTTTCTATTCCAGGCCGTCTCCCCTACCCAGGGATCGAATTCGCATCTCTTGTGTCTCCTGCATTGGCAGGCAGATTCTTGACCCCTGCACCACCTGGGAAGCATTTTGGCTCTTGCCTGTATCACTTAGTAATTTAGGCAGGTATTTTAACTTCTCTGTGTTTCATGAGAACACTGAAAAGTAACTCTCAGAGTTGGATTTTGGCTGGATCTGGAAAGATTTTCTGATTACAGCAGTGACCTAAGGAGTGCAGCTGGTTTCTAATGCATTGTTTGCCATCAGAAGCAGAAGAGACCCACTGCACTGAAAGGAAGGAAGGAGATATGCTATTTCTCCTCCATTTTCTGCACTGGTCTCAGAGACTGAAAAACTAGATACACATTTTAGGAAGGATAGAGTATAGCATTCGTCCTTTCCACTAGTACCTCTTATTCTAAGAATATTTAGTGACTTCCACTTAAAACTTCAGGATTAGGAGGATTAAAGGTAGAAACTAACTGGTTCATTGTATCCTTGAAACATGCATTTCCTAAGGAAGAAAAATTAGAGAAGCAAAACCCCAAAGCATTCTAGAAGTAGTGCAAGCTGTGGAGTGTAACTTATGGAATATATGTTTTAATGTGAACAAAATGAGGGAGTGGATATAGAAAATGATCCATTTTTAGCACGGATTTGTTAGTTTAATTTCTTACAGTTTTCATAGGTTTTTTGAGATATAATGGACCTATACGATTGTCTAAGTTTAAAGTGTACAATGTGATGATGTGAAACATGCATATATTGATAAATATTTACCACAGTAGGGTTATTTAGCACATTCATCACCTAATATGGGCTTCCCTGTTGGCTCACTCAGTCAAATATCCACCTGCAAAGTGGGAGGCCTGGGTTTGATCATTTGGTTGGAAAGATCCTCTGGAGGAGGGCATGACAACCCACTCCAGTATTCTTGCTTGGAGAATCACCTTTTATAATTATCATTTTATTGTTGTTATGGTAAGTATGTTTAAGATCTACTCTCATAGTAGCTTTCAAATATACAATACAATGGTAACTATGGTCACCATGAAAAAGAAAAAGTATTATTTTCTCAGTCGTATCCGACTCTTTGTGACCCCCATGGACTGTAGCATGACAAACTCCTCTGTCTATGGAATTCTGCAGGCAAGAAAACTAGAGTGGGTTGCCATTCCCTTCTCCACAGGATTTTCCTGACCCAGGGATTGAACCTGGGTCTCCTGCATTGTCGGCAGATTCTTACCTTCTGAGCCACCAGGGAAGCCTTGCTGTACATTATATTCTCAGAATTTATTCTTCTAATAACTGGACGTTTTTATACTTTTACCAACATTCTGTTTCTTACACCTCCCAGCTACTGACTAATCCCCATTTTCCTATCTTCCTCAATTAGGAGTTTTTAGATTCTACACAAAAGCTTATGCAGTATTTGTCTTTCTCTGTCTGACTTATTTCACTTAGCGTAAGTTCCTCTAAGTCCATCCATGTTCTTACGAATGTCAGAATATCCATATTTTTCATGGCTAAATAACATTCATGTGTGTGTGTGTGTGTGCATGTGTGTGTCTATTCACTGTTGGTGGATATTTAGGTTCTTTATCTTGCTCATTATGAGTACTGCTGCAATGAACCTGGTGATCAGATATCTTTTCAATAACCTGTTTCATTTCCCTTGGATAAATACCCAGAAGTGGAATTGCTAAATTATTTTGTAGCTTTATTTTTATGTTTTTGAGGAGATTCCATACTGTGTTCCATAATTATAGTATTAATTTAAATTCCCATCAACAGTGCTCAAGCGTTCCCTTTTCTCTGAGACTTGCCGATATTTATTGACATTGTTTTTTCTAACACATGTCAGGTGATATTTCATTATGGCTTTGATTTGCATTATCCTGAGATTAGTGATGTTGGTCACATTTTCCCATACTTGTTGCCCATTTCTATGATTTCTTTGGAAAAATGTTTATTTAGGTAGCCTACCCTTTTAAAATCCAATTATCTGATGAAATATTAAGTTATATAAGTTTCTTATATAATTTGAATATTAATCCCTTATCATATATATGATTTGCAAACATTCTATCATATTCCATAGGTAGCTTTGTCATTTTATTGTTTCTTTTTTTTTTGCTTATTACTTTGATGTGATCCCACTTTTGCTTATTTCAGCTTTTGTGGATTGTACTTTTGGTGTCACATACAAAAATTATTGCCAAGACCAATGTCAAGGCACTTTTTCTTTATGTTTTATGCTACTGGAATTGAAAATTATTTTCTTTTTTTATCAGGTAGCTCATTGTTAGTGTATAGAATGCATCTTATATTTGTATTTTTCATACCCAGACAATTTATTGAATTTTTCTATTAGTTATTTGTAGAGGCTTAGTATTTTCTATGGAGAAGGCAATGGCACCCCACTCCAGTACTCTTGCCTGGAAAATCCCGTGGATGGAGGAGCCTGGTCAGCGGCAGTTTATGGGGTCACACAGAGTCAGACACGACTGAGCGACTTCACTTTCACTTTTCACTTTCATGCATTGGAGAAGGAAATGGCAACCCACTCCAGTGTTCTTGCCTGGAGAATCCCAGGGACGGGAAGCCTGGTGGGCTGCTGTCTTTGGGGTCTCACAGAGTCAGACACGACTGAAGTGACTTAGCAGCAGCAGCAGCAGTATTTTCTATGGTCATGATTGTTTCATTCTTTCTTCCCTTTTTGTGTATTTATTCTCAGGTAATTTTGCCCCACTCTGTTGCTGAAAGTAGAAATCTGAACTCTCTCAGAACTATTCAGTATTTTCACTTATGAATAGTTGCATCATTGTTAATTGTTGTGAGGAATGGAGACTGGGGTCTCCTTTTCTGCTATATTGGTGACATCAGATAAATTTCTTTCTGAAGATGGTTATAGGATTATCTTCTGAAATGAAATTTTATGTACCTGAGATCTGAAAAACAGAGTCTACCTTAAAAAGCTATGGGACAGTAAGGCTGACAAATCCTATTGCGTGTCACCCAATACGCACCAAAAGTGTTTCTCAGGCACTAATGTGCCTATGAATCACTTGTGGATCCAACAAAAATGTGGATCTCAGGACAGAGTCTGTGGTGGTGCATTTTGAATAAACTTTGAAGTGTTTGCAGCTGGAGACCATGCTTTGGTGTGGCAAGACACATTAAATTAGTTGGACACTGTCTTAGGATGAATAGACAAGAAAAAGGGGGGGTATATAATAAAACATATTGTGAGTTAAGCTACATGAGAAATATGTAAAGTAAACCAGAAAAGAAAGATATGAAGTTTAAATGTTAGGAAGTCAAGAAAGAAGGAAGAAATAAAGGAAGGAAGGAAGGGGGGGAAGGAAAGAGAGAAAGAGAGGGAATGAGGGAGGGAAGAAGGAAGAAGGAGGGAGAGGACAGATTGAGGGAGGGAAGGAAAGAAGAGAAGAAAATGAAGGAGAATGAAATAAAAAAGACCAAGAGAAAACAGTCTGGGAAAACTAAAAGACAACCAAGGAAAATTGTACCTTTCTAAAGAATGTTTCATTAAAGTTTAGAATGTGTTAATATTCTAATCTAAAATAAATAAATAAATAAACACTTCACAGTGAGATGCTAAAATGAGGAAATAGGCTGAAAATTGAGACTATAAAACAGAAATTTGCATAAAATATTGTTATAGAACAAACCTGTAAATTGGACACAGCAAGGAATAGGATGGACACAATCAAGAATAGAAAAGAAAAATTTCAGGATGTGTCCTTGAATCTGCCTGTATTTGAATCTCAGCTCACTCAGCTACTAAGTAACCACATGGCCTTAGTCAATTACCTAACTCCTCTGAGCCTCTATTTCCTTGCTGGGATAGTGGCAATAAGAATAGCAACTTCTTCATTGGGCATTGTGGGAATTTTAAAATAGAGATTCCTAGAGACTTATTTAAAACAGTCAACTCGAGCATTAGCTTAATTCCTGTCACTCTTTTGCTTGTAACTTTCAGTGTTGTCTCATTAGCCCTGGAGTACAAAGCAAAGCCCCTGAAATGACCGTCCCATGTGATCCAATCACTGCTGAGTCTCCATGTTTCCCCCGCGGTAGTCATTCTTGCTAATTCTGCTTCAGGCACACTGTTCTGACACATCCTGACTCAAAGTCCTGACAGAGATTCTTCCCTCTGCCTAACATGTGTTTCTCCTGTTGCTTACACAGCTTCCTGGCTCATCTTTATGTCTTTAGAAACAGTATTTTCACTGATGGCCACTCCCTCTAAAACCCTCAATTGACCACATTATTTCTAAATTTAGAGTCCTTCCCACCTTTGCCCTGAGGGCACTTTGCCTCTCCTGTACCTTGATTTGCATTGTCACACACTCTGTCACTATTTGTCTCTCACCTGCCTCCCTCTCACTTGAATATAAATTCTGTGAGGTTGAGACCTTGGCTATTTGGGTCACTGTTGTTTCTGGCACCTAAACAGTATCTAAGACCCAGTATATATTTGTTGAAAAGATGCATTTCATACATCAAGTCAGTATTAAGATTTTAAAATGAGATAAGGTCAAATTTTGTGACATACATATATACAAGCAAACACACAGTCATATATTGATGACATAAGAGATGCTTTTTACACATTATTTTACTTAGTATAATAACAAACCTGAAATAGAGTTTATTGTGCCCATTCTTCAGTTTTAGAAACTGAGTCTCAAAATAATTAAATAACATGTCGTGATTCACACATGTAACAATTCTTAAACCTAGATTTGTGTGATTTGAGCCCATTCTGCTCATCATGCCTTGCCTGTGTGATCCTTGTATTTGCACTTGATCTAAAAATGAGTTAATACATCCACTCAGATTCTATAAATTATCTGCCCCATTCACATAAATAATATGCATCCATTTAAAAATGAGCCTTGCTTAATTCGTGGCATTGTCTTTGGTCAGCAGAGCTCTCAACCTCAGATTGACTGGTTATGGTTTTACAAGCTTACTTTGATTAGAGATATGTAGACAATTGGAAAAGAAAACAAAAGGTTAGCTTATTTTACAATTGTTTAGATTACCTATTTTTTATAAAAAGGAATATGTTATAAAACAGCAATTGGCATTTTATGTGAATTATCTAAAAGTAATAGTTCAGTATAAAGACATTTGATTTTTATCTATTTTTTTTAGTTTATCCAATTCTTAGAATCATCACTCTGATTTGACTGTGGCCCTTGCTCACTGATATGACAGGTCTAATAATCATGTGTCAGTATTCCAAGAGCCTCCTGTTTAACAGAAGAGCAGTGTTCCCTGGAATACTCCAGTCCCCTCTCATCTGCTGACCTTTCCCCTGAAAACATTCATCACCAGTGACACTGACTGATGAGCAGCATGATCTCTTGACCTCCAATTTATTCACGTTGATGGTCTTGACACTCTTCGTAATCTCCCAGGCTCCACACAGCTGCCTAATATCATCAGCAGATCTTTACTTTGCAGAAATACTTTCTATTTCCTCACTGTAGAGACAGTATTACTTTCTCCTCCACCCAGCATGAACTGTCACTTTTTTCGTTACTTAGTGCTTTTCAGAATCTTCAGAGTTTCTCCCATCCTCACTGACATTTCTAGGTCTCTCACTGGGCTAGCTACAATTTGACTGCTGTAGGGGGTCATTTTCTGAGCAAAGGAGTACTCGTCTTGGTATTCTTGGTAGAATGTCCTCATCAATTGTGTAAGAAATTCTATATCAGTAATAATGGGACAACTCAGCCTCAGCTTATCGCTCTTGTCTTTGGATCACAATAACCGTTTTCATGACCTCACTTAATAATAACTACTACAATTAATTCCATGTCCCATTCTTTGAAGTGTCCACAATTAATGCTGCTTATAAATATAATATCAGTATTAATAGTAATAACTACCATTATTGTTTTTATACTATTTTTCAAAAATGAATAAAGAAAGGAACAAATTTAACATGAAGATTTTTATAAGAATTTCTTGCACACTTACCATGTGTTTAAAACTGTGGTCAGTAATAAGTATTACAGGTATTCACCACTTTACAGAAAGTTTGCTCTATTCCATTTCACTTTTACAAGAGATCTACATTAATACTTGTTTTCACTAACATAATAAATCTGAAGAACATTTTCCCTTTTATGAGAAAAGGTGAAAAGGAAAAATAGCATTTATTTTGCAACAAGCCCTCATAGACAGCATGCACCCCAGCAGTGAGGGGGCACCACCAAGCTCCTTCCCCAGAACTACACTCTGCATCTCAGCATCAAGCTGCCTTAGCTTTGAACTGTGTCTTTGAGCATCTGCACTTTATCTCAATTTGCTTTTTGCATCCGTTAGCAAGATATGTCCTCAGATAATTGCTTCTTCCTTTTATGCCATTTCAGCTTAGAAATTTTTCATAGGAATGCTCTACTTTCAGATGGTTGGGGAAACCTGTATATCATTTAACCCTTTTTTCCATCCTGTGAGATAAATGATATTACCATTCTTATTTTGGAAAGAAAATTGAAACAGTAAAGTAAACAATGGATAAATAACATGCCCAGTGTCACATTACTGTTCACTGGCAGAACAAAGATTTTGTTTTTGATTCAGCAATCATTTTAGATTAAAAGATTTCATCAACCCAATCTGGATCAAAGGAAAAAATGGTTATGATAATGTTGATGATGGTGATAATGAGAATGATCTTGATGAAATACCAATAAAAGCTGTCATCTATGGGGCGACAATGTTCTGTGTACTTTTTGTGTAGATTTTTTCTTGTTTTAGTTTCTACAACAACTGAACAAGATAGTTATCATGCCTATTTTATAGGTCATGTGATTGAAAATTGGAGAGGTGATGTATTTTTCCTGAGATAATGGTACTGATTCCAAGCAATATTTTTGGCCATCTGAATGCTTGCTTTGGTGCTCTGTGAGTGTCCAGAAAATGAATCATTACAAATGAGAAAATTCTACCAACAGTAATAACTTATGAGCAGTTTGCTCAAACTCTCATTCCAGGTATGCATATAATATCCTCATCTTTCCCTTAGATAGACTAGACATTTCTTGACAGCAGGTATTCTGTGTTATCTGAAAATCTAGTCATACTCTTTCCAAATAAGATCACAGATAAGTGTGCCCTTATCACCACACCCAATCAACACAGAACTAGAAATCCTTTCCAGAGCAATTAGGCAATAAAAAGTAATGAAAAGCATCCAAATCAGAAAGAAAGAAGCAAAATTATCTCCAACTTTATATGATATGATATATATGATATATATGATATTATGTATTATATGTAATATTATACAATATAATTACATAATTACAATTACATAATTATATAATATTGCAATTACATAATTACAATATTGCAATTATGTAATATTATGTATGATATTATGTATAGAAAATCCTGAAACTCCAACTAAGAACTATTAGAACAAATAAATTCAAAAATTAGCACATCAAAATCAGTTCTGTTTCTATGCACTAACACTTAACCATCTGAAAAAGAAAGAAAACAATTCCATTTGCAATACTATATATATGTATAATACTCATAAAATTATAAAGAAGGAAATTGTACCTTTTTCACCAATATGGGTGGACATAAGGGCATTATGCCAAGTGAAATAAGTCAGACAGAGAAAGACAGATACTATGTGGTCTCACTTATATGTCTTCTCCAGTGAGCTGACTCTTTGTATCAAGGGACAAAAGTATTTGAACTTCAGCTTCAGCATCAGTCCTTCCAATGAATATTCAGGGTTGATTTCCTTTAAGATTGACTGGTTTGATCTCTTTGCTGTCCGAGGAACTCTCAAGAGTCTTGTCTAGTACCATAATTCAAAAGCATCAACATACAATACTATGTACAAAGTACAAAGTGAAAATTGGTATGTGCAAAGTGCTTATCAGGAAGTTTACCAGCTTTGCCAGGCTTTGGGGCTAAGTAGAGTTCTTCTGACAATATATTACCTCTACTCAAATTGCCAACATTCGCTGGATCATCGAAAAAGCAAGAGAGTTCCAGAAAAACATCTATTTCTGCTTTATTGACTATGCCAAAGCCTTTGACTATGTGGATCACAGGAAAGTGTGGAAAGTTCTTCAAGAGATGGGAATACCAGACCACATGATCTGCTTCTTGAGAAACCTATATGCATGTCAGGAAGCAACAGTTAGAACCGGACATGGAACAACAGACTGATTCCAAATAGGAAAAGGAGTATGTCAAGGCTGTATATTGTCACCCTGCTTATTTAACTTATATGCAGAGTACGCGTATCATGAGACATGCTGGGCTTAACTTATCATGAGAGACACTGGGCTGGAAGAAGCACAAACTGGAATCAAGATTGCCGGGAGAAATATCAATAACCTCAGATATGCAGATGATACCACCCTTATGGCAGAAAGTGAAGAGGAACTAAAAAGCCTCTTGATGAAAGTGAAAATGGAGAGTGAAAAATTTGGCTTAAAGCTCAACATTCAGAAAATGAAGATCATGGCATCCGGTCCCACCACTTCATGGGAAGTAGATGGGGAAAACAGTGGAAACAGTGTCAGACTTTATTTTTGGGGGCTCCAAAATCACTGCAGATGGTGACTGCAGCCATGAAATTAAAAGACGCTTACTCCTTGGAAGGAAAGTATGACCAACCTAGATAGCATATTCAAAAGCAGAGACATTACTTTGCCAAAAAGATTCGTCTAGTCAAGGCTATGGTTTTTCCTGTGGTCATGTATGTATGTGAGAGCTGGACTGTGAAGAAGGCTGAGCGCTGAAGAATTGATGCTTTTGAACTGTGGTGTTGGAGAAGACTCTTGAGAGTCCCTTGGACTGCAAGGAGATCCAACCAGTCCATTCTGAAGGAGATCAGCCCTGGGATTTCTTTGGAAGGAATGATGCTAAAGCTGAAACTCCAGTACTTTGGCCACCTCATGTGAAGAGTTGACTCACTGGAAAAGACTCTGATGCTGGGAGGGATTGGGGGCAGGAGGAGAAGGGGACGACAGAGGATGAGATGGCTGGATGGCATCACTGACTCGATGGATGTGAGTCTGAATGAACTCCGGGGGTTGCTGATGGACAGGGAGGCCTGGCGTGCTGCGATTCATGGGTTCGCTGAGTTGGACACGACTGACCGACTAAACTGAACTGAACTGAATGAAGTAGGTCTTGGCTGGAACAAAACAGTGAGGAGTTAGTGTGTGAAGACAGCAATGGAGAAGAGATTGTTAATCAGGCTCTACTGAACCATTATCCCCAAGGTATCAATGACCATGGAGAGTATAATTTTAAAAAAGTGACTCATTGGATTAATCTGGATTAATATTTGGGCAAATTATTGAAGAAAAATATTATTCTCACTATAATTTAGCATCTGCTGTTTTTTGTGCAATATTGTGGCAAAAAATCTAAGTTAAAGTCTATGATCTTTTCCTATACATCTTAATTATACTTGGGATGTGAATAAGAAAATAGAAAATATACAAGTGTCCCAGAATAAGGAATGGATATCTAGTAGTAAGAAAGAAAGCATCAAGGTTAATTAACTTAATTACTCAACCAATATTTATTTAATTACTATTATCTGGAGGAGGGCATGGCAACCCACTGTAGTATTCTTGCCTGGAGACTCCCCATGGACAAAGGAGCCTGGTGGGCCACAGTCCATGGAGTTGCAAAAAGTCAGACATGACTGAGTGACTAAGCACAGATTAGCATGTGCTGGATATTACACTAAAGTGAGCATTCAGTGATAGACAAAGGAGGTATGTTTCCTGTTCTCTAGGAACTCAAGGTCTACTCAGTGAGAAAAAGAACCACTAACAGGAGGTGTGTGTAGCAGACCTCCACAGATGATCTATCCCTTAGGACCTAGGGAGTTTTCTGGGAGGAAGGCAAGAAGATCACAAATTCCACCATCCACAGGTGTCACCGGTGCCATGACCATAATACTACTGCATGAAGTAGCCTTGGTGTTAAATTTATTGGAATCAAGATTAATGCATGACTAATTAAATTTTTTTTTAATATTATAGAAAAAATATAAAAGCTCAAATCAAAGTATGCTCATTACTTGATATCTAAAGTCTCTGGTTAAATGAATATGTGAGGGAGGCCTTACAGTGCCCATCATAGCAGCTCCATGACCGTGGATCATCGAGACTGGAGGACAGAAGTATACAGGGGCCTCCTAACAAACACTGTTGGAGAATAATCACCACATCATTCAGAGAAAAATTGTCCATTAGAGAAACAGGTTTATACTGTACATCAGCTCAAGAGAGCAATTGAGAAAATAAGAAAAAATAGCCATCTCTCCTAAGACAATAACATGAACCTAAAAAATACACTGTAGGAGATTTATAACAATGATATTTGTAATGATGATTAAGTGGAGAAAATATAATTGTCTGCAAACAGTGACCTGTTTAGCTAATGTATGGCAGATACCAACTATAGGATATTACGCTACAGTTGAAATTCTCCTGCTCCAAATACCTTTATTACAGCCGAGTTGTAAGGAAAGCTTGTGTTGTCAACCTAATTTTCTAACTTGCACCAACCTTTTTTCTCTTCAGACTCCAAGGTTGCTTTTGTTGTTATTTGTTTTGTCTTATTTTTATTGTCAGTAGCATTTACCCATGCACTTTTCTTTTATCTGCTATGCCCAATATCTTTTTGTTCTAGAAGTCTCTAAATCCCTCTCGTACATATACACAATGGAGTATTACTCAGCCATTAAAAAGAATACATTTGAATCAGTTCTAATGAGGTGGATGAAACTGGAGCCTATTATACAGAGTGAAGTAAGCCAGAAAGAAAAACACCAATACAGTATACTAACGCATATATATGGAATTTAGAAAGATGATAACAATAACCCTGTGTACGAGACAGCAAAAGAGACACTGATGTATAGAACAGTCTTATGGACTCTGTGGGAGAGGGAGAGGGTGGGAAGATTTGGGAGAATGGCATTGAAACATGTATAATATCATGTATGAAACGAGTCGCCAGTCCAGGTTCGATGCACGATACTGGATGCTTGGGGCTGGTGCACTGGGATGACCCAGAGGGATGGAATGGGGAGGGAGGAGGGAGGAGGGTTCAGGATGGGGAACACATGTATACCTGTGGTGGATTCATTTTGATATTTGGCAAAACTAATACAATATTGTAAAGTTTAAAAATAAAATAAAATTTAAAAAAAATGCCAGCAAAAAAAAATAAATAAAAAATAAAAATCCACTTTTTTTTTTCAGAAATGAAATTACCAAAAAAATGGCTATTACTAGTGTATGCTGTTTACTTATGACTGATTTACATTGTTGAATAGCAAAAACCAACACAACCTTGTAAAGCAATTATCCAATTAAAAATTTAAAAAAACAAAAAAAATATAAATCCGTCTCATGAAAGTTAATTTATTTATCATTGTTTCCTAACAACTTATCTGTTCACAGAGAAGTACATCCTAATAGGTGTTAAAATTCTTAGCCTAATATGAAATCATGAGATACCAGGTAATAAAAGGAGATAGATTTCTAAAGATTAGGTCTATACCACTGAATCTGAAAGAACCAAAGCATGCAAGTGATTTTGCACAAAACTAGCCATCCTCACCTCCCTTTTATAAAATTAAGGTAAAATAGACATAGAACATTAATTTTAGGTGTAACAAGTCAATATTTGTATATATTGCAAAATGATCAACATAGTAAGTCTGCTTAATACCTATAACTATACAGTGTTACATTTTTTTCTTGTGATGAGAATTAAGATAGACTTTCTGAGCAACTTTCAAATACACTGTACAGTATTACTTATTATAGCCATCCTGCTGTACATCACATCTCCATGACTTCTCCCATATTCCTTTGTGACCATCATTTTCATTTTATAGATAAAGTAAGTGGGACAAAAGGAGAATTGGTACAGCAGAGAGCCAAACTCAGGCAATCTGCTTCTATACTTCTATAGAAGCAGTCTGCTTCTACACTGCTTCCATTATACTCCTATGACAGCATGGGACCTCCCTTCATTCCTTCATTTTTTTGCAATCATTTCTGATTATACCTTACTCTTCAAATGTGATGGTTGGTGGTGTTGGCCACAATTCTGTTCACCTTATTTCAGGGTTGCTTTTGTGCTCTCTGATGCTTTGTACTTCCAAAGGTAGTGTCTCTTCCTAGACATTTTCAACATTCTGCATCTCAAGTCTTATGTTTATATTTAGTTGCTATAGAGATATTAAAAAGGAATTGTAGATTTCTTGAAAAGAAAAATCATACTGTTTAAAAGTTGCTATGAGACATTCTCCAAGATAAATCATTTGTTAGGTCACAAAGCAAGTTTTAATAAATTAGAAAATAAAAAAATAAATAAATAAAAATAAAAGTTGCTTGGGCTAGTCTTATTCCATTTGGGTTAAAATATTATCCATCTCAATAGCTTGTATTTTCCAGGAAATAACTAAATAGCACAGAAGAATCATGGCCATGGACATGAACATTTTTTCATTTTTGATACCCAATTTATAGTTATTGATATCACAATATTCATTTCATCTAAAAACCACTGTCTGAAATAAATATGCATTCTAAATAAGAATGGTATCACCATTTTGATAAAGTAAAATACATCAAATAGTGTCTCAAAATCTAACTATTGATGCCCATAAAAATAGAGACCAACTCTTAAATAAAAAAGGCACATAAAGTAACAGAGATTGTTTGACTTGGTAAGAAAAAGGATACATCTCCTGAAATAATAATGAGACCATGAAAATTTGAACAATCTTTGTCTTCATCTGTAATATGTATTTTCCTTGAAAACACCCTTTCTTTTTCTTTTCCAGTTAAATTATTATCTTCTATGAGGGTTAAATTCAAAATTAACTGTCTCCTTGTACCTTTTACTATCATTAGGAAGTTCGTCTTCACATGAATGATTTAGTGATAGCTTTCATGTTCGTGTTTGACTGTATTGATTAACCTTCAAGATGGAGGCGATTGTGTGTATGGCAGATGTTGCCAGTGCTCATTGGAATTTTTTCTCCTGGGTTCATAAGAAGATGTTTGTCCCTGTTTCGATCAGTTAGGAGTGGCCATGGGATTATTTGAGCTGGTGATTTTTAGGTGGAAATGACATATGTCATTTCTGGGCCAGAGTTTTTAATCTCAAGAACGAGACTCTATAGCAGCAGACTTTTCACCTGCTGTCATGGACAGTTACATGGGCATCGAATAGCAATCAGCAGTTAGGACGAGGTTTGACACACAGAGTCCCCCTGGAAATCTACATGACCCAAAGAGTGAAAAAAAGATAAAAACCTTTATTTTATCGTGTGTTGCTTTTTTGTTTTCTTTTTTATTTTGCTTTATGTGTTTAATAAAATATTATTGTTTCTATTGCTTAGGCTGTTCAGAGAGATAGTGTATTATATTAATCTTTAATTCCACCACAGTACAACACTTAGTGTTTGAATATGCTAAGTATTCAAGAGTTGGAATTAGTACTTTTCTCACAGTGTCTTTTCTTAATTATTAATTAGCTTGTACAATGGACTAAATTCTAGTGAAGTTGTTTTGAGAATTAAAAAAATATTACCAGCATACAGGTATTTCTTTTAAATGCCATAGACTGTATATTAATTTCTCTTAATATAAGTACATGGAATTCTTTTGGTGAGAATGTTACCCACCCTTGTCACCATATCAAAAAGTGCACATAATACTTCAGGTTCTGTATGTATTAAAATCCAGAAATTAGACATTATTTTCAGAAATAAGAAAAAGAAAAAAAAAACTTTATTTCAGATCAAAATGTTCACAGCATTTTATCAGACTGCAAAATATTTCACAGTAAAACTCAGCTTCATTTAAAGAAGCAGCAAAGGCTACCCTCCAAAGTTTTAGAATCATGATTTGCTTTGAGTTAATCTTATTGATGTATTCAGGAGGGAAGGCACAGTATTAAAATAGGAAAAGTTGTTTAGATCATAATTCATACAGAAAATGTACCCTGTGTCTCTCTACTGTCCACCATGCTTGGAAATATTTGTGTATGACTTATATACTAATTAAAATAAAATGTATTTCATATGGCCTATATGTAGGAAAATAAAATTCATTAAATATTATAGTAAGTAAAAAGAGACTTAATCCTATTGAGGCTAAGAAAAACTCCATGTGCATGGAAATGCAGGATGCATACGCATATACAAATTGAAAACTAATCTCGATGAATTTAGGTAATCAAATACTCTAACAGGACCTCTGGATACTGTATGTGGGAGGTAAGGTTTCTCTAACTGGGGCACTAGCTAGGTATGATCTCCAAATTCACAATCCCATAGGGATAACATTTATTATCATAAAAAGAACTATAGCATTTGAAATCTGAGGTTAAACATTTACTACAAGGTTTATGAGGAGACTATGAATCTCAAGTGAATTTACTGCATGAGAAAAGTGAATTTATTATCAAGGGCATGAAAGGAATCAGTCTTCTGAATGCTTAATACACTCTGTTAAATCTTCATAATAAACTGTTCACCTCATTGCATGCTATTCCAAAGTCTACAATGCAAGACATGACTAACCTCTAAATCACAGGCCTTTTAAGGCCCTGCCAATAAGGTAACTAATTCATGTGGATTCATTATGGAAATATATGCCAAGTAGTCAGCATTATGCTACTGACTTTTCTAAAATATTTGGTAGAATGTGTGTGCAGGCTTAGTAGATCAGTTGTGTCTGACTCTTTGCAACCCCAGGGGCTGTAGCTCACCAGGATCCTCTGTCCATGGAATTTTCCAGGTAAGAATATTGGAGTGAGTTGCCATTTCCTACTCCAGTGGATCTTCCCAACCCAGGGATCAAACTCGTATCTCCTGCATTGGCAGGCAGATTCTTTATCACTGATTAAGCCGGGAAGCCCTATTTGGTAGAATAGATTCTAGAGAATTTCTAATGTAGAGAACTTAACTTTCAGCACATAGACAAAATATTCTAAATCTTAAAATATCATAAAATATCATAAATAAAGTAATGGGCAGATTTGACAATTTTTCAAAACATCTTGGAAGATACAAAATATGTATTTGGATGCTTCACAAACATTAAACTGGTTACTCCCTAAATACTGGATTTTAAAATATATTACTGCCTCAAAATCTCACCTTACAAAAGGTTAATGAGCCTGAACTGGCAACATCATGAGATCTCTGATGGAATCTAATTAGCACTAAGTTCACATTCTGAGAACACTTTGTTAGACTGACAAGAAGATAGAAAAGAAACAGGTGACACATGAGAAAGGTCTTTTCCCCCCTAATATACGAGTATAATTTCCATTATGGATAATTAGAACTTCATATATGGAACAGTAAAAGAATAGACCAGACATATTTTTGTCCTTAAAAACAACTATTTTAGCAGCAATGGAACAGACTGTTGAGGTCAGAAGGGTCCCAGAGCTAGACAGTGTTTACGAAGCCAGGGAACAGGTTTTTGTGTGAGAGAAATTCCCCATAGCCAAATGATGAAACATAAGGAAATTATTCTGATGAATATGAAACATGTTAAGCATTATTTACTTTTCATCATAAAATAGTATAATGGGTTTTCATTTCACTATGTGTAGCTTTTGGAACATACATTTTTCCAACAAATCGCAAATGGGAAAGCAAATTGGAATTAAGCACGCTCTCGGAATGGCATAAGGTAAAATGTCCATCCAAGCTGTGAGCTTGCCATTGAATTGATGCTACTACCAAGTAAATGGAAATCAGAAGATGAGAGGGGGGGAAAAAATGGAAGGAAATTTGTAAATACGTTTATATGACTTTTTGTCCCTGAATTAGAACCAAGGAAGCTTTTCCCTTCAGAAACCATGTTATCTTTTAACAAAGAGGTAAAATGGGATGAAAGCAAGTAGCAATCCATTCAGAAGGAGAAAGGAAATGTTCACTCTTCTAATTTATATGACCTACAAATACCAGACTTGCCTATTAACTGTCCTTATCTCTATAATAACTGTTTTGATGCTCTATAGCAATTGTTTCACATAACTTCTTTCTACACAGTGATCTTCCTGCAGAGGCATCTGGTGCAATAACTGAAACACAGTAGACTTTCAACTTAGGCTTGTTAATCAAAATTAGTTAAATATATTTAATCATTTGATTTGACGGTCTTGATAGACTACAGTGAGAATAAAGGAAATGTTAATGCCTTTCATCCCACATGATTTTATACCATGTACCATTTCCTATAGAAGAAAAAAGTTTAATTAAATGAGGAATGAGTTTAAACAAAGGAGACTTTAAAAAAAAAAATTCGAACAAGTTGTTGAAAATGCAGGACACTATCTCACACGCTAGTAAAGTAATGCTCAAAATTCTCCAAGCCAGGCTTCAGCAGTATGTGAACCGTGAACTTCCAAGCTGGTTTGAGAAAAGGCAGAGGAACCAGAGATCAAATTGCCAACATCCGCTCAATCATGAAAAAGCAAGAGAGTTCCAGAAAAACATCTATTTCTGCTTTATTGACTGTGCCAAAGCCTTTGACTGTATGGATCACAATAAACTGGAAAATTCTTCAAGAGATGGGAATACCAACCACCTGACCTGCCTCTTAAGAAACCTGTATGCAGGTTAGGAAGCAACAGTTAGAACTGGACATGGAACAGCAAACTAGTTCCAAATAGGAAAAGGAGTACGTCAAGGCTGTATATTGTCACCCTGCTCATTTAACTTATATGCAGAGTACATTGTGAGAATCGCTGGGCTGGAAGAAGCACAAACTGGAATCAAGATTGCCGGGAAAAATATCAACAACCTCAGATGTGCAGATGACACCACCCTTATGGCAGAAAGTGAAGAGGAACTCAAAAGCTTCTTGATAAAAGTGAAAGAGGAGACTGAAAAAGTTGGCTTAAAGCTCAACATTCAGAAAACGAAGATCATGGCATATGGTCCCATCACTTCATGGCAAATAGATGGGGAAACAGTGGAAACAGTGTCAGACTTTATTTTTGGGGGCTCCAAAATCACTGCAGATGGTGACTGCAGCCATGAAATTAAAAGACACTTACTCCTTGGAAGGAAAGTTATGACCAACCTAGATAGCATATTCAAAAGCTGAGACAATTACTTTGCCAACAAAGGTCCGTCTAGTCACTGGTTTTTCCAGTGGTCATGTATGGATGAGAGAGTTGGACTGTGAAGAAAGCTGAGTGCCGAAGAATTGATGCTTTTGAACTGTGGTGCTGGAGAAGACTCTTGAGAGTCCCTTGGACTGCAAGGAGATCCAACTAGCCCATTCTAAAGGAGATCAGTCCTGGGTGTTCTTTGGAAGGAATGATTCTAAAGCTGAAACTCCAATACTTTGGCCAACTCATGCGAAGAGTTGACTCATTGGAAAAGACTCTGATGCTGGGAGGGATTGGGGGCAGGAGGACAACGGGGCAACAGAGGATGAGATGGCTGGATGGCATCACCGACTCGATGGACATGAGTTTGGGTGGACTCCAGGAGTTGGTGATGGACAGGGAGGCCTGGCGTGCTGTGATTCATGGGGTTGCAAAGAGTCGGACACGACTGAGCGACTGAACTGATGCTTTTATCAAGGACATTTTTCTACTAGAGTTCTGCTCAAAAGCATCATGTTCTTCCAAAAACTCTGTATTCAGGAAATAGAACTTGAGGGTGAAATGATTGAGAAAAACATTTATTTTTTTTAAGTAGAAGAGTAAAATGACCAGATTGAGACCAATACTGGAGTTGGCCAGAATACTCAGCATGATACTTTCCTAGTGTTGTCAAGGTGATCAAAAAAGAAATGAAAGGTAATCAGGTAACCAATACTGAGATTAATTTGAAGAACTAAAGCCCTAAGTCTTGTTTTTTGGCCATGCACAGAAAAGAAAATTGAGTCTTAAGAAATAATACTATAGGATACTAGTAAATAGATAGTAGAGGATATCACACTCTAGTTTATGTAGTAGAAATTCTAAAATATATAGTTTGTAAAGTGTGAATATCCACAAGCAAGACTTATATAAAAATAAGCATATATTTGGGCCTAGAATTAGAAATGGGTATTAAAAGATTGAAAAATACGAATAGAGTGACTCCAAATAAAAAGTGTAGAGTCAAAATATGTAGAAACCAGTCCTGTTGAAAACTGAGTGCATCAAGATAGTACCAAGGTGAGGCAGAAATCTGGACACCTGTAAACAAAAGGTGACCATGAGCTCAGGTAATCAAGTTTCATACACAGGAGTGGCAGATATAGGCATCCAATTGTATGTGACCCCCATAGCGTTCAGGTGAATTATTCTGGAGAGGTGATTTTTGCCCAGAAATGTGCTTTCATTACTGTTTTGGTTTTGCTCTGTTGCTTTTGGTCCCAACCTTGTGGTGCTAGAAGGATTTCCTATGGTGAATAGAGTGTGGGAAAATCTGATTCCAGAACACATTGATTCAGGGAGTATGTCAAAAGAGAGTTGTGTGAGAGAAAATAAAGTATGGGGGATGGGTCATCTAATTTACTTCCCTGAAACTTTAATTATCTTTAGAAAAGAGATTAAAAAAAAAACTGGAACATGGGAGAGTAGACAAGATAACATTAGCTTAGAAATTGGAAAGCATGTGAATGTATGCTAAGTGATTTATGGTTGAGTGATAATTGGTAGTATCCCATTCCTCTGGTTTTGAGGCAGGTAGGGAAGGAAATTTCTAAAATAAAGGCATGGAGGGGGTGACAAGCAATGGTTGAAGGTCCTGGAGAATCCACGACAGCAATGTATGGATCAGTTATAGTGTGTGTGCTCAATCGCTCAGTCATGTCCAGCTCCTTGCTTTTGAACTGTGTTTTTGAAATGTGCTTTTGAAGTGTGGTGCTGGAGAAGACTCTTGAGAGTCCCTTGGACTGCAAGGAGATCCAACCAGTCCGTCCTAAAGGAGTTCAGTCCTGGGTATTCATTGGAAGGACTGACGTTGAAGCTGAAAGTCCAATATTTTGGCCACCTGATGCGAAGAGCTGACTCATTTGAAAAGACCCTGATGTTTACAAAGATTAAAGGCAGGAGGAGAAGGGGACGACAGAGGATGAGATGGTTGGATGGTATCACCGACTCAATGAGTTTAGGTAAACTCCGGGAGTTGGTGATGGACAGGGAGGCCTGGTGTGCTTCGGTTCATGGAGTTGCAAAGAGTCGGACACAACTGAGCAACTGAACTGAACTGAATGATTTTTAAAAATTCTTTCACCTAAGATGGTTTTATTAATTTCTAACATTTGATAATGTTCTTCTGACAGTTTAGATAATCCATAACATAAAAACCTCATTCCCTTGCAGGCTTGGAAACATGAGGTGTCACTCTTTATGAGCTGCTTAAGGTAGACTACCTCGAGTGTAGCACTACCCAAACACTGAAGAATTTATATGCTGAGAAACAGAAATCAGCCAAAGGTCCTGACACTTATAAGATGTAAATGAAAGGGAATCGTAAAACATACCCATATTTCTCCTGGGAAACAAACCTTTGGCTAGAGACAGGAAATACCACAATTGTTAAAATTTTTTTGCTTTCGTGTTAAGGTTAAATTATTAATATTAATACAGTAGCGAAATTTTTAAGTGAAATGATCAACACTTGTCTTAAATATGAATTTTAGTGTGCTAAGGCTATGAGAAGCATGGCTGAACACTAGTTTTCTGCTGAAAGTCACTAATGATCACAGAGGTTTCATAAAGAATAGTCAGATTTCTGACCTCTATTCCCCTGAGGTCGATGTACCCAAATAAAGGAGGAGGGCAGGGTATCACCAAAAGTATTTTTCTTTTTAAAAAAATTCCCTCCCTAGAATCATTTTGCAATTAAGACTAGACCAAGGGGATTAGGTATATTGCCATAGATAAGAGGCAGACAGACATTGCCTAGGGAAAAAAAAAAAAACAAAAAAAAACAACTCAGTGTTCAGCTTTGAACTTCAAACTAAATGCCTCAGGTTGGGTTCTTTGGAAGCAGATGCTGAGACAGTTTAAGAAAGAAAGTGAAGTTGCTCAGTCATGCCGACTCTTTGCGACCTCATGGACTATAACCTACCAGGTTCCTCTGTCCACGGGATTTTCCAGGCAAGAATACTAGAGTGGGTTGCCATTTCCTTTTCCAGGGGATCTGCCCAACCCAGGGATCAAACCCAGGTCTCCCACATTGCGGGTGGGTTCTTTACCATCTGAGCCACCAAGGAAGCCCAGGTGGTAGCTGGTAGCTGAGGTTACTAATATTTTCTAGAACTAGAATCTGGCAGTGCATCTCTGAGTTAGACACTAGCTTTAAAAAAATAATAATTCTATTTATTTATTTTTGGTTGCACTGGGTCTTCTTTGCTGTGTAGGCCTTTCTCTAGTTGGAACAAGGGAGGCTCCTCTTCCTTGTAGCGTGCAGGCTTCACATTGCAGTGGCTTTTCTTGTTGCAGAGCATGGGTCTTAGGGCATGCAGGCTTCAGGAGTTGCAGTGCTTGGGCTCAGTAGTTGCACTTCCTGGACTCTAGAGCACAGGCTCAGTAGTTGTGGTGAATTGACTTAGTTGTTTCATGGCTTATGGGATCTTCCCAAACCAGGAATTGAACCCATGTCCCCTTCACTAGCAGGCAGATTATTTACCACTGAGCCACCAGGGAAAGCCCCCACAGGCTTTTAATAAAAACCCAACTGCAAAGTTTTCAGCCATGTTTCAAATCATATAAAGGAGATTTCTTGAGCATCCTAAAACTGGGTTTTTACATTTCACAACCTTGAATTAGAGGATTAATCTCAGAGTAAACCAAGAACTAGAGAGAATGGGATCTTTAAAGTGAAGGAATTTACCACACCACTGACAAACTCTTTCCAAGAATAGTGAGGATAGAGAGAAAGGAGAGAGAGGATTTTGTCATGATCTCTTGCCGTAACACTCAGAGATTTTTGGAGACTCTCTCAAAACCTCAGTGCTAGTTTTCTGCATCCTGACCTAGCCTGCAGATTTTGGCAGCCCCTGGGAGAATCCCACTGAGTATGTATGGCCTGCGAGTGGTTGAGTTGCAATGGCTAAGAAAAGTCTAATAGTTGGAGGATAAGTGAAAAGCAAAAGTAAAGTCGGTCAGTTGTGTCTCTTTGTGACCCCAAGGACTGTAGCCTACTACGCTCCTCCATCCATGGGATTTCCCAGGCAAGAGTACTGGAGTAGGTTGCCATTTCCTTCTTCAGAGGATCTTCCCAACCCAGGGATCAAACTCATGTCTCCCTCATTGTAGGCAGACACTTTCGTGTCTGAGCCACCAGGGAAGGTACTCTTAGTTGGAATATCAGTGCAGTTCAGTTCAGTTCAGTCGCTCAGTCATGTCCAACTCTTTGCGACCCCATGAATCACAGCATGCCAGGCCTCCCTGTCCATCACCAACTCCCAGGGTTCACTCAGACTCACATCCATCGAGTCAGTGATGCCATCCAGTCATCTCATCCTCTGTCGTCCCCTTCTCCTCCTGCCCCCAATCCCTCCCAGCATCAGAGTCTTTTCCAATGAGTCAACTCTTCTCATGAGGTGGCCAAAGTACTGGAGTTTCAGCTTTAGCATCATTCCTTCCAAAGAAATCCCAGGGCTGAGAATGGACTGGTTGGATATCCTTGCAGTCCAAGGGATTCTCAAAAGTCTTCTCCAGCACCACAGTTCAAAAGTATCAATTCTTCAGTGCTCAGCTTTCTTCACAGTCCAACTCGCACATATATACATGACCACTGGAAAAACCATAGCCTTGACTAGACGGACCTTTGTTGGCAAAGTAATGTCTCTGCTTTTGAATATGCTATCTAGGTTGGTCATAACTTTCCTTCCAAGGAGTAAGCATCTTTTAATTTCATGGCTGCAGTCACCATCTTAGTGATTTTGGAGCCCCCAAAAATAAAGTGTGACACTGTTTCCACTGTCTCCCCATCTATTTCCCATGAAGTGATGGGACCAGATGCCATGATCTTTGTTTTCTGAATGTTGAGCTTTAAGCCAATTTTTTCACTTTCCACTTTCACTTTCATCAAGAGGCTTTTGAGTTCCTCTTCCCTTTCTGCCATAAGGGTGGTGCCATCTGCATATCTGAGGTTATTGATATTTCTCCCGGCAATCTTGATTCCAGCTTATGCTTCTTCCAGTCCAGCATTTCTCATGATGTGCTCTGCATATAAGTTAAATAAGCAAGGTGACAATATACAGCCTTGACGAACTCCTTTTCCTATTCAGAACCAGTCTGTTGTTCCCTGTCCAGTTCTAACTGTTGCTTCCTGACCTGCATATAGGTTTCTCAAGAGGCAGGTCAGGTGGTCTGGTATTCCCATCTCTTTCAGAATTTTCCGCAGTTGATTGTGATCCACATAGTCAAAGGCTTTGGCATAGTCAATAAAGCAGAAGTAGATGTTTTTCTGGAACTCTCTTGCTTTTTCCATGATCCAGCGTATGTTGGCAATTTGATTTTTGGTTCCTCTGCCTTTTCTAAAACCAGCTTGAACATCAGGAAGTTCATGGTTCATGTATTGCTGAAGCCTGGCTTGGAGAATTTTGAGCATTACTTTACGAGCGTGTGAGATGAGTGCAATTGTGCGGTAGTTTGAGTTGGAGTATAGGGCTTCCTTATTGGGAACTGCCCACACCAGCTTCTGTAAGGAAAGGAGAGACCCTATTCTCAAGAGTTAGGAATCAGATATTCTGTGAGAAACAGTAGATATGAATAGAGCTGGGGGTCAAAAGAAGGTCACTCACACAAGTATAAGCAACACCAAAGTCATTAAGTTTAGATCTTAACAACCTCTAAATGATGAAGGGAACTTTATTCCTCAGCAAATACCAGCACTAAGCCTCTAGATGACCAGAAGGACTAGTTACAATATATGACTGGACCTAGTTATAAAAAAAAGGGGCTCAGGATAACGGAGGCTGAGGCCCAGAGTCAAAGGATAATGACACACTCCAAACAAGAATCAGACGTCATTCCCACAGGACTGTGAGGATCCCTTCACCCTCACTGCATTCCTACTTTTACATGCCATCTTGAAGTTAGGATAGAAGATGGGATAGGACAGAGCATTCTTGAGGACAAATTCAGAAAGATTTAAAATGGGTTTAAGTAGAAGAGATGGGTTAAAGTTAATGGATTTAAACTGGAAGAGCTAAAATTGAGCCAAAATGATATTATCCAAGTATTTTCAGTAGAGTGGAGAGTAGAGGTACACTAAGCAAAATGGTAGCCACTAGACACACATGACCAGTTTAATGAATTAATTAAAATTAAATAAAGATAAAATGAATGAAATTGAAGTTGAAGTAAATGAATAACTGATTATTTAATGAATTATTTAATCAGTTCATTTGTTTTCTCACCACATTTCGGGAGCTCAAAAGTGACAAAGGCTAGTGGCTACCATATTTGACAAGTTATATACAGAACTTTATCACAGAATAAATATTGGGCAGGGCTGCATGAGAGAAATGTGAGACTATTTATTTCAAAAATATATTTTTTGAATTTTTAATCTTAATGTATCTTTTGATCATGCCAAGTGAAGAAACAATTTTTCAATCCTGATTAGAGCTAGGATGACCAAAAAAATTGTTTTTTAAAAAATAGATTGCAGTAAGGTCAATTTTGTCACTCTCCATGAAAGCATCATACTTACTATAACTCTTCTGTTTTTGTCAATTTGCATTCTGTTCCAAATATCATATATCTAAAAAATCTTTTAATAAGTCAGTATCTCCACAAAGTCCTTCCTTACAGAATATATGATCATTAAGTATCATCCATCATTTCTACAATAGTCAAAGCAATATACAAACAATTAAGTTTCTCTCCAAAGACTTTGTGTCAGTCTTCTTTCTAGGTTCTGCATCAGCATACTTTTGAGGTTCTTCTACTTTGTAGCAGGCATCAGTGCTTCATTTTGTTTTATGACTAATAATATTCTATTGTATGGACATTTACATTTTGCTGATCCATTCATTTGTTGATGGATATTTTGGATATTTTGGCTCTTTCTCTGTTTGCTAACTGTGGTTAATATTACAAATATTTGTTATCAAGGTAGTTGTTTAAATATTAGTTTTTAATTTGGGGGATATACACCATAGAAGTGTATATCCTATGGAAATACATAGAATATCCGTAGAAGTGTTTATCTTATGTAAATCCTATGACATATCCTATGATTGCTGGTTCACATAAGACTTCTATGTTTTATATTTGGAGGAACCATCCCATAGTTTTCTACAGCTTTTGTAGTATTTTATATTCCCACCACCAATGTATGAGGGTTTCACTTTTTTCCACATCCACATCAACAACTTGTTTTCCATTTTTTGTTTGTTTTTTGCTGGTTTGCTTTTAATACACACTATGTTAATGGATATGAAATGGTTTATGTATTTCCCTAACCAAAAATAATGTTGAGTATCTTTTCATTTGCTTGTTGCACTTTTATGTATCTTCTTTGGAGAAAGGTCTATTCATTTTTGAAAGACTCATTTAACATGTAATTATGAACCAATAGAAATCATTACAAAATAATGATCTTTAGCCCCACCAAGTATATTAAGATTTGCAATTTTTATTGAACTTTCTCAAGAATCTCTCATTTTACATATTTCTCCACGACAGTAATTAAGTAAAAGATTTATTTAGGAATTTCTTTGTGATTCAGAACATATTATAGCTAATATTATGTCCATTTTTAGAATTTCTGTCAAATTTTGGCATGTTTTAATATATACTTTAGGGCTTGCCTGGTAGCTCGGCAGTAAAGAATCTGCTTGCAATAAGGGAGACTCTGATTTGATCCTTGGGTGCGACGATACCGTGGAGGAGGGCATGGCAACCCACTCCAGCTTCTTGCCTGGAGAATCCCATGGACAGAGGAGCCTGGCGGGCTATAGTCCCTGGGGTCGCAAAGAGCTGGACACTACTGGAGAGACAGCACACAAGCAATATATATTTTAAGAATTCAGGGTTTTTATTTTCTTCTTATTTTTGCACAATACCTAACCTTGTTTGTATAATTTTGTACTTCAATCAACAATGTATGACAGTCCCAAGTTTTCTACATCTTTGAAAACAGTTGGTATTGTCAGTCTTCTAAAATTTACTCATTATGCTTAAATTATCATTTCTGTGAAAACTAGTGGTATTGAGCAAATTTTCTGGTTTTTTTTTTTTATTGGCTATTTGTCTGTCTTTGTGAAGTGCCTGTGAAACTATGTCACCTGCTTCTATACTAGCTTTTTTTTTTTTTGCTTATCGATGTATCTGTTCTGTTTTTTTAATATGTTACAGACCTATGTCATTTGTCTAAGATATATTTTCTATAATCTTCTCATAATCTGTGTCTTGCCTATTCCCTTACCTAATGGTTTATTTTTGTGAAAAAAAAAAAAAAAAAAAAAACAAAAAAACAAAAAACTGAACTGTATTAACTCTGTCATAAATCAGGTGACTTTATTTTTTGGTTCTGTTTCTTACTATCATGCTTCATGAGTGTTTTGTCTAAAATTGGGCTATTACCACACTGGATTAATTATTGCAACATATACTATCTTAAATTGTCTTCTTGGTCCTTTTCATTTCCATAGAAACCTTAGTATAGGCTTACAAACATTCACACACATACATACACACACCTGCTAGGATTATGATTTGTATTGTATTGATGGATCAGTTTATACTTTATATTGTAAAAATATTGTTTTCTAATACATTAACTTGTATATCCTTCATTTATTCAGATGATTTAAATTCTTTCAAAAATTTTGGAGTTTTCAGAGTAGGTATCTTGTGCATATTAGATTTCTTCCTATGTATTTGATATTGTATTTTAATTTCAATTTTGCATTTGCTAGTATATAATATAATGCAATTGTTGCTATTAGATATTTTTGTAGATTCTTTTCTGTTCATTTATGAATAAGTACAAATTTCCTTCTTCCTTTTGATTATTTATTTTTCTTGTTGCATTGCCTAGCACTTTTATACAAAATTTGAGAAGTTGTAATAGTGGAATTATTTGGCTACTTCCTACTGCAAAGAAGAAAACACTTATTATTTCACCAATAGTGTATTTTGTTAGTACATCAAATATAATATTCCGGTATCTTTTGCCTTCTTTATTGCTGTGAAAAGTTTGCTGTCAGTCCGCTTGTCACTGCTCTGTAAGTATTAGATCTTTAAAAAATTGTCTTTTCTTTTGTGGTTTGCATTTTCACTAAGATATAACATATAAGGATAGTGAAAAAGCTAGCTTAAAACTCAATATTCAAATCTAAGATCATGACATCCTGTACCAACACTTCATAGCAAATAGATGAGAAAACAGTGGTAGATTTTATTTCCTTGGGCTCCAAAAATCACTGCAGACAGTGACTGCAGCCATGAAATTAAAACATGCTTGCTTCTTGGCAGAAAAGCTATGACAAACCTAGACAATTTTTCTTAAATATTTTGAGAGTTCTAAACTAGAATTTGCTTTAGAATTTTTCATAATAATTCCTTTGCTTTCTGATGTGCTTCTCTCAAAGATGAGAGGCAGAATGTATTGACCTCAACATCCCATCTAACTATTTGAGCTTTTGTCATATTTTAGTAGAGAAAAAGTTTTCCAGATTTGTGTGGTAGGGGGTAGTTTGTGGCCAAATAAGCTTGAAAACCACTACTTCATGTATCTATAATTATAAATATAAATATAATGACTGTCCCTGTGTTCTTGACACAGAAGTTCTGTCATAAAGAAACCTTTTAACTTTGTTAAACCCAGCATTTTTCAAATTTATTTAATCTCAGAACCTTGCATATGTTTGTTTATAGCTGCATTATTAATGGTTAAAATAAGGAAGGAAAACAAATGCCCATCAATTGATAAATGGTTAAACAAACAAACAAAAAAGAAGAGACACCACTTTAGTCAAAGCTGTGGTTTTTCCAGTAGTCATGTATGGATGTGAGAGTTGGACCATAAAGAAGGCTGGGCACCAAAGAATTGATGCTTTTGAATTGTGGTGCTGGAAAAGACTCTTGAGAGTCACTTGGACAGCAAGGAGATCAAACCAGTTAATTCTAAAGGAAATCAACCCTGAATATTCATTGGAAGGACTGATGCTGAAGCTGAAGTTCCAGTACTTTGGCCACGATATAAAGAGCTGACTCATTGGAAAAGCCCCTGATGCTAGAAAAGATCGAGGGCAGGAGGAGAAGGGGGCAACAAAGGATGAAATGGTTGGATGGAGTCAGTGACCCAGTGGACATGAGTTTGAGCAAACTCCTGGAGATAGAGGACAGGGAAGCCTGTTGTGCTGTAGTCCGTGAGGTCTCAAAGAGTCAGACACAACCTAATGACTGAACAACAAGAAGATATACCAAGGTGTGAATTTTTTAAGTGTATGAGTTTTGAATTGATTATGCTAACCAAACTTTCAGATTCTTGGTTTTTATAAAAAACAAACAAAAATGCCATTTCTGTAAAATTCTCAGCAGTATATTCTTCAAGTGTTCTTACTCAAATTCCCTTTATTATCTTCTTTCTTTTTTTTTTTAATTATCTTCTTTCTTAACTCAAATATATAAACATTTTTTCATTGTATTTTCCATTTTTTAAATTTTGTCTATTTTCTCATTTGATAAAAATATACCTAGAAGTTAATCTATTCAGACTGAATCATTGCAGACATTACTTTTTTCATTACGTAAGAGTTTTTATGGAGAATTCTATTTTCACATAGTCATTTCATATATGAACTGGGTAGAAAGTCAAAATTATGTACTATTGATTCAGTTAAGCATTAACTTATCAAGTAAGAAATAGCAATGAGACCCATTTGTGGCAATCAAATTGATATAGTACAATGAATAAAGCAAATATTTGCTAATGTTTTCAGAAATAGTATAACCTTATCATACTTAATCTAATTCCTCAGTTTAAATAAATATATATGGGTTTTATGTTTCCCAAGTTTATAATTTTGCTACTAAACACTTTTATGAGCTTCAAACTTACATCAGAGTCCTGACATTTATACTTAAATACTTCAAAGGTTAAACTTTCCCAAAATATAATTTCTAACCCCAACGCCCGCTCCTCCCCCCACCAAAAAAAAACACCTCTATTCCTTCAGAATTAATCTTCACTTTATTTTTGACAAAATCACCTATCTGGTAACTCGTGTCAAACCTTTAGATACTATTTTTCTTTCCTTTCCTTTGCACCTTACATCATCAAGTTCACTAAAGCCATGTTGGCTATACTCATAAATTGTTCCTGAAATTCACTTCTTTTTTTTACCATTCACTGCTACTCCTCTAAGGCAAACTGTAAGAACATTTCTGAACTTCTGCAATAGCCCCTTTATTCTTCTGCTTTTTTTTTTTTTCATTTTAGTCTCATAGCAAGCTCTGGGAGTTGGTGATAGACAAGGAAGCCTGGCGTTCTGCAGTCTGTGGTGTCTCAACGTGTGGACATGGCTGAGTGACTAAACTGAACTGACGAGCTCTTCTAGGAAACAGCCAGGACAATCCCTCCAAAAAAGATAAACTGGTTATTTTTCCGCTTTTTATGCTTCTATTTCTGAAATGGTCCACTCTGCTTTTCAGAGTCTTCAAGGCCCTGATTGTCTACTCATCACTCCAGCCCCAACTTATATCACTTCTTCTTCATTGATATCTTTTAATAGCACTTGGGTTCTTATTAACAGTGAAGTGAAAGTGTTAGTCATGTCTGACTCTTTGTGACCCCATAGACGAAGCCCTCCAGGCTTCTCTGTCCATGGAATTCTGCAGGCAAGAATAACGCCGTGTGTGGCCATTTGCTTCTCCGGTGGATCTTCCCAACCCAAAGATTGAAACTGGGTCTCCTGAACTCTAGGTGGATTCTTTACCATTTGAGCCACCAAGGCAATGGCACCCCACTCCAGTACTCTTGCCTGGAAAATCCCATGGACGGAGGAGCCTGGAAGGCTGCAGTCCATGGGGTCACTGAGGGTCAGACACAACTGAGTGACTTCACTTTCACTTTTTACTTTCACGCATCGGAGAGGGAAATGGCAACCCACTCCAGTGTTCTTGCCTGGAGAATCCCAGGGACGGGGGAGCCCGGTGGGCTGCCTTCTATGGGGTCGCACAGAATCGGACACGATTGAAGTGACTTAGCAGCAGCAGCAGAAGCCCCTGAGTTCTTGTTAAACTTTGAAAATACCAGTGTTTTTCCTGCTGAAGCACTTTAAAAATTTTAACTTCCTTTCCTCAATATTAGTCTTGCCATGGGTACTTTAATTGTTACCTATTTATGATCACTTTTTAAAGCAGTATCATGAGGACAGAGGAGATAGCTTGAGTGAACTTTCATCACCTTTGTTTAGGGTAGTTTTGAGATTAAAAATAATGGAAATAATGGTTTATAAAATGTATGTGTCCATAAGACAAAGAAAGAAAGAAAGTGGCAAAACATTTGTTTATAGTGGAATGTCAACTAGTAAATGCAAAAGAAATGATGGAGTTAAAACATTTATCATTTTTCAACTATCAAAGGAATAATTAGCTGCATAAAGAATCAGAAATGGATGCTAAAGCTATTGGTAAAATTTTAATAAGGAACAGCATATTTACATAATTTTAATGTATGTTTCCATAAATTACTTGTCAATATAATTAGTAAAATAATAATGATTATAATAAAGAGACCTATCAAACATAACTCTAATCAAGCTATTAAAGTTAACTGCACTAATAATGGGCCAAACCAGTATCATGTTCTTTTTCACATAATACTCTAAGAACACTTCCCAGATGGGGTTAGTGGTAAAGAACTTGCTTGCCAATGCAGGAGACATAAGAGATGTGGATTTGATTCCTTGAATCAGGAAGATCTCCTGGAAGAGGGCATGGTGATAAACTCCAGTATTCTTGCCTGGAAGAGTCCATGGACAGAGGACCCTGGCAGGTTACAGTCTAAGGGGTTGCAAACAGTTAGACAAAACTGAAGCAACTTAGCAGGCACTCAAATAGAACACAATATATTTTCATTATATATGTAATCTGTCAGTATGCACAATCTAAATCTCATCGTGGGAAAACATCAGACAAATGCAAATGGAGAACCACTCTGCGCAAACAAAACAAAGTGAAACAGGCCTATACTCTTCAAAATGTTAATTTCATGTTGTACATAGATGTCTGAGAAACTGTTCCAGATTAAGGAGATCAAATTCATATGCCAAAAAAGTGGCATCATGTCTACAGTTACTCTGAAATAATCCAGATATATGTATATTGGACAAATTGTGAATTTCAAAAAGGTTTACTTTGGACTCAGCTCCTCCAGCTCTGCCCTGATTCGTTTGAAACACTTCCCACCTCCACGTTGTATCTTACCTTTTGTGAATAGATTTGCAAAAATTCAATGAACCTAGTGCATGTTAAAATCACTGCAGATGGTGATTGCAGCCATGAAATTAGACGCTTACTCCTTGGAAGGAAAGTTATGACCAACCTAGGTAGCACATTCAAAAGCAGAGACATTACTTTGCCAACAAAGGTCCGTCTAGTCAAGGCTATGGTTTTTCCAGTGGTCATGTATGGATGTGAGAGTTGGATTGTGAAGAAAGCTGAGCACCGAAGAACTGATGCTTTTGAACTGTGGTGTTGGAGAAGACGCTTGAGAGCCCCTTGGACTGCAAGGAGATCCAGCCGGTCCATCCTAAAGCAAATCAGTCCTGGGTGTTCATTGGAAGGACTGATGTTGAAGTTGAAACTCCAATACTTTGGCCACCTCATGCAAAGAGTTGACTCATTGGAAAAGACCCTGATGCTGGGAGGGATTGGGGGCAGGAGGAGAAGGGGACGACAGAGGATGAGATGGCTGGATGGCATCACCGACTTGATGGACATGAGTTTGGGTGAACTCCGGGAGATGGTGATGGACAGGGAAGCCTGGCATGCTGCAGTTCATGGGGTCACGGGGAGTTGGACACGACTGAGTGACTGAACTGACTGAGTGCATGTTCTAAGAGAATTTTTTTCATTGAAAAATGATTGATATGCCAGAGAGGTAAATCAAAAAATAGTCTATGCATCGAAGCCAAACATATGGCAACCACCTGAAAATAGGTCAAGAAAGTAATCACAAGTGTGACTATTGTTATAAGAACTTTAAAACTATCAGTGTTACCTCTAGCCTATAAAAATAATGAAGGCTGGAAAAACTCTATAGTAAATATCTTGATGATTCTTATACAACTTTTATAACTCTCTTCTGTTTATAACTTCAAAGAAACTGTTTTTGGACTTGGTGATGCTTTTAATATTTTATCAGTTGTAAATGAAATTCAGCTTTTCTATTGAAATTGCTAAGAGGCTAGACTATAGATCTTTGGAAGTGATTTTTGTTAACTACATTGCATATTAAACAATGCTAAAGTTTTGATTCAAAATATAAAATAAAAAGTAAGTTAAAAAATGCAATCATTGGAAATCTTTTTGTTGTTGTTAAATTGTTATAGAAAATATGTGAGAAGGTTAAGAAAACTGAATACCTGCTCAATGCCATGCTGTTTTGTTTGTTAAAACATGTAAGACATGTCATAGTATTTACTTAACAAAAATGTTACTTGATCACCAGCTCCGTGTCTGTTCTGAGCTATTTGTTGGGAGTTGTGAGTACTCATGTGTGAACTGGCATGTGTGGGACATTCTAAGCTGCGGACAAGACTGTGCTTTAGGGTCTGGAGGCGATGAGATGCTGTATCTTTATCTTTAAAAGGCATTTCCAGTTTCCATTGTGAAATTTACAATTTTAATGAAGTTAAATTGAAAAATTCATCTAGAGACCATTCTTTCAGTTTCATAAAACTCTTGATGCATTAAGAGTACAAAAATGAAACTACATCTTTGTTTCTATCATGCTATTTTTAAGACTTTTCAGGTTTAGCCAGATATAACATGTTGTTTCTCTAAGTTCTTTCCTTCTTAAATTTTTAGTCCCAGACATTTTTTCATGGAAATTCAATCCTTATGCTCTTCATTGCTTTCCACTTAACTCATCAACTGGCTCTACATGAGATTTTGTTATTCAACATAAATTTTATTATTATTTTTCTTAAATTCGGGAAGCTGTATTTTGTCAAGGGTAAGCAAAAATATTTAATTTCAGTTTGACTTCATCAAATAATGTGTATGCTTGTGTGCCTATTTATGTGTATGCTGCATTTGGTAAAACAGATTTTTTCCTCTTTTCTAAAAACTTTACTGACCTAATAACAAACAAATTGAAGAGTAGGAAAGAAAGAATATGTGTGATATTCACCATGAACAAATTAATCATCTCTGAATAAGAAGTTGAGGGAATAATGAGTTTACAATACACATAAATGATGAATTCATTTCATAATTCTTTTTCCTCCAGTGTTTTAAGTTGCATTCATTGGTACTAAATATTTTATAAATTAATGTTTCAGCAAAAATAAAATCTAATACTAGAAATTATGCTATTTGTTCCCTATATATTACATAGTTCTTAGTTTTTACATAATCTTAAAAATTAAGAACAATTATTTACATTACACAAATGAGAAATTTAAGGCATTTAAAGGTTAAGTAGCTTCCTCAGTTGCACACCTGGAATTAAGTGACTCAGAATTCATATCCTTTCATTCTGGATTGCAAAATCTATGAATTTTAGAATACTTTATACTTCCTCATTCTATTTGGCATATAGGCCACTATTACCTTGTAACATTTTTCAATGAATAAATTAGCTTTTTTATCTCAATATACTGGAGAAGGCAGTGGCACCCTACTCCAGTAGTCTTACCTGGAAAATCCCATGGACGGAGGAGCCTGGTGGGCTGCAGTCCATGGGGTCGTGAAGAGTCGGACACGACTGTGACTTCACTTTCACGCATTGGAGAAGGAAATGGCAACCCACTCCAGTGTTCTTGCCTGGAGAATCCCAGGGAAGGGGAAGCCTGGTGGGCTGCCGTCTATGGGGTCGCACAGAGTCAGACACGCCTGAAGCGACTTAGCAGCAGCAGCAGCATCTTAATATACATTGCGCTTTTGCTGTTGTTGCTGTCTAGTCCCTCAGTAGTGAGTAAAAATTCATCTACATATTTACCCAACTCAATGTTCCTCAACTACACGGAACAAGTTGCTTCAAATTGTCTACAGTCAATTAAAGTATGTATTCTTTAAGATTTTGCAATGAAAAGCAAAAGTGGTTTTTAAACCTTAAGTTGAGCTGTAAGAGGATAATTTCTGTGTCTACCTGTTTTACCACATTTAAATAAGAATTTAGCAGAAAAATACCTTTTCATAATTTCTAAGGAAACTTTTAGATGAAGAATGTTTATAAACTTAATTCTCTTGGCTCATTACTAAAAATGTCACTTTGGTATTTATGGTCTTATGTGTTGTTAATAAATTTAATAGTGGATTTATATTTAACTTCAAGATCTTAATCATTGGCAAAGAAGAATAGTGTTTAAAAGTGAAAGCCAGGACTTTGAATAATTGTACTTAAATCAATCCCTTAATGCTATCACAAACTGCTTATGAACATGTGGAGAAATATAAAATTTTACCAATAGGTGATTTGTACATGTTTCTAATATAAGTGAACTGAAAGTGCAATGCAGGCTTTCCTAGTGGCTCAGTTGTAAAGAACCTGCCTGCCAATGCAGGAGATCTGGGGTAGATCCCTGGGCAGAAAGATCACCTGGGGGAGCAAATGGCAACCCACTCCAATATTCTTTCCTGGAAAATCCCATAGACAGAGGAGTCTGGTGGGCTACCATCTGTGGGATCACAAAAGAGTCAGACATTACTGAGTGACTAACACTTTTTCCTACATAGGGATAATTTCCAGTTAAACTTTAGAAACATTATGTAATAAAATTAAGCTACCTTAAAATAAGAAATGGGACACTGAGAGCATATATCCCACCTCCCAGAATAGCTGTATTTTTGACTGCCTCCATATCCTATTATAACACTGGTTGCAATATATGGTGGTGTTTGTTATTTCTGCCTGCTGTATCTATCCTTTTCTGAGATAGAAGCATTGAGGTGTCCAGCAATGATAATGGATTCATCTGTTTCTCCTTGCAATTGTATGAGGTTTTGACACATATAGTTTGATACTCCATTGTTAGCTGTACACACAAAAAGGATTGTTTTGTCTTCTTAAAGAATTGATCTCTTTATCATTATGTAGTGCCCTTCTTTATCCCTGATAGCTTTTCTTTAAATTGATATAGCTGCTTCTGCTTAATTTTGATTAATATTAACATGGTGATGCTGGGAAAGAGTGAAGGCATAAGGAGAATAGGGCGGTAGAGGGTGAAATGGTTAGATAGCATCGTTGACTCAATGCACATGAATCTGAGGAAACTCAGGGACTCAGGGAGATAGTGAAGGACAGGGAAGCCTGGCTGGCTTCCATCCATGGGCTCACAAAGAGCCAGACATGGCTTAGTGACTGAACAACAACAGCATATATTTTGCCATCTATTTATTTCTAATCTATATGCATCTTTATATTTAAAGTGATTTTCCTGTAGAAAATGTATAGTTGTGTCCTGTATTTTGTCACCTCTGACAATTGCATTTTAACTGATGAATTTAGATCATTGACATTCAAAGTGATGACTTATATACTTGGATTAATGTCTTATATTCATTATTGTTTTATATTCATTGCTCTGGTTCTTTTATTACTGTTTTTTCCCTTTTGTGGTTTTAATTAAGCAATTTACATTATTCCATGATTTCTCCTTTCTCAACACATCAATTATACTTTTTTTTCACTTTTTTTTAGTGGTTGCTTACAGTTTTCAATTTACATTTACAGCTAATCTAAGTCTACATTCAAATAACAACATAGTACTTGATAGGTAGTATAGGTAACTTACAAAAGCAGTATATCTTAATTCCTCTCTCCTGTCCCTTGTCACACTGCTGCTATTCATTTCATTATATATGAGCATATTTATACATGTATAATGGAGACGGCAATGGCACCCCACTCCAGTACTCTTGCCTGGAAAATCCCATGGATGGAGGAGCCTGGTAGGCTGCAGTCCATGGGGTCTCTAGGAGTCAGCCACGACTGAGCGACTTCACTTTGACTTTTCACTTTCATCCATTAGAGGAAGAAATGGCAATCCACTCCAGTGTTCTTGCCTGGAGAATCCCATAGACAGTAGAGCCTGGTGGACTGCCGTCTATGGGGTCGCACAGAGTTGGACACGACTGAAGCGACTTAGCAGCAGCAGCATACGTGTATAAATACATACGTGATATATACATAAACGTACATAACCGAATGCAGGGTTGCTATTATTATTTGGACAAATTGTTGCCTATTTGATCAATTAAGAATAAGAAAAAAATATATTTTTAATTTTACCTTAACATATTTTCTTCAATGTATTTTCTTTCTTTAGGTATGCCAGAGTTTCTGACATTTTTTTCTCTCTAAAAAATTTGTTTTAATACTTCTTGCAAGGCAGGTCAACATATCCCTCAATTTTCATTTGTCTGAAAAAAACCTTTATTTCTCTTTCACTTTTGAAGGATAGTCTTGAAGAGTGACGAGATCTAAGCTGATGTTTCCTTTGTTTTGCTTTGTCCTCGACCCTTTAAATATTGTATTCCACTCACTTCTTGTTTACATGGTTTCTGAGGAAAAGTTCAATGTAATTTTCATCTTTGTGACTCTGTAAGTAAGGTGTCTTTCTCTCTGACTCTTTCAGAATTTTTTTTTCTTTTTATTTGATATTCTGTAATTTGAAAATGATATCCAGAAGTGCAGTTCATTGACATTTATCCTGCTTAGTATTCCTTGTGCTTCCTGGTGTCTGACATTAATTTACAGAAAATTTCAGTCATTATGGTTTCAAATATTTCTGTTCCTTTCCCTTTCTTCTCTTTCTGGTGTTCCCCTTGAATGCATATTACAACACTTGGAGTTGTTCCAGTCTTCATGTATTCTCTTCTGCTTTTTTAGTCTTTGTTCTCCTTGCTTTTCTGTTTTTGAGAATTCTTTTGATTTATCCTCTAGGTCAACAATTCTTTCCTCAGCCATGTACACTCCACACATATGTCCATCAAAGACATTCAAGACATTCTTTATTTCTGTTACAGTGTTTTCTTTCCTTTTTTTTTTTTTTTTTTTTTAATCTCTATCATTTCATTTCAGTTCTTTGTTAGGATTTCCATCTCCTCTGCTTATAGTGCCCATTTGTTCTTTCGTGTAGGTTGTCTACTTTATCTTTTAGAGCTTTTAACATATTAATGATGAAAGAAGGTGAAAGTCGCTCAGGCATGTCCGACCCTTTGCAACCCCATGGTCTGTACAGTCCATGGAATCCTCCAGGCCAGAATGCTGGAGTGGGTAGCTTTTCCCTTCTCCAGAGGATCTTCCCAACCCAGGGACTGAACCCAGGTCTCCTACATTGCAAGTAGATTCTTTACCAGCTGAGCCACAAGTGAAGCCCAAGAGTACTGGAATGGGTAGCCTATCCTTTCACCAGTGGATCTTTATGTCTCAGGAATCGAACCAGGGTCTCCTGCATTACAGGCAGATTCTTTACCAACTGAGTTATCAGGGAATCCCTATATTAATGATAGTTGATTTAAATGTCCAGTCTGATAATTCCAACATCCCTGCCGTGTCTGGTTCTGATGTTTGCTCTGTCTCTTCAGATTCTCTTTTGATATGCCTTGTAATTTTTTGTTGAGACCCAGCCATGATTTATTGTGTAAATAGGGCTTTAGTAATTCAGGAGTGAGATTTAGTGGGAGTGCAAGTATCGTATAGTCCTCTGACAAAGTTTCAGCCTTCAGTGAGTCTATATTTCTTAGCTGTTTACTTCGCAAGTGTTTTTCAGTTTTTCTCTCCCTCCTTTGGTGGGACAGGATGGCTAGAGTGGTCTGAAGAGTTGGTATTTTTTTTCCCTAGGTCAGTTAGGCCCTTACAATACCCCAGCAGGTTAGGCTTTGGCTACATATTAAATAGTTTTCCCTGAGGGAAGACCTTATTAAGAAGAACATAATACTGAAATATTTCAAGATGGTTTCTTTTTCTGTCCCCATGTTGGAAACCTGAAAGTTTTCTCACATTTACTATAGAAACCTAGAGCTCTTTTTTAAAATATATATTTATTTATTTATTTTAATTGGAGGCTAATTACTTTACAATATTGTAGTGGTTTTGCCATACATTGACATGAATCCTGCACGGGTGTACATGTGTTCCCCATCCTGAACACCCCTCCCACCTCCCACCCCATCCCATCCCTCTGGGTCATCCCAGTGCACAAGCCCTGAGCACCCTGTCTCATGCATTGAACCTGGACTGGTGATTAGTTTCACATATGATAATATACATGTTTCAATTCCATTCTCCCAAATCATCCCACCCTCGCCCTCTACCACGGAGTCCAAAAGACTGTTCTATACATCTCTGTCTCTTTTGCTGTCTTGCATATAGGATTATCATTACCATCTTTCTAAATTCCATATATATACATTAGTATACTGTATTGGTGTTTTTCTTTCTGGCTTACTTCACTCTGTATAATAGGCTCCAGTTTCATCCACCTCATTAGAACTGATTCAATGTATTCTTTTTAATGGCTGAGTAATACTCCATTGTGTATATGTACCACAGCTTTCTTATCCATTCATCTGCTGATGGGCATCTAGGTTGCATCCACGCTCTGGCTATTATAAACAGTGCTGTGATGAACATTGGGGTACATGTGTCTCTTTCAATTCTGGTGGAAACCTAGAGCTCTTTGAGGGTACATCTCATAATATCATGAGGCCCCTCCTGTAACTGACTCCTTGTAAAATATGTAATTCTCTGAGTTGTCCATATTCAGACTTCAGCATTTGATCCAGTACAGATTTTCCTATCCAGTCTGGTTCCCATGGAGTTTTCTGCTTGTGAGTCTCTGCATTAGTAAGTCATAACTGCCTATATTTGTCTTTCTCTCTCTCCAATCTTGAGGACTATGGCTTTCTCTGTGTCCTCTCCTCTCTTATGAACCTAGAGTTGTTGATTTCCATTCTGTTCAGCTGTTTACTTGTTGTTTAGATACAGTGTCAACTTTAAAGTTCCTTATGTGCAGAACCAGTAAACAAAGTCTACTTTTTCTCGTATATAGCTCTTTAATAAAACTATGATCTTCCAAACAACAAAGAATCTGTTTCATTCAACTCTGTATCCATCAGTGATTCAAGTCTCATGAAACTTTATAAAAAAATTTTTGCAAATTTGGAATCATATTTATTTATAATTGAAGTATTAAAGTTGTTTAATCATAACTATTCCTTCTTCCATCTGTTCATCATACATTGCAAAGTTGCTTCAGTCTTGTCTGACTCTTTGTGACCCTATGTACTACAGCCTTCCAAGATTCTCTCTCCATGGGATTCTCCAGGCAAGAATACTGGAATGGGTTGCCATTGCCTTCTCCAGGGGATCTTCCCAATACAGCAATCGAACCTATGTCTCTTACATCTCCTATATGGGAAGGTGGGTTCTTTACCACTAGCACAAACTGGGAAGCCCTCATAACATATTATGAGATCAATTTTAATAAGACCTGTTTGGGATGCAAGTGAAAATTTCCTTGTTGAATAGTATGTAAGAATAGGTATACAAGAAGCACTTGAGTATGTAAAGGTGTCCAAAAATCAACTCTTACAGAAAATCAACAAAAATACTGGCAAAAATGTCAAAATTACAGTTGACCTCTTTGATATATTGAATGTGAAGAGAAAATGGAATGGCATACTTAAAGTTCTGAAAACTTTTCTCAATACTGAATTCTATATCTAGTGAAAAATATCATTCAAATATGATGTTGGAAAAAGAGACTTTTCCAGATAAATGAATATTGAGTGAATTTGTTACCAGTGAACACTTGGAGCATTGTCATAATCAATATAATCCATTGATAAAACAAGAATATATAAGCCTATATTTATATAAGTAACTAATATTAATGTAAAAATAAACATGAGAAAAAGGAACACTCTTTCTTACAGTATATCAATTAAATTGAAGTTAAGATGAATTAGAGAATCATTACTTGATGCTAAAATTTGTTAGTGAAATATTGATGAGAAAGGATAATTACATAGCTTTGCAATTTTAATGGATTTCTTATTAATACAATGAGAAAAACAGTATCAAGTGGAGAACATTTTCACATACTACATTAACTACATTATCAAATTTATCACTACAGTATGAGAACAAATCAATCTTGTGCCTCCTGCTATTATGTTGAGAAAGAAACATAATTTCTGTGGTATTTCTGCCAAAAATACATTACTTGAATCTCATCCTGAAAAAATGTCAGACAGGCTTAACATGTAAGACAGTCTACAAAATAAAAAACTTCTAACCTTAAAGAATTTTAGTATGATGAAAAATAAAGGATAAAATAATCCAGATTAAATTAATGAGACACAACAGCCAAATGAAATGTGTAATCACAGATTATATTGTAAGAGGGGGGAAAATGCTATACATCTGCAAAGTATGAGATGTTCAAATATGAACTGATGGACAGTTGAGTATTTTTTTCAGTACTAAATTTCCTAAATTTAATAATTATCTGTATTTCTCCAATGGATTTCCAATTGTTTACACACACACACAAACACACACACACAGGTTTACAATATGCATTTTAGACATCCCATGATACTGTCAAAATAAATCATACCACTTCATATATAATATAAAATCCAGAAGCAATCCACATTAACTTCCCTGTCCTATTGTTTGTGTTAGTATTTTTATGCATTTTACTTCTACATTTTTATAAACTGTACAGTTCATCTACATTATTTTGTTTTAAAGTCAATTATTTTAAGGATATTAAAATTCAAAAGAAAATATTTCATATTTGTGATGATCCAAGTTTTCATCATGTGGAATTTTCTTTCAATCTGAAGGCTTTCCTTTTAATATTTTTCATAGAGCAGCTGGTGATAAAAGCCTTTGACTTTTGCTTCTCTAAAAAGTTTTTCATTTTACCCTAAATTTTAAAGTACATTTTTGATGGATATAAAAAAAATGTAGTAGATGTTTATTTTCTTTCAATATTTATAATTAGTCTCTCACTTTTGTTTATTCCCATGAGAAGATAAACATCACTCTTATTGCTGTGGTCCTATGTAATGTTTCTCCACAGTTAGTTCAGTTCAGTCACTCAGTCATGTCCTACTCTTTGCGACCCCATGGACTCCAGCACGTCAGGCCTCCCTGTCCATCACCAGCTCCCTGAGTTTACTCAAACTCATGTCCATTGAGTCGGGGATGCCATCCAACCATCTCATCCTCTGTCATCCCCTTCTCCCACCTTCAATCTTTCCCAGCATCAGGGTTTTTTCAAATGAGTCAGCTCTTTGCATCAGGTGGCCAAAGTATTGGAGTTTCCGCTTCAGCATCAGTCCTCCCAGTGAATATTCAGGACTGATTTCCTTTAGGATGGACTGGCTGGATCTCCTTGCAGTCCAAGGGACTCTCAAGAGTCTTCTCCAACACCACAGTTCAAAAGCATCAATTCTTCGGCACTCAGCTTTCTTTATGGTCCAGATCTCACATCCATATATGACCACTGGAAAAACCATAGCTTTGATTAGACCTACTTTGTTGTCAAAGTAATATCTCTGCCTTTTAATATGCTGTCTAGGTTAGTCATAACTTTCCTTCCAAGGAGTAAGTGTCTTTTAATTTCATGGCTGCAGTCACCATCTGCAGTGATTTTGGAGCCCCCCAAAATAAAGTCTGCTACCGTTTCCCCATCTATTTGCCATGAAGTTATGGGAATGGATGTCATGATCTTAGTTTTCTGCATGTTGAGTTTTAAGCCAGACTTTTCACTCTCCTCTTTAACTTTCATCAAGAGGCTCTTTAGTTTTTATTTACTTTCTGCCATAAGGGTGGTGTCGTCTGCATATCTGAGGTTACTGATATTTCTCCTGGCAATCTTGATTCCAACTTGTGCTTCTTCCAGCCCAGTGTTTCTCATGATGTAATCTGCATATAAGTTAAAAAAGTAAAGTGATAATATGCAGGTTTGACATACTCCTTTTCCTACTTGGAACCAGTCTGTTGTTCCATGTCCAGTTCTTTTTTTTTTTTTTTTTCAATTTTTTTAATGTGTACATAATGTATATTTTTATTTATCATTTTTTAAAATTTTATTTTATTTTTAAACTTTACAATATTGTATTGGTTTTGCCAAATATTGAAATGAATCCACCACAGGTATACATGTGTTCCCCATCCTGAACCCTCCTACCTCCTCCCTCCCCATACCATCCCTCTGGGTCGTCCCATTGCACCAGCCCCAAGCATGTCCAGTTCTAACTGTTGCTTCCCGACCTGCATACAGGTTTCTCAAGTGGCAGGTCAGGTGGTCTGGTATTCCTATCTCCTTCAGAATTTTCCACAGTTTATTGTGATCCACACAGCCAAAGACTTTGATATAGTCAATAAAGCAGAAATAGATGTTTTTCTGGCACTCTCTTCAGATGTTTCTACACATCTGTTGGCTTTTCAGATTTTTCTCTTTGTCATATTTTTCAGCAAGCTTCCCAAGTGGCACTAGGGGTAAAGAATCTGCCTAACAATGCAGGAGACTTAAGAGATGCAGGTTCAGTTCCTAGGTTGGGAAGATCCCTTGGAGAACGGTGTGGCAACCCACCCCAGTATTCTTGCCTGGGGAATCCCAGGACAGATGAGCCTGGTGAGCTATAGTCCATAGTGTCACAAGGAGTCAGACATGACTAAAGCGACTTCATGCACTGTTTTTCAGCAATTTGTTTAAGATGTGCTTTGATGTGGTTTTCCTGTGTTTATTTTGTTTCAGTTTCTTGGATCTCAAATTTTTCAGTTTTATTCAAAGTTGAAAATAAATTCATCTATTATTTCTTTGGGCTTCCCTGGTGGCTCAGATGGCAAGGAATCTTCCTGCAGTGTGGGAGACCTGGGTTGATCCCTGGGTTGGGAAGATCCCCTGCAGGAGGTCATGACAAACCACTCCAGTTTTCTTGCCTGGAGAATCCTATAGACAAGAGGATGGCTGGCTACAGTCCATGGGGTCACAAAGAGTCACTCATGACTGAAGCAACTAAGCACAGCACATTATTTCTTCGTGGTATTATTTGGCACTCTGTCCATCTGCCAATTTACCCTGGGACTCCAGTTACATCCTATATGACAACCCAGTATCTGTCCACAGGTACTAAGTTTCATTTACTCTGGTATATCATTTTTTTCTCTCTTTTTAAAAATAGCCTACAGTTGTTTTGTCTTCATGTTCACTGATCCTCTCTTCAGTACAGTTTTATATTTTTAAGCCCATTCCATGAGTTTTCCTTAAAAAATCTTATCTTGTTACTAAATCTGCTGATTTCCATACGTTCAGTCTCTCTTCTGAAATATCTCTGCTTATGCTTCCCATAATCCTTAAATATATTTATAACTGTTTAAAATCCTTACTTTATAATTCCAGGTTCTAAGTCATTTCTAATTTAGTTTCTATGACTGCTTTTTATCCTAGGCTTCACACTTCTTTGCTAGTTTAGTATCTGTTGACTGGTTGCCAGATGGTATGTTTGTTATGTACTTGAATATCATTGTTATGTTGCGCCTTTAAAGCCTGTTAAAAGTTTGTTCTATGTTTTTATTTTTTGGTAGATTCTTAACTTATTTGCCATTCACCTTGATTCTTATGAAGTTTGATTTTAAATTTTATCAAGATACTCCTAGCATAGCTTTTGCTCTTCTGATACTTTAGTCTTACTAGTAATACTAAGATGTGAGCTTCTGAGATCCCTACTGAATTATCTAAATGCTAAGCAAAGTCTCTCTACTGTAGGTAGTTGGAATGCTAATGTATTCAGCCCTGTATGTGTTTTGAGGATTTTTCACCTAATATTTGCTTGATAATTTTTGGTTGGTTTGTTGGTTTTGTCCAGTCCTATGACAATTCTCCATGCATGTATAGTTTAGAATTCAGACAACTCAAGGAGATTCCTGCAGAGTTCTGGAACTCTTTCTCTGAGTAGTTCCTTCATCTCCAGTACACTGCCCCATGAATTTCAGCACTGTTGGTTTCTCTGAACTCTGTTTTTCCTCAGCTCAATGAAATACCTTTTTATCATCTCTATGTTTCCCCCCTCCATGCCAGTAGTTAGCATTTCTAAGAAAAAGGCAAGCTTTATTTATTTAGATATTTATTTAAGATGCACCGCTTGGCTTGCGGGAACTTAGTTACCTGACCAGGGGTTGAACCTCTGCCACCTGCAGTGAAAGTACAGAATCTTAACCACAGGACCACCAGAAGCAATCCTGGGGCAGGGGGCGGGTGAAGGAGGAACAACAAAGCAGGAAGCGTAACTCTCCCAGACTCCAAACAAAAATACAAAGCTGCTGCAATCAAAATAGTGTGGTATTGGGATAAAACCAGACATATGGATCAATGGAACAGAATAGAGAACACAGAAATAAACTCACATACCTATGGTCAATTAATTTTTGACAAAGGGGGCAAGAATATAAAATGGGAGAAAAGACAGTCTCTTCCTCAAGTGGTGCTGGGAAAATTGAACAGCTGCATATAAATCAGTGAAGTTAGAACACACCAAAGTGACTTAAACACTTAAACATAAGATGCAGCACCATGAAACTCCTAGAAAGAGAGCAAAGGCAAAACATTCTGTGATATAATTTGTACCAATGTTTTATGAGGTCAGTCTCCCAAGGCAATAGAAATAAAAACAAAAATAAACATGTGGGACCTAATCAAACTTACAAACTTTTGCACAGCAAAGGAAACCATACAAAAAAGAAAAAGAAAAGAAAAGACAACCTATGGAATGGGAGAAAATGTTTGCAAATGATACAACAGACAAGAGCTTAATCTCCAAAATACACAACAGCACATACAACTTAAGAGCAGAAAAAACAAACAACTCATCAAAAAGTGGGCAGAAGACCTTAATAGACATTTCTCCAAAGAAGACATGCAGAGGGCCAATAAGCACATGAAAAAATGCTCATTACTAATTATTAGAGAAATGCAAATCAAAACTACAATGAGGTACCACCTCACACCAATGAGAATAACCATAATTAAGATGTCTAAAACCACTACAATACTGTAATTAGCCTCCAATTAAAATAAATAAATTAATTTTAAAAAGAAAAAGAAATGAAGGATAGGTTGTGGAGAAAAGGGAACCCTCCTACACGGTTAATAGAAATATAAGCAACCACTATGGAAAACAGTGTGGAGATTCCTCAGAAAACTAAAAATGGAATTACCATATGTCCCAGAAATCCCACTCCTGGACATATACCAGGACAAAATTATAATTCAAAAAGATACATACACCCCTATGCTCATAGCAGCAGTATTCACAATATCCAAGACATGGAAACAGCCTAAATGTCCATTGACAGATGAATGGACAAAGAAAATATGGTACATGTATACAACAGGATACTACTCAGACGTAAAAAGAAGAATGACTTAATACCATTTGCAGCAACATGGATGCAACTGGAGATTATCATATAAGTGAACTAGTTCAGAAAGAGAAAAATGAATACTGTATGATATCACTTATTTATTGAGTCTAAAATATGACAGAAAGGAATCTATCTACAACATGCAAAGAGACTCACAGACATCGAGAATGGACTTGTGGTTGCCAAGGAGAAATGGGATGGGAGAGGGAAGGACTGGGATTTTAGGATTAGCAGATGTAAACTATCACATGTAGAGGATGGATAAACAACAATGTCCTACTATATAGCACAGGGAACTATATTCAATAGTCTATGATAAACCATAATGAAAAAGAATATTTAAAAAATTATCTACATGGGTATAGCTGAGTTACCTTCTGTACAGCAGAAATTTGCACATTTTTAATCAACTATACTTCAATAAAAATTAAATTAAAAAAAGAAAAGACAAGCTTTTTAAAATTCATTCCTACTCTCAGGTTTCCAGTCTTTTGTTGACTATTGTTTGTTGGGACTCTGAGCGTGAACACTGTGGTCCCTCAGTATGTTGACGGCTGCAAATATTTGCTGTGAGACCACCCAGTCTTTGTTGCCTAACATTTGGCCTCTGCTCGATCCTTTAAACTCCATATACTATTTAATGTGTTAGAAATAAGCTTCCTTTCAGCACCTTCAAATGTTGTTTAGTGCCACATTTATTTGTGAACATAGAGTATGATTTCAAAATAAAAGTCAGTTTATATTTGTTTAAAACATTGGTTAATAAGAAACATCTTTTTGATTCAACAAAAGTAAGGAGGCATATTCTCAGCTAAGAAGAGCATGTGGACTTTTGAGGACTGCTTATTTTCTGGACTGTCATTGGGATTGGGCCGATTTTATTAATTTACTTGGTAATTCTCAGCTTCACATGTGTCGTGGCTGACTATGGAATTTTTGGTCTTCTAACAATCTACCAAATGTCTTTCTCCTCTGTTTGAATTTATTTAGTGACATCAGCTTGTTGTGCATCCTTGGCTTAAAGGAGGAGAAGAGAATGGATGGTTAAATTACTAAATCTCCCAAGTTCTCAAAAGTAATCCCATTCATTCCTACTATTCTTCCATGCCACTGTTGTACTTCTGATCTCTTGAAAGGTCATTCCTTCTGTAATTTTCAAATTGTTATCTAAATACTCTTCTTATTTTACTACACTGGAACTGTAGTATTACATATGCATGATACATTTAGAATCTATCAAAATTATCTGTAAGTATTATATGTCCCTAATCTTATCAAACTTAAGTGCTTAAGTATGTTCTGCATTCTTTTACAGTGTAGAGGTGAGCTTGAGCTTGAATTTCTGCCATTTTATCTACCAATGTCCAACTTAGCTCTATAAAATACTATTTTATTATATATATATATACACACACACATATATATATGTGTATACACCCCCCCACACACACACACATATATATGAGCCATCAGGAATGGCTCAGACAGTAAAGAATCTGCCTGCAATGCAGGAGAATCCTTGACTTGGGAAGATCCCCTGGGAATGGCAATCCACTCCAATATTCTTACCTGAAGCCATATGTATATATAAAGACACACACACACACATGTATATACATTTAGCTGTTTATATAACTTCTGTAAATATCAGAAATTAATGGAAAATATGGCAGGAAATTTTATACTGGCTTAAATATTAAGCTCCTCCCCCTTCACTCAATGACTGCTTTAATCTCAGAATGTGACCTCATTTATTTCTATAAAGAAATAGATGGTTTGAAGATAAATTAATAATTAGTTAAGGATATTGGGATCAAATAATCTTGGATTTAAGGTATGCCATGGAGGGACACACAAAGAAGAAAACCAGGTGAAGATCAATCTGAGATTAGAATTAAGCAACCGCAGCCAAGAAATCTCTGGGCCAAACATAAGTTGGAAGAGGAAAGGAAGGATCCTTTACTAGAGACTTCAGAAGAGTGTGGCTGTTCTGACACTTTGATTTTGAACTTCTAGCCTCCAGAACTAAAAGAGAGTAAAGGTCTCTTATTTTAAGCCATAAGTTATGATAATGCATTATGAAAGCTTAGGAAACTCATACAGGTACATTTTTTAAAACTCATCTTAAGATATGGGAAGAAATTAAATAGGAGAGTGGGAGTAATAGAAACATGCCATTATAAATAAAATAAAAGGACTTACTGTATAGCACAAGGAACTATATTCAATATTTTGTAATAGCCTATAATAGAAAGGAATCTGTAAAAAAAAATACATGTAACCAAATCACTTGGTTGTATATCTGAAACTAACACAATATTGTTAACCAGCTATATATCAATAATAATTAAATAAATAAATAACTGGTTAAAATACATTTAAAATTATTTTATATGCTCTATACTAACCTATACGTCTTTATAATCACTTATAAAATACACTTCTGATGACAAAACATAGAAATAATATAAATGGCCTTAAAGATATAATTAACTAAAACAATAGAATACATTGTATACTTAAATTTTGGCTACATAATTTGATGGTGGGTTTTGATAACTGTTTCAAGTCTGACTGATTCCATAGTTGAGGAGACCATAGTAAACCTATAAAAATGTTGAGATTGCCAGTCAATTATCTTTAAGATTTGTTTCTTCCCTGAAATGTCTTATGATCACCACTCTGACTACAGGAAATTTCAAAATGAAAATTTTTGGTATGGGGTTTTATGGGTGAGAGAGTGGCTGTTCTACATTTCCCAGCTTTCCAAGAATGAAGAACTCTGTAATTGACTCAATCAACTTGGAAATTACTATATCAAATACTCTGGCTACGTGCGTCCCTTATATGATACTAACTGAAGAAGAAACTAGATTTTGGTACCATCTCATTATCTGCAGTGAAGTGACCACCATCCAGTAGGATAATATTACTTAAATTGTGAGTTCCACAATAAAATAGTAGGTATTTCCTCCAATAAAATGTTCTGTGGTAAAAAATATGCAGTTAAATTTAAAAATGTTTCTTTAAGAAATCTTTATAGTCTTTAAGAAACTAGCATGTACTGTGAATCTTTTTTAAGAAAACCAAGCACTCTTTCTCAAATGTATTTACCCTTTTAACACTATTTTCATAGAATACAGTACTTGTAGCAACTCTAAGTATGAGTACTCCAGGGAGTATAGTTTGGAATTAGCTCTCTAGCAATTGGAGGTATCATGGACTTTTACAGTAATGATAACATAATATTTATACTAACATAATACTTTGTTACTCTTTCATAATACATAAAACTAGCTCTTAGATTAATAGTGCCTTTGTTTTAGGCCCTGTTCTAGACTTTTAATTTTGTTACACTGTGTAATCATCTCAATAATCGTGTGAGCTAGGTAACACTATCTCCATTTAGCATACTTAAATAACATGCCAAATGTATCATAACTGTTCAGTGTTAGAGTAGGAATTTGGAACTCATGTAATCTAGTTACATAGTTTTTCATTTTAATTTACAAGAGTGGTCAAATATTAACACTTTATTTTGCTGTTCAATCACTCAGTCCTGTCCAACTCTTCGTGACCCCATGAACAGCAGAACTGAGTTTGTTCACACTCATGTCCATTGAGTTGATGATGCCATCCAAACATCTTGTCCTCTGTCACCACCTTCTTTTGCTCTCAATCTTTCCCAGCTTCAGAGTCTTTTCCAATGAGTTGGCTCTTCACATCAGGTGGCCAAAGTATTGGAGCTTCAGCATCAACATCAGTCTTTCCAATGAATATTCAGGGTTGATTTCCTTTAGGATTGACTGGTTGGATCTCCTTGCTGTTCAGAGTCTTCTCCAGCACCACAGTTTGAAAGCATTAATTCTTCAGCCCTCAGCCTTCTTTATGGTCCAACTCTCACATCTACATATGACAACCGGAAAAGCCATAACTTGACAATATGGACTTTTGTCAGCAAAATGATGTCTCTGCTTTTTAATACACTGTCTAGCTTGTCATAGCTTTTCTTCCAAGGAGCATGTGTCTTTTAATTTTGTGGCTACAGTTACCACCTGCGTGATTTGGAGCCCAAGAAAATAAAGTCTGTTGTTCTTTCCATTATTTCCCCATCTATTTGCCATGAAGTGATGGGACCAGATACCATGATCTTTGTTTTTTGAATGTGGAATTTTAAGCCAGCTTTCTCTCCTCTTTCACGTTCATCAGGAGGCCCTTTAGTTTTTCACCTTTTGACATTAGGATGGTGTCATCTGTATATCTGAGGTTATTGATATTTCTCCTGGAAATCTTGATTCCAGCTTGTGCTTCATCCAGCCCAGAATTTTGCATAATGTGCTCTACATATAAATTAAATAAGCAGAGTGACAATATACAGGCTTGACATACTTCTTTTCCATTTTTGAACCAGTCCATTGTTCCTTGTCCAGTTCTAACTATTGTTTCTTGACCTGGATATAGGCTTTTCGGGAGGCAGGTAAAGTGGTCTGATATTCCCATTTCTTTAAGAATTTTCCACAGTTTGTTGTGATCCACACAGTCAAAGGCTTTAACATAGTCAATGAAGCAGAAGTAGATTTTTTTTTGGAATTCCCTTGCTTTTTTCCATGATCCCATGAATGCTGGCAATTTGATCTCTGGTTCCTCTGCCTTTTCTAAATCCAACTTGTACATCTGGAGGTTCTCAGTTCACGTACTGTTGAAGCCTAGCTTGAAGGATTTTGAGCATTACCTTGCTATCATATGAAATGAGTGCAATTGTGAGGTAGGTTGAACATTCTTTGATAGATGAGCACAATAAAAGAACAGAAACTGTATGGACCTAACAGAAGCAGAAGATATTAAAAAGATGTGGCAAGAATACCCAGGAAAACTGTACAATAAAGGTCTGAATGACCCAGATAACCACAACATTGTGATCACTCACCTAAAGCCAGTCATTCTGGCGTGTGAAATCAAATGGTTCTTAAGAAGCATTACTACAAACAAAGGTAGTTCAGGTGATAGAATTCCAGCTAAGCTATTTCAAACCCTAAAGTTTGATAAAGGCAAAAATAAGCTAAGAAAGCAAATCAGTGTTTCTCAACTATTTTTATGCTCATTTGGGAATTGTAAGAAAGTCAGAGAATCTATCCTCATAGCAATGTATACACATATATCATACCAATGGATATGTTTTACAGGCCAGTGTCAATCTCCTGAAGTATCTAATGACTATGAGGTGGAGAACCATTTAAATAACATTTTGTTGTTTAGTTACAAAATCATGTCCAACTCTTTGCATCTGTAGCCCACCAGTCTCCTCTTCTCATGGGATTTTCCAAGCAAGAATATATTAATACCTATTGTTAAGTATGACTAAAATTAATGAGTGTCACAAGCAGAAAAATCATGAAAGCAGATTAATGTGCAGTAGAAGCATATGAAACATTTGAGGCTGGGTTCTGGAAAATCAGTTAATTTATTCTGTACCATTCTACAGTATAGACTAGTTTCCAGACAGATTTTGTTTTTGTTTTGACAATTCCTATCTTTATTTTCTGTTCTTTTGTTCAAAAATTCTTGGATATCTGAATATCTTTATTTTTTATTTTTGTTCTGACAATTCCTATCTTTATTTTTTGTTCATTTACTCAAAAATCTTTGGATAACTGATTATCTTTAATGTGAACAAAATAAGTGTTGTGATTTGATGGGACAGGACAGGCCGGTAACTTATTTTTGCTCTGATTAAATCTGTATAATTTAGTGTTCTAATTTTAATGTGACTCAGTTTATTATTTGCAGACAAAAGGATATAAGTTAAAATTCTGACTGGTATAATTTTCAAATTAAAACAGTAAAATAAATTTTAAGTAAATTTAAGTAGATTTTTATTCATTATTTAAACAAGGAAACTAAATGTTTTTTTTTTTTTAATTTAAAAGTATTAGTAGAATAGGACTTGACTGTGCCCAAAGCATATAATTTATTTATAATAGACTATTTGGGATTTTCAGAATAATGGGTGAAATGTGGATTACTTGAATGTAGCACAGCATAGTGAAATGATGTGGAAATGGGAGAAAGATAAGCCTGAGTTCAAATAACTTATCTATTCAACAAATATCCATCAAGTCTGTGTTGGGTAGTATAACCTTATGCTACTGAGAGCAGAGAGATTATATTCTGCTTCCCACTGTATTCTTCAACTATTCTACATCTCAAATAGTTTACCATTTATTACTTGTCTTACTTGGATAAAATGGCTTAATTTTTCTTTATGTGCATAAAAGTAATCATTTTTTACCTGCCTGATTATTTCCTATAATTACCTGTTCAATTTAAATACATGACAATATTCAGACTACAGCTCATTTGGGTCTAGCATAGTGTCTGTGGCTCAATAATATTAAATAATTACATAAATGAAGAAACAGCTGTGTTCTGAGAGTTAATAAATAGTAAAGACATCATGGTATAATATCAGTATCTGGTAGATAGTAATAACTGAAAATATATTCTAGTTTTTCCTCTTTTGCTTTCTGTATAATCTTACAATGTCCAGAAAATCTTAAATTAAAAATAGGATTTCATGTGCATGATAGTTACTGAATTTGAGGTTAGTGAACACCTCTGGGCAAACAGTGTATTCTTCTGAACGTCTCTTTAGTTCTTGCTTTACTGTTATATTTAGTGTTCTCACATTATATGTTCATGAGTAATTAAATACTGATTTATCAAGTCCCCACTTTATAAAGAGCATTGTTTTGAGTTCCATGAGTACCTACTTCAAGGAAGAGCAAGTTCCCCTCAAAAAGAATAATATCACTATTTCATTGGAGGCAAAGCAAGCTGAATCCTGAAAAATACTAACAAAGGAAAAATATAACCAAATATGGCTTTGCAGTGGCAAAAGGAATGCCAGAACAATTGACATGCCTAGAACCAGATGGGCTTACTCTGGCAAGATTCATAGAGGTGAAATTGCTTTGTTCCCAGGAAATAGGAGCTCTACATTTTGTGTCACTGGTGCAGAACAAGGGGTTTTACATGCAAATTGTTTACTTCCTCTCTTGTGTTGTTGGAAGAGGGTGTTTGTTATGACCAGTGCATTTTCTTGGCGAAACTCTATTAGTCTTTGCCCTGCTTCATTCTGTATTCCAAGACCAAATATTGCCTTGGAAACACCTTGGAAACTCCAGGTGTTTCTTGACTTCCTACTTTTGCATTCCAGTCCCCTATAATGAAAAGGACATCTTTTTTGGATGTTAGTTCTAAAAGGTCTTGTAGGTCTTCATAGAACTGTTCAACTTCAGCTTCTTCAGCATTACTGGTTGGGGCATAGACTTGGATTACTGTGATATTGAATGGTTTGCCTTGGAAACGAACAGAGATCATTCTGTCATTTTTGAGATTGCATTCAAGTACTGCATTTCAGACTCTTTTGTTGACCGTGATGGCCACTCCCTTTCTTCTGAGGGATTCCTGCCCGCAGTAGTAGATAAAATGGTCATCTGAGTTAAATTCACCTATTCCAGTCCATTTCAGTTCGCTGATTCCTAGATGTCGACATTCACTCTTGCCATCTCTTGTTTGACCACTTCCAATTTGTCTTGATTCGTGGACCTGTCATTCCAGGTTCCTATGCAATATTGCTCTTCACAGCATTGGACCTTGCTTCTATCACCAGTCACATCCACAGCTGGGTATTCTTTTTGCTTTGGCTCCATCCCTTCATTCTTTCTGGAGTTATTTCTCCACTGATCTCCAGTAGCATATTGGGCACCTACTGACCTGGGGAGTTTCTTTTTAGTATCGTATCATTTTGCCTTTTCATACTGTTCATAGGGTTCTCAAGGCAAGAATACTGAAGTGTTTTGCCATTCCCTTCTCCAGTGGACCACATTCTGTCAGATCTGGAGAAGCTCTATACAGTCAGCAAAAACAAGACCAGGAGCTGACTGTGGCTCAGACCATGAACTCCTTATTGCCAAATTCAGACTGGAATTGAAGAAAGTAGGGAAAACCACTAGACCATTCAGATATGACCTAAATCAAATCCCTTATGATTATACAGTGGAAGTGAGAAATAGATTTAAGGGCCTAGATCTGATAGATAGAGTGCCTGATGAACTATGGAATGAGGTTCGTGACATTGTACAGGAGACAGGGGTCAAGACCATTCCTATGGAAAAGAAATGCGAAAAAGCAAAATGGCTGTCTAGGGAGGCCTTACAAATAGCTGTGAAAAGAAGAGAAGTGAAAAGCAAAGGAGAAAAGGAAAGATATAAACATCTGAATGCAGACTTCCAAAGACTAGCAAGAAGAGATAAGAAAGCCTTCTTTAGCAATCAACGCAAAGAAATCGAGGAAAAACAACAGAATGGGAAAGACTAGGGATCTCTTCAAGAAAATCAGAGATACCAAAGGAACATTTCATGCAAAGATGGGCTTGATAAAGGGCAGAAATGGTATGGCCCTAACAGAAGCAGAAGATATTAAGAAGAGATGGCAAGAATACACAGAAGAACTGTACAAAAAAGATCTTCATGACCCAGATAATCATGATAGTGTGATCACTGACCTAGAGCCAGACAATCTGGAATGTGAAGTCAAGTGGGCCTTAGAAAGCATTACTATGAACAAAGCTAGTGGAGGTGATGGAATTCCAGTTGAGCTATTCCAAATCCTGAAAGATGATGCTGTGAAAGTGCTGCACTCAATATGCCAGCAAATTGGGTAAACTCAGCAGTGGCCACAGGACTGGAAAAGGTCAGTTTTCATTCCAATCCCAAAGAAAGGCAATGCCAAAGAATGCTCAAACTACCACACAATTGCACTCATCTCACACTCTAGGAAAGTAATGCTCAAAATTCTCCAAGCCAGGCTTCAGCAGTATGTGAACCGTGAACTTCCTGATGTTCAAGCTGGTTTTAGAAAAGGCAGAGGAACCAGAGATCAAATTGCCAACATCCGCTGGATCATGAAAAAAGTAAGAGAGTTTCATAAAAACATCTATTTCTGCTTTATTGACTATGCCAAAGCCTTTGACTATGTGGATCACAATCAACTGTGGAAAATTCTTCAAGAGATGGGAATACAAGACCACCTGATCTGCCTCGTGAGAAACCTATATGCAGGTCAGGAAGCAACAGTTAGAACTGGACATGGAACAACAGACTGGTTCCAAATAGGAAAAGGAGTTCGTCAAAGCTGTATATTGTCACCCTGTTTATTTAACTTATATGCAGAGTACATCATGAGAAATGCTGGACTGGAAGAAACACAAGCTGGAATCAAGATTGCCGGGAGAAATATCAATAACCTCAGATATGCAGATGACACCCCCCTTATGGCAGAAAGTGAAGAGGAACTAAAAAGCCTCTTGATGAAAGTGAAAGTGGAGAGTGAAAAAGTTGGCTTAAAGCTCAACATTCAGAAAATGAAGATCATGGCACCCGGTCCCATCACATCATGGGAAATAGATGGGGAAACAGTGGAAACAGTGTCACACTTTATTTTTGGGGGGCTCCAAAATCACTACAGATGGTGACTGCAGCCATGAAATTAAAAGACGCTTACTCATTGGAAGGAAAGTTATGACCAACCTAGATAGCATATTCAAAAGCAGAGACATTACTTTGCCAACAAAGATTCGTCTAGTCAAGGTTATGGTTTGTCCTGTGGTCATGTATGGATGTGAGAGTTGGACTGTGAAGAAGGCTGAGCACCGAAGAATTGATGCTTTTGAACTGTGGTGTTGGAGAAGACTCTTGAGAGTCCCTTTGGCTGCAAGGAGATCCAACCAGTCCATTGTGAAGGAGATCAGCCCTGGGATTTCTTTGGAAGGAATGATGCTGAAGCTGAAACTCCAGTACTTTGGCCACCTAATGTGAAGAGTTGACTCATTGGAAAAGACTCTGATGCTGGGAGGGATTGGGGGCAGGAGGAGAAGGGGAGTACAGAGGATGAGATGGCTGGATGGCATCACTGACTCGATGGACGTGAGTCTGAGTGAACTCCGGGAGTTGGTGATGGACAGGGAGGCCTGGCGTGCTGTGATTCATGGGGTTGCAAAGAGTGGGACATGACTGAGCGACTGATCTGATCTGATCTGTACTTTCTACAGTAACCCACAGTAAACATCCATTTTAGATAACAAAACTGAAGCTCAGAAAGGTTGAATATTTGTTTTTTTTTTTTGGATCATATATCTTAAAATAACAAAGCCAAAAGCTGAGCTTGAACTCATAACCACTCGTGGTAGGAATCCCAGTAGAAACCATAACTCTGGTAGAAATCTCAGAAGTAGAAATTAAACACTTTCCGCTGAACAGAAGTGAAAGCCTGCCTCAAACTCACATACATCTTAAGAGCTGTATTAGTTCTACAAACTGGGGTTCAGGAAGTAAGGCAGCCTGTGTGATTGGTAGATATAATGGTTCAAAGATGTCTTAAGGAATCCAATATTTTCCTTCCTTTTTGTTTAATTTTTCACTATATATATATATAGTGCCAACAAAGGTCTGTCTAGTCAAAGCTTTGGTTCTTCCTGTAGTCACGTATGGATGTGAGAGTTGGACTGTAAAGAAAGCTGAGCACAGAAGCATTGATGTTTTTGAACTGTGGTGTTGGAGAAGACTCTTGAGAGTCCCTTGGACTGCAAGGAGATCCAGCCATTCCATCCTAAAATAAATCAGTCCTGAATATTCATTGGAAGGCTGATGCTGAAGCTGAAACTTCAACATCTTGGCCACCTGATGCGAAGAACTGACTCATTTAAAATGCCGCTGATTCTGGGAAAGATTGAAGGTGGAAGGAGAAGGGGCTGACAGAGGATGAGACAGTTGGATGGCATCACCGACTCAATGGACATGAGTCTGAGTAAGTTCCAGGTATTGGTGATGGACAGGGAAGCCTGGCGTGCTGCAGTCCATGGGGTCGCAAAGAGTCAGACACGACTGAGCAACTGAACTGAACTGAACTGAGATTATATATGTATATATCCATCCTGGTGTTTATAAAATGGTTTATAGCAACAATCAGTACTAAGGATTTTCAAAGATAAAAACAGAGATAGTGAGAGAGAGAAAATATTTCTAAAAGCACCCAACAAAAGCCTTCTGTCTTCTGTGCTTGAATCCCCTCTGAATAAATTCTAGTCACAAGAACCAATTATCTTAGCTCAAGAAAACTGAACTAACCACTAGGAACATGGATGGGGTTACATAATTGTTTTAGACCAGTGAGGGTCTACTATAGATTTGGGAGTGCAGTCAATCCTACCCAACACCAGGGCAGCTACACAGGGTGAAAAGAATCAAATGGGCGATAGGTAGGGAAGGAACCACTGACCCACTAAAACACACCTAAGTGAACATATGTGAGCGTATGTGCTCAGTCATGTCTGACTCTTTGCACCCCATGGGCTGTAGCCTCCCAGGCTCCTCTGTCCATGGGATTCTTCAGGGAAGTATACTGGAGTGGGCTGCCATGCACTCCTCCAGAGGATCTTCCTGACCCAGGGATTTAACCCATATCTCCTGCATCTCCTGCATTGGCAAGCAGATTCTTTACCTCTGAGCCATTGGGAAAACCTCTAATTGAACACACTATGTGCATATTTTATTATTTAAAAATTAATACATCTAATGACATGAGAAACTGTCTCTGTTTTACTAATGCTGCTGCTGCTGTTGCTAAGTTGCTTCAGTCGTGTCCGACTCTGTGCGACCCCATAGATGGCAGCCTACCAGGCTCCCCCGTCCCTGGGATTCTCAAGGCAAGAACACTGGATTGGGTTGCCATTCAGTTCAGTTCAGTCGCTCAGTCATGTCTAACTCTTCGAGACCCCATGAATCGCAGCACGCCAGGCCTCCCTGTCCATCACCAGCTCCCGGAGTTCACTGAGACTCACGTCCATCGAGTCAGTGATGACATCCAGCCATCTCATCCTGCGTCATCCCCTTCTCCTCCTGCCCCCAATCCCTCCCAGCATCAGAGTCTTTTCCAATGAGTCAACTCTTCTCATGAGGTGGCCAAAGTACTGGAGTTTCAGCTTCAGCATCATTCCTTCCAAAGAAATCCCAGGGCTGATCTTCAGAATGAACTGGTTGGATCTCCTTGCAGTCCAAGGGACTCTCAAGAGTCTTCTCCAATACCCTCCAACACCACAGTTCAAAAGCATCAATTCTTCGGCGCTCAGCTTTCTTCACAGTCCAACTGTCACATCCATACATGACCACAGGACAAACCATAGCCTTGACTAGACGGACCTTTGTTGCGTTTCCTTCTCCAATGTGTGAAAGTGAAAAGTGAAAGTGAAGTCGCTCAGTCCTGTCCAACTCTTAGCGACCCCATGGACTGCAGCCTACCAGGCTCTTCTGGCCATGGGATTTTCCAGGCAAGAGTACTGGAGTGGGTTGCCATTGCCTTCTCTGGTTTTACTAATAATTATTTTTAAATAACTCACTACTCTATATGAGGGTAACATTTAATTTGGCACATCAAGGACCCAAAGAAAGACATATCTCTCTGGATTTATAAATCAATGGCTGTAGAACTATGAATCTAATTATGTACATTTTAGAAAAAAATGAGATAAAAGAAATGAGAGTTTTGCTTTGCTAAAGAGGGACAGAGTAAATTTGATCATTCTAGGGCAATTCAACATTTAAATAAAATTTGGGAAAGTAGAAGTGGCAAGCACATTAATTAATTCATTTCATCCTGAGATAGTAATATTTTTTTTTCTGGATTATGTATAAAAGACCTGATAAAGCATTTCCCAGAATACAGATGAGTTGAATGTCATAATGACATGGATTCAAATTTGCCTGTTCTCAGGTTCAGACAATGCCGTTTCCTGGCTGCATTATTTTGGACATGTAACAGTTTATCTCTCACCCTGTTTCCTCATTTGAAAGGTACCTATAACAGTAGAAGGTTTCCACTGCTGTTGTAAAAAAAGACTGAATAAGATTTTGTATATAGCCTGTATACATACATTTATGATTTCTGTAAAATGCCTTACATTTATAGGCTAAGTGAATGGTTGATATCAATTTTATTTAGGTTAATAAAGTTACGCTTTATTAACTTAGGCTTCCTAAGATTGTATGCAGGCTTATTCTGCAGAGCCCTCTATCTGCTTGTTATCTCCGATATTCTGCTTAAATTGCTCCTATCCAATGTCATTGTTTCTATCTGTGAAGACTTAAAAGAGGAGTGATAGGAACAAGGATAAACAAGTTATTTTGGCATTCTTATAAACAGACTTTCATCTTTGATTTGCTTTCTCTTTCCAGGCATTTGTTTTATTTGCATAAAGACAAAAAAATAAAAGCTGCTAAGGGCTACATGCCATGCAATCAGTGGAAAACTTGGCATGACTTTGAAACTTAATGATCAAAGCACTAAGGATGTATATTAGGGGTGCCCCCAAATCTTTGGTTTTAATGATGGGCTTCACGGGATGTTAACAGGCTTTAATTTAAAGCAAAATGCAGCATGGGCTAAAGAGAAATCTAACATAACATGTTCAAAGGTACTTGATCACTCTTACTTATTATCAAGTGATAAGTACTGATCTTCAAGGGCTTCCCAGGTGGCACGGTGGTAAAGAATCTGCCTGCCAGTGCAGGAGATGCAAGAGATTTGGGGTTGATCCCTGGGTCAGGCAGATCCCATGGAGTAGAAAATGGCAACCCACTCCAATCTTCTTGCCTGGAAAATTCCATGGACAGAGAAACCTACATCTGATAAATTGGTATGAAAATATAGATTTCAGATTTTTTTTTTTTTTGAGCCTTAAGTATATAAAGCATGTGTAACATAAAATAGGCACTTAATACTTAATATACTTTTTTCATTTGTTAATTTCTTCATTTATATCACTTGTAAAAAACAGAGACAAAGCAGTTAACAAGTGTATATCTATCTTAATATACACATCTATAGGGAATGGACAAGATGGCAGAGCAAGAAGACACTGAGCTCATCTCCTCCCGCAGGCACATCAAATTTAGAACTATTTACAGAGCGATTACAGGTGAGAAAGACTAGAAGACTAGCAGAAAATAGCTTCTACAACTAAAGATCTAAAGAACGAACCACAGCGAAGCAGGTAGGAAGAGTGGAGACCATATCTCCAAGACCCATAGTCAAGACCCATATCCCTAATGGGCAACCCACAAACAGGAGAATGGCTACAACTGCAGAAGTTCTCTCCAAGGAGCAAGTTGTCCAAACCTCACGTTAGACTCCCCAGCCCAGGGATCCTGCAACAGGAAGACAAGCCCCCAGAACACTTGACTTTGAATGCAGCCAGGGCATTCTCTTTGGAGAGCCATATTACTATGTGAAATAGTGAAGTGAAACATGTTAGTTGCTCAAATGTGTCCAGCTCCTTGTGACCCTGTGAACTGTAACTCACCAGGCTCCTCTGTCCATGGAATTCTCTGGGGAGGAAATAGATTCCACTCTAAACTTGCGCACAAAATATTGCATATGTACCAGGACTCAGAGAGGAAGCAGTAATTTGAAAAAAGCCTGATCACAACCACCTGATGATCTTGGAGAGCCTCCAAGAGAGAAGGGAGGCAACTGGAGTTCACCCAGGAGTCATAGATACTGGTGGCAGTCATTATGGGGAGCTTGTTCTATCTCAGGGGTTCTGGTACTGGGCTGGCAAATGCCATTCTGAGATCGTCCCTCAGGGCCCAGCCCCATCCACCAGTCTATGGCACCAGTACTGGGACACCTCAGCTCAAACAGACTACCCAGGAAGGGACAGAGCTCACCCCCTAGAAGGCCAGCTACCAAGACCTTCTGTGCCACAACCACTCTGGGACTCAGCCCTGTCCTCCAGAGAGTCCAGGATCTGGCCCTTCAAAAAAGTAACTGATACTTGTACTGTGACCACCTGGGCCTTGCAGCCAGAGACCTTGGGACCTTTCTCTGCTCACCAGTGGGTTTTCATTAAACCAGCTTCATTTACCAGTGGATAGTCATCAGCCCCAGGACCTCCTGGGCATTGGCTCCACTCATCAGTAGGCTGAAACATCAACCCTAGGACCCCCAGAGCCCTGCAACCAGAGGCCCTAGGAACCAAGTCTACCTAACAGTGGGTAGTCACCTGCTCCAAGACCCCTATAATCATGCAACCTGTTGTATGAGAACATAGCCCACATACCAGCCCTGGGCCTGATGAACCTCAGCCCTGCCCACCAGAAGGTTAACACACACTTGGTGACCTTGGACCCCTTAGTCATCCATCCCAGGATCCATCTTCACCTACTAGCCAGATAATGCAAGCCAGAGATCCTGTGACCTGGCTCTGCCCACCAGTTGGCCAAAACTAGCCTCTGGACCCCCAGCCCAGGATCTGGCCCCAGTTACTGATAGTTGTAGACAGATACAACCTCCAAGACACCCTGGACCTCTCAGTCAGCCAAATCTGGATCCAGGGTCACTCACCAGTGGGCCAGCACCGGCTTTTGGACACACTAGATCCCATACTCAAGCATGTCAGGAAGGCTGACAGTAGATCCATGATTCCCCACCCCTAAACTCTGCAGCTACCCACCCTAGAGCCATGCTATACCCACCACTGGGCCAGCACTGGCCTCAGGATCCCCTGCACAGTATCTCTGCCTGCCACCTTCTGACCTGGCACTTCCCACTCATAACTGGCAGCCTCTACACAAGGCAGGGCTTGGCAACCAGCTGGACTGGGGCCTAGTCCTGCAAACCAGCCCACCCACAGTAGTCAGCCCACCACAACAGAAGGACACACAATGCCTAGAGGGCAAACCTAGATCATACAGCTCTGATAACCGGGGAGGGGAATGAGCTGCTGGAATGCATAGCAAGTCTCTTACCAGAGGTCACTTCTCCAAGGTCAGGAAATATAAATGGTCTGCCAAATACATAGAAATAAAAACAACAAACTAGGCAAAATGAGTTGACAGACAAATATGTTCCAAATAAAGGAACAAGATAAAACTTCAAAGCAATATCTAAGGGAAGTGGAGGTAAATAATTTACCCAATAAAGAGTTCAAGGTAATGACTGTAAGGGGAGTTCAAAGAACTTAGGAGAAGATTGTATGAACAAGGAGAGAAGTTAGAGGTTTTGACAAAAAGTAAGAAAATAAAACCAATATTCCATTTATAAATATGAGAAGCAGACTCTGTCCTAAGAATACTCTAGGTACTTTATACGTAACATTAATCCTCACAACATCCCTAGGAGTTAGGTATGCTTAAGAGCCTCATTCTACAGATAAGGAAACAGATGTACAGAGTGGTTGTGTATGTTATCAAAAGTCTTATTAAACTTCAAAAAATTTATTGAAATACATGTTTCAGATTAACATTACATGTCTCCTTTATAATTCTGTTAATAATGTTAATAGTACTTTTCATACAGACTTTAAAAACATAAATCTCTTTGATATTGCAGTCCTGAGGACCCAAAATTGTACAAATAGCCTCCTATAGTTTTAGTACATTATAAAATAAAAAATATAACTAATCCAGAATTTATTTTAAAAAATGGTATAATATAGAGAATTAATTTTACTTTAATAAAAGACTGTAAATACCATTAAGCTAAATGCACAGTTCTCTGCTAACACAATGCCATTTAACTTTTGTCACTTTATATCATGTTTTTATAACTTAAGAAAATCTTGTTGTTTTTAAAACTGTTTTCCTAATGTTTCTTCTATATTCATAGGTCCGAATGAGTTTTTAAAACATTTTATCAAAATCCATTATATTTTTAATGGATTTTGTTATTTTACAAAATGTTAAATTTTGTTATTTTACAAAATGTTTTTCAATTTTGTTAAATATATAAATTGCTTTCAAGAGATGGCCACTTTATTATATCGTCATCCTATTCAAAGACTTTATCTCTCCATTTATTTGCCTAAGAAACACAGGCTGGAATCAAGATTGCCAGAAGAAATATCAATAACCTCAGATATGCAGATGATACCACCCTTATGGCAGAAAGTGAAGAGGAACTAAAAAGCCTCTTGATGAAAGTGAAAGTGGAGAGTGAAAAAGTTGGCTTAAAGCTCAACATTCAGAAAACGAAGATCATGGCATCCGGTCCCATCACTTCATGGCAAATAGATGGGGAAACAGTGGAAACAGTGTTAGACTTTATTTTTGGGGGCTCCAAAATCACTGCAGATGGTGACTGCAGCCATGAAATTAAAAGACACTTACTCCTTGGAAGGAAAGTTATGACAAACCTAGATAGCATATTCAAAAGCAGAGACATTACTTTGCCAACAAAAGTTCATCTAGTCAAGGCTATGGTTTTTCCTGTGGTCATATATGGATGTGAGTGTTGGACTGTGAAGAAGGCTGAGCACCAAAGAATTGATGCTTTTGAACTGTCATGTTGGAGAAGACTCTTGAGAGTCCCTTGGACTGCAAGGAGATCCAACCAGTCCATTCTGAAGGGGATCAGCCCTGGGATTTCTTTGGAGGGAATGATGCTGAAGCTGAAACTCCAGTACTTTGGCCAACTCATGTGAAGAGTTGACTCATTGGAAAATACTCTGATGCTGGGAGGGATTGGGGGCAGTAGGAGAAGGGGACGACAGAGGATGAGATGGCTGGATGGCATCACTGACTCGATGGACGTGAGTCTGAGTGAACTCTGGGAGTTGGTGATGGACAGGGAGGCCTGATTCATGGGTCGCAAAGAGTCGGACACGACTGAGCGACTGAACTGAACTATGTTCATATTGTCTACACTTGGTGAAGACAGTTCTTAGTCTTATTTTTCCCCCCTTTTTTATTAAATGTAATGTTATTACCAATTTTTAAGAAAGAAAATTAATTTTTGAGAAATTTCTGAGAAATTAAGAAATTTTACTAGCATTGCATAAAATTATGGTATAAACTCCTATACTCAGACACATGCTGTTTTTTTCTTTAATTGCTATGTAAATAACAACAATGACTCTGGTCTTCCATTTTTTTCTTTGATTTTACTGATTAATATGCTTCTAGTTTTTTGCTGCTATGTACCATTTTAGCTCTTGATTTAAGATATTATTGGGGAAGGGGCAACAGGTGCCATTTTTGACCATGATGGTGGCAAGAAGTCCCTGAAGCAGCCCAAAAGCAAGTCAAGGAGATGGAAAAGGAGGGTAAGGCAATCAAACAGAAACAAATGGAGAAGCAGAAGAAACACAGGAACTAAAAGCAAAGGCTATAGAGATAGATCCCCTAGCCACAGATGGAATTAAGAAATCTGGCAAAAAGTAAGCTGCTCCTTGTACCTGAGGCAATGATGATCCTTAATTCTATTTCTGATTAAACATCTGGATCCTCTGCCATAACATCTGTTGCCACCAATAGCTAGAATGAAGTCTTGTCTTGGAACCTAATATACATTTAAGAATAAACTTTAGTTAAAAAAAAATCATATAGTGGCTCATCTTCTCATTAGTTCTGTACCTTCTCTTTATTTCTTTCTACCTTAGCTATGAGATATACATAAACACCATCCAGAATCCTGACGATGTGTTCTTAAGTCTTTGATCCATCCTGAATTCTGTATCACCTAGAATTAACCCAACTTATTTGAAAAAAGAAAAACAATACATTATTATTCTTTAATAACATTTATATAAGTAAAATATATTCTTATTATAATAAAATATATTTTATTGGAAAAATGAATGTTACAAAAAGCTTTTGAATCTATTAAAACAATTATATGTTAGTTTTATTTCCATTATGTATAGAACATGTTACATACTTTTGATAAATGGATTATAAAATGAATTCAAGATAATTTTCTTTCATAATATCAGTGATTATCATTTAAATAACCCTTGACTTCTAGTCCTCTTTTTGGACTAGTATTTCTCTACATCTGAGCATAGATAAAAATCTCTAACTTCTTATCCTAGATGAGACAAGTTTGTTAAAGTCTAGATGCCCTAGACATACTGAGTGCAAGGACCACATTGATATCAGGGAGCATTCCCATTTTTCAGTGGACTGGAGATAATAATGAAGTCTGATAAGAGGAGAAGTGGAATAAATGTATCAGTTCAGTTCCGTTGTGCTGGAGTCCAACTCCAGCAACCAGGGATTCAACCTGAAGAGATGGACGGTGTCGGCGATGAGAAATGAGACAGCCTCTCATTTTTCTATGGACTGCCTGTTTATTCCAAGTTTAAGATTCTCTTTTATACTTTTACAAAAACATTAGGCCAGAGGTTTGACATTTTCAGTTCCTCCTCTCCCAGATTTATTATCTCCATAAATCATGGTTGCTCTTCAAACAGAGTTCCTGCTTCAGGGATTCTCTGGGAATCAGCCTTATCATCTATTATCTACCTCCTCTAATGTGTCCTATAGTTAACTTGTGATTATATTGTAACTCATGCTACATTCCTCAGTTTACTACTTATCTTCCTAAATCCTGTTTGCCCCTAACATCCTGAGCTCACTATCTCTTAAAAAGGCTTCTAGCTATAGTGTCTCTAAAAATTCCTAACTTCTATAAGATATAGTAAAATATGCTAACTTTACAACATTTCTTAAATCTTTAACTTCTAACTGTTTTAATTATTTCTAAGCCCTAAATTCAGTAAACTCCTTGCCATAAACATTCTCCTCACAAATAGGCTTCAGATATCAATCCCTCCCATAGCCTCAAGCTACGGCCTATGTGCTTATCCTGGAACACTCTTTTGTAAAGTCCTTAACAAATGTCAATGATTAACTTTATGAATTATATTCTGAGCACAACTGCAGAAGGCTTTGTGCCTTCTCATACTCGTCTCAAGAACAATAAGCACCTTAATATTCCTTTTCAGTCAACTCAGCTGAGGAGAGGAAAAGACAAGTCAGAATTACAAGGCCTAACTCCTTCATCCCAGGATCTGTGCCTGCAGAATGAGGAGAGGGGCCTGGGGACCTTGCCTCCATTTTGTCAATAATGCCTAACGTGGCTCCCGACATCGTTGCTCAGTCGTGTCCAACTCTTTGCGACCCCATGAACCACAGCACGCCAGGCCTCCCTGTCCATCACCAACTCCTGGAATTTATCCAAACTCATGTCCATTGAGTTGGTGATGCCATCCAACCATCTCATCCTCTGTAATCCCCTTCTCCTTCTGACCTCAATCTTTCCCAGCATCAGGGTCTTTTAAATGAGTCAACTCTTCACATCAGGTAGCCAAAGTATTGGAGTTTCAGCTTCAACATCAGTCCTTCCAATGAATATTCAGGACTGATCTCCTTTAGGATGGACTGGTTGAATCTCTTTTCAGTCCAAGGGACTCTCAAGAGTCTTCTCCAACACTATAGTTCAAAAGCATCATTTCTTCTGCACTCAGCTTTCTTTATAATCCAACTCTCACATCCATACATGACCACTGGAAAAACCATAGCCTTGACCGGATGAACCTTTGTTGCCAACGTAATGTCTCTGCTTTTTTTATATGCTATCTAGTTTGGCCATAACTTTCCTTCCAAGAAGTAAGCATCTTTTAATTTCATGGCTGCAATCACCATCTGCAGCGATTTTGGAGCCCAAGAAAATAAAGTCTGACACTGTTTCCACTGTTTCCCCATCTATTTTCCATGAAGTGATGGAACCAGATGCCATGATCTTAGTTTTCTGAATGTTGAGCTTTAAGCCAACTTTTTCACTCTCCTCTTTCACTTTCATCAAGAGTCTCTTTAGTTCTTCATCACTTTCTGCCATAAGGGTGGTGTCATCTGCATATCTGAGGTTATTGATATTTCTGCCGGCAATCTTGATTCCAGCTTGTGCTTCTTCCAGCCCAGCGTTTCTCATGATGTACTCTGCATAGCAGTTAAATAAACAGGGTGACAATGTACAGCCTTGACGTACTCCTTTTCCTATTTGGAACCAGTCTGTTGTTCCATGTCCAGTTCAAACTGTTGCTTCCTAACCTGCATACAGGTTTTTCAAGAGGCAGGTCAGGTGGTCTGGTATTCCCATCTCTTTTAGAATTTTCCACAGTTTATTGTGATCCACACAGTCAAAGGCTTTGGCATAGTCAATAAAGCAGAAATAGATGTTTTTATGAAACTCTTTTGCTTTTTCCATGATCCAGCGGATGTTGGCAATTTGATCTCTGGTTCCTCTGCCTTTTCTCAAACCAGCTTGAACATCTGGAAGTTCATGGTTCACATATCTATAGTGAGGAACAATAACCACATATTTTTACTTTTAAATCACTACCATTGCCAATATTGTAGACGTTATAAGCAAATGAATATTTGTTCTTTCATGCTAATTCCTTTGAGACTTAGAACCAAATGACTAAACTTCATTGTTTTTAATAGTTCAGCTGAACCCTGTAAGTCCAACAACCTCATAGAGAGAAATTTCTGAATTATCTCAGATTCATCAAGACTAGAAGATCTCATTTCTATAATTTATTTTTAAATTCCATATATAATGGATGTCATATGATAAAGAACAAAATCATGGTTGCTAAGGAGAAAGGATAGTTGGGGAGTTTGGGATAGTCATGTACAAACTGCTATTTTTAAAATGGATAGCTAACAAAGACTTACTGTTTAGTACATAGAACTCTGCTCAGTGTTATGTGGCAGACTGGATGGGAGTGATGTTTGCAGGAGAATGGTTACATTTATATGTATGGCTGAGTCCCTTCACTGTTGACCTGAAAACATCACAACATTGTTAATCCTCTATACCCCAACACAAAAAATTTCTTAAAAAAGACTGGATAATCTCATTACTCATCTAGTCACCTTTGTGTCATATGTCTTCAAAATAAACAGAGGCATCTCCACCCATCTGGAATGTGTCAATTCATAAACAATTGTAAATCCATTGGTATAGAAGAACTTTTCTCTGCTTTATAGGCTCCTCTCTCAAGAAATGTGAGCTGTTTCCTCTGGGGCAATGTCAGAAAACTGTAAATGACAGCTTACAATCAAAAGTCTTCCATGTTAAAATCCACGGTATAGAAGAATGTTAGTAATAATGGAGGACTTCCCTGGTGGCTCAGATGGTAAAGCGTCTGCGTACAATGAGGGAGACCCAGGTTCAATCCCTTCATTGGGAAGATCTCCTGGAGAAAGGAATGGCAACTCACTCCAGTATTCTTGCTCCCCCCACCCCGCCAAAAAAAAAAAGGGGGCTCAAAGAAATAATGGAGGGGATGCAACCAAATGTGTGGATTATAATTTCACTCTATGTAATTTTACTCTAACCCGTATCTTATAAAGCCATTTGAATATCTAACACTTTTCACTCACCTTCTCCACTCTTTCTCATTCCATTTACTGTTATGCTTAATTTTGTGTGTCTAATGCTCTTTCTTCTGCTATTGCATTGAATGGCTTCAAAATGCATTTCTTTCTATTTCATTCACTACTGCCACTGATTATCTCACAGTTTCTACCATGATTTCTTTTGCTTGTCTGGAATGAAGATTTCTCTCTCCACCAAAGTCTAAATTTTTGTTCATTTACCAAAGATATGCGAAATATTTCTGTGCTTTATAGGCTCTTCTCTCAAGAAATGTGAGCTGTTTCCTCTGGGATAATGTCAGAGAATTGTAAATGACAGCTTACAATAAAAAGTCTTCCATTTTTAAAACAGCAAATTGGTTTTCCAGGGACAGTTCAGGAACCCTGTCAGTACCTGGCATATGAAAGTATTTTCTTAGTATCTATCTTACTCATGACATCTGCTATCTCTGAATATCTGCTGTAAGCCTTGGAACCTGTCCCCTGCTTCAGGATCTTAATTTCTATGTTTTAGTCCCTAACCATGAGTACTAGTTTTCTTTTGCTATTTTTTCATTAAACCTAGTCTTCAAGAGTATATACCACATATTGGTCCACTAGGATAGCTTCATATTCCCAGAGTGGATTTACCCATTAAGTTTCTTCTTTATTACCAATATTTAGCCTTCTATTTATCCTGGTACACCATTGGGTTCATTTCTGCCTTCTACAAGTATTCTAAAGGTACTATATATCCATCATAGACTAGGAGGTCCAAAAAAGTAGTATGGTTTGTAGCTTTATCAGAGCCATGGTTAGTTTAATTATAATATGACTTTACTGTTGGAAAAACATAAAGTTTGGAAATGATATCATTTGAACTTTACAAGAGCACAGAAAATTGTATTTCATTTTACAAGGGAAAATCAAAATAAGCCTCAAAAATACCCTATATGACCTGCTTATAGTCACACTGTAAGTGAATAAAACAACTGGTGTTTCTCCTCAGGCTTTATGTCGTTCACTGCTAAGAAATTCAATTCTCGATGTTGATTTTGGAGCATGAGGCATTGTCTTGACTAGTTTACACATGTCTTATTTGAACCTAGATTTTTTTTTAACCAACACATCCTTCCAAACTAATTCCTTCTCTTATATTGTCAATATTCTCCTAGAAATCAGGGAGGTTTAATTTAACCCATTACTATACCCATCTCTACATCACACAACACACATCCATTTGTCATGACCTAATAATGACTCTGCTGCTAAGTCATTTCAGTCGTGTCTGACTCTGTGCGACCCCATAGACGGCAGCCCACCAGGCTCCCCCGTCCCTGAGATTCTCCAGGCAATAACACTGGAGTGGGGTGCCATTTCCTTCTCCAATAATGACTAAACCAAAGTATTTCTTGAAGTTATCTTCCAACACAGCAACCTTACTTTCATTACCCTAGTTCAGAACTCATAACTCTTCATGGAAGTCACTGCAGTGTCTCCCCAACTCACCATCTTATTTCCAGAGATTTCCTCTCCTGTGCAGATCACAGTCAAAGCTTATTAAAATAGATGCAAGATTACCTATGAACTGACTGACCTCTTTCTCCCTCACCAGTCTCATCATGTGGTATTCCCTGCCTCGTGGTCTATGTTTTTAGAAACCCTGAATTACCTCTTTTCTCCTCAGTTTGCCAAGCTTTCTCTCATCTGTGTTCTCTTATATTCTGCTCCTTATGTTAGAGATTTATTTTCTTCATTTTCTTCACATACCTCATTCCATTTTGTTCATGCATTGTCCTCCTTGTGCAACCTTCACAGACACCTCCGACATCTCCAGTTATGATGTAAGGGACTCCTTGGTGTTGCTACATTGCCACAATACCCTGTGCATACAGCTATTACTGTACTTAAAGCACTGCTTGATGAGATTTATATTATCTTTTAATTGACTTACATTATGCATTTATCTCTTTAACTGATAATTAAATATTAATATCAGGTATCTATCTGCTTATATTTTCTCTTCTCTAATTAAATTGCAAGCTTTTAAAGGCGATTGCTATCACTCACTCACTTGGTCCAGCACACTATAAAGGAGTTTCTTTGTGGAGATAATGTAAAACAACATGTTTATTTATTATTTATCTACCTTATTGGGTCATTTATGAATAGAAACCATGGTCATTAGTATATATACACATATATCCATGAATATGAATATGTACAGATATGCATATATGTACCTATGTGCACATATACAATGCAGACCTACACAACACACACATTAAACATACAGGTGTATTCTCTCTCTGAGAAAATACATTTTTCCATGAATTTTGAAGTGTGAAATATTGATTTGTAGAAATATTTATCCAAAATTCAATATCTGTTTCTAAAATTTAAAACCTTCCCTAGGGATATTGCTTGTGTAGGCCAGTAAAGAGGAGCTGAGCCTGAATTAGGATAGAAAGGGGTGGAGTGAGCTGCATGTGTTGCTCAGGTCTTTTCCATTTAGGATAAGTTTGAGGGTTGTTTTGCAGAACCAGCTGTCTACAAGGTGACATGTTTTCTGTCATCTTCCCTGGATTGTTTTATATCTACTTATGGAGGTGAACTTCAGGAGACTATAACTGGCCAAACTGTTAGAAATATAATCATAAAGTCTGTGCAGTATAAACTTCTACGCATTGAAGCAAAATGCTATTTCTTTCTAGTATTGTAGAGAATTGTTATGTTCTAAACACGAACATATTCACTAGAGAGTCTCTAGGATACAAATGAAATTGGTAATGGTGTTTCAATACAGAATATACACAAATATTTTAAGAATTGTTAAATAAGAGACTAAATTGAATTTCTTGGAAAATATATCAGACTTTTGGATGGAGTGCCTGAGACATTTGACTCTTGTATATATTTGGATTACCATGGCTCAGAAGGTAAGAATCCACCTGCAATGTAGGAGACTCAAGTTCAATCATTGAGTCAAGAAGATCCCCTGGAGACAGAAATGTCTACCCACTCCAGTATTCTTGCCTGAAGAATTCCGTGGACAAAGGAGCCAGGTGGATATGGTCCATGGGGTCTCAGAGTCAGACACTACTGAGTGACTGAGCACAAAGCACAATGAACACATGATTATTTTTCTCATTTAAAATAAAAGCATACAGAATTCCACAATCTAAAATTTTACTGACGCCTTTTGGTAAAAAGTCTATGTTTGTACATTCAGAGGAATATGCACACCACACACACACATAATTGCATGCATCATATATGATTGTACATATTATACATACATACATTGTGTGTGATCATACATGTTTACATACATATGTGCATTTACATGTGAATATACAAAATTATATATAATGCACATATGTATATCATATGAGACAGAGCTGTATTATAATCCAATTCTTTAATACTGTTTTCCTGATTATATGATATGAATGATTTCAATGAAACTTAACTTCCTACTTATTAAATGAATCTATATTAGAATAGTGTTCCAAAATATCTTTACTTTATATTCTAATTATATATTAGAATATATATACCAATCATATTTTTATATATGTGTCAATTTAATCATTTTTGTAGTCTCTTGTAATAACAGCCTCCATCCTATGATCAAAACATCCCCTTTTAAATTATATGTAAAGTATCCATATATAGTCTTTTTGAGGTTAGTTAAGGCTGTGGACTGGGGAATTATGTTTAGGAGAATGAAACGCTTGATATTTCTTATTGTCTTCTACATATCTGTAGCTGGGACCTACAAAGCCTTCCAGGCTTCTGAAAGACTAGAATAATGCATATCAAGCACCACTTTCTCCAAGTCAAAATTCTCACTAAATCTGAATGCCAAGCACCTCATCTGCTAATTAACGCCATCTGCAAATTCCAAGTCTAGAATTTTCTTTGATTTATTTCATGTTCAGGCTTAAACTATTCTGTAGGGAAGTAAGTATCCTCATTTCATCAATCCTAATAAAGCTCAATTTATTCAAATCCCTTGAAAGAACTTGAGCATCTCATATTTAAGACACAGTGATTATTCCTAATCCTTGTTAAGCAAATCACTATAACTGCTATGTTGTTGACTTCTACAGAAGCATATTCAGGGTTGAGAGAATTCTTTTTCCCTCTCTTGACAGTATCATAGTGTAGTGAATGCAGCTCTAGATCAGTGGTTCTCGTACTCAACCTATAAGCAGAAGCATCAGAATCACTTGCAGACCTTATTAAAATGCAAAATGCCGAGCCAACCCCCCCAGGCTGTCAAATTCAGTAAGTCTGGGGTGCAGCCAAAAACATGCATTTCCAACCAGTTCTTAGGAGATGCTGACCTGCTTTTCCCAGACTGTTCTTTGAGAACAGCTCTTCAAGGTCAAAAATCTGACACTCTTTTCATTCTTTACTGTTTTAAAAATGCTTAAGTTGATCCCTTATTTTAATGGAGCTTCAAGTTTCTCATCAGCACTTGAAATGTAATATATGCTCATTAGAACCATGTACTGCAAGGTAGCTAAGAAGGAGTGGACATACAAATGGACAATGATCAAACCATATATAACAACAGGACTCTGAAAAGGACTAAGTGTGTCCCTCTCAAGTTATTGTATTTAAATTTTAACCCCAAAAGGGATGGTAATAGGAGGTGAAACATTTTGGAGGTAATTAGATCAGGAGGGTGGAACCCTTATGAATGGTATTGCATGCATGCTAAGTCGCTTCAGTTGTATCTGACTCTTTGTGACCCTAAGGACTGTAGTCACCAGGCTCCTCTGTCCATGGGATTCTCCAGCCAAGAATACTGGAGCAGGTTGCCATGCTCTCCTCGAGGAGATCTTCCCCACCCAGGTACTGAACTCATATCTCTTATGCCTACCTCATTGGCAAGTGCGTTCTTTACTACTAGTGCCACCTGAGAAGGCCATAAAGGGGATTGTGTGTGCGTGCAAAGTTGTTTCAGTCTTGTCAGCTCTGTGCAATCCTATGGACTATAGCCCTCCAGGCTCCTCTGTCCATGGGATACTCTAGGCAAGAATACTGGAGTGGGTTGTCATGCCCTCCTCCAGGGGATCTTCCCTGGTAAAATGGAATTCAGTGAACTCTCTCTCCCCCTTCTGCCATGTGAGGACACAGGAAGATGACTGCCTGTGAAGAAGTGGGCCCTCAACAGACACGAGGTTGTCAGCTTCTTGATCTTGTACTTTTCAGCCTCCAGATCTGTGAGAAATAAACGTTTAAGTTACCCAGTCTATGACAGTTTTGTTGTAGCACCTGAACATATAATGACAAACTTTGACCCAAAACCTCCACAGCAATCATCCCAGGAAGTCAAATCACAACCTCTGCACCAATTAGTGCAGAATGTCAGGACTTGGAGAAGGCAATGGCACCCCACTCCAATACTCACCTGGAAAATCCCATGGAGGGAGGAGCCTGGTGGGCTGCAGTCCATGGGGTCGCTACGAGTTGGACACGACTTCACTTTCACTTTTCACTTTTATGCATTGGAGAAGCAAATGGCACCCCACTCCAGTGTTCTTGCCTGGAAAATCCCAGGGACGGGAGAGCCTGGTGGGCTGCTGTCTATGGGGTCACACAGAGTCGGACACGACTGAAGCGACTTAGCAGCAGTCAGGACTTCGGGACTTCTCAGGTGACGCTAGCGGTAAAGAACGTGCTTGACAATGTGGAAGGCGTAAAGAGATGCAGGTTTGATCCCAGGGTCAGGAAGATTCCTTGGAAAAGGGCTTGGCAATCCATTCCAGTATTCTTGCCTGAAGAATCCCATGGACAGAGGAGCCTAGTAGGCTACCATCCATAGGGTCACAAACAGTTGGACACGACTGAGCATGCATGCATACATGTCAGGACTTGGGCAACAACTCCAAGCTTTACTATGTTTTGTCCCTGTTTCCACTGCAGGTCTAACTAAAGAAAGATGATCTCCAAACCAATCACAGAAGATGTTTGCTTTCTACTTAGCCTACTTCAGCTTCCCCATGCCAACAGTCTCCAAACTGCACATAGCTGAAACCTCCTTTATTAACTATAAAACTTTCCCACTCTTCTGTCTGCCTTTGGGTCTTTGCCAAACACAATTGGTGGTGGCTGACTCTCCTGCTGTAGTAAGCTCTGTATCAATAGTCACTTTTTTCTTCACATTTGGGTGGTCTTCATTTATTTCCATGGCTAGTACTGAACCAATTATACCTCAATAAAAAATTTTAAAAAAAATGGACCTACCATATGATATGGCTATTCCATTCTTAGGTCTCCCCACAGAGAAATAAAAGCACACATTCAAGTAAAAATATAAGAATGCTCTGTGGGAGAGGGAGAGGGTGGGAAGATTTGGGAGAATGGCATTGAAACATGTAAAATATCATGTATGAAAGGAGTTGCCAGTCCAGGTTCGATGCATGATACTGGATGCTTGGGGCTGGTGCACTGGGACGACCCAGAGGGATGGTATGGGGAGGGAGGAGGGAGGAGGGTTCAGGATGGGGAACACATGTATACCTGTGGCGGATTCATTTTGATATTTGGCAAAACTAATACAATTATGTAAAATTAAAAAAAAAAAAAGAATGCTTATAGAATATTTATTTATTCTTTCCCAAAACAGAAATGCTCATAATGTCCTTCAACAAGTGAATGGATAACAAATTGTGCTATAGCTATGAAGTGGAATAATGTTCATAATAAAAAGAAAGAGTCTGAAACATGTAACATGAATGGGATAATTATCAGTTCAGTTGCTCAATCGTGTCTGACTCTTTGCAACCCCATGGACTGCAGCATGCCAGGCTTCCCATCACCAACTCCAGGGAACTCAGGGATAACTACACTGAGTGAAATAAAATCAGAGGGAAGTAAAAGAATACATACTTTTATGTATATGAAATTCCATGCATATGAAATTCCAGAAAATGCAAAGTAATCTACAGTGGCATAAATCTTACTTGCTATTGTTTGGAAACAGAATAGGTTGGAGGTGAAAGACAAGAGGGGTGACTTTAAGGGTGACATTTTCTTTGTTATGTTGATTGTGGTGATGTTTTCACCTGTGTATACATATATTAGAACATAGCAAGTTGTGTATTTTAAATATATGAGTTTTACTGTTTATAAATTATACCTCAATAAACAAATAATTACAAAACAAAACTTAATATGATAGGGACTCCAGAGACTCTTTCAAATTATTTGTTTGATCTTGGCTTGAAATAATTGAACACTATTCTCTCAAATCTGTAAAAAAAATTCTTGCTACATAGTTCAGTCTTCTGTGTGGTCATGGATGTATTTTCCAGGGAGCTTTTGGTAAAATTCCATACGTTATACCCCCCTGCCACTGGAGAAAAGGAGAAAGAAAAGAAGAGAGCAAGAGACTAATTTAAATGTTTGAAATTTACATACATATGTACAGACAGACTGCTTGAGATATATAGATAGATAGATGGATAGATAGATATAAGACATATTTCAGGAGCATGGAGATCAAATAGTGGGACAGAAATTAGCTTCTTATTTTGTAAACTCACTATGGAAAAATTTGGAATGAAGACAGATATTACCTAGTAATTCATGACCTTTAACAGGATAAAAATAATTACTCTGATTAATCACAGATATAAAAATATCTATTTACCATAAAACTCCACATAACCTCCCCCTCTCTAAAGTAATGTCTGCCATTAAAGCACATATAGGACTGGGTAAATACCAATTTATGCTGCTAAAGATGTAGCATGTTTCCCACCATAGACGCCAATGAATACCATACAGCATTCAAGATTTCCCCCAAAGTTGTTAAAAATTACATCCTGCAGCTTAAGCACTGCAAAGATATCAAATAAAGAAAGGAAGCACAATGTCTCGTTTTCTGAATTCCTCCCTCCCCATCGTGATACTGAGGCCAGTGAAAAGTGTTTTAATTAAGTTGGGTTGTGTGACTAATCAACCATTCCTTTTCTCTGCCTTCTGCACTGGCACATGAGATGTACTTGTCTCAGAGTGGATTTCACATTTCTTTTCGTCAACATGACAAAAGATGCAACTTGAAACCTAAGGTTCGTCCATGGAATGAGAAGATGTAAACAGTGTGTGGGGAAGGAGACAGAAAATGTTGAAGCTCTAAAACTTATGTTTGAGTCAATGACCTTTTGATACAGATGAGGTTTCCTTCCTGAAGAAGGAAATGACTCCCAAGATCACAGAATACATTAGAGGCAAGTCAGAAATGGAATTTAGGGACTTCCTTGGTAGTAAAGCGGTTAAAACTCTGTGCTTCCAATGGAGAAGCTTGGGGTTTGATCCTTGGTTAGGGAACTAGACCCCACACACTGCAACTAACACACACACAACTGCATGTGGTGTACAAGCCACAGCTAAAGATCGGTCCAGCCATAGTAAAAAAATAAAATAAATGGAATTTATGTTACCTCCTAGAAGGCACCTAACTCAGGCTAGCTAGAAGATGTCTCCTGACAACATGGCCTCCAGTATTCTCTATCCAGATAAAGTAAAAAAGAAAGCCTAAGAACCAGCTCTTAGCCAACAGAGATACTTTGGCTTACTCAAACAAGCACACCTATTGTAAACTCAGCAGGTTTGCTCAGTTTATGAATAGGATGCTTTCAACTCTCTCCAAAAACTGGCAGTTCTTGGAAACTGCAAATTGGTAAGAGTTAAATCTAGGTTTCTTAACCCTGGTATTATTGACATTTTGGACTTGATAATTTGACTCAAGGAACTGTCCTGTGCATTATGAGACATTTAGCAGCATCCTGGCCTCTATCCTCTACATGACAATAACCTCTCATTTCATTTGTGACAACCAATAATGCCTGCACACATTGCCATATAGCCCCAGAGGAGGCAAAACAGCACTTAGTTGAAAATTAGTGAGATGATTTGTGTGTGTATGTGTGTGTGTGTGTGCACACTCAATGGTGTCCAACTCTTTGCAACCCCATGGACTATAGCCCACCAGGCTCTTCTGTCCATGGGATTTCCCAGGCAAGAATACTGGAGGGGGTTGCTACTTCCTTCTCCAGGAGGATCTTCCCAACCCAGGGATCAAACCAGGTCTCTTGTGTCTCCTGCCCTGCCAGGCAGATTCTTTACCACTAGCACCACCCAGGAAGAAGTGATTCAGACATGATTCAAATATGATTCAGACACGAATTATATGTAAGTATTTATTTTCAATATGGCTTATGCCCATTAGTTTAAGTTCAGAAATATCTTTACTCGTTTTGAGATCTTATATTTTTTTTTCTCATCTATTTTTAAATGACTTGATTTTTTTCTATATATGAGTGTAATTTTTTTCATGTATTATTGTCTAAATGCAAACTCATAATTTTAGTAAAAATGTAAAATGTTTATTTCTTTCAATCATTGCTTTCTTTTTTTTTTTTTTTTTTACAGTCATCAAATTTATTCTTTTCATTGGGTTTGGCATTCTATGAAGATTTTCATTGCTTTCAACTATCTTTGTTGGTCACTCCTTTCATGAATAAGAAAGAGTTACTAATAAAAGCTTAAAACTATTCCACAGGTTTTTGATCATTTTTGAAAAATTATGTCTTTATTTTTTAGAGTACATTTAGATTAACAGCAAATTGAGGGGGAGGTATAGAGATGGCCTGTGTAACACCTGCCCCTAAAGTCATAGTCTCCATCATTATCAACAATTCCCCACCAGAGTAGTATATTTGGTTCAAGTGAAAAGCCTACACTGATACATCACAGTAACCCAAACTTTATAAAAAGCATTAGGGTTCACTCTTGATGTTGTGTAGTCTGTGGACTTGGAAAAAAGGTGTAACAGCATTTATTCATCATTATGGTATCATATAAAATATTTTCACTGCCTTGAAATTACTCTGTGCCCCATCTGTTCATCCCTCCCTTCCCCCAGTCCCTTGCAATCACTGATCTTTTCATGATCTCAGTAACTTTTCTTTTTCCAGAACATTATGTAGTTGGAATCATACTATAATAATGTATAAAACCTTGTCAGATTGGCCTCTTTCACTTAGTAATATGCATTTAATATTCCTATGAACCTTTTCATGGCTTGATAGCTGTTAGTGCCGACAAATATCCCATTGTCTGAATGTATTAGAGCTTATTTTGTCATTCACCTACTGAAGTACACCTTTGTTGCTTCCAAGTTTTGGTGATTATGAATAAAGCTGCTATAGACATTCATGTGGAGGCTTTTGTGTGGACATGTTTTTAATTCACTTGGGTAAATACCAAGAAATGTAATTGCTGGATCTGTCAAATGGTAAGAGTGTGTTTAGTTTTATAAGAAACAATCAAACTCTCATCCAAACTGTACCATTTTGCATTATCACCAGCTAAGAATAAGAGTTCTTTTTGCTTCACATCCACACCAGCCTTTTTCATCAGCGTTCTGGAGTTTGGCCATTCTAATGTGTGCACCAATGCCTCATTATTGTTTTAATTTGCATTTCCCTAATGATATAATATAAAAAATGGCTCCTTACTTGAAAAAAAAAGAACTTTCACTTCTCCACAGTTGCCCTAATTTATGTCTCAAAAAAATGGAATGTAAGTCCTTGTGTGTATCTCTTAATTAAAACAAATTAAGCCATTCCCTTGCCAACATGGGTTTCTTAATTATTAAGTCCTATTTGCTCTCGAACCATAGTTGGCAGTCTAACTTGATAACTAATTTTTGTATTGTTGGTCCTTGTTGCCTTTCCAGCAAGTCTGTATTGCACATTTTGACCAATTTTCCATGACTCTTGAGAGTCAGAATCAGATCTTAAGAGCATAAGATTGATCCATTTTCTAAGAACCACAGAAATTAGAGAATGACCCTACACTTCTCTTTTAGGCTGTCTCACCAGGCATCTTCCTTTAACATCTTTGTCTGATCCTCAGAAACATTAGGCAATCTGCCAGGTCAATGAATTGCCAAATTTTATTTAGAATAAAATTGCAGTCCTTTATTCGGCAATAAAGAGGCATTGTGTACATTTTTAACATAAAAAGTGAGTTTCTTTCCTTTTTCTCTCCCCTCATTTTTGGTAGGGCATTTTGATGGTTTGTATTAGAATTCAATACATATATGTTAATACAAATGGCCTTCCTGGGTGGCAGCAGTAAAGAAGAAAAAATCTGCCTGCAATGCAGAAGTGGCTGGAGTCACAGGTTTGATCCCTGGGTTAGGAAGATCCCCTGAGAAGGAAATAAATGGCAACACACTCCAGTGTTCTTGCCTGGGGAATCTAATGGACAGAGGAGCCTGGTGTGCTACAGTCCATGGGGTCACAAAAAAGTCAGACACCACTTAGCAACTAAACAACAACAACAACAACAAAAGTGCTGTATTACGTATCAGTAGCTCTCTAAATGGGCTTCCCTTGTAGCTCAGTCAGTAAAGAATCTGCCTGCAATGCAGGAGACCTGGGTCAGGAAGATCCTCTGGAGAAGGGAATGGCAATCCACTCCAGTATTCTTGCCTGGAGAATCTCATGGACTGAGGAGCCTGGCAGGCTACATGGGGTCCCAAGAGTTGGACATGACTTAGCGACTAAACCACCAGCTCTCTAAATGGTAAACAGTATTTGAATTACATTGCTCTTAAATATTTCAAAAGTAATTTCTTTCATTATCTCTGTGATGACCATGTTTCAAATAACATTCTCAGTTCAGTTCAGTTCAGTCACGCATTCGTGTCCGACTCTTTGTGACCCCATGGACTGCAGTACACCAGGCTTCCCTGTCCGTCACCAACTCCTGGAGTTTACTCAAACTCATGTCCATTGAGTCAATGATGCCATCCAACCATCTCATCCTCTGTCATCCCTTTCTCCTCTCGCCTTCAATCTTTCCCAGCATCAGGGTCTTTTCAAATGAGTCCGTTCTTCGAATTAGGTGGCCAAAGTATTGGAGTTTCAGCTTCAGTATCAGTCCTTCCAATGAATATTCAGGACTGATTTCCTTTAGGATGCACTGGTTGAATCTCCTTGCTGTCCAATACTCTAATTGATTATTTTTATAATCTGCCTTTTCTAATATTTTGTGTTTCATGAGGATATTTGAACCTCTTGCACCAAACACGATTCCTGGAACATAATATGTCACCAGTTATTGAACAAGTGAATACATGAATAAATGATTGATATAGTCTGTATATATGTGTATGTTATTTGTCTTAAGTTTGTTTCTATTTATGATTTTCAAAACAGTACTATAGTGATTTTTATTTATGTATTTTTTATAACATATGTTTGGGCTTCTCCAGTGGCTTAGCAGTAAAGAATCTGCCTGCGATGCAAGAGATACAGTAGAATGCAAGTTCGATCCCTGGGTTGGGACTATACCCAAGAGGCAGGCAAGGCAACCCACTCCAGTATTCTTGCCAGAATAATCCCATGGACAGAGGAGCCTGGTGGGCTACAGTCTATGAGGTTGCAAAGAGTTGAATGTGTGTGACTTAGCATGCAAGCAAGCACTATTCTTTTAGTGGTTTATTCCCTCATGAGACTCTATTTTAAAATAAATGACATATTTTTTTCTTGCTGTTTATTTTCTAAGTGATATATTGATTCACTTTATCATGTTATAAAAGTGAATCAAAATAGCAGCACAAAGGCAGATAGAAGGTGGAAGTAGTGATAGATTTCCTCTTCTTGGGCTCTAAAATCATTACGGATAGTCACTGCAGCCATGAAATTGGAAGATATTCACTTCTTGGCAGGAAAAATATGACAAACCTAGACAGTGTGTTGAAAAACAGAGACATTACTCTGCCAACAAAGGTCCATTTAGTCAAGGCTATGTTCTTCCCAAGTGGACACGTAGGGTTGTGAGACCTGGACTATAAAGAAAGCAGAGCACCAAAGAATTGATGCCTTCAAACTGTGGTATGGGAAAGTGGACAGCAAAGAGATCAAAGAAGTCAGTTTTAAGGGGAATCAACCCTGAATACTCCTTGGAAGGACTGATGCTGAAATTCCTGTATTTTGGTCCTCTGATGCAAACAGCTGACTCATTGGAAAAGTCCCTGATGCTGGGGAAGATTGAGGGAAGAAGGAGAAGAGGGCATCAGAGGTTGAGATGGCAGGATGGCATCACTGATGCAATGGACATGAACTTGGGCAAACTTCAGGAGATGATGAGGGACAGAGAGGCCTAGCAGGCTGCAGTCCATGGGGGTCACATAGAGTTGGACAGGACTGCGCGACTGAACAATTACAACAGCAAGCCACACCCATAGGGAAAAACAAAATTTTAAACAAAGGGAATCTCGAAGGCAAACACCTGTGTGGTGGTGGGAAGGGGTCTGGTGTATTTGAAGGACAATAACAAGGCCAGAGAGGTTGGAGGTGAAAGAGGGAAAAGGAAATGAGAAACAGGAGAGTCAAGTTCCAAGAGTTAACACAGGCTCAAATGGAATGTGTCTTCTAGGCCACGGTAGGGACATTGAAGGCAACCTTTGATTCTGAGAGAGATGGGGTTATTAGAGAATTTACAGCAGAGGACTGAAAAATACCCTCTTAAATCTTTGATTACATATTTAATTAATTATTAGAAGTCTTATTATAGTATGATCATTTCTAAGACTTTTAATATATAACATTACATTAATTTACAGTATTTGTTAAAGTTACCAAAAAATGCAAAGTTATAATGTCCATTGTATTCCTCATTTTAATTGTGACATCTGTTGTTTTTAACCAGCAAGTAAAATGCTGCCTTTTGCTTTATAAGATTGAGAAGAACATTTTTTCCCTTTTCTAGATGTTATCATTAGTGGAATCTTTTATTGCATGGAATTTGTATTGTGTTCTTACTCAAATATTAATCTAATTTGTCAAATTCTTTGTGTTCATACTGAGAGTAAATCTATTTTTTCAAGGTGGATTATTTTTTAAATACCGTGATAAATCCATTTTTTAGTGTTTCATGTATTAAAATATTTTCATTTATATCCATAAATAATGTTTTATATTTTTGTTTAATACTTCCTTTGTCAGGTATAAATGTGCTTCATAAAATAAAGCATATGATATCCCATCATGTTTAATTATCACAGCTTATAAAGCACACAAATTAAACTTTTTAAATAAAAAATTTAAATATCTCACCTGTAAGTTTCCTTAGTTTGCAATATTTAGAAGACATTTCTTTGATAATTTTGCATTTTCTTTTATGGCTTTTATCTATTCATGTTTCAAAATCTGTTTTTGGTTCACTTTTAGTAAGTCTTTTCTCAAAAACAGCTGTAATTCCATGAAATTTTCTAAAAACAAATAGTTGTGCAAAGTATGTTCTCACACAAAGTTAGGCCATGATTTATATTTGTATTTATTTTCTAGTATAATTTTCCATATTTGTTTTCTTTCTCTCTTAAATTCCGTCTCATCTCCATTTTATATTTTTTTTTCAAAGAACCAGCTCTTTGTTTTCTTTTTCCTTTTCCATTTTTCAAATTCCTGCATTTTTTATTATGATAATTGCATTTATTTTAGTTTTTTGTGATTATTTTTATCTCTTAAATATGGAACTGAACTTAAAAAAAGTTACAGACTATTTAAAAATGATAGAGCAATAAATTCTGCTAAGACCATGGTCATGATGAAGCATTTTTTGAGTTCATGACTATAATTCTTGCACTCTTTTTAAATAAGGAAGTGGAGTATTGCCATTATTGTGACTGCTTTGTTCTTATTTTGGTGGATTGGGTGTTGGGGGTAAAACTTTTAGTAGTGGAGTCCCAAACACTTTTTTTCCTTCACTCAAAATCTTTGTATATTTTCATGGTTTCTTGTAAATAGGTAGAACACAATTTCAAGTAGATTTATAGACTTTGACATAGATTATTTGGAAAGATAGGAAATAAATACATGTTTATGCCATCATTACTTAAGAGCTGTTGTACCAAAATTGTAGAGAAACAGGAGCTTTACCTTGAAAATTAATGGATATATGGTTGAGATTGTTTTATTATCAGAATATATGTGTGTGTACATGAGTATAGATATATTTGTATGTGTATGGATATGATCTCACAGAGATATGATCTTCCATTTGAAATCTTATGTCATCAAAAATTAGTTGCTGTATCATCTCTATAGCAAAATCAATTGAGGGATGAATTTCATGCCTTAGCAGTTGTGAGTCCTTGAGAAGATTATTTAACTTCTCTAACTCATGGTTTACATTTCACATGATTAATTGAGGGACTGCATTTCAAGGCCTAGCACCTAGCAGTGCCTAGTTTACAGTTTTTACTCGATAAATATTGTGAATGAAAGTACCTGGGGATATAGCACCATCCCTAGAGTTGCCCCTCCTCTATCTCCCACCACCTAAACTCCAGTTTTCTTGTAGGATTGTTCTTGAATGAATATGAGGCAGTTACATAGCTCAGTAAATATTCTGCACTCCAAGTATCCAAGAGCTCGTTTGTTCTACTTGTTAAACTATTTCATTTCAGAATTATAATTTAGTACACATTTTGTATTAGATGAATAATTGGCTTATGTATAATAAACATGATTGTCCTAGTGATTCAATGCTATAAGGAGGAAAAAACTATAAAGTTCAAATCCAGTAGAGTAGGATTCAAAGGCCAATTTCATTAACTCTCTCAGGATATTTAATCTGATTTAAGTTTTTTATCTTTATTTTCAAAATAATGCAATCATAGTGCACAAAGGCCTTGTGTGGATTGAATGAGATCATGCAAGCAGAAGTGCCAGGCATGTATGGCACCTAAGAAGAACTTTGGCCTTTCTTCTTTCATGTTGGTCATCTCTCTATTATAACCCACAATCTACTTTGGAAAAGGCTGTATGTTTTAAGCGAATAACTCTTCCTACAGACAAGTGACAAGTACAGGGTTCAGATTCTTCTTGAAGAGCTGTACTTAATTTCTTAGATTTTAATATTAAAATATAAAAATGTATGTATTATGACTACTAATTACCATAATGACTAAAACTATTCCCTAAAAACATATGTGTATTTCTTCTTTAACATCCATTCGGTGCTTAACTATCATACAGTGGTATAATGTTAAAATTATTTAATTTTAAATAGGCTTTTAATTCTTGGATTAAAAATTCAGCAAATGAGAAAGTACCTTTAAACTGCTACTGCTGAATAATTGCTATCTAAGTAATTTAAATTATGTGAATGAGCTTGAGATTCTTTCAACTTATTTCTCGGTTAAAGATGAGAAAAATTAAATTTCTACTTTTTGTATGGTGAACAAAAGCATGTATGGATAAGGGGTTGTTTTTAATTAGCCAGGACAACATAGAACCTTTGAAATATACTCTTTATTGCTAGATCTATCCCTGAATACAGATAACTTTGGTCAGTTCTATCACTGACTTCGGTGCATATAGAATTAGAAACTGTCTCAGAGAAAGATAGTCAGAGGAAGAGACATGAAAGAGATGAGTAAGACTTAGAGAATTGAAGGACACATATACAGAGAGAGAATATTTGGAAAAGCAAAATGATTTCCCCCACCATTCCATTAAGTGAGGTCTTGGAGTGATGTTTGAAAAATGTATTTGCTATTCTTTCATTCAATCTAATTCCCTTTGTGCTTTTCTTGCTGTCATTATGCAACCATGCTAAACTTGGTTTCCTAGGGCCACGATTCAGTTCAGTTGCTCAGTCATGTATGACTCTTTGTAACCCCATGAACCGCAGCACGCCAGGCCTCCCTGTCCATCACCAACTCCTGGAGTCGACCCAAACCCACGTCCATCGAGTCAGTGATGCCATCCAACCATCTCATCCTCTGTCTTCCCCTTCTCCTCCTACCTTCAATCTTTCCCAGCATCAGGGTCTTTTCAAATTAGTCAGCTCTTCTCATCAGGTGGCCAAGGTATTGGAATTTCAGCTTCAACATCAGTCCTTCCAATGAACACCCAGGACTGATCTCCTTTCGGATGGACTGGTTGGATCTCCTTGCAGTCCAAGGAACTCTCAAGAGTTTTCTCCAACACCACAGTTCAAAAGCATCAATTCTTCGGCACTCAGCTTTCTTTATGGTCTAACTCTCACATCCATATGTGGCCACTGGAAAAACCATACCCTTGACTAGACTGATCTTTGTTGACAAAGTAATGTCTCTGCTTTTTAATATGCTATCTATGTTGGTCATTGGAAAAGGCAATGGCACCCTACTCCAGTACTCTTACCTGGAAAATCCCATGGGCGGAGGAGCCTGGTGGGCTGCAATCTGTGGGGTTGCAAAGAGTTGGACATGACTGAGTGACTTCACTTTCACTTTCATGCATTGGAGAAGGAAATGGCAACTCACTGCAGCGTTCTTGCCTGGAGAATCCCAGGTACAGGGGAGCCTGGTGGGCTGCTGTCTATGGGGTCGCACAGAGTCGGACATGACTGAAATGACTTAGCAGCAGCGTGTTGGTCATAACTTTACTTCCAAGGAGTAAGCATCTTTTAATTTCATGGCTGTAATCACCATCTGCAGTGATTTTGGAGCCCAGAAAATTAAAGTCAGCCACTGTTTCCACCGTTTCCCCATCTATTTGCCATGAAGTGATGGGATTGGATGCCATGATCTTAGTTTTCTGAATGTTGAGCTTTAAGCCAACATTTCCACTCTCCTCTTTCACTTTCATCAAGAGGCTTTTTAGTTCCTCTTCACTTTCTGCCAAAGGGTGGTGTCATCTGCATATCTGAGGTTATTGATATTTCTCCCAGCAATCTTGATTCCAGCTTGTGCTTCCTCCAGCCCAGCGTTTCTCATGATGTATTCTACATATGAGTTAAATAAGCAGGGTGACAATATACAGCCTTGATGTACTCCATTCCCAATTTGGAACCAGTCTGTTGTTCCATGTCCGGTTCTGTTGTTTCCTAACCTTTATAAATGTTTCTCAAGAGGCAGATCAGGTGGTCTGGTATTCCCATCTCTTGAAGAATTTTCCACAGTTTATTGTGATCCAAACAGTCAAAATGCTTTGGCATAGTCAATAAAGCAGAAATAGATGCTTTTCTGGAACTCTCTTACTTTTCCCATGATCCAGCAGATTTTGGCAATTTGACCTCTGGTTCCTCTATCTTTTCTAAAACCAGCCTGAACATCGGGAAGTTCATGGTTCACATATTGCTGAAGCCTGGCTTGGAGAATTTTGAGCATTACTTTACTAGCGTGTGAGATGAGTGCAATTGTGCAGTAGTTTTAGCATTCTTTGGCATTGCCTTTCTTTGGTATTGGAATGAAAACTGATATTTTCCAGTCCTGTGGCCACTGCTGAGTTTTCCAAATTTTCTGGTATATTGAGTGCAACACTTTCACAGCATCATCTTTTAGGATTTGAAATAGCTCAACTGGAATTCCATCACCTCCACTAGCTTTGTTCATACTGATGCTTCCTAAGGCCCACTTGACTTCACATTCCAGGATGTCTGGCTCTAGGTGAGTGATCACACTATCATGATTATCTGGGTCGTGAAGATCTTTTTTGTACAGTTCTTCTGTGTATTCTTTCCACCTCTTCTTAATATCTTCTGGCCATGATTGCAGTATAGAATTCTTGAAACTAAAATATATTTTAAAAAGTGAGACAGTCTAGGCAACATATAAAGTTGGATACCAGATGCTTCCAAAACATTTCATTGTTGATATGTAAGATAGAGTAACTGGCACTACTTACTCAACATTACCTATGCTGTTCTAGTCAATCTCAAGAGTTGTTCATAAAAATATTGTTACATTCATTTTAAATGTTAACTTCTGTTCCTCAATAGCTTGCATTTCTTACATTGCAATGTTTGTGTTTTGTGGTTTCTCCTATATAGTCTTTTATCTCATGTGTGTGTGTGTTTTGCCAGTGTTCACCCCAGAGTGTTTCATTTCTGTTTCATAATCTATTTTATCTCTCCTCTGATGTTTCATTCACTTTCTTTCCAGGGTACTTCTGAAATCTCACATATGGTGCAGCCATTTTCCACTTCCTAAAACAGTTAAAGCCTGATTAAATAAATATCTGCTTAAAAGAGCATAAAAATACTTTGATTAAGTACATAAACACTCAGAAATGCATATAGTTCTTATAAACACTTTATGTACTGTATTAATTTTAAAATTGGTGACATATGTTTAATGTCACATTTGAAGAAACTCAAAGCTTAACATAAAAAAAGATTAAGTAAATAAATGTCAGAAACACACTTTTTATAATGGAGCAGAACCTATAACCTGCTAACAACAGTATTTATAAATTATTGGGTAGGATTTGTTTGTGATTACTCATTGATTGCCTGTTATTTGGAAAAGTTTTATAAAGTGTGTCATTAATTCATCATGGAAAACCTAGCAAGCTCAAAATAAAAAGAAATGTCTTTACTTTGTTAAAGGTATTCATTGCTCCTTAAGAAACATCATGGTTAAACATGATATTTTGGAAATAGTCCTATTAAAATTATGCAGAAAGTAAATATACTCACCATTACCCTTTTTAATGAACTCCCTGAGCAGTGCAAAATTTTGTATGACAATTGGAAGAGATAAAATTATCATTCATTTTCAGGAAGTAGAATTTAATTCATTATAAAATTCAAGGTATCTATTAGTTATTAACAGCAATACAATGACAGTAAACATGCTGAGGACAAATGAGGGCATAGAGTGTTTCTATGCATCATTAATCAGATCAGATCAGATCAGTTGTTCAGTCGTGTCCGACTCTTTGCGACCCCATGAATCACAGCATGCCAGGCCTCCCTGTCCATCACCAACTCCCGGAGATCACTCAGACTCACATCCATCGAGTCAGTGATACCATCCAGCCATCTCATCCTCTGTCGTCCCCTTCTCCTCCTGCCCCCAATCCATCCCAGCATCATAGTCTTTTCCAATGAGTCAACTCTTCGCATGAGGTGGCCAAAGTACTGGAGCTTCAGCTTGAGCATCATTCCTTCCAAAGAAATCCCAGGGCTGATCTCCTTCAGAATGGACTGGTTGGATATCCTTGCAGTCCAAGGGACTCTCAAGAGTCTTCTCCAACACCACAGTTCAAAAGCATCAATTCTTCAGTGCTCAGCCTTCTTCACAGTCCAACTCTCACATTCATACATGACCACAGGAAAAACCATAGCCTTGACTAGACGAACTTTTGTTGGCAAAGTAATGTCTCTGCTTTTGAATATGCTATCTAGGTTGGTCATAACTTTCCTTCCAAGGAGTAAACGTCTTTTAATTTCATGGCTGCAGTCACCATCTGCAGTGATTTTGGAGCCCAGAAAAATAAAGTCTGACACTGTTTCCACTGTTTCCCCATCTATTTCCCATGAAGTGATAGCCAATAACAAATGAAAATAAATTATTACACATAATAACAAGAGATACCATAAAATACATGAGTAAATATAAAATAATTGAGTACAAGAATATTACAAAGAAATTTTAAATTTTATTAACCCATTAAAAAAAAAAACAGATTAATGTTCCTGAATGACAGGACCCAACATCATAAAAATGTCATATGACACTAAATTAATTTGTAAAATCAATGCAATTTTAATTGAAATCTTTCTAGGGTTTATTGGAAATTTGACAAGTTTATCTCAAAATCCATATGGAATCATAAAAAGTTGATAATATCTAAGATATATTTTAAGAAGAACAAAGTTGGGTAACTGGCTCTTTCATATATCAAAATTATTTTTAAAGTACGTTAATTAAGGCCACATGATATAAAGTCAATAACAGACAAATGGGTTACTAGAACAGAACAGAAAATTTGTAGAGTCACACACACACACACACACACACACACACACACACATACACTATTTATAAGGCAGAGGTTTCATTTCAACCAAATGAGGAACAGATATATTGCTCACTAAATAGTGAAAGGAACATTGATTTTCTTTGCATAAAGTAGATTACTTTGTCATACCATGGACAAAAATAAATTCCACATATATTAAAAACATAAATATTAAAATGTAACTATCAAACTTTTAGATGTAATTTTTAGTATTACATGTAGGAGAATAGCTTTATGGTAATTAGAATGAATTATTCCATAGAAACTAAGAACTACTCATAAAAATAAGACTGATAAATATAACAAATAACTTCTGCTAAAAAGACAATATATACATTTTAAATACCATCCATAGGCTTTGAGATGATATTTGCAATGTATATTAGACAAAGGTTTAGTTTCCAGAAAACATTATATCACCCTACTTATTATTATCTATTAAAGATAAGCAACACCCCCACACACATCAGATCAGAGATTAGATCAGTCGCTCAGTCGTGTCCGACTCTTTGCAACCCCATGAATCACAGCACGCCAGGCCTCCCTGTCCATCACCAACTCCCGGAGTTCACTCAGACTCATGTCCATCGAGTCAGTGATGCCATCCAGCCATCTCATCCTCTGTTGTCCTCTTCTCCTCTTGACACAGACAAATACATACAACATGAGTAAATCATATAAATTAATAGATAAATATTTAGTCCATATAATAATAGAAGTGAACAAATAAAAAATTGTGTGAACATACAAACCTCATTAATAATTATAGAAAAGTGAGTAAAAAACAATGAAATACTGTCTCACCCATCAGAATTAAAAAAAATGTAGGAGAAAGTATGAGGAAAATATCTCATCAACTCTAATAATTTATAGATGCATAGATTCTATATCCCAGTAATTATACTCTTTAGTTTAATTACTAAGTGAAAGAAACATAGCTACCTGTTTTAGTTTGCTATAGCTGCTGTAACAAATCACCACACATTGGGTGGCTTAAAACAACAGGAATATATATCTTCATAGTTATGGAGGACTAGAAGTCTGAACTCAAGGGATTGGCAAGATTGGTACTTCTGTGGAGACTTTGAGGATGAATTTGTCTTGTCTCTCTTCCAGCTAGTGATGGTGGTGGACAATTCTTGGAGGTCTTTGGGTTGTAGATCACTCTAATGTTTGCATTGTCTTTCTTATGGTACATGCATGTGTGCTAAGTCCTTTGTAGGTGTGTGTGTGAATTTCCCTCTTCTAAGGACAAAGTCATTGAATTAAGACACACCCTAATTCAGTATGGCCTCACCTTAGTATGATTACATCTGCCAAAGCCTTGTTTCCAAACAAAGTCACATTCTGAGGTTCTGGGTGAACAATCGGAGGACTCTAGCCAATCTAGTACACTTTTTTATTATTGTTCATTTGCTAAGTGGTGTCTGACTCTTTGCAACCCCATGAACTGCAGCATGCCAGGCTTTTCTGTTCTCCACTATCTTCTGGAGGTAGTTCAAATGCATGTACACTGAGTCAGTGATGCTGTCTAACCATCTCATCCTCTGCCACCCCCTTCTCCATTTTTGCCTTCAATCTTTCCCAGCATCAGGGGCTTTTCCAATGAGTTGGTTCTTTGCATCAGGAAGCCAAAGTATTGAAGCTTCTGTTTCAGCATCAGTCCTTCCAAAGAATAGTCAGGGTTGACTTCCTTTAGTATTGCCTGGTTTGATCTCTTTGCAGTCCAAGGGGCTCTCAAGAATCTTCCCCAGCACCAAAATTCAAAAGCATCCATTCTTTGATGCTCAGTACAGAAGCAGAAATGTATAACAAGAAATTTCATCATAGCACTCTTTGCCATGGGGAGTAATTTTAAACAGCAAAATATCCATTAGACTAATTACCCATGAATAATTGTACAGATACACAATGAAGGTTATACAACTTAAAAACAAATGACTTAGACTTATGAATAGCAGAGTTGGGAAATTTGAATAATAACCTCGTGGTGGTGGTGGTGTAGTGGCTAAGTCATGTACCAATTGTGACCCCAAGGCTGTAATCCACTAGACTCCTCTATCCATGGGATTTTCCAGGTAAGAATACTAGAGTGTGCTGCCATTTCCTTCTCCTAAGTAATAGCATATCATTGAGTGGAAAAAGAAAGTTATAAGATATCTTATGGTGTGATACCTAATATATAGGCATGATTTATATGTAAAACAAAACACAGTCATAGTTTTTTTTTATACATATAAAATATAATCTAAAAATATAGGGAGTTACCTGTACATCAATTTTTGGGTAGTGGTCATCTCTAATGAGGAAAGGTGAAGAAAAAGATCAGAATAAATAAATGCTTAAAATATATGTAACAGCTTATTATTTACAGGTGGAGGAATTTGGAACAGATGTGGCAAAAAGGCCAAAAAAAAAAAAAAAAAATTCTGATACAACTAAGTGGTGAGTTTAGAGGAAAATTCTCAACTTCTGTACCATTAGTATATGAGACAATATTTTTTTGTTGGGGAACAGTCCTGTGCATTGTAGGATATTGAGACATTTAGAAGGCTCTCGGTCTCTATCCCCTAGATGCCAGTAGCAAACCTCCCAACCGTGCTCCAGCTGTGATAAAATGATGCCAACTATTTTGAATTGAGGGGAAAAAAAACTTTGGTTGCAAACCACTGGTATAAAATATTTATTATATCCTTCTATTTATATTTTCTACTTGTTCAAAATACGTTATGATATACCGTAAAAAATAAAATCAGTTCAGTTCAGTTCAGTTGCTCCGTCATGTTCCACTCTTTGCAACCCCATGGACTATAGCACACTAGCCTTCCCTGTCTATCACCAATGCCCAGAGATTGCTCAAACTCATGTCCATCCAGTTGGTGATGCCACCCAACTATCTCATCCTCTGTCATCTCCTTCTCCTCCTGCCTTCAATCTTTCCCATCATCAAGGTCTTTTCTAATGGGTCATTTCTTCGCATCAGGTGGACAAAGTATGGGAGTTTCAGCTTCAGCATCAGCCCTTCCAATGAATATTCAAGACTGATTTCCTTTAAGACGGACTGGTTGGATCTCCTTGCAGTCCAAGGGACTCTCAAGAGTCTTCTCCATCACCGCAATTCAAAAGCATCAGTTCTTCAGTGCTCAGCTTTCTTTATGGTCTAGCTCTCATATCCATACATGACTACTGGAAAAAAACAAAATATGATTATACAAATCATATACAAACTAATGTCTCTATGTTTTAATACACTGTCTAAGTTTGTCATAGCTTTTCTTCCAAGGAGAAAGCATCTTTTAATTTCATGGCTGCTGTCACCATCTGCAGTGATTTTGGAGCCCAAGAAAATCAAGTCTGTCACTGTTTCCATTGTCTCCCCATCTATTTGCCATGAAGTGATGGGACCAGATTCCATGATCTTAGTTTTTTGAATGTTGAGCTTTAAGCCAGCTTTTTCACTCTCCTATTTCACATTCATCAAGAGGGCCTTTAGTTCTTCTTCACTTTCTGCCATAAGGGTGGTGTCATCTGCTTATCTGAGGTGATTGATATTTCTCCCTGCAATCTTGATTCCAGCTTGTGCTTCCTCCAGCCTGGTATTTCAGCAGGTGTACTCTACATACAAGTTAAATGAGCAGGGTGGCAATATACAGCCTTGATTTACTTCATTCCCAATTTGGTACCAGTCCATTGTTCCATGTCCAGTTCTAACTGTTGCTTCTTCCCCTGCATACAGGTTTCTCATGAGGCAGGTAAAGTGGTCTGGTAGTCCCATCTGTTTAAGAATTTTCCACTATTTGTTGTGATCCACACATTCAAAGGCTTTAGCATAGTCAATGAAGCATAAGTAGATTTTTATGGGATTCTCTTGCTTTTTCTGTGATCCAACAGATGTTGGCAACTGGGTCTCTGGTTCCTTTGCCTTTTCTAAATCCAGCTTGAACATCTGGAAGTTCTAGGTTCACATACTGTTGAAGCCTAGCCTGGAGAATTTTGAGCATTACTTTGCTAGTGTGTGAGATGAGTGAAATTTTACGGTAGTTTGAACATTCTTTGGCATTGCCTTTCTTTGGGATTGAAATAAAAACTGACCTTTTCCAGTCCTGTGACCACTTCTGAGTTTTCCAAATTTACTGACTGATTGAGTGCAGCACTTCAACAGCATCATCTTTTAGGATTTGAAATAGCTCAGCTGGAATTCCATCATGTCCACTAGCTTTGTTCATAGTGATGCTTCCTAAGGTCCACTTGACTTTGAACTCCAGGATGTCTGGCTCTAGGTGAGTGATCACACCATCATGATTATCTGGGTTGTGAAGATCTTTTTTGTATAGTTCCGTGTATTCGTGCCACCTCTTCTTAATATCTTCTGCTTCTGTTAGGTCCATGCCATTTTTGTCCTTTATTGTACCCATCTTTGCATGAAATGCTCCCCTGGTATCTCTAATGTTCTTGAAGAGATCTCTAGTCTTTCCCATTTTATTGTTTTCCTCTATTTCTTTGCATTGATCACTTAGGAAGGCTTTTATATGTATATTTCTTATATACTAAGTTTTTAGACAAGTCAATTGTCAACAGATAATCATAAAATATGCCATGTCATATGTGAGAGGAATTTGAAAGGCATGAGTAACTCATACAATTTGTGATGAATTTTGTCTGAATTGTTCAGGAAAGACTACACCAAAAAAATATTCCAGTCTCACATTAAAGAATGTAAGATTTTAGTGAAAGTATTAAAAATGATGGGATAGCATCAAAAGTAGATGCAACAGTAAGGATGGTCAAAACAGTTAATAGTTTTATGCAATTCTTCTATGAAAACCAAAATATAGGTCACAGGTGTCAAATTTAGTGTCTTCAGAATGGTACTCAAATATACTCACGGAGCAAAAAGGTATAAGGACACTGAGCATAGTGTGGCCCAGTAAAAAAATTGAGGCAGTATCTAGAATAAAGATATGAGTCTGGCAAATAATGACTCATATCATTAAAATATAAAGTCAATATTCCTGTAGAATGTTGATATGCTAAAAATTAAGTTGAGAGATAGACAGCTTCATGGATTGGAAGTTTTCGTATGGTTAACATTTCAATTCTCCCCAAATTGATTTTTAGATTAAATCCAGTCCCAAATATAACACCAGCAGGATTTCATGAAAATGCAAAATATGTAGACTCTCCAAAGCAATTTTGTAAAAGAATCAAGTGGGAGAACTTATATTACACATCTTTGTAAGTTGCTACAAAGCTATCTAATCAAGAAATATGGTAGTGACTTAAAGATCAGTAAACAGATCAGCAGAATAGAGTAGAATGCCCAGCAGCAGACTGAGTTCCTCTGTCCTTTGATTTCTACAAAAGATGCCAATGCAATCAGAGTTTATTTTGTCTTTTCAACAAATCATACTGGAATAAATACATACTATAATTTGTCCTTTGCATCACAGAATATATAAAAATAATTCAACATGCATCATAAATTGAAACATAAAAGCTGAACCCTTAAAGCTTGTGTAGGAAAACATCAGAGCGTTGCTTCTAATTTTAGGCTGTGCAAAGGTTTCTTAGACCAGCGACAAAGAAACAATGGTAGTGAAAAAACAATTGACAGACTTAGAATTCATCAAAAATTAAATACAAGTTTAATTTTTTCTCAATAAAGATATACTTAGGAAAAATAATAAGAATGCCACAGATGCAGAGAAAATATTTACAGAATGTGATATGTGTTCAGAGACTGGTATCCAGGATATATACATAATTTCTATAATAGATTAATAAAAAGACAAACCAATTTTAAAATGAGCAAAAAATTTGGACACTCCACAAAGCAATCTATAGGGACTACCAATAGATACTTGAAAATATGCTTATAATCACTGTAATCTATAAAATAATTTAAAAAAAAGAATGAGGTATCAGTACACACTCAACAACAATAAGAACAAATGTGGAAGTAGTGAACCAGTTGAAATTCTCACACTTTATTGGAAGGAATATAAAAGGATGAAATCATTTTAGAAATATATTTTATAATAATTTTTTTTATTTTTCCAGAACTGTGTCCTTTATTATTAGAGAAAGATCTAAAAAAGAGATCCCTATTTCTGCATCACATCATACATGAATATTCATATTCATCATACACGAATATATTATGTAAAGCAGTCAAATACTTCCTCCAATAGTGTTGTATTTACATTTTAGCTTAATGCCTAAGATCCTGCCTATTATAGAATTATGTTAAAGCTTTTAATGTATAACTTAGTTTTCATATAGTCTGAAGAATCTTTCAGGATATGCACAATTTTGATTAGAACTGATTTTTTTCTGAGTACACAGTCATATTTGTATTATTATTTTTATTCATACCTTGTACAGAATTGTTGTTTGATACTATACCTATGTTCTTTATTATATTCATATAGATAATGCAGGATAACTCTTTCCTTAACAATGTATGTCTTTCAATAGAATAAAATTTCACGAGGGCAGATATTTTGTCTTGTTCACAGATTTTCCTCAGTGTCTAGAATAATATGTAGCACATGATAAAAACTCAATGAATATTTGTTGAATAAAGGAATGTGATGGTCAGAGGATAATATTTGCAAGACTATGAATGTTTATGAGCATACAATTTGTGTGTCTTCATAAAATTTGACATTTTAAGAGGCTATGTGACTTGCTGAATATCTACACTTAATATATATTATTTTACTAGAAATTAAATACTTAAAAAAAATCTGAATAGATTTCTTTAGGTGCTTTAGAATTTTACTTCAAAATATTCTGTAAAGAATGAGTTTGTATTTATATTTGTAACAACACTTGGTAAATTATAATTTGGGAACACAAAGGCTTATAAAAATGCTTGGAGAATTTTATATGTGCACATTTCCTATTCAAATAATTTTCACAGCTCATGGGGCCTTCAGCTAGATGCAATCACTCTTTAGATTTCATGGCTATGGAATAAGATCCTCTGAGAGACGCACATTGTTCCTTTACCAATTAATTTCTCTCAGTATAGGTCAGCACTTTTTAATACATTAAGAACTGCCATTTGTCATTGTTGCTGTGTTTTTTATATGTGTCATTTTCCTTAGTATTATCAGGAATCAGAATATCAGAATCTTTGGTTATTATGTGTTTTTTTAATTTAGATATTTTTGGACAGATTAAGTAATTTTTACCTACTAAGTTTTCCTTTGAAAATTTCTACTAGTGCACGTATTGAACAGTGATTGTAGCATTTTCTGAAATTAGATATCCACAGGAATCTAAAATTAGATATCAGGAAGTTGGTTGTTTTGTCACTTTCTGATGATTATGCACTAACAGAGATTGAATCTCACCTTTAAAAGTCAAATTCTCATTCTGCAAATGTATTTTCCTCTCCCTTTGTGTGATCAGTGAAGGTTTTTAGTAGAAGCCAAGAAAGGAAATGACTGCTTTCATGTTTACAAATTTAGGAATCCTTTATCTGGCTTGAGACATACCCAATAATGAATCTGCAAATAGCTCTTACAGTTAGAAAAGAAGAAGGAATTAATTGCAGTGTATCACATAAATATATTTCAAAAATGAAATTTTAAAAATAGCATATTTCTGATAATTTAAGTAAAACATATTCATTATAAAAATAGAGGGGAAATAAAGTGGCATAGAAAGTAGGTAAAGACCCTAGGTAAATCCACTGTTAACTCTTTGGTCTATATCATCCCTGCTAACTCTCCATTTATCTGGCAAATTAGTATCATATTATATTTATTATGTTGCTATCTGAATATTTTGTCTTCCCTTTAGCAATAGAGTAACTAAATATTCATCAGCAACTTTATTTTTAATGATATTTTAGTATTCCATTAAGTGGACATAAAAAGCAATTACTACTGAACATTTTAGCTGTTGATTGCAGTTAATATCCGTGTCTCTACTTCCATATCTGACATCCTTTTTGAAACTCCAGTACTTTGGCCACCTCATGTGAAGAGTTGACTCATTGGAAAAGACCCTGATGCTGGGAGGGATTGGGGGCAGGAGGAGAAGGGGACGACAGAGGATGAGATGGCTGGATGGCATCACTGACTCGATGGACGTGAGTCTGGATGAACTCCGGGAGTTGGTGATGAACAGGGAGGCCTGGAGTGCTGCGATTCATGGGGTCGCAAAGAGTTGGACATGACTGAGCAACTGAACTGAACTGAACTGAACTGGAGTAAGAAATAGCACTTGCCGCTAGCTCAAAATATTAACAGGACAAGCTAGATAACAATAATCATTGTGATATAATGGAATAAGTATGGTGTGAATCTGGTTCTGATCCAAGCTAGCTAAGTAAATTCAATGTTCTGGACCTCTGTTTCTTCTGTAAAGGATGGACTGGACTCGATAATTACTGATTACCCTTCAAGCCCTTATATTCTTTTATGGTGGGATGGTTTCTAAAGATCTGATAGAATACAATTCCTGAGTATACAACAGGAGACAGGTTTTTTTGGGGGGGGGTGGGGGGTGCTGTGCTGGATTTTCATTGCTGTGTGGTTTTCTCTAGTTGCACTGAGTGGGGGCTACTCTCTAGTTGTAGTGCACGGGCTTCTCACTGTGATGGCCTCTCTTGTTGAGGAACACGGGCTCTAGAGCAGGTGGGCTTCAGTAGTCATGGCTCCCAGGCTCTAGAGCAGAGGCTCAACAGTTGAGGCACATGAGCTTAGTTCCTCTGAGGCGTGTGGCATCTTCTGAGACCAGGGTTGAACCTGTGTCCCCAGCATTGGCAGGCGGGTTCTTTACCACTGAGCCAGCAGGTAGCACCAGAAGGCAGTTTTATTCATGATCTTTGACTATCTACACAGTCAACCTACACACTACGCCATACTTTTAATATAAAGATCTTGGCAGAAATGAGTTTTCGTCTTTAGATAAAATGAAGAATCATGAATGAAAGTGAATAGTACAAGTCAGTCACACTATTCTAATCCATACTGGGTCACCAACCACAAGGACTCCATCTCTTCAACAGGGCATCCCTCAGCAAAGAAAGCAAGGCCTACCTCTATATCTTCTTTGCTTTTAAACATTTATATGTCTGGCTTCATTTTCCTCATTTGGCTTTTCACTTTTTTTTTCTAAGTTATGTTGGTATTTTCTAATGGCCAGTAAGAAGCACTGGGTATAGTAGAGTTAAGTCATACCACGTAGTAACAGTGTATCCTCCACCAAAAGCACAACCTAAAGCGATCTTTGTGGATCTCATAACTGTAATGCTCGATCTCTCATATATTTGAAAAGCTTGTGTTCAGATGACTTGAGTCTAACTCCTAAATCCCCATAGCCATTTGCTTTAGATGGTATACTTGATTTATTGGAATTGTGATCTTCCTAAACATCTTATATCATCCAGACCTTACGGAAGATTTTTGCTTAATGTATTTCATGACCACAGATCTTTACACATTTCATAAGCCATTGGATTTTCAAGGCTGTTTGTGCCAATAACAAATCAGGATGGCCCTGCCTCTCTGCATGCCTTCTGGAAAGTTTTTCTTTAATTGTCAGGAATTATATTAAGTAACAAAAATGTCTAAAAAGAAGAGGCTTTTAAAACCAGGGTTCTCCTTACCTTCAGGACATGGACTTTGGTCATCTGGGGAACTGATTGTGACAAAAATAAACAACTGAAATGGAGTATTTTAATACAGTTGTATTGTACCACTCATGTCCTCAAGGAAGGCTGATTATTCTAAGTAACTTAAGAAAAATAACATTTAACTTAATAATATTCTGAACAGGACTGAACCCTTTGTGTGTATGTGCTAAGTCACTTCAGTTGTGTCCAACTCTTTGCGACCCTGTGGACCACAGGCTGACAGGCTCCTCTTTCCTCTGTCCATGGAATTTTCCAGGCAAGAATACTGAAGTGGGTTGCCATTCCTTCCTCCAGGGGATCTTCCTTACTTAGGGATAGAACCTGTGTCTCTATGTCTCCTGCATTGGCAGGCAGGTTCTTTATCACTAATGCCATTTGGGAAACCCAGGACTGAAGCTTTAGTGTATCCTAACTCTTACCTAATTTTACTCCTATGTCTGGACTGCTATTAGAACCTACTTTTGTACACGTGACCTGAGGGATCTACATGTAGACATTCCTATTTCATAGAAATGCTAGATATGTTGTACCATTCAGAGGGGCCAGCTAATCAGAACCAGTTTGAGTCTTTCTAATCAAAACAGTGACTTAAGGAGATACTTTGGAGCTCAAAGAATATCTTTTATAATCCCTTCTTTTCATCAACATTCAATGCTGTTATCCGTTACTGTCTTGTTTTCCTTTCTTGATAAAAAAAAAAAAAAAAATACCGATCCTGTCCTAAACCATAAAGACAAACAAACTTAAAGAAAACACGAGCATAATAACTGGTGTTATTATACATTCATAATTCATAATCTTATCTTTATTGCTGTTCATCAATCAAGATACTTTATTTCCAAAATCTATTCTCTGTTCCGATCTTTCTCACACCATTTTCTATCGTCTCCTCAAAACTCCAGTACCTCCTTTTCCATCATCATTCACAAACATTAAACTTTTCTTTATGTACCAGAGAAAATTGTAAGAATCAATGGAGAATATCTAAAAACTCCCACCACCACATCTGCTCACCCATCTGAATCTGTACACAGATATTTCCTTTGCAGCCTGTGACTATGGATTAACTACACTCACTTTTACTAAGACTACATCCTTCTCACAAACACAAATAATGGCTCTAGTAATTCATGCCTCTGTCATTTCTTCCATCTTAAGGAATCTCTTTCCTGTCTTGACTACCATTCCAGCTATTGCATTTCTCTTCTGTTATGCAGTTACAAATTCACAATAGGGTTAATTATACTGATGATTCCAACTTGCCCTTTCCAATTTCTCTTGAAACCGTTCTAAACAGACTTTTGCCTCCACCATTCCTTCATAACTATTCTACTAATAATCAATTTTTAGTATTCATCTCACTTGAGCTATTGAAAGCATTTGATACAGCAGAACTGTGTGTTTTTATTGACTTTAAAGAAACTTATATTCTTGGGCTTTACTTTTTCTACATTCTTAATGCTTGATCCTTGAATATACCTGCCTTGAAGTCTGCATACTTTCTATAGTTAAAACATCTATTTTCAAGACATTAGTTTCATCTTTCTGTCTCTTCATTTTATCAACCTATGTATCTATCTACCTATCTACCTACCTCTCATCTGTGTAGATGTATATCCCAGAATTCTCTCAAATTCCAAATTCATATTTCTAATTGCTTGCTAAAAGTTCCTCATGTGAATACCTAATAGGCAATTGAACATTGTAAGTATACAGTTGAGTTCCTAAGTTTTTCTTTCCAAACTTGCTCAGTTTAATTCTTCCTCATCTCAGTTAATAGTTAAACCATAAGCTAAAACTTGAGTCCATGCTTGACTCCCTTTTCTCAAATTTTTCATTTAATTAATCCACAAATCTTTTAGCTTTGTATTTAAAACACATCCAGAATAAAACCACTCTGATGCCCTTCTGTTGCCAGGACCTTTCCTAAGGGCAAACATCTCTCTCATGGATTATTGTAGTCATCTCTTTGCTTACTTTTTCCTGTCTTTAGAGCAATTTCTCTCAAACATCTGTATAATCCCCACCAAACCTCACCTCCTCACTCAAGCCTTTCCTGATCAACCTACCTGGAATCTCCTTTAGCAATCCCTAATCCCATTGTATGTCTTATTTTTTTCCTGCCACCAATCACATTACTTTAAGGCACACAATAGAGCCTTATTACCTCTGAGACATGGCCCTTGGTCATCTCTGGGCCAAAACTATGACAAAAAAAAAAAAAAACAAACCAAAAAAACAGATGAGATGAAGTCTCTCAATATTTGGTCTTCTCAAAGAGTACTGATTATTCTTTCCAAGTAACTTTAGAAATTAGCATTTAACTGAGTAATACTCAAAGTAGTCACTGAACATATCTTAACCATTAAGATATAGATTCAATATGAAATGAACCTCTTATAGATGAAACAACTAATCTAAAATATTATTTTTGTTTGCTGATAACATTATTTATCTAGACTCTAGAATATGAGCCAGCTGGGTATCACTATTGGGCTTTATGTAAGCTTTTTCATATGGTTATGAGAAAACTAAAAACACTCATATTGCTTCATTCAAGATTTTTTACCTCTATGTCGCAGGGGGAAAAAAAAAGAATGATGAAGGGTGTTTTGGCCACCACTCATGTCTGCTAATTTCAGGAGGATATCTGTTAAGCTTCCTGGCTCCCTTGACTAAAATTTTCATCTTCCTTCCGGTCTTAATTCAGTTTTATGACAACCTGGACATGATTTGTCTTAACACTTGCATTCTCCCGTCAAGGCAAATGCAGTCTGCTCAAACATATGGGCTCTTTTGGACAATATTTTAACTATAACTTATTCTGCATACCCCTAAGACTTGGCAATCTCTAGGGACCTTGAAGGCCTAGATTTGAGGCAGATCTGATGAAGGTCTTCTTGGACTCAATAGCTAATGTGTGTGTCGAGTGGAGGGTAAATTTCTTACCATTCGTACAGAGACAGCATCATTAATCCAAACTGAAAAATTCATCACCAGCACTTATGGTTCTGAATGATAGCATATGGTGTTAATCTGGGAGAATTTTACCTTTACTATTACTCTGTAGGCCAATGACCTAAATATTATTAAGGTGAAAAAACCTAACTTTTAATTATTAATCTTATGGTGTCTTTTCTGTATGAGGACAGAGAAGCAGTGTTTCTGAATTTTAATTCTGGGAATATGTATCTACATTTTTATTGTAATTTAATCATTAAAAAAGTAGAGTAGGAGGTCTTAAATAAGTGTGGGTACTTTCAAACCCTATTAATGACCCATTATTCATTTTTTTCTCCCTATAATGATGCCATTTTCTAAGATAAATTGAATAAAGATATATAACACACACACACCTTTGGAAATCACCCAAAATATTTACAATACACTTGAAAATATCACCATTCTATGTTTTATGGGCACATATGAATTAAAAAAATAATCAAATAAATACTGAATGGTGTTTGGTGAATCACTAAAGGATCAAACTAGGTGATCAGATCAGATCAGATCAGATCAGTCGCTCATTCGTGTCCAACTCTTTGCGACCCCATGAATTGCAGCACGCCAGGCCTCCCTGTCCATCACAAATACATGGTTTTATATAATTTTTTTATGAAGATGACTCCTTAAAATTTATTGAGCTATATCCTAGTCATTAAATAAACACTTTACCAATTAGCCTATTGTGAAGCAATGCACTTATACAAATTCAAATTCTGGTCTGTTTAATAGTTTCACTGTAATTTATAGTCAACCTGAATGTTCTGGAAAAGAACATTCAAAGATGTCATCTTAGGATCAATACATGTATTATAACAATAAAAGTTAATATATGTTACTAGTCTTCCTGTACCATAAAATATTGCTCACATTTTTATAAACATCATTTATTTACCTCTTTCAAAAAACATGTGTGAATGCTTATTCTAGATCAAACATATTCTAGGAACTTCAGTTCAGTCAATTCAGTTGCTTAGTCATGTCAATGGCAATACATAGTTTCATAAAAAATTGAAAATGCCAGGAATTGTAAAGGAGAAAATAATATATTTTTTTAATTTTTTCCACATCAGTTTCAGGCTCAGTTCATTAGCTCAGTCATGTCCAACTTTTGTGACACTATGGACTGCATCATGCCAGGCTTCCCTGTCCATCACTAACTCCCAGAGCTAACTCAAGTCCATCAAGTCAGTGATGCCATCCAACCATCTCATCCTCTGTCGTCCCCTTCTCCTCCTGCCTTCAATCTTTCCTAGCATCAGGGTCTTTTCTAATGAGTCAGCTCTTTGCATCAGGTGGCCAAAGTATTGGAGCTTCAGCTTCAGCATCTGTAGTTCTAAGGAATACTTAGAATTGATTTCCTTTAGGACTGACTGGTTTGATCTCCTTGAAGTCCAAGGAACTCTAGAGTCTTCTCCAACACTTAGAAGTTCAAAAGCATCAATTCTTCAGCACTCAGCTTTCTTTATGGTCCAACTCTCACATCCATACATGACTACTGAAAAAGCCATAGCTTTGACTAGATGGACATTTGTTGGAAAAGTAATGTCTCTGCTCTTTAATAGGCTGTCTAGGTTGGTCATAGATTTTCTTCCAAGGGGCAAGCATATTTTAATTTCATGACTGCAGTCACCATCTGCAGTGATTTTGGAGCCCAGGAAAATAAAGTCACTCACCATTTCTATTGTTTCCCCATCTAATTGCTGTGAAGTGATAGGACCAGATGGCATGATCTTCATTTTTTGAATATTGAGTTTTAAGCCAGCTTTTTCACTCTTCTCTTTCACTTTCATCAAGAGGCTTTTTAGTTCCTCTTCACTTTCTGCCATAGGGTGATGTCACCTGCATATCTGAGGTTACTGATATTTCTCCTGGCACTCTTGATTCCAGCTTGTGCTTCATACAGTCTGGCATTTCACATGATATACTCTGCATATAAGTTAAATAAGCAGGGTGACAATATACCCTCTTGACATACTCCTTTCCCAATTTGGAACCAGTTTTCATTGTTCCATGTCCACTTCTAACTGCTGCTTCTAGGAACTTAGGATACATCAATAATTAAATAAATGAAATAAAGGTTCCAACCATCATAGAGTACTAGAGTGAGGGAAACGAATTAGACTAAGACTGAAATAGGCTAGTTTAGAGTACAGTCAAAATTAGACTAGATTAGATTAGATTGCTATATTGTTATGGATTGAATTTTGTCCCCTGAAAATTCATGTTGAAACCATAAGCCCCACTATCTTGGAATGTGGTCTTTACAGATATAATCAAGTTAAAATTAACTTTTAGGATGGGCTCTAGTACAATAAGACTAGTGCCCTTATAAAAAGGGAAAATTTGGAGACAGATAAGGCAATGGCACCCTACTCCAGTACTCTTGCCTGGAAAATCCCATGGGCAGAGGAGCCTGATAGGTTGCCGTCCATGGGGTCCCTAAGAGTCGGACATGACTGAGCGACTTCACTTTCACTTTTCACTTTCATACATTGGAGAAGGAAATGGCAACTCACTCCAGTGTTCTTGCCTGGAGAATCCCAGGGACAGGGGAGCCTGATGGGCTGCCGTCCATGGGGTCGCACAGAGTCGGACACGACTGAAGCGACTTAGCAGCAGCAGCAGCATGCATACAGAGAAGATGAAGGTGGAGATGATAGATTGTTTTGATAAATCAAGGAAGACCAAGGACTGTCAGGAAGAGGCATGGAGCAAGTTCTCTGTGAGAGCCCTCAGAAATAACCAACCCTACCAAAACCTGGAGCTCAGCTTCTAAGTTCCAGAACTGTGAGACAATAAAGTTCTGTTTTCAAGCCATCCTTTGGGTTACTTTGTTATGGCAGCCTCAGTTTAGTTCAGTTCAGTCACTCAGTCGTGTCTGACTCTTTGTGACCCCATGAATTGCAGCACGCCAGGCCTCCCTGTCCATCACCAACTCCCAGAGTTCACTCAGACTCACATCCACGGATTCGGTGATGCCATCCAACCATCTCATCCTCTGTTGTCCCCTTCTCCTCCTGCCCCCAATCCCTCCCAGCCCTACATTCTTTCTGGAGTTATTTCTCCACTGATCTCCAGTAGCATATTGGGCACCTACCAACCTGGGGAGTTCCTCTTTCAGTATCCTATCATTTTGCCTTTTCATACTGTTCATGGGGTTCTCATGGCAAGAATACTGAAGTGGTTTGCCATTCCCTTCTCCAGTGGACCACATTCTGTCAGATCTCTCCACCATGACCCGCCCATCTTGGGTGGCCCCACAGGGCATGGCTTAGTTTCATTGAGTTAGACAAGGCTGTGGTCCATGTGATTAGATTAACTAGGTTTCTGTGATTATGGTTTCAGTGTGTCTGCCCTCTGATGCCCTCTGGCAACACTTACTGTCTTGGGTTTCTCTTACCTTGGACGTGGGGTATCTCTTCACGGCTGCTCCAGCAAAGCGCAGCCACTGCTCCTTACCTTGGATGAGGAGTATCTCCTCACCACCACTCCTCCATAGTTTACTATGGAAGCCTATTAAACTAATATAAGTATTAGGATCATATGGGAGAATGTCATTTAAACAAGGCCATCAACAAGTCCTATTCTCTCCATTGGTACATTTGATGACCTTGTTGAAGCAGTTGTAAGCCTGAATAGATCATAAATGCTTACCTCTTACAAGAAGGAAAGAATTCTTCCTCCCCAGTTGCCTTTAAGTAGGGACATTTTTTTTTTTTTTTCTGCCTTTGAAATTGAACTAAAACATCAGCTTTTCCTGGGTCTTGAGATTACTGGCCTTTAAACTGGAACTACATCATTTCTCCTAAGCCTCTGGCTTGCTGACTAAAAATTCTTTGGGCTTATCCTCCATAATCATGTGAGCCAATTCCTTAAAATAAATCCATAAATAAGCATCCTTTGATTCTGTTTCTCTGGAAAACTTGACTAATATAGATGGTATTTTTCCACTTCTTATTACTAAAACAAGTTAAAAGTACCTAATGAGGTTGAATAGAATGCCAATGCTTCCATGCTAAAGATAAAATGAAGTTGATATTTGTCTGAAAAAGAAGCATTGCTTTTGTACAGATGATGGGTGGATATGACATCTGGGGCTTGGAGAGCAATTTTAGAAACTTAGTCTAAAACAACTTTTTTAAAAAACAAAATAAACTAAACCTCCTGGGAGAGGCTGACTAATATGGATATGGTATAGAACACTGAAAGCATTTATGAGACTCATTAAATCCAAATTGAGCTATCTAGATTTTTTTTATAATTTAGAAGACTTAAAAATAATATATTCATGAAAAATTAGAAAAAGAAAACAGCATCAAGAGAAATGAACTGTATATAACTACTCACATTGGCGTCTTGCATTTTTTGTCATGAATTGTGTTCTTTCCTAACACGATAGCTGCATTTCTAAGTAAAATTGCATACAAAAAAAAATTTTTAAGAAGGAATAAAAGGAAATTGTGTAAGGAGTTTTGGATCCTACATAACAAAGAGATATGTCACATTTTATTAAACAAAACACAACCAATAAATAAATGTTCTTTCCTTTGTCCTTCAATCTTCCAGCTATTTCAGTTTCTGCTATTATCTTTTATCTTGACCTTGTAATTTTGATTGTTGTATTGTTCACAATCACCAAAGATAAAACCAAAGTAAAACTGCATTAAAGTTTAAAAAAGAGAATAAATAAATAAGAGGAGATGTTATCAAAACAATAAACTCAAAAATACCTCTGTGCTCCTAAGTTTTTGTCATGAGAAAATAAAATTATTATTCCCATGTTCCCTGGATCCAGATCTTGATTATATTTTAGCTAATGATAATCTGTGTATGGCAAGCAATGTTTTCTTATTAGTCAAATCCCAATTATCCTACTCACTCTTTAAAATCTCACGCTGCAGGAAAAATGCCTCTACTTAAATTCTGCAGCATTTCCCTGAAAAGAGAAGCAGTTTTTCTCCCACACATTTTTAAATGAAATTAGAAAATACATGGTTTATGTATTTCAGACAGTACTGTTTTCATAAACTGTGTCTTATAAGGTAAAAATAAACAAGCACTTTGTAACGGAGATTCCTCCTTGATGAAAAATTTTGTGAGTTTTGTCTTAAGAGGAAAGCATGTGAATGATGAAGTAAGAAAAATTTATGTGGTTTTTATTATTTATTTGCTATATGACTTTGGTCATGTTATACCATCTTTATGAATTGACATTTTTCTGCATTTACCTTTCTTTATTGTCAATAATAACAATAATAAGACCTAATGAGAAGAGTTCTGGGATGTTAAATGTAATACATGGAAAATAGCTTAGTTCATCTTGAGCATTATGATAACATTAGTTGTTATCTATGATACTGTTTTTAATATTATTACCATTATTATTTTCTTCCAGCAAGAAGAAGAGTCTCTAGTATTTCAATAACTTTAGTAGGAAAGAATCAGAAGCTCTTGACTGTCTTAAGGACCTGGCAATGCCTTGGGTACCACATGTACACACAGGACCATGATAGAAACACTAGTTTGCTTGATTCCAAAATTCATACCATCAGTATTGTAAAGGCTGCCTCTTGTTTGAAGGATAAAAAGGTTATATAACATGAGAAATTCCAGACTTGATTTTAACCATATATTCCATAAGTAATTGGACCATAATTATCCAAATTTCATGTGTAGCCTGCTGACCCTGAAAGAGTCACTTATCCTTCTGAACTTCAGTTTCTTCACACATAAAATATAGAAAATGATGCTCATTAAATTAATATTCATATTACAAGACTGCTATAGTAACCAATAATACATGTACAGACACATACATGAACAAATTTATGAGTTTTATAAATTGTAAAAGCAGTTTTAGGGACTTCCCTGGTGATCCAGTGGTTAAGACTTCGTCTTCTAATACAGAGGTAATGGGTTCTATCCCTGGTCAGGGAGCTAAGAGCACACATACCTCACAGGCAAAAAACCAAAACAAAAAATGCAGAAGCAATACTGTAACAAATTCAATGACTTTAAAATTGGTCCACATCAAAAAGAAATATATATTTTTTAAAGTTGTTGTACAAAGCTAATGGAATAATATAGCAACTTAATTGTATATAATACAGGAATTTATTCATATTCAATAAATGAAATAAGTGAAAATATGAAATGAAATGAATGAAATTCATATTCAATAAATGAAATAAATATTCAATATATGAAAGCTGAGTAAGTTTAATAGTATAAACTGAGTTTAATTAGCTATAAAATTATGATTCTTATAAGAAATGAACACGGCTTTTCCACCATATTGTTCTTCTGAAAATTGTTTCAGGTAGTACTCTAGTCTTCACATTATGTTTGCAGATATTTATGTTTCAGTCCATTATAAAATTATATTTCAATTCAGGTACATTATTTTGAGAGATTTTCTTTTACCAGCCATGTATGGAAAGACTGTAGTATTTTTTTCAGCAAGATAATCTTTGCACTCATGAACAATGATAGCTCTTAAAAATGACACTACTCTGACATTGTTACTGGCCAGATACTAATCCTTACCACATGCTAAGTTTCAACCTAGCCGAAGATGTTATCATTAGTTACTTTTTTACCAGGGAAAACCAGATTTGAGAAAAGTATGTAAAAATTCTGGCACACATCTAAAAAATTATGCATGTATTAGCAAATGTGGAAGCCATTTACTCTAGTACAAAAATCATCATAACTATATCCAGATAGAATTTTATCATCTCTAACCAAAAATGTGCCATATTTCACCTGGGTCTTTTCTTTTTAGACCTGGCAAAGACTGTTTCTCTAGTTACAGGTAACTTCTTAGTCAAACCAAATCTGTGTCCCAGTCTTTGAAAATCACTTTTGGATAAAATTTGCTTAACAATTTAGCTTGCTCTACCTCTTGAGAAACCTATATGCAGGTCAGGAAGCAACAGTTAGAACTGGACATGGAACAACAGACTGGTTCCAATAGGAAAAGGAGTACGTCAAGGCTGTATATTGTCACCCTGCTTATTTAACTTCTATGCAGAGTACATCATGAGAAACGCTGGGCTGGAAGAAGCACAAGCTGGAATCAAGATTGCTGGGAGAAATATCAATAACCTCAGATATGCAGATGACACCACCCTTATGGCAGAAAGTGAAGAGAAACTAAAAAGCCTCTTGATGAAAGTGAAAGAGGAGAGTGAAAAAGTTGGCTTAAAGCTCAACATTCACAAAATGAAGATCATGGCATCCGGTCCCATCACTTCATGGCAAACAGATGGGGAAACAGTGGAAACAGTGTCAGACTTTATTTTGGGGGGCTCCAAAATCACTGCAGATAGTGACTGCAGCCATGAAATTAAAAGATGCTTACTTAGGCAATGGCACCCCACTCCAGTACTCTTGATTGAAAATCCCATGGACGGAGGAGCCTGTTAGGCTGCAATCCATGGGGTTGCTAAGAGTTGGACATGACTGAGCAACTTCACTTTCACTTTTCACTTTCATGCATTGGAGAAGAAAATGGCAGCCCACTCCAGTGTTCTTGCCTGGAGAATCCCAGGGACGGGGGAGCCTGGTGGGCTGCCGTCTATGGGGTGGCACAGAGTTGGACACAACTGAAATGACAGCATAGCATAGCATACTCCTTGGAAGGAAAGTTATGACCAACCTAGATAGCATATTCAAAAGCAGAGACATTACTTTGCCAACAAAGGTCCGTCTAGTCAAGGCTATGGTTTATCCAGTGGTCATGTATGGATGTGAGAGTTGGACTGTGAAGAAAGCTGAACACTGAAGAATTGATGCTTTTGAACTGTGGTGTTGGAGAAGACTCTTGAGAGTCCCTTGGACTGCAAGGAGATCCAACCAGTCCATTCTGAAGGAGATCAGCCCTGGGATTTCTTTGAAAGGAATGATGCTAAAGCTGAAACTCCAGTACTTTTGGCCACCTCATGAGAAGAGTTGACTCATTAGAAAAACTGATGCTGGGAGGGATTGGGGGCAGGAGGAGAAGGGAACGACAGAGGATGAGATGGGTGGATGGCATCACTGACTCGATGGACGTGAGTCTGGGTGAACTCTGGGAGTTGGTGATGGACAGGGAGGCCTGGCGTGCTGCGATTCATGGGGTCGCAGTCAGACACAACTGAGCGACTGAACTGAACTGCACTGAAGTTAGGATCATGGTTAGTTTGATCTAATCATAGTAGTTACTATTAAGAATAAAATAATAAGCTAGTAAAGCAGCCTGACTGTGCCTAGTATATAGTAAGAACTGAATAAATTATACTTTTATTATTAATAAGCCAAACTATACTGCAAACACTAGAGAGGAAAATTTCCTCACGTCTAACAGGCCTCGATTTTTTTTATAACAAAATAATATATATATATGTATTTAAATATTTATGTATATAATATAAGTAATAATAGCTATGAAACTGAGGCTCAGTTTTCTTATATATTCACAGTGATTCTAGGAAGTATTTACAATGATACCATTTTTCAAAACAAAAAGAAACTGAGGCTCAGAGAGGATACAAATATTTTTACCAACCTGGGAGCTTTCTAAAGCCTATACTTTAGGGATTTTAATGGAAGTTTCATCATACATGCTGTGCTTAGTCACTCAGTCATGTTCTACTCTTTGTGGCCCCATGGACTGTATGTAGCCTGCCAGCCTTCTCTGTCCATGGAGATTCTCCAGGCCAGAATACTCCAGTGGGTTGCCATGCCCTCCTCCAGGGGCTCCCAACCAGGGATTGAACCCAGGCCTCCCACATTGAGGCAGATACTTTACCTTCTGAGCCACATCAACTCTACTTCCCACCTCTCTTTCCACCCTGGACAATCACAGGTGGGAATGAAAGCCTCAAGCTTCTAACCATGGCTTGATGTTTCCGGTGACCAGTCTCTGTCTATGAGTCCAGAAAGAATCGCCTCATTAGAACAAAAGATGTTCCTCTTACCCAGGAAATTTCAAGGGTCTTAGGAGCTCTGTGTCAGGACCAGAGTTAAATACTATTATTACTAGAAGAAAAGATTCTCCTAGCACCCTTACTTACAAGAGTTTTAGGAGCTCTGTGTCAGGAACTGGGGCCAGATATATATCTCTTAATTTTCTTATTTCACAGGCAGAAAATACAATGGCTTCTAGCAAGCCTTCAAGTAAATATAAATTATAGTGAGAAAGGGTAGTGGGGAAGGAATAGAGGTGGTGTGAGTGTGCTCAGTCGTGTCCAGTTCGTTGGGACCCCATGGACTGTAACCCGCCAAGCTTCTCTGTCCATGGGATTTTCCAGGCAAGAATACTAGAGTGGGTTGCCATTTCCTCCTCCACAGGATCTTTTCTACCCAGGGATCGAACCAGCATATCCTGTGTTTTCTGCATTGCAGGCCGATTCTTCATTGCTGAGCCACCAAGGAAACCCGGGTAGTGGTAGACATAAGGCTTTCATCTTCACAAGCTCCCAAAATATCTCTATTAACTTTATTGGCTTCCACTAGGAAGAGATTGGTTGTCATAAAATCCATGCTCTGGACTTTTAAAAATACATATATGAAAGAATAGTCAACAAACTACTCAAATACAACAAAGTATTTCTTTTAAAATGAGGGGGGTTCAGGATGGGGAACACGTGTACACCCATGGCAGATTCATGTTGATGTATGGCAAAATCAATACAATATTGTAAAGTAATTAACCTCCAATTAAAATAAATTTATATTAAAAAGTACATTTTAATGGAAAATAAAAGACATTAGTAATAATGTGAAAAGCTTTATAAAATATAACAAAAATATAACTTTTCTGATGTTGCTCTCTGCCTCTGTAGGTCAAATCTTTAGTTCTGTCCTCACCCTAGTCTATAATCAGTTTCCCTTATTAAAACATGATTGATCACATCTGCCTCAAATTTTTATGTTCTTTGCATCCATATATGTAAAGTTTACATTTCTTACATTGGAATGAAAATCTTTAATGAGCTGTCTCTGATTTACCTGAACCATTTCATTTTTAACTTCTTCCCATGTATATCCTGGGTTTAAATCAGACAGACCATCTCTTGAAAGTGACATGTGCTAACTCTCTGGTGTTTCAGTGTGATTGTTCCACCTCCCTGGAAGAGCCTTCTTCACCTTATCTAAATAATAAGCTATTCAGATATCAAGACTGCCTATATGGTCTTCTTAACAGTATCTCAACACATTTTGCTTGTTTTTTAAATTATAAGTTTAAAATGTACTGATTTTAAAAGTTAGTTATAGAGATCTATAGGGGAGAAATTTCAAGATTCTGTCACCTCTCTTGACAAATTGAAATTATAATGGAGTAATCAGTTTAGACATACAAAAATAGAATTGGGCAGATATTGGGGATCTCGTCTCAGATATTTCTCTACAGCACCAAACACTTGAATTTTTTTTAACTCTGACAGATTCAAAGACACTTTCCAAATGCAACCTTAGGGTCCCAAGGTCTCTTTTGGTAACTATGCAACCATTTCAGATCCCAACCAATCCTTACTTCTTGTCAGCTCCAACTGTAATTATTAATAAATAACCATTATCAATGTTGCATTTCACATTTCCTCTTATAAGGCTCCTGATTTCACTGTTTGCTTTCTGACACCCTGAGGCTTAGTAGAATGCTTCAACATTTACAAAGGCACAAGGATATGTCAGAGTCAGGCTTTCTACCAAGGTCTTTCCACAATTTTGCACTGCTTCTTTTGACATTGTTATTGGTCAAAGAAATAAAAATTGAACCATATTAAATGTTCTCAGCTAGTTACCTCTACTTATAACAAAAGATAAAATCTATCCTATCTGGGTAAGGCAGACATGTAGCTCAACAGATACAGGTGATATTACCATTCTCCTGGAACATGAATTAAAAGGCTCCCACATGTTCCCCTAGACACATAGGTAGAAAAACTCTTAACATCTAGTGGTTTCTGGCCAGAGCTTGGGTGTTACTGGACTCCCAAGAGCATTGTACCCTGGTTATGTCTGAACATAATATTTTGAAACATCTATTATTTGCGTTATTGCATATCCTACCTAACTGAATCACTATTGTGCTTTCGTATCTGGTACAGTTACTAAGCAAACAGTAAGGACTCAATAAATATATATTGAATGAGTTTGTTGAATGGATTGTGTTTTTTATGAAAATGTGTTAAAGAAATGTTTCATTCTATGGTGTTACAAGTCTGTGCCATACAAATGATATTCATTCATTTATTTATTTAATCATTCTTGCGATTCATAAATGATAACTTTCAAGTTCTAGATTCTATACTGACATAGAGCTTATCTTCTGTGTCTTCTTTATACTCTTAAAAGTATCTAGTTCATTGTCATCCACAAGTCTTTACCATGTTTATGGTTTTTTTCATTATACCAGTGCATTTTGATTAATCAACCCCTTTTAATTCAATAATTTAATTCAGTCATTTAATCACAACTTTCACATGGTAATTAATTCTTTCCAATACATAAAATTAAAATAAATATATTATTGATATACTCATTAATTTATTTTTATTAATTTTAATTTTTTCATTAATTTATTACTTAAAACTATTGTACAAAACCCTTATAGGTTTAAGTGCATGTTTTGGAAAATCCTGCTCTAGATTTATCCCATACATTTAGAGTTAAGACACTGAAGACTGTGGAGAAGAACTGACATAAGGTTAAAGAGGTGGTTCATGGCAGTAAAAGCCAAAACACAGGCTTTCTTTTATGAATAACAATGCCATAAGTACCTCATTTTAAATTAAAATATCATAATGTGTCTTCCATTTCTCTCATTTCAGCACACTATTTATAGAAACTGTTTTATTTATCTTTTCTTCCAGTTTTATTGAGAAATAATTGACACACAGAATGGTATAAGTTTAAAACATGTATCATAATGATTTGACTTATGTACATCATGAAATGATCACCAGAATAAATTCAGTGAACATCTGTTATCTCATATAGATTAAAAAAAATAAAATATATTTTTGTTGTGATGACAAATCCAAGGATTTACTCTCCTAACCATTTTTTTAAAATATATAACATACAGCAGTGTTAATTATATTTAGTATATTGTATATTATATCTCTAGTAATTCTTTATCTTGTAACTGGAAGTTTGTACTTTTGCCTACCTTTATCCAATTCCCCTTCGTCCCAGCTACTCACCTCTGATAACCACAAATCTGATCTTCTTTTCTATGAGTCTGTTTGTTTTTGAATTATAAATGACCTACAACATTGTGTTTCTTCTTAGTGCACAACATAGTGATTTTATATTTCTATGCATTTGAAAATGATCAACATGGTATCTAGTTACCCTGTCACTATACAAAGATTTTGCATTATTATTGACTATATTGCCTACACCGTACATTTTTAGGTACCTCATTTATTTTATAACTGTAAGTTTGCACTTCTTAATTTCCCTCAACTATTTATCTTGTCCCCAACTCTTTTCCATTCTGGTAATCACCAGAATGTCTTCTGTATCTGTGACAGTTTCTGTATGTTATGTTTCTTCATTTATTTTCTTTATTAGAAAACACATATAACTTAAAGTATTCAGTATTTAGTGGTTTTTTGGTCTGACTTATTTCACATAGCTTAATACCCTCTAGGTTCATCCATGTTGTCATGAATGTCAAGATTTCATTCTTTTTTTTATAACTAATATTCATCTTTATTCATCTATCGGGGGCATGTAGGTTGATTCCATCTTGACTATTGTAAATAATGCTGCATACATCTTTTTGAATTAGTGTTTTCATTTTCTTCAGATAAATATCCAAAAGTCAAATTGGTGGATTGTTCCCTGGTTCTATTTTTTCATTTTCTTTTTAGAGACCTCCACATTGTTTTCTGGGCTTTCCAGTGGCTCAGTAGTAAAGAATCCACCTGCAATGCAGGAGACATAGAAACACGGATTCCATCTCTGGATTGGGAAAATCTCCTAGAGAAATAAGAGGAAACCCACTTCAGTATTCTTACCTGGAAAATCCCAGACAGAGGAACCTGGTGGACCACAGTCCGGGAGGTCACAAAGAGTTAGACGTGACTGAACAACTGAACATTCATGCTTACACATTGTTTTCCATAGTGACCGCTCTGATTTACATTCATACCAACAGTACACCAGTGTTCCTTCTTCTCCATATCCTTGCCAGCACTTCTTGTTTCTTCTCATTTTGGTAATAGCCATTCTGACAGGTGTGAAGTGATATCTCACTGTGGTTTTGACTTGCACTTCTTGGTGATTAGTGATGTCAATTTACACTTTCTTGATGATTAATGATATTGGGCATTTTTCATGTGCCTCTTAGTCATCTGTATGTCTTCTTTGGAAAAATGCCTATTCAGGCCCTGTGCCCAGTTTTTTAATTGGGTTGTTTGGTTTTTCTTAGGAACTGTTTTAGAAGCCATTAAATTTTCTAGGGACTTCCTTGAATTTATGCTATACTATGTTAAATTCTTGTATACTATACTGTGTTTGTTATATATACTACTATAAAGCAAATTCTCTGCAGTTTTAAATTTTTTTGGGGGGATATAGACATAATTGTTTATCAACTGTGGGTTCTATAGTCTGCTTACATTCAAATTTTTTATTTACTACTTACCAACTTCTTAATATTTGAAAATTAATTTAACTTCCTGGACTTCCTTGTCTTTATTTATAAAAAGAGATAATAATACCTATCTAGAAGCAGAGCTGTGGTAAACAAATAAAATAATTGATGCTGGGTATTTCAACCTGGCACATAGCAACAGGATATTTTGAGTATTAAATTTATGATAATTGAATATTTTGATGAATAATATAGATCTTCTTCCCTGAAAGCTATTTATTTGTACATAAAGTCAAAATATTGAGTACAAAAGTGTCAGTATTTTTTCACACCTCTGAAAACTTATCCTTCTAGCTTAAGTGAAAGATCTACTGATATTTTTAAAGGTTCATGTATTAAAGAAAAAAGAATTACACTATTTCTAATCTTGGTTATTAAAAGCAAATCAGCCATCAACTTTCTAAGTAAGTAAATGCAACAGAATTTGAAGAAAAAGTATAGTATACTGAGCAGCAGAAATCTTCCTACAGGATTCTTAATAATGTATGACATAAGCAAACTTTAAAAATAAATGGTTCAAGTATATTGTTGCTAAAAGAAAATATATTTACTTGGATTATTGAGGGCAAAAATATGGAATATAATAGAGTTAGAGAATGCTACTGAAAGTGAATATAGCATCTCTACGGGTTAAGGGATTTGTTAGATGGAGAAAATGACCTTAGTTGTCTGAAGCTCCAGTATTTCCTTGTTTATTTACAGTGCTTGCATCATTGCTGAGAAGATTTAGAAAAATAATAGGTAGAGTGAATGTTAGTGACTGGATTATGAAGCCAATAGCCTTCTTTTTTTTTTAATTTTATTTTATTTTTAAACTTTACAGAATTGTATTAGTTATGCCAACTATCAAAATGAATCCGCCACAGGTATACATGTGTTCCCCACCCTGAACCCTCCTCCCTCCCCATATCATCCCTCTGGGTCGTCCCAGTGCACTAGCCCCAAGCATCCAGTATCGTGCATCGAACCTGGACTGGCAACTCGTTTCATACATGATATTTTACATGTTTCAATGCCATTCTCCCAAATCTTCCCACCCTCTCCCTCTCCCAATAGCCTTCTAAAAACCAACATTCATAGATATGACACTACACTGATAAAAGACATTTATCTGTTTATGACAGGAGAGGAACAGAAAAGAAATGGTAATAAAAGTTTTCATAGGTCACAGTCTTATTGTGGGGAAGAGGCTTGTGTAACTAAATGAAGCTATGAGTCATGCTGGGCAGGGCCACCCAAAATGGATGGATTGTAGTGAAGAGTTCTGACAAAACCTGGGCTGCTGGAGGAGGAAATGGCAACCCACTCCAGTATTCTTGCCTCTAGAACCCCATGAACAGTATGAAAAGGCTAAAAGACATAATGCCAGAAAAGGAGCCCCCCAGGTCAGAAAGTGTCCAATGTGCTAGTGGGGAAGAGCAGAGGGCAATTAAGTGAAAAAAAAAAGAAAGAAAGAAAGAAAGGTTGGGCCAAAGCAAAACAACACTCAGTTGTGGATGTGTCTGGTGGTGAAAGTAAAGACTGATGCTGTGAAGAACAATACTGCATAGGAATCTTAGGTCCATGAATCAAGGCAAAATGGACATCGCCAAGCTGGAGATGGAAAGAGTGAAGATCAACATCTCAGGAATCAGTGAAATAAAATGGTTGAGAATGTGTGAATTTAATTAAGATGGCAATTATGTCTACTGCTGTGAGCAAGAATCCCTTTGAAGAAATGGAGTAGCCTTCATAGTCAACAAAAGAGTCTAAAATACAGTGCTTGGGTACAACCTCAAAAGTGAGAGAATGATCTTGGTTCATTTCCAAGGCAAACCACTCAACATCACAGTAATCCAAGTCAATGCTTTACTGATACTGAAGAAGCCAAAGTAGACCCATCTAAGAAGACTTACAAGAGTTTCTAGAGCTAACACCAAAAAAGATGCCCTTTTCATCATAGAGGAATGGAATGCAAAGTAGGAAGTCAAGAGATACCTGGAGTAACAGGCAAGTTTGGTCTTGGAGAACAAAATGAAGCAGGGCAAAAGCTAACAGAGTTTTGTCGAGAGAACTTGCTATTCATATCACCCAACCTGTTCCAACAAACCAAGAAATGACTCTGCACATGGACATCACCAGATGGTCAATATCAATTATGATCTTTGCAGCCTAAGATGGAGAAGCTCTATACATTCAGAAAAAAATAAGATCTGTTGGTGACTAGAGCTCAGATCTTGAGCTCCTTATTGCAAAATCCAGGCTTAAATTGAAGAAAGTAGGGAAACCCACCAGGCCATTCAAGTATGACCTAAATCAAATCCGTTATGATTACACAGTGGAGGTGACAAATAGATCCAAGTATTTAGATCTGGTAGACAGAGTGCCTGAAGAACTATAAATGGAAATTCATAACATTGTACAGGATGCAGTGACCAAAATCATCCCAAAGAAAAAGAAAAACAGGAAGGAAAAGTGGTTGTCTAAGGAGGTTTTACAAAGAGCTGAGGAAAGAAGAGAAGTGAAAAGCAGAGGAGAAAGGGAAAGATATACCCAGCTGAACGCAGTGTTCCAGAGAATAGCAAGGAGAGATAAGAAGGCCTTCTTAAATGAACAATGCAAAGAAACAGGGGAAAACAACAGAATGGGAAAGCCTAGAGATCTCTTCAAGAAAATTAGAGATATCAAGGGAAACTTTCATGCACAGATGGGAAAGATAAAGGACAGAAATGGTAATCACCTAGTAGAAGCAGATGAGATTTAAAAGACATGGCAAGAATACACAGAATAACTATGTAAAAAAAAAAAGGTATTAATGACCCAGTTAAACAAGATGGTTTGGTCACTCACCTAGAGTGGCATCCTGTATGATATCAATGCTTAGCAAGCATTACAACGAACAGAGCTAGTGTAGATGACAGAATTCCAGCTAAGCTTTTTAAAATCCTAAAAGATGATGCTGTAAAAGTGCTGCACTCAATATGCCAGCAAATTAGGAAAAATCAGCAGTGGCCACAGGACTGGAAAAGGTCAGTTTTTATCCAATCCTGAAGAACAATGATGCAAAAGAATCTTTAAACTACCTTAAAATTGTGCTCATTTCACATGCTAGCAAGCTAATGCACAAAATCCTTCAAGCTAGGCTTCAGCAGTATGTGAACCAAGAACTTCCAGATGTACAACTGGATTTAGAAAAGGCAGAGGAACCAGAAATCAAATTGCCAACATTCATTGGATCATGAAGAAACCCAAGGAATTCCAGAAAAATATCTACTTCAGCTTCATTGACTATGCCAAATCCTTTGATTGTGTGGATCACAGCAAGCTGGAAAATTCTTAAAGAGATGGGAATACCAGACCACCCTTACTGTCTCTTGAGAAACCTATATGTGTGTCAAGAAGCAAGAGTTAGAACCAGATATGGAATAACGGACTGATTCCAAATTGGGAAAGCAATACAACAAGGCTGTATATTGTCCCCATGCTTATTTAACTAATGTGCAGAGTACATCATGCAAAATGCTGGCCTGGATGACTCACAAGCTGGAATCAAGATTGCTGGGAGAAATATTAACAGTTCTGGGTACACAGATGATACCACTGCAATGGCAGAAAGAGAAGAGGAACTAAAGAGCCTCTCGTGTCTGTTAGTCATTTAGTCATGTCCGACTCTTTGTGACCCATGGACTGTAGCCTGCCAAGATCCTTTGCCCATGGAATTCTCTAAGCAAGAGTACTGGAGTGGGTTGCCATTCCCTTCTCCAAGGATAAGAGCTTTTTGATGAGGGTGAAAGAAGAGAGTGAAAAAGCTGTCTTAAAACTCAACATTAAAACAGCTAAGATCATAGCATCCAGTTCCATCACTTCATGGCAAATAGATGGGAAAAAAATGAAAACAGTGGCATATTTTATTTTCTTTGTCTCCCAAATCAGTGAGGAGAGTAACTGAAGCCTTGAAATTAAAAGTCATTTGCTCCTGGAAAGGAAAGCTGTGACAAAAGTAGACAATATATTAATAAAGCAGAGACATTATTTTGCCAACAATGGTCCTTATGGTCAAAGTGTGGTTTTTCCAGTAGTCATGTACGGATGTGAGAGTTGGTCCGTACAGAAGGCTGAGGATCACAGAATTGATTCTTTTGAATTGTGGTACTGGAGAAGACTCTTGAGAGTCCTTTGGAGAGCAAGGAGATCAAACCAGTCAACCCTAAAGCAAATCAGTCCTGAATATTCATTGGAAGGACTGATGCTGAAGCTGAAGCTCCAATACTTTGGCCACCTGATGCAAAGAACTGACTCTGATACTGAAATTTCAAATTTCATTTGAAATGACCCTAATACTGGAAAGATTGAAGGCCAATGGAGAAGGGGGCAGCAGAGCAGAGGAGATGATTAGATAGCATCACTGACTCAATGGGCATGAATTTGAGCAAACTCCAGGAGACAGTGGAGGACAGAGGAGCCTGGCATTCTGCAGTACATGGGTTTGCAAAGTGTCAGACAAAACTTAGCAACTGAACAACAACAATGAAAGTTGATGAAGGTACCTGGTGAAAGAAACAACAACAACAACAAAAAACAAAAACAAAGAGAAGCCCTGTCTAGACTGTTAACATGCAGAGGACAGGGAAATAGTAGAAATAGGAGACAGCTTTGGAACGACTTATATAGCAGGAAGAAAAGAACAAATCAGAAAGAAAAGAATCTAGGAAGTTCTCAGTATATTTCAACTTAGCCACAAGTAATTCATAGATATAAAGGAAATGAACTTTAAGTGAAAGCAGAAGAATTTAACTTGATAATCATTATCATCTGTTAGAACATAAACACAGGTATGAGCTTTAGTTAGAATATCAGGTGCAAAGTTCTAAACTGGGAATGGAGTACTGGTGTATAGATTGTCCAAATGAGAAAAGAAAACATTAAGGATAAATCTAAACTGGAACTAAAAGTATAAGCAACATGAATTGTAAATTGTTTAAATATTAAAAAAACATAAAGTTAATACTGAATTTTAAAATGCATCCAAAAATTAACTGGCTGACCATGAGGTAGAAGAAAAATGTACCAAGATAACTTTTTAAAAGAAAATAGATGTGTGTGTGCTCAGAAAATAGAGAAATCAAATCATAGAATACAGAAATATCTTTTTTTATCTTCAAATATTATTGACATGTGTGCTCTCCATGCTTTCCATTAAAATAAACTCAGTGATACATTAATGCTTTCTCAACAATAAATTTCCCTTTTTGTGGATAAAACATAAGATACTAGAAAGGTTGGGGAGCAAATATGAGAATTTAAATTCCAAGATGTACTTTGGCCACCTCATGCGAAGAGTTGACTAATTAGAAAAGACCCTGATGCTGGGAGGGATTGGGCGCAGTAGGAGAAGGGGATGACAGAAGAGGAGATGGCTGGATGGCATCACTGACTCTATGGACATGAGTTTGGGTAAACTCTGGGGGTTGGTGATGGACAGGGAGGCCTGGCATGCTGCGATTTGTGGGGTCGCAAAGAGTCGGACATGACTGAGCGACTGAACTGAACTGATACCTAAGATGTGGGCTTTGCCTCTTTGGAGTAATTGTTGTTCAGTCGCTAAGCTGTGTCCAACTTTTTAGGACACTATGCACTGTAGCACGCCAGGCTTCCTTGTCCTGCGCTCTCTCCCGGAGTTTGCTCAAATTCATGTCCCTTGAGTCAGTGATGCCATCCAGCCATCTCACCCTCTGTCACCCCCTTCTCCTTCTGCCCTAAATCTTTCCAAGCATCAGGGTCTTTTCTAACGTGTCCTGGGAGTATGAAAGGGAGCTAAGTAGAGGCAGGCTAAAGTGGACACTGTTACAGTTCTTAATGGAAGAAGAAAGGTAGTGGGAGACAGTAAACTCAGCTTTGAACTACACAGACTCAACTGCCCAGAGAGAGGGGGAAAGTATGAATATGAGAGACCTAACCCGCAAAACCTTTTCCTATATCTCAGGAACTCCCAAGAGATGGGAGGTCAATGTCCACAAGCATAGTAATCAGAAAGCAGTGGAATTTTGGATGGACAACCAGGTGTAGAAAAAGAATGCCTTGTAATTAAGTGATATTGATGACAAAGCTCAATGGTTTACAAGCAACTTATTGCAGCTATGTAAAAAGAAAAGCCTGCAATTGTCGTTAAGAGAAAAATAATGGGAATTAAGGAAACAGTCTCAATTTATTGATTAAAAAATACAAGGTATAATTGATACTGTTTACTTATTGTGCTGTTTAGCTTCATTGAATAATTTAGATAGGTCAGGGACTGGGTTAGGTAATTTTGATACATTGTCTCTTAATTAGGCAGGAGGAGAAGGGGATGACAGAGGATGAGATGACTGGATGGCATCATCAAAGCAAGGGACATGAGTTTGAGCGAACTGCCAGAGATAGTGAAGACAGGGAAACCTGGCATGCTACAGCTCATGGGATCCCAAAGAGTCGGACATAACCTAGTGACTGAACAACAATAACAACAACTACCAGGTAACAATCTCTGAGAAATTAGGTGAATGTATTAAAACCATAACCTGACTAGTGACCAATCCACAACTGACAATAACCATTCAAATTAATTGAAGTAATAGTGCATGCCTGATACTGAGATACATTGATCATTCATATTATCTCATTTAATCCTTATACTAACCCTGTAAGAAAAATATTAACATTCCCATTTTATAAATAAGGAAATTCAGGCTCATAAAAAACTTGCAAGTATAACACAACCAGTAAATGGTAAAGTCTATATTTAGACACATGCCAACAAAAGATATAATTCCAGCTTTAATGTTTTAGTTAGTGCATCAGTCAGGTTTCAATCAGAAAAGCAAAGTCACTAAGAGTGATAAATAATAAGGGGTTTACTGGGTGACTATACTGTATGAAATTTTGGGAGGACTGTTTAAGAGTCTATCTTTCGTATTTTGGTGTTGGTGGATAAGGACAATCCATAGGACAAGTGGAGAAACGCATGAGGACAAATAGGAGCCCACATCTCTCTCTTACTATCTCCCACCTTGATAGTACAGGTGACCTGAAGGAGAATCTGTTGTGTTGTGCCACGGAACTTGATCATGCATCTGACCCAGGATGTGGAGAATTTGTTAGGAGAGACCTGCTGGTTGGGAGGAACTGTGGGTCTTTTAGGGCGATCTGGCCAATCAGGTGACCCAGCCCATCAAGAGAATGCCTGTAAAATGCCAAGGTGCCAAGGCCTCTGTACCTACCTTCTGAATGTAAAATTGATTCTTCCTTCAGTTCTTTTTAAAGCTCTTGCCGATCTCATGTATAGCCCCCCATCATTTGGAAACACATTGAGGAGGATTTTACAGGAAAAGTTTCAGTTGAAAGGACTTCCCACTAAGTAGAAACAGTAAACAGTCACATCATGACAGACGCCTAGTTGGAATGTGTTAGACACACACTTACACACACACTCACACTTAGGCGTGTGTGTACTCATGTATGTTTTCATGTTCAGTTACCTCAGATATTGGCCATATTGCTTTTTCCCCATTAGTTATGAACTTCTTCATTCTCAACGTTCCTCAATTCTCTTATCATAGAGGTTTTCAGAAATTCATGATTAAAGTGGGATTACTAAATATAACATTTCTTATAAAAGCCAAGTAGTCATAATAACATTTCTTGGTGGTGGTTTAGTTGCTAAGTTGTGTCTGATTCTTGCGATCCCATGGAGGCCACCAGGATCCTCTGTCCATGGGATTTCCCCAGGCAAGAATACTGGAGTAGGTTGCCATTTCCTTCTCCAATAACATTTTAAATATTTCAAATGTTTCAACAACCAAGAGTCATTATTATTATTATTAAATTGCCCAAGACAAATCTCTAACCCAAATAATAATAAATAAGATCATTATGTAGTTTTAGCATAGATCCCGGATGTGAAATTGACATATTCAGTACAAGCTCAGTCAATCTGTAGTGACTGCTGAAAGTGTTGCCTCAAGACAACTCCCAAGAAGCACTGAGCTCAGTGGTCTTAAGGGTCATGATACCTTAACAATGTGCTGCTGCTGCTAAGTCACTTCAGTCGTGTCCGACTCTGTGCGACCCCATAGACGGGAGCCCACCAGGCTCCCTCCTCCCTGGGATTCTCCAGGCAAGAACACTGGAGTGGGTTGCCATTTCCTTCTCCAACGCATGAAAGTGAAAAGTGAAAGTGAAGTCGTTCAGTTGTGTCCGACTTCCAGCGACCCCATGGACTGCAGCCTACCAGGCTCCTCTGCCCGTGGGATTTTCCAGGCAAGAGTACTAGAGTGGGGTGCCATTGGCTTCTCCATAACAATGTGCTAGGTGGACTCTAATCAAGGAGTACAGGCACATACCTTGCACATTAGATGTGGCAGACAGTTTTTTAAAAATCACGACATGCGTATAGCTACCAGCATCCATCTCATGCTCTGTTTAGTAGTAATTCAAAAATCTCACAACTTGATTGCTTTTTGTAGTCTATAGCGGAGTATAACAAAAATGTTGCTTCCTGTGATCTGATACTTTGCTTCTATTAATTCAACCTAAATTTGTCTAAGCTGTCTTTTTTTTTTTCAACCACAAATGATAGTTAAATCCCCAGAATTATGACTGCATGTTCTGTTTTCAAACAGGAACCTCATCATCCTGTACCTCCACAGTTGAGTTTCTGAAGCAAAACAAAGGACTCACATTGGATATGTTTCCATGTGTTTATTTTGACTCATTGTTTCTAACAGGCTGAGAAACATTGTGAGTATCAACTTTGTCTTCTGGCTATTTATTAGATATTCTGTCTATGTAATCTCTAGAATCACTAAAATGAGTTTTGTTTTCCAAGTAAAACTGTTTAAACATCCCTGTAAAGCTACAAGAATAGCATTTTCTAGCTGATTTTCCCACTTCTGGGCTGAACTTTTGCATTTCCTTTTGAAAGTACTTACAAAACTTAAATCAAATTTTAGTCAATATACACATCCTTGAACTTCAAAGTCAATTTAACATTATACTGTAACACCCTTCATTATATGGAATCTTTGAAGAGAAAGACTCTTGAGAGTCCCTTGGACTGCAAGGAGATCCAACCAGTCCATCCTAAAGGAAATCAGTCCTGAATATGCACTGGAAGGACTGATGCTGAAGCTGAAACTCCAATACTTTGGCCACCTGATGTGAAGAACTGACTCCTTTGAAAAGACTCTGGTGCTGGGAAAGATTGAAGGCAGGAGGACAAGGGGACAATAGAGGATGAGATGGTTGGATGGCATCACCGACTCGATGGACATGAGTTTGAGTAAGCTCTGTGAGTTGATGATGGGCAGGGAAGCCTGGCGTGCTGCAGTCCATGGGGTTGCAAAGAGTCAGACACAACTGAGAGACTGAACTGACCATGAAGAGAAAGGCTTTTCTTCTTTCTCTTTTTCCCTGTAATCCACTTCCTTCCTTCTTATATTTGAACATTTTTTCTTAAATTAACAAACCTGAGAAATTACTGTGCTGTGATTAATTGCTCAGTCATGTCCGACTCTTTTTGACCCAGTGGATTGTAGTGCACCAGGCTCCTCTGTCCATGGAATTCTCCAGGCACGAATACTGGAGTGGGTTGCTATGCCCTCCTCCAGGGGATTTTTCCAACCCAGGGATCAAACCTAGATGTCCCGCATTGCAGGTAGATTCTTTATTGTCTGAGCCAAGAGGGTAACCCAAGAATATTGGAGTGGGTAGCCTATCCCTTCTCCAGGGAACTTCCTAACCTAGGGATCAAACTAGGGTCTCCTGCATGGCAAGCAGATTCTCTGCCAGTTGAGCTACCAAGGAAGCTTGAGAAATCACTAACTCACATCAACTCCATATAAGCATTCCATTATCTATATAACTAGGTCATTACTTTCCTTTACCACATAGATTTGTTGTGAAAATAAAGGCACAAAATAATTCATATAGGCCACTTAATGTAATGCCTGGAATGCAGAATATGTTCAATTAATCACTATCTTTACTATTATTACTATTCATGTGGTTTAATCTGTCCTCTAGATTCCTGAGTTTTTTTCCAGGTGCCAGACTTCATCCCTTAGACAGTTACTTTGCTTCCTTTCACTTCACTTTATTCTGTCCTCATTATTTTGGAAGGTAGGCTTCACTTTCACTTTTCACTTTCATGCATTGGAGAAGGAAATGGCAACCCACTCCAGTGTTCTTGCCTGGAGAATCCCAGGGACGGGGGAGCCTGGTGGGCTGCGTCTATGGGGTTGCACAGAGTCGGACACGACTGAAGTGACTTAGCAGCAGCAGCAGCAGAGTAGATAAGAGTGAACATGATCTCAGCAAACGAGACATAAAAGGTGGTCAGTGGGCTGAGATGGTTTTGTGACATCCAACGATTCTGAAAGAAAGTTATATTAACTCCATATCAGGTTTTATGAAATGGACAGAGGCATTTTGGTCATCACAATATCCAGTGTTACTGATATTTCTGCCCAGGAGACAGATGTATTAAATGCCTTGCACTAAAAAGGACATTTTGGCCCAAATGTCACAATACTCAAGTGAAATCAATGAACAACAAGTAAAAGAATCATGAGGCTAATTCAAGGGGGACATGGAAAAACAGTGAAGAGTCATAAAACTGTACAGAAGCATTTTATACAAATCAGAAATACAATTTTATAATGTAATGTAAAGAAGTAATTTTATATGCCCAATTTGAAATTATGTGATGCTCCCCAAATCTTCAAAATTCATTCAGCATCATATAATTTCCAATCTTAAAATTCAGGTAAACCTTATACTGTACTTCAGTATTGTTACAAGGAAATGTCACTTACATGTTAAAGAGAAATACCAGAAACGATGGATGATACTACTTGGCCCACACAATTGTTTACCTATATTGGACCTTCTATAAATGCTTTATTGATTCAGGTTTTCCACTTAAATTATTCCCTGTTATTGTGACTTAAAATCGTTCAAAAATATTCTCTAACAGTGCCGTGTAAAAGCTAGTGATGATGCAGTAAAATGCACTAACAAATCAATAACCTGTAAAGGAAGTTAAACAAGATACAAATGCCACAAAGAAGCCCAAACGACCTCTATAATACGTCATACCTTTATTTTAAGAGTGAGTATTCTGAGAAGTATTAGATAGAATTCCAAGGAAACATAAAAACTTTGTTAAGTAACTACACTTTTAATTTTCCAAAAACAGTCATATAAATGGGCAAGGATAATGAGAACATGCTGGCTGCAAGATCAATGCTACTGAAATGTGCTTCTAACCCAAGTCACCATCTGTTCTAAGGTATAAAGTGTTCTTGATGATGTTAAAGGAGATGGCATACTTCAATATAAATACTCTGCAAACATACACTGTACTTAGGAAGCATGTCCATATGCAAATATATAGCACAATGTTTGTAGATGTATGTGCTTTAGAAGACATCTCCCCTTATTTACATTTATTCAATGAAAAAGTAGTCTTAAATCTTTTCAGTCTGCTATTGTTGCATGAATTTAGGAGTCTGACAGGCTTCTCCATTTTACCACTATAAAACTCTGAGCTATAAATCTCTAAGGTCTGTTTTCTCAAAAACACAAGCCTCCAGAGTTGACTGGCAAGTAAATGAGATAATGTGTGTTAAGCACTTAATATAGCACAAGCTCTCAACTTTTGTCACTTATCACAATAGCAGTAGAAAATATTTCTATAGCACTAACCATGTGCCAGCCCCTGTTCGAAATGTCTAGTATATGTTAACTCACATAGACCTCAAAATACTTCTCTGACTTAAATACTATTTCATCACTCCCATTCTACAGATGAGGACATTGAGCAACAAAAAGAAACTTTCATTAGTCCCCATTGGTCTTCCCTGGTGGCTCAGAGGGTAAAAAAATCTTGCCTGCAATGCAAGAGACCTCAGTTCAATCCCTGAGTTGGAAGATCTGTAGAGAAAGGAATGGCAACTCACTCCAGTATTCTTGCCTGGAAAATTCCATGGACAGAAGAACTTGGTGAGCTACAGTCCATGGGGGTCCCAAAGAGTCGGACACAACTGAGTGACTAACACTCACCCACTCGCTTGTAACTAATGAAATAGCTAATTTAGAAAATGGCTAAATTTGGATTTGAACCTAAGAAGTCCCATTTTAAAGCCTACATGCTTCTTCATTAGTGCCTGCCATTCACTAACACTGGCCCTTCATTTAGTCCCAAGGCACTTGTGATAAGAATGTCTCTTCAGCCTAAATTTCCACTTATGTATTAGCTGTCCAACCAGCGTTCAAAATGAGACTAAATTAGATATTCAGTGATGATGCTGATGAGAGATTGTCAGCAGAGCAGACACTAGTTTGAGTTTGGGATGATTTCCTAGCCAGATGCATGCTCCAAAGATAACTATTCCTCTGATTGTTTAAGGAGAGTTGAAAGAATCAAAGGCATAAATTGATGGAATAAGCTCTAAAAAGACATACTCAAAAGGAGGGGGGTGGTGACATTCTTCTCATGGTGGTAATGGTTGGGGATATGGGGACATTGCAGTAGCCAGGGCCCAGGGAACATCACGATTCTAATGAAATTGTAAGACAGCTAAACCTTAAGGTATGGGTGATATGTGCTTAAAAACTGCCTGGCATTTTACTGGAGAGAGTTTTTCTACTGTTAGAGAATATTAAAACATACAACAGTTGGCCCTGAGACAAACACACATGACCACCCCATGCTGTCAGGAATGGTAACATTGTTGTTTCTACCTGGGATAGAGCTGACCAGGAAAATGAAATCCTTTAACCACTTTGCTCTTTAAATAGTGTTAGGGGGTTTAGACTCAGAATGAACTCACTAAAACCACCTGTGTTTTTATTTTACTCCTATAGAAATGCTCTTTCCAAACTCGAATTAAAATCTGCTGTTTGTACTAGCCTTTAATATGGTAGGTACAGCCATGAATTATGTGATCCTTTAATGTCTTGGGGACCCACTGCTGTTGTTCAGAGAGAGGACAAGAATATAAAGAAGGTAAAAAAAAAATGTTAATTTGTTTCTGCCTAGTGGTAAATATTTGAAATCATGGAACTTGTATTTCAGAAAATCATTACATAGAGAATAAATTGATATGAATTTGACCTCATTCAGACTTGGAGCAGTTGCAGGCATCATGTATTGTGGTATTATGGAAGGCAGATACTTCTTGATTTTCTAAAACCTATCGGTATATCCCTGGCACAATATTATAAAAATTCTTAAATCTTTATACCCTAATTATCTTTATGACCACATGATGTGGAAGTAAGGGTAATATTCCTGAAAGTGATCTGAGCATTAATGAGATGGACTGATATGGAGGGGTGATATAGTTCCTGATATCTAAAAAGCAGTCATCTCAATCCCCAGCCTCCTCAAGCCATTCAAATTCAGAAGGCTAACACCACAATGAATGAGAAAAACCTGAATTGAAACCCTAGTTGGGCTCCATTTCCTGTTAGCTCTGGGACCCTTAGTTTCTTAACTTCTCTGTGGTTATGAAACTACATAGACATGTTGGAGGACACGATATAACATGTATAGTGTTCTTGGTGATTCTAAATAAATAGCAAGCATTCTTTATGGTTTAGCTCAACTTTGCCTCCTCAATAAAGACCTCACTGAGGACCCTGCCCCTTGTGGACATTTTATCCTCCACATCCACTTCCTGAATTGGTTATATTGTGTAATTAACAAAACAGCAAACCAAAAGCTATAGACTAAGCATTGGGTCTCTGCTAAGGACATCAGCATCGTTATTCATTTAATTTCTGTGAAGTACAAAAGAAAATATGCTTTCCCTAACCCCCTAGAAGAGATAAAACTGACAATTTAGACCAGGGGTTAGCCAACTAGGGCTCTTGGGCCAGATCTGCCTACTGTATTTTTCAGGAACTTTGTACTTGCTGTTTCCTCTGACTCATAAGCTCTTCCTCTATGTGTAGTATGTACACTATAGTACAGGAGGTGCTCCCTGTGACTTCCTTTAGGTCTTTGCTCAAGCATCACATGAGTAGAGAGGGCTCCCTAATGTTACATAAAAGTGTTCACAGCGTTGTCCACCATACATACTCTTTTTCATGTTTTAACTTCCTGTCGACCCCTTCATACTCATACACTAAAACAAAAAACACTCCAGATAAGTTTATTCTGCATTTGTTTTATTAACTGCCATTTCTCTAGTGTGAAGAAAAATGACTGGCAGAAAGCAGACCTTTGATAAAGTTTGGCTGAGTCATTGAATGAATCAGTGAATAGCCAAGACCAAAATCAGTGTAGCAGAGACCATAAGGGAGTGGTACATGAGATGAGCCTGGAGAGGTAGTGCTGCCAGTACTTGAAGGACTTTGCAGGTCACATGCAGAATTTTTCTTTTCCCAAGAGCAGTGGAAGACACTGAGGGGTGTCAAAGAGACCAGAGTCCTCCATGATCATACAGGGGATTTGAAGAGAGAGATCATTCTCTCTGTAGCATAGAAAATAGAGGGAAGGAGGTCTGGGTTAATTAAAGAGAACTGTCGTAGACTACTGCAGTCATTTAGGAAGGAGATTATGAGTAGATTGCAAGACTGGGCTTTAGAAACAGTGCTGGTCATTTTCCAGGTTGCTCTCGCTTTCACGCCTCAGCCTTTCTCTGCTCTGCTCTGCACTAGAACAGAGCTTTGTGTACAGGCTGTGGGTCCCAGGACCCCGTGCTAGCTGGCTCCTGGCTCGGTTCATCAGTAGGGAGCACTGGCAAGAGACTTCACAGTGAAAGGGAGAGAGAAACAAGGTATTCCTCCCACTTCTCCCTGACATCAGTTTTTAACGCAGTGGCTGTGTCTCCTCCATTTTTCCAGTTCTCACTTCCCTCGGCTCCTCTTTCCATGGTCAAGGTTTCCACGGGGCAATCGTCTGCCATGGATCCAGCCTGCACAGGGAGCCTTAAGTTCCTAGTGGTACCATGTCTTCAATTCTGTCCCATCCTAAGGGTGGTAGCTATTCCTGGAGTTGTTCATCTCTGGGTGGCCTCTTACTGTCCTATTCAGTTTTCCCCATCAACTAACTGATTACCTCTATTATACTACCTATTGGGCGAAAAGCTCAGAACTTTTTATGTTTCTCTGACTGGCCACCAACAGAATCAGGTCTATATATTTGAACATATCAATACATTTGTCAAAAATTATTATTAAATAAATAGTAATATAACTATAATTATAAAATTAGTATTATACATATTTCATATAACACAATCTCCCCCAGAAATAAAATGCTACTTTTAAAATGATGACTTGCATCACAAGCTTCTTGGAAACAAGGTTTATATCCTTTTATCTTTTTATTTTTCACTTGCCAGATCCAAGTTTGCATTGCTTCAAGCCCAGAGCAATGTCAGAATTACGATGACGTTGCACACATGGGCACTTGGAAGCAAAGATTCCAGTTGCTGACTTTCTTACGCTGACATCGCTCTGAATAAAATGGACATTGTCTTATGTTTTTCTATTTTCCGTTAAAAAGATAGATCTTATTACATCACATTTCTGCCTCAAACGAGCTTAATAACAGTTATCACAGTATATCACTGGTGTGGCCCAGCTGCTATTGTTTTTATTGCACTCTTCCAGTGCCTCAGGGTAATTACCTTTGAGACCCCAAATGCATTCTTATATGTAAAACCCATTCCTCCCGGTTTGGTATTTTGAAGCATATATCCTCAGTGTTTGTTTTATTTTCTCCTATTTATTCAACTACAATGGCCATTCTGTAATCAGCTTTAGATGTTCTAATATAATCCTCAAGGAGCACTGCCAAGGGCACACAAAATGAACTCCGTGTCTTTCAGAGCGGGAGAGGAATTTAACACTTTGGCAGGAGTCTGGGGCTGTGTGGGAGCCATGAGTGATGATTCTAGCTCCTGCCTTTGCATGCATTAACTGCTGGTCGCCTCTGAATAATTGGCTAAGAATATTGGTTAACACGTCAAGTGAAAATATATGTGGCGGTGCCTGTCTCCATCATCCCAGGAGAACATCTGTCCACTTCCCAAATCCACTAAACAATTTGGCTCTGGTTGGCGTGACTGGCAGCCTGTCCCAGTGAGGCCCTTTGCTATAAAGCAAGGATGGGGGAAGTTTGGGCTTGAGTTGTGTTGGCAAGTTTTGTTGAAGCACTTTGGAGAGTAATTTTACAAAATTTGCCCGCTGGTGGTATTAGCCCTTTATTTTTGTGAAAGTCAGAGGGAAAAAAAATCACAATTCTTTCTGCACATTGTAATTGCTTTGGGAAGTAGCTTGTTGGTTCTGTTCAGATTATTCTGTAAATGTGTATTGAGCCCCTCCAACCTGAAGGCATGACCCATGCGCTAAAGGAATTCAGTTTTGCAAGGGGATTGTAACATTTTTTTTTTTTTTTAAGATAACATGTGCTTATAGTCATGCATATAGAGTATCTGAGGGAGGAGGTGATTGTGTCCCTTTGGGAAAAAAAGAAAACAGAAAAATCCAACAAATTAAAAAATATCATAGCACAATTTGATTAAAAAGAAACAGAATAAAGGACAAAGTATATGACTTGATTTGAGACTATAAATCAATGGTAAACATTGAATTTACATCTCAAAGAGCCCATCTCATTCCATTCTATTTTGCTTTATTTTGTATACGTTGACCATACGTGGACATGCCATAATAATAATCATGAAGCTATTAGCCTCTTTTCCAGAAACAAGCACTGCCAAAGATTATCTTCACAGCTGTAGTCAGCATATGGAGTATTTTCTACTAACCTGTAGTTTCTACTAATCTTGGAGCTTCTTCTATATCATACATTTCCCAGTCCATTTGTTCCCTTTATTAAATGTCTGTTCTGAGCTTTGAAATTACTACATAGCCCAGATTCCCAAAAGGAGCAAGAAAGGCCCAAATGACCAAGTAGGTTTTTTCATCATGTTTGACTAAAGTTTTAGACTTCAGCCCAAATTTCTACGGTTTTCCAGACCTGGCACTCTAATTCATAAGCTTTCCAAAGATGATTTTGGTCTATCTAGTGTAGGACATGATTTTGCAACTAACAACAACAACAGAGAATAGGACTTATGTTTCTGTCAGTGACACAAATTACTGGTTGGAGCTTTCAACTTCTTAAGGCATCAGCCTTTTCTTTTCATGAGGAGAAGTTTCAGATTTAAGTGTAGGTAAGTAGTGAGTCCCAGGAGAAGGCAATGGCACCCCACTCCAGTACTCTTGCCTGGAAAATCCCATGGACGGAGGAGCCTGGTAGGCTGCAGTCCATGGGGTTGCTAAGAGTCGGACACGACTGAGCGACTTCACTTTCAATTTTCACTTTCATGTATTGGAGAAGGAAATGGCAACCCACTCCAGTATTCTTGCCTGGAGAATCCCAGGGACAAAGGAGCCTGGTGGGCTGCCATCTATGGGGTCGCACAGAGTCGGACATATTGAAGCAATTTAGCAGCAGCAGCAGCAAGTAGTGAGTCCCATCACTTCATGGGAAATAGATAGGGAAACAGTGTCATACTTTATTTTTTGAGGTTCCAAAATCACTGCAGGTGGTGATTGCAGCCATGAAATTAAAAGACGCTTACTCCTTGGAAGGAAAGTTATGACCAACTTAGATAGCATATTGAAAAGCAGAGACATTACTTTGCCAACAAAGGTCTGTCTAGTCAAGGCTATGGTTTTTCCAATAGTCATGTATGGATGTGAGAGTTGGGCCGTAAAGAAAGCTGAGCACTGAAGAATTGATGCTTTTGAACTGTGGTGTTGGAGAAGACTCTTCAGAGTCCCTTGGACTGCAAGAAGATCCAACCAGTCCATTCTAAAGGAGATCAGCCCTGGGATTTCTTTGGAAGGAATGATGCTAAAGCTGAAACTCCAGTACTTTGGCCACCTCATGTGAAGAGTTGAATCATTGGAAAAGACTCTGATGCTGGGAGGGATTGGGGGAAGGAGGAGAAGGGGACAACAGAGGATGAAATGGAGTTTGAGTGAACTCGGGGACTTGGTGATGGCAGGGAGGCCTGGCGTGCTGCAATTCCTGGGGTCACAAAGAGTCGGACATGACTGAGCGACTGAATTGAACTGAACTGAAGTAATGAGTCAACTCCTCCTCCAAAATAATTGACTAAGAAGTCAGATAATACTTTGGGGACTGTGATTCCAATTACATGAAAAGCCTTAACCATCTTTACAAGGAAAGTATTTATACCTATGTCTCCCATTTAGGCAAAGAATTTGATAAAGATTCCAGCATGAACTTAAAGACACAGAAATTTGCATCTGGCTATATTTAAAATGTGTTAGAGGCTCTGAGTTTGGTTTGTACACGCATTAACTTATTATAAATGGAATTGGTCACACGATTTCAATATATGTGTCACTTTTATAGTTTTGCCAGACAACAGAATGCACTCTACAGAGTTAGCACAAATCGCATCATCATTTCTACTGCCTTATCAAGTTCCTGTTCCATAGATCCCTCTGTAATTATTGAAAATGTATTTTTACTTCACTCACTGTGCATCCTTTTACATACTCACTAATGGGTCCCTTGGAAAATGTATTTTACCCCTACTACTTTCCTAAAATTATGGCTTTACAGTGATAAAATATTGCTGTAATTTAGACATGCTCATTATTTTTGACTTTTCTCTAGCATTCATCACTTGTATCATTCCTTTCCTTTGTAATGTCACTCCTGCCTGAATCCTCATTTTTGGATCTGTACTATTGGTATATCCCTAAATTCTAGCACAAGCTGGAATCAAAATTGCCAGAGAAATATCAATAACCTTAGATATGCAGATGACACCACCCTTACAACAAAAAGTGAAGATGAACTAAAGAGCCTCTTGATGAAGGTGAAAGAAGACAGTGAAAAAAAGCTGGCTTAACACTCAACATTCAAAAAACAAAGATCAGGACATCCAATCCCATCACTTCATGGCAAATGGATGGGGAAATAATGGATACGTTGACAAAGTTTATTTTATTTGGCTCCAAAATCACTGCAGATGATGACTGCAGCCATGAAATTAAAAGATGCTTGCTCCTTGGAAGAAAAGCTATGGCAAACCTAGACAGTGTATTAAAAAGCGGAGACATTACTTTGCCAACAATGATCCATATAATCAAAGTTTTGGTTTTTCTAGCAGTCATGTTTGGATGTGAGAACTGGACCATAAAGAAGGCTGAGCACCAAATAATTGGTGCTTTTGAACTGAGGTGTTGGAGAAGACTCTCGAGAGTCGCTTGGATGGCAAGAGTATCAAACCACTCAATCCTAAAGGAAATGAATCTTAATTATTCATTGGAAGGACTGATGCCAAAGATGAAGCTCCAATACTTTGGCCACCTGATGTGTATAGCTGATTCATTAGAAAAGACCCTGATGCTGGGAAAGATTGAGGGCAGGAGGAGAAGGGGTTGATAGAAAATGAGATGGTTGGGTGGCATCACCAACTCAGTGAACATGAATTTGAGCATGCTCCAGGAGACGGGGAAGGACAGGGATGCCTGGCATGCTGCAGTCCATGGTGTTGCAAAGAATCAGACACAAGTGAGCGACTGAACAACAAGAACAACAGATTCTATTAACCCTCTTTCTTTTTTTCCTGTAAACTCTCTCCCTCTAGACTCTCATCCCCATATGTTCTTTGACATTCTTCTACATTGACAGCCTCATACTAGTTTCTCTGCCAAGCAACCCTCCCCCAGTTGTAACTGATTGCCAATCATTTCATCCTAAAATTCCTGCTAGAATCTTTTAACTCTACATATTAAAAAAAAATGAACTCTATCTGCTAACAGCCAGAATAGCTCTTCTGCCTGACCTCTATTGCTTTGACTATCACACACTTTCTGTCACAAAGGGTTAAACTCTGGGAGCTATCAAATGTCCTGCTATTGTCTTAGTTCAAGCAGGGCCCTGGGAATGAAGCCCTGGGGATGTTGCCATATATATGGAATATGTGTCATCCCCTTCATTTCTTCTGCCTCAATCCAGGTGCTTGTTACCTGTCATTACTTCTCTGGTGGATCATCCCAGCAGCTCTCTTATCTATAAACACCCTCCTTATCTATAAACTTTATTCACCCAATGATCTTACCTAACAAGGATTGGTTAAGGTAACCAATATATTAAACTCAAAATATTAAAATGACTTCACATCATTCTAAAAATTATCTTCTAATCTCTGGCCATAAAGTATTTCCTAGTGCAATATTAAAGGTTTCTTACACATATGGTCTATATTTGTGCTAAAACAGTCTACTCACCAAACCACAAAAATTCACTTTGTCCTGTGCCTGTCGTGTTCATACTGCTTTCCCTCTTAGTAAGCCAAACCCCATACCCTCTTGTTAAACACGACCCATCCTTTAAAGACTAACTCATATGTCAGCTCCTTTATGAAGACTTTTAAATGTCCACCCTTCCTTGAAATGCTATGGGATTCAATATAGTTTTACTACAACACTACCACATTTTGCAGTTACTGTGTTTGTACAATTAACTTACAGAATTTTGTATTCCTCAAGTTTAAAACCTTCCCATGTTCACTTTCATATTATTAGCAGTACCTGACATGATTCCCCCTTACTGATTTAAATGATGACAAGATGCTGATACAAATAAGACTAAGAACTATAGTTTTGATAATATTATCTTCAAGTTTTAAGTTTAGCTACACACATAATAATCCTAGTATTTTTAAATGCTGTTTGACTCAGTTTTGGATTTAAAAAGCTGAATGTAGTAATTTTGTAGAACAACTTTCTTAGGATATGAGCCATTTAATTTAACCACTAAATTAATTCCCATTTCTCTGGCTAAATAAATTGAAGGTTATCAGTTGATGAAGTATAAGAAATGTAGGAAGACAGATAAATAGGTAGAAAAGCACTAATAACACTGTCAAGAGATAGTTATTCTCAAAACTCATAAAAATAATTCACCTAACTCTTAGCCCAGGTGGCTAGCAGTCATATTAGGAGACAGGATAGATGTTGTATTGAGTGAAGCTTTTATTTCTTCTAAGCACTAGATTTCTGTAGAAGTCTTGGTTGATTAAAGCACATCACATTTTCTTTAAAGTGGGTAGATTTCTCATAATGCAAACTGAAATGACTATTTAAATATTAAAACATGATTGATTATTGACTATATGAAGAGTAGTAGCTAAACAATATAATTAAAAGGCTAATTTGTGGCCCATAAAATGCCTGACCAAGACTTTCAAATAAATTAAAAGATAGTTAGGGACACCTGACAAAAAATAAAATTTTAGTTGTGTTTCACTGTCAATATATTGCTTAAGACTTGCACAGATAGAGTTGAAGGCTGAGATAGGTCATTGCTGCATTCTATCAAGAATGTGTTACATGTTGCTGAATGTTATCAAGGAGAATCAGAGTCAAACATCAGTGAAAGTGATAAAGATAAATTTTATTCAGTAACTATTATAATAGGGGGAAAAAGATTTCAGTATATAACCAAACTCATATAATAAGAACAAGTAGGAATTTATAGCCAAGGAGCAGAATGAGGAAATTACTAAACAAAATTATCAAGGGTAGGGGAATTTTAGCTAACTTAGTTTAATAGAATTTTTGCTGATGGAAGGTCAGGGTGATCAGATATCAAGGTTGGGGTACTTTCACTAAATGACTTAGTAGGAGTCTTGCTACGATAGGACTACTTAGGTGGAAAACAGGGCTCAAGGATGAGCCTAATCAAAAAGAAGACTCAGAACATGCACCAAGTTTGGTCAAACAGAAAGTCTTTATTGGTGTCCATATTCTTTCTGGGATTCCCAGATGGCTCACTGATAAAGAATCCACCTGCCAATGCAGGATGCAGTTTTTGATCCATGGGCCATGAACACCCACTCGAGAAGGAAATGGCAACCCACTCTAGTATTCTGGCCTGGGAAATCCCATGGACAGAGGAGCCTGGCAGGCTATAGTCCATGGGGATTGCAAAGAGTCCGACATGACTGAGCATGAGCACTATCCCTTCTAACCTTCAAATGGGAGGCAATAGCGCCACATGACCCATCAAAAGAGCCAATAATCTCTAATTAGAGAATGACAATAATGCCTCAGCATTTTAAATGCAAGATGATTGTTTTTTATGAATAAAAATAAAAGCAATATATTTTTAGAAAAAGTTCTACCCAATGTTAATTTCCTATTCCTGCTCAACAAATTATCACAGATTTAGAGGCATAGACCAACAGCAAATTTGTCATCTCAAAGTTTTGAGGTCAGAACCCTGACACAGGTTTCATTGGGCCAAAATAAGTTGTAATCAAGGCAACACTGCTTCTGGAGCCTCTTGACACAAATTTGTTTCATTGCCTCTTCTAACTTTAGAGAAAGCCCACATACCTTGGCTCATAGTCCCTTTCCTCTGTCTTCAAAACCAGCAGTGGTTGAGTCTTTCTTACAAAGCATCACCCAACCTTTTTCCCACCATTGCATCTCTCTCTCTCTGCCTCTTCTCTCCTTCCTCCCTATTCTGCTTTAAAGGACTCTGTAATTATACTGGGAACACCGAGATCATCCAAGATAATCTCCCTTCAGCTGATTAGTGACCTTAATTCCTCTTTGCCTTATAACAAACCATACTCACAGGTTCGAGGAATTAGGACTCAAATTTAGGGGCATTATTCTTCCTACCCATGAACAATTTATACAGAGTCTAAATATAGCAAAATATGTCAACAATATAAATAGAGGCCACATCACCCTAATACCAAAACCTTACAAAGATGCCACAAAAAAAGAAAACTACAGGACAATATCACTGATGAACATAGATGCAAAAATCTTTAACAAAATTCTAGCAATCAGAATCCAACAACACATTAAAAAGATCATACACCATGACCAAGTGGGCTTTATCCCAGGGATGTAAGGATCCTTCAATATCCGCAAATCAATCAATGTAATACACCACTTTAACAAATTGAAAAATAAAAACTATATGATTATCTCAATAGATGCAGAGAAAGCCTTTGGCAAAATTCAACATCCATTTATGATGAAAACTCTCCAGAAAGCAGGAATAGAAGGAACATACCTCAACATAATAAAAGCTATGTATGACAAACCCACAGCAAACATTATCCTCAATGGTGAAAAATTGAAAGCATTTCCCCTAAAGTCAGGAACAAGACAAGGGTGCCCACTCTCACCACTACTATTCAACATAGTTTTGGAAGTTTTGGCCACAGCAATCAGAGCAGAAAAAGAAATAAAAGGAATCCAATTGGAAAAGAAGAAATAAAACTCTCACTGTTTGCAGATGACATGATCCTCTACATAGAAAACCCTAAAGACTCCACCAGAAAATTACTAGAGCTAATCAATGAATATAGTAAAGTTGCAGGATATAAAATCAACACACAGAAATCCCTTGCATTCCTATACACTAATAATGAGAAAATAGAAAGAGAAATTAAGGAAACAATTCCATTCACCATTGCAACGAAAAGAATAAAATACTTAGGAATATATCTACCTAAAGAAACTAAAGACCTATTTATAGAAAACTATAAAACCCTGGTGAAAGAAATCAAAGAGGACACTAATAGATGGAGAAATATACCATGTTCATGGATCGGAAGAATCAATATAGTGAAAATGAGTATACTACCCAAAGCAATCTATAGATTCAATGCTGCTGCTGCTGCTAAGTCGCTTCAGTCGTGTCCAAGTCTGTGCAACCTCATGGACAGCAGCCCACCAGGCTCCTGTGTCTCTGGGATTCTCCAGGCAAGAATACTGGAGTGGGTTGCCATTTTCTTCTCCAAGATTCAATGCAATCCCTATCAAACTACCAACGGTATTTTTCACAGAGCTAGAACAAATAATTTCACAATTTGTCTGGAAATACAAAAAAACCTCAAATAGCCAAAGCAATCTTGAGAAAGAAGTATGGAACTGGAGGAATCAACCTGCCTGACTTCAGGCTCTACTACAAAGCCACAGTCATCAAGACTATATGGTACTGGCACAAAGACAGAAATATAGATCAATGGAACAAAATAGAAAGCCCAGAGATAAATCTACGCGCCTATGGACACCTTATCTTTGAGAAAGGAGGCAAGAATATACAATAGAGAAAAGACAATCTCTTTAACAAGTGGTGCTGGGAACACTGGTCAACCACTTGTAAAAGAATGAAACTAGAACACTTTCTAACACCATACACAAAAATAAACTCAAAATGGATTAAAGATCTAAAAGTAAGATCTGAAACTATAAAACTTCTAGAGGAGAACATAGGCAAAACACTCTCTGACATACATCACAGCAGGATCCTCTATGACCCACTTCCCAGAACATTGGAAATAAAAGCAAAAATAAACAAATGGGACTTAATTAAACTTAAAATCTTCTGGACAACAAAGAAAACTATAAGCAAGGTGAAAAGACAGCCTTCAGAATGGGAGAAAATAATAGCAAATGAAGCAACTGACAAACAACTAGTCTCTAAAATATATAAGCAACTCTTACAGCTCAATTCCAGAAAAATAAACCACCCAATCAAAAAATGGGTGAAAGAACTAAACAGACATTTCTCCAAAGAAGACATACAGATGGCTAACAAACACATGAAAAGATGCTCAACATCACTCATTATCAGAGAAATGCAAATCAAAACCACTATGAGGTACCATTTCACACCAGTCAGAATGGCTGCGACCCAAAAGTCTACAAGCAATAAGTGCTGGAAACGGTGTGGAGAAAAGGGAACCCTCTTACACTGTTGGTGGGAATGCAAACTAGTACAGCCACTGTGGAGAACAATGTGGAGATTCCTTAAAAAACTGGAAATAGAACTGCCTCATGACTCAGCAATCCCACTACTGGGCATACACACTGAGGAAACCAGAATTTAAAGAGACACATGTACCCCAATGTTCATTGCAGCACTGTTTATAATAGCCAGGACATGGAAGCAACCTAGATGTCCATCAGCAGATGAATGGATAAGAAAGCTGTGGTACATATACACAATGGAGTATTACTCAGCCATTAAAAAGAATACATTTGAATCAGTTCTAATGAGGTGGATGAAACTGGAGCCTATTATACAGAGTAAGCCAGAAAGAAAAACATCAATACAGTATACTAATACATATATATGGAATTTAGAAAGATGGTAGTGATAACCCTGTATGTGAGACAGCAAAAGAGACACAGGTGTATAGAACAGTCTTTTGGACTCTGTGGGAGAGGGCGAGGGTGGGATGATTTGGGAGAATGGCATTGAAACATGTATAATATCATATATAAAATGAATTGCCAGTCCAGGTTCAAGGCAGGATACAGGATGCTTGGGGCTGGTGCACTGGGATGACCCAGAGGGATGGTACGCGGAGGGAGGTGGGAGGGGGGGTTCAGGATGGGGAGCATGTGTACACCCGTGGCAGATTCATGTTGATGTATGGCAAAACCAATACAATATTGTAATTAACCTCCAAATAAAATAAATAAATTTATATTTTAAAAAATGGAATTATTTTAAAATAAGCAAAAAATTTGCACGTTCCTCCAAAGAGAATTTCAAATCCCACCTAATATATCCCCTCATATACAGAGTGTGAAAATAACTAAATGATAGCCCATCTCTCAGAGTGGATAATATCATGGCAAAAAGCATCGCAGTAGACAAGGGCTGTTATTTAAAATAAAAACATAGAAAACCATTATCCCATTTATGAATGCCTAGTTTTTGTGTTTTGTATGTCCCTTTCCTTGTATTAGACTGATTTACTTTAATTACATTTAACTAGAAGAATCTTTTTTTTGTTGTTTTTCTGCCTCAACGCTAAAGCAGTTTAAGAGATCCACTAACTAATACTTTCCAACTATGAGGAGGGTTGGTATTGGCAGTTTTCTTGCATTCTTTTCTTACCTGCAGTGTCCATCCTCAAACTAATTTCAAGTCAGCCTAGGCACAGACTCCTGGATTCATGCCTGGTTTTTAGGAAAGAAATTTCTGTGACCTGGTGTGATTCTTCCTACAGGGAGTCCCTCACTTTATATCCTAAATGGAGATCTTCAACACCCCATAATGTCTGTTGCCCCATCTTTCATGGAGGAGGACTGTGGCCCTTGTGAATTAAACAAAGTAATTCATAAAAAAGGCCTAGGACAGAGCATGTAACATAGTGAACATGCTGTGCAGTGCTTCTATTTAACATTCTTTTCATCTGCTTCATTGAATTCAGGGTGCACTTGTTATCTCTGGCATTTAACTCTCAACTCCCTCAGATCAGCTTTATTTTGGATACACGTCTACCTTTGGTAGCTTTGAACTGCCTTGGCTGTTAAGGCCCCTGAGAACTCCAACTTTGGCATGGGATGCTTGCCTATTATCCCAGCTGGCTTATATTCTCCCATTCTTCATGGGGGATGGGAGGACCCAAAACTATCTGGAGTTCAGCTGCTTCATAAATCACATTGCATTTCAGCTTATTCAATATTTTATGAATAATTGTGTGGAGACAAAGGAAAGAAGGGCATTTATATTACTTAGGCAGCTTAGGGCTGTCTGTGATGTCGCGGTTACATTGCATTCAAGGAAATTCAACTCTGTTCTCATGTGTCTGCCAGGTCTGGACAAAGACGTCTGTCATTCCCATCCAGACGAAAGAACATCAATATCAACAATACGTGCGAGTTTGGAGTCATCTGAAGCCAGCGCATTTGTCTTTTCAGCCAAGTTTGAGAGAGCAGAGGGTGTCTGCAGTGCCAAACATGTGGGACACACAAACATTCTCTGTAAGTCTCTTCTCCAACCTGCTGCAATGTGGCCCCAGCCTGAACTTTAGACCAGAGCTACGCCGAAGTGTTCCTGGATCAGCTCCTGTTACATTTCCTGGCACCAGCATGGCTAATCCAAACACTGAGCGCAGAATGGTGGGCTCTGTGTTCAGACAAAGGAGTGATCTTTGGAAATTTCTTCATGCCTCAGTTTTCTCATCTGAAAACAGAATTATTAAGGTTGCTACTTTTAACAGTGGTTGTAACGAGTAACTAGATAATTCATATAAAATGCCTAGGACATTGGCAGGCACAAAGTAAGAGATTCATAGGTGGGAGGTGCTGCTATTTCTTCTTACTTAGTGATGGCCATATGCAGTCATACTTGATAAAATTCAGAGCTGTGCTGTCTGGACAAAATGGGAGAAAAAGAAGTTGGTGAACGTTGCTGGGCTCCTTCACTCACTCAGTGATGGTTGCTTTCTCCAGTTTACCCTTCAGTCCTCAGTAATCCCTATACACGGTCACTCCCAGGCAATTATCTGAAATTCATTTGCACTGATATGAAAAGATTTCTAGAAATTCAAAGTGAGACCTCCCCTAAGAGGAATATTTCATGTTTTAGAGAATTAATATAAACTTTGGTTAAAGAAAAAAAAGTTGTATAAAGTTCACTAATGGGGTTCATTCATTCTTCAAAACTTTCTGAACATCTCCTGTTGCCAAGCACCCTGCTGTGTACTCCCTGTTATAGAGAAGTTTAAGATAGTGTCTTTCAAAACCTGGGAGGGACCATATATTCATAAACAGATAGCTAAGTATCAAGCACAATGACTGATACAATGACTATGTGTAAAAAACTTCAAAAGAGGACTTTTATTTCCAGTGAAGGAAAATTGGATTGGAGGGAAGAATTTATGTATTTCAGAGAATAGGAAATCAAATCACCTGGGCAGTTGTCTTCTTCTGTTAATGGAAAGAATGCCTTTGAATACCTGATAGCTGCTGGCAGGAGATATATACATATATACTCAAAATGGGTACAATCAATTATATATATTTTTTTTCCAGAATTCCTCTAATTTCTACATAAAGCTGGTTTGAGGCTTGATACCAGGTTGGAAAAGTGGGCTGGGAGTGTGTCTTCAAGCTCCCTTTGCCTAGTGATCATGCATTTTGTTTAGATTATGTGTTTACTTATAGTGATTTGTGGTACTGAGGAAGGTGCCATAATTCTATTAGAATTCATGGTACCTTTGAACTATCCCTCTTATTATGCAAATTGGGAATTAATAACTGAAAACTGGATATCCCAGCTTCAACCTCAAGTTACATAAAAGCTGAGTAAGCAGCTTCCAGGTGACTGATTTTGGTTTCTCAGTAATTAATGATTATATTCTATATGATTTGCTCTAAAACTAATTATATTTCATATGGTTTTTTAAAAAGACTCCTAATAATACTGGTTACTAGGATCAAAAGGATTTTAGAAATTCTTTCTAAAGATAAAATTTCATATGCTATGTCCTCGCCTTTTTCTAACAATTGTGATATTGGCAAAATCATTTCCATTTTACAGATGGGGAGACTGAAGTTCTGAACAATTAACTTTTGTATCCAGAGATATACAACAAAGAAATTTGGAGGGAAGTTTCAAGTCTAGGTTTTCTTGGTCCAAATTTTCTATCTTCTCCCTTAAGACAATTGGGTTACATTTTATCAAAGAAAGGAATTTGATACATTTATCAAGGAATTCCAAATTCGAGTCATTAATATTATGGAATACTGATTTTTCAAAAGAAAACAGAAAATTTAAGTGAACAATATTAAAACACTGTTGGGTATCAGAAGGAAAAAGAAAACTCGTATCTCCTGTCTTCTCCATTAGACTGAATTGCCCTGCTCTTTCTGACCATGAAGTTCAGAAACAATCAAGACAGATGTCCCTTCCCATGTATTTTATTCCACTTGATTTCCTATCTGTTTGAGTTAGCAATGGCTTAGGTAAGAGGAAATTCTGGAGTCAATTTAAGTCTGCTATTAATTATTTCTCTGAATTTATAAGAAAATTGAATTAGAGCATATAGCTTGGAGATATGAAAATGTTTTTTTGTTGTTGTTGTTGTTGTTTAAACTGTAGCCACTCGGTTAATCATCTGAATTTAGAAGGGGGAATTTTGACTAGAAACTACCAGTTAGAAACCTGTGGCCCAGGAGAGCTGAGCCTGTTTATTGAAGATACCAGTGCAAAGTCAGAATTAGAAAACTGAGTGCTAAGGAGGCCCTGCGTCCTGCTGCAGGGAGGGGAAGGGCAAAAGGTGAATTGTATTTTTTAAGCCTGTCACTTTGAAAACTCCCTGCCTCAAAATGCATTTCCAGGATTGTCGACTTCACAGCAGCAGTGAAGCGGGAGAAGCAAAGGCATCTTTGGAAGGAATGGCACATAGCAGCACTTAATCTCTCCCCAGGCTTGTGAGAACTTGCTTATCTGGCAGGTTTTTCCAAGCGTGCTCTGCTCCATGGACAATGGAGTTGGCAATCTGGAGACTGTAGCTTCATAATAGAGAGGCTTTGGGGAGAGAAGCTTCCTTTTAAGGGATCTAAATGGATAAGTATTAAATGACTTCCTTGCAAAAAAAAGTTCAAATAGTTATTGAATATATTCAGGTTCCCTTCTGATCTCTTTCTTTGAACGCTCGAACCCTTTTTCATTGGGTATTATGCTGCAATTTTATGGTAGGTTAAATGATGCCACCATGTGCATTGAAGTTATTCTTAAAATGGCTATTATAGCACTTCTTCTGTAACACTGAATAGCTCATCAATGAATGACATCTCTATTTTCCAACCATTTTTGAAATAGTGTGTGGTAAGTAACCAGAAAAGCTGGTAGAGCTCACCTGTGTTCTGGTTAGAGTTGCATCACTACTGAACCCTATTATGATTTTAGTCAAAGATTTTAACTTTAAAATATGTCACTAACAGCCTGTGTTGAGACTAATGCTCTTTGTAAAGAGTAGAAACACGTAGAGTAGTTTTTAAAAAAGAAAGAGAGAGGCTTGTTTTATGAGAATACAAGAGAAAATCATACACACAAAATAATAGGTTGAGTTCAGCTGGGCTGTATGGAGACTGATTCACTTGAGATTTAAAGATCAGAACATAAGATGACTTATGAATTAAGATGCTTATGATTATTAAGATAATATATGCTCAAGAACTATGTGTTGAAAAAATAAGGGTATCTTTTATCATATATGTCAAGAAATCTAAAGATACTTTGGTTGTAGGTTATTTCAAAACCTAACAAAATGACCAGAGACCTAGGCTCTTTTCTTGAGAGGCTCTTTCCACTCTATCATATTCAGTGTGGTGCTTCAGTTTGTCGCCTAATAGTCACAGGATGGCTGCTATAGTTCTAGATATTAGATCCTTCAGTTCAGTTCAGTTCAGTCACCCAGTCGTATCCAATTCTTTGCGACCCCATGAGCTGCAGCACGCCATGCTTCCCTGTCCAACACCAACTCCCGGAGCCTACCCAAACTCATGTCCATTGAGTCAGTGATGCTATCGAACCATCTCATCTTCTGTTGTCTCCTTCTCCTCCTGCCCTCAATCTTTCCCAGCATCAGGGTCTTTTCAAATGAGTCAGCTCTTCGCATCAGGTGGCCAAAGTATTGGAGTTTCAGCTTCAACATCAGACCTTCCAATGAACATCTAGGACTGATCTCCTTTAAGATGAACTGGTTGGATCTCCTTGCAGTCCAAGGGACTCTCAAGAGTCTTCTCCAACAACACAGTGCAAAAGCATCAATTCTTCGGGCTCAGCTTTCTTTATAGTCCAACTCTCACATCCATACATGACTAATGGAAAGACCATAGCCTTGACTAGAGGGACCTTTGTTGGCAAAGTAATGTCTCTGCTTTTCAATATGCTATCTAGGTTGGTCATAACTTTCCTTCCAAGGAGTAAGCGCCTTTTAATTTCATGGCTGAAGTCACCACCTGCAGTGATTTTGGAGCCCCCAAAAATAAAGTCTGACACTGTTTCCACTGTTTCCCCATTTGTTTGCCATGAAGTGATGGCTAACACCATTTAAGGACAAGAAGAGCAGCTTTTTTTCTGATGCCTTTCAGACCAGAATAAAAATCTTTCCAAGAAGTCCCCCATATCTTCTCTTGTAGTTTTTTTCACAATTACTGGGCCACATGCCCACTCTTTAGCTACATGGGAGGCTGATGAAGTGCTATATGGCATCATCATCTTATAGAATAGGAATTTTCTCTGCCAGAATGGGAAAATTGAAAAGGGAGATAGGTACTTGAGAAATCGCTAGTAAAGTCTGCCATTACTTTTCTCTTTCTCACAGACCACTTTGATGCTCTCTGTATTTCTTTCTTTTTCCATGAACTGTTGATCAGTTTGTTGGGCTTACTGTGGTACATGACTGTAAAGTGATAATCTCTACCCTAGATTCTGCAGGAACTTCTTGCAGTCACTTAACCCTGTCTTTAAGTGCTTAAACTTCAAATTTCTGAAATTCTTAATAGAAGAAACTCAATGATCAACTCAACTATTCAAGCTACTTGATAAGTGATAAGTGAATGCCTTGGTTAGGTTAGATTGGTTGAGGATGGCAGAGAGTAAGGCTACATGGTCCAATTCAGATTCAGCAAAGTTGTAGATAGTGATGCTAGACATGTCTAGTATTCTCTGAATATAGATTCTCCTGGTTTACAGACCTGCTTCTTCTTCTAGTATGCTAGTGATGCTATAGCATATTATTCTGGCTATGGCATGTTATTCTGGTTCTCATCCATTCCATATCCTTATTTTCAATATCAGCATCAGTCAGTAAAGACAACCCTTATGCTACTTATCAAGTAGCATTTTTGCTAAGTATATACACCTTTGTAAATACCATTAAATAATACATATGAGTGTAATTTGAAAAGTTAAAAAAATCTGCAACAGTTGTAAATTATTCTAATTGCATAATTAGAATAACTAGTTCAATCATCCTAGCAATTTTCTAGACTAAACTATAGATTAAAGCATTTTTTTAATGTGTCGCATAATAATGCAAAATGTACAGGATCTTCTGCTTTTGCATTCTTTAGAATATGGATATTGTTAATGAGTAAGCATCAGTGTCTATTATATGTGTTTGCACATTTACCAGAATTTCATCTGAATTAATATAATGTTAATTTTATATGATATTAATATATCAGTAATATAATTGAAACGTGACCACAGTAATGGACTCACTATATTATTGTATACTTAAAAACTTGAATTTTGCCTCAATATATTTGAAATAAATGACCTAATAATTTGGAATTTATTAATTTCATCCCTGTTTAAAGGACTCTTTTATAATTTATTGAAACATGCAAACAGCTTCACTCTATTATGGTTATTATCATCCACATCTTACTCTTAAGGAAACCAGGAGCCCTATGAAAAGAGTTTCCAGATAATAGAAAATAATTAGTGAGAATATCAAAGTAAAATTATAGAATCTATTAAAGGTCATTTTTTTTTACAACTGAAAAATCTTTATTTGACCAAATACTTAGTTGATTTTGATGAATACAAGATGTTGTGATCCTCCAATTTTCAAAGTCCTATTTTAATTTAATCCCTAGATGTTCTTTCCTCATTCTCTTGACCTCTAAGAACCTTCTCATTGTATGATTAATTCAGACATTCTCATTAGAATGAGAGCAACATTTCAAACTCCTCTTCTATAGGGTATTTGCTAGAACTTTATTATGCTAATTTAATTTTTGAATCAAATACCTATGACCACATAGTAGGGTTAAACAATTTTCTTCCATTTCCTTTTTTATTGTATTAGAATTATTTTATCAAGTTCATTTTTACATAAACTTTATACCAAATACTTAATTCATCAATTACTTTTTTAAAATTCCACATCAAATAGGATAAGTTTTCCTTTTTGTATTTCTATCAAGTCCAATCTTCTCAATTTAAAACTTAAAAAAAAAATTGTTTCTTTAAGAAGATTTTATTCCTCCATTATTTTTTGTCCAATAACAAATTTTACTCTGTACATTTTAGCTATTGTGAATTTCATTTTCTAAGAATGAATGAGACATTATTTCTATTATGTCTAATTGTCCCCCAATGTTTATTTACCATATGCAGTGTTCTTAATTTGGCAATAAGGAGTTCATGGTCTGAGCCACAGTCAGCTCCTGGTCTTGTTTTTGCTGACTGTATAGAGCTTCTCCATCTTTGGCTGCAAAGAATATAATCAATCTGATTTCGGTGTTGACCATCTGGTGATGTCCATGTATAGAGTCTTCTCTTGTGTTGTTGGAAGAGGGTGTTTGTTATGACCAGTGCATTTTCTTGGCAAAACTCTATTAGTCTTTGCCCTGCTTCATTCCGTATTCCAAGGCCAAATTTGCCTGTTACTCCAGGTGTTTCTTGACTTTCTACTTTTGCATTCCAGTCCCCTATAATGAAAAGGACATCTTTTTTGGTTGTTAGTTCTAAAAGGTCTTGTAGGTCTTCACAGAACCGTTCAACTGCAGCTTCTTCAGCGTTACTGGTTGGGGTATAGACTTGGATTACTGTGATATTGAATGGTTTGCCTTGGAAACGAACAGAGATCATTCTGTCGTTTTTGAGATTGCATCCAAGTACTGCATTTCAGACTCTTTTGTTGACCATGATGACCACTCCATTTCTTCTGAGGGATTCTTGCCCACAGTAATAGATGTAATGGTCATCTGAGTTAAATTCACCCATTCCAGTCCATTTTAGTTTGCTGATTCCTAGAATGTTGACATTCACTCTTGCCTAAATCAAATTCCTTATGATCATACAGTGGAAGTGAGAAATAGATTTAAGGGCCTAGATCTGATAGATAGAGTGCCTGATGAACTATGGAATGAGGTTCGTGACATTGTACAGGAGACAGGGGTCAAGACCATTCCCATAAAAAAGAAATGCAAAAAAGCAAAATGGCTGTCTGGGGAGGCCTTACAAATAGCTGAAAATAGTGAAAAGAAGAGAAGCGAAAAGCAAAGGAGAAAAGGAAAGATATAAACATCTGAATGCAGAGTTCCAAAAAATAGCAAGAAGAGATAAGAAAGTCTTCTTCAGCGATCATTGCAAAGAAATAGAGGAAAACAACAGAATGGGAAAGACTAGGGATCTCTTCAAGAAAATTAGAGATACCAAAGGAATATTTCATGCAAAGATGAGCTTGATAAAGGACAGAAATGGTATGGACCTAACAGAAGCAGAAGATATTAAGAAGAGATGGCAAAAATACACAGAAGAACTGTACAAAAAAGATCTTCATGACCCAGATAATCATGATGGTGTGATTACTGACCTAGAGCCAGGCATCCTGGAATGTGAAGTCAAGCGGGCCTTAGAAAGCATCACTACGAACAAAGCTAGTGGAGGTGATGGAATTCCAGTTGAGCTATTCCAAATCGTGAAAGATGATGCTGTGAAAGTGCTACACTCAATATGCCAGCCTATTTGGAAAACTCAGCAGTGGCCACAGGAGTGGAAAAGGTCAGTTTTCATTCCAATCCCAAAGAAAGGCAATGCCAAACAATGCTCAAACTACCGCACAATTGCACTCATCTCACATGCTAGTAAAGTAATGATCAAAATTCTCCAAGCTAGGCTTCAGCAATATGTGAACAGTGAACTTCCTGATGTTCAGGCTGGTTTTAGAAAAGGCAGAGGAACCAGAGATCAAATTGCCAACATCCGCTGGATCATAGAAAAAGCAAGAGAGTTCCAGAAAAACATCTATTTCTGCTTTATTGACTATGCCAAAGCTTCTGACTGTGTGGATCACAATAAACTGTGGAAAATTCTGAAAGAGATGGGAATACCAGACCACCTGATCTGCCTCTTGAGAAATTTGTATGCAGGTCAGGAAGCAATAGTTAGAACTGGACATGGAACAACAGACTGGTTCCCAATAGGAAAAGGAGTTCGTCAAGGCTGTATATTGTCACCCTGTTTATTTAACTTATATGCAGAGTACATCATGAGAAATGCTGGACTGGAAGAAACACAAGCTGGAATCAAGATTGCCAGGAGAAATACCAATCACCTCAGATATGCAGATGACACCACCCTTATGGCAGAAAGTGAAGAGGAACTCAAAAGCCTCTTGATGAAAGTGAAAGTGGAGAGTGAAAAAGTTGGCTTAAAGCTCAACATTCAGAAAACGAAGATCATGGCATCCAGTCCCACCACTTCATGGGAAATAGATGGGGAAACAGTGGAAACAGTGTCAGACTTTATTTTTCTGGGCTCCAAAATCACTGCAGATGGTGACTGCTGCCATGAAATTAAAAGACGCTTACTCCTTGGAAGGAAAGTTATGACCAACCTAGATAGAATAGTCAAAAGCAGAGACATTACTTTGCCAACAAAGGTCCCTCTAGTCAAGGCTATGGTTTTTCCTGTGGTCATGTATGGATGTGAGAGTTGGACTGTGAAGAAGGCTGAGCACCGAAGAATTGATGCTTTTGAACTGTGGTGTTGGAGAAGACTCTTGAGAGTCCCTTGGACTGCAAGGAGATCCAACCAGTCCATTCTGAAGGAGATCAGCCCTGGGATTTCTTTGGAAGGAACGATTCTAAAGCTGAAACTCCAGTACTTTGGCCACCTCATGGGAAGAGTTGACTCATTGGAAAACACTCTGATGCTGGGAGGGATTGGCGACAGGAGGAGAAGGGGACAACAGAGGATGAGATGGCTGGATGGCATCACTGACTCGATGGACTTGAGTCTCAGTGAACTCCGGGAGTTGGTGATGAACAGGGAGGCCTGGCGTGCTGCGATTCATGGGGTGGCAAAGAGTCGGACATGACTGAGCGACTGATCTGAGTGTTCTTAAGAAATATTTCTTGTTTTTTTTTCTTTTTTTACTTTTGAAAGCTATTCTTAAGGGAAACCAACAAGTATCTCAATTTCCAGAAGTGTATTCTTGCCATCTTACAGCACCAGAATCTAGCCCAGTCTATTCAGTGTGTATTATTAAATTGAATAAAATACAGTCCATGGTTTTAGTGTACATCTACTTCTCATTGCACTAGATCTTACTAGATGTAGTGAGTAGTTCAGTTCAGTTGCTCAGTCGTGTCTGACTTTGCAGTCCATGAAGTCACAATGAACTACTCATTGCATCTAGTAAAAGCTAGTGCTAGACTGTGTTTGAGGGTCAAAGGGTAAGATGATATTTGTTCCCTCAGTGGTCTTTCAACTCAGGTGAAAGAAGGCATTGTGGATGAACGAAAATATAACCATAATCAGGGCTGTCTATAAGAGTAAATAAATTTGTGATACCTAAAATGAACACTTAAAAATTATCTCATTTCTAGGCCAAAAAAAAGTTGTAGTTGGACAGTCTAAGAGTAAAAGTGTTATACAAAAAAATATGAAAAAGATGGACTAGCACAGGTTGGCACCCTAATTTGAACTCTTCTCTCATTCATTCCCTATATCTTCTATCTATCCATCCATCCATCTATTATTATTTATCTTTAATTATATCTAATTATGACCAATATATCTACCTTTTCATTTTTCTATCATTTGGACTATTTGGGGACTCTATGACTGTAATTAACCTTGCAACCAGAAAACTGTGCATATTTTCATACATGAAACTATGGAATCAGCAACTCTGAATCTTACTCATGCACCTACATTAGGCTCATTTCTTCCAAGCAAAGTAATCTGGGTAATACTTTGACTGGAATCATTGGTTCCAATACCTCTGAGCCTTTTCTTATACATCCTTAAAAGCACAAGAGAGTAGGTGATCAGTAGCCATTAGGGTCCAAATTAACATAACCTACTGAGAGCTTTAATTTTTTTTTAACATTTCTGTTTCTTAAAGAAATCCAAATAACTTTGAAATATACAGTACCTATATCTGTCTTTGCTTGCTTGCTCAGTTGCTTCAGTTATGTCCAACATTTTGTGACCCTATGGACTATAGTCTGCCAGACTCCTCTGTCCTCTGTCCATGGGATTTTCCAGCAAGAATACTGAAGTGGGTTGCCATGCCCTCCTCCAGGGGATCTTGCCAGCCCAGGGATCAAACCTAGGACTCCTGCATTGCAGGCATGTTCTTTACCACTGAGCCACTGGGGAAGCCCCTATAGCTGTTTATTTACACATAAAATCACTTTATGAATTATATGCCATCTAAAAAGTTTGTTTCTTCATACTATCAACATGTTAGTGAGTATTACTCCCCTCCTTTGCCACACACCCTGTGGATGTAAGAAGTAGATTGAGGACTACCTGGTAAGAACTAGATTCAGATTATGCTAAATGTTTTCCCCAGCCTGACAGAAAAAAATCCTTCACAATCTGACCTTATTTGGTTATGTCTCTTTCCTATCCTTGCCCAGAATTGAAATATCCACTCCAGATTCAAGTTGTCCATAACTCTGTCCATTCTCCCCTCCATGCCTTTGTTCACACTGCACTAGCTACTAAAATGCCCATGCTCCTTTCACTGTGCCATCTCTTGTTCATCCTTTCAAACTCAACTCAGTGTTTCTTCTTCTGGAAGCCTTTCCTAATCTGCTAAATCTCCAACTGATATTACATTTACTCATTGCTCATTAACCATCTCTTCCTGAGTCTGTTCCCTCTGCTAGCTATATTATCCATATTCTTATCTCCTTTATATTCCAGAATAATGTTTGGAATGCAATGGATGCCCAGTAAATGTTTGTTGAAGTCAACTCAGTTAAGCATGGTAAAGCACACCTGAAAATTTCCAAGGACAATGTTGACAAGAGAAAAGCAAAGTGTTGAAAGATGTATGCTAGAATTAGGGAAAGGCGGTCTGGGTAGAGACCCTGCAAACCGATTAGGAAGCCAGTAGGATTGCCTGTTGTTCAGGAGCAGTTGATACATGCTAGCTGATGCTGCTAAGTCGTGTCAGTCATGTCCGACTCTGTGTGACCCCACAGATGGCAGACCACCAGGATCCCCCATCCCTGGGATTCTCCAGGCAATAACACTGGAGTGGGTTTCCATTTCCTTCTCCAATGCATGAAAGTGAAAAGTGAAAGTGAAGTCGCTCAGTCGTGTCCAACTCTTAGTGACCCCATGAACTGCAGCCTACCAGGCTCCACCATCCATGGGATTTTCCAGGCAAGAGTACTGGAGTGGGGTGCCATTGCCTTCTCCATACATGCTAGCACTATGGTGTAAATAGTGGAAATGAAGTGGAAGAAACAACTTTAAAAGGCAAACCTTGCAAATGAGAGTAAGGAAAAAAGAGGGTCGATATTACTTCTGAAGTTTCCAGACAAAATGATGAGAGTGGAGGAGTCCTTAGTTTTATTCTGATGGGAACAGTCATGAGCAGAAATCATGTCAAAAGGAGAAGATGAAAGTCAGCTACAAAGTGCCTTAAATACTGGTGGAAAAATATGAAGACCACTTGCAAACCAACAGCCTTCCATCATCAAGGAGAGTCAAGCTGAAGATGAACCTTGTAGTGACAGCAGGAGAGAAAGCAGGCATTCTCTTGAATGAAGCCCCATAAGACACTGTTACACAACTGTTAACAAGCATGAAAATGAAGCTAAGACAGCTTGGTGGGGATGGGGCCTACAGAGGTTTCTAACTACATTCACCCTCTCAAAGCCTAGCTAGGCAAACCAGCATCATTTCTAAGAACTGTGTTCCTAATATCACCCCTTTTTTATGCCATTGTGTATGTGCTTAATCCTCAGCCATGTCCAACTCTGTGATTCCATGGACTGTAGCCCACCAGGCTCCTCTGTCCATGGAATTTCCAAGGCAAGAATACTGGATTGGGTTGCCACTTCCTTTTCCAAGGGATCTTCTTGAACCACGTTTCAAAACTAGGCCTTCTGGAAAGGCAGATTCTTTATGCCCTTACATCTATAAAATATAAGTGTTCATTTCTCTTTGTTTTAATGTCAAGTTTTTAAATGACCAACTTACTTGTGTACTCATTATGTAATTGCAGGCATAGAAACAGAGCACAAGTAATAACAATGAGTTAAAAAGAAGCTTCCCCAAGTAGCCTTACTATTTATATTGAACCAGTTCAACCCAGAAAATAATTTCTTTCAAGGCCAGTAACTTTCTTAACTGGAAACTAAATTGGTGGAGGCAAAGAACCAGCTGGCTGTCATGGGCTAGTTCCAAATGACAGCTCTTGCCTATTATGCGTTAGGATGTTAGCCTCTGCTAACGATCCCTGAGGGTCTCTGTCTTACTAGCTTCCTGATCATGTCTTCTTCCCTCCTGGACTTATGAACAGCAATGTCAGCTGGGGTTTTTCTTTGGCAAGCCTATGCCAGAGCTGGCCTTGAGCTGAGGCTGGACAGTCTCTAAACATGTGGACTGTTAGAAAAACAATGATAAGTACTCTTTGGAGAGACTTAAATTTGTTTGCTCATTCATTCATCACTTGTCATTTACACATTCATTCATCCTCCAACTCAGGCATTCTCTTTTCTAGACAATATCTCTTGAGTATATTTGTCTCAGTCATGGTATTCACAATGCTTGTCAGACTTAAAGGATAATGATGGGAGAGGATATATATATATATATATATATATATATATCTTTGCGACCCATGGACTGTAACCTTCCAGGCTCCTCTGTCCATGGAATTCTCCAGACAAGAATACTGGAGTGGGTAGCTGTTCCATTCTCCAGGGTATCTTCCCAAACCAGGAATTGAACCCAGGTCTGCCACATTGCAGGGAGATTCTTTACCATCTGGGCTACCAGGGAAGCCATATAAATATATATATATATATATATATATATATATATATTTATATATATATATATTTATATATATATATATATATATATACATATAACAAAAATACAGGAAACAAAGTGGAAGTCAAGGTATGTTCTGTCACAGACAACTTTAATCAATATCATTTAAAACACGTTTTAAAAATTCAGATTCTTCAGCTCAACCCCTGATTCAGAATCCCTAGAAAACTGAGAAATTTACACTTACAGCCAAATGTTCTCACTGTTCACTAAAATGTGTGAACCACTGCAACAGAGAAAGAAGGAGTGTTTATTTTGAATATTCCCTTGGAAGACTCTAGTGTAATTAAAGATTAAGAATAAATTTTGAAGTAAAAACTGAGCTCACCAATAATATGTAATGTTTAATCTTTAAAAATGTTTTGTTTAAGTGTCTAAGCCTGAGAAGAATCTTGAAGATCATGCGGCTTCTTAGAAGTATAGAGCAGGAATGGATTCTTTTATTTTACATACGAGGTGAAGTAATTTGTTTAATGTTGTAGACCTCTGACTTCTCATAATTGTGCTTCCAAACAAGAATGAGATCATGCCTGGGAAATTATTTTATCATCTTATCTGCAGAAGAACTATCAAACACAAAATTAATATTTGTTGTTATAGCCTTTGTATTTGGTCACTAATTTAGGGAAAAAACTCTACCCATAAGTAATATGAATTCATATATCAAAATATTTTTAAATCTGTGTCTAAGCTTCCAAGGATATAGATTTTATTTGGAAAAGCTTAGGTAAAGGTGGTATTGTACTTTTCTTAGGCATTGCAAGTGACAAGTGGGTATCGCTTTGGTGTTACTGCTCAGCAAGGTGAACTCAGCTTAAATTTGGTGATCTATTAATGACAACCCCCACCCCACCAAAAAAAAAAAAAAAACATTAAATGAGGACTACTCCAGATCCTGGTGGTATTGTGTGATTGACTCATGGCTTCGGGCTTCTGGAAGGACATAGAGGAACAGCTAAATAAAATACAATTGGTAGATAAGGCAATGGAAGGATGCAATGGAAATCATCTTGAAGAATCTGATGGCTCAGCTGAGTTTTGAAGAACAATTACATACTAACCAGGAGAATCAAGTGTGTGTGGGGGGTGGGGTGTGTGTGTGCATGTGTCTGATGTGGAGGAAGGGGTAGATGGCAGTGAGAAATGGGATAGTTCTTCTACGTTCCATCCCTGGTTTTCACCTGTCCATGACGCAGCCCACCTACCCTTCCATCAATCTGGCCCAATTTATGAGTTTGGCACCAACATAAAAACAACCACAAAGAACCGGGTTGCCTGGTCTCCAAACACCCTTCTTTGGAAATTTGTCTTAATGGTGAGATCTTTTGTCCTTGGTTCTGGATAATCCTCTAAACCTTGCCTAGATTCCCAGCATTTGTGTGTGCTGCCTGGGTGACTAATTTTCTCATTTTTGGATCCTATCTGGCTTCTTGCCTATTTTTTTTTCTGTTGCTGTTGTTTGTTTTATTCTTGGGTCCTGCCTGCAGTCATGTCTGATTTTTGCCTTCTAAATTCTGTCTCACTTAGGTGTTTATAATCCCAACTCCTATTCTGTTGTGGAATACAAAGTGACACCATTCAAATTCTAGCTGTTTTTGAGCTAGTAATGAAAGTTACATATACTTTCCCCCTCAGGCATGTTGTTGGATGAGTTCACTCATATTTGTTCTACTTCAAGCCAGTCTGTACCAGGCTTCATCTGATTACTTCATTTTGCAAGTGAGCCAAATACATAATTGAGTAGGTGTAACCACTGAGTTGCTAAGACTCCAGGGATTGTCATGTCTTTGTTTGCGGAAATGAGAGAAATGCACCCTATTGAAATATAATGCACAGGATTAACGACACATACAATGGTCCTCCAGATCTGCTTTTTCCTTTCTGAAACATAATCAAATGCATCAAAATGGCAGCCTCAGCTTTTTTTTGGATGAGACTTGCTATAAAGACAGTAAAACATTAAGATACATTGATTTCTAATTGAAATTGTCTAATTGTTGAACTATCAAGGAAAGCTTTCCTACTTGCTCTTTTGACCTAACTCACCCATCCAGCTGCTGCCCAAAAGTGAAAATTCTACTGAGCCAAGATGAATATTTATCATTTTAAAAGTTGAGGGCCCACCCTCCCTCTTCTTCTTCTGGTTAACAAATCCTCCCCACTCCTACTCTCTGACTCTGGAGTTGAAGGGATCTATCCCATTCTCATTTTAAGTGTCTGGCTCATGGAGATGTGAGAGTCAGATCTAGGACTTTCCTTTGAATTTTTAAGAATGAATTACTTTGTTACAGACTTGGAGTTGGAAATCAGTATGTTGCTGGAAGCCATTCTACCTGAAAACCCATAAAGCTAACAAATGGTGAACAGAGAAGAGAGCTGAGAGATAGAGTCCTGATACAGTCTGACCTGTGGATCTGCCTATCTTTGAAGTCAAAGCTCTCCTAAATTCTTCAGACATGTGAAACACTGGCTTTGTTTTATGCTTCCTTTTTTGTTTGTTTTTGGAGTTGGTTTGGTTTAGACCTTTTAAAGAAAATTAATCTAAAATATCTTGCTCAATGTATGAATACTTGGGAAACCCATTCAATCCTGTCTTTAACATAATAATATTTCTTCTTAATCACCAACTCATTTTCTTATTGTGATGTATTTTTATGTCCTGTTAGATCATATTATATAGTTTGTTTTATAGGATAGCCATGTTTGCATAAGTCTCTTTAGTAACTTCTGACAAAGTGGTGGTTAAGGACTAGGCATATCCATTCACCTTCATGCACAGCCACACACTCATGGTTTGAATAAAATAGATACTCTCCAAGGGTTTCTTCAACTACAATGAATTAATTTATTGGGCCTCAACACTCAAAATTGATTTTCAGTTCTGACTTGATGAGAATCATTGCTGCTTAACTTTGTCATTTGTTGTTAGTTTTATTTCCAAAAAGTCAGGACTGTAATTTGAGGCTTTTCCTCTAAGCTTCTGTGATGGAGATGAATTTATCAAAGGAAGGTTGGGGGTGTGATACTGTCATTTTGAGGAACATTAAAACCAAGTCATCAGAATCAAGAACTACTGAGAGTCAAGATCAATTTTCAAAAAAAGGAAAATAAAAGCAGAACTCAATTTGTCTTAAAAATTAAGGTTCTTAGGAGCTCATTCAGATTGATAACTAGTGAATAATATAGATCTCATTTATGGGGAACTGTCTCTGGGTCAGTCATCTATGGATATTATTTATAACTCCAAAGTAACACTGGAGGGTAGTTGATTAACTTTACTGTGTAACAAACAACCCCCCATATTAATGGCTTGAAACAAGAAGAATCTCTTATGTCTCAGAATTCTGTGCATTCAAAAACTAGATCTTCTGTTATGAGTTAACTCAACTAATCTCTGCAGTCAGCTGATACCTGGCACCAGATGGTCTTTAATGGCTTCACTCACATGTTCAGTCATTTGTAGGCTTTTGGTCAGCGACCTTCAGCTTTCCTCCATGTGATTGCTCTGAAAGTCTAATTTGGGCTCATTCATGTTGTGGAGTGAAATTAAAAAAAAAAAAGAAAAAGAGAGGACAAGTCTTAGTGAGGAAATACTTTTCAAATCTCTGTTTGTGTTAAAATTTCTAATGTCCTGTTGGCCAAAGCAAGTCACATAGCCATGCCCAGGTCCAAGAGAAATAGAGCTATATTATGACAGGAGGAATAGCACAGTTACATTTCAAAGATATGTGCTTTAGAGAGGAGTTATTGTGGTTACTTTGGGGGAAAAAATAAACTGAACGAAGTATCTATCACAGGAAAGAAAAATAACTTATTTAAAGGTACAGAGCTCAGACCAAGGCAAGAAAGTTTGACTTAAAAAACATGATATTCAGACTTGCCTGGTGGCACAATGGATAAGAATCTGCCTGCCAGTTCACAGTACATGAGTTTGATGCCTGGTCTGGGAAGATCCCACATTCAGTGGAGCAGCTAAGCCCCTGTGCCATAGGTATTGAGCCCAAGCTCTGAAGCCCGGGGCTACAAATACTGAGCCCACACGATGCAGCTCCTGAAGCCCGTGTGCCTGGAGCCCATACCCTCAACAAGAGAAGCCACTGCAGGGAGAAGCTTGTGCACTGAAACCCTACTCGCCACCACTAAAGAAAGCCCACACAAAGCAGTGAAGACCCAGAGCAGCCAAAAATAAATAAATAAATAAAATATAATCTACAATCCAAGAGACTGACTAACAAGCTAAAACAGCAAAGGCAGAATTGTAACGCATCCCACAGAGAAGACCCTTACGTACAGTGTACTTCCTAGCTGGTGTCTTTCTTCCACTGCGCCTATGTTTATGCTTTCTCTGAGCAAATGAGAATCTCTAGATCCAGATCACTTGGTTTACGCAGTCGTTCTTCAAAACTTTATCTGCGTGTACACCCGTGGCGGATTCATGTTGATGTATGGCAAAACCAATACAATATTGTAAAGTAATTAGCCTCCAATTAAAATAAATTTATATTAAAAAAAAAAACTTATCTGCAGTGTTGTTCAACAGCAAAAATTCCATAAAGAGAGACCCAAACTCAAGTACTTGAAAGAGTCAGGCAGGTGATATAAAGTGTGAGCCTGACTAGATATACAACAAGAATGTAGAGCCTGGAGTAAGATGAATTATATGACTCATCTAAAAGTATCCAAGTTAAGGAAAAATATAATACTGTGCTGCCCCCAATAAAAAATCGGCCTCAGAGTCAGATATAGCCAAGGGCTACCTATTTGGTTTGTGACCTCTGTGCTGTCGTTCAGTCATGTCTGACTCTTTGCGACCCCATAGACTGTAGCCCACCAGGCTCCTCTGTTCATGGGGATTCTTCAGGCAAGAATATCAGAGTGGGTTGCCATGCCCTCCTCTAGGTTGTGACCTCTGCCATATATTAATAAATACCTGCCTATCTTTAGCTGGAATTAGCAACAAGAGCAACAATTCCACCAGAGTGCTGCCCTTATACAGCTGAGATGGGGATGAGTAAGAATCTCTCCACATTGTTCTCAAAAGAAATCCCAATGGGTTTCTGATAAGGATGAGATCACCAGCATATCTACCTCTTCCCAGGGTCATGGTGTTTGGTGCCTCCTGAGGAGGCACTGTCTGCCCAGGAGGCCTGAGGGATGTTCAGTCTGCATGAGACTCCACTCCTAGCCCTGGAAGTGAGGTGTTGGATGTCCTGAACCCTTCCAGGTGGAGGAAAAGCCCACAAGAGAAAGAACTGAAAGTTCAGTTTGTCAACAGTCAAAGGGCAATGGAACACTGTGTATTTTTTTCTATAAAACTGTGAGAAAACCAGGCATTTAATACCATCGTTTTAACTTCAAACCAATCAAACATTGGCAGTTTGGAATTGTTTTATTTTGAGGTTTTAGCTTATCTCTCTGGGATAAAAGCCTTTCCAAACTGGCTTTAACTAAAAATGTCATCAATCCCAGCTGCTCACTGGTGAGCAGAAACCGTGGTAACAGAAGGCCCCTTTTGATAGCCTTCTTCCATAATATCATCCAAATTTGCATGGCAAAGATGTGGGAGCTATTTATATGTTGATTATTACAGTGCTGCAGTTTATATTTTTCCCAGCACAGTTGAAAATTATATTTAGAAAGGCTGACATCATCTTTAAATATATATTATAGCTCTCATTTGGTAGAGATGGGCTGTCGAAATACATGCCACCTACTCAACTTCTCAGAAAAACGGCATAGATGTTTCACACATGGTTATATATAAATGCATACACTGGCAAAGAGCTGCACTGGGACCTATAGGACTGGAAGGGAGTTTTGTGGGCTCTGGTTTTTGCCTTCTCAGTTTGTTTTCTATTTAAAAAGAAAGACTGGCAATGTGATTTCCTTATGAGAACATGGAATTTGTAGCCAAAAAGTTCTAAATTCTGAATTCTAGCTCTGCTACAGAGTGGCCTTGTGATCTTAGAGAACTGGGGCATCAGTTTGTATTCTTACCTTTGGACTCAAACTGAACTATCAGCTATTCCTGAAGCCTGCCGACCTTTGGATGGGAACCACACCACCCACTCTCTGGTTTTCAAACCTTCAAACTCCAACTGGAGCTTAACCACTGACTCTCAGGTCTCCAGCTTTCTGATTCACCCTGCAGATCTTGGGATGTGTTCTCCTGCATAATCATGTGACTAAATTTCTTAAAATAAATCTCTTTCTACATCTACACATCCTATTGATTCTGTTCCCCATACATTCCTGTGTATGAATTCTTACTCATACACAGATTAACTGATTATGTGTTAAATTACAGAGAATAATTTATTGAGCCAGAAGATATTGTTTTCTTAGCTCCATTTTACTTACCCCAGTCAACAGATGAAGAAACTGAGACCTCCAGAAGCAAAGTCATGTATGTTAAGGTCAGAGACATTATATGGTGGAAACAGGATCTGAAATTTGGAAACATAATGCTATTTTTTAACCCATTTAACTACTCTTTTATGTTGTCTAGAGGTTACATGTTAGATAAAAGTTAGCTGATGATCCAACCCTGAGAAGCTTTGGGAAATCTGATGGTCACAGTGAAAGAGAATCAAGAATATGACAATATACCAGTGTATGCCAGGGACAGGGCACAGGGAAAGCCATGGAACCTGTCGATGTAATTCTGTGGAGTGTAGTAGGGACTGGGAAATGCTTTGTTTTCTCTGGCCTATAACCTAACCTCCACCCATCATCTAAATTGGACCTGGAATCTGACTGCTGATACCAATCAGATTTGTGTTTGCAGTTCTGCGGCACATCTGAGTGACCATGGCCCTAAAGGGATATCCATGACTGGAATGGCATCTAAAATGTTTTAAATTTATAAGAAGGCAAAATTAGAACTGTATTTCCCTTACTAGCTTTTAAGTGTCAGGGTCCAAAATTTCACCAAAGGCGCTTCATGGCTTAGAGTGATTAAAATTTCACTTTGTTAATGCAATAGGCCAATTTTCACACTTGAAGTAAGAAGAGTCAGTTTTTCAAGGTCGATGTACCTTTTTGAAGGATTGTATGACCACCATCTTTAAAAACTTGAAGCCTCTAAATGACAGATATTATATTTTGCCGAATTTAAGTATTATGAAAAATTCTTCGAAAATCATTTCTCTAAGCATGGAAATGAAAATACAGCTGCAAGTGCTAAGAGTAGTGAGATGACATTTTATTCTTTATAAGTTAGTTGGCAAAAATTCAACTTTTACAAGCACATATGCCTGTCTCAAGCCTTTAAGGAGTCAGTTTTATGTTTCAGACTATTCTTTCTTCTTGCCTATTAAGCAAGCCTCAGTTTGAGCCAAGATCAGTTTTTATATGAAGCTCAGAAGTAAGTCATTTTATATAATATTTGCATAGGCATAATTGTTTCCACACACTCTATCCCAAGCCACCCCTCCCCCATGGCCTAGCACTGTAAAACTAATCGTTTTGAAATCTCACTCTAATCGTGTCACACCTTTGTTATAGAAAAAAATGTTCTGATTCATTAAACCAAAATGCTTCATCTTGGTACTCTTAGTTCTCAGTAACCTGACCCTACTCTCCTTGTTAGTTATAATGAGAATGATACACTTTTTAGAAAGGAGTATTTTCTGTTTATCTTTCATTTTGACTGCCGAAAACCAACACTTCAATAAACAACCCTGTCTTGCTCTCTCTAGCTCAGAAACAATTGAGAATTCAGATGTGAGAGCCATCAAGATTCTCATAGAAGTATCAACATTATTACTAAAAAGTAGACAGAGAAAAACATGGCTTGTAATTGCTGCCATGTATTCAAACTTTCTCTCTCTCCCTTATTCTAACTTAACCACTTCAACTGTAGATATTTCCTTGTAGGAGCAGACCCAACCCTGGGTAGCTCATCACCAGGTGAGCTAATGAGAGAAGACCAGAATTTTTCATCTCAGCAGAAAGCTGACCCAAGTGTGAGGAAGGAGCTAAGTCAGTCTTACCTGCTTGCTTCTCTCACACTCACAAATGCAAGAAATACACATATGGTAGGCATGGGTTAAAAGATAACAGGAGTGTTTCTAATTCTATCTCTGTATTAGCTTTTTATTTGCTGAATAAGAAAAAAAATACCATAAACTTAGAGGTTTAAAACAACGCCTGTTTATTAGCTAAAAATTATGTGAGTCAGTCCTGCTCAGGGTCATCAGGCTGAAATCAAGTGTTGGAAAAACCGATTTCTTATCTGGAGGCTCTGGGGGGAAAAATAGACTTCCAAGTTCATTCTTGTTGCCAGAAGAATTCATTTCCTTGTCTTTGTAGGACTGAGGTTCTGGCTTCTTGAAAGCTGTCAGCCAGGGACTACACTGTTCCCAGAGGTCACCTTCATCCCTTGCCACATATTGCCTCCACTTGCATGTCAGCAAGGATACATGAAATATAGCTTATGCTTTGGATCTGTTATTTATCTGTCTCTGACCTTTAGATTTTACATAAACTTTTTATTTAAGAATAGTTTTAGATATACAGAGTTGTGCAGGTAACACAAAGAATTCCAATATACCCCACACTCAGGATTCCTAATTAATATCTTTCAGTAATATAGTATATTTATCATAATTAATAAACTTGACATGTTGTTATTAACTAAAAGTGAAAGTGAAAATGTTAGTCGCTCAGTCATGGCCGACTCTTTGCGATCCCAGGGACTGTAGCCCACCAGGATCCTCCAGGCAAGAATACTGGATTGGGTTGTCATTCCCTTCTCCAGACGATCTTCCCCACCCAGGGATGAACACTGGTCTCCTGCATTTCAGGCAGATGCTTTACCATCTGAGCCACCATAAACTCCACACTTAATCAGATTTCTTCTGTTTTTCTCAAATGTCCTTTTTCTGCTCTGGAATCCCTCAAGTATCCCACATTACATTCAATCTTCTAAGTTTCCTCTTGGCTGTAAAAACTTCTCAGTTTTCAATGTTCATAATGACTTTGGCAATTTTGAGGATTACTGGTCAGTTATTTTGTATAATGTCCCTCTATAAGGACTGAACTAATGTTTTTCTCATGATTAGACTGGAGTAATGAGTTTAGCGGTGGAAGATCACAAGAGTAAGGTGCAATTCTCACCACATTATCAAGGGCAAAAGTTATCAGTATGATTTACCTCTACTGATGTTAACTTCCATTGCTTTGTTTGAGATTGTTAGTGTCAGTAAAGTTACAATGTACTATCCCCTCATTCCATACTATACTGTTTCAGTCCAGTTCAGTTCAGTCACTCAGCCGTGTCCGACTCTTTGCGACCCCATGAATCGCAGCACGCCAGGCCTCCCTGTCCATCACCAACTCCCAGAGTTCACTCAGACTCACGTCCATCGAGTCAGTGATGCCATCCAACCATCTCATCCTCTGTCGTCCCCAATCCCTATAGTGTTTGGAAGTGCCTTATTCTCCTTTTTATTCATAGCATGGATCATTCTCTGACATTAAATTATTATTTCTTCAAAATCTGTCTTTCCCTTTAGAATGGAAGCTATTTTCCAAGCTATATGAAATGTACCTTTCATGAAGTACATGCTAAAAAAAATATTTCTTGAATGAATTGGTAAAAACCTTTAGTTTGTAACAATGGTCACCAAAGTGTTGCTAATTTGATCCACACATTTTTACATTAGATTATAAACAATACGAGTTGCTATTAATGTTTAATCTTGTCTCTGTTGTCATGTAAGGATGTGAGAGTTGGGACTATAAAGAAAGCTGAGCCCAAAGAATTGATGCTTTTGAACTGTGGTGTTGGAGAAGACTCTTGAAAGTCCCTTGGACTGCAAGGAGATCCAACCAGTCCATTCTAAAGGAGATCAGTCCTGGGTGTTCATTGGAAGGACTGATGTTGAAGCTGAAACTCCAGTACTTTGGCCACCTGATGCGAAGAGCTGACTCATTTGAAAAGACCCTGATGCTGGGAAAGATTGAGGGCAGGAGGAGAAGGGGATGACAGAGGATGAGATGGTTGGATGGCATCACTGACTCGATGGACATGGGTTTGAGTGAACCCCGGGAGTTGGTGATGGACAGGGAGGCCTGGCGTGCTGCGGTTCATGGGGTCACAAAGAGTAGGACATGACTGAGTGACTGAACTGAACTGAACTGTTGTAAACGTGCCACTGGAAACAACATAATAGAATAGAAATAACAGACTTTGGGACCATACAGACTTTCAAATTCAAACTGCTATGCACTACTTTTGTGATCTAAGTTAATTTCTCTGAATTTCAATTATAATACCAGAGAAAACAGTGCATGATTTTCATCAAGTAGATTTGGGTTAGATCTTAGACCCACTACTTACTAGTATGATTTTAGACTATTTTCTAAATAGTTTCAGTGACCTCATCTATAAAACAAGAGTAATAATAAATTTTCCCACATAGAGTAGTCATGAGGTTAAATGAGCAAATACATAGAAAACCCCTAGCTTGGTGATGGACAATCTATTTGCACTCAGTAGATTTTATTAATGCCAATACCTTTATGCATATCAATAGAATAAAATAATTGTATCATCAATACAAATTTTATGGTATATACTATGTTATTAAATGATATACACTATCTTTCTATATTTTTTATTCAGACTAAGCATAGAGCTAGATATAACAATAATAGTAATAGTGATAATTTTACCTCCTATGGGAAAATTTTATTACAGGTGTTAAACAACTTATCATAGCTGGTGATCAGGAAGCAGGAGTTGACATGCCGCACATAGCTATTTTGGCTAACATTAAAGAAAAAACACATAAATTACTATCTATGAGTAACTATGGAGAGTCGCTGTTTAATGGATATAAATTTCAGTTATACAAGATGAGACAGTTCTAGATATCTTCTGCAAAACATTATGCTTATAGTTAATACTGTTCAGTACACTTAAAAATTTGTTAGGCGGATAGGTCTCACATTATGGATTTTTTACTGCAATAAAAAAATGCATGTACATAATATTTTCTTTATTTTTATAAGATTTTGCTTATAGCACCTCACAAATGAGGTGTTCCTATTGAAAGATAGTTTAAACAACAAATTAGAAGAGGCATTTTTATTATTAAGCAATATGAAACATTTATAAAATTATGACCAAAACAAAATATTTTCTCTTTCCTAAACATCTAATTATATAGTCTATGAAATTCTCTATTACAACCTAAAATACTAATAAAGTCTAATCTGTAAAAGAAAAAATGCAAACATTCTAAATATACCTTATTACACAGCTATGAATTTAGAAACACATACATTTTAACATAGTACAAAATAAAATTAAATGGCACTGTAAATAAAGCAAATTAAAAATTGAAATAGAAACCTGGTGACATTACCACCCAGAGGAAAGAATTATTCGAATTGATTTTAAAATATACAAATTTTACTATTCATCCATAGTGGAATATAGTCTAACATTAAAAATACAGCCAAGTAGTCTTAAATGACATTCTTTTTTAAAAAATTTATTTATTTATTTTTTTTTTTTTTTTAATTTTATTTTATTTTTAAACTTTACATAACTGTATTAGATTTGCCAAATATCAAAATGAATCCGCCACAGGTATACATGTGTTCCCCATCCTGAACCCTCCTCCCTCCTCCCTCCCCATTCCATCCCTCTGGGTCGTCCCAGTGAAAAATTTATTTATTTAGAGCATTTGATTCTATTTATCCTTTTATGAGAGAATGTTAACCATCCTATCAGCTTAATTATTTATTTATATTATTTTCGTGAACATAACATGACCCAAATGCATCTATGTGCCCAATACAACTTAGAAATAACTAAGAAGCTTATTTGTTTATCTATAATAAATATGTTGCAAGCTAATATTAATTGAATTCAGTTTACACTAGACACAAGGGTGAGGTCCTTATATTCATTATCTCATTTATTTATTGCCATAACTCCTCAAGGTGGTCATTATTAATATTTTTATTTTACAGTGCTTAATAAACTGTGGAAAATTCTGAAAGAGATGGGAATACCAGACCACCTGTCCTGCCTCTTGAGAAACCTATATGCAGGTCAGGAAGCAACAGTTAGAACTAGACATGGAACAACAGACTGGTTCCAAATAGAAAAAGGAGTACGTCAAGGCTGTATATTGTCACCCTGCTTATTTAACTTATATGCAGAGTACATCATGAGAAATGCTGGGCTGGAAGAACCACAGGCCGGAATCAAGATTGTTGGGAGAAATATCAGTAAACTCAGATATGCAGATGACACCACCCTTATGGCAGAAAGTGAAGAGGAAATAAAAAGCCTCTTGATGAAAGTGAAAGAGGAGAGTGAAAAAGTTGGCTTAAAGCTCAACATTCAGAAAATGAAGATCATGGCATCTGGTCCCATCACTTCATGGGAAATAGATGTGGAAACAGTGTCAGACTTTATTTTTCTGGGCTCCAAAATCACTGCAGATGGTGACTGCAGCCATGAAATTAAAAGACGCTTACTCTTTGGAAGGAAAGTTATGACCAACCTAGATAGCATATTCAAAAGCAGAGACATTACTTTGCCAACAAAGTAAGGTTTGGTTTTTCCAGTGGTCATGTATGGATGTGAGAGTTGGACTGTGAAGAAAGCTGAGCGCCGAAGAATTGATGCTTTTGAACTGTGGTGTTGGAAAAGATTCTTGGGAGTCCCTTGGACTGCAAGGAGGTCCTACCAGTCCATTCTAAAGGAGATCATCCCTGGGTCTTCATTGGAAGGACTGATGCTAAAGCTGAAACTCCAGTACTTTGGCCACCTCATGCGAAGAGCTGACTCATTGGAAAAGACTCTGATGCTGGGAGGGATTGGGGGCAGGAGGAGAAGGGGATGACAGAGGATGAGATGGCCAGATGGCATCACCGACTCAATTGACGTGAGTTTGAGCGAACTCTGGGAGTTGGTGATGGGCAGGGAGGCCTGGTGTGCTGCGATTCATGGGGTTGCAAAGAGTCGGACATGACTGAGCCACTGAACTGAACTGAACTGAATCAGCTTGAAAAAGTAAAACAGGTACCAAGTGAAGGAGTCAGGATTTGACCCCAGGGGCCACATTTTGGTAAGAAATATAGAAAATAAAACTTAACTGTCTCTTTTATGTATAGAAAGCTTTTTTTTTTCCTTAAAGAATAAGGACCTTTTTTTCTCTCATTTATTTAACCATTATTGATTCATCATCTGCTATGTGTCAGTTCCAAAGCCAAGATTAGAAGGAGAGTGGTAAATATGATCTAGCGTCAGCTTTCACAGAGGTCAAAATCTAGGTGGTGATACTGATATACCAATAGACAAACAGAATGCTATACTATAGGTGTTAAAATTGAGGCATAGAAAGGGGTTGTTTTTATTGCTTTTGCAGTTTGCCTGCAAGTCAGACTTTAGTATAAGGACTAAAATGGAAGTATTTATGAAAGGTGTAACTGAAGGAAAAATTAAATGGTAGTATGAAATAGAGTTGGAGAAAATAGTTTTGAGGAGACGGCATAGGGTAAGAAAGCACAGTAGGACCTCAGCAAGACAGATAGTGGCAGATATAAACAAGAAAGAAAGGTCTGTAGAAGTCAGAGCTCAGAGGGTGAGGAAAAGCAGGGAGCTGTGGCTCTCAAGGTGACTGCAGACCTGATGTTGATGGTTTCACCCAGGACATCCTATCCCTCTTTTATAAGGTACAGGAAATATTCAGCCAGACAAATTAGAAGAAGGTGGTCATTTTGCACAAAACCTTGCTACAATCTGTTGGATCAGTGTCCAATATTGAGCATGAACTTTGGAATAAACTATTAAAAGACAACATTTTATTGAAACAATTTTTTTTTTTCCCAATTAAGGGTTAGCATCCATATACATGGTCTCTATTTTTGTCTTGGAATTTGAAAGGAATACAAATCACCACATGGCTTCATAAGTAGTAGTCCCTTCAGGATGCCACCTGAGTCCTTGGCAAGCACAGTGACTGCTTCTGATGCCAACCCTGGATACAGTAGATAGAGAGACTAATAGGAACTGCTGTTTCCAACCCTCTCGAAAGTTTCCAAGCTGTCTTTGGCATCTGTTCCATGCACGTTCCTTTGGCAGCTAGGGAGTAAGGGATTTTGAAGATACTATTAACATTTTTTTGTCAATTAGGAAATGTGTGATCAAATAATTGCTCTAAATTCTTCAAGATGGCCTAACTCAAAGAGCTGGAACAAAGCAATGGAAGTCTAGCTATATTCACCATAGGAGTATGGCTTATTTATAGAATGGTGTTAAACCAAAAATCTAAATTTTGAAAGTTCTAAGGTGTTTGTTTGACCACATGACTCAGAAAAATCTGCTTATTTGTAGATATTTTATCCACACAGGCTCCTGGCAAAATAAACCATTCTATTTTCTCCATATGTACTCTGGGATGCCCTACTTCAGGGCTTATAATGATGTTCCTCCTTCCACAGAGAAGCCTGTTCCTTTCTTCTCAACATTTCTAAAGGGTGCTTGCTTCATCCACACCTAGATTAATTCCTAACTTTTCCATGTAGCAGTTAGGTGACCTTGGCCAAATCTCTCAACCTCTTTACAACCTCAGCTTCCCCATCTGAAAAAGGTACCTAACATGGAATCACATAAGGATTAAATGAAGCATTTACTAATAATAAATGCTTAATAACTTTCACATATTATTTTATTATGTTACTGTGATATTAGTAGTGTGCTCTATTTTCATTACTGTCTTAGAGCCCTTTCTTATTCTCTATGGAGCAATCATCCTTTGCTTGCTCTAAATTTGCATTGCAATGTACCTGCACCCTTGTTGTGGAGTGTATCATTTCTTACTTAGGTATCAATTAATATATACATGTCCTATCTCTCCTGTAACTTGTGGAGATCAGTAACCATGTTTGATTCACCTGCATGTCTACGTTTTCTAGAATGGTGATATGCTTAGGGGAATGACTTAAAGCCCTTAAAAATACTTATTCATAGATATCTGATCTCCTTCACATTTTGAAAACTACCAAATAATATGCCAGGTAAGTTAGGGTATCTCAGTGGGACCACCAGCTACTCTTGTTCAGATGGTCCTGAAGTATCCTGTCTGACTTCCTTGACCCCAAGCCTGGTCCCTCCAGCCACACTCTCTAGACAGAGTGATTTTCCAAAGGCATGAATCATGAAGTTACTCACTTGCTTTATATTTTTCAATGGCATTCCATGATCACTACAAATGTCAGTATTGGCATAAGAGAAATTTCATTATCTTCTGACTTCTACTCCCTCTTTTCCAGCCTCATCCCTCAACATTCTCTTTATTTCTTACAATAAGAGGAATACATACTGAACTACTTAAAACAAGACATTTTCCAGACTCTTTCTACCCTCTTGCTCTGTGTACTTTTCTTTTTGTCTGTAATAAACTACTTACCACTTTCCACTGTCCTCTAGCTAACTGTGACTCATCCTTTAGAATTCAGTATAAATGGAACCACATCATCTCACTGAGAAAGCCTTTCCAATCCTTCTCTGTTTTGGTGATTTCTCTGTCTTATATGCTGTCTTGCCTCCCTGTGTATATCACTATCATAACATTTAAAGCACTGTATTAAATTTTATCTTACATATAGGTTTTACATCTCAGATTCTGAAGTCCTTGATCTAAAATGCCCTTAGTCATCTTATTCATCTTCCAGAGGTTCCCTTCTGAGAAGTATAAAACTTCCAATAACCTAGAATGTACCTCACTACTTTGTACCATCACATCCACCCACTTTCCCCTGCATTTGGTTAAAACCACTGCATAAATTTTCCTTCAGATATCAAGCTATTTAATGTGCTTTCATGTCCTTCCTCATCCTATAAAACCCATTCCACCTTTATTCTCTTGACCAAAGTTTATCCTGTATTGGTCATGTACACCATGGTTTCTCAACCTTGAAACTATTACATTTTAGGCCAGCTAGTTGTTCGCTTTGAAGGCTGCCCTATATGCTTTCCTTTCTTTGCACTGCACACCTGTAATTGCCCCTGCCCAAATGTGGCAAACAGAAATGCCTCCAAACATTGCAAAATACCACCAGTGGGGCAAGAGGACTCTTGATAAGACTGTAATCTAGACCATAATATATTAGAACTTTGAGTTTGTCTACCTGCTTACAGTGATTAATGGGTTTAGTCTGGTACAAGGAAGATGGCCTTTTATTGATAGTGTTATTACTGATAAAAATATATATGATTAGAACCTAGGAAGGAAATCCTATTTCCCTTTAGTGTCATTTTCTCTCATTTAAAAAAGGATTTTCTAGATTAAAAAATTCAAATCAAGATTTTTTCATTTGTTGAAAAATACAGAAGGTGAGAACTCAAGAGTATTATAATGTTGTCATTATAAGTAATAAGCAGTGAGTACCAAGGATAGATAATGGAAGATCAACCTAAAAAAAATTGCTGAAGAGTTAAGGTTATGAATAATTTTAAATTAATTTAATGCTATTTTGCATTCATGTCAATAGTCCAATCAGATCAAAATTTATTAATTTTTTTCAACATTAAACTACACTATGAATTATACTTATTTATTTCATGACCTGGCTAGGGGAACAAGGGATAGGCAGTTTTTCAATTTAATCCAGTATCGGACTTTTATACAATTCAAGAAGCATTAGGGACCCTCTTCCATTTGCCTAACTCTTTAAGAAAATTTTAGGACTTTGCCCTATGCTCAAGGTGTTTAAATTTTAAAGGCTGTTCAATATTAAAAGAAAGACTAGGGGAGGGGGGCCATCCTTGCAGTTCTAGAGGCTTCACAGGAAAAGTAATGCAGATAGTTGATTTAGAACAATGAGTAGTAGAGGAGGCTATTGGAACGTAACAGAGGATAACAACAGAATGCAAATAAATGCATGGCTTCCTTACTAAAACAGAAAAAAAATAAAGGTCTTGCTATAAGAAACTCAGCAAAATAGAGAATTTAAGTTCTGTCATAAGCTGCTTCTTTCTTTGAAGACTGGTTACAAACATTCTGTAAATTGGAAGGAGTCCATTGACCATGCTTTAGGTAACTCTCTTGCAGCACAAATAGCACTATGAGTCATAATATCATTTAACTAAGCTTATTCTATCAGAATTTTTGAGACTCTAAACCAGAGCATAACATTGTGTATGACGAAGGTAGGAAAGGAATTAGGGAAAAATATTTCTTCCCTACAGTGAACTGGGTCTTAGTATTTCCTTGTAAGCCAATATTTGAGTGAGACTTACATGAAAACTCTCTGTATTATCCTAACAACTTTTCTGTTAATTTAAAACTGTCCTACAGTAAAATATATATTTAAAAAGAGGCTTTAAAAAATCATGAAAAAAAGAGTGACCTGAACAATGGAGGTCAGCAGAAGGGTATAGTTAGGCAGGGCAGGGTGCTGAATGGATGGCGAGTGAGTTCCTTGTGTTTTTGCAATTATAGATCCCTATCCTTACCCCCTCCATGATCCCTTTCTTACCACATGTGCCCTTGCTCTCACTTCCTCCTATTACTAATTAGGCTGTTTTATGTGAATTTCAGCATGCAATATTTCATATTTAATAACCCTGCATCAGAAGAAATGGGAAGTCAGAGAGGCTGGAATTTATTGCCAGGTGTTCTGGACAGCATCTGGAGCGTTTATAGAGAACCCACAACATTCCTCAATACCCTGAAGAATTTAAAAGCCACACTTTCAGGAATCCAATAAGTTTCAGCTGAGAATCCTATAAATACCACAGGACAAGGGCTATACCCTGATCAAGCTCATTCACTGGATATTCAGGCGACAGGAAGTTGACATTCAGGGGTACTCATAATTGGCCTTTGCATTTAGCACCTTGTTAACATAAATTGAGGAAGTTCACACCTCTAATCTCTTGTTACTAATGTCAGCCTGCTAGTATCTGAACTCAATAAGGTGGGGTTAGCTAGCTGAAAAAGCGTATTTTTCTCAACAGGAGGAAAAGAATCTAAATGTTCAACTGAAAAGACATGGAATCTGACATGAGGTGTATCTTAAATTTGGGGGGTGGGGGCAGTCTCCAAAGCTGAAGGTTAAAGTCATAAAATCACTAAGGTCATCACTCAGTCTTTATAATTTGTCTTTTTAAAACATGACTGCACATTCTTGCTTCTTGTATCTCATAATAGAGCCAAGCTGATTAATACGGTGTATATATACACCCATGCTGCCCCTCTTCTCTTTTTTGCTCACAATGTACCCCTGACCTCAAGGAGTACTTTTTGTATTGTCAAAAGTCTAAATCCCACCTTAAAACTCCTATTCAAATTCATTTAACATTATCCAAGGGATTTAAATTTATATTTCCTTGTAATCTTCCTTACTCCTTCAAAAATTATTGGTCATTTCCATCTGCATTTATTATTTTTTTAAAAATGACATTCAAGTTTTGTCACTTATTTTTCCTTAGCCAAATGGCATGCTTCTTGCAGACAGCTAGGTCAAATTCCTTTATTCTAGCCATGCTGAAGATAGTGCTGATATTAGTGATGGCACTCCCAGAAAAGAAAGTCACCTTTTGTAAAGCTTCCTGTTGGGGGCATTAGGATGGCAATTATAAGTGATGACTGTTTAATCCAGAAATAAGCCTCTCTAAAACACCTCTATTTGGGCCTTTATAAGCCCTTATGAGCCATCTAAAAAGGGAGGAACAAGATCTTCAGAATTAAGGCAGAATAGAATTCCCTCCCCCAGACAAGAACCCAATAAAATGAATTAAAAAATATATAGATTAGAAAGGAAGAAAATCTTATAAAGAGCAACCAAACATAGAAAAGGAAATCATTTAACACTTCAGAAATTAGAGGTCATGAAACAAAATAGAAATCTATATAGTAGCTTAAAGTGTCTGTGTATCTCAGCACAACTGTTAATCTTAGATGCCTTACTAACAAGCTCACAGATCCTAAGAATTTTCAGCATCACCTCAATGTTTTGCATGTAGCAAACTACTTGGGAACCCATAAATTTCTTCTGCTTTTACTGGGGAGATATGGATGTGATGCCTAGAAAAACTGTTTAAAGAAGGAAACAAGAATCCAGAGCTACTTTGAATTGGGGGAATGATCCAAAGCACAGTGGCAACTATGCCATGAGAATGGATTTGATTTCCGTCTCTTTAAGAATTTTCCACAGTTTGCTGTGATCCACACAAAGGCTTTAGCATAGTCCATGAAACAGAAGTAGATGTTTTTCTGGAATTCCCTTGCTTTCTCCATGATCCAGTGAATGTTGGCAATTTGATCTCTGGTTCTTCTGCCTTTTCTAAACCCAGCTTGTACATATGGAAGTTCTCGGATCATGTATTGCTGTCAAGGGTTTTGAGCATAAACTTGCTAGCATGTGAAATGAGCACATTTGTACAGTAGTTTGAACATTCTTTGGCGTTGCCCTTCTTTGGAGTTGGAATGAAAACAACTTTTCCAGTCCCGTGACCACTGTTGAGTCTTCCAAATTTGCTGGCATATTGAGTGCAGCACTTTAACAGCATCATCTTTTAGGATTTTAAGTAGTTCAGCTGGATTTCTGTCATATCCACTAGCTTTGTTCATAGTAATGCTTCCTGAAGCCCACTTAACTTCATGCCCCAGGATATCTGGCTCTAGATCAGTGACCATACTATCATGGTTACCCAGGTCATTAAGACCTTTTTTTGTAGAATTCTTCTGTGTATTCTTGCCAACTCTTCTTAATCTCTTCTGCTTCTGTTAGGCAATTGCCATTTTTGTCATTTATTGTGTCTATCCTTGCATGAACTATTCCCTTGATATCTTCATTTTTCTTGAAGAGATTTCTAGTCTTACCCATTCTATTATTTTCTCCTATCTTTGCATTGTTCATTTAAGAAAGCCTTCTTATCTCTTCTTGCTATTCTCTGTAACTCTGCATTCAGTTGGGTATATCTTTCCCTTTCTCCCTTGCTTTTCACCTCTCTTCTTTCATCAGCTATTTGTAAAGTTTCCTCAGACAGCCAACTTTGTCTTCTTGAATTTCTTTATCTCTGGGTTAGTTGTGGTGCATCCTGTACAATGTTATGAACTTCTGTCCATAGTTCTTCAGGCACTCTGTCTACCAGATCTAATCCCTTGAATCTATTCATCACCTCCACTGTACTGATTTAGGTCATACTTGAATTGTCTAGTGGTTTTCCCTACTATCTTCAATTTAAGTTTGGGTTTTACAGTAAGAAGCTCCTGATCTGAGCCACAGTCACCTCCAGGTCTTGTTTTTTGCTGACTGTATAGAATTTCTCCATCTTAGGTTGCAAAGAACATTATCAATCTGATTTTGATATTGACCATCTTGTGATGTCCCTGAGTAGAGTTGTCTTGGGTTGTTGGAAAAGGGTGTGTGCTATGACCAACTTACTCTCTTTACAAAACTGCTAACTTTGCCCTGCTTCATTTTGTACTCCAAGGCCAAACTTGCCTGTTACTCTAGGTATCTCTTGACTTTCAACTACTTTTGCATTCCAATCTCTTATGACAAAAGGACTTATTTGTGTGTGTGTGTGTTAGTTTATAAGGTCTTGTAGATCTTCATAGAAACAGTCTACTTCAGCTTCTTTAGTATCAGCAGTTGGGGCATAGACTTGGATTACTGTGATGTTGAATAGTTTACCCTGGAAACAAATTGAAATCATCCTTTCATTTAATTTCAGATTCTTTTGTTGACTGTGAGGGCTACTTTATTTCTTCTAAGTGGTTCTTGCCCACAGTGGTGTATATAATAGTCATCTGAATTAAATTTGCCCATTCCCATCCATTTTAGCTCACTGATTCCTAAGATGTTGACGTTCAGTCTTGCCATCTTCTGCTTGATCATGTCCAATTTATCTTTATTCATGGACCTAACATTTAGGTTTCTATGCAATATTTTACAGCATTGGACTTTACTTTCACCACCAGACACATCCACACCTGAACATCATTTCTGCTTTGGTCCAGCTACTTAATTCTTTTAGGAGCTATTAGTAACTGCCCTCTGCTCTTCCCTAGTAGCATATCGGACACCTTCTGTCCTGGGAGGCTCATCATCTGGTGTCATACCACTTCATGGACCACAGCCTTGTTGTAGCTGAGGAACTTGCATATCTCAATGAATTATGAGCCATGCTGTGCAGGAACACCCTTGATGAATGGGTCATAGTGAAGAATTCTGACAAAATTTGTCTACTGGAGGAGGAGTGAATGAAAGACCACTCCAGTATCCTTGCCTCGAGAACCCCATGAACAGTGTGAAACGGCAAAAAGATATGACATATGTGAATACTCATTTCAAAGTTTAGCCAGGCTATATACACAAGTCAGTTAAGAAACAATCATGCATGAAGTATAATAAATAGTGTAGAAGACTACCTAGGTTGTATATTGTTTACTTAATTAGGTTTTTTGGGTTTCCTGCCAAATCTGGTTTTCATGAAAGATCATTTATTTCATCATTGGGTGACACTGGAATCTATTTAGGCAACTGTGTTATGGACTTATATTCCACTAAACTGTCACACTGTTTTAAGTGACCTGATCTTACATGGAGTCTGTTGAAAATGAAGATTGAGTGTGTCGGTATTCTAGATAGAGATACCACTGTACCAGGAATGTTATGAATTTTCTTACTACGTTTTCTCTAAAATTAACCATTGACCTGAGGCATGCAGAGGAACATTATCACTTTAACTTTATTTAGATACATGAATTCAATAGGGTGACAGAAACTTATTGCAAAGATAAAAATATCATCTGCAAAGATAAACTCTATTCCCTTGCCAAACAAAATTCCATTAACTAACTTAAATTGGACTTAATAACAATCACACAAACCAATTAGTTTCAATTTTTAACCCCATTAGGAGTATTATTCATCATGGTATTGCCAGATAGAGTTGTGCTTCTTCTGACTTTCAACGGCTTAAATAAATATAACCTGGGGTGCTAATTATACAATGATGATGCAGACACTTCAAGATGACTTTCCTTAATATAGATAGAATCTTTGGAAAATAGATTTTTTTTCATAAAATATCCTTAGTCCACACTGCATTTTCTCATTTGATAATTTAAAGTGAGTTTGAGTGTCTAACATATAATTGAATCTACAGTGACCTGTGGGCTTTCGTGATAATTATTTCTTTCCATGCAAATCCAGATAACCTTTATTTTTCCATTCTTTGCAAAATCCATGGCTTACCAAGTGCTCTTATCTTGTGTAGTTTTATCCTTCATAGTTCACAGAGGGAAATTTGGTGTCCCCATAGAATGTGATCTGATTCTGGATCTCTATATGTATAGTTCCATGGCTTGGTGCTAAACTCTTTTAACCTGTCTATAGTATTTCCCAGTGTGATCTCATGTTCACAGTACCATCTGTGTGCTTATCAATAACTATAGCCAGAACCTCCTTAAACTCTAAGCTTGTGTATCTTACAACTGACTCGCATCTCCGATCTGATGTGGTTAAATGAACCTATCTGCTGACCAAGACAATAGAGCCAGATAGCCTAAGTGATTAACCCAGATACGAAGGACTCTTGCATCTAATAAACACTCAATGTATGTGAATCATTATTATTTGTTATTATTACTGAGGAGTTGTTGAATACAATGCAAACTTTCTGTTCTTCTTCCCTGAGAACCTGGGGAAATTATACAACTAGATATAAAAAAGAATAGCTCCCTTCCACTATATCTTTTTATTTTGTAGCGTTCTTCAGGTTTCTTTCAAGTGGCTCCCTGCTTTTGCTTTCACATCATTTAGTCTATAAGCCATGTGCTTGTACAAGACCTGTATTACTATTCTCAGATTTCTTATTCACTCTCTGCTATTACCTGGAATCCAGAGTCAACATTGAAAACCAGTGTATTCCAAAGGACCATTCATGTACTTTATGTCTGTGGCTACTTTCATGCTACAATAGCAGAGTTGAGTAGTTGCAAGAGATCATATGACTAAAAATCTGAACATATTTGCTATTTTATTCTTATTGAAAAAGGTTCTAGAATCATCCCTGCTCTAGAAATTTCTCTAAAACCTGCATCATAGCAATTATTATCATATGCCCAAATAAGTATCGATTTAGTTTCTGTGAAATAAGTTACATACATGAATGGTAATTATTTGAACTTTTAAATTTTAAACTTATCTTGGTTTTATAGTTGCATAAAATCTATGCACATGAAGAGTTCATGTATTTTTGCTTATAAATTCAAATATTATATTATAAATAATTTAGGGACATATAAGGAGTCTAAGAGCACTCTCAAATTTGAGAAACTCTTCATTAATTATCTAAAAATTCTGGCTGTCATGATTCTGAGCTGGCACTGGGCTTTGCAAGTCTTCTCTGAGCTTCATATCTACTCTGGCTTTAAAATAGCAGCTTTTCCAACTATTTGTCATGAAGGACATGCTTTTATTTTTCTCTAATCCATCACAAACTGAATCTCTTTAGAATAAAATAATAATTTTAAAAAATGTTCATACACTTAGTTGGGATGATGATGTCAAATTTGCTACAAAAGTTTGTAAATGTGTGCTTTCAATTTCTGTACTCATCAAAGACCAGTGAAAACGGTAGCTGGGTGAACATCAGTTAAAAAAAAAACGCAGGGGCATTGCACTACAAGATTCATGTAGGGTACGAAAGTCCTGAAATGAGATGAGAAGGAGGGGTTGCTCCTGAATTTAAGAATCATCTGGACTCCTAGAGTGAACTCAGGAAGGAATAAACTCCTCCCTATTCTTTGGGACAAATACTCAAGACCCTTAAATTTATGTTGCAAAGAATCTAGGTTTGGGGACTAAAAGCAGGATCCTCTATGACCCACCTCCCAGAATATTGGAAATAAAAGCAAAAATAAACAAATAGGACCTAATTAAACAAAAGCTTCTGCACAACGAAGGAAACTATAAGCAAGGTGAAAAGACAGCCTTCAGTATGGGAGAAAATAATAGCAAATGAAGCAACTGACAAACAACTAATCTCAAAAATATACAAGCAACTCCTACAGCTCAACTCCAGAAAAATAAATGGCCCAATCAAAAAATGGGCCAAAGAACTAAATAGACATTTCTCCAAAGAAGACATACAGATGGCTAACAAACACATGAAAAGATGCTCAACATCACTCATTATCAGAGAAATGCAAATCAAAACCACTATGAGGTACCATTTCACACCAGTCAGAATGGCTGCGACCCAAAAGTCTACAAGCAATAAATGCTGGAGAGGGTGTGGAGAAAAGGGAACCCTCTTACACTGTTGGTGGGAATGCAAACTAGTATAGCCACTATGGAGAACAGTGTGGAGATTCCTTAAAAAACTGGAAATAGAACTGCCTTATGATCCAGCAATCCCACTGCTGGGCATACACACTGAGGAAACCAGAATTGAAAGAGACACATTTACCCCATTGTTCATCGCAGCACTGTTTATAATAGCCAGGACATGGAAGCAACCTAGATGTCCATCAGCAGATGAATGGATAAGAAAGTAGTGGTACATATACACAATGGAGTATTACTCAGCCATTAAAAAGAATACATTTGAATCAGTTCTAATGAGGTGGATGAAACTGGAGCCTATTATACAGAGTGAAGTAAGCCAGAAAGAAAAATACCAATACAGTATACTAATGCATATGTATGGAATTTAGAAAGATGGTAGTGATAACCCTGTATGTGAGACAGCAAAAGAGACACTGATGTATAGAACAGTTTTTTGGACTCTGTGGGAGAGGGCGAGGGTGGGATGATTTGGGAGAATGGCATTGAAACATGTATCATATCGTATATGAAACGAGTCACCAGTCCAGGTTCGATGCACGATACTGGATGCTTGGGGCTGGTGCACTGGGACGACCCAGAGGGATGGTATGGGGAGGGAGGAGGGAGGAGGGTTCAGGATGGGGAATACATGTATACCTGTGGCAGATTCATTTTGATATATGGCAAAACCAATACAATATTGTAAAGTTAAAAAATAAAATAAAATACAAAAAAAAAAGCAGTGCGTCTTCAGCAATACTTTTCAAAGTATTTAGCTTACAACTAGATTCATGCATTCATTCATTAATTTAAATAATAATTTTTGAACAAACAAGAGGTTCCAGACACTATTCTAGTTACTGGGGATACAGGCTTGAGCAAGAGAAAAATCTCCACACTCATATAGTTTATATCCTAGTAAAAGAAACTGGAAAATAAACAAGCAAATAAACAAGAAAAGATTTAGAAAACTGATTAGTGTTATGGAAGGAATTAAAATGGGGTGATTCGATAGACATAACAGAGTGACATTTTTTGTTTGGGTAGCCAAGAAAATGCTAAAATATGAATGATAAAAAAGAACCAGCCATAATTAGGGAAAAGCATTACGGGATTAAAATTTAAAAAAAGGAAGTGAAATGTTCTCAATGTAGCAATAATCTTCAGGAATTAGAAGAGCAGAAAGAACATCTTTGTGGCTAAACTGTTGTATGTATGCAATAAGAAAAGTAGTAAAATAAATCCACAGAGGTAATTGGAGGACAAATAACATAGGGTTCTATATGCAAGTTAAAGGAAATTGGAATTTAATCCAAGATTAGTGGGAAGAATCATCACTCTGCCAGCAAAGGTCCATATAGTCAAAGCTGTGGTTTTTCCAGTAGTCCTGTACAGATATGAGAGTTGGAGCATAAAGAAGGCTGAGCACCTAAGAATTTATCCTTTCAAACTATGTTGCTGGAGAAGACTCTTGAGAATCCCTTGGACTGCAAGGTGATCAAACCAGTTAGTCCTAAAGGAAATCAGTCTTGAATATTCATTGGAAGGACTAATGCTGAAGCTGAAACTCCAATACTTTAGCCACTGATGCAAAGAGCCAACTCACTGGAAAAGACCCTGATGGTTGGAAAGACTGAGGGTAGGAGGAGAAGGTGATAACAGAGGCTGAGATTGTTAGATAGCATCACTGACTCAATGGCCATGAATCTGAGCAAACTCTGGGAGATAGATGGAGAAACAATGGAAACAGTGACAGACTTTATTTTCTTTGGGTTCAAAAATCATTGCAGATGGTGACTGCAGACATGAAATTAAGAGATGCTTGCTCCTTGGAAGAAAAGCTTTGACAAACCTAGACATGATATTAAAAAACAGAGATATTACTTTGCTGACAAAGGTCCATCTAGTTAAAGCTATGGTTTTACAAGTAGTCATATATGGATGTGAGAGTTGGACCATAAAGAAAGCTGAGTGCTAAAGAATTGATGGTTTTGAACTGTGGTCCTAGAGAAGATGCTTGAGTCCCTTGGATAGCCAAGAGATCAAACCAGTCCATCCTGAAGGAAATCAGTCCTGAATATTAATTGGAAGGACTGAAGCTGAAGCTCCAATACTTTGGTCACCTGATGTGAAGTACTAACTCATTGGAAAAGACCCTGACACTGAGAAAGATTGAAGGCAGGAGGAGATGGTTAGATGGGAATCACAGACTCCATGGACATGAGTTTGAACAAGCTGTGGGAGTTGGTGATGGACAGGGAAGCCTGGCACGCTGCAGTTCATGGGATTGCAAAGAGTCGGACACTACTGAGTGACTGAACTGAACAGAACTAGGAGACAGTGAAGGACAGTGAAGCCTGGCATGCTGTAGTCCATGGGGTTGCAAAGACTTAGCACATGACTTAGCACATGAACAATGGCAACAAGGGAAAGACTGGAGGGTTTGAATGGTCTGACATGTTTTATTGTCGCCATAGTATGTTTATAGAGAAAGAATGACAATTATACCAAAGAAGCCTTGAATTTGAGTGGTGATGCTGACAATGGAACAAAATGACGATATTTGAGACATGGTTTAGAGGTAGATCTATATATTGAATTTGTGGCAAAGAAGATGAAAATAGTTGAATATAATATTTCTAAACCTCTACTGCATGCTAAGTCATTTCAGTTGTGTCTGACTCTTTCTACCCTATGGACTGTAGCCTGCTAGGGTCCTCTGTCTATGGGATTTTTTAGACAAGAATACTGGAGTTTGAGTTGCCATGCTTTCCTCCAGGGGATCTTCCCAACCCAAGGATCGAACCTGAGTCTCTTATGTCTCTTGTATTGGCAAGGAGGTTCCCAGGTGGCTCTAGTGGTAAAGAATCCACCTGCCAATGCAAGAGATATAAGAGACTCCGTTTCGACCCCTGCATCAGGAAGATCCCCTGGAGGAGGACATGGCAATGCTCTCCACTATTCTTGCCTGAAAAATTCCATAGACAGGGGAGCCAGGCAAATAAGCCACTGAAACAACTAAATTCTCAGTAGCTATGTGCAGCAGTAACTCACTAACACTGCCACTTTAGGAAGATAAAAATATTGCCACAACAGAGACAGATTATACCATTTAAAAACACACTGTCCAAAGATATTACTTCTCAAGCACCTTGACATTTGCCACTTGGATCAGTCTTTCAAGCTCTTAATTTCTGATTTATGTCCTTATGGCATGACTGCCGAAAGCCTGTTTATGTCCTTTAATTTCACCACTATAATAATAAGCTTATCAAAAACTATAGCAGATCCCTCTATTACCCATGTTATATCTCTATGACTTGCCACTAATTTCAACTGTAGCAAGTGAAGTGAAGTGAAGAGAAGTTGCTCAGTCATATCCGTCTCTTTGCAACCCCATGGACTGTAGCCCACCAGGCTCCTCGGTGCATCGGATTTTCCAGGCGTGAATACTGGAGTGTTTTGCCATTTCTTTCTCCAGGGGATCTTCCCAACCAGGGATTGAACCCAGGTCTCTCACATTGTAGGCAGACGCTTTACCATCCAAGCTACCAGGGACTGTGGCAAGAGCTGACCATTATTTCCCAGGAGCTCAGACTCATGGAACCCTGATAGCATTTAGCTTCATCCATAAACTTTTAAATATTTTTGCTTTCTGTCTTGAATGTTCTATTTAAGAGGAGTCTGCTCTATCTGCTTAGATCTCTGAGCCCACAAATACAGTACAGCCTGATTTTATGAAGGGTTACTCTTCCAGGGCAACACTCAATGTAAAATGGAAACTTTCAACCAATAGAGAAGACTGGTTGAGTGCCCTAGTATTCTGCTCCTTGAGTCACCCAATCTGGGAAGCATTCTGTTTGTTCCCTAAGCAGGCCCAGACAAGTCAAGCCCTGATGCCTCTGGTGGTAAATGTTATAACATCCTTGCATTGAATTTTATTTCTTCCCTCTTATCTTCACAGTTTCCCTTCTTCCTCCATTTCTTTCCCTGGGTCTATCTACCATATGAGCTACTTGAATGCAAGCCTTACTTGAATCCCTACTTTTAAGACAATCCCAAAATAAGACAAATAATTACCTGTGATAAATAATCTGTAAAATATTTTATCTATATTTTCTCTAATTCTTACCACAATCTAAAAGTTATGACTTATTTTCTCCATTAATATTAAGAAAGCTAAATTTTGAGCAATTAAGCAAGTTGTCCAAAGACACATAGCGAGTGGACAATGAGGCCAATATTCTGAATATTAATACATATTTCTGACTGCAATAGAGTATGTTTTCACTGTACAGTCTATATTTCATTTAATTTTGGCTTGGTACTTTGGCAAAAGTTTTCCTACTCTGGTCTTGCTCTGGGCTTTATCTCTGGTGTTCATTCTTGATTTATTCTTTCCTGGGATGTCTCTAACCCCAAATTAGGATGGTTCATATCCCCAGAGAAGCCCCACCACTCCTACACAACATGACTTAGATTCCAGGGCAACCAGTACTTACAGATTAAAAAGATGTTGCCTTTATAGGTGATAGTCTTGAATAAAGATTGACGATGCCTGATTTGTATTTTTGGCTCTGGTGAGCATCAGATTATTTCCTGCAAAGATAACAAGCAAGTTCTTTGGCTCTGTTTAGATTTTTCCTGAATTTCAATTTAAGATATGAATTATTTTAGTTTGTTACACTGCCTTAATAATGTTTCTATGTTTAATTTTTAGAAGCCCTTAGTGAATGGAAAATTATAAATAATTCCCACATACAGTGTTTTTCCTCTGGATATAATAAGATTGCTGCTGCTAAGTCGCTTCAGTCGTGTCCGACTCTGTGCGACCCCATAGATGGCAGCCCACCAGGCACCCCCGTCCCCGGGATTCTCCAGGCAAGAACACTGGAGTGGGTTGCCATTTCCTTCTCCAAAGCATGAAAGTGAAAAGTGAAAGTGAAGTCGCTCAGTCGTGTCCGGCTCTTAGCGACCCCATGGACTGCAGCCTACCAGGCTCCTCCATCCATGGGATTTTCCAGGCAAGAGTACTGGAGTGGGGTGCCATTGCCTTCTCCATAATAAGATTAGGCACCATGGAATTTGAATTCTTAAAGAAGTGCCTACTGATTAACTTAAATTATGTACTTTTTTCTATCTTTTGAAGCTATGAAATATTTTTTTTTATTGTATAGATATGATTCTCAAAATATTTGTTGAATAACGGAAATAAACAGTAATGGCATGTAGAGCAATATAAGAAGGAGTTGTTTAGATCTTGGGCTTCCCAGGTGGCGCTAGTGGTAAAGAACCTGCCTGCCAATGCAGGAGACATAAGAGACACGGGTTTGTTCCCTGGGTTAGGAAGACACCCGGGAGAAGGGCATGGCAACCCACTCTAGTATTCTTGCCTGAAGAATCCTATAGACAGAGGAGCCTGGCGGGCAACAGTTTAGGTCCTGGGATAGGGTTTAAGGAATAGATAGTGTTTGTCACAAACTAAGGGTAAGAACATGGATGAAATAACGTGAGAAAATAACGTGAAGCTATGAAATATTTTGTTGATTTCCATGAACTAAATAAGCTTTTTCTGTCAAATTAGTAGCTAGGAACAACTGCAATTTATTGATTTGTGTGGAAGAAAAGTTATGACCAACCTAGATAACATATTAAAAAGCAGAGACATTACTTTGCCAACAAGGGTCCGTCTAGTCAAAGCTATGGTTTTTCCAATAGTCATGTATGGATGTACATGACTATAAAGAAGAGAGAGTTTTGACAGTTGGATTATAAAGAAAGCTGAATGCCGAAGAGTTGATGCTTTTGAACTGTGGTGTTGGAAAAGACTCTTGAGAGTCCCTTGAACTGCAAGGAGATCCAACCAATCCATCCTAAAGGAAATCAGTCCTGTATATTCATTGGAAGGACTGATGCTAAAGCTGAAACTTCAATACTTTGGCCACCTGATGTGAAGAATGGACTCATTTGCTGGGAAAGATTAAAGATGGGACCACAAGGGGATGACAGAAGATGAGATGGTTGTATGACATCACCAACTTAATGGACATGAGTTTGAGTAAACTCCAGGGCTTGGTGACTGACAGGGAGGTCTGGCATGCTGCAGTCCATGGGGTCGCAAAGAGTCAGACATGACTGAGCAACTGAACTGAACTAAAGTGAACTCTGTATTAACTGCTTTTCATGCAAGTCAAAGGAACTGTTGACTAACTAAACCAATACCCAATACTTATTACAAAACTTAATTTCTTACCTCTGCTAGAGAGACTGGAAAAATAACCACATACCTATCCTCCTTTGCAAGATAGTCATGTGACATAGTTCTGACTAATGGTACCTAAGTTAGATAACTATTGGTGAGGAACTTTTAGAAAGGTTGTATTATTTCTGATGAAAAGGATAGATAAGGATTGGATGACCAATTATCACTTTTTTTCTTAATTTGAATATGTAGTTGATGCCTAGAACTGTGCCAGCTATCTTGTGCCCATGAGGTAAAGAGAAAAAGGATAACATTTGTTTTGATCAGCAGAATAGTTAGAAAAGCTTCATGTCCATTTAAGACTATGGGAAGCCCTGTAGAGAGCATAAATACATGTTAGCATGACTTCTGCATTAAAAACTCATATTTATAGATAAATAGAAAAGAAAATAGAAAGAAGGGTATGGTCAAAATTTTATAAAAGTAGGAAGCCATGGTAGCTTCCAAAGGCAACTGTATGCCCCAAAGAGCAGATTCAGAGGTCTTACCAGTGTAAAGCACAGAGAACTGATGATGGTCTTGTAATAGGATTCACTGGCAGGTAAGCTGATCTATGAAACCATCTTTTCCATCATTAGCCTCTCCTTCTCAGGAAGAGATCTTTAGACTATATCCCACCACTTAAGGAACAGCCCAGACAGGCTGTGCATTCCAGATCAATATCAGAGACAGTGTCTGAATTTAAGACATGAAAAACATTATTATTCCTTCCAATTGCTAAAAGCTCAGAGAGGAGCAATATTTTCATCCAAATTGTCTGGCTTACATTGTACATATTAGAGCCAGACATGGAGTAAACCAGATGCAACTTGAGACTTTTGGAATTTATTTCTCAGCCAAGCAAGGAGCTGAATTAATAGACTTTTACTTTTACTTTCTGGAAATGAGAAAGCTGAAGATTTTCCAGCATACTCCTACCAGATGGCATGTTCTATTGCCTACAATTTTCCTCCTGCTGTGGATCGCCTCCAACTTAGCCTCTTCAAAGGTGAAAAGGAAAAATACGTTATCTATCTATTTGTATAGTAACCAAAGCAGTATAGAGAAAGAAAGATCAGTCTGCCTACTGCCTATGGCTCAACTTGACCTAACTATACAACTCTTTCAGATTTTGGTAAGAAAAGATATGTCTTCCTGAAATTTAAAGATGTATCAACCAATTTTGGTATGACAAATAAGTGAGTTGGTGTTTAATGGCTAATGATCTAAGTATAATAGAATGTACTGATATTTATGAGGCCTATGAGTGATAATAAAAAATGAGAATTTAATATGATCAAATGAACTGAGCAAATTCAACATTTTATAGCTAGTGTTTAAGTTAAAATCATAAATTTTCTATCCATATTTTATATGGAATATCTTAGAAATTTTTGCTGTGTCACAAAAAGAGATTAAATTAGAGATTAATCATCTTTAGAGTTATAAATAATAGTAAAATCAGAAAAGTTAGTTATTGAAAGTTGTATTTAGGTTAGTCTGAATCAAAATCCCACATTGTACAGTTTAAATGAGTGGTCCAGAGAAGTAAGAAATTTAACAGTAAATTAGAAAAGAGAATGCTTATCCTGTGAATTGAACACAAATAACATAAATCTGATGTTCATAAAAGGATCATTACAAGAAGCATATTTCTGATGATAGCTATACAAATATCAGTAAATTCTATGGGGATAGTTTTCAAAATAGCTGATAATTTTTCAGGATTGAACAGCTCTGGTAATCCCAGCTTTGACTCACATTTGACATCTACTTGCTGGGAAAGCTGATAACCATTTATTTATCACAATAGAAACTGACATAGTGAAGTAGAACCAATCCTTTTACAATTTCTACCTGTTCTCACATCAATTTAAACAGCTTGAAACCATCTAAAATGTACTTTACTTTGCCAAGAAGTGTTCACAGATATCTGCCATCAAGGAGAAAGCACTGGATGCCATAATTCTTCAAACTTATTAATTAGAATTTGGTTCGGCATTTATGTCATGTCCTAAAATATCAACTCTTTGAGTTCCATTATGCCTCTCTCCATTTCAGGCCTGTGTGTACCTTTCTCAATTTTCAAAGTCCATGAAGAGGCTTTCATGTTGGTCCTTGGGCTGTCTTCCTGCCCCTGGCTGTGATAGAGAAGGAAGAGTGAGTTCAGATTCCTTTACAGACTTAGTGAAGGACATATCCTTAAAAGTATCCTCCCCCATTAATACATAAGATTGGAGGCAATGATTCCACAAAAAACTATCCAGAAATAGATCAGATAGGGAGTTGGACTCTAGGAAGTCACAAAAAGAAACCCCAAATCCACATTTATTCACCTCATGGCAAAATTATATCTCAAACACGTATTCTTACCTTTGTGCTTTGGCTACTTGAATCCCTGCATATTTCTTATATTATCCAAACATTGAGTATTTTCAACTAAGAATTAGGTTGTTTGGGCTTGATATCCTCATATAAGTATCTCTATCTCTCCCACTCCCTCTCTCTTTTAATCTTTCATATCAACTCAAAAACTCATTTCTGGTTCTGGTTTGGTATGTTAGGAATATCACATTTATCAGGTGAATGGTCTGTGTGGTCTCTCATTGTTCAATAAATATTGCCTTGAATGTACTTTTTCATATTTTCTTCTGTCTTTTCAAACTGCCTTATCACATCTGCCAGTTGTTTGGGGAATTCATTCTTGAACCATGTCCTATAATCAATGTTGAATTGTACACATTAAACCTTTTTTGGGAAAGTGATTCAAAGCTTACTCTTTTATTACAGTCATGATTCACTTCCAACAATTTCTCAGTATGGACATTAAAGTTAATTTCTATATATTTTGTGCTGTATGAGTAGTTATAATTTGTACCAATATTTATAGGGCAGAAGGAAGTGTTAGGTGTTAAACTGCATAGGAAATTGAAACAAAATGGTTTATAGCTTAAGGATAATGCATTGTGTCATCAACCATAATTCTCTTACTTATAAATAAAAAGCCAAAGTCATCCCATCCTATGCTAGTTCTTAAACCACTTCACTTTTTGATATCTTTAAATAAACTACACAAATGCCAAGTGTAGAAATTTTAAAAATATTTTTTCTTTTTCAACCACAAAACTTTTTCTTACTCATTTACTGAAGACAAAAGATAATATTGTACTCTTCAGTCAAAGTTGAGGCGTCCAGTCACTCCCTTTTCCCAAAACTCGGCTCCTACTCCCACATTCCCATATTCAGTGTACCTTGTATCCGTCAGTGTTCTTCATGTGACTCTTCATTGATTACTTCTCTGACCACCAAAGCTGTAACAAAGATGAGCAAAGCTGCAATGAAAGAAAAAAATTTTTAAAGAAAAATATGAGATATCAGATTTTCAGTAGATACTCATCTGTTTAAAAAGTATGATAAAAGCCACCTTGTGAAGTTCTCTGAATAATCACCCTGCTCTAGAATTGTGCAATGGCTTTTCCTCCCTTTGGCTTTCTCAATCAACAGACGGAAAATCTCTCACTCTCCTACATGCTTGGCTATTAAACTATCAATACACTGCCAAAAATATCTTGTCAAACAAATAACAAGATATACCACAGAAAGCAAATTCTAGAATGATGAAATAAAATCTAATTGTGCACATAGTTATGATATTAGAATGGTAATATTAAAAGTTTTTTTGTTTTGTTTGTTTTTATTTGTTTGTTTTTCTGCGTGTGTTTGTGAAATACTTCATGCCTAGCAAGATAAGTAGCTTACTAGTTATTTAAATATTTTTCCCTGAATCTAAGTCACACCTTACAAAGTTCCAGGAACTTTCATTCATTTCACCATATGTACAATTTTCAAACAAATGTCCTGTTGATTGTTAAGATAAGTTGCTTAGATATGATTTTTTTTAACCTCTGGTTGAGATAGAAGAGTTTTTGTTTGTTTCTTTATTTTTTGGCATAGGACAAAAAGTACATACATCATCAAAGAAGAGGAAAAAGAGGAAGGCATGGGGCAGGGGCTGAGGAAGAAGAAGAAAAAGAGAAAGAAGAGGAGGAGAAGGAGGAGTAGGAATAGAAGAAACTTTGATCTACACACAAAAATGGTTTTACTTTGTAATAATCAGAGATATTCTCAGATGTCCAAAGGAAAGTGAAAGTACCATTTAAATACATTTAGTTTATAAAGTGCTCCATTTATTTTTTAAATTTCAGTTTAATTTTGGTATAATTGGCATATAAATTTTAGGATACCCTGTTTTTATTTTCATTTTCTTCAGATATATACCAGGAAGTGAGATTACTGGATTATATGCTAGTTCTACTTTTAATTTTTTGAGGAACCTCCATAATGTTTTCAATAGTGGCTCTACCAATTTACATTCCCATCAACAATGCACATAGGTTTCTTTTTTTCACATCCTCAACAACACTTGGTTTTTCTTGTGTTTTTGATGATAGCCACTCTTACAGGTATTAGGTAACATTTCATTGTGATTTTGACTTGTATTTCCTTGATGATCAGTACTTTTGGACACCTCATCATATACCTGTTGGCCATTTGCATGTTTTCCCTGAGTAAATGTCTATTCAGTTCCTCTGCTCATTTTTTTTTTTTTTAATTTTATTTTATTTTTAAACTTTACATAACTGTATTAGATTTGCCAAATATCAAAATGAATCCGCCACATCAGTTCCTCTGCTCATTTTTTTAATAGCATTGCTTTGCTTCTTTAGCTACTGAGTTCTATGAGTCCATTATATATACATACATTTGGAGGCATTGATCCCTTATTACATAGACAGTTTAAAAATATCTTCTCTCATTTTGTAGGTTACATTTTCATTTTGCTGATTGTTCCCTTTGTTCTGTAGAAGCACTTTAATTTGCTGTAGTTCTACTTTTTAATTTTGGCTTTTGTTCCTTTGTTTTGCTATCATAACCAACATTGCCAAGATAAATGTTAAAGGGCTTCTTCTCTGTGTTTTATTCTAAGAATTTTATGGATTCAAGTCTTATGTTTATACCTATAATCTATTCCAACTAAATCTTTGTGAGTTGTGTAAGTGGGGATCTATTAGTAATTTAATTCTTCTGCATGTGTGTATACATTTTTCCTAGCAACATTTATTAAATAAACTATTCTTTCTTTATTGAGTATTCTTGGCTTCCTTGTTAAATATTAGTTAACTGCATATGTGAAGATTTATTTCTTGATTCTGTTCTGTTGGTATTTATGATTATTTATAGCTTTTTATGCCAATAACATATTGCTTTGATTACTGTAGCTTTGTAATATAGTTTGAAATCAGCAATCATGATGCTTCTACCTTTGTTCCTCTTTCTCAAGATTGCTTTTGATATTTGACATCTTTTGTCATTCCATACTAATTTTAAGATTATTCTATTTCTGTGAAAAATGCCATTAGAATTTTGAGAGAAACTGCATATAATCCATAGATTGGTTTAGGTAACATAGACATTATAACAATATTAATTCTTCCAATCCACAAACATGATATATCTGTCCATTTATTGGTGCCTCCTTCAATCCCTGGGTTGGGAAGATCCCCTGGAGAAGGGAAAGACTACCCATTCCAATATTCTAGCCTGGAGAATTCCATGGACAGTCCATGGGGTTGCAAAGAGTCGGACACAACTGAGCAACTTTCACTTCAATTTTAATAAGTGTTTTATAGTTTTCACATATAGACCTTGACAGCTTTGTTAAAATTTATTCCTATGTATTTTATTCATTTTTATTTAATTATAAATGGGATTGTTTTCTTGATTTCTCTTTCTGTTAATTCATTAGTGTATAAAACACAATTGATTTTCATATATTCATTTTGAATCCTGCAGTTCTACTGAATTTGTTTCTTATTTATAATAGTTTTTTGGTGGAGTCTTCAAGGTTTCTATATACATCATGTCATCTACAAATAGAGACATAATTTACTTCTTCCTTTCAGTCTTGGTTAACTTTTATTTCTTTTTCTTGACTGATTGATATCTCTATAACTTCCTGTGCTATGTTGAGTAAAGGCAGTAGAAGTGAGCATTCTCATCTTGCTCGTTGTCTTAGAGGGAAAATTTTCAGCTTTTCATCATTGAATATGATGTTATGTGTGGGCTTGAAATGTGTGTGCATGTGAGTTGTTTCAGTCATGTCCAACTCTTTGTGACCCTATGAACTGTAGCCCACCAAGCTGTTCTGTCTATGGGATTCTCCAAGTAAGAATATTGGAGAGGGTTGCCATGCCCTCCTGCAGGGGATCTTCCCAACCCAGGGATTGAACCTGCATCTCCTGTGACTCCTGCATTTCAGGCAGATTCTTAACCACTGAGCCACTGGGGAAGCCCAGTGGGCTTGTAATATGTCACCTTTATTATGCTGAGGTATTCTCCCTCTATACCCAGTTTATTAAGAATTTTTATGATACAAAAAGTCAAAGTCAAAATTAGTCACACAGTTGTGTCTGACTCTTTGTGATCTCATGGACTATATCCTGCCCGGTTCCTCCATCCATGGAATTCTGCAAGCAAGATTACTGGCATGGGTTGCCATTTCCTTCTCTAGGGGGTCTTCCCAACCCAAGGATTGAACCCAGGTCTCCTGCATTGCAGGCAGATTCTTTATCAACTGAGCCACTAGGGAAGCCCTGTTTTATGATACATGGGTGTTAAATTTTGTCAAATGCTTTTTCTGCATCTATTAAAATAATCATATGGTTTTTATCCTTTTTGTTCATTAAAGTAGTACATTTCATTGATTAATTTGCAAATATTGAATCACCTTACCTCCTTACCTCCATGGAATAAATTTCACTGGATCATCATGATGAATGATTCTTTCAGTGTATTTTTGTATTTGTTTTACTAATATTTTGTTGAGGGTTTTTCCATCCATGTGGATCAGGGATATTGGCCTGTAATAATCTCTTGTGTGTTCTTGTTTGGTTTTAGTATCAGGGTAATTTTGGTCTCATAAAATAATTTTAAAAGGATTCCTTCCTCTTCTATTTTTTGGAAGTGTTTCAGGAGGATTGGCATTAATTCTTCTCTAAATATATAGTAGAAATCACCATGAAGCTATATAATTCTCTGCTTTTCTTCACTGGGAGATTTTTGATTACTGATTCAATCTTTCTACTAGTAAATGATCTGGTCAGTTTTTCTGTTTCTTTATGATTCAGTATTGGTGGTTTGCATATTTCTAAGAATTTATCTATTCTTATCTATTCTTATCTTATCTGTCCAATTTTTAATGTATAATTATTTATAGCAGTCTCTTAAGAATTCATGTTTGTTTATTATAAACGGTAATGTCTTTGCTTTCATTTTTCTATCATTTTTCCCTTGGTAAGTCTAGCTGAAGTTTGCTCTATTTTGTTTATATTTTCAAAATGCCAACTTTTAATTTTATTGATTTTTGTATGGTCTTTTTAGTTCCTATATCAGCTCTGATCTTTGTCATTTCCTTCATTCTACTACTTGGGAACCTAGAGTGGGCCATCAGGACTATGGGAAGACAGTGCCTGCCGGCCTTGCCAGAGGGTCTTAAGGGAAGATCACTATTAAGCCCTAATAGTGGGATATATTAGAAGCCTAACCCTCAGGCAATAGTTTTAAAGAATGCAAATAGATCTTTTTCAGGGGAACACTGGAAAGACACAGCAAATCTCCTGATCCCACTAAGGAATATTCCTTTGTATAGTCTTGTGGGTCTTGTGGAAGTAAGCCCCATTAATTTTCAGAACTAGATGGTTTTAAGGCCTACCTATGAGATAGAAGTCTTAAAAAATCAGGGCACTAGATGCTTGGTCTAAACCCTTTGTTTCTCAGAGAGAATCTGAGGATTGTATGTCCCTTTTCTATACCATGTTACTATGCTAGGCTGTGATTTACTGTGAGAATGTTTCTCAACATTATCTATCCATTTCACTGTAGATATTTTCTAGTTCACATGATGTGTAATTCAGTTTCTGTATTTCTTTTGAAAGAAATTATTCCATGTATAACAGTAGATTCAGTGTACTTATGATAGGAAGTAAGTATAGGAACATCTTACATTGACATCTTTGCTTGACTATTTTGTTTTTTTAATTCAAGATACAGTTCTGGCAAGTGTCTAGCTCCTTCTTAACTGATATTAGGTAAATGACCGAGTATCTTATTGAGTCAAATTGCTATCTAACTCAACTCTAAAATCTAGTATGTCAAGTGGATTATCTTTTTGTGTTATTTTAAAAATTGTGAGATGTTTGTACAAAAACCACCCAAAACGCATGTATACCTATACATATAGTACATATGTAAACATAAAGTTTTAAAAAAAGTAGGTTAAATTGAGCAGATGAATAACACCATTAAGTTTTTAGAAAAACCTGAATTTCCCCAGTACCTTGGAAGCCATAGCACCATAACCCAGTCACAGAAGCCTACATACAAACCTTCAAGTTGTTAACTTTCAAAGAAGCAAACATGCAAGGACTACTTCATTGAACCCCTTGCTGTGCAACACGAGGAGCTTACTAATGAAGACCTGATGCATTTAAAGTCCCAGTGAAAAGATGAAGAGAGATAGGATGAAGAAGTCACTGAAGAACCAAAGAGATTCATGATGCAGGAAATGGCAAGAGTTTTTTCTTTATTTGAGGAGGCACTGTTAGTGTTTGAGGCGTGGTACCTGAACGTAGAATGGTATGCGAAGATTGCATCAGCCATTCAGGGAGCAGTACAGTTGTACCCTGTCATCCATGATGAGAAAAAAAAGAGCTACTACCTAGACATCACTGCATAATTTTTTCAAGAGAATATTTAGAATTGAATCCAGCAGGAAACCTGTGCCATCAGAATTGCAGCTTGCCCTCCATTTCTATTGCTGATAATCTTTCATCTCTATCCTCTCTCACCTCGTCTCCCTCCTCGTCAATAACTTTTCTTGCCTCTTCATTAGATGGCAGACACTATATGCCAGCTGTTGTACCATACTCCTGTACTTTTTGAGGTACTGTACTATAAGATTTAAAATATTTTCTTGCTTTCTGTATTTGTTTCTTATGTACTATTTGTGTGAAAAGTATTATAAACTTATTACAGTACAGTACTGTATATTTGATTATGTTAACTGGGTACCTAGGCTAACTTTGGATTTAAGAACAAATTGGACTTATGGATGTGCTCTTGGAATGGAATTCATTTGCATGTAGAGGACTTGCTGTATTTTCCATTCCCTCTCCTACAAGCAGATACTATGCTGAAATTTGTTTTAAAATCTCCTGGATTTCTTGTTTTTTTTTTTTTTTTTTTTTCTTTGCAATTTTCTCTTTCATATATCCATCATAAGCAGATAGTTTAGTTTTTTTGCAATTAGAATTTATATAAATAAAATCACATTGTGTATTCTTTTGTGACATGATTATTTCACTTAGCATGTTATTGAGATACATTCTTGTAGATGTGTGTGTTTGTACTTCATTAATGTTTATTATCATATAGCATTCCTTATTTAATGTATTTTTGACGTTTTTACTTTTGGTGACCATTTGGGCAGTTTCAAGTTTGAAAATATTACTAACAATGCTCCTATGACCAGTTTTATAGATGTAGCCTGAAGTAAATGTGCATACATTTTTTTCTCTAAGAGTGGAAATATTGTGTCTTAGAGAATGCCAAAGTATTTTCAAACTATAAGATATTTCAATTTATACTTTCATAATTAGGTTATACTTTCCTAAGCACTTGTTACTCTTACTTCCTGAATATATTTTTCCATATTTTTTAGTTTTTGCTAGTCCAATTGTTTTTTTAACCAGTCATTAGTTTTAATTGCACACACTGATTGTTAATGGGGTTGTGTATTCCTTCTGTAATAATATCACTGTCATATCATAGATGTCCTCATAGATGACACTGACTATATAAACTTTTACACCTGTAAAGTACTTCTTTAAAATTGTCTGCTCATTTCCTCTTGAATTGTTTGCTTTTGGGCATTTACATAATTGTTCTTTGTATCATGACTATTAATTCTACTCTACAAAATATTTTGCCAGAAAACAGAAAAACTTAATATCTTAATGTCTTTGAAAACTTTATAACAGATTCCTGAGATTTCTCTACAGGCTTCTCATCCTAAAAGTTAAAGTTCTCCTGGCACTGTAGCAATCTATTTTTTCAGATTGAAATCATTTCTATAATGTTCTTGTAAAAATACTCTTTTTTCAAAATAAATGCTATTTTATCCACCTTTTCTAGAGAGCACATAGGTTGTCCTCATCTGTAGAAAATCAAACAGTCTATCAAGATATACCTAAGTGAAGCAGTCTCCAAACTCTATTCTTGAGTCTCATCCAGAGACGAATTACTCCTTATCTTCCTTTTCCCTCATTTTTTGGTTTGTTTGTTCCTGGGCAGTAAAGGGACACTAACATTTTGTATCTATCTGTTGCAAAAGGGGAGATCCCTTCCAGGGCCTGAGAATTGGCTCTTGTCTAAAACCTGGAAATGAATTTTCTGAGGAGACACATGTGCTGACAAAGCAAGAGACTATTGGGAAAGCCTCTTCGGCATTGCCCTGCCAAGATGGATTCCAGCATGAAGGATTCTGGGAGGTTGGTAGGACACATTAATTGACATCTCCTCTCTCCTTTTGACCTTTCACAAATTATTCTGGTTAGTAGTAACTTGTTAGTTATGCATTCTTTACCAGGACTTCCTATTGTAAGATAATTCATGCACATGGTTACTATCATGCCTGGACAGGGTGGGCAGTTTCAGTCAATGGTTCCTCTAACAATAGATATGAGACTGGTGATTTTATTTAGTTTTTCTTTATCTTCAAAAACTGATGTGGCAAAACATATAGTAAAGCACATTTTATAGATGACAAAACTGAAACTTGGAACTAATAGGTAACCTGCCCAAGGAGAAACAGACTATAATTACAGTAAAGGCCAAGCTCATATTCCTTTCTGTCTAATGCCAGTACTTTTGTCTTTTCTACTGCTCCCTCCCACTGAGAGGTATCTTACTATGCCCTTCAATCTATTTATATTTACACATTGAGAGCCATAGAAAGGGCATTGCAATCAGAATGCTTGGTGGAGTCCATTGAATGGTATCTCCACATCTCAACCCAGAGAACTTATGAATGGGACCTTATTTGAAAAAAGAGTCTTTGTAGATGTAATTAAATTAAGTACCTTAAGATGAGATTGTCCTGTATTATTCTGGTTGGGCCCTAAATTCAATGACAAATATCCTAAAGGAGAGAGAAGAAATGATACCGGAGAGGAGATGGTCTTGTGAAGACATGAGGCAGAGACTGAAGTTACATAGACACCAGAGATAGACTGAAACGACAACAGTCACCAGAAGCTAGAAGAGGCAAAAAAAGTGTCCTCCCTTAGAGGTTACAAGTTTTTTTTGACAACTTGATTTCAGACTTCTGCCTTCCAGAACTGTGAGAGAGTAAGTTTTTGTTATTTCAAGTCACCTAGTTTGAAGTATTTTGTTACAGCAGCTGTAGGAAACGAACATACCTGGAGTTGCAATCTAGTTTACCAACTTTTCGGAGAAGGCAATGGCAACCCATTCCAGTGTTCTTGCCTGGAGAATCCCAGAGACAGAGGAGCCTGGTGGGCTGCCATGTATGGTCGCACAGAGTCGGACATGACTGAAGCGACTTAGCAGCAGCAGCAGTTACCAACTTTTTTTGCTATGTAATCTGGAGCACAATACTAAAGCTCTCCAAGTATCAGTTTCCATATATAAAATAAGGATGAAAAGAGAAATCTGGTTGTTTTTATAATTAAATGATTCAATAAATGTAGAGTGCTTAAACATTCCAAGGTGCAAAGTAAGCCCTCAATAAAACTTAACCATTTTTATTATTGATTTATTATCCTGCCAACTAACTCAAACATTACAAGAACAGGAACTAAAGTATATATATTTATATCCTGTCAGAAATGCCCAGCATGGTTCTCATTCGAAATATTTACCAACTTGAATTAGGGAACTGCTAGGAACCACCAAGGCTTCCTCGGTGACTCAGCCATAAAGAATCTGCCTGCATGCAAGTGAGGCAGGAGACATGGGTTTGATCCCTAACTGGGAAGATCCCCTGGAAGAGGAGGGCATGGCAATCCACTCCAGTATTCTTGCCTGGAGAATCCACAGAGGAACCTGGCAGGGGGTTGCAAAGGGTCAGACATGACTGAAGTGACTTAGCACGCATGTAGGAATCACCAGCCAATCAAACTATTCCATAGCAAGTCTAAGGATGGAGGTTATTAAGAAAACAACCAGTCATTACTTAAACTTCTAAGGAAACATTTTCCTGACAATTCAATAATGCAGTGCTTAGAAAATATAGGATATTAAATATAAAGGAGACTTTATAATTTCAACAAATGGAAGATCTTTTTTAAAGAAATATGTTTTTGGAAAATAAATGAAAATGAAATATGGTTGGCTCCCTCTCACTGTTGTTTTTTTTTTAGTTTTATTTTTAAACTTTACAATATTGTATTGGTTTTGCCAAATATTGAAATGAATCCGCCACAGGTATACATGTGTTCCCCATCCTGAACCCTCCTCCCTCCTCCCTCCCCATACCATCCCTCTGGGTCGGCCCAGTGCACCAGCCCCAAGCATCCAGTATTGTGCATCGAACCTGGACTGGTGACTCATTTCATATATGATATTATACGTATTTCAATGCCATTCTTCCATATCATCCCACCCTCTCGCTCTCCCACAGAGTCCAAAAGACTGTTCTATACATCAGTGTCTCTTTTGCTGTCTCATATACAGGGTTCTGGTTACCATCTTTCTAAATTCCATATATATGCGTTAGTATACTGTATTCGTGTTTTTCTTTCTGGCTCCAGTTTCATCCACCTCATTAGAACTGATTCAAATGTATTCTTTTTAATGGCTGAGTAATACTCCATTGTGTATATGTACCACTACTTTCTTATCCATTCATCTGCTGATGGACATCTAGGTTGCTTCCATGTCCTGGCTATTATAAACAGTGCTGTGATGAACATTGGGGTACACGTGTCTCTTTCAATTCTGGTTTCCTCAGTGTGTATGCCCAGCAGTGGGATTGCTGGGTCATAAGGCAGTTTTATTTCCAGTTTTTTAAGGAATCTCCACACTGTTCTCCATAGTGGCTGTACTAGTTTGCATTCCCACCAACAGTGTAAGAGGGTTCCCTTTTCTCCACACCCTCTCCAGCATTTATTGTTTGTAGACTTTTGGATCGTAGCCATTCTGACTGGTGTGAAATGGTACCTCATAGTGGTTTTGATTTGCATTTCTCTGATAATGAGTGATGTTGAGCATCTTTTCATGTGCTTGTTAGCCATCTGTATGTCTTCTTTGGAGAAATGTCTATTTAGTTCTTTGGCCCATTTTTTGATTGGGTCATTTATTTTTATGGAGTTGAGCTGTAGGAGTTGCTTGTATATTTTTGAGATTAGTTGTTTGTCAGTTGCTTCATTTGCTATTATTTTCTCCCATTCTGAAGGCTGTCTTTTCACCTTGCTTATAGTTTCCTTTGTTGTGCAGAAGCTTTTAAGTTTAATTAGGTCCCATTTGTTTATTTTTGTTTTTATTTCCAATATTCTGGGAGGTGGGTCATAGAGGATCCTGCTGTGATGTATGTCGGAGAGTAATTTTTCCAAGATTATCACTCGTTGACAAATCCAATTCAATATTTTTCTTCAACATTACTTCTTAACTACTCACAAAATTAATTGTGCATGGCTGTCCCTCTCTCTATGATGAACCTGAGACAAACACTTTTTCTCACAAACCAGTCAGAAGCAGCCCTGGCCTGGAGGGCTGATTATCATACACAAGTTACATCATCTGTTCATCTTGGCTGTCCCTCAGACACTCTAGATGTTTTGGAGGTGTCTCTTTGGCTAGAATTTATTGTTTCACCCATTAAGGTATTTTATTACCAGCAAGTCTGCCACTGTATATATGGGCTCCACCCAGCCCCCCAAAAACCTTGTATGCAAAGCTTTCTTGGCTGCTAAACAAGAAGCAGGGGAAAGGATTATATCTGGCAGGATTCTACCAGCCTGGACAAGGGGGAGCTGCCTAACTTAATTAAATATCTCTCCTTCTGGTAAGTTAAAAAAAAAAAGCTAAGATTATATAAATAACTATTTCAAAAATACATCCATGCCCTGATTTTATATTTATATCACTAGAACTCATATAGTGTGAATCAGGAAAGTTAAGGACACTTACCTGATATAAGATTAAGTGAGCATGTCTGGAGACAAGGATTACAGTGTGCAAAGCTTGATACTATCAGTAGTTGTGAGAATATGGGCAAGTTACTTGATTTCTCTGTTATTCTTTTTCTCTGTTTATAAAAAGGATTAATAAGAAGACATAAGACACAGGTTTGCATTAAAGATTCAATGAATTATGAAATGCATGCTGCATAAATAGGCAGTCAATAAATGTCAGCATTTATTTCATAAATATTAATTCTGAAGGAAAGCTTAGAAGTGAAGTTGAGTCTTATTGACTCTGAAACAGGTGAGGTTGTCCTTTTCAGGAATAACTAACTATACTTTCAGTGTGGTTCACTTTAATATAGGTAAAGCCAGAGCTCATAAATGGTATCTCCAAGAAGGCAAATAGGCAGCATCCCTTTCCTCAACAAAGTATGGAATCAATTGTGATATAAAACTAAGGAGTCTGACTCCTCATGAAAGCTAAGGTGGTAGATGCATTCCAGTCTCCCCATTCCTTAGGTATCATTTTGGAATAACACTCAGAAGAGAAAGACTGAATCTGCAGAGCAGAATCAAAGGCCTTGATCCTGGTTCATTCTGGCTGTTCTAACAAAAGTGAAAGAAAGTGAAATTATCTGTCATGTCTGACTCTTTGCAACCCAATGGACAAATAGCCTACCAGGTTACTCTGTTCTTGAAATTCTCCAGGCAAGTATGCTGGTGTAGATTGCCATTCCCTTCTCCAGGGGATGAATATTTTTCTTCAATATTTCTTCCCTCTCCCTTCCCTTTTCAATATTTCTTCCCTCTCCCTTCTTTCTGACCCAGAGATCTGTAGGCAGATTTGTTACCAACAGAGCCACGAGGGGAGCTCTAACAAAAATATCATCAACTGATTGCTTAGACAACAAACTTCTATTTCTCACAGTATTGGAGGCTAATTCTAAGATCAAATTGCTGGCAGATTCAGTGTCTGTTGAGGACCTTCTTCCTGGTGCATAAATTACCCTCTTCTTGCTGTGTTCTCACATGATGGAAGGGGCAAGGGGGTTCTGTGTAGTTTCTTCATACAGGTATTAATCCTTCTCATGAGGATTCCACCCTTGTGAACCAGTTATCCTCCCCAACGTCCTGCCTACAAATACCATCATACTGAGAACTAGGTTTCAATATATGAATTTTGAGAGAAAACAAACATTCTGTCAACAGTGCAAGTGAAAGTCGCTCAGTTATGTCTGACTCTTTGCGACCCCATCGCCTGTAACCTGCTAGGCTCCTCTGTCCAACAAATTCTCCAGGCAAGAATACTTAAGTGGGTTGCCATTTCCTTCTCCAGGGGATCTTCCTGAAGCAGGGATCGGACCTGGGTCTCCGGCATTGCAGGAGATTAATTAACTTGTAAAGAGCATGGTGAGTAAAGAGCATTATAAGCAAGGAACATTGGAAAAAGGCTTCCAGGAGTCACACTGGGATGGTCATACAGGACCATTCAACGTGACTTTATCATAATAGTTCTACAAAGTCTCTTCTGTTTTGTAGACACCTAACTAATGATTCCAGTACTCTTGCCTGGAAAATCCCATGGACAGAGGAGCCTGGTAGGCTGCAGTCCATGGGGTCGCTAAGAGTCGGACACGACTGAGTGATTTCACTTTCACTTTTCACTTTCATGCATTGGAGGAGGAAATGGCAACCCACTCCAGTGTTCTTGCCTGGAGAATCCCAGGGACGGTGGGGCCTGGTGGGCTGCTGTCTATGGGGTCGCACAGAGTTGGACACGACTGAAGCGACTTAGCAGCAGCAGCAGCAACTAATGATTGAGGATGGAGAGGGAATTTTTGTAATTAAAAAATTATTAAAATAAATGTCTTATCTAATGGGTTAAAAGATATTGAGTGAGTGAGTAAAGTGAGTGAAAGTCACTCAGTTGTGTCTGACTCTTTGGGACCCCATGGTCTGTCCATGGAATTCTCCAAACAAAAATACTGGAGTGGACTGCCATTCCCTTCTAAAGGGGATCTTCCAGACCCAGGGATCAAACCCAGGTCTCCTGCATTGCAGGCGGACTCTTTACTGTCTGAGCTACCAGGGAAGTCCCTGAAAGATATTTGAAATACACTAAATCATGCACTTCTGTATGTAAGCCTTTGACTGCTGATGGAAAGCAGAGATTCTAGAGTCAGACTTGTGGGTGTGGATTCTGGCTTTGCTCATTATGAACTGTGTGACCTACATCAAACTATATAGTGAACTTACTTAAACTCTCTGGACCTCTGTTTTCACGTATATAAAATTCAGGTAATAAGATCCACCTTAAAAGATGATGAGAAGTTTAAATAAGTAAATAGACACATTACTTATGAGAGTGTCTGTTGCCTAGTAAGTGCTCAAAGTTTATTAATAGTAACATTATTATTCTTAAAATTGCCTTTTTTTCCCTTTGATCTATACAGTGAATTTCACATAGATATTCAAAAAATGTTTGATGAAGATATGAACCAAAAGACTTTACAAAATACTCAAGCATTATATTTCAAAGGCTTATTTTTATATAAATATAATGGAAGAAGTACATAGCTAGACAAATCTTTACAAATGTAGGCAATCAGTGACTTGAATTTCATTTAGGTAGAAGGGGAAATTGCTAAATAAAAATTAAAACAAAACTCTGCAAGGAACCGTTTGAAACTTTAGAATTGATTTAATATAAAAACATATTGAGAAGCATTTAACAGAGTTTATAGTCAGAGTATTAAAATGGTGCAGTCATGATAGTCATCTCAGTTTCAGTAAGGGCTATCTTTTTATGGAAGCCTGGATTTCATTTCGAGAAACAATTCAAATGGAATCATCATTTTTAGACTGCAAAAGTGAAAGATAAATGTAACGCAGAAGGAGGAAAACATGGACTGCATGCCAACCTTGTGCTGGGAACTACATTAAGCCCTTTAGATATTCAATCTTATTTAATCCTCACTACCACCCTATGAGGCAGGTGTAATTACCCTTTTATTTCTTTTCTTCCTATTTTTTTTCTTTACAGATGAGGAAATAGACGCTCAAATGATTATGTAAATTTTCAAGATGAGACAACTAGTAAGTCAAGGAGCTGGAAATGGCACTCACATTTATTTAACTACAAATATCTCACTGTTAGCAATATTGAAAGGAAGATATGAGAAGAGATAGAAAGGGAAGAATTTTACTGCAACACAAAATGAATTTTATGCTTCAGTAAAACTGTGCTTACACATGCAATGAAATCTTACTAAACGTGGAAATGCCATGTTTAGGAGAATAAAGGAATATATATGAGAATTCATGGGCATCTGTATATACTCTATTACGACTTTTAATGTTTCTCTATAAGAAATTTCATCAGCTGGAATTTAAAATATGAAGGCAGTTTAGAATTCCTATAAAGATTAAGGCACAATAATTTGAATTCCTCTCATTACTATGTCCTCCTTTGGACCTATCCTGCTATTACTTAAAATGAATTCAGCATCTAGATTGCTACCTGGCAAACCACAGAGCTCGTGGTTCTCTGAAGTTTGCAAGGCAGGTGAGCTCATGTTGCCAAAAATGCTTTTAAAAGAAAGAGTAAAAATAAAATGTGGCTGAATAGATTACATCAAATACATAATTTCTAGATGCAGTTATGTAAGTTGTATAAATATTTTAATAATGTGCCCTCATACTGTAAGGAGTGTGGAAGGAAAGTAGACATATTCTGTACAGCAAACTTAACCTCACATACAGCTCCCTACTCTCAACTCAATGAGCCATGTATCAAATTCTCATTGACCAGATTTTAAAACTTCGTCTTACTCTTATTATAAGCATGTGCTTTCTGATAAAAGCTATGCTGTTGTTGTTCAGTAGCTAAGTTATGTTTGCAAACCCATTGGTTGTAGAATGCCAGTCCTCCCTGTCCCTCACCATCTTCCAGAGGTCACCCAAGTTCATGCCCATTGAATTGGAGATGCTAGTTTCAAACTAGTTTCCTTTCAGAAAACTTGGTAGAAAAACTATATGAGGAGACTCTGGGTGACCATGGTGATCCCCAACTTCTAGTTGTCATACTCCTGCATAATCCCATTCTGTTGAGGAGACGCATGGCCTGTAACTTGTTTCTAACCAACAGACTCTGGCAACAGTGAGGAGATGTATGTGATTATGTGTAGGTGATTACATCCTGTAAGTTATAAACCCATTCTTCTGACACTCTGTCTTTTGCCAACTTTAAGGAGTAAGTCACCATTGGGGGAAGTCTCACATGGCTAGAAACTGATGGAGACTTCTAGCCCTCAGTCCAACCACCTGCCAGGAACTGAATATTGCCAACAACTATGTGAGCTTGCGGAAGCAAATAATGCCCCAGTCAAGCTCAGATGACACTGCAGTCCTAGCTACCACACTGAATTCAGTTTGTGAGAACCCAAAACAGAAGACCCTTCTAAGGCAAGCTAGGATTCCTAACCCACAGAAACTGCAAGACAATAAATACATGTTGTTTGAAACCACTAAGATTTCAGTACTATAGTTGCTAAGTCACTTCAGTCGTGTCCTACTTTGTGTGACCCCATAGACAGCAGCCCACCAGCCTCCCCCATCCCTGGGATTCTCCAGGCAAGAATACTGGAGTAGGTTGCCATTTCCTTCTCCAATGCATGAAAGTGAAGAGTGAAAGTGAAGTTGCTCAGTCGTGTCCGACTCTTAGCAACCCCATGGACTACAGCCTACCAGGCTCCTCCATCCATGGGATTTTCCAGGCAAGAGTACTGGAGTGAGGTGCCATTGCCTTCTCTGCAGTACTATAGTTATGCAACAATAAACACCTAACGGAAATTGCATATGTATATGCTCTGATTTAAGACTTTTGCTCAACAGCTATTTATTAAGTATCTACTGCATGCCAAGATTAATCTTAGGGTAAGCATATGGGTACTGGTGTCCAGGATGTTTATTCTTTTGAAAATGACCAAATGCGTAAGGAGCAATGTACAATATATATGTCACAAGATTATAATGGGAAACAAATGAGGCAATGTGTATGAAAACACTTATCTATTATATGTGAGGCCCTTAGGTATCCCTGACATATAATGTATTTTTAAAGATTTTTTAATGTAAATCAATTTCAAAGGTTTTATTGAATTTGTTACAATATTGCTTCTGTTTTATCTTTTGGCTTTTTGGTCACAAGGCATGAGGGATCTTAGCTCCCTGATGAGGGGTTGAATCTGCAGCCCCTGCATTGGAAGGTGAAGTGTTAACCACTAGATCTCCAGGGAAGCCCTACTATTAATATACTTAAAGAACAATCTGGGGGGCTTAACATTAAATACTGTGGCTGTAATGTCTCTAGGCAAAGAGCTCAGAGGGAGACTATCAACATTTTTGGAGATGTAAAAGGTCTGAGTGGATTTTGCCAGGGGGAAAAAATAATAGCTGTGTGATATTAGGTGTATCTGGTAAATCTAGAATTATAGAGGTTTTACATTTGAATAATCCCCCCAAGTGGCTCAGTGGTGAAGAATCTGCTTGTCGACGCAGGAGACGCGGGTTCATGGGTTGGGAAGATCCCCTGGAGGAGGAAATGGCAACCCCCTCCACCCCCCAGTATTCTTGCCTGGAAAATTCCATGGACAGAGGAGCCTAATGAGCTACAGTTCATAGAGTTGCAAAGAGTTGAACATGACTGAGCACACACAGGTATGCACAAGGAAGAGATTAAGTAACAATAATTATAAAAATACAGATTTTATATGATGAAGGAGAAAAGCTAAGTACTTGTTTTTTCAGTTGCCCAAAGGACTAGATTTTAAGCCAAAAGTAACTCTACTAATTAAGACAAGCCTAGTACTCGAGTTATTGCAATTGACAGTTATTTATTGTCTTCAAAAATTTGCCAAAATAAGCATTTAACCACACTAGAAAATATTTAGTTAAGAACAATGTCATCTGACCTAAAACAATGGAGTTATGAATTGTGTTTGAAATTTCAGTTCTGACATTCATCAGTAGTTGTTACCAGATACATTTGTGCTTAGGAAATCTATTGCCAATTCATTAATTATTGTTAGCTATTCCCAGTTGTGCTTGCGAGATCTATTCCTAATGCATAGTTATTACTGGTTGTGCCTAATTATGCTCAGGAAGTCCATTGCCAATTTATTGGTTATCATGAATTATGTTTGAAATTTCAGCTGTAGCGTTCTGCTGTAGCTGCTACCAGATACAATTATTTTTGGGAAATCTGTTGCCAAGTAAATCTTAACTCACAGTACTACATTTTAATGACTTTCACTTTGCTTATCTGGAATAGTCAATTTAGCCAATTAACAAATGCTTATAAGTAACAAAATATTATATAAAATAGAGCATGATTTATAGCCATGAATTTGCTATTTAAAGCAACCATGCAAATTATCATAGAGACATAAGCTTCAATGAAGTTATACCTGTCCAAGAGAAATCAGGAAGGATTAAAACATAATATCATTCAAAAGTAAAAGCAAACAAAAATCTTATTACTAGAATAATCATGTAATTTATGATGCACACTGGGATATTTATGGAGATGAAAAAGTCAGCATCCAGATAAAATCCTGAATGAACTGATAGAAATCATGACAGTCTCAAGCCTACTGGGATACAGTCACCTTTCTTACTGTTCAGGATTAATGATTATTGTTATTAATCCCATTGTTAGCCCAAAATTTTTTGTTTATATGAGATTGCCTCATAGACATACCAGTGGTTGTTTTGAAGGGCAGTGAGGGACTTTCATGATGGCTCAGTGGTTAAGGAATCAGCCTACAATGCAGGAGATATAAGAGATGCAGGTTCGATCCTGAATGGGGAAGATACCTTGGAGGAGTAAACGGCAATCTACTCCAGGATTCTTGCCTGGAAAATCCAATGGACAGAGGAGCCTGGTGGGCTACAGTCCAAAGAATTGGATGTGACTGAGCATGAGGACAAGACAAGACAAGGCATGGACATGTGAGGGTTAGAGTTTTTCTAGATTATTGATATTAATGATAATAACACTATGTATTTTAGATATTTATAGGGAATAGTTTTAAAGACTACTCCCCGTGAATTTATTACATATGATAATAGCTCTATGGCCTGAATTATGATTCATTCAGTGAATACATATGGAGTATCTTCTGTGTGACAGGCCCCGCTGTAGTTGCTGGGCATACATTGAGTAACAAGATAGATGAGGCACCTACACTCTGAAATTGATATTCTAATGAAAAATTAGAAAACTATTTCACTAGAGTAAAGCTAGACAATTAACATCAATTTTGAAACACCCACCCAAGACTTACTACTGCCCTATGCTTTCCAATGGCAACCCACTCCAGTACCCTTGCCTGGAAAATCCCATGGACAGAGGAGCCTGGTAGGCTGCAGTCCATGGGGTCGCTAAGAGTCGGGCACGACTGAGCAACTTCACTTTCACTTTTCACTTTCATGATTGGAGAGGGAAATGTCAACCCACTCCAATGTTCTTGCCTGGAGAATCCCAGGGACAGAGGAGCCTGGTGGGCTGCCGTCTATGGGGTCGCACAGAGTCGGACACGAGTGAAGTGACTTAGCAGCAGCATGCTTTCCAACTGAGCTAAACAACAGGTCATTTTGCCAGTTATTATTGCCACTTTAGAGATGAACCAATCCTCAAATTCATAATGAAGTAGAGCTGTGACTTGAGTCAGTAGCACAATGAATAAATGAGAATGTGTTAAATTGAAACCAAGCTGAAAGGTGTTTTAGATACTGTGACAGCTGATTACAAAATCTATATTTTTATTTTTATCCATGGACACAGAGAAACTATGAATCCAGCCTCTATTTCAATTAGATTTGATCAGGTGAAATGATACTGAAACATATGTAAGTAGTAGTGCTGGATGGTACTTTCAGAGCTGGACCATAAAAATGCCGGTTGTGGGGAAACTTTGCTGCTGCTGCTGCTGCTGCTAAGTCACTTCAGTCGTGTCCGACTCTGTGCGACTCCATAGATGGCAGCCCACCAGGCTCCTCTGTTCCTGGGATTCTCCATGCAAGAACACTGGAGTGGGTTGCCATTTCCTTCTCCAATGCATGAAAGTGAAAAGAAAAAGTGAAGTTTCTCAGTCATGCCCAACCTTTTGAGACCCCATGGACCATAGCCTACCAGGCTCCTCTGTCCATGGGATTCTCCAGGTAAGAGTACTGGAGTGGGCTGCCATTGCCTTCTCCGGAACTTTTGCAGTTTCTTTATGTTTTGGGTAGATCTGAAATAATGTCCATCGGGCTGGGTCACTTTGGAGGGGACATCACACCTCCTTGTCCCCTTGTCCTGTACTTGTATGAGCGTGAGAAACAAATTTCTATTTTGTTATATTTTGTAGTCTCTTTGATATAGCAATTCACCTACCTTAGGTAAAACAGGAATCTTGTGCAAATGCCCTGCAACTTTATAGTCATTTCTTTCTACTCTGCCTTCCCATTAATCATAGAATGTTTTTCTTCTGAATCTCAATACAGCCAAAATCCTTCAAAGTCCAGTGCAACAAGCAGCCAAGACCAATTGAATAGAATCATGATACAAAGTGAAACCTGGTGGTCATTATTTTAACTCCCACTAATTTATAAGTGATCGACTGGAAGCCTGGAGAAGTGATGAAATTTGAACAACATCACCTGGGTCATTGTGTTAAACATGGCTACCAGGGGCATCTGTCTACCACAGCAGGCTAAAAAATATCATACCAGGGATAAATGACATTTATTGTCTAAATTTTTTGAATGAACATTTAATTGTTTTTTTTCTTTTTTTAGCTTTTTAAAATATTAATTAATTAATTAGTTTTAATTGGAAGCTAATTACTTTACAATATTGTAGTGGTTTTTGTAATATATTGACGTGAATCGCCCATGGGTGTACATGTGTCCTCTGTGCTTAACCACCCTTCCAACTCCCTTCGCATTCCATCCCTCAGGGTTGTCCCAGTGCACCAGGTTTGAGTGCCCTGTTTCATGCATCTAACACAGACTGGATCTATTTCACATATGGTAATATACATGTTTCAATGCTATTCTCTCAAATCATCCCTTCCTCATCTTCTCCCACAGAGTCCAAAAGTCTGTTCTTTATATCTGTGTCTCTTTTGCTGTCTCACATATAGGGTCATCATTACCCTCTTTCTAAATTCCATATATATGTGTTAATATACTGTATTAGTGTCTTTCTTTCTGACTTACTTCACTCTGTATAATAGGTTCCCATTTCACCCACTTCATTAGAACTGACTCAAATGAGTTCTTTTTAATCAGTTCAGTGCAGTGCAGTCACTCAGTCCTGTCCAGCTCTTTGCGAACCCATGGACTGCAACACAGCAGGCTTCCCTGTCCATCACTAACTCCCGGAGTTTACTCAAACTCATGTCCATTGAGTCAGTGATGCCATTGAACCATCTCATCCTCTGTCATCTCCTTCTCCTCCTGCCTTCAATCTTTCCCAGCATCAAGGTCTTTCCAAATGAGTCAGTTCTTCGCATCAGGTGGCCAAAGAATTGGAGTTTCAGCTTCAACATCAGTCCTTCCAATGAATATTCAGGACTGATTTCCTTTAGGATGGACTGATTGGATCTGCTTGCACTCCAAGGGATTCTCAAGAGTTGTCTCCAACACCACAGTTCAAAAGCATAAATTGTTTGAAGCTCAGCTTTCTTTATGTCCAACTCTCACATCCATACATGACAACTAGAAAAACCATAGCTTTGACTAGATGAACCTTTGTTGGCAAAGTAATGTCTCTGCTTTTTAATATGCTGTCTAGGTTGGTCATAACTTTTCTTCCAAGGAGTAAGCATCTTTTAATTTCACAGCTGCAGTCACAATCTGCAGAGATTTTGGAGCCCCAAAATAGTCTGTCACTATTTCCACTGTTTCCCCATCTATTTGCCATGAAGTGATGGGACCAGATGCCATGATCTTAGTTTTCTGAGTGTTGAGCTTTAAGCCAACTTTTTCACTCTCCTCTTTCACTTTCATCAAGAGACTCTTCAGTTTTTCTTTACTTTCTACCATAAGGATGGTATCTGCATATCTGAGGTTATTGATATTTCTACTGGCAATCTTGATTCCAGCTTGTTCTTTTTAATAGCTGAGTAATATTCCATTACAGAATGTTAATGACAGAATGTGGTCCACTGGAGAAGGGAATGGCAAACCACTTCAGTATTATTGCCTTGAGAACCCCATGAACAGTATGAAAAGGCAAAATGATAGGATACTGAAAGAGGAACTCCCCAGGTCAGTAGGTGCCCAATATGCTACTGGAGATCAGTGGAGAAATAACTCCAGAAAGAATGAAGGGATGGAGCCAAAGCAAAAACAATACCCAGTTGTGCATGGGAGTGGTGATAGAAGCAAGGTCTGATGCTGTAAAGAGCAATATTGCATAGGAACCTGGAGTGTCACGTCCATGAATCAAGGCAAATTGGAAGTGGTCAAACAAGAGATGGCAAGAGTGAATGTCGACATTCTAGGGATCAGTGAATTAGAATGTACTGTAATGGGTAAATTTAACTCAGATGACCATATATCTACTACTACGGGCAGGAGTCCCTCAGAAGAAATGGAGTAGCCATCACGGCCAACGAAAGAGCCTGAAATGCAGTACTTGAATGCAATCTCAAAAACGACAGAATGATCTCTGTTCATTTCCAAGGCAAACCATTCAATATCACAGTAATCCAAGTCTGTGCCCCAACCAGTAATGCTGAAGAAGCTGAAGTTGAATGGTTCTAAGAAGACCTACAAGACCTTTTAGAACTAACACCCAAAAAAAGATGTCCTTTTCATTATAGGGGACTGGAATGCAAAAGTAGGAAGTCAAGAAACACCTGGAGTAATAGGCAAATTTGGCCTTGGAATATGGAATGAAGCAGGGCAAAGACTAATAGAGTTTTGCCAAGAAAATGCACTGGTCATAGCACACACCCAGTTCCAACAACACAAGAGAAGACTCTATACATGGACATCACCAGATGGTCAACACCAAAATCAGATTGATTATATTCTTTGTAGCCAAAGATGGAGAAGCTCTATACAGTCAGCAAAAACAAGACCAGGAGCTGACTGTGGCTCAGATCATGAACTCCTTATATTGGCAAATTCAGACTTAAACTGAAGACAGTAGGGAAAACCACTAGACCATTCAGGTATGACCTAAATCAAATACCTTATGATTATACAGGGGAAGTGAGAAATAGATTTAAGGGCCTAGATCTGATAGATAGAGTGCCTGATGAACTATGGAATGAGGTTCCTGACATTGTACAGAAGACAGGGATCAAGATCATCCCCATGGAAGACATGCAAAAAAGCAAAATGGCTGTCTGGGGAGGCCTTACAAATAGCTGTGAAAAGAAGAGAAGTGAAAAGCAAAGGAGAAAAGGAAAGATATAAACATCTGAATGCAGACTTCCAAAGAATAGCAAGAAGAGATAAGAAAGCCTTCCTCAGCGATCAATGCAAAGACATAAAGGAAAACAACAGAATGGGAAAAACTAGAGATCTCTTCAAGAAAATTAGAGATACCAAGGGAACATTTCATGCAAAGATGGGCTCGATAAAGTACAGATATGCTATGGACCTAGCAGAAGTAGAAGATATTAAGAAGAGGTGAAAAGAATACACAGAAAAACTGTACAAAAAAGATCTTCACGACCCAAATAATCACAATGGTGTGATCACTGACCTAGAGCCAGACATCCTGGAATGTGAAATCAAGTGGGCCTTAGAAAGCATCGCTACCAACAAAGCTAGTGGAGGTGATGGAATTCCAATTGAGCTATTTCAAATCCTGAAAGATGATGCTATGGAAGTGCTGCACTCAATATGCCAGCCTATTTGGAAAACTCAGCAGTGGCCACAGGACTGGAAAAGGTCAGTTTTTATTCCAATCCCAAAGAAAGGCAATGCCAAAGAATGCTCAAACTACTGCACAATTGCACTCATCTCACGCGCTAGTAAAGTAATGCTCAAAATTCTCCAAGCCAGACTTCAGCAATACATGAACAGTGAACTTCCAGATGTTCAAGCTGGTTTTAGAAAAGGCAGAGGAACCAGAGATCAAATTGTCAACATCCGCTGGATCATGGAAAAAGCAAGAGAGTTCCAGAAAAAAACATCTATTTCTGCTTTATTGACTATGCCAAAGCTTTTGACTGTGTGGATCACAATAAACTGTGGAAAATCCTGAAAGAAATGGGAATACCAGACCACCTGACCTGCCTCTTGAGAAATTTGTATTCAGGTTAGGAAGCACCAGTTAGAACTGGACATGGAACAACAGACTGGTCCCAAATAGGAAAAGGAGTACGTCAAGGCTGTATATTGTCATCCTGCTTATTTAACTTCTATGCAGAGTACATCATGAGAAACGCTGGGCTGGAAGAAGCACAAGCTGGAATCAAGTTTGCCGGGAGAAATATCAATAACCTCAGATGTGCAGATGACACCACCCTTATGACAGAGAGTGAAGAGGAGCTAAAAAGCCTTTTGATGAAAGTGAAAGAGGAGAGTGAAAAAGTTGGCTTAAAACTCAACATTCAGAAAATGAAGATCATGGCACCCGGTCCCATCACTTCATGGGAAATAGATGGGGAAGCAGTGGAAACAGTGTTAGACTTTATTTTTGGGGGCTCCAATATCACTGCAGATGGTGATTGCAGCCCTGAAATTAAAAGACGCTTACTGCTCAGCAGAAAAGTTTTGACCAACCTAGGTAGCAAATTGAAAAGCAGAGACATTACTTTGCCAACAAAGGTACGTCTAGTCAAGGCTATGGTTTTTCCAGTGGTCATGTATGGATGTGAGAGTTGGACTGTGAAGAAGGCTGAGCGCCGGAGAATTGATGCTTTTGCACTGTGTTGTTGGAGAAGACTCTTGAGAGTCCCTTGGACTGCAAGGAGATCCAACCAGTCCATTCTGAAGGAGATGAGCCCTGGGATTTCTTTGGAAGGAATGATGCTAAAGCTGAAACTCCAGTACTTTGGCCACCTCATGGGAAGAGTTGACTCATTGGAAAAGACTCTGATGCTGGGAGGGATTGGGGGCAGGAGGAGAAGGGTATGACAGAGGATGAGATGGCTGGATGGCATCACTGACTCGATGAATGTGAGTCTGAGTGAACTCCGGGAGATGGTGATGGACAGGGAGGCCTGGCATGCTGCGATTCATGGGGTCGCAAAGAGTTGGACATGACTGAGCGACTGAACTGAACTGTACTGAATATTCCATTGTCTCTATGTACTACTGCTTTCTCATCCATTTGTCTGCCAAGGGTCATCTAGGTTGCTTCCATGTCTTAGCAATTGTAAACACTGCTGCAATGAACATTGGGGTACACATGACTCTTTCAATTCTGGTTTCCTCATTGTGTATGCCCAGCAGTGTGATTGCTGTCATATGGCAGTTCTCTTTCCAGTTTTTTAAGGAATCTCCACACTGTTCTCCATAGTGTCTACACTAGTTTGCATTTCCAAAAAAGTGTAAGAGCATTCTCTTTTCTCCACACCCTCTCCAGCATTTATTGTGGATAGACTTTCTGATAGTAGCCATTCTGACTGGCATCACATGGTACCTCATTGTGGCTTTGATTTGCATTTCTCTGATAATGAGTGATATTGACCATCTTTTCATGTGTTTGTTAGCCATTTTTATGTCTTTGGAGAAATGTCTGTTTAGTTCTTGGTCCATTTTTTGATTGGGTCCTTTGTTTTTCTGGTATTGAGTTGCATGAGCTGCTTGTGTATTTTTGATATCAATTCTTTGTCAGCTGCTTCATTTGCTGTTATTTTCTCCCATTATGAATGGCATTCCACTCCAGTATTCTTGCCTGGAAAATTCCATGGACTAAGGAATCTGGTAGGCTACAGTCCATGGCGTCTCAAAGAGTCAGACACGACTTACCGACTTCACTTTCTCCCATTCTGAAGGCTGTCATTTTACCTTGCTTATAGTTTCCTTCATTGTGCAAAAGCTTTTAAGTTTAATTAGGTCCCATTTGTTTATTTTTGTTTTTGTTTGCATTGCTCTTGGAGGTGGGTCATAGAGGATCCTGTTGTGATTTATGTCAGAGTGTGTTTTGCCTGTTTTCCTCCTGGAGGTTTTAGTTTCTGGTCTCATACTTAGATCTTTAATTTTGAGTTTATTTTTGTGTATGGTGTTAGAGTGATCTTGTTTCATTCTTTTACTGATGGCTGACCAGTTTTCCCAGCACCACTTGTTAAAGTGTGTCTTGTCTTTTCTCCATTGTATATTCTTGCTTCCTTTGTCAAAGACAAGGTGTCCATAGGTGTGTGGATTTATCTCTGGGCTTTCTGTTTTGTTCCATTGATCTATATTTCTGTCTTTGTGCCAGTACCATACTGTCTTGATGACTGTAGCTTTGTAGTATAGTCTGAAGTCATGCAGGTTGATTCCTCCAGTTTCATTCTTCTTTTTCAAGATTGCTTTGGCTATTTGAGATTTTTTGTATTTCCACACAAATTTTGAAATTATTTGTTCTAGTTCTGTGAAAATACTTTTGGTAACTTGATAGGGATTGCATTGAATCTATAGATTACTTTGGATAGAATACTCATTTTCACTATATTGATTTTTCTGATCCATGAACATGGTATATTTCCCCATCTATTTGTGTCATCTTTGATTTCTTTCATCAGTGTTTATAGTTTTCTATTTATAGGTCTTTTGTTTCTTTAGGTAGATTTATTCCTAAGTATTTTATTCTTTTCATTGCAATGGTGAATGGAATTGTTCCCTTAATTTCTTGTTTTGTTTTCTTATTGTTAGTCTATAGGAATGCAAGGGATTTCTCTGTGCTAATTTTATATCCTGTAACTTTACTATATTCATTGTTAACTCTAGTAATTTTCTGGTGGTGTCTTTATGGTTTTCTATGTAGAGGATCATGTCATCTCTAAACAGTGAGAGTTTTAACTTCTTTTTTCCAATCTGGATCCCTTTTATTTCTTTCTCTTCTCTGATTGTTGTGGCTAAAACTTCCAAAACTGTGTTGAATCGTAGTGATTAGAGTGGGCACCCTTGTCTTCTTCCTGACTCAAGGGAAATGCTATCAATTTTTCACCATTGACGATAATGTTTGCTGTGGGTTTATCATATATGGCTTTTATTATGTTGAGGTATGTTCCATCTATGCCTACTTTCTGGAGGGTTTTTATCATAAATGGATGTTGAATTTTGTCAAAGGCTTTCTCTGCAATAATTGAGATAACCATATGGTTTTTATCTTTCAATTTGTTAATGTGGTGTATCACATTGATTGATTTGTGAATATTGAAGAATCCTTACATCCCTGGGATAAAGCCCACTTGGTCATGATGTATGACCTTTTAAATATGCTGTTGGATTCTGTTTGTTAGAATTTTTTTTAATTATTTTTGCATCTATGTTCATCTGTGATATTGAGCTGTAGTTTTCTTTTTTTGTGGCATCGTTGTCTAGTGAAGAAAGCTGAGCAAAAAAGAATTGATGCTTTTGAACTGTGGTGTTGGAGAAGACTCCTGAGAGTCCCTTGGACTGCAAGGAGATCCAACCAATCCATTCTGAAGGAGATCAGCTCTGGGATTTCTTTGGAAGGAATGATGCTAAAGCTGAAACTCCAGTACTTTGGCCACCTCATGTGAAGAGTTGACTCATTGGAAAAGACTCTGGTGCTGGGAGGGATTGGGGGCAAGAGGAGAAGGGGATGACAGACGATGAGATGGCTGGATGGCATCGCTGACTTGATGGACATGAGTTTGAGTGAACTCTGGGAGTTGGTGATGGACAGGGAGGCCTGGCATGCTGTGATTCATAGGGTCGCAAAGAGTCGGGCAAGACTGAGCGACGGAACTGAACTGAACTGTCTAGTTTTGGTATTAGGGTAATGGGAGCCTCATAGAATTAATTTGGCAGTTTACCTTCCTCTGCAATTTTATGGAAAAGTTTGAAAAGGATAGGTGTTAGCTCTTCTCTAAATTTTTGGTAGCATTCACCTGTGAAGCCATCTGGTCCTGGGCTTTTGTTTGTTGGAAGATTTTTTATTACAGTTTGAATTTCCGTGCTTGTGATGGGTCTGTTAAGATTTTCTATTTCTTCCTGGATCAGTTTTGGAAGGTTATACTTTTCTAAGAATTCTTCCATTTCTTCCAAGTTGTCCATTTTATTGTCATATACTTGCTGATAGTAGTCTCTTATGATCCTTTGTATTTCTGTGTTGTCTGTTGTGATTTCTCCATTTTCATTTCTAATTTTGTTGATTTGATTTCTCTCCCATTTTTCTTGATGAGTCTGGCTAATGGTTTGTCTATTTTATTTATCTTCTCAAAGAACCAGCTTTTAGTTTTGTTGATTTTTGCTATAGTCTTCCTTGTTTCTTTTTCACTTATTTCTACCCTAATTTTTATGGTTTCTTTCCTTCTACTAACCCTGGGGTTCTTCATTTCTTCTTTTTCTAGTTGGTTTAGGTGTAAAGTAGATTATTTATTTGATTTTTCTCTTGTTTCTTGAGGTAAGTTGCATTGCTGTGAACCTTCCTCTTAGCACTGCTTTTACTGAATCCCATAGGTTTCGGGTTCTCGTGTTTTCATATTCATTTGTTACTATGCATATTTTGATACCTTTTTTGATTTCTTCTCTGATTTGTTGGTTATTCACAAGTGTGTTGTTTAGCCTCCATATGTTTGTATTTTTAATAGTTTTTATCCTGTAGTTGACATCTAATCTTACCTCATTGTGATCAGAAAAGATGCTTGAAATGACTTCAGTTTTTTTTTTGTTGTTGTTGTTGTTTGCTTTTTTAATTTACCTAGGCTAGATTTATGGCCCAGGGTGTGATCTATCCTGGAGAAGGTTCCATGTACACTTGAGAAAAAGGTGAAATTCATTGTTTTAGGGTGAAATATCCTACAGATATCCTAGGTCTAACTGGTCCATTGTATCATTTAAAGTTTGTGTTTCCTTGTTAATTTTCTGTTTGGTTGATCTATCCATAGGTGTGAGTGGGGTATTAAAGTCTCACACTATTATTGTGTTACTGTTAATTTCCCCTTTCATACTTCTTAGCATTTGCCTTACATATTGGTGTGCTCCTATGTTGGGTGCATATGTATTTATAATTGTTTTATCTTCTTCTTGGATTGATCCTTTGATCATTATGTAGTATCCTTCTTTGTCTCTTTTTACAGCCTTTATTTCAAAAACTATTTTATCTGATATGAATATTGCTACTCTTGCTTTCTTTTGGTCTCCATTTGGATGAAATATCTTTTTCCAGCGTTTCATTTTCAATCTGTATGTTTTGAGGTGGCTCTCTTGTAGCCAGCATATATAGGTGCATTTTTGTATCCATTCAGCCCATCTTTGTCTTTTGGTTGGGCCATTAAACCCATTTACATTTAAGGTAATTATTGATAAATATGATCCCTGTGCCATTTACTTTGTTGTTTTGGGTTCAAGTTTATAAACCTTTTCTGTGTTTCTTGTCTAGAGAAAATATTTTAGCATTTGTGAAAGAGCTGGTTTGGTGGTTCTGAATTCTGTCAGCTTTTGCTTGTCTGTAAAGCTTTTGATTTCTCCTTCATATTTGAGTGAGATCCTTGTTGGGTATAGTAATCTGGGTTGTAGATTTTTCTCTTTCATCACTTTAAGTATGTCCTGCATTTCCCTTCTAGCCTGAAGAGTTTCTATTGAAAGATTAGCTGTTATCCTTAGGGGAATCCCCTTATGCATTATTTGTTGTTTTCCCCTTGCTGCTTTTAATATTTACTCTTTGTATTTGATCTTCATTAATTCGGTTAATATGTATCTTGGGGTGTTTTGCCTTGGGTTTATCCTGTTTGAGACTCTCTGGGTTTCTTGGACTTGGGTGGCTATTTCCTTCCCCATTTTAGGGAAGTTCTCAACTATTATCTCCTCAAGTATTTTCTTATGGCCTTTCTTTTTGTTTTCTTCTTCTGGGACTCCTATGATTCGAATGTTGGGGGGTTTAACATTGTCCCAGAGTTCTCTGAGGTTGTCATCATTTCTTTTAATTCATTTTTATTTTTTCTCTCTGCTTCATTTATTTCCACCATTCTATCTTCCACCTCACTTATCCCATTTTCTGCCTTAGTTATTCTACTGTTGGTTCCCTGCAGAGTGTTTTCAATTTCAGTTATTGCATTATTCATTATTGATTGACTCTTTTTTATTTCTTCTAGGTCCTTGTTAAACATTTCTTGCATCTTCTCAATCCTTCTCTCCAGACTATTTATCTGTAACTCCATTTTGTTTTCTAGATTTTGGATCATCTTTACTATCACTATTCTGAATTCTTTTTCAGGTAGACTCCCTATCTCCTCCTCTTTTCTTTGGTTTGGTGGGCATTTATCATGTTACTTTACCTGCTGAATATCTCTCTGCCTTTTCATTTTGTTTAGATTTCTGTGTTTGGGATAGCCTTTCTGTAGGCTGGAAGTTTGTGGTTCCTCTTTGTTATGGAGGTTGCTCCCTGTGGGTGGGGTTGGACTAGTGGCTTGTCAAGGTTTCCTGGTTAGGGAAGCTTGCTTCTGTGTTCTGGTGGGTAGAGCTGGATCTCTTCTCTCTGGAGTGCAATAAAGTGTCCAGTAGTTAATTTTGGGGTGTCTATGGGTTTGGCAGATGAGCTCTTGTCAGTTAATGTTCCCTGGATTAAGGAATTTTCTGGTGTTCTCAAGTTTTAGATTTAAGCCTCCTGCCTCTGGAAAAATACCATTCTTACAGTAGCCTCAAGACTTCTTCCTCCATAGAGCACAAATGATGAAACATAAAGGTTAATGGTGAAAAGATTCTCCACAGTGACGGACACCCAGAGAAGTTCACAGTTACATGGAGAACATAAGAGGGAGGAGGAAGATAGAGGTGACCAAGAGGAGAAGAGGGGGAGTCAAAAGAAGAGAGATCAATCTAGCCCATAATCAGTTCCCTAAGTATTCTCCACAGCCCAGAGAGATTCACAGAGTTAAGTAGAGAAGAGAGGAGGAGGGAGGAGATAGAGGTGACCTGGGGGAAAAAAGGGGAGAGAGCAATCAAGCCAGTAATCACACCCCTAAGTGAAAATGGATACTGAAGATTAGATTCTTAAAGGTACAAGATTGATAACAAATACCAAAAAATAAAGATTAAAAATCTAGAGTAGAGGTTGTTGCTAAGTCGCTTCAGTCATGTCTGACTCTGTGCGACCCCATAGACGACAGCCCTCCAGGCTCCCCCGTCCCTGGGATTCTCCAGGCAAGAACACTGGAGTGGGTTGCCATTTCTTTCTCCAATGCATGAAAGTGAAAAGTGAAAGTGAAGTTGCTCAGTTGTGTCCAACTCTTAGCGACCCCATGGACTGCAGCCCACCAGGCTCCTCTGTCCAGGGTATTTTTCCAGGCAAGAGTACTGGAGTGTGGTGCCATTGCCTTCTCCAAGAGTAGAGGTTAGACTCTCAAAAATACAATATTAAAAATACAAAACAAAATCAATCACAAAAATTATAATATATATATGTAATTTGCTTTAAAACTAGGGTCTTTTTATTTGTAAGATAATAGTAGGTTATAAAAATGATAATTAAAGGAGTAATAAAGAACTTAAAAATAAAAATAAATTAATTTAGAAATCATAATAGTAAAAATTTATTTAGGAATTTCTCTGGAACTGTTGTGGGCAGTGTGGGTTTAGTTACTTCTTCTCAAGGTCTATAGGCCCCTTCCAATGCTTGTCAATGTTAACTATAGGGTTTTAATCTGCTGTACCTGTCACTTTTAGAGTGGTTCCCTCTTCTTTGTTTATTTTGGCTTCCTCTGTTTGCAAGTCTCTTCAGTGTCTAAGTTCCACCCTGACACAAGGGGGTGAAGGTGGTCACTTATTTAGTCTAACTTGTTCACTTGTGTTGTGGGGAGGGAGGAACAATGCAAACAAATATCACAGGCATGTGTGGGGAGTGACCTTAGTGTATGGACCACACCAGGTTTGCCCCAGCTCACAGCTGCATGTGCTTTCCCAGTCTACACTGCTCAGGCTCCAGGTTGCTCTGCAGGGGTACTGTCCAAAGCCAGCCCTTCATTTTGTGCACTTTCCAGGTCTAACCTGCTTAGATTTGGGTTCTCAGGTACTCCACAGGGCAAAGATTTGGTTGGGTGTACATTTTGTGCCCTTGCAAGGTCCGGGCAGCTCAGCTGCCCAGGTGCTTGGTGAGTGCACCATCTCAGGTGTGCCGTGTGCCTCCTCTGGGGAGCTGATCTCAGGCTGAAATCCTCCTGGCAGATGTCAACTGTTCAGCATCCCAGGAAGACTTGGTTAGCAACTGTGAGCCTGCTCACAGTTTGATGGAGGATCCTGGTCTCTGAGGCTGAGATTGCCCCTTGCCTTCGGGCTCTGGCTGTCTCACGCCTGCCTCTCTGTCTCTAGTAAGGGGTGGGAGGGGCCTGTACACAGCTGGCTAGCTCTCCTTTGGTGTTCCCTCAATCCTTTGTCTGTGAATGGCCGGAGGCCACGGTAGGTTAGAGCCTTTCACGGGAAAGTTATCTCTATTTTTTTTTTTTTTTTTTCTTTCTCTGTGGCTATGCCACAGTTTGGGTTGCCATCTCACGTTAGCTCCCTCAGATTGTCCTCAGGGCATTCAGGCCTGGTCCTTACCCTAAGCATCCAACTCTTGACTCCCTGTTCAGCCCCTGCTTGCTGTTGGCAGACACAAGCATCTGGGCTACTTCTCTGCTTGGAGTTGCGGTTAGGTGTGTATTCTCTGTTTGTTTGTTTGTTTCTCCTGGTTATGTTGCCCTCTGAGATTCCAAAATTCCCCACAGATCTGCCAGTGAGAGGGTTTCCTGCTGTTTGGAAACTTCTCCTTCATGACTCCCTTCCCAGGATGCGTCTCCATCCCTATCTCTTTTGTCTCTCTTTTTGTCTTTTATGTTTTGTCCTACCTCCTTTTGAAGAAAATGGGCTGCCTTTCTGGGTGCCTGGTGTCCTCTGCCAGTGTTCAGAAGATGTCTTGTGGAAGTTGCTCAGCATTCAAATGCTCTTTTAATGAATTTGTTGGGGAGAAAGTGGTCTCACTGTCCTATTCCTCTGCCATCTTGGGACTGCCCTCCTGAATAACATTTAATTAAAAAAATGTTTGAATATTATCCAACCAGTATTTTGCAATCTTATTAAAACCTTTCTTTGATCAAGGATAAGAAGTAAGTCATATTTTACTAAAATTAAGGTACTGTTTCAATAGAACTGAAAAGTATTAAAAACAGCTTGAAATAAGAGAGGAGTGACAAGGTCTAGGGTATGTTTTACTATATGAAGTTTCTTCTAAAATTATTTACAGTGATAGAAATTAAGTTCTATTATATTACTGGAATGTAAATAAAATAGTAAATAATAAGCTTAGTAATAACTTGGCATATAATATGTGTTCATTATGTATATAATAACTGGTATAGTTAGGAGAATTATTATCGTGTTTTTTTTCCCAAGGGAATATAAAATAGTGGTTAAGAGAGTAGGCTCTGCTATCATATTACCTGTGTTCAAATCTTGACTCTATCACCTGACACTACCATTCTACCAGTCTCTGTTTTTGACAAACTGTGTCATCTGCTAAACTATCAGGAAGTTGAAAACAATACCACATGGATGTATTAAGAGAATTAAGTAAAAATGGTAGGTGCTTATAATAATGTTTGACATGTAGCAACAACAATTCAGTTTGACTTCCTCGATGGCTCAGTGGGTAAAGAATCCACCTGGGATGCAGGAGACACAGGATTTTGATCCCTGGGTCAAAAAAATCCCCTGGAGAAGGAAATGGCAACTCACTCCAGTGTTCTTGCCTGGGAAATCCCAAGGACAGCGGAGTCTGGTGGGCTATAGTCCAATGTGTCATAAAGAGTCGGACAGGACTGAGTGACTAAGCACACACAAACACACACAATTCAATTTAAAGTTAGCTTTTGTTAACATGCTGCTGCTGCTGCTGCTGCTAAGTCGCTTCAGTCATGTCCGACTCTGTGCGACCCCATAGACGGAAGCCCACCAGGCTCCCCCGTCCCTTGGATTCTCCAGGCAAGAACACTGGAGTGGGCTGCCATTTCCTTCTCCAATGCATGAAAGTGAAAAGTGAAAGTGAAGTCACTCAGTCGTGTCCGACTCTTAGCGACCCCCATGGAATTCAGCCTACCAAGCTCCTCCGTCCATGGGATTTTTCAGGGAAGAGTACTGGAGTGGGGTGCCATTTGTTAACATAAGGACACACAAAGGTTTCTTTCTTAAAATTATCTGGAGTAGTGAAAAATCAGCCATAAATTTTGTCAGATATCTTTTAGCCTGGGAAATAGCCAAGAAAATTTTAGTTGCTTTTTATTTTTTTATTAAAATATTGGTGACTTACATATCATATTAGTTTCAGGTGTGCAACACTGTGGTTCAATACTTCTATAAATTACACATCATACACATTTCTTACAGTTTCATTAACTTTATTCCCTGTGCTGTACATCTCTGTACCTATTTAGAAACTAGTGAGAGGTGCTTGTGAGAGACCAAGAGAGACTGGAATAGAGGACCTGTGGGTTTTGGATGATAACCTGTATCAAGAGCCTGGTGCAAGCTGAGGGACATGTTGGGGTGGTTTTGACAGGTCAGCCAGAGCATCAGGCACTTTTCATTCTTCTGTCTCTGTGCTGGCACTAGGGGTGTGTAAGTTTCTGCATGTGCCTTTAAGCATAGAGTCTCATCTCCCTACAGCCTTCTGGTTCTCCAGGTTGTGAACTTCACTGGTTTCTAAAATTCACTGAGGGATGAGGTTTGTTTTTCAGGGACTGTTACCCAGGGCCGGGATATCCAATGTGGGCCTCAAAGCCCTCACTCCTCTGGGAGGACCCCCTGGGTTCTGATATCCTCTTCTGGTTTGGGGTCACTCACCAAGTAATGTGTTACAATACTACATACGTGTCTGTTTGAACCCACTAACCATCCAGAACCCAAATATCCTCTACTCCAGACTCTCTTGGTCTCTCACTAACACCGTTCATTGACGATCTATTCAAACTTTTTCTTTTAGATGGTTTTCTCTGTTTTCCTGTACACAAAACATGGCTGTCTTGTAGTACTTTACTCCAAGAGTTAAACCAGATTAAATTTAATGCCTTAGACTAAATCCCAACCTCTCAAGAATAAAAATGGATTAGTTCACCTTGGGCAAAGGTGATGCACTATCTATTTTCAGAGAAGATAGGATCAAATCATACAAACATGGGTATCAAACTCTACACTTAATGTTGGAGAGAGGGTAGCATGGGAAGTTCTAGGATAAATAATATCACATGTCTCTGGAAGTTACCCTGTAAATATTTATACAATATTATTATATATATATATTTTAAAAAGACAAATGAAGATCAGAGATTTTTAATAACTTGCTCAAAATCATGCATTAATTGAAAAACTGAAATCTAAATACTGTCTTTTTTACTGTGACATGCATTTTTTCTCTGTGATTGTCTGCAACTAAGTAAACGCTATGGCCACTCGTCTCTTTCCTTTCTGTATTAATCTCTGAGATATCTTTAAACTTTTGGGTTTATTCTGGCAGATGCCTAATTCTGGTATCTATTAAGGTATAAACTCTCTAAAGTTTACATTTCCATTTTCCTTTCAAATTTTTCTCTTCTTCCTTTTGCACCAACGGAGCTAAAAGGGGCCACTTTGTAGAATATAAGTCTCAAGAAGAAAGTGATTTTAAGAACACTAGGTAGAAAACCTCCTGCAAACATTTGAAGTACACTTTGATCTTGTTGTCTCTTGAACAGAATGTATAATGTTTGGGCATTTTCTTTCCATTTATAAGATTAGAATAAATTTTTTAAATGATATTAATACCCAAATCCTCTCCCTGATAATTAACAACACTTAAAAATAATTTTGTCAAGTAGGGAATAATATCTACATGAAGATTTAAAGTACTCACTAATGAGCTTGCATAAAAATTTACCCTCCTAGCATTAGCTTTGAGCTAGTATTTTCAACTGCACTACTTTAGGATGATTACAATATTACAGTTTTTGTGAAGGATTGGATGACCTCAGACAACATCACTGAGGTCAGTTCAAAAGCTATGATTAAAAGGAGAAATTGAAATTAAAATTTATCTCACTTTTCTTTATGTCTTTTTATTAGCTGACTGTGTGCAGTTGGAAAGGAAGATATTAATCAAAAAAATAATTATCAAGGCAGAAAAAAACTTCATCATTTTTCAAAGATGTAGAGGAGAAGAAAAAATGTTAAATGTTGGCGACCCAGCAGTTTGGAAAGTTTTGGCTAAGGCTTTGAAATTTGAATGTGAGCTGTAGGAGAGCACTCAAGAAAAAAGGGAAATAAGCAGTTTTCATTGTATTTAATTTGGCCCCTTAAATGTAACATGATGGAACTTGTAACCTAGAAATATTTTCTTAGGTACATTCACTAGGGAAGGTAAGCATAATTACAGCTGTTCAGACTTCATGCAAACTAAATTGGTGTTATGGACAATTAATCTTTTTAAACATTAAGATAGCTCTGTAATTTCTCACTTTTGTGAAAAGAAAGAGGAAGGCAACATAAATCAAACCTTAGTCAGTAGGCCAGGAGTTTACTTAATTGATAATGTAAGACAAAATGTCACTAAATTTTTATTTCATTGGAGCAACTCATAATTCACAAGTCTGTGTAGTCCTGAGTATGCATAATTATGTCCTAATTCTTACCTACCTAAGAGATTTGTAAATTGGAAATTTGATATTTTCCCCTGGTTCTTTTTCTTGTAAGTTGGCTTGACATAACAACAAACAAATGTTGGGATTTCTAGGAATTAAGTGATATCATAGCATACTCTCTACAGATGCGTATGTAATGTGCTGTGCTGCTTTGTAATACCCTGGGAAAAAAGCATTTGATGAAAGAAAGAAACAAAGAGAAAGAGAGGAAGGAAAGAAAGAAAGAAGGAAGGAAGGAAGATAAGAGGTAGGGAAGGAGGAAGAAAAGAAAGAAGGAAAAAAGAAAATAATCATGATTTCAATGGAGTTGATAAATTGGAAATAAGGAGGGTAGCTACCATGGAGTTTGAAAAATCAATATACATTTTAAATGAAAGTCTTTATTGGGGTATGAAAAGAAATACATTTATTCCTGGCACAAAGATCCTCAAGCTTTTGGGATTACCTTAGTGACAGGAGTGTCTTTTGCCACACAGTAGGAGCACTTTTTTAATTTATGCTAAAGAAGTGACCTAGGGTGAGGCTCTTAGATAACCTCTGCATGGGGCTGGTTTCCAGAAAGACCAAGTTATTAGAGAGCTGGAACTTTAAGCCCTACCCACCAACCACTGAGAAGAGGGAGAGGGAGTAGCTACAGATTAAACTCTATAAAAACTCTAGATAAGCTTACAGATTGGTGAGCCAGAATGTATCCATGTGCCAGTGAAACTGAGGCAGGACTCTGTGGGGCTCCTGAGCATGAAAGCATTTCTGCCCCTGTCTTTTGTAAGAAACAGACTCCAGGCTCCATGACCTTCCCTGAGTTCCAAATGACAGATTTGAACAGTTACTAATCTGGGAAGGGAAGAGAGACAAAGACAACGGAGAGGCAGTCAAGAAATAATGGTGCAGCTTTGGGGGTAGAGACCTACTTCCACCTCAAGGGATACATATAACAATGTCTTAAAGCTCTAATATATCATCATTCTTCTTAAAAAACAGAGACATTACTTTGCCAACAAAGGTGTGTAGAGTCAAAGCTATGGTTTTCCCAGTAGCTGTGTATGGATGTGAGAGTTGGACCATTAAAAAGGCTATTACTTACCTGTTAGTCTTCAGTTGTGTCCAACTCTTTGCGATCCCATGGACTATAGCCCATCAAGTTCCTAGTCCATGGAATTCTCCAGGCAAGAATACTGGAGTTTGTTGCCATCCCCTTCTCCAGGGGAACTTTCCAACCCAGGGATCGAACCCAGGTCTTCCACATTGCAGGCAGATTCTTTACCATCTGAGTCACGAGAGAAGTTACCAAAGAAGGCTGAGCCCCAAAGAATTGACTCTTTCGAACTGTGGTGTTGGTAAAGACTCTTTAGAATCCCTTGAATAGCAAGGAGATCAAACCGGTCAATCCTAAAGGAAATCAACCCTGAATATTCTTTGAAAGGACTGATTCTGAAGCTGAAGCTCCAATACTTTGGCCATCTGATGCAAAAAACTGACTCATTGGAAAACCCTGATACTAGGAAAGATTGAAGTCAGAAAGAGAAGGTGGGGTGACAGAGGACAAGATGATTGGATAGTGTCACTGACTCAATGAACATAAGTTTGAGCAAGCTCCGGGAGATGGTGAAGGACAGGCAAACTTGGCATTCTGCAGTTCATGGGGTCACAAAGAGTGGGACACAACTGAGTGACTGAACAACAACAATTCACACCAGGTAAAGACCACCAGAGGCTACATTAATGGAACCAGAGAAGCTCATCAAGAAGATTGTTGTTGTTGTTCAGTCATTAAGTTAGGTCCAACTCTTTGTGACCCCCCATGGACTGGAAAACCCTATGGACAGAGGAGCCTGATGGAGTACAGTTGATGGGGTTGCAAGAGTCAGACATGACTTAGCGACTAAACCACCACCACCCTGGACTGCAGCATGAAAGAATCCCCTGTCCTTCACTATCTCCCAAAGTTTGCTCAGCAACCCCACCCTTGAACCTTTGTTATAATACCCCTCATCCAGTCCAGTTAAGTTCAGTCGCTCAGTCGTGTCCAACTCTTTGCGACCCCATGAATCGCAGCACGCCAGGCCTCCCTGTCCATCACCAACTCCCAGATTAAATCCTCCCAAGTTAGGACATACAATTTTCCAGGGCAGGAACCCACTCTGTACCTCTTTGCCTGGAAAAACAACACAGCTATTCTTTTCCTGAGTACTCAGTTGCTAAGTAATGTCAGACTCTTTGTAATCTCATGGATGTAGCCTACTAGGCTCCTCTAACCATGGAATTTCCCAGGCAAGAATACTATTGGGGTTGCCATTTCCTCTTCCAGGGGCTCTTTCTGACCCAGGGATTAAACATGTGTCTCCTGCATTGCAGGTGGATTCTTTACCATGGGAGCCACCTGGGAAGCCCAATCTTCTCTGCTTCACCCAAAATTCTGGAATTCACTTTGGCAGTTGGGCAAAGGGGTCAAGGTTTTGGAATCACCAAGAGGGTGGTACACCTTAAATTCATAGGAACAGAAGATCCTGTGTTTGGGACTTTTCTGGACCTTGATCTACATATCTCTTTATCAGGCTGTTTGTTTGTATCCTTTAAGGTTCTTTATAATAAAGCAGTAATCTTAAGTCCACTAACTTTCTGAGTTCTATGTGCTGCTTTAGGGAATTAATGGAAACCAAGGAGGAAGTCATGAGAACCTCCAATTTATACTCAGTAAGTCAGAAGTACAGGTAACTAGCTGAAATTGCAATTGGCATTTGAATCAGGGGCCATCTTGTGGGACTGAGCCCTTAAGCTGTGGGGTCTGGCACTGTTTCCAGGGAGATAGTATCACAATTGGGCTAAACTTGTGGGCCTCTCTGATAGCTCAGTTTATAAAGAATCTGCCTGCAATGCAGGAGACCCTGGTTCAATTCCTGGGTCAGGAAGATCCCCTGGAGAAGGGAAAGGCTATCCACTCCAGTATTCTGGCCTGGAGAATTCCTTGGACTGTATAGTCCATGGGGTTGTAAAGAGTTGGACACGACTGAACGACTTTCACTTATACTTGTGGAATACCAAATCAGTGACTGTTCAGAATGGGAGAATTGTTTAGTGATGTGAAAAAATACATGTTGAACTTACCATTAAAGGGATAAATTATATGTTACCTTTTATGATGTCCAGTTGGTTTGGATGTAGAAATTATAATGAAAGTCTTGATATAAAGCTGTACTAAAAAAATTATCAAAGTAAGGTAGGATAGTGACCTGTACTATTTCTGACACTTTTATTGAAAGTCAGAGCTGCCTATTAGTGAGTTTCTTCTAAAGGTCAGAAATACACAGAATGGTATATGCAGCTCTCAATTATGTGCCCACACTTAACAGAGAGAAGCTAATTACCTTGACCATATGCTTCCTCCCTTTTTCACTGGGAGTCTCTCATGTTTTGCCTTTGCCCTCTTCTTGTACACATTTTCTTTTAATTGCCACCTTACTATCAAATGAAAGGAAAATATTGCTGTAGGGTTGGGTGGAAATTATAGGTTTTCAACATTCCCCAGATGGGCTGGCTCCCTGACTTAAGGACTTTGCTTTCCAGAATCTAAGTTTGAAGGTTGTGGCCCAATTCTTAACTCAGAGATCTATGAACAACAGCACAGCATGTGGCTTGGAAAACAGGACTTTATACAAAAGCCCTGGAGTAAGAGAAGGACCTCTGGCTTCCTATTAATAGTTCTTCAGCTATGTGGTCATGGCATGTAAACTCACTCAGCTTCAACTCTAAAATAAGTTCTGTGGATTAGTTAACCTCTTCTGTCTGCTTTAGTTGTAACTTCTTGCATCTGCAGTGTAGATGATGTTGTAACTCTTTTTCGAGGCTTCTTCACCCCCATCGCCATCCACTCCCAGGAATGTGTTAGGAGGAATCTTCCATTGAAATGTACATTACTATCATTCATGTTCACCTTTGGATCTTCCCCCAGATCACAGGCCTGATTCCTAAAGACAAGACTCTGCCTTATTCGTCTTTAGAACATCAATTCTTTGCATTGTGTCCAGCTCATGGCAGACACTCAGTAATGACTGAGTGATTCAAGTAACTATTTGTGTGTGTGTGTGTGGGATGTAGCTAAAAATCAGTTTATAGTTATTTTCTCTTTTTTTAATATAAATTTATTTATTTTAATTGGAGGCTAATTACTTTACAATATTGTATTGGTTTTGCCATACATCAACATGAATCCGCTCAAGTAACTTTTTAAAGAAGTGATTTAATGACATCAATCATTCAAACAACAGTTTCAAGCAACAGTGAAACTAACTCATTTTCCTGACCTCCTGAGTCTAGTACTGATATTGGGAAGACCTAGAAAAGAAAAGAGTATATTTTTCACATTACACACATAATGGTATGAACACTAGTAACTAAGATGATTGAATGCTAAGTGTAAACCCATAAGTGAAATTATCTTACTGAATAGGTGCAACAAACCTCTGAGATAGGTATACTTAATAACATCACTTTAATGACAAGAAAATTAAGACTTAGAGTTACGTAATATGCTTAAACTTTCACAGCTAGTGAGCAGGGAAGCCTGAATTATGATTAATCTGACACCAGAACCATTGTTTAACCACTGTGGAATTCTGCCTCCAGGCCCCAAGCTTTATAGGCAACTAGTCAGTGAGTTAGGGTTCCAATCCTAAACCTCCATTTCCAGCATGTTCTGTCAGTCTTCATGAAAGCGGGATCTGCTCATAATAGCTAACCATAGTTGGAGTTATCTGCTTGTAGGTTTTTGAAAGTGGGCAAAACTGAATTCAATAAAAGTTGCCTTTGTAAAATGTGAGTTAATGAACTTTGGATATACCAAATCCAAGACTCCTCTGAGTCAGTTTCAGTCACTAATAACAGCAGAGCATCAATAGTTACAAAAGAGTATGCATAAATAGGTGGCTGATGTAATCGTGATATTTCCATTTTGTTAGAAAAAGATGCAATCAGGAAATAAGATATGGTGAAATATTCCCAGATGATTAAGGTAGTTGGATAATATAATAATGGCTCCAGATAGATCTTAAAAGAAGAAATGGGGTGTCAATTAAAAGAAGTATATATTTGCTTGTGTTTTATGTGCCTGAGTGTGTGTTTTGTATGGAAACTAATAAACAATATAGACTCCACATATGTGTGGGCATGTCTAAAGAGTGCCTGAGATGAGCTAATTGTTTATCCTTTCCCTTTGTGTGACTATCTCCATGAATATCTTTTCTTATGTCTTACACACTGGATGCCTTAGGTAACATCATGACATGACTTTTGCAAATTTTTTTGCCTGTTTATGTAGTGAGTGATCTCCCCACCCTCATTGCTGGACACATTCTGTGTTTTGCTTCAACACTTTCCATGAAGATGGTTCCATCACCTAAAAGCAGGGATGTATATCCTTTTATGGTGGCCTTGGCTACTTAACAAGCATTTTGCGCTAAGCTTGAACACAGGGCCCCTCAAGCACTGCTGTGAATGTAACTTTTTGTCTGTGTAATGCCTTTGGTGTTAGAAATGATAACATTCAGTGAAGATATATTCATTAAGTATCTTTTGTTCAACCACTGATAGGAAAATAGTGCAAGAAGTGAAAAGCAAAACAAAACTCCTTTCCATTTAGGCTTATTAAATATTCAAGCGATTCCTCAAATATACTCAGCCTTGCTGTGGCTTCATTAAAGCACAGCTCCATTGCATTTTACGATGAAACACTGGTACAATATGCTTCCTGCAGTGGCTACCCACAAGCAAATAGATTGCTGCATTCCTCACCAGCCAAAACTCAGAAGTAGCCCAAAGTCAAAAGTATTATAGTAATCAAGGGTGCAGGTTAGTGGCATGGATAATGATGGTAAAATCCACATCAGTGAAAAAAGAGGCCACAACTTCCTCATCAAGTGCAGATGGAAAGAACAAACAGCTATTTCTAGTCAAAGCTTAGTGCCCCTTATTCAGAAGTCACTTCTGAAGACCTGAGTTAGAAAGCCTACATGTCCATCAAGAATCCATGTTCAATAGAGACAGTGTTTGAAATGATTAATAATGATTATTTTTAAGACTATGTAAAAAAAAAATTATGTCTACCCAAAATCACTGCAGATAATGACTGCAGCCATGAAATTAAAAGATGCTTACTCCTTGGAAGAAAAGTTATGACCAACCTAGACAGCATATTAAAAAGCAGAGACATTACTTTGCCAACAAAGGTCCATCCAGTCAAAGCTATGGTTTTTCCAGTAGTCATGTATGGATGTGAGAGTTGGACTATAAAGAAAGCTGAATGCCGAAGAATTGATGCTTTTGAACTGTGGTGTTGGAGAAGACTCTTGAGAGTGCCTTGGACAGTAAGGAGATCCAACCAGTACATCCTAAAGGAAATCAGTCCTGAATATTCATTGGAAGGACTGATGTTGAAGCTGAAACTCCAATACTTTGGCCACCTGATGTGAAGAACTGACTCATTTGAAAAGACCCTGATACTGGGAAAGATTGAAGGCAGGAGGAGAAGGGGATGACAGAGGATGAGATGGTTGGATGGCATCACCAACTCAATGGACATGAGTTTGAGTGAACTCCAGGAGTTGGTGATGGACAGGGAGGCCTGGCATGCTGCAGTCCATGGGGTCGCAAAGAGTTGGACACAACTGAGCAACTGAGCTGAACTGAACTGAACTGAGGTCTACCATGAAATGATATATAAAAAATAAATACTATACAGGAATCAAGGTATATAAGAATTATAATTGCAGTCACTAAAAGTACTGTCTAAGGTCCTGAGAACAGAGAGGGGAATAATAAAAAATGGAGCAAACTGTAAAACCTAAAACAATGAGCTCCATTGTTTAATTGCTATATGCTAGGCATTTCCCAAAGCTCTTCATTTATATTATTTTATATAATTCCAGAACAATTCAGATATACAGATATTTGTACACTTTTATAGATAGGAAAACAAAGCCAATACTAACAAGTAAGTGATTTACCCAAAGTCAGTGAGTACATGAGAATATAAAACTCCAGACACTTTGCACTATGCTTTATTCCTTTCTCATGGTAAATGATGTTTGGTTGAAAGACAAGATTACACAAATTTTAATCTCCTCTATTGTTCTAATTTTATTATATTGACTTTAATTTTTTAATATGCTTTGAACTATAAGAAAAACAGCATATTCATTCATAGATGCAAGATTTCAGTCTTAGTTTGCAGGGCTTTTTTTTTTTAACTGAACTATACATTCTGAGCCATAATAACTTTAGTTCAGATTGTCTATCTGTCTAGAACATCACCTGAACCCAAGCCCATGGTCAACAATTAGCCCAAAATATTCATAAAAAAATGTGTGCTCTAATTTTTGAGATGGGATTTTGAATTTATGCAGGGACATGACACTTTTTCCCACAAAATCTTTTATAAAAACAAATGAACCCCTGGAGGGTTCAGGAGTCAACATAATTGTGTGGGCAGGATTTATTTGTACAGTGAATCCAATAAGACAGTTCTAAAATGTTATTAGCAATAAAGTCACTCAAAATAAACTTAGTTCCTACATTAACACACAACTTTTCTAAAAGGAACTACCCTTAATTTTAGATTATAGTTAGTCTTTATTCATTCATATATCCCAGAAATATTTGTTGTAAGATTGTTTATTTCTACATATTCTTCCAGATCTTAGAAAAGGGAGGGTCCAGTGATTGTCATCAATAAGTTGTTTAAATCTGAGAGGAAACAGAAATAAATAGGTGATTACAATTACAGACATGTGATTGTCAAAAAATCTGTTGGCAAAATTAAAATGTTAGGTCTATAACATTAGGAGAGACAGTCTTGGGCCTTCCAGACTACTACCTGACAGAATCAGGAGAGTTACAACTGCTTTGTTTATCTTTATTGTCAGCTGGTCATCACTCATGCTACCCTTGAAAATTCAGTAAATTAGTGTTAGTACTGAGTCTGTAAGGAAACAGATCGATACGCTCAGCCTAGTACTCTCAGTGCATTTAATGTATGTGAGGGATTTTTCTTTTTGCAAAATGCCAACAATTACTTTTTCAGTATGTTCAGCCATTTCACTACTTCTTTTATGCAGAATAATTTTAAATAAACTAATGACTAAACAGAGAAAAATAGTCGGAAGTACAAAAGATCTAAAATAATTAAGAATTTTAGAGAGTTGGAATTCAAAAGAAACTTAAGGATTATTTTGTCTAACACATTTATTTTTTTGGTTTAAGCATTCCCTCTCAACATCAAAGAAAGGAAAGAAGGCTGTGTGTGTGTGTGTGTGCGCGCGCGTGTGTGTGTGAATGTAGTCGTGGCATGTGCTTTGCCAGGCATTCTGTGAGTTTAGAAGTTGAGGGAAAAGAGGGAGCACTATGGACTTCTGGAGAGAGTGCGGATGCATAGATGCAAAGATATCACCTTTATCCCCGAGGAATATAAAGTTGAGTGGAGACATTACAACCAAATAAGTAGTATGCCATAAAATAGGATACAGTGATAAACTAATCAGATTTTTTGATGACCGTTTGAAAGAGGGAAGAGACAGTCCATCTGAGTTCATCTGGTAAAACTTTATAAGTTACATGCAATAAAAATAAAAATCAGCATTTTTAGGATTTTCTTTGTCCTTGCAAATTATCTTTTTTTATTGACAAATATAAAAGCAAATTTGTGTTCTGCCACTTCTTATTTCATAGTATTATAAAGAAATAAATGTAAAGAAATGTTTTGAATAATGTAAGCTTTATATTTTTAGAGTTTCTTTGTGTATTGTCATTTGGTGGAAACATATTTTCTCATCTCCAACAGTTTTTGTTTATTTTTATTTTTGTTTATTTTAATCTTAGTGTGAGATGTAGTATAGAAATGAGTAATAATTTAAAATTCCAGATAATATAGATAGATGATATAGGCAGGTATCCTGGGGGCTCAGATGGTAAAGAATCTGCCTGCAATGCAGGAGACCCAGGTTCAATCCCTAGGTCAGGAAGATCCTCTGGAGAAGGAAATGGCTACCCATTCCAGTTTTCTTGCATGGGAAATCCCATGGATAGAAGAGCCTGGCAGGCTATAGTCCATGGGGTTGCAAAGAGACAGACACAACTGAGAAACTAACACACACACAAACTGGTGTAGTACAGTTATATCTAGCATGGACAGAAAGAGATAGAGAATAGATACAACAATGGGGAGAGAAGGGGAGAGAGAGAGATTACGAAGTAGAGATCCCACAAACATCATTATGTTAAATACGTTCAGGTTATTATTCTACATGCATTTCATTATATGGGTCAGCTGCTTAATTTGCTTATCTGTTCTATGAAATAAGTACTATTATTGTTACCCTGCTTATCACTGAAGAAACAAAACAGGTATATTTGGTTTATTTATTTTTTTACTGATGCAACAAATAACCATAAACTAAGTAAAATTTTATTCTCTCATAGTTGTGGAGGTCAGAAGCCCCAAACCAGTACCATTAAGTGTCATCAAAGTTGAACTTCCTCCCTGGATTTTAGAGAAGAGTTGTTTGTTGACTTCTCCAGCTATGGTGCCTCTTCCAGCATTCTTTGTCTTGTGACTTCCCTCCAATCCCTGCCTCCATTTTCACATCACCTTCTCCTTTGCCTGTTTGTCTCTCCTCTCTCTGTATCAAATTTTCCTCTGCCTCTTTTACAGAAAGGATCTTATGATTACTGCCCAAAGGGAAAATCCAGGATATCCTATCTTAAGATACTTAATAGCATCTGTAAGATACTTTTTTTCCTTATTGGGTAACAATTACAGTTTCCAATAGTTAGGAACTGATATTTTGGGTAACAGCCTATTACAAAAAGTTAGGTATTCTATTAAAGGATCTCACAGCTTGTAATTTGTAGAACCTCTCAGATGCTCAGTGCATAAACTCTGTATATCAATAATTATGTTACTGTCCACCATTCACCACTGATTTCATGTGATCTAATAATTAAAAAAAAATTGCCCATCTTATAGTAATGTGAAGAGGGCTTACAAAATAATAATGTTCTCATCAAAATAATTCAATGAATTACAGAAACAAATCTATCATTGTCACAGTATAGCAATGCCTTTTGTTTTAAGCACTTAAAATAGTATTTGGGGATATTTACATTGATTTCCACAAGCTCAGTGAAACTACCTCAAAGACTAACTAGATGCTTCCACCAACTCCTTATAGTAGAAGAGTATTACAAAACCTACTGTTGAAGTTATTTAAATTTCTTAGTGACAGTGCTGAAATGAAAATTAGTCAGAGTACAAACTTAGTTAATTTTATTCTGTGTAGGCAGTCTGGTATTAATTATAAGGTATGGTGTAACTACTACTTTCTAGATGAACTGCATAATCACTTGAATAATAATTTGAATACATTTAAGAATTAGTTGTGTGCTAAGTTTTTCAAAATGTTAAGGTCCATGAATTTTATGATTATATTTATATACATATATGATTATGTATATATGCAGATGATTATATAATATACTTTCATACATAACTATGTATATGTATTATATACATGTGTGGGCTTCCCAGGTGGCACTAGTGGTAAGAACCCGCCTGCCAATGCAGGAGAGATAAGAGATGCAGATTTGATCCCTGGGTCAGGAAGAGCCCCTGAAGAAGGGCATGGCAACTCACTCCAGTATTCTTTCCTGATGAATCCCCATGGATAGAGGAACCTGGCAAGTTATAGTCCATAGGGTCACACAACTGAAGTGACTTAGCATGAATCCATTATATGTGTGTGTATCTATATCTATTTATGTATATATTGACTGTTTTTGTTGTTCAGTCATCCAGTTGTATACAAGTCTTTGTGATCCCAGGGACTGCAGCACGCCAGCACGCCAGACCTCCCTGTCCCTCACCATCTCCCAGAGTTTGCCCAAGTTCATGTCCATTGCATCAGTGATGCCGTCCAGCCATCTCATCCTCTGATGCCCTCTTCTCCTTCTGCCCTCAATCTTTCCCACCATCGGGGACTTTTCCAACGAGGTTTCTATTCACATCAGATGACCAAAATACCGGAGCTTAGCTTCAGCATTAGTCCTTCCAGTGAATATTCATCATTGATCTCCCTTAAGATTGACTAGTTTGCTCTCCTTGCTGTCCAAGGGACTTTCAAGAGTCTTCTCCAGCACCACAGTTTGAAGGCATCAATTTGCTGGTGTACGTGACCACTGGGAAGACCATAGGGACACTTGGCAAAGTAATGTCTCTGCTTTTCAACACACTGTCTATGTTTGTCATCGCTTTCCTGCTAAGAAGCGGTCATCTGATTTCATGGCTGCAGTTGCCATCCGCAGTGATTTTGGAGCCCAAGAAGATGAAATCTGTCACTACTTCCCCTTCTACTTGCCATGCAGTAACATGTGTGTGTGTGTGTGTGTGTATGTATATGTATAGAAAACCTGCAAGTGTTTTCTATCAAAATTATAAAGGCGTAATAGTCTTTTTGTTGAGGGGGTCCTCTAGGATGTGAGAACTACTAGCCTAAAGAAGATGGAAATGTTGATGGAACAAGATGCCCAGACCCATCCTCTGTTCTCACCCATTCCTGTTAGCCTAACTCCCACATTGAATACCTGCATAGAAACCCAAAAATGCAGTTTGAGCACTATTGATTGGGAGAAATAGAACTACTACACACTCTATATAAAGATGAATGTTTCAGTTTCTCTCTCCCCATAGAACATAGAAGTATTAGGCCTCCCCTAACATTTCAGGGACCAAGGGCAAAGGACAAATGAAAGGCCACTATTATATATCTAAATAGATAAAACTGAAACTAACATTCCATTAATAATTCCATTATCTCCTCCAACCTATACACATATACTTTCAAAATGATCTTGAAGGCCAGACTCAAACTGAGAATTTCAAACTCCTAGGTGTTTCAGCCTCTTGTTTCTAACCCCCATTATGTCCTATTTCTCTTTCCATTCCCAAGTTTATCCCATATAACAATGTGCTCAGTATATATGCCAGATGAACACACCAAAACTTCATTGACAACTCACAGCAAAAGAGCTTCCCTGGTGGCTCAGATAGTAAAGAATTTGCCTGCAATGCAGAACTGTGTTGGATCCCTGAGTTGGGAAGATCCCCTGGAGAAGAAAATTGTTACCCACTCCAGTATTCTTGCCTGGAGAATTGCATGGATAGAGGAGCCTGGCAGACTACAGACCAAGAGGTCACAAAGAGTCAGATATGACTGAATGACTAGCACTTTCACTTCACTTTTTCATTTTCACTCTTTTATGCAAGTCTAAGTGGGGAAGGAGGTCCACAATCTGACATGGGATTTTCTGATGCTGCTTTAGCTACCTTTGAGGGGTGCTGTGTTGATTCAGCCATGTCATTCCTAGTAATTGAAATTGCACTTTTACCAGCCTTTCACAAGGAAATGGAAATCCTGAAGACAAAGTAGGGAGAACCTTTGATTTTTTATGTTCTGAAAACAGAACAAAACAAAAGCACAGACTGTGTGATTTAAGCAATACAAAATTCTTTTCTCACAGTTTTTTGGAGGCTGGAAGTCTGAGGTCAAACTGCCAATAGGTTGGTTTCTCCTGAGGCTTCTCTCCCTTTACTGTGCCCTCCAAGGTATTTTCTTTGGGCACATGCACTCCTGGTGTCTTTTCTACTTATAAGGACACCAGTCTTATCAAACTAGGGGCCCATCCTTATAATATCATTTAACATTCATTATCTTTTAAAAGGTCCTATCTCTAAATGCAGTTACATTGTTGGCTTTACTTACATAATTTAATACTTTTGAGTATGACTGACTACATAAAGATGGTATAGTCTTCCTAACTTATAAAAGAGGAATCTGCACTTAAGTAAATTGCCCAGGAATATTTAAGCCAAAAACTATGTGTAGATCTAATGAGGGCTTCCCTGGTGGCTCAGCAGTAAAGAATCAGCCTGCTAATGTAGGAGATGTGGGTTCAATCCCTGAGTAAAGAAGATCCCCTGGAGAAAGAAATGGCAACCCACTTCAGTATTCTTGCCTGGGAAATCCCATGGACAGAAGAGCCTGGGGGCTACAGTCTATGGGGTTGCAAAAAGTCAGACAAGACTTAGCAACTAAACAACAACAAAGATTTAATGCAGGTAGACTGGCCTTTTCCTTTCTGCTCAAAGTTGCCTGAGTCAATGAAGAAAGAACACATTGCACTGCAGAATTTATTATTTGCACTACAAATTCCTACAAGTGCTTTAAATCACTGGTAGCGGAAGCATCTCCCATGACCTGAACACTTCTGGTATTCCTGAACTCACAATTTCAGTACTTTCTAGACTAGAGAGTATTTTGGTAGAAATGTAAGGTAATATTTAGTTTTAACCACATGAGCCTGTGGAGTGACATTTATCATACAGGAGTTGGTCTTGTACTTAGGTTTATTTTTCTTTTCACTAATTCCTGCCACAACACACTCCTTGATGAACATGTGAAGGTTTCCTAGAAGGCAGTCAGGGAACCTGAGGTCCCAATAAAGGTGATCACAATAATTAACAGAGGTGGAAATCCCACAAAACAGAAATTAAGCAAGTGAGAGTATTAGTTTGTTCTTTTTTGGCAGTATTCTGAACTTCTAATCATGATAGTCCATCATTGGTGATCAGTAAGGAAAATGATGCAACCTATCTCCACTCTTAAAGACCGTTCTCTTCTTTGGAAATAAGTCACAGAGCCAAGCACTGGCTGCAGAGAGGTGCTTATTGCACCATCTTGTTCCCTCAGGGCTCCGGATGCAGTTTCATGGTCCCTGTTGGAGTTGCCTCTGGATCTGGGTTTTGGTGAAGGCTGCCGTTTGGATTTGTATAGAATACCTTTCTTCCAGGAAGCTGTGTTCCTTTAACTAAACTTCAGTTTTCATTTATGGCCTAGTAAAAAGGAAAGTGAAAATTCCTTTGAGCTATTTTCACATCCTAGTATAAAGCATGTCAAATATGCTAAGATGGTAATAGTCTTTATTCAATATTCTGTAGTTAAAAATTATGAAACTCTAATCACCTAAAATATTATTTCAAAAATTTAAATATTTTTCTATATATATAACTTCACCTTTAGAGATAGACTAATAAGAATAATACATGTTTGGGGGGTGTTTTTTAATGAACATTATTATTATTACTTAGCACCATGACATTAGAAAACTCTCTGTTTCTCTATTGTCTTTAAATTGTTTCTGATTTTTGCTGTATTTATAAAACCTGAGCATCAGAATAATTTTCATAGAAAAGAATACTGTATTTGAGTATCCTCTAGCTATTAGGAATAATAGGAAGTTGAATTAATAGTTGGAATTATATAAAATAGATCCAATATCCTTAAAAGTAAGATAAATTATCATAACTATTTAAATTTTGTTAAATAGACGTTTATAATTTTCTATAGATGGGTTGAGTGGCAGAGTATGGAAAATAAAAACATAAATCAGTTCAGTTCAGTTCAGTTGCTCAGTCATGTCTGACTCTTTGTGATCCCATGGACTGCAGCATGTGAGGCCTCCCTGTCCATCACCAACTCCTGGAGTTCACCCAAACCCAAGTCTATTGAGTTGGTGATGCCATCCAACCATCTCATCCTCTGTCGTCCCCTTCTCCTCCTGCCCTCAATCTGTCCCAGCATCAGAGTCTTTTCCAATGAGTCAGCTCTTCCCATCAGGTGGTCAAAGTATTGGAGTTTCAGCTTCAACATCAGTCCTTCCAATGAACCCAGGACTGATCTCCTTTAGGATGGACTGGTTGGATCTCCTTACAGTCCAAGGGACTCTCAAGAGTCTTCTCCAACACCACAGTTCAAAAGCATCATTCTTCGGCACTCGGCTTTCTTCACAGTCCATCTCTCACATCCATACATGACCACTGGAAAAACCATAGCCTTGACTAGATGGACCTTTGTTGGCAAAGTAATCTCTCTGCTTTTTTTTTTTTTTTTTTTAATTTTATTTTATTTTTAAACTTAACATAACTGTATTAGATTTCATATGTTGTCTAGGTTGGTCCTAACTTTCCTGCCAAAGAGTAAGTGTCTTTTAATTTCATGGCTGCAGTCACTATCTGCAGTGATTTTGGAGCCCAAGAAAATGAAAGTCAGACACTGTTTCCACTCTTTCCATGAAGTGATGGGATCAGATGTCATGTTCTTAGTTTTATGAATGCTGAGTTTTAAGCCAACTTTTTCATTCTTCTCTTTCACTTTTCATCAAGAGGTTTCTTAAGTTGTGTTTTGCTTTCTGCCATAAGGGTAGTATCACCTGCATATCTGAGGTTATTAATATTTCTCCCAGCAATCTTGATTCCAGCTTGCGCTTCATCCAGCCCAGCATTTCTCATGATGTACTCTGCATATAAATAGCATGGTACATAGTATAGAAATGATAGTGCTAAAATACCAGTCATGAAACCTGTATAGATGGCAGGAATAACAGAATTTGCCGGTCATTTCTAGAGAGAGATTTGTCAGGCCTAATAAGGTAAGAATATTCAGATGGGATTGAGTAATTTTTATATCAGGCCATGGGCTTACTCCAAACTAAGCCTGGACCAAGGCGAACTGCAGCATTGGCCAGTATTCCTTGCCCTGGTATTACATCTCCTCTCCATCCCAATACTCTGAATTCTGTTTCATCTAAGGCACTCTTTGTATTTGGGACAAATATAACTAGAGCAGTGACTTATGTAGCTTTATATTTCTGCCTACAAAGATATGATGGCAATCGGGGCACTGGATAAATTCATAAAAAGTGACTTCTGCTCTTAAAATCTATGTACCTCTACATATGTGAGTGATGTGGGAGTGAGAAGACCCTGATGGATGGGCACTGATTACATGGGATTTGGGATTTGATGTCAAAGACAGTGGTTTGATGTGGAAGGCCAGGAAGGACAATGCTGAATATGTGAGAGTTGGAGAGGGCTGCTTCCAAATCCCGCAGTCTCATGTATGTCCCCCTCTATGCACACATACACACATTGATAAAGTATAGCAGATAAGCTTCACTGGCAGGTAGACCTGTATTCATGACTTAGATACATCACAAAGTTATTTGTACTCTTACAGCCTGTGAAAGGTTACAAGCCCTTATTTCTGAGGATTGTCATGAAGATTAAATTGAAAAATAGGTATGTGGAATATTTCCAGTGGAATTTCTGTCACAAAACAAGTGCCCAGTGAATGAAACTACAAGTATAATTTCTACAATTGTAGTTTTATCTAATTAATTAACTTAAACTGACTCTGACACATCATACCGTATATTTCCAGGGATATTCATGGGATCAGTGAATTCCTCTAAGATTTTGCAGCCAAGATTAGTTTCTGAGCTAAGTTTCTACAGGCACTTAGAAATTGTTTGGCTAGAGATAGGCAGGAGAGAGGGGAAGAGTTTGTAGTGGTGTGACAGATTATATTTTTCCAAATATGGTCTACCCTTCTAAAATGTGACCTGCAGTGCCCTGTTAAGAGGGGATGATTCCAGTCATTCATGATGTCGAAATTTATTCCTATCTGTAGTTCATATGTTCGTCCCTTACTTGAAGTCTGGAAGTCAGCATACCATTACCTCCCAATTTTCACTCTGAAACCATTACAATTAAGCTTCTTTTACCTACAGCTGAGTGCTACTACTGCAAAGGACCTGCAGAGTGCCTTAGCATTCCACATTAGAGTTTCCAAATCTAGCAATGAAGAGACAGCTTGTATTTTATACTTCTTGCATAGTTGCAAGAAATTATCTTTCTTCATTATTCATCTTCTCATATATTTTTCAAACTCTATTATTATGTAGATTTCCCTCCCCCCAGCATTTTCACATACTTAATGTAACCTCAACCCTGATATTCCAGAAAATTTGAAACCAAAAAAATAATATTTTGATTTCTTAAGATACTTTGAAGTGCTTTAAATACATAAGTTAGCAGAACCAGGATTCATCATTTTCTCAAGAAGTAATTTTGAAATATGCTTTACAAAAATGTGGTGTAAGCAAAGTCAAACCACAATACATGTGTTTTGTGAAAATGCTGAAACATCTGGTTTTTGACAAATAATAGTTAAAAATTGACTAAAGTATCATAGTTTCTTCAAAGCACTTAAGATTGTCTTCACGGAAATTTACTCATTTGTTTCTCATGACAGGGCGTTTCTCCTCTTCCTTTTTACACATGAAATAATAGTGAAGACCAGAAAGTTCAGTGACTAAAATATCCAGAAGCCAGACCACAAAGCTGGGTTGGGTGATTGCTTGGATTTGAACCCGTATATTTTACACTTACCTTCAGCACACAGTACACTGGCCCACGATGATACTGACACATTCATTCAGCAGGTATTTATTGGATACATACTATAGACCAGGTGCTGAGAATCCATTGTAATGTGGCCAATTCTTTGTTTCATGGTGGTCTGTTCAATGTACTGAATAAGTAATGGCACTTATAAGTAAAAATTAAAAATGTAACAGTTCCTCAAATACCATAGAATAGTATTACCATGCTAAGCCACTTCAGTCGTGTCGGACTCTGTGCGACCCCATAGACCGCAGCCCACCAGGCTCCCCCGTCCCTGGGATTCTCCAGGCAAGAACACTGGAGTGGGTTGCCATTTCCTTCTCCAATGCATGAAAGTGAAAAGTGAAAGTGAAGTCGCTCAGTCCTGTCCGACTCTTAACGACCCCATGGACTGCAGCCTATCAGGCTCCTCCGCCCACCGGATTTTCCAGGCAAGAGTACTGGAGTGGGGTGCCATTGCCTTCTCCGAGTATTACCATGCTGCTGCTGTTGCTAAGTTGCTTCAGTAGTGTCCGACTCTGTGCGACCCCATAGACGGCAGCCCACCAGGCTCCCCCGTCCCTGGGATTCTCCAGGGAAGAACACTGGAGTGGGTTGCTGTTTCCTTCTCCAATGCATGAAAGTGAAAAGTGAAAGTGAAGTCTCTCAGTCGTGTCTGACTCTTAGCGACCCCATGGACTGCAGCCTACCAGGCTCCTACGTCCATGGATTTTCCAGGCAAGAGTACTGGAGTGGGGTGCCATTGCCTTCTCCACGAGTATTACCATAAGATCCTGCAGTTCCACTTCTGAGTATATACACAAAATTTGAGTTTGAATTCACAGATACCTGAAAACCAATTTTCATAGCAGCCTTATTGACAAGAGCCAAAAGATAGATACAAATCAAGTGCCCACTGACAGATCAATGGATAAACCAAATATAGAATAGACATACAATGGAATTTTCTTCAGTTCTAAAAAGGAAGGAGATTCTGACAAATGCTATGACATGGAGGAACTTTGAAGACATTACAATAATTGAAATAAACCAACCACAAAAGGACAAATTTTGAATGATTCTACTTATAGTGTGTTCCTACAATAATCAAATTCATAGAGACAGAAAGCAGAATGGTAGTTGCCACATCTGGGGGAGAGAAAAGAATTAGCATTTAAAGGGTACAGTGTTTCAGTTTAAGCAGATGAAAAACGTTCTAGAGGTTGACTGTCAGTTCAGTTCAGTTCAGTTGCTCAGTCATGTTAAACTCTTTGCAACCCCATGGACTGCAGCACGCCAGGCTTCCCTGTCTTTGACCAACTCCCAAAGTTTACTCAAACACATGTCCATTGAGTCGGTGACGCCATCCAATGATCTCCTCCTCTGTCATCCCCTATTCCTCCTGTCTTCAATCTTTTCCAGCATCAGGATCTTTTCAAATGAGTCACTTCTTCGCATCAGGTAACCAAAGTATTGGAGTTTCAGCATCAGTATCAGTCCTTCCAATGAATATTCAGGACGAATTTCTTTTAGGATGGACTGGTTGGATTTCCTTGCAGTCCAAGGGACTCTCAAGAGTCTTCTCCAACACCACAGTTCAAAAGCATCAATTCTTCGGCATTCAGCTTTCTTTATAGTCCAACTCTCAGATCCATACATGACTACTGGAAAAACCATAGCTTTGACTATACAGACCTTTGTTGACAAAGTAATGTCTCTGCTTTTTAATAGGCTGTCTATGTTGGTCATAACTTTTCTTACAAAGAGCAAGCATCTTTTAATTTCATGGCTGCAGTCACCATCTGCAGTGATTTTGGAGCCCCTCAAAAATAAAGTCTGACACCGTTTCCACTGTTTCCCCATCTATTTCCCATGAAGTGATGGGACCAGATACCATGATCTTAGTTTTCTGAATGTTGAGTTTCAAGCCAACTTTTTCACTCTCCTTTTTTGCTTTTATCAAGAGGCTGTTTAGATCTTCTTTGCTTTCTGCCCTAAGTGTGGTGTCATCTGCATATCTGATTATTGATATTTCTCCCAGAATTCTTGATTCCAGCTTGTGCTTCATCCAGCCCAGTGTTTCTCATGATGTACTCTGCATAGAAGTTAAATAAGCAGGGTGACAGTATACAGTCTTGACATGCTCCTTTCCTGATTTGGAACCAGTCTGTTGTTCCATGTCCGGTTCTAACTGTTGCTTCCTGGACTAAATACAGATTTTTCAAGAGGTGGTCTGGTATTCCCATCTCTTTCTGAATTTTTCACTGATTGTTGTGATCCACACAGTCAAAGGATTTATCATAGTCAATAAAGCAGAAGTAGATGTTTTTCTGGAACTCTCTTGCTTTTTCAATGATCCAGCAAATCTTGGGAATTTGGTCTCTGGTTTCTCTGCCTTTTCTAAATCCAGCTTGAATATCTGGAAGTTCACAGCTCATGTAGTGTTGAAGCCTGGCTTGTAGAATTTTGAGAATTACTTTGCTAGTGTGTGTGAGATGAATGCAATTGTGCAGTAGTTTGAGTATTCTTTGGCATTGACTTTCTTTGGGATTGGAATGAAAACTGACCTTTCCCTGTCCTGTGGCCTCTGCTGAGTTTTCCAAATTTGCTGACATATTGAGTGTAGCACTTTCACAGCATCATCTTTCAGGATTTGAAATAGCTCAACTGGAATTCCATCACCTCTGTTAGCTTTGTTTGTAGTGATGCTTCCTAAAGCCCACTTGACTTCACATTCCAGGATGTCTGGCTCTAGGTCAGTGATCACACCATCGTGGTTATCTGGGTCATGAAGAACTTTTTTGTATAGTTCTTCTGTGTATTCTTTTCACTTTTTCTTAATATCTTCTGTTTCTGTTAGGTCCATATCATATTTATCCTTTATTGTGCCCATCTTTGCATGAAATGTTCCCTTGGTATCTCCTGATTTTCCTGAAGAGATCTCTAGTCTTTCCCATTCTATTGTTTTCCTCTATTTCTTTGCATTAATCAGTGAAGAAGGCTTTCTTATCTTTCCTTGCTATTCTTTGGAACTCTGCATTCAAATGGGTATATCTTTCCTTTTCTCCTTTGCCTTTCACTTCTCTGCTTTTCACAGCTATTTATAAGGCCTCCTCATACAACCATTTTGCATTTTTGCATTTCTTTTTTTGGGGGGGAGAAGGTCTTGATCACTGCCTCCTGTACAATATTACGAACTGCCATCCATATGTCTTCAGGCACTCTATCAGATCTAATCCCTCAAATCGGTTTGTCACTTCCACTGTATGATTGTAAGGGATTTGATTTAGGTCATACCTGAACTGTCTAGTGGTTTAACATCTATTTCTGCTTTACTGACTATGCCAAAGCTTTTGACTGTGTGGATCGCAACAAACTGAAAAATTCTGAAAGAGATGGGAATACCAGACCACCTGACCTGCCTCTTGAGAAACCTGTATGCAGGTAAGGAAGTAACAGTTAGAACTGGACATGGAACAACAGACTGGTTCCAAATAGGAAAAGGAGTATGTCAAGGCTGTATATTGTCACCCTGCTTATTTAACTTCTATGCAGAGTACATCATGAGAAATGCTGGGCTGGAGGAAGCACAAGCTGGAATCAAGATTGCCGGGAAGGGATATCAATAACCTCAGATATGCAGATGACACCACCCTTATGGCAGGAAGTGAAGAGGAACTAAAAAGCCTCTTGATGAAAGTGAAAGTGGAGAGTGAAAAAGTTGGCTTAAAGCTCAACATTCAGAAAATGAAGATCATGGCATCTGGTCCCATCACTCCATGGGAAATAGATGGCGAAACAGTGGACACAGTGTCAGACTATTTTCGGGGACTCCAAAATCATTGCAAATGGTCACTGCAGCCATGAAATTAAAAGATGCTTACTCCTTGGAAGGAAGGTTATGACCAACCTAGATAGCATATTGAAAAGCAGAGATATTACTTTGCCAACAAAGGTCCATCTAGTCAAGGCTATGGTTTTTCCTGTGGTCATGTATGGATGTGAGAGTTGGACTGTGAAGAAGGCTGAGCGCCGAAGAATTGATGCTTTTGCACTGTGTTGTTGGAGAAAACTCTTGAGAGTCCCTTGGACTGCAAGGAGATCCAACCAGTCCATTCTGAAGGAGATCAGCCCTGGGATTTCTTTGGAAGGAATGATGCTAAAGCTGAAGCTCCAGTACTTTGGCCACCTCATGCGAAGAGTTGACTCATTGGAAAAGACTCTGATGCTGGGAAGGATTGGGAGCAGGAGGAAAAGGGGACAACAGAGGATGAGATGGCTGGATGGCATCACTGACTCGATGGAAGTGAGTCTGAGTAAACTCCAGGAGCTGGTGATGGATAGGGAGGCCTGGTGTGCTGCGAATCATGGGGTCGCAAAGAGTTGGACACGACTGAGTGACTGAACTGAACTTCCCCCACTTTCTTCAGTTTAAGTATGAATTTTTCAATAAGGAGCTCATGATCTGAGTCACATTAAGCTCCTGGTGTTGTTTTTGCTGACTGTATATAACTTCTCCATCTTTGAGTGCAAAGAATATAATCAATCTGATTTCGGTGTTGACCATCTGGTGATGTCCTTGTGTAAAGTCTTCTCTTGTGTCGTTAGAAGAGGGTGTTTGCTATGACCAGTTCTCTTGGCAAAACTCTATTAGCCTTTGCCCTGTTTCATTCTGTACTCCAAAGCCAAATTTGCCTGTTACTCCAGGTATTGCTTGACTTCCTACTTTTGGATTCCAGTCCCATATAATGAAAAGGACATCTTCTTGGGTTGTTAGTCCTATAAGGTCTTGCAGGTCTTCATAGAACTATTCAACTTCAGCTTCTTCAGCATTACTGGTTGGGGCGTAGTCTTGGATTACTGTGATATTGAATGGCTTGCCTTGGAAATGAATACAGATCATTCTGTCATTTTTGAGACTACACCCAAGTACTGCATTTCAGACTCTTGTTGACTATGATGGCTACTCCATTTCTTTTAAGGGATTCTTGCCCACAGTAGTAATTTACCCATTCCCGTCCATTTTAGTTCGCTGATTCCTAAAATGTCGATGTTGACTCTTGCCATCTTCTCTTAGACCACTTCCAATTTGCCTTGATTCATGGAACTAACATTCCAAGTTCCTATGCAATATTACTCTTTACAGCATTGGACTTTATTTTCATCACCAGTTCCATCCACATCTGGGTGTTGTTTTTGTTTTGGCTCCATATCTTCATTCTTTCTGGAATTATTTCTCCATTGATCTCCAGTAGCATATTGGGCACCTACCAACCTGGTAGGTGAGTGTCCAGGAGTTTGTGAAAGAGGTCAGTAGTGGCCTGCTGCAGGTTTGGGGGCACTGAGTGCAGCAGTGTATGCATGGGACCTTCTAAAGGAGATCACCATTATCTTCACTACCTTCACCATAGTTTGGCCTCAGGTCAAATGACAGGAAGTGAACACAGCCCTGCCCATCAACAGAAAATTGGATTAAAGATTGACTGAGCATGGCCCCACCCATCAGAACAAGACCCAGTTTCCCCCTCAGTCAGTCTTTCCCATCAAGAAGCTTCCATAAGGCTCTTCAGTTCAGTTCAGTCACTCAGTCGTGTCCAACTCTTTGTGACCCCATGAATCACAGCACTCCAGGCCTCTCTGTCCATCACCAACTGCCAGAGTTTACTCAAACTCATGTCCATTGAGTCGGTGATGCTATCTAGCCATCTCATCCTCTGTCGTCCCCTTCTCCTCCTGCCCCCAATCCCACCCAGCATCAGGGTCTTTTCCAATGAATCAACTCTTCGCATGAGGTGGCCAAAGTATTGGAGTTTCAGCTTTAGCATCATTCCTTCCAATGAACACCCAGGACTGATCTCCTTTAGGATGAACTGGTTGGATCTCCTTGCAGTCCAAGGGACTCTCAAGAGTCTTTTCCAACACCACAGTTCAAAAGCATCAATTCTTTGGCACTCAACTTTCTTCACAGTCCAACTCTCACACCCATACATGACCACTGGAAAAACCATAGCCTTGACTAGATGGACCTTTGTTGGCAGAGTAATGTCTCTGCTTTTGAATCTAGGTTGGTCATAACTTTCTTTCCAAGGAGTAAACGTCTTTTAATTTCATGGCTGCAATCACCATCTAAAGTGATTTTGGAGCCCCAAAAAATAAAGTCTGACACTGTGTCCACTGTTTCACCATCTATTTCCCATGAAGTGATGGGACCAGATGCCATGATCTTAGTTTTCTGAATGTTGAGCTTTAAGCCAACTTTTTCACTCTCTTCTTCCTTTCTCCATTAGAGGGCAGACAGAATGAAAACCACAATCACAGAAAGCTTACCAATCTGATTGCATGGACCACAGCCTTGTAGTACTCAATGAAACTATGAGCCATGCTGTGTAGGGCCACCCTAGATGGATGGGTCATGGTGGAGAGTTCTGACAAATCGTGTCCCCTGGAGAAGGGAAAGGCAAACCACTTCAGTATTCTTACCTTGAGAACCCCATGAACAGGATGAAAAAGATGTTGATTGTATACCAGTATAAATGCACTTAATACAATGGGATTGTACACTTAAAAATGGTCAAAATGGTAAATTTTATGCTATGTATATTTTCCCACAAAAACTATATAATAACAAAGCATACTATGTACTACACTAAACACATTATTGTTGTTGGTGGTTTTATTCACTAAGTCATAGCCAACTCTTTTTGTGATCCCATTGAGTGTAGCCCTCCAGGCCCCTCTGTCCATGGGACTTCCCAGGTAAGAATACTGGAATGGGTTGTCATTTCCTTTTCCAAGGGATCTTCCCAACTCATGGATCAAAACTGCATCTCCTGCATTGCATAAGATTCTTTACCACTAAACCACCAGGAAAGCCCCAATCATATTCTACACATTGTTATCTCATTTAGTCTCAATAACAACCTTAAGAGGGATTTATCACTATTTTCCCCATGTTACACACATGCAACCTAAACTTCAGAAAGACTGAAGATGCTGTAGTGCATTGCTTGGCTAAATAGCAACATGGCTAGGATGTGAACATAGTACTCTTTAACTTCAAAGCCTGGCATGGAGTTAATCACCATATTATTATTTATTGATACCATTTTGAAGCTACCATGCCATTGCTTTCTGACTTCCGACATTTTGACTGAGAGGCTAACTGAGAAGTATGTGGCTGTTTGTATGTTGTTGTGATCCTTTAAAAGGCATGCCCTTTTTTTCTTGCTAATCTTTTATTTTTGATTTCCAACAAGTTTACTATGATGTAACTAGATATAATTTATTTCTGTATTCATTGAGTTTGTCAAATTTTGTGAATCAGTGGCCTTTATAAGTTTTGCAAAATTCTTTGCCATCATTTTTCTTTTCAAAAATTGGCTTCTGCCATAGTCCATTATTCTATCAATACTTATCAATTATATTAATGTTAGATATTCTTCACCATGACCCAGAGATCAGTATTCTCTACCATATTTGCCTTCCATCCTTCAATATATCAGAGGGTTTAGTTGCAGTGGTAGTTGGTTGTTTTAGATTTTGGTGTTTTGTTTTATCTTTTACTGTCTTGTCCATTAATCTTTTAATCTTTCTTTCACCTGGGGAAAATCTATTCAAATGAGATTTTATTTTATTTTACATATTCAGAATTTGGTTGTGCTTACTTTTTTACAGATTCTATATTTCTGATTAAACTCTTTAGTTTTTTTTTTCTATTATCATAAACAGTTATTTTTAATTCTAGGGCTGATATCTGCAGTAAAGTTTCCCTTTCCTCTTATTCTCTTGTTTTTCAAGATTGGTTTAATGTGGTAATGATGTCTTTTAAACAGTTATCTAGAACTGTGAAACTTAAGTTCACATTAATTTTCTAAAACAAGTCTAAAAGAAAGTTGTATACTTTCAGATAAACAAATAAACTTTTATAGAGCCCTCCAAGTAATATACAAAGCTATAACTTTAGAAGTTTTCATGCCAACAGTATCTATATTCCAAATACTCTCAAGTGGAAAATAATTTGCATATTTTATTTAGAGAAAGACAGATGTTAAAGTTTAGGTTTCCAAGGATTATTCACTAATGCCCACTTAGTATGAATACTTTATAAAATCTGTTTATCACATTTAAGGACTATATATTTTTTTCATGAAATAAACTATTGGATGCCAATTTCTTTTGTTTATTGATAGTGTATATCCTCTAGCATCAGAAAAGAACCATAAAAGTATTTAAATGTATTTATGATAAACCAAGGGTTGTTTTTCCTTCTAGTTGACAATCAAGAAGAAAATATTTTCCTGGACTCTGACAGAAAACCTCAAATATATATATATACATACATACATACATACACACAAACAGGACAATGATGCATATTTTCCTGTTGTTTAAAATGTTAGTTTGAACATGTGTCAGATGTGAAAACAAAACTTAGAGGAAAATCTCTTTAACTGACTGGGATAGTGTTATGATAAGTCGCAATCATGTGGGTGCTTATAGACAATGTATTTGAAAATAAACATTCAATTGTTATCATAGGCCTTTCTATGCAATTTCTTTTTTTAACCACATGCAAGCATCATTTTGCTAATTTTTATTAAAGGATTAATACTAATTGCTTAATTTAGCTGAAAAGTTTGGATTTAATACTCTATAGTATTGTATATTGTACTGGGTATTGTATTAAGAAAATAGCATAACTTACTGCTCGATGAGTCATGTAGACTGGTCAACAGAAGTGAAAGTAAGCTTGTGGTTGGGAACCAACCAATTTTATAGTGATGAAATGGAGCTTTCTTGAAGTTGAGTTGACAATTGGTGATGTCAAAATCATAAAAGAAAAACATAATATATCCATTTTACCTTGGCTTATAAAATGTGTATGTCATTATTAGAAATGCATTTTGTTTTTTATATCTGAGTTGTGAAGTAAATAGTACAAATCTGGAGACAAAGAGAAAAGGACTAGTCTGAGATCTTAAATGTGAAGTATACAATTCAGAGCACTGGATTTATAATTTGAAACAAGCCTTCTATTTGTTTTCTAAGAAGTTTGCAATTTGTATTTGTTGAGCACCTACTAGAGACAAACCAATGAATTTGGTGGTTGAGAAACAATAACAAGCCTAGAAAGTCCCAGTCTAAAATTCCAGAAGTTTCCAAAAAATTTACATATAGGTAAATAGATGATAACTTCCTTGGTAGCTCAGATGGTAAAGCATCTGCCTACAATGTGGAAGACCCGGGTTCAATCCCTAGGTTGGGAAGATCCTCTGGAGAAGGAAATGGCAATCCACTCCAGTTAATCTTGCCTGGAAAAATCCCATGGATGGAGGAGCCCAGTAGGTTACAGTCCATGGAGTCGCAAAGAGTCGGACACGACTGAGCGACGTCACTCACTCTGAAATAGATGATAGAAGATATATATATATATATATATATATATATATATATATATGGTTTTCTATCTGTCCATCTATCATTACAATTTGACAAGATTTTTCATTGGAAGTTTACAATATTGTACAGAATGCTAACTGGAAAGACACAAAACTTAATCTAGTGCTTTTCCTAGGATTGTTGAAGGATCATCTATAGGTAGTCTTATAGAAGAAAAGAGAGAATGACCTCTAAGATGGAAAGTATAGCACACTCAAAAGAAAGGAGAAAAGAGAGACTGTGGTCTGCCTATGCTCAGGGAGTAGAGAAAAATGGACATGACCAGATTATGTGTGTTTTAATAAGATGTTTTTGAGAGGAGGTCAATATGGCTAATAATCATGAAAAGCCTTTCCATTTCCGTATCTACCAAATGGACATTTTAGTGGTTATGCTGATACATGGATCAGACATTCTGTCTTCAGTAATAAAACATAGATTTACCCAACTGCTCGAGTATCACTGACTTACAGGTCTTAGCTGACTTTCTGGGGGAATAGCCTCCATACCCATAGCCTAACCTCTAGGCAATTATTGTCAGTATGGGAGAATATAGTCCAGGTCCTCTTGCCTCTATTTGAGGTCACTATGAAAGGCCATTTCAGCTACAAAATTCCCTCTAGAATTGGCTGAGGATGTCGCTGTGACTGTTTGCAATTTACCATATTCTCCTGCTCAGTCTTGCTTCCTCATTTCCATATAGGTGCTGATCCCTAGCACTCTCCAACAAATTCCCAAAGAACAAATCTATCTCAGTTTATTTTCCTAGGCTCCTAACTGCATTTCCCAGGGTTGTCTGAAGTCTATAGAAAAAATAAGTGTGAAAAAACATTTCCCCTATATGAAATACTTCATTCACATTAACTATAAAATCAAATATTATATAAAAGAGCTATTAATTTTGAAGCGCTATAGAGACAATAATGACTGGGATATCAAAGAAAAACTATAGAGTATTAAGTCCAAACTTTTCAGCTAAATTAAGCACATTAGTATTAATCCTTTAATAAAAATTGGCAAAATGATGCTTGCATATGGTTAAAAAAAGAAATTGCATAGAAAGGCCTATGATAAAATAATAATCTCTGATCTAAACCCTTATCACCTTCACAGCCCCTAGACACCTACTGTACAATATCCACTTCTTCAGTTCAGTTCAGTTGCTCAGTAGTGTCCGACTCTTTGTGACCCCATGGACTACAGCACTCTGGGCCTCCTTGTCCATCACCAAATCCTGGGGTTTACTCAAACTCACGTCCATTGAGTTGGTGATGCCATCCAGCCATCTCATTCTCTGTCATTTCCTTCTCCTCCTGTCTTCAATCTTTCCCAGCATCAGGGTCTTTTCTAGTGAGTCAGTTCTTCCCATCAGGTGACCAAACTATTGGAACTTCAGCTTCAGCATCAGTCCTTCCAATGAATATTCAGGACTAATTTCCTTTAGGATTGACTGGTTGGATCTCCTTGCAGTCCAAGGGACTCTCAAGAGTCTTCTCCAACACCACAGTTCAAAAGCATCATTTCTTCATAGCTCAGCTTTCTTTATAGTCCAACTCTCACATCCATGCATGACTATTGGAAAAACCATAGCTTTTACTAGACGGATCTTTGCTGGCAAAGTAATGTCTCTGTTTTTTAATATGCTGTCTAGGTTGGTCATAACTTTCCTTCCAAGGAGCAAGTGTCTTTTAATTTCATGGTTGCAGTCACTATCTGCAGTGATTTGGGAGCCCCCCAAAGTAAAGTTTCTCACTGTTTCCATTGTTTCCCCATCTATTTGCCATGAAGTGATGGGACCAGATGCCATGATCTTAGTTTTCTGAATGTTGAGTTTGAAGCCAACTTTTTCACTCTCCTTTTTCACTTTCATCAAGAGGCTTTTCAGTTCTTCTTCATTTTCCGCCTTAAGGGTGGTGTCATCTGTATATCTGAGGTTATTGATACTTCTCCCAGCAATCTTGATTCTGGAGTGCTGTAGTTGATGAGATTACAAAAAGTCAGAAATGACTTAGCAACTGAACAATAACAGTCCTCCTGAAGATTTCTTCCTAATGCTAAATTATTTCTTTACCTTTTTTAGATTATCAATTTAATATGTTATCTCATCTTTCAGTTCCAAAAATTGCAGATTTCACTCACAAAAATCTTCCATCTACCTTTCCACTCCAATTATAAGATTGTTTAAAATTAAAATTTTATTTCTTTATTGAAATTTTTACCTTTAAATTACATCCATTGTTTGTAGTTCTGTGTAATATCTCTTGACTTGATATGACATTAGACAAGGATAATAGCATACTTCTCTTCTCTCATCCTATTTCTTCCTTCTATGTTTATCTACATTTTAGTGGTAGCTTTATGTCTTAATTGACAAGGTCCAAAAATACTCAGTGGGCTTCCCTGGCTGTTTGGTAGGTTTCAGAGTCCACTTGCAATGTAGGAGACGCTGGTTTGATCCCTGGTTTTGGTAATCTCCCTGGAGAAGGGCATGACAACCCACTCCAGTATTTTGCCTGGAAAATCCCATGGATTGAGGAGCTTGGCAGGCTATAGTCCATAGGGTTGCAAAGAGTAGGACACAACTGAAGTGACTGAGCACACATGCATAAAAATATTCAGTAACCAAAATTCAAGTCTGTATGCCATGAAAATCAACAAAATTTACATTTTTGTAACTTGTTCAACAGTGTGCACTACATAGCAAAGGACAGTATCTCAGTGAACATTTGCTTTACTACAGTCTCTATCTAATAACCTTAATGCCATTATGAGAGAAATATCCCAGGTGTCAGGTCAAATAGCTCTCTTTTCTTATCCTTTACTTACTGCTCAAAATAGTACCCATTTTGGTTTGCATATTATTTTGAAGGTACATGTCTCTACTGCCTTTCACAAAATTTTCCTTTCCTCTCTTGGCCTCTAACTCCAACATGCATACGCCCCATAACCACTACCTCAGCCCCAAATTTGAGTGAACTTTCCTTCCCAGATACTTCTCTTGTGTTTACCTGTTCTGTGGTTTCTCCACCATGGCACTAGTCACACTTCGGACTGTGTAACTTGTTGCTGTGGGGGCTGACTTGTGCATTGCAGAAGGTTTAGCAGCATCCTTGACCTCTACCCACTAGCTGCTAGGGCATCCTCCCTTCTCCAGTTGTGACAACCAAAATGTCTGCAGACATTACCAAATATCATCTGGGTTTTAAGATCATCTCCAGTTGAAAACAACTGATCATTACTAATCAGGTATATAATGTAATCAATTTACCATATGCATACTTTCAAAACTGACAACTGAAAATGCTTCCCATTAGTATGTCTCTTGCTCCTTGCCTAGGCCTTTGGGCTGGTTCACAGGGGATGTGATAAAAGCTGTTTTCTTCTACAGGTCTTGTGGGGGTGTATTTCTCTTTGGGGAAAATTGATGGACAGGCTGACATAATTACCAACACTAGCATGGTGATGAATATGTTTTATCAACTGAGAAAACTAAGTTGATAAGGCTAAATATAATTTTCGAGACTCGCTTCCTCACAAAAAGTCTTGACATTGATGTGATTTTTAGGTGTAGGTCATGATTTCATCTTTGTGACCTTCTCCTTGTAAATAATAATCCTGATTACAACCATCAATTAAGAATCAACAAGAAGAAAGGTGTTAAATGCAGAACCAAGGCAGAACACAACTGAAAAAAAAAATTCGGCAACCAAAATAACAAATCCAGGATATAATGGTCCTCTCATAGTGCTAAAAGTCTCACCTCCCAAGCCTGCCTATCCCCTACCAACTTCTTCAGGAATTATAGAAGGAAAATCTGGATTGCATTTAAAAAATAGGAAATCTACCTTAATACCTTTAAATGTAAACCAGTAGACTCAGTGAATATATTTTCCCAACCTTTAATTCTTCAATCAAAAGAAAACAGTATACTGGAAATCCATAGTAGGTAAGTAACATTTTTTTTTTAGTCCTGTCTAAGTCCAGATACTCAGAGAGAACTTTTAACCTACCTAATCCTTTAATACTTACAGTGTTTATCATCCTCTCCCTTATGCCACTCCCTCAGAGAAGTTAAATAACATATTCAAGGTCTTACATCTAGTAACAAATAACACTTCGGTTCAAATCCATGTCTTCTGTTATCAGAACCCACTCTGCTATCCTGCCTTCAGAGAGGATGATCACTTTCCTTGGAGACAGATGATCTTTTATACTACACAGCAGTTCTGATGTGAAGAAATAATTGTTTCTCTTTGCTTATCTATTGAGAAGCATACTTATGGACTTCTGCTGAGAGGAATGAGAAAAAAATTTTCAACTCTAATAAACTGCCGTGTGTCTGTGTGCTCAGTCCTGTCTGACTCTTTGCAACCCTATAGGCTGAGGTCCACTGGGTTCCTCTGTCCATAGAATTCTCCAGGCAAGAATACTGGAGTAGGTTGCCATTTTGTCCTCCAAGGGATCTTCCCTACCCAGGGATTGAACAAACCCAAGTCTCCTGAGTCTCCTGTATCAGCAGGTGGATTCTTTACCACTGAGACAACTGGGAAGCTGATTATTGAGCTTTAGCTGGTTTACTTAAGAAACTTAGGACAAATTGAATAATAACATCCCACTACTGTGCATGAAGTGTGCAAAAATACTCATGAGCTTATAAAGAGTGAGAATTTATATTTTGGGTTATGAAGAATTAATATTGAATTAATTAATTAATTAATTCTTGCCAGACTCCTAGATGGCAGACTCTATGTTAGAGGTTTAGGGTACAAAGTTATAGAGGCCTGGGATCTGTATTAGTTTCCTAGAGATGCTGTAACAAATCACCCAAGATGAGGTGATGTATAACAACAGAATTTTCTGTCACATTTTACAGGCCAGGAGTCAATAATTGAGATGTCAGCAGACCACACTCAGTTGGAAGGCCATAGGAAAGCATGCTTCCTTGTCTCTTCCAGCTCTGATGGCTCCAGACATTCGTTGGTTCCTGGTTGCATTTCGTTCATCTCTACCTGCATCTTCACATGACCTCTATCTGTGTCTTCTCCTCATCTCACTGGCGTTGGTTGCCATTTCCTTCTCCAGTGCATGAAAGCGAAAAGTGAAAGTGAAGTCGTTAAGTCACGTCTGACTCTTAGCGACCCCATGGACTGCAGCCTACCAGGCTCCTCCGTCCATGGGAGTTCCAGGCAAGAGAACTGGAGTGGGTCGCCAGTGCCTTCTCCGACAGTCTCTTACCTGGAGGAGCTCAAATAAGTGGAAAAATAACATAGATGTGACAAAAGTCTGTTTGGGGATAATGAGGACACAAAGAAATGAAACACAAACTATCTAGAGGGATTCAAGAAAAGCTTCAAAAAGAAGGGATTCTGAGCTTGATCTTGAAACACAAGAAGAATAAAAATATTTTGGACTTCTTAAGCAGAAGTGTTCTTGCCTGGAGAATCCCAGGGATGGGGGAGCCTGGTGGGCTGCCGTCTCTGGGGTTGCACAGAGTCGGACACGACTGAAGTGACTTAGCAGCAGCAGCAAGCAGAAGTAGTAACACTATTCCATCAACAGCAGATGTATTTTGTTTGGCCCACATAATATTTACCTACACAATGTTGAGATTAATTGAATGAGTTGCCAACATTGAAATCCTGGGACATGTCACACAGTAATCTGGACATTTGCTTCTTTGGAAAAATTGGAGTTTCTGGCAATTTTGACCTATATTAGTGCATGACAAAAATCATCTGGAGCTGAGTGGAAATACTACTTTGGATGGAATCTGTAGGTTCCAGTTTTAAAATGTCCCTACAACTGCCTCTGATTTACATTGTAATCAGGTCAAATATCAATTTGTTATTGTACTTGTGATATTTTCTTGTATGATAGAGTCAAGGATAAAGAGAAATTTAATTTTATCTGTGTCTATTGAAAGTGGGAAAGTAAATGATAGAGAGGACTTTGTGATTCAAAAAAATACATAAATGAAAAATCATACTTATATATTTACAAAAAGAAGATTTTTTCCCTTTAAAATGCAAAGTGCATCTGGGTGAAAATAGCAATTTTTATCATCACTGTTCACTTTATTTATATTCCCTGTGCATTTTGCTTCTGTGGGGATTTGAGCTATCAACCCCTGCCTTTCATATCTTAGATCTGGGAGAATGTGTTGATAAGTAGAGAGGTTTCTAGTATACAGAATGCTAGCTACTGTAATCCTCACTGCTTTAATTGTTAAATACAGAACTCATAATTGAGAAGAAACTGGAACCAAAACATGCTCTGGGCATTGGCTCTTCATGTTCTCTCAAAAGCCTGACCAATTACGAAGAAGGAATTCTGTCTTCTTGTGATGTTTTTTTCTGTATATTTCCCTCTTTTGTTTGTTGTAAGGACATGTATCACTGGATTTAGGCCACACCCAGATCACTTTGCCTGTAGTCCAAAACTCCAAAATATTCCAGCACAGTGGGATAGCTGATGGCATCACATAATCATACATTGATCTAGGCCACAGCTTCTTGGAGGCTGTGAACATTTGGGGGTGTTCTGCATGCATGCTTTCAGGTAAGAAATGTCCAACTACATGTGATAAATGGCTTGTTATGCAATTTTCTATTAGTAGAAATTGGTATCCCACAGTAAGACCTCCAGTTAAAATTTGAGATTATGACAATAACTAATAGAATTTTTAAAAAGGGGCATAGATATTTTTGAATTGCACAGATTAAAGCTTTACCAGTTTACAAAGTCCAAAATCATATCTGGTGACTCATAGTACAGTCACCCCGTGAACACCAAAAGGATATCTTGTAATCTGGTATAAAAGACCTGTTCTGAAACAGAAAGACAAAAATCTTTCCCTGACTATTAGTAAAGACAATAAGGATTCCCAAACAAAATTTAACTCTTGAGGCTTAAGGCTACAATCTCAATAATTAAAGCAAATTCTAATGAGTTCTGGATAGATGGCAGCATGGATTTTGGATTTTTCCAAATGCCCACAAAAAACAAAAGAAATAACTACATAGTGAAAGCCCAAACCTATATATACAACATTTATATAACAAAGTGAAAAAATATCCCTCATAGGTCTCAAAATATAAGAACTTGGGGGAAAAAAAAAATACCAAGAGTTACAAAACTCTTATGTTATCATTGAAAATCATGGCAGGATATTAGAGAACAATAACTGGATCTGAGAGGTTTTTTGTTTTTTTTTTTTTATTCAAAGAATGTGAGAGTGCAGAGGGCCTCTGGCAGGAATTTTATTGGCTTAAGAAGCCCATTCCTTGTAAACCCTAGAAATTGACTAGTTAGGGCACTATTGTAGGTCAGAGTCTCAATTGAAGAATACTGCTATAAATGGAAGCAAAATTTGACAGGATAGGATAAAGCAGTATGAAAAAAAAAAAAAGAGGAATAGGCATGAGCCAGATAGAGGTGTAAGAGGACAGAGCCATAGAATATCAGAAATTAAGGTACCATATTTTTTGTTACTTCCTGGAAACAACAGAAAAGGAAAAAAATCTAGCTAAATCCTATTTCCTAAAAGTTTAGGAAAAGATAAATTCACAAAAAGATGAGCAACAGAAATTTATCAATTCAGATTTTATACAAGGTTATGGCAAGATTTAAAAAGAATAAGGAACAAAATAATATATCTATATATAAAGGAAAACCAGATAAATAAAAAACAGACCAAAGCTATAACATATAAGTATCCAAAAGCTGTGACATTAAAAATGATACATGATATGAAACAACATAAATCATAATTAAAAAAAAACTCAGAAACAAATTAAAAGTTGTCAAAAAAGAATTAGGACTGAAATAAAAAGGTATTTAAGAAATGAACACAAAACTAGAAGGAAGTTAAAAGCTAATAAACACAATAAATCATGCCTCAAGAGAAAAAAAGTTTTAAAAGGAAAAAAGTTACATTTATATTTTAAAGTGAAGAAAGCAACTAAAAAGATTCAGAAAAAGCAGATATTATAAACAAGCAAAGGCTATATAGCTTGTAAACAAAGGAAGCTCCAAAGAAGAAAAAGAAATGTTACAAGTTAAAATTCAAGAGAACTTTTCTAAAGTTAAAAAAAGAAAGCTATATATACAAAGCATATTCTATGCATCAACTCAGAAAAATTAATACTGATATATATCCTAGTAAAATTTCTGGATTTAAAGACAAATAATCCTTGTTCAAGCTGGTTTTAGAAAAGGCAGAGGAACCAGAGATCAAATTGCCAACATCTGCTGGATCATGGAAAAAGCAAGAGAGTTCCAGAAAAACATCTATTTCTGCTTTATTGACTATGCCAAAGCCTTTGACTGTGTGGATCATAATAAACTGTGGAAAATTCTTCAAGTGATGGGAATACCAGACCACATGATCTGCCTCTTGAGAAATTTGTATGCAGGTCAGGAAGCAACAGTTAGAACTGGACATGGAACAACAGACTGGATCCAAATAGGAAAAGGAGTGCGTCAAGGCTGTATATTGTCACCCTGTTTATTTAACTTCTATGCAGAGTACATCATGAGAAACGCTGGACTGGAAGAAACACAAAATGGAATCAAGATTGCCGGGAGAAATATCAATAACCTCAGATGTGCAGATGACATCACCCTTATGGTAGAAAGTGAAGAGGAACTCAAAAGCCTCTTGATGAAAGTCAAAGTGGAGAGTGAAAAAGTTGGCTTAAAGCTCAACATTCAGAAAACGAAGATCATGGCATCCAGTCCCACCACTTCATGGGAAATAGATGGGGAAACAGTGGAAACAGTGTCGGACTTTATTTTTCAGGGCTCTAAAATCACTACAGATGGTGACTGCAGCCATGAAATTAAAAGACGCTTACTCTTTGGAAGGAAAGTTATCACCATCCTACATAGCATATTCAAAAGCAGAGACATTACTCTGCCAACAAAGGTCCGTCTAGTCAAGGCTATGGTTTTCCCTGTGGTCATGTATGGATGTGAGAGTTGGACTGTAAAGAAGGCTGAGCACCGAAGAATTGATGCTTTTGAACTGTGGTGTTGGAGAAGGCTCTTGAGAGTCCCTTGGACTGCAAGGAGATCCAACCAGTCCATTCAGAAGGAGATCAGCCCTGGGATTCCTTTGGAAGGAATGATGCTAAAGCTGAAACTCCAGTACTTTGGCCACCTCATGGGAAGAGTTGACTCATTGGAAAAGACTCTGATGCTGGGAGGGATTGGGGGCAGGAGGAGAAGGGGACGACAGAGGATGAGATGGCCGGATGGCATCACTGACTCGATGGACTTGAGTCTGAGTGAACTCCGGGAGTTGGTGATGGACGGGAAGGCCTGGCCTGCTGCAATTCATGGGGTCGCAAAGAATTGGACAGGACTGAGCAACTGATCTGATCTGATCTGAACATTCTTTGGTGTTGCCCTTCTTTGGAGTTTGATTTAAAACTGACTCTTCTCAGTCCTGTGGCCACTGCTAAGTTTTCCAAATTTGATGGCATATTGAGTGCAGCACTTTAACAGCAGCATCTTTTTGGATTTGAAATAGTTCAGATGAAATTCCATCACCTCCACTAGTTTTTTTTTTTTTTTTTTTGGTAGTAATGTGCTGGGAGCCGGCATATTGCATATTGAGTGCATATTGCATATTGAGTGCAGCACTTTCCACAGCATCATCTTTCAGGATCTGGAATAGCTCAACTGGAAGTCTATCACTGCCGGGAGCCAGCGTGAGGAACTCTGCCCATGACAAAGGTCATGAGGAAGGAGGCTCGGCATACGCAAAGGCGGGATCGAGCCTCAGGAGTCCCCCTGGAAATTCTCGAGCATCTACCCCCAAAACCAGAGTCTGCCTACTTTCTGCTTTGTGCTTTCACCTATACCTCTGACTTTACGGGGGGCTGTCCCCCACTACCTCTCTCTGAAAAAAGAGTTAGCTTACAGCTCCAGTTAATAATTCCTGGGTGTGACGTGTTTCAACCTAAAAACTCCTTTGGAAATCCTCTAGTCTGCCTGAATAGGTTTTTCCGGCCACATGTGATTGTTCAGAGCCTCCCAACTGTGAGAGGCAGGAGATGTTCTAAACTGCCTAAACACAGATTCCTTTGAGTAGTTAAAAGATTGATTAGAAATTGTATTGGTGAAGGGTTTTTCACTTGTTGGGCCAATGTTTGCTGCTAAGTCTCCGTACTCCTTACCTACTGTGTCCTTGGCAGTGTATTGATTGATATAATGGGTGTATAGAAATGTAAAATGCAGCTTTGTCCAATGCTTTTTTCGAGGCTGGTGCCTGACTTTGGAATAATCACCTTTAGAGAAAAATAAGTTTCTTAAAATGTTAACAGGCCTCCGGGCCAGAAGATGATGTCAATCACCTGAACTTTTGCATATGATAAGTTTGAAAGCCTGGCTTCCATTAGGACCAGGAACTGCTGTCCTTGCATGACTCCACCCCTTCCCCCATTATCCTCTATGCATAACTTAAGGTATAAAAACTACTTTGGAAAATAAAGTGCGGGCCTTGTTCACCAAAACTTGGTCTCCCCATGTCGCTCTCTCTCCCAAATTCTGGCTGAGTCTCCATCTGGAGCGAGGAACCCGCCATGCTTGCTAATTATGCCTGGGCTTCTAAGATCCGACCGGGGAGGCCTCAGTGTCTCCTCTCCTTCGGGAGAACGGAAGGATGCCTGCGGCCTACGTAAGTGGTGCAAACTTCTTGTCTTGAAGTTTTATTGGTCTCCCGCGTAAACCAAGCTACTCAGCCTCTTTTCTCCACTGAATTTTCCTACTGAGCTATCCTCATTCTATTACTCTTTGTATCGTTAATTAAAGTGTAATTAAGAAGTTGTTTCCTGACCCTCGCCTATGCCGTCTCTCCTTCGAATACCCTGGATCAGCTGGGGCTGGACCCCGGCAGTAATGCCTGGAAAAGACTCTGATGCTGGGATGGATTGGAGGCAGGAGGAGAAGGGGACGACAGAGGATGAGATGGTTGGATGGCGTCACTGACTCGATGGACATGAGTCTGTGTGAACTCCGGGAGTTGGTGATGGACAGGGAGGCCTGGCATGCTGCGATTCATGGGGTCACAAAGAGTGGGACACGACTGAGCGACTGAACTGAACTGAACTGAATGCTTTGGACAAGACAATAATAGTGCATGATACATAAGTGAAAGAAAATTAGATCATCATTGATTTGTTGACAACAACATGGCAAAAGAGAATAGTATAAAATATTTAAGATATTTAATAAAAGGAAATGTAAACCAAAGAGTTTATATTTAGCAAAACTGAATAAAGAGCATAATTAAACTGTGATTAGCATTTACTAATTCAGAGAAAGCCTGAAGCCTTCCTAAAGAATCACCTGGACATTGAACTTCAAGCACTCATAATGAAGAGAGAGCTACATGAAAACCAATGGTAGTAATTAAATATATAAGATTTTTATAGAATTCAGAATAAACGAGAATTACAAGGGAAACTGTAGACTGTGTAATGACTATGTAATTTGATAATGTGAATCTAGATAATTTATTAAAAGTAGGATTGGGGGCAGCATATGCAAAAATACTTAACAGCATTCAGGAATCACATTTTTTTTTCTATACTCTGTACCTTTCAGAATCAGGGTACTCAATGTAGAAGGACAAAAAATAAGATATAATTAATTAAAAATGAAGTAAAACACTGTGTTCCTCAACTGGAATTATAAATATCAGTATTAACTTAGAGTTTATATATATTTGATAGATAATATCAACAATGAATAACCCACTAGCAATGAACACCTCTGCACCCAGATTATAGTCTTGAGATAATCTTTCTTATTAAAATAATTTGATGATTCTTGGGAAACTCTGGCTTAATCCAAGTCTCAAGGAAGAAATACACAATGATTTTTGTAACATCTTGGCACACCAGATAGTAAAGAAGGTATCAAAGACCATAGAGTTATAGGGTTATATCCATAGATTCAGAGGCAAGCTTGAAGAGGGCACCGTTGGCTACAGGTGAGAAAAATTGAGTGTCAATAAGATTATTAATTGCAATGGACTGAACTACATCAAATATATTTAAATCCATGAATCCTTAATGATTTTAAAACCAGTTAGTCATTTTTCTGAAGATGACAGGGAACCAACTGTCTCTCAAATTGAATAAATAATAAGAACAAATCGACGATTTACCTTTCCTTTCCTATATGAATTGCAACACTGAATGAAAAAAAAACTGAATAAAGAAAATAATTCTTAAAAACTCATGGCTATTAAAATGAAAGTTGTTTTGGGATTAGAATAGCAGCATTTTATAATCCCTAATAGATTAAAGAATCTAGACACTGAAGAACCATAGCCATCACTGGGCTAACAACACAAAACAGGAAAACCAAGGCATCATGATGAAAGAACAGAGGCATTTATAATTTGACCAGAGGAATAGAACTTGACTCTCATGAAGTCTCTAAACCCAGCAGCCAATATGGAGTAAATACAGACATAGAGGAAAATGTTTCAAACTGTGAGAAACTCTATAGGCAAAATGTCCTGGGGACCTGTGGGATAAACTATAAGAAGAAAATGAGGTAGAGAAGGGAACGGTAGCTTTAAAGAGAAAAGATATTATCAAATTTAAATATATATATACATGTGCTGCTTGCATTCTGCCTGAGGTGAAATAATAATCTGGAATATCTTGAAGTCACATGACACCCATACTGTTACTAATTATGGTTTGACTTCTTTCCAAGCAATTCAATAAACACTGTACCATTCTTGAATTAGAAGGTAAAGTATTTATTATAAAATTATTTATTAAACATACTAATGAAAATTTTCATTCTCAGAAGAACATATATTTCTGCTTTATTGACTATGCCAAAGGCTTTGACTGTGTGGATCACAATAAACTGTGGAAAATTCTAAAAGAGATGGGAATACCAGACCACCTGACCTGCCTCTTGAGAAACCTATATGCAGGTCAGGAAGCAACAGTTAGAACTGGACATGGAACAACAGGCTGGTTCCAAATAGGAAAAGGAGTATGTCAAGGCTGTATATTGTCACCCTGCTTATTTAACTTCTATGCAGAGTACATCATGAGAAACACTGGGCTGGAAGAAGCACAAGCTGGAATCAAGATGGCCGGGAGAAATATCAATAACCTCAGACATGCAGATGACACCACCCTTATGGCAGAAAGTGAAGAGGAACTAAAGCCTCTTGATGAAAGTGAAAGAGGAGAGTGAAAACGTTGGCTTAAAGCTCAACATTTAGAAAACGAAGATCATGGCATCTGGTCCCATCACTTCATGGGAAATAGATGGGGAAACAGTGGAAACAGTGTCAGACTTTATTTTTCTGGGCTCCAAAATCACTGCAGATGGTGATTGCAGCCAGGAAATTAAAAGACGCTTACTCCTTGGAAGGAAAGTTATGACCAACCTAGATAGCATATTGAAAAGAAGAGACATTACTTTGCCAACCAAGGTCCATCTAGTCAAGGCTATAGTTTTTCCAGTGGTCATGTATGGATGTGAGAGTTGGACTGTGAAGAAAGCTGAGCACCGAAGAATTGATGCTTTTGAACTGTGGTGTTGGAGAAGACTCTTGGGAGTCCCTTGGACTGCAAGGAGGTCCAACCAGTCCATTCTAAAGGAGATCAGCCCTGGGATTTCTTTGGAAAGAATGATGCTAAAGCTGAAACTCCAGGACTTTGGCCACCTGATGCAAAGAGTTGACTCATTGGAAAAGACTCTGATGCTGAGAGAGATTGGTGGCAGTAGGAGAAGGGGACAACAGAGGATGAGATGGCTGGATGGCATCACTGACTCGATGGACATGAGTTTGAGTGAACTCCGGGAGATGGTGATGGACAGGGAGGCCTGGCATGCTGCGATTCCTGGGGTCGCAAAGAGTCGGACACGACTGAGTGACTGAGCTGAACTGAACTGAACTGAATGAGAATTTTTAGGAAAAAGAAGACCACATGTTGATTTTAACTTCCTTTGGTCATCTTTCCTATCCCAGTACTTACAAATTATCTATTTTCTTTGACTAGAATTATATATGATAGCTTGTTACCCTTCAGAGGTGGGCCTTACACATAAATTCCTGAGATATAATGAGCTGACAACCCTTTTACAGTTAAATATTACTAGCTGAAAAAAAAAATGTATTCCTCAGGAAAAGAAATCCCTGTGTTGTTTACTCTAGACTATGCTATACGCAGTTGCCCATATGAGAAATGGTTGAAAACCGGAGCCTATAAATTCAATAAATAGTAATTTGCAGGAATCTCATTTGAAATCAGGACTTCCCTGATGGTTTGTGGTAAAGAATCTGACTGCCGATGCAGGAGACTTGGATTTGATCCCTGGGTCAGGAAGATCCCTTGGAGAAGGAAATGACAACCCACTCAAGTATTCTTGCCCAGAGAATCCTATGGACAGCAGAGATTGGTGGGCCATAGTCCATGGAGCTGCAAAGAGTCGGACATAACTTAGCAACTGAACAACAACATTTGAAACCACCACATATTTTCTTTACCCATGGCATCTGAACACCTGTGAGATATCTCAGAAAGGCTTCTCATGACACCTTATTTTAGTACCTTTGTAAGATGTTTTTCTTTGATGTTATCCCTACCCCATATACACACACAGACTCTCAGAAGGCAAATTTTTCATATGTTGTGTGACTTACATTTAAAATCATTCCATCTATATTCTTCAACTCTGTGATAATTTGTTTAGCCATCTTTTTTCCTATATGGTAACACATGAGTAAAGAACTTTGTATTAGTTTTGTAGATTTACTTGTTTGTATGTTTAATGCTTTGTCTCCCTACACATTAGACATTATGGTTTTTGATGACATTAACAATATGTAGAGTATATATTTTTTCATCATCAATCCCAGTGCTTAGTATTATCCCCAAGATATAGAAGTTGCTTGATATGTATTCAATAAATGCTCGAGATAAAGCAAATATAATCTATCTCTTTTTAAATGCACCATGCAAAGTAAATACTTGATTTTAAATCTAATCCAACTAGTACAGTATATAGACCACTGTATCTGTTCCCTTGATCTGAATATTAATATTTCCTGAAATTAATTTTAAAATTATTTTAATATTTTATTATTAATTTTATTAATATTAATGTGACCTGTGAATTATATATTTTATTTCTCCTTTCTAAACAATATGTCACAATGTCAGCTCATGATTAATTTGCATCTAATTATATCTCATGTCACATAATTTGTATTCATCTATTTCTTCCCCAAACAACTTATACTACTGACATTTTTTAACATGGTACAATTTGGTTGTATTTATCCTTGTTAAAATTTCCTCTTACATTTTCCATTTCAAGGATCCAAACTGTTGAGATCTTTCTGAATCATCTGAAACAAACTATTTTTTTTAGTCTTCTAGTAAAAGCAAATTTGTCTTCATACAACATATCAATGAAGATGCTCCAACACTAAGCCCACCACAGAACACTAAAGACCTAAGTGTCCTTTTTTTCTGATTGATAAAATCAACAGCATTCTTCCTCAGTTTTGTCAAATAATCATATATCTTTTTTCTGTACAGTAATATACACACTTCTTCCTATTTTCAAAGATAGTTTGATAAAAATTTGTTGAATTCTAAGCTGAAAACAGGATGAGACTAAGACTAAAAAAAAAAGAGAAAGTAGATATGAAAGAGAAAGAGAGAAACATTGACTAAAAATTTCATTAATATTATCAAAATAATTTATACTCTTATTTTTTAAAAAAGGTGTTTTGACTTCCTGTGTCTGACTCTTTGTGACCCCATAGACTGTAGCCTGCCAGGCTCCTCTGTCCATGGGATTCTCCAGGCTAGAATACTGGAGTGGCTTGCCTGTCCCTTCTCCAGAGTATGTCCCTAACCCAGGGATCGAACCTGGGTTTCTGGCATTACAGGCAGATTATTTACCACCTGAGCCACTAGGGAGGTGGGGTTTTTAATAAAGGTATTTTGACTACCTGTGATCGCCTGTTATTTATGAGTCCTTATAAACCAATTCACTTAGCATTTTTTTCCCTAGGAATTTGTAAAAATCATCAATTGTCTCCCTCATTAATAGTTTGTGAAATGTATCTTTTTTTTTTTTTTCTATTTGAGTCAATATCTGCATAACACCAGCTTTAACAATTTGGCAAAATACTTCTTTATGGGTTACGATACCCAAATAAAACAATGAATCTAGTTTTCAATATGTATTTATTAGATGCAGATTTTGTCAAAATATTAGAAAATTAGTCATCATCTAATAGCACATTTAATAGCTGCATTTATTCATTCAAAATATTTTTAAAGTCTATCTATTGAAGATTTTGATAATGACTATGATTTCATTTTTACCCTTAATTCATTTTACATGCCTCAAACCTTAATTAAAAAAAATTGTGATCAAAATAGTCAATTTGTGGAAGGTTGATGAGTGAAACAGAGAGTTCCAAAAATGAAAATGTTGATGTTGTCTCTTGAACACTTATGCAAAAGGAACTTACAAATATCAGAAACTTTTTTCATCAATTCTGATAGTTTAGACTTCAAACTTTTACTTCACCGTCACTAGATATGTAAATTTTGGTACATTTCTTAAAGCCTTTCTGGTTCTTCCCCCTCATTTGTATTAATGAGATAATAATAACTTACATAGTACATTTTTGGAAGATTAAAGGAAGATGGCAGATTTAAAGCACCTTTTATAGAACTTAACATACAAAAGTAGCTCAGTCAATATTATTTCTCTTCTAATGTTTTTCATAATGAACGTCTGAGGCTGCCACTGCAGATAGTTTTATGTTTGAAAAATGCATCTGCTAATTGTAAATAAGCCAGAATATAAAATCATAAGTTATATTCTTCTGTGTGCATATCTATAATCCTCTTTAAATAATTTTGGATCACCCAGGCTAATTCAATCCAGATTTGACAGAGGCTAAGAAAAATTAGATTAGGTGGAGACTTATAAATTTCCTAACAGTAAGGGGGCTGTTTTGAGAGAAAGATTTCTTTCAGCCAAAAAACCAGTTCTGTAAGAACAATAGGATGTATGATAAGACTTGGACCCAAAGACACCAAGCTTCATTAATTCAGTCTCTTGACCAAAAACTTGTTAAAATATGTTTTTACTTCTTTTCCACAGAATTCAGAACAGTCTTTAACCACAGGAAATGAAAAAGAGACCAAGGTTCAAATGAGAAAAATATAACAAATTATGGGAAGTAAGAAACCAGAGCTAATTGTGATTTATCTATATTTTATAATAGAGGTTTACATTATTGAGATTTTTCTGATTATCAGGACTTCATAGAAAGAGCTGAAAGAAACACTGTCATTAAAAACACAACATATGGTAGACATATTAAAAATTAGGAAAAATAAAGCTTTGCCATTCCTTAAAAAAAACATGTGTCATCAACTTTGGTTTTATTTTACAATCCTGGATCATAGAATGAGAAAGAAGATTTATTGAAAGAAGCTATACTTAATTTTATTTTATTTGGAAATGATTTTTCCATTTTTTAGGGGGAAAATCAAGGTAAATGTCACATTATTAAAAAATTAAAAGTGCTTTGAGAATTTTCTAAGATACTTCTATAATTCTATACAATCATACTCTGGAGAATACTTAACAAATGATTCTCAGGTGACAATTTAGCCTGACTATGATCAGAATAAGCAAGCTTGATATTCAGCTATATGACCTCTTAAGAGTATGATCTAAGGCTTAAAGTCATTATTTGCAAAAAGGTAAGAGCAACTGTTATTGTGAAGATTAAACGTTATAAGGAATGAAATATACTTAGCACATTCCTACCTAGTACATCCCGAGTGCATGTTTTGCCAATAATAATTATATTTTAAATAGATTATTACACAATATATATTATACAATACAAGCAAAATATAATATTAAATTTATTTTTATTGTTAATGTTATTTAGAGCCAGATTGCCCTCTTCTAAACCATCCTGACTCTGAAACTTAATAGCTGCAGAATCTTAAACAAGTGACAATCATTTTGTCTCAATTTTTTCACCTGTAAAATGGTAATAGTAATAATACCTTCTTCTTAGAGTTGTAAGGATTGAATAAGTTGGGATATGAACACTGTTCACATGTAAAGGCTTAGCACTTAGCATTCATCTCAGACACCAGAAGTAAGACAACCACAAACATTTGCAAAATTCACATGCAATTGTGTTTTAAAAGCATTCGGGCCAGAGGAGTGGAGAAACATTTCTCTAGGGCCTAAACAGGGTCCATTTAGGGCTCAGGTCCCCATGAGAGCGAATGATTAGGTGTGGGGGTTGTGCTGTAGTGCTGAGCATTGGACCCAGAGTTAGAATCATCCATGATGACTTTAATAAACTTACTTATTTTTTCTACTTGTGATGTGTTTGTGTCTCTTAGTCACTCAGTCATGTCTGATTCTTTGTGGCCCCATGGACTGCAGCCCTCCAGGCTCCTCTGTCCATGGGCTTTTCCAAGCAAGAATACTGGAGTGGGTTGACCTTTCCTTCTGCAGGGGATCTTCCCAGCCCAGGGATTGAACAAGTTTCCTGCATTGCCGGCAGATTCTTTACCATCTGAGCCACCAGGGAAACGTGGGGGCCTCTAAAGAAAGGGATTCTGTGAAAAAACTCTGGCCCAAATCTAAAAGTTATAGTGAATGGGAGTTACCCTGAATATTCTGAAAAGGTCTTCATCCATGGCCTAAAAACCTAATCCCAAATAAAACATGGGATGGAGAAGGTAGAGACTAAGATCTTCACCATTTTTAATCAAGCAACTATCACAGTACTTGGTACAAGATCTCACTTAATGCAAATATTCTAACAAATAAAAGAATCATTAACTGAATGGGTCAGCGAATGTCTTTATGGAAAGCTCCTACCTTCTATAGAAATGTACGAAAAGATAAGACTGAGTGAGCGTTCTTATGGGACTTTAGAACTTTATTATAGTCTTCCTTACTCCTTCCTTATTTACCTCTCTAATTGTTATAATCGACTTTATTGATATTCAAGAGTAAGTATTTTACATATGGTAATCTAAGTTTCCATGTTACTGTTTCCATACCTCTCACCCTCTCCTCTCCACTCCCCGTGTCCATAAGTCTTTTCTCTACATCTGTTTCTTCACTGTTGCCCTGTAAATAAATTCTTCAGTACTATTTTTCTAGATTCCGTATATATGCGCTAGAATACAATATTTATCTTTCTCTTTCTGACTTACCTCACTCTGTATAATACGTTCTAGGTTCATCCACCTCATTAAAACTGACTCAAATGTGTTTTTTTTTTTTTAATGGCTGAGTAATATTTCATTGTGTATGTGTACCACAACTTATCTATCCATTCATCTGTTGATGGACATCTAGGTTGTTTCCATGTTTTAGCTATTGTAAATAATGCTGCAATGAACAATGGGATACATCTCAAACAGGGGCTCTGTGTCAACCTAGAGGAGTGGGATGGGCAGGGAGATGGGAGGGAGGTTCAAAAGGGAGGGAATACATGTATACCTATGGCTGATTCCCGTTGAGGTTTGACAGAAAACAACAAAATTCTATAAAGCAATTAAACTTCAATTTAAAAAAATATTTTTTTTAAAAAGAGTTAAGAATTTGTTTTTCTTGTCTACCTTCTCTCATTATGGGCTTCCCTGGTGGCTCAGAGAGTAAAAATCCCACCTGCAGTGCAGGAGATCCCTGGATTGGGAAGATCCCCTAGAGAAGGGAACGGTTACTCATCCAATATTCTAGTCTGGGAAATTCCATGGACAGAGGGGCCTGGCAGACTACAGTCCATGGGGTCGCAAAGAGTCTGACATGAATGAGCCACTAACATTTTCACTTTCTTTCACTTTCCATAAACATTAAATATACACCTTGCTCTATGAAAATCTGTGCATTAATTTACAGAAAATTTGTTTGCTTTTTCCCTGTTTGCTCATGAAACATAAACAAAATTAGTAGATGGCTTGCCATTTTAATCTCTTTTAAAATAAAGTCTTGGACATACTATACTTCAGAATATTTTCTGAAATAACAGTGACTTTACATGTATATATATGTGAAGCATATGTAATCGCCTGTGATAAAGAAGCATCAGTGATGATATCATGAAAAACTTTTATAAACATGTTTGTGTATTGCCCATATAAACAACAGAGCTTCCCCCAAGAAAATTAAGTGAAAACAGACAATTTTTTTTTCTGCTTTTTAGAATAGTTTTCCTCTTATAAAATATTCAAAGAGAGTAGCTGTCAAAGGTCTTTTTGCAAGTTCACCTAATGTATTGTTTCCACATGCGTTAAAATTACAGTTCACTGCTGACTTGGAGACAAGAGGGTATCCAGTTGCCAAAGCTTTCATTGAAAGGCAGTTTTATTTAACTGTGGAGATATTTGGAGTGAGCATTCATATTCACGGAATTCTAAAAGGTTACTACATTTAAACTGTAGCTTAAACTTAGAGAATCTTTCCACTAATAAAACCTACATCTTTCATGTATGTGCCTTTGATGGCATTTTAGAGCATATTCTTCATTTTCATTTTGTGGTAAAGTTTATAGACTTCTACTTCTTTTATTGTAGTCACAAGCCACAAAACCAAGACAATATGCTATATAAACATCCATTAATCCTACTCCATGAAAACATTTTACTTTTTAGCTCATCATCCCTGATATTTTTGACCTGATAATCCAAAGATAATGACAGATTTAAATTTGAAAATATAATCCAAATATATACACACTTGTGAACATGGTACTTGCTATTGTAAAGGGGGGAAAAAATGTTAGTTTGTAATTACCATAGCCAAAAGCTGTTGTGTGTATTCTCAACTTCTCTTTCTCTCAGTATCTCTTTTTTAACTCCACAAGTAATTGAGATCTAAATATGTGCTGGGTGCTATTTTAAGCTTTAGATGGCAGAGTTAGAATATCACAAAAGACAAACAGAGCCCCTGATATGAGAATACTTATATTAAAAAGGAATGAGAAATAAGTGAGTTAGTAGGCAGAATAAATTTAAAGAATGATAATAGATGTTGGGGAAGAAAGTAAAAGAGGGTAGAGGGGGAGAAATTTACTTTGGAAGATCCAAGTATGACAAGTGAGACAGGCAGGGAAGGCCTCTCTATGAAATGCCAATGAAAGGCATGTGCTACTTCCTGCCCAAAGCTGATCAAGGTCTTCTCTGTTGATTTTTTCATTTCTCTAACCTATATCTTTGAGTCCTCCTCCATGTGGAACATCTAGTACTTTTGCTGCTAAGCCTCCTTTTTCAGTTCTCCCAGGAGCATCAGCGCTTCTACTGAGGTTAATCCCTTCACCATTTCTAATGGTTTCTATGGAATTCCAAGTCATAGTCCAGCCTCTAGCCCTGAGGTGGTGCATGTTGCCATCCTGGTCGATCATATTTGCACAATTTTCTGTGCTGTGTGCTAAAGTCGCTTCAGTCATGTCCGACTCTTTGTGACCCTGTAGGCTGTAGCCCACCAGGCTCCTCTGTCCATGGAATTCTCCAGGCAAGAATACTGGAGTGGGTTGCCATTTCCTTCTCCGGGTATCTTGCTGCACAATTTTCTAGTCACAGCTAATGGCCCAAAAGTGGACAGGTGAGCCCAGTGTGGTCAAAGATTGTAAGTGCCGATCCTGATGGAGAATTTCCCTGAATTCCACGGAAGTAAAACAATGCCATTTAGATTTCAAGACTCTTTGAGTCAGCCCCACACCTGGATACCACAGCTTAAGTTAGTATTTATTATTAAATTGTATTTATTTGATATGGGTGTGTGTCACAAGCAGAAGAATCCTGAATTTATATGCACATGCTAATGACTCTTTCTTTGCATTATGTAATTATGCTCAAGCCTTTCCTGTTAAACACAACGTGAGCTACCTTTTTCAATACCACATGTTATTCAGGCACTCTTTCTCTCTGATTCTCTCCTTATTGTTCTTATTCTTAACTCCTTAATAAAATTATATATTTTTCATGTCTATTACAGCCTTACTTCCCATTAACTAGTCATATTTCAGCTTACCCTCTGTTTCTACCATAGAAATCACAGAAATATGAATTTATTTTTTAACAACATCAGTATAAATGACCTTGTTGCAAAATCCAGTTGACTCTGCTCACATATTGCTCTGCTGCTGCTGCTGCTGCTACTGGTAAGTCGCTTCAGTCGTGTCTGACTCTCTGCGACCCCAGAGATGGCAGCCCACCAGGCTCCCCCGTCCCTGGGATTCTCCAGGCAAGAACACTGGAGAGGGTACATATTGCTCTAATTGACATAAAACATAGAATATTTCTGCCATTGCTTTGCCAAACTATCACTCTGACTTGGTTTCCCAACTACCTCTCAGATGACCCTTTGTCAATAATTATTCACCTTTAGTATCTGTGTCTCACTTAGATGTTGCTGCTCCCTATCTGTGCACACTTTGCTTTTCATACACACATACATATATATATATATATATATATATCTTTTTAATTTTAATATTAATTTTAATTTGTTTTGTTGTGCCAGGTCTTAGTTGTGGATCTTCAATCTTCATTGTGGCATGCGGGCATCTTTTTTGTTTTTAGTTGTGGATGTGGAATCTTTAGTTGGGGCTTGCAGGCTCTTTAGCTAGGATGTGTGGGATCTAGTTCCCTGACCAAATATGGCAACTGGGCCCCCTGCATTGGAAGTGTGAAGTATTAGCCACTGGACCACCAGGGAAGTCCCCCTATCCATGCACTCTTTGGTTCTCTTCCCTTGATGTCCTTTCTCTCTAGATGATACCAGGCTTTCCCATGGCTTCAAATGCCACATATGCCAAATAATTCCCAAATCAATATTTCCAGTCTGAACTTAGCCTCAAAGATCTAAACACACATGTAAAGTAGTCTTTTAGACACTGTTCAAGTAACCCTGAAGTTCAATATTTGCCAAACTTAGCTTATCATATTCTTCATAAGGTTTCCTTTATCCCATGTTCCCCAGTAAAGAGAGCCCCTGTGTTACAGACCAGATACTGGCATCAGTGAGGTGATTAAACTTGGAGAACTGTTCTGAGAATCAAATAACATGTAAGAATTACCTAGCACTGCACCTGGCCCAAAATGCTCAACAAAAGAGCTGACATATAAAATGAGTTCTAAAGGAATGAAAAGAATCATATCCATTTTAATACATGGTGATATACATAACACATACATAACCTGTAAACCAGGTCAATGAGCCCAAGACCATATTAAACTCATTTATTTAGTCTCCCATTTAAAAAAAAAAAAAAAGAATCTCCATTTCCTCAGCATAAACTATTTCCTACTTCTTAACACAGGCTGCAGGAGTGCCTGAAATTCCCTGCTCTCCTTCAAGTAGTATGTCAAGCATTACCTTCTCCTGGAAGCCCAGCGCACTGATTACTCCCTCCTGAGGGCTTCCCTGGCTTCCCATGTGTTCCTCTGTAAGAACATTTATCACCTTGTATTGTTATTATTTGTTTATGAGCCTGTCTCCACTGTAGACTTTGAACTTCTTGAGTTTGAGAGCTCTGTCTTAACCACCACTACATCTCAAAGTTTGATTTTATGTGAACTCTCTGTGAAACACACACATTTTAAATGGACTATAAAATCCTCTCTTTCCTAATTGCAAACTTGTGAGCTGTGAGGCAGTCCCAGAAAAGCAAAGTGACTACACTCAAGCACTCAACAACTTGTCTTCATTGTATTTCACAGCTGTGTAGTAAGGCAACATTTTTTTTCCACCTTACCCATCCCATTAAAAATAAATACAAGTAACTATGGTGCATTTAATAATTGGGGTCTTCATACTGAATAGCTGCTAACTTGTACTGGATTTGCTACACCATCAACTTAGATGGAGAAAGTTTGTTGTGAAGGATATATGCTTATCTCATCTGTCTTTGATTTATTCTGTAGCTTGATTCCCAAGTGGACTCTTCTGATTTGAGTTCATTTCATGGTTAATGCTGTAAGATGCTGATTGCTTGAATTAAAGTCTCTTTGTTCCTCAAACCATTCACAGGCAATCACTAGCAAAAACAAAACAAAACAATGTCAGCTTTCCAAGATTTAATCATTCTGTGCAGTGTTCCTCAGTTCAGTTCAGTTGCTTAGTCATGTCCAACTCTTTCTGACCCCGTGAACTGCAGCACACCAGGCCTCCCTGTCCGTCACCAACTCCCGGAGTTCACCCAAACCCACGTCCATCGAGTTGGTGATGCCATCAAGCAATCTCATCCTCTGTCGTCCCCTTCTCCTCCTGCCCCCAATCCCTCCCAGCATCAGAGACTTTTCCAATGAGTCAACCCTTCGCATGAGGTGGCCAAAGTACTGGAGTTTCAGCGTTAGCATCATTCCTTCCAAAGAACACCCAGGACTGATCTCCTTTAGAATGGACTGGTTCAATCTTCTTGCAGTCCATGGGACTCTCAAGAGTCTTCTCCAACACCACAGTTCAAAAGCATCAAATCTTTGGCCCTCAGCTTTCTTCACAGTCCAACTCTTACATCCATACATGACCACTGGAAAAACCATAGCCTTGACTAGATGGACATTCGTTAGCAAAGTAATGTCTCTGCTTTTCAGTATGCTATCTAGGTTGGTCATAACTTTCCTTCCAAGGAGTAAGCAAGTGTCTTTTAATTTCATAGCTGCAATCACCAACTGCAGTGATTTTGGAACCCCTCAAAAATAAAGTCTGACACTGTTTCCACTGTTTCCCCATCTATTTCCCATGAAGTGATGGGACCAGATGCCATGATCTTCGTTTTCTAAATGTTGAGCTTTAAGCCAACCTTTTCACTCTCCTCTTTCACTTTCATCAAGAGGCTTTTTAGTTCCTCTTCACTTTCTGCCATAAGGGTAGTGTCATCTGCATATCTGAGGTTATTGATATTTCTCCCAGCTATCTTGATTCCAGCTTGTGCTTCTTCCAGCATAGCATTTCTCATGATGTACTCTGCATAGAAGTTAAATAAGCAGGATGACAATATACAGCCTTGACATACTCCTTTTCCTGTTTGGAACCAGCCTGTTGTTCCATGTCCAGTTCTAACTGTTGCTTCCTGACCTGCATATAGGTTTCTCAAGAGGCAGGTCAGGTGGTCTGGTATTCCCATCTCTTTCAGAATTTTCCACAGTTAATTGTGATCCACACAGTCAAAGGCTTTGGCATAGTCAATAAAGCAGAAATAGATGTTTTTCTGGAACTCTCTTGCTTTTTCCATGATCCAGTGGATGTTGGCAATTTGATCTGTGGTTCCTCTGCCTTTTCTAAAACCAGCTTGAACATCTGGAAGCTCACGGTTCACATATTGCTGAAGCCTGGCTTGGAGAATTTTGAGCCATTACCTTGCTAGTGTGTGAGATGAGTGCAATTGTGTGGTGGTTTGACATTCTTTGACATTGCCCTTCTTTGGGATTGGAATGAAAACTGACCTTTTCCAGTGGCCTTTCCTGTGGCCACTGCTGAGTTTTCCAAATAGGCTGGCATATGTAGTGCAGCACTTTCACAGCATCATCTTTCAGGATTTGAAATAGCTCCACTGGAATTCCATCATCTCCACTAGCTTTGTTTGTAGTGATGCTTTCTAAGGCCCACTTGACTTCACATTCCAGGATGTCTGGCTCTAGGTGAGTGATCACACAATCGTGATTATCTGGGTCATGAAGATCTTTTTTGTATAGTTCTTCTGTGTATTCTTGCCACCTCTTCTTAATATCTTCTGCTTCTGTTAGGTCCATACCATTTCTGTCCTTTTTCGAGCCCATCTTTGCATGAAATGTTCCCTTGGTATCTCTAATTTTCTTGAAGAGATCTCTAGTCTTTCCCATTCTGTTGTTTTCGTCTATTTCTTTGCATTGATCTCTGAGGAAGGCTTTCTTATCTCTCCTTGCTATTCTTTGGAACTCTGCATTCAGATGCTTATATCTTTCCTTTTCTCCTTTGCTTTTTGCTTCTCTTTTCACAGCTGTTTGTAAGGCATCCCCAGACAGCTATTTTGCTTTTTTGCATTTATTTTCCATGGAGATCGTCTTAATCCCTGTCTCCTGTACAATGTCACGAACCTCCGTCCATAGTTCATCAGGCACTCTATCTATCAGATCTAGGTCCTTAAATCTATTTCTCACTTCCACTGTATAATCATTAAGGATTTGATTTAGGTCATACCTAAATGGTCTAGTGGTTTTACCTACTTTCTTCAATTTAAGTCTGAATTTGGCAGTAAGGAGTTCATGATCTGAGCCACAGTCAGCTCCTGGTCTTGTTTTTGCTGACTGTATAGAGCTTCTCCATCTGTGGCTGCAAAGAATATAATCAGTCTGATTTTGGTGTTGACCATCTGATGATGTCCATGTGTAGAGTCTTCTCTTGTCTTGTTAGAAGAGGGTGTTTGCTATGACCAGTGCATTCTCTTGGCAAAACTCTATTAGCCTTTGCCCTGCTTCATTCCATATTCCAAGGCCAAATTTGCTGTTACTCCAGGTTTTTCTTGACTTCCTACTTTTGCATTCCGTCCCCTATAATGAAAAGGACATCTTTTGGGGGTGTTAGTTCCAAAAGGTCTTGTAGGTCTTCATAGGACTGCTCAACTTCAGCTTCTTCAGCATTACTGGTTGGGGCACAGACTTGGATTACTGTGATATTGAATGGTTTGCCTTGGAAATGAACAGAGATCATTCTGTCATTTTTGAGATTGAATCCAAGCACTGCATTTTGGACTCTTTTGTTGACGATGATGGCTACTCCATTTCTTCTAAGGGATTCCTGTCCGCAGTAGTAGATATAATGGTCATCTGAGTTAAATTCATCCATTCCAGTCCATTTTAGTCTGCTGATTCCTAGAATGTCGACGTTCACGCTTGCCATCTCCTGTTTGACCACTTCCAATATGCCTTGATTCATGGACCTAACATTCCAAGTTCCTATGCAATTTTGCTGTTATGGCAATAGGAAGTGAGCATCCAAAGCTCACTCAGGAAGTGAGTGGTAACCCCAGTGAGCTTCCATGAAGTGTATTTTCTAGGTCTTGGCTCAGATTTTTGAAACGTTTTTATAAAATTATCACAATATTAAATTCAAGGGATGCATTCTACCTTATATCAATGACCACCAATGTTTCCATGAAAATATATTTATTACTTTGCCATAGCTTCCTTAAAATAATATTGTAAATTTAGTGTGTTAAAAACAAGAATTCATTATTTTATAGTTCTGGATGTTAGAAGCCAAACAAGGGGTCTCACTGGGCTGACATCAAATCATCAGAAGGGCTGAACTCCTTACCAGAGACTCTAGGGAAAGAAGACTTTTTTTTCCTCCTTTTCCAGACTTTAGAGGTTGTCCACTTTCCTTGGCTCATGGCCCCTTCTTTCATCTTCAAAGTGAATAGTATCAGGCTATTTCTCACATCTCCATCTTTCTGGTTCTGTCTTGTGCCTCTATCTTATAAGGACTCTTATGATTACTTTGAGTTACCTAGTTAATCCAAGATGATCTATGTCAACATTAACTGATTAGCAACCTTAATTCCTCTGCAACAGTTTCCCCTTGGCTTTTTAACCTCATAGGTTCTAGAGATTAGGACCTGGACATCTTTTTTGGGGGAGGGTCAGGTGGGGGGAAGCAATATTCTGCTTACCACAATATATAAAAAACACCCTGGTTGAAAGTTGCCAGGTAAAATACAGTTGAACCAAAATTACATTTCAGATAAATAATTTTTTAGTTTAAGTTTGTCCTATGTATTATTGTTGTTGTTTTTAATCACTAACTCATGTCCGGCTCTTTTGTGACCCCATGGAATGTAGCCTGCCAGGCTCCTCTGTCCATGGGATTTTCCAGGCAAGGATATTGTGGTGGGTTGCCATTTCCTTCTCCAGGAGATCATCCCAATTCAGGGATCAAACCCATGCCTCTTGAATTGGCAGGCAGATTCTTTGCCACTGTACCACCAGGAAAGCCCTTTACACATTAATTATATTAGTTATTACATGGAACATACATGTACTTAAAAAAATCACTAGTTACATGAAATTCAAATTTTGCTGGGTGTCTTGTGTTTCTGTTTGTTAAATGTGACAACCCTACCAGGAATAGCAGGTACTGCTGCTTTCTGATCCAGACACAAAAGCCTTGTAAGACCTAAGCCTGTTACTTCTCTAACGTTGATACTTGTTACAGTGTTGTTTTTAAAAGTGAAATTTGTGATTCCAACCTTATATGTATTATTAATTGAAATGTAAAACACATTTTTGATAGGATAATATATGTCAATTAAAGTATGATTTTATTAATTATCTATTTTGACAGAGAAAATGGATATGACAATGCTATCAGAAAGCAGGATACAAAATTATATACAAATTATTACAACATAAAATTTTGTAGGCCTGTAAAGGTACTGGCAGCCATGAAATTAAAAGACGCTTACTCCTTGGAAGGAAAGTTATCACCAACCTAGATAGCATATTCAAAAGCAGAGACATTACTCTACCAACGAAGGTCCGTCTAGTCAAGGCTATGGTTTTTCCTGTGGTCATGTATGGATGTGAGAGTTGGACTGTGAAGAAGGCTGAGCGCCAAAGAATTGATGCTTTTGAACTGTGGTGTTGGAGAAAACTCTTGAGAGTCCCTTGGCCTGCAAGGAGATCCAACCAGTCCATTCTGAAGGAGATCAGCCCTGGGATTTCTTTGGAAGGAATGATGCTAAAGTTGAAACTCCAGTACTTTGGCCACCTAATGTGAAGAGTTGACTCATTGGAAAAGACTCTGATGCTGGGAGGGATTGGGGGCAGGAGGAGAAGGGGACGACAGAGGATGAGATGGCTGGATGGCATCAGTGGCTCGATGGATATGAGTCTGAGTGAACTCCGGGAGTTGGTGATGGACAGGGAGGCCTGGCGTGCTGTGATTCATGGGGTTGCAAAGAGTCAGACACAACTGAGCGGCTGAACTGAACTGAAAGGTACTGGAAGCAAATATTCCAAAATGTCTAGACAGGTTTCTCTCTCTTGGTAGGAATAGGAAGTGGGTTAAGTTTTCTTAGTACCTTTTTCCTTTCTTAATTTCTTTCATCTACTTCTTTTATTGTACATAGATATAAAATATGTGATATGAGCAAATAATGGTAAAGTTTATCCTTTTTCTGAAAGAAATATTATTTTGATGATGGAGGTACTTAAGCTATGTTGGAACAAAATAGGGATAATTAACATATATTAAAGAATTTATTTACCATTTATGAATAGAAAATATTTCACATTCCACCTCATGATCATTTTACAAATTTTTACACTCCATTTTAAAATGTTTTTTATATTGTAAAGTTTAAAAATAAAATAAAATTTTAAAAAAATAAAAAAATTAAAAAAATAAAATGTTTTTTAAATTACATTTATTTAAATAAAATTATTGCTTTAATAACACTTGAGAAAACACATCTCATTGGGGGTGTTTAAATCTGTGATACAATCATGCAGATAACAGCATCAGGAATCAGTGTCACCAAACTTCAATGCCTTTGCTAATTAGCAACATTTGTGAGAACCTGGTCATTTCCAGCAACTTGCTCCTTTGATTAATGTCTTGAAAGTAAAGCCAGCTGTTAATTATGTTAACAACCAATTCCTTGGGAATCATCACAATCCATTTTAATAGACTGACAATTATTATTAATCAAACCCAGAGACCAGAAGAAGTGTTACAAATTTGAAACTTCAGCTTTACTGATCATCAGAGGATAAGATATGTATGAAAACAGAGAATGACAAAAGAATTACCCTAGTTTTTTTTTTTTCTTAAGAAAGTAGTTTTTTTTTTTAATTATGTGTGTAGCCTTTTGATTGTACTATTCAGGTAAGCTTCTTCCTGTAATGCAAAACAGCCAGCTAGAAAATGGAAGAGCAATTCAGAATAAGCTGTTTGGCATATTTCAGGGAAGAAAAATGATGTTAGAATTCAGAAAGAAGCATAAAAGCAAACAGAACCTGACATTGTGGGCATAAATTCAACCGAAAGGTCATTGAAAGAAGAAAGGAGCTAGAAAAAAGGACCAAAAAGAACTGTGTGTTTTTCTTCTTGCCCTTACCCTCTCTCATTTGCTACTTCTAGTTATTTGTTGTTTTAAGTGGGACAAATGACATTTGAACCATTGATATCATAGATAATGTCATATCATGAATTCTTAGTCCTGATGACTTTAAGGATGATAAATACTTAGTATATTTCAAGCAAAAGAACGTTAATACATTCCATTTCCTGCTGACACTTAAGAGATCTATATCAATAGCATTCATTCATTGTTTATCCAGTTATCTATCACCTACTTTATGAAAGGCTCTGTTGTAAGCGCTGCAGTTATGCAGATGGACAATAATGATAAGGCCTTGTTCTCAAAGAGTGTGCCATGTTGAAAGGGGTGTAGCAAACACATAGTAAGTAAATATGTCATTCAAGTAACTTTAGCAATAAGAATTGTAGAGAACATCTTAAAGGGAAATGTGATAAAGACTCAAGAGGAGACAGGAAGAAAGTGTTCATTTAGATGAGATAAACAAGAGAAGATTCTCTGAGAATAGGACATTTGCACATAAACCTGGATGACTGGGAGGAATCATCTAGGCGAAGATCTGGGGGCGTGACATTCTGGGCAGAAGATTTGAGCCCAAAGCCTCTAACATGGAAAAGGGCTTGAGACTAACAGAGACATGTGGGCTTGGAGCATATTGAACACTGAGGTGGAGATATGTGAAATTAGAATGGTAGGCAGCAAAGCCCAGATCTCAGAGTGTCTCCATGGCCATAGAAAGGGAAGACTGTACTGGAAAGCCATCGGCTGAATGTTCAGCAAATTAGTAATATGATCTGAAATTAGCACATTCTTAACAGCAAAGATTTTCCAGTGGATAATGGCAGAGAGAATGGATGGTATAAAAAAAGGAGTTAATTCTCAAATCAAATCATGTGTTTTCCTCATCATTTTCGACAAAACACATTTAACATTCAATGACAACAATAAAAAAAATAAGTTTGACTTTGAATTGACAGGCATTAATTTATCTAGCATTCTTTGCTCTCTGAAACTGATTGATTCTTTCAGAATTTCTCCTCAATTACAAACACCCTGTCATCTATCATAATAATCATCTATCCTATTCAGCTTGTCTCTGAAGCAAAAAGGAAGTCTGCTGGTTGTATAGACAGCGTGTTAGGAAGTGGGCAAAGGCCAGGCATCTCCAGACACTGAGCAGGATCTGTACCCACTACAGGCTGCCTTTCCATCTACCACTGCCTGCTTGATATTTGGTCTCAACCTTACTCTCTGTCTTTGCATCACTTGCTTACCATTCAAAGGCCTTTGATAAGCATCTGACTGTCTTTTAGAAAGAACCCTGTGGGAAAGTTTGGAGAATATTACCAGGCGTTAAAGAAAACGATTAATTCCCATGAACTTTTTTGTTGTGCTATGAAGAGATTGACATCAGAAATCATACAGGACTTGTTCTAGATACTTGAGCTAATTTCGTGCAGGAAAATAGCTAGAACCCAGAAACTGAATCTTTTATATCATGCATTTTCCACTATACCACAGGATCTATCTTGCTTTATTTTTTTGTAAAAATCCAGGTTTATTCACCTATTAGTGCATCTTCTAGATACATTGTCTCCCCCGTTAATGTGAAAAATAAGTCAAATGGCCACCGTAGCCTATGTCTATCAATCAAATTTTAAAATAGGTGAAAAATTCCTTTTTTAGTTTTCAAGATCTCAGGAAAATATCTTATGCAAGATCCTCTCTGGCCCATGCTCCTGGGCTAAGTTCCTTCAGTCATGTCCAACTGTGTGTGACCCTATGGACTGCAGCCCACCAGGTTTCTCTGTCCATGGGATTCTCCAGGCAAGAATACTGGAGTGGGTTGCCATATCCTCCTCCAGGGGATCTTCCTGACCCAGGGATTGAATTCATGTCTCTTTAAGTCTACCTGCATTGGCAAGCAGGTTCTTTACCACTAGGGCCACCTGGGAAGCCCTTCTCGCACACACATGTGTACAAATATATATGATCCATGTTATACATAAGTTAAAATTTTTAAGCCTTTTATTGGCTTTGTCTTGGATTGTTATTATACAGGAAAATAGAAAAGAGTCTCAGAGAAATTCTAAGAGAAGGAAAGATGATGAAATCAATCAAGAAATGGTGGAATGATATGCTTGATATATAGTTGTTCTTCCCAAGGTAGAGCAAAGTTAGAGTTTGATTGATATTTGAATAATACATGAGTTTGGGGTTGGGCTCTTCTTTGCTACTACAGGTAATGACTGTGGAATGAGCTAGACTAATTTCTTGTAGAAGAAAGCATAATGACTAGGATATAGGAGTTCAGACTGCTAATTCCAGCCAAATTCTAAAAGGTTCCATGAGCTAGAGGAAAATATTGGATCACTCTAAGTCCTCTATTATTCCTCTGTAAAATGGAGTGCTTGTAGGAAAAGCTGTCTAAAATTCCACTTTATTCTGCATTTCCTTGATGTTGCACAAGTGAAAAGAGTTCCAATCATGCCAATAAGTAGCTTTGGGATTTTTGTGCATATCTTCTTCCCTCTGTGAGTTCCAGCCTTTTTATCTATATACATAAATGACTAGAACTTGCAATTTCCCTTATAGATTAAAAATTCAATATACTGACTCTAAGGAAGATAGGCTTTCTGCATTATGTTGTTTTTCTGATGGTAAGATAACTTTGTCCTGGGTCTGTCTTCCCAGATCTCTTCCCCATTAGACATATGTTTATTGGGTGAGCATTATACATTACTTTATGAGAAAATAATCAAAGACAGGATAATATTCAGAGAGTATTAAAGAGATATATGATTTTTTAAGTTTGAAAAAAACCCAGAATATACTGAACCTCTAATTTTCACATGATGTTTTAACCAACTGACAATTCCTGAATATAGTGCTTAAGTAAGTCTTAATGTATTTTAATTGTATAACATTATCTAAGGAAAGAAAGCTATACAGATGTTCTCTACTTATAATAATAATACATGCTTTCATTACGGATTTTGTAACTACAGAAAAATATAAAATATAACTCACCTCTAATTCTATCACCTATAGGCAGTCTGTATATTGGAACACTTCTATATTTTTATAATTATGTATAATTTGGGTTATAATATAAATACTTGTTATCATGTTTGGTTAAAAAAATTGTTTCAGTGTATCAAAGTGACTTTTTTTTTCCCTTAGTAATCTTTCTTGGCATAAAATATAATTTATATATCATTTTTTCTATTTTACATTCTTTGATTCTAAATTATTCAATTTTCTATTTTTCCATATTTCTGATATTTATATTATTTTATATTTTAACATTGTCATATTGTATTATATTCAGTTCATGCATTAAAATTTACTGAGTGCTTTCTAGGTGCTTAGCAAAGTGTTAGTTTCTGGAAGACCCAATGATCAATAATACATTGTCCCTGTCTTCAAAGAATTTGCATCTTAGCTAGGGAGAAAGTCATTCAAAGAAGAAAAAAGATAAATTAATAATAAAGACCTATCTAGGAGAACAGAAAACAGACAGTACTTAAACCTACCTGGTTAAGTTAGAAGAGAAAAAAAAAAAAACCAAAGAAGCAAATTTAGAACTACATATGAAATAAGAGGAGCTTTCCTGGTAGCTCAGATGGTAAAGAATCTTCCTGCAATGCAGGAAAATCGGGTTCAATCCCTGGGTTGGGAAGATTCTCCAACTTTATCACACCAGATATGTGAAAAAAAAATCATATATATGTAAATAGATAATGAAAAAACCCACAAGATTAGGGAAATGTCTAGAATTTCCCAGATAAGCTCAAACAAGTATTTAGAGCCAGAGCTTTGTAATGAGTGGATAAAATAAGTTAGGACCAATCAAAAAGTCACACAGGAATGGATTTTGAAAAAAAAAATAATAAAAATACTGATGACAAAGATAACATTTATTATATATTAGCTCTAGGCTAAGCACTGTGCTAACTATGAAATACACTGAAATCCCTATTCTTACTAGATTCATCTTAGAGACGAGAAATCTGAGTGACAGAATAAGCAACTCAATTTCAGACAGCTAATAGTGAAACTGCAGATTAAACTCAGTGGTACCTGGCTTCACAACAGTGTTCTTCTCATTAACCTCTTACCCAGAACTCCGTAAGTTCTTGGTAGGCCACAGCACGTCACTTTGAATGCATCAAAGAATTGTGAGAATAGAAGTGAAAAACCCATGTTTTACAAAGATCTCTCTATTGAGAAGAAAATATTTTGTTTCTTCCTTTGGCAATCTCCCTCACCTCCTATTTTATGGCATACTTGAATTACAATCAGGAGAACTCCTTTGATTTATATTTAGCTAAATTTTTTCCCAGCACGTCTAGAGAAAGATCCCTCCAATTGTTTAAAGCTTTATTTTTGACCACAGGCCAAGAAAAATGCTTTTCTCAACTTCCCTCATTTATCATTTTTGTACTGGATCTTCAAACAAATACCCTTATTTCTCCTGTGATATAAACTTATTTATAGTAATGACAATATTTATGTAGTGGCATCACCCATGAACACCATAGAATGTATGCATAATATTGATAGAGTGCTAAATTTCATAATCTCAGTACCAATCCTTCCCTGACATGTGGTCTTGACTAGTAAATAAAGGAGCCACTGGAAAGTCTACTAGCATTTAGTGGCAAGGCCTCAGCGATAGGTTTGCAGGCAAAGGGGGCTCTGTGTGTGTGTTTTGAAATCTTCGACTAATAAGCTATTTATGGAGCAGGATATGTAAGAACAGCTTTGTAAAGCTACTTAAAGTTACCCTCAGATCAGAGTCTTTTTACTCTTTTTCTAACTGCTTTATACAACTGAGTTTTTTCAAAAGCACTTGACATAGCTGTTCCTCTTTTTGGCCCTATAACTTACTGCAGATATAGAGATGTGAGTATCTTGGAAAATGCCTAAGTGAATGCAATGGGAGTGATTAAAAGTTTGGGAAGTAGTTCATAAAGGAAAACCAGGGAAGTCAAAGACAAATGAAGAGGAAAGGATGCTTAATAAATCTTCATGTTCTTAAAGATACAGTGCACTGATGGAAACTGTGAATATATTTCCTTTTTTCTCATTGACAAGGGAAAAATAGTCATGCGGAAGCTGAAGAATGAAGAAATGATATCAGAAAAAATATATATTTATATACATCATGTATATATATAATGTATATTTTATAAATATAAAATATATAAGAAAAGGTATAGAATCATCTCTCTAAAGTATTTTTTAAACATGATAATTTATGAAATTTAATTATGTGAGAGTTGGACTATAAAGATGGAGAAGGCAATGGCACCCCACTCCAGTACTCTTGCCTGGAAAATCCCATGGATGGAGAAGCCTGGTGGGCCGCAGTCCATGGGGTCGCTAAGAGTTGACATGACTGAGCGACTTCACTTTCACTTTTCACTTTCATGCATTGGAGAAGGAAATGGCAACCCACTCTAGTGTTCTTGCCTGGAGAATCCCAGGGATGGGGGAGCCTGGTGGGCTGCCATCTATGAGGTCGCACAGAGTAGGACACGACTGAAGTGACTTAGCAGCAGCAGCAACAGGGCTATAAAAAAAGCTGAGTACAGGAGAATTGATGTTTTTGAACTGTGGTGTTGGAGAATACTCTTGAGAGTCCCTTGGACTGCAAGGCAATCTAACCAGTCCTTCCTAAAGGAGATCAGTCCTGAGTGTTCATTGGAAGGACTGATGTTGAATCTGAATCTCCAATACTTTGGCCACCTGATGCAAAGAGCTGATTCATTTGAAAAGACCCTGATGCTGGGAGGGATGCTGGCAGGAGGAGAAGGGGACGACAGAGGATGAGATGGTTGGATGGCATCACCGACTCAATGGACATGGGTTTGGGTGGACTCCGGGAGTTGGTGATGGACAGGGAGGCCTGGCGTGCTGTGGTTCATGGGGTCGCAAAGATTCAGACACGACTTAGCAACTGAACTGAACTGAATACAACACAACAAATGAGTCAAGAGCACAGAGCTATGGAGATAAATAAGCCATTCAGCAGCTTATGGCAAGAAAAAATGGGACAATATTGAATTATTATTCCCTGGTTGAGTTCTAAAATAACGATAAGTAGAAGGAGGGATGACAGCACTGATATATATTCAATATATAATTAGAAATGGAGGTTAGAATCAGGAACTAGAGATAAATACGTAGGAATCATTAGGCTATTGGTGACATTTTGAGGAAATGTAAATATATGAAATTTCTATAGATATTGAATGAATACTGAATTTTTTTTGAATTTTTGTTTTGATAAAGTTAATATATGATCAGACCTTATATTTTCTGTTCTGTGTTTTTTTCTCCACAAACTCATATATACAACTGTTGTAGATATTTATTTTCTTTTTAAAATGTGTTTTTTAAATTTCTGTGCAGTAATAAATATTATCATATAGGGAAAAAAAACATCCTGTTGGTAATCTTAAGTAGGATTTGTACACACATATACCAAAATGCCAAATAGCATACACTGAGATCCTTCTACAATTCAGCCTGTGTAGCAGATAAAATGGTGATAAAAAATTAAAGGTTCAATATCTTCTAAGCCAAGATTTGATAATCTATCTGGGAGAGAAAAAAAAATTAAAAGTGCATAATGGTGAAAATACTTTTAACACAGGCATCAGAATTCATATAGTAGGAGTGGTCTTCTTAATTTATATGGTTTAAAAAAATGGGACATCTCCTTTTCAAATACAAGGGAAAGACTTGGTAACTATTATTTGAGAGCTTCTACAAGAAAACTTGAGTTTTGCCTTTGCTTCTGAAAGGAAAGGTAGGGTCTCGGGGTTGACTGAAAATGGAGGTCCAACAAAATGATGAAAAAATGGAAATCTTAATTACCTAATAAGATCTATCTGTTGTCTATTATCTCAACACAGAGAAAGACCTAGAAATGGATGGTCTCTTAATATACGAAAGCTTGCTGCTGCCGCTAAGCTGCTAAGTCGCTTCAGTCATGTCTGACTCTGTGCGACCCCATAAACGACATCCCACCAGGCTCCCCCATCCCTGGGATTCTCCAGGCAAGAACACTGGAGTGGGTTGCCATTTCCTTCTCCAATGCATGAAAGTGAAAAAATAAAGTGAAGTTGCTCAGTCGTGTCTGACTCTTAGCGACCCCATGGACTGCAGCCTTCCAGGCTCTTCCGTCCATGGGATTTTCCAGGCAAGAGTACTGGAGTGGGTTGCCATTGCCTTCTCCATACAAAAGCTTAAGCCAAATTAAAATTGTTTCTGTTGGTACATACCTCCTTTATCTTTTAACTTGACAAAATAAGCATATTCAGTGTGACTTCCAAGTACTAGTACTACAGACAGGTATGATGTTTAATTTTATGTGTCAATTTGACTGAACCAAAGGATGCTTGAAAATGAAAGTGAAAGTTGCTCAGTCATTTCCGACTCTTTGCAACCTCATGGACCATACAATCTATGGAATTCTCCAGGCCAGAAGACTGGAATAGGTGGCATTTCCCTTCTCTAGGGGATCTTCCCAACCCAAGAATCAAACCCAGGTCTCCCACATTGCAGGCAGATTCTTTACCAGCTGAGCCACTAGGGAAGCCCAAGAATACTGAAGTGGGTAGCCTATCCCTTCTCCAGTGGATCTTCATGACCCAGGAATGAAACTGGAGTCTTCTGTACTGCAGGCAGAGTCTTTACCAACTGAGTTACCAGGGAAGCCCCCAAAATATTAAGCTTTCAGTGGTGAAAGTGTCAGTCACTCAGTTTTGTCTGACTCTTTGTGACCCAACGGACAGTTGTGCATCCGAGTCCTCTGTCCTTGGAATTTCTCAGGCAAGAATGCTGGAGTGTATTGCTATTTCCTTCTGAAGGATACCTCCCTGACCCAGGGATTGAACCCAGGTCTCCCACATTGCAGGTAGTTTATTTACCATCTGAGTCACCAGGAAAGGATGCTTAGATAGTCAGTAAAACATTATTTCTGGATGTGTCTGTGAGGGTATTTCTGGAAGAGATTAGCATTTAAACTTGTAGTAGACTGAGTAGAGAAGTCACACCCTCTTCAATCTCAGAGGGCATCATCCAATCCATTAAGGGCCCAAATAGAGCAAAAACATCTGAGGAAGGACAAATTTTTGTTCAATTTTCTTGAGCACATCATTAATTTTCTTTGCTCTCAGATATCAGAGCTCCTGGTTCCCAAGTCTTTGTACTCTGTGACTTACGACATTGACTCTTCTTGTTCTCAGGTCTTTGGACTTGAACTGAGTTATGCCACAGACTTTCTTATTTCTCCAACTTGCCATAACCACCTGAGCTAATCCTTATAATAAATACCCTCTTATATCTATCTATAGGGAATGCCTGGTGGCTCAGCAGTAAAGAATCCACCTGCCAATGCAGGAGAACTGAGTTCGATCCCTGGGTCAGGAAGATCCCATGGAGAAGGAAATGGCTACCCACTCCAGTATTTTTGCCTGGAAAATTCCGTGGACAGAGGAGCCTGGCAGGCTACAGTCCAAGGGGTCTCAAGAATCAATCATGATTTAGCAACTAAACAACCACCACCCATCTATCTATATCTATATTTGATTAGTTCTATTTCTCTGGAAAATCCTGACAAATATACCACTGTAAAAGTTTTGGAAATATTTGACATTTTAATCACAGATAACAAAAATGGGCCAGGGTGTGCATCTGCATCTAAATAGGTTTACTGAGACATCTAAATAGATTTCAGTAGGATCCAGGGTCTCATAAGACTCATGTATAATCTATAGGGTAAAATCCAAAATGACTCACTGTAGCAATAAACCATTATCACCTCAATATCAGTGACAAAGGCAATCAGAAAATGCTACACTGTGATGACATAAATGTTGGAAGTATTTGACAAGGATTTTAAAGCAATATGTAGACTTAATGTTTGTGTCACCCCCAAATTCATATGTTGATCCTCAAACCCCAGTGGAATAATATTTGGAGATGGGGCATTTGGGATCTAAGTAGATTTAGATGAGATCATGAGGCCAGGGCCCTAGTCTGATGGGATTAATGCCCTTGTAAGTTGAGGCACTAGAGAATTGCTCTTTCTCTCCCTGCCATATGAGGACACAGCAAGAAGACAGACATCTACAAGCCCAGAAGAGATTTCTCACATGAACCTGGTCATACTAACAGCCAATTTTTTTACTTCTGGCCTCCAAAACTGTGAAAAAAATAAATTTCTGTTTTTTAAGTTACTAGTTGGAGGCTTCCCAGGTGGCTCTGTGGTAAAGAATCCATCTGCCAATGCAGAAGACTCAGGAGATGCAGGTTTGATCTCTGGGTAGGGAAGATCCTCTCGAGGAAGAAATGGCAACCCATCCCAATATTCTTGCCTGGGGAATCCACAGAGGAGCCTGGTGAGCTACAGTCCATAGGGTTGCAAATAGTCAGACTTGACTGAGCGAGCACACATGCATGAGCTACTGTTTGTGATATTTTGTGATGGAAGTACAAGTCAACTAAGACAAATAACTATCATAAAAATCCAGCAGGCATTTATAAATCCTTTTGTTGGTGGGAATGCAAACTAGTACAGCCACTATGGAGAACAGTGTGGAGATTCCTTAAAAAACTGGAAATAGAACTGTCTTATGATCCAGCAATCCCACTGCTGGGCATACACACTGAGGAAACCAGAAGGGAAAGAGACACGTGTACCCCAGTGTTCATCACAGTACTGTTTATAATAGCCAGGACATGGAAGCAACCTAGATGTCCATCAGCAGATGAATGGATAAGAAAGCTGTGGTACATATACACAATGCAGTACTACTCAGCCATTAAAAAGAACACATTTGAATCAGTTCTAATGAGGTGGATGAAACTGGAGCCTATTATACAGAGTGAAGTAAGCCAGAAAGAAAAACACCAATACAGTATACTAACGCATATATATGGAATTTAGACAGATGGTAGCAATAACCCTGTGTTCGAGACAGCAAAAGAGTCACTGATGTATAGAACAGTCTTATGGACTCTGTTGGAGAGGGAGAGGGTGGGAAGATTTGGGAGAATGGGATTGAAACATGTGTAATATCATGTATGAAATGAGTTGCCAGTCCAGGTTCGATGCACGATACTGGATGCTTGGGGCTAGTGCACTGGGACGACCCAGAGGGATGGTGTGGGGAGGGAGGAGGGAGGAGGGTTCAGGATGGGGAGCACATGTATACCTGTGGCGGATTCGTTTTGATGTTTGGCAAAACTAATACAGTGTTTGAGGTTTAAAAATAAAATAAAATTTAAAAAAAAAATAAATAAAGAGGCATGTAGTGATATTGCCTCCTTTGGAAATTTTCAGCTTGGCTCTCGAGCAACTGGACAGTACCAACTGGCTTCCCTTATTCTAGTTTAACATAAAACTAGAAGGAAAACTTTGATATTGATATCAAAATATGTAGTTGATGTATGTTCTTTTCCTCCCTAGACTCCATTTAAATTTTGAGGGTCTAAGGGGCCATGTTTGCCTCCATATGTATAGTCATTGCCTAGGAATATAGCAAACATTTGAGGAAGCAGAACCAAGAGAGAGAGAGAGACCAAGCCCTGGTGATGTGGTGTCTGGATCCAGCCATGCCTGAAGATAGTGATACCTCTGAAAATGTATATAAATCACTAAATTTGCTTAAAAAAAATTAGAAATGATCAGTAAAAAACAAAAGATATAGTGTAGAGCCAAATGGAATGTTTTAACTAAAGACACAGTAACACAACCACAAAGATAAAACATCAGGAGGTTCAATTATGGAACGAATATGACAGAAGAAAATATTAGTAAACTGAAAGAATTATCCAGTTGAATCATCCAATCTGAAAAACAGAGAGATAGTAGAAAAGAAAAAAGAACAGAACCCCAGAGACCACAGAGATCTTGGGACAATAGCAAATCTAACATTCATATGATCAGAGTTCCAGAAGGAAAAAAAAAAAGTAAGCCTGAAAATAAATTGTGTGATATTGGCATAAGGATAGATATATAGATTCATAGAAAAATATAGTTTCCACAAATAGAGCACACATGTAAAATCAGTTGATTTTAGTCAAAAGTACCAAGTAATTTGATGACAGGAAAATGTTTCTAATAAGTGGTGCTGCAACTAGAGACCCACATTGAAAAGTCATAACAATCTTACCCTTTATAGATACTATATACAAGTACCCCAATGTTCATCGCAGCACTGTTTATAATAGCCAGGACATGGAAGCAACCTAGATGTCCATCAACAGATGAATGGATAAGAAAGCTGTGGTACATATACACAATGGAGTATTATTCAGCCATTAAAAAGAAAAGAATACATTTGAATCAGTTCTAATGAGGTGGATGAAACTGGAGCCTATTATACAGAGTGAAGTAAGCCAGAAAGAAAAACACCAATACAGTATACTAACGCATATATATGGAATTTAGAAAGATGGTAACAATAACCCTGTGTACGAGACAGCAAAAGAGACACTGATGTATAGAACAGTCTTATGGACTCTGTGGGAGAGGGAGAGGGTGGGAAGATTTGGGAGAAGGGCATTGAAACATGTAAATATCATGTATGAAATGAGTTGCCAGTCCAGGTTCGATGCACGATACTGGATGCTTGGGGCTGGTGCACTGGGACGACCCAGAGGGATGGAATGGGGAGGGAGGAGGGAGGAGGGTTCAGGATGGGGAACACATGTATACCTGTGGCGGATTCATTTTGATATTTGGCAAATCTAATACAGTTATGTAAAGTTTAAAAATAAAATAAAATTAAAAAAAAAAAAAAAAAAAGAATTACTTTGAAATGGAACACGACGTAAACACAAAATTTAAATGAAAGTTCTTTAAGAAAACATCTAAAGAAATCTTTGTGACCATGCTGTAATTTTATTTTTTTAATGTAGAGATCCAAAAATTATGTATATAAGGCAAAAATGGATAAATTATACTTAGTATTTTAAAAATTCTCTATTTGAAAAACAATGTAAAGGAAACTAGCAGACAAACAAATAAGCCTTATAATGAGAGAAAATATTTAGAAAATTTAATTCTAACAGGAGACATTATCCATTTGGGATAAACAATTCATAAGAAAACCATCCAGTTTTCAAATCAGCAAAAATTTGAACAATACTTCATCAAAGAGGATACACAAAATGACTAAGGAACACATGAAAAAGCACTCAATAATATTAGGTACTGGAGAAATGAAAATTAAAATCACGGGAGATATCACTAGAATGGTTACAACTGAAAAGACTGACAATAGCAGGTTTTGATAAAGATGTGGAGTAACTGGAATTATTAAACATTGCAAGAGTAGTAAAATCTGAAAAACATTTTAGAACAAGAACCACTTTAAGTGATTTTTCTAAATATAAAAAAAAAAAACTGTTTTTGAATGACAGAAATCTACTCCTAGATATCTAACAATAGAAATTAAAACATAGCCATGGAAATATTTGTAAAGCAATGTTCAAAGAAGCTTTATATGTAACAACTCCAAACTGGAGAAACTGAATTGTCTATCAATAGGTGAGTAAATTGTGTTATCCAATCAAATTACTATTTAAGGAAAAAGGAGAATAACATGTATGAATTTCTAAAATCTCATGATGGGTGAATGCAAAAATATGTTAAAAAGTACATTTTGTATTGTTTTATACCTATGAAATTCTAGAACAGACAAAACTAATCTAAGTAGCAGAAAGCATATTTGTGTTGGCTTCGCCTGGAATGAGATAGTGGAGATTGATATAAAGGAAGAAAATTTGGGGGGAGGGGTAGTAGAATGCTATGTATCTTGAGTATAGATAAAGTGAAAGTGTTAGTCCCTCAGTTGTGCCTGACTTTTTGTGGCTCCATGGACTGTAGCTCGCCAGGTTCCTCTGTCCATGGGATTCTCCAGGCAAGAAAGCTGGAGTGGATGGCAATTCCTTTCTCCAGGGGATCTTCTTGACCCAGGGATCAAACTCATGTCTCCTGCATTGCAGGCAGATTCCTAAACATCTGAGCCAACAAGGAAGCCCCGCTTGACTATGTGGTGGACACAATACCCATACATTTTGCAAAATTTCACAGTATACACTTAAATGAATGTATTTATTTATTGAACATAAACTGTACCTCAATAAATGACATGTATATGTTTATACACATATACAACTTAACATTAACCTGTGTATATACATGTGTGCATACTTCTTTATTTCCATAGAAAAAAAAGATTGAAAACTGTATCAGTTCAGTTCAGTTCAGTCGCTCAGTCGTGTCTGACTCTTTGCGACCCCATGAATTGCAGCAGGCCAGGCCTCCCTGTCCATCACCAACTCCCGGAGTTCACTCAGACTCACGTCCATCGAGTCAGTGATGCCATCCAGCCATCTCATCCTCTGTCGTCCCCTTCTCCTCCTGCCCCCAATCCCTCCCAGCATCAGAGTCTTTTCCAATGAGTCAACTCTTCGCATGAGGTGGCCAAAGGTACTGGAGTTTCAGCTTTAGCATCATTCCCTCCAAAGAAATCCCAGGGCTGATCTACTTCAGAATGGACTGGTTGGATCTCCTTGCAGTCCAAGGGACTCTCAAGAGTCTTCTCCAACACCACAGTTCAAAAGCATCAATTCTTGGGCGCTCAGCCTTCTTCACAGTCCAACTCTCACATCCATACATGACCACTGGAAAAACCATAGCCTTGACCAGATGGACCTTTGTTGGTAAAGTAATGTCTCTTCTTTTCAATATGCTATCTAGGTTGGTCATAACTTTCCTTCCAAGGAGTAAGCGTCTTTTAATTTCATGGCTGCAGTCACCATCTGCAGTGATTTTGGAGCCCAAAAAAATACAGTCTAACACTGTTTCCCCATCTGTTTCCCATGAAGTAATGGGACCGGATGCCATGGCATGGGGTATCTCTTCAAGGCTGCTCCAGCAAAGCGCAACCGCTGCTCCTTACCTTGGACGAGGGGTATCTCCTCACCGCCGCCCTTCCTGACCTTCAACGTGGTATAGCTCCTCTAGGCCCTCCTGCGCCCACGCAGCCACCGCTCCTCGGACGTGGAGTTGTCCTCCTTGCTGCCACCCCTGGCCTCGGGCGTGGGGTTGGTCCTCCCGGCCGCCGCCCCTGACCTCGGACTCGGGATAACTCCTCTTGGCCGCGGCCCTTCGGGCTGGGGTCCTCCCGGCTTCTGCCACTGACCTCGGACGTGGGGTAGCTCCTCTCGGCCGCGCGCCGCGCTTAGTGCATCAGTGTGCCCCAAAAAAGGTTGTTAATAGGAATACAATTATTCTAGCCTGTCCAGTACTCTACTGCATTATTCAAATAAGAAAACTTATGCCTGCAGAATGAGATACTTTGAAAATCTTAAGAATGAGTGCATTATATTATCATCAGCTATGCATTCAGTAACCTTCATAATTTTTTATCTTAAAAACAACTATTAAATGCAGTGAAGAATATATTGTTTAGAGACACTTATTGTAGCAATTGGTGGTGTGACTATTAGTTTTCTAAGGTAAACAATTTTCTCCTGATGTGACAATTTTGGAAAGCTGGATTATTATTTTAAGATGCCCTTAAAATTCAAATATATTTTTATGTGTTCTAGACACATATGGAAATAATATATTCATTTTCTTCTGTAGCCAGAAAGATGGTTATCAAAGTTAATTTCCTTTGTGAGAAAATTCAGAATAATCTCCTAGATTAACTTTCACAAAGTTGCTGTTTCATTATTAACATGGTTGTGATATTATTTAACAGGGACATTTTTACATCTTAATTGGCTATTAAGTATAGGAAAAAAGGAACTGCAAATTTGATGTAAATGATATTTGATAAGTGTGTCCTTTAGTGACAATTAATTATTTCAGTTCTTGATAACATTCCCAGGTCTCCAGAGGGAGATGGGGAAAAGTCAATTTCCTTTTTTTTTTTTTTTAACATCTGTGTTTCAATTAATGTTCCTTTCTAAGTGAAATTCTGTGCTTATTTCATAATCCTTAAAGTTTTCATTTTTTAAAAAAAGTAACTTTCATTTCAAAGAAAATTTGATATCTTCAGATCATTGAATTTCTTTGTTTCCTTCGGTATAAAGGTAGTAAACACCCTGAGAAGAATAAAGAACAAACCCAAAATACATAGACAAAATTAGACCTCATTTTTAGCTTGTAGCTAGCAATGGTGCATATTCCTCAACTCACATTTTTTTTACTTCAAATAGATTTATTAACAAAATTTGAAGGGCTTAATAATTTTCAAAGAAAAATATTGCCTCTGGGAGTCAAGGGCCTTTTGTGTTGAAAGCCAAACCTGTCTTCTGTGTTCCAGATACCTCTCAACTTTCTGGTGGGAATTCTGCAACATGCCGTTCTTATTAAGGTTAAGAATTATTGGATCAAATGTGTATGTAAACCCTCATTTAAAAAAAATAATTAACAATACATACTTGAAAAACATTTCTTTTATTGCCCTAGTACCATTTGTTCCTCATTTGAAGAGTTTTAAATTTCATGGAGCCCTGCAAAGAATACTTTCTATGCTGGCTGGCAATCATGGTCTCATGCCCATTGAGTCTATGCAGTATCCTGTGTTTAGCACATACAAATCAGGATTCCTTGTTTTTCCTTTCTCCCCCTGACTCAAGAAATACCATAAGAAAGGCTAAAAAAAAAAATGAAGTAATTTCACCCTTTTCCAACCCACATTTTTTCTTCTCCTAACCCTAGCACCATCACAAATATCACAAATCTGAGTGTATGTTGAATATCTTGGCTCTTTTCTAATTAAAGGTGGCTGCTCAATTCCCCAGGCAGTGCAAAAACCCTTCAGGTCCTAAAAAGAAATGACTTCCAAATTGAAAAGCTAGTAAATAAGTCAGTTTGAGACCCAAAAGCAATTATCATTACAGGGAAGTACCTTGTTAAAAGTCTATCTTGAGTTGGCTAGTTTTGGTCTTCCAGTAATTGGAAAGAAGACAGACAGCAATTTTTTTTTCCAAACATTCGTACTAAGACAATTTATCCACATAGTCATGACATTTTAGGTAAAGGTATTTATGCTGGAGATGGCTAAACAGCAGTGATGTTTGTCACTTGCCAAAAATCTGGGGAGAATGACATGACTTTATTTTAAACTGCATGTATATAATTCTAGTTATACCTACATTACCAGGAATTTTAACTGGTTATATATACAATTCAATTCAGGATCCAAGTCTTGATTTGATGCAAAGCACTGTGCTTAACTTCAGAAGAGAGATGATTATCAAGGTGGTTAAAACAAAAGGAATTTAAAATTTGCAAGAGAAGGAGACAAAATCCAAAGGCATAGGAGAAAGTTGTAAACAAAGAACAAAGGGCTATGGAGATACAAGGAAGGAGAAATTGCAGCGTCTGGACTTGAGAACAGAGTGAGGTAATGAGGAACGATTTCATGGGGAAAGTGACATTTGAGATGGTCTTCTCAAGACAACATTTCCACATGCAAAGTTGGGGCAAGAGGACATTCCAGAAAACGGAAACAAAATGGTTAAAAGCCTGGAGATGGGAAAGTATGGGGTATGATATAAAAGCATAAACCATACGGTTTCAATAGAGGAGAGAAAATAAGTAAGGTAAAAATAGGCAATGTGTCTTCACTACAAACTGCGACAAATATGTGAAATTTCCCATTTTAAAGACATGGGCAGCCAATAAATTATTTTTAGCAGGGAGTAATACGATAAGAGCTATTTGGGGAGAAATAAATATATCTGCATGGAGAATAGTAGATTGGAGCTGGAGAAAACGAACATAAGTAAGCTGTGAATCACTAGAGGTGGTTGAAGCAAGAGAATTAGAGGAAATGAGGGCTAGGTTAACTCTAATGCCCTTGGAATGAAGAAAAGGGAGTCAATGTTAAAAGCATAAAATAAATGCTTTAAAAGGATGGAAGAAAGAGATGGGGAGGGAGTCATTATGACTCAAATTTTAAGACCTAAAAATTTGGCAGGATGTTTTGATAGAAGCAAACATAGGGAAAATTCAGTTGGGGATATATTTTGAAATGAAGTGGCAATGAAGATAAATGAACAAGAAAATCTCTCACTCCCACAGCATCAGCCATCAGCATCAGTGCTCTAAAGACAAAAACACCACAATTACATTCCTTCATTCAAAAGACACCTTTTCTAAGAGAGAAAGTAATTGAAAATTTTGTTATGCATTTTGATGCATACTTCACACAGTAATAGCTAATATTTATTTAGGATTTGTTCCTATGCCAGGTACCATTCTGAATTATTGAGTAACTAATCTTCACAATTATATTGTTTCCATTTGAGAGACAGAAGATTAAGATGTAGTGGGCTTGGGAAATTTTAAGGAAATCCTTAAAACCCAAGGATGAGAAAACTCCAGGAGATTGTGAAGGACAGAGAAGCCTGGTGTGCTGAAGTCCAGGAGTTTGTGAAGAGTCAGACAGGACTTAACGACAACAACACATCTAGTATATAATGCAAGCTTGACTGAAATCAGCATCTATTTGGTTCTAAAAGAGCTGTTTTTAGTTTTCATTATACTATTGGAACCCAAGGGATAACTGAGGGTAAGATGATGACAAGAATGTATCTTAGTTGCCTATGCAGCTGAATCTTGAAAGATAAAAGGAGGCATTTGTTTTTAAGATAGATGGGGAGGAAGTGCCAGGGGAGGAAGGGCTGTCTAGGAAGTGAGAGTAGCCTGTGCAAAGGTCTGAAGGTGAGAAGTAAGACAGGTTTAGGGGACTGCAATCCATCACAAAGCATATTATACAGAAGCATCCCTGGGAAAGTGGGTATCATTATGCCAGTCTGTCATTATTCTTTGAAAATTATGCTACAACATTATTAAATTAGATATCAATTAAGCAAAGGCCTCAGTTAGTCAGATTGTATCTCATAAAATATTATTTCTTAATAAGAAAATAAAAATGGCAAGTGTTCGACCTTCTTTCAGGCAAGAGTCTCTTGGGGTAGGGCACAGCTGAGCCTCAATCCCTCATCGAAGTTTGACAGGAACATCTCTGAAGTCTAGTGATAAAGGAGAAAATTAAAGCCATTACTTTGATTTACTGTTTTTAAAGAAGATCTGCAAAAAGAGCTATTCACAGATATAGCTGAGATATGGAGGTCATGGTCTCTTCCTTTATCAGCCTGTTTTGGGGGTGCAGATTTTGGTAGTGTTAGATTTGTAGTCTGTGATCATTTGTCATGATGAGAGGCCATAGGAGATGCTCACTAAAAATACTGACTCTGGAGTGTGGATCTGGGTGTAGATCCTGGTTTTGACTTTTCTGAATTATGTGACCTTTTGCAAGAGTGATTGCTATCTCTTGCTGTGTAACAAAATATCACAAATTCAGCAGCTTAAAACAATACACATTTATCCACACCGCTTATGAAGGTCAGGAATCCAGAAAGGCTTAGCTAGTTGGTTTTGGTTGAAGTTCTTTCATAAGACCAGGATCACATGAAGAAGTAGGAAAAGCCAAGCTCTCTGTTGGTTGGAGCTTTCAGTGCCTCACTGGATGGATCACTTTACATCACTGCTTACAGGCACAGTAACTGGTTGTCCCTGGATTGAGTTTTCAGAGAAACAGAGACAGAGGGAAAACTCAAGATAGAAATCATGGCAATTTTATTATTTAGTCTTGAGAGAGACATTCTTTCACATCTGCTATAAACTGTTTGGGCTTCCCCAGTAGGTCAGCTGGTAAAGAATCCACCTACAAGGCCAGAGACTGAAGTTTGATTCCTAGATCGGGAAGTTCCCCTGGAGAAGGGGTAGGCTACCCACTCTAGTATTCTTGGGCTCCAAAATCACTGCAAATGGTGACTTCAGCTGTAAAATTAAAAGACATTTGCTCTTTGGAAGAAAAGCTATGACAAACTTAGACAGCATATTAAAAAACAGAGACATCACTTTGCCAGCAAACATCTGTATAGTCAAAGCTATGGTTTTTCCAGTAGTCATGTATGGATGTGAGAGTTGAACAATAAAGAAGGCTGAGCCCCAAAGAGTTGATGTTTTTGAACTGTGGTGTTGGAGAAGACTCTTGAGAGTCCCTTAGACTACAAGGAAATCAAACCGGTCAATCCTAAAGGAAACCAACCCTGAATCCATTGGAAGAACTGATGCTGAAGCTGAAACCCCAATAATTTGGCCACCTGATGCAAAGAGCCAACTCATTAGAAAAGACCCTGATACTGGAAACAGTGAAGGCAGGAGAAGGGGACAACAGAGGATGAGATGGTTGGATGGCATCACTGACTCAATGGACATGAGTTTGAGCATGTTCTGGGAGGTGGTGAAGGACAGGGAAGCCTGGCATTCTACAGTCCATGGGGTTGCAAAGAGTCAGACATGACTGAGCAACTGAACAACAACAACAATACACTGTTCATTAGAAATGAATCACTAAGTCCAGCTCAAACTCAAGAGGAGAAAAATTAAGCTTTACCTTTTGAGAGGAGAATAGCAAAGAATCACTAGACACACCTTTAAACCACCACAGAAACTTATCTATCTTCTTTGTTTGTGTTTCCCTGTCTGTAAATTGGAGACACAATAGTACTAGAGTACAGAGTTGATATTAATATTTGGAGTTTTCCAGAGAAATTGAACCAATAGTATGTGCAGAGAGAGAGAGAGAGAGATTTATTATAAGGAATTGGTTCATATAATTATCAATGTCCCAGAGCCCCCAGTCTTGCAAGCTGGAAAGATCAGCAAGCTGGAAACCAAGGAAAGCCAATGCCTAGTTCCAGACCAAGTCTGAAGGCTTGAGAACCATGAGAGCTGATGGGATAAGTCCCAGTTTGAAAGTTGGTAGGCTGAAGATCCAGGAAGAACCAGTGTTTCAGTCTGAGTTCAGAGGTTGGAAAAGACTCATACCCTTCTTACACGTAATTTTTGCTCTATTCACATCTTCAACTAATTGAATAAGACCCACCCACATTAGAGAGGGCAACCTGATGTACCCACTTCACCAATCCAAAAGTTAGTTTTATCCAGAAACATCCTAACATCCAGAATAATGTTTGGTTGAAAGTCTGAGCATCTCAGGAATTCCCAGGTGGCACTAGTGGTAAAGAACCCTCCTTCCAACGCAAGAGACATAAGAGATACTTGTTTCATCTCTGGGTCCAGAAGATCCCATGGAGGAGGCAATGGCAACCCACTCCAGTGTTCTTGCCTGGAGAATCCCATGGACAGAGGAGCCTGGCAGACTCCTGGTGGGCAAAAGTCCATAGGGTCACAGAGAGTCCAACACAACTGAAGCAACTTAGCATGCATGTACTGAGCATCTCAAGGCCCAGTCAGATAAATTTAGTTGTGTATAATGAACAGTTGTTATCCTTATTTTCAGATGATACTAGTTTCTAGAGAAAGTGAAATGACTTGCTGTTTAGCAATGATATATAAAGTACTAAATCTTCATTTTCTATCAACTTTCCTTTTTCTATGACTTGTGGAGCAGTCAAAAAACTATGAGTAAAATAACTTTTGCATTCATTAATGGTGATATAATGTGTTGACTATATTTTTGCTTTTCTGCATTAATCATCACCTTCTCTAGGTGACTTCCTGATAAAATGGAAAGAGATTCATTAAAATGGCCTCTAAATAAGCCTGACATCCTGGGAGGGAAAGGTCAGATTCTCCATGGTGCGTATCAGCTTCATTGGGTTGTTTTCTCATTTATAAAAGCATGAGAATTTCAGAGAGGGAAAGCAGATATGATATAGCAATACAAAGAAAGAGGAGCTGGGCAAAGTAAGCCTTCAACTTATTTCCCCCAAATTAACTCTCTATCAGGGTGAGAAGAAATAATAAAGTGCCATAAACAAAAGGAACATGGAAAGCTCATCTCATGTGTTCTAACCACTGTTCAGAGATCTTCCTCTCAAGGCTTGCGTGGGGCCAATTAACTGAACATGAAAAATCTATCCCAGCAGCTTCCCACTGCACAGATGTTTCCAAATGCCTTGGTTCTGTCTCTGAAGAGAGTATAATCAAGGGAATGTTCCTTCAAATACATAAAATCTCTTTAAATCCCACAGTGCAGGTCCTTCTTGCTTTTGGCAAGCAGTAAGATGTTTCAACTTTCAAGATAGAATTGCTTCTTCAGGGTCGCCAGGTTCTTGCAGTAAAACAAAGACAGGCTTCCCATGGAGAGTTTTCAATAAAGTCTTGCTGCTGTACACGAGGAAAATGCTTCAACGTATTAGCCCCCATTTTCTTCTCTGGCTTTTTATTGACAGAAAAAGACAATAAAAATAGAGTAAAAAAAGAAATGGATCTTAGAGCAGAAAATGAATAAAGTTATTTTCCAGGTGTTAAGAACAATGTCAGAAAACAATCAAAAAAAATTTTTTTAATGTACCAGGTCATTTGAATAAAGCAAGGTCACATGGAAAACAGAGAGCTAAAATGAGTGCAATTGGTACATAGTATGTGTTCAGTAAATGTCTGATGAGTGAATTTCTTGGTCAGTGAAAGATGAAGTGATGTGAAGTTACATAAATCAAACTGTTCTTGAATTGCCATCTCTTCTTAGATTCTCACTCTGCTCCTGCAGAGATCTTTGAAAAACTGTTGGCCTAAATTGTAGCAGCTTTGGAAAGTCATGATGTTTAGATGGGGAAACACAAGAAGCTCTATAATAGGATACTCTACTTTGATGGGTTGTATCTGAGTCATGTGCAGAGCTTGTTAAAACACAGATTGCTGAACCCCATTGCCGAAGTTTCTAAATAATTAGATCTCACTTGGGGCCCCCAAATTTACATATCTAAGTGCCCAGGTGGTCAAGTGGTACTGATGCTACTTATCCAAGGACCACACTTTTAGAATCACTGTTGTAAGGGAAGAAATAATGGACTGAAATTCGGAAACATGTTTTGTTTTTGGTTTCTTTTATACCAAGATAGATTATTTTGGATACTCTAGACATTTAAAATTATTTGAACATAATAAACTATGTAAATCTACCAAATCTGTAGGCATAATCTTTTGTAGTGAATAGTTTTCATGTATTAATAAATTGATTCTCAAAATAGCTCAATAAGATAGAAAGGTCAGTAATTATTATAATACTTTTAATAGATAATAAAAAATGACTCAGAAGACATAAGCACAAATATCTCAAAGACAATGTTCACATCACTTTTTTATTAATATCCCTAAAACTTAACAATATGAATAAAGCATAAGGCATGTTAAAGAAAGGTTTGATTAGTTAACTGGGTTTGCACATAGCTTGTAACTGTTTGAACCAGAGATCAGATAGAGTCATATGATTCCAAATTTGGTGCCCTTTCTAATTTTCTATAATACTGTCTTAGCAGAATATCTCTTCCCTCATTTCCATTCTATTTGTATGAAAAGGAATTGATCAGCAGCCACATAAAAAGCTACTTCCCAAATGGCACTAGTAGTAATGAACCTGCCTGCCAATGCAGGAGATGTAAGAGACACTGGTTGGATCCCTGGGTCAGGAAGATTCCCTTCAAGGAGTGCATGGCAACCCACTTCAGTATTCTTGCCTGAAGAATCCCATGGACAGGGGAGCCTGCCTGGTGGACTATAGTCCATGGAGTCATGAAGAGTTGGATATAACTGAAGCAACTTAGCACGCACACATAGAAAAAGCCACAGAGTATAAGAAACTTAAAGGTAGAGACAACAGCATCTTCATCTCCTTTTGCATAGGAAGATGTCTGACACATAATAGGCACACCACCCATGACTTGGGAACTGAATTATGTCTGTATCTTCTCTGCGAGATACAAAATCATGATGGTATGTATCTGCTATTCCAGAATTGCTGGCAGGCCTTGATTTGGGAAATAAAGTTCAGGGAAACCACAAGCTGTGGAGGAGAGCCACTTGAGGTTTGGGCCATATGGCTCTGGTTCTCCTTGAGGGAGGGAAGCAGTCTCTTTTATACCAAAAAGCTTAAGAGGGGTGCCTGCCAATTCTGCTAACTGGCAGCTCCAGACTGCAACCCTTGAGCTTGTTCTGCTAAGCTTTCAAGTCCCCAAATGTGTTCAAATCAAGGAAACGCTGTTGAATTGAAACGGATTTCCCCATCCCTGAGAGGGAACAAGGCAAGCCTTAATTTTGACTTCTAAGCAGAGTCCCAGAGGGAGTATGTCTAATTAGACCAAAGATCAAACTTCTTCATGCCCTGCCAGAGAGGCCCACTGAGTTTCTGAGGGGCGGTGGCCATAGAATCTGTTTTATGCTCAAAGTAGCCTGACTTTCCAGAGGGGGAAAAAATGTGTTATCTTATCCAAATAATTTATAGTGTTTGAATATGTTTCCTAATTCAGTAATGGACAAAACTCTCTGTTTCTGAGATTCTCAAAGAAGGAAACAGCTCTCATAAATGTCCCTTTCATCATATCTATACATTTCACTTGGTTATTTGAGTAATTATATGCTAGATAAAGTGTTAGGCCTTCATTACAAATTGTGATCAACTTTAAAATAACTTCCATAAAATCCATTTGTCTTTGTTTACAACATTAGCTATAATATTAATACAAGCAATAGTCACCACATACAACTGAAAGCTTGCTGAAAGCATTTTCAAATTAAGAATTAAATTATGCTTTTCTTAAAGAACTCATACCTTAAATAAACATACAATTATTTTTACTAAAAATGAGACATAATAGTATAAATATTTTCCTCTTGGAGATCTCAGTGATAAAGCAGAGTATTTATAAATCAAATAAACATATGCAAACACTATTTGTACTATTAAACCCCACATAGTGGAGCTGGCTGGATATCTTTATGTCCCAACCAACTTAAAAAAAAAAATCCCAGTTGCTTCAAGAGAAGGGCCTAAAAGCCTGGGGATTAGAAAGACAAGCCTCTAGGGGCCGGATATCTTGAGCCAAGAGTGGAACAAACAAGAGTGAGTACAAGAAGTGAAGGTTAGAGGTGATCTGTAAGGGGCAGCCATAACTGATACAACATCAAAAAAAGAGAAAAAGAAAAAGTAAGAAATAAAAAAAAAATTAAAAAGGTTGCCAGAGGAGCAACGTCAGAAATAAAGCAGATGAGAAAAAGGTTGCAAGTTTGGAAAAGGGATGGGATTGGTATCAAGACACTCATGTGGGATCTACTGGATGGAGTGACAAATTGTAACTGCTCTTGCCCTTTTTTATGGTTTTAACTCTTCTGCTATGAAAAGACAACAAGTGTAGACTGTTGTTTCCTGAAATCTACATACGTAGCTTCCAGCAAACTCTTGTAAGAGGAGACTGATTAATGCGACAAATATTTATTAAGCATTAATATACACCAGAGACTGCACTCCATGCTATTTATACATTGCATTCACACTGATGAAACTCACAACCCAGTAGGGGAGACAAGCACTTAATACTTGAATCCAAGTAAGTGTTTTCTGAATTATTAATTGAATGTCTGCATGTACGTGTGTGTGTCTGTGTGTGCAATCAAATAAACCACTAATGGGAATAATTTCAGAGAAACATGCTGAAATAATTAATATTACATTAAATATTCAGCAAAAAGGTCAACCACCAACATACTTCTAAATTGATCCAACATCACAGATAAGTGTCTAAGAATGACTAAGGCTTTGGAGTCAGGGAGTTTGTGTTTCTGTCTTGTTACTATTCCTGGCTGAATTATCTGAACTACTTGAAGTCTCAGTTTTGTCCCATCTCATGGATTTGAAAAACTTAGATTAAATGAATGGCACCTTGAAAATATCTATCAAATGCTCACTGTTTGTATAATAGGAGAATATCATTGTCACCTGAGAAGATAACCAAACACCTTGTCCATCCTCTGAATGGTGGGAATGGAAGGATCTCATCAACTGCTTGGAGAAGGCAATGGCACCCCACTCCAGTACTCTTGCCTGGAAAATCCCAGGAATAGGGGAGCCTGGTAGGCTGCAGTCCAAGGGGTCGCGAAGAGTTGGACACTACTGAGCGAATTCACTTTCACTTTTCACTTTCATGCATTGGAGAAGAAAATGGCAACCCACTCCAGTGTTCTTGCCTGGAGAATCCCAGGGACAGGGGAGCCTGGTGGGCTGCCATCTATGGGATTGCGCAGAGTCGGACACAACTGAAGCAACTTAGCAGCAGCAGCAGCAGCATCAACTGCTTCTCAGAGGAGGGACCTTCTCATTTCTTCTCTTTACTCTGTACACTTACTTCCCAAAGTCCTCTCCTGTGTGACTTCTTTGCCAAGAGTGGAGCATCTTCACTAGTCTGCCCCCCCTCCCAACACACACACACACACACACACACACACACACTTCTGCAGGAATGATTGTTTTTTTTAGTTTATACACATCACCACTACAGTCTTACCTTTGCAATATCATTGTTGCCTATGAAACTGTGATTTTGTATTTAAGTCCCTCAGTATCAAAGGAACAGTGTCTTATTAACAGCAACTCATAGATCTGAAATTCCATCTCAAGAGAAGGACCAAAATCTCCTTGGTGTGTTGGAATATGGGCATGGAAGGAAGTGCTACAGATATTTATAAAAGCACCTGGGAATAATATCTTCTATTGGAGTGGGGATGGCATTCCCTTCAGCAGCCTCACTGAGGCTCACTGAATATCATGGAAAGGCCTACCAGCCTTCCTCAACCAATAAATGCATTTCTCTGAGCACACTGTCCTCTAGGAAAATGAAGTGAACAATACCTGTCTCGCAGGGTTGTTGTAAGTGTTCACAAAATGAGGAGCCAGGTGGGTTCTGGGATCACAAGAGTCAGACATAGCTTAGCATCTAAACCACGACTACTACCATAAAATTAGGCAGAGGTAGTGGGCTCAGAGCTTGTATGGAATAGGCACCCAGCATGTGGATGCTAGAGGGCCCTTTTCAGTCTAGCTCTAGACTAAAAAGCCAATTTATCTTTTGCCTATTCCTCTCACATACCATATGCTGTAGTTACACTTTACAGGAAGACTTTTATGTATCTTCATTTTGCTTAAGGATATTTCTCAACTTTCCACTGTTTTTTAACCTGGTGGGCTCCTATTCATCCTTCATGGACCACAACAAATGTTACTTCTCCTCCTTGTCTCTTTTTAGGCATTACCCGCCAAATCACAGGGGATTTAATCTTGACCTATGTTTCTTGGGTTCACATAACATTTTCTTTATTCCTCTTTTACAAAGCAAATCACAATTTTGGACAAATAGATAAAGAGATGGATTCATAGATGATAGAAAAGTAGGTGGAAATACAAACAGAAAAACAGATAGACATAGACAGATAAGTATCCTGAGTCACCAAGAGGTCTCTAAGATCAAGAAAAATTTCATATTCCTTATTCATCTTTTTACAAAATTATTAGACTTTGCTTTTTCGAGCAGTTTTATATTTACAGCACAGCTGAATGGAAAGCACAGAGTTCACACATACCCTGCCTCCTCCTCCTACACCTCTCCCACATCACCCCCCATTAGTGTGGTGTGAAAGTGAAAGTGTGAAATCAAAATGTTAGTCACTCAGTAATGTCCACTTTTTGCAATCCCATTGACTGTAGCCTACCAGGCTCCCCTGTCTTTGGAATTCTCCAGACAAGAATACTTGAGTGGGTAGCCATTTCCTTCTCCAGGGGATCTTTGCAAACCAGGGATGGAACCCAGGTCTCCCACACTGCAGGCAGATTCCTTACCTTCTGAGCCACCAGGGAAGCCCCATTAGTGTGATACATAATTCATGAACCCACTTTGACATATACTTGTCAAAGTCCATAATTTATACTTTATGCCATATATTTTCTTGAGAGTCCCTTGGACTGCAAGGAGATCCAACCAGTCCCTTCTGAAGGAGATCAGCCCTGGGATTCCTTTGGAAGGAATGATGCTAACTCTGAAACTCCAGTACTTTGGCCACTTCATGCAAAGTGTTGACTCCTTGGAAAAGACTCTGATGCTGGGAGGGATTGGGGGCAGGAGGAGAAGGGGTTGGCAGAGGATGAGATGGCTGGATGGCATCACTGACTCGATGGACATGAGTCTGAATGAACTCCGGGAGTTGGTGATGGACAGGGAGGCCTGGCGTGCTGTGATTCATGGGGTTGCAAAGAGTCGGACACGACTGAGCGAATGATCTGATCTGATCTGATCTATTTTATGGGTTTTGATAAATACATAATTCCATATTTCCACTATTATACTATTATATAGAATAGTTTCATTGTCTAAAATTCCCTCTACCTGTACATCCTTCCTCCCTTGCTCTTGAAACTATGGCATGGGCACTTGGGTTGTTTTCATGCCTTGGCTATTATAAATAGTGCTGCTGTGAATATTGGGGTCCATATATCTTTTTGAATTAGAGTTTTCATATTTTTCCAGTATATACCCAGGAGTAAGATTCTTGAATCATATGGTAGCTCATTTTTTAGTTTTTCAAGAAAGCTGTATATTGTTTTCCGTAGTGGCTGCACCAATTTACACTCCCACTAACAGTGTAAGAGGGTTCCCTTTTCTCTACACCCTTTCCAGCATGTATTATTTACAGATTTTTGATGATAGCCATTCTGAGAAGTGTGAGGTGATACCTCATTGTAGTTTTGATTTGAATTTCTCTAAGAATTAGTGATATTCAACATCTTTTCATGTGCCTGTTAGCCATCTGTACGTCTTTGGAGAAAAGTCTTTTTAGGTCTTCTGCCCACTTTTTACTGACTTATTTGGTGTTTTGATATTTAGTTGTATGACCTTTTTGTACTGCTTGAATATTAACCCTTTTTTGTTCACACCATTTGCAAATTTTTTCCCATTCTATAAGCTGGTTGTCTTTTAATCTTGCGGATAGTGTCCTTTGCTGTTTGCAAAAACTTTTTGAGTTTGATCAGGTCTCATTTGCTCATTTTTGCTTTTATTTATTTTTCCCTAGGAGACTGATCTAAGAAAATATTGCTGTTGATTTATGTTAGAGAATGTTTTGCCTACGTTCGCTATTAGGAGTTTTATGGTGACGTGTATTATATTTAACCCTTTAAACCATTTTGTATATGGTATGAGGGAATATCATAACTTCACTGATTTTTATATCTGGCTCCCTGGTCTTTTACTCATTTTTTTTAACTGGGGTGTTTGGTTTTTATCTTGTTGAGTGCTAAAGAGTTCTTTGTATATCTCAGATACAGTCCCTTATCAGATATGTATTTTGCAAAAATTTTCTACTACCTTGTGACTTGTCTTTCATTCTCTTAACAATGTCCTTTGCTGAACAGAAATTTCTAGTTTTAATAAAGTCAAATTTAATATTCTTTTTCTTTCATGGATCATGCTTTTGGTGTTGTATCTAATAAAATTCATCACAAAACTCAAGGTCATCTAGATTTTCTGCTATATCATCTCCTAGAAGTTTTATAGTTTTTCATTTAACATTTAGATCTATAATCAATTTGAATTAATTTTTGAGATAGTTGTAAGGTCTGTGCCTAGATTATCTTTTGCAAGCGGATATCCAGTTGTTTTAATACTATCTCTTCTCCATTAGATTGCCTTTACGTCATTGTTCAAGATCAGTTGACTATGTTTGTGTGAGTCTATTTCTGGACTCTATTCTGTTTCATCAATCTCTTTGTTTCATTTCTTCTTTTATCAATACCACACTGTCTTGATTAATGCAGCTTTATAGTAAATCTCGAAGTGGGTAGCCTCAGTCCTCTGACTTTGTTTTTCTCTTTTAATATTTTATTACCAGTTCTGGGCATTTTGTCTTTCCATATAAACTATAGAGTTAGTTTGTTAATATCTGCAAAATAACTTGCTTGGTTACAGATTGGGATTGCATTGACTCTGTAATCTATAATATATAATCAAGTTTATCTTTTTACTAATTGGGTCCAACACAGTACTTGGAATATTTTAGAGGCTCCCTTAATTTTTATCAATTCAAATTAAAGGTGGATAATTTTCTACATTCCAAAACCATAAGACAGTAGGATTTCAGTGGTAGCTCTTGCAGTATAATCACTCCCTTTTCCTTATATGGTAAAAATATAGGAAGAGGGAAGAAGTGCCATGAGGATGAATTATGTGATATACTCCACAAGGACAGGGAATACTCTCTCTCTGCTTTGCTGATGGTCATACCCCAAACACCTGGAACGTTTCCTGCTGTATCATAGGAACAGAAATAGATAGTTTTGAATGTTGAATGAATATGTTTTTTGGCCAGAGATCAACATGCTGAAGCAATTTCAGTTCTCTAATACACCATGGTTTCTCTGTAGCTAAGTCCTTACATAAGCTATTTCCTCTGCCCAGAATTCTCTCCTTATTCTCCCCACTTTCCACATACCTAATTCTAGTTCATCTTCAAATACCTCCTCACATATTACTTCTTTTTTGTCTGTATCTTCCATGTGCTTTGTTTCTTATTTCTCTTCCAAGGATCAGAACACTTTGTCACACATTAGATACTCAACACATAATTCTTGTTTAAAATATTTCATCCTGTTCAAGGACCTGCTCCATATCACAAAATAATATTTGTAAATAATTCATGAATGAGTTATTCACACACAGAGACCAAATCTACACTCTAGTTTAGAGTCTCTAATATGTATTTGGATGTAGCATTGAACTCATGAGAGTATTTGCATTTTCATCTCCTTGATCTATGGTGTAAACAAAATGAACACTCCAGATTCAAGTTCTATCTTACTGGAAAAATTGCCTCTGATATAGGGAGGCAACTTGCATCTCATCACCCTAAAGGCAGCTGTTATGCATTTCCTGAGTGTTCCAGTTGCAGCTTCTGGTCTTCTGCTGAAAGATTCACTCCATTATTTATGACTCGAACTATCAAATGTCAATGGGAAGATTCCCTGGAAAGGTGTGTTGCTGTGGTTACCAAGAGTTTCTCTCATCCCAGGAAGAGTCTGCTTTCTGGGGTTCAGAACAGGCTTTAAAATCAGCAGGAACCACACATGCTGAAGTAGAGATGTGTGAAGGGCACAAAGAACTTGCTATTATTTTCAAAGCATCCTGGGAAATGCCAGGAAAGATTCTGGGGTTTTTCTTTCAAAATGATATCTTTGGGACAGTTTGAGGCAAAGCCACAAAAATGAAAAGATTTGATTCTCCTGCCATAGATAGAACAGTGACTTTTTATTCCACTGCTATCTTCCCCCACCTCAAAAAATGCATTTTTTATGAGAAAGTCAAATTGGCCTTGTCTTACAGGCAAACACTCCTCACAGAACAAATGAGCCTTTTTTTGTTAAATTACAGAAACACTGAAAGATTTATGATTCTGCTGGACAAAATCCTTTTGTTTTAAATAGTTGCCATTTTTCCATGAAGAAATCAGACACCTTGTTGGTGTTTTCTTATAGTAAACATAAGGTCACTGAAAGGAAACAGGCTAGATGAAAGATCACCACAGTATTAAATTACTTCCATCTGCAAACACTGTAAATCCCATAGACATAAAAAGAGAAGTTATGGTTAGAGCTCTGAAGTGTCATGTTTTGGACTTGAAAAAAATCCTTCTGCTGAGGACTTTATTCTATTGCCAAGATTAAGAAACATGAAGTCGTGACGCAGTAACTGGACCATGTCAAAAGCATTCTGCAATAGAAATCTCATTCACTTGCTGTTTTTCTCAGTCCTTTTCCACCATTCACTTCTTGTTGTATCTGACTTCCAAGTTTATATTGGAAAAAATTGCTATGAATTAGAGTCAATGTCCCATAGTATTAGTTCTCAAAAGATTTTAAAGAGTTTATTCAGAGTACACAATTATTATCTTCAGTTTTTCTTTTTTTAATGATGTTAAATCATTTATGCTTGGGATGGAATTCAAAAGGGTAACTTTTAGAAGCCAGGTCATTTACATTTGTCATCAATTAACATTTCCCACAGTTGTAATTTTACTAAATTGTGTGATAGTCCTTGAGTAGGTCTTAGAGTTTTCATCCAAGGTTATTAGTAGTACTATCAGAGATAGGGGTGTGTTGTGTTCTGTTGACTGCTAAGCATCTGAACTTCATTTCTAGTGCTGAGACATCTCTTATTGAATAAATCTAGCCACCAGAGGCTGAATATTTGCTTCTTAATCTCCTAGAAGACAGGGCATGGGCATGAGATATCCACACTCAAGTTCTGAATCTAGAACAAGTGATGCAAAGAACTACCAGTGCCCAGTGGTAGTAAAGATTGTGGTGAGAGAAGCACTACATGGTGAGTAGTGGAAGCAGAAGGTCACCCAAGAAGGCTGTCCCTATTAACATGGCCTTTACTGCTTAAAATTCTACCAGTTAATAGGTTAATGTCCCCAGATAAAGCCTTTAAAGATTGCTTAATTTCTCCATCTGTAAAATAGGGATGATAATAGCCATTATCTTATAACACTGCTTCAGGGATTGAATGAAGGCATGCTGGGAGAACAGTATCTGGCACATAGGAAGATCTTCACTGACTTTAGCTATAGAAGTCGTTATTACCTTCCTGTGGATGTATGCATGAACTGAACCACATTCCTCAGCCTTTTTGCTTATTATTTCCAATATCTTTCTTCTTAAATTAGTCATAATAGTTTTATTTTGAATACAACCAAGAATTCTGACTGAAGTCCATCTCTAAGCTGATTTGTGTTTTCAACAACAAAACACCCTCACATTAGACCTTCATTTTAAGTTCAGAAGTGGGATATTTGTGAGAAAACTGTTTGTCTTGATAGCACTCTCTCTATATATATATATAATCTCTTTTCAGAGAATCTGAAAGAAAAGAGAGAGATATAAGATGAAACTGTATTGACATATATGCATATGTGCATGCTCAGTCACTTCAGTCATGTCTGCTTCTCTGAGACACCATGGACCATAGCCCACCAGGTTCCTGTCCTTGGGACTGTCTAGGCAAGAATACTGGAGTGGGTTGCCATGCCTGACTTTGGTATTGAACCCATGTCTCCTGCATTAACAGGTGAATCTTTACCACTAAGCCACCAGGGAAGCACATATAATACTTAGGGGTGTGTGTGTATATATATATATATACACATATCCAGTATCTTTCTTCTTAAATTAACTAGAATAGTTTTCTTTTGAATATAACCAAGAACTTCAACTGAAGTCCATCTCTAAGTTGATTTGTGTTTTCAACAACAAAACACAAACCTATATGTGTGTGTGTGTGTGTGTGTGTGTGTGTGTGTATATAGGCTTCTCCTGGAAGAAGGAAGTGGCAACCCACTCCAGTATTCTTGTCTGGAAAATCCCGTGGACAGAGGAGCCTGGCAGGCTACAGTCCCTGGGGTTGCAAAAGAATTGGACATGACTTAGACACTAAACAACAACAAAAAGGATAACATGGATCTTCAGGTCCTGAAATCATAGGGCAAAGGTGGAAGCCCTGTTTGGCTTTTGTCCACACAGCATGAAGACGTTATGGAGAGAGGATTGGGGGAAAAACACCAGTGCAAACCACATCATGGCTATCAAGAATCTGGCTCTCTGTTTAAGAATTCCAGAAAGTTGTCTGGGAAATGGTAACACTAGAAGCTTCCTTTGATTCTCTCTTTGATAAGATCTCTTCTCAGAGGGTCTGAAGGAAAAGAGAGAGATAAAAGATGATACTGACAAAAGTTCTAGCTGCTTCAAAGGAAATCCATGTGGTTTACATGCCTTATATAGCTCTTCCTAAAAAAGGAAGACAGCTGTTTGCTGTAGGAAGGCCCAGACTGCTGTGGCCAGTAGCGTCAAGCCGCTAATTACAGTTTCAGAGGCATCAGAGAGGCACACTCTCTAAAATCTCTCTCATATCCTTCAATATCCTTAATTTCTCCTAAGTATGGGCTGCTTCTCATGACCTGAGATTAACCTAGAAGAATCAGGTGTTTCCCAACCTTGCTATGGAATCATTATTGTCATTTTTACTGATGGAGAGTCAAATGTAGGGCTATTAGTGAACACTTGTTGAGTCCTCATCCTGCCTAGAGTACTTAGCAGATGTTGCACACATGGTGATAACTAGTTAACTGAAAAAGAAAAAAAAAAGTTTCCCCATCAACAGTGGCACTTTGGCACTGCAGAGGCATGGAGAGGCTGGAAAGCACCAGAAAGGACTCAGGCCACCTTGCTTCCTACTCTGGCTCAGGTATTAATTGCTTGTGTGACTTTAAATGGGATCATGCGCCTCTGTTGTCATTAGTGTCCTTACATAAAACATGAGGGACTTGAGTAACATCATTGCCAAGGTAACCTCCAGATCTAAATGATATAACCTTTAATTTCAGAGAGAACTTTTTCCTTATTAAAATAATAAGAGCAACAAAAATTCACAAGACTCACTTAGACTACATGTTTCAGAAAATAGAAAACTTCCACTCATCTTGCAATTGTTCACTTCATAACATGGATACCTGTGTTGACCTATCTTTTGACACATGTTTTATATAAAAAATGTTGGCAAAATGTTTATTAATAATATCTAGTTATTAGAGAGATATTGAATCTTCCTTAAACATCATACAGTATAATCATAACAAAACAATGACACAATCAAGAGATAAGTCCTTGAATGCATATATGCTGAGTCATGTCCAACTCTTTGTGACCCCATGAACTGTAACCCGCCAGGCTCCTCTGTCCATGGGACTGTCCATGCAAGAATATTGAGTGGGTTGCTATGCCCTCCTCCAGGGGATCTTCCTAACCCAGGGATTGAACCTATGTCTCCTGCAGCACCTGCATTTTCAGGTGGATTATTTACCATTGGCACCACCTGGGAAGCCCTAGATAGTACTTAACATAACATGTATCATGTACATAGCACTGGTATAAATGCTTTAGATATATTCACTTATTCAATGTTCAAACAATCCAGGATATTAGACAGAATTATAATTCTTATTTTAGAAATTAGAACCTAAGGCAGGGTTACACAACTAAAATGTGAAGGAGTTTTGAACCATGACAGTCTAGCTCCACATTCTGTGCTCCTAAAACCTGTACTATAACCTTTTAAAATTGAAGGTGTATTTGAAGAGCAGGTTATTCCAACAACTTATTTTGTAAGACTGTGACAAAAGACCTCAAATTAAATCAGTTCACATTTTAACTTTATGATTTATTACCTCTGCAACTTGGGAAAGCTATCTAATCCTTCTAATTCAATTTCTTCATCTGTAAAATGGGCATAGTGTTATACAGCATCATCAAGCAGGTTTGACGATATTAAACATGTAAAACTCTTCGTCTCACTTAACAAATTAGTAAACATATTTATTTAGCAAATGCTTATGGAACACTATGTGCCAAGCACCGATATGAACAACACATTTTGGCACAGTCACAATTCACACCATTATGGAACCGATGTTTTTGAAGGAGGGTAGAGATTTTTAAAAGCATAAAACAAATAACAAGATAATTGCACGTTGTGATCAGTGAGTAAGTATTTTCTCTATCTATTGTTGTTTAACACACAGGGATTCTGTAAGTCAGGAATTCTAAAAAGGCATAGTGGAGATGGTTGTTTGCTCCATGGGGTGACTTGAATGCCTGAGAGAAAGAAGAGCTAAGGCTGAAGAATACACTTTCAAGACAACTTCTTTACCTACATACCTCCTGTCAGGACTGAGATGGTTAAGGCTCAGACAGGCTCAGCTAGGATGTGAACATGTGGCATTTCCAACATGCTTAAGATTTAAGCAGAGAATTAAGACAAAATGGTATGATACTGAGTGACTGGGGGATTAACTTGGAAAGTGTTCAAGAACAGTCTCTTTGAGGAATTAATTAAATTAAGACCTGAAGATGGATAAGGATCCAACCAAATGAAGATAAAGGAGGAGAATTCCAGTCAGAGCATGTGTGAAGTCCTGAGGAGAGAACAGGGAGAACAGTAGGATATAGAATAAGGTAGGGCCATCAATGTGGACAGGGACCAAGTGAAGCATGGCTTTCTAAGCCAAGTTAAAGAGTTGGAATCTTATTACTGACCAATGAGAAGCCATTAGAAAGTTTTGAGTAGGAAGGTGATAGAATATTAAAATAAAATAAATAAAATAGAAGGAAATGAAGAAACAATAAAAGGAATAACAACAATAGAACCCCATTTCAATGTTTCTTTGACTAGATTCACTACAATCCATGACAAGTATCTTCACACTGGCTCCTAATTATTGAATTTCTTTGTCTCCTATTTTGATCATCTATGAAATAGAACATTTAATTTTTTTCCTCTCTCAATATGTATAAATTACATTAAGAAAATTAATCTTCTAAAATGAGGACAGAAAATTTGGGGGCTGCTGAAACTCATAAAATACTGGTTTCACTCCAAATCTAAACAAAATTTTATGAATATATTATTCATTTGGCCATCTATTTACTCATTCATCTTCCCATTGATCACCAGATGCCAATAAGTGCCAATAACAGAAAAATGATTGTAACACAGTTTCTGTTTCATGGTATTCCCATGACACAGACTTTTTTTTTTTTTTTCAGTAAAAAGTACAATTAAAATACAAAGGAAGAAAAGCAGTACCCAAGATCCCAACGCAGAAAACACTGAAGACTAGCAAGTTATGTGCCCTGCTAAAATGCATTTAAATGAATTAAAGTGGAACTTATGTTGACTATTTATGTCTTGACCTAAGAAGCTCTTGTCACATTCACAGAAAACATTGCATTTGGGTGCCTCTATCAAGAGTCACTTAAACTGAAAATGGAAGTCCTCCTTATGTTCTTTCTGTGCAGAATGTTTGTCCATCATCAGCAGTCCTCAGAAGATGGACTCCTTCCACATCAAAGGAATTCCAAAACTCAACACATTCCTTAGCTTCCAAAGCGGAACCAAAACTTAAACAATTGTTCCAAATAACTGGTACACATACGCACGCGCACACACACACACACACACACACACACACACACACAGAGTTTGCAGAGAAATACTTTAGTAATTATTTCTTTCTTTAGTAAATATTTCTTTCAATTTTTTGCTATCTCTTATCTCATTTGAAAATCTCTACAGTCTTTTCTAGATAAATATATTTGTTCAGATGTAAAAGACAATGATTTTAAAGCTAGAATTGATCAAAAGAAATATACCAAACTTGAGATTCTTAATGTTTAGGTGGGTCTCCATAATCTAATACTAGCTTTTCAAATGGAATGAATGATCTCATTATCATATCTCCCAAAGTCAGGGTGATGTCAAAGCTCAAAACCAAGATACTTGGAAGTCAATCATTCATTTTTGAGTTGTCTAAATCAGATATTTAAATATTTTAAACTATATTATATCAAAAATATAGCAGCAGAATTTATACCAGTACCCATTCTTCTATAACTGACCTTTTCAGAACCCACACAGATACCCAATCTCACATTAAATATTGCTATGAACAGTCATAACAATCATGTTATCCCACTTCCTCTCTCTATTGCTATATTACCTAACAGTTTATAATATGGTGTTCAGAGTCAAGTACCTGGGCCCTAATCTTGCCACACACTTGCTATGTGACCTTGGACAGAATCTGTGTGTTTGTTAGAATGAGAATATAATATCTACTTCATAAAATTATTAGGGGGATTAATTTTGTTAGTACAACACATGTGAAATATTTAGAAATATCTCAAGCGCTATTTATTTTTCATCAATACAATATTCTTAAGAACTCAATTTTTGTTTCTTTTGTTTTGTTTGAAGTGTTTATTTCCTTTCCTAGTGTCTTTGTCTACTTTTTATTTCTAAAGCTAAAACTGGAACTTCTCAGCCTCAGGAACATACATTTATCTCATCCATTGTTAAAGGCCACTGATAGGTTCATATAGATGTTCAAGTATTTTCTGCAAGTGAGAAGAACTGAGGAATAAAATGAATGGGGAGGCACTTGAGCCTTAGGTGTTCAGAGTCTCTAGAAGCTAGGAACTCTGTAATATTCACCAATGGTCCATTGTCATAGAGGTATTATGACCAGATATTATAAAGATTTTCAGTCCATCCACAGATTCATCAATTTAACATTAAGGCCACAGAAGTGGAAGAGAGAAAAACATAAAATTAATTCTGTTGACTCTAATAGATTTTTAGGTCACCATGTGTAGTGAAGGGAAGGAAAGAGAATGACAAACCAACTACTCAAAAATTATGTTATTAGTTACCCTCTCCTTAGGAAATCCTGGAAGAATGAGAACCAAGAGAAAATAGGCTTGTGGAGATAGGAATAGGGTAAGGAAAACTAAAATATCAGATGAATAAAAAGATTTTATAAACTGATTTTTGGATTAAGTAATAGCAGAAGGACTCTAGACATAGAGGTAGGAAGGTTGTGACCGGAGCAAATCAGATCTCAAAAATACCAAGGTGCCCTGATTAGAAAGGTCAGTTTTACAAAGACCCGGCTTTCTTTGCTAGATCATTATGGTGAAAACTGACTTAGAACACAGAACCAGAGCCTTTTATTTTGGTGATGGTTACTCCAACTTTGTTCAGGATCCCAGAGAAGTTTATCCACTCTTGTTTTCAAATTAGATTTCAGCTTCACTCTTTCTCAGCCTGTGAACTATGAGACAGTATCATGCAGTGTCTTCCACAGTGATGCTAACCAAGATAAAAACAAGTTAGCTGACAAGGCAATATTATTCTGGGGCTAGGACATAATTAGTCACTAATCACAGATTGATACTTGTGACACAGATTTAGAGAACAAATTCTCCACCAAAGCTTGAACTGGTCAAAACAGACGCAATAACTGGGCTGCAATTCCACACATTTGGATGGTCTGAAGTCAGATGCCCAGTAATGAAACTTCTCTGTTATCACAATTTACATGCCTAAATTTGTCATCCTCAGTGTATCATCAACCAAAACATTCTACTTTAGCTTCTGTGTCTTCTTCTCAGTCTTCAAAATGAAGAATGGGCCAAGAAGTGGATCACTAGAGCTTGTATGTATTTGATTTATCTGTGCACATCTAAGTACCCAACACAAGGAGAGCAGAGGAAAGGTATCCAATGCAGTTTTATTGAATGAGCGAATTAATGAGTATACAAATTGTTGAGATGAAAAAATGATTTAGTAACAAGGTGAATGAAAAAATGATAGGTTTGTCAAAGATCTTTTGATGAAATAATGAATGAGTCAATTAGTGAATCAAGCATCAATCCCATAACTACTGTTACTGGTAGCAATTATACTATGGAGAATAAACTCTATGCTTTGTAAAGTCGTCAGGTACAATCAGCTGACTACTTTTGTTAAGTATGTGTTGGGTTCTGCATATTTTTCTGTCTCACTGAAGAAAGCTCTGTGTAGCAGTAAGCTTTAAATTGATCCTTAAAGAAGGCCATCCAAAAATAGACCAGCATGAGAAGTCCAGCATGCTGTTTCTCTCACTTCCCCAGGCTACTCCCCTATGAAAAATATTTTGATTTAGTTGGTTCATTTCATGTGATGGCAGTATGAATGATCACTTTATTGTGGACATCAGCAAAAGGATAGGAATTTACCACTAAAACAGAGTGAAACTGAAACTATTTTAGCCTCCCTCTGCTTTTGTTGAAGATAAATGATTATGATGTCAGTGCAATTTGAAAGAATATTAAATCAGAGGCTTAAAATACCTAGCAGTTTCAACTCCCTCATATCACAAGGCCTGGATTTTCACAAACCCTAAAAATTAAAATGACTCTCATTCTCAAAATCCAAGTGATTTTTCTGTAACCAGTTTCAGAACCCACTGAGTGAAAAAATTCCTCTTCATTTATGATGGTTTTACACTTATAATTGATTACACACATAATTTGGTTTTCTTCCAGATGCTTTCCAAACATAACTCAGATACATAGAAACTACCAAACCTAAAGACTCACCAAAGAAGGGAACAAATACACAACACAAATATATGAGTTGTGCCTTGTGGTTTTTAAAGTCTTTTCAATATACTCTTATAGGATCCTACAATATTTTTATTTATTTATTTTTTGAGTCTCTGAGAAAAGTGTTCATGGTAATAGGAACTAGAGAAAAGAAAAATTAAGTCTACATTCATTAGAAGAGGATGCAAGAGCTGAAATTGGTTGCATGCCTATTTGTGCCATTTACCTATACTACATACCTGTAATAGGCTGAATAACAATCCCTAAAAGTTGTCTACATTCTTACTCATATAGCCTGTGAATATGTTGCTCATATGGAAAAATGGATTTTGTAGATGTAATTAAGTTAATGATTTTGAGATGGATTGATTATCTTATTGGGTTCAATGCAGTAACAAAGTTCTTGTAAGTAGAAGACAGAGACTAGAGAAGGGAGCAGGCAATACAGTGAGGGAAGCAAATGTTGGAATGATGCAAACACAAACCAAACAATGGCAGATGACAGATGACAGACTGTAAAAGCTGAAAGAGGCAAGGATGAGTTCTGTCCTGGAGGTGCCAGATGAAACATCTCTGAAGACCCCTTGATATTAACTCTATAAGATTTATTTTGGATTTCTGATATCCAGAACTATAAGACAATAAGTGTATGTTATTTTAAACCACTAATTTGTGATCATTTGTTATAGAAGTAATAGGAAATTAATCAAGGATTTTTGCACTATCGTATGAAATATTCATAACACTGCAAAGGAGAAGGGCTGTGCTGTGCTTAGTCACATCCAACTCTTTGTTACCCCATGGACTGCAGCCCGCCAGGCTTCTCTGTCCATTGGGATTCTCCAGGCAAGAATACTGGAGTGGGTGGCCATGCCCTCCTCCAGGGGATCTTCCCAACACAGGGATTGAACCCTGGTCTCCCTCATTGCAGGCGGATTCTGTACCAGTTGAGCTACCAGGGAAGCCTGCAAAGGAGAAGTACAGTCTCTAATGTATAGGGACACCCTTGGCTTGAAAACGTTTACCCACATTCTCATTGTTAATTGATAGTAGGGATAGGACTCCAATGCAAACTTGTCAGCCAATAAATCCCATAATTTTTCAACAAAACTATGTAACCTATGTAAGTGGGCTTAAAGCTCAACATTCAGAAAACGAAGATCATGGCATCCAGTCCCATTACTTCATGGAAAATAGATGGGGAAACAGTGGAAACAGTGTCAGACTTTATTTTTCTGGGCTCCAAAATCACTGCAGATGGTGACTGCAGCCATGAAATTAAAAGATGCTTACTCCTTGGAAGGAAAGTTATGACCAACCTAGCTAGCATATTCAAAAGCAGAGACATTACTTTGCCAACAAAGGTTCATCTAGTCAAGGCTATGGTTTTTCCAGTGGTCATGTATGGGTGTGAGAGTTGGACTGTGAAGAAGGCTGAGTGCCGAAGAATTGATGCTTTTGCACTGTGGTGTTGGAGAAGACTCTTGAGAGTCCCTTGGACTGCAAGGAGATCCAACCAGTCCATTCTGAAGGAGATCAGCCCTGGGATTTCTTTGGAAGGAATGATGCTCAAGCTGAAGCTCCAGTACTTTGGCCACCTCATGCGAAGAGTTGACTCATTGGAAAAGACTCTGATGCTGGGAGGGATTGGCGGCAGGAGGAGAAGGGGACGACAGAGGATGAGATGGCTGGATGGCATCACTGACTCGATGGACGTGAGTCTGAGTGAACTCCGGGAGTTGGTGATGGACAGGGAGGCCTGGCGTGCTGTGATTCATGGGGTTGCAAAGAGTCGGACACGACTGAGCAACTGATCTGATCTGATCTGATGTAAGCTGGAGAAGGAAATGACAATCCACTCTTGTATTCTTGCCTGGGAAATCCCATAAACAGAGGAGCCTAGCAGGTAACAGTCCACGGAGTCCCAAAGAGTTGGATACAACTTAGCAACTAAACAATAATAACAAGAAACTATATTATCAGGGTTTTATGCAAAGGTTGAATGATAATCACATTCTTGTGTTTATACCTAGCACATCACTACTTAAAGATAAGTGGGAACCAAACTTTGTCAGATTGCTATTAGGAAGTTAAAGGCTTTCTGTTGAACAAACAGTATTACCTTTTGCTATTTAGGATTTGGGCCATGCAATACTTTGATTTAAAAATTTTGGTAGCTAAAGAATGATTTTTTTTTTAAAGATCTATGTAACCAATAATTTGCTCCAGATTTTCCCTTTTACCCACCAATGTCAATGAGATTGTTCACTCATATGGGTTACTAGGATTCCATTCTGCCCCACAGACCTTTGTTTCTATTTGATGAATACTACTCTGTGGCTCCAGGCTTCCCTTGTAGCTCAGGTGGTAAAGAATTTGCCTGTAGTGCAGGAGACCCTGGTTTGATTCCTGGATTGGGAAGATCCCCTGGAGAAAGGATAGGCGACCCACTCCAGTATTCTTGGGCTTCCCTGGTGGGCATGGATGGTAAAGAATCTTCCTGCTATGCTGGAGACCTGGGTTCAATCCCTGGTTGGGAAGATCCCCTGCAGGAGGGCATGGCAACCCACTCCAGTATTCTTGCCTGGAGAATCCCCATGGACAGAGGTGCCTGGCAGGCTACAGTCCATGGGGTCACAAAGAGTCAGCTGCGACTAAGCACAGAACAGCACTCTGTGGCTTATCCTGAAATCTTGCTCTAATTTATAAACATATTTCTTCATCCTACTACAAATTTTGGGTTTATTTGCTTTGCAAGAAGAGGCAGCAAAGAAAGTGGAAGTCAGGACAAACCTCACTGTGTGAATTGAGGTCAAGAATCAGTTTTCCAGCAGCATCAGAGTCTGGAGGAATGAGGCATTTATTTTTTCCATTACAACTTCAGCAGGATGTTCCTCCAACACCCAGCCGCTCCTGCAAAAGGAAAAAAAAACAAAAAAAAACAAACAAACAAACAAAAAAAAACACACAAAAACTGTCTTTGAAGGATGTTCCTAGGAATGATTGAAATGGATCCCTGTTCCCTGAGCTACCAGGGAGCTGCTCATAATATTTCTAAGAGCAGTTTGGCTTTCTTCCAGAAGAGATACTATCTGATTTACTGCAGTGCCTACTGTGATGCCTGCACGCTCGACTTCCCACCTGAGCAGTAGGAAACATCTGCAGGAGAGTCCCTCCCTTGGCAGTTCATTTTAGTGAGAGAGGAGGCCAGCCCAACAACTGTCTTTCTTATCTGTTACTGATGTACACAAGAGTGCATGTTTCTTGGTTGTTGTTATCAAAGAGGCTTTCAAGCATGTAAGTAGTTCCTGTTGAGATTCCTCCATGTTGAGATTCTTCTGCAATTCATTTGGGATCCTCAAAAAATGAAATAATTCCCTTCATGATGCTCAACTAGAGGATGTTAAAGCAGATATACATTTTTTAGTCTAATCTTCCCAATATATTTCTACTGTCTTCATTATTAAAACCAAGTCATGGGGAAAAGACTCAAACATTTGGAAGGGAAACATTCAGCCACTATCACATTGGTGATGAGATTTAGGTCTTGGCAGAAGTGAGATCAGGGTGCAAAGATGCTATGTGCAGCAATAACCCTGTTTCCTTTGTATTTTTCTTCTATCAGTTTTCCTACTTCTCCCCCCACCATCAAATATTTTCATTCAGAGTGAATAAAGTAGTCTTTATACATTTTGGTTAACTAATACCTCATCTGTCTGATTAGTTCCAAACTCAGCTTATGAGGAATATGGAGGGGGGAAATGGGTAACATGAAATTCTAGAATAACTATCTTTAGCCAATTACTCTTTTTTCATTTGTGAAATTCTAGTTTGCTACTGAACAGAAGAGTAAAAAGAAGAATCTATAAAGCATGTTAGGGAATGCTGGAGGAAGACTTTACAAAAATAATGTGAATTTGGTGAGAGAAACCTGGTAAGAAATAAATAGAAAACAGATAGTACAAGCTTTAAAAAAAAAAATCAGCCATCAAGAAAGTACCAGAAAGTAACATTAATTGCTTTGATTCCTAACATTAAAATATGCAGAGGAAAAAAATAATTAGTTAACTATAACATCCCCTATCAGCCTACTCCTTCCCAGGTAATACAGATCTGTTTCTTAAGACTTTTAAAACTTCTCTCCTCTTAGCTTCTAGCTTTCTTCGTGTGTAATTGATTGGCTATATGTCCAGGGATGCATGTAGGAAATGTATATACCAGGTAATTAACAAGTATAAAACAATCAAACTATCCTATATTATGTAATAGTATATATATTATATCAAAGGTTTTTCATAACTTTATTTAAATAGTAAAATTTATTTGGGGATAATTCAGCTCTTATTTCCTTTGCTGAAAACTAATAACTGATAAAATGATTGAGGAATAGAGGGTTTTGTTTTGTTTTAATTGGAGGCTAATACTTTACAATATTGTGGTGGTTTTTCCCATACATTTACATGAATCAGCCATGGGTGTACATGTGTTCCCCATCCTGACCCTCCCCCCCAACCTCCCTCCCCATCACATCTCTCAGTGTCATCTGAGTGCACCAGCCCTGAGCACCCTGTCTCATGCATTGAACCTGAACTGACGATCTATTTCATATATGATAATATACATGTTTCAATGCTATTCTCTCAAATCATCCCACCCTCGCCTTCTCCCACAGAGTCCAACAGACTGTTCTTTACATTTGTGTCTCTTTTGCTGTCTCGCATATAGGGTCATTGTCACCATCTTTCTAAATTCCATATGTATACATTAATATACTGTATTGGTATTTTTTTTTCTGACTTACTTGGCTCTGTATAAGAGGCTCCAGTTTCACCCACATCATTAGAACTGATTCAAATGCATACTTTTTAATAGCTGAGTAATATTCCATTGTGTATATGTACCACAACTTTCTTATCCATTAGTCTGCTGATGGTGGCTTCCATGTCCTGGCTATTGTAAACAGTGCTGTGATGAACATTAGGGTACACAAATCTCTTTCAATTCTGGTTTCCTCAGGGTGTATGCCCAGCAGTGGGATTGCTGGGTCATATGGCAGTTCTATTTCCAGCGTTTTAAGGAATCTCCACACTGTTCTCCATAGTGGTTGTACTATTTTGCATTCCCACCAACAGTGTAAGAGGGTTCCTTCTTCTCCGCACCCTCTCCAGCTTTGATTGTTTGTGGACTTTTTGATAGCAGCCATTCTGACTGGCATGAGATGGTACCTCATTGTGGTTTTGATTTGTATTTCTCTGATAATGAGCAATGTTGAGCATCTTTTCATGTGTTTGTTAGCTATTTGTATGTCTTCTTTGAAGAAATGTCTGTTTAGTTCTTTGGCCCATTTTTTGATTGGGTTGCTTATTTTTCTGGAATTGAGCTGCAGGAGCTGCTTACATATTTTTGAGATTAATTCTTTGTCATTTGCTTCATTTCCTATTTTTCTCTCCCATTCTGAAGGCTGTCTTTTCACCTTGCTTATAGTTTCCTTCATTGTGCAAAACCTTATTAGGTCCCATTTGTTTATTTTTGCTTTTATTTCCATTGGAGGGAGGTGGGTCCCTTCCATTCTGGGAGGTGGGTCATAGAGGATCCTGCTAAGATTTATGTCAGAGAGTGTTGTGTCTATGTTTTCCTCTAGGAGTTTTATTGTTTCTGGTCTTACATTTAGATCGTTAATCCATTTTGAATTTATTTTTGTGTATGGTGTTAGAAAGTGTTCTAGTTTCATTCTTTTACAAGTAGTTGACCAGTTTTCCCAGTACCACTTGTTAAACAGATAGTCATTTCTCCATTGTATATTCTTGCCTCCTTTATCAAAGACAAGTTGTCCATAGGTGCGTGGATTTATCTCTTGGCTTTCTATTTTGTTCCATTGATCTATGTTTCTGTCTTTGTGCCAATACCATACTGTCTTGATGACTGTAGCTTTGTAGTAGAGCCTGAAGTCAGGCAGGCTGATTCCTCCAGTTCCATTCTTCTTTCTCAAGATTGTTTGTCTATTTGAGGTTCTTTGTAATTCCATACAAATTTTGAAATTATTTGTTCTAATTCTCTGAAAAATACCATTGGCAGCTTGATAGGGATTGCATTGAATCTATAGATTGCTTTGAGTAGTATACTCATTTTCAGTATACTTATTCTTCTGATCCATGAAAATGGTATATTTCCCCATCTATTTGTGTCATCTTTGATTTCTTTCATCAGTGTTTTATAGTTTTCTATATTCATGATGGTGTGATCACTGACCTAGAGCCAGACATCCTGGAATGTGAAGTCAAGTGGGCCTTAGAAAGCATCACTACGAACAAAGCTAGTGGAGGTGATAGAATTCCAGTTGAGATATTTCAAATCCTGAAAGATGATGCTGTGAAAGTGCTGCACTCAATATGCCAACAAATTTGGAAAACTCAGCAGTGGCCACAGGACTGGAAAAGGTCAGTTTTCATTCCAATCCCAAAGAAAGGCAATGCCAAAGAATGCTCAAACTACCACACAATTGCGCTCATCTCACACGCTAGTAAAATAATGCTCAAAATTCTCCAAGCCAGTCTTCAGCAATATGTGAACCGTGAAATTCCTGATGTTCAAGCTGGTTTTAGAAAAGGCAGAGGAACCAGAGATCAAATTGCCAACATCCGCTGGATCATGGAAAAAGCAAGAGAGTTCTAGAAAAACATCTATTTCTGCTGTATTGACTATGCCAAAGCCTTTGACTGTGTGGATCACAATAAACTGTGGAAAATTCTGAAAGAGATGGGAATACCAGACCACCTGACCTGCCTCTTGAGAAATTTGTATTCAGGTCAGGAAGCAACAGTTAGAACTGGACATGGAACAACAGACTGGTCCAAAATAGCGACAGGAACATGTGAATGCTGTATATTGTCACCCTGTTTATTTAACGTATATGCAGAGTACATCATGAGAAATGCTGGACTGGAAGAAACACAAGCTGGAATCAAGATTGCCGGGAGAAATATCAATAACCTCAGATATGCAGATGACACCACCCTTATGGCAGAAAGTGAAGAGGAACTTGAAAGCCTCTTGATGAAAGTGAAAGTGGAGAGTGAAAAAGTTGGCTTAAAGCTCAACATTCAGAAAACGAAGATCATGGCATCCAGTCCCATTACTTCATGGCAAATAGATGGGGAAACAGTGTCAGACTTTATTTTTCTGGGCTCCAAAATCACTACAGATGGTGACTGCAGCCATGAAATTAAAAGACGCTTACTCCTTGGAAGGAAAGTTATGACCAACCTAGATAGCATATTCAAAAGCTGAGACATTACTTTGCCAACAAAGGTTCATCTAGTCAAGGCTATGGTTTTTCCAGTGGTCATGTATGGATGTGAGAGTTGGACTGTGAAGAAGGCTGAGTGCCGAAGAATTGATGCTTTTGCACTGTGGTGTTGGAGAAGACTCTTGAGAGTGTCTTGGACTGCAAGGAGATCCAACCAGTCCATTCTGAAGGAGCTCAGCCCTGGGATTTCTTTGGAAGGAATGATGCTAAAGCTGAAACTCCAGTACTTTGGCCACCTCATGCAAAGAGTTGACTCATTGGAAAAGACTCTGATGCTGGGAGGGATTGGGGGCAGGAGGAGAAGGGGACGACAGAGGATGAGATGGCTGGATGGCATCACTGACTCGATGGACGTGAGTCTGAGTGAACTCCGGGAGTTGGTGATGGACAGGGAGGCCTGGCGTGCTGTGATTCATGGTGTCACAAAGAGTTGGACACAACTGAGCAACTGATCTGATCTGATATATAGGTCTTTTGTTTCTTTAGGTAGATTTATTCCTAAGTATTTTATTCTTTTCTTTGCAATGGTGAATGGAATTGTTTCCTTAATTTCTCTTTCTGTTTTCTCATTGTTAGTATATAGGAATACGAGGGATTTCTGTGTGTTAATTTTATATCCTGCAACTTTACTATATTCATTGATTAGCTCTAGTAATTTTCTGGTGGAGTCTTTAGAGTTTTCTGTGTAGAGGATCATGTCATCTGCAAACAGTGAGAGTTTTACTTCTTCTTTTCCAATCTGGATTCCTTTTATTTCTTTTTCTTCTCTGATTGCTGTGGCCAAAACTTCCAAAACTATGTTGAATGGTAGTGGTGAGAGTGGGCACCCTTACCTTGTTCCTGACTTTAGAAAAAATGCTTTCAATTTTTCACCATGAGGATAATGTTTGCTGTGGGCTTATCATATACGAATTTTATTATGTTGAGGTATGTTCCTTCTATGCCTGCTTTCTGGAGGGTTTTTTAATCATAAATAGATGTTGAATTTTGTCAAAGGCTTTCTAAGCACCTATTGAGATAAGCGTATGGTTTTTATTTTTTAATTTGTTAATGTGGTGTATCACATTGACTGATTTGTGAATATTGAAGAATCTTTGCCTCCCTGGGATAAAGCCCACTTGGTCATGATGTATGATCTTTTTTAATATGTTGTTGGATTCTGTTTGCTAGAATTTTGTTAAGGATTTTTGCATCTATGTTCATCAGTAATATTGGCCTGTAGTTTTCTTTTTTTGTGGCATCTTTCTTTGGTTTTGGTATTAGGGTGATAGTGGCCTCCTAGAATGAGTTTGGAAGTTTACCTTCCTCTGCAATTTTCTGAAAGAGTTTGAGTAGGATAGGTGTTAGTACTTCTCTAAATTTTTGGTAGAATTCAGTTGGGAAGCCATCTGGTCCTGGGCTTTTGTTTGTTGGAAGATTTCTGATTATGGTTTTGATTTCTGTGCTTGTGATGGGTCTGTTAAAATTTTCTATTTCATTCTGGTTCAGTTTTGGTGAGTTATACTTTTCTAAAAAGTTGTCCATTTCTTCCACATTGTCCCTTTTATTGGCATATAGTTGCTGATAGTAGTTTCTTATGATCCTTTATATTTCTGTGTTGTCTCTTGTGATTTCTCCAATTTCATTTCTAATTTTGTTGATTTTAATTCTTCTCCCTTTGTTTCTTGATGAGTCTGGCTAATTGTTTGTCTATTTTATTTATTTTCTCAAAGAACCAGCTTTTAGCTTTGTTGATTTTTGCTATGGTTTATTTTGTTTCTTTTGCATTTATTTCTGCGCTAATTTTTAAGATTTCTTTCCTACTACTAACCCTGGGGTTCTTCATTTCTTCTTTTTCTAGTTGCTTTAGGTGTAGAGTTGAATTATTTATTTGGTTTCTTTCCTGTTTCTTGAGGTAGGCTTGCATTGCTATGAACCTTCCCCTTAGCACTGCTTTTACTGAATCCCATAGGTTTTGAGTAGTGTTTTCATTTTAATTTGTTTCTATGCATATTTTGATTTCTTTTTTGATTCCTTCTGTGATTTGTTGGTAAGTCAGAAGTGTGCTGCTTATCCTCTGTATGTATGTATTTTTCATAGCTTTTTTCCTGTAGTTGACATCTAATCTTACCACATTGTGATCAGAAAAGATGCTTGAGATGATTTCAATTTTTTTGAATTTACTAAGGCTAGATTTATGGCCCAGGATGTGATCTATCTTGGAGAAGGTTCCGTGTGCACTTGAGAAAAAGATGAAATTCATTGTTTTAGGGTGAAATGTCCTATAGATATCAATTAGGTCTAACTGGTCCATTTTATCATTTAAAGTTTGCATTTACTTGCTAATTTTATGTTTGGTTGATCTATCCATAGGTGTGAGTGGGGTATTAATGTTTCCCACTATTATTGTGTTACTGTTAATTTCCCCTTTTATTTTTGTTAGCATTTGTCTTACATATTTCAGTGCTCCTATGTTGGGTGTATATATATTTATAATTGTTATATCTTCTTCTTGGATTGATCCTTTGATCATTATGTAGTGTCCTTCTTTGTCTCTTTTTATGGCCTTTATTTCAAAGTCTATTTTATCTGATATGAGTATTGCTACTCCTGCTTTATTTGGTCTCCGTTTGCATGAAATATCTTTTTCCAGCCCCTCACTTTCAGTCTGTATGTGTCTCTAGGTTTGAAGTGGGTCTCTTGTAGCCAGCATATATAGGGGTCTTGTTTTTGTATCCATTCAGCCAGTCTTTGTCTTTTGGTTTGGGCATTCAACCCATTTACATTTAAGGTAATTATTGATGAGTATGATCCTGTTGTCATTTACTTTGTTGTTTTGGGTTTGAGTTTATAAACCTTTTCTGTGTTTACTTTCTAGAGAAGATCCTTTAGCATTTGTTGGAGAGCTGGTTTGGTGGTGCTGAATTCTCTGAGCTTTTGTTGTCTGCAAAGCTTTTGATTTCTCCTTCATATTTGAATGAGATCCTTGCTGGGTACAGTAATCTGGATTGTAGGTTTTTCTCTTTCATCACTTTAAGTATGTCCTGCCATTCCCTTCTGGCTTAAAGAGTTTGTACTGAAAGATCAGCTGTTATCCTTATGGGGATCCCCCTTGTGGGGTAATTGCTGTTTTTCCCTTGCTGCTTTTAATATTTGTTCTTTGTGTTTGATCTTTGTTAATTTGATTAATATGAGTCTTGGAGTGTTTTGTCTTGGGTTTATCCTGTTTGGGACTCTCTGTGTTTCTTGGACTTGGGTGGCTATTTCCTTCCCCATTTTAGGGACATTTTCAACTATTATCTCCTCAAGTATTTACTCATGCCCTTTCTTTTTATCTTCTTCTGGGACTCCTATGATTCAAATGTTGTGGCACTGGACATTGTCCCAGAGGTCTCTGAGGTTGTCATCATTTCTTTTCATTCTTTTTTCCTCTCTGCTTCATTTATTTACAGGCAGCCAAATCTATCTTCCAGGCATTCTATCTTCCACCTCATGTATCCTATCTTCTGCCTCAGTTATTCTACTGTTGGTTCCCTCCAGAGTGTTTTTGATCTCAATTATTGCATTATTCATTATTGATTGACTCTTTTTTATTTCTTCTAGGTCCTTGTTAAACTTTTCTTGCATCTTCTCAATCCTTGTCTCCAGACTATTTATCTGTAACTCCATTTTGTTTTCAAAATTTTGGCTCATTTTTACTTTCATTATTCTGAATTCTTTTTCAGGTGGACTCCCTATCTCTTCCTCTTTTGTTTGATTTGGTGGGCATTTATCATGTTCCTTTACCTGCTGAATATTTCTCTGCCTTTTCATCTTGTTTATGTTGCTGTGTTTGGGGTGGCCTTTCTGTATGCTGGAAGTTTGTGGTTCCTCTTTATTGTGGAGGTTCCTCCCTGTGAGTGGGGTTGGATGAGTGGCTTGTCAAGGTTTCCTGGTTAGGGACACTTGTGTCGGTGTTCTGGTGGGTGGAGCTGGATTTCTTCTCTCTAGTGTACAATGCAGTATCCAATAGTGAGTTTGGAGGTGTCTGTGGGTTTGGTGTGACTTTTGGCTGCCTGTATTTTTGTGCTCAGGGTTATGTTCCTGCGTTGTTGGAGAATTAGCTTGGTATGTCTTGCTCTGAAACTTGTTGGCTCTTGGGTGGAGCTTGGTTTCAGTGTAGGTATGGAGGCTTTTGGATGAGCTTTTGTTGATTAATGGTCCCTGGAGTCAGGAGATTTCTGGTGATCTCAAGTTTGGGTTTAGGCCTCCTGCCTCTATAGCTTTCTTTTTATAGTAGCCTCAAGACTTCTCCATCCATACAGCACTGATGACAAAACATCTAGGTTAATGGTGAAAAGATTCTCCACAGTGAGGGACACCCAGAGAAGTTCACAGAGTCACATGAAGAAGATAAGAGGGAGGAGGGAGATAGAGGTGACCAGGAGGAGAAGAGGGGGAATCAAAAGGGGAGAGAGCATTCTAGTCAGTAATCAATTCCCTATTTGCTCTCCATAGTCTGAAACACTTAGAGGTTCATGGAGTTCCATAGATAAGAGAAAAGGGAGGAAGGAGATAGAGGTGACCAGGAGGAGAGGAGGGGGAGTCAAAAGGACAAAGACCAGTCTAGCCTGTGATCAGTTCCCTAAGTTTTCTCCACAGCCTGGAACACCCAGGGAGATTCACAGTTAAGTAGAGAAGAGAAGGGGGAGGGAGGAGATAGAGGTGACCTGGGGGAGAAGAAGGAGAGTCAAAAGGGGAGAGAGCAATCAAGCCAGTAATCACACTCCTAAGTATAAATGGGTACTGAAGATTGGATTCTTAAAGGTACAAAATTGATAACAAATACCAAAGAGCAAAGATTAAAAATCTAGAGGTTAGACTCTAAAAAATACAATATTAAAAAAACAAAACAAAATTGCAAAAGTTATATTAAAAAAAAATGAAGTTTGCTTTAAAAATAGGGTCTTTTTTTCCAAGGTAATAGTAGGTTTTAAAAATGAAAATTAAAGGATTAATAAAGAACTTAAAATTTTTTTAAATTAAAAAAATAAAAAATATTAATAGTAAAATATATCTAGGAATTTCTCTGGAGCTGTTGAGGGCAGTGTGGGGTCAGTTCAGTTTCAGATAGTCCCTTGTTCCACCTTATACTTCTTCTCAAGGTCTATAGGTCCCTTCCAATGTAGCCAGTGCTAACTACAGGGTTTTAATCTGTTGCACCTGTCACTTCCAGAGCCGTTCCCTCTTCTTTCTTTATTTTGGCTTCCTCTGTTTGCAAGTCTCTTCAGTATCTAACTTCTGCCCTGACACAAGAGGGTGAAGGTCATCATTTATTTAGGCTCACTTGTTCAATTGTGCTGCGAGGAGGGAGGAACACTGCAAACAAATATCACTGGCATGTGTGGGGAATGCTCAGAGTGTCTGGGTCACACTGGGTTTACCCCCACTCACGGCGTGTGTGCTTTCCTGGTCTACATTGCTTAGGCTCCAGGTTGCTCTGCCGGGGAACTGTCTATGGTGGGCCCCGGGTTGCGTGCACTTCCCAGATCTATGCCGCTCAGGTTCAGGTTCTCAGATACTCCACCAAGGCACAGACTCAGTTGGGCCTGCGTCTTGTGCCCTTCCCAGGTCCGAGCAGCTCAAGTGACCAGGTGCTTGGTGAGCACGCACTCCCCAGGTGCAATGTGTCTTATCACCTCTCCTGTCCCAGCCGCTTGGTTTCCTGGGTGCGCAGCAGCGCCTCAGGTGTGCTATGTGTCTCTTCTGATCTCTGGCTGCAACCCTCTTGATGGATGTCAACCTTCCAGGATCCCAGGAAGACTTGGTTAGCGACTGAGAGCCTGCTCACAGTTTGGTAGGGGATGCTGTCTCTGGGGCCGAGTTTGCCCCTTTCCTTTTAGCTCTGGCTGGTGCCTGCCTGCCTCCCTGCCTCTGGCAGGGAATGAGCCGGTCTGCAGCTGGCTCTCCTCTGGTATTCATTCAGTCCTTTTTTCTGTGAGTGGGCATGGCAGTGCCTTAGGTTAGAGCTTTTCGCGGGAAAGCGCTCTCTCTCTCTCTCTCTCTCTCTCTTTCCTCTCCCCACCCCCTTCCCCACTGGCTATCCCACAGTTAAGGTTTCTATCTCAGGTTAGTTCCCTCAGACTGCCCTCAGGGAACCCTAAGCAATGTAGCTCTCCTCTCCCTGTTCAGCCCCCGCTTGCTGGTGACTGACTTGAGCATCTGGGCTACTTCTTTGCTGGGAGTTTTAGTCAGACCCATAATCTGTGGGTTTTATTTTATTTATTTTTTTCCTCCCGGTTATGTTGCTCTCTGAGATTCCAAAACTCCCCACAGACCCACTAGTGAGAGGATCTCCTGGTGTCTGGAAACTTCTCTTTTAAGACTCCCTCCCTGGAATGGGTCTCCATCTCTAACTCTTCTGTCTCTCTTTTTATCCTTTATATTTTGTCCTACCTCCTTTCGAAGACAATGTGCTGCCTTTCTGGGTGCCTGGTGTCCTCTGCCAGTGTTCAGAAGTTGTTTTGTGGTATTTGCTCAGCATTCAAATTATCTTTTGATGAATTTGTGGGGGAGAAAGTGGTCTCCCCATCTTATTCCTCTGCCATCTTAGGACTGCCCCCAGGAATAGAGGTTTCATCTTACCTTAAAATAATTGAACACTTGTGCTTATGTCAGGGGAATTCACCTTTATTTTACAAAAGAGAAAGAGAAATCATGCTTATTTTGTCTTATTGTGTCTCACATCCTAGGTTTGTTATATTTATCAGTGGTACTTCTTTATTATCAGAAAGTCCTCCTTCTGAGATCAGGAAACTGAAGCTCAGCTTGGTGAAGTAATTCCACTCATTTATATAAAGATTAAGTTGGTGCTTACAATGAAAATTTGCTGAAAATGACTCAGGGAACTCAAACTGGGGCTCTGTTATAACCTAGAGGGATGGGAAGGAAATTCAAGAGGGAAGAGACATTCATGTTGATGTATGACAGAAATCACACCAACACTGTAAAGCAAGCATCAGTTAAAAAAAAATATTTTTAAAAGCAGATAAAAGGAGCAAAAAAAAAAAAAATTCAGTTAGTGTTTATTGAGTGTCTTTTTATGTGCTAGGTCTGTTGTTAGTGTTGGAAACTCAGTGATCCCAAAGATAGAGAGCTAAACAGAGGGCTAATCAATGTATTCACTCAAGAAATAATTAATTCTTATGTTCAGTCGTGTCTGACTTTTTGTGACCCCATGGACTATAGCCCGCCAGGCTTCTCTGTCCATGGAATTTTCCAGGCAAATATTGGAGTGGGTTGCCATTTCCTTTTCCAGGGGATCTTTCTGACCCAGGGATCAAACCCATGTCTCTTGTGTCTCCTGGATTGGCAGGCAGATTCTTTTACCACTGCACCACCTGGGAAATCCAATTAATTCTTAAAGGTATCTTTATTAACACTGAACTAGAGGAAACATCTCAGAGGAAAATAAAGGACCTACCTTTATAGAATGTGAAGTTGAGCAAGAAATACTTCAGCATGATGTAAGAAGTGCCATTCCAGAGGTGAGCACAGTTCATGTCAGTAACACATGTACAAAAGCAGAGATAAAGGTAGGTAAAGAAGTGACATCTTGAAGGATGAATAAATATGTTGAGGTGATCAACAGTTTTGGAAGTCATTTTCAGTTCAGTTTAGTTCAGTCGCTCAGTTGTGTCTGACTCTCTGTGACTGCAGCACGTCAGGCCTCACTGTCCATCACCAGCTCCTAGAGTTTACTCAAACTCATGTCCATTGAGTCGGTGATGCCATCCAACCATCTCATCCTCTGTCGTCACCTTCTCTGCCCACCTTCAATCTTTCCAAGCACCAGGGTTTTTTCAAGTGAGTCAGTTCTTCACATCAGGTGGCCTAAGTATTGGAACTTCAGCTTCAACATCAGTCCTTCCAATGAATATTCAGGACTGATTTCCTTTAGGATAGACTGATTGGATCTCCTTTCAGTCCAAGGGACTCTCGAGAGTTTTCTCCAACATCACAGTTCAAAAGCATCCATTCTTTATAGCCCAACTCTCACATCCATATGTGACTACTAGAAAACCATAGCTTGACTAGATGGACCTTTGTTGGCAAAGTAATGTCTCTGCTTTTTAGTATGCTGTCTAGGTTGGTCATACCTTTTATCCAAGGAGTAAGCGTCTTTTAATTTCATGGCTGCAGTCACGGTCTGCAGTGATTTTGGAACCCCAAAAATAGTCTGTCACTGTTTCCACTGTTTCCCTACCAGATGCCATGATCTTAGTTTTCTGACTGTTGAGAATTAAGCCAGCTTTTTCACTCTCCTCTTTCACTTTCATCAAGAGGCTCTTTAGTTCTTCACTTTCTGCCATAAGGGTGATGTCATCTGCATATCTGACCAATCTTGACTTATCAATAGTTCTCCCAGCAATCTTGATTCTAGCTTGTGCTTCATCAAGCCCAGCATTTCTCATGATATACTCTGCATATAAGTTAAATAAGCAGGGTGACAATATACAGCCTTGACGGACTCCTTTTCCTATTTGGAACCAGTCTGTTGTTCCATGTCCAGTTCTAACTGTTGCTTCCTGACCTGCATACAGATTTCTCAGGAGGCAGGTTAGGTGGTCTGGTATTCCCATCTCTTTAAGAATTTTCCAGAGTTTGTTGTGATCCACACAGTCAAAGACTTTGGCATGGTCAATAAAGCAGAAATAGATGTTTTTCTGGAACTCTCTCACTTTTTCCATGATTTAATAGATGTTGGCAATATGATCTCTTGTTCCTCTGCCTTTTCTAAAACCTGCTTGAACATCTGGAAGTTCACGGTTCATGTACTATTGAACCCTAGCTTGGAGAATTTTGAGCGCAAATTTACTAGTGTGTGAGATGAGTGCAACTCTGCAGTAGTTTGAGCATTCTTTGGCATTGCCTTTCTTGGGATTGGAATGAAAACATTTTTTCCAGTCCTGTGGCCACTGCTGAGTTTTCCAAATTTACTGGCATATTGAGTGCAGCACTTTCACCACATCTTTTAGGATTTGAAATAGCTCAACTGGAATTCCATCACCTCCACTATCTTTGTTCATAGTGATGCTTTCTAAGGCCCACTTGACTTCACATTCCAGGATGTCTGGCTCTAGGTGAGTGATCACACTATCATGATTATCTGGGTCATGAAGATCTTTTTTGTAAAGTTCGTCTGTGTATTCTTGCCAACTCTTCTTAATATCTTCTGCTTCTGTTAGGTCCTTACCATTTCTGTCCTTTATCGAGCCCATCTTTGCATGAAATGTTCTCTTGGTATCTCTAATTTTCTTGACAAGATCTCTAGTCTTTCCCATTCTGTTGTTTTCCTCTGTTTCTTTTCATTGATCACTGAGAAAGGCTTTCTTATCTCTCCCTGCTATTCTTTGGAACTCTGCATTCAAATGGGAAACAGACTGGTTCCAAATAGAAAAAGGAGTACATCAAGGCTGTATATTGTCACCCTGCTTATTTAACTTATATGCAGAATACATCATGAGAAATGCTGGGCTGGATGAAGCACTAGCTGGAATCAAGATTTCCAGGAGAAATATCAATAACCTCAGATACGCAGATGACACCACCCTTATGGCAGAAAGTGAGGAAGAACTAAAGAGCCTCTTGATGAAAGTGAAAGAGGAGAGTGAAAAAGTTGGCTTAAAGTTCAACATTCAGAAAACTAAGATCATGGCATCTGGTCCCATCACTTCATGGCAAATAGATGGGGAAATAGTGGACACAGTGTCAGACTTTTTTTTTGGTGGGGGGGCTCCAAAATCACTGCAGATGGTGATTGCAGCCATGAAATTAAAAGACGCTTGCTCCTTGGAAGGAAAGTTATGGCCAACCTAGACATCATATTAAAGAGCAGAGACATTAGTTTGCCAACAAAGGTCTGTCTAGTCAAGGCTATGGTTTTTCCAGCGGTCATGTATGGATGTCAGAGTTGGACTATAAAAAAAGCTGAGCACCAAAGAATTGATGCTTTTGAACTGTGGTGTTGGAGAAGACTCTTGAGAGTCCCTTGGACTGCAAGGAGATCCAACCAGTCCATCCTAAAGGAGATCAGTCCTGGGTGTTCATTGGAAGGACTGATGTTGAAGCTGAAACTCCAGTACTTTGGCCACCTGATGAGAAGAGCTGACTCATTTGAAAAGACCCTGATGCTGGGAAAGTTTGAGGGCAGGAGGAGAAGGGGATGACAGAGGATGATACGGCTGGATGGCATCACCGACTCGATGGACATGGGTTTGGGTGGACTGCGGGAATTGGTGATGGACAGGGAGGCCTGGCGTGCTGCGGTTCATGGGGTCACAAAGAGTCGGACACGACTGAGCGACTGAACTGAACTGAACTGATTCAAATTGGTATATCTTTCCTTTTCTCCTCTGCCTTTCACTTCTCTGCTTTTCACAGCTATTTGTAAGGCCTCCTCAGACAACAATTTTGCCTTTTTGCATTTCTTTTCCTTGGGAATGGTCTTGATCCCTCCATCCTGTACAATGTCATGAACCTCCATCCATAGGTCTTCAGGCACTCTTCTATCAAATCTAATCCCTTGAATCTATTTGTCACTTCCACTGTGTAATTGTAAGGGATTTGATTTAGGTCTACCTGAATAGTCTAGTGGTTTTCCCTACTTCCTTCAATTTAAGCCTGACTTTGGCAATAAGGAGTTCATGGTCTGTCCCACAGTCTGCTCCCGGTCTTGTTTTTGCTGACTCTATAGAGCTTCTCCATCTTTGATTGCAACGAATATAATCAACCTGATTTTGGTATTGAATATCTGATGATGTCCATGTGTAGATCCTTCTCTTGTGTTGTTGGAAGAGGGTGTTTGCTATGACTAGTGCATTCTCTTGACAAAACTCTTAGCCTTTGCCCTGCTTCATTCTGTACTCCAAGGCCAAATTTGTCTGTTACTCCAGGTATTTCTTGACTTCGTACTTTTACATTCTAGTCCCCTATAATGAAAAGGACATCTCTTTTTGGTGTTAGTTCTAGAAGTTCTTGTAGGTCTTCATAGAACCATTCAACTTCAGTTTCTTCAGCATTACTGGTCGGGGCTTAGACTTGGATTCCTGTGATATTGAGTGGTGATATGAATGGAATCATAATCATTTTAGCAGCCTATAAATTTGGTTGACTCTAGTCCTTTGAATGCATGCAGGACAGTATTTCACTTTTCTGTTAACCTCAAGTCATGTGAAATGTGAGTGGGCTAGATGTTTCCAGCCAAAAACTTTGAGAACCAGCATTATGGGGAATATCAGATGCACTGGGACCAGGGCTTCCCATGGGAATTCAGGGCTTCTTAACCACTGTTTATAAGAATAATATTTTCCTGAGATATTAGTATTAATTAGTATTTTGGACAAAGGGGTTCTGAGATCAAATGAATATTATAACCATTGTGTTAAAGTGTACTTTTATCATTGTATTTCCTGATACTGTCAATATGCAAAGAAGTCTTATGAAGTTACCATAAGAAGACCAAACGTATAGCAGACTATTTTACCTAGGTCACTAAATCCAAAAGATACTTTCAAGTCCTTACAACATTTGACTGTTGAGGAATATTTGACACTGTTCCCCATCTTTCCTAAGATATCTGGATCCTTTCATTCATCCAAGTGCGTAGTAATTATTTCACTACCAGAGTACAGGTCACACGGCATGTGCTGGGCCCTGTGCTTCTTACTGAAGGTAAAGCAGAAGCACACATAGGTGTCATCCATTCTTTCATGCAGCATTTGCCCACTGGTGAAGACAGACTTCACACCAATGAAAGGGTGCTTAGTTAAGTTCAAAATAAAAATCTTAATGGGAGAATTTTATAACCAAGGAGACCGGTCTGTTTACCCAGAAGGATAATGTGATGGCATTACTGAAGAGCAGGTTGTATATGGGAAATACAAATCATATTAGCATCCATAGTGACTAGTCCTTAATAGTCTACATAATTTTTGAATGATTGATATAATTATACAACACATTTTACCTTTAACACTGTCCCATATATTTTCCACAATTTGAAAAGCAATGCCCTGATTCACAATTTTTGAACTCCTCCCTTTAAAAAGCAACACCCTAGTTAAGGGATTTTAAAATTTGAATGTTAATAATGAACCACCCAAGAATCTTATTAAACTGCAGCAGATCTAGGGTGGGATTTAAGGTTTTTCAATTATAATGCCTCCTAGGTAAGTCTGATACTGGTGACCCCTGGAACACACTTGAGTAGAGCAATGTGCTAAGCACTGACTTCAAACCTGGATGTACAGAGCAGAATGAACTCAGAATATTTCCTTTTCAATCTGCTGCTGCTGCGAAGTCGCTTCAGTTGTGTCTGACCCTGTGTGACCCCATAGACAGCAGCTCACCAGCCTCCCCTGTCCCTGGGATTCTCCAGGCAAGAAAACTGAAGTGGGTTGCCATTTTCTTCTCCAATACGTGAAAGTGAAGTCACTCAGTCATGTCCTACTCTTAGCAACCCTATGGATTGGAGCCTACCAGGCTCCACTGTCCATGGGATTTTCCAGGCAAGAGTACTGGAGTGGGGTGCCATTGCCGTCTCCACCTTTTCAATCAGTGGTTCTTATAATTGAGTCAATCAATAGTTCTTATAATTGAGTAAAAATAATCTAGAATGTTTTGTAAAAGTATACTGTCTAAATATTATATGACATCACTTATGAAAGTGAAGTGAAAGTGAAAGTCACTCAGTCAGGTCCAACTTTTTGCGACCCCCCAGACTATACCCATGGAATTCTTCAGATCAGAATACTGGAGTGGGTAGCCATTCCCTTCTCCAGGGGATCTTCCCAGCCCAGGAACTGAACCCAGGTCTTTAACATCGCAGGTATGTTCTTTACCACCTGAGCTACCAGGGAAGCCCTGATAACTTATACATGGAACCTTAAAAAAAAGGGGGTACAAATGAACTTCTCTACAAAACAGAAAGAGTTACAGACAAGGAAATTAAATTATGGTTACTGGAAGGTAAGAGGGGAGAGATAAACTGGAAGACTGGACTGACACATACAATTGTCATATCCTGAATGAAATCACACAGAGAAATATCATATAATATTTTATATGGAATCTAAAATGAAATGATGCAAATGAACTTATTTGCAAAACAGAAACAGACCCACTGACAGAAAAGGAACTTATGGTTACCAGGAGGGAAGAGTTGAGGCAAGGGATAGTTAGGGAGTTTGGAACTGACATGTATACACTGCTATATTTAAAACAGATAACTGATAAAGACCTACTCTATAGGCCTTGTTGGTTATCCCTACTATGTAGGGAACTCTGCTCAATGTTATGTGGCAGCCTGGATGGAATGAGAGCTTGGGGGAGAATGGATGCATGTGTATGTATGGCTGAGTCACCTTGCTGTCCACCTGAAACTATCACAACATTGTTAATCCACTATACTCTAATATAAAATAAAAAGTTATCTTTTTAAAAAATTAACTAATAAGGACCTACTGTGTAGCACAGGGAACTCTATTCAGTATCCTGTAATGGCCTATATAGGAAAAGAATCTTAAAAAAGAGTGGATATATGTATATGTATAACTGATTCACTTTGCTGTACACCTACAACTAACGCGACATTGTAAATCAACAATGAAAGTGAAGGTGTTAGTCTCTCAGTCATATCCAACTCTTTGGACCTCGTGGACTGTAGCCCAACAGGATCCTCTGTCCATGGGATTCTCCAGGCAAGAATACTGGAGTGGGTTGCCATTCCCTTCGCCAGTGGATCTTCCTGACCCAGGGATCAATCTGAGCCACCAGGTTATAGCTGATTCACTTTGTTGTACACCTGAAACTAACATGACATTGCAAATCAACTATATTCCAATCAAAAATACACTATCTACATCCCATCACTAGATATTTAGAATCAATTGATCTGGAATAGGGTGCCAGCACTGAAAGTCAGACACAGCTACCTTGTAAGCCTAATGAAGAGCCATGGCTGATTCCGAGTTTTATATAAAGGTACACCTCTGAATTTGTCAAAGTTAAATCCAGACAGTTTGCCCTCTCCCCTCACTCCTCCAGTCTCTGGCAGGCCCCTACTTACTTTGCTCATTAGTCCAGCTCAGCACAGATGGTGCGGGTGGGTATGCTGATGACTTCCTTCACCATCAGGCTGCTCACTGCCTGAGGGTGCAGCAAATAAATGGTCTGTGCAGGTGTAATAGGGAAGGGAGGCTTGTCTTCTCTGGTGATACAGTCTATCAAAATCAAAATCCCCTTGGCTGACTTGCCAGGAAGTATACTTTGTCATGATAATATGAAAGAGAACGACTGACACCTACATCTATTTACTTTTCTCTCTTCTTCTTTTTCACTTAAAAAAATCTTCCAGATGTTCAGAAGCTTGACATTTAATATTCCATGTTTGACCTTTCAGTCTTCTGCCATCTGCCACAAAAGGTGTTTTAGCAAGCTAATGCGAAAAGGCATTTCATAATAGATTAACTCAGTTGTGGCACATTTTGATGGTGCTAATCAAGGTAAAAATTCAAACAGTAATATAAATATTTCAGCAAGTGTTCTCACATATCTCCCCCAAATTTTCTGATCATATCTGCCTCTTGCCACCATGTGAAGACATGATTACATCTCAACATAACCTGTTGGGTCTTTATCAAATTATGCCCTTTTCACTGGTATCAGAGATTGTCTACTTCTTATTTAGAAGTGTAACTGCACTTGTTCTGTAAAGAGGTAAGAAATTCCCAGATAATACATTATCTGTAAGATTAATAACAAAATATAGCAAAGAAATAGAGGAAAACAACATAATGGGAAAGACTAGAGATCTCTTAAAGAAAATTAGAGATACCAAGGGAACATTTCATGCAAAGATGGGCTTGATAAAGGACAGAAATGGTATGGGCCTAACAGAAGCAGAAGATGTTAAGAAGAGGTGGCAAGAATACACAGAAGAACTGTACAAAAAAGATCTTCACAACCCAGATAATCACGATGGTGTGATCACCAACCTAGAGCCAAATATCCTGGAATGTGAAGTCAAGTGGGCCTTAGAAAGCATCACTATGAACAAAGCCAGTGGAGGTGATGGAATTCCAGTTGAGCTATTCCAAATCCTGAAAGATGATGCTGTGAAAGTGTTGCACTCAATTTGCCAGCAAATGTGGAAAACTCAGCAGTGGCCACAGGACTGGAAAAGGTCAGTTTTCATTCCAATCCCAAAGAAAGGCAATGCCAAAGAATGCTCAAACTACCGCACAATTGCACTCATCTCACACGCTAGTAAAGTAGTGCTCAAAATTCTCCAAGCCAGTCTTCAGCAATATGTGAACCATGAACTTCCTGATGTTCAAGCTGGTTTTAGAAAAGGCAGAGGAACCAGAGATCAAATTTCCAACATCTGCTGGATCATGGAAAAAGCAAGAGAGTTCCAGAAAAACATCTATTTCTGCTTTATTGACTATGCCAAAGCCTTTGACTGTGTGGATCACAATAAACTGTGGAAAATTCTGAAAGACATGGGAATACCAGACCACCTGATCTGCCTCTTGAGAAATTTGTATGCAGGTCAGGAAGCAACAGTTAGAACTGGACATGGAACAACAGACTGGTTTCAAATGGGAAAAGGAGTATGTCAAGGCTGTATATTGTCACCCTGTTTATTTAACTTATATGCAGAGTACATCATGAGAAATGCTGGACTGGAAGAAACACAAGCTGGAATCAAGACTGCCGGGAGAAATATCAATAACCTCAGATATGCAGATGACACTACTTTTATGGCAGAAAGTGAAGAGGAACTAAAGAGCCTCTTGATGAAAGTGAAAGTGAAAGTGGAGAGTGAAAAAGTTGGCTTAAAGCTCAACATTCAGAAAATGAAGATTATGGCATCTGGTCCCATCACTTCATGGGAAATAGATGGGGAAACAGTGTCAGACTTTATTTTTCTGGGCTCCAAAATCACTACAGATGGTGACTGCAGCCATGAAATTAAAAGATGCTTACTCCTTGGAAGGAAAGTTATGACCAACCTAGATAGCGTATTCAAAAGCAGAGACATTACTTTGCTAACAAAGGTTCGTCTAGTCAAGGCTATGTTTCTTCCTGTGGTCATGTATGGATGTGAGAGTTGGACTGTGAAGAAGGCTGAGTGCCGAAGAATTGATGCTTTTGAACTATGGTGTTGGAGAAGACTCTTGAGAGTGTCTTGGACTGCAAGGAGATCCAACCAGTCCATTCTGAAGGAGATCAATCCTGGGATTTCTTTGGAAGGAATGATGCTAAAGCTGAAACTCCAGTACTTTAGCCACCTAATGCGAAGAGTTGACTCATTGGAAAAGACTCTGATGCTGGGAGGGATTGGGGGCAGGAGGAGAAGGGGATGACAGAGGATGAGATGGATGGATGGCATCACTGACTTTATGGACGTGAGTCTGAGTGAACTCCGGGAGTTGGTGATGGACAGGAAGGCCTGGCATGCTGTGATTCATGGGGTCACAAAGATTCGGACACGACTGAGTGACTGAAATGAACTGAACTGATAGTAAGATTGAATATTACTGTATTAATATTGAAGTATGCTCATTCAACTAAGCCATGTCCAACACTTTGCGGCCCTTTGGACTGTAGCCAACCAGGTTCCTCTATCCATGAAATTTTCCAGGCAAGAACACTGGAGTAGGTTTCCATTTCCTCCCCCAGGGGATCTTCCTGACTCAGGGATAGAACCTATGTCTCCTGCATTGGCAGGCAGATTCTTTACCACTAGCACTACCTGGGAAGCCCAATATTCAAGTTTAAATCAGCTCAATAAATCAATAGGAAAATAATGCAAACAAGTTCACATTTTAGGGGGAAAAAAAAAACCATAAGGACAAGAAGAGCATTGTATATTCCTATGATAATCGCAGTTGAGTCCATCTGCTCACGGTATCCATGTACTAGTAACTAAGTCTCATTGATAAATCATTGCTAATATTGTCTCACAACCCCTCTTTTCTATCTTTTGGTCAAAGCTTCCTTTTTGTAGACTGGGGAGTTTTATGTTTATATTCCCTATTCACTTTGTATCCCCCTACAGACCCCAATTTTTCATTCTGAGCAGAGATTTCACTAGGTATATTGTTTGCTCTTTGGTCAGTACATAGATCTCCTTCACTTTCACTTGGGTGCTTATATAATGCTCACCTCCCATAGTCAACTTGAAGACAAGTACAATTCTAAACCATGTTTCTGAATATACCAGGAATTTAACTAGTGTGAGCACTGGAGGAGGTAGGTATGTACTAATGTGTCACTGACCCACTGGGTGTGAGGAGAATAGTTCATGTGAGTGACATCTGACAGCCCTTCTACTATTCAAAAATTAGTTTCCTGGTAGTTGAGTGGGAGCAATGGTAAACTTTCCAGGTTGGCCCACGAACAGGGTCTCTCACTTCAGGGTTCACCACTGAGATATGGAAATCTTTTTCTCAACTCTAAAGTCTTGTTTGATTTCAGAATTAGAACCCAAGCTGAAGACTGGGAGTTCCTAGCCATCCTCTGTCTGGGCTCGAGTTAGTGGGAATTCATTCTAGAAACCAGGAAACTGTTGATCAATATTCTCAGTTTGCAGTTCAATTGCTATTTTGAGCATTTTTAGTGGGACTTAATGTGCAATTAACTGATAAATTAGGAGTTGAATTAAGGATTGTTGGGAGCATTTTTATTAATGGTTATCAACCTAGGACATGTCACTAATCATTGGTCTGATAACATCCATAAAGTCTGGAAAAGAATAAGAAACTGTTCCATAGATTTTCAAAATAATTAACTGCCTCTCCATACAAAGTCTCAAGGAATTTTTCTTCTGAAAGGACATTTCTCCACCACATAAAGTCTCCCTGAACTGATCCATCCTCTTAAAAATGGTTCCTTTTCCTTTAAATTTCTCTGTAGTATCCTTTGTCCTGTTGCATTTGCTTGTTGTATTAGCATAGGTTTATATATACAGCTTGAATTAGAATAAGGATTTGAATTCTATTGGATATGTGTAGTTTTGGACAAGTTTTTTATTAAATTATTCTTCTGTGAAATGGAAATAAAAGTATGCTTTAACTCATAATGTCATAATTGTAGAGGTATAGATATATCACTTTGTATATAGTGAGCCTAATAACCATCAGCTATGATCATTATCATTGTTATTATTATACTATCATATTATCTGTGGCCTAGTCATTATTTACCTGAAAGTTTTAATAGGTGAGAATTGCTTTGAAACACATAGATAAAGATATGGCAGAAAACAACACAATATTATAAAGCAATTATCCTCCAATGAAAAATAAATACATTAAAGAAAGATTAAACAACTATATTTCTTTATACGGAGGAAGATTTTTCTGATATGCAGGAAGATAGTACATGTACTAAGTGTTTAAACCACTTTTCTCAAAAATGAAAATATTCAACAGATATAGATTGATCAAACAGTGCACACGTACCTTCAAGTATAACTAGGAAATGTTATCATACTTACCTCTGCAGGCCAAAATTATTTGATTTTCTTGTTCTTTATTTCAGGATTCTCCAACTTGTTTCAATTAACTAAGTTACTTTTGGAATCAGGTACTTATAATGTATGCTATTTAATAAAGAAGCAGCCTGGTTATTAGATACATTCATTGAATAACATTTTGATCCCAATTTTACAGTGTCAATATGAGAATCACAACACCTCTACCAGGAAGCATGATAACTTTTTTTGAAATGTCAGTCTCTAAAAGGAAACTTCGCAAAGTAATGGCCCTCTTTTATACCTGTTCTTCTTTCCCCTGAACAGGTAAGGAACTTCTAACCTGCTGACAATTGCCTGATTCCCTTCAGAGGTATTCTGAGTTTACCAGCTGTCACTGCTGCTGCTGCTAAGTCGCTTCAGTTGTGTCCAACTCTGTGCGACCCCATAGACGGCAGCCCACCAGGCTCCACCGTCCCTGGGATTCTCCAGGCAAGAACACTGGAGTGGGTTGCCATTTCCTTCTCCAATGCATGAAAGTGAAAAGTGAAAAGTGAAAGGGAAGTCGCTCAGTCATGACCCCATGGACTGCAGCCCACCAGGCTCCTCCATCCATGGGATTTTCCAGGCAAGAGTACTGGAGTGGGTTGCCATTGCCTTCTCCACCAGCTGTCCCTAATCAATGATTATCCCCAGTAAGGGTCCCAAAATGGGGATTCATAGTATAAAACTCTGTCTGAGCCAGATACACCTCAAGTCATAAAATCTGAGTCCTCGTCAATGTTCTTCTGGACACTTTCAGAACATTTTATGGGGATAATCCTTTTTCTCTAGAGTTCTCATGATTACTGAGTGACTTACCCCTTTGTTTCCCTTCTATTCCAGTTCTCTACAAAAGAGAGGATAAATTGACATGGACAACAAAAGAGCTCACAACTAGGGTACCACTGCCCCTAGTAAAGCTGCCAACACTCAACGTCAAAAGATTAGTGCTTACGTGATTGTGACACTGTTGTTGCCACCTCCTTTCACTGGCACTGCTAGTAGGGTGTCACAACCGCAAAGCACAGCTGAGATGGCTGAGACAACACCCTCTTTCAAACCACTAAAAGCAGACTGGCTCAGAGGCCAATCTGCTAAGTTGCTTCAGTCATGTCCGACTCTATGCAACCCCATAGAAGGCAGCCTGCTAGGCTCCCCCGTCCCTGGGATTCTCCAGGCAAGAACACTGGAGTGGGTTGCCATTTCCTTCTCCAATGCATGAAAGTGAAAAGTGAAAGGGAAGTCGCTCAGTCCTGTCTGACTCTTCGCAACCCCATGGACTGCAGCCCACCAGGCTCCTGCGTCTATGGGATTTTCCAGGCAAGAGTACTGGAGTGGGGTGCCATTGCCTTCTCCGAGAGGCCAATCTAACTGCTGGTTATTCTGCTGTTCTAAGAGCTCTTGTCTAATTCTGACTCACAATTTTTAAAGCTTGTATACTTCTTTACTTTTTCTTACTTAAGGATAATTTATTCCCTCTTCTAAATAGTTTCCTACCAGCCACCTTTGCCACCACCAATCCTAGCCAACTGGCATATCAGATATTTCTGATTATCAGGGAACATCTAACAAATATCCATTTCAGATGTTGCTAAAATTAAGCCATGGTCACGTAAACTAGAAGTATCCAAGAGCCCAGTTATCAGTACAATCTTAAACTGTATCAGTGTAATTGCAGTTCTAAAATGCACAGACATGGATGGTGTAGTTATTTATTCATTCTGGTGTGCTGTACCAGAAAGAACAGTGAAGCGAAAATCAAGAGATGGATTAGAGCCTATTGGTCTCTGAATTACCTTTATAAGCTTGGACAAGTCTCAAAATTTCTAGCTCATTTGAAAAATTAGGGGATTGAACTCAAAATCTCTAAGGTTTCTTCCAAGGTTCTTTTAAGGTCTGAATGAAAACACTTTTTAAGAGACCCAATTTGGGGGGAGCAGCAGTGAAAAGGTGCAACATAACAGAATTCAGGTTCTGTTATTTAATACTATAGCATCAATTTGCATGGTCTATATTAATATAACTAAAAAGAGGAAGCCACCAGCCAGATGTTGTATGACACTTTCAGATTGTTATTTCAAAGCTTGTAGGTGGAAAGAGGCTTTAATCTTGTTTTCTAGCTATTTTTCTATCTATACAAAAGAAATAGGGCTTCAAAAGAATACCAATGTCTGAGAACTGTCACAATGAAATTTAGGAAGGATTGTAAGCAAAACAGTTTAAGAATACAATATAGTAATAGAAAGCCAAATTCAGAGAATAAAGATATTTATAAATTTAGTAAGAAACCTCAGCCACTTTTTATTCAATGAATATAAATATTTTTTGGGGGGAAAAAAAAACACTGAGATTCACATTACACAGAGAAAGAAAGAGAATGTATGAATTTTTTTCAGTCCATGTTACTAAGGTAAATGCAGACATCATTATAAAATGGCAGTGCTGATAATGAGGCTTATGTAGGCTATGTCCCCTTTCATATACTAAAGAATTTGAAAGTAGAACTACAACTGCAATTCAAATTGAGAAATTTTCTTACCTGGAAATAAGATTAATCACTCTTTAATTGACTCTCTGATCAGGATAAAGATTTCTAAGAAGAGAATGTAATTTTTCTCATAAGAAATTAAAGATGATGAATGAGGGGTCATTAGCATTATGGGGATTCCAGGAAGGCATATGTCTCAAGATGAAGTAATCTTTATTGAATTAGATAATTTAAGAAGTAAACTTATTAGGTATATTTGAATTTATTGGCAAAGTACTTCTTAAACTTCCTAGTAACAAAATCCCAGTAAGAACATCGTTACAATAGCAATTTAGAACAAGTTCTTCTTGTCTTTATTAGGCACTTGACAAAAACACAGGGTAGCCTATAAAACTCCATAAAAGCAGGGAGAATGTTGTTTATATTTTCCATAAAGGTCTCAGCTCACTATGAATGCTAAGTGGATGCTAAATCTGAGTCATGAAAATGCCTCTCTAATGAGTACTAAAGAATTCCCAGAGTAAGATCATGCCTTTGTAACCAGTGTCAAACACCAACCTTTCCTGCCTTTGTATCAAAGCAGTTCTCAGAAGCTTTCTGCCCATGATCCTTATCATTCACAGTAAATGTTGATTAAGTTAATTTTAGAGTTTTGTTGAAATGAGTCCAAAAAAAACAAAAAACAGAGGTCTTAGCAGAACTCAGTGGTTAGAAAACACGTCTTAGTCTAATTAGTTTCCCTCTTTTCTAAAAAATTATGTCATACTTTTTCTTCTCTCTCCCAGCAACTTTTGACCCAGTTCTCACTTTCTGCTGATGACCTATTTCACTTAGAAAATATAAATAGTCTCATATTTCATCTACCCACATCAGGATTATTATATCAATTCAACATATTCTATTATCTCTCCTAATACATTTGATCAACTTTCCCTTAAAAGACATTGCTCCAGCCATTCTTCCCTCAGTTCTATGACCAATTTTTTGTTTCTTGCATCACTCCTATCAGCATATTAACATGTTGTTACTCACTAACCTTAAAAAACAAAACAGAAGTCTCTCTGCTTCTCTGAATCCTACTTTTCCAGCCACAGAACCTCTTTCTTTTTCCTATTGCAACAAAACTCCTGGGAGGAATTGCCTATGTTTGCATCTCTAATTTCTGTTCTCCATTTCCTTTTGAAACCAGTCCAAATAGGTTTTTGCCTCTATCATTCCACAGAAGCTGCTTTGCCAAGGTCATCATGACTTTCATATTGTTAAGTCCAATGATCAATTGAGTCCTCATCTAACTTGACCTGTCAGCATCATTTGAGAGTTACCTCCTCTTTCATCTTTTATTCAATTTCTTCCTTTGTCCTCACTCTCCTCACATCACTTCTATCTCACTGGCTTTTCTCCCCCTTAATCTCCTTTTCCGGTTTGTTCTCTTCTCTCTAATCACTTAAAGTGGGAATATCCCAGAGCAAAATTATTTGGCTTCTCTTATTTATCTATAGTCCTAATAGGTGATTTCATGCAGTCACTGATGGTTACTACATGTCTATCTCCGCCATTGTATTCTCACCTAATTCCATATACATACAAATTATATATAATATATAAAGATCGGTGCAAAAGTACATGTGATTTTGGACTGTGAATTTTAAATCATAACTAGGCTCAAACACATCTTTTTAAATCAAAATAGGAACCATTACAATCCACACATTTTTGCAAGCAAGAAATAGGTTTGTTTATTCCTGTAGGGTAGAATCCATGCTTCGGGATTCGACAAGCTCTTGGAAAGGATTTTCTGCCTCCTGCTGGTTGTGGAGGCATTTTTCCTGCAAAAAGTTGTCAAGATGCTTGTAGCCCAATTCATTCAACTTTTAAAGCTTTGGTTATGTGATGTGAGGTCAGACATTATCATGGAGAAGAACTGGGCCCTTTCTGTTGACCAATGCTGGCTGTAGACATAACAGTTTTCAGTGCATCTCATTGATTTGCTAAGCATACATCTCAGAGTAATGGTTTTGCTGGACTTCAGAAAGTTGTAGGGGATCCGATAGGCAGCAGACCACTGAAGAGTGACCATGACTTTATTGTGGTGCAAGGTTGGCTTTCAGAAGTGCATGGAGCTTCTTCTCCATCCAACTACTGAGCTGGTCATCACTAGTTGTCATATAAAATCCACTTTTCATTGCATGTCACAGTCCAATCAAGAAATGGTTCATTGTTGTTCATAGAATAAGAGAAGATGACACATCAAAATGAGATTTTTTTGATTTTCAATCAGCTCATGAGGCAGCCACTTATTGGGTTTTTTTACCTTTCTAATTTGCTTCAAATGCCGATCATTGTAGAATGGTTAGCGTTGAGTTCTTTGGCAACTTCTCGTGTAGTTGTAAGAGAATCAGCTTTGATGATGGCTTTCAATTGGTTATTGTCAACTTCTAATGGCCAGCCACTACGCTTCTCATCTTCAAGGCTCTCATTTCCTTTGGAAAACTTACCAAACCACTACTGCACTGTACATTGTTTGTTAGCAGTTCTTGGGGCAAATGCATTGTCATGTTCTGAGCTGCATTCCCTGCTTTACAACCCATTTTGAACTCAAATAAGAAAATTCCTCAAATTTGTTTTTTGTCTAAAATCATTTCCCTAGTCTAAAATAAGTATAAAATAAACAGCACTTCCCTGGTGGCTCAGATGGTTAAAGAGTCTGCCTGCAATTCAGGAGACATGGGTTTGATCCCTGGGTTGGGAAGATCCCCTGGAGAAAGAAATGGATATTTCTTTCCAGTATTCTTGTATTCCAGATATCTTGAAGCTATTCAAGATATTCTTGCCTGGAGAATTCCATGGAAAGAGGAGCCTGGTGGGCTACAGTCCATGGGGTCATGAAGAGCTGAACACAAATGAGCAACTAACACTTCCAATTTTAAATAAGTCATTAGCAAAAAAAATTAAATAAAGTGAGAGATGCAGATTAAATAATGATGTATAACATAAGCACATTTAAGAATGTATTCCAATATCAAATGGCAAATTTCAACATTTCAAAACTGCAATTATCTTTGCACCAAACTATTCCTATTTCTACACAGATGTCTAAGATTAACATTCTCCAAATTTTATTTTCCACCATTCCTGCTGACTGCCAAATTTTTCTTTTTTAGACAAAAATTTTGGACTCTTTCTTTATGCCTTTATTTCTGTTATACCCCACAGACTTCCCTGGTGGCTCAGATGATAAAAGCGTCTGTCTACAATGCGGGAGACCTGGGTTCGATCCCTGGGTCGGGAAGATCCCCTGGAGAAGGAAATGGCAATCCACTCCGGTACTCTTTCCTGTAAAATCCCATGGACAGAGGAGCCTGGTAGGCTAGAGTCCATGGGGACGCAGAGTCAGACACGATTGAACGACTTCACTTTTACTTTAATCACTTAACAGTGTGTATCATCCCTACTTTGAAAACATAATCAAATCTGACTATTTCTTACTACATTCATATTTAACTCCCTGGTCCAGGTTGCTTACCCTTATATTAGGATTATTACAACACCTTTCTAATTCATCTACTCACTTCTGTTTTTATCTAGCACAATCTATTTTTAATATGATAAAAAGATTATTTCTCTTAAAATTTAAGTCAAATTGTGATTCCACTCAGAAACCTGCAATAAATACTGTTCTGGCTATCTATCACTGCATAACATTTACACTAAAATATGGTTTTCAGCAAAATTTTCTAAATTGGCTCTCATGGATCTGTGTGTTGACTAGTCTGAGTGGCCACCTTTCCAGAGAGTGCTGAATTCTAACAGATAGTGACTGAGACTGGAGTCACCTGAAGGCTTGACTGGGCTGGACATTCCAGATAGCTCTTCCACAGGGTTGCCAGGAGATTCTGATGATTGACTTGGAGCTCAGCTAGCTGTCAATCAGGCTGCTTACCCATGGTTTATCCATATATATTGGGCTTCTGAGAATGCCTGGGAACCCACAATGCCCAGGTTCCAAGAATACACATTCCAAATAGCATGAAGTGGGAGCTGTGAGTCTATAAAATCCTAGGCCCCTAAACTGGCATGATGCCATTTCTTTTGTGTTCTGTTAACCAAAGAGATTGGTTGTGATGGTTGGATGGCATCACCAACTCAATGGACCTGAGTTTGGGTAAACTCCGGGAGTTGGTGATGGATAGGGAGGCCTGGTGTGCTGCATTCCATGGGGTCGCAAAGAGTCAGACATGACTGAGTGACTGAACTGAACTGAACCAAAGAGGTAAATAAACAGTCACCCAGATTCAAGGGAAGAGGACATACATGCAACCTTGCAATGGAAGGAAGTTCAAAGTTTCTGGGATCAAGCTTGGAGACACATGTGTGCTCAGTCGCGTGCGATTCTTTGAGACCTTATGGACTGTAGCCCACCAGGCTTCTCTGGCCATGAGATTTTCCAGGCAAGAATACTGGAGTGGGTTGCCATTTCCTCCTCCAGGGGATCTTCCTGATCCAGGGTTTGAACCCGCATTTTTCTGAGTCTGTTGCATTGTAGGCAGATTCTTTACCACTTGAGCCATTGATAGTGCTTAATCTGCATAGTTTCCATCTCATTGACAGTGAAAAGCAATATTCTTACCATGGGCTTCAAAACCTATACAGTAAGGATTCTAGTTACTTCTCTGATGTTCTTATCTTCTATCAGCTTCCATTGTCACTGCACTCCAGCTTCACTGAACTTCCAGCTATTTATCAAAGCCTCAAAGTCTTCAAGTTTGTCATTTTCTCTTTCTAATATCCTTTTCCCTAAGGTATTTTTATATCTATATAGCTCAATCCTTGTTTTAATCTCTGTTTAAATATAACCATCTGAGTGAGGACTTCCCTAGCAACCATACATACACACACACACACACACACACACACGAATAAAATTTGTTGTCTGTCTCATATCACTAGAAAGAAAGATACGAAGACTGGGAATTTTTTTTTTACTGTTTTATTTATTGCTACACCTGTGATTTTTTTTAGAGTAGCTCTTTGAATACTGAAGAAGCTCAAAAAAATGTTTTGAAGAAGGAACATATGCTATATTTATTTAACTCTTGATAGTTTAGTTTTATTTCATTCTATTGCGGCACCTTAGGATTTTGCCCTTTTGTTTCTTTAAAGAAGTATTTGTGGAAAGGACGCTCATCCCTCAATTACTTGAACACCTTCAGGGAACAGCTCCTGGCACATTCAACATTCAGAAAATTGTTTGTTCTGAACACGTAATGGTTGAACTATCGACTATGACAAAATAAGATCTCATTAGGAAGCAAATGTAGCAGTAAAAAGGTAGTAAAGTCATTCTCTGACACCACCTTGGAATTTGAAGACTCCAAATAATTGAAATAATTGCTTTGTAGTATTTTAGGGTTTGAGATCTATAAGCCTATTTCCTAGGATTTATATGTACATAGATTTAAATCAGGCTAAACGTTATATGTTCAGAAGCCATCCAGTGAAGACTTCTAGTTTCTCTTGACCTTCAGTCTAGTTCTCTGTCCATTCATCATATTATTTCCAGCAAACAAATCAGAGCCTTGGCAGATGATCACTTTGAGCCTTCATTGATGAGTCCCTACTAAGATTTCTCACAAGCATGGCTTTGCTTAAAACTACAAGATAAAGAAATTGTCAAACTGCCAAAAGTGTCTTTTTCACCACGGAAATCAGTCATTATCAAAAATGTAAATTTCGCAGTTGGTTAATTCAAGATCTGTTGTGGTTGATGCTGATAATTTTTCAGAGCTGTGCTGCCAATACACCATTGTTGGAAGCAGGTTCATTAGTTAACTCACTGATGATGTGTCTCACACAACGGAGTTTCCAAAGATACTTTGCCTGAATGAAAGCTGGTCCTTGTCGACGTGATTTCAGTGCTACAGTTAAAGAATATAGCGAGGAGCTTCAGTATAAATACGGTACTGAAGACAAAGTCACCGAGCTTTTAGCAACAGGAGTAGCTGAACCCAGGAAATGCATCCTATATTTTATCTGCAGATCAGCATAGAACAGCAGCCCTGATTCATCTGTGAAAGGTTACACCAATGCAGAGGCAAAGTGCAAGTTCAGCAGGAACAAAGGGTGACCCTGCAAAGGATGCCATTCAAAATTGGATTGAAGGATGTCCAGGAACCTGCTAGTAGGTTGCTTCTCCTGGTATCAGGAGATGATTATTCACTTGGCAGCAGATTCTGGGAACTGTTTCATATTCAGTAGGTCAATATGTTTTTGGATCCTGCATTGATTATAATAATTACAATTCTGTTAACTTTTATGGAGGACTTTGTGCCAGAGCAATCACTGAATTCAGGTACTATGGCATTAATCCTAAAACACTATCAGGCTCCTTAACTCTTCCTTCTAATGTATGTATCTACCCACATCAGTCCATCTCCACTACAACCACCAGCCAGCATTGTTTTTCACTTGAAGCATGTCAGTAGCATCCAGGTACCTCTCCCTGCTTCCATTCCTAGATCTCAATCAGTTCTCTATACAGGCAAGAGATTGATCTTCTTATATGGCTATGATACATCATGTGTGGGCTCTCCCCTACTAAACTACCAGTTTAATTTCATTCCATTTTTCCCTTCACTTTCTGTGTATGTGTGTGTGTGTGTGGTTCCTTGAATATGTCTTGCCTTTTTCTGACTTACACTTCCCTACAGTAAGCATATTTTTCATATCTTTTCTGTCCCATGTTATCCTGCATACTCCTGTTTGTCATTTCCCCAAATCTCATTCTTCCTGTTAGATACATCCTAAACCTATACTTTTCATATCATTTATATAATTGAATGTGGAGAGCTCATTGTACAATTATTTTGTTTCTATCTCTGATGCTCTAGAATGTGAACTTCTTAAGGGCAGGGGCCACATTTTTTTTTTTATAGCCTTATTGAATAAGCATAGGATGTGAACATAATCAGCACTAACTATAAGTTTTTTAATGAATTAACAGACTTTCCTGCCTATAATGTTAGGCAAAATTGACATTTTTAAAAGAGAACGAGTACTTTGAAAGAGAAGATATCATTTATATCTAAAATGAACTAAGGGAAATATCTGAGAGATACATCCCCATAATATCAGGGTCAATATTAAGTGATAATAATGATTCAAAAGGAGGATGACCATGGGAAATGACAGCATGTATATCTAGGAACTTACAAGCAGAACTTAGAGTCATTCCACATGTATCTGCAGGGGTAGCATCAATTAACTTCAAAGAAACGTTTATCTCTTAGTAAAAAAAAAAAAAAAATTGGCACTTGAGACAGAGATAAATGATTGTTCACATTGACTTGAATTTTCTGAGGTATGTGACTCCATCACTTACTCAGTTTTTCCCTAATAATGTTTTCCTTCTTAGGTGCATATTCTACTTTCCTCTGTTGTTCCTGGTCATGCTTCCTGAACATTTCATCCTCAGTCTTTTCCCCAACGCACTAGGTATTCCCAGTGTTCTGTCTTCAGTCTTCTTTCTTTTCACATTTTCTATTCACCTTGTCAGATCTATTGGTGCACTGACTGGACTTTACACACTAAAAAGTTAGACCTAAAAAGTCATAGTTTCTTCTTTACTTTGGATCAGCATCTCAAATTCATCCTGTGATAGTCAAAATAAGTCAAATCCCATTGTAAGCTTCTGTATTATCCATTGGGTTGGTAACCTGGAACAAAATGGGAAGAAATCTGTTACCTTATTGAGTTTACGGGAGAACACAAGATAAAATTTACACCAATAAACATAAAGGTCAGTTTTCATTCCAATCCCAAAGAAAAGAAATGCCAAAGAATGCTCAAACTACCACACAATTGCACTCATCTCACACTCTAGTAAAGTAATGCTCAAAATTCTCCAAGCCAGGTTTCAGCAGTATGTGAACTGTGAACGTCCATATGTTCAAGCAGGTTTTAGAAAAGGCAGAGGAACCAGAGATAAAATTGCCAACATCTGCTGGATCATGGAAAAAGTAAGAGAGTTCCAGAAAAACATCTATTTCTGCTTTATTGACTATGCCAAAGCCTTTGACTGTGTGGATCACAATAAACTGTGGAAAATTCTGAAAGAGATGGGAATACCAGACCACCTGATCTGCCTCTTGAGAAACCTGTATGCAGGTCAGGAAGCAATAGTTAGAACTGGACATGGAACAACAGACTGATTCCAAATAGGAAAAGGAGTACGTCAAGGCTGTATATTGTCACCCAGCTTATTTAACTTATATGCAGAGTACATCATGAGAAACACTGGACTGGAAGAAACACAAGCTGGAATCAAGATTGCCGGGAGAAATATCAATAACCTCAGATATGCAGAGGACACCACCCTTATGGCAGAAAGTGAAGAGGAACTAAAGAGCCTCTTGATGAAAGTGAAAGAGGAGAGTGAAAAAGTTGGCTTAAAGCTCAACATTCAGAGAACTAAGATCATGGCATCCGGTCCCATCACTTCATGGGAAATACATGGGGAAACAGTGGAAACAGTGTCTGACTTTATTTTTTGGGGCTCCAAAATCACTGCAGGTGGTGACTGCAGCCATGAAATTAAAAGACACTTACTCCTTGGAAGGAAAGTTATGACCAATCTAGACAGCACATTAAAAAGCAGAGATGTTACTTTGTCAACAAAGGTCCATCTAATCAAGGCTATGGTTTTTCCAGTAGTCATGTATGGATCTGAGTTGGACTGTAAAGAAAGCTGAGTGCAGAAGAATGGATGCTTTTGAACTGTGGTTGTTGGAGAAGACTCTCAAGAGTCCGTTGGACTGCAAAGAGATCCAACTAGTCCATTCTAAAGGAAATCAGTCCTGGGATTTCTTTGGAAGGAATGATGCTAAAGCTGAAACTCCAAAATTTTGGCCACCTGATGCAAAGAGCTGATTAATTTGAAAAAACCCTGATGCTGGGAAAGATTGGGGGCAGGAGAAGAAGGGGATGACAGAGAATGAGATGGTTGGATGGCATCACCAACTCGATGGACATGAGTTTGAGTAAACTCCAGGAGTTGGTAATGGACAGGGAGGCCTGGTGTGCTGTGGTTCATGGGGTCACAGAGAGTTGGATACGATTGAGCGGCTGAATTGAACTGAACTGAATAAACATAAATATGTCAACAAAATCAGATACATTATGATTTTGAAGAAAAGTACATAATAAATTGTTATGAGAAAGGAGAACACAGGAAACATAAATTTAATTGGGATCAAGAATGACTATTCTGATTTAAAAGATTCTCACCTGATTTCTGAGGGCAGGAGTATTTTAAGTACCGAGTATGGGGAAGGGAATTCTGGTCCAAGGACAAGAAAGGAGCTGTGTGTTCAAATCTTAGAAGATTTGATGAAATTCCCTGTATATACTTCAGCTTGATATTGAAGGATTGAGGCTACCAAAAAAATGTGCAAATATTTTCTGGGAAAGGATTCACTAATTCAGTGGTTTAGCAAACTGTACAGGCTACAGTCCATGCGGTCTCGAAGAGCTGAACAGGACTGAGCAACTTCACTTTCACGCGCTGGAGAAGGAAATGGCAACCCACTCCAGTGTTCTTGCCTGGAGAATCCCAGGGATGGGAACCTGGCGGGCGGCCATCTATGGGGTCCCACAGAGTCGGACATGACTGACATGACTTAGCAGCAGCAGCTGATTTGAAATTTACAGCACACAGACCTTTTTTTTTTAACACATAGTCTTAGTGAATACAACTGAACTATGTCCATGGAATTGCAAAAAGAATCGGCCACGACTTGGCAACTCAACAAACAACTTCTCTAATCAAGACAATTCTGTGTCTACTGTCATCTTTTTGACCCCCTAATCCTGAGAAGCCTGGTGAGCTACAGTTCTAAGGGTTGAGAAGAGTCAGACACAACTGAGTGTTTAAACTAAGCTGTTAATCATCCTTTAAGCCCAAGTGTCACTTTGAGAAGAGTCCTTAAAATCTATCTTTACTTCCATTCACAGAGTTGATCACTTATCATTTCTTGCAATGCACTTATCACACAGAATTGTAATTATTCTATTTCTGCCTTCTGAAATCGGCTCTGAGTATTTTGAGATAAGATCCTGTATCTCATTCACTTCTATATATCTCACTTAAGATGTATCAGGTATATAGCAAGGCACAATAAATATTTCACTGGATAAGGGAAAGCATTAATATTAAATGGAGCAGATGTTCTTCACTGAAAGATGTATTTTTTTCTCCTTGACTATGTCAGAGTTTAATTTTAAGTTAACATTATCTTGCACACATGGGTCTTTTATAAAATGTTTTATAATGGTTGGTTGCAAAAAGCATAGGAATCAACTGACTGTATTAACACAAATGACCAGGGTGATTTTTAGAGAAAAGATTTGTTTTTGTTAGTCTTGTGAGCTGAATCATTTGGATATTTTTACATTTCCATAAAATACTGATATATTCACTAATGTAATCCAGCAGTCCTCCTCTAGACACCCAATTAAAGTCCACTCCCATCTCAGGCATCGTTTATCAGAAACTTACTGGCCCTGAAGGTCATCAAAATTTAGCTCCAACAGAATACAGAGAAAGCAGATGTCCCTTTGTAGAGAATTACCCAAATAAATTTTTCTGAACAACAAATGAATAGAAAGCATTGCTATATCTTACAAATAGTCCTCAGTTGGAAGGTGGTTTTTCAAGATAACTATTAAGAAAAAAGGATTTCAACCATAAATGTTCATTAAAATTTCTATTGATTGGTATCCACCAATCAATGTGTGCCAACATGATCAGAATATACTCATTGCATTTCCATGTTTAGCATAACATAATTTTTATACTTAGCATCATTGAGATGCTAAGGAATTTCTCATAATAACCAGAGAAAAGTAGTAAAAGAAATAGTTCCTATAGATTTTTCAAAGAAAGGCTATATTTCCCTTGATGACAATGGAGACTCTTTACAGTGATCTTAAAGAGTTAGTCAAGAACCAACAAAATGACCAGAAGTTTCTTTGATGTAGTATAATCTGAATAATAAATTCAGTCATCTTTGGTTTTTTGAATTTTTTTTAAAACCACAAGTGCTTGTGAAATAAACAAATAAAATCATACAGCAAAGACATAAGCAAAATAGCCTGGGGATGGATTATCTTTGAAACATCATGCAGCATATACCCATGTATCCTGTAACTCCTGTATAGCAGGCAGATTCTTTACTGCTGAGCCACCATGGAAGCTCCAGTAATAATTCACACACATCTTTAATCATGCACAATCTTTTTTATGCACCCATTTCTCCCCTCAGGAGATAGGTGGCTGAAAGCAAAGTGTTGGTCCCAATGGTGGTTCTCTTCCTTATCTATCTTAACTTTTGTATTTATATCACTAGATCCTAGTTATCTAGGGAGACTCTCAGACTCAAGATTTGCTCAGTGACTGATTAGAACAGATTAAGACTTTATGATTCTCACCATAATCTCTTCTCTCCCACTGTGAGTAGAGATGCTTGGGGCTAGTGCGCTGGGACGACCCAGAGGGATGGTATGGGGAGGGAGGGGGGAGGAGGGTTCAGGATGGGGAACACATGTATACCTGTGGTGGATTCATTTTGATATTTGGCAAAACTAATACAATTATGTAAAGTTTAAAAATAAAATAAAATTTAAAAAAAAAAATTAACAGTTTTTGTGTGAAAGTCTGGGATTCCTACTTATTTTGCATTATCAGAAATTGATGGTATATCATGAATTTTCAATAGCCAGTTCAGTTCAATCTCTCAGTCGTGTCTGACTCTTTGCAACCCCATGAATCGCAGCACGCCAGGCCTCCCTGTCCATCACTAACTCCCGAAGTTCACTCAGACTCATGTCCATCAAGTCGGTGATGCCATCCAGCCATCTCATCCCCTTCTCCTCCTGCCCCCAACCCCTCCCAGCATCAGAGTCTTTTCCAATGAGCCAGCTCTTCGCATGAGGTGGCCAAAGTACTGGAGTTTCAGCTTTAGCATCAGTCCTTCCAATGAACACCCAAGACTGATCTCCTTTAGAATGTACTGGTTGGAACTCCTTGCAGTCCAAGGGACTCTCAAGAGTCTTCTTCAACACCACAGTTCAAAAGCATCAATTCTTTGGTGCTCAGCTTTCTTCACAGTCCAGCTCTTACATCCATACATGACCACTGGAAAAACCATAGCCTTGACTAGATGGACCTTTGTTGGCAAAGTAATGTCTCTGCTTTTGAATATGCTGTCTAAGTTGATCATAACTTTCCTTCCAAGGAGTAAGTGTCTTTTAATTTCATGGCTGCAGTCACCATCTGCAGTGATTTTGGAGCCCAAAAGTAAAGTCTGACACTGTTTCCACTGTTTCCCCATCTAATTGCCATGAAGTGATGGGACCTGATGCCATGATCTTAGTTTTCTGAATGTTGAGCTTTAAGCCAACTTTTTCACTCTCCACTTTCACTTTCATCAAGAGACTTTTTAGTTCCTCTTCACTTTTTGCCATAAGGGTGGTGTCATCTGCACATCTGAGGTTATTGATATTTCTCCCGGCAATCTTGATTCCAGCTTGTGCTTCTTCCAGCCCAGCGTTTCTCATGATGTACTCTGCATATAAGCTAAATAAGCAGGGTGACAATATACAGCCTTGATGTACTCCTTTTCCTATTTGGAATCAGTCTATTGTTCCATGTCCAGTTCTAACTGTTGCTTCCTGACCTGCATACAGGTTTCTCAAGAGGCAGATCAGGTGGTCTGGTATTCCCATCTCTTTCAGAATTTTCCACAGTTTATTGTGATCCACACAGTCAAAGGCTTTGGCATAGTCAATAAAGCAGAAATAGATGTTTTTCTGGAACTCTCTTGCTTTTTCCATGATCCAGCGGATGTTGGCAATTTTATCTCTGGTTCCTCTGCCTTTTCTAAAACCAGCTTGAACATTTGGAAATTCATGGTTCACGTATTGCTGAAGCCTGGTTTGGAGAATTTTGAGCATTACTTTACTAGAGTGTGAGATGAGTACAATTGTGTGGTAGTTTGAGCATTCTTTGGCATTGCCTTTCTTTGGGATTGGAATGAAAACTGACCTTTTCCAATTCTGTGGCCACTGCTGAGTTTTCCACATTTGCTGGCATATTGAGTGCAGCACTTTCACAGCATCATCTTTCAGGATTTGAAAAAGCTCAACTGGAATTCCATCACCTCCACTGGCTTTGTTCATAGTGATGCTTTCTAAGGCCCACTTGACTTCACATTGCAGGATGTCTGGCTCTAGGAGAGTGATCACACCATGGTGATTATCTTGGTCATGAAGATCTTTTTTGTACAGTTCTGTGTATTCTTGCCACCTCTTTTTAATATCTTCTGCTTCTGTTAGGCTCATACCATTTCTGTCCTTTATCAAGCCCATTTTTGCAATAGCCAATCGTTAACCAAACTGAGAGCGCTTGTGGTGTACCACTGCCATGGCCAGGTCTATGACGGGTGGTTCATACTTACCGAGAATTTCTACAAGATACAGCAACTTCCTTTGGGAAAGCTGAGATCTCTTTGAAAAGAATACACCAGGTACAAGCAAAACTTTGAGAACCTTATAAAAGAGTGTAATCAGTTGCTAAACTATTTGAAGGGGAAAAAATGAGTGACTATCAATAAGAAGCAGTAGAGGAAATGAATACTGGCCTGAATATCCATGAAATTTGCATGAGTGGAATCACTCAAGAGAGATGTGTTTTTCTGGTTATTAATGTGGGTTAGTCTCGTAGATTAGATTCTCTTGGAGGCTAAAATGAAGATATTGTGAAAGGAGATAACATCAAGGAGTTTGAGAGATCATCCCAGAAATTAATGATAGAGAAATGGGAAAATAAGAGATAAGGTAAACAGATGTAAACCACTTAATACATAGCAAAATAACAAGTTACCACTGAGGACAACAGGGACTTAATCCCACTGTGTATTCTGGCAGACTGTATTCCGCCTACCTCATGGTTACCCCAGCTGAGGGATGAGGAAGTTGAGATATTTATTCAGAAACTCCTCACCTGTTATTAACTAAGGGCTGCTCTAAGAGGCATGAACTCTTAAATACTTCCAGTTGCCTGTACACATGTAGAATTTGCTCCCTTAGCCAGAAAAAAAAAAATGTTCTTCGGTAGAGAGTTTCAGATATAAAAATATCAGCCTTTAGTGTGTGAAGATGAGTGCTTTGAGGATGTGGGTGGGTCACTGAGAGTCAGCAATAGGAAGGTCAAAGAAAAGGATGTGGGGAAAAGGAAGAGAAAAAGAAAGGGGTTTGCATAGGATTGAAATGTAAGTATACACATGGAGATGAAGCTACTCAAAATAATCACTCCTCTTTTATATAACTTTACAAAGCATAAATCACTTTCACATATGAAATGCCATTTAAATAGAGTGGTTTAGATGGAACCATGAAAAGACTATCAGGGGAATAAATCTCAGGGGGCTTATTAAAAAGTGATAAGAATTGAAGGAAAATTGAAGGTCTGCTTTTTTACATACCCTGAGATGTAGAGAACCATTTGTCTTTCTCACAACAGAGAAAAGGGAGGAACTGGTGACCAGGCACTTCCCTTGACCAGGGAAGTGCTATGATAGACATGCTATTTCAGAATGGTCCTCTGACAACTGTGTAACCATTCATCCATTTGTCACAGAAGTATTTATCCTCTATATGCCAGGTACTGAGGAAGGATAAAATTGAATGTAGTATAAGAGACATATATGCAGACAGACAACAGGAAAACGATTTATGTAGGTTCAAAAAAGAGATGGCACAGATATGTGCCATCTGTGCCACTTATGGCACAGATAAGGGGAATTGATTGGTGGCAAAAGAAACTGGCATTCAGAAAGCAGATAAAGGATACTTATGTAATAACCCTGATGGGAGTTCTGTGACTTTCAAAGTAAGAAAATATTCCTATGAATGGGGAGCAAAGGATGGAAAGTATAGCAGGCACTGCTAGTTGCCTACTCAAGTAGGCTTGCTAGCAGAGTCCTGGTTTGTTTGGGATTATAGCTGTGTTAATCCCAAAGATGAAAGTATGATTCATTTAAGTCAATCAAAATAATTCCATTTCCTATGCCGAGTATGTCCATTCTCCCTTGCAGCTAGAGGAGGCCATTTGAGTTAATTATAGCCAAAGAGCTCTTTGCACAAATCTGATGGGGAAGAGTGTGGTTCTCTCAAATAAAAGTAAAGATATTTTTTTGCTTATTGTCTCATTCAAGTATTGAAAATAACTCAAGAACATAATCCTTAGAGCTACTCTTAATATATCAGCCATAGGTAGCGACTTAGATGAAGAAAAAGAAGCAAATGGGAACCCTCTTACACTGTTGGTGGGAATGCAAACTAGTACAGCCACTATGGAGAACAGTGTGGAGATTCCTTAAAAAACTGGAAATAGACCTGCCTTATGATCCAGCAATCCCACTGCTGGGCATACACACTGAGGAAACCAGAAGGGAAAGAGACACGTGTACCCCAATGTTCATCGCAGCACTGTTTATAATAGCCAGGACATGGAAGCAACCTAGATGCCCATCAGCAGATGAATGGATAAGAAAGCTGTGGTACATATACACAATGGAGTATTATTCAGCCATTAAAAAGAATACATTTGAATCAGTTCTAATGAGGTGGATGAAACTGGAGCCTATTATACAGAGTGAAGTAAGCCAGAAAGAAAAACACCAATAAAGTATACTAACGCATATATATGGAATTTAGAAAGATGGTAACAATAACCCTGTGTACGAGACAGCAAAAGAGACACTGATGTATAAAACAGTCTTATGGACTCTGTGGGAGAGGGAGAGGGTGGGAAGATTTGGGATAATGGCATTGAAACATGTAAAATATCATGTATGAAACGAGTTGCCAGTCCAGGTTCGATGCACGATACTGGATGCATGGGTCTGGTGCACTGGGACGACCCAGAGGGATGGTATGGGGAGGGAGGAGGGAGGCGGGTTCAGGATGGGGAACACATGTATACCTGTGGTGGATTCATTTTGATATTTGGCAAAACTAATACAATTATGTAAAGTTTAAAAATAAAATAAAATTAAAAAAAAAAAAAAAGAAGCAAATGATCATAATAACTTTAAAAAATGGTGGGAAAAGTCTGAAACTTATTGACCTGACTGGGCTACTGAATGAGCTCTACAATTATAAACCACTGTTTTATTGTGAGTTTAATGATTATTTGGGTTTTGGAAGCCCGCCTGGCTTAGTTTAAGATATGCCTAATTTAAGATAGAAGATCTAAAATTGAATATGATATAAGTGGTTCCAAAAATCTCATATGGATGATTTGCTCTAAGTTGTCCTACAAGAATTGATTAATGTCTCATTTTCAACACAAAAGGAAATTCCTAAAAGACAAGATGCCCTTGACTTTCCTCTGGTCAATATTTTGTTCCAACATTTGGCTAAAGGTAAATCAAATATTAGATAATGAATACCCTGTAACAGATAACTGAGAGCCTAAAAAGATTCTGGCTAGAAAAGTAACCTGAAAGTGAAAGTGAAGTCGCTCAGTCATGTCCGACTCTTTGCGACCCCATGGACTGTAGCCCACCAGGCTCCTCAGTCCATGGAATTTTCCAGGCATACTCTTGCTGGAGTAGGTTGTCATTTCCTTCTCCAGGGGATCTTCCCAACCCAGGGATCAAACCTGGGTCTCCCACACTGCAAGCAGATGCTTACCGTCTGAGGCACCAGGATTTATCAAATAAAATTAAATATCAGGAAAATGTATGCTTTTATACTTAATCTTAGGCTCATTAAATATAATCACTCAAATAATGCAGTTTGAAATTATGGCTTGATAGCAGTTGATGTGAAAATGACATATATTATTTGGTTACTTTAAAATTCAGCATAATTGAAATGGATGACATTTATTCATTTATTCACTAATTTATTCAGTTAGGCCTCATACTAAGTAATGGGCAAAGGCACATAAAAAGTGAGATACTTAGAGAGCTTAATGTGTTGAAGGAAGATCAATAAGTAAATTACTGATAACATTATGGGTTGATAAATGTTTAATAATAAACAGTAAGTTAGGAGTGACACTCTCTCAAAAGAGAAGTGTGTTTTAGAGCTAATGAATGAGAAGTTCAAGATGGAAAGCTTTATCAGCAATGTCTCATGTTGGTTTGAAAGCTTGATTTAAAAAGCAAGTGAGAGGGAATTCCTTCATGGCCCAGTGGTTAGGACTCGGTGTGCTCATGCTAAGAATGTAGATTCAGGGAACTAAGGTCCCTCAAGCCATCTGTCATGGCCAAAGGGGAGAACAAAAAGAAAAAGAAAGAAAAGAGAACTGACCATTGAACTTGGCAAGATGGTAGTAATCAGAAACTTTGTTGATTCAGTCAATTGGTGGGAGTCAAGGAATAAAGGAAGTGCATTGGAAGTAAGAAATTGAAAGAAATCAGCACAGAAAATGCTATTTGAAATTTATTGGTAAAACGCACTGAGAGATGAAGATATATCTGGAGAGGCAGTTGACACGGGAAGGTTTTACAAATAGACAATATCATAGCACATACCTATGCTGAGAGGAATAATTCAACAGGGAAGGTGAATCTGATGTTGAAAGAGGAACAAGGGATTATTGTGGGGATAACAAGGCCTGCAAAGTTAGAGGCATGACATGATAGTTCTTCTTTACACATATAGTGGGAACATGCTCATGTATGCTCAGTTGCTAAGTCATGTTTGACTCTTTGAGACCCATGGACTGTAGCCCTCCAGACTCCTCTGACAATGGGATTCTCCAGGCAAGATACTGGAGTGGATTGTCATTTCCTGCTCTAGGTGATCTTCTTGACCCAGTGATTGAACCCACATCTCCTGCATTGCAGGTTGATTCTTTACAGCTGAGCCATCAGGGGAGCATAGTAAGAACTCCTTCATTTTATCAGAAAATAATACTTCTTAGTTCTTAGAACATAGTACTTCTGGAAGTGGGTTTCTAACATAGCATAGGTGGAAGTTCAAAGATGCAATTGTCAAAGGACTATTTTTTTAGTAGACTATGAAGCAGGTTATCTTCTGGGCTAAGGAAGGAAAGTGGAAGTTTTTAAAGTCTGAGGAGAAAGAAAATGTTTAAAATAACATCGTATGAATCAGGATATACCATGTGATGCTGAAATAATAAATAACCCTCAAGTTTCAGTGGCTTAACACAAAATGTATGTCCACTCATGCTAATTGACCAGCATAGGTTAGCAGGGAGATCTTTCACGTTGTAGTCACTCAAAAACCAAGATCAACAGAGAATCCATCTTGATTCATTATTAAAATAATTTAACACAGTGAAAAGGGGATGTATAGGGCTTCCCTGATGGCTTAGTGGTAAAGAATCCACTTGCCATTGCAGAAGATGTGGGTTTGATCCCTGCTCCAGGAAGATCCCCAGGAGCAGGAAATGGCAACCCACTCCAGTATTCTTGCCTGGAGAACCCCATGGACAGAGGAGCCTGGTAAGCTACAGTCCTGAGGTCGCAAAGAGTTGGACACGACTTAGTGACTGAACAACAACAAAGGGAATGTGCTCACTTGTGGACTGGCTTTAAAAATTTTCTGCCTGTGTTAACATTATGTGAGTTACAAAATAAGTGTAATTATGTAATACAATATGGCTATTTAACTTGCACCAATTCAACTATGTGTTCTTGGTTGATTGTCATTCAGGAGTGTTGATTGCATTGTACAGCCATCATACAGTAGATGTAATCGGTGCATTTTAGCAAACCTGTAACAAATAATTTTATACCATTTCCTCATCATTAACTGTGTTCATACTTTGTTGATAATATTTGGCACTTTAAATTGAAATTTTTGGTTAATTTTTAACTCTAAACATTGATTTTAGAATTTATTCCATAGATAAAATACACTTGAACAATAAGACTCTCTACCTTAGCTAATAACTATCTAAATTACAATATTATTTGATCAAAATATTTATTTTCAAAAGAAACTTAGTAAATGGTTAATTTAAAAGCTAAAGTTCATATTCACTGTTAATGCATTTTGTTCATTACTACATCCAAATTTTTACCACTAGCCAAGCGGCTCACTGGGTTCCTCAATGATTTTGAATTCCATGAAAGTGGAAGAAAATAAGTTGTGGATCTACTGAAGGGTAAAATAAAATCTCCATGATAGTGGGTTCCCTACTACAGCAAATCAAGGCAAACTTGGGTCTGTTGTCAGTATGGAGTATTTCAATTAAAAGAAAGAGTAATTTCTTATAGAAATATGTTCTTTTTTTTTAAATTTTATTTTTAAACCTGAAACACTGTATTAGTTTTGCCAAACATCAAAATGAATCTGCCACAGGTATACATGTGCTCCCCATCCTGAACCCTCCTCCCTCCTCCCTCCCCATACCATCCCTCTGGGTCGTCCCAGTGCACCAGCCCCAAGCATCCAGTATTGTGCATTGAACCTGGACTGGCAACTCGTTTCATACATGATATTACACATGTTTCAATGCCATTCTCCCAAATCTTCCCACCCTCTCCCTCTCCAACAGAGTCCATAAGACTGTTCTATACATCAGTGTCTCTTTTGCTGTCTCGTACACAGGGTTATTGTTACCATCTTTCTAAATTCCATATATATGCGTTAGTATACTGTATTGGTGTTTTTCTTTCTGGCTTACTTCACTCTGTATAAGAGGCTCCAGTTTCATCCACCTCATTAGAACTGATTCAAATGTGTTCTTTTTAACGGCTGAGTAGTACTGCATTGTGTATATGTACCACAGCTTTCTTATCCATTCATCTGCTGATGGACATCTAGGTTGCTTCCATGTCCTGGCTATTATAAACAGTGCTGTGATGAACATTGGGGTACACATGTCTCTTTCCCTTCTGGTTTCCTCAGTGTGTATGCCCAGCAGTGGGATTGCTGGATCATAGAGGAGAACATAGGCAAAACACTCTCCGACATACATCACAGCAGGCTCCTCTATGACCCACCTCCCAGAATATTGGAAATAAAAGCAAAAATAAACAAATGGGACCTAATTAAATTTACAAGCTTCTGCACATCAAAGCAAACTATTAGCAAGGTGAAAAGGCAGCCTTCAGAATGGGAGAAAATAATAGCAACTGACAAACAACTAATCTCAAAAATATACAAGCAACTCCTACAGCTCAACTCCAGAAAAATAAATGACCCAATCAAAAAATGGGCCAAAGAACTAAATAGACATTTCTCCAAAGAAGACATACAGATGGCTAACAAACACATGAAAAGATGCTGAACATCACTCATTATCAGAGAAATGCAAATCAAAACCACTATGAGATACCATTTCACACCAGTCAGAATGGCTGCGATCCAAAAGTCTACAAGCAATAAATGCTGGAGAGGGTACGGAGAAAAAGGAACCCTCTTACCCTGTTGGTGGGAATGCAAACTAGTACAGCCACTATGGAGAATAGTGTGGAGATTCCTTAAAAAACTGAAAATAGAAATATGTTCTTAAATCACAGAGAACTCAGTCAAAGTAAATATCTTTAGAAATTGACTTTCAAGTAGAGAACATACAGTTTCTCTATAGCTAAGTACACATAGTCTATGAGCCAATAAGGAAAAAGAAAGGGAAAACCATCTAAATCTTATGAAGCACTTCACATATAAATATAACAAAGAGAAAAAAGTTTAAAAGGGTGATTTGTGCATATCGAACACATACATACAGGATAAAATTTTTTTTTGCCAGGTAAATCAGTCACAGAGCGCAGAAATTGATCTCTCGGGGGAATACCAAAAATTCAGTTGCCCAAATAAATTAAAACTGAATTGACCACAGTGACATTTTGTATCAGCCAACAAACAGGGCTCCAGTAGGAAAGAAAAGCCAGTGGATTATTTCCAAACTCAGATATCAAAGCCTATATGAAATGAATCTGCAGAGGCAAAAGCACTGTGGTCCCGAATATTATCTATTTCAGATAATGGAATGTTGGCCTCACCTTCTCAGTGGGAAGAGATTCTGTGAAAATAAACAGGGGAAGGGTGTACTTTCAGAAATAATGATTTTTTAACCAAACAGAACATAACAAAACCCATGTGTGTGAACAGACTTTCAAGTAATTGGTAAGAGGAGAACATAGTTGGGTTAGATAAGCAGTGAAAAATAATACTGGGAAGGTAAGTAAAAATCCTTGAATTGAAATTATTCCAATTGCTATATGAACCTTATGTTATAAAGCCAAGGTCAAAACGGAAATGAAGAAATAAACATTTCCTATTTAATTTCATCAATAGAAACATCAAATGTTGGCAGAACCATTGGGAAACCACTGGGCTAGAATCTCTACACTGATCAACTTGATCAAATGATGGCCTCACTGTCTAAGCCCTATTTTACTGAGAATAGACACATGATCAAGGAAAATATCACAACTCTTTAAACAGTCTAATGTGAATAGTCACGAGTACTTACAGTATTACCCCTCTTGATCCGTATGTGTGATAAACCATCCAGTGCCTGAGCATGGGTGAGTTTCACATCACACATTTATGTCATTTCATAACAAGCCCTGCTCATTGTTCTGCTAGAAACCAGTTGCATATTAATCTACTTAAGAGAGAAATGATGTTAGAAGTTGAGAATAAAGCTTTAAATTCTAGAAACTTGACAACTAGTATTTTTAGATGCTACTTTGGAAGCAACTCTGAGCTCTCCTTGTTTTCTTTGTTGCCACAACAGTGCATTAGAACAATAAAGAAGTATTACTGAAAAAAGTAGGTGAAATGAAGAAAGTAAATGAATTGAAATAATAGAAATTTGAAGAGCACAGTATGTTCCTACTAAGTGCAACCTAACACTATAAGCAGAATGGTATCACCTTTACTACTCAGGATACAGGTTATTTTTCCATAGCTTGAAGCCTGCCATACACTGTGTTTCGGTCTGTCTGGGATGCTGTAACAAAAATGCAAAAGACAGGCATGCATTAGAACTTATTTTTTGCATTTCTGGAGGTTGGCAAGTCCCAAGTCAAAGTGCTAACAAATTTGGTATCTGGTGAGACCCTGTTTCCTGGTGTATAAACAGTCATCTTCTGTCTATGTACTCACATGGCACAACGGGTATGTGATCTCCCTGGGGCCTATTTTTGAAGGGAATGAATCCCATTCAGGAGGGGTGTGCGCCCACTCCCAACACAATCACATTTTGGTTTAAGATTCCAATGTATAAATTTGGGACAGTAATAAACATTCAATCTGTTCAGTTCAGTCACTGAGTCATGTCCGACTCTTTGTGACCCCATGAACTGCAGCACATCAGTCCTCCGTGTCTGTCACCAACTCCCGGACTTTACCTAAACTCATATCCATTAAGTATGTGATGCCCTCCAACCATCTCATCCTCTGTCGTCCCCTTCTCCGCCTGCCCTCAAAAGTTCCCAGCATCAGGGTCTTTTCAAATGAGTCAGCTCTTCGTATCAGGAGGCCGAAGTATTTGAGTTTCAGCGTCAACATCAGTCCTTCCAATGAATATTCAGGATTGATTTCCTTTAGGATAGACTGGTTGGATCTCCTTGCAGTCCAAGGGACTCTCAAGAGTCTTTTCCGACACCCAGTGCAAAAGAAATAATTCTTCGGTGCTCAGCTTTCTTTAGAGTCCAACTATCACATCCATACATGACCACTGGAAAAATCATAGCCTTGACTAGACAGACTTTTGTTAGCAAAATAATGTCTCTGCTTTTTAATATGCTGTCTAGGTTGGTCATAATTTTCCTTCCAAGAGATAAGCATCTTTTAATTTCATGGCTGCAATCACCATCTGCAGTGATTTTGGAGCCCCAAAAAATAAAGTCAGACACTGTTTGCACTGTTTCCTCATCTATTTGCCATGAAGAGATGAGACCAGATGCCATGATCATAGTTCTCTGAATGTTGAGCTTTAAGCCAACTTTTTCACTCTCCTCTTTCACTTTCATCAAGAGGCTTTTTAGTTCCTCTTCACTTTCTGCCATAAGGGTGGTGGCATCTGGATAGCTGAGGTTATTGATAGTTCTTCTGGCAATCTTGATTCCAGCTTGTGCTTCTTCCAGCCCAGCATTTCTCATGGTGTACTCTGCATAGAAGTTAAATAAGCAGGGTGACAATATACAGCCTTGGCATACTCCTTTTCCTATTTGGAACTAGTCTGTTGTTCCATGTCCAGTTCTAACTGTTGCTTCCTGACCTGCATACAGGTTTCTCAAGAGGCAGGTCAGGTGGTCTGGTATGCCCATCTCTTTCAGAATTTTCCACAGTTTATTGTGATCCACACAGTCAAAGGCTTTGGTATAGTCAATAAAACAGAAGTAGATTTTTTTCTGGAATTCTCTTGCCTTTTCGATTACCCAGCAGATGTTGGCAATTTGATTTCTGGTTCCTCTGCCTTTCCTAAAACCAGCTTGAACATCTGGAAGTTCATGGTTCACATATTGCTGAAGCCTGGCTTGGAGAATTTTGAGCATTACTTTACTAGCATGTGAGATGAGTGCAGCTGTGCAGCAGTTTTAGCACTCTTTGCCATTGCCTTTCTATGGGATTGAAATTAAAACTGACCTTTTCCAGTCCTGTGGCCATTGCTTAGTTTTCCCAATTTGCTGGCATATTGAGTGCAGCACTTTCACAGCATCATCTCTTAAGATTTGAAATAGCTCAATTGGAATTCCATCACCTCCACTAGCTTTTCTGGCTCTAGGAGAGTGATCACACCATGGTGATTATCTTGGTCATGAAGATCTTTTTTGTACAGTTCTTCTATGTATTCTTGCCAGCTCTTCTTAATATCTTCTGCTTCTGTCAGGTCCATACAATTTCTATCCTTTATTGAGCCCATCTTTGCATGAAATGTTCCCTTGGTATCTCTAATTTTCTTGAAGAGATCTCTAGTCTTTCCCATTCTATTGTTTTCCTCTATTTCTTTGCATCAATCCCTGAAGAAGGCTTTCTTATCTCTCCTTGCTATTCTTTGGAACTCTACATTCAAATGGGTATATCTTTCCTTTTCTCCTTTGCTTTTCACTTCTCTTCTTTAAGGCCTCCTCAGACAGACATTTTTCTTTTTTTGCCTTTCTTTAACATGGGGATGGTCTTGATCCCTGTCTCCTGTACAATGTCATGAACCTCCAGTTCATCAGGTACTCTATCAGATCTAATCCCTTAAATCTATTCCTCACTTCCACTGTACTTTCATAAGGGGTTTGATTTAGGTCATACCTGAATGGTTTAATGGTTTTCCCACTTTCTTCAATTTAAGTCTAAATTTGGCAATAAGGAGTTCATGATCTGAGCCATAGTCTGCTCCCAGTCTTGTTTTTGCTGACAGTATAGAGCTTGTCCATCTTTGGCTGCAAAGAATATAATCAATCTGATTTTGGTGTTGGCCATCTGGTGATGTCCACAAGTAGAGTCTTCTCTTGTGCTGTTGGAAGAGGGAGTTTGCTATGACCAGTGCGTTCTCTTGGCAAAACTCTACTAGCCTTTGCCCTGCTTCATTCTGTAATCCAAGGCCAAATTTGCCTGTTACTTGAGGTATTTCTTGACTTCCTACTTTTGCATTCCAGTCCCCTATAATGAAAAGGACATCTCTTCTGGGTATTAGCCCTAGAAGGTATTGTAGCTCTTCATAGAACCATTCAACTTCAGCTTCTTCAGCATTACTGGTTGGGGCATAGACTTGAATTACCGTGATAATGAATGGTTTGCCTTGGAAATGAACAGAGATCATTCTGTCATTTTTGAGATTGCATCCAAGTACTGCATTTCGGAATCGTTGAGTATGATGGCTACTCCATTTCTTCTAAGGGATTCCTGCTCGCAGTAGTAGATATAATGGTCATTTGAGTTAAATTCACCCATTTCAGTCCATTTTAGTTTGCTGATTCCTAAAATGTTGATGTTCACTCTTGCCATCTCCTGTTTGACCACTTCCAATTTGCCTTGATTCATGGACCTAACATTCCAGGTTCCTATGCAATATTGCTGTTTACAGCATCAGACCTTGCTTCCATCACCAGTCACAGCCACAACTTTGTGTTGTTTTTGCTTTGGCTCCATCCCTTCATTCTTTCTGAAGTTATTTCTCTACTGATCTCCAATAGCATATTGGGCATCTACCAACCTGGGGAGTTCCTCTTTCAGTATCTTATCATTTTGCCTTTTCATACTGTTCATGGGGTTCTCAAGGCAGGAATACTGAAGTGGTTTGCCATTCCCTTCTCCAGTGGACCACATTCTGTCAGACCTCTCCACCCTGACCCATCCGTGTTGGGTGGCAAATTGCAAAACACTACTCTGAGAAAACTATATTGATAAAATTATGATTTTAAGTATAGTATTTTGAAGAAAACTTTAAATAATGTATTAAGCAGCTCTTGGGGTGAAATAGAGGACAAGTAGATGTTTTGTTATGTGGTTAAGAGGTATAAAAAGTGCTTCACCTGTTGTGGGTGAAAGAAAAGCTAAAGAAAAAAAGAAGTCATTGGCCATCAACTGAAATTTAAACCTGAGAGTATAGAATTTTCAGAAATCTTATTTACCATTTCTCAGAGGAATATGAGGTTTGAAAATGAGATGATTGTGCCTAGAGAGGAAATGGGTGTGGGTTTTGTGGCTTCCAGACAGCGGAAGGGAAAATCATTGTGTCTCAGGGAAAGATCCTGTTTTCTCAGGCTTGGAATAGTATCAACCAAAGTTGATAGTACTTAAACAAAGGCAAGAAGACTACCTGACTATCAGCCTTTTATTTCTCCTCCTTCAGGTCACTCCACAAGTAATTTCATATATAGAAAACCATAAGGAAAATTAAAGGTGACTCATCTCTTAACCTCTCAAAGCCGGATTCAAAATGTCATGAAAGCACCTAAGAGAAATGAAAAAAAAGAAAGCCTGTACGAGTTAAGAAAAGCAGAAGAGGAAAGGAGTCTGAAAAGTTAGTACAATCATCACTAATACATTGGACATCTGGCAAGGAGATACTTTTGCAGGGGACAACTGGGATGAGAACTCTGATTTCTGTGTTTTCATCAACTGTGTATGTTTGAAAGTGAAAGTGTTAGTTGCTCAGTTGTGTCTGACTCTTTGTGACCCATGGACTGTAGCCAACCAGACCCCTCTGTCCATGGGATTCTCCAGGCAAGAAGAATCTCATGGACAGAGGAGGGTTGCCATTTCCTTCTCAAGGGGATCTTCCCCACCCAGGGATTGAACCCAGGTCACCCACATTGAAGGTGGGTTGTATGTGTTTAGCACCTAAATTTTAAACATGGGATGATTTTTGGAATTGCAGTTTTCTCCAAGAATTTGTTTCATGGGATACAGGAAGCATATGCAGTCAGGTCAAGTGGGTTTAATGGCTGTTCAGACAACTGGTGGTTGTATGTTTTGTTATGAACCTGAAATGGGTAGTTAAAATTCATTTGAGGGGTCCCCTGTATGTACGTGATGATGCCAACTTTTCTCAGAATCTAGCCAGAAACAAGACAAAAGATACTTCAAAACCCATGTCAAACAAAGGAAGAACATAGTAAACTGAATGCCTATAATGAAAGACTAATCTATTTAAAGTTAAGGGGTGCCTTCAACAGATTAGAATTACTAAAAAGAAGTAATTTATTTCAATATATCATGTAATATTATGAGAATTACCTCTGTTAATTAAACTTAGTCTTTTACCTTATTCCCTAGTTTCAGATAACCTATAGCAAATGGAGTGAGAAATCAAAATAATTTGCAAAACACCCTTAAGATGGCCTTTGGAAGATCTATTTTTTTAACCTGTTGTAGGTTATAATTTGGAGAAGGCAATGGCACCCCACTCCAGTACTCTTGCCTGGAAAATCCCATGGACGGAGGAGCCGGGTAGGCTGCCGTCCATGGGGTCGCAAAGAGTTGGACACGACTGAGCAACTTTCCTTTCACTTTTCACTTTCATGCATTTGAGAAGGCAATGGCAACCCACTCCAGTGTTCTTGCCTGGAAAATCCCAGGGATGGGGGAGCCTGCTGGGCTGCCGTCTACGGGGTCGCACAGAGTCGGACATGACTGAAGTGACTTAGCAGCAGCAGCAGCAGGTTATAATTATAGCAACAGGTTATAAACCTGTTGCTAGTTTATAATTAAGGCCCCAAATTTTGTATCTTCTAAAAGCCAGAATATATATGCAAGGAGAAAACAGGGCAAAAATAAGAACAAATATTTATTAAGTATATATTTTAATAATTATTGTGCTATAATAGATTAAGAGCCTTAAAATACTGTATATGCTTTGATAAGTTGAGCCAAAAGGAATCATATGCAAAGTTATCTACTACATTATTAATAACAAAGAAAAATTGTGATCAACTTAAGTATCCAAATAGAAATTTATAGAAGGATTCTGAGATTCATGTGGTGGGACATGAATATACTTTATATATTTTATTACATATCTAATCAAAATTACATCTTCAAAAATAAAACTATATATATATGTATATAAAGTTAGAATACTCACTATATAATATTAAGAATATTTTTCCTTTATAGGGTTATAAAACTATATACAGCATAATTCCAATATTCTGTGTGTAGATATATAGATAAGGATGAAGTGTTTACAAAAGCAGTAACAGTTCCTGTCACACAATATTACCTGTATGGGAGCTCTTTAACTTGGTCTAGTGGGTGTTCTAATAATTGGAGGGACTTGTGGTAGAAAAATGAAAACTTCATGGACAGATGAAGGAAAATCACATGTTTAAGGAGGCCTTAACTCAGGAATAATTAAACAGAGAGGATATGCAGAGTGAAATTTGCAAAGACCTACAGATGAGGAAAGAGTTGGGTGTTTGATTGCAAAGAATTCTGGATAGGGAGATAGAGTCACATTATCTATTGGGTTATTTGAGTAAGAAGGAATTCATGAAACAAAAAAACTATAAGGTTTGCATTACGTAATCAGAAACCATAATTCATCATTTGGTTTACTGTAAGTAGTAATGAAACAAAAATAATGGATGGTAAAAATAATAATAGCAAATGTTTATTTGGGCAATTGTATGAATGCTTTGCATAAGTTAATTTACTGATTAAAGCAACCATATTGTTGTACAGAGGAGGAAACTGATTCACAGAGTTTAAAATGAATAGTTGATGATAGATGATAGATAGATACAGTTCGAAACTGGGAAAGGAGTTCGTCAAGACTGTATATTATCACCCTGCTTATTTAACTTAAATGCATCATGTGAAAGGTTGGCTGGATGACTCACAAGCTGGAATTAAGACTGCCAGGAGAAATATCAACAACCTTAGATATGCAGATAATACCACTTTAATGGTAGAAATTGAAGAGGAACTAAAGAGCCTCTTAGTGAAGGTGAAAGAAGAGAGTGAAAAAGCTGGTTAAAAACTCAACATTAAAAAAAACTGAGATCACTGTATCTGGTCCCATCACTTCATGGAAAATAGAAGGGGAAAAAGTGGAAACAGTGACAGACTTTATTTTCTTGGGCTCCCAAATCACTGTGGATGATGACTGCAGCCACAAAATTAAAAGATGGATGAGGATGAGATGGTTGGACATCACTGACTCACTGGACATGAGTTTGAGCAAACTCCTGGAGATAGTGAAGTGCAGGGCATCCTGGAGGGTTGCAGTTTATGGGGCCTCAAAGAGTCAGGCATGACTGAGCAACTTAACAACATCAGCAAGATAGATAGGTGAATATATAGACTAAAAAATGTGTGTGTGTGTGTGCACACATGTAACACCCACAGTCACACACTAGCAAGGAAGAGAACTGAGATCTAGACAATCTAACTTCAGACTCTGGCACTTTTATCTGTACCATTATACTATGCTAAATCCTCTCATTTAAAAGCATGTTTTCTAATCAGAGATATAAATAGCATTTTTGGATCTGTGTGAGTAACATGAAATATAATCAGACTGCCTAAATGAAGGAGTTTTTCTCATTGCAAGAAATGACAGAAAAGAATTTAAAATAATAACAGAGGAGAAAAATGACCTGCCTTTGGCTTTGATATCTTGTTTCACCATTTCACAGACTCCCAAAGCTCTTATCCACTTAGGGGTGAGTTACCCATCAAGTCTGGAGAATCAATAGGAAAAGTGAAGGGGGACATACCAGCTAGAAAGGGGCTCAGAATGCTGTGCAGTCTTTTAAACATAATTTTACCATTTTGCTTGCCATAAACAACAATGCCCCAGGCAAATCTATATTCACTCCACCCATATAGCTAAATTAATTTGTGAAACTTATGATAGCTACATAGTTTGTTAGAGCTTCTTGTTATTCTTGTTATCTGATCACACAGAGTATGACATTATCAGTCACATTGTGATTTTAAGGCTTAGATCAGGGTACACAGTTGTGTTCTACTCTTATTCCTTTTGGGGAGATAAATAAGACAAGGTCAATAAAGGACTGGCATGGTCTGATTGGGAGACGCTCATCTTTATCCCACAAATTTCATACAGCAGAGTTCATACATTAGGTACATACAATACTAACAGGTAATTCATAGGGTTAAGGTTAAAATTAGTTAGCCCATGGAAAGAATGTAGAGTAGCCCTCTGCTACTCAGCACATAGTTAATGCTCCAAAAATGGAAGTTTTGTAACTTATTCCAGGGAACATTTTAATAGAGGTCTTCATCTTGGCTTAGTCCTGAGGTGAGATAATTTGGATTACAGAGGACCCTTTTCTAATCTTCTAGAAACCTGGCTTCCCCATAAGAAAGGGCATCCTGTCCTTGGAGGCAAGAAGAACCCATGATGTGTAGATTAATGAAAGACTGTAGAGAGATTTCAGATTTTTATATTTTGTGGTTCTTAGTAGTAATAGTAGTCTAGACATTATAGAATTATGGAAAGAAATATAAATGACAGATGACAGAAAGGGATTTTAGCCAAGACACTAAATAACAGCTTGCAATTATAGACAGCTTAGTTTGGAGCAGTTACTGTTAAAAGCACTTTATGGGATTTAAATTGTTTAATGCTCACAATATGGCTCTACTAGTGGGTTTAAAACATTTTATGAATTAGAAAATAGGAGGATAGGGAAGTAAAATGACTTACTTAAGTTTACACAGCCAGAGGCAGAGTCAGGTTTCTAATCAAGACAGATGGAATCAGAGCTTTTCACCCCTACATTCTGCAGCATCTTTTAGCTTGCCAGTGCAATTAAAATCAGTGAAAATATCCAGAAAAGTTAAAATGCAATCATGCTGTAGTGGGGATATTAGCTCACAAAATATATAAGTCATCTTCTTCATGTCAAATATATAAAACAGCTTTCTCAAAAGAAAGCCAAATCATGATAGTATGTACAGTCAGACTGCCTCTGTATTGGTGGATTCCACACACATGGATTCAGACAACTTCAAATCAAAAATATTCCAAACAATTTCCATAAAGTTCCAAAAAGCAAAATTTGAATTTACAGTGAGCTGGCAACTGTTTATAGCATTTACTTTGTATTAGGTATTATAACTAGTCTAGAGATAATTGATGTGCATAGATTATATGCAAATTTTATTGTTCAGTTGCTAAGTCATGTCTGACTCTTTGCAACCTTATGGACTGCAGCACACTAGGCTTCCCTGTCCTTCACTATCTCCCAGAGCTTGCTCAAACTTATGTCCACTGAGTTGGTCATGCTATCTGACCATCTCATCCTTTACAACCCTCTTCTCCTTTTGCTTTCAATCTTTCCTAGCATCACGGTTTCTTTCAATGAGTCGGCTCTTTGCATCATCAGGTGGCCAAACTATTGGAGCTTCAGCTTCAACATCGGTCCTTCCAATGGATATTCAGGGTTGATTTCCTGTAGGATTGACTGGTTTGATCTCTCTGCTGTCCAAGGACTCTCAAGAGTCATCACCAGCACCACAGTTAGAAAGTATCAACACTTCAGTTCACAGCCTTCTTTATGGGCCAACTCTCACATCAGTACATGACTACTGGAAAAACCATAGCTTTTACTATACAGACCTTTGTTTGCAAAATGATGTCTCTGATTTTTAATATGCTGCCTAGGTTTATCATAGCTTTCTTTCCAAAGAGCAAGTGTCTTAATTTTGTGGCTGCAGTCACCATCTGCAGTGATTTTGAAGCCCAAGAAAATAAAATCTGTCACTGTTTTAATTTTCCCCTATTTGCCATAAAGTGACATGACTGGATGCTGTGACCTTAGTTTTTTTAATGTTGAGTTTCAAGACAGCTTTTCCGCTCTCCTATTTCATCCTCATCAAGAAGCTCTTTAGTTTTTCTTTGACTTCTTCCATTAGAGTGGTATCATCTACATATCTAAGGTTGTTGATATTTCTCCTGGCAATCTTGATTCCAGCTTGTGATTCATCCAACCTGACATGTTACATAATGCACTCTGCATGTAAGTTAAATAAGCAGGATGACAATGTACAGCCTTGTCATACACTTTTCTCAATTTTGAACTAATCAGTTGTTCCATGTCTGATTCTAACTGTTGCTTATTGACCTGCATACATGTTTCTCAGGAAACAGGTAAGGTGGTCTGATACTACCAGCGCTATAAGAATCTTCCAAAATTTGTTGTGATAAAAGGCTTTAACATAGTCAAAGTATAAAAATACTATATCATTTAACATAAAGGACTTGTTCATCTGTGGATTTTGATATCTGTGGGGTGTCTTGGTATCAATCCACTGAAGATATCAAGGGAGAACTGGGTATGTAATATCCAGAAGAAAAACTTGAGAACAAGAAAAAGACATTTCATACTCTAAGTAAGTGCTGAATAGTTCATAGATAAGAAGTAATCACTAATTTTTAAAAATAAGACTAGGTGCACACCAGAGGATACTGGGTCTATACATCACAGATCACTTTGGTTGTTTCACTGACAAGGAAGTGATTTTTGTAACGGACTTGAATTGCTAAGCTAAGCATTTATCAAAAGGACAGGCATAAAGTATAGATCAATAGTTGTAAACAGCAGGGGTTTGAACTGTAACATAAGCAAGAACTTTACAACAATCAGACGTATCCAAATCCTGGTTGTATTTGGGGAGTTAATGAACCAAAGCTCTTACAGGTATGCAAGATAGAGTAGATGACCTTTTGATAGGAACATTACAGATCCACAATTGGGCAGGCTATTTAGCTGTCTCATATGTAAATAGCCTTTAAAGCAGAGAGTCTAGAAAATCATTAATTCCATTACTCATCCAATCTTTCTTGAGAATCTGTATATTCATTCATGTGATAAGTACTAGGCAAATTGTGGCTCTTTTTAGACAATCACAGTATCATATCTGTAAATTAGTAACTGGTGACACTTAAGATTTTTCTCCCTCTTCTGTGCATACATTATAAGTCACATTCTCAAACACCTATAATAAAAAGAAATTATTGCATATTGTTACTTTTTAGTAGAATTGGGTGGGAGGGGAAAAATTTCAAAGAAAATAAGTGTGAATAGTTCAAAATAGGAAGAGAACTACAAATCCTTAAAGAAATGGACTCTACAATCCTTAAAGAAATGAAAAAAAGAAAATTCCCTTATTAACAATACAACATCCATATCCACATTCTGCTGCCAAACACGTGTGTACATGTGCAGGAGGGCACAAAAGCACTCTAACCTGGGCCATGTGTAGGATTTACATGGCAATCTAATACAGGGGCCCATCTGCTTGTGAACAATGAGGTCATCCTGCTGTGTTTTTCCGGCACTTTATTGACTGTGTAATGGCGTTTGATATTGCTAAGACATGGCTGTTCTAGAAGCACTGGTGCATTACAGCAGAGAGGTGCATTGTGTGTGATGAGTCATGCTCAACAAATTTGTGGTCGGTCTCTACACAGTGAGGAAAAACAAGAACAAGATCCAATAACAGACCTGGGAAGCAAGAAAGTTCTCATCACAGGCACAAGGGCACCTCCGTTTTGTGTAAGATGGAGAAGGCTTAAGTACACTAAATTTTCCACAGAGTTCCAGTAATCTTCAATAGTTCAAGTCCTGGATCAAATGTTAGTCTAATAATACTTCCACTGGAGAAAAGGCACTTTCATCTGTGAGTCACTTTGCAGAAGGGACAACTTCTAAACATTGGTTACCATGAGGTTTGGATGCCTGCCAGAAAGGAAGTTCAAGAAATAACATGACCAAGGCAAAGAGTTCGATGAGAAACCTTCAGAATTTTTGGAGGGAGGAGAGGAAAAACAATCTGAAACTTGAGTAGATCCAGAAAATTAGTTCATTTATGTAACCCCTGGTGATTGGCAAGAATTTTCTGGCTTTCACGAGCCAATCCTCAAATCAGAAAATGGACACATCTCAAGGGAAATGAATCCTTAGAAGGAAAAGTATGTGTCCCTCCTCACCACTCTATGCTTTTTAAAGAGAAAAACTGTAGCCTGCTACCAGAATTGTAGCTTGACAAAGTAAACACTCCCTCAAAACTCCCTTCTTTCTCTAGGGTGAGATGCAAGCATCCTTCTACCACACCTGTGGAACCTCCACAGTCTGGCTCCAGCCCACTGCCTATGTTGCTTTCCTGCCATCATTGCTTTCCATGTCCCCATACCCCAGCCCCACTCCACTCTGCACAGAGCTCCAAGGAGCCTTCATCACATTTCAGCCTTTGGCACATGTTTTCCTCCAACCAGCATCTCTACTCTTAGCGCTTGACAAAATTCCACTCTTCTCTCAAAATACAGCTCAAATGTTCTTTTTTATGGAAGGACTTCCCTGGGCAGTCCCAATTCACCCCACTTTATGACCGATTCTCCCACTCATCATTTAATAAAATCAAGTGCTCTTTGCACTTGCTCTGTACCAGGAACAATTGTAAAAGAGATTTTTATAAATTATCTCAGTGAAACCTCACAATAACCACATGGAGTAACTACGAATATTATCTCCACTTTACAGTGGAGGGGGGCTTCCCTTGTGGCTCAGCTGGTAAAGAATCCGCCTGCAATGCGGGAGACCGCCCCCTGGAAAAGAGAAAGGCTACCCACTCCAGTATTCTGTCCTGGAGAATTCCATGGACCATATAGTCCATGGGGTCGCAAAGAGTTGGACACAACTGAGTGACTTTCACTTGCTTGCTTGCTTTACAGGTGAGGAGAGTGATGCACTGGGAGAATAAATGATCTGTCCACAGTCATACCACATATACACAATGGAGCTGGAATTTGAACTCAGAAAGCATGGTCTTACCAACCAGTTATGCTGCTTCTTTACTTGGTTCATACCCCAGTGATGTCATGAACCCCACTTTATTTCAAATATTTGCTGGCCAACCTGTCTCTGCAGTTACATGTCAATGCCTTGCAGGCAGGATGTCAGCTATATCTATTTCTATTTTGAGTGCTTGTTGCAGAAACTACAGATAGCAAGTGCTTTGGTAATAACTGACCAGTAAGCAAACAAAGAAAACATGAGAATCGATAAAAATGGGGTTGTTAGACAGGTTTTGAGGTAAGGAATAAAGTATGAAAGATCACCTTGGGGAAAACAGCTTTATTCTGATTGAAGGACTGTTTTGGTTTTGCATTTTTATATGTTGGTGTTTTTCCAAGTTAAAAAAAAAAAAAGGCCATGATGAATGACACGGCAGAGAACGCAAGAACTGAAGGGAAATGAAGAGTTTCTGATTTCATATGGAGAGAGAAGAGGACTTGGGGCTCAGAAGAAAGGGCAGAGCACCTAGTGAGGAAGGAGAAGGCAGATCACAACCCACAGCTGGCTTCCATGTGATCTCTGCCAACTGATGGGCTGTGGTGAGAACAGGTCTCAAGCAAGGAGAAGTTCTGGGAGGACTTTGTTTGCATGAGCTGATTTATAGAGTAACACATGGTAGGGAATACGAAGTCAAGTGGGCCTTAGGAAGCATCACTATGAACAAAGCTAGTGGAGGTGATGGAATTCCAGTTGAGCTATTTCAAATCCTAAAAGATGATGCTGTGAAAGTGTTGCACTCAATAAGCCAGCAAACTGAGAAAACTAAGCAGTGGCCACAGGACTGGAAAACGTCAGTTTTCATTCCAATCCTTAAGAAAGGCAATGCCAAAGAATGCTCACACTACTACACAATTGCACTCATCTCACACACTAGCAAAGTAATGCTCAAAATTCTCCATGCCAGGCTTCAACAGTACATGAACTGTGAACTTCCAGATGTTCAAGCTGGTTTAAGAAAAGGCAGAGAAACCAGGGTTCAAATTGTCAGCATCTGTTGGTCAAAAAGGCAAGAAAAGTTCCAGAAAAATATCTGCTTCTGCCTTATTGACTATGCCAAAGCCTTTGACTGTGTGGACCACCACAAACTCTGGAAAATTCTTAAAGAGATGGGGATACCAGACTGCCTTACCTGCCTCTTGAGAAACCTGTATGCAGGTCATGCAGGTCAGGAAGCAACAGTTAGAACTGGACATGGAACAACAGACTGGTTCCAAATAGGAAAAGGATTATGTCAAGGCTGTATATTGTCACCCTGCTAATTTAACTTATATGCAGAGTACACCATGAGAAACGCTGAGCTGGATGAAGCACATGCCGGAATCAAGATTGCCAGGAGAAATATCAATAACCTCAGGTATGCAGATGATACCACCCTAATGGCAGAAAGTGAAGAGGAACTCAAAAGCCTCTTGATGAAGGTGAAAGAGGAGAGTGAAAAAGTTGGCTTAAAGCTCAACATTCAGAAAACAAAGATCATGGCATCCAGTCCCATCACTTCATGGCAAATAGATGGGGAAACAGTGGAAACAGTGTCTGAATTTATTTTGGGGGGCTCCAAAATCACTGCAGATGGTGACTGCAGCCATGGAATTAAAAGACGCTTATTCCTTGGAGGAAAAGTTATGACCAATCTAGGCAGCAAATTAAAAAGCAGATACATTATTTTGCCAACAAAGGTCCATCTAGTCAAGGCTATGGTTTTTCCAGTAGTCATGTATGGATGTGAGAGGTGAACAATAAAGAAAGCTGAGCACCAAAGAATTGATGCTTTTGAACTGTGGTGTTGGAGAAGACTCTTGAGAGTCCCTTGGACTGCAAGGAGATCCAAGAAGTCCATTCTAAAAGAGATCAGTCCTGGGTGTTCATTGGAAGGACTGTTGTTGAAGCTGAAACTCCAATACTTTGGCCACCTGATGCAAAGAGCTGACTCATGTGAAAAGACCCTGATGCTGGGAAAGATCGAAGGTTGGAGGAGAAGGGGAAGACAGAGGATGAGATGGTTGGATGGCATCACCGACTCAATGGATATGAATTTGAGTAAACTCCGGGAGTTGTTGATGGACGAGGAGGCTTGGTGTGCTGCAGTCCATGGGATCACAAAGAGTCAGATGCGACAGAGTGACTGCGCTGAACTGAACTGAACATGGTAGGGAGAACAGGGGCCCAAGACTATGGTTTGGAATAAAGGGGGAGACTAAAGTTGCTTTTACCTTCAGTTCAGTTCAGTTCAGTCACTCAGTCATGTCCTACTCTTTGCGACCCCATGAATTGCAGCACACCAGGAAACCTTGAAGATGGGTTCAGCCCTCTGCCTGGCTGTAAGGACTACTTCCAAGCTGTAAGAATGGAACATTCTCCAGCGGTCCTTTCATAAAAATACAATGCAAGGCAAGGAAACGCTGCTTCAGGACACAGGAGACAGAGGGCCACACAGACCCGGGCAGATCATTCTCCACATCCAGTTAAGATGAGGGTTTGACAGCTACCCAGTAAGACCTGAGGAAATGAGGCAATGTGGCCACAGGAAGAACAGGAATGCCCTCAGATTTTCCCTAAAGAAGGAATATTGTATCCTCTCCAGGGAGTGCTACTTAAAGAATGTCTCTTTTTCTCTCTAGTTCTGCCTCTCCACCACCACCCACCCCACTGCCTTCTTTATTAGGAGCAAGTTATCTGATGGGTGGTAGTGGAGAGAGGCCAAGGTTACTAGGTTGGTGTATAGGACGATGCGACAATGTGCAGTTTCTAACTGAAAGGCAGCTGGGCCATTCTTTCTCTTGTATCTGTTTTTGTTTTTGCTGTTTTGACTGGAACTGCCTATACTCAGGGAAGGATGAGGTCACCTTGAACTCATTCTCCAGGGGATGAGCAGAATGTGCATGGCTGTCTGCTGGTTTCAGCTCTCTCTGTTCAGACTGCTCCATCTAATGAGGGATGGATAATAAAAGGGAGTCTTTCACTGAGTTCATGCTATTTTCAACACAGAACTGATAGTCTAGGTCACTTCTTAAAGCTGTGGGTAAAAACCGGATACTTCAATCAAAATGTTAACAATTTTATTACTTAATTCCTACCTGGCTCCTTGTGTAAGTCCTCTCTATAACGTAGAACTTGGAGGGAGAGAGGGTAGTTCCTTGGCACATAAAGCCCTCCCACAGGGAACCTCAGGCATGAAGGATTATTGGTAAAGATGATGCTAGGGAATTACATGGAGACTGCAGCCAATACTCATGAGGGAGCTGGGAGCACATGAGCAAAGGCAGAGATGTAGGTCTAGCTGACACATCCATCAGCTCATAAACTGGACTTCCAAACATAAGTAAGAAGACTCTGTGGGAACTATGTGGAAAAGTAGGGCCAAAAGTCAATGAAATGTGGGTTATTATAGTACAATTAGTAACCCATAAACAACCAACGACTGGTGAGGCCTTGGGAAATACAGATTGTATTACACTGGAAGAGAGCTGGGAGCAGAATTCATGGCAGATATTCTGAGCTGGCTGGCCTCTCCCTCCAAAATGAGTAAGTTGTTAAGTAAAAAGCGAAGGATTAAAAAGAAGGGGTAGGGGGAAGGCTTATGGAAAAAATGACCTTGAACTCTCTCAGCAGGAGGGAAGTTTGGAGATAGAAAGGTCTGAGTTCAAATATCAAGTCCCCCATTAATAGCTATGTGATTAGATGCAAATCTGGAAACTTCTCTGAGCCTCATTTTCCTAGTTAAAATTTGAGCTCTTTAATCACATTCAGTCTTCTCTGATCATACTGGTAAACATGATAAAGGTAAATAAATACCTTGACATTACATTCTGTAGGAAGTTAGAATAAATAAGAAACCTAACATGTAAGAATTTTCATTTTGATTCTATAAAAAATGTTTTAACATCACATATACATTACTGAAGGATTGACCTCAGAAAAATCCTGAGTGAAAAAAAAAAAAAAAAAGATTTGCCTTTGAATCTCCACTAAGCTGCTTTTAAGTTATAAAATAAGGTTAAGTTAGATAAACTCTCTGAAACTCAGTTGGTTCATCTGTAACATGGAACAAATAACACAGAGATTAAAATCTTGAATGCTTGATCTAGCTTCATCTGAGCAGCTAATTAGCAATGACTTTGTGTAGCTCAAGCCTTAGTTTTCCACTGCTAAACAAAGAAGATAGAAATATCCAAAGGCAATGTCTAGTTATAACATTTGGTGGAAACAAGAATAAAGATTTTTATTTTCTGAAAGTGATTTAATCTGTTTTACCCAGTGGGAAAGCACTAAAGGCTATCATTTTGTTTTCCTTAGTTGAAGCTATTAACTGTAATTGCTTTCGTTAATAATACTTTACTTATTATAATAATCAAAGCTCAATTTTTGTACTTATACCCTGGGGCCAGTTTGCTGAGGACAATTTTTAAATGGATGAAAAACAATTAATAACAACTAGAAAAAAACACTAATGATCTTATCAAAGAAAGTGCTATGCAATCTCCAATTGCAAAATCACACGTGACACACAAAAAAGAACGCTTGGCCTCAGCTAGTTTCGTGGGTTCCCTAGTATTGACCAAATACAGAATATTTCAAGAGCAGAAAAATAATGCTTCTGAGGACATTCTCCTCCTGGGCATAATAGGGGATGTTTCTACTAACCTACCAAAGGTCAGAGACAGCCTATTATATTTCCTGCAGTGTGTGAGCTTTCCAAGAGGGAAACCACAATAATTTAAAGAGGAAAATTTCCCTCATCTCCCAACACCAGAGGTCCCTCCTTGTGACCAGCAAGGTAGGACGTGACAAGACCACTCCTACTCTTTGGCCATCTCCTTAACCCTGAAACACACCCTTAACTCCAGACCCCGTTTTTCTTATTAAACACGTCGTGCTTTCCACCTGGAGCTTGTATTTTCTCTTTCCTTTGCCTGGAATAACTTTTTCAGGAATTTTTTTTTTTTTTTTTTTTTTTTTTTTTATTCAGGCCTTAGCTCAAGATAACATCTGACAACCCCTTTCAAATGATGTTCTCAAAAAGCCGTGTCACTCTTATAGACATTCTCTATGACTCTGAAACTACTGAATGATTCATCCAGTGTCCTGTTTACTACTGCATTCCCAACATCTCAATTGGGCCAGAGTCATAGCAAGTAAGTACTTGATAAATATTTGTTGAATGAGTGGACGAGATAAATTAGTGAATTCTCACTAGATGTTGGAATAAGGCAAACAGTGAGTGACTTTTTCATCCCTCTTCTGTCTGGAGAACAGCAGCTGCTAACCATTCCTTTCTCCCTGCTACTTCCATTCCATCTCTCTCCTTTCTTTCCCTTCACATCCAGATTTTAACATGAGCTAGAAGCAAAGTCTCAGTGCCCAGCAGCCTATGTTTGAATTTAGAATGCACTTAGTTGTAGGTCCATGAGGGCAAGTAGTAAATATTTGTCAGTCTTTTTCACAATATGTTTCTAGGGCTAGCACAGAGCTAGCAGATGTTCAGGTTCTTTGTTAGTAAATGAGAAAAAAATCTGAATGAATACATGCTTTTTACTTTTCTACTTTCTAGCTGAGGGATATCAGGTAAGTTCTTAACCTCTCTAACTTCATTTTCCTCATAAGAAACAATTTGAAAATCCTATTGCCACATGAGATTACTGTAAAGCATCAAATGAGGCTACATAACCCCAGAGAGAATATGCTTTCAATAAATGATTGTGGAGTTATTACTAAAATAGCCTCCATTCATAATTAAAATATAATTAGCTTTGGTCCAATCATTCAGCATGGATATTTCCATCCATGATATATCTCCCCCCAGCTCTGAAGATGTATCGAACCCTCCCACCTATGGTTCTAGTTTCAATGCCAATCAAAACCTGAAGCACAAACTCAAGGAAACCTTGGCATGTAGATTTGCATCTAGGAATGTCTTTCTCTGTTTCCTAAGAGCCAGGACGCACGCCACCCAGCAGGACCACCTTTCTGATGATGGATATTTTTACCTTGAACTCCTCAATTTGCATCCTTATCACATAAAATTTCTTCTTTGGTATCACATCTGAGTGAGTTTCATCAGCTATCTGGTTGGGGAAAATGTCATTTATTTATCTGCTTGCTCTGGTCATAAATCCGGGTGAGGATCAAGCATCCAGAAATAAAACCCTGGGTGAAAAATAGCTCCACCCCCATGACATCAACATGGATAACTGGTCCTGAGCTGCTTTTTGGTGCACACCATCCTGTCACAGGCTTCACTAATTGTTTACATCCCTTGCCTTTCTAACCGGGGCTAACCATTAAGTACACTTTAGGCTTCAGTTGAGGCTTTACTTCCTTTGTGGAAATGTCAAGGTCTCAGATAAGGCAAGCATGACCTTCTTCTACATACCCTGAACTTAAGAATTCATTCATTCATGCAAACTAGTACAGCCACTATGGAGAACAGTGTGGAGATTCCTTAAAAAACTGGAAATAGAACTGCCTTATGATCCAGCAATCCCACTGCTGGGCATACACACTGAGGAAACCAGAAGGGAAAGAGACACGTGTACCCCAATGTTCATCGCAGCACTGTTCATAATAGCCAGGACATGGAAGCAACCTAGATGTCCATCAGCAGATGAATGGATAAGAAAGCTATGGTACATATACACAATGGAGTATTACTCAGCCATTAAAAAGAATACATTTGAATCAGTTCTAATGAGGTGGATGAAACTGGAGCCTATTATACAGAGTGAAGTAAGCCAGAAAGAAAAACACCAATACAGTATACTAACGCATATATATGGAATTTAGAAAGATGGTAACAATAACCCTGTGTACGAGACAGCACAAGAGACACTGATGTACAGAACAGTCTTATGGACTCTGAGAGAGAGGGAGAGGGTGGGAAGATTTGGGAGAATGGCATTGAAACATGTAAAATATCATGTATGAAACGAGTTGCCAGTCCAGGTTCGATGCATGATACTGGATGCTTGGGGCTGGTGCACTGGGACGACCCAGAGGGATGGAATGGGGAGGGAGGAGGGAGGAGGGTTCAGGATGGGGAACACATGTATACCTGTGGCGGATTCATTTTGATATTTGGCAAAACTAATACAATTATGTAAAGTTTAAAAATAAAATAAAATTAAAAAAAAAAAAGAATTCATTCATTCAATATGTTGTATTCAGAACCTACATATGCTGGATACTCTTAGATATTGAAAAACAATAACAATAATAACAAAATAAAACAAACAAAACAGGTAACAATTCCAATCTTTGTAAATCTTACATTATGAAAGGGGAGAAAGACAACAAGAAAAAAAAGTAAGAGAAATAAATATATATATATATATATATATATATATATATATATATATTACATAGTTTCTGAACTGAAAAGTCAAAGCAGGTAGGGAAATAGAAGACGGTCAAAGGACATGTAATTTTACATGATGTGTCCTAGAATGCCTTAATGATTAACATGGCATTTTAGTAGTGAACACACGAAAGTAAAAGGTGAATCCTATATATCTCCATCTTATCACTGACTATAGATTAATAATATCATCTACTTATGTTGTTCTCACCACAATTGCCATCACAATAAAAGTTCCCCAGGGGAGGGGTCATTCTACCCATAATCCTGTCTCCAGAGTTTAGCCCAGGACAAAGAATGAACTGGGTGCTCGGTACGTATTTGTGGAGTCCATTGCTATTATTTTGATCATAGCCATGTTATGCTCCAAGGGTCAGACCCTGTTTCCCCTTGACATACTTTCTAGGTATACCCACCACCAGCTTCTCCTGTCTTTTCTATACATGAGTCTGGATTCCTTATCACTGGGTTCACTCAACTCACTGAGATAACCATCCATAAGAGGATTAAGGGTTTTTGCAGACAGGCTGTCAATATAATGGGATATAAAATATTACTGGAAAAGTTAACTCATTAAGGAAAATGTATATCCAACATATCTTTCTGTGGCTGCAAAGGTCGCTTTGATAAGTTGTAAAGGAGTGGGAGTTATATCCTCAAGGATCATTACTCAACACTTGATCGTCACTGAACTATGTATTAATCACCTGGGACTGCTATTGACAAAAGATCATAGACTGGGTAGCTTAAACAATAGACATGTATTTCTCACAATTCAAGAAGCTGGCAAGTCCAAGATTAAGTTGCCAGCATATTCAGTTCCTTATAACAAACTTCTCCAGGGCTTGCAGACAGCTAATTTATTGTTCTCTCATGGCAGGGAGAGAGGGAATTCTGGTCTCTCTTCTTCTTTTATAGAGACACTAATTCCATCATGGGAACCCCAACTTCATGACTTCATCTAAACCTAACACCTCCCCAAGGTCCCTACTTCCATATATCCTCACATTGGTGATTAGGGTTTCAAAATGTGATCCTGGGGAGACACAATCAGTCCATAAGAAACCACCTTGTGAAGAGAACTTTAAAAAAAAAAAAGACTGAAAAATGCATCACTGTTTATCTTTCAAGGTTGTAAAGCAACAAGAAAAAAATGAATGCATGAAGCCCTTGGTATCACTCCATTGAACAACATTTACTACTTAATTCTAGGTCTTTGAACCCAAGACTTCACTGCTTATCTACCTTAGGAAGTAAGGCTTCCCAGGTAGTGCTCATGGTAAAGAATCTGTCTGCCAAAGCAAGAGCCAGCCTCAGGAAATATAGGTTCAATTCCTAGGTTGGGAAAATCCTCTGGAGAATGAATTGGCAACCCACTCAGAGAGTGTCACATTAGTGGATTCACACCAAAAATAATGTAAGTTATCATAATGATGCTATTTAGACAATTACTACAAAATCTTAGACATTCATAATAAGCAGTGACTTCACAGTCACATATCTATGCTCATCTAGGGTTCAGCTGACTTAGGTTGATCTTGGCTGCCCTTAACTCTGATTGTGGGTTGCACTATTGGGTACTCTAGGTGTGTTCTCATAGGCAAAGGCAGGAACACATGAGGGCAAGCCCAATTGTGCTCAAACAGTTCAAGCCTCTGTCATCACATCTGCTAACATCCAAACCTTTGGACAACCCAACATATTAAGCCCAAAGTCAGGATGCAAGGAAAGAATGCATCGCCCATCACAAGGCCACGGCAAAGATGTGTATATGTAATAACACTCTACAAGAATGAATAATTAGGATCAGTAATTCAACCTACCACATAATTCATCTCATTTTAAGGGGTCACTCAATAGCTCCAATGCTTGGATTCAAGTCTGAGAATTAAGAACTTTTGAAGACTAAATTTAAGTAATAGCATTTTGAACTCTATAATCCCAGGTGCTTGTAATTTGCTTATATATAACAAGTCTAGTTTATTTTTTAGCATGGCTAATATTTCTTGGACTTCTCTTTTTTAAAAAATTCATCTTTTTATTATAGATGCTTTATGGTACTGTGGAAAGAATGTAAATGGGAATTCAAACACTCAGGATCCAGTCCTATATCTGCTACTAATTAACTCTGAGACCATCAACAAATTATCTCAAATTCTTTTGGCCATGTTCTGCCCTTTACAAAATGAAGACTTGGACTAAATAGTTACATTTCCTCCCATCACTACAATCACATGAGTGTATGTTTACTGACATGGATGTGGGCCAATAGGCCTTGCCTCATCTTTCTTTTCAAAAAATATTTTATTGTTGCATCACATTAAGAATTCCCTTCACAAAAAATCCGTGTAAACCTCAGTGAGGATCTTATCTATAGTAATGAACAGCATTTAAACATTCCTTGGATGGACCCAGAGTGAATCCAGTCCCCCATTTCCTGACTGTGCACTGTCCAGGGTGGAGGATCCCTAACCAGGAGATCAAGATTGACCATGTAACCCAAACTGTAACCAGAATGGAGAGGATTTGCAGAGCTGGAATGCATACATGAGTCGTGTTTATTTATATGTCCCAGGTTTGCATGGAAATCCAAATACGTTTTGCACATGTGATGGCATTTGTCTCTTTGAAATTAGCACAAATTGCATGTTTGTTTGGGGAGTTAATAATACCACATTTGCTTCTGACAGTGACATATCAGCAAACTGTTTTTCTAAACCATTCCATGTACTTCTACCACACCGCAGCTGAGGTCTGATTCAAGTCAAAGCCCCAAGTGACTATAAACCAAACAATTATTTTTTTAATCCTAATGTGTTTGCTTCCTAATGACCCACAGCCTTAAACTCACGCTGGGCAGAAGGGAAAAAACTTTCTTTTTTTATGCTCCAGGCCTCAATAGGGCAAGGCACATTCTAGAAGACTAGTTGTGGGTGACCAGAATGCAATTCAAAACATCAGCACTCTTTGATCAGGGCAACTTGCTTACTTTTAATTGTTTCCAGAGTGCTTGTTTGAAAATTTGTTAGATTATACATCACATGCAATGAGAACTGATGGCTGAATTTACTGCTTTAATTCTTGGCTTGAAAAGGGATTATGCTGATTTCAGTTACACTTAGGAAGCTGAGTTCTTGGCCAAGCAGCATAAAGGTGATTTCAAGTGCTGTCTCTTTTCACCCATCCCCAAAATAACAAGAAATGAACTGAGGGATCTTGTAAGAAAGTGTGAGGTAACACTGCTAGCAGTTTTACCCCAGCTTCACTAGCTTTTTTTTTTTTTTTTTCCCTTTCTTCTTTATAGATATCAGTGGATATGAGTACTATAAAGTTGTCCCTTAACAAACTTGAGTAGTCAGAGCACAGTGGTATAAAAGAAAATGCCTTTAAAACCAGATTGTGGTGGATTCATTTTGATATTTGGCAAAACTAATACAATTATGTAAAGTTTAAAAATAAAATAAAATTTAAAAAAATAAAAACAAAAAAAATAAAAAATAAAACCAGATATCCCAAAATTCTTAATGTTTATTTGTGAGATTGGTCTCTCCTGAAACTAAGTAGTGCTTCCCAGGTGGCTCAATTGGTAAAGAATCTGCCTGCTAATACAGGAGATGCAGGAGACAACGAGTTCAGTCAATCCCTGGGACAAGAAGATCCCCTGGAGAAAGAAATGGCAACCCACTCCAGTATTCTTGCCTAGATAATGCCATGAACAAAGGACCTGGCAGGCTACTACCCATTAGGTCTCACAGTTGGACATGACTGAGTTAAGAAAAAGGAACAATCAATGAGAAAAACTTTCCCTTGCAGGCCAATGCTCAGAGTCTTTTCCTTTTCTAACTCCCATGATCTCTTTGGGTGGCCTTACACAGGTCCCATGAATTCAGCATTGACTTTTGTGCAGATGACATTTAAGATGTCGCTTCCAGGCTAAAGCTCAGCTCTTCAACCTACACTTCTGTTCACCAACCAGACATGGTTGACAAAAGGAAGATCACACGTGCAATCCAAGTTCAATGCAGCTAATGACAAGTTGATTGTTTTTACTTACACTCCCATCCCCAATTCCTTCTCTATTTCTAATTTTGTTTTTGGCTCCACTCTTCTACTTTTCTAGCCATTGCCAAGAACTTAAACATGATCTTCAACTGCTTCCTCTCCTCTGTATCCTTCTTTCACTTTGTCACTAAGCCCTATTTATTCCACCTCTATGTTTTTCCTAAATTCATCCTGCTTTTCTGATCAAAGAGCTCTGGAAACAGATTTCTAACAGGGCCTGAGATTTTTAACTGGTGCCAATCCATTCTATATTTTAATGTCAACATTAGATCATTTCTTCCTTCAACCCATTCGGTGATGTTACTTACAGGTTAAAGTTAGTTAACACTGTCTATGGCCCAAAGGCTAAATGCCTAGACTCCTAGGCATGACCTAAAAGAACTTCATTTGCCTGCCAGACCTAGCCTACCTTTAACCTTGCTTTCTGCCAACTTGGCTACTAGCATCCTGAGTTCCAGTAATAAATTATTTGCATTTTTTTACATACTTTTATTTATTTATTGGAGAAGGAAATGGCACCCCACTCCAGTATTTGGTTGTGCTGGGTTTCTGTTGCTGCATGAACTCTTCTCTAGTTGCAGTGAACAGGGGCTACACTCTAGTTGCCGTGCAAGAGCTTATCATTGGGGTGGCTTTTCTTGTTGCATAGCACAAGCTCTCGAGCCTTTGGGCTTACGTAGTTGTGGCTGCCGGGCACTGGAGCACAGCCTCAGTAGTTGTGACACACAGGCTTAGTTGCCTCATGGCATGTAGGATCTTCTTGAACCAGGGATCGAACCCATGTCTCCTGCACTGGTAAGCAGTCTCTTTACCACTGATCCACCAGGGAAGCCCTATTTGCACATTATTTAATATGCTCTCTAATCCTTGGTGCTTAACATTTACTTTTTCTTTTGATAAGAAGCCTGCCTTCAAATCCTCACTTGATTTTCAAAAACTGTCCTCAAATATGGTATCTGTTCTGAATCCTTAGAACCCCATTGACAAAGTCAAATATGTTCCTCTTCTGTACTCTCAAGGAATCTAGTGGAAGCAGAAATTGTTAGGGTTATCAACAGTTCCAGATCACATGTGACTTTCCCAGTTTTCACCCAGAAAGACTCATACCCAAGATATCATTCAGTCCTAGGCAAGCTAGGATAGTTGCTTACCCTGACACAGTGAGGGGGTCACCATTTTCATGTGTTGTATTCATCAGATTATGAGTTACTTGAAATGAATGAACAGGTCTGATTCATCTTTGGAGCCCTAAAAGTTAGTACTATATCTGCAAAACAGTAGACTTAATAGGAGATCTAACATTGTACCGATGTTTTGCATTTTTCTGTTTAAACCTCAGTGTTTTTGGAGAATGTTGATATTAACTCCATTTTTTTGTTATACAAAAAGAATACATCTAAGAAAAGAGCAGTGATCTTCCCAAAGTTACACAGATGTTTTTTTGAATTCTAAACTATGCTTATTTCACCATGAAAACTCAGTAAATCATGAACTGGGATATTCTGTGATGTGTTAGACTGAGTATTTTTCTACAACCAAAGTGATCTGGGGAGGAAAGTGATTAAAATCAGATAAGCGGTTAATTACCAGCCCTTCCACTCAATTAAATTTTGAAATAGTTATTTGTTTGAGTTAGACATCTTCAAACAAGATTGACTGTCTAGATACAACTAGAATCAAAATAACAGAAAATGAAAATAAATGTTATTTTCACAAGAATTTAAATGAGATAATTTAGAAAATGAGACCACTGAGAATTTCCAGTTAATATATTTATAAGTCTCAATCACATACCTATTGTTTGATACAGTGATTCTTAACTGGGAGAAATTTTGCCCCAGGAGACAGTTTATAATGTTTGGTGACATTTTTATGTTTCACAACTGGAGGAGAGATAGAGGCCAGGGATGTTACTAAATATCCTGCAATTCACAGAATAACTCCCCATAACAAAGAGTTTTCGAGCCAAAATGCCAATAGTGCTAATGTTGAGAAATCCTAATTTAAACTGCAAAATAGGTAAAGCAAAGATTATCCAGTCATACTTTAATTAACTCTTCAAGTTAAGAAGTGAAACGTTAGGAAAAGTTTCCACAAATATATTGAAAATGTTGTCTGTTGTTTAATAAATGCTAGTAATAAAGTGTTTGCTTGAAGGATACATTGCACTAATACAATCATTCCAGGAATAGGTCTTGGGAGAGGTTTTCATGTGACTAATGATTTACCACTGCATGGAAAATCCAGTTATTTCTTTCCCCCAATCCATGGAAATCAATCTCATTGACTTGGCAAAAATTAATAGTAAATTTAGAAGGAGGCAGCTAATTCAGATGATTCATACTGGTGAACCAGAATAGATAGATAGATATAGAGATAAACGTAGCAGTGATATTCAGTTAATAATCAGTTAATGATGTTGATGTTAACATCATCAGAAAAAATTTCTCATTTTACAAAAAAGTTATATGTACTTTTTCTTGTTCTGATAATGAAACAATTTAGGCTTATCAATTCAGGCAGATATCTTTACCCAAATGGAAAACATTGTTTAAAAAATTCTGTAATCCAAGCATTGAAAAGGAATGAAAGCAAAGCATCTGGGTATATTTGCTTTAGTTGGTCACCAGCAAATTTTTTCAAAAATATTTCATTATACTTACAAAAGCAGTTTTAAATCATGCTTTCTTTACTTAGTGTTCAGTCACGAAATAGTCTTCTAAAAATGCCATTTCATTTTTGAACAAATTCCACCATATGAATAGACCATAATTTATTTAATAAATCTCCCAAAGCTGAATATTTGGGATTTTTTCTCTATGTTTTGCTATAATAAATAACATCATGATGAACATTCCTGTACATAAATCTTTAGCCCTTTCTCTGATTATTTACTTGGGATAGATTCCATGAACTAAAATATTGGGGTCAAAATGAAGCCATTTAAGGTTTAGGGTTTCAGTGATATAATCCATAAAACAGAAATAATAAACTATGGCCTCTCCCTAGTCCATAGTATAAAAGGGTCATGGAACAGCAATTTATTAACATAAACTGCATAGTAGGCATCCAACTGTGAAGTTATCTCTACATGTGCAAATATAGGTGGGGGGCAGAGAATACACAAAGGCCCTGTTACAGAAATAGACCTGCTCATGTTTATTTTTCCTCTGGTTCAAAAGCTACGAGTCACATAAGACCCTCTTTTCCGGTAGAATGTAGCAGGCAGAATGTACCCAAAAGAACAGTATATGTGATGCCCATTTCTCTAAAGGTATAGGAAAAAAAAAAGTGTTTTCAGCTTATATTTAGTGTAATATGCATAATATATACCAGTCAGTATTCATTTAGTGAAAATTTGGTAAAATTATCCCAATATGCTATCTCTCCTTTTGTTATTGTACATTTTGTTTCCAACCCTGATAACATTTCTGAAGTAGAGATTATCTCCATTTCACAGATAAGAATGTTGAGGCTCTGATACATTAGGTAAATTGGCCTTGTAAACAAATTAGTAAGTGGAGAATCTACTATTTAAACTCTCTTTTGAAAGAGAGTTTAAACTCGCCATCTTTCTGAACCTTAAGCAATTGTTCTTAAGTCCAGTACTGCCCTTCATGTTTATAATATTTATCCCTACATATATGAGTCTACTAAACATAATTATATAAGTATATAGAATTAATTAGTATATATTATAGGTGTATAAGTTAAATAAGCAGGGTGACAATATACAGCCTTGACGTACTCCTTTTCCTATTTGGAACCAGTCTGTTGTTCCATGTCCAGTTCTAACTGTTGCTTCCTGACCTGCATATAGGTTTCTCAAGAAGCAGGTCAGGTGGTCTAGTATTCCCATCTCTTTGGGAATTTTCTACAGTTTATTGTGATCCACACAGTCAAAGGTTTTGGCATAGTCAATAAAGCAGAAATAGATGTTTTCTGGAATGCTCTTGCTTTTTCCATGATCCAGCGGATGTTGGCAATTTGATCTCTGGTTCCTCTGCCTTTTCTAAAACCAGCTTGAACATCTGGGAGTTCATGCTTCATGTATTGCTGAAGCCTGGCTTGGAGAATTTTGAGCATTACTTTACTAGCGTGTGAGATCAATGCAACTGTGCAGTAGTTTGAGCATTCTTTGGCATTGCCTTTCCTTGGGATTGGAATGAAAACTGAACTTTTCTAGTCCTGCAGCCACTGCTGAGTTTTCCAAATTTGCTGGCATATTGAGTGCAACACTTTCACAGCATCATCTTTCAGGTTTGAAATAGCTCAACTGGAATTCCATCACCTCCACTAGCTTTGTTCGTAGTAATGTTTTCCAAGGCCCACTTGACTTCACATTCCAGGATGTCTGGCTCTAGGTGAGTGATCACACCATCGTGATTATCTGGGTTGTGAAGATCTTTTTTGTACAGTTTTTCTGTGTATTCCTGCCACCTCTTAATATCTTCTGCTTCTGTTAGGTCCATACCATTTCTGTCCTTTATCAAGCCCATCTTTGCATGAAATGTTCCCTTGGTATCTCTAGTTTTCTTGAAGAGATTTCTAGTCTTTCCCATTCTGTTGGTTTCCTCTATTTCTTTGCATTGATCACTGAGGAAGGCTTTCTTATCTCTTCTTGCTATTCTTTGGAACTCTGCATTCAGATGCTTATATCTTTCCTTTTCTCCTTTGCTTTTCGCTTCTCTTTTCACAGCTATTTGTAAGGCCTCCTCAGACAGCCATTTTGCTTTTTTGCATTTCTTTTCCATGGGGATGGTCTTGATCCCTGTCTCCTGTACAATGTCACAAACCTCCGTCCATAGTTCATCAGGCACTCTATCTATTAGATCTAGGCCCTTAAATCTATTTCTCACTTCCACTGTATAATCATAAGGGCTTTGATTTAGGTCATACCTAAATGGTCTAGTGGTTTTACCTACTTTCTTCAATTTAAGTCTGAATTTGGCAATAAGGAGTTCATGATCTGAACCACAGTCTTATATGCAGAGTACATCATGAGAAACACTGGGCTGGAAGAAGCACAAGCTGGAATGAAGATTGCCAGGAGAAATATCAATAACCTCACATATGCAGATGACACCACCCTTATGGCAGAAAGTGAAGAGGAACTAAAAAGCTAAAACTAAAAAGTGAAAGAGGAGAGTGAAAAAGTTGGCTTAAAGCTCGACATTCAGAAGACAAAGATCATGGCATCTGGTCCCATCACTTCATGGCAAATAGATGGGGGAAACAGTGGAAACAGTGTCAGACTTTATTTTTGGGGGGCTCCAAAATCACTGCAGATGGTGACTGCAGCCATGAAATTAAAAGATGCTTACTCCTTGGAAGAAAAGTTATGACCAACCTAGATAGCATATTGAAAAGCAGAGACATTACTTTGCCAACAAAGGTCCGTCTAGTCAAGGGTGTGGTTTTTCCTGTGGTCATGTATGGATGTGAGAGTTGGACTGTGAAGAAGGCTGAACATCAAAGAATTGATGCTTTTGAACTGTGGTGTTGGAGAAGACTCTTGAGAGTCCCTTGGACTGCAAGGAGATCTAACCAGTCCATTCTGAAGGAGATCAGCCCTGGGATTTCTTTGGAAGGAATGATGCTAAAGCTGAAACTCCAGTACTTTGGCCACCTCATGCAAAGAGTTGACTCGTTGGAAAAGACTCTGATGCTGGGAGGGATTGGGGGTGGAGAAGAAGGGGACGACAGAGGATGAGATGGCTGGATGGCATCACTGACTCGATGGACGTGCATCTGAGTGAACTCCAGGAGTTGGTGATGGACAGGGAGGCCTGGCGTGCTGCGATTCATGGGGTCGCAAAGAGTCGGACACGACTGAACAACTGAACTGAATGAACTGACTGAACTGACTGATTATAGGTGTATAAAACCCAGACAGTAAAGAATCTGCCTGCAATGTGGGAGACCTGCCTTCAGTCCCTAGGGTAGGATGATTCCCTGGAGAAGGGAATGGCTACCCACTCCAGTATTCTTGCCTGGGGAATCCCATGGACAGAGGAGCCTGGAGGGCTACCGTCCATAGGGTTGCAAAGAGTTGGACGTGACTGAGCAACTAACACTTTAACTTTAATTTGCGCACAAGAGTTTCCTTTCTTTTGGATTTTTCCCTTCAAAGTCTTTCTCTTGATCAAATATACAAAAAGTATGACTTCTTTTCTTATTAGTCTGTTATTTCTCTTTTCAGTCCAGGATAGAGCTCTATTTCCCAGCTGTCTTCCTTCCACCAACCAGTTTTCTCTCACATTCTTTGAGCATCTTTAGTCATTACCTTGAACTCTTTATCAGGTAGCTTGCCTCATGCCACTTCACTTAGTTCTTCTGGAGTTTTATCTTATTTCTTCATTTAGAATATATTCCTCATTCTGTTGAATTTGCTGTTTATAGGTCTATGTATTTGGTAGGTTGATCATGTTTCCTGATTTTGGATGACTGTCCTTCTGTAGGAGACTTCCTGGAGAAGGGAATGGCAACCCACTCCAGTACTCTTGACAGGAGAATCCCATGGACAGAAGAACCTGGTGAGTTACAGTCCATGGAGTTACACAGCATCAGACAGGACTGAAGTGACTGGGCGTGAGTGTGAGGAGACTTCTGTGCATCCCAGGAGTGCTTTCTCCTCTGGTCACATGAGATGTATGCTATAAAGGGCCCTCTATTTGAATCATTTGGGTTCTTCTGTAGCAGCAGGCTGACTGCTCTGGTCAATCTGGTAGACATGGGTGGCTCCTGGTCTCTTTGGTTGCCAGTCCCTGCTTTGTGCAGAGGCTTCCTGCCACCATTGGGTGGAGCCAGTCAGGAGGCTGCTGGGCTATGGAACTCCAGGGTGTCCAGGGGCTCACTGGTGGGCAGAGGCAAATTCAGGAGAGGGTGGTTGCAGTCTGTGATGCTGGCCTGCTGGTGGGTGTCTCCAGTTACTGACATGGCTGGCTGTGGGGCACCGAGTTTCCCAGTGCTGGCGTTGGCCCACTGGTGAGTGTAGCTGTGTTCAGTGAGGTTGGCTTAAGAATTCAAGGTGTCTTGGAGATACCGTTGGCCTGCTGGTGGGTGGATATGGAGTCCAGTAGGTTCTGGGGCTAGTGCAGGCTTGCATGTCAGCAGAGCTGTGTTTCCAAGTAAGTACCTGGCTACAAGACCCTAGAGTTTCTAGAGCAAGTGTTGGCCCACCGGTAAGAGTGGCCAGGTCCCAGGGTAGATGGCTGAGAGGCTGCAGTGGTCCTAAGGCTGGTATCTGCCAACTGATGAATTAAGCCAGGTTCTAGGGATAGTGCTGGCCCACTGGTGTGCAAAGCTGTGTCCCAGGGTCTCCAACTGCAGGGAACTGGGAGTTCTGAGGTTTGTGTTTCAGCTCGCTGGTGGGTGGAGCTGGATCTGGGATCTGTGGCTGGTCCTGAAGCTATTGCTGGCACACTTGTATGCAGGGTCTGGTCCCGGCCCCTCAAGTATTCAGGGCACTTCCCAGGGCAGCATTGGGCATGGAGTGTCTTAAAGCAAATGGCTTCATGGTGAGTGGGGCTTTGTCACCTCCTGGATTTTTGCTTGACCTGCAGTGTCCCAATACTGGTGCCAACAGGCTTATGGACAAGGCCAGATCCCAGACCTAATAAGCTATAGAAAGGATTTCAAGATGGTGCTTACCAGCACTTGCCTGTGTCCATAGGTAGAACAAGTTCCTCATAATAGCTTCCACCAGTGTCTATGTCCCCAGGCTGGGTGCCAACTACCTTCTGCCTCTCTGGGAGGCTCTCCAGTCAATAAATGGGTTTCAGCCATGCTCTTTGCAAGTTAATGCTTCTGCCTGGTCTTGGAATATGTGTGATTTTTTGTTTGCACCCTCCCTCTGACTTTCCTGAAAGTTAGCCCAACTGTGCTTCAAAGGCAAACTTTCTGGGGGCCTTGTCTTCCTTTTGCAGGACCGGCCAGGGGCTGGACTCTTCACTCCTTTTGGGTAAACTTGTGTGTGCTCTTTCACTCAGGTATGTCTGACTCTTTGCAACTCCATGGATTGTAGCCCACCAAGCTACTCTGTCCACGGAATTTCCCAGGCAAGTATAGTGGAGTGTGTTGCCATTTCATACTCCAGAACATCTTCCTGACCCAGGGATTGAACTCATGTCTTCTGCATCTCCTATGGATTCTTTACCACTGTGCCACCTGGGAGCTCTCAGTTGTATAACCTCTGCAATTTTAATTATCCTCTGGGGTGTAGGTTGCCAACCCAGAGGTATGGGTTTGGACCAAGTCTCCATCCCAGCTACTTGTCTCATTGTTTTTTATTATTTATATCTTTATCTTTTTCTATATCTCTGTGTCTAAAATCTTTTCTTCTGGCCTTCCATTTTTTTCTCACCAAATATGTCTCTGTAAATAGTTGTTATCTGGGTGGACCTGTGGGAGGAGGTGAGCTCAGGCTCATCTTACTCCAACCTCCTCTGTAAGCTCTCCTTAACCCTTAAAAGAGATATTCAGATTTTAATTGTTCAATCCAATTTAACACTTTTATAGTGCATTTTATATGGTAGGAAACGTGTTATTAGCAATGGAAACATCCATAGACTAGGAATATGAGCCAGTGAGGTGAAATGACTTGTCCACCAACATTGAAAGCTAGAGTTCTGTAGACGTGGCCTTGCCTCTTATCCAGGCTTTGGGAAACATCCACTACAGTCACTTTAATTCTTATAGAACATTCACTCCTTCTGTGTCTTCAGCCTATTCATAGTGAATTCCTTGAAAGCAGTTCAAATATTGTTTCTCTCTGAAGCTCTCTCTCTATTGTGATTCATTCACATCAGGAAGACCTGTCCACATGTTTCTCTAACAGCACATCTCTCCAGCAGAGCAGTCATAGCATTATATTCAGCTCAGTTCAGTTGCTCAGTTATGTCCTACTCTTTGTGACCCCATGTACTGCCACATGCCAGGCTTTCTTGTCCATTACCAACTCTTTGAGCTTACTCAAACTCATGTCCATTGAGTTGGTGATGCCATCCAACTATCTCATCCTCTGTAACCTCTTCTCCTCCTCCTTCCAATCTTTCACAGTATCAGGGTCTTTCCTAATGAGTCATTTCTTCTCATCAGATGGCCACAGTATTGGAGCTTCAGCTTCAGCATCAGTACTTCCAATGAATATTCAGGACTGATTTCCTTTAGGATTGACTGGTTTGATCTCCTGGCAGTCCAAGGGACTCTCAAGAGTCTTCTACAACACCACAGTTCAAAAGCATCAATTCTTTGGTGCTAAGCTTTCTTTATAGCCCAACTCTCGCATCCACATGTAACTACTGGAAAAACCATAGCTTTGACTAGATGGGTCTTTGTTGGCAAAGCAATGTCTCTGCTTTTTAATTTGCTGTCTAGGTTTGTCATAGCTTTTCTTTCAAGGAACAAGCATCTTTTAATTTCATGGCTGCAGTCACCATCTGCAGCGATTTTGGAGCCCAAGAAAATAAAATCTGTCACTATTTCCATTGTTTCCCCATCTATTTGCCCTGAAGTGATGGGAACGGAAGCTATGATCTTAGTTTTTTGAATGTTGAGTTTTAAGCCAGCTTTTTCACTCTCCTCTTTCACTTTCATCAAGAGGCTCTTTCATTCCTCTCTGCTTTCTGCTGTAAGAATGACAAAGTCTAGTCTCAATCTCAGGCTTATCCATCAGGCCATGTTTTATGCTTGTTGTTCCTCCTTTGTCTGGCAGAGTGAGATCTAATAGGCATTTGGCTGGATGAATTACCTGGTATATGGTGCTCCGAACTGAAAAGCTACTGAAGAAAAAATTGCAGTTACAGTCTCTGCCTTTTGGATTTAGTAGAGGTCTCTATCTTATTCCAGAGAAGTCAATGGCACCCCACTCCAGTACCCTTGCCTGGAAAATCCCATGGACGGAGGAGCCTGGAGAGCTGCAGTCCATTGGGTCGCTGAGGGTCAGACACAACTGAGCGACTTCACTTTCACTTTCACTTTCTATCTTATTCTCTTCAAGCTGCTCTAACAAAAATATCATAGACAGTGTGGCTTAAACAATGAACATTTGTTTATCTCAGTTCCAGAGACTGAGAAATTCAAAGTCAAGTCACCAACAGATTCAGTGTCTTCTGAGCGCCCACTTCTTCATTCATAGTCAGCCATCCTATTGCTGTATCTTCATATGGCAGATGGAATGCAGGAGTTCCCTGGAGATGCTTTGTAAGGCACTGATCACACTCATGAGGGCTCTACTATCATGACATAATCACTTCCCAAAAGCTTATCACCTAGTAACATCACATTGACAGTTAGGATTTGGCATATGATTCTTGGAATGACACATTCAGGATATAGACAGCATATAGACAGACATATAGCATTCTGGTAAGAACGCTCATACTCCAGGTACTAGGAGTTCAGTGTTTGAGATTATAAACTTGACTTGTCTAGTCAGTAAACAAGTGTTAAGTAAACAGTGCTTGTTGCTGCTTTCTTCTGATGCCCCATGAATGATGCTTGAAAGTCTTCTTCTAGCTTAGCAAGTTGATGAATTTGGTAAATAAGGCCAGGAAGTCATATATCCTAGGGTAAGAAACTGATAGCAAGTTTAAATAGCCTGATTCCATTTCTTCATCTATAAAACAGGGCTAGTATAATCCCCACAAGGTTTCTGAGTGTTTTATATATAACAATAAAATTTAAAAACAGTTGACACCTTAGTTGTGGAAGGCAGAATAATAGTCCCTCATAGATATCTCCAGAATCTTTGAATATTTTGCCTTTAAGAAAGAGACTTTGCAGATGTGATTAAGGTTAAGAACCTTGAGATGGAAAGATTGTCCTGATTATATAAGTGGATTCAGGCTAGCTATAGGAGTTCTTAAAAATGAAGAACCTTCCCAGCTGTGGTCAGACAAAGAGGTGGCAACAGAAGAATGGCCAGAGAAATATCACAATGCTGGATTTGAAGATAGAGGAAGGGTGACCTCGTTGATCTGGAAAAGGCAAGGAAACTGATCCCTACTTAGGTCTGAAAAAAGAACACAGTCTTGCTGATATCTTTATTTTAATGTGATGAGACCACTATAGAACTCATGAATAAAGATGATATATCTGTGTTGTTTTAAGCCACTAATTATGGTAATTAAATGTTTATCCTGACCTTATTTAAGTGTTCTTTATCATAATGATTTCAAATAAAAAGAAGAGTGGCAGGTACTTGAATTTTATAAAAAGTTCATGAACTGTATTTTTTCTAGGCTGACTAGTCAAGTGAAAAATTGGTTGAGTTAATTGAGTGAAGTCTTGCTTAATGACTATTTCAAGCTCTTTCTCTTATGGTTTGCATTAGAGATTGGTACAAAAATTAGTAGATTCTAAAGGACTTAATATTATGCAATAGATTAAGTGATGAATATTAAGCTCCATTGTTTGTATTATTCATCCACTTACCATTCTACAAATATCTGTTGAGAATTTACTCAAAAAAAATAATAAAGCATTAAAAGTTGAAAAATGCATTTAATAAACCACCCTCATGGAATATCCAGACCACTGAAAGACAGATAATCAAAATTCAATAACCTGAAAGTCTTGATAACAAAGCTCTTTCTTACTCTTCAGTGGAACTCCAGCTCTCAACACAGTCCCTGGCACATAGTAGGTGAGCACAAATCAACTGGGGACTTTCCATTGAACTGATTGCCATATACCATAAAGTAATAATTTAGTAGCTTACAAAAAGGATATTCAGGAAAAGATTGATAGAAGCAGTGCACTTTTATTATGTCTTGAAAGATAAGTAGAACCTGAGAAAGCAAGGGTGAAGAATTTGGCCAGGATCAAAGCCCAGGAAGAACTGAAAATCCTTAATCATAGATTATTGAATTTGAAAATCTGGGTTATGTATAAAAATCTAATAATGGAAAATCAGACTAAGGAGTAGGTTGTAGACAGATCTTAAGAATCTGGATTTCCAAAGAGAGTTCCAACACTAGAAACCTAAACAAGTAAGTAGCAACAACAATGTGCCTTTAGTTAAATACATTTGACTGGAGTAAACACGGTTAAGCAGGCTCTTTCAATGCACTATTTCTTTAGGCCTCAGAAGCCTAATATGCATGACACTTTTCAAGTAAAATAAGATATCTCAAAAAATGGGCCAAGGAACTAAATAGACATTTCTCCAAAGAAGACATACAGATGGCTAACAAACACATGAAAAGATGCTCAACATCACTCATTATCAGAGAAATGCAAATCAAAACCACTATGAGGTACCATTTCACACCAGTCAGAATGGCTGCGATCCAAAAGTCTACAAGTAATAAATTCTGGAGAGGGTGTGGAGAAAAGGGAACCCTCTTACACTGTTGGTGGGAATGCAAACTAGTACAGCCACTATGGAGAACAGTGTGGAGATTCCTTAAAAAACTGGAAATAGAACTGCCTTATGATCCAGCAATACCACTGCTGGGCATACACACCGAGGAAACCAGAAGAGAAAGAGACACATGTACCCCAACGTTCATCGCAGCACTGTTTATAATAGCCAGGACATGGAAGCAACCTAGACGTCCATCAACAGATGAATGGATAAGAAAGCTGTGGTACATATACACAATGGAGTATTACTCAGCCATTAAAAAGAATACATTTGAATCAGTTCTAATGAGGTGGATGAAACTGGAGCCTATTATACAGAGTGAAGTAAGCCAGAAAGAAAAACACCAATACATGTATACTAACGATACATATATACTAACAGTATATATGGAATTTAGAAAGATGGTAACAATAACCCTGTGTATGAGACAGCAAAAGAGACCCTGATGTATAGAACAGTCTTTTGGACTCTGTGGGAGAGGGAGAGGGTGGGAAGATTTGGGAGAATGGCATTGAAACATGTAAAATATCATGTATGAAATGAGTTGCCAGTCCAGGTTCGATGCACGATACTGGATGCTTGGGGCTGGTGCACTGAGACGACCCAGAGGGCTGGTATGGGGAGGGAGGAGGGAGGAGGGTTCAGGATGGGGAACACATGTATACCTGTGGTGGATTCATTTTGATATTTGGCAAAACTAATACAATTATGTAAAGTTTAAAAATAAAATAAAATTAAAAAAAAAAGATATCTCTGTATGTGTTACCCATTGTTGCATGAACAAGTACCCCCAAAATAATGACTTTAAGTCATACTTCTTTTTCTCATGACTTTCTGGCTTGACTAAGCAGTTCTTCTATGCTCACCCACACATCAGCAATGAGCTGGTGAATGATCTGGGAGCTGTACTCATGGCATGGCTGGGTAGATTTTTGTTGTATTTTCTGTTTGTTTGATATTTAAAATATCAGACCCCTTAATATGATGGCAAAAGTGTTCCAAAAAGGTGAGAGGGGAAGCTAAAAGGTTTTGATATCTCCCTACATCATTCTGTCACACTATCTTCTTTTTTATTTTTCTTTTTTTTTTTAGTATTTATTTATTTGGCTGCACCAGGTCTTAGTTTCAGCATGTGGGATTTTTAGTTGTGTCATGTGAATTCTTAGTTGCAGCATGTGGGATAGTTCCCTCTCCCAGGCTCAAACCCAGGACTCCTGCATTGGGAGCTTGGAGTCTTCACCACTGAGCCATCAGGGAAGTCCCTGTCACACTATCTTGGTCTAAATTAGCCACAGTTCAGTTCAGTTCAGTTCAGTTCATTCACTCAGTCATGTTCCACTCATTGCGACCCCATGAACAGCAGCACGCCAGGCCTCCCTGTCCATCATCAACTCCCAGAGTCCACCCAAACCTATGTCCATTGAGTTGGTGATGCCATCCAACCATCTCATCCATTGCTGTCCCCTTTTCCTCCTGCCCTCAGTCTCCCAGCATCAGGGTCTTTTCAAATGAGTCAGCTCTTCACATCAGGTGGCCAAAGTATTGGAGTTTCAGCTTTAACATTGGTCCAACCAATGAACACCCAGGACTGATCTCTTTTAGGATGGACTCGTTGGATCTCCTCACAGTCCAAGGGACTCTCAAGAATCTTCTCCAACACCACAGTTCAAAAGCATCAATTCTTCGGCACTCAGCTTTCTTCATAGTCCAACTCTCACATCCATACATGACCACTGGAAAAACCATAGCCTTGACTAGATGGACCTTTGTTGACAAAGTAATGTCTCTGCTTTTTAATATGCTGTCTAGGTTGTCAAAACTTTCCTTCCAAGGAGTAAGTGTCTTTTAATTTCATGGCTGCAATCACCATCTGCAGTGATTTTGGAGCCCAGAAAAATAAAGTCTGACACTGTGTCCACTATTTCCCCATCTATTTGCCATGAAGTGATGGGACCAGATGCCATGATCTTAGTTTTCTGAATGTTGAGCTTTAAGCCAACTTTTCCACTCTCCTCTTTCACTTTCATCAAGAGGCTTTTTAGTTCCTCTTCACTTTCTGCCATAAGGGTGGTGTCATCTGCATATCTGAGTTTACTGATATTTCTTCTGGCAATCTTGATTCCAGCTTTTGCTTCATCCAGCCCAGCATTTCTCATCTTGTACTCTGCATATAATTTAAATAAGCAGGGTGTAAAAGCCAGCCCCATTAAAGGGGATGGAAAAATAGACTACACCTCTTTAACAGAGAAGTGGTTTATTAGTTAGGGTTCTCCAGAAAAACAGAACTAAACAGATATATACATACATACCACCTATTAGTTCTTTTATAAATATATATATATATATATATATATATATATATATATATATTGACCCTAAACATGGGTTTCAACCGCACATGTGTGCTTAGTTGCTCTGTCATGTCCGACTCTTTACGACCCCACGGACTGTAGCCCACCAAGCTCCTCTGTCCATGGGATTCTCTAGGCAAGAATACTGGAGTGGGCTGCCTTTCCTTTCTCCAGAGGATCTTCCCAACTCAGGGATCAAACCCGGGTCTCCTGCATTTCAAGCAGTGTCTTTATCGTATGAGCTACAGGGAAATTCCTTTCAACTGCATGGGTCCACTTATATGCTCAGTTCTACACCATGAAGAATTGGTTGAATCTGAGTTTGTAGACTGTGGATACAGAAGAACCACAGATATGGAGGAGCAGATATACAGGATGAGTCCACTCTAAGTAATACCTAATACCTGTTGACTGCACAGAAGGTTGGTTCCCCTAACCCCTCACTTTGTTCAAGGGTCAACATTTTATATATATAAGTTTTATAAAGAAAAATTGGCTCACAAAAATATGAAAGTTAAGAGGTTCCACAGTTTGTTGTCTGCATACACGAGACCCAGGAAACCCAGTGATATAATACAGTCTGTATCTGAAGGCCTGAAAACCAGGTGAGCTAATACTGTAAGTCTCCATCCGAGAGCAGGAGATGAGATGAGATGTCCCAGCTCAAACCATCAGACAGAAGAAAAAGGAGTAGGGTTAATTCCTATTTTCTAAATAAAAGAATAAAAAAAGAATCTTTTATTCTATTCAATAATTTGGATGATGACCAACTATTTGGGGGAAGGCAACAAAAGTCTGTTTAGTCAAGGCTATGGTTTTTCCAGTGGTCATGTATGGATGTGAGTGTTGGACTGTGAAGAAAGCTGAGCGCCAAAGAATTGATGCTTTTGAACTGTGGTGTTGGAGAAGACTCTTGAGAGTCCCTTGGACTGCAAGGAGAGCCAACCAGTCCATTCTGAAGGAGATCAGCCCTGGGATTTCTTTGGAAGGACTGATGCTAAAGCTGAAACTCCAGTACTTTGGCCACTTCATGTGAGGAGTTGACTCTTTGGAAAAGACTCTGATGCTGGGAGGGATTGGGGGCAGGAGGAGAAGGGGGACGACAGAGGATGAGATGGCTGGATGGCATCACTGACTCGATGGACGTGAGTCTGAGTGAACTCCGGGAGTTGGTGATGGACAGGGAGGCCTGGCGTACTGCGATTCATGGGGTCGCAAAGAGTCGGACACAACTGAGAGACTAAACTGAACTGAACTGAATATGCTTTACTCAGTCTACTGATTCAAGAGTTAATCTCATCTGAAAATATCCTCATAGACACACCCAGAATTTATGTTTAATCTGGGCATCCTGTAAATAGTCAAGCTGACACAAATTAACCATCACCAGTGGCAGAAGCAATTGTAAAGGGGTATGAATACAAGATGGGAGGAGTTTTGCAGCCACATTTTGCTGTCTTGCACAGTTAGTTTAGTTCTTTCCTAATGTAATCATGAAACTTTTTACTTTATCTTCTTAAACCTCACATTATAGTTTGCAGTATGCTAATGCCCAAATAAGACTTTGAATTATATAACCAGTAGTTTTTATCATGGGGGACTACTACAGTTTTTAATTAAGTATGTAACTTTAAAGGAGATATAATTTATAACATATAGCCTCTTCTCTTGGAAATGACACACAATGGGAGACATTCAGAGGAAGAATGGGCAATGCAATTTATTAATAGATTTTTTTAAAATTTTATTTTATTTTTAAACTTTATATAATTGTATTAGTTTTGCCAAATATCAAAATGAATCTGCCACAGGTATACATGTGTTCCCCATCCTGAGCCCTCCTCCCTCCTCTCTCCCCATTCCATCCCTCTGGGTCGTCCCAGTGCACCAGACCCATGCATCCAGTATCGTGCATCGAACCTGGACTGGCAACTCGTTTCATACATGATATTTTACATGTTTCAATGCCATTCTCCCAAATCTTCCCACCCTCTCCCTCTCCAACAGAGTCCATAAGACTGTTCTATACATCAGGGTCTCTTTTGCTGTCTCGTACACAGGGTTATTGTAACCATCTTTCTAAATTCCATATATATGCGTTAGTATACTGTATTGGTGTTTTTCTTTCTGGCTTACTTCACTCTGTATAATAGGCTCCAGTTTCATCCACCTCATTAGAACTGATTCAAATGTATTCTTTTTAATGGCTGAGTAATACTCCATTGTGTATATGTACCATAGCTTTCTTATCCATTCATCTGCTGATGGACATCTAGGTTGCTTCCATGTCCTGGCTATTATGAACAGTGCTGCGATGAACATTGGGGTACACGTGTCTCTTTCCCTTCTGGTTTCCTCAGTGTGTATGCCTAGCAGTGGTATTGCTGGATCATAAGGCAGTTCTATTTCCAGTTTTTTAAGGAATCTCCACACTGTTCTCCATAGTGGCTGAACTAGTTTGCATTCCCACCAACAGTGTAAGAGGGTTCCCTTTTCTCCACACCCTCTCCAGCATTTATTACTTGTAGACTTTTGGATCGCAGCCATTCTGACTGGTGTGAAATGGTACCTCATAGTGGTTTTGATTTGCATTTCTCTGATAATGAGTGATGTTGATCATCTTTTCATGTGTTTGTTAGCCATCTGTATGTCTTCTTTGGAGAAATGTCTATTTAGTTCTTTGCCCATTTTTTGACTGGGTCATTTATTTTTCTGGAGTTGAGCTGTAGGAGTTGCTTGTATATTCTCGAGATTAGTTGTTTGTCAGTTGCTTCATTTGCTATTATCTTCTCCCATTCTGAAGGCTGTCTTTTCACCTTGCTAATAGTTTCCTTTGATGTGCAGAAGCTTTTTATTAAAATACCTTAGATGAGTGTAAAAGATCTTTATTAAGGTTAAATGGTGATGGGATAAAAAAAAAAAAAAAAAATCAATGCTCAGTCATGTCTGACTCTTTGAAACCCCATTGACTGTAGCCTACCAGGCTCCTCCATCCCTGGAGTGGGTTGCCATTTCCTTCTCCATGAGATCTTCCTGACCCAGGGATTCAAACCGGGTCTCCCGCATTATAGACAAATGCTTTTACCATCTGAGCCACCAGGGGATAAGAAAAGAGAGAGCAAAACTATGTTATACTTTGAGATAATCTCACGCTAACACTGGTGCATAAAGGAGCTAGGCAGGGGTTAATGGAAAAAAATTTATCCAAGTAAATATATTGTGTGTATTTTAAGTTTGGAGTGCTAGTAAAGGTACTGTGTGGAGATATTTAGTGGGATTTTCTAGTTGCAGGACTGAACTTTGTAAAAGTTATCATTAACGTGAATTATATAAAGTAGATTAATTCATTATTAATCCAACAAGTATTTCTACAAACATTCATTGACATGATATAATGCAAAATATGACAAACATAGACTCTGAAACCCCAAAGCTTATAAATAAGTACATAGACAATTAAAATGCAGTGTCATGAGCATTAAGATAAGGGAAGTACAAAGGGCTATGAGTAGAAACCCCTTCTAGGCCATGTAGCTGTGTGAGGTAGCTGTGAAGTGCAAGCCAGCTTGTGTGGTTTTGAGGTAACAAATACAATGAACAAACAAATGGAAAAGAATAAAGATCTCCAAAACAAAGAATTTAGTGTTTCAAAATATGGGAAGGATGGGAGACAATTTATATCTGCATCAAAAGTTGCTGAATTTGAGGAGTTTCAACACGAAAAAAGATCATAGTTGGACATTAAAGTAGTTTCTGGCTGGTAATAGAGATGGTGATTCTGGAGGGCAACAGATGAAAGTTTAGTAGTGAAAAATAAACATAAATAGTATAGTTCCTGATCTTAGACAAAAGGCTTTCAGCTTTTCACTATTTCATATGATGTTAGTTGTAAGTTTGTTATTTATAACCTTTATTATATTGAGATATATCTCCTCTATGCCCATTCTGTTGAGACTTTTTAATCATGAATGGATGTTGAGTCTTATCAAATGACTTTTTGCATCTTTTGAGATTATCATATGATTTTTATCCTTAATTTAGTTAATGGGGTGTGTCTCATTAATTTGCAGATGTTGAACCATCTCCATATCCCTGGAATAAATGCCACATTGTCATGGTTTATGATCTGTTTAATGTATTTTTGAATTCAGTTTGCTATTATTTTTTGAGAATTATTGCATTTATGTTCATTAGGGATATCAATCTGTAATTTTTGCTTATTGTAGTTTTCTGGTCTGGTTTTGGAATCAGGGTAAAGCTAGTCGCATTCAATGAGTTTGGAAGCATCCCCAACCCTTCTCCCCTAGAAGACATTAAAACTCTTGAAGCTAGAATCCAGTCACTTAATCTGGCTTCCCATGTTTGGTTGGTGAATATGTACCTTTACCCAGCTAATTATTCAAGAACTGACTCTAGTCCAAAGAATAGTTAATATAAAGGTCACTTCCTTGAAACTATTCAAATCACAAATCCAATAAGAAAAATGTAATAATTTCAGAAGGCATATAAAATGATACATTATTAGTTTAATGGAATTAAGAATAAGGAAAAAAAAAAGGTTGAGGCTAAAGGCATCAAAGCCTTGATGCTATAAGGAGAGAGCATATTATTATTAGATAATTTTGGTTTTTATAATATAGGAAGAAGCCTAAAGATATGCATATGGTAAATTTAAATACCACTTACAAGCTGTAACAAATGAAAATTAACTGATTTTGTCAAAACACCTTGCTTTATAAACAATTTACTTGATATGATGTGCAGTTTCTCAAAATATGCAAAATGAATTTAATATCCATTATTCATGATCATCTCAAAAAGAGCTTTTGTCAATTTGCTACTGTGATACCCTTTCTCATTTGTAATCCATATCTGAAAAAAATTAACATTCAGAAGCTATAAAGTACTAAGACTTGGTGATAGCAAATTCTCAAAGAATTGGGTTTTAGAGTCATCAAATATTTTCCTAAAGGAGATGCACATAATACATTTATCCTTTAAATCCATCAGGTAATTAAAATCATTGAGATGACTTTGATAGAAATAAAGCAGGCTTAGGAAGGGGAAAAAATGAAGATACTCAGAACTGGGGTGGCTCAAAATACAGAGAATAAAAACTGGAAGCCAGCAGCCTGGGTACCACTTCTGTCCATGTGCCAACTGAGTGAACTTGTTCAAGTCATAACTCTTAACTATTGCCTAAACTACCCCACTTAGAATAGATATCTCACTGAGGTTATTTTTATTTATAAATTTTAGGAAACTATAGAATATTCCCATATATGTGTGTATTTGTGTATATATATATCCTTATTCATATATATGCATATATTTATAAACAAATATTTGTATATGATAAAAATACATAATTACATACATAAATGTTTTATATATTTGTAAACATACATTTTGTTTACATATATTTATAAATTGCACAATTTTTATATATCTATATATATTTACACATGTATGGTTAAGACATTAATAGTATATTAAATGAATTAGCTGTAGCAAGTCATTTTTCATTTGATTTCTGGCTCTTTCTTACTGAAAGCTTTGAGGAAACACATGAGTTTTACAAATTATATTTATGCCTATGGGAATTGTAAGTAAAATTCAAAGGCAGATTGGCATGGGGAAAATGCATGAATGACCCCAAATTAAATATTTTCTCAGCTAATTCTAGAAGGTTGGCTTGAGTTATTTACTTTTTTCTCATCACATACTTCCCTATTAAAATAGAATTCAACTGAGGCAGGGTTGTGATGATGCTTGTGAAGTTTATGTCTCCAGGCCTCGGTCACATGGATCTCCTTTAGAGCGAATTGAATGATGCCCATCATCCCCTCCCCCTCTAAAATATGTCTATGTCTTAATCCCTGGAAACACGTCAATGAGACTTTATTTGGAATAAGGATCTTTGTAGATGCAGTGGAGAAGCTTGAGATGAGATCATCCTGAATTATCTAGTTGTTGTTCAGTCACTAAGTTATGTCTGACTCTGTGACCCCATGGATTGCAGCATGCCAGGTTTCCCTGTCTTCACCATCTCCCAAAGCTATCTGGAAGGGCCCCCAAACCAATAATATGTGTCCTTATAAGTGCTCCACAAAAGAGAGACACACAGATAAAGAGAAGAAAGAAGGCCATCTGAAGAACGAGGCATTGGTTGGATTTGTGTAGCCACAAGTCAGCAATACTCGGACCCACCAGAAGTTAAAAGAGACAAGAAAGCATTCTCCTTTAGAGCCTTCAGAGAGAGCATGGCCCTACCTACACTTCAAGTTTGTATATACTGATACTTTTAGCCTTAGGAGCTGCGAGATGATAAATGCCTGTGGTTTTAAGCCACCAAATGTGTGTTAACTTGTTATTATAGCCTTGGGAAACACATGCACCTTCTTATATGAGGCACAGTGAACAAGACATTCAAATGGACTGGCAAATAATGGTGAGCATTTGTATTCATTTATATCTTCTGCTCATGCATGTACTGCATTGGCAGCTACAATAAGACTTCACTTACAAAACACATTTTTAGAGACAGCATTATTAAGAACTTCAAGATGGCAATAGCAGAGAACTTCAAGATGGCAACACCTACAATGTGCTGAGCATTGTTTTAAGTGCTTGGAATACATAGCAGACAAGCAAAGAAAAGAAATTTCTGCCTTAATGGAGCATTACATTTTTATTTTCTTTGAGGAGTTGAATAAATATATAAAATTTGAACCATTTGTTCTTCTGGAAGGAACATTAATGACTAGAATGCAACTAAAAAGAACCAGGTTGCTTAAAAATTAATCTCACTATACAATTGGATTTTCCAAACCTGATTATGCATTTTGGGATCTACTGTGTGATGAGAATAAAGTTTGTTTCTTCAGTTTTTTCCTGGTTTGAATGTCAAAAGGGTTAAATGATTTTTATCCATTTATTTTCTTTATGTTTGCTTCTCTCTTGGCAATCTGTATATGTAAAAGGTCTAATTAGATTTGTCCTAAATTATCTGATAATTTGCTGCTACTCTTGTTCCAATAAGTAGATTATCCTAACTGATGGAAATTAGAAGACAGATGATCTAAATTTCTTTATAACTTGAAACTTCTACAGGCTTCTTTATGTACAATGTAATGGGCTTGGGACGCAAACATTTTTTTTTTCTATTAGCCAAAGAACAGATTAAGACTAAGAAGACAAAGCTGTGACTGTCATTTCGATCCTTGTATTCCTATCTACCGAATGTGAGTATGTGTGTGTGAAGAGAGAGGAGAGCAGAGCATGGGGTAAGGTAAAGTATGTTTGAGTTAAAGAGAGTAGGCAAGGCTAAAAATGAGTGTTTGTATGTGTACAAGAAGATGAAAGTAGAGGATGGCGAAAGAGAGACAAACAACAACAACAAAACAAGCAAACAAAAAAAAAGAAAGACAGACACATAAAAGGATCGGAAGGAAAGAAATTCCAAAAGAGCAGCTCATATCCTAAGCAGTTCCCACTTTGAAAATGAAAGAATATAGCAAAATTAGCAAAAGTATTATAGTTAGCTCCTGATTATCTTATACAATCTAGTGAAAAATATTTAGCATCGAGTTATTACATCAAGAGCTTTTAGTACCTTATCTTGTTTGGACTGCATAAGGATCCTTTGTAGAATATCTTTCTAGATTCCTTTAGAAGTAAGAAAATGTAATTTGAACAGGTTGCAGGAACCATCTTGGGCCACACAGTCAGTAAACAATTCAGCCGGTATGAATTTGAAATCAGGCAGCTTGGTGGGATTTAACTAAGATTTCACATGGGAGAGCTTTAAATAACATAAAACAAACAAACAAAAAAGCTGAAGTTGAGGGCTCAAGAAATTATTGGCTATGAATGTAACCATTGTGCTGTTATTCCAGTTGTCCATTCTTATATTTCCAAGGAACAACCAAACAATATTTTAATGGCAAGATCTGATAAAGTGAAAAGTAACACAGCTTTAAGAGCTCTCCAGAGGTTCAAAAGTAGAGGTGTGCAGATAGATGGACATGAGGCCACAGGAAAATATCAAGCACCTAAAGAAGTTCCTGGATTGCTAGAAAATCTCTTAGCACATTTGATTTGTTGCCATTAGCTTCTAGAAATTATGACACTTCATCATAGTTTATTTGGTTCCAAAATCAGATGACATTTCAGTCTAGAAAAAAAATTTTATTAGTGTGAATTTATACATTAAAGTAAGCTACAATTTAATTTTTCCTTTGAGAATTGCAAGATACTGCTTGTGATAAAGTAAGCTTTTTTTATATATGGATTTCCTGTAATCACTCAGAAAGATCATTGTAAAAAATTTCCCCTGAGAGTATAATACATCCTTATTTTATATAAAAAGATAAAGCAGATAAAAGAAAATATTAATAGTGCTTATTATTTTTTATTTTCTTTTACTCTGCTATATATGAGGATAAGATAGCTCAGATCACACCAAATTGATGTGTCCTGTGCCCTATATTTTTATCTAAAGCTTTCCAGAATTAAAAAAAAAAATCTTTTTAAGCTTTATTTTCAGTGCTTGTAGGTTCTTCTGTTAATTACATATGCATTAAAAAGATACTCAACTGATGTTGTATAAATGATTCTACATTTTACTTGTATAAGTGTCATTGAAATGAACATGAAACATTTTTAGGCATAAAAAGGTTTTCAGCATGTTAGTTTATTTAACTGAGATTAATTACCAGAAGTACACTGAAAACGCATGCAAGTGCCTATTTTATTGCAAGTTTGTCAGCCCTTTCCTGTGAACAGAGGTAGGTTTACTATGCAGGACATGGAAATCAAAATCCAACTAAGACAAAATTGACATGAAGGGAATTGGTTGTCATCACCCTTCTAGGCTGCTGGATTCATTACTTCATTATCTCTTATACCTACTAGAGTCAGACTTTCTTAGTCTGAATTTTGGCTCTATGATGCTTTTCTTTTAAATAATTTTATTTATTTATTTATTTATTTATGGCTGTGCTGGGTCTTCACTGCTGCTCAGGCTTTTCTCTAGCTGTGGTGCATGGGCTTCTCATCGTAGTGGCTTCTCTTGTTGCAGGGCATGGGATCTAGGGCATTTGGGATTCAGTAGTTGAGACCACCTGACCTGCCTCTTGAGAAATCTGTATGCAGGTCAGGAAGCAACAGTTAGAACTGGACATGGAACAACAGACTGGTTCCAAATAGGAAAAGGAGTACATCAAGGCTGTATATTGTCACCCTGCTTATTTAACTTCTATGCAGAGTACATCATGAGAAATGCTGGGTTGGAAGAAGCACAAGCTGGAATCAAGATTGCCGGGAGAAATATCAATAACCTCACATATGCAGATGACACCACCCTTATGGCAGAAAGTGAAGAGGAACTAAAAAGCCTCTTCATGAAAGTGAAAGTGGAGAGTGAGAAAGTTGGCTTAAAGCTCAACATTCAGAAAACAAAGGTCATGGCATCTGGTCCCATCACTTCATGGGAAATCGATGGGGAAACAGTGGAAACAGTGTAAGACTTTATTTTTCTGGGCTCCAAAATCACTGCAGATGGTGACTGCAGCCATGAAATTAAAAGATGCTTACTCCTTGGAAGGAGAGTTATGACCAACCTAGATAGCATATTCAAAAGCAGAGACATTACTTTGCCAACAAAGGTCCATCTAGTCAAGGCTATGGTTTTTCCAGTGGTCATGTATGGATGTGAGAGTTGGACTGTGAAGAAAGCTGAGCGCCGAAGAATTGATGCTTTTGAACTGTGGTGTTGGAGAAGACTCTTGAGAGTCCCTTGGACTGCAAGGAGATCCAACCAGTCCATTCTGAAGGAGATCAGCCCTGGGATTTCTTTGGAAGGAATGATGCTAAAGCTGAAACTCCAATACTTTGGCCACCTCATGGGAAGAGTTGACTCATTGGAAAACACTCTGATGTTGGGAGGGATTGGGGGCAGGAGGAGAAGGGGACGACAGAGAATGAGATGGCCGGATGGCATTACTGACAGGATGGACGTGAGTCTGAGTGAACTCCGGGAGTTGGTGATGGACAGGGAGGCCTGGCGTGCTGTGATTCTTGGGGTCGCAAAGAGTCGGACTTGACTGAGCGACTGAACTGAACTGAGCTGAACTGAGTTGAGGCTCCTGGACTCAGTGGTTGCAGCTCCTAGGCTCCAGAACATAGGCTCAGTAGTTATGGCCCAAGGACCTAGTTGCTCCAGGGCATGTGGGATCCTCCCAAACCAGAGATTAAACCCATGTCTCCTGAATTGGCAGGCAGACTCTCCACCACTGAGCCACCAGGGAAGCCCTACCAGGTGACCTTGAATAACTCTTTGGACTTCAATTCCTTTAATTATAAAAGGGAGAAAATAATAATAACAGTAATAATAATAGTATCTTCTTTCTGGGATTATATAAAGACGACATAAAAGATACAGAACACTTGGAATACATCCTTGGCACACAGAATTCAATAAATATTTCTTGTTTCATTTTCATTACCAGCATTAACTTCCAGACTTCATCCTTTTGTGTCTATCTTTCATTGGAGGGACTGATGTTGAAGCTGAAACTCCAATACTTTGGCCACCTGATATGGAGGGCTGACTCATTTGAAAAGACCCTGATGCTGGGAAAGTTTGAGGGCAGGAGGAGAAGGGGACGACAGAGGATGAGATAGTTGGATGGCATCACCGACTCAATGGACATGGGTTTGGGTGGACTCTGGGAGTTGGTGATGGACAGGGAGGCCTGGCATGCTGCGGTTTATAGGGTCGCAGAGTCGGACACTACTGAGCGACTGAACTGAACTTCCTATTATTCTAGGAGTCCCTCCTGAGTATGAGTGTGACTTGTTCATCCTGTCCCCAGCATCCACACAGAAGAAGTGCTTCCTAAGTATGTAATGAATCAGTGAATGGGTGAGTCAGAACCTCACCACCTATTTACATTTTCCAGTTACTTGAGAGTGACGAATGGGGACTTCATTGTGCTGACCTTCACAAGCTCTGAGGAAATATTTTTCTCCCTTTCTACTGAAGCAGTCAAGCTTAACCTTCACTTGTTAGGCTCTCTGCCAAGAAGAAGGCACAAAAGAGTACTTCAACCAACTTATGAAGGCATAGTAAAAGTAAAGTCCCCACAGAGTACCTGAGGGCACGAGGCAACTGAAGCTGGAGCGGTGAACTACCCAGCTAGGGGCTCCACAGTCCTACTCAGGGCATCCCATCAAAGCATAAGCACCATTACAGAGGAAAACCCAGAGCACATGTGGATCTCACTTTAATCCATTATGGAGAAGGGAATGATTTATCTTCTGGGAACAGGCTATGCCTCATGCAATGCCATTTTGAAAACACAGCAGATCCAAGTTAGGTTAGGAGCGTGATGGCAAGGGAAATAGCAGTAGGTGATAGGTATGCAGTAGGGAAGTAATCTGGGGGAAGATTGCCTCATTTATCATAGTACTTCTCCAAAAGATGTTCAAGATTTCAGAATCACTTAGCTGAAATATGTGTGCCTCTCAAATAGTAACTTCTTCAGTGACTATATTTTTTTCTGATTTTTAAAAACAATGTATGACTGCTGCAAAAGATGCAGAAATATCTAGTTGGAGATAAAAAGAATTCCCCATTCAAAAATAGCCACTGTTGAATTATGGTGAATATTCTTAAAGTTTTCTGTAAATTTATAATTTATGTAACAAAGCAGAAATTAACCAAGGGATTCCCACACTTTACATTTTCTGTACCTGTTAAAGAGAATCCTGTCTGGGTCCATTCATTTCTCTTTCCACTCTTTTTGTTAAGCCCTCCATGGAGTGTCCCTCTATTTCTAGACCAGCCCTTTGGACATTAGATGCACCAAGTCAGGACAAGTGAGAGGGTTACAAGAAGAAGCCTTGGCTTGGAGTAGGGGAAACGTCTGAGAGGAGATTCTGGAAGATAGAAGCAAGGGAAAGCTGGGGTAGGGGTGTGTGTAGTATGAGAAAGTGACCATTTAAAATGCACATTTAGGTGATATGACTTATCTTTATGGTATTTGAGGAAAACATGGAAAATATTTGAGCCAATTTGAAAGATTGTTGTTTTGGTTTCCTAATAGGGTTTGTAATCCTTGCTGACGCAGAACTAAAACTCAGAGGTAACAACCTCTTAATGATATAAAAGTAGATATCAATGTGAAGTAAGTATAAGTGCAAGCATAGGCATGGATATAAGTGGTGTGGGTGTAGATATATAAGCATCAATATCAATAGCGGTAAAGCTTGGATAAAGACAGAGGTCACATAAGCATCAATATCAATACTGGTAAAGCTTGGATAAAGACAGAGGTAATGAAAGAGAGAGAGGTTTGAAACCAAACCATATGATTTTAAAGGAGCTTTTCTCAGCAAACATAAAATGAACATGCTGCTGCTGCTGCTGCTGCTAAGTCGCTTCAGTCATGTCCGACTCTGTGCGACCCCATGGACTGCAGCCTACCAGGCTTCTCCGTCCATGGGATTCTCCAGGCAAGAACACTGGAGTGGGGTGCCATTGCCTTCTCCCAAATGAACATGGGTCCATATCAATAAATCCTTTGGCTAAGATTTTTGTTGTTGTTGTTAAGGGATCAGATATCCACACAAACCAGTTCAATTGAACAGGATTGTATTAAAATACATGGAGAGACAAGGGAGTAGAAACACCTTTTATTTTTATTTTTCTTAAAGAAAGTCCAAACCTCATGGAATTTGGAGTAGAACTGTGCAAATCCCTAGCTCCTCTGCGAGGTTAGTTCTTGGAACTTTGTGAAGTGGCACCAAAGTGCCAAGGTCTGAGTTAGCTAGAAACTAATGGTCTTTTCTTTCTTCCTTTCTTCCAATACAGTTTACCCATATTTCTAGTTTACATTTTTAAAACAGGTAGATTAGAGAGATAGAGAAAGAAAGAGAAGCTGAGTAATGCATGAATTTGTTTGGGCAAGATATCAATACCACTTCAGTGTGAGAGCCAAGTTTGTCACACAAAGTCACAATGACAATAACTAACCAGCACAAGAGCTTCCCTAATGGCTCAGACGGCAAAGAATCCACCTGCAGTGCATAAGTCACTCCCCTGGGCCGAGGCAAAAAGGTTACAAGATCTTTGCATCCTTTGAGAACCCTTATTTCAACTGGAATTAGAAAAAAGAAAAAAGGTTTATTAGTTTCACATAACTTACAAGTTCATGGATTGTCCAGATACAGATATGGCTGAATATATGTGGTCAAATTATACCATCAGGAATGTGTTGGTATTCACTTCCCAATTGTGCTTTCACCTGCTTTGCCATCATTCTCTCAGGCTTATCCCATGTGGTGACAAAAACGGCCACCAGAAGCAATAGGCTTTCAGTTTAACAGGGGACAGATCAATGGGAAGAGGTTGCTTCTTTTCCTTTAACTTCAGATGAATTCCTATGCTTGCCTCTGACTCACTCAGTTTGATAAATATGTGCTCACCCCAAACTGATCAATGAGATGAAGCTTGAGAAATGAAGTTATCATATTGGCCAAATTGGGGTTGCAGCAATGTGTTAGCCTCACATAAGCCAGTTGAGTACCAAGTTAGGAATAACAAGTCATGAATACTGGACAGGGATAATCAACAGGAAGGAAACAGAGACACATTACAGTTGGTGAGGGTAAGGGAGAGATGATCGTGAACTGTTGACAAAGATGTGGACTATACTTAAGAAATGTGGTTAATGATGGTGAAATGTCTCTGAGGTAGTCACAGACAGCCATTTCTATTTTAGGCCCAAAGTGGTAAGAAATAAAGTTTCTGAACCCAGAAGAGATCTGTATGAGGTGGGCTGCCTGCCTAACACAGTGGCCTTTAATAGAGGAACACAGCTAATTCATGGTGACCTGATAGAACTGGAAATGCTGAAGCAAATACTCTCAGCTCATACTCTCCTTACAGTTTTTTTTCGGGGAATCTTGGATGCCTCCTAGCTCAATTGTAAGCCAGAAGACCAGGATGCTGATTGTTGGTTATATTTATTTTGTGCATAAAGTAAAAGATAAATCTCCCAGAGATTCTTGTCCATAAAAATTTTGTCCTCAAACATTCAAACTTCTTTGCTTCTGCTAAGTACATGCCTATAAACACACACTTATATATGTACCCTGTGTGTATGTATGTTTGATAAATAAAGATGTACATATGTAAAATCATATATATGAATATATATGTATGTGTCTTACAAACTGAAGTCATTTCATATATATTGCTCTCTAGCTTGCTATTAACATAATAAATTATGGATTTTTTTTCCAGCCCAGATATTTATGTTTCTATAGTTCAAAAATTATATATATATAATGCATTGTATTATAATTACATATAAAAACTTAATAACCTCATCATAATTTATTAGGCCATTTTCTTACTGAGAAATTTTTATTTTCTGAGTTTCTATTCCATACATTGCTATGATATTTACCCATGTGCATATCTTTAGGAACACAGGGGCCAGTGGAGTCATGGTTATACAGATTTATACAGATTTTTATGGTGAGATCTTTCTTAATTATCTGCTGATATCCAATTTTGTACATTTAAACATGAAAGATAGTGCACTCCCTACTTCCTTGCAAAATCTAAATGTTACCCATCTGTTTTATTTTTCCTCTGTCGCTGTTAATAAATCACTACAAACTTCAGGGCTTAAACAAATTTCTCACAATTCTGATGGACGGAAGCCTGAACTCAAAATGTTAGCTATGTTCGTTCCTTCCAGAAGTTCTGGAGAAGAATTTTCATGCTTCTCTCCCAGCTCCTGGTGGCTGTGGACAACTCGTGGCATTCCTTGGCTTGTAGCTATATCACTCCAAACTTTGTGTGGCCTTCACGTGATTTTCCTTCTATATCTCTGTGTCTTCTTTTTGTCTAATTTGTAAGGACTCTTGTCATTCTGTTTAGTGTGGGCTCTAATTCAGTATGATCACATCTCGACATCTTCCGCTTAATTATACCTGCTGTGTGTAGCCACTCCCTCCTGCAGGGGATCTTCTCGACCCAGGTATCAAACCCAGGTCTTCTGCATGGCAGGCAGATTCTTTACTATCTGAGCCACCAGAGAAAACCCAATTATACCTGCAAAGACCCTATCTCCAAATAAGGTATTATTCACAGGTGACTGGGGTTAAAATTTGGGCATCTTATTGGAAATCTTATTGGATTTTTGGATATCTTATTGGATGATTGGATACATCTTATTGGAAACACAATGTAACTTCCTACATGGTCTTTCATGTTTTCTTTGCTGACCTTCTCTCCTTTCATGCAACACAACACAAAGTCAGTCAAACGTGGTTGCGGGGGAGACATGATGTCAAGAAAATTAGTGATAACCCACAGCTTCCAGATCAATTGTATATGACAAAAGTATATATATCTGTATATATCTATTTTGCTGACAAAGACAATAATAATAATACCTAATATAGCTAATAGTCATTTCATTAATTAATAACCGATAAAGTATCAGACATTCTGCTAACCATTGTACAAGGGTTTTTGGATTGAATCCTCATAGTATTCCCAAGGAGAGATTAATGTCCTTTCCACAGGTGAAAAATTAAAGATTACAAGGAGTAAGGAATTGCCCACGGTCTTTTAGGTAATATTTATAAATGTCTGTTCCAGAATCAGAACCAAAGTCTACCTCTGACTTCTGAGATCATATGGCCAAACACAAGGCTATAATATTGTATCTTCACTAGCTAAATAATTAAAACAGTTCCAAATTAGAGTGGGATAGTGGTGACAGCCAGCATTTCTGTTTAATCTAAAATTTAGTGGAATGTATCAATACACTTGTGAAGGCATTTGTTGTTGTCAAACATATTATTTTTCAACTTTTTAACAATGTTTTATTCTATTTCCAGTGATTTAATTATTTAAAAATGATAATAAATGTAGAATGGTATTAATTTGTTTAGCAATTGGCACAATCATACCTCAAAACACTCGTGTATACGAAGTGGTCTCCGAGGGTTTATTATCTAGCATTCCTGAAATAAACTCTACTTCTGCATGGTACAATGTATTAGTAATTCCCTCAAAGCTATCTGCTTATTTACATCATGCTGCTGCTGCTGCTAAGTCGCTTCAGTCATGTCCGACTCTGTGCGACCCCAGAGACAGCAGCCCACCAGGCTCCCCTGTTCCTGGGATTCTCCAGGCAAGAACACTGGAGTGGGGTGCCATTGCCTTCTACAATGCATGAAAGTGAAAAGTCAAAGTGAAGTCGCTAAGTCGTGTCCAGCTCTTAGCGATCCCATGGACTGCAGCCTACCAGGCTCCTCAGCCCATGGGATTTTCCAGGCAAGAGTACTGGAGTGGGGTGCCATTGCCTTCTCCATATTTACATCATAGTTTTCTTTATTTATATTTGAAGTATTACTCTTCCATAGTTTAATTTTTCAGTGCCATAATATGAAATTATGCAAGCTTAGCAAGATATCCATATTGTCTATATTCTGAAATAATTTTATAACAAATTTATTCCCAAAAGATTTGATAAAATTTACCTATAAATTCACCTTAATTGGTAAATATTATAGGGCTAGACCTTAAAACTTTTCATAACTTTTCTTTAAAAATTAATTTTTTCTTACCTAACAATTTATTTTGTAAATTTATAGTATCATAAAATATCCTTCTCTTTATTATTTGTATATTCATCTTATATATAAATGTTTATGATATTTATCTTATTAGAATTTTTATTTTTCTTTGGTTGTTTATATAGTTGGAAGTATTTGTTTTTTCAAAATAATAATTATCACCTTGATTTGATCAGCTTTTAATTTTGTTAATTTTTTCTTTGTAGAATTATTTTTGTTCACAAAACTTTCTACTTAAATTTTCCTATTAATTTTTCTTCTCACTTTTAAAATTTCTTATGTTTAATATTAACCCATTCTTTTAGTCTTTCTTTTTTTATTACTTAAATTCCTATTCAAAGCTTTACTTTTTCTTCTGTGTATCATTTCAGATGCATTTCCAGTGCTTTCAATGAAGTGGTCTAATTTTGGTTAATATGTAAATTATTTGGAATTATAGTTTTATTTTATTCACTTAAATTAATTTTTATTATAGACAATTTTAAATGTGGTCTTTTTTTTTTTTTTTTTACAAGACTCTATGCTTTTTGGCATCTAGCCAAAAAATGTGGCCTCTAAATTTTCCATGCTTGGAAGTTTATTTAGATTTATTTTATGGATAGTTTTATGCTATTTATTTATTGTTTACCTATTCATTCTTGGTCACAAAAGAAAAGCATGCATTTTATAGAGTATAAAATTCCATGCATAGGAATTAAGTCACCCCTGGCAATTTTATAATGTAACCTTTAGATCCTTATTGCTTTAAAAATCTCCCTGATGTGTCAAATTTTGACTCAATATGAATTTTATTTTGCTCATTCCTTTTGCCTTGGTATTGCATGTTAAATGGTTCACACATTGTTTATATTCTTGAATTATCCCCTTTTCATGAAAAAGGGGGATAGTCCTGGGCTGTTTATCTTAAGACTTTACACTTTAAACTTAATATAATTTAATGTTGCTATTACTTCTGGTATTTAATTTTTGTGCTTCCTTTTCCCCAACATTTCATCTTGTAGGTGTGAGTATGTGTGTATGTATATATATATACACACATACTGTATATATATTGATCTTTTTTTACTTGCAAGTACTATATGGTGTCTTATTTAAGATGTGTCTATATAACTAGATTTTTATCCTAATCAAGTGAATTTATTATTTTAGTGTAACATCCTCAATTCTGGAATTTTTCCCTTATAATTTAATTCTAACCAAAGCATGAAGCATAACAAGTCCTTCTAGATACCATATAAAAACTCTTTTTAAAGATATTTTAAAGTTTTTTTCATTATTTTTATATTTTGATTACTTTTGGCACAAGCTTGCATCAAATAGATTGTTTAAACCCATAAAATAAGATAAAGCAGTAAATATACCTATGTGATCTTTTTCTTATGTCATCACAGTTTATCTCCACAGAGATATTTGTTTTCTGGAGAAGGCAATGGCACCTCACTCCAGTTCTTTTGCCTAGAAAATCCCATGGACAGAGGAGCCTGGTAGGCTGCAGTCCATGCTAAGGGTCGGACACAACTGAGCGACTTCACTTTCAATTTTCACTTTCCACCTTCATGCATTGGAGAAGGAAATGGCAACCCACTCCATTGTTCTTCCCTGGAGAATCCCAGGGACCAGGGAGCCTGGTGGGCTGCTGTCTATGGGGTCGCACAGTGTCGGACACGACTGAAGCGACTTAGCAGCAGCAGCAGCAGGGAAAATAAACAGCATAGTATTTGGATATCTTCCTATAAAGACCACTTTATAGTGGTCTATGCTGCTAAGTCGCTTCAGTCACGTCCAACTCTGTGTGACCCCATAGACGGCAGCCCACCAGGCTCCCCCATCCCTGGGATTCTCCAGGCAAGAACACTGGAGTGGGTTGCCATTTCCTTCTCCAATGCATGAAAGTGAAAAGTGAAAGTGAAGTCGCTCAGTCGTATCTGATTCCTAGCCATCCCATGGACTGCCGCCCACCAGGCTCCTGTGTCCATGGGATTTTCCAGGCAAGAGTACTGGAATGGGGTGCCATTTCCTTCTCCGATAGTGGTCTATGTCACCTTCAAAAATGCACTAGAATTATAAATGTTAAAAAAAAAAAAAAAAAAAAAACTTTTCACATGGAAAAAGAAATCCTACCCCATTTTCACTCTTTCCCATCAGTTTTATTTTCTGGAGATGTGAAATGTTCTTTAGGAAAATTTTCATTTTCTCTAGCTTTGTTGAGATCATATATAGAGAGGAAAGCAAAAATGATTTGAAGGGGGGAAAAACAAAACACAAACTTATCCATACAGCAGGTAAAGAAAACTGTTCAGGGCTCAGAGGAAGCCTTGGTAACATAAATGGTAACTCTGTGGTTTTACTGATGTATACATGAATTCTGTGAGAAGTTCAACAGCTTGCCTGAAGTTATATTGTTTCAGTAAGATTTCTAAGGCCATAAATCAAGAATTTCCTTTTAAGAGAGAAAAGCACTACATAGAAAAAAAGATTCACAGGTTTCTAATCAGTCGGGCTGGCTTTATAAACATAGAAGATAGACACAAGGGGTATCATATCACACTTCATTTATTAGCAGTGAAAATTTGGTGAATGTGCCTGGCTTCTAAGTCTGAAGTTTCTTCTCTACAAATGAGTAGAATATGCTCTGTTTCCAGGTACAAATATTGATCTAAGGAGCAGATTAGGTTGCATGTACAAAGTGTTTAGCTCTGTGTACTTCACTTAATCATTCCCCAAGAGAGTGAAAAAGTTGGCTTAAAACTCAACATTCAGAAAACTAAGATCATGGCATCCAGTCCCATCACTTCATGGCAAATAGATGGAGAGACAATGGAAACAGGACAGATTATATTTTCTTGGGCTCCAAAATCACTGCAGATGGTGACTGTAACCATGAAATTAAAAAACGCTTATTCCTTGGAAGAAAAGTTATGACCAACCTAGAGAGCATGTTACAAAGAAGAGACATTACTTTGCCAACAAAGGTCCATCTAGTTAAAGCTATGGTTTTTCCAGTAGTCATGTTTGGATGTGATAGTTGGACTCTAAAGAAAGCTGAGCACTGAAGATGCTTTTGAACTATGGAGTTGAAGAAAGCTCTTGAGAGTCCCTTGGACTGTAAGGAGATCCAACCAGTCCATCCTAAAGGTAATCAGCCCTGAATATTCATTGGAAGGACTGATGTTGAAGCTGAAACTCCAATACTTTGGCCACCTGATGCAAAGAACTGACTCACTTGAAAGGACCCTGATGCTGGGAAAGATTGAAGGTGGGAGGAGAAGGGGACGGAAGAGGATGAGATGATTGGATGGCATCACCAACTTGATGGACATCTGTTTGAATAAGCTCCAGGAATTGGTGATGGACAGGCTATCCCAGAGTGCTGCAGTCCATGGGGTCGCAAAGAGTTGGACATGACTGAGAGGCTGAATTGAACTGAACATATTAGCTTCCTTCCCTCTCCTTCTCAGTGATTAAAATGTGTCCATACTGGCCTTCTAGGGTAAGATAAATCATAGGAACAATACTTCTGTTCCACTGGTGGAATCCAAGGGATCGCTAGTTGGGAGAGTTGAAACTCCACTGTCAGCCAATACATTATGTCCTCAACACACAAACATGTTCTGCTCCGAGAGCACATTCCTAAGTCCATTTCTTTAATTAAGTCCAACAAAGTTAACCTACTAACAAAATCTGCCATTTGGTACTGTGCTGTAATAGGTTTATAATATTGTACTTTTCATACAAATAATATATAAAAGCAAACAGAAAAAAGAAAACATTTAATCTATAGTACCTTGAAAGTACAGTAGTACCAGTTACATCACCACTGCTTTTATGCTTGTTTCTGGACATCCCAGGCTTGAAATAGAGATGCTGTACTCTATACAGTACAGTATACAAAGGCACAACCATTTATAAAGGATGCGTGCATCTGACACTTTACTCTGGACACCTGAATTAACTTACGTGATTAGACATGTGAACTCATGCTCATATCTTTGAAAGTCTGTACCTTGAAAAGTCATATGTAGGGGACTTACTGAATAGTCTGGAGAGTGGACTGGCCGCAATAAAGCGAGCAAAAGAAAGTTAGGGAACTCTATTATCTTTCTTAACTAATTTCTAGAAAATAATCTGTTTTATTCCTCAGGCATATAGCTCGAACATGACTTTTCGTTTTTCATAACTCCCAGAAAAGCCTAGTGGTTCCAGTGGGAACCATCAAGTGGAATTAAATTGTTATGTTTCCCAGGGTTAGAAAAAAATGAAGGAAAAAGTATATAGAAAGGTCTATTTCATGTAATTCTGCCATTACACTATTTTCAAACAATCACTTAAGCTCTCATTAGTATAGCCTGGGAATAGATTTCTTTCGTTCTGACATTGCCTGAGCCTAACCCTCAGGTTAGACACCATTGATTTTAACTTCCATTGCTCTGTAAAACACATCTGGGTCCTTAATTAATAATTCGCTATGTTGGAGACAAATTTGCTATTGCATGAACATGCCTGATTGAAAGCACAGACATAATGCTCATAAAATGTTGAAAAAAAAAGTAATTGCAAGTGAGATTATAAATTACTCTTGGCTAAAAGCAAAAAGCAATTATTTATCTTTGGAGATGGAATTAGCTTTTGTTGTTGTTGTTGTTATATGATCAATGCTTATTAATCTTCCCAGCCTGACTCTCTAGTTGGCTAGGAAAGTTAAAAGGAGACCTTACTTTGTTCACACAATCTGTTCCACATTTCTACCTTTCTTTTCTGTTTGAAATTCTTTGTATGACTATTGTTTAACACACTAAGGTTTGAATCTATCCAGCAAGCCAGTTCAATATGTATAATTAGTGACTGTACTTAAATCTCTGTCACAGATGAGAACTGATTTTCTTAACTTTCCTGTTTCATTAAATGGCTGCTGAATATGAAGCATTTTCTTCAAGTGTTTTAAAATGTATCCTGAAAGTTCAGCCAGGTGTAGAAGCAATGGCCTTAGCACACGTGCAGCAGACATTCCGTCTTTTGTGTTTTACAGTAATGTTAGAATTTTACTTCTGTGGCATAGGCACACATTTCTTTTGTGGAAGCTGTTTAGTTTTCTGTAATTCACTGGGATACTAGCAGCACAGATACAACAGTACAAATTCAAAATAATTGAAAGCATTTCATTTCAAATGCAAGATTAGGTTGTATTCATTTTCTGCCCTGATTCAGGTAGTTTAGTAAATCAGGATCCTCTCTTCTCATTACCCGCAGTAGTCCAACTATCTAGACCCAGAAATGGGAAATAAAACTATGCCTCTTTGTGCCCTTTTTATATATATCCCTCTGTCCTTTCAGGCCATCTGAGACCCAGAAGCTGAGCTTTAGTCAAAGACGGCTTCTGACGAACCATGTGACCCAACACGAGTCACTAAGCTTCCTGGGCTTCAACTCCTCATCTTTGAAAGGAAGTGGTGAACAAGGCCTAACAGAGGGCATCCCCTCTGAACCTCCAAGTACCTGCTCTGTCTGCTAGGCTCACTGCCTTGTAATGAAGGAAGTTCTTCTCTGTCTCCCTCAGTATGTTGAGGATCGTGGGATAACAGGTATATTCTGCCAGGTATTGTTTTATCCTATAAACATCTAGCTCACGTCACGTTTCTTTCTACTCCATCATTTTCCTTCCCAAGGGCCCCTCACTGATACATACTAGGAAATATTGGGTTGGCTGAAAAGTTTGTTCATATTTTTTTTCCATAGTGTCCTATGGAAAGACCCGAACAAACTTCTTGGCCAATGCAATATAACGTATACATATTAAATGCTTTTGGAATGGTTGCTTTAGATGATTCTTCCTTGCAGAGATAGTCCCTACCCTTGAGGTGTTCCTGTGAGGCAGATTCCCCCTCCCATGTCAGAAAACCAAGGGAGGCACTAGGGCAATAGGGCAAAGTAGAGAGGAAGGCTGCATTTTTTTTGTTTATTTTGTATGTTCATGTTACAAATGTCTTCACTGCTCCTTTCACGCTTTTCCCACTTGTGACCACATCACATGTCCTCACAAGCGGTGCATCTTGTGCCTGTGGCAGATCAATACAGAGCTGTTTATTTCTTCCCAGGAGAAAGTTGAAAAGAGGTAATATTCTTTCCTTTCCCATATGACAAGACATAGAGGACAGTCAATCTAGTTAACAGGCCTCTCTTCACCCATAGGCCAGTTTCCACTCCTCAGTTTGTTGCTGTCATTCTAATAAGCATTTCATCATTTCATTAAAGCAAAAAGTACATATTAAAAGCACATTAGTGCCAAACTCCTCAGATTCCCTCATCAGATTTCAAAAAATGTGTGTGAGAAAGTTTGATCCTTGTCTTGTCCCACTTGATCTCTCATTCTCATATCTGCATGGACATGAGTGAAAAAAATCCAGGAGATGGTGAAGGACAGGGAAGCCTGTTGTGCTGCAGTCCATGGGGTCACAAAGAGTCAGACATGACTGAGTGACTAATTAACAACAACAACAACATATCTGCTGGCCACAGAGGCTCTTCCTGCTATCTGGGTAGCGTCAGGAAGATGCCTCTGCACAGATCATGCACTGCCCCTGCTGTACCTCCATGTGGGTGAAGCTACTCTGTATATAGACTCCATGGTGTTGGGAGGGGAGCTAAGGAATAGGCAGGAGACAGTGGGAGTGTGAAGGACTCAATAAATTACACCTTTTTTCTTTTCTTATGTCAATTGCAAAATCAATTGAGAAATAGATAAAGAAGTTATATACCAGATTCTTAGGTCTGCAGCTAGTAGTCTTGCTAAAACAATGAACCCTTGAACTGAAGCCATCAGGGCTTCCCAGGTAGCGTTAATAGTAAATAACCCACTTGCCAGTGCAGAAGACTTAAGAAATGAGGGTTTGATACATGGGCTGGGAAGATCCCCTGGAGGAGGGCATGGCAACACACTTTAATACTCTTACCTAGAGAATCTCATGGACAGAGGGGCCTGGAGGGGCCTGGAAGGCTATAATTCATACGGTCACAAAGAGTCAGATATGACTGAAAAGCCCTAACACACAAGCAAAATCTGAAGTTCCTCCTGGCTCTAGCTTCCTGGCTAGATTCCATCAGCCTCTTCTCACTGGGGCCTGATCCTGTGCAACCTAATGTGGATGAACAGAGACAGAGTGCTCCCTGGAGTAGGCAGTAGTATTCATGTTTGCTGGTTGTTGGAACCCTGAGGCAGGAAACTTTAAAAAGTGAAGTCGCTCAGTCATGTCTGACTCTTTGCGAGCCCATGGACTGTAGCCTACCAGGCTCCTCTGTCTGTGGGATTTTCCAGGCAAGAGTACTGGAGTGGATTGCCATTTCCTTCTCCAGGGAATCTTCCCAACCCAGGGATTGAACCCAGGTCTCCTGCATTGTAGACAGACGCTTTACCGTCTGAGCCACCAGGGAAGTCCTCAAACATACTTTAATGAAGGGACTATTTGTATCAGTGAGGTCAGCATTTAGGAAATAAAGGATGGAAAAGCACCAGCAACAGGAGGAAGCTGTTACCACCACTGAAGCTTAGAGAACAGAGGAGTATATCATGCATTTAGATATTAGGAACCCAGTGAAAACTAGGCCCTTAGAGAAAGAACTACTGATAAATATAGCTGTAGAAAAACAAGGCTACTTTCAGAGAAATGGGACTAAAGCAGGTAGAAACTTGGAAAGAGAAAAGAAATACTCTGACCTTTCTCTCTTCTTGCCCTCCAATTTCCTGCTGGTGATTTTCATTGGCCAAACTTAACTAGAAGCCAGAGAGGGATGCAACTAATGGGAGTCACCCTCCACCCAACCACGACTCACCTTCTTGCACAGCAGCCAGAAGAGGGAGTAGAATGGATCTAAAAGGAAAAGTAATGGCTAATCAGAACCTCGATCAGCAAGGAAAAATGCAGCCCTCCCCAGGAATGAATAAGTAGAAGGAGAAAGACTAGGGGTGGGGGTGCTTGTGTTTGCATGCATGCTCAATTTCTTGGTTCTGTGTGACTCTTTGCAACTCCATGGACTGTAACTGGCCAGGCTCCACTGTCCATGGGATTGTTCAGGCAAGAATATAGTAGTGGGTTGCAACTTCCTCATTCAGGGGATCTTCCCAACTCAGGGATCTAACCCACATCTCTCCTGTCTTCTGCATTGCAGGCTGATTCTTTACCACTGTACCACCTGGAACGGGTATTCAAATGGATTTTGGGGTTTTTTTTTTTCATTTACAAAAATAAGAATGCAAGCAACTCTGAGTCACAGGTGAGTCTTATCTCCTGTGCTTCAGTCTTCTGCAGCCAACCCAAGTGAAAGTGTTAGTCACTCAGTCATGTAGACTGTTTGGGTCCCCACGGACTGAAGTTCATCAGACTTCTCTGTCCAAAGAATTTCCCAGGCAGGAATACTGGAGTGGGTTACCTTTCCATTCTCCAGGGGATTTTTCCCAATCCAAGGATCGAATCTGGGTCTCCCACACTGCAGGCAGATTCTTAACCATCTGAGCCACCAGGGAAGCCCAGGGATTGAACCTGCATCTCTTTTATCTCCTGCATTGGCAAGCGGGTTCTTCACGTTAGCACCACTTAAGAAGCCCAGCCAACCCAACTCACACAGCTAATCATACCTCCTCCTAGGCCTTCATCCATCCAAGCTGTTCTGCAGAGCTTTTTCTGTGTCTCTGGATCAGGCTCTTAAACTACTCATCATCTCCTCACACCATTTCATGTATCCCTAACTTCTGAGTGTCACCAAAAGCCTTATATTTTCTTTCTGGCTCAGATAATACTGTTTCCTCCAGAACTGTTCTTTTAAGCTGACTTCAAAATTCACTGCTTCTATGATTAATAGCATAATGTAGTGGGAAGTAGAATGGAAAAAGAAGTTAGATGTAGATGCACTCTGTAAATGTGCCCATAGGGTCTACTAGAAAAGAAAATGGCAACCCACTCCAGTATTCTTGCCTGGGAAATTCCATGGACAGAGGAGCCTTGTGGGCTACAGTCCTAGGGGTCTCAAAGTGTTGACCCAACTTAGCCACTGAACAACAACAACCCAACAGAGTCTACAGTCATCTGATCCTTCTGAGACATTGATCTATTATTCTTCTTAAGGTTGTTACCATTCTTAAGGTTGTTACGTGGACTAAATGAGATAATTATGCAATAATGTATTCAATTCCTAACATGGAGCTTATCACAGAGTAAGCCCTCAATAATTAGTAGTTACTATTTCTCACCAATTTTTGCATGTGGTGTGTCCTTTCTCCTACAGCCAAACTTCTTCTCTCCATTGTCAAATCATCATTTGAGGAGTAAATGCAGGTTTAGAGGTTCACTGCATTAACTGTGGGTCAGTCAAATGCTTTATATTTTAAAATCACTATTAATATTTATTGAATGCATTTTCACACATAACATTGTATGAGTTTAAGGTATGCAATGTATTACTTTGATACATATTTATATTGTAATGCCATTGCCCTTTGGGGGACATTTATCATGCTACATTATTTTAGTATAATATTAGTGCCTATATTCAATACATTGTACATTAGATTTCTATGGCTTATTTACTATTTGTTACAAGTTTGTACCATTAAATACCATCAATCTTGTCCTCTCCCCCCATCCTACTTTAACCACCATCTTACTTTGTTTTCCCCACAGGTTTGGCTTTTTTAGATCCCACATATAAGTGATATCCTGCTCTGTTATTTTTTTTATATAGAGAGATGGAAGTACAGAAGCATGATGATAGTATTTGGATCTTTACATAGGAAACCAGCTTAAAGACTAAACCAAACTCACTTTCCTTGCTTCTCCATTAACCTTTGACAAATTGCAAACCCCACAGTTTCTATGGGCATGAATGTGGCCAGTCAGGCCATTACCCAGTCTTGTTAAAATATGGCCTTAGAGGCAGCTTCCTGTGTGCACTCACCCCAGCCAGAAATTCTTTTGATAGAATTTATCATGCATTATTTATATTATGCTGAACCTCTAATGCAAATTTATGGAATGGAATGGAAACATCCTGTACATCACAGTGTTCCCCTATCATTCTGCGTCTGCCACAAGAGACTTACAAAATTACTTCTGTGGACTAATCCTACATACGCTATTATAGCTCAGCTGTAATTCCTGGGACCATTTCAATTCTTGGTTTCTCTTTCATCGTGCAGATTTTCTTTCTTCTTTCACTGCCCAAAGTATTCATTGCCCATCTGATCACAGCACACTTATAAAAGCATGACTCCCTTGAAGCAGGAAAAGTATTGGGTGTTGTTGTTGTTGTTGTTCAGTCACTCAGTCATGTCTAACTCTTTGTGACCCCATGGACTGCAGCACACTGGGCTTCCCTGTCCTTCACCATCTCCCAGAGTTTGCCCAAACTCATGTCCACCGAGTTGGTGATGCCATCCAACCATCCCAACCTCTGTCCTCCCCTTCTCCTGCCTTCAATCTTTCCCAGTATCAGGGTCTTTTCCAATGAGTATTGTGCATTGCTGCTGCTGCTGCTGCTAAGTCGCTTCAGTCGTGTCCAACTCTGTGCAACCCCACAGATGGCAGCCCACCAGGCTCCCCCGTCCCTGGGATTCTCCAGGCAAGAACACTGGAGTGGGTTGCCATTTCCTTCTCCAATGCATGAAAGTGAAAAGTGAAAGTGAAGTCGCCCAGTTGTGTCCGACTCTTAGCGACCCCATGGACTGCAGCCTACCAGGCTCCTCTGTACATGGGATTTTCCAGGCAAGAGTACTGGAGTGGGGTGCCATTGCTTTCTCCAATTATGCATTACTAGCTTCCTTTCATTTAGTGAACTCTATTTTTAGGGGGTTGGGATGCAGTTTCAATGAATTTTGCCTATATGCTATAGAGATCTGTAAATTTTCTTGAACTTTATGTAGGTTGAGAATCTTTTCATTCTAACCACTATCACTCTATGACATGAAGGAAGAACTAGGGAAAGAGATGACTGAAAGCATAGCCAATCCAATTGTGTTACTATTTTGATTCACCAATACCAAGCTCATTCAATCCAGTTTTAGGCTTATCTAAGTATAAATTTATAATTAAGAAAAGAATTTAGATAGGAGATAATGCTAGTACTGCGTTATCAGTTAATCTTTCTCCTGCATACTATTTATCATTTGATCATCAGCCTTGCTTTTACTGAAACCAACAAATGGCATAACATTTGTCAGAAAATGGGATATTTTATCCATTAAAGACATAAGTAGGAAGAAGTCAAAGAAACCCATGAGGAGCAGTTTGTCGGTTCTATACCAAGGTATTTAAGTCAGTTTGTACAATGAGGCCATCTGTTCTTTCTACACAGAGCATGTGAATTATTAATAACCCTTTCGACATTTCATTTCTTTGTAGCAGTCAAGTAGGTCTTCCTTGTCACATGCTTTTGTTGGCTATAAAATGAAATGCATTTCTCCTACTGAGGACACAAAAGAGAAAATAAGAAGTTAAAATGTTGTTTAAAGTCTATAGCAAGGCACCATATGTTTCAAGCAAAAGTCAGACAGCAAATCTTACCTATAGTACTCGTCTGTGGGCACAATTGGAAAGATTCTTCACAGTAAAACTCCACAGTGTATGAAAGATAAAAGTCTAATTTTTGACATTTGTTTTCTTTTTCCTACACATTTCAGGGATTTATTTTCTTCTCTCCACATTTTTTAATGTAACTTTATTGTTCTTTGCTTCTTCAAGATTTCTTAACTATCAGTGGTCATGAAGGTAAATTGCATTGTTGGGGAAATTAGGCATGGTGCCTCCCACCTCCCTCAGCCTTATTTCTGATGCTTGGGTAGCTTTTCTTCTGTGTATACAAACTGTCAGTTCTCTTGTGTCCTGTGCCTGCTCCTGTCTGCTTGGAAAATGCATAAGAAAATAGATGGTGTTGATTTATTCTAATAATAATTTATTCCAAGTCCTTAAACATTGAAGTACAAACTGGAGACTTACAGAAGACTGAAGCTATTGATGCCTAGTGTTGAAACTATGCTCACAAAGAGATTGGAAAAAACGGTTACATTCCAGGCTTAAGAATTCTTCCCATTTCCTCTTCATCTACTCAAAAAGCTGTCTCCAAGCTAATTCATCAAAATATAATGATACAAATCACATTCAGAACAAACTGAATTTTAGCCAGAATGCTTTTACTATATTTTTTAAAAAGTCTTTGAAGTGACCCGTCAGTCCAATTCATTTTAACACAGGTTTATTGGGCACATGTTAAATGCTGGGTCTTATTTTAACCACTAAGGACAGTAAAGGTGATTAAATGATGGCCCTGTCCTAGAAGATAACACTGAGGTGATGGTGATGATAGACAGAGTGTGACTGACCTTTGAACTAAATTGCTGAGACAGAGGAGGACCTCACTGGTGAAGCCTGGGGATATGGTGCTTTGGCGAAGAACATCAAGAAAAAGACCTGTGCAAAACACATGAAGCAGAAGACAGCATGATAGTTTCCAGGAACTGAATCAACTAATTCAGTACAGCAGAAGCGTAAAGTTCAGAACAGAAAGGACTGGAGAAGTAGCCAGGGTTCACAGTGTGCTTGGATGGACTGAACTAGGTGGAAGGGTAGTGGGAAGATGAAAACAAGACTAAAGATAATAAAACAAAATAATACGCAAATTTGCTGAAGGTGGGGTGGGGTGTGGGGTGAGCAGTCAATGTTCATGCTTTGTTTTCAGGATACAACATACTGTTCCTTTTCCTTTGTCAACTTGGTCTTTGTCAGCTAATTTATCCCAGGACCATGTATCTTTGTGATTCCATAGAATGTTTTAATAGTCAGTGTTCAATAGCTTGTCCTGCATGACAATCAACAACAAATATTTGTTACTCACAGTACACATTTGGCTGTTCATTTGAGTCTAAGCTTCAAGCTGGCAGATGAGTTTGGGTCTGCTCACACATCTTCATTCTTGGATCCAGGCTGAAGGTGCAGCTTTGATCTGAGACAAACAAGCAGGCTTCTGTGGCAGAGGGAAGAGTGAGGACATCAAGCTTCTGTTCAGAGGTAGCATTTGCCAAATATGCTCAGATTGCATTGAATGTAATAATGACACTAAACCCAACAATGGGGAAGGGATAGAAAATCACTTTATGATGCAGAGCAGAGGACCACATTTACTTTAGTGCTACCATCACTGAACACTTATGCACCTTCTGTCACTGTGCAATGTGATTTACTTGTTTTGTACTTAATAATAATGATAACTCTTATAGAAAATTATTTAATACTAGTTTACAAATGGAAAAACTGAGGGCTTAGAAAAACCCAAGACGACTCAGCTAATAATTGGGAAATTTACTTCTTTATTCATTCACTCTTCATTTGTAATGTGTTCTGAACTATTCCAGATCCTAGGATATGATCACGAAAAATACGGCTATATTCTCATGCAGATTTTGCATTAGTAGAAAAGAAGCGACAAATTCATTTTTAAAAATCAGATTGTTATAGTTACTATACAGAGAATTAAAACAGAGTGATATTCTAGACAATGGTCATGAAGAAGAAAGTTTAAGAATTACACCCCATCTATTTGGTGCCACAGTCCACATAGTTTTAAATGTGATGTTGCCGGTTCTGCCTTGTAATGTCTTCAAAGTGACTTTTCAGAATTGTTATTTTTATCAATTAGTATTATTTAACATTTCATGTTTTGCTTCTACATTTGGATTATAATAAAAATACAGAAAGATATCATTTAATTTAGCTATTTGTTCAGTTCAGTTGCTCAGTCGTGTCCAACTCTTTGTGACCCTATGGGCTGCAGCACACCAGGCCTCCCTGTCCATCACCAACTCCCCAAGTCTACCCAAAGCCATGTCCATTGAGTCAGTGATGCCATCCAACCATCTCATCCTCTGTCGTTCCCTTCTCCTCCTGGCCTCAATCTTTCCCAGCATCAGGGTCTTTTCAAATGAGTCAGCTCTTCACATCAGGTGGTAAAGTATTGGTGTTTCAGCTTCAGGATCAGTCCTTCCAATGAACACCCAGGACTGATCTCCTTTAGGAAGGACTGGTTGGATTTCCTTGCAGTCCAAAGGACTCTGAAGAGTCTTCTCTAACACAAACAGTTCAAAAGCATCAATTCTTCGGTGCTCAACTTTCTTTATAGTCCAACTCTCACATCCATACATGACCACTGGAAAAACCATAGCCTTGACTATTTTGTTTAATATATTGCATTCCCCTGATTTGTTATTAATATAAGGTAATTTCCTGGATAATCCTAAAATAAGCCCATTATCTTCATAAGTAATTAAGATACTAAGATGAGACAATGTGTTTTTAACTTGCTTTCATTTTCTGGCAATAGTTAATGTATTAACTGTGATGATGATGCAAAAAAGCTGTCACAATTTAGCTTGTGCCTCCCGATGTCTAGAATTCTGATCTTACTTCTTTGAGGAGAGAACATCTTTGTAAGTGAGAAGATATTGTATGTGTTTTTAATTAATTTCACAATTTTTGCACTTGTATTAAAAGATGCAAATGAGCCAGTGTCTAATCTATGCATTGAAGAGATTTTCAAATGCAGAGGACGAGTACCAACTCCTTTTTCCATACTCTAGTTATCTCTGCATAAGCCTGAGAAGAAAAATACTAAACTGCTTTGGCCACCTGATGCAAAGAGCCAACTAATTGGAAAAGACACTGATGCTGGGGAAGATTGAAGGCAAAAGGAGAGGGGGGTGGCAGAGAATGAGATGGTTAGATAGTATCACCGACTCAATGGACATGAATTTGAGCAAACTCCAGGAGATCGTGGTGGACAGAGGAGCCTGGCATGCTACAGTCCATGAGGTCACAAACAGTCAGACATGACTTAGTGACTGAACAACAACAACAATCTAACAGCAGTTTCATTTTTTGAGTTAAAAGGTATAACTTCTGATCATGAATCCCATTTCTGATGCTGCTTATTTATTTGACAGAAGATAAATTACTTCATCTCCCTGGGTCTTAACTTAGCATCTCCTATAAACTAGCACAATAGACAAGGCATTCAAAACTTAAAGGGCTGCTAAGTTAAAAGGGTTTGAAGCAGGATTATATATATATTGCACTGGTGAAAAAGTTAGTTTGGATTTTCCTGTAGCATCTTACATCTTATGTATGCTCATTAAATAATTGTAGTAATAGCAGCAGTAGCAGTAGCAAGAGTGATAATAGCAGTAATCCAGGTTCATATAATAAAAGTATTATTGCTGAGGCTCTGAGCAAAGTGCCCATCTGAAGAATGAAAATATACTTTGCCCTCTTTACCACAGGATGGAGATTCTTTCAGAATAGATAAGTATAAACCCTAGATGTCCCTCTGGGGATCATATATAACATATATCTTTGTGACCCCCATGGGCTATATAGAGTCCATGGAATTCTCCAGGCCAGAATACTGGAGTGGGTAGCTGTTCCCTTCTCCAGGGGTTCTTCCCAACCCAGGGATCGAACCTAGGTCTCCCACATCGCAGGTTGATTCTTTACCAGCTGAGCCACCAGGAAAGCCCTGGGGATCATATATAACACATGAATCACATGAAGATAGGCTTTTTTTTTTTTCCAAAACACAAATTCCCTCTTTCTCATATTCTGAGTAAAACCCTTTCTTCCTGGAGGGTAGGCCCACTGCCTGGGTGGAGAATTGCTGTCAGAGGAAATATTTCTTCTGATAAAGAATGATATCTCTAATTGAAGGGAACGATTCTAGATGAATAGTTCGGCGGGGAGGAGCTACCCCACGTCCCCACACCTGAAGCCAGGGGCGGCAACCGGGAGGAGCAACCCTACACCCGAGACCAGGGGCAGTGGCCGGGAGGACCAACCCCAAGTCCAAGGAGCCGTGGCTGCGTGGGCACAGGAGGGCCTAGAGGAGCTATCCCACATTGAAGATCAGGAAGGGCAGTGGTGAGGAGATACCCCTCATCCAAGGTAAGGAGCAATGGCTGCACTTTGCTGGAGCAGCCGTGAAGAGATACCCCACGTCCAAGGTAAGATAAATCCAAGTAAGATGGTAGGTGTTGCAAGAGGGCATCAGAGGTCAGACATACTGAAATCATATTCACAGAAAACTAGTCAATCTAATCACACTAGGACCACAGCCTTGTCTAACTCAATGAAACTAAGCCATGCCCATGGGGCAACCCAAGATGGGCGGGTCATGGTGGAGAGATCTGACAGAATGTGGTCCACTGGAGAAGGGAATGGCAAAACACTTCAGTATTCTTGCCTTGAGAACCCCATGAACAGTATGAAAAGGCAAAATGATAGGACACTGAAAGAAACTCCCGAGGTCATAGGTGCCCAATATGCTACTGGAGATCAGTGGAGAAATAACTCCAGAAAGAATGAAGGGTTGGAGCCGAAGCAAAAAGAATACCCAGCTGTGGATGTGACTGGTGGTAGAAGCAAGGTTCGATGCTGTAAAGAGCAATATTGCATAGGAACCTGGAATGTTAGGTCCATGAATCAAGGCAAATTGGAAGTGGTCAAATAGGAGATGGCATGAGTTAACATTGACATTCTAGAAATCAGCGAACTAAAATGAGCTGGAATGGGTGAATTTAACTCAGATGACCATTATATCTACAACTGTGGGCAGGAATCCTTCAGAAGAAATGGAGTAGCCATCATGGTCAACAAAGATTCCGAAATGCAGTACTTGGATGCAATCTCAAAAACGACAGAATGATCTCTGTTCGTTTCCAAGGCGAACCATTCAATATCACAGTAATCCAAGTCTATGCCCCAACCAGTAATGTGGAAGAAGCTGAAGTTGAACGGTTGTATGAAGACTTACAAGACCTTTTAGAACTAACACCCAAAAAAGATGTCCTTCTCATTATAGGGGACTGGAATGCAAAAGTAGGAAGTCAAGAAACACCTGGAGTAACAGGCAAATTTGGCCTTGGGATACAGAATGAAGCAGGGCAAAGACTGATAGAGTTTTGCCAAGAAAATGCACTGGTCATAACAAACACCCTCTTCCAACAACACAAGGGAAGACTCTATACATGGACATCACCAGATGGTCAACACTGAAATCAGATTGATTATATTCTTTGCAGCCAAAGATGGAGAAGCTCTATACAGTCAAAAAAACAAGACCAGGAACTGACTGTGGCTCAGATCATGAACTCCTTATTGCCAAATTCAGACTTAAATTGAAGAAAGTAGGGAAAACCACTAGACCATTCAGGTATGACCTAAATCAAATCCCTTATGATTATACAGTGGAAGTGAGAAATAGATTTAAGGGACTAGATCTGATAGATAGAGTGCTTGATGAACTATGGATGGAAGGTCGTGACATTGTATAGGAGACAGGGATCAAGACCATCCCCATGGAAAAGAAATGCAAAAAAGCAAAATGGCTGTCTGGGGAGGCCTTACAAATAGCTGTGAAAAGAAGAGAAGAGTAAAGCAAGGGAGGAAAGGAAAGATATAAGCATTTGAATACAGAATTCCAAAGAAGAGCAAGAAAAGACAAGAAAGCCTTCCTCAGTGATCAATGAAAAGAAATAGAGGAAACCAAAAGAATGGGAAAGACTAGAAATCACTTCAAGAAAACTAGAGATACCAAGGGAACATTTCATGCAAAGATGGGCTCGATAAAGGACAGAAATGGTATGGACCTAACAGAAGCAGAAGATATTAAGAAGAGGTGGCAAGAATACACAGAACTGTACAAAAAAGATCTTCACATCCCAGATAATCACGATGGTGAGATCACTGACCTAGAGCCAGACATCCTGGAATGTGAAGTCAAGTGGGCCTTAGAAAGCATCACTATGAACAAAGTGAGTGGAGGTGATGGAATTACAGTTGGGCTATTTCAAATCCTGAAAGATGATGCTGTGAAAGTGCTGCACTCAATATGCCAGCAAATTTGGAAAACTCAGCAGTGGCCACAGGACTGGAAAAGGTCAGTTTTCATTCCAATCCCAAAGAAAGGCAATGCCAAAGAATGCTCAAAGTACCACACAATTGCACTCATCTCACACGCTAGTAAAGTAATGCTCAAAATTATCCAAGCCAGGCTTCAGCAATATGTGAACCGTGAACTTCCAGATGTTCAACCTGGTTTTAGAAAAGGCAGAGGAACCAGAGATCAAATTGCCAACATCCGCTGGATCATGGAAAAAGCAAGAGTTCCAGAAAAACATCTATTTCTGCTTTATTCACTATGCCAAAATTTTTGACTGTGTGGATCACAATAAACTGTGGGAAATTCTGAAAGAGATGGGAATACCAGACCACCTGACCTGCCTCTTGAGAAATCTGTATGCAGGTCAGGAAGCAACAGAACTGGACATGGAACAACAGACTGGTTCCAAATAGGAAAAGGAGTATGTCAAGGCTGTATATTGTCAGCCTGCTTATTTAACTTCTATGCAGAGTACATCATGAGAAACGCTGGACTGGAAGAAACACAAGCTGAAATCAAGATTGCCAGGAGAAATATCAATAACCTCAGATATGCAGATGACACCACCATTATGGCAGAAAGTGAAGAGGAACTAAAAAGCCTCTTGATGAAAGTGAAAGTGGAGAGTGAAAAAGTTGGCTTAAAGCTCAACATTCAGAAAACAAAGATAATGGCATCTGGTCCCATCACTTCATGGGAAATCGATGGGGAAACAGTGGAAACAGTGTCAGACTTTATTTTGGAGGGGGCTCCAAAATCACTGCAGCCATGGTGATTGCAGCCATGAAATTAAAAGACACTTACTCCTTGGAAGGAAAGTTATGACCAACCTGGATAGCATATTCAAAAGCAGAGACATTACTTTGCCAGCAAAGGTTCGTCTAGCCAAGGCTATGGTTTTTCCAGTGGTCATGTATGGATGTGAGAGTTGGACTGTGAAGAAGGCTGAGCACCGAAGAATTGATGCTTTTGAACTGTGGTGTTGGAGAAGACTCTTGAGAGTCCCTTGGACTGCAAGGAGATCCAACCAGTCCATTCTGAAGGAGATCAGCCCCGGGATTTCTTTGGAAGGAATGATGCTAAAGCTGAAACTCCAGTACTTTGGCCACCTCATGCGAAGAGTTGACTCATTGGAAAAGACCCTGATGCTGGGAGGGACTGGGGGAGGAGGAGAAGGGGACGACGGAGGATGAGATGGCTGGATGGCATCACTGACAAGGATGGACGTGACTCTGAGTGAACTCCGGGAGTTGGTGATGGACAGGGAGGCCTGGCGTGCTGCGATTCACGGGGTCACAAAAAGTCGGACATACTGAGCGACTGAATTGAACTGATTCTAGATGATGCCTTTCTGTGGGGAAGGTAGACTTGGCACAAGATGTTCATTTATTTATTGTTTATCTAAAATTCAAATTTAACTGAGCATCTTATATTTTATTTGCTAAATTGGACACGCAGAGTTGGACACGACCTAAGTGACTTAGCAGCAGCAGCAGCAGCAGAATTATTAATGGGAAGGAGATGAATATTATCCTATCAGACTTATCCTATTAGTCTTGGTTTCCCTCAGATCTTTGTAATGTATTAACATCACTGAATAGATAATGAAGCTGTTACTTATTAACAGGAACAGCTGGAAGGAATTGTGTATCTAATCACAGGGTTTCATGTATGTCACAAGTTCCCCTCTCCCATTGCAACACTGAAAAATCCTCTTTGGGGTTAGTCCTACTATTATCATCATAACACATGTTACCCCATTATAAGCAACATTTCCAATGCAAATAAGATCTTCATCCTTAATTTAGAAATGTATATTCACTCATTCTCTAGGAGATGCTTAGTACATCTGATATCAGATATTAATACTACCTTATTTGGCCCACAATTCTTTCCTTGCTGCCTGCTGAGCATATGGGGCAAATACATGGTAAATAAGTGAATGTGTGAGTGAATGACTGATTAATCAATATGCCTTTAGAATATCAACAAAGAAAATGGTGAAAGCAGAATATTTTAAAGCAAAAGGGACACAGGTTAACACCAGGTAGCTTTGTTCTGTCACAAAACAACTCACATGTTTATTTTTAGTAATTTAAGATTCCTGTGAGCAATAAAAGTATACTTTTCTAAGAGTTTACTATTTCAAAATAGAATAGATTTACAGGTTTTTAATGGTATACTAAATATATAATATCCATTAAATAGATTCTCAGTCTTGAATCTCAAGCTATTTATGTAGCATTAACTCAAGGTTTAGTTTTCACAAATCCTCCTTTACCTTAAAAACTAAACTGACTTCCCTGTATCTCCACCTTGTTGTGGGACCCTCTCCCAGGCAGATGGAACATCTATAACTTGTCAAGAGCTTGTTACAACCCACGTACCAGGTCAAACCACCCTGGCAGAACACAGATCCAGAGAGTCTACATTAATCTCACATGAGGGAACCCTCCAATCTCCATAGCTTTATTCACTCTCACAGGTAAAAAGTGAACAACCCAAGTACTTGTGAAATCTGTCTTTTTGCAAAGTAGAAGAAAATGTGCAGATCATAGCACCCCAAAGAATTTGGGGTTCAAAATATTAAAACCATTGTAATTAAATGGTGGTGGTGGTTTAGTCACTAAGTCGGGTCTATCCAACTCTTGCAATCCTGTGGACTGGTAGCCTGTCAGTCTCTTCTGTCCATGGGATTTTCCAGGCAAGAATACTAGAGTGGGTTGTCATTTCCTTCTCCAGGGGATCTTCCCAACCCTGGCATCAAACCCAGGTCTCCTGCATTGTAGGCAGATGATTTTACCAACTGAGCTAGTACTTAGGAAAAAAAACTACAAAATACTTTTCTTAAGAAAATAAATACACATTATTATTAGGTACATTTGTTTAGTAGCAGTTCATCTCATCACAGTGAATGTTATCTATTGCATGCATATTCAAAAGTGTAAAATAAATAAGTACAATACTTATATACATCTGGACTAAAAAGCAGATCCAGCTCTGTAAAAAATTGTGACACACACAATGACATGTTATACTCATTATGAGAATGTCAATTGCTTTTTTGATGTAGTCTACTAACAATAACTTTACAATTTCTAATAGCAGTACTGCTGTTAAGGTATCAGAAGGGTCGCATAAAGAAAACAATATGCCTAAAAATGTTTTCCAATTCAAATAGATGGCTTATTTACTTCAAGAAATCCATTTGTTAGTAGCTGCCTCATTTTTCTTCAGAAGTTATAAATATGATTCTTTCAAGCTGTAATCTATAAACATGGACCGAGTTTTCATTGTTCTTTTTATCCCCTTAGCTGTTGTTACAGGTCCCTCACATAGCAGGCATTAATTACTTGCTGAATTGATAATGTTGAAACTGTTTTCATAGCTCAATCATGGACTGTGGAAGAGTTCTGTGATTGTCTCACAGTTCTATGGCTAGAAGTTTTAATCTAGATGTCAACAGGGTTGGTTCTTCATGAGGGTGTGAGGGAAGGATCTGCTTTAAGTGTCTGTCCTTGGCTCATAGATGGTCATCTTCTCCCTCTGTCTCTTCTCATCATCTACCTTCTCATGTGTGTTTGCCCTCAATTTCCCCTTCGTATAAGGACAATGATCCTAATAGATTAAGACTTACCCCAACAGCCCCCTTTTACTTTGATTACCTCTATATAGATTCTCGGAGAAGGCAATGGCACCCCACTCCAGTACTCTTCCCTGGAATATAATTCTATCTTCAAATATAGTCACATTCAGAACCTTGAGGGGTTAGGACTTCAATATTTGATTTGAAGGGAATACAGTTAAACCCATAACAATATGACTTCTAATTGCTCCCCAAATGTATGTTCTTCACACATGCAAAGTACATTCACTTTGTCCTAACATCTCCAAAATCTTTACCCATTTCAGCAAAATCTCTAAGTCCTAAATCCTATCTAAGGCATTTCCCTGTGGCTCAGTGGTAAAGAATTCACTGCAATGCAAGAGACACAAGAGATGTGAGTTCGATCCCTGGGTCGGGACGATCCCCTGGAGGAGGAAATGGCAACCCTCTCTAGCATTCTAGCCCAAAGAGTCCCATGGATAGAGGAGCCTGGTGGGCTACAGTCCATAGGGTCACAAGTGTTTACCCGTTTCAGTATAATCTCTTAGTCTAAAATCTTATCTAAACACCTAATTCAACCATGTTTGAAATTTAGGGCATGTTTGAAACTCTAGGGCAAAATTCCTGTCCATAAGAAATCTGTAAAATGAACTGAGTTATATGTTTTTAAAATATAATGGCATAGGACAGACTTTGAAAAATCAGAGGGGAAAAGGGGGCCACAGTAAGCAAATCTGATTCAGCAAATTCCATTAGCTTTGAAGATTTAAAAGTAATTCTTTTGATATCATTGTTTTATCCTCTAGGCCCACTGACATGACAGCTCCACCTCTTTCATGGAGGGCAACTCCACCTTCTGAAACCACAGAGATGCTCTGCTTTCCAGAATTCAGGAGAAGGCCCTGAGCCCCTGGTCCTGTGCCCTCTGTGTCCATAGTAGTCTACCAGCTTCTGTATCTGTGGCTTCGCCCTCAAAATCAATCTTCCTTCCTTCCTTACAAGCTCAGTCCCTTTGACTCCAGGCTAAGTCCCTTTGACTCCAGGCCCAGTCCCTTTGACTAGAGGCTAAGTTTCTGTTGGCATGAATTTATAAAAATCCTTGCTGACCTTATGTATAATTCACCATCAGAAAAGGAGATCCTTTACAAATATCTCCTGAATATATGCATCTCTATTCCTAGCTTCTCTTGAGATGGTTTATTGGATTAGTGAGTCATACACACACCTAGTCTGTTTAGCAAACAGTTGTCCAGACACACACATGGCACTTGGCTCTGTTGCTAAAGTATACTATCTGGATAGGCTGAGAATCTTCCAAATCATCAAATATAGACTCCTCTTCCCCTTAATCCCCCTTCTTCAATTTCTCTGTCTTCTCCTAGTGTTTTGCTATAAGCAGCTAGAAGAAACACAGCTGTCATGTCAACACTTTGCTTAGAAATCTCAGCTAAATATCCAAGTTCATCACTTACAAGTTCCACTTTCCTCAGAATACTATAACAATATCAGGTCAAGTTGTCTGCCAGTATTCTTTCTCATGAAGTCTTTCGAATTTTTTTGTAGTGCGTTTCAGTCTTCTCTTTTCCTTTGAGGTTCTGTGAAGTCAATGGACTCTTCTACTTTGAGAGTCTAAGGATAAGAGTCAGAAAAGAGAGCCTTCTCAGCTTGCATAGGGGCAAGAGGAATCCACTGTCAAATTTCCACGTAGATCTATGGGGAATGGAGAGGGGGCTCCCTTTGCCAGCCAGACTCAGTCTAAAGGCACAAGGAAATCGACAGGAATAAAGTTCAGTTCAATGCAGCTCAACTCAAGTTGAAGCAGCCCAGAGACATAATCTCCACTTTTCTCAGAATAACCCCTACTTTGACCTTAGAGTACACAACCAAAACTAGCAGTGATCTTTTTTTTTTTTACTACAATGCACAGTTGATGTGCATTTCTGTGGAAAACACATGGCATAGCCCAGGTTTCTTCGCATTCGTCAGTTGACCTGTGAAGCAGCCTTGTTAGGAAGAAACCTAGAGCAAAAATGAGCTTCTAAGTGGGTCCTCTTAATTTCTTTTCAGTAGAGTCTTAGCATCTCTTAATTTTCTGAAATTGCTGCTTTATGTGCCATGGAGTTTCTTGAGAAGAACACCTGGAAACTGTTGAACACACTTGGTCTTTATTCCTGTCTTCAAATGGCTAGATGACATTTTCATCTACATTAATCAAACGTGGACAGGTTAAGCATTAGGCTTTCTCTAGCAGTTGGTTAAAAATTAGTTTGACTTATTAAAACACCTCATCATTCTTGTCTTCAGCCAAAATAATATACTTTGTTGAATATTCAGAAACTTGGTTTCTAGCATATTGGAATACCTGCATAAGTACTGAGCTAGGAGATGGAGAAGTTGAGGGTGTGGGTGGCAAATGTCCTTAAGTTCAGTGTGTTTTCCTCATCAACCATTGGAATGTAATATCCATCTTTAAACTCTCATATGCATTTTATGAGCTAAGTGGGAAGAAAAAGTAATAGGACCTTAAAGAAGATAACATTTATACTAGCTGCATTACTTTTGAAACAGACATTCTGTATGTTACATAAACTATAAGCTTAACATTTAACTATGGTGGTTCAGTGGTAAAGAATCCTCCTACAATGTGGGAGATGAAGCTTTGATCCCTGGGTCAGGAATATCCCCTGGAGAAGGAAACGGCAACCCACTTCAATATTCTTGCCTGGGAAATTCCATGGACTGAGAATCCTAGGAAGCTACAGGATTTCATGGGGTTAAAAAAGAGTAGAACACGACTTAGTGACTAAACAACAAACAGCATAAGTATAAAAGTCAAATTATTGTCAAATAGAAAAATAAAAACAAAAATATATGAGTCATAATTTTGAGACATAAGAGACATAAGAGTCATCATGACACATAAGAGATGTGGGTTTGATCCCTCTGTAGGGAAAATCCCCTGGAGGAGGAAATGGCAACTTGTTCCAATATTCGTTCGTGAAAAATCTCATGGATAGAGGAGTCTGGTGGGCTACAGTCCATGCGGCTCACAAAGAGTTGGACACGACTGAGCCACTAAACACACACATGATATCACTTAAAAAATATCTTTTTCAAATATTCTCTTTGCTCTTTACTGGCCGTCTATGGATATCAAATATTGTTATTTATATTTAGAAGATGGCTTTCCTGGTGGTTCAGCAGTAAAGAATCCACCTTCAATTCAGGAGCTGCAGGAGTTGAGGGTTTGATACCTAGAGAAGAGAATGCAACCCATTCCAGTATTCTTGCCTGGAGAATCCAATGGACAGAGGAACCTGGTGGGCTATAGTCCATGAGATTGCAAAGAGTCAGATATGACAGATGCGACTTAGCACGCATGCACATATTTAGAAGAAACTATTTAATATGGATCTTCTTTAGTGTCTGTTTTGATCTTCATCACAATTCATGTAAATAAAATAGTAGCTATCAGTATGCAAAGCATTATCTTTTTGAATAAAGCAGAACTTTTTTGTAGCTATTACTTTATAAAATAGTGACTAAATTGTAAGTCTTTTCACCTCTTTACATTCATTTAACTTTTATTTCCTGAAAAGATAGCACATGGCAAATATCATTTTAAAGACTGATTAGAGTGCAAGACAAAGATTTTGACTTCAGTATCAAATGTGCAATGAAGAGTTTGTATAGGGGGACCAAGTCTACCTCAAAGGTAACAGCCTGAAATGGACCCCATCACCCACTCAACAATTGCGATTGCTTAAACATGGAAATAACATCTAATCCACTGGCAGTCCTAATAAAGAGTAAATGATGTACCCTCCCTGGGGAGGTTATGCAGGCTTAACAGTTAAACACAATTTCCACAGAAGCATTGTACTTGTTTGTCCTTCTGCCTGGAGTGTTCTGCTAATGTCTGACTGTTTTTGGTCATTCAGCCTCAGCTTAACTACTGTTACTTGCAAGACACTGTGTCTGCACAGTTCTAGAAGCTTATGATGCTTTTGCTGCAGAATTGTTTTTGTATCCAATCTGATTCCAAAAAAAAATAGCAATAAATTAAGAGAAAAGAAAGAAACACCTAAGACATCCAATAATAGTTTGTTAAAAAGAGTTATGGCATAGTCACATGGTATTATATTATGCATTTACTAAAATCATATTTTATAAAAATATTTAATAATTTGTATAAAGGGGCTTTTGTAAAAAAAGCAAATTGCAAATAATACACAGCATGATCTAAATTTTTAAACATTTATGTTAGTGATCAGTCTGTATATCTATTATCTATGTAAATATATTTATAAGCAAAGAAAAACATTGGAAGGACACATAACAAATGGTAATAATTTTCATAGCTCTCTGTATTTAAAACATTTTTAATATTTAAAAAATATTTTTTATAAAACATTTTTACATGTAATATTTCTTGATTGGAAAGAAAAGAGCATGAAAGAAATATCAACATTAGAGCTTTCTGGCTGTTAAAGTATCATGTACATCAATCTTAACAATACTTTTTTTTTTTTAATCATTGCTTTTCAGTTAGCTGTTCTGTTGTCACAGAGATGCCCTTCAGTTGCTGTGGTAACAAATGAATAATAACCCATACTTGTGTAGCACTTCACAGCTCACACATTCTTTTCTCCTACAGCACCTCATTTATGATCAACAAAACCTCAGAAGAGGTTCCGAAGGAGACAGACCTTGTAGTCTCCTCAGTGTACAGATGAGAAATTAGAGACTGAAAGAGGCTAACTAAATTGTCTATTGTCACACTGTTAATAACTTAAAGAGCTGGTAGAAAATCTAAGCTCTCCTTTATCTTAATGCATTTTAAAGTAGGTTTTACTCATCTGTCCATGTGTGTGTCTTCCTATTTACTTATATGTTTATATGTGTCAATTAAAGTCCTTTATGAAATCCAGTGTATAATAGAGTTGATCAGGTTTCATCAGCGATGAGGGATCCAAGGTCCCGTGGGCACATCCACTTGTTTTCTACTTGCGGGTTTTCTAAAGCCTGGTGTATTTTGTGAACCACTGTCCCATCTTTGAATACCTATATTTATCACCCCTCTCACAAAGCCCCAGAGAGATAGACCTTCATCAGTTACATAGTCACACACTATTCTTCTAAACTGAATGAAGATACTTGTATGTGTGTTTCTCTTTGTGATCAAATGCCTAAGAAATGTGAACCCTAAGAGTCAGAACAATTGTCTCACGTATCCCATGATCCACAGAAATTTATAGCTGGTGGGCAGGTGAGGCAAGCTAAAGCATGGTGTCCGATATAGCAGTCACTAGCTTGCTAGTAGTTATTTAAGTCTAAATTAATTTAAAGTGGATACAATTAAAAATTGACTGTCTCAGGAATAGTAGCCACATTTTGAGTATTAAGTAGCCACATGTACCTTTTTTTTAAATTTTTTAACTTTACAATATTGTATTGATTTTGCCATACATCAACATGAATCCGCCACAGGTATACACGTGTTCCCCATCCTGAATCCTCCTCCCTCCTCCGTCCCCGTACCATCCCTCTGGGTCGTCCCAGTGCACCAGCCCCAAGCATCCAGTATCGTGCATCGAACCTGGACTGGCGAATCATTTCACATATGATATTATACATGTTTCAATGCCATTCTCCCAAATCATCCCACCCTCTCCCACTCCCACAGAGTCCAAAAGACTGTTCTATATCTTCTAAGACAGGCTCAGTGAAGGGGATAATCTTAGAAGAAAAGAACACCGATCTCACATGCAGGTGTTCCTATCTTATTCCCTCTCGCCCACCCCTTGGCCATTCTGCCTTTACAGAAGGCTTCCAAGTTCTGGCCCTATTATGGTGTTCAAAGCCATCACATGGTTCAGGGAGTCCCTTGGGAAGCCCTATACCTTCCTTCAGGTTCTGTGTTCTGGTCACTATAGGATGTTCCTGGCAATTGTCTGTCTTCAACATGATATAGGTGAGAAGCAATAGTTGTATGTGTTCTCGAACTTCAGAGATCATAACCAAGTTCTGCCAAGAACCTCTTGTCCCTTTACAGAATGAGGTTCTTGATTTTCATAACTCCATAATCATTCAACTAGCACCCACCAAGTCTACAGGAACATACCTCTCATAACACTCCAATCCTGAGTGAAATAAGTGAGAATGACATTTTCTCTTTCTCCATAACCAGATGAAAGGGAAACCCCAAATCCTTATCTCCTAGGTCAGAAGTGTCCTACCCCTCTGACTTTCTACATCTAATTTCAAATTTCTAAACTTCTCTTATAAAGCCTGGCAGTGAGTAACAGAAGCTGATAATGTCTGGACAGTTCTACTATCACAGAAAATGCACAAATGTGTTTACAACCTCTCTATCAGCCTTTGTCTTCAATCAGGAAGCTTTAGTCAAAATTCAAAGACAACTAAGAATATGTCATTCCACATCAAGAATGAGACTTTCTAAACACTGCAGTTGAACCATAGTTACACTTTGAACATGGTAACTATTATTACTAACAAATTTGTCAGGAATTGTTTTGTTAGTATTAATAGCATCATTGATAAACACGTGTCTGGTCTAAGAGGTACATATGAGATTACTGTGATGTAAAATCTATACAGATAGACGTTATTTCCAAAATTTTTGGTTGCATGTTCAAAAAAGGACACTACCATTCTTCAACTTCTGAACCATTTCTTGACTGCTTAAAATTGAATCAACTTTAAAGAAGATGAGAGTCTGAAATGTAGCACTAAACATCATTGCCCTTTCAATAATCTGACTGAAAATCTTGCTGTGAAATTGTGCAGTGGAGAGTCCTTGGTGCCGCAGCTATGTGACCTCATACAAATCTCTTACCTTCCTTGGGTTCTGAGAAAATGACAGACTTGAGCAAGATCTGCTCTCTGACAAAATCATCATTCAAATTTTTGAGCTTAACACATATGTAATTTGCTCAAATATAAGGGGCTATTGGCAAAGAAGAGAAAACAGCCACAAAAAATTACTTGTTTCATGTGTGTAAAGTCTAATATTTTAGCCAGCATCCAGCTAAATGCAACCAGTTTTGCCCAGCTATGATAGATAGTCATTTAATATTTCTGCATCAAATATAGCTATTTTCTTTGTCATGTAAACAGAAAGCTTCATTGATATTCATGGAAGTATTAATAATAGACATGTCTAGGTAAGAAATATTGCCAGATACAAGTCTTTTGCAAAAGTCAGTTTTTCCTTGTTGATCCTGCTCACTTATATACGTATTTCTTTAGGTATATTTGAGTAGATGCTTTTCTAATATGTCCTTTCTTTTCTAAAATCTTTGATCCAGAGTTGCCATTATTCCCAACCTTCTTAAAATACGTGATAACATTCAAAGAAAATACAAAACACATTCAGTCTTGGCACAGAATGACTTATTTGGGTGGCAGAAGAAGCATCCCCAGAGAAAATCATTATTAATAATTGTAATTAATTTTGGTGTGGCAATATCCACAAAGATATGCAACACTGAGCTCACTAATTTCTTTCCAGATAATTCTTTCTGACAAATATTTCATTTGGTTTTCTAAGGTATGTTAATGAGCTCAATAAAGTAACCCAGATAGATTTCCCAACCAGTGTAGAAAATTAAAAATGGCTGCCCCTAACTGATTTCTGAATTCATACTCACAAACTTTTAATCACTAATCAGTTATCCTATGATATTTAGTCATTATTGTTCTTTTCTAATTTTTTTCTTGTCTTTAACTGATCTAAAGAATTGTGTAAAACACTGGCTTCTTATTAGATACACTGTTTATTTAATATCTATCTGCCTCCAGTCTTATTCTTCCTTTTGCCTTTGGCTATAACATGATGGGTGATATATTGCAAATATGCCTAAGATATTGATGATAACTGAGAAAGGTCTAATGTTCTCTTCTCAGAAGAGGGATATTTTGTGCTGCATCTTAAAGAATGGATTTCATGAAAGAAATGAGAAAACCTGTGTTTGCATTTAACCTTGTCCACTAATTGGACACAGGGTTTTGGGTAAATTAGTGTGATCTCAGAAAGCCTAGTATAACTTCTATAAAATAAAAATAGTTATCTTTGTCTAACAATTTACAAAACTTCTGTGAGGACAGAATGTTTTTACAGATATAAAACAGTATGCAAAATCTCTAAATAGTGTTGTTACTTTGTCTAATATACAACCTAGAAAGGCATCATGCTTAAAAAAGTACATTCTTATTCCACATGTAAAAAGTTGGCAGCAGGTTCTCCCATTGTTGAACATTTCTGGGCAGAACAGTGATTAAAGTTTTATAATAAATGAAGTTCACCAGTTTTACAGAGTAGGTAACATTAGTGTCGGTTGACACACGTGTATATTTATATACATTGTGTGCTTTTCAAGACACTTGCTAAATAATTTCCTTATCTGGGTTTCTGTAATAGTATACATTAGCTATTCTTTGAACAAAACCACTATTTCAATGTTATTAGAATTAGAGAAATACAAAAACATACTAAGTGTGCAACATTATTCTTCCATCTCAACACTAAGGTCAGTTGTACTTATGTAGATTTTTTATTCTATCTTTTAAAACTGGTTATAATTATTTCTCCTTTGAGATTATTTTCAGTGTTTTACTAGAATGTTTTAGCAAACTAAGGAATCTGAAGGCCACCAGGAACTTGAAATATCTGCTTAGAGTTAAGAACCTAGGAACTATTTCATTCTCCATTGGCAGCTAGATAATAGATTTAAATGCCTGACTTCATTTTTGAGAATTACCTGCATCCGGTATTTCAAAAACCCTTCACAGTATCTAGCATATGGCTATCACTCAGTTTATTTATTTTCTATTTGTTTTTATTGGAGTATAGTTGCTTTACAACATTGTGTCAATTTCTTTCCGTAAAGAAAAGTGTACACTTTTTTTTTTTAAGATTTTTCTTTCCAATTAGATGACCATAGAGCACTGAGTAGGGTTCCTTGTGCAGGTAATCTATTTTGTACACAGTAGTGTATATATGTCATTCCCAATCTCCCAATTCATCCCCCACTTTGGTAACCAAATTTGTTCTCTATATCTGTGACTCAATTTCTGCTTTGCAAAATACTTTTCTTACCATTTTTCTAGATTCCACATATAAGTAACACTATATGATATTTGTTTTTATCTGACTTATTTCACTCTTTATGACAACCTCTAGGTCAATCCACGTCTCTGCAAATGGTACCATTTCAACGCTTTTAATGACTGCGTAATATTCCATTATGTACATGTACCACATCTTCTTTACCCATTCCTCTGTCAATGGATATTTAGGTTGTTTCCATGTCCTGGCTATTGCAAACAGTGCTGCAATGAACATCAAGGTACATGCACCCTTTTGAATTATGGTTTTCTCTGGATATATGTCTAAGAATAGGATTTTGGGATCACATGGTATTTCTATTTTTAGTTTTTTTAAGACACCTTTATACTGTTCTCCATAGTGGCTGTACCAATTTACATTCCCACCAACAGTTCAGGAGGGGTCCATTTTTTCCACACCCTCTTCAGTATCTATTGTTTGTAGATTCTTTGATGATGGCCATTCTGACCAGTGTGAGGTGATATGTCATTGTAATTTTAATTTTCACATCTCTAATAGTGATACTGAGTATCTTTTCATGTGTTTGTTGGACATCTGTATATCAGCTTTGAAGAAATGTCTATTTAGGCCTTCCACCCATATTTTCATTGGGTTGCTAGTATACTCAATGGTAAAAAGGAAAAAGCTTTTCCTCTAAGATCAGGACTAACACAAGGATGTCCACTCTCATCACTTTTATTCAACATAGTTTTGGAAGTCTTAGCCATGGCTATCAGAGAAGGAAAAAAATAAAGTAAAAGGAATTCAAATTGGAAAAGATGTAAAACTGTCAGTTTGCATATGACATGATACTATACACAGAAAATCCTAAAGATGCTACCAGAAAACTAATAGAACTCATCAATGAATTTGGTAAAGTTACAGGATGCAAAATTAATACACAGAAATCTCCTATATTCCTATATTCTAACAATGAAAGATCAAAACGAGAAATTAAGGAAACATTCCCATTTACCATTACATCAAAAAGAATAAAATACATAGGAATAAACCTACATAATGAGGCAAAAGACCTGTATGCAGAAAACAATAACATACAGAAAAAATCAAAGATGATACAAGCGGAAGGAGATATATATATATATATATATATATATATATAATATTTTTGGACTAGAAGAATCAATATTGTGAAAATGACTATACTACCAAAGTAATCTACAGATTAAGTGCTGCTGCTGCTGCTGCTAAGTCACTTCAGTCGTGTCCAACTCTGTGCGACCCCATAGATGGCAGCCCACCAGGCTTCCCCATCCCCGGGGTTCTCCAGGCAAGAACACTGGAGTGGGTTGCCATTTCTTTCTCCAATGCATGAAAGTGAAAAGTGAAAGGGAAGTCTCTCAGTCGTGTCCGACTCTTAGCGACCCCATGGACTGCAGCCTACCAGGCTCCTCCGTGCCATTGCCTTCTCTAACAGATTGAGTGCAATCCCTCTCAAATTACCATGGTCATTTTTCATAGAACTAGAACAAAAAATTTCACACTTTGTATTAAAACACAGAACACCATGAATAGTGAAAGCAATCTTGAGAAAGAAGTACTGAGCTGGAAGAATCAAATACCCTGACTTCAGACTATACTACTAAGCTATAATAATCAAACCAATATGGTCAGATCAGATCAGATCAGATCGGTCGCTCAGTCGTGTCCGACTCTTTGCCACCCCATGAATCACAGCACGCCAGGCCTCCTTGTCCATCACCAACTCCCGGAGTTCACTGAGACTCACGTCCATTGAGTCAGTGATGCCATCCAGCCATCTCATCCTCTGTCGTCCCCTTCTCCGCCTGCCCTCAATGCCTCCCAGCATCAGAGTCTTTTCCAATGAGGCAACTCTTCGCATGAGGTGGCCAAAGTACTGGAATTTCAGCTTTAGCATTATTTCTTCCAAAGAAATCCCAGGGCTGATCTCCTTCAGAATGGACTGGTTGTATCTCCTTGCAGTCCAAGGGACTCTCAAGAGTCTTCTCCAACACCATGGTTCAAAAGCATCAATTCTTTGGTGCTCAGCCTTCTTCAGAGTCCAAATCTCACATCCATACATGACCACAGGAAAAACCATAGCCTTGACTAGACGAACCTTTGTTGGCAAAGTAATGTCTCTGCTTTTGAATATGCTATCTAGGTTGGTCATAACTTTCCTTCCAAGGAGTAAGCGTCTTTTAATTTCATGGCTGCAGTCACCATCTGTAGTGATTCTGGAGCCCAGAAAAATAAAGTCTGACACTGTTTCCACATCTATTTCCCTGAAGTGATGGGACTGGATGCCATGATCTTGGTTTTCTGAATGTTGAGCTTTAAGCCAACTTTTTCACTCTCCACTTTCACTTTCATCAAGAGGCTTTTTAGTTCCTCTTCACTTTTTGCCATAATGGTGGTGTCATCTGCATATCTGAGGTTATTGATATTTCTCCCGGCAGTCTTGATTCCAGCTTGTGTTTCTTCCAGTCCAGCATTTCTCATCATGTACTCTGCATAGAAGTTAAATAAACAGGGTGACAATATAACAGGCTTGACGAACTCCTTTTCCTATTTGGAACCAGTCTGTTGTTCCATGTCCCGTTCTAACTGTTGCTTCCTGACCTGCATACAGATTTCTCAAGAGGCAGATCAGGTGGTCTGGTATTCCCATCTCTTTCAGAATTTTCCACAGTTTATTGTGATCCACACAGTCAAAGGCTTTGGCATAGTCAATAAAGCAGAAATAGATGCTTTTCTGGAACTCTCTTGCTTTTTCCATGATCCAGCGGATGTTGGCAATTTGATCTCTGGTTCCTCTGCCTTTTCTAAAACCAGGTTGAACATCTGGAAGTTCACGGTTCACATATTGCTGAAGCCTGGCTTGGAGAATTTTGAGTATTACTTTACTAGTGTGTGAGATGAGTGCAATTGTGCGGTACTTTGAGCATTCTTTGGCATTGCCTTTCTTTGGGATTGGAATGAAAACTGACCTTTTCCAGTCCTGTGGCCACTGCTGAGTTTTCCAAATAGGCTGGCATATTGAGTGCAGCACTTTCACATCCTCATCTTTCAGGCTTTGGAATAGCTCAACTGGAATTCCATCACCTCCACTAGCTTTGTTCATAGTGATGCTTTCTAAGGCCCACTTGACTTCACATTCCAGGATGTCTGGCTCTAGGTGAGTGATCACATCATCGTGATTATCTGGGATGTGAAGATCTGTTTTGTACAGTTCTTCTGTGTATTCTTGCCATCTCTTCTTAATATCTTCTGCTTCTGTTAGGTCCATACCATTTCTGTCCTTTATCGAGTACCGGGGACCAGCCCCGGCTGATCCAGGGTATTCGAAGGAGAGACGGCGTAGGCGAGGGTCAGGGAACAACTGCTTAATTTACACTTTAATTAAGGATACAAAGAGTAATAGAATAAGGATAGCTCAGTGAGGAAATTCAGTGGAGAAAAGCGGCTGAAATAAGGATAGCTCAGTAGGAAAATTCAGTGGAGAAAAGAAGCTGAGTGGCTTGGTTTACGTGGAAAATCAATATAACCCGTGACACCAGGTTAGCTCTGACCACGGAGGCCGCAGGCGCCCTCTCAAATAGCGGAAGGTGCCCCACCTTAGACACCTTCTCGAGTGGGTCTTAGAAGCCCAGGCAAATAAATGGTCGCAGAGGACATCCGCGCTCCAGATGGACACTCAGCTGGAAGTTAAAGGGAAGAATGACATGGGGAGACCAAATTTTAGTGAACAAGGCCCACATTTTATTTTCCAAAGTAGTTTTTATACCTTAAGTTATGCATAGAGGATAATGGGGGAAGGGGTAGAGTCATGCAGCAAGCCAGGCTTTTTTCCTGTAAACTTATCATATGCAAAAGTTCAGGTGATAGGCATCATCTTCTGGCCAGGAGGCCTGTTAACATTTTAAGAAACTTATCTTTCTCTAAAGGTGATTATTCCAAAGTCAGGCGCCAGCCTTCCAAAAAGCATTGGACAAAGCTGCATTTTACATTTCTATACACCCATTATATCAATCAATACACTGCCAAGGACACAGTAGGTAAGGAGTATGGAGACTTAGCAGCAAACATTGGCCCAACAAGTGAAAAACCCTTCACCAATACAATTTCTAATCAATCTTTTAACTACTCAAAGGAATCTGTGTTTAGGCAGTTTAGAACATCTCCTGCCTCTCACAGTTGGGAGGCTCTGAACAATCACATGTGGCCGGAAAAACCCATTCAGGCAGGCTAGAGGATTTCCAAAGGAGTTTGTAGGTTGAAACACTGTCACATCCAGGAATTATTAACTGGAGCTGTAAGCTAACTCTCTTTTCAGAGAGAGGTAGTGGGAGACAGCCCCCCGTAAAGTCAGAGGTGTAGGTGAAAGCACAAAGCAGAAAGTAGGCAGACTCTGGTTTTGGGGGTAGATGCTCGAGAATTTCCAGGGGGACTCCTGAGGCTCGATCCCGCCTTTGCGTATGCCGAGCCTCCTTCCTCATGACCTTTGTCATGGGCGGAGTGCCTCACGCTGGCTCCCGGCAGTGATAGAATTCCAGTTGAGCTATTCCAGATCCTCACTCAATATGCAATATGCCGGCTCCCGGCAATCGAGCCCATCTTTGCATGAAATGTTCCTTTGGTATCTCTGATTTTCTTGAAGAGATCCCTAGTCTTTCCCATTCTGTTGTTTTCCTCTATTTCTTTGTATTGATTGCTGAAGAAGGCTTTCTTATCTCTTCTTGCTATTCTTTGGAACTCTGCATTCAGATGTTTATATCTTTCCTTCTCTCCTTTGCTTTTCACTTCTCTTCTTTTCACAGCTATTTGTAAGGCCTCCCCAGACAGCCATTTTGTTTTTTGCATTTCTTTACCATGGGGATGTTCTTGATCCCTGTCTCCTCATTCCATAGTTCATCAGGCACTCTATCTATCAGATCTAGGCCCTTAAATCTATTCTCACTTCCACTGTTTAATCATAAGGGATTTGATGTAGGTCATACCTGAATGGTCTAGTGGTTTTCCCTACTTTCTTCAATTTAAGTCTGAATTTGGCAATAAGGAGTTCATGGTCTGAGCCACAGTCAGCTCCTGGTCTTGTTTTTGCTGACTGTATAGAGCTTCTCCTTCTTTGGCTGCAAAGAATATGATCAATCTGATTTCGGTGTTGACCATCTGGTGATGTCCATGTATAGAGTCTTCTCTTGTGTTGTTGGAAGAGGGTGATTGTTATGACCAGTGCATTTTCTTGGCAAAACTCTATTAGTCTTTGCCCTGCTTCATTCCGTATTCCAAGGCCAAATTTGCCTGTTACTCCAGGTGTTTCTTGACTTCCTACTTTTGCATTCCAGTCCCCTATAATGAAAAGGACATCTTTTTGGGGTGTTAGTTCTAAAAAGTCTTGTAGGTCTTCATAGAACCATTCAACTTCAGTATGGTACTGGCACAAAAAGAAATATAGATCAATGGAACAAGATAGAAAGACCAGAGATAAGTTCACACACCTATTATTTTCTAATCTATGACAAAGAAGGTAAGAATATAAAATGGAGAGAAGACTCTTTCTTCAATAGGTGGTGCTGCAAAAACTGGACAGCTAAATGCAAAAGAACAAATTTAGAGTACTCCCTAACACCGTACACAAAAATAAACTCAAACTGTATTAAATACATAAATGTAAAGCTGGATACTATAAAACTCTTAGAGGAAAATATAAACAGGACACTCTGACATAAATCACAGCAAGATATTTTTTGACCCACTGCCCAGGTAATGAGAATTAAAACAAAATTAATACATGGGACCTGGCTAAACTCAAAAGCTTTTACCCGGCAAAGGAAATCATAAGGAAAACAGAAGACTTTCCTCAGATTGTGAAAAAATATTTGCAAATGAAACACCTGAGAAGCAATTAGTCTCCAAAATATACAAACAGCTCAGGCAACTCAATATTACTCATTTCTGATGGTGTTCTTTCATTTGAAGTTACAAGATCTTTATTAGTCTGTTTCTGCTTATTTTATTTGGAAATAGCTCTTTGCCTTGTGTTCCTTTTCCTAACTCTTCAGAATTTTTTTTTAGTACTGTAAAATTAAATTTGTTCCAAAAGCATCTACTTTGCTGCAAATATGGTTTATTTCAACATTCAAAGTCAGAGGATAAGGTTAGGGTATCATAAGTCATATACAGACTGAACATGAATCCTCTTGAAATCTATACATTTTTCTCATTTTTCTTTCCCTGGATGACTCCTCAGTCATCTCTGAAATTTCAACTTCCTTTTATGCTCTAGTTTCATGTTCTTATTTTATTTGTAAATATAAACACAACATTTTTAATGTTTTACATAAAGTTTTATTCATTCTTTCAGAGAACTGTATTTGACAGTCAATGTGCACTTGAAGTTTTCTATGTTGTCATTATGTTGGACAGAGAAATTGACCTTGTAAAAATATATCTGGTAATAAAATGGAAAGATAATTCTTGATAAATTCTCGATTTCACTAGTCAAAATAATTTTCTGCTTGGGCATTGACATTTCTAATGCTGTCCATTATTTTCCAAGACTATTTGAGTGCCTGAGTGATTATAGTCATTTGGACATGGATTTCATAATTTGTCATGAGATAATTTATAATAAGTAAATAAGATATCATATGGATTGCAAGTGTCAGATTAACTCAAACAGTGGAATTACAATTAATATGAAGAGATTCACTAAAGAAGAAATGCCAGACAGTATCAGAAAGAAACCAAGTGAAATAAAATAATCTCTATTATACAATGAACACAGTTCCAATAATAATCAACCTGTCAAAAAATAGTGAAGTGACTATTCATACACGTAGCCCAGAATTCTATTCTATTATATTCTATATTTGTATCCAATCTATATTCTCAAACCATGAAATAACCATAATTAGATAATAGTTTGTGATTGATGGGTTTCCCAGGTGGTGCTAGTGGTAAAGAATCCACCTGCCAATGCAGGAGACACAATTGGGTTCAATCCTTGGGTCAAGAAGATCCCCTGGAGAAGGGAATGGCAACCTACTCCAGTATTCTTATTTGGAAAAGCCCATGGACATTGAAGCCTGATAGGCTACAGTCCATGGGGTCACAAAGAGTCAGACACTTTGTGAGTCAGTCAGTCAACTGAGCACTGAGCCTATGATTGCTGGCAGTGTTTGAGGAAAGCTACCAATTTACCTTTGACTTTTCTAAAGCTAATGATCTGCTACATCTTAATGGCCAATTTTTTGTTATTCTCCTACCCATGTCTTAAATTGAGTCTGGATGATATAACCAATCTTTCTTCTTCATACCTTCATAACTCTTAAGAAATCACTTCTGGCACTCTAACAATAACTCTAGATGCCCACTGCTACTCTATTTTTTCCCCAGAAGTCATGCATAAACTGATTTTAAAACTGTATTATAAAGTTTAAGACTATGCGCCAAGTTTGTTTGTCTGGCTGGTGATCAGGAAAACTACCAATTAAAATAATAAACTTTGCACTTTGATATATTCATTCTGTGGTAAATACAAGGTAATGATATGTTAAAAAATACATATTTAGTCATATATGGGAATCAAAGCAAAAGTCACATTTACCAGAATCAGACACAAAACATTGCATGGGACTAAAGCATACATTTAATGGACTCTATACCTGTAAGTAGAAAGCTGCGGGTTACTTGCCAGTGTTCCATGTGAACAGAGGACCTGGTTTCACTTCATTGCTAGAAACCAGAAGCTGGAGTAAGGTTCATAAAATGTGACTGATGTAGACAGCAAGCTAAATTTGTAAAACTGAGAAAAAAATTAGACATACCTACCCATTCTGAAGGAGATCAGCCCTGGGATTTCTTTGGAAGGAATGATGCTAAAGCTGAAACTCCAGTACTTTGGCCACCTCATGCGAAGAGTTGCCTCATTGGAAAAGACTCTGATGCTGGGAGGGATTGGGGGCAGGAGGAGAAGGGGACGACAGAAGATGAGATGGCTGGATGGCATCACTGACTCGATGGACGTGAGTCTGAGTGAACTCCGGGAGTTGGTGATGGACAGGGAGGCCTGGCGTGCTGCGATTCATGGGGTTGCAAAGAGTCGGACACAACTGAGTGACTGAACTGAACTGAACTGAACTGAACCCCTTGCTTGAAGCCCCCAATATTACTTTAGGGCAAGATCTTTGTCTCAATACTAAAGACCTTGTAAAACCATTAGACAATTGCCGTTGCCAGTCCCCAAGGGGGCTCTCAATCCTTAGCTCCTAGTAGTTATGCCCGTGTTTACTCCTCATCTCTTAAATAGGAATGGCTTCTGTAACCAATAAGATGCCATAGAAATAAGAGCACATGATTTCCTGAGCTAGGTCACACAAAAGACATGACTTCTGTCTAGCTTTCTTACATCACTCACTCTGGGATAGCTAGATTCTCCAGTGGCCCTCTGGGGAGATCCATGTGTAGAGAAATGGGGGCCTTCTCCCACTAGCTATATGAGTGCATTATCTCAGAAAGGATACAGTCAAGCCTTCAGATGGCTACAACCTTGGTCAATACCTATGCTATGCTAAGTCACTTCAGTCGTGTCCGACTCTGTGTGACCCCATAGACGGCAGCCACCAGGCTCCCCTGTCCCTGGGATTCTCCAGGCAAGCACACTGGAGTGGGTTGCCATTTCCTTCTCCAATGCATGAAAGTGAAAAGTGAAAGAGAAGTCGCTCAGTAGTGTCCGACTCTTAGCGACCCCATGGGTTGCAGCCTACCAGGCTCCTCCATCCATGGGATTTTCCAGGCAAAAGTACTGGAGTGGGGTGCCATTGTGATATAAAGTTTTAGAACATAATATGAATATTATTTATACAAATAATTGATATAAAGTTTTAGAACATAATAAAATCACTTGCTTTGTGAATATAGTTGTAAATGATAAAGGTATAGAAACAAGGAAGAAATAAATACTGAATGCAAGAAGGGATGAGGTATATGCCATTATGAAGGAATGCACAAAGAATAAATTGTTATACTTAAAGTAAAAGGTAAAGTAAAATAAAAATAAAGTTAGATAAATTTTTATAAATTGTAATAGTTATATAATTCCCTTTTATATAACCTTATATAATTATCTTTTTATAATTTCCATTAAAGTGTTTCATAACAAGGCAAAATATGTTATAGAAAGAAATGCTAATATAAAATAATGTGTTCAAGAAAACAGAACACCGAAGGGTGGGGGGCAGGGATGTCATTTATCTTCTGTGTCTGAAGATTAAGTATTCCATCACTCAGACTTACCCTCTTTCTCTAACCTCTAGTTTATTTATCCTTTAAAGTCAGTGCTAGATGTATCTGGGCTCTTTCTAAAACTACATGGTAGTGATAAAAATGTGAAGAAGACGGATAGCCCTGTTCCCTTGGAGAGCTTACTTAATAACCAGAGCTTGTGCTTATGCTTGTGCTCGGTGGCTTTGTTGTGTCTGACTCCTACTTCAGGGAACCTTCTGGACCCAGGGATTGAGCACAGTTTCCTCAGTTCAGTTCAGTTCAGTTCAGTCACTCAGTCATATCCAACTCTTTGCGACCCCATGAATCGCAGCACGCCAGGCCTCCCTGTCCATCACCAACTCCCAGAGTTCACTGAGACTCACGTCCATCAAGTCAGTGATGCCATCCAGCCATCTCATCCTCTGTCGTCCCCTTCTCCTCCTGCCCCCAATCCCTCCCAGCATCAGAGTCTTTTCCAATGAGTTTCCTGCATCTCCTACACTGGTAAGCAGATTCTTTACCTCTGAACCACCTGGGAAGCCCATAAAGAAAAGTCAATAGTGTGATAAATGCATTTTTAGAAGGAAATACAGAGTGTGATTAACATTTTCAAAAGGTAAATGGTGTAGGAATGTGAGGATGGGGGAAGGTTTTGGGAAGGAGATACCTGAGCCAAAATGTGTAACATCAGGTGTTGCCCAGGCAAAGAGATGTCCTTAGTTCATGCTAAGGGACACAACTGAAAGAGAAAATGAATCCATAAATAAAAGGTATATAGGTAAAGGAGCACTCAAGGCACACACTGAATGGAAAAGAGAAGATCCAGGGAAGCACAGCATTTGGAGAAAAACTGAAGTAGTGATATGATTACTTGAAGAGAACAAAGTTCAGACCACTATAGGAATGAGCATTTCGTGGGTGAGCATTGGTGGCGTTAAATACTGAAAGTTTGAGTTGTCATCAGAGTAAGTGGGACGTAGAGCAAAATGGGTTTAGAAAACTTTTCTGGTGGATGACTAGCGTGGAATTGACCTCACTGCAACCAATAGGAGACGATCTTAATTTAGAGAGGAGTTGTGATCTCTAATGATAGATGCTCAAATTCTTACCACCATGGAAGAAATCAGCTGTACTCTGGATTAACTAGCATCACAGCAGATGTGCCTCATCCATCCATCCAGTATTCAACTGTGTCCGATTCTTTAAGACTCTATGGACTGTAGCCCACAAGCTCCTCTGTCTGTGGTATTCTCCAGGTAAGAATACTGGAGCAGGTTGTCATTTTCTGCTACAGAGGATCTTCCCAACCCAAGGATCGAACCCATATCTCCTCCATTGGTAAATGGGCAAGTGGATTCTTTACCATAGAGCCATAGTGGAAGACCAGATGTGCCTACCATGCAGCAGTTGTTACATTCACATTCCCATTTTTATGTTAATATGCAAATCTGACAGTGGAGGTCAATGTATATAAAACTTTGATGTCAATATTTCCTTCTCCAGGGGATCTTCCTGAGCCAGGGATCAAACCTAGGTCTCCCGCACCGTAGGCAGACGCTTTACCATCTGAGCCACCAGGGAAGTCCGGACATAATTCTACCTGTACTTAAATATGCATACATTGGATAGATTCACAGATTATAAATTATTGGTTCATAGATTTTAAATATTTTTAAGGCACATACTGTATGAGGTTTATGAGCAATCATAGAAAACTTCAAAGGCATCAGAAATCTACAAACAATAAGCATTTGATTTCCAGAGCCAAATTTTAACCTTGATTCCAGGAAAATTTTTAGGATAAATTACTTAGCTTATGGGGCTTCCCCCATGGCTCAGCAGTGAAAAATCTGTCTGCAAAGCAGGAGTCATGGGTTTGATACTTGGGTCAGGAAGATCCCCGGTAGGAGGGCATGGCAACCAACTCCAATATTCTTGCCTGGTGAATCCCATGGACAGAGGAGCCTGGCAGGCTGCAGTCATATGGCTGAACAGAGTCAAACATACCTGAAGCAACTTAGCATGCACTTAGCATACAGCTGGTCCTGAAACATTAAGAAAAAGAAAAGTGATTACTGGGGTCAAGCATGCCATTATTGAGAAAAGGATGTTGTGATTGCTGGCAGGATTGTGTAATAAAAACACACAGAGGTAAAAATCTGATTCTATCACTTACTATTCTTGTGTTACCAAGTCCAGGAAGGATGAGTGTCAGGAGATGGGAACAAGGAAGTGATGGGATCTGATATCTGATCATGAAGAGTTTTGTAAGCCATGAAAAAGATTTGGATTTTGTTTTTAATTAAACACCAAACCATTGGCAGACTTTGAGCAAAAGAATGACAACATAACATAAGTTGTCACTTACAAGTATCAATATGTATTTCATATAGAAAATAGAATTTAGGGGGCTAAATTTAGACATGAAGAAACTCACAAACCACTACAATAGTTACAGAGAGAGAGATGATGCTCTAATGAATGGTGTGGTGGTAACAGAGGTGAAAAATAATTGGATTCTCAACATATTTTGAAGGCAAAACCAATAACGAAACAGTTTAAAGCAAAGGCATATTATAAATGATGCTGTCTCCTGATATTTCATCATTATTTCACAACTCATTAACAAACATAGATTAGTCTCACATTTGTTTTACACTTTAATACATTATTCCAAACTTCCATTTTGTTTATTTCATTTGAAAGTTCTAATAAAATCATCTCTCTGAATATTTAAAATCATAGGTCAATATGCCTTTTGTAAAAATTTAGTCAATGTCTAGCTGGTGGAGATAACTCAAAATCCTACCAAATGTAAACTTCTGTTCTGAAGCCTTTTATTTGTTCTTTTCTGCTTCATATCTTTCTGTCTTTGATCTCCAAACTAGGCTTTTAAGCTCAAGAGTTTAGTGAAAAAGTGAAAGAGTCAGTCAATTCTCTGTCAAGGGTTCAACTACAGGATTCAGACAATAGGTTTTCATGTTCCACCAGCACTAGCATTCAATTGTAGACACACTGGGACTAGGAAGGGTCTTCTCTGGGATCCAGCTGCATTTGTTGCCTGCATTTAAAGGAGTTGTCTTCTTTTCCCTCAGACACCGTACTCATTTATAGGCTTCATCCCTGATTTGCAACCAAGATTGGTTGTAGAGATTTCTACAACCAAGACCTCAGTTCCCTTTCAGAGAATCTTGCCTCTTATACATCATCCATCTTCATGCATTTGCTTTCCATTTGCTTTCCATTAGTGGTTCCTGTTCAACCTGGTTCAATAAGACAAGAATATTTTCTTCAGACTGCATTCAAACTCACTTTTTTTTTTTTTTTTTTCCTGCTGCTGCTGTAAGAACTTTCAGTTCCATCAAGACTTCCAAGAGCAGATTGAAAATGTTCTTATCTGTCTAAGCTTAGCAGGCTCCTCCATCCATGGGATTCTCCAGGCAAGAACACTGGGGTAGGTTGCCATTTCCTTCTCCAGGGGACCTTCCCAACCCAGGGATCAAACCCAGGTCTCCCACATTGCAGGCAGACGCTCTAATCTCTGAGCCAGAGAAGCCCAGTATACTAAGAAGGTATTTTATAGTGTATTTTTATCATAGTCTTTTGAAATGCTTTGCATAAAAGACCCTTTATAACTGTCGCTGCCATCCCCTCTTGCCTATAGAAGTGAGATTTGTCCTGATTTATTTCCCTTCCTTCTGTTATCACCAACTCCCCTCTCTTTGCCAGTTCCCCATTGTTGGTAACAGGCACTTGATTTAAGAAGACTTGCCAACAGCAATCTCTTTTAACTCCTTCATCATTGACTTTTGCCAGTTCTCTGGGTTTTAGGAAGAGCTAGCCAAGATGAATTTCCTACATGGTTGTAAAGAATTCATATTAGTGTACAGTCTTGGAGCACGTAATTCTGTCTTCTGCCTATGTTAAGATAGATATCATTAAAAAGCCAGCATCACATTCAAAGAGGTGTTGGCTTCCTTTGGAAAAGTATATTCTAGAGTATTATTGAAATTGCTAATTCTTTCATAGTGAAACTCATACAGGGGATATTATATGGTGGGAGAATAAAAGAAATTAAACAAAAATGTTTATTAAATGTCTATATTGTTTTGGGCTTTTTATATATAACACATGATTTAATCTTTAAAACAAGTTCTAAAGTTGATATCAATTTGCAAATGAGAAAACAAGCCTAATTAAGTTCAGCAATTTGCCTCTAAATTATAGTAACTGGCAAATCTAAGATGATGATACTCCATTTCTTCTAAGGAATTTTTGCCCACAGTAGAAGATATAATGGTCATCTGAATTAAATTCACCCATTCCCATCCATTTATTGCACTGATTCCTAAAATGTTGATGTTCACTCTTATAGGAGATGACAAACCTAGACAGTATATTAAAAGCAGAGACGTTATTTTCTGACAAAGATCCATATATTTGAAGTTATAATTTTTCCAGTAGTCATGTACGGATGTGAGAGCTGGACCATATAGAAGGTTGAGTGCTGAAGAATTGATCCTTTTGAATTGTGGTGTTGGAGAAGACTGTTGAGAGTCCCTTGGACAGCAAGGAGATCATATCAGTCAATCCTAAAAGAAATCAACCCTGAATATCCATTGGAAAGACTGATGCTGAAGTGCCAATGGACCTTGATGCTGGGAAAGATTGAGGGCAGGAGGATAAAGGGACGACAGAGAATGAGGTGGTTGGATGACATCACCAACTCGATGGACATGAGTTTGAGCAAACTCTGGGAGATGGTGAAGGACAGGGAAGCCTGGCATGCTGCAATCCATGTGGTCACAAAGAGTGGGAGACAACTTAGTGACTGAACAACAACAAAGATCATGATATCTTCCTTTTTACTCCAAAGCCATAGTCTTTATACAACAATATTGCTTCCCTTAAATAAAAATAGTAATATTCCTTAAGGAACTTCTGTTGTCTGATATAAAAATAGTAGAATACAATGGTTAGGAATAAGGACTTTGCACTAAAACTCTCTGAGCTCTATTTCTGGTTCCACACACTAGCTGTTTGATCTTTTGTCAAATAAATTCTTTTTTCTAAACGTCCTTATAGACGGTTTTAGTTTTCCATTTTTGTATAACAAATTGCTGCAAACGTCATACCTTAAAACAGCAAATACTTATTATCTCACAGTTTTTTCTGGGCAGGAGTCTGGGCATGGCTTAGCTAGGTCCTCTACATAATATCTGAGAAAGTCATGGTCATGGTGGACTGGTCTGTAGGCTCATCTGAGGCCTGACTAGGCTAGGATTTATACTCACTCAGATCGTTATCAAAATTCAGTTCATTATAGTTTTATAATCGGAGATTTCAGGTTTTTTCTGATTGTTGGCCAGAGGCCACTCTCATCTCCTAGAAACCACCTGCAACTCTTTCCCATGTGGCATCCCCAATGTGGAGTTTAACCTCCTCAAAGCCAGCAAGAAAGGAGATTCCAGTGACACAAGTACTACAGTCTAACGGGATATAATTGTGTACCTGAAATTATGTGCATCCCAGTATCTTTGCCATTATCAGCTGGTTTACTTCACACTCAAGAGAAGGAGATCATACAGGCCATGGACTCCATGAAGCAGGAGTCATAGGGACCCCTTCTAGAGACTGCCATTCCTATAAGTAAAAAGGACTGATGATAATTCATTAGTTACTATGACAGACTCATAGTAAGTGCTCAGTAAATATGGGCTATCTTTCTATTAGAGCTAACAAAATTTCACAAAAAGTAGAAGAAAAAATAGAAGCTCCATAAGAGGTATAGATTCAATAAGGAGGTGTACTGTAAAAAACAAAATTTAAAAAGTCCTGCCTTCATCGTTGCCTATACCACAAGCAATTGACTGATTTCTGTACGACCAACCTCCTTAAAAGATTATCCTTTGTTCACCGACACCATTTCTTCATATTTTACTCAATGAATTGCAATCATATTCATCCCAGTTCCCCACCTCAACCAGGGCCACCAATAAATTCTAAATGTCAAATCCAATAGGCTCCATTCTGTTCCATCATATTGACTAATGGCATGCCTTTGAATATTGTTACCAGTCACATTCTGTTCCATTGCCATGTGTTTTATTTTCTTCTCAATATGACTCTTAGATTTCTACCGTCTATTTTCTATGCTTCCACATTAGAATTTATGCTCCACATGAACATACAGCTTGTCTATTTTATATACTGCTGTATTTTCAGAGTGAGAACAAGGCCTGGCATAGTGCAGGCATCCAATAATTGATTTTTTTGCTGAATGAATGAATAAAAGAATGAAAGAAAAATATCTTCCTCACAAAACTATTAGTAAGTCTTGGGGAAGCAGGTAATACCTACTATCATGATTCATTCATCCAAAGGCTTCATGGATATGAAGCCTTTGTTACCAAAACATTATAGGATTTATGAGCAGTTGAAATTCTTATCTTTTTTAGTATAAGCTCTTTTGTCCATTAGATGATGTGTATGGAAGTCATTCATTTCCACTGAATCTATCAGCTGAGTTTCTGTTTACTAAAGGGAGGAAAAAGAGAGAGATTTGATTGAGGTTTGAATATTTTATCTAATAAAGTACTAATACAGAAAAGTTACTGTTTTTAGGATAGTGTCACCACATTTACAACATGGCATCTTATTTGTCACTCAGTAACTAGTATGAACCATGTTTAACACCATTATCTAAAACTTTTATTTTGGATGTTGAAGAACTGGGAACTAAATTACTGGCAAATCTACATATGTCATGAAAATTTGTCCTTAGGCTCAAAGTTTTGATTGAGTTAATATACTTCAAAATAAGCTTCAATGGTTGGATTAGCAAAGGCATTTTTTGATCAATAGATATCTATTTGCTTCTTCATATTCCCTAACCTTCCTTGTTTTCAGTTCAGTTCAGTTCAGTCACTCAGTCATGTCCAACTCCTTGCGACCCCATGAATCACAGCACACCAGGCCTCCCTGTCCATCACCAACTCCCAGAGTTCACTCAGACTCACATCCATCGAGTCAGTGATGCCATCCAGCCATCTCATCCTCTGTTGTCCCCCTTCTCCTCCTGCCCTCAATCCCTCCCAGCATCAGAGTCTTTTCCAATGAGTCAACTCTTCGCATGAGGTGGCCAAAGTCCTGGAGTTTCAGCTTCAGCATCATTCCCTCCAAAGAAATCCCAGGGCTGATCTCCTTCAGAATGGACTGGTTGGATCTCCTTGCAGTCCAAGGGACTCTCAAGAGTCTTCTCCAACACCACAGTTCAAAAGCATCAATTCTTTGGCGCTCAGCCTTCTTCACAGTCCAACTTTCACATCCATACCATATGACTAATTTTAGCCAAAGATACAAAGAAATGTGAGAAGAATCAACAAATGCAACTTTAAGGCTGAGGCTCTTAAGAGCTGGTGTACCAATACCTTGCTGTATCTCCACATTTTCCAGCAAGTCTAGAGCCCTCATGTCCCAGCTACAATGTTGTACATCTTCTATTAGCTTTAGTACCTGAGTGATTAAGTCTAGCAGATTTCACTTTCTACCTCAACTCTCACTCAAAGTTATGGCCCACATTAGGTACATAACATAAACAAAGAATACATATTTTGATGCTGAAGACTCATGGGCTTAATTGTTCCTATAGCACAACTTATCTTGACTAGTATAAATACTCATGAGAGGATCTAATGTCAGAAGATATTTCTTCTCTCTTCTGTGGCTGGAAAAGTTCTCACTATTTCAAGTCAAAATAATATATCTATTGCCAGAAAGCAAGCTTCAAAAACAACACAGAAATGTTTTTCTTACCCTTATGCTTATATTTCTGTCAAAATTTTAAGCATTAAAAAATTTAAAATACAAAAGTAAAGGAATCTTTGTTAATTGGTGAATTTAAAAGGAATATAGTGAATAGTTGAATAAACACACTTTTGAACTGTAAAGATACAATTAGTATAGAGTCTAAAAAGTGCATGGTCATAGCATAAAACCCCAAAAAACAATGGGACAACATCATCCTTTTCAGCCTCTGTTGGCTGAATTTGCTGATCCCATGAGCTTGAAAAGACTTCACATACAATACCTTCCAATAGGGAAATACTGCACTGTCAATAGAAATTTTTTAAAGTCACATCAAAAAGGTAATTATTTGTTGAACATATTAATTAATTTAATTATTTCACAATTTATATGTATATTAAATCATTAAATTATATACTTTAAATATATGTAATTTTATTTATCAATTATAGTACATGTCAGGGGGAAAGAAAAAGAGATAACCAATTTCTTGATTAGACTAGGGTTCTAATAATTTAACATAAATATAATTTCATAAATATGTGTAATAAATATAAATATATTTATATAAATATAATAAAATAAATAAATATAATCTAATATAATTTCAAATCTTGAACTTATAAAATGGATCCAGGACCTAAATGAAGGAGATACTTTATAGGTTTTATTTCCCTTCAGATTCTGGAAAAGGTAAAGTACAGCGAGAAGCAGCAAACAGTTTTGGTATTGTTGTACAAAACAGGATTGATTGACAACTGGAAAGAATCTCATGGAAAATACACATACTTGAAAAGATAAAATTTTATTTTGAATTTTAGTTTTGCCTGTGAAATGCATGTAAATGCTTTAAGAGAAACAGATGGAAAATATTCCTCCTCTCTTTGAAGTCAGACATTGACTGCTTTCTGCCAAGCAGTGTCTAGGCACTGGGGGTGTGTCACCAATAGGCTAACAAAGTCCCTCAGGGAGCATATGTGTAAATGGAAGTTGTTTGCATAGGAATGTGAATTTAAATGTTCCAAAACTTTCACTTGAATGTATACACTTTCCTTGGAAGAACAGAATTAACAGTCCCACTCTGGGACAAAGGATCAGATCAGATCAGTCATTCAGTCGTGTCCGACTCTTTGCGACCCCATGAATCGTAGCATGACAGGCCTCCCTGTCCATCACCAATTCCTGGAGTTCACCCAGACTCACGTCCATTGAGTCAGTGATGCCATCCAGCCATCTCATCCTCTGTCGTCCCCTTCTCCTCCTGCCACCAATCCCTCCCAGCATCAGAGTCTTTTCCAATGAGTCAACTCTTCGCATGAGGTGGCCAAAGTACTGGAGTTTCAGCTTTAACATCAGTCCTTCCAAAGAAATCCCAGGGCTGAGCTCCTTCAGAATGGACTGGTTGGCTCTCCTTGCAGTCCAAGGGACCCTCAAGAGTCTTCTCCAACACCATGGTTCAAAAGCATCAATTCTTCGGCGCTCAGCCTTCTTCACAGTCCAAATCTCACATCCATACATGACCACTGGAAAAACCATAGCCTTGACTAGACGAACCTTTGTTGGCAAAGTAATGTCTCTGCTTTTGAATATGCTATGTAGGTTGGTCATAACTTTCCTTCCAAGGAGTAAGCGTCTTTTAATTTCATGGCTGCAGTCACCATCTGTAGTGATTTTGGAGCCCAGAAAAATAAAGTCTGACACTGTTTCCACTGTTTCCTCATCTATTTCCCATGAACTGATGGGACTGGATGCCATGATCTTGGTTTTCTGAATGTTGAGCTTTAAGCCAACTTTTTCACTCTCCACTTTCACTTTCATCAAGAGGCTTTTTAGTTCCTCTTCACTTTCTGCCATAAGGGTGGTGTCATCTGCATATCTGAGGTTATTGATATTTCTCCCAGCAATCTTGATTCCAGCTTGTGCTTCTTCTAGCCCAGGGTTTCTCATTATGTACTCTGCATAGAAGTTAAATAAACAGGGTGACAATATACAGCCTTGACGAACTCCTTTTCCTATTTGGAACCGGTCTGTTGTTCCATGTCCAGTTCTAACTGTTGCTTCCTGACCTGCATGCAAATTTCTCAAGAGGCAGGTCACGTGGTCTGGTATTCCCATCTCTTTCAGAATTTTCCACAGTTTATTGTGATCCACACAGTCAAAGGCTTTGGCATAGTCAATAAAGCAGAAATAGATATTTTTCTGGAACTTTCTTGCTTTTTCCATGATCCAGTGGATGTTGGCAGTTTGATCTCTGATTCCTCTGCCTTTTCTAAAACCAGTTGAACGTCAGGAAGTTCACAGTTCACATATTGCTGAAGCCTGGCTTGGAGAATTTTGAGCATGACTTTACTAGCATGTGAGATGAGTGCAAATGTGCGGTACTTTGAGCATTCTTTGGCATTGCCTTTCTTTGGGATTGGAATGAAAAGTGACCTTTTCCAGTCCTGTGGCCACTGCTGAGTTTTCCAAATTTGCTGGCATATTGAGGGCAGCACTTTCACAGCATCATCTTTCAGGATTTGGAATAGCTCAACCTGAATTCCATCACCTCCACTAGCTTTGTTCATAGTGATGCTTTCTAAGGCCCACTTGACTTCACACTCCAGGATGTCTGGCTCTAGGTGAGTGATCACACCATCGTGATTATCTGGGTCGTGAAGATCTGTTTTGTACAGTTCTTCTGTGTATTCTTGCCATCTCTTCTTAATATCTTGTGCTTCTGTTAGGTCCATACCATTTCTGTGCTTTATTGAGCCCATCTTTGCATGAAATGTTCCTTTGGTATCTCTGATTTTCTTGAAGAGATCCCTAGTCTTTCCCATTCTGTTGTTTTCCTCTATTTCTTTTCATTGATCGCTGAAGAAGGCTTTCTTATCTCTTCTTGCTGTTCTTTGGAATTCTGCATTCAGATGTTTATATCTTTCCTTTTCTCCTTTGCTTTTTGTTTCTCTTCTTTTCACAGCTATTTGTAAGGCCTCCCCAGACAGCCATTTTGCTTTTTTGCATTTCTTTTCCATGGGGATGGTCTTGATCCCTGTCTCCTGTACAATGTCATGAACCTCATTCTATAGTTCATCAGGCACTCTATCTATCAGACCTAGGCCCTTAAATCTATTTCTTACTTCCACTGTATAATCATAAGGGATTTGATGTAGGTCATACCTGAATGGTCTAGTGGTTTTCCCTACTTTCTTCAATTTAAGTCTGAATTTGGCAATAAGGAGTTCATGATCTGAGCCACAGTCAGCTCCTGGTCTTGTTTTTGCTGACTGTATAGAGCTTCTCCATCTTTGGCTGCAAAGAATATAATCAATCTGATTTCGGTGTTGACCATCTGGTTATGTCCATGTATAGAGTCTTCTCTTGTGTTGTTGGAAGAGGGTGTTTGTTATGACCAATGCATTTTCTTGGCAAAACTCTATTAGTCTTTGCCCTGCTTCATTCCGTATTCTAAGGCCAAATTTGCCTGTTACTCCAGGTGTTTCTTGACTTCCTACTTTTGCATTCCATTACTGTGATATTGAATGGTTTGCCTTGGAAACGAACAAAGGATAGAAACAGTTAACAATGGAAATGTCTTCTAAGGAATGTAATTTCCCTTGTTTAGGGTGGTTGATCTTATTTACCTGCTTTGGACACTCTCACCTTACTCATTTCTTAAGTAAATATTTACTGAGAAAATGCTTAACGATAAGCACCATAGTCGAAACTGGGGATTTATGCTACTTATTTTTAATATAATGTGAACAAATATATAGTATAATATTGTATATTATACTATACAATATAGTATAATCAGATAGCTATGTTAATAAAATTAATCATAAGATGTTATTGGAATACCAGAGGAAGTATATTTAAATGTTCTGATATTTAAGAAATGGGATGGTTAGTGGTAGTGGGGGAAGATTTCCAAAACCTTGTAATAAAGAAGATTTGAAGAAGTTGTAGAAATGTCTCAGGTGGAAGTCGACTTCCTGTTGGCAAGTTTAGGATAGGGAGGGGGAAAGATCTTTCAGGAAGAGGAACATTATATGAAAATATACAGACTTATTTTTGGAGAATTGCATGTAGTTAGATTTTACTGTTATTTTTTTATGGAGTATGAAGTAGGGTGGGTAGATTATTTCTTGAAGACCAGTCATTCATTTGCTAAGGTTTAAAAATGTCCTTAAAACTGCTAACCTAAAAATGTTACCAAAAGAAGGAAGAGGTGTCTTTCCTTGCACATTCTTATTTAAAATTCAGTTTGAAAGTTGGTTTTCTGGATTATATTTAGGTATTATAGGGTAATGAAGAGGGAGGCCTTATCATCTCAGCACGTTGTCATGCACCTTGGGTTTGTACTTTTAAAAGTAATTACAGGGAAATGTGAGTATTTATAGCTGACTTTGACTTTCTTACAATTATTTAATAAGGCAGGATTGCAATACTGCTCTCATGATCTAAGAGCCTGTAATCTCTCTGGGGTCTAATTATCTCCCGATAACCTTGCCCCTTGACGACATCTGTATTGCTATTATAAAATAGGTTTATTTTGGGAAAGAACATATATTTTGTAGTGTAATAGCATTAAACTGTCAGACCTGAGTGTTAACAGCAATTTGCCCAAAGAGCTTTCAGAAAAGATTAGCTCAAGCATTATACGTGGCTTATCAGACAATCTAAGAGGATCAAAGTCATTTTTATAACAACTAAACTTTTTTCTTGAAAAATAGAAACTTATAACACTAACACATGGCTTCAATATCCATGAACAGGGCTATCTACACTTCTACAGCAGGATGCTGACAATTATTTCAGTTCAGTTCAGTTCACTCACTCAGTCAAGTCTGACCCTTTGCAACCCCATGGACTGCAGCACGCTAGGCTTCCCTGTCCATCACTAACTCCCAGAGCTTACTCAGACTCATGTCCATTAAGTTGGTGATGCCATCCCACCATCTCATCCTCTGTCATCCCCTTCTATACCTCCTTCAATCTTTCCCAGCATCAGGGTCTTTTCCAATGAGTTAGTTCTTCCCATCAGGTGGCCAAAGCATTGGAGCTGCAGCATCAGCATCATTCCTTCCAATGAATAGTCAGGACTGATTTCCTTTAGGATGGACTGGCTGGATCTCTTTGCTGTCCAAGGGACTTTCAAGAGTCTTCTCCAACACCACAGTTCAAAAGCATCAATTCTTTAGTGCTCAGCTTTCTTTATGGTCCAAATCTCACATCCATACATGACTGTTGGAAAAACTGTAGCTTTGACTAGACAGACTTTTATCCATAAAGTAATGTCTCTGCTTTTTAACACGCTGTCTCTGTTTGTCATACCTTTTCTTTGAAGGAGTGAGTGTCTTTTAATTGCAAGGCTGCAGTCACCATCTACAGTGATTTTGGAGCCCAAGAAAATAAATCTGTTGCTGTTTCCACTGTTTCCCCATCTTTTGCCATGGAGTTATGGGACTGATGTCATGATCTTAGTTTTCTGAATGTTGAGTTTTAAGCCAACTTTTTCACTCCCCTCTTTCATTTTCATCAAGAGGCTCTTTAGGTCCTCTTCAGTTTCTGCCATAAGGGTGGTATTATCTGGATATCTGAGGTTATTGATATTTCTCCAAGCAGTCTTGATTCCAGCTTGTACTTCATTTAGTGTGGCATTTCTCATGATGTATTCTGCATGTAAGTTAAATAAGGAGGGTAGCCATGAAATTAAAAGACGTTTACTCCTTGGAAGGAAAGTTATGACCAACCTACATAGCATATTAAAAGCAGAGACATTACTTTGCCAACAAAGATCCATTTAATCAAGGATATGGTTTTTACAGTGGTCATATATGGATGTGAGAGTTGGACTGTGAAGAAAGGTGAGTGCCGAAGAATTGATGCTTTTGAACTGTGGTCTTGGAGAAGACTCTTGAGAGTCCCTTGGACTGCAAAGAGATCCAACCAGTCCATCCTAAAAGAGATCAGTTCTGGGTGTTCATTGGAAGGACTGATGCTAAAGCTGAAACTCCAATACTTTGGCCACCTCATGCAAAGACTTGACTCATTGGAAAAGACCCTGATGCTGGGAGGGATTGGGGGCAGGAGGAGAAGGGGACAACAGAGGATGAGATGGTTGGATGGCATCACCGACTCAATGGACATGAGTTTGGGTGAACTCTGGGAGTTGGTGATGGACAGGGAGGCCTGGTGTGCTGAAATTCATGGGGTCTCAAAGAGTCCCACACGACTGAGCAACTGAACTGAACTGAACTGAACAATATACAGTCTTGATGTACTCCTTTCCGGTTTGGAACCACTCCGTTGTTCTATGTCCAGTTCTAACTGTTGCTTCTTTACCTGCATACAGATTTCTCAGGAGGCAGGTCAGGTGATCTGGTATTCCTATCTCTTTCAGAATTTTCCACAGTTTGTTGTGATCCACACATTCAAAGGCTTAGGCATAGTCAGTAAAGCGGAAGTGGATTTTTCTCTGTAACTCTCTTGCTTTTTCAATGATCCAATGGATGTTGGCAATTTTATCTCTGGTTCTTCTGGCTTTCTAAATTCAGCTTGAACATCCTGGTTCAGGCTCATGGTTCACATGTTGTTGAAGCCTGGCTTGGAGAATTTTTAGCATTACTTTACTAGCGTGTGAGATGAGTGCAATTGTGTGGTAGTTTGAGCATTCTTTGGCACTGCCTTTTTTGGGGATTGGAATGAAAACTGACCTTTTCCTGTGGCCACTGCTGAGTTTTCTCAATTATCTGGCATATTGAGTGCAGCACTTTCACAGCATCATCTTTTAGGATTTGAAATAGCTAAACAGGAATTCCATCACCTCCACTAGCTTTGTTCATAGTGATGCTTCCTAAGGCCCACTTGACTTTGCACTCTAGGATGTCTGGCTGTAGGTGAGTGATCACACCATCATGATTATCTGGGTCGTGAAGGTCTTTTTTGTCAATTCTTCTGTGTATTTTTGCCACCTCTTCTTTTTTTTTTTTTTTTTTCCACCTCTTCTTAATATATTTTGCTGCAGTTAGGTCATACCATTTCTGTCCCTTATTGTGCCCATCTTTGCATGAAATATTTCTTAGTATGTCTACTTTTCTTGAAGAGATCTCTAGTCTTTCCCATCCTATTGTTTTCTTCAATTTCTTTGCATTGATCCCTTAGGAAGGCTTTCTTATTTCTCCTTGCTGTTCTTTGGAAGTGCATTCAGATGAATATATCTTTTCTTTTTCTCCTTTGCTTGTCACTTCTTTTCTTTTCTCAGCTCTTTGTAAAGCCTTCTCTGACAACTATTTTGCTTTTTTGCGTTTCTCCTTCTTGAAGATTGTCTTGATCACTGCCTCCTGTACAACATTACAAACCTCTATCCAAAATTCTTTAGGCACTCTGTATGAGATCTAATCCCTTGAATCTATTTGTCACTTCCACTATATAATTGTAAGGGATTTGATTTAGGTCTACCTGAATGGTCTAGTGGTTTTCCCTATTTTCTTCAATTTAAGTCTGAATTTTAGAATATGGAGTTCATGATCTGAGCCACAGTCAGCTCCTGGTCTCATTTTGGCTGATTGTGTAGAGCTTCTACATCTTTGGCTGCAAAGCATATTATCTATCTGATTTCTGTATTGACCATCGGGTGAAGTCCATGTGTAGAGTAGTCTCCTGTGTTGTTGGGAGCGGGTGTTTGCTACGACCAGTGTGTTGTCTTGGCAAAACTGTTAGTCTTCACCCTGTTTCATTTTGTACTCCAAGGCCAACTTGCCTGTTACTCCAGGCATCTCTTGACCCTACTTTTGCATCGCAATCCCCTATGATGAAAAGGGCATCTTTTTTGTGTGTGTTAGTTTTAAAAGGTCTTGTAGGTCTTCATAGAGCCTTTCAACTGCAGCTTCTTCAGCATTACTGGTTGGGGCATAGACTTGGATTACTGTGATGTTGAATGGTTTGCCTTGGAAATGAACAGAGATCATTCTGTTATTTTTGAGATTTCCCCCAAGTACTGAATTTCAGACTCTTTCACTGACTATAAGGGCTACTCCATTTCTTCGAAGGAATTCTTGCCTGCAATAGTAAATATAATGATCATCTGAATTAAATTCTCCCATTCTGGTCCATTTTAGCTACTGATTCCTAAAATGTTGATGTTTACTCTTGCCATCTCCTGTTTGACCACTTCCAATTTACCTTGATTCATGGAACTAACATTCCAGGTTCCTATACAATATTGCTCTTTACAGCCTTGGACTTCACTTCTATCCCAAGTCACATCCACAACTGGACATTGTTCTCATTTTTGCTCAGCCTCTTCATTTTTTTCTGGAGCTTTTTCTCCACTCTTCTTCAGTAGCATATTGGGCACCTACTGACTGGGAGGTGTCACATCTTTTTGCCTTTTCATACTATTCATGGGGTTCTCAAGGGAAGAATACTGAAGTAGTTTGCCATTCCCTTCTCCAGTGGACCATGTTTTGTTAGAACTCTCCACCATGACCCTTCCATTCTGGGTGGCCCTACACGGCATGACTCACAGTTTCACTGAGTTAGACAAGGCTGTTTGTGATCAGTGATCAGTTTGGTTAATTTTCTGTAGTTGTGGTTCCCATTCTGTGTGCCCTCTGATGGATAAGGATAAGAGGCTCTTGGAAGCTTCCTGATGAGAGGGACTGGCTGTGGGGGCATCCAGGTCTTGGGCTGATGGGTGGAGCCATTCTCAATCAATCCTTAATCCAATTTTCTGTTTTTGGATGTGGCTGTGTTCCCTCCCTGTAGTTTCACCTGAGGCCAAACTATGGTAGAGTTAAGGGTAGTGGGGACCTCCTTCAAAAGGACTTATTCCAGGACTGCTCTATTCAATGCCCTGATGCCACAGCAGGCCACTGTCAACCCATGCCTCTGTCAGAGACCCCTGGACACTCAGAGGCAAGTCTGGCTTGGTCTCTAGTGGGGTCACTGCTCCTTTCTCCTGGGTGCTGGTGAGCACAAAGTTTTGCTTGTGCTCTCCAAGAGTCTGTTTCCCCAGTCCTGTGGAAGTTCCATAATCAAATCCCAATGGCCTTCAAAGTCAAATTCCCTGGAGGTTCTCAGACAATTAGGATGATACTCAAAACAAATATTCCGAGCATGGAAGAGGAGTAGAGGGCATACACAAAGTAATGTTATTGAAATTTAAGAGTGTGGTTCTAGAATCAGACACCTCTGGGCTCAAGTCCCAGCTCTGTGCTTATTACCTGTGTCAATTGATGAAACCGATGTCTCTCAGCCTCAGCTTTCTTGGTTGTAAATTGCAATAACAATGGAGGAGTTGGGTAATAAGAGTATTCAACTTACATTGTTACAGGAGGAGCTAAAATAGGTGTTAATTAAAATGTTTTTCAGACTTATAAGAACACAATAACGTCTTAAGAAAGCTATTTTTATTTTATCATCAATATTTATTCATTATTCATTAAAATAGGTATTTTCCAGCTTTGTGCTAATCACTGCTATGACATAGGCATACAACAGTGAATATAAGCAATATATTTCCTACCATCATAGGGCTAGTAATATGTATGATCATAATTCATGAGTACTCTAAAGAACTATATTATTGAATTTTTAATAAAAATTATCCACGAAGAATGGCATTTGTGGTTGGAATAGGGGCCCTCAATCTGGAGATCTTAACAAGGTAGACAAGAGACAGACCCCAAGTCTTCTTGGAGAGGAAAAGAAAGAGAAACCAATGTAATGGGCAGCACCCTAGTCATTTAAAAATATGTCATAGCTAGTACTATTTCTTGAAATTACTTTGAGGCAGATATTATTTAAATTTTAAGCCTCTGCTTTGTGTCATTGTCCTTTAATCACTAAGTCTTGCCCAACTCTCTTTCGCCCCCATGGACTGTAGCCCAGCAGACTCCCCTGTCCGTGGGATTTCCCAGGCTAGAATATTGAAGTGGGTTGTCATTTCCTTCTACAGGGGATTGTCCTGACCCAGGAATAGAACCTATGTCTCCTGCATTGGCAGGTGTGTTCTTTACCACTGAGCCAACAAGGGCACCCAAGCATCTACTTGGTAGATGTTTAAAGCAGTAAACATAAACGTATAAACCCCTCTGGGCATAAAGCAGTGAATATATAACTATAATGTACTAGGATATAAAAATAAGCATCAACAAAGTTTGTTCAGTGTATCAGAAGGTGGTGAGTCTTACAGAGACAGATGAAGTGGGAAAGATGGATAGAAAGTATCAGGTGGGTGCTATCTTTTAAAGAATGATAAAGAAAACTCTCAATAAGCAGAGATATGCGAGAAGGGAAGAGATAACTCACTTGAAGAACGGTGAGGCTAAGAAAGATGGTTTTGTCGCAAAGGTAAATGACCCGCTTGCCAATGCAGGAAACTCAGGAGACACAGGTTCAATCCCTGGGTCAGGAAGATCCCTTGGAGTAGAAAATGGCAACCCACTCCAATATTCTTGCCTGGGAAATCCTATGGAGAGAGGGGCATGGCAGGCTACAGTCTATGAGGTGGCAAGAGTTGGACACAACTGAGCACAAACATGCTATGAACAGTTAAGTATCTATCTATGCCCTTTCTTTGTTTGATAATAGAGTTTAGGTGGCTTTAAAACAGATGTCAAATACAACCAGAAGAGATAAAAAGGGAAAGAAAACTCAGGCAGGAGAAAGTAATATAGGGAAAAGAAAACAAAAAATGATTTGAGTTTATGTACAAAATTTAACTTTCCAAATGCAAAATATTGTTTGAGCTTTCTACTAGCATATGTAAAGATAAACTACTCAATTATAGAATTTAAATAAATCTCTAACACAACAAACCAACCAATAATTCAAGAGGAGCTGAATTATTGCTTATTTTGAGATCTTAGCAGAAAATTTGAACAAAGACAATCAACAATATCATTACAGTAAATATAGCAATGGATTTCCTAGGATCATTTATTATTATAATGTCCCTCTGATGCAAGCAAAAAGGCAAATGCTGAAGTGTAATTCCATTAATAGTAGCCAAAAGGCAAAAATGACACAGTTTAATTACTCATCTCTCTAAGATGCAACAGATTTCACATGATTTCAACAAATAGTGAAAGGAATTTTCCTCAAAAAATACTCAACTAAAGAAATTCTATCATGTCTCATTAATTTTACAAAGTGTGAAAAGTATAACCACGACATTTTCTAGAAGGATGACTACTACATTGAGACATGTTATTACATCAGATCAGATCAGTCACTCAGTAGTGTCCGACTCTTTGCAACCCCATGAATTGCAGCACGCCAGGACTCCCTGTCCATCACCAACTCCCAGAGTTCACTGAGACTCACATCCATCGAGTCAGTGATGCCATCCAGCCATCTCATCCTCTGTCGTCCCCTTCTCCTCCTGCCCCCAATCCCTCCCAGCATCAGAGTCTTTTCCAATGAGTCAACTCTTCACATGAGGTGGCCAAAGTACTGGAGCTGAAAGCTTTAGCATCATTCCTTCCAAAGAAATCCCAGGGCTGATCTCCTTCAGAATGGACTGGTTGGATCTCCTTGCGGTCCAAGGGACTCTCAACAGTCTTCTCCAACACCACAGTTCAAAAGCATCAATTCTTCAGTGCTCAGCCTTCTTCACAGTCCAACTCTCACATCCATACATGACCACAGGAAAAACCATAGCCTTGACTAGACGGACCTTTGTTGGCAAAGTAATGTCTCTGCTTTTGAATATGCTATCTAGGTTGGTCATAACTTTCCTTCCAAGGAGTAAGTGTCTTTTCATTTCATGGCTGCAGTCACGATCAATAGATGTTTAATTTCTTGTCAGCATTTATGGAAATGGTTATATAATTTTTTAATTTTACTTGTACCAGTGATTAAATTTTTTCTAGACTCTCTACTTGGTTCTTTACCAAAATAATATCAAACTCTTTCTTTTAAAAATTATGTATTGTTGCTACTTTGCTGCTGCTAAGTCACTTCAGTCGTGTCCGACTCTGTGCGACCCCATAGACGGCAGCCCACCAGGCTCCCCCGTCCCTGGGATTCTCCAGGCAAGAACACTGGAGTGGGTTGCCATTTCCCTCTCCAATGAATGAAAGTGAAAAGTGAAAGTGAAGTCGTTCAGTTGTGTCCGACTCTTAGCGACCCCATGGACTGTAGCCTACCAGGCTCCTCCGCCCATGGGATTTTCCAGGCAAGAGTACTGGAGTGGGGTGCCATTGCCTTCTCTCAGTATGTTAATTCTTTATCTTCTTTTGTAATTCTAGGGTATTTATTTTAAGGTGCCCATTTATCTTTAGCTCTGCAAACATAAATTCTCCCATTTAGAATGAGATGACAGTCTTTGGTTATGGAGTTCCTTGGATGCAGAGTTATTTTGTCTCTTATTGCATTCAGTTGAAATTTTTCTCATAAGAATTCTATTTTTCCCCCAGCTTCTGGATACATCTTTAAGAAGAGCTTTCAAATTTGTCTCTGCAAAGTTCCTACAGAAATTTCTTTTTTCAGGACAGTTTTAGATCAGTTTCCATACTTGAAGTTTTCACACTGTAGGAATGATTTGCGGTTCCACACACGTGTGGCTATGCTCAGTGTTTTGATTTCTCCTCAGGATGGTTTTCATTACTGGCTCAGGGGTAGGGGTCACTCCCAGACCAGAATTCTAAGCTTTCTAGGCTGGTGAGCAGAGACTTTTGTATTCCAAAGAAAGAAGAAGTGGCATCCTCCTAGAGTTGAGGACTACGTGCACATTCCACATCAAACTCCATACATGTGTGAGGCTGGGTCCTCAACACTCTAGCTTCAGTGTTATGAATATTGAAGAGGTATATCCAAGATTGCAACTAGCCAGTACACAGTAGCTATTGTTAAAATATTAAAAGGTTTCCCTGGTGGCTCAGTTGGTAAAAAGTCCACCCACAATGCAGGAGGCCCAGGTTTGATCCCTGGGTCAAGAAGATCCCCTAGAGAAGGAAACAGAAACCCACTCCACTATTCTTGGGAAATCCCATGGACAGCAGAGCCTGGTGGGCTACAATCCATGGGGTCACAAAGAGTTGGACATGACTTGGCGACTAAACCACACAAAATAAATATAAGGAATTGAACCACCACATATCTTTAGCCACCTCAATCTTTCAGTGAAAAGCCCCATTGGATTTCCACATTGTGTGGAGTGCTCAGTCACTCAATCATGTCTGACTCTGCAACCCCATGGACTGTAACCCACCAGGCTCCTCTATCCATTCTTTCCCAGGAAAGAATACAGGAGTGCTTTGCCATTCCTTTTCTAAGGGTCTCCACACTATATTCTGGCATATAAACCAGTCTCCAAGACTCCCAGAGTAAGCCCAGCATTCAGTTTTGTGCTGTATCAGTTGTTAATTATTTGTTCTATTCTGAGTGTGATCAACCAAAATCCCCACGAATATGATTTCTGCCCACGTTCAGTAGAGTCCCTTTTTTTCTAGTCTCTAGTCTTTTCATCTTCAAGATTCTATGATTATCTTTAGGTCCTTTCAAACAGACATGACATTGTGTTCATGAATTATTTGAGCTGTGGCATCCACACTCAGCATTGCAAATGAAATTTATAAATTCTAGTAAAGATATAAATACTTTCATATTTTTGTTCATTGGCCAGAGATAACATCACAATTTGAGGAAGAAATCTGGATATATCTTTAAACCTCATTTCTAAAAACAAGAATCTTTCATTAATTTAGCATTTCATAGCATCACATCTCAAAGGGATAATGTGATTCTGAAGTTTCATCAATGTCAAACCCAATTTAGACAATTTTTATAGAAAGTCTATTCAATACACTTTACATACTTGCAACACAAATCCATGAATTCATTGCTATCTTTCCTAATTCCAATTTGAGGATCATAGGAAGAATTAATGGAGAAGGCAGTGGCACCCCACTCCAGTACTCTTGCCTGGAAAATCCCATGGACGGAGGAGCCTGGTAGGCTGCAGTCCATGGGATCGCTAAGAGTCGGACACGACTGAACGACTTCACTTTCGCTTTTCACTTTCCTGCATTGGAGAAGGAAATGGCAACCCACTCCAGTGTTCGTGCCTGGAGAATCCCAGGGACAGGGGAGCCTGGTGGGCTGCCGTCTCTGGGGTCGCATAGAGTCGGACACGACTGAAGCGACTTAGCAGCAGCAGCAGCAGCAGCAGGAAGAATTAAATTAATCCTTTACTTACATTGCTATTTCTGTTTTTCATTTGTATATTTTCTTATAATTCCTCATTAAATAGCACATTAACTGTATCATAATGTAGGCAGTAATTAACCTTAGTTTACTCTCTCAGAGACTTCTGGGTTCTCTCACTTTCTGTGGGATGGTGTAAATAGCTGGCAGCAATTTTTTTCAATTTGCTATGACCTTCCCTATAACCTCAGATTCTCCATCATGTCGACAGAGTGATATAAAATCTTATCTTTTCACTTTGCCTACATTTCCTGGTAGAGTTTTGTTCAGAGCACACAGCCCATGTTAACATTTATTTTGGTCATAAATGTATGTTTTCATTGTTGTCCTTGTTATTATTCGTGTGTGTGTGTGTGTAATGTGAAGGCAGAACAATACAGTTACAGAATTATATATCTTAACTGTAACAATGGCTTGCACCTTTATTTATACAATAGAATAAAATTATAATGGTTAAATGAAGTTTGTTTGCTCTTTCAATAATTTGGGGAAATACACCTTTTTAAAACACATAATGACCAGAATAACCAACAAACTAGTACTGTTGTCTCCATATGCTTCTGGGTGTATGTGTTAGTCACTGAGTCGTGTCTGACTCTTTGCAACCCCATGGATTGTAGCCTGCCAGTTTCCTCTGTCCACTGAATTCTGCAGGCAAGATACTGGAGTGGGTTGCCGTTTCCCCATCCCAGGGATCAAACCTAGGTTTCCTGCATTGCAGGCGGATTCTTCACTGTCTGAGCTACCAAGGAAGCCCTCTTCTAATACTACTGAATTCCTTTTAAAGTGATAGCCATAAATCAGAAAAATCAGGTTTTATTAGCACCTACTATCCGACACTCAAGGAACTTTATACACATTGTGTCAAAGCCTTCAGCACAACTTGACAAGTTAGGAAACAACACTGCAATTTAATTAAGAAAACAAAGCATTCAAGAGCTTAAATAACTTAATCAAGGTCATATAATTTGTGTTTGGCTATATTGGGGTTTGAACCCAGGTTAGTAAGACTTCAAAACATGTTCTTTTTCCATTATGCAAAACTGATTATGAACTAGGAACCCGTTTATTTCCAAGTACATTCCACTTTTATGAGAAATTTTGGACTTTGCATTGCTTTTTCTGGGAGGAATATTCTCATCTCCTTCACTACCTGTTTGATATTCTATTGAGAATAGTAAATCAAGCCCTTTGACTTTGAACATAATAATCACATATTATTCCCATGATCCACTAATTTCAATGGGGTGTGGATCAGGTTTTCAGATTTTCCACATAAATCATTCTGTCCTGGCACATACCTCCTGCCTAAACAGATTGGACAGGCTCTTTCCGGCAAGATTCCTATTACAGCATTTTCCCTATGGCCCCTGGTTTCCAACTTATTTGACATGTTTTCTTTAATTTGGTCATAATGTCTTGGAATCTACATTGGCTTATTATGACTGACACGGTTTCTTCCATGGACTGCTTTTCTTCTGCACAATTGCAAATTGATGTCTATTTAAGAGCTCTTAACCCAAGCACAATGTTACTCAAATTTAGATCACTTACAAGAATGTGAACTATTGGAATGAGAATGACACATCATAGGCTCCCACCACCAGACAACATTGGCTATGTCCCAGTTCACCAGTCCTGATTATTTAAATGTTTCGCCACTTCAGAAAAAAAAAAAATGTAGTAGAAAATCACCTCTGTTAATGAATATTGTATTTTTTTAAATTTAACACCCATGTCCTGAGCACCCACTGAATGCTGAATACTATGCTAGTAGACAGACAAAGGCAAGGTTCTTGTCCTCAAAAAATTGAATTCTAGCAGAGGAAACAAGTAAATTCATATAGAGCTTTAGTAAATATTAATGCAAAATAGCATCCCAACAATCATTCTCTTCCAGGTTCCCTTTTGCCTCTTCACCCACTCCTTCTCAGTCAATTTCTTTGGACAATATCTCCCCTTTTGTCTTTTCGGGAACTTTGGTGTGACTCAGGGCTCTGTCTTCAACCAAATCTCTCCTCGCCTTTCTCTCTCTTTGAGTGTTCTCTTCTACTCTTGTATTTGTAGGGATGAATTTCAAACGATGTGTTTTCTTGACATCTCAACCTTAATGTGTCACAAACTCCTCACACCAAATATCAAACGTGAACACATTATCTTTCCACAAAACCTGCTCCCCAGATGTATGACCAATTCTGGTGACTGGTGGCATCTCTTCCAGTTTCATCCCTCTTAGTTGCTGGTGTTTTGAGATAGCTCAGAAACCATATTTGAGAACTTCTGGTCCCTAGCAACTAATATCCAGTCACCAAATTCTGACAATTTTACTTCCTAAACTTTGAAAATCCACCCTCACTGCCCTAGTTTAGGCAAGTCATCATTATCCTGTGAACAATGCCTGCAACAACCAAAATAGTCTTTCTTCTTTCTTTTCTCCAATGTTTTTCTCTGGATACATGCCCAGGAGTGGGACTTCAAGAGTGGATACAGGCTCCATAAGGTAGCTCTATTTTTAGTTTTTTAAGGAACCTCCATACTGTTCTCCATAGTAGTCGTACCAATTTACATTCCCACTGGCAGTGCAGGAGAGTTTCCTTTTCAGCAACTGTGATCCTATTCATTCTTTATTTCTAGAAGATTATCATGAGCAGAACAAGCATTCTGATAATAGATGTTGAGGAAACAAATGGATGAATAGATGGACGTATGATTGAATAGACAGTGACTCTTCTTGCTGAGCAGAAAAGAGTTAAAAAAAAAAATCATCAATTAAGCTGTACCTTAAAGAATGACAATGCTTACTTGGATGTTGGATGTAAAATGGGGAGAAGGCTTGCCAGCAACAAATTAGCAGAAAAGACCTGGCAGTGAATGAATGATAAATTTCGATGCAATTTCTGTGCTCTTGAATCTTTTACTTTATACTTTAAGGGAAAGAAAGCTGTGTGACCAGTTTATGGTTGGTTTTAAATATGTCAATAAGATTAGACTCTGACTTTATAGTATATAAAGCAAATATAGGGAGGCATCAAGTTACTTAAAATAATATTTATTGATCATTTACCATATGCCAGGCCCTCTTCTAACTGCTTCAGGTGTTAATCCTTTTAACCCTCTTAAATTCCTAAGTTGCAGCACACAATAGGCAAAACACTGGGGTCAGTTCACGACTTGATGTATACAATAAAGAGATGCATTATCTATAGCATATTTTAAAAGAGTTATAAAACAGGCTGTGATTATCACCATGAGTCGGCAATTATAAAAAATGTCAGTGATAAAACACTACTTCCTGAAAACTATCGTTTGTTTTCTTAAATCCTGTAATTGCAGGTTCCTGTGATTTTTAGTGACTTCAGTTGTGTCATTTTACATGGTCACTTCAAATTTTATTTAATATTTAAAACAATCAAGTAGTGCAAAATACAGGATGTACTTTTTGCCTAATAAGTGCAAATTTTAGTTCAGACTTGAAATAGTTTAGAATTAAAACAACATGTTTAATTAAAATCCCTTACTCCTATTTAATTGTTATTCAATTGGTCATCATTGTAGGAGAACAATGTTATAGGTATACATTTTTTAATCCAAAAAAATAGAAATGTAGTTAAAATCCTGAATCTATTTCTTTTTTGTAATATAACAACTTTTAGTTTTTAATTTTGCTGGCATGACTATGTACACAAATTGCAATGAAAGAATACTATCATCTGTTTCTTTTCTAGCCATTGTTATTATTTATTTTATTCTATTGTTATTAATGAAAATAATTGTCACAAGATGATTTACTCTGGTGTCAAATATGCTAAGTGTACCATTGACAAATTCTGTTAGGTAGGTGCAAATGTTATCCCCATTTTTAAAGATAAGAAAACTTGAATAATTGAGTAATATTCCATTGTATATATGTACCCCATCTTCTTTATTCATTCCTCTGTCTATGGACATTTCAGTTGCTTCCATGTTCTGGCTATCGTAAACAGCACCACAGTGAACACTGGGGTGCATGTATCCTTTTGGATAATATTTTTTCTGGATATATGCCAAGGAGTGGGGTTGCAGGATAATATGGTAGTTCTATTTTTAGTTTTTTAAGGAACCTCCATACTGTCCTCCATAGCAGCTGTACCAATTTACATTCCTATCAACAGTGTAGGAATGTTCCTTTTTTCTCCACACCCTCTCCAGTATTTATTGTTTGTAGATTTTCTGAAGCAGGCCATTATGACTGGTATGAGGTGATGCCTCATTGTAGTTTTGATTTGCATTTTTCTATTTAGCATCTTTTCATGAGCTTCTTGGAGGAGGCAATGGCACCCCACTCCAGTACTCTTGCCTGGAAAATCCCATGGGTGGAGGAGCCTGGTAGTCTGCAGTCCATGGGGTCGCTAACAGTCAGACACGACTGAGCGACTTCACTTTCACTTTCATGCGTTGGATAAGGAAATGGCAACCCACTCCAGTGTTCTTGCCTGGAGAATCCCAGGGACGGGGGAGCCTGGTGGGCAGCCGTCTATGGGGTCGCACAGAGTCGGACACGACTGAAGCAATGCAGCAGCAGCGTGTGCTTCTTGGCCATCTGTATGCCTTCTTTGGAGAAATGTCTGCTTAGGTGTTCTGCCCATTTTTGATTGGGCCTTTAAAAAGAAAGAAATAATGCCACTTGCAGCAATGTGGATGGGCCTAGAGAGTGTAATACTAGGTAAAGTAACGAGAGAAAGAAAAATACAGTATGATGATATGCTCATATGTGAAATCTAAAAAAAAGTATATGAATCAACTTATTTAGAAAGGAGAAACAGAGACTTAGAGAACAAATTTATGGTTATTGGAGGGAAGGGTGGGGGAAAAGGATAGCTATTATATAGCAACCTAAATGGGGAAAAATTGGAAAGAAAACAGATAAATGTGTATGTATAACCAAATTATTTTTCTGTACACCTGAAACTAACACAATATTGATAATCAACTATACCCAAATATTTGATTAAAAGTGAATTAATTAATCAGAAATAAAATTAGGTTAAAACTAAAAAAAAAAAAATGAAAAGAAAAAAGAAACCTGAATGAAAATGACAGAGTGATTTGCATGTAAGGTAGATTATTCTGAATAGACATAGAAAGGTAGTAGGGAGACCAGTTAGAATACAGTCTTAAAATTCTGTCCCAGTGCCCCGGTTTGGAGGAGATGGTTTTTTTGAAGGGCTTCAGTACTTTCTGCATGGGGAATGACCTGCAAGTTGTTCCATGAAAAATTCTTGCTAATGTTCACATACAAGAAGGTTTCTATTTACTGTTCCCCCTAGAATAATGCTGATGAAAAAAAAATCTTATCTCTGGGGAAAGCATTGCTTCTAGAGATTACCAGGCCAAAGTTATAAAAATGAAATATAATTTCAGAGTCACAACACTGGTTTTCTAACTGCACCCCCACTTTCCATTTGATATAAATTTAATGAGGCAACTTTCAGAGCATAATATGATATGCAGGAAAATATCAGTAGTTACTATGCTGACCTATGTTACACCATTAAGGAAAAAGTCTCCATACGAAATCAACAATAACAGATTTCACTATCTCACCCTGGATTTTTACTGGCAGAACATGGAATCACCAGTTGAGGTTCTCTCTCTAACAATGTTATCTGACTGCATTATGAGACCTTCATGCCACATTCATCTTTATTATTATCCAAATAACAGTTTATTGCTGAGTGTTTCTGCACCCCCAGTTCCTGTTTCTTCAGCTGGATAGAAGACAAGGCAAACAAAAAGTGGGACTTAACTGTTTAAGATTCAAATCACTCAGTCAATTTGAAAACGCTGTTTCATTTTTGATTCTGTTGTGTTTGTTTTTCTTATCCATAAAACAATGTATTCTGTTGCTTTTTTTCCTTGATTTTTCCATTGTTATAAATTTAGGGGACAAAGCTAGTTAAATTGTTTTATATTTCATTCACGAGACTTGTTTTACTTGAATTTTTAAGTGAATAGTGGAACAACAGATTCGGGGAAGGGGAGCAGGGGAATAATTTTTAGTTGACAGAAATGATATCATTCATACCATTGAAGCCAGAGATTGGCTGAACTTTTGCCCAATCATCATAGTTCTTTCGTAAGCCTTAGGCCTCTTGGTCTAGCCAACATTAGAATTTCCATTGAGAATAGAAAACAAAACATATCAGGGACAGTTGTAGAGGTGGGTCCTGTGTGAGGTGGAACCTCTCTCCAGGGTACTGGGACCACTGATTTCTTTTAAATAGGCCAAGCTATAGATCTTCATTTGCTGTTAATTGTATTGAATGATTGCTATTTTATAATTCCATACTACTTTAAGTATAAATGTGTCATTTTGAGGAAAGCATGACAAAAAACAGATATATAGGGGATATATCTGGAGAAAATGAACATGAATATAGGAAGAAAAAGTGATTTGATTAGATTCTAAAATTTATATTTCCTAGATTCATGTCTATCATCACTGGGAAACTACTCAAGGAATATTATGAACAGGTTGATCATCAGGCACAGATCTTAGTTTGGTTCTCTTATAATGCTTTAAGTGAAAGTAAGATAAGCATAATGTTCTCTCCACAGAAGATGGGGAAGTGGGGGAATTGAAAAAAAAAAACAATTATCAGTAATCATGCTGACTTTTTTTTTTTGCCAAATATGAGAGCAATTCTTAAGGGTCACAAAGTTTGACCTAGCCAGAAGAGCAAAACTTAATATTGAAAATTAGATATTTTATGCAAAACATATTTGACAGGCAAACCTTCAAATAAATAATGAAGCCACCCACAAGCTGAGCATTTTGAAGTTTGTGATATGAACCTAGCACACCGTTGACATTTAATACTCTGTAAACTTCAATTTAATGACTTTACCATTCCTATGAGAGATATCCATACAAGCCATGTAATGTGGTGATTTTCCCTGAGTTGAAGCAAGAGCAGGGCAAGGTGTATTAGAATTCCCTGAAAGATGTTTTCAAACACCACATTCTTTATGTAATCCAATATGCCCCTTCCCAGGTGTTTGAGGAACATGGGTCACCAGGGCCCTGAATCAGTACAGGAAAAGGGAAGGCCTATATAGGTGAAATGATGATGCCTAATATAATCCTGGCAGCTCATATACTCAGACATCCAGCCCACAATTCCTGAGATAGTATTGGAGCTTATGAGCATGGACTATAGAGCCACATACAACTTGGGTCCAAATCCCGTTCTGCTTTATGCTCACTGTATAATGTTTGGTAATTTAATTACACAATCAATAATTCAATTATCTTGAATTTTACTGGCGATAATAACAGAAATTATCTATCATGTGTGACTGTATGTTTGTGTATGTGACAGATGATAGATAGGTAGACAGATAGATGAAAACAATACCTGGCCCAAAGTAAGTACCATATTACTGTTTACTATCACTATTAAGTTCAGATCCAGGTGGGAAATCCTATAACTGAGAAATATACTTTGGAGTATACAGTAAGATATGGTCTTGGCACCAGTGGAAAAGAACAGGAGGAAGGCTGTTTATCATAAACCTTCCCACAAGACTACATTTTGCAAATAAGTATATGAAGACCAAATTACCTTTATATGTGTTCTGATGGTCTCTGTGTGTTTTTTACAAGTTTGACTTTCTTCTTAATATTAAAATTTGGGATATTTCACATTAATATTCAAATCACTTGACACTTCTTTGACCCACTCTTCATTTGGCTTCCACAATACACCCTCAGAGTCTCCTCCTCTATTAGTTGTTGCTTCTCAGAGTCCCTTTCTGAACTCTAAATTCAGATGTACCCAAGACTTTGACTTTGGAACTCTTCTCGTCTCTGTCTACAATCATTTCCTTGTGGAGGCCATTCAGTTCCAAAGTTTTAAATATCATCTGTGCCTGGAAAGTGAAAATGAAAGTGTTAGTCATTCAGTCCTGTCCAAATCTTAGCAACCCCATGGACTATAGCCTGCCAGGCTTCTCTGTCCATGGGATTCTCCAGGCAAGAACACTTGAGTGGGTTGCCATTTCCTTCTCCAAAGGATCTTCCTGACCCAGGGATCCAACTCTGGTCTCCCACGTTGAAGGCAGACTCTTTACCACCTGAGTTACCAGGGAAGCCCTTGACTCCCAAATGTATATACCTAGTTTAATTCTCCCAGCACCACTAGCCCCATAATCAATCTCTAGTCTAATTCCCTATTGGTCAGCTCCTCTTGGATGTCCTTCAGGCAACTGTTCTAGTCTAGGTTATGTAGAAAGAAGATTCTGTGCAAAAATTAAAATGCAAGCCTAGGACAGCGATGATGAAAGTAAAACGAAGTAATAGAAGAGAGTAAGGTGAAGCATTTCTTAACTACCTCATAACAATATACTACTGAGAGACACAACAAACTGTAGGAGGCTTTTTTATTCTATATCTAGGGAAAGTTACAAGAAAGAATTACATCATGGAGTAGCCTAATGGAGAGAGAAATCTGCCTGGCTTTCTCTGGGCACCTTGCTCTAACTTCTGGGTTTTTGATGGTCTCTTAAAGTATCCTCTGGAGAAGGCAATGGCATCCCACTCCAGTACTCTTGCCTGGAAAATCCCATGGACAGAGGAGCCTGGTAGGCTGCAGTCCATGTGGTCGCTAGGAGTCGGACATGACTGAGCGACTTCACTTTCACTTTTCACTTTCATGCATTGGAGAAGGAAATAGCAACCCACTCCAGTGTTCTTGCCTGGAGAATCCCAGGGATGGGGGAGCCTGGTGGGCTGCCGTCTATGGGTCAAACAGGGTCAGACACAACTGAAGTGACTTAGCAGTAGCAGTAAAGTATCCTCATCTAAGTGCTTGTATGAATCATGTTTGAATCAACATGACTTGTTGATTCACTCAGTCCAAAAACTGGGAAGATGTTCAAGCACAAATAGGTGACAGCCACAAACAAGGAAGAAGGAAGAAGTCATTTGATACCACTAAGAAAGTGCAAAGGTTTGGGCTCCATCTTATCATCTTGAAATTAATCTGTCCCGAACTATCTTCCCTCCTGAATTCTTTTTTTTTTGTCCACACCACACGACTTGTGGGATCTTAGTTTCCTGACCAGGGATCAAACCAGGGCTCTCAGCAGTGAGAACATGGAATCCTAACCACTGGGCCACTAGGGAATTCCCCACCTCCTTTTTTCATATGCCTTCCCTGTCTCAGCTATGGAGAGCTCCAGACCAAAACCTTGGAGACACTTTTATTTCCTTTCTTTCTGACGTACTCCACATCTAATTTCATAGCCAGTCCTCTTGGCTCTGCCTTTAAAGCATAGTCAAGAGCTGAATCTCTAATGTAGCACCATGCCACTGGCTATTTCCTTTGAAAAAACAATTTCTTGCTCTACCCATATATAGCTTCCTTCCTTTACCTATCTCTCAAATGTTACATTCTCAGTAAAGTCTTCCCAGACTGTCTATTTAAAATTAAGCCCCTGATCCCTCTTCAATTCTCAGTATCTGATGTGTTTCTTGATTCAATGATTTCTTATCTGCTCTCTCCACATAAATATAATTGCAATTAGGGTAGTATTTTTTGCCTGTTGAGTTCACTGTTATATTCTTACCACCTAGAATAGTTTCTGGAACAAAGGAATTTGCAACAAAGATTTGAGTGATTTCCAAGATCTCTTGAGAACAAATGAAAGCTCCTCCTCTCACCACACCCATATTTTCACATGAGAATCTTCAGCTGAAGTGAGTAGATCCATCTACTAGCAACTGACCTTACTTGGCTGTCTCTTTCACGGACTCCTGAATAACTCCTTGACTTGAGCCGGAAGCTCGAAGGGCTGTGTACTCTGAAGAAAGAGACTGTGTCTTGACGTGATGACTGGAGCTTCTCCTTATGTGGTCCTGCTCATTTTCACCTTCTCCTCCTTGGGTCTGTCAAAGAAAAGGGAAAATTTAAAAGCACTCTAAAAGGAATAAATCACTTCTTGCTTAGGGTCTGAGATGAAAGTTGTTGTGCATAAGATACTTCTTGGATAAACTAAACAAATGCCATCCCTTTACAACACCTACCTACGTGGCAGGTAAAGAGCATCATGGCTTTATCAGATTATCCTCACTGATTGCTGCTTTTCCCACAGTTTTCAATATCACAGGACCACCAGTAAAACCAGCCCAGAGTGCTCCCTGAGCACTAGACTCTTCCACCCACCTGTCAACTGCACATCTTCACCAGAATCTGTGTGCCAGCTTTATTAAGCCCATAATTGAACTTATTTTCTTCTTTCCTCACACATTCTCTTCCTCCTTGTTCCAATCATAGTTAATGGTATCAAGTCTGCATGCTTGACACAAGCATGACAAGAAAATTGGCCTAAATACAATCTCAAGAAGAGCAGCACTTTTTGTCTGTCATGTTTACCCTTATATTCTCACCACCTACAACAGTCTCTAGCACAGAGGAAGCTTGCAATAAAAGTTTTGATGAGTTCCAACCTTCAAAGACAAGAAACTGGCATAAGCTGCCCGCCCCCCTTATCTCCAACTTCCAGTTGGTTGAAGTCTTGAAATTTTACCTTCCCAATACCTCCTGATCATATTTCCTTGGTGTTTCTATGACCGCCTTAGTTGAAGTCTTACATTTTTTTCCTTGCATGATCTCAGGTAATTCCTAAGTTGTATGCATGCGTGCTAAGTTGCTTTAGTCATGTCTGACTCTCTGCGACCCTATAGACTGCAACTATCCAAGCTCCTCTGTCGATGGGATTCTCCAGGCAAGAGTACTGGAGTGGGTTGCTGTGTGCTCTTTTCCAGGGGATCTTCCTGACCCAAGGATCAAACCTGTGTCTCTTATGTCTCTTTCATTAACAGTCAGGTTCTTTACCACTAGCACCCTGATAGAATTGATAGGGGGAAAACATTTAACAATTAAATAAGCAAAAGTGATTGCTTCAGGTACTGAAAACAGAAGTGTGATAGAAAATGACTGAAGATGGCAAAGGCAAATTAAATTGGGTGGTCAAGAAAGGTTGTCAAGTGATATTTGAGGTGGCATTCCAAGGAGGAGGAGCCATGGGAAAATGAAGGAGCACAACATTCCTGGAGTGGGAACTGCAAATGCAATCTTGATTTCTGGCTTTTCCTAGTTCTGATTCTGTATATTATTTTGGATCTAGTCTCTCCTTTGTAGTTAAAGTATGTCTATAGAAATATGGCCTCATAGCATTCCCATGTGGACACTGAGAAGCTGAGAAATTTTTCCATACGTGGATACCGACCTCATAGGCAGTTCCTCTGGATACAGTGCCTCCATGCTACAGATGACTTTATGTGTGAGCATGCACACAGGCTAAGTTGCTTCAGTCATGTCCAGCTCTGCTACCCTATGGACTGTACAGCCCACCAGGCTCCTCTATCCATGGGATTGTCCAGGCAAGAATACCGGAGTGGCTTTACATGCACATGTATGTACAATTGTATACACTTTAAAGAATGATTAGCAGGATTCTAACAACATCTAGCATACCTTAGTCTTTGTGATCTGATCTATATTCTAGGGCAGGGTTTCCCAACCTTGTCACTATTAACAATTTGGGGCATTTTAGGATGCTTAGAAGATGGAAGTAGTGACAGATTTCCTCTTCTTGGGCTCCAAAATCACTGTGGATGGTGACTGCAGTATATCAGAAGATGATTGCTTCTTGGCAGGAAAGCAATGACAAACCTAGACAGTGTGTTGAAAAGCAGAGACATCACTCTGCCAACAAAGGTCTAATATAGTCAAGGCTATGGTCTTCAAAGTGGTCACATGACAGCTGGACTGTAAAGAAGGCAGAACGCCAAAGAATTGATGCCTTCGAACTGTGGTGCTGGAGAAGACTCCTAAAAGTCCCTTGGACAGCAGGGAAATCAAACCAGTCGATCTTGAGGGAGATCAACCCTGAATATTCACTGGAAGGACTGATGCTGAAGCTGAAGCTCCAGTATTTTGGTCATCTGATGCGCAAAGACAACTCATTGGAAAAGTCCCTGATGCTGGGAAAGATCAAGGACAGAAAGAGAAGAGGGTGTCAGAGGATGAGATGGCTGGATGGCATCACCAATCTAATGAACATGAATTTGGGCAAACTTTGGGAGATGGTGAGAGAGAAGGAGGCCTGCCGTGCTGCAGTCCATGGGGTCTCAGAGTTGGACATGACCGGGCCACTGAACGTAACAACAAAGGATGTTCAGAAGCATCCCCAACTTTTACTCCCTAGATGCTAGTGGGACTTCCCACACATCCCCAGTGTGATGAATCAAAATTGTCTCTAGACAGTTACATGTTCCTTGAGGACCACTCCCTAGCATAAAATATCAGCAGCAGCATCTGCCTTAAGAAACTTTTTTAGAGATCTGGAAACACAGTATTTGCTTATCCTATTTTGTCCAGGAAATTTCTTATCTCTCCAATCACTAGGTATTCTGTGATGATTTGACTACTTAGCATCTGAATTCCTGTCTCTGTGCCTAGGAGCTAATCTCTGTAAATCACATCCTATCTCTGGAATTTTGCTTCTTTTATTCTAAAATAAAAGGCAAAACTAGCTGATGTCCAAAAAGCCACCTATCTCAAGTGTTTCAAGATTCCTAGAAAACAAAGTCCTTAAGTTTTCAGAGTCATTGATTATTTCATGATTTTCAGGATGTAACTCATTGGGACTTGAAAGACTTAGGTCACTGGTGCATAAGTGGACTAAAAATTATACTTTGTGCACTATTGGATAGAATTTTCAGCATGGTTTGGAATGGCTTCAACTTTCTGTTTTGTTCTTCTCTTTAAGGTGTTTCAATCATTTTGCTTTTTGGTTAGAGAATCTAGTAATAGGATGTTTGAGACATACCTTTTATATATTTTTCCCACTAAATGACAAAATAATTTACTGTTTTTAAAGGGAAACAAATATAAAATAGGTGTTTTTTCTTCTTTCATTAATTTAGCCTACCATTTATTATGTATTATTGAGAACTTAAGCACAGGAAACGATGGACTGGTAATACAAAAACAGCCTGACTTTGCTAGTAAGGAGCTGATAATTTTCTGTGTGATGTAGACACAGGCAATATAATGTGATGAGTGATGCAGACAAAGAAGGGCAAAGTGTTAAAAAATCTGGAAGAAGAAACATCTAACCAAACTTCCTGGAGGGATAGATTTAATGAAGACAGACTATCACTTTTAGCATATTAGCATATATGCATGAATTTTGGAATCAAAGATTCTAAATATTCTAAACACAAATTCAAATTTTAGAGCCGTATGTGAAGAGTAGTCAAGTTAAAATGGGAAACAAAATGTGAATATGCAGTATAACCTTTCACATGTAATGTTTGGTTGCACTTGTTTAAACACTCTTGCTGGGCATAGCATCTCTACAACATTTAGGTAAAAGTTAAAAAAAATTTTTTTTAAACAGGAAAGAAAAAGCTTGGAAATCACCTGAGTGTTTATTCTGTGCACTGATGCACATCAAGGAATTCGAAAGCATGAAGCTCAATAATGTAGTATTCCAGTTTGCCCAGAGGCAGCAAGAGAGGAGACCAAAACCAGATCAAAGAAATCTGGGTGTCAGTAAAACCACAAAACCCTTTAAAGTGGAATTATATTTCCTGACAATGTAAGTATTGAATAAGTAAAGATATTTGATTGCAATTTGTTACAGCATCCATTTGAAAGTTAATAATTAGCCATTAGGAGAAGTGACTCTTTTCAAAATTATAATATAATAGAACATGTCATGCTAAAACCTTTGAGGAGAGGGTGAATGATTTCATTTGGTTTCAGGATCACAATTGACTTCAATGTATAACTTCACCAAGCATTATAGCAGAGAAGTTTTTGTGCAAAATGAGTGTAACACTAGGTCAACACCAGTCAATCACTGTTCAATAGACCTCCTTCAGATAATACAATGGGGCTCAAAATTATCCAACAAAAATAGTGTGAGGCCATTTCTGTTGAAGGATTACCCCCATTGAGAGCTTAAATTTCACTTCTGTCTACACTTATTTTCATGTTTTAATTTACAGTCAGTTTATAGATTCCTCCAAATAATGATTGAGCTCTTGAGCAATATTATTGCTCAATATCCTTTTTTTGCATATAATATTCTCTTTGTATTTAAGAAGGTTCATCTCTTCTCTCAAGCTTTTACTGTTCAACCTGGTAGAGTACAGCCCAATTGAACTAAACACTTGACAAGTTCAGTTTATTAATTTATTAATTCATTCATTTTTTTAATTAGTCAACAGTATTTGTGCAGAACCATGGTGTATATTCATGGTTCAGACTGTAAAGAATCTGCCTGCAATGAGAGAGATGCAAGTTTGACCGACCCCTGGTACAGAAAGATCCCCCTATAGAAGGGAATGGCTACCCACTCCAGTATTCTTGCCTGGAGAATCCCATGGACAGAGGAGCCTAGCAGTCTATGGTCCATGGGGTTGCAAAGAGTCCGACACTACACAGCAACTAACACTTTCACTTTTTTCATAGTGTATATTGTACCCAAACGTATTTTTTTATGAGAAACCATTAGATATAGAAGTTTACAATAATGCCTAGTATTAGTAGGGATGAAACTGAAGTGGCACTCTCAAATACTTTTGATTCTCCTACATCCAGCTCATCCTAAGTAACTAGTCAATTCAATTATGCTAATCCAGCTTCTCATCCAGGGACTGATTGGGAATGAGCATGTGATCAATCTGGCCAATAAACTAGTGAAATCTGTGTAGGAGTCCAGGAGATTTCCTTGTTGGTATGATGGAGATATTGAGACTTACTGTGTCCAGATGAAACACTTATCCACTTTGCTATCTACCTGAGTATGATGTCAAAGACAAGAAAGTTGAGTATATGTGAAAGTGTTAGTTGCTCAGTCATGTCCAACTTTCTGACTCCATGGACTGTAGCCCGCCAGGGCTCCTCTGCCCATGGGATTCTCCAGGCAAGAATATTGGAGTGGGTAGCCATTCCCTTCTCCAGGGGATCTTCCCAACCTATAGATTGAACCCAGGTCTCCTGCATTGCAAGCAGATTCTTTACCTTCTGAGCCACCAGGGAAACTCAAGAAAGAAGAGATGGAAACAACATGGGTCTTTAATGATCTTGAAACTTTTATCAATCAGATTTGGAGGGTGGCCTATCTTTGGAATTTATAATATTTTTTGTATGGTTTTGGGCTTCTCAGGTGACACAGTAGTAAAGAATCTGCCTGTCAGTGTAGGAGATGTGAGAGATGTCAGTTTGATCTTTGTGTTAGGTAGTTAGAATAGGAAAAAGGAGTCCAGAATGGCAGTGGATAAAAAACAAAGAAGGGAAAAGCCCACGAAAATAGAACAAAGGAAGGTCTGAGAACTGGAGTGAGAACTTCAGGTTAATAAAAAAAGAAAAAAAAAACAGCCCTTCTGCTAACCCAATTTACATAAGGCAGGCTCAGGGGGGAGAAGAAAAACATATAAAAGGAGGAGCCCAAATTGAGCTGGGGTCTCTCTTCTCTTTGCGTTTTTTGGGTCAGCCTGCCCTCATGCCTCGAGGATGTATTTTCCTTTGCTTGCCAAATAAAACTGAACTATAACACTGGGTCCATCCGTCACTTCAAATTTTTGCTGTGGTGAGACAGAACCAAGGAAAGTACACACTCCCCCAATACTTGGATTGGGAAGATCCTCTGGAGTAGGAAATGACAACCCATTCCAGTATTCTTGTCTGGAAAATTCCATGGACAGAGGACCCTAGTGGGCTACAGTCCATGGGATTGCAAATACTGAGCAACTGAGCACATACCCATTGTATGGTTTAAGTCATTTTGAAATTCTCTTTGCTTACAATAAAAATCATAATCATGATGTTTGACATTCTTTTCCAGCAGAGAAAGTTGTTCATGTATGAAGAATCTTAAAATGCTTGCATGCTTTGGCACATTTATTAAAAATTAAGTTTTCAAAAAATATTCAGTAATATGGGAGAATCTTATTATAATATTAAGTAGATACAAAATAATACACTGAATACAAAATGATATACTAAAACTAAATCTAACTATCAGCTGTCTTCTATAGAGCCACTTGCTACTTGCTAGGCACAGAGCTGTGTGTGAACAGTCTTATGGACTCTGTGGGAGAGGGAGAGGGTGGGAAGATTTGGGAGAATGGCATTGAAACATGTAAAATATCATGTATGAAATGAGTAGCCAGTCCAGGTTCGATGCACGATACTGGATGCTTGGGGCTGGTGCACTGGGACGACCCAGAGGGATGGTATGGGGAGGGAGGAGGGAGGAGGGTTCAGGATGGGGAACACATGTATACCTGTGGCGGATTCATTTTGATATTTGGCAAAACTAATACAATTATGTAAAGTTTAAAAATAAAATAAAATTAAGAAAAAAAAAAACAACCAAAAAAAAAAAATTAAAGTCAATCATATCATGTAATCTTCCCAGCAGGCCTATGCAGTAGTGCTCTCATTATCCTAGAGTTATATATTAGCAAACAGGCTTTGGAGATTATATAACTTGTCAAGGATCATATGGCTACTAAGCAGTGAGCTGGAATTTGAACTCTGAGAGTTACCTTTCTCTAATATATTTAAGATAAATAGGGTCTGGCTCATGTCCAACTCTGAATTAGCCTGTTCTCGGGCCAGCTTTCCCTGGGTTTTGGGTCCCTCTCCAGAACGCTGAGATGTTCCTGAGGTCACCTTTCGCTTCCCTGTGGTGTATCACCTCCAATCCCAAATTTCCGATGATAGTAAGGCATCGCTTTCTGTCTCTTTCAAACCACTTACTTTCCCACAGTTCCACTGACACACGGCTATTGGGAATACAGAACTTCTAGTGAAATGTTGAGATAAACTATAAAAATACATCATAGAGACAAAAATTTATATTTTAAAGCTAAACATTTCTGTTCTTCAGAGTCCCTGCCATGGGAAATCCCCCACTAGCTGCCTCTTTCCCTCTGACTGGGCATCCCGCCATGTTGCTGATGTTCTCTCTCTCCACCTCCTGTCTCCCCAGCTGTCAAGTTCCAATCAAATCTAAGTTGCTGTTAGTGTTCGAAACAAAGCAGAGCAAATGAGGTCCTGGGTGCTTTTTTGCATATCTCAAACTTCTTAAGGTGGTGCTTTGTGTTTTGTTTTTTAAGAAATATAGAGTCCTTATCTTTAACATCATACTAGATATGTTTCAGGCAAAACTTTCTAAAAAACAAACAACTTGTTACTTGTATACTTTTTACATTCCCAAAATAAAAGATATATATTTTAAACTTAAAAAAATTTGTTTTAAAAAATAAAACCAATTAACTTATTTTATTGTAATTTTTTAATAATGCCTTTACCAAAGAAAATTTGTTATTCTGTATCTACACTTACCTATTAACATGATTTAGGTTAATTGATTTACCGTTTTTGTTCTCAGCATCCTTAACTGTGAGAGGAACTTTCTCTACGTTCTATATCTTCTCATCTCTCTCATTGACCTTTCAATTTTCTAGTGCTGCTCAAATAACCTCATAATAAAGCTTCTTAAAATTCAGCACTGCCAAAGCCCTACCTTGTTTCCAGAACTTTCTTATTGGTCACACTCAAATCTCCAATTAAATATTCATTGTTGATAGGATTACTATATAACTTATTATCCTAATTAAGATAATTTTGAGAATTGAAGTCAATGCTATTAATAATTATACATGATAAACTGGAACTGCCCAGGCAACTAGAGACTCATGGTCAGCCTTTATTAGGGAAAGATTGTGCTTTGAGTCCTTCCACTTTAAGAGAGGAAAATGGAAAGTTTTAAATGTTAGCTTTCAAAATTAACATCTAAATTGTATCCAGAGCCCTCTATGACTTCAGGAGAAGGATAAGGAAAGAAAATATTAATTGAATGTTCCTGTATTTTAGGTACAAAATGCTGTTAGGTTCATTGTGTAGATTACCTCTTTTTTCCACAAAAACCTTCCCAAGTAGGATCATTGCTTTTTCACAGTTTGTTGACCAAAGGGAAATATAGGGAGAGGAATCTTCCAGCATCTGTCTCTTCATAACCTATTGGCAACTTTGTTCCACAAAATCAGTCTTTTAAAGGCACAATTAAACTCATCTTATCCAATTTTTATCTACTGGAGTAAAATACCTGGCCTCTTTCCCTATTTTCTAACAACATCAGTGTCTTTGATCTAAAGCCTTGTATTCTCATTCATATTTAATATCTGCCTCTAAAGCTTTCTTTTAAATATATATCCAATACTCATGGTTACTTCAAGTACAAGTAGCATATACAAATCTTTTTGTTTTTGCTTATACAAAGTTTTGTTTCTTCTGTTTGACTCCTTGGAGAAGAAGGAGGAGAGCGGAAATTTGTCTCATTCTTTCCTGGGATTCACAATTTATAAAAAGTTTGCTGTTCTTGAAAAATCCTTTAAGATATTCACCACCATAGCTCCAACAGCAATAAGTGGCTTGTATTCATCAACGGAAATAACTTAGGTCCAAATGGAAGAACCTGAGGGACTCAAAGTAGCTCAGTTGTTTTCCTTAGCTTTCCCATTTTGTATTTCAATTAATTTTCCCTCTGACAAAAATCTAACAAGGAAACAAAATGGTAAGGCCATTTTATTTAAACAAAAGTATCTAGGGAAAGAATTTTAAAAAGCACAGATGTAAAAGTGAGCAGGCTATATATTTAATTCATATTTTAAAAATATAATATGTTGCAAGTAAAGCATAGAAATGTTAACCATAGGCAAGGAAAAACAACCTGGTATTAGGAATTAAAAAATAAAAAAACACACATAAATTTACATATACATATATATAACCATCTAAAGTAAGCTGAGCACAATTTTAGCTTAAAGAATAACAATATTTTTGCTTCAACCATACACATATATGTAGATAAATTAATCATTTAATATATATTAATTGCTTACTATGTGTCATAACATGAGGGTTTCTAGAAATTCAAACAAACATAAAAGCAAATTTTGCCCTCTAAGAATTTAGATTTAAGAGGAATATACAGAGCTAACAAGGTTGATTTCATTCTACTTCTAAGTAAATGATCAGTTGTTTAGAAAAGTGTCTAATAACAGAAAGAATTTAACCCTATCTTCTTTAAACTATATTCCAAGGGGAAAATTTGGCAAGTTTTATTGTAAACCTACAAAAATATTTTGAAAATAATTCTCTAATTCTTTAAAATGCTTTCTATCTGCAATCTGTACTTATTTATTCCTCCCTGGTAACTTATATCATGCTTTAGAATATGTTTGAAAAAAAATTTAGGGACAAATAGATCACGAATATTGAAGACTTAAGGAGTTCCTTAAGTTAAATATTTATGCAGCATCAATATAAGCTAAATTTGGTATATATAAAGAAAATTTAAGCAGTTAATATGAAATTATGAACACAAGTCTTACAGTCCTACAGTCTGGAAATTGAATGATGCAAAATATTAGAAGTGATCACAGTTTTAGTAGAATTCATTAAATCTATGGTATCTTGTAATGTATAGAGCTATATACTTTTATGAATTTTAGACAGCCACTTTACATGCTGTAAACTGACAAAAGAACCCTGAGAGACATATTACACTGTTTTATAAATGTAGTAAGTGCTTTCAGCAATGAATGAAAAAGAATATTCACAGTTCTGTATGTTTGAAGAATTATTTCAATACTTTTATTGACTTTTCTTGTGATCCACACAGTCAAAGTCTTTGGCATAGTCAATAAAGCAGAAATAGATGTTTTTCTGGAACTCTCTTGCTTTTTCAATGATCCAGCGGATGTTCACAATTTGATCTCTGGTTCCTCTACCTTTTCTGAAACCAGCTTGAACATCTGGAAGTTAACAGTTCACCTATTGCTGAAGTCTGGCTTGGAGAATTTTAAGCATTACTTTACTAGCGTGTGAGATGAGTGCAATTGTGGGGTAGTTTGAGCATTCTTTGGTATTGCCTTTCTTTGGGATTGGAATGAAAACTGACCTTTTCCAGTCCTGTGGCCACTGCTGAGTTTTCCATATTTGCTGGTATATTGAGTGCAGCACTTTCACAGCATCATCTTTCAGGATTTGAAATAGCTCAACTGGAATTCCATTACCTCCACTAGCTTTGTTTGTAGTGATGCTTCCTAAGTCTCACTTGACTTCACATTCCAGGATGTCTGGCTCTAGGTCAGTGATCATACCATTGTGATTATCATCTGTGTGGATCCCAATAAAGTGTGGAAAATTCTGAAAGAGATGGGCATACCAAATCACCTGACCTACCTCTTGAGAAACCTGTATGCAGGGCAGGAAGCAAAAGTTAGAACTGGACATGGAACAACAGACTGGCTCCAAATAGGAAAAGGAGTACGTCAAGGCTGTATATTGTCACCCAGCTTATTTAACTTATATGCAGAGTACATCATGAGAAACACTGGACTGGAAGAAACACAAGCTGGAATCAAGATTGCCGGGAGAAATATCAATAACCTCAGATATGCAGAGGACACCACCCTTATGGCAGAAAGTGAAGAGGAACTAAAAAGCCTCTTGATGAAAGTGAAAGAGGAGAGTGAAAAAGTTGACTTAAAGCTCAACATTCAGAAAACGAAGATCATGGCATCTGGTCCCATCACTTCATGGCAAATAGATGGGGAAACAGTGGAAACTGTCAGACTTTATTTTTCTGGGTTCCAAAATCACTGCAGATTTTGGTGATGCAGCCATGAAATTAAAAGACACTTACTCCTTGGAAGGAAAGTTATGACCAACCTAGACAGCATATTGAAAAGCAGAGACATTACTTTGCCAACAAAGGTCCACCCAGTCAAGGTTATGGTTTTTCCAGTGGTCATGTATGGATGTGAGAGTTGGACTATAAAGAAAGCTGAGCACCAAAGAATTGCTGCTTTTGAACTGTGGTGTTGGAGAAGACTCTTGAGAGTCCCTTGGACTGCAAGGAGATCCAACCAGTCCATCCTAAAGGAGATCAGTCCTGGTTGTTCATTCAAAGGGCTGATGTTGAGGCTGAAACTCCAACACTTTGGCCACCTGATGTGAAGAGCTGACTGATTGGAAAAGACCCTGATGCTGGGAAAGATTGAGGGCAGGAGGAGAAGGGGATGACAGAGGATGAGATGATTGGATGGCATCATTGACTCGATGGATGTGGTTTTGGGTGGACTCCGCGAGTTGGTGGTGGACAAGGAGGCCTGACGTGCTGTGGTTCATGGAGTCACAAAGACATGACTGAGCAACTGAACTGAACTGAACTGATTGACTTTTAGGAAGATATGTATAACTGTTGCTATCTAAGTAATAAATTAAGAATCCTCCCTGTGTTTTTAAAGTTTGGGAAAATTAAAATTTTCCATTTTGTTTCATGAATTGAAAGGATTTTTTTTTTTCAACATCAGTAGTGTCTGCTCTCTACATTCAAAATTACTTTTTTAAAATTTTTTCTGGATTATAATTGATTTACAATGTTGTGTTAGTTTCAGGTCTACAGCAAAGTGAATCATATGAATATATGTTATATTTATACATATATTCACCCATTTTTAGACTCTTTTTCCCATATAGTTCATTATAGAGTGTTGAGTAGAGTTCTGTTATACAACAGGTCCTTATTAGTTGTCCATTTTGTATATAGTAGTGTGTAACATCAATCCCAAACTCCCAGTTTATTCCTCTCCTCTTACCCCCTGGTAACAATAAGTTTGTTTTCCACATCTATAACTCTTTCTGTTTTGTCAGTAAGTTCATTTGTACCCTTTTTTTGTAAGAACCACCCTTTTATAGATTACACATATGAACGATATCATATGATATTTGTCTTTCTCTGTCTGACTTCACTACTTCACTCAGGATGACAATATCTATATCCACCCATGGTGCTGCAAATGGCTTTATTTTGTTTTCAGGCCGAGTAACATCCCATTGTATATATGTACCACATCTTCCTTATTCGTTCCTGTGTCAATGAATTCTTAGGTTTGCCTCCATGTTTTGGCTAGATAATGTTGCTATGAACATAGAGGTGAAGTTATCTTTTTGAATTATAGTTTTTTCTGGATATATGACCAGGAGTGGGATTTCTAGGTCATGTGATAGCTCTATTTTTTAGTTTTTTAAGGACCTTACAAACTGTTGTCCATCCTGGCTCTTACAATTTACATTCCCACCAAGAATATAGGAGGGTTCCGTTTCCTCCCAACCCTCTCCAGCATTTACTGCATAAAGATTTTTTGATAATGGCCATTCTGAATGGTGTGAGGTGATACCTCATAACAGTTTTGATTTTAATTTCTTTAATAATTAGTGATGTTGAGCAGATGCCTTCATAACTATTATTGGAGGTGAACCAAGGGGCTAATTATTATGTCTACAGTAAGGAAGATTGAGTGGCATTACAAAAACATCTTTTTATGCACCTGCAGATGAATTTCCTTCTAATCTTAGTCATTTTTCTCCTTAAGAACTGTTTGATTTTATTTAATAAGATACTTCAATTTCTAAAACCAATTAAGATTCCCTGTATACACTAGTTGCAAGAAAGTTTAGATATAACTCTAAAGACTACTATGAGGAATTAGAGCAAGGACACGGGAAGTAAGGCTTGGTTGCCAGAGCGATTTTATTTATTCCATAAATGTGTGATTTCATGTAAACTCTGTTCAGACTATCAGAAATTTTACAAACACATACACAGGGAATACACAAACAATTTTTTACAAAAGTAGGTCCATAATCTAGCCACTTTTGGCTAGAATGAGTCCCTTTTAAAGGGGAATAATTGAGCAAAGTGTCCAGTATCCACATTACCTTCTATTGGCCCACTTCACTCACTTACATCATCTGCCTGCTTCCCATTACCTATTTGGTTTTGTGCCCTTTGTTTTTTTTTGGTATATGTTTTCCTCATTTCTGCCTCAATTTCATGTTATTTCTCTTATTTATTTACTTTTTCCCTTTCATTTTTACCTAATTTATAATATTTTCCTATATATTATTGGTTTTCAATCTTAGTAAAAGTTGAGGTATGAATAAAAGAAACAAATGCTGATTAAGTGTGACTTAACATATTACCCAGTTAAGTATTTCCATATTTCTTCCGCTTGCAACATTATATAATATTTTTTTAGGCTATTTCAAATCCTTTCCAAATTGAGATAAGGGACTCATAAAGCCAATCTTAACTTTTTGAAAATCAAATTTTTACCAGTGCTGTCTTTAGACAGTTCCACTGGATCCTGTTTGGCTGAAACATGGTCACAGAAGCATACAAAAATACATGGGTGTGATGGTTAATTTTATGTGTCAACTTGGGTAGACCATGGGTTGCCCAGCTGTTTGGTCAAATATATTCTGGGTGTTTCTATGACAGTATTTTGGATGAGATTAACATTTCATTAGGTAGATTTTTACTAAAGTAGGTTGCCTTCATAATATGTGTGGGCCTTATCCAATGAATTGAAAACACCTGAACAAAATAGAACAACATAGAACAAATATATTGGCCTCTCCTGAGCAAGAGAGAATTTTCCATCAGACAGCTTTCAGACTTCATCTACATTATTGGCTCATTTTTATTCTATAGCTGACTGTCTTTATACTGGAATTACAGCATTACCTCTTCTGGGTCTCCAGCCTGCAATCCCAACCTGCACATTGGACTTGCCAACAGCCATGATCACACGAGGCAATTCTTTATAATAAATCTTTCTCTTGTTCTCTCTATCTACACACACACACACACACATACACACACACACACACACATTCTATTAGTTCTGTTTCTCTGGAGAACTTTGACTAAAATAATGAGTTCAGATTTCCTTATTTAACTGAATTTCCAGGTGACACAAAGAACCATCTGGCTATGATGAGATTTCAGAAGTCAACTATGTGGTTACCTTCTTTAAGGTCTGAAGTGAGGAAGAGAGAATTTTTTTCTTCTTCTTTCTTGGAATTCTTGAGCATTCAATGTTTGCTTCATGCTTTTTTTTTTTTTTTTAATCTGCTGTTTATTGAGTCCTTTCTAAGTTTGGGAAGTTATAGTAGTTTACTATATAACTTAACTGCCTTCTTCATTTTAGGCTTTTTCAATAGAAAATGCCTTAGACTGGATGTTTTAAACAACATATATTTATTTATCGTAATTCTAGAGAGTGGATAGTACAAGATTAAGGTGCTGGCAGACTTCGTGTCTTGTGAGAGCTTGGTTCTTCTTTCACAGGTGGCCATCATTTCCTGGTGTTCTAAGTTGGTAGAAGAGTCAAGAGAGGTCTCTGGGTCTCTTTTATAAAGGCACTAATCCCATTTATGAGTGTTCTATCCTAATGACCTAATTATCCACCGAAGGTCCAACTTTCTAATATCAGCACACTGGGGACTTTAATATATGAATTGTGCAAGGACCCTAAACTCCAGTTCACAATATTAACATATGCTATTTCATTTAATTCATTCAACAACTCTGGAAGTTAGGTATTATTTTCTTCTTTTTAAAGATGAGCCAACTGAGAGAAGAGAAGTTAAGTACATTTCTTGAGGTCACATGGGCAGGAAGAGGTTCAGTCCAAGCTAACCCTAGGTTGAGTTACTTCAAGGAACATACTGTTTTCCCTTCTTCCATATTTGTTAGTTGCCTCTCTGAAGAAGAAATTTCTTGCCCCCCAAAGCTAGCAAGATACAATACATTTAAGACTAGTACCAATGACTGGAAACTTCCAAAGTGGACTGATATTATAATGAAAGTCTAGTAGAGAAACAAAGTTCTGGGAATAGACTAGGCAAAGGGCAAAAGGAATTTTTTATTTCCTTTCAAAAAATAGAATAAAATATTCACTCATTTGACACTCATGAGATAACATGCTTTTCTTTTAAATGACAATAGCCCCTTATTATTAAAATTGAACAATCTATCATATCTTGGTAGAAGTTCTATATACTTGCTCCTCCCTTTCCTCTTACTCATTACAGTAGTATCTATTAGCTATAGAAACATGTTTTCTGTTCCTATAAAAACACCCTGCTTCAGACTCCTAAAGTTTCTGTTCTTTCTACCTAGGAGGTTTGTTCCTGGCTTATTTCAGGCTTGGCCCTTCCTTCTTCAGGACACATTTTATTTATTTATTTATTTATTTTTAATTTTATTTTATTTTTAAATTTTACATAATTGTATTAGTTTTGCCAAATATCAAAATGAATCCGCCACAGGTATACATGTGTTCCCCATCCTGAACCCTCCTCCCTCCTCCCTCCCCATACCAGCCCTCTGGGTTGTCCCAGTGCACCAGTCCCAAGCATCCAGTATCGTGCATCGAACCTGGATTGGCAACTCGTTTCATACATGATATTTTACATGTTTCAATGCCATTCTCCCAAATCTTCCCACCCTCTCCCTCTCCCACAGAGTCCATAAGACTGTTCTATACGTAGCTTTCACTAAGGTATGTATTTAAGGTACCATCTAAGTAGCATCTTTCTCCTCCTATTTAGTCTCTCCTCTATTACTCTATTTTACTTCTACTTATTGTACTTTGAAATAGTTCTTTTTAGAAAATAATTTATTTTTGTACTTGTGTCTGTAATTTTCTTTTGCCTTTTTCTGCATTTATTCTCTGCTTTTCTAATAATCATATAATGACTTGGGGAGGTAATTATCCTTCACTCTTTTATTTACAAACTTCTATTAAGGCATCTTAGCTAAGATGTTTTATATAATACAGGTCAAGTAGAAGTCCTCTTCCTGGAATAGAAACTTTCCATCAGTGTTTTGTTTTACTTCGTTTTGTTTGCTTTTATACAAATCACCTGAGCAGCCTTTATTTTTATACTATTTTTTAGAGTTTTTTTGGTTTGATTTTGTGTTACTCCATACACTTTCATTATATTATTTCATTGTTGGCATAAATTAAACAGAATCAACATCTGTAGTTATACTGCTCTGTTTCTGGAAAGCAAAATATAAGCTCCACAAGGGCAGATGCACTGCTTTTTGCACTAAGCATCTGGAATAACATCTGTAGGTAACGTGCATCTAATTATGCTTTTTGAGTAATGAATGAATAATGAATGAATGAACTTAGTCCACTGAGTTACTTGTAAAGGGTCCTCAAAGCCACAGTAATTGGGTCCAAGATGGACACCTGTTTCTAGCTTTAACTCCTTTGTAATGAGTTTGTTCTGACATTATGTATTCTTGTCTCCCTAAAAGACTCTGAAGCCTTCCTTCTCTATTCCTGGCACTCATTGTCATTTGATGCACAAGATGACATTTTCTAATTTACTGTAAAAACCGACACCAGACTTGACTAGTCCAGCTTGCTAAGCTGTATTGCTTTGAGCAAGTTACTTTTGTGTGTTTGTGTGCTCAGTGGCTCAGCTGTGTCTGATTCTTTGAGGTCCCATGGACTGTAGCCCACCAGGCTCCTCTATCCACAGACTTTTCCAGGCAAGAATGCTGGAATGGGTTGTCATTTCCTACTCCAGGGTATCTTCTTGACTCAGGGATCAAACCCACATCTTGCAACTCCAGCACTGGCAGATGTACTCTTTACCACTAACACCACCTGACATACTCCTTTTCCTATCTGGAACCAGTCTGTTGTTCCATGTCCAGTTCTAACTGTTGCTTCCTGACCTGCATACAGGTTTCTCAAGAGGCAGGTCAGGTGGTCTGGTATTTCCATCACTTCCAGAATTTTCCACAGTTTATTGTGATCCACACAGTCAAAGGCTTTGGCATAGTCAATAAAGCAAAAATAGATGTTTTTCTGGAACTCTTTTGCTTTTTCCATGATCCAGCAGATGTTGGTAATTTGATCTCTGGTTCCTCTGCCTTTTCTAAAGCCAGCTTGAACATCTGGAAATTCATGGTTCACGTATTGCCAAAGCCTGGCTTGGAGAATTTTGAGCATTACTTTACTGGCGTGTGAGATGATTGCAATTGTACGGTAGTTTGAGCATTCTTTGGCATTGCCTTTCTTTGAGATTGGAATGAAAACTGACTTTTTCCAGTCCTGTGGCCATTGCTGAATTTTCCAAATTTGCTGGCATATTGAGTGCAGCACTTTCACAGCATCATCTTTCAGGATTTGAAATAGCTCAACTGGAATTCCATCACCTCCACTAGCTTTGTTCATAGTGATGCTTCCTAAGGCCCACTTGACTTCACATTCCAGGATGTCTGGCTCTAGGTGAGTGATCATATCATTGTGATTATCTTGGTTGTGAAGATCTTTTTTGTACAGTTCTTCTGTGTATTCTTGCTGCCTCTTCTTAATATCTTCTGCTTCTGTAGGACGTGAATTTGAGTGAACTCCGGGAAATGGTGATGGACAGGAAGGCTTGGTGTGCTGCAATTCATGGGGTCGCAAAGAGTCGGGCATGACTGAGCAACTGACTGAACTGCACACCACTTGGGAAGTCCACACAAGTTGCTTAAGTACTGTCTAAATCTGTTACCCTTTATGCAAAATGGAGATAATGAAATTTACAATCTCACAGTTAATGCTAGAAGTTCACCAAGCCCTATTTTATTTTCTTTCTCGGCATTCATTAAGGCTCTTTGTCAAGCTTTTACAGTGAGTCAGGGGTAACATGACTGTAGTTAGAAATAATTCATGCTATTTTCAAGCCTGACTCCTGAAATTTTAAGTTCAGTCCTACACAAACACTTTTTTCCTGGTCTATCAGCCATATGACTTCTGGTGGAGAATTCCAAGGACCCAGTGGCTAGTCAAGGAAAATGAATCTCAGTAGCCTTTGAATGACTATATTTTATCTTGATGTGAGCACGTGGTAAAACTTTATTTAATTAAATTGCTAAGATTTGCCTTTTAAAAAAATTATGGCATATAACCTAACCTGAGTAGACTTATAATTACAAGGGTTCTTATGAGAATTACTTAGGATAAAATTCAGTACCCGTCTCATAGGGAAATTCAATAATATGTTACTCACTCTTTTCTTCCATTCTTTTTTACCCTGTTCACTTGGAAAAATCTATATATCTTTGCCAGCCCAGTTTTATACCTTTTAATCACTGACATAAAAACTGTCCTCTTTCTTTATTGGATTATAAATATTATGTATTTTTTTATCCCAATCTGTGGAAACTTCTCCATCAACTAATTTTCCTTTGAAACTTTTCTTTTTCAGTGGTTCTGCTCTGGCTATGAATATGCTATCATTTCATACATTCATTAGGAAATCATTTCATTTCTGCTATGCCATTAATCTACATTCACTTCTATATGTCACAGAAAAAATTCTATTGAAAAAGTGATCTATATTTCCTCTCTCAAGTTGCCCACTACTTTTTCACTTAGTTTGTTTGATTTTTCATCTCCTTCATTCAACTTGAAATGTTTTCTCAGAGGTCACTCATTTTTTAAATGGCCAAATTATATTAGCAGTTTTCCTTGACTTCTCTTTATCATTGAAATTGTTGACCCAAGTCCCCTTGTTTGGCTAGAACTGTAGTAATCAGCTTTGGTAACTAATTTTAGTCTCCCTCCTTACGACAATTGTGTTACCTAGCATCTTGGCCCTTGGACTTCTTTGAAAATTCAGGCACATTTAGGGTTTTCACAGTTCACAGCAGTGCCTCCTAGTTAATATATTTCTAGTCCTAACCTGTCTTTGGGGATCCTCCTGGACATTCTACCAGACATGCTGCTGCTGCTGCTGCTGCTGCTAAGTCGCTTCAGTCGTGTCCGACTCTGTGCGACCCCATAGACAGCAGCCCACCAGGCCCCGCCGTCCCTGGGATTCTCCAGGCAAGAACACTGGAGTGGGTTGCCATTTCCTCCTCCAATGCATGAAAGTGAAAAGTGAAAGTGAAGTCACTCAGTCGTGTCCGACTCTTAGCGACCCCATAGACTGCAGCCTACCAGGCTCCTCCGTCCATGGTATTTTTCAGGCAAGAGTACTGGAGAGGAATCACCCGTAAAAATCTCTTTGTTAAGACCAACATTTTCCTCCTGTTAAACTATTCTGAACATGTCTAAATCTCAACTCCTTATTACCACCCTGACTATCTCTTCATTTTAAATATCCTAAGTGGCATTTTTTCAAACCATTCAAGTTTGAAACTATAAACCATCAGTTATTTATTATTTTTTCTCATTCATTGCATTCAATTATTTGAATCATTTCCTCTTCAAAATATCTTGAATATGTTTTTATTTTCATCTATTGGCTCATGAATGGCAGCACCAACTCAATTGCTCAAACCAGAAAAAAATGTCCCATCCTTAATTATTTCCACTCCCTCCTCCCAAAATTGCAACAATTCACCAACTTCTACAAATTTCAGTTATGAAACATTGTTTGTTTGCTTCTTTATTTGTCCATTCTCACTGTCAGTATCCTGGATTAACCTCCCATCTTCTGTCATCACTATCACTCTGAAAAGTTTTATCTGGTTTTTTTTTTCTTTCTTTTTTTTTTTTTTTTTTTTTACCATAGTCACACTTTCATCCCACTCAAATCCCCGAAATCCATTATTCATAGGCTAACCAGAGTGGCATTTCTATAGTCGAATCTAATCACCTCCTACTGTCTTTCAAAGACTTCCCATGGTATTCAGTGTTAAGTGTAGAGTCCTTAGGAAAGCTTGTGCAGTTTCCATGTCTGGAGCCCCACTTCATCTTTTGTTTTCAATCACACTGATTTTTCAAGCAACAATACTTACTTATTATTGGTAGGTTTTTTCCTTTAGCTGCATTGCACGGTTTGTGGATTCTTAGTTCCCTGACCAGGGATTGAATTCTGATGCTCAGCAGTAAAAGTGTTGAGTCCTAGCCACTGGACCACCAGGAAATTTTCCACTAGTACTTTTTGAACGTGCTATAGTGTCATCTGTCTCCAGGTCTACATGTATGCCCTTTTTCTGCAATAAAACATTCACTGCCCTCAGCCATTTATCTACATAACTGCAACTCATCTCTGGTTTTGCATAGACAAAGGGTTATCAGATAATTTTTTGTTCAAGCTGAGAGTTTTTTGAGAGTGGAAGGACATACTAGTAATAATCATGCCAGGAAATAGACATGAAGAGAAATAGTCCTGGGAAAGCCAAGATACATGGTAACTTAAATTAGGCACTATTTACTGGAAAAATCTAATATCAACTCCAAATTAATTTTTAAAATTATATTGACATAGTATTCTATCTATCCTATAATAAACATATACTCTCATAATTTTTTTCATATTTGTCCTATCTTCTTTAGACTACAAGTTCATTAAAGATAGTATCTGTGCCTCTCATATTGACCCCTATGTCTCACAATCTAGCACAAAGTCATGCCAGTGCACAGCACACAGAGTACATTCAACCATTATGCATTAAGTAACTGAGCTGTTACCAGCTTAACAGGTTAAATTTTATTTCATCTCCTTTTACTATGTAAACCACTATTGTCACAACTATTGTGGTTTTATAGTCCATATTCAGATGCTTCTCAAAAAGGCATGAATGTAATGACAAATATGCCCTACTAAATTTATTCAAGATTCTTCACTGCCTCATAAATTAGGAACACAGTTTCTAGAATAACACTTGAACCCTTCTATAAATCTCCAAGTTTGCAATTACTCACAATATTACTCTATTTACTATGTGTTTCAAATAAAATGCATTATATTCAGTTCTTTAAAAAAAAAAAAAACTCCCATATCTTTACCACCTCATGCATTTACCAATGTCCGTTATTCTTTCTTGCATGCCTCAGATTTACTCCTGTCAACATTCTATCCTTGTTAAGACTGATCTCAGACAATATTACCTCTTAGAATATTTTATAATTAATTTAAGAAGGTAATAAATTCTTTTGAACAACTATAAAACATATTTTCCCTTGACTGGATTAGCTGACAGAAGTCACAATTTGGAATGACAGGACTAAAACTCCACTTCCAACCCTTTTCATGTAATATATTTGTCATTGACAGTTATTCCTGTACATCCTTCAGCAGTAAAATTCTGATAATAACAATAGGCACCTTGGTAAGATTTCTGTTAAAATCATGTTATGAAGTGAAATAATTTGTACAAAAATGAAAGACTCTCCAATGCAAGTCAGTATTTTTATCAGTGGCTGAACCCTGTTAGAGAACATTTACAGAACCACAGGATTCCACATCCTTGCTTAGTTGTGTACTGACTTATGAGTAATGGTGGATTCTAGAACAAAGTTGTATAGATTTATTTTCTCTTACTCTCTCTCCATAAATACAACTAAATACTCTGTAAATTATAACTGACAGAATTAAATGTTAACCAAGATATTAAAGGGATTTGAAAAATAGAAAAAAAAAAGAGGCAAATTGGCTAGATACCACAAAACTTGAAGAATGATAAGGGAATATCCTTGAGCTTTCATTTTATATGCCATAAACCCTTGTACTGTGTACCAGAGAGGCTTGCAGCCCATAACCACCAACAGGCACTGTACAAAATATATAAGACAAGGCTGTTCTCTCCAGCAAAGAGATCAGGGAATGGGAAGCCTCACCTAGTGAGGATCCCCAGCCACCACTCTTCAACCCAGGCCAGCTGGGAGTTTGATCCCTTGCAGTTGCTATTCCCTGGACTGACAAGTCCCAGGTCCATAATCTGGATGTCAGAGAAGCTGATATGTTAGTGGCAATGGCAAAACTCTTTGTCTTCCTGCCCTCCAAGCAGTCAGCTTAGGCAGAACAGGCAGCATCTGTTATGTCCCCACCAGAGGGTCACTCAGCAACAGCAGGTGACTCAAGTAAGTGCCTTCCACCCCTATAATCAACAGCAGAAAAGATAATGCAGAACCCCCAGAAGAATAAAACAAATAAGAATAACATGGTAGGGGCTCAGAAAGTTAAATATCATTGAAAGTCCACAAAAGTTAAGTTTATATGTTAATAAACTTAAACAGAACTCTTTAAGTTGGTACCTTTTGTCTAGAGAATAGAATACAGCAAAGGCAAAAGAATGGACTTGATTCTAAAGATTAGAAAGCAGCAATGAAAATGGGATGTCAAGTTCATGATTAGGTTAGATAAGTTGTAATTCCTGTCTTGTTAGTTACCCCCTACCCCACCCCACACACACCATGGCTTAGATGAATCAATTTGTCATGTTGGAGAGCCAATGTGACAAAAAATGGAACGTGGGCTCTGGTCAAGGCCTGAAGTCTGTTCACAAACAATGAACTGGATTCTGCCAACAGTCATGTAATTAAGTAAAGAAGTTGATCCTTCCTTGGTTGTGCCTTTAGATAAAACCCCAGCCTTGTTTGACAGCTTGATTACAACCTTGAGAAAGATCATGAAGCAGACAAGCCAGTTAAGCTGTTACCCAACTTCTGACCAACAAAAGCTGTAAAATAATAGATGTGTGTTGTGTTAAGTTGGTAAATATTGGTAACTTGTGACACAGCAATAGATAACCAATACCTGCACTTAATGCTCTTGACTAACATTATCCAGAAAACATCTCTGTCATTATGTGAGGACAATGATTTCTTTAAAAATTGAGCTAAACTATTTAAAAGACATAGCCCAAGAAGTTAATTTATGTCCATCCATCCTCTGTCACCAGGTCTAATATCAAGCAAAAGAAGCCATGATAATTTTTACCCTAATAAAATAGTTACTTCTTTTTTAATGCTGGCTGTTACCTGTACTTAAAATCAATGTTTGTGGTTTAAATAGTTAACTGGCTTTATCATAAAGGCTTTTGGTATTTTATGTCTCCTTCAAAGACCATTTGTAGTATCGACTAAAGCTAGAAACATCTGGGAAGTTGTTTTGACTGAATAGTTCAAGCAGGTGCTTCTGAGCAGTTGCAGGACAAAACTTAAATGGGACTCATATAGAAAAAACATCAGCTCTACAAGCAGCTCCAATATTTAACCTGAAAACTTTGTGAAGTAACTGCATGGGTAGCATTATAGTCCCTGTCTGGAATTTTCCTATATTGTTATAAATTTGATGCACATTAAATTCACATTTTAGAATTCTGCCTAACCTGCCTATGTCTCATTGATAGGCTTTCTTTTCAAATACAAGTTTTCCCTGTGAGCTGAGTTTTTATACAAGGCTAGAAAGCTTCCTCTAAAATATTATTTTTATTACAGAAAGTAATATTAGCTTCTATGGCAAACAAATATCAAAGTCTTATTGTCCTAATATAATAAAAATATATTTCTTGTCTATGTCAAACTTGATGCAGATGTTTCTGGATGGTGGGAAGCCTTCGATGTGGTTTTTCTGTGTTTCATGCAGACTGACATTCTCTAGAGCCATGAAGGCCTCTACTTGATCCTTCACACCCAGTTACCAGTCAGGGGAAAAGCAGGAGGATCACAGGAGAAAGATTCTTATAGACCAGTTCTAGAAATGGTTCATATAACCATTATCCAAAAGTTAATCCAATGGCCCCACCAGTCCAATGGCAGGGGAAGCTGGAAAACGTAGTTTACTTTTGCATCCAGGAAGGAAAGGAAAATTGTAAATGTTTGGAATCTATGCCATAGAGATGAAAAAAAGCATACTGAAGCTGAAGCTCCAATGCTTTGGCCACCTCACACGAAGAGCTGAGTCATTGGAAGAGACCCTGATGCTGGGAAAGATTGAGGGCAAAAGGAAAAGCGAGTGGCAGAGGATGAGATGGTTCAGTAGTATCGCTGACTCAATGGACATGAATCTGAACAAACTCTAGGAGATAGTGAAGGACAGGGAAGCCTGGTGTGCTTCAGTCCACAGGGTCACAAAGAGTCAGACACGATTTAGTGACTGAACAACAACATCAGTATGAATAGATTTAATGCTGCAAAAATATAGTACATAATTTATGTAGCTTAATTTCTACATTGATCAGTATTTAAAAAGGAGGAAACATTTTCAAGAATAATATAACATCTAAATTGCTGCTTCTGCTAAGTCACATCAGTCGTGTCCAACTCTGTGCAACCCCATAGATGGCAGCCCACCAGGCTCCCCCGTCCCTGGGATTCTCCAGGCAAGAACACTGGAGTGGGTTGCCATTTCCTTCTCCAATGCATGCAAGTGAAAAGTGCAAGTGAAGTCACTCAGTCGTGTCCGACTCCTAACAACCCCATGGACTGCAGCCCACCAGGCTCCTCCATGCATGGGAGTTTCCAGGCAAGAGTACTGGAGTGGGTCGCCAGTGCCTTCTCCGAACATCTAAATTACATAATGTTAATGCAATATGTGAATTCCGAACACACTTTTTTTCTCTGATTTTACCTTTTGATAGCAATCATTAAACCTATTTTTCAATTATCTCTGAAAAGTTATATTTCTTTCCTCAAGTCTGTGTTTCTTTCTCTCTGATAGCTTATTTTCCCTTCCCATATATAATTAAAGGAAGCTCTCATTTTGTGTAGTACTAAGCTGTGAATGTGGAGAAGGTAATGGCACCCCACTCCAGTACTCTTGCCTGGAAAATCCCATGGACGGAGGAGCCTGGTGGGCTGCAGTCCATGGGGTCTCTAAGAGTCAGACACGACTGAGTGACTTCACTTTCACTTTTCACTTTCATGCATTGGACAAGGAAATGACAACCCACTCCAGTGTTCTTGCCTGGAGAATCCCGAGGACGGGGCAACCTGGTGGGCTGCTGTCTATGGGGTCGCACAGAGTCGGACACGACTGAAGTGACTTAACAGCAGCAGCAGCAAGCTGTGAATGAGGTCACTCATTTTGCAAAAAAGCCCATTTGGATATCGTTCCTAGATTGAGTCAGGTTTTCAAAAGATTTTTATTTTAGCAAAGCAATGTTTGCAACTTTCACTGTACTAGAAATAGAGATTGAACATGCCGCCTCTTGGGCAGCAAAGCAGTGAAGTGGTGTCTCAGAGTGCAGTAGCTACCAGAAATGAAGTAAGTGATCAGGGAAATGGAATAAAACTCTAAACAAATAGACAAAAATATTAGAAATTGTTACCAGCTTCAACTGGTAATATTTAGTGACTGCTCATATGATCTCAGTGCACCGAGCATCTGAGGGGAAGTTTGTATGTGTTCTTAATCCAGGAAAGGTTGCATACTGTTTTACTCCAGTCTAAACTAGGTGATCTCTTGGTCATGACTTTGACAAATCTCTCAGGCTGTGAATGTCAGACTGCACCCCTGATCTGTAACATTTTACACTGTTCTCTGGGTGTATTTGTTTCCAAAGAAGGAGGAGGTCATGTTGGACCTGCAGTTCTAAACAACCCGAGTAACCCTGGAACTGTAACTGGCATTGTCTGCTCACAAAGTATTATTACAAAGAGGTGTTTGGGGAAAAACTATAATCTATTCTGTTCTATTATCATGTAGAACCTGAAGCTTCATTTCTGTCTTTGTCTTTCTGCAGCTTTTAAATATACTTCTGAAATATTTAATATTTCTAAAATATTTTTAAATATTTCTAAACTCAAGTGGCAAATTATGTAAAAGTAGCATAGAAGAGTACAGATAAGTTGAATTTTTAAAAATCTAACATGAGACATGAAGATTTGTTCTGTTTCTCTTTCCCCTACCTTCACCCCACCGATACTTGTCTGTGGACTTTTATTGATCTAAGGGGAAAAAAAACAAGCATTTTCTGATTTCTTGTAAAGTTATTTTAGAGCAAAACTTCAACTATAAAATGTACAAAATGTCATATTTATGTTCACATGTATATGAATAAAATATCCAGTTGACCTACTAACTGCCTGTTTTAAAGTTAACATTTACACTTAGGGTGAATGTTAAATAAACCTTATCTATATGTTGATGTTGTGTGTATGTATATATGTTTATATGTTTATATTTCACCATATATATATATATTCATACATCTCCCAAATATTATCAAACAATTCATGGGTTTGGACAGTGAGTCTCTGTAGTTAAGAGACTAGGTGTTGTGGGAAGTAGTCTGTTCCCTTAGTTTTGGGAGAGAATAACAAAAGATGGTTAATAAGGGGCTTATAAAATATATATACATCTAAATTTATTTGGTTCCTGAAATTTTAGATTTGGTGGCAAGTCTCTATATGTCAAATAACATACGCTATCAATTTTAAATAGCAGAAAGCCCATTTAAAGAAGTCAAAACAATATTTTTCTACATAGAGGCATTCATAATTAGGTACTTAACAAGATTGATTCAGCAGCCCAATTATGTCAGAGCTTTTGAACAAATTTTCAATTACATGTTTAGGTTCCTTTCCATCATGGTTACAACCTGACTACCTCTAGTTCCAAGTACCACGTCCTCATCTGATAACAGCAAAAGTATAAAGGGAAAATGGCAAATGACCATATTTTTCTAGATAGGAAAGCCTCTCCCAGAAAAGCTTCCTTACAGATTTCTCATTTCTCAGGGTCCTATTAGCTTAGATCAGTTTGTGCATCCATATCCTTCACACAAGGACAGCAGTTCCCTGCCATTTGAAACTTTGGTTATTAGTAAGCTATTCTAGCAAGGCGGTTGCAAAAGTAGCCAGCACTTACAGCACTGCCTGATGCAAAGAGCCGACTCACTGGAAAAGATCCTGATGCTGAGAAAGGAACATCGGCAGAAGAAGCAGCAAAAGGAGCATCAGCAAAAGGAGAAGTGAGTGGCAGAGGATGACATGGTTAAATAGCATCACCAACTCAACAGACATGAATTTGAGCAAACTCCAGGAGATGGTAGAGGACAGAGGAGCCTGGTATGCTACAGTCCAAGGGGTCACAAAGAATCAGACATGACTTAGCGACTGAACAATGAAACAACTACAAATGTGTACTTTAATATACACAGTCAGGGTGGACAATATTATTCTCTAGTATCTAACAACCCCAAAGGCTCATGCTTGATATTCATTTCAATTAGATTGTTGATAGGAATCCTAGCATGTATAATCTTCATACAGAAGTGCAGGCCAGAGTTTCACTGGTTGCCATAGCAGGGGGACAGAAACATGAAATACTGTGCACTGCTTCCGAGAGGCTTTGGCTGCAAGTGTTAGCTTCACTTCTGCTCCCACATTTATTTATTGTTCAATGGAAGTCACAAGACCACACCTAAGTGCCAGAGAAGTTTGGATAGATAACTTTTATCAGGGTTATCTTGTGACCACCTAAAACTTTTATCCGTAAGGAAGAAAGCGAAAATGAATATTGGGGCACAATAGGTAATCTCTATCACAACCACTTAACTAATGCAGGTGGTTATAGTAGATAAGATAATGGCCTTTCAAAGATACTCACATTCTAAATCCAGGATCCTATAAATTACTTTCTTTATATGACAAACAAAAACATTGCAGATGTGATGAAGTTAAGGATCATGAGATGCAGGGTTAGATTAAATAAATGATCCATGTGGGCCCAATGTAATCACAAGAGAAATTATAAAAAGGAATCAAAGACATAGTCAGTAGAAGGAAATGTGATGACAGAAGCAAGAGGTTGGAGGGATGCAAAGAGGGTCCCAAGTGATATATATATATATATATATATATATATATATATATATATATATATATATGTCACCTTAGAAGCTGGAAAAGACAAGGACATTGATTCTCTCATCAGAACTTCGAACAGGAACCAGCTCTCCTGGAACCATGACTTCAACACTGTAAAACCCACTTTGCATCTCTGATCTCCAGCAAAGTCATAGAATAAATTTTCATCATTTTAAACCACTAATATTATGGTTCTTTGTTATAGTCGCAATAGGAAACTAATACAGTATTTATAAGTATTAAACTACATTATATGTAACAACAGGCAGGATGCAAGGCACATTGCTTGGCCTCGAAGGACATTAGAGCCCATCTGCATCTGTTTATTTAGTTGGATATTTTTACACTGGAAGAAACACAGCAAAAGATAAAATTGCTAGTAATCTAAAGAAAAAAATATAGGCAGAACATCAAAAATATTATTCAATATGTATTTATGTCTGTAAGAATTTAGTATTAAAAAATAGTGTTTCTTCAAGGACAAAAGTAAAATTATCTACTTTATATTCAGTATGATGGTAACAATAGGTTTTGTGTAGACCTTTATGAGACTGAGAACATTTCCCTCTTTTCTGGTGTGATTATGAAATTCAATCACAAATGGTTTGTTCAGTTTTATCAAATTATAGATGACCTGTTGTTTATCATTAGTTGTTTTTAAGACTTTGTTTTCAGATATTCGATTATGATATATCTTGGTGTGGATTTGTTTGCACTTATCATATTTGGAGTGTGCCTAAGCACTTGGATCTGCAGGCTTATATCTTTCACCAAATATGGGAAATTTTAACTCAATATTTATTAAATACTTTTTCAGTTCCACTGTCTTTATCCTCTACTTCTGATGATACAAATTTTAAATTGATTTTGTCCCGTAGACCATATTAATCTTTTCAATTTCCTCTCTGTTGTTCAGATTAAGCAAATTCTATTGATCTATCTCCAAATGCACTTAAGTCTATCTTCAATTCTCTAAACCCTATTCTTGAGTGTATTTAATAGACTTTTTATTTTGGTTGTGGTAATTTTCAGTCTTATAACTTTCATTTGGTTCTTTTACATCTTTGATGAAATTTTCTATTTTTAAAATTTGTTTCAGAAACTTTGTAATAGTCTTTTTTTTTTTTTTTTCACTGCACCTCACAGCATGCAGGATCTTAGTTTCTCAAGCAGGGATTGAACCCATTCATCCTTCAGTGTAATTCAGTGACTTAACCATTGGACAGCCAGGAAAGTCCCTGTAATTAATTTTTGAGGCATTTTATGAGACATGATTCAAAATCTTATCAAACAATTTCAACATCTTACAATATTTGCAAAATATTTGCTTTGGTTGCTGCCTGAATTGTCAAGATACTCCCACATGCTAGGCATTGCATTCCTTTGGACAACAGCTTTTGATTTTATATATGCCTAACTTTTGATACACCAACCCCCAATCCCTAGCATTTAAACCAAGGCAACGTGAGTTTCATTTTGGCCAAGCCTCAGTCAGAGTCTATACTTAAGAGACAAGGGTTAAATCAACTTTACTTGAACAATATGGATTAGAGTTGGAGAGAAATTATTCCCTCCTTCCTCACTCTCAAAATCAGCAAAAAATATAAAAACAGGAAACCAGGTAGTGTGTAATTCTTACTCATCCTTCAAAAACCAAATGAAGTGCTGATTTTTTGTGACACCATTTGTTCTTTCAGAGCTTTTAGTTCTAAACAATATCTTTCATATCTAGAATTTTTGCCTGTTCCCTCTAGAGTTTCATGAGGGTATGAACCATATCTTATTCAGTTTCATATCTCAACACTTAGGACAGTATATTAAAAATAGTAAATATTGGCTTTCTCACCAAATTAAATGAAATTATTCTGCAACAGTCTCTTTCTGAAAGGAAATTAATATTGTTTTAATGGGCTTGATTTAATTTTAGGCTTTAACAGCTGTCCACAAAAACCACAGTTCTGAAATTTCACTGGAAATAAATGGGAAATTCTTTTGAAATATTTTCTGTGCAAACTGCTTTAAAGAACATGAAGAAAACAATACAACCATAATTCTTTGCTGCAACATGAGTGATACCTCTTCTGAAATTCACATTCAGGAATTAAGAACAACTATTTTACTAAAAAAAGAAAAGTCAGTGTTTTTCTCAGAAAAATATGGCTTCATGCACTACATATGTTCCATCCAAAAATATGACTCCAAATCATACAGCATGGGAAATGAATAAAATCTTCACATGTTCAAAGTACCTTTTGCATAACCAAAAAAAAAAAGAGAGAGAGAGAGAGAGAAAGAAAGCAGCAAAGCTATTCTGAAATCTCACTGATAAATCTGCAGTCTACATAACTCACTCCTGCACCTAAAGGAACAAAGAAGAATCAAGTATTTAGCATATGTTTTAAAGATGATAAACACCTTACATATTCAATAAAACCTTCAGAGAGTCATCAGTTTACATAAAGCAAACTTGGAAATACAAGAGAGATGTCTCTGCCAAAGGAAGTTCCTAATAAATGACTCCTGTAAGTGCACTGGATTTGTTGACAAGCTTCTGTATCAATTCACAAAGCTGCAAGCTCTTCTTAGGACAACTTCTGCCTATGTTTGTTCAGGAACTTCTATTTTGAAGTGCCCTTAAACACTTCTAAGCATTCTTTTATACAAACACACACACACACACACACACACATACACACACACATACGCACATGTATTTAGTTCTCTTAAAATAGAAGTTTGTATCACTTTCATAGAACATTTCTACTTATTCTAAAATGTTGGGGATTTATCAAGGGTACTAATTTTGCAGAATTTTAATGTAGGACCTGTGATTGTGTTTATTCTAGGAGGAACTTGAAAAAGAGCTCGTGGTCCCAAACAAGAATCCCTGAATCAGAACCTCAGGGTGAAAGGAAGGGAAAAAGTAGGGTTCCCAGTTTGGGAACCACTCCCTTTCAAACTCTATCAGGGGCTATGAAGTTGTCTAAGTTAAAACTCTCCAAACTAACAAAAACTTTAATTCAAGCAGGATTAAAAAACAAATGTACATAGCCATTGAAATTACTGAATACATTAGGACACAGAATGGGATTAGCACATGGAAAGCTATGATTCTTCATAGTCTTGTTCACTCTGACTATTCTCTCAGACTCTTGCTCACTTATGCAAAAACATCTATATATGCAGAAAATGTAGACCTCATATTGTTCAGAAACATAAATTTCTCAGTTCCATATTTTCTAGCAGGTACTCTGACCTTTTGCTGATTTTGACTTAGTACATTGGCGGTCCAGCTCTGCCCTTCCCCTATATCTTCATTCTTCTTCCAGTGGTCTTGCTGTTTTGTTTTAATAATTGCTTGTCCCTTGGGTCATATGACTTGCTTTAACCAATAAGATCTTACCAGACTTGACTCATGCAAAGTCTTGACAAAATACTTACATCTGTCACTTCCTTCCTGCCTTAGCTGTGCTTGCTAAGAGAACATGCCCCAACTAGTCTCTGAAGTCAGCTGGGGCTAAGATACTGATAGGAAAGCAGAGCCATCTCAGCTAACTATCTAAAACAGTCAACTGATAGTTGATTCTCAAATTTGCAGATGATCCAAGCCAAGATCAGCTGAGATGAGCCTAGCTGACCCAAGGCTGATGGAAGATGAACAAATGAGTCCAGCTGAGACCAGAACCTGATTCAAAACTGACCCTTAAATTTGTGAGCTATTATAAATGATTGTCTTTTTAAGCCAGGGTTTTGAAGCAGTTTATTCATCCCAATATTGCAGTAAAAGAATTGATACAACTATAGTTAAGGCAATTGCATTAGTCAGCTGATCCCCTTCATGGATCACAGCCTTGTTGTAGTGAAGGGGCTTACATAACTCAATGAAGCTATGAACCATGCCATGCAGGGCCACCCAAGACAGATGGGTCACAGTAAAGAGTTCTCACTAAATGTGGTCCATTGGAGGAGGGAATGGCAAACCATTTCAGTATTCGTGCCCCAAGAACCCCATGAACAGTATGAAAAAGCAAAAGATATGATGCCTGAAAATGAGCCCTCCAGGTTGGAAAATGTCTAACATGCTACTGGGGAAAAGTGGAGGGCAATTGCTAATAGCTCCAGAAAGAATGGACCAAAGCAGAAATGATGCTCAGTTGTGGATGTATCTGCTGGTGATGTAAATAAAATCTGATGCTGTAAAGAGCAATATTGCATAGGAACCTGGAATGTTAGGTCTATGAATCAAGGTAAATTGGACATGGTCAAGGAAGGGATGCCAAGAGTGAACATCTATTGACTTCTTAGGATTCATTGAACTTAAATGGGCAGGATTGGGAAATTTTAATTTAGAAAATCATTATATCTACCTTTATGGGCAAAAATCTCTTAGAAGAAATGGAGTAGCCCTCATAGTCAACAAAAGAGTCCAAAATGCAATATTTGGGTGCAATCTCAAAAACAGCAGAATGATCTGTTTGTTTCCAAGACAAACTATTCACTGTTACAGTAATCCAAGTCTATGCCCCAACCACTAATGCCAAAGAAGCTAAAGTTGACTGATTTTATGAAGACCTAAAAGACCTTCTAGAACTAACATCATAAAAAAGATGTCCTCATCATCATAGGGGATTGCAATGGAAAAGTAAGAAGTGATGAGATACTTAAGAGTAATAGGCTAGTTTGGTCATGGAGTACAAAATGAAGCAGGGCAAAGGCTAACAGAGTTTTGCCAAGAGAACACAATGGTCATACCAAACACCCTTTTTCAACAACACAAGAGATAACTCTACACATGGACATCATAAGATGGTCAATGCCAAAATCAGACTGATTATATTTTTTGCAGCCAAAGGTGGAGAAATTCTGTACCATCAACAAAAAAACAAGACCTAGAGCTGACTGTGGCTCAGTCAAGAACTCCTTATGGTGAAATTCAGGCTTAAATTGAGGAAAATAAGGAAAACCAGTAGGTGATTCAAGTATGACCTAAATCAAGTCCTTTATGATGGTGGGAGTTGGACCATAAAGAAGGCTGAGTGCTGAAGAATTGATGCTTTCAAATTGTGGTACTGGAGAATACTCTTAAGAGTCCCTTGGACTGCAAGGAGATCAAGCCAGTCAATTCTAAGGAAATCAATCCTGAATATTCATTTGGAGGACTGATGCTGAAGCTGAAACTCCAATACTTTGGCTACCTAATGCAAAGAGTCGATTCATTGGAAATGACCCTGATACTGGAAAAGATTGAGGGCTGGAAGAGAATGCGACAACAGAGGATGAAACGGTTAGATAGCATCATGGACTCAATGAACATAAATTTGAACAAACTCCAGGAGATAGTGAAGGACAGGGGAGCCTGGCATACTGCAGGCATTGTGTAGAAGAGTCGTTCATGACTTACTGACAACAACAACAGCACAGTGATAATGGGGACCCTGAACTTGTAACTGGAGCAGTGTCCTGGGCCAATTGCCAAGCTCCTCAAAGAAAACCCTGTGTTAATGGAAACAAGAAAACTGGAGCCAGTCCGGATCTCTGGAATGGGGTTGCTGCAAAATGGGAGCGGATAGAATGTGTGTTGGGAAGGCACCTCGGTGATTCAAAAAATGAAAGGCCTGAAGAAACTATGAAAAAACTATCAATCCAATTATAAGAGTACACCAACATATGCATAAAATAATAATGGAATAATAGAAATAAAGAAATAAATTTGATTGCAGAAAAATTATACCACATTCACTGTAAATACAGAAGATGTTCAAAAGAAAAGAAAGAAATGAGAACTGAAATTGTTAAGGCAGGGCATATGGGGAAGGTAGAGTTAGAGGGATGCCTTGAAAGATAAACTAGTCTTGATAGATGAGGGACAAAAATTTATAGGAAGTTTTTTCATATAAAGAGTGAAACTTATTAGACAATATTAGTGTTGAATTGTTGCTTTTTTTGAGGTTATTGCACACAGAAAAGATTATTTAAGATTAATACAATTTTAAAATTAATATTTAATTGACTAAAGTTACAAACTGACAGGCTTAGCCTTTTTTTGTTTTTACAAACCATTTAGATTTAATTTACAAATTTGTGATACTATTTATATATCCAGTAAATTTTAAGTATGACTTTTAAAGGGGATTTTACATCTCAGTTAATTAAATCCCATTAAATATTTTAAAATGCATTTATACGTTTAATAAATTTTGCTTTTCTTTTATATGCAGTTCAGTAATCTGAATAACAAAAAAGCTCTCCAGGAACTTAACCAATTCTTATAAACCTAATAAATTACAGACATAAACACAGTAAATCTAAAATTATCATAAACATTATATTATTTCCAAAATATGGTAGAATTAGCTTGCTTCTTTTAACTTAAAATTATAAGCTTAAATCAATTATTTAGGGATACATTTTTTAAGATATCCTGGAGATTTATTTTTTAATTTACTTATTTTTAATTGGAGGATAATTACTTCACAATATAGTGTTGGTTTAGAGCTCAAACACAGTAGTTAGGACACATTTTAAAACTAGAATTAAATAGCTTAACCAGTAGATTTGTGATTTTCAACTGGGAGTAGTATTACTGCCCCGTGGGGTGTATTTGGAGGTATGAGCAGGTGCTTCAACTGTCACAATGCCTGGGGACTACCACAGGCGTTACGTGGGTGGTCACCAGGGACATTTGAAGCCCCTATAGGAAGAGATCCAAAAGCATGCGCCTTGAGTGCATTAGATAATGTTGTAGTTTGGATTCTTACAGAAGCTGACTCTGACCGATGATTCAAATTCAACTAAGTTATTTGGAAGTTAAGAAAACACTGTTAGATAAGTCAGAGTGAGACAGGAGGGGAAATAAAGCAATTGTTCAGTCGCTGACTTGGGTCTAACTCTTCGCCATCCCATGAACTGAAGCATGCCAGGCTTCTCTGTCCTTCACTATCTTCTGGAGTTTGCTCAAATTCATGCCCAATGAGTAGGTGATGCCATCCAACCATCTCATCCTCTGTCATCCCTTTCTCCTCCTGCCCTCAATCTTTCCCAACATCAGGGTCTTTTCCAATGAGTCAGCTGTTTGTTTTAAAGGGTGCTTTATCAAGCTGAGGGTAACCTGAGCATAACTCAATGTGCGAACTTGAGAGTCAACATATAACATGGGTCTGTAGGGTATCTTACCCTGGGGATGAGAGGGCTGGGTTCTGACATACCAACTTCATTGTCATTGATTGAGAGCTGCTCCAGGAGGCAGGTTTCCCACATTTCAGGCAAAGCAAAGAGAATCCACCAGAGAAGTCTCCTAAGGGAAAAAACAAAAGCCAGATGCTTTGTGCTTATTTCTGTTTGTTTGTTTGACTCTTCAGATTGTAGCACATTGAATGGAAATCAAATGAGTTTAAATATAGGGATTTGATAAATTGCCTCTTTAACTTTCCTTTGATCTTTAATTGGAGAGGAATCAAGGGAAGAAAGACTGCTAATCCAGGCTCTGAGGCATCAGAGAACTTGATCATCTAGAGTTTGATCCCCATTTGCCTCCCAGAGTAAACAATGGTGGCTTTGAGCAAGTGAGCCCCATAAAAATTAACAAGACCTTGGAAGAGAAAGGTAACACTGGTCTCAGTCCTCAAGAAGTCATTTCTGCTCATTGGCACCTGTTAGACCGAATGTGCTGGTGGACGGTGATACAAGTCATACTCCCCAGCCTCTCGCAGTCCTTGGAAAAGGCTCTGGGGCCATGAATCTCATGGAAAAGTGCCAATGAGGAAAAAGGAAGATGAGCAGAGATTACAAATGTAAAGCAACATTTATTAAGGTCTGCTGCTGCTAAGTCACTTCAGTCGTGTCCGACTCTGACCCCATAGACGGCAGCCCACCAGGCTCCCCCGTCCCTGGGATTCTCCAGGCAAGAACACTGGAGTGGGTTGCCATTTCCTTCTCCAGTGCATGAAAGTGAAAAGTGAAAGTGAAGTCGCTCAGTCGTATCCGACTCTTAGCGACCCCATGGACTGCAGCCTACCAGGCTCCTCCGCCCATGGGATTTTCCAGGCAAGAGTCTATGAAAATGTTTCACAGGGGTCCATGAATTGTGTGAAATTACATGTCAACTTTTGCAAAAGTGTGCATTTTCCTGGAGAGAGAGGAAGTCCATAACTTTCATTAGCCTCTGTAGGGAGACCATGCCCTTCACACAAGTATAAGAAACATTTATTTAAAATGAAATCCAGTAATGGAGGAGCAAACAGGAGAAAGGTAGAGAAAAGTGACTACTATCCACAATTATCAAATATCAATTTTTCCATGACCCTTGTAAGAATCCCGTCTTTAATGATAAAGCAATAAAACTTAGAGCAATTTTGCAAATTCAAGGACACAGCCATCAAAAAGTGCAGCTGACTGTCCAGCTCTGATGCTTTACTGACTCCAAAGCATATGCCATCCTCACTATGCTGCCCCGTTGTCTCCAGGGGGCCCTGGAGTGAAGCCCTTAAGCATATATTTTCCAAATGTTCCTAACAGTCTAGGGAGAGGAGGAACTGATTTCATGGAAACTGAAATGACCCAAAAGAAACTTAATGAAGTGCAGAGTATTTGAATATGACCATTCCCTCTAGGACCCACAGGCCTCAGCCCCCATGGCTATGACAAGTCTGAGCCTGCCCCTGGAACATGGATATTGACCTTGACTTCTCATCCCACAGACAAACTGGGTGTTTTATTCATTCCCTGGGCAATTAAATGAAACACATTTAATGACCAATTAGAACGGTTGCAAAGGTAAGTATGGGTGATAGAAGAGGCGAAACATCTAACCTATATTGGGACGTGAAAGTGGTTAAGCTAGAGGAAACTCTCTAGAGGTGCTGACACTTGGTGGCCACAAACTGAAGGGCAAGTAGAAGTTAGTGACACAAGAAGTAACACGAAAGTCTTCTCAGCAGAATAGATTTCTGTTAACAACAATATAGTGTTGGAAAGAATAGCAAACCAGTGGACTCTTGTGGACAGAGGCGTCTAAAGGAGGAATACGTGTAGTGTTCAACTCTTTGTGACCCTATGGACTATAGCCTGCCAGGCTTCTCTGTCCTGGGAATTTCCCATCAAGAATACAATAGTGGGTTGCCATTTACTTCTCCAGGTGATCTTCTGGACCCAGAAATTGAACCTGCATCTCCTGCATTGGCAGGCAGATTCTTTACAACTGGGAAGCCACTAAAGGAGACAGGAACTTGGTAAAAGTTTCTTGCACCCTCACGGACTTGCACACATAATCATAAGCTACAGGATACACACAAGTAGCAATGAGTATATATTACACGTGGTTATGTCCAAATTGTTATTCTCAGTAGCATATGTTTATTTCATCCAAATATATTCAAATATAATCCAAGCAAAAAGAAGCAAAAAATTAGGGGACAGATTTCAAGTTGTACGTAAAGAAAAACTGTTCTTATGTGACAGTTATCAAAAGAAAAGAAAAAATTGAAAGGAAGGAAGGAAAAAGAGAAGGAGAGAGCGAGAAGAAAGGAAAAAAGGGGAGAACAGTGCTTGGAAAAGCAGTGGGTTCCCTGTCATTGTTTTCTCTCCCAGCATTTTGTATATGATTCTATAATTTGGGGTCAAAAACATTTCTGGGATGCAACTATATTTGCTCTTCCTGTACCTTTGCTTAGCTAAAAGACATTTACATCAAGAAGTTAAGTGTGTTTCTTTCTAGATGATAGGATTACAGGTGATTTTTATTTCCAAATTTCTAGCTTAATAGGTACTCTGATTCTTATTTTATTTTATTTTGATTCTTATTTTAAAGTCAGAAAATTCTATAACTATTTCAAAACCTTTCTGCCTCTTGGTCAAACATTTACAAATGCATTAGTATAAAATATACATATCCAATTGTGATGCATTAAGAAACTCAAGAGATTACTCTTTTCATGTAAATTATGCTATAATTAGGAGAAGGAAATGGCAACCCACTCCAATATTCTTGCCTGGAAAATCCCATGGACAGAGGAGCCTGATGTAGGCCACAGTCCACGGAGTCGCAAAGAGTTGGACACGACTGAGCAACTTCACTTCACTCACTTCATACTTTTTCACTGGAGAAGGAAATGGCAACCCACTCCAGTATTCCTGCCTGGAAATCCCATGGACGGAGGAGCCTGGCCAGTGGTGGTCCATGGGGTCACAGACAGTCAGACACAACTGAAGTGACTGAGCATGCACGCATGCTATAATTAAGTGATCCTTCATTATTTTTGATACAATAGCTTGTATAGAATACTACTACTACTACTACTGAGTTGCTTCAGTCGTGTCTGACTCTGTGCAACCCCACAGACGGCAGCCCACCAGGCTCCCCTGTCCCTGGGATTCTCCAGGCAAAAACACTGGAGTGGGTTGCCATTTCCTTCTCCAATGCATGAACGTGAAAAGTGAAAGTGAAGTTGCTCACTCGTGTCCGACTCTTCGAGATCCCATAGACTTCAGCCTACCAGGCTCCTCCGTCCATGGGATTTTCCAGGCAAGAGTACTGGAGTGGGTTGCCATTAGGTCCTGTATAAATCTATTGACTATTGATTTTTGTACAATAGGCTATCATTCTTATCAAAAAAAAGAAACTTTCTTAGCTACCAAAATGGATGCAGGTAATTTTTCTATAAGTACTCACATCCATTTTGGTAACTTTTTCAAAGTGAAAAACCCCATTTGATAAAGCCAAAACATAACATAAAAATGAGTATAAGCAAAGGAAAACAGAAAGTGGCATTTGGGGAAAAAAACTGTCTAATATGCAAAAGAAATGGGATTGGTTTTTAGAATGCATTAAATGTTATATAGATTGATGTTTTCAAAATAGAAACAGAGGCAAAGAATATAAATAGAAATGTAAAAATACAACAATGGTAAGCTGCAGCTCCTTTCAGTAGTGAACCTGGAAAAGCAAATGAAAGCAATGAGACAGCACAATTTGGGCCCTCAGTTTGGCAACATTTTAAACAGTCCCATAATACAGAGAACTGTGTAATATATGCTGCAGCTTTTTGGAGGTATTTTTTGACAATATCTGTTCAATTCATTTGTTTTAGCCACGTGTTCTGGGAAACAAACTCACTCAGAGGGACAATGCAGATAGTGGAGTGCTGTTTATTACACCCGTGGGCCCAAGGCAGAGTCTCCTCTTAGCCAAGGACCCTGACCAGTTTTTCTGAAAACCTTACATACCCTAAGTGTGTGTGCCCAAACCCACCTCTCCAAATTCCCTGAAACTAGTCTGAACAAAAGAAAAGAAAGATACAATCAAAGTTAACCCGTGATTCATATGCCTTAAGCCTAGGTAGTTAACAGTGGACAATCAATAGGCCTGTGGTCATACCCCAATAAGCATAGTAGAATTTATGATTCTATTCAGTTACACAGATAATTAGGGTATTCTTTTAGGCAACAGAGAGTCTAGGTACAAACCCTGGGGCTCTTCCATCCAGGGGCCTGGTTTTCCAGTTGGCATTTCGTTTCCATAGATACTGGGCATATAGCTCAAAGTCTGCAGTCTGGCCCAAGATGGAGTCCTGCTTTCAAGATGGAGCCTGGTCTGTCTGTTTCCTCCTTCATTCCTACCTCTTGATGCTCTTAACTCATAGTACGAGCATCATTCATAGGGATATATTGCGCCCTGACTCTCCGACCTCCAATTTGGGAGAACGACATCAACCTTTGGGTTACAAAGTTCATAATACATTGTAAAACAAAGGCTCCACAAAGCAGAACTATCAAGGCAACTATAACAATGGTAAATATAGTTTTCCACCAATCACCCTTCATCCAGATAGGACGGAACTCCAAAAAGGAAGATTATCATCAGACCTAACTTTTACCTGACCTTTCCTGTCATCTAGGGTGGCTGATATATAGCCAGATAAATCAGGAATATACACAACATTCAACTTTAATTATATAGCACAGGTCCCTCTTTGTACTGAAACTATGGTTAGTCTCAAGATGATACCAGCAAGTCCTTGTAGCAGCAGTTGTTTGTAGAGCTTCATCTCTGTTTCTTCTTTAAGATGATCTTGGTTTCACGGGGATCAGTGGGGTCCTGTTGTGTAGTGCCCTCAGCGTCCTCCAGGTCTGCGAGGTATGCCCTCTTCACCCTCATGTGGAGGATCCAGGGAGTGACACCTGCAACCTTAACTGCAGCAGGGCTGGTCAGAACAACAGTACATGGGCCTTCCAATGTGGGGCCAAGGAGTCGTGTTCCCAGTCCTTGACCACACCTGATCCCCGGGCCCAAATTCATAAATCTGTTCCCCAAGAAGGAATGGCACCCTTTCTTGTACAAACTTAGTTACCTGATTTATTACCTTACCCAGTTGTTCCATCTGCTGTGAAATCTCATCTCCCCTTACCTGAGGCAAATTTGTTGACCCCTGTTTTATTATGGGAGGGGGCCTCCCCAACACTTTGTAGGGAGAAAAACCATGGGACTGCTGGGTCATCCTGAGTCTGAGCAGAGCTGTCGGAAACAAGTCCACCCAGGAACTGCCAGTCTCTAAGATCCACTTGGAGAGTGTCTCTTTAAGTGTTCAGTTGGTTCCTTCCACCATCCCAGAACTCTGTGGCCTATATGCTGTATGTAATTTCCACTTGATGTTTAAAGTTTTGCTTACTTGTTATACTAAATCAGCTATGAAAGCCAGGCCATTGTCCGATCCAATGCTGGGAGGAAATCCAAATCTGAGAACTATCTCCCTAAGTAGGCACCAGGCTACTTTTGATGCTCTTTCAGTCCGGGTAGGAAAAGCTTCTACCCATCCCGAGAACGTACATACTACGACCAGCAGGTAATGGTAGTGTCGGTGAGATTTCATTTCAGTGAAGTCCACTTCCAGGTGTTCAAAGGGAAGTGTGCCTTTTACCTGAATCCCTGGAGGTTTCTGTATGTGCCTAGAGGCAGCATTGACCTGTGAGCAGGCAGTGCAGTTCTGAGATTTTGTCCTGCATAGGAAAGAGAGGCGGGGAACCAGGAAATGTTTTCAAATTAGCTCTTCCAGTTTATCATGGCATAGATGGGTTGCTTGGTGTGTTTGGCTTACCAGAGTGAGTGCCAGCTCCTCCAATACCAATAATTTGCTACTTGGCAATTCCCACCATCCCTTTTCAGTCTTGATGGCCCCTTCTGCTTTGGCTAGTTGGTTTTGGGCTTCAGTGTATTTTGGAGAGTCTAGCGTTAGCTCGGGTAGCTCTGCCATATGAGAGCTTTAATAGGGGCTTCATTTGTCACCCCCAAGCCCTCGGCTGCTTGTTTAGCGGTCTTATCTGCCAGTCTGTTCCCTGAGCCCAGCGGGTATCCTTTTTTTGAAGTCCTCAGCAGTGTATGACTGCAACCCTTTCTGGTTCCCAGACAGCATCTAATAGGGTCTTAATTTCTTCCTTATTTTTAATATCTTTTTCACTAGCTGTCAAAGGCCTCTCTCCTTATACAGAGCCCTGTAGTGTGGCAAAAGCATACCTGGAGTCTGTGTAAATGTTTGTCTTCTTACCTTTTGACATCTGGAGGGCCTGGATTGGAGCATATAGTTTGGCCTGTTGAGCGGACCAGTGTGATGGCAGAGAGCTAGCCTCAGTGATGCTTTCTTCCATGACTACTGCATATCCCGACAGTCATTGTCCTTGTTTCACCAGGCTGGTGCCCTTGGTGTACAGGACCAAATCTGGGTCCGGGATTGGCTGGTCTCTCAAGTCAGGTCTGCTGGCATATTTCCTTGCAATCATGTGAGGGCCCACCTTCTCCAGCAAGAAAGAGAGTGGCCGGATTCAGGGTCTGACAAGGCTCAGTAGTAACATGAGGGTTCTCACATAACAGTCCCTGGTATTGAGTAATCCGGGATGTTGACAGCCGTTTATGGGGATCCCCTCTCAGGTGAGTGTTGACCTCATGCAGCACTTTTATGAACAAATCTTGGCCCAAAGTCAGCTTGGTTGCCTCCCAGAGCAGTAACGCAACTGCAGCAACTGCCCATAAGCATCCCAGCCACCCAGTGGCAACATTGCCCAGCTGATTAGAGACAAGTCACTGGTCTGTCCCATGTCCCCATAGTCTGGGACAACACTCCCATAGCCACCTTGTCCTTTTCAGTCACGTAAAGAGTAAGCAGCTTAGCAAGGTCTGGCAGGCCCAGGATGGGTGCTGATGTAATTGTACTGGGTTTGAGTTCTATTACCAGTGGGACTTGTTTTGCAAGCTTTGGGGCGGGGTAAGGGTTGTCTTCCACCCAGACCTCAGGGAATTGTTGAGTTAACTCTCTTTCTTGACTGTTTAGCCTGTCTGGTTTCCTTTCTGGGAGACTGTGCAACTTCCATTCATCTTGAGGGGTTATGAGCTGAGGTGGAATTCTGAGGGCATTGACCAGAGGTCTCCATTGCTGGGATTGGAGCCTGCTGAAACGGTGGCTCAATGAACTCCGGGAGAGCTAGTGGAAGAGCAGTGGCTGCTGCAGGAACTTCACCTGGCCCTGGATTGGGCATTAAGGTGACCTCCAGTCCTGGTGGAGCACTGGGAGGCAGGGGCATCATTACCCAGTATGAGGGAGGGGTCAAGTCCACCCAGGAACGGACAGTCTCTAAGATCCACTTGGAGAGTGTCTCTTTAAGTGTTGGTTGGTTCCTTCCACCATCCCAGAACTTTGTGGCCTATATGCTGTATGTAATTTCCACTTGATGTTTAAAATTTTGCTTACTTGTTACACTAAATCAGCTACAAAAGCCGGGCCATTGTCCGATCCAATGCTGGTAGGAAATCCAAATCTGGGACCTATCTCCCTAAGCAGGCACCAGGCTACTTTTGATGCTCTTTCAGTCCGGGTAGGAAAAGCTTCTACCCATCCTGAGAATGTACATACTATGACCAGCAGGTAATGGTAGTGTCGGTGAGGTTTCATTTCAGTGAAGTAATACAGCATATAGGCCCCAGAGTTCTGGGATGGTGGAAGGAACCAACTGAACACTTAAAGAGACACTCTCCAAGTGGATCTTAGAGACTGGCAGTTCCTGGGTGGACTTGTTTCCGACAGCTCTGCTCAGACTCAGGATGACCCCGCAGACCCATGGCTTTTCTCCGTACAAAGTGTTGGGGAGGCCCCCTCCCATAATAAAACAGGGGTCAACAAATATGCCTCAGGTAAGGGGAGATGAGATTTCACAGCAGATGGAACAACTGGGTAAGGTAATAAATCAGGTAACTAAGTTTGTACAAGAAAGGGTGCCATTCCTCCTTGGGGAACAGATTTATGAATTTGGGCCCGGGGATCAGGTGTGGTCAAGGACTGGGAACACGACTCCTTGGCCCCACATTGGAAGGCCCATGTACTGTTGTTCTGACCAGCCCTGCTGCAGTTAAGGTTGCAGGTGTCACTCCCTGGATCCTCCACATGAGGGTGAAGAGGGCATACCTCGCAGACCTGGAGGACGCTGAGGGCACTACACAACAGGACCCCACTGATCCCCGTGAAACCAAGATCATCTTAAAGAAGAAACAGAGATGAAGCTCTACAAACAACTGCTGCTACAAGGACTTGCTGGTATCATCTTGAGACTAACCATAGTTTCAGTACAAAGAGGGACCTGTGCTATATAATTAAAGTTGAATGTTGTGTATATATTCCTGATTTATCTGGCTATATATCAGCCACCCTAGATGACAGGAAAGGTCAGGTAAAAGTTAGGTCTGATGATAATCTTCCTTTTTGGAGTTCCGTCCTATCTGGATGAAGGGTGATTGGTGGAAAACTATATTTACCATTGTTATAGTTGCCTTGATAGTTCTGCTTTGTGGAGCCTTTGTTTTACAATGTATTATGAACTTTGTAACCCAAAGGTTGATGTCGTTCTCCCAAATTGGAGGTCGGAGAGTCAGGGCGCAATATATCCCTATGAATGATGCTCGTACTATGAGTTAAGAGCATCAAGAGGTAGGAATGAAGGAGGAAACAGACAGACCAGGCTCCATCTTGAAAGCAGGACTCCATCTTGGGCCAGACTGCAGACTTTGAGCTATATGCCCAGTATCTATGGAAACGAAATGCCAACTGGAAAACCAGGCCCCTGGATGGAAGAGCCCCAGGGTTTGTACCTAGACTCTCTGTTGCCTAAAAGAATACCCTAATTATCTGTGTAACTGAATAGAATCATAAATTCTACTATGCTTATTGGGGTATGACCACAGGCCTATTGATAATTGTCCACTGTTAACTACCTAGGCTTAAGGCATATGAATCACGGGTTAACTTTGATTGTATCTTTCTTTTCCTTTGTTCAGACTAGTTTCAGGGAATTTGGGGAGGTGGGTTTGGGCACTTATACTTAGGGTGTATAAGGTTTCCAGAGAAACTGGTCAGGGTCCTTGGCTACGAGGAGACTATCTTGGGTCCGCTGGTGTAATAACTGGCACTCTACTATCTGCACTGTTCTTAGTGAGTTTGTTTCCCAGAACGGGTGGCTACAACACTTAAACTATGTATTCTTTGTTTTACAATAATTTCACCTATCAGCTTTTCTCCTGTAGAATTAACTGCATAAATGTGCAAAGAGAACTTCATCATAGTTTTGAAAGATTTAAATGGAAATAAAATAAATATCATTCCACAAAATAATGGTTGAATATGTTATGGTCCATTAATAAGACAAAGGCTATGTAGCAGCTTAAATAATAGTTTTCCTAGTTTAAAAACTTTGCATTCACATACAATGCATAGAAAATGATCTAGAAGGATACACATTAAATTAAAGATATGATTTCTTCAGGGGGTGAGAAGGGCTAGAGAAAGAAGGGGTAGGTCACAAAAGACTTACGTTTAGTTGCATCGCATGATTTGTTTTACCTATACTGAGACCACATCATAATTGTAAATTTAACCATTTTTTTAAACAAAAGGAAAAATGAGACAATTTTATGTTGCCTCAAAAATGTTTGCGTGAAAAAAGGAATAGAGGCATCACTCAGTTCAAATAACTAAATTTAAAGATAGAGATCCTGATGCCAAAAGATTTGAAATTACTCAGAAAAGAAGATATTTCTCATGCCCTAAGCTATATAACTAAAGTCTCCTGATTCACATCCAGTGTTCTCTCAGGCCACTCAAGTGCAAGGCTAGTATTCTTTAATTTTGAGCACAGTATCAGTAATTTTTGTGTTTTAGATGACGACGATGCTGAGGGTAGTAAGTCTTCACTAAGTGTAAGCAGATGTGTGCACCCCTGTTATAGGAAGCAGAATTGAGTAGAAATTAATTATAACCACATTGCTTCCCCAGATTAATCATAATGAGCTGGTAGTAACGCTTCTACATGTGCTGCATGATAATAGTTGCTTGCAGAGTTTATGGTCCTAATTATTTAGCATTAAAGGCCTCATTTTGAGGTGCACAGCAATGTTCAATTAGAGAAAAATAGAGTAAATGCATTTGTTTAAACAGGAATTTACAAGGCATTATAGTTGCAGGCATAACAAACACTCCCAAGATCACTTCAAGAATTGGAATTCAGCATTAAGAAACCTGCCAAAATGATAGTAGTAGACCCTGATTTTGTGAATGCAGATGGTGCTACAGCTTCTGAATGGTTCAATTAAAAAAAAAATCTATTTGCTGATAATTCAACATCGCAAAGTGTAGTGGGATCAACTGCTTTCCCCCATCTCCTTTCAGCAGAGAACTTTCTGCTGTCCACATTTCCTAAAAGAAGACCTGAACCTTTGATGTTCAATGCCAGGATCAAGTAACAACCAGAGACCATTTCACTGTGGGAGAAAAACAAAACAGCATTTGGCCCCATGTCCAAATTCCACTCCATTGTTCATTTACCAAAACTAAAATTATAATAAAAACAAGATTATGGACCTCATATAGGCCTATAAAATAACTTTGGAAAATTACAGATCCAGGGGAAAAAAAAACAATCAAAAATGTCAATATCAGCTGTAAAACTATCTAAAAATGCAACAAATAATGTAATAAAGAACAGAGGTGGAATTTGGCTCTGAATTGAGTTGCCCACCTGCAAGTTATTTTTAGGCGTCCCCAAGATGGAAAGGAAAACATGAAAAAAAAAAAAAAAAAAAACTTTCCGCAAGTCCCCATAAAAAGAGTGCTCTGTGGTTGAATCCTCACTCAGATTTCAAACCAAGCCTTGGCTCTGCTACGCACAGACTTTGAATAAACTAAGGATAGAGGAAAATAAACAAAAGAAGATAAAAGAAAAGGTAAACATGTGCCTGTATAGAAAGGAAGAAATGAAACTACTTTCGATAATTAAAGTTGTTTTTTTCTCCTCATTCATGCTTAAAGGTAATCATACCCACCACGTAACTCACAAAACAGGTTACTTGAGGAGAAGGTTTAAAAATCTACTTTCTCTCTCTTTCTGGCTTCCAGAAAGTGCCAAAATTGGGCAATAGAAAGTTATTCTTCATATTGGATGAAAGAAATAGAAAATAAACTACGATGAGGGTTGCCCCTTGTCTCTTCAAATACATTTTCTCTACACCTTCAAAATCTGTTAATGATGGAGGGCAATCAGATCACAAAGTGAGTGATTATCAGTTTATAATCATTGTTTTGTTCTAAAGATGATGAACTGTAAAATATCCAACAACGAAAAAGTACATCCTGGAGAACAACATCCCTGGGCCTAGTTTTTTTCTTTTTCAGTAAATTCTAAAACTTGCATTTCAGATTGTTTGTGTGTGTGTGTTAAGTTGCTTCAGTCATGTCCAACTCTTTGTGACGATATGGACTATAGTTGGCCAGGCTCCTATGTTCATGGGATTTCCCAGGCAAAAGTACTGGAGTGAGTTGCCATTTCCTCCTCCAGTGGATTTCAGGTTATAAGACTCACCAATTTCAACACAATGCCAACTGAAAGACCAGATTTAGTGGCCAAATAGAATAAGTATATTTAGAGACATGTAGGCCAGGTTTATGGGCTTCCCTGGAGGCACAGTGGTAAAGAATCTGCCTGCATTGCAGGAGACATGGGATCTATCCCTGGGTCGGGAAGATCCCCTGGAAAAGGAAATGGCAACTCACTCCAATATTTTTGCCTGGGAAATCCTGCAGACAGAGGAGCCTGGCAGGCTACAATCCATGGGGTCTCAAAAGAATTAGGCATGACTTAGTGACTAAACAACAAGTCCATGTTTAGGCATAATGCTAAGGTTTCAGGTTAATGGCACAATGACATTGGGAGCCTGGGGGTTTTCCTCTTCAGTCAGTCTGTCTTCTGTCAGGATCATTGCCATGGAAACCTTGGAAAGTAACTTACAACATTCATTTTTTACATATAAAGGACACTTCATCAGCTCATCTCAGTCGCTTAGCAGCATTCAACACAGCTGCTGCTGCTGCTAAGTCGCTTCAGTCGTTTCCAACTCTGTGCGACCCCATAGACGGCAGCCCACCAGGGCCTCTCCCAATTCTCCATGGTCATGACAGACAGAGATTTGCTTAGTCACGCTGGACTCTTTGCAACCACACAAACTATAGCCTGCCAGGCTCCTCTGCCCATAGAATTCTCCATGCAAGAATACTGGAGTGGGTTGCCATTCTTTTATCCAGGGGATCTTTCCTCCCCAGGGATTGAACCTGGGTCTCTCGCATTGCAGACAGATCCTTTACCGTCTGAGCCACACTCTCTCCCTATTTCTCCATCAACACCACCTGCTGCTTTTCTACCTCCATGCTGTGTCATCTGCTTCTACCCTTCTACCTTCTGTACATGGGCATGTACCCGACTTCTATTCTGAGCCTCTTTTCTTCCTTGTCTTCACTTCTTTCCATTTAATCATATGCATTCTCCGTCTTTGCATATCATCTCTAGCCTATGTCCAACCTAGAAATTCCCCTTGAGCTTCATTCTCCTAGATGTTGCTGTCTCCTTGACATCTCTACCAGAACACCCAAAAGTAATTTCAAACTTAATGTGGTCCAAAAACAAACTGTTCCCTTTTTTCTCCAAATCTGTTCTTTTTCTTAAATTCCCTGCCTCATTTTCTTTAAGTTTTTTTTAATTAAATATAGTTGATTTACAAAATTAATGTTAGTTTCAGGTGTACATCATAGTGATTCAATATTTTTATAGATTAAATTCCATTTAAAGTTATTTTAAAATATTGATCATATTCCTTATGCTTTACAATATAATCCCTCAGTTCAGTTCAGTTCAGTTCAGTTGCTCAGTCATGTCCGACTCTTTGCGACCACATGAATTGCAGCATGCCAGGCCTCCCTGTCCATCACCAACTCCCGGAGTTCACTCAAACTCACATCCATCGAGTCAGTGATGCCATCCAGCCATCTCATCCTCTGTCATCCCCTTCTCCTCCTGCCCCTATTTATTTTATACGTATAGTTTGTACCTCTTAATCTCCTACCCTTATTTTGTCCCTCCCCCTTTCCCTCTCCCCACTGGTAACCACAGTGAAACAAAATGTCCAATGGGTGAGACAGACATTATTAATTGTAATGTGTTAGCATAAGTGGTTAAAAAAAAAAAATAAGCACAAAATAGCATAGGAACAAACTCTAGAGTTACCACTTGGGAAGGAAGTAATTAAAAGGAGATATTTCTGAGCTATTGTTTTCAGGGATGTTATGGCACCAGGATTTGCCTTGAGACCCTTTTTGTCTGCCTAAAGCAATGCTTTGGCGGGGGCGGGGAGGGGGGAGGAAGGCGGCAATTCCCTAGCCGTTCTATTCCAGGCCATTACCAATTCCCAAGAAGCAAACATTCAGCAAATGTCAACAACTTTTCACCATTGCACTGTTACCATCACTGCCTGGCAAACCCATTCCCTTACTTTGAGAACTATTTCAAAGGTCCTCTCCTCTTTGAAGCATTTGCATTCTATCAATCAATCCTCTCCTGAGCCTCTACAGGCTTCCATAATGGCATGAATAGTTATCATGGCATACACTATAGTGGACAGGGCTATTTGCTGAGCACACTGTATTAGTCACCTCAGTCTGCCTTAGCTAAACGCCATATGCTAGGTGCTTAAACAGGAGATAATTATTTTCTCACAGTTGAGTTCTGGAGGCCAGAAGCTCAAGATAAAGGTGTCATCTAGGTTGGTTTCTGGTGAGGATCTCTCCTCCGCATGTAGCCTTCTAGCTGTGTCTGAAGAGAGACACTTGGTGGAGAGCGAGAGCTCTGAAGTCTCTTCCTCTCTTCTTCTAATAAGGGCACCAGCTTAGGGCCTCACGCTTATGATGTCATTTAACCTTTAACACTGTCTCAGAGGCCCTATCTCCAAATATAGTCATATTGAGATTTAGGACTTCAACACACAAATACTGAGGAGACATAACATTTAGTCTATAACATACATGTGCCTCATAAACACTGTTTCTTGGCCATAGTTTTATCCCAACATTTTCTTCTGAGCCTAACATAGATTAAGTTCCCCAAAATAACCTTTTAGTGAAAGGATGGATGAATGAATCAATGGATGGATGGATGAAGAAATCCTAAATGAGGTGACTACTACTTAAGGATACAAGGTTTAACAGTTCTTTCCACAAAAAATGCTCCTTAAGTGCTGGGCTATAGAAATTTTATTTTATTTTTATTTTCATACTATGAAGTGTCAGTCCCCCAGTCTTGTCCAACTCTTTGCAACCACATGGATGTAGCCCACCAGGCTTCTTTGTCCATGGGATTCTCCAGGCAAGCACGCTGGAGTGGGTTGCCATTCCCTTCTCCAGGGGATATTTCCAACCCAGAAGTCAAACCAGGGTCTCCCGCATTGCAGGCAGATTCTTTTCTGTCTGAGCCACAGGGAAGCCATATTCGTACTATATAAGTAGCTAATTAACTACTCAACCTACTTAAAAGGTTTCTCTAAAAAAAAAAAAAAAAAAATTTGTTATGTATTGCCTTCTTCATTTAATTAAATTCAACTTTATATTTCAAAATTTTTGTGTTAATATTGTATCACAAGTATATTAATTCTACAATTCCTTTCATAATAGTAACAAAACAAAACAAAAAAAGAATAAAATATTTAGATAACAAAAGAACTGTAAGAATTTATAATGGAAATGACAAAATTTAAGTGAAATTTAAAAAGATCTAAAGCATTCCAAGTTCATTTATTCAAAGATTCAGTATTGTTAAGATGAACATTATTCTCAATTGATCCATAGATTCAACATAAACTTTATCAAAATTCCAGCAGGTTTTTACAAATACATTGAAAAATCTTCCAAAAATGTATAAGGGATTGTAAAGACCTAACATAGTTGAAATAACTTTGAAAAAAATTAAGCAAGACTGAAAGATGTTAAGTATCCAATTTTAAATTCACTGTAAAACTATAGTTATGAAGACAGAATGATACTGGCAAAGGATGAACATGTATATCAGTGGAACAAAATTGGGAGTCTAGAAATAATTTCTTATGTTTACAGTTAATAGATTTTTTACAAAGATACAAAAACAATTACATACAGAAAAAGATAACTTTGTTAAAAGATGGTAATGGGACAATTATACATCCACGATGAGAAGAACTTTGACTCGTATTTTACACTATACAAAAAATTACTCAAAATTTAGGGAAAAAACTCATAATTTATTATCAGATCAGATCAGTCACTCAGTCGTGTCCAACTCTTTGCGACCCCATGAATCGCAGAACGCCAGGCCTCCCTGTCCATCACCAACTCCCAGAGTTCACTCAGACTCACGTCCATCGAGTCAGTGATGCCATCCAGCCATCTCATCCTCTGTCGTCCCCTTCTCCTCTTGCCCCAAATCCCTCCCAGCATCAGAGTCTTTTCCAATGAATCAACTCTTTGCATGAGGTGGCCAAAGTACTGGAGTTTCAGCTTAAGCATCATTCCTTCCAAAGAAATCCCAGGGCTGATCTCCTTCAGAATGGACTGGTTGGATCTCCTTGCAGTCCAAGGGACTCTCAACAGTCTTCTCCAACACCACAGTTCAAAAGCATCAATTCTTCGGTGCTCAGCCTTCTTCACAGTCCAACTCTCACATCCATACATGACCACAGGAAAAACCATAGCCTTGACTAGACGGACCTTTGTTGGCAAATGTCTCTGCTTTTGAATATGCTATCTCGGTTGGTCATAACTTTCCTTCCAAGGAGTAAGCATCTTTTAATTTCATGGCTACTATAGACAAATATAAATGCTAAAATAATAAAATTTTTGGAAGATATATTCTGGACCCTGTTTAGGCAACTGTTTCGTAGATGTGACACCATAAATACAGACTGTAGGGTCTGCAGCATAATGGTCCCTCAAGGGCTTCCAAAATCCTAATTCCTAGATTCTATAAATATGCTCAGGCATTAAAAAGGGAATTAAGTTTGCCTATGGAGTCAGAGTTGCTAATACGTTATCCTTAAAATAGAGATCTTATCCTATCTAGGAAAGATCAATATAGCTGCAAGGGCTTAAGAGAGGAAGAGAAAGGGAGGTGAAGGAGTTAGAGTTAGATCACAGCAATGTGATGTGAGAACTAGACTCACTATTTTGGCTTTGAAAATTGACTAAATGAATCACAATCAATTCAACAGAGGCAACCTGTAGAAGGTGTAAAGGGCAAGGTAATATATTTTTCTGTAGAACTTTCAAAAAGGAACACAATCCTGCCAATACCTTGATTTTAGCTCAGAGATCCTTTTCAGAATTCTGAACTACCAAACTTCATTATGATGACTTTGTGGCAACTTGTTATGAAATTCATGGAAATCTAGTACAGGAGAAAATTTTCAAGATCTCGGATAAAGCGAAGATTTCTTAGATAGGATAACAAAAGGACAAAAGGACAGGAAATTAAAGTTTTAAAATTATAAATTTGACCTTGTCAAAATTCACCACATCTGTGCTTGAAGAGATATTATTAACAAAATGAGAAAAAATAAGCAACAGAGTAGAAAAAATACTTGTAAAACATGTATTTGATAAAGAGTTCATACTTTAACCTACAGAGAATATATTTCAATAATAAGAAAATTTAAAAAAAAACAAAAGTAGGTAAAAGATTTGAATATCCATTTGAATGAAGAAGATATACAAATAGTTAACAAGTATAAGGAAAGACGCCCGGCTTCATTAGTCACTAGGAAATGCAAATCAAAACCACAATTAGAAACCATTTCACATCCCTTAGAACTGCTATTAAAAATTGGCATACAATAACAAATGAATGTGAGAAAGGAAATCCCTCATACATTGCTAATGAGGATTTAAAATGATATAGCCACTCTAAAAAAACAATTTGAGAGTTTCTTAAAAATTAAACATATATTTGCCATAGTGGCAAATAGACCTAAGAATTCCACTCTTAGATATCAGTCCAAAAAAAAGGAAAATATATATTCATACAAAGACTTGCACACAAATATGTCCTTAGCAGCCTTATATATATGAGACAAAAATTAGAAAAAGCCTAAATAGCACCTCAACTGATGAGTGGAGATACAAAGTACTATATCCATGTGACAGAACACTTTCCAGTAATAAAAGGAAACAAACTACTGATGCCCACTACACTATGCACAAACCTCCAAAACATTATGCTGAGTGAAACAAGCCAGAAACAAGAGAACATATATTGCATTATTGCTTTTATGTGAAATGTCTGTAAAAGGCAAATTTATAGAGACATATAACAGATTAATGGTTGCCTAAGGTGGTAGGGGGTAGGGAGTGTGGGGGACAGAGTTTAACAGTTAGTGAAGTTGAGGGATCTTATTGGGGTGACGGGAATATTCTAAAACTGATTTACTGTGATGCTTACACAATTTGTAAATTTACTAAAAAATGAACTGTATACTTGCAGTGGGTGAATAGATAATATATAAAATATATCTCGATTATATATAAAAATGCATTTTTTCTGCATTAAAGTTTCCACAGTTCTAATCTATGATTTTTTTTTCTACCCTTGGTTTAACACATTTCTCAAAAGAATAGCTCAGAAATCAGTGAAGACTGGCTTTTGATACGATAAAATCCAATTGAGGGGGAGGTATTTAGAAACACTTCTGCTCTAGAAAGTGAGTTATAGCTATAAAATTATCCCTTTAGATATCTAAAATGTTGACAACTCCCAACTTCTACATTTTCAGTGACTTTAGAATGAATTTTTATGATGAACCTTCTATTTTGAAATAGAGTTAAATATTAAATAGTACATGATCAACTGTCTAAAAGAAATTAAAATAAGAAATAGGCTGTCTCTGGAAACTTCATCATGGCTAGGTTGTCATTCACTGTGAGGTAATTTATCAGCACTGGGGACTAAGAAAAAAGACACAAATTAAAATATAAATTTGGTAAAGTAATTTTTGAAAATGCTTTGCTTACCTCTTATTGAATTATAGCCAGTCTCCTCAACAAGAAGCCGTGCAGTTAGAATTTACAATAAAAGTGAAGATAACAAAATATGTAATTCCCTAACATTTCATTCAGTGAACCATTAAACAAGAGGCATGTTTGCAAAATCAAAACCTGAATGTATTTTTATTAGTATTTTCAACAAAAGAACTTCTGGCACACATCCCAGACTCTACATTCAGAACAGAAATTAAGGCAATTAAAGTCTCATTGAGAATTACTGATAATAATATAACATAAACAGTGAGTCCCACATTCTAGCTCTCTTAGATAAGCTACCATTACAGAAGAGACCAGAGCAAGGAGAAATTCCAAATCTTATTTTTTGGTTACTATTAGCAACATTTGCAAGGAGTTAAGGCAAAGAAGGAGATAAGCAAAGAATCAAGGGTCCAAGAAGGAAGGGAACCTTTGGACCTTCTTCTCTGCCTCTGGTTTATAAAAGCGGATTTATAGAGGACACAATAGCCAAAGGAGACATATTAATAACATTAAATCTAACAGTCATGGAAAAACTGAAACTAAATTCTGTTAAAATGATTTCATAAAAATTGATTGAGATTTTGAAATATCTGTCGACAATATGATTTAGTTAATAATTCTCTAGATGAACACACAAATGAAAAATGAGAGCAACACAGTATGTTTGCCATTTTTCTACCATCTTTTGAGAATATACTGATTGAAATTATTATTCTATTATAGATTCTTCAAAATTTCAAATGATTAACAGTAACTTCTCTAATAAAAACATTAAGAATTCAAATATAAATTGCACTTTATAGTAACATTATTTTCCATAGGACATTTCCAGTGTTTTAAGTTTTTGTTTTAAAACTCAATAAAATATATACATATTTGGAGGTCCTGCATTGGGGGTGTATAAAATATCTCATTATGATTCATAAAATTTACTCTATTATGAAAATAAGGACATGATTTTAGCTAAATTTGTTATTAAAAAACTATTTTCAAATCAGATCAAATTACAGCATTAGTTAAACATTAAAGGAAAGCAAAGTCTGTTTTATCTACAGAATCAATATATGTGTTAAATCAGTATGCTAGAATCAACAATTTCTTTTTCACACTTGAGAATTCACAAGTAAAACCTGTTCCATGCTAAATTTATACACTCCCCTGGAAATGACTAGAGTTTAATGAAAATATTATTGATGATTGATGATTAATATAAATCTCAACAATTCCAGCCACAGTTTCAGAAACAAGTCTTTTTTTAAATTTATTAATTTATTTATTTTACTTTACAATATTGTATTGGTTTTGCCATACATTGACTTGACTCTGCCATGAATGTATATGTGTTCCCCATCCTGAACCCCACTCCCACCTCTCTCCCCATCCCATCCCTCTGGGTCATCCCAGTGTGCCAGCCCTGAGCACCCTGTATCATGCATCAAACATGGACTGGCCATTCGAGAAATAAGAGTCTTGATGGGGTAGACCGTTGTAACTTCTTCAGCCCCTCCATTGCCTTTTAAAATACAATCAAATTTCCTGCTTGGTCCAAAATGCTGACTACTTTGACTTGGAATCTAATTTCATCTTTTGAAGGCATGCTATTTTTTTTTTTTTTTTTTTTTTTGCCACTGCCCCTCCATTAGATAGCCATCAACCAACTGAATAGAAGTTAAAAATTGAGTACAAAGAGGGTCTTATATGAACAGGCCATGTTCATTAATTAATAATAATAACAATAACAGAATAAACTCTTCTCATACATTACCTTATTGAATCATTATAAATGGGTGAAGATTAGGTATTTTTAATCTCATTTATAGATTAAGAAACCTAGATTTTAGGGAGGTTTACTGACACATGATCTATCTCCAACTTTGGAGAGGAAACAAAGCATTAGACATAAAATTCCGATAACCCTCAACATATCACCCTCTTTGGCATGCAGAATACAACTGTGGCTAAGGAAAAATATTACCTGTTAGCAGTTCTGCCACTAAAATATATGCCCTATTTTAGTCTCCCATTCAGGATCTTTCCATACTCTTGCTTATTTGTTTCTGTATTCAGTATACTAATGCCAAAGAGATTCTTGAAATTATGTTAATGGCAAAGTGGGGATAGATTGCAGCCACCTTTGGATACTGAGGACTTTTCCTTTCATGCCACTATGACTCTCTTGTCAACTTTTACCTGCTTTATCATATCTAAATAGCATAAAATAAACAACTTATGTACTGTCATTTAGCAATTTAAAAACTGAAATTCTAATATTTCCAAGTTTATATAACCTAAAATACTTTGCCAACAAAGGTCCATCTAGTCAAGGCTATGGTTTTTCCAGTGGTCATGTATGGATGTGAGAGTTGGACTGTGAAGAAAGCTGAGTGCTGAAGAATTGATGCTTTTGAACTGTGGTGTTGGAGAAGACTCTTGAGAGTCCCTTGGACTGCAAGGATATCCAACCAGTCCATTCTAAAGGAGATCAGTCCTGGGTGTTCTTTGGAAGGACTAATGCTAAAGCTGAAACTCCAATACTTTGGCCACCTCATGCGAAGAGTTGACTCATTGGAAAAGACTCTGATGCTGGGAGGGATTGGGGGCAGGAGGAGAAGGGGACGACAGAGGATGAGATGGCTGGATGGCATCACCGACTCGATGGACCTGAGTTTGGGTGAACTCCGGGAGTTGGTGATGGACAGGGAGGCCTGGCATGCTGCAATTTATGGGGTCGCAAAGAGTCAGACATGAATGAGTGACTGAATTGAACTGAACTGAAATGCATATTCTATTCCTATTGAAGGCTGAGTGCCAAAGAAATATTGCTGTTGAATTGTGGTGCTGAAGAAGACTCTTCAGAGTCCCTTGGACTGCAAGAAGGTCAAACAGTCAATCCTAAAGGAAATCAACCCTGAACATTCATTGGAAGGACTGATGCTGAGGCTTCAATATTTTGATCACCTGATGTGAGAGCTGACTCATTGGAAAAGACCCTGATGCTGGGAAAGATTGAAGGCAACAGGAGAAGGGGGCAACAGAGGCTGAGATAGATAGCATCACCTACTGAATGGACATGAATTTGAGCAAACTCTGGGAGATAGTAAAGAACAGGGCAGCCTGGCATGCTGCAGCACACAGGGTTGCAAAGAGCCAGACACAATTTAGGAACTAAACAACATTCCTACTGAAAGACATTTAATAGCCCAAAAGACAAGATAAACACCCCCTAATGTGACATACTTGACCCTTCATATCTGGACTAAACTTTGATTTTAGCATCATATCTTCCACTCTCATGAATACCACCCTCATCTTCATTCTTCCTATCCAGCTGCACAAACATGTTGACTTTCACTGAACTCTACAGTTTTGCACCTTTAATTTCTCATGCCTCAAAGGTCTCTCTCCATTGTTCTTCAATTTAAGAAATCTTAGAGTTAAATCTTAGCACAATAAGTACTCTTTGATGAAAGACTCATCAATTCCCCAAGACAGAATTAGGCATTCCCTTCTTAGTGCATATTTGTGCCTGTTCCTATCTTCCAGCACTTAACACACTGTAAGTCTGTATCTCCAAGTGTGTTTGTCTCATTATTTATTGTATTACTTTAGGAGTTCAAAAGGAGGACAGAATCAAATATTAATTAAGTACCAAATGTATATCAAGTGCAACAGTAGATCCTTCGTCAAACTTTCTCCCCATGTTTTTGTTGCTTTTGTTCAGTCAGTAAGTCATGTCCGACTCTGTGACTCCATGGACTACGTCATGCCAGGCTTCCCTGTCCTTAACCATCTCCCAGAGCTTCCTCAAACTCATATTCATTGAGTCAGTGATGCTGTCAAACCATCTCATCCTCCTGCCACCCACTTCTCCTTTTGCCCTCAATCTTCCCCAGCATCAGGGTCTTTTCCAATAAACTGGCTCATCACATCAGGTGGCCAAAGTATTGGAGCTTCAGTTTCAGCATCGGTCCTTCCAATGAATATGCAGGGTTCATTTCTTTTATGATTGACTGGTTTGATCTCCTTGCAATCCAAGGGACTCTAAAGAGTCTTTTCCAGCACCATACTAAGATTATACAATTAAGAAAGAATAAGATATTCAGACACATAGTATGTTCACTTCAGAGCTTTCAAATTTTATGAAACAGTAATGGAAATGGAACTGGAGATTCATCATACTGAAAGAAATTGTATGATTTGCTTCAAACTTGCTGTAATCCACCAGTTCCAGCAATCTGTCTTTACTAAGGTAGCCTAACTATATTGAACAGCTGACTTGGCTTGCTGATTTGCTGTTTTGAAAGATGTGGGTGTAGAAGATGGTATTTCTTCTTCAATTTCTGAGATCTGCCTTCTTGGAACTAAGTTAGTTATATACTAAGTATATATGTATGAAACATATATACTTCAAGCAAAACATCTGTTTCTTTCATCACTTTCAAATCAGTTTGAAGTGCTTATGTTCTAAATATTAATAAGCAACTCTAGGCTTCAGTACTGGTTAGGTCCCGTTTAGTAAGACTGTATATGCAAACTACATACCCTGTAGAAATCATTCACTCTTCTAATAATATTCTGATTTCCATACAGATGAATGTCAAAACCAGAATTTGTTTAGATATCTGAGAAAATGTACATTGGCTGTATATCTAGATGTCAGGGAAGTGTAATCTCCTCAGTTCTGTCACATCACAACAAAAATTTGAAGCCACAAACATTAAAGCCCTCAGCGTGTCACATCTCTCGGACAGGCTGTGTTATAGCCCTCAGCTCTCAGACAGACCATGTTATAGCTCTCAGACAGATCAGTGTTACAGCTCCGTGTTACAGCTCAGTTTTATTTAGAAATAAAAGGAAAATACATTCTCGAGGCATGAGAGCATGCTGACCCAAAAGACGTGAAGAGAAGAGAGAGAGAGAGAAAGAGAAACAGAGAGTGCATGCACACACACAGGAGAGAGAGACCCCTGGCCCTTTGGCTCCTCTTTTTATATGCTTTTTCCCTCCACTTGGGCCTGCCCTATGTAAATTGGGCTAGCCAGGAGTGCTCTTTGTTCTACTAGAGGTCCTCACTCTGGTCCTCGGACCTTCCTTTGATCTATTTTCAGGGGCTTTTCCCTTCCTTGTCTTTTAGCCACCACCATTCTGGACTCCTGTTTCCTATTCTAACTACCTAACAAAAATAACACAGTTTGTCTTTATTTGTTTTAATGTTAACATTTTAAATGTTTTGTGTCAATAAAAATGCAATGCTAGTCATCAGATTACCAATAGTAAGTTTTGATATCCTGTTTATACAGAGATTAACCTTTCATTTTACGTTGCGTGGACAATCTCTCTCCCCTTATTGAGCATGCTTATCTCCTACATTAAATCTTCAATCCCTCAATTAAATTAGAACATGAGAAAACTAGTTAAATGTATTCAAAATATAATAAAATAAAGACATACATATTTTAAGATAATAAAGTGGGCTTTCTTCTTAGGAAAGTAAAAATGTCATTTAACTATCCTCATCTTTTTAGATTTGGACAATTCATCCAAAAAAAAAAAAAAAACAAAAACAAAAAAGCAATCTATAGATTCAATGCAATCCCTATCAAGCTACCAACAGCATTCTTCACAGAGCTAGAACAAATAATTTCACAATTTGTATGGAAAAACAAAAAACTTCGAATAGCCAAAGCGATCTTGAGAAAGAAGAATGGAACTGGAGGAATCAACCTACCTGACTTCAGGCTCTACTACAAAGCCACAGTTATCAAGACAGTATGGTACTGGCACAAAGACAGAAATATAGATCAATGGAACAAAATAGAAAGCCCAGAGATAAATCCACGCACATATGGACACCTTATCTTTGACGAAGGAGGCAAGAATATACAATGGATTAAAGACAATCTCTTTAACAAGTGGTGCTGGGAACTCTGGTCAACCACTTGTAAAAGAATGAAACTAGAACACTTTCTAACACCATACACAAAAATAAACTCAAAATGGATTAAAGATCTAAACGTAAGACCAGAAACTATAAAACTCCTAGAGGAGAACATAGGCAAAACACTCTCTGACATACATCACAGCAGGATCCTCTATGACCCACCTCCCAGAATATTGGAAATAAAAGCAAAAATAAACAAATGGGACCTAATTAACCTTAAAAGCTTCTGCACATCAAAGGAAACTATTAGCAAGGTGAAAAGACAGCCTTCAGAATGGGAGAAGATAATAGCAAATGAAGCAACTGACAAACAACTAATCTCGAGAATATACAAGCAACTCCTCCAGCTCAACTCCAGAAAAATAAATGACCCAATCAAAAAATGGGCCAAAGAACTAAATAGACATTTCTCCAAAGAAGACATACAGATGGCTAACAAACACATGAAAAGATGCTCAACATCACTCATTATCAGAGAAATGCAAATCAAAACCACTATGAGGTACCATTTCACACCAGTCAGAATGGCTGCGATCCAAAAGTCTACAAGCAATAAATGCTGGAGAGGGTGTGGAGAAAAGGGAACCCTCTTGCACTGTTGGTGGGAATGCAAACTTGTACAGCCACTATGGAGAACAGTGTGGAGATTCCTTAAAAAACTGGAAATAGACATGCCTTATGATCCAGCAATCCCACTGCTGGGCATACACACTGAGAAAACCAGAAGGGAAAGAGACACGAGTACCCCAATGTTCATCGCAGCACTGTTTATAATAGCCAGGACATGGAAGCAACCTAGATGCCCATCAGCAGATGAATGGATAAGAAAGCTGTGGTACATATACACAATGGAGTATTATTCAGCCATTAAAAAGAATACATTTGAATCAGTTCTAATGAGGTGGATGAAACTGGAGCCTATTATCCAGAGTGAAGTAAGCCAGAAAGAAAAACACCAATACAGTATACTAATGCATATATATGGAATTTAGAAAGATGGTAACAATAACCCTGTGTACGAGACAGCAAAAGAGACACCGATGTATAGAACAGTCTTATGGACTCTGTGGGAGAGGGAGAGGGTGGGAAGATTTGGGAGAATGGCATTGAAACATGTAAAATATCATGTATGAAATGAGTTGCCAGTCCAGGTTCGATGCACGATACTGGATGCTTGGGGCTGGTGCACTGGGACGACCCAGAGGGATGGAATGGGGAGGGAGGAGGGAGGAGGGTTCAGGATGGGGAACACATGTATACCTGTGGCGGATTCATTTTGATATTTGGCAAAACTAATACAGTTATGTAAAGTTTAAAAATAAAATAAAATTATTAAAAAAAAAAAAAAAGAAAAGAAAATCTTGAGCATAAAGTATGGCTTTTAGTTTCAAACAATTCCAGTAAAATATAGCACAGAAATAAATTAATAATTCAAGAAAAAAGTTGCAGTTTGTCTTGAGTTTCAATACTCCATGAACTCCAAATCAGACTTGGCTAGAGATAGTCTGTTAGTTCCTAGGGGAAATCAATACTCTTTAGAAAAGAAAAGAAGGAAAATAGCAAGAATTTTTCTTTTCTCTTTTAAACAAAAAAAAGTCTGCACCTAAATCTTGCTTATAGATGCTCAGAAAACTCACAGTCTCAGAGTCACAGTAACAAAGGCACACAAATGTGTCAGGTAAGTTGCCAGACGTTAACTATATTCCCACTTGACAGGGAAGGAAAATGAAACTTTCTGCTCTTTCTGAATTCCTAAGGGAGCTCAATTTGATTATTTTTCTCCCCTCTCTGAAAGCAGACATGTCTATCTTGAAGTTTATATGATTATTTACGAAAGGAATACATTTCAATCAACAGAATGAGACACAGACATCAGTTTACCAGTGGAATACACTTTCATGATCTTGAATGGTTTTTCCTTTTAACTTAGAACAATTTTCAATAATAAATTAACTTTAGTTGTAAAAATATTGAATGAAATTGCAAAAGTATAACATCAATAAAGACAATGATTTTTTAAATTTCCGTGTGAATTCTGGACAGAGCCATATATAAAGGTACTCAAGATTCCTGTCACCCTAGGGACTGGTCTGTGATGGACATTGTCATCCTTATGTGATCAAGTTAAAATGAAATTTTGGAAGTCTGGAAGGAAAATAAAGAAACAAAAAGAGCAGCTTAGGGGTCTTTCTAGATAGAACAGAAAAAATAATTTTCCCAGTCATATCATGGTTTTTGTTTCAGTTTCATAATAATTGGCAGGTTTTAATATTCAATAAAAATTAAGTTTATCATAGATATATAAGAAAGAAAATTTCATGCAGACATAAGCTTCCATTTCAACTTTGTGCAACTTTCAGAATGAGAGTTACATATAAATAAAGTACTTTTTATAGTTTCCAAACTTCTTAATTTTATGTTGTGATTTATATCAGGAACATGGGTTGCAGGAAGGAACAAAGGTAATTATTAACTATATGTTTATGAGTTTAAATCAGTTTTACCTGTGGCTAACAGAGATGATGCAGAGCTTCCCTTGTGGAAAGCTAACAGAGATGCAGTTAACAAAGATGATGCAGAGTTTCTTTGTAACTCAGACGATAAAGTTGGATCCCTGGCATAGGAGGAAATGACAACCCACTCCGATATTCTTGTCTAAAAAATTCCATAGACAGAGGAACCTGGAGTCACAAAGACTTGGGCACTACTGAGCGACCAACACACAACAGAGATGCTCAACTTTTGCTTCTTTTCTTCTTCAGTCAATTTAATTCACTTTGTTGGAGTCATTGTCAGTGCCAGGGTGATGATTTAAGAATTTTGCCATTCCAGCTTCTTCTGTCTGATTTCCAAATGCTAAATCAATGTCTGTATACTGAAGGTTTTTCTCAAAATCCCAGAGAGCTGCTCTGTTTATCTGGGTTACAGAATAAATATGTTGAAAAATTATATCCCCTAGGGTCTGACTGACAGGAGTTGGTAGAATATTCCAGTTCTCTAGACTCTGAGTTAGGATACCTCTAAGGAGTAAATTTTCTACTCCCTCCACCCCCCAGAATTTCCCAGAAGGCTCAATCTCTAGTTACCTGCAGGTGGTGGCTGGCCAAAAGCACCCTTTTTTCTTCTCTTTAAATTACTTTCTCACTTGCTCACAGGTATTTCCTTCACATCTCAAAGAAACTCTTTGAATTTTAATCCTAGTCTGTGGGTCAGTTTCTGGGAGAACTTAAACTAAGACACACTTCAATTTTAAACAAGTCAACTCTTTTTTTTTTAATTTTTTATTTTTAAACTTTACAATATTGTATTGGTTTTGCTATATATTAAAATGAATCTGCCACAGGTATACATGTGTTCCCCATCCTGACCCCTCCTGCCTCCTCTCTCCCCATACCATCCCTCTGGGTCGTCCCAGTGCACCAGCCCCAAACATCCAGTATCGTGCATCGAACCTGGACTGGTAACTCGTTTCATATATGATATTATACATGTCTCAATGCCATTCTCCCAAATCATCCCACCCTCTCCCTCTCCCACAGAGTCCAAAAGACTGTTCTATACATCAGTGTCTCTTTTGCTGTCTCATACACAGGGTTATTGCTACCATCTTTCTAAATTCCATATATATGCATTAGTATACTGTATTGGTGTTTTTCTTTCTGGCTTACTTCACTCTGTATAATAGGCTCCAGTTTCATCCACCTCATTAGAACTGATTCAAATGTATTCTTTTTAATGGCTGAGTAATACTCCATTGTGTATATGTATCACAGCTTTCTTATCCATTCATCTGCTGATGGACATCTAGGTTGCTTCCATGTCCTGGCTATTATAAACAGTGCTGCGATGAACATTGGGGTACACGTGTCTCTTTCAATTGTGGTTTCCTCAGTGTGTATGCCCAGCAGTGGGATTGCTGGGTCATTAGGCAGTTCTATTTCCAGTTTTTAAGGAATCTCCACACTGTTCTCCATAGTGGCTATACTAGTTTGCATTCCCACCAACAGTGTAAGAGGGTTCCCTTTTCTCCACACCCTCTCCAGCATTTATTGCTTCTAGACTTTTGGATCGCAGCCATTCTGACTGGTGTGAAATGGTACCTCACAGTGGTTTTGATTTGCATTTCTCTGATAATGAGTGATGTTGAACATCTTTTCATGTGTTTGTTAGCCATCTGTATGTCTTCTTTGGAGAAATGTCTATTTAGTTCTTTGGCCCATTTTTTGATTGGGTCATTTATTTTTCTGGAATTGAGCTGTAGGAGTTGTTTGTATATTTTTGAGATTAGTTGTTTGTCAGTTGCTTCTTTTGCTATTATCTTCTCCCATTCTGAAGGCTGTCTTTTCACCTTGCTTATAGTTTCCTTTGTTGTGCAGAAGCTTTTAAGTTTAATTAGGTCCCATTTGTTTATTTTTGCTTTTATTTCCAATATTCTGGGAGGTGGGTCATAGAGGATCCTGCTGTGATGTATGTCAGAGAATGTTTTGCCTATGTTCTCCTCTAGGAGTTTTATAGTTTCTGGTCTTACATTTAGATCTTTTATCTATTTTGAGTTTATTTTTGTGCATGGTGTTAGAAAGTATTCTAGCTTCATTCTTTTACAAGTGGTTGGCCAGTTTTCCCAGCACCACTTGTTAAAGAGATTGTCTTTAATCCATTGTATATTCTTGCCTCCTTTGTCAAAGATAAGGTATCCAGAGGTGTGTGGATTTATCTCTGGGCTTTCTATTTTGTTCCATTGATCTATATTTCTGTCTTTGTGCCAGTACCATACTGTCTTGATGACTGTGGCTTTGTAATAGAGCCTGAAGTCAGGCAGGTTGATTCCTCCAGTTCCATTCTTCTTTCTCAAGATTGCTTTGGCTATTTGAGATATTTCATATTTCCATACAAATTGTGAAATTATTTGTTCTAGCTCTGTGAAGAATACTGTTGGTAGCTTGATAGGGATTGCATTGAATCTATTAATTGCTTTGGGTAGTATACTCATTTTCACTATATTGATTCTTCCAATCCATGAACATGGTATATTTCTCCATCTATTAGTGTCCTCTTTGATTTCTTTCACCAGTGTTTTATAGTTTTCTATATATAGGTCTTTAGTTTCTTTAGGTAGATATATTCCTAAGTATTTTATTCTTTTTATTTATTGAGAGTGTGGTATATTTCTTTCGATTAGCTAAGCTCAAGAATAAGGGTCATCCACTCAGATACACTCAAGAGGAGACCAGGAAACAAATTTAAGATGCAGACCAAAGGAAACCTGCTGTACAAGATAGCACATGCCCTACCTAAGGAAGGCATTGACTATTCAGCTTCTGCAAATTTTGCCATGCAGGAATGCCAATCTATACCTGCCAACTCTTCTAGTTGTTCAAGGAAAGCTAAAAGTCTTTCAAATTCTGATATTGTCAGCTAATTAAAAAAGATTTTATTATTTTTATGATACCCTTAAGCCAACAAAGCTCACCTGAGGACTGAATTTGACCCACAGCTTGTCGGTTTCTAAACTCCTCACTAAGGATCAAAGATAAATGATGCCTGGTCCATATATATTAAGGAAACTTGTAATGTAGGTGGGGTAATAGACATCCAAGCCACTATCTATGAGTATGAATTGAAGCGATAAATGAGAGAGAAATAATAAATACAATTTGCTGAGAGGAAAAGATGTTCTGTTCTAGAATGATGGGGAAGGATTGTTGGCCATGAGTACATGTCAGAAAAAGCCCTATGGAAAAATGATATGCCCAGTATAGAACTTCACATTGGCTAGTTTCTGCAGCTAGTACAGCTACAAAAGTGCAAAACTTGAAATCAAGACCTGATCCATTACTCTCAAGGGTGGTATTTCCCTATCCTAATCTAATTTGGGGAACTATGACATGCCTTTCTGTCTCTAGAATGTTTACAGTGCCCATCAGCATGGACTAGCTCTAAGAGTCCCTCAGTGTAGAACCTTGTTTGCCTTGATTTCCCCAGCATCTCCTCACTGTTTTGGGTTCAGTACACTTGTCATCTATGTGGGAACACCGTTTGAAAACACTCCAAAAATGATATTGTAGAGGCATCACTACTCTAGGAGAAGCAACTAAAAGGGGGATGGGATATAATAATTATCTATGTCAAATATAATTTTACATAACAAGTGTATCCAAATGTAAGTTCCCATTTCTATAAAGTTGGGTATACCACAGCCGGGCCCAGACAGACATCTATAGGATACATTTAGATGCATAAGTATGTGAATCTGAAGGCCAGTATATTTAGAACTTCCCTGAACTCCCTTACTGACAGTGTTCCTCATTCTCTCACAATGGCATCTGGGAGTTGTTCTTGTGGCCTTTTAAAAAAGGTAGCCAAATTCTTGTAAGTATAAGTGTTTGAAACCTTGAGTACTGGGTGGGCAGTTGAGAAGGAAGGCCATCTGTGGGACACATCTCTGAATACAATACTTCAGTGTCAGTATTAACAAGAAATAAAGTTGGCCCTATTTCAGAACATAAATCAATTTGGAGTACATTTATCCACTAGGATCAACAACTGAATAAAACCAGAGGATTCCTTGCGTCCAAAAACAGGAATGCACACCAAAAATCTTCTAATAGTCAGGAAGAGGGCAAACTCTTGTTATGAAAATTAGCATCTTTCTTTCTCATTTCCAAAGAACACTTGTGATCCGAGGTTAATCTATCCAGTGTCATGTTTGTTTGAAATCCTCAGGGTCATTTTATATCAAGGTGGCAGAGTAAAAGTTGCTTGTGGAAATCAATCCAGGTGGCAGAGTAAGAGGACGTGACACTCACCTATTCCTAGAACTACATCAGAAGTATTGGATATATTTGGAACTATTACATGGAACTATTCTCACTGAAAACTATCTGCTAACTGACAGAAGGACATCTGTAAAACCAAGGCTTTAAGAAAGATAAGCATCCCATAAAACTCAATACCAAAAAAAAAAAAAAAAAAGAAAGAAAACCAAGCAAATAACCCAATCAAAATAGGAGCAGAAAACTTCTACAGACAAGCTTCAAAAAAACCTTCAGATGGCTAACCAGGTACAAGAAAAGATGTTCATCATCACTTATTATTAGAGAAATGTAAATAAAAACCACAATAAGATCATCTTATACCTGTCAAAATGACTATCATCAAAAAAATACTGGCTAGGAGGTGGAGAAAAAGGAACTCTTGTACACTGTTGGTGGGAATGTAAACTGATGCAGTATGAAGTTTCCTCAAAAACCTAAAAATAGAACTACCATATGATACAGTAATTACATTCCTGGGCATATATCTGGGAAAAAATAAACACACTAATTCAAAAAGATATATATATACCCTATTATATTCAGAGCAGCACTATTTACAATAGTCAAGATACTAAAGCAGGGGTATAGAATTAAGAGATATAATCTACTGTAAAATAAGTAAGCAACAAGGATATATTCTATAGCACAGAGAATTATAGTCATTAACTTCTTCTAACTTTTGATAGAGTATAATCTATAAAAATACTGAATCATTATACTGTATGCAGAGATCATTCTTTCTGAAAGAAAAGCAATGCCAAAGAATGCTCAAACTACCGCACAATTGCACTCATCTTACATGCCTGCAAAGTAATGCTCAAAATTCTCCAAGCCAGGATTCAATAGTACCCGAACCGTGAATTTCCAGATGTTCAACTTGGTTTTAGAAAGGGCAGAGGAACCAGAGATCAAATTGTCAACTTCTGTTGGATCACCAAAAAGCAAGAGAGTTCCAGAAAAACATCTACTTACGCTTTATTGACTACACCAAAGCCTTTGACTGTGTGGATCACCACAAACTGTGGAAAATTCTTAAAAAGATGGGAATACTAGACCACCTGACCTGCTTCCTGAGAAATCTGTATGCAGGTCAGGAAGCAACAATTAGAACTGGACATGGAACAACAGACTGGTCCCTAATAGGGAAAGGAGTACATCAAAGCTGAATATTGTCACCCTACTTGTTTAACTTATGTGCAGAGTACATCATGAGAAATGCTGGGCCAGATGAAACACAAGCTGGAATCAAGATTGCTGGGAGAAATATCAATAACCTCAGATATGCAGATGACACCACCCTTATGGCAGAAAACAAGAAAAACTAAAGAACCTCGTGATGAAAGTGAAAGAGGAGAGTGAAAAAGATGGCTTAAAACTCAGCATTCAGAAAACTAAGATCATTACATCTGGCCCCATCACTTCATGGCAAATAGATGAGGAAACAATGAGAGACTTTATTTTTCTAGGCTCCAAAATCACTGCAGATGGTGACTGCAGCAATGAAATTAAAATACTCTTGCTCCTTGGAAGAAAATTTATGACCAACCTAAACAGCATATTGAAAAGCAGAGACATTGCTTTGCCAACAAAGGTCCGTCTAGTCAAGGCTATGGTTTTCCCAGTAGTCATGTATGGATGTGAGTGTTGGACTATAAAGAAAACTGAGTACTGAAGAATTGATGCTTTTGAACTGTGGTGTTGGAGAAGACTCTTGAGAGTCTCTTGGACTGCAAGGATATCCAACCAGTCAATCCTAAAGGAAATCAGTCCTGAATATGCATTGAAAGGAGTGATGCTGAAGCACAAATTCCAGTACTTTGGCCACCAAAGATGTGAAGAACTGGCTCATTTGAAAAGACTCTGATGCTGGAAAAGATTGAAGGCAGGAGGAGAAGGGGACAACAGAGGATGAGATGGTTGGATGGCATCACCAACTCAATGGACATGAGTTTGAGTAAGCTCCAGGAGATGGTGATGGACAGGGAAGCCTGGTGTGCTGCAGTCCATGGGGTCGCAAAGAGTCAGACACAACTGAGTGACTGAACTGAACTGAACTGATACTATATACACTACTGTAAATAAAGTAAATTAGAATTAAAATTTTTCTCACAGAAACTATTATAGATAGCAGGAAATGAATATAGCCATATTTTTGTTTGTGATGTCTATGACTGTAAAGATACTTTTTAAAATAAGAAATAATATATGTTGTATATCTGCAAAAAATAAAGTTACTTGCCTTCTAATGGTATTCTATTTATCAGAAGAAATTATTTGGAAACAATATATCTGCTAAAGAGCTAATATCCAAAATATTCAAAGAATTCATATAACTCAATAGGAAAAAACTAAGCAATTAGTTTGAAAAAATATGAAGAAGATCGCAATAGACATTTTTCCCAAGAAGACTTACAGATGGTCAACATGTATGTACATGAAAAGATACTCTACATCATTAAGAATCAGGGAAACACAAATCAAGCCACAGTGAGTTATCAGGTCACACTTGTTAGAATGCCTATTTAGAAAGACTACAAATAGCAAGCAATAGTGAGAACATGGAGAAAAGCGGACCCTTGGGTTGTGTTATGTGTATGTGAGTGACTATGACGGTTCTCCCAAGTAAACTGTAAGAAAGTTGAGAGTATATTTTTTCCCTTCATTTACGCATTTCTATGCAGAAGGAAATGGCAACCCTACTTCAGTATTCTTACCTGTGAAATCCCATGGACAGAAGAGCCAGGTAGGCTACAGTCCAGGGGATAGCAAAAGAGTCAGACACAACTTAAAGACTATACAACAATCGATGCATTTCTAATGCCAAACACAAGGTAGAATGCTCAATAACTTTTTCTTGCCATGAATAAATGAATGCATCTGGTTCAATGTAGCCAAAACATACTGAGATCAATTCCACAGGTTTTAAATTGTTATTTTGTGGTCATAAAATCGCAGAAACCACAAATGAGATTCCCAACTCATTTCTAATGAAACAAGATTTCTGTGAACTTACCTTGAGGCTTGATTTAGTACAATTGCTGGGAGTGAGCTTATATTTTTTAATGTTCACTCCTCTCTGTGAATGGTTACCCACCCCTCTCTTCCTCTGCATTCCTAACAGGAAATCATGCAAAATAAACCTCAACTACCCTTGAAGTATTCCTTCTTTTATGCTCTCTCTCTAGCGTATCCCCTCAAAAATGTTTTGGCACAGATTTCGTCATTTCATCACCAGAAGAAATTCTCTATAATCATCAAGTGTCAGAAACCCCTGGACAATAGAGGAATCTTTGGCAGCAAGTACTTTCTAAAACCTGTTCCATTCTAAATGTGCTCCATTTAGTTTGCCAGTCAACTTGAGTGATCTAACAGAAAACTGTTAGATTATTATCTGTTTAATAACAGATATCAAACAGTCCGTGGGGGTCCATGGACTATTAAATAGTCCAAGAAATATGGACTATTAGATTATTAACTGTTATCCAATTATCATGTAACATTATTAAGCTACTGAATTCAATGCAGACAATTCATTTTTCCTAAAATAATAATCAAAGTACCATGTCCAAGTGAAGTGAAGTGAAAGTCGCTCCATTGTGTCCAACTATTTGCAACACCTTGGACTATACAGTCCATGGAATTCTCCAGGCCAGAATACTGGAGTGGATAGCCTTTCCCTTCTCCAGGGGATCTTCCCGACCCAGGAATCAATCTGGGGTCTCCTGCATTGCAGGCAGATTCTTTACCAACTGAGCTGTCAGGGAAGCCCTTGTCCAATCCATAGTATAAATGTCTATATATTAACTCTTTTTGGATTTAGCTTGCTTGTTTCAGTGAATGCAAACCAAGTCTCCCAAAAGAAGTTCTAAGAATAGTCTGTGATCTGTCAAATGTTGGAACTGGAGTTCCAAGAGAGAGAGGAGGAGAGACTATACCTTAGACCTGAAGACAAGAGACAACATTGTTTGATCTTAACTGTGATCTCCTTCAGTTTATCTGGCTCTGTCTGTACTCCATCCATATGCTGTTAATTCAACATATATTTGGGAAATCCTTGTTTAATCCCTGGTGGCTCAGACTGTAAAAAATCTGTCTGCAATGCAGGAGACCCATATTTGATACCTGGGTCAGGAAGGTCCCCTAGAGAAGGGAATGGCAACCCACTCCAGTATTTTTGCCTGGAGAACTACATGGACAGAGGAGCCTGGCAGGCTATGGTCCATGGTGTCACCAAGAGTCGAATATGACTGAGTGACTAACACTTTACCCTGTTCTATGTATTGGCCTAAACACTTGGGAATCACACAATTAAATGAGACATGAACTCTGCCTTCAATGATCTTACAATTAAGGAGGATAAAAGCTATATTAAAATTATTTTAATATAGCATGGGAAATGTTATTATAGGGATAAGTGTTGGAAATAACTGAAGTGACCTCTATTTGAATTAAATAGAAAATGCTTGACATAATAATGTTTTGGGGTTGTATCTTTCAAAGTTAGTAGAATTTGATTAAGCAAATGAAGCAAAAAAAAAGAAATTTCAAGCAGGAGGGATAATATGTTCAAGGCACAGGGAAGTACAAGGGAATGGCACATTTGGGGAATGCAAGTAGTTTTACATAGACAGAATTAAGGATGCCTTTGTGGCTTCCCCAGTGGCTCAGCAGGTAAAGAAACTGCCTGCAATGGAGGAGATATGGATTTGATCCCTGGATTGGGAAGATCCTGTGGAGGAGAAAATAGCAACCCACTCCAGTATTCTTGCCTGAAAAATCCCATGGACAGAGGAACCTGGCAGACTACAGTCCAAAGGGTCGTAGGGTCGAATGCCATTCAGCACACACACAGCACATAGGAAATAATAGGAAAATTAGGCTGAAAAGTTAAAATTCAAATCATTTATTGCCTATATGTCATGTTAAACAAAGATCAACAACTGTTATTAAGATTAGTTTAATCAGTTTATTAAGATTAAGATTATTCTGTTATTAAGATTAGCTTAATCTCAAGAGTGTCATGAACAGATTACATATCTGCTAATATGATTCCATATTTCCTTTTCAGTTATCTTCCTTATTTGTAATCCTTTGGAAACAGAATAAATTTGGAGAATCTCCCCCCAAAAACCAAACTTTAACTTAGGAGAGAATGTAGATTGAGATGAATAAATAACCTTTCCCAGTTCTACACGTTAGTTAGATGTAATCAGTAACTCAATCCCATCTCTAGTTAGCTGCATTCTGGAAACCTTGGAAGGCAGTTAAAGAGATGGGAATACCAGATCACCTGATCTGCCTCTTGAGAAACCTGTATGCAGGTCAGGAAGCAACAGTTAGAACTGGACATGGAAAAACAGACTGAATCCAAATTGGGAAAGGAATACGTTAAGACTGTATATTGTCACCCTGCTTATTTAACTTGTATGCAGAGTACATCATGAGAAATGCTGGGCTGGATGAAGCACAAGCTGGAATCAAGGTTGCTGGGAGAAATATCAATAACCTCAGATATTCAGATGACACCACCTTTATGGCAGAAAGCAAAGAACTAAAGAGCCTTTTGATGAAAGTAAAAGAGGTGAGTGAAAAAGGTGGCTTAAAACTCAACATTCAGAAAACTAAGATCATGACATCTGGCCCCATCACTTCATGGCAAATAGATGGGGTAACAATGGAAACAGTGAGAGACTTTATTTTGGGGGGCTCCAAAATCACTGCAGATGATGACAGCAGCCATGAAATTAAAAGTCGCTTGTTCCTTGGAAGAAAAACTACGACCAACCTAGACAGCATATTGAAGAGTAGAGACATTACTTTACCAACAAAGGTCCATCTAGTCAAAGCTATGGTTTTTTCAATAGTCATGTGTGGATGTGAGAGTTGGACTATAAAGAAAGCTGAGTGCTAAAGAATTGATGCTTTTGAACTGTGGCATTGAAGAAGGCTCTTGAGAGTCCCTTGGACAGCAAGGAGATCCAACCAGTCAATCCTAAAGGAAATCAGTCCTGAATATTCATTGGAAGGACTGATGCTAAAGCTGAAACTCCAATACTGTGGCCACCTGATGCGAAGAACTGACTCATTGGAAAAGACCCTGATGCTGAGAAAGATTGTAGGCGGGAGGAGAAGGGGATGACAGAGGATGAGATGGTTGGATGCCATCACCGACTCAATGTACATGAGTTTGAGTAAACTCCGGGAGCTAGTGATGGACAAGGAGGCCTGGCCTGTTGCAGTCTGTGGGGTCACAAAGAGTCAGACACGACTGAGTGACTGAAGTGAACCGAACAGAACAATCCCATCTCTAGCTAACTGCATTCTGGAAACCTTGGAAGGCAGTAAATGTCTAAGTGAATGAGATAAATTACTCATTAGAAAACCCCACATAAGAGAATCAGTACAAGGAATTAAAAAGCCCAGAGCTGGAACTCAGAAAATGGGAATTCTGGACCCAGTTCTGAAGATGTTGTCTCAAGTTTTACAAAATGAGTAATTCACTTGAGTTCCAGTGTGGATTGCTTCTCTAAACAATTTTGTCTTCCCTCAATGTTTTGATGAGGGTTGGATGAAAGATGGCAGCAGCTGGTAGGCTCTCAAGAGTCAGGAATTAATGCCAAATTCCAGAAAACCATGGGCTGACTCCTCCAAGGCAGTCATGTGGAGGTGCAAATGCAAAATATTGGAGAAAATGTAACCTTTCCCACAATTTATGAAGATTTGCCTTACATTAAAGCTTATCAGTTTAACCACTGAACCAGAGTATTTAATACATTTTTTTTTTAATTAGGGATGTTAGAGCCAGCTTTCAAGATGAAAACATTTCTATTCCTCAATTAAAGAGATGAAGTCAGGTAGAAGTTAAATAACTCTCTATACCAGTTTCCTATTGCTGCCATAACAAAATACCACACACAGGGTGGCTTAAAGCAATGTCTCACAATTCTAGAGGCAAGAACTCTGAAATAAAAATGTGCACAGATTGTGCTTTCTATGATGACTCTAGGTGTAGAGAATTGTTCCTTTCCTCTTTTAGCTTCTTGTGTTTGCCAGCAATTCTTTGCATTCCTTGGTTTGTAGATGCATCACTCCTGTTACATGGCCATTTTCAGTGTGTTTTGCAGCAAATTATGGCCATGACCAAGTCCTGGCCAATTAGATGTAAGCAAAACGTGGTGCTGGATTTCTGGTAAACTTGCTTAAAAACAAACAACAAAAAAACGGATTCTGCACAAAAATGAGTCCTTATTTTTCTTCTACTCTTTTGATATCCCTGGAATATGGACATGCTAGCCAGAGCTCAAACAACAATGAGGAATTATAAGGTGATTTTGATGACAGAAGCCATGTGCTCTGAAGAAGCAGATGGCATCAAAGAGCCATATAAGTGAGTTCTGGTTTACCTAAACCTTTGTTTTTGTGTGAAGTAACAAACCCTTGTGAATTTAGTCAAGCCCCTGCTACTAGTAGCTGAACAGATTCCTCACTAATTAATTCTCCCATTGAAATGTAGGTTTCATGAAGGCCAGCTGCAAATTGTCTTTTCCAATATTGTGGTTGTTAATGCCTGGTATAGTGCTTGGCACATTGTACATGATCAGTCAGCATTTTTTAAATAAATGAGCAAAACCTTTCAACTATCCAGCATCTGTCTATTCATTGAAAAAATGTGAAGGATGTAAATGTACAAGGCTTTATATTTGATATAAATGTCTGCCATAATCAAAAAACTGGCAGGTAAATAAGCATGTTTCTTTTGCAACTTTATTAATTTTATTGTATTTATTGATCACAGTTTTGTTCAAAAAATGTGTTAAGAATTATAGTGAAATAACTTTTGTCTTAGTGTCAACATTTTACAACCTTGATTAAATTGATGAGCATTTTTAATGCCGCCTATGAATTTGACATTGAGCTAAGAGTTTTAAGTATATATTGGTTACCAATCTCAGTTTATAAGCTTAACTGAACCAGACATATTGCATTTCTTTATTTTATATTATTCAGTTTAAATGATTTGAGCCTAGCATAGGTAGTTGACTAAATTCTTAGTAAGAGTTATAACTGGGATTCCTGTCCACCTCAAGTTTGACCAAGATCTCAGGTTCTGATGCACACCTAAAGGGTTAGGAAGTCTTTCTGCTAAAGGTTCTTTGACCACCCATTTTTCTATTATGACATCTCTGTCTCATAGCTCATGATTCCTTAGTTTCAGCAAAGCACAGTTATGAGACTCTTTGAAACAGCACAGGTTCTCAGATCAGGGTGATTTAAAGGTATTGCTATACCTCATTGGGGTCCTTCTTACTAACCTTCTCCCACCCACTGGGAATTTCTCTTCCCATATTTCTCTGGTCTACATAACTGTTTCCTTCCCCAACTTTAGCACAGCAGAAATTTTTCTTTTTCTTTTGTTTTTTTTGCAAACAGTGGGAAGCAACATTACTAACTTTGAACAACTTCTGCTTTCTGCCCTGTAAATATTACAAAGACCTAAAAAGAAAGAGCCTGTGTGAAAGCAGAGGGTGGAACATCACAGAGAAGAAAATAGATATAAATCTTTCAAAATAATTTTATACTGCATGAAGATCATTTTGAATTCCCTCATTGACCTAACAAAAAGGGCTAGTTTTTCCCACTATGTGATAAAAAAGTAAAAGCTCATAAATCTAACTGAGAATGTGGTTAGAACGTGATTGACCATGGATTTCAACCCAAGCATCTCTGTGTTTAGAAATCCTGTCCATCTTTCCTCTAGCACAGTAGTTTTCAGGCTGTATTTTATAGAGATCTGGTGTCCCATGGGATTTGTCAGTGGAAACCAAGATTCTCAGGAGAGTTTTAAATGGACATATTCCCTGGTGGATTCCCTGTCTTAGTCAGTGTAGTTCTGCATTTACCCACTGGAAGATTCAATTCCTAGGCAGGTTGATAAGAAGTCCGGGGTCCCCCAGGAGGAGAAAGGGGTCTGGGGCTCTTAAGGAGGAGATAGGGGTCTGGAATTCTCAAAGAGGAGGAAAGGACAAACGCTTTTCTTTTTTCTACATTCCTTGGTCTTAGTCACATAAAACGTTTTTTTTCTTTAAATCCAGAGCTGATGATTACACAACAAAACAACTCAGCTTAAACTCTATGCTAAGGATTATATAACAACAAAGTATCCTGCTTGAGGACAGTTTCTCCTTGAAAACCTTCTGACTAATCCTGTTATCTTAAAAGTGAAGTTGCCCAGTCATGTCTGACTCTTTGGGACCCCATGGACTGTAGCCTACCAGGCTTCTCAGTCCATGGGATTTTCGAGGCAAGAATACTGGAGTGGATTGCCATTTCCTTCTCCAGGAGATCTTCCCGACCCAGGGATTGAACCTGGGTCTTCCGCATCACAGGCAGATGCTTTACCCTCAGAGCCACCAGGGAAGCATCCTGTCATTTTTAAATGTAAATTGTGAGAGTAGGTCTAGTGAGATCTTTACAACCTTGATTCCTTTGACTTATTGTAATAATCAATTAAAAAAGTATATAGCTCCCTTGCTAAAACTAGCAAGGGGGGAACTCTCTGTCCCCCTTCTGATGTCTGTGTCAGAAGCTTTCTCTGTCCCTTTTTCACTTTAATAAAACTCTGCTACATGAAAGATCTTGAGTGATCAGGCTTTGTCTCTGGTCCTGAAGCTAAATCTTCTTCTGAGATCACAAATCCGACACCTTTCACCATAAGATATCACTGCTCAACAGTTGTCCAAAAATTAAGTAAAACTATAGGTTCCCATAGTCAATAAAGCAGAAATAGATGTTTTTCTGGAACTCTCTTGCTTTTTTGATGATCCAGTGGACGTTGGCAATTTGATCTCTGGTTCCTCTGCCTTTTCTAAAACCAGCTTGAACATCTGGAAGTTCATGGTTCATATATTGCTGAAGCCTGGCTTGGAGAATTTTGAGCATTATTTTACTAGCGTGTGAGATGAGTGCAATTGTGCGGTAGTTAAACTTTGCCTTTGCCTTTGCCTTTCTTTGGGATTGGAATGAAAACTGACCTTTTCCAGTACTGTGGCCACTGCTGAGTTTTCCAAATTTGCTGGCTTATTGAGTGCAGCACTTTCACAGCATCATCTTTCAGGATTTGAAAGAGCTCAACTGGAATTCCATCACCTTCACTAGCTTTGTTCATAGTGATGCTTTCTAAGGCCCACTTGACTTCACATTCCAGGATGTCTGGCTCTAGGTGAGTGATCACACCATTGTGGTTATCTGGGTCATGAAGATCTTTTTTGTACAGTTCTCCTGTGTATTTTTGCCACCTCTTCTTAATATCTTCTGCTTCTGTTAGGTCCATACCATTTCTGTGCTTTATTGAGCCCATCTTTGCATGAAATGTTCCCTTGGTATCTCTAATTTTCTTGAAGAGATCTCTAGTCTTTCCCATTCTGTTGTTTTCCTCTATTTCTTTGCATTGATCACTGAGGAAGGCTTTCTTATCTCTCTTTGCTATTCTTTTGAACTCTGCATTCAGATGCTCATATCTTTCCTTTTCTCCTTTGCTTTTTGCTTCTTTTTGAAAAAGCAAGAGAGTTCCAGAAAAGCATCCATTTCTGTTTTATTGACTATGCCAAAGCTTTTGACTGTGTGGATCACAATAAACTGTGGACAATTCTGAAAGATGGGAATACCAGACCACCTGACCTGCCTTTTGAGAAACATATATGCAGGTCAGGAAGCAACAGTTAGAACTGGACATGGAACAACAAACTGGTTCCAAATTGGGAAAGAAGTACGCCAAGGCTGTATATTGTCACCCTGCTTATTTAACTTATATGTAGAGTACATCATGAGAAATGCTGGGCTGGATGAAGCACAAGCTGGAATCAAAATTGCCAGGAGAAATATCATTCACCTCAGATATGCAGATGACACAACCATTATGGCATAAAGTGAAGAGGAACTAAAGGAGCCTCTTGATGAAAGTGAAAGAGGAGAGTGAAAAAGTTGGCTTAAAACTCAGCAGTCAGAAAACTAAGATCATGGCATCTGGTCCCATCACTTCATGGGAAATAGATGGGGAAACAGTGGAAACAGTGTCAGACTTTGTTTTTTGGAGCTCCAAAATCATTGCAGATGGTGATTGCAGCCATGAAATTAAAAGACACTTACTCCTTGGAAGGAAAGTTATGACAAACCTAGATAGCATATTAAAAAGCAGAGACATTACTTTGCCAACAAAAGTCCATCTAGTCAAGGCTATGGTTTTTCCAGTGGTCATGTATGGATGTGAGAGTTGGACTGTGAAGAAAGCTGAGCACTGAAGAAATGATGCTTTTGAACTGTGGTGTTGGAGAAGACTCTTGAGAGTCCCTTGGACTGCAAGGAGGTCCAACCAGTCCATCCTAAAGGAGATCAGTCCTGGGTGTTCATTGGAAGGACTAATGCTAAAGCTGAAACTCCAATACTTTGGCCACCTGATGTGAAGAGTTGACTCATTGGAAAAGACTCTGATGCTGGGAGGGATTGGGGGCAGGAGGAGAAGGGGACGACAGAGAATGAGATGGCTGGATGGCATCACTGACTCGATGGATATGAGTCTGAGTGAACTCCGGGAGTTGGTGATGGACAGGGAGGCCTGGCGTGCTCCGATTCATGGGGTGGCAAAGCGCTGGACATGACTGAGCGGCTGAACTGAACTTATAGGTTCCCATCGCTTAAGACGTTTCAACCTTTGTAGCATTTTTTTTTCCCATTTGCCTATGCATCTCTGTCATTTGTGCACAAATAAAATAGCTCAGAACTCTTCAATAGTCTAGTTTGGCACTGTATAAGGCATATGCAAGTAATTGTTTCTTACTATTAAAATGCCAAAATTCAAAGTTTAATATACTTTAAAACTTTGAGCCAGTTAACAGTCACCCACATATGAAATGTTCTCTCCCTCATGTTTTATCTGCATAGGCTTATTTTAGTGAGAAAGAGATGTATCTATGGTGCCCATCCCCGGGAATTCAGCATTATCTAATAGGAGCTGCTGCTGCTGCTGCTAATAGGAACAGGCGTACTGTAAAACTCACACGTGTCTTTGATCGTATAAGTCACAGTTGAAAAGTTGTTGCTACCTGCTACTTGGAATCCAGAATCACAGTAAGAAGAAAGTTCTGTTTCTGTATTTCAGTGTCTTATGTTTCTCTAGGTGTCTATACTTCCAGAAGAGATTGGAACTCCAAATCCATATTCTTCTGTTCCATCCTTGTTATAAAATGATAAAATATGATATTCTTGGAAGATAAAGATGTACTTAACAATATTTCTATTTATTAGCATTTTAAAATAAATTAAAGATTTCCCATAGAAAAATTAATCTTCCTAATCTTAGAGGAAAGAGAAACAATTGAGTAAGAAAAATCTTAGATGATACCAAAGTTTCAAATTAGAGAATATCAAAGTGGCATTGAGGAAATAGGTATTATCTTAATTTCCTTACTTCTCAAACACACTACTATCCCCTGGACTTAGGAGAAGTAAAGGCAGCTTTTTTTTTTTACATATGTATGTGTGTGTGTGTGTGTGTGTGTGTGTGTGTGTGTGTATGTTAGACTTTCATTTGAATAGAGTCTTTGGTTTTATTTATTTTAAAAATTGAATACAAAGGACATAAAATCCAAGCAGACTTCATTTTCTTATATGGTCTGGAAATGATAAAGCCCAGAAAGGCTAATAGGTTCACCAATGACATATTAACATAACATCAGAGCCTAAATTCAAACTCCATCTAGCTCCAAATCAATGTTCTTGACCCCTATGCTATTTTGTCTAAGATTTCAACACAGCAATAATATCCATAGACTGTTAACTGGACTTAGGCAATTTGAATAACCTCTCCCAGTGATACAGCATGTAGTCTATATAACAAGAATATGATCTGAAAATAAATGCCTTTGCCTCTTCTTTCCTGGTGGTTGTCATAAAGCTGTATATAGAAAGCATGCAATACATACTTTATTGATTAATTATTTAAAACAAGTATTTACTTTTTAAATATTCATCTATTCTCTAGGCCCTGGGGATACAAAGAGGAATTGTAAGCAGACCATTGTTCTCAATGCACTGTGCAAAGGTAGTTGCCAGGGTGAGGAGAAAGGTAAAATACAGCCTGGACACTTCTGCCAACAGTGCATCCAAGAGATTCAAGTCACTAGAGGTGTGTCTTTTCCTAATTTGCCATTTTTCTAATTCTTTCTTATGCAGAGCCTGCTGCAAGGGGGCTTAGACTAGTAGTTTCTCATCAGCCAGAAAGTAAATCTTTACAGGCCACGACCTCTCCAGCAACCTCACCTTTACATGGAATCTTATCAGACACCACCCTACCAATACTAACACCTCCCTTCCCACACCAAGATTGGTCACCCCATTTCTAAACCCCAAAATTGACATCATTTTTTCTGATTCTTCATCTGCTCATGTCAACTCTCTCACCTGGTATATCTTTCTTTATCTTTTGTTTCTAATAAATTCTAATCATTCATTGCTCAGAATCTAGTTCAACCACTACTCATTCTGAACTCTTTATCCTACTCTATAACTATCCACCATTTCTTCAGTTTCTTTGTTATTATAATTTATTATCGCAATTAATTATTGACCAGAGATTCATCTCTGTAATCATGTAGCTTCCTCAAGTATGTAGGGTTTCTCTCTTCAGCTAGATAGGAAGTTTATATCATATATTCAGAAAAATCGATTAACTTCTTTGTACATCCAAAAGGTTTTATTAAACATGTATTCAATTGCATTGTTCCTAGCAATAAAGGTATTATTCCAGGAACTAAGAATGCATGTAAAACTCTAATAGAAAAAAATATTGTACATTTAATGAGAATTTCATAAGTATTTTTATATTCATACAAGACTGAATAAATGAATTAATGAATGTGATTAATTAGTAGGTCATCCTGAAAAAATTCTTATATTGCAATCAAATATGGCTATTCTAATCAAAATTCCATAAAAGTGAAATAATAAAAAGAGTTAAACAAAAGGTAAAGTACACCCAAAACTAAAAAATGGAAATAAATACATTTTTCAATTCGTCACTAGCACATTTCCTTCTTCAATAACAAAGACATATGTTGGAGCTATCTCAAGGGTCCATTGGTTCTCTATTTGCAATGGAGATCACTCATCCTTGAGTGTCACCATATGTAAACTAGGTCTGTTAGGCATTAAAAAGGTTTTGTTGTCATTAAAAGTACATTCTTGTTTACCCAAGAGAAACTGGCCTTTTTAATTTTCAGTATCCAGTGTGTTCTATCCTGTATCTGATGTGTTAGATCCTGTATCTGATGTGTTGGATCCTGTATCTGTGTTTTCAAATTACCCCCCATCCTAGTTACTCTGTTCTCCATATATTTATTCTCCCCTGCAAAGATCAATGTTACAGTCTATCGGCAGACCCCACTCCATCTTTAAGAACCCTTCAGCCATAAGGAGTGGAACATTGATAAACTGATATCTTTCTAAGGAAAATCAAGAGTACAAAACTAAGAAACTTAATTTCTTTATTAATCCTTGCTTTTGACTCAGGAAATAGAATCAGTTATGGTCCAGGTGGAAAGTATGAAGTTGTATGGCTATTATCAGAAAGGGAGTCATTCTGGGCAATCCAGAAGGGAGAGAGTGGAAAGTATGAAGTCATATGGCCATTTTCACATGTTTCATTCACTTTGTTCATCTGTAGTATTTTCATCCTGAATATACTCTATTCCTTAAAAAAAAATACTATCTTAAAAATCCACAAGTTGCTATCAGTTGGGAGAGAAGGCTAACATTGGGTGCTCCTTATGCATCAACACTATGTGGGAAGTTTAATCTGTTAGAACACCTTCTATGGAAAGATATTCCCACCCAGCTCAGACTGATTTAAATAAAAGAGAAAATCGTTCAGGTCACAAAACTCAATGTCTACATTCTTGTTTCACTGTGTCACAATATATTTAGGAATCTGTCTTTTTGTATCTCTCACCTTTATTTTTCCCTGTGTTAGATTTCTGTTACAACATGATCTTTTTATGGTAACACCAAGATGTTTTAGACTAATATTTTATTATCTGTGGCAGAGGTCGGCAAACTACAGCCCATGGGCCAAATCTCTTCTGACACCTGTTTTTACATAGAGCTTACAGGAACACTGCCAGACTTATTGGTTTATATATTGGTTAAGGCTGCTTTTGCACTACAAAGGCAGAGTGAGTAGTTACAGTAGAGACCAAATGACTCACAAACCTAATTTTTAAAAATATGACTCTTTATAGACACAGTGATCTGACCTATGAGCTGTAGCAACACAAAATGGATTTTTTATAGTAGTTCCCCACAAATGTCTTGGATTATGTCTCATTTGTGTTATGTGTCAATTTCTGTATCACAGTTCAGTTCAGTTCAGTCGCTCAGTCATGTCTGACTCTTTGCGACCCCGTGAATCACAGCATGCCAGGCCTCCCTGTCCATCACCAACTCCCAGAGTTTACCCAAACTCATGTCCATCGAGTCGGTGATGCCATCCAGCCATCTCATCCTCTGTCATCCTCCTGCCCCCAATCCCTCCCAGCATCAGGGTCTTTTCCAAAGAGTCAACTCCTCGCATGAGGTGGCTAAAGTACTGGAGTTTCAGCTTTAGCATCATTCCTTCCAAAGAACACCCAGGACTGATCTCCTTTAGGATGGACTGGTTGGACCTCCTTGCAGTCCAAGGGACTCGCATGAGTCTTCTCCAACACCACAATTCAAAAGCATCAATTCTTCGGCACTCAGCTTTCTTCACAGTCCAACTCTCACATCCATATATAACTACTGGAAAAACCATAGCCTTGACTAGACGGACCTTTGTTGGCAAAGTAATGTCTCTGTTTTTGAATATGCTATCTAGGTTGGTCATAACTTTCCTTCCAAGGAGTAAGTGTTTTTTAATTTCATGGCTGCAATCACCATCTGCAGTGATTTTGGAGCCTCCAAAAATGAACTCTGACACTGTTTCTCTGTATCACAAGCACTGACCAAAGCTTTGGGCTTCCATAATAAGCCAATCTAGGTTCATGAATCCATGGATAAGGCTAGGATAGAGCCAGCCTCATCTGAATCACATAAATTGATGGTGAGAAAGAGGTTACTCCCAGAAGACATGCATAAAGAAAGAGTGGATTCTGGGTATATTAGTTTGCTAAGGCTGCAATAATGAAGTCCCACACACTGCCTCAGACAACAGAAATTCATTGTAGTTTTTATCCCAAAATCAAGCAGTCAGCAGAGTTGGTCCCTCCTGAGAACTGTGACGTAAAGATCTGTTCCAGATCTCTCTCCTTAGTTTGCAGATGGCCATCTTCTCTCTGTATCTCTTGCATGACATTCTTGTGGTCCAATTTCCCCTTTTTTTAAAGAGAAATTTCTTTTTAAATTTAATTTTTATTTTGCTTTGGAATATAGTTGATTTGCAATATTGAGTTAGTTTCAGATGTACAACAAAATGATTCACTTATACATATACATATATCCACTCTTTTTCAGATTCTTTTTCCATATGTAATTAGAGAATATTGGGTAGAGTTCTCTGGGCTATACAGTAGGTCCTTGTTGATTACTTTTTTTATATATAGAATTGTGTATATGTTCATCTCAAATTCATAATTTATCCTTACCCCTACGTTTCCCTTCTGGCAACCATAACTTTGTTTTTGAAGTCTATGAGTATGTTTCTGTTTGGTAAATGATTTCATTTGTATCTTTTTTTTATATTGTGCATATATTTGATATCATATGATATTTGTTTTTCTCTGACTTACTTCACTTGGTATGATAATCTCTAGGTCCATCTATCCATGTTGCTGCAAAAGGCATTATTTAATTCTTTTTTATGGTGAAATCAAAGAGGAAATCAAAAAATACATAGAGACAAATAATGAAAACATGACAAATTTCTTTTTTATGAAGACACCAGACATATTATATTAGAGTCAGTCTACTCTAATGAACTCATCTTACATAATTGCATCTGCAACCACTCTATTTTCAAATAATTCTAACATAAGGTTAGGATTTCAGCTTAGTAGTAGTGTGTCCATAAACTTTATAGGGACACAAAAATCACCTCATAATACCGGGCCAGCAAAGATTAAATTATCCCTACAACTCTGTTATCTCTGTCCAGCTTGCCCAACTTCCCTACATATTTTGGGTCCAGTATTATGGCTTCATATTAGAGAATGAAAAAGTCATTAAAATGTACCTGAGAACTCAAATTAAGTGAGGAATCTTTAGAAGGTCTTCCCAAGTGGCTCAGTCGGAAAAGAATCCACCTGCCAATGCAAGAAACACCAGAGACTGGGCTTCAATCCCTGGGTCAGGAAGATCCCCAGGAGGAGGAAATGGCAACCCATTGCTGTATTCTTGCCTGGAAAATTCCATGGACAGAGGAGGCTGGTAGCTACAGTCCATGTGGTTGCCTAGAGTCAGACACTACTGAGCATGAGCACTACTACTACTAACACTTTAGAAAATTACAAGGCTTTGGATTAGTATTTAAAACATTATTTAAAATGATAATGACTCTCTTTCAATAATATTTAGGTTCCAGACATTATACTATGAGGTCACTATACATTATTTCACTTCATCCTTGCAATAAACACATGATTGACATTACTGTTTTTACTTATGGATGAAGAAAGAAACCCCAGAGAATTTAAGGATATAAGACTTGGGGAATTTGTAATTCCACCAAATGACACAGCAATTAAGAGGGTAGTGTAAGAATTAGAAGTCAAATCTATACGAGTCCAGAGCCCAAATTCTTGGCACTCTCCTGCAATATTGCAAATAAATAAGATATGGACACAAAAGGCTCAAAACTTGGAGAAAGAAATCAGTATCCTGGAAGCAGAAGGAGTCATAAAAAGACTAGAGACTTTGCAGTTGGACTTCTTGTTTCTAATGATTGACTAGTTTTAAGACTTAAGACAGCAAACCTAATCAAATCTCAATTTCGTATTCTGTAAAATAGAAGATTATGAAACCTATCTCATGAGATGGTCATGAAGATTAACTGAGATAACACATAAAAACTGTTTTGAACAGTTTCTGGCACATTAATGCTAGATATAGTTGTGGTCAATATAATAACAAGTGTTGTGATTTTTCAATGCCATTAATATTCTTTCCTCAACAGTATAATAATTAAATTAATAAATGCATGTATAATTAACAAATGTAAATATGATTTATTTATTAATAAATAATAAATTAAAATGTTATTTCCATTAAGATGTTTATGCCCCTCCCTTCATATGATTTCAGTTCAGTTCAGTCCCTCAGTTATTTCCAACTCTTTGCAACCCCATGGACTGTAGCGTGCTGGGCCTCTCTGTCCATCACCAACTCCAAGAGCTTACTCAAACTCATGTCCACTGAGTCAGTGATACCATCCAACCATCTCATCCTCTGTCATCCCCTTCTGCCTTCAATCTTTCCCAGCATTAGGGTCTTTTCAAATGAGTCAGCTCTTCACATCAGGTGGTCAAACTATTGGAGTTTCTGCTTCAGCACCAGTCCTTCCAATGAATATTCGGGACTGATTTCCTTGAGGATGGACTGGTTGGATCTCCTTGCTGTCCAAGGGACTCTCAAGAGTCTTCTCCATCACCACAGTTCAAAAGCATCAATTCTTCAGTGCACAGCTTCATCAATTCTTCAGCCGCTCCAGCGCCTACCATCTTACTGGGGTTTCTCTGACCTTGATGTGGGATATCTCCTCACAGCTGATGTGATTTCAAACCCTTTCCAAAAATAAACATATAAATTTATTCAATTTTTAAAAATAAAAAATATATGGTCAAAATGACATCGCTTCTTTAATTCTTCAAACAAGAACAACTAAATATTAATCAATTATAAGACTTCCTGATGTTCATGACACAAATAGCAAGCTAGAATACACCTGACTTCTTACAGAATGAATGAAACAAGACACTTTTCACAGATTCATATCATGAAACTATAGCAAAAATAAAGCTAGAAATACTTTTTCTTTAACATATAGTCAAATTATTTTAAAATCCTTATCTTTAGGATCCTTTAAAAATTGCAATCTAAAAATGTGGTAAAATGACAAGGACAAGAAAAAGTTGGTGGTGACATTTCCATAATGGGCTATTTGAAACTGCCAAGGACAGAAATGGTATGAACCTAACAGAAGCAGAAGATATTAAGAAGAGGTGGCAAGAATACACAGAACTGTACAAAAAAGATCTTCATGACCAAGATAATCACCATGGTGTGATCACTCACCTAGAGCCAGACATCCTGGAATGTGAAGTCAAGTGGGCCTTAGGAAGCATCACCATGAACAAAGTTAGTGGAGGTGATGAAATTCCAGTGGAGCTCTTTCAAATCCTAAAAGATGTTGCAGTGAAAATGCTGCACTCAAGATGCCAGTAAATTTGGAAAACTCAGCAGTGGCCACAGGATTGGAAAAGGTCAGTTTTCATTCCAATCCCTAAGAAAGACAATCCCAAAGAATCCTCAAATTACTGCACAATTGCGCTCATCTCACACGCTAGTAAAGTAATGCTCAAAATTCTCCAAGCCAGGCTTCAACAATATGTGAACCATGAACTTCCAGATGTTCAAGCTGGTTTTAGAAAAGGCAGAGGAACCAGAGATCAAATTGCCAACATCCGTTGGATGATCAAAAAACAAGAGAGTTCCAGAAAAACATCTATTTCTGCTTTATTGACTATGCCAATGCCTTTGGCTGTGTGAATCTCAATAAACTGTGGAAAATTCTAAAAGATATGGGAATACCAGACCGCCTGACCCGCCTCTTGAGATAGCTGTATGCAGGTCAGGAAGCAACAGTTAGAACTGGACATGGAACAACAGACTGGTTCCAATAGGAAAAGGAGTACATCAAGGCTGCATATTGTCACCTTGCTTATTTAACTTATAAGCAGAGTACATCATGAGAAACAGTGGGCTGGATGAAGCACAAGCTGGAATCAAGATTGCCAGAAGAAATATCAATAACCTCAGATATGCAGTGGAGAAGGCAATAGCAACCCACTCCAGAACTCTTGCCTGGAAAATCCCATGGACGGAGGAGCCTGGTAGGCTGCAGTCCATGGGGTCACAAAGAGTCAGACAAGACTGACCGACTCACTTTCACTTTTCACTTTCATGCATTGGAGAAGGAAATGGTAACCCACTCCAGTGTTCTTGCCTGGAGAATCCCAGGGACAGCAGAGCCTGGTGGGGTCGCACACAGTCGGACAAGAGTGAAGCGACTTAGCAGCAACAGCAGACATGCAGAAGACGCCACCCTTTTAGCAGAAGGTGAAGAAGAACTAAAGAGCCTCTTGATGAAAGTGAAAAAGGAGAGTGAAAAATTTGGCTTAAAGCTCAACATCTAGAAAACAAAGATTATGGCATCCAGTCCCATCACTTCATAGCAAATAGATGGGGAAACAGTGGAAATAGTAACAGACTAATTTTTTGGGCTCCAAAATCACTGCAGATGGCGACTGCAGCCATGAAATTATAAGACACTTGCTCCTTGGAAGAAAAGTTATGACCAACCTAGACAGCATATTGAAAAGCAGAGACATTACTTTGCCAACAAAGGTCCATCTAGTCAAGGCTATGGTTTTTCCTGTAGTCATGCATAGATGTGAGTTGCACTATAAAGAAAGCTGAGCGTGGAAGAATTGATGCTTTTGAACTGTGGTGTTGGAGAAGACTTTTGAGAGTCCCTTGGACAGCAAGGAGATCCAACCAGTCCATCCTAAAGGAAATCAGTCCTGAATATTCATTGGAAGGACTGGTGCTGAAGCAGAAACTCCAATAATTTGGCCACCTGATGTGAAGAGCTGACTCATTTGAAAAGACCCTGATGCTGGGAAAGATTGAAGGCAGGAGGAGAAGGGGATAACAGAGGATGAGATGGTTGGATGGCATCATTGACTCAGTGGACATGAGTTTGAGTAAACTCCGGGAGTAGGTGATGGACAGAGAGGCCTGGCATGCTGCAGCCCATGTTAAAATTAAACTATAATTATTAACCAGAAGAGGAAATGACTGAGGGACTGAACTGAACTGAACTGAAACTGCCAAGAGCTAAGGGGTAAATAAGTCACTGTGTTATATACTGAGATGCATATAAAAGATTTCTTAATCCACTGTGCATAGATTTTGACATTATCAAGTCTTAGGCTTTCCTATAAGAAAAATACAGTGGCTTTCTTCTGTTTAAGATTCTCAAAGATGACTAGATTGTCTTGTGTATCTTACTCCACTCAGCAACTGGGTCCTGATCAGAATTTCTTTAAAAGAACAAGAGTTCTATGTTTGAGTAGAACAAAAAATGTCCCATCATTTTAAGTAGAGGAAAAACGCACAGGAATTTATATGGGCAATTGGGTGTCCTTTTTCTCAAGTGACAACTTGGATTATTAAGAGAAGATCAAGAGAAAGAAATACTATTGACCAATTTGTGCCAGTGATAAAATGAAGTTGACATTCCCTGAATGCATTATTTTATCCAACAAATTCCAAACCAAACCCAGTGGACTGCTAGCTTTGATTCAGAAGAAACCTTGCGCAAAGCAATTTTTTAATTTTAGTGTCCCTGTGAGCAGATGGTTTATCCCTATAATCTCTCCTCAACCCCAGAATCCTTTTTCTAATTTGGTTGCATATGCACATGTACCTATTTTTATTATTCGAGACAGTATGTTAATTCTAGGTGAAATATTATAATCTACTATGTAGAATGTAAAAGATGAAAAAAAAGTCTATAGCTATCAAAGCATTACTGATATCTACTGGGAATGTAAGACCTGTGAAGACTTTCACATCTACAAGTTATGAACTATATATACTTTTACAGACTTCATTGATGAAAATCAAGATTAATTGGAAACTTTGTTATAACATTTCACTTACAGTAATAGATAATGCTGATTTTGACAAGCCCCTAGTTCATTCTTCTTAAAATATGATTTTAAGACAACATTTGTGTTCTTGACTCCCTTATGAACTTATTCGGTAAGTTCAGACACAAACCTTCAAATTTACTACCATGCAATTCATTCCTTCCTTTCCCCTATCCTTGGCTCCTGCATTATTAATTCTGACTTTGTGAATGAATGCATGGTGGAAAAAACTCAGAATTGGAAGTCCAGAAGCCTGGTTTCTAGTTCCATTTCCACTGAACCCGTTTTCTACTTTCATTTGCTTTTTCTCTGTATTAATACTTTCCAAATTGACTTTTACAAAATGTCATGGCCCCACCCAAGTTTACATCCCAGGTCCTGTGAATATGGAAGAGTATAAAAGGAGTGCAAGGAAGGGACCACCAGCTTTGGTTGTCAATTGGAATACATAGCAGAGAAGAACCACTTCCGGTGAGAAAAACATATCCTTAGTCATCCATGGACTTGCGTTGAATGATCCCTCTGCTCACTTTCTACCCCAGAGTTCTATGAAAATGTCTATATTTCAAAACCAAAAAAGCTGATAAATTTTTTGAGTTAAGTTTTCTTTTAAATACAGAATGTTAAATAGTTTCAAAATGCAATTTGCATTTTTATTTTTGGAATGGTATCAAAGGAGACTGGAGGAAGAGAATAGTTCCTAGAATCATAGAATGTGTTGTCTTAATCAGCACTCAAATGGTGGTTAACTGTCTCCAAGATTAAAGCCCTGTTTAAATTGGGGTATTTTTTGTGTTATTTCAGACTTTTTGGCATCTAGCAAAAGCAAATATGGTTATATTTGCTTTTATGACATTTATGAGGTAAACAGTTTAATTCATTGCCCCCTAAAATAACTGTTCCCCATAGTAAACAAATAACTTTTTCCCCCTAGCCTGTTTTGCATAAGTATTACAGTCCTACAGGCATTCTTGATCCAAATAATTACTACATCACTGCTATTCACATTCAGTTCAGTTCAGTTCAGTTCAGTCGCTCAGTCATGTCTGACTCTTTGCAACCCCGTGAATCACAGCACACCAGGCCTCCCCGTCCATCACTCAGACTCACGTCCATCGAGTCAGTGATGCCATCCAGCCATCTCATCCTCTGTCGTCCCCTTCTCCTCCTGCCCCCAAATCCCTCCCAGCGTCAGGGTCAATAGACAGTGGTAAAATTCTGGTTTCCATCCAACAGAAACATAGTAGCATGATCATATTTCAAATCTGATTTGTAAGTTTACAGGATACAAAATTATACAAGGAGATGTGTTCTCAGAACTCTCTTTAAAAGAACCTGCTTTAAGGAGCACGGTTGAATCACAGCTTTCAGCTACAGCCCATTTGTATTTCCTGGAGATAACACTGGTGAATGATAAAGGGAGAGGAATAAAAGGAGCAGGCAGAGTCTTCAGACTATGATACAGGTATGACACTTAGGAAAGGAGATGAGAAGGAAGGATGATTGAGTAGGAAGTTCCTCAGTGAATGTATAGAACTTTATGCTTCATTCAGTATGAAGCCACACTTCTCCTGGGCTGCTCCCAGCCAATGACTGAGCATAACAAGACCACTGGTCCCAGCCCACTTATTCCTGAAGTGGAAACATTGGCAACATTGGCACAGGAACTCCACAACATTGTACACAAACAACAAAAGCAGACAGTCCATTCCAGTGTATTTCCTCAATGAAAACATGGAGAGGAAAGACTAATGTTCATTTATTCATCCATTCATTTAATCAATAAATATTTATTGGAGCACTTACATAGGCCAGGCACCAAGATTGAATACTATATTAGAATAACACCATCTCAGTCACTGTCTAAATCTTAAATATGTTAGTTCATGAGGCTCTTGTGATTTTGTTAATGCCTAGGTACTGTCCCCAGAGAAATGTCACATGCACATGTGCATGTAAGGAAATTCTGCATAATATGAGAGGTTTCATGAACATAATTGAGTTCCTTTCATAAACAGCTTGAGTTCCTGCCTTTTTCCTGAATTCATTAGCTCACATGATAGTCCTGTTATAGTAACTAGATTTCCACCACGTTCTTCCACACCAAAGTTTTTGCTTTTGATTATTTTTCTACAATCTAGTTTTTCTCCGTTTCTTTTTATTTCTTTTCTTAGGTATTAGAGTCCAGTCTCTGAAATAGAGGTTGCCTTCTCCTGAATTGCGACATTGTTTTCTGAGATTTCCCTTCATAACTGACAAATATTATTTCTGACCTGCATAATTCCAGTAACTTCCTAACTCACGGCATTGTCCCCAGTACCTTCCCATTCCACTCAGTCACATTCTGATGTCAGATGTACACCTCTGAAGCACAGATGTGGTCATGTCCTTCCTTGACTCCAGCAGGAAAATATACAATGCTTTACACACAAAAGATCTATTTCAAATTCTATTCCCATACAATTCCTCTACATGAAATCCATGCCCAGAGAAACTCTAATCTTTGCTTGTCATTGGAAACAAGGTTCATTGTCTTGTCTCAATGCTTTTTCTCACCTAAATGTCCTTCTGTCACATTTTATGCTAATCTCTGCCCATATGTCAAACCCTAAATCAAATGTCTAGCCCTGTATAACATACATGGAAGAGAAATCATTATTAGGATGGAAATCAAATTGGTTATGTGGGAATGGAAAACACAGAATTAATGTAAAAATTATTTTAAAAGTAGAAGTAACCATAATTAGTTCCTTATTTTGAACATGAAGATTAATTTTAAATAACAGCCACTTCAGTCTGCTGTGTCCATCTTTAGACAGTGTATTAAAAACCAGAGGCATTACTTTGCCAACAAAGATCTGTGTAGTCAAAGCTGTGGCTTTTCCTATGGTTGTGTATGGATGTGAGAGTTGGACTATAAAGAAGGTTAAGCACCAAAGAATTGATGTTTTCAAACTGGTGCTGAAGACTCTTGAGTTCCTTGGATAGCCAAGAGATGAAACCACTCAATCCTGAAGGAAATCAACCCTGTATATTCATTGGAAGGACTGGTGCTGAAGCTCCAACACTTTGGCCACCTGATGCAAAGAACTAACTCATTAGAAAAGACCCTGATGCTGGGAAAGATTGAGGGCAAGAAGAGAAGGGGGTGACAGAGGATGAGATGGTTGGACGGCATCACTGACTCAATGGACATGAGTTTGAGCAAGCTCCTGGAGCTAGTGTTTGACAGGGAAGCCTGGCACGCTGCAGTCCATGGGGTTACAAAGAGTTGGACATGACTTAGTACCTGAACAACAACAAAAATAAACCACCATTATTTAGGACCTGCACTGTATCCAGCTCAGTGTACAAATTCAAAAAGAGATGCTTATAAAACTATTCAAGACCTCATAGCTTTTAGAGTAAAGTTAACATTTGAATGTAGGTTTGTCTAATAGCTTATAACATGGCCTTAACCATGAGTAAATGACTTGGAAGTTTGTAGCTTAAGGGGATTATTTGCTTTTTGAATGAAATAAAATATAAGAATTTCATCTTTGAAACATTAATAATGTCTGAAAATTGCAGTTAATTGCAAATGTGGGAATAGAACTCAGGAAAGATCATTAATATAAATATTGATTTAAGAGTCATTTATATGATGGCAAGAGACAAAGTCCTATGAGTAAATGCATCACCAAATGAGAGAACATGTACAGAAAAGAGAAGGAAACCCAAAGCCAATATTGTAGAAAACATTCCATGAATGATAATGAGAAATAAATCAAAAGAGAGAATCCAGAGGAATTTCAATACATAACACAGCATCCAATAGTATCATAATGGAAAATGGAAAATAAACTGGTGGTGACTTAGCATGCATGCACACACTCTCTTTAGGAGATCCCTGAACAAAAAATCTTAACATATAAAATGGAAAGAGTTCAAGGAGTAATCCATGTTGATGTTTTTTACTTTATTAAAGAAGAGAGCTGGATCTTGGTCTGGATTGTTTATAGAAAAACTCTTCTGAGTTATTAATCAGTATTTACTCCTCTAAGAAACTATATTCCCCATTCTGAGGGGCTTTCCAGGTATTGTGATCTATCTAAGTCCTTATAACTGCCCTACATGTTCACTGAGTCAAACAGCACATGTTTTTCTTTTGGACAATTGTTCTTTTTCAGTTGATGGTAGAATTCTGAAGACATCACCACTTAGTTTCCAAATGACAGTTATTCAACTGAAAATGTTGACCATCCACTGTAATTTGGTGATTGCAGTGTTCAGAGTCCATTGTGATTACATATTACACTAGACTGAAAAGTTTCTCAGGATAGAGTCAATGTAATATTATCTCAATACTGATTGACTAGCACACCCGTCACAAATACAAACACATACACACACACTCATTTGTCTCTAGCACCAAATATAACACATATATTAGGCATTCAAAAGGGGTTGTTGAATGAATTAATAAATGAATGAAAAAGAAGATAAATGAACAAATACCTTGGTAAGTGAAAGAAAGCAGATAAATGCATTTGTAGAGACATAAACATAAAGATGGCCAATATGCTATTGGAGATCAGTGGAGAAATAACTCCAGAAAGAATGAAGGGATGGAGCCAAAGCAAAAACAATACCCAGTTGTGGATGTGACTGGTGATGGAAGCAAGGTCCAAAAATGCTGTAAAGAGCAATATTGCATAGGAACCTGGAATGTCAGGTCCATGAATCAAGGCAAATTGGAAGTGGTCAAGCAAGAGATGGCAAGAGTGAATGTCGACATTCTGGGAATCAGCGAACTAAAATGGAATGGAATGGAATGGGTGAATTTAACTCAGATGACCATTATATCTACTACTGCAGGCAGGAATCCCTTAGAAAAAATGGAGTAGCCATTATGGTCAACAAAAGAGTTGGAAATGCAGTACTTGGATGTAATCTCAAAAATGACAGAATGATCTCTGTTCCTTTCCAAGACAAACCATTCAATATCACAGTACTCCAAGTCTATACCCCAACCAGTAATGCTGAAGAAGCTGAAGTTGAACGGTTCTATTAAGACCTACAAGACCTTTTAGAACTAACACCCCAAAAGGATGTCCTTTTCATTATAGGGGACTGGAATGCAAAAGGAGGAAGTCAAGAAATACCTGGGGTAACAGGTAAATTTGGCCTTAGAATACAGAATGAAGCAGGGCAAAGGCTAATAGAGTTTTGCCAAGAGAATGCACTGGTCATAGCAAACGCCCTCTTCCAACAACACAAGAGAAGACTCTACACATGGACATCACCAGATGGTCAACACCGAAATCAGACTGATTATATTCTTTGCTGCCAAAGATGGAGAAGCTTTATATAGTCAGCAAAAACAAGACCGGGAGCTGACTGTGGCTAAGATCATGAACTCCTTATTGACAAATTCAGACTTAAATTGAAGAAAGTAGGGAAAACCACTAGACCATTCAGGTATGACCTAAATCAAATCCCTTATGATTAAACAGTGGAAGTGAGAAATAGATTTAAGGCACTAGATCTGATAGACAGAGTGCCTAATCAACTATGGACGGAGGTTCGTGACATTGTACAGGAGACAGGGATCAAGACCATCCCCATGGAAAAGAAATGCAAAAAAGCAAAATGGCTGTCTGGGGAGGCCTTACAAATAGCTGTGAAAAGAAGAAAAGTGAAAAGCAAAGGAGAAAAGGAAAGATATAAGCATCTGAATGCAGAGTTCAAAAGAAAAGCAAAGAGAGATAAGAAAGCCTTCTTCAGCAATCAATGCAAAGAAATAGAGGAAAATAACAGAATGGGAAAGACTAGAGATCTCTTCAAGAAAATTAGAGATACCAAGGGAACATTTCATGCAAAGATGGGCTCGATAAAGGACAGAAATGGTATGGACCTAACAGAAGCAGAAGATATTAAGAAGAGGCGGCAAGAATACACAGGAGAACTGTACAAAAAAGATCTTCACAACCAAGATAATCACAATGGTATGACCACTCACCTAGAGCCAGACATCCTGGAATGTGAAGTCAAGTGGGCCTTAGAAAGCATCACTATGAACAAAGCTAGTGGAGGTAATAGAACTCCAGTTGAGTTATTTCAAATCCTGAAAGATGATGCTGTGAAAGTGCTGCACTCAATATGCCAGCAAATTTGGAAAACTCAGCAGTGGCCACAGGACTGGAAAAGGTCAGTTTTCATTGCAATCCCTAAGAAAGGCAATGCCAAAGAATGCTCAAACTACTGCACAATTGCACTCATCTCACACGCTAGTAAAGTAATGCTCAAAATTCTTCAAGCCAGGCTTCAGCAATATGTGAACTGTGAACTTCCAGATGTTCAAGCTGGCTTTAGAAAAGGCAGAGGAACCAGAGATCAAATTGCCAATATCCGCTGGATCATCGAAAAAGCAAGAGAGTTCCAGAAAAACATCTATTTCTGCTTTATTGACTATGCCAAAGCCTTTGACTGTGTGGATCACCATAAACTGTGGAAAATTCTGAAAGAGATGGGAATACCAGACCACCTGACCTGCCTCTTGAGAAATCTATATGCAGGTCAGGAATCAACGGTTAGAACTAGACATGGAACAACAGACTGGTTCCAAATAGGAAAAGGAGTACGTCAAGGCTGTATATTGTCACCCTGCTTATTAAACTTATAAGCAGAGTACATCATGAGAAACCCTGGGCTGGAAGAAGCACAAGCTGGAATCAAGATTGCCAGGAGAAATATCAATAACCTCAGATATGCAGATGACACCACCCTTATGGCAGAAAGTAAAGAGGAACTAACAAGCCTCTTGATGAAAGTGAAAGAGGAGAGTGAAAAAGTTGGCTTAAAGCTCAACATTCAGAAAACGAAGTTCATGGCATGTGGTCCCATCACTTCATGGGAATTAGATGGGGAAACAGTGGAAACAGTGTCAGACTTTATTTTTTGGGGCTCCAAAATCACTGCAGATGATGACTGCAGCCCTGAAATTAAAAGACACTTACTCTTTGGAAGGAAAGTTATGACTAACCTAGATAGCATATTCAAAAGCAGAGACATTACTTTGCCAACAAAGGTCCATCTAGTCAAGGCTATGGTTTTTCCAGTGGTCATGTATGGATGTGAGAGTTGGACTGTGAAGAAAGCTGAGCACCGAAGAATTGATGCTTTTGAACTGTGGTGTTGGAGAAGACTCTTGAGAGTCCCTTGGGCTGCAAGGAGATACAACCAGTCCATTCTAAAGGAGATCAGCCCTGGGATTTCTTTGGAAGGAGTGTTGGTAAAGCTGAAACTCTAGTACTTTGGCCACCTCATGCAAAGAGTTGACTCATTGGAGAAGACTCTGATGCTGGGAGGGATTGAGGGCAGGAGGAGAAGGGGATGACAGAGGATGAGATGGCTGGATGGCATCATAGTATCGATGGACGTGAGTTTGAGTGAACTCCAGGAGTTCGTGATGGACAAGGAGGCCTGGAGTGTTGCGATTCATGGGGTTGCAAAGAGTCGGACATGACTGATCGACTGAACTGAACTGAACTGTGTGTGTATGTATGTGTGTGTGTGTGTATGTGTATGTGTGTGTGTGTGTGCACGCACTCAATTTCTCAGTGCTGTCTGACTCTTGCAACCCCCTGGACTCTAGCCTATCAGGCTCCTTTGTCCATGTAGTTTTCCAGGCAAGCATACTGGAATGGATTACTATTTCCTTTTCCTCGGAATCTTCCCTATTCAGGAATAGAACCCGTGCTTACTGCATTGGCATGTGGATTCTTTACCACCAAGCCACCTAGGGAGCTCGTACATAGGCTAAAAGGTACAAAAATTTTTTTAAGAAATCTTTTTAAAAATGAGCCCTCTACAATGACACAAGCTACTTCATATGGTATATTAAGTGTTCAAATAAAATTTTGATAGCTGACAAAGAGATAGCAAAGTTTAGTTTTTCCTTATGGAATATTTATTTAGACTATCTCTGAAGTACAAAATGTAGCATTACATTTTTAGAAAATAGTGTTTCTACAGATACAAAAATGTAAAATAAACAGTTTGGTAAATGTTCTTGTCTATGTTGTATCTTTTAGATAATAGCTTTTGCACTTTTGCATTTATATAATGTCTATTTCATTTAAAAAAATTATTGAATACTATCAGTCAGAAAAGTTAGGTTAGGCTGTGGTAATCAACCCTAGACCTCAGTTGCCTAAAACAAGAAAGTTTATCTCAGTTAGGTTATAGGTCCGTTTTGGCTTCGCTATGTTGGCCTCTAACTAGAGATCTGGGCTGATGAAATCTGTCATCTGGGACATCACACATTTCCATTACAGGCAAAAGGGCACAGAGAAAATCATGTAGCAGCTGTAAAAGAACTTCCCAAGAAGCGACATATCTTACTTCCCTCAAATGGCATTGGTCAAAACAAGAGTTATCTCATGAGGCAGAAGTGAACAAGTTACTATATAATGTAGTCAAACAGTAAGGTTTTTCTGTCTGTTTTTATTCAATTATTCTCCCTGAAACAACCTCACCATATATATGACGTGTGTGTGTGTTTGTGTGTGTGTTTTACAAACTTTCAAAGTTAGAATGCAGAATTCACAAATCTAAGACTTCAAATCTTAGGACCAAATATTTATACATAGCTTACCATAAGATGTTACAAAGCTTATAAGATGAAATGCTAGGTAACCAAACCACAGCCCTTGCCTTTGAAGAATACTTGAACTAATGAGGAGATGAATAAATAAATATATTCATAATGAAAGATGTACTTGCTGTTGTGGCAGAGAAATTAATTCCATACGGAAGGGTCAAAGAAGACTACATTGATACTTGAGAAATATTTAAATGGGCAAATGGGAATTGGTCAAATGAAAAAATGGCAGATGAGATGAAGCAAGGTCGGTTGTCATTCCTATCAAAGGGAATGATATTTGGAAAGATATGGGGATATTCCAATGTATTGTATCCCATTGACACAGAAAGTCTTTAATTGTGATTATGAATGGAGCTCCAAAGAAGGTAGCCCAAGATGAATCCAAAGACAGGCCAAGGCAGGATATGAGTGCCTTGCTAAGTCGCTTCAGACATGTCTGACTCTGTGTGACCCCATAGAAGGCAGCCTACCAGGCTCCCTGGTCCCTGGGATTCTCCAGGCAAGAACACTGGAGTGGGTTGCCATTTCCTTCTCCAATGCAGGAAAGTGAAAAGTAAAAGTGAAGTCGCTCAGCCGTGTCCGACTCTTAGCGACCCCATGGACTGCAGCCTACCAGGCTCCTCCATCATGGGATTTTCCAGGCAAGAGTACTGGAGTGGGGTGCCATTGCCTTCTCCGATGAGTGCCTTAAGCATTACATAATCTGTCTTGATGATCTAGTTTTCGAAGTGTTCCATGTTGTTCCTTATGAACATCAATGATGTCTACTCCTTAAAGATAAAACTATAAAAGTACTTTATAATGCATTTAAAAATCTTATAATCATCATTATGGCTGACATATAATACTTTTGAGATATTGCCAAAACATGTGAAAAATCAAAATAGGCTATATTTATGCATCACATAAAAATTTTAAAATACAAGCTGTTTTCCTTAAACAGAGAGATCTTATTTTACTTAAACACAAAGACCACAAAAGATTAAGGGGAAATATATATATATATAAACAATGAATTAAACACTTAAATTTAATCCTGTTCAAGTCCAAAGGGAAAGCCTGCCAGGACCAAACTCAGATGACCTTGAATTGTACAAGTAAGCCTTTATGTTATTGGGACCCAAAAATCTCCACCAGGATTTTACAAAGTAGAAACTAAATCTGAAACTAAACCCCAAGTCAAAATCATTCTTTTCTGGGGTCACCAAATTCCATGTCCTCTGAACACATTCACTGCTGAGTTAATATTAAGTCCAGCCCTGTTTTGGTTGCTAAGGCTATTCAGTCTGGTTCCTAAAATATTAACCACAATCTTTAAAATTAAATAGCAATGCTAAAAATAACTGTTGCAACTGTTTCATATTAATAGTCCATTCTACTAATAAAACCCAAAAAAGATATGATAAACTTATTAAAAAAATAGAAAATTTGAGAGAAATCCTGGATGATATTGGTCAGTAATGGGAACAGTATATAAAGACTTTGTAACAGCTATCTCCAAGTTAAAATGGCTCTTAAATCTTGCCCCTGGTACCTGTCTTAGAAATGACTTTTTTCTTTTACAATTTAATATTAACTAAAAAGAAGAAGAAAAACAAATTTCATCATAAGCCTAAACTAGAGCCATATTAACTTCCATTAAGAAGCAGAATTATGGAATATTAGACATGTGGTATGTAATATTTGAATATTCAGGTCTTTAGAAATGCATATATTGAGAAATTAAGTATTAAAGAACCTTTCAAAGAGTCAAAACAACACCCTATATAAGGGTTTTTGTTGTTCAGTCACTAGTTGTGTTTCACTCTTTTGTGACCTCACTGACTGTAGCCCGCCAGGTTCCTCTGTTCACGGGATTTCCCAGTGATTCTTAGGTCCAAGAATACTGGAGCAGGTCGCCATGTCCTCCCCCAAGGGATTTTTCCGGGGGCAATGAACCTGCATCTCCTGCATTGGCAGGCGAATTCTTTACCCCTGCGCCAGCAGGGAAGCCCTGGGGCAAAGAAAAATTCTTTCATATGTTGTTTCTACATAGACTTAGCATATTTCTTTTATGAGAAACGAATCCTTCAACAATCATCTCCTATATAGCAATCAAAATTTCTTCTATTGAAAAAGCTCTAATTTGAGTGACATTGGGGATAAACTGCCAGAATTTAAGTTCCTAGACAGAAAGTATTAGCTTAGCATGACAGGCACAGTATCAGACAGCTTAGGCTGCCATAACAAAATACCACAGACTAGACAATTTAAACTATGAAACTATTTTCTCCCAGTTATGGAGGCTAGAAATAGCTCAAGGTGCAGTCATGTTTGGCTTCTGGTGAGAGCACTCTTATTTTCTTGCTTTATATTCTGGCCTTATCCTCACATGGCCTTTCCTCTGTGGTACATGGACAGAACTCTGGTTCCTCTTCCTCTTCTTATAAGGGCACCATTCCCATCAGATTAAATTCACACCATTATAACTTCATTCAGTGAAATTTAATTACCTCCGTATGAGTTTCACTACTGGCTCAGTTGGTAAAAAATCTGCCTATAATGTAGTAGATGTGGGTTCGATCCCTAGGTGGGGAAGATCCCCTGGAAAAGGAAATAGCAACTCACTCCAGTATTCTTGTCTGGGAAATCCCATGGACAGAGGAGCCTGGCAGGCTACAGTCCCTGGGGTTGCAAGAGTTGGACATAACTGAGTGACTGAAACACCACCACCCACCACCTGATGGGCCTTTCCTCCAAATGTAGTCAGTCACCTTGGTGGTTAGGAATTTAATATATCAAGTGACACAATTCGGGGCATACAAGTTCTTACTTAGAAATATTTAAACAACCTTCTATTATATTCATACTCCTGGCGATGCTACTCAAACCCTGGCGATGTTAACATCAGTTGGCAGAAATTTCCTGCAAAAGGAAAACCTTGAGACAGGTGAGGAAATAAGAAATATTACCTTTCTACCTTCTCATTAAGAAGCATCCTGTGGTGAATCCACCACCACCCACTATGTCACCATAACACTTTAAATGCAATAATATATACCACCAAGATCTCCATGCCTTCTTAGCCCATTTGCCAAATTGTGCTGGCACTAGTGATAAAGAACCCACTTGCCAATGCAGAAGACATAAGAGACACAAGTATGATCCCCGGCTTGGGAAAACCCCACAGAGAAGGCAATGGTACCCACTCCAGCATTCTTAACTGGAGAATACCATGGACGGAGCAGCCTGGTGGGCCGCAGCCCATGGGGTCACTAGGAGTCAGACAGGACTGAGCGACTTCACTTTCACTTTTCACTTTCATGCATTGGAGAAGGAAGTGGCAACCCACTCCAGTGTTCTTGCCTGGAGAATCCCAAGGAAGAGGGAGCTTTGTGGGCTGCCGTCTATGGAGTCGCACAGAGTCGGACACGACTGAAGCAACTTAGCAGCAGCAGCAGCAGCAGCAGGCTACTGTCCATTGGGTCACAAAAAGTCAGACACAAATGAAATGACTTAGCATGCCTGCACACTATAGTTTGAGTCTTAAATACCCATCTGAGAAGTTTGGCTAATGAGACTGCATTCTAGTTAAATGAAAGAGATATTGTTTTAGATAGCAAAGTAAAACCCTATCAGAACTCATTAAATAGGGATGGAAATTTAAACAGATAAAATGCAGAGTCATGTTACAGCAAGGTTAATCATATAAATCTTTGCAGCTTCCTGACTGGAAGTTTAGGGTGCAAAGAGTCAATATTCAGTCATTTAATTTTTGAATTTTGAATATTGGTAGGTGCATTATCACCACATTTTACTGTATTTCATTTTAGTTATCAATTAAATGATAAAGGGTTCATAAAGTATGCTTTGAAATTAATCTTTGTTTAGCATGAATTCCATAGAAACATAGAATTCATTTTCCTTTCTGGTGAAACCTTTAAGATCATATATTTTTCAGACTGTGCCCTGACCTTGTCCTCAAGTCTAAAGGCAGAATGCAGTGACAAGAGTGGAGATGCCAAAAAGGAGAGGCAAGAAAGAGTCAGCTTCAGGGTAACATCATGAGGCATGAGAGGGTGTTGGCTAAAAGCTCATCATTCAGGCTACATCTACTTTCAAATTCCTTTTTTCCTGGTTCCTTGTTGAGTCATTATTTTGAACAAGGCATTCATTTTTTCTGAAAGCCCAGAGGTCCTTATCTGAAATCAAATAAAAACACCTACCCACCTCATAGGGTCATCCTCAAGATTAAATGCCATAATATTTGTGAAGTACACAGCATCATGCCTTGTGTATCCCACAGCTCCAAATGGTAGAAATTATTTTAGTATTAATGCCACTAGCCATGAGGCTGGCAAAAGGGAGATTTCTCATTATGAAAAGTTTGATGTTATAGAATAGTTGTAAATTAATGTTCAAATTCAAGGACAAGCCTATAAAGATCTTTAGACAAGTTTCTGCTTAACCTAAAATGTCACTTGCCATTTGGTCAGATGTACTAATTCTATTAAGCTGTATTATTCAAGGTTATTCATTAGAGGTCTTACTCCACTCAGCCATTAGAATGAGAATGAGATCAGAAGACTACAATTTTCCCAGCATTTTGCTTCCAACAAAGAAGCAAGTTCTCACAACAATTCTCACTTCCCAGATGGCACAGAGGGCACAGAAGCTCAGAGAGGTTAAGTGAATTGTTCAAATTATCCCAGATCCTAAGTATATATGCTAAACTTTAGATGACACATTGACAAAGATCACTAATAAGTATATTCTTGGTTTCACACATGCTCAGTTGTGTCCAGCTTTTTGCATTCCCATGGACTGTAGCCATACCCCCCCCACCTCCCCTCCTCTACCCAAGCTCCAGGGATCAAACCCGCATCTCCTTTGTCTCTGGCTTTGGCACGCAGATTCTTTACCACTGGGCTACCTGGGAAGACCATATTCTAAGTTAGGTGTTAGCAAACTTTTTAGAAAGAACCAGATATCTTAGGCTTTGCAAGTCAATAGGTCTCTGCCCCATAGAAGCAGCTACTGATGAAAGGTAAAATAGTGAACATTACTGTGTTTCAATAAAATTTTATTTATAAACATGAACAAACAGTAGGCCAGGTTTCATTCACAGGTTGTAGATTGCTGACACCTCTTCTGGTTAATAATTATAGTTTAATTTTAACAGGGACACATAACCATTTTAAAAAATCACATCCTTTATGTGTCTCCCAAACAGAATGCCTTGAATTCTAATGGCCTAAGTCATAGGAAAAGTTCCTTCCCATTAATAATTAAAAACTGTGTCTCATTCTACATTATTAAGCTAAGATACATATTTAGCCACTCAAATATATTTTAGATAGATTGTCATAGTAGTCAATATATATTCAATGAACAAATAAATGAATAACCAAATAAAGAGCCTCTTGGTTGATATTGAAGAAGAACATCTTATCATAACCTGCCTCTTATCCAGATAAATTTGTCAGATATTTATCAGACGCTTCCTATATGCCGAGTGCTCCACTGTGAATTGAGTTGTACAGAAGAATAAGACATTATTTTTCCTTTTCAAGGATCTCAAGCCTATGAGGTAAATAAAAGTAAATGAGCATATAAATATTGCATTTGTGAAAATTGCGTTGACTCAAGATACTCAGATGTAGATTATTACAGGGCTAATCCTCAAATTTAATTTCTTACAATGCCAATCGATATTATACTACTGTTCAAGAAGTGCAAGAATCTACCTTTCACACCAAAAAATCAAATTATGTCTATACTTAGCCTGAACTCAACTGGAGGATTAAAAACTAGAAATAGTGTTTCTTATTGGATTATTTTTCTTGTCATCTCCTTGTTTTATCTTTAAAAGAAACAGTCCTCTCAAGCTTCATATTGATTCTTTGACCAAATATTATTTTGGAAATTATATACATTCCTGCCTTTATAGCTTATATTCTTTATTCCTTATTTGTGTGCTTAACTGGTTTTCTCCAAATGCCTTTTCCGAATTTTTCTTTAGCATCAACCATACAACCACAATACAGAGTAGAGCATAAGTTTAGGTTTTACCTTTATTGTTAATGCATGAGGCTTCATGAAAACTGCCAGTATTAAGCTGATGACAATTTGAGGAAGATGAATCAAGTGCCAAAATATCTGGGGGGAAATATCAATACATAAAAACAGACAAAGAAATGTCTGAAATTATCATGGCATCGCTTCAAAAGACAAGATATTAAGAAAGGGTTTGGAACATAGTCATATAATCTGGATGAGATAAGTGGTTTTCATTTGTCACAATCCTGGGATATGAGTCTTTCAGATCATTGTGAATGATGTTTTGTGTGCTATAATAGAACTAAAAAATGTGGAAGCATTTGATTTAATGCATAGACATCAGTTTTGTCTTCCAAATCCCAAGGAAGACATCTATAAGCCCATCAATCAACATTAGGATCTCTGTGTTGAGCAAATGACATCCAAATCATAAAGCCATTGTCACTTAAAATGCGTTTTTAAATCACTGCTCCACTACCATTTATAATGGATATATTTTTAACTCTAATAATTTATCAACTCTGACACATTTCCTTTCTTTTATTCCTGTCCTCTTCTGACATCCTTCTTTTAAAAGAAGCCATGTTTAATTTCCTGTATGTAGAAAACCAGCCAAGATAGTAAGGTTTCTAGGTTTCATCAATGAAGGGGCTTTTGGAGGTTTATAAATTAAGAAAGTTGAAAAACAGTTTTCAGTTTAGATAGCATCTTGACATACATGTGCCATGAGCAGAATGACATCTCCATTGGGAGTACAAATCCGCTGCTCCTGACGATTGCGGAAAGATATTGCTTGAAAATGATGTACCTCAAGCACACAGCCGTATCACATTTCTCCACCTCTTTGAGAAACAGTTCATCAGATAATTTCTCTTAAAGAGATTCCAGTACTGTAATTTGCCTCTGCTTTAATCAACAGTGAGATAATATAGAAGCCGCATTAAATGATTCAGAATGATTTAGTCAGCAGGAAACCCATTAGTCTAACCATATTTTCCCATACTTTTCAGCACCATGTCCTGTCATCTGGAAATAATAGGTACCATAAAAGCAAATTCTGAAGGCTTAAAAAAAATTGCTAGGATAGAGTACACAGTGTTTATTTGGAGGTTGATATTACCACAAATTAATCAAAATGAGAATTTTTTCCAGTATATTTGAATTCGATTTCCGTATGAAGGAATGCTAAGATGCTACAGTTAAGCATGATGTATTTACATATTTATTTTCATCAGATTGGAATATGCCAGATGTGCAAACGTAGAATCATACTAATATAGATGTTTTCATTTCTAGTAAATCAGTGTGTAAACTAAAAAAAAAGGTGGGGAGAGGAAAAACAAGGAAATGGCAGCTTGAAGAGATGACTAGTGCATATTAAAACATTTTGAATCAGTAGTCTATATAAAGATTTATTTTTTACATTTTTCATGTTTTATTAATTTTTTATAAGCTACCAAGTTTTCAAGATGCCTTAAATGTATAAGAAATAGTCATTAAAATCATGATTACTAAAGTTTAATGAATGTACTTGGCAGGGTGGGTGGAGAGGGAGAGTAAAAATGGCAAAATTTAATATTTGATCATCCTTTATCTTTGCGTACCTCCTGGAGTTCCTCACAGTTTGTAGGTTCTCAATGAATACTGATAGATAATAATCTTACTTTCTAAAAATTCAGATTTCCCCTGAACATTCTCCAGTCCTTAGAGTGTATCATGTAACAGTCCAAGTTATAATGAAGCTATATTGTAACCAGCAGAAAGAAGAGTTGGGAGAAATAAAGTTTCAGATGATAGGGTTATGACAATAGCTGAATTGAACTCAATTCTTTAATTGAATGAAAATTTCTAGTTACCATTTTGCAGAAGAAGAGACTGGTAACATTACAGTGGCGAGTTGAAAATGCTAAACCTTAATGAGACTCCTAAGTTCTTATTCCAGACCTCAAAGTTTGCTAGTTCTTTCAAGGTAAAAGTGAGGAGGATGGTTATCAAGCAATAACAAATTCCTATAGTGTTTGAATTTAATATTACAAACCAGATAATCCAGAAAGTGAAAGTTGCTCAGTTGTGTTCGACTCTTTGTGACCCCATGGACTATGTAGTTCATGGAAATCTCCAGGCCAGAATACTGGTGTGGATTGGCATGCCCTCCTCCAGGGGATCTTTCCAATCCTGGGATCAAACCCAGGTCTCCTGCATTGCAGGCGGATTCTTTATCAGTTGAACCACAAAATAGTCTTAACCAGTCTATTTGATTGCTACATTTTTTATGAAAATACACTCAGTGAAGCTACATGGAATATTCCAGTGGAGTCACCAAACTGTAGCAGCTAAGACCTGGTTTCCATTTCCCATCTACCTCCTAAATTCACTATAAGGATTAAATGAAATGACAAAAGAAAAGTGATCCACACAGTGCTTGGTCCTCAGTAAATATAAACTGTGAAAAGTCCTTGTACTCATAGAGGTGATAGTTAAAAAAAAAAACAAAGGAAAAGGAATAAATCTATAACAGGAAAAAAGATCCTGTCTTTCTGATCTATTAAAAATGAGTCAACATTTTATAACATTTATTACATGTAAGCAGTAAGTATGTGGAAATATTAATTCACATAATAGTCTTCACAGCCTGATGACACAGATACTCTCTTTATTCCTTTATTTTATGGATGAAAGAAACTTAAGCACAGGGAGGTTATGTAGCTTATCCAAAGGTACAGAGCTAGTGAGTGTCAGAATTCAGATTTTTAATCCAAGCAGGTTAACACCATGGCCTACCACTTAGAGAACAGGCTCTCCAGCTTTCCATTTGCATTTGTATTATGGTTATTAGCAGTGAAACTATTGCCATCTAATATTTTATAAATACAAGTGGTTTTCAAAATAGCTTCTTGTGGTATCCTAGCAATTATGAGGCCAAAAATCACAAGGATCACTTTCCTTTTTATATCCAAGCCTAAAGCAGAGCAGTTTAGGCTAAGTTTGTACTAATTTGGCCTCATTATCTATTCTGAGAATAAGTAAAAAGATTTGGACTATGAACAGGGAAGATATCTGTCTTCATGGGAACAAAGCTTCCATACCAATAAAAATGATAAAGAATGAAATGTTTTGTTTCAACATCTTTATTTGATTAAAGTACTTAAGCCCCAAATGTATGATTCCAGGATTATCTGGGACCCTATCATACTTCATGATGTGAAAGATGACTTAGATTTGGTTTTAAAGTACCCAAGGAGATAAAATTGTGGGGAGGGGTGGAATAGGATGAAAGGAAAAAATCCCAAAAGCTTTCCAAAAATATTCTACCCACACTACAGTTTTAGACAACAATGTCAGAGGAAAAACATTTAACACTCTCTTTCTTTAAAGTTGGATTTGTTTAACTGGCCAGGGCTTAAGAAAATGTTATGTTTACTCTGTGGGAATATTCGTGAAGAGTGAATTTAACTTGGCTACTATGAAAGTTGTTTTTGTTGTTTGGATTTCTTTAATGTTAGTGTTTGGGATGACTTTGTTTTCTTTGGGGTGGAGGAAGCAACTTTTCATACAATTTAGTGGTTACTTGAAACCACCTCCATTGGACTCTCAAGCATTCCACATCCTATATATAATATATATTTCAGCTAGGTTTGTTTTCTCAAAATCCAAGAATGACTGCATTATGTTGCTCCATTTCAGAAAGATTAAAACCACAGGGGGGATAATTCGAGATGATGCCAAACTACAGGGGTTTCCTAAGCAGACTGCATATCATTTCACCTCTCTCTTCTGTCTTCCATCCTGGATCCTGGGGCCTCAGTGTAAAAGCCACCTTATTCTAATTCAGCCTGTGCCTGAGAAAGGAGGCTAGGCAATTTTACCTGTAATGAATCCAAAGTTTGAAGCTCCTTCCTCCACCTCTCTATCTCCTCCCATCTGATCCTTTCTCTCCCAGCGTGGTCTCAGGCTTTGCTTTGTCCCTTTCACTCTCAAGAACGTTCTGCAACTTTGTTGTTGTTCAATTGCTAAGTCGTGTCCGACTCGTTGTGACGCCATGGACTGCAGCACACCAGGCCTCCCTGTCCCTCACCATCTCCCCAATGTTAGCTCTAATCCAGACTTCTACACAGGTAACACAAGAGAGTCTGATTATAGACTTCCTTTACTATGTGGCACATGGGAGAGTTATCAGGAGAGATTTAATGACAGTTTCAGAATTTTTAAGATTTAAGTTATAGGTCATTCTTTTTCTCAGTTTAGTCTATCAGAGGCAGTTTGGAATAAAACATCCTATAGAAAAAGTATGAACATAGAATTTGTGTCTCAATCCAATTCAAAAATGCAAAACTGGCCTGGAGTGTGATATACTCAGGACAGTCCCAGAGTTCCCTCTCCTCCTGTCTTCTTTTCTGCTCCAGTCTCTCCTATTGGACAGTAACAACGCAAACCCAGAGGTCAAGGGAGTCCTGCCTTGCGGTCTGGCCAGGCCAGGCTTCCAGAGCACAGGTGCACTGGAGAACAGGTCTGCAGGGGCAAACAGGACCGATATTAAAAAATTTAAGAGTCAGATAGTAATGATTGATAGATATTTCGACAGATAGATAAAAGTGGTTTATTTGAACACTATTGAATTCAAATATGCTAAAACCCTTGCATATATACACTACTATGTATAAAATAGATATCTAATGAGAACCTGTTGAATAGCACCACAGAACTCTATTCAGTACTCTGTGGTGATCTAAATGGGAATGAAACTTAAAAAGGAGGGAATATATGTATACACATAACTGGTTCACTTTGTTGTACAGCAGAAACTAACACAACATTGTAAAGCAACTGTACTCCAATAAAAATTAATAATATAAGAACTTCGAAAACCCTTTCCATCAAATTCACACTAGGGTAAAGTCTGAAATTCTCTCACCCATCAAAGTTCAACTGAAAACTAAGTTGAAACTGTATAAGTAACACCTTTATGAATAAAAATATTTATTACCCCAACTATTGCTTTTTTTCAAAATAAATCACTTTATACTTTGAGAGAATAGAGATTGTAATCAGATCTTTCCCATTCTGTCTTTGCTTTGGGATTTTAAAAAGAATCCTGCTACATTTCCAATTCACGCTTAGAATTCAATACTATACGATTCTGAGGATTGCAAAATGATCATTTTAGCAATAAAAATGGTTTTGAGCTAGGCTGACTGTTTTTCTAAACTTAACTTTAAGTCAGAGGATAAACATTCCCATTCAGTATCTATTATTATTCAAAGTATTTCCATCCTAAGAAATCATGGAGAAATCCTAAGAAAGGGAAAAAAAGAAAGGAAACCCAGCTGCACTGATCTACCCTGGAGATAGGCGTGAATGGTGTTAAAGGCATGAGCTATTTAGCCAAGTAATTGGATGTTTTTCTAGCCTTGATTGACTCACAAGCAGTAAAATGAGATTTGTCAAATATCTCATTACCCCAGGGCTAGAGTTCACTGATAGCTACTATGGGATTCTGACCTGGCAGTGATGCAACATTTCTTCAGAAAGCCAACAGAAACCCCATCCTCAAGATGAAGCACGAGTTTGAATGGTTTTTCATTGCCAGAGAAGAAATATGAACAGAGAAATAGGAGGAGTAAGAGCTTTGCTTCGGTGTCCATGAAAAGAAGAGGAACTTCTCCAGGGTCCATGCATAACCTTTTTGTTGTTGAGTTGCTGTCATGTCTGACTGTTTTGCAACCCCATGAACTGTAGCCCACCAGGCTTCTCTGTCCATGAGATTTTCCAGGCAAGAATATTACAGGGCATTACCATTTCCTTCTCCAGGGTATTGTCCCGACCCAGGGATTGAACCTGTGTCTCCTGCACGTGTCTCCTGCATTGTAGGCAAATTCTTTACCACTGAGCCACCAGGGAAGCCCATAACCATTACCATAGCCACTTGGCATCAAATAACCAGAAATGGCTCAGCTTAGAAGCTCTCCATCACAAGGTGTTCCCCTGCAGTTGTCTCGCTGTTGGGAGAGACAGAGAAAGAGGGCTGAAAACACCAATGCTTAAGCAGCTTGTTTGAATCATCCTCCACATCAGGTCCTAAAACTGGTGGATAATTACAGGAAATATCTGGAAAATGATTCTCATTTACAAATGAGAAAGTGCTCCTTCTCCCCACAGGCCACATCAGACAGAGAAGCCAATAAGCATGGTCGCACTGCTATTTGCACATTAGATTTCAGCAATATCCACAACTTTCAATCCTTTATATTTTTTCCTTTGCAGTCTTTGCCCATTGGCTTCATTCTGTCTGAGTAGATGTCTCCTGGCTTGTCTCATGGCTCCCATTCCCGCAGCCTCCTTCCCTTCCCCTCACCTCATTTTCTCTCGCCTTGCAGGTATGATGATGGTTTCCAGCCCGTCTCTCCCTCTAGATCCTAAAAAACTCTGAGAGAATAGGGACCAGTTTTAAGTGTCCTCTTTTTTCAACAGAGGGGTCTGGCATGGAGTAGACACTTAATAAATATTTATTCAATGCATGAATGAAATTCTCATCCGGCTCTAATTACAGAGTAACCCTCCTAAAGGAATGTTCTCATTCCTTTTTTTTTTTAACATGGGAAATTAAACCAAAACTTTCCCAGGGCATTTGTACTAACTGTTCTAAGCAGGTTTCAGAAATGCCTGGAAAGTCATCCATTTCCACATCATTTTGCAAAGAGTCTTGCTGCCAACAGAGTCATAGCAAGTGCGTTCAGAGCTGAGAGACCTTCATTCAGAGTAGCTGGTGACTGTGCTTTGCTTCTCTACAGCCCTTATCTTCACCAGAACTCCAGTGTTCTGTGGAGATGGCACTATCTTCTGAAGAACATTTAATAAAGGGATTAACATGACTTATGAAGAAAACTCCTGCTAGTGTAAAATTTCCATCAAGAAAATCTCCCAGCCTAGCAGCTGTGGGCAAAGAACATGAGCATCCTTTTGTAAAAAGTCCTCAAGATTTAGGAGGAAAAGGAACCAGTCCAGGGTACATTTTTTTCCCATTTTTTTGACTGTCAAGATTTCTTTAACTTCTCTCATATTCATTTTCCTCATATGGAAAATGTGCATAATCCAGAATTTATAGAGTCTTTGTAAAAACAAAAGAAAAAAAAAAAAACTAAGCCCAGTGTATATATATGTACACACACATATATCCTATGTGAAAATGAAAGTCGCTCAGTCCTGTCTGACTCTTTGTGACCCAGGTCAGAATACTGGAGTGGGTAGCCTTTTCCTTCTTCGGGGTATCTTCCCAATCCAGGATATCTTCCCAATCCGGGATCAAACCTAGGTCTCCCACATTGCAAGCAGATTCTTTACAGCTGAGCCACGAAGGAAGCCCTATATTTATATACTGAGTTATGCTTAGCTCAGTAACGTGCGTAAGTAGATACTAAATATTTAATAATTTATTAATGTTACTATTGTTACACCGAAATGTTAGAAGGATGGACAAAATATTAAAATACCAGGTTGTCACACTCAAGAACTCTATACATAGAGAATTTCAGGGTAAACAGAGCTATCAAATAATAAGAAATGTGTTAAGTAAAATAAAGAATGTAGCAAAAAAAAAAAAAGAGCTTGCCTAGAAAATCACAGAATACACAAAGTAAAACATTTATTAAAAAAAAAAGGAAAGAAAAGAAAATCAAAGTAATACAAGTAAAAAAGGAATTCTTCATGGACATTTATCTCTATGGAAAATAAATAAGGAGGTCAACTGAAAAGTATCTAAAAATGTAAACACTTTAAATAGTTTTCTAAAGTCTATGCTTACATAGCTGTAGATATGACTTACACTTATTAGACAGACTCTGGAACACATTATTTGTTCCCAGCAGAGGCCCATATGAGTCCCAGCAGTGTCACTGGACATTCAGACACCCTCATTGTGGTCTGGAACATCCAAGGGTTTCACCGTCTATGGCTGTGTCTAATCGTGCAATGCTCGCAGACATCTGCCCACTGAGACGAGGACAGGCTGAAAATTCACTCAAACTCCCTTCCTTAAATATTATGACCTGGAATGGAGCTGGATACACACAGAAAGTGCACCTTGTTTTAATCTATCTACTCCAAATCTCTGGCCATAAGACAGGAAAACTCAGTCCTGGAAGGAGGGAAAAACCTTAGGTGTGTCCTATTAAATTTTTCCCTTCCTTCCACTCTTTTCTACCAGAGATTGTGACCTGAGGAGGAAAAAAATGATGACAAGATAGATAGAAGATAGGTCACCAAACTTTCTACACATTATCAAATGCCCACAAGAATAGTGTAAAGGAATAAGAAAGAGTTAATCTTGAAGAAACTGCTGGCTTTCGTTGGGACATGATATGAACATACAGGCCTCAGTTATGAGGGACCAACCTAACAATGGACTGAAGAGGATGGATGAAAGACTTTGGGCATTGGGAGGGCAGAAGTTGCTGGAGCACTCATGAGGGAGCCAAGGAAAGAGAATAAATCACAGGTATCCTGCAGCAACCAAGTTCATGCTTATGGCAAATGGCAAACTTGGGTAGTGAGATATCCAGGGTGACTGTCATTCTAGGGATGAACTACATCAAACTTTCCTAGGAGCTTTGAAAAGTAAAATTCCTGGTCACAGTCTCAGAGACTTGGTAAATCGACATTGGAGTCCTGGAAACCAAATCCTTAAGACATCTCTAGGTTCCACCTTAGATCTGAAGACAATTGAGGAAGGAGAATATTAGGCAATTCCTGGGGAATCTGATGTCTTTTTGGGAAAATCTAGACAGTGAAGAAGGCTTTCTAAAAGGTGCTCTGCTGCTAAGTTGCTTCAGTCGTGTCTGACTCTGTGCGACCCCATAGATGGCACCCCAGCAGGCTCCCCCATCCTTGGGATTCTCCAGGCAAGAACACTGGAGTGGGTTGCCATTTCCTTCTCCAGTGCATGAAAGTGAAAAGTGAAAGGGAAGTCGCTCAGTCATGTCCAACTCCTAGCGACCTCATGGACTGCAGCCTACCAGACTCCTCCATCCATGAGAGTTTCCAGGCAAGAGTACTGGAGTGGGGTGCCATTGCCTTCTTCATCTAAAAGGTGAGAGAAGACAAAATAGAAAAATTTTATCTTGTTATAGTTTGTGTCCATATCAGAGGACCAGCATATTTTCAGTGTTTATGACAGAATTAAGAAGCAAATTAGAACTGTAAAAATTAAAGTTTCCATAAACAATTACTTAGTTGGTAGTGTAATCATATGAAAACTGTGGAGTCAAAATCTGCAGAACTGATGGAATTGCCTAGAGTTTTGTTGTTGTTTTGTTTCAATAGTTTTAACTGTTTTAAGTAAGCAAGAAATCTTAGATACCATGAGGGATTGGGTGAAAAAGCATTGAAATAAAGATCTCATCATGTAACTTTACTTAAATGTGGGACACTGGTAAATCATTAATTTGTAATTTTCTAAAATTCCCATATATAGTTTCCAGCAAAATAAATGTGTTCTTAATAACTACTTTCCTTTGTGAGTAACAGATAACTGAATAAGTGTTGGGACAGAAATGAGGGAAAAACAAAGAAGCTATTGATGAATTCTCTCTGGACTCCAACAGTCAACACAATGGAAAGATCGGAGTTACAATAGACCATCATTGCTTCAGTACACAGTCATAAACTTGAATAGAATCTATGCCACACAGCTAGGATTCAACAGAAAGTTAAAATGAATAGACATTTGTATCTGACTAGAATTACAAACTTGAAAAGTTATAAATAACATCCTTTTGGGAATATAAACATTTTTCTTTATTTAAATGAAATGTTAAATGTCAACATTTAACATTATAGAATGTAGATAAACTTGGGAAAAAAAGTAGCTTTCCACTTAGAAGGAGACATTTTATCAGCATTTGTAGTAGCCAATGATGTTTGCACCAGAGACTGAAGATGTTCTCAATCAAAAGGGCTTTCCACTTAAAGGTGTGAGGCTGTTGCCATCACAGTTTTATTAAAAAAGTCAATGCTAACCTACTTTCATGTATTCTAAATTGTTCCTAGTGTGCAATAATAATTTTTTAATGAATGAATAAATGAACATGCCAGATTGACATATGGCATAAGTTGTTCTGGTACACTTTTTACACATTATGGACCTAGAAGTTTCTCTGTGCAACAGTAAAGACCTCTTCGCTAACTATTGCACAGCTGTTATAAAAATAATTCCTGACTTGAGTGTATTTCCTATCTTCTACCCTCCAGATTATTGAGGATATCTTTTCCTTTTTATTTGTTTGTTTTTCCCTAAAGCAGTGGTATGTGTATGCCTGCACGCTAAGTTGCTTCAGTTGTGTCCAACTCTTTGTGACCCTATGGTCCATCAGGCTCCTCTATCCATGGGGTTCTCCAGGCAAGACTACTGCAGTAGGTTGCCATGCCTCCTCCAAGGGATCTTCACAGCCCAGGGACAGAACCCTAGTCTCTTATGTCTCCTGCATTGGCAAGTGGGTTCCTCACCACTGGTGCCATCTGGGAAGCCCCAAAGCAGTGGTACTAACTCTTATTACGGGTCACTTAAAAATGCGATTTTTACTTTTAGCTATAAGGAAACCTGTCCCCATGGTAATGCTTTTATATTAGGTAAAACAGAGTTTTAGCTGAGGTGGGCTTCATACCCATCAGTCTCTACAGGCACTGCCTAGCTTCTGCTGTGGCTCTTATAGGAAAAGAGTCCAGCTTCTCTAATGCAACCCAAAAATGGCTCCCCAGGCCTGATGCTTTCAAGTTTCACTGATGATCTGTCCTGTCCCCAACCCCAAAGAATTCCATGGGACTTTCTGTGGACAAGTTTTATAGTTCCTGCAGAACTGGAAAGTTGTCCCTCAAAATGGTCTCCTCAGTCTTGGTCAGTCCAAGCCTGTGATCCAAGTGCTTCTGCGATTGACCTGAGTGACTTGGCTCCCAGACCAGCAGAGGAAGGTTGGCATTTGTGGCTTTTCCTTCACAACCAACTGGTCATATAATGCAGCTGGCGGGGTAGCAAAGCTAAGGTGACAACATACCCTTCCCTATTCTTTAACTTTTTCTGAAATACTTACTTCAGAGCTCTTTCAGCTGAGAATCAGAGCCATCCTGCTGGCTTAAAAGGCCACTCCTGCTAGGACAAAGGACAAGATAGTTATATCAGTTTTGCTTACTAGTATTTCTTCGAAATGGCTATTGTAGACTAATGATAATAGTACTAGTTCCCTTTTAACATAAATTTATCTGTGGATTTCCTTATCTAATGATATACTAGATGGTCTGTGTGTGTGCACTTAAATGCTCAGTCCTATCTGACTCTTTGTGAGCCCATGAACTATAGCCCACCAGACTCCTCTGTCCATGGGATTCTCTCGGCAAAAATATTGGAGTGGGTTGCCAGGCCCTTCTCCAGAGGATCTTCCCAACCCAGGGATCGTATTCGCGTCTCTGACACCTCCTGCAGTGGCAGGCAGATTTTTTACCACTAACACCACTAGATGGTCTAGTTATCAACTTAAATGGTTCTAAGTCCACACACTGTGTGGCCCAACCAATGAGGACAGTTATCACATACTGTAGATCCTGGTTTTGGTAAATAAACTCTTACACTAGTATTCTCTGATTTTATTTCTAAACAAGAACAAACTATGTTTCCAGAAAGCAGTTTAATAAATGTATAGGTATAAAGATAAGCCAAAGACTAAAATTAAAATGAGAGCTGGATTGATTATCCAAGCACACAAACAAACCCAAAGATATGTAAAGTAAATAAAATAATGGGGAAAAAAGAAAAATGGATTTCATTAGGCTCCAAAACCCATTAATAAATAGTCACATCTGCATATGTAATGTACCTGAAATGCTTGATAAGCCACAAATTGTTTCAGAAAATGCCTAAGACAGATATTCCAGTTAGGAGAGTTCAGAGCCTTATCAGACATATTTTAATTCAATCCAATTTGGGAAAAAATAACTAATATCTACTATTTGACAGCCTCAGAAAAGTTTAGAAAGATGACTCTAAGCTCCATAATGCTATGAATCTGTTTTATTTGCCAGTTCCTAGCACAGAAGCTGGCTCATCCATCAAAAACTGTATATGTATTTATGCAAAGGAATGGATTCATTCCCTTTTCTGGGACTACAAAGGTGGTCTTCATGGTTGGACTGCACTTAATAATACAGAAAAAGTATTCACATACCTGTTTGATCCACACACCCCTTGGAGGTAAGCAGGAAAGATATCATTAGCTGTGACTACTTGAGGAAGCAATTAATTGTTGGGTTAAGTGATTTACCCAAAGCCAGGCAGTTAAGTAGGAGCAAACCAGGGACTATTCTTTCCCCTCTAGCATGATACTTGGGGCAACACACTGGGTCCAAACTCATCTCCTTGTTTTCCAGTTCAACTCAAGCAGTGGGAAATACAGTCATCAACAATGTCCTGATCTTGATTTATGTGGGAATATTTCTTTCAGAAATAACCTTCACAAACCACCATGCTTTGCAGACAGAAACTTCTATTTGTTGGGTTCTGATTCTGTGACATGCACTGTGCTAGATTTTAAAGATGTGTGCTTATTTAACCCCACCTGATTACTCTCTGACATAGGTATCATTTCCCTTCTGAGGCAGTAGATATAGGAAAATAAAATAACCTACCTAAGGTCAAAGAGTTGGTAAGTGGTTAAACTAGGATTTCTGCAATCTCAGTCTTGTTTCAAAGCCCATTGTCTTTGTTACACACTGCCTCCAAGAAAGGAAATTTAGCTCCTCTTCACAAAATATCTAGGGACTCCTGTCTGAAGAAATAACTGAGTAAGCTTGCTGTTGATCTCTCTAATAAGAAGTAACCCTGGTTTCCTTTGATCAGAAGGAATGCTTCAGAACTGCATGGTGTTTACAATGCCTTGCTCCAGGACTTACTTTCTTTCCACTGAGATGTGAAACCACAAACTAGTTGCTTTGGGTAATTAAAGATCCTTTGCACCAACTGAATGTGTCAACAGCAAATGTCCTGGGTAAATTTCAAGTAAGTAATTACTTTCTGCCCATCCGAAATGCCTTTCTAATTTCATTCCCCTAACAGATCCACTTACTGTACCTTTTAGTGTGGCTGTGGACAATTCTAAAATAACTAAGACTACACAGTCTGTTGTCCCAAAAAAGAATGAGAAAATGGACTTGCATTTGAAGAGTGTATCAGGTTCTTCTATATCGTTGGATTGAAGCCAACTTACAAATATAGGGAGTTCACTTTTCCCCTTACATGTCAGATTTCTTATGGCTAATTCAAGCAACCAGAAATAAAAGTTGATTATATCTTCTTTTTCTACTTCACCTGCTACAGTGTGGGTAAATCAATTTATTCCTATTATAAGAACTTCGCACTCCTTCGAGAAAAAGTCTACTGAAATATTACATTTATAGCTACAGACAACCTAATACTCAAGATATTTTTTTAAAGCTCCACTCTAGAAAATAAAGTGTCATCCTAAAATCCATCACACATGCTTTATTAACAAACCATGTTATACCCCAAGAGGGGAAAAAATCTCAGCAGCAAACCATCATTTGCAAGATATTTTTTTCTCATAGGACTTAGTAGGGAGGATTTCTCCTCAGAAGATCATTTTAAAATTTGCTAACAAACCAGTTGGATAAGTAAATATTGCAAGTAGAAAAAATATATTATATTCTATTAATTAATATTTCAAGCAAAAGCTGTCAAAAATTTTGCATTTTTTAACTAATCCTCCTTACTCAGAAATATGGTGTTTAATCAAACAACTTGTATACTAATGTCTAGCTAATAATTCTGTAATTGCTATGAAAGCAAATCAACCAATTGTTAATCCTGTTTAAAAGCATTTAAAGTGGTTTCATCAGAGGTCTCTCACACCCATCTAACACACCCATCACACACACACACACTCACACTCACATACTGTTGATCTCAGGATCTCACTTCCAAAATTAAGTTTATAGCTATACCTCAGAATTTTGAGTAATGTATGTGTGTGTGCGTGTGTGTTAGTTGCTAAGTCATGTCCAACTGTTTGTGACCCCATGGACTGTAGCCCACTAGGCTTCTCTGTCCATGGAATTCTCCAGGCAAAGATTCTGAAATGAATAGCCATTCCCTTCTCCAGAGGATTTTCCCAACCCAGGGATTGAACCCAGGTCTCCTGAATTGCAGGCAGATTCTTTACCAACTGGGAAGTAACATAAAAGAAAAATTGGCTTAGGGAATATATGTCTGGTTCTATTTTTGTAGAGCTTGAATGCCTCTCATTTCTCTGATTTCATGAAAATTATACACCATTTTTCAAACTGTCAGAAAAAAAGTCATAAAACAAGATTCACTAACTACCAAAAATTGGTGATTTTATTCAAGTCAAGTGTACCAATTCCTTATATTGACTACATAGAACCGCATTATTTTTAGACTTAGCAAAAGGTCCAAAGGCCACAGCCACATTCAAGTTGAAAGAAATGGGAAATTGTTGCTTTATAAGCTTTAAGCTATTTCTCAGGAATGGAAGATGGCAAGTGGCTGAAAAGCATCCACAGAGTCAATCATGGAACCATTTACAATGAATGTTAAGTTACTTTTCCTCTTCTGGAGGTCTCTAGACGTGGAACTTGGCCAGAATTACACCCACGTTTTAAGACACAATTGCCAGGTAAATTGTTGAGTTACATGGTTTGTGTGTGTGTTGTGTGTATGTGTGTAAATTGGTTAGGAAGGTCGCTTGATTCTGCTCAGTCTACAGTTAATGGAGATAAAATGCAAGATGTTAGAGAGACTTGAGTCAGAAGTAAAGCTAGAACCCTAGCCTACAGACTCCCAAATCAGTTCTTTTGTCTACCTACTCTTTTATATATTAAATTGCTTCCTTCTTTTGCTTGCCTACAAAATACAAACTCCTGGGATATAGAACTAGTCTCTCTAATCATATACCTCTCAGTAAAATTTGTCTTGGTTATAATCTTGTGTGAAAAAGATCCTCAACAGATGTTTATTGTATTATACTTGATACTTTGTCCAGTATCACTAAGCCAATCCCAACTTAACATTCTCACATTATCTTTCATTGTTTCTCAACATTAACCTTGTTGACAACATTATCTCTGTCCCCGATGTCATCTTATAAAAGCAATACAGGGTTTCTGTCTCCTTTACGAAATTAATTTTAGATTTTTTTTTCTCCCTGCAAATGAAGTAATGACAAGGTCAAGAGGACTTTAAGAAATACTTGCCGTGGGTTCAGTCATCCTTTTGTTCACTGGCTATTTCTAAGCTGAGAAAAGTCAATAATTTTCTGTTTCTGTAAAGATTTTGACAGCTACACAGTCACTGCAAAAATATGCTCCAGGCCCTGAAATAATCCATCTCATTAAAGTCTGACCTTTGACAAAAAAATGGCAAGGAGTTAAATATTTTACATGCTTCTCATGGCAAAACACTACTTCTCCATAAAAGCAGTTCAGTGAAGACATTGGAAGATATAAGAGGTTTCATACAGAGCCATGGAAATCAGTACTCATAAGATGACCATGATTACCTGAGAAGGGATCTAAAATGTCCAATAAATTGTCTACAAATGCTTTCAGATGACCATACAATAGGGAAAAAAGAATTCACATGATATCTTGTTTTCCTATCCATGAAACAGAAGCAATGATAAAGATAAACGTAGTTTTTATTCAGAGGAATGCATCTTTTTTTATTGAAATTGGCTACGATCTTATAAGAAGTAACAGGAGCAGGAGTATTCTTGGATTACTGCTTATTTTAGGAGAAGGCGAATAGGAAACACTAGTATCTACTCAATGACTATTTTGTCCCACATATTGCTCATGCCTTATCTTACTGAATCCTCATTTTGTAGAGGGTGGTGCTAATAATCCTCTTGCAGAGGATAATGCTCGGAGAGATTAAACATCTTGTCCACTGTTACACAAAGAATAAATGAACAAACTAGAATATGAGCCCAGCTGTACTACTCAAACATCTGTACATATGCTTTGCTTTTCAAGCACCAAAGGAGCTAGAAACAGAATAATAAGAAATTTTTAAATGTCTAGAATTTTCAGTGTATCTATCACCTAAAATTCAAACTTGAAGATTGTGTGTCATGTTCCAATATTAACCTGCTGTGGGAAAGTAGCACTCTTCTAAAAAAGATGACCTACTAGAGCATTTTCAGATCCAAGATTTTAAATCCATAATTTTATCGTAAGTTTTAATGCCAAAAATGACACTATCCCTTCCATCCTTTGAATCTAACACAGAATATCTCAGGTGGTATTTCAGCCTATGATTTAGGGGTTTTATTACTCAAATCCGGAACCAGATGTTAAAGTTCAGAAATCTTTAAGCTATTCAATATCCAGTGGCTTGGGGGAAAAAAAAAAGTTGTTCAAACCTATTTCATTTAGATTTGGGGACAAAGAAGGCATGTATTAAATTTATCCCCATGAATTGGGAAAGAGACACTATGAGTCAATTAAGAGAATGGGAAGTGTGGAGGATTTGCATTGTATAACTGACTTCATCATCTTCCATAGGGAAAGAATGGCCTAGACTAGCTAAAGTTTCCATCACTCTTCTAGCTAACAAATCTAGTGGACAAATTTAATAAATTGATAATAACATGCTTTGCTTATGAACCAATGCACTGTGCTGAGCTTAGCTGCTCAGTCGTGTCCAACTCTTTGCAACCCCATAGACTATGGCCTGCCAGACTCCTCTGCCCACAGCGATTCTCAAGACAAGAATGCTAGAGTGGGTTTGCCACACCTTCCTCTAGGGGATCGTCCCAATCCAGAGATCGAACCCAGGTCTCACATGTTGCAGGCACATTCCCTCTAAATTGTTAGAACAGTCAAGCACATATCATCAATAAATAATTGAAGATGGCATCTGTGTCACCTAGATTTTGGTTCTGCATGGAATGAAAACCTCAAAAAAGTGATTATTATGTATGTATTTCTATAGTTATAGTTATTTTTGTCATTTTTCCTTTCAAGTTTTATACTAGAATTAAAATTAATGTTTGTACCACTGCTATATTAATAGTATTACTGTACTCTGTTTGGGAGAAGGCAATGGCACCCCACTCCAGTACTGTTGCCCGGAAAATCCCATGGATGGAGGAGCCTGGTGGGCTGCAGTCCATGGGGTCGCTAAGAGTCAGACACTACTGAGTGACTTCACTTTCACTTTCTACTTTCATGCATTGGAGAACGAAATGGCAACCAAATCCAGTGTTCTTGCCTGGAAAATCCCATGGACAGAGAAGCCTGGTAGGCTGCAGTCCATGGGGTCGCACAGAGTCGGACACGACCGAAGTGACTTGGCAGCAGTACTCTGTTTGTTTATATATTTGTCTTTATTTGTTAGCTTTATAGTTTCATGAGGCTTTGTGTTGCAGTTTATCATCATTGCATTACACCTTGAAGAAATCCCTTTAACATTTCTCGTAAGGCAGGTCTTAGTGGTGATGAATTCCCTCAGGTTTTGCTTACCTGAGAAAGTCTTTATTTCACTTTTGAAGGATAGTTTTATAACATATGGTATTTAGAATGGCAATAGTTTTTTCAACACTTTGAACGTAACACCTCGGTTCCTTTTGTCCTTCAAGATTTCTGCTGAGAAATCCACTGGTAGTCTCATGGAGGTTCCTTTATATGTGAGGAGTCATTTTCTCTTGCTACACTTAAAATTATTTGTTTTTGATTTTTTCATTAAACCTTTTTTATTTTTTATTGGAGGATAATTGCTGAACAACGTTGTGTTAGTGTCTGCTGTACAACAGTGTGAATCTGCTATACGTGTGCACATACCGCCCCCACTTGGACCCCTCTGCCGACCCCCCATCTCACCCCTCTAGGTCATCACAGGGCACCGAGCTGAGCTCCCTGTGCTACACAACAGGTTCCAACTAGCTATCTGTTTTACACATGGTAGTGTATATACGTCCGTCCTAATCACCAAGTTCATCCCAGCCTCCTCTTCCTTCCCCTGCTGTGTACACATGTCCGTCCTCAAAGTCTGCATGTCTGTTCCTACAGACTTTTTTTAACAGCTCTGAAATACTGCATATATATGGTCTTTAACCCTTTCTAAGATTTTTGTTTGTTTTAATCTTATCTGAAAATTCATCCTGTTCTTAAATTAGATTATTATAAAAAAAAAAATAGGAACTATGCTTCAGCTCCTGGTGATACTTTTCAATTACAGATAAACTCTAGGCTCCAGACTCTTTGTTAAGCAAGCAGTGTTTTCTCATGTTTCCAACTAATGATCATCAGGGATTTTGTTACTTGCAGCCAGTATTTCCCTAACAGATTCAAGATATGAGCAAAACAAAAACAAAATATCCTCTAACTGATACAACATATAAGAAAAATAAAGGAAAATATTGCCCTGCTTCCATCACATATCCAAACTGCTAATGTTTTGGTGTATATCTTATCAGATTTTCCCCCTATACAAATAAATTCCCTTTACAAAAAATTGGGTCATTCTGTAACCTATATACTATCTTCACATTATGTTATCGACATTCTTCTATTATATCTATTTTATGGGCATGAAAAATTCATGAAATAAATGGCTTTAAAGAGTTTTCTCATGAAGGGGTCAGAAAACATTTTTTGTAAAGAATCAAGTAAATATTTTTGGCTTTGCAGCTCATATGGTATCCATTGAAACTACTGAACACTTCCACTACAGTACAAAAATAGCCTTAGATGATGTATTAATATTAAAAAATGGGAATAAGTGTATTCCAATAAAACTTTATTTACAAAAATAAGTGATGGGTCAGATATGCCAGTGAGCCATAGTATGAAAACTATTGTTTCAAAGCATCATTTTAATTAGCTGTCTAGAATCCATTTAAGTGTAAGTACCATGATTTATTAAGCCCTTATTAAAGACAAGAAATATATTTCCCATGTTTGCTATAATCTATGAAAACAGACAAGCAGATATGTTATAAATACCAATTGAATGAATAAATAAACTAAAACTGATAGTTTTTAGGAACAGGATTAAAATTTTGACATGTAAGAAAGATACATGTTCGAGAGAAAGTGGAAATTTATGGTATGAAGTAAAGAAGGGAAATCAGGCAATTTTTTATTGAAAGGAACAGACTTGAGAAAGCAGATGAAATAGAAAAACCAAAATGAAAATGCTGAAATAGTCAATGGCCAGATGACAGAATCCATAAGGCATTATTCTCAAGAGGGAGGATTTATTGTATTGAAGTAGGACAAAATACGGATTAGAACTCAGTGCTCAAGTAAAAAAAGCTTCAGGTCACATTAATCTGAAGTTTGATCTGAGATAACTCCTTCACTGCAGAGATGATGCCTGGTGCTTTGCAAAATAAGGGTGGTTTATGGATAATATCTAAGCTTCCATTTAAATCTATTTTTAAGCTCTATGTTCATCTTTGTAGTAATCTTTGATTATTAGGTATTCTTTATTCTGAAAACAATAATTTGGTCTTTCACAGGATAAGTTAAACAGGTATTTCTTCCCATGGAGATATTAAATCATAGGACAAATAAAAGGGGTCTTGGAACAATAATATTTCATATTAAAAGGCAAAAGCACAAACCATGCAAGCAGGCATATTTGCAAGCATTATTCAGTGTGTATTTGTACATTATTAAATATTTCCCTCAATTCCACAAAACCTGGAAAAGAAAACTATAAAGAAACCAAAGCATTCTTTACTACCTGGCAAAACTTAATCAAATACCCCTCTGGAAAAGTGGTTCATCAGTCTCTTAAGAATATTATAGCAGTTGTCTTTGAAGTTGCCTGCTCCTCCTCGATAGCTGGCAAAAGAGATAAGATAATACTTCATTTAAGCAAAATCTTTATTGTATTATCAACCGCAGGCCCTGTGACCTGTGCACCAGGAAGCAGTTCCCCCTGGCTCACCAAGAAAGGCAAGAGAAAGTGCTTGGAATCATAGTAATAAATGGGAACAATTCAACTGCTCAGGAGTTTGAAGCTGCTATTTAGTGAGATCTACACAAGAAAGTTGTTACTGCTTAATCGCTAAGTCCTGTCTGACTCTTTGGAACCCAGTGAACTATAACCTGCCAGGAATTTTTCAGAATATTGGAGTGTGTTGCCATTTCCTTCTCCAGGGGATCTTCCTGACCCAGGGGTTGAACCCGTGACTTGTGCAAGTTTCCTGCATTGCAGGCAGGTTCTCTACCTGAGCCACTTGGGAAACCCAAGAAAGATTGAAGACAAAAGGAAAAGACAGCACCAGAGGATGAGATGTTCAGATGGCATCATCCACTGAATGGACATGAATTTGAGCAAACCCTGGGAGATAGTGGAGGCCAGAGGAGCCTGGCATGCTGCACTCCACGACATCACAGAGTCAGACACAACCTAGCAACTGAGTAACACAGTAATTTAACACATGCCATGAAGCACTTGGAAATGTAATAAAAACCCTATTTATCACTAGCAAAGCTTATAGTCAAAGCATTCACCTGTGACTCAGCTGTTTCTTGCAGCCTCTGATTTTAAGTGTGTCCTTATCAAGAAGAGCATAGAGATTTATTATTTTAGGGGACTATTTAAGGCAGAGACCTTGAGCATTTTTGCAATGAAAGGTTACTTTTTCATTTTCCTATAACTTTGGTATCGTGGATAGGTAGGGGCAAATAGGCTTGATTTCTGAGCAGAGTAGAGGAAGAGACAAAGCTATTGCTGGCCATTCACATACCAGCAACAGAAGAACATGGCAGGAAGGTGGGAATGGTAACCAGTTTGAGTAATGGTAATCTAGTACATATTTTACATTTGAGGCCATCTATATTTTCATTCTAGTATTAGTTTTCTATAATTATACCACTACTGTTACTACTGAAATTACTTCTACTACCTCCACTGCTTATCAATCATTGGAAACTCACAATGTGCTATGCTTTAGTATATTCATTCAAAAAATATGTGTCTAATCCTTACTATGTACAGAACATTGTGTTAAGTCTTGAACACACTGTAACACGGATTTGCTTTTTTCAGTGCTGAGCACTTTCCATAATTAAGTTGTTTTATGTATCTATAAGGCAATGGCACCCCACTCCAGTTCTCTTGCCTGGAAAATCCCATGGACGGAGGACCCTGGTGGGCTGCAGTCCATGGGGTCGCTAAGAGTCGGACACAACTGAGGGACTTCATTTTTTCATTTGAAAAGCGACTTTGACTTTTCATTTTCATGCATTGGAGAAGGAAATGGCAACCCACTCCAGTACTCTTGCCTGGAGAATCCCAAAGACAGAGAAACCTGGTAGGCTGCCATCTATGGGGTCACACAGAGTCGGACACGACTGAAGCGACTTAACAGCAGCAGCAGCAGTATATATCTATATTTCAGATCTTGAAGATGTAATCATGGGTGGTTATTCAATATTTCCATTTAATATGTATATACTTTCATAGCAAACAGAAGGCAGAATATACAGTGAAAATTTACATGTACATATGTGGGGCAAAGAAGCATCCAGTGACTAGGACAAACTAGAAAAGGCTTAAAGGTTACATAAGAGGAACATAGTACCTTTTTTCCAATACATCCTGAGCAGAACAAGGACAATCTTCCATAAGGCACAACTTTTACTAACTCGATGTGTGTTGAGTACCTATTGTGCTAACAATAGTGTTATGGGCTTTGTAAATTATTTTTTATTATGTGAAAATTATAGAAAATAGATCACATCCTCTTGTAAGAAATGATACAGAGAGATCATGGGTATCATTTACCCAGTTTCCTCCAATTATGACTTCTTGCAAAACTCCAGTGCAATGTCTCAATCATGATCTTGACATTAATATCATCAAGACATAGAACATTTCTATCACCACAATGATCACTCATATTGTCTTTTTGCAAATACAACCTTCTTTTTGTTGTTGTTGTTGTTGTTGTTTAGTCACTAAATCTTGTCTGATTCTTTGTGACCCTATGGACTACAGTCTGCCAGACTCTTCTGTCCATGGGATTTCCCAGGCAAGAATACTGGAGTGGGTTGCCACTTCCTTCTCCAGGGATCTTCCTGACCCAGGGCTTGAACCTGCATCTCTTGCAGCTTCTGCATTGGCAGGTGTATTCTTTGCCACTGAGCCACCAGGGAAGCCCATCACCAAATATTCCTTAACCCATGACAACAACTTCTCTATTCTAAAATTTCTACAACTCTGTCATTTCAAGCATGATATGCAAATAGAATTGTATACTATGTAACCATTTTGGTATTGGCTTTTCTGCTGAGCATAATTCTCTAGAGATTCAACCAGGTTATTTTGTATCTCAATGGGCCATTTGTTTTAATTGCTGTAGTATTTCCATGGTTTGGATGCACTGCCATTTAACCATTCATCTGTTGAAAAACATCTGGCTGTTTCCAGTTTTGAGCTATTAAAAATATAGCTGCCATCAACATTCACATATAGGTTTTTGTAGAAATGTAAGTTTTCATTTCTCTGGAATCACTGCCTAGGAGGGCAACTGCTGAATAGAGTGGTAGTTGCAGATTTAGAATTTTAAGAAGATGCCAAATTGTTTTTAGAGTGCTGCATCATTTTATATTCCTACCCGCAATGAATGAATGCTCCAGTTTTTCTACATACTCTCCAGCATTTAGTATTGTCATTATTTTTTAAATTTTATTCGTACTGATATCTGAGTACTGATAACTCACTGGAATTTTAATTTGCATTTTCTTACTGGTAATTGATGGTTAATATCTTTTCATGGGCTTATTTACCATCTGTATATCCTTTTCAAGTGTAATGTCTCTTCATGCCTTTTCCCCACTTGCTGATCGCTTTTTTTTTTTTTTTAACAATTGAGTTTTCAGAGTTTTTTTATATTTTAGATACAGTTTTTCATTCTATATGTGATTTTAAATTATTTTCTCCAAGTCTGTATTTTGTCTTATCACCCACTTTACAGGTGCTTTCACAATGCAAAAGGATTTAATTGTTAAGAAATCCAATTTATCAATTCTTTTTTTGTGTGTTCTTTTGGTATTAAGTCTATGAATTCTTGCCTAGACACAGATCCTAAAGATTGTCATCTATTTCTTTCCAGAGTTTTATAAATTTACATTTTATATGTAAGATTATGATTCATTTTGAGGTAATTATGTATAAAATGTGAGATTTTGATTGATTCACTTTGGGGTTTTTAAGTAGTTTTGCCAAAAATGTTCCAGCACTTTTTTTTGAAAAGGCTATCTTTCTTCTGCAAAATTTATTCTGTACCTTTGGCAAAAGACAGTATGACATACCTGTGTGGATCTGCATGTGGTTCTCTATTCTTTTCCAATGATTTTTGTGTCTAACCTTTTGCCAATACTACACACGTGGTTACTGCAGCTATATAATGTCTTTAAATAGGGTAAAGCAATTCCTCCCACATTATGCTTTCTTTTTCATACTTGTTTAGCTATTCCAGTTTTTTGCTCTTCAAGATAAATTATAAAATATTTTTGCCTATAAGCACAAAAATCTTGTGATCATACTGATTGGAATTGTATTAGACCAGTATATCACATTGGAAAGTATTAATGCTTTTAGTATGTGAGTCTCCCCATCATAATACTGTAAAAATCTCACCACTTTTCATAGATTTTCTTTGAGCTTTTTATCAGTGTGTTATGGTTTTTATCCTACAAGAGCTGCAAAGGTTTTATTATATTTAAGCCTAAGAATTTAATTTTTAAAATGATTATAAATATATTGCATAATTTTGTATTTTGTATGTATAATTTTATTGTTACATAGAGTATTAATATGAAAGTACTAACTGATTTTTCTATGTTTATCTTGTATGATCTTGTTAATCTCACTTGTAAGTGCTACGAGTTTTTGAATAGAATCTTTAAGAATTTTCATGGAGGTGATGTTATCTGCAAATAGAAACAGATATATATCTTTCATTTTGAATCTCTATCCCTATTAATTTCCTTTTCCAGCCTTATTGCATTTCTTAGAGCTTCTAGGACTCTGTTAAATGAGAGGGTTGAGAGTAGACCCCTTGCCTTGTTTCTGATCTTCATGATTGAATATCACGTTAGCCAAAGGGATTTTTACAGATGTGCTTAATTAAATTGAAGAAGTTTCTCTCTAGTCCCATTTTTCTGAGACTCTTAGCATGATAAGCTGTTAAAGTCTGTCAAATGTTTTTTAGCACTAATTGATATGATCATGTTCTTATTCAGCCTGTCCATATTGTGGATCACGTTGAATGGTTTTTCAGTACCTAACAGCCATATGTCTCTGGAATAATCCCACTTAATTATGGGATAAATATATTTTTGCATATTATTTTCATATGTTAATGAATTCTATTTACAAAAATTTGCTAAAGATTTAGTGTATATATTCATGAATATATCTGTATATAATCATGATATATTCATATATATTCATTTTCAAAGTGCTCAGTAGTTCTCTTATAATATTTGCTTTGTTGCCTACGCTTGGTATCAGGGTAATACTTGCTTCATAAAAGTACTCTCTCCTCCTCTAATTTCTGAAGGAAATTGTATCAAATTTGTGTAATTCTTCTTTAAACATTTGCTAGAATTCAAACATTAGGGTAAATAGATCTCTTTTATAAGAATTTCAAGCTATATATTAAATTTTCTTAATAAAAGGATATTCAAATTATTAACTTCAAATTGGGTGATTTGTGGAAGTTTGTATTTTTTAAGGAATTGCTCCATTTCATCTGTCAAATTGTGATGTGTAAGGTTGTTTGAAGCACTTTCTTATTAACTTTTCAGTATCTGCAGTGTCTGTATTTATATCTTCTGCTTTGCTTCTTTTATTGTTCATTCTTGCCTTTTCTTTCTTTGTATGTTTTGCTAGAAGTTTTTCAAGTTTATTAATATACTTTAATAATAAGATTTTTGCTTCCTTGATTTTTTTTCTATTCTTTCTCTTTTTTAGTTTCATTGATTTCTGCTCTTCAGTATTTTCATTCTTCTATATGCTTGAGGTTTATTCTGTTCTTTATCTCAGCTTTTGAAATATTGATTTGAAACTTTTCTGTTTTGCTAATACATGCATAACAAAGGTCTGTCTAATCAAGGCTATGGTTTTTCCAGTGGTCATGTATGGATGTGAGAGTTGGACTGTGAAGAAAGCTGAGTGCTGAGGAATTGATGCTTTTGAACTGTGGTGTTGGAGAAGTCTTGAGAGTCCCTTGGACTGCAAGGAGATCCAACCAGTTCATCCTAAAGGATATCAGCCCTGGGTATTCATTGGAAGGACTGATGCTAAAGCTGAAACTCCAATACTTTGGCCACCTCATGCAAAGAGTTGACTCATTGGAAAAGACTCTGATGCTGGGAGGGATTGGGGGCAGGAGGAGAAGGGGATGACAGAGGATGAGATGGCTGGGTGGCATCACCAACTCAATGGACATGAGTTTGAGTAAACTCTGGGAGTTGGTGATGGACAGGGAGGCCTGGCGTGCTGCGATTCATGGAGTCGCAAAGAGTCAGACACGACTGAGCGACTGAACTGAAGTACTTTAAACTTCCCTTTCAGTACTATGTTAACTGTGTCTCACAAGTCCCATACATTTTTTTTTCATTTTCATTTTGTTCAATGTGTATTTTTGCTTTCCTTCAGAATTCTTCATTGATCCATGAATTATTTATAAATGTGCTGTTTAGTTTCTAAGTATTTGGAGACAATCCTGTTATCATTCTCCTTAAATTGTAGTTTATGATTCTGCAACTTGTGATGTTTGCCAAATTTGTGATTTTAGGCCATTATTTTTTCCAAATACATTTTCAGCTCACCTTTTTATTCCTTTCTTTTGGGACTTTGATCACACAAACACAAAATCTTTTTATATAGTTTCACATGCATCTGAAACTGTTCATCTTGCTTTGTTTTGTTTTCTGTCTATTTTTTCTCAGTGGTTCAGACTGAATATTTTCTCTTATGATGTCATCAAGCTCACTGATTCTCTCCATTTTGCTGTTGAGCCCATATAATGAAATGTTCTAAAATTTTGGCTATTATATTTTTGAGTTACAAATTATATTTGGTTCCTCTTTTTATCTTCTATTTACATGCTGAGACTTTTTATGTTTTCATTTATGTCAAGCATGGTCATAGTCCCTCATTGAAACATTTTTATGATGGCTGCTTTAAAACTTCTCGTCAGATCATTTTAATATCTGTATCTTCCCAGTGGTAGCATTTGTTGAGTGCTATTTCTTATTCATTTAGAGATCTTCCTGAGTTTTTTCAATAAGCAATTTTTTATTGAAATCTGGATACTTTGGTATTATGTGTAAGACCTTGTATCTTATTTATACCTTTTTCTTTAATAAAAGTATAGTTGATTTACAATATTATGCCAATCTCTGCCTATAGCAATGTGACTTAGTTTTAAACATTCTTTTTTAAAATAATCTTTTCCATTATGGTTTTTCCCAAGGGATTGAATATAGTTCCCTGTGCTAAACAGTAAGACCTTGTTATTCATCCACTCTAAATGTAATAGTTTGCATCTACTAACCCCAAATATCCAGTCTATCTCTCTTTCTCTCTCCGCCTTCTCCTTGGCAATCACCAACCTGATTTCTAAGTCTGTGAGTCTATTTCTGTTCAACAGATAGGTTCATTTCTATCATATTTTAGATTCTACATATAAGTGATACCACATGGTATTTTTCTTTCTCTTTTTGACTTCACTTAATGTGATAATTTCTAGTTGCATCTGTGTTACTGCAAATGGTATTATTTTATTCTTAAATATGGCGGAGTAGTATTCCACTATACATACATATCACATCTTCTTCTGGATGTTATTTATACCTTTTGTTTAACATGTCTCATCTGTTATGGATTCTGTGGGAAAGGGGGGACACTGCCTCTTTACTGCCACCTGGAGATAGAATTCTAATTTATTATTTCTGTCTCCACTGAAAGTCGAGGGGGAAGGCTACCTGTTATTGCTGAGCTCAGGTGGGAGTACAATTCTCCACTCTGGCTCTGCTGTACTGCCCTGAATAGAAACATGAGGAGAGACTCATGTCTGTTTCCTAGGTAATCTACATTGACATGACCAGAGGGTAGACTGCTTACTGCTGGGTGGTAGTGCAAGTCCTAACTCTCCACTAGACCTCCCCTGATACCAGTTCTCAAGGAGGGGGCACAGCATTACCTCTGACTGGGAGTTGTAAGTCCAGGCAAGCTTGCCATGTGGTCTCCACAGACATCATGGGGAGCATCATCATTACTGTTCAGAGAGGGTGAATATCCCAACGCCCACTCTCTGACACCACCCCAGCAGGGGCATTGACATATCTCATCGCAACCTGCCAGCACTGGAAATCTAGGTTGCCCACTCAGCTTTTGCTCAGAGAGTGGAGTGGGACCACAGTGTTTGCCTCTGTGTGTGTGTGTGTGTGTGTCTGTGAGTTTTGGCTGGAGTAGAGCAGTTATTTTCCAAAAGTGTTCTACTGTGCTATGCTTCCCCTTTTCTATTTTTTGATTAAAAAAAACAGTTTTTCTTAGTCTCATTTTTTGGTCTGTACTCAGTGTTTCTGGGCTGCTGTCTCCTCCAGCATTGGTCTGGGAGATATGAGGCACAAAAAAAAATTCAAGGATATACTACTTTATAATTTTTTTAGTTCTAACATCCTTAGCTGGTGTCTCTTCTCTCCACCTTTCAGAGTCTGTGTGTGTGTGCATGATATATTAATGCAATCATAATATATATCATATATAATGGATATAATATTATATACAATAAATATAATATATAATGCAATATATATTATGATTTTATTTCTTACATTTATTCAACAAATATTTATTGTGAAACCTATTAAGTGCCAGTGATACAAATGACTAAATTTCTACCTTTAAGGTGACTACAGTCTAGTGAGGAAGATGGATGTTAAATGACACTTCACAAAATTATTAGTTACAATTAAACTAAGCTGTATTATAAGGCCAGCATATGGGAAAATATAGGGAACCTAACCTAACTATAGGAAACTTAGTTTTACACAATATTTTAAACAATATGCATGTATTATAAATACTATTATGATACTTAGTCTATTTTTCCGTGCAATTATGCAGTAGAGTAACAACATTCATCTTTTGAAATAAATAAACATAGGGCAAATAGAATAGTATTGTATCCAGTGCCTAATAAACTTATTATGTAATGGCAGTTGAAAAAAGGCTCATGAATGTTGAATCACAAATTTGGAATTTAAGGATATTTCTGGGTTGTACATTCCTATGCTTTCAAGGTTGTTATAATAAATAACAACTATTTTCTCTCCCAGAATACTGATGCAATAACACAAAATTCTAGGCTGAGTGAAATTTGGTTATATTCCAGTAGTGTGATTTTTAACATATTTGTGCCTATGAAACTCTTCAGTGACACCATACTACTTCATTATGGAAAGTTCAGATACTTTATTTGTCTTTGGATTGGGTTGACTTCATTGTCTACCATCGTCCAAAGAACATGCTGACATTTTTAATTTGATGGACTGCTGAGAAGCCACAGCAGGATATAGACCAACCCATCAAAAGTGAATGGAGGATTTCATTGATGTGGAGAGCTAATTATGTGACTATGGGGAGTGGGACACTGAAATCCGTATGACTCTTTAGAGCTCGCTCTGTAGGCTAGCCCTCAAGAGGAATAATAATGACAGTGACGTGTTCTCTGCCCTCACCAAGGTGCTGCCTAGTCTTTCTCTGTCAGAAGTCAACTACAGAGATGCTCCCTCCCCCAAAATGAAGAGTTCAGAAAACGGCAGGAATATTGTCTTTCACAGATTGTGAAGCAGTCTCCGGTTTGCTTATGCTGAGAACCTGTCTTCAGATCCTTTACTGACTCCTCTATGCTTGTCTTGTGTTTGGCTGTTTTAGAAATAACACCAACCACTAGTACGTACGTACGTATGTATGTATGTGTGTATATGTGAATGGCTGTGGATATATAAAGTATAAGTACATACTTGTTTATTGATGCATTTTATATACATGATTTGTTTAAAATTCCCTAAGAGCAAATCAATTCTATGAAATTATGGTAAAGGTTACTAAACATAGAAGGCCCAGGTTTCAATTCCATTTCTGTGACTTGAGCAACTGATGTAAAGATTTCACAAGAAATACCTATTACTATGCTTTTTAAAGAGTTATTTAGTAAATGTTGCTATCTAACTTTTTTCCTAACTGATATCTATCATACCCTTGACCTTCCTCATCTTTACTGAGCCTGAGAGGTTCTCCTAAGTGTACAATGTGCTTTTATCTACCTTATAAGCCTCTTTTCTGGCCTTCACACAATGTCAAAATATTTGGCTTTAATTTATAATTTGGAGTATGAAACCCTTGATTCTCCACTCCCAAATGTATATTTTAGGATGACTGATCCTTACCTCTGTTCTCACTGCTCACATTCTTGACTGAACCAGCCCTCTTGTGTCTCTAGATCAAATTCTGCCATTTTTTCAGAGCCTATTGAGCAATCTTAGGAAAGAAGTAACGTTTCACTTGGGCATCAATTAAGTGAAATACAAGACATTGAGTTACATATGTTATGGGCCTTACCTCATTTAATTCTCACAACCTTATTATCTCGGTATAACCATAACCACTTTGGTTTATTTATTTTATTTTTTTTTTTTTACTTTACAATTTTGTATTGGTTTTGCCATACATCAACATGCATCCACCATGGGTGTACACGTGTTCCCCATCCTGAACCCCCCTCTCACCTCCCTCCCCATACCATCTCTCTGGGTCATCCCAGTGCACCAGCCCCAAGCTTCCTGTATCCTGCATCGAACCTGGACTGGAGATTCGTTTCTTATATTATACATGTTTTAATGCCATTCTCCCAAATCATCCCCCCTTCCCTCTCCCACAGAGTCCAAAAGACTGCTCTATACATCTGTGTCTCATTTGCTGTCTCACATACATGGTTGTTGTTACCATCTTTCTAAATTCCATATATATGCATTCAGTTCAGTTCAGTTCAGTTCAGTCCCTCAGTCGTGTCCGACTTGTTGCGACCCCATGAATCACAGCAAGCCAGGCCTCCCTGTCCATCACCAACTTCCAGAGTTCACTCAGACTCACCTCCATCGAGTCCGTGATGCCATCCAGTCATCTCATCCTCTGTCGTCCCCTTCTCCTCCTGCCCCCAATCCCTCCCAGCATCAGAGTCCTTTCCAATGAGTCAACTCTTCGCATGAGATGGCCAAAGTACTGGAGTTTCAGCTTTAGCATCATTCCTTCCAAAGAAATCCCAGGGCTGATCTCCTTCAGAATGGACTGGTTGCATCTCCTTGCAGTCCAAGGGACTCTCAACAGTCTTCTCCAACACCACAGTTCAAAAGCAGCAATTCTTTGGTGCTCAGCTTTCTTCACAGTCCAACTCTCACATCCATACATGACCACTGGAAAAACCATAGCCTTGACTAGATGGACCTTTGTTGCCAAAGTAATGTCTCTGCTTTTGAATATGCTATCTAGGTTGGTCATAACTTTCCTTCCAAGGAGTAAGCATCTTTTAATTTCATGGCTGCAATCACTATCTGCCGTGATTTTGGAGCCCCAAAAAATAAAGTCTGACACTGTTTCCACTGTTTCCCCATCTATTTCCCATGAAGTGATGTGACCAGATGATCTTCGTTTTCTGAATGTTGAGTTTTGAGCCAACTTTTTCACTCTCCTCTTTCACCTCCATTACATTTAATAATAGAAACACATTTGCTTCTTTTTGTGTTTCACTTATTTTCAAATGGATTCTTACGAATTTGAGTGTAAGAATTTCAATTTCAGACTCCACCAGAATCACTTCTTTTAATTTTCTTATTAACAATAAAATTGTTTTCTTTTTATTTTGATGGGCCAATCAGTATAATAGTACAACTCAAGCTATAAAATGCAAAAAGAAAGCACATTTTTGCATACTTTCTGCTCCAGTTATTGCCAATGAAGTTTAGATAATTAGTATATAAAAGATGAAAAATGTCCCCCATGCATCAACTTATCATATGGATATGGCACAGAAAGCATGCATTGTTTGACGACCCCATGCTCTAGAAGGTGCAGACTCATTTTAATTCATGATTTTCCTATTTGGACTCTTGTGAAACCTGTCTTACCATGCCAAGAGAAGTTTTCTGTCCTTCACCTCTCTTGAAGTTGCCTGTAAACGCAAATGCAAACACAGGCAATTAAAATGTATGTTAGTACTCAATTACAAGGATGTCATGTGGGTCACTTAGAATATGTTTATACTATTTTTAAGATCATTATCCAAATGAAAATACAAAATTCATAATTCTCCCAGAAGTGGAGAATATGTCTGCAGACCCCCAGGATCCACAAATCACAGTTTAAGAAGCCTTCTTCATACCACAAAGATTTTGCAAGACAAAGTATGATAAATGACACATGGAAATATTACAGTAGATTCAATTGAAAGAGAGAGACATTCAGTTTATGAAAAAGGGCAGGATTTTTAAAGAAGTGACATCTGTGCTAAGGCCAATTTAGCAAGGTAATAAAGGAAGTGAAGAGGAAGTTAATTCAGGTAGAGAAAATTGCAAAGAATTAGAAACAAGAAAGTCCTGGGTTTCTCAAGAAACTTCAAAAACTTTTGCTGGAAAGCAGCAAACAGTAATGAGATTAATGTAGACTTGCATATAGAGATAATCAGGATATTTGATATATTGAGAAATACTGATGGCCAGTGGATATACAGTGACCTTGTCACCTGCCAAGCGCTATTCTAAGTCCTTTACACAGAGTAACCCGTCTATGTTCATTTGCTCAGTCGTGTCCAACTCCTTGCCACCCCGTGGACTGCAGCACGCCATGCCTCCCTGTCCATCACTATCTCTCAGGGTTTGCCCAAGTTCATGTCCCTTGAGTTGGTGATGCCGTCCAACCATCTCAACCCTTGCCTCCTGTCTAATCTGTACATAACCATTTGAAGTATGACTGTTCTTATATTCTCTTCTTTAGTGGGTCTGAGAAAGGTTTGGCAACTTTCTCAAGGCCACACAGCTGGACAGTTTCCACAGTTTGGTTCCTGAGTCCATGTTAACCACTATGTTCCAGGCCTCTAAGTACATAATTCAATGGCTATCAAGGATTACAATCCCGTAGAACACAATAAATCATTGAGCGTTGATGTAGCAGAAAAAGTACAGAAAACTTTCAGGAGTAGGCAGAAATAGTTTGAAATAAAGATCTCCTAAATGTTCATAAAATATCTCCCACCTTCAGTTTTTTCATTAGGCCACAGCATGAGAAAAGAGTTACCAAAGATCTTTTACATTTTAACAAACCTCAGTATAATAAGGTGTGTTTCTCATTTCCTTCTTTCTGTTACCATCCTTTCCCCTCCCGCTGCTTCCCAACAGTCACCTCATCAGAGCTTTTCCTTTCATTGCAAGCGCTATAACTCATCTGACTGCTCATTTATCTTTTTTTTCAAGAACTAAATATTTTAGTAGTTTGTTGCCCCATGAATCTGGTGTATGAAATTGTTGGCCTTCAGTCATCTCATGAACACTAAAACTGATCCACACAAACTGGAAATATCATGCTAAGATTTTTCCTTTTAGTGTTATTCACCCTCAGGAGCATAAAGAACCCTTAGATTAAAATGTTTAAAATTTCCAAAAAAGTCAAGCACATAAGAGGCAAAGCTGTTTTATTTTTCTCCTTAGTAAGTCCTTTACACATCTTTATGTATTCTTTCATCTGTCAACTGGAATGAAAAATAGGAGGTCCTTGATGCATAAATTAAAATTCATTTTAATTTTAATAAATATGGCATGGATATTTTTGTTCTCCACACATTCTCGTTACTAAAACATGCAGTCTGGTAACTAATCAAAGCACTATTTCTAGGTAACACACCAAATATAAAGACAGTTCATATAACCTTATAATATAACACATATTTTAAAATACCAAGTCACTTAATATTTAGCTTTAATTCTGCTAAATCAATTTAGGTCATAATATGAAAATACTTTTCCTTCTGATAAAAAAGTTTTTTCTTACTTGAAAAAATAAAGTGGAGTATGTGTTATATCTTTTTTTGTGTTTAAGTGAATGTAGGGAAAGCATGTGAGATGTAATAACATGTATAATTTATGTTTATAATGATGTCTATATTAGTAAGGAAACTAAATTTTGCTAGGTATTCTGTTTTATAAAAACACATTTTGAATGATTATAATTGGAATCATTAAATATTTTCAATTATCTAAACAGTAATAAAAGCCATTCACCAATAGCTTCTGCAGTAAAAACGGTCCGGCTCAATGTTGTGTATGTAATCTGTGCAGTAGAATTGAGAAAGGAAATGTTATGGTGTGTTCTTAAATGCAAGAAAAACTGTACACTTTGTGGAGATCAAGAAGATAAAATGTAGCCATTCCAAGCTGCTGCTGCTGCTGCTAAGTCACTTCAGCCATTTCCAACTCTGTGCAACCCCATAGACGGCAGCCCACCAGGCTCCCCCTTCCCTGGGATTCTCCAGGCAAGAATACTGGAGTGGGTTGCCGTTTCCTTCTCCAATGCGTGAAAGTGAAAAGTGAAAGTGAAATCGCTCAGTCATGTCCTACTCTTAGCGACCCCATGGACTGCAGCCTACCAGGCTCCTCTGTCCATGGGATTTTCCAGGCAAGAGTACTGGAGTGGGGTGCCATTGCCTTCTCCCATTCCAATCTAAAAAGTATATATTGATGTGTTCAGTACTTAAGATGGATAGCAGATGAGAAGTAGCTGTGTAGCACAGGGAGCCCAGTCTGGCACTCTGGGATGACCTGGTGGGATGGAATGGGGAGAAGGGGAGACGGGCTGCTCTGTCCATGGGATTTCCCAGCCATGAATACTGGAATGGTTTGCATTTCCTTCTCTAGGGGCTTTTTCTGACCCAGGGATCAAACTCATGTCTTCTGCTTGACAAGCTGATTCTTTACTTCTGAGCCACCTGAAAAGCCTGAAGACAATCCAAACCTGATCAAAAAATAAACTTGGAGACTCGCAGTCAGGATGACAGATTAAAGTCCTCTCAATTACTCCCCACTTCAGACCCCATGAAAAAGGAACCAAAAAAAAAAAAAAATCTGTAAATTCAAAGATACTAAATGAGCACTTAGGAAAGCTCATACACAACTGAACTTACTAAAACATACACTAGAGATTGATAAATTGCTGTTACTTAAGACCATGCAGAGGGGTGATGTTAGGGATGAAAACTGTAAAAGGGACAGAAATTCCACTTAAAGACCCTTTTCACACTTTCACCTCCACATCTGAGTTCCCACTTTGAGCAGTCAGAAGACAGACTTACCAAATTCTGGCAAAAGATGAGAGAGTTATTTACTGTAAAAGATTTTTTCTTAAAGACTCTGGAATCAGAACCTAAACATAACTGAGGACAAATGTGTTAAAAAGAAAACAATTAAGTGAAGCTGAAACTCCAGTACTTTGGCCACCTCATGCGAAGAGTTGACTCATTGGAAAAGACTCTGATGCTGGGAGGGATTGGGGGCAGGAGGAGAAGGGGACAACAGAGGATGAGATGGCTGGATGGCATCACCAACTCGATGGACATGAGTTTGGGTGAACTCTGGGAGTTGGTGATGGACAGGGAGGCCTGGCGTGCTGCAACTCATGGAGTCTCAAAGAGTCGAACACGACTGAGCGTCTGAACTGAACTGAACTGAACTGATATATCCTCTCTAGGGGCCTTCAGAGGCCCCTAGACCACTTCTCTAAAACTACTTCTTGATCCAACAATCTCATTTTGAGGAAATGTTTCAAAAGATATATTAATACTATATCCTTATTATAGAATGCTAGGCATCTATTTAAATAATTTATTCAATTTATAATCAATACAGCAAAATGTAACCCCTTACAAATTCTAAGTGAAAAAAAGAGAAATTTTGAGAATAATATCTTTAAAATGTTCACATTGGTTTTAAGAAAAAAGGCAGGGGAGAAAGAAAACAATTCCTCCATGTATAACATACATATGTGTATAGTTATGTAAATGTGCAGAATAACATGAAGCAATACTTTGAAAATTGTTGATTTCAGTTATATTATCAGCCAACTGGGGCTTCCTTGGTAACTCGGACGGTAAAGCGTCTGCCTACAATGCAGGTGACCTGGGTTTGATCCCTGGGTCAGGAAGATCCCCTGGAGAAGGAAAGGGCAATCCACTCCAGTATTCATGCCTGGAAAATCCCATGGACCGAGGAGCCTGGTGGGATCAGCCAAATGGAGACAAGCACTTTATCTGTGTACAATATCCAGCCCAGTGTTAAAAATATACAATACAGATTATTATGTTCTCATCATACATTTTATAGATACTTCCATTTTAGCACCTATAAACTTTGATTGAACATATGTGTTTACTTATCTTCTACCCACTTGATATCCTGTAAATTAGGTTAAAACATTTGAAAATGTTTGTGTTTAACCATTTTGACCTACATATACTTTAGCCTGTTATTTATCTGTTTATTTCTTTATTGATATTTTACTCTGGAATAAAGAAAATTCTCTGAGGACAGATATTTTGCTTCTTTAGTTCTCTTATCCCTTGTGCTGAACTAGTGCATGACTGATAGTGGACACTGGGAAAGGGGATTTTTAGATTTGTGTATGAGCGAATAATGTAGCATGTATCATTTTTCTCTTTTAAACAGGAAATAGGATATGTATTCAAATGCCAATTTTTAAAGATTTCTAATAACATTTTTATTCACTCTTTAAACAAGTAGTTGTTTAGGATGTAAAATCGATGGCTTAATTTCAAAGGACTATTGTTTTCTTCACACATTTGTACCTAATTTTAAGTTTTACTGTGTAATCAAAAATATGGCCTGTAAAATTTTAATCTTTTGCAACTTTTGACCAAATATATATATATAACTGTGTGAGTGCATGCTCATGCGTGTCTGATTCTTTGTGACCCCATGGCCAGTAGCCTGCCAGGTCCTCTATCCATGGAATTTTCCAGGCAAGAATACTGCAGTGGATTGCCATCTCCTCCAGGGGATCTTCCCGACACAGGGATTGGACCCACATCTCCTGTGTCTCCTGCATTGGCAGGTGGATTCTTTACCACTGTGCCACCTGGAAAGCCCCAAAGAAGTTTTTTTAAATCTGGTGCACTTAAGATAATATGTAGTTCTCTTGTAGGGAATTCAATTAATGTATGTCTATTATTTTGTTTATTAACTGAATTATTTGAATGTTTACCAACCATAGAATGATGATGTTACTTCATACTACAATAGAATCTGTTTTCATCTACTTTTATTTTTAAATAAAGTATTAATATATAACCATTACGTATTTAGCATAAATTATTTTTATCAATAGTGACCATTTGCACAATTTCATATTTTGAAATTTAAACCTAGCTTCTAATTATAAGCTATCTTCTTATAATTGAAATGTTGAAGATTGCACAAACAGTCCTTAAAAATTCTTTGTATATATTTTTGTTCAACAACTATATCTACTTTTTTTTCCCACGGATTTTTAACCACAGTAAAGATTACAATGTATGAAAGTCGAATGAAGTGGCACTGATTTATAAGCAGTCGACAGAGCAACTGAAATGCATAATATTCCTATAAAATTTAAATTTTAGTTTGGATACAAAGCAAAACAAACAGAGAAATCCTTGATCTTTTTTTGGTATTTGTCTGATTTAGTTCCAGATTCTCAAAGTGGAAGCTTGCTTTCTTCTGTGTCATTAATCCTTTAAAAAGAAAAAAAGGAAGCATAGAAAAGAAAATAAGATTATTTTTAAGAATATGCATGTGACTTTCTCTCTATATATATATATACATATATATATACACACATACATAATATACATATATATAAAGCCTAGTATATGTGTTTGTGTGTGTGTGTGTGCACATATATATAAAGAGAGAAAGGTTGAGATTCGTTCTTCATTCACTAGAAAAGAGTGAATGCTTCCTTCCTAGGCAAACGTGGGTCACCTATTTTTACTTGAATTCAATTTTCATAACCATTGTTGGAGAGAGTCGGTGGAGTATACCGCACAGATGATGCCATTTAATCTTCCTTACGATGTACTTAAATGCATGTTATCTGATTTTCCTGTCAGCATTTCCATGGACTTGTCTCTAAACTAATCTGTCCTAACATATAAATGGAATTATTTGTAGACCTTTCTATTAACAAAAATATTATTCCAACAAAGGCTTATCACACTAAAGCAAAGTCCAAATAAATCAATACATGAATGAATGATTATCTAGAATTCAGAAAACAGGCCAAAATTAGATACTTTAGGTTTTTTTTTTTTTTAATTTTTGATTTGTTTTCGTCACAGCTTCCTTTGTATATCATTTGAATCGCAATCCCTTAATAAGAAAAAATTATTTATCTTTCTCTTTACAGGTAGTAGAAGACTACATAATTTTGCTGAAAAGAAAGGAATCATAGAACAGAAAGTTAATTTCTACAACAAACCTAAAATTTTCAACTATATGTCATCAGTTATAAATCACATTTGCATTTTACAATAGTTTTTCATTGACTGGACTTCAAATATACAATTTTACTTTTCAGTTCAGTTCAGTTCAGTCACTCAGTCATGTCTGACTCTTGGCTGACTCATGACCCCATGAATTACAGCATGCCAGGCCTCCCTGTGCATCACGAACTCCCAGAGTTCACTCAGACTCACGTCTATCAAGTCAGTGATGCCATCCAGCCATCTCATCCTCTGTCGTCCCCTTCTCCTCCTGCCTCCAATCCCTCCCAGCATCAGAGTCTTTTTCCAATGAGTCAACTCTTTGCATGAGGTGGCCAAAGCTGTAGTTTCAGCTTTAGCATCATTCCTTCCAAAGAAATCCCAGGGCTGATCTCCTTCAGAATGGACTGGTTGCATCTCCTTGCAGTCCAAGGGACTCTCAACAGTCTTCTCCAACACCACAGCTCAAAAGCATCAATTCTTCGGCGCTCAGCTTTCTTCACAGTCCAACTTTCACATCCATACATGACCACTGGAAAAACCATAGGCTTGACCAGAGGGACCTTTGTTGCCAAAGTAATGTCTCTGCTTTTCCATATGCTATCTAGGTTGGTCATAACTTTCCTTCCAAGGAGTAAGCATCTTTTAATTTCATGGCTGCAATCACCATCTGCAGTGACTTTGGAGCTCAGGCAAATAAAGTCTGACACTGTTTCCACTGTTTCCCCATCTGTTTCCCATGAAGTGATGGGACCAGATGCCATGATCTTCATTTTATGAATGTTGAGTTTTAAGCCAACTTTTTCTCTCTCCACTTTCACTTTCATCAAGAGGCTTTTGAGTTCCTCTTTACTTTCTGCCATAAGAGTGGTGTCATCTGCATATCTGAGGTTATTGATATTTCTCCTGGCAATCTTGATTCCAGCCTATGCTTCTTCCAGTCCAGCGTTTCTCATGATGTACTCTGCATAGAAGTTAAATAAGCAGGGTGACAATATACAGCTTTGACGTACTCCTTTTCCTATTTGGAACCAGTCTGTTGTTCCATGTCTAGTTCTAACTGTTGCTTCCTGACCTGCATATAGGTTTCTCAAGAGGCAGGTTAGGTGGTCTGGTATTCGCATCTCTTTCAGAATTTTCCACAGTTTATTGTGATCCACACAGTCAAAGGCTTTGGCATAGTCAATAAAGCAGAAATAGATGTTTTTTTCTGGAACTCACTTGCTTTTTCGATGACCAAGCGGATATTGGCAATTTGATCTCTGGTTCCTCTGCCTTTTCTAAAGCCAGCTTGAACATCAGGAAGTTCACAGTTCACGTATTGCTGAAGTCTGGCCTGGAGAATTTTGAGCATTACTTTACTGGTGTGTGAGATGAGTGCAATTGTGCAGTACTTTGAGCATTCTTTGGCATTGCCTTTCTTTGGGATTGGAATGAAAACTGACCCTTCCAGTCCTGTGGCCACTGCTGAGTTTTCCGAATTTGCTGGCATCTTGAGTGCAGCACTTTCACAGCATCATCTTTCAGGATTTGAAATAGCTCTACTGGAGTTCCATCACCTCCACTAGCTTTGTTCATAGTGATGCTTTCTAAGGCTCACTTGACTTCACATTCCAGGATATCTGGCTCTAGGTGAGTGATCACAGCATCGTGATTATCTGGGTCGTGAAGATCTTTTTTGTACAGTTCTTCTGTGTATTCTTGCCATCTCTTCTTAATATCTTCTGCTTCTGTTAGGTCCATACCATTTCTGTCCTTTATTGAACCCATGTTTGCATGAAATGTTCCCTTGGTATCTCTAGTTTTCTTGAAGAGATCTCTAGTCTTTCCCATTCTGTTGTTTTCCTCTATTTCTTTGCATTGATTGCTGAAGAAGGCTTTCTTATCTCTCTTTGCTTTTCTTTTGAACTCTGCATTCAGATGCTTATATCTTTCCTTTTCTCCTTTGCTTTTCACTTTTCTTCTTTTCACAGCTATTTGTAAGGCCTCCTCAGACAGCCATTTTGCTTTTTTGCATTTCTTTTCCATGGGGATGGTCTTGATCCCTGTCTCCTGTACAATGTCTCAAACCTCCGTCCATAGTTCATCACGCACTCTATCTATCAGATCTAGTCCCTTAAATCTATTTCTCACTTCCACTGTTTAATCATAAGGGATTTGATTAAGGTCATACCTGAATGGTCTAGTGGTTTTCCCTACTTTCTTCAATTTAAGTCTGAATTTGGCAATAAGGAGTTCATGATCTTAGCCACAGTCAGCTCCCGGTCTTGTTTTTGCTGACTGTATAGAGCTTCTCTATCTTTGGCTGCAAAGAATATAATCAGTCTGATTTCAGTGTTGACCATCTGGTGATGTCCATGTGTAGAGTCTTCTCTTGTCTTGTTGGAAGAGGGTGTTTGCTATGATCAGTGCGTTTTCTTGGCAAAACTCTATTAGCCTTTGCCCTGCTTCATTCTGTACTCCAAGGCCAAATTTGCCTGTTACCGCAGGTGTTTCTTCACTTCCTACTTTTGCATTCCAGTCTCTTATAATGAAATGGACATCTTTTTTGGGTGTTAGTTCTAAAAGGTCTTGTAGGTCCTAAACAAAGCATATTTAGCAATTATCCCACATTTTAGGCTGGAACCTTGATAGCTTCCTCTTAGTTTGAAATACAAGAAGTAGGCTTTGTTGCTCTCCATATTAGTGATAGTGAAAGTCGCTCAGTCGTGTCTGACTCTTTGTGACCCCATGGACTATACAGTCCGTGGAATTCTCCAGGCCAGAATACAAGAGTGGGTAGCCTTTTCCCAGGGATCAAACCCAGGTCTCCCACATTGCAGGCAGATTCTTTACCAACTGAGCCACAGGGGAAGTCCAAGAATACTGGAGTGGGTAGCCTATCCTTTCTCCAGGTGATCTTCCCTACCCAGGAATCAAACTGGGGTCTCTTGCATTGCACACAGATTCTTTACCAACTGAGCTACCAGGGAAGCCAATTATCCCAAAGAGATACAATTCAGGAAAATTCTACCAAGCCATTCTTCAGAAGACAATTTTCTAAGTCTAAATGTCACAATAACCTTCCTATTTGGTTTAAGTTATCAAAGCAAAATATAAATAAGTAAAAAATAATTCACATTCTCAATTGGCATTCTTCCAAGTGAAAATGCTAGAGGATTAAATGAGATTTTCACTTTTCTACCTCAATATACACAAATAGAAATGCAAAATTTCCTAGTTCTGCTTTCTAAGAGCATTCTGACTAACCTTCCCCATGACAAAACTTATAAATCTCTCATCATAAAATAAACTAGCATATCTTTTTCATTCCCTTTGTAGTACATAGTACATTCACAATCAATTTCTTCAATCTTTCAGTAGAAGTTGATTGAGTCCCTATCATGTGCCAGTTTCCACTTCAGCCACTAGTCATAAAAGCAATGAACAAAACAGACAAAAGTCCAGCCTTCATAGGGCTGACATTCTAGCATGCCTGCTGCATGTTAAGTGGCTTCAGTCGTGTTTGACTCTTTTCGATCCTATGGACTGTAGCATGCCAGGCTCCTCTGTCCATGGGATTCTCCAGGAAGGAAAACTGGAGTGTGTTGCCATGCCCTCCTCCAGGGGATCTTCCTGACCCAAGGATCCAACCCACATCTTCTGCTGCTCCTGTACTGCAGGCAGATTTGCCAAGCCACCAGGACATTGTAGCTGGGGGCTACAATTTACAGTGTGGAAGTGGATGATCAGTGCTATGGAGACAAAGAAAGCAGGGAAGGAATGTGCAGGTGAATGCAATGTGAAGTGGGTTGGTCTGGGAAAAGTTCATGGGTAAGGGCTGTATAACAAAAGAGCTGAAGGAGGTGAAAAAAATCCAGTTGAATATCTGGGAAGAATATGAATGTATATTTGGAGGAGATGACACATTTGTTAGTACAACCAGTATCAATTCTCAAATTCTTTGCATCTAAAAGTTAAATTTAACAAATATCTTCCATTATCTTCGTTGACATCTATAGGATCACTTTGATTCAATAGGGAAAAACAAGCTTTGGTGTGCTTTTCTAGACCTACTTCTCTCTTACAGAACATTTCCCCCTTCTCCCTATTGACTGTTTTCTACCTTTTCTTTGATTGAAATCTACTCTCAGGGGAATATACACCATAGGCTTAATCACTCTAGAAGGTATACAAACTGATAAACCTTACATATTTAAGTGTCTTCCTCTGGAATGTTTGAATTTTTTAAGTAAACCCAAGTTCAAATGAAATAAGTCAGTTTATAGCAGTAACCTTTCAGGACCTGGCAAGTGGTAATAATGCTTCTATAACCTATACAGGGGCTTCCCAGGTGGTGCTAGTGGTAAAGAACCTGCCTGTTAGTGCAGGAGATGTAAGAGATGTGGGTTCGATCCCCGGGTCAGGAAGATCCCCTGGAGGAGAACACAGTATCCCTCTCCAGTAGCCATGGACAGAGGGGCCTGGAGGGGTACAGTCCATAGGGTCGCAAAGAGTTGGACACAACTGAAGCAACTTAGCATACATGCACATAAGGTATATAGGGAGTAAAACACTGGGTTTTTGACTGGAAATCTTAGGTCTCTTTTTACTCTATTGCTCATCATAGGCACATCATGTAACCTCATTGAGCCTCAAATTTTCCATTTGTCAGTACATTAAAGTATTAGATGGAATAACTATGACATCTGCAGCTACAAAGTTATTGATCTCAATTGATTTCAATTTCCTTTCTATGTTATTGTGTAGAAGACATTTTAAAAGGAGGAAAAGCAAAGGAAGAATATTTAATCCTGCAATGACAGAGACTGCATTTCTAATTCAATGCCTTCTGTTTCTGAAGTACCTATTAAATGATAACCCTGATTTCATCAAGGGAATCCTGTAACTATGGTTCAGTACACTAAAAAGTCCCATGGCTTTTATGTATTAGAAATAAAATGTATGCTTAGAAATGTTTGCTGGGATCCACATTGTATACAGTATATATTTTCTCAGTCCACCAATTGCCTCTAAATTTGCTGTTTATAATTTACCCGATCTTAACTAGGAGGCTGCTCCCCAAGTCAATCCTGCTAGAGGCAGAACATGAAGTAGAATATAAGAAAACAGAGTGTTTCTGGTTGCTGAAAGCAAGCCATACATATTCATGGTGAAAACAGAAAATCATTTGCCAAACTGTGGATAGTAAATACAAATTAACCTTGCAATGAAAAGTGTAATATTTGCATTTTCAAGCCTTAAATCTCTCTGGGATTAATTAGGTGATCAGTAGGAATTAGAGTTATCACGAACAAAACCTGGCCTTAGATTGCGTGTGTCACTGTATGTGTCTTATTATTCATTATTTTCTCTTTCATTATAATTCTCTGGTTCTATCCACAAAGATTGTGGTATGAGCTGATTGACTAAATCTCTCTGTGAAAATATTTTGCCAACTGTGCAGGGCTACAAAAATAAAATGAAATTTTATTGTTTTATGTTTGCTCAACTGAATAACAAAGAGATCTATTAATAATCTGGAAGACTTAAATTGTAACTCTCCTGTCCATCCCCTCTGTGATCTCTCTGGTGGGGCTGGTCAACATTTTCCTTCTAGTGGAATACACAGCTCTTAATTGTTCTCTCCAGCTCAAGGTTAGCTCCATTCTGATCCATTCCCACAATGCTGCCAGAGTGAATTTTCTGAGACCCAAATATCATCAAGTCAGATCATTTATAAAGCTCAACCATGCCTTTTGGATAAAATTCAACTTTCCTAGCTTGCCGTCGATTATCTTTGTCCTTCCTACCTCTTCAGACTCATCTCCTGGCACTCAATCTGTCAACAATTCTTGATCAAGCATCAATTTTTTGCCAGGCATGGTTCCAGACACTACACATCTCACTCTTTATAGCCTAGGTTTATTAAATCATGGACAGTCCCTAAGCAGACTAGAGTCTCAAAGGTTTCTGTGCCTTTTCACACTTTTCTTTCCCTGCAGAGAGCATTCCTCTTCTCTTCTGTATCATGATAAATGCTTATGGCTTAGGAAGCAGCTCAGATATCAAATTCTACGAGAAATTCTTCCTGACTTCATTTTGTCCTGCTTAGTGCCACTCTCAAGGACTTCCCACTGGACCAAGGATTGTCAAGTCACTTACAACCCTGCATCATATCTGTCAACTCTCCTCTTGTCTGTCTTCTTGTCAACTTCTTACCCCCTGAAAGTAGAGACTGTGTCTCTTACTTTTGATTTAATAGTGCCTAGTAGAATCTTTGGAGAAGGCAATGGCACCCCACTCCAGTACTCTTGCCTGGAAAATCCCATGGATGGAGGAGCCTGGTAGGCTGCAGTCCATGAGGTCGCTAAGAGTCAGATACGACTGAGCGACTTCACTTTCACTTTTCACTTTCATGCCTTGGAGAAGGAAATGGCAACCCACTCCAGTGTTCTTGCCTGGAGAATCCCAGGGACGGGGAGCCAGGTGGGCTGCCGTCTATGGGGTCGCACAGAGTCGGACACGACTGAAGCGACTTAGCAGCAGCAGCGGTAGAATCTTTGGCACATTGTAGATGTGAAATAAATATCCATTGAAGGAATTAATGCCAGAGGGGGAAATGCCAGAGGTGTAGGGTGACAAAGAGAAGTCATCCATGTCTCTCAGGTTCATAAAACAAGTTTTCATTAATTATTAAGATATTTGGGTGAAGGCAGGTTTGAGTTTTATTTTATAGTACTTTTACCCTACTAGTTAACCTTGAGAATTTATTAAAAAATTTAATATATTGTGTCACTACAGATCTACCCTTTTAGTTTATTTTACTGAAAAAAAAAACTATCTTTGAAGTTATAAGCTTAAAAAAATAATATAGCGTGTCTGAAGATCTGTCACTTTTCAAAGACAGTTGGGGCTTTTCCTAAGTAGTTCCCCCAGCTGCAGGTAAGAGCCTATGGTGGGTCAGCATATGCTTAACAATAAGATATGGACCAAAGTTTGAAGAGAATGTAAGCCAAGGAGCAAGTCAGGACACCAGAACAGGTGTCAAACTGCAGGCAATATTCTATACCAGAGTCAACCAACTGTGGCCTGCTACCTGTGTGTTTTTGGTGATGATCTAAAGTGAACTAAAATTTTATTTTATAGTTTTTAAACTGTCACATGCTGGATGGCTATTGGGGCTTCCCTGGTGGCTCAGATGGTAAAAGAATCTCACTGCCATGTGGGATACCTGGGTTCAACCCCTAGGTAGGAAGATCCCCTGGAGAAGGGAATGACAACCCACTCCAGTATTCTTGCCTGGAGAATTCTATGGACATAAGAGCCAGGGAGGCTGCAGTCCATGGGGTCACTAAGAGTGACTAAGTGACTAACACAGGTACAGATAGTTATCTAAGTACTTCTGTAATATCCTTGGTTTTGGTTCTTGGTCTCCGGTATTCTTGCCTGGAAAATCCCATGGACAAAGGAGCCTGGTGGGACTACAGTCCATAGCGTTGCAAAGAGTCAAACACAGCTGAAGCAATTTAGCAAGCACACAGGTACTACAAAGCCTAGAATATTTACTGTGTGACTTTTGAGCTGCAACAGAGCAAGTTTACAAACTTCTGGTCTAGGAACAGAGAAAGAATTAGAACATGGAAAGGAAATGACAGAGATAAGAAAAACACAAGCAGAATTTTAATTTTTATAAATTCATTTTCAATGAATTTAGACATGTAAAGCAGGAATACCTAAAACCACAATCATGTGTGAAAAAGTTTCTTGACTTATGTTCAAGAATATAGAAACAATTCACTTTTTATATATCCAATCAACCTAGAAGAAAGCATTTTCTAGAAGAAAGCATTTCCTAGAAGAAAGCATTATTTTAGAAGTTTATCCATATTTCTGGAGATGCTATAAGGGAATTTGATGGTACAATGATGGTGTATAACATATTAAAAAAGAGGAAAAACTCTTTTTAGGGGAAAAAAAAGAAAGCTAAAGAACCTTCTAGTCATGAATGTCACCTCCTAGACATGAATAAATCTGGAAGATGTATTTTTGGCTGGATTGTAGTGTGGAAAACTGTGATAAGGAACGAATGTTTGATGGCCCATGTGAACTGACTCCAATTCACTCTGGACTTTCAAGCTCACTGTCAAAAGCCCACACTAATCTCATCCATCCTTCTCCTCACTCATAAAGTGTGCTCATGTAAATTAGACCTCAGATTTATCTGCAGTGATAACTGCATGCCAAATTGATGAATTTTCCAAAAAGACACTAGATAATGAGTCAAAAATTAAGGCCCGTCTTGACAAAAGAGATTTTAAGAGCTGTAGAGTGAGAAAGTTCCAAGATCTACTGTGCAACCCCCTCCTGTTATTAAGAAAATGAGAGCATATATAATGGAGAATATAATTGAAGCAATTGTGTTGTGTGAAGTTCCGAATTGAATATATGTTTCAAAGAACTCTTAATTTAGGTATCAACACTATAATCTGCAAGGACCCTTCAGCTTGGAAAAAGTCCTTTTTGACTTTGCTTTTTTTTATTTTTCATTTATTTAATTGTCTCTCTTCCATATCTTCTTTATGTCTCAGAACAAAGCAGAAGCAGTTGGCTAGGGGCAGTTACAGGGCTGCATCTTATTTGTAACACGTAATCACTGATGCTGTTACCTGAGGACCTCCTATATGTTCGGCTGTATAAGCATTTCTTATTCTTACAGCAACTTGGAAATTGTGGTCTCTACACTTTTGATAAGGTCTTCCCTGGTGACTCAGCAGTTAAGAATCAGCCTGCAATGCAGGAAAGGCAAGAGAAGTGGTTCGATCCCTGGTTGGAGAAGATCCGCTGGAGAAGGAAATGGCAACCCATTCCAGTATTTTTTCCTGGTGAATCCCATTGACAGAGGAGCCTGGCAGGCTATAGTCCACGGGGTCCCAAAAAAGTTGAACACAACTTAGTGAATATTGGGGAACATGTGTATTTTTCAACTAGTGTTTTTGTTTTTGTTGGATATATACCCAGCAGTGGAATTGCTGGGTATTATGGTAGTTCTTGGAGAAGACGATGGTACCCCACTCCAGTACTCTTGCTTGAAAAAATCCCATGGGTGGAGGAGTCTGGTGGGCTGCAGTCCATGGGGTCGTGAAGAGTCGGACACGACTGAGCGAATTCACTTTCACTTTTCACTTTCATGCATTGGAGAAGGAGATGGCAACCCACTCCAGTGTTCTTGCCTGGAGAATCCCAGGGATGGGGGAGCCTGGTGGGCTGCCTTCTATGGGGTCACACAGAGTCCGACACGACTGAAGCGACTTAGCAGCAGCATGGTAGTTCTTCCCCTAGAGAAGGAATAGGCTACCCACTCCAGTATTCTTGCCTGGAGAATCCCCACGGACAGAGGAGCCTGGATGGCTACAGTCCATGGAGGTGCAGAGAGTCAGACACAACTAAGAACAGCACAGCATGGTAGCTCTATTTTTAGTTTTTTGAGGAAACAAAGATAGAGTTTTTATTTGAAAGCAACATAGATAGAAACATTGTGCTCTGCATTAGGCTGCAACACTGTGGAAGAAATTGAAACAAATGAGGCCAGTTTCCAGTGTTTAAAAGATAATGGAAAATATAGAAATTGCAAATCAACACAATACAAGTAAGAGGAACTAAAGGTCATAAGAAAAGAGCAGGCAGAGCATTATCGGCCCTCAAACATACAAGAGAAGTTGCCACATGGAGTCTTCAGAGGTGATGCTCCCTCAGAATTCACAGAAATAATAGTAGAGGTCAGGAGATGCAAACACAGAGAATGAAGCAATTATGTGACAATATGAGACATTCAGTTCAGTTACTTTTTAAAAAATCTGAGTCTGGATTTCCAGCAGGGAGAAAGCCACATTAGTAATAAAAGCATATCATGTTAGAAAATGAACAAATAAGGCTCTCTCAACCCCTCAAGGGCTGATGCAACAAGATTTCAAGGAAGGGGGAGCTGTTTTGCATAGTGGAGACAGAGAAATTGGAAACTGGAGTTGAGGATGGATGTAAAGTGCAGAGGAATAAGGGAGAAGGGGACAGAGGAAGACTAAGATGGGAAGCCAAGGAGCAAGGGAGAGGGTGGGGTGAAAATAGGAAAGGAGAAGGAGGTGGAGAAACCAGAGCAAAAACAGAAAGAGGAAAGAAGGGAGAGGAAGAGGATTGGACATGAGGACATGACACCCAGGGCCAAAAGTTTCAGAAGCAGAACACTCTCATGTTGACTCCAGAAGCTTCTGAAAAATCTGTTAGACCAAGTGCATTGTGTGAATAGCCTTCTATGTGAACACCAAGAATTTTGCATCAAGATATTTCTGAGGAAAATAGACATATCCCACTAGAATGCACGAACTTAAGGGTTCAGGGAAGCCATGGGCAGCAAGATTTTATGGGGCAGAAATTATGGGCAAGATTTTGGAACATTACAAGGCATAGATTGGAGTTTGAGCCAAATTTAATGAGCTGACTGGAGGGCAGAGGTACCCCAGAAGACATCAAGGTTATAGTAACTAAAGCCACCATAGACTGAGCATTCTAGTGTGTGTTATGCCATTTAACTATCCCCAACAATTTTGTAAGGTGCATACTCTTATTATCCTCATTTTACCAGTGAGAAAACAGACTCTTAGAGCAGCTGAATAGTTTCATAAGATCACACAACTTGGAAGAGTCAAAGATGATGTTCAAATCCAGGTCTTTCTGTTTCCTGAACCAGAGTCTTAATCATCACTTCTCAGCGAGTTGGAAACAATTAGTTGTATTCACCACATTTTCTTTTATTCTCTTTGACCCTGCATTATGTCAAAACCAGATTATTTCTGGAACACTGAACAAAATGGGAATCTGCTATCAATTTTTCTGGGGCCACTTCTTATTATTGTTGCCTAAAATGAGACAAAGCTGCAATATCACTGTTTCTTTTCATTAGGCACTTGTTAAGGGACTGTTCAGCTATCACAATAAAGCTAACATGATCTCACCCATTCTTATTAAGACAAGTGTTTCAAATTAAAAATTAACATCTTTGACATGTTAGAATGGTATATATTAACTCAAAGTCAGGTTTCTAAATAGAAAAAGTATGAGATTAGTATGATCTAATGGACAAGGGGAAAGAACACCTTCTCCCATTCCTACCTTCTACCACAGAAGGAAATATTTCCTGTGCTTTTGTTAAAAATCAAAAAGCAGGGTGAAAAGGCCAAATGAAAATATAACCCAGTTGACAATAAGTTTAGTCATATATTATATGTACAGATTTTTAAGAGGTGACTTAATATGAGATCCTTATAAATCAGAGAAGAAATCCCAGTTGTGGTTCCTATTACTCTGTCTCTTACTATTGAAGACTCATTGCTATTGAAAGTTTCTTATGTCTTATTTTTATATAATGGCAGTGTTTGGCTTAAATAATACAGAATAGCTTTCACTTTAACAAAATGCACACCCAGTAAGTGTTTTAAAAGGAAAATTCTAGAATGACTATTGAAGTATGAGACACAGAATTTCCTGGATACTAAACGTACTCATTCACCCTCTATATTAAATCACAAAACTAAGCTGAAATTCAAAAAATATAATCACATAGATATTTGGCACACATGTCACAAAATAAGCAATTGAGTTTATGGTTTTTTTTGTTTTTTTCAATGTTAACTACATCTCTTTTCAGTTGGATGTTTTAGATATTGAGTCCAGTTGGAACCATTTGACGGAGGTAGTTATTCTAGACATTTATTTCACAAATAAAATTCAATGAATTTGTCTAAATTTGTAATTATTCATTTTTTTTTAATTTGTGTATCTAAACTTAAGTCTTCTAATTATCAGAGGAAACTTTGCTCCCTTTGATTTTTTATTGGGATCTAAGGCAAGGTTCGCAGAAGGCAATGGCATCCCACTCCAGTACTCTTGCCTGGAAAATCCCATGGACGGAGGAGCCTGGTAGGCTGCAGTCCATGCTAAGGGTCGCTAAGAGTAGGACATGACTGAACGACTTCACTTTCACTTTTCACTTTCATGCATTGGAGAAGGAAATGGCAACCCACTCCAGTGTTCTTGCCTGGAGAATCCCAGGGACCGGGGAGCCTGGTGGGCTGCCGTCTACGGGGTCGCACAGAGTCAGACACGACTGAAGTGACTTAGCAGCAGCAAGGCAAGGTTTAGCAAATATTTTCTGTAAGGGACCAGATACAGCAAATATTTAAGGCCAAAATTTCTCAATCTCAGCAGCCCTGACACTTTATACAAGATAATTATTATAGGAGCTGTATTGTTCTTTGCAGGATGCATCCCAATCTCTTCTGATAAGGCTCCAGTACTATCCATCTCATCCACTTGTGACAATCAAAAATATCTCCAGATTTTTTCAAATATCTCCTGTGGCCTCAGAACAAACTGGGCCTGGTTAACAGCCATTGTTTTAGAATTTACAGACCTCATGTTCCCTTTTGGAACTATGAAAGCAATCATAGACAATATGCAAATGATAAGCATGGCTGTATTCCAGGAAAAGTTGATTTATGCACACCAAATTTGACTGTCATACAATTTTTACATGCCATGAATAATTCTTCTTTTTTTCCAACTATTAAAAAATTTAAAAACCATTCTTAGCTCAAAAACAGCATCAGGCCATAGTTTCCAATTCCTTATCTGCAGAATAAAATGATAATAAGATTAACCCCCAAAACAAAAATAATTAGTCTCTGCCTCAAGGCAGATCTTGTTAATCCCTTCACTTGATAAATACCATCCTGAAGGTTTGGAAAGGAAATGATGGTGGCAGTACCAAGGAGTATGGTCTACAGTGAAGGCTACATAGACAAGGGATAAAACTATCTTAATAGGTGATCAAAAGTTTGCGCGTAATCAAAGAATCAATGTTATATATATACATATGTTTATGTATATATGGGCTTCCCTGGTGGCTCAGATGGTAAAGCATCCACCTGCAATGTAGGAGACCTGGGTTCGATCCCTGGTTCAGGAAGATACCCTGGAGAAGGGATAGGCTACCCACTCCAGTATTCTTGCCTGGAAAATCCCATAAACAGAAAAGTCTGGTAGGCTAGAGTCCATGGGGTCACAAAGAGTTGGATACAACTAAGCCACCAACACTTATGTGTATGTGTGTATATATATATATATGTTTTATATATTTATATATGTTTTATACATACACACATTACATAATATACATTAAATATATATAAATATTTATATATGTAGCTGTTTTGATGTGTATGTATGTATATATATGGGATAAATAGACAGACAGCTGTTGTATACAATATATTACATAAAAGCAAAGGATATAAAAATACTTGAGCGAGCCTCAGGCCTTATTTCTCATAGATTGAGAGGTGAGGTAGATGTTGTTATTATATCATAATTACTATAATGTGATTAAATAAGTCAGATGAACATCCAGAACTATTCCCAATGTACAAATAGATTCAATTGGGGCTTTCATTTCCACCTTTGAATCATCTGTGACTGTGCTATATATCTAAAATGTATTTCCCATTTGAAAAAATTTGAGGAACATGGATCCCACACAGGACATAAAGTGAAATCAGTGAAGTTAGCCCTAGGGATATGTATGAGGAATAGGAGCTTATTAAATTATAATCTTGTGATGTGTATAGTGAGTTGTTACATATTTTAAAGGAGCAATATGCAAGTATAAGATAGCCTTCTTTTGGCCTCCTTTTCTTCATGTTTTTGCTTTACTGATTGATGTTAATAGAAGTTATTTTGTCTTGATTTGGAGGATTGAATGTACAGAAATAGGTATTTCATATAGTTTTGCAATATGTAGCTGTTTCTGTGCTGGGGACATTATAGCAAAAGTAGTCATAAATGCAGCAGATTTATAGACCAGCTCATTCATCAGGAAGAATTGAAATTATCAAATACTAGAATAGGTTCCAGAGAAGGCAATGGCACCCCACTCCAGTACTCTTGCCTGGAAAATCCCATGGACGGAGGAGCCTGGTAGGCTGCAGCCCATGGGGTCGCTAGGAGTCAGACACGACTGAGCGACTTCACTTTCACTTTTCACTTTCATGTGTTGGAGAAGGAAATGGCAACCCACTCCAGTGTTCTTGCTTGGAGAATCCCAGGGACAGCGGAGCCTGGTGGGCTGCCGTCCATGGGGTCACACAGAGTCAGAAACAGCTGAAGTGACTTAGCAGCAGCAGCAGCAGAATAAGTTCATTTGACAAACAATTTTTTGAGCCCTTCCATCCAATTTTATCCTTGGAAAATTTCAAGGAGTAGTCTACATCCCTGCTGATGAAGTAGACTTAATATAGTGCATTCAGTTTTGGAAGATGGATACTTTCCCCCTCCACTTCCCCTGCTTATCAAGTTCCTGCCATTTGCAGTGTAGCGGTTTTTGTAACAAATACTGATACAGAAAACCCAATAACATAACTATATTTTCCATGTAATTTTAATCCTTAACTTGGGCCACAATTATTCACAGTGACTAATGCCAATCAAGCCCTACAGTTTTCAGTTGTTTTCGTGAAAGATATCAATGTCAGTTGTGGGAATCTGTGGCAACCACCTAAATGGATAAAATTAGCAGTTTAAGTACCCTGTGGCTCAACCATTTCCTTGCAAACATCTAGTCTGAGAATTATTCATCTAACCTCTTTACTAAATAGCACCCCTATACTGTTACTGAAGGAGATGAAATGTGTTGCAACAATCCAAGGAATGGCTAATCTTGATTAATGTAGTTTTCCAAACAACTAAAAAGTACCCCTTTGGAAATAATATATATGGCTCAGACAGTAAAGAATCTGCCTGCAATTTGAGATACCTGGGTTTGATCCCTGAGTTGGGAAGATATCTGGGAGGGGAGCATGACAACCCAATCCAGTATTCTTGCCTGGAGAATCCCCATGGACAGAGGAGCCTGGTGAGCTACAGCCCATGGGGTTGCAAAGAGTAGAACACGACTAAGCACAGCATATTTTTTCTGTGTGCAACATATGCCTCTATTATAGGTTTTATTTCTTTCTGTTTTGTATTATAGTTGGTAATCTATACTTATTTCACTATGCTACCTTATGAGGTTTTTGATGGACGTGGTTATGCTCATATCTGTACATGCTGTAACACTGCACAGCACTTAAGCATGTAACAAGTGTTTCTTTCATTTCAATTTAACTACTTGATAACTTAGCAGGGTTTCTAAAAACATACCATAATTGGTAAAGTGACATTTTTAGAAACAATTATGGTGTATAAGTGTTGTTTTAGAGGAATTCTCTACCAAATATTGAAGAGGAATTCTACCCCTTACAAAAAATATTCATTTTTATTATCAAGCAGCTAGTGAAAGAGTCAAACCACTGGAAAATAGGTATTAGCCCCAAATATTTTAATTTTCATCACAAGATAACATGTAGAAATTAACAGATATTAAATACTCTGGCTTTTCAGGTTTCAACTTTGAAGGGGGAGATATGCATTTAAAATATTTTAAAAATTATATATATGTATGATGTATTCAGAGAAGGCAATGGCACCTCACTCCAGTACTCTTGCCTGGAAAATCCCCTGGACGGAGGAGCCTGGTAGGCTGCAGTCCATGGGGTCGCTAAGAGTCAGATACGACTGAGCGACTTCACTTTCACTTTTCACTTTCATGCATTGGAGAGGGAAATGGCAACCCACTCCAGTGTTCTTGCCTGGAGAATCCCAGGGATGGGGGAGCCTGGTGGGCTGCTGTCCATGGGGTCACACAGAGTCGGACACGACTGAAGTGACTTAGCAGCATGTTATATTATATGTACAGTGTATTACACAGGCAAGAATACTAGAGTGGATAGCCATTCCCTTCTCCAGAGGATTATTCTGACCCAGGGATTGAACTCCAGTCTCCTGCATTGCATTACCTGCATTACCATCTGAGCCACCAGGGAAGCCCATGTTACACATACATTATATTATATATAATATATTACTCATATTATATTACATATATATATATGTAATATGAAGAGAGGATTTCCCTGGTAGCTCAGCAGGTAAATAATCTGCCTGCAATGCCGAATACACAGGAGATACCAGTTCAATCCCCTGGAGGAGGAAGTGGCAACCCATTCCAGTATTCTTGCCTGAAAAATCCCATGAACAGAGGAGCTTGGCAGGCTATAGTCCAAAGGATCACAAAAAGCCAGACATAACTGAGTGACTAAACATAATATGAAGAGAGGAAACAATTCCTGTCAAGAGGGGCATTCACCGTGAAAATAATGTAACAAAAGTGAAAAAGCATTAGTCGCTCAGTCCTGTCTGACTCTTTGTGAGCCCATGGACTGTAGCCTGTGTTCACGGAATTCTCCTGGCAAGAATATTACAGTGGATTGCCATTCCCTTCTCCAGGGGATCTTCCCAATCCAGGGATTGAACCCGGTCTTCCGCATTGCTAGCAGATTCTTTACCGCTTCAAACATTTTGTACATGAGAATCACGTGGAGATGTTTTTAAAGCTCTGATTTCTGGAGTACATTCTCAGAGTTTACACTTCCAGAGATCTGTGTGGGAGCCCAAGAATTTGTGTATTTAACAGGTTTCAACATGATGTTATTATTGCTGATATGGGAACCCTGCTTTAAGAATCACAGATCTAATTTAAAGTTGCATGTATCTGACCTTATCACTTCTTTCATTTGTGTTCAATAACTTGCCTCCTTTCCTAATACATGAGAAAATTAGCATAGTTCATAGAGAGGGACATTTCTCATTTGGATAATGTTTCCACATAGGACTTTCTTCCCCATTTTTATTGAGAAATGTATATCTTCCAAATTCTGAACCTCATGAAATATCTATCAAGAAATCTGGAAAATAGAAAACAAAATTATAATGCCCTTAAGAGAATTAAAGCTGTATTAGCAACATAGAAATAGTACTGGTACAAAAGAAAGCACTGTCTTGAAAACAAAAGCAGGAGATACTGACATGCTGGGTCAAAAATTGTGGTCAATATTTCCAGAAAACAGAGCAGAGCAGCAGGAAGTCAGTGTTACTTTTTAGCTCTTGCTTTGTTATAAGTTTCGATGGCTACCCACTTCTGTAATCCTGCCTGGAGAATTCCATGAGTAGAGCCTGTTGGGCTAAAGTCCATGGGGTTGCAAATAGTCAGACGTGACTGAGACTAACATTTCTTACAAGTTTATGTTCATGGCCTAGTCCATTGCTAATGGTAAGCCATTCTTGAAAAGAGAAAAAATAGTAAGCCTGTGTGCATTGTTTATACAAATCTTATGAATGTTGTTCTAAAAAATAACATGCTTAGGAAGCAAATTACATTTTTTGATTGGCAATTTCAACATATGACTCTGTTCAGTTCAGCTGAGTTCAGTCGTTCAGTCATGTCCAACTCTTTGAGATCCCCTGAATTGCAGCATGCCAGGGTTCCCTGCCCATCACCAACAACTGGAGCTTTCTCAAACTCATGTCCATCAAGTGGGTGATGCCATCCAACCATTTCATCCTCTGTTCTCTTCTCCTCCTGCCTTCAATCTTTCCCAGCATCAGGGTCTTTCCCAATGAGTCAGTTCTTTGCATCAGGTGGCCAAAGTATTGGAGTTTCGCTTCAACATCAATCCTTCCAATGAATATTCAGGACTGATTTCCTTTAGGATGGACTGGTTGGATCTCCTTGCTGTCCAAGGGACTCTCAAGAGTCTTCTCCAACATCACAGCTCAAAAATATAAATTCTTTGGCACTCAGCTTTCTTTATAGCCCAACTCTCACATCCATACATGACTACTGGAAAAACCATAGCTTTGACTAGACAGACCTTTGTTGGCAGAGTAATGTCTCTGCTTTTTAATGTGCTGTCTGGGTTAGTAATAGCTTTTCTTCCAAGGAGTAAGTGTCTTTTAATTTCATGGCAGCAGTCACCATCTGCAGTAATTTTGGAGCCCCCCAAAACAAAGTTTCTCACTGTTTCCAACCTTGATTGGAAATTTGACTATTATGTTGTTCAAATACTGCCTATTAATGTTTGTTACCACCTTCAGAGTTTGAAAATTGGCTATAGGCTACAGTTACTTGTAAACAATTTAACAGAACTAATGCAAGAGAAGATGTGAATGTTGAGGAATACTTCAACATGAAATCAGAAACTGCTCCAAAATAAGTTTTAAAATTGCAAAGCTATATTAAGTTCAACAGCAAATAAAAATCAGGGTAAGCAAACAAATGTGTTTCACTGTTAAAAACTGAAATGAGCTCATCAAATGATGCACTATGCACCAATCTGAAGATGTTTTTGAATTCACTTTTAGAAATATGACCAACATTAATTCAAAATAAAATACATTTTTCTACATTGGGAATATTTGTGACAAAATAAAGACCAGTTCTATTGAACAGGGAAATGAATGCTTTGGTGGCTCTAAAGTTCCATTTTAAGAATGATAATTTTAAAATATTAAATAGTTTATGTTGTTTTCCCCATGTAAATTGATTATTTGTTAGTTCTTTATTTAGCATTTTTATTATGAACTATTGGAAAAGGAAATTGTAACCCACTCCAGTATTCTTGGCTGGATAATTCCATGGACAGAAAAGCCTGACAGGCTGCATTCCATGGGGTCACTAGGAGTCGGACACAACTGAGAACAGCAGATTATAAAGTATATATTAAGTTGAGACCATTTGTATGTATTGTTGAAATGTAAAATCTTGGCACAATATATGGTTGATGATAATATTAAACCATGTACTCATTATATCAATTTTACTTTACAGAAAACTCATGAAAATCCATATGAATCTATTGCAGAGGAAAGATTCCTTGTTTATTTTTATGGTTACTCATTATTCCTAAAAACATATAGAATGCTATCAAACATAAATAATGCCATTCAGAGAATTCCTACAAATTTCTAGAAATCCCAATTTCTTGTTCTTAAATTCAAAGACTAATAGATATTAGGAATTAGATATTAGGAATAGATGCCAGGAATTTGGGAATGCTACATTTGGGTCAGTGAGAGTCAGTCATTCGCAAATTTCTCAAAATAACAAGCCTATGAAATTTATCTTAGCCCCCTCTTTGAGGCCATTGAAATTACTATTTCTTCTGCCTGGAACATTTTCCTGGATATCTCCTTGGCTCATTCAGCTTCTTGGTATAAACAAATCCCTTACGTAGAAAACTGTTTTAAAATATTGGTGGAGCCCAAGGGTGTAAATGAACAGCATATCGTGAATGTCATGCATTCTCTTCCTTTAATGTTAGTTATTCTAAGTGTCTCTTGGGAATAAACCATAATCTTCCAGTCATCCTTTTCCCCAGTTAAGGAAAGAGTTGTTCCATTGCCTATGGCACACCATCTGATTGTTATGACAGAATTTTCCAAGAGTCCTTTGGCATATATCCTGACACAAAAGTTATATCACACTTCCCTGGTTTTCTTAAATCTCTGAATTTATTTCTTTACTTTTTTTTCTTTTTTTAGTTTACCTCTATTATACTCTATAATAGACTAAATTGTTTAGCCCCAAAATTCATATTGAAGAGGGTTTAAAATTCTAAACCTAGTACTTTGGAATGTGACTGTAGGTGGATATATGGCCTTTAAAGAGGTAATTAAGTTAAAACCAAGTTATTGGAAGGGTCTTTAATCCAGTATGATTCATGAACCTATAAGTGGAGGAGGTTAGGACATCAACATGTACAGAGGGAAGACCACATGAAGACAGGGAGAAGATGGTCATCTACTATCAGAGAGAGGACTCTGATGAAACAAACTGCTTTCAGTCTGATTTCTATCCTCTAGAACTGTCAGAAAATCAATTTCCATGGTTTAAGCCACCCTGTTTGTGGTCCTTTGCTATGGTGGTCCTAGGAAACTAGTACATGCTATAAAATACGCCTTCTAAAGTATTTTACAGGTATATTATCTTAGTATTTTCTAAGATACTATGACTTAGGCTGGAGGAGGAAATGGCAACCCACTCCAGTACTCTTGCCTGGAAAATCCCATGGACGGAGGAGCCTGGTAGGCTGCAGTCCATGGGGTCGCTAAGAGCTGGACACAACTGAACGACTTCATTTTCACTTTTCACATTCATGCATTGAAGAAGGAAATCGCAACCCACTCCAGTGTTCTTGCCTGGAGAATCCCAGGGACAGGAGAGCCTGGTTGGCTTGTGTCTATGGGGTCGCACGGAGTCAGGCACGACTGAAGTGACTTAGCAGCAGCAGCAGCATGACTTAGGAAATCAAGAATGAAAGTGGATACCAGGTACATATGTAAAGATTTCCAGTAGGAGCCTAAAAGATCTTTTCCAGAAACCAGTGTGTTTCTGTATTTGTAGTAAGCAGCATTTGTTTCACTTAGAAGAAAGGTCAATAGTGTTCCATTAGTGTCCAGTCCTTATGGAAACATGTGTGTGTGCCATCAGTCATTCAGTTGTGTCTGACTCTTTGCAACCCCATGAATTCCTCTGTCCATTGTGTTTCCTAGGAAAGAATACTGGAGTGGTTTGTCAGTTCCCTCTCCAGAAGATCTTCTGACCCAGAGATCAAACCTGCAGGTCCTACAGCTCCTGTTTGGCAAACGGGTTTTACGGGTTTTATTTTTACCACCATTGGGGAAGCCCATGGAGATATGGGAGGGTTGTATTTGTCTGCCTTCTTGAAAGGCAAAAAAGCATATGCATGATTTGTTTTGGTTAATAAAGTATCAGTTCAGTTCAGTAGCTCAGTGGTGTCCAACTATTTGTGATCCCAAGGACTGCAGCCTGCCAGGCTTCCCTGTCTATCACCAACTCCTGGAGCTTGCTCAAACTCATGTCCATCAAACAGTGATGTCATCCAACCATTTCATGCTCTGTCATCTCCTTCTTCTCCCACCTTCAGTCTTTCCCAGTATCAGGTCTTTTCAAATGAGTCAGTTCTTTGCATCAAGTGTATTGGAGTTTCAGCTTCAGCATCAATCCTTCCAATGAATATTCAGCACTGATTTCCTTTAGGATGGACTGGTTGGATCTCCTTGCAGTCCAAGGGACTCTCAAGAGTCTTCTCCAACACCACAGTTCAAAAGCATCAATTCTTCGGCACTCAGCTTTCTTTATAGTCCAACTCTCACATCTATACATGACTACTGGAAAAATCATAGATTTGACTAAATGGACCTTTGTGAGCAAAGTAAAGTCTCTGCTTTTTAATATGCTCTCTAGGTTGCTCATAACTTTTCTTCCAAGGAGCAAGTGTCTTTTAATTTCATGGCTGCAATCACCATCTGCAGTGATTTTGGAGCCCCAAAAAATAAAATCTGCCACTGTTTCCAATGTTTCCCGTTTACTTGCAATGAAGTGATTGGACTGGATGCCATGATCTTAGGTTTCTGCATGTTGAGTTTCAAGCCAACTTTTTCACTCTCTTCTTTCACTTTCATCAAGAGGCTCTTTAGTTCTTCTTCATTTTCTGCCATAAGGGTGGTGTCATCTGCATATCTGAGGTTATTGATATTTCTCCTGGCAATCTTGATTCCAGCTTGTGCTTCATCCAGCCCGACATATCACATGATGTACTCTGCATATAAGTTAAATAAGAAGGGTGACAATATACAGCTTTGATGTACTCCTTTCCCAATTTGGAACCACTCTGTTGTTACATGTCCAGTTCTAACTGTTGCTTCTTGACCTGCATACAGATTTCTCAAGAGGCAGGTCAGGTAGTCTGGTATTCCCATCTCTTTCAGAATTTTCCAGTTTCTTGGACCCACACAAAGGCTTTGATATAGTTAATAGAGCAGAAGTAGATGTTTTTCTGGAACTCTCCTGCTTTTTCCATGATCAAATGGATGTTGGCAATTTGATCTCTGGCTCCTCTGCCTTCTCTAAAACCAGCTTGAACATCTGGAAGCTCATGGTTCATGCACTGTTTAAGCCTGGCTTGGAGAATTTTGAGCATTATATTGCTAGCATGTGAGATGAGTGAAATTGTGAGGTAGTTTGACCATTCTTTGGCATTGTCCTTCTTTGGAATTGGAATGAAAACTGATCTTTTCCTGTCCTGTGGCCACTACTGAGTTTTCCAAATTTGCTGACATATTGAGTGAAGTACTTTCACAGCATCAGCTTTTAGGATTTGAAATAGCTCAACTGGAATTTGACCACCTGCTCTAGCTTTGTTCATAGTAATGCTTCCTAAGGCCCACATTCCAGGATGTCTGGCACTAGGTGAGTATTGAAGATCTTTTTTGTACAGTTCTTCTGTGTATTCTTGCCACCTCTTAACATCTTCTGCTTCTGTTACATCTATACCATTTCTGTCCTTTATTATGCCCATCTTTGCATGAAATGTTCCCTTGGTATCTCTGATTTTCTTGAAGAGATCTCTAGTCTTTCCCATTCTATTGTTTTCCTCTATTTCTTTGCATTGATCACTGAGGAAGGCTTTCTTAATTCTCCTTGCTATTCTTTGGAACTCTGCATTCAAATGAGTATATATTTCCCTTTCTCCTTTGCATTTAGCCTCCTTTCTTTTCTCAGCTATTTGTAAGGCCTCCTCAGACAACCATTTTGCCTTTTTTCATTTCTTTTTCTTGGGAATGGTCTTGATCCTTGCCTCCAGTACAATGTCACAAACTTTTGTCCATAGTTCTTCAGGTACTCTATCAGATCTAATCCCTTAAATCTATTTATCACTTCCACTGTATAATTGTAAGGGATTTGATTTAGGTCATACCTAAATGGTCTAGTGGCTTTCCCTACTTTCTTCAATTTAAGTCTGAATTTGGCAATAAGGAATTCATCATCTGAGCCAGTCGCTCCCAGTCTTGTTTTTGCTGACTGTATAAAGCTTCTCTATCATTGGCTGCAAAGAATATAATCAATCTGATTTTGGTATTGACCATCTGGTGATGCCCATGTGTGTAGAGTCTTATCTTGTGTTTTTGGAAGAGGATGTTTGCTATGACCAGTGCGTTCTCTTGGCAAAACTCTGTTCACCTTTGCCTTGCTTCATTTTGTACTCCAAGACCAAATTTGCCTGTTACTCCAGGTATCTCTTGACTTCCTACTTTTGCATTCCAGTACCCTGTAAAGAAAAGGACATCTTTTTGGAGTCTTAGTTCCAAAAGATCTTGTAGTTCATCATAGAACCATTCAACTTCAGCTTCTTCAGCATTAATGATTGGGGCATAGACTTGGAGTACTGTGATATTGAATAGTTTGCCTTGGAAATGGACATAGATCATTCTGTCATTTTTGAGATTGCATCCAAACACCACATTTCAGACTCTTTTGTTGACTATGATGGCTACTCCATTTCTTCTAAGGGATTCTTGCCCACAGTAGTAGATATAATGGTCATCTAAGTTAAATTCATTCATTCCAGTCCATTTTGGTTCACTGATTGCTAAAATGTCGATGTTCACTCTTGCTATCTCCTGTTTGACCACTTCCAATTTACCTTGATTCATGGACCTAACATTCCAGGTTCCTATGCAATATTGCTCTTTACAATATTGTCCTCCTAATGGGAGAGACTGACTGAGGGGTTTACTGGGTCTTGTTCTGATGGGCACTGCCATTCTCAGAAATCTTTAATCCAATTTTCTGTTGATTGACAGGGCTGTGTTCTCTTCCTGTTGTTTGACCCAAAGCCAAACTATGGTGGAGGTAATGAAGATAAATCTCCTTCACAAGGTTTCATGCATTGGTGTACTCCATACCCCTGACCCTGTAGCAGGCCACTGCCAAGCCACACCTCCACCAGAGACTCCTGGACACCCATGGGCAAGTCGGGGTCAGTCTCTTGTCGGGTCACTCCTCCTTTTTCCTGGGTCTTGGTGTGCACAAGGTTTTGTTTGTGTCCTCCAAGAGTCTGTTTCCCCAGCCCTGTGTAAAATAAAAGTATAAGCAGAAGTAATATCTGTCATTTCTAGGCTGAAGTTTTAGTAATGAGTGTGCAATTTGCCAGACTTCTCAGGTGGTGCTAGTGGTAAAGAACTCACTAGCCAACGCAGGAGATGTAAGAGATGCAGTTTTGATCCCTGGATTGATAAGATTTCCCGGAGAAGGAAATGACAACCTACTCCAGTATTCTTGCCTGAGAAATCCATGGACAAGGAGCCTGGTGGACTACAGTCCATTCGGTTGCAAAGAGTCAGACACGACTGAGCAACTAACCTTCCATTCTTTCCATTGGCAAATGCACACCGTAAAATGGAGGCTCCTGCATCCTGAGTGCTTGAGTCAGGATGGTGGAGAGCAGAGCTTCCAAGCTGGCCTGTGATGGTCATAAGGAAGGGATGAGAAATAAGCATTTTTACTTTGAGGCACTGCAATTATTTAGCTGTTTGATACTGTGGAACAACTTTGTTTATCATGACTCATAACTTGATCTGAGGCACTTTTGCTTGTTTTCCAATTTTTGACTGTGTTCTAGATACATAAGCAATTATCATAGCCAACATTTTTTCTTTCTTTTTGGAAGATTAAAACTGATTTTTGAATAAGAACTCCAAGGGCAATGAGTATGTTCAAAGCATTCTGAACAAAGCTTTCAGTTCATTGCTTTCAAGCCTTTTGCAGTCATTTTGATGACTCTGAATACCTATTGGACTCAGGTCTAAAGGGCAACATTTCTGTACAGTGACAAGAATTTCTGTGATGCTGCCAAAATGTTCATGGACAGAGGAGCCTGGCAGGCTACAATCCCTGCAGTTGCAGAGTCAGACACGACTGAGCAACTAACCTTGCATTCTTTCCATTGGCAAATGTACACCATAACATTGGAGGCTACTGCCTTCTGAGTGTCTGAGTCAGGATAGTGGAGAGCAGAGCTGCCAAGCTGGCTTGTGATAAAACTCACTTGCATTTATCATAACAGAAAATTTGTTGAGGTTTCCTTAACTAGCTCTCAACTGTCTAGGTGCTGCTTTTTTGGTGGATTAGCTTCCGCAAGACAGGGTGCTTCAAGACAGAAGAGCTAGAAATATTCTATGGTATAGCCACAACATACTCTGTCCCAAGAGTGGTGGCAAAGAGACTCCAGTCCCACCCAATTTCCTAAACCTATGTGCATTGCAACTTAAAAATCCACACCAATCTGAAAGCATATGGATGCCATTTATTTCATTTCCTTTGCAGAAGAGTACTTCGGGAAACACTTCTCACTTTCCCCACCCCTCTGTCTTATCATTTGAAGGCTACAGAGGAATTAAATTCATCTTGAAAGAGTGTTTATGAATTAGATTGTGACCATTACTTAAATGATTAAATACTCAAGAGAGATAATGCAACCCAGAGACCATGTCACAGGAGGGAACTGTGGTTATCGTCAATTACTGTTCATTTTCTATAAACATGGCTATGAGCCAACCTTGGAGGGGAAATGTGCAGTTGGTAAATGACGTATTTGGCATCTCCATCTGTTTCTTTCCTTACTCCTTTAGCATTTGTTCTGGATTCATTATGCTTCTCTGAGCACCAAACTCCTATCATATAAGGACCTCACAAACTTCCTCCCAATCTGAAAACACAGCCCTATGTCTCTCATCATATTAGGGCATCATTGCAGAGCTACAGCCAGAGTACTAAGGAATCAGATCTTTGAAATGGATTCTAGTCTCCAGAAAAAAGTCCAGGATAGGTTTGGAAGATGTTAAGCAGTTTTCTTAAGCTTACTTATTGCTTTCAGATGAATAAAGCATAGCAAAGGTCACCAATTAATTACATATGGATTTGGGGTATTAGAGGATGGTCATTCATGAAGAACCTTTTGGAGAGCAATAATTAAAGAGCCTATTTCTTAGTTAACACTGTAATTGACTCCGCCACATCTGTTCCACTCTGCCCACCGTGTGTTGACATCATGCTGCTTGAAGAGTTAGCCTCAGCTTCAGGGGTGGGACCTGCATAGTCTAAGCCAATCATAGCAATCCTATTTCACTTAATATTATTGATAGTGTTGGGTGCTTAGTCATGTCTGATTCTGCAACCCACAGACTGTAGCCCGCCAGGCTCCTCTGTCCATGGGATTTCCCAGGCAAATATACTGGAGTGGGTTGCCATTTCCTCCTCCAGGGAATCTTCCCAACCCAGAGATCAAACCCCCGTCTCCTGCATCTCCTGCATTGAAAGAGGATTCTTTACCTCTGAGCCACCATTACTCAATTCTATTCCACTTATCCTGGCAAATATCTCAGGGATTAGCCAGTTAGCATAAAGCTTTATTCAGGAGCATGCAAATCACCTAACTCAGGGCAATAGATGGAAGAAGTTCTAGCCAATAACCCCTGGTCGATGAGGTATATGAACCAAGTAAGTTGTATCACTTCCAAGTCAAATACTTGATTGCCAGCATAAGGACTTTGGGTGTTTTGTTCTCTCTGCTGTAGTGCATTGCTGAGTTCCTACATGAAGGACAGTAAACCAAAAAGTCTTTAGAGCTGAAACAGACTTAGATGAGTGAGAAACAAAGCTTTTGTCATTAAGTACTGAGACCTGGGATCTCGTTGTTACTGTAGAAATAGGGTGCATCTATGGTAAAAGCTTAGCAGTTGCATGGCAGAAGATGAGGCAATTGATATCAGTTAGCAGGATATTGATCCATTTTATGGCAGTGACAAAATAATTGGCAAAACTGTTATACAGTCGATGTACTTGTGGCTCTATAAGAAAGGTTGGAAAACGGATCACCAGTAGTGCTCAGTGATTGCTGTTGGCTGCTATTGACAAGTCATTATAAGAGAAATAAACTCAGGAAAGAACTGATTTGAAATTCAATTTTAAAGCAGAATTTAAAGGGACAAGATGAAACTCAGAAATTCAAAACCAGGCTGGGTTGGAAAAGGCACCTGCTTATTATCTCCAAACAGTCAAAATAAAAGCACAAATCATGATAGTCAAAAATGTCCAGTAAAATTTTCATGTGATTAGCTGTTCTCAGGGCAAACATTAGACTAAAGAGGTGATGTCTTTTACTTACGTAAATTTTCTCAATGAAAAGATTGCATTCAAGATGAGGCTTTGCCACAGAAGTTCTACGATCTCAAAACGGGTCCATAGTCAATCAAAAGAAACATGTCTATAATTGAGAAAATGAAGAAATATAGTTGATATGAAAACTAAGTCTCAAATGAACTGTGTTCCTGGCTACTGGTCCACAGAGCTAACTTAAATAGACAAGAAACCTACTAAGACTTTTAGGAACTTGTACCATAAGTGTAGACAGAAGTATTCCACATTTAGTCAAACTTGACAACCAGACTTTTACCAGCAAGAAAGAGAAAGATACAATGCCCGCTTTGAGCCAGAGAGACTGAGGAAGACAAAAAGGAAGACTGGCCAGAGAGTGGAGCCAGATAGCACAGTGAAAAATGGATTTGGGAGCTCCCCTTAAATTGCAGAGTTGGGAACTAATTAAAGAACATTCCACACTACAGAAGAATTCTAATCAATATCTTTCAAATGCTTTAGGATTGCTGTGGATTAGTGATTTCTGGGAGTCTTCCATTCTTTCTCTTTCTGACTGTGAATGTTTATTGCTGCTATCCTGTCTTTGTTCCACTAACATGTAATATATGCTGATTGTGTGATGATGAGCACTGTGAGTGCAGGGGTGTAATACGTTTGATTAGTTTAAAGGTTTCTAGAAAAGACTGGCAGAAACAATAATGCTAACCAAATATTTTGTGAGATTTTCTACATTTTCCAGGCCTATTGCAGTTAGACAAGGCCACATAACCTGTTCTGCTCCTATAAGGAACGTATTTATTTCATTTCTAAGATAAAGTAGTTAATTGCTAGAGTAGGAGGATATAGTGTTATCTGCTTAGAGACTAAGAAAGCCTCATTTTGACCTGGGGAGTCATGGCATTGAAACAGTCACCATATAAAAGGTATTTGCCATAAAAAGTTATCATGAAGTCAGTAAATCTATCATAGTTTTCACATGAACTTAAAGAAAATTGTCATTGTATTAATCTACTGAGGTTCAGGGTCTTCCATTGTGCCTGCTTCCTTTTTATTGATTTGAATACAGCATCACTGATTAGGGTTTCCTAGGTAGCACAGTGGTAAAGCATCCACCTGCCAAAGCAGGAGACACAAGAGACACGGTTTCAATCCCTGGGTCAGGAAGATCCCTGGAGAAGGAAATGGCAACCCACTCTAGAATTCTTGCCTGGAGAATTCCATGGACAGAACCTAGCAGTCCATGGGGTTGCAAAGATTTGGACACAACTTAGTGGCTGAACAAAAATGGAATAGTTTCTCTGGAGAATCTTGACTAATACAGAGAATAATTACTTTAAACTTATCCATCCCACCATCTTCCATGTCCTCCCCTTCTATCATAGAAAATGATTTTTAAAACTACATTTTCTAGAATGCTTTATAGCTAAAATTTAGTTATGAGTGAGATTCTATTAATATGTTGCACTTCCAGTATTTTTTACAGAGTGAGGAAAAAGCTTCTTTCAAATAAGGTCTAACAGATACATAATTTTTTTCAGTTGGTTCTTCTACATTCCTGTGTCTAGTAAGTGAAAAACTAAAAGACAGCTGTTTTTCTAGCAGCTGCAAAAACTATCCTCCTCTCTGTATCAAAATCACAGTGATACAACCCTAAAGTCCAGGTGCCTCTCTTAACATTTACTTCTCTAGCCTTCCGACAGTTTTCTAAGTACGGATTTCATTTTGCTTGATATACCTAGAGAAATTTCTGTTTCCTACATTAAATCTACCTGGTAAAATAATGCCATATTTACTAAGCTACTAAAATCAAAGGAAAATTACGATCAGTTATGGTAGATGCTAGCTACTGTAAAAGAGAAACTAAAACATTGTTAAGGAAAAAAGAAAAATTCTTTTCTCTTTTGTGTAACAGTCCAGTGAGTGTGAGTGCTAAATCACTTCAGTTTGTATCTGACTCTTTGCAATGCTATGGACTGTAGCAGGCCAGGTTCCTCTGTCCATAGGATTCTCCAGGCAAGAATATTGGAGTGGGTTGCCATGCCCTCCTCCAGGGGATCTTCCCAACCCAGGGATCAAATGCCAGTTATCTCCTGTATTGCCAGGTGAGTTCTTTACCACTAGCACCACCTGGGAAGCCCAAATAGTCTAGTTCAGTTCAGTTCATTTGCTCAGTAGCGTCCGACTCTTTGTGACCCCCATGAATTGCAGCATGCCAGGCCTCCCTGTCCATCACCAACTCCCGGAGTTCACTCAGACTCAGGTCCATTGAGTCAGTGATGCCATCCAGCCATCTCATCCTTCGTCGTCCCCTTCTCCTCCTGCCCCCAATCCCTCCCAGCATCAGAGTATTTTCCAGTGAGTCAATGCTTCGCATGAGGTGGCCAAAGTACTAGAGTTTCAGCTTTAGCATCATTCCTTCCAAAGAAATCCCAGGGCTGATCTCCTTCAGAATGGACTGGTTGGATCTCCTTGCAGTCTAAGGGACTCTCAAGAGTCTTCTCCAACACCATAGTGCAAAAGCATCAATTCTTTGGCGCTCAGCTTTCTTCACTGGATGAGAGAGTCCAACTCTCACATCCATACCTGACCACTGGAAAAACCATAGCCTTGGCTAGACAGACCTTTGTTGGCAATGTAATGTCTCTGCTTTTCAATGTGTTATCTAGGTTGGTCATAGCTTTCCTTCCAAGGAGTAAGCGTCTTTTAATTTCATGGCTGCAGTCACCATCTGCAGTGATTCTGGAGCCCAAAAAAATAAAGTCTGACACTGTTTCCACTGCTTCCCTGTCTATTTCCCATGAAGTGATAGGACCAGATGCCATGATCTTTGTTTTCTGAATGTTGAGTTTTAAGCCAACTTTTTCACTCTCCACTTTCACTTTCATCAAGAGGCTTTTTAGTTCCTCTTCACTTTCTGCCATAAGGGTGGTGTCATCTGCATATCTGAGGTTACTGATATTTCTCCTGGCAATCTTGATTCCAGCTTGTGCTTCTTCCAGTCCAGCATTTCTCATGATGTACTCTGCATATAAGTTAAATAAGCAGGGTGACAATAGACAGCCTTGACGTACTCCTTTTCCTATTTGGAACCAGTCTGTTGTTCCATGTCCAGTTCTAACTGTTGCTTCCTGACCTGCATATAGATTTCTCAAGAGGCAGGTCAGGTGGTCTGGTATTCCTATCTCTCAGAGATATGTAAATTATTTTATTATGTGGATAACACGTGCATGTATATTGTCAAAAAGGAGTAATCTTCCATTAGGAAAATTGTGCTTCTTCTTGTCAAACATTTTGCAAACAAGCTTTGGAGTTGTGCCTATAGAAGCTGTACACTTGAATATTGTAGAGGACAGCTGGTACCCATACATCTGGAAAGGGCTTTCAATGCTGTATTAATATGTTAAATCAAATCAGAGGAATAAAAATAAAATGAAGAGGAGAAATTCTTTTGGAAGAGGAGTTTGGTCAAACATAAAGTGTAACACATACTCTTCTTATGCTAAGATTTTTGGAACCCAAATTAATTAGACTTCAAGGAATTTATTAGATGAGAAAACTAAAAATTCCAGGGATAAATATGGCTTCAAGCAAAGCTCAGTTTAGGATCTCAAAACTGTTATCAGTACTGTTATCAGTACTCAATTTTTTTCTTTCCATTTCAGTTTTCTTATTCTCTTTTGCTGTTGTCTAGTCGCTAAGTCATGCCCGACCCTTTTGCAACCTCATGAACTGCAGCCCACCAGGCTCTTCTGTTCATGGAATTTTCCAGGCAAGAACACAGGAGTGGGTTACCATTTCCTCCTCCAGGGTATCTTCCTGACCCAGGAATCAAACCTATGTCTCCTGCATTGCAGGTGGTTTCTTTACCCCTGAGCCACCAGGGAAGCCTATTCTCTCTTGAGTTCATATGAAATCAATATCTCCCATGTTGGTGCCAAAATGACGCAGGCAATTCCATCTTCTCAGCTACTCAAGAAGGGGCAGATTCTCCTTTTCTAATAAAAGTCCTAGAACTGAGGCTCACAAAAATTAATTAGAATAAGGTCATGAAATTTTTCCTGAGGCATATTCTAGACATGGCTAAAACAATCCGATTTGGTAATATTTCTAAAGGAGATCAGTCCTGGGTGTTCTTTGGAAGGAATGATGCTAAAGCTGAAACTCCAGTACTTTGGCCACCTCATGCGAAGAGTTGACTCATTGGAAATGACTCTGATGCTGGGAGGGATTGGGGGCAGGAGGAGAAGGGGACGACAGAGGATGAGATGGCTGGATGGCATCACCGGCTCAATGGATGTGAGTTTGAGTGAACTCCGGGAGTCGGTGATGGACAGGGAGGTCTGGCGTGCTGCAACTCATGGGGTGGCAAAGAGTCAGACACGACTGAGTGACTGAACTAAACTGAACTACTTTGAAGAAGAGGGTAAACTCAGCTCTAACAAACCACTATATTGGATGACGCTGGGCAGCTAAGATCTTTCCCAGTGAAAAATAGGATTTCTTGCTAGGAGCAGAAAGCCTCATTATTAAGCAGGTAATAATGTTTTGAGGCCCATCTCTTTTGATGCTCTTGTTAACACTTCAAATATATAAATTATGTACTTAAAGTTGGGGCTTCTGATTTTATAAGTTAATTATTAGCATCAACTTTAGTAATCTTATTGAATAAAAAACTTTTCTACACCAAACATAGAAAACAGCACATAATGGGTACATGTTAGACATCTGTTGTGTAAGTGGGTTTTCACTTATCAGTTAATTTATCAGTTATCTATTGCCACATAAAAATACCCCAAACATTATGGTTTGAAACAGTAGCTATTTGTTTGCTCAAGATTCTATGGGTCAGCTTTCAGGTGGGCCATCTCACCTCTATTGTCAATTGGACTCAGTTATGCATTTGTCTAGGCAAGGCTACGGTTTTTCCAGTGGTCATGTATGGATGTGAGTTGGACTGTGAAGAAAGCTGAGCACTGAAGAATTGATGCTTTTGAACTGTGGTGATGGAGAAGACTCTTGAGAGTCCCTTGGACTGCAAGGAGATCCGACCAGTCCATCCTAAAGGAGATCAGTCCTGGGCGTTCATTGGAAGGACTGATGTTGAAACTGAAACTCCAATACTTTGGCCACCTCATGCGAAGAGTTGACTCATTGGAAAAGAGCCTGATGCTGGGAGGGATTGGGGGCAGGAGGAGAAGGGGACGACAGAGGATGAGATGGCTGGATGGCATCACCGACTCGATGGACTTGAGTCTGAGTGAACTCCGGGAGATGGTGATGGACAGGGAGGTCTGGTGTGCTGCAATTCATTAGGTCGAAAAGAGTTGGACATGACTGAGTGACTGAACTGAACTGAACTGATGCATTTGTAGTCAGTTCTCAACTGGCATGTATGTTTCAACAGTTGTGACTTTTTTTCCTGGCTGGTCTCAGAGGACCTTACTCACACGCCTGGATTTTTCTGGAGAGATGAGGGATGACTGAACCACACATCTGTCGTCAACATGCAGAGTGTGGCCACACCACAGTCATTCTGCTGTCTTTTACTTCATAGTGACTGTTTAAAAAGTACTGAAGCAAGGAAAGCTCCAGTGCACAAATAGTTTTAAGGCTCTTGTTAACACAGTGTTTGTCAATATCCCACTGGCTAATGTAAATCACGAGTAATGGAAAGATAGATTCTGCCTCTTGACAAGAGGAGCTGAAAAATCTGATGGCCATGTTATCTTTCACTTTACCAAAGTTCAGCTATGTTCACAACTATTTGCATTTCTCCTATCTACAAATAAGTTACAGTCTTCAAAGGCTCCAATAATGTCTCCATAAATTTTGCCATCAGGCTGAAAAACTATTATTTTGTAATCAGTATCTGGTCTAAGATGGATATGGTTTCTAAGATTCAGTGACATGTAAAATAGAAAGTAAATTACTCACCCTTATTCTGCACATGGACAAAACAGTCACATTAGATACTCCCATTTCAAAAAAGGACTTCCCTAGTAGCTCAGCTGGTAAAGAACCTGCCTTCAATTCGAAAGACCCTGGTTTGATTCCTAGGTGGGGAAGATCCACTGGAGAAGGAATAGGCTACCTATTCCAGTATTCCTGGGCTTCCGTGGTGGCTCAGCTGGTAAAGAATCTGCCTGAAATGTGGGAGACTTGGGTTCAGTCCCTGGGTTGGGAAGATCTCCTGGAGAAGGGCACAGCTACCCACTCCAGTATTCTGGCCTGGAGAATTCCATGGACTGTATAGTCTATGGGGTTGCAAAGAGTCAAACGCGACTGAGCGGCTTTCACTTTCATTTCAAAAAGAAGGAATAAAAATTACTGGTCCATAGCAGTTGTGAAATTAAGCCAGGCATGTAGTATGTAGTCTTATGTAGTCTTATGTAATCTTTAAGCATGCTCCTTGAAGAGCAAATTCCTTAGTCTACTTTTCTCTATACTTTTCATTTCTGTCCTCAGAGTCATCCTTCCTTTTTAAACAAGGAATACCCAGGTAGCTTGCTCAACCTGCTATCTACCTCTGAAAAGTTTGGGACCAAAACATTTTCCAATTTGAATTAACTCTCTCACTTTTAATACAAGTGGTAGTTCTTTAGTTGCCACTACATTAAAAAAAAAAAAAATCCATGGGTTTCCTATGAATCCACAAAAAGCATATGTCATATCAGCTAAGGCATATCCACATTTCTTTTTTTTTTTTTCATTTTTTTATTTTATTTTATTTTTAGACTTTACATAACTGTATTAGTTTTGCCAAATATCAAAATGAATGTCATATCAGCTAAGTAAGTGACATGAGCAAACCCAGATTTAAAAGATGGAGGAATAGTTTCTAACTCTTGACGGAAGGAGTTGCATATTTTTATGACTGTCTCATTAAATCTACCACACAATAGGAGGTTTAAATATTTGCTAGAAAATGCTCATCTTTATTTCCAGAAGTAAAAATGCTAGTTTGTAATATTAAGCCCCTGATTCTTTATGTTCATTGACTTTTCCACCAAATAAACTTACTGCCAATTAACATCCAGCATTAAGTTAAATCAGGCAAACAAAAGAAAAAAAAAAAAAGTGGGATGTATAAAATGATTAGACATGAAACACAAAAGAATAGTTTCCCATATCCTTTTCCTTAGATATGGTCTTTAAAAATCCTCAGAACAACATCATAAATCCCAGAATTCTGAACTTAGCATTAATACTGACTTCAAATTTTGGGTTTAAAATAATTTATATGCTGCTGCAGCTGCTAAGTCACTTCAGTCATGTCTGACTCTGTGCGACCCCATAGACGGCAGCCCACCAGGCTCCGCCATCCCTGGGATTCTCCAGGCAAGAACACTGGAGTAGGTTGCCATTGCCTTCTCCAATTTATATGCAATTACAAACTAATCCAAAGATAGCCTTGTAGACCTTCTCACTATCATAAGACATAATAGTTACTTACTCTTTGAGTAAAAAGGAACATTCCTCTACCTTTCAGGTGGCTCAGATGGTAAAGAATCCACCTGCAATGTGGGAGACCTGGGTTTGATCCCTGGGTTGGGAAGATCCTCTGTTGGAGGGCATTGCAACCCACTCTTTCCATTGCTTGTGATTTACATTAGCCAATGGGATATTGACAAACACTATATTAACGAGAGCCTTAAAAGCATTTACACTGGGGCTTTTCTTGCTTCGATGCCTTTTAAACAGTCACCATAAAGTGAAAGACAGCAGAATGACTGCGGTCAGAGGAGCCTGGAAGGCTACAGTCCATGGGGTTACAAAGAATCAAACACCACTGAGTACTAAGCACACAGCACAGTGTTAGCATTATATTGCATTTCATTTAGGATACTGAAATTCACTGCTATAAAGTTGTTAGAAAGGACAGTGGAAATTTCTGAAAGCCAATACATATTTCTAAGTCTATCATTAAAGGTCAGCATACTTATACAGTTTCTATAGAAACCATATTTCAATAATTCAGTATCTAAAATAAAATCACCTTGAAGCAAACTAAAAATATTCATATATTGTATTATAGGATATAAGATCTAAAGCAATGATTCAGTGAAATAAAAATGCAAAATGCCTCATTTTTCCTAAGTTGCTTAGTAGATCATATGAACTATAAACATTTTTTTTAATTTGATAAACATTACAATTACTTCTTTCTAGTCCCTCAATGCAATCTATTTTCTATCTTCAGACATGGGGTGGGAGAGGAGGTATGTAACTATAAGAATGGAGGCACAGTTGTATGGAAAACTCAATCTTCCTTCTGAAAGTTCATATTCAAGAGAAGAAATCTACATACAATAATTTGAATCAAACTATGACAAATATACCAAATTTTATTAAGAACTTTATCAATTCAAAACACTTGAACTTAACACATACTTACTCATTGTTAGACCCTGTATTGGGTTCTGGGAATGAGGTTGTCATATTAGCATTTTATGGCATTTAATTTAATTGCCTAATAAAAATAAAGGTTACAAACAAAACTCTACACGTGAATATTTACCATAGACTTACTAATAATTACCAAAACTTGGAAGAAGCCAAGATATTATCTAGTAGATGAATGGATAAATGTGGTACATCCAGACAATTGAGTATTATTCAACACTAAAAGTAAATGAGTTATCAAGTCATACATGAAAAGACATGGGAGAGCCTTAAAGGCATATTTAAGAAGAAGTCAGTCAGAAAAGGCTACACAGTCTATTACTCCAACTATATGACATTATGAAAAAGACAAAACTGTGGAAACAGTAAAAGGATTAGCCAACAGCTAGAGCAAGGGCTAGAAAGTAATAGGCAGAGCACAGAAGGCTTTTTTTAAAGCCGTGAAAATGCTCTGAATGATAACCATAGCGATAGACAACGTGTCATCATATATTTGTTCAGACACATAGAATGTAGAACACCAGGAGTGAGCCAGAACTTAAACTGTGGACTTTGAACAATTACGGTGTGTTAGTGTGGATCTTTCAATTTTACCAACTGTTCCACTCTGGTGGGCATGTTGATAATGGGGGAAGCTATGGCACGTGTGGGGGCAGGAGGTGTGTGGGGAACCTCTGTGCCTTCCTCTCATGTTTGTTTGAAACTAAAATTGCTCCAATGAAAACAATTTTGAAAGAGACAGGAGGATGGGAAAGAATGAAAAAAAAAAAAAGAGAGAGAGAGAGAGAAGGAAGGAAAGAAGGAAGGCAGGAAATTATGCTTAGTTTCAAATGTTCACTAAAAATAACCTGATATAAAACTTAATTCTATTTTTTTAATGCTATACACCTTAAACTAATACAACATTGGTAATCAACTATAATATAAAATAAAAACATAAAAGAGGAAAAAGGAATAAATGATTTCAGTATTATTGATAACTAAAATTTAGACAGTTTCTGTTTTTCTTAAAAAAGTTAAACCCTCTGCTAAAATATATGCCTGTTAGAAACAATTGTTAAGACAATGAGAAACAGAAAATTCTATTTCAATTTAGAGAATGGAGCAAGGTGTAGTAGAGGAGAAGACATTTGTATTGGACCTTGGAATATACATAGAAAAATGTGATATTCCAATAAGTGGATTCCAGAATTTTTCTTTTCTACCTTTAGTATATCTTCTATTTTAAAGCACTTTAAAACTGAGCCCATCTATAGCAGTTTAACTTCACAACCAGGATAGAGAACTGAGACTATCTGGGTCACCATTTGAATCTGTAGACTGATCAAATATAGATGATGGGGTAGATGATGCCTACCCCATCAAAGTGGGTAGGCATCATCCAATCTATTCAGGGCTCAAATAGAACAAAAAAGGGAGGAAAAAAGGATTTTCTCTCTCTTTTTTATATGTGTGGGCCCAGTAGCTCAGTGGTGTCTGACTGTTTGTGACACCACAGACTGTAGCCTGCCAGGCTCCTCTGTTCACGGGATTTTACAGGCAAGAATACTGGGGTAGATTGCCATTACCTGCTTTAGGGGACCTTCCCAACCCAGAGACTGAACCCGCATCTCTTGAGTCTCCTACACTGGAGGGCTGATCACCGTTTGCCACCCCCACCCCCCTCCACCCAGGAAGCCCTTCTTTAGATGTAACATTCACCTAACAATTTATTAATTCTAGCCTTGCTTAGTTAACAGGTCATTCTGGTAGACTTGTGAGAGAGTGAACTTTTGACAGTCTTAGAGTATCTACTAACATTCAGACACTATTGCCATCATGGATCAACATTCTTCACTCAGAGAGTCCATTTCTCTGAGGGCATGAGGCTTTCCACTGAGGGCTGTCATGACCAAGTGGTGCTCTCTTTTCCTGACATAGGTCCACAGACAGAAGAGCCTGAAGGGCTAGAGTCCATAGGGTCACAAAAAGTCGGACACAACTGCGTGACTCTCAGAGGTTAAAGTGTCTGCCTCCAATGCGGGAGACCTGGGTTCGATCCCTGGGTTGGAAAGATCCCCTGGAGAAGGAAATGGTAATGAACTCCAGTATTCTTGCCTGGAGAATTCCATGGACGGAGAAGCCTGGTAGGCTACAGTCCATGGGGTCACAAAGAGTCAGACAAGACTGAGCGACTTCACTTTCACTTTCACTTTCAAAGCCCTGATATTATTGTTAAATACTGTTGGTTAAAATTTGATTATACAACAGGATTGTGCCTCCATCAAGATGAAATAGATTCATTTTCCCCTTTTCCTCTTATTAAGTACAGCTAAAACCCTGAACAGAAGGTAATCTATTGGAGAAAGGAATGGCAAACCACTTCAGTATTCTTCCCTTGAGAACCCCATAAATAGTATGAAAAGGGAAAAAGATATGACACTGAAAGATGAACTCCACAATGTGGAAGGTGTCCAATATGCTACTGGAGAAGAGTGAAGAAATAACTCCAGAAAGAATGAAGAGATGGAGCCAAAGCAAATACAATGCCCAGTTGCAGATGTGACTGGTGATAGAAGCAAGGTCCGATGCTGTAAAGAGCAGTATTGCATAGGAACCTGGAATGTTAGGTCCATGAATCAAGGCAAATTGGAAGTGATCAAACAGGAGATGGCAAGAGTGAACATTGACATTTTAGGAATCAGTGAACCAAAATGGACTGTAATGGGTGAGTTTAACTCAGATGACCATTATATCTACTACTGTGGGCAAGAATCTCTTAGAAGAAATGAAGTAGCCCTCATGTCAACAAAAGAGTCTGAAATGCAGTACTTGGATGCAATGTCAAAAATGACAGAATAATCTCTGGCCGTTTCCAAGCCAAACCATTCAATATCACAGTAATCCAAGTCTATGCTCCTACCAATAATGCCAAAGATGCTGAAGTTGAATGGATCTATGAAGCCCTACAAGACCTTCTAGAATTAACATACCAAAAAGATATCCTCTTCATTAAAAGGGGACTGGATGCAAAAGTAGGAAGTCAAGAGATACCTGGAGTAACAGGTACATTTGGCCTTGGAGTACACAATGAAGCAGGTCAAAGACTAAGAGAGTTTTGTCAAGAGAATGCACTGGTCATAGGAAACACCTTCTTCCAACAACACAAGAGAAGACTCTACAAATGGACATCACCAGATGGTCAATACCAAAATAGATTGACTATATTCTTTGCAACCAAAGATGTAGAAACTCTATACAATCAGCAAAAACAAAACTGGGACCTGATTGTGGCTCAGATGATGAATTCCTTATTGTCAAATTCAGACTTAAACTGAAGAAAGTAGGGAAAACCACTAGACCATTCAAGAATGACCTAAATCAAATCTCTTGCAGTATTATAGTGAAAGTGACAAATAGATTTAAGGGATTAGATCTGATAGACAGAATGCCTGAAGAACTATGGACAGAGGTTCATGACATTGTACAGGAGGCAGTGATCAAGACCATCCCCAAGAAAAAGACATACAAAAAGGCAAAATGGTTGTATGAGGAGGCCTTACAAATAGCTGAGAAAAGAAGAGAAGCTAAAGGCAAAGGAGAAAAAGCAAGATATACCCATTTGAATGCAGAGTTTGAAAGAATAGCAAGGAGAAATAAAAAAAGCCTTACTCGGTGATCAATGCAAAGAAATAGAGGAAACCAATGGAATGAAAAAGACTAGAGATCTCTTCAAGAAAATTAGAGATATCAAGGGAACATTTCATGCAAAGATGGGCACAATAAAGGACATAAATGGTATGGACCTAAACAGAAGCAAAAGATATTAAGAAGAGGTGGCAAAAATACACAGAAGAACTATACAAAAAAAGATCTTCATGACCCAGATAACCATGATGGTGTGGTCACTCACCTAGAGCCAGACATCCTGGAATGCAAAGTCAAGAAGGCCTTAGGAAGTATCACTACGAATAAAGCTAGTGGAGGTGATAGAATTCCAGTTGAGCTATTTCAAATCCTAAAAGCTGATGCTGTGAAAATGCTGCACTCAAATTTGGAAAACTCAGCAGTGGCCACAGGCCTGGAAAAGGTCAGTTTTCATTCCAATCCCAAAGAAAGGCAACGCCAAAGAATGCTCCAACTACCACTCAATTACCACCAAAGTAATGCTCAAAATTATCCAAGCCAGGCTTCAACAGTATGTGAACCATGAACTTCCAGATGTTCAAGCTGGATTTAGAAAAGGCAGAGGAACTAGAGACCAAATTGCCAACATCCATTGGATCAATGAACAAGCAAGTGAGTTCCAGGTAAATGTCTACTTCCGCTTTATTGGCTATGCCAAAGTCTTTGACTGTGTGGATCACAAGAAACAGGAAAATTTCTTAAAGAGATGGGAATACCAGACCACCTGACCTGCCTCCTGAGAAATCTGTATGCAGGTCAAGAACAATAGTTAGAACTGGACATGGGACAGACTGGTTCCAAATCAGAAAAGGAGTACATCAAGGCTGCATATTGTCATCCTGCTTATTTAACTTATATGTAGAATACATCATGAGAAATGGTGGGCTGGATGAAGCACAAGCTGGAATCAAGACTGCCAGGAGAAATATCAATAACCTCAGATATGCAGATGACACCACCCTTATGGCAGAAAGTGAAGAAGAACTAAAGAGCCTCTTGATGAAAGTGAAAGAGGAGAATGAGAAAGTGGCTTAAAACTCATCATTTGGAAAACTAAGATCATGGCATCTGGTCCCATCACTTCATGGAAAATAGATGGAGAAACAATGGAAACTGGGAGAGACTTTATTTTCTTGGGCTCCAAAATCACTGAAGATGGTGACTACAGCCATGAAATTAGAAGATGCTTGCTCCTTTGAAGAAAAGCTGTGACCAACCTAGACAGCATATTAAAAAGCAGAATCATTACTCTGCCAACAAAGGTCTGTGTAGTTAAAGCTCTAGTTTTTCCAGCACTCACTTATGGATGTGAGAATAGGACTATAAAGAAAGCTGAGCACTGAAGAATTGATGCTTTTGAACTGTGATATTGGAGAAGACTCTTGAGAGTTTCTTGGACTGCAAGGAGATCCAACCAGTCGTCCTTAAAGAAATCAGTCCTGAATATTCATTGGAAGGACTGATGCTGAAGCTGAACTCCAATACTTTGGCCACTTGATGTGAAGAACTGACTCATTTGAAAAGACTCTGATGCTAGGGAAGATTGAAGACAGGAGGAGAAGGTGATGACAGAGGATGAGATGGTTGGATGGCATCACCAACTTGATGGATATGAGTTTGAGCAAGCTCCGCAAGTTGGTGATGGACAGGGAAGCCTGGTGTGCTGAAGTACATGGGGTCACAAAGAGTTGGACATGACTGTGCAACTGAACTAACAGAAAACCCTGAACATTACATATGTTGCAAATGTAGTAACCCTCTGAAAGGTGGAGAAAAGAAATAGAATAGCCAGGGACCTCAGTAAGCAATGGCATCCCACTCCAGTACTCTTGCCTGGAAAATCCCATGGACCGAGGAGCCTGGTAGGCTGCAGTCCATGGGGTCGCAAAGAGTCGGACACGACTGTGCGACTTCACTTTCGCTTTTCACTTTCCTGCATTGGAGAAGGAAATGGCAACCCACTCCAGTGTTCTTGCCTGGAGAATCCCAGGGACAGGGGAGCCTGGTGGGCTGCCGTCTACGGGGTCGCACAGAGTCGGCCACGACTGAAGTGACTTAGTTTTAGCTTTCAGTATTCATAAACAACAAAGCAGTGAGTACACGGGGTTTCTTTTTGTCTCCTACAGCCCAGACTAGGTGCTGGAAAAGCTTGCCATACATATGTGAGATATATATATATACATGCATATATACCTGTGTATATATAATATTTTCAATTTTATTGTTGTTTAGTCACTAAGTCATGTCTCTGTGACCCCATGGACTATAGCTCACCAGACTCCTCTGTGCATGGGATTTTTCAGGTAAGAATACTGGAGTGGTTGCCATTTCCTCCTCCAGGGGATCTTCCTGACCCAGAGATCAAACCCACATCTCTTGTGTTTTCTTCTGCATTAGCAGGCATGTTAATATTTCAATATGTCAATAATAAGAAATCATACATGACAAATAGGAATTGAAGTTCTGCTAAGTGTATATATGCATAGTTATCTGTTCTGCAAATGGATAGCTGTAAAATACACAGTGGACATCAAACACTGGAGCAGATGTGTGAGATTCTAAGATAAATAAGAATATATTCTTCAACATGGGCTCACAATTCTCCAGAGGCTCACAATTTAGGAAGGCAGACAAACAAGTAAGCAAATCATTTCATTTATTGAGACTTTTCTAAGTGCTGGACACTTGGCTAAAGCTAAATACTATTTAATACTCACAATCTTATGAATTAATTTCTCTTATTTTTATTTTATGAAAAGGATAACTAAAGCACTGAAAAGATAAATTATTTTCAAACAATATACAGTGAACAAGTAGCAGATCCAGGATTCAAGACTAAGTTTGTACGACTCCAAGTCCAAGCTTTTCACCCCATTCCATCTAGCTTCCCCTATGGTTAGGAGATAATGGGGAAATCCAGTCAGAATTCCTCATGTTTAAGAGAAGGGTTAGAAATAATCACATTTATTTCCCACAACACTTAGCACAGCACCAGGTGCATGCAGGTGCTTGATATGTGTTGAATTGTGTATAATTAAATTTAAAAGGGCTGAATAAATTTAAAACAACAATGTATTTTCTAAACTTACTTGTTTACTATGCACCATAGAGTCTCTATAAAGCATGACACACAGAATATGTTATTTATATTCTTATTATTACCTGCTACTCCTGCTATTTTTCTTTGGAAGCTGGTTCTCCCTCAGTGGTCCCAATCATCACCCCCTCAAACCTTCCTAAATAATCTAAGACTTAATAGCCCATATTTCGGTCACTTAAGTATACTATTTGGAGAAGGCAATGGCACCCCACTCCAGTACTCTTGCCTGGAAAATCCCATGGGGTGGAGGAGCCTGGTAGGCTGTAGTCCATGGGGTCGCTAAGAGTCAGACACGACTGAGCGACTTCCCTTTCACTTTTCACTTTCATGCATTGGAGAAGGAAATGACAACCCACTCCAGTGTTCTTGCCTGGAGAATCCCAAGGACGGGGGAGCCTGGTGGGCTTCCGTCTCTGGGGTCGCACAGAGTTGGACACGACTGAAGCAACTTAGCAGCAGCAGCAGCAAGTATACTATTAATTGCTATTTTGTGAATGAAATATATCCAATTGAACCTATTTATGGAGAAGGAAATGGCAACCCACTCCAGTACTCTTGCCTAGAGAATCCTGTGGACAGAGGAGCCTGGTGGGCTGCTGTCCATAGGGTCGCACAGAGTCAGACACGACTGAAGCGACTTAGCATGCATGCATGCATTGGAGAAGGAAATGGCAACCCACTCCAGTATTCTTGCCTGGAGAATCCCAGGGATGAAGGAGTCTGGTGGGCTGCCATCTATGGGGTCGCACAGAGTCAGACACTACTGAAGCGACTTAGCATGCATGCATGCATGAGCCTATTTAGGTTTTCTATTTGTTTTCAGATAGCCCATGTACCACTATGTCAACACATATTTTTTATTTTCCTTTTTCAGCATTTCTGAAATTAATAATAATGTGTTGGCAATTAATTTAAGTTTTAAAACACCTGCTGGGTATTTTAAGCTTTTTATGGTTTCAGAAAGTAGAGGTTAGCATGTGTGCAATATGGAAAGACTTTTATTTCTTTGCTCTCGCTCTCTTTTTAAAAAATTTTTACTGCCACATCAAATTTATACTATATATTCCCATGCTATAAAAATGCCTACTTTCCAAACTATTGCATGTGCAGTTTTATAAGGTGCACCAAAGGGTATTTCCCTTTCCTGCACCGTTTTGATAATCACTCTGCCTTAATGCACGAAGGGGCTCTTTTGTACAATGGATGTTGGAATGTGTTGATAACTTTAACAGACAGTTGTTAAATTGAGCATACATTGAGACAGCAATTTGTGCCAGCTATGAATACAAAGCCTTGCGTGCTACCAGAAGAAACTGACATATTTCAGGAAGGGTGATCACTCGTAATTCATCAGATATTAAATGACAAGATTGGTTTAACGCATTCTATATTTCTCATCCTGGTTGACATGCAACTATTTCACTTGTCCGAGAGTGCAAATCAAAATGGCATCTACTGCTGTGCTCACATTTCAGATCATCAAGGACTATAATAATGGAACAAATATTGTTAAATGTACATTATTGAAACATTCACTTGCATCTTCATCACCATAATTAAATTAGTTGAAAGCATGCAATCGGATCATGGCATGATACTAAGTGCTTCATGTCTTTTATGGAACTATACCAATATCTACAAGTTGAGAAGTTATAACAATTTGAATTAACAAATGCCTGCATCAATATTCACCATCCAATCTGACTTGGTAAATACACTATGGAAGTCCTTCCCTGGTGGCTCAGATGGTAAAGAATCTGCCCACCATGCAGGAGGCCCAGGTTCAATCCCTGGGTAGGGAAGATCCCCCGGAGAAGGGAATGGCTGCCCACTCCAGTATTCTTGCCTGGAGAAGTCCTTGAACAGAATTCCATGGTGAGCTACAGTCCATGGGGTCACAAAAAGTTGAACATGGCTGAGCAACTAACAATTTCACTTTTCATGGAACTCCTGAAGCACTGGAATGGAGTCTTGTGGTTTATACTTCCGTTCATAAAAGATAGGCACACTCCTCCAAAGATGAAACTAGTGAAAATACAGTCAAGAGTGCTAAAAGCCATAAGATGATAAATTGTGCACTCTATTGCTCCTAAGATTATCGGCAGCTCAAACTACTACTACCAGCCCCAATAGCATCCCTAATGTTGGAGGAAATCATCTCTGATAGTCCTCCCTGCCAGAGACTATTTTGTCTTTGCTTATGTGTGTTTCATTGCTTATAATTACTGTCCTTTCTCTACCTGGTAGAGAAAACTCTCTACTCATTATCTAAGTACTGTCCATGGGAAACAGTAACTGACTTGAGAGCAGAAACATGCTTTACTTATCCTTATAGGCCCAGTCCCCAGAGAATGGCATATATAGCATGCTTGTAACAAATGTTTATTGAATAAATAATTTGAATCAGGCAAACATGGGCTTGAACTCCAGCTGCAGATTTCAGTAACCGAGATTGAGTAAAACAGTTGAAATTTCTGAGCTTCAATCTTCTAAGTTGTAAAATCAGGAAAATCAAATTTATCTCTTCATAATTTTGGGGGATGTGTATATTAAATGCTTAGTATAGCCTAAAAATGGTATTTCCTTTTCCTTTCCCATTGTTCCTCTTTTTGTTCTTCTTTTCTTGGGTTTGTTTGTCTTTCCCCCAATTTCCTCTTAAGTTTTCTTTCTTTCTTTCTCAAATTCCCAGAGTCAGTCCAACAGATGTGGCTACCTCCCTTTGATATATAATGCATGGTGTTCATGTCATCTTGGACTTCTTAACCGGTACCTCTCATTATGAGAGGTGGATTTCAGATGATAAAAATCTTGCAAAACACAATTTATTAAAAAATTTATTTGTGGAGCACAGACATGTAATAGTAATAGTAACACTTTGATGTTCTGAGTGTGGATTTGCAAATTTCATGCCTCTTAAAGCAGTCAATGAAAGCATTATTTTGATAACCACCCTAAAGGAAATCTGAATTATCTGCTAGATTTTTAAAAATAATTTTCCCAAAATCATTATCATATAGAAAATAAACTAGAGAACATAAGCTAAGAAATGAAAAATGAGAAGATAGCAATGCGTAGTTATTTAATAAATGTACTATGCTATTTTCTGGATTTTATTATATTTGTAATACTTTCTTAAATTTCCAATCTGATGTGTTTTTTCTTTCAAAATAAGTATTCCTTTTCATACTGAATTTTGTATTCTTTTTTAATACAGTGCAAAACTCTATTAGCTTCAGAGTACACCAATAAATGGAGAAGGAAATGGCAACCCACTCCAATATTTCTAGCCTGGAAAATTCCATGGACAGAAGAGCCTGCCAGGCTACAGTCCATGAGTTCGCAAAGAGTAGGACACGTCTGAGTGCACACACGTGACCAATAAAACCTGGATTCAATCTTATGCAAACACTTTAAATTATTCATTTATACTCTGTCTTCTAAATTGGATGGAGAAAGCTCCCTGGTACAGGAAGCCTGGCTTTCATGTTCACCTCTATATTCACTGTCTACACTTGAGTTCAAATTGTAGGCTTACAGACAGATAACATTTTCCATCTTTTAACATGATTATGAGGCATCTCATTATATCACAGTCCACATTGATTAGCTCCCTCAAGCTTTACTTCACATGAAATATCAAGACCAGATATATCAAATTCTAAAATATAGTTGTTCTATTGGGATGGTACCAATGCTTGCTTGCTAGAAATTATGAATTGGGGAGAAGATTGCTGCAGGATATTCAAGCATCTGCCACTTGAGGTTGTGTGGTACATCTGGGTGTGCCCCATACATAGTGAGACAACTTCTTTGGCTTATGGTTTGGCTGTGGATTACTGGGAAACAATAAGAGCAGACCAACAGCATCGCATACAGTAATTAGGAACAGAGAGGCTTGTTTTGAGATCTTCTTCTGGAAATTGTTGCAAACTGGAAGGCACACCCAAAAATCTTTCCCTTGAACTTCCCTGTCTAGTGAGACATCAGCTAACAGCATAACTGGCTGAGCTGCTTCACTTTGCACTATCTTCATTTAAGAGTAAATTATCCATACTCCTATTAAAAGAAGTTATACAGAATTTATCCATAGAAAGCCATCATTAATGTTCATAATGATCTTCCAAACAAGGTAGAAAGAATTAACACATTTCATAGATAGGGAAATCTAGATACACAGGTTTTGTTCAAGGGCAGAAGTCTGAAAAAAAATACAAACATCATTTTCAATAAATTAATGTTTTGCCATGGCTTCCTCACAATCCTATTCTCTGCCTGCTATAAAGAAAGTGCTTTTTCTGCCAAATGGTATTCCTAGCAGAAATAAATACTTTATAAATCCATTCCCTTTGAAACCTGCATTCAAGTAAAGTCACTCGTATTTTTAGAACATTTATGCTTTCTTACTCTAAAAAAATCATTTAAAGTTCTACTTATAGAGATCATATTTCTTCTTTACTGCCAAAAGATCACAAATGCCTACAAGGCAGAAAACTTCCTGTTGAACAAGGGAGATTAGATGAAGCTTTCAAGAAAAGATTAATTTGTCTATTGAAATGCAGTTGGTATTGCTTAAGCTGATGATTTTCTTAGCAGCCATTGCAATGAACGCAATATGACAATGTCACCAGCTTTAATAAGTGAACATTTTGGAACTACCAAAACACATTAAGCACAGTTTTTAAATAAAGTAACCATTTACAAGCAACAAGAAAGCAAATGGTCATCAGTAAAATAATGTAACAGGAAGGAGAATATGAAAAATTGAAAGAAAGCTCTTGCATTTTTAAAAGTCAAATTCTCAAATAAAATCATCAGAGCTTTCTCAAATTGCTGATACGGGCATAGCTTACACATCTAATTACAAAGATTCCATTGACCAAACCACATAAACAGAGGACTATTTGTCCTTATTTAAGAAGATATGCAAACCACAAATTGCTCTGCAATACTCTGAATATAGATAAGCTTGAATCTACTTTAGTTAGTCTTTATACACACACAACTAAATAGATGATCTTCACAAGTTTAAACCTTTCAGACCCAATCCTGTTTTAGTGAGTTTTAGCTTACAATGTAATTGTGATCACATAGATGCATAACAGCTCAACTATCTCCAGTTAACTCTTGGGAACTGTCTTGTTTTTTGTTTTGTTTTGTTTTTCCATGTACTTCACTCAGATAATGGTGAATGTATGGTCTAAAATGGCTTTTCTGCTCCTCAGAACTTTAGAAATCACTCAAGCCCCTTATATTAAAATGCCATCAAACAAAACTCTCCAACTCTCCCATGACCTTCACCACCACCATCTCCAATGAACTGAATTCTCCGGAAAAATGGATCTGAGCTAGTAGCCCTCACTGCAGCATTTCCAGTTTCTGACTAAAAACTCTACAGAAAGCCTGAACATTAAATGTACCCAAACAGAAACACTCATAAAAATACTCAAACCTCTTTTTGACTGACAATCTAAGCTCAGAATATGAGCAGGAGTTTCATGAAACTGCAGGCAGATGACTTCAAGTCAAGAAATTCTATAACATATTGGCTTATGATGAACCTTTATAAGCTGAAGTAGCCCTGCGAGCATGGAAGAAAGTAAAGATAAACTTCATTGCTCATTCATTCACTGGTTTTTAACTCACTTGTTTATAAAGAGGGCTGTAGTATAAGAAGGAGAATTCAATAGAATTCTGGATGAGGGAGAAAAAGCAGGCCAGCTTAGTGCTTGAGCTGCTCCTGAGAAGCATCAAATAAAAACCAGGATGTTGTTTCCCCTGTTAAAGATGATAGGCAGGATTATAAATCATCAGGAGCATGAACTTCCAAAAATCCATATAGTATGGAGGGATGCAGCCAGAGAGAAGGCTGAAGGTCACAGAGAAAGGAGGCGTAAGCTTTAAGCTTCTATTTGGACCACGTTGATGGAGGAGAAAATATGGGATGTGAGGAACCAGTTCCCAAAGAGTGGTTCTGCAGCATTCCCTAAAGCAGAGAGAGAATTGCATAAAGGCCAAGCAATAAAAACCTATTACAACATCATCAGTGAAAGGCAAGAATCCATGGTCTCCTTGGTGAAAAGAACAGAAACCGTAGGGCTATAGAGGGATAACAGAATGATATAAAAGGGAAGCATGCTAGTATAAAATAATTGAGTGAGATGCAAAGGCAAGAAATGGATATAATCAGGGGATCAAATAATATTGGTAAAACTTCAAAGAATTAAAATATCGAAATAAAAATCTCAGCCACTAAAAAAATGAAATAATGCCATTTGCAGCAACATGGGTGGACCCTAGAGAGTGTCATACTGAGTGAAGTAAGTAAGACAGAGAAGGAGAAATAGCCTATGATATCCTTTATATGCAGACCTAAAAAGAAATGATACAAAGGAATTTTATTTAGAAAACAGAAACATACTCACAGACTTAGAGAATGAACTTATGGTGGCCAGGGGGTAATGGTGGAGGGAAGGGATAGTTAGGGAGTTTGGGACTGACATGTACACAGCAGTATATTTAAAATGGATAACCAACAAGGACCTACTGTATAGCACAGGGAACATTGTTCAAAGTTATGTGGCAGCTTGGATGGGAGGGGAGTTTGGAAGAGAATGGATACTTACATATGTATGCTGAGTTGCCCTGTTGTCCACCTGAAATTATCACAATAATGTCAATCAGCTATACTCCAATTAAAATTATGACATATTTTAAAATAAATAAATAAAAATAATAAAAATCTACATAGAGAAGTTTAGTGGTAAACGTGGACACCAGAAAATTGAATCCTTGAGGGTGATTTATGTGTTGGGGGAAGTGAGTATAGGGGGATTGTGAGGATGAAATCATGGAACAGATGTTGAGAAATGTGGAGGGAAAAAAAAAAATTCCCACACCTGAGATGCAGCCCCACAGAGAGGACCAGGACAACTGGGCAGAGGAAGAAGCAATTTTATATTTGAAGAGAAAATTTAGCACATAAAATGTGTCTAAAGATGTTAGATAAAAGGGTATCTGAGGATTTGAGCCAGGACATTAAAAAATAAAACTAGACACTTCACGTGGAGAAGTATTAACTAAAATAATAGAGAAAAATTCTACATTCAAATATTTTTTAAAAAAGAAGCAGAAAGATATGTAATAAGGGACAAAATTAGACTATCATTAGACTTTCCTATCACATCAAATACTAGACTACATTAAGGAAACAGTCATGAAACTGTGATGAGAGAAAAGCTTGTGATCTATAAATTTTATAACTTACAAGTTTTCATTGATGTATTAAGCCAAAAGAAAGGATTTCTAAAGTAATGCAAAGTTTCAGAAAAAACAAACCACCCACAAGCTTACACCAGGGAAAAAGAGCTGAAGACATTCTCTAGCTAACACTGAAATGAGTCAAGATCAATGACTCAATAACAGGAAAGTATTTTATAAAACAGATGGCAGTTAGCACAGAAATGGGTAAGGGATAAAATTAAATTACTATCATAAATAATGTTAAGAAAAGGAAAGCAGACATCACAAATTATTATTGAGAGACTATATAAAAATCATCATTGATAGCAACAATTGACATCTAAATTCCAATACTAATATAACCTGATGATAAAACAGCAGTAAAGTAGACAAAGTATGCAAAGCTGTTTCTTATAGAAGGCAAATAAAAAATCTTTTTCTGTTTAAAAATGATAGAAATAAAGTTGTAAAACATATTAATTATTCAAAAATAACCACTAGTGTAAGCAAATATTTAAAATGGGATATATATTTTCCAAATGTCTACAAAAGTGCAAATAAACATGATCAGTAGAGTTGAAGAAAGAAAATGAAGAGAATAAAGTTATTTTGGGCTTCCCAGGTGGTGCTAGTGGTAAAGAAGCCACTTGCCAAGGCAGGACACATAAGAGACTGGTTCGATCCCGTGGGTTAGAATGATCTCCTGGAGAAGGAAATGGCAACCCACTTTAGGATTCTTGCCTGGAGAATCCCATGGACAGAGGAGCCTGGTGGGCTACAGTCCTTGGGGTGGCAAAGAGTTGGGCAAGACTGAAGAGACTTAGCACGAAAGTTATTTTAAAGCATTAAAAAAAATTAGTTCAGTTCAGTTCAGTCACTCAGTCATGTCCGACTCTTTGCGACCCCATGACTTGCAGCACGCCAGGCCTCCCTGTCCATCACCAACTCCCAGAGTTCACTCAAACTCATGTCCATCAAGTCAGTGATGCCATCTAGCCATCTCATCCTCTATCCTCCCCTTCTCCTCCTGCCCCCAATCCCTCCCAGCATCAGTCTTTTCCAATGAGTCAACTCTTCACATGAGGTGGCCAAAGTACTGGAGTTTCAGCTTTAGCATCATTCCTTACAAAGAAATCCCAGGGCTGATCTCCTTCAGAATGGACTGGTTGGATCTCCTTGCAGTCCAAGGGACTCTCAAGAGTCTTCTCCAACACCACAGTGCAAAAGCATCAATTCTTCAGTGCTCAGCCTTCTTCACAGTCCAACTCTCACATCCATACATGACCACTGGAAAAACCATAGCCTTGACTAGACGGACCATTGTTAGCAAAGTCATGTCTCTGCTTTTGAATATGCTATCTAGGTTGGTCATAACTTTCCTTCCAAGGAGTAAGTGTCTTTTAATTTCATGGCTGCAATCACCATCTGCAGTGATTTTGGAGCCCGAAAAAATAAAGTCTGACACTGTTTCCACTGTTTCCTCATCTGTTTCCCATGAAGTGATGGGACCAGATGCCATGATCTTCATTTTCTGAATGTTGAGCTTTAAGCCAACTTTTTCACTCTCCACTTTCACTTTCATCAAGAGGCTTTTTAGTTCCTCTTCACTTTCTGCCATAAGGGTGGTGTCATCTGCATATCTGAGGTTTTTGATATTTCTCCCGGCAATCTTGATTCCAGCCTGTGCTTCTTCCAGCCCAGCGTTTCTCATGATGTACTCTGCATATAAGTTAAATAAACAGCGTAACAGTATACAGCCTTGACGTACTCCTTTTCCTATTTGGAACCAGTCTGTTGTTCCATGTCTAGTTCTAACTGTTGTTTCCTGACCTGCATATAGGTTTCTCAAGAGGCAGGTCAGGTGGTCTGGTATTCCCATCTCTTTCAGAATTTTCCACAGTTTATTGTGATCCACACAGTCAAAGGCTTTGGCATAGTCAATAAAGCAGAAATAGATGTTTTTCTGGAACTCCCTTGCTTTTTCCACGATCCAGCGGATGTTGACAATTTGATCTCTGGTTCCTCTGCCTTTTCTAAAACCAGCTTGAACATCAGGAAGTTCACGGTTCACGTATTGCTGAAGCCTGGCTTGGAGAACTTTGAGCATTACTTTACTAGCGTGTGAGATAAGTGCAATTGTGCAGTACTCTGTGCATGCTTCGTCATTGCCTTTCTTTGGGATTGGAATGAAAACTGACCTTTTCCAGTCCTATGGCCACTGCTGAAAATTAAAGACATGGAACTAGCCAAATCAATTCTAATAATAAAGAAAATTGAAAGTCACTCAGTCATGTCCAACCCTTTGTGACCCCATGGACTATGCAGTCCATGGATTTCTTCAGGTCAGAATACTGGAGTGGGTAGCTTCCCTTCTCTAGGGTATGTTCCCAATCCAGGGATTGAACCCAGGTCTCCCTGAATTGCCATCAGATTCTTTACCAGGTGAGCCACTAGGGAAGTAAAAGAATCCTGAAGTGGGTAGTTGTTCCCTTATCCAGGGGATCTTCCTGTCCCAGGAATGAAACCTGAGTCTCCAGCATTTCAGATTCTTTACTAGCTGAGCTACCAGGGAAGCTCGATAATATAGAAAAAGGATTCAAATTGCATATAAAAAGACAAGGACCCTCAATGAAACTTATCAAGGCAAAATATTTTTTAAATGAGAGAAGTCCACGTTCAGGATAATAATGGTAAGCATTAATTGATTGCCAGATCTATATGAATAATTTATATATATTGGTTAATTTTGTCTTCTCAGAAAACTCAGTATTACTTTTGTTCCCATTTTACAAATGAGGAAACAGATGTCAACTAAATAACTGCTTTAGATGTATCTAAACTTTACAGAAAAGTTTCAAAATAAATATACACCAAAGTTAAACAGAAATATAATAGGGATGGTAATACTGATTTCAGTGACAGTTCCAAGAAGTGTCACACAACAAAAAATTAAGGTGAATAACCAGCGATCAATGCAAAGAAATAGAGGAAAACAACAGAATGGGAAAGACTAGAGATCTCTTCAAGAAAATCAGAGATACCAAAGGAATATTTCATGCAAAGATGGGCTCGATAAAGGACAGAAATGGTGTGGACCTAACAGAAGCAGAAGATATTAAGAAGAGATGGCAAGAATACACAGAAGAACTGTACAAAACAGATCTTCATGACCCAGATAATCACGATGGTGTGATCACTGACCTAGAGCCAGACATCCTGGAATATGAAGTCAAGTGGGCCTTAGAAAGCATAACTACGAACAAAGCTAGTGGAGGTGATGGAATTCCAGTGGAGCTATTTCGAATCCTGAAAGATGATGCTGTGAAAGTGCTGCACTCAATATGCCAGCACATTTGGAAAACTCAGCAGTGGCCACAGGACTGGAAAAGGTCAGTTTTCATTCCAATCCCAAAGAAAGGCAATGCCAAAGAATGCTCAAACTACCACACAATTGCACTCATCTCACACGCTAGTCAAGTAATGCTCAAAATTCTCCAAGCCAGGCTTCAGCAATACATGAACAGTGAAATTCCAGATGTTCAAGCTGGTTTTAGAAAAGGCATAGGAACCAGAGACCAAATTGCCAACATCTGCTGGATCATGGAAAAAGCTAGAGAGTTCCAGAAAAACATCTATTTCTGCTTTATTGACTATGCCAAAGCCTTTGACTGTGTGGATCACAATAAACTGTGGAAAATTCTGAAAGAGATGGGAATACCAGACCACCTGACCTGCCTCTTGAGAAACCTATATGCAGGTCAGGAAGCTACAGTTAGAACTAGACATGGAACAACAGACTGGTTCCAAATAGGAAAAGGAGTACGTCAAGGCTGTATATTGTCACGCAGCTTATTTAACTTATATGCAGAGTACATTGAGAAATGCTGGACTGGAAGAAACACAAGCTGGAATCAAGATTGCCAGGAGAAATATCAAAAACCTCAGATATGCAGATGACACCACCCTTATGGCAGAAAGTGAAGAGGAACTAAAAAGCCTCTTGATGAAAGTGAAAGTGGAGAGTGAAAAAGTTGGCTTAAAGCTCAACATTCAGAAAATGAAGATCATGGCATCTGGTCCCATCACTTCATGGGAAATAGATGGGGAAACAGTGTCAGACTTTATTTTTCTGGGCTCCAAAATCACTGCAGATGGTGAGTGCAGCCATGAAATTAAAAGACACTTACTCCTTGGAAGGAAAGTTATGACCAACTTAGATAGCATATTCAAAAGCAGAGACATTACTTTACCAACAAAGGTTCGTTTAGTCAAGGCTATGGTTTTTCCTGTGGTCATGTATGAATGTGAGAGTTGGACTGTGAAGAAGGCTGAGCACTGAAGAATTGATGCTTTTGCACTGTGGTGTTGGAGAAGACTCTTGAGAGTCCCTTGGACTGCAAGGAGATCCAAGCAGTACATTCTGAAGGAGGGAATGATGCTGAAGTTGAAACTCCAGTACTTTGGCCACCTCATCCGAAGAGTTGACTCATTGGAAAAGACTCTGATGCTGGGAGGGGTTGGGGGCAAGAGGAGAAGGGGAGGATAGAGGATGAGATGGCTGGATGGCATCACCGACTCGATGGACGTGAGTCTCAGTGAACTCCGGGAGTTGGTGATGGACAGGGAGGCCTGGCGTGCTGCGATTCATGGGGTCACAAAGAGTCGGACACAACTGAGTGACTGATCTGATCTGATCTGATCAAGAAGTTGTTTAGAAAAACTGGAAAATTCTGGGAACCACTATCATCGTAAGAGGCTTCAGTACATCCCTCTTAACATTTGACATATCAAACAGTAAAGAAATGTCAGAGACATTGAATGATTATAAATGAAACAGTTACTCCTAAATAAACTTCATTTCCCTCTCAAATGTTATAATTTTCTTAGAATATTTTTAAAAAGGAGGACATATTTTTCCTACAAGTGAAAGTGTTAGTCAGTTGTGTCCGACTCTTTGTGATCCCATGGACTGTAGTCCACCAGGCTCCCTCTGTCCATGGAATTCTCCAGGCAAGAATAGTGGAGTGGTTTGCCATTTCCTTCTCCAGGGGAAATCTTCCTAAGCCAGGGATCAAACAGGGCTCTCCTGAGCTGCAGGCAGACTCTTTACCCACTGAGCCACCAGAGAAGCTCAATTGTTAGTTTGCACTGGGTCTTAGTTGTAGCATGTCAGATTTAGTTCCCTGTCTGGGGATCAAACCTGGTCTCCTGCATTGGGAGCATGGAGTCTTAACCATAGGACCACCAGCGAAGCCCCCCTTTTTCCTGGGGCACTGTTTATTTGTTTGTTTATGCATATTCATATGTGTAGACAGAAAATATCTAGAATAACATAAATTAAATGTCTTAACAAATTTAACTTGGCATTAAGAGTCTGAGTAGATTTTAATAGTCTTCATTGCATTTTTACATTATTTAAACTTTTAATATATGTATAATCAGAAAATATATCTATCTAATACTCATGTATCTAAAAACTGCTTATTGGACATTTAATTAAGTATCTGGATTGGTACTAGTAAGATGTGGCTGACCCTGATGGAAACTATTAATATGTAAAGGAAAAGAATTCAACTTCCTTTATTGTCAGTTAAGGATTGATGAACTTGACTCTAGGAGCACAGCTGTACAAACGAGTGGGCTGAGTAGGATAAGCTTTCTAAAAAGGGCAAATATCCCTAACCACCAATTCCCATGAAGATATCCCACTGCAATCTCCACTGACTGAGTGAAGTGAGAATTTCATCAGGTGCTTCAAGGAGCCTCATTTGCCATTCCCATGGGATTATTCTGTGCCCTCTTGGCCTCTTCCAACTGCTCTGTGGACTCTGGCTATGTGCCTATCTGGTGAGAGTAACTGTCAACAGCCCCACAATTCCCCGAGCACTTACTCTGAAAGGTATGTCAAAGGGGATCTTGGGGAAGCTTTCGAGGTCTGTGTTACCCTGGCTTACCCAGGTGGAAGATCTTTGTGAAATCTGTTCCTAAAACTAGGTGCTGGTAATACAACAGAGAAACATTGCACATACCCCTGCCCTCCCGGAATTCACATTTTAGAAGAGAAACAGACACTGGATAAGTAATTACCACTGTGATGAATGGAACCAAAAACTTGGGCTGGTTGCCATGAAAGTCTATTTTTTTCCTTTCTCTGCTTTCCCCTTTTGCATTGCTTATGAGCCCAATATGGTGCTTGTTACCTTCTGTTTTGTTCTGTGCCTCTCTGTGAGCACATCTGTTTTGCCAGGTAGTCAGTTACTTGCAGGCATCTGCACAGCCCCTGCTTCAAATTAAATGTTCGGTAATACCTTCTTTAAATGAATAAAGAGAAAGCCTTAGGTCTCTCCATATGCTTTATTTTATCAATATTTTCTACTTAGACACAATTCTGAGACACCAGGAATTATGTTTATTTAATTAGCCTAAATCGTGTACAGACAATTCTTTGAAAGGTTTTTTCTTTGGTTGGGGTGGTTGTTATTACCTAACCTCAAGAAATCATGAAGTGACAGTGTTTATATACAGAAAAAGTAAAGTTAACTTATACTCACCTATAAAAATATGTACTAGGAGTTAGTGATACATTTCAATGTACCAAAAAGATTGACATATGTATACTGCTTTTGTTGTAGCAAGTTTGGAAGAGAAGGGTCCATGACAAGTGGTTCATGACTCTGAAAGATGAGGATGCCCTTGTAAGTGCTATAGAGCCTGGCTGTTACTTGGAAAGCTGGTGAATTTTCCATATCCAATGATTAAGTTGGAGTCACCCCCATCAGTCATGTCATGAATAAGAGGAAGTGTGTTCATCCAATCCATACACCTGGATGTGGAAAACATGCTACCTTTGGACCAAGGGTGAGGAATTAGGGTCACTGGGGAGTACTTTTCGACAAAGATTAAAAGCCTGGGTATTAATTGGCTTAAATCACACTGCAGCCTGAGAATGATTGAATTCATTTGTTTCCATTGAAAAATCAGTTAGGTCTTCTTTTATAACCAGTGTCTTGATTAAAGTCATGTGACGGTGAGATATCCTAGGGAGACAAAGCCACAGTGGCCTGAGCCAGTAGAATCTTATGCAGCTTTGATCCCAAGACCTGAATATTTTATCAGGTAACAGGCAGGAATCTCTTCTGGATTCTGTGTGGCACATTTCAGTTCTCCTTAAGAGGTCCTCTGTTATCTGCTCTGGTTTTGCATCTCCCTATCCTCTGAGTCGGGGACTCCCCTCCAACCTCTCTCTAACTCTTTTTTCTAACTAACTCAAAAGACATATGGTATATTATTGCATCCTGAACGGTGTATCCATAGGAGGGCTTCAAAAGTCATTCTTGGTAATGATGATGGGTTAAGGTTGAGTTTCAATTCTGGCAGGGCTAAAATTTAAAAAATCAGATGAAGTTACATTTGAATATCTTTTTAAGCCCAAAAATCAACATACCATCCTTCTCTCAGCTGGATAAGAACAACCAAAATCATCAATAACCAGAGCCTAGATTCAGAATATTTTCAAGGCTGAAATGAACTCTCTAGTCCTTATATTTGTAGGATATTCCCACACTTCTGGAGGCTATACAATCATCAGTGTTAAGAAATACGTCAAGACCCAGTTCCATGTGTACAATCAGAATTGCATCCTATACACTGACTTCAGCTTTCACTACTGCATAGGAGGAAGGAGGTGGTTAGCCTGTCTCCTTGTCCACACTCATGAGGTCTGCTCTTCAAGAGCCTGTAAATTACTTGAAAGTTATAGGCAACATTTATGGAAGAATTGCACAGAGCCTAAGTCAAGCACCCTGCCTGGATTATCTCATTTATCTTCATTTATCATACAACATGAGAGAAAGGGTACTATCAACTTTTAAGATGAAGAAACTGAGGATCATTGTTGGTAACAAACCAAAGTCCATATAGCTATAAATCATGTTATAATTAGATAGAGTGGAACAAGAGAAGAAAGTTACCACTTCTGGTTGGGATGTTACAGAAGGCTTAGGATGGAGCATTTTTGTGAACTCAAACTTGAAGCAGTGATTTCTGTAATATAAAAAAGTAGACTATTTACCATCAAGCCAAAAATTGACATTTATCCCGACATTCATTCAAATGTATTCATTTATCATACACACACACACACACACACACACACACACACACACACATATATATATATCATGGCACCTGGTCCCATCAGTTCATGGGAAATAGATTGGGAAACAGTGGAAACAGTGTCAGACTTTATTTTTGAGGGCTCCAAAATCACTACAGATGGTGACTGCAGCCATGATATTAAAAGACGCTTACTCCTTGGAAGGAAAGTTATGACCAACCTAGATAGCATATTCAAAAGCAGAGACATTACTTTGCCAACAAAGGTCCGTCTAGTCAAAGCTATGGTTTTTCCAGTGGTCATGTATGGATGTGACAGTTGGACTGTGAAGAAAGCTGAGCACCAAAGAATTGATGCTTTTGCACTGTGGTGTTGGAGAAGACTCTTGAGAGTCCCTTGGACTGCAAGGAGATCCAACCAGTCCATTCTGAAGGAGATCAGCCCTGGGTGTTCTTTGGAAGGAATGATGCTAAAGCTGAAACTCCAGTACTTTGGCCACCTCATGTGAAGAGTTGACTCATTGGAAAAGACTCTCTGCTCGGAGGAATTGGGGGCAGGAGGAAGAGGGGACGACAGAGGATGAGATGGCTGGATGGCATCACCGACTCGATGGACGTGAGTTTGAGTGAACTCCGGGAGCTGGTAATAGACAGGGAGGCCTGGCGTGCTGCAATTCATGGGGTTGCAAAGAGTCGGACATGACTGAGCGACTGAACTGAACTGAACTGAACTGATATGTATATATGGGCTTCCCAGGTGGTGCTAGTGGTAAAGAACCTGCCTGCCAATGCAGGAGATGCAAGAGATACCAGTTCAATCCCTGGGTCAGGAAGATCCCTGGAGGAGGACATGGCAACTCACTCCAAGTTTGCCTGGAGAAAGCTATGGACAGAGGAACCTGGTGGGCTATAGTCTATAGGGTTGCAAAAAAAAAAAACAGACAGGACTGAGTGACTAAGCACAGATGCACACATATGTCTCTGTGTGTGTGTGTGTATACGTAAGTATATGTGTATGTATTTACTATGTGCCAAGCATTGTTTGCATTGGAAAGCAACTTATATTAACTGCATTTACAGCCCAAATCAATATTGTTATAATGCTTATATACTCTTATGAGTAGGGAACAAAGCAATGTGCAAATGAACAAATACATGGGCTGTCAGCTTGTGGTGAGTTGAATAAAACAAGTTCAAGGGAAGAAAGAGTGTGGGAAGTAGCAGGAAAGCCAGATTTGGGATAGTTGTCAGGGTAGAACTCTCTGAGCCTTGATAATTGTCTATAGAAGGGAGGGAGGGGAGTGACTGGAGGTGAAAGATGAGATCAAACAGGGAGCCAGGATCAGGTAATTCTAAGTTTTATAGTTAGTAAGAACTTGTTTTATCAGGAAAGCAATGTAAATGGAATATTGGGTGTGTTTGAACAGAGGAATTATATTTACATTTTAAAGGATTACTGGCTGTCTCTTAAGTGATGAGTCAGTCTAACATTACACCTTTGAACCTTAAAATGATAAGAAAACATAACTCCTAAAAGATGCACTCAGGCAGACTCACTGCAACAGATCACTGAATCCTGATCAGTGGTTTATTTATTAGTAAAACAAACCTGTAAGTCCAGGGTGGTTGACATAGAAGTCCCTTTAGATTCACTGCAAAAACTCATGTAGGGCCTACAAATCGTCACATGATTGTGTCAGGAGCTCGAAAACTAGTTTAGAAACAAAGGAGAACAAAAGGAAACCCGGTTACCTCAGCAACTGAAGTGATTTGTCTTACAGTAGGAGCCTTGTCTCTATTAACTCCAGCTGCAGGGCAGACAGCAATGTCTAGATATGTGCTGCGCCACCAGCAGGTCTCTACTCGACAGTGAACTCGTGCCTCCTACAGAGACCGTGAGGACCGTGCTGCGAGGTGATAACTGCTCCCACCGATGCACCTTGCGGAGCTCAGTCCCTGTATCTGCAGACCAAACTTCGAGACCTCTGATGTGCACCTCCTACTGTACTCATATTTCAAATACCTCAAATCAGGTGTAGGATTCTTCTCCTGGTTTTAAAACATCTATTATCTTCTCCTAAGGCATCTCTATTTTTGTTCCGGCTTCTTCTTTCCTGGAAACAACATTGTTATGATCCAAACCTCCAAGACTAGACAATTTAAGGTTTTCTTCAACGGCTCACTCTTCTTTAAATTCAATATCTAAGGAAAAATAATTCAGTCAAATCTTCCTTTTAATGCTTTGCTAGTTTCTCTACTACTTCATTGAAGTTGTCATCTGTTTAGATTTAAATACCAAAAAACGAGGCTCTCTTCCCCTAGCTCTCTCCAATCTCTATCTCACACACACTGCTGCTGATCCCAGCTTAGGAGGTGATTTGGGTTCTGGAATTCCCTTAATCAAAACTTTATTATAGCTCGCTGTTTCATTTAACAAATTAAGTCAGTTCTATTATCTAGATCTGGAGACCCTCCCAGTCTTGACAAACCTCAAGTATTGTCAAAGAAATCCAGAGTAGGTCAGAAAAGAAGTACAAGTAAATTTTATCGAGGAGCTCTTGCAGTAGGGGAAAAGATACCTCACGATAGAACAGGTTGCAAGGCAAGGACACGTGGGGGAGTTTAGAGCCAAGGAGCAAGCTGGATTGTGGGGAGGTCTGTAGGTGAAGAACTGCTAAAGGGAAACACGAGGGATGGGGGTGGGGGACTCTGATTAAACAGGTCTAATAGGACTCTGTCTGAAGGCAGCCCAGGATGATTGGATATTACCTGGGAGACTGTGGGGCATGAGAAACTTGCTCAGATGTTGAGGATGATCAGATATCAAGGGTTTCAAATCTGGGTAAAATGACAAGATTCTTGCCAAAACAGGGAAAAGGAAGACAGACACAGAAGGCCAAAGTTTGAGGCCTAGTTGAGAAGAAAATTCAAAGGATCTTGATTAAACTTTGGCCGAGAAGAGAGTCTTGTCAGTGTCTTATCTCATCCCAAGCAATTGGCAGAATTTAGTCAGATTTTTGTCCTCACAGACCCCTACATATAACCTACACTGCCTCTGTCTTTCCTTTTGGGAAAATCCAGCATGAATCGCCTGTTCTCTGTCTCTACCCAGTCAGATCTCTGTCTTCAAAACCCAGCAAAAAGATCTATATCAAGAAACCTTTATGAAGTCAACAGTTCCTCAAGATTCTCTTACATCTCAGAGTTTATTCTTTCAACTGATGAGCTTTTAATGGGAATAAACTTTATACTGAGCCCTGTGTCACATCCTGAAAGAGACACAAAAAAATCAGCAAGATCTCTTTGGTTGTGACCATCAGCTGTTTTGCTATATCTTCTTTTATAATAATAACACCCTTGAAGTTTAGCTAAGACGTATTAATACAATTTCCAATTTTACCTTAAAAAAGAGATGTGCCTTCTACTTTTCTTATCCCTCTCTGCTGTGAATGCAATGTGAACATGATTTTGAAGCCAGTAAATTCATCTCAGGCCTTGAGGTAGAAGTCTTATGAAAAAGAAGGAATTAGTTTCTGAATTATTGTGGGATTTATCACCCCATGGAGAAGGCAATGGCACCCCACTCCAGTACTCTTGCCTGGAAAATCCCATGGACGGAGGAGACTGGTAGGCTGCGGTCCATGGGGTCGCTAAGAGTCAGACACAACAGAGCGACTTCACTTTTTCTTTTCACTTTCCTGCATTGGAGAAGGAAATGGCAACCCACTCCAGTGTTCTTGCCTGGAGAATCCCAGGGACAGGGGAGCCTGGTGGGCTGCCGTCTATGGGGTCACACAGAGTCGGACACGACTGAAGTGACTTAGCATAGCATATCACCCCATGGACATAAAGTATTGCTAGTAAAAGACTTAGTATGAGAGCTGGCAGATAGTACATTGAAAAAAAAAAAAAGAAGAATGATGCTGATGATGATGAAAAAGAGGTTGATATTTGTGGTGATGATAACTATTATGATCGTGATGTTTTCATCAAAGATGTACACTTAGGAATCTGACTTTTCATCACTTCTGGCTGTGAAAATAAAGATCAGGCTTAACTGCTGACCTAGATTATACTGAATCTTTCTCACTGTTTGGGCTAGAAAAACCAATGTCAAGTAGCCTTCAGTAGCTCTTTGCTAAAGAACTACTTTTTTTTTTTTTTTTTTTAGATCATTAAGATATATTTTATTTTTTTTTTATCTATTTTGCTTTTTTTTTTTTTTTTTTTTTACTTTTTATTTAGATAGAGAAATGACCGAAAGGCAGAAAAGAGAATAGGACAGTTTCTGAGAAATTAACTTGATCTAAATAAAAAAGAATTTGGTGTTTGGATATAGAATAAGAAAGGCCTCAAAAAGGGAGTGTAAAGGGACCTTGAGTGATGCCTCCTGAAGAAGTTTGAAAGTAATCCAGGGCTTAAAACCAATGACAAAATAGAGGAAAAGGCTTTGGCAAGTTGGCTGCAAGTAATGAATTGTATGGCCTTCACTATCTTTTGAGAAATTAAATAAATATTAAAATTCATTTAAAATTGCTAATAAGTGTTCAGATTGGTATCCTTTGAACTTCATTGCATGCGGAGACCAGGCCAGAAGGAGTCAAAGTTTTTATTAATGTTAGTTGTTTAAAAACCTGAATCTTTATGACAATGCTTAGATTTTATTTTTTCTGCCACTATATTTATTATGTATAAAACAGCATGCCTACATTTTTTTTCCAAAGAAAAGAGTTCGTTGTAGAACACTATTCTGAATAAAATGAAGTAACTGAAGGATTTAGAAAGAAATATCATAGGATTTCATTTGTGTTTTATCAAGGTATTTTTGCCTCAATATGGAAGAAGATGTTATATGCTAGAATTATACAGAATTATTATAATTGTAATGAATTGTAAGCTATTACACAGTGAGGAGCATGATCTATACTTCTTAATCTCCCCATCCAGAACCTATCATTGTAAAAGACAGAGTCTCAATGTATATGAGCTGATTGGTCTGACATTTAAAACTGAAATACCCCTGTGCATTTATGTACTCACCTCAAGGTTGAAGAATTCTGTACATATTATCAGATTCTGTTCTCACTGCCATCAAATTGCTGCTGATGCCAATATGGTAACAGAGAACCCAAAATGTCAAATCTTTTATTTTTCTCATTTTCCTGACTCCTTCTTGAATTGTTTTTCATTAAGACACACTGACTTTCAGGTAGTTATTTTTAAAAAATATGCTTGTGTGAGTGTATATCTTATATCCAATGTTGTTGCTGTTCAGTCACTAAGTCGTGTCCAAATCTTTGTGACCCTATGGACTACAGCAACCAGGATTTTCTTTCCATCACTGTCTCCCTGAGTTCGCTCAAACTCATGTCCATTAAGTCAGTGATACCATCCAACCATCTCATCCTCTCTTGCCCCCTTCTCCACTTGCCCTCAATTTTTCCTAGCATCAGGGTCTTTTCCAATGAATTGGCTCTTTCCATCAGGTGGCCAAAGTATTGGAGTTTCAGCTTCAGTATCAGTCCTTCCAATGAATATTCAGGGTTGATTTCCTTTAGGATTAACTAGTTTGATCTCCTTGCAGTCCAAGGGAGTCTCAAGAGTCTTCTCCAGCACCACAGTTGGAAAGCATCAATTCTTCAGTGCTCAGCCTTTTTATGGTCCAGCTCTCACATTCATACATGACTACTGGAAAAACCATAGCTTTGACTATACAGACCTTTGTTGGCAAAAGGATACATATATATATGTATGTATTAGGAGATAGGCACTGTTACTTGTTCTTTGTAAATAATGACATTTATCTTCACAATAATATAATGTGATTAGCTCTAATGATATACTCATTTCATAAAAGGAGGACTTGAGACAATAAAAGCATAATTCATTTGCCCAAGGTCATGCAACTAGACCATCACACAACTGAGATTCAAACCATGTTATTCCACTCCAGGCTCTCTGTTACTCCTTATTCTCTGCTCACAGAAATGGAACTAGAACCCCAGTTTTCCAGAAACTAATGCTAGTCATAAACATTTCAGCAGGGATCTTAAATTCATACAAGAGCAAGTAGACAGCATGAGCTAGTGAAGCAGATATGTGAAGAAAAATGCTGAGAAGCCATGAAAGAAATATAAGGAAAGCTGTAAAAATGAAAGCCTGGGCCTCTCCACAAGCCAGAGGCCCATATGTCTTGCTGGATGCAGCCTATTTGTGCTTGATTTCCCACTTTTTCAATTTTTAAATATCGGCTCCAAAAACTCTAAGCATTCTGGGGACAAATGAAATACTTCCTCTTTGGTTTCAATTCAGTGCATGGCCCCATGGTTTTTTAATCTCTCCAGCTCATCATGTACTTGGCAAAACTGAAATAACATGGGCAGAAAAAGAAAATTTGGCCATAAATCTTGACTTGAGTTTGCTAACTCTGACCTTGACATATTATTAACCTTTTTGAACCTCATTTTTTTTCATCGCAAATTAGGAATCATATTTATCTTGCTAAATTACTGTGACAATTAAATGAAATAATGCATGAAATTCAATCAGCACAGTATTCCACGCATAACACATGCTTCCATAAATGTTCATATTTACATAATTTGTATTTATACCCCCATTTTCTTTTCTTTTTTATTCATCATTTCATTGATTAGCTTGAAGTTTGGATCAAAGATGGACCTATATCTAAGTCAGTTGCTTCCTAGTTAATGCCATGCTTAGGGTCAAGACAAGGTACAATTTAATTTAAACAGCTTTTTATACCACTGATTGGTGCTAGCAATGTGCTTTATCACTACATTTAAGGTGCTAAACTGGGTTAAATGTAGATTCACTCTAGAGAAAACATTCTAAGGAAAATTCTCAGTCATTTCTGTTAACCTATTGGGCCAAGTTTTAGACCTCTTTTGGGAAGAAAATTCAGATAAGACCAAGAAGGAAAGACCAGGGAGAGAGAATGGGCAAAGGAGGAGGTAAGCAATTTTGCCAAATGGTGTTCCTTTTCCAGCTGTGAGGGTTGGAGCATAATCAGGACAGAGAAACTACTTGGGCTTATCAACGTGGTGAGGGACTGATACACCAGGATGACAGAGCTGAGAAGTCAAACAGGGGGGTGTGTGGCCACTGAGACCTTTGCTAGGTCGGCAGGAAATCCCACCCTCTGGGCCAGAAGACAGAGGAAGGTGGTAGCATTTCTAGAACTGGAGAAAGTCAAACCAGGTGGGCCTGCCTGGGAGAATGTGCACCATAGAGGAAATGTTGCTGGGGCTTCAGGGGACACCTGAGACAAGAGAGAAAGGGAGAAATATCTTGGCTTCCCTCTTCCTCTCTCTCCAGTCTGCTCCCAGGCCCTGACAGTCAACCAGAAACCAGCTGACAGGGGAGCCAGGGATATCCAATCTCAGGCATCAGTACTTTTTCAGTCTGATTCAATCAAGAGCAAACAAAAAGCAACATATGGGCAACCACTTTTTTAATGATTATTTAAATTATTCATGTGTGGCAGTGGTGGTAGGATATCTGTTTAAATGTGCACATTATTTTAATATTTTTTTGTCAGTGAATCACTTTTGGAAAATATTAATATATAATTATAGCATCTTATTCCAAACTTACAAAGTATTTCATTATAAGTTGACATGCTGCCCTTTGTCATTTCTATATTTTGCATTTGTATTCTTTCATTTATTTTAAGCCAATTTATGTAACAAATAAATATTTTGCACTCAAAAAAAAGCATATCAATTCCCTTAGATTCTTTTCTTAAAAAATGTAACTGTCAGTTGATTATTGTCACATATTGCTAGTATGAGCTCCCCAGAGTTAGAGCTCCTCTAAAATTACTGTATTTTAGAAAAATGACAACAGCACCTAAGGATGGCCTGGAAGTCAGAGTCAAAAAAGGATGGTCTGGAAGTCAGAGTCAAAAAATCTAGCTCTAACCTAGAACCTATCATACAGAGTGATGTAAGTCAGAAAGAGAAAAATAAGTATCATATACTGATTCATATATGTGGAATCTAGAAAAATCTACATGAACCATTTGCAAGGCAGAAACAGAGACACAGATGTACAGAACAAATGTATGGATACCAAGAAAGTGGAGGATGGGGGTGGAATGAATTGGGAATTTGACATATTCCCACTAATATCTATAAAATATATAACTAATGTGAACAAACTCTATAACACAGGGAACTCTACTTAATGCTCTTTGGTAACCTAAATGGGAAAGAAACTTTAAAAAGAGGGGATATATGTGTACATATAGCTGATTCACTTTGCTGTACAGCAGAAACTAACATAAACTTGTAAAGCAACTATACCCAATTTTTTAAAAAGACCAAGTATAATAGAAAAAAAAAATTCTAGCCGTAACCAAAGCTATCAGGAAACCATCAGGATGGTGTTTGAGTGACTTTCCTATATTCTTTGAGCTCAAATTTCTTCCTTCACTAACATGGAGTAAGGACCCCTGCCTTATTGAGTTGAGAGAGGAATAAATAATGCCAGAAAAATACAGTGCTCAGTGTCTGACCCAGAAGAGGGACCCAAAGATTTCTTTCCTCCTGCTCTTTTAGAATTCTTTTTATATTTTTTTTATTTGAAAGATTAATTCTCAATAGTTGTCTTTTCTATGTCCAAGCCTGAGAAGTTCCTGTTCTGATAGACAGAAAAATGCAAAATAACAGCATACTCTGGGTGCCCTTTCCCACGGTCTCCTGGGCTGATGCCTACTTCACATCTTCAAAAACTCTCATTTCTGTTCTTTCTGTCATTTATACCCTCAGCCATATTAAGTGTCTTTCCTGCTGCCATTTAAATTATCTTATCACTTAGCTGTCTTGCTTCCCTTAGTGAAACAATTTTCACAGAAAGCACTCAGCTTTTCCCCTGGCATTCCCTAATGACAACATCAGTGAAAAATGCGGAGGTTACTGGGAAAGGAATGAGGGAGCAAGGTGTCAGCACCAGCATTTTTTTCTTTCTGGAAAAAAGAACACATTTATTTAAATTTTTTAAAAAGAGAGAGAGACATGTTTATAAACAAAACAGCAAGGGAAAATGTGCTTCCTTCACTTTCTAGATTCCTTGGCTAGGAAAATCCTGCGGGAACTATTTCTTCTACAAAATGATGGACCATAGACTCCCAGCCCCTTCTTATCTGTGTCCGTCCATCATTTCCCAAGAGTGACGAGCAAAGGACATTTTCTGGGATAGTCTGCTGAAGACTGATATTCTCTTGTTCTCAGCCAGCCTTCATTTTAACATGAGATATCCAGCTGTGTGGAAAACAGGCATTTGCCAAAGGTTTCTTTTCATTAAAACACATCAGTTGATAGAAATGGACTCTCCTCCATACTTTCATGTTTTATTTCCTTTTTTTTTTTTTTCCTGCTTTTTGAACCATAAGTTTTGTTTTTGTGGGGGGTTTTTTGTTTGTTTGTTTTGGTGGAGAGTCATTGTCCACTGGTTGGTTGGCTGATATTTTTGTTTTGCAGAGGTCTCATGAATTTAAGTTTTTCTTCAGCTCACACTAAGTGTAAATTATTAAGCTGGCTGCTGGTAGAACCTGTTTCCAGTGATTTCACTGAGCACAAAATTAACCTTGACAAAACCAGAGGAGGAGATCTGTAACATATCTGGGCTGTAACTTACAAAGCTTTTGTCTGCCTGTTGGAGCTCACCTTCCACAACTTATCCCAATACCACATCCCCACACACGGGCCTCATTCTTCTTCCCTCATCCAACCCAAACTTCCTCCAAACATGACTCTTATGTGCTCCTCCCCCTACCAGGACTGTATTCCCTTATAGCTTTCTATGCTGCCCCACCATGTTATCACTCCTCAGTTCAAATATTGTCTCCACAGAAGGCCTTTCCCAAAGTGCAAGACCTGAGGTAACCCTTCATGGCCTTCATTGTCCAATCTATCTATTATGGCATCTTCAGAGCAATTGTCTGGAGTCATTTTGTTCATTCATTTTTGTGTTCACAGTCTCTATTCACTAGACTGTAAGTCACTGAGAGCAAAGGTAACATATGTATTGTCTCATCCCTTTATTTCTATATGGTACCTGCCATGTAGTAGATACTCATTAATAGTTGTGGAATAAATAACTGATTGAGTAAAGAATCACTCAATGAGTCATCTGTAGGCAGGAAATGTGAGTTCTTAGGTCACCAGGTCTTTTTCATTATTTTTTCCCCAGTTTCCATCACAGATTGGCATAACAAATAGCAGCTGACTGTGTACCATGTGTCCGGCAATCTGGTGAATGAAGGTCATTTAAAATTTAGCAACTGAAACCGAAACCTTGCCCTAGTGGAACTTAGAAGAGGCCAGGCAATTAAATAAGCAGTTATATAACTCTGTGATAAGGCTCCTTTAGAAAGTAAGCATGTTTGGAGATGTTCCAGCAGGGGAAGCTAAGAGTCTGGGAACATCTGGAACTTGGCAGGGAAAGAATGAATAAAAGGAGAGACAAAGACAGCAAGCGAATAAAAGGAGGGTGGAAGAAAGAAGACAAGCTCCTACATGCACCTATGATTAAGATATCATTCTACTCTCAAAAATACTCTTGGAAAATATCACCACTGCTCAATTCATAGATATAGAACATGAGGCTCTTGCTAGATATATCCCTTACCCTTGTCCCCACAAGCTTATTCATAGAGCTAAGACCAGCACCAGACACCTCAGACTGCTCTTCATTTCCTCTATCTCATGCCTTCTGAGTCATGATGCCTCAATAAACAGCCTGACAATTTTAAAGGCAAAGATTCCCAGAGTCAAGGCATTGCCAGGGACCTCAAAGAACATTCTAGTTATAGAAAAGATCTCAAAATAAGTAATTTTGCAAAAATGATATGGCCAGACAGAGGGTTCAACTCTCATTTATATGTGTACCTTTTTATTTTTACCAGTACATAAGAAAACTCATGACCAGGGCAGGCATTGCCTCTAGGCAGGATAAATGTCTGCAAGGAACAATCACAGGGAAAGAAAGGCTTTTCTGTTTCTAATATAACCTAACTCGACTCTGCCTCTACCCTTGAATCTGATCACTTGTGAAGGCCACTGAACCTTCTTAAAAAGGTTGGAAGACATCTTTAAGCTGTTATTAATAGTAACCAACATTCCTTGGGAACTTGGGTGAATTAAGCAATGCTTCACATGTCCCTGTTGAATTTATTCTCTCAAAGATCATATGTGGTCAGTCCTAATATTATCCACATTTTTGAAGGAAGGAGATTGATACTTTAGAATACTATTTCTTAAAAATTTAACAACTGATAAGCAGCAAAGTTGGAATTCAAACCCATGTCTTTCTGAATGCAAAACCTATACCCTGACTCCCTAGTCTGCTGCCCTCCTTTTGTTGTAAATATACCAAGGTGGATGTTAGAGTGATCTGGGGGCTAGAAAGACCTGAACATCCATATGAGGGGCAGAAAATGGGTAACACTAAGTGGTAGAAAAGGCAAAAGTTCCATATATATACATTCCACATACTTCACATTTTTTGCCAGAGGGATTTCCTCAGCATTTTGCAAAGATCTGCTTGAATGCTAGATTTACTTACAATTTTAAGTTCTGTGTTACTCATGACGACCTTTTATTGGGAAATAATTTCCAAATGATAGTCTCTAAGATAAGATGATCATCACTGTAATCATTAGTCACAGTTGACATTTATGTTGGACTCGACCAGTGATGCAGTCTTCTAGTTCTTTCTCTCCCTGAGATGGGGCTGTTCACTTTGCAACAGAAAGAGCAGGAGCTCAGGGAAGCTGCATGACCTCCCAGAGCAATACTTTGAGGTCAAGCTGGCTGAGACGGATCCAAACAACCACCCAGAGGCTCACTTGGGCAGGCAACTCAATTTCTTTGAATGTCAACTCTGTCAATGAAAAACATGTGACTTTGCAAGGTATTGTGCTAAGTACTTCAGAAATGATTCATACACAAAAGTGCTAATTTATTTTCATTTAACTCACACATATATGCACACATGCGAACTCACGTACTCAGGACAGATCTAGGCTTCAAAACCAGATCTTTAAACTTCAGATCCTATACTTTACCACTTCTACATTCTTTCTTTAAATCAAGAAGCTGCCTGATCTCCATTTTTATACAAAGTAAATGGTTCAGAATAACATGTATATATAATGATGTGTCCTACTTCTTTGTAACTTCTTCTTCCCAAATCTTAAATGGTTTTTTCATGGGGTTCAGTTGGAAAGAACAACCCATCTGTACAAATTCTAGCTTTTGAAAAGCATTTATAGTTTCTTGATCTTACAGCTGAGAGAGATCTCAACGACAAATTCAAATATTTCATTTTGCAGAAGAAAGAATTGAAATCCCTAAAGATGGGGTGACTTGACTAGATCCCAGCTTTATCTTTTGAGATGCATAATTAAATTATTTAAAATTTGTAGGTTATTGTCAAATGTATTAAATTTACTGCTTTTTCTGTTTCTTTCTTCTGGCGTTATTTATGAAATTTAACTGTGTAAAAATGCTTTGGCTTCATTATACCTACATATATTAATGCATCTGAAGGAAATTTTATATTCAGGTCTATTAGTGCACAATGTAAATTGAAAACAGACTCTAAATGGCCCACTGCTAAATTTTTTACAAACACGATAGGCCCACTGGAAGCAGGCAGCTGCACTGACATTCTTTCTAGGGCAAAGGAAAAAACAGCACTAAGAAAAAATATCCTGGTTTGGTGTTCTTCCATTGCCAGATTTATTGACCTGCAAGAGAAGTCAGTGGCTGTTTTGCCCCAGTCAATATTAATTTCTAGGGTCAATAAATCCTGGTAATGAATGGAGAATGTGAGTCAATAAATGCTCATTAGATGTGCTCACAAAATGTGCCGCATATAAAAGAAAATAATAATCAATCAACCTTATCAATGTTTAAATATTATTTCTGACACATTTTTAAACAATTTTTTTCTTTGTTTTTCTTTGAAGTGACTTGAGATTTTTAAAATCATCTTACAGACTTAAAGCTGCTTCCGGTACACATAATGGTTGCCTCTGTCCTCCACTAGCTTCTCCTGTAATCTCCCTTTGCTGTTCTCAAGATGGAGCCAGCAGCCCTATGGAAGGAGGATAATAATCTATTCTGCAAATAGAATTTGCAAGCTAGTGACCTCTGGCTTCTTCAGTCATGAAGGAGACAGCAAATGGCCGCTGAGAACAGATAACAGTCCTGGCTATGTATCCCAAAGAACTGAAATCCTGATCTGAAAGACATATCTGCTCTCCCATGACATTCAACATTATTCACAATAACAAGGTACGGAAACTGATGTCTGTTAACAGATGAAGGGTAAAGAAAATACTGTCACAGACAATGGGATATTCAGTTCAGTTCAGTCGCTCAGTCGTGTCCGACTCTTTGCGACCCCATGAATCACAGCAGGCCAGGCCTCCCTGTCCATCACCAACTCCCGGAGTTCACTCAAACTTACCTCCATCAAGTCGGTGATGTCATCCAGCCATCTCATCCTCTGTCATCCCCTTCTCCTCCTGCCCCCAATCCCTCCCAGCATCAGAGTTTTTTCTAATGAGTCAACTCTTCGCATGAGGTGGCCAAAGTACTGGAGTTTCAACTTTAGCATCATTCCTTCCAAAGAAATCCCAGGGCTGATCTCCTTCAGAATGGACTGGTTGGATCTCCTTGCTGTCCAAGGGACTCTCAAGAGTCTTCTCCAACACCACAGTTCAAAAGCATCAGTTCTTTGGGGCTCAGCTTTCTTCACAGTCCAACTCTCACATCCATACATGACCACTGGAAAAACCATAGCCTTGACTAGATGGATCTTTGTTGGCAGAGTAATGTCTCTGCTTTTGAATATGCTATCTAGGTTGGTCATAACTTTCCTTCCAAGGAGTAAGCGTCTTTTAATTTCATGGCCGCAGTTGCCATCTGCAGTGATTTTGGAGCCCAGAAAAATAAAGTCTGACACTGTTTCCACTGTTTCCCCATCTATTTCCCATGAAGTAATAGAACCAAATGCCATGATCTTCATTTTCTGAATGTTGAGCTTTAAGCCAACTTTTCACTCTCCTCTTTCACTTTCATCAAGAGGCTTTTTAGTTCCTCTTCATTTTGTGCCATAAGGTTGGCGTCATCTGCATATCTGAGGTTATTGATATTCTCCCGGCAATCTTGATTCCAGCTTGTGCTTCTTCCAGCCCAGCATTTCTCATGATGTACTCTGTGTTTAAGTTAAATAAGCAGGATGACAATATACAGCCTTGACGTACTCCTTTTCCTATTTGGAACCAGTCTGTTGTTCCATGTCCAGTTCTAACTGTTGCTTCCTGACCTGCATACAGATTTCTCAAGAGGCAGGTCAGGTGGTCTGGTATTCCCATCTCTTTCAGAATTTATGGGATATTATTCAGTCATAATAAAGAAGGAAAGACTGACGTTTGTAATGACATGAATAAATATGGAGGACATTCTGCTAAGTGAAATAATTCAGACACAGAAAGACAGATCAGTGTGATCTCACTTATATGAGGAAACCTAAAAATGTTGAACTCGGAGAAACGAGAGTAGAAGAGTGGGTTGCAAGGACAAAGGGATAGGAATTAAGGAAATGTTGATCAAAGGGTACCATCTTTTAGTTATGAGATGAATAAGTTCTGCGGATCTAATGTATAACATGATGACAATAGTTAACAATACTGTATTGTATATTTGAAATTTGTTAAGAGGACAGATCTTAAATCTTCTATCTCACTTTCATGCACAAACACACACAATAACTATGTAGTGGTAATGGATAAGTTATTTAACCTGATTGGCGTGATTGTTTCACAAGGTATACATACCTCAAAATGTCAGATTGTACACCTTAGATGTATATGGTTTTTATATCAAAGATATATCACTAGAGTTGTCTTTAAAAAACAGATACATGAGCATGATTTGCATATGCCCTCATATGAAGCAGTGAATGCAAATTTTCTATGGGTATATATCTAGAAGATTTAAAGAAAATTTGATGGAAAATAAAGATTAGTGAATACTACCTTTCACTGAGAATCTACAAGTTCAAAGACTGCGATCCAGGTACTATATCAGACACTTTACATATATCATTTCTAATCTTTAAAAGCAATTCAAGGTATCTATATTTCTCCCAATCAGGAAATTACAGTCAATTCTGAAAAGAAATGCAAAAGAGCAAACTGGCTGGGGAAGACTTACAAATAACAACACATTAAAAAGATCATACACCATGACCAAGTGGGCTTTATCCCAGGGATGCAAGGATTCTTCAATATCCGCAAATCAATCAATGTAATACACCACATTAACAAATTGAAAAATAAAAACCATATGATTATCTCAATAGATGCAGAGAAAGCCTTTGACAAAATTCAACATCCATTTATGATAAAAACTCTCCAGAAAGCAGGAATAGAAGGAACATACCTCAACATAATCAAAGCTATATATGACAAACCCACAGCAAACATTATCCTCAATGGTGAAAAATTGAAAGCATTTCCTCTAAAGTCAGGAACAAGACAAGGGTGCCCACTTTCACCATTACTATTCAACATAGTTTTGGAAGTTTTGGCCACAGCAATCAGAGCAGAAAAAGAAATAAAAGGAATCCAAATTGGAAAAGAAGAAGTAAAGCTCTCACTGTTTGCAGATGACATGATCCTCTACATAGAAAACCCTAAAGACTCCACCAGAAAATTACTAGAACTAATCAATGACTATAGTAAAGTTGCAGGATATAAAATCAACACACAGAAATCCCTTGCATTCCTATACACTAATAATGAGAAAACAGAAAGAGAAATTAAGGAAACAATTCCATTCACCATTGCAACGGAAAGAATAAAATACTTAGGAATATATCTACCTAAAGAAACTAAAGACCTATATATAGAAAACTATAAAACACTGGTGAAAGAAATCAAAGAGGACACTAACAGATGGAGAAATATACCATGTTCATGGATTGGAAGAATCAATGTAGTGAAAATGAGTATACTACCCAAAGCAATCTATAGATTCAATGCAATCCCTATCAAGCTACCAACAGCATTCTTCACAGAGCTAGAACAAATAATTTCACAATTTGTATGGAAAAACAAAAAACCTCGAATAGCCAAAGCGATCTTGAGAAAGAAGAATGGAACGGGAGGAATCAACCTACCTGACTTCAGGCTCTACTACAAAGCCACAGTTATCAAGACAGTATGGTACTGGCACAAAGACAGAAATATAGATCAATGGAACAAAATAGAAAGCCCAGAGATAAATCCACGCACATATGGACACCTTATCTTCGACAAAGGAGGCAAGAATATACAATGGATTAAAGACAATCTCTTTAACAAGTGGTGCTGGGAACTCTGGTCAACCACTTGTAAAAGAATGAAACTAGAACACTTTCTAACACCATACACAAAAATAAACTCAAAATGGATCAAAGATCTAAACATAAGACCAGAAACTATAAAACTCCTAGAGGAGAACATAGGCAAAACACTCTCTGACATATATCACAGCAGGATCCTCTATGACCCACCTCCCAGAATATTGGAAATAAAAGCAAAAATAAACAAATGGGACCTAATTAACCTTAAAAGCTTCTGCACATCAAAGGAAACTATTAGCAAGGTGAAAAGACAGCCTTCAGAATGGGAGAAGATAATAGCAAATGAAGCAACTGACAAACAACTAATCTCGAGAATATACAAGCAACTCCTACAGCTCAACTCCAGAAAAATAAATGACCCAATCAAAAAATGGGCCAAAGAACTAAATAGACATTTCTCCAAAGAAGACATACAGATGGCTAACAAACACATGAAAAGATGCTCAACATCACTCATTATCAGAGAAATGCAAATCAAAACCACTATGAGGTACCATTTCACACCAGTCAGAATGGCTGCAATCCAAAAGTCTACAAGTAATAAATGCTGGAGAGGGTGTGGAGAAAAGGGAACCCTCTTACACTGTTGGTGGGAATGCAAACTAGTACAGCCACTATGGAGAACAGTGTGGAGATTCCTTAAAAAACTGGAAATAGACATACCTTATGATCCAGCAATCCCACTGCTGGGCATACACACTGAGAAAACCAGAAGGGAAAGAGACACGAGTACCCCAATGTTCATCGCAGCACTGTTTATAATAGCCAGGACATGGAAGCAACCTAGATGTCCATCAGCAGATGAATGGATAAGCAAGCTGTGGTACATATACACAATGGAGTATTATTCAGCCATTAAAAAGAATACATTTGAATCAGTTCTAATGAGGTGGATGAAACTGGAGCCTATTATACAGAGTGAAGTAAGCCAGAAAGAAAAACACCAATACAGTATACTAATGCATATATATGGAATTTAGAAAGATGGTAACAATAACCCTGTGTACGAGACAGCAAAAGAGACACTGATGTATAGAACAGTCTTATGGACTCTGTGGGAGAGGGAGAGGGTGGGAAGATTTGGGAGAATGGCATTGAAACATGTAAAATATCATGTATGAAATGAGTTGCCAGTCCAGGTCCGATGCACGATACTGGATGCTTGGGGCTGGTGCACTGGGACGACCCAGAGGGATGGAATGGGGAGGGAGGAGGGAGGAGGGTTCAGGATGGGGAACACATGTAAACCTGTGGCGGATTCATTTTGATATTTGGCAAATCTAATACAGTTATGTAAAGTTTAAAAATAAAATAAAATTTAAAAAAAAAAAAAAAAAAAAAAAAAAAAAAAAAAGCAGATCTGGGAGGGGGCGGGAATTAGAATGCAATGTGAAGAAATACACAAGGCAAAATAAAGATGATAACACAGAAAGAGAAAAAAAAAAAAAAAAAAAAAAAAAAAAAAAAAAAAAAACAAATAGCTGTGAAAAGAAGAGAAGCGAAAAGCAAACGAGAAAAGGAAAGATATAAGCATCTGAATGCAGAGTTCCAAAGAATAGCAAGAAGAGATAAGAAAGCCTTCCTCAGCGATCAATGCAAAGAAATAGAGGAAAACAACAGAATGGGAAAGACTAGAGATCTCTTCAAGAAAATCAGAGATACCAAAGGAACATTTCATGCAAAGATGGACTCGATAAAGGACAGAAATGGTATGGACCTAACAGAAGCAGAAGATATTAAGAAGAGATGGCAAGAATACACAGAAGAACTGTACAAAAAAGATCTTCAGGACCCAGATAATCACCATGGTGTGATCACTGACTGAGAGCCAGACATCCTGGAATATGAAGTCAAGTGGGCCTTAGAAAGCATCACTACAAACAAAGCTAGTGGAGGTGATGGAATTCCAGTGGAGCTATTTCGAATCCTGAAAGATGATGCTGTGAAAGTGCTACACTCAATATGCCAGCTAATTTGGAAAACTCAGCAGTGGCCACAGGACTGGAAAAGATTAGTTTTCATTCCAATCCCAAAGAAAGGCAATGCCAAAGAATGCTCAAACTACCACACAATTGCATTCATTTCACATGCTAGTCAAGTAATGCTCAAAATTCTCCAAGCCAGGCTTCAGCAATATGTGAACCATGAACTTCCAGATGTTCAAGCTGGTTTTAGAAAAGGCAGAGAAACCAGAGATCAAATTGCTAACATCCACTGGATCATGGGAAAAGCAGGAGAGTTCCAGAAAAACATCTATTTCTGCTTTATTGACTATGCCAAAGCCTTTGACTGTGTGGATCACAATAAACTGTGGAAAATTCTGAAAGAGATGGGAATACCAGACCACCTGACCTGCCTCTTGAGAAACCTATATGCAGGTCAGGAAGCAACAGTTAGAACTGGACATGGAACAACAGACTGGTTCCAAATAGGAAAAGGAGTACGTCAAGGCTGTATACTGTCACCCTGCTTATTTAACTTATATGCAGAGTACATCATGAGAAACGCTGGACTGGAAGAAGCACAGTCTGGAATCAAGATTGCCAGGAGAAATATCAATAACCTCAGATATGCAGATGATACCACCCTTATGGCAGAAAGTGAAGAGGAACTAAAAATCCTCTTGATGAAAGTGAAAGAGGAGATTGAAAAAGTTGGCTTAAAGCTCAACATTCAGAAAACGAAATTCATGGCATCTGGTCCCATCACTTCATGGCAAATAGATGGGGAAACAGTGGAAACAGTGTCAGACTTTATTTTTCTGAGCTCCAAAATCACTGCAGATGGTGATTGCAGCCATGAAATTAAAAGACGCTTACTCCTTGGAAGGAAAGTTATGACCAACCTAGATAGCATATTGAAAAGCGGAGACATTATTTTGCCAACAAAGGTCCATCTAGACAAGGCTATGGTTTTTCTAGTGGTAATGTACGGATGTGAGAGTTGGACCGTGAAGAAAGCTGAGTGCCAAAGAATTGATGCTTTTGAACTGTGGTGTTGGAGAAGACTCTTGAGAGTCCCTTGGACAGCAAGGAGATCCAACCAGTCCATTCTGAAGGAGATCAGCCCTGGGATTTCTTTGGAAGGAATGATGCTGAAGCTGAAACTCCAATACTTTGGCCACTCATGCAAAGAGTTGACTCATTGGAAAAGACTCTGATGCTGGGAGGGATTGGGGGCAGGAGGAAAAGGGGACAACAGAGAATGAGATGGCTGGTTGGCATCACCAACTCGATGGACATGAATTTGGGTAAACTCTGGAAGTTGGTGATGGACATGGAGGCCTGGCGTGCTGTAATTCATGGGGTCGCAAAGAGTCAGACACAACTGAGTGATGAACTGAACTGAAGGCTAATAAATGTTTTTCAGGACTGCTATTCCATAGAGTTTCAAAACCTTGGTTCTTTCCACAATACTCTATTCCCTTTTTAATAGAAAGAGTTAAAGTTGAATCCTTGAAAAGGTGAAGGTGTGTTATTAGCTAAGTCATATTTATAAAGAGTAATAGCCACATCACCAAGAATTTTTATAGCTTTAGCAAGTAAATTGTTTAAATCACCAAAATATCATGTTACTGATTATGTTAAAAAATGTTTAAATAGTTGAATATTTTAAAATCCATTGGTTAAAAATCCATTAGTTCCAAAATAAAACCTTATTGTATAAACTAACAAAGTTTGCATTTCCTCTGAATCATTGAATCAAATCCTGATGATATATAAAGGATGGGAGGAGGGTAGAAACAGAGATATAGAAACTATTTTGCATTGTCAGTTACATTAAACTATAAGAAAAAATGTACTTACAAAAATCTGTGTGTATTTTTAGACCAATCACAATCATGTTAAGTAAATACAGCACACATTTTGTGTTACATTTTCAAAATCGTGTTTTGAATAAGAGTTGCAAAGGACTGTTTCCTGAGGCCTCCCCACAATATAAAACAGGTTTTGTGCACATACCTCCAAAGTAACTGACAAAACTAATGAGCTCAACCACATGAAATAAGCCCAGAGAAGCTGCTTTCAAGGTGCAATGATATCGCTAAATCATCTCAACCAGTCAGTAAATGAACTCAGCTACTCAAAATCCTCCACATTCTACAGAATGGTCTTCATCTTCTGTGCACAGATGTTATTTCATGTGGTTCTAATGTAGAAATGGTTGCTGAGAAAGATCTCTTTTTTGAGAGTGTTCCACGTTATAGTCTCATTTAGGAATTTGATCAGTGCAAAAAAATGTGTATGAGGGAGAGAGAGGGAGAAACAAAGAAGACAATCTCATTCCTAAAAGAAAGAAATTTAGACATTAGATCACCAAACTGTATTCTCAAGGAAGGAGGGTATAATACAAGGATTCATGAAGATAAGAATATAAGATACATGAGTTCATTTACTCCATTCTCTTCATATTCCCAGAGATCTATTTCAGCACATTACCCAGCATGGGTTCTCTGGTGCCGGATTCCAAACCTCAGATAGTCCTGAGGAATAAGAAGGAGGTTCTAGGAGTCACCCCATCCACAAGAGCCATTTGGGAGTTGTTGAGCTCCTTAGGGGACTGATTCCTACATCAACAAGAGCTTCTGGGTGGCCTTCTGAGTGTCTCCAACTAGGTTGTGTTGCAGTAATTCAGTCCTTTATTGTTTACACTTTGGACCAACTCCCAATTTCAATAATATAGTGATAAAAACCCTACAACTTGTAGGCATTGAGTGCTTGAGTTCCAAATCTGTGGCAGCCAGTTTTTGATCCATGTTACTTTAACCTAGATTCTCATTCATATTCAATTAGCTTTTCTGTGTATATTTATCTATAAATCTAACTAAAGAGGTGCATGAAGCTAAATGCACACACATGGAGGGGTTTTCATTGATCTGTTATTTACATATATAGATATACACACTGATTAATATCAGAACGCTGTAAAACACAAACATATGCACATAATTACTATCCTCTCTTTCCCTGATTGCAGCAAGGAATAGTGTTCCTCCTGGGCCTCTGCTTCATAACCTGCTACATCCTTTCTGGCGGCCAGCTTGGAAGCTGTAAGATTTATTGTCTAACCTTGCAATCTATTATCTATCCCTTGACCTGCTTCAGACTTTGTGTCTTAATTTCTCATGAACTTCCTGCTTTGTGCTACTATTCTTTATTTTATTAAAAGCCAGACTTCATCCCACCTTACAAATGTGCTATATTTCTAAAAGTTAAAGATGAGTTAAAGAGAAAATATTAGCAATTCCCCCATTTTGGGGATTAGTTTATCCCCTCATAAAACAACAACAAAAAAAGGAGTTGTCTGAAAAATTATTTGTCACATCTGACTCATCTATTTTTTCATATATGATTAGTCCAAGTGTCCAAAATGTCAGGAATTTTAATATTAAAAACACAGAAGCAGAAAGTTCTTCATAACAACCCCAGTCTAAGGTGGTTTCTACTTTCTTTCCCATACGTGTGTGAGTGCATGCTAAGTCACTTCAGTTGCGTCTGAATCTTTGTAGCCCTATTGACCATAGCCAGCCAGGCTCCCCTGTCCATGAGATTCTCCAGGCAAGAATACTGGAGTGGGTTGCCATGCCCTCCTCCAGGGGATCTTCCCGACCCAGAGGTCGAACCCGTGTCTCTTACATCTTCTCCATCAGCAGGCAGATTTTTTACCACTAGCACCACCTGGGGAGCCCTCTTTCCCATACAATACAAGGTAAATTGAATTTGTACTTATTCAGGATATTGCATTTTTATTTGGCAAGTATACAGATATAACATCAATTAAGCAAGGCTCTAAAAATGTGTTATAAAGAACATAGCAGCTCATATGTGAACCGTGTGCAGATGGGGACCTCTCTTATTTCCATATTAATTTTTGTTGTCATTATTGTTAAATGTACTAGACCAAAAGATGGTGCTGATCATAAAGATACAATGAACGAGTTGTGGTTTGGGATGCGACCAACTTTTTAAATTGGGCTTTTTTTTGGCCTGAAAAGTTGGAGTAAATGAACCACATTGGACCTATTGACTAATGAACTAACAGATAGGAGCCTCTGCACTCAGTCACGTGAAAAGGCTACTTCCTCCCTTAACAGCACTCTGTTTTCTGGGCCATTCTTACACAAAATGGCCTTCCATGTGGTAGCATTTATCCTGTCTTACCCAACTCTTTTTCCGTCTTCATTTTGCACTTCAATGTTGTATTATAATTCCTTCAGCTGAAATAAAGAGTTAGAAAGTGTGGTAATGGAATAGAAGGTACAGTTACAGAAAACCATAATTTTAATGCAAGTTCAGCTCATTGGCCATCCAGTGACTCAGGATAACACTTTCAACTTCTAAAGTCTGAGTTTTCTCATCAGTAGAAAGTGGATAATATGAATAATTTGCCAAATAGCATCTCTGAAGCAAGAACAAGCAGCTTTTCCTACAAATCTTCAGACCTTTATTCTTTATAAATTAAAAAGCAACAGAGCTGAAAATTCATATATGTATCTCAAAATGTGTCTGTTTGGTGATGGGACCTTGGAACAGGTGATTAAGGTAAAATTCAATATGACTGGTGGGTTTACAAGAAGAGGAGATTAGGACACAACAACAGAGACAATAGAGGAATAACCATATAAGGAAAGCAAGAAGACAGCAACCTGCAAGCTAAGGAGAGAGACCTCAGAAGAAACCAAACCTGCAACATCTTAATTTTTTAGCTCCAGAATCATGGGGGTGGGGGGGAGAAAATCTCTGTTAACTCAGCCAGTCTATGGTATTTTGTTATAGAAGCCCTAGTAAACAAGTACTGAAAGTGTAATCAAAGGTTAAATGATATTACCACCTTTTTACCTATCATTGTATCGATTCAGTTCAGTTTAGTTCCATTGCTCAGTCGTGTCCAACTCTTTGCAACCCCATGGACTGCAGCGCACGAGGCTTCCTTGTCCATCACCAACTCCCAGAGCTTGTTCAAACTCATGTACATCGAGTCGGTGATGCCATCCAACCATCTCATTCTCTGTCATCCCCTTCTTCTCCTGCCTTCAATCTTTCCCAGCATCAGGGTCTTTTCCAATGAGTCAGTTCTTGGCATTAGGAGGCCAGAATATTACCTACCTTATCTGATCCAAGCCCATGCCCAGAATTCGGGAAAAAACACATGCATACATATACTCCCCAGAGCAAAATAAATGTTTACTCCCTCTCCATGCACTTAATTAAGGATGATTCTTCTCATTTGAATGTCATGGTTAGAAGATTAGTTCAAGCAGTAGTCAAGGTTTTAATTACATCACTAGTCCAATTTTTGGAGTGGCTGCTTAAGAACATGCTCCTTATTCGCTGCCTGTAGTACAAAATTATGTTCAAGCTCTGATCAAGTCACTAGAGAATAATCATATAATCCATAAAAAGAGATTTTTGCTAGCTAATGAGAAAAACTCATCAATGTCTTTTGAAAGAATTCCAAATGGCCACAACTGTTTCTTGCTCAAACTCCTTCCAGTTTCTTCTTAAGAGTAATTTCCATTATTAATGGGTGCTCAGTAATGTCCCACTTTTACACAAAGTACCATAATCTAGGAAGTCACCTATCTTCTCTCCCATTCTCTTCCTAGATCTGAAGGTCTGAAAAGTTCTGCCTTTAATGTAATTTTAAAAATGTGTATATATATATATATATTTTTTTTTTAATGCTACATTTAACAGAAATGTAACATTAATTGCATGTGAAAGAATGCAACTAACATGTGCTGAAGAGACTAAGCGAATTAAGAATTTTAGTAGATTTATAAGGCATCTTTGGGAAATTTCTATTGCTTAATCTTACATACTAATAGCTGAAAAGTTTTTGTGATATAAAAATTACAAGCCTGAAGTTCAACATTATAATCCAAACACACTTACTCATTAAAGAGATCTAGGAGCATTTCACTGCAAATAAGGAAAGAAGAGATGCTTATAGGCGACTAATTTATCTATCAAAATTGTATTGAGCAACTACTAAGTACTAACACAGTATAGACTGCAATAACAACATAATTTTTTTGCTTGTCCAGTAAACTTTTGCTTCTTCACTCTTCTTCTGTTAAAAGAATCCCCTGTCTATATGGCTTATTTAGAGCTGATCAAATCCTTTCCCCAATTTAGGGGACCCAGGACTGGTCATTGAATACACTGAATTTGTTTAATAATAGTTGGTATAATAATGAACAAGTTGGACCAGTCAGGGACTTCTGAGAATAGTTCTGGAATTGATTCACAAAGATGATTTAAAGCTAAAACTTCTGAACATCTTAACTCAGGTGGGGATAGTATGCCTTAGAATTCCACCATCAGAGGGGAAAAAAAAGAACCAAGAGTTGGAAATCACTGATACCACTTTTTTTAATCCTCTTTGACCTAGGTAGAACTAATGCTAGCTTTCCATTTAGTGAACCAATACATCTATACATCTTTTTTCTTATTCTTAAAAAAATGTATATTTGTACAATCAATATGCTGGACAAGAAAAACTCATGGGATAAAACTGTAAAGCCCTTTTTTACTACACATTACCTTGCTGCTGCTAGGTCACTTCAGTCGTGTCCGACTCTGTGCGACCCCATAGATGGCAGCCCACCAGGCTCCTCTGTCCCTGGGATTCTCCAGGCAAGAACACTGGAGTGGGTTGCCATTTCCTTCTCCAATGCGTTAAAGTGAAGTCGTTCAGTCGTGTCCAACTCTTCGTGACCCCATGGACTGCAGCCTACCAGGCTCCTCTGTCCATGGGATTTTCCAGGCAAGAGTACTGGAGTGGGTTGCCATTGCCTTCTCCTACACTTTACCTTAAAATTAGTCAAATGGAAAAACTTCTTCCTTTGTTCTTGAATACAATTCAGGTTGTCTCATGACTTTTAACCATTCTTAAATGACAAATTTACTTTAAGAGCACAAATGAATTTTCTGTTCAGTGATATAAAATGTACAGTTTTATATAATAATCAAAACCCATATTTGACTTAAAGTAGCTTGTTTTCCCATCCTTCAGTTAGGGCCTTCTGTGGGCTGGAAGGATAAGAATGGAGCTGTGCCATTCTCAAAATAGTGAGATGCATTTGCATTTCCTGAGCATGGCAGGTATCTAAAGCTCTCCCTCCTGTGGGAATTTCCATGAGTGAGTCAGGGCATCCTCCTCCTCTCCATCATTTTTCCTTGTACCTACAGTTCTTTAATCTTAGTGACTTACCTTCCTAGAGGTTATTATCAACTCCTGTCATTCCTAGATCCAGCCATTCCTTCTCTGCTTGCCACTGCATTCACCCGTTCAGGAAGTTCTTTTGGTCAGGACCTAACGTGACTCCCACTGGCTCTTTCACATGTGCTCATATTTTGTCCACAAGAAAAGCTTCTGCATACTTAACCATAACTCTGGGAATACAAGCTGACCCCAAATCTGTCAATTCCCCCTTGGCTTACCCATTGGCTTATCTATCGGGCTGGAGGCTTACTCAAGACACCTGTGGTCTCACCTACAGATATGTCTTTATCCCTGCAAGCGCTTTCGTTAGTTAGGATTGACATGAGGACACAGAAGGAGGGTGGCCAACCATCCTAGTTTCTTAGGACTGTCTGTGGTCTTAGCCCTAAAGCTCTCTTGTACTGGGAAACTCTTCAGTCTGGAGCAAACCAGGAAATATGTTCCCAGTAGAACAGTTACCACTAACTCTCTCCTTGAAGGTGAGGATTAAGTCTTATAGTATGGCTCTCTCCAAAGAAATATTTAAAATCTTCTTTCAGCCTTTTTACTCTCAATGCGGGGAAGGATTTAAGAGTTGTGTAATTACTTCCTAATTGTCTTCTTCAGGTTCAAGTCTCTTTGACCACTGTCATTTTTGAGATTTCAGCAGAAGCTTTCTTTTCAACATTTTGTTACATATGGGGGCAGGGAATTTGGGGGTTTTTTCCCAATCAACCAAAATATATGTGATTACTATGTCTAGGTTTTATGTGGTTTTTCAGTCAGTTGATACTGACTGACTTATGTCAGTCAGAATTATGTACTACAGTGGTTCTCAAAGGATGGTATACCTGGAACAACAGTATCAGCATCACCTAGCATGACCTGGAAACCTATTAAAATTGTAGACTCTTGAATCCCATCAGGGACTTACTGAATCAAAAACTCTAGAGTTGAGGCCCAGCAATTTATGTTAACAAGGCTTCCAAGTAATATTAAATAATGTATGAGAACCATTGATCTAAAATTTTGATTCTCAATTCAAACATTAGAATCACCTAACCCTCTTTTATTAATAAAAACAAATTCTAGGGCCCAGATATTTCATGTGTATCTGATGGGACTCAGGCACCAGTAGACTTTCAAAAGTTGCCCCAGTAAATCTCACGAGTAGCCAAGATTTTGAATCACTTGTCTACAACATTACTTATTGAATCTCGGCATTGAGGGCAGAAGACTTAGCTATTTCAGAGGAATGGGACCCAAGTACTACATAATTATTGGATTCTTCACTTTAAGTCTGAGCAACTTCATTTCACTTCACTTCATTAGTTATGTATGTTTGAAAATGAAAGTGTTAGTGGCTCAGTTGTGTCCGACTCTCTGCAACCCCATTGACTGTAGCCCCCCAGGCTCCTCTGTCCATGGAATTCTCCAGGCAAGAATACTGGAGTATGTAGCCATTTCCTTCTCCAGGGGATCTTCCTGATCCAGGGATCAAACCCTGGGCTCTTGCATTATAGGCAGATTCTTTACTGTCTGAGCTACCAGAGCAGCCCTCTGAAACACCAGGATAGTTTAACTGTATGTAAACAAAATGTTCCAGTTCATTCAATGTTTCCTCTGCACTGTATTTTCCACTTCTTTATATTCATTTGATTAAACTTTGTGAAATTTCAAATTGAACTGAATGTCATCAAATTAAGGAAAGGTTATTTTTAATTTGTGTGTAGTTTTTACCTGCACTGCCCATGGGTACACAGAGATATCTGTCACTGAGAGCAAAACTTGAAAAGGCATTCACATATGTTTGCTTGATGCTATGACAATAGGCACTGAGGATTTAAAAGTGGATGGTATTTATTTCACTAGACTGCAAATCTTGTAACAACCTACAGTGTATATGTTACAAATGATTTGTGGAAATATGATCATTTGCAAATAGGCACATTAATCTGCAAATGGCCACATCAACCCAGAACCAGTTAAGGCTCTTGAAAACCATTAAGACTATTAGTTTTGTCCAGAGATAAGCAAAATAAACAAATTCTTGCTGAACTGGAATCAGTCTTGCTGCCTTTCAAAACCTTCTGAAGGATGATGAAGCCCAAAGCTTTCACTGATGTTTTCTTTTATTGTTTTGCTTACTCTGCTCTTTCCAAATCAGAGGAACTTAACATTCGAATCAGTAAGTGAGCTTTGCAGAGACCTTCACTCCTCTGGATGACTTAGAAAAAACAATAATAACAATAATAAAAGCTTAAAAGATTCTTGAGATTTGGGCTGTGATCATTTGGCTTTGTGCAAAAAGATAAGATAAATTTTAGCTGGAGGCAATTTAGATTAAAACAAATTCAGAATAAAAGTAACTACATTATTTACCTTTCGATAAGCTTTATTTTACAGATTTGAGCACATCTGAGAGGCTCGATCTGCTTCCAGTAAAATAAAAGTCAAAATATATCTAATAAGAGCCTTTGACTTTGCCTTGAATTGAAAGACTCACACAGTTGAAGGAGAGGAGAATCCAACTAGGGAAGACTGGTGTCTGTATTTCCCTTTATATACAGCTTGCTAAATTTTAGTCTTTTTGACCTGTTTGTTTTAAAAAAAACAAACATGTGATAGGAGTATGTTGCAAATTAAAAACTGATTTGAAAGAAGTTTACAAGCCAAAAGGAGAACTTGTATTTGATAGGTTTAAAGAATTTAATCCGATGTAGCATATAAGTCCCCCTCCTTAATTATTCATGACATTCTCCTGCTTGATTCTACAGATCTACCCTGCTGCTGCTAAGTCGATTCAGTCATGTCCGACTCTGTGCGACCCCAAAAACGGCAGCCCACCAGGCTCCCCCGTCCATGGGATTCTCCAGGCAAGAACACTGGAGTGGGTTTCAATTTCCTTCAATGCATGAAAGTGAAAAGTGAAAAGGAAGTCTCTCAGTCGTGTCTGACTCTTCACGACCCCATGAACTGCAGCCCACCAGGCTCCTCCATCCATGGGACTCTCCAGGCAAGAGTACTGGAGTGGGTTGCCATTGCCTTCTCCAGGCAGATCTACCCTGCTGCTGCTTCTGCTGCTGCTGCTGCTAAGTCGCTTCAGTCGTGTCCGACTCTGTGCGACCCCATAGACGGCAGCCCACCAGGCTCTGCCGTCCCTGGGATTCTCCAGGCAAGAACACTGGAATGGGTTGCTATTTCCTTCCCTACAGCTTTTCAAATAATTCACTGAGGTGCTCAGGGTCATGTATTATATTGATCATTTTTAAGGAATCAAGTCAATTCTCCTCTACCATCACTACCCTGTCACTACACTTGTGCATGCTGGCTAAGTCACTTCAGCTGTGTCTGACTCTTTGCAACACTATTGACCATAGCCTGCCAGGCTCCTCTGTCCATGAGATTCTCCAGGCAAGAATACTGGAGTAGGTTGCCATGCCCTCCTCCAGGGGATCTTCCCGACCCAGGAATAGAACTTGCGTCTCTTGCTCCTGCCTTGGCAGGCAGATTCTTTACCACTAGCACCACCTGGGACGCAACACCCGCCCCCACACATACACTTAGTAAAAGGGAAAAAACAATTGAGTAGAAACTTTGCAAACAATGTATTCATTATATCTAAATCAAAATAATTACTTTGTACCAGTGCAGAAAGTATTTTATCCATTCAGCTAAGTAAAATTCCAAATGGGTAACTCACTGAAATGACACCGTAAAATGACCTGAAAGGTAAAAGCCATTTCCAAATGTTAATACAGAGCTATGTGCCTCCACCTATGCCATCTTGAAGGGCAAGGCAGTTTGAGTAGAGAATGTGCAATAATTTTCAAGAGTAAATGAAAGCATGTAGCCTGATCTTCTACCCTATGGGCTGGAAGTGAAGGCCATAAATCTCACATAGGATAAAAGAAAAAGAAGTAGCCTTTCTATTAAGAGGCAAAGGAAAGAGTGATCTCTCCTCAGAATCCAGAAGCTCTGTGAAGGTGACCTTTGGAGCCGGAGTGGGGCTAATTAGCCTATTTACATGAAACCCATGACGGAGCATGATATTTAATCACATCGTTTTGGCAAATAATTAGAAGATAAATCACTCAAACAATGGTGCTACTGTATCTGAAAAACACAGCACAAATACTGTTGACAGCATTTACAACTGCACCCATTCATTTAATTTTTCATTTAACAGAAAAGAAAGCAGAAGGCAGATTTGTGCACCAGCCAATCTAGTCTTCAAATTCTGGCAAGGGTTGAGCTTGGGCACACACCAATCTTGCATGAAATAGGACTCTGCTTCTCATTTATAGTGAACATTGAAAAGTTATAAAATGTAATATGTGGTTTGGGGTCTTTTCTTGTTAACTGACGGTAAATACTAGCCTTTGGGTTATGTGGGAAATACCAATACATGTTTACGGTCTGCAAAGGGTTGCCCAGAAATTGCTGTGGAGGCAGTCTCTTCAGATTTTGCAACCCCCTCTGAGCTGTTTAAATGTTAAGAACAAGCCTCTTTATGAATGCTTTTATTCTGAAACATTTATCTTTGAATGAAAGCAAAATAAAATACTAGGGAAATGGTTTTAAGTACACATATGCTGTTCTTGAATGTCCTGTCCATCCGTACTTACAAAAGATTAGAAGAATCAGAAATTTAATTTTTAATTAAAAGTTAATGAGCTTAAAAGCTAAGGATTTTAAATTATGGTATATGACACATATACTTTCATAGTGGCAAGATCATTTCACAGTTTATTTCAAGCCAAAATTAGGCCAGATCTAGTCTTTATTTTTGGCTTTCAAGTCAAATCACATAAATGTACGTGTATACACATACACACACACATATGTGAATTTGTGTGTGCCTGTCAATGAGCTTTTTTCTTAAAATTGGTTTTGTAAGGAGTCAAGTGATAGGATAGGTGTGTGAAAAGGCATGTGATTTGATCTGGCTGCTGAGTGAAGCCTTGAAGTATTGCTCTATGTTATTAAATAAGCAAGAAATTCATCATCAGCAATTTGCATGGCTATATTGGTTCTAACTTAAAATGGTTCCAGGGAAGGATAAAATTATACTTTTTCTTACTGATTATAATTTATATTGTGGAGATCTGGAATACCTGGCTCATTTCTTTAATATGTATCCCTTGGGATACTGCTTTCTTAAAGAGCAATTTTCTTCCCATGATTTTTACAAGTTAACTATGAACCATGTTACATCATGTTTGCCCAAGGAATTTAATGATTTCTTCACATAGCCTTACACCTCAAAGGATTATAAATACTTAAATGATTAAATCTAAAACTTACTTTTCCTGGTATGATTAAACTAGCATGATTTCTTTAGGATTCTAAATATAGGTGATAAAGCTGAAACTGGAAATGGAAACTGAGTCTCAGAAAGATGCAGCAACTTGCCCAGGGGACATAGTATGCAGCAAAATAATTTTCTGAACATGGATTTGAATTCTTTTCTTCCATGTACTGTGTAGGTTCTAGGTTTGGAAAAGTTCCGAGACTTACTTCATGGTCCTTATGTAATCACTAGAACATTCTGGAGGTCCAGTTCTCTCTCCCTAAATATCTCTCCAAACTTAGAGACATATTCACACACAAAATATCACCCCAGTTTCACCCCTACCCTTGGAAGATTGAAATTCATGTCTAGGACATAGCAGGACAAGAGCAGACACAATATTGTGAGAGCTGAATTAGATCTGAGAATTCAACATGTAATCAGTTCATAAATGCAGACAAGTAGAATAACCAATGAGTAGGACAGAAAAGAAGGGTAAGAGTCCTAGCACTCAAAAAGAAGACCTCAAAAGTGTGTGTGTGTGTGTGTATTTAAGTCAAGGATATTTCAGCTTTTTAAAAAAATCTGGATTCTGGCGTCTGAAAAGGGATTGTTAAAAAGGAAGCAGACAGGTTACAGTTGACAGTAACCTATGAAATGCACAGTTTTGTTTCTTGAGCACACGCTGGTGTCATGGTGTCGTTGCTACTTTCTTAGAACTTTTTTATCAATTTTAAATTGACTGCTATGTTTGGATCAGGAGAAATAATAGTAATGCGAGCAAATTATCAAACTTTTTAATCCAGTTTTAGTATGTCTGCCCTCCTGTCTGTCCAAATGGAATCATATTACAGAAGTGTCTCTTGGCATCCACACAACAGGATGAGGAATGAAGATCTGGTAATTTTTACTCCACTTCTAATAATTTCTAAAACTGTTTTCAATTACACTTTTTTTTTTTTTTTTTACAATAATGGTGAACTGGTTAGAAGGAAGACTAGTTGGTTAAGGAACATTCAGTTAAAACCACTGGGTAAAATTGTCTAGCACATACTTGCCAGACTGTTTCAGGTATTTCCAATAAAATGCAAAATTTTGTATTAAGAATGTCTCCTTGTTGAAGAGTCACTGGCAAATGACACTATCAGAGAGGGATGGAGTAAGGCATCATGTTCCACCATTACATCAACTATCAGTCCCTAGAAATGGCTGTCAGTGGTAGAAGACCGGATAAGGGAAGACTGAGCCAATGAGAAGCAAGGAGATTGGGGAGCTGGACAAGGAGGAAGGCAAAAGTGAGAAAGATGGAATATTACTAAAGGGGGAAAAGGCTTTATTTTAAAGAAGGGGTTTCAAAGGTAAATGTTAGTGTGCTTTACTTTCTTGCTTAGTGCTAATAGAAACAGAGAATCTGAATTTAGAAGTGACATATGGCATTGAGTATATCACCCAACTAAAAGCAAGAATGTTACTTCAACATACAAAACAGAGGTTCAGCCTCCTCCTGATACCTCCTGTGATAAGGCAACTTGAAACCATGGTAGGCAATTCTCTCCCTCTCTTTCTCTCTATTCTCTCACGTTTACCTTTCAGCAGCTCTAATTCTACTGAAATCCATTTTACTCTAGTCTGCTGCAGCCAGTCCATCAAGCTCAGCTCAAGTGCCACCTCCTTAGTGAAGTCTCACCTGTCAGTTTAATCTGACAGAAAAGTCTCTCCCCAATTTTCCCATCACAACTTGGATAAATATTTATTTCTCTTTCACAAAATACAGAGAGCTCCATAAGGGCAGAAACATACATTTTAATTTTTGTTTTGTTTTGTTTACTTTCTAGAACTTAACAGGGAACCTTGTACAGATGCTTCCCAGTTGTTGCTAGAGGAAAAGAATCTGCCTGCAATGTAGGAGACACAGGAGATGCAGGGGTCAATCCCTGGGTCAGGAAGATCCTCTGCGAAGGAAATGGCAAGCCACTCCAGTATTCTTGCCTGGAAAATCCCATGGTCAGAGGAGCCTGGTGTGCTATAGCCCATGGCGTCCCACAGAGTGGGACACGATTGAGCATCTGAGCACACACTTGTACAAATGGGAGTCAATAAATACTTTCCAAATCATGAGTCAAAATCTGCCATGCTGAGAGTTACTTCCAATCACTGTGACTTATGAGTCTCTCAGGAATTATTCAGAATTTGTCTAGTTCCTCTAGTAGAATTGTTTCTCAGTTGTACCTCCTCTTGCCTCAATTTTATTTCCTTGGCATCACCATTTCAATTCCTTAAGCCAGTGTTCCTCAAAATCACCTGGAAGATTGGTTACATGCATTGCAGGGACCTATCTCCAGAGCTGCAGTTCTGTAGGTCTGGGGAGGGACCCACTAATTTGTATCTCCAAGTTATCTGGTGTTGATGATAGTGCTGGTCAAGGGTAACACTTTGAGTATCTATACCTTCTACCATTCCTCATCTGGCTGGATGCATGGCCCCTTTATTTTCCTGCCTACTCTCTTTCTTGACTACATTCTCATAATTAACCAGAACTGAAGATAAAACTCGGAGAAGGCGATGGCACCCCACTCCAGTACACTTGCCTGGAAAATCCCATGGATGGAGGAGCCTGGCAGGCTGCAGTCCATGGGGTCGCTAAGAGTCGGACACGACTAAGCGACTTCACTTTCACTTTTCACTTTCATGCATTGGACAAGGAAATGGCAACCCAATCCAGTGTTCTTGCCTGGAGAATCCCAGGGACGGGGAAGCCTGGTGGGCTGCTGTCTATGAGGTCGCACAGAGTCGGACACGACTGAAGTGACTTAGTAGCAGCAGAAGATAAAACTGCAAATAGAAACAATCTAAAACTACATTTGAAGAAACAGTGCCCTCGACTTTGGTTTATTTTTTGAATTATGTTTTTTCCATGACTTTCCAATTATCTAAATAATTTTAAGAATATTTAAAAACCTGAGTCAATAAACTATTCCTCAAGTTTTGCTGATGCCAATGTTGATATTCCTCAGTGAGTTCTAATACCTATCTATTTCCACTTTATAGTAATCACAATATAGTAACTTGTAAAAGCATTCAAGACACTTGTATTCAATAGTCATTCCATTAATACTTATTGAATGTTGTTGTTGTTGTTGTTCAGTCGCTAAGTCATGTCCAACTCTTTGTAACTGTATGAACTGCAGCAGGCTAGGCTTCCCTGTCCTTCACTATCTCCTGGAGTTTGCTCAAACTCATGTCCATTGAGTCAGTGATGCCATCCAACCATTGCATCCTCTCTCACCCCCTTCTTTCTTACCCTCAGTCTTTCCCAGCATCAGGGTTTTTCCCAATGAGTCAGCTCTTTGCAGCAGGTGGCCAAAGTTTTGGAGCTTCAGTTTCAGCACCAGTCCTTCCAGTGAATATTCAGCATTGATTTCCTTTAGGATGGACTGATTTGATCTCCTGGCAGTCCAAGGGACTCTCAAGAGTCTTCTCCAGCACCACAGTTTGAAACATCACTTCTTTGTTTGGAATACACAGACGTTTCTCAGCAAAGTGACATCTCTGCTTCTTAATACCTTTTATGTATTATATCAATCTCTGGAGATTCAAATGAATAAGCATATTCTGAAGAAGTGAAAATTTTTCTTATTTTTCATTTTGAACTATAAAAGAATTAGAAAAATTGAATTTAGTGCTTGCCATAGTTTTAGATTTTTATTTTTAGAACAGGACAGCTTTGATTTCTGACTTTTCATGTTACAGTCCTTGATTTATAGATAAACAGTGAGATTATAAACTGCTCATAACAAACCCCATCACTTGAATTATCTTTTTTGGAACTCTACTTAATGATAGAAAGAGACAGAATAATAAATCAAATATTAAATCTATATAGAAAATGCTTAAAATAAATTCCACTTCCTCTAAATAATCTATTTGAAGAAAGCATTTGGGAGTAGGGGAGAATAAAAATTTCCTCAGATGCTTTGCAAATTACTGAAAAGTATTACTCAAAAGTTAAGAGAATGAAATTGCAATGTGTATTATTTACTTGCTACATTGCTTTGTTCAAACAGCCATGTTATATTATACATAAAGTACATTGACCATAATGATGAATTTCACAAACATCTTTGCACATGTAACAGAAATATTACATTGTTTTGTCCAAGATATAATTTGGACACTTATATTGTCTTGAATTGCTTTTATCAAGTTATGTTATCCAAGTTATATTTCCATTGTGGATAGGATGCGATACCTTCTAAATAATTAATTTATAGAGGGCTATAAAATTAGTAGAAAGTATATAATGCTTGATGAACAGAAGAATATATGGATTAAATCATAATCTCAAACACATGAACATTACTGTTAAAATGTCAGGACCTTTCTAATTGTGTTTACTCTTCCATAAATTAGTGAAAGCTAAAATGAAAGCAAAGTCTTATGTTTTATGTACTTTGAAATCTGTGTGCTGGAAAATACCTAATAGCCAACAGGTCTGCAAAAGGGCAAACTCTTTTAAAAAATATTTTTTGAAAGGAAACAGTTATTCCCTTTGATCATGTGTTAAAACAGCTCTGTAGGATGCTAACTTTATGTTTGTAAAATCATCAAGTGTTCGTGTGTTATAAGGTTCTGTTTCTTCAGTCATGTCTGACTCTTTTGCGACCCTATGGACTGTAGTCTGCCCGGCTCCTTTGTCTGTGAAATTTTCCAGGTAAGAATACTGGAGTAAGTTGTCATTTCCTTCTCCAGGGGATCTTCCTGACTCAGGGATCGAACCCGTGTCTCTTAAGTCTCCTGCACTGGCAGGAGGGTTCTTTGCCACTAGCACCACCCAGGAAGCCCAGTTCCTGACTTACATGAATGCTAATCCTCTCTGAGATCATAGACTGAAAAATGGAAGACTGAGAGGACACCACTCTTTGTTTTTGTTTGAATTTGGATTTGGGGGAGAGGATCTATTCTGGTCTGGGGGAAAGGATCTATTCTGGTCTGGGGCAGGAGACAACAAGCTAGATGTGGAATGATGAAAAAGGGAAGCATGTTTTGGAATTTTGCTCATTCTCTTGCTCTCCATTGTCTAAATATGAGTAGCCCACACCTGGACCAATGGTGAGGGCATTTCCTAATCAACAATTACACATTTTGTATGCTGTACACCTGAGGACTGAAGGAAAATAAAGTACTATAAATTAGTGGGAGAGGATATTTGCTCAAGGTCAAGAAAAAAGATTGAAAGTCACAAATTGAAATGATATGGTTCAGGCAACTAGTATTAGTGAAAAAAAATAGATTTGTTGGGGATAAAGTGAGAGGTGAGTGGGTATGGCAAACTGCCTTTTCAAGAGAGGCAATGGCCACTTAGCATCAGATCATGATGTTGTGAGCCCAGGAACTCTAGATCTTCAGATAATCCAATGGAGGCCAGAAATTTATATTTATTAGAAATTTACCAATGTTTGATTGTTGCTTCATTTTTTAAACTCAAGACAAGCCAAATTAACCATGTCTGTGAGCATTTATGAGCTGTCTTGTTCATCTGCAGTCCATTCTCCACACAGAAGACAGAATGACTTTCTCAATACACAAATTAGATTGCTTAAAATTCTCCAGTGTTTTCCCATTTCACCTGGAATAGTTAAACCTAATTTCATGGTCCATGCAATCTGTCTCATGTCTACATTTCCAACCGTCTTCTCCGTGACAAAATACCTCTGACTTACAGTCCTATTTGCTATTTCTTTTGCTGGAAATGTGATCACATTAGCTCTTTGTGGAGCTTCTCATCTTTGTGAACTCCATTCCATCCTTCTTTCCTCAGGCCACCTTTCTAGTATAGCCTTCCTCCATGACCCCACCAGCCACTCTCTAGCTCCATCTTGGTTTTATCTTCTTCCAGAATGTATACTTAAGTGGAATATTATTATTTATTCTTTTACTCTATTATCATTTCTAGAATACACACTCTATGAAAGTGGAGACTTTGCTGTGGTCACAGCTGTGGCTTCAGCTTGACTTGTGGCATGTAGTAGGTCTGCTGGATTTTTAGCTTTTCCCCCTCAACTCCAAATCTACCCTAATTCTGCTCCATGAGATTTGGCAAACGTTATTTCTCCATTGTCAGCAGGATTTCTGTGAGGTGTTGCTAATCAGGAGCCCTTGAGAGATACTGGAAGGCCAAAAGATGGAGGGGACCAAATTCCTTTCTTTGTTTTTCCATTGGTTGCACTTCATTCTGGTTCCAGTTTTTTCCCCACAGTCCACAATCAGCTTCACAGAGCCTCATCAGAGACACCGAATCCTGTGAGGCAGAAGCCTTCCATAAAGGAATGCCCACTCACCCTTAGATTAACTCCTCTGTAATTTCCACTCCTGTGTGGTCCTTGCTCTGAAGGCTGCATCACCACTGAGCAGCACCTTCTCAAAAGTCATGGTCACTATCCATTTCCATGGGGCAGCCCATTGAACTTCTAGTTTTGAACCACCCAAACCTCTTTCCTTTGATCTCTCAGCCCAAATCTCTCTACAAAATCTTCTCTTAGCTGGTATGCCTTCTCCATTCCTTGATGGGACCTGACTGAAACATTAGGTATTTAATAAATATTTAACATTTATGAATGAATGAATGTGGTCAGCTGACATCTTGTTTGTAGAATGTGCCCTGAAGATACTACTCACAAATTTCTATGATAATGAATCATCCTTACACAAACACAGCCACGGTTTATTCTCCTTTTGAGACACTTGATGTAGGTCAGAGGCTGTGTGATCTATCTGTCTGTAGGCTTCCCTGGCGACACAGACAGTAAAGATTCTGCCTGCAATGGAGGAGACCCAAGTTCAGTCCCTGGGTCAGGAAGATCCCCTGGAGAAGGGAAAGGCAACCCACTCCAGGATTCTTGCCTGGAAAATTCTATGGATAGAGCAGTCTGACAGATTATAGTCCATGGTATCACAACAGGACTGAGCAACAAATACTTTAACATTCCAGAGTCAGATTACAATCTTCAGAGACCCTTAGACATTGAGAAGATATTGGTGCTTTGAATAAGAAATTGAAAACAAAATATACAGAGGGAGACAGGGACAGACATATTATTTGCAACATAAATGTAAGTCTAAAAATTACCTTATTTTTTTCATACTGATTATTTCATCATAGTTCTTTAAATAATTAATTCCTTCCAGAAAAATATCTTTTCTCTTTATATACTGATGTTCCTGCTTTCCTGATGGCCTAACCTTGTATTCTGTCTGTTGCATAACCCAGCTGTCTACTTATTAACATTCTTAAGATAACTTTATGAAGAAAATGTTTAAAGACATAAACTTCTGGGATGATTCAAGTACACACTGGATTCTTCCTTCCTTTCTTGACCCTCTGGAGAAACCCCACTCATCCTTAGATTAGCTCCTCTGTAATTTCCTGAAGCTCTCACATTTATTGAGTGTTCATTATGAGCTAATGCCCATGCCAGACACTTTATATATATTGTTTCATTTTAGCCTCACAAAACTACTATAAATTAGAAATCACCCTTATTTATGCTCTAACAGATCTAATAGAGTGCTGAGTATCCCCCAGTTACTCCATAAAAGATGATTGTATCTCTCTTAACATTTTTAAGAGCATAAAATGGGCCAGGAATTTGTCAAATTGCTTGGAATATATTAAGCTTATTTAATTATTAAAGCAATGTTTTTCACCTAATTTTACAGATGAGAACACTGATCAACAAAAAATCCCTCACCCAAGTTCACCCAAAGAATAGATGGCAGAAATGGGATTTGAAAATCAGCAGTCTGGGTCTTCTTTCAACCATTTACACGTGTTGACCTAGACAGTAATGTAGACAATAACCTAGACAACTATTAACATTCGCTAGACATTAGATGGGCTACTACTTGGTGAATAACTGTGTTCCAATAAAACCTATATTATTATATTTAGCTCTTCACAGATTATCTACAATAATGGTTCACAAAATGTTTAAATATGAGCACCTCTTTAAGGATCAGTGATAGCAGGACTAGTTTTAATTTTTCTTTATTGCCCACACGAATGACAAAGTGTTGTGATTATCAAGCCAGTACTTTTCAGGTCTTACTGGAAATTCTTCAACATCTTCTTATTGTCCTGAAGACAAAATATAAAATTCTTAACTTGAGCTTGTCAGAAACAGCCCCAACATTCCTCTCCAGTCTTGGTCTTCGCTGCTTTCCCCCGGTGACTGGTGTCTAACCATATGCGCCTTCTTTCGGTTTCTCGTGCAACCTCAGGATCCTCACTGCAAGCACTCTGCCCCCGCCCCGGAATGCTCCTTCTCTCCCCACTCACAAGTAAGTACTCAATTCCCACTCATGCTTTAGATCTCAAGTGTCTCTTTATCCAAGAAGTCTTCCTTAATCCTCCAATCTTGGCCAGGTTCCCTGTGATACATCTTAGTAGTTCTCTAAATTTCTCCTCCACACCACTTGTAATTGCATTACACAATTCCATGGGTGCTAGGCACCTTGCCCCACAGAGACAGAGACATCTTCTGGGAGCAGAAGCCATGTCTGTTTCATTAATTCTTGTATCCTTAGCACTTTGAAACAGAAAGAGGGTTTTAGATTCTCAAGATAAAGATGGCTCTTTCCATCTTTACCTGGTAAAATAGACAAAAATTCTATTGTCTCTTGAGTTTTTGAAACAGTGACTAATACTAATAACAATGATAATAGTTAACTTAATGAGTAATTTCTATTTTCCAGAAACTATTTTAAGAGCTTTGAAATTTGGAGCTCAATTCACGACACTGTGAGATTGGTACTGACATTTATAGAATGTTCAATACATATGTGCTTTACTCCAGCCAGGAGTTCAAATTTGATGAAGGATTAGTTCTGCTCTCTTTGACCCAGGCTAAAACCTGAGGGCATCACTTACTTCAAAGAGATCTTTAAAAATATTTTGCTTGCAGAAAACCTGGCCTGGTAGTTAAATTTCTCCAAGATTTCAAACCAAATGAGAGTGGTCCTCAGGGTCTGAACAGTGATCATTGGAGTAAAAGGTTCTGGTATTAATTCCCAAATCAAACATATAAAAAACTCTAACAGGAGTCTCAATAAATAGCACAAGACACAGAGAAATGTCACAGCTTTTTTCAGATAAGAGTGCATATTGTCAAAATTAGTAAACCTGAAATTCATTTGAAGTTGTTCCTTTGTTAATCATGACTGTTGCTGTCTTCTCAACACTAAATGTAGGATGACTGTCATGGCCATTGAAAGAAGTTCTCATGGTCAAGTAGTCTGAGATCCATAGGACTTCCCAGGTGGCTCGGTGATAAGGAGTCCACCTGCCAATGCAGGAAATGCAGGTTCGATCCCTGGGTTGGGAAAATCCCCTGGAGTAAGAAATAGTAACCCACTACAGTTTTCTTGCCTGGAAAATTCCATGGACAGAGGGGCCTGGTGGGCTATACAGTCCATGGGTTCACAAACATTTGTACATGACTGAGTACACATGCAGGCATGCCACAGATCATCTATGAAGGAATATAGAAGATCACATCACTTGAAAACATACAGATACAAAACATTCACAAAGTTTCAGTTCAGTTCAGTCACTCAGTCGTGTCCAACTCTTTTTGACCCCATGGACTGCAGCATGCCAGGCTTCCTGTCCGTCACCAACTCTGGGAGCTTGCTCAAACTCAAACCCTTTGAGTCAGTGATGCCATCCAACCATCTCATTCTCTGTCATCCCCTTCTCCACATGCCTTCAGCCTTTCCCAACATCAGGTTTTTTTCCAATGAGTCAGTTCTTCACATCAGGTGGCCAAAGTATTAGAGCTTCAGCTTCAGCATCGATCCATCCAATGAATATTCAGGACAGATTTCTTTTCAGATGGACTGATTTGATCCCCTTGCAGTCACAAAGCTTAGATATGACAATATAAGTCCACTTACATAACATGATTGGTCTATAGAAATTACATGAAGCACATAGCAATCTTCCAATATCCTTCCATAGGGTAGTTATCCTTCTGGGACCCTTTCACCCAGAAAAAGACATCTGGTTTCCTTAGATTAACAAGCCATAAATGAATTCTTATGGAATCCTCAAAATAACAATCACTTTCCCATGTCTCTCTGGCTCAGGATAGTGTCATCGACATTCCTCTATGCTTAGGAATTAAAATTAGATGAACTGCTACAGAATGAGTTTCTTTTAAATTAAGAAAAGATGGGAGACAAATTCTAAATGATATTGTCATCTAAAAATCTTTTTGATAAGAATGTGACCATCACAACTTGAAGACAAATGCATGTTCCTCCAATGAGAACATGTGACAGAGTGCACTGCAATCCACTCGCTATTTCAGGCATATACAAATCGCTGCACATTTTAACAAATCATGATTTATTTCCAGTAACAAATAATAGTTCCTTTGGGTTATACATAAAGAAATAACTATGGTCTTCCAGATTTGGCTCTGGAAAATTTAGAGAAAAGAGATTACAGAAGGGAAGGGGAGAAAGATTCTAAAGAATGGGAAGATAAATATACTGAAGGATAAAGGATTTACATTTCCAAAATAAAGAAGAAATTTTCAAAGTTTATCTGACTTAAATGGTAAGAAACTTCTGGAATGTAAGTTCGTAATGTAAAGTTCCTAACTGATATCTGAACCAGTGAATGATTACACTAATTATAGTTAACAGGGAGAGATAATAATAAACTAGTGAATTAGAAAATAAACAGCATAGATAGTGGAGAAAAGTAATGGAGAAAAGAAAAAGAAAGAAACATTGGCAATCATGCCATGGGGTGCTGTGGCTACGGTTTTAAATAGCAGAATCCAGGAAGGTCTCAGGAATAATGTGGCATTTGAGCAAAGATCTGAAAGTGGTAAAATGAAGTTAAGAGAATCTGATCTGACTTTTTTTCCAAAAAGAACGAGTTTGCAAATGTATGAAATATAAGACAATTTGGAGAAAATATTGAATACCCATTTTTGTTCTCACTCCCATTAATGGATCTCAGTATGTATGGGCTTTCTCTTTTGTACTAAGTTCTGATATAATACTGAAAATTGAGAATAGGAATATGGCGGGGAAAATTACACCTGTTTTCAACTAATTTGTTTTTCATGTTGTATTGCATATTTCATGTATTTAAATATTGGTTTTTCAGCTGTAGCCCAAAAGAGCCCCTCTGGAAATGACATAGTACCTCTCTGTGGGATATATTTCCTGCATTTAAAAAATACACATTAAAAAAGTAACTCCATAGTGTCTGTGTTCCATCAACCATAGCCTATTTTCTAATTACACCACATGCATGCTCTTTATAAAGTTGATTTTCTCTATATATAAACATCTTAACATACGTATTTTTAGATCTTTGTTTAGTTTGATTTTATTCCATTTAGAAGATGAGCATTTCAACTTTTCAGACAAGTTTGCATGCTTAAGGTTAGCTATCAAATATGGGACTCTATTTAAATTAAAATGATTTTAATGGCAAAAAAAAAACCCTGTTTCCACAAACTCAGTTTGAAGAAGATAAACTTTTAATTCTCAGTTTGTAAGCATCTTCAATGTGCTTGGTATTTTATACAGAAAGAAACAAAACCCAAGACATTACATTGGTAATAATAACTTAACTAAGCAAGCATGTTAAATTATTAAATTTGGAGAATACATTGTGCTTATTATGTTACTTACCCTTGCAGTGAACTAGAAAATGAATGTGGTCATTCCAGACTGGTTAAATTGGAAATATATTTTATACAGATGTGTCTAATGTAGTTTCCTGGCAGAGGAATAATGCACACAACTTATATTTATAAGTATACAAATCTGGTTTTATATTACTGTGCAGTTCTGTAAAATCAGATTTTCCCCTCTGCATTTTAGTTTTCACTTTCAAGATATATTTACATCCTTTTATCATTTAAACTATCTTTATTAAAACACTATTTTTTCCATATCCTTTGGAGTTGGTTTCATTTATGGTTAGGTTGGGGGTTGGGGTTTGGAATAGGAGAGAATTTAAGAATAAACAGTGAGCAACCTATTTAAAACCAAGAGATTCACCCACTTTAATTAGTGTTAAATTGATTTTTATAAAATCCTATTTCTGCTATCAGCTTACTTGAGATCATGTTCCTTTTTATTTTGTTTTGGAAGTTTTATTAATGCTAACTAATTACTCTCTATTTGTTTGGATGGCTAGACTACTTACAGCATCCATTTCAGTTCTTTTGACAATTTTCATTAGATCAACTCAACCCCAAAGACAATGGAAAATTTGTCTAGACTAACTATCCATTAACATATCTAATATCTACAATTTTATGAGTGTGTGTATGTGTGTGCGTGCATATGCGTGTGTGTGTGTGTGTATGTGTAATAATTGCTTATTTAGTTTCAGTGCCTGCATTTAAGGGGAGTTTTAGTGAACTGGATTTATTACAGAAATAAAATATATGTTGTTATACTTACTTTTCAGTTAGTGAATAATATTTATTACATACTGCTTCAAAGCCTCTAATAGACTGGTTCCAAAATTATTCCATTCAAAAATTGGTGTTTTCATGGAATGGCCAAAAAAAGGCATCACAGAAAGGCATAACAAGTTAGAATGAAATTGTTGTGTGCCATTATAAAAATGTGATTGGACCGCTATTCTAGTTCTAAAGGAAACTAACATTTATGTTCCTCCTCTGTGTATCCTGTAAAAGGAAAGTTTATTAATTATTCATTTTTTCCAATCAAGACTCATAAAGTCTGGGTGCCAGATCACTCCTAGAGTACATTTTTACCAGTGGATTATTATACCATGGATAAGAGAGCATACCTTCCAAATGGGTCCTTTCATTTGCGCTCAATTAGTCCAACATGTACATGCCGAGAAGGCTGAAAAAGCACAATGTGATTTCTTGGGATTCGCCAATGGCCATAACCAATGGAGCTCAAGATTGGTCCTTAGTAAAATTATGAATTAGCCAATGTTTTCTGTCAATATCATTGCACCATTTCCTTTCCTGACTGAAAAATTGCCTCAGAACTAACTTGAACAAGAAATCATTCCCATGTGATCACTTATTTTGGACCTTTTCCAAAATAAAGTCGCATAAAAGCAATACAGGGAAATTTATGCTAGATGATACAGCAGAAGTTCTACAAACATGCAGAGGAGGAATACACATGATATCTTGGTTAGGGAAAACTCTCCAGAAACAGTACAAATTGAGCTATTTACTGAGCATTTATTCTCTGTGAAGCACTAGGGTAAGCACTTTGTGCATATTTTGACAATATAATAAAGTAGATTGTAATACTTCACGTACAGATAAATCTCAGGCTTTAAATTCAATTATGTGTCATGTTCAGAATCACATGTACTTAGTCACAGGAGCTGAAAATACAATCTTTATACATAGACATGTATATCCGATGGTAAAGAATCTGCTTGCAATGCAGGGGACCCGGGGTTCAATCCCTGGGTTGGAAAGATCCTCTGGAGAAGGAAATGGCAATCCACTCCAGTATTCTTGCCTGGAGAAATCCATGGACAGCGGAACCTGGCAGGCTACAGTCCATGGAGTCACAAAGAATCGGACACGACAAATACATACATAACATGAGCCTGGATGATTTCTTAATATACTTTCTTGAAAAGGTGAGAAGGGTGATGGCGATCAAAGATGTGGGATCCTTGTTTCTTCCTTAATGAGCAAGCCCCTTACAGATTTGAAATCAATCATCTGAGCTTTGTTGAAACATGAAATTTAAATCAAGCCGAGAACACAATACCAAGTTTAAGATGTTTGTTTAGATAATGTTCACTCATGAATCATTAGATGGGCAATATTTTTAAATTATCAGTGGCATTGCTAATTTCTCAGCTTTAAGCATTATATATGGATTTGTTATTCTTCCCCCTCTCATACATATCATGAGAAATGTGTAGATATCAAATTTACAGATTGAAAGGGAATATCTTGGCAGTACAAGAACATCTCTTTGAGAAATAACATTTTGGGGACTCCTTAATGGTCCAGTGCTTAAAGAGTCTGCCTTGCACTGCCGAGGACGTGGGTTCAATCCCTGGTCAGGGAACTAAGATCCCACATGCCTCAGAGCAACTAAGCCTGTGCCACAACTGCTGAGTCCTCCCTGCCATGTGCGCCACAACTAAGGAGTCCAAGTGCCACAATGGAAGATCCTGCATGCTTCAGCTAAGACCTATACAACCAAAGTTAGAGCACAATTTGAATGTGAAGTCTTTGTAGGCAGAATATTGGTTTCATTTTGTTTCTTTTAACTGTTACATTACTAATTTTCCCAACTGTGCCTGCCTTATAGAAGACACTAAGTAATTACTGGTTGAATGAATGAAAGCAGAATAAATCTGTGTTCATGCGTAGATTTAGATTCCTGTGTGTGTGTGTATGTGTGTGTGTGTGTGTTTTGGGGTGGAAGGGTAGCGGAGTCTGATAGTCAAAAACAAATAAATAAGCATACATTAGATTACATCACATTGTGCATAAAATAGGGCAAGGTAATGCCTGTAATTGGAGAAGTCAATGGCAACCCACTCCAGTACTCTTGCCTGGAAAATCCCATGGACCGAGGAGGCTGGTAGGCTGCAGTCCATGGGGTTGCGAAGAGTCGGACACAACTGAGCGACTTCATTTTCACTTTTCACTTTCATGCATTGGAGAAGGAAATGGCAACCCACTCCAGTGTTCTTGCCTGGAGAATCCCAGGGATGGTGGAGCCTGGTGGGCTGCCGTCTCTGGTGTCGCACAGAGTCGGACATGACTGAAGCAACTTAGTAGAAGCAGCAGCAGGAGCAATGCCTGTAATGATTATTAAAGAGGGTGCATTTTAAAACAGGGTAATCAGGAAATTATTTCAAATGGGATTCTATTTGAGCAAAGAACTGAAAGATCTGAGAGAAGACACAGCCATGGAGAAAAGAGGGTACAAATAAATGTTCTGTATGTTTGGTATTTTCATAGAATTGACTAATGAATAAGGTCAGAGCAGTGTGAGCACAGGAGTAGGGAACAGAAATAAGGTCAGTCAAGTGAGTGTCAAGTTAGTGGTCAGTCATACACAACTCTGTGGCCCCTGGTTCAGTTCAGTTCAGTCGCTCAGTCATGTCTGACTCTTTGTGACCCCATGGACTGCAGCACGCCAGCCCTCCCTGTCCATCGCGAACTCCCGGAATTTACTCAAATTCATGTCCATTGACTCAGTAATGCCATCCAATCATCTCATCCTCTGTCGTCCCCTTCTCCTCCTGCCTTCAATCTTTCCCAGCATCACGGTCTCTTCAAATGAGTCAGCTCTTCGGATCAGGTGGCCAAAAGATTGGAGTTTCAGCTTCAGCATCAGTCCGTCCAATGAATATTCAGGGATGATTTCCTTTAGAATGGACTGGTTGGATCCAGGGTTTATGGTAGGTGTTCAATGAATATTCTATATGTCCAGTATGCAGTCCAAGGGATTCTTAAGAGTCTTCTCCAATACCACAGTTCAAAAGCATCAATTCTTCTGCACTCAGCTTTCTTTATAGTCCAACTCTCACATCCATACATGACTACTGGAAAAACCATAGCTTTGACTAGACAGACCTTTGTTGCCAAAGTAATGTCTCTGCTTTTTAATATGCTGTCTAGATTGGTCAGAACTTTACTTCCAAGGAACAAGCATCTTTTAATTTCATGGCTGCAGTCACCATCTGCAGTGATTTTGGAGCCCCCCAAAATAAAGTCTCTCACTGTTTCCACTGTTCCTCCATCTATTTGCCATGAAGTGATGGGACAAGATGCCATGATCTTAGTTTTCTGAATGTTGAAGTTCAAGCCAACTTTTTCACTCTCCCTTTCACTTTCATCAAGAGGCTCTTTAGTTCTTTGTTTTTGCCGTAAGGGTGGTGTCTTCTGCATATATGAGGTTATTGATATTTCTCCCAGCAATCTTGATTCCAGCTTGTGCTTCATCCAGCCCAGTGCTTCTCATAATGTACTCTGCATAGAAGTTAAATAAGCAGGGTGACAATATACAGCCTTGACGTACTCCTTTCCCTATTTGGAGCCAGTCTGTTGTTCCATGTCCAGTTCTAACCATTGCTTCCTGACATGCATACAGATTTCTCAGGAGGCAGGTAAGGTGGTCTGGTATTTCCATCTCTTTCAGAATTTTCCACAGTTTATTGTGGTCCACACAGTCAAAGGCATTGGCATAGTCAATAAAGCAGAAATAGATGTTTTTCTGGAACTCTCTTGCTTTTCTGATGATCCAGTGGATGTTAGCAATTTGATCTCTGGTTCCTCTGCCTTTTCTAAAACCAGCTTGAATATCTGGAAGTTCACTATTCATGTACTGTTGAAGCCTGGCTTGGAGAATTTTGAGCATTACTTGACTAGCGTGTGAGATGAGTGCAATTGTGTGGTAATTTGAGCATTCTTTGGCATTGCCTTTCTTTGGGGTTGGAATGAAAACTGACCTTTTCCAGTCCTGTGGCCACTGCTGAGTTTTCCAAATTTGCTGGCTTATTGAGTGCAGCACTTTCACAGCATCATCCTTTAGGATTTGAAATAGCTCAACTGGAATTCTATCACCTCCACTAGCTTTGTTTGTAGTGATGGTTCCTAAGTCCCACTTGACTTCACATTCCAGAATGTCTGGCTCTAGGTTGGTGATCACACCATCATGATTATCTGGGTCGTGGACATTGAAATTTAATCTGAGTGATATGAGAATACACGAGCAATTTGAACAAAGTGATGATCTGATCTTTTTTATTTCTTTCAGTTTTGTAAGAAATAATTGACATACATCACTTTTGCTTATTTCATTGTTAAATGTTTCTCCCCCATCAATTCAATCAAGAGTAAGTATTTTGATAAGAAAAAGACCTTTGTCATCTTTCTCACCATTATACCTCCAGGGTTTATGGTAGGTGTTCAATGAATATTCTATTTGTCCAGTATGCATGGGTGTGTGCTAAGTCACTTCAGTCATGTCTGACTCTTTGCAGCCTCATGGACTATAACCTGCCAAGCTCCTCTGTCCGTTGGATTCTCTAGGCAAGAATCCTGGAGTAGGTTGTCATTTCTTTCTCTGAGAATCTTCCTGATCCAAGATTCAAACTTGGGTCTCCTGCATTGCAGGCAGATTCTTTATCATCTGAGCCACCAGGGAAGCCCTTAAGGTATACAGAATAATGATTTGACTAACATTATCATGAAATGATTATCACAGTAAGTTTAGTGAACAAACATCATCTCATCTAGATACAAAATATAAAAATAGGAAAAAAGTTGTTTCTCCTTGTAATGAGAATTCTTAGTATTTACTGTAACAACTTTCATATATAGCATACATTAATGCTCATTATATTTATCATATTGTATGTTATATCCCTCGTACTTATTTATCTTAGAACTGGAAGTTGTTTTAACTGGATCCCTCTGGAGAGCAAAGGAAAAAGCTGGAATACTAGTGAAGAGGCGATTACAACGGTCCAGACAAAAGACTGAAAGAGAGTAAGTGTTTCTACCTCCTGTCTTATTAACACGCCTCCCACTCAACCCATCTGCCACTCCAGTACCAAATTGATCCTTTTCATATGTAAATAAAACTGTTCATTCACTGCTCAAAATTCTTCAAATCTTTCTCATTTGTCTAAATAATAAATTTGAATCTCCTGTGATATGTAAAGCAACTCTTCATCTACCAAGAGTATCTATTCATTTTCTTTGTGGTTCTTTTCTGCTTCTATTTTACTGCTCAGTCCCCATACATGGTATACTCCAGTATATAAAATTATTTTCAGTCCTCCAACCTATCATTAATTCCAGGGCCTCTGCTCTTTTTATATACTTAGAGATTTTAAAAAGCTTTCAAATGATAGTGCTGTATCGTGCATTTATGCACACATGTGTGCTCAGTCGTGTCTGACACTTTGTGACCCCTTGGTCTGTAGCCTGCCAGGAGTTTTCCAGGCAAGAATATTGAAGTAGATTGCCACTTCCTTCTCCAGGCGATCTTCGCTACATTCAAACCTGCATCTCCTGCATTGGCAGGAGGATTCTTTATCACTGAGCCATCTGAAGGATGGATATATTTGGGATATGATAGAGTTTTGAGAAGTATTCTGGATGGCAAAGTCAACAGGTTATGCTGATAAGTTTAATACATAATTATAAAAAGGGATATAAGGTCAGTTGTGGTCAGATCACAGAAACTTGAATGCCAGCAAAAGAGTTTTCAACATTTACAGTTTGAAAGTGAAGTGAAGTCTCGTTCAGTCATGTCTGACTCTTTGCGACCCCATGGGCTGTAGCCTACCAGGCTCCTCTGTCCATGGGATTTTCCAGGCAATAGTACTGGAGTGGATTGCCATTTCCTTCTCCAGGGGATCTTCCCGACCCAGGGATCGAACCCAGGTCTCCCATATTGTAGACAGACGCTTTACCCTCTGAGCCACCAGGGGAGTCCTTTTACAGTTTAGGAGAGAAATTTAGGGAAAGATTTTTGAGGGACTTCAGTAAAAAAAAAAAAAAAAACTTTCAAGTTTACAAAAGCTCTGTGCAGCAGTTTTGGAACTTTGTGGTTACTGCTACAAACCTACAAGAGCTACAAGGGATCCTATGGTAAGAACGTCTCCCTGAGTTTTTGAAAAACCCTGTATAAGGCAATGTGGCATAGTTGTAAAATACTGAGGAATGTGGCTGCAGGCCAAGGTAGTGTATAGTAATCAGAGATGCAGTGACTCATTTTGAGCAAAGGTGTCATACAGACTGCGATATACCAAGACATAAGTCACAGATGGCAGATGACACTTCGAAGAACATACAAACATTAATACACTCACAGCTCTGGAAGAAAACATCATAGCAGGAAAAGCTCGGGGTGAAGGACAGAAAGTTTCATTGTTGTCCTAATTCCATGGTGACCCACTGTAATGTTTAGATAAGGCATATGGTCTTTCAAAGATGTAAATATTTTATCAGTAGAATGGAGAAAATGTCTTGTTACCGAGTCCAAGCTCATACTGCTTGCCACAAGGCAGGCCAATAAATTCAGAAACAAGTTGTGGACGCAAGGAATAGCAACTTTATTTGGAATGTCAGCAGATGGGAAAGATGGAAGACTAGTGTTCCAAAGAACCAACTTTCTCAATGAGAGTTCAGATTTCTTTTATACCAAAAGGTGGGGGAGGGGAGGGGAGGGGAGGGGAGGGGAGTTAAGTTAAACATTTTCTGATTCAGGTCACCCTCCAGAGGGCATGTATTAATTTCTTCCTTCCTGCAGTCATTCACAGGTGAGCCTGGTCAGTATGTTTTCCCAAGAGCTAAACAAAGGTATTTCAGCTTAACACTCATTCCTGAGAGGTAGACATAATAGGCCAGAGATGGCTATTATGTATAATTTAAGCTTATAGGCAACATCCCTTTAGTAATGAACTTGCAGTAGAATACAAAGTTTGTTTCTTATTGCAAATCTCTTCTACCACTTAGAATCATATGGATTTGATGAAATGGTAAACAAGTCTTCCCTTCCTCTTTCCTCATGTGATGGTTAATTTCCTGTGCTAATTTGAGTGAGTCAGGGGTGCCCAGATTAAGCACTGTTGCTGGCTGTGTCTATGAGGGTATTTCTAGATGAGATTAGCATCTAAATTAGTAGACTCATTAAAGAAGACTGTCCTGTCCAATGTGGGTGGGCTTCATCCAATCCATTGATTGAATAGAAGAGAAGGAAGAAATAGGAACTCGTCCTTTTCCTTTTTTCTTTCTTTCTTTTTTTTTTTTTGTTTTGTTTTGTTTTGTTGCTGCCTTACTGACACAAACGGGCATCTCATCTTTCTTGCCCATGAAAAGTGATAAATCATTGGTTTGCCTGGTTCTCAGGCCTTTGAACATGGACCAAATTATACCACCAATTTTTCAAGAGCAGATCATGGGAGATAGAGATAGATATAGGTATAGATATAGATCTATCTAGATATATCTAGATATAGATAACTGCACTATCCAGTTACTTAGGACTTAGGCATACTAGCAGTACTGACTACTTGTATTCAGAAGAGCATAAACACCTGAGCCTTAATTTAATTTATATTCTTGGATCAAGAAATTAACTGCACAACATCCCTCTATAGCCTTCATGACTGTTCCTGGAGCACGGACTATGTGGAGACAAATAGGATATGCTCTTAAAACAATTGTCTCAGAGGATGGAGATAATGTTAGCACTATTGGCTGGAAGAATATGATGGTTACAGTCAGTGGAAACAAGATGTAAGTATTTGAATTGTTTTTATAAGCTATTTAATAAAAAAGAATGAATTTTATTCATTAATTTACTCAATTATTCTAAGCATTCCATGCCCTTCATTATTTCTGTGCATATTTTTACTATTCCCCATTTTTACTATTCCCCATGCTCTATTCTAGAAGGTAATGGCACCCCACTCCAGTACTCTTGCTTGGAAAATCCCATGGACGGAGGAGCCTGTTAGGCTGCAATCCATGGGGTCGCTAAGAGTCGGACACGACTGAGCGACTTCACTTTCACTTTTCACTTCCATGCATTGGAGAAGGAAATGGCAACCCACTCCAGTGTTCTTGCCTGGAGAATCCCAGGGATGGGGGAGCCTGGTGGGCTGCCGTCTATGGGGTCGTACAGAGTCGGACACGACTGAAGTGACTTAGAATAGCATGCTCTATTCTCTGCACAGAAAATTCCCCATGTCTACCCAAACTCCTATAAAAAGCCATTTGCCAGGAAAATGTACCTGTATTCTGCTTTGTACTGCCTCATCACCAACAGATACATTTTGCTCAAGCCCTCTTTAGTAAATGGTGGTTCTGTAGCAGTAGAAGGAACTAAGTCTCAGCTCTAGCACCAAATTGTAATTCTTAGACATCTCTTTCCTCATGAGTGCTCAGTCATGTCCAACTCTTTGTAACCCTGTGGACTGTATGTAGCCCCCTAGGCTCCTCTGTCCATGGAATTTTCCATGCAAGAATACTGGAGTGGGTTGCCATTTCCTATTCCAGAGGATCTTCCCAATCCAGGGATCGAACCCACATGTCTTATGTCTCCTGCATTAGCAGGCAGATTCTCTACCACTGTGCTACCTGCTGCTGCTGCTGCTAAGTCGCTTCAGTCGTGTCTGCCTCTGTGAGACCCCATAGACGGCAGCCCACCAGGCTCCCCCGTCCCTGGGATTCTCCAGGCAAGAACACTGGAGTGGGTTGCCGTTTCCTTCTCCAAATGCATGAAAGTGAAAAGTGAAAGTGAAGTTGCTCAGTTGTGTCTGACTCTTAGCGACCCCATGGACTGCAGCCCACCAGGCTCCTCCATCCATGGGATTTTCCAGGCAAGAGTACTGGAGTGGGATGCCATTGCCTTCTCCCACTGTGCTACCTAGGAAGCCCCATCTCTTTACTACTTGCTGATGATCCTTAGGGTACCTGTACTGAAGAACTTTATCTCATCAGTGTTTTTATCTTCCTGGATTCTCAAGAAGAGCACAGTGTTAACAAAGCGTGTTCAGTGAACATATCCTGATGGAAATCACCTGAATATTCTTGCATATTTCATTTGTTTTCTTCTAAAGCAAGGTTTCAGAGAGCCTAGGTACTATGGAAACAGGTTTATATAAATCCTTCTATACGAAATGTGCTCTGCCAAAGCTCTCAATAGTTACAGAGTGAATTTCTTTAAACTGAAATCTCTTCAAATAATTGCACTGGAAACCTGTGAAGTCAAGCCATACTTTTTAAAAGTGCTTTTTCTATATCACTCTAACCACCTACATACTGTGAGAAATGTTGCTTAAGAAGAGCTAGATTGGCACAATTTCCCTTGCTACATAACACTTTATCTTAAATTATTAGGTTCACCACCGTTTGGGATAAGTGAGTCCAGGTAAGAATTTATACTTTTTAAAATGTTATGTTTTTATTCTGGTACAATCTAAAACACTAGGAAGCATTTTTATCACCAGCACGAAGCAGGAGAAAACATTAGTGGTAGAGATGCAGGGGACTCAAATTCGATCCCTGGGTCAGGAAGATCCCCTGGAGGAGGAAAGGGCAACCCACTCCAGTATTCTTGCCTAGAAAATCCCATGGATAGAGGAGCCCGGTGGGCTACAGCCCATGGGGTCACAGTCAGATGTGACTGAGCACACACTCACCATATCTGGAATGAAGCATATCCATTTTTTTATTCAATAACAATTTTTACAAATATTTGATGGGCATGTTACCACATACCAGGCAAATTGTTAAGGAGTACAGTGGTGAACAAAAACTGTATGGCAACAACATATGTAATATGTGTTAAAATAAGAATGCAATGAAATGCAAAAATCAATATATTCTTTAAGAATTTAGTCATTTGATTTCAATTCATATTCTGTAAGTTTCTGCTCTAAGTAACATTCCTTGGTCTTAACAGCCTCCTAAAGAGTGACAATTAAAATGAAATTAGCACATAGCTTTTACTGATGGCAAAATATAACATGCTGAAATTTATTCCAGAATGAATCAAAATTATTAAATAATTAGAAAGATTTTCCTTTGCCAGGAGATTAAAAAAAAATGGAGATAATTAAAGCTACCACCTGGGCTAGAATCCTGAGACAGTTGACACAGTAGGCAAAATGCCCAAGAGTTATATATGATGACAATCTGATTGATTGTTCTGAGTGGGAGAAGTTATTGATATTACTGTATTTTCATCATTTCCCAAGCCCATAAGAATATCTTTATAAACTTCAAATTTCTAAATCTTAAAAGAAAGTTTTTGATTAAAAAAAGAAGTATGTGTGTAGAGCAAGAGAATAATAAGTTGTTCCTAAACCACTGTTCTGTTTCTAGGAGACACGTTTCAAAGAATTCCCACTATCTTACATGGCCATTAGCCAAGACATATCTGTCTTGGCATGTCTTGGCATTTGTCTGTCTTGGCAAATGTCTGCAAACAGAAGAATGGATAAAGAAGTTATATATGTACATACACAGTAGAATACTGCTGCTGCTGCTGCTAAGTCTCTTCGGTCGTGTCCAACTCTGCAACTCCATAGACGGCAGCCCACCAGGCTCCCCCGTCCCTGGGATTCTCCAGGCAAGAACACTGGAGTGGGTTGCCATTTCCTTCTCCAATGCACAAAAGTGAAAAGTGAAAGTGAAGCCACTCAGTTGTGTCTGACTCTTTGCAATCCCATGAACTGCAGCCTACCAGGCTCCTCCGTCCATGGGATTTTCCAGGCAAGAGTACTACTCAGTCATAAATAATAACAAAATAACACCATTTGAAGCAACATGGATTCAACGAGAGATTATCATATTAAGTAAAGTTAGTCAGAAAGGGAAGGACAAATATTGTATGATATCACTTATATGTGGAACCTAAAATATGGCACAAATGAACCTATCTATGACACAGAGTGTGTGTGTGTGCTAAGTCACTTGAGTCATGTCCGACTCTGTGCAGCCCTATGGACTGCAGCCTGCCAGGCTCTTATGTCCATGGGATTCTCCAGGCAAAAATACTGGCGTGGGTTGCCATACCCTCCTCCAGGGGATCTTCCCGACCCAGGGATTGAACCCACATCTCTTACATCTACCTGCATTAGCAAGTGGGTTCTTTCCCTCTAATGGCACCTGGGAAGCCCATGAAACAGAGACAGACCCACAAATATAGATAACAGACATGTGGTTACCAAGGAGGGTGCTTTGGGTAGGAGTTTGGGATTAGTAGATACAAATTATTACCAATAGAATGGATAAACAATAAGGTCCTACTTTAGTATAGCTCCGGCAACTACATCTGATATCTGGGATAAAGCATAATGGAAACGAATATAAGAAAGAAAATATATGTGTAAAATTGAGTCACTTTGCTGTACAGCAGAAATTAATACAACTTGTAAATCAACTATACTTCAATTTTAGAATAATTTTAAAAAAATAAAACAAAAAGAAAAGGAAATATGTAAGCAGGAGAGGGAAAAAAAGAAATATTTCCTAAACCATAGTTCTGTTTCCAGGAGACAGCTTCCAGTGAATTCTCATGATCTCAGATGTAACTAATGATGAAATATAAATAAAACAAAATAATTAGAAAATAAAAAGTAGGAAATAGAACAACCTTCAGCCACCAGATTCTAGCTATGCTCTCTGTTCATAGAGCAAAATCTCTCACCTGAGAAGGACCATAGATTCTGCAGAGAGAGCTGCCTGATGGGGGATGATCTGCTTGGATCATAGAGTTTTGTCAAAACAATCAAACCTCAAGTTCTTACACCAAAGCTTTCATGAGGATAGCAAACAGAAGCTGAGCTTGAATTTCTGGGCAAGAAGAAAAGCAAGCATCTAATGTCTCTTTGGTGAAGCCATGAAAATAATCCACATGTAATCACATTAGGAGCAGTTGTGAAAAAAGTTAATAAATTGGTTAGCAAACATTTAAATAGTTTAAGACTAAAAAGGTCAGCCAGTACTCTATTTAATTTCTATACGAGCATATTCAATAGAGTAACTGCCTGAGCTTTTTCTAGGATTCAAAACCACTCTTCAATGACCAATTTACATCTAGTTTTTCCTGTTTCTATTCTTCTAGTCTTTCAGGAGGAAAGCAACATTTTCTGAAAAGAAGAAAATATCAACACTTACTTCTGTCAACATTTGCTCTTAGTCCACAGGAAATTAAACTGCCCTTAAACTTTGGTTGTGTTTATTTCCCACTATTGACATAAATTCCTACTGAAGGCCTGCAATTGTTTTTCTCCATTACAAAATTAAGTTTTAGGATGTTTGGATCTCTTTTCCAAAGTAAAAAGGATGATTTGTAAACTTTTTGATGACAGCCATTCCAACCAGTCTGAGGCAATACCTCATTGTAATTATTTTTTTCCTCACTGTAATTTTGATTTGAATTTCTCTAATAATTAGCAAGGTTGAGCATTTTTTTCATGTGTCTGTTGGCCATCTGTATGTCTTCTTTGGAGAAATATCTATTAAGTAGGTCTTTTACCCATTTTTTTATTAGGTTTTTTTTTTTGTTTTTGATATTGAGCTATACAAGTTGTTTGTATATTTTGGAAATTAGTCCCTTGTTGGTCACATCATTTGCAAATGTTTTATCCTATTCTGTAGATTGTCTTTTCATTTTGTTTATGGTTTTCTTTGCTGTGCAAAAGCTTTAAAGTTTAATTAGGTCCCATTTGTTTAAATTCTGTCTGGAGAAAAGGGAACTCTTCTACAGTGTTGGTGGGAATATATATTGGTTCAGCCACTATGGAAAACTAAGGAAGTTCCTTGATAAACTAAAAATAGAGCTACCATATGATCCAGCAATCCCACTTCTGGGCATATACCTGGAAAAGACAAAAACTATAACTCAAAAAAATATATGTACCCTGGTGTTCATAGCAGCACTATTTACAATAGCCAAGACTTGAAAGCAACTTAAATGTTCATCAACAGTTGAATGAACAGATTTATCTAATATATATAATATCAAATAAGACATATATACAGATATGTGTGTGTGTCTGTATATATGTATACACACAGTGGAATACTACTCAGTCATAAAAAGATGAAATAGTGCCATTTCCAACTACATGGATGGATCTAGAAATTATCATACTAAGCGAAGTAAGCGAGACAGAGAAAGACACATATCATATGATATCACTGACATGTGGAATCTAAAAAAATGATACAAATGGAATTATTTACAAAACAGACTCGCAGACAAAAAACAAACTTATGATTACCAAAAGAGAAAGGAGGGGGATAGTGTAAATTAGGAATTTAGGATTAACAGATACTCACTACTATATGTAAAATAAACTATACAGCACATGGAACTATATTCAATATCTTATAATAAACTGTAACAGAAAAGAATCGGAAAATAATATACATATGCATGTGTATATATATATACACACAAGAATGGGCTTCCCAGGTGACACTAGTGTTAAAAAAAAAAAAAAAAAACACTTCCCAATACAGGAGACATACCATATGCTGGTTTGATCCCTGGGTCCGGAAGATCTGGAGAAGGGCATGGCAACTCACTCCAGTATCATTTCCTGGAGAATTTCACAGACAGAGGAGCCTGGCGGGCTACAGTCCATGGGGTCGCAAAGAGTCAGACACAACTGAGCAACTTTCACTCACTCACTAACACTTCTGGTTGAATCAATATTCATATCAACATTATTGATTAAATAAGAATTGTTTATACTTGAGCCTAGTAATATACTGGAATTCTATTGCCTTTGTTTTTTGTTCCTTTTTGTTTTGATTAGAGATATTGGCTTTCTTTTTATTTCATTTAACATGTTTAATTCTTTCTAACACAGGAGTAAAATCCCTCTGAATACTATTCTTCACATCGGGTGACCTAGCATTTCCATCACTTGTCTATGTATCTGTTTATTGTTTGTTTATTTCTGCACCATGCCTCCTGGAACCCCATTCTGACTGCTCCTGTTTAGTCTGATTGGTCTACAATTGCTGCATACTTGTCATCCTGGAATTCCCCCTTTGCCTCTTTTCTGTGTTTGTGTTTATTGTTGTGTGTGTGTGTATGTCCTTATTTTAAAGATCCAATGACTTTCTTTTTTTTTCTTTTTTTTGGTTTAATCCCTCATTTTGGTAATCCAAATACCAAAAATAAAAGATAAAAATTATTTTGCCCAAAAATAAAACTGTCCTGAGAATGAGTACCCGGGACATTCATTTCTGGAAATATTATATACAATATATCCTAAAAATCTATCTAAAGACCTAGAAATATTGGACATATATCAAATAAACTTCATTTTAAATCCATAGCTGAGCTCACAATAAAATAAATTGAAATCAATCCCTAGAAACATTTTATTGAAACTGTAGAACATCAAAGAGAATGAGACCTTTAAAGCTGCCAGAAAGACAGACAACAAATTACTACAAAAGAATACTGAAAATAGAACCAGAAGATCAGCAAGAAGCAATATTCATGTACCTAATAGTCTCAATATATATAAAGACAAAATTGACTAGATTAATGTCCTAGTAAGAAATTAAAACATTACAATCTCAATACTTAATAGATAAATAAATCAATTAACAATTGTTCATTTGCATTACTATTTCTTGTTAGAACAGAATACATAATTAGGAATTGTAAAATAAAACATTTTTATAAGGAAAAACTATTATCAACAAGCCTTACATGTAGAACCATTGTCTTCTATAGGTGTTTATGCCTATATTTCACATGAGTGTTTGAGAATAATTCACTGAGATATTATATTGTGTTTTGCTTTGCAGTTCTGGAATAATTAGGAATAATAAGAGTTACTCTTCCTTTCTTCCTCTTCACATACACCCAAGGACTAATAAGGTGCACAAACCTTCCCCTTTAGGCCAAACTTTGATTTAATTTTACAAATGGAACTAAAGTGTATTAAGCTCCGAGGTGGTAGAGTGAGGGCCTGGGGTTTGGACAGTAGGAAGGCTGGGTTGTCAGGAGTTGGTAGCCAGCTCCCAAGGCTGACAGAGGTGGGGAAGAGATAGATGGTGCATGTTTGTTTGTGTTTATGGAGTAGCTGTTAGGTGGTGGGGATCCATACCACCATAAGCCTCTGATAGGTTGGCTCATTGATTAGATTCATGGTGCCCGAGGACCATGGCCCAGGAACTACAAGAATGGGTCTCCTTGCCCCATTTGGCAAAGGGGAGGATGGACCATGGAAACCCCAGGGGCAAGCACAATAAACTGAAGACTTAAGTGCCCTCTCTTATTTTCTAAACACCACAGCACCTCACTCCGAACATGACTTGAGGTGAAAAGAGAAGGTGAGAGGTCCCCCGAAGCACAAATTAGTGAGAATTCAGAGTAAGATTAATTTGATTTTTGAAAGTGTTACCACATTGTTGTTCACCAGTGAACTGAAGGGAACATGTCAGATTTAATACATACCATGAAAAGTTTTCCTGTAAAACATTTTATTTTCAGTGTTCATATGTTTAACATTTCTCCAGAGGACAACATTTGAGAACCTTTAGGCAGCCTACTCCAGTGTTCTTGCCTGGAGAATCCCAGGGACGGTGGAGCCTGGTGGGCTGCCATCTATGGGGTCTCACAGAGTCAGACACGACAGACGTGACTTAGCAGCAGCAGCAGTAGCAGGTCTTATAAAAAGCCTTTGGAGTAACTGGGACTGAATCTATATTTTGCTGTCTATGTTTTGCTGACTTTCTACTTTGTTATTTTGTAAAATGATGGCAACAGTGTAGTCTTTTCATTAACCGAACATCAATAAACAACAACCATCATGATCCCCGCAGTATATGAGAAGGATTCTGAATTGGTGGATGCACGATAAATAATTAATGAGTGAGTCTTCGGCCCCTTGTCATTCCTATTCCTCCTGTGATGAAACCCGGCCAACACAGATTTCACAGACAATGTTAAAGTCAGAATTAAGTTCCGGATCTAACCCAAATGTCTTTTTCTCGGCCCTGCACCACCATGCTTCAAACTTTGGGCCATGACCCACTCGTGGGTCTCAAAGTCAGTAAAACCTGTCAGAATTGGCATTCCTAGAAGGAAAGAAAAGAGAGAAAAGTGACAGAATAGCAGGGATAACACTGCCAGGACAGCATAGAGTAACACAGACTGGGAAACAAAATGAAGCAAGATCAAACAAATGAAAGAAAATTAGTGTGTCTAACATATAAGGGGCTAAGCAGTGTTTTGTAAAAATTTTGCGTATATTGGGTCAATAGGTAAAACGATTTTTTTCTTTTTTTGCTATGAGTCATTTTAGGCCATGACTCACAGCAAAAATAATAATTTTTTAAAAAGGCTCAGTTCAGTTCAGTCACTCAGTCGTGTCCGACTCTTTGGGACCCCATGAATTGCAGCACACGTTAGAATGTTAATAAATTAGATTGTCTTCTTTAATTACTCTTTTACATTTGCTAGAAGGGGAAAAAAAAAACACTTTTAGGCTTTCCTAATTCTGTTCACTTTAGTTTATCAAAAAAAAAAAATTTAACCATACAATTTTCTACATTTACAAAATGTTAAGAAACTAACAGTAGAGATCCCTATACACTGTGTGCAAGCTAGCTAAGTCACTTCGGTCCTAGCTCTTTGCCACCCATGGACTGCAGCTCACCGGGCTCCCTTGTCCATGGGATATTTTAAGCAAGAATACTGGAATGGGTTGCCATTTTCTTCTCCAGGGGATCTTCTCAACCCAAGGATCAAACCTATGTCTCTTGCAGCTCCTGCATGGCAGGCAGATTCTTTACCTGCTGAGCCATCAGGGAAGCCCATTACCACATATTTATCCACACATACTTCATGTATGTATCATTTTATATATAGGAATTATGTGGTTACTTCTTTCCCAGACTAAGTTTTTGAGAGGAATCCATTTACCCTATGAAAGACTGTTATTTTTATAAGGAGTACTGAAATGAATATCTTTATACATACTCTATGTGCACATGTGCAGTGAGAATTCTTTACCTTAGATAAACAGAAACAAAATTGGCCTGCTTTACGTAGATTATGGGAACCTTCAGCTGATTTGAAAAAGTGATTACTCATTTACCGTCTCATAAGATATAATAGATTTTGTGTGTGTCCACATTTTTGACAGCTTTAAAGTTATCAGACTTACAAATTTTTACCATACCCTGGATAGTAAATCTTTTAATTTGAAGTTTTCTCATTATCAGCAATATTCAGCATCTTTCTACACTCAAAAATGGTTTATTGACTGTTTGTATTTAATTCTTTGTGTATTACTTGCTGCCCTTGAGTTTTGGTAGGGAGGGATTTTTTTTTTGCTATTGATTGGTAGAAATTTTTTTATATTGGATTACTAATTTTACCTATAGGGCTTTCGTGGTGGCTTAGTGGTAAAAGAATCTGCCTGCAATGCAGGAGACCTGGGTTCGATTCCTGGTTGGGGAAGATCCCCTGGAGAAAGAAATGGCAACCCACTCCAGTATTCTTGCCTGGAGAATTCCATGGACAAGGAGCCTGGCAGGCTACAGTCCATGGGGTCGCAAAGAATCAGACATGACTAAGCAGTTAACACACAATTTTACCTATGCACATTACATGCCTTTTCTCCACTCTGTGGCATTTCTTTAAACTTCATGATATATTTCTTTTACCTACCAGTTTATTGTTGTTGTTATTATTAGTTTAATATAATCAAAATTATAAATATATCACTTTATAAATTATCCTTTCTTGGAAGTCATTTCTCATTCTAATAAAATATATTGTATTCCAAAGTTGTATCATTTTGATTTCCCACCTCATTTTTACTGTATTTGAAATATATTTTTGTGTCTGGTATAACATGAAATTTTGGTTTAATTGTCTATTTGGATGGTCAATTGTCTCAGCATCATTTATGAACTGTCAATCTCTTCTGATATGATTTATAACAGTATTTTTTAATTCAGGTACCAAATACTTATATAAATTTTGGGTCTTCAAAACTCTTCTTTATTTCCTCTGTTTTTCTATGCTTGTGTTAATACCAACTTGCTTTAATTATTTAGTTTTAACAGTTAGAATCTGATGAGCCATATTCTCCTTCCTCTCACTTAAGGATTTCTTATCTATTTTAAGGCTCTTACTCTGATATTTGAATGTTATAATCAGATTTTCAGGTTTCATGAGAAACTTTTGTGAAATTTTAATTGAAACTGAAATGGATGTATAGATTAATCACTGGATAATTGACATGTTTACAATACTGAGAGCATCTTTCCAAGAAAAAGGCCTAACTCTTCACTTATTTATATCTTTGTCTTCCAGTTTTCATATTTTATTAGTTTTATTTCCTATAACTTTGCAATTTTGTTGCTAATTTAAATGTGTAGTTTATATAACATTTTATATACTTTGTAATTGCAATTGCTTGTGCATAGAATTACAGGAGATTTTGTATATTGTTCTTACATGCTCTAAACTTGCTGAATTATTTTATTAATTTGTCTACAGAATCTCATGAATTTCTGATATTTATGGTTATATTGTTTTGAAATAATAACTTCTCTCTCTCTCTCTCTCTCTCTCTCTCTTAGCTGGGACCACTTTTAGCTCTTTGAGACCTACCCCAAGATAGCAGGAGACTCTCTCAGTGTAAGGGCTCACCTGATTATATTAGCCCCATCTGGAATGATTCGCCTTCCAATTAACTAAAATAATTGATTAGGGCTGGAGAAGGGCATGACAACCCACTCCAGTTTCTTGCCTGGAGAGTCCCATGGACAGAAGAGCCTGGCAGGCTGCAGTCCATAGGGTCGCACAGAGTCTGACACACTGTAGTGACTTATCATGCACACAAATTAATTGGGGACTTCAATTACATCTGCAAAGTTCTGTTATCATACCCATATGTTGTTACATAAGCATGACAGTGATATTCCATCATATACACAGAATCTACTCACATTAAAACAAGGTGAGAAGCACGGGTGCCATTTTGAAATTTCGCTTACCAGTTTCTTAATCTAATTTAGGAATTTTCTTACTACTGTTGTAAGATTGGATATAATTTTTTATTTTATACTAACTTTATTTTTTGAAGTATAAACTTAATCTTAATCATGATGTTGGAGAGTATTGACTCGATTTTGTCTCTGGATATAGAGTTTAATGTATGCATTAATGTTTAACATTTTCAAAATACTATTTGAGCTGCAATTAACCACTCTCTGTTCTTCCCTTCATTGTTTCATCTTCTAGTTCTCTGTTTACCAGCTCCAAACTGATAGAAGTTATAGATACATTATTCCAAATCTCTCCATTTTGTCAGTCACTGGTTCTCTCTGTCTCCAATAAGAGCACACAATACATGTGTAATGTAGTGTCAAGATCATGCGATCAGAACTTGGGAGACCAGATTTTAGTTTCAAACCATTGGCCACCATGACACTGGTGTATTCACTGTCTAATTCCAGTTGGAACACAACGGCTAATGAACATTTTCATGTTCCTACCTGCTCCAGGCTTCCTGAGAAAAGCAGATTAGCAAACTTTGTTAAACAGTGATGGAATGACAAATATGCTTTAGAAGTTAGAAGGAGCATATTGCTCCAGATAGAACTGGAGACTTATCATGCCCAGAGCCATTTGTTTACATGCCAAGATAGATGCCTTTCCCTCCCCCTCCTCAGAAATGATTTGTTTACATTCTCCAGTAAAGCCCTGTGTTTGCAGGGAAGGATTTACCAAAATGCCAGCCTTTGTGCATAAGTCCTGAGTCTCATAATGTTCAGGGTTCTTCTCACATCATGCAATCCCAGCATACGTAGAGATGAATGTTCAGTCCTTTCCCTGCGGAATATAGACATGAAGAACAGGGGTTGAGATATTCTGAGTACTAAACAGATAAATGGTCTATTTTTTGATTCAGATACTGTGTCTGCTGTCAGGATATGAATAAATATATAAAATTAAGAATTCTTAAACTTCTGAGAGTCATAGAGCAATTACAGTCTAGCTCTGCACACAGGGTTCTCCTCATGAAATAGATGAGATTATTGTTGCCAATATAAAAGGAGTTTCACAAAGCAAGACAAGATATACAACCCAAGGTGGAGAGGTACTGAATGTTTTTATGTGCCAAGAAGTTAGACAGTATTCAGGATGGTCAATGTCAATTGCCTAAATATATTTATTTCCAATCTGTATTTGCTTCCAGAATAATGCTTATCCATTTAAATCATTGTATCCCTGAAGGCATTATTTTTTGTAACAGTGAGATAGAAAGGAGTTTCTTCCATTTAGTGTGTATTCCTGTCATAAAGGATAAACCTAGACAGTAGGAGGGAAGAGGGGTAAGCCCCTGCAAACGTCAACCAAAAATACAAAACTAAACAAAGCTAAACTAAATGAAATTAAGGTCAAATTTGCCATTTACCCCAGAAGCCAAAGAAAGTGCTAGAAGAGAAGAGAGTGGGTAGAGAATAACTCATAGTTTGGATATTTCTTTCCAGGAACACTTCTCTACTTTCACCCCCTTACCCCAAATACCCCTACAATTGTAGGATTTTGGTGCTATTTTATTTATCTCTTCAATTTCCTATGTTCACCAATAGATTATTAAATTCATGAGAGCAGGGTCTGTCCCTCCTAATCACTCAATACCTAGCCTCATGACTGGCCCTTTATCACTCTCTGTCCAGAAGTAAGATATTGCAGCTCTATTCACAACTCAAGATATGGAAACAAAATATGAAACAAGTGCCCATCAGTGGACAAATGGATAAAGAATATCTGGTACATATAGCCAATGGAATATTACTTAGTCATGGAAACAGAAGAAAATCTTACCATTTGTGCCAACATAAATGAAATCAGAAGAGCATTATGCTAAGTGAGTGGTCAGACAAATATTGTATGATATCACTTATATGTGGTACCTAAAATACTGAAGTCATAAAAACAGAGTAAAATGGTGGTTACCAGGGACTGAGAGGTGTGGGGAATTGGGGTAATATTGTATGAGAATGCAAACTTGCAACTACTAGATAAATGAATTCTGAAGATTTAATGCACAACACAGTGATTAGAGTCAACAATATGGTAGTATACATTTCAAAGTTGCTAAGAGAATAGATCTTAGTTGTTCTTACACCAAAGATAAATGATAATTATGTGACCTGATATCAGTGTGGCTTCCTAGGTGGCATTAGTGGTAAAGAACCTGCCTGCCAATGCAGGAGACACAAGATTGACCCCAGGTTCAATCCCTGGGTCAGGAAGATCCCCAGGAGAAGGGAATGGCTACCCCCTCCAGAATTCTTGCCTATAGAATCCTATGGACAGAAGAGCTTGGCAGACTGCAGTCCATAGGACCACAAAGACCTGGACACGACCAAAGTGACTTAGCATGCATGTACACAAGGTGGTAATATCATAATATATAAATGTATCCAATCAGTATTTAAGCTTACACAATGGTCATATCAATTATAGATCAACAAAAAATTAATTCATTTAATTTCTTTAAAAAGAAGGAAGACAATACAGAAGGAAAAGAGGTGAGGTGTGGAGAGAGAAAAAGGTAGGACAAAAGCATGTCCACTTTCAGTCACCAGGACCAAGATGCTAGGGGAAAGGACAACCTTCGATATGGATATTGAGGTCTCTCACGCATAAGATTTCTTGATTCTTTGAAAGAGAGCCTTCAAACATGTTGCTCCTCTTTTTCCACCACTTGTTTTGCCCATGCATCTCCCTCTCCTGAGATCACCAATTGTCAAAGTTCTGCCTATGTAACCCACTTATTAAACTGTCAGGGATACACAATACTTTTCTTCTTTTTCTATCCTTTCAACCAAACTGTGTCATCTTATGATGAGTAGAAATTTATCACTGTATTTCCCATGTTATTTTCAAAATCTTATTTAACAATGAAAATGTGAAAAAAAAAAAGATGACTCATTTGAAGGTTTGAAGACATAGAAGGAAAAGAACTGATAAGTGTTCTGAAGTTTGAGCAATGTGTGAAACATTTTGAGTATTTTGGATTTCATTCTCCCAATCCACCACTGCTTAACTCCTAGAACTAAGGCCACTTTTTTTCCTAATATCCTCTCTAATAGTTTTAGCTGAGCCAAGTCAAAAGTATAGTATTTAGAGAAATTAGTTTACATGTATCTTTCTCTTTTTTTTTTTCTCTTCTGAGCATCTTAGCCTAAAAATATAGCTTTGGTCTGACATAAAGCTTATTCTGTTACTCAAGTTATTGCATGGGATTGAGTTTTGTGGTTTGGTTTGCTAAACCTATGGTTGAAAGCTAAACATTTCTGGAAAAATGGATAAGAATATCTTATATTTATTGAACATAGCCAAGAAATTTATTTTTAATAACTGAACCACAGATTGGGTGCCATCTGTCAGCATATGGCATTGGCTTTTAAAGCAATGTTTACATCTGGGGGATACGATGCTTTCTTTGAGAGAACAAGAGGTATTATAGGACTAAACATGAAGAGAAGTGGTTTTAGATTCATGAATATTGTAAGTTTGCTAAGGATAGAATCAGCATGTTTATGTGCATACAGTTTTCATACATTTGGGTAGATAAAAAGAAAGAAAATCTGTCCATTGAAATTCTGTTATGGTAATAGAAAATAATTGTAATTTTAAAACCATAGGGAGTTTTTTCTCTCACGACAGGCAAAATTATTAGTATGAAGCTATCAGATCACCAAGTTTGAATTTTTAATGTATCCAATTTGATTGATAAACTTTCAAATAATAATACTAATATAGTGTTTTAATTTATTGAAATTCCAACTGTCAGTTTTATTTTATTCAAAGTATCTACAAAAATATAATGATTTCCCCTTAAGTTTCATTAACTTCAAAAATGTATCTGATGTAGTTTTTGTCTGTTTTGCTGTGCATTTGTTGTTCATTGTTGTTGAGTCGCTCAGTCATGTCCAACCCTTTTGCAATCCCATGGACTGTAGCTCGCTGGACTCCTCATCCATGGGATTTTCCAGGCAAGAACACTGGAGTGGGTTGCCATTTCTTTCTCAAGGGGATCTTCTCTACCCAGGGATCAAACCATTTCTCTTGAACTGGCAGACAGATTCTTTACCACTGAGATACCAGGGATGTCTTTTACTAAGCATAAATATTCTTATTTTTTTAATCAACTGCATTTTGAAACATAACTGGACATATTTTATTACCATAAAAGCACAATTTGTAAAGAAATTGTATTTTGCTTTTTTATATTTAACTCTGTTCATAAAAAATATTAATAAATTCTGATTAATATTAACCTTTTTCTGTTGTTAGTTCAAAACTAGTTCAAACAGACTTTACTTTTCTTCCACCTAATACAACAAAGACTTTATGTCTGTGATACATATAAAATTATATAAATTGCAAAATTCCAGTGAATAGAGTCTCAACAAATATTCAACAGTAAAGATAATGATAATAATAATAACAATGACAGCTACTATCTTGGAATATTCTTTTTGTAACAGATTAGAAGATTTAAAACCATTCTTTTGAATCTTGATAATAACCCTTCCAAATTGTGATTTTCCTTTAGTTACAATTGACAGAATAGGTTTAATGACATTAAAAAAATAGATCTGAGATCATAGAAGCTATAATCAACACTATCTTCTTAAAGACCCATATTCTTTCTACTAAACAATCCTGCTTCCCTGACTGAGAAAATACTACTGGTAAGCAAACATAAGATATTTATTGATTGAAAAGGGTAAAAAAACAACTGCACTAGTAATTATAATGCAAATTGAAATTATAATGAAGTACTAATTTCTGCTGGTCTAACTGATATTTTTAAAGTTTAATTATTAGTCTTGTCAAAAATTAGAGAAACAGTTACAACTACTTCAGGTCTCTTTGTGCATGTATAATACATTTGGAAATACTAATGAAGATCTCCAATATATTCATAATTTTTGATCCTACTCCATCTACTGAAGTTTTTATTTTAATAAGGTAATTTAAAATATCAAGAAGTTAAATTGACGGAAGCTCTCTTTACTGCAGAATGCATCTAGGAAGACAGAGATGATAAGATAAATCATCTTCAGTATGAAGATGCCTGGATCTTATTATATAATACATGCTTAACCACTTCCTTGATATAAGACATATTAAAAGATGATTGTATAAATATCACAACAGGCAAGATATATGATATTAAAGGCTTCTGAATCTGCCTGTGTTCTTTCTTAGAAACCTTGCTTAACTTCTGAAACTCAGTTTCACCACTTCTAATATGGAGACAGTGAAAGAAGCATTCTCATAGTGTTGATATGCATAAAAATCATTCAATATATTTAAGATATTTAGATAATAAATGATCAGTAAGTGAAAATTGTTTATGTAGAATTGATTATAGAAAAGAATAGAAAATGCAATTTTGCTATGATAAAAGATATTATAAGAATATGTCATGAGCAAGGAGGCAAAAAGAAAAATTTTGATTTGTTCAGTAATGATTTTGTGATGAATGTCTACATCTTTTCCTTAAATTTCAAGCAACATCTATAATCGTGATTAGTTAGATTTGTTTTAATTTAAAAAATTCAATTCCTAAATGACCACTCTGAAAATAAATCATTTAGGAAAAGGATTGTAATGGTCCAAAAGAGAAAAATTGAAAAAATTATTAATTTTTTCAATACCTCACTTTTTATAGGACAAAATTTTCTTAGTGGAAAAACAAAATGAAACAAAAATGATCCTTTTCATTAATTCAGCATAGAACACTAGGTACCATACACTCAATTGTTTCTTCAAAACAGAAGCCAAATATAAATACCAATTACATTATACCATGATTTTTAAACCAAGAAAACTAACTTTATCTCAGAAAATATATATTATAAGTTACGTGTGGTATGGATGTAGGTGTATGAGGGCACAAGCACTTATATTATCAATAATTTGAGAATTCACTACATGGATACTGCCAGAGATTTGCAAAACAGCAATTAATGATTCTTCTTTACCAACAAATTCACTTACCCCAAACCACAGAAAAATGGCAGGCACTTTTTAAATATCAAGTTTCATTAAAACCTCTGAATAGTCTATAAATTCAGGGACACTAAATGCTCACTGTTCTGGGAATTGGCTTCATCAGAGTCATGTAAGGGCATTAGATAAAAATAGAGACCCTCGGTTCCTTTTGCCTTAGTCAGAGAATGTATCCCAGGAATGTTTATTTCTAGCATAGATTCAAGGTGATTGTGATGTGTGGGGCACTCTTTGGCTGGATCAATTTTCTGACTTTATAAGGTTATTTCTCTGTTTCCATTGGGGTTCTGATGAAAAAAAAAAAAAAAAAAACCAGAATCTATACTAACTAGTTTGAACAGAGATTAATTACTAAGTGTGGAATGACTTTCTCAGTTCCTAGGAAACAGAATCAAAAGATAGGAAGAATAAGTTTCAAAGTGACAACAAAACTAGAATAATATATAGAGGCATTTCTGCTTCTCTTAACATCATGAAAGGAAAAACTTTAAATCAGGATAGTCATGTGATGTTCCAGCTCTAGAATCAAACCGCCTCCACACTAAACCCGCAAGCAAGATGGGTGCCGGATGGCCACTTCTCTCTCCATTCTCCTCAGTTCTGTATTTAAAACTTATGCCATTGCATTGGATTAGTGGATGTAGAAAATTGATGAAAGTGAATCTGAGGAAATTTTAGTTTTCTAGTCTCCTCAGTCCAAGAAGAAACACTAGCAGGAAGTTGGAAAAAATAATGAAGTGGCCAAATTATTATAACTGCTAAAATCCCTAGATTCTCTGGTCAAATCCAAATTTAATTGGCTTTAAAAAATATTCAAAAGATGATTAAATTTCATACCAGGAAGCTGTATCATTTTATCTCCCCCCCACCGATATTACTTTTCCCTTGAGAACTAATTTCTCTTCCCTCTAAGTCAGCTCATTTAAGCTGAATCTTCCTATCAGTAAGTGTCGCCTTCTACCGTGTTCCATGGATGTCAATTATTTTCCTTTCTGTTGCAGAAAAAAAAAATCAGTACAGATTTACTGTATATACCCTCAAATTTAGTGTAGTTCTTCACAAGAGAAGGTGCTTGTCAAGAATTTCTTCAAAAATTCATGTCATTTTAGCTTTGAATAAATAAATGAACAAATTTAAGTTTCATCCCTATTTTCAATTGTTGTAAGTTATTACAATTATATTTTAATATATTTTCTGTTACACTGAATTATATTTTAATATAATTTAGAGGTATTCAGATTTGATATGACATTTGTGCATGTGTCAGTCCATTGTCAAACTTTATGTAACATCGGGTGCAAAGCCCAGTAAGTTGGTGTGTTGCTGCTCTTGCCAAAATATGTGTTTCTTGGTTCCAAACCTAGCCGGTCTTCCCTTTCTTCACTTTCCCCTTGACTTACTCTGAGGACCACTATTATAACTATTGATTTGCAACCATCTACCTTTCTCCACTAATATCTACATTCTTAGTACTTGAAAAACGCCTTCTGGATAAATCCAACTTTGTACCCATTCTGTGCCTGAGTTTTCCTAGCTGAAAGTGCCTGGAATAAAATACACAACCATGCTATTGGATTTATGTATGAACCAACAGGACTCTGACAGACACCTAACAATACTGCTATTAATTTCTGGGACAAGTTATTCCCCCATTGTCTCACCTTCCAATCCCATATCTTTTTCTCTTTCCTACAACCTCTAGCCTGTATTGTCCCATCCTCATTATCACTTAAAGTTTATGTTTCCTACATCAGTAGAAATAATAAAGCTTCCAGGCTCCCAAGTACACATCCACCCACTCCCATACATCTGTGCCCATATTCCTGCTTTGTCTTTTTTGCATATTATCACAGAGAAACTATCCATATTTTTATCTAATGCCAACTGCTTGGATCTATCCCATTGCCTGATTTCTTTTCAAGAGCAACATTCTATCAGTTATTCCCCTCTTTGTAATCATGAAATTTTCTTTTTTTATAGGATTACATCTATAAGCAGAAAGCACATTATTTTGACCATCTAATAAAAAGATTCTTCTCATGACACTTCTTCTCTAACTACCAAAAATATCTGCTCCTCTTTCCAAAAAATTAAAAAAAAATACTTGAAAATGTAGTCTATATTTTTTTTTTGCTATTTTAATACTACATCCTTTATTTTCCACATTTAAAAAGTATTCAAAGATTCCACATTTAATCACAGTTCAAAGTATCTCAGGAGAATTATTTGCTTTTAAGCTTAATGCTTTTTTCCAATTTTGTAAAACAAACAAAAAAAGAAAATGTAGTCTATATACATTATCTGAATCCTTCGCACCCATTCTTCCCTTGTATGCATGTGTTCTCAGTCATGTCCAACTCTTTGCAACCCAATGGACTAGAGCCTGCCAAGCTCCTCTGTACATGGGATTCTCCAGGCAAGGATATTGTAGTACTCAAGTTGGCATTTCCTCCTCCAGGCCAATGCTGCTGCTAAGTGCTAAGTCACTTCAGTTGTGTCTGACTCTGTGCAGCCCCATAGATGGCAGCCCACCAGGCTCCCCCGTCCCTAGGATTCTCCAGGCAAGAACACTGGAGTGGGTTGCCATTTCCTTCTCCAATGAAGGAAAGTGAAAAGTAAAAGTGAAGTCACTCAGTCATGTCCGACTCTTCGCAACCCCATGGACTGCAGCCCACCAGGCTCCTCGGTCCATGGGATTTTCCAGGCAAGAGTACTGGAGTGGGGTGCCATTGCCTTCTCCCCTCCAGGCCAACGGCTTCCTTAAATCCCTGCAAATGAGATTTTATTTCCACAATTCTACTGAATCATTCATTTATTCCTTGAGTATACTGATCTATTATTTCTTCTTCATTACCACCCAGTCCCATCACTTCATGGCAAATAGATGGAGGAAAAGTGGAAGCAGTAACGGATTTTCTTTTCTTGGGCTCCAAAATCACCACAGACAGTGACTGCAGCCACTAAATTAAAAGACACTTGCTCCTTGGAAGAAAAGCTATGACAAAACTAGACAGCATATTAAAAAGCAGAGACATCACTTTGCTGATAAAAGTTTGTATAGTCAAAGTTATGGTTTTTCCAGTAGTCATGTATGTATGTGAGAGTTAGACCATAAAGAAGACTGTGCACTAAAGAACTGATGTTTTCAAATTGTGGTGCTGGAGAAGACTTTTGAGATCCCGTTGGACAGCAAGAAGATTAAACCAGTCAATCCTAAATGAAATCAACCCTGAATATTCATCGGAAGGACTGAAGCTGAAGCTGAAGCTACAATATTTTGGCCTCCTGATGCAGAGAGCCAACTCACTGGAAAAGACCCTGATGCTGGAATAGATTGAGGGCAGGAAGAGAAGGGAGTGACAGAAGATTGAGATAGCTGGATGGTATCACCAATGCAATGGACATGAGTTTGAGCAAACTCCAGGAAATGGTGAAGAACTAGGAAGCCTTGCATGCTACAGTCCATGGGATTGCAAAGAGTCAGACAAAACTTAGCAACTGAATAACAATACACATCACTCAACCCAATGGTCAGTTCTCCATCCTTATATTACTGGATCTATCAGAAATATTTGGCCCATCGAAATAACTCTCACCCTCTGAATGATTTCTCATTATTTAGAATTTTAGACACCATATTTTCTTGTTTCTCCGCTTACCCTGTAAGCTAATCCTTTGTGATATCCCCTGTCAGTTCATCCTCCATCAACTTGCCATCTGACAGAGTTTCTGGGTCACAGTTCTCAATCCTCTTCTCTTTCCCATCTATATTCACCCACTAAGGGGCCTTATCCAGTTCCCTGGTTTAAGTAACATCTATATGCAGATGACACATCTGCTTTTCAGCTTTTAACTCTACCCAATACTCTGGCTTGGAGTCTGGACTAATATAGCCAACAACCCACTTTAAACCTCCAGTCAAATTGCTAGTTTTGCTTTTCATTTATTGTTTAGTTGCTAAGTCATGTCCAACTCTTTGCAACCCCATGGACTGTAGACCACCAGGCTTCTCTGTTAAATGGATTTTCCAGGAAAGAATACTGGAGTGGATTACCATTTCCTTCTCCAGGGGATCTTTCCAACCCAACAATCCAACCCACATGTCTTGCCTCTCCTTTATTGCAGGGGGATTCTTTACCATTGAGCCACCAGGGAAGCTTGTCAAAATCATCATTTCTAAAATGGGGTTCCTAATCTCCTCCCAAAAGACTTCATTTTCTACATTATTTATTGCTGATCTCAGTATAAAGCAATGTCATTTTTTTTCCAATTGGTCGGGGAAAGAACCTTGGAGTCATCCATAACTCCTCTTTTTACTCACACAGCTCATGTCTGTCAGCAAGTCCTTTTGAGCTCAGCTTTCAAAATATATCCCATATCAGGCCACTTCTCCACACCTCTACAGATAACACTCTAGACAAAGGTGTCATTTGTCAGGATGAGCTCTTGCCTGGATTATTTTAGTAGTCTCTAAATTGATCCATCTACTCCTTTATCTATCCATAGTCTATGATTTACAGAACTGCAAGAATTACTCTTTTTAATACCCAAATCAAAGCATGTCATTCCTTTCCCCGAAATCCTCCATTGGCTCCTATCTCACCAGGAGAAAAACCAACATCTTTATTTCAGTTTGTAAGACCCTACTTGTCTTTTTTCCACCAAATCTATATCATCTCTTACCTCCTTTATTATTCTCTCTGCTCTAGGCTCAGAGGATTTGATTCTTTCTTCAAATCCAGCAAACATACTTCTAGGTCATGATCTTGATCTTTTTTTCCTCTCTGGACTGTTCCTCTTCATTCAAACAGCTGCATAAATGGATCCTCACTTCAGATATCTTAATGAGAGTATCTATTCCTGGCTACGTTAGTAAACAGTAAATCCTCTGCCCAAGAGCCTGTCCGCTACCTCTCATTCAGCTGTATTTTTCTCTATAATAGTTATATATATCTGGTATACTATACATCTACTTTTTCACTTATCAGTCTTCCCCCACTCAAATATAAGAGTCAAAAGATCAGAAATTCTGTTTGGTCTCTTCTATCTCCCTAGTACCTACAATGTTGTTGTTTAGTCACTTAGTCATGTCTGACTCTTTGTGACCCTATGAACTGTAGCCCACTAGGCTTCTCTGTCCATGAGATTTCCCAGGCAAGAGTATTGGAGTGGGTTGCCATTTCCTTTTCCAGGGGATCTTCCTGACACAGGGATTGAACCCATACCTCTTGCATCTTCTGCATTGGCAGGCCGACTCTTTACCACTGAGTTACAGTTTTCATTTGGAAACAACGCCTTCCATTTTTAGTCCTTGCAGGTTGAGTAAGCACCTGGGAAGTAAGTGGGTTAGTTTATGACACTGGCCATAGTGGTTCTGGAGAAGGAAATGGCAGTCCACTCCAGTATTCTTGCCTGGAGAATCCCACGGACAGAAGAGCCTGATGGGCTTCAGTCTATGGGATCATAAGCGTCGCTCAGGACTTAGCAACTAAACCACCAGTCACAGTGGTTAGCTTAGCTGCAGACATGTGACTGGAGATAATTCGATATGAATAGCAGGTTTGTGGTGGCTACTACGGAAGAGGACCTTTCTCTTCCCCTGGACTTGGGAATGAGAGCAGGAGGACTTCAACTTCTAATGCCAGAGTCCACCTCCAGAAGCCTGCAAAAGAAGTTAGCATACGAACAAGAACGGGATAAAACCAAGGAATGGATATAAGTGGATATTGTAAGGACCTAATTAAAATTTCTTTCATATGTACATCTAGGAGCAGCTAGATAGCTTTGTCATTTATTATCAAGGTTTTATTGACAATCTACTGTGAACCAGATATTTGTTCAGGCACTGGAAATAACTAATGAATAATGTATAATGCTTTAAGATTTATATATCCTACATGAAAAAAAGACTTACAAGTAAAGAGGAAACTACATCTAAGTTTTTAAATGCTGTGAAAACAGAAATTGCACATTATCACAGAAGCACATTTAAAGACTACCTAATTTAATTTGGGATATATCTGCTGCAATGTTAATTGTTGAAAGTGATTTTTAAAAAACCAACCCATTTGTGATTTTAAAAAAAACACAATGAATGTGTTTTTACAATAAGTATTAGGGGAAGTGGAAGTGAATGTATTTGTATTCCTTTTCCCCTAGCCATACACATACCTCATTTCAGTTTCTTCCATGTACAGGTGGTATACTAGATGAAGTAAGCTCCGAAGTCACATGTGAAAATTCTAAACACCACTCTACCAGAAGACGACTATCAAGTGCACTATGTTCCTTGTTTCTGAATTATTCATCATAAGAGGGATGTACACACACCAGACTATGTTCAGAGGCAAGTAATGAGTCTGGTACTCACTTGAATTATGTTATATCAGGTAATATGCATTCATGTGTTCATTAATTCAACAAATAGTTATTTAATGAGCTCTTTTTATGGAAAAAAAAAGTTATAGGCTGAATTGCATTCTCCCAAATTTTACATGTAATAAGCAAATGTATTAAAAAAAACTGTACATAAAGAATATATTATTAAGCTGAAAAAGCATGGACTTCACCCTTTGAAGCTTATCGTCTAAGTATCAAGAAATATAAATACACAAATAATCATACAATTATATAATTATAAATTCAGAAAGTGCTAAGAGGGAAAAATCCAGGAAGCTATGAGGATCCACAGCAAGGGAACCTGACCTGACCTGACCTGGAAAATTAACATGAGAAAGCTATATTGTCACTGAGAATTTTAAAATGACTAGGAGCTAACTACAATGAATTAGGTGTCAGGGGCTTTGAAAGATGAAGGAACATCTTATGGAAAGACATTACTCTAGGATGCAGTCAGATTCACTGGAAAAATTAAATAAAGGCATATGTGGCTTTTGAGGTCTTCCCAGGTGGTGTTAGTGGTAAAGAACCCACCTGTCAATGCAGGAGATGTAAGAGTCACTACTTTATAAGAGACTTTCTTTAGTTTTCAGTTTATCTGCTAAAGTAACTGACATCTGTAGGATAAGGAAGATCATAGCATTTGTGTTAAAAAGAAAAAAACTAATAAAATATATAAAACATACTTTTCTACAATGCTATTAAAGAGTAGTTGATTCAAAGTCCATAAATAATATCAAAGAAAGATGAAATATTCATAGGCGGGCCCTTGCAGATGCTTCAGTGCCTAGAGATAAGTGTTTGATACGAGTGCAGATGTGCAGAGGAGAGGCATACCTTAGATAGAAAGATTTTACAAGGAAAAATCATATGTATTTTAAATAACAATATGGGTAGCAGTATACAATGTTATCTGGAAAAGACCCAAATGCAAGAATAAATATTTTATCTTAACAATCCTCTTCTCTTTTAATGTTGATAAGGGAAGGGCATAAAAAGTGTAAAAACTAGCAATGGGTGGAAAACAGTGTTTGTATAATACCACTACACTCAGATTCTAGGACTTGCTGAAGTATAACACAAAATCAAACCAAAGTCAACTAAGGCTAGAACCCAAATCACTCCCAGCCCAAATCCTGGAAAGATCAAAGGACAGCCTTCTGTGGCTACTGCTCTAAAATTTGGAAGTTAGGCTAAAGGGCAAATTACAGTCTCCACAATCCCATTTGAAACCAGTGGTGAACACAATCTAATGAAAATGTTTTGGATGGTGGGAGATTTTTAGGTCAGTGAAAATATTCTGTATGATACTATAATGATAGATTCAAGTCATTATATGCTTTATCCAGCACCATAGACTGTACAACACCAAGAACCCTAAGGTAAACTACGGATGTTAGATACGTGAGGTATGGACTTTGGGTGGCTTTGATACGTCAGTGTCATTTTATTCGTTGTAACAAATATACCACTCTGCTGGGAGCTGTTAATTATAAAGGAGTTTATGCATTGTGTGGAGGTAAGGGATATATGGAAAAATCTCTGTATCTTCCTCTCAGTTTTTGCTGTGAATCTAAAAGTGCTGTTAGAAATTTCTTTTTTTTTTTTTTTAAGTTCAGTTCAGGTTGTGTTGGAATCAGAGAGCAGCCCCTCAGCTTAGGCGTACAGTGAAAGAAAGGAATTGCACACTTTGAAAGTTTGAGATAAAGATATAAAAATTTTAAATCCATTTTTCTTTTAGACATTCCACATGTCATATTGTCATGTGAAGAGATATAAAGAAGTAAGAAAATGTGACTCATTATCAGGAAGAAAATTAATCAACAGAAACAAAATCACAAATAGTTCAAATGACATCATTAGTCATCAAGAACTTTAAGATAAATATTATAAAACTGTTAAAACATGCATAGAATAAGATGGAACGAATGGCTGAAGATATGAATACTTCTAGGAGAATAGCAGGTAACAGAGAATCAAACTGATATTTTTGTACTAAAAGTATAGTATAAGAAGGCTTCCCTGGTGGCTTGGCAGTAAGGGTTCCACCTGCAATGCAGGAGACCCAGGTTTGATCCCTGGATCTGGAAAATCTCCTGGAGAAGAAAATGGCAACCCACTCCAGAATTAATGCCTAGAGAACCCCATGGACAGAAGAATGTGGAGAGCTACAGTCCATGGGATCACAAAAGAGTCGGATATGACCCAGTGACTAAACAATAACAAAACAGAGTAAGAAACAAAAGTTTATTAGAGTATTTTAACATCAGATAGAAGAAAAGCAGAATAAACCATTGGTGAACATAAAGATATGTCAATAGTAATTATCCAAACAAAAGTACACAAGGAATATAAGATTGGGAAAAAGGTGATCAATGGATCAGCATCTTATAGGACAATATTAAATTAGTAAACATATATGTTATTTGAATCCTACATGAGAAGATATAAAGAATTAGGCAGAAAAAATATTTAAAGAAACAATAGCAAAACACTTTTAAAGTTTAGTAAAAAATCTCATCTCCAAGCCCAAGAACTAAAGAATTTAAGACTTGTAATTCATGGATGACATGAGAGAGTATATAGAAAATGCAAATTTTTTAAAAAATATTAGAAGTTACAAATGCATTTATCAAGTTTGCAGTATATGATATAAAAATCAGTTGTTTTATATACTATCAACAGAAAAATGAAAACTGAAATATAAAATACCATTTATAATAGCATCAAAAGTATAATATGCTTTGCCAAAAATTTAATGAAAGAAAACTAAAATCTCTACAATGAAAACTATAAAACAGTGCTGATATAAGCTTAAAGACATATAACTAAGTGAACAGATACACTAACTTCATAGTTTGGAAAACTTAATGTTGTTAACATGGAAATTTCCTGCAAATTGCTCTATACATTTATGCATTTTCTGTCAAGGCTTTTTATGGTAGAACTTGATGAGACAATTTTAACAATTACATGGATGTGCAAAGAATTCAAAATAGCCAAAAACTATATGGAAAACAAAGAATATGGTGGAGAGACTTGTACTACTAGATTTCATGACTTAAAGCTGCATGAAATTTAGAAATGATGACATTGATGTAAAACTTAAAACTCATTAAAACAATATGGTATTGGACTTTCACATTCTGTAAAGATGGAGTAACAGAAACCAGATTTACTACTCTACTAAAAACAAGTTAAAAACTAGGGGCAAATTATATGTAACATCACTTTGGTTTTATTATTATTTGGCTGTGCCACCAGGGAATGCCTTACAACATCAGTTTTAAATGCATGGGACATTGCTTAGTGCCCATTGAAAGATAGTAAAAGCTGCATTAAGCTTTACTATTGTCCCAGCTTCCTACTCCTCCAGGCTATAGTACAGTGAGGAGGAACCCAGTGGAACCTGATAGGCTCCCTGAGTTGAAGAAACAACTGGGAGACCAGGAAAGCCAACATAGCTAGTTTTCAAAACATTGTAAGGGGGAGAAAAACACTCACACACGCAGAGGGTTCTATAAATCTACAGCAAGTCATCCTTCAGTCTTTGGCTAATGATTACCAAATGCATATGAGGCCAGGAAAAGGAAAGCCCTAAGAATCAGAGGGAGTGATACCTGAAATTCACACAAGGCAGAGACTAGTTCCCTTTCCCACCAGCCATACCGCTGCTGCTGCTAAGTCGCTTCAGTCGTGTCCAACTCTATGCGACCCCATAGACAGCAGCACACCAGGCTGCCCCGTCCCTGGGATTCTCCAGGCATAACACTGGAGTGGGTTGCCATTTCCTTCTCCAATGTGTGAAAGTGAAAAGTGAAAGTGAAGTCGCTCAGTCATGTCCGACTCTTAGCGACCCCATGGACTGCAGCCCACCAGGCTCCTCCATCCGTGGGATTCTCCAGGCAAGGGTACTGGAGTGGGGTGCCATTGCCTTCTCCCCAGCCATACTGGAAAACCTCATAATTCACGGCATGAAGCACAGAACACACAGAATGGTAGTGTGACCTCAGTAATGGACAAAATTAAACCTAGAATAAATGTTGCTCTGGTCCTACAGAACAAAGCTTGAAAGCAAGACCTGACAGGACCAAATGACTTCCATGCAATCTAAATGCAACCCAGAAAAAATACATCCCAAGAATATTAAAGCAATGTAAAATATCCAGCACCAAAAATGTAAACATCACAATATCTACCACATAATAAGATACTAAATAGACATACAAAGAAGGAAGAAAATGCAACCCATGGCAATGAGAAAAATTAGTCACTCCAAACTGACCACCAGATGATATAAATGCTTAAAATGATAAACAAGGACATTAAAGTTGTTATTATAACTGTATTCTGTATATTCAGGAAACCAGAAGAAAATTGAGAATGTTAAGTGGAAAACTGAATGATCTAGAAATTTAAAACTATGATGTTTAAGATTTTTAAGAAATACACTGGATGGGATTAATAGCAGATCAGATATTGTACAAGAAATGATGAGTAAATTTAAGGCCAAAGACACAGAAACTGTCCAAAATAAATTGCAGAAAAAAAATAATATTTAAAAAAAGGAATAAAGTGTCAGTAATCTGTAGGAAGATTTTAAGCAGCCTAGTATATGTATAATTAAAGTCTCTGAAGTAGAATAAAGAAGGAAGAGGCAAAAAGAAGTTCAAATTTTCTAAATTTAATGAAAAATGTAACCTTTTAGATCTATGAAGCCCAATGGAATCTGTGCATAATAAACATAAATTAAACTTCACCAAGTTACATCATAATTAAGTAATTAAGAAGATTAACAGTAGTGATAAGAAAAGAGCTTTAAACTCAGCATGTGACAAATGACACATTATTTAGCGAAGAACAAAGACAAGACTTCTCACTATAAAAAAATAACAGTTCAAGCTGGATAATGGAGAAAAACTTTTAAAATACTGGAAAAAAATGTTTTTAGCTTAACTATGCCTAGCAAAAATATCTCTCAGCAACAAAATAAAAACATTTTCTCAAGCATACAAAAGTAGAAAGAATTCATAACCAGTAGACTTGTATGATATGAAATGTGAAAGAAAGTCCTTCAGGCAGAAACAATGTATCAGATTGATGTATGGATCTATCCAAGGGACCAGAGAGGCTGAGAAATGGTATCTATGTGGTGCATGTAAAGGAGATATTTTTAAATATGATGTAAAGAAAGATTAAAGATGTTGAGCTGTTTACAGCAAAATGAATATCAGTGCATTGTTGGGTTTATACCACACACAGAAGTAAAAATGATAATAACACAAAAGCCAGGAGAAGATAAGTGAAAGATACTGGTAAAATACTCTTATGCTTTCTGTGCAATAATAAAATATCAATTGGAGGCAAGCTATAAATTACAATGAACTTTATAAGCTAAAAATGCATATCAAAAACCCTAGTACAAACACTAATGACACAAAAATGTACATGTAATAAAGCTAAAAATAAGATAAAATTGAATCATGCAAAACATGTTATGAATTCAAAAGAGAGAAAAAAAGTAGCAGAAAAATCAACTACAACAAAAAGGGAAACAAATGGAAAGATGATGAATTTATACCCCAAAATGCACTTAAATGTAAACAGTTTGAACACTCAAATTGAAAGGCAAAATATTTCAGAACAGATATAAGAGCAAGATCCAATTATATACTATATATTATCTACAAAAAACCTACATTGAATATAGATGCTAATAGGTTAAGAGTAAAAGGATAGGACATCAAATTAGATAACTTATACAAAATATAAAATCCCTAGAAAGAACACTAATAAAACTGACTCAAAAAGAAATCATCCTGAATAGGCCTTAGAGCAAGCATACAATTAGTAATTTCAAAGCTTTTAACAGAGTAAATCCCCGACTCAGATAGCTTCACTGATGAATTCTACAAAATATGTAAAGAATAACACTATCCACCACAAACTCATACCAAAAAATAAAAGAAAAGGGAATACTTTCCAATTTATTATATGCTGGCAGTATACTCTGATATCAAGACAATGACATCCTAAGAAAACTAGAAACTAATTCCCTATGAATGCAGACATAAAATTCTCAAAAATTAGCAAATCAAATCTGGCAATATATAAAAAAAGTATTATAAAAGAGCAACTTGAATGTATCTCAGGAATGCAAAGTTGCAAAAGAAAAAAGTCAAATTAATACACCTCATTCATGAAATAAGGAATAAAACACATATAATCGTCTCAATTAATGCAGAAAAAAGCTACTTGATAAGCCTTCCTATGATAAAAATAATCAACAAACCAGTAATAAAAGGAAACTCTCTGACCTAAGGAAAAGATGAGGTACAAAATCCTACAGCTAACAGTATAATTAATGTGAAAAAACTGAATGCATTTTCCTTAAGATTAAAGCAAGATAAAAAAGACAACTATTGCCACTTCCATTCAACACTATACTAAAGAGTCTAACCAAGGCAATAAAGCAAAATAAAAATTAAAGTCATCCATATTGGAAAGGAAGAGGTATAACTATCTCTACTTGCAAATGACAAGTACTTGTATATAAAAAACCTTAAGGAATCCACATGAAAGCTCTTTGAACTTATATATGAATGCAGTCAGATTGCCTGGGCTTCCTTGGTGGCTCAGTGGTAAAGAATCCACCTGCCAGTGCAGGAGATGTGAGTTCAATTCCTGGGACATGAAGATCCCCTCGAAAAGGAAATGGCAACCCACCCCAGCATTCTTGCCTGGGAAATCCCATGGACAGAGAAGCCTGGCAGGCTATAGTCCGTGGGATAGCCAAAGAATCAGACACAAGTTAGCAATTAAAACAAAAACAAACAGTCAGATTACAGAAAAGAAGACCAATTTAAAGATTGTTTCCATTCATTAGCAATGAATAATGCAAAAATGAAATTAGGAAAACAATTTCATTTGCCATAGAATCAATAACAAAATAATAGATTGAACAAAAATGCAAGACCTATCCCTCGAGAACTAGAAAACAGTTATGGAAAGACATTAAAGAAGAACCAAATAAATGAAGACAGCTCATAGTCAGCGATCAAAAGACTTAACACTATTAAGATAGCAATACGCCAAAACTGATCCACACATTCAAAGCAATTCTTTTCAAAATCCCATCTGGCTATTTTGCAGAAAATGACAAGCTAATCCTGAAATGTATATGGAAATTCTAGGGGCCCTGAATAGCCAAAACAATCTTGGAACAAAGTTGGAGGACTTATGCTTTCAGATTTCAAATATTACTACAAGGCTACAGTAATCAATATATTATAGTCCTAGAATAAAGGTAAATGTGTCCATGCCAATTTACTTTAGTTGTGTCCATCTCTTTGTGACCCTATGGACTGTAGCCCATGAGGCTTCTCAGTTCATGGGATTCTCCAGGCAAGAATACTGGAGTGGGTTGTCATGCCCTCCTCTAGGGGATCTTCCTGATCCAGGGATCAAACCCACATCTGTTAGGGTTGGGAAGATCCCCTAGAGGAGGACATGGCAACCCACTCCAGTATTCTTGCCTGGAGAATCCCATGGACAGAAGAGCCTGTCAGGCTATGGTCCATAAAAAAAAATGAACATCAAAGAGAAAATATTGAGAGATTAGATTGGACTCATCCTTGAAACTTCAGGATAATCCCCTTACCTCAAAGTCTATAACTTTATTCACAACTATAAAGTTATTTTTGCCACATAAGGTACTCACATAGCATTCATAGATTCTGGGATTAAAGCATAGGTATCTTTGCAAGGTTGTTATTTTTCCTTCCACTCTTGGTTAAATTATTCTTTTAATATTATCTAATTTAAATAAAAATTATGCAACAAAAACTTTTACACAAATGTTCAGAGAGACATTATTCATACTAGATAAAAAGTAGAAATAACCCAAAAGTGCACCAACTGCTAAATGAATAAAATGTGGTAAATCCATACAATGCAATATTGTTAAGCAATAAGAAGGAGCAAAGTAGTGATACATGCTAGGATGCATGCCAAAAACATTATGCTATGTGAAAGAAGCTAGTCAGTCACAAAAGACCACATGCAATACGATTCTATGCTATAAAATATTTAGCATAGGTAAATCTATAGAAAAAGAAAGCAAGATGTCCTGCCTAGTACTCTGGGATGGAGAACTGGGAAAAACCTGACAGTGGCTGTGGCTGGCTTTAGTTTCTTTCTAGGATAATGGAAATATTCTAAATTAAGTGGACTTCTATCTTAACAAAGCTGTTTTGTCTCCATGACGATACTAAATTATTACATAGTGTTCATGGTCAAGATAACAGGTCTCCCATAGGAGGAAAAGAGGGAGTGGCTAGAAGAGACACAGGGGAGCTGGTGTATTAAAAATGTCCTAATTCCTGGCCAAGGGATGTTTACATGAGTGTTCACTTTGTTATCATTTATTGAGCTTCACATTCAGGATTTATACATTTCCTGAGTCTATGTTACACTTCAAAATAAAAAAGTCTAAATTTTTTAATGGTGATAAATGTGTTTCTACCCATGACATAAAGAAGAAGTGTTAGCTTGGAAGTATTTACACTATAAAACTATTCTAATAATGATAAAAAGAAGTAAAGAGATAACATGAAATATTTGAGAAGTTAAAAATCCAACAAGAATTGGACATGGATTGAAAAGGAAAAGAGTGTGGTATTAAGAATTACTTTTCACTTTCTTGCTGTTAGACAGCTTTTCTTTTTGACAGCAAGCAAACGGGATTTAAGTGGGTGACAATGCATATGTGTTTCAATAGACTAGGTCTGAGATGCTTTACCACCCAATTGAAATGTCAATTAAAAGCTTTACATACATGTTGGAGCTAGAGGAGATATTCAATTTGAACATTCTGCTGGATTTTCTCGTTTATGTTTCTAGACCTACCTTACATTTCCCCCTGTCTTTCTATATGTTTTCTTTTTTGCTGCTGTTGTTTTTTGTTTTTGTTTTATGTGATGCATCAGCTATTAGTACACCCCTCACCAGCTGGGCAGCAAGTTACCGTGGCTGAGTTTGTCCAGTGGAAGATAACAACAGAAGATGGAAGGAAAGTACTGTTCACACCTAGGGATACTAAAAGCTCCCAACCTCTGCTAGCTCCAGGGTGCTTTACCAACTCTTTTTGATTTTGGTTTCTCTTATTCCTATTTGCACCTCTATAAATAGCTTTTTATTAAATTCTCCTTAATCAGACCATTTGAATGTACCATCTGTTTCCTGTCAGGATCTTCAGTAATTCAGTAATTGGCACAAGAAGTGGCCCCAGGAAACACCCTTAAAATAGGTTCCTGGAATGGGTAGGTAGAATATTTGAGACTCTCACAGATAACTTCTTTGCTTCAGGAAATGGGACACTGATAATCTCTGGCGTGCTGTGACATTGTGATTAGCCGAATAATCACTGGTGGTGGCATAAGATGAAGTACAGATGCAATGAAGGCGTTGGGAGATCAAGTGTCTGTGGCACTTAGTCACTATGGCAACAGTGGTTATTACAAAGATTGTAGCAAGAGAAAAGGACCAAAAATAATGAAGGTCTGCTTCAGAACATGAATGAAAAATCAGAAAGCTTCTATGGAAACTTAAAAGAATCTCTTATGTCCAGTAGCCAAAGGGAAGGTATGAATGAGAATCAAGCCCGAGGACTGAATGTAATTGTACAGTGGTTAAAGCCCACTAAATGAAAAACCCAGCCATATGTTATGCTAAGATAAGAGTACTCATGGAAAAAGAGTAAGACCCAAGGACCTTTGGGCAAATATAGGCAAAGGACAAGAATTTTGAATCTGCAAATTCTAGGTGTACTCAGCTGAGATTTGAAAGGTAATGACTTGCGGTTTAAGTACCCAAAGAGGGTTGTTCACATCCAAAAGTCTTGCTAACTGAAGTTTGGGTTCAACATTGGCTTACAGTTAGTGAGGAGCCAATGCTAGAAATTCTCTGACATAGGGCAGTGGCTGTCAACCTTCGATGTACATTAGAATCACCAAAGAAGCATTAAAAGAATTAATCTCTTGGTTCCACCCAGATGGAGCCTGATTTTAACATTCTGGGATATATCCTGGACATTAGGTTTTCTGAAACTCTCCAGGTAATTCTAATGTGCAACCTGAGTGGAAAATCACTGACAATGAAGACAGAATCTGAGGTTTAGGGTTATGGGACTATAAGAGCAGATTTATTATGTGTAACCACCTCAATTCCCCTCTACCAAACACCCTGAAAGAGCCTGGAGGACACTCCACTTACCAAAGCAATTTTGAAATTCTCTGTGTGTTTGAATGTGTCCTATGGGCCAAAGATGACTGAAGGTGGAAGATGCTGCAATACAAATTGTTCAATAGTACGGTAGAAAAATGGCCTGCCAGTGTAGTAGAGACCAGATCAAAGGGATTAACCATCAGAAACAAGGGGTTTAAAATCACATTAATAGGGCAAGTGTTGAGTTGATCATAGTGTTCTGATCTGCATTAATCTGTCAGTGGCTTTTTAACCAATGGGTCCCTCAGAATGAAATAAATGAACAGACTAGTGAGGTATGTCTTAATATATAAAAACAGAAAATTTCTGGGCCTTGAAAATCTAATTTTCAAACCTTTCTAGGTGTTTGAAATCAAATTCATGTCATCATAATGGGAATTCATAGCCTCTTATCCAGTTCCAAGGTCTAAGTCAATACACATGCCTAAAGTACCTTTGTTGAAGTGAAAGTTGGCTTCCTTTGAGAAAGAATCAGCAACGTAGCCATTGAGGAATATCGTGTATTACCCAAACCTTCTCTTCATGACTTCTATCTGTTAACCAGGTTATGCAATGGTGAAAGGGAAACACTCAGAACTTCTGGGGGGTTAGGGATTATTAAGTAAAGGCTCAGAATTGCTATTAATCCCTAGAAACTCTAAATGCATCCTGGTACCCTGAAAGTGAAAGTGAAGTTGCTCAGACGTGTTCGACTCTTGGCGACCCCATGGACTGTAGCCTACCACGCTCCTTCTTCCATGGGATTTTCCAGGCAAGAGTACTGGAGTGGGTTGCCATTTCCTGGTACCCTACTGGCAGGCATTTATTGAGGTCAGATTACAGATGTAATCCTGACTTGACTCATCTCAGAGTGAGCCTAAGGGGACCACTGACCTATCTTAAGGGTTATTTGTGAGTTATTTACATTAGGATGAAGCAAGTGAAAGCTTCTAATTGTTCATCTATGGCCAAGAGAGCAAATCAAAAACAATGCTCCATCACTAGGGATAATACAGAACAGTATCACCATCATATACTAGAAGAATATGTGTAGTAAGGGGTACAGGAATTCTTAATACATGCCCAGTTAAATCACATTTTTTGCTGATGGAAACCCAGTCTAGAAGATTGACTATGGATCATTACAAAGAAAATCAGGCATTAATTTATAATAAATTATTATAATTTATAATAGCAGCTCTGTTTTCAGATATAAAATCTTTCCTGGAGAAAATCAATGTGACCCCTGTCACTTGGATGGTTTAAAGTGTAGTTCTTAGATCAGCAGCATCAGTATCACCTACAAACTCATTAAATATGCACATTCTTGAATCCCATTCCCCATAGACTAAGTCAGAAACTCTAGAAGCGGGGCCCCCATATCTCTGTTTTATCAAGTCTTTAAGATGATTCTTTTGCATTTTCCTATTAGAGAAACACTGACTTAGATAATTTTTCCCCAATCCCTATCATGAAAAACACTTATAAGCAATTTGCCTTCACAAAGCAAGGATAGAAATTCATATACACCATCTAGTCAAGTTTCATACTGCCTTTCATAATATAAACTTGGGAGAACTTAATCATTTTCTGTCCCCTAAAACTGATGACCTTATGTTAATTGGGTCTATAAGTAGGAAGTGGCATATACTAGATGCCTTATTAAGACATATGTGTACCAAGGGTTGAAAGATAAACCTTGTAAAATCTCAAGAGCCTAAGTCTGTCATACTGATAGATCTATAAAGTCTTAATGGTCTGAGATAGGACAGGATATTTCTTCTAAAGTGAAATATAAATTACTGAAACATGTACCACCTACTTTTAATAGACACAAAACTGGTTGAGCCTTTTAAAATTATGAAAGTAAAATATACTGCATTTAAGTATGATCTGATTAATTCACTGGCTAATTCATGAGATGTCCTAAGACTTTAGATTGGAGCCTGAATAAAATCAGTAGGTCTATGCTGCAGTGCAAACTGCCACAATTAGGGGTCCTAGGCCAGCAAAGGACTGATGTTGAAGCTGAAACCCCAATACTTTGGCTACCTGATGTGAAGAGCAGACTCATTTGAAAAGACCCTGATGCTGGGAAAGGTTGAGGGCTGGAGGAGAAGGGGATGACAGAGGATGAGATGGTTGGATGGCATCACCGACTCAATGGACATGAGTTTGAGTAAACTCTGGGAGTTTGTGATGGACAGGGAGGGCTGGCATGCTGCAGTCCATGGGGTCATAAAGAGTCGGACACAACTGAGTGACTGAACTGAACTGAACTGATGGCAGCAAAAGCAGTTGTTTGATACAAAGAAGTTACAGGGAACTTCTGGAAAAATATAAAAAAGGAACATGACTGTGCCCAATTCTATAGTTTTGTAAAACAACCATTTATACTTTTCTGCCAAATATTCACATGTATTTGAACATCAATTTCACCCTGGCAGTTGGGCTGTTTTTAATATTGAATATCTGATCACAGGTCTATGAGAACTAAACTTCTCATTATTAATTGATTGTTATCTCATTCAATTGAAATTAGTAACAGAGACTAGATTTACCTTCACATCTAAAATCAGTGAAAAGCTGGCTGAAAACATACCAAGCAACAGATTTCAAAATATTGCCCATCAGCAATGAAAGATGGTCATCCTTGAAAGAGGAGGAATAAATGGCAGCAGAATTTCCGTGCTGCCCAGAGATCCCCTTGACTTGGACAAGATAGTAAATTTAAAGCCAACCATACAAGTAATCAAATCAAATGTAAATGGTCTAAACATTCCAAATAAAACAGAGATTGTCAGATTGTTTTTAAAAACATTTAAACCGTATGTTGCCTATAAGAAACATACTTTAAATATAAAGCAATGAAGAGAATAAAGAAAAAAATACATTAATAGATATGCTACATTAACAACTTTTTAAAGGTGGTTTAGCAACATTTATATTAAATATAGTAAATTATAATAGTAAAAATAGTAAAGAATATAGCCAAGGATAAAGGGAGCATCTCATCTAACAAAGAAGTTAATTCATCCATAGGAACATGTAATAGCTCCACTAATTATAATAGCTTTTTAGTACAACTTCCAGGAGGAATAGGTAAATCCACACTAAGAGTTGGATTTTAGCTCTTATTAAAATGAGTACTTCTCCAATAACAAATAGAATGAACAGACAGAAAAACAGTAAAAATATAGAAGGCTGAATAGCATTATAACCAATTTTATTTAAATGACATTGATAGCTCTCTCAGTCTAATGATAGTAGAATAAACATTGTATTAAAGTACACAGAAAACAGTTACCAAGAAAGCCCATAATATAGGCCACAAAATAAAAAGATTCGAAATTAATAAAATTAAAAAGTTTCTAAACAAACAAACTATGGTTTCTGTCCACAGTGGAAATAGGTTTGTAATAAAAACACAAAGGTATCTGGAAGCTAAATTTTGAAGCCAAAATATGCCTTCCTAAACAACTCTGGGATCAAGGACATATTAAAAGGAAACACTGGAAGCTCAGCTCAGCACTCTGTCACACTTAGAGGAGTGGGATGGCGATGGGGTGGGAGGGAGGCTCAAGAAAGAGAGGGTATACATATGGTAGCTCAGCTGGTAAAGAATCCACCTGCGATGCAGGAGACCCCGGTTCGATTCCTGGGCTGGGAAGTTCCCCTGGAGAAGGAATAGGCTACCCACTCCAGTATTCTTGAGGTTTCCTGGTGGCTCAGATGGTAAAGAACTCACCTGCAGTGAGGGAGACATGGGGTTCGATCCCTGGCTTGGAAAGATCCCCTGGAGAAGGGCATGGCAACTGACTCCAGTATTCTTGCCTGAAGAAACCCCACAGACAGAGCAGCCTGGCAGACTACAGTCCATGGGGCCACAGTGAATCAGACATGACCGAGCGACTAAGCACAGCACAGGACAGCATGGCTGATTTGTGTTGTTGTGTGGCAGAAACCAACAGAACACTGTAAAACAATTATTTTCCAATTTAAAATTTCAGTATATACATTTATTGAAATAAGTAAAAATAAAAATCCAACATATAAAAATTTGTGGGACATAACTAAAGTTGTGCTTATAAATTTATAGCACTAAAGTCCTATATTCGAAAAGTAAAAAATATATAATCAATGAATCCATATTTTACTGGAATAAAAAAAGGAAGAGCAAATTAAGCCCAAAGTAAATATAAAGAAATAATTGCTATCATAGTGAAAATCAATAAAAGAGACAATAATACAGAAAATCTGTAAAACCATCCAAAGATACATCTTTGAAAAATTCAATAAAATTGGTGAATCTCTAGCCAGACTGATCTGAAGCAAAAGGAAGTATTCATTGTGAAGTCAGAAATTAGATATGAAGTCACATCTTCGTTGTGAAGATGTCCTGTCCCATAGATATTTTGATTCACTCTTCAGTTATTACCACATTTTCCAAAGGCCAAGTACACTGGCTATGATAACAATACAATATGGGAGCATGTGTACAGGTCTATTTGCTCAGCCAAAAGATGAATCCAGATCTAAATCCTTATATGACACCATCCTCAGGGGACCAGATAGCCATCTGGTGGGTAAAGCAGGGACTTTTCCCAATAAGACTTAATACATTCTCCAGATATGTGTTTACCATCCATATACACTTCTGCCAGCACCAGAACTGTGGATTTAAATAATGCTGCATCAATTGTCAGGCATTTCACACATTTCCCCCAACCAAGTAAGATGTTTAACAACAAAACTCATAGAATGCATTGATTTTGCAAAATCACCCACCTTTCAAAAGCAGTTGGCTTGAAAGAGCTATGAAAGTCTTGACCTTGGGGAATGTCTAGAGGACAGAGGTCTAAATTCATGGCCCAAAAGGGCTACAAAATCAAGTGAGGCCGTCTATAGAAGTTATAATCCCAGGTCAAAGAGGAATGCTGATACCAACAGAGAAGGGAGATCTGATGAGTGCATGGTTGGAATTGGAGAATGGGGTGGGGAGAGCAAGAGCAAACATAAAAATCAGCATACTGAGAAATTATTTTCCACTGAGTTTGCTAATGGGAAAAATTGAAAACAAAAGACTAATTGGAAGGACATTAAGAAAATTAACATTTTCCAAAAAGAGCTTCTAGTCAAAAATCATAGTAAAAACAAGAACAAAAAGTGTTCTTGGATTCAACACATTTCTAACAGTTCCAAGAAGCTGGCTTGAATAGTATAGCTTTGATTCTTACTTCCTTTTGATCCTGTAGTACATGTTCTCTTCTAAGGTTCAGAATAACCAATACTACTATGGATTCCCTTGCGTCTCTGCAATGATGTCTTTGAAAAAGGTAATTGCTATAAATAGTCTTATTTCTGCTAAAAATTATAATATGAATTTTTTATGTAAGAGCAATAAATCAATCCAAACAGCTGCCTCACTACTATTCATCATAACAAACTTATGATGTAGCCAGCTGGAAAAAAAAAAATGCAGTTTTCCTAAAGTGCCTCTTTGAATTATTCAAAGTTTCTGTTGCAGCTAATTAATTTAATGCACATTACTATAATGAATCAATGAAAATTAACAAAATTCTGAGCAAAAATAGAAATACAGATTCTAGTAGTGTTCTGTTTTCTTTGATATTATGCTTTATATATCTGCCCCCCAAAACTAGGAATTAATATAGTAAAGTGATAGTCTTTTAAGGAGTTCTATATGTGCAGTCCTATATATAATGATCTGATATGTACTCCATTTAATACTCTAGTTGAATAAATTTGTAGATTGTTTGAGAATTGAGAGCTTATCACTAACAAAAGTTGAAATGAGAAGTGGGTCTGCATTTAATACACCATCATTGCAAATGCTTCTTTATTTCACTCAGTTTTTGCTTGCAAGAGGGAGCTTACTTACTCTATTGGCTATTTACATCTCCTCTATCTTACATAAGATCTCTTCCTGGTAAAATTGTTAACAATAGAAATTATGTAGCATGATAAAGACAACCATGTCAGAATAAGAGACAAATGTATTCCTAAAATCATAGCCACTAGATTGCTAAAGTGCTCAGGCTAGATCCACATGCCCCTTCCTTGAAACTTCTTTCTTCATTTAAGGCAACATTCAACTCAAATCCATCGATTTTGTGAAAGCAGAGACACTGAACACAGAATTCTAATTCCATATCTGCCATTAATATATTAAATGACCTTGGGCAATCTCTCCATAAACTTCATCTCCTTCATCTAAAATATGATGCTCTCAACTCAGTGGTAACTTACTTCACAGTCTTGTTCAAACGAATAACTAGCAATATCTGCCAGGTATACTGAAAACATTAACTGCTGGATACATATTTAATTATGAGATGGAACCTTTATGACATTAAAGGATCTGATGCAAAAAAAAAAAAAAGAAAGCAAAAGAAATCATGTACTAGGAAACAGAATCAAAAACATATAATTCTTTTCCTTAGGCCAATTAGAAATATTGCAGTAGGATTAAAAACAATTTTTCTGGTATTGTCTTTAGTCCATTCAGGCTACTATATCAACAACAAACAAACAAACCCACCAAAAATGTAGATCGGGTTGTTTAAATAACAAATATTTATTTCTCATAGTTCTGGAGGCTGTAAGTCCAAAGACAGGACACCAGCAGATTTGATGTCTAGTGAGAGCCTACTTCCTAATTCACAGAAAACCATCTTCTCCCTGTGTCCTCATATGCTCTAAGGGGAACAAGAGACCAGAGTCTCTCTTGCTGCTGCTGCTGCTAAGTCACTTCAGTCGTGTCCAACTCTGTGCGACCCCAAAGACAGCAGCCCACCAGGCTCCCCCGTGCCTGGGATTCTCGAGGCAAGAACACTGGAGTGGGTTGCCATTTCCTTCTCCAATACATGAAAGTGAAGAGTGAAAGTGAAGTCGCTCAGTCGTGTCCGACTCTTTGCGACCCCCATGGATTGCAGCCTACCAGGCTCCTCCGTCCATGGGATTTTCCAGGCAAGAGTACTGGAGTGGGGTGCCAGTGCCTTCTCCGAGAGTCTCTCTTAGAAGGGCAGTAATCCTATTCATCTGATTTCCACCTGCATGACCTAATCACCTTCCAGAGCCTCACATCAAATATTATCAAATAGGGAATTAGGCTCTAACTTTTGAATTTAGGAGAGAAATAAGTATTCTGTCCATAGCAAATATTTTGTATCTGTTGCAAAGACAAATCAACTAAGCCATATTTACACTAGTATTTGTTGGGATGCTGAACTCTATGCTCCAACAAGATGTATATTGAGGCAGAAATCTTACTAGTATTGCGAAAAATAGAATATTTGCTTGTTCTACCTCAGGTAAACGTGTTATAGACCAACAAAACATTCTTTGTTGACCCAGATAAAATCACATGGCATATGCAAGACTATTTTACAGACTCTCTTGTTACCTCCTCTACATGGGGAGAAGAGAAGAGCAAATAAACTACAAATGAATTCTACTGTATTAAGAGATGACAGTAACAGTATCCACTTTCTAAATTAAAAATACCCTGGAAAATCAATAATAAAAACATAGGTCTTTGTAAAGATCAATAAAATTGATAATACTTCAGGCAAATTAAATAAGAAGAAAAAAGAGGCTATCAATTTTTAATACCAGAAATGAAACTGAGGACATCATTACATAGCCTATGGACATTACAGGACTTCCCCGATGGCTCAGCAGTAAAGAATCCACCTGCAGTGCAAAAGATGCAGGAGCTTTCACAGTGGGTTCAACCCCTGTGTTGAAAAGATCCCCTGGAGAAGGACATGACAGGACATTTCCACTCCAGTATTCTGGCCTGGAAAAATCCCATAGACAGATGAGCTTGGTATACTACAGTCCATAGGATGACAACGAGTTGGACATGACTGAAGTGACTGAGCACAGCACAGCAGACAACATGCGAGTCTAATTAAGCACTTGAAAACAAGTTACTATGTAAACCACCATGTCCACAGGTGAAAAAACAAAAATCACATGGAAATAGTTAATAGATAAGAAAAAATGTTGGACAAAATCCAACACTGATTTATGATAAAAGTCTCTTCAGTTCAGATCAGTTGCTCAGTCATGTCCGTTCTTTGCGACCCCATGGACTGCAGCACATCAGGCCACCCTGTCCATCACAGACTCCCGGAGTTTACTCAAACTCTTATCCTTGAGTCGGCGATGCCACCCAACCATCTCATCCTCTGTCGTCCCCTTCTCCTCCAGCCCTCAATCTTTCCCAGCATCGGGGTCTTTTCAAATGAGTCAGCTCTTCGCATCAGGAGGCATTGGATTTCAGAGTCAACATCAGTCCTTCCATTGAACACCCAGGGCTGATCTCTTTTAGGATGGACTGGTTGGATCTCCTTGCAGTCCAAGGGACTCGCAAGAGTCTTCTCCAACACCACAGTTCAAAAGCATCAATTCTTCAGCGTTCAGCTTTCTTTACCGTCCAACTCTCACATCTATACATGACTACTGGAAAAACCATAGCCTTGAATAGACGGACCTTTGTTGGCAAGGTAATGTCTCTGCTTTTTAACATGCTGTCTAGGTTGGTCATAGCTTTCCTTCCAAGGAGTGTCTTTTTTATTTCATGGCTGCAATCACCATCTGTAGTGAACCCCCAAAAATAAAATCAGCCACTGTTTTCACTGTTTCCCCACCTACCTGTCATGAAGTGATGGGACCAGATGCCATGATCTTAGTTTTCTGAAAGTTGAGCTTTAAGCCAACTTTTTCACTCTCCTCTTTCACTTTCATCAAGAGGCTCTTTAGTTCTTCTTCACTTTCTACCATAAGGGTGGTATCATCTGCATATCTGAGATTATTAATATTTCTTCCGGCAATCTTGATTCCAGCTTGTGCTTCATCCAGCTCAGCATTCACATGATGTACTCTGCATATAAGTTAAATAAGCAGGGTGACAATATACAGCCTTGACATACTCCATTTCCTATTTCGAACCAGTTTGTTGTTCCATGCCTAGTTCTAACTGTTGCTTTCTGACCTGCATACAGATTTCTCAGGAGGCAGGTCAGGTAGTTTGGTATTCCCATCTCTTTCTGAATTTTCCACAGTTTATTGTGATCCACACAGTCAAAGGCTTTTGCATAGTCAATAAAGCAGAAATAGATATTTTTCTGGAACTCTCTTGCTTTTTCCATGATCCAGTGGATGTTGGCAGTTTGATTTCTGGTTCCTCTGCCTTTTCTAAAACCAGCTTGAACTACTGGAAGTTCACAGTTCACATATTTCTGAAGCCTGGCTTAGAGAATTTTGAGCATTATTTTGCTAGTGTGTGAGATGAGTGCAATTGTGTGGCAGTTTGAACATTCTTTTGTATTGCCTTTCTTTGGGATTGGAATGAAAACAGACCTTTTCCAGTCCTGTGGCCACTGCTAAGTTTTCCAAATTTTCTGGCATATTGAGTGCAGCACTTTCATGGCATCATCCTTTACGATTTGAAATAGCTTAACTGGAATTCCTCCACTAGCTTTGTTCATATGATGCTTTCTAAGGCCCTGTTGACTTCACATTCCAGGATGTCTGGCTCTAGGTGAGTGATCACACCATCATGATTACCTGGGTCGTGAAGATCTTTTTTGAACACTTCTTCTGTGTATTCTTGCCACCTCTTCTTAATATCTCTGCTTCTGTTTGGTCCATACCATTTCAGTCCTTTATTGAGCCCATCTTTGCATGAAATGTTCCCTTGGTATCTCTAATTTTCTTGAAGAGATCTCTAAATCTTTCCCCTTCTATTGTTTTCCTCTATTTCTTTGTGCTGATCACTGAGGAACGCTTTCTTATCTCTCCTTGCTATTCTTTTGAACTCTGCATTCAAATGGGTATATCTTTCCTTTTCTCCTTTGCTTTTGGCTTCTCTTCTTTTCACAGCTATTTGTAAGGCCTCCTTAGACAGCCATTTTGCTTTTTTGCATTTCTTTTCCATGGGGATGGTCTTGATCCCTGTCTCCTGTACAATGTTGAGAACCTCCATCCATAGTTCTTCAGGAATTTTGTCTATCAGATCTAGTCCCTTAAATCTATTTCTCACTTCCACTGTATAGTCATTAGGGATTTGATTTACATCATACCTGAATGGTCTAGTGGTTTTCCCTACTTTCTTCAATTTAAGTCTGAATTTGGCAATAAGGAGTTCACGATCTGAGCCACAGTCAGCTCCCGGTCTTGTTTTTGCTGACTGTATGGAGCTTCTCCATCTTTGGCTGCAAAGAATATAATCAATATGATTTCAGTGTTGACCATCTGGTGATGTCCATGTGTAGAGTCTTCTCTTGTGTTGTTGGAAGAGGGTGTTTGCTATGACCAGTGTGTTCTCTTGGCAGAACTCTATTAACCTTTGCCCAGCTTCATTCTGTACTCCAAGGCCAAATTGCCTGTTACTCCAGGTGTTTCTTGACTTCCTACTTTTGCATTCCAGTCCCCTATAATAAAAAGGACATCTTTTTTGATTCTTAATTCTAGAAGGTCTTATAGGTCTTCATAGAACCATTCAACTTCAGCTTCTTCAGCATTACTGGTTGGGGCATAGGCTTGGAATACTGTGATATTGAATGGTTTGCCTTGGAAACGAACAGAGATCATTCTGTTATTTTTGAGACTGCATCCAAGCACTGCATTTCAGACTCTTTTGTTGACTATGATGGCTATTCCATTTCTTCTAAGGGATTCTTGCCCACAGTAGTAGATATAATGGTCATCTGGGTTAAATTCACCCATTCCAGTCCATTTTGGCTCGCTGATTCCTAGAATGTCGACATTTACTCTTGCCATATTCTGTTCAATAGCTTCCAATTTGGCTTGATTCATGGACCTGACATTCCAGGTTCCTATGCAATATTGCTCTTTACAGCATCGGACCTTGCTACCATCACCAGTCACATCCACAGCTGGGTATTGTTTTTGCTTTGGCTCCATCTCTTCATTCTTTCTGGAGTTATTTCTCCACTGATCTCCAGTAGCATATTGGGCACCTACCAAGCTGGGGAGTTCATCTTTCAGTGTCCTATCTTTTTGCCTTTTCATACCATTCATGGGGTACTCAAGGTAGGAATGCTGAAGTGGTTTGCCATTCCCTTCTCCAGTGGACCTCATTTTGTCAGAACTCTCCACCATGAGCTGTCCATCTTGGGTGGCCCTACATGGCATGGCTCATAGTTTCGTTGAGTTAGATAAGGCTGTGGTCCATGTGATTAGATTGGTTAGTTTTCTTTGATTGTGGTTTTCAGTCTGTCTGCCCTCTGATGGAGAAGGATAAGAGGCTTATGAAAACTTACTGATGGGATAGACTGACTGAGGGGGTTACTGGGTCTTGTTCTGATGGGCAGGGCCATGCTCAGTAAATCTTTAACACAATTTTCTGTTGATGGGTGGAATATGTTCCTTCCCTGCTATTTTACCTGTGGCCAAACTATGTTGGGGCTTCCCTGGTGGCTCAGAGGTTAAAGCGTCTGCCTGGAATGCAAGAGACCAGGGTTCAATCCCTGGGTCAGGAAGATCCCCTGGAGAAGGAAATGGCAACCCACTCCAGTTGCCTGGAGAATCCCATGGAAGGAGGAGCCTGGTAGGGTACAGTCTATGGGGTCAAAAAGAGTCGGACATGACTGAGCGACTTCACTTTCACTTTCTTTCTTTTCAAACTATGTTGGAGGTAATGAAGATAATGGTGACCTCCCTTAAAAGATCTCAGGCATGTACTGCTATAGTCAGTGTCCCCAACCCTGCAGGGGCCACCACTGACCCACGCCTTCACGGGAGACTCCCGACACCCACAGGCAAGTCTCCTGTGGGGTAATTGTTCCTTTCTCCTGGATCCTGGTGCACGAGGTTCTGTTGTGCCCTCCAAGAGTCTATTTCCCAGCACTATGTAAGTTCTGGCAGCTCTATACCAGGGCTAATGGTGACCTCCTCCAAGATCATGTATGCCATACCCACGCCCAGAGCCCCTGTCCCTGCGGCAGACCACTGCCGACCTGCACCTCCACAGGAGATGCTCAAACACGGTTCTCAGTCTCTGTTGTGTCCTTGGGTCTTGGTGCACACAAGGTTTGTTTGATCCTTTGAATGTCTCTGGTGGGAATGGGGTTTGATTCTAAACACTAATCTGCCCCACCTACCATCTTGCTAGGGCTTCTCCTTTGCCCCTGGACATGAGGTATCTCCTCACAGCCGCTCCAGTGCCTACCGTCTTACTGGAGTTTTTCTGACCTTGAACGGGGGGTATCTCCACACGGCCAGTCCAGTGAAGCACAGCTACAGCTCCTGACCTTGGACGTGGGGTTCAGGAAAATGCAAATTAGAAGTGCAATGACATGTCACTACACACCTGTTGTAGTAGCCATAATCCATAACACTGACAGCATCAAGTGCTGACAAGATTGTGGAGCAACAAGAATACTCATACACTCCTAATGGGAATGCAAAATGGTTCAGCTCCTTTGGAAGACAATTTGGCAATTTCTTAGAAAACTAAACTTCAGTTCAGTTCAGTTCAGTTCGGTCGCTGAGTTGTGTCCGACTCTTTGCGACCCCATGAATTGCAGCACACCAGGCCTCCCTGTCCATCACCAACTCCCGGAGTTCACTCATTCATGTCCATTGAGTCAGTGATGCCATCCAGCCATCTCATCCTCTTATGCTATTGTTATCATTATCATACTACAGCAAGGATTCTTAAATGTTATTATGTATTCATCTTTTAAGACTATATTTTAGGGAAGTTTAAGATTAGTATAGCCTCCCCCATCATCAGCATTCCCTACCAGAGTGCTACATTTGTTACAATTTATGAACCTACATAAACACATCATAATTACCTAAAGTCCATACTTTCCATTATGGTGTATTCTCGATGATGTATGGTTTATGGATTTGGACAAATTAATTTTATCATACATACATCACTTAGTTGCATACAGAGCATTTTGGTTATCTTAAAAATTCCTTGTGAATTATGTCCCTTTAAATATATTGTAACCAGAGAAGGCAATGGCACCCCACTCCAGTACTCTTGCCTGGAAAATCCCATGGACGGAGGAGCCTGGTGGGCTGCAGTCCATGGGGTCGCTAGGAGTCGGGCACGACTGAGCAACTTCACTTTCACTTTTCACTTTCATGCCTTGGAGAAGGAAATGGCAACCCACTCCAGTGTTCTTGCCTGGAGAATCCCAGGGATGGGGGAGCCTGGTGGGCTGGCGTCTATGGGGTCACACAGAGTCAGACATGACTGAAGCGACTTAGCAGCAGCAGCAAATATATTGTAACAAATAAAAACTTAAAACAATGCTTCTATCTCCTTTGACTGAAAATTTTCCTGGCTTTTGATCTTTCTCTTTTGCAGGACATTGCCTACTAAATCTGCCCACCTAGTTATTATATTAGGATTAGAGCCATAATCTCCTTCCTCCAGCCTCAGCCAGCAACTATCTATGGGAATTAAGTAATAGAAACAAAATGTAAGCAAAAATAAGCTACTAATTGATTATTTCAAAATCTGAATATTCCTTTATTGAAATCTTTGCTCAAAAAGCATTTTTCTCTCTGGACCATTACGAAACAAGTCTAGCTGCCACTATCGCTTCTATGTGATCCAGAGTTATATAATATAAATGAGAAAAAAGGGCTTTCCAAAGTAAAGGCAATGAAGTGGGGCAGAAATTTTCTAGTTGGGATAGCTCAACTTGATTTAAGTGATAAATATAAAGTTGGGCATTTGGCAAGCAAGCAAAGGAGCACTTAGTAAAACAATGCTTTTAATAAGCAGATGTGCAATGTTAAAGTAGAGATTAGGTCACCCTATCAGATTCCATTGTTGCAGTGGTCATATGTTTATTGTAACAAGCTATCATCAAAGTTTTCACCAGAACCAACTGATTTTTTCTTTTGGCAGCTTCTTCCAAGTTGTCAGCTATTAAATGTGACTGTTAATTTATTTGGCCATAAAAAGAAGAGATTCAGAAGGCAAATTGGAAGTTAAAAGTGATTTATTTTAAGAATAACTCATACTTGTTCTATAAATAACCCATCAGTTAACCATATCAACACACTTAATATAATTTGTTTACTTAGTTAAAATATATATTTTGTTTTTACTCAAATGAACAGAGAAATCCAAATTCAAAAAAAAACTTCAGGTTATACTGCTTTTTAAAGTAAATTCAAAAATATCTAAAGGACTTTAGAAACTACATAAAGGCCAGTGTAACTTACTAAAGAACACTTCTGACTAATAATTTCATCTAATTATGTTGAAGATTGATAAGCATCAGTTGAGTTCAGTTCAGTCGTTCAGTCGTGTCGGACTCTTTGCGACCCCATGAATCGCGGCACGCCAGGCCTCCCTGTCCATCACCAACTCCCGGAGTTCACCCAGACTCATTGATAAGCATGGAAGATTTAAAAAAAGAAAAAAAAATTCATTACTTATATTTTAATAAGATTTTGTCATGCAACACTGTATATTATAAAATTCAAACTAATTAAAGAGAAATATCTTATTTGGGTATTACATACTGATTAGGCTGATACATAATTGTTTCACAAGTGATGTTAACAAAACTTTTCTCACCAGCTCAAAGATAAGAAATATAGCTAAGTTTCACAGAGGCTAATGTTGAAATCTTGATTACATTTACGTATTTTATTCATAATCTAAGGCATATCTTCAAACAATTCTAGAATATTTTATAACTGAATAAATTAGACTTAATGGTGAAAATAATAAGATTTAATAGAAAGAAATTCCGAAAAAAAAGAAAGTTACCTAATATGAGAAAACTGCAGAGACAAGATATAGAGAATAAATGGCAATACATCTAAATGAGTTCAAAGGTTATCCTTTCTTTGAATTTTTATTATACTTACTGTGTGAAAGACATATTCCATTTCTTTATTATAGGTTATGTTGTATTAATCAAAAAAATTTTCCCATACTTATAGTTGAAGTCTTCCAGAATATTTCAACTCTAGAAATTATGTGTTAGAAATTATTTTTTATTATTAGCTTATATTTGATTTGTTATTAATTTCATGGAAACCATACAATGTTCTGATGATTATGCTCAATAGGCGATTGTTAGAAAAAAGGTGGACTTAGGTGCTAATAAGAAAATGTAAAATAAATAGCTGACATTATAGGAATAAAAGAGCTTGGCCAACACAATGTGATTTGCAAAAAAAAGAGAGAGGGTCAGAGACAGAATCAAAGATAAAAGTTCCGGTGAAAACTACCATAAGGGGATACACAGAGAAACTGTAGCTAATGAAATGTCTGAAAACTAACAGCGAAGGAGATAAAAAGAGAATAAAAGTCAAGTGTTGTATGAGTAAAATGTAAAGAAAGTTTCATGAAATGAGGCATCAGCATTCCACCAGAGCATAAGTGAAAAATGGAGTCACTTATGAAGGTCCTGAAGCAAGACTGAACCATGTATAGACCAAATTCAGGGCAAATCGCAGAAGAGTATCTGGAACTGGTTTTGAACTCAACCTCACTGTTGAATATTCTTTAGGAAGGAGACAGTAGGTATTAATTAAATGTCTTTAATATTTAAAATATAAGATACTTAATATAAACTCTAAAACTAAAATTTCAAAGAATATCTTTGCAGACCACAACCCAGTTAAACTAAGTGAAAATGTGCTAGTACATGTATGTATAAAACAAAAACAGGAAATAATGGTGAGTTTTAAATACTTTATTTTAAAAAACTACAAAAAAATAAACCTTTTGGTCAATGAGAATGAAACAGCTATTATAAGATTACAAGACAATTAGAGTGATAACCTGCCACATTTCATGTAGGATATGACCATTCTTGCCATCTGAGGCCTATGCACAAAACTGAGTGCATTTCTTATTAAACAAGGTTGCTGGGTATAAATAAACTAAGCCTTCAATCCACAAAGTTAGAAAAGGAAAGACCTAGGGAAAGAGGATGAAAGAAGCAGAAATTAATACATTTGAAATTAGAAAAATTAAATTGGAATGAATAAAAAACCCAAGAGCTGAATCTTTGAAAAGCAATAGCAAAATACACAATCCTGAGTAGTCTGATCAAGTAAATAATCAAATAACATTATGCAGAAATAAGACAAAACTATGATCCCAGAAACAAGTAAGATTTTTTAAAATTACAATACTATGCATAATTCTCTGATATGATAATCCCTAATGAAATAAATAATAATTCTAGAAAAACTGTGGTTACCAAAGTTATTTTAAGAAAATCTGAATACACCAATAACTATGTAATAAACTGAAACACTTTAAAGAAATGTTCTCTGAAAAGGCATGAAGCTCAGGTGGTTTTAGTAAGAAGTTCTTCCAAATTCTGAGAAGAAATGATATTTTTATTCTATTTAAACTGTTACAAAGCATGGAAGAAATACAAAATGTAATTATTCATGTTATCAAATGATGTTGCTCTTCTCTGTAACTATTCTTCCCCCCACTCAACCCCATGCTGTTATGATCTGTAATTTGCTGCCTCAAGGATTTTTAAACAATTCTCTCTCCTCTTTTGCAAAAACTCCACTGAAGAGATCAGTTTAAGTATTTTCATGGTGGAGATCAGTTTTTTTTTTACAGGAAAGCAAAAAAGAAATTCCCTCAAACTGCTGAAAAAGAAAGATTTATAATTCCCTAAAAACATCAGGGACCTGAACTCTGTGCTCTGGCATCTTCTAGAAGGCAGTAAACCTCTGAGGAAAATGGTAGCATAGGGATCAAGGACTGAATAATAGATAGCTTGGAAGTAACTGAGGAACAGAGATGACTGATTACAAAGGGTTACCTCCAATGCCTAGTACTTTGTAAGACCCCAGAAACTTTATACTATCTTAGTAATAGGACAAAGACTCAAGAATAACTGACACTGAATTCCCTGCCAACATTAAGGCATATGCACTTGTAGTTGGAATTAAATTGGTTTAAAAATAACAAAAACTATGATATTTCTTTCACAATAGATTTGTGCATTAAGATCATACCCACTACATACAGATTAAAATTTTTTATTTAATATATTGTTGGTTAATTAAATCTGGAAGAATAATTTTTTAAAAAGTCAAACTGGATTAATTCTGCAAATATAAGTTTGGTTAAATATTGAACAATCCGTTTGCAAAATTGACTGAATTAATGACCAAACATAAAAATTATGATTATACATCCAGTTGCTGAAAAGGAATTTGAAAACATTCAACATTCTTGATTTTTAAAAGTTCAATTAAATTAAAAATGAAAGGTCACTTGCTGCTGTTTTGCTATGCTTTCATATATTTTTCTTTTTTTAATTCTTAACAACCCTATCTTTCTTTTTTAGACATAAATTTTTACCCTGAAAAGATTAAATAACTAGCCCAAGATCATTCAGATTATTAAATGAGCAACTTAGAATGCAGATGTCTATTTCTGTACAAACTTACTATGCCATAAAGTTACCTGGTCTAAAACATAGCAAATTATTGGGTAAAGAATAAAAAGAATATATTTGACTCTAAATCCAGTGCTTGCTATACTCAAAGTTGGAAGTGTTTGTCTCTCCTGACACTTCTTAGACCACAATCTTGACTCATTCATCTTTGTTTCCCCTCATATCAGTATTGTACTAACAACTTATTATGATCTCTACAAATGTTTAACAAGATGAACATTTTGAGTTAAATCTGTGGGCAGGGGTGATATTGAAAATGTTTGACAACCTACATGGTAGAGACACCAGCTAATCAGAATTGGCACCAGCCGGAAACAACCGTCACAGCGATAATGAAATCAGTATGTCTTGATAGCTGTCAGGCCTATCCAAGAGTGCCCAGCTCAATCCCTAATTTTTCCTGTCCACAGGAATGTAGCATTGATATCCCAGCAGTCATTCTGTTTAACCTGCCCCTGTTGCATTTGACAAAGTTGTTTGAACGATGGAACGATGGTTGACACCAGACATACCCCATTTCCTTCCTTTTCAACCTGACTCCCTAGATACTACAGATCATTCCAAGCCAGACTATGTGATTCAAATGGGTCCAACAGAGTCCGTTTCCTGAGGTCTTAGAATTTGTCACATCGTAAGGCAGACACTCAATAATAGAATTAGTATCTCATGAGAGGCTGGACATTTGAAAGATTCTGCCTACTCTCAGGGAGATATTTTCCACCATAGTTTCTGGAGATGCACAAGGATGCTATACAAAGAGAAAAAATGCTTGAAGTGAGGCTGAGGAAAGGCAGAAATGAGGGACATTCTTGATTTTTAACCTCAATTCTTGATCCTTAGCTTTTTTCCCCTAGCATGTAACAGACAAGGTTCAACCAAAGAAGCTGAACAATTAGGATATAGAGATGCATACTAAGAAATGGATTACAGGGAATTTGCTTGCCCAACTGTGGGTGTGGGCTAAGAAGTCACCACAAGGCTGACTTCACATCTAATGTCAGAGCCCAAAGTTACTAAGGCAAACCATCTGGAAAAGAAGGTCATCAGTCCACTGCAACTCCATGAGAACCATCTGGAACTCCACAACAGTGGACTGAAGCTTGCATGCATTTTTATTGCCACTGACCTTCAAATAGGTATCTTGGAGGACACATGGCCCTTGCCCAAGTTGCTGAACACACACACATAGACACACACCTGGCCAAGAACTAAGACAACTGGAAGATCAAGGAGGAAGTAGAGCAGTAGTAGGTCAATTTGCTGCTTCACACCAAGGAGGGGAGTCAGCTGATCAGCAACAATATATGTATCCTACAAATTGGCTGCTGCCTGCCTTCCTCTCTCCTGCTATGGGTAGAATCTTCTCTGTATCCCCTGCTTCCAATGAAATATACCTAAAAAGGGCATTCTGGGAAAGGCAGTTCAGCTTAGACATATTGACGTTATACAGCCATTGAATTGCAACGCTAACTCAGGTACATCTTTGTTGCTCTTAACAGCAGAAATAAATAACTATTCCTAACTTATACAAAAGAGGATGAATACTGTGGGAAATGATCGATAAAAGAGTAGAAAATACATGGAAGCCCCAGAATCAGATTCCAAATGATAATACAAAATAATAATAATAAAATGACATTCTCATGACAACAAAAGATATTCAAATAACTTCACAATCATAAGAACTACTAGAAGGTAGAATTCCCCATATGGGCTTATATTGCATTTCCTAAATTGCTCTGAAACTAGGACAGATATCCGTGTGAGTGTGTGTGTGTGTGTGTTGGAGGTGGGAGAGACTTGGTAGTATCCTTTAGCTTAAATAGAAGAGCTGAAGTAGACTTCTCAAAATTCTTTCCAACTACATGATTATATTATAAACCAAAATTTCTTTAATTGCCCTTATTCCCATGATTCAATTAGCTTATTCATATTAAGAATCTTTTCAGTCTTAAAAAACATATCCATAACTTGTTGGCGGGAACAAGTGTTTTCCATGAAATGCCACAGGAATAAAAGTAACTTTCAAAAAGAATAAGTGCTTCCAAAATTTGACTTGGAACAGATATGCAGTACCTCTGCTGCTTATGAATAGCATGCATGATCAGATCATAAAAATAGCTTCTTGATTTAGGTTAAATGAATCAGGGTTAAACTCTGAAAATGAATAAAAGCTGAGACTATCAAACTTCTCCCACTTGCCCTAGACAGTTCCTGTGCTGGGCCAGATTTGAATGAGGACGGATGTCTTTATTTGATACATTGAAATACCTCCATTTTCTGAGACATTTTGCCACTAGCTCTAAGCTCATAATCAATGTCAGATCACATTAAGGGCCACTGATTATATGAAAAGAGATGCCATCTTGATAAACACATTCATACAACCTTGCTCTGGCCTTAATTTGGTCTTCTCAGGAGAATGAGCATTAAAAAAAAAAAAAAAAACAACCAAGCAAGAAAGCAAAAATAATACAAAGAAACTAATTTTATCTGTGGACTTATTGTCATCATTTCAATTATATACATCCATTGGAAAAATATAGATGTTTGCACAAGGAAATGAAATAATTAAAACCACCAAAAATTGAACAATCACATTTCTATATTTATCCATATATTTTCAACGTATATAGATATATAGATACACAAGATATATATGTATATATTTATATATGCATATATACATATATCGGAGAAGGCAATGGCACCCCACTCCAGTACTCTTGCTTGGAAAATCCCATGGATGGAGGAGCCTGGTAGGCTGCAGTCCATGCGATTGCGAAGAGTCAGACATGACTGAGCAACTTCACTTTCACTTTTCACTTTCATGCATTGGCGAAGGAAATGGCAACCCACTCCAGTGTTCTTGCCTGGAGAATCCCAGGGACAAGGGAGCCCGGTGGGCTGCCGTCTATGGGGTCACACAGAGTCGGACACGACTGAAGCAACTTAGCAGCAGCATATATGTATATATATATATATGTGTTTTATGTTTAAAACACATACATATATGTGTATATACATACACACACACACATATATAATTTAATGAATCATATCAGTCAAGCCACTGTTTGAAGTACGGAGTATACATGTTAACCTTTTTAGTGCCATTTTTTTGCTTTTAGAAAAGGAAGTCAAAAACTTCCTCCTTTCTGCCAACCCAGATTCAAGAAGGCAGCATAGATTGGTTAAATTTCATAATCTCTCATGGGGCCTAAGTTCCAGAGGCTCAGGAATTTATTAGGCATGCTGTGAGGCTGTGTAGGACCTACTAGTTTCATAGAGCTAAAGAAATAAAATCTTTCCCTGGCTCCCACTTTTCTATTCTGAGAATTCTCTGCTTTCTAAATATATTACACAGACAAGCATATGAGGTGCGCTTGTGCCTGGTCGAAGACGACCTGAGATGGGTGGCTGGGACCATCTTTGCTGGTGCATTGGCACAAATTTTGTGTTCTTTCTGAAAAAGAAGAGGCTATATCTGTAGTTGGTGGTAAAATCTGACACTCAGGCATGTATCAGAGTAAATAGAAGGCAAATGGTGTATTTTGGTTCCAGACCATTTGAGCCTGATAGTAGCAACTCTCGGAGAAGGCAATGGCACCCCACTCCAGTACTCTTGCCTGGAAAATCCCAAGGACGGAGGAGCCTGGAAGGCTGCAGTCCATGGGGTCGCTGAGGGTCGGACACGACTGCACAACTTCACTTTCACTTTTCACTTTCATGAATTGGAGAAGGAAATGGCAACCCACTGCAGTGTTCTTGCCTGGAGAATCCCAGGGCTGGGGGAGCCTGGTGGGCTGCTGTCTATGGGGTCGCACAGAGTCGGATACGACTGAAGTGACTTAGCAGTAGCAGCAGCAGTAGGAACTCTATGCAGTGCTCTTATTCCATGCCAGTAATTGTCCTGAATGCTCACATGGATCACTTCATTATCTGTCATATCAACCAGACAAGGTTGCATCATAACTCGAATAAGACAATTTGGTTATTTAGAGTTTAGTTATTTAGACAATTTGGTTATTAGAGTTAGCAAAGCTAACTCTCTTATTCTTGGTGGTAGACATTCTCCACAGTAGCAATGTGAGATGTAGGAGTATGCAACTTGGTCAAAACCTCTCTACAAGGAGGTTATAAAGAAAGTAAACCACAAATCAAAATCTGCCACATATTAAATCATTAATTAAAGAATTATTTATTATTGAGCAGGAACAGAACAGTTTATTCAACCTGTTCTACAGGTTTAATCCATCTTGTTTGTCCTTTTATGTGCTCCAAACTCCAACATGAAGGAATAGATTATTTAAAACAGATGACCACATAATTAAAAGGCAGGGGTCCATTAACAAAGTCAGCATCAGTTAAAAAAATCCCCAAACCAATGGACTATAGGGACACTAGCCCCAAAGGGTAAAAGCTACTGGTATCCCTAGATGTTTCTGCCTTGTTCTGAAAAGACAGAGCATGACTGGTAATATTTTTAAAATATTTAAGTCAATCCATGAATCTTTAAAAACTTCAGTTTACAGGGACATATGTATACCTATGTCTGAGTCATGTTGATGTACGGCAGAAACGAGCACAATATTGTAAAGCAATTATCCTTCAATCTAAAATAAATAAATTTTTAAAAAGAACTTCAATTAACTAAAGTCTATTTCTAACATTCATTATTCTAATTTTCAGATAACAACTTATTTCTGACATTCACCATTAACAAACTAAAATTACAAAGTATATTATGTTGATTATGCTATCAACAACAGAAGAATTTGCATACATTTCAATACGTTTTTCAAGTGTTCATCATTTTTTAATATACTGCACCTATATTAGAATACTTTTAGATAGGGAATTCCCTGGTGGTCCAGTGGAGAAGGAAATGGCAACCCACTGCAGTGTTCTTGCCTGGGGAATCCCAGGGACGGGGGAGCCTGGTGGGCTGACGTCTATGGGATCGTCAGACATGATCCCATAGAGTCGGACACGACTGAAGTGACTTAGCCAGTGGCTGTGCTGTGATTTCAGTAATGTCCAACTCTTTGCAACTCCGTGTACGGTAGCCCATCAGGCTCCCCTGTCCATGTGGATTCTCTAGGCAAGAATACTGGAGTGGGGTGCCATGCCCTGCTCCAGGGGTCCAGTGGCTAGGACTATGCCTTCCCAAGGCAGGTTGCCCAGAGTTCAATCCCTGGTCACCACTACTAAAACCCAGTGCATGCAAATAAATAAATAACATTTGAAGATAATTTGTTGTTGTTTTTCAGTCACTAAATATGTCACATCACTCTTTGCGACCCCATAAACTGAAGCACACCAAGCTTTCCTGAACTTCGTTATCTCCAAAAGTTTGCTCAAACTCATATCCAGTGAGTCAGTGGTACCATCCAACCATCTCATCCTCTGTCGCCCCCTTCTCCTCAATCTTTCCCAGCATCAGGTCTTTTCCAATAAGTCAAATCTTTGTATTAAGTAGCCAAAGTATTGGAACTTTAGCTTCAGCATCAGTCCTTCCAATGAATATACATGGTTGATTTCCTATAGGATTAACTGGTTTGATCTCCTTGTTGTCCAAGGGACTCTGAGTCTTCCCCATCACCACAGATCAAAAGCAGCACTTCTTTGCTGCTCAGCCTTCTTTATGGTCCAACTCTCACATCCGTATATGACTACTGGAAAAACCATAGCTTTGACTATATGGAGCTTTGTCAGCAAAGGGATGTCTCTGCTTTTTAATATGCTGTCTACATTTGTCACAGCTTTTCTTTCAAGGAGCAAGAGTCTTTTAATTTCATGGCCATAGATATCATAACAAGCAAGAACTGTGATCACTTATATGTTACAGCTTAAGAATTTGAGGTCATCAAGAGATTACATAAGTCTAAGACCACATTTAGTCAAACTTCAAACCTAACAAGCTTGTCCCGGGACCCATGCATTATTTACAAGTCTCAGCTTAGGTCATAGGGTTTTATGTGTTAGATTTGGGAACCAAAATGTAACACTCAAACAAACTGCTGCTTTGCTAACTACAGTTCTCCTACGTATGTTTTCCCTAGCCACCCTTCAGGAAGTAGTTACTGATTAAAGAAAAGATCAGATGATCTTGGATGCCAGAATAAATATGTTTGCTTACCATATTCAGTTCATACCATGTAAGTTTCAATTTGGTGTTTGTTCAAATGGTTATTAATCCTAGTTTCTGTTGCTTTCTCAAAAAGAAAAAATACATTAAAAAAAAAAGTAAGGTGATCTAAGATTGCTTTGGTATATTCACATTTTGACCATAATAAAACCTCAAGTGCTAAATATACATTGATGATATTTATCAGTCTTTATATTTTCAAAATAATTTAAGGCTTCTGAATTTCATTTGTTTGATGCTGATAAAATACTGCTTGTCTCTGAATAAATAATCTTAAACCTGCTTGAAAAAAGAATCTCTAAGACCCTTTAGACATCAAATGGTTCTTATGAAACCCTTGGATGGGCCAAATATAAAAGACTCAGAAACACAAGGATTAAATTTCCCTCGACATCCACTTAAGTTATAAAATTAAGAAACTGTGATTGGCAAAACAGTTTTGGCAATTTTGTAACATTTGTAAAGGCATTCAAGATGTTTTTCAGAAATTAAAACAGGCTGGTTCTTTTATTCCCAATAAAAAAATATATAATAAATTTACACACATAGGGAATGAAAATGTATATGTACATATATATAAAATGGGCATGTGTACTATTTGTGCTTAGTCATTCAGTCATATATGACTCTTTGATACCACATGGACTGTGCAGCATGCCAATTCCTCTGTCTTTGGGATTCTCCAGGCAAGAATACTGGAGTGGGTAGTGGTTCCCTTCTCAGGTTATCTTCCTGACCCAGGGATCGAATGCATATCTCTTATGTCTCCTACATTGTCAGGCAAATTCTTTAACCTTCTGAGACATCAGGGAAGCCCTGTTCATGTGCATAAATATATATAAAATCATTAATTTTTTTTAATTTTACAATTTCAAGTGGAAAGTTTGCACCTCAATTTTGTAATCTCTGGTGAGACCTCATTATACATTACTGAATCCCATTACTTTAAACCCAGAGATCAATTTTCTGCTAGAATTTTTTAAATATGGAAAAAATTTTAATCACTCACCCAACTTCTACTCTACTCTAGCAGCTGGAGGCTCATCTTCAACTACTTGCTACTTTAGGAAGTGAAGCTTTTGTGTCATAAATATTATCTGCATAGTGGAATTCCCCCAGCTTACATTCCATGACCTAGGGTACAGATTGTGACCATGGCTCTTTAGATTCCCCTAGTTTTATGGATAGTACTAATCTATTATTTTTTATTTTATAGCTTTACTGACATATAATTGACATATAACATTGTGTAAGTTTAAGGTGTACAATGTGATGATTTGAAATATACATACATATATACACATATAGTGAAAAGTGAAAGTGAAGTCGCTCAGTCATGTCCGACTCTTTGCGACCCTATGGACAGTAGCCTACCGGGCTTCTCTTTCCATGGGATTTTCCAGGCAAGAGTACCAGAATGGGTTGACATTTCCTTCCCCAGGGGAATTTTCCCGACCCAGGGACGAACCCAGGTCTCCCGCATTGCAGGCAGATGCTTTACTCTCTGAGCCACAAGGGAAGCCCTAAGTGAAATTCGCTCAGTCGTGTCCAAATTCTCTCGGCCAGAATACTGGAGTGGGTAGCCTTTCCCTTCTCTGGGGATATAGTGAAAAGTTCATCACAAAAATATTATTTAATATGTAACTTGTTATTAACTTGTTATTATTGATGATGAAAATGCTGAAACTCTATTCTCATAACAACTTTCACGTATACAATATAATATTGCATTGTATATGTGATATACTATAATCACCATACTGTACATTAGATTCCCAGAACTTATTCATCTTGTAACTGGAAGTTTGTACTCTTTAACCATTATGTCCCCCTATAGCCCACCCTTAAACCCTGGCAGTTATCATTCTATTCTCTATTTCCATAAATTTGGTGTTTGTGTTGTTGTTCATTTGCTCAGCCGTGTCTGTCTCTTTGCGACCCCATGGACTGTGGCTCACCAGGCTTTCCTGTCCTTCACCAACTCCTGAAGCTTGCTCATACTCATGTCCATTGAGTCAGTAGTGCTATCCAATCATCTTGTCCTCTGTTGTCCCCTTCTCCTCCTGCCCTCAATCTTTCCCAGCATCAGGATCTTTTCTAATGAGTTAGTTCTTTGCATCAGGTGGCCAAAGTATTGGAGCTACAGCTTCAGCATCAGTCCTTCCAATGAATATTCAGGATTGATTTCCTTTAGGATTAACTAGTTTGATCTCCTTGCAGTCTAAGGGACTCTCAAGAGTCTTCTCAAGCACTACAGTTCAAAAGCATCAATTCTTTAGAGTTCAGCCTTCTTTATGGTCCAACTCTCACCTCCATGCATGACAAAGCTACTGGAAAAACCATAGCTTTGACTGTACAGATGTTTTTGTTTTTAGCTTCTGCATATAAGTGAGTTCACATTGTCTCTCTTTGTCTGACTTACTCCACTTATCATAATGCCTTCAAGTTTTATCCACATTGTGGCAAATGGTAAGACTTCCTTCTTTTCTATAGCTAAAAGATATTCTCACTTTACTTATATATTCGTATTTATACTTTTCTTAATAAGGAAAAGTATTTCTTTGTGTCTTGCACACTTTTCAAAAGCAATTATTACTATTCATTATTCCATTTCCTGGTAGCTCAGTTGGTAAAGAATCCACTTGCAATGCCAGAGACCTGGGTTTGATCGCTGGGTTGGGAAGATCCCTGGAGAAGGGAGTGGCTACCCACTCCAGTATTCTGGCCTGGAGAATATCATGCACTGTATACTCCATGGGGTCGCAAAGAGTCAGACATGACTGACTGACTTTCACATTGCTATTCAATTTTGGTATTTACTACAGTGTTGGACTCAAAGTCAACAAAGAAAACCTTATTGAATAAATGAATTACAGGATGAATGAAATGATATATACAGTAATTTCTTGAGAACTCAAATTTTATTCTGGTGACCCTTCTAGATAGCCCCCATACCACGGAAGAGTTCAGCATATGCCAAAAGTGTGCTTGATCTGCATAGAAAAATGTACCACACTCTAGTAATATTCAAATTGAATGTGGAGCCATAACTTTTTTCCAGAAATTAAACCTGTATAATTGAACATTTGCTGAGTTACCCCCACTTCCTATCTCCAATTAAACATGTCCCAAAATGAACACATCATTTTCTTGTCTTGCTTTGTCTTAAATCTGTTAAAATCACTTCAGCATTGTCAGTATAATGTGTGTGTATTAGTTTTCAGTCACATCCTAGGGACAGTCAATTGTCCTAATATAGAAAACATTTTGAGAATGGGTCTTGGCATTTAATTTAAAGACAGAGTTACTTGAAGTAATTTAGCTATCTTTTTTTTTTTTAAACAAGATCACAGGTTTTGCTAATTAGCATAATGGACATTAAGGAGGAGGTTTTATTTATGAAATCAGTGGTATTCATGACCTGCGACTAGATGGCTAGCTAAATCCTGCCACTAAAATACTAGCACATTTGCCTCCAGTGAATATTTGCCACTAGGCACATCTGCCTGCAGCTGCTGTCTTTTTAGGAATCCCTAAACTAAAAGGACAAAGATCCTTTCCTTTCCATGTCTCCTATTTTTTGTTTGTACACAATTGGCTTCCTTCAGCCTCCGTGAACTTCCCTGAGTTCCAAAGAACAAACTCAAAATTTAGGAAAGTGAGAAAACGCAGAAACAAAGGAAAAGCAGTCAAGAAACTATAGTACAGTGATAGAGCAATGTCCCGGCTCCTCCTGAAGGAAATGCATTACAGTATCTTCGAGTTCTTCAGGGGGAGCTAAGGCCCGCATCCAGAGGAGGATGGTAACCTCAGACTGAACACAAGATTCCTGGAGCACCGCCCTGTTACCTCACCAGCAGCCAATCAGAAGAAAGTCACTCACCCCAAGTTTTGTCTGTAAGCACTTATCCCCAGTAACCACCTAGGAGTCCAGGGGTTTTGACCATGAGCCACCTGTTCTCCTTAGTTGGTCCTTCAGTAAACCTTTCTCTCCTCCAAACTAATGTTGCAGTTTGTCTGACCTCTCTGGGGACACAAACTTCGGTTTGGTAACATTAATACTTGGATGGAGTAATGAAGTTCTCAAAACAGACACTTATGACTTGCCATTGTGTTCCCTTGAGCAAAGGCACAGAAGTACAGAATAGCAAAGCGTTTCTGCAGAACGTTCAGCTGTTAATAGTGACTGAGGCTGAAGTGAAGATGGTAGGGTGATGCAAGATTAGGGGAGGCTGGTGGTGGCCACATGACAAGCCTTGTGTTCATCAGCAGATGCTTGGACTGCATTGCATTTAGGTTTTCTTTTTTCAATTGATCTTTTTAATTAAGAGTTTTCAACATCTACCCCACAAAGACAGGCAGTTAAAAATTAAGCAAAAATATTATAGGTTTCCAAAAAGTATTGCAGTTTTCATTAATTTAATTATTGCAATCCTTAATGTGAAGACAAACTGTTAATAATTAATTGGTAGTTAGTGTCAAATCAATGATTTCCACTTATTAAATGATTTGCTTTTTACTATGAATTCTTTTGTTGCATTCAAAGCAATGGTCTGAGTTGAAGAATGATCTTAAAACTTTTCTTAGGACCATAAATGAGAAGTTGTTGTTTTTCATTTTTCTCTGCTTGCTGTTAATAGTAAGTTTAGCTATCAGAAACCTGAGAGAAAATCCGGTGATTTTTTTACCATGTGATTTTCTCTGACATACCAAATCCAACAGAACCAAACTTTGAGAATTTTCCCTGGTTCATCATAAAAAAGGAAGAAGGAGGAAGAGCAGGTAGAAGAGGAGGAACAGGAGTAAGAGAAGAGAAAGTTGAGGAGGAAAATAGTTCCATTTAGTATTTTAAATTGCCCCACTTATTTGGTTTTTAGGCTAATTTGTGCTTTCCCTGTGAAATCTTCATTTAGCAATCCCAAGGCCTACTCAGTATGGTCAGTGCACTCGAACAGAGAAATGTTTGGTGGTGTCAATTCTAATCCCCTGTGGGTGATGACATCCTTGAGTGCTGTTGAACTATACTTGCAAGTGGAAGTCTGTAGTTTGGGTCATGTGGAAGCAAATAAACATACAGAACCAGGATGAACAATGCAGAATCATGGTGATGTCTCTTTATAAAACATATGTTACACGTCCATAACGGAGAAGGCAGTGGCACCCCACTCCAGTACTGTTGCCTGTAAAGTCCCATGGATGGAGGAGCCTGGTGGGCTGCAGTCCATGGGGTCACTACAAGTCAGACATGACTGAGCAACTTCACTTTCACTTTTCACTTTCATGCATTGGAGAAGGAAATGGCAACCCACTCCAGTGTTCTTGCCTGGAGAATCCCAGGGACGGGGGAGCCTGGTGGGCTGCCGTCTACGGGGTCGCACAGAGTCCGACAAGACTGAAGCGACTTAGCAGCAGCAGTAGCTAGCACAGGTCCATAAGTGCTAAAGCAACTCAAGACAATTGTAAACCTGATCTCTTGGAAATGGACCAGAGCAAGTGCTTTTGCATTTAAGGCAATTAGAGATAATGTGTTATGTTAAAAGAATATATTAAAGAGAATTTGGTCAAAGTGCACGTTAGCCACTTGGTCATGTCCAACTCTTTGCGACCCCATGGACTGTAGCCTGCCAGGCTCAGCTCCTCTGTTCATGGAATTCTCCAGGCAAAAATACTGGAGTGGGTTGCTATTTCCTTCTCCAGAGGATCTTCCTGACCCAGGGATTAAACCTGGTTCTCCTGCATTGCAGGCAGATTCTTTTACCACTGAGCCACAAGGGAAGCTCCTTGGTCAAAGTAAACAAACAATAAAGTAGGGTTTCTCTTATGTAGGTTTTGAGAATGAGCAATCATCATGTAACAATCTCTCTTCATGGAACTTACATTATAATAGAAAGAGACAGTAAACAAAGAATATATATATATTACATTATGTTAGACAATATGTATAGTATGTTCTAAATTGATTTTGCTATGAAGAAAAATGAAATAGGAAATAGACAATTAGAAGCATGGTGATAGTGGTGGAACTTTTCCATTAAAAGATGCTATCCCATTCATGTTGATGTAGCACAGAAACCAACACAATATTGTAAAGCAATTATACTTCAATTAAAAATAAATAAGCTAAAAATAAAAACTAAAAAATGGTATCCACACATCTTTAGCTACTTTCCTTTCTTGTTTCTTACATCCATATGTTTATTGCATTTTTATTCTTCTATGAATTCTCTTTTTACAGTCATACCTCTTTTTCCTATTTGGATTTTTCTTTTACTAAGTTATGTCTTCACAAATTAAATATAATATATATTATATCGATATGTTGCATATTAATTATATAATTAATCAATAGTTAATTAATATGATACTGATATTATACTAATAATATTAAATAATAGTATTATGCTAACATTAGTATAATACTAATTAATTAATTATGCTAATAATATATTACTTATATATGCCAAACACAAAGTACATACAGTATAACACATATTTCTCAGCAATATAGAATACCTAATTCATCATTGGTCTTTTAACTTTACAGTATAATCTGTATACATGTATCATTGCTCTTTTGAAGGAGAATGTACATCATTAAAATATTAACTTCACTACAGTGAAAAATGTATTCATGCATTTATGTACACTTGTCTTTTCTTGCTTTATGTAAGATTCTAGAACATTTTGTTTGTACTGAAACAGATCCTGAAAATAAGTAATTTTTAGGTATCTGTTGTTACTGTCCTCCCTATTTTATCTCCTGCTGATTGAAGTCAATATATTGTTTTGTGTTTAATTGTTTCAGCTTGCAGATTCCTTGAAGAACTGATGAAATCTCTGGAAATTTGTCTGAATAAAATGCCCACAAATAATTTTGCACATAATTTCAGAGATGTAGAGATCTCCTGAAGATCAGAGATAGACTTTTTAGTTGTCTCTTAACCCTAAATTTACATATTCTATAATATGCCAAACTATTAAAGTTTGCAGTTTTAAAAATTCAGTCATCTTTCTGAATTATCATATATGTACTCTTTCAATGACTTTTCTAGTATTTTCAAAGTAGTCAATATATCACATGTAAAAACAATATCTTCACCTTACAAATTACTTCTCACCTATTCTGACCACTCTAACAAGTACTTTAAGAAAAATATGAAATATTATTGGAGAAAACCCTAGTTATCAAATATTTTACCTCATGTGTGCTGTTAGCTTTGGTGAGTTTCTTTATCATAATACAGAAGTATCCTTCTATTCATGTTTTACTGTAAGGTCTTATCAGGTATCGGTGTTGAATTTTTCTGATACTTTCGTCAGTATTTTTTGAATCATCATATAATTTTTATTTGTTCAGGTAAAATGTAAATAAGTATAAGCCAGGGAAGTCTAGGCTTTTATATTTTCAGTAAGAAAACAATCCCAAATCCTATTAGATTAATACAAGAAAACCTTTTTTTATTCATATGAGAGGCTTTGTTTGAGGTCCTAAGGGGACACCATGTAATAATTTAGGAATTCAGGTTGACAGAGACTTCCCCCTTAACAGCTGCCACAATTACCAGAGCAGCAGGAAAGGAACCTGGAAAATCAGACTGATTTTACAGTTTCTACCTCTAAATAACACTCCAAATTCCACTCACATTTCATTGGATCACTGGTTCACACTCAGGTTTAAGAGAAGCAGAGAAGGTCAATCATAAGTGTCAGAGGAGGGACTATAGAAGGAATTTATTGTCCCAACATTTTTGCAATCATGAAATAAACATTATTTTATGTTTTAGTCAGGGTTTTTTTTTAGAGAAGCAGAACCTATGTGTATTATATATCACTTCTGGAAAGGAATAGGCTCTGATGATTATGAAGGCTGAGAAGTCTACATCCAGGAGAGTTGATGGTATAGTTCCAGTACAAACCTGAGTTCAGATGCAGAAGACCAATGGGTGTGTGCTCGCTTAGTCATGTCCAACTCTTTGTGACCTCATGAAGTGTAGCCAACCAGGCTCCCCTGTTCATGGAGTTCTCCAGGCAAGGATACTGGAGTGGGTTTCCATTTCCTACTCCAGGGGATCTTCCCAACCCAGGGATCAAACCCATGTCTCCTGCAAAGGGAAACAGATTTTTTACCACTGCACCACCTGGGAAAACCTAGAAGGCCAATGAAGACCAATGACTCAGCTCAAAAACCCTCAGGCAAAGAGAACTCTTTCTTATTCAGCCTTTTATTCTATTCAGTGCTCCTTTGGCTGATTGGATGAGGTCCACCCACACTGAAAGTGAAAGTGAAGTTGCTCAGTCATATCGGACTCTTTGCGACCCCATGGATTGTAGTCTACCAGGTTCCACCGTCCATGGGATTTTCCAGGCAAGAATACTGCAGTGGGTTGCCATTTCCTTCTCCAGGAGATCTTCCCGACCCAGAAATTGAACCCAGGTCTCCCACATTGTAGGCAGACACTTTACCGTCTGAGCCACCAGGGAAGTCTGGGCAAATTTCTCTGCTCAAATTTCCAATTCAAATTTTAATCTCATCCAGAAACATCCTCACAGACACACCTAGAAATAATGTTGTTTAATCAAATATCTGGATACCCTATGCTCCATCAAGTTGTTCAGTCACTAAGTTGTGTCTGACTCTTTGCAACACCATGGACTGCAGCACACCAGGCGTCCCCGTCGTTTACTATCTACCAGAATTTGCTCAGATTCATGTCCATTGAGTCAGTGATGCCATCCAACCATCTTATCCTCTGTCATCCCTTCTCCTCCTGCCTTCAGTCTTTCCCAGCATCAGGGGCTTTTCTAATGAGTTGGCTCTTCGTGTCAGGTGGTCAAAGTATTGGAGCTTCAGCTTCAGCATCAGTCATTCCAAAAATTATTAAGGGTTTATTTCCTTTATTATCATTAATAATATTTATTTCCTTTATTATTAATAATATTTATTGTTTCCTTTATTATTATTATCCAAAAATTATTCAAGATTGACTGATTTGATCTTACTCAAATTAATATATAAAATTAACCATCAGACTATATCCAGTGTATTATTATAGTAACATAGTTTTAGCATTTTATCATTACTTATTTTTTACATATTATCTCTTTTTCCTTTTATCTTAGTTTACCCAACATAGACTTTCCCAATCCTTTTAAACTATTGAGTTTTGTTGTATTAGTGCATGTTATATAGATAATAAAGATTTGAGTGTTAGTTATTTTTTGACCTAGTCCTTTGTCTTTAGGTTTTATTAGGGAAGTTTATAAATTCCAGAGTGGACAGAAAGAATGAAGGATCAGTGATTCCTCATTTGAGAATGAGCACCGGGGATTTTCTGACTCTTGGGCCTTTCAGAAGAATGAAACAACAGATTCTATACTTTTGATCAAATAACTCATAATGTGTTTCTGAACTTGAAGTCAAATTAGTCTCATTCACATTTCAGATAATTCTAATTAATGAACTCTATCACTTTATACTTCTATTTATACTGCTTGACTGTTTTCTTTTCTTATCCTATCCTTTACTATACCTCCACTGTTACCATTGCTTTATCTTGTATCCAAAGACATAAAACTGCTGCTGCTGCTAAGTTACTTCAGTCGTGTCCGACTCTGTGCGACCCCATAGACAGCAGCCCACCAGGCTCCCCCGTGCTTGGGATTCTCCAGGCAAGAACACTGGAGTGGGTTACCATTTCCTTCTCCAATGCATGAAAGTGAAAAGTGAAAGGGAAGTCACTCACTTGTGTCTGACTCTTTGTGACCCCATGGACTGTAGCCTACCAGGCTCCTCTGTCCATGGGATTTTCCAGATAAGAGTACTGGAGTGGGGTGCCATTGCCTTCTCCAAGACATAAAACTGAGAGAGTCAATTCCTAGGCAGGTTGATAGGAAGTCCAGGATCCCTGAGGAGGAGAGGGGAGTCTGGGGCTCTCAAAGAAGAGATAGGGCTCTGAAATTCCCAAGGAGGAGGGAAGGACAAATGCCTTTTGTTTCTCTATGTTCCTTAGTCACCTGAAACCTGGTTGTTTTCTTTTTTTTTCTTTAAGCCTGGAACTGATGATTACACAACAAACAACTCATTTTAAGCTCTGTACTAAGGGTTACATAACAACAATGTATCCTGCTTGAAGACAGTTTCTCCTTCCTGAAAACCTTCTGGCTAATCCTGTTACAATGTAAATTATGGCAGTGGGGTCTAGTAAGATATGTAAAACCTTGAGGATTTCTTTTGATTTATTGTAATAACTGATTAGAAAAGTATATAACTCCCTTGCTTAGACTAGCAAGCGGGGCACTCCCCATCCCCCTTCTGATGTCTGTGTCAGAACCTTTTTCACTTTAATAAAACTCTGCTACACAAAAGCTCTTGAGTAACAAAGGCTGGTCCCTGGTCCTGAAGCTAAATCTTCTACTTTGGAGATCATGAATCTGACATCGTTCACTGTAAGCTATCAAAACTTTGCTTATTTTCATTCTCGGACATGACTGAGCGACTTCACTTTCACTTTTCACTTGCATGCATTGGAGGAGGAAATGGCAACCCACTCCAATGTTCTTGCCTGGAGAATCCCAGGGACGGGGAAGCCTGGTGGGCTGCCATCTATGGGGTCGCACAGAGTCGGACACAACTGAAGCGACTTAGCAGCAGCAGCAGCAGTGGATGCCTCTAGAATCACATTTTAAAATGTGAGCCTCTATTTTTCTTCCAAAGCAATGATTCACTTTAGAATAAATCATTTATCCTTTTTTTGGATGAGGGGCTTGTGTTCTGTATTTCCTCTCCTCCATACTGACAATTTATGAAGAATAATCTAGAGTTTTACAACCTGATTATTAGTATTAACTTAATATGTTAATACATTTTAAATAGCTATATTATATCCATTTTAACAATTATTTGGCAATCAGTAATAACAGCAATCCAAGTTTCACTCTGCCTATGGTCACTTCTTTTACAACCAGTTTGCCCATATTCCAGATCATTATTTTTATTCATTTATCAGAAGAACAGGGTAATTTTCTAAATACACTTTTTATGAAAGATATTCAGATTTTTTATTTTATGAATATTTACAAGTGTATGTTTTTTTTTGTTTTTTTGTTTTTTTTTTTGGTATGTCATATTGTTTTGGATCAAGTTTAGCTACATCTAAGAGAAATATCTGGAGAAGGCAATGGCACCCCACTCCAGTACTCTTGCCTGGAAAATCCCATGGACGGAGGAGCCTGGTAGGCTGCAGTCCATGGGGTTGCAAAGAGTCAGACACAACTGAGCGACTTCCCTTTCACTTTTCACTTTCATGCGTTGGAGAAGGAAATGGCAACCCACTCCAGTGTTCTTGCCTGAAGAATCCCAGGGACGGGGGAGCCTCCTGAGCTGCCGTCTATGGGATCGCACAGAATCGGACACGACTGAAGCGACTTAGCAGCAAGAGAAATATCTAAATGAAAAATTGCTTAAAATACATTAACATTTATTTCTCTCTCACTTAAAAGAAGCCTGGGCATAAGAAGTGCAGACCTGATCTGGTAACTCCATGAATTTATTGGTTATCCCGGCTATATACTTTGCCATCCATGGAGTACACAGCATTTTCATGATCCAAGATGGTTGCTCAAGTGCCAGTTATCACATGTACTTTCCAAACAGAAGAATGTAGGTAGACAGAGTAGTGAAAATAAAGTTACTACTTTCTTTTAAGAAGACTTCTTGGGAGTTTAAACACTTCTAGTTATTTGAACTAATAGGAAGAAAATTGTCACATCAACACACATAATTGCAAGAAAAATTAAGAAATGTGCCTGGCAAAAACTGAACAACTGAATGGAAATTTGAAAATATGTATAAGTTATGGCTACATAACTCAGCATTGCTATTTATGAATAAGTAAAATTTAGGGGTCACAGTCTTTCTTTCTAAAATCTCTATCAATATTGCTTAATTATAACTGTCTTAAAGAAAAGCAATTATCCAGATTTTTCTCTTTTGTAGGTAATATCTTTTTTCTCATCTCAACGTGCACTTTTTGAACTTGATATGCATCTCTGAAATTATGAAGAAAAACTCAAACATATCTGTACCTATATACTTTTTATTCATTACTTTATTTTAAATTCAATAATCCCTTTTAATCCTAAAATTATAGTCTATCTTCTACTCAGAAAGTTTCTTTTTTTTACTTTGATTTTTGTTTCTCTTCCATTTATTTTGCTTTTACTCCCTGGCATTTGTATTATAAATATATTGGTTTCTTAGAGCTCTCTCCTCAGTAACTTATCTTTCCTACTTTATATTTTTATTTACTTCTGGAGACTTTCTTTACCTTATTTTCTAAGTCACTAATTGATTCATTAATCACATTATATTTCCTCATTTGAATGAGGCTTGCTTTAAAAAATGTAGTAGTAATATTTTTCCTTAGGAACAGTTCCTAACCTTGTTCCCTAACTTTGTTGTGAATAAAAGATGGAAAAACTTTGAGTTTCTCTTCCTTGTTTCATGAAGTAATTCCATTTCACAGGAGCACATCTGTACTGATTGTTCAACACTATTTTCTTTTGGACTACTGAGTCTTTTCACATACCTGGTAATTTTTCTCTGTCTGCATATTCTTAAACAAGAGGTCTATGTTGGCCTAGTACTGTGATTTGTGGTTTATTTTTCAGAGATTGTGTTTAAGCTTTCATCCCTATGAAAGAGGAAGAGAATGTTTATGTTTTCTGTGGTTTGATTCTGCTGGCCTGGGTATCCAGATGGCCACAAGGCCCAGGGATGGATATGTTTCATCTTTTCTAGCAGGTCCTCTAAAGCAGGTGACTGATTTCTGACCCATTCTAGCCTGTAAGGTAGCCAAGAAGTAATTCTGAATTACGTCTTTGAATGGAAAGATAAAAATTATTATAAAGCTAAGCCTTAAGCAAAATCCCTTACTATTCCAACTGTTGCGTGTTGTTTCTCCATGTTTATTGTGTATCAAGAAAGGTTTGAGGAAGTCTGCTGTAGCTGGTCACGAGTACAAAGAACTTTAATAAATAGAACTCACTCCAGATTATCTAGCTAGCTAACTCCCACCTCTAGTTCTTATTATTTATTTTCCCAGTCTTCAGGGAGAGAAGCTACCCACCTACCTAACAGGCAAGACAGCTCCTTTGCCTCCAACTGCTTGACATTGTCCAAAAATTTATCAAAGATTCTTGGTCTTTGATGGAAATTCTGCTCCCAATACCACATAGACATATTTTTATCTTTAGATTTCTTGCTTAATTTCAATAATATTGGGGGAAGGAGAAGTTGAATTCATGAGTACAGATATCTATTTTGAAACTGAAACCTGCAAATCTGTGTTTTGAGCCAAACCACTGTGTAAAGGCCAATTTTCCAAACTATAAATATGGTTTAAAATGTTTCCACTGCTTACAGTATGTGATGTGTGGTGTAAAATATTTTAATTATTTTGAGAGCAATTGTTTCATTTCTTAATGTTGGTAAACCTATACATACAGGAATATTATAAAGCTTAAAATATGCTAACTTTATCTAGAAACCAGGCCTACTGCTGCTGCTGCTGCTAAGTTGTTTCAGTCGTGTCCGACTCTGTGCGACCCCATAGATGGCAGCCCACCAGGCTCCCCCGTCCCTGGGATTCTCCAGGCAAGAACACTGGAGTGGGTTGCCATTTCCTTCTCCAAGAAACCAAGCCTAGCACAACTCAAAAAAAAAAAAACTAAATTGATAAACAGGGTACATGTATATATGTTAGGTTTTACATAACAGAATTATGTGGTTGATATTTTTCCCATGTGTATGTGAATAGTTAACTAAATTGGGCACTAAAAATATCAATGGTCTGCCAAATTTTAAGGCCTATGAGGCAAGTTTTTACCTTTAATTAAATGTTGGTGACACATGTACACATATGGCTGATTCAGGTCAATGTATGGCAAATTTTTTTTAATGAAAAAAAATGTTGTTAATACCTATTTAACAGATTGAAACTAATTTTTATTCAAAAGATGAGTGCCGAAGAATTGATACTTTTGAACTGTGGTGTTGGAGAAGACTCTTGAGAGTCCCCTGGACTGCAAGGAGATCCAACCAGTCCATCCTAAAGGAGATCAGTCCTGGGTGTTCATTGGAAGGACTGATGTTGAAGCTGAAACTCCAGTACTTTGGCCACTTGATGCGAAGAGCTGACTCATTGGAAAAGACCCTGATGCTGGGAAAGATTGAGGGCAGGAGGAGAAGGGGACGACAGAGGATGAGATGGTTGTGTTAGGTAGGTAGAATAGGGAAAAGGAGTCCAAAATGGTGGTGGCTAAAAGACAAGGTCAAAGGAAGGTCCGAGGACCAGAGTGAAAACTTCAGGCAGAACAAACAGCACTCCTGGCTAAGCCCAATTTGCATAGGGCAGGCCCAGGTGGAGGAAAAAGCATATAAAAGGAGGAGCCAAAGAGCTTTCTCTGGGACTCTCTCTCCCGTGTGCATGCACTCTTTTCTTTCTCTCTCTCTCTCTCTCTCACTCTCCTGCTATCTTCTAAATAAAATAGAGCTGTAACACTGATTTGCCTAAGAGCTGTAGCACGGTTTGTCCAAGACCCGAGAGCTGTGACACGCTGAGGGCCTTAATGTCCATCTCTCCAAATTTTTGTTGTGACGAGACAAAGAACTAAGGAACATACACTCGCGTGACAGTTGGATGGCATCACCGACTCAATGGACATGGGTTTGGGTGGACTCCAGGAGTTGGTGATGGACAGAGGATCCTGGCATGCTGCAGTTTATGGGGTCACAAAGAGTTGGACATGACTGAGCGACTGAACTGAACTTTATTAACTATATTATAATATGCCTTTTCCTTTTTTCAAGGAAAAAATGTATTAACCCCATGCTCATATCTTCTATCAGTGCTCATTCAGTCATGTCTGACTCTTTACAACCCCATGAACTGTAGTGCACCAGACTCCTCTGTTCATGGGATTTTCCAAACAAGAATACTGGAGCAGGTTGCCATTTCCTACTCCAGGGGATCTTCAAAACCCAGGAATCAAACCTGCATCTCTTGCATCTCCTGCATTGTCAGATGGATTATTTACCACTGCACCACCTGGGAATCACAGTCCACTTTATTAAATTACCTGCACTTACAGAGGTAAGATCAAGCTGGCTGTTCCTTCTCTAGTCAGTAAGAGCTGCTGAAATCTGCTAAATTTGCCCACCAGAATCCTATCTGTACACATTGGGTGGATCCATCTGGTTCAAGTTAGCAATAAAGGACAGGATTCTTAAATCAGGAACTTTAAAAAGATTAAAAATTATTTTTCTAAAAGAAGTTTGTCATAGTGATAAACATAAGCTCATATATTAAAAAGAACTACATAAAGTGTACTAAATTGTTAAGCTGAAGTAAAAATAAACACAAAAGGATGTGCTATAAAATCTTAATTGCAATGCCTTTCTCCCATTTTTGATAATATTAATGAGGATGGTGATGGTGATAGAAGTTATTATGGTTCTTCCTGTGTAGTAGATTTTTTTTTTCGCTCAGCCAATATATGTTCACTTTATTTCATTAACAGCTCTATATTTCTTTTTTTCTTTCTCTCTCTTGTTTCTTTTTTTTTCTTTTGAACATCATTGCCCTAATCTTCTTGAGCACTCCTGCTCTTTACTTAGCTCACTCTTTAGTCCCTAATGGAACAAGTTGCATGGCCAAAGTCCAGGTCCCAGAGGCAACTGCTGGTCCTGTGACTTCTGTAGGGATGACTGTGGCTGTGTGTGATTACAGAACGTCTAAGGGTTTTTCAGGAGCTGCCAGGAAGAGGGTGACTCTCCTTCTGGTGAATCCAGGATGGCTGGAGCTGTGGAAGTACCTGGACACCATGAAGAGGAAGCTTGTATGAGACCTGAACCAGAAAAGAGGAAATAGAGCCAAAAGATAGAGGAAGAGAAATCAAATTCGAACAACACCAAACTGAATTTAAACCCTGAACCAAGCCCTTCCCTATTCTTGGGCCTCTCTGTCTTTATCCCTTGCTAATGCCTTTGCATCTCCTGATTTGCTTTAAAGAAGCCAAAAGAATTGTCATTCAGCCCGTCCATTTGCTTTTACTTCTACCCAGAATAACTCCCACCCTCACATCCCAGCTATTCTCATTACTCCTTCCTTCCCTTTTGTCAGGTCTCTTCTCAAATATCTCCTCAGGGAAGCTCCATCTGACACTCTTCCAAAGACGTGCTTTCTGCCACCTCCATACCCCCATCCCACTTTCATCTTCCTAGCTTTTCTCACATCTGCTGTTACCTTCTGCCTCTTCCATGGTGTTATGAATTGCCATGGGCAATAGGTGTGTCTGCTTTCTCCCTGCCACATCCAACACCAAGAACCATGCCTATCACACAGCAAACACAGCAGCTATTTGCTGAATAAAGGAAATGAATCAATGAATCAAATAAATGAATCTCTAAACCCCTCTGCTCCTGGCTTAATCCAGGAATAGTCTGTCACAACCCAAAGTTTGCAAATGTTAGAGTATCATTGTGCTAGTTTTCATGAGACAAATTAAGGCTTAGATGATTAAGGAAAAAGCTGGTCAGAATGGCCATCATCAAAAAATCTACAAACAATAAATGCTGGAGTGGGTATGGAAAAAAGGGAGCCCTCCTACACTGTTGGTGGGAATGTAAACTGGTGCAGCCACTATGGAGATGCAGTTTCCTTAAAAAAAAAAACTAAAAGTAAAAATACCATATAAGCCAGCAATCACACTACTGGGTGTATATTCTGAGAAAACAATGGTTCAAAAGGACACATGTACCCCAATGTTCATTGTAGCACTATTTACACCAGCCAAGACATGGAAACAACCCAAATGTCCATCAACAGCTGAACAGATAAAGAAGTGATGCATATATATACAATGTAATGCTACAGCCATAAAAAGAAATGAAATTAGGTCATTTGTGTATATATACACACACATATTTGTATGGTTTTCTAAATTTCTGGATTTGCCATTCTGCCACATCATACAACAGAAAGATACTACATTTTTGAAACAAGCTAGCAAGTTCTATAGACAGACCATTCACAGTTGAATAGGCAATTGTGTAAAGAAACAAAGAAACAGTAACAGTGCTCATAAAAGGACTAGGAAGGAAGAGTAAGGTAGATTTCAAACTTTTTCACCTATTTTCAGTTCTACAGCTGTCATTCTTTCCCAAGTCACCATCATCTTTCATTAAGACCATTGCCATAAATTCCTAAGTCCTCCTTCTTTTCTCCCTCTTCTATCTGTTAACACACTGCAGCCAAGATGAACATTTAAGACACAAACTGGTTCTTATCCTCCTACTGTGAGTGTTAAATGAATGTTTAAGCCCACGTGTTTCAGAAAGCAGAGCCTAAGGCAAAAGCTTATATGTCAAGACTACATGTACACACTGTTAGATGTAAAATGGATAACCAACAAGGACCTACTATATAGCGCATGGAACGCTGCCCAATGTTATGCGACAGCCAGGATGGGAGGGGAGTTAGAGGCAGAATGGATAGATGCATATGTATGGCTGCGTGCCTTCACTGTTCACCTGAAACTATCACAATATCACTTGTTAATCAGCTATACCCCAATACAAAAGTAAAAATTTTTAAGAAAAAGATAGTGTTGAAGAGTTCAATGCCACAAAAGCCAGAATGAGGGAAAAGGGGAGGGAAGCAGGAAAGGAGAGAGGGAAAATGGGATGGTATGCAACTGACCCTTGCCCAGACCCAAGTAACATGTCAACTCAATGCCACATGACCATCCCCCCGTGGGCCTTGTAAACTGTGATGTCTCAGGACAGTCTGTGAAAGGTAGAGTTGATTGGAGAGGTGAAGAGACTTTTTCTTCTGTCTCCCCTATCAGTCAAAGATTTGTTCCTCAGTGCTTTATCTCCCCCATATTTCCAGTCTGGGCAAGTATGGAATCCTAAAATGATTATATCTCAGCAGCCACAGGAAGAAAAGCCCTGGTGCTGAAAAGGTAGATGTAACAGGGGTACCTGAGTTGGACACTACTGAGCGACTTCACTTTCACTTTTCACTTTCATGCATTGGAGAAGGAAATGGCAACCCACTCCAGTATTCTTGCCTGGAGAATCCCAGGGACGGTGGAGCCTGCTAGGCTGCTGGTCTATGGGGTCTCACAGAGTCGGACACGACTTAAGTGACTTAGCAGCAGCAGCAGCAAGACACAGTGAACTCAGGGTGTTCCAGAAAAATTGATTTTGCAGTTATCAGGAATGGAGCAGAAGTTGTGGCCAAGAGCCTTGGACACAGTGAGGCTGAAAGGATCTGAGATGGTACTAAAGAGCTGCCTGATAGAATGAGTTAATATAAAGTGCCTTCTTGTCTTATTGGAAGCATCCAGCAAATGTTATTGGTCTATTACTTATAATTAGTCCAGATGAAACATTTGAAACAGGGACGTGATAGTTATAAATATGTTATAAATAGCACTCAGTAGACACATGGAGATTTCATGCATTCATTAATTATGCTTTATTTAATTCTATTTAAGAATGCTCATTGATTCATTGGTTTTGATTGACCATTCACCTTGTACAAGACAATGCCTGGGACCAGTGATCACAGTAGTGAACAATTAGATATGTCTTCTGCCCTCATGAGAAGAAAGAGCCAAACACATGATTCTGAATTAAATCACAACTTTGATGGGTAAATACAGGGCTCTCTGGGACCATATAAAGGAGGGATATGACCTAGTCTTGGAAGGAGATTACCCAAGAACCCACTTGCCAATGCAGGTGACACAAGAGATGCAGATTCAACCCTGGGTCGGGAAGATCCACTAAAGGAGGAAATGGCCACAAAGAATCAGACATGACTGAGCAAATGAGCACACACAGAGAAGTGACACTTTAGTTGAGAAGAAGAGAGAGAAAGAGCTTGGTGGGCAGAGGTGGCAGCGTAGGTATGGTGGTTAATTAAATGTGTTAACTTGGCTAGGTCATGATATCTGATTTTGGGGTCAAATACCAGCCTAGATGTTGCTGTAAATGTATTTGTTAGAAGGCACTAACATTTCAACCAATATCAGTTCAGTTCATTCTCTCAGTCGTGTCTGACTCTTTGCGACCCCATGAATCGCAGCACTCCAGGCCCCCCTGTCCATCACCAACTCCCGGAGTTCACTCAGACTCACATCCATCGAGTCAGTGATGCCATCCAACTATCTCATCCTCTGTCATCCCCTTCTCCTCCTGCCCTCAATCTTTCCCAGCAACTGGGTCTTTTCAAATGAGTCAACTCTTCTCATGAGGTGGCCAAAGTATTGGAGTTTCAGCTTTAAAATCAGTCCTACCAATGAACACTCAGGACCGATCTCTTTTAAGATGGACTGGTTGGATCTCCTTGCAGTACAAGGGACTCTCAAGAGTCTTCTCCAACACTACAGTTCAAAAGCATCAATTCTTCGGTGCTCAGCTTTCTTTATAGTCCAACTTTATAGTTGAACTTTATAGTTCAACCAGTATGCTTTGAGTAAAATGAATTATCTTTCATAATGTGAATAGACCTCATTTAATAATTTGAAGACTTGAAAGAAAATTGTTGTTGTTTAGTTGCTAAGTTGTCACTAACTCTTTTGCGACGCCATGGACTGTAGCCCATTAGGCTCCTCTGTCCATGGGATTTCCCAGGCAAGAACACTGGAGTGGGTTGCCTTTTCCTTCTCCAGGGGATCTTCCCAACCCAGGGATTGAACCCATATCTCTTACATTGGCAGGCAGAATCTTTAGTACTGAGCCACCTGGGAAGCCCCTTGAGAAAAAATGTTATACTCCTAACTTATCCACCCCCTTTTCTCTTTGGGAAAATAGATAGGAATACCAGACCACCTTACCTGCCTGAAAGAGATGGAAATACCAGACCACCTTACCTGTCTCCTAAGAAACCTGTATGCAGGTCAAGAAGCAACAGTTAGAACTGGACATGGAACAACAGTCTGGTTCAAAATTGGAAAAGGAGTAGGTCAAGGCTGTATATTGTCACCCTCCTTACTTAACTTCTATGCAGAGTACATCACGCAAAATGCTCATGGTGGATGAAGCACAAGCTGGAATCAAGACTGCCAGGAGAAATATCAATAACCTCAGATATGCACCACCCTTATGGCAGAAAGTGAAGAAGAACTAAAGAGGCTCTTGATGAAAATGAAAGAAGAAAGTGAAAAAAAAAACTGGCTTAAAACTCAACATTCAAAAAACTAAGATCATGGAATCTGTTCTCATCACTTCATGGTACGTAGATGGGAAAAAAAAGGGAAACAGTGACAGACCTTATTTTCTTGGGCTCCAAAATCACTGCAGATGATGACTAAAGCCATGAAATTAAAAGATGCTTGCTCCTTGGAAGAAAAGCTATGACAAATCTAGACAGCATACTAAAAAGAAGAGATATTACTTTGCCAACAAAGTTCTATATAGTCAAAGTTATGATTTTTCCAGTAGTCATGTATGGATGTGAGAGTTGGACCATAAAGAAAGCTAAGTGCCAAAAAATTGATGCTTTTGATCTGTGGTGTTGGAGAACTCTCAAGAGTCCCTTGGACTGCAAGGAGATCAAACCAGTCAATCATAACAGGAATCGAACCTGAATATTCATTGGAAGGACTGATACAGAAGCTCCAACACTTTGGCTACCTGATATGAAGGGCTGACTCATTGGAAAAGACCCTGATGCTGGGAAAGATTGAAGGCACTAGGAGAAGGGGATGACACAGGATGAGATGTTTGGATGGTGTCACTGACTTGATGGACATGAGTTTGAGCAATCTCCAGGGGGTTAGTGATAGACAGGGAAGCCTGGCGTGCTGCAATCCATGGGGTCACAAAGAGTTGGACACAACTGAGCGACTGAACTGAATGTCCCCTTTGGTAACCATAAATTTGTTTCTATGTCAGTCTGCTTTGTATATAGACTCATTTGTATTTTCTTTTAAATTCCACATACAGTAACTAACACAGTATTACAATATTGTAAGCTGTTATACTTCAATATTTTAAAGTAACTATAATTTTTTTAAAGAGAAAGAAAGAGAAAACAGGCTAAATCTGGCAGTCAAATCCTTGAGCAAGTAGTGCCTTGATGGGCTGGGAAAATGCTACAAACACAGGGGTTTACCTTTCCAGAGCACACCCCGAGATGATGTGGCTTTGGAGGAGTCCAGCAGCCAAGAAGGGCAGGCTTAGCCAGCATTCCTGATAACTATGGGATTACGGTGCCTGCCAACTTTCCACCAGCTTCTGTCTCCAGATAAAGACCAAAACTGTTTCACCATATATAATAAAAAAGTCCACAAGAGGAACTCTTTTATAATTTTTTTGGATTTCAACAAAATTTGCCCAAGTGATGTTTCTGCTGTTTTTCAAGTTAAAATCCAATTCTCACACTTGAAACTTTTGCTAAGAGCTATAAAATACATTTGGAAAACAATGTTAATATAATATTAATATGGAGGAAAATTGCTATTTATAGGGTTAAAGAAACTTTGTGTGGATCATTTTATTGCCTTGTTAGGAAAAACCTTAAAACTTTGACAATATGTTTACTTCAACACTTATGTATTTTCAATGTTGATGATTCTATAAACTGAATATGGAAGTTTCTCATTTATAGATTGATTAATTTGGTATAGATTGAAGAAACAGATTTTTTTTTTTTTTTACTTTATTTTATTTTTTATTTTTTTTAATTTAATTTTATTTTTAAACTTTACATAATTGTATTAGTTTTGCCAAATATCAAAATGAAGAAACAGATTTTAAAAAGTGAACATCACCCTGCATATTCACTGAATTCTTAAGTTCTTACTTAAAATGACTTAAGCAATTTTTTTTTTGTTTGCTTTTCAATGATAGTTTAATGCTAATTTTTGTGATCTTCTCAAATGCAGTTTGGAAATCCCCTTGATCACAGCTATGACTAATTTATTTTTAATTGCATGCTGACATTGCTTAACTTCCTCTACATTTTGGCAGTTTTCTCCATTCTTTTCAGCAAAATTCAGCAAGATTATTTCAGCAATCTTTTCATGAGAAAAAAATATTTACTCCAAAGTGAAAACAGGTTTCTTTGTGGGTGTCCTAATATATTTGTCACTTTCCAGTTCTAGAATATTTTGGCATTGAAAGTGTCTGTTTGACCTTTATAGAAGTTTCTGAGAGTTATTATGTTTTAATATTATTTCTAAGATCAAGTTAAATTTATTTAAAATGTTGATTTCTGCAAATACTAATATAAGGAGACAGCATCAAATTTAACTGAAAATACATATTTAGATTGTGAATGTATTTGTGCAAGTTGATGAAGCTAGGATGCAAAGGGACAAATGAGACTGTGAAGGAATATGTAGGTTAGATATTAAGAATTCCATTTTTGAAAATGAGGAGATTCAGACTCAGAGAGTTTATGTGATATGTCCAAGGTGAGAGAGCAACAAAACCTAATGTTTGCATCCAACACTCATGCTTGTTCTACTATTCCATGTTGACTTGTTACTTTTGGCATTTCTGAATGAATTCCATCCACAAGGGGAAAACATTTGAAATGGAATAATGATGAAAGATTTCTGTGGCTTTGAGACAATGAATAAACCAAGCATTAGTCAGTCATTTTCCTACCTCCTCCCACCCATCTTTTAAAACTTGGTCAGAGACCAAATTTATTTTTTGTTTGTTCCAGTAATCTTGCAGATTGTTCTAGGGGGAAAAAAGGACAAGTGGAATATAAATAGAACATTTGATTCTTGATCTGAGGCAATATACAGTATAGAGAAAGAGGAAAACTACACACATAAAATAAGGAAAATGATTTTTTAAAAGCCATGTATTAGTTCAAATTGCATACAAATAAGGACTAAAGTGCTGGGCATACAGATGGAACTGGAAGCAGATTTTTATCATCATTAGATGGACTACTTATGAAAGGCTACTTGAAGGAGGTTTTAAAAAATTTCAAAAAGAAAGAAAATAAGAATATGTGGGGAGAAACAGAGAGGGAGTAGGTCAAATGTCCAAAGACAGTGATGTGCTTAGCTTGAATGGGACACCTTAGAGAGGGGAAGAGTAGAAACTCTTGGAATTGTTAAAAATCATTGAATGCTAGACTTCAAAGACTAAATTTGACTGCAAAGTTGTCAAAAATAGTTAATGACAAATGAAAAGAGTCCTTCAGATTTTGTCCTTTCAGGTGCCTGAAATGCAAAGTGTCCCAAATCAAACACTTGACTTTCTATCTTTTGAGTCACAGGTTTCACAAGCCTGGGACCTGAATCATCCATAACACCCTCCTCTTCCTCATCCTCCATCTCCCAATACAATTCCTTCCACGTTCTGGCGATTTTACTTCCTGCTGCTGCTGCTGCTGCTAAGTAGCTTCAGTCGTGTCCGACTCTGTGCAACCCCATGGACGGCAGCCCACCAGGCTCCCCCGTCCTTGGGATTCTCCAGGCAAGAACACTGGAGTGGGTTGCCGTTTCCTTCTCCAGATTTTCCTTCCTAGACATATCTTAAATCCATCCACTTCTCTCCATCTCTTTTACCACCATCCTAATGCACTCTCCCATTGTCTTTCTCTTGAATTCTTTTCTTAAAATATCCTAATGTGTCTATGGGCTTTTCCTGGTGGCTCAGTCAAGTAAAGAATCCACCTGCAATGCAGGAGACACAGGTTCAATCCTGGGTCAGGAAGATCCCTTAAAGAAGAAAATGGAAACCCACTCCAGTATTTTTTCCTAGGAAATCCCAGAACAGAGGAGCCTGGTGGGCTACAAACCATGGAGTCTCAAGAGTTGGACACAACTTAGTGACTAACCTTCCCTCTCTATTTGTACTCATCCTGATTCCTCTCAAACACATTACTATGTATGCTTTTCACATTCTCGCCTTTTTGACCAGTTCATGTGAACTCATTCTTTGGCTTTGTTCTTAAGCAGAACATCCCATGGTTTCTGCCTCTGACTTACCTGACTAGGTCAAATTCCTGTTTTAAGCTCTCATGGCACCATTTACCTCTACTTTGAAGCACTTAACAACATTGTTATCAATTAGCCCCTTTAATTATTGAAACAACTCCGCAAAGATGGTTTATTTATTTTTATGTTCTATTGATAAGAACAGCCAAGAAAGAGGTTAAATACATTCTTCAAGTTTATATGAATAAAAGGCCTTCCCAAGTGGTGCTAGTGGTAAAGAATGCATCTGTCAACAAAGGAGACATAAGAGATGCAGGTTCGATTCTTGGATTGGAAAGATCCCCTGGACAGGACACGGCAACCCATTCCAATATTCTTGCCTAGAGAATCCCATGTACAGAGGAGCCTGGCAGGCTACAGCCCATAGGGTAGCAAAGAGTTGGATACAACTGAAGCAATTTAGCATGCCTAGGAATAAAAATTGATAGAACTAGGAGACAGACTTAAGCAATCTGACTTCCAATTCTGTATTCTGGATGCTATAGCTGCTTCTATATGCTTGTCAACTGGTGGATGGAGAGATACCTGAATTAAGCAAATGAGTTAATGTCAGAAGTTATTTTTTGGGGTACTCAAAAGACGAAAGAGGAGGAAAAATGGCTATCCATAGACTGACAATGGCAATCATGTGTTTTGCTCATGGTGAGTTTGCTAATGAAAAAAGATCTGTAGAGTACACCTTCAAAGAAGTGAGAAAGCAAGACAGGTAATGACTGATGTGTCAAGGTCAAAACTGAAAGAGAAGCTGACAGCAATTCTAAGAGCATCACCTATGGAATTGGGAGAGTAATGCTGAAAGTGTTTTATAAATGCTGTGGGACCCCTCAATATAAAAGATTTTGTCCGTTATATTCTTCTGATGAGTTTCACAAAGTTTTCTCACATCGTCCTCTTCCCTGAATAGAAATACCTCTTCAAATTTGTAAATCCCTCTGAAACATACCAGTTTTATACCTGATCATTGGGCTAATGCATAGTACAGCAGACCTCATTTGTGATATTATATGACAGCTAGCTTTTTATTGATCATTGAAATTTCAGCAATATCATTTTATTACTAATTTCTCTTTGAAACAAAACTTGGGACACCAATTATGCAGAATATGGGTTTAGAAGTCAAATGCTGTAAGATTAAACTTGCCCCCCCCCCCACCATTAGTAGCAGTTTTATGATGCTTTTGACAGTAACATTTTTTTTTCCTGGAAATTTCTTTTAGCCAACACATTTTCAAAGCATTATTTGTCTTTTGAGAGATTTCACTAAGACAAACTGTCAGCATGGTGAGGTATTAATAATAATGTAAACTATACAGAATATTAAAAATAGAGCCTTTCTAAGAAACAGTCTTACCAAAGCTAAGCTTTTCAGCACCACTTTAAAAGATTCTATGAAGTATGTTCTTAGATTTTTATTTATAAGTACACACTAATTTTCTAAGAAACAAGAATAACCACTTGGAGACACATGAAGTGATTTTACTTGGGCACTGGGTACAGTTTCAGAAATCCCTGTCTTTGCATCATGCATAATCAGACAATAAAGGTTGGTTTTGCTTTTTTATGTTGGTTTTCCTTTAAGCATAGCTATGACTTGGATGATTTCTCAAATGAACTTGGGCTCTCGTCTATGGAAATTCTTAGAGGGGAAAATGACCTTGAAAAAAAAATCTTGGAAAAAATCTTCTTGTAGCAGATTTGTTTGTTTGATTTTTGTTGTTCTTGTTTGGTGTTGCTGGGGAGTGATGGAAAAGAAGAGGAAAAGTCTTTACCACTGCAGGTATAAATGAATGTGAACTCTGAAGCCATATTGCCACGTTTCAGCTGTGCAACCTTGAAAAAGGTACTTGAACCCACTGTGTCACCATTTTGCTAGAGGCAGAGTGGGGTGAAAGTAATATCAAGTGCATGGAGTTTCTCATGAATTATAAAGCAGTTGGAAGAATTCCTAGCATATAACAATGACATAAACAGTGCTAGTTCTTCTTGTTATTAAATGTTAATTTCAACAAATCAGTCACTTGTTCAAAGTCTTTCACAATTTCCCATAATCTTCAAATCACACTAACTTCCTTCCTTTCTATCTTTCAAAGAAATTCATAATCAGTTCTTACCCCCTCCCCCAGTTTAATCCCTTATCCTCTAGGAACATAAGTCACCTGCCCTAATAACATTGTCTCTTTCCTGAGTTATAAATACCTTATACTCATTACATGTACTGAGACTCCTTTAAAAATTCCTTTATTAATTGATATCACCCTTTCAATCAATTAATTACAGTTTCCTTATTAATGGACACAAGCATTGTGCCCATTCCTTTGTTATTTTATAAATATGGTGCACATTCTTATAGATATATTAACATTTAAATCCTAACTTAGTTGTTTTATAATTTGAAAAATAATAATAATAATTTGAAGCTTATCTTGAGGTTTAAACTGTGAAGAATTATTGTGAATAATTTGATGATGAAGATGAGTAGCAATTTATACCCCATATATTAAAATGCCTTCTAAAGTTATAATGACCCAAGGGAACCCTCTTACACCGTTGGTAGGAATGCAAACTAGTATAGCCACTATGGAGAACAGTGTGGAGATTCCTTAAAAAACTGGAAATGGAACTGCCTTATGACCCAGCAATCCCACTGCTGGGCATACACACTGAGGAAACCAGAAGGGAAAGAGACACATGTACCCCAGTGTTCATCACAGCACTGTTTATAATAGCCAGGACATGGAAGCAACCTAGATGTCCATCAGCAGACGAATGGATAAGAAAGCTATGGTACATATACACAATGGAGTATTACTCAGCCATTAAAAAGAATACATTTGAATCAGTTCTAATGAGGTGGATGAAACTGGAGCCTATTATACAGAGTGAAGTAAGCCAGAAAGAAAAACACCAATACAGTATACTAATGCATATATATGGAATTTAGAAAGATGGTAACGTTAACCCTGTAAGTGAGACAGCAAAAGAGACACAGATGTATAGAAGTCTTTTGGACTCTGTGGGAGAGGGAGAGGGTGGTATGATTTGGGAGAATGGTATTGAAACATGTATAATATCGTATAAGAAACGAATCGCCAGTCCAGGTTCGATGCCAGATACAGGAAGCTTGGGGCTGATGCACTGGGATGACCCAGAGGGATGGTACGGGGATGGAGGTGGGAGGGGGTTCAGGATGGGGAATACGTGTTCACCCATGGCGGATTCATGTTCATGTATGGCAAAACCAATACAATATTGTGAAGTAATTAGCCTCCAATTAAAATAAGTACATTTAAATTAAAAAAAAAAAGTTATAATGACCCAAAAATTATAGTTGTTCACAAGACCTGAATCTGGATCAATGAAACAAAACAGATATAGAGATTCTAATCAGAATGCACAACAAAGGCAAATTGCAGAACAGGAAAGACATTGGATACAAGAATGATATATAAAAGGTAAACATTCTTAATGTATAAAAAGCCCTAAAATGACAATAAGAAAAACCAACCACTGAATAGAAATTCTAAAACATAACATTTGAATATATCAATTTGACATATTTTTCCTAGAAAAGCTGTTTGTGTATATTGATAGTAGAAATAAATTTAAATTGACAAAAAGTACAAACAAATTATGAAAAGAAATTTATCAAGGAAGTCAAAGGATTTGTAACTTTTGATACAGTATCCCATTTCTAGGATCCTAACCTAATTAAAAATTAATAAAAAGCCAATTAAATATGTCTAAGTATGTATGTGGTATCATTGGTAAAGCAGTACAAAAAAAAAAGTCACAGCCTTTGGTCCATCAATGTTGTTTGGTCACTACGTGATGTCTGACCTTTTGAGACCTCATGGGCTGTAGCATGCCAGGTTCCTCTTTCCTTGAGATCTAGGTAAGAATACTGGAGTGGGTTGCCATTTCCTTCTCTAAGGGATCATCCTGACCCAGGGATTGAACTCCCGTCTCCTGCATTGGCAGGCAGATTCTTTACAACTGAGCCACCAGGGAAGTCCCTGGTCCATCAATAGAGGGAGATTAATAAGTTAGTACAGTGATTTGATTTTTAAATAGTAAACAGGAAAAGAATGCTTGCAAAATATCATTACACAACAAAACCCAGGTAACTTAATGAAAGCTCAAAAACCAGCTTCAAACCCTGTGTTGCTCTCTCAAGAAACCAGAGAAAAGGACCAAAGGCTGTAAAGGTTGTAGGACATTTTAATCAGCAGTGAAATGAAGGGACAGCATCAGACACAAATGTCAAGGAATTTTGACTGGTATATTACAGATGGAGACACTAAAAGACAGACTCATTCTATTCTGTCCAAGAAAATGATGCAGAATGGCAGGAAGAGTTTAACAAATCTGGCATAACATCACAGCCATCCTTATTTCAGAGACAAGGTTACAGTCAAGAGTTTCCTGCATGAGTAATAAGGACCTCTATTTGGGGTTCTTTTATTTGAATGAAACATAATCAGATGCAGCATCTCATGGCCCTTTTGAGATATTTGAGGAAAATGCCTGGGGGCTGTACTTCCTGTCTCTTAACTCATTTCTCAATAGAAGACTAGCCTGGATGTGTAGTGTGTGAAAATAGACAAGCCATTCTATAAATTTCCCATTTACTCAGCTGTAAAATGGGAAGAATAATAGTGCCTACCTCCAAACACATGAAATTGTGAAAAAAAATTAGGTAATGTAAAGGAAACTCAAATATAGGAATATCTTACTAGGTCTTTAAGATTATTATACAATGTATACAACTGTACAATATATTATAATACAACCATAACTAAAAACCTGAAAGGGCAAATTTTGAAGGTATGGTGGTCCATTAGAGAGATGATGTCTTAGGTAGAGTACTCCAGGAAATAGATTCTGATATAGAAATTTGCCTGTATTAAGGAGTATCTTCATAGAAATGAGACCAGTAGGACTGGGTAGAAGCAGAAGCACTTGGAACTCAACGCATCTGCAACAAAGATTTCAGCCTATACCATGAGAAGCTTTTATACCGGGATGAACCTTCAGAAATCACAGATAAGACATTGGTTTGTGGCTGTCGTTGGAGAGGAGCCTACCTATGGGGGAAATAGCTAGTTTGGGGCCAGGCAATTCCCAGGGGAGGCCTTTACAGTGAGCCAAAAACACGCAACACATTCTCCAGCTGGGGCCCGAGTACCTTCAGTCCTAACAGGATTCTGGGCTGGGCCCCAAAGCACCATTACAGAAGAAGCTTGCAATCTTTAGCCACTACAGACCAAGAGTCCCAGGAGAATCGTCATGACCGTACCAAAAAGGAGATGTGCAGACTGGAAAGATTCTTTTTTTAGCCTGATATTTCATCCCCAACACAAGATTGTCTTTTTTTTTTCTTGCCACATGTGAGGCATGGAGATCTTAGTTCCCAGACCAGGGGTTGAACCCATGCCCCCTGCATGGAAGCATGCAGGTTTAATCACTGGACCACCGGGAATTTCCCACAAGATAGTTATTCTTTTTTTTTTTTTTTTGGTTGCACCCCATGGCATGTGAGACCTTAGTTCCCCAACCAGGGAGCAAACCCCTGCATTGAAAGGTGAAATCTTAACTTTTGGACTGCCAGGGAAGTCCCCTGATAGTCTTAAATATATTGTAGACTGTTTCAAAGAGGCTTACTCAAACTTCAAAGGCAAAAACCACAGAAAGGAGTACAGACTTAATCGCATACTTTCCTCTAACAAAAACAGAAAACTCAACATCAGATGCCCAGAGTTAGACCCCAGTACAAAATGATAACAACTTCATAGAAAGAACAGGAACATATCTGCATGACCTACACACATACAAACACACCAGAGGCAAGTCCCCATTTGAAACTGGTGTCCAGCCTCTGGACTCTGTACAAATGCATCTTAACAACAGCTGGGTAAAGAGAACAATGGCATATACCAGGTTAAGATACAGAGTGAAGAGGGTTTCTCTTTACTTGTTGTCCAAAACCTGACATCTTTAGGAAACCAGAGACGACCCTCAGAAGAGAGATGTCGCCCTTCTCTTTAAAATAGGGAAGATTCCCTCGGGCTGGGCAGGGGAGAGGTGATGTAATGTCCACAGTGTGATGAGAATTCTGCCACTGGTGAGTTCTGAGAGGAGGAGGTCCCCCACCCTGCAGTCAGAGAATAGCTACACGTAGGGCTGTGAATTCAAAGAAAGGGAGACCTTGCTGGTCTCGCTGGCAAGAGCCTGGAGAGGCTGAAGTCCTCCGGAGCTGGGTAGATGTCCACACAGCTAGGTTTTAAATCCTCTTATTAATGAGTCCCCTGGTACAAAGCAGTGAGAAAAAACCAAATGAATGAGTGAATGAGTGATAGTTGCTCAGTCATGTCCAACTCTTTGCAACCCCATGGACCGACCGTAGCCTGGCAAGCTTCTCTGTCCACAGGATTCTCGAGGCAAGAATACTGGAGTGGGTTGCCATTTCCTTCTCCAACAATCCTACTTCCAAATATGACCAAGGGAAACTTGTAGATCACAAAAAGTTGACCACTCCAATAGGAAAACAAAGGTAAAAACTATTTTTTATTATTGCTTTATTTGCTCAAAATAATGTGAGTCATTCATATTGGTGCTATAATTTATCCATTTCTTGCTGATGGACACTTGGGTTATATCCAGCATTTTTGGTATTACAAACATGATTGAGGATCTTCTTATGTGTGCCCTTGGGGAATATGTGCAAGAAGTTCTGAAGGGTTTATATTCAGTTCAGTCACAGGGTTAGAAAGTTTGCATGTCCTCAACTTTATAATGCCAGTTTCTTTCCAAAGTGCTTATTGTTATTGTTTGGTCACTAAGTCATGTTCAACTCTTTGCCACCCCATGGACTGTAGCCCACCAAGCTCTTCTATCCATGGTTTTTCCCAGGCAAGATTACTGGAGTGGGTTTCCATTTCCTTTTCCAGGATATCTTCCTGACTCACATCTTCTACATTGGCAGGAGGATTTTTTTTCACCTCTGAGCCACCAGAGAAGCTTGTACCAAAGTATATTCCCACCTATACGATTTGTGGAAAGGTTTACTTTCCCCTGATCACTCGAGATTGTCAGGCTCTTTAAAATATGCCAATCTGTTGGGACTAAAAAGGCATCTCGTTGGAGATTTCATTTGCATTTCATAATTTTAATGATGCTGAGTCTTTGTTATTCCCAGGCTGTGATCAGTCATGTCCAACTCTTTGCTACCCCATGAACTGTAGCCTGCCAGGCTCCATTGTTCATGGGATTTTCTGGTTAAGAATACTGGAGTGAGTTGCCATTTCCTCCTCCAGGGGATCTTCCCAACCCAGGGATCAAACCTCCATCTCCTGCGTTGCACTGCATACCACTGAGTCATGAGTCTTTTTTATGTTTATTGACAATTCTTTACTGTGAAAAGTCTGCACCTTTGTTTCAGGAGTAAGTTTTTAACCTCCAAATGTATGGGAAATTTATGCTTCTTTTAGTTTGTATATATCATTTATATCTATGAAGTTTATATATATGTAAACTAAATATACAAACTAAAACAAATATATATATATATATAATGAACAGAGAGTGTGATCTAAATGAAACCAGTTCCCTGAAATTTAAGACTTACTCTGTGGCCTATAGCTTTTTGACATTGATTAAATTTATAAATGTTCATGTGTTGAAAAGAATTAATATTTTCCAGTTCTGTATTGGATCAAACTTATTTATATATTCTCTCTACATCTATTAGATCAAGTTTATCTATTGCTTGTTTTATCTACTTGATCTATCCAATGCTAACAATAGTATATTAAAATAGCCAATTTTGTTGATATATCATGTTTCTTCTTGCAATTGTGGAAACTTGCTTTAATAAATTTTGAACTTATGATACTCAATGTATGTAAGTTTAGAATTGTATTTTTCTGGTGATTTGATCTTTTAATCCTTACTTAGTCACACAAGCTTTATCTGATTATTATTTGTCTACTATATTATTTTGCACTCTTTCTTTTACAGCTATTCTTATGCTTATGGTTAAAGATTCACACATTGTAAACAACATTTTGCTGCATGAGAAATGTTGAAAAAGGTCAATAAAGCTAAATGGTAATTCTGTTTATGTTGGAAAAAAATTTTCCACCTTTGGCAAGAGTGGTAACTGTTACATTTTTTGTTATTCCTGATAAAAATGGATTTAGTTTTATCATCTTAGTTTTTGTTTTGTTTTTTTTCTTTGTTGTGCTGCTTTTTGTCCTTCTCCTTTCTTTACTTCTCTTGCATTTATTAATTTTTTTTCTTTCTCTGCCTTTTCTCCCTTATTATTGGAAGGTATATGCTCCTAACTCTTCTTTAAATGGTTACTTATTTCTTAACTTTCATATTTTACTTAACAAGACTAAATACATCAGGGTATTTACTCTTTTTTTAGACAATTCAAAGACCTTAGTGTTCAAAGTGTAATCAGTCTCATACACGCACACACATAGGCATGCACACAAGTTCCTCATGTTGTTTTTCGTAATACGCTCCATGTAAAGGTTATTATAACATGCTTACAATTTCTTTTGCTCACCAATTTTTAAGAAAATCATGTCTTTCTTCTGGAATCACTTTTCTATTTTTTTTTTTTTTTTTTTTTTTTTTAGTAATTCAGTTTTATTTGCCTGAAAATGTCTTCTTACAATGCTTTGTAGGCTATATAGTTCTAGGTAAATAGTTATTATTCCTCAGTATTTTAAATATACCGCTTCTTCACATTCTTCTGTCAAATTCCTGTATTTCTGTCTTTGATGTTTAGTAGTTTCACTGTGATGTGTTTTTTAAAATCATTCTTAAATATATTGTACTTGCCAAATCTAAAATGTATGTTTTCTGCCTTCTGTCAGTTTTTTAAAAAATTTTTAGTCATTATCTTTTAAATATCAGTAATTAAAAGCACAGACTCTAATCCTAGGCTGCTTAAATTTGACTTTTGGCTCTGCCACTTACCAGCTATGAAATCTTTGGGAAGTTATTTAGTCAATTTCTGCTCACTTTCCCCATATATAAAATGTATTAATAATAATATGATGATGGTTATTATTAATGCCCCCTTGATAGGGTTAGAATACTCCCTGGGCTATAATAAATGTATTTATAATATGTCATTTATAACATAATAAGTATTATTATTTTTATTACTATTCTTTTTTTACTTTCTGAAAATCTGATGTGTGATTTTTTTTAGAATGTGTGTTTCTATGTTTCAAATGTTCTTTTTAATAGTTCTTCTTTTTGCCTCGCTGTTTTTCTCTGAGAAATTTTTAACATTTGTCTTAATTCTTGCTCTGTCAGATTTTTCAACCCATTCAATGAATGTATTGTATAATAATTCTAACAGCATGGGTTTTCCTGAATCTGACTGTGTCTTTTATTGTTTTGGAGCCTCGTTTCCTTATGTGTGTATGTATTTTGTGTTTTTGTATATATATGTGTATGTAATGGAGAAGGCAATAGCACCCTACTCCAGTACTCTTGCCTGGAGAATCCCATGGATGGAGGAGCCTGGTAGGCTGCAGTCCATGGGGTCGCTAAGAGTCAGACACGACTGAACGACTTCACTTTCACTTTCACTTTTCACTTTCATGCATTGGAGAAGAAATTGGCAACCCACTCCAGTGATCTTGACTGGAGAATCCCAGGGACGGGGGAGCCTGGTGGGCTGCCGTCTATGGCGTCGCACAGAGTCGGACACAACTGAAATGACTTAGCAGCAGCAGCAGCAGCAGTGTATGTAAACGATTGGAAATGCGTTCCCCCATGGATTAAACTCAAAGTTCTTTATATTCAGTTCTCATCTTCGGTAGTGAAGATATATGACCCTTAACTAGTAGCTTGGTTGGTTAAGAATCTGCCTGCAATGCAGGAGATCCTGGTTGGATTCCTGGTTCGGGAAGATCCCCTGAAAAAGGGAAAAGCTACCCACTCCAGTATTCTGGCCTGGAGAATTCCATGGACTGTATAGTCCATGGGGTCCCGAAGAGTCAGACACGACTGACCAACTTTCACTTTCACTTTCAACTTAACCAGAGAGCTGTCTGGAGGGAGGGAGAGTCTCAAGGGAAACTCTTACCACCTGTGAAGCCATAGACACTTCAGCTGTCAGTTTTTCATCTTGAAGAATGCCTTCCCACCAAATCTAGCCAAATAGCTCTTTTACTGTGGTTTTAGGATACCTGCCTGTTTGAACACTCAAATACTCATTGATCTGGAATAATGGACCAATTCTGGGGTTATTTTTGTTTCTTATGTTATATACTTCACTCCTTACCAAATTTTCTATTACTTTCTTAACAGATTATCAAGTGTTTTGTGTTTTAAGGACATTTTAAATATTTCATTTGTGAGAATGAGCATCAAATGAAAATTTGATGCTTAATCTAAGAAATTAATTTAAATTCTGGGAGAATTTAACCCAATGAATATGTATGATAGTGTGACAGTAGATCTTTAACTAACTAGTTAATAAGTAAAAATATTTAAAGTAGATTGTTTGCCTCATTCTCTATTTGATATTACTACTGCATACATCTACAAAAAGGCTAGTTGAATTTTCATCCAATTTGTTGAAATAGGTTGTGCGGATTAAAAGTAGGACCATGTAGATACAAAAAGCAGTGATTTCCAGGGAACTTTAAAAAGTAACAAGATCCCAACTGAAAAGGTGATAGCAAATGAACTATGTCTCCTAACTGAATGGTCAGCAGTGACAGAGATTTATTTGTTTAATGATAAGTGGAATAGTTATTTGTTCATTTTTTTCATAATCAAGATAAGGAAATCTTAACAAAACAGCTAAATCTATTTCATGGATGTTATGTAAGTTTTCCCTAAGCTAAAATTAAGTATAATTTACCTAAACCATTTTGGCTTAGTAAACATAATTTTAAGCAAGTATCATTTATATCTCACTTTATTTTATAATGTTATTTCCATAAAGAATCTGTATGTGAAGAATAAAACTGTAGATTTTCTAAGTTAGATCCTCAGAATACCTACCTTTAAATAGAGATGAGAACATATTTTGCAAGAGTAAATTTTCAGCAAGAAAACTTTTAGACATTATACAACAATGTTTTCAATGACTTTTTGGTGCTGCAAAAAATCATTCCTCCTAATTTGTAAGGGTGACTTGGTCCATAAATGGATTACTCCATCTGTCTGCACAGAATCTGAAATTCTGACCTTACACAAAAATTAGGAAATTCTGTTTCCTGAAAATGTTAATAAATAAATTTCTAGCTTTCATATTTATATAAAGTGAGCAAATGTGTTTTGAGGACCCACTGCATGCACTGTGATAATCAGTTTTAAGGAAGTGAATTAACTTGTTCACCTTTGAGACAGGTAGGAGCGTGAAGAATATGCTGCAGATTACCTGCATGGTTAACAGCATGGAGCACTTCCAGAATTCAGATAGACAGTACCAGACGGCCTGAGAAAGGGATGCCAATTTTACAGCAACTGGATATATACATAATAAAGCATGAGTGATTTTCTAGGAAAACCTTTGTTAAAATTATGAAATCTTGCCCCACTAATGAGAGTGAGTCACTCTTTACACATTGATTTTATGACTACATCCTGATGGGAGGAAAATTCAGCCTTTATTAAGTCCAAGCCCTGTAATGCACCACTGGAACTAGAAAAAAGAAGGTTGTCACAATGATCCAAACACACACAAAGAAAAATTCCAGTGCTTCAAATTCTGCACCAAGAAACTACACAAGGAGAAGAAAAAAAAAAATGCTTGATTCCAAAATATACCAAGTTAAAGAAAAACATATACCAAGTTCTCTTACTGATCAAATATTCAAATGCCAACTTAGTTGACATGAGGAATGAAACAAAGGTTTGTAATGCAATAAGGTAATTTCCCTGAAGTTCTCGTACTCTAAAAGTTCAGACAGTCTAGTTTCCACATTCAGAATAAATTTAGGATGCCAGTTCTATTTCAGTGGAAGGATTGATATTTCATCCCTGGTACTCTGTTCTTTCCTAAAATGCTTTGCATTGTTAATCATATTCAGTAAACCAGAATTGATCATGAAATTTGAAAAAAAAATGTAGAAAGCAACATTTATTTTTTTTAACTTTGATACCAGTGAATGTTTTATAATTTGATTATGCAAATACAAGATGTTATTAAGAATAAAGAGAGTTTTAAAAATCATCTGTAAGAATTTACACCTTCAGTATGCTTACACCATCACTGTGGTTCCCTTGGAAGTAGTCAGCTGTTCAAATCCTACTGCCACTGTTCCATGAATATTTATATTTTCTCAGTCAGTAGCGACTCAAATGGACTTGATGTCCATTTCTTTCTATGTTGCTATAAAACAGTCTTTTTTTTAAACAGGTATTCTTGTAATATAAGTTCTCTTTCTGTTTCACTACTTATATTCTTTTCATCAGCTTTGTGCTTGATTTGACCTTCAAGTCATCCCATAAGCTTGTTTCAGAGAGCTTGAGTAATTTTGTTGACTTCTACCCCATGATTGGGCTTCCCTGATGGCTCAGCAGGTAAAGAATCCACCTGCAATGCAGGACACAGAGGAGATGCAGGTTTGATCCCTGGGTAAGGAAGATCCCCCTGGAGAAGGGCATGGCAACCCACTCCTGCATCTTGCCTGGAGAATCCCATGAACTGAGGACCCTGGTGGGCTACAGTCCAAAGGGTTGTAAAGAGTTGGACATGACGGAGCAACTACACATGCACTCACCCCATGATTAATGTATTCACTCTTCAATAAATACTTATTGAGTGGCTACCATATCCAAGGCACTTCTACATGCTAGGAATGTGGAATAATATTTTTTAAAAAAACAGAAGTTCAGCATTCATGAAGCTTACAGTCTAGTGGGAAGAGATATACAACAAACAATTAAGTAAACTTTATGGGATGTCAGATAATAAGCACTCTAAAGAAAATTAAAGCCCGGAAAAGAGAGCCTTTTCAGGAATTAGTGAGAGGATACTTGCAGTATTTAAAATGACTAGAGAAAGCATCAGATATATTTGAGCAAATGTTGGAAAGAAGTGAAGAAACAGGGCACAAAGTTCTCTAGGGGAAGAAGGTTCTATACACATGAAACAAATACAAAGAATCAGAATCAGGAATATTCATGGTGTGTTCAAGGAGCAGCAAGAAATATTTAGCCTTAGTCACTTAAGGATCAAGATTGCCAGGAGAAATAGCAATAGCCTCAGATATGCAGATGATGCCACCCTTATGGCAGAAAGTGAAGAAGAACTAAAGAGCCTCTTGATGAAAGTGAAAGAGGAGAGTGAAAAGTTGGCTTAAAGCTCAACATTCAAAAAACTAAGATCATGGCATCCGGTCCCATCACTTCATGGCAAACAGATGGGGAAACAGTGGAAACAGTGGCTGACTTTATTTTCCTGGGCTCCAAAATCACTGCAGATGGTGACTCAGCCATGAAATTAAAAGACACTTGCTCCTTGGAAGGAAAGTTATGACCAACCTAGATAGCATATTAAAAAGCAGAGACATGACTTTGCCAACAAAGATCTGTCTAGTCAAGTCTATGGTTTTTACAGTGGTCATGTATAGATGTGAGAGTTGGACTATAAAGAAAGCTGAACACCAAAGAATTGATGTTTTTGAATTGTGGTGTTGGAGAAGACTCTTGAGAGCCCCTTGGGCTGCAAGGAAATCCAACCAGTCCATTCTAAAGGAGATCAGTCCTGGGTTTTCATTGGAAGGACTGATGTTGAGGCTGAAACTCCAGTACTTTGGCCACCTCATGCAAAGAGCTGACTTTCCCAGCTGATGCTGGGAAAGATTGAGGGCAGGAGGAGAAGGGGACGACAGAGGATGAGATGGTTGGATGGCATCATCAACTCAATGGAGATGGGTTTGGGTGGACTCCGGGAGTTGGTGATGGACAGGGAGGCCTGGCATGCTGAGGTTCATGGGGTTGCAAAGAGTCAGACACGAATGAGAGACTGAACTGAACTGAACTGAACTTGAATGATAAATTTTCGAACATACTAAGAGAGGCAGGACTAAAGGAGGATAAGTTCTCAGGTGGGGAAGGGCATCAGAATTTCATGTTTGAAAGTACCCTTTTGAGATGTGTACTAGACATCCAAATGGGGATATCAAATATCAAGTTGTTTATATCCTTGTGGAATTATGAGAGATATCCTGGCTCTAGATACAGGCTTGAGAGATGGTGTGTGTGTGTTTGTGTGTGTCTGTGTAATATTTAAAGTCATGCCATGAGATTGGATAAGTGAATATATAAGAAGGAAAAAATGGTCCAATGCACGATACTGGATGCTTGGGGCTGGTGTACTGGGACGACCCAGAGGGAGGATATGGGGAGGGAGGAGGGAGGAGGGCTCAGGATGGGGAACACAGGTATACCTGTGGCGGATTCATTTTGATATTTGGCAAAACGAATACAATATTGTAAAGTTTAAAAATAAAATTAAAGAAAAAAAAAAACGGTCCAAGGGAAAAATCCTGAAAATTCTAATGTATAACCTGAGGATATCTAACTGGATTATGTGTATCCTGGGAATACACAAGATTTTCAAAGGAATATTCAGGCTGGGATACTTTTGAGGAAGTCACTTTCCTTGTCCTCAACACTGATATAAGTAATCATGACTAGAATTGACTGAGCTGATATTCTTCAGTTGAGCAACCTGGGTATTTTCATTTCCAACCTCTCCTTTCAAAATATTTCAGCTTAGGAGTTCCTTGGCGATCCAGTAGTAAGGACTCTTGGACTCAGTGCTTTCACTGTTTTGGCCCAGGTTCAATCCCTGGTTGGGGGACTAAGATCCCACAAGCCAGGCAACACGGATAAAAAAATATGTATTTTACCTTTATGCACTTTACATATGATATACTTTTCACACATATTGAATCTTCCTATGCTGCATTGCCTCAGGTGTTAACACCTTGGGATTCAAAACAAGGGGGAATTTGAAAGTATTAGTGTCTCTTTGGACTTTAATGGCTGACAACAAATTTTTATACATGTCAGGTGGTTTCCAGTTTTTTTATTGCCACAAAATTAGAGGGGCTCAATACAGTTATTACCTAAAATATTAAAAGTAATTTGTGATTATGGATCATTTAATTAGGGAGTGTAGAGTCTTGAAATGTAGTTGAAGAACTAAGTGACCTTTTTATAAGGAAACTGCTCCTATCACCATAGCAGTGAATAGTGTTCCTTAGAGAGCACACACAGAAACAATGAAAAAGAGGAAGAGATGTGGAGCACAGTAATAATACGTAATAGTCACTGACAGAAGCATGAACTAGTGAAAAAAGAAAGATCCATACAAAGCATTAAGAAACATGTGTGATTATATAGGAAAGGGAAGAAGAGATCTTGATTGGGAGGGGTGGGGGAGCTTCTATGCTGTGTAAATGCTCTACTTTGTCTCTGGAATGTTGGTTACATGAGCCTGCATTGTGACAAATTCTTGAGCTGTACATCTTTGTCGTGAATTTTTCTAAAGGTATAATTCACAATAAATGGCTTAAAATTACAATAGGGCAAAATTCTATGTTGGGACTGCAATGGAAATAATAGTCTGAGGAGAAAAGAGAAGGGTTTATCATTTCCTACTGCAAAGAAAGCCATGTTCATGTACTTTAAAATAGATAAAGGTGTGTATAAAATTGCTATAATATTGGTATTTCCCTGGATATATTTGTCAGTGTGATGTCATGGTTCTATGCAAAATGGCCCTATTTAAAATATGTTACCACATAACTTTTGCAACTGTGTAAACTTAAGGTGAAAATCTTTAGATGTCAACTAAAATTAGGAACAGGCAAGGAGAGGCACCAATGAAAAGCTTGAAGACCTCTGGTTTAGAGGTCACGAGTATGAGGAGATGTAGCAAAGCATTCTGAGGTTGAGCTGCCAAGAGAACAAAAGAAAAACTAGGAGAGCACTGTTCTCTGGGAGCAATGTTTCTACCAGGAAAGGTTGATCAGCACCAACCAACACAGCACTGTTGAAAGTTTAACTAAAATGAGGACTGAGAATTCACCACTGGATTTGGTAATGTGTAGTCATAGGTGACCTTGATTGAGCTCTTTTGGGAGAGTTGTGGGCAAAAAGCCTAACTGAAGTGTGTTCAAGAGAAAATAGGATGAGAGGCATTTAGGACAGCAAGCATGGACTAACCTTTCAAGGATTTTTGGTTTAAAAAGCCATAGTTGGAAGGCAGTGTGAAGTCAAATGGGTTTTTAAGTTCATTTTTGTTTGTTTAGTTGAGAGACATGGCCACATGTTTGTAAGCTAGTGGCAAAAATCCAGGTTAAAAAAACAACAATGGTAGGCCCAAAGAGGGGTTAGTGGAGCTTTATTCTTGAGCAGGTGAGAAGCGATGGCATCTGGAGTATAAGTGGAGGGCTTAGCCTTACCTGCAAGTAGTTCTTTCGTAGTAAAAACAAGGAAGACATATATGGATAGAGTTGGAAGTTGGGTGGATGTGTTTTAAGGGTTGTGTGGCATTTCTCTCTGAGTGTTATCGTTTCAGTGTGATTGGAACAAGATCGTCATCTTAGAGTGAGAAATTGGAGGACCTGTGGGGGGTTGAAGAAAGAATAGAAACTGTGAGAGTCATTTGCAAGGTGAGAGACTAAATAGAGTAAGGGCATGGTCAATCAAGATTAGTGATCGTGAATCCAAAAGTAAAAGCATAGTTGTTGTTGTTGTTTTTCTTAGCCCTCTTTAGCCATGTTCACTTTTTCCCTCCAGCTACAGATACAGATGTGGAATAAGCAAACTACTGGATTTGATCAGTGTTGGACCTTGCTTAATATTTAGTCTTAAGCCAGTTCTTTCACTCTCCTCCTTCACTCTCATCAAGAGGCTCCTTAGTTCCTCTTAGTTTTCTGCCATAAGGGTGATATTATCTGCATATCTGAGGTTGTTGGTGTTTCTCCCATCTATCTTGATTCCAGCTTGTAATTCATCCAGCCCTGCATTTCTCACGATGAGCTCAGTGTATAGATTAAACAAACAGGTGACAGCAGACAACCCTGTCGTACTCTTCTTTTGAATTTGCTTAGCAAGTAGGACACAATCAGAAAATTGTGAATGATGAAAATGATGGTCTTGAACTCAGTGTAGGTATGAGGAAGATGATGGCATGAGGAAAGTGAAAAACAAAACAGTGAACAGCTCGTAGAACCAATGGAGAATGCATCGGAGGTTCCAGTTTCATCAACACGCTGCTGAAATCTCCCTTTCCCTTCCTTTTTCCTTGCCTCCTATTTACTGATTTTCTTATATATTTTTTGCTTTCTTTTTTATTTCAATTCTAAATGGCCTTAAACAAATTACTTAATTTCTCTATGCCTCAGTCTTCTCATCTTTTAAATAGAACCCACATCATTATATTGTAAAGATAAACTTTTAATTTTTGATTTGTAAGATACATGTTAACTATACCCAAAAGAGTGCTTGGCATCCAGTATTAATACAAATTCTACAAATGTTGGTTATTTATGCTATTATAATCATTTCTAAATATCTTTTTCTTTAAATGTTAATACACTTTGACAATGTTCTAGTGTATTATGAGAGATGCCGGGTTACAAAGATGGATAGCACAGGTTCCACACTTAAAATGAACTTCCAATGTTACCAATACTAAGAGAATAACTGAATAGGGTGCTCTGAGATCATATGGAAATACACATCTAGGAACCTAACAATGGCTAAGGCTGATTTCTTATGGATGAAAAGGAATTAGCCAAAAGGGAAATGTTTGATGGGAATAGGAAGGCAATTCCAGAGAGGAGGGGGATATCTAAAGAAAGTATTTTAAAAACAAACAATGACATTGGAAGGCACAAGAATCCTCACAATGGACTGAGCCTGATTCAAAAAAGTTAAAAAAAAAATCTGGAATTTCAGTGTTTGAATGAAATATATTTCAGAACTGTCTTGATTTACATGCAACTAATGGTGCTTCGGAGAAGGCGATGGCACCCCACTCCAGTACTCTTGCCTGGAAAATCCCATGGACGGAGAAGCCTGGTAGGCTGCAGTCCAGGGTGTCGCTAAGAGTAGGACACGACCGAGCGACTTCACTTTCACTTTTCACTTTCATGCATTGGAGAAGGAAATGGCAACCCATTCCAGTGTTCTTGCCTGGAGAATCCCAGGGATGGGGGAGCCTGGTGGGCTGCCATCTATGGGGTCACACAGAGTCAGACAAGACCTAAGTGACTTAGCAGCAAGGGCTACTTACTAGTAACCTGCTAAGTGAGTTATTAAATATCAATGTATTTTTGAATTTTATATTAGAATTAGCTCATTTCAAAGAGTTATCTGAAATGCTCTATTTTCGTATTTTACTGAGAAATCTAAATTTCAGGAAATGCTTAGCAAAGTACCTGAACTGCTACTGCATGTTCACAGAGATAGAATATTTCTAAAAAATTCAAAAAAGGTGCTTTGCTATCAGTGCATCACAGTGTTATGGGATTTGGTGGTGGTTTTCCTCTGCTGTTCTTGCAAAAAATGTATGTTGATTTGTCTTTATCAGTATCAGTTTTGTTGCAAATGTTCAACCAGTTTGATAGTTTATTGCCACCCATATTTATATTTGGGGATTATATTTTTCCAATAAATAAACCTTCAGAATTGCATGCACTGAAATTTAAATACAAATCATTCATTTTTTTTTTTACTAATATAGGTATACAATTAACTTCCCACAAATTTCTTGTAACTGGATTTTCTTGGTGACATGCTACCTCACACTGAATACTACTCAAAAAATCTTGCAACATATTATCAAGATAAGTTGTAATTAAATCAGTGGGTAATTTTTAAATTTAGAGCATATTTTTAATAATGTAAGAATGATGTATACAATCTCAATTATTTTTTATAAAGTAAATAGCAAGCTGTTTATATGTGTTGCTAGCAGCAAGGTTTCTGCTAAGAATTATTTCCTCTCCAATTTTTTTTTCTCAGTTAGCAGTTGGAATAAAGTGGGATTTTATGATCCTCAGAGTTTCTGTCATTATGGTAGAGAGAATGATGTTCTACCTGAGGCTTCCCTGGTGGCTCAGACGGTAAAGAATCTGCTTGCAATGCAGGAGACCGGGGTTTGATCCCTGGGTTTGGGAAGATCGCTTGGAGAAGAAATGGCAACTCACTCCATCTGGAAAATTCTATGGACAGAGGAGCCTGGTAGACTACAGTCCTGGGGGTCACAAATTGTTGAACACGACTGAGCAAGTAACACTTCACCTTTTTCAAAGATGTCCACTTCCTAACTGGGTCCATTCCTAAGTGTGACTGTGTTATCTCACACATTAAAGAGGACTTTGCAATGAGATTAAGTTAAGGGTCTTGCTATGGAGCTATTATCTTGGGTTATCTGGATGTTCCCAGTGTAGCCACAAAAGCATTGTAAGTGGAGAGATGAAGGAGAATTAGAGTTACAGAAGGAGATGTGACAATGGGAAAGGAAATCAGAGAGAAGGATTTGAAGTTGCTACACCCCTTGCTTGGAAGACAGAAGAAATCACAAGCCAAGGAATACACGTGGCCTCAAGAAACCAGAGAAGTCAAGGAAATATTTTCCTAGAGCCTCCAGAAAGGATGCAGTCCTAGGTACAATTTGATTTTAGGGTTTCTGAACTCAAGAACTGTAAGATAATTGTTGTTTTGGTGATTTATTCCAGCAGCAACAGAAAGGTAATACAGTCCAACTGAACGTACCACAACCATTTAAAAATTGAGAACTGCCTTATGATCCAGCAATCCCACTGCTGGGCATACACACTGAGGAAACCAGAATTGAAAGAGACACGTGTACCCCAATGTTCATCGCAGCACTGTTTATAATAGCCAGGACATGGAAGCAACCTAGATGTCCATCAGCAGACGAATGGATAAGAAAGCTGTGGTACATATACACAATGGAGTATTACTCAGCCATTAAAAAGAATACATTTGAATCAGTTTTAATGAGGTGGATGAAACTGGAGCCTATTATACAGAGTGAAATAAGCCAGAAAGAAAAACACCAATACAGTATACTAATGCATATATATGGAATTTAGAAAGATGGTAACAATAACCCTGTGTACTAGACAGCAAAAGAGACACTGATGTATAGAACAGTCTTATGGACTCTGTTGGAGAGGGAGAGGGTGGGAAGATTAGGGAGAATGGCATTGAAACATGTAAAATATCATGTATGAAACGAGTTGCCAGTCCAGGTTCGATGCACAATACTGGATGCTTGGGGCTAGTGCACTGGGACGACCCAGAGGGAGGGTATGGGGAGGGAGGAGGGAGGAGGGTTCAGGATGGGGAACACATGTATACCTGTGGCGGATTCATTTTGATATTTGGCAAAACTAATACAATTATGTAAAGTTTAAAAATAAAATAAAATTAAAAAAAAAAATTGAGAACAATCATGACAAGCATATCTGAATATAGCCTAGACTTGAGCTTCCCAGGTGGCGATAGTGGTAAAGAACCCATCTATCAAAGTAGGAGACATAAGAGACGTGGGTTCGATCCCTGGGTGGGGAAGATCCCCTGGAGGAGGAAATGGCAGACCACTCCAGTGTTCCTGCCTGGAGAATCCCATGGACAAAGGAGCCTGGTGGGCTACAGTCCATAGAGTTACAAAGAGTCAGACACAACTGAAGTGACTTACCACTGAGAATCTCTTTGGACCTACTAGACACAAAAAACCACTTGAAGGCTACTCTAAATCCACCTCTGAGTTCAGAAATGATCTGCTTTGCATGGGAAGCTCTGGGAGAGAATATCAGAGAAATATGGCATTGTGTGTTAATCAACATTTATTGAATCATCCCTGGTTACTCAGAACCGTATCAGCCTCACTGTGCTGCCTTCAATCTACATGAACTGAAAGAGCAGAGTTAGAGAGCTCATATTCAAATCCATTCCCAAACATGTTTGTCTAACCACATGTTTGTCTAACCACTGTAAAGCCAAACACAAAAAAAATATTTTTTAATTATTTTTTTAAATTATTTTAATTTAATTTAAATTATTTAAAATTTAATTATTTTTAAATTATTTAAAAAAAATTTTTAATTATCCCTTTTAGTCTTTCCTTAAACGGAATAATAGTTTTTACATTTCCCATATAGTTAAAAAGCAAGACGTGCAAGTGGAATATTATTAAGTAAAATATTCCAGTAGAAGTTCATAAAATGCTATATTCTGTCTAAAGTTATATGACATACCCTTGGTAACAGTGATGGAGTAAATATCAGGTGTAGGAATGAATTTCCTCTAGAACAGCCCTAGAAATGTGCTAATCTATGGAACTCTATAGATATCTTTAACAAATTGCCAACCTTCATTCCTTAAATAAGGACTATTGCTTTGGTTTGGAATTTCAATAGTTTAGAGGTTGAGAAATATCTAAACATTGCAAATTGCTTAACCATCAGTCCACTAAGCATGTAGTAATAAACACAATGTCTGATTACCTGTTTCAAATGCTTCCATAAACAAGTTTTAAAAACATTTTTAAAGTTTTTTTCTAGTTGCTTTTCCTAAGTTGAATATTTTAAAGATAGACTAGACTAACATGTTCTACTTAAAGAGAAGGGTCTAAATGTGCTTTTAGTGAAGAACTAAAAGTGGCATCACTCTTACATTCCTGTTACATTTTTCATTTTATAGTAACAACGCTTCTTGAGAGATGTGCTATTGAATGAAGCTATTGAATGATGTGCTATTGCTCAAAAAGAAGTACTGGATAACTGATTCACTGAGTTTTGGCTAGTGTCATGGTCACACAGAAAGTATGATTTGAATATAGGCTCGTCTCACAGCAGAGCTGGAGCTGAATCTGCCAGTGAGACTTCTGGCTTTATTCTTTCCTTCATCCCTCTGCAATGTTGGTTTTGCAGAGAAAGTGATATCAGATATTTGCAAGTAATAACAGTCATATATTACTGCAGTAATAAATTTTATCAAATCATCCCCACACTGACGGATCAAAACAACAGTTATTCATCCATGCTCACACATCTATAGATCAACTGAGGATTGACTGACCTATACTGGCCTTGACTGGATTAGTTTCATTGGCCAAAGCAAACCACACAACAAAGTTCAGTATCAATAAAATGAGGAAATGGCTAAGTGGGAGGAAAAAGAAAGAATATTTGATAAATAATACTCTAAATTGTTAAAGACTCTAACTTAAGCCAAAAATCAATTTATTGCAAAGATACAGCATAGCTCAAAGGAACAAAGGAAGAGCTGAAGAATCAGGTTAGGCTTATAAAGGAAAGAGAATGGATCCAGTTGTCTATGTAGCAGGAAGCAAAAGATATTCTCTGTGGGCACTGTTCCCTGGTGAATGAGCACCACAATTTTTATCCCTTTGTGTTACTCCAATCAAGTTTGAAATTCCAAGGAGAGCACATCTGTTGGCCCTTGATTGGTTCATGTACCTGTTCCTTGGGTTGGCTATCAGGTAGTGGTGATACAAAAACCAACTCATTTTTATTTTCTTTCCCACCTGCCATCCAAGATGAAGTGTCAGCTTCATTTTAAGGAGGGTGCCCCTGGAGTTGGTAGGACTGACAGCCAACTTTGTTAGGAGTTACATAGATAATTAGATCTTGGCCTTTTATAGCTAGTAGGAGAGAGGAGCTTCTGTCTTACTGTTCTAAGCATGAGACTGAAATTAACTGTGAATGGTTGTGAGACCATGGAATTAGAAAATGATGATTTGTATGACTGTGCTTATTGCTGGAGATAATGGTCATCTTTTCTCTACTCCTGTACAATGCATAGGGGAAGAAAATACCCAAATGATTATGAGTACCTTTAACAAGGGTGCAAGGAAGAATAAATGCAAAGAAGCAGTAAACTAATGTCACTGTACATAGCAAACACCACCATAAGTTTGGAATTTACTGAAATCTTCCCTGTCATTCAGAGATTTATGCAACACATACTATGAAAAATATTACAAAAAATACAAAAACATATAATTCTAGATATCTATAGAGGGGATAAAGGATAACACCAAATAAACCATGAATAAGCATACATTGGTGCTGAGTTCCTCATAGTGTAACAACACTTTCTGATATTAAAAAAATACTTTTATTAATTTAAAAATATAGATTGAATATATATAGACAGATGTATTACGTATGTAGATTTGGGTACCATACACACAAGCATACACACCTAATATGTAAAACATGATGTGGATATTTTTATTCTGGTCACTAGATGGGCACTGATACTAGAATTACATTTAATTTTGTTTTAAATTTTTATTTTAAAGTATATCATATTTGTAGCAAAATACAGCATTTTTCTTCTTAATATAATATATAATTTTGAATGTTTTAGAAAAATAACTTCCTAAAAATATAATAGGAATTATCAATGTTTTTCATTTTCTTTTAGTTATACTTTTGGATGAACTGTAACATTTTGTGCATTTTGAATAATAAACGATCTTTTTATTTGTTCTTTCAAATGTACAAATTGAGATTGTGATAGGAATAGATAAAAGAAAATGGAAAATCTTCAAAGGAACTATCTGCTTAAAATTTTAAAAATCTAGAAGCAATGGAAGTGAGCAAAAGTGCATAAAATTTACAAATAAGGCCTTATATTTTCTTTCTATAATGATGATTTACCAATTGTAATAATAAAAATGAACAAGAGGTCAGATGAAATCCCAACAACCTTATTTTCTTAATAACTGAATATGTAAATATCAGCTCAAAACAATGAGTATGAAAAGAGAATTATCCACAGTAAATTCACAACTCAAAAAAACCAAATACACCCTTTAATGATCTCCTGATTAAAGAATGATGAAAATCACATTTATAAAATAGGCAAGTTGAAAGAAAATCTCAAAAATTACTGTGTGGCTCAGATTATGATCTTGGAAAATGGCTGTCACTTCCTTCTGACAGCATGAGAGTGTTTCTATGAAACACAATCTGACTCAAGTTAATGATTATAAAGTTTTATTGGATATACATGGCAGAAAATTTAGTATTAAATTTTACATTGAAATTATTTAAAGGGAAGAAAAATTGTGCACATTTGGTATTTTTATTCTAAATCGATGGCAAAGAATTGCTACTACATTTATTTATATGTTTCCCAATTAATCTTGACTCGACTAATGAAGATATCCATAACTGGATACACAAGTTTGTAACTGAAGAAACACTTTGCAATAGAAAAAAATTAAAATAATTCAAAAATACAGTTACTAGTACTCAAAAGTCTGAGTAAATATCAATAAATAACATTCAACAAAGAAAAGTAAATGCCAACATATCATTGCCAAAATAGAAAATAATACCACACACTTAATACTAACTGTGCTTAAAAATGCTTTTTATGACACAACAAGATCAATATTTATAGAAAGGAAAGTAAAAAGTTCAGTTTATTAGACTTCATTTCCAAATTTGTTGGAAATATAATTGATTGTGTAAAATAGAGTTAAAATAAAAAAATAATGAGTTTTACTATCTGGGATGGAAAAATAATATTAGATTACTAATTTAATGAGTAATAAAATAAGAAATTATAAATAAAAAGTAAATACTATTCAATATGATTATGGCAAGGATAAAAGTTATGTTGAACAACTAGTATTCACTATAATTGTTGAATTCCCAAAGGCAAATAATAGAACTGAATTCATTGGTTTTACACCGAATGGATCAAGTATGCATTTTGACTTAAGTACTAAGAAACAGTTTTCAATCTTTAGCAATGATTTAAAAGATTTTTTATTGCTATGATAATGATGTTAACATAATTGATAATTTTAAATGTATACAAAGTAGAATCTAGGCCTAAAACCTAAGAACATGTATAGTATATAGCTAGATTTTGTTGCTAGGAGACATGACCATGACTTACAAACAGCAATGACATTCCTTAGAAAAATTTAGAGATTACCATACAGTTCTTTTTTTCATCTGCCCAAACATGGAACAAATAACTTGATAAAATAAATTTAAAATATTGACCTTATAAACATACTTGGACACATGATAATAATGCCAACTAAATAATATTAAAGCAATTGGATTTAATTAGGCAAGATATGAGATATTTTAGAAGAATAGAGGGAAATTAACAGAAGACTCACAAAGAGTGAGACTTGATCTTGGGTGAAGATTTAAATTAATAGTGAATCTGAGCTATTAAGTTAATTATCATGAACTATTGCTTGTTAGCAAAAAGGTTAACAGAAACTTACCAAAAAAATCTAAATTTAGCTGTTATACTTTTTAAAATTCAAAAAATACAAATTAAAAGCTTTCTATAAAGAAGAAACAAAACTATATGTGTTTTTAAGTCCATAGAAACAATACATGAAATATGCAGCAAAAATTACATGCAAAAAAATATAGGACTTCAGAATAAAGAAAACAAAATGTTTTCAGGCCTATAAAGTAGAAAGAATAATACAAATAATCACCAATTTCTAAAGAAAGTGTTTCTTGGTCTTTTTTTTTTTTCCTCCCATGGAGTTTTGAGATAATTTCACATGTCATAAAATCCACCCATTTAAGGTGGTCAATTCAATGATTTTTAGTATATTCACAGAGTTGTGCAACCATCACCATAATCTAATTTTGTCACATTTTTAAATAACAGCTTTATTAAGATATAATTCACATATCATAAAATTCACCTTTTAAAAGCAGTTCAGTACCTTTTTGTTTATTCAGTGTTGTGCAACCATGACCACTATCTGAATCCAGAACATTTCCTCATTCTGAACAGTAACCCCTTACCAATCCAATTACTAGTCTCCAGTGACTAGTCGTTCCCTTCTCCCCTGTCCAACAACAACTTTCCCCATACCTGAAAAGAAGTAATCTACTTTCTGCCTCTGTGTATTTATCTTTTCTGGACATCCACATACCTTTTATGGGCTTCCCAGGTGGCAGTAATGGTAAAGAATACGCCTGCCAAAGCAGGAGATGTAAGAGACACGGGTTTGATCCCTGGGTCGGGAAAATCCCCTGGAAGAGGAAATGGCACCATCTTCCAGTATTCTTGTCTGGAAAATTCCACAGTCAGAGGAGCCTGGCAGGCTGTAGTCCATGGGGGTCACAAAGAGCTGGACACTACTGAACACACACATGGCCTTTCATGTCTGTCTTCTTTCACTAAACATAATGCTTTCAAGTTACATCCACATTGTAGCACGTATCAGAACCTCACTCTTTTTGCAATCCAATAACATTCACTCATATGGATGCACCACACTGTATTTATCCATTCATCAGTTGATTGACATTTGGGTTGTTTCCACTCTTTGAGTATTATAAATAATGCTATCATGAACATGTGTGTACATGTTTTTCCGTGGACATTTGTTTTCAGTTGTCTTGTATATATACTTAGGAGTGGATCAGTGGATCACTGATCCATATGATAACTCCATTTTAACCTTCTGGGGAACTGCCAAACTAGTTTTTAAACCAGTGATACCAATTTACATCCCCACAAGCAATGTATGAGGATTCTAATTTCTCCATATCCTTGCTAATACTTGCTATTATCTGTCTCTTTTATTGTAGCCACCTCCGTGTGGGCCGGGTGGTATGGCATTGTGGTTTGGATTTGCATTTCTCTAATGACTAGTGATGCTGACCATCTTTTCATGTGCTTATTGGCAGTGAGCAGAGCTTCTTAGCTTATTTATTCAAACCCCATGTCCCTTCATAATTAGACTTTTAAAAATCTTTGTATTGCTAACTTGTATTTCTTGTCATTTTAAGATTAAAATATAGTCATATTTTTATTGAATAAACTTGACTTATAAGCTATGTTAATTTAAGGTGTATAATGTGTTCCTTTGAAATGTTTACATATTGTAATATGATTGCAGTTGTAGCTATACTTATCTCACTATATAATTACAGTACTATTATCTATATTCATTATACTGTGCATTAGATCTTTATGATATATTTATTACTCACTGAAAGTTTGTATTCTTCAGTTCAGTTCAGTTCAGTCACTCAGTCATGTCCAACTCTTTGCGACCCCATGAATCGCAGCACGCCAGGCCTCCCTGTCCATCACCAACTCCACGGGTTCACTCAGACTCACATCCATCGAGTCAGTGATGTCATCCAGCCATCTCATCCTCTGTCGTCCCCTTCTCCTCCTACCCCCAATCCCTCCCAGCATCAGAGTCTTTTCCAATGAGTCAACTCTTCACATGAGGTGGCCAAGGTACTGGAGTTTCAGCTTTAGCATCATTCCTTCCAAAGAAATCCTAGGGCTGATCTCCTTTAGAATGGACTGGTTGGATCTCCTTGCGGTCCAAGGGACTCTCAAGAGTCTTCTCCAACACCACAGTTCAAAAGCATCAATTCTAAGGAAAAGCTGGAAATAGAACTGCCTTATGATCCAGCAATCCCACTGCTGGGCATACACACTGAGGAAACCAGAATTGAAAGACACACGTGTACCCCAATGTTCATCGCAGCACTGTTTATGATAGCCAGGACATGGAAACAACCTAGATGTCCATCAGCAGATGAATGGATAAGAAAGCTGTGGTACATATACACAATGGAGTATTACTCAGCCATTAAAAAGAATACATTTGAATCAGTTCTAATGAGGTGGATGAAACTGGAGCCTATCATACAGAGTGAAGTAAGCCAGAAAGAAAAACACCAATACAGTATACTAACGCATGTATGTGGAATTTAGAAAGATGGTAACAACAACAAAAAAAAGAAGGTAACAATAACCCTGTATACGAGACAGCAAAAGAGACACAGATGTATAGAACAGTCTTTTGGACTCTGTGGGAGAGGGAGAGGGTGGGATGATTTGGGAGAATGGCATTGAAACATGTATAATATCATACATGAAACGAGTCACCAGTCCAGGTTCGATGCACAATATTGGATGCTTGGGGCTGGTGCACTGGGATGACCCAGAGGGATGGTTATGGGAGGGAGGAGGGAGGAGGGTTCAGGATGGGGAACACATGTGTACCTGTGGCAGATTCATTTTGATATATGGCAAAACCAATACAATATTGTAAAGTTAAATAAAATAAAATTTAAAAAAAAAGCATCAATTCTTCGGTGCTCAGCCTTCTTCACAGTCATAACATCAATTAAATTATACTCCTGATAGAATAGAATTTGACAAAATTGAAAAATTACTGCTCTTTTTGGTTTGCCTTATAACATGCAACTTTAAAAAATTTGAAAGGACAAAATATGTAACACAGATGGATCTAAATATCAATTTTAAAAGATGATGGAATGATAATAGATATAACAGTTCAATACACAAAATCCAATAAATATTTGATTTTATGTATTGAACTGTTAAGAAAAATATTTTTTCTATGATTTGATACTTATGGACCCCTGAATATTATTTGAACATAATATGCTAAAAATTAATAGCTTGTTTCTGAATTTAAATATTTCTTGACAAAATTTGTTGGCAATTTCAGTTACTACTGCCTCAGCAGAGCAAAATTTTTTCAAAAAATTACCTCCAATCTAAAAAGTCTATTTGGAAAAGAAATGTGGGCGCCTATCACCATATATTGCCAACTAAGACGTCTGCCTACAATGCGGGAGACCACGGTTCAATCCCTGGGTCAGGAAGATCCTCTGGAGAAGGAAATGGCAACCCACTCCAGGACTCTTGCCTGGAAAAATCCCATGGACGGAGGAGCCCAGTAGGTTAAAGTCCATGGGGTCGCAGAGTCGGACACGACTGAGCGACTTCACTTCACTTCTCTTCAAACCAAACAGATTAAAAATATAAACCCAAATTATAAATGTCTGAGACTGTAAAAGACTTAAAATGATCCTTGATTCCATTCCTTTGGTAGCTATGAGGTAGAGGGAGAAAGCCACTCAGCACATAAGGAAGACATACTCCTAACTAATGCCCACTGCAGATGGGCCAAACGGGATAGAGTCAAAGATCAGGGAGAAAAGTAGTGAACTTGAGGCTTCTCTGGCAGGAAGCAAAACCAGAGTCCAATCTGGGAACATTTCTATCCCATTCTCACTTTCTAAAGCAGAAGATCCTCACCACTTCTGCCTGGTAGGATTTCAGAATTGTTGTGGATCAGATTACTCCCTGCCATGTATCTTCTGTTCTTCCTCTTTCTAAATGGAAGTGTTTAATACAGTTACTCCAACCCTGTTCTACTATCGTATATTTGGATAGCATGGAAAATAAATTATCTTTTTATTCAAGAGCATCCAGAGTAAGAGAAATCATACTCAGATTGGATGTGGAGTCTATTGCATCATTTCCAAACAGCATAGGCTTTGAACTGGTATCATGGCAAAATGGAACTTTTGGGTTGACTATTTTGGGGAATGTTCTAGTATATTTTGCATGTGAAAAGTTGACTGAGTTGAATACCTGGTGACCTGAAGGGCAGAAAGTGATAGTCCTTAATGCTTTTCACCAGATATGTCTAGCTTTCAGTCTCCTGGGCATGCAGAAGATTACACATCCTGTTCCATTTGCTGTTGAGTGGATCATGTCCCCAAATCAGGCCAGTGGGTTATCCCGTGAGAAGCAGAGTGAGTTGAATACCATACAGAGATGGGAAGTGTTGATTACATTATAATGTAGATTTCCCAATGACTATAGTGACACTAACCACATGGGCTTCTAAATAAAAAGAAGCATTCTTCAAATTAAACAAACATTTAATGGTAAAACTGGTGGGAAAACATGATGAATCACGAATATTATCTCAGACCCAGAAAGGTATGCTACTTTTCCCTGTGAAAAGCAGGCAAAGTTCTGAACCTGTGGTCTTTCTTTCCACTTACAGGATTTATAGTTACTGCTGGTAATGCAATGACTTTAGAATAACAGAAGCTAATGCGGCTCTTCATTCCCAGTTTCTCTCCAGGATACTTGGCAGTTTCTCTCAATCTTCTGGTTGCTTTTTCAAAACAGCTGGAACTTAATTCTACAAATACAGAGAGACAACATTGTCCTACAGCTTTTAATTGCCAATTAAGCAGGTTTCAATTTATGAATCCATCTCGTATGTGATTAAAGTGGAGAGGTTCTATTTTAAGGTTTTTAAATGCTGTATTTTTTTTTCACATTCCTTATCTGAGTAGAGAGGGTTAATAAGTTTTAACGAATAACCATAAATAAAGATAAGAATTGAAGAAAAATAAAATATCTATACTGGCATATTATGTATCTGTGTAAAATTTAATATTAGATATGACAAATTATCACTATAAATTAATAAAAAGATATGAGATAAAATGCAAAAATATAATAATATATGCATATATCACAAATATGTGCATGTAAGAAATATATATATGTTTATGTATCAGATAGACCTATCAAGTAGATCTCTGAAATCCTCAAGTGGAAATTTTCTTAAAGTAAAGGACACCATATACATGTTGGAAAACAAAATAATGTTATAAGAATTTGTCTAAATAACCCTAGACTCCTATTATGATTTCACTGCCAGTCTTAAGTAAATTAAATTATTTCACTGTCTATTTTTCTATTATGTTTTCAAACTGTAGTGCTGGAGAAGTCTCTTGAGAGTTCCTTGGCCTGCAAGGAGACCCAACCACTCAATCCTAAAGGAAATCAACTCTGAATATTCACTAGAAAGACTGATGCTAAAGTTGAAGCCCCTATACTTTGGCCACTTGATGCAAAGAGCTGACTCTTTGGAAAAGACCCTGATGCTGGGAAAGATTGAAGGCAAAAGGAGAAGAAAGCGATGAGGATGAGATGGTTGGATAGCATCATCATCAATGGACATGAACTTCAGCAAACTCCAGGAGAGAGTGAAGGACTGGCAAGCCACGTGTGCTGCAGTCCTTGGTGTCACAAAGAGTTGGACATGACTTAGCAAATGAACAACAACAAATTTTTCTGTGAGAGGTGGGGTGGGTAGTAGTGTTTACTCATTTAATTGGCTTTGGACTAAATATTCCCCACTTGGTTCTTGCTGTACTTACAAAGGTAAATCATGTAGTATACTAAAAGAAAACAATGTCTGAGGACAGCACTACTGAGAACGGCTCCTCTGGTTATTAATGGCATGTCAGTTTGTAGGTTTTCCTCACCCCTCGACCAGTTTCTTTCTCTCTCCATGAACTCAAAATTGGAGAAAGAAATATAATTTGTCTCCCTATATTTAATATTAAAACTAGCAAATACTGATACTAAAATGGCCAGGAATTTGGGCAATGAAAGGGACAGTTTACTTAAAGCAGAAAATCCTAGTATCAGTCTCACCTTGCCCCAGTCTCAGATAAGGGACAACACCCTCTTGTATAGTGGTTCTTAATTCTGGCTGGCTGCACATTAGACCATGTGGGAGCTTGAAAGAATTCTGATGCCCAAGACCAACCTGAATTCATCAAGTGCAAGCACTTTGGAAACTGTGATAATTAATTTTATGTATCAACTTAACTGGGACAGGAGGTGCCCAGGTATCTGATCAAATATTATTCTGGGTATTTCTGTGAGGGTGTTTTTGAGTGAGTTTAGCATTTAAATTGATCCACTGAGTAAAATAGGCTGTCCTCCCAGGTGTGAAGAGGCTTCATCCAATCAGCTGAAGGCCTGAATAGAATAAAAAAGACTTACCCTCCCCTGAGCAAGTGGAATTCCTCCTGCCTGACTGCTTTGAGCTGGAACATTGTTTGTTTGTTTTTTCCTGCCTTCAGACTTGAACTGAAACATTTGCTCATCCTGGATTTTGAATCTTCTAGCCTTCAGATTGGAATTTATACCATCAGCTCTCCTGTGTATTCAGCTTGCTGACTGCAGATCTTGGAATGTGCCAGCTTCCATAACTGTATAAGCCAATTCCTTCCAGTAAATTTTTAAAAACCAATTTTACTTGTGTATATAAAAAGATTCTTCAAAACGTCTATATTTTGGGTCGGCCAAAAAGTTCATTCAGATCTTTTTCATAAGCTGTTTCGAACAAACTTTATGGACAACCTAATATATACATATGTACATTTATTATGTGGGTATTATGTACATGTACATATATAAAGACAGTTAAGTGACTTTACATGGCTAACAAAATGTGAGAAGTCATGAGTACCACATGTAAGTCATGTTCAAGAGTCAAAAGATGAATCTTCTCCTTCTATTTCCTCCTTGAATGTTTTAGGAATAGTATTCTCAGTGAGTCTGGTTCTTGAAATGGAGATGAAGTGGAAAAACAGTGAAGATGACATGAAGCACAACAGACCCATGTGTGGACATGAAGCATGAGTGAGGAATAAACATTATTATTATGGGTTTTCTATGAGTTTTTCAGGCTTGTGTTAACATACATACACTACCCAATCTACCAACTCTGGGGCAATTCTGACTCTGGGTTTACTGTAATGTGAGATAGTATATTTCCTTAGGGACTAAAGCATTGGATCATGGCTTTATATTGTTCACATCTCTAATTATTCAAATAGTGCACCAAGAAAACGCCTTTTAGTCTTTCAAACCCTAGATATTGTTTTGTCTTCCTTGGGTCTTTCCTGGTATCACAGAACAGCATCAACCTTCTAGTTTTTGTCACACTACTATATATATATATATATATATATATATATATATATGTATGTATTTCTCATCATATGCATCAGAGCAGTTGCTAAGCCTATTTTTACATTGTCTACCCAGTAACTAACACGTTCTGCAACAGAAAGATTTATGTCTTTTCTATCTCTATTTCTCTGGCATCTAGAACAGTATTAAGCAGTTAATAGGGCCCAATATACATTTTTTCTAAGCTAAATCAAATAATCCTTTGATGTGAAAATGATAATCAACTCATTTATTGATATAATTATCTTCAATGTTTACATGCCTTGAGAATCACATAACAGTGTTGTGATTTTGGTTCTACTATTAAACAGGATTTAGAGAGCACAAGAGAAGGAAATTATATTGTCTTTACTCATATTTTTATTTCCTTTTTTATTTTTTTCCTATCTGATGTTTCTAGTTCCCTTCCTCCATCGTTTCCTTTTGTCTTAGAGAACTTCCTATAGCTATTCTGTTAGGGTAGATTGGCTGTCAAGACAAATTCTCTTAGTATTGTTTCATCTGAACTGTCTTGATGTTCTCCCCTCTGCCCACCATCTAACTGGTGTCACTTGATTGCCTTTTCTCCTTCAAATTATGGTTTTCTTGGGTTTGAGTGTGATGGGTGATTTTCTTATTGTATTCTGGACATTGTGTATGTTGTGTCAGGAAACTCTTGATGCTATTTAAATCTCTTTTAGCTTGTAGTCAGCCTGTTTAGATTTAGCATATAGTTTCTGGCCTACTTCTAAGAGCTTTAGTTCTAATGACACTTTACTTTTCATAGGCTTTGCAATGTGGTTCTGGCCTGTTTTGCTATCCTGATGCTGCTGGGTCTCCTGTTCGATTCCTGCTACTGAAGTAGTATCTTGGATCATCTTCTGCCATGGTGTGGGGGAGAGGCAGAAAATGTCGGGCCTGAGTCTCCTATGCCACAGAATAGGAGACAGGAATAGCTGGGCTCCAAGGATGCTGCCCCGTTGCTGGGTCAGCTTACCTGCTAGTGTGCCTTCGATAGTACAGGAGGGGTGGGTTGGCCTTTGGGGTCTCTGAAGCTGCTGCTTTGGGTATTTTTCAGCCAGCTGGTGCCCTAGATATGGAGCAGGTCTTCCCATTAAGTCTTTCTTGGATTTGTCCTTTCTTGGCACTATGTGAGACAAAAGGAAACAGGAAACTCACAGTGTTGTCATTCCTCAGGTCCTGACCTCCTTGTCAGTCCACATTTTTTTTTTTCCTAGTTCTCTAATCCTTTTATCATTGTCTCTTGAATCCTTTCCAAGGCTTTAGTTGTACTTAGAGGAAAGATGGGGGATACATGAGCCTGTAGCACCTTGTTCCAGAACAGGAAGTCCCCATGTGCTTTTATGGATTAATTTATTTAATTCTCATAACTTCTTTGAAATAGGGTAATATATAATCTCTTATTTTCCACATATGATAGGTTAAGGAAGAAAAATGAAATTGAATAAGATCCTGGCAAAGACACCAAAGAAGAATATATAAGTGGAACACATACACACACACAGAGTGTTGACTCAGATCTCAAATAGATCTACAGCTATACTGCCTACTTTAATCAAAAAATAAAGCAATTTGGAATGCATGAACAAGCTTTTAGAAGTTACTTTATTTTTATATACTTTTTCAAACAGTGTTATAATAATTCATATTTTATTTTTCATAATTTTTTCATTACACTGCTTGGGAAACCGTATATGGTTATATTTTTCTGTTGTGTTATCTCCTAATCACAATGAACAGTACACAATTTTATGAATTGATATTTCTTACACAACAAGGAAAGACTAGTGAGAAAGATCTAAAGTAATATTTCTGGATTTTCAGATGTGACATTTTATTTATTGAACAGCTGAACTTCTTTGTTTATACTTAGAGATTCTTCCGTATATAATGGTTTTTCCTAAGTTTACACAGACTTGTCTATCATCCATGTCTCAACTGTTGTAGAATTTCCATGTTGTTTCAGTGGGGAAAATGTTCATTTTGTCTTATGTAATTAAGGGGAGTGTATCCCAAGGAAAGAAAGAGAAATGAAATAATTCTGTTAATACAAAAAGGAGATAAAAAGAGAATTGGTTCATCAAATTATATTCACTCCACTGATTCTCTGCTCAATATTTGTATGTTGTTTTGCATTCACCATCTTCAATTAAAAGTAATTATCATAATGCAAATAATAATAATATATTATTTTACAATGTATATAGTTCTTTCAGATACATAGTTTGCATTTCATTATCATGAATTTCTTATGATTCATAAATTAGAGAGATGCCTAATGCTTTGGACCGTGGCTGCTGAGGTTAAAATTCTAGCTCTACCCTTTTCTGGCTGAGTGACCTTGGGCAGGTTATTTAACCTTTCTTGGCTTCATTTTCCTCATCCCTAAAGTAATATGAGCAAGTCACTCAACCTTCTTTTCCCTTAACTACGTCTCTATAAGGTTAAATATAGTTTTCCAGGAGGAGTAAATGAGGAAATAAAGTAAAACACTTGGAATAAGGCCTACACATTGTAAATACTTAATAAATGTTACTTTTGTTATCTCCATTTTCTACATGAAGACCATCTGGTTCAACAGATAAGCACATGCAAGAAATGGATATGCAGCATATCTTGTACTAATTTATTTTATATTAAAATGAAATGAATTTAAATTTTCTTTAAATGCTTTTGCAGAATTGCATTTCAGAGTTCAAGAAATAGAGCAGTAGATAATACTGAAAAAGACATTTATTGCTTGTCAAAATGCAGCCACTTTAGAGCTCAGAGCTCTTATCTTTACCACATCCCTTCACATTTTAACATAACCCTTTAGGAATCTATGACCTCGACCACTGAACAACTGCCTCTTTGGACTAAGGTCAAAGTGTACTTGTCACACCTTTGATATCTGTATATGCTCAGTCACTCAGACATGGCCAGCTCTCTGCGATACTGTGGGCTGTAGCCTGCCAGACTCCTCTGCTCATGGAATTTTCCAGGCAAGAATTCTGGAATGGGGTGCCATTTCCTACTCCAGGGGATCTTTCTGACCCAGGGATTGAACCTGTATCTCTTGTGTCTCCTGCATTGGCAGGTGGATTCTTTATCACTAGCACCACCTCTTTTGATATCACCAGTGAGCTAGAAATGATTTTTATCTATTAAACTTAGTAACTGATTTGATGATAGAAAATACCTACTTTGGATCCCAATTAAAAGAATATTATCCCCTAGCAAAGAATTCTATAATTCTTATGATTAGATCTATATTACAAAAAAATTAGAATCAAAGCTATATTTTTAATTACATCAGCAAAATAGTTGTATAAATTTGTTTTCTTTATTATGTTGTGTCTTCATAACATCCCTAATTTTACCTTTTGGTCTACAAAGCCTAAAATACTATCGGATACCTAACAGAAAAACTTTGCTAACTCTTGGTCTAAGACATTATTGTGACTCTTTATTTTGTATGAGAAAATGGCTTTTTGACCATTAAGAAGGTATACATTTTGAACTATATTTTTCCAATAGTGGTTATGAATTGCCTCTGTTAATCAGATTTGATTTTTATTTAAAATATATACTATTTAGCCTTGGGATTTGAAAATATTTATTTGGAGTTTATGTTAAGCCAGCCACCCTGGTGGTTCAGACGGTAAAGAATCTGCCTGCAATGCAGAATTGAGTTCGATCCCTGGGTCGGGAAGATCCCCTGGAGAAGGGTATGGCAACCCACTCTAGTATCCTTGCCTGGAGAATTCCATGGACAGAGGAAACTGGCAGGCTACAGTCCAAGGATCACAAAGAGTCAGGCACAACTGAGCAAGTATCACCACCACAGCGAAAATCTTTTTAATGTTAGCCTGATACTGTGACCTTGTCAACCTTTCTGAATTAGCAGAAGGAGCCTGCAGAAGTTATAAGGGGTTCCTGCCCCCTCTTTCCCAAATAACACAGAAATACGTTTTCTTCTGTAAAAATCAGGAGGCATTTTTAGATTTAGTAAGTCAAAAGATTACGTAATTTAAAACTGTTTTTGCAACTGAATTTCCTTTTTCTCAATGGTTAATTTCCTGTAAATTTATTTTAACCCTGTAAAACTATTAAAATTTTTGTTATTTTCCCTCTGGCTTTTAAATGTTAATGTGTTTTTTTAACCTGCCTCATTGAGTATTAACTATTTCTTTAACCTTGTATTTTGTGGTTGTTCTTGCCTGAATATCTTACACATTAAATGTTCAAATGTTTCTTTACTCCATCTTCGCCTTCCCAGATACACTTTTGTCTTAATTGTATACAGAAAGAATCTTTGCACAAAGCATTCAAATCACAGAATTTGAGAAACAGTTTATTTGATGTTTATAAAATGGAATTTGGTGTCAGAGTAGAATACTGATTGCTACTTTGCCAGTTACTAGCTGTATGAACAAGACCAACTGAACCAATATCTGTGAGCCCCAGTTTTTGTAATTATCTATGAGAGAGAAAAATAGCTTCTAACTCAGAAGACTGTCCTGAGAAGTAAAGAAACCAAGATATATAATGTGATAAGCCCAATGTTTAGAACCAGATACTAGTTAATAATACTTTCCCTTATAGCTCAGTTGGTAAAGAATCTGCCTGTAATGCAAGAGAACCAGGTATGATTGATTCCTGGGTCGCAAAGATCCCCTGGAGAAGGAAACGACAACCCACTCCAGTATTCTTGCCTGCCATATCTCATGGACAGAGGAGCCTGGCACGCTACAGTCCATGGGGTCACAAGAGTTGGACACGGCCTAGTGACTAACCCACCATTACTTAATGAATATAGCTACATTACTACTGAGAACTGGGAATGATTTGTTGTTCAACTTGTCTAATCTCAGTCTTTTAAAATTGAGAAAAACTAAGGCCAGAAAATCTCAGTGACATATCCAAATTACAACATAATTTGTAACAAATTATTACAGTGGAAAACCAGCTTCACCTCTTCAAAAGAAGTATTATGGGGCATAATTATCATGAAGCTAACGGTACCATCTTCTCTCTTTTGTCCTCGATCTTTTCTCTACTCTTAAAATACACCTTTCCCAGGGTTTCCCAGGGCTCAGCACTAGGAGTTATTTGATCATTATAATAGTTAATAGAAATATCAAAGCTATTCTAACAATACAAAATATTTTAGAAATGTTCACTGCTGAGTAGTGGTAGTAATGATGAAAATCATTATACTGCCCTTTATTTAATAAGCACCTAGCTCAATGCTGGGTATTATGCTGTTAGTTTGACTGATACCATCTTATCTTCATGGTAATCATGAAAAGTAGGCATTCTTATTCCAATACATATATGCAATATTAAACTGGGAAAAAAAAAAAAAACTTATGAAATGAATTTTGTACCTGGCTGAGACATAACAATTAGAGCAGCCTGCTGAGATGCAAGCTTTTTCAATTTCTCAAGGCCATTTCTTTGGAAAATGAGCCTAAATTCTTGTTACCTCTGTGGGGCTGTCCAAGAAAACATTTTGGTGCCCCCTAGAGGTGATCAGGAATGTACACTTGTCAAATGCCAAGGAAAGAGACACTGAAGCCAATTCAGCAGGTGCTACCTATCATTCATTGCTGCCTGCTTTTCCAAACTTAGGTGGCTCAGATGCAGCCATGGAGAAGCTCTAGAGACCAGTGATTCTCCAGCTTCAGTGAGTATCAAAACCACTTGAAGGCTTGTTAGAACTCAGGTTTATGGTATCTACCCCCAGAGTTTCTGACTCTAGCCTGAGGTGGGGCCTAAAACTGTGTATTTCTAACTATTAATATAATCCTTGGTGTTTCTGATGCTGTTGGTCCAGAGACCACACTCTGAAAACCACTGCCCTAGATAATCATCTCAGAGTTTAAACTAGCTCCAAAAGCTGGTCCAGTTTTAGTAACTGGGCACTGGTAACTATGGATCCTAGTTCTCCCCTCCAAACAGATGATGCAAACAGATTTAGCAGAGATGTGAACATCTCCTGGATGAGGGTGACAGCTTCTGATGAACTATAGATTCCTTGATCCCTGGAAATTCTAGAACTCTTTAGGTTGGGTATAGGAGAACCAGTTGAGATATGAGTTCAGGGAACTCAGTTCTCGTTTCATCTGCGCCAGGTAATCAGACCTGGCTGAAGACCAAAGTCCTGAACACAAATAAAATAGCAACCATTTAGAATTATACTGTGGTTTTTAACTCTATCAAATAGCTTGGAACATAGGAGGCATGAAACAAATTTTAATTCTTAATTTCCATGCTGTTAAATTTAAATATTTACATTTCTAATACAAAAATATTATGAGAAAAATATGTAATTTACCTGAACACAATATGCAAAAATGGAAAATAGTACGACTAAAGTAGTTAAATCTACAGAATTATTTTGTGTCATGAATTAAATCAATGTTATTGCTGTTATCTAACTCTGTTTTTACTCATGTTTACCTATTATGCATCAATTCTGCTTTATTACTCCTTTCCCCCATATATCCCAATTTCACAGAATTTTTCTCCATAGAAAATGTAAATTGAGAGAATGTTTTCTTATTTTTGTTTTTGTTTCTTTTTTGTCTTTTTTTTTTTTTACTGTATGAGTGTTTAAGTGTATAAATTGTTTTCTAAATCATGCTAGCAACTGGGTTTGTTTTTTCTATTCAAGGTAATAGGGGACTTGAATATTGACTTTAGTGGATTGTTGTTGTTCAGTCGCTGAGCCATGTCTGACTCTTTGTGACCCCATTGACTGAAGCACACCAGGCTTCTCTGTCCTTCAGTATCTCCTGAAGTTTGCTTAAACTCCTGTCCACTGAGTCAGGAATGCGATCTAACCATCTCATCTTCTGCCACCCTGTCTCCTTTTGCCTTCAATCTTTCCAATGAGTTTCTTGTTGTGTCAGGTGGCCAAAGTATTGGAACTTCTGCTTCAGCATTAGTCCTTCCAATGAATATTCACGGTTGATTTCCTTTAGGATTGACTGATCTGATCTCCTTGCAGTCCAAGGGACTTTCAAGAGTCTTCTCCAGCACCACGATTTGAAAGCATCAGTTCTTCAGCACTCAGCCTTCTTTATGGTCCAACTTTCATATCTGTACATGACTACTGGAAAAACCACAGCTTTGACTATATGCACTTTTGTTGGCAAAATGGTCTTTGCTTTTTAATATGCTGCCTAGGTTTGTCATAACTTTCCTTCCAAGGAGCCAGTGTCTTTTAATCTCATGGCTGCAGTCACTAACCGCAGTGATTTTGGAGCCCAAGAAAAGAAAATCTGTCACTGCTTCTGTTTAAACAAGGTCAGGCTTTATGGCGACCTCATATGATAACAAGAGGCACCACAGAAGGCTTTCTTCAGGATAGGTGTAACAGAGTCAAAGAGAAGTTCAGAATTCAATTGGGAGCAATGTAGTCTAGAAAGAATGAAGACCTAGAGTTAACAATACTAAAGCAAGTGAGGCCTCCAAAAATGTCCTGAAATAATACTAATATTTTTTTGAATGATAAATCTGGTTACTCATGTATAAATTGCCCTTTTCCCTGAAAAAGTTGACGACACAAAGAAATTAATGTGCCATATCGCTCAGGAATTCCTTGTAGTCTTTTTTTCCTTGATGAAATCCACTGGATGTATCTTTTTTATTCAAATTTGCATCAAATTAAAAAATATATTTCTGTAAGTATGTTGCTGTAAGTGGTATTTTTGGTTCTTTTCTTGGTTTTACACAGAATGGAAAGTGAGCCAGGGAAAGAATCAAACTTGAACTCATATCTATGACTTGTATTGTGCAATGATATAAATAACATTATTTGTGAATATTTGGAATACAAGATACATTTTTGCGATTAAAATACAGAGCCATGATTCTGTGTGGTGGATGAAAGTGAACATAAACACTCATATCTTGTTGCTGACAGGGTATTAAAGTTGTGGAATTAAGTAAACTAGTGTGGTAGTAAACATATTTCAACCATATAATTTACTAGAACAGACTAAAGAAAATTCCCTGGGGGTCTTGTGGGGGGAGGCACAGAAGAGTCCTTCATCAATGATACATACTTATTCTTTATCTCATTTTCCTTGCAGAAAATAATATGACTATGGTTTCTACTTCTTCCTTCTTAAGGAAGTTACATAACAGACCTTTATGCTAAAATCTAGAAGGACAAATGAGTTAATGAATGTTAAATGCTTTTGAAGTACTTAAATGAACAGATGAATATAAATTTGTGGCATTAAAATGAGCAATCCAGGGTTCCAATTCAGTTATCTAATGGGTACCCTGTCTTTGGACATGCCCCCAAAATGGCTTCAAGTTTTTCAGGGCAAGCAAAATGACACAGGTAGAGGTAGCTATTTTGCAAAGATGTTTTGGAAAACCTAAGTAGGAGAAAAGCTACTGTGTATACTGGAGGAATTTCAAGTTAAGGATACTCTTGTGTTAAAGAAATTGATAAATTTCCTGTGTGTCGTGTATACTGTTAGTATACACAGGAAATAGAAAAATGAATTGGATGGGTCCTCTCGCATTCAAGGGTGTGAGATTGGCATTAGACAGGGGGCTTGCACAAATTCCTGTGTAAGCGGTCTAGGGTGGACTGGGACCAGGAAGAAGGAGGTGAGTTGTTTTAAATTCAAGCGAAATTGTCGACTCATTCAGATGTCATTTCAAACCAATGGTGACAGTTTTTGCTTAGGGCGGCGGAGGGGCGGAGTGGGAAGCGGGAGAGTGGTAGCAGTTGCCAGACACACATCACACTAAAAAGACAAGACGAAACAAGGAAATTCTCTTCCAAAACAGTGGGGAAAAAATATCCAGAACTCCCTGAAATAAAGAAAACCTTCTGGTTACAACGTGCGTTGCTAGGGATTTATTTTTCCCCCTCCTTTCCTAAGAGAGTAAAATCGCACAGATATATTGAAGCCCTCGGAGTTTGTGAGCGAAGTGTGTACTCAAGACGTCAACTGAGCACGGTGTTAAGTGCGTGACTACAAAGGGTTAAACGGAAGGGGGTGGGTCGGAGATGGGGAAGGCTGGCGAAGAGGTTCACAAGCACCATTTTCCAACTTACAGAAACTCTGAACTTTTAAGCACCCAAAAATAAACATGTGTGTGTCTGTGAGCTCAGGCAGATTTATTTCGGTATTTTTTTTTTTTTTAAATCATAATGTCTCTGTTTCTCTCTCAGTGCTTTAAACACTGAGCAGTCCGCCCTAGGATCGCGTGGCAAAAGCTGCAGCAAGGAATCGGCTGCGCTGTTTACGAGCAGCGTTCAAAGCAGCTCTCTTGTCCTCCACCCACTGCAAACGACCGTCTTCGAGCCTGGGTTACCTCTGGGGCCCTAGAGCTCGGAGCGGGGGAAACCTCCTTCCACCGCCAAACTTTGCTGGGGCGTGAGAGCGAGGGCGCGAGCCGGAGTGCGCGGGAACGCGCCGCCCGCCGCCGCCTCCGCCCGGCGCTGGCAACCCTGGCCTCACCTCTGCCCGGCGAGGTGCAGGAGACCCGGGCTCAGCCAGTGGGCGGCGCCGGACCGCGCGGGGCGGGGCCGAGGGGGGGTGGGTGGGGGCTCCGCCGGATATATAAAGCCGGCCCCGGCTTAACTTCTGGCTTGGGGTTATTTATTTGGGGAGCACGCGGACAGCAGAGGCTGGTGGCGGCGGCGGCTGCTACTGCTGCCGCAGACGGTGGTTAAAAAAGGCGGCAGGGAGCGGCGGCGAGTGATGGGAGCGCCGTGGCTCCCGGGCGCAGGCGGGATCTGCCGAGCTTTCCGGGCAAGGCGGGAGCGCTGAGGAGAAAGGGGAGCGTCCGGGGGCCCGCGGCCAGCTCCAGAAGCGCGGGCCGGGTTTTTGTTCAGCTGCACTGAGCGCCAGGCAGCCCGAGCCAACAACTCCAGTTACAACAACAATCCACCTTCCCGCAGCCGAGCTAGACAAGGGCTGCTGCGTCCGTCCTATTGTTTAGACACTTGCCAGGAGCTCGGGAGTCAACAGAGCCACCGAGTCCCCGCTCCCTACCGCCGCCTTCCCTCTTCCCCACTTCCCTGCCCCAAGAAAGGGGCGCGAAAAGCCACCTGGAGAAGGGAAGGTGCTGGAAGCAGACGGGCTGCTCCGGACTGCGGCCGCCAAGTCAGGTGCAGCGCCCGGATTCGGGCGGCGTCGCGACGTCGGCGGGAGGACTCCCACCGTAGCTGTGGGGACTGGATTCAAAACCTGGGAAAAGTTCCTGCACTTTGAGAAGAAGGGCCCAGTTGTGGGCGGCTGTCGGGGGGAGACCGAGGGGCTGCGCCCCGCCCCCGCTCCAGGAGGCTGCTCTTGTTTCTTCCACCTTTGCCATCAGGTGTCTGCTGCGGAGCCGCGGCGTATCCGGGAGACGCGAGGGGCTGACACACGCACGCACACAGGACTGCAGTTCAGCTGCCTCTTGGGGTCTCCTCGGATTAGCAGATCCCACCGACCCAACTGCCATCTCTCTGCCTTCCGGAACACCCCGGGAGGACCTGGGAGGCGGACACCTCCAGCTTGGCCTTTCCACACTCTTTCTGGCCGGCTTGCCAGCCATTCCCTACTCAGTCTTAGCAGGAGCTCTCATCCTCAACTTGGCCTTTTGGATTTCCTCTGCCGTGGTTGTGACTAGTGGATGTTCTTGCCTGCTGTGGCGGTGCGATTGCCCTTTTGTCTTTTCTGCTTGACCTCGGGGAAGGCCCTCGTGCGGAGCGTCTCCAAGGACGCCGGGCGGGAGGCGGAACTGCCCATACATCCTTTAGCGAAGTGCATGTGACGGGGACCGGCTGGGGCTGCGGAGGAGCTGCAGGCCAGGGGGGGAGGCCGCGTGAGTGAGTCACGCCAGGAGCCCCGCAGCGCGGTTCCGCGCCCCCCCGCCCCCAGTCTGCGCGCCAGCCCTGTGCGCCCCCGCGCGCCATGTCCAGTCGTCCAGTGTGCTTCGCTCCCGGCCCGCGGGGCTCCTGCGCCTTTTAGTTTCGGAGAGCCCACTTTGATCGAGGCCACCGTTCCTACTGAGCCTCCTCCTTCTGTCTTCTACAGTCCTCACTGGAATTGGATTTGCAGAGGGGATCGGTGGAATCGGATCACCTCAGTTCACGCACAACTGGCCCCTGCATCTTCACGATCTTCATCAGCCGTTGCAAGCTTCAGGTCTCTTACAGCCAAGTTGATATTTGCCAGACAGACGACGCGCGATCCGCTCCCCGCTGCTCTGTAGCCTTGGCCAGGCCAATTGATCTTCTGGACCTAAAGTTGCCCAAGGAGCGTCTGCCCTGCAGGAGGAGAAGAGCGAGGGGAGCTGAGAGACGCGTACCTGTGTCAGCTCTACTGCCTTGAATATTACTGTTACTTCTGTATTATTTTGTGCACGCTATCTGGACACTCTGGGTGGCTAGCCTCGAGCCAGGCACTGGGCCTCAGGCACCGCGCGGTTGGAGCAGAGGAACGAGCTAAAGAGAAACCCCTGGGGCCAGCGAGCTAGGAGGCGGCGGGGGAAGATGCACGGCGTCGGCTGGCAGACGCTGTCCCTGTCTCTGGGGTTAGTGCTGGCGATCCTGAACGAGGTGGCGCCGCAAGCGTGTCCGGCGCAGTGCTCCTGCTCCGGGAGCACAGTGGACTGTCACGGGCTGGCGTTGCGCAGTGTGCCCAGGAATATCCCCCGCAACACCGAGAGATTGTGAGTATGGGCTCATTCTCCCCCTTGGCCCTCCCTCCCATCGGGGCCGCGCAGCCCCTGTATCTAGACTGGAGGGACCCCGAGGCACAGGGACTTGTGCCTGGGGCAGCCCCCACTAGCTTTCCTCAACGCGCATCCTAGGCTTGAACTCTCTGGGAGGGCGCTGCCCAAGGAGGGGCGGGCCCGCTGACTACTGCGCTTGGTCCCTTCCTCCCGCTCTCGTCCCGCCACTCGCAGCCCTTTGCGGGCTGGTTCTCTGAGGCTGGGGAGGCGGGGAGATGAGGGAAGAGGACTTGAGTATGCCCGGGGCAAGGGAGACGCGACTTTGTGCCTTGGACTACGTAAACTGAGTCACCTTGCGGTTGGAAACTCTCGCGGGTCGGTTCTGGGCTCAGTTCCGGCTCTTGTCACCGCGGGGTGGCGCGAGGAGAGGGGTTGAGGGGAAGGGGGTACTCAAATGAGAGAAACCTCTGCTCCCGGGCTTTGTGTCTCTCTCCTGGGGACGGAGGGAGAGGAGATGGGGTGTGGGGAGGCTGATCCCGCCCGGGGGCACTTCCACAGGCCACGGAAGGAAGGATGCCCCAGGATAGCGGCCGCGTGCAGCCCCCAGCTACTCTCCCCCCGCCTGCCACTTCCCGGGGGAGGAGGCGGCGGCGGAGAGCCCCAAGGGACGTGTCGGAGCAGGGAGACTCCAGAGGCAGACCGCGCGTCCCATCGACTAAGCGAAGTTGGGGCTGGCTGTCCAAACGAGCACTGGTCAAGGCGGGTCTGTCCGCTTTGGAAACCCCGCGGCCCTCGGCTGCCCCCTCCGGCCCTTCCTGCTGAGCCCCAGTGCCCCCTTTCCACCTTTCTGGCAGTTTCCGCGTCTCTGCGCGTGTCAGCAGCTCCCTTTCCTTCCTCTCCTTTCTTCGCGCTCTGCTGCCCACAGACCTCCCCGCCTCCCTGTCTCTGCGAGTCCCTAATGAAGAAGTAATAGCAGAGCGGGTGATGACGGCCCACGCGCTGCTTGTGGGGCGCTTTCCGAGTTCAGGGAAGTGAAGCGTGGAGGCCTTTCTCTTTGTGAACGTCGAGGCCGCTGCCCCGGCGTCCGGGGCGCGCTTCCCTCGCTGTTGCGCGTGGGCCGGGCGGGGCAAGGAGGACCTGGGCGACGCTCCCAGGCTGCGCTCCCCGGGCCTCTGCGCCCGAGGCTGTGAGGGTGGAGGGCCGCGGAGGGGACCCGCTTGGACTCGCACGCCTCCACCCGCGCGGCTCACAGCGCTTCGAGTAGATTTTATCCAACCCATTTCCCTCTCTCTCAGTTTAAAGTCGAGCCACTTCTTTCCCTTGCAAATGGCTCCCCCATCCCGAGCCTCACTGAGTCGACCCCTACTCGGTTTCTTCCCTCCTTTCCAGGCCAGCAGCGCTGGGCACGTTGCGGCCCTAGCGAAGGTGTCTTGTCAAAAATGTGATTTACCAAGTTTGTGTGGGATGGGGGCTTTAGGACTCAGGTTATGTCAGGTAGTTCGAAAAGGGAACAAACAATTCGATGGTGCTTTGCTCAGCATTGAAAATGGTTTGGGGAGAAGGCAATGCAAAACTCTCGTCTTAGCGCTTGTCATTTCATGCTATTCAGAATGGTTTAAAGTTTAACCACTGATACGTCTTATTCAACAAAAGGGGAATGCATTTGGGGAAAAAATAAATATAGCAACTGAGTTTTAGGTACTTGAGAAAAATTTACCCTTATGAAGGATTTATAAAGAATTTTCCGAAAATAGTTTACTCAGTGGCGGCTTATAAAATTATATTATTGACAACATAAGCACATTAAATATAGACCCCAAACATGCTGTTTTAAAGTCAAGGTAAGGTTTACTTCCCTGAAGGGGAGAACATTCAAACCGCAGCAAAGCCTGGTTTTACTTGAAATGATTGAAACCAGGGCAAGTTTAGATCTTGACCTAAGATGCCAGAAAAGGGGGTTGTGACTCTCAAGGAAACTGTGGTGCTGAAATCTGGACCAAAATGTCAGGGTCTGAATACTATTTCCATTATTGCCCTTGCTGGTAGTTTTCACTTTACAGTTCGCAGCGGGGGTTCCTGAACTGCAAATGAAGAGTTTAGTTTTCATACAAACATAGAATTGTTGGAAGGTAAATGCCTATAAATGCCAGTCTTTGAAGTGCAGTTCTTTTGATGACATTTTAACTTTATTCTTTGCCTTAGGAAGGTTAGCCACGGTGCCACCTAAGGATAGGGGTCTGAATTTTTTAAATTTCTCCCTGAATAATATTAGAAAATTGTTCGTTTAACTTCCTGAAGGAAACTTTTTGGGAGTGTTCATAACAATTATAGTAAATAGCAGGGTATCTGTGAAATGAATATACATCTCCTTATAAAAACAAAAATGAAAAGCACTCCCATACAGACACAAAAGAGAACTCTTGATAACAGAATCACTTCATTTTCTTGTCATATGCTGGTAAGCATAGACTGTGTAAACTTGTTAAGAATCATTTTAAAAATTTTCTTTCACAGATGACTTCCTTCTCCTTCCCTCTCTTTTACTTTGCAAACTAATAATTGGAACTGATCTTTTATGTCACAGTTCTTATTTAGTGTATATTCTTCTTTAACTAGATAGTGATAGAAATTAAATGGAACTTTCATTTTCTTACTTGTTTTCTCTTAGGGATTTGAATGGAAATAACATCACAAGGATTACCAAGACAGATTTTGCTGGTCTTCGACACCTAAGAGTTCTGTAAGTATGTTCGTCTGTGTTTTGGAGAATTATCATGTTTTTTAAGGTTGTGGATTTTGAATCATTACTGATCTCAGGTTTAAAAACTGTCTCAATGACAGAAACATAAAATTTTACCAGGCCTTGGTTTCCTTTCTGTTTATCAGTATACTACAATTTTTAATAAAAATGTAGACTTATTAAAGTTTAGGTATAGGCCATAAAATAGTATTATGGAAATGACCTCAAATATTTGCTGTAACAACCCTAAGTGCTTATGCATATAAAAATGTAGCATAATTGCTTTCACAATATGAGTAATGTGAGACATTTGATATACTTTTAGGATTTGAGATTAACTAGAAAGAATTTAAGTGGGTCTGCATTTTATTATTGTTAATATAAAAATGTTCAGACTTTTCTAGCAATCAACACATATAAATATTTTCTAACATTAAAATAAAACAATCCAGGTTTTTGCAGAGTTCTTCCCACTAAAATATTTTGAATTGGTAATATTTTGAATTGTCTCTTGTATCTAATAACTTTGCAGCTTTTATAAAATTGTTGCAATGTGATTACTTCTTTGGGTGTTGTGAGTGAACCATCATTTGAGATTCGGTGTGATGTAAAACTTTTTTCTTACAAATTTTTAATTAAATTTAAATTTAATATTTATATTGCAGTGAACATATTCTTTTGATCATTGTGTGTTCTCTGTTTATTTTTAAAAGAAACATTTTGCCCTTGATGAATTCTTCTCATTTCTAACATATATCCATCAGTGAATTGAAGTCTATATATGATGAATTGTTGTATGTTGATTCTTTCAGTTAAGAACTCACTTGAAAACTAGCCATGAAAATTGTAGTATCAGGGGTTACTCCTCAAGATATACTATAGTTTAAGGTTCAGGATTCTGACTAAATTTTGTGAGAAACTGAATTAGTATTTTTTATGAAAGTTTTGTGATGAGGATACTATTATCCCTCCCTGACTCTTTTCATATATATCATTGTTAGATTTTGTATTGAATCTCAAACCAGAGCAGTATTTAACTTTGTAAATGGACAAGTTTTCAGTTGCTGAATTGAAACTTTTTCAGATAATGAGTGCTAACATTAAGACCCCTGTTATACTTTGCATTTCAGTCAGCTTATGGAGAATAAGATTACCACCATTGAAAGAGGAGCATTCCAGGATCTTAAAGAACTGGAGAGACTGTGAGTATTTTCAATTCCAAATTTATGACGACATAACTATATTTTTAATAATACTTGCATTTCCAGGACCATGTCTTTAATTTCATGTCTTAGTCTGTAAATTTACAAAAACAAGAGGTTGAATTAGTGATTTTTAAACTAATTTAAAATTAGAAATTATCAATAGTACTAATTTGTGATAAAGTTCAAAAACAGACTTACTTTCCTGACACATTTACTTCCTTGGTAACCATTGCTTTGGTACTTAGAGATGTACGTTTTTTCTTATTGTTGATCTAGTTTGTTTTATTTGCTTATGGGAGGAAAGGTGGTGGTTTTATTTGCATTAATGGGGCATTATAAAACAAAGTTTTGCTGATAATTATTTTAGTTCCCATGATGTTGCTATGTGTGTCATTAATGGCATTGGAAGAACTATTTAAAGTTCTTAATGTTATAAAGATTTGCTTTCTGATATTTAACACTTGTGGTGAATATTTATTTCCTTATTTTATATTAGCTTTCTAAATATTCTTTTTGCTGGAAAAAGCATTTAAGGATAAATGGAAGTAAGAATTACTTTATCACAGCATGTCATATAACATTAATTGTTGTTTTTCCAAGAAGATCAAATGTGGACTTCAGAATTTAAAATGTATTTTTTTTTAAATTTCAGACACAAAATCTTATGGATTGATATATATTACTTGAGAACCATTATTATTTTAGGCCTATGTGTATATGTACAAAAGACAGAAGCCTCTGTCTGAAATAATTAAGATAAAATACACAATTTGTTACTTGAAATATGAATTATATATCTCCATATGTCTTGATAATTCAAGTTTAGTAGCTTTGCATTTCTAAGGCCAAATAATGGCTCTATTAAAAGTGCCAACAATTATTTTAATAAGTTCTCTTGTCTGTTTTAAGAGGCATTGTAGGTAAAAATAAAAATTTTATTTAAAATAGTGAGAGATGAGGTTCATTTTGGGTATAGCACATACTGATTCACTGAGCCCTAGTACAAAAGTTAATTCAGTATAATTGTAAGTAAAAAAATGACTTGTCAACTTCTAAGTTATTTGTAAATAGAAGCTACACTTATAACTTAAAGTTAAATACAGATATATCTAATTTATTTATAAAAATTTTTTCCATGAACAATATTACAATAAAGGGATATATTTGTGGGATTCAAAGTACATGTAAAGTCACTACTTAAAGCTAGTTTTGGGAAGGAAATAGAGATAAGGTAAACATTTGGTTACTTTTATAACAAAGTTCATAAGTTCATAATCTATCTCAGTATATACAAATACTCTGAAAATATTTATTCTTTGATCTCTTTTGTGACTACCTAACTACTAGTGAGTACTTGACAAATTTATTATTAATTCATCCATTGAAACTAAGCATTAATATAATTTAAATGTTTGTTAAGATGAAGAGATAATTTAAAATTATCATTTAAACATTAATAGTTTTTTCATCAATAACATATTTATTCATGTATGTGTGTGTATGTTTAGGATTTATATATACATGTGAGATACATATGTCTGTATATTTATGTTTTTTTTTCTTGAACAACTTTGACCTTGAAGGATTCTCAGTGGCTTTTCATGAAGTCTCTATTTGGTTTATTTTGTAATTTTAAGTATTTTCAGAAACACTGAAACAAAACAAACTTTTTCATTATTTTTCAAGCCACTTTGGAGTATCGTTTGAACTTTCATTTTGAAAAAGTTAACTTTTCCTAAAATTTATTAACCAGATACATTATGATCTGAAATTCAATTAAAGTTGTAAGTAGGTGCTATTTTTTGACTTTGACTTCCCCTGGGGGTGTCACTTCATCTTAGAACAATTTTCTGTTCTATGAAGATGCAGCAAGATGTTTCAGAGTGGGAGGAGGGTTTGTAATTTTGAATGAAAACTAATATATATGCAGGACTTCTTTAAATCACCCCAGCTGTTGGCTGAGAGCAAATATTTCATATTTGTGAGGAAAAGCTGAGAAAATTCCTTTTGTTTACAACTGCCAAGTCCATCTGATGGAAACACATTGTTATCTGACAGCCAATTCATCTCCTTGGGATTCTGGAATTTAAAACCATTTCTTAGGAACACTTTTCAAATATTTATTTTTTTTTTTAATACATTAAATGTCAAACGGTTTTGCTAAAGAATGCATTCAGGTTATTGTGAAGTAAACTTTTATATTTTGTTCAGTATATTAATTAAAAAATAAAATTTTAAAAAGCTACCCAAAGAGTTCTATAATCAAATTACTATGGCATTATAATGATATAATTATGGCATACATTTTTATTGTAGTAGGTGATGTCATTAACATTGCACAGATTGCTTCCCCTCCCAATAGTTGCAAGAGACAATGTAATAAATGGGAAGTAACCAGTGAATTAACTTTTAAATAATTATATCTCATGTGAATTTATATGTTTTTGGCACCTTGAATCTGAAGTTTAAATTCAAACTCCAAATTATGAAAAGGTCTATGAATGCAGGTTTATGTTGTAAATGCCATTTACACATTTACACTACATATGTATATATAGCAACTTAACTTTCATTCTTTGTGTAAAGAACAAAAATAAAAACATTAACATTATTTGTGTGCAATTTATGGTTTTAAGTTTGTTTTTCCATTTTAAAATGATAAAATCAAAACAATTCCAAATGATATTTTGTGAATATTTCAAAATTCTAAGTTTTTTCTTTTTATTTTTTGTTGATAGAGTTTTAACTTGATCTAGAGAAAGAAGACATCTGAGAACAGAAGATAAGAGCAGTTCCTTTTAGAAATCCGACTTTTAATCTCTAAGAAACAGGGTCATTTTATCAGATTGAGTTTAATTTTAGTATAGGATAAAAAAATCATTACTGTTAAAACATTATAGGTACAAAAGTAACACTTTTTTTTCCATTTCAAAGAATTGATGGAACTCAAGGTTATCAGTCAAAATACCAAGAACTAGATGGAAATTAAAATCATCTGTCTCTTCCTCTTTCCTTTTTTCCTTTCCTCTCTCACTGCCTCACTGCCTCTCACTCACTTCTTTGTATTGTATAGAAAACAACATCAGATGATACGATGATCAGACTGTTGTTATGAATCATCATAAAAAGAATAAGTTTTAATCACACCTACACACTATGAGCACACAGTACATCCACTTGTGACAGTTTCCTACAGTGCCCCTTGACCTAACATGTGCCTGGCAGATTCCCGTGGGTGCGCTGTGTTGCCAGTAGTACTTGCTTATCTGGGATGAGAATGAAGCTGTGAGAATGTGCCTGATGTAGATTGCATTAACAGGTCTCATACTGCATTACAGGTCTCATATTGTTTAATCAAACGTTCAAATGAAAGCTGATATAGTTAAGTAACTAGATATTCAATGGAAGTTAATTAAGGGAAACCAAATAAGCTATAGTGAGGAATTGGAGCATTTAAGAATTAAACTTCATTATACTTAATAGATGGAGAAGGCAATGGCACCCCACTCCAGTACTCTTGCCTGAAAAATCCCATGGACGGAGGAGCCTGGTAGGCCGCAGTCCATGGGGTCGCTAAGAGTGGGACAAGACTCAGCAACTTCACTTTCACTTTTCACTTTCCTGCATTGGAGAAGGAAATGGCAACCCACTCCAGTGTTCTTGCCTGGAGAAGCCCAGGGATGGGGAGCCCGGTGGGCTGCCGTCTATGGGGTCATACAGAGTCGGAGACAACTGAAGCGACTTAGCATTAGCAGCAGCAGCATACTTAATAGAAGATACCTGTGTATATCTGCAATAAAGTCTCCATACAAAATTATTAATTCAAAGTACTTCTTGACTAGTGGGTAATGTGTTAGAAGGCTGAAAAAAATCACCCTCGGACCCATGACTTTTCTCTGCAGGTGAAAACAATATTCACTTATGTCTTACGGGATTATGCTGAAGTAATTAAAGTTCTATTTTATGGCATTTTAGAGAGACCCAGGCCACTTTGGGGCTTCCCAAGTGGCACTAGTGGTAAAGAACCCATCTGTCAGTGCAGGAGACATGAGAGATTCAGATGTGATCCCTGAGTCGAAAAGATACCTGAAGGAGGGCATGGCAAACCATTCCAGTATTCTTGACTGGAGAAGCCCATGGACAGAGGAGCTTGGCAGACTATAGTCCATAGTGTTGCAAAGAGTCAGACATGACTGAAACGACTTAGCAGGCATGCATGCAGGCCACTCAGTATTTCACTACTGTAAGACATCTGCTTTTATACGTTCCTTGACAACACAAATGGAAGAGTATGAGAAAGGTTTTGAAATTTTTTAAGTTTGTCCAAAAAAATGGTAGGGCATTTTGCCCTAAATGCAATAAATACTTATAATACAAAATAAAATTCATATATGCTTATATTACATTAATGAGAACCAGTAGCATACCATTGAAAACCTTGGATATTAGGTATTTCATTAACTTCATAATATCTTACACGCTTACAATAACGAAATTGCACAAGTGGTAAAGCCAAAGGCTTGGGTTGTACTTTTGTTCCTATCAGTAAAGTGTAATGGCACTCTTAAGACAATATTCTTTAAACATTCCAAGTTTTTGTATCTTTGGATTTCAGATTACCTTTTTTTTTTTTTTTTACTAGCTATGTCATTTGATACTCATTTTTGCTCGAATAAAAGAGTCCTAAAAATATTATTATAATGAAGCTGTTGCAAAACCTGTTCACTTGTCTGTTTTAGTTTCTACCAAGTAGATACAAAAAAAAAATAACTCAGTTTAGAAAAGTCTTTACAATAGAGCCTAAGTTTGACTACACACTTTACTTTCCCTAAAGGATATCTCAAAGGCACATGTATTTTTTGAAGGTGGCGCTGAGTTATTTCTCCCTGGGTGTGCACACCATTTATAGGCATGTGACAGCTAGTGTGAAACTAAGGAACTCCAACACTCTAGACTTTTGGTTGTAGGTCGCTACCCATTAGTTCAAGCAGAGAATGTGTTGTGGAACAGATCCGAGGAAAGTCTCCCCTGAACCCTTGCTCATTAGGGATGTGGAGAATCCCTCTTCTAACTCATCCTGCAAGTTTGTAGGCAACACATAACACATTCTTTTCCTTGAAGTAACGGTACACTAACAGCCCTAATCTACTTGGAAAAGAATGCAAGCTCATCATAGTTTCTGGCACCTTTATACTCAAGTTTAAAGTGACTGCAGTTATTTTCTTGGGAAAGTCTCTATAAAGAACATCTCAAACTCGGTAAAGAAGCTTGATATGTACATTGTAGGAGATAAATCATGCACCTCGATGCTCAATGTGAATCGCTTTATCTGTGATAGCCATTAAATGTCCAATTATTCTTGCCTGTTTATAAGTGATAGTGAACTATTTTAAATTGCATTTACATCTTAGAAGGCTTTAATGCAAGTGCACTGTTGAAGTTTAGCAGAACATTGAATCTGTCTGAGAGGGTTTCTCATACAACTTTTTTAAATGGGCCTTGAAGTTGAACAGTGGTGAGAAGTTCTGTTTGCTCTTTGTGGAGCGTTTTATAAATTCTGCAGTGGCAATGCTGTTTATTTTTCCCACATCTGTTTTGGGCTCATCCTTTGTAACAGTGTTTGCTGGATGCTGTGGCCTTTATATCTCCCTTGAAATGAGTAGTTTAGTTTGCACTGTTACAATGTATTTGTGGAAGCAACCAATGTCAAATATTTTACATTGAACTCCTGTCTTTCATTCCTGTTGGATACCCTTCTGCTTGAATTATGCCTTCTAAACTGAATTTTACAACTTAACATGGGATGAGAGACTTCTGCATGAACTTTACATATATTGCTCTTACCTGTTTCAGAGCAATTTATATCTGCTGGACTGGAAGGAATGTTGGTGAAAACATTTTTAGAGTGCGAGTTTGGTAACAGTTTGGATTTGGTTTTAATGCAGTTGGAATTTTTGCTTTAAGATAACATCAACAGAAAATTACTTGTTCTCTTGGCAGTGTCCACCTCCCCTGAATGCAGGTGGGACTCCATCTCTTAGCTGCCGTTGTCCTCATTGTAGATAACCTAGCCTCCCCTCGGTAAAAACACCTTGTAATTTTATATGCTATTGCCTGGTGTCCTATGGAACGTTGGCATATACTCACCGGTTTTACTGTTGATTGTGCTTTTTAAATAGATACGATCTCTTCTCCTTACCTTTAAAACATTACATGAGAGTAAATACTTGATTTCTGTTCCATTGTGAGATCTTGATCAAATTGTCTTATCTTTGAAAACTGCATTTTTGGTCATCATTAAAGGAGACAGTTATTATATCTCATTGCAACGGTATGTAGTTTCAGTAAGATAATGCACGTATTTTCACAAAATGCTTGATGCAGAGTTGGAACTTTTTATTATTACAAATTTCAACATCTCCTTTCCTGTTTTTCAGAAGCTGAGTTTTGGAAATACTTTATCTTTTTGAGCTAATAAAATGTGTCTATAATAAATCTGACTTTTAAATATCCATATTTACTATCATTTTCCTTCTGATTTTCTTCTTATAGCATATAGTCAATAGAAGAGATGTGAAGAAAGTGCAAAGCCTTCTCCAGATTTTTTTTCAGAGTATTTATCATAATCGCTCTGAACATATAGAGACTATCAAGAAGTAAGGGGAGTGAAGAGGAAGCAACTTTTTATTAATAAATTTTTATCTCTTACCATGGAGCATAAAGGGTGAAAATACTGATACTGCCGAAAATATAAATTTTATCTAATACTTGCTAAATGTTAAAAATCTTTGCTTTAAAAATGTTAGCATAAAAGACAAATGGAAATTTACCTGAGAAGAAGACATTTATGTATGAGAAACGGGAGATTGTAAATGATAGACTTTTAAAGGCAGTGTTTGTCAAATACTTGTTTCAAATCAGGTGCATTGTAAATATATCCCATTTACAGTGATAGGTAAATATGGGACTTTCTTACTAGCTTAGGTAAACTCGTTTTCATTTTACATTTTGGATTGGGGTGAAGGTTGCAAATGTTAATGGGATTGAGGAGGAAGTTGAAAGAAGACCTCCAACCTATAACCATGGATAAGTAACAGGAGTGGGTGGCAGATAATAATCTGAAACAAAGCTTGTCAATAATGCCCTTCAAGTTGAGCTGTTAAGAATCTGCATTTCAGAGGCCTGTGGTTTTTAGTGTGGTACAGAAAGATCATTCATCTCACTGAAGGCCACCCAGAGGAAATGTTTGCTGGGATCTCTCATCTTTTCCCTGAAGGAATGTGTCTCAGAGACTCATTACACACCTTTCTGAAACCATGAATTTCCAACCAGAGAATTTTTAGTCCTGAGATCCTGTAGGCAGATTCCATCTAGTTAGTGATGACATAGGAGCTGAATATCACTGAATCTCTGTTATGTGTCCTTGGACACAATTGAATATCCTTGCTGGAACAGTTAGAAATTGACCCACCTGATCAGCTTAATGCTGCTAATTTTTGTTGGCTTCATAAATCCTCCTCTGAGATGCCCTTAATTCACTACATGCTGTTTATCTGTTCTTGGACTATCAGATTTTAACTTCTTTAACACATTTGCATTAGAGTTATTATTATGCTCTTCAAGCTACTAAGAAGTATTTTGTAGTATTGGAAGAAGCCAGGCTACTTCTTCTCCAGCTCTGTTTAGAAATTATTATGCACCTTGATAGTTTTTTTTTTAATTTAAATTTATTTTAATTGGAGGCTAATTACTTTACAATATTGTATTGGTTTTGCCATCCATCAACATGAATCTGCCATGGGTGTACACGTGCTCCCCATCCTGAACCCCCTCTCCCACCTCCCTCCGCGTACCATACCTCTGGGTCATCCCAGTGCACCAGCCCCAAGCATCCTGTATCCTGGAACCTGGACTGGCGATTCGTTTCTTATATGATATTATACGTGTTTCAATGCCATTCTCCCAAACCATCCCACCCTCGCCCTCTCCCACAGAGTCCAAAATACTGTTCTATACATCTTTGTCTCTTTTGCTGTCTCACATACAGGGTTATCGTTACCATCTTTCTAAATTCCATATATATGCATTAGTATACTGTATTGGTGTTTTTCTTTTTGGCTTACTTTACTCTGTATCTTTAACATAATTTCATATTTTAAAAAATACTCTTTAGTTTAAAGATTTAATTCCTGGTCATTGTACAAAGGAACTCTGCATTAATTTTTTTCCTTTATTGAATATTTTGGGAGAGTTTCACTTTGTATTGTAATGTTTGCATTTCCATTTATTCTTGATACTGATGGAAGAGGAAATAGAAGACTAGGAACCAAAAATGTATTGGTATTCTTTTTAAAAAAGTGCAGCAATACTGTTTTTCTATTCATGTTATCACTTCACCTGTTATCTACCTTTTTTCATATGACATTACCTTGCTTGATACACATGGTTGGTTTAGACACATGAAGATCATTTATAATAATTTTCATTATATAGTGATAAATTACTTGAATTTTAAGAAAAATATTTTATACATATTTTCATTTTTATTTCAACTTTAGGTATTTTAAATAGGTATTTAAAATAGTGCACTGACTAGAAAGCTAGTTTCTTTTTAAATAAAGCTTGATGTTTTATTTCCCGGTGATCCATTCATAGATATTTAAGAAGTGGGCTATGTAAAACTACGTTTTGCCCCAACCCACCCCCCACCCCCTCAAAAAAAGAAAGATTGCTGAAAGGGAAAGTTGAGGATTACATTATTTTGAATTATTGTTTAGGGATGTTTAGACTGTGTCTCTTTGAAAGGAGTGATTCAGGGGGTGTGTTCTGGAGTCAGCCCTCCTGAATTTAGATTCTAGCTCTACTTTCTATGAGCTCTGTGCCTCCCTCCGAAATAGCAGTGGCAGTGGCACCTACTTACGGGGTGGAATGAATGTGATGATTCATGCGAACTTCTCAGAACAGTGACTGTCACCTGGTGAGTTTAGTATGTATTAGCTGTTATTTGGAGGATGAATTAGGAACCTCTTAAGAATATGAAAAGAAATGAGAGAAGACACTGCTTGCACTCTCTCTGAATTGCCTTCTTTCTTACAATATCTGAAATTGTGTGGACCCATTAACACGTGATCTAGTGGCAGCTCTCAGTCACTTGGATATCTGAATTTGTTTCAACATATAGAATTCCTTCCAGTTTCTAGATCATGTTAAGAAAGGCATGACAAGGGGAAGTTAAAGGAAAGGAGGCAGTTGCTCTATAGGGCTCATGAAAGCAGGTTTGGTCATGGGACTTTGATTATCTGGAGAGGGGCATAAAACCTAAGGCAGGTACCTTAGAAAACATGTCTGGAGAAAGCTGGCTAACATAAAATGCACATGCTAGGGTTTTGCCAAACTATATCAAAATGCAAAGAGCAGTTTGTTTTATTCAGCATTTCCTAAGAACCTAGTAAGTGCCAAGGAAGAGGGAAGGAAATATGAAAACATAGATATAGTCTTTACAGGGTTTCCCCATTGGGTGGCTCAGCGGTAAAGAACCACCTGCAATTCAGGAGCTGCGGGTTTGATCCCTGGGTCCAGTATTCTTGCCTGGAGAATCCCATGGACAGGGGAGCCTGGCAGGCTACAGTCCATGGGGTCGCAAAGAGATGGACATGACTGAAGCGACTTAGCACACAGCACGTAGTCTTTACGCTTGAAGAGCTTACAGTGTAGTGGGATTCAGACATTTATGTGAATAAATGTTTTGAGTAATATAGTGTTAGGGACTCTTGCTTATCAAATACTAGAGGCAAATGCAGACACAGACAAGGGAGGAACCAACTTTACGTAGGAGAATCAGGGGAATTACATAGAAGATGTTAGAAAGGACCCTTTGGAGAAAAGGGAAAACTCCATAGAGAGATTTGCCTCTGTGAGGGCTGGGGACCTGAAGAAACGTCCTTCTTTTGGTTGGAGACTCATGGACAATGTTTGTTCTTCAGTGGTTTGGATCAGATTATGAAAACACATCTCTGCAATTTTAAAAATTGGGATTGCCTCTCTGGAAAATGGGGAGTCTTTCCTAGAAAAATTCTTATTACCACTGTTGTGAATATTTGTAATTATTTTTTCAGACATAAATATAACAAGATCATAATTAAATTATAGTTTATTGAAAGTGTATAATAGTAGACTCTGGGAGTCCTCGTACCTTAGAATTATGCCTGGCAAAGAAAAAAATAAAAGCTTTTGATTTAACTTTACATTAATCTTGTTGTGTGCTTTATTCATCAAAAAAATAAAATTAGTGTAAGTGAAAAGTCTACCTTTTCACTACTAATTTTATGATTTTACCTCTGATTGTCTCAACATACATTTTTGTGAGCTATATACATTTTATTAAGTTCTGAGCATTTATCTATAGATGACTAACCTCTTAATAATATGAGTTATATAACAAAAGATGGTAAGCATAATCATCATTGCCTCATGGCATTTTAGACTTGGAAGAAGTTCTGAGGTTCACTTGATCCAACTTTTAACCTAATGCAGAATTTTTATTACATTGTTGCAGGGGAAAAAATGCATAGCCTCTGCTTGAATAATGTGGATAATAATAATAATAATAATAAAAAGAGTTGAAAGCTTCCTAAGGCTGTTCATTTCTTAACATCTTTTGTACTTACAAAGATCTTCCTTATAATCATCTATCAATGCTTTGTTAAAAGTTAAAATTACTAGCACCATTTCTACACTCTAGACACTAAATGAGTGTAATTCTATTCCCATCTGATGACCGTTTGAGTACATTATCGTTTAAAAGAGGGTAAGATTGATATGCCCTCTTTTCCTGTCCCCTTAACATTTATCTTTAAGACAAGAAACACCTCAAGTATCTTCAGTGTGACTTTACTTTCTGGATATTTTTGCTCTCGTCTAGAACTATTGTGTCAGTCACTCAGTTATGTTTGACTCTTTGAGATTCTGTTGGCTGTAGCCTTGTCAGGCTCCTCTGTCCAAGGGATTCTCCAGGCAAGAATACGGAGTGGGTTGCTATTCCCTTCTCCAGGGGATCTTCCAGACCCAGGGATCGAACCTGGGTCTTCTTCATTGCAGGCAGATTCTTTACTGGCTGAACCACTAGGGAAGCCCAGCAACTTATAAATCATTTAAGTGTGCATTTTACATCATCTTATCATCATTTTATTTGAATTTGGAAAAAGAGAGGATAGACGTTTATTTTGACTGAAATGTTAAGTTGTACACTTAAAATGAATGCGATTGGGAAATTCGTACATTGGGGCTAGAATTTGCCACTCTTCTGTAAGTGTTCATAGTCCGAAAGAACTTAGTTATATAGTGCACGCATGCTGAGTTGCTTCAGTCATGTCTGACTCTGTGCAACCCCATGAACTATAGCTCGCCAAGCTCCTGGGCTTAAATTGAGTTAGGGTTGCAATCAAATTCTTTTCTAAAATATTTAAAACATCCCAATATCAGTTAAACATTTTTAGGAAAAACATTACTTAAACATTTTTGCCCTCACTGTTAATTATAACTCAGCTTTATTCAGTTGAGAGTAAAGAACTGTGGATTGTAGTTTTCTTCTGATTTTGCCTAGAGGGACAAATCATGCTGACACTTTCTCATATGTTTTTGTGAAACTAAATGGAAAGGTTAAAAAAAATAGAAATTTCTGTCTCCCTCCAGTGACTTGGCTGAAGATTTAGGTCATTTGGGACAGAATATGAATTATTTTAGGGCACTGTTTAATACGATATTTCTGCTATATGTTGAACTCGCTAAACATACATACTCACTAAACGAGTCCAGAAAGCCTTTTTCATTGTGTCTGTGCTGGTTGACTGATGTTGCAAGGGTTGTGGATATAGAGTTTAGGCCCCAGTAACCATCATCTGAGTAAGCACAATGGAAAATTGCTCTAAAGAATCTTGTAACAAAAGGTGTAACCAACTTTTGATTTGTAATGCTTGAATTCTCTTGAATGTTATTTCATTCTTTCTGAAATACAGGATGAGGCATGACACTACCCAATCACAGTCTCATTGTTGGGTACTTTCTATGTAACATATGCTTTGTTTTGTTTTTCTCAAAAGGCGTTTAAACAGAAATCACCTTCAGCTGTTTCCTGAGTTGCTGTTTCTTGGGACTTCGAAGCTATACAGGCTGTAAGTAGACAGAAATAGTTATTGTTGCTCTGTGTAGTACCTTGCGTTTTATTAAATGTATTTTGGATCTGTTTCCTTGTGCTTTCCTGGAATCTATTCACCAGTAGATTAATGGATTAAAAGTTTGTCTTTCTTTTTTTCTTTTTTTGAAACTTATGATTGGTTTTCCAGTGGTTCCAGTTCTTGTATTTGGTTAGCATTTACTGGTTCGTGTATGTGTTATTGCAGTTGTATTATTCTTTTTTGGTCTTGATGGGGGGGATTTACCTAACTTCTTTATGGAAACTTTTGATTAAGTTCTGAAGGGAAAGATTGCCACTGTGCTTCCTTCTCAGAGGAAGTTGGCAGTGTATTCTTGTAAAGTTGGGATTCTTAATGTCTGCCTTTTTGATATTTGCTTCTATACTTGAATAGTCTTTATTAGTCTGGAAATATTATTATAAGGTATTTATAGAGGACTGTAAATTTCCTCTTAAATTTTCCTTTTAAAGCCAGAATTCCAAACTCCGCGATATGAATGACTGTAGAGGGTTTCATATCAAATATGTCATCGACTGTTAATGGAAGTATTTCTTTGGAAGGAGTGTTAATGTGGGTTTTAGGCAGAATCAGTTTTTTCCTCCCTGGAATCCTTGTTCAGTGACCGAATGTGCAATGGTGAAAACACACTTTTGACAGCTCTTACAAGTAGGTTTTTAGCCATATGAATGATTTTGTGCAGATGGGAGATAAGCTGCAAAGTGTTGGGGAAATTAATAGCAATGGTTATCAATGTTCGTGGATGTTATGAAAAATCATTGGGATATACAGAATAAATTGCTCAGCTTGGTTTCCACTTGGATGGTTGCAAAGTCCCATATGTGGAGCAAGTGAGGAGACTGCTTTTCCGACCTTGTCTTTGTAGCCAAAGCTTTGTAACCTACTAGTTCAGTATTGTTATCAATTCCAGAAGTTAGGAAGGGTCTTTTCCCACAGCCCTCCCCCACATCATATCTCTGTTAGGATCTCTGTTAGGGCCTCCTGACACCTTGGCTCACTGTGGAGAGAATTTTCCCAGCAGGCAGAGGTAGAGCCAGTTACACACCAGGTCTTTTCTCTAGAGTCTGACTTTCCTGATTCTATTCCTGTAAGGATAGCCAAAGCCGCCTAGCAGTATTTCTCTTCTGCTTTGTGTTCCCTGCTGATTAATTGGCTCAATTTAGGTAAATTTAAAAGAGTCAAATAAAGAAACCTAGAGACTGCCTTTTTAACAAGAATTCTCTAAAGACTATTTTTACCAAAGACACTGGATGTAGGCTGTTATGAAGATTATGTGTATGAATATAAATTAATATTTGTATTTAATTATTTGTACTTAGTTTCCAAGAATGGCTACAGAAGTGGTTGTAATAGTATTCTACTTTCTTCCTTAACTTTTTTTTGATTGTGGGGATGCTTAAGAATTGATTTCAAAGCTAGTATATAATGAGTGCTATTAAATTAATTTACTGCTATGCTAACGATGTGCATCTCAAACAATCCAAATTGTCTAGAAAATTGTCTGTTGTCTATGTGGCCATGAAAATACAATTTAAATGGAATGATTGTTACGGCTAGAATTAAAATTATTAAGCTGAAGAGAGGGAAATGTAGGAAATCACTTTAATACTGTCCCTGAGAAACTAGAATGTTTGATTTTTAGTTGGAAAGTATTTGATTAATTTTCTTTGGGTGGTATAATCTAGTGCAGAATCCCCTATCAGCGGATTATGTTCTGTTTAGCATTTGCCTCCTTTGACAATACCATGTAGTAGGCCAAGGGATTTTCGCTTAGGTTATATTATGATTTTATAACCTTATGAAGTTACTTTTTGGAAGAAGACAACTTGATATCCTTAAGTGAATGAAAGAAACAGAACCCATGAAACTCTAAGGCAACATCTTCTAGTGAGTTAAAAGCATGTTAAGAAATGAGGAAAACGGGCAGCTAGAAAATGAGTTATAATGTGCCTGTTTGGCTCAAAGGATTTCCCCTGGGAAGTAATGGAAGATAAAATTTTGTTTCTGATGTGGGTCTGTAAGGACTCTGATGCTTTGATTTTCCTGAAGTTAAAGCTTGATGGCTTTATGTTCAATATTGCCTGGGATTTGACACCTGACATGGGCACTGGATACCCATGAAAACTTAGAGGTATACATTTTTTCTGCTTCAGCAAACAGGAATCTATCTTCTTTTGAGTTGAGGCACTGTTGTCTCACCCAAGTTAGATGTAGTGGATGGTTAACCATGATTTTTTTCTTGAGAGGAAAGTTATCAGCTACCTGTGACCAGTTTTTTATGATGATGATCACTAATTGAATTAAACAACCACCAGTAAGAGTATGTAATAAATAAAGGAACAAAAGCTTGTGGAGTTAACTGCCTGGCTAGTTTAATTTCTAAGAAGATGGGTTCAAGTTCAAGTATTCTTCATATGATACAGGTGCCTAGTAGATAACCCGAAACAAATGTTCTAACAGATGGAAAAATCTGCACAAATCTACATGCAAAAATTGTCCTTTAAAATCTTCATTTTAAAATGAACTTTTATTTCACAAGAAGGATAAGTGACAGGACAAAGAATACAGATTTTGGACAAGCAGTATGTTCGGAGAGGGAAAATTTGACTGGTGGCTAATTTGCATATTAAGTGATCTACTGTTGCCCACCATATAATGGCAACCCACTCCAGTATTCTTGCCTGGAAAATTCTGTGAACAGAGGAGCCTGGTGGGTCAGTCTATGGCATCACAAAGAGGCAGACACGACTGAGTGACTGAGTACACACACACACACACACATGCAATTGCCCTACCGTGTAATTTAGTGGAGCCATACTTATCTAGAATTCATGAAAGAAACAAATTTAGAATTTATTATCTCTAGTTCTTTTCCTAACTTACTTTATATTTTGCCGTTACTTAATACTGTTGTTTCTGGATGCATAATCGATGAAAAACTTATTTTTATAGTTCACACACTGATGTTTGATTTTTATCATTGTTTGCTTAGATTAAATCTAGTCTGTTCCACTGGACATTATACAGATTTTCTTTTTGCTTCTGTAAGGAATAATCACCATTTGACTCTTGGCTGGAAATGAGATGCCAGGTGAAGAAGCACACATGCTTTTTTAAAAAATTCTAAATGCAGTATAAAAGAAAAGGAGGGTACACTGTAAATGAATTATGATTCGACACGGTTAGTTGCTGCTAGCGGCCAAATATGCTTTTCCTTTGCTGTCTGCTCCGATTTCTCTTTGGACGGGTTGAGAGAGCACTTCGTGTTCAGGTCAAGATGTTTGCTCAGAAATAGTAGTACAGTTGCAGCTGTGTTTGCTGGAGCAGGAGACTAGTTTAAATAGCATTACCATTTATCCAGTCCATTAACAGAACTCTGTAAAATAATACCAACTCTGCATAAACTACAGGACAGTGTAATAAAATTACAAGCACTTGTTGACAGATGGAAAGTGTAAGTAAAGAAGAAAGAAAAGTGAAGGGCCATAGGTTGGAGGTTAAAAGAGACAGTACATAGTTTTCTTACTTATGGAGATTCTCCATCCTCTCACTTGGCTCCTCCTCCAAAACCAGGATTGCATTTTTGTTATTAGTTTATTAAGAGTGGAGAACATGATTTTCTGAGCAATTCAGAGTGGGTTAACTGACAGAAGTTCTACAGTGACTTTTGAAATGGTTGATTATGATGGAAATTTATGAGTAGCATATACAAATCTTCCTGAAAAGTATAACCTTAAAGGTGACTTGCCAGTGAGTGATTCACACTTTACAGCCTGAGTTTGCAGCTACTCATCTAGGCTCATTAGAGAGGCATTTCATTGGTAGTTCTGTGGTTAAGCATTTGGTTATAAATATTTGTTTTGTGGTTTTCCGTTTATTTCCTTGAGTATTATTATATTTACCCAGACTTCTAACATAAGCTTAAGTAGCCAAACCACGTTGCAGAAACTCATTTTTTTATTTGTATCTCTTGAGACAAAACAAAGCTTACAAATGAAAATAAATACATAGGTTCCAGTGATTCATTTTCTTTACTTCTTTAAATGAAAACTCTTTATTTCTGGTTAACAAGTGGTGTTTCCCTAGTGAGCTTTGGAGCCACTAAATTATCTAACATTATAAGTAGTATTTTTAAAGCCAAGAACTCTTTTTATGGCCTCGTGACTCCTTACCTGAGACAAACAGATTTTGAGCAATAAATTCAATTGGTCAGGTCACAATTCATTTGCTGTCAGATAGGATCTCAGATTCTCCAGATTGTTTTTTTGATAATAATTATTATAATTCTTTAAGAGGAAAACTTAATTTCTATTAAAATAAAAATTAGTTTGGGAAAGATAACAAATATATGATGAAGCTGCCCTTACTTTCCTTTCCTTTCTTATAAAAGGAGCCTTGGCTTTTGATTTTGGTTTTGAGGAGTTACAAGAGTAAGTATGCTTAATGTTATAAAGGTCTAGATAATTCAGAAAAATAGAAAAGTGGGAGTATAAATTATTCATGATGTCCCCACTCAGATATAACCACCAGTATACTTGTCAATTGTTAGTAGATTAGTTTTCTTTTTCTGTAATTATGCATATAAATACTGCAGTACATGCATTACAAATACATTTTTTAAATATCCCCAGGGTTTAGTATAAAGCTTGACCTTTAGAAAGCTCTCAGTAAGTGTTTGATGTATTGAATTAAATCTCTGTTGGGTTCAGGGTTTGTAACTTGAATGAGCAAATAGTAACACTGGGAAGACATTATGAATAATGGGGAACCAAATTAAATTTAAAGGATACCTTGGTTCATTAATGTTTATCCCCTTAGGTTTTCTAAACATTGAAGCGTCTATTGGTATGCACTGAAAAATCAAAATGTTTTCCACCTAAGCAAAAATATCTTAATTTACTATAATACTATACTTGTATAAAACTACCACCATACCCCCGCCCCTCCGCCACCGTTCTCTGATGCCAGTTAAGTCTCAGGATTCTTGGATTCAAGGATAAAAGCAGAAGACAACCATGGTGCCTGTGTCAGAATTCCTCCTGAGTTAATTTCTGCCAGCTCTGATTAAAGTGTGGGCTCCTAGAGTGTCAGGTGTGTAGTCTCCTGCTTCATTTTACTCTTGGCCTGTTTGGCCCCTGCCACAGTAGATCCAACAGTGGTAATGCAGGAATTGCAGGTTACAGTTGCCACGGTTACCGTTGTCCCGCCAGATCGACATCATTACTCATCTAGGGAGCTGTCATCGTAGCTGCCTCCCATCTCTGGTGCCGAGACTGCCAGAAAGCTTCAGATGCAGAGAATAAAAGTTCTTCAAGATGGTGTGTCGGTATCATCATTTGAAGGATACACTGTATTGTTAATACTGATACCTATCTAAGGGGAACAGATTGATTATGTTTGAAAACAAAGAACCTGTATGAGAGATAACCTTTAGGAAAGTGTTAACTGTCAGTGATTAAAAACCCCAAGTCCCTTATTATTTATTAAGTAACTTATTAATTATTATTAGGTCCAAGGGACTCTCTTCTTGCTACTTAAAAAACAGAGATATATAAGTAGTATTTAAAAATAGTACTGTTATATAGCAAAAGGTTTGTTTTTAAGAGGTAGACCAAACTCTTCATAGACTGTGACCTGGACACACTTCAGAGTAGCCCCTATCTCTTGCCGTGAAAAAAGGCAAGCCATTGAATAGGGCGTACTTGTGTTTTTGTTTTTAAATCAACGTGCAATAGTATGATGTAGAAGTTATAAAAACAATGAAGATTAAGATTGTTTTTGATATTTTTGCCAGGCCTCCCGTGGGAAGTTTTTACTTTAAAGGGATCTAATAGAAGACTTTTGCTGGAGAACGTCAGAAATTGGCAGGCTTCTGCTGTTGCCAGAGTAGATTTTTTGGTGTGAAATCCACAGCATAGTTCCTGGCATAGGAAAGTCAAGTGCAGGAAGGTCTTTCCCACTCAAGTGCACTTGTTTAAATAGTTTCTTCCCCAAATGTAAATGTTTCTGTTGCCACCAGCAAATACTCATGGCTTGCCAGTGAGTGTAAATACTATGAATACTGTGATCCATGCTGAGGAGAAATCTGCTGTGGTGTGTGGCCCACAGAATATGTGGCATCTGTGGACCTCAGCCATTGCCAACTTCTGACCTGTAATATGGAGATTAAGGCCTTCAAAGTTCATGGAGACTGAGTGTGTTTTTTTGAAAGATGAATTTAAGTATATGGTTTTCATGTCAAAAAGATTTTGAACACATATCAGGAAGAAATATTTTAAAATTTGATTGTAAATCATAAAATTGCTGCTGCAATCTCAAGATTATAATTTAGTGATTGAAGTTTATATAAGTATTAATTCTAGGAATAAGTGACCATAAGGTATTAGTTCTATTGAGCTAATTTTAATGTATGTACATTACATTTTAAGAAATCTATTTTGTGAGAAATATATTTTACTAATATTGTAAAATATTAGTGTTTAAATGCCTACTCAGATGTTAGTGCTTTGCTATCTTTGTAAATCAATGGATACTTCTGGAGCAAAGGTTTCTTTTCTATAAAATAGGGGTGACATTTATCTCCTGGGAATATAGCAAGTCACAATATAGATTCTGTATTCAAAAGAACATTGTCAACTTTCTGGTATAATATGATAGAAATGATATAGTATGATAGAAATGATGCCTGTGGAGTTCTCGTCCTCTCAGTGTAAAATAGGATGAAGTAATAGTCACACAAATGTCCCAGCAAGTTGCCCACAGTCAGAAAAGCTCCTGGTTCTCTTTCATGTTTCTTATTGCATTTATTCTCAGTGTGATAACATATACATAAGTATAACCACATTAACTTTTTAACGCTGCAGATTAGCATAAAATGTGCATTTGTACCATTCAATTTCTCCTTACTTGGCAACACAAGGTATATTAAGGCCAGAATGTTCTTAATGAGGTCTCTCATCTGCTTGCAGTTGATGATTCATATAATTTAAAAATTCTTATATAAAATAAATCAAGGATAGAAAAAGAAGCTGTGACTCAGGAACTATTTATGTTAGTTCACATATTAAATTGTTGTTTTAATGATGTGTTGTCCTGAATAACAAAATGAAGGAAAAATACAAACCAGTTAGAAAACGCTGAGAAAACTCCTTAAGGTATAGATAAACTCTTTTGGAAGTTATTCAGAAAATGTATTGCATTGCTAAAGTACATTTTTATCACTAACTAAAATTTCAGTTTAAAAACAATGTAAGAGAAGCATCCCAATGAGCGTATTCAAAATATGATTTGACCTGTGAAACATTCTGCCACCTTTACATAAGCTGCATTGTGATATTCAATGGATTTTTAGACTAAGCACTTTGTCAAAATGCAGTTCAAATTGCAAGCTGTTCAGCGCTTTGAATTTAAACGATGATTGATAGTGAAATAAGTTTGAGTCAGAAGTTATTTTTGTTTTGTTTGTATTGTAACTCCAATTCTTTTTATATGTACATAAGCTTTGCCCTTAGACTAGAGTGGTGTATGTCCTCTTCATTACCCACAACCAAGTTAATTGCTATCAAGAAATTATTTAAAGAGAATTATCCTTAAAACACTTGATAAATTGTGATATGAGAAACTTGGGGCAAGAGTTTAAGCTTAAACTCTAGAGAGGGAAGAATTGAAGAGTAAAAAGGCCAGTCTTCGGTGGGACCTGTGGTCTAGGGAATAGCATAGTGGAGTGAAATGCTATTAAGAGAACATCTGTGCCTCTTGAAATGTCCCCGAATGATTGTGAGCAGCTAAGTATGGCAACTTGATTTAAGTGTGTTTTTTTTTTTTTTTTTAAAGAAAAGAGAAATAAATAAGTCTGGAAACAGAATGGGAAGATAGCTTTGCCCCGTCATGATAGGTTTCTTCTACTAGTGAAAGATTAAAGCTTGAAGTATGTGAATAGCTGAGAACAGCACAGAGAAAGGTTGATTGCTTCCCCTCCAACAGTTCCAATTGATTGAAAAAAGCCTAATTTAAAGTTCTGTTTGTTCTATGTCTTAAACCATCAGAATTCTCTTTTAGGACCAGAGGAATGCTCTGGAGGAAAAGAATCCAAGGATAAAAAGTCATTGCAGGCCAACAATTGTTCCTAATCCTCACAAAATGCTGGAGAAATTAAATTTATTCTTTATTGCTCAAAGTGTTACCTAGGTCACTGGGCGATGGGAAAATTGCACTGGAAGTAGAGTAGGAGCAAGCTTTGTTTTGTGTCTAGATGCTTAACCTTAGACACGACAAGGCATCTTAGAATGTGGTGGGAACTTGGTTCAGAGCATTAACACCAAGACTTTTATAACCCCGGATTTATAATAGGCTGTGCTGTCAGGAGATGAAAATGTTGTGTTTACATTGCAGTGTTAAATGATCATTTAATTAACACCTAAGGAAAAAAAGTTGTGAAATTCTTAGCAGCTTTTATTGTTGGTTTCCTGGGAGGTTTTAATATCCGAGTTTCATTGAGATTTCTTTTTTGTTAGTAGAGACACAAAAGACATTATACACTTTTTAAGGAAGACAAACAGTTTAACCTTGACCCTTTCTCCCCTAAAATATTAATTTAAATTACATTTTAAATCTGGTGTGCTTATTTAAAAAGTTTCTAGATTCAGATCTTAAAATTATGTCTTAAACACTTTATTTCTATGTAAACATCTGTCATTTAAATATTAGTTAATTTACATTCTAAACTTTCTGCTGTAGAACATTTGAAACTGCCAATTAGTTTATATGAAGTGTAATACATTTATAATACTAACTATATGCATTATACATCTTTCAAGCTACACTGTAGTTACATTATCTTAAGAATCAGTGTCAAAATAGGTAATCATTTTCAAGCAAATTTTATGACAAAAAAGGTACACTGTTAATATATTAACATCATTATTTAGTTAGAGATCATTACTATCATATGATGCAAGAGGTTTATATATAGACAGTAGAAAGAGTAAGAGCATTAGTATGAAAATTCAAATTAACTTCATTAATTGCTAAAAGATTGATATTATCAAATGCCTTCATTTATTCTTGATCTTTTATAAATACAGTTACCTAAAAAAAGAGTGGTCTTGAGACAAATTGATAACACTTGGAAAATATAGGGCAGTTGTCAAGGGCAGCTGAATACTCAATACACTTTTTCTAAAACTATTATTAAAATTTATATCTGTTACTCCTCTCATTTTATCCAGATATGCAACTTCATATTCGAATATGTGAAGTACTTTAAAATATTTATTAAGTTACTTGCTATTAAAGTGTAATCTTTCTTAACTTTTCCAGAAATGATTATACCATTATAGTGTGGTTTTTTAAGTACACTGCTTTTATTCATACTGAAACTAAAAATGTTTATTCCCATTTTTTAAAGTTTAAATTCAAGTGCCTCAGGATAAAACCTGTTTCTGTATTATTCATGGTAAGAGTGCAAGGAGTATTGAATGTTATTAAAATCTCTTAATAGAAAGCCCTGCTTTGAACTGAGAATTATATTCTCATTCACAAAATACTACCGAGCATTACGTAGGCACTTTGTACAATGTTATATGCTTTCCCTACTTCTATCAAGTTTCAGCATTTCTCTAAAACTTTTCTATTTTTTTTTTTTAACTCACACTGAGTTGTTTTTTTTTTTTTTTCCCATTCCCAAAGCTGTTTCTCCGTTCAGAGTCTAGTAACAAAACTCCTTAAGTAGGAATATTACTTTAAATGTTATCTCCTTTATATATACTCACCTTTTGACTTGAGGTAGTTATAAAACACAAAATGTTCAGAAGTTAAAAAGTATGAAAGAGAAAGAGAAGAGTGACAGTATCTGGTTACTTAACATACTAGATGATTAGTATGTTCTATATGATATAGTTCATTATACCAGTTGAAATTCCAAGCCAAATAGGTACTGTGTGCAGATGTGTGTGTCTATGTGTGTGTGTATGTATGTGGTTGGAAATGGGGATACTGAGAGCTAGGGAACAGCTATTTTGTGAATGCTCAGAAATGTTTGAAGAGTAAATATGTAGAGAAATCATAGGAAATTTCATTTAACAGATAAATATATTGTTTTTACATTAAAAAAGCAATGATATGCTCTTATATTGAAGAAAAGTCAGTGTTAACATTTTATGCATTAGTTATTTAGAATCTCTAACTTGAAACCAATGAAAAAGATTTCAGGATTTATTTTAGATAAAGTTTCCAAGTTTGCTTCTTAAAAAATAGGAGTAACTTATCTAAATGCAAACAATTTACGGTATGTAACAAATGTGTTTGGTAGTTATTCCATTGAAACCATTGCATGCAAGAGATTGGAAGATATAATATCTAGAAATACTCTAGTCCACTTTGTGGGGATTAGGTAGTTAAAATTTTAACTTCCCTTTTGCATAAAATTCTTTTGCCTGACTTTCAATACCCAGGACTATCCAGTTCTGCATTATCACTTTAGCTTTCTCATGGCTGTCACAACATACATGTTATGTTCCAGGCAAGCAGATTTTCCTGTTAATGACTGGACATTCCCAGCACATTTTTGGACTCCTTCCTTGCTTCCAGTGTAGAGTAGCATAGACTACCATCCTCTTGTTAGCCTTACCTCCTCTATCAAACCTTTCTCAACTGCTTTAGTTATCTCTATGATCATTAATTATATTGTAGTGGTTCTGAGTACAGACTGTTGACTCAGACTGCCAGAGTTTGAATCACTTAATGGGTAAACTTGGGAATGTCACTCAGTTTCCTGCCCTGTGCCCTGGTTCTCCTTGTAAAATGAAGATGATGGTTAGAACTTACCTCATGGGAATGTTGTAAGGAATAAATTATTCACTAAATGAACAAAGCTTAATATGATGTATGATAATAGTAAGTGCTCAGTATTGTTTTTATTTTTTGATTTTTATTATTTAAGCTACCATGTTTATTACCTGCCTCCTATGATGTTCTCTTGGGTATTATATTAATAATGTGTGTTAACTTTGCCAAGACTCCTGTCTTGTATTTGTCTTTGTTTTATATATAGCATTTAGCCTAGTGCAGCTTAATTAAGAAACACTTTCCAAGTGAATCCTTGATGGAACTTAGCCTGAAAAAGACACTAACAATAGTTTGAATTTGGAATGAAATATAAACGATGTGAATCATAAGTCCAAAAATGTACTAGTTGTATTCCTGAATCTGCTATTCACTAGCTGCAGATGCTAAGCAAAGGTACTTGATTTGAGGACCAGTTTTTTGGGATTCCCTGGTGGCCCAGATGGTAAAGAATCCTCCTGAAATGCAGGACACCTGGGTTTGATCCGTGGATGGGCAGATCCCCTGGAAAGGGGAATAGCTACCCACTCCAGTATTCGTGCCTGGAAAATTCCATGGACAGAGGAGCCTGGTGGGCCACAAATCCATGGGCACACAAAGAGTTGGACATGACTCAGTGACTTTTTTTCTTGGCTTGTAAAAGTATTTGGTAGTTCAGATAAAAAAGGGACAAGAATTTAGCATAAGGCCTCCTGGTGGCTAAGCTGGTAACGAATCCACCTACAATGCCAGAGACCTGGGTTCTACCCTTGGGTTGGGAGGATCCCCTGGAGAAGGAAACGGCTACCTGCTTCAGAATTCTGGCCTGGAGAATTCCATGGACTATATAGCCCATGGGGTTGCAAAGAGTCGGACACGACTGAGCGAGTTTCATACTCACATTCTCCTGGTCTCTAGGAAATGTGCAGATGTAATTGAAGAAAGAAGAGGAAATAAAAATATATAAAAAGTTTGCTCTAGCTCTTTTTTCCAAAATGTGTGGAGAACTCTTCAGACTACTTCTAAGAATTGTAATGGTAGAGTTATTCATGTAATAAACCAGGAATTAGATGAGGAAATTGTGGATGAATGATATTAAGGTTGTTCTCTTTACTATTAGCAATTAAAAAAAAATAAAAGCAGTTTCTGTGTTAAACGAATATAACCTGCTTACGTTTTGCATGACTTTGCTATTAAATGTAAACTGTTTGAAGACTTAGGTTAAAAAAAAAATGAAGGAGATTTGATGGTTATGCAGTATTAAGTGACTATCCTGATACATGATAATCCCTCAATAGGAGGTAAGTAGTATATAACTGAAGTAATTTCAGTGTTCACCTGTCCCTCAAACATCACAACTAATAGCATGAGGAAATTAATTAAAAATAAACAAGGCAAATCAAGGAAGAATAATGGTGGACATAGGTTTTTATGTTCGTATTTGTGTTATAATCTTTTGATTTTAACAGGTTTGTGAGCTGGTACCTTCCTTTTCTCTGATTCACCCTACTAAATGCATTGTGCACCCTGGACAATTAATTTTCCATCTATTTTGAGAAGACTAGAATGTATAGAGCCTGAATATCCTGAAGGCGACTGAAGTCTGGAGTCTGTTTCTAAAAGACAGGTTCCCTCTCAGGGTTGGTGTGGTTTTTCTTTCCTTCTCTTTAAGGAGAATGAATTCCACACCTAATGAATAGTTTCAAGAAGAGTTGTTAATCAGGTATTCCAAGTGACCACCCTGGATTCTTCTTTTATTACAGAGAGGAACATGATGGAATGAGAAAGCAACATAGTTATATTTGATAAAAGGAAATACCTTTTTTCCTTTCCCCACCCACCATGTAATCCTCTGGAATTTAGTTGACACTGGGAAGTTACTGCAGCAAATAGTGTGTTTGAAAAAAACCAAGTTGGAGGAATAAGACTAATACTTGTAGCTACAATACTTACATTAAAAATCACAAAGTGTATCACTCAGCTTATTTCAGGGCAAGGTTTTCCACATGAAAGTATCTTGGAAGAATTTTTCTTTTATTCCGGTCAATTTTACAATGAAGTATTACACAATGGGCAGTGCCATCGTTATCAACATTACTTTTTGTTCTTTTCTGGGTTGTTGGATATCACTCTGTTGCCTGAGATGGGATAGTAGATCAAAATCAGATGAAGGACTTAAGTTAAATATGACAGAGGGGCAAAAGAGGAACTATACGTATAATGGAATGTTATTAAAATGGACAGATGTTATTCTTCAGCTCTTTCCCATTCAAAAACCATACATTAAAGAGAGAATAATGATATAAATCAGTAATAATACAGTCAAGATATTGCTTTATTTTCTAAATTAAATGATCAAGTTGAATAACTCTATTAAACTATAAGTAAACATGTTTTTCTAGAGGTTTAGTTATTTCTAAATAAATGTTATATCCATATCATCAGTGTGATATCTGTTGCAAGGTACTTGCTGTCATTGTATTTTTATAAGATAATTCAGATTTAGATCTTTTCTAACTAGAGCTCTTCTCCCCAGTCTCAAGCATATATTATTGTAGTGCCTTGTATTTATGGCTCTGCTGATTATTTTGTACGTATTGTATTTCAAAGCAGTGATTCGTCAAGTGTGCTCTGCAGTGATGTAAGAGCAAAGTTTTGTCATCAAATGCGTCAGGAAATAATGAAAGTCATCCCCTGCGGTGACTGCCGTGCACGGTTGTGTGTTAATCTCCAAGGAGTCTTGTGATGAAGAAATTCACTTAACTTAAAAAATGTGTTTCTCAGTGTTATGTGGTTATACGGTCCTCCTTTTTCTCGGCTTCCCCCACTAGTACCAATTAATCCAAATAGCAAGAGCAGCTTCCAAAAGATAACTGCTTTTTGTCAATTCTGTTTGAGATTTCTTTAAAAAAAAATAAAAACTGTTTTAGTTATGGGTGGCTGAAATTTAATGTTATTTTTCTGGTGCCAACATAGTGATCTAAACTTTTTTTTTTAATGCATTGGCCTGACAAATCTGTTCTTTTCAGTTCACCTTTGAAAGTAAACTTGATATTCTTTTGTTAACTCTAGAGATAGAGAAACTTAGATCTTTGCGTAACAATTTTGATATCTTAATGCTGATATTTGCTTACATGTATGTGTGTTGTATATAAAATCATTTGCTATATGTGCACATATATACACACACAGACAGGCACACAAGCAGATACCAGTGCTAAGGTATCAAATTCTTACAAAGGGATCTAAATTTCTCTATCACACATGTGCTGTGCTGTGCTGGGTCTCTGAGTTGTGTCCGACTCTTTGTGACCACATGGACTGTAGACCTCCAGGCTCCTCTGTCCGTGGGATTTCCCAGGCAAGAATGCTGGAGTTGTCTGCCATTTTCTTCTCAGGGGGGATTTTCGGGACCCAGGAATCAAACCTGGGTCTTCTGCATTGCAGGCAGATTCTTTACCAACTGAGCTACAAGGGAAGCCCATCACACACACAGTGCCACTCAACTCTGTTTTAATGACTGAAAACATGTTCATCAGCTGACTCTTTCTCCCTTCCCTGATTCTGTCATTGTAACACCTGAAGCCTGCTGTGCACAGCATTCTTTAGCAACACAGGAAGTTTGCATCCTCTCAGCTGGGCATGAACTTGCAGGAGTCTTTCTCACTCCACAGAGATTGTTGAAGCTGAAAGTATTTTATACGCAGTTTGTATTTGGTTAACGGACTTTGAAATCAGCATAGAGTTTCATATGTTCAGTATTTTTGACCGAAACCCATGTCTCTAAGGACTAAAGGACAAAACAGATTAGGTTTGAAAAAAATTTAATAGTATTGGAAGCTTCTAAGACAGTTTTTACATATACCACATTGGTGCTTCTCAACAGGATACTTATACTAATCATTACTGAAATTGTGGTGCTTTCCCTTTCTGTTAGTTCCCCCTGGCATGTTGCTTTGACTGCCAATCTTTGTTTATATTAAATATCGAGGGGAAAGATATCAAAGAAAACACCACATTATAGCTAAAACAAACCTACTTCAAAGCTTGATGAAATGGGCTTAATAGAAATAATCACTGCAAATTATCCAATATTTACAAACACATTCTCAATGTTATGTGGCTTTAGATTTAATAAAAGCGTAAAAAGAATCCATTGTGTTGTAGTTGGGTTTCCCTTTGTGTAAAGAAACTGAGTATCCAGTCCTCTCTTCCCATGTCCCTGTTTTTCTCGATCACCATCTATCATACTGTGTATTTTAATTATTTGGTTGTTTTTCCCTGTCAATTAAAATGCAAGTTTCATGAAGGCAGAGCATAGTGGTAGGTGTGCAAGAAATATTGGTTGAATGAATGAATATAGGTTTTGCAACAGACTATCAGGATTTGAAACTGTGTGACTTGGAGCACATTACTTAACCTCTCCACCTCAATATCTTTTTCCTTAAGGTGGAGATAATTAGAGCATCAATGTCACTGAGAGGATTAAATGAGGATGTAACGCATCTGCCACAGAGTTCAATTGATGGTAATTATTTTTCATAAAAACAACTCCTAAATAGGTTGAGGAAAAATAAACAAACATTAAGCATCATCTATTAAAATGATTTGTTACTGCTTTTTGGCTGAGTCTGTGTTCCCCCGCCCCCTACTCCCGGCTGTACTATAACAGTATGGGAAACCTAACTGTTCTGTGACACCTCACATGCTGCTTGTTCTTTCCTTCTTTTTTCCTACTTATTTCATGAGTTCTCCATTTTCATGGCATTCTCGGTCTTCACATTCCTGCTTCTGGGATGTTGAAATACCACCAGGCTTTGCCACTAACCAGGCACTGCTTTACTTCCTGTCTACTGAGATTGCTGCCTTTCAGAAGTTGCCACCACCCACCTGGCTAGAGGGCTCCTTCCCTGTGTGGCTGTGCAATACCAGACAGTAGATACCTGCCAACACGCGGGTGTTTTCACTTAACTTTTTAACATGATTAATCCATATGCCTGTAGCCAAGGGAGTTCAAGAAATTTGACTGTCTAGTATATTGTAGAAATATCAGTAGTTTAGTTTATATATATTATGTTTATTAGGTTTTTTTTTTTTTTAACAAAATCCACTCTCTGGGTTGTATACCCCTCTAGAGCTTGGACACTTTCATCTCTATTCACCATAGAGCAGTTTTCACATATAGTGGGCATGCAAATATTTGTAAGCTGAAAGAAAAGTGCAGACAGTACAAAGGATCCACAGGCATCTTTCATACCACATGAGCTACAAAAAGCATTTGAAGCTTTAACTTTTTAATGTTTTTGCATTTGTTCTCCCTTGATAGTGTTTAAGTTTAAAGAGAAGAGCAATTAGTAAACTTGTTCAATCAGCATGTCATATGTCAATGTAAGATACACACTTATACGTAACGTAGTTGGCTTTTTGTACCAGTTTCCTCACTGTGAATATTGAGAGTCTAGAAAAGTCTATTCTACAATATCTTTGATAGTATTTATAAATTCTTTATGACTATTTTACACATTTGTGTGTGTGATTTTATTTAATTTGCAAATAAGGCAATAGTGCTACAGAATTACTACAAAATTGAAATTGCTAAAATAATAGGAAGCAATTGAGGCAGCTAGTTTCATCTCATCATTTTGTATCCTTATTTGGGTTGCCAAGGGACAGCTTACACACTTAGTGTGCTTCCACAATTCTTTGCCATTCTAGAGCATGTACTTCTGACATTTTTATTAGGCTTTTGTGTTTGGTCACTGTATTAAATCCAGCAATTTATTCCTTTCCACTTAAATTGTCTTCCCTGTACAAGGGGTGGAGAGGAATTCACAGTGCCTGCACATAAAAGGCCATTATCTTATCTTAGCAAATCCGGCTCTACAGAGACAGTGAATCATGACAGCTCAGCTGGGAAGCTGGGAAGGGAAGTGTATCAAGGAGGGAGAGATAGTGAGTTGAGTCAGTGATGTAGCCTGTGCCTGGGGTGGTAGTGAGTCCATCAGCAGCAAAGGTTAGCATTCCTCTGCAGATCCTGGCCTGATAGACCATTTAGCAGACAGACTGATGTTTGCACCTAGGGAGTATCTTCTGCCTCTAAACTTGATTTAGTTGTAGCTTGTACGAACAATTCAGGAGACCCTATTAGCCTGTTATTTTCTTGACCCAAATTAAAGCACCTTTTTTTCCTTTTTTTTTTTTCCGTAGGATAAACATGCTGACATTTTGTGTGTATAGCTGGACATAGGCTGAACAACTCTGTAGCAACTTTGGAGCTTTACTTTAACATAGCCTTCATTCTACGAAGAGAAATATTTCCTGATTGGAGGAAGTGGTGGTGATGAGGGTGGAAAGGTTGAGGTCAGCCATGTTGCACTCATGAATTCAGTGCATGATCCAGGAGCTCTTCCAAGCGGTTCATTTATATCAATATTTATTGAATCTTCAACGATATGTTGTTGTTCAGTTGCTCATTTGTGTCTGACTCCTTGCGACCCCAAGGACTACAGCACTCCAGGCTTCCCTGTCCTTCACCATCTCCTGGAGTTTGCTCAAACTCATGTCCATTGAGTCGATGATGCCATCCAACCGTCTCATCCTCTGTTGTCCACTTCTCCTCTTATCCTCAATCTTTTCCAGCATCAGGGCCTTTTCCAGTGAGTCAGCTCTTCGCATCAGGTGGTCAAAGTATTGGAGCTTCAGCTTCACCATCAGTCCTTCCAATGAATATTCAGGGTTGATTTTCATTAATATGAAAGGGAACCAAATCAGATGGGAAAACTGAGACCCAAAGAGATGAAGTAATTTGCCCCAGTGGAAGGCTGGCATTTGACTACAGTGTAATGCTCATTACCATGTGTTTTAACTGGACTAAAGTTAACAGTTTCTTTTAACTAGGTAAAAATGTCACAGAAGGCATGATCCATATAATCTATTTAAATCTTTACCGTGTTTGATGCGTTGTTAACAGTGCACAGTTGCTTAGAGAGACCTTGTCCCCCTCTGTCTTCCATTTGTACATCACTTATTAAGACCTGGAGCTTAGTGTCACCTTGACTCATTTCCTCTTCCTTTACCCCTCTGAAGTTATGCTGATTCTACCTTCTGATAGCTGCACCCATCAATCCTCTCCTTTTCCCTGTTTTTAGTTTAATTCCTAACTAGGGTCCTGTGCTCCAAAATTTCTTCATCCAGAGGTGTCTTCTTAAAGAACAGCTTCGTTTAGTTTCTTCCCCCAGTCAAAACTCATTTGGTCTATGAGCATGGCAGTTTAGATTTAGCAAAACATTTTCCCATTACTTTCAAAGGAACTCTTAGAAATACATATCACTGCCTCAATTGTATAAATGAAATAACTAGCCTACAGTGGTTAGCTGAATTACTAGCCAACTGCAATAAGACTGATAAATAGTAGAACTATTACTTTTCTCTAAACTTTTATAATCACCAGGATCTGTAGTCTAAACTCTAACTTGGCCTTTAAGTTTCCTCAGTGGTCTCAATTTATCGGTCTTATTCCCTGATCTTATACTTGAAGAGTTACACCTGAAGTCAGCTACTCTTGAGCCTGTGGAGTTTTGCGTCTGCTATTTCCTCTGTCCTTTGCATCAGGCAAACGTCTCTTCACTCTTCGCAAGCCAGATCGTGCCTCCTCCACCTCGAAGGCCTCCTTGATTTCACCTAGGAAAATGTGACCTCGTTACTTCAGCACCTCCGGCAAACAGTGCTCTCCATTTAAAGGTCACAGCAGCCTCACACAGATTATGCCTCTTCCTTCTCCTTTACTGCCTGCCAGAATACTTCTCATCCCCCTTTTTGGTGATAGTATGCCTTATGTCTCAAGAGGCTGTCTTAGCAGAGGTCATATTTTATTCATCTCGCTATCACCTTAGGTCCTGGCCCAAAGTTGGGACTGCTTTGTTGACTAAGTGAGCTTACATGAAGACTTCCATAATGCATTCAAATGAATTCTTCGCTGAGCTTTTTTGGGAGAGTTTAATCTGAGCCCGCTCCCTTTTTGCAGCCCTACCACATAGTTTTTCTTAGGCCTCTCTTAGTTTTATGTAACAGTTGCCTTTTAGAAGAGTGATTTTTCTCTCTCCTAAAAATCCAAGCTTCTGGTGGCAGGTTCTAACTCTTTTTCATTTATATGCCTCCCAGGGTAGATGCTGTATTACTAAGCATGTAATAGGAGCTTGATAAATGTTTATTACATACATTTAATAAGGATTTTACATTCTTTTCCTCCAAGTCACATTTCTATCATCACAACAGAAAACTTCTGTCTTAAAAAATATTAAAAAAAAATCAGTAATAATGTCTCTGATTTTTAAACAGTTAATATTTGATAGAACTAGAGCATGTTTATTCAGATTGGTAAATCAGTGTCCAGACAAACAGCCTTGCAGTTGTTTTCTATCGTATTTATTATGGGAATGTTATTATGTTAATTTATTTTAGAATTTAAATAAATGACACGTGAATCAGTATGCTATGGTGGAGAGAGCCAGGATTTTGTGGGATAGGATTCAAACTCTAGTTTCAGCAATGTGCTGGGTGGGAAACACTCTCCTCTAACCTGGTTTCCTTGCCTGTTAGGGGATGATAATACACTACGTATGTTATTGGGTTGCGTATGTTATTGGGTTGCTGTAAAGATTGAGTTTGTGGTGTCAGCAAAGTCCTTACACTTAGTAAACTCTCAATAAATATCACTAGTTATTAGAACGGAGAAGGCAATGGCACCCCACTCCAGTACTCTTGCCTGGAAAATCCCATGGACGGAGGAGCCTTGGTAGGCTGCAGTCCATGGGGTCGCTCGACTTCACTCTCACTTCTCACTTTCATGCATTGGAGAAGGAAATGGCAACCCACTCCAGTGTTCTTGCCTGGAGAATCCCGGGGACGGGGGAGCCTGGTGGGCTGCCGTCTATGGGGCTGCACAGAGTCGGACACGACTGAAGCGACTTAGCAGCAGCAGCAGTTATTAGAAACACTGACACTTCCCTGAATTCATGTGCTCTACACATGTGCTTGAGAATTAGAATATTTCACTTTATTTCTGAAATGCTCTCTATCCAGGATAACATTTCACGTCAGCCAGCTTATTGTGGATGCTTATGGAAGAGCTCTTCAATGTTAAATATGTTCAATGCTGAATGTCTCAAGACGAGGTAAACTGTTTAAATACAGAAAATAAGTGCTTGTGGTTTGTGGATTAGTTATATGGTTTCGGTTGCAAGTAACTGACACCTGTCTGAATCTGGTTTTAATAATAAGCAAAATTATGAGCTCACAGAGCAAGTTCAGAGATAGCTTTTCATTTTTTTCTCTCCACTTTTCCATCCTCAAGGGCAGATTATATTAAGGCTTTGCTCCTATTCTCAAAATGGCTGCTGTTTAGGGCTTCATGTTGAAATTCTTCTGGTTCATATGCAGTAGAAAAGGGAGAGAGAGAAAGAAGAAAATAAAGATCAGAGAGAAGGGAGGCAATATTTCCCCCCGCCAGTAGATTCTGTATCCCTTATTCCAGTCCACTGAAGCAACTTAGGTAAAGTTAGGTCTAAAGTCTATAACTATAGACCAAGAGTTGCCAAATAAATGGCATATGGTGATTGATTTAAAGTACTTAAAATACTGCTCTGGTCTTTCATATGGATAGGTAAGTGAATCAGATTAGGATTCTATCAGGATTGAGGAAGGGGCACCGATTGATATGAGGAAATAACCAACAGTGTCCGCTACAGTTAGGAACTTAAATTTTAATTGTTCATTTAATTTTCCTGTAGAAATTTAGAAAAGTTGCTGATATAGCAAGTTTTAGTTTAGGTCCATAAAACTGGAACATCTTAGGTTTGCTGATTGCTTTATGCTCCATCTTCATGTGTAGGGATAATAAAACCTACCTTTCAGGTTTTTGAGATAATTAAAAATAAAATCTATGTAAGGCTTGCTTTGAGTAGTTGTATTTTCTTGGTCAGAATTTCTATAGTCATCTTTGACTCTTTTATATTACTGTTTTCCACTTCCAAATACTTACATTATGAATCTACATAGGTGCCTGATTATCACATATAAGTTCATACACCCAAGAAAAGATTCAAAAGTCTTTTTATGAACAAAAGTCTACATTTTATAAAATCTATATTCATGCAGTTTTCTATGTTCCTCACAGGAGCTTTGTGAGGTAGATATCATTTATGACGTTCTACAGATCTCATTACTTGCCTCCTCCTCGAAAATGTGACTCTCACGAGGACAGAGAGTCAGTCTGTTTTCTTCACTGCTGTACCTTCAGCATCCAAAATAGTGCATCATGGAGGCTGACTGATAAATGCTCAGTCAGTGTTTGTTGAAGGAAAGGAGAAAGGGAGGGAGGAGTTTGCCTACAGAGGGTAAAGGACTCTCTTAGTTCATGACTTAACAGTGAAGATATGAACCCCCTTGTTTTGTGGGCCTGAGACCTGTATCCACCTTGAACTCTTTAGCTACATTAGGTCAGTTTTCTCTCCCTCGGTTCTTAGTTTGCTGCAGCAGAGAATTGAAGCAATAGACCAAGATAGCTCAAGCAGGCAAGGTTTATTGAGCAAGCAATAAGTAGTACAGTCTTGAGACATGAGAGTGGACCAACCTCTGCAAGAGTGCTCCTAGCCAGTTTTGATTTCCCTTTTTATATTGCTTGTTTCCTCCCCTGGGCAGTCCCTGAGGCCTGATTGGTTATACCCTATGCAAATGAGGCATAAACTCGAAACCAATCAGGAAATGGGGTGTGTTGGGCATGTTTTCCCTTCAGAAGTCTTCAGTCAGGTCTGTTGTTCTCCTTTCCTGCATCCTGTGGCCTCCTAACTGCCAGTTCCATCTGACCACTATTTTGGACCCTATTCTGACTCGAACAGCCTAAGAGCTTCATTCTACTTTCTTCACCCTCTTTTTCTCTCTCTTTGCTCAGCTGAATGAGCACATGAAGTTTGCAAGATAATCCTTGCTTTTCACTTTCACAGGGCCATTATATATACAGATTTTCAAGCCAATGGTTCTACTTGCTCAGCCCTCTCCTGCCTTCATGTACCCTATCATCATCTCATAGTATCCCTGGTTGACTCTGTTGATGTTCAGTCGCTAAGTCATGTCTGACTCTGTGACGCCATGGACTGCAGCACATGTTCTCTGTCCTCCACTATCTCCCGAAATTTGCTCAGATTCATGTCTGTTGAATTGATGACGCTATCTAACCATCTCTGTATATAAAGCCTTTGTATTCCAGTTCAAACATGACTTCCTCTGGTAAGCCTTTCATGATCCTCCAGATTAAATCACCTTCTCTTTACACATCCACCTACTACAGGATATAGTTTTTAAAGGCATGTGTGTTTGTATGATTATTTTATGGTTTCTCTTTCTTCACAATAGATCTTAAAAACAGGATATGGATCTTGACTTATTATTGGTTCCCTAAAGCCTGAGCAGTATCTGGCATATTCTAGGTGCTCAATGAATATAACATGTTGACTGAATGTCACCATTGTCTTCTCAGTCTATTTTCATGTGTTTCTCATCAGTTATACTTACAGTTTGCAGAAGAAAGGTTAGTGTTTTGTATAAGTCCCTCATTTCCCCCCACATATCTTTTCTTACAATAACCTATATACTGCTGCTGCTGCTGCTGCTAAGTCACTTCAGTTGTGTCCAACTCTGTGCGACCCCATAGACGGCAGCCCACCAGGCTCCTCTGTCCATGGGATTTTCCAGGCAAGAGTACTGGAGTGGGGTGCCATTGCCTTCTCCAAACCTATATACTGGAAAATTGTAAAGTCTTCAGGACCAGCCACTGCTTACCTGCTTCAAGTCTGTATCCTCATTTCCTTCTCTTATTTTAGGTCTCAGCTTTAAATTTACCTTCACTGCACTTCACTTCATTCAAGGATAGATGATGGTTCCCTTATCTGAGTGACCTCAGCACTGCTCCCCCACCATTAATGTAGTTAGCATATCTGTTCCTCTCATTTGTCTGTCTATTGAGCTGAAAAGTAGGCTGAATCTAGTCTAAGATATTTGCCCCGAGCTTAGCGTGGTACCTGAGATGGTACACACCAGAGATATTTTTCCCAGTGACTGAATGCATGTCTTGTATGATATTCCCCACATATTGAAATCATTCTTGGAAAATGCGTTCAGTAAACAGTTGAAATTTAATTCAGTGTCTTCAGTGCAGCATATGCATCCTTCAAGGATTGCTTAACATAATCTACTTTTTAGTGATCTTAAAAACTGAAGAGCATATCGGGTGCTGCAGACAAGTACCCAGCTGGGGAGGAGAATGGGAGATGAAATCCAGCATGTCTTTTGTTCATTAGGCCATTTCTACCCCTGAGAGGCTATCTTTAAAAATTTTTCACAGAGATGCTGTGTGTGATAATATGACCCTAGATAGAGGAAGAAAATGTTAGAAATTTCTATTTAAATTTTTCTCTCAACTTTGAGAACTCTCTATGTTTCTCTGAATTTTAAAATACTCATAGTATAGTGGTACTGTAATACTAAATTTATATAAATATATGAATAAATTATAAATGGTGGGGATGCTTGCTAACTGTACTGATAATGATACATGATGAAAGCAGTTATGGAGAACTGTGATTGAACTTGATGAGTCCAATGTCAGTGTAGTTTCCAAATTGACTTATGGCTTCTTGATGCAATTTTCAGCTGCCTTAAGAAAGGCATGCTCAGGGTAATGACATCTTGGACATCCTATGCACCATGGCACTTGTGCATGTGTGAATTGTGTGTCTGTCCCTTGTTCCTGTGCTTGTGATGAAGAAGAGAATGATTGGACTGTGCCTTTTGTTGGCAGGCTTTGTTCAGATTCATCCAAATGCCTCCCTTTTTGGCAAAGCGTCTACCTTAATTTCCAAATTCTCAAGTCCATTCTCCTTGCATATGGGTTTATGATGAGTCTTCTTTTCCCCATTATTGGCATACTCTTTAGATAAAAAGTAAGTGTTTCATTTCTCCTCTGCCTTTGGGATATGATACTAATGAATGAATAGTTGGTTTCTGATCACAAAATAGACAAACATGCTTGGATTCAGAATATCTTAACTAGAATCATGGCCCAGCCACTTTCCAAATGTGTGATTTGAACAAAATAATTAACCAGTCTGAGCTTGTTTCTTTTTCTATAAGATGAAAATAATAATTAATTCACAGATTTGTTAAAAGAAATAAGCATATGTGAAGTGGTTGGCATAGTATGAAATAGACATTTTATAGAATTTTGACTTTTGAGCATGCTAACTGCAGAATACTTTTTCATATTTATTAGCAATACTAAAATCACAGCTGCTTGTTTGTGAGGTCTGATGTGATGGTTGCTTTAACACAAAAGTTTGTTCCTTCACTGTATTAAACTAGTTAAAATGTAACTGCATGTGTGCTAAGTTACTTGAGGTGTGTCCAGCTCTGAGTGACTCTATGGAATATAGCCTGCCAGGCTCTTCCATCCATGGGATTCTCCAGGCAAGAATATTGGAGCGGTTTCCAGGCCCTCTTTCAGGGGATCTTCTGGACCCAGGGATTGAACCTGCGTTTCTTATGTCTACCTGCATTGGCAGGCGAGTTCTTTACCACTAGCGCCACCTGGGAAGCTCACATTTATTTGGTTAGATGATTGGCTAATGGATTAATCATTTTCTGAGGAAATGACAACCTCCAAACCTTTTTTGTTTTTCATTTTAAGCTGCCATACAAGAGTTGGGTAATGATACAGTGGTGGAGTGTCCATCAGTGTCCTGAATATTGTTGAGTCGTGTGGGTGCTACGGGCTTTGGAGGAGTAAAACCACTTCTGACTGCAGTATCTAGGAGGGCAACACAGAGATCTAAGTGGATTTCTGTAGTTTCCAAATGCATAAGATGAAGAAAAACATCCATACAGAGAGAATAACATTATTTGAAATGGTTAAAAGGTATGTTTTTTGACTAAGAAAAATTTCATATGCTTGTGGTATTGGATTAAGGAGAAAAATAGTCAAGAAATGTAAATTGAAACCATTTTTAAAGGCTCTGAAATGCTTGGCTAAGGACTTCAAATTTTATTTGGAAGGCAGGGGTCATCTGATCAAGATAATTCTCTGGGAAGATTTTGACTGTACATTGAAGTACAGAAAGACTTAAAGCCTAGAGATAGTCACAGAAATAATACCACGGCCCAGAGTTCTAAATTCAGGGTGATACTATTAGGAGGAGAGAAGGCAATGGCACCCCACTCCAGTACTCTTGCCTGGAAAATCCCATGGATGGAGGAGACTGGTAGGCTGCAGCCCATGGGGTTGCTAAGAGTTGGACACGACTGAGTGACTTCACTTTCACTTTTCACTTTCATGCATTGGAGAAGGAAATGGCAACCCACTCCAGTGTTCTTGCCTGGAGAATCCCAAGGACGACGGAGCCTGGTGGGCTGCCGTCTATGGGGTCACACAGAGGTGGACACGACTGAAGCGACTTAGCAGCAGCAGGACATATAAAGAGATATTTGCAGTTAAATTGCAATGAGTATTGTGTAGCATGATGGTTTTATGTAGAGAACAGGATTTTAAAATTTTAAGTAAAGCCTATGTAAACAACAAAGAAAGCCTATTTCCAGGGCACTTTAATTAATTATGGTACTGCTGATAACAGATGAAGTTCTAAAAGTATAATAGTGTGAAATAGAGTCTTGCATGGAAGAGCACTACTTTTGTTTCAGGGTTTGGAGTCACTTCTTACCTTTTTTCCTGACATATATGCCCTGGTTCCGTTATTCTGTTGCTTGAAGTAGTGGAGGCATAGATCTATTAATGTAACCTTCACTTTTTAATTAGAATAAAAGAATGTAAAGTCTCATGCTAGAAAGGATCTGAGAAACTTAGGTGAAGGAACAAGTGCCAGAGATGTTATGTAACCTGCCCAAGGTTGCCCAGCCTGTGGAGGAGCCTTCACTATGGCTCATAGGTCCAGGCTCCCGTGTACAGGTCCTCCTAAGACTCTTTGCTGCCTGGTCTACACCTGCTCCAGGAACCCAGATCCTTTTTCCTTCTTTTTCTTACCATTTCACACTGTTTGCATTTGTCATTATTTAAAGGCACTACCCTTAAATTCACAGACTATACATGATGCTCATTATTATTATCATTACTGTCTTTAGAAAGTAAACATGTATTAAGGGTGCTATGCCAGCCTCTGTATAAAGCCAGATAAATCTACAAAGGCCTTAGCCCACACTGTGTCTCATATTTTATAAACTGGGGTTTATATCCTCAGGCCACTGGATTAAACATTTATATGTTAGTTTTCTCCCTCATTCTACATTCTTGCTTAGATGGTTTCTTTGCTTTATTTTGTCTTTAATTCTGGCTAATACTTTTGGTTCTAAGGAAGAGGAAAAGGAAATTCACATGTTGTTTTTCTTTTCCCAGAAGCTATAGGTATATTTAATATGTTCTTTCTAGAAGGGCTATTAGTTTATATACCTTACCTTAGTTTACAGATAAAAAAGCTGAAAATTGACTAGCCTCGCTGATGAAATGTAAAGGCCTGAATGAAATTCAAATTTTCTTGGATCCATAAAATAGAACATGTATTGAGAAGTGACATCCTAATATTGACATTGGCAAACTGAGAAACACTCAGAGAAAAACACTGAGGATGTAGAAAGTCCGGAATGGAGTATCATAAGAGAATCAGTTGAAAAAACTTGAAAGATCTAGAAGAGTTAATCTAGGTGCTACTTAATCAGATTTTCTAAAACATTGAGGTATTATCCTCTCAGTGAAGTTTTTAAATGCTAGCTAACTCAGAAGGTCCAGAGTAATTTGGTAATGGAACTGTTTACCTCAAAGTCTTTGCAGAGTGCTTGGTGCCAGGTATCAATACTAGGCCATTGTTGAAAGATTGCACATGAATGTGTCTTAAGTATTTCTAATTTTTATGTCACTGAATTGCATTTAAAAGTGAATCTGATACTAAATGACATTATATAACAGAGATTAACCATAATTTCTCTGAATCAAGGATGATAACTCGTTCCCTACTCTGGTAGGCTCCCTGAGGGTACTCTCTGAAACACTTTGTATGCAAAAATCTTAATTTGAAAATCCCTGGGGTAAATAATTTCCAATTTTCATTTCAATGGAAAGATATTAATGTAACTTCAGTTTAGAGCAAGATCAATTCGTGTGCCAGGCTCCTGATGCGTTCAGGAGTTTTGAGGAAAATTCTCACACTGGTTTGTACTGGAGCAGAAGACATACCAGCATCTTAAAAGCCAGTTAATGCAACTTTATTTCCAATTAAATCCAGTCCTCACTGTACCCCTCTTGAAAGGTATTTGAGCTGCCTGAGAAGTTATTTAACCCAATATAATGAAATAGAACAAAACAAAATCTTATATTATTTTCAGGATTCTAAGGAGGTACCTTCAAACATTTTTTTTCTGCACAGTGATCTTTTTTCTTCTAAAAGTCTTAGATCTATGCTCAGTTGAGAAAGCATAATTGCAAGTAAATCTACTTGAATTTATAGGCTTGATTTTTCTTAACAGACCACTTTTGAAAAGAAAGGATGGAGAATAAAGGACAGATATTATTAAATAAAGTGTTGGCAGAGTTACATACTCAGATTATCAGGTTCTTTGATACAGAATGCTGTAGCATAAACTACATTTTCACTTTATTTATATGAGGGTCTGTGTTGTACTTGAAGTCTCTTCCACCCAAGAAAATCTCTAGGAAATAGTAGCATGTTCAAACAAGTTTTCTACTGATTGTTGTCCACTGACTTTTAACATATTGTAGACATTCTAGAAATAATTAGCAAACCAAACAACTGTCCATAATTACCTCTTGTTATGCTTATGAGAGCAGGGTGGTAAAACAGTTTATATTCTCTCACTTTGAATACAGAAATATTGGTTAACTTATTGCTTTTTTTATCTCCCCGTACTCATACTAATGTCAAATGTTAAAAAAAAGATATGGAGAGTGGAATTTTGCATTAAACCAAGAGAATAAAACCAAAAATGAAAAAGTGACCCGAGCTAGAAACAAGTTAAAAATGCAATTTTTCAGCTTCACAAAAGTTACCATGGCATTACCTTTCCTTTTGTGCTGGTGATTTAATTTAGTAGTTTAAGAAAAAAAGTGTCTATTGCTGTGTTTAAAAATTCTAATTACAGGGATTGATAAAGAAATTTCCAAGTACAAGGGGTATTTGTAGAGAACTGGTGAAACTGACAAGTGATTGACATGTAAACAACCCCACTGTGCCCTTATATTCCATTCTGTGATGCTGGACCACAGATGCTAAGTAAGCCCCAGGAAGTTACCCCCATCTAGTTTTTATTAAATGCTTGGCTTCATTGATGTAAACAATATTGTGTATTAGCTGCCTAAATAAACTGCTTTCTTTGGTGCTGCTGTGCTATCCTTCCTCGGTGTGGTGGGATAGCTGTGAAATGAATGAATGGGAACTTTCCTTTAGTATGTTTAACTGAATTTAAACTCTGAAGAGGAAAGCTAAGTGCAGAGTTCATCAAATAGATTGAAACCGTCTAAACATGAATGAAAGGGATAGCATTTCCAACTTGCAGTTTTCTGTTTATGACTTACCAGAGTCTGAATGAAATTGCGCTTTCTTCTCTGCTAATGTAAAGGTGGCAGCTCAGCATGTACACACAGTGTTATGTTATGTGCAGTCAGAAGCTCTTGCAATTGTCCTTGAAAGCAGTTTACTGTTAATATATCTTGATTTTCAGAGTGTCATTGTTTTTTTCTCTTGGATCAAATTTTGGTTTTCCTGCTTCTTTACAAGTAGCTTTCTTAATTCATATGCATTTTTTACTGTACTTTTTAGTTCTCATTTCATTCTAAAAAATCTTTACTACAGCGTGCTTTGATAAACTATTTTGAAAAAGGAGAAATAGATGCATGCTATTGTAAGTTATGATTCTTTTAAGATGGTTTACATATTTTTGTAATGCATTCAAAAGCAGAGAATTGATCTGAAGTAAGACTTTATGTTTTCCTGATTTTTAAAGTTTGAAAGACATTCTTCTGTTTTTTACCATTTTATATTTCTAAAATGTTCAAATGACTGCCTCAGAGTTTGGAGACAAAATATTCTTAATTTTTTTCCTCTTAGACTTGAATGCTAAGAACTTGGACGTTTTAAATGAGCTATTTGCCAGTGGATGACAATTCATTCCAGATTAAAGAGTAACCAAGTACAGTAAGATCTGTGTTTGCTAACCAGCAAAATCTGGAAAATTGCATTTTTGACATTCCCCAGGCAAAATTGTCAATCTAATAAATGTCAGTAATACTAACTGAAATAGGATAGGGTGAAATATGTTGGAATTAGATTAAGGTTGCTAGAGATTTAATGTGTGTTCTTGTTGTTAATTTAAAAAATCTCATAGGGTTTTCACAAACAAAAATTATATACCTGTGTAAATCATGACATTTCATTCCTTTGCCAGCCTATGAAGGAAAAGTGGGAGGTTAAAAAAAAAGGGAGGTCAATATGAATTTACTCCAAGTCAACTGTAATCTATATCCTGTCTTCCTAATATATCTCATAACAAAAGCTTGTTGTATCAGTATATTCCAAACGTTTGTAAGTTATTTAGAACTTGGAACATGTTTTCCCATAGAAACAATGTTGTAAATATTGGTTCAGTTCCCAGGCCAGTGCATCCAGCCTATTTAATCCATATGTATCTAAGATACAGTACCAGTGTTTGCCTGAGTCCTGATCCTGAAGGCATATGTGCAGCAAAGTATGCAGTGATGGGTATTTTCTCACAATTTTCTGAAAAGAAAATAGTCCCATAGGAATTTTCCAAAGAAACTATTTTTGATATTTGTCCCTTTCTTTCTGCATTTTCAGTGTCCCAGAGCCCTCCTGTGAACTTACAGTCAAGGCAGGGACAACAAGTTATCTCATCTGACCTTGGAAAGGAAAGCAGTGCACTTTATTTACAGATTCACTGTGGGGAATGGCATTTTGACTCTTTTATTATTATCGACTTTTTGATAAGGTTCGTTAACCTCAACTTTCTAAATGACCAAGTTTTAAGAAAGATAAGACATAAACTATGAATGTGATAAAAGACAATTAGTGTTTGACAGAAGCATCTTGATATGTTGCTGATATGTAAGGTCTTAGAGCTTAGAGGTGATTTTTAATAGATTTCCATTTTGTCACCCTTCAAATGCTTCATTTCTATTAAAATGCATTTTTTTACAGTAACTCTCAGAGCCTTTGTTGAGGTGAGGCAGTGTCATGGGGAGGTTGATAATAAATTCTTAGTGTTCAAATAGGGGACTATAATTTATTGCGTTGTTTTTCAATTATGTAAAATTGCTCTTATTCATAATTGCAATTTTACATTTATTTTAGTGGCTGTGTAGACTGTATTTTCCCCTACTATCCTAATTTTGGAGTAGGAATTTTATTATTTTTTTGTTTTCTTTGCTTTGTGCTAATTCCCACTCTTGTCACTCCCTTTGTTCTCAGACCTACTGGGAAGCAGGTTAAAGACAACCCCTCCAACAGCTGAATCATAACACCCATTTTCAAAAGATATAGATGTTTCTTAAGAGATGTAAAACCTCTGTTTTGCCCTGAGAAATAGGAACATGCACACTTTTTAAAAATGTCCTTGCTAATGTATATATATCAACAAGGGTAAAAACAAATTTTATTACCAGAACATTATTTCAAATGATATTTTTAGTGAGAAATAACTTTTATTTTCTCGAGTTTACTTCAAAGGGTGACATGTGTTTTAGTTGACCAAAGAAGACAATAACATTTATGAGATTATATACTTCATTTGGACATTTTATGTATTTCACTAAATTGAGAAGTAATTCCAATTTTCCTCAGTAACTATATGCTGATTTTCAGGATTCTTTTTAATCCAGAAAAAAATTAAAATATGAAAATAAAATAGTATGTATTAAAAAATCAGATTTCCAGTCTAGTTTTGTAGGTCTTATTTTGTTTATGTTGTTTAATTATTTTTTTTAAAGATCTGTTACATGATTCTTAAAAATGTGAACTTTCCAGGTCCAACAGGGGGAGCCAATTCCATATTCTGCTCAGGTTGCTTGGCCTTTTGCTGTTACCCATTTATCAAAGCCAAAAAATACTTTCTTTGCCCCTCTTGGCCATTTACAGGGTCCCATAACAGATAATGATTAAAATGATGCAGTGGTTTATACTAATTATCTCTTAGTCTATAATACTAAATGTATTAAGCTGTTATGGTTATGCCTAGAAAAGTCTGAAATAAAGGTCATTATTTTCGAGTGTATGATATTTTTATTCAAGGTAATGTTAATTGCATAATCTTTTCACAATAAAAATCAATATGGAAAAGAGACCATTTTAATGCTCACAAAAATCATTTAGATATAGAAAGTTCTGAGTAGGTTAATAAAAATGGGAAATATATTTTCTGCTTTTTAAACGCATCGTGTATAAAATATTAATAATTAAAATCATATGGCTGTTATATGAATGTTTTAAAAACCACATACCTTGCTTTCTTTAAAATAAAGATTTTTGACTAAGTTCAAGGTCTACCACAATGAATCATTTAGGGTGGTATTGAATTTCCATAATTGTTTGGTTTTGTATTCTCTTCTCAAGGAAGAAAGTGGAATGGTTTTACTTATTTATATTGCTATAGGCTATATTTTGATTTTGTCGTAAGACATTCTCAGAAATTAGGAAACTTTTCTGTCTGATATTTACATTTACTTGGACAAAAGACAGAATTATTTTGTGCAAGGACATTGTTTTCACAGTTTAGAATACATATTTCATAATTTTGAGTGCAATAATTTTATTTTGAAATCTGTCATTAGCTAGCTAAAGTGTATATATATATATATATATATATCTCCTTGGTTATAATAATTGATAAATTTATTTGGGTTGTCTCACATTTAGGCACCTACAGCATACACACACACAAATACACATCCCTTGTGTTCTCAATTATAACAGAACTTTGGTCTTTATTTTTCTGTGTATTCAGACTAACAGTGATGGATGTACTAAATACCTATTTAAGGATTAATTGCTTATTTTAAATTTCAAGAGAGATAATTCTACAACTTATTGATTGATTTTAGCAAAAGAGAAGGTTTGCATGCATTTTTTTCTCTATGAAACTCTTTTTATTTTTTCTTCGAACTTAGGTCCTGTGATGCCTAGAGCTGTACTGGAATATCAGTATGCTCCTAGGAGCCTAAATACAATAACACTTAGTGAAATTTCAGTTTAACAAAAATTTGATCTGCTATATGATTTTGTAATTAAAAGGTTAATCTCATTAATTTTTGTATTCCCTCAACATATAGCAGTACAGTGTTTGCCACATAGTAGATACTTTGTAAAAATGTGGGTAAGTGAATGAATGAATGAAGGGTGAATTCTTACTGGCTATATGACCTTGAAGAGTGTATATGTCTGCTTTTCTCATATATAAAACTACATGCTCACTGCCCAGTTTGTTCACAAGGTTGTTGAGAGAGTCAGCTGAGATATAGAAAAACCTCAAAAATTATAAATATTTTATGAAGAACTTATGAATAATGATTAACAGTACACTTTTGTAATTTAGAATATTGCCTGTTTTGGATATATCTTTGTTATAATCTTAAGAAAGTTTCAATATTAGAATGTCTCTTATTTTGCAGTGTTGCAGTGAATCATGCTCATACGATTGGCCACGTAGATTCATGTTTGTTAAAATGAGATCCCTTTTATATCCAATTACCCTTTTGTTCTTCATGCCTCAGAATGTCATTTTGCCCCAATAGCCAGACATTAATTGGACATGCTAACTCTAGTGTGCCTGCTACTTATGTAACATTAGTTCCAGACTCCCTGCTTTTAATTGAAGTGCTACATTGTTAAATTCTCATGTCATGAATTGTAATTCCCTGGCCCAGCTAAGGAAGAGGACTCTATTGAAATATTTCCCAAATAACATTTCTTTTAAATTGATGAGTGTAGTTTGATTAATGAGATATTAGTAGGCGTGATGTATTTTCAATTGTAAATAAGTGCTGAGATTTAAAAAATTGTTAAAGAAGGCTATTTTAGAATAATCCTATCCCTCATGAGAAAAGTTGTCTTGACAACAGCACCATTTATAATTAGAAGTGATGAATATTTTATTTCTCAAAGGAAAATTCTCCCTCAGTATGCATGACAGTGATTGGGCTAAAATGTTCATCAGTCTCAATGATTTCTAATGCAAAAAAATACACTGGATATCAACTTTTGGGCTCGATAATACTAAGGCTTTACAGTGTAGCTTTAGGAGAGGTTTTTCATATGGATATTTATATTAGTGAGGTAAGAAAAGGAGATATTACTGACCTTTATTTACAGAAAGATTTCATGTCTAATAAGTGGCACATTTGAACTAGAGAAACGTGGAATAGACTTTTTGTCTTTATCATTTTGCCAAAGGGTGCAGAAGCATATGATACATTTCAGAATTGTGCTTTTACTCGTTATAATACATTTTTTATATCTTAGAATGTGTATCTTTTCAATTTGTAACATTTTACAAATTTGAAGTAAATGAATAGAGACTTAGCTCAGATTAAAATATTCAATATAAATGTCAATCCTTTTTTTTGAGTGTTCACAATTTAAATAAATGACTATTTGCATTAAAGGACACAATTCAGGTTTCATTTTGTGCAGTCATTTTTTGTTTCAGTCATTTGACATTTATCCGGTGCCTACTACATGCCAGACAATTTGAATGTTCAAGTTAAATAGAACACAGTCCCTCTTGGGGGGATGAAACGGCACACCGATACAGTTGTTGCTGTTGTTCAGTTGCCATGTCAAGTTCAACTCTTTGCTCCCCATGAACTGCAGCACCCCCAGGCTTCCCTGTCCTTCCCTATCTCCTGGAGTTTGCCCAGACTCACTTCCATTGAGTTGGTGATGCCATCCAACCATCTCATCCTCTGTCTCCCCCTTTTCCTCCTGCCCTCAATCTTTCCCAGCATGAGGGTCTTTTCCAATGAGGTGGCTCTTCTCATTAGGTGGCCAAAATATTGGAGCTTTAGCTTCAGTATCAGTCCTTCCAGTGAATATTCAGGCTTGATTTCCTTTAAGAATCACTGGTTTGATCTTCTTACTGTTCAAGGAACTCTTGAGAGTCTTTTACCACTGTTTGAAAGCATCAGTTCTTTGGTGTTCAGCCTTTTTTATGGTCCAACTCTCACATCTGTAGACCAAACTTCATAGTATTGAAATTGCTGCAAGGTGTCAAGGATATTCTGTTCATTTCCAGAAGGGTCCCATTTTAAGTTGGGAGTGTAACAACCACTAGAGAAAATGTCATATAATCCTGTGGGGCGAGAGAACAAGGAGAAGAGTAAGTGATGGATGTATTGGGTAGAATGTTAAATGGGGCCTTAATCCAGAAGGTCTTATGATTTAAAGCAAACATTTAAGCCCTTCACTGTGAATTCAGTGGCTTATTGTATCACACTGTTGTTTGTATCTGATTATGTATGATTTGGATTTTGTATGATATGAATTTATGTTCTGTCATCATCTATGCTGCATGCTAAGTTGCTTCAGTTGTGTCCAGCTCTTTGTGATCTGGTGAACTGTAGTCCATCAGACTGCTCTGTCCATGGGATTCTCCAGGCAAGAATACTGGAGTGGGTTGCCATACTCTCCTCCAGGGGATCTTCCTGACCCAGGGATCAAACCTGGATCTCTCATGTCTCCTGCATTGGCAGGCAAGGTTTTTACCATTAGCACCACCTGGGAAGCCATCTTCATTTATATGACCATGTTAAAAATTCATAAACTTTTTGAACTCTTAAAACTATATTACAATTAAAGTTTAACATGAGGCTTTTTAAAATCATTAATTCAAATATTGTACTTTCAAAAAATTCAAAGGGTATATCCTCATGAAGAATTTTAATTGGAAGTAATGTTATATGGAATACTTTAATTTTATGTTTTGTGAGCTTTAGCTTTACTTTATTACTAGAGTTTCACTTTTTGGGTTGCATTCATAAGAATGCAACATTTCATTTGAGTACATTCAGTGGCCTGATTTAGAGGATATAACGTTATCTTATCAGCAGTCTTGGAAGACAGATATTTTGCTTATTCCAAGGCACTGAAAAAAGGATTGAATCAAAGTGTCCTGGCTCTTTAGATTTACATTTCATTCATCTATTTTTTTTTTTTAAACGGAGGAGAAATTCCTTTATTAACCCTAATTTCTCATTAGAGCAGTTGCTGCTACTGCTAAGTCACTTCAGTAGTGTCCGAGTCTGCGCGACCCCATAGATGGCAGCCTACCAGGCTCCCCCGTCCATGGGATTCTTCAGGCAAAAACACTGGAGTGGGTTGCCATTTTCTGACATCTTAAACTCAATATGTAATTACAACTGTGATGATATTTTTATTTCAAAGATAGTGCACATTTCATAGAAAGGAAACAACTTATGTGAGATGTCTTCTTCTCTGTTTCCTCCTATGTACCAAGCTGTATTTGGTGCAGAAAATGCCAAGTTGCATGACCATGAACATGGTGCCCAAAGGGAACCTTCCATCCATTGAAAGGATGAAAAGGCAAACAGCAGTGGAACATCAGTACTGAGTTAGAAGGATGATTGTCAGCTCTGGTGGGGCATATGTGTATTATTTGTTCTTTCTGGGTTTGTGGAGGTCTTGTAGAAGAGTAGTTGAGTGTGGCTTTCAAAAGAAAATTGCATGTTCCTAGAGCTGAGGACTGGGAAAGAGCATTCCAGCTGGATGGAGTGGCAGGAATAAAGACATAGATCTGTGAAAGAGAATAAGAGCTAAGCTGAAGGGAAGCAGTAGGAGATGAATCTGGAAAGGCTAGTTTGAGTTATCTTAAATAAGGTGCTACAGAGTTTGGATCTCATGTAGTTATCAAGGACAAACACTGGAAATGTCTAAGTAGAGTTGTGATACATTGAAATCGGTGCATTACAATAATAATTACAATTAAGAGGGTGGACTGGAAGCATAATTTTGTTTATTTTCTCCTGAAGAGTTTTATCTATGAGGGTAGAGGGAGTATCTTGTTCAGTCATGTGTCACACACAGTTCTAACTGCAGTGTATTCCTCAGAACGACTTCAGTTTAGTTCAGTTCAGTCGCTCAGTCGTGACCGACTCTTTGCGGCCCCATGAATTGCAGCACGCCAGGCCTCCCTGTCCATCACCAACTCCCGGAGTTCACTCAGACTCATGTCCATCGAGTCAGTGATGCCATCCAGCTATCTCATCCTCTGTCGTCCCCTTCTCTTCCTGCCCCCAATCCCTCCCAGCCTCAGAGTCTTTTCCAATAGAATGTTACTGTTCTTCCCCCTACCCTTAGTTAAAAAGCCCAGCTAGATACTTACCCACAAAAAAGAAAGTGAAAGAGAACTAAAGATTGAACTAAGGCAATGAAAATGGATAATATAAATGTATTTGGGAAATATTTCAAGGTGGCAGACTATTACACTGGCCCCACTGAAACTCACCTCCTAGTACTCATGGCCTTCTGTAGTCCCTTTGGTTGAGCCTGGGTTTGGACCGGTGACTGGCATTGATTAATGAGAAATTAGTAAGAGAGATGTAGGCAGAAGTTTCATAAATGTCGGCATATTGGGGATTGTCCTCTTGGCATGCTTGCAGTTAGAATGCACCTTCTTGGAACAGCTACCATGCGGAACCCCAAGAAGTGACATAGAGGGGCCACGTGGAGTGAAATGGAAACCCCAACCAACAGTCCCATCTTTGCTCCCAGCCGATCCCAACTGTGGGGCCATTTGCAACTTCTAGCCCTCTGAGCACCCCAGCTTTTATTTACCATATAAGGGAAAATTTCCCTGCTCAAACAACAGAATTTTGAGATAATGATTGCCATCTTAAGTCACTGAGTTTGAGGATGCTTTGTTATATAGCAGTGTACAATCTTCGTAAGAATCAAAAATAGCTTTCATGTATCTAGGTTGAATTAATTGGTGGATTGTGATACTTTCATTTAGCAAAGATTAGAAATGCAACAGGAATAGCCCTTTGTTAGCACACTAGACTGAACTTCTGAAAAGAGGAATAAATATTCTTTACTGCATTTTAGCTTATGAAAGGTACTCAAAACTGTTTCTGAATGCAGTATTGAAAGAAAACCATATTTATGATAATGATGTGACATTTAATTACTGTTAGATGGAGAACTTTCCAAACAGCTTTCTTTTTATTTTAGTTTTTGGTTATCATGAAACTCTGTGACCTAACATGCTGAATAGAAATTTGGAGGTGTAAACACAAGTGCACACACATAAGCTCACACACACATATATCAAAAAAAAGGGGGCAATATTTGTTCAACTGGAACTGCTTGGGTTAAAACACAGAAAAAAATTAGTCTACGCCATATGCTGCTGCTGCTGCTAAGTCGCTTCAGTCGTGTCCGACTTTGTGTGACCCCATAGACGGCAGCCCACTAGGCTCCTCTGTCCCTGGGATTCTCCAGGCAAGAATGCCATATGCTAAACAAACTCAAGTTAATAAACAAATTTCAGTAACACAGGCTAAGCCAGGCTTATCCATTGTATTACATTTAATCTAACAAATACAGAATACCATGCATGGGAAACCTCTAATATACACACAGCTTGCATACTTGAGTTAGAAAGTTTGGGGTTCCATCTGAATGAGAGGCAAATGATGTCTTTAGGGAGTAATTACTACTTTTTGATGAAAATGTACAGTTTAGGAGTCCTAAATAAGCTATAGTCTCCAATGGGATTGCTTGAGTGTGTAGATTTTCAAAGCTGTGACTTCCTACTACAGAATTTTGCATAATTATTATACCTTCATTGCTATCAAAATTTCACTTGGCCAAGAAATAAGCCCTCAAACCTTGGAAACTTGGTCATCCAGGAAGAAAAGAAAAATGGTGGAATCATTGAAATTAGTGAAAAATGTGACTGGACATTTTTTTTTTAACTTAGGACTTATTATTTTTTTTCTACTTCTGAAACTTAAAGCAGCAGGGGGCAGTAGAACATTTGACTATGGAACAGAGAAAGGAGGACTGGTCAGTGGAGGGGGACATTGGCATCTCTCAGGAAGTGCTGCTTTTTATTTTTTTTAATTTTATGCATAAAACTTTTTTTTTTTAATCATTACTCATATTTACTATTCTCACTATCCTGCAAGCTGGGGATGAATAGTCAGACATAGTCCAACATTAATTGTAAATGAAATCACTCCTTAAAAAAAATAACTTTTGCTCTTTCTCAACTAAATCAGTCAATATAATTTGCTTCTATGCACAATATGTTACCATGTTGTGGTAAAACACATGCTAACAATATGTTTTAAGTCCCTTTTCCTCTTGTGTGTAACTCTCAAAGTCTTAATAAATAGAGTAATGGGTCTTAAATTAGGATGCAGGAGAATTATGAACTAGACGATAAATTGTGCTTTTCAATAGGTATATGGGGTTCTTTTCCCTGGAGTTTATGGTCTTTATCCCACTATACTTTCTTGTGCTTCTTGTACTCTAGCAAGTCAAATCATACCACCATTATTCCTAGAGAAATTCTTGGCTCTGCCTATGTCTCTTTGCTCATACTGAAATTTTAACCTAGGTTTCTTGTATATTCATGACTCCACCTTATATTCAATCTTCAAAACTTAATTTAAATTCCAGATTATTGGTGACCACTTCTGGTATTTCTCCAGCCAAAACAGCTGTACTCTCCATTGCATTCTCCCTAGTGGTATCCATGCACTTAGTTGAGAGTATGCAGTTTCTACGTTGATTTAAAAAATAATTATTTGCGTACAATTTGTATTTTTCTCATAAAAATCTCAACTCTTTGAGTGCAGAAATTCATTACTTTTTCCATGGGATTTCCCAGGCAAGAATACTAGAGTGGGTTGCCATTTCCTTGGGGATCTTTCCCAGGGATCAAACCTGTGTCTCCTGCATTGGCAGGCAGATTCTTTACCATGGAGCCATCAAGGAAGCCCAACAAATACATAGAACCTGCAATAGTTTCTTATTCTTGTTACACATTTGAGAAATATTTGTTGAAACAAAAAATGCACTTATATTTCATCTTACCTCTACTGCATTCAGGCATTCAAAAAGGTAGGGGTGAAAAGACAAGAAACTAACATTTACCACATATTTAAATGTGTGCTGGGCTTCCTTGGTGGCTTAGACCATTAAGAATCTGCCTGCAATGCAGGAGATGTGAGTTCGATCCCTGGGTTGGGAAGATCCCCTGGAGAATGAAATGGCTACCCACTCCAGTGTTCTTGCCTGGGAAATACCATGGACAGAGGAGCCTGGAGGGCTACCGTGCCTGGGGTCTCAAAGAGCTGGACATGACTGAGGGACTAACATACTAAATGTGTGCCAGGGATGCACAAAAAATTATTGTGTCAGTTTTCTTGAAATCTTTATAGCAACTCTTTAAGATGGGAAGTAAGTCCATGCAGGTGAAAACACAGAGCTCATAGGCTGTGACTTGCCCAAGCTCACACAAATGGTGTGAGACAGAACTGGGGTTTCAGAGCTCCCCCTACAACCTTCAAAGTCCAATATGTTTTTACTACACAGCAAATAGTTATTTGTTACCTACTATCTGCCACATACTGCTTTATGGACTATTGATTCTACATTGAATAAAATAGTATCCTTGCCTTTGAAAAGCTCACATTCCAGCAGGAGAGAGATTAAAGTAATTAATGTTATTCTGAGTGATAAGTGCTTGAAATGTGCCCTGTGGGCTATGAGGAGGGGACTGTTGGCTGCATGGAGAGACATGCACCTCGTGGAAAGCTGTAGATCAGATTTGAGAGGTGATGGATCCTTGAGGGATTAGTGGAGAAGGTAGGCTCCTTGGGCAGAGGAAGGAGTGTTAGGTCAACAAACAGAAAGGCAGAGTCCAGAAAGGCAGACTGTATTCATTGGGCGGGAGTGGAGTTTGAAGTTTGTGTAAGTGGCCAGGAGAGTGGAGGATGCTATTGTCACATTGTAGGGTCTCTGGAGCTCTTCATGGTCTCAATAGGTAACCTGATGCATTAAATCACGGGAATGCAGAGGTCTGTAGATGAGCTATGAGTGGATAGAAGTTTATGGATTAGATAGGAAAGCAGTACTTTTTACTGAATCTCTAAGGTCAGAAGGAAATGTATGAGAAGCAGCAGCATGGTAAAGGAAGCATGGACTTTGAAGGCAACTAGAACCTTGGAATACCAGCTCTGACAGTTTTTAGCTATGTGTTATTGACCTGACTTTTTTGAGCTGTAGTAATTGCCTCTGTAAACTGTGGATATTAACTTTCTCAAAGACTAGAGGTGGGGATTAGAGAACGGATACAGCGCCTAATAGATGGTGTGGTATTATTTAGTAAACACAAGTTTGTCAATAGGCTTCACTTCTCTGCATGTGAATCTACTTATAAAAATGTTGGGAAGGCACTGTTTCTAAGACTGTATATTTTTATATATTATAATGAAGTAGATTTAAGATTCTAATTATATACATAAAGTTGTACATTTGTAAGTATGTAAATACGAACATGTATATTTATCTTTATGAAATGATGCTGTGAGTGCATGCTTTCCATTTTCTTGCATTTACTAACATTGAAGTAAAAATGATTTTGTCATTCCTCATTGAGCCCTATTATGGGGACTTTTGAGTGAAAAGTGAAAGTGAAAGTCTCTCAGTTGTGTCCAACTCTTTGTGACCCCATGGACTGTAATCCATGGAATTCTCCAGGCCAGAATACTGGAGTGGGTAGCCTTTCCCTTCTTCAGGGGATCTTACCAACCCAGGGATCGAACCCAGGTCTCCTGCATTGCAGGGCAATTCTTTACCAGCTGAGCCACAAGGGAAGCCCAAGAATACTGGAGTGGGTAGCCTATCCCTTCTCCAGTGGATCTTCCCGACCCAGGAATCGAACTGGGGTTTCCTGCGTTATAGGTGGATTCTTTACCACCTGAGCTGTGAGGGAAGCCCCAAAAGTCTAATTTTGTGCCATTCCTATGATATTTTAGGCCTTAACATCATTATTAATTCAGAATTATAAATGATATGTTTCTTCTGGTTTATACCAGTTCCCTTGTTTTTCAGGTATGGATAATTAACAATAGTGCGATACCTGTAACTAAAATAATATTTGCCAGAAGTCCTATTTGAGGTGTTTTTTAGTTAAAACAGTAAATATTATGTTTGTCATAGTTACTCTCAAGTATTTGAGAAACAACAATGAAAAAAGGTTTTAGTAAGAACACGAATGTATGAAGGATCTCAAATTAAAATTCCCTGAGTTAGAAACTTCCTGATACGCTCATATCCTTACTTTCAACCTTTAAATAAGGCAGTAAACCCTATTCTAGTTTATAACTAATGTTTTAATTTTTTCTTGATTCCCTCTGTTTACTTTTCACCAATTATTTCCATTTCTCCTATATTTTTAGCTTGTTGCTTTTTTGTTATCTCTTTGCCTTTAAGTATGGTCAAGATTCCACTGTCAAAAAAAAAAAAAAAAAAGAAGGAACAAATGAATTCTCCTCTTGGTCAATGTTTTTCTGTTTATTAAAATCCTGTAAGCATCTTGGTATAATTATCTATTTGCTACCTAATCTGTCATTAATTCCTCAATTCACTATGATAACCTCTACCCTCTGCCACCTCTAAATAGCTGATTTTAACTAAAATTATTGGTAATCCTCTGAATCTCCTCTTACCAAATCCAGTTATCCGGTCTTAGTCTTCATCTGCTACATTGGACAGAAGAATTTAGCACCATCACACAAATCTCTCCTCAGATTTCTTTCTCATTCCTTTTTGTTTTTATTCTACATGTGTTTTCTGGGCAAGCTCATCAATTTCCAGTTTTAAACTGCACCACCAACTAACAGCCCTAAAATCTAGATCTTCATCCCAGAAATTCAGATTCATACAGGCAGATATTTGCTGCCCGTATAAACTTGGATGAAAAACTAGCAATTCAAACTTGAACTGAGCACAAAAATGTGTCTCTCTCACTCTGTGCTGATCTCCTGCTCCTTCACAGAGGTGTCCCATCCCCTCTGTTTTCTTTTACAGCCCCCAGCATCGTCATACCCTGAGTCACCTAGGGCACAAACCTCGTGTCAGACTCAGACGTTCCTCTCATCCTCACAGACAGGAAACCTCAGTCATTGGCAATTTTGACTCCTAAGCATTTCTTGAATCTTTCCCTTCCTTTCCTATCCTGTTTACCATTGCCCTAGATTATTACATTAGTCTAAAATGGTCTTGCTGGCTAGAGAATGGCTTCCTTCCCATCAATGAATTTGCCCCAATTACTGCAAAGTACTCTGTCCCAAACCTAAGTCTCCCCAAGTAATTATACTGAAAGCTCTTTAATGCTACTTGGACCCATTCTCTAACTTAATTTCATGTTAGCTTTCATTTATAAGTCCTCAAAAAAAGGGAATGTGTTTATTATTATCTGTATTCTCAAGAACCTATCACAAGATAGGTAGTCCATAAATGCCTGTGCACTGAACTCAATATTTTATGCGAAAATAATTTGAATTAAAAATAAACATATAGGAAATTTGGGAAATTAGAAAATGGTTTTGAAGTTTAAACTCTACATCCTGGTTTAACACTGTGTTGTTATGACAAGATTATCCCTCAGATATTTATTTTCAGGTAACCATAACATTAACTTTTAAAAAATGTGATGAAATGTGAGTATCTTTATATTATGATGGCAGTGTTATAAAATAAAAATGAAATAGGACTTGGTGCATTGTAGATGGTTATTCTGATTGTATTTTAAATACAAGTTAGTATGAATGCCAATTGGTAAAATTAAAGCATTTACTAAATTTTTTTCAAACATATTACACACTGCTACTGGCAGTAAATAGTACTAGTTTAATTGGAAGGTTTTCTTTGTTGTGTTTTACCATTGTAATTGAAATGGACTATTCTTTGTGGAATGTTTAGTAAATTACACAGAATATTGAGGCTTGATTGCTTCCAAAATTAATGTAATTTTGTTTGAAATATATTTTATTAAGCCACTATAAATGTGTATCCAATAAGTTATTTGATGAATTAGTATTCAGATGAAAACATATTGAGTTTCTCAAGGCTTTTAATATCAGTTCTATTTCTGTAAGCATTTTAGCTTTCCAATACAAGGAATACAATTTGAATTGTTTACTGCTGTAAGCCACTGGTTATTTTCAGGCATAATGGAATAATGGTGTTTAGCTGCAATGTGGTATTTTCTAAAAGCACATGAAATATTTCACGAATAAGATTAGCTAAAGAATTTTAGTCTCATTTTATGACCATGACAGTTTAGGTGTGCAACATGAGAAGTTTGTATTTTCAGAACAGTTTCTCAGAGTGTTATTTTTAAGAAAATGAAACTCTTTCTTATAGGATCAGATATTGGGTTTCCACTAACTGTGTTAAATAACTGGTTTTAAGTTACGGTATGGAAAATTTAGGTTATTCACTTATTGAGGCATTTTAATGTAAACCAAGAAGAGTTTAATAATTATAATTGAAAACTGTCACACATACAGGATGGTGTGAGGGTAAATTTATTCTTTAGCAAAATACTATGAACTTTATTATTTCATCTTTGTTGGAATGTCCCGGAGGCTTTTGTTTCTTGCCATCCTCCTCCTTGTCCCGTCTGGCCCCCCCACACACAGATTGCAGTGTGGGCAGCGGCGTCAGAAGTTTGGGAGAGGGATGGCGGGGGGGAGCGGGGCTGGTCTAGGGCGGCTGGACCAGAGGCCAGACTGGAACATTCTCTTCTCTGAAGCAACAGGATTTCAGCAGCAAAAAGAAAACTAAGGCCCAGAGGAGCAAAGTTTGATGTTTCCTATCGTGATGGATTTTAGAAATGGCATCTTAGGCTCCATTTAAATTCTTGATGTCTGTAAAATAAATGTCTTTGTTGTTGTGAAGATCTTTTAAGAATACAAAGAAAGAAACAAAAAACCTGTATACAAAAAATAAAAATAGAAAAATGCTTAAACTAGAAACATCTCTTGGGAAAGAATGTTTAAGTTCTAAGTCATTTCAGTGGTTTATTGAATTGATACTATTTCATGAAAATTAAATGAATGTCATTGTGGTAAAAGATTAGAATGAATTTATAAGGGTTTCTTTATTTTATAATACCAGCTAAGCATTTCTTTTCATGACTAAATCATATTATGAGTTCCTCATTCAACAAAAGGGCAATTGCCTTTTCCTTGTCTCATATAGACTTTATAACTTTATATTGAAAAGTTATAAAAATTTTGGGGCTATGTGTTATATCTTCTGAAAATAGAAATATGTCTGTCTCAGAGAAGTACAAATTGTTTTATATAATCAGTTTAAATTGACATTCTCCAAACATTTTTATGAGTGATTACTATGTATGGAAAGTTAAAGAAAGTATGTGCTATAGTTTTAGATAAAATTAAAATGCATATTAAAGGGAAAAAGTTCCAAAATTTTATTTAGAGTAGAAATTATAATTAATATTTTATCACTCTTCAATGACAAATTTACCACAGATTTTCTTTTTAAAAAAATCTTTATTGGATTATAATTGATTTGTAAGATTTTCTTTAATAATTAATTATTATTCTGATAATTTTCATGGGGCTCTGTAAGAAATTGATTATAATTTTTGATATTTAATTTTCAATAGAAAGATTGTTATTATTTAGCTATTTAAAATGTATTGGGTCAACATTAACCTTTAAGCTTTCTTGTCATCTAAGAATGTTCTCTCACATAGAAGATTGGCAGAAAAGAAGGGAACTCTAACCCTAAACAAAGAATAATAACAAAAGTTTTGGACTGCCATAACAAACTATGTGGCTTTTGGGTAGAAGGGTTTTCATTCAATACTCTTAGCCATGTTATTCCACAGCAGTATTGCCTTGTAGCACTAATTATGTACCTATCAGCGCCCAGATGTGATAATCATTGGTATTTTAGCTAATAATTCACTATTTGTTTGCTTATGCTGTGCTGTGCTTAGTCACTCAGTCGTGTCCAACTCTTTGCACCCCGTGGACTGTAGCCCACCAGGGTCCTCTGTCCATGGGGATTCTCCAGGCAAGAATACTGGAGTGGATTGCCATGCCCTTCTCCAGGGGATCTTCCCAACCCAGGAATCAAACCCAGGTCTTCCACATTGCAGGCTGATTCTTTACCATCTGAGCCAGCAGCGAAGCCTATTTATGTCTTTACTCACCTTTATCAAATTCTTAGCTGAGAGATGTCTGTTTTGATCTAATTTATAGTGAAAACAGACTGTGCTGAGTCTGAATGTAAAATAATAAAATCCAGCATTTTTGACTGAGGGAATTTTTTTTATCATATCTACTAACTACAAACACCTAGGTGAAGTTTTGATGACCAATCACAAGTAATCCCTGGCAGTTGTTACAAGAAATAGCATTTAAAAAATGAAAGAAGAAAAAAATGTAATAATTCCACTACATGACTAAAGCCATTCTGGAGTTACAGAAAATTGTTCAATCAGTGATAATTATATATTATTCAGCAGAAGTTACTAAATTATGTTATTTAGTAGTATATACACACATACATTGGAGAAGGCAATGGCAACTCACTCTGGTACTCTTGCCTGGAAAATCCCATGCACGGAGAAGCATGGTAGGCTGCAGTACATATTCATATTTATTTTTTACAATTGTTTCTTGAAAGAGCTGAGATTTAACTTACATACTCATGCTGTGTATGAGCACAGGCACACAAAATTGGTTAATAAAGTTCACATCTTTCTTACTTCAGGTTACTATTAAATTTATTTTGTAGCCTGAAATGCTTTTATGCTTTTATTGGTAAACATATGTTTTTGACAATCTCTTTGTGATTGTGTTAGGTTAGAATTTGACATGATTAAGAGAGTCTCCAATTTTGTGATCGGACCCTGATGCTGAGAGGCAAAGGGGATGACAGAGGATGAGATGGTTGGATGGCATCACCTACTCAATGGACATGAGTTTGATCAAATCCTAGGAGATAGTGATGGACAGGGAAGCCTGGTGTGCTGCCATTCATGGGGTTGCAACGTTAGACATGACTTGGCAACTGAACAACATTAGGTACTTCTAGACCTAGTTGTAAGGTACTATACTTAGGCTGCGTTGTTTCAGTTAATCACATTCTCTTGTAGCTTCTTGGCACAGTATTTGGCTTTCTGTAGGAAGTAGCCTTCTTGTTGCTTTCTGTTTCCTGTTTTTTTTTTTTTGTTTTCCTTTTAAAATTTATCCACATTACTGCTTAAGAGTCGTAGAGCCCATGTTTTTACAGCTAAGTTTGGGGTCACAAAAATTAAATGTTTATGTATTATGACTGCAAGTAGAATGTTGTTGTTGGTTTGTAGATCTTAGATTGTTTCTCAGTCCTGGGGCAGTTAAAGTTGAAAATTAGATGAAAAGCATATTTCTGCCAACTGCAAGTTATGTATACATTTTGATGGGCAGGATGACATAGTTGAGAGTATCCACGTCTGGTGTCAGTAAAACATGGATTTGTATTCCAGCTCTCTATTTATTGGCCTGGTTATCTTGGACAGCTTTCTCAGTATTTCATCATTAATAGAGAAATAACACTAACTGCTTCTGAGGATTAAATTAATGTTAAGATATGCTAAGGATTAGAAAACCGCATAATGACAATGTGCAAACAGTCATGGGGCTTCCCAGGTGGCTCAGTGGTAAAGAATACCCCTGCCAGTACAGGAGCCATAGATTTGATCCCTAGATTGGGGAGATCCCCTGGAGAAGGAAATGGCAACCTACTCCAGTGTTCTTGCCTGGGAAATCCCATTTCAGAGGAGCCTGGTGAGCTACAGTCCATGGGGTTGCAAAGAGTTGGACACGACTGAGGGACTGATCATGCAGGCACAAGCAACCTTTCCCACTTGGAAAACAAGTATTTTTCAGTTTGAGAGGTTAATATATATACATGCACATTTATTTTAAAATACATGTACACGTAGATATTTACTTAGTTTATACTTTTTGCCAGGCTCTGTTCTAGATTCTTAAGATACATGATTTAACAAAGACACCAGTCCTTGTGCTGCTTAATTTAGAAAATGACTATTGCAGACTTTTTGTCAATGTCACTAACGTTCATTTTAAACCAATCCAGCAATCTGGGCTGTTTTCTTGGCTCACATTATCTTCATATTCCCATGAAATAATGGAAAGAAGAAAAATGTAGAACAGGTTAAGAGTTATTTATTTGTCATGTAAAAATAGGTCTTTTGAATTGATTCAAAAAGACAAAGGATATAAAGGAAAGTGAGTAAATGACATTAACAGGTAATTCACAAAAGAAGAACTGCGGATGGCTATTAAATTCATGGAAAGCTACTAAAACTCCCCACCTTGTAGCACAAGAAATGCAAAAAAGAAGGGTATCTGGTATCCTGTTCATAAGATTGGCAAAATGGAGAAGTATTGATATTATCCAGTGTTGGTAAAGGTATGGGAAAAAACAGGCAAATTTCTACATAGGGATATGAATTGTAATTTTTTTAGAAAGTGGTCTGTATTACCTAATAAAATAAAAATATAAATGTGGACATACCCCTGATTCAACTTAACTTTTGTAATCTGTGGTAGAGAAACAAATGTACAAATATGTAAAACAATGTACAAATATGTAAAACTATGTTTTCTACACTCTATTACATTATGATATGTAATAACAAAAGCTAAGATAAAAATCAAGTCTTCTTAATAAAGGCACATTTCAACACAAATGTGCTAATTTTGGAAATATGTTTTCAAAGCTATTCTTCAGCAGCGTTTGTGAAAACAAAAGCTGGGAAAATCATAAATTTTCATTAATAATGGAGTAGTTCAGTGAAGTATGGATATGAATCCAAAATATGTAGCATTATGTAGGTAATTCAGCATGATGAATTAGAAACATCCGCATTGACCTCGGTGCGTGTCTGTGATATATTATTAAGTGAGAAAACCAACAGGCTTGTGATAAACTTATGATCATGTCTTTGTCTTAATGCATTTCTATACATGGTTATTTCACTATGAAGAGTTTTTAACAAACAGAGAGAGAGAAAGGGAAGAATGTATATGAAACTGTTTCCTCAGTGTGGGGGTCGTTCCTACGAGATGGGAACTCACAGCACTTGACTTTTCTGATGTTTGAGTTGTCACAATGATCATGTATAATGCTGTGATGAAGAAACACAAAATAGAAACAAAAGAAAATTTCAAGCTACTAAAAATGGTCTTTTTCGGGTTTAATTAATCCTTCATCAGTGGAGTCAGTTATAGAATCTACTGTAATGATTTGCACTTAGTGTTTAGTAGATATTTCAATCATTAATTAATTGAAATGTACTGAGGACTTTATATTCAAGAGCTTTAAACACCTATATATATATATATTAGTTCAGTTCAGTTCAGTCTCTCAGTCATGTCCGACTCTTTGCAACCCCAGGAACCTCAGCACACCAGGTCTTTCTGTCCATCACCAACTCACAGAGTTTACCCAAACTCATGTCCATTGAGTCGGTGATGCCATTCAACCATCTCATCGTCTGTTGTCCCCTTCTCCTCCTGCCCTCAATCTTTCCCAGCATCAGGGTCTTTTCACATGAGTCAGCTCTTGCCATCAGGTGGCCAAAGTATTGAAGTTTCAGCTTCAACATCAGTCCTTCCAATGAACACCCAGGATTGATCTCCTTTAGGATGGACTGGTTGGATCTCCTTGCAGTCCAAGGGACTCTCAAGAGTCTTCTCCAACACCACAGTTCAAAAGCATCAATTCTTTGGTGCTCAGCTTTCTTTACAGTCCAATTCTCACATCCATACATGACTACTGGAAAAACCATAGCCTTGACTAGATGGAACTTTGTTGACAAAGGAATGTCTCTGCTTTTGAATATGCTGTCTAGGTTGGTCATAACTTTCCTTCCAAGGAGTAAGCGTCTTTTAATTTCATGGCTACAGTCATCATCTGCAGTGATTTTGGAGCCCCCCAAAATAAAGTTTCTCACTGTTTCTATTATTTCCACATCTATTTGCCATGAAGTGATGGGACCGGATGCCATGATCTTAGTTTTCTGCATGTTGGGTTTTAAGCCATCCTTTTCACTCTCTTTCACTTTCATCAAGAGGCTCTTTAGTTCTTCGCTTTCTGCCATAGGGGTGATGTCATCTGCCTGTCTGAGGTTATTAATATTTCTCCTGGCAACCTTGATTCCATCTTGTGCTTCATCCAGTCCTGCATTTCTTATGATGTACACTGCATGTAAGTTAAATAAGCGGGGTTACAATATACAACCTTGACGTACTCCTTTCCTATTTGGAACCAGTCTGTTGTTCCATGTCCAATTCTAACTGTTGCTTCTTGACCTGCATACAGATTTCTCAGGAAGCAGGTCAGGTGGTCTGTATTCCCATCTCTTGAAGAATTTTCCAGTTTGTTGTGATCCACACAGTCAAAGGCTTTGGTATAGTCGTAAAGCAGAAGTAGATGTTTTTCTGGAACTCTCTTGCTTTTTCAATGATCCAACAGATGTTGGCAATTTGATCTCTGGTTCCTCTGCCTTTTCTAAATCCAGCTTGAACATCTGGGAGTTCACGGTTCACGTAGTATTGAAGCCTGTCTTGGAGAATTCTGAGCATTACTTTGCTAGCGTGTGAGATGAGTGCAGTTGTGCAGTAGTTTGAACTTTCTTTGGCATTGCCTTTCTTTAGGATTGGAATGAAAACTGGCCTTTTCCAGTCCTGTGGCCACTGCTGAGTTTTCCAAATTTCCAAATTTGCTTTCTCTACATATATGTGTGTGTATATATACATATAAAATTATTTATGATACATTTATGTATATGAATATTTGAGAGCTATTGCATGCATGATACTTTTTGTCTAGAAATGGCTTTCCTGCTTAGCATGAACTTCTGTTTTTTTTTTCCCTTTGGAGTTGTAGTGAGCCAAGCATGGATAGTAACAGAGCCCAAAATAAACTCATCTTCCTCCAGCTTCCGCCCAGTCTCCAAAAATGTGATCTGGGAAAGGCGTAATGACTTTATGCCTTCTTTCACTCAGTTATTCCAAGGTTTATTGCTTGCTAAGCCTTATGGGGAAACAAAGATATATTCATGGGTCTTTTGCCTACAAGGAGTTTACAGTTCTGCAGGTTATGAACATGTCATCAATTCCATGTCACTTTATTCTTTTTTTTTCTGCATAGATTATGGTTTTATTACATACCTTATTATCAACTTTTACCCCCAAATAAAAACCCCTCCATTTTAACACTTAAATATATACTTAGTATAAGGAGGTGAAGCAAGGGTGTGATTTTACTGAGGGGCCAATGAAGATGTTTTTTACATATTTTTTTATGATCTTTCTTATACATAAAAAGTAGTAAGATAGGACAGTTTCCTGCTTGGTCGCTCATTTGTGTCCGACTCTTTATGACCCCAAGGACTGTAGCAGGCCAAGCTCTTCTGTCCTGGCATTCTCCAGGCACAAATACTGGAGCAAGTTGCTATTCCCTTCTCCAAGAGGATAGTTTAGACATATTACAGAAAAATGAAAACCATAGGCATTATACTTGTTGGACTAAAGATTGTAGTTTATCAGGCATCAGTTATACTTACCCACTTAAAAAAAACTTCCATTTAATAAAACTTAAATCTTTAAGCCCAGAATTCTAAGCGGAAGAAAGACCTCTAGCAGGTATTTGTTCCTGGTATTCTAGTTGTGAAATTGTTGGTTTTTATTCTACTCATGCTTTTATATAGTTATCTTTAGTATAGAGTCATAGTATTATTTAATACATAATATATCTTTAATAACCAAAAATAAAAGTATATATTTTGTGTAGCATATTTATTTAATATAATAATAAAATATATTATTTTTATATGTTTGTATGTGTATCTTATTATATATTCTATTGTAAATCTGCTAGAACTACTGTTATGCATATATTTTACCTACTGGTAATCCATTAGTATACTATGCATTTTTGATTCTTGTGAATATTTTGGGTAGCATTATTTCACTTGGAGCCTCAGTTTCTACATCTGTAAGATGGGATTTCAATAATGTACTTTCAAATTTGTTGTGCAAAATAATACTTACCAAGTACACGTAGCCTCCGGCCAGGCCCTGTTCCTATTAATAACTGGTGTTTTAGCATTCACTTACCACATTCCAATATTGTTTGTAATGAATTACCACAGCAAAGAGTAAACTATGACACTGGCAATGGTAATGTATTTTTCAGAATCATTCTTTTTCTTCTCATTAGAAGATAAAAGAACAAATGGTGAAACAGTCCTAAAAAAAATGTACTTCTCCATGTGGTGACTGATTCTCAACAAAAAGAAAAAGACATTTACATAAAGGATTTCTGTTGGATTTCTAACTATAGAGAAGAAGCATTTTCTAAACTGCTGATATGTTATATTTAATGATTCGTTCTTTGGGGAGATGGTCCATTTTTTGCACATTCATCATGACTCTAAAACTGAGTAAGGATGAAAAGCATGTAGTTCCTGCCTTGTTCTTACATCAGAAGAATTTTTTCTTTTGTCCATTTTATGCTTGTTTCCAAAGGCTTAAAATGAAAGCTTTGTTTCTGCAATAATGGCTTAGTGTAGGCTTACATTGTTGATCCCCTCAGTAGATGCAATGTAATCCACTTTGGTAATGTGAATTTTTAAACAATCATCGGCCTTTGCCATTAACCCTTCTCTACTAATGATAATACTCTACAAAAACTACAAAGGAACCGGGGCCCAGCTTAACATTAGACTTGGAGCGCACTTAGCTGAATTTGCATTTCTTATTTTAGTAGCAGTGAATTGCTGAGCATATGTTGAACTTCATCAATACCAAATGTAGAATAGGTGATTGTGAAACTAATGTTCAAGTGCAAGCATTCAAATACAAACACGGGAACCTAGAAGAAAATAATGATGAAATGAAGCAAAAGGGCTTTCCAGTCCAAAATTCTCCTTCAAGGGGCTTCGGCCGCAGTTGCTTTTTGCAATATTTTTTAACTTGACCTGTTGCTTTGGTTAGTTCATTGTAGTGCAAATGTCTCAAATAAAGCTGTACATGAGTCATTTTTTTTTTTCCTCCTCAGTTCAGACCACTTGGATAATAGCGCATTTTGAACACAAGCATGGGAACCTATTGAATGTTTCCTGCATAAAGCCTTAGAGCTTGGCTCAGCAGCTTGACATGTTTCTTTAGGAGAGAGAAATGGTAAATTAGCTAAGAGTAATTTTATTCCATGACATATTTCCAAACTAACTTTGAGAAAACATTTCCACTTAGTGTTTGGATTCCACTTTGGGGACTTTGAAAAGGTTTCCTGCTTTTGGTTAAGTAATATAGTTGGTAGACGGCTAAATTAAGATATTCTTCAGGGATTTATTTATTTAGTTTTACCTAAAGGAGAGAGGACTTTACTGCCGTTTGTATTGAAGCTGCAGTACTGTATGCCTTCAGGGCCATGGATTTAATAAACAAAAGATCTGTCACTGAGCTTGGTGCACGGTAGGGGGTAGATGTAATTATATACTCTAAAGGGGAAAAGACTGTTGTTATTATTTTACGTTTATTGAGTGCCAACATTTTGCAATGTGCTGTACCTAATATAGAATTAGACACAGTCCTTGCCCAGTGGACTATCTATTTAAATTAGACACAATCTAAATATTTCTCTTAAGTAGTTCCTGTGTTTTCAAATTTGTTACACAGTCCATTGTACCGATACAGAGATATTATTGTACTCCCAAAGACAGGTGGTAGAATAAGATGTGATTCTTAGACTATAAAATTGCTCACGTTTTTCAGATTTAGGGAAGCAGGAGAGGTATTACACTTAGAAAAGGATGGATGTATCATTTTGATTTTTACTTTGGAAAAATAAATTGCTCTTTAACAGTAATAATGCCACCGATTTACTTAAGTAGATTTGGAGTTGCATTTGTGTGTGTGTGTTTTTAAATTCTATTTATTTATTTTTGCATGTGATTTGTAGCTAATGGCAGCCAGAAATTCCATGAGGGCCAGCATCACATTGTCTAGCCCAGGGCTTTGTAAATATTAGTCACTCACTAAAAGTTGTTGAAGGGATAAATAAAATGGGCTTGCAAATGGATTTGCATGTAAGCCATAATTTTCTCATAGCTCTCTTTTCTGATTTTAGAGATGGAGGAATCCATGCTGTCCTGACTTTGGGCCAGACAATAAAAACAAACAAACAGCAGCAACAGCAAAACTCTGAAAAATCTTCCTGAGAATACCTTCCTGGTTTGGAATGTCTTCCTCTGATGAAGGTGTCCCTCATCTCTCAGCAGGGCTCAGGCATGACGGTCCAGCAGATAGTCCAGGGCTCTGAGAGTTCCCAGGGCTGTTGTGATCCCCACCAGTGATCAAAGGGCCTTTTCACATTGAATGTCTGGTTTCTAGGGAGGTAGTCACCATATACAGCAGTCAGCTTATTGACCTGGTGTGTGGACACACACTGTTCCTCTTAACTATGTTATTAGTCAGGCTGGTATTAGGGGAAATGTGCAGATAAACATGGAGAATATATAAGTTGACCTGTTTATCTATTTGTTCCATATACTGTGACAGTTTCACACCAGCTGCTGCATCCTCAGCTCAGTACCTTCATTCACCTCCCTCCTGAGTTCACACGGTGCACATCAATTCTCAGTTGAGAGATGTAGCTATTCTCTCTGTGAGCAGAAATGAGAGTCCTTGATATCACAGCAGGATCATCCAGCCCTGAGTTTGCATCTCTGGCCTGCCATTTATTATCTGTATAATCTAAATCAAGTTCACTTTTCTAAGCTGTGGGCTCTTTTAGATGTAAAAAGAGGATACTAATGGTACTTAGCTCTTAGAATTTGTGAAAATTAATCTATGTACTCTGAGCATACTACTCTGTCTTATTTTACTACCATTACCATTATTATAGATAATAATATATTTATAGTGTCTTTGTCAAGTACACATATCAAAAAGTGAGTTACATGTATACTCATTATTTTAATTTAAAATATTGATACTGCAAAGCAGTTTTATAAGCAATTACATTCTGATCTGCCAGTAGTGTAAATGTAAAGCTAAAGAAATAGGGAAATGGGCCAGGTTTGATCACCACATCCACCCCGTCCGCTTCTTCATGCCCACTCACCTGTTCCTACACTCATTATGACCCTGTCTCTTTTACCTGTTCTTCCTGTTCCAGTTCCTTCCTGCCTTAAGTTGCCTTCTGACTTAGCTGAACTCTAATTCTTTTCCACATAAGCCTCTACTTCTTATTCTCAGCAATGGCCTCCCTTTCTGCTCTGATAAGCATATGACCTGGGACTTCCCCAGTGGCTCAGTGGTAAAGAATTCACCTGCAGTGCAAGAGTTTCAGGAGATGAGGGTTTCGATCCCTGGGTCAGGAAGACCCCCTGGAGATGGGAATGGCAACCCACTCCAGTATTCTTGCCCCGAGAATCCCATGGACAGAGGAGCCTGGCAAGCTACAGTCCATGGAGTCACAAAGACTTGGACATGACTGAAGTGACTTATCACAAGCATCTGAGCTAATTTCCTGAAATGTTTTTTATTTTCCTCAAAATTTCTTCTGTTTTCCTCTCCACCTGTCTCTCCCTCTTCTGTTTCAGAACACAAAAGTTTTCTATAACATTTCAGATCAGTGATTGCACCATATTGTCCATATTCTGTCAGTTGGTCCTCCAATCTTTGCAGAATCTCCATCTTCCCCCCCTCCCCCCTTTCACTTGTTTTCTCCCTTTTGCCCTCTAGATTTCCTTGATCTACTTCCAGCCACTCCACACATACTCACTCTTCTCCCTACCTCCTGGCTAAAACTGTGTTCTGAAAATTCATATCATGTGTTCTTATCACTAACTCTGATGGTCTCTGTAATCACTTACTTTTCTTCCCCTACCCTGCAGCCTTTTCCTTATCCCTGTTTTTGAAAGCTAATGAAAGCATCTTCTCCTTCTGTTGGAGCTTACTATCAGCTCCCCACTCTCCTTCACTAACACGTAAGCCTTAGGTCAGGTGTTACATTCTGTATATGATGTATGGATCTGTATATCCCACTTCAGCCTGAACCTCACGTTCCAGGCTTTTTATCTCTGATCCCTTCCTAAATTTGTCCATCTGTCTGTTTTCAAGGCAACTACAGTCAACCAGCTAAAAGCCCAACTTATCACCTTTCCTCTAAACTAGCTTTCCTCATGTTTTTCCTGATTCTATTAATGATCTACCAATTCTCCTTAGTTACTCAAGCTACAAATCACTGAGACATTTGATAGCCAATCAATTGCCAAAATTCTACTGATTTTCCTCCATCTCAGTCCTTTGTGTCTGCCACTTCCCTTGCTTTCTCTGTTCCTGAGGCTTTCACTACCTCTTGCCTCTTCTAGTAGGGGAAATTCCTCCCTAGCCACACAATTTTTAGTCTTTGCAGAAAATGAGAAGTCACAAATGCCTTCCCCAGCCATTCAGGCTGTTGGCTCGCAATGACTAGCTTTTGATCCAGTGACCAAGACATCATAACTTGTAGAGATTTCCCCCTGACTCTAGCCCATTGAGGCTGCAGAGATGGTATACTTTGCTGAGAGAATCCATGGGAAATACTTTGTAACACTCGTTGTCCATTCGCTGGGTTGTAATCATGAGGGAAGAACCACAAAGCATGTACCAGGAGAATCCTCCTCTGTATAGGCCAGTCAGATTCCAGTTGTACATTTCCTGCTTTCCTCTCTCCCCAGACCTCTCCTTCACAGCTTCGCCCTTTAGGATTGCAGGATCCTCTGTGCCTCTCATATTGGTCATCATTTTTTTCTGTTTGTTTAATCCAACCATTTCCTCCCAGTCGTGTTTATATTTCACTTCTATGAAATTCTGAAATGAAATCTTCAAGTGTTTATTTCAGTAGCAGTGTTTTTTTTTTTGAGTGATCATGCATTATTCTCTTTAATCATTATATTCCATGCCTTATGCCCCAAAATAAGCACTAGGAAAAGAAAGTCAATGTCCAAGAACCATTTTAATTCCCCGTAGTGTCTGGTACAGGGCTTCTTTGTAGTATTTGATGATGAATTTTCAGGACTACACACACTAATGGTATTGAACACTCTGAGCCCTTTATTACCCCTTGTCAATATGACGTCACCTTCTAACCCCTGCTCTTAGGGATACTATGTTTATTAGAGACATCTTCTGCATCAGTGGATTAGGTAAAGAAGTACCATTTTAAAGATGTTTCAGAGCTTGCAGAGTACTTTCATAGAAACATGTCACTAAATCCTCATAAAAATTCTGTGATATAAGTACTTTTTATTTCCATTTTGCAGATAAAAGGACTAAATATTATCATGTTTGAGAGTAGTACTCTCCATGTGAGAGACTATGGAGATTAGAGCAGGAATCTCCCACATACACAGTGATACTAATAATTTTTCTCTGTAAAAGATTTCAGCTGAAAATACATCATGACCTTGGATTTTCCAGAGCATTTACCCATGTCAAGATTCTGATATCTTGCTTTCCAGGAAAGAGTAACCTCACGTTTTCAGTCATATGTAGCTAAAGAGGGTAACATAGATGGAGAAGAGAATGGATTCTGTCTTTGAATGAAGACATTAACATTTAAAGGATTGGAGCATATAAGCAAAATAAATGCTTATATGTACACTCATTCATATTTGATATGGCACCCCACTCCAGTACTCTTGCCTGGAAAATCCCATGGATGGAGGAGCCTGGTAGGCTGCAGTCCATGGGGTCGCTAAGAGTCAGACACAACTGAGCGACTTTACTTTCACTTTTCACTTTCATGCATTGGAGAAGGAAATGGCAACCCATTCCAGTGTTCTTGCCTGGAGAATCCCAGGGACAGGGGAGCCTGGTGGGCTGCCGTCTATGGGATTGCACAGAGTTGGACACGACTGAAGCGACTTAGCAGCAGCAGCAGCTGTATAAATTGAATAATTAAGATTAAAAATTTTTTATACATTATGGCAAACTCACAGTAGATGTAAATCTAAATCTTAGTTTTTTATTCTGAGTTTTTCTGCAGCATAAGCAAAAGAGGGAAATAATGCAGTGTATGTAGATACCAGAGTTCAGCCAAAATGGAACTTGCCCTTAATATTCTTTGGAAAAGGAATACTCCATATATGGAAAAGAAATATTACAATTTAGTTAGCCGTACAATCCTACTGGTTATAGAAAAATTCTCTCTGGGCAGAGCTCAAACTACCGCACAATTGCACTCATCTCACATGCTAGTAAAGTAATGCTCAAAATTCTCCAAGCCAGGCTTCAGCAATACGTGACCCATGAACTTCCTGATGTTCAAGCTGGTTTTAGAAAAGGCAGAGGAACCAGAGATCAAATTGCCAACATCTGCTGGATCATGGAAACAGCAAGAGAGTTCCAGAAAAACATCTATTTCTGCTTTATTGACTATGCCAAAGCCTTTGACTGTGTGGATCACAATAAACTGTGGAAAATTCTGAAAGAGATGGGAATACCAGATCACCTGACCTGCCTCTTGAGAAACCTGTATGCAGGTCAGGAAGCAACAGTTAGAACTGGACATGGAACAACAGACTGGTTCCAAATAGGAAAAGGAGTTCGTCAAGGCTGTATATTGTCACCCTGCTTATTTAACTTCTATGCAGAGTACATCATGAGAAACACTGGGCTGGAAGAAGCACAAGCTGGAATCAAGATTGCTGGGAGAAATATCAATAACCTTAGATATGCAGATGACACCACCCTTATGGCAGAAAGTGAAGAGGAACTGAAAAGCCTCCTGATGAAAGTGAAATTGGAGAGTGAAAATGTTGGCTTAAAGTGCAACATTCTGAAAACGAAGATCATGGCATCTAGTCCCATTACGTCCTGGCAAATAGATGGGGAAACAGTGGAAACAGTGTCAGACTTTATTTTTTTGGGCTCCAAAATCACTGCAGATGGTGACTGCCACCATGAAATTAAAAGACGCTTACTCCTTGGAAGGAAAGTTATGACCAACCTAGATAGCATATTGAAAAGCAGAGACATTACTTTGCCAACAAAGGTTCGTCTAGTCAAGGCTATGGTTTTTCAGTGGTCATGTATGGATGTGAGAGTTGGACTGTGAAGAAAGCTGAGTGCCGAAAAATTGATGCTTTTGAACTGTGGTGTTGGAGAAGACTCTTGAGAGTCCCTTGGACTGCAAGGAGATGCATCCAGTCCATTCTGAAGGAGATCAGCCCTGGGATTTCTTTGGAAGGAATGATGCTAAAGCTGAAACTCCAGTACTTTGGCCACCACATGGGAAGAATTGACTCATTGGAAAAGACTCTGATGCTGGGAGGGATTGGGGGCAGGAGGAAAAAGGGACGACAGAGGATGAGATGGCTGGATGGCATCACTGACTCAATGGATGTGAGTCTGAGTGAACCCCGGGAGTTGGTGATGGACAGGGAGGCCTGGCGTGCTGCAATTCATGGGGTCGCAAAGAGTTGGACATGACTGAGTGACTGACCTGACCTGAACTGAACTGAGAGAGAAGATTATCTTGGGAAAAGTAGGTAGACATAAACTGTTATAAGTTAAATTCAGTTACTGTGTCACTACAAGGTTTGCCACAATATAGTGTGTTGTTGATGTTTCCTCTTGAATTCTTCCCATGTGTCTTGCACAGTGTATATGTGTGTTCAATTTGTATTTACTGAATCATTTACTTTAAACCTAAAACACTTCTTAGAATGTTTGGTTAATGATAACTAAATTTTTTAAGAGGGGGAAGAAATAATAAGATGTGAGCAGTCATGAGAAAAAAAAAGTGAAGCAAGTCAGAAGCACAAGGGTAGTGAAATAGTACTTGCTCAAAATACATAAGGCTGGCCAGTCATCACGGCACAAGCAAACCAGTCTGAGGCCTAATCATGTGACATTTGAGGCCCCTGGAGTAGAAGACTGGATCACTATCTAGGCATAACAGCACTGCTTTTGCTATTTCCATGTTCCCAGTACATTACAGCAATTTGGATGAACTAAAGTGTTGTATCAGTGAAATGTTGCTTACCCTGACCACACATTCCTTGCTCTTCTTCCACTGGTGTTAAAGCAGAAGTAGTGATTATAGGGGTATTTGTTGTTGTTGTTGGGGTTTTCTTTTTTTTTTTTTTTTTTTGTCTTGTAAGAACTTTTATATTTAGAACTAGCCAGGTGAATTCAGTGGCCAATTTTGTTGGCAACATTCCAAAGCATCATAGTCAAACATATGCCTTCTCTCCATTAGGCCTGATCAGGGTGATAACCTTAGCTATGTCAGTGTCACAGAGCTTCTTCATAGCATGTTTAATTTGGTGCTTGTTGGCCTTGACATCCACAGGAAACAGCAGTGTGGTGTTGTCTTCTGTTTTCCTCATGGTTGACTCAGTGATGAGGGGGAACTTGATGATGGCAGAGTGGTCAAGCTTGTTTCTCCTGGGGGTGCTCTTCCGAGGATATTTGGGCTGCCTCCTGAGCCACAGTATTTTGGGCTGTCTGAAAGTGAGCGAGGTTCAGATCTTTGTTTGTGTCCATGGGTGCTTTTCAAAACTGCCTCCTTGGCCTTCAAAGGCATTGCTTTGGTCTTGCTTTGAAAGGGGCAGGGGGTTCCTTCTGTTTTTGTTTTTTTTTTTTAACTTTTATTGGAGTATAGTTGATTTACAGTGTTGTGTTACTTTCTACTGTACAGCAGAGTGACTCAATTATACATATACATATATCCACTCTTTTTTAGATTCTTTTCCCATTTGATCATTACAGAGTATTGAGTACAGTTCACTGTGCTGTACAGCAGGTCCTTATTAGTTTTCGATGTTATCTTCATGAAAAGCTGGGGATATTCCTTTAAAAAAGAGAGAGATGTACAAAGAGTAGAAAACACCCCTGCAAGTCCTCAGTAAACCCTGAAGATAGAATCAAGAATTGAAAACTTATTGAAGGAAAACTGAAGGAATTGATAGGCCATCTCTCTCTCTTTCTCTAGTTCCTCTTCCTTCTCTCCCTCCTCTTTTTCTTCTCTTTCCTCTCTCTTCTTCCTAAGTTATTTTCCCCTCCTACTTCCCTCACTTCTGTGCCCCTTTCCTTCCTTTCTTCCCTTCTTCCTCCATCTAATCTTTCACTAAATATAAAGAGAAGCAGTGGTAGAAGATGGCTTTTAACTGGTTTCTGGTTTATCTCTCTTCCAATAGAGGAATAGCCTAAACTCAGGGAGAGTACGTCCGAACAATGTTGTGGTAAAAAAGCATCTTGCAGGACCCCTTTAGTCTGCTGTCCAACTCTGATCCAGTTAACTGTGGTCAATGACCCAGGGTCATGAAATACCCACCCCTATGTATTGGAGAAGGTAGGGTAAAGGGAGACAGATTGTTTTTTTTTTTTTAAAAAAAAAGAAGGGGAATGAGAAGATGGAGAAAAAGAAGAAGAGAAAAAGAAAATGTCAGTTTTGACTCAGCAAATATCCTGAAAAATGTTTGCTACACCAGTCATTCTTCCAAATTAGTACATCAGATTGCCAAGATGGGCTTCCCTGGTGGCTCAGATGGTAAAGAATCCACCTGTAATGCGGGAGACCTGAGTTTGATCCCTGGATTTGGAAGATCACCTGGAGGAGGGCCTGACAACCCACTCTAGTATTCTTGCCTGGAGAATCTTCTTGGTCAGAGGAGCCTGGCAGCCTACAGTCCATGGGGTCGCAAAGAGTTGGACATGACTGAGCGACTAAGCATAGCACTGCATTGCCAAAATGGAGCTTACTTAATTATTTGCCTTTATATATGTATAACCAAATATTTTGTCCTCGGTTTGACTGGGGTTGTTATTTATCCTTAAGTAAAACATTTATCTTTGTAATTTTGCTAGAAAGGATACTGTTGACTCTTCCTAATTCCTGTATCAGACTATTAAACAATGCAGATATAGCCCATTTTATAAGCATTGCCTTTGTATAATATTTACAGCTATTTTGCCCTGAGTTTCATCAGCTTTTGTTTTAAGGAATAACCCTACCTAGAACATTTGCAGTTTCTGTAATTTTGACAAAAGGGACGCATTCCTTCCTCATGCTAATTGTATCTCTCATTTAAATAACAAAACAAAAAATTCCTTTCTGAATTCAAAACTAGGAAAAAATTAATTCCTAGTTGAATGAACTAGTATTTTTTATATTTGACCACAATTTTATACATGTTGTATTATCGTATTTGCTTCATGATGAAATAAAGGACTGAGAGAATTCATCTTACTTAGCATGTGGCTTTGGCTACCAGAAATTCAGGGCTTTTGTGTTTAATGGCACTAACTTTTCTTAGTTAAATGTTCCTGCTATATGCTTGCTCACCCTCATTTACTGTTTTAATGTTCTTTTATGATTTTACTCTATCTGTGCCCTTCAGAAATCTGTTTGGGAAGTAGCTGGCGTATAAATAGCATAAAAAATAAACTAGCATTAAAAAAAAGCATATCCTGACATTTACAGTTGTAGGATAATTCCATGTTAAGGATGATTCAGTCTGCAAGTAAAGTCATTGGATATATGTCTAAATATATTTTAGAATCATTTTGATCATCACATAGCTTTTCTAAGATGCTAGTGTTTCTGGTTTTGTTGCTTTTGTCCCATCAAAACATCCCTCTCTACCCAAAAATGCATAATGACTCAGTTTGGCTAATTTTATCAAACTGATGTTTTTGAAGGGCATTTGACTCTCTTGAATCCTCTCACAGGCTCTACATTTTCTTAAATGTACTAATCCCACTGTGGATTTCTCTATCCCCAGAAAGCATAAGTACCCATCTTGCTCATTTACATTTGTAAGGTTTTGTTCTTTCTGGATATCTTTGCATTTGCATGCTTTTTCTTCCTCTTTCTCTCTTTTCAACCATTGCACTTGTCTTTAAAAACTGGTTTAGGTATAACCTCTTTCTGATATGACTTAGTGAACTCCAGGTGACTCTTATCCATGTCTTTTTGGAGTTACTTACTCAGTTTTTATTTTATCTATTTGCCCTTATATATATGACATTTTGAAAGCATTCTAAAGCCTTTTTTTAAAGTACAAGAAGAAGTTCCGACTCTCCACTTAGAATATTTGCTAATTGTTTCTCAGATGGTGTCTTCTTTCCCTTTTTACATTATCCCTGAAGCACATAATTCAATGTTCCATGAATGAGGAAATGTTTGTTAAATGATGTTTGTTCTTAGCCGCTCAGGTTAAAAGATAGAATATTGATGATGTTTTTCTTAGCAAACATTTTATCAAGAGTTAAGATGAAAATTTTTTCCAGGAAATCTAAAATTAAACTTAGAGAAATGTGGCACAGTTTTTGCCATAGTTATATATTCAACCATTTCAAACAGGTTTCTAAGCTAGTTTCTTTGTTTCTCCTCCTATTATTCATATTCTTTCCAGATTGATGAAGGCATATGGCTTTAATTATCAAGTATATGCTGAGGACATGCAGAGCTACAGCTTTTTCCTGACTTTTCTGATGAAGCTAGTTCCTAACAGCAACATTTGCCAGATTATTTTATTGTATTATGACATTAAACATGGACCAGCAGAAATCTAGCTAATTGGGAATGATACCTTTTCCCCTAATTGCTTATTTATTTTCCAGGAAACTAATTTAGTTTGGTTATAAAATGAAACCTCAGAACTCAGTATAAATAAGTATGGTCATACAATATCAATAGTTAGACTGAGCAAAATCCTGTAAATAAATAAACAAAACTACTGACAAAATTTATTTAAAAATGAATAAATGCAGCTTTATTGCTATTATTCACAACCTTTAAGATTGGAAGGAACACTGAACACTTGTTTTTATTCTGTCTTTAAATAAATTAGCCAGCATTATTTGTAATTAGTGAGTTAATTGTTTATACTCAAAGACTATTGTGAAAGTGCTTTAAAATTAAAAGCAGCTTATTTCATTTCACTGGAAAATAGGCAAAACTCACTCTTTATGCTTAAGTGATATAATTTAAAAAGTATTTTGTCACTCAAATTTAAATAATACATGTTCTAAATATAATTTAGTTATTGTATATATATTAAAACTTTAAAATTATATGAAATAGTACAGCATTTGTCATCAACAACTAATCCCCCTAATACACATCATTTATCTTATTTGAATTGTAGCAGTCTTACTTCTGTCAAAGAAGAATCTGTATCACTTGTTTCATATATGTTGAAATTTTTAAATGAGTGATACTAGCCTCAGAGACATTTACAAATTTGGAACTTCAGTTTTGATCTTGTTCTTGTTTAGTCACCAAGTCGTGTCCAGCTTTTTGTGACCCCTTGTATTACAACACACCAGGCTTCATTATCCTTCACTATCTCCCTGAGTTTGCTCAAATCCATGTCCATTGAGTCAATAATGTCATCTCACCCTCTGTTGCTCCCTTCTCCTTCTGCCCTCAATCTTTTCCATCATCATGGTCTTTTCCAAAGAGTTGACTCTTCACATCAGGTGGCCAAAGTGGTGGAGCTTCAGCTTCAGCATCAGTCCTTCCAATTATTATTCAGGTTTGATTTACTTTAGAATTGACTGGTTTGATCTCCTTGCAGTCCAAGGACTTTCAAAATCCTTCTCCATCACCACAGTTTGAAAGCATCAATTCTTCGGTGCTCAACCTTCTTTGTGGTTATATGTTAATTTTAAAAACAGTCTTGACGATGGTATGGAACACGATGCATTTGGATTTTAGAGCATATTCTACACTAGAGTTGCAGAATGGGAGTCACCAAGATTCTAATGAGTGCAGTAGTTATCAAAGAGCGTTCCAGGGATCTTAAAAGGTTTCTTGAAAGTACCTGAGGAATTTCCAGGAAGAGAAAAAAGTGGCTTGCGGCCAAGTGGAATGTATACATCACTTCTTTGAATGGCCTTAATAAAGATATAGAATTCAACTTGTAAATTTTGAAAAACTGTGAGACCAATAACTCCTTTTATAGCTCAGAAACTATCCAGACAAATGAAGTAATTTGATAAATGGCAAATACAATATATTTGCTAATGCTTGAATTTGAACTCAGGACTATGAACCCTTAAGGCTTCCCTGGTGGATCAGATGGTAAAGAATCCGCCTGTAGTATGGGAGACCTGGGTTTGACCCCTGGATTAGGAAGATCCCCTGGAGGAGGGCATGGCAACCCACTCCAGGATTCTTGGCTGGAGAATCCCCATGGACAAAGGACCCTGGTGGGATACAGTCCATGGTGTCACAAAGAGCTGGACACTACTGAGTGACTAAGCACATGAACTCTTAATGGTTCTTCTTTCACTTCAAGTCGAATTGTTGTTGTTGTTCAGTCACTCAGTTGTGTCTGACTCTTTGAGACCTTATGGACTACAGCACTCCAGGCTTCCCTGTCCTTCGTTATCTCCTGGTGTTTGCTCAAACTCATGTCCATTGAGTTGATGATGCCATCCAGCCATCTCAAACTGTCACCCTCTTCTCCTGCCTTCAGTCTTTCTCAGCATCATGGTCTTTTCCAGCGAGTTAGCTCTTCACATCAGGTGACCAAGATATTTGAGCTTCAGCTTTAGCACCAGCCCTTGCAATGAATGTTCAGGGTTGATTTTCTGTTGGATTAACTAGTTTGATCTCCTCTGTGTCCAGGGGACTTTCAAGAGTCTTCTCCAGCACCACAGTTGGAAAGTATCAATTCTTCAGTGCTCAGACTTCTTTATAGTCCAATCTCACATCTGTACATGACTATCGGAAAAACCATAGCTTTGACTATATGGACCTTTGTCAGCAAAGTGATGTCTCTGCTTTTTAATACTGTCTAGGTTTGTCATAGCGTTCCTTCCAAGAAACAAATGTCTTTTAATTTCATGGCTGTAGTTGCAGTCCACAGTGATTTTGGAGCTCAAGAAAATAACATATGTCAGTCTTCCCATTGTTTCCCCATCTATTTGCCATGAAGTGATGTAACCAGATGCTATGATCTTAGTTTTTTACTGTTGAGCTTTAAGCGAGCTTTTTCACTCTCTCTTTTTTCACCTTCTTTAAGAGACTCTTTAGCTCCTCTCTGCTTTTTGCCATTAGGGTAGTGTCATCTGTATATCTGAGCTTATTGTTGTTTCTCCCAGCACTCTTGAATCCAGTCTGAGCTTTATCAATCCTGGCATTTCACATGATGTGCTTTGCATGTAACTTAAATAAGCAAGGTGACAATATGCTTCCTTGATGTACTCCTTTCTCAATTTTAAATCAGGCCATTGTTCCATGTCCCGTTCTAACTAACTGTTGCTTCTTAACCTGAATAGAAGTTTATCAGGAGGCAGGTAAGGTAGTCTGGTATTCCCACCTCTTTGAGAATTTTCCACAGTTTGTTTTGGTACACACAGTCAAAGGCTCTATTGTGGTCAATGAAGCAGAAGTAGATGTTTTTCTGGAATTTCCTTGCTTTTTCTGTGATCCAAGGGATGTTGGCAATTTGATCTCTAGTTCTTCTGCCTTTTCTAAATCTAGCTTGAACATCTGGAATTCCTCAGTTCAAGTACTGTTGAAGCCTAGCTTGAAGGATTTTGAGCTTGCTAACATGTGAAAGGAGTCCAATTGTGCAGTATTTTAAACAGTCTTTGAAATGGTCCTTCTTTGTGATTGGAATGAAAACTGACCTTTTCCAGTCCTGTGGCCACTACTGAATTTTCCAAATTTGCTGGCATATTGAGTGCAGCACTTTCACAGCATCATCTTTTAGGATTTGAAATAGCTCAGCTGGAATTCTATCACCTCCACAAGCTTTGTTCATACTAATGCTTCATAAGGCCCACTTAACTTGACACTCCAGGATGTCTGGCTATAGGTGAGTGATCATACCATCATGGTTATCTGGGTCATTAAGACCTTTTTTGTATAGTTCTTTGGTGTATTCTTGCCACCTCTTTTTAATATCTTTTTCTAAGGTTAGTGCCATAGTGTTTCTGTCCTTTATTGTGCCCATTTTTACATGAAATGTTCCCTTGGTATCTTTAATTTTCTTTTAAAGATCTCTAGTCTTTCCCATTAAACTCTGTAAGTAAAAGAGGAAGAATCTATTTTTAATGTTAAATAATATTTGAAATTAAATTGTGGAAAAATATCAAACTTCTAAAATCTGCTGTAAGATTCAAATACATTAATTATAAAATTGCATTTTATATTTGCAGCTTTATCTACTTTTTATCTTCATCTATTTCTAGACAGTTTTGCCATAATATAAATAGGATGGATTGAAAGGTTTACAAGTGACATTTGAAAAGTTGAGTTTGGATATGTAGAATTTTAAGGAAAAGAATGCTGAAAAGTGGTTATTAGGTTTCAGTCATCTTCTCAGCACTGCACTAGAAAGTATGAATTCAAAGACAAAAGGCAAAAAATGCAGTCTAGAATGAAGAGAGTCACAACAGAAAAGATAAACTAAAAATGGACTGTGTTAAGGCTGATGGTGGTATTTTAGTAAATAAATGACTTTGAGCTAGGCCTTGAACTGCAAATAAAAGTGTTCCTGGAGAAGAGTGTACATGGGCAGGGAGGAGGGGAGAAGAGAAAGACAGACAGAAGGTAGAGAGCTAGAGACACAGAGAGATACCTGCTGGCTGATTCATGATGGTATTGCTAAACCAAGTTATGGAAGTGGGAGAACAGGGCAGAATATGCAGAAGAGATACACCCAGTCCCACGTATCTCATATACCTGGACATTTCCAGTAGAGAGATGATAGCTCAACATTCAGACAGGAGATTAAGGCTGGAGACCTCACTCACTCACTCATTCATTCAGTAAATATTATTGGCTGTTTACTGTGCCTCAGGCATCATATTGATAATAAGCACTGTGTTAGAGAAGGAGATGTAAAAGTGAAAAGACATGGACTATTTTATTCAAAAAATATCCAGTCTGTCAAGGGGACTGACATTAAATAAGCATTATAATGTAATTATTAAGAGAACTTTAATAAACTATTTTATGAAGTTGATATAATTAAAATCTATAATGTCAAATCATAAAATAATTATTATGCATAATGACGTTAATTGCATGTAACAAACTTATATTGCATTATAATTTAAGAAATGTGTCTATTGCATAGGAGAATGAGCTGCTTATACTGTCTGTAAGCTTTACAGTAAAGGTAGCATTTGTTAAAAGGATTGATGGATGATATCAGAAGTCACTTCTAGCATAAAAGTAAAATAGTAAGAGAAGATTCCATCTAAATATACCAAGTAAGCTTATATTAGGACTTAAAAATGGATTTTGCTTATACCTTTCAAAGTTGGATTTTGAATCCTTCAGAGGAAATGTCTCTATGGTTCTAGTAATATTCTGAGCTGACTTAGTAGTATGTGGACAGAACAATGCTTCTTGTTTTCATTTGTGATGAAAATAATCAGACAGACACTAATTATTTGCCTGTGAATAGTGTGCTTTGGGTCACAACTAATTCCACTAGCTGACATTGTTCGTTGCTTCCCATCTGTCCTGAGAAATGATATGGATTGCCTTTCAGACGAACAGACTTTTCTTGGCTTATCCAACCTTTAAAGTTGTATTCAAGTTCTGTGGCTGCTCTAATTTTGTCACTTTTAATTTTCTCGTTTGCATCTTTCTTTTCCTTTTTCCCACTTAGGTTTTTTTTTTTTTTTTTTTTTTCCATTTAAACCTTATACCATTAGCATTGCTCGGTAAACTTACTTATTTTACACCTCTGTGACCACAACTTCAGCAATATTGGCTCTGCAAATCTCGCTGGATGGTCAGTTTACTTTTTGGGTTTTTTTCACCTCACCAACTGTTTGACATATAGATTTTTCTTTTCAGCTAGTTTAGAATAAATCAATATTCCAGGAAACAGCACAGCTCAATTCAGATGGGTCTATCATACTCCTCTGCTTGTAGAACATGATGTTGTTTCGAGGTTTCCAAATCCTACTGAAATCTTAAATGCAATTGTGCAAAGCATGAAGAAAAATAAGCTATTTGGTGATAATGATGTGCCTGGTGTTAGGTTAGCACTATTATGAATTATTCCTCATTTATAACACTAAATCAGTTTGGTTTTTGAGAAATAGCTTATTCTTTTTATTTGTGTTTTTGTCTGAGAAGATAGAAAGAATGACAACTTGCTGATTTCATGTTTGAAAGGAAACAATAACTTCAAAGTACTTAGAATATTCATATAATAATTATATAATCCCCCAAAATCCTTATTAATGTTTGTTAGTGTATACTCCTTGTCTTTTCTCGCACTCAATTTTGGAACTTTTTTGAGTTGAGAAGGGTATTTTGTTTCTTTCTCTAAAAATAATGATGATGTGGGAGAAATATGTATAGTATTGAGGATTAATTTGTTCTGAATGATAATCATTCAGAAGTTAAAATGTCAAATCATGACCTTATAGAGTTAAAAGACTCTTTTCAGATTATATAGTCCAATTTTCTATTGGAAACAAAAGTTGTAAATTACAGGTAAATTTATAAGGTAGCAAAACCAAGACTGGTTCCCATGCTTACATTAAAATTTGTTCTCCAGTTGCAGCTGTCGTTCGTTAGCCTATGAGAAAATCAGCGAAAAAACAAACAAACAAACAAAAAAGCTAGCAAACTTGATGTAGACAAACTTCTCTATGTAAGAAAATGGGTTTCCCAGGTGGCACTAATGGTAAAGAACCTGCCTGCAGGAGACGTAAGAGACATGGGTTTGGGAAGATCCCTTGGAGGAGGGCATGGCAACCCACTCCAGGATTCTTGCCTGGAGAAATCCCATGGACAGAGGAGCCTGGTGGGCCACAGTCCATAAGGTCCCAAAGAGGTAGATGTGACTGAAGCTACCTAGCTTCACACATGTAAGAAAATCCAGCTTTTTACTGAGGGATAGACATATGACGGAGAAGGCAATGGCATCCCACTCCAGTACTCTTGCCTGGAAAATCCCATGGACGGAGGAGCCTGTGTTCTTGCCTGGAGAATCCCAGGCACGGGAGAGCCTGGTGGGCTGCTGTCTATGGGGTCACACAGGGTCGGACACGACTGAAGTGACTTAGCAGCAGTAGACGTATGACACAATATTGTAAACTGGCTCTGCATTTTTACAGAAAGCACTGTTAGAGTTCATGGTTGTTTTGTTGTTACTCAGTGTCTTTTTGACACCAGACATGTTTTTTAATATATAATTTCAGCAAAATTCAGTATGGGTTTTTGTACATCCACATAAGAAACGACATTATAGAGAAAGGAAATTATGTTGACACAGGAAAAATCCTACTTGAAGACAAAGAATTGTATCAGAAGAAAGCAATCTCTGGATAATGAAATAAATTTTACAGCTTTTGCTATCAAATGATATTTATTTACAAAAGCAATATTATGAATTTGTAAGAGTAAATTAGTCAAGCATTGGGTAAAAACATTGCATTCATCTTGAAAAATTAAAAGTTCTATATTGTTATTCTAATTTAAAAATCAATCTTGATAAATATCTTTGTTTTCAAATAGTAATTACAGCTGATTATAGCTAACATGGTATTGCTTGAATACCATGATGCTTGTCTGTCTACTAAGAACTTTTTTATGTTTGCTCATTAATTTTTTTCTTATAATAATCTTTAGTGCTAGATTTTTAATAAGAGTTTGGTTGAGGTATAATTCACATGGGCTTCCCTGGTGGCTCAGATGGTAAAGAATCTGCCTGTAATGTAGAAGACCAGGGTTCAATCCCTGGGTCGGGAAGATCATTCACCACTAATTTTAGAACATTATCATTCATCCCTTCAAAATAAAGCCATTATCAATCAGCAGTCTCCTCCCCCGGTCCCTGTCTCCATGCTCCTGGCAGTCACTCTCTGTCTCCATGTACTTGTTGATTCTGGACATTTCCTATCACATGGAATCCTGTAACTTGTAACCTTTTGTGACTGCCTTCTTTCACTTAGCATAGTTTTTCAAAGCTCTTCCATAATATAGCAAGTATATACAAGTTATTACTTTTTACTTCAAAATAATATTCCATTGTATGGCTGCACCACATTTTGTTTATCCGTTCATCAACTAATGAGCTTTTGGTTTTTGTCCACTTTTTGGTTTACATGAATAATGCTGCAGGGCACATTCATTTACAAGTTTTGTGTGGATCGTTGTTTTCATTTCTCTAATGTGTATACTTAGGAATACAATTGCTGACTCATAGGCTAACTAGATGTTTAACATTTTGAGAAACTGGCAAACTATTTTCCAAACTGTTTGCATCATTTTACCATCCAGCCAACAATGTATGAGGTTTTCAATTTATCTATATTCATGCCAACCCTTATCATCTGTTTCTGATTTCAGCCATGTTACCCAGTGTGAAGTGGTATGGCACTGTGGTTTTTGACTTGCATTTTCCTAATGACTAGTGATACTGAGCATCTTCCATGTAATTATTGGTTATTTGCATATCTAAACTTTAGAGAAATGTCTGTGCTAATATGTTTTTCCATTTTCAGTTGGGTTATTTGCCTTTTTATTATTGAGTTATAAGAATTTTTCACATTATGGATACAAGTTCCTTATCAGATAAATAATTTACAGAGAGTTTCTCCTATTTTCCCTTCATTTTAAGGGATAATATATTTTGTAGAAAAAAATGTTATCAATTTAGATAAAATCCAATTTATAAGTTCTTTTGGTGTTGCTTATATTTATATTGTTATGTCTAAGAAACCATTACCTAGTCCAAGATCAAAAGAATTACTTCCATCTGCTAAAATTTATTTCTCTGTTTGTGGATAGCAAGTTATCCTAATACCATTTATTGAAGAAGTTATATTTCACAAGTTAATTGTCTCGTACCCTTGTTGAAATCAATTGCTCACAAGCATAAGGGATTATTTCTGGACTTTCAGTTCTGTGCAGTTGATATATATGTCTATCCTTATGCCAGTATCACATTCATCTTGATTCTATAGCTTTATAGTCAACATAAAATCAGGAACTATAAGTCCTCCAACTTTGTTCTTCCTTTTCAGTATTATTTTAAATATTCTTGGGCTCTTGTATATCCACATGAATTTTAGGATGACTTTGTCACTCTTTGAAAAAAGAAGCTGAAATTTTATCATGATTTTATGTAATCTATAGGTCAATTTGGGGAATGTTTTTGACTTAATAATAAATCTTCTGATCCCCATATATGGGGTATCTCTCCATTTATGCATGTTTATTTAGTTTTCTGCAATGGATGTTTTTGTTATTTTCAGTGCACAAACTTTTGTACTTCCCTTGTTAAATTTATCCCTAAGCATTTTATTTTTGTAATGCTCCTGCAGATTGTTTTCTTAATTTAACTTCAGATTTTTTATTGCTAGTGTATAGGGATATAATTGATTTTCGTATTTTGATTTATATCCTTCAACCTTGCTGAATTAATTTATTAGTTCTAATTGTATGTGTGTGTTTTCTGTAGGATTTACCATATTCAAGGTATTTCCATCTGATAATAGAAGTGGCTTTAATTCTTTCCTTTTAACCTAGATTTCATTTATCTTTTTTCTTGCCTAATTGCCCTGGCAAACACTTCCAGTACAGTGTTCTTAAGTGGTGAGAACCAATATCTTTGTCTTCCTCCTGGTCACTGAGGGCTGCTGTTTTTCTCAACTACCATGAATGTGAGGCTGCTAGGTTTCAAGCTTACTAAGGAACTGGGGAGGGGGGATAATAATTGGTTGGCTGAAAGACTACAAATATTATTGCTTGTATTAAAGTTTAGAGTTTTTTTTTTTTTTTTTAAATAAGTCATCTTATTTCAAGATTGTTTCAAGCCTTTGGTTAATTTTTAGAATTTTTAAAAAGTTGGTCCTAAAAAAAAAAAAGTTGGTCTTTTTGCCTTTACTTTTCTTGCTTTTTTGAGTAGTGAATTTCTTAAGGTTCTGACTCTGCTATTTTAGAAGTGGCACCAGGTTTTAGTGGGGCATATTTAGGGGCAATAAAGGGGAAATTTAATATAAAACAAGATCTAACATAAGTATTTTTTCCTATTTTTAAAAGAAAGGAAATAGTATTTTTGCCCAGAAATATTTCTTAAGATGTAGTAGGTGCTAATTTTTTGAAAATGTCAATTTATTTGAGTATGTATCAGTTTCCAGTTACAAAATGGTTTAATAACTTTTTAGAAATTATCATTGTATTTGAAACAAAAAATATTTAGTGTAGAATGTGCTTACTCATATTAATTTACAGTAAAAGCCATTAAACTTTATAGTGTGCTCTTAAATTCTTCTGGGAAAAATGGAACTTTTGATGTATTGATAATTGACTGAGATATCTTTTATGTTTTATTTTGTAAGCTGAGAACTTGAATGTGTGCTAACTTTCTGGTTGTCAGCACACTGTATTTTTAAGCAATTGATTTTCTTTGTGTGAAGTGTACGTGAAGATAAAATGCATTTCCTAATTGTTAACATAGAATATGCTCCTGAATCAATTCTTAAGCAATTGTTCTTAGGTCATTTATAATTACATGCTTTTCACCTTCCTTTCTTTTCTCCTCTCTCCATGGAGAACAGATTAACTTTGGAACACACTACAGTTTGCTTTGCCAGTTACATTCTAGCAACTGAGAAACTTACTTTGTTCTGAGTGTATCTGAACTAAGATGTAGCCTATTCTCAAAATGTGTTCAGGGACAGATGCTTTCTTTAGTCCTCTGTTACTGCATAGGACAAAGAGAAAAGATGCTTTGGCCAATTGAAGCTGCCAGAAAATTGGTTGTCTAATATTTGTGTCAAGCTCTGAGCCACAGAGGGTCTGTTTTGTTAGTTTGTTTTAAAAAATAACATGTGTCCATTAGATAGTGATGATGGAGAAGGCAATGGCACCCTACTCCAGTACTCTTGCCTGGAAAATCCCATGGATGGAGAAGTCTGGTGGGCTGCAGTCCATGGGGTCGCTTATAGTCGGACACGACTGAGCGACTTCCCTTTCACATTTCACTTTTCATGCACTGGAGAAGGAAATGGCAACCCACTCCAGTGTTCTTGCCTGGAGAATCCCAGGGATGGCAGAGCCTGGTGGGCTGCCGTCTCTGGGGTCGCACAGAGTCGGACACGACTGAAGTGACTTAGCAGCAGTGAGCATGTAGAAGAAAACATTATGAAGAATGAATTCAGAAAAGAACTTGATGATGAACAAGTCAAAATATTTTTTCTGTTGCATTTACTTTGGAATGTTGCTTAAAAGATAATAGAAACTGGGCACGTGGTTCACAGATTGGTGCCAGTTGACCTGATTAATTATAATTTTTGAAATATTATTGTTAGTTTTTCTAAGTTCATTATGATTGGCTTGATAAAAGAGAGAAGTCAGAAATTTTTATATTGTAGGTATGTTTTCCATACATCTCTATTTTCAACCATTTTTCCATTATCGCCTCTGCCCAGGGAGAAGAATTATATTAAATATAATTCTATTTTACTAGAGAAATTACATACTAATATTAGACATTTTGTTGCATTCCACTGAACTTTGGAGAGGCACAAACCTTTGTAATATCCAAGACTTCTGCAGCCCCCTAAACCCAGTTATTGCCCCTTTGTGGGTGACATTACCCCATAGATTGTGCATGCCCTTTATTATCTTTATATAACACCATCTATAGGAAGTTTATTTTAATTAAACTTAATCTAGACTTTACTTGAATACTAAAGTTTGTTTATATGATGTCACATCTGCTAGCGATTTTTTAAAATTCACAAATATTCCAGAATTAGAATAGAGGTAATATCATTTGTGTGTGTGTACATTCAAATATATATTGGGAAGCTCTCTTTAACCCAGAGTTGTGAATTTGGTTAAAGATATATTTTTTGCATAATTTTATAATGGTTATTGAAAATTAATCTTAAGAAACTGCTAATTCTGTTTGTTTTTAATCTCTTCTCAGTTATATTCATTTATTTTATTTTATAGTGCTATCAAAATATTGGTACCTTAAAAATATTGTTTGAAAAATGTGTTAAGTTTTTAATTTTTTTTCAATTATTTTTTGACAATGGTGGTGGTTTAGTTGCTAAGTTGTGTCCATCTCTTGAGACCCCATGGACTGTAGCCTGCCAAGCTCCTCTATCCATGGGATTCTCCAGGCAAGAATAGTGTAGTGGGCTGACATTTCCTTCTCCAGGGGATCTTTCCAACTCAGGAATTGAACCCGGGTCTCCTGTACTGCAGGCAGATTCTTTACCGACTAAGCTATGAAGGAAGCCCTAAGCAAAGAATGACTCCTTAGCTTTTACATAAAATACAGTAGGATTGGAAATGATTAGGAAATTTTATACAAAAGATAGACATTCTGAATTCTCAGAATCTGAGCATCTATTGGACATTTTCACATTTAAAGAAAAAGCAACTTGGTGTTTAACCAGTATGACACGGTCTTCTCTAGGTCAGATGCAGGATGTTGCCAGGGAGGATGTATGTACCACATCCCTGTCACACAGCAACCCTGGACAACCATTGCTGATATATTCATATCTTGTATCTACTTACATTTATAAGTACATAATAATCTACAAGCAAAATCAGTCAGCCATTTTAATATAACCTTTAGTTTATCAAAAGCTTATCTGTGTTAGATGTTTTCTAACCATGAGATAAAATGTGAGTAAAGCATAGCCTTATCCCTCAAAAACTTACCTGTTACAGTCCAGCTGACACACACAGTCACTAGCGTGAAGCTCATTTCAAGACAAAGAAAATCAGATTAAAAAAAAAAAAGCTTTTCAAAAATGATTATTTTATAATAACTTTGCAAGAAAGATCAAGAGTTTACAGATGAAAAGCCATAGCATGTATCTTGGCTGAAAGTTGCTAAGTTAGCATTTAATTTGTGTAACTGATGAGGCCATCACATTAGATGTTTCCAAATTTATTTGTTTATTTCCTAAAAGATACTCACTAATTTGTTTTAAAAAGTGTGTTGCTTCAGTATTCTGCATTCTGTACCAATACATAACATATATTACTTCATTTAAGCCTCCCCACTGCTCTGTAAGGTTTTATCATCCTAATTTTACACATGAGGAAGCTGAAGCTCCTGGAAATTTAACTGACTCACCGCATTTTCCAGAATTCAAACCCAGGCAGTCTTATTCACTGGATATAACTCGTACACAGATCAAGAGTGCACAGGAGTACAAAGGTGAATTCAACATGGACCTTTCCCTCAAGGAGTTTCAATGAATTCAAAGAAGATGACATTTGGTGGACAAAGAGAAGTGATTTAGCGCAAAAGAAAGGATTATGTGCTTTCTCAACTCAAGAGTTTGTAGCAGATAGAACAGGGACGGCTAAGTTAAGGTCAGATATCTCTCCTAAACAATTTTAATTTAGTTTTATTTTATACTTCACTATCGTCCTTCCAAATTATCTTTGCCATAGAAGGGTGAGAAGAAAGAATTAAGCCGTGAAATATCAAAAGTGGTTTATGTTCTCTTTTTCTTGGCAATATCCAGACAATACAACCTCTCTTCTCCTAAGATTAATCACTGTGGCAAATGGAAGAAAAAAAAGAGCCAATATGGAAGAGCCTGGGAGACTGCTCTCTGCCTGATCTTAGAGGGATTAATATGACCAGTTAGAATGAGCACACTAACCTCACAGGATCCTGGGATTCCTTTCTCTCCAGGTGTTGATAGAAATTAGAAAGTTTGAATTGGTAGTTTTACCTTCATCAAATAGAGCTGCAAAATATATAGGTGTTATAAAACAGCTCATACATGGGGGAAAAAAATACAGTTTGAACAACAAAGTTTCACTCATAAGTGCATTTTTCAATAGCAGATACTACAGTACTACAAGATCACAGTTAGTTGGTTGAATCTGCTTATATGGAAGAACTGTGAATACAGTGGGCCAACTGTAAGTTACACTTAGATTTTCAACTGTGCAAAAGATCAGGGCCCCTAATTCTTCTGTGGTTCAGGGGTCAACTGTATATGGAAGGTAGGGAATTTAGCCATTATGGTAGATGATTAGAAAATGTAATTTTGATTTTATTTCCTATATGTTTTGAAAGATGCAAATGAAATCTGTTAAAATGATATCCACTCTTTGGAAAATAGAATCTAGGAGTTTTTCATATTGCTGTGTAGATAGATAGATAGAATGTGGCCGAGACCTAGCCGTACCTCCTGTTGGATGGAGCAGGCTGGAAAAGAAATTTTTTGGGAGCTTGAGTGATTCTTTTCAAGAGTCTGACGCAGGGTGCGTGAATCAGGACAGTGTATCTGAGGGAGGAAGGCAGAAAGCATCACCAGTGTGCATGGTGCCAAGACTCTATACTTTTAGTAATAGAAGTTGAATCAATATAAAGTAACAATGAAATGGCAGGGTTTATTATTTAATGAACGTATGAACTGTGAAAATGCTGTATAATGGATAACTTTTTCATACCATGTGTAAAGGGTAATAGGGCTTCCTTGATAGCTCAGTTGGTAAAGAATCCGCCTGCAATGCAGGAGAACCTGGTTCGATTCCTGGGTTGAGAAGATCCGCTGGAGAAGGGATAGGCTACCCACTTCAGTATTCTTGGGCTTCCCTTGTGGCTCAGCTGGTAAAGAATCCGCCTTCAATGCGGGAAACCTGGGTTCAATCCCTGGGTTGGGACGATCCCCTGAAGAAGGGAAAGGCTACCCACTCCACTGTTCTGGCCTAGATAATTCCTTGGGATCACAAAGAATTGGACACTTTCACTCACATAAAGGGTTAATATAGTGGTTATTCCAGTAGTCATATATGGATGTGAGAGTTGGACCGTAAAGAAAGCTGAACACCGAAGAATTTATGCTTTTGAACTATGGTGTTGAAGACTCTTGAGAGTCCCTTGGACTGCAAGGAGATAAAACCAGTCTATCCTAAAGGAAATCAATCCTGAATATTCGTTGGAAGAACTGATGATGACGCTGAAGCTCTAATACTTTGCCACCTGATGTGAAGAGCTGACTCACTGGAAAAGACCCTGATGCTGGGAAAGATTGAACATAGGAAGGAGGAGAAGGGGACGATGGAGGATGAGCTGGTTGGATGGCATCACTGACTCAACGGACATGACTTTGAGCAAGCTCTGGGAGATGGTGAAGGACAGGGAAGCCTGGCATGCTGTGGTCCATGGGGTCGCAAAAAGTTGGACACAACTGAGCGACTGAACAATAACAACAACAGCATAGTGGTTATTGAGCTTTTCTTATGAAACAGAGTGAATAAAGAAATAAATGTGAGTTGAAATATTAGTGCATTTGCTATTCCCCACCTCACCAAAATATTCTTAAGTTGGAACACAGGGAAGAAGGGCTGCCATTCAAAACAAAAATCAAGAGTCCAGGAATCAGCATCGGCTCACCAAATTTTAGGCGAGAAAAATAGTACTGATTATTTGTGGTTAAATATAACAGAGAGGGACATCAAACTGCTTAAAGATTTCTAGCCTCAAGCCACACTGATTGGGACATGTAGACTGAGATGAATCTGCAGATGGGAAAATCAAAAACGTATTATTACCTCATGACTAGTACTGGTGGGCTGCCGTCTATGGGGTCGCACAGAATCGGACATGACTGAAGTGACTTAGCAGCAGCAGCAGCAGCAGCAGTACTCTGTAGTAGTAGTGGTAGTAGTAGTATTCTCCAGGCCAGAATACTAGAGTGAGTAGCCTTTCCCTTCTCCAGGGGATCTTTCCAACCCAGGGATCCAACCCAGGTATCCCATGTTGCAGGCAGATTCTTTACCATCTGACCACAAGGAAAGCCCAAGAACGCTGAAGTGGGTAGCCTATCTCTTCTCTAGCGGATCTTCCTGACTAGGATTTGAACTGGGGTCTCCTGCATTGCAAGTGGATTCTTTATCAATTGAGCTACCAGGGGAGCCCAGTATTAATATAGTAATAAAGTTAATAATAACTACTATTTATGGATGGCTCACTACCTGCCAAGCATGATTCTAGTTACTATATAATTTAAGTCTGTAATTTTCTATCCAGTTTCTCATCCAATCTGGAAAAGAAATTATATTATTTCCTCCATTTCATAGATTAGGAATCTGAGACTCTGAATAATTAAGTAACTTCTCCACAACCATGCAGTGGTTAATAAATGGATAAGTCTGTCATATATCGTCTTTGGATTCTGTGTTCTCCTATGTTCTCCTGGATGTGCTGTACCTCCTTCCACCTCTTGCAGTCCAGTGAGCTATTAGCTTCCTCTTCTCCTAGTTGGCTTATTTCACTTTTAGTGTCAAATCCTATGTGTCCACTTAACACCTCTGTAGTCGCTGATCCATTGTAGATGGTCATGCCATAACTGATATGGTAGATGTGCATAGAGCCTTGAAAAACTGTTGCCTGTGATTAGAATGTAGGCATTCATTCATTAATCCCAATATTGATTCATTCCCTATTAAGTGTTAATGACTGATGTACTGGATACATTAGGTAGTGAATGTACCAAGCAGAAAATTTCTTGATGTTATGTAGAGGGGTCAGACAGTAATAAGTAAACAAATATCAAACAATGTCAGGGGGTGGTATATGCTGTTAAGAAAAAGAAAACAGGGAAGAAGACAAAGACTCATTGCAGATGTTTGAGATAGATGGATGATATTCCAGGCAGGCAATCACCTTTTCAAGAAGTAATATTTGAGAAGAGAAAGTGAATATCAGGGGAAAGACCATTTGAGTGACAGCAAATGAAAAATGCAAAGACATTACTTACTGTAGAATTTGCTTACTTTCTCTGCTCATCCTTCAAGGTAGGACCAGGACTATTCTGCTACATGGATACTGTGCCCCTCATAACTGACAGGTGGAGAAAGAGATAGAAGACTGAGGTTAGCTAACCACAGGTCCTTTGTGATATATCTAGGATGGAGATTATCATGTCAAAAGTCCATCCAGTTATATTCCAGATGCATAGATTGATAGTGTATAACTTCTCATTCCATAGTGACGTTTAGACATATCAAAGTCTGCGTGTATAGCTCAAGCACATTCACTGGCATAATGCAGTTTTTTGTTATCTCTTGAGCCTCCACTTCCAGTGCCACTAAGCTGAAATTTGTTTCTTCTTTAAAATGTGAAGATGTGGACTTATCTAGAGCAATTATTAGCATAGTTGCGAAACAGTTTTCACAAAGTTGGAAAAGGGCTGCCCACCCTCTTTAACCTTTCAACTACTCACTGCCCCTCCCCACTCATTACTGCGTTTATTTAATTAACATCCCATGTGCCTGCATGCTCAGTCTCTTCAGCCTTGTCCGACTCTTTGCAACCCCATGGACTGTAGTCTGACAGGCTCCTCTGTCCATGGGATTCTCCAGGCAAGAATACTGGAGTGCGTTGCTATGCCCTCTTCTGGGGATCTTCCTGACCCAGGAATCAAACCTAAGCCTCCTGCATCTCCTACATTGCAGACAGTTTCTTTGCCATTGAGCCACCTGGGAAACCACCCACATCTTTATTTCAGGAGTTTTGCTACCATACAGGACTTCTACACTATTTCTTCTTAAAAATTTTAGTGCTTTATAAATATTTGTTTGTGATTGACTACTAAAGCAGTTAAGAGTTGTGTGCAATTTATTTTCAGGGGTCTAATTGCTTCCTTATTTCTCACTTAAGAATTTTCAAGGTGTTTTATTAGAATTCTTTCAATAAGCTGCTATAATAGGATGTATAGGTATTATTATTGCTTTTAAACAAAGGGCAGGTTAACTAACAAACTTTTAAGTGACAGCCACTAGATCAACTGATTAGTTATAGAGTCATGACTGAAATTTAACTTGATTTTATTTCAGTTGTTTCTTTAGAGCTCGATGTTAAAAGACAATAATGATACTTTCACTCAAACAAGCCAGAATTAGATTGTTACAGGAAGAACTGACTCCATGTTGGATCTCTTTCTTTTACTTTAACCTTGCTTCCTGTTGTTATTGTTCACTAAAAAGATGCTGTTTATACACAATGGCCGGCCTCAGGAAGCCCTACTCCTTTAAGTAAATATTAAACCAAAATGTCTTTGTTCCGGACCCTGTGGCTGGCTACAGGAAGGAAGAAATTAACACATCTCCCCCCTGATACTTGCCATTGTAGGAGATATTTACAAGGTTAATGACTATTTTACTTTATTTCTTCACTTGCCCCTATCTCTGTTCTATAAAAGAACCAGACCCTGATAAGATGATTATTTTAAGACATTAGTCTGCGATCTTCTAGGTCAGATGACTTTCTGAATTAAGTTGTATTCCTTACCTCAACACCTTGTCTCTTGGGTTTATTGTTATCTATTGACCTGTGGTGCTGTGAGCACAACGAGCTTGGACTAGGTAACAGGACTACTGTACAAGTGTTTTTAGGCTAGTCGTTACCTGAGTGCAAGCTCCGGGAGATGGTGAAGGACAGGGGAGCCTGGCGTGGTGCAGCCCACGCGATCGCAAAGACACAACTGAGTGACTGAACAACAACAGCAATACCTGAGCAGGTAAGAAGCAAAGAAGTTGATCTCAGGCAGCAAATAGCCTCTATATTCTTTTTTCAACTGATTGAATGTTGATCTTTTCCTCTTTGCTTCTCCTGGATTAAAAAGAACTAAAAGCTCCAAAGATACCAGTCAATTATATTTCAAAAGAAAACAAAATGATGCCAGTACCAATGCCACCTTTTTCAGTGGATCAAAAAAATCTAAGTTCAGGGTAATTGCTTGAAAGCTGCTTAATAAATTAGTTGTTAATCCAAGGAAATGCCAGAAAACCTTCCAAATGCCACTCATTTGAAAAAGAATGCTCACTTTGGATGAATTCTTAGGTAATTTTTCAAGGATATCACTCACAGGAAAGGACTTTTTTTGTATCTAAATGATTCATTTTTTGTCTTTTATACATTTAAAATTTTCTCTCATTTACATTGTCATAGCTTGACAGAGTTGCGCATAAGGATTTTTATTCCTTTGTGTTAAAATTACAGAAGATGAAAGTATTTTTAAATATCTGTTGTTCAAGAGGGGCAGGTGCTATCCAGCCTACAATGGTCCATTTTACTTCATCAATACACTGTTGGTCGCAGTGACTTCCTTTCTGATGGCAAAAATTACTTCCATATTATCAGAGTGAATTAAGCTTGTGCTACAATCTGTCCTAAAAGATTCAGAACATGATCCTTTGATGTCAGCTTTGGGGCAGGATATTCCCAGCATCACATTTAGTCAGAAATATGGAGGGTATATGTTAACATGAGTTACATATCTCACTCCTGTGGAGTCTTGTGGTAAATAATAGAAATGAGCAAGGAGCCCTGCTTCAAGGCAAATTCACATTATTTCCTGACACACACAGTGAAGCTTATTTTGGGATAATGGCTACATATGTTCAGGAAAATTGGACTCATGAGCCTACTGTCTGAACATTTTACAGAAAAAAAAAGAATGTATTATTAGAAAACATCAGGGAGGGGTCCCTCTGTTATTTTTTTATAATCCTTTTCTGTGAAAAGAAATACCAACAGTCTTTGGTTTCCTTGTTCAATAAATGAACTGTTGTGGTTAATTGAATAATTTGACAAAATGGCATATGTTATATATTTCATGTAGAGTGCAAATGTTTATAATATTGAAAAAATAATAACCAACTCCTTCACATGATAATACAACTGAACCTGATTTACTTTTTTATTTGGTGGAAGAAAGTGGGGTTTCTGAAAAGGCGGTTTAGGATTTTACAGTTTCTCAGAAGTCTACTTGCTTACTTATTCAAGAAATATTTGTTTAACACCATTGTATGCTAGAAAGAATCTTAGTACCAGGTTTGTAGACAATAATCGAACACATTCCCTGCTTTCTAGTGGCTCAGAATTTAATATTAAAACAGGCACATAAACAAGGATTTCTGGAGGAAAAGAGAGCTGTTCTTAGTTGTTCAGTCACTGAGTCATGTCTGACTCTTTGCGACCCCATGAACTGTAGCATGCCAGGCTTCCCTGTCCACTGTCTGGAGTTTGCTCTAACTCATGTCCATTGAGTCACTGATGTCATCCAACCATCTCATCCTCAGTTGCCCCCTTCTCCTCTTGCCCTCAATCTTTCCCAGCATCATGGTCTTTTCCAGTGAGTCCACTCTTCACATCAGAGCTCTTCCTAGTAATCCTTGGGTTATTTGAAGAATTCTTCAAAGAAAATATTGTTTAAAAGGAGTCTTACCAAATGAATTTGTATGTAGTTTTTGTGTGGACTCTGGGGCAAAGGCCTTTTTAAGAAGGAGCCACCCAAGTACATAATTAAAGAGGCATGAAATGTCATTATCCCTTTTAGGTACCCATAAGGGATTGGGTGTGGCTGGAGCATAGATTGTTTCGAAGACAGTGAGTCACCTGAAACTCTAGTCTAATGACAGCCCAGGACACTATCCTAAAATGGCTTGTGTGCTGTGCCAGGGTCTTGGGTTTTTAATCCTGAAGGGTCCTAAGTCATTGGAAAACTTAGCAGTCAGTGTAAAAAATACCTAATTGAGATTCAGAAATATCACTCTTGTTCTTACCACAATGTATATCATCATTGTATGTTTTTCTAAGGTCCCAATATATTTCTAGGATGCAATTATATATCTTTCTAGGGCTCATGTGGTTGCTAACACATTGTCAAATGAATCTAAGATTATTATAATTATACCTATTTTCTGAATAACTTGCCCACCAATCTTGCCTTCTCTGAAAACTTTTCTCCATTATCCTCTCTCTTTCTTAATCTGTTTGTCCCTTTCTTGCTAATTTCTCTCTTTCATATTCCTCCAATCCTGAGAGAATGGGAGGAAAGAACAACCACAAACCCCCAAATCCCTTGACACATTCAGTTATGTGTTATACTTATTCATTCATCTATTATCATCTCTCTTAAGCCAAGAGAGAATCTGTATTTTGTTCATTAAATATTTATTAAAAAATTTCCAGTGCTGCTTCTCTTCTGGTGCTGAGGGTATAATAATGAACAGAATAACAACAACAAAAAAAGCCCAGACTCATAGAACTTACTTTCTGGCCAGAAAAGATAGAAAATAAGAAATATATAATTAATAAGTAAGTTGTATAATATATTAGAACATAAGTTTTATGGGAAAAAAGAAAGAGTGAGCAGGATTGGGATGGTTTGTTTGAATTTCAAATTGAGTGGCTGGTTGGCCCCACTTAGGTGAGATAAGGACAGACACTTCAAAGTGGAGAGGAAGGTTACTATATAGATAAGTGAGGTGGACAAAGAAGAAAGCCCATGCAGAGACCTTAAAGAGGGGTCAATCCATAGGACCCCGGGTGGTGAAGGTCTTGCACCCTGAAGATGTGTTCACAAAGTCCTTTGTAATAAAGAGCCAGGATGGTATTGCCCTTCTTCCCAAAAGCATAGAGTTTAGCAAAGGGAAAGTAAAGGAATTGCTTTCCCCTTGGGATGCCCATAGAGAATGTCCTCTATTGGGTACACATGAATTGGATAAGATGTTATACTAAGTCTGTGTTTGAACCTCAGCAGTTTCCTTTCCCTCAAGCTGACAGTCAACTAGCTGCTAGAGCTGTTGCACAGTCCACCTCTTGTTTTGTTTATTGGAATGTTTGGTGTTTCTTAAATGTATTTTCATGTGCATTTTAATTGACTTGTTTTTCAAATAGAGGGAAAGAAAATTTCCTTGAGGCATTTGTCATTCCTTATTCAATGGGAACCTGGAGCGGCCTGGCACAGGAGTGAGTGGATAAATCCATCTGCAAGTTAATCTAGTGGAACACCACTGAACATGCTCATTTGACAAAAGTAATTAGAATAAGGGGCGTATTCAGGCCTTTCCTTTACTGTCATCTCCCTGCCCTTTTAAAATAGTGTGATTTGGAAAAATAACAACATCAACAAAAAATTCACTTCAATCAGTAATTAGCTCTTTAATGACAGAAATTTTTTAGAAATTAATTACTATTCAGTAATTACAGTGCATGTCCACACTAAAGATTTGAAAGTGTTGTAGCTTCTTTTGATGTAAGGTAGATTCTCCAATGTGTGCTTTTACTCCAGATTTTAAAATTATTTTGAAATGTACTGATTTTTAGATTCTGTTAATACTTGTGAGATAGGCTGTTGCATTTTTTTTTTAAATAAAATTCCATTTTTGTTCAAATGGTTTATTTTATTGTTTCCCAGAACTTGTTTCTGGGAGTCATAATCAAAGATAAATTTATTAATAATATTAGGTAATAATATTAGGAAGGCCATAGAACATAGGCAGTAAGTGGAATAAAGTTGCTAGATTTCTTTGTATAAATGGACAGATTGGATCATGATTTTTAGAAATATGTGTGATTTGTGATTACTAATGATTAATCACATTCCTAGGAAATTAGTGTTTTCCCTTAAGTGTTCATCCGACTATGCTTTTAAATTATATGAACATCTGCTTAACACTGTGTGCCAAAATCTATGGTTAATAATGTAGATTGCATAAGCACCTTTTTCTAATTAGTAGAAATGTATTAAAGATAATGGAAAGTGAGGCAAATTTTACAGTATTTCATAATCAACTCATGTTAACAAGATAGAATGAAGAATTACAATGCTATCGATTTTAGTGTTGGTATCAATAATAATAAAGACCCATCACATGTATTAACAGGGTTGTCCCACGTCATCTTCCATTCAGAGATTTTCTGTATATCCTTAGAATTAGGGAGATGTGGGTATGGAGTTTGACCTATGCTCTATCTAAATCTGAGCCATATCTCATAATGAAGTTTTACTAAGGCTAGAACACTTAGCAGAAATTTAGCAATCTTAGGACCAAAATCTAAGTTTAAATATGCTGCTTTAAAATGAAGCAGTTGATTTTTATTTATCTATTTGTTCACTTTTGAAGTATTATTGAGTACTAGTCACTGTTCCAGGTGCTGAAAAATAGCCCCTTCAAAGGCATGGCTATCTCGCTGTGGAAAGACTGATTAATGACTAGACACCTAAATGTTTATGTTAGGAGACCAATCAATTCTCTGTTTCTGATAGTGTTTTTTTACCTTCAGAACCATAAAGCTTTTTCTACAATTTTTCATGGTCATTTATTCTGTAATCTTCTTTCATTTGTATAGAACCTAGTCTATGCAAAGAATCTTTTAATTACAGTCAAAACCACAAAGATAGAAACATACAGTCTTTTTGCCATCATAGCTTACAGTCTAGCAGGCAGAGTTGACAGACACTTGGGTACACCCCTCTGATCAAGGCGGCAGTGGTAGAAGAGAAAGTGAACAACCTGTTGTGGAATTGAAAAAAAACAGAGAATTACTTCTCATTGGGATGATCTGGGAAGAATTCTTAGAGAAGTGTTCTTAAATATTATCCACTTTTTCATTGTCTTCAGTATTTTGATAATATTCTTTCCACACTCTTACATTGCAGTATTACTAGCAATGTATCTTGGTGTAGGAGAGTCTCTTGGACTGCAAGGAGATCCAACCAGTTCATCCTAAAGGAGATCAGTCCTGGGTGTTCATTGTAAGGACTGATGTTGAAGCTGAAACTCCAATACTTTGGCCACCTGATGCGAAGAGCTGACTCATTTGAAAAGACCCTGATCCTGGGAAAGATTGAGGGCAGGAGGAGAAGGGGATGACAGAGGATGAGATGGTTGGATGGCATCACCGACTCAATGGACATGGGTTTGGGTGGACTCTGGGAGTTGGTGATGGACAGGGAAGCCTGGCGTGCTGCGGTTCATGGGGTCGTAAAGAGTTGGACGTGACTGAGCGACTGAACTGAACTGAACTGATGAGGGTTTAAATGAATAGAATAGCCATGTGTTTCAAGGAGAATGGATCTATAGTCAACATTTCCTCTTTCTTTTCCTTTTCCTACCAAACTCCCCACACACAGTTTGCATCCTTCCCTTGTCTCCCTCCTTGGCATCCTGGGGATTTTAATTCCATTCACCCTGAAAGTGAAAGTCACTCAGTAGTGTTTGACTCTGTGATCCCGTGGACTATACAGTCCATGGAATTCTCTGGGCCAGAAAACTGGAGTGGGTAGACTTTCCCTTCTCCAGGGGATCTTCCCAACCTGGGGTTCAAAACCAGGTCTCCTACATTGCAGGCGGATTCTTTACCAGCCTAGCCACAAGGGAAGCCCATTCACCCTAGTGAGCCATTTTCTGAATAGTTGTCCTTGACCACCATCTAACCAAATAGAACCTTTAATCTTTTTTTTTTTAATTTTATTTTATTTTTAAACTTTATATAATTGTATTAGTTTTGCCAAATATCAAAATGAATCCGCCACAGGTATACATGTGTTCCCCATCCTGAACCCTCCTCCCTCCTCCCTCCCCATTCCATCCCTCTGGGTCGTTAATCTTACTAATCCTGCTTAACTTGTGGGTTAGGAAGCACTACTGATAACCCCTAGCTTTCTAAAATCCTGTTCTCTCTTAAGACAGTATCTTTCATATATTTTTTTCTTTTTTTTTTGTTTAAACAAGAGAGCGATTTTTCTTCTCTGATATAGTGTATTTTGGGAAGACAAGGGAACCATGGTTAATTTTATTTTCTGTAATGCCTACCTTGCCAAGAACATAATAGATGCTTTATAAATACATGCAGATTCCTTTTGAGAGGATTTATATCAGTGGCATCCACCAGTAGTTACAGCTTGTGGAATGCGTGAGGGATATGGCTAGTGTTTCACTAATTTTTGTAAGAAATAACACTTTCTATCTTTTAAATCAAATTAAATTTGATTTTAAATTCACATTTCCCCAGTCAGGTGGGAACTTAAATCTCGGTCATGATAGCATCCTCCAGGATCCTATAAGAACTGAGGGATATATAAACGGATCCTATAAGAACTGATAGTTTTAGATACTATCCAGAAAATAGTGGTGGGACCTCTCTCTTTAGTTCATCTTTGCCAGTGCTGATGTATTTTCTTCCAAAATTGCCATGGGTCTTTGAAAACCTGTGGCTCTTTGGCTTTTTGCCTTAATTAGGTTGGGTAGAGGAATTTTTGCCAAACCTGAGGTCTTGAGTGTCACGGACCAGCATCCTTTTGCATACTTGGATCTTTTCACTGCAGAGGTCCCGTTGCTCCCTGTGGATGCTTTGAGGACCTTTGGCCCTTTCCTCATCTGAAATAAATTCTTCTTCCTGTGTGGCTGCTCTTGATCCTGTTTCTCCTAGCTTGATGGAGCCAGCTTCCTAGAAAGAGACAAACCTAGTAGCAGGAAGTCTGCACATTCTGCATTTGTTGCTGTAACTGAAGGTTTCTCAATCTCAGCACTCTTGGTATTTTTCGACTATATAGTTCTTTGCTGTGACTGACTGTCCTATTTATTGTAGGAAGTTTAGCAATGTTGCTGACCTCTACCAAATAGATGCCAGAGCATCCCCCACTTGTGACAATCAAAAATGTCTCCAGACACTGCCAGATATCCCCTCAGGAGATAAAATCACCTTATATTATGAGTCATTGTTTTAATTCAAATATACTGAGATATGAAAAGCTCTATATAAGCTATACTATAGCAAATATATAGGCAGGAGATATTAATTCTTTTTTAGAAAAAGAGTGAGAAAAAATTAGTTGGATTAGTAGCCAAGTGGGGGATGGTGGTAATGAAAAGGAAAGGAGCTGGCACTTACGTGTCATCAAGATATTACTCACATTTTACTGAACATTAAGGAACTGTATAATGGGACTTCCCTGGTGGTCCAGTGGTTGAGTCCAGTTGCTAGTGCAGGGTACACGGACGGCTTCAATCCCTGGCCTGCCTGCCAGGGGTGACTAAGCCCATGTGCCACTGCTGAGCCCACGTGCTACAACTACGGAAGCCCTTATGCCCTAGAGCCTGTGCTCCACAAGAAAAGCTACCGAAGTGAGACTCCTCACACCACACTGAAGAGTGGCCCCTGCTCACCACAGCTACAGAAAGCCCGCAGGCAGCAACGAAGACTCAGCACAGCCAAAAATAAATAGATAAATAAAAAGAAACTCTATCTCAAGACTGCTTATTTATTAGGCCGAAGATGTGAGTTTTAAGCCCACATCCATCCAACTTCAGATTTCAAGTACTCTTCATGATACAATATACTATTCTAGCTATGCAGTTTACTTTGCCAAATATTTTAATGCATATTTATAAAGAGTGAATTCTTTGCCTTGCTTTGTAATGTGGTATTTTGTTTTGGACACTAGGTTACAGGTATGAACATTTCTCCAAAAATCAGTCAAAATGTGAAATGCCTGTCAGTTTTCATTCAAATTTGAGTAGTAGATGTATCTAGAGTTCTTAAAGGTTATGACTTTATAGACTGTCTGCATAAAAACCATCAGGGTTAACTCAAAGCACATGCTGTTTACTATTTTGCTAAACTCTGTTTGTTTGTTTTTTTAAGGACAAGTAAGGCAACTAAATAGAACATCAGAGAATTAAGTGAGCAAAGGTGGGAGTGGAGGACTTCTCAAGAGACAGATGAGCAGAGTGTGTCACTGCAAGCTTGTATAAGGCAGATGCCACAAAGGCAGAGGATGAATGAAGAGAAATGAATCTGTAGATAGTTGAATATTTGTAGTGGGATTTTCTTATACTGTTTTACTTGATTCTCTAAGCCATTGGAGAGCCACTGATGGATTTCAAGCAGTAGCATTTCATGAACAGATTTGTGTTTTAGTATTCTGTTTTAATATGGACAGTGGATTTAAGTGAGCATAGGTCTCTGAAAGAAAAGAGTTAAGATGTTGTTGGTGTAATCCAATCAGGAAAATTGAGGTCTTGCACTAAAATCATGAGTGTTGGTTTTTATTTATTCATTTACATTTAAAATTTTTTTCCCTAATTCACAAGGTCTTAAACTTAAATGTGCATCAAATCACCTGTTAAAATTCAGCTTGAGACCCAATGTTCTGCATTTCTTAGAAGCTTCCAGATGGCGTCAGTGCTTCTAGTTCATAGACAGTATTGTGGGTAGCAAGGTTCTAAATAGCATCTACTGTGCTGGATACTGGAAGGATAAGGTAGTGGCACATAGTGCTCAACATGTGGTCCCACCGACTCTGTCAGTACCAGACGGTTTGTCTGCCTCTTCATCTTCAACTGTCTCCATGTTGGTTTTACTTTCTGGCTTCACAGAGCTTCCTCATGCAGCTCTGGGAGCTCATCCTCCTTGGCTCAAGTTTGGTAGAAGTGAATAACTTGCCTGCTTTCCAGCAGTCTCAGTGGAAAGTCTCATGGTGTTGCACTGGCTCCAGTTAAGTCATGCATCTGCTTCTAAACTCATCAGTGAGTCAGGAGGATTCGGATGTTCCAGTTAGCCTGGCTGGAGTTTTTCCATTCCTGAAGTCAATAGTAGAGTCAATTCTATGTGAAGTGCTTGGACTGATAATGGGAAAAATGTGTCATTTCCAAGGAAAGATCAGGATATGTAAGTGAAGTGAAAGTCACTCAGTCGTGTCCCCATGGACTGTACCTGCCAGGCTCCTCTCTCCATGTAGTTCTCTGGGCCAGAATACTGGAGTGGGTAGTTGTTCCCTTCTCCAGGGGATCTTCCCAACCCAGAAATCGAACCAGTGTCTCCTGCATTGCAGGCAGATTCTTTACCAGCTGAGCAACCAGGGAAACTGAAACGGCAGTTAGATTTCTCCTGTATTTGGTGAGTGAATGTCTACCAGAGGTTTCCAAATGTTCTTGATTTCTTAGGAATTTATTCCTGGAGCTCGAGTTCAAAAGAAATACCTAACAGTTCATTTATTTGGTAGTTAGATCCTAATAACTTAATAAAGATTTATGTTCTAACAACTTACTAAAGTTTTGTTGATTAAGTAGTTAAGTCTAAACAACTTAGTAAGATTTGTGTCCTAACCATTAAGTAGCTGTTTGATAAGATAGTGTGTGTGTGTGTATATATATATATATATATATATATATATTTTTAAATAACAATTTGTTCCATTCTTAACTAACCACAGTACCCTTCTAAGAGGACATGTGTACCTGTTGGGCCTCAGATTCAGATTGGATACTGCCACCCTCACTTCCTATTGTATATTGATTTTTGTGCAGTAATTGCTTTTTTTCTAAAAAAAGTGAAAGTTTTAGTTGCTCAGTCGTGTCCATCTCTTTGCGACCCCATGGACTGTAGCCTGCCAGGCTCCTCTGTACATGGAATTCTCCAGGCAGTGGGTGGAATGGATTGCCATTTCATTCCCCAGGGGATCTTCCTGACCCAGGGATTGAACCCTGGTCTTATGTACTGCAGGCAGACTCTTTATCAAAATAGCAACTTCTAAATCCCAGCTTTATAAAAATATGATGTCATCAAAAGGAATGTATCAAGACTATGAACACATACTTCTTGAACTGTGAACTACTATAAGCTAATAATTCTTGATGTAGTCTCCAGAGATGTTAAGTATCACAGTGTTGCTCTAGAAATAAAATATCATGACAGCAGCTACAAATTCCCTAAGTTGCCTTGGTGCACAGTTTGGGAACCATGGCCTTAGAAATTTCACCTTTGAAAGGAAATTAGACATCTTTGAAAGGAAATTAGATATCTGTGTAGAAATGGAGAATTAAATGTTGACTGTTTGGGCTGAGTTTAGATAAGAGTTCTGGACTGGTGGACAGTCTCAGCATAGAGATCCGATTCCTTCTGCATTTTGAACTGAGTAGCTCCAAGATGGTGGGACACACCTCTCCCGTCTCTTCAAGTGTAAAATAATGTATGCCTCCTCAGCTACCACACAGCTTCACTCTAAACTGTGTTATTTTTGATCTAATGAGAGTCCTGAATCTAACTGATGTCCTCCACTGTGAACTTCCTGATGTTCAAGCTGGTTTTAGAAAAGGCAGAGGAACCAGAGATCAAATTGCCAACATCCGCTGGATCATAGAAAAAGCAAGAGAGTTCCAGAAAAACATCTATTTCTGCTTTATTGACTATGCCAAAGCCTTTGACTGTATGGATCACAATAAACTGTGGAAAATTCTGAAAGAGATGGGAATACCAGAACATCTGATCTGCCTCTTGAGAAATTTGTATGCAGGTCAGGAAGCAACAGTTAGAACTGGACATGGAACAACAGACTGGTTCCAAATAGAAAAAGGAGTTCGTCAAGGCTGTATATTGTCACCCTGTTTATTTAACTTATATGCAGAGTACATCATGAGAAACGCTGGACTGGAAGAAACACAAACTGGAATCAAGATTGCTGGGAGAAATATCAATAACCTCAGATATGCAGATGACACCACCCTTATGGCAGAAAGTGAAGAGGAACTCAAAAGCCTCTTGATGAAAGTGAAAGTGGAGAGTGAAAAAGTTGGCTTAAAGCTCAACATTCAGAAAACGAAGATCATGGCATCCGGTCCCACCACTTCATGGGAAATAGATGGGGAAACAGTGGAAACAGCCTCAGACTTTATTTTTCTGGGCTCCAAAATCACTACAGATGGTGACTGCAGCCATGAAATTAAAAGACGCTTACTCCTTGGAAGGAAAGTTATGACCAACCTAGATAGCATATTCAAAAGCAGAGACATTACTTTGCCAACAAAGGTCCGTCTAGTCAAGGCTATGGTTTTTCCTGTGGTCATGTATGGATGTGAGAGTTGGACTGTGAAGAAGGCTGAGCGCCGAAAAATTGATGCTTTTGAACTGTGGTGTTGGAGAAGACTCTTGAGAGTCCCTTGGACTGCAAGGAGATGCAACCAGTCCATTCTGAAGGAGATCAGCCCTGGGATTTCTTTGGAAGGAATGATGCTAAAGCTGAAACTCCAATACTTTGGCCACCTCATGTGAAGAGTTGACTCACTGGAAAAGACTCTGATGCTGGGAGGGATTGGGGGCAGAAGGAGAATGGGACGACAGAGGATGAGATGGCTGGATGGTATCACTAACTCGATGGACATGAGTCTGAGTGAACTCCGGGAGTTGGTGATGGACAGGGAGGCCTGGCGTGCTGCGATTCATGGGGTCGCAAAGAGTAGGACACGACTGAGCGACTGATCTGATCTGATCTGACAGAGTAGATCATTGCAGTATTTGCATTTTATCTTGCTATCGTATTTAAACTGCACCAATAGTGATGCTTATTTTTCTAAGTTTAGAATTGTTTGGATATTGGCTTAAATGACTGGGAGGTGGGCATCATGAATTTTTCATTCAGATTGCGAACACTCTGAAGTTTTAGACTTTGTTCCTTTCAGCTTAACCATGTCTGTAACATGGATTAATTAATAAGGAATGAGTAGGACTGCTTCTGATCTTGACTATTTTTTAAAGTAGTTGATAGAGTATTTTCTCATTGATTATGCTTTTCTCCTAGATCGTTTGTTGTTTTAACAGGGTAGGTCAGTATCTTCCAAACTGATTTTTTAAATAACTTAAAATATAATCTGGAATCATCAGATTTCACAAAGCATGTGCAAGTTTCATTTTGCTGAAATTGGTAACCTTTATTTGTTTTTATTTATTTGTTTAACTTTGTATTTTATGTTGGAGTATAACTGATTAACAGTGTTGTAATAGTTTCAAGTGGACAGCAAAGGGATAGAGTCAGTAATCTTTATATGTACCTAGAAGGCAATGGCACCCCGCTCCAGTGCTCTTGCCTGGAAAATCCCAGGGACGGGGAAGCCTGGTGGGCTACCGTCTATGGGGTCGCACAGAGTCGGACGCGACTGAAGTGATTTAGCAGCAGCAGCAGCAGCAGCAGCAGTTCGTGTATGAGATATAATGGATCATCATTCTATCATCATTACATCACTGGAGCTCACCTTATAATGTTGCTCCTCATCTCATGAAACTGTCACTTCTACTGATTGTGCAGAATACTGTTTCAATTTCTCCCCATAGTCCAGAAAGTAAAGTATATTGAAAATATTAGATACATCACTGTTAAGTGAATATTTGATTTTTTAATTAAAAAGCAAATGCTACTAATAGGTATTATTTCTACAGAAATACCGCATTTTCTCTTTGAATATACAAATAACTTCAACTTTTATCTGTAAAAACAACATAATGTTAGACTGCTTATTTTTTCTTTCCTTTTACATTTTGAATTAAAGTATAGTTTAGTGTTGAATAGGATCTACTTTTAATATCTTTTAATAATGCAAATGAAATATTTAAATAGTAGCATGACATTGTAACTTTTTATAGCAATAGACTTTGAAACTCAACACTCTTGTACATGTTCATGTTTTGAGGTTTGATGTAGTTTTTTTCTCAAATGGCATATACGTGGCTTTGCTATGAATCCCCAATGGCTCAGCCAGGTAAAGAACACACCTGCAATGCAGGAGACGTAGGAGACGCAGGTTTGATCCCTGGGTAGGGAAGATCCCTTGGAGGAGGGCGTAGCAACCCATTCCAGTAGTCTCGCTTGGGAAATGCCATGGAAGAGGATCCTGGTGGGCTGCAGTCCAAAGAACTACAGAGTCGGACAGGACCAAGTGACTAAGCAGACACACATGACATGCTTTTTTTTTTTACTCTATGATATTTTAGAAAGTATGTTAGTAATGACCGTCTGCATGTCCTTATCACGTCATATAAACAGTCATGCTTGAATGAGGTGTTGAACAATGCTTCTTCCCAGGCAGCAGAGTTTGTTTGTGATCCCAGGTATCAACAGAGTTCCCTGAATTATAATAGTTTGTGCTGTGATGATGTCTTCCCAATAGGGACCTTTAATAACTTCTCTTAGCTCTTGTCTCAGCATTTATTTATTCATGATTGGCATGTGACAGTTACATTCTTGGGTTTCATTTGTGTCTTTTTATCATGCAGATATTTGAATGTCTTTTATAGATCGAGAATGACAGTGCATCTGTTGCTTGTTGAATAGACTCTTGCTCTAGGCTGGCAAAATGTCATTGCTGTATGCCTCTGTGTATGTGATTTTTCTTTTGTACAGTCATTTTTCTCTTAGCATTCCAATGATTGAGTGAACGACTGTGTGATAGCAATACTTAACGTGTCACTCACTGAACTTCAAATCATCACCATAGCTCAGTGCATAACTCCACTCATGGTTGGCTGATCCTGTCACTCTTGTGGCTTGTGCGGAGTAGAAGCTATTTCTCACCTCTTATTCCTTCTTATATTTTATGTCCATGTTTTAACTGGCATTTTGTATATATCTGGTGTTTATTATTAGGAGTTAAGATTTTTGTTTCATCCAGATTAATACAAGCTAAAAAATAGAACACTTTGTTAATGCATATTAAATATTAATCACCAAGGCTAGAGATTTTGGACTTATATCAGATTGTGTAAACACTACTATCTTGACTGCTGGAAAGGAAAAGTTAATTTGGATCTTCAAATTTACTAATTCTCAAAGCATATTAATTTCATAGTAGACTATCAGCTTTTCAAGAAATATTTGATTCAATAAATAAATTTACAGTGATATAAAAAAGTATGCTGTAAATACTTTTATGAAAACTGATGTTGTATAATTAGGAGATATCTTTTGAATGTAGAAGTGGACCAGGGAGTCGCATCAGATGAGTTCTCAGAGTATATCTCATCTTGCCTTTGTTCTAAATTAGAGCCTATTTTTGACTAGCAGTGTTGTAGTAGGAAAAATAGACTTCTCGGTGCAGATTTGAGGTGCACTTGTAGCAGGTGTAAAATTATATGCCTTCTGACAGAGAATTAACCCCTGGCAAAAGTAAAACTTTAGGCTTTTGTGAAAATTAAGGTTTTAACTTTATATATAAAAAAGCAAACCTTTAAAGCATGATGAAATTTTAGAATTAATATGTAACTTGAATATTTTATTTTGAACTTAAAGACGATACTTTCAATAGACATTAAAAAATAAAAGCAAGTATAATGACAAAATTAAGCTTGTGATAATTGTTAGTCACTCAATCATGTCAGACTCTTTGGGACCTGTGGAATATAGCCCACCAGGGTCCTCAGTCCAAGGAATTCTCCAGGCAAAAATACTGGAGTGGGTTGCTGTTGCCTTTTCTAGGGGATCTTCCCAACCCAGGGATTGAACCTGTGTCTCCCGCATTGCAGGCAGATTCTTTACTGGCTGAGCCACCAAATGAGGGTCCCTAAGCTTAATAAGACTTTCAACTGTATCCAGGTATACTGTAATTTTTTTTAATACAAATTGTGTAACTACAAAGGGAGGACCCCATGCAAATAATGCACAACATTCAATAATAACAAACAGTATTTTTATTGAGAGCAGGCACTTGCATCATTTACTACATTGTGTACAAAATATCTGACAAACCTTTATTGTTGACTTTTTTCCCTTGCATTGGGAGAGCAGCTCAGGTGAGCCCGTCAGAACCTTATGGCCTGAATGCAGCTGCAAATAGTGTCCCTTACAAGAGAGTGCAGCTGGTTTCCCAGTCTTTCTTGTGCCAGACAAGGAAGTAACTTTCCTTAGAGAAGAGGATTACAGTCATATCCTCCAATGAGGAAACTAAAACCAGATTTCTTTCTAGAGTTTGCAGTGGGGATTCTGAAGGAATGTTGCACTGAACTTTAGTTTATTCTAAACTCAAGTTACTAAAATTTTGGTAACTCTGCACATTCAACTTTGGAAGTGGATGGGACCACAGAATAATGTGTACTTTGGGTAACTTAACAGTGATCCTGTTCCTTACATAGGATTAAATGGTTAGTTCTTCTAAAACTAGAAGAAACTGCAAAGAAAAGTGAGCACTACATTAGCAGCTACTCAAATATCCTCTGAAATGTTTCCTTAATTTTGTAATGAACTTTTGCATTTGTCTTCGAATGAAATACCAGGCAAGCATTATTTTCTCATTTTTGTATATTGTGTAAAAGCATTTAATGCTAAATTAAGATGAAAAGGTAGTGTTTTACCTTCCCTTTCTGGAAAAAAAAATCAAATATTTATTAACTGCTTTCTATTGTTGTCTTTCTCTTTAGAAAGTAATTTGTGGTCAGTGGAGCCCAGTGGGGAAGCTCCTTTTCCTCCAGATGCCTGTGACATTTGAGAAAACCTTGGAGGATTAAAGGCACTCCAGTGAGTGCTCAAAGTCCTGACACAACTTGACAATCCTAATGCGGGTCCTGAACTGATTGGATGACCAAGGGCACCGAATTCTCATCCAACTGTGCAATCGCCATGCGCACTTTTAAGGGCATGAAACTTATTCCAAAGTTTTGGTTTGGTGACTGTTTTAAACAAAAGCAAATAAACCTTTTCTTTCTGGCATGTACTTGGTAGGGCTCATAGAGGTACCTTGAATGGCTTAAAAAAAATGGGGATACTTTTGCATGAATGAGCACAGCATGCTATAAATGTCTTTACTCTTTATTAAGTAGGGTTTGCAAACAATCTAAATGGTTAAATGGTAGAGGAAACTATAGAAATTGATCTTGGTGAGCAAAGCCTACCAAATCTAATTATATATTGTCACCATCTGCTGAAATATGATAATAGACTTAAGACAATTGCTGTCAGAATTTCAAAAGAAAAAACTTTGAAAAAAATTGTATGTGTAGTGTGTATGTGTGTGTGTGTGTGTGTGTGAAAGAGGAGAGAATCACAAGAGCAAGAAAGAATAGCATCTTATGTGTCCTTTCTTTTCCTCATTTGTCAGTTATTGTTTAAAATGATAGGAAGGACATTTTCCTAATTTTTGAGTTGATTAAAGTTATCAAATTTTGGTAAGGTGATTTTATTGGTTTGGAATTTTAATTATATCCATGGCAGCTTCCAAAATTACCATGGCAACAGGTGTGTAATTATCAGCATTGCACATAGCTTCAATGTGTAATGCATTTCTTCCGGCTGAATGAATATTAAATCATACTGGCTAACACCTCTGCTAGTAAAGAGATAAAGCTTTGGCTATGGCCTGTAAATTGATCCTGCTTCTATAGATTTCTTTTACTATGAAGCTATTGAATGGGGTGCCTTTGAGGGTTTTCTGAATTTGTTAGATCTTGACAGAAAGCTAGTTTTATTTCATTTAAGTGATGTGTTTAATTACTACTCACATTTCCTTTTGTAGAATTCTCTCCAAAAATTGCTGCTGTTGTTTTTGGCTGCATGGTGTGTGTTCATGACAGATGACATTTTTTTTAAAGGCATTTTCTTAAGATACCTTGTGTTCTAATTGCTGCTGTGTCTAACAAATTCAGGTGGTCTTTGTATGAAGCACATTTGGAGTGAAATCTTTGAATTAAAACATAAATACAGTCTTCTAATACACATTAGCTCTAAGAAGATAGTATAATCCATGATACTTAGTGAAATCTGAACCTCAGATTGTTTCTAATATTCCAGGTGATCCTTTCAGACTCACTCCACCTGTAAATACGCAAAGGAGTGAATGATCATCTATATTAGATATTATCTTTTATTTATCTCTGATTGTTTTAAAACTCAGAATCTCCCTTAAATATCTAATGAAAGAAATAACAATTTACTTTTATTATTACTATTATTGTGACTTATTTGACTGATAGAAGTGAGGCTTTTAGGGACTAGCATTATTGAGAAGTCTGTTTATGTTTAAAATACACAGACTAGGTCATGTTATAAATGATATGGTTAAATAGGAATCCAGCCTAATGATTACAAAATTTTATGAATCTTTTCACTATTCATTCTTTGTGTTAATGGACATTTTATTCTGGAATGACATTCAGTGACTTGAGATCATTAAATGAAACAGACAGGAGTTAATCTGTGTTAGAACAGAAGCTAGCATAAGAAGATATATTCAAAACTTCTAGACGATTGGATTTCTGAGATAGGTGATTCTCCTAAAGATTAGAGAAAGGCTCTATATGTCTGCTCTACCACGCCCTCTCCATCCCGGCCAAATATCCCATGATATGGTATCATGTAAGCATCATCAACTTTAATTTGTGTGTTTCCATTTCAAGCTAAAGTTGAGGTTACCACTGGTGCCAGATTGGATCGCCTACTTGTATATTGGTCCATCATAAAACATAGTGTAACAGGCTGTATTCATAGTATGAATGGACAACTAAGAAAGAGGTGAATCCTTTACTCATGCAGATAGGTTAACATTCCTGAAGTAGTGTCCATGACATTGAAAACCATTCAAAGAACATGGAGAATAAACTGGTTTTCCCTAGATTGGTTTCTCCAATATTTTTGTCTTTATTATTTACTTTAGCTCATATTTAAGCTGTATGATTTCTTTAAAGAAAGGATAAATACTACCCCCACCACACACACAACACTCAGGGTATTTCTGTGGACGCCCCTTTAATGGAGCCCTGCCAGCGTTAGCTATTATTTCAGTTGCTGGTGGCTGTTCAACTGTGCAAGGTTGCCTGGAAACGCTCCTTCTTCAAGGCAAAGCTCTCCAGCCACTTTCCATACCTCCCAGTCCAGGGCTTAAAGACTCAGGAAATGCAGCCACTAGTGTTTCTTTTTGAAATCTCCTTAGTAAAATAATCATCTCATAAATGTAGGAAATAGGAAAACAGCTTCACAGTCTATGGGGCATGCATGTTTAAAACAAAACAAAAAACTTTCAAAAAATTTTAAAAGTGTTACAAGTTAAATTGAAAATTTTAAGTGAGCTTGATATAAAATTTTATTAAATGAGTATTTTGTAATGTGTAATGTTATTTGGAAATATTTAAAATTAACATCTACCTTAGTCTCAGTCTGGAAATTTGGTTCTTCTTCCATCAAGGTTGCATTGTATTCCCATGGCCCCTTTAAAATGGAAAAGTTTGAAAGTCAGATACCTTTATTTTGAACTCTATGCTCTTATTGCATTTTAAAATAAGTAACATTATTAGATAACAAGTTGTGATCATTATTTGTTTTTTTTTTCCTTTGATTTAACCTTGACTTAGAAATCTGCAATGACTTAGAAGTCTAGTGTTCTCATTGTTATCAGGGTGGGAATCTGATTTTCATGTGAATTTGAATTGGTAAGGCAAGTGGAATATCAAAATAAGCTTATCATGGTGATTTTGAAATAATTATCAAGGCAAAGATGAGAGAAAGAGTTCAAGTATTTGCTCTGAATGAGACAATCTGTCTCCAAAGTGCTTTACATATTTTACCTCCCCCAGTCCTAGGAAAGGCCCTGTGACCTGGGTAGTTTTGTCCCTGTTTTACAAATTGAGAAACTCAAGCTTTTGGAGGTTAATTAAAATCAGATTTCTCCCAGTCGTTTTTAATTCCAGAGGATATACATTCCTAATACACCTCTAACTTCCTCACTAACATGGCAAGAGATGATATCTCTGATAGCATATAAAGTAATCACCTTGAGGATCAGTCAGTTCAGTTCAGTCACTCCGTCGTGTCTGACTCTTTGCGACTCCATGGACTGAAGCACACCAGGCTTCCCTGTCCTTACCAACTCCCAGAATTTACTCAAACTCATGTCCATCGAGTCTGTGATGCCATCCATCCAACCATCTCATCCTCTGTTGTCCGTCCCCTTCTCCTCCCACCCTCAATCTTGCCCATCATCAGGGTCTTTTCCAATGAGTCAGTTCTTCATATCAGGTGGCCAAAGTACTGGAGCTTCAGCTTCAGCATCAGTCCTTCCAGTGAATATTCAGGACTGATCTCCTTTAGGATGGACTGGTTGGATCTCCTTAAGGATAGATAAGCATAACTGCCAAGGATTTGGGTTGTTCACATCAATAATGTACTAAAGAATAATATATACATAATGTGATAAACCACCACCAACACAATTAGAGTACTGTTAAAGTTTCTGCAAAATTGGGTCCTGCCTTTTGAGCTCTTAACAGAAATAGGTAAGGATTAATAGGTATTCTGATAATTCCATAGAAACCAGGAAAAGTACTCTGGACCTTTGAGGACCATTATGTGCCAAGGCCCTAATAAGAGATGTGAAAATAAGTTAAAATGTTGACTCTGCCCCCATGGAACTCCTACCTGTGAAAATCACAACTATACAAAGTCATTATATCCACTGTGGTGATTGTGAAGGCAGAGTAGAATGTGCTGTGGGTGCGTGGCACTGAGGGGCACTTTTAGAGTCTGGAAGGATGTGTTCACCCAGGAGGGAAGAAGGAAGGGCGTTTCAGGCTGGTGCAGAGGTGAAGATGGGTTGGTGAGCAGCTCCACGTGGCCCACAAAAAATATGTTTTGATGAGTCAGGAGATGGTTCTAGTTAATTTCATAGAGTCAATATCACAAAGTCTCTTACTTGACATCCATAGAAATTTGCATGCCACCTTACTGGGTAAAGAGGGTATCTATAGATTATTTATCAATTATTGGCAAAACATGAAGATTCACACTTTGGAAAGATCGTATTTGTGATGCTCAAGAGAATATGGTAAAGGGAGAGAGATTAGAACGATAATATTGGTAAGGATATTACTTTCATCTAAAGACCATAAGCTCTAGGCAACCAGTGCTCAGGGCTTGAACAAAGCATATGAATAAGCCCAAAGAAGAGAGACTCAGAAATCTGGAATCAGTGTCATTCGTGTATTTTTTTTTTCTTTTTTTTTTACATCTGCACATCTTACTTTTAGTTCTTTTGGATATATACTTAGGAATGGAATTGCTGGATCATACTGGCACTTCTATGTTTAACATTTTGACAAAACACCAAACTCATTGGCTTTTGTAATAAGGAAATGAGAGAGGACTTTCTAGCGCTAATAAAATATACACATTTTTCTCTAAAACAAACAAACAAAAATCTTCAGAACCCAATGTTTACTACAGAAAGCATTCAGCTTTTATTTATTTTTTTTAATAAATGTGAATGCACTGGTGGCAGCAGTAAGGAGAAGTCAGCTGTGACACGCCTGGCAGTTGCTATCCTCATGTGTAACAGACCTGCAGAGACTTCAAGCAGGAAGTGGACTGAACGTGGTAGGATGGAAATGGCTTGATGGAAGGGTTAGTGAAATAGGATGGCTGTTCCTAAGAGTGGAACTGCACTTCAGAGAGGCTGTGAAGATGAGGTAAGCTCTGAGAGAAAAGAGTATTCCGTGAGCAGCACAGTGAAGGAAAACTGTAATACTTGGGTGCGAAAAGGAATGAAAGAGCCTTCATTTTCTCCTCTAGCTCTGGTCCTCTGACAGTATTCTGCTCATCCCCTGTCTTCACTTAAGTCAAACTCCACTGAAAGGAAAATTGCATTAACACTTTGCTTTCTCTCTGCATTAAGTTCTTCTACTAAAAAAATAACAACTATGAGTTGAATGGAGAAGGCAATGGCAACCCACTCCAGTGTTCTTGCCTGGAGAATCCCAGGGATGGCAGAGCCTGGTGGCTGCCGTCTCTGGGGTTGCACAGAGTCGGACACGACTGAAGCGACTTAGCAGCAGCAGCGGCGGCAAGAGTTGAATACCTGAGTTTTATTCATCCTCCATTGAGATGAATAGCTCACACATTAATGAGAGTATCAGATATGTCTGAAAGTGGGAGGAAAAGTGTGACCTTTGGACTCTGTCTTCCTCCTTAGAACTTCTAATGGTTTCATCATTTCATTTCATCCCAGACAAACCAGGAGGGCTTTAATATGAGGAGAGACTCAGGATGCCAAATTATGAATATAACCCTACCTTTTGACAAGTTATTTTTTTTTTAAGGAAAGAGGAAAGAAGGGAAAGAAAGAAAGAAGGGAACAAAAAAGTAATATTTGAATGGCATAACATTTTTTTAAAATTAATGTACCATCAATGAAAATAAATCCTCAAATTTTGAATGTTCTGTGATCTTCAGTAGCTTGTCTAAGCTCTCGATACCTCAGGACCCTTTTTTATAACATAAGGATACTGCTTTTATTCCTATTTTGTGAAATAAACTATTTCTACTCAGTTTGAAGCTCTCAGTGTGAAAATACTTTATAAATTTTAATGTTCTTAGCAAATAAGTTTTTTTTATACAGTGAATCCTTAAGGATAATAACTTATACTTTGGCATCTACTTTACAGAAAACATAGTGTCTCAAAGTACTAGGCGAAGTCAACAGAATTGTTGTAAAAAATTGTGTAAGTTGTGATAAGTTAAAACCAAAATTTATAGAATAGAAATTTCAATAAATTTGTTGATACAGTTTACTAAGAACTGTGCATGATACATACTATGCCCTTGGAAGCAATCATAGTTGTAAGGGTTGAGTTTTTTTTTTTTAATAGATACTATCTATTGAGTGCTTCGGAGAAGGCAAGGGCACCCCACTCCAGTACTCTTGCCTGGAAAATCCCATGGATGGAGGAGCCTGGTGGGCTGCAGTCCATGGGGTCGCTAGGAGTCGGACACGACTGAGCGACTTCACTTTCTCTTTTCACTTTCATGCATTGGAGAAGGAAATGGCAACCCACTCCAGTGTTCTTGCCTTGAGAATCCCAGGGACTGGGGAGCCTGGTGTGCTGCCATCTCTGGGGTCACACAGAGTCGGACACGACTGAAGTGACTTAGCATAGCATTAGCATAGCATTGAGTGCTTAATAGGTTGCATGTATGAACTCTAATTTTTACAGTCACCCTGTGGGCTATTATTCCCATTTTATAAACAAAATATTGAGAGGTAGTTTAAGAAACTTTTCCAACATTCAACAGCTATTACTTACTATGTAAAAATGAATCTATATTCTCATTTTGTATCAACTAAAGATCTCAATAATTACTAACCAGAGTTGATTAACAAATGATAATCACATGTTCAATATTTGACTTTTTATTTACTTTAGGAGGCTATTCTTATTTTTTACAGATTATTATTTATTTTACCTGCAGTATTCATTACTTTAAAGGCTTCCTAGGTGAGCAGTTTTCAAACTGTGCTTCAAAGATTTCCAATAATTTCATGAAGACTATCACATCCTTTTAATTCATATTCATCTAGGTGGATCTATTTTATGTATTAATATTGCATTCATTATTAGAGTCTCCCTTCCTTCCGTCTTCTTTCCTTCCTTTCTGTCTCCCTCCATTTTCCCTCACCCTCCTTCTTTCTATCCATCCATCCATTCATGCATCCATGCATCCCTATTTATCTATCTATATAAATACTCAGTCAACCAACCAACCAACCAACCAATCAACTATCAAATATGTATTGGGCTCTCAATATATATAAAACACTGTGTTACCTAACAGTTACATTCCTAGAAAAAAAGATCATAAAAGTTTTTTTCTAAATTTCAGAAACCACAGACAGTGAATTTAAAACACAATTTTGTTTAATTTCACATATGAAGTATTTTGAAAAATATTATTTATATATTACATGTTATCCTTTTTATTAGAATCAAAGATGTTCTCTTAAGAGGGAGGCATGTAAGTTGTGTCCAGCTTTGAGGAGTTACATAGACCTTGGCTGTGGGAATGCAGATGTACTTTCCTGTATATACAATGTTTACTTTTCCTTTTTAATTTTTTATGAACTTCAAGCCGAGAGGGGTGAAGTTTTTACAAACATGAGGCCTTGATCGACATGATCTTGGCTCACAACTAATCAATCTGAATTGATATGTGGTAGTAAGGTCATTGTACAGAATGGAAAAACAGAGATTGTTTCTGAAAAGGGAAAAAAAATCAATGAACTTTATTTTTGCCCTTAAATATCTAAAATACTTAGTATTAGAAACAATAAAACCCCAATTGGAGAATAAGACATTTAAAATTTTAGATTACAGAATCTTTCTAGAGCTTGTGCAAATCACTTCATCAATGTCAACTGTATCATTAAATCCAAATTTATAAAGCAAACATGTTTGCTACAAAGTACCAGTGGATTAAAAACTTTGGTCTTTCCTGATTGCATGCATAGCACATTAAAATGCAGGACTTAATTTTAATAGATCTGTGTACCTTTAAAGATTTTACAATAGAAAAACATTTTTGAGTATGAAAGTTAGATATCTCTAAATCTATTTTTCTTAATGTGTATTTAGAAACCTTAAAGTGATTTTCAGTCTTGACTCAAAATACAGCATTCATGATATTTTTTTGTTTTCTTTCTTGTCTCTTTTTCCTTTCCATTGCTGCTGTACTGCATTAAGAAAGAAATATTGAGTAAGGCTGGTTTTTCCTGATTAAAAATGCTTTCCAGGGCAAAGCCTAATTAGAGTATGCTTCTCCCCTCACTGCAGACTCCTCTCCACTCTAGAAGACAACTTCCCTGAGGTAGGGAGAGGGCCTGAAGGTATACTCAGTGAGATTATAAAGCAAGATCAAAGAATATACTGATTTCTCTTCAAGATTTAAGGGCATGTGTGCTCAGTCATGTCTAACTCTTTGCGACCCCATGGACTGTAGCTGGCCAGGCTTATCTGTCCATGGAATTTCCTAGGAAAGAATAGTAGAGTGGGTTGCCATTTCCTACTCGAGTATCTTCCCTAAACTGTCTTGTTAAAAGGTGGTTCTATTCACCTGACTTAAAACTTGCGGTGGGGCCTGGAGTCCAGGATTGGTGGGTGGTTGAAGGCAGAGAGGAAAGGAACAAAAGATTACAAAATCTCAAGGGAATGAAATAAGGGTATTGGATGCTTGAACAGTGGTGGGCTGTGATAGAATACCTTTCCCGGATCCTGAGGATTGAGGGTAAAAAGAGGAATTTGCACAATTTAATATTCTCATCAGATTTATAGCTTACCCTAATTTTGATGTGAGCTATATGCATTTCAGTTAAATTAATTTTTATATTCTGAGATGTTATGGTTTATTTCTTAGTATTTTGTTTTTGTAAAATTTTGTGTATTTTTAAATCCCCATCAATGCATACATTCTCTTAAAAACAGATACTTTTATATCTAAAGCTATATGTAGAATACATATGCACAAATATATTTTTCCTGCAACATAATCCTGAAGATTTGGTTTATCTGTTTAATTTTTATAAATTTATTTATTTAACCACACACTTCTGTTATGGAACTCAAATATTGACAGTGTTCTTTCTTAATATTAAAATGTTTCCTCTAAGAATTTGTTTTCTAAGAGGAATATTTTATTTAAAAGGGAAGTTTAATGTTTAGAAATTGCCTTGGGACTTGGTCTGTAGGTTAAGTACACCTTCAAATACTGAAAAAATAACAGCATTTATGGTAGATCAAACCTTGATAACAAAATCAATAAAATAAAAATAAACCCTAGAACTAGGTTCAGCTTCAGATGTCTAAATAAAAATATGTTATTTAGTGGGTAACTTACAGTGAATCTCAAAATAATATAGAGTGAATAATCATGATATTAAAATAAGAGAATACAGATATTTGAGATTTATGTCATTTTCTTAATTTGAAACGTGTGTATAATCTTTAACATATGCAGTAAAAAAATAAAATTATGATTAAGCCATTTTGAAAACAGAAGAAAACAAAAATATATCACTGATAACTCATTAATAAATGATAGTATTGTGTCTTCCTTACCATAATTATTTCTGCAGACAAGAAGAATCACTTGGAGAGAGTTTTTGTGTTTACTTTTGCTTGTTTCTGTCCTTGGGTTTCCTTTCTGTCCCATGGTGATATGTAAAAGTAGGACACCTGTTTTCCACTGGGTTTTCAGTTTGGGTAGATTCTTACAGCACAGCAATATATTCTTAATCAGAGTTCTTTTGGAAATCTGTGGTAAGTTAATGATAGCAATAATAATATTATAAAGCTGCAGTCAATAAAATGAAACGTCTTCCACAAAGACTGTGTCCCTCAGTCTTTGTGAAAAAAAGAAAGAAATCTATGAAGAGACACACAAACTTCCTGTGCTGTCTTAAAGCTTTATGAATAAGGAAATCAGCTCACTTCCATAAGGATCCAGAAAGGGAATATTTCAACATAAATCCTGATTAATAAAATCTAGGTAGCATGTATTTTCCAACAACAACAAATTATAAGAGAACAGATCATTATAATGTTTTTAATGAGCCAAAATATTTCTGTCTTTGAAAAGATTACTGATTGAATTGGAAAAGACAGAGGAAAAACTGTATTTGCTTGAAAATTTGCAAAACTATTTTGAGTTAGTGTTTCCCTCTTTCTATTTTAAGTTAGCAAGAGGAAAGTTATTGTATATATGTCAGAAAAATCAGATCAGAAAAGCCATCTTCCATTGATTTTTCAACTTGTAAGGAATGAGGAAGGGAAAGTTGATCTTTGCTCTCATTCATCAGGGTGTTATGCTGGTCAGCTTGTACACAAATGATTTATTCTGAAAGCAGACTTTACACTTAGAGAAATTCCAGGATGGAGCATTAGTGCCCCATGGAGTGTTTGCAAATGCAATAATGCATCAGGGAAGCCAGCTTCATGTATCCTGCCCACCTGCACTTAAGCTTGTTATCAGTGTTCATTTTCAATAATGATTCAAATAATTGAAACATAAAGGATCTGCATTTCAGGATAGCTGGAATATTCACTCTACTAACTCTCCACTGCAAAGAGGAAAAGAAAGCTTAAGTGTCCAGTTTATGATGTTAGCAGATAATTAGGAATAAGAAAATCTAAAGAATTCTTAAATCAAACCAAGTTGTATAACCTAAAATTCAGACAGTATCCATCTTATTAAAATTTGCCTTCTAGTTTCCAGTTTTCTTTAATTTTATGCTTAATATCATAACTGCCATTTTGTGTAATTACATTTAAAATTGTTTCATTTTTCTATTCTGAAGGTTATTTTGAGAAAAACTTGAACTTCATTTTATCTCACTCACATATGTAAATTAGCCAATGCAAGCAAATAACTTCTGTGAGGAGCCAGGTGTTTTCAATGATTTAATAACTGATTCCAGACTATGACTTTTATAGCCCAAATACTCTAAAGTTTTAAAATAAACTTTCAGGCAGTGAATTGAGGTACTGGGAGGTCACAAAATCAAACTGTTAATTGTGATGTTCCTTCTGGTTTACATCCTAACTATAGAGAATTTCTAAGAGTTGTCTCAATATTGCACTTAATTTACTCTTTATATAGCATGTTTCATTTACATATGTATGTAATTGTATATTTTCTTTTCTAAATGAAATTGTCCTCCTTAGAGTTATATTTCACATTCTCCACAATCTATTCCAGGTGAAGTGCTAGTCCTAGTGAAATTTCCAAATTTAATTCTCGCTGCTTCATACCCCTCAGTTAACTAAATTTTGTTCTTCTGAGTGGTGATTCTCAAATTATTTAACAACAGGTTTATCATGGGATATCAACTATTCAGAACATATATTTGTACATCCTATAAGTGTTTTGTTTAGCTGCTGGATATCAGTTCTAATTTTTTCTCATGTATGTTCTGTTATTTTGAACATCCCTATATTAGTTAAGAATGATTCATGTAACACAGCAAATGATTGCTGAGTCTTAACTGTTTGTATTTGTATAAGAAAAGTCAAGAGGCAGGTAGACAGTTAAGGGCTATTGTAACTCCTCAGCACTGACTCAAGAGACCCAGGCCCTTCTGCCTCTCTGCTGCACCGACTTTAGTATGTTGACTTTGCACCTTATATTCACAATGTGGCTGCCATATCTCCAACTTTTCTTCCATATTCCAGGCAATGAATATTGTTAAGTGGAAAGAAGCAATATTAAAGAATTGTGTCAGCTTCTGTTTTTTGTTTTGTTCCAATAAAATAGAAACCCAGCCCAGCAATCTTTGGCTCACATTTCATCCACCAACACTGTGTCAAGGGTGCCCCTACCTGGAAAATAGCTAAGGAGGAGAAAATGCAAGTGAGCACTGGGTCATTGAAAGAACTCTCTGCCCCACTGCCTTTCACTCACATTTATCTCTCCACTTGGAATGCTCTTTCTGTCCTCTCTCCTGTGCCTTTCTTCCATATCTTTTGTCCCATTTCTGATGGAGGTTCTTTATATTTTCCTATGAAATATCACATTTTAACCTTCATAATATAAGGCAGAATATCTGTAACTAGCTATGTGCAGCTGTGTCTTAATCTTGAGGTTGAAAACTATATGACTCAGTTGCAAGTTTCAAAAATTTTTTTTCAGCTAACTTGTTCCATAATTCACTGATTCATTTAACATGCAAGTCCAGGATTTGCTGGTTTATCTGGATACAAAGGCTGAAATGATGTGCATCTTATTATAGTCTGTGTCTGTTCTTGTTCTCAAACTTATCTATCCTCGTTCCCACCCCTCTTTGCTTCCCTATTCTCCTTCTCTCTCCTCCTCTCTCTCTCATTCTTTATTCTACTTTCCTCTGTTTTCCTTCATTTGTAAATAGGTTCTCAACACATTGTGTAAGAGATAGCTATCTGTGGCTCTTAATGTACCTGGTTTTTAATCAGTCCTGAATATTCATTGGAAGGACTAATGCTGAAGCTGAAGCTCCCATACTTTGGCCACCTGATGCAAAGAACTGATTCATTGGGAAAGACCCTAATGCTGGAAAAGATTGAAGTCAGAAGGAGAAGGGGTGACAGACGATGAGATGGTTGGATGGTATCACTGACTTGATGGACATGAGTTTGAGCAAGCTCTGGGAGTTGGTGATGGATAGGGAAGCCTGGCATGCTTCAGTCCATGGGGTCGCAAAGAGTTGGACACAACTGAGTGACTGAACTAAACTGTTTTCATTGTAACAGAGTCAGGGAGCCCCTCTTGCTCCCAAATGCATTTATCAAATGTTTCTGGAAGAAATATGATTAGCCTTGATTGACCACATTTCTACCCTTTAACTAAACCAGGCAGAGAATAGAATGTTAAGATTGGCTAAGCCTAGGTCATATGACCATTCTGGTGACCCATGGGTAGAGAGGACTATAATTGGTTGTCCCACCACAATCATAGGTGATGTTGGGGATAAATCTTGTGCAGGCAAAATAATAGCTGCTATTTTTCCTTTTTTTCTTTTTTATTCGAAGTGTACGCCTCTGACAAAGTAAGTAGGCGCTCAGTAAGTATTTAAAGAAATGAGAGGAAAATTAGGATAAGAACTGAGTTGACCTATAAGAAGAGAGGAGAAAGCCAGGTAGTGTTTCAGTGTCTCAAAAGCTGTATTTAGATCATACAATGCCATTCTATATTTTGAAACCATTTGAATTCCCAGTAGATAAGTCGTTCAATTTTTTAAAAAACAAGGAATTTCAACCCAGAATCATATCCCAAAATATGCTATCTCACCAATTGCCGTTTAAGCAAATATATATTGAGTGCCTCCTCTATGCTAAGGCACAAAGTGGAAGGTAAATGCACTTTTAGTGAAGGTAATTAAAATGTTTTTCCTCTATACTTAAAGAAAATGTTAATCTGATACAGAAAATAACAAGTGATGACATAGTTAGCAAGTAGAATGTATTCAGGGAACCAACCATTTGCTTTCTTAAAGCTTCTTAGAAAAGTGCATAGTGGTGTATTCAACTCTATGGAAATAAGAGATTTAAGGAAATGAATGGAACTGGAGGAATCAACCTGCCTGAGTTCAGGCTCTACTACAAAGCCACAGTCATCAAGACAGTATGGTACTGGCACAAAGACAGAAATATAGATCAATGGAATAAAATAAAAAGCCCAGAGATAAATCCATGCACCTATGGACACCTTATCTTTGACAAAGGAGACAAGAATATACAATGGAGAAAAGACAATCTCTTTAACAAGTGGTGCTGGGAAAACTGGTCAACAACTTGTAAAAGAATGAAACTAGAACACTTTCTAACACCATACACAAAAATAAACTCAAAATGGATTAAAGATCTAAATGTAAGACCAGAAAATATTCAGCCCTATTTATTTTACACCTCATGAGAATAGTTGACTCATTGGGAAAGACTCTGATGCTGGGAGGGATTGGGGGCAAGAAGAGAAGGGGACGACAGAGGATGAGCTGGCTGGATGGCATCACTGACTCGATGGACATGAGTCTGAGTGAATTCCGGAAGTTGGTGATGGACAGGGAGGCCTGGCGTGCTGCGATTCATGGGGTCGCAAAGAGTCGGACACGACTGAGCGACTGATCTGATCTGATCTGATTTTAAACCAAATAAGGAGGCATTTGATACATCTTTAGGCCTCTCAGAAAACACCCTAAACAAAAGCATGTAATTCCAAATAAGACAAGTTTATTTACACATTTTATTTCTGTTACCCTGTTGATTGATTCAGAAGAGTTGTGGGGTGAAAGATTGTACCATTTATTTCTCCTGATTTTTTTCCATTTGCCTGGAATAACTCAGTTTACTAAAGATTTCTGAGAAGTTCACCGTCATTGCCCTCCTGCCTTTCGCTTTCAGTGTTTGGGGTAAGGAAAGGATGAACTTGAAGCGTGCTTGCCGCTTTGTCACTGCTGCACCGAGTCATTATGTCTCCAGAAAGCACGCTGAACCTGTCAGGCAAAGCGTCCTAAAGCTGGGTCCTTTCAGTCCATTCTTACGGGGGTAATAAGGCTTGGAACTGATTTCAGGGGGTCTGCCCTGTAGAAGCATTCCTCTTGGTTTTCTTTTGAAGATTGATTGGTTTGCAAAGGAAGGCCAACAGTACTGCTCTTTTCTTCTTACTTTCTCTCTTCTTTCCATTCTTGAAAACTTGATAGTTGTATTCAATAAGAAGTCTTACTTGACAGATTCTGTGTCCATGCTTTATGTAGTTCTTTAAACCTGATTCCTGAAGCTGAGCAACTTTTAATGGGACTCTTTAGTGAAGCCAAAACCACTTATATAATCTAGCTCTGTAGTGTAGTGTTTTTCTGATTTTTTTAAATGGTGCGATGAGATAGAAAAAGATGAGTAGGCAAGGGGTGGGATGGAAGGAGAGATGCAAGAGAATTTCTAAAACTAGAAATTTAACAGACTGACTCAGATTAAGGTTCACAGTAGCCTGCTGGAAAGAAATGTCTGAACACAATTTCTGACTTTTTTTTAAGGTAATTGACAATAATTATAAGTGTTTGTGGTAAACCACAACAATCTCTCTATAATGTTGTGCTCAGAATATGCCACTAGACCAAGTCAATGAAGATGTTTCACAGCAATACGTTTAATTCAAGTCAAGTAAAATCAATTTAAATAAATGCAACATAAAATTCAAATACCTGCTCTGTGCCCCGAGTCTTATTTGGGGATCTAGAAAACTCCTTTTAAGTAGTTCTTACAATTGAGGCATTTGATCCAGTGGCAGAAATATGAAAAGGTAAAAAGAATGCTCATGATAAAATTTGATAGGTGCTCTGAGAGTAGTAAATATGAGGAATTAAGGGAACCTTTATATTTGACATCATTTGTTCTGAGGACATGTTTTATATCCTGACTCCCAATTTTAGGAGGTCCCCTGTGAACCTATAGGATACCATAAGTGATTTTTTTCTTCTGTAATGTGGTGGGGATTTATACATGACACTCAGTTATACAAAAACAGTATTCTACTTGTCAATAACTATATTCTGTCTACACTGATGGAGAAAGTAACTTTGCTGAACAAATTTATTTCAGCCACCTTTGGTGTATATTGGTCTCTTTCAGATGCATTCAATTGCAGTTGACTAAGTCCTTAGTCAATTTGAAGTTCCTATTCCATGTCAAGAAGGTGTCTTCTCTCAACGAATCTGCACTCCTATTTTTTTTTCCCAAATTGGTGCTGAGTGAAGTGAAAGTTGATCAGTCGTGTCTGACTCTGTATGATCCCATGGACTGTAGCCCACCAGGCTCCTCTGTCCATGGAATTCTCCAGGCAAGAATACTGGAGTGGGTTGCCATTCCCTTCTCCAGGGGATCTTCCAACCCAGGGATTGAACCCAGGTTTTTACCTTCTGATTCTTTACCTTCTGAGCTGAGAGAAGGGCTAAATCCCCATGTCCTATAATAAGAGCAAGATGCTTCTATTCTTTGTGTTGTGTTTGTCCTCTTGGATTTCTCTGGGGTCAGAGGTATTGTCTAATATTGTCTTGAGAGGACAACTTGTATTGCCCCCAAATATCTTATGTTCTTTTCCACCAAGGTTTGGCCATTTGAGGATGGTAAAGCTTATATAGGCTTGAAAAGAGGTTCCTTTGCTACTGAATTTTGAGATCCCCATTGTGTATAGCAGGGGTTGGCAAACTACGGCATGCAAACAAAATCCAGCTGCTGTGGGCAAAATCCAGCCACACCAATCCATGTGTGCATTATTTATGTCTGTTTTAGTTCTACAGCAACATAGGGTAGTAGTTTCTACGAAGATTGCACGGCATCTCAAACATTTACCTCCTGGCCCTTTTCAGAAAACGTTTGGCTCGAGGAAGGTCAGCATCATGGCAGTAGGAGATGCTGTGCTCTCTTTGTCTCTTCCTCTCAGTCTGCACATAGTAAAACATACATATCTCAACAAAGGCTTCTCTATTCCTCACACCAGGATGCTGGGGAGAGCTGCATATTTGTGTATCTGAAGCTGGTGGACTGAACACCAAGAGGAGGCAGAGCTGAGAGAACAGCCAAAGTGATGCCTGCAGTTTTGGCCCCCTAGCTCTCACTGTGCCTGCAGCCCCAGAGAATCTAGTAGTAGCAGAGATAGCAGGGCACATGATTCCAGCTTCCCAGCCTCAGCAGCCTCAGGGATCTCAAGGAACCAGGCATCAGTAATGGCAGGACTTGTGACACACCCCCTGCTCCCCCCTCCTCATTCCTCCAGTTGCAGCAACACACATAACTCTGGGCCCCCTGCCTGAGGCAGTGGTACCCAGAAACCCAGCAACCGGGAAAGAAAAAGAAAGTGAAGGTGTTCATCACTTATCACTCAGTCCTGTCTGACTCTGTGCGACCCCATGTACTGCAGCCACCAGGCTCCTCTGTCCGTGGGATTCTCTAGGCCAGGATACTGGACTGGGTTGCCATGCCCTCTTCCAGGGTGTCTTCCCAACCCAGTTATGGAACCTGGGTCTCCTATACTGCAGGCAGACTCTTTATCATCTGAGCCAGCACCTGCAATTCTGGCTCCTCCCATCCTCCCCCACCCCCTGTTGTGGTGCAAGCTCAGTAAACCCAGCAGCAATGCCAGAGGCAACGACACTGGCAGTAGGCAACAGCAAGGCATCAGTGACCCTGAAGGCATGAGCAGCAGCACGGAGGGCACTGGCAACATGTCTGGAAGAGGCGTTAGAGGGTGTAAAGTGCTGGTTCTCAAATCTATGAGAGGCTGCTCAGATAGGAGAAATCAAAAAACTTGTGCTATAGCACCACCTACTGAAAGATAAAAGAAAAACTTATAATACCCAACCTATCGGATTGTTAGAATCAGAGTAGAAAATGGGAAGGAAATCCAAAAAGAAGGGATATATGTATACGTATGAGCTTGCAGGTAGCTCACTGGTAAAGAATCCACCTGCCAATGCAGGAGATGCAGGTTCAATCTTTCAGTAGGGAAGCCCTCTTAGAGGAGGAAATGGCAACCCACCCCAGTATTCTTGTCTGGAAAATTCCATGGACAAGTGGGCTGGTGGGCAACAGTCCATAGGGTCCTAAGAGTCGGACATGATTCAGCGACTGAGCAGGATCACGATGTATAAGTATAGCTTTTTTTTAAAAAAGCGTTACCTGAATAAGAAAGATGTTTGCTACTTCAAGTATGCTGGCAGAGGAACAGCTATTCAAGCATCATGAAAAACTACCAGTAACACAGCATTACAAAGTGATAATCAAAGTTCTCCAACATCCAAACTTAAAAGTCATGTTATATTGCTGTCTAACTGATAGACAATTCAAAATAGTTGTTATGAAGAAACTTTACAAGCTACAAGAAAACTCAAAAAGGAAGTTCAGTGAGTGCAAGAATAAAGTCGGTGAGCAGAAGGGATATTCTGCCAAGAAGATTGAAAATCTAAAAAAGAACAAAACAGAAATTTGGAGCTGAAGAATTCAATAAGTGAGATGAAGAATGCCCTAGAAAACACTGTAAATAGAGCAGATCATGTGGCAGAGAGAACTGGTGAACTCGAAGATACAAATATGAAAATGATTTAGGTAGAAGAGGAGAGCTAACTGAGCTCTTTTTAAATGAGGAAATTTTATGAGAACTATTTGACTCCATTAGGAAAGGCAGCATAAAGATAATGGAGAGGGAGAAGGGTGCAGAGAGTTTATTTAAAGAAATTACTGAGAACTTCTCAGACCTGGGGTGGGAACTGGATTATACAAGTTCATGAAGCTAAGAGCACCCTTAGTTACCTCAGTGCAAAAACACCTCTAAGACATATTAAAATTTTCAAAAGTCAGTGACAGAGGAAGAATATTAAAGGCAAACAGGAAAGAAAGACGGTAACCTATAAAGGGGCCCCCATTAAGCTATGAGCATATTTTTCAGCAGAAACTCAACATGCCAACAGTGAATGGAATGACATAATCAAAATATTGAATGATAAAAAATATCAGCCAAGAAAGTACTACCCAGTAAAGGTATCTTTTAGATATTAAGAAAAAAATAAAGCCTTTCCAAGGAAGGCAAGATGAAAAGATAATCTACCAATTGGGAGAAGATACTTGCAACTCATATCCAAAAAGGGGTTAATATCCCAAAAATATAAAGAACTTACACAACTCAACTATGACAAAACAAACAACTTAATTGAAAAATTGGCTTGAGACCTAAATAGACATTTTTCCCAAAAGGATATACAGATGGCCAGTGTAGCACGTGGGAAGATGTTCAGCATCACAAATTATTATGGAAGTGAAAATCAAAACTACAATAAGATATCACTTCATGCATTTTATAATGATTGTTGTCCAAAAGATAAGAACAAGTGTTAGAGATGTGGAGAAAAGAGAATCGTTATACATTGTTGTTGGTTATATTCTTTGGTGCAGCCATTATGGACAATAGTATTGCAATTCTTAAAAAAATTAAAAATAGAAATACCATATGAACCAGATATTCCACTTCTAGGCATTTCTTTGAAAAATACAAAAACATTAATTCAAAAAAATATAGGCACCCGTGTGTCTATGTTCATTCCATCATTATTTACGATAGCCAAGATATGGAAACCACCTGAATGTCCATCGACATATGAAATAAAGAAGCTGTGTTATATGTATAGATACATATACACACAATGGCATACTATTTAGCCATAAAAAAGATGAAATTCTGCCATTTGTGACAACATAGATGGAGCTTGTGGATATTATTTTAAGTGAAATGACTCAGATGACAAAGACAAATGCTGTGTGATTTTACTCATGTGGGAAATACAACAAAAAACACAAAGCAAAAGCAAATACCTAGATACAGAGAACAAATGGTTCTAAAGGGGAAAGAGGTTACCAAAGGGGGAAGAGGACTGGGGGAAGGTGATAGGGGTAAAAGAGGTCATCTATATGATGACTGATGGAAACTAAACCTTTGGTGGTGAACACACTATAGGGGAATTTTTGTTGTTGTTCAGCCACTAAGTTGTATCCAGCTCTTTGCAACCCCATGAACTGGAGCACGCTAGGCTTCCCTGTCCTTGGTGGTAAGCACACTATGAATACAGAAATTGAAATATAATGTACACCTGAAATATTTAATGTTATAAACCAGTGTTCAGTTCAGTCGCTCAATTGTGTCCAACTCTTTGTGACCCCATGAACCGCAGCATGCCAGGCCTCCCTGTCCATCACCAACTCCCGGAGTCTACCCAAACCCATGTCCACCGAGTCAGTGATGCCATCCAACCATCCCATCCTCTGTCGTCCCTTCCTCCTCCTGCCCTCAATCTTTCCCAGCATCAGGGTCTTTTCCAATGAATCAGCTCTTCGCATCAGGTGGCCAAAGTACTGGAGTTTCAGCTTCAACATCAGTCCCTCCAACGAACACCCAGGACTGATCTCCTTTAGGATGAACTGGTTGGATCTCCTCGCAGTCCAAGGGATTCTCAAGAGTCTTCTCCAACACGACAGTTCAAAAGCATCAATTCTTCAGCGCTCAGCTTTCTTTACAGTCCAACTCTCACATACATACATGACCACTGGAAAAACCATAGCCTTGACTAGATGGACCTTTGTTGGCAAAGTAATGTCTCTGCTTTTTAATATGCTGCCTAGGTTGGTCATAACTTTCCTTCCAAGGAGTAAGCATCTTTTAATTTCATGGCTGCAATCACCATCTGCAGTGATTTTGGAGCCCAGAAAAATAAAGTCTGACACTGTTTCCACTGTTTCCCCATCTATTTCCCATGAAGTGGTGGGACCGGATGCCATGATCTTCATTTTCTGAATGTTGAGCTTTAAGCCAACTTTTTCACTCTCCTCTTTCACTTTCATCAAGAGCCTCTTTAGTTCTTCTTCACTTTCTGCCATAAAGGTGGTGTCATCTGCATATCTGAGGTTATTGTTATTTCTTCTGGCAATCCTGATTCCAGCTTGTGCTTCCTTCAGCCCAGTGTTTCTCATGATGTGCTCTGCATATAAGTTAAATAAGTAGGGTGACAATATACAGCCTTGACGTACTCCTTTTCCTATTGGAACCAGTCTGTTGTTTCATGTCCAGTTCTAACTGTTGCTTCCTGACTTGCATACAGATTTCTCAAGAGGCAGGTCAGGTGTTCTGGTATTCCCATCTCTTGAAGAATTTTCCAGTTTATTGTGATCCACACAGTCAAGGCTTTGGCATAGTCACTAAAGCAGAAATAGATATTTTTCTGGAACTCTCTTGCTTTTTCCATGATCCAGCGGATGTTGGCAATCTGATCTCTGGTTCCTCTGCCGTTTCTAAAACCAGCTTGAACCTCTGGAAGTTCACGGTTCACGTATTGCTGAAGCCTGTGTTAACTCAATTTTATTTTATCATTTATTTGTTTATTTTTGGTGAGATGGAATCCATACTCCTTGCATTGGCAACATAGAGTCTTAACCACTGGACTGCCAGGGAAGTCTCACTGTTAAATCCATTTTAAGAAAGTGTTTGCTAACCCCCAATCTCTAGAATCTTTGGATTGACCGCTCTTTACCTGCCCTTCTTGACGTGTTTCATCTTTTCCAGGCACACAGGATTGATTGGGTTTCATGCACAGCGATCCCAGATCAGATAGCTATGTCAGGTGCGTCTGTGCACGGTCCTCCCTGTTCCTCTCCCTCTCCTGCCTCACTGCTTTTGCATTGTGCTGGATATTAAAAGAAGTAAAGCACAAGGCCAGTCTCAGCTTGCCCCTGTCACTCATACCTGGGACAGTGGAAGTGACTATATGTTAAGCTTCTGCTTTCCTGACTGAAGAACTTTGGTATCTTCTTTTATGACACTTGTGTATCGTTTTCAGCCTAGTTATGTCCCTTCTGGTAAAGAATCTGCCTGCAGCTCAGGAGACTTAAGTTCCATCCCTGAGTTAAAAAGAACTCCTGGAGAAGGGAAGAGCTACCCACTCCAGTATTCTTGCCTGGAGAACCCCATCGATAGAGGAGCCTGGCAAGCTGTAGTCCATGGGATCACAAAGAGTTAGACATGACTGAGCGAGTAACACTTTCACTTTTATATCCCTTCCAGATCTCTGTTGTTTTTCTTTCCTTGAAAGGTTTTCTATTTTGTATAGGGAGGCGCCAGGAACAAGAAGACTTTTCTTACACGAATGATTCTGAGTACTCTGTACTAGCAATACCACATCATAAGAGAAATCGCTAGGAATGAAAATTCTCCAGTCCTAACCCCAATCACTGAATCAGAACATCTAGGGGAGGGGCCTGGAAGCAGGGTTTCAGCATGCCCTCCCGGTGATTGTGATGTCTGCCAAAGTTTGAGAACCACTGCCTCACATCATATCTGCAGCTAAAACTAGATGATCTCTGTTGACCAGGTTTCATTCTTGATCTGTGACAGAGAGCTTTCAAAATGTAGAAAACTCCTTTCTCTTTCCACAAAGATTGGCTGGAGTAAACTCAAAAATTCTGTTTTGAAAATTAAAACATTCTTTTTTGTTCTTGCATTTCTGGCCTAATAATTCTCGTCCTTTCTGAATCACTCAATGCGTCTGGTTAAATGAGGTAAAATACACAGGAAGAATGAGCATATTATGAGGGTACAGCTTTCCTAAATAATACTCCTCTGTGCATTCATGATACAAGTTTTTTAGATGGTGGAGTATGGGCCTGGGACCAGCAATATGATTTGCTGAGTCAGGAGTTTTAATTCTAGACTTTAAGTGGTTCCAAGATTGAAATCCTCAGCTTTCCTGGACAATTTCATTTAGACCTGCATGGGGATCCCAAAGTTAGCAGGAGTGAAAGATAATTCCTTTTCTTTCCCCTCAAACTACCCTATATTTCCTGAATTCACAACCTCGATGAATAGCTCTGACAGACTACAAGCATCTGTTTTGGAATTGGACTGAGCTAGATTCAAATACCAGTGTCATCATTTATTAGTGTTGTAGTCTTGAGCAAGTAAACTTTCTACATTTCCTGTAACATGGAGGCTCCCATGTTACAGGCTCCCATGTTCCAATCCCATGGGTAAATTTTGGAGATTTGGAGAAAGCACATGATTGATAAATGATATTTATGTATTTATTTACTATCCTAAACTCGATGCCACCTCAGCATCCTCTTAATGATCAAGTCGCTAGGCATCACTTTCATAAATACCTTTCAAATAATATTACTTTTCTTTCAACAAATCTCCACCTCTAGCAAAGACCATCTCAGTTCTTTTGGGATGACATAGTTTCTAGTTGGTCTTCCTAACCTCTTGTTGGCTCACCTCTTTCTTGGAGCTCCACTTACAGTTTTGCAGGCTCTAGAGAATCCCAGGGACAGTGGTGCTTGATGGGCTGCTGTCTGTGGGTTCGCACAGTAGGACACGACTGAAGCAACTTAGCAGCAGCAGCAGAATGCACAAGACACCCATCTAAGGGGCACCATTCAGAGGTCAGTGAAACCCCCCATTCACGCACACTCAAACACGTACCCACTCTCACATGGCCATGCACACCCCACACACAGTGACATAAACATTCAAATGCACACACGTACACATTTCCACAAACTCAGAGATCACGTGCCACACACACCCACTCACATCCATTAACATTCACACACACATTTGTATATTAATTATGAAAAAAGAGCAAAGCATGTTTTTCAACAGAAGATACATTTATGTGCCTGTATTGAGAAAGGAACACTTTTTTTCATCCTCATGGGGGTGTCATAAGGTTTGCTCTGCTGTCCTCTCTCATCTTTTCTTCAAGAGCTGCCAGAATGACTCTGTAAGATGCCCCCACCCCTTCCCTGGACCATCTCCCAGGGCACTTTATGCCCTCTCAGACACACATCGTTTGTTGCCCTAATGCTTACCCAAGGTTCAAAAACCCCATGGGATTTTCATTGGCACCCAGCCTTGTACCTTACCAAAAGGAGATGGGTAACAAATTATTTTTCATTCACTGAATAGGCAATGAATGTTGTTTGGGGGCCACTTTCCATATATATGGATTCACAAAAATACTGTGTCTTAACTTGCCTGGTGATGGCATATTTACTTATTTAAATTATGAGGAAGAACTCAGAAAAACATACCTAGCCACTTCGGTTTCATTAATAAATATTCTGTGTCATACATTTTTAGCAAAAAGAGAAATTTCAGTCCTCCATCACTGTAATCATCACTCTGTTCCTTTGAGTGGGCTAAAAGAGTACCGGCCATCTTATTCTTAAGCCAAACTTTTACAGTCTTTTAATGTCTAATACTTAAGGGGAATTCTTTACTTGTACCACCACTATGTCAGATACTTGGAAGCCTAATTTCATTTAGTCTTCAAACCAGTTCTGGGGATGGGTTGATTTTTATTCCCATTATCCACATGGGGGAATATATATTTATATATATATATATATATAAGAGGAATTAGCTTGATGTCAAATGGTGCATAAAGGGCAGAACTTGGCCTCAGACCTGTGTTTATCTGCTTTCAGAGTTGGTGGTCTTAGAATGATTACTGGGCATTCTTGTAGGCCTCGTTAAATTCATAAAAATTAGAGTGGAAAAAGAACCCAAAGAGTAAAGGATGAAATACAGTTTAGTACAACCGTTCTTTAGATTCTCTACTTCCAAAGTTAACATTGTTCTATTTGTAAGTGTGAATGATCTTAGCTAATTAAAAAAAGATAACTGAGTATATTTCACATATATATTTTTGCCTCCCCTTCATTTCCTTTTGTCTGACCACCACTACTACTATGTCTTATCATAACATTCCATACATACTTAGAAAACCAAGCAAAGGGTGAGTTCCATCTTCAGCAACTAAACAAAGAAACAAACAAACAAAACATTTTGGACAACACATTCTTAGCGATGGAACCTGAACATCATTTATCAGACATGGTAGGGAAAGTTCTCACTCTGCATTGTAAAAAGGGCAGCCAGATAGCACCTGTTACAGAAATGAAATAAGATTGAAGATTTTAACAAAGAGTTTAAACTATTTTCTTAAATAGACTTCCTCCACTGTCGTAGATCTAAATAGCCTCTTGATAAGTCACCTGGATACAGTTGTTCACATAACTGATGAACTTGGCCTCCACTTTGAGAAGGATACCCTCTTTTTCTACACTTGCTTGCATTTTTACTTTAATGTCTTCTACAAAGCTAGGTCCTTCCCATGTTTTAGGAGTCTTTTCCTGTTTTGTTTTTTTTTTGAACGAGTCTTGACCTTTTGATCTTGGTACTGATGATTTTGAGTCTTTTCCATTCTGGTTTGATTCTTTTGCACTTCTGGCCAGAGTATCTCAAGTAGATTTCTTTACTGGAACTTTCCCTTCAGCTGATTCATCATCAGGACCATCATCACCTTCATCGTCATCACCATCTTCATCTTCAGCAGCAAGTTTTGCTTATTTTGTGAAATGATTTCCAGATTCACATCCTCCTCCTCTTCGTCTTCTGACTCTGCATCTTCCTTCACAGCTACTAAGTGCTGTCCACGGATACACAAAGGCCCTGACCCGTACTTCAACCACAGGCCCACGGGTGGTGTTACTTCAAAACCCCTAAGGGACACTGTTGGCTATATAGACGTTTTCAAAGTTGCTTGCATCGCTTTAATTGGACTGCCTCCATGAATCATTGCCTTTGCTTCAACAGCATGCACTGGGTCTGTTGAACCAGCTCCAAACTGATCATTCTTTTTTTTTTTTTTTTTTTTAAATTTTATTTTTAAACTTTACATAACTGTATTAGTTTTGCCAAATATCAAAATGAATCCGCCACAGGTATACATGTGTTCCCCATCCTGAACCCTCCTCCCTCCTCCCTCCCCATTCCATCCCTCTGGGTCGTCCCAGTGCACCAGCCCCAAGCATCCAGTATCGTGCATCGAACCTGGACTGGCAACTCATTTCATACATGATATTTTACATGTTTCAATGCCATTCTCCCAAATCTTCCCACCCTCTCCCTCTCCCACAGACTCCATAGGACTGTTCTATACATCAGTGTCTCTTTTGCTGTCTCGTACACAAGGTTATTGTTACCATCTTTCTAAATTCCATATATATGCGTTAGTACACTATATTGGTGTTTTTCTTTCTGGCTTACTTCACTCTGTATAATAGGCTCCAGTTTCATCCACCTCATTAGAACTGATTCAAATGTGTTCTTTTTAATGGCTGAGTAGTACTGCATTGTGTATATGTACCACAGCTTTCTTATCCATTCATCTGCTGATGGACATCTAGGTTGCTTCCATGTCCTGGCTATTATAAACAGTGCTGCGATGAACATTGGGGTACATGTGTCTCTTTCCCTTCTGGTTTCCTCAGTGTGTATGCCCAGCAGTGGGATTGCTGGATCATAAGGCAGGTCTATTTCCAGTTTTTTTAAGGAATCTCCACACTGTTCTCCATAGTGGCCGTACTAGTTTGCATTCCCACCAACAGTGTAAGAGGGTTCCCTTTTCTCCACACCCTCTCCAGCATTTATTACTTGTAGACTTTTGGATCGCAGCCATTCTGACTGGCATGAAATGGTACCTCATAGTGGTTTTGATTTGCATTTCTCTGATAATGAGTGATGTTGAGCATCTTTTCATGTGTTTGTTAGCCATCTGTATGTCTTCTTTGGAGAAATGTCTGTTTAGTTCTTTGGCCCATTTTTTGATTGGGTCATTTATTTTTCTGGAGTTGAGCTTTAGGAGTTGCTTGTATATTCTCGAGATTAGTTGTTTGTCAGTTGCTTCATTTGCTATTATCTTCTCCCATTCTGAAGGCTGTCTTTTCACCTTGCTAATAGTTTCCTTTGATGTGCAGAAGCTTTTAAGGTTAATTAGGTCCCATTTGTTTATTTTTGCTTTTATTTCCAATATTCTGGGAGGTGGGTCATAGAGGATCCTGCTGTGATGTATGTCAGAGAGTGTTTTGCCTATGTTCTCCTCTAGGAGTTTTATAGTTTCTGGTCTTACTTTTAGATCTTTAATCCATTTTGAGTTTATTTTTGTGTATGGTGTTAGAAAGTGTTCTAATTTCATTCTTTTACAAGTGGTTGACCAGAGTTCCCAGCACCACTTGTTAAAGAGATTGTCTTTAATCCATTGTATATTCTTGCCTCCTTTGTCAAAGATAAGGTGTCCATATGTGCGTGGATTTATCTCTGGGCTTTCTATTTTGTTCCATTGATCTATATTTCTGTCTTTGTGCCAGTACCAAACTGTCTTGATAACTGTGGCTTTGTAGTAGAGCCTGAAGTCAGGTAGGTTGATTCCTCCAGTTCCATGCTTCTTTCTCAAGATCGCTTTGGCTATTTGAGGTTTTTTGTTTTTCCATACAAATTGTGAAATTATTTGTTCTAGCTCTGTGAAGAATGCTGTTGGTAGCTTGATAGGGATTGCATTGAATCTATAGATTGCTTTGGGTAGTATACTCATTTTCACTATATTGAGTCTTCCAATCCATGAACATGGTATATTTCTAACTGATCATTCTTAAAGATGACTGACGCTCATTTTCACCATTATCCACCTTAAAGGGATAATCTTTGTCAGCCTTTAGTTCACAACCAAAAAAGATAGTTGTGGGGCCTTGGGGGCTCATGTCCATGTCTGTCCAATCTTCCATGGGCAGGTAGTGTGCAATTATGTGGAAGAGAAAGCACACAGAGATAAACAGCTACTATTCAGAGAACAACTGTGTAGAATGGAGTCATACCAGGGTAGTCTTTGCTAATTTTTATATTTTCCTCTGTACTATAGCATGGTGTTGTTCGGTCGCTAAGTCATGTCTGACTCTTTGCGACTGCATGGACTGTGGTACACCAGGCTCCTCTGTCCTCCCCTATCTCCCTGAGTTTGCTCAGATTCATATCCATCTGAATCACTGATGATATCTAAACCATCTCATCATCTGTCATCCCCTTCTCTCTCTGCCTTCAGTCTTTCCCAGCATCAGGGTCTTTTCCAATAACTTGACTCTTCACATCAGATGGACAAAGTATTGGAGCTTCAGCATTAGTCCTTCCAATGAGTATTCAGGGTTAATTTCTTTTAGGATTGACTGATCTGATCTCTTTGAAGTCCAACGGACTTTCAAAAGTCTTCTCCAGCACCACAATTTGAAAGCATCAATTGTTTGTTGCTCTGCCTTCTTTATGATCCAACTCTCACATCTGTACATGACTGCTGGATGGATCCTGCTAAATTTTTACTTTTAAACTAGAGAAAAATATTTATTTTCCATTTTTATGATCCTTGCTGATATGTCTACTCTCCCAGTTTTACACATCTACAAATACTGGGTAAGATAAAACAAAGCATAGAAAAGGAGATACTTAAGGCCATTCACAGCTTCAAGCATCTTAATACCGAACTTGGAAGCAATCGTATTGATGTTGAGTAGTATTTCTCTATATAAAGTTTGAAAAGATCTCTTAACTTATATATCTTTTATTCTGAAATGCCATTTTTCAAAATGTGTCTATAATGGGATGAACATATTATTTTATAAACCTTACAAGTTGCCTTTTAAAAAACCACCAGATACGGATTTATTGTGGGAGCGTGTTTACATATACAAATATTATTTTCCCATTTTCAGTTCCTTGTAAATAATAGGTGCGGGATGCTAAATGTCATTATATTTATATGCAAAGCAGCATTTCTAATCCTGAGTCACTTCTTTCAACTAACACATCTGTCTTTGACCTCTCTTCCCATGGCATTTTAGAATTGCTAGGGAATTTATGATCAAAATTAGTTTGGCAGCTTTCTGAAAGATAGAACCAAATGTTCATTGCTGGAAGAAAAACATCAACTAATCCTGCTTTTATTATCACACTCAAGAAAACCACTTTTTGCCACTGATTTTAAGTCTGTTGTTGATTTCTCTTGGATCAGCTCTCCTGGATTTCAGTTTATAATTATATGAAACGTGAACCCCAATTTTGAAATGCCTAACTTTCTAGTGTATGCAGTGTTTTACAAATAGTCTATTCCATTTCTCTGAAAGAAAGTTTTCAAGGAAGTTAAGTGTTTTCTGTTTCAAATCTAAGTTTAATAATAACCAGTATTAATGGTTATTAATGTGTCATTGGTGTCATTCATTCTAAAATCTTGTCTGTCTTTTCATATAGCTAATATGTGTTAGTCACTTAGTTGTATCTGACTCTTTTGCAACCCTGGTGATGCTCCTCTGTCCATGGGATTTTCCAGGCAGGAATACTGTAGTTTCATTTCCTTCTTGTCATTTACTTCTCCAGGGGATCTTCCCAACCCAGGGATCAAACCTGGGTCTTCCTCATTGCAGGCAGACTCTTTACTGTCTGAGCCACTGGGGAAGGCCCATTGCTTTTATGTGTGTATGTAATATACGTGGGTATATGTATGTGTGTATAGCTCCTCAAGTTAACGCCAACAGAATTCCTTAGGACTTCCTTTAGCAGTTATCTACTCATTTGACAAATATACATTGAATTCTTTTGATGTGCTAGGTTTACTCCTAAGATTTAAAAGTAAACCAATATATAAAATGGCATTTTTATACAGATATATAAATGAGCATGAATGACCCTATTCAGTTGCTCCAAGGACTCCAAATCTACTGGGAGAAACAAGCAACTGAATAGCAGTTATAATACCATATAGTAAGTGCTTCTCTGGAGTACACATAGGAGATGCACAGCCCATTCCAGGAATGGTAATGAGATATGGAGTGGTTGGCTGGAGCCATCTGAGGCAGGAAGGTTTTCGGCAGGGTGAACAGTGAGCAGCATCTAGAAGAAGTATTAGCAAAACCTGGCAGAGTTTGTCTCTTAGGGGCTGTTCTCTGTGAGAGGCTGTAGGTATGGTGACGAAGCTCATGGACTCTGAGGTAAACTGACTGTTGGGATCCTGGCTCTGACACTTATGGAACATGAAATTTAGCATCACTTTTGTGTGTCTCAGCTTTCCCATTTGTGTAAAAGTGGGCTTTCGACTAATACCTACCTTATGAAGGTACAGTGAGATTATATGTATTGATATAGGCAGGATGCTTAGAGGAAAGTACTTTGAGAGTACTTCTATTGGTTTGTTAGGGGTGCGTGTCAGAATAACACAAACTGGGTGGATTAAACAATGGAATTTATTACTTCACAGCTCTGGAGAACAGAAGTCCGAAAGAAATGTGCCTGCAAGGTTGATTCTTTCTGGGGACTGTGAGAGAAGGATCTGTTCCTGGCCTCTCTCCTTGCCTTATAGATGGTCAGTCTTCTCCCTGAATCTCTTGGTATATTATCTTCCCTAGATGCATGTCTCTGTGTCTAAATTTCCCTGTTTTACAAGGATGCTAATCATATTGGATTAGTAAAGTAAAAATCGCTTAGTTGTGTCCAATTCTTTGCAACCTTGTGGACTATACAGTCCGTGGGATTCTCCAGGCTAGAATACAGGAATGAGTAGCCATTCCCTTCTCCAGGGAATCTTCCCAACCCAGGAACTGAATCCAGGCCTCCCGCCTAGCAGGTGGATTCTTTACCGGCTGAGCCACCAAGGAAACCCAAGAATACTGGAGTGGGTTCTCTAGCGGATCTTCCTGACCCAAGAATCCAACTGGGTCTGCTGCATTGCAGGTGGATTCTTTACCAGCTGAGCTACCAGGGAAGCTGGATTAGGGCCCAACCTAGTGACCTCATCTTAACTAGTTACATCTATGGCAACCTTATTTCCCAGTAAGGTCATATCTGAAGTACCGAGGATAAGACTTCAACAAATGAATTGGAGTGGGGCATAATTGAATGCACGTGTGTGCATGCTGTCACGTCCGACTGTTTGCAACCCCATGGACTATAACCCATCCTCTGCCCGTGGGTTTTCCGGGCAAGAATTCCTTCTCCAAATGAATGCATAACAGTGCTCAATTTTTTAAAAAGATGCTCATTTTCTGTTGTATAAAAGTTAAATGTTTAGACAAGATAGGTGAGAATAAGGAGGAAATTTGAATGGAAGTAGCTGCCCCTTTGACAGGTAACAGTCGTTGCCCAGAACTGTTTTGGCATATTTTTGATACTTAGGAGAAAATGCCAAAGCCCATTTTTTCCATCATGTGCTTATATTTTCACTTCTTAAATTGAAGCTACATTTCTACTTTTAGTTGCCTCTTACTAAAAATCATAGTTATATTTTTCCGAGCTATGATGGAACTTAGAGATCAACAGTTCCAACAATCTCACTTGGAGAGGAGGAGAGGAGAGGGACAGGAAAGTTGGCTAAGGAGGCCTTTGTTACCACCTTTGTAACCTCAGTGGTACCCTTCTGGCCCCTAAGCCTCTTGAGGGTAAGAGAATGTCAGTGGCACATACTTCACTTATGTCTCACAGGTACTCAGTTGTCTTCAGCAACATTTACTTTCCCAACTCGCTTATTATTTGTGGGAAGAGAAAGATTGCTTACAGAAGAAATGGATAAAATGATGCTTTAATCTGTTGCTTTCAATTTCACCCCAACTACTTTTTGTATTTGGACTTTTGATTTAGGTTGCCATTTCTCTGCTCTTCAGCACTGAAATAGCCTCTTCCTAAGCATGTCAATCCTGTTTATTACCTAAGAGTCATTTCCTGCTGCCCCTCCAGGTGGTAAATGGCATCTTTTGCTAACTGAGACCTCCTTTCCCATTCCTGTGGTTCCTTTCCTGTCCTCCCTTTCACTGTTTCATTCTTCACTTTCCTTCCTCCTGTCTCCTCTCTCCCCTTTCTTTCCCTTTCTCCCCCTTACCCTATCCTTTGCAGCTTCATTCCTTATTTTCCTGTTTCTTCTAGAGACAGTAAACAGGAAACATAGCTTCAATTGTTACTGAATTTTTGTACATTAATACCTTGGAAAGATTTATGGTTTCTTAGATGTGACAGTATAAACTCGGGGTTTATGTTCACTCAGTACATCAATCACTTTTCTGCCAAATCTAAAAATTCTGTGTCAATAAGCCACAGAATTGAAATCTGTTAACATTTCCAACATCAATATGGTGTTGTCAAATTTGAGATTTAGCCTTTTTTTATTGCTTTTTTCCCTGCTTACATCATCATTGATGGTCTGATTAGAAAAAAATGGAGTGATAAAACATGGTGAAACAGTTGTTACAGGGCTAATGTGTATGTATATAAGTGGTATTAAACAATTAGTTGTAATTTCTAGGCATTTTAGCTTGAGAAGCTAGCATTTTTTTGTTGCTCATCATATTTTTCCCATTCAGATTTTACGTAGATTAATAGTAGAACACACATGCATTGTATAATTCTTAGAGCAAAAGTGGCATCAGAGTTGTGTTCTTCAAGTTCTGCAGTCTCTCACTGCATGTGAGAGACTATCCAAAAGACTAGTGAACAACTCAAACATGCAGATTCTGTGACGGTGAACACATACAGCTTTGTTGATTTCCTTTTTCCTGGCATATATATAGAAGCCTGAAAAATATTTATATTTTAAGAATATTTTACTATGATTATTCAGTTTATTTTTCATCTTTTTAATGACCTAATCATTACAGTTACATCTGCATATTAACCCTGAAAAGGTCTAATTTTAGAGTTTTATTTTAGACTTTGTACATTTCTGAGGAAGAAATATGACAGTGGCAAGGATTAAAAGGTCAGATGTTTCGTTTTTCATATTCTAGCCCACTATTGCCAACTTTAAGATCTCAGGATCCCTATAGATTCTTTGAGCTAAGTATGTGTGTGCTAGTCGCTCAGGTGTGCCCGACTCTTTGTGACCCCATGGACTGTAGCCCGCCAGGTTCCTCTGTCCATGGGATTCTCCAGGCAAAAATACTGGAATGGGTTGCCATTTCTTTCTCCAGGACATCTTCCCAACCCAGGGATTGAACTCTGGTATCCTGCATTGCAGGCAGATCCTTTACATCGGAGCCACCAGTGAAGCCCAGAGCTTATTGAGGACCACAAATAAAGAACTCTGACGCTATTTGAGATCAGATTACCTGGATTTTGGTGTTGATTGCACGTAACTGCCTAATCAACTCCTTCTTCAGCCTCTGTGAACTTATATATCCTCCCACAAATGAATGGTTTAAGAGTAGGAATGCTTTAAATGTAATAACTACTTGTGAGGTGGTGAGTCCCTCACTCCTGAGGGTTTCACGTCCAAGAAGGCACCAGATTTCCAGCACGTTGTTGACAAGACGTAGGGGTACATGTAAGCTTGATTGCTTCAATGTCCATAGATGCCATTTCTCGCCTTTGAGGACAATAGTCATATATCCACATTCTACATCAGGGAATAAATGAATTGGGAGCAGAAACCGATCCATGGCTGCTAAGGCCCTTGAGGTGAACCTCAGATTGAGAGCAAAGGGAAACAGTGTGTCAGGCAAATGAAATCAGTATGTGATTGTCAATGTTTTTTAAAGTTTTATAGAATGAGGTAACACTGAAGGCTGTGCTTGTATGTGTGAGGCAAGGAGGATGTGGGAAATCTCTGTATTTTTCTGTCCAGTTTTGCTGTGAACTGAGACCTGTTCTAAAAATTAACGTCTATTTAAAAAAGAAATGCTCTCCACCAAACAAAAAACAAAAAAATCTCCAAAGCCAGATGTCTTCACTGCAAATTCTACCAACCTTTATCGAAGAAATAATGTCAAGTCTACATAGACCTTTTCAGAAAATGGAGAAAGACAGACTACTTCCCAAAACATGGGATAATAAAATCAGACAGCTCCATTAAAAAAAAGGTAATCCAGTATCCCTCATGAACATATATGCAATATCCCTTTTCAAAAATTGTAATCACTGTAGCAATAGGTAAAAAACGTAATACATCATGACCAACTCGGTTTTATCCCAGGAATGCAAGTTTGCTTTAAATTTTGAAAAATCAATCATTGCAGTTGACATATTAGCAGATTTTTTAAAAACGGAAAATATTTAACATTTAGAACTCACTCATGGTAGAAACTCTTGGCAAGCTACAAATAGAGGGGAACTTCTGCAAACTTATAAAAGGCATCATTGAAAAACCTTACAGTTATCATTCTCCAATATAGTAAAATGCTCTTCCTCTAAGTTCAAGAGCAAACCAAGTATGTCCACTCTGACCACTCCTATTTGACAGTGTATAGAATATCCTAGCCAAACCGGTAAGTCTAAGGAAAAATTATACATCTTCGTAAGGAAGAAGCGAACTCTCTACAATTATTGTTTTTCTTTTTTTGGTAGAAAATCTTGAGGAATCATCAAAAAATGCATTCAGACTAATAATTGGGCTTGTCAAGGTTGCAATATGCAAATTGCTTACCCCTCTCATGTTTTTTCCCAAGAGAAATGGAATTTTTGTTCACACACAAATTTATATGCAAATATTCAGTGTAGCTGTTAAAATAATAGTCAAACAGTAGAAAAGAACTCATTGTTTATCAGCTATTACTATGATTTAACAAATGTAGTGGTATCTATAGACAATGGAATTCTACTTCTCAGCAATAAAAAGTACTGAGGTATTGGTACTTATAACAACTCTCAGAAACCTCATGCCAAGTGAGAGCAGCTAGACATAAAGGACTCCATGCTGCAATATTCTTTATATGATATTCTAGGAGAAGCAAAATTAAAGTAAATACATCAGTAGTTGCCAGTGGTCGAGACCCAGAGAGAAATTGACAGCCAGGGTCATGAGGGAACTTTTGGGGACAGTGGAATAATTCTGCATTATGATAGGTATATTGGCAACAGGACGACAAACATTTGTTAAAAGTCTTTGAATTGTATATTTAAAATAAATTTTATTTCTCATAAATTATACTAATACAAAGCTGACTAAAAGTAAGATATGAGACTCTAACCAATACAATATTGTAAAGTAAATAAATAAAGGAAAAAAAAAAGACTCTAGATAACTCTTAACAATTATACTGACAAAAAGTGTCACCAAGGATTTCAGTAATTGATTCAGAGTTGTGGGCTGATAAATGGATGAAAATAACCCCCAAAAGCTCAATATTATTAATAGAAAGCAACCACTGAAAGATAATGCTGCAACATAGCCACATAAGGAGATCAGTAAATCCTAGCCAAAAGTTTAAATTTTCCATTATTTAATGAACTTGACCCAAACTGTGGCACTTGTTAGTAATTTTAATGGTGGTAACAAATTTCATATGTATATGCTTTACAGTTTTAAAAGAAGTTAGAATCTTGTACTGTGTTTCCTGAAAGATCTTAAGGTCTGAGATATATTCTGACCATGAAAGCAAGAAAAGTCATGGGTATAAATAGACATCATCAAAAATTGGAATGTTCTCTAGAATGCCGTGTAATTTCCCAAGTCTTTACACCCATTCTGCTAGCCTGTCTGCTTCTGCTGCTTCTACTTTCTGAGAATCTCATTTTGGGCATCCCACATTCCAACTTGCTGATATAGGAATGACTCACTCACTTGATTTGACTGATGAGTCATTCTCCAAGATGATGGGTACCCACTGAGAAGATTTGTTGTATCAGATCAGTTCACTGCCCAGGATAAGGAGCTGTTTTGAGGACAACAGTAAGCTCTGGCTTGGATGGGTGTGATGAAAATCATATGGTACCAGGACAATGATGGCAATATATCCATGGCAGTTTTTATCAGAAGTAGCTGTGGCCTGACTGGCATTTTAGACTATAAAACCTCTTTAGTATATAATTTCATCTGACCCCTATGACATTTTTAACTTTTCTTTTTATAAACAAGTCTTTGTAGTTCTTTGTCCAGTGAATGGCTCTCAGTAGGTGCTCAGTAACTATTTATTGAAAGAATTTGTGAAGAAATTAATAAATGGATTAATGGAGAGATGAATAAATCAGTGAGGTTTGCAGAAGTTATGTAACTTGGCCAAGGTCATAGGTCCTGAAAACATTAAAGGGAAAGCAGTGGAGTAAAATGAGCAATTAGTTATGCAGCCTTTGCACTCAGATCTGGACCTTAACTTGCTTAGCCTCAAGTTGTTCATATGTGAAATCAAGATAATGGCTGCATTTACCTCTCAGGGTCTTGAAGTGAAGGGAAGTCGCTCAGTCGTGTCTGACTCTTTGTGACCCCATGGACTGTAGCCTATCAGCCTACATGTCCATGGGATTCTCCAGGCAAGAATACTGGAGTGGGTTGGCATTTCCTTCTCCAGGGGAACTTCCCAACCCAGGGATCGAACCTGGGTCTCCCACATTGCAGGCAGATGCCTTACCCTCTGAGCCACCAGGGAAGCCAATCAGGGTCTTAAGAGGCATTAAATGGAAAAATGTTTGCAGGCCCAACAGCACATGCCAGGTACTTGCTATTGTTGTTTAGTTGCTAAGTCATGTCTGACCTGCGACCCCATGGACTGCAGCACACCAGGCTTTCCAGTCCTTAACTATCTCCCAGAGTTTGCTTAAACTCATGTCCATTGAGTTGATGATGTTAGCTAACTATCTCATCATCTGTCGCTTCCTTCTCTTTTTGCCTTCAATCTTTCCCAGCATCAGGATCTTTTGTAATGGATTGGCTCTTTGCATCAGGTGGCCCAAGTATTGGAGCTTCAGCATCAAGCCTTCCAGTGAATATTCAGGATTTATTTCCTTTAGGATTGAAGAGTTTGAACTCCTTGCAGTCCAAGGGACTATCAAGAGTCTTCTCCAGCACCATGTTTGTCGGCAAAGTGATATCTCTGCTTTTTAATATGCTATCTAGGTTTGTCATAGCTTTTCTTCCAAGGAGTAAGTGTCTTTTAATTTCATGGCTGCAGTCACCACCTGCAGTGACTTTTGGAGCCCAAGAAAAGAAAATCTGACACTGCTTCAACTTTTCCACTTCTATTAATATTTTCTACGAAGTGATGGGACCCATGCCATGATCTTAGTCTTTTTAATGTTGAGTTTTAATCCAGGCTCTTAGGAACTACCAATTAAAATTTAGGATTTCTGATTTTCATTTCTGTAACTCATGTCATTGCATCATGCTTGTTAAATAATTGTTCTTTTTGTAGAATAAAGGAGCAAAATGAACACAGTTTTCATTTTAGCAGAGATAAAACTATGCAGTTTCTTTGTCTTCTTTCTGCAAGTTCTACTTACACTATATATCTATTTGTGTGTCCTTTTTGGTTTCTTTGGTCACAATTGGATAATGTATCTTCTCAAATTTAGTAAAAATCTTATTTATTTAGAAACTATGCTTCATTTAATTTCAGTTCTGGCCAAACCCCAGGGAAAAAAAAAGAATTAATCAAAGAGACCTTTGACCTCCCTCCAAATAAATACCATAATATATACAATGCATGTGTAAATGTATAAAAACTCACACAGTTGATTCACAGGAGAATAATTTGGCAATAATTTACTGAAAGCTTATTGACTGTTTTTTAATATAATTATGGTAAGCTGAATTTTCTGGTTTTCCCATACAGAGTCAATTGAAATTAGCCAATTAAAAGAAGACAAGAAAACTGACAACAGTTGGAATTCGTTTTTCACAGGCTTTACTCTTTACTAACCTCAGTAATATAAGGTCTATGGCTTCATCTGAGATGTAAATATCATTTATACTAAACCTGTTTCTTTGATAAAAGTTTATGTTAGTGTTAAAAATGCGTATCTTTACAAAAGATCCCAAATGAAAATTACTCAGAAAGTATTTCTTCACTAAGCAACGTTTTAGGTTTTACAAACTGAATTAAACTTACTGAAATAGGGATAATGATGAGCCTGCAATAGAAGAAATTAAAGGTATGATATGTGAACCTCATTTATCCATTTTTAAACAAAATAAAAAATCTGCTCTTGGGTTCTCCGACACAAATTATTGAGAACTATTTCTGTGTATCATACAGTCATATCTCTCCTTAACAAATATTGGGATAGAGTGATACCAGGCATAATCTGAAAATGTCAATATATAAATTTTTAAGAGAATAATCTCAGATTTATCACCAACAGGACCAAAATAACAGAGAGATATCAGACTGTGGATGATACATCATGACCTCTCTTGTATGCAGACAGTTTTAAGTATTGGTTCTAATTGGAGGTATTGAAAGGTAGTATGTTCCACATATTGAAGCCCATGTAGGTGAACACACAAAGTACGTGGTGGGCTTTTGTTATAGTTTTAGCTTCTTGGTCTCATTTTTCTTTAATTCTTTATTGGAGTATAGTTGATTTACAGTGCTGTGTTAGTTTTGTTTTGTACTAACGAGTACAAAATGAAGCCAGTCAAAGGCTAACAGAGTTTTGCCAAGAGAACGCACTGGTCATAGCAAACACCCTCTTCCTACAACACAAGAGAATACTACACATGGACATCACCAGATGGTCAACACCAAAATCCGATTGATTATAATCTTTGCAGCCCAAGATGGAGAAGCTCTATACAGTCAGCAAAAACAAGACTGGGAGCTGACTGTGGCTCAGATCATGAACTCCTTATTGCCAAATTCAGACTTAAATTGGAGAAAGTAGGGAAAACCACTAGAATATTCAAGTATGACCTAAATCAAATCCCTTATGATTATACAGTAGAAGTGACAAATAGGTGCAAGAGATTAAATCTGATAGACAGAGTGCCTGAAGAACTATGGATAGAGGTTCCTGATATTGTACAAGAGGCAATGATGACCATCCCCAAGAAAAAGAAATGCAAAAAGCAAAATGACTGAGAAGGTGCCTTAGACAAAAAGCGCTAGCAAAGTAATGGTCAAAATTCTCCAAGCCAGGCTTCAGCAATATGTGAACCGTGAACTTCCAGATGTTCAAGCTGGATTTAGAAAAGGCAGAGGAACCAGAGATTAAATTGCCAGCATCCACTGGATCATTGAAAAAGCAAGAGAGTTTCAGAAAAACATTTATTTCTGCTTTATTGACTATGACAAAGCCTTTGACTGTGTGGATCACAATAAACTGTAGAAAATCCTGAAAGAGATGGGAATACCAGACCACCTGACCTGCCTCTTGAGAAATTGGTATGCAGGTCAGGAAGCAACAGTTAGAACTGGACATGGAACAACAGACTGGTTCCAAATAGGGAAAGGAGTATGTCAAAGCTGTATATTGTCACCCTGCTTATTTAACTTACATGCAGAGTACCTCATGAGAAACGCTGTGCTGGATGAAGCACAAGCTGGAATCAAGATTGCCGGGAGAAATATCAGTAACTTCAGATATGCAGATGACACTACCTTTATGGCAGAAAGTGAAGAAGAACTAAAGAGCCTCTTGATGAAAGTGAAAGAGGAGAGTGAAAAAGTAGGCTTAAAGTTCAACATTCAGAAAACGAAGATCATGGCATCTGGTCCCATCACTTCATGAAAATAGATGGGGAAACAGTGGAAACAGTGGCTGACTTTATTTTTCTGGGCTCCAAAATCACTGCAGATGGTGACTGCTGCCATGAAATTAGAAGACACTTACTCCTTGGAAGGAAAGTTATGACCAACCTAGACAGCATATTAAATAGCAGAGACGTTACTTTGCCAACTAAGGTCCATCTAGTCAAGGGTATTGTTTTTCCAGTAGTCATGTATGGATGTGAGTGTTGGACTGTAAAGAAAGCTGAGCGCTGAAGAATTGATGCTTTTGAACTGTGGTGTTGAAGAAGACTCTTGAGAGTCCCTTGGACTGCAAGGAGATCCAACCAGTCCATTCTAAAGGAGATCAGTCCTGGGTGTTCACTGGAAGGACTGATGTTGAAGCTGAAAGTCCAATCCTTTGGCCACCTGATGCAAAGAGCTGACTCATTTGAAAAGACCCTGATGCTGGGAAAGATTGAGGGCAGAAGGAGAAGGGGATGACAGAGGATGAGATGGTTGGATGGCATCACCGACTCAATGGAAATGAGTTTGGGTAAACAATAGGAGTTGATGATGGACAGGGAATCCTGGTGTGCTGCAGTCCATGGGGTTGCAAAGAGTGAGACACGACTGAGTGACTGAACTAAACTGAACTGAAGAGGCCTTACAAATAGCTGAGAAAAGAGAAGACATGAAAGGCAAAGAAGAAAAGGAAAGATATACCCATTTGAATGCAGAGTTCCAAAGAATACCAAGGAGAGATAAGAAAGCCTTCCTCAGTGATCAGTGCAAAGAAATAGAGGAAAACAACAGAATGGGAAAGACTAGAGATCTCTTCAAGAAAACTAGGGATACCAAGGGAACATTTCATGCAAAGATGGGCACAATAAAGGACAGAAATGATATGGACTTAACAGAAGCAGAAGATATTAAGAAAAGGTGACAAGAATACACAGAAGAACTATACAGAAAAGATCTTAATGATCCAGATAACCATGATGGTGTGATCACTCACCTAGAGCCAGACATCTTGGAATTCAAAGTCAAGTGGGCCTTAGGAAGCATCACTATGAACAAGGCTAGTGGAAGTGATGGAATTCCAGTTGAGCTATTTCAAATCCTGAAAGATGATGCTGTGAAAGTGCTGCACTCAATATGCCAGAAAATTTTGAAAACTCAGCAGTGGCCATAGGACTGGAAAAGGTTGGGTTCCATTCCAACCCCAAAGAAAGGCAATGCTAAAGAATGTTCAAACTACCCACACAATGCACTCATCTCACATGCTAGCAAAGTAATACTCAAAATTCTCCAAGCCAGGCTTCAACACTATGTGAACTGTAAAATTCCAGGTGTTCAAGCTGGATTTTGAAAAGGCAAGGGAACCAGAGATCAAATTGCCAACTTCTGTTGGATCATCGAAAAATCAAAAAAGTTCCAGGAAAACATCTACTTCTGCTTTATTGTCTACACCAAAGCCTTTGACTGTGTGGATCACAACAAACTGGGAAATTCTTCAAGAGATGGAATACCAGACCACCTGACCTGTTTGACCTGAGAAATCTGTATGCAGGTCAAGAAGCAACATTTAGAACTGGACATGGAACAACAGACTGGTTCCAAATTGGTAAATGAGTATGTCAAGGCTGTATATTGTCACTCAGCTTATTTAACTTATATGCAGAGTACATCATGAGAAACTCTGGGCTGGGTGAAGTACAAGCTAGAATCAAGGTTGCTGTGAGAAATATCAATAACCTCAGATATGCAGATGACACCACACTTATAGCAGAAAACAAAGAAGAACTGAAGAGCCTCTTGATGAAAGTGAAAGAGGAGAGTAAAAAAGCTGGCGGAAAACTCAACACTCAGAAAACTATGATCATGGCCTCTGGTCCCATCACTTTGTGACAAATAGTTGGGGAAACAATGCAAACAGTGACAGACTTTATTTTTTGGGCTCCAAAATCACTGCAGATGGTGACTGTAGCCATGAAATTAAAAGACGCACCTTGGAAGAAAAGTTATGACCAACCTAGACAGCATATTAAATAGCAGAGACATTACTTTGCCAGCAAAGGTCTGTCTATTCAAAGCTATGTTTTTTCCAGTAGTCATGTATGGATGTGAAAGTTGGACTATAAAGAAAACTGAGCGCCAAAGAATTGATGCTTTTGAACTGTGGTGTTGGAAAAGACTCTTGAGAGTCCCTTGGACTGCAAGGAGATCCAACCAGTCCATCCTAAAGGAAATCAGCCCTGAATATTCGTTGGAGGGACTGATTTTGAAGCTGAAACTCTAGTACTTTGGCCATCTGATGCGAAGAACTGATTCACTGGAAAAGACTGTGATACTGGGAAAGATTGAAGGCAGGAGGAGAAGGGGATGACAGAGGATGAGATGGTTGGATGGTATCACTGACTCGATGGGCATGAGTTTGAATAAGCTCCAGGAGTTGGTGATAGACAGGGAGGCCTGGTGTGCTTCAGTCCATGCGGTCGCAAAGAGTTGGACACAACTGAGTGACTGAACTAAACTGAACTGCTGTGCTAGTTTCTGCTGTAAAGCAAAGTGAATCATTTTTACATGTACATATATCCACTCTTTTTTTAGATTCTGTTCTCAGATAGATCATTATAGAATATTGAGTAGAGTTCTATACAGTAGGTTTTTGTTAGTTATCTAGATTATATATAGTAATATGTAATATATATAAATGTCTATCCCAATTTCCCAATTTATCCCTTCCCCCTTTCTTCCTTTGTAACCATGTTTGTTTTCTGCATCTGTGACTCTATTTCTGCTTTGTAAATAGGTTCACCCCAGCCTCTTGTATACTTTTCTTTTGGGGGAAACAAGTGACTCTTGGTGAAGGCAGGGTTTGCCTTTTGTGGCAGAGTCATTAATGTTTTCTTATTATTTCCAGTTCTCTGCCCTACAAGATAGAATTTTTTGACTGCCTTCCAGTAGGATGGGTCCATTACTACTTCTGGCCAGTCAGGTGTGAGCAGCGATGAGGGCATTTTCTCAGTCCGATCATTTCATTGCTGTTGTGAGACTCACTAGAGCTGTTCTTAAACTTTAATATTTTTTGTCACAAGACCCCTTTACAGTCTTATAAATTTTTGAAGTTTGTAAAAAGATTTGGTTTATGTTGATTAGCTATAGCTATACATTGTCTATATGTTATATTTATATCTATATTTACTGCATTAAAACTTGAAACAGAAAATTTTTAAATGTGTAAAAATCATTTAAAATAGTAAAACAAACCCATTACATACCCTTTTCTTAGTAGTATATATTATATGTATAGGTGGTATGGGCTTCCCCGGTGGCTCAGATAGTAAAAAATCCGCATGCAGTACAGGAGACCCAGGTTCCATCCCTAGGTCAGGAAGATCCCCTGGAGAGGGAATGGCAATTCCCTCCAGTATTGTGGCCTGGAGAATTTCATAGACAGAGGAGCCTGTTGGGCTACAGTCCATGGGGTTGCAAAAAGTTAGACATGACTAAGTAACTTTCAGACACACACTATATATATATATATATATGTTTACATATGTAGTACATATGGTATATATAAATATACACACATACACTAAAAAAGTGAAAAGAGTAGCATTGTTTTACATTTTTTCAAACTTATTTTTGTTTTAAAAGAGGTAGGTTAGAGGCTCGTATCAGCTTCTGTATTCAGTCTGTTGAAATTTTGCAGTGTCATGTGACCTCTGGAAAATTCCACCGTGTATTAATTGGGAAGAAAATAAAAATGCAAAAGGAAGAGGCAAAGGAAATATGGCAGCTTGAGTAGGAATCCATGTGCCCTTGCTGGTTCCAAAACGTGGGGCCCCATCTGAAAGGTCCAGAGTGAGGCCTCCAGAAGCCACAGGAGGTCCCAGCTGACACAACAAGGAAAAACTCCAGTCCTAGAACCACACGTTTAAGTGAATTCTGCCAGGAACCTGAATAAGCCTGGAAGTTTATTCTCCCCTAGTGCCAGAGTGGAATTCAGCTCTGCTGACACCATGATTTTGACCCTGAGAGACTTCACTGCACTTTAAAGTTGGTGTTATTTTAAGTTACCACCCTCTGAATCAATGTAATTCATCATCAGTTCAGTTCAGTCACTCAGTCATGTCCGACTCTTTGCAATCCCATGAACCACAGCACTCCAGGCCTGCCTGTCCATCACCAACTCCCAGAGTCCACCCAAACGCATGTCCATTGAGTTGGTGATGCCATCCAACCATCATATCCTCCGTCATCCCCTTCTCCTCCTGCCCTCAATCTTTCCCAGCATCAGGGTCCTTTCCAATTAGTCAGCTCTTTGCATCAGGTGGCCAAAGGATTGGACTTTCAGCTTCAACATCAGTCCTTCCAGTGAACACCTAGGACTGATCTCCTTTAGGGTGGACTGGTTGGATCTCCTTGCAGTCCAAGGGACTCTCAAGAGTCTTCTCCAACACCACAGTTCAAAAGCATCAATTCTTCGGCACTCAGCTTTCTTTATAGTCCAACACTCACATCCATACACAACCACTGGAAAAACCATAGCCTTAATTCATCATAGTAACAAGCTAAAAAAGAAAGACCGTATATTCATCTCTACACTGATAGAAAAAGAACTTGACAAAATCTAACATCCTTTCCTGATAAAAATCTTCATGAAACTAAGAAGTAAAGGACATTTCTCAAGATGGTACATGAAGCCTATAAAAAAATCCACATAGAATATCATACTTTCTGCCCAAAGACATAATGCAAAGATTTCTAAAGAGTGATACCAAAAGCACAGTTTGAAAAGACCAATTGGAACCCTTGACTTTATTAAAATGTAAAACTTCCAGTCTTTGAATGGCACTGTTAAAGAATGAAAAGAGAAGCCACAAACTAGAACATATTTGCAAATCTTATATTTAATAGTGAACTTGTATCTAGGATGAAGAATTCACAAAACTCAAAAGAAGAAAAAAAATTACCCAATTAAAGATAATTAAAAATACATTTAGGTCATTAACAGAAAAATCAGATTGAAAAAAGAGAAGTGAAATTCCAGTCAGTGTGTGTGTGCATGCTCAGTTGTGTCTGACTCTTTGTGACTCCATGGACTGTATTCTGCCGGAGCAGGATTAAAAATATTGTGGAGATATGAACAAAATGGATGTTTTAAAAAATGTAGTTAGTTCATTATTATCATTAGTAGTTAATTCATTAATGTAAGGCTTCCTTGGTGGCTCAAGACAGTAAGGAATCTGCCTGTAATGCAGGAGAGCCGGGTTAGGTCCCTGGGTCAGAAACATCTCCTGGAGAAGGGCATGGCGACCCACTCCAGTAATTCTTGCCTGGAGAATCCCATTTACCAGGGAGCCTGGTGGGCTTCAGTCCATGTGGTTGCACAGAGTCGGACATGACTGAGCAACTAACACTTTAGTTCATTATAGCTTGAACTTTAAAATGCCTATTTTCAGTCTCCTTATCTTTTAAAAAATTTATTTATTTTTAATTGGTCTCCTTATCATTAAAGTTTATGTGTGTGTATGTTTGTGCGTATGTGGTGGGTAACTATTAGTACTTACCTTTCAAGAATAAGATAATCAAATGAGATCATTTCTGTGCCTATAATTTATAACTGTAAATTGCTGTAAGAGGTGTTATTACCATCATTAATATATTTTAATTATTATTATGGGATACCATCAATATATTATTGTGATTATTACTATCAAAGATGAGTTGCTGTACAAAAAATAGCCAAATAACACTTTAGTATTATTACAAAAATAGTTTTGAACTTGCAAAACCCCAGGATTCCTTGGACTCCACTTGATAAGCATCATTCTGTGGCTGCTTTTCTCTGACATGGCAACTAGATCACGTGGCCATCTTCATTTGGGTGAATACAGCATGTAGCAGTGTCCTCAGCTGATGAACAATGGGGATTGTACAGAGAATGAGAAGTAAAATTTCTTTGTTTTTTAGTCACTGAGATTTTGTGAATGTTTTGTTCTTATATTATAGCATAATCTAGCTCATCCTAATTATCATACTTTCCCAAACAAAAGTGGAAAGGTCCAGACGCTCACTTTGTTGAAGTTTTAATAACCAGAGGGATGAGCACAGGTCTTATTTGAAGCCTTAGATATTCCTATCTGGTACTTGGAATCTATTAATAAATGAGATGTTAAAGAGGAGGTACAGATACGAGAGTTTATGCCAGTGAGAAGCTGGCAGAAACCCTTGGCAGCAAAGCCGCTGGTGCCTGTGGCCTTATTCACTCCTCTTTGTTTCCCAATGGACAGATACTTACGGATGTCTGACTTCTTTGGACAAAACCGAGTATCTTCTTCCTTGCTTTTGAGCCTGGTTCTTCAGTCTTCTTGTACATTTCCTCCCTGCTTAAATTACCTAGAATTCTACTCTTTCCATATAAGAACACCAGCTAGCTTTACACAGTCAAATGAATGAGGTTTTGCTCTGTCAGAAGTTAGAATTCAAAACTCTCCAGGGGTTTCCAGACTTCTTTGATCATATTCCACTTCAGGAAAAAAAAGGTTAGCATATAACCCTAATATATCTCTCCCTGACAGAAACTTAGATCACCTTTATAGACTAGACAATTTTGCTTGATCAGAATTCATTATTCCAAAATTTAACCTCACTATTCTAATTAAATACAAAGTCAGCTGTCTTATTGAAATGCAGAATTTCAATTTTCTAGGTAAGTAATATTCGAGGAGGAAAGCTGTGATGCAGTGAATAATTGATCCTATTGATCTTCACCAATAAGCATCTTTAAACATAAAATAATAACATGGTTGTGGTGAAGACTATCACATTATTTTCCAGGCTAATGCTTTGCTGTGGACTATAGGAAAAATGATAGAGAGATAGTACTAGGGTGCAAGTTATATAGGCTTTGATATCTTCTGACAGAGGGGTTCCAGGACCTGAATTGAGTTTCTAAAATCACCCAGCAGGTTGACTTGAAAAGCCTTTTGAAAAATACATCACAAAGTTACTGTGGCACTGTAGGCTTACTTCTGCATTGAAGAATGAACTAGTTTAAGGTCTTGTCCTAGGCTCCATCTAAATGTTAGGTCTCTTTAATTGACATTTTAAAATTAAAATGTATTAAAATGAAACATAATTAAAACAACTTTGAAAGTATCAGCTCAGTTTTTTCAGACTCATAATTGTTGAACATTTTGAAAAAGATCTTTTATGTTTTTAGAAGATACTGTTAATTACACCGATCCTAAAATTAAAAAAAAAAAAAAACTGCTTTTGTTTTTGTTATTTTGTTGAAAATTACTGAAACTCATCACTTAAATATATGCTAAGAAATTCGTAGAACAGTACCTGATTGCTTTCAAGCTAATTTTCAAGTGAATCGAAACATAAACCCCACATTCCCAGAATACATAATCTTCCATAATTTTGTTTCCAGGATTGTAATTTTATAGTACTCATAAATAATCCATTTAAGGATGGAAAATACACTGTGCCTCAGGGAGTATCCAGACAAGTTGCTTTTATCACAGATATCTGTTTGCTTCTAAAGGCCAAAAAGCCTTTTTATAAAAACTATTAGTTTGAGTTGTTGGTATAACTCTTTTTCTATATAAATTAAACCACAGAACTCATTATAAAAGCATGCATGTGATACTCTAGGCTTCTCTTGTTGGTGATAATCTGGTAATTTTCTAAAGTACATCAACCAGAATGCACATAACCCATTTCAGAAACATCATAGTATTCCTGATGCGTGAAATGACTCTTTTGAACAATAGTCAAAGTGTGTCAGATGGAGATGTAACAGGCAGGGAAATGCACATGATCAGAGACCACCAAGAGAACTGCTAGTAATTTCATTGCACCAAGTGTTTATTTAACTGTGGAAAACATCTTATTTGGCATAGAAAGTACATTCTTTGGAGAAGCTGACTGCATTGTTCAGCAGATAAATTGCTTTCATGGCTGATGTATTAGACTGAAGGTGGAATTTTCATGAAACAATTTATTTGTTGAAACTATGTTGTTGAAAAATCTCAATAATTTAAAATATGTGGTTAATAGTATGTTTCGATGTGGTATCTGATTTATTAACTGTGTAGTACTGATGATCAAATATTTGAATCAATGATGGTTATCTTTCTGAATTGTAGGTGCTGATAATTCCTAAACTGACTCATATTGTCAGAGAGGTTTCTGGATGTGCTTCTTTTACAGGGCAGACTCAGTAAAGATTTCTTGGCATCTTTGTACATGTTTTCTGTCCATTATTTGTTTTGAGATAACTTAATTCTTATAAAAATATGTTCTAAAAAGTATCATTGATGTTAGTGTGCTGACCCCTTTATAGGAAGAAACAGGATACTGAAATCAGAGCTAGGAAGGCAATATTATAAGGGATATCAGCTATCACCCATTAGTCCACTGGAGACTACAAACCTGTGTTCTTTGGTGAAATTGACAGAATAATAGTTGTCAGTATAAGAGATGTTTATAGCTAATAATTAAGAAACACATATAAGTGTTTCCTTGCTCATACTATTTGAATTTCTTCAGGTTTCTTCCATTTTGAGAGTCTGCTGAGGAAATTGAAGCTTGATTAGATTTCTTGCCTTTTGATCCCTTCAGTATCCTGACCCTTGGGGGTGAGTTCTTGGGCCAATGGGAAACATTAACCAGATGTAAGGGTGCAGTTATCTTCTGGCAAGCAAAGTATTGACATTATTATCTGCAGTTAGTAAGTTTTCCCATAGGTGCTTTTTGCTCTTGAATCTTGAAAATCTTTAAAACCTTGCCTACTTGATTTTCTTTATTCCATCTGTACCTTCTTGGTTGATTGAGAGTAGCTACCCTGGCTTATTTGGGGGCCCTCTGACTCTGTTTCAGGTAACTGGCCCATGTGCAAATATACCCAGGAAGCTAATATAAACGACTGAACCACTTGAGTTATGCGGTTTTCAGACACTACAGTTTAGGCTTGCGTGCTTTAGTCATGCTGTACCTCCTTTCATACTTTTCTTTCTGCAAGAGCTTTCTGTACAAGAGGATGAAGCCATTATCATTTTTTATACTTTGAAAGTTTTGCTCATTACAGACGATTCGTGACTTGTCAAGCTGAACCAGTATTAGTGGTTTTGCCTTGCAAGCCCCATGCATTAACATTGGCTATATTGCTGATCACAGGGTCTGAGGGCAGCACTCTTTCTTGGGACAGCCAACAGGGCTGAATCAATCACATCCCATTGTGCTTGCATCTGTATGCAGATTGCCTTTGTATAGCGTGACTTAATTAAAAATAGTTGGTTATGGTGGTATTATTTTATTATAATTATGATGATGTTTTTCTTGGTTGCATTAGCAACAGCCTCAAAAACACAATAAAATGATTCTTTGCAACTCATGCAAAGTGTGAGGCCTGCCTTCGTTTGACTACTTCTGATGGTGTATTAACAACCCTTTGTTTAAAGTCAGGCAGGTATAGAGTTTTCAATGAGAAAAGCGATGAAAATAAATTTGAAAAAACATAACTACTGAGAAAAATAAAACTTTGACTATTTTTACAGGATACACCCTATTTTAAGAAAGTGTCTTATTTTTTTAAATGTTTCAGTCTTTACTTAAAAATTTCTATGGAAAAAAAATGGAAATTCTATAAAATCCCTGTTTTAGAGTCTTTTGGGTTACTATTTCAAAATAACAAGGTTTTTACCCCCATGGATATGTCTGTAGCGTTACACCTCTCCAAGCAACCTACTAATCTTGTCTATTAAATGGGAATTTTTTAAAGAACTCTGATCCCTTATAAACAGAAAACTACTGTCCACATATCCTGCTATTCTTCAAATTGTAGGACCACATGGAGCGAGAGATCCAAATCCTACTAAGGTACTTTAGTTTCCATCTTTTTCATGCTTCTAGAAATGGAATCCATTAGAAGCCAACAAAGCCCATGTGCGTTCTTGTCCCTCCTGTCAGCACACTGCATTTTGATCATTCAGCCAGAAGGCATTATTATAGAAACAGCCTTCAAGATCTGTTCTTGAAAAGACATTTGTATACTCATTATGCAATTCTATCATTTGTCAATAGGGAGTTCTGTAAATAAAGCACTGAGGTCTACACTGTAGTAGCTGATGGCAGTAATCTTGGACAGAGCAATTTCTTTTTCTTTATATATCTTAATAGTTCACAGGCGGTCTTGAAATAATGATCTTAAGGTTTTGTTACTGTTGGTAGTGGCTGGATATTTGAATAGTAAAACCATAATGGCTCAGAGACTCTCTGGTAAAAATTTTGTTGTTTTTTTAATTTGCACAACCACTTGTCCAACTGTCCTGAATATTTTTTACTCTATGATAAACAATATGGGAATCTTTTTACCTTAAATTTGTAACCATGCTGTCATTTATATTACATGATTACAATTTGTCTATATCCTGTAAACATGAAACATCTTTGGGTGGGTATTTTGCTTAGTAACATAATTAGAATATAATTCCTGAGCTGAGAGGGATACGGATAGAAATTTGTTGGCCCATCCCCATGTAAGGAGACACACACAGACACGCATGCATGCACACACACCTACAGATTTGGAGGATGAGCAGAACATGGGGAAGTGCAATATGCTTCAGAGGGCTATTTTGGCTGGGACCTGCAGTGGGCACCGTTTCCGAAGCAAAAATGTATTAATAGGGACCTCACAAAGTGCTTGGACCAAAAATTTTATTTTGCAGGGATTAGGGACCTTTGAGGAATTTTTTTTTCAGGAGATAAGTGGTGTGATCCAAATTTGCCTGTTAGAGCATTACAGCAACAGTATGAGGGTAAGCCATTATTTTATTCTGTTGCGTGGCTGATTTAAATAATCATAGCCTCATTGGTCAGATTGCAAGTAAAAATGCATATGCTCCCTTTGTAAATAGCTGCATGCTAGCTCTTGGCATAGAGTATTACATTTTAAAAATTATAACCAGTTAACTGCTGTCATACAGACCAAACTTTTGCTGTTGAAAATATGTTAAACTCTGATCTTATACCTTCACTAAAACCCAGTTATAGAAACTGGGTTTCTTTTAAAAGAAAGCTGACCACAACAAAACCCCATACTTTATCTGTTAGAATAACTTTATTTTGTTGTTTTGTTTTTAAAATTTATTTATTTTTAATTGGTGGGTAATTGCTTTTCAATGCTGTGTTGGTTTCTCTCATAGATCAACATGAATCAACTATAGGTATACATATGTTCCCTCCCTTTTGAACCTCCCTCCCACCTCTCACCCCATCCCAGCCCTCTAGGTTGTCACAGAGCACCAGAGCACTGGGTTAAGCAAATTCGCACTGGCTATCTATTTTATGTATGGCACTGTATATGTTTCAGGGCTACTCTCTCAATTAGTCCCACCCTCTCCTTGCCCTGCAGTGTCCACAAGTTTGTTCTCTATGTCTGTGTCTCTATTACTGCCCTACAAATAGGTTCATCAGTATGGAGTGAAAGTGAAAATTCTTCCCTGCTGACTCAGATGGTAAAGAATCTGCCTGCCATGCAGGAGACTCGGATTCCATCCCTGGGTTGGGAAGATCCCCTGGAGAAGGGAATGGCAGCCCACTCCAGTATTCTTGCCTGGAGAATTCCATGGACAGAACAGCCTGGCAGGCTATAGCCCATGAGGCCACAAAGAGTTGGACACAACTGAATGACTAACACTTTCACTTTTCACCATTTTTCTAGATTGCATCTGTATGCATTAGTATACGATATTTGTTTTTCTCTTTCTGATTTACTTCACTCTGTATAACAGGCCCCAGGTTCATCTACCTCACTAGAACTGACTCTGATTAATTCCTTTTAATGGTTGAGTAATATTCCATCGTATACATGTACCACTACTTCTTTATCCGTTCATCTGTTAATGGACAACTAGGTTGCTTCTATGTCCTGGCTGTTGTAAATAGTGCTGCAGTGAACACTGGGGTACATATATTTTTTAGAATTATGAAAATCACATACTTTTTAAGGCAATTTTTAAAAATTATGCTGAAATTTTCAAAACAGCCTAGATGAGAATTGTTCTGATGTTTTTAATATCAAAAATCATGATATAATTAACTAATATAAGTAAAATAATATTTTTGAAAGGTGAATCATAACCATGAGCTATGCATGGTAAATTTTTAAAACTACTCCCAAATTGCATTTTATTATTCTTATATCCATATGCACATCTTTTAAATGACCTAAAACATATAATAATAAAAGCAAAAGTACATCATGACTTTGTTCTATCTTTAGACCCCTGACCTTGAACATAGTAGATATTTAATGTTTATTGTATTGTATAGATTTAACAAATACTGTGTATGTCTAATTATGTTCACATTACTGGTCCCAGCACTTTTAAAATTATTAACTAATTTATTTAAAAATAAATGTGAGTGACTAAGAATGACATTAATGCTCAAATATTTTTCCCAATTCTTGAGAGACTGATCACTCTGATGGCATGCTATATATGGAAACCTGTCTAGTTATCAGAGTGGGCAAAATGACTAAATTTGGTTCCTTTCACATACATCTCATGTGCTCTTCATAGCAATCCTGGGCCTGATATTGCTACCAGAGAGGTTGATACAAAACAAGCAAAAATGAGAGAAGGAACTTTTTCTTCTGAATCCTCATTGTTTTGTCTTTTGTGTTATAAAATTTTACTGTGGTAAGGACACAGACTGAAGTCTACTCTCTTCATAAATTTTTAATTGAAAGTGAAAGTTGCTCATTCGTGTCTGACTCTTTGCGACTCCATGGACTATACAGTCCATGGAATTCTCTAGGCCAGAATACTGGAGTGGGTAGCCTTTCCCTTCTCCAGGGGATCTTCCTAACCCAGGGATCGAACCTAGGTCTCCTGCATTGCAGGCAATTCTTTATCAGCTGAGCTACAAGGGAAGCTCATAAATCGCTTCATAAATTTTTAATTATCCAATACTATATTGTTAATAATAGGTACAGGGTTGTATAGCAGATCTCTAGAACTTACTCATCTTGCTGAACTGAAACTATACGCTTGTTGATTAGTAAGTCCACATGTCTTCCTCCTCCTAGCCCCTTTCAAACACCATTCCATTCTTTGATTCTATGAATCTATTTTAGATATGTCATAGAAGTGGAATCATGTAGTATTTGTCTTTATGTGACTGACTTATTTCACTTAGTATGATGTCCTTAAGGTTCATCCAAGTGGCTACAATTGTCATGGTTTCCTTCCTTTATGAGGCTAAATAATATTCTGGTATATATGTGTGTGTATTTTTTGCTGTTGTTTAGTCGCTAAGTTGTATCTGATTCTTTTGCAACCCCTTGGACTGTAGCCTGCCAGACTTCTCTGTCCATGGGATTTCCCAGGCAAGAATACAGGAGTGGGTTGCCATTTCCTTCTCCAGTGGATCTTTCTGACTTGCGTCTCCTGAATTGCAGGCAGAGTCTTTACTGCTGAGCCACCAGGGAACCAATATATATACATCAGATCAGATCAGATCAGATCAGTCGCTCAGTCGTGTCCGACTCTTTGTGACCCCATGAATCGCAGCACGCCAGGCCTCCCTGTCCATCACCAACTCCTGGAGTTCACTCAGACTCACGTCCATCGATTCAGTGATGCCATCCAGCCATCTCATCCTCTGTCATCCCCTTCTCCTCCTGTCCCCAATCCCTCCCAGCATCAGAGTCTTTTCCAATGAGTCAACTCTTTGCATGAGGTGGCCAAAGTACTGGAGTTTCAGCTTTAGCATCATTCCTTCCAAAGAAATCCCAGGGCTGATCTCCTTCAGAATGGACTGGTTGGATCTCCTTTCAGTCCAAGGGACTCTCAAGATATATATATATATATATATATACACATATATATGTATATATATTGTTGATATATATATATATATATATATATATACACACACACACACTGTCCTTATCCATTCATCTGTCAATTGACATTCAGTTTGTTTCTATATCTTGGCTATTATGAAAAATACTGAAGTGAACTTGGGTTTGCTAATACCCCTTTAAGTTCTTGATTCAGTTCTTTTGAATTAACCCCAGAGCTACATTGCTGGATCATAAGGTAGTTTTATTTTCTTAATTTTTTTGAGGAACATCCCTACTGTTTCCCATAGCAAGCGTACCATTTTGCACTGTCAGCGATAATGTACAAGGTTTCCAGTTTCTCCACATCCTCCCCAAAACTAACTTTGTTTGTTCATAATAACTATCATGACAAGTATAAGATGATATGTCATTGTGATTTTGATTTGCATTTACCTGCTGATTAGTGATGATGATCACCTTTTCATATACTTGTTGGCCACTTGTGTTTCTTTTTTTTTTTTTGAGAAATATCTGTTCAGTTCCTTAGCCCATTGGGTATTAGTTATTTTAATCAGGCTTTTAGTGTTTTTGCTATTGATTTGTAGGAGTTCCTTATATATTTTGGAAATTAACCCTTCTTCAAACATATAGTTTTCAGATGTTTTCTCCCATTCCATATGTTGTCGTTTCATTCTATTGATTGTTTCCTTTACTGAGTAGAAGCATTTTAGTTTGATGTAGTCCTACTATAGTTATTGTTGTTCTTGTCTGTATTTTTGGAGTTGCATTCATGAAATTATTGCCAAGACGAATGTCATGAAGCCTTTTTCCTGTGTTTGCTTCTGGGACGTTTATGGTTTCAGGTCTTAATGTTCAAAAATCCATCTTGAATTAATTATATATATGATATAAAGTAGAAGTTCAATTTTATTCTTTTGCATGTGGATATCCAGTTTCCCCAACACCATTTGTTGAAGAGACTATCCTTTCTTGATTGTGTATTCTTAGCACAATTGACCATACACATATGTCTTTATTTCTGTGCTCTCTGTGCAGTTGGTATATATGCCTTGCTTTTTGCCAGTAAAATACCATTTCAATTATTGTGGCTTTGTAATATAGTTTGAAATCAAGAGTTGTAATATCTCTTGCTTTGTTCTTTCTCAAGTTTATTTGGCTATTCATGATCTTTTGTGGTTCCAAATGAATTGTTGAATTATTTGTTTTATTTCTATAAAAAGAGCTATTAGGACTTTGATAAGGATTGAATTGAACTTGTAGATTTCTTTGGGTATGAACATTTCAACAATATTAAAGCTGCTTATAAACAAACATGAATTATCATCCCATTTGTTTGTGTCTTCTTTATTCTTTTTACATTTCTTATATCCAAGAGAAAGGCAGTGCCAGAAAAAGACTAGTTTAGGGCTCTCTAAAAGTGCCCCTTATCAGACTACTTCCAAAATAGATTTTCCCTTTTCTCCTTTCTGTATTCTACACATCCTAAAAGGCAGGTTTTAATATCATATATCTGGCCTTGTTACCTTATAACAAACCATCCCTTGTTATCTCTTTCTTCTAAACCCATCATATTTATTTATGTTGTTTGTTTTCCCTATTATTAGTTACTTAACCATACCTCACTCTTTCTTAAGACTTAATAGGCCTAGAATTAAACTTTGGATTGATTTATACATTAAGTGATCAGTTCATTTCTCTTTTCAAATCATATTTTCTGAATATATTTTATATGCTGGTGAATGACCCCACGAATAGAGAATCTGTTAGGTAAAATTCCACTGTGTAGCAGCAATTATTTAAGTGCTGTATGCAAGGAACTATTTGACTAACTTTGGTCAAATCACACCAATAATCTGAAGCTCTTTGTCTTCATTTTCTGTTGATAAAATGAGGATGATATCTGTTCTCCTACCTAGAAACAGAGGTAGGAGAATTGATGCTTTTGAACTGTGGTGTTGGAGAAGACTCTTGAGAGTCCCTTGGACTGCAAGGAGATCCAACCAGTCCATCCTAAAGGAGATCAACCCTGGGATTTCTTTGGAGGGAATGATGCTAAAGCTGAAACTCCAGTATTTTGGCTACCTCATACAAAGAGTTGACTCATTGGAAAAGACTCTGATGCTGGGAGGATTGGGGGCGGGAGGAGAAGGGGACGACAGAGGATGAGATGGCTGGATGGCATCACTGATTCGATGGACGTGAGTCTGAGTGAACTCCAGGAGTTGGTGATGGACAGAGAGGCCTGGCGTGCTGCGATTCATGGGGTCGCGAAGAGTCGGACACGACTGAGCAACTGAACTGAACTGAAATGAAGAGATAATAGAAAGCACTTCCTAAACCCAAAAGCACTGTTGTTGAACAGATGATTTAGTAGTTCACTGCTCCTCAAAGTTTTGTGTTTACAAATAGTTTGTTCTTTTATAAGAGCCTGAAAGCTGCTTCTCTATAGTTTCTCCTAGCAAATACTGCTTTGTTTTCATGGAGACACTGAACACATCTTCCTTTTTCCTCTAAAATTTTGTAAGATAGCTATAATGGGTTCTTAATTTTCTTTGTTAAGATAAATATTTCAAGTGTTCTTATCTTTTTAAAATTTTTACATTGAATAGTTTTAAATCTCTTTTTGTTGACACTCTCTTCTATATACCCCTAAGTGCTTTTTTAAAATTAATATATTTTAACTTTCTCAGAGTAATTTTAGATGTTTAAGACATTGAGCAGAAAATTCAGAGAATTGCTATATAGCTACTCTCCTTCTGCACACAGTTTCAAGTTTAATTTTTCTATCACATTTGGTTGTTAAAGTTGGACTCATTATCCCCAGTTGTGATCAAGAACTTCAGTTTCAATGGAGACTGAGAAGGGAGAGGACTCAAATCTGGCACCCAATTTCTGACTTGTATAACAGAATGGATGGGACAGTCATTTATTCATGTAGATCTCTGGTTTAAAAAAGAGGAGAGTTGAGATAGTAGAGGATGATTTCCATTTTTAATGTATTATATTTGAGACACCTTTGAAACACCCATGGAGACATGTCCATGAGATCCTTGGGTTGCAATGATGGAGCTCTGGGGAAAAACTCTTGTGAAAAGAGGTGGCGTGAAGGTAGACCCCTGAAAGAATGTGGCAACAGGGGAGAACAAAGAAGAACTAATAGAGCACCTCCAGAAGGCTGAAAAGAACAACTGAGGAGGTGAATGTTTAAGAAAAGCCAGATTTTTGTTGTGTTTGTTATGTTTTCTTGCAGAAAGGTCAGAGGAGTTAAAGATTTTTTATGTTTGGCTTGGCTGTCTTGGCTTCAGCAGACTCAGCTGAGCTTTGGAGCTCAGTCTGAAGTGGGTTCAAGAGTTATGAAATGTGAAAAAGTAGAGGCAGATGGTACAAAAGGATTCAGAATTTGGAGTTTGAAAAGGAGAACAGAGATTTAAATATTTGAAAATATCATGGAAAATCAAGAAGGTAGAAGTAATATTATGGCCAGAATTTTGGGAGATGCTTTGTGTACTTTTATCATTGATCTTTTATCATCTAGACTTCTGCAGAAGACATATTATCTAGCTGCCATACAGTATTTTCTGAATTTTTTCCCAAATGTGTATTGTTTCTTTGTTTCTCAGTTCCTAATACAAATAACATGCTATTCATTTAATAATATATTGATTATAGGTTTCAGTTTTGCTGTTTATACATATATTCCATTCTGCTAGTCTGTGGATTCTTGTGTTAATTATCAATTATAATTTCTAGAAATCTTGAAACCAAGTATATTTCATTATATTATGTGTGACATCTGGGATGTATTTCAGTTCTATTTATGTTTAGCTCAATCAGTAATATCCATTTCTTGGCTAATGCAAAATCCTAATGTTATTATAAATTCAGTTATATTTTAAATTAATTGAAAATTTTATCCATGGTAAACATAATACTATCGTTGGATCAGAATATATAATATTAAATGAAAGATTAATTTTTGGATAATATTTACAAATCTTCTTTGTGGCATATGTACAACCTTGTAAAAAATGATAAGCAGCTTAATGTTAAGCTGACTAGTATGAAAAATATTCAACATGGTAAAAACTTAAAAGACATGTGTTCTCTATATCCAGTGTTTTATTAATGGGCAGGTTAAACTTTATTCCTTTCATACTGTAGCTGAATTATAAAAATGTAGAAGTCATTATTAGAATATAAGTTTGTCAATACTATGCTGTTTGGTTTAAGAAAAATATTCTCTTCAAATAAGATAATATTAATTGTGACAATATTATAATGAGAGTGCCCATACCATAGTCTTCAGATTATGTCCTGAAGCCACATAGGACAGTCTGGGTTTAAATCCTGGCTTTGCCATTTATGAGCTGAGTAACCTTAGGCAAATTATTCAACTGTCTGACCATTGATTTTTGTATCTATAAAAGGGGTTAGTCATATCATGTCATGTCATATTGTGGGTAGTTGTGAGTTTTGATTAGATTAATACATGTAAAATGATCATAACAGTAATTGAACATATTAAGTGTCCTGTGATTGTTTACTAGCATAATAATTCATTTGCATCTATACTCAGCTCTTTTCAGTGTGCATGACATTAGGTGAATATCAGTGGGGATGACATTTTATCCTTACATAGTGCTATTCTCATGATAAGTAGCTCAAACTTAGGTTTAGATGATAGAACTGTTTTACCAACTAATATAGTTAAATTGATGATAGAATTAAGAGTAAATTAGATCCTATTTAAAACCTATGGGTCTCACATAGTATGTTGACAATTACCATTAGTTTAATCTTTTCCCTACTCTTCTTTCTTGGGACCCAGTCAATCAACATTCCTTGAGTATTTAATATGTATCAAATGTTACCCTATGATTTTAATGCTTAAAACAGGTACAGTTATTGCCTTGAGACAGCTTATACACTGGAGGGCAAGAGTTATATTAAACCAATAAGTACTGCAAAGAAAAAGTTACAGAAATATCAGACTATAAAATAGAATATCTTTCCTGATACTGAGTGGCAAAAACCACCCTAACTGAAGGGCTATAATAATCTGAGATCAAAGAATGAAAACTTTTCCTACCTGAGGAGGAAAAGTACCTGGTAAGAACCTGATGTATGGGACTTTACATGACATGTGTACTGACTGTAAAGAAATACAGGTGTGAAGTGAGGCCAGGCACTGAGAGCCAAGCCAGAACTCCTAGAACTCAGAGTTCGTGTTAAGGATCTTGACTTCATGCACCCTAAATCTTTTCATTTGTGTTTTTGTTCCCTTGCTAGTGTGGAAATGACATTACTAAGGCTATATTTTTAATGAAGGGGTTCAGTTTAAAATGTTAAACTGTATACCTCTATACCTTTGAACTTTATGAATTCAATTTAATCAGCATACTTATAAATCCTATAAATTTTATTTTAATGATTACTCTGGCTACTTGGGGAAGATTAATTGAATGGGAAATGTGGATGTGGAGAAAGCAGATAGGAGGCAATTTAGTAATGTGGGAGAGAGATTATTTAATCTTGGCCTAGAAGGATGACTCTCAGAATGAAGAGAAGTAGATAATTCTAGACTCTTTAGAAGAGACCATTTGTAAAACTTGGCAATTGATTGATAGAAAAAGAAATGAGTATGCTATGGTTCTTGTATATGGTTTGAGCACATGAAGTGTGAAATATAGGAAGAGGTACAGGTTTGGATATGGGGAAGGTTATAAGTTTAGCATTAAAGTTGTGTTATTTTTTTTCTTCGAATTAGGTCTGGTCTACTGTGGAGCAAGTGAAATACTGAGATGAGTATATGGTTCTGGAGTGCAGAAGAAAACTCTCAATTGCAATATAAGTCTCTAAGTCATAGACATTAAGCTGGGAGTTGAAGCTATAGAAGTAGGTCGGGGTACTTCTCTGGAGGTCTAGTGGTTGAGACTCTGCCTTTCAATGCAGGGGATGCAGGTTTGATCCTTCTTTGGGGAACTAAGACCCCACATGTCACAGGACAACTCAGCCCACCCACCACAACTAGAGGGGCCCACACACAGCAACCAAAACCCAGCGTACACACACACACACACACACACACACACACACAGTTAAAAAAAAAAAAAAAAAGAGGAAGAAGTAGGTTTGCTTATGATGGAGGAAAGAATATGGAATAACAATGAAGAGTATGTAGGAGCACCTGGTGCTTAAAAAGGAAAAAAAAAGAAGCCAGCATTTAACAGTCAGGTAAAGGAGAAGGATTTAGTAAAAAGCTAAGCATGTTTCATTTGATTTAGTAAAATGGATATCAAGGCCAAACTAACCTTAGTTAGTTAACCTAATGTGTTAGGTTCAGTGGTCAGAGTAGAAGAAATGTTAGGATAAGCAGGAAGTGAGCAAATAGAGTAAACAACTCTTGTTGGATATTTGACTTTGGAAGAAATGAGCAAATATTCAGAATTTGGAGAGCAATTATTTGTTTTTGTTTTTGTTGTAAGATGAGAGGCAAGATTTGCCCACTTATGGAAGGAGTCAGTATGCAGAGAGTGACTAATGGTTGGGGAGAAAGTTTGTAATAGAGATTTCCAGGGTCCTGTGAAGGTAAGAGAGATACAGAACCAGAAGGAAAGGTAAAGGTGCTGTACAGAAGCAGGTTGGTTCATAGATATGGATGTTGAACAGTAAGGGAGTTACTATTTAACGCCTTTTCATTTCATTGGTGAGTAGAAGGCAGTAACTTCTCTAGGGTAGGAGAAAGGCCAGTGGAGTGAGGACCAGGAGTGGAAAACAGTTGAAATTTTCAGAGCAGGAGAACCAGAGAATGAGAACTGACCAGACAAACACATGGATTGCCACAAACTGGTAAATCATGCTCAGAGGGGGTGACCATACATTTTATATGCATGCTAGCTGGCTCTGAAATTGTTCCATGAGCACTCAGCAACTAAGATGCTTGTATAGAGAAGATGGGCAGGTGAATTCTGTCAGGTTTGGGGATTTTAGGATATGTGCAATAAAAGCCCCAAAGTGTGAGTGAGTTTGGGTTATTGATGAGAGAGCATGTGGTTGCAAGGGTGAACCACTGAATCCAAACTGGGTGGACTTTGTCATCATTATCTTCCTCCATTATCATCTTCTGAATAAGTATGAAATTGAAGTCAGAAGTGCTTGGAAAAAAGGAAGAAAGTAGACACAGTGACTGATAAAGGGTGAAGGCTTCTCTCATCTCAATCATCCATCTGTCACCACAAAGACACTGCGTTGAAAGAACATTGTCTCTCCATCCAATTCGTGGGAAGAACTCTAGTTACTCATGTTGGTCAGAGCTAGACATTTATTGAAAAAAGTTTTGCTAACAAGTAGAATTTTGTACCTCAAAATCCAGAGCCAGTCTGGCTGATTCCTTTGTGACTGCCTGCCTTCTGGCTTTCTCCTCCATTGGCTTGACCTCCTGTTTGGTGAATGCTGTCACACGTCATGTTTCTGGGTGAGCGGCAGAGCTGGAAGGGAATGCTCTTGAGCTGAGAAGGTCTTCTCTCTGCATGCTGACTCCAACCAGCTCCATCCAGCAAACCTGCGCCCTCGTTTGTGCAGCTGGGGTGTGCAGCCTTCACAGACCAACTCTGTGATATCTCTGCAGACATACCTATGGGAGCAGTTCCAAGATCTAGATTGAGAGTGGAAGTTAAAAGATTCCTTTTAGCCACAAGACTAAACTGTGCTCTCCCACCTGATATAATGCGGAGGTTTTGAATGGATTTGTTGTCTGCATTTGATCTCTAACTGTGGATCTTTGGCCAGGTTACTTAAGCTCTGGATTTTTTCATCTAAAAGTGGAACACTAATCACACCCATCTCACAGGTTGATAGTGAAGACTCTACAAGTTAAAAGCATGTAAAACATTTATCCAGAGCCTAAAACACCATATTTAATAATTAGTTGTAAAAATGAATTATTATTTTATCAATGGGTCTTAATGTTTTTCTAGAACATGCTTAGATTTATTTTGAATTTAAACTTTTTTTTATTTTAAAATGCTTGTTTTACTCTTTTTTCATTTGATTGGTGATCTTAGAATGTGTGGTCGCTTCAGTCATATCTGACTCTTTGCTACCCTATGGGCCATAGCCCGCCAGGCTCCTTTGTCTATGGGATTCTCCAGGTAAGAATACTGGAGTGGCTTGCCATGACCTTCTCCAGATCTTAGAATATGTACCTCTTTTTTACCTTGTAGGGAAAGAGGGAGAAGTGGGAAGCTGGGGACACTCAGTCTTGAAGAACAGAGAAACAAAAAAACTCCTGGAGGTAACCGAGAGGATAGAAGAGAGAAACAGGAAGGTGGGCCTTGAAGGATGGGAACTATAAATAAATATAATGCTTAGACTCACATAACTAGGAGGATGTGGAATCTATAATTTGAGTCAGAGACTCATAAGGCTCTGAAGCCTTAGTCTGCCCCCAACACTACCATCACTGCACCTGAGAAAGCTGAGTAACAATTATTGTTTGTCAGAAGTGAAAAACCGGAGTTACCTGTGTAAAACTTGAGATTATTTGTTGTATATGTACTATATCAGTATGTGCTAAGTTGCTTCAGTTATTTCCAACTCTTTGTGACCCTATGAGCTACCGTCCACCAGGCTCCTCTGTTCATGGGATTCTCTAGGCAGGAATACTGGAGTGGGTTGTCATGCCCTCCTCTAGGGGATCTTCCTGACCAAGGGACCCAACCGACATCTCTTATGTCTCCTGCATAGGCAGGCAGATTCTTTACCATGAGTGCCACCTGGGAAGCTCTGTATATCACAGTATAACTAGCTATATTTGTTAGTTGGAATAAAAGAAGATACATAAAAGCAATACTAATTCTGTTTCTCATTTAAAAACTAGTATTGAAATTTTTCATATTTATTAATTGGTTGTAAAGAACATACTCAAGTAAAATCCACCTTATGACCCAATATTAAAAAACAGAAATTTTCCATGGAGAATATCACACCCCAGGCTGAGGAGGATAGGCCAGTTTATCCTGAGTCCTTGCTTGTCTGTTGTCTGTGTCTGTTTTCCAGCCCCAGGCCCCACTTGCCAGCAAAAGAAGCTGTCTCATGGACTGCACATCCCATCGCTCTGTATCTGACTGGTTATGAATGACTTTAATTCAAACTTAAAATATGTAGTGGTGATTGGAGAAGGATGAGGCTGAGAGCTTAACCGTGACGTTATCTTATGAAGGCTCTTCTCCCTGCCTCCCTCCTCTCTCTCCATCGCTGTTCTTATGGTGACCCTCGTTGCCCAGATGTGAGCTTGCAGGAGGCCACCCCTAGCAGGGATTCTTACCTCCCAGGCACTCTCCTTCAGGAGAGTTCACCCTCCTCTAGGAACTTTACAGAAAATGCTTTTTTATTGTTGCTATGTAATACATTTTTAGCTAGCTGTATTCGTTTTCTACACTGAGTATGTACTACCTAATTAAAGAAATAAAAGTAATTTAACACTATTGTTATACTGAAGAAAAAAATACCTATTTTCAGTGAATAATGTGGGATCTTAGTTTTAGCAAATTCATTGCCCACTTGGTTACCTTCACCCCGTACTTCCATACTTTCTAACTTACACTTCTTGAGCATTCATGCAGCACATACTGCTTATCCATTGCTGGGTTAATATTCCTCAAAAATGCAAGAAGGATTTTGGAACTGAGAGGTCGAAGGTTTAGTCAGTCTTTGCCAATCATTGGGAAATACCATTTTTCATCACAGTTCCTCAGTTCTTTTAGGTAAAATGAGGATAATAGATAATAGCACTGATCTGTTTTCACAATCTTGATTAAAAAAAAAAAAAGTTAAACACCTACATGAAAAGATGTTAGTTTTTTTTTTTTAACTTTTAAATAAAGATTTAAATGTGGAAAAGTTATAAGAGAACATACTATTGAAGTTAAAACCTGGTAAAGGATTTGACTTAGAAATACTTTTCTAGTTTTAAAACAACAAAATATTGAGACTGAAAAAGGTATTACAAGTAGAACCACTTTGTAAGATCCAAATAGTCTATAAATGTCAGATGATATTGATCTTACAAAATATTCATTCATATAGAATTCTCAGATTTCTTAGATATATCTACATTATTTTAATTATAATAATGTATTTTGTAACTGTTCACACCAGATTCCATTTAAATCTAAAACATGTTGTATTGTACACATATAGATTTTTTAAATGGTTGAACTTATTAGATTGAAGACTATCTATATTTTATCTTTGAGAGTTAAACAATATATAACTGGAAAACTGGAGAAACCATAGTAACTTAAAATAGTGCTAATTCTGTACCATTTTTGCTGTAGTGGACTCAGGAAATACAAATAAGTGCCACTTAATGAAAGATATGTATAAATAGTTAAGTATGTTAATGTAGATATGTAATGATGCAATATTTTGACTTAGTATAGATCTTTGCTTTGTATCATTTATTAGGATACCATTGGCAAACCACTTAGCAGTTTGCAGGCATTTCCACTGAAGACAATGTTCCAAGAGGCATTGAGCTTAACTTTTTTGAACCTTTGTTGTCGGCACTGGTTTCTGGATTGCTATTCTGTTAACATGATGAGCTAATTGACTAGCAGGACTCCCTACAGAATAGCTGCTTCTGCTTAGCTCATCAGGAGTACAATTTGTTGTTTTATTTCCTCCTCTAGTCCTGTTGGGGAAATTGAATTGTGAAAAGACCACCTACTGGGAACATTCAGTGTTCATGACTGAATAAGGAACTTTATTTATCTATTTATTTTTTTGGTACTATCTTAATTAGCAATGAAAGAAGGGCTTTATTAGGTGAGCAAGTGCTGTGGTTTTGTTACAGATAGGTGCTGTTAGCAAACGTTTGATTCACAGAACCTTCTCAAAGTCAGAGCCTTTTGCAGGTACAAAGCTTATTTGAAATTTTAATTTGCAATGTTAGAACTGTTTGTCATTTTAGTGATTGTTAGTCATCTGATGCAGAAGTTGAAGACAAGTCAATGGTGGTATTAAAAAAAAAAGCACAGTTGTGAAGTTTAGAAGATTTATTTTTTGGACCACACGAACTTTTGTGTTTTAATTTTTCTCCACCAAAGATAACAGATAACTCTATAACAGTGTGGACTTGAACAAATGTATCCTTAAGGTTTAAAATCTTCACAGTTTTACAGTTTCACCATTTTTTATTAATATATGCACTCAGGCAAAAACAGAGTTTATGAGACCTAAATATTGTGATAAACAAAGTTAGATAATATATTTTACATCTTTTTCTTTTAGAATTTAGTGCTAGTTTTACTTTATGTTATCAAACTCTTAAGTGTAATATGGAAATTTTCTAAGATTTGCTGTGCTTTGTCACTCAGTCATGTCTAACTCTGTGCAACCTCATGGACAGGCTCCTCTGTCCATGGGGATTCTCCAGGCAAGAATACTGGAGTAGGTTGCCATGCCCTCCTCCAGGGGATCTTCTCAACCCAGGGATCAAACCCAGGTCTCCTGCATTGCAGGTGGATTCTTTACCTACTTTATCTTATCAAACTCTTAAGTATAATAAGGAAATTTTCTAAGATTCATATAGCTTCTAAATTAAAACTTCAGTTGTTTTCCATATGTATAGATACCAAGGAGGGAAAGATGGGGCACATAAATTGTGAATGCGATTGACGTTGTTGTTCAGTTGCTAAGTTGTGTCTGACTCTTTGCATCCTGGTGGACTGCAGCATGATAGGCTTCCCTGTCCTTCACTATCTCCTGGAATTTGCTCACAGTCATGTCAATTGAGTCAGTGATGCCATCCAACCATCTCATCCTCTGTTGCCCTCCTCTGTGCCTGCCATCAGTTTCTTCCAGCATCGAGGTCTTTTGCAATGAGTCAACCAAAATATTGGAGCTTCAGCTTCAGCATCAGTCTTTCCAGTGAATATTCAGGGTTGATTTATTTTAAGATTGACTGGTTTGATCTCATTGCTGTCCAAGGAACTCTCAAGAATCTTCTCTAGCACCACAGTTCAAAAGCATCAATTCTTCAGCACTCAGCCTTCTTTAAGGTCCAACTCTCACATCCATACATGACTTGTAAACACCGTGGCTTTGACTAGATGGACTTTTGTTGGCAAAGTGATGTCTCTGCTTTTTTAATACATTGTCTAGGTTTGTCATAACTTTTCTTCCAAGGAGCAAGCATCTTTTAATTTCATGGCTACAGTCACTGTCTGTGGTGATTTTGCAGCCCAAGAAAATAAAATCTGTCACTGTTTCCACTTTTCCTCATCTATTTGCCATAAAGTGATGGGACCTGATGCCATTATGTTAGTTTTTTGAATGTTGAATTTTAAGCCAGCTTTTTCACTGTCGCCTTTCACTTTCATCAATAGGCTCTTTAATTCCTCTATATAGTTTATATAGTTCTGCTATTAGAGTGGTATCATATGCATATGTAAAGTTGTTATGTCTCCTAGCAATCTAGATTCCAGCTTGCGATTCATCCAGCCTGGTATTTTGCATGATGTACTCCACATATGATTCAAATAAGCAAGGTGACAATATACAGCCTTGACATGCTCCTTTCCTAATTTTATATGCTATCGATACTGTGTATAAAATAGATTACTAATGAGAACCTCTTGTACAGCACAGGGAAGGCTACTCAGTGCTCTGTGGTGACTTAAATGGAAATACAAAAAAGAGGAAATATATGTATATGTTTGATTGATTCACTTTTCTATACAGCAGAAACTAACAACATTGTAAAGCAAATATACTCCAATAAAAGTTAACTAAGAAAAAACTCAGATATTTTCTAGCACACCAGTTTAACAAGCTCCTTATCCTTAGAGTAGAGGCAGAATAGTGTAGTGATTAGAAACTGTGGCTGTGGAATAAGACAGCCTTGGTTCCAGTCTCTTGCTCTGTCCTTTGCTAGCTTTGTGACCTTGGGCAAACATCTTAATTCTCTTAATCACATAAGGTTAACTTAATAGGGCTAATGAGAGTTAACACAAGAGAAGCTCTTGGAAGAGGGTTTGGCAGAGTGCCTAGCACATAAGAATTGCTCAATGGGTATTAGCAGTTGTTATATATATTTCTTGATAATCTAGCACAAAACCTGAGGTAAATCATTTGCCCAATAAGGAATTCATAAATGCATTCTTTAATGAGTGAATGAACAAGATGAAATATCCATAAAACTTAGAATCACTATAAATCTATCTCTGCCCTGTACCTTTAGATAAAACAACACGTATCTCTATAGTTATGAACTTATAGCCAAATATGGGAATGGTTTTGAAGAACTTAAAATCTGTATTTCAATAATAGGTTCTTAATATCCCCACATTATTATTATAGTCTCTAAAAAAATGGAACACTTGCAACATTCTGTGAGTCTGGGTGATTAGAAACAGAATATGAAGAATTCATCTTAATAAAATACTGTGAAAATCTTGCAAAGGTTTTTCACAAATATACACCCTATCCCTTATAAAGAAGAACTTGCTTGTATACAGTTCTCTGATGTCTGAATTGAATGAATAAGGGGAGGGGACCGAGGGGGACACTTCATGGACTAACTTCCTTATGTTCTTCAGCAGATACTGTGAGTATTCAAAAGCAAAATAAAACCTAATGCATGGTCCCTGCTCCCAAGGAAGATGTAATCGATCGACTTGTGTAGATAGTTGTAACACATGATAAATCCAATTATATGTGTTTATATATACTGTTATTTTATGTACACATGATCAATGTAATAGGTAGTGCTACTCAAAGTCTGTGTCCTAGGAGTCTAAGAAAATTAGGAAATTTCCTTTCACTACTAAGAATGTTCCGCTTCTCTTTGAAATAGATTTATGTGGAACTGCTGAAGTAAGGGAATTGCCTTAATCCATTTTTTGAGACCTCTCAGAAAGTTCTGAAGTCTAGGAAACCTCAAGGTGAAAATATAAAATTTCCATGATGAGAGTTGCTTATTTTGTATTATACTAAGAAATATAGATAAGATAGAGACATCATTGCTAAAGATACATGTACTTTTCTTTTGCAATCACAATAATTTATGGTAGTGTTGGAGGTTTTTTTTTTCCTAGTGATTATTCCCACATGTGGGATACAAAGCAGTGAGCCTGGCATACTGTTTTCTTCATACTTGTCTATCTGTCTGTTGGTCTTTATTCACTCTTTTTTTTTTTTTTTAAATTAATCTGTGATTATCAACAGGAAACCCCTGAGACCACTATTATTAACTTGAACACAAATGGAAGATGGTATTGATGTACTAAGTGGTATGTAGTGGCCATAATCAGACTTTCCATATGATTTCTACTTGGAAAGCAACAATTTAGCAAGTTTTTCCTGCTTTTAGCTAATTTTTAAATATCAGTCTCCAATTGGGTCTTTTCTTATACAGGAATATGTTATTGTTTACTCCCTCCAATGCATGAATAGTAAAATAATCCAGAAAGTATGTTTTCATATGATATAAGCATGGTACTTATCTTGGTCATTTTATAGCAATAGTAATATTCACAGATATGTCATTTGCTATTCCTGGTGCATTGCAGCTAGTTGGGCCATGTGACTTGATCTGGAAAATAGCATGTGATGTGTGTCACTTCTGGGTTGACTCAGCCCTTTTTTGATAGTGTAGTCTTTCTTCACTTGCCCTAAAGAAATTATAGTCTTTTCAATAAATAATCCTAGGTTTATTAGATTTACAAAGGAAATCAATTGTATTTTACTCCTTATCTGAGAAAGACCCAAAATAATTTCAAGTAGATCAAAGATTGAAATATGAAATGCCCAGCAATAAAATATCTTGGAAATGTCATATTTTCCAAATCTTTGGTTAGGCACATTTTTCACAAAGTGAGACACATAAAATCACAAACCTTAAATGAAAAGAATGAGAATTTGAACTCTATTAAAACTTTTAAAACTTATCCTTATCAGAGACCCATTTCATAAATAAGAATGAGAGAAATATTTGTAATACATATGATCACTGGAGGATTTTTTTTATAAATTACATAGTTTTTTTAAAAACTTCTCTAAATTAGTAAGAAAGAACAGATAACCCAATGAAACAGCAGAGAGGAAGGACAAAGGTCTTAACAGGCACTTCAAAGTGAGAATATACAAATGGCCAATATACCCATTAAAGAATATTCAATGTCATTATTCATCAAGAAAATAATAATTAAAGCCACAGTAGGATGCCAATGCTAACCCTTTAATATGGCCATTGAAAACAAAAACCAAAAACCTAATAGTACCAAATGCTTAACAAGGACTGTAGACCTAAATCTATTGAAATTCTCAAAAAATTGGCATTTGGGACATACACTGGCACAGTCAGTTTAGAAAACTGTTTTGTAATATACACTAAAACTAAACTTATTCCTTATGGTCCAACAATTTCACTTCTAGGTAGATGCTCAACAGAAATATGTAGGTTCATATTTTAAAAGATGTATTCCAGGGGGCTTCCTTGGTGGCTCAGTGGTAAAGAGTCTGCCTGCCAATGCAGGAGACACAGGTTCTATCCCTGGTCCTAGAAGATCCCACATGCTGTGGGGCACCTAAGCCCTTGTGCCACAACTATTGAGCCTGTGTTCTAGAGCCCGGGAGCTGCAGCTACTGAAACGTGCGAGCTCTGGAATCACCGCTCAGCAACAGGAGAAGCAATTAGAAACCCAGGCACTGCAACTAGAGAGCAGCCCCTGTTCACCACAACTAGAGAAAAGCACATACAGCAAGGAAGACCCAGGACTGCCAATAAATAAATAAAATTATTTCAAAAAGACATGTTCCACACAGACATTTCTCCAGAGAAGACATACAGATGGCTGACAAACACATGAAAAGATGCTCAGCATCACTCATTATTAGAGAAATGCAAATCAAAACTACAATGAGATATCACCTCACACCCATCAGAATGACCATCGTCAAAATGTCTACAAACAATAAATGCTGGAGAGGGTGTGGAGAAAAGGGAACCCTCTTGCACTGTTGGTGGGAGTGTAAATTGATATAGCCACTATGGAAAACAGTGTGGGGATTCTTTTAGAAACTAGGAATAAAACCACCATATGACCCAGCAATCCCACTCCTAGGCATATACCCTGAGGAAACCAAAACTGGAAAAAAAAAAAAAAACAACCCACACGTATCCCATTGTTCATTGCAGCACTATTTACTGTAGCTAGAACATGGAAACAACCTAGATGTCCATCGACAGAAAAATGGATAAAGCAGCTGTGGCACATATACACAATGGAATATTACTCAGCCATAAAAAGGAACATGTTTATTTCAGTTCAAATGAGGTGGATGAACCTAGAGCCTATTACACAGAGTGAAGTAAGTTAGAAAGAGAAAGATAAATATTGCATACTAATACATTTGTCTGGAATCTAGAAAGATGGTACTAAAGAATTTATTTGCAGGGCAGCAGTGGAAAAACAGACATAGAGAACAGACTTATGGACATAGGTAGAGGGGAGGAGAGGGTGAGATGTATGGAGAGAGTAACCTGGAAACTTATATTACCATATGTAAAATAGATAGCCAAGGGGAATTTGCTGTATGGCTCAGGGAACTCAAACAGGGGCTCTGTATTAACCTAGAGGGCTGCGATGGGGAGGGAAATGGGAGGGAGGTTCAAGAGGGAAGGGATATATGTATACTTATGGCTGATTCATGTAGAGGTTTGACAGAAAACAACAAAATTCTGTAAAGCAATTATCCTTCAATTAAAAAAGAAATAAATAATTTTAAAAGATGTGTTCCAGAATATTCCTAACAACAGTGTTTTTAAACCCTCCAGTGAAACAACCTAAGTTTTTATCAACAATGGGACACAAAATATTCTCCAATTTTGGAGAATATTCAATCCATAGATATGAATACAGCATGTGATGAACATAAACAAACCATGGCTATATACAACATAGACTCCTACAAAGATAATGTTGAGCAAAAAATGTCAGGCATATGAGGCACAAACTGCATGGTTTATTTTCTATAAAGTCTAAAAATGGACAAAACTAATCTGCTATAGTAGGAATTAAAATTGTGTGTTCCTTTGGAGAAATAAATGACTGAGAGGAGCCATGGGGAAGGGAGTTCCTGGGAGTGATTTGTGTATATTGGTGTGTTTATTTTGTCAAATGACTTGTGCACTTTTAGTTAAATATGTTATATTGCTGAAAAATTCAGCACAATCTATAAACAACTTGGTTTTAGAACATCTACTTTGATAATTACACAGGAAATATTCTTCACCTTTCTAATCAGCCAAATCTTATTACTTTTAAAGTTAAATTTGATGTGGTCTAGCTTTGTTCGTTTTGTTCTCTGCACATTAGAATCACCTGAGGTGTTTTAATTTTTTATTAATGTTTATTGGTGTATAGTTGCTTTACAATATTGTATTCGTTGCCGCTATATACAGTTGAGCTATACAGTCAATCAGCTATATGTATACATAGATCCCTCTTTTTAGACTTCTTTTCATTTGGGTAACCACAGAGCATTGAGTAGAGTTCCCTGTTCTATACAGTAGGTTCTCATTAGTTTTCTGTTTTATACATAGTAGTGTGTATGTGTCAATCCACTCTCCCAGTTCATCCCACCCCTCCCCTTCCCAGCCTCTGTCCCCTGGTATCCATACATCCTTTCTCTATGTTTGCATCTCCATTTCTGCTGTTTGGCTAACTTTGGTTCACATGCACACTGCTCGTATTCCCAGGATGCCACTATGTCTAAACATACAGGATTGCTTCCAGAGAGTTTCAAAGGGATGCAGTGTATTACATGAATGCCAGTAGCTTGTTTTTTGACGAGAAAGGTTTTTTAACGCACAGACTATTAGACTGTCTTCAGATATTGAAATTTAATTCCCCAGTGCCTGCTCTTCTCTTTTAATAGTATTTTAGGTAAGAGTTTTGTCCTTAGAGAAAACAAATGAAGGGAGCAGTATGGAAGAAAATCAATGGACATACATACTTATATATATGGTAATAGAATCACCAGTAGTGTAATCTGGGTCAAAATATGTTTTTCAGGTTGTGAAGAACAAAACTGGACCAAAAGCATTCTATAAATGCCTGCCTCTTGTTATTTCTTTTTGGTTTTAACCAAATAATGTCAACCCTTTCATTGATCCTGCCATCTCCTCAGCTATTCTAATTCAACATTCCTAGTTGGCAGGCAGTAATGGAGAACTTGACTTCAGAATCTCAACAACCTGGTCCCAAACAACCCAGGGAAACATCAAGACCCTCAGTTGGCAGGAGCATGAAAGTATTTTCAGAAGGCCAATGATGTCATGTGAAATCTGTCCACCTTATTTGAATAAAGCTCAATGGGCATGATTTCAGCAGAATATGAGGTGCCCCTTATTCTCAAGCTTTTGACTGAGTTTCATAAGTGGATGTAGCTGGGGAAAACTAAAAATTTCTTTGCAGAGTTCAAGTTCCTACATATCCAATTAAAAATTAGCAGGGTGGAGAAGAGCCAAACACCAAAGATTGTATCTGCTGCACTGTAAAAGGCCTGTTCTGTGATCATAAGTGAAAGCAAAACAAAACACTTTGATTGGCAGTGCTTATTATGGACAAGTCTTTTCAGGCTGATGCTGAGATGGGGCTACAGATAAAGAAAAGCAGAGGAAATCTGAGAACAGTGGTGATCAACAATTGTTCCTTATCATCACCTGCATCAAAATACTCTGTGATGTTAGTATTTTTTTTTTTAACTCATTTTTTCAACAGAGCCTTGTTAAACAGCTTTTCAGCCTCAGCAATTAGCTTGGGATGTGTTATCCATATGACATGGCACCTAACTCAAGGTGCTCAAAGTGAAATTATAGGAGAAATAACTTGGATAAAAATAAGTTATTACACTATAATGTAATAAAAAGAAATATACAAAAATGGAGTAAATCTTCCAGGAAAATGTAATCCCTAATTCCAGACTCATGACAAAAACCCCTTTCAGGCCTCACTTTTTGTATTACTTCTGTTTGAACTTCAGGACTTCTGTACATCCAGTGTTTTATTCAAGGGGGAAATGTGTGAGACCTTAGCTTCCTTCTCTACTAGTTGTGATCAGGTCATAGCCTAAGCATCGCTTTGCCCCAAAACCAACTCTAAATTCCCTCTCTCCTATAGGATAAAATTTCAGTTTACTGACCTTCCTGTGTGCTCAGCCAACTTCCCTTTTGTTCATGATATTACACTTGACTTTTACTGTCCTTCTAGCCCTGTGAGATTATAAATTCCTTTAGGGGCAAGGCCATTCCTATTTCATTCAGCATGGAAACCCATCTTCTGACTCTGGAACTTAATTTATACTCATTGAGTCAGTAGTAAGTGAACCTCTCTAAGAAGCCTCGGGGACATGATGACTCAGTCTGCTTGGTAGAACCATGAAAAAAATGGGAGTAAACAGAGTTTGCATCACTGTAGCTCATGGCATTGCTCTAAATGACAGTTTTCTTATACAGGCTTTTTGTCCTGTATTCATAATGGAGAAAGAAAAAATATTATCCATTATTAAACTATGAGCTCCTGGGGCCTTTTAAATTTGGTCTATATCCCATTAGAAAAATCATATAAAATCCATTGACCCTCTTCCATTCCCACCTTTCAAATATACTTGTGCTCATGCATGTTTGTGTATAATTTCTAGGATTCCATAGACCTTTGGAAGCCCATTGAGACTTCAGCTCAAAACCTGATATTTTGGAGTATCATCTTTTTCATTTCTGTGTGGCTGAACACAGCTTGTGGAGTCAGTGGACTCAGCTTCCTACGTGCACGTGTGTAAGCTAAGTCGCTTTAGTTGTGTCCAATTCTTTGCAAGTTTATGGACCATAGCGATCCGGCTGTTCTGTCCATGAGATTATCTAGGCAAGAACATAGAATCCTCCTCCAGGGGATCTTTCCGACCCAGGGATTGAATCTACATCTCTTATGTTTCCTGCACTGGCAGGCAGGTTCTTTACCACTAGTACCACCTGGGAAGCCTGAGCTTCCCTACACCCATTATTAATTAGCAGTATTAGAAGGCAACACTTATTATGCCCCCAGCATATTGTTTCATTTAATCATAATAACCCACTTGTAAAATAGGCCAGCTTACCTTCCTCAGTTTGCAGATTGGGACACTGCATTGGAGAGGTTCCGTAACTTAGTAAAAGTGTCACAATTTTTAAGGGGTAGAGCTGAAATTCCAAGCCAGGCAGTCTGGCTCCTGGGTCTGCTCACATCCAGCATTCCATACTGGTTCGCTGACATCTTGATTCATTACATCTTCTCAGTGTCTAACCAGCAATTAAGGAAGCCTGTATCCACTTTATAGTCCAAGAAACTTAAGTGCAGCAAGATAAAGGGTGACTAAAAAGTTCATTCGTGTTTTTCCATTAAAATCTTATAGAAAAACTCAAATGAACTTTTTGGGTCACCTAACAGAATGAATTATTTTAAGTCATTTACAGTACTTGTTTGTGGTAGAACTTGAATATGAACCCAGATGGATCTTACTCCAAAACCCATGGCATTTATACTATATCCAACTTTTAAGCATCTGGCACATGGTAGGCGTCCCTCTGAAAGGACAAAGATGGGAAAATGTGAATGTAGGGTTGTTTGTGGAGAAGGGAAGGGTAACCCACTACATATTCTACATATTCTTGCCTGGAGAATTCCATGGGCAAAGGAGCATGGCAAACTGTAGTCCATCGTTTCACAAAGAATCGGATATGACTGAGCAACTAGCACACACGGGATTGTTTGAGCCATTGGGTTTTAAGCTGTTTGTTTTTTGTATATCATATTGAGACAGAGAACTAGAAAATTCTTTAGTATGTAGGCTTCTAAATCTGTGCAGGAAAGTAGGGAGGGGAGAGCAGAGTCAAAGGGGAGAGAGCATCAAAGTGCAGAGTTCCCCTACTTCAAAGTGAGAGTTGTGAAAAGCCATCATTAACAATCTATCATTTTATAGTATTTTGGATGTGAACTGGGGAAGATAAGATTTTCAGAATTATGTTGCCTCATATTCAGTTAGTTTTCTCATGGAATATATGTATACACACATGTATATATTTATATATATATTCAGTTATATTCAGCTCTTCAAAGGTGGTGGTTTTCAAGTGAGATTTCTTGGTTAATAAAACTTAGATGCATATTTTATGTTTTTAAAAAATTTATGCATAGAAAATTTACTCACTTTGAGTCTTCTATTATGTATTAGATTTTCCTGTGGCTGAATAAAACACAATAAATATGTGATTAATTTATGCTATTATTTTAGATATAATTTAATATAAATTAATCATTTTATATAGAGAAAAAATTTTAACAGTATTTCCCTGCATAATATTGTTATTATTAGCCTCAACTTGTAATCAGAACTATTGATTTCATATGGAAGAAAATCCAGATCAATTTTTTCCTATGCTGTGATAGTATCTTTTACATTTATGATGTAACTTAACAGAGTAAATAAATACTTTATGGCTTGCAAACATTTTTTTATTTCAGAGACTTGGAATAAGTTGATTTATTACCAATGCTGTTTTTAAAAGGAAGCTTTTTTGAAGAAAATTTACATAACATAAAATGCATGCTTTTAACTCATGCAAGTCAGTGTTTTTTTTTTTTTTTTAGTTTATTCTTAGAGCTGTGCAGTCATCATCACTATCTAATTTTAGAGCAATTTTATCACCCCAAAAGAAATCTTGAGCCCATCAGCACTTACTCCCCATTCTTGCTTCCCTCCCGTTAGCTGTATTTGCCCCTACCAACTGCTAATCTGCTTTCTGCATATGAGTCTGCCTGTTCTGTACATTTCCTATAAATGGAATCATACAAAGTCTGGCCTTTTGTGTCTGGCTTCTCTCACCAAGAATAATGTTTTCAGTGTTTAGACATATTGTAGCATGTATCAGTACTTATTCCTTTTTGTGTCCAAATAATATTCCATTATATGGATTTACCATATTTTATTTATTCATTCTTTAGTTAATGGACATTTGAATTATTTCCAGTTTTTACCTATTTTTAATAACCTTGCTTTGAAAATTTATGTACAGATTTTCTGTGGAGACATGTTTTCCATTCTCCTGGATATAAACTTATCAGTGGAATTGTTGGGTCATATGGTCACTCTGTGTTTAACAGTTAAATTGGGTTATTTTTTGATTGTTGAGCTGTAAGAGTCCTCTATATATTCCTGCTGCTGCTGCTGCTAAGTTGCTTCAGTCGTGTCCGACTCTGTGCGACCCCAGAGACGGCAGCCCACCAGGCTCCCCCGTCCCTGGGATTCTCCAGGCAAGAACACTGGAGTGGGTTGCCATTTCCTTCTCCAATGCATGAAAGTGAAAAGTGAAAGTAAAGTCGCTCAGTCGTGTCCGACTCTTAGTGACTCCATGGACGGCAGCCCACCAGGGTCCTCCGTCCATGGGATTTTCCAGGCAAGAGTACTGGAGTGGGGTGCCATTGCCTTCTACGATATATTCCTGCTACAAGCTCCTTATTAGATATCTTATGAGCAAATGTGTCCCCCCATTCTGTAAGTTTCTTTGCACTTTTTTTGAAGGTGCCTTATGAAGCATGACACTGTTTTTATTTAATACTTACATAATCCAGTTTGCTTAGCTCTTATCAACTGTGTTTTTGATATATCAAAAACCCCAGTGGCTCAGAGGGTTAAGTGTCTCCTGCAATGCAGCAGACCTGGGTTCAATCCCTGGGTCAGGAAGATCCCCTGGAGAAGGAAATGGCAACACTACTGCCTAATTCAAGGTCAGGAAGATTTATTCCTATAGGATTAAGACCCCACCCTTATGACTTCATTTAACTTTAATTACCTCCTTAAAGACCTTCTCACTAGTCACATTGCAAGTTAGAGTCTGAGTGTGTGAATTGGGGAGGAGCACAGATCAGTGTATAATGCTTTCTCTTACATAATGATTCTGAGATACTGAGCAAAAAATTTTTAAATATCAATGAATGAAGGAAAAAAATCATATCACCTCCCCCAATTTAACTTTTAAATTTAAAATTGACATTAAAGTATAATTTGTTTTAATAATACTTATGCTGGCTTGTGTTTTAGAAGACTATAAATCCCATTAGTCAAGTTGAACACAAGCTTTAAAACAAGAAATTTCAGAATGAGCAAAATTTATCTGGTAGCAATTAGAAAAATATGACTTCTATTCAGTACATCTTCTATTCAGTTCTTCATTCAGTTCACATAAGACTTGTTTGGAAAAGTTTCCTTGTTCAGTTCCAGTTGTCTGATCTTAAATGTTTGTGACTCACCTTCCATGTTCTTGAAGCCACAGGAAATTCCTCCTGCCAGTCATTAAACCTCTGTAGAACCTTTTCTTAACTCAAGTGTGACAAATTTGAATATGGCTACATGAGCAAGTGCAAACAGAATGGAGCCTTGGGTTCACATCTGGGCTTTCCTTTTTACTAATCAGTGACACATTGAGCCAGTTAGTTCATCTTGTCCTTTATTACCTTGTCTTTGGAATCAGAATAGTAATATCCACCACATATTGTGAACGTGGAGAGTAAAAGAAAGATGACAAATCTGAGAGCCTATCACATTGTCGGACTCATCTTATGTCATGCTTACTATGTTCTTGTTTGCTGGTCTATTTTTATCTTCATCCTCATGCTGTGGAGATAGGGCTCCCCCTTCCTCTTCTAACTTATGTCCTACCAGTCTCATTCTCTTGTTAATAACGTGAGAGGTGTCTTCTTTCCTGCCCAACTAACACCCATTTCAAGACTTTTTATGTACTTTACCTTCTATCTTGACTTTTTTGGCTCCAGATTTTTACAGAGCCTTCTTATCCCTTTGGCCTGCACAAAAATTACCTCTTCTAGTAACCTCAAATCCACTTGTTCCTCAACCCTAGACACAGTACCTCTTTATCCTTCACCTTATTAAATTTCTAGCACTTTTCACTATCTGTCTTTGTTGGGTCTCTTCTAAACTAGAATGTATTACTGGGACAGAGACATTGTCTTCATTCAATATTCTGAACGTATGAGGGTTTGACAATAAATATGTATTGAATTGTATATGAATGGAAGAATCTACATATGTAAAACCAAGTAAATAGCAATTTAAATATCTTCTTTCTGACTTTGTGTGTTTTATCCCTTGGGCTGTTATTAGATGTAATTCTCTAAAGTCACAAAGGTAGATGATGTGGTCCAGAAAAGTTCCATGTGATGATGGAAACTGAGGCAAAGAATCAAAATGTACTGCAGCAAATTTACAATGTAAGTAAAACACATGATTAAACTAAGACTTGTTATCTGACACTTTATGGATATGTCCATGCAACAACATATTTTTATCTGTTATGAAAGAAAAGTGCAAATGTTTGTAGCTCAGTCCTGTTTGACTCTGCATCCCCATGGACTTTGGCCCACCCAGCTCCTCCCTCCATGGAATTCTTCTGGCAAGAATACTGGAGTGGATTGCCTTTCCCTTTTTCAGGGAATCTTACCGACCTAGGGTTCAGACCCGGGCCTCCCACATTGCAGGCATATTCTTTACCAAGGAGGACCCATATATATAAATATCTGTTTATATATCAGGGAAGCCCCAGATATATAAATATCTGTTCTGTTTTCTGGAAAATCTGATAATACAGCATATTGCTCTCATTCTCATTCCAAAAGTCTTGTTATAGGCTGAGGGTAACAATTAAGTCTACCATGGGATATGTTGAATAGTTTCCTTTTGATATAAAATGTCAGCTAATCCTTTGACAAACAGTAGTGAAAGCTCGGGGGTGATTTCACTGACTCAAACCTGATATTATGTATTGCAAAAACTAAGACATCAAGGGCTTTTTAAATGCCGGTGAAATTCCTAGGAGAAGTAACTGCATATTAGCCTTACGAACAGCTCCTCTAACTTGTCATATACTGACATTTGTGTTTAATTATTAATTTCAATGATTAAGTATTAATTTAAAAAATTGCTTTTTTAGAAGTAATTTAAGAAATACGTTCTCTTATTTCTGGCTCAAGTGAAAAGGAAAATAACACACACACACACACAGAATAACATCAAATTAAAAGATAGAAAAAAAAGTATGAGAAAACTGTGGTGGGAACTTGGCTTCTCAAGACACTATACTCATTAACTCCCCGCTCAATAAGAAAAATCACTAATTAATGGCATTTCTTCAAGTAAAGAGTATCAGAGTATATTGCTTTCTGTTTTCACTAAAGGCATATGATGGTACTATGTCTTAGTTCAATAGTTTCCCAGTAGATGGCACCATTGTGACTCAGTGTTGCTCCATCTTGATAAGCAAGTGTCAAGAAACACTTTAAATTTCAAAGCATCTGTAAATAATGAGATATACTAACACTTGCTGTGTTGCCTTAGAAAGCAAATACTCCTACAATATCTAGAAAATAAGTCAACTGCTGAAAAACTAATAAAAATCACAGGAATTTCCACTGCATGCATGTAACTTTTCATATCTAATGATTTTTATAATTTTAAATTATTGATGTTATTTTTATAAAGAATGTGAACACAAACACAGACACATGTGCATATTTAATCTCCTTTCTTATAAATTCTGAAACCTTTCACAGGGTTTTTTGTTAACTCCTTATATTTGTGCCCACATTCCACATACACTATAGCCATGGGAAGGGCAAGAGTCAGAGAAACACTAAAGGTAACACTTTGTATCTAGACAGCTGAACTTCTACCTTTGTGCATTACCTAGACTCATGAAGGCTTCTAGACTTATAAATCTGAGTCTCTGACAGTTTAAGACATGATGTTTGATTTTCTGTGCTCTCAATTCCCACAGTAATATCCTGTTGAACTTTGCTAGTAACTAAAAAGCAGTTCCCATGTTTTGTGTCTTAAAGATTTATGTGCAAGTTTTCTGTGTCAAATTGGGAACCTGATTTTCTCTAAGAACAGTATCTTAATGATTGTTAGCTTGCCTGGGTAATCCATGATGCCATTTTAAACTGTGATTTGATAACTCCTCTGTGACTTTGAGGTAATAAGGTATAGGGGTTAAAGAAGAAGGGCTAGAGTAGAATAAACATCAGTGGATTCCAGCACCTGCCCAGTTAGTTAGTAGTTCACTATACTGTTTACTTACTAGTACTCATAATTATTACTATCTCAATGAATTTTGGCAAATCACTCAAAGAAACTGAAAATTCCCATTGGCTTCAGAGAGTATTTGGCCCCAGTTGTTTCTATGAGAAAAGGTTGTGGGATGGTGAACCCAGGTCCGGACATCACTGTCACCAACCCCAGCTCTTCTCCTCGCTCCCTGCCTATCCTAAAAAAGTTGATACAACCTCTCAGAGACTCAGTTTTCCCATCTTCAAAATGGCCCTACCTGACAGTATTACTGTAAGGTTAAGGATTAAACAACATTGGTTTGTGTGTGTTTATGTAAGCAGATAGCATATTCAAAAGCAGAGACATTACTCTGCCAACAAAGGTTCATCTAGTCAAGGCTCTGGTTTTTCCTGTGGTCATGTATGGATGTGAGAGTTGGACTGTGAAGAAGGCTGAGCACCGAAGAATTGATGCTTTTGAACTGTGGTGTTGGAGAAGACTCTTGAGAGTCCCTTGGACTGCAAGGAGATCCAACCAGTCCATTCTGGAGATCAGCCCTGGGATTTCTTTGGAAGGAATGATGCTAAAGCTGAAACTCCAGTACTTTGGCCACCTCATGTGAAGAGTTGACTCATTGGAAAAGACTCTGATGCTGGGAGGGATTGGGGGCAAGAGGAGAAGGGAACAACAGAGGATGAGATGGCTGGATGGCATCACTGACTTGATGGACCTGAGTCTCAGTGAACTCCCGGAGTTGGTGATGGACAGGGAGGCCTGGCGTGCTGCGCTTCATGGGGATCACAAAGAGTCGGACACAACTAAGCAACTGATCTGATCTGATCTGATAAATATAAGTATACACACACATATATCTAAATATATAGCACCAATGTATACACACAGCTGCATTACTGTACTACTTATATTGAAGTTAGGTGTTAAAACAGGAGGTTGACTATGTTTTATGACTTCACATTGTTTTCTCCATCTTAAAATAACTGCAAGCTTTCAGAGATTTCCTCTGGACTCTGCCTCTGCTTTTTAAAAATTTTAGTCCTGGGAAGCTCCACAGCTTTAAAGTAACTCAATACAACACATAAACATGGCTCATGGGGGTTCTGTTAAGGGTCTGTATGGATTCCTTGAATAAAATAGAGCCAACCCAAACACTTTGAGCAAATAATTCCAACAGTAAGCAATAATCACTGCCTCTAATATCCAAGCCATTCCTGCTCATCATTTTCCACCAAGGTCATGATTCATCACACCATCCTCCTAAATAATTACCCAAGACAAAACCCCATTCCTCCCACTCCTATTCATGCATGTTTAGCTTGGTGAGAGGCTCTCTAGCTATGTGCTGCAACAACCATGAGCAGATGACTAGCCCAAATTCTGACTTGACCCTGTGGTATTAAGGCAGATCTGTAGTTCTAAGGGGCCTTTGGAAACCACACTGTGATAGTCTTTCATTAATAAATTCATTCATTCAACAAATATTGAGGGAGCACTTTGTATGCCAGTTCATGCATCAGACACTATGTTTGCCCTTGTGGTCCTTCAGTTTGTCTAAGAATATGATCCATCGATTATTGAACACATTCTAGGTGTCAGGTGTTTTGCAAACATTGCCTAATTTCATCCTTGTAGAACTCTATGAACTAAGATTTATAAATTACAGAAGTGGAAGCTAAGATGCAGAGGATAAGAAAGTTACCCCTCAAAAAATGAAGGAAGGAAGGAGAAAGGGAAAAACGGGAAGGAGAGAGGGAAGAGGGGAAATGGAAGTAAAATACAAGAGTAGATACAATGGTAGCAGAGCTACCATTTCAGTGGCTACCTCTGAAAGCTACGTCTGACTTGAAAACAGCCTGCCCTGCATGCTTGGGTGCACCCCCAGATGCTGGAAAGAGAGGCCTTCTAATGCTGGATAGAAAGGATAAACCCATATTAATTAATGATTCAGTGTGGTACACTGTGTGATACACTGTGTACATATATACACATTGTGTGTATAATATGTATATATGTACATAGTCACAAAGACCTAATTGAGTAAAATTTATTAAACTTAAAGGTTTGCATGTGGTTGGGGAAGTTATAAGAGCTTTTGAAAATCATTTTTTCTCCCCTTGCCCTTAGGATGAAATAGTAAATAGGGATCAATGAGCAAATATATAAATACAGAAAAACAGGAAGCAAAGAAGAAAAAAGAGAAAGCCAAATTATGTTATTTGGCCTTAGGGGTTTATTGTCTTTTTATTTATTTTCCAAATTATTTTAAAGTTACATTTGTAAACTGCTATTGAAAGTTGTAACCGAATGACAATGTCTCATTTTTTATCAGCCAAAATAATTCCCAACATTTCAAGTTAAGTTGTTTTTTTTTGGCTTGAACATGAGACAGCATTAAATAAGATTTGGAAAAGTCACCAAATTGCTCAAGTTAACTATATGAATTGTCAGCATTTTTTTTGTTCTTTTTGCTTAGCTGAAGTCCTTGTATTAGATAACTACTCTCATAAAAATGTTGAGTCTTCTCGCTGTTCTGATGAATCTGAATTTCACGAAGAAAGAAATTTTTGAGTACCTTTTTAGGAAAGAAACAAAAACTTTGTAACTGGAGATAGTTGCCATTTTTAATATGTTTATTCATGAGTTTCATGAGTAGAGCATTTTTGGAAAGTTATGAAATGATGGTCAAGAAAACTGTTGTGAAAGACAATTATTGCAAAACTTCTTGACTTAGTGTCCTCTTTTGGCACTTAGCCGATCTCACCAGCACATTCTAAACCTGAATTCTGGCTTGGTCCTCTTACCACACTGCATGGCTTCCATCTAGTGGTTACTGCCTGAGACTTACCAGGCAATCCTAAATCATAAAATGAGTAAATATTTAGCCCTGACAAAATATGACCCTATAAAGATATGAAGGCCATTTACTGCCTAATTCCTTACTAGATGATATATCAGATTGCATATTTAACTGTATTTATTTGACTTCGAACAAATGTTAAACTCCCAGGGCCTCAGCTTTCTCATCTATAGATTGGGGTGAATAAGCACTTCACTTAGAATGTTTTGAGGTTTACATAGAATAATCCAGGCACTGCTGCAGTAACATAGTGCCTGGATCCTGGTAACCGCCTTAAATAGCTTCATTCTTGTTTGTGGTGCTTTTGTTGGTGTTAGTTATAAAGTGAATGCCTTAGTGATGTTATTTCCATGCTCTGGACTACTTGCAAATCTGAATTCTTAGAACCTAATCATATTAATAGGTCTATTTGAATTAACACTCAAGTAAAATTTTAAGAGCAGTGAAAATAGTTATTATATCTTGAACAGGCATTAAAAATCATAAATCTAAAAAGATCCTTTTTCCCTCTTCATCTTGAGTTGAAATTTTTGTGTGGGTTGTTTTTTTCTTTGCTTCTTGGCAGAGAGAGAGTCTCTTTAGCAGAGTGGTTTACAGAATAGAGTCTAAATGCCAGACTCCCTGTGTGTGGAACCCAGCTATGCATTTGCTAGCCATGTGACCTTGGGCAAGTTACTGAAAGGAACTGAAAGAAGTTCCTCAGTTTCTCAGTCTGAAAAATAAGCAGTTTAATAGGACAACCTCTGAGGGTTGTGATGAGCAAAAAGTAATATAACACATGGTTAGTATTATAAGAAGGTTAACCATTATTATTTTTTATCTTCTAACAGTGGTTTATTTTATTGCTTCTTTTAAAAAAAAATCTTGCTGGAACACAGTAAAAATCTTTGCTATTCATAAATGTATTCAGTCATTTCAAAGTATTGTTTATCGTACATTACTACTATTATGTAATACTATTATAAAATTCCCTGTAAGTCTGTGCAAGCCAGATTTAAAAAACAAAAAACAAAAACACTTGACCAATAGGCACCAAGGTGAATGAGATTCCAGGCTAGAACATCATTAGCATAATAGCTCAGATGGTAAAGAGTCTGCTTACAATGCAGGAGACCTGGGTTGGATCCCTGGGTCGAGAAGATCCCCTGGAGAAGGAAATGGCAACGCACTCCAGTATTCTTGCCTGGAGAATTCCATGGACCGAAGAGCCTGGTAGGCTACAGTCCATGGGGTCACAAAGAGTTGGACACGACTGAGCAACTTCACTTTCACTTTAAAGATACTATTTAGCCCTAGGGAGGAGAAAGATGAGTACTCTCTGAACAGAGACAAAAGGAAATAGCACTGCACTGTTTGAGGATAAAGTCAATCAAAACAGATAGCTGCTGAACAGGTGGCCATTTGTTGCTGAGTCACTGTTTCAAAGCATCACCGTTTGCTGTTAGGAAGAATGAACAGATGCCAGGACTATAGCTTAGAGATTGTGTGTTGAGATATGAAGGTCAAGGTGATGTTTTAGATGGGGTTTATCAGAGGCAACTTCTGACACAAAGATTTATATGAAATAATTCGTAGGAAGTGTTTCTAAGAAGAGAGGAGGAACTGGGAACAGAAAGGATGAGATGTCAAGCAGAGTTTAACTGAGGATCACGTTAGTTCAATCCCAAATATGAGCAAGTGCTGGGGATGTCATAGGTCTAACCAAGACATGTTCTGATCAGGAACTAGGGAGCTGAAGCTCTGAATCAGTTGCTGACTAAAGACCAGCTCTTAGATACTTTCTTTTCACTGTATGCACAGGGAAAACATGTTCTAGCATTCTTGAGAGCAAGGAGATCCAAACAGTAAATCCTAGAGGAAATCAGTCCTGAATATTCATTGGAAGGACTGATGCTAAAGCTGAAGCTCCAATACTTTGGCTACCTGATGTGAAGAACTGACTCATTTGAAAAGACCCTGATGCTGGGTAAGATTGAAGGCAGGAGGAGAAGGGGACAACAGAGGAGGAGATGGCATCACCAACTTGATGGACATGAGTTTGAGCAAACTCGGAGAGATAATGAATGACAGGGAAGCCTGGCATGCTGCAGTCCATGGGGTCACAAAGACTTGGACATGACTAAGCAACTGAACTGAACTGACTGATGTAACTCTTTAGGTACCAGGCAAATTTTGTTTTCCTTTTAAGTTCAAACCTGCTAGATAAATCTGTGTATTTTGACTGTGGGTGAAAATGAGAATGTTAAACTAAGAGTTTTTATCTTCAACTCGGTGGTCCACCCCCATTAGGCAATTCACAAAAGACATGATTCAACTAGAAACCAATCATTCAGTAGCAATGTCAACACTTAGATTTAGTAGTAACTTCTCTCATGCAACCAAGAGCAAACTTAAGATGTGTTTTCCATAAATTTTGCCGTATCTTTGTTTTTTACTGTCCTTTTCTCACCTTTATGTTTCCTAAAGTTCATGAGTTTCGTAGTTTCATTCCGTCTATTTGCTAGGAACTGAATTGTTCTCCCTCCCAGATGTGTGTATTGAAGCCCCATTCAGAGATGGGGCCTCCAGTGATTAAGTTTAGTAGAGATCTTAAGGATGAGACTCTTGTGATGGAATTAGAAGGCATGCCAGAAAGTTAGCTTTCCCTGTATCTCTGGCATATGAAGATGCAGTGAGAAGGGGGTCTCTGCAAGTCAGAAATAGAGGTCTCACCCAAAAACAACCATGCTGACACCTTGATCATGGATTTCTCAGCTTTAGAAGTAAAAGAGAAAATTTTCCTGTCTTTAAGCTGCCAGTCCAAGTAGACGAGGACACTATTTTTTTGCTCTTCTGGGACTAGTTTCTGAAACTAGAATAGAGGAAATTAAAAGAAAAGTTAATCAACATTGCCAGTCTTTAGCTTAGATATTAAAATGGAGATAGCCTTAAGTTCCCTAAGTTTGATAAAGAATCTGATGAATGCCATTTTATAGAAATATTTGCCTTTTACAGGAAGTCAGGCACAACTTTTAAATCCAGAGTATGTTTTGAAATTGGCTGAAGTCTGATCATTACATGCCACTTAGAATTCTCAGTCTTGCTGGTGGAACATTTTGTAGTAACATTTAAAAATATAAACATTTTATTTTTCTCCTTCAGTGAAGGAAAGTGATTCATGATGAGTTCCTCTGTCCCTCTCTTCACCATATGTCTCCTGCTTGGTGTTGATTTCCTGCTGACATTAAAAGGAGCAACATGTATTGGAGTTAGAATGAAAGCTTAAAATTTAATGGTGAACTTTTTGAACAGCATAGGTCACATTTTCTTATAAATCCACTTAAAATGCATTGTGAACCATTTCGCTATTTTGCAGAAGATTATTGTATTGAAAGCATCAATGTTGCCTTTTTCCCAAAAGGCTAAGAAAAGTATTGTAAATAGATTTATTTCTGCAATGTAGTGAGAGGAGGAGCTTCCTGTGAGAAGCTGATAAGAGTCTTAGGATTCAATAATACACAGCCTATGATAGCCAGCTCAATGTTGAGAGACTCTAAGCATTTTATAATTCCTGATGGAAGGTTTCCTTTGCCTTCCTCTTTGCATGTTCTCCATTTGACAGCACTTATGCACGCCCATGCCAGATTATTATTTAGCACATCTCTGCTTTGGTTTCATGTTCATTTTTGTTAGATTGTTCAGCCTACATTTATCAGAGATCTACAGAAATTGTTTCAGAGTGGTACCAATGAATGCATGGAGGAATAACATTGCAGTATGTTTCTGCTGGCCCTATGCTTCGTCATGAGGAAATAATCATATTTCAAAGGTCGTTTCTTGGCTTATGTTTTTATCTTCCTTGTCCTACTTCAAATCCTGTAGTACATTTTGAACTGTCATTTGAGTGTGATGGCTATATTTATGTATCCATTTATCTGTATCACACAAAGATCTCACATATTGGATGCTTTTTTTTTTTTTTTTCCTATTGTGAGTTACAGATAATCAGCTGTAAAAAACTTAAGAATGTTTTCTAGTTTCTCTAAATTTTAGTCAGAACATCAGTATGAGACCAGAAATTAATCCAGGAGTGAGTTAACATGGTTTGAATACTCAACAGGAGCATAGCATCTCATTTGTCTTTTCCTATTTTGGGAAAAAGAATACACGTTAAAGTGAAAATTAGTGGAGGAATGTCTTACCAGTGATACATTTTTACTGTGCTGTATACCCAAAAATGTCAGTTTTAACTATAGGAAATTGCATTTGATCATTTTGACCTAACAAAAAACCTGTCAGTTTCATATAGTTTGATCTAAAAATATGATACCATTTTAAGTATAATTGTTATGTACACTTCATCAGGCTAATTTAATTTTGATATACAACACTTTTTTATACATGACCCTCCTATTCAAAGTTTTGGTGTCTTAAAAAATCTCCAGTCATAGGAGAAGGGATAATTAAAGGTCCCTTAGACTATATGGAAAACCTTCACCATGGTGGCTCAGAGGTTAAAGCGTCTGCCTGCAATGCGGGAGACCTCGGTTCAATCCATGGGTTGGGAAGATCCCCTGGAGAAGGAAATGGCAACCCACTCCAGTATTCTTGCCTGGAGAATCCCATGGACGGAGGAGCCTGGTGGGCTGCAGTCCATGGGGTCGCCAAGAGTTGGACACAACTGAGCGACTTCACTTTAGACTATATGGAAGAAATCTGGGAAGGAAGACTGCTGTTGACAGAAAACCAATGAAAGATCTATTTAACAAATAACAAAAAGGATAATGTAAATATGGATAAGATTTTTGCATCTTAAAGTAGAAATAATGAGTTTGAGTCCTAACCATCGATTTTTATGTATTATTCTTATGGCTAAAGGAATTTTGGAGATTCTTCCATTTCATTTAATTCCCTCTCCATACAGATGTAAAAGCATTTATTTTGTCTTACAGCAAATAATAAACATAACGTCAGTTTTTTTCTGGGTTTAGTTTTTCACTCCCTCATGCTTCTTGTGTGCTAGGCGTTCTTCTGTCTGAGCACTAGGATTACTGGTGTGGATAGGTCAGGCAGTGTCTCTACTCCCAGGAAGCTTACACTCTCATAGAAACATCATATATATGTATGCTGGCTTCAGTATACTGAAAGATGGTGACTAGAAGTGGGCATTCTTTAAGATGGGCTGATCAGGATAGACCTCTCTGAGGAGGAGACAGTGACCTGAATGAGATAGAGTTAGACTGCCACAGAGGTAATTTCATCCCTAAGGGATCTGAGACAGCAACAAGACAGAATTTGGGGAAAACAGAAAAAGTCAGTGTTTGTGAAGCAAGAGAAAAGCTGAGAAATGAGGATTAGGAGGTTGGAGTGAAGTGGTGTCCATATATTCAATGTCTTTCTATTTTTATCCTTTGAAACTATTAACCCCAGAAATTCTGTTTAGAATTATTTGGAGGCTTTAGGTAACATGTATATAACCTGCTCACTTTGCTTTTGTTTCTTTTCCCTTAAGTTTTGCTATACTTTCTAAGATATTATTAGCCATTCTCTATTACTGCTCAGTCAGTTAGCTTACCCTGTGTTCTTTTGTGTCTCCCCTGCCCCCATCATAGGAGTGACTCATAATTTTCATATAATACAACCAATTTTTTATTTTTTAAACTTAAAAAAATATTTTTTATTGGAGCATCATTGATTTACAGCATTGTTTTAGTTTCTGCTGTGCAGCAAAGTGAATCAGTTATAGATATACATATATCCACTCTGTTTTAGATTCTTTTCCCATATAGGTACAACCAAATTATACCCAAAGTGCATTCACATGTACACATAACAGAGATTGTACACAGCAACAGTAGACACGTACACAACACCGAGATTGGTGGGATCTTTATTTTGTTAAATTTCGCCCAAAACCAACTTAATTGGAATGGAGAGGGGAATATTTAAAAACCAAGAAAAAAGACTTGAATTAATGGAAAGATTGTAAATAAATCCCTTTCATGAACATATCACAAGTGCTCATTCTTTGTATTTTTTGCGATATTCTTAACTATTTGCCAAAATGAAAAACCTATAAGTAGTGAATTTCTAGTTATTTTAATGTGACTAAATCATAATTTGCTATATACAATGTTAAACATGTTTATATAGATTTAGAATTTAAATTGATTTCAAGGTAAAAAGAGAGAGCATTTTTCTGATTATAAATGTTTAATTGTGGAAATTTCACTTGCTCAGGAGTCTGTATTTCATTCTTACTGCTTGCAATTTCAGAGAGGACCTCTACTTTAAGCCTTTAGTACTGTTGTTGCAATTTAACATACATACAGTAAACATGTGTTTGCTAAATAAAGGAATGAAATAGAGAAGATATACTGTATAAACATAATGCAAAATAAATATTTAGTCATCATACTATGTGTTTCATAAGTAAGGAAAGTTGTAAGCCTGATATGTATTTATTTTGATGTTGTTGTTTAGTTGCTAAGTTGTATCCCACTCTTTTACTGTAGTAAATCTGTCCATGGGATTTCCCAGGCAAGAATACTGGAGTGGGTTGCCATTTCCTTCTCCAGGGGATCTTTCTGACCCAGGGATTGAACCTGTGTCACCGGCATTTCCTGCATTGGCAGGTGGATTCTTGACCACTGAGCCACCAGGAAAGCCCTATGTATTTATTTATACCACTAACAAAAAATGATTATGAATTCACTTACATATTTGAGCTTTAAGTGTATTTCCATTAAATATCTTTTCTTAAAGGAATTTAATCTTGGCTCATGTGATCATTTTATTATACCTCTTATATGGTTAAAGGATCTCTCTTTTTATTGATTACCTTTTTAGATTGCTTTATCAAGCAAAGGTAATATTTTGCATTGCTTCATAGAATTTGTAAATTAAATGTACAAATGAAACAGTTTGCTAATTGTCAAGTTGCCCATAGTTTACATAGAAGTTAAGATGCATGGGACTAATGTTTTTATTGGCACTTTTTCCATTGACTGCTGACACTTTCCAGGAATGTCAAATTGAATCAAGAAAGTACAAACTAGCCATTAAACATTTTTATCTGCTTATTAATTTCAGAGCACCTTAACAGAGACAATGTTTATTGTTCTCTGACAGTCCTTGATTTTGAATTAGATCACTTACCCATCATAATATTTATGGAATTCCAGAATAAAATTCTAGTAGAGAAAAAAATGTCAAAAAATAATTTGAAAAAGTCATGAAGTCAAAAAGATTCAGAAGACCCATGAACTTTATCATAGCTTTAAAAATACCAACCACATTATAGCATTTTGTATAACAAAATTTCATATATATGGTGTTTTCAAATACTGCAGTGACCATTTATTCACAAATAAAGCTTAAAAAGTTAGCTACTATCCACATGTATATTATGGTATTTTAAAATTATCAATAGTATGCTCTGTTCTATTTGAAAATTTTTACAGTTAATTTTTAAATTTTCAGAGAGAGGATTTCAATACTTAAAATATTCAAATAATTGAATTAACCATGTTTGATATTTTATAATAGTTTCCTATTTCAAATTTCATTTTGCATTATTGGTTAAATTTATTAAAATAATTAGGATTAACAACAAAAATCCAGGAGTTCAGCATGTTTCTGTAGAATTCAGATTCCACGTTGACCTGCTTTTAGTGCAGTATTTGTCACTAAGAAACATTTAAAGTTAGTATACACATCCGCTTTCTGAGCATTCTTTATATTTATAGATAATCATAGAAACATTGACTAGCATGCTATGGGATGCTGTCCTGCTTTCAGAGATGTACCACATGGGCATTGCCCTTTGTTTCCCATCTCCAGATAGCCCTTAGTTATTAGTTTCAGATCTACCACTTGTTTGCCCCAGTTCCACAGTAACTCCGATTTTAAAATAACAGTGAGTGAGACTTCACTAACGTCAGATTTGTAAATCCAAATAAATTAGGTCTATGTATTTCCTTTGCATACTTCTTTGTTCTTGCTGAATACTTTAGTTAATCAATAATGAGTGATTTGACTTAGGAAATCCTTTGTCCATTTCCCAGGAAAATGTGTTTGCTTATTTTCCCTAAATTTCCTTTTCATTTTAAAATACTGTTTGAAGTTCATTGTAAGTGTTCCGTGAAGTTTTGTTTTAGCTCTTGTTATTTCTAGATTGTTTTGACCTTCAGACTTTATGGCTTGGGAAAACTCTGTTCTTTTAATAGATGGCTTTTCTTTTTATAGAAAAGAACTTTTTATTTTGCCACAAAGTTTTATGCTTTGTTCAATTTATTGTATTTTGAAGGTTTTTTGTTATTTGAGGTTTCTTTAATGTCATTTTTTAAAAACTCATGGCCCATTTTTTTCCTGAACTTTTAACAAGTTTTTTGTTTTTGTTTTAACAAATATTGCCAAAGCTTCTGATAGCTTTTATTTGTAAAAATGAAATAGTCTCAGGGGGAAAAAAAGGTCCATAAATATGTGTGTGTATGTGTGTGTGATGTGTATCTATTATAGAGAGCAAATTTCCATTTAAAAATCTAACATATTGATTGACAATAAAAACTTATCAAAAGTTGTTTTGTTTTCTAAAGGCAGGTTTCCTCCGTCTTCCTGTACATAAATTAGTTTGATAGAAAAAAAGCTACTTTCAACCAATGGAAATTTTTTTAGTAAGTTCAATTTTATGTTCCTAGGAAATGCTTAAAGCCTTTTAAAAAATCAGAAAAGAAAGATATTTTATATGGATACTTCATGTTGCAAAGTAGCTTTTTAGCTAAAAGCTTAAAGTTGTACGTGGAGAAAACTCAAATTTGGGTTGATTTCAGATGCTTTAAGTTACTGCATTCCCAAGCTGGCTTGCGTACTTTTTAATACATAGCTTCCTTTGCCTGCTGGTCCCCTACATCCCAAAATTTTCATGGCCATGAGTTTTTCAGAACTCTTCTGTAATAGTGTTAATTTCTCAGTTGGGTTTTGATGTCACCTTTGTCGCTTGTCTAGAAACCTGAGATTTTTCCCTGTCACACTAATGTACGAATGATTGTTCTTGGTCCGTGTTCCTTGGTTAAGCTCAGACCGTGAGCTTCTTGAGAGCAGGAATGCTTATGCTGCCTGCTTCGTCATTGCATTCTCAGTGCTTAGTGTGGTACCTATCTCATGCCAGATGACTGTTATCACCCAACATCTTCACTGGATGAAGCATCTCTGAGCCTGGCATGCAGAGGTGGTAGGGAAGAAAGGGTATCACCAGGACTGTAGACTAATGAGCACAGCAACAGCTAAAACGTTCAATGTGTAGGAAGCTGAATGGAAGGGGCAGATTTGTAGAAGGCTGTATAGGAACACAAAGCTAAAGCTAGGAAAAGAATGAACACGGAGTCTGGGAATCAAATTCTTGAGAGAATGAGGAGTTTAGCAGAAGGATATGTGACAGCAGAAAAATAGTTTTCTACAATAATCATATTTCACTTGACTTGGTAGTGGATTATCTGATCAGAGATGACCTGGAGAAAATTCACGGGGTAATATTATATTAATGGGAAAGTCTCCAAAGTTTGACAGGTAAGGTTGTTTGTATGTTGGTGATAACTAAAATTGTAAGGAACAGGTAAATTGTAGCTTTCGTTTCTGTAAACTTGTTGAAGAGGAAAAGAAAAAGAGGGAAAGGCTTAAATGATAAGAAAGGAGAGCTGAGCTTAGAAAGCAGGACATGAGACTTGGCTGAAAAGCCACTGATACAAAATAAAAACATTATCTGTTGTGTATATGTATGTATATATAAATGATGATAAATAGTATAGAGCTGGTATCAGGGATCAGGCTTATATTATTTCATCTAATTCTCAAAACAACTGTCTGAGGGAGATTTCAATGTTACTCCTAAAGAAGTCAGTAGTGAGTGAGAGGCAGCTAACTTGCCCAGGGTCCCCAAACTAGTACATTTTAGAGTTGGAGAAGGAACTCATTTAGAGGGTTTTACTTTATACCCTCTAGTCTAGGTTTTAACCAAACTCTATGCAATAGTTGTGGTATAGCTGCCCAGGGCTTAGTAATTATGTTTATTTCATCTCATTTGATCCTTGGAAAATCTCCAAGATAAGCAGGAAAGGTGTCAGCGACCTCAACTGAAAGGCAAAGAAACAGACTTCAAAGGAGAGAGATGCCCAGGTATGTACAGCCTGTGAATAGTAGTGGTCCAGCTGGAACCAATAGCTTTTAGTTCTAATAACAACACTATTTCCACTAAACTGGGTGGACTTCCCTGGTGACTCAGATGGCAAAGAATCTCTGCAATGCAGGAGATCCAAGTTTGATCCCTGGGTCGGGAAGATCCCGTGGAGGAGGGCATGGCAACCCACTCTTGTATTCTGGCCTGGAGAATCCCATGGACAGAGGAGTGTGGTGGGCTGCAGTCCACAAGGTCACAGAGTCAGACATGACTGAGCGACTGACAGTTCACTTTCACATACTTCTTCCACTATGTTATGCTTCCTTCACAGAGGGTGCTTCATTAGAAAACCAGGCTTCAAGTTCATATTTTAATTATAATACAGTCAGTAAGTGTCTTTTTTCTGTACCTGCATAGGTACTTATGCTGGAACCTGTTGGATAACATTTTGTCAAAGCCAGAGGTCATAGGAAAGTTGTGTTCTTATAGAATGGGTCTGTAGGTCTAGAGAAGCAAAAGGTATTTTGTGAACATTGAATCATTGTGGGTTCTAAAGGTTGAAAGTGTATGGCTACATTTTTAAAACTTGTCTACATTAGGTATTTGTGAGTATGGTATTTGTGTCCTGAGTTAGTTAATAACAGCTTCATGCCAGAGTTCTTGTAGGAACTGCTGGTGTGTTTCAAAACCACCAGTGTCTTTGAAGAAGTGAAGCGAAGCTATGCAGGGAAAGCTGTCAGTTTACATTCTTCTTTTACAACAGTGTCAGATAGTAACAATAGTCTCTCAAAATTTACCAATAATGATTAGATAGGATCAGCAGATTATTATTGCTTTTTCTCTCCCCTTCTTCCCCACTCCCCAACCACATGTAGAATGTTATCTAAAATCAATTCCCTTAAGTGTGTGTTCTCTATCATTTTTCACCATGTTTCCATTTATTTCTAAGGCTTCTGACTTCAATAGCTAACTTGGCAGAGTTAAAGAAGGCAATGGAGGAGGGAGGGAGAATGGAAGAAAACTCATTTCAAGGCCGTTCCATGATCCATTCTGTGCTACTTGCCTTCATGCACATCTGATCCACACCATGGCCCTGAAAACTCAGTACTTTCATATACACTTTGCCAAAAAGAAAAATAAAGCTAGAAAACTGAACTCACTTGTGCAGAGTCTCCTAGGGAGTAAGGGAGGGAGATTGAAACCCATGTTTAACACCTAAGGCCGTGCTTCTTTGTGTTTAAAGACTCGTGCATTCAAATTCACTTTTAATATGTATGTGTGAAGTTATAAGTGACTATGATAAAAAGTAATGTCTTGGGACAGACAGAGAATCATACAAAAATGTACAGAAAATTTTAGAGCAAATGCCTAAACACCTGCTGAGCTCCCCAGGAGGCTCAGTGGATAAAGAATCTGCTTGCATTGCAGAAGCTGAGGGAGATGTGAATTCGATCCCTGGATTCGGAAGATCCCCTGGAGAAGGGAATGACAACCCATTCCAGTATTCTTGCCTCAAAAATTCCATGAACAGAGGAGTCTGGTGGGCTGCAGCCCACAGGGTCACAACTGAAACAGATGAGCATAGATAGCATTCACACTTGCCACTCAGAGCAACGATGGGACCTTGCCATCACACCACATGTGTTCCCTTCTTTTCCTCTCATGTGAACCTGCCTCTTGCCCACCTAGAGAAAATACTGTCCTAATTCATGGTATTCACTTCCTTGCCTTTCTTTTCCTTGTAACCTGTCCTGAAGGTTGTTTTTTTGTTTTGTTTTGTTTTTTGTTTTTTTTGTTATCGTTGCCTAAGAAAGCACAGCTGTATCCAGATGAGGAGTATGGCTATTCAGTAGGAAGCTAGGCAGAACATGCCTCTGTTACATTCTTTGCTGTTCTCACATTGAAGATCAGGAGTCTTGAAATCTGGGTTCTGGTGGCCATTTCTCAGGCTTTGAGTGCCCCTAAGTGGCCAGAACAGAAAATACAGCATTTGACAACTCAGGGACTGTCCTTCCAGTTATCACCTCGACTTTCCTTTGAGTTCCTGGCCTCACTTCTGTGTTCTTCATCTTTGTTGTTGTTGTTGTTAAAAAAGGGCTCCAAGTACTTTGATTTGATACTGCTTACAGAAGGGCATTTGTGCAGCATTAAGTGGGAAATTGCTGACAGCTGAAGTGGCTGTCTGTCCTGTTCCCCTTTTAGGACACTCCTCGTGAGCCCTCATCGCTGCAGTTCTATCAAGTTGGGACTAGGTGGGGGCGGTGGCCCCAGACATGCTGATCCTTGGATATGCCTTGATTTTCCTTCCTGTTCACAGAGTTTGTGGCTTAGAAACAAGTCCATTTTCTGTGGTTTTGTTAGGAGCTGTCAGGTTGTTTAATAGAATGATGAACTTTTGATTTTTACTCTCTTTGAAGTACCTTCAAAAGAAAGTAAACATTTCCAGTAGTCATATATGGGTGTGAGAATTGGACTATAAACAAAGCTGAGTGCCGAAGAATTGCTGATTTTGATCTGTGGTGTTGGAGAAGACTCTTGAGAGTCCCTTGGACTGCAAGGAGATCAAACCAGTCAATCCTGAAGGAAATCAACCTTGAATATTCATTGGAAGGACTGATGTTGAAGCTGAAACTCCAATACTTTGGCCACCTGATGGGAAGTACTGACTCACTGGAAAAGACCCTGATGCTGGGAAAGATTGAAGGCAGAAGGAGAAGGGGATGACAGAGGACAAGATGGTTGGATGGCATCACAGACTTGGTGGACATGAGTTTGAGTAAGCTCCAGGAGCTGGTGATGGACAGGGAGGCCTGGTGTGCTGCGGTCCATGGGGTCATAAAGAGTTGGACATGACTGAGTGACTGAACTGAACCGAACTGAACTGAAGGTACTTCATGGGAAACAGTCTGCCTCTGAACACATAAGTCTGTGGGCATTTACTGGGAATGGGATGATACTTTTAGTAAAGGAAAGACAGCAACCTAAGAATACTTTTAAGACTTATCCTTAGTGGGAGTTTATTGGTTCCTCTGTTTTCATTATCAAGGCAAAAATTCTTTTTCCATGCTTCTTCATGAAGTCCTATCTACAACTCTAATTTCTTTAAAGGTTGAAAAAATGGAATTGAATTTGAATTGCTACCCTGTATTTTGAAAGACACAGTGTTTCCTGGTGTAAGATTTGGTTTACTCACCTACTCAGCCAATACTTATGGAGGAACCAAAATTATTGCTATAAATAAGGTGAAAAGATTCCTATTTTTATGACCAATAGTCTATGGCAGAGAACTAGAAGTAATCATTAAATAAGTGAATACATTTAAAAAATAAATGAGATAATTTCAGTTGACAGTCTAAGAAACATGAAGAAAAGAGGATCTTTGGTTAGAGAATGCTTGGAAGAGAGAAGAGCTGTTTTAGATGAAAGGGTCAGGGAAAGCTTCTCCAAGACCAAGACCTTTGAGCTTAGTTGTCAGTACAGAGAGTAAATCAAGAACTGGACAGCATTTGAGACAGAGAGACCAGAAAATGCAGAATCCCAGTGGCATAAATGTATTTTGATGCATCTGCCAAACAGAAAGGTGTTGAGGAGAGTAGTAAGAATGAAGTAGAACAATGAAGAGGGGCTGGCTTTGGCCCTTTTGATCATGTGTGAATTTTATTCTGTAGATAGTGGCCATCACTCGGAGAAGGCAATGGCACCCCACTCCAGTACTCTTGCCTGGAAAATCCCATGGACAGAGGAGCCTGGTAGGCTGCAGTCCATGGGGTCGCTAGGAGTCAGACACGACTGAACAACTTCACTTTCACTTTTCACTTTCACGCATTGGAGAAGGAAATGGCAACCCACTCCAGTGTTCCTGCCTGGAGAATCCCAGGGACGGGGCAGCCTGGTGGGCTGCCGCCTCTGGGGTCGCACAGAGTCGGACACGACTGAAGCGACGCAGCAGCAGCAGCAGTTGCCATCACTAGAAATGGTGATAACACTTGCATGTTATCTGAGGATTACATTTGCATGTAGATTTTTTTAAGAAAAACTGAAATCAAATTAATGGGATGTTTATGAGTTTTAATTACTTGATCAGAAATAGGATGTTGGTTATATCATAATGAAGCAGGCAGAAATGAAGCAATTAAGGAAGTACAACATAAGAATTATTGTTTTCAGATTAGTTTGCAGTTTTTCAAAGTCCGTGTTTTTCTTTTTTTTTTTTTCATGTTTCTTGTACATTTTCCTAACCAACACATACTCAGTTTTTTGAGATATAGACAGTATCTCACAAGCTAAGCTGCTTCAAAGTCACATGCTTATGTTCAGTTGTATTTGGTCCCAGCAGAAGTACTTGCTAGTATGCCCTTGACATATCCTTGACTTTCTGGAGGGATATTTTGAGAATCGGCTGCTACACTTATTCTTGTATTTATGTAGAGATGTTTTTAAGGATATTGTGTGCCATATCATCATATGACCTCTCAGGTAAATGTGTTCCTGGCTTCAGCACCAGGGAAAATATGTGTATTTCTCCTGGATAGCTGGAATGCTTTTGATCTCCAAGACAGCGTGTCTTTCAGCACAGAAAAAAGTCTGCTTCTTACTCTGGACAAGGGTTTCCATGAATGAACACCTCTGAACTTACCCTTCATCACAAGTTACTTATCTATTTCTGCATCCTCTTGTATCAAACACAGTCCTGTTAACTGCCTAGAATCCTTTCTGCACCAGGTAATAGAGTATATCGCTCAGTCGTGTCCAACTCTTTGTGACCCCATGGACTGTAGCCTGCCAGGCTTCTTGGTCCATGGGATTTTCCAGGCAAGAGTACTGGAGTGGGTTGCCATTTCCTTCTCCAGGAGATCTTCCTGACCTAGGGATCAAACACAGATCTCTCGTGTTGTAGGCAGACACTTTACCGTCTGAGCTACCAGGGAAACCCAATAGAGTATATAGATACCATAAAATTGCTCACCACCCCCCAGCACCCCCAAGCCTGTATTCTCATTGTTCTCAAACTGCTGCTAACAAATACTTAGCACTTTCATTAGGCCTTGAATTTCCGTAGAGCACTAGGCCATGGCTCGAAGTGTGTACACCCTCCCCTTTCCTCACAGCCTTCACCTTCTTCTCTATATACTGACATCCACATGCGCCTTACCATGGACACACACACCAGAACAGGCCAACTCTTTCTCATGTGCCAAGAGAGTGTCCAGTAGAAACTCAACCTTCTGTGTCTTAACAGACTCTGTTGGCTGCTAAAGAATATGATAAGTACAAGTGCTTAGTCCTTGAAATTTTTTAGGTTGGCAGTTTTGTATCCTTACCTGAGAAATCTGCACTTTTCTCTTGCCTGTTGTAATTTTTCTCAGACTCCAGAAAGATGTTAAAGAGGAGACTCTCCTCTAACACATATCATAACGTCTTCAAGATCATTTCTTAAACCTTGCCTATGGTACCAAGAAACAATAATGCAAGGGGAAAGACACTATTTTACTAATATAAAAAGTTGACTTTCTATGCTAAGGATATGGATATTTTACATAGGTAGGAGATAGCATGGGAAGATCGGATCTTCATCATGCGTCTATGTTTGAAACAAATATTTGTTTTTTTCTAAGACAGAGCAGCCAACCCAAAGCAGCCTGCCTGGCAAAAGCAGAATGGGAAGGGTAGAATTCATCTTTTGTGGAAGTCAGATAAATTTCATGCTCCTTAGCATTGCCTCTGACCGCAGGCTTTTCACCACAGTCTGGCTCCTTCCCCAGTGGGAACAAAAAAGGAAAAGCGATTAAAGTTCCCTCAGTAATAGACAGCAGGGGGCAATGGTCTTGGCGTCTTCTACAGAGGCAGAGAGAGTCCTTTAACAAGACTTGTGAGAGTGCTTTGAAGAAAAGAAGTTAAGACTCACAGGGCTGGTAGAGGTCTGTTGGAACAGTTGTTCATTTCCTCTGCTTCGTAAGGCTTTGACTTCCTGTAACAGCGTCACCCTCTTCATTAAAATGTTCCAGATAAAAGAAGGAAAGAGAAGTTGAGCTCCTAGCTGGGGCCAGGGTTCACTGTGCTCCGCTGGGTGAGTAAGAGTGTTCAGAACTTGACTTTTATAAGGCAATCAAAGAGACATGGATGATTACTAAATCCAGTGTGTGTGTGTGTGTGAAAGACAGAGAGAGAATCGGAATGAATGAATAACAGAAATGAATGAATCAAAGAATACTTTTTCTGTATGTATAGGCAGCCTGGGAGTTTGGATGGCCAGAATTGTCTTTGCCTTGGTCCAGTGAACTGGCTAGACTACCCCTCTCGAGGACCAAACCTCTGGACCTTTCTCTCTGAAAAAGAAAGGGGGGAGAAAAGGTTTGCAATCAGTATTCAGACATTCTTATAACTAATAGGATTAGGGGCGTTACAAAGGGATTTGAACAAGATAATTAGTTTACTGCTTAGTCGACAGTGGAGCAAGCAAAATCCTTCTGAGAAAAGGCAGACAAAATAGGTCAGAAAATGTGTGGGAAATGAAGTAAGACCTCTCTACGAGGACCCTGAGCAACTTGAATATTATGAAAGGATTCCAGAGCCTTCATTCACTGCTGTGGACTGTTTGCCTTTTCTCTTTTTTTTCTCAACTTGGGCCACCAGAGGTGTGAAGAAAAGTGACTTACTCAATGTTAGAGTTAATGGCTGTTGTTCCTGGACCCAGAGTATTCTAAGTCCATAAATGCTGCCTTCAGAAGATTTCTCACAATGTTATATAAAGGGAATGTTTTAGAAAATCTGAAGAGTTCTTTTCAGGCATTTTACAAGCTAGAAAAATATTATACAATTAGAAGGACTTAAAAAAAAATCTCTGATGTTCTTGAATAGATTGTTTAATTGCAAAAAATAATTGCAAACAGAAATGTGAGGGCCGTGTTCTAGACTTAATTGAATTGCTTACTTAAGTATTTGTGTTTTAATATGGACAGTATTCACTGTGGTAAAATATACCTAAGAAGAGAACCATTTGAACTTTTAAAAAAATTACAAAAAGTAAATTTTTATCTTTTTAAAACATGTATTCTCTCATCTCCTCCCCATCATCTTAAAAATCTGTGAATCAACTGTACTATTACTGTCCATAAATTAAAGAATACTTCCAAAATCGTGGTAGGAAAAAACTCTTCAGAGTATCTATGTATGTGGACACCATATACTTTATTAAGTTAACTTCTGAATCTTATAGCAACAACCCGTCAGATCAGAATCATCACTAGTTGTTAGAAAGCCTTTTGGCCTGGCTTTGGCAGAGCCTTGACCTAAGACCAGAAGAGGAAACAGCAGGCATTCCTGTTTAATGAACTGTCCAGTGGCTCCACAGAAGTGGAACTTTCATTATTTATTAAAAGCAAAAGAAGACTAATTGACAAAGGAACTCATTGGACAAGGAAAGCAATTAACCCTCCTTCCCCATGTCACCTTGTTAAAATATGACACAATAATTATTTTAAATATAGAAGCTCAAATGTGTGTTTTTATATTCCCAGAGATTGTTTCTATTCCTTTCTCCTGTTTAGATAAGGTACATTCTGTATTCCTTTCATGTCACAGTAAAACGGGCATGATTTCCCACTCCTCAGTACATGAAGCTGTTTTTTGCCATTGTATCCTTAGTACTTAGTTTAGTTTTAGAATGCAACATGAAATTAATCTCCTCAAAAAAGAGAGGAGCAAGGGCAGGCCCATTTTGTATGGTTGGGCGTTTCTCTCTGAACAAGGATATCCAACTGGCTGGTGTGTTTTCAACTCCAGCTCTTCTGGCAGAAGGCATGCCTTCACTGTAATTTATCTATAGTTTATTTGTGTCTTCTAATTTATTCAAAGATTATTTGTATACTATGATGGATTTTAAATGATTGGTACACATCTTTAATTACTGTAAGTGATACATATGTCTGGAGGGTAAAGTTCCTTGGATAACTAACTAATTCTGACCAAAAATCATTTTATTAACAGATAGTTTCAGACAAAAGTTCTCTTAAACTTCACTTAGTAAGGATATAAAATACCCATGTAAAATTTAAATTGAATTAAAAGAGTTATAGACTCTCTAGGCTATACTACTTTGTATTTTGAACTTGGAGAAATATCAGTATGAAAAATAACAGTGTTCCTGAACTCCAGACGATGGCCATCTGGAAAAGGCAGATTGTTGTTTCCTCACAAAGTTGTGTCCGACTCTTTGTGACCCCATGGACTGCAGCATGCCAGGCTCCCCTGTCCTCCACTGTCCTGAAGTTTGCTCAAACTCATGTCCACTGAGTTGGTGATGCCAGCCAGCCATCTCATTCTCTGTTGCCCCCTTCTCCTCCTGCCTTCAATCTTTCCGAGCATCAGGGTCTTTTCCAGTGAGTCGACTCTTCACATTAGGTAGCACAAGTATTGTAGCTTCAACTTCAGCATCAGTCCTTCCAAAGAATATTCAGGATTGATTTCCTTTCGCATTGACTGGTTTCATCTTACTGTTCAAAGGACACTTAAGAGTCCTCTCCGATACCACAATTCAAAAGCATCAACTCTTCAGCGCTCAGTCTTCTTTATGGTCCAACTCTCACATCCATACATGACTACTAGAAAAAACATAGCTTTGAGTGTAACAACCTTTAATACTGACTCTGAAAAGAATGGCACATAGGAGACTGAGATGCAGGCAGAGATATGGAAGGAAGTGGAGTGGGAAAATAGGGGAAGGGATGGTTCTTGTAGGTGGTGGGATTTCAGGTCAGTAGACTTCACCACTAAAATAACAAAAGAGACTTGCAGGTAGGGGTGCATGTTGAGGGGTAGGGAAGGGCAAAGCATGCTCAGTAAATGGTTGTGTTGGTCATGGATGTGTGGAATCTGTTGGGGGGATATAAGTGAAAAGGTAGTATGAAATAATTAAAGTAGGAACTTTATCATCAGGGTGTTACTCTATCTGTATTAGAAAACCACTTAACAGATTCAGAGAAAGAAATGTTAAAAAAAAAAAAAAAATGATGGCACATCTATTCAATGCTTCGATTGGGAGGCTGAGGAGTAGAGATTTAAAGGAATAAATTGCTGCTTGAAAACCTGTTTAGGAGGCTAATATTATAGGTTAGGTGAAAAGTGATAAGGCCTGACCAAGAGTAGTGATGGTAGAAATGGGAAGAAGATTACAGATGCAAGGAACATTTTGAAGTTACCTGAATTATAAAAATTAATAACTTACCACATACAGAATTTTGTCTCCCAGCTATTCACTTAACATGGCAAAATGAACATACCCTTATGTTATTAATTATTTTTGGAATTGTTAACTATAATTACTGTCTGATAGTATGAACTATAATTTATATATCCTGCCATATATTTCATTTCATATTAAGCATTCAAATCATAAAAGCCCTTCTGAAGTTGTAAGACTTCAGAACAATCATATTGCAGAGTAAAGAATTAAGTACTAAAATAAACAAAATGATCTCCTCTCATGAAATGTTCAGTAGTTCTCCAAAGTCATGCCACCTCTTCAACAATCTAAGTAACAACTGTGTGGATTGCTAAGGCAATCAGTACTTCAGTACATATACCCGTCCTTCTTCCTGCCATCATATTTCCATCCCTAGAACCCTTCTTATGGAAAACCTGGGGTCCTCTCAGATGAAGCTCACCAAGTCACATTTTTAAGGAAATTTTCTAGATTCTGGGATACTCTGAATCTCAAGAGCACTATAATTTGAAAGCCTCTAATTCAATGTTGAGAGTACCTTGTCACTGGGAAATTTTTTTACTCCTTTTCTGATTGTTTTCTGATTTTATCAACATGAAACATCAAATTAATTCAAATCATCTGTTTAGATGAGGGATCCGCAAACTGCTGCCTACAAGACAAATCTTGCTCGTTGCCAGGTTTTATAAATAAAGTTTCATTGGCCCACAGCCATGCCCACTGTGTTATGTATGGTCTGTGGCTGCTTTCTCACTGTAACCATAGAATTGTAAGGGAGACTATATGGCTTGCACAGCCTAAAATATTTACTATCTGGCCCTTTACTGAAGAAGTTTGTTGACCCTTGCTTTAGAGGCAAAATGAGTGTGTTGTACTCTGTTGCTATGATCAGCAAGACTTAAAACGATGAAAAACAGCTTCCTTTGTAAAAGTGAGCAAAGTCAAAAAATTAGAATGCAAAATGAAAGCTATTGAATCACCTTAGGATTACCTACAAGGATTAATGAGATAACCTATGTAAAACATATAGAAAATTGTCTGGAATGCAATAAGCATTTAATAAATTCAGCATTTTTTTTGGTCAAATCCATGCAGTTTCTTAAATTGAAATCCTGTAAGGGCTCTCAGATTTATATCTCTAGCCAGTCTCTGATCAAAATTCAGACCCGTGTCCTACTGCCTACCCTCCACCTCCATTTGGATGTCTGATGAGAAGAATCTACATCTTCTAATTTTCTAAATAGAGTTCCTGGTCCTGCAACCCAAACCAGTCTCTCCTGCTTACGTTGTCTCCTCATTTAATGGCATCTTCGCCTTGCTCAAATCAAACAACCAAGATCATGCTTGACTTCCTCTTGAGCACATCTTCCATATTCAGTCCTACAGCAAATCCTGTTAGCTCTACATTCAAAATATATCCACCATCTTACTGCTGCCCATCATCTCTGCTACTTAGTCCAGCCTGCCTACAATACCCTCTCAGGTATCAGAATAACCTCTTAACTGGTTTTACAGTTTCTACTTTAACACCTTTCTTGTGATTCTCCAAATAGCAGCCTGAGGGATCCTGTTAAAACAGAAGTTAGACCATGTCATCTCCCCTGTAATGGCCAGTGCTAAAGTGGCTTCCAAAAAAGCCTAGTGGCTTCACCCTAGGTCTGCTCGTTCCAACATTATTTTGACTCACATACTCTCTCCAAGCATCACCTCCTACAGCTCTCACCCTGCTTGCTCTGCTCTGCTCAGCAACACTTGCCACCTTGCTGTTAACACAGTATGTCAAGAATATTTCCATCTCAGGGCCTTTGCACTTTCTGTTTTCTCTGCCTGGTGTATTCTTCCCCAGTTAGCCACATAGCATGTTACCTCATTCATATCCTTTATCAATCTTTTTTTTTTTTTGATATTTTATCAATGCAGGCAAGACTATATAAATTTTTTTCCTTCAACATTTGCTTCTTATTCTCCTTCCTTGCTCTATTTTTCCTCTAGACGTTTTATCATCTCACATACTGTATTGTTTGCTGGTTTAGTTGCTAAGCCATATCCGACTCTTGTGACCCTATGGACTATAGCTTGCCAGGCTCTTCTCTCCATGGGCTTCTCCAGGCAAGAATACTGGGGTGGGTTGCCATTTCCTTCTCCAGGGGATCTTCCTGATCCAGTAATCAAACCCAGGTCTCCTGCATTGCAGGCAGATTCTTTACCAACTGAACTACAATGGAAGCCCACTCTGTTGTTCACTTATCTGCTATTTGTCTTCTTTCACTTGTGTGTTAGCTCTTTGAATGTTGTCTTAATAACAGCTATCGCACTGCGATGTGCTCAGTTGCTTCAGTTGTTTCGATTCTTTGTGACCCCATGGACCATAGCCCACCAGGCTCCTCTGTCCATGGGGTTCTCCAGGCAAGAATACCTGAGTGGCTTGCCATGCCCTCTCCAGGGAATCTTCCCAGCCCTGGGATTGTACCCACATGATCTGCATCTCCTAGGTTGCAGGCAGATTCTTTACCTGCTGAGCCGCCTGGGAAGCCCATTAACAGCTATTACCCAGAAGGTAAATCAGGGCTCTGCACATAAAACATGTTTCCCATGAGTTGGATGGATTGTTATTTTCCTCATCATTTTCAAGGCTAACAGTTACTGTGTGCTCATCATGTGTTAGGTGCTGAGATATTATTTCTGTCTAATGGATAATGCTCGCAGAGGCTAAAATGACTTGTTTGAGGCCAGTGTATTAGTTTGCTAGAGCTGCTATAACAGAGGATGATAAACTAGATGACTTAAGCTTAGAAATGTGCTGTCTCCCAATTCTGGAGACCTAAAGTCAAGGCTTCAGCAGGGCTGGTTCCTTGTGAGAGCACAAGGGAGGCCTCTCACCCTAGTTTCTGGTGCTTGCAATCCCTAATGTTCCCTGGCTTATGGAAGAATCATCCCATTTCTGCCCTCTCCATGTGACATTCTCCCTTCATTTGCATCTGTCTTGATATCCAAATTTACCAGTTTTATAAAGACTTCAGCCATATTGGATTAAGACTCATTGTAATGACCTCATTTTATGTTAATCACCAAAAAAAAAGAAAAAAAACCCTGTCTCCAAATAAGGTTACCTTCTGAGGTCCTGGGGGTTAGAATTTGAATAAGAATTTGAGGGGAACACAGTTCAACCCACAGCAGACATTAATTTCATTAGTAGAGGGGCTTTGATTCAAACTTGTATTATAGAACTCACAGTGTACTAATATCTGCACATAAATCTAATATTTATGTGAATTTAGTAATATTCATTAATGCATTGTACTGTGGACTCTGGTAGGAAACTCTAAGTAGAGTTCAGCCCCTGCCCATGAGGAACTAACTATAAAACAGGAAAGAAAGACATACAGTTAAGCCGTATGACTTAAAAGCACCCAGAAAGTAACTCACCTCCCGTTTTTAATTATATAGAGCTTTCCATCTATGAGGTTTATTTTGCCAAAGCCTTCTAATGAAATAGTTCCACTATTTAATTTAATTTTCAGAGAGGTTGCCAGAAGCGCAATTAACTGATAAAAGTTCCAACTATGAAATTTCGTTTTGGAAAGCAGTCTGCCATATCTTTATATACCATTAAATTCAATCATATGCTTGTCATCCTGGCAGAACATCTTGATATACTTGAAGAAACATAGTAGGGGAAATAAAAAAAATATTGTCAGTTCTCCACGGTAGGGGTTCCAAGTACAAATGTTAGCATGATTGGGTTATACTGATCCATCATTAGGTTGCATCTCCCTGGAGTTGAAACTACATCTGGGCTTGGCAAGGATGCATTGTCACCAGTCAGAATGTGAACCATGTGTCAGTGTCCCAAAGAAGATATATATTCTTGTGTACTATTAGGATTGGATATGTTTACGTTGTAGACTCTAAATCAATTTCTGAGGCCTTTCTACAGTTGTTGACAGCTGCAGGTTTGTAGATAGCATAGTATATTGTGAACTTCAGTTGATATGTATAGCCTAAGAAAGCACTGAAATATGGGGCAATAGAAAAGAGCACAAAGACTAAAACAGGGACTGCACAGAATTCACTGAAATGATCTCTCTCATCGGTGTAATGACACCCTTTAAATAATATCACCACGGAAAGTGAAGTTATAATTTACTCACACTGATGCAAAATATTTGTGACTTTTAAATTCTAGAAGGTTTTATGGCCCTTATAATTTGAAATAGATTGAATTTATTTGTAAAATAATGTATTTTATTTAGATATCTTTTGTTTCTTCAAAGTCCAATTAAAATGCATTTGGTTATACTCTAATGTTTGGGAAGGTGGGTAAGCATAATTTTTAGCAAATTCACTAGTGAAGGAGCTAGAATGACCAGACAAAGCTAGTCCCTTACAAAGCATTTTAGCCTCTCTGCACTTCTGGGTACTGATTTTTTTCCCCTGTAATCAAAATCATACTCCATTGTTGACTAGAATATCTCACTTTGGGTTAACAAGACTTTTTTATCCAGGCCACAACAGGATTAACTGGAAATAGTAAAGCTTCCATATGAGAAAAAAAAAAAAATTCCCTTCTTAAACAGCGAATGTTTAGTCAAGGTAGTTTTACACTTGATCTTAGCCAAAAGGCCGAGAAGCGATAGTCAAAGTAATTTTAACATGGACTTTAAATCCTCTCTCCAGGAGGATCTGGTGAAAACTTGTGGTGGTCAGTGTAGCAGAGGAGGGCATCTGTATCCTGTTCTAGTTAGACCCTCTTCTTTCACAACCTGGAGTTCACATCATTCCCTGATGCCCTTTGCACGGATACATTGTGTATCCCATGCACAGCTGATCATCTCTTTACATCAGGTCTTTATACCTCTCACAAGAATTTTTCAATTTTTCATTTAAATTTGTTCAAATGCAGCTTTAATGCAGTCAACAGCATGTCCAGGTTGGTTTTCTTGCTTCCTTATGCATTTGCTACAAAGTAATAGTGGTACTAGTAACGTATTTGTTTATTCATACATTCATTCTGTCTCTCTTCCCCTTTCTCTCCCTTTCAATACACAAACTGGGCAGTCACACAAATATACAGGTACACAAATACCCATAATCAGTGTCCTTTGTGTCTGAGTTAGAGATGTTACAGCCCTTGAGCGTTGTTTAGAAGTAAGTATCTTCCAAGGTGCAACAAAAGGTTCTTAAAAGTATGCCCTCCCTCTCCATGAGTCAGTGTGCAATTCCTTTGTAGATTAGCAAACATCCCCTAAAAACATTCCATCTACTGCACCTCAGCCCAGAACTCTGCTTGTTAACCAAAGTTTGTTTCCTCTCTATAAGGACCTTAAAGTACTTTATTGGGAAAAACATTTTCTATGTAATTATGATGTCTTAGTCATAATTTAGCCTAGTCAGAGAACCCAATTTGTATTTTAAGATGATTTTAATAAAACAAGAATATATTAATACTATTACAACCAAGCAAATGATTCCATCGAGGTGGGCATAAATCCCTATGTGAAAACATAGGAGAATACAAAGGTGATAGTTGTGAGTGGGGAGGAGAATGGTTGGGGAAAGGCAAAGTGGATTAAATGGGCATCATAGTGAGCTCCTGGTTCCTCCTGAGTGGAGAAAGGAGGTGTACACAGGGTGAGGGGTGGTCAGACAGGATGATCAGTACAAAGCACCCAGCCAAGAAGGGGAGGCGATGTGTGTTAGGAAAGGGAACCAGTTTCATGAAGGGTGCAGAACATGGATGAGGCTGTGAGGTAAAACTGGAAAAGTAGCAAAATCACACCTTGCAAACTTTGAAGGCTTGGCAGGGTAGGAAGAGGTGACTGTGTTTGTATTTTAAAAGTTCCTCAATTAGAGCTCTGGAGGATAAATTGGAGAGGCCACAGGCCGGAAGCAGGATCTTCACATTTGCTGTCAGATATATCTTGAGGGTGCAGAAGGAATATTAGGAGGCATTGCCACTTTGCTGGAAATTGTATGGAATTTTCCCTGCAGTTGAAATGATGGCTAGAGTTTCTTGTCTATTTAATATTTTTTAGGGAATGCTTAGACAGGTTACAGATGGAGACTTTTTCAGATGTGAGACAAAGCTGAGGAAAATAAATAAAAATGAAAATTTTGCTAATCATGTATTGAAATAGAAAAAGGCTACTTTTCCTTGCTCCAGTAGTTTAGAAGTGACTAGAATAAGTCACATGAATAGGAGTCTTGAATTGAATAGGATTCTATTTCTCATAGGTCAAATCATGCCTGGGAGATCTCCAGATTCTTTATAGCAATATATCAGGGAATGCACTGACATTTTCCCTGAATGCTGTTCACATTATTTGTACATGCACACACAGCTTTGGTGATTAGAAAGTCTTTTATTAAAAGATGAAGAATCGAGTAGGGTACAGAGGATTCACTTTGGTCTTTTTAAAAGAGCTACTAAAATTTTGACTTACATTTTACTGTGTGCAGACACAAACAGGATTTAATTTCTTCCCACCTGAGTCATAGCTGCCTTCCCAGAAAAGGCCTAAAATATTTCTCAAGGACAGAACCCAGAAAACTGAAAGTACCAGAGATCAGTGCTTTAGGGGACAAGGCATGGAAATGATACATCTTCTCATAAAGTTTAAATGCATTTTGGTTCAAGTAGATAACTTTTAGCTCAAGGCGCTTGCATGAATCACTCATTCATTCCTCACAAGTTGATTGAACCATAGCTAAAATATCAGCTATTGAAGTAGAATAGAAGAAAACCTTGAAAAGAAGCTAAAAATGTATTTTGGAACTAGACTATGAATGGCTTTATAACCGTGATGATCAAGTATTGGTTGAACACTTGCTACCTACTAGGCAGACCTTGGAGAAGGAAATGGCAACCCACTCCAGTGTTCTTGCCTGGAGAATCCCAGAGACGGGGGAGCCTGGTGGGCTACCGTCTATGGGGTCACACAGAGTCAGACACGACTGAAGTGACTTAGCAGCAGCAGCAGCAGGCAGACCTGGTGGTGGAAGTATTGTATTCTAGAAGGCATCCTGGGATATTTAAGGATAACTGATAACCTGCCTTTTGAAGGCAGATGATTAATAACCCCTACAGAGCATCATTATAAAATGGTTTTCTGGAGAAAAGGAATAACACGTGAGAGTGAGATAGGGCCTCGGTGTGGCAAGAAGAGAACAAGAAGACAAAGAAAGCCACAGAATTCAAAAGTGGCAGATGGTGGGCAGAAGCCTCTATTGGATTGGCAGTGACAACATGATTTGCCTCTCAAGGATAAAAGGAACACTAGTTTAACACGTGCTGGAAGAGGTGTGAGTGGTTGTGAGACACAGTACATTGGCCTCGGAGATGAGGAGACACTGGCCGCGGGTCACTGTGGGTATAGGTACCTGGATCAGTGTAGGAGGGGAAGGAAAGGAACATTCTCCATTTTCTCGTGCATTAGAAGACAGACTTGCTTTCCTAGATTCAGAAGGTTAAGCCCAGGATGGGAAACTTGAAGACAGTGGTCAAGTTACCCACTCCCACCAACTGCCATTGTGGCAAATGACAAAGGATGAATTGAGCTCAAGTCAGGAGGGGGCCCAATGAAAGCGAAAACCATAAATGTGCAATAATGTTATTATTTAGTTTTATTTGTATTTTCCCTAAAAGTTGCCTCCAGAAAAAAAAAATCAACTCAGTTGATACTTAAATGTAACTGTCATGTTGGTTTGACTGCAATTGCGATAGCTTTTCTCATGGGGGCATTTCTTATCTCAAGGCACTGGATCAGACACACGTATGTTAGAATCCTGGCATAGCTCAGAAGCCTCCATCAGCTCTAAATGGAGAGCACTTTTATCATATCACTGTTTTGTTTTATGTATATCACAATCTTTTGATAACATGGAACTTGCTTTTAAATTTCATTTTTTTTAATTTTATTTTATTTTTGAACTTTACAATATTGTATTGGTTTTGCCAAATATCGACATGAATCTGCCACGGGTATACATGTGTTCCCCATCCTGAACCCTCCTCCCTCCTCCCTCCCCATACCATCCCTCTGGGTCGTCCCAGTGCACCAGCCCCAAGCATCCAGTATCGTGCATCGAACCTGGACTGGCGACTTGTTTCATACATGATAGTATACATGTTTCAATGCCATTCTCCCAAATCTTCCCACCCTCTTCCTCTCCCGCAGAGTCCATAAGACTGTTCTATACATCAGTGTCTCTTTTGCTGTCTCGTATACAGGGTTATTGTTACCATCATTCTAAATTCCATATATATGCGTTAGTATACTGTATTGGTGTTTTTCTTTCTGGCTTACTTCACTCTGTATAATATGCTCCAGTTTCATCCATCTCATTAGAACTGATTCAAATGAATTCTTTTTAATGGCTGAATAATACTCCATTGTGTATATGTACCACAGCTTTCTTATCCATTCATCTGCTGATGGACATCTAGGTTGCTTCCATGTCCTGGCTATTATAAACAGTGCTGCGATGAACATTGGGGTACACGTGTCTCTTTCCCTTCTGGTTTCCTCAGTGTGTATGCCCAGCAGTGGGATTGCTGGATCATAAGGCAGTTCTATTTCCAGTTTTTTAAGGAATCTCCACACTGTTCTCCATAGTGGCTGTACTAGTTTGCATTCCCACCAACAGTGTAAGAGTGTTGCCATTTCTCCACAGCCTCTCCAGCATTTATTGCTTGTAGACTTTTGGATCGCAGCCATAAATTTCATTTTTAAGAGAAAACTTCTTTAAAGTCTCTTAGCCTGACAAGTCCTCAGTTCTGTGTCTCTGCTGTCTACTGCATTCAACACTTTTATTTTTCAGTGTATTTTTTTAATTGCAGGATAATTGCTTTATGTTGCTGTATTAGTTTCTGCTGTGCAACAATGAAAATCAGCTTTCTGTATAGATACATCAGAGAAGGCAATGGCACCCCACTCCAGTACTCTTGCCTGGAAAATCCCATGGACAGAGGAGCCTGGTAGGCTGCAGTTCTTGGGATGGTTAAGAGTCAGACACGACTGAGCAGCTTCGCTTTCCCTTTTCACTTTCATGCATTGCAGAAGGAAATGGCAACCCACTCCAGTGTTCTTGCCTGGAGAATCTCAGGGACGGGGGAGCCTGGTGGGCTGCTGTCTGTAGGGTCACACAGAGTTGGACATGACTGAAGTGACTTAGAAGCAGCAGCAGCAGCAGCAGCATACATATATCCCCTCCCCCTGAGCCTTCCACCCACCACCCCAACATCTTTTTCATTGTCAAGTCCACCTGTTCCATGAAGCTTTACTCTCATACTGTGGGGCCACACATCTCTACACTTGTTTCCCAGTGCCCACATCTCTATGCATGTGTTAGTCATGCAGTTGTATCTGACTCTCTGGGACCCCATAGACTGTAGCTCACCAGGCTCTGTCCACAGAATTCTCCAGGCAAGAATATTGGAGTGGGTTGCCATTCTCTTCTCCAGGGGATCTTCCTCATCCAGGGATAGAACCTGGATCTCCTGCATTGCTGGTGGACTCTTTACCATCTGAGCCTCCGTAAGGAAAGATTTTGCTGCATTCTGTCCAGATATCCTACGCATATCCTATCCTAACCCGTGCTTTCTTTGCTTTTGCAGTAATGTCAGCCCTGTTATTGGGCACCAAATAAGTACCCTGTCTGCATCCAGGGCATGGAAGGGAGCTGTGGAGGGGTGATTCAGTGATGCACTGGCAACACTGATGAGCCCCAGCCCACTAAGAACCATGTCAGTTTCCTCCATCCTCTTTGCTCCTCTCCTGGCCATTAATGCAGAGAGCTCTGCGCCCAACCCTGTTATTAAATTATCTGCTATTAAAATGATAAATTGGTTTCTGCTTCAGTAATTCAATGTGCTTGAAGACTACTCTTTATGGAATCTTGCTTTTATATTAATGTGTTACTTTAAAAGGCGATATTTCTTACCTGAACATCATATTTTCCAGAATTTACTGTTTATTTCTGTTATTAATTTGGATCCTTTAAAAATATCTTAGAGAGTGTTTTTAAGTGTATTTTCCATAAGTAAGAGTTGTAGGAATGTTTATTGAATGTCATTGAGTGTTAAAAAGGATTTACATAGAATCAGAAGACTGAAAGGGGCTTATGCCATCACCTCTCTCTTTTATATTACCATTTCTTCTCCAGGTTACTGTTTGCATTCTGTAACCAGGTCCAGTTTTTGCTGTTTTTCTGTTAGCACACTTTATCACAAAGGACTTACTAGATCTGTACCTCATGCACCAACAGCAAACATGTATGACCTTGTGCATGTGGCTATGTATAGTTTTCCAGGGTCAGATCCACCAATTTAGTGAGAGTTTCCAAGGTTTCTAAGTTCCCTTTTCCCTTGTAAAATATAAGAATCACTGCTATAGTGGAAAGGACTCCTCACTTCTATAAAATTAGTTTCAAACACAAATTCTACCACTTGCTTGTTCTGCAACCTCGAAGGAGAAAAGCTACTCTCTAACCTTGGTTTCCTTTAAGAGTCCCCTGAAACTGTCACGTGGACTAAATGAAATAAAATATACAAAGCCCCGGCCCATAATGGTTGCTTCCTAAATGCGAGGGAGACTTTGTCCTTGTCTAAAAGCCATTATTCCCACTGTGGCATTGTTCTGATTCATTTATCATCAGAGATAGAAACCAGCTGCTCCAGTCTCTGTGCATGACAACTGTCTGTGTGCTTAAAGTACTTAAGCAAACCCTTGCCTCCTTAACCACAGGTTAATTCCTTTGACCCTTCGCAGCCAGTTGTCAGATGGGAATTTTCTCAGTGGTTTGCCCACTTAAGGCGGTATGTCTCTAGAGGCCAGTGGTTGAAGGGGGAAGCTGGTGTTATTAACAGCAGAGCTGAGTACCAGCTTGGATTCTTGTTTTTCTGCCCCGATTGTCTCTGCTTTGCCATAAAGGAGGGATCAACCCAATAGGATGATTCCCAGCAGCCCCAGACACCACTTTTGCCTACAAACTGGGAGTGAGTATGAGGAAGTGCTACTTTTTAAAGGATGAATAATGAAGAAGAAAGATTGAAGCAGCAATAATGGGAGAAGTCTGAGGAGAAGTCTGGGAAAAGTGTTTGAAACTGTATACAGGATTTCCAGCCAGTCTGGAGCCAAGAAAAGCCAAAAGTCAGTATGCAAAACAAACTGTTCAAATATCTCTTTTCTTATGGTCAGAAATGAATCAGGCAGCTTTTAAAAGCAAGGACTTAACAATTTCAAATTGCAAATTAAGAACAGATAAAAGAAAAATATGCATTATTTAAATGAATTGCTGCCTCTAAAAGGCCCCTTGGCATGTTTATCTGTTTGAATAGCTAACTAAATTCTAGAAGCATAATATTATAATCCTGAATTTAAGACTAGCTATTCATTTTATTAAAACTGTATGTACAGAGAGTGAATGGGTAACTCCATCAAATAAATGATCTTCAGAAAATCCACTATACACCCAGCTCCTCTTTGTTGTGTGAAATGAGAAAGATGAAAATACCTTATACACTTTTAGTTTTTGGTCTGATGTGTTGTTAATATTTTTCCCTGAACAAAGGCAGGAGAAAAGTTAGATGCGGAATTCAGGACCTCAAGATATATGGGGATTGCAAGCAGGACAGAAACAGAGGTGGCCCTGATGAATACTTGCTCTAAGGAGGTGGCTTTGCAGAAGGAAATGGTATTCTTCGAAAAGCCATTCTTTGGACACATCATATCAATCCTCTTTCCCTGTTAGTCACGCATTAGCCACAAGATTCTGACTTCTTACCACTATTAATAAAAACTTCTAAGTTTCTTGGCAACAACTTTTAAACCCAGCAGTTTGCCTTGTCATTTGGGAAGGCAGCACATTCTCTGAGGAGCCGGAGCCTACAGTGAGAGATCTGCGCACCTGGTGAGCAACGGAGAAGGGGCCAGGCAGATGCAACTGTCCGAGAAAGAGCCAGAGGTTCTCGCTGCGTGCTGTGGTGGCTGGTCGTCAGGTGCACCATGCATAACACGAGGTAGAGCAGCTGAAGTAAATTGAATTCAAAAGTTTTCATTTTTGAAGTCTGTTCAAGGTTATCCATATTATAGCATGGCTTTCATTTGAATCCCAACATCCTTTCTTGATTTGAGGAGAAAAGATGGAGCTAATTGGTAAGACATTCATGTGGGAGGGTGCCATATCCTGCATTTCATGGAAAGATGTGAGTTGTATACTGCTGACGAAAGCCAGCAGGTATGTGCCCTCGGGGATGCAGAAGAAGGATGAGCATCTTTGTTTGCCAAGGCATGGCTAGTTGGAAAGAAACAGTTCTTCAGAAAAAAAACAAACAAACAAACTAAAAAATACCTCTCTCCCTCTCTCTCTCTTTGACACACACACTCTCACACTCATGGTAAATACAGCAGAAAATGAATTCAGAAGCAATTATTTCACAATAGCAGTGAAGTGAAAATCATTGCATTTTTGGCCACTTGACTCACTAAATAAAAGAAGGGAATAGAAAATAGTATTAGAGGAATCTACAGAACTTTCTCAATGAAAAGATGTTCAGGATTATTCTGAAGAAAGAGAAACAACTGGTCAAAAGGAAATGGAAATTTTATAGACTGGGATTTTACCAAGCCTATAAACCCTTCTCCGGAGAAGGCAATGGCACCCCACTCCAGTACTCTTGCCTGGAAAATCCCATGGACGGAGGAGCCTGGTAGGCCGCAGTCCATGGGGTCGCTAAGAGTGGGACAAGACTGAGCGACTTCACTTTCACTTTTCACTTTCATGCATTGGAGAAGGAAATGGCAGCCCACTCCAGTGTTCTTGCCTGGAGAATCCCAGGGATGGGGGAGCCTGGTGGGCTGCTGTCTATGGGGTCACACAGAGTTGGACACGACTGAAGTGACTTAGCATAGCATAGCATAAACCCTTCTCATCACCCTGAGTGGCTGTCTGCATCCGGACTCCCTGGAGAGCTGATTCCCTTGTCTAGTGAGGGAGGCGGCAGGTGGATGTGCCACGGGGCACTCGGAGGGACCCCCGGCTCTTGGAAAGGTGGCTCTGGGAGCCCAGGTCTATGGCTCAAGGCCAGGAATCCTTGAACGAGGGCCTGCTTGGTCAGGATGCATGTTCTCTCCCCAGAAGACTCCCCTCCTGCAATGTTCTCCAGGTCTACCCATGAGACCTGGTCCCCCACAGAGCAGGTATCAAGCACCCACATGTGTGGCCTTGCAGCCATGTGCAGAGCTGGTGTGCCTGGGTCTGTGTCTACTTCTTCTGCCAAGAGTGTCCTGAGCAGGAGCCTGCTTTTGTAGACAGCTCTGTGGTTTCAGAGGGCTTCCCAGGTTGCACTGGTGGCAAAGAGCTTGCCTGCCAGTGCAGGAGATATAAGAGATGCAGGTTTGATCCCTGCGTCGGGAAGATCCCCTAGAGGAGAGCATGGCACCCCGCTCCAGTATTCTTGCCTGGAGAATCCCATGGACAGAGGAGCCTGGTGGGCTACAGTCCATGGGGTCACACAGAGTTGGACATGACTGGAGACTTAACACTAACACACACATTCTCCAGTCAGTCACATTTGGAGCCTAGAAAATAACATGAGTAAATCTGTCTACCTACCTAACTTGCTATCTCTTATCTTTCTGAGAGACTTAAGAAATCTATGTGTTTCCTAATCTTTCAAAAATATGCACTGTTATTATTGTGCTAATAATGTACTAGTTGAACAGTACTAAATATCCTGATTATGTATTTAATAGTCTGCATTATTATATGATGCAGTGGCTGTAGTTATTTAAGCAACCCAAAGTATGATATTTAAGAATTACTTTTGCTTTGAGAGGAACAGGGAAAGAATATTCCTGTCATCCCTAAAAGGACTTTCAGTTTTATGTTTGAACTGTGAAGATTCATCACTTTTTTGAAGATTATTTCAGTTGCATTTAATTGTTATCATTAGTCACTATGAAAATAGTGATAGTCTATTTGTTCAGGAAGTGAAAAAAATCTGGGTAGGAGCCTCTGGAAATTCAGTTTAATTCAATTTAATTTTTTGCTTATTCATATGATTTTTTATTTATTGGGAAGCTTTGTCCATGAGGAATTGTTAAATATTTTCATTCAGATTACTTGAAAAGTAGAGACAATGTACAAGTTTCATTTTATTGCACTGTTTTCTAATTTACGGAGAGAAAACCTGTTTTTTTATTTTGATTTGCTTAAGAAGAAGAAAATAGAACATCAGTAATACAAGTATTAGTGAGGCTACTAAGGAGTTCAAAATAACTGATAATTAAAAGCTGGACAAAAGAGACACTGATGTATAGAACAGTCTTATGGACTCTGTGAGAGAGGGAGAGGGTGGGAAGATTTGGGAGAATGGCATTGAAACATGTAAAATATCATGTATGAAACGAGTTGCCAGTCCAGGTTCGATGCACGATACTGGATGCTTGGGGCTGGTGCACTGGGATGACCCAGAGAGATGGAATGGGGAGGGAGGAGGGAGGGGTTTCGGGATGGGGAACACATGTATACCTGTGGCGGATTCATTTTGATATTTGGCAAAACTAATACAGTTATGTAAAGTCTAAAAATAAAAAAAAAGCTACAAATATTATAAGGAAAAACAGAAGCGATATAACAGTATTTTTATTTCTGTATCTACAGCTCAGTGTTTTTGTCTAAATTCCTATAAATATAATTTGGAATGGCTAACCTGTCAAGAGTATAGTCAGTAGCTGAGAACCTGTTTAATTTTTTTTTCAGCATCATCAACTTTAGTTTCTTTGTTTGAGGAAAAGTACCTTTGATAAATTCTGAACTTGATCAACTGAATTGGGCAACTGAATCTCCGTCATTTATTGATGCTACTTCTTTTCCCTCTAGCAGACCATTAGAGACCCATGCCACTTCATTCTCTCCATACATAAAGTGAAGGCAGAATTACTTTCCTTCTCTAAATGATGCTACAAGGATGAATATGAAATCTTGTTAAACTGACTGAGCCATGTGGATACACTATAGAGTTGGGCTACATCTCATTCAATGAGGTATTGCAAACGACATCACAGATTAATTTTATATTTTGCATTTTAAGCCACATTTTAGATATTTACATTTCTGTTCCATTTTTTCCAATGTGAATTTCTTTTGGCCCATCACTATAATTAACAAATGATAAAACAAATGACACCCGTTATAACAGAAGGCATCTGGAAGTGTCACTTCATCCCATCCCCTCAGCTACGGTCAGAGAACATGTAAATCACTCCAGATAGGGAGAGACTATATCCTATTTTCAAAGATCTGCTCTACAGAAAAACATATACCTATATTATTGATGAGAGAAAACCTTGATGCAGCTAGGTTTGATGATTTTATTAATTTTTCAAATAATAAACATGAATTTGTTTTTACTCTCCCGATTTTAGCTAACTTCTCTGCTAAGTTAAAATGTTATGAAGAATTACACTTAGATATTTGCTTATTAAATGTATTCAGAAAAGTCATATTCCAAATCTAATATGTGATTTGGAATTATACACGTTCCTATAATACAGTGAAAGTTATGCTGTGCATTTCACAATTGATAACCTTAGTCAGTTACAGCACCTGCATCCATACTTGGGATAAAGTAACTTGATTAACCAAAGAGAAAGAGAGACCCCATTATGTTTCTCAGAATAATCTATTCTTATAGCAAAGTAAAATATTCACCTCAGCCGTAACCAAAGAGTAAGAATATTAGGATATTACCCAACCATAAAAAATGAAATTCTGCCATTCACAGCAACATGAATGGACCTTGAAATTATTATTCTTAGTGAAGTAAGTCAGGCAGGCAAAGAAAAAAATACTGTACGATATCACTTATATGTGGAATCTAAAAATAATATAAATAAATGTATATGCAAAACAGAAACAGACTCACAACGAAAAGAAACTAATGGTCACCAAAGGGGAGAGGGAAACATTAGGGCTATGAGATTAAGAGATGCAAGCTACTGTGTATAAAATAGAGTAGCAACAAGGATATGTTGTGCAACACAGGGAATTATAGCCATTATCTCGTAATAACTTTTAATGCAGTATAATCTGAAATGGGCTTCCCTGGTGGCTCAGTTGGTAAAGAATCTGCCTATAATTTGGGAGACCTGGATTTGATCCCTGGGTTGGGAGAGTCCACTGGAGGAGGGCATAGCAATCCACTCTAGTATTCTTGCCTGGAGAATCCCCATGGACAGAGGAGCCTGGCAGGCTACAGTCCAAGGGGTCACATAGAGTCGGACACAGCTGAACAACTAAGCACACAATCTGTAATAATATTGAATAGTTATGCTGTATACCTGCAACTAATATAGTGTAAATAAAGTATATTTCAAAAAAAGAATATTAAAATAACACATTTGTGGTATGTTTATAAATACACATATTTTTTAAACCTCCACAAAGCTTTTTTCTTCAATGTTAAGTCACCTAGCAACCTTACCCTGGACATAGGTCACTAGTGTGACATAGGTAACCATCCCAGCTCTGCTGGACTGTCGTGGAGGTATTGAATCTCCACTCAGTCCTGAAGTTCAGTCCGCTGTAGGGAACAGTCACTCAGTCCCACTTTCATATGACTTTCTCTGTGAGGGATCAAACATTCCCCCTCAATGTTAAGGTTTTTGAAATTAATTCATCTTTTAAAGAAGTAATCCCATGTAGTGCAGACAATGCTTCTTTTGCAAATGGTCTATTTGTTCCCTAAACAGCTAAAAGAAATATTGCCATTAGCTAAGAATATATTGAATTTTGTTGAGATGAATAAAATTTCCAAGATCTTGTAAATAGAAAGCTGTGCATATTTGGTAGGTTAATTTCCTACTAACACACACACACACACACACACACACAAATGGCGTGTGTGTGTTGAAATTATTTTATTGTGAATATGCCTCACAAAGATACACTGAGACTGAGAACTGCACTCAGATTGAGCCCTGAATCTCCTGCAGCTAATTTTCTATGTATAATAACTAAGTCAAGTTCGCCCATATATCATTTTATGCAGTACTTTTGTAGCAAATTGATTTAAGTGGCTTTTTGGAACAGTTGTTGGGCAGAATTGATTCTGTGGCCGATAGATTAACTTACACAGCACAATTGTGTCTGGGTTGATTTTGGCGTCTAAATAGAGTTTTAAGCAAATGGAACGGTTGGTAGTGGCTGGAGTGAGTTCTCCATCAACTTAGTGAAATGTTGTGACGTATATTATTGAGAGATTCAGTAAAGTATGGTGGATTACAGTACCTATTGACAGCTGGCAAAGATGAAACAAAGTATTTGAGTTGCATTAGAAATTTTAAAGTGTATTTGTCTCCTTGAAAACGTATAATCTGACATGGTCAAAGGTCAGTTCATGAGATGTTCTAATTAGCAAAACCCTGGCATCACCAGATAAAGAAACAAGTGAATAGAAGTGGGTGGATGCCTTTGTATTCTCCACTCACATCTTTCCAAACCCAGAACAAATTCAGCCTGGATCATTTTAGGTTTAGCATTCTGAGGGCAGGAACTTTCTGTCCACTTCTGAATCCCCAGCACTCCTTAAATGCTGAGGGTAATAAGTTCCTTTCACTTCTAAGGCTCCATGTCCTTGTCTGCATATGAGTGATAACAATACCTGCCTCTTAGGTTTATGAATATTGAATATGATAACAATACCTGCCTCTTATGTTTATGATTATTAAATGTGATATATGTTTAAAACTGGCTGCCCTGGTGCCTCAGATGGTAAAGAATCCGCCTGCAACGTGAAAGACCTGGATTCGATCCTAGGGTTGGGAAGACCCTTTGGAGGAGGAGTGGCAACCCACTCCAGTATTCTTGCCTGGAGAATCCCATGGACAGAGGAGCATGGTGGGCTACAGTCCATGGGGCCTCAAAGAAATCAGACATGACTGAATGACTTAGCACACAACACATGTTTAAAACAATGGAATGATGGCTGAGTAAAAATGCATTCCTCCAAAGTATATAAAAGAAATAAACTGTGCAGTTTAAAACCATTTAGCCCTGATTCTTCTTTTGCACAAGCTGCTGTTGTTGTCTTTTTGTTTTGTCTTACACCATTTGTCATTTTTCCCTCTTAATCTCATCCTCTCTTCTTTTGCCTGCCTCTGTCGCCCCTTCTCTCTGTTTGCCCTGTTCTTTTCTCTCCCCTTCATTTTTTTTTCTTTAAAATTTTTTGTTGTTGTTGTTGAAGGACAATTGCTTTACAGAATTTTGTTGTTTTCTGTCAAACCTCAACATGAATCAGCCATAGGTATACATTTCTCTCCCTTTCTTACTTCAGCACAGCTCTGAGTTGTCTGAGTTTTCTTTGTCTTGTTTAGTCCTCTCTGCGGTGTGGCAGTTTCCTCTCCATCAGCACTGCAAGCTTGGGAGTAGGCATCCGGCAGTGAGAAGCTCCCGCCATACTGCTCCTGAATTGAGGCTTGTGTCCTGGCAGAGGGGGTGACAGGGGTGATGGAAACACTCACCCCCATTTCCTCCATCCGTGAGGCTCCACCCAGGGTAGCTCACCAAATTCAGAACCTTCTTTTTTAGATATAGTTCAGAAATCATAGCATCATGAAAATGTGGTTTGGGATCACCTGAAAATGTGTACTAGCTGCATAATCAAGGGTGGACTGTGCATTAAATGGTAACATTAGTTTAAGATTGCCTTTCAGAAATTATACAATGGCTTTTTTACATTCAGAACATTGTGGCATACCCGGATATGGGTTATGAACCTCTTATCCTCCTTTGTAATTCAGAAACTGTATATGATGAATTTAAATTCCTGGAATTTAAAATGTATCTTAAAATAGCTCAGAGCTTACTGGGATTGTTTTAAGTATGTATTGATAATGACAGCAATATACTTCACAGATATTGTGTTTAACTGTGCAAAAAGGCTTTTCTGTTTTCTGGTAAATTGTACTTTTGTAGATACGATTAGTATACTAAAATTTTACCTAGATTATAGGCCATCTTCCAAAATCCTGTTTGTTGGTGTATATTTCCACATAATAAAATGATAATATGTAGCATTTACTGACTGTCATTATTAATACTTGTGAGGTCCTTTGTTAAATATTTCACATAATATTCCCAACAGCCCTATGAAATGGGTTCTAAATATTAGTCTTTATATAAAAATTAGGAAATGAAAGCTTAGAGAAGTTTAAAAAAACTAGTGCATGGTCATAGAGCTAATGAAGGCACATCCAGGATAAAACCCTTAGATGGATAAGGCAGAGACCAAGCCCTCAAGTTCACCCTGAAGTGGAGGGAACAGAGAGAAACATGTATCAGGCTGTGGTACCGCTGGCATGATCTGGTGCTTGCTTTGTGCGTAGCATCCCGCCAAGCATTGCATAGGCTTTAATTTATTCCAGCTCTTCCAAGTGATAACTTTATGAAGTGGGTGATATTATTGTCCCCACTTTACAGATGAAGGAGTGAGGAATTAGAGAAGCAGAGTGGCTTGCCCATGTGATAGTCAGTAAGTGGCAGAGCCATGTGGGTCTAAACCCTCTAGTTTGAGTGACCTGGCTGTATTCCTAGCTCTGTTCACAGGAAGACAGGATTATTCACACTTTGTGTGTGTCACATTTAATTAAGATTGAAATGTTCTAATTTTCACCCATCACAACCATGTTTCCTTTCTGTTCCCTTTAGAATAGCTACCCTGTGGGGAATTCTGAGGAAGGAGAGAATCCTTGATGGGGAACACTTCTCCCATGCCCCTCAGCCTCTCCCCAAATTGCATGAGTTCCCTGGAATGTGACCCCTGAAATATTCTAACGATACTAGACAATTCTGTGAATATGTAGTATGAGACTTTACTACCTATAAACTAGTCTTTCTCTTGGACTAATGCAAACATCTGTTTCTTACTTGAAACATTTTTTTTTTCTTATACACCCACAGCTATTTGGATCTTTAAATACTTAAGGGCTTACCTTTGTAGCTCAGTGGGTAAAGAATCTGCCTGCAATGTAGGAGACCTGGGTTCAGTTCCTGGGTCGGGAAGGTCCCCTGGAGAAGGAAACAGTAACCCACTCCAGTATTCTTGCCTGGAGAAGCCCATGGACAGGGGAGCCTGGTAGGTTCCCAGTCCATGGGATCACAAGAGTCAGACACAACTTAGCGACTAAACCACCACCAACAGATGCTTAAATATAGTTATCTTCCATGAAATGTATTGTTTGGTTATATAAGTAAAAAGCTTCACTAAAAAATATATACTTTTTAGCAAATTAGTAATTTAGGCTATGATGATTTCTACCAGTTGACATACTTATTTCTGCCAACTTATATTTATCTGCTTTTCTAAGTTAAAATCTGAGCAAATACTAATTTATCATTACTCAGTAGTTTTCAAAGTAATCCATGGAAGTACAGATTTATGATATTCCCGGTCAGACTCTAAGAGAGGTTAAACTGTGGAGGAAAATAAAATTACCAGTAATTAAATTTACAGGCAGGTTTGCCATCTAAAGCAAATTTATGGCTTCATAGTGAAAGATAGTTTAGACACTTTCACGTAGAACGAATCCATTTTTACGTGATATAAGTATTATACATTGCTGTTTCAATTTATATAATTAAAATGATATCATTGCACTCTGAGGTTAATGGGATACTCAACTGGAAACCATACGTCGTGAGCAGTAAAATAGCAGCATTGCAGTATTAGCTCTTTTGTTAAAAGCTGATGCAGTATTTCAGCGCCATTAGAGTACATTCCACCTTTTAAAAATCTTTAGAACGAGTAAGAGAGATGTGCTGATTAAAAAGAACATTTTCTTGAAAGTTGCCTTGATTTTTTAGAAATGGAAGGATTAAGTGAGGATCTGTAAAGAGTGCTTAGATGAATGCATTTGCCAATTATTTTCATTGTACCTCCTATTTAAAATAAATTTTCTAGAGACTATTTCAGACTTCACGTGAGGTTTCTAAAATTATCATCAGGAGTTATATAGGATTGTTTTAAGTTGAAAATCATAGAGACCTGTTTAAATCTGAGAAGAAAAACTTTCTTAGATCATAATATTTTACATTTGTCTACCTAAATTACAAGTAGTAATCTGTAATTAAGATATCTACACATCAAATATATATATATACATACATATACGTGTCTGTGTATATATATATATACACATACATATGCACACATGCCCGTGCTTTCAGACAGTAAGTTTTTAATCTCTATATCTTTCTCTCTTTTTTCTCTATTTCTTCTCTCTCTGTCTTTGTCTGTCTCAATGTACATACATTTAGAAAAAAATAATGCTTTTTCAAATCAGCATCAGTATGGCTATGTATATATGGATAAAAACAGTGATAAGAAAATAATATCTCTATTCCCATTATTTTTTTGCATCGTAACATTTACAGATTATTATTTTTTATTTTTTAATAAGAACATTTAACATGAGATCAACCCTGTTAACAAAATTTTAAGTGTACAATACAGTATATTAACTGTAGGTACAACATTGTACGGCATCTCTCTTAGAACTCATCTTGCATAACTGAGAGTTCATGCTCATTGGTTATAACTTCCCATTTCCCCTCCCCACAGCCTCTGGCAACCACCATTCTATTCTCTGCTTCTTTAAGTTTTTTTAAATAATTAATTTATTTTAATTAAGAAAATAATTACTTTACAATATTGTGATGATTTTTGCCATATATCAACATGAATCAGCCACAGGTATACATGTGTCCCCCCAATCCTGAACCCCTTCCCAGCTCCCTTCCCACAAAGTTTTGTCCCAAGTTCAAAACAGAAGAAATCAAGAGATGTTTTTATAGCCTATACCAATTCTATGAGCATGATCAAAAGAATATGTCACATATTGTAGAGCTGTTGTGGGTTTATGGAGGTAAAATTAGGGGAAGAACACTATAACTCAATGTAAACAGTTGAACCAAAGCCAACAAGTCTTCTAAGAGAGGATGATATTTGAAAGGGTGCAAGATGATTTATAGTAACCACTCCTTGATGGCCATGGGCCAATAATTGGGATTCTGTTATATTGAACAAATGATATATTAAATCAAAAATAAAACTATCACAAAGAAATCAAAGAGCATATTAAATATACTTGTCCCCAGCACAAGTAGTTGTTAATTTTTAAATTGCCTTACAAAGACTGTTGCATGTATCAACTGAAGAGTAAACAAGTGTGCTGTATCCATACAATGGAATATTGTTTGACAATAGAAAATGAACTGTGGATACATGCTACAAGATGGGAGAGAAAGAGGGGAGTGAATGCTTATGAGTCTAAAGTTTCCTTTAGGGGTAATGAAAATGTTCTAAATTTAAAATATGATGATTGATAAACAACTCTAAATGATCTAAAACCATTGAATTGTGTAGTCTAAACTGATAGACTTTTAGGTACATAAGTTTTATTTCAGTAAAACTCTTAAAGCCTATTTGTAAAAGTTTTCTCTTGGTGGGGATCATAATTTGTTGAGATTTTTGAGTTTGCCAATTTTATTTATTAATCATTGATTTGTAGCTTTCCAGTTGAAATTTGCCTTCAATTGAAAATATTTTCATAGCCATTAAGAATCACTTTTCAATTGGAATATGTAAATTCTGGAAGGCAAGGCTGATGGTTGGCTATCTTTATAGAGCAGTTTTTATAAAGTCAGAATTGAGTATATATATATATATGTATATATATATAAGACCCTTCATTGTAAGTATATCTTTAAGAACAATTGGGGAGGAAAAACAATAAAACTTTATGTTCTGAAGTAGATTGTTAGATATTGCTTTCCAGTCATTCTTGCACAGAGATTTCTGAAGCTTTGCTTTGTTTTATTACTCGCGCACCTTGTTCTGAAGTAAGTTAGCAGCGGCGGCAGCACCTTGTTTCTTACTGCTAATAAGCTAATAAGATCAGCTGAAAGTCCATAGTCATCTTATTTGAATTTTCTGGGATCCCAACACAAACTCTCTTTCCTTTTAATTAATAGTTAAGTGCAGCAAAATTTTGTTTTCTTTCCATTCAGTGCCAAAAATATCACCCTTAATATATCCGTATGTCTCTGGTCTTCTTATGCTGGTCTCTTTTGAAACAGTTTCCCATTTCTTCTGAACAGTTCATCTGCACTGCTTTCCCTAAGACCCAGATGCTTTCCCCTTGCTAAAGCATTTCCTGATTTATATGTCATATCATTCTTATTATCACTTATTATTTCATTTCCTCATGCTTGTTACCATGAATATGTGTTTTCTCTTTATTCATATATATATGTATGCTGGTCTTACTGACTATATTGAGATTTTTTAATGAAAAAATAGTATCACATCTTTGATATGTCTCAGTACATGAATAGTGCGATTCCAGATACAAATACATGGAGTTGTATTCAGGAAACTGTTATTTCTTTATTTGCATCCATGTTTTATGGACTAAATTATGAGAATCACACATATCCTTGGGCCGAATATTGAGAAAATTACAGAGATTTTATGTCCATCAGCTGAAACTGAGACTATTGTGTAGGCTTAATAAAGATTTTCAGTGACTGTGTTCCACTTGAAATATGTAATATTTATACTAACACCATGATTCTAACTTTGCTATTATGTTTATCTTACTGATCTCAGTAAAGATATTTGGATATTTAAAAATAATATTTTTAAAATATTATTTTAATAATAATATTTTTAACCATATCGTTGGGAAGAAAATAAGATCATGGTCTTAATATACCAGAGTAAACCATGACATTTTCATGTAATATATCCTAAAGGAGACACCGAGTACCTATTAAATAAATAATCTGTTTGGAAATCTAAATGTCAATAAGTATAATCCTAATTCCCTAATCAGTTGTGGACATTTTTATTTATGCTTTATAGAGTCTCAAAGAGTCAAACATGACTGAAACGAGTTAGCATGACAACAGTGAGGCACTATATTAAGGCTTGGCAATGCAATGGTGAATTATTCAGTATCTGGTCTCAGAAAATTTTGGCTCTTGTGGGACATGTCAACAAGTATACTAGCTATATGACCACAGCTAAATTGCATAACCTCTGTAAACTTCAGTTCCTTGCCTCCAAATGGTAATACAAGAGTACTTCTGATATGATTATAGAAACAAATCAAAGTGTATCACCTGGCAGTTAATACTTTCCCAATGCAATTTATCTTTGAGTATTATCTTATCCATCAATTCTACATTGAACACATTTCTGTATCTATGGAGTCTTGCAACTGTCATCTGTAAGTTATGTAAAAACCTGTTGACACTTTTTCTTATGTGGAAGAAAGCACTATTTTCAAAACATATTGGAAATTAGAAGAAAAGTGTTGTTTAGTTGCCAGGTTATGTCCAACTCTTTTGCAGTCCCATGGACTTTAACCCACTGGGCTCCTCTATCCATGGTATTTCCCAGGCAAAAGTACTGGGATGGATTGCCATTTTCTTCTCCAGGGGATTTTCCCAACCTAGGGATTGAACCTGTGTCTCCTGCATTGGCAGGCGGATTCTTTACCACTGAGCCACCAGGGAAGCCCAGAAGAAAACTAGATGTGCATTATTACTACTATGTTCGATAAAGCTTAGGTTGCTGAGTACCTGAAGTTGTTGTTAAGTCCACACTTACAAGACAATTTTTAGTAGAGAAACAGCACCAATAATCTCTGAAAAGAGACCATTCATATATTGGACAAAAGTGATTTCTTTTAAAGATATGCTACATTGGATTATATTAAGACCAGGAAGAGACAGGATATGTGTAGAAGAGACAGCCCTGTTTAGCAAGAAACAGTGGTCAAGTTGTTGGTTAAAAACATAGCATAAAAGAAACAATTATAACAAAGCAATGATTATATCATATTTTATGCTGTGAGTAAGGAGGAGAAGGGGACAACAGAGGATGAGATGGCTGGATGGCATCACCGACTCCATGGACGTGAGTTTGAGTGAACTCCGGGAGTTGGTGATGGACAGGGAGGCCTGGTGTGCTGCGATTCATGGGGTCCCAAAGAGTCGGACACAACTGAGCGACTGAACTGAACTGAACTGAAATACTTTTGGATGCATGAGTGAGAGAATACAATTGAGAGAGAGAAATAGAACACAGCTGACTTTCCCGCCTTCAGATATTGAAGTCTCCAATACAAGTTTTGGTCCCTAGGAACAGTAACCTGCAAATATGAAATTTGTCAATGCATATCCTCTGAAAGAAGATTTATGTGTGCTGTGTTCAGTTCTCACAGTGGTGCAAAGACTCCTTAATCTGTCTTTCTCCCTCTGATCTCTTCACTGAACTCTAGTTTAATAACTCAAGGTTTTATAAAACAGTGACATTTACCTCTCCTGTGTTGCTTTGATATCAATATATTTAAAAGTACTTTCAGGAGTCCAGTTTTCTTTCCTGATTTCCCCTTGCTGTGAATATAGTATCAGATTTTGCTACTTATCAGTGCTCCAACTTCAGGCTTATAACTTACCACCTTTTTTCCTTGCTTGCACATATCCATTGCCATGTAAGATTTTTCTTCAGAATTTAGTTTTCTTTCCATAAACCTTTGCTTATTAAAAACCTGTGATATGCCAGGAATTCTTTATAAATAAGATGAACTAAAATTTCTGCCTTTATTCATCATATTGTCTCAAAAGAAAGACAGTTATCACAAAAACAAATCAACTAAAAATTTTTGAGTGTTACAGTAATATGTGTGCATGCCAGCTTAAGAGCACAGAAGAAGAATAACTGACTCTGCAATCATAAATAGTAATGTTTAATAATTAATTTGTAATTGTGTAACAAGCTTATTGATATTTAGTTATTTTAATATTAATTTTTGTTAATAATAATATTGTTATTTAGACCAGGTAAAATGGCCCTAAGAGTGATTTATCCTAGCTCATTTTACAGGTGCACAAACGGAGAGAGGGGTAAGTGACCTGCACACAATCACATAGCAAATACATTACAGAGATCTTAGCACATGGCTCAGCTGGGGGATTGGAAAAGAACTATGTTTAAGGGAGTACTGTTTGCTCTGTGTCTTGAACAATGTATAACCTTGCATTTCATGGTGATAGGAACTAGGTGCTTAAGAAAATAAAATGTGGATAAGCTGACAGAGTTGGAAAGATGATTTTATAACAGGTGGGTTAAGAGAATGGAATCAATGAATGAAGGTCTGAAGTGAAACTAGAAGCACAGAATGTATCAAGGAAGTCCCACAAGTGAGGCACAATGTGAAGGCTTCAGGAAATTCCAAGAAAGCCTGTGTAACTGGAGAAGAGTAGGCAAGGTGGAGATAACAAAGAGATGAAGTCAAAAAGGATAAAGTGATGAGGTATCCATCAATTATTTGGGAGTCTTGTAGACCTTGTAATGCTTTGAGCTTTCCTTTCCTTTAAGATGGGACATCAATGAAGAATTTTGATTGGAGACATGGCAAACTATGATTGTAAGAAGGCAAAGGGAACAGAGAGACAGGAAGTTATGAAGATAATCCAGAGAAGATGGGGTGGTAGCTTTGTCAGGGGAGCAGAGGTGTAGGTAGACCAGATTCTGAAGATATTTGAACAGTTCAGGGAATTTTTTGGTGGATTACATGTTGGGTATAGAAGAATATTAGATGTTGATGAGGACTCCAAGTTTTTGGTCTGAACTACTGTAAGGATGGTGTCCTCTTAATTGAGCCATGTAAGAATTCAGAAGATGGTTATTTCAGTTGGACTTGATTACAGTTTTGGAAATGTAAAGGTGATGCTAGTGTGGAGGATACATTGTTAGGGATCGTAAATCAAGACAAAGATATGAGTTTGGAATCTCAGTCATGTAGGAACAGTGATGACTATTGTTATCCAACAGGAACTATGACAATAGCAAATGGGAAGAAGGAGCTTGATTCAAGATGCTGCTGAAGTAGTTTTATGAATGAGTTGGATGGAGTAGAAGGGGGAGGGTCCAAAATGGGAAACTCCAGGGTGATTACTACTGGCACCACTTGCCAGGGATCCCCTGATAGCTCAGTTGATAAAGAATCTGCCTGCAATGCAGGAGACCCCAGTTCGATTCCTGGGTTGGGAAGATCCCCTGGAGAAGGGTTAGGCTACCCACTCCAGTATTGTTGTGCTTCCCTTGTGGCTCAGCTGGTAAAGAGTTCATCTGTGATGCGGGAGACCTGGGTTCGATCCCTAGGTTGGGAAGATCCCCTGGAGAAGAGGAAGGCTACCCACTCCAGTATTCTGGCCTGGAGAATTCCATGGACTGTGTAGTCCAAGGGGTCACAAAGAGTTCGACACGACTGAGTGACTTTCACTTTCTCAGGCCTGGCTCTGGGAGGCCTATATCTTTACAGCTATGCAAATACCAGGAAGCCTTCTCTGTTTGAAACCACTTATGTTCATCTGTGTTCATATCCTTCCTACCAAGATTAGCTTCAGAACAGGACAGTCTTTTCCAGCTCTTCTCACTTTCTTATCATGTCAGAAAATGACTAAACCAGACTTTCAGATTTAATATAATCAGTAATTTTAATTCACATGGAAAATTCCAAATCATGCCTGATACTTTACAGTGATTTTTTTGTATTTTCCCAGGTTTATTGACATACATAATATTCATTTAATGTGTAGAACAAAATGATTTAGTATATTACTGAATGATCACTGCAGTATGTTTTATTAATAACCATTGAAAGTGAAAGTAAAAAGTGTTAGTCTCTCTGTTGAGTCTGACTCTTTTCTAATGCCCACCAGGCTCCTGTGTCCATGGGATTTCCCAGGTAAGAATACTGGCATGAGTTCCCATTTCCTTCTCCAGTATTATCTTCTCAACCCAGGGATTGAACCCATGTCTCCTACATCTCCTATAATGGCAGGCAGATTCTTTACTACTGAGCCACCTGAGAAGCCCTAAAACAGAAGTATCTTTGGTATTCTCTAAAATCTCATCCCACCATATTACCTCACATAATTTAAGGGCTTCCCTGGTAGTTCAGATAGTAAAGAATCCACCTGCAATGCAGGAGACCCAGGTTCGACCCCTGGGTGAAGAAGATCCCCTGGAGAAGGGAATGACTACCCATTCCAGTATTCTTGTCTGGAGAACAGTCCATGGGGTTGCAAAGAGTTGGACACAACTGAGTGACTAAGCACAGACACATAGTTAAAAAATCTGAATAAGAACTTTTAATATTTACCTTCTTAGAAATCTTCAAATATACATTATTGTTAAATAACAGTCACAATGCTGTACATTACACCCCAGAGCGGCACTTTAATCTTATAACTGAACATTTGTACTTTTTTTAACCACCTTTACCCATTTCTCTAACCCACCCCCCAATTTCCCACCTCTGGCAACCACCAATATGTTCTTTCTGTGAGTTCCACTTTTATTTGATTCCACATATAAATGAGATCATACAGTATTTGTCTTTCTTTGTTTGACTTATTGGACTTATTAATATGTGCTCTCAGGGTCTACCCATGTTGTGGCAAATAGCAGGATTTCCTTCTTCACCAGGCTGAATAATATTCTGTACCATCTTCTTTATCCATTCATCCATTGATGGACACGTGTTATTTCTATATCTTGGTTATTGTGGATAATGCTGCAATGAACATAGGGGTGCAGATACTCTTTCAAGAGAATGATTTTGTTTCCTCTGGGTATATATTGCTAGCTTATATGGTAGTTCTATGTTTAATCTTTTGAGGACCTGCTATGCTGTTTTCCATTGTGTTTGTACCAATTTACATTTCCACCAATAGTTCACCAGTGTTCCCTTTTCTCTGTGTCCGTGCCAGCACTTGTTATCTGTTGTATTTTTGATGATAATCATTCTGATAAGTGTAAGGTGACATCTCCTTGTGGTTTTGATTTGCATTTTCCTAATGATTTGTAATGTTGTGCATCTTTTCTGTGTCTATATGTCTTCTTTGGAGAATGTCTGTTCAGGTCCTCTGCCCATTTTTAATTGGGTTATTTGTTTTCTGATATTTAGATGTATGAGTTCTTTGTATATTGTGGACATTAACCCCTTATCAGATGCATATTTTTCAAATATTTTCTCCAGTTCCGTAGGTTGCCTCTTTATTTTTTGATGGTTTTATTTGCTTTGTAGAGCTTTTTTAGTTTGTGGACCTAACAGAAGCAAAAGATATTAAGAAGAGGTGGCAAGAATACACAGAAGAACAGTACAAAAAAGATCTTCATGACCCATATAATCGTGATGGTGTGATCACTCATTTAGAGCCAGACATCCTGGAATGTGAAGTCAAGTGGGCCTTAGAAAGCATCACTACGAACAAAGCTAGTGGAGGTGATGGAATTCCAGTTGAGCTATTTCAAATCCTGAAAGATGATGCTGTGAAAGTGTTGCACTCAATATGCCAGCAAATTTGGAAAACTCAGCAGCGGCCACAGGACTGGAAAAGGTCAGTTTTCATTCCAATCCCAAAGAAAGGCAATGCCAAAGAATGCTCAAACTGCCGCACAATTGCATTCATCTCACACACTAGTAAAGTAATGCTCAAAATTCTCCAAGCCAGGCTTCAGCAATATGTGAACCGTGAACTTCCTGATGTTCAAGCTGGTTTTAGAAAGGGCAGAGGAACCAGAGATCAAATTGCCAACATCCGCTGGATCATAGAAAAAGCAAGAGAGTTCCAGAAAAACATCTATTTCTGCTTTATTGACTATGCCAAAGCCTTTGACCGTGTGGATCACAATAAACTGTGGACAATTCTGAAAGAGATGGGAATACCAGACCACCTGACCTGCCTCTTGAGAAACCTGTATGCAGGTCAGGAAGCAACAGTTAGAACTGGACATGGAACAACAGACTGGTTCCAAATAGGAAAAGGAGTACGTCAAGGCTGTATATTGTCACCCTGTTTATTTAACTTCTATGCAGAGTACATCATGAGAAATGCTGGGCTGGAAGAAGCATAAGCTGGAATCAAGATTGCCGGGAGAAATATCAATAACCTCAGATATACAGATGACACCACCCTTATGGCAGAAAGTGAAGAGGAACTAAAAAGCCTCTTGATGAAAGTGAAAGAGGAGAGTGAAAAAGTTGGCTTAAAGCTCAACATTCAGAAAACAAAGATCATGGCATCTGGTCCCATCACTTCATGGGAAATAGATGGGGAAACAGTAGAAACAGTGTCAGACTTTATATTTTTGGACTCCAAAATCACTGCAGATGGTGATAGCAGCCATGAAATTAAAAGATGCTTAATCCTTGGAAGGAAAGTTATGACCAACCTAGATAGCATATTCAAAAGCAGAGACATTACTTTGCCAACAAAGGTCCATCTAGTCAAGGCTATGGTTTTCCCTGTGGTCATGTGTGGATGTGAGAGTTGGACTGTGAAGAAGGCTGAGTGCCGAAGAATTGATGCTTTTGAACTGTGGTGTTGGAGAAGACTCTTGAGAGTCCCTTGGACTGCAAGGAGATCCATCCAGTCCATTCTGAAGGAGATCAGCCCTGGGATTTCTTTGGAAGGAATGATGCTAAAGCTGAAACTCCAGTACTTTGGCCACCTCATGCGAAGAGTTGACTCATTGGAAAAAACCCTGATGCTGGGAGGGATTGGGGACAGGAGGAGAAGGGGATGACAGAGAATAAGATGGCTGGATGGCATCACTGACTCGATGGATGTGAATCTCAGTGAACTCCGGGAGTTGGTGATGGACAGGGAGGCCTGGCGTGCTGCGATTCATGGGGTCGCAAAGAGTCGGACATGACTGAGTGACTGAACTGAACTGAACTGATATCCACTTGTTTATTTTTGCTTTTGTTGCCTTTGCTTTTTGAGTCAAGCCTAGAAAAAATAACATTGTTAAGATCAATGTTAAGGTGCTGACCACCTATGTTTTCTTTTTGGAATTTTATGATTCCTGTCATATGTTTATGTTGAAGTCTTGAATCCATTTTAGTTTCTGTGTGTGAAACTAGTGGTCCAGTTTTATTCTGTTGTACGTGGCAGTACAATTTTTCCAAAATCATTTCTTTAAGAGGCTATCCTTTCTCCATTATATGTTCATTTTTTCTTTGTCATAAATTAATTTTTCATATGTGTGGATTTATTTCTAAACTCTCAATTCTGTTCCATTGATCTGACTCTTTTTCTGCTAATATCTTTCTATTTTTATTACTATAGCTTTGTAATATAGATTGAAGTCAGGAAGTGTGATGCCTCTGGCTTTGTTCTTTCTCAAGATTGCTTTGGCCATTCCGGTTGTTTGTTGGGACGAAATAAATTTTAAGGTTGGCTGTTTGTTCTTTTTCTATGGAAGATAGAACATTGGAGTTTTGAGAAGGATTGTGTTGAATCTGTAGATCATTTTGGACGTTTTAGTGACATTAGTTCTTCCAGTCCCTGAGCATGTGATACCTTTCCATTTGTTTGTGTCCACAAATTTACAAAGCAAATTTAGCCCCTTGTCTTCCGTCTCAGCTCCTAAATGACCACACTTGTTTTCCCTAAACACTTTTCACATTTTTGCATTTTGCTGTTGTCTTCCTCAGTAAAGTTGAGTGGTTCCAAACTCTCCCCAAGATATCAAGCCCCTTAACGTGCATCAGAGACCTTATGTTTGGACCTAACCCCAGCTCTCCACTGTATTGTTTAATGCTCTCTACAAAGAATTGCCTAGTTCACTGGATACCCACCCTTCTTCCACAACACTTCCCAATGCGCCTCTTTGCCAATTGTCCCTGCCTGCTCCAAAATTCAATTTCCAGATTAATCTTCCTAAAAATCAACTCCAATCAAGCCATTTCCTTTTCTGAAGCACAATTTTACACTCTGTTGCCCAGTGATGTAATTACAGACTCTTCCATTGGCAGCTCTATCCTGCTAACTCAGTAGTTCTGGCTCATTTTTCTCATATCACATAGTTCACAAAACAATGCACTCTCATCAGTAATATCGCACATTGCCTACAATGGTCTTTCAAGGAACAGAGCAGATATACTTAGCCTCTTAACAGAATAACTGTAACATGTATGTAACCAATGCCTCTATAGTCGTCACTGTATGTCAGGTACTTTTTGACCACTTTAAGTATATGATTTCATTGAATCCACCTAATAGTCCTATAATATAGACACTGTTATTGTTTCATTTTACAGATGAAGAAACTGAGGTACAGAAAACATAAGCAGTTATCCCAAGGTCATGTGGTTAATAAATGGAAGAGCTAAAGAATTCAACCTCAGATAGCCTCAGCCTGTAGTCTATGCCGTTAATTCCTCTGGCATGTTTACCCTCTCCTTAAATTTCTGTCAACCACCCATACCAACACTGGAGGATGAGAAATATTGAGCTCAATTGTTTTCATCAAATTTCCAAAAATTCCTTTTTTATTTTGAAAGTGGCTTGAGTCAGCTAAGTCTCCAATAAATGTTACTTCTCTGATCTTTTAAATCACTCTTCTCTCTTTAGAAAGATGGTAACAATAACCCTGTGTACAAGACAGCAAAAGAGACACTGATGTATAGAACAGTCTTATGGACTCTGAGAGAGAGGGAGAGGGTGGGAAGATTTGGGAGAATGGCATTGAAACATGTAAAATATCATGTATGAAACGAGTTGCCAGTCCAGGTTCGATGCACGATACTGGATGCTTGGGGCTGGTGCACTGGGACGACCCAGAGGGATGGAATGGGGAGGGAGGAGGGATGAGGGTTCAGGATGGGGAACACATGTATACCTGTGGTGGATTCATTTAGATATTTGGCAAAACTAATACAATTATGTAAAGTTTAAAAATAAAATAAAATTAAAAAAAATTTTTTTAATAAAATAAATAAATAAATAAATAAATCACTCTTCTCAGATGGTACCACTCAGGCTTTACTTATCCTATACTCTCTTTGTTGTCATCAAACTGTGAGATAAAAAATCACATCTCTATAGTGAGATTGAAAAAAAAAAAATTCACAACCAAGCTCACAATAGACACTGTAAATTCTGATTTCCCAATTTTGTTAATGGTTCCTCTAATCTAAGTTACAAGTGACTCATATCTCCTCTCTCTCTTTTGCCTAATCCACATCCACATACAATTCGCTTCTAAGTTTGGTTCTTCATGTATCCTTGATACCACTCTCAATCTTTTGCACCTTTTCTATGTAAAGGGTGGGAGATGCCTCATCCATTAACTAGGTCGGAGTAAATAAGCAATGTTTTTATTAGCAGTTATTCTGTTGTTTGACATTCTCATTGCTTTTTGCCCAACTATCATAAAAATCTGTATCGTAAAAATCAGTATCTAAATCTGGTTATTTAGATTTGAGTCTTTGACCCCTGATATTCTGCTAAATTCTGTTGACAGTTTAAGGAAGAACATCTGCTCAGCTCCCATCCACCACTCTCCCCTTCCTACCACTGTGGCTGAAAGAACTCACTCTTCAGTGGGTACGAAAATGTCTGCTAATCACATCACTGATTTCTCCTTCCAACCTCATCTCTTATTACTCCACTGCATGTTACACCTTCTAAGAAAACCAGACCAAAAGCTACTCCCATGAAAAGTTCTGCTTTGCACCTCCGTACTCTTGCTTGTGCCATTTATTTCACACAAAAATGCCAATGAAATATATCAGAGGCTAGGATGAGTTAAGAAAAAAATCTCTGAAGTTTTAGGTCACAGAAAGGATATATTGAGATGGATTTAATAGCCCCCAGTGTCATCTTTAGAAATCCTCTCATCTTGACTCAATAGTTATCTGGATTTCCTCTATATCTAATTTAATACTCTGTGTCATTGTTTAGCACTAATACCTGACATCTCTGAAGCTTGGTTTCTTTATAATAATAAGTAATAATAACAATGATAATAATACCTACTTCACAAGATGGCTATATGGCTTAAAATATAAATTTTGTTATTGTATTATTTCTAAAATTTAAATATTGCATACAGAAGGTACTAAAAACTTGTTTAGGTTCTTCTTCTTGTCATGGGTGAATATTGCCCACTTAACTTAAGGGAACTGAGATCCATAACTGAAGTTGGCTGCCAGAGTGAGGTGGGCACAAGAGCAGAGACCCCATAGAATAGTCTACTCCTGGGGCAGCGACCCATGGAACATTGATCTTAAGGCTCTGAGCCTAACTGTCATTCACTCTTATATAAAAGATAAGATGGTAAGTGTTAGCAAAATAAAACCTTTCTATGTTCTAGAATTCTGCCTGAGGCGATCAAAAAGACTAAAATCTGAAGTCAGCATCTCTGCCATTTTTATTCACCTTGGGCTTTCCCAGTGGCACCCATCTGCCTGCAGCGCAGGAGATGCAGGAGACGTGGCTCCATCCCTGGGTTGGGAAGATGCCCTGGTGGAGGAAATGGCAACCCACTCCAGTATTCTTGCCTGGGAAATCCCATGGACAGAGGAGCCTGGCAGGCTACAGTCTATGGGGTCACAAAGAGTAGGGCATGACTGAACACACACACACACACTCACACAGTCTCTAAAGCAGTCTTTGTTTTGTTCTAGGAGAAGTGGAAAAAGAAAACAAATGATGAGAAAACATTGAATTGACAGAGGCACAACCTAAAATCACTGTCGGTTTTCAAGGAGTGCTCTAGATTTAAATTTGCTTGAACTCAGTTTTTTCCCTCCTCACTTCTTTTTTTTTTTTTTAATTATTATTATTTTATTTTTTACTTTACAATATTGTATTGGTTTTGCCATACATCAACATGAATCCACCATGGGTGTACACGTGTTCCCCATCCTGAACCCTGCTCCCATCTCCCTCCCCGTACCATCCCTCTGGGTCAACCCAGTGCACCAGCCCCAAGCATCCTTTATCATGCATCAAATCTGGACTGGTGATTCATTTCTTATATGGTATTATATATGTTTTAATGCAATTCTCCTAAATCATCCCACCCTCTCCCTCTCCCACAGAGTCCAAAAGACTGTTCTATACATCTGTGTCTCTTTTGCTGTCTCGCATACAAGACATAGAAAGTCGTTACCATCTTTCTAAATTCCATATATATGTGTTAGTATACTGTATTGGTGTTTTTCTTTCTGGCTTACTTCACTCTGTATAATAGGCTCCAGTTTCATCCACCTCATTAGAACTGATTCAAATGTATTCTTTTTAATGGCTGAAATGTCTTTCTCTAGCATCTGTCTCCACAGAGTCGGACACGACTGAAGTGACTTAGCAGCAGCAGTAACAGCATCTCTCTTACCTTCTCTTAGCTTAGTAGCCTCCTTTGAGCACTGTTTCTGGCATTAAGGCTTTTAAATATGTGTTCTTAATTCAATGTAATTAAACAAAGGAAGGAAGTCAGTCTGAATCAATGACAAGCTGGAGAAACAAGCGATTTTTAAGGAAATGAAGTTTTATTACTCTTAGGGATATACTGAAGCTATTGAAAACAGTTCACTTAGGACATTAATGGCTACATTAACACCTACATAAGTGTATCTTACAAACTCACTGTTTGGAATAAAATATATATGTACTTTTCTTTTTTCTAAGGACTTTTACTCTTTAAATAGACTAATGTTTGTTTCTACAGATTGCGTAGCGAACCTTTTTTTTCTTAATTTGAACATTACAGATATTGAGATATAAATGCAAATTTCAGTTGTTTAAAACTTGGTGCTCATGAGGTCAAAACCACACACTAAATCTCTATATCAGCCAGTTCTCTCTATTGTGTGGTCACAACTGTGTGAGCAACCAGCTCTGGTCATAAGCACTGGGGGAGAGGCTGTCGATGAATTTGTCCAGTATGCCTTCGCTTAATTGGAAAATGGCTCTGTTTCATCAGCCACGCACCCATGGTCAGTAGCTTCGCCTTTCTTCGTGAGCATCGGTTATTTTGAATTTTAAAGATAATTTTAGTACCTTCATTGTTACTTTAATACTTTATTTATTTGCTGTTTCAGCTTTCTGCTATGTGGTAGCGTTATTTAAAATTTCCTCTTTTTGATGACATTTCTTGCATTGTGTATTTATATCCTACTTGTTAAGGCTAATAATACTATATGAGCTTATAGAATTGCGTCTGAACTCTGAAGGGAAAATAATGATCCATTTCATGAGATGAGTAATTTTTACAAACTCTCCTTTCAGCTCAAAGAGTGCTTTTTGTTCCCTTGATTAAAATGTATTTCCCGATTAAATTAAAATGCAAATATAGATGGTCTGTGTTTATGGTTATAATAGAATTATTTAAAGAAGGTTTTAAATCAATGTGCTGTTAATATTTCATGCAAGAACTGTGGGTTTTATTGTTGGGCCGGTACTGCCATGTTCCATTTTCAAGATTACTTAAAGTGCTATGAAAACTTAATCATACTGCCCTGGTTTTATCAGTTTTGCCCAGTCTTCTCTAGGATGTTAAAAGGAACTATTTTCCTATATACTTCTTAAGTTATATCAGTGGTGTTGGAGAAATATCAAGTACTATTTCTTTAGAACCCTTTAAAATTGAGTTATGAACAATTTACTGTTTGTTTTAAAGAAATATTTTATTACACACACAGAAGTGAATCAACTTTTAAATTTAAGAGAACCATATTTAATAATTTATTATGAATTAAAGATCTGAAAAGTTACTTCAAGAGACCATTTTGTCCAAATTTTTAATTTCTATTACAAATATAAAATATTTGTATTAGAAATTGCATCTAATGCTATTAATTTAATTATAATGATTTAGTGTTTCTTTAGCTTTCTTTTTTAGAAAGTGACATCACTTCTCAATAATTATTAAAATAACTCTTAAATCATATTTATAACTTGATCTTTTGTCCCTTGTCTTTTTTAGTGACCTCAGTGAAAACCAGATTCAGGCAATTCCAAGGAAAGCTTTCCGTGGGGCAGTTGATATTAAAAATCTGTAAGTATTTTTTCTAATTGATACTGTTGTTTTTAAAGTTATCCATTTTGCAAATTTAATTCATATTAAATAAAGTGTCAGGAAAGAAATGGTGAAAGCTTATGCATTTTATGCTTCCTTAGGAGAACTTGTAACAAGAAGTTTTAAATCATTTTTACGTGTTATCTGAAGGAAGTCTCGTTTAGAAGATGTCTTGAAACTGAAGTTATCAAATAACAACTGCAGTTGTTATCACAAGGTTCTTCAAACCTTGTGGTTAACCTCGTGAAGTCTAAAGAAATGATTTTATTAAAAGGCATTTACAGTGTATTTTCTTCCCTCTTACTATGAGCTTATTTCAATAGTACCTTTTTCACTTGTTATTGGTGTTTATTGGAAATGCAGACTATTTTTTTCTGGAAAGAGTAGATAATATTTTCTTGTTAGAGATACCTGTGGCCTAGAGCTACAGCTTTTTAAAATAGCTTTTAGATCACCATTTTTATTAAATTCCAAAGTGTGAGAATGAGAAAAGTGTCTTTCAATTTGTGTGAATACTTTACTTAGAATTTCCCTTTTATCTTTATGAAAGAATGTATGTATAGCCTCCTTTAAAAAGCAAAGTAAAAGAAACCTCTGTATTTTTCCTTGGTAAATCTTTAATCTAGTGTCTTGTGTAGATGTGTTGTTGTGTAAGTGCACATAGCTCTTTACATATCACGAAGATTACAGTGGCAACCCTAACATTATCGATATGTATCTTAATAAATTTTAAAGTTTCATATTAATCTTTTAAAACGACGGGTTTTGACTGACTATGAAACTAGGATGTAAAGTGTTTTCTTTAGCTTCTAAGTTAGTTTGGAATGTAAAGGGAAAAGCCCCTGTGTGCTGAGATTAACCATCAAGAATTCAGTGTTTCTTACCTTTGTAATAAACGGGGTAGAAACTCTTTCAAGAATTAACTTACTTTCAGAATTCTCCATGGTGGAATCCAACATTTCTCAAGTAGTGAATGTGAGACAGATGTTTTCCTTCATCAAAGAAGACGACTGTTTATAAAGCTATAAGCTATGGCCTCTATGTCTTGTTTTCAATGTAAATGGTTTTCGTTTTAAATTTGTACTTTCTAAGTGTACAGGTAGAGATAGAAAAATATAGACTTCTAAGTATAAATATATAGCACCATCAAAATCCTGGCCTTAGACTTTTATTAGCATTTACATGTTAAAGAGATTTTATTTGCTTAGATTTAATCTCTAATGAATACTGGGGAAAATCTTCAAGTAGATTCAGAGATATAGGATGTTCAAAACTGCCTCTGTATATTATCTCTTGTCAGAACAACACAAAGATTCCTATGTAGCACCTACTCAAGTTGTCTATATGTCTCTGTGAAAGGACAGTAATGGCCAAAGTTGACCACCCTTTGGGAATGCCTCTTGCAGTCTTTTAACAGTATTCTCTCTAAAGCCTGAAAACAGGTGGCTTTTAATCTTAGTAACGATATTTAGGGAATCCAAGTCTGCAAGTAATCCTTCTCTCATGTTTAAGGATGCATTTGGGAGTGAGATACCAGTCATGGTGGAATTCTTCCTTAATTCCTCTTTGTTTCTTCTTTAAAAATGCAATTCTAAAAGTTTAGAGATAAAAAGAAAAGTGAGATACTGACCAATGTACTTTGAGGAATGCATCATTGATTTGGTGGGATTTGGAAAATATTTTCCCCCACTATATCATTTACCCTTTTCCAGTTTAAACACAATTATTTAAAAACCATGAGATAAGCCTAGGACTGGAGTCTCAGAATATTTTACTATTTTTGTTTGTTTGTTTGTTTTGTAAACATGACAATTCATTAAACTTCACTGAGCCTTAATTTTTACTTTTATGAAATCAATATAATAATTGCTTGCACTTGTGATTATTAGAGAAAAAAGGTACTGAGGAGAGAGAAAATTAGAATATGGACTAATCTGCAATATTAGTGAGAGATCAGATAGACCATGGGCCAATTAGACATTAAGCTGCAAAGTAGAAAAAATATACATATATATATATACACATATATGTATATCTCAGAAGGTACTAAATCTATGCAAGACCCTGATTTATAAACAAATTGTGAAGTGCCACAGATACTGAGGAAAGAAAGAGATAAAGGTGTTGCTTGAGGTTATCAGGGAATACTTTAGAAAAGAATTACTGGAAAGAAAATATACAGAAATCTTCAAGGAGGTTGGTTCATACTGTATATTGGTCAATAAAAGCAGATTGAGAAAGTAAGAATTTATTAAGACCTATTCAAAGCCTGAATTCTGGGTTTTGAAGGGATTGGAGGATAAAATTAAAGTGCAATGAAATGTGTGTGTGCATGTGTGATGGAAGGAATATGTCTGTATCTTTAAGGTGAACCAGTACTAATTCGGAATAGCAGCACTAGCAGAAAGCATAGCAGTCCGAATATGGAGAAAGCTGAGTAGAATGGCATCCAAATGACTTTGTTTTTGGAGATTTCTTTTCTTATGGAGGAAAGGGAGCTTAAGAAACTATGTGGATGCTGAATGATGATGGTCAAAGAACAATTTATTCCTGCTACTCTCACTGGCTTCCGTGTAAAAGTGTGAAAGACCATGGAAACAACCTTGGAATGCACCTTAATGCATTTATAGGTTTAGTTAATTAAAAAGGATCATACTTAAAATTTTCTAAAATTTTATAGTTAATTAAACAATAGATAAAAGTACATTATTCAAAGAAATTAAGTTTCATGGGACTCTGTCTGAAGTTTAGTTTTATCATTAAAAGTTAAGAAAAGTATTTAGTAAAATATATTAGCACTGAGAGTAAATTTTAATTCATATTGTCATTAAAATGGTAAATGTAGATCATCAAGTAATGACTCAGTTAAAGTCCATAAGTATTGACATTATTAGTATTATGAATGTTCAGTGTGGGAAGTGAAAGTGAAAGTTGCTCAGTTGTGTCTGACTCTTTATGACTCCATGGACTATACAGTCCATGGAATTCTCCAGGCCAGAATACTGGAGTGGGTAGCCTTTCCCTTCTCCAGGGGATCTCCCAAACCAGGGATCAAACCCAGGTCTCCAGCATTGCAGGCAGATTCTTTACCACCTGAGCCACCAGAGAAGCCCAAGAATACTGGAATGGGAAGCCTATCCTTTCTCCAGCAGATCTTCCTGACCCAGGGAAACAAAACGGGGTCTCCCACATTGCAGGCAGATTCTTTACCAGCTGAGCCACAAGGGAAGCCCATTCAGTGTGGGAAGGAGAGGCATAATGCTCTGTCCTATATATCATGCCAGTGTTCATTTACAGTTTGGACAAGCCTTCATGGTCCCATGATGGCTAGTATTCAAGTCTTTCAGACATGAGAGAAAACAGAAGGCTTTACAGAAGAAATATGTGCTTTAGTTGCATCAGGATAATATTTTGTGTAGTGTTAGTTGCTCAGTCATGTCTGACTCTCTGCAACCCCACAGACTGTAGCCCACCAGTCTCCTGTGTCCATGGGATTCTCCAGGCAAGAATAGTGGAGTGGATTGCCATTCCCTTCTCCAGAGGATCTTCCCAGCCCAGGGATTGAACCCTGGTCTCCTGCATTGCAGGCAAACTCTTTACCATTTGAGCTACAGAGAAGACCTTGATATTTTGTATAGCACTGTTTAAAATAGTGGTCTAATGCACTGTACTGGGTTTATTGGAGTTACCACATATTCAGGCAGGCTTTATTCTGAGTAAATTCCAGGTATCAGAAGATTTTCACTGGAAGCACTCGCTTTAATCTTGCGGATTGGCTAAATAGGCTCAAGGCAACATCCTGACAATATGAAATTGATGCTGTGGAAATTTTGCAAATTAGCAGATCTTATTCCTTTTTCTTCAGGCAAGCCACAGTAAAACTATTCTAGACAGATGGACATTTATCTTGCTGTTAAATATCTCCAGGGAGGACATCCCATAACTTTTTTGCTTACCTCTGTTAATTTCCAAACTGGATTAAAACCCTTTATATTTTATGTTGTTACCCAATTTTCTCCATCTGCTACTTAAACCAGTTTTTTTTTCCCCCAGCATTTGAGACAGTGAGATCTGAGAATAACAAGATCATATCAAAATATCAACACTCTAATAGTGTTTATAGTAGTCACTGGCAGCCAATTTATGTAGGATTTACATCTGTGTTTTTGAACTCTCCAATCAAGTGTGAATGAAAGTACTGATACAGTATCATTACCAAATGATGCCTTACCGAAGTGATAATCACTGTTTATGTTATTTTTCTTGATAAATTTGTATATATATTTAATATATGTAACACTGACTAATAAAGTCTCGGCTATCTCCTGATCAGTTTCTGAATGAAGACATGTTACACTGTGGCACTGTTTTGTTTACAAGTATATATGAGGCTTTTCCTTTCAATTGAATGATTTAGGAGAATATTCAAATTAAATTTTGCTTAATTGCTAAGACTTGCAAGCTTATTCTCTAAGTATGCATTTAATGAGGTCAAAAATTTTCCAAGAGTCTCTTGTTCTTATGTGAAATAATTCCTACTCATGTTATCCCAAGATTTAAACAAAAAACACCAATTTATGAACTTAAAATTCAAATTGTTGACAATAGTTATTAAGATTGCAAAAGTGAAAGTGTTAGCCACTCAGTCGTGTCTGACTCTTTGTGACCCCATGGACTGTAGCCCACCAGGTTCCTCTGTCCATGGAATTCTCTAAGCAAGAATACTGGAATTCCCTTCTCCAGGGGATGTTCCCAACCCAGGGATCAAACCTGGGTCTCCTGCGTTGCAGGACCTGAATACTTAAAATAATTAAATTCCAACAAGCATTATTTTAGATAATATCTTTAAAGTACATCATATCTGTTTTTTATTCTTCTTTCATGTTGCAGTATATCTTCAAAATGTACTCTATATTCCAAACTTTACTATTTGTAAATGAATACGGTCATTTTCTATCTGCTTGCATCATACACATTCTAGTAAATTTTCATCTGTTATCAACTGTACTCCCTCTTTCTATTAAAACTATTCATAGGTTAAAATAGGTGAGGGGAAAATATTTATATTATTTACTATATATTGATTTAAAGACAAGCATTTAAGTTAAAAGATGATTTAACTTGGTTCTCTTTGAGTAAGTCATGGTGTCATTTGGAAAAAAGAATGCATGACTGGCTTTTTAAGAAACAAAACTATTTGGGATGCACTGATTATTAGTGATAAGATTTGGCAAATAGGAAAAAGAAGGCTAATCTATATGTTGTTACACACTACACACTATTATGTTATTTAGAAATTTTTTTCTGAAACTCTATCATCTTCAATTTATTTTATTGATGGATGATCATTTAAAACCCATAGGAGTAAAATTCACAGTTGTATAGTAAATCACAGGAAGACATATATTTTGTTTTTTTTTCCCACCCTTCCCAATTTTTAAATATCAATCTACTCTTCTCCTTTCCTCTCTCATCTTCATGTTGTTGTTGCTTAGTCAGTAAGTCATGTCTGACTCTTTTGCAACCCCATGGACAGTAGCCTGCCAGGCTCCACTGTCTTTGGGATTTCCTAGGCAAGAATACTGGGGTGGGTTGCCATTTCCTTCTCCAGGGGATCTTCCCCATCCAGAGATCAAGTTTGCATCTCCTCCATTGGCGGGCTGATTCTTTACCACTGAGCCACCAGGAGAGCCTCATACTTCATGATAATAAAGGAACAAGGGTTGTCCACATAATACAAAATCAATATGTAACAATCCGAAAGTGAAAGTGTTAGTCGCTTTGTCGTGCCCAACTCTTTGCGGCCCCCATGGACTGGAGCCCACCAAGCTCCTCTGTCCATGGGATATCCCAATCAAAAATACTGGAGTGGGTTGCCATTCCCTTCTATTCCTTCCTGGCCCAGGAATAGAACCCAGGTCTCCTGCATTGCAAGTGTTTACTGTCTGAGCCATCAGGGAAGCCCTAACAATCAAAGAGTGTATTATATATTTTACCATTCAAATGCAAGACTTACCTTATCTTTGACCTGTAAGTTAAATCATATTTACAGAATGTTGACCATAATCAGCTACTTTTCATGTTTAGTTTGCTACATTTCTCATCATACTTAATTACATATTTATTACATAATTATCACAAAAAGAAGATCCATTTGTATAAAATTAAAATTGTGATTTTTATTGCTCTCAGCTCCTTCCTAGAGTGTTTTCAGTGAGCCTGAGACTGGAGAGACTTTGAAGGGGAGATTGATTTCTCACTCAAGGGGCCTGCTATCCTTAGTTTTAGAATAAATTTCACACATGGTTCTTAGGCATAGAACCTTCCTAATGTATCTGTGGAGATGATTCTTCATTTATATAGATAGCAAATGAGATTGATTTTTATGATATGAGGACTAGAGCCCCTCTTAACGTCTATTTTAAGTCTTCCCTTTGTAGCTCAGCTGGTAAAGATTTCACCCGCAATACAGAAGACCTGGATTCCATCCCTGGGTTGGGAAAATCCTCTGGAGAAGAAAAGGCTACCCATTCCAGTATTCTGGCCTGGAGAATTCCATGGACTGTGTAGTTCACAGGATTGAAAAGAATTGGACACAACTAAGGGACTTTCACGAACATCTAGATTGCTGCCTATGGTCATAAGGGATAACCTGTAACTCACAGTTATCTGGGTTCTAAAATTTAAAGTGTATCAGGAACTCGGCAGACGCCATAGTCAGGACCATGGGAACTGTCCATGGTCCTGTAAATTGCCTGCTTTGTATTCACTGTAAAAAAGTACACTGATTTGTGATAATCCCCAGTAACTATGGGCAAGTTTGTTACCAGTAACCTCTTTGCATTTTGCTCAGTTTCCAGGTGCCTTAGCACTCTTTTTATTGATAGCATTTTCTCATGTAGATGAATCTATATAGCATATCTTCATAATCATTTTCCAAACCAAAACAAAAAACACAAGGAATTTTGATTGAAGAGTTGGGAATCTGATTCACATATGTATAAAGTAGCCATTGTCATGATCTTTCAGTGGTTGCATGTTGTTCTTGAGACAGAACAGATCTTTCTGTTTTTTGCTTCCCCAACCCTGGACAGCCAGTCATATTTTTCTCCCTTTGAACAATTACAATAACCTGCTAATTGAGTTTTGATCTCCAGTCTATATTCTCATTAGGGAATTTCAGTGTTCCAGCCAAATTTTGTTTATATAAAGCATTGTTTTTCATCCCATCTCTTCCTGGTTGAAAATCATTCCACTTATTAAAACAAAAACAAAATGCTTTGCTATAGGCATCATGGTAAAGCGTTGGGAATTTAATGGAATATTGTCTACAATAGTTCTACAGGGTCTATAGGAATATAGGCTATTCTCTGAGAGAACAGTGAGTTTTACCCAATGGAATTGCATCTAGTCTCTTTAGATATTCCTAATGGTCCCAAAATTCAGAGACCTGTGCAGGCTCACAGCCCCCTCTCCTACTGAATCTGTGCACAAGTTCTTTGCTCAAATCAGAATGATCTCTGTCTTGCAGACATTTACTCTGAACATTATAGAGCCTCGGCTCACAACTGTTCTTTGAACCAGTCTCCTCCATAGGGAATACCCACTTTTATTTCTGTCTTACTGGATTCTACCCATTTTTTAGGGTTTAAGGGATTTTTTCTTCTCCCTCACACTATTATTTTCGCCGAGGGCAATCTCTTCCGTCTCTGAAATTCTGTAATATTCTTCTTCTGCTGACTTCTTCCTTGAAAATTTGCCTTTAGAAATTCAGCCTAAACCTCTATTTGCAGAATGAATAGCTACTGAATCTCTCTTCCTAGCCACCTGTGTCTAATGAGGGCTTCAACAATACATAGATTTAAAGTTGAATCAAGGTTTCACTAAACATTTACTACTTGTTTTGCATAACTTATTTAACTTTTGTGGACCTTCTTTTCTTATCTGTAAAATCCAAATAACAATAATACCTACCTTTTCAAGTAATTGTGAGGAATAATACGATGGGAGTGTCTAAAGACCCTGCTGTTTAATGTGCGTTCAATAAATGCTAGCAATTATTATTGTCAGTTTCTATTTTGACCTCCCTGATTAGTTTATTTAGACTTACCAGAACTGGAAGGTCAGTTTAGTTGTCTTTCCTCCAGTGTCTATTATCATCTCTCTTAGAGCTACCTTGAACTTCCTCCTAATAAATTAACAGATGGATATAACTTTATACTATGGCTTATTCCAATAAAAGCTGAGATTCTCTCTTCCTGTGAGGAAAACAAAGTGTTACTTGAAACATTGCAAAAGGGTTAAATTCTCAAATAACGTAAGTAATTTAAGATTCTTCAGAAAGTTCTTTCCTTGGTTTTTTCCTTCACTAATGCCCAGGCTAACACAGTTGTGCTTTCATGCCGAGGTAAATGATATAGTTGCAGAAACTTCTCTTTAGGATGGATTAATTTAAATTTTTCTCAAGCCCTCTGCATATTATGACTTAAATCTTGGACTACTTGTTGCACAATCATTATTGGCATAAGATTTGTATATTTAGACACTCATATTTACCTGAACTTTATACATACAAGGGAAGAAATAGAACAGATTCTGCCCATATCCTTACCAGCATTTTTTCTTTTTCTCCCATTACATTTATGTTTTATCAGGTTAGTGAAATGTTGTTATTCTTTCATACTGATTCTAATCACTTTGATGTGTTGTCAGTCAACTAAATTCTTGGAGTTTGTCATCTTGCAGTAGTGAGTTGAATATGAATGAAACTTTCTCATACCTAAAAGACCCTGGCAAAATTGGAACCTAGTCATAACAATTTTGTTGATACTCTGTACAACTCTGCCTGGCTTAGAAATTATTAAAGATTTTTTATGTTCACTGTTGTTTCAGAGGTAAGTATATTTTACGGTGTTCTAATTTTTACAAAAAGAAAATCAATTTGTAATAAGATCTTATTACTTGAACACTGCACTGAAATATGAATTTTCTATGGATAAGGACAAAATCAACTAAAGTTAATGCAGGAAGATGTGTTTTGTATGTGTAATTCAAACAGTATGGTATATAGATTTTTAACAATGAAAACAGGAAATCCTAGGGAAAAAAGCAACAGAATACAGTGTCTCCAGTTATGTTTTAAGATGCCAAGTAAGCAAATGTACAAACTTTTTGTCATTTAATATACCTCTTTGTTAAAATTTATATATAGCAACATTATATATTATTTTTCATACCAAAAATTTCATACCAAAAAATCAAAATCTGAAACTAGGCTAAATTATTTTTAGTCTTAAAGAAAAGCAGATCAGCTTTAGAAATTTTATGTGAGAGAAGCATAGAGTGATCACTGTTGATAAACGTGCACTGCATTGTCGAATTCAGTGCTAGAAAAAATTAAATAAGCAGTCTAGAGTTATTCTAGAGCAATCAGAAGACAAATAGTTACCATTAAAAATAGAATCATAGAGTGTTAATGCTGAGAGAAATCTGAAAACTCCAGGAGATGGTGAGGGACAAGGAAGACTAGCATGCTGCAGTCCACAGGGTTGCGAAGAGTCGGACATGACTTCGTGACTGAAAAACCGTATGTTTTTAACAACATCGTTTTCATGAAATTAAAGATAAAGCCGCTGCTTCAAACCACACACATACAAACTAGGACAGTGATGGATCCAGAGGGAGGGGAGATTTGGGATTTGAACAGAAGCAGAGAGGAGGGTTGGAGGTAGAAAATAAGGAGGAGAAGACTCAGCAGCCTGGATGAGAATATGCAGGTTAGAAGTCTAAAGGAAACCACCAGTGGTCCTATCCATACCATTCTTTCTCCCAGGAAAATGAGAAAAGTGCTAGCTCGCTTTTCCCTGGAAAGTAGGCCATGTTAGAAAAGGACACTCGAGCTGTTAGAGACACCCAGTACTCTTATCATCCATAGATCAACAAAGTTACCTTATGTCTGGATAAATAGCTGTAACATTACTTCTTGGAAAAGTGAAAAAGTTTTCCTCTTATTAATTATTTAATTCCGAACAATTCAATGGCATAGTGTGTAATCACATCTAAATGTGTCACTAAACTCGTGGCTGACCACATCCTTTCCTGTTTATAGAAAGCAGAAATGCCCAGGGTTTAAAAGGTGGTGAAGAAAAGATAAATAAATAAAAGGTGGTGAAGGAAGTGAACAGCGTGAGAGAAACAAGGTGCAGAAAAATAGTACAGAAACTCTGAAATAAATTACACTTTTGTGTAGCTTTGACACTGTTTATCTTGAACCATATGCAGATAAACAGAGGTTTGTGCAGAGATTTTTCTCGTGAGCAATCATGTGAGTACAGTACTTTCCATAAACGTAACTTTGACTATTAAAAAAAATCTATCCGTTGATGAAAAAATTGTCTGCTTTGATTTTCATTATCCTTTCAAATGAGTAACGTTTTCATAAAATACCTTCCTTTCCAGAAGATATTTGACCTGAGACATGACAGCATCCAGGAATCTTTTAGGGAAGAATTTGGTCGTTTGAGAACCGAATATCCGTAAAGTTTTAGTGCCAATAAGGGCTTAGACTTCTGTTAAGAATCAGAAGAAGCGTATAATCATGAGCAATGTTAAAGAGGGATGAAATTAGGAAAGTTTCCCCCAGCGTCTCAACTTCTGGTGGTATATAGAAAGTAATCTGCCTTTCAGTACTTGTAGGACAAGATTTGCTTGAGTGCTTTCTGGCAAGCTAGGGCTTCCCCTTTGTGTATAGTATGCGTGATTTAAAAGAAGCTGTGTCAGCACTGATTTATACATTGACAGCTAAGGATAATAAGGTATGGGCAAACATACAGCTCACCCTTTTACAGATTAACCTGGAGACTGCATTAGGCAAATTTGATAGCATTAAAAGATTTTGCCAATTTGTCTGGAAACAATTTCTCTTTTGTAGTGTGTCAAGGGTAACACTTCATGCCATTGTACTAATTTAAATGGCTTTGATAAATTGTTCAAGAGGTTAGAGAATAGTAGTGTAGATATATATTTAGCACTTTAAAATAAAAAAAAGGCTATTAACTTAATTGTTAAATGAATTTAATCTGTAAAAATCAAAAGTGCTCCAGAATGTAAGTGTTTTCTTGGAAACGCAGCAACCGTATTACATCATGAGTCTTTAAAAGTCTTCTTAGAAAATAAAATTATACGTCTGCATACTTCCTAATAAGCAGAGATGTCTTCGGCTGTTACAGTTGCATGAGTGGTAGCTGTTATTTGGGGAAAGCCTTAGTTTATACAGGCAATAAAATTGTATCTTCTCCAGGGCTCACCTTTTTTATATTGCACGTCTTAGATCACACAATTTGCATGGCATCAAGGTAGCCTCCTGTATGATTATGTCCCCCAGAGACCTTCTTAAAAATGAGATGTATATTTCATGAGACATTCTCTATGTACATAATTTTTAAAGTAGGGAATTTGAAGAGGCCCTCTGAAAGTCACTGAATTAAATCATTGCACCTTTATTCAATTGCCTTGTGAGAAAAACAGCTATTTCAAACAGTTCCCCTAAGAACAAACCTCAAATGTGAATTAGGCCTTTTTGGTGAATCTTACACTTGAAATAATACAAAGATCCTAATCTTTGTATTAGGGTCATAGGCTTACCCTATTTATGTACCTCCCTTCCCAATGCATGCAAGGCTGACAACCCACCTATATCATCAACCATTTGGTTTCTATCTCAAGTGAAACATTAAAATACTTTTTCTTTATAAGAACAATAATATCACTAAAAACATCAGGCTACTAAATTTTAGATAAAAGCTGATTATTTGTTTAAGAAAAAAGAAGGCAGTGGGATTTAATACTTAGTTGTCTGTTTCAACCAAGTAAATTCCTTAGTATGAACAAGGAAATTTTAATTCCCCAAACAATCGGTAGGAGAAAGCAAACTGAAGTTTGAAACAGGCTTTATTTTCAATCTTTAAACATTAATAAGTGAATAATAACTGCTGGAGAAGATTTACTTATTTGAGTTTTGTGTTATTTAGAATGAATTAATACAGCTTTAAATGTTTGACTGCAGATATATGTAGAATTTTAATCTTGCTGCAGTATGTGTTTCTTCGTGTTTGGGGCCGAAATCAGTGTCTTTGAGAAAAGAAATTTTTTTTTTTTTTTAGTTTTCTAAAAAGTTAGTTTCTGGAGAGTGGTATAATTTGAGAAGCTCTTTAACTGAAAAGTCTGTAATATTTACAGTGCTGTGGATTCACCATTAATGATAGTGCAAATTATGGAAACAGTGAAGCTTAATATGAAACAACTGGTCGCTTTGTAAAGTATATGCCTAGTTGGGAATAGCAAGGAGATAGATGGGGTGTCGTTTCTCTTTCTTGATTTGAAGTTCTTGAAGGAAAGCTGCTTTTAAAAGAAGGAAACCTAAAAGTAGTCTTGCTCTTTCTTGCCAAGGATAGTGAAATTAACATGCAGCTGGGCTTCTCTGATAAATGGATTCTGTTAGGTCACTGAGGGGTGCATGTGACATTAAGTGATTTACAGTCCTTTACCTTAATGAAATTGTTTCAGCAAGATGACGCTGAAAGCTCTTAATGGATAGCTTTTCTTGATGTAATGAAATTGCATTCCTATGGCATTTAATATAAGGTGCAGTTATTATTTACTGGCGCTTTCCGAGGGCTGCTATTTGCACAGACAGTTCAGAACAAAAAGAGATTTCAGTGGCGGCACCGAGGCCAGAATGGCTTGTGACATTCTTCTGCAGATGAGTGGATTTGTGAGAGCATTTTGGTTGTTGCGGCTAGGGCTTGAGAGACCCTTCAGGAGACTTCCTTTCACCTAACCCTGCTAGTGTCCAGTCTTTTACATATTCTTCTAATCTGTTTAACAGGCAACTGGATTACAACCAGATCAGCTGTATTGAAGATGGGGCATTCAGGGCTCTCCGGGACCTGGAAGTGCTGTAAGTACCGCTTATTTCTCTTACTCTTTTAACCAGAGCTTTGTGTTTAGGGAGTGCTAATGTGGATGCTTATCTGTTAGCTTGAAATCTTGTGTCAGAATGGTTGCTGAAAGAGAAAGCCCTTAAATAACTCAGAGCAAATGCAGAGAAGAGTGGAAATGTATGGGTGCAAAACCTTGTATATCATATCTGTATGCTTAGGTAGAATTGTCTAATTTTGGAAAGACACTCACATGTTCATACGTATTGTCTTTTAAGTGTTTCTCGTTGTGGTAAAACAGGCTCATATACGGGATTTGTAAGAATTCCCAGAATTGCTATATATATAGATAGCATCAGTTGTACAGGAAAAATAACAAAAAATAAAAAATAAACCTTAAGAGCTGATATGTTGGTATATTTTAGTTGCTGTGCGATGGAAAGACATTTCTCATTTTAAAATATAATTTTAACTAGATAGCTTACCATCTTTGTAAGGTTATTTTAAAATGTACTTTCTAAATTTAATAAGCCGCCTATTAGGTACATTTTAAAGTCTACTGACTTCATAAAGTACCACACACAGATTTGAATTATAATTGGCATTTTCTGTCCTTTCTTGCTAGATAGACATTGCTGAAAAATTGATTAGAGGCAACTGAATAATCTCTACAGATATTTGACATTGTAAAAATAATTTTAATGAGATTGTTAATTATAATGAAAAATAATTTTAACGAAAACTAGTTCCTAAAGCTGCTTAAGCCGCCTATACACTTCTGAAAAATTTCCCCAAAGATTCACCTTTCTAACTTTTTAAGTATACTTACTAATTTCTCCCTCCAATAAAATATAGTTCTAAGATATAATTCTCCCCTGACTCAATTTATTCATCAGTCTGGATCTAAATTAATGTGAAGAGGATTTGAATTTTTAGTTCATGTATTAAAAGTTACCAGAAATTGTGAAATTCTTCCAAAAAAAGATCCCATTGCTTTATAAATTGAGTTTGAAGAACAGAGTGTAATTCTGAATAAAGTTGATTGTTTCAACTAGGATGGCTTATTTTAACAATTTTTCTATATGGTTTTGGTGTTAATTGTCAGTAAATGAAACTAATTCTAGCTGCACCACATACAGTTATTATTTTTAAAAAATTATATAAGAATGAGTTGATTGAAATAAAATGTTCTGAGGATATACACTGTTCTCTAACCACGTGAGAGATGTTGATAAGAATCTACCTTATCCTAAAGGAAAAAGAAATTTAAAGTGCTTATTATACAAACTGTGGTTATAAGTTCACTTTTAAAATTGTGTTCCAGAGCCATTTTTAATATAGGAAGTTCACTAGTGCTATTTCAAAGTCAAAATAACTGCGGTACAACTATGATATCTTGATAGTGCTCTGACATCAGAACTACAGTCAATGTCACTAAACTCATATGTGAAGAGACGACCACATGTACTATTTAGCTGGATAGCGCAGATCAAATCAAAGAATTTGTCACTAATGGTAGCAAACACTTTATGAAAAATTTGCTGAATGTTTTGAATGAATTGAATATCATAAAATATTTCATTATTAAGCAAAAGAACTTAAATATTTATTAGATACAAAATAGCTAATATATATGTAATATATGGAGAATATGTTGAGTGCTCTACATATATTTGAGAGAGAGAGAGGAAGTAGCTGCTATGTGCCAAGTACTGTGGTCAGCACTGGAAACACTTTACCCACAAATACAATAACTCTTCATTTACTTTTTTGGTTCTAAACTAATATCATTGTTTTTGGAAGCAGTAAATTCAAGAAAACACAGTCACCTCATATATTTTGTTGGGTTTACAAAATATCTAAAAGATGACTTTTGTAAGATCCACTTTCATGAAACATACCAAAGAATGATAAATATCTCATGGTTCATGGAGTCAAAATAAAAATTCAAAATATTGGGAACTCTTTTGAGTACTTTAATATGTAGATCTCAAAAAGCTAGCTAATGGTCAGAGTTTGTTTGTTAAAGAAAATAATTAAAATCAGCACGAAACAAGGAAATGTGAATTTTTATCAAAGAATTTTAATGTTTTGTGTTAAAATAGTATAAAGTCAAGCAGACATTCTTTTAACATATATTAATTTTTTAAATGCTTGTGATTGACCCAACCTTTAGAGAAAAAAATTAATGAAGAATTTAAGGCTTACTTGGATAGAGCAGTGGAAAGACTAAATATGTTAAGCCCTAATCTCCTAGTCTCTTGACCAGTAAATCAAAAGTTCACCCATCATAAACAGTTGGTCTGGGGCTTTTAAAATGTAGAGCTACTGTTTTAAATACAGAGGTCAGAAAGTAGGTTACCCATTTTGATTGTTTCTATCATCCATGACTCTTTAAGAGATATCTTTTTATTATGCGGAAATAATGAAAGAGCATTAATTTGCACATCACCTTAAATTTCAGATTTCTAATGTTTTAGATCTTTAAAAATGTTAATTTGTGATTCATTTGTGAATGTATGGATATACTAAGGCCAAACAGGAGAAGATGGGCGTAAACACACTAGGCCACTGATGAAAATTCGTTTCATTAAAATATATATTAAGGGAGAGAGTGAATAAAGTTCAAGAAGGAAAAGCCAAGGTAGATGAAAGCAGGGAGACAGTTTATCACTTGTTTGTTCTTAATGAGCTGACTTTTTATGGAAATTCTCATTGATAGGATTTAGAGTTTATTTTCCTAATAAGATACTGTGTCAAAAGTAACACTGGAAACTAATTGTAGATCAGTATTTTCTTTTCCTTGGACACGAGATTCAGAAATGACATATATCCCTTGACTTGCCAGTTTTATATGGTTTAGAATGGTAAAGAATCCGCCTGCAATTCAGGAGACCTGGGTTAGATCCCTGAGTTTGGAAGTTTCCCTGAAGCAGGGCATGGTAACCCACTCCAGTGTTCTTGGCCTAGAGAATCACCATGGACAGAGGAGCCTGGTGAGCTACAGTCCATAGGGCTGCAAACGGTTGGCTACGACTGAGCAACTATGCACAGCACAGCATGAGAAGCTATAGTTCAAAATTAATGCATATCTGCTGAGTGTGAATTATTTTTTTAAAAAGTTATCCCCAAAGTCACATTATCCAACAGTCACATTAAATCTCTGAAGATTTAAACCATATAAAGTCAGCATAAATTTTGAGGATAGGAAAAGAGGTCATTTAAAGCAAATCCCTTTGAGAAGTGAAACCTTTTATTTCAGACATCGAGATATGTTTTAATGGTGTTTGAGAAAAATCTCATTTCACTTGAGTACCGGGAAATACTAGAAGCTTTTAGATAACGTAAGTCAACCAATTCAGTGCTTTATAGGTCCTTCATTCAGCGGGTTTTTTTTTTTTTTTTTTTTTTCTATGTGACTTGATTCAAATCAGTCAGATTAGTTCTTAGCATCATTCAATACATTCCAAAACTGGATAGTAAAAAGAGTCCATGCATGTTCTAGATCTGTAGCTATCGCATCCTGCTTTACAGAGAAATTTAAGTTAATTCCTTGACTCCTGAATACCCTGTATCCCACCATTGATAACCATAGCCACCAGCTAGTCTAAAGTGACCTCAGTGTATCTTGCTTAGCCCAAGCAAAACTGGCCCCATAGCCCATGGAGTCTCTGAAACATTTGAGTTGCCAGTATTTAAAAATTAGGAACCTTGGTCTAAGAGCTTTCTTCCATTTCAGCTGGAGATTTCAAATGGGTTTGTTTACTCGTGGACGCTAATAATACATAATACCCTTCAAGGAACTGTAACTCTTCAATTTTTTTTATTGTCTGATGTTCTAATGGCTCATGTTCATTCCTTAACCAATATCAGAAGTAGACATGTAGGCACAAAGTGCATAAAGCTACATGGTCAAAGATACTGTGGCTAAAGTCGTAGGTTTGTAATAAGTATTTGATGAATGTGAAGCAGTATGTTAAAGTACAAAATTTATTTGTCATCTTGTGTATAACATAGTGCCTTCTTGATGCCATCTTTACCAGATACTTGTTCTGCATAATCACAAGAAGTTTTTTCTGTGTTAACATATGGAATGATCAGTAAATTTTCATATCTAAAATTTCTGACTTTTTTTATTCTACAGCACTCTCAACAATAACAACATTACTAGACTTTCTGTGGCAAGTTTCAACCATATGCCTAAACTTAGGACTTTGTAAGTAGCTTCAATATATATAAAATCAATTTAATCAATTGATTCTCCTTAAGTACTGTTTTTAGCAAGTAAAGAAGATGACCACTAGTTCATCATGGGCTAGACAAGGGAAACACCACTTTTTAAAAAGTTCTCGATATAATATTGAAATAAATGAACTATTATTCTGAAAACTTGAAAGCTTCCTTTTAAATAATATGTGTTATGTGAAGTTTGGGAGGGGAGAAAAACATTTACTTTGAGCTATTGTGGAGGTCACATTTCATTAAGAAATGGAAGACTCCTTGATTGGCTGTCATAAATGATAAATGGTAAATCTTTATGATTTTATTACTATACAGCAAGCAATCCTAATAAAGCTAAACTGGCTCTCCAACAGTCTTTGTAATGTAAAATTACAGCATCACCCTTTAGTGCTTCTATAATTAAGGTTGTGTCAGCATTTATATTTTAAAATATCTTTTCAGGGGTTACAGATGGACATTAAAATATTTTAGATGGATAAAAATTATTCTCTAATAAAAATGTTTGCTATAGCTATTTTTTTTCAAGAGCAGAATTAATCCTCAAAACCCAGGGTGGGGTATTTAGTTAAAGCATTTTCAGAGATAAATCTCATTTGAATTGGGTTTCACAATCACGAATCACCTTGACATAAAAAGTATATCATATACAATATGTGAGAAATTGTGGGAAACATAACCAAAGCATTGGACTTCTTTAAAAAAAAAATGTGTGTTTAAGTAGGGTAAATATATTTTGATAGTGTTTTGAAAATATCTTTCATTTTTACAATGGCTTATAACTCAAAGCGTTACATTTATTTTCTCTCTTTAATCAAAAATTAGTTTAATTGCCACTTTTTAATGAATTAGATGTCAGTACTAATTCATGTTTTCTCATTAAAATCGAGTCTTCATGGGATGGCATTATAATTTCCTTGGAAAAATATTCAGGAAAATAAAATCATTCCAAAAGTAAGCAAATATAACTAAATTTTGTTTTCTTGGGGCTATCAGATTGAGACTAATCTGGCCCAGTAGGTCCAGTTCACTCAAATTCTATTTGATGAAATTGGTTTCTCATTAACTTTAGCTGATTTTTAAGAAACAAATTGATCAAGCTTTCAATCTGTGAAAAACTAAAGCCATTAAGACTGCAGAAACTCTGTCATCTGCATTTTTGATAGTGAGTCTTATTTTCATGTAAAAAAATCCACTACAGTTTGTCATACTATTCAGGTTTTTAAAATTTTATATTGTTTTCTCATTTCAAATATATGCATCTAATCGCATCACTATAATGTGCTTGGTTTACATGGAAACATTTACAGAGCAAAGGTGTGGAATGTGCTTTGTAGCTTCCAAAAGATGCCACTGACCTCCTAGCAAGCTTCACCAGAGGTCACCCAGCCTTCCCCAAATGTACCTTTCTGTCCTGTGGCATGCCATCTAGTTTCGATGGAAGACAGTCTGTTCTGTATCTTCAGGCTCAAGGAGAATGTAAAATAGTCATCTAATTTTAAATTCCCTTGCTTTGGTTGTTTCATTATTCTATATTATCATTGCTACTTAAAAATTCCATTTTTATGGTCCAATTATCTTTCTGGACTGAGTTCCATGTTTTAATATCCATTACTGTTATTGGGTTAGAATCGAGCACATCAGCTAAAAAGGGCTAAAATGGTATTACTATGTCATAGATGATTCTGGGAATGATGCTTTGATTTATAGTTTTGGGTGTCCTTTTCTTTAGTTTGAGAAAACATAAAAGCCAGTTTGAAGTCATTTACCTAATTTAGTGGATATATTTGTCTGATATTTTATAAATGGAGAAGTGCTATTTGCCACTTGAAAGGGATCCATGATCTGGTATGGATCTGTGCCAGCGTAGAGGGGACTGGCTTAATTCCTTCACTACCAGCCATCTTTGTCTTTTAATTTCAATTCCTGCTCTTTGAGGCTATGTCCCCAAGAGCCAAAAGCAGCTAATCCCTTTTACTGCGATTAAACAAAAAGAAGGAAATCAGAATCAGGATGTGAAAAGAAGCAGTTTATATTGAATTATTTTTCTGTCTGGTTCAGCAAAAAATGAAAGTGACCTGCTAAAAAGGTTTTGCCAGCAGTTTCTACAGAGACTAATAATGACAAGACTAACTGGGAACCAGATTGGGAACCACAATTTTTATTAACATGCCTCCTACCCCTACCTGGCCTCTGATCTTCCCATTTCTCTGCCCACCCCCTTTGATTGCCAGTATGTTGGGACTGCAGAGCAATTTGCCTCGGACTTCTGTGTGTCTCTTTGTCTCTTTGAATAGACAGCGGCAAAAGATTTTCATGGTCATGTTCAAGCTCTCTGTGTATTTGCTTAGCTCAGTAGATGAAGAGGGACTTGAGTTTGTGGTTATCAGTTTAATTTTTAGGAAAATAATTAAGTTGGCACGTATTAAGCTTTAACCTATTTTATGTTGAGATATAAACTTATATATTATTATGAATGAACTTTGCAAATTTTGAAATAACTCCATTCTGTTTTCTTGCTTTAAACTGCTTGGCTCTCATTCAGTCGACTCCATTCGAACAACCTATATTGTGACTGCCACCTGGCCTGGCTTTCGGACTGGCTGCGCCAAAGGCCTCGGGTGGGCCTCTACACTCAGTGTATGGGGCCATCTCACCTGAGGGGCCACAATGTAGCTGAGGTTCAAAAACGAGAATTTGTCTGCAGTGGTAAGGGAGAAAGAACCTTTCTGTTTTTATATTCCCGTATGCTATGATGTAAGGAAATGTGCAGGGTGCATGCTTGAAAGGTTTTACTGTTTCTCACTAACCTTTGCAGTTGTACACTAATCACTCCATGGAATTCCTCTGTGTTTGTGATGATGGTCATAGGCTGTAAGACAATCCTGCATGGTTGGCAGTTACTGATGACTTGTACCTAAGTTGTGATGAAGGATTTTTAAGTTTTCACTCCAAAAGAAATGTAAGAACTTTTGAGATTATAGTTCTGTTTGCTACTCATGATTTTCCCTTTAAGTAAGATCATTCTTACTTTGATCTTAACAATTGGAAAAATGATGAACAAGAATTGGATCCTGATTAGGAAACTGAAAAAGTAATAGAACTGTAGTTGAAAAGTGATAAAATACTTTTCGTGTATATGTATGTACTAGTCATTCAGTTCTACCTAAAAGAGATCAATGACTGGCTTCAGTAACAAAAATATAAAAACAAAAATAAGACTTAGGTTATGTAAAGTATGAATAGGTGACTTTCAGTTCTTTCTATGTGTTTAAGTACTTCACGTATATTTACGTCCCTCATAACATCTGTAGAGAAATGTAATATTATCTTTATATTAGAGATTTAAATGCTAAGAAAAAGAGATGGTAAGTAACCTTGTGCAAGGTTATAGAGTTGAGCTCAAGGACCTCAACCTGCACAGTCTGATTCCCAGTTCATATAATTATATGTTAATATGTTGCATAAGGGCCTTCCCAGGTGGCACTAGTGGTAAAGAACCTGCCTGCCAATGCAAGAGATGTAAGAAATGAGGGTTCAGTTCCTGGGTCGAGAAGATTCCCTGGAGGAGGGCATGACAACCCTCTCCAGTATTCTTGCCTGCAGAATCCCATGGACAGAGGAGCCTGACAGGCTACTGTCCATAGGGTCACAAAGAGTCAGACACAACTGAAGTGACTTATCACACATGCATACACATGTTGCATAAATATTAACATATAATTCATAAATATAAGACTGTTTCTGCTTTAGAAGTGTTTGTTCAAAATAACAATAAAGCAAAATTTTAAAATATTTATGTTTATAATGCATCATAAGAGGCTTCACTCGTGGTTAAGATGGTAAAGAATCTACCTATAATACAGAAGGCCTGGGCTGGATCCCTGGGTCGGGATGATCCCCTGGAGAAAGGCATGACAACCCACTCTAGTGTTCTTGCCTGGAGAATTCCATGGACAGAGGAGCCTGGTGGGCTACAGTCCAGGGGATCGCAAAGAGTGGGACACGACTGAGCAATTTTCTGTTTCACTTTCAATGCATCATAAATAGCAGTTTCCTAAAGGCAGAATGAGAAGACATGCTAGTTCAGGATTATTTTATTGCTCTCTTTTCAGCCTTTTTATGTGTTTTCTCATATTTGTAACTCAAACAAATTTTCATGTAATGTTATGGAACATTGTCAATAGGTCTGATTGCTTTATAAAAAATTAAATAAGGAAATGACTAACAGTTCGTTACTAACCACTTTTTTCTCTCTTCACTTTTTCCTTCCTGTTTTCTAGATGAGGAAGAAGGCAAGTTGACGTTTCTTATTTAGACTGAGGCTATTTTTGTAAAGTATGAGAACTTGTTGAGAGGGATCGGGTTAGTAATTAGCCAGCAGCCTCTTCCCCGTGAATCCCACCGGTAGGACCCTTTCTCTGCAGAGCAGAGAGGGCTGGCCCTGCTGCAGGGACAAACCCAGCGTGTATAGACGCCCATTTGGTACAACATGCCTGATGGTCTGTTGTTTACCGTTTGAACAGAAAATTTCGGTATTGAATAGTAAAAACATATACCTGTGTGTAACTACACTTAGGCTAACATTTTAGGCTATACAAAGTCAAAAAAATCATCCAGATTACAACTAACAGAATGACATGATACAACGATCACGACTTCAAAAAAAGCAGTAATTTTGAACCTACCTAGAACTCAAACTTAGCATCATTTATTTTCCTCATGCTTATCTGCACAGGATTACTTATTTAGAATCAACAGTTAGGTCCACCAAGAGAGAAGTTTTGCTATTTTCCTTTCCTTCTTTAAGTTAAAGTAAGTTAAGCTACTTAAATTCAGTCAAGACCAGGCTCTGTCTAAGCTTATTAGAAATGAAATACAGATATTAATCTGAAATTGCTGCTTTTTTGAAATTCATAATAGTTTTGTATAGAATTCTAGTTTCAAATCAGAATTTAACCTTTCTCTTAAATCTTTTGAATTTTAAAAATTACCATTTTTGTAGTTTTAAAGATCTCATTTGTTTTACCTGTGTTGATCCCAAGACATAAATGCATGCTTCCTAAAATATATTTTAGAAACATAGTGTGGTCATATGACCAGGTATTTAAATACATGCATTTCTGTTCAGTAACATGCTTGTGATTTGAACCAAGTGTACCTGCTGCACACTTAAGAAATTCAGGAAAAAATACAACTTCTATTTGTTTCTTTTTCAGGTCACCAGTCATTTATGGCTCCTTCTTGCAGTGTTTTGCACTGCCCAGCTGCTTGTACCTGTAGCAACAACATCGTAGACTGCCGTGGGAAAGGTCTCACTGAGATCCCCACGAATCTGCCAGAGACCATCACAGAAATGTATGTGCCCCGAATTCCCTCTTATTCCCTTCTCCCCAGTGACCCAAGCCATGATTTTCTTTAGGAGAATCTGAGTATTTCGAAGACCAATCTGATCGATCAGCTTAGACAAATGTTCCTTTCAAAATTGTGTTGACCCTTACTCTGTTTAATTAAATATCTTGTTGAAGTGGCTAGGATTTTTTTGTTGTTGTCGTTTGTTTTTTTAGCTCAGGTATAATTAAAAAGAATGAATTTTAAGGAAAAATAGTACTTGCCCTTTTCTTCAGAAAGTGTTATTAGGTTCTTTAGGAAAAATAAGAATGTGAGTACCTTTTCTCTCCAGGTGGATCTGGAGATCTGCCCTTGTCCATTTCTACTTGGAGTGGGCATGGTGGGGCGACAGTAAAAGAAAAAGTGGGGTACTAGATCATAGAAACAAAATAACTAGACGGTGTCTCCCTCCTCATGACATCACATTTTAAAATGCTGTTTTACTGTTTTACTTGAATTATTGTATGAATCTACTACATAGTATAAAAAAGATCAAATCAAAATATATAAGATTTTTAAATTAGTGAGCATTTTAGCTTATTTGACCCAATGGCTGCCTCCATTAAAAGTTAAATTCTTTTGACAAAATATTTCATACCTATTTTGTATGCATCTGCTGGGTTCATTTCTGTGTCCTTGCCAAATATAAGTCATGTGGGATAAAAACAAGGTCACAGAAGATATAAAGTGGGCTGCTTTTATCATCTTGGGAGGTGAGCATTAGGAAAAATCTTTACCTTAATATCTACTAAATAAGAAATCACTTCTTAACCACCTAGTCTATGATATGTGTGTGTGTGTGTGTGTGTATTTAGTTAACTCTAAATTTGAATTTAATATTTTTGATGTGTTTGGTTGAAATAATAAAATAGAAACAACTTCTTGTGATAGGCCTACATGCTGCTGCTGCTGCTTAGTAACTCAGTCGTATCCGACTCTCTGTGACCCCATGGACTGTAGCCCACCAGGCTTCTCTGTCCATGGGATTTTCCAGGCAAGAAGACTGGAGTGGGTTGCCATGCCCTCCTCGATTTATACTGCATGCATGCTAAGTTGCTTCAGTTAAGCCTGACTCTGTATATCCCTATGGACTGTAGCCTGCCAGGCTCCTCTGTCCATTGGATTCTCTAGCAAAAGTACTAGGCTGGGTTGCCATACACTCCTCCAGGGATTCTTCCCGACCCAGGGATCAAGCCAGGGCTCCTGCGTTGCAGGCAGATTCTTTACCACTGAGCCACTAGGGAAGCTGATAGGCCTCCAGAGCAAGCACCAAAAAAATCAAGTCATCTTCAAGAACTATTCATTATTTTTTCACCTATTAACTGCCTTATTTTATAAGAGAATAATCTTAATTCAGAAAACCCACTAATATTATTTTAAAGTATTTAAATGTGCTTAAAAGTGTACTTACAGCTTTGCAGTGCTTGACACAGAAATAGAATAAACATTTGCACATGATAATATTATTCTCATCAAATTTTTAATTGACAAAACACTACCTTGGCCATAAAGAACATTTTTATATTTTCAGTTCAGTTCAGTTCAGTTGCTCAGTCATGTCCGACTCTTTGCGACCCCATGAATCGCAGCACGCCAGGCCTCCCTGTCCATCACCAACTCCCAGAGTTCACCCAGATTCACGTCCATCGAGTCAGTGATGCTATCCAGCCATCTCATCCTCTGTTGTCCCCTTCTCCTCCTGCCCCCAGTCCCTCCCAGCATCAGAGTGTTTTCCAATGAGTCAACTCTTCACATGAGGTAGCCAAAGTACTGGAGTTTCAGCTTTAGCATCTTTCCTTCCAAAGAAATCCCAGGGCTGATCTTCAGAATGGACTGGTTGGATCTCCTTGCAGTCCAGGGGACTCTCAAGAGTCTTCTCCAACACCACAGTTCAAAAGCATCAATTCTTCAGCTCTCAGCCTTCTTCACAGTCCAACTCTCACATCCACACATGACCACAGGGAAAACCATAGCCTTGACTAGATGGACCTTTGTTGGCAAAGTACTGTCTCTGCTTTTGAATATGCTATCTAGGTTGGTCATAACTTTCCTTCCAAGGAGTAAGCGTCTTTTAATTTCAGGGCTGCAGTCACCATCTGCAGTGATTTTGGAGCCCAGAAAAATAAAGTCTGACACTGTTTCCACTGTTCCCCCATCTATTTCCCATGAAGTGATGGGACTGGATGCCATGATCTTCGTTTTCTGAATGTTGAGCTTTAAGCCAACTTTTTCAGTCTCCACTTTCACTTTCATCAAGAGGCTTTTTAGCTAACCTTAAAAGAAGAACACTATGTGCCTTGGAAAGAGCAAGTGACATTCTGCAAAGGAGAAACACTGGGGACAAAGGGCAGAGGTGGCGGTGAGCATTTCACTTTAGGAATTGCACAGTTGAGCTTAATTAGAGTAAGAAGTACATGTTGAGGCATCATGGAAAATGATGCCTCAAAAAGACATCTCCATTGAATTTCACAGCCATAGATTACCAAAGGCCTCTCATCTTAGACGATATAATATATGATAGAGTAAATAGTAGAAAGACATAGTAAGTGTTCACATAACGAATTATGTGTCCATCTATTCAGGCCAAACATTAAGTAAGTAAGCACTTACTATAGAAAGGCAACATGCATTCTCCAGAGATCTCTATTAAGTGGCATGCAAATTAAAAGCTGTGAAATGAGGCACAAAGTAACAAACATTATAAAAGAGGAAAAATTATAAAGTTCATGGTATTTATTACAGAGGGCCTAAAGTGGAAACCAGGTTATGGTAGTTAACTAGAGTCTGAAAGCTTTAGTTGGAACCCGAAGTCTGCCTGTCCTTTACTAACTATCAAGCTATAGGCAAGCTACTTATCCTTTATAGGATTGTCTCTACCTCTGAACTAACTGTTGTTGTTAGTTTGTAATGAAAGAATTAACATATGCAGGGCTTCATGTGCTTGTGTGTGCGTGCTAGAGCTGTGTCTGACTCTGTGACACTATGGACAGGCTCTGTCCATGGGATTCTCCAGGCAAGAATACTGGAGTGGATTGCCAGGCAGTCCTCCAGGGGATCTTCCCGACCCAGGAATCAAACCCATGTCCCTTAGGTCTATTGCCTTGTCAGGTGGTTCTCTACCTCTAGCGCCACCTGGGAAGCCCCCTCATGTGCAATCATTCAATGAATGATACCTCGATTGTTGAAGCCTTCATATAGGAGATAATGTATGAGATAGGCCTTGAAGGATAAGTAATGAGTGTAATTGCAAAGATGAGAAAGAGTTTGCAGAAGTAATTAACATTATGAACACAGACAATAAGAACGGAAGTCTAAAATACTGCCAAACAGGAACTCAGTTTGATGGGTTTTTGGTATCTGGGAGTTCAGGAAAGAGATAAAATTGAAAAGGTAGGTTGAAACTAATTCATGGAGGCGCTTGATAGTATGAGGATCTAAATCTTTCTTTGGAATGTGTTCGAACACAGGAGTTTGAACCTCCAAGGTGATTAATCTGATGTCTATGTACCAGCAGTTTGGCAAAAGAAGAGAAAACCAGGCTTGAGGCTTCTATTGTGTTGGTCAAGGGGAGAGGTCATGAGAGCAGGAGCTAGGAAGTAATAGTTGGAATGATGATTTGGAAGCACATGTGATGGCCAGTACAGAAGCAGAATTAATAGGATTTGGCATTTGATGAGATGAGAGAGTAATGGAGAAAAATGAACCAGAGATGATGCCAAAATTTGAAGTATGAAGGATATGGATATGGTGGTTATAACATTGTATGTAAAAAAACGGAGGGGTAGTACCAAAACTTGGAGGGAAGATGACAGTGAGCAAAATCTGTGAAATACTGAATTTCCAGTTAGGTGTTTAGAGATACTATAATAATAAAGACTGTCATAATTTGGAGCAGGACATGACTTCAGACAAAGACTTTGGAGTAACTGATATTACAAAAAACAAAGTAGATAGTTGAAGGCATCAAATGGCCAATGGAAAGGAGAAAAAGAGAAGAGAAACCCGAGAGAACTAAATTAAAAGAGCAGATGGCCACAGTAGATAAAGGAGGAAGGGGCTTCTAGGAAAAATGATCTGCCAAGTCAGATACTCCAGCTGAAGAACCAAGAAGAGATCTGAGAATAAGTCTCAGAACTTGACCATATTACTCTTGAAGGGTTCAATATAGAATGATAGCTGAATGAGTCGCTTTTCAGAGTGTTAAGAAAGATTAGAGGTGATGAATATTGAAGAGAACAGATATGAAGTAGTTTGAAGAGTTCGGCTGAGAAGGGATTTTTTAAGAAGACAATTGCCACTGCAAAGGGCAGATTTGAATTTATTTTGAGATACAGAAATCTGCAGTCCTTAGAAAATCAGAGAGTAAGAATGGATTCAGAGAGTCATGAGGGGCTTCCCTGGTGGCTCAAATGGTAAAAAAAAAAATCTGCCTGCAATGCAGTAGACCCAGGTTCGATCCCTGTGGTTGGGAAGATCCCCTGGACAAGAGAATAGCTACTCATTCCAGTATTCTTTCCTGGAGAATTCCATGGACAGAGCCTGGTGGCCTACAGTCCATGGGGCCACAAAGAGTCAGACAATACTGAGTGACTAACACACAGAGTAATGAGAGTGTGAGAGTTAAGATGTATGTGGGAGCAAGACTGTTCGGGACCTAGAAGGAAACTGCTCAAATCCTGATCATAGGAAAGGAGATGAAAACACTATTGCTGACTGAGAAAAGAGGGTGAGTTGTGACATAACAGACTGAAATGAACAGGAAACATTTCAAATAGTTTATCTCATGTAGTCTGCTTTTCTTACAGTTGCATGCTCTATAGATTTTTGTATGATGATAGAAATTAGTAGCTGGAAATTACACTAAATATATGTCCCATTGAGTTTGTTTGTGTTGAGGAGATGGTGTATCAGGTAAAGCTATAATAAAGGAGAGATGGAAACATGCAAAGCTCTAGGTGAATTTTACTTCTCTGATTATTACATTATCAGCTCTATCAGTAGAGCATCTGGTAATAAATCCTATTGATCTTCAACTCCAACAAAATACCCCATTACTGTTCTTTATAGTAGCACAAATTACTAGCTCAGTGACTCATATATTTTATTACTCTTTTATTTTTTATTAAAGAATCAGTAAGATTCATAAATGTAGAAATAAAGCTGGGCAACATCTTCTTTAAAATTTGTTATGGGTTCCATATTTTTAATACATAATGAACTGAACATTATAAATTCCTTTCATAGTTTTCATATAATGTTTTCAATCTGGATTTTTACCATAAATTAGCAGTAGAATGTCTTTTTTTTTTTTTTTTGCAAGTTATCAGACATTTCTAATCCCTTGAAAGCTGACAACTTCATCTTGCTATTTTAAAAAGACCGGGCTCTGGACTTCCCTAGTGGTCCAGTGGTTGAGAATCTGTGCTTCCACTGCAGGGATTTGTGAGTAAGATCCTGCATGCTGTGTGGGGAGACCAAACCAAAAGGAAAGAAAACAGAACAGGCTCAAAACAATTAAGAAATCTTGTTTAAAAAGAAAAAAAAAAAGTTATTCAATTGTGAAGTGACTAAACTGCCTCAGCCTTAGATTTATTTGGCTCCAAAACCTATGTTCCATCTTCCATCCAGCTGCCAAAAAAAGGTAGATGTGGCTTAGCTTGTTGGAATATCATAAAAGGGATGAATGAAAAAAATCAGAAGAGGCAAATATCAGAAAACAGGACACTTTAAGAAACTTACATATGAAGGGAAGAAGCAGAGAGAAAGACAAGGCGTGAAGGTATAGGGATTGTATTTGTATTACTTTATGTCTAGAACTGTTGTCTTCTTTCCTAGCCTCTATTAAATAATCTCATATCTCCCTAGATTTTGTCTGTATAGAAGTTATCACAACTTAATTCAATATTCTGGTTAGTGTCAAACTACCCTATTAGACTGCAAGCATAATGAGGGCAGGGCCATATCTTTTATCTTCACCACTTTTGTCCCAAAACTTAACACTGTGCGGGTGGGGAGAAGAACAGTAATGGGGGATGAGTGGGTGATCTAGGACACAAGCTCAGAAGAGCCTCCAAGCCTCTATTCTTCAAAATAAAAGAAAATGTGATGAAGGAGAATCAACTAGTGAAGATAGATGAGGGAAAATAGAATGTATAATATCAGGTAGAATTAGATTTAGAAGAAAGAAGTTGTTGCTGCCCCAGAGGCTGTCCAGCACCTTGCTGCTTTGAACTCTGCTGGTTGAGCAACTTGTTTTCATACAGATGGAATACCTCAGGTAAGTCTATACATGGATGGTCTGACCCATGGGGGCAAAATCATTAATAGCAAATTGATTCTCTGTATATCAAATCCTTTGAATTAATTTCTTAAATCTTGAGGTATAATATTTTGAATGTCATGTGATAGATTGCTATAAAGTAGACATTTAGCTCTCTTCAATCCAGTTATAGATTTTCTGTGGCATGTCACCTATCCAAACCATTCTACAGAAATTGCATAAATCACAGAGGACATTTAGACACAGGTTGTGACAATTTAGTATGTCTTGTTCACTCTTAGTTCTTATTGTTTTTAATCTTGGTTGCATTTTCCAGGCCTCCAAAGCTGGGAACCATACAATTTGTCTTTTGTCTGAAGATCCCTGATCTTCAGGAATCCCTGAAGATCAGGGATCTTCAAATTTTGTTCTAATTTGTGTTCAAATTTTGGGAAGGGAAATTCTGGGAGTAAAGTTCTCAGGTCAGGTCTTATGAGGGTTGTCTCAGTGTTTTCTAAGATGTGTTGCAAATGCTCAAGTTATAGTGCTTGTTTTGGATGTGGGAAATGGCAACCCACTCCAGTATTCATGCCTGAAAAATCTCATGGACAGAGGAACCTGGAGGGCTACAGTCCAGAGGGCTGCAAAGAGTAGGACACAACTGAGCAACTGAGCATGCATTCAGTAAAATGGGAAGGGAACTCACTCTGTGGGATAAGCTCACTGCACTGCTTTTACTCTGCTAGTAGTAACGAAGACTCTTTCAAAGAGATTCAGAATGTTGGAGGTTGGATATGAAGTTTAGGAGTACATTTTTTTTCCTTTTGTTTCCTCTGGATCATTCACATGCGTATTTATAAAGAAATGAAAGTGAGAATGATTCTTGAATGCTGTATCTGATTATAAACTGCATGTTTGACATTGAATATATGATTTAAAAAAAATATCTTTGTCCTCCATTTCTGTTTAGGCACTCTTCTTGTGTTTAACCCTTCTACATGCTATTTTTGCATTTGCCTCTTCCAAAATTTTGAATCCTTATTTCAATTAAATTGTACCTGTCAAATTTTGAATCTGCATATTTCAAAGTTATTTGAGTTTCTGTTGGTGGAAAAGTGATTGCTTTAGTCACTCAGTCCAGTCTGACTCTTTGCAGCCCCATGAACTGTAGCCCACTAGGGTCCTCTGTCCATAGAATTCTCTAGGCAATAATACTAGAGTGGATAGTCATTCCCTTCTCCAGAGGATCTTCCCAACCTAGGGATCAAACCCAGGTCTCCTTCATTGCAGGCAGATTCTTCACAGTCTGAGCCACCATGGTAGGGATATATAAATTAGATTTGATCAATATGTTTTTAAATAGCCTATTGTATATTAGCTTATTAGGAAAGTTACAAGTATTCATGAAATGAAGCATGACTTTTTTACTTTAACATGTACTCAGGAATGTCTTAGCTCACAATATAGCTGTCATGCTGTGTAATTGTTTCATTTTCTTTTAATTATGCAGATTTTGAAAATAAAATTTAAAAATAAATATAATATGTAGTTTGACTAATTTTTATAGCACATGTAAGTTACCTTGACTTTCAGGGTTTCCCTGGTGGTTCAGCTGGTAAAGAATCCACCTGCAATGTGAGATCCCTGGGTTGGGAAGATCCCCTGGAGAAGGAACAGCTACGCACTCCAGTATTCTAGTCTGGAGAATACCATGGTCTTTTCCATGGGGTGGTAAAGAGTCAGACATGACTGAGCAACTTTCACTTTCACTTTTTCCTTTTATTATTTAGACAATATTGAACAAATATCTGTCTGAAGTTTTTATATTATGATTCCATTATAAGTTAGGAGCTTAGAAAAATACATAGTAATTTCCCTTCCTGCAGAATGCAGAGAGCATTTTGTTCAATATACAAAATAAAGATCACCATTGTGTTTCCTCAGAACATCTTACTTAATTCTTAGTTATCAGTAGCCATGCTTAGTGTAATCCCTACAGCAATTTTGATAGTTCCACAGCAAAATAGTATAAGATAAATTTTGTAAAATACATTTATAGATTAAACTGTATCTGTAGTTCCAGAGACCATTGAGTTCACTAATAATCATTGGAGTGTTTTCATCTTTATCATGGCAAAATTCTCAATTTTGTATGCATATGTTGATTATCTTGATATCATTAATTGGTATTGAATTAAACAGAAGAGTAATCTTCTTTGTAAATAAAATTCATTTTTATTAATAACATAGGTTCATAAGAAGAAAATTATATGCATCAATTTCCCACAATTTACTTCCTTTTTTTCAATTTTACTAAGAAATAATTGACAAACACAATTGTATATATTCAAAGGGTACATCATGATGATTTGATGTACTTATTCATTGTGTGGTGATTACAAAGATCAAGGTAATTAACACATTCATCACCTCAAATAGTTAACTATTTTTGTTTCTGGTGAGAATGCTTAAATTCTACTCTGAGCAATTTTCAAGTATACAATATTTGAAATATATTAACTGTAGTTACCATGCTGTATATTAGACTCTCAGAATTTATTCTTCTTATAACAGAATTTGTACCTGTTGACATACATCTCCCCAACCACCAGCCTCTGCCAATCACTATTCTATTTTGTGAAATCATCTTTTCTTTCTTTCTTTTTTTTTTGGTTCCACATATTAGTGAAAGCATATAGTATTTGTACTTATCTGTTTGCCTTACTTCACTAAGCATATGCCCTCCTGGTTTATCTGTGTTGTCTCAAATGACAGTATTCCCTTTCTTTGATTGGCTGTATAATATTCCATAGTATACATACCACAATTTCTTTATCCATTCATCTGTCATAGTACATTTAGGTTGTTTCCATAGTTTGCCATTAGTGAATAAAGCTGCAAAAACATGGAGATGCAAATACTGCTTAGAAATAATGATTTCAGTTCCTTCAGGTATATACCTAAGAGTGGGATTGCTGGAGCGTATTGTAGTTGTTTTGGGGGCTTCCCTGGTAGCTCAGCTGGTAAAGAATCTGCCTGAAATGCAGGAGACCTCAGTTCAATTTCTGGGTTGGGAAGATTCCCTGGAGAAGGACATGGCAACCCACTCCAGTATTCTTGGGCTTCCCTGGTGGCTCAGACAGTAAAGAATCTGCCTACAATGCGGGAGACCTGGGTTCGATCTCTGGATTGGGAAGATCCCCTGGAGGAGAGCATGGCAACCCACTCCAGTATTCTTGCCTGGAGAATCTCCATGGACAGAGGAGCCTGGCAGGCTGCAGTCCATGGGGTCGCAAACAGTCGGACACAACTGAGTGACTAAGCACAGCACAGCATACTGTTTTCCATAATGGTTTCATTCTCACCAATGGTGCATAAAGTTTCCCTTTTGCCACATATTTTCCAAAAATTTTTTTCTCCTATCTTTTTGATAATAGCCATCCTAACTGGTGTGAGGTGATACCTCACTGTACTTCATTGCATTTCTCTAATGATTATTTTGATTACTTGCTTTCTTGTAACTGAGTTGTGTGAATTCTTTATATATTTAGTATATTAATCCCTATTATATATGATTTGCAAATATTTCTCCCATTCTGTTGGTTGCCTTGTCAATATATTGATTTTTTTCTTATTTGTACGTAATTTCACAAAAATTTATATCTATAAAGTATATGTTACATGCATGTATATGCATTACAGATGAGAGGTCACAGTTTCAGCTTTCAAAATGTTTACAACATCGAGAATTTAAGTTTTATACAACAGAAATTTTAAAAGCTACATGATAAGTAATAAAATACATATGCATGGGAAGACAGAGAAAGGAATATCTTGATTTTCCTGGGAGACTCAAAGAATCTTCATGTATGAGGATGTGTTTTGCAAGCAGAGAGATCAGGGGCTTTCTAGAGAGTGAAAAGAGTATATACAAAGACCCAGAAAAGTTAAAGAGTTGTATGTTTTCAGGAAATTAAAACAGTTTTAGTGGTTAGAACATACATTGAAAGCCTCATCTTGAAAAATCACTGTCCTGATGACAATAGAATAGAAGGGAAAATTTTGAGCGTTGTAGTATGATTTACTTTGCTAGTTAGAAAAATCACTCTAACATGGAGTAGAGAATCCACTTTTGATACAAAGAGTCTATAGAAGGTATAATAAAGACAGGCTTAGCAGCAGATAGTAGTGAGAAGTTATTCCAAGAAGTGACTGAAGTGCTGTGGTGGTTGAGTCACTGGAGACTTCTACAGGAAAGTAATGAAGACCCATCAGATATGAATAAGCTGTGTAGACTTTAACATAAAAATGAAGACAGCCGGGGCACAAAGTATTATTCATTCTCAGGTGAATAAAATTGTCATTCCTTTAAAGAATTGTTATTGATTGTCAATTAGTCAGCCTGAAAGGGTAAGCTGAAATCCTGTATAGTTCAAATTCTACTAGCGATCATAGTGTTATCTGAACTTTAGGGGAAAGATAACAGATGACTTGGGCAATAATTCTATGCAGGCATCAGGGAGACGGCTAGTCACTATCTATTCATTGAGTTATCCCATTAAAGGTAATTTGCATAATGTTTAAAACTAAAATTATTACCAAATAGGAGACTTAGTTCAGTGCCTAACTTATATTAAGCATCCAAAAGATTTTAGTTATTAATGAAAAACAAAGCAGCAAAACTTCTGTTTGTCTTTCTTGGATTGTGAAGGAAAAGGAACACATGTATACCTGTGGTGGATTCATTTTGATATTTGGCAAAACTAATACAATTATGTAAAGTTTAAAAATAAAATAAAATTAAAAAAAAGATGAAAAAAAAGTAAGAGACTTGTAAAGTAATTAGCCTCCAACTAAAATAAATAAATTTATATTAAAAAAAAAAAAAGAAAACGGATTGTTACTGACATTATGAATCTGTACTCTGTCACCCTAAAATTGGTGAGTCACGTGTCTTAGCCCATTTTTCCCACTAAATCTAAATTATGTGATTCTGTGTATTGAGTGCACTTTTGTTTGCATTTGAGTATGTGTCCATATAAATATGTACATAAAAATTTTAACACTCATTCAGAATGTCATTGCCTGAAATACGAGGTCAATAGGAACTCAAACACACATTTTTGTTTTACTTTAAATGCTTAAAGACCAAATGGAAAAAAGTTATTTTTACTATGAAAACATCAATTAAATTTGCGCTGAGGGAAATATACCCAGAATGACATCACAGGAAATAAAATAAGATTAAGGAAATGGACAGTTTTCAGGAACAAGTCATCCCAAAATAGGAATTGTTGATAATCAATTAGGATGGACATTGTCTTAAGGCAAAAATGCCAGCTATATGTGAAGTATGTCCCTCTAGAGGCCAATATTCACTGAGCTGTTAAAGATATTTATTAAACTTAAAAAGTTCTGGTAACCACAATTACATAACAGTAGTAATATTCTAGTCTAAAATAATCTTGGGTCATTTTAGGTAGAGACATATAAAAGATTTCAATGGCGTGCATTTACTGCTAAAGTTAGAAGTAATATCCCCAAAATATACAGTACTTATTTAGAATTATTGTGTAACAGGCAAGAGGACCTCTGATGGCAAAATAATATTACTGCTTCCTCTTTTACAAATGCAGGGCTGATATTACCTATGATGAGAATGTTTGTCTCCTCTGAGTAGTCCGTGACTCAGAAGCAAAAGTCATTCTGCAACCCCAGCCTTCACCCCATTAAATCTGTTCTATTCTTTGGCAGCTGTTTTTGCCATTTACGTTGAAAGCAGATGGGGAAATGCAAAGAACTGTCAGTTTTATTGCCATGTATAATCAGCATCTGGGCTGTATGTTACAGAAACAATCAGTCCAAACTCATACTTTACTGGTGGTGTAAAAACCTTTTTTGAGTTTCTCAGACAGCTTTCAAATTAAAGTGCTCTTTTTTAATCATGTTGATCATGGAAACAGCAACCATTTGAATTGCTTTTTCAGCCTCCATAAGAATGATGCATGAGTGTAGGTCTTTAAAATACAGTTATGAGTTATCTTCAAAAAACCTGTCTTGCTAATTTGTTTAAAAATGTGTTTTGAACCATAAATATTTATTTCACATTAGAGATCAAGTCATGTATCAGATTTATTCCTTTATATAATCTGTGTGTTTATGTGTAACTAATATTTGCTATAGATATTATATAATGCCATATGTTATATATTATATATATACACATATATATCCTCATTTTTACTTTTCCCACTATTTTTGGAACTGGAAAAATACACCATATATGTTTTCTACATCTCATGATTTATACCAAAACATTTATAGCAGGGTTTATTTTCTTATTTTTCAGAAAGAGAAACTGAGACACCGAGAAACCAACAAGTAATGTTTGCAAGGTCCACAGAGCTAATCAGTGGCAGATTCTAAATTTAACCCAAGCCTATATAAAGCTCATACTTTTACTCACTGAACTACATGTTTTTAATCTTTATAGCTATACATACACAAAACATAAATGCCTCTTGGGGAGAGCCATTTCAGCTTTGGCATGTGGATATTATTTTTTAGAGAGTTTGTCAAAATAATTTATTGAAACTAATGCTTGAATATTGAAAGCTAGTGAGCTGAAATAAACTAATGTTCTTTAATTCAGTGTAAATGTCTTCGGAACTAGTTGGAATTTTTAATCACCCAATTACACTGTATGTCTTACACTTTCCTGATATAAGATCTGTTCATTGGTAACTGTAGTAGAATATTTATATGTCACAGAGCCCAGCTATACCTGCATATAATTTCCATGTTCTAAGAGTCCATAATGTTACAGCAGAGAGATTTACTGATAATTTGCTGTTTTCTACCATCTTTGAAATAGACACCAGAACGTGATGTATATTGGTAGCTGTTTATTCTTTAGAAACTCTAAATGTGTGAAAACATATTTTTTAAAAAAAACAATAATGAGAGAGCAAGAGAAGAAGATATATAGGAATAGGGAGGAAAGGTCTTCACTGCTTAAGTATACTTGTGAATATTTTTATTGGAGCAGCTAGAAAATTGTCTTCTAACTAAAACTGAACTTCTTACTAAAACTCCCTTCTGGTTTTGGTGAAGTGTAACAGCAAATTGCTTTCAGATATACTTATGCCCAGTGATGAAATGTTTTGGAATTATTCATGTAGATTCTGTGGAGTAAGGTTCTGGCTTTTTTTATATGAAAAAGGCTTCTTTTATCATATAGGGTTTATAAAGTTTTTTGTTCTAAATCTATTTTTACTTTGAAATTCAAAATATTGAGTTTTCCTTTTATGAAGGACTAGCATTTGCAAGGCTCTTAATTATGGTGGATTTTATCTTTACCATGCAAATATATCTCAGCCATTACACTATCTGTTTTTGTAACCCTGGAATGTTTTTAATCAGATTCTTCATGGAACAATGGATTTAAATTTGTACTCTATAAAATTCAGCAGATTCTCTGCTATTAAAGTAGAAGATGAGAGAATAGCAAAGTAAATTTCATTTACTTTATTTTTTTAACCTTCACCTGAAAACTCTAATTTTTTCTTCCTTTTTTTTTATAATCTGGTTTTAATCCTTACCTCTTATTTGAAGAAGGGCAATTTTTGACATGTGTGTTGTTTGTCGTTTGTCAAATATATTATAAAGTTCTTGTAATAAAACACAAAACTTATTTGTCCTAGAGACCTGAAAGTTTACAGGAAGTACATATTATTTTATTGTTTGTCTACTGAAGACAAAAAATAGACATTTTTAAGCATTTTAAAATTTACTGGTTGACATCTATCAGTGGTAGAATATTTTCCTGCATGAGAATCTGTCCCTTTGAATGAAGAAGGCAATTATGTTGTGCCTTAATGGATTGCTAGATAGTGCCATAAAAACCAATTAGCTGCTAAGTCAATGTAAATGACCATAGAAGTTTTGTTTCAAATACTTTTTTTTTGGAACAAGTTAGAAATAAATAGATAAATACAGAAGAGCATAGTTCAGCTTTCTGTTGCTTATGTTATAAATGCAATGGATTGCCATGTGAAAGTAAGTCATGGCACATTGCAATATAGAATAATATATGCAGCATTGCTATATTTAAATTACTATTTTGCATATAAAGTTAAATATTATTTCATCATGAGTTCTTTTCATTTCATAAATTTTTGAGTATATATATTTTCTAAAAAAAATAAATAGCCTCACTCGTTATGTCTTGTTGTATTTTAGCAGGAATAGTTATCAATGAAATTAATTACAGATTCAACACAAACCAAGTTACAATAAAATATATTTGAATGCCATTAGAACAATTAGTGATCATTATAAGTACTCCAGTACTCTTGCCTGGAAAATCCCATGGGCGGAGGAGCCTGGTAGGCTGCAGTCCATGGGGTCGCTAAGAGTTGGACACGACTGAGCGACTTCACCTTCACTTTTCACTTACATGCATTGGAGAAGGAAATGGCAACCCCCTCTAGTGTTCTTGCCTGGAGAATCCAAGGGACCAGGGAGCCTGGTGGGCTGCTGTCTATGGGGTCGCACAGAGTTGGACACGACTGAAGTGACTTAGCAGCAGCAGCAGCAGCATAAGTATTCTAGGTTCTGAGAATTTAAAATAATAAATGAATTTTTGAATTCATTTAATTTTAAAGATTCTAAATATGTGAAGAAGCTTTTTAGTTATGATAGGTGATAGAATTTGGCCATATTTGTGGTTAATATTGACATTTCAGAAATCTTAGTACTGAATAGCATAGTTTTAAATAAGCTTGCATTGAACAAATCAGTTGGAAATTTAACTGTAAAATTGGACATTTTATTAATAAAATGTCCATGAAGGTATAAACATATCTATACTTTGAATCACTAATGAACTCCAATTATGTAATGTTGCCCTGAGTAGTCATTAAATATTTGCAGGTTGAATGAATGAATAATTGCTGATTCCTTATTTTAAGAAGCTGAAATTGTATTTATAAAAAGTAATTGCATGATCTAGTTTTGCATGACTGTTAAAATAAAAATACTATACTAGACACTAAGAATTTTTATTTTTTCTCATCATCACATTATATTGAGAAATCTTTTACAAACTGAAATGATGTTTCATTGACCTAGATTTGAAGAAAGTCCTTTAATCAATAGTATTCCATCTATAGCTTGTTTTTATTATATTTCATTTATGACATTTTAAACTACTCAAAATCCAACTACAAGAATGGATCACAAAAAAAAATATGTCACTAAGCCATCAATTCATAAAGTTGTAATCAATAAATATAACAGTGAAATTGTTAAAGTAGCCTTTGCTATGCTTTGGGCTTTTGAAGAAAGTAGCCCTTTCTTAAGACCTAGATAAATAATCCAGATGCCAAATCCTTATTTTATTCATAGGATTTATTTGTTTTCTTCTAGGGTAAATCAGCCCCTTAGGAGCTAACAGCCTGGTAGAGGAGGGATATGTGAAAAATTAATACAGTCAGAGAAGAACAGAGGCATTTAGAAGAAAATGCTCTTCAGTAGAGAGAAAGATACAATTAACCATATCAAAGAAAGTAAAGGAAGGCTTCAAAAAAAGGCTGTGTGCTAGTCATCTTAAAATAGCTGAATATTATTAATAATGATGTAAACTTATTATTAATTTCAATGGCTAACAATAAAGACTGATTAAGAAATTTTGCACCATTTTGACAGTCGTCAAGAAAGCCTAAAAATAAGGTCTTCCAAAAATTGTGATGATTAGGAAAACATTGGAGAAGGCAATAGCACCCCACTCCAGTACTCTTGCCTGGAAAATCCCATGGATGGAAGAGCCTGCAAGGCTGCAGTCCATGGGGTCGCAAAGAGTCAGACACGACTGAGAGACTTCACTTTCACTTTTCCTTTTCATGCACTGGAGAAGGAAATGGCAACCCACTCCAGTGTTCTTGCCTGGAGAATCCCAGGGATGGGGGAGCCTGGTGGGCTGCCGTCTATGGGGTCGCACAGAGTTGGATACGTTGAAGTGACTTAGCAGCAGCAGCAGCAGGAAAACATAGATGATATTATATTTAGTGTAAAAGATTCAACTCAAAATTCTCTATACAGTAAAATTTCAGTTATATAAAATAAATATATATACATAAAAACAAGTAAAATTCACTGATCTGAGTGATGTATTATGAGTGATTTTAGTTTTCTTATTTATGTATTTCATAAATAGTTTAAGCTTAAGTTTGTCTTTAATATGAACAAAATGACTTTGCTTTTTGGAGGGGAAGAATCATGATTAACATTGCAGGTCAGAGAAGAGATTTTTCCTTTTGTGTGAGAGAGGAAAAGGACAGAAACTTGGGGAATAACTCACTTTAGAGGACTAGAAAGTGAAGCCATAAGTTAAAAAGAGAAAAGCAGAATAAGCAATATACAGTATCACATCCCAGGGAAAGATTGTTCACAGTATCAAATGCTACAGTGAGTTCAAGAGCAACAAAGATTGAGAAAGCCCGTTGCGTGTAGGGACAAAGAGGTCAGAGAGTGAACCCTGAGACTATCGAAGAAAACGTGGTATTGTAATAACAGATTTGGAATCAGAAAAGTACAAAATTTAAGAAATTTGACTTAACCTCCTAGAAATATTTTGTTTTGATCTGATGTTCATTAAAAAATGTTTGTAATACATATAAATGTCAAAGTATTACCAACATTCAATAAAAATGAATTGCTGTATATGATACATATATAGCCTATAAATTGTCTATATATGTATATTCTATTTATATGTAAATATACTAATGGGCTTCCTAGGTGGCACTAATGGTAAAGAATCTACCTGCCAATATAAATGTATATGCGTATATATATGTATGCATATTTTTTAATTCAGATGACAAAATGGAACTCATGCCAGGTATTTCAGCAGATGGGTTTAGTATGATGAATGAGTCAAACAGCTGTAGAAAGGGACACAGAGGTTAGAAAGCTGCTTCCACCTCCAGGGCTGTAGGGAACTAAGGAGAAGGTAGTGTTATACTAAGGCAGGAGCTAGTCCTTAGCAGGAGCTAAAATGAAATGAGACCACGGCTGAGGACACCCCGTGAGGCAGAAAAGGGGAGAATACTTTGACTTCTCCCCTCCTCCCACCTTCAGTCTCCCACCCTGACCAAGTCTCACAAAAGCCAGCACCTGAGCCTGCACTGTGTGGTTCCCAGGCATCAGCTCTCTGGGATGCAGAGCAGAAGTGAGAGAGGGGATGGGAAGTGTACATGCGGATATTTGTACAGGTAGAGAAGAGGCTGAGATACAGCATTTTTAATGGACTAAAACATTTACCAAACCAACCTATGAAATATACTATTTTGCGCCCTTCATAACTAGATTGGTAAAATCTTGTCTTTGATTGCAGAAGTATGGAGTAGATAAAGTTAGAGGGTTATTTTCAACTTGCAGATTTTAGTGTATCATAAAAATACTTCAGTTGTTTTTAAATGCACTTTCCTGCAGTGGTTTTCACATGAAATATTCACATAATGGATTGACAGAGTCCAGAGAGTGTTACCAAAAATATCTGTAGTACTTACACATTTAAAAGTCAAGATTTTGCCTCAGAAGCGGCTTCAAAATTAATTTTATGCATATAACAGTTTTTTCAACCTATAACATGCTTTCTGTAAAGGAAATGGCTTATAAAATTTAATATTCAACAATAATGTCTTTTGTGGAAGAGTTATAGTTATCTCTAAAACATGTTCTACATCTCTTCAGTGTTACAACATATTTCTCTTATTGATGTTGAACTTGGTAAAATATATTCCCAACATAGATATTCTCTCTTTTATACAAAGTCCAGACTTAAATATTAATGAACCCACAATGCTTAAAAACCAAAATCTTCTTATTGTTTTCACAGTTGCTTTGTTTTTACTCCCAATCTTGCACCATGTTTAGGGAAAAGCACAATTAATTTTAATAGTCTTTTTAGAGAAAAAAGCAAGAATATATCACTCAGGAAGCATATCACCTTTGCTTCTTGACATGACTTGAATTAAACATATCTGAGAGCTCACATTTCTATTTAAAAATTGAATATATTTTTCATTGCAGACGTTTGGAACAGAACTCAATCAAGGTCATCCCTCCTGGAGCTTTCTCACCATATAAAAAGCTTAGAAGAATGTGAGTGAATAATATTCTGAAATCAATGAAATTTAAAAAAATTATACAGGTCATGAACGTACAAAGACATCCATTTAAGTATGAATATTTAAGTGTTTGACAGCTTAAATATTAAGTGATGTGACTATCTGGTCGCTAGTTCTATAATAGTGTAATGTTAAAAGCTAAAATATTAATTTATTAAGTTCTCTGTAATTTAGCATACTAATTCACACTAGTGTGAACATATGTGGTCAATATATTATGCAGTCAAATTCTTAACTGTTCGTTTTCAAAAATAAGACATGCCATCTTTAATAATAATTTAGAAAAATAGCCAATAATTGATTTAAAAGTGTGATTTTTTAAAAAGTTTAGGATGCTTCAGATGTTGCAAATATTATACACATATTGATAGGTGCAAAACTGATGTGCAAAGGCAATAAAGAGCATTCTCCTGCAGTAAATCTCACTGACATTCTATTTAATTTAACCTAACCCTATTTTTAATCTTAGCGACCTGAGCAATAATCAGATCTCTGAGCTAGCACCAGATGCTTTCCAAGGACTACGCTCTCTGAATTCACTGTAAGTATTGACCACATAACTGAAGGAAAGTAGAATGCATTAGGAATAATGGCTCTATATTTTAAATTTGGATTTAAAGAATATGTTCCTTTATGTGCTTTACTATGCATTATTAACAGTATTAATTATTATAAATCATTAGTGAATTTTATCATTTTTATGGAGAACTGCTTCTTGTCACTAAAATTGGCCAATTTTTAGGGGTTTATATTTTAGAATTCGATAGTTTTACTGTTTAGAAATCGAGTATGAGCCCCTTTTTCGACAGTGTTTTCTTACAGAAGTGAAGGGAAAATGTTTACTTTGGAGGCTCCGCTCAGTACTGCATTTATAACCCCATCCTTAAACCCATAGTCACTGTCACTGGGGACAATTACAGTCCCGTTTAGAATGATCCTAGGTAAATGTGCAGAGAGCAGTGAAAGATGACCGGTGAAAGGGCCCCCCTCCAGCCCTCTACTTCATCACCTTAAAGACTCCCCTGAAAGAACCAGCTTTAATCTCTCCAAGAACAAATAGAAGAAATATGGCAGCTTTTTAATGTCAAAAGGACTTCCAGATAGGCGTATAAATTAAAGTGAATTTATAGAGACTGTTATTCCTTCAAATTTGTATGAAATCTTCAGGAGTCTGCTAAGTAGAGTATGTATTATTTCAAATTTTAATTTTAAAGTTTAAAAATGAAATCTGGTTTCTTTGTTTGAGGTGATGCTTAGAGAAGAGTTCTTATTGATGTAAATTACTGCATTGCTCTTAGGAACTTCAGAAGTCAATGGTAGCCAGTGAGAATTTCAGGATACACATGTGTGATACTTAGATAAACACCTGGGGTTTGTAGAATACTTTACACTCATACCAAGGGGAGGAGATGTACCAGTTTATCTGGGTTGTAAAGAGCCTCTTGATGAAAGTGAAAGAGGAGAGTGACAAAGTTGGCTTAAAGCTCAACATTCAGAAAATTAAGATCATGGCATCCAGTCCCATCACTTCATGGTAAATAGATGGGGAAACAGTGAGAGACTTAATTTTTTTTTGGCTCCAAAATCACTGCAGATGGTGATTGCAGCCATGAAATTAAAATACGTTTGCTCCTTGGAAGGAAAGTTATGACCAACCTAGACAGCGTATTAAAAAGCAGAGACATTACTTTGCCAACAAAGGTCCATCTAGTCAAAGCTATGGTTTTCCAGTAGTCATGTATGGATGTGAGAGTTGAACCATAAGGAAATCTGAGGGCCGAAGAATTGTTTCTTTTGAACTATGGTGTTGGAGAAGACTCTTGAGAGTCCCTTGGACTGCAAGGAGATCCAACCAGTCCATCCTAAAGGAGATCCGTCCTGAGTGTTCATTGGAAGGACTGATGTTGAAGCTGAAACTCCAATACTTTGGCCACCTGATGCGAAGAACTGACTCATTTGAAAAGACCCTGATGCTGGGAAAGATTGAAGGAGGGAAGAGAAGGGGACGACAGAGGATGAGATGTTTGGATGGCTTCACTGACTCAATGAACATTAATTTGAGTAGACTCTGGGAGTTGGTGATGGACAGGGAGGCCTGGCATGCTGTAGTCCATGGGGCCGCAAAGAGTTGGACATGACTGAGCGACTGAACTGATGCTGGTCTGCTCAGAAAACTGCAGTTTTCTTTAGACCAGATAAAAAGGGAAAACTATCACTTCACCTGCAGTGTCTGCCTAGGTTCATTTTTGTTTGTTTGTTTGTTTGTTTTTTAGTATATGAAGTCTAAAACCAGGGAAACAACTGCTGGCAGAAAATCTAAAGTGCAGTCGTTCACCCTTTTGGTTGACTCTTTGACACCATACCTTTTATTTATCTCAGTTATAGCAGTGACTGGCACATGGGCAAATAATGAACATTGAACAAGTTATCCACTCTTATATTCTTGCCTGGAGAATCCCATGGACAGAGGAGCCTGGCAAACTACAGTCCACAGGGTCCCACAGAGTCAGACACAACTGAGGCAACTTAGCATGCACACACACATGAACAAGTAACCATTGGATTCAGTTTAATTGGGCACCAAGCTTAGAACCTACAAAATTCCTGGCACATAGTGAATGTATAGTATTTATTGCTGAATGCGTTACTTGAATGATATTCTATTGAATACCCAAATTGGTGCCAACTTGATCTGATTGTTTGTTCCCTAAAGCCCTCTTTCTCTTATTCTTGACTGAAAGACGTATCTTAGTATTGCTTTACCCTTTCTTAATGCCTTTACTCCTTGCTGCTGCTGCTGCTACTGCTGCTAAGTCGCTTCAGTCGTGTCCTACTCTGTGCGAGCCCATAGACGGCAGCCCACCAGGCTCCCCCATCCCTGGGATTCTCCAGGCAAGAACACTGGAGTGGGTTGCCATTTCCTTCTCCAATACATGAAAGTGAAAAGTAAGAGGGAAGTCGCTCAGTCGTGTCCGACTCTTGGCGACCCCATGGACTGCAGCCTACCAGGCTCCTCCGCCCATGGGATTTTCCAGGCAAGAGTACTGGAGTGGGGTGCCATTGCCTTCTCCTTACTCCTTGAGTCTGACAATATAGAATTCTCTTTTGTTCCTGTTTTTAAAATTGTTTCTTCTCTGACTTACATTTTTAAAAAAATCTATATTCTACATAAATGATTTTTTATGTCAAACCATATAACTATACCACTGGAATCTATACAAATGGTATGTCTACTTGTATAGTCACCCAGATTTATTTCCTTAAGAATTTTCTTCATATTTTATAATTTATCCCACCTCTCACTGACATCTTAAAAGGGAACAGCTTTTTCCTCACTCTGATTCATCTCTGTTGCATTGTCATTTCCCCTCCTTTCTGAACAGAAGTCAGGTACAGCTGCCAAACATATTTTGATTCTCATTTTAGCTTTTTCCTTTACATTTTATGATATCCATTTATTTCTTTTCGAAATGAATGTTTCTGGCTTTTAAAGTATATATGCCCATTGTAGAGAATATTTTATAAAAATATAGATAGATAGATGCAAATTCAAATGACCTCTGGATGGCAAATCACCTGCAATCTAGAGATCGTCCACTTTTTTCTGTGTATATATGAGTATATTTTTCTAAGTGAAATTATACGGTAATATATCCTTCTGTATTATGCTGTTTTAAACTTAATATCATATCATAAGGGTTTCCCAGGTGGTACTAGTGGTACAGAACCTGCCTGCCAATGCAGGGGATGCAAGAGATGCGGCTTCGATCTCTAGGTTGGAAAGATCCCCTGAAGTAGGAAATGGCAATCCACTCCAGTATTCTTGCCTGGAAAATTCCATGGAAGAGAAACCTGATGGGCCACAGTCCATGGGGCCACAATGAGTTAGATGTGATTGAGCACAGAGCATACGCATAATATCATAAATACTTTCATGTCAACAAGTATTTCTTCAAACATGATTTTTATCAATGTGAAATATATATGTAGCTAAGCCCCTTCTTTAGAATCTGGAAATATTTTATTTGTATTTCATTTTTCACCATTATAAATTAGGCCACGATTAATAGTTAGCACATAAAAATATTGTATTTGTCTGATTTTTTTTTCTTAAACTCCTGAGAGAAACTACTTACTTAAAATTTATATACACATTTTTATAACTCTTGATTATTGTTATTGTTCAGTTGCCAAGTCATGTCCCACTGTTCGCAACCCCATGGACTGCTTAGAGAACAGCTACAACTCATTTGTGCCCTTAAAAATATAATTTCTTTTTTTCCTTCACATTATTATGGCCCCTCCCCTCCTTTATGAGGCTGAGAATAGAAGGCCATCATTGCAGACCTGTTGTCAGTAGCCAGCATGATGAGTCAATCGTTTTCATTTCCTTGCTGCTGAAATCCTCTCATTTCACCATTTCTGTGAATAAGATAATTTCCTTAATTTATTCCTGTGCTAATTTTTACTTCATTTTCCTCTTCAAACAATATTTATTCATCAATCCAATGTTAGAACATCACTGTGTGCCAAAGCCTAGGCACTGGGTATATTACAGTGGTTGTCATGGTCCCTGCACTTCGTGGTCACACTTAGTGGCTAATGGGGGGAGGGGGGAGGACACGAGGATACATTCCTATTCATATTTCTTTGGGGAACATACATTTTAAAAATTCTGTATAAATATTAATGATCACTGTCTTTGCAAATTTTACATTTCTGATGTATGTAAATATTTTACACTTACATGGATTCCTTTCACTCTTAACCATTATGATAATTCTAAATTTTACCCCTTTGAAGAACAATGGGTTCCAGGTTAGTGTTCTCCTTTGTTATATACTGCATGCTTTCATATATGAGCTCTGTGTATTTGCATATAAAAACATGACAAATTAACTGTGGACATTTCTATGAAAGGACAGTAAAATTATAAATTGTGTTAATTTTTCTTAATTTTTTGTTTATCTGTGGTTTCAAACTTTCTACCATAAACACACATCTAACCTATAATCAGGGGAGAAGCATTTCCAAATTGAAGTTTGTTTACTGTGCTATGGCTTTATGATATATGGAGCTTCCTAACCTCCTTTATGCCTGAACACTTTTGTTTGGATAAATTTGTTTTGCTGCTTGGTCTCTAATTTTTTTTGTTTGTTTGTTTAAATCATGTGTTTTCCAGTGTCCTCTATGGAAATAAAATCACAGAACTCCCAAAAAGTTTATTTGAAGGACTGTTTTCCTTACAGCTACTGTAAGTATTTGATTGTTTTTCATCTGTTGAACCTAAATATTATATTTTACACAGTGTACCATCTCGTATTTTCATGGAGGCTTCAGAAAAATTTGACCGAAAATGACACAGTTTAATGAAATGGAAAAGATTAGTGAAGCTAACATTGATGATGGTCATTTATTTGAAGACACAATACTTTGAAATTGTCCCCAATTTCAAAGTGTCATAAATGTGAGCGTCCCGGCTGTTCTGTCATTTAAAGTTTCTGCAATCTTTGCCCTTTATGAAATTTATCTGTTTTGATTTAACAGTACTTGGAAAGCAGAAAGACATGGTGATGTTTATTCACCTTTGTCCAAAAAAATCTCTAACAGTGACAATACTAGAATAACACCCCCCAACACAAAAATGGTCTCTAGTAGTCTAGGACAGAGTGTTAACAAGCTAATCTTTAGTGAGAGCATCATCTGTCAATTTCCTGGATTTTAATATTTAAAGACCACTCTGCTTAGAGAATAGCTACAACTCATTTGTCTCAAAAGAAATATTTATGATACAAATTTATAAGAATAAGAATTGACTCCAGATGTCATAATGAATGCTCATATGAAAATGAGATTGAAAAAAAAAACATATGTTAATACTAAGATTGTTAGTGTTGGATCATCAAAATCTATTCAAATCCCCAAACAATTATAGGATATCTCTTTTGGGGCACACACTGACCTATCTGCTATGGAGGAAAAGATGCATATGCTACAATTTCTGCTCTCAGCTAGCTCACAGCCAGTTTACTTTAAAATTCTTAAGTTTAGAATGCTATTTTCTCTTTTGAGTGTATGCATTTGTTGGTGTTAGGTTTGTACCCTTTACTTGGTAAAAATGTATTCCTAATCCCACAAACTTCCCAAATGTGGATCTTTTTTTTTACTTGATAAATGTATGGTTATCATTATATCCTATTATTCACATTTTTAACTGTTTATTATTATGCAGAAGCATATTATATATCATATAGCCCAAATCATACTCTCTCACACACACACATGAAACAAATTGTTAACAAAGCAATATTTAACCTTACTATATACAGTACTGTCAATTCTGTTCCATTCTCTCTCTTCTTAATGCTATATAACCCAATAAATTAATTTCCAGCAAACCAATCAGTCAAGCTAAATACTGACTTTTGTGACCTAGTGGTTTTATTTGGGCATCAGATTATTTTACAACCCCTGCAAGGAAGTTAGGTATAGCTGTGTGCTACAGCCAAGTGTTGTCTATTTTTTATTTGCCTCTCTCTCAGTTCTTCCTAGCACTGTTCTCTTTGCCATTTACTTCTAATCTCTTTTGCTACCACTGCCCTCTGTGGTATCAACACTTAAAGTTGCACGTTTTTTCTTTTCCTCCCATACTTATTGGTAGTTGATGTAGTAAATGGGTTAATAAACCCTTGGAATCTCTATGTAGATAAATCTTACTCAAAAAACCAGCTTTCTCACTGTGCCTTAAATTATATCCCTAGACTAAGCCTGCCGGGGCTAACAAGGCACAATTGACTCTGTAAGGTTAGCTGAGAATTTGATTCAGTTAAGCTTCTTAGATCTGTTGAACAGATGAGATATTTGCGAGAAGTGGGTAAATGGAAGGAACAAAAGAAAGTAGTGTTCAGTATTTCTCCCCCAATTTCTGGACCACCTGAGAGTAAAGTAAGTACAAAATTCTCAGAGAAGCACTTTCTTTAGTTGTCTTCCAGACTCCCTGCTTTCTCCCTGTCTTTAGCATTCTGCCGCCTGACTCCTCTTTTAGTTAGCTGTATGCCATCTGTCATGGCCCTGAGTGAGGAGGCATGGATTAATCAGTCCATACCGCAAATCAGTCTATAAGCTCTTAGGAGAGGATTCTGTAGACCACAGAGAAGGCCAAAACTGCAATTCCTAAAAGAAGATTAAAAAAAAATAAAAAAACTCTGATCCCTGGTTCAGGAACTAAGATACTACATGCCACATGGTGTGGACAAAAAAAGAAAGAAAACACACCCGAATAGTATGTCCATTAAAAAAAAAAAAAAAAGCAAAGTGAAAGTGTTAATCACTCAGTTGTGTCTGACTCTTTGTAACTCCATGGACTGTAGCCCGTCAGGCTCCTCTGTCCATGGAATTTTCAAGGCAAGAATACTAGAGTGGGTTGCCATTCCCTTCTCTAGAGGATCTTCCCAACCCAGAGATCAAACCCAAGTCTCCTGCATTTAGGCAGATTCTTAACCATCTGAGCTACCAGGGAAAAGGCAAAGGTGAGTTTTAAAAAAAAAAAAAAAAAAGACAAGTGCAGCAAGGAGAACTACTATGAGGAAGTCCTGACTTTGCACAGGCAGAGAATTGAGATCTTAAAAAAGCAAGTAAAACTGAAATACCCTGTGTTAATCACAGAGGGTCTGTTGGGCAAATTGGGAAACAGTATTCAGTGTGTTAGAAAGGAAGGCATCACACCCAAACCATATAGCACATATTTTTGAGCTACCAAGTATTTGTTAAAGTCCTAAGTATCAAAGCTCCAAACTAAATGGTGAGAGAGAATAAGAAATATCAAAAAATTTTCTGCCCCCAGAAGGCTAAACTCTCTGCAGACGAACTATGTGGGCCTATGTAAAATAGTTGACGGAACTAGGTAACACTGACTAACTTGCTCTGGAAAGTAGAGGATGGAGCATGTTAATTGGGTGAAAGTTGTATTCTGGAAAATTCTTGCTCTGGAGAAAGTGAGGTCCTCTGAGGTCTTGATAGGCCAAATGGTTGAGGCAGATGGAGAGCAGGACCCGTGTACTCCCGTAGGTGAGGCAAGCATGAATAAAAACATAGGCAAGGTGACATGTAACTTGTAAGGATGACGTTTGCACAAGATCTGTAAACCATGGCTCCACATAATACTAATATTGAATATTGGTAAGATATATGAGAAAATGGAGAAGGAAATGGCAACCCACTCCAGTATTCTTGCCTAGAGAATCCTATGGACAGAGGAGCCTGGTGGGCTGCTGTCTGTAGGGTCGCGCAGAGTCAGACACGACTGAAGCGACTTAGCATGCATGCATGCATTGGAGAAGGTAAAGGGAACCCACTCCAGTATTCTTGTCTGGAGAATCCTGGGGACGGGGGAGCCTGGTGGGCGGCCGTCTGTGGGATTGCACAGAGTCAGACACAACTGAAGTGACTTAGCAGCAGCATATGAGAAAAAAAGTTTGTGAGATACTGTGCTAAACAAAGTGAATTGGATATCTATACTGCAGAATAGAGCTTCCCTGATGGCTCAATGGGTAGAGAATTCATCTGCAGTGCAGGAGACATAGGAGATGTGAGTTTGATCCCTGGGTCGGGAAAGTCCCCTGGAGGAGGAAATGGCAACTCACTCCAGTATTCTTTCCTGGAGAATCCCATGGACAGAGGAGCCTGACGGGCTACAGTCCATAGGGTCACAAAGAGTCAGACACGACTGAGCACCTGAGCACAAACAGATACTGCAGAATAAGGTCTTTCTCTGTGGTAATGTCACTCTCCAAGAGGGCTGTAAAGTAGTCATTCAAAAACAAATATTTATTGAGCACCTTGTACATGTTAGACATGTGGGAAACATCAGAAAACAAAACAGACTAATATTCTTGCTGTCTGGACTTTATACCTTAGTGGGAGAGTTCATGCAAATGGAAGTCAGCAAGAACATAATAAATAAGCAAATCACACATACCTGCATGCGTGCTAAGTCACTTCAGTCATGTCCAACTCTTTGCGACCCCATGGACTGTAGCCCACCAGGCTCCTCTGTCCATGGGATTCTCCAAGCAAGAATACTAGAGTGGGTAGCTGTTCCCTCCTTCAGGAAATCTTCCTGACCCAGGAACTGAACCCGTATCTCTTATGTCTCCTACATTGGCAGGTGGGTTCTTTACCACTGGCACCACCTAGGAACCCCTAAATCACAATTCCTTTGCTTTGATCTACTTTTTCTATTTTCTTAAGTACATATTTCCTCCTGCTAAGTCACACATAATAGGAAGAAATATGCATTTAAGAAAACCAAAAAAGTAGATCAAAGTAAAGGAATTGAGACACAGTATTGGACAGAATGGCCAGAGACGGCTGAATGAAAGAGGTGAGATTTCTGCGAACTCAATGAAGCAACATGGTGAACCAGGCAAACATCTGGGAGAAGAGCCTTCTAAACAGAGAAGAGAGTCTGGCAAGGAGATCTATGTGGCTGGAGCTGAAACAGCCATGAAATAGCGTTCAGAAAGGTTTCCCAGGTGGCTCAGTGGTAAAGAATCCACCTGCCAATGCAAGAGACACGGGTTCAATCACTGAGTTGGGAGGATCCCCTGGAGAAGGAAATGGCAACCCACTCCAGTATCTTGCCTGGGAAGTCCCATGGACAGAGGAGCCTGGCAGGCTACAGTCCATGGGATTGCCAAGGGTTGGACATGACTTAGTGACTAAACAGCAAGAGTTCAGAAAAGGGAATCAGAGATCCCATTGGGAATTTTGGGCTATTGTCAGGTCTTGAGTTATTCAGAGCAAATTGGGAGTTACTGCACTGTTTGGGAGAGGAGTGATGTGATCTGATCAATGTTTAGAAGTCTCACTCTAGCTACTGTTCTGAGAATGGATTGGACTTCTTTTTCTTAGAGCAGCTCCAAGGACTAATGTTTATGAGGACTTTATGGAGCCTTTGACAGCAAAGGCTGGTTCTCACCCACCTTTATCTATTGCTGTACTTCTGCACCTTCCAGAGAATATCTTTGATAATTTTTTGTTGGATAAATGTGTAAGGACCACTAGATTTAGGCAATCCAATCATTAGATATGACCCTTGCTTTATCTGCCATGACCCCAAATCTTCAGCCTGTGATACCTCAATAATGACAGTTAAATCTTAGTGTCAAGGTTAAAAGCAATGAATTTCTTGATTGGATTTTCTCAAGAACAAGAGTCTTGAAGGTGGGTTAATGAGATACTACACTTTAATTAATTCTATGACTATTTGATCAAACAGATTACTGAATGCCAACAAGATAAACTGCCTCCGGGTAGATGCTTTTCAGGATCTGCACAACCTGAACCTTCTCTCCTTATATGACAACAAGCTTCAGACCATCGCCAAGGGGACCTTTTCACCTCTCCGGGCCATTCAAACCATGTATGTATGTGGAATCAGGGTCAAATTTGATGACCATTGTTTTCATTCTGGATTTGAGAGTTGAGTTCATTGCAAGTCATGTGTAAAAGTATTCTGTATGTGTTTCTGAAAGGCATTTGGCCCAGAACCCCTTTATTTGTGACTGCCATCTCAAGTGGCTGGCGGATTATCTCCATACCAACCCAATCGAGACCAGTGGTGCCCGCTGCACCAGTCCCCGGCGACTGGCAAACAAAAGAATTGGACAGATCAAAAGCAAGAAATTCCGTTGTTCAGGTAATTTCTTACTTTGTGTGACATTTCCCCTGTGTTACTGAAAACAGTAGTTAATGAGATGTAGAGACAGCTGACCTTCGACTGAATCGCCAAACATTACAGAATTGTATTTCTTTTTCTTCTGCCCATGAAGAAAAACAGACACCATTCACATAGAATCCCTACATGTAACCTTTTTAACACACTATCCAGCAGAAGAAATAAAAGGAAAAAGATGCCTGGATACTTCAGGCTGTAGTCCCAGGGTTTGAATTTAACAGTGGCCTTCTAGCTAACTCAGTGCCTGTTAAATCTCATGTTTGTTGTGTTCTTTTCCATTGAGCAGTGGTGAAGTAGTTAATTGTCTTTCTATTTCTCTGAGAAAGTGAACTGCAACTTAGTTACTTGATTTGCTCAGGTTCAGAAGTAAAAGGAAAAAGAACACTCTGGATTCCTTGCTTCTCACAGGAAAGCAATGTTTTGTTTCTAGCTTTACGTTTTCACATTTTGACCAGGACTGTGAGGATATTTTTTTTTTTTTTTCTGAAAGGCCATCTTTTAACACTTTGGGAATATTACATTTACTTATAAAAAGTGAAATATAGGTGCATTGTACTAATATTAAAGAGAAAACTTAGTTCATTGAAATTTTCTATTTGCTTTGGTATAATTCTTTCTATTTTCTCAAAATAAAATGCATTGTTTATGTTTCGGGTAGTACACTACCCAACTATTCCAGGCGTTATTTCACATTCGGCAGTTAATTCATACTAAAAAGCTAATATCAAAATAAAGCCGTTTATTGTCCATGATTCTAGATGCATTTCCTACTCATGGTTATACTTCAGCCACTGCTGTGAATATACATTTTTTTCACTTAATTATCTATAGTAACTTTAGTCCATTCTTAATCTAATATAACTCATATCTCTGCTTGCTGACATTCAGGTGCATCTTCTATTTTTTTTCTCTTTTTTTTATTTAGCTAAAGAACAGTATTTCATTCCAGGTAGGTTTTGCTCGGTAGTAGGACTAACTGCAGACACCTTTTTCTCACTTATAAAACTTAGCTTCTAAAACTTTGATATGCATGCTTTCAAAAGTCCAGTGGATACGCTGTAGCTAGATTCTGCGTAGATCACTAGTAACTGTTTCCTGAAAACCTGACCTTTGCATGCAGCTTCTGATGTTGAACATATATATTATTAAACTCCCACTTTTTTTTTCTCTCTCTCTCTCTCACTTTGGCACATTATCTAAAATTTCTCACAGTAGCTAAAATGTTTGAACCTATGGCTTTCTACTTAAATCATTTTCTCTCCTTATGTGTATATCTGACCTTTCAACCTGTTTTTAAAATATAGCTTCTTGAGCTGGTTTTAAAGACAGACCTTTCTGTTGTCAAAGAACTAGTTCTACATGCAATCAGTCACAAACACACAAAACTGTTTTCAATCATGAGATTTACTCTTCTATGGAGTTTTTCTATACTAAACAAGTGTCCCTTACTTTTTGCTTTACTTGGTTTGCTGTTGCTTTGCTTTTTATACCAAAGCATCAGCTTCCTACTGGTTTATGTGCAGCTGTACTTTGTGATCTTCAATTTTTGCATCTTTGGACTCGTAGTATAACAACTCCATGAAAGCAGGATTGATATCCATCCTGAACGTATCATGAGCACCCAGTGCCTTGAATAACTTAGTTGAATGGAGTGTTTCTTAGAAAAATAATTGAAATATTTTACCACTGCAGTCTTAACACTGTCAAAGCTGATGATTCTAGAACTAGCTCTTTGAAGTATGTTTCTTTACTTATTTCTTCCTTGCCTGCCAATTGTGTAAAATGCCTCTTGACTTGTTTGTTTTAAACTGTTATTTAAAAATACATGTTAGTAACTCATTGGCTATATTTGTAATCTCCTGGGTATATTCTAGACTATAAAATATTTTAATAGTTATAAATAAAGATATTTCTAAGCTGTTAGTATAAAAAAAAACATCTTTTCTCTTAAGAGTTCTAGGTTTGGTCTCTATTTTGAGGAGATATGCCTTGCTTGCCATTGTTGAATTATAATACGAATAATTTTATGCATTTAACCAATTTTGTTTTATCACATATTTTGACTTGAATGATCAGTAATATTTTGTATATTACACTGGCTCCAGAAGAAGTAACATATTGAAATAACAATTGGCCTTCATTGGCAATCTTTAAAATTTATTATTTTTACTCAATTATTAAACAGATAGTCAACTGATAACTATTACCCAGAAAAAGTTATATGGAAAACCAGAACCCCCCCATAGGATAAAACATTGATATTACTTAAATGTCCAAATTAGAGAAGTTAATATTATCAAAATATTCAATCTATTACATTTAAATATGCTTTTTCATAATTAGAAATTTGGAGAAGGCAATGGCACCCCACTCCAGTACTCTTGCCTGGAAAATCCCATGGATGGAGGAGGCTGGTGGGCTGTAGTCCATAATTAGAAATTAGTATTTCAAATTCACCAAGTAAAAAAATCAGGTTGTTTTCAAAATTTTGTTAATAAGATTCAGTTCAGTTCAGTCGCTCAGTCATGTGCAACTCTTTTGTGACCCCATGGAAGCAGCACACCAGGCTTCCCTGTCCATCACCACCTCCTGGAGCTAACTCAAACTCATGTCCATCGAGTCGGTGATGCCACCCATCGAGTCAGTGATGTATCAAGTCGGTGATGCTATTAACAAGATTAACAGCAGCCAAAATAGGTTTTGCAAGGGAAAAAAAAACAAAAAAACCTCTATATCAGATATCATGGCTTAATTGTCAATTTCTGATTATTCAGTTTACATGATTTAAAAGCGTAATTCTACATGATTTAAAAGCGTAATTCTAGAAGTCAGGACTCAGAATAATTCTTTGAGCCTCTGCTCCCTCTCCACCCGCCCCCCCAGATATTAATTAAAATCTAAGCTTACCGAGAGAGTAGTCATAAAATAAGTATTATTGTCATTGCATTGAATGCAGATTATTTTCAATGTAAAATACCTCATGTATCTGTCATTTATACTTTATTCCCTGCATTTTCTTTATTTCACTTTTAAAATGAAAGCTTAAACCACAATACAACAGATCCTCATGTCATATTGTAAATGTCATGACGTTAATTGCCAAATGTAATGAAACTATTATATTCAACTTTCCGAACTTCTTCCGAGATCCTGATTCCATTTAATTCAGTAACATTATTTATGAGTTGGAAACGTCATTAAAAAGCATGTAAGCCACAAAACCTAAGGTTTCGTCCAAATTTTCCAGTGGGAGTCCTTGATGATCGATCTCATGATTTGCATTTTATTTCATTTTACATGTCTGTTTGCCTACCACCATTCTGGATGGCGTCTAGATAGTACAGTGATCACTCAGAACAAAATTTATCTTGTGAAGAGTTCATCTTTTAAAGGACTTGACAAGAACTTAATTTGTGCTATGCATCTTGTATGCCATTGCTTTTCCTGTAAGACCCCTGTGCTTCACAAAATGATTATGAAAGTTTACAAAGCATGACGGTTCCTGTCAAACCAAGCCATTCCCCAATAATTGCCACAGTCAGGGAGGAAGGACGAGACCTTAGTGAGTTATATATATACTATGTGAATCTTACTTGGGTTTGCTCTGTCTTTCTTTCCTTCTGGGTGATCTTTACTTTTTCAGGAATTCACCATTTGGGCTGTAAGTAAAAGTGTCTGATCTGAAACATAATATCCTCCCTTTTCAATCCTGATGTATCTTCTTTTAGTCTCACTCTTCTGCGCCTTCTTATTTGTTTTTATTTTTTCAAGAAGACACCACAGATCTGTTGGGCCTCTCTGTTGTCCTTGTAGTGCACCTTCAACTTCTCCCTGGATGTTGTTCCCGAAAAAGCTGTTGTTTCAATTCTGCAGTTCTGAGGAACGCTGGAGGCACCTTTCAGTATAGCCCCTTCTTTGTGTTTCCAGGAACTCTTCGGTAGTAATACTCTTACTATGGTCATAAACATTCTTACGGGAAGAATGCATGTCATGTAAACAGTATTACGTTTCCAGAACGTCTGTAGCTTCTCTCCTGCTTCCCTTCATCTTTCCTCTTGGTCTTACCCTTGGCCTAGTGGATGGTGTAGTGGTTATGTAGCGAGATTTTCTGTTGTGCTTGATCTAACCATGTGGTTGCCAGGTATGAGTAAAACATGGTTCCGTCAAGCACCATGGAACGTCACGCAGCTTTCTACAGCATGACAAGCTGCTGAGGCTTAAATCAGGATTTACTTGTCTCTTTTTATAAAATCAAAATGAACAAAAGAGGGCTTTTTAAGCACTTCTGAAGATTATGTGAGAGGGAGAGAATAATAAAAGACCATAGAAAATTAAAAAACCTGAGTCCATCTATTTGCCTTGAAAGCCCTAATTGAAAATGATATATAGGCATATGTTTATTACTGGATACATTTTCAATTCTTGACTCAGAGAAAAAAATAAACTTTTTCACGATTAGTAGCCATTGTGTGATTAGCTGTCAAATAGGCTAGAATGGCTCACAACTGGATCAGCAGAAAGTACAGCTGTGAAAAGCTCAACTCTGTTAATGTTTTCCTGTCCTGTGAATCCGGTTACTCTTTTTTCCAGCAAATTCCAAGCCCTTGTTTTAACCCTTTCCTGACATCCATTGACCAAAATCCCCCAAGTTGTCTCCCTGCTGCATAATCTATAGTTACCTTACTTTTTTCTTCCTACAAATTAACAAATATTCTAACTTTCAGACTCAGTATCTTCTTTTTTGGCTTGAATCCTCAATAGGTACAGAAGATTATCGATCAAAATTAAGTGGGGACTGCTTTGCCGATTTGGCTTGCCCTGAAAAGTGCCGCTGCGAAGGGACCACAGTAGACTGCTCCAATCAAAAACTCACCAAAATCCCAGATCACATTCCCCAGTACACTGCAGAGCTGTAAGTTCATCTCCCGGAAAAATCCAGTTTCAGAAGGAGGGAATGAGAGCATCAAAACATTGGGATTCTTTTCTTGCCCTTTCATCTCAATAATTATGTTAATTTTAATTGACACACATTGGCATAACTCTGTTTTGTACAAGTGTAAGTATTAGAGGCTCTCTTCCTTCCTCTTTCTGGTCCAAGGTACAACTACAGAAAATAACTCAAAAATTCAGTTAGCACTTGATAATGCTAATAACAATACATCCATTTGATACTTATTACTTGGGGGCTTCCCTGATAGATGAGTTGGTAAAGAATCCACCTGCAATGCTGGAGTCACCGGTTTGGTTCCTGGATGGGAATGATCCCCTGGAGAAGGGATAGGCTACCCACTCCAGTATTCTTGGGCTTCCCTTGTGGCTCAGCTGGTAAAGAATCCGCCTGTAGTGCAGGAGACTTGGGTTCGATCCCTGGGTTGGGAAGATCCCCTAGAGAAGGGAAGGATTACCCACTCCCGTATTCTGGCCTGGAGAATTCCATGGACTGTATAGTCCACGGGGTGGTAAAGAGTCGGACATGACTTAGCGACTTTCACTTTCTTGCGTATGAATTATGTCCAAGGTCTTCCCTCGTAACTCAGGGGGTAAAGAATCTGCCTGCAATGCAGGAGACCCGGGTTCAATCCCTGGATCGGGAAGATCCCCTGGAGAAGACAATCCTAGAGAGAGAAGACTCTCCAGTATTCTTGCCTGGAAAATCCCAGGGACAGAGAAGCCTGGAGGGCTACAGTCCATGGGGTCACAAAGAGTCAGACACAGCTGAGCGACTAACACTTTCACTGTGTCCGAACTCATTTCTAAGCATTTAATTGATTTTTAATGTATTTAGTCTTTTCAGCAACCAAATGAAATAGTTTGGAGTCAACATTTTGAATCTCTGTTCATTGTGAATTCAATCAGAGTCCTTTTTTATCAGCTATACTATTATAATTCACTGACTCATAAGTTGAAGGATTCAGTGATTATCAAGTATAAAACACAAAGGATAGTTTTCTTTTTCTGAACAGTGGATAACATAGCAGGAAAAACTGAAAATTATAAAGTGTGAGCAGATCTATATTTATAATACTAACATAGGGCTTAGCACATACTAGGTTCTAAAATATATTTGTTGAATTATTTATAGATTCTGTGTCCATCTGTGTTGGCCTTTATTGACTTATTTATAAAAGTATGACATTTAATGTTAGGGTTTCTAAAAAAAAAAAAAAAACAACCTAATGAAACCTCATCACTTTTAGAACATCTTAGTAGTGTTTATGTCTAGCACCATCTGGTATTTGTCATTAACTGCTTTGCAAAGTTGGTTGTCTTTTTGTGCCTGTATAATTCTTTCATGTTCAACTAGATTATAGCCCCTTGATAGCAGGGATTGTTTTATAGTTTATTTCTCACAGTACCTATGCTGATGCCTGGTACTTAATGAATTTTAATCAGTTTACATATTTAAAAATTATACAGTGCTTTCAAAAAGATGACAGAAGCTAATTACCTAGTGGCTATAAGGATTTTTTTTTTTAATTTCTATTAGTACATGAAGCTATTTCATAGGTCCAGAACTTTAGAAATGTGTGGAGACCATGCAATAAAATCTCCAAACTCTGTGTTTACTGTCATGTACGGAGTTATATTTATGTTCAGTAACTCTGCAAAGAATTCAAATTCTATCTTTCAGCGTGATAATACTTAAAATAAGTTTACCTGTCACTCATGCATTTAGAAACTAGTACCTAGTTTATCTTTCAGCAAAGGTTGTGTTTGCTGAGAATGATGGCATTGATGGTAACTAATGATGGTAACTAATTAAGAAATTACGATTTTTAAAAATTAGTCCTGGGAAGAAAATATTTGCAAAATATATATCTGTAAGGAACTCATATCCAGAATACATAAAGAGCTCTTGAAACCCAGTGATTAAAATCTACTTTACCTGAGACTGCTCTGTCAGTCCATTGGTTAAGACATAGAGCTTCCACTGCAGAGGGCATGGGTGCAATCCCCCAGCCGAGGATTTAAGATCCCGCAAGACACGTGTGTGGCTGCTCTTCCCTCCCTCCACCCCGCTCAAAAAAGTACCTTACCAGATTAAAAAGTGATCAAATAATTTGTATGGACATTTCTCCAAAGAAGATATCTAAATGACTGATAAGCACATGATAAAGCACTCAGGATCGCTAGGCATGTGGAAAATACAAATGAAAACCCCAATGAGGTAGCACTTCACATCCACTGGAATGGCTTTTAAAAAAAGACAGTAATGGGTAAGAGAAATTGGGCCCCCCATACATTGCTGGTGGAAATGTAAAATGGTCCAGCCCTTTTGAAAAACAGTTTGGCTTTTCCTGAGGTAGCTAACATGGTTAAATGGCTTTACGATGTGACACAGTGGTTTTACACCTATGTATATAGCTGAGAATTGAAATCATACATCTACATGAAATCTTGTACACCAGTGTTCCTAGCAGATTATTTATAATCATCCAAGTGGATGCAACTCAGATATCCATCAGCTGATGAATGGATAAACACATGTGGCATATCCACAAAATGGAATATAATTCGGCCATAAAATGGAATGAAGTACCAATCTATGCTAAACATGGAAAGACCTTATAAAAATTAAGCAAAGTGAAAAAAGCCAGGCCAAAACTCCACATTTTGTATGATTCTATTAATAAGAAATATTCAGAATAGGAAAATCTGTAGAGACAGAAGACAAATTACTGGTTGCTAAGGATTGAGACAGCAGAGGGCAGGAAATTGAGAGTGACTACTGACAGGCAGGGGGTTTCTTTTTTGGGTGATGAATATGTTCTGGAGTTGGAATGCAAAGATGGTTGCACAAGTTTGTGAATATTTTTAAAACCACTGAATTGTACACTTTAAAAGGGTACACTGTATGGTCTGGAAATTGTATATCAGTAAAGTTGTTGATAAAAACATTTATGGAGCAAGTGACTAGAAAAAAAAATGGTCTAAAATGCTTTTGGAAGCAGCGGTAAGAGTGGAAAAAAAGAGGAAAAAACAATCTACAGATTACTGAATGATGAGTTGGTTTTGAATTTTGATTATTGGTTTTCTTTACTATATGCTTCTTAATATGTTTTATTTTGATCCTTACAATATGGGATAAATTGAAAAATATCTGTCCTTCCCAAAAATTTTCTGATACATGTCTTGTATTTTTCTTTTGGATAATCATTAAATAATGTTATAATTCTGTACGAGAAATAAAATTTAATCTCTTCCTGACTTTTGGGAATGAAACTCTTCTGTTTCTGCTTTCCCTAGGCGCCTCAACAATAATGAATTTACAGTGTTGGAAGCTACCGGGATCTTCAAGAAACTTCCTCAGTTACGTAAAATGTAAGCCATATATTAGCCATCTTTAAAAATTCCTATAGTGTTGTGTTCTCTTATACCTTTGTAGTTTTATTTTGATTTCTTAGGAAATCGGGAAAATTAAGGATTCAAAGAAATGTCCATACGGTGACCACTTGTGATATGAATATAGGGTAAACGCTGAGAGAAACCTAAGTAATTTGCTCTTTTCTGTGTATGTCAGTGATGGCGACCAAGTTTTCTGTAGCAGAACCCTAGTGTCTTTAACGCTGACAGCTGGTCTGTTACATGGTCACAGCAGGAGTCCCCCAGTCTAAGTGCACTAGAGATGAGTTCAGTAACGTGTTGTAACTTCCTTCACCATTCCCCAAACTGTGCTGTTATTTCTCTTTCAGCACATTCATGTCAACTGTTTGACTTTTTGCTTCATTAAGCTTTCATTAGAAGATAGTCAAAGTTAATGATTGGTAATCTGGCTTGATAGCTCACGTGCGTTACTACATGTCTGCAACTCATATTTTAAAATAAGTTTCTAAGGTCAGCAGTTTCCACAACACTCAGACAGTAATCCAGCCCCCTTGAGGATGATGGAAGGAGGGATAGGACAGAGGCCAAGAGTGTAGGGCCATGGAGCACCGTCAACATAGCAGGAAACATCAGGAGGAGCAGAGAAGCGCGCTCTCACGGTATCCGTGCTGTCATATCGTGGCTGATCCACAGGCAGAGAGTGAAAATGGCAGAGCACACTGAATGCACTTCCTGTGCACTTGGCCTGCGTAATACACTGCCTCCCAAAGAGCTTCTAAAGTCTTAAACGTCCTCCTTTTTCACTGATGCTGACTGCTTTTTCTTTTCAGCTGTAAAATGCTTTTCAATTCAACACATATTTATTCAGAGGCTGCTATGTGCAGTGCTCTGAAAGGAATAAAATGATACCTAAAAATGATCCTTATTTTGTGGGCATCACTGGTCTTGGAGTGAGCCTTGAGAAAGAAAAAATCTCTAGGAAGGTGTTACCTACCTCAACTGGATGTTCTTGCCCTCTGGGCAAGCATTAGTGTTTTGTATCGTACAGAATATGGGCAGTTAATTTGGTGGTTCTGACCCATTATTACATGAGAGGTTATGGGCAAAATCGCATATTCAGATACATTTCTGATGTTGTCTAACCCCAACATATTCTAGTTTTTCCTTCTTTACTCAGCTGCCTTCTTTGAGTAATGAATTCATTAAACCGTTTAAATTGGGGGCACTTCTTTGAAAAAAAGTTTCTTATTAAGTGTGGCGGCAAACATGAAAGTTTACACAATGCAGTACCTGACGCCAAGGTTTTTATATTTCTGGGGGCCCTGGTGGATCTGTGATTTCGGCATAGATGTTTCCCGCTTGTATGATTATCACTTTGGCTTGATGGAATCAGAAAGTGGTGACTTTTCAGAGCCTTGGGAATGCCAGGCAGTGAAGAGCTTAGAGGTTTTGTGGAAGATGCTTGTTCAGTAAAAGAAAATGATTAGAGGCATTGCTTAGTGCCCTTGTTGTTAGAAATTGTTTCAAATATTTGTTTCAATCATTTTTACTTAGAAACTTTAGCAACAATAAGATCACAGACATTGAAGAGGGAGCGTTTGAAGGAGCATCTGGTGTGAATGAAATACTTCTCACGAGTAATCGTTTGGAAAATGTTCAGCATAAGATGTTCAAGGGCTTGGAAAGCCTCAAGACTTTGTAAGTATTCTCATTTGCATTGTGATTTTTCTACCACAGAGTTGTCATTCACAGTTCTTTATATTCCTGGGAGGAGTAGCTCCTGCTCTTCCTCACCCCGCCTTCCCATCTCTCTGTCTGTCTCTTCCTCTCAGTCTCTCTCACACACACACGCAAATACATTTTTTAGAGGCAAACAGTTCCTGACTCCAGTACCTCTGGCTTCAATATGTTGCTTACAAATGATCAATAGAGTCTCTCCTGGCTATTGAATCCTCAGCAAAAAAGATCATCTTGGTTCCAGTGCTTGTACAGATCTGGCTCCCTGTACTTCCTCAAAATGATCATTCTCTTTCCTTTTATTTAAATTCCTCCATCTAATAATATGTCTTGGCCCAAGGTCACCAGCTTCAGAGCCAATTCCAAATCTGTGGAATAAGCCTAGCTTGAGACTACCTTCATCTGCCCTTTCAAGGTCTTAGTGAAAAAAAAAAAAAAAAGAAACTGGCTGCTGGTGTCTCTTTTACTATCTATTTCAAAGAAAATATGTTAAGAGTATGTCAGCTTACTCAGGGATAGGGAAGCTGGGAAAATAAATCTTATATGTTTCTAAAAGGTTGTTAGCCCAGGAAAATGTGGCTTGAATTGACAAGGACAGCACCTTGAGTTACTTGAATTTTCATTCAGTGTGTTTATGTAGCTTTTATAACCTTTAAAGAATATAAATATGTTTGGCATAAGTGGTGGACTAAGCATTGGAAGAAACACCAACAAAACTGAAACCTTTGGAAGGCACGAAGGAAATTGTAAGCAAGAAGCAGCCCTTGGGAATTGCAGTGGAAAGACACCAAACTCCATGTCTCCCCTAAATGCCTACCTTATCCCGTGGAGGCACCAAGAGCCACGCCCAGGGGAACTGAGACCCAAGGGAATTCATGCCTGACCTTAATCAGATGCGAGGGATAGGACATTTCCCCAGCATTCGATAGCATCCCAATTAACATCCCACTCAAAAAATCACTTGTCCGTGAAAGGCACACATGGCCTGAGACAAATCACCCAGCACAACCAGCCTGCAACGTGCTGGCTCCTCTCATGGAATAACTCGGGGTCCCGACAAAGTGAAAAATGTAATGCAAATATCCCTTTGGTCTTTTTATGGAAGAGATACTGGGAGTGTGTAAAAGGAGGTCAGAGAAGTTATACTACAGGTGGCTACATCTACTCCTGCCCCCATTCCTCTCTCCCAAACTATCTTGGGTAACTTGGCAAAACTAAGTCCTGCAGCAGCCAGAACCCTGCCTTCTTAGATGGTGGCTGAGCCACTGATGTTACTAGAGCCTTCTCCTCAAGGGGGCAGTGTGCGTCAGGGTGGGCAATGGGGGGTGTCTGCCAAAACTCAGTCTCTGTTCACCAGTGCCAAATAGAAAGGTGTAGAAAGATATTCGTGAAGTAGAAAAGAGTAGCTTTTATTGCTTTGCCAGGCTAAGGGGGCCACAGAGGACTAATGCCATCAAGACCATGTGACCCACCTTGGAGTGGGTAATGAGGAGTTTTATAGTGTTCAAGGAGGTAGGGCGTGATCAGCTTGTGGACAGTTCGTGGACTGGTTGGCATCAAGGTTAAGTTTCAAGCATCATCAATTTTCTGGTTTCAACCCATTCTAGGGTCAGTAGTTTTTACCTGAAGGAAGTTTACTTCCTGTAAAAAAAAAAACAGCTTAGGAATGTGTATCAGGCCTTTATCTGTATCTTTCAGGAAACTGGGAGTTCAGTGAAACTGCTATGTGGCAGAATTATGGTCTAAATTGTTACCATTTCCCTAGCCTAACAGTTCTTTAGGCTATTCTTTGTTTCCACATCATATTTTGCAATCATCAACTCTCGAATTAGCATTTTATTTCAAAAGACAAAGACACAGGGGCTTGTACAAGGAGCTTCAAGGGGAGGCCTGAGGTCTGCCTGTAACTCTGCTTACTTTAGTCAGCCTTGGGCTGCCATAACAAGATACCACAGACTGAATGACTTAAACAGCAGAAATGTGTTTTCTTATTGTTCTGGAGGCTAGAATTCCAAAATCAAGGTGCTAAGATGAGTGGTTTCTGGAGAGAACTCCTTCCTTGGCTTGTAGATGGCCACATTCTTTCTGTGTCCTTATATGGCGTTTCCTCTGTGTGTGGGACAAGAGAACTCTGGTGTCCTTTCTTCTAAGGACACCAGTCCAATCAGGTCAGGGCTCCACCCTTAGGATCTCATTTCATCTTAGTGAGGTCACTCAGTCTTGTCTGATTCTTTGCGACCCCATGGACTATAGCCTACCAGGCTCCTTCGTCCATGGGATTTTTCAGGCAAGAGTACTGGAATGGGTTGCCATTTCCTTTTCCAGGGGATCTTCCTGACCCAGGGATCGAACCTGGGCCTCCCACAATGCAGGCAGATGCCTTACCATCTGAGAAACCAGGGAATCTACTTTACCATCTGAACCACCATTTCACCTTAACTAGCTCCTTAAAGGCCCCATCTCCAAGTGCAGTCCCATCAGGGATTGGAGCTTCCCAGATGGCTCAGTGATAAAGAATCCGCCTGCCAATACAGGAGATGTGGGTTTTACCTCTGGATCGGGAAGATCCTCTGGAAGAGGAAATAGCAACCCACTCCAGTATTCCTGCCTGGAAAATCCCATGGACAGAGGATCCTGGCAGACTATAGGCCTTGGGGTCACAAAGAGTCAGACACACCTGAGTGAGCACACATGCAAGGCTTCAGCATATGAGTTTTCAGTTCAGTTCAGTTCAGTCGCTCAGTTGTGCCCGACTCTTTGCGACCCCATGAATTGCAGCACGCCAGGCCTCCCTGTCCATCACCAACTCCCGGAGTTCATTCAGACTCATGTCCATCGAGTTAGTGATACCATCCAGCCATCTCATCATCTGTCATCCCCTTTTCTTCCTGCCCCCAATCCCTCGCAGCATCAGAGTCTTTTCCAATGAGTCAACTCTTTGCATGAGGTGGCCAAAGTATTGGAGTTTCAGCTTTAGCATCAGTCTTTCCAAAGAACACCCAGGACTGATCTCCTTTAGAATGGACTGATTGGATCTCCTTGCAGTCCAAGGGACTCTCAAGAGTCTTCTCCAATACCACAGTGCTCAGCTTTCTTCACAGTCCAACTCTCACATCCATACATGACCACTGGAAAAACCATAGCCTTGACTAGACGGACCTTTGTTGGCAAAGTAATGTCTCTGCTTTTGAATATGCTATCTAGGTTGGTCATAACTTTCCTTCCAAGAAGTAAGCATCTTTTAATTTCATGGCTGCAGTCACCATCTGTAGTGATTTTGGAGCCCAAAAAAATAAAGTCTGACACTGTTTCCCCATCTATTTCCCATGAAGTGATGGGACCAGATGCCATGATCGTCATTTTCTGAATGTTGAGCTTTAAGCCAACTTTTTCACTCTCCACTTTCACTTTCATCAAGAGGCTTTTTAGTTCCTCTTCATTTTCTGCCATAAGGGTGGTGTCATCTGCATATCTGAGGTTATTGATATTTCTCCCGGCAACCTTGATTCCAGCTTGTGCTTCTTCCAGCCCCGAGTTTCTCATGATGTACTCTGCATAGAAGTTAAATAAGCAGGGTGACAATATTCAGCCTTGACGAACTCCTTTTCCTATTTGGAGCCAGTCTGTTGTTCCATGTTATATGAGTTTTAGGGGAATACAGTTCAGCCCATGCTGCTGCTGCTGCTAAGTTGCTTCAGTCATGTCTGACCCTGTGCGACCCCATAAGAACACTCTAAAGAGTTTATCAAAGTATTTTTTTCTGACTAGTTCCAGTCACAGGACTCTCTATGAGACAAGTTTTCTAAATTCAGTTTTCACCTTCGTTATATATCTAGCAATGGTTTGTGCCTCCTGTGTTTAGGCATCTGAGGTAGACACCCACTATCTCTCTACTTAATCCCACTGTGCCTCAAGCTGCAAAACAAATCATTTAGAGACAAGCTAAAGGTATTGAAAGGCCTTCAGTGGCTTTACCGGGACACAGCTATTGCTTTAAGTGGTATCCTTCAGCTTGGAGCTATGAAGATTTCAACAAGACCCCTCCCCCTTCACTGCCTGTGGACTTCTCAGCCCTTTAGGACTAGTAAACCTCTTAGTCGTACATGCACATATCTCAACGGGTCTTCGAAGCCCCGGCCATTGCAGGCAAAATGTAGTACACATGTGTGCTTACAGATTTTTCCAGCAACAGAAAGCAAAGCTTTTTTCAACTTTTCCCAGAAGTCTGTGACTTCAATAAGATTAAGACCAAATGTTCTTTTTTTTTTTTTTTCTCCAAATGTTCTTATTTGTTTATGACAAAGGATAGTGCTGATAGTCATACTTTTCTGCTGTGCATTTGTTTCCAAGCGCAAAACAATGCCTTGATAAGGAGGGCATTATCCTTTCTTGTTATCTGTAACTTAGCAGAATGCAAAAGCCGGTACTTCTAATTTATTAGAGGACAATGTAGAATTTTAAAGGAAAGTTTTGTTGCTATTTTTGCTGTCTTCTAACAGGGTGGTCAACCCACATCTAGAAAAATTAAGGAAAATATTAACTTTTTAGCAATTCTGAATGAAGTTTATGGCAACTATTCATTTTTACAATGGATTTTAAAGAAGCTTTTCATTCCCTTCTAAGTCCTTCAAAAAACAGTTTGCAAAAAGAATTGAGAACCAACCAGAACTTTAGCAGTGATGAGGAAATGACAAAAGTTTTAATCCTACTAATGTCAATGACTAAAGAAAAAATGGTCAGAATTTCTTTCAAAAGAAACCTGTTTAAGCTTCATTGTGAACAACTGGGATCTCTTAACTGTTGTCTCCTTTTAAATTTTAAAACTCAAAACAAATAGAATAATTTGTACAGGCTTTGTGGAAGCTCAGTCAAATTTGGCTCCCCCAGCCACTGTTGACATTGACTTGGCTGTAAGTCCCTGAGATGCCCTAGTCCTGTATCCGCTCTGGCTATTGATTCTTTTCTGCCTCCTTTCTGTTCAGCAGCAAATGTAATGTTACGGAGAATACACAAATCGCAGGGCTTCCAGGGCTTAGAGAGGTGTGGGTGAATTAGGATATTATGTAATCATGCCACCATAATTGTACCATCAAAGGAAAACATTCTTCCCTCATTAGATGGGATTGTAAGCCCATACTTGAGACTCTTGAGTTTTTGTAACCGAGTGTTATCACTGACAACTCTAAGCATTTTGTTCTTGCACAGGTTTCTTAGTATAACTGGCTCTCTACATCTGTGGATTCTGCATCCACAGATTCAAGCATACGCAGTGAATGCAGAACCTGCAGATACGGAGGGCCACGAATTTGGTATATGCAGGGGGTCCTGGAATCAATCTATCAGAGATACAGGGAAATGACTGTAACATATCAGCAGTTCCTTATGACAGGAAAACATTCAGAAAGCAGAAGTGAATGCTATGCATTTGCAAAGAGGGGTTATTGTGGTCTTCAGATAGGCAAAGTGGATTGATATTTTATCTCCTTAACGATGTTGTATTTTTCCCCCTCAGGATGTTGAGAAGTAATCGCATAAGCTGTGTAGGGAATGACAGTTTCATAGGACTCAGCTCTGTGCGTTTGCTTTCTTTATATGATAATCAGATTACTACCATTGCACCAGGAGCTTTTGATACTCTCCATTCTTTATCTACTCTGTAAGTATGAAAAATAGTCTTCCTTGATGTATTAATTAAGCCAGTGTATGATATTTATTACTTTTATTGATAGCATTTTAATGCATTACTAACTGTTTCATAAACATAGGATTAAAGACAGGTATTTTTAAGGACAAATTTATCATGTTAAACTTATTTTAATTCTTCTAACAATATTGCCTACTATCTTATGTTAAAATTTAACAAAAATTATAGTATTTTTCAGTGAATTATTTATAACAGTGTGATGTGGCTTAATTTGTAAATGGTAATCTTATAATTTGATTGAGTTGCAAATGAGAGAAACATATTTTTTTCCCAGTGTTCTCACATTGGTGTCTTTGCCGTATGAGTATCATAAAACAGAGTTGATAGGGTTATTGCCAACAAACTGTACTCAAAGGATCATTCACAGTGACAGGAGATATATTATGATGACCAGACCGACAATAAAAGCTCACCATAGGGCATTTACTATGATATTAAGAAGATATTAAAGAAATAGGGTGAGCCTATCCAAGAGCACATTTTATGTAGACAAAGAATAAAGAATATATGTAGGTCTACAGGCAGAACTCAGAAAGTGTCAAAAAACAAACTCTCCAAAACAAACAAGGGTATTTTAAGCCCCTTGTATGTAAGTATCTAAAAACAGCAGTATTTGGAATGATAAATCTTACATCTGATATGGCTTTCTGGTAAGAGTGGCACCTAAATATACTAATTTAACTGAAAAGGTAGTTAGAAGGAAAAAAATCATGTTTAACATAGCTGAAATCCCAGAAGAAATAATTTGAAGGAAACATCCATCCATCAGTAAAGTATTTAATCCTCTTTCCACATAAAATCTGACATTTTCCATCGAGTGACTAATTTGTGCATATTAAAGATGCCGTGTTTATAAATAATGGGATTGTCAATAGGTTAGTGCTGAAGTGGTGAAATGCTAAAAGTATTGAGATTTGTAGAAATAAATTCATTTTTATAACTGGCATTTAATCAACTCAGCTGTCAGTTTAGATGGGAAACCTATTCCCTGGAGCAAATAAGAGATGGAAATCTTGAAATGACAAATTAATGAAATAGCTGTTGTCAGGTTAAACTCAATAATATAAGGTAATCAGCCTTCATCTTTATATTAAATTACTGCATTATCAGTGTAGAGAAGTTTGACAGCAAGTCAGATCTGACAAGTTTAAATTATCTCTAAATGAGATATCCATCAGGATACCCTGCATAAACTCTGAGTTGCCACCTTCACTTTATTTTTCATGCAAAATTATTTGAATAATTCTCATAAGAAAATATTGTTTTTATTGTTTAAGTTCCAGACATAAATCTTTTTAGCCAGTGAATGCATCCTGTATGTTGTATGTGATTGAGCATGAATTGGGGGTGGAGTATGTTGTGGGAAAAGGGTAGCATGGAATTTTGAGAAGCACAAAAGCAGACCCCTAAATTTAACTCTGCATTGTTTGCGTGTGGTGCTTAGAAACCTCTTGGCCAATCCTTTCAACTGTAACTGCTACCTGGCTTGGTTGGGAGAATGGCTTAGGAAGAAAAGAATTGTAACAGGAAATCCTCGATGTCAGAAACCCTATTTCCTCAAAGAAATCCCCATCCAGGATGTGGCCATTCAAGACTTCACTTGTGATGATGGTAAGAAGGAACAGCCAGGGCTTTGATCACCAGACACTCTCTGGTGACTGTTCCAATGCTATAGGGCATATGCAGCATTCACAGTTCAGGTAATGGATAGCTGTAGTTATTATGCATTGTTTTGCTTTGTTTTGTGGTTTTATTTTGTTTTAGCAACAGGCACGTATTTGCTCCAACTGTAAATTCACATCTAACTCTACTTGATATGTGTTTCTGAACATTTTTAAAGATTTTCCAATTTTCAACCTGTGGTTGATACTATTTATATAGCTTCATTTTTGCTTTTCTTTATTATTCTAAGCATCTGTTTTAGTAATTACCATTTTTAAGTGATAAAGGCAATTGACTCATAAAATAGAAATTCTAGTAAATGTAACAAAAATAATAGTTTTCATTTTAATACACTCTATATATCATTGCATTTGAGTCTCATAACAGGCCTCTAATATAGGTAGAATGTAGGTGCTATTATTTTTGCCAAAAAGTGGAGCTCATTTGAGCTCTATATTTTCAGATGAGGGACCCATACATTTTTTGCTAAGCTTTTAAAAAATAATCTGTCCCTTTTTGTCTCTTCATGTCTGCTTACGATTTTTCCATAATTCAGTTTACATTTATATATTCTAATTAAAAGTATAATTAAAAAAGTGTGAACAACTGAACCAAGAACGTAACATTATAATCATATTGATAATACTAACTGTGAATTGTTTTCTGGAACTCTGCCCTAGACAGAACATACAGTGTCAATTTGTAAATCCTTGATGCCCTAAGCATAAGTCGTTGTATGGCTGAAGTCTCTTGTGTTTGTTAAACTGAAGGCATAAAATCCCTTCTGGCATCTTCAGAGCCACAAATCCGGTTTTCCTGTGTATCTTTTGGCAATTTAGGAAATGATGACAATAGCTGCTCCCCACTCTCTCGCTGTCCTGCGGAGTGTACCTGCTTGGACACAGTGGTTCGATGTAGCAACAAAGCCTTGAAGGTCCTGCCCAAAGGAATTCCAAGAGATGTCACTGAATTGTAAGTAGAGCTTGTCTTTCCCTTTCCTGAATGAGTACTATTTCACACACCAAGGGAAATGGAGACCAAACAAAAATCTTTTGAGTCTTATTTGCAAAGTACATTCATTCCGTGGGCCATTCATTAGTATCATATAACACCCTAAGCAAATAATATAAAAGCTCGTTCAGGTCCCCTTGGGAAAGGCTGGTTGTGTGTTTCTCTTTGTTTTTCATTGTAGGATTACCCAGTGCCTTTATTATGCAAAGGTGCACTGTGAGCTCCCAGAGGATGTAAACCCTAATGGGCCTCCCACACTTGGTTGTCTCCACAGCCCTTTTCTCGTGGACTATCTTGCAAGACCAACATTCTATCAAATGCACCTTGAGAAATTCTACATATTTAGTTTATCTACAGTGACTGGAATATTTCATATGGTTAATTATTCTTTACCCTGTGTCCCCTTAGAGAATATCTCACCACAGGGGATACATAAATATGTAGGGTATAGAAGAAGCTGACATAATCTTCACACTTAAAAAGAGGTAGTGCCCTTTGAATCAGAGTCCTTTAGGAAGGGTATGGGGCCAGTGATCCCTAACACTTGCAAAACTGATATATAACCACAATTTACATGGCCAGTATACATATATCAGGATACCAAGCACCACGCACACTTCCTTAGCTACCTCCTGCTTTATATGTGGAATGGAATAAATCAAAGCATCAGCTGCTTGAACAATGCTGCACGCAGGCTCTGTCCGATTCCAGTATCTCTATACCAAAGATCCGAGGCAAATGCTTGATATGTGATTGAGTCTTTTGCCTCTGTTTATTTTTCGACTGTGTTAAACTATGTATCAAAAATGGAATTCATGCAGATGTATACTTGTAATTCATGCACAACAAACCAGTAACTTTGATAAACTGTTGGCAACCTGGAATATAAGTAATGAGATTCAAGAAGATGTCACTTCAGTTATCAAAGAACTTGTTTTCAAATCATGTGCAGTTTTACGAATTGTAATTTGGTCTTTATTTGACACTTACAGAAAAAGTGTGTGATCATCCCTCTAAGAGTGAGCTGTTGTTAAGTGTTCATTTTCTCTCTCTCGGTACCAATCCCAGTTGTTAGTTAACTATGAGCCCTGCTTTATGTGTGTGTGTAATTAAAATGTTAATTGGTATTTTGATATGCATTTATTTCAAAAGATTACCAGCCATCCAGGGTTGAGAAGTTAGATGCTTGTATTCTATAGGCAAAATATTGATTCTAAGAATAACCCAGCCAAGACCATAATACTCAGCATAACATTTAGATCATCTTTGATGCTGAATCCCTTTTCTACCATTTTAACTGACCCATGCCTTTGTCCTTTTACCAGATTCCCATCAAATAATTTTCAGTTCAGTTCAGTCACTCAATCGTGTCTGACTTTTTGCAACCCCATGGACTGCAGCACTTCAGGCCTCCCTGTCCATATCCAACTCCCAGAGTTTACTCAAACTCATGTCCACTGAGTCGGTGATGCCATCCAAACATCTCATCCTCTGTCGTCCCCTTCTCCTCCTGCCTTCAATCTTTCCCAGCATCAGGGTCTTTTCAAATGAATCAGTTCTTTGCATCAGGTGGCCAAAGTATTGGAATTTCAGCTTCAGCATCAGTCCTTTCAGTGAATATTCAGGACTGATTGCCTTTTGGATGGACAGGTTGGATCTCCTCTCAGTCCAAGGGACTGTCAAGAGTCTTCAACACCACAGTTCAAAATCACCAATTCTTCTGCACTCAGCTTTCTTTATAGTCCAACTCTCACATCCATACATGACCACTGGAAAAACCATAGCCTTGACTAGACAGGTCTTTTTTGGCAAAGTAATGTCTCTGCTTTTTAATATGCTGTCTAGGTTGCTCATAGCTTTTCTTCCAAGGAGCAAGCGTCTTTTTATTTCATGGCTGCAGTCACCATCTGCAGTGATTTTGGAGTCTAAAAAAATAAAGTCTCTCACTGTTTCCATTGTTTCCCCATCTATTTGCCATGAAGTGATGGGACGGGATGCCATGATCTTAGTTTTCTGAATGTTGAGTTTTAAGCCAACTTTTTCACTCTCCTCTTTCATTTTCATCAAGAGGCTGTTTAGTTCTTCTTCACTTTCTGCCATAAGGGTGGTGTCATCTGCGTATACAAGGTTATTGATATTTCTCCTGGCAGTCTTGATTCCAGCTTGTGCTTCATACAGCCCAGCGTTTCTCATGATACACTCTGCATAGAAGTTAAATAAGCAGGATGATAATATACAGCCTTGATGTATTCCTTTCCCGATTTGGAACCAGTCTGTTGCTTCATGTCCAGTTCTAACTGTTGCTTCCTGACCTGCAAACAGATTTCTCAGGAGGCAGGTCAGGTGGTCTGGTATTCCCATCTCTTTCAGAATTTTCCACAGTTTGTTGTGATCCACACAATCAAAGGCTTTGGCATAGTCAATAAAGCAGAAGTAGATGTTTTCCTGGAACTCTCTTGCTTTTTCGATGATTCAACTGATGTTGGCAATTTGATATCTGGTTCCTCTGCCTTTTTCTAAATCCATGTTGAACATCTGGAAGTTCATAGTTCATGTAGTATTGAAGCTTGGCATGGAGAATTTTGAGCATTACTTTACTAGAGTGTGAGATGAGTGCAATTGTGTGGTAGTTTGTCTTTTAATTTCTTTATTAATCTATATCTGAAAACCTGCTTGATTTGTCTATGCCATCTATGTGTTTCTTCTGTCAGATAGTTGAATCTTCAATCTATTCCTGTATAAATTATTAAAAAGTAATTTTTTAAAAGAAAATATGTTCTAGAGATGAGGAAGATATTAACTCACCTTCTGTGCATTTTTGCTTTACTGCCCCAAGAGTTTATTCTTAGAACCATACCACCTCAACAGGATCCCTCTTTCCAGTAACATATATGCTATATGTATTAGAAAATTTCTATGGGCATATTATATTAAATTATTAAAGAATTTGGCAAAAATAAGTGTGTAGCAGTGAACAATTCTGAACAAATGGTATCCATTGTTTTTAATCATTTCCATGTAGTTTCTGTCTTAGATTGTTTCCCGTGTAAGCAACCATAGTGCACTTTCTGAAAATTTTTAGCTTCGTGTTAGGATGCTTTCTGGAATAAAGGGAAAGTCCTGAAGTATATGGGATTATGCTTCCCTCTAGTGGTACCAATAAATTCTTAGCTAGAGAAATGAAAGAGGAGAGGAGTTGAAATAAGACCGAGTCAGAAAATTGGAATAGGCATAGGGAGTCCTAACAAAAGCCTGACTCTTCATCACACCTTTATTACATATTTTGATAACTTGTGCCTTTTATATAACTTTTATCTTGTTGAAATATGTGAAATAGCTTGTCATCTTAGAAAATTGCTCAGCTACTTGTGTATCCAGCAAAAATATGAATGTCAATCTGAGATCTGGAGATAGGCCACAGCGCTGGCGCGGCAGGGCTACATGCCTGCTGCGGCAGGGTTGTTCGTGGACACATCTGTAACCAGAGGGCGAAGTTGCTGAAAAACGTTTCTACTCATCACCCTCTACATTCTGGGGAAGAACAGCCTTGGGAGGAGATGGAATTATTTTTCTTTTTGTGATATCATGAATATGCCTTTAAGGATTTATTTCTGTGTTTTGTCTGTTAGCCCTTATTTTCTCATCATTCTGTTGACTCTAATCAGAAAGAGAAATTTTACTAACATGTTTTATTTTATTATTACTTTTACATAAATGTACTGTTTTTGTGCATTAGATGTCATAATTTTCTATGAAACCTCCTAAAATTAATATCACCAAGCAAACATACAAGGGTAAAAACTATTTTTAAGATCCTTTTAAATTGAAATCTAATTACATTAAAATTCCCAAATATATCTGTTCAATCACCCATTGTTATTTACTAAGCATATTGATACAATAAGGTGGTGAAGACTGGTCTTGTCAGTAGTAACAAGTTTCTGCCAGTAGTGAATGCATTTCATGGTATCGGTCCCACGTAGACACAAGAACACTGAAGGCCGATTAAAAATACGGTTGACTGATTGGCGCTTCTTGCTGACACACAAATGGTTGGATACATGCCTTGCCTTCTTAGATAAACCACAAAGGGCTGGACTCACCAGTCTCTCTTTGGTTTTATAATTCAGCGTAAGTAATCCACAGAAGAATTCTACTGGATTGGACAACTGTGTGTGTGTTTTTTCTCTACTTCTGTTAAATAGCAATCCTATCTGGGAACATGACCTTGTAAAGCCAAAATTGTCAAGTGTCTCCTTGCTTCAATTAAGAGTGAAATATTGCTCAACTATTTTCTGATTCACTACTGTTACTTTTTAAAAAAATAATATTTTCTTTGTTTTTAGGTATCTGGATGGGAACCAGTTTACCCTGGTTCCTAAGGAACTCTCTAACTACAAACATTTAACACTTATGTGAGTAATGTATGGTATTTTTCTGTTTTTGACATCTTATTTGCTTTCATGTAAATGTGGATAGTAGGGGCAGAAGATTTAGTGAGCCTTTCAGATTCTATAAATTGTTTTCAGTTAGATGCTTTTTGTCTTGCTCATTGTGGTTCTGGATCACTAGCTACATCTTCATTGATTATCAGTCGGGCAATTGTGCATCTTAGAGGAAGGTCTTCTTCTGTGTAAAGTGCAAATATGATTAAGTCTAAGTATCAGAGAATTATAGACTTGCAGTAAGTTGAATACTTCTATTGAAGATGAATGTGAGCTATTTAATGACAATCTAAGGAAAGAAAAATGGAAAACAATGTTTATATTCTCAACTTTAAACAAAACGGAGCAGATGGTAAGGGCATTACTGATACTATATTATAAATCTAGTTTTTAGGCTTTATTCTCATATAATACATTATGAATTAAGGTATGGGTTTCCAGTATTTAAATTTATTTTCTAAAATCCATGTTTACTTACATAGTACTGAAGTACAGTTGACAAAGATGCTGACATTCTGAGTATAAACATCAAACATTGAATTGTTTTTAGTTTGGTTTGATGTCATCTTAAAGTATCATCTCTCTTTCATTAATGTATGTAAACAATTTCTTACAGTCTTTAATTGTAAATATAAGAGTATACTTAAACATACAAGCATTTCTTTTCAATCTAGTTATGTGCACAATATTTCTTAAAAGATATAATCTTCTGTATATAATGTCACACTTAGAATAGCATTGTTGGTAATTGATAAAACTTGTAGCAAAACAAAAAAAATCAGCAACAATATTGGATATAAAGGGAAATACTTTATTTTTAAATCTGTTTGATTTTAGAGTAATTATAACTGTCTTAGATTTCTAGTATTCCTAGAAAAGAGGGATTTATTCCTAATTAGTGAATACTAGAAACCTAGGTAGCTACCTACATAATTATGTTTCTCACTGTAAACTTTACCCTGAGCACATGAAAGCTAGTTAAAATGTTGTTGATCCTTTTCAGTTTTCCTTAAAAGTATGTGAAAATCAAACACTTTGTTTGAAGTATATAGGACTGTTAACTCACAAATGGTTAAATTAAGAAAAAAGAATACCCTACAAGATGTCTTGTTCTCCCTCTAGTTATTTATTTAGTAGCAGCAAGAACTGATTACATACATTTGTTCTGTTAAATAAACCATTAAATTGCTGCAGTTTCCAAAGGGTCAGTTCAGCAGAATTGGGTCATTTGTGAGACAGCATGTGATTATTTAAAACCAGTTTGGAAATGAAAAATGACAATTTATAGATCCAGAAATGGTTTTACCAATGACTCACTATAAAACTCTAGGCAGGTAACTGGACTTCCCTGATAGCTCAGTTGGTAAAGAACCCGCCCACAATGCAGGAGACCTGGGTTCGATCTCTGGATTGGGAAGATCTCCTGGAGAAGGGAAAGGCTACCCACTCCAGAATTCTGGCCTGGAGAATTCCATGGATTACAGTCCATGGGGTCGCAAAGAATCGGACACGACTGAGCAACTTTGACTTTCAGGCCAGTAACTACTGCTAGTATAAATGTATTTATTTTTTAAATTTAGCCATAGTACTTCAGCAACTAAGATGGATTTTAAAGCTTCTGTAACATTCCCACCATTTCACAGTTTCATTGGTCCATTTACTGATACTTTGACATTTTAATGTGGATAATCTGAAGCATCTTTTCTAAGTCTTGTACTTATTCATAAATTTTCTTCTGAAAAATATACTAAACATAAATACACACACATACATAAATGAACATAAAGTACAATCCAAATCTCCCATTTATTCATCAATCTTCCTTTAGTTATATATTTGGCATTTTGTTTTAGATAAAAATCACTGAATATTCCCTAACGTGTATCACACTGTTTTATGTATGTGAGTGTATGTATGTATATATTCACCCATTTTTTCTAAAGCAGAATGGAAAACATCATTATATATGTTATATATTATGCTGCATTATATATTATTATGCTTATAATATGTCATTATTATATGTCATTATTAATATTATATATATCATGTATACATTATATGGGCTTCTCAGATGGTGCTAGTGGTAAAGAACCTATCTGCCAATGCAGGAGATATAAATGATGCGATTCAATCCCTGGGTCAGGAAGATCCCCTGGAGGAGGGCATGGCAACCCACTCCAGTATTCTTGCCTGGAGAATTCCATGGACAGAGGAGCCTGGTGGGCTGCAGTCCATGGGGTCACAAAGAGTCAGACACAACTGAGGCAACTTGGCACAAGCAGTATACATTATATAAAATAAAAATAAGATCAAGTTCACTGCATATCATTTACAACCTGTGATACAAATTACGCTTGGAAATACCCATTTGGCATGGGTAGAAAATTCACATGTCTCTCATTTACTCATCATTTATTAAACAGACATTTACTAAGAACCAACCGTGTGCCAGTGACTTTGCCAAAGGCAATTTTTAATTATGGTGTTGTTTTTAATGATGGCTTTGTCAATGTAATTAGATGAGGGATTCTTTCAGTTATCCTATTTGACTATTTGTATGTGACAGTGAAGATAAAGTATAACCGATGGAAATTTTGAGAACAAAGGTTTATTTCTCAGCTGTCAAATGTGTCTGTTGTGAATGGATTCCATGTGATTGCCCTGGAACCCAGTAATGGGAGGGCTTCTCTGTGGAATGTCAGGAGCCTTGCAGAGGAAGGAGCAGAGGGTTAAGGGAAAAGTGAGCTTACTCTGAAGCTTTTGTTCTGAAGTTCAACCAGCTCTGGTGGCCACACTTCACTGGCGGGAGCAAGGCATATGGTCGTTTCTAATTTCAGCAGGCTTGGGCATGAATAATGATGAATAATTATGTACCTCAGAGGATTACCCAATGTTCTGTTATTTCCAGACAAAAGCTAAGTCCTAACCAATGCTGCTACAACTGTGAACAGGAAGAACCTTCTCTTTCTAAGAATCACTAATATGTCAATGTCTATGTAACAGTAGACCTGTTTTTTTCTTTTTCTTTTTTAGAGACTTAAGTAACAACAGAATAAGCACCCTCTCTAATCAGAGCTTCAGCAACATGACCCAGCTCCTCACTTTGTGAGTATGAAAGTGTGATACTAAGTTAATTCCTTAATTCACTGGACATTCCTGATGTACAAAACAGTCTCTGCCCTCAGGAATGTTAATACTGTTGGGAGAAACAGACAAATAAAACCTCGATAAACAAATATAGATCCTATAAAAAGTGTCGGGTTCTATGAGAGAAACAAAGAATAACTTACATTTGTGGCAGGGTTGGGAGAAATCCTTAAGATAGACTTCTGGAGGAAGCCACCTTACAGAGAACACAGTTGAGACAACAATCAACAACAGCCGTAGGAAGCCTTCTAGGCTGTATTTTAGAATTAACTGTGTTGTAGTAGTGAAACAGCACAAAGATTAACAAAATACGATGCCTCAGAGCCCTCAGTTTTTTTAAGATGCTCAAATAACCCTTTTCAGTTGCTTTGTTTTAAAAATTATATTTGGCCATTTGGGGATATCTGAGTAAAACAAATCGGCTTGTGTGTGCTTTCAGAATTCTTAGTTACAACCGTTTGAGATGTATTCCTCCTCGAACCTTCGATGGACTGAAGTCTCTTCGGTTACTGTAAGCATCTTATGTTTAACAAAATACTTTATTTCTTGAGAATCTGGGTTTTATGTTGCTTTTTAGTAATTTAACTGCTTTATTTTGGGGATTTTTTGATTATATGCATTAGAATTTACTACAGATGTGGAAATGGAAAATTATATCTTACTGTATCATTTCTCAACAGATTTTACTTGGACAACATAATATTTTCTTTTGTAATATGTTGTTGCTTTGGTCATTTATTTGATAATATATGAGTTTAAGATACAATTTTATATGGATCTAATTTTGAAAAAAATAGAAAATTTTAATTTCTTTAAAAGTTACATAATATAACACAAAATATTTTTATTATACAAAATTTATCTTACAGTACATGAAGTAAAATATGGTCTTGTATCCCAATTCTCTCCCCAGAATTGACAGTTAAACAGTTTAATGTTATCTTCTGGTTATTTTTTATGTTTTTTTAATATGTTGATATATTTATGCCCACAGCAATATAATTTAAAAACCATAAACAGATTTTTTTAAGTCTGTCATTGACTTTATTTAGCGATATGCTTTAGATTTTAGATTTACCATTCCATCAAACATAATATTCCTCAGCTCTTTAACTGCTACAGACTCATAGAATGGAGGAACCATAGCTTATTTAAGTATTCTCATCTTTACTGTCATTGGGTTAATTTCAAATTTTCATTATTTTATACAGTGCTGGAATGAACATCCTACACATCCATCTTACTGTCAAGCATATTAGAAGAATACCAAAAGTAGTCATCTTGTTGTCCACCAAACAATTTTAAAATGTATTATTTTAATAGACTATCCATTTCAAAGCACTCTTGAAAATATTAAATATTATAAATCCCTTCATTTTTGTCATATGACAGATGGAACATTATTTTCCATTCCTCTTTTAATTTGCAATTCCAGTTACTAGAGCATTTGAGTATATTTTGTTTATTGAGTGTTTGCATTTCTTATTCTATTAGCTTGATCATAATTCTCATTTCCTATGGTTACTTTGTCTTTTCCTTATTAACATACCTGCCTTTATCACTTGACTCTAAGTTTACAGGTCTTTTTTACAAAGGAATTGACATATTTATAGCCTATGTATGTTGCAGATACTTCCCATTCTGTTTTCTATATGTAATCTTTTTTTAATTGAAATATAGTTGATGTGTTGTATTGGTTTCTTATTGCTGCAAGGTGATTTGGTACACACACACACACACAAACATATATATACATGTATGTATATATTATTTGTCAGATTCTTTTCCATTATAGTTTATTACAAGATTGAAAATAGTTCCCTGTGCTATGCAGTGGGACTTGTTGTTTTATATTATGGTTATATTTTACATTGTCAAAAATATATCACTCTTTTTCATTATGATTTCTGAGTTTTATAACATAGAACTTTAAAAAGCCTTACATATCCCATTTTTATAAAAAGGAATTCATCTATAGTTTACTTTAGTACATTTTCAGTTTTATTTTTGCATTTAACTCTTCTATATAAAATTTATTATGCATATGATATGAAGTAGGAGCTAACTTTTTGCTTCCCCAAATAGATATCCAGTTATGTGAAGACTATCTGTTTAATATACCATTTTCTACACTGATTTTAAAGAACTGTTACTGAAAACTCATATATTGAGGATTTTTCTGAACTCCCTGAAATAATAGGAAATTTAATTTTTCTTTTCCTTGTTTTTAGTTCTTTACATGGAAACGACATTTCTGTTGTGCCTGAAGGTGCTTTCAATGATCTTGCTGCATTATCACACCTGTGAGTATCTATTTCATGAATATAGGTTTAGGGTCAAACTCTCCCTGGCAAGTGAGTTTGGAACAAATGGTCCCCTGCCATTTTTTTATTGTCATATCATAAAATGTGATTGGTTCCATCTTTAAAGAAGATCTAAAGATTTTAAATCTAAATTCAGTGCTCTTTACAAGATAGCCTCAATTTATCCTTCTGCTCCTAACTCCTTGTTAGTTGAGTTCTCTTTGCTTATAAAAATATCTCCTATTACAAACGTGGCTCCCCAGCTTCCTGAATGAGTAAATGAATGAATGAAAGTCTCTCAGTTGTTTCCGACTCTTTGCGACCCCATGGAGAGGGCCTTCCAGGGTCCTCTGTCCATGGAATTCTCCAGGCAAGAATATTGGAGTGGGTAGCCGTTCCCTTCTCCAGGGCATTTTCCCAGCACTGGGATCCAACCCAGGCCTCCCATATTGCAGGCAGATTCTTTACCATCTGAGCCACCAGGGAACTCTCCCAGCTTCCTAGTCTATTCCTTTTCTCTTAATATTCTCTGATTCTGAATATTATATCGCCTTCAATTCAGTCTGCCCAAACCTTGTTTATCCAAGTCACATCCCAATTGTCACCTTCTCCAAGAAGCCCACCCTGATTTGCTCAAACTGGATTTATTTATTGAGCAAATATTACTCAGCATTGACTATCATTGTTGTTTAATTGCTCAGTTGTGTCTGACTCTTTTGCAACCCCTTGGATTGAGATTTCCCAGGCAAGACTGCTGAAATGGGTTGCCATCATTTCTCCAGGGGGTCCTCTGTACCCAGGGAATGAACCTCATCTCTCCTGCCTGTGTCTCCTGCACTGCAGGTGGATTCTTTACCACTGAGCCACTGGGGAAGCCTAGCATTGACTATGGTACCATGTAAAAATAAATGAGAGAATGTTTAGATATTACTATGTGATAGAGGGAAAAGGCCAAATTCTCACACTGGGTGAAATGTTTTTCCTTTGCATTCTTTCTTATGACAGGTTGTTTATACCTCCATATTCCTTGGGAGTACAATAAAGCAGTTTATTAATGAGGTCCATAAAAAATCTCACTTGGATCAAATTCCTCTATTTCATTACTGTTAGTTGTACTGTTAAGACTGTAGCAAACCTGTAAGGAAGTTCAGAGACCAGCCCTGGAATCCAGAGCTTTGTCAGGCTCAGTTTGGTGTCACCTGGTGACAGTTTAGACATCGTTGTCAGTTGGCTCCTGGTTCTCCAGAAGAAGTTACTATATTTTTTCTTCTGTTTGTCCTCCTCTCCAAAACCTACCGAACTCCAAGAAGATAAGAAGTTCAGATAATTGAGAGAAGGGAATGGGCAGAGAATAGGAGCCGGTAGTCAACTGTGCTACCTCTGCATTTCCCTTAGAGAGGCTCTGTTATCAATGGAGGTTTTTGTCCATCTGACTGGTGCTTACTTTCAATATCCCTTACATTAAACTACCAGGTCCCTGGAGGCAAGACCTCCATTTTTTTCACGTGTCAGCCTAGCACCTACCTCAAAGTGGACGTCAGGGCCACTCCTCTACAAATTCCAAGGAAGCCACTTGCCTGAGAGTCCATGTGAATGAGACCCCTGGCTCAGGGGTGCAGGACTATGGTGCTGTGGCTGAGTGCTGACTAAAGAAATGGCCATTCTGCTAGTATTAGGGTGCTGAACTACAAAAGTCTGCCTAGGAACGTGCTGCTTGAGCTATGTGACGTTTCTCCCCAGCAGTGAGAGCCATTTGTCATGTGTCTTATTTTGTCATGTATTTCATTTTATACAATTGTTTTTTACTCCCTGGGTCATAGAGAGCTCTGCTCCATTCACTTTTCTTACTGTGTCTGTTGGCACAGTAAGGAGTTAGGAAATGTCAGTAGAGATGAGATCCAGTAGCTCAAAAACATCATTTTCCTCATTTTTAATTTAGAAGAAAGGTTTGAATCTGAAATACATGTGAGCATAACATTTACTTCACTCCAGTTCTTGGCCAAAGTTGGGCATTAAAACAGCTACAATATAAAGTATTGTGGTTTTGTAAGCATAATTGAAAGTCTCGTCATATAAGAATAATTTTGCATAAACCATATACCTAGAAATATTACTAACTTGAAGTTAATTATAAATCAGAATCAATCAGTTTTTAAATGCTTCTTCATGCATATACTGTTTGTGCCCAGGCTTGGGAAGCTTGTGAACCCATTGGTTAATGTCTCTGGCCTCAGTTTTTCAATCTGTAAACTGGTTATTAACAGTATTGATCTCATACCTCTTCTATTTAGAATAAAATGAGATAAGTAATAGAAAAGGCTTAGCACAGTTCTAGTATATCATAATGATGCAATAAATGCTATTATCTTGATTATTTTTCCTATCACTATAGCTGCTTATATAAATAGGCACCAGTTTTTCATTTTCTAATGTGAAAAACTCTAAAGAGACAGAGTGAATTCAAAATCAGCTTTGGGGAGCTAGCTTTATGCACCTTTATTATTTTACATCCATCCTTATTGTCTTGTCTTGTACTGATCTTTTACTCTAAACCATCCTTTCCAACCTTCTCCATCTGCTTAAATCCAAATATCTAAAAGATCAGACTTCTTAAACCACCAGGCTCCCATAAAAGTTACCCTTTGTTGAGTTATAAATTCTTCTACTATACCACTTATAGTGAAAATTATTTGTAGGTATGAGTTTATGTTACTGTCCTTTGCAGAAGGAGTTTTGGAGGTTAAAAATAATGTATTACTCATAGCGGAGTCCTCAGAACCTGGCATAGTGATTGGATTCTAAGTAAACCATTGGTGAATGAAGGAAGTGTTATCTACACGTAGGGCATGCTTGTACCCAGTATAAAGCTGTCTGCAAATACGGGAGACCTTATAAAGCCGGCTAAGTGTTAACACGGGTGACAACTCACTAAATCACACTGCACATAAGTGAGAAAAATGGGGAATCCCTAATCCCTAATGCCTCCAATTTTCATTTTTATCAGCAAATCTATAGGGACTTTTAGTAAGCATCACCAAGTTACATTCCCTTAGGAAATAACAATACTTCCATATTTGTGTGTGTGCGTGTACCTTTGTGTGCTTTTGTGGTGATGTTTTCCAGAGCAATTGGAGCCAACCCTCTTTACTGTGATTGTAACATGCAGTGGTTATCCGACTGGGTAAAGTCGGAATACAAAGAGCCGGGAATTGCTCGCTGTGCTGGTCCTGGAGAAATGGCAGATAAACTACTTCTCACAACTCCCTCCAAAAAATTTACATGTCAAGGTATGGTTTTTAACCATTTGTCCTTCTTCTGTAAATAAAACTTGATCGTATTAATTTTAAAAAAGAAACAGAAAACCATGGGCTGCTAGGTTTCAGAGAGACAGCTGAAAAACTCCAATAAATAATTACTGTTTCCTCCTGTGCTTGGAGAAAACAGAGCAGTTACATGAGGAGCCCTAGTAAAGAACTAGGCTTTTCAAATATATTGCAGAAAAAATGCATTGGAAATGACTACGTTTTCTTTAAAATATAAGGAGAAATGAAGAGTACACAATTTCTGGAAATTCTTCTCATGGCCTCTAACAAGTAAAATATTTTGCTTTTGCTTTGTCTAAACGTGTGCCCTGCTCCTAGGGCTTCCAGGGCCCTGTGGCTTCCTGATGCCAGGTAAGGAGGCACGAGCCCTTCCCCATGTTCAGGCCAGACCTTCTGCCTCACCTCTTGTGCTGCACTCTTCCTATGTTGATGGTGCTGTTCTCACTTGTTTGGATCCTTTTATTTTCCCTTTGTTTTATGTACTTGTGAATTCTATACACTGTCTTAGTAACAGATATTTTCTTCTCTTATTACAAAACTAATCTATGTCCAATGTAGAAAATCTAAAGAAAAAGAAAATACGAACAATAAGAGACTGAAGAACTAAATGTAACAATTAAGGATAATGCCAAAAGATAACCAGTGTTAAAGTTGTTTTGTGTATCTTTCCACTTTTTCTAATCAAGTAAATCGAAATATCACAGCTAATTTTGAAAGAAATAAAAAGAAGATCCTCAATATTTTGCATTGTTCTTTTTTCTTGAACTTTATTTTTCTCCTTGAATTTATATTTCAAATGCCTCAGAGAATTGTATCATTCTTTGCTACAAAAAATATGTATATATTTTGCATTTTTAAAATTTGCTACCAGTAAAGATCTATGAGTTTCTAAGTTTTTCTTAGAAGTAAGTGTTGCCAGTAATACTTATTGAGCATTGGTTGGGGCAGCATAGTTATTTATCAGTATGTTAACACTTATATTCAAACTGTAAATATTATTGGAAATGCCTCTCTGGGATTATATGCATTGACTGTAAGAGCCTTTGCAAATAACCAGTGTTTTAAATTATTATTTTATAATCTCTGACATTCCCTTGGAGCAGTGTGCTACGTGGTAAATTTCTGGTGGACTGAGAAGTATACCATTTTTTTGTAAGGTCAGAGTGGAGATAGGGAATGAGAAACTGCCATAAAGCTTGCTTGTAGGCATATTATTGGGCAGAGTAATTCTAGAAGGGCTATACGGGCAAGTTGAGCAATTGCAGACTATTTTTACACTTCTTTGTACCCAGGGATGCTCATACTCCACTTTGAAAAATGCTGGTGTTTATCTATAATTCTAAGTTTAGGATTCCATAGCGATATTTCTTGAAAAAATAATTTCACAATAATGTAAATTTGAGAAAAGCTACATACTTACATTCATTCTTAGAGCATCATAGTCCATATTAATCTATTAAATGTTCTCAGAAATCTGATGAATACAAATGAACATGAAAGTGAAAGTGAAGTCGCTCAGTCGTGTCCAACTCTTTGCGACCCCATGGACGGTAGCCTACCAGGCTCCGCCGTGGGATTTTCCAGGCAAGAATACTGGAGTGGGCTGCCATTTCTTTCTCCAGGGCATCTTCCCAAACCAGGGATCAAACCCAGGTCTCCTGCATTGCAAACAGACGATTTGCTGTCTGAGCCACAAATGAACATACATGCATAAAATAAATGTCTCTTTATACCTAACTGGTTTGACTTTTTTTCCACTAATAGTATTATTTGTTCTTAGTATAGCATGAATGGAAATAAGCTATACTAAGGGAACATTGGTCTGGATCAATAGAGCCTGATAGAACTTTCTTCAGTGACAGAAATATTCTGTAGCTGTTCTATCCAAATATGGTAGGCACTAGCCACATGTGGTTGTTGAAATGTAGCTAAGGCAACTGAGGAAGTGAATTTTTAATTGTATTTAAATTTAAATGTAGTTGTATGTAGCTAATGGCTACCATATTCAGTAGTGCTGTTGCTACGGGGCTCAGAGGAAGACGTCCTTTCAGAGTAGCTATGAAAGGTTTCTTGCAGGAATGTGTAGGCCAGTTGTTTGAACAGCAGGCAAGTGTAAGGACAGGTTGGAGGAACTGCAGGAGCCCAGCTGTGATATAGGAAAATGTTGGAACTGTGGCAGTTTAGTTTACTAGTCACTGAGTTATCAAAGTAACACATCACACATACACATCACACACATTTCAGGGTATACCTTAAACTGCATAGCTGGACAGCATAAGTATAATGTCTATGCAAGAAGCATAAACATTCAAAACTCAATAAATATAGTGTAACTGCATTTAACAAGCTTTTAGATTTACTGGGTTCTTCTATAACATAATTTTAGAAAGATAGCAAACATTGAAACTCATAATGTTCTTTGCCAACATTGCCCAGTATTTGTCAAAATATTGTGAACCAGTCTCACGTGCTTTGCTAGAAATATTTACTTTACTAATTGGATTGGTAAGGGGCACAGTATTCTAATCCATTCGTTAAAATAATTAACTCTGGGAAATCTACTGAGTACTATGTTTTTGAGCTTACATGCTTTATGAGCTTGAAAGTAATAAAATAATGCTGCTTTAAATATTTTATAATTTTGTTTTTTTTATATTTTAATTTAACTTTTGCCATAGTTATGCCAGTTTAATATGTTTTATTTATTCATGAAAGTCATGTAAGTACGTATTCCTAATACTAAAGTTTGTAAATATGTAATTTCAAATTTCAGCAGGAAGATGAATATTCTTTATTTGCAAACATGTTTACATAGCTATATTTAAATAGAATTTAAATGTTTTCTCTGCTAGAAAACACTGTATTATTATCGTGAGAAATCAATTCTCTCAATACCATTTTTATCTTACATTTGCAGAGTATTTTCTTTGTGGTATAATATCATAGTTTTAATGTACAACAGAAATAAATGAATTGCATGAAATATATTATCAGAGTATATTTAATTAATACCCAGATTAGGACATTCTTGAGTGGGAAGCAGATGATCATGATTTGTTGTTATAACCTAGGTGTCCTGTTTTCATCTTTTAAATATCAGATGAAATTAGAGTGCTCAAGCAGAAAATGGAGATTTTGCCCTTTCCAGGTTTTCATTGAAAACACCAGCATGGAATGTAGAATATGTTAATTTCTAATAGTCCCTTTATTGTTCTTGGTTCAGGAAGCTTTAGCTATATAGACAACTAAATTGTTCATTTTTAATTTGACATTTATTAAACACTTAAATGTGCTAAGAGTGAACCATGTGATGATAAATCGCTTCAGTCGTGTCCAACTCTTTGCAACCCTGTGGACTGTAGCCCACCAGGCTGCTCTCCATGGAATTCTCCAGGTAAGAATACTAGAGTGGGTTGCCATTTCCTCCTCCAGGGAATGTTCCCAACCCAGGGATTAAACCCGCTTCTCTTCTGTCTCCTGCAGTGCAGGTGGATTCTTTACCACTAGCGCCACCTGGGAAGCCACCTAAAGAATGAACAGTCTAATGTAAACAAGTGGTATATTGCTTCTTTCATTCAACAAATACTGTGTGAGTTCCTATTATACAACAGGAGTGGTTCCAAGATATTAAGAATACAATAATAAATAGGACAGAAAATCTCTAGCCTTCATGGAGCTTATATTCTACCAAAGATACATTTTAAGAGATAATTACAAAACAATATGGAAGTTTGGTGGTAGAAACATATATACAATGTTAATAATGTATATCCAAACCAAACAGTTGTGGAAATGTAACCAATACCACAGATTTCCTTTTCTTGGGCTCCATAATCACCGTGGACAATGACTGCAGCCATGAAATCAGAAGACGATTGCTTCTTCTGATGGCAAGAAAGCTATGACAAACCTACACAGTGTGTTGAAAAGCAGAGACATTACTCTGCCAACAAAGGTCCATATAGTCAAGGCTATGGTCTTCCCAGTGGTCATGTACAATTGTGAGAGCTGGACCATAAAGAAGGCAGAACACCAAAGAATTGATGCCTTTGAACTGTGGTACTGGAGAAGACTCCTAAAATCCCTTGGACAGCAAGGAGATTAAACCAATCAATCTTAAGAGAAATCAACCCTGAATATTCAATGGAAGAACTGATGCTGAAGCTGAAGCTCCAGTGTTTTGGTCATCTGATGAGCACAAACAACTCACTGGAAAAGTCCCTGATGCTGGGAAAGCTTGAGGGTAGAAGGAGAAGAGAATGCCAGAGGATGAGATGGCTGGACGGCATCATGGATGCAATGAACATGAACTCAGACAAACTCTGGGACATGGTGAGGGCCAGGGAAGCCTGGTGTGCTGCAGTCCATAGGGTCGCAAAGCGTCAGACACAACTGGGCAACTGAACAGCAACAACCAGTACCACTTGGTCCATCAGGGGAACAGGAGGCTGGTATAGTGTGTCAAGTAGAACAAGAATGGAACACAAATCAGGGGAAGCAGCTCCTATGGGTAGGTGTCTGGTAGCCAGGAACCCAGATCAAGAGGCGAGGAACTGATGCTCAACATATCTCATTACTTATCTGTGAAGATCAGCTAAGGGTCAGGAAACCTGGGACCGTTTCATATCCCAGAATGACCAACATTCCACCACCACATGGTTGCTCTCTTCTGCTAATTTTATAAGTTAAGAATCCTCTAGGTTCTGGAATTTCTAGGAAAAACTTTCACATCTCTCAGTAATAAAATTGTAATGTTGTCAGGTTTTTTTTTCCCCAGTGAATCAATATCCTTTGTTGGAGGGTGTGTGGGAGGGGATATTCTTAACAAGCTCAAAGTCTTTTATTTTGTGTCTCAAAACTGTTAATTAATATTAACAGTTAATAATGACCTTAGTTATTTAAAGTATGAAGGGGATTAAATAATTTAACCCAACTAAAGTAATGAAAATTGTAATAGATCAATTTTGAAGTAGAATTTAAAACCATATCAAATTCTCTTCAAATTTAGTATCATTACCACATAGTTATAAATTTGAAATAACCATAGCTGTAGGGGGCTATGATTTTCTCACTGGCTAAAAAAAATATTCAGGTTTGTACATCGTTATTTGCCAAAAGCACTGTCTTTAAAAAACAAAGGCTATTTTTTTATTATACTTTTTTAAAAAACTTCGAACACTGGGGAAATTTTAACAGACATTTATTTTAATAGGAGATGAGAACCAATTATTTGTATTCTGTTCTTAAATGTTGTACATCCATATTATCTCTGATATAGTAACTCCATAAAATAATTAGTGCCCTTTTTCACTTGAGTGTGATTTAAGAAGTTAATTTTCTAGCCTAAGTTCATATATGATTGTAGCAAATGTCCAAGCCCAGGGATCCCAGAGGTGTAATACCCATCTTTGTGTTTTTGTTTAACCATTTATATAATGCACATTTGTAGGATTTTAACCCCCTGTCATTTAGGGACCATCTCTACCCCTTGGAAGGAAAGTTATGACCAACCTAGATAGCTTATTCAAAAGCAGAGACATTACTTTACCAACAAAGGTCTGTCTAGTCAAGGCTATGATTTTTCCAGTAGTCATGTATGGATGTGAGAGTTGGACTGTAAAGAAAGCTGAGCACCGAAGAATTGATGCTTTTGAACTGTGGTGTTGGAGAAGACTCTTGAGAGTCCCTTGGACTGTAAGGAGATCTAACCAGTCCATTCTAAAGGAGATCAGTCCTGGGTGTTCTTTGGAAGGAATGATGCTAAAGCTGAAACTCCAGTACTTTGGCCACCTCATGTGAAGAGTTGACTCATTGGAAAAGACTCTGATGCTGGGAGGGATTGGGGGCAGGAGGAGGAGGGAACAACAGAGGATGAGACGGCTGGATGGCATCACCGACTCGATGGACTTGAGTTTGAGTGAACTCTGGGAGTTACTGATGGACAGGGAGGCCTGGTGTACTGCAATTCATGGGGTCTCAAAGAGTCGGACACGACTGAGTGACTGAACTGAACTACCCCTTCCTTGAAACTATAGGGATACCAGTGGGCTCCCTCTTGCCCATTTTAGTAGCTTCTTTTTAGCTTCTTTATTTGCCCTCTTTTCATCGTGCACATTGGTGGCCACTGCTGCTGCTTATACATTCCTGTTGTCTCTTCATTTCTTTGCTGACTTCTTTTTCTTACCCACTCTTTACTATTGACACAGTGGACTTCTCTCCTCAGCTCTGATGATTAATTTCAGTCCCATAGCTTCAAGTATCTAGCCATGACTTTTCTTATGAACTTCTAATTCATATTTCCATTCACCTAGTGAACTCCTGCCTTGCAGAAACTTAAAACACATATTCCAAAACATGCCTTCCCATTTTCCACATTCTCTTACAGCTGCATTCAGTAGTTGATCCATAGATGTCTCTATTACTGAACTCCCAGTGTTAAGTATCCTCTACTTTTTTCCTGAGTTGTCTTTGAAATGCATCTGACTTTACACATGGGGCAATACTTCCACTGTTTGACTTGTATGTCCAAGGGATATAGTTCCAAGAGGTTAGAATATAAAAATAAATGGACTTAGATAAACTAGGTGGATGTAAAAATCACATTATATGAAGAACATTTAGTTTAGGTGGAATTGTAATTTAAATAAAATAGGAAGAGAAATAATATCATTTTAAGACATTTGAACATATAAGAGGATGCTGCTATTTGGAAATTCTATAATTCACAAACATCTTTTTAATTACCTTTCTCTCCAACTCAAGTGCTGTAAATAAGAAATTATCTTTGAAGCGTTGATTTTAAAAGAGAGATTTGAAAAAAGAAGCAAATAGAATGGTTGCCATAGTAATCAACTTTACCAAGCTGAAGAATATGTTCCTAATTCTGATGCCACCAAAACCAAAACCATTTGTGGTTAAGGAAATCATCAAGGGAAGCCTGTGCACGTGGGAAAGCTTGCTGTGCTGATTCTTGTAGCTAGGCCGAATTTGTCAGGAAAGCAGCACATCTCCTTTCCCACACCCACAGGAAATTGCAGATACTGAAAATAGTTGAGCAGATTTGCTATATAAAAAGCCAAACCTGGTCCTGGAAAAAAGTGGAGAAATTAGATAGTGCTTATTAATCAGATATGGCTCTGTAGATGTTTATTAAATAAATCTTGACTGTGCTAAAATCAGGGCAGAGACTACTTCAGCCTGGAATTTTTTTTTCTCTTTTATTTTTTAAATGTTTGACCATGCCAGATTTTAGTTGCAGCATGCAGGATCTTTTTTTTTCCTTCAGCCTGGCAGTTTTATCATCTGCATACTCTACTAAAATACTTCTAAAAAACATACCCAGTTTTTTTTCCTTAAACAATCTCTGGCTTCTCATCTAAATAATCAAACATAATTTTAGAAAAATGTCACATTCCACAGAATAAACTTAGAAGCTGCCAACCCCGAATCCCTCCATTCAGACCACAGCCTTTCAAGGTTGAAAGCACAGACATAGACTAAAGACAGTTTTCCTTAAGGTCTTGGGAAGTGGCCAGATGAATGTTTACAGTCCTTGCATTTGCCGACTTGAGGTTTTGCTGATGTACAGTCTTAGCTGCTTCATCCTATGCCTTTGTTCCAAGATTCTTCTTTCTTCTAGCTCAGCTCAGGGATCCATTACCATTTATATATGTCCTTTCCTAGTGATGATTCTAAGTGTGATCATTTTAGCAAACACACAGTCATTTACTGTGGTGTGTGACATTAATTTAACTTACTGCTCTAACTTCCACCGTTCACTTCTTCAATGTGCTGAGTAGCTAAATTCATTGATAAATACATTTGGAGTGTGAGAAATTAAGTTTCTGTGATGCTCAGTTTGGTATTAATTCCAGGAATTTCTCAACTGTAATTTTAGAATAATGTTTATTGGAATATAGTTGATTTACAATGTTGTGTTAGTTTCAGGTGTACAGCAAAGTGAATCAGTTATACATGTACATATATACACTCTTTTTATATTCTTTCCACATATAGATCATGTAGAGTATTGAGTATAGTTCTCTATGCTATACACTAGGTCCTTAATAGTCATCTATTTTATATCTAGTACTGTGTATGTCTATCCCAATCTCCCAATTTATCCCTCTCCCTCCCTTCCCTCTGGTAACCATAGGATTGTTTAATACATCTGTGACTATTTCTGTTTTGTGAATAAGTTCATTTGTACCATTTTTTTAGATCCCACCTAGAAGTGATATCATATATTTGTCTTTATCTGACTTAATTTCACTCAGTATGACTGTAATTTGATACAAAAACGACGTTAGTTATTCTGGTACCAAGAAAAAGCAGAGGGGACACTGGCAAGGCCTCCCCTAATGACAGGCATCGCCCGGCTCAAACACCACCCCGTTCCATTAGCACAGTCCTCCCCAGGACTGTCGTTTATTCCCAAACAGGTAAAAAAAAAAAAAAAAAAAAACAGGAAACTGTGTCTAAATAAATTTCAGGTGTTTGTTAATAGAAAACCTGAAGAATATAGAACACTACCTTTTGGGATTGTACTCCAAAACCACAATATGAATGTGTATTTCTTAGGTTAGGGTTTAGATATGAATAGTTTTAATGGCCGTGATGTTAATTCACATTTTCTTTCATATGAGTTTCTGTAAGGAGACCAACAGCTTACCAGTATAAAACCTCTGTAGAAAAATGTGACTAAAGAAAGTTTATACCAGCAGAAGTCATATGGCTTTTGGGGGGAGGTACCTTGGAAGGTTACAGCAGTGATAGGAAGGGAGTGGAGAGGGCTCAAATAACTTGCTAGAAATTATGTGCTGAAACATCACTTAGAATGATGACTGTTTGTTCCAATGAGGATAAAGAACTACAGAGATTGATGGTGAAAGCAAAAGTATAGTTTATGTTACACAATATTTGTATTTTAAATATAAAAATGGCACTCCACCAGGGTGTCCTCATCAGACGTTTCCAAAAGGCAGTCTAGTGAGCTTTCACAAATGGTGTGAAAATTATCGTCAACAGAATGCAATTTTATTGAGGACAGTACACTATCTACATTGTTAGCCACTTACAGAACAAATATGTGCAACCAACGGAAAGTAACTTCAATTCAACCTCCATTTAATCTAGAACTTTCATGGATTATGAGAGCTTTTTAATTTGTACCCCAAGAGGAGAGATTGCAAGTAGTGACCTCTTCAGTGGTTTTTTTCTTCACAGTGAAGAAAGATACAGGAATCTTACCCATCACGTGCCAATATGCTAACAAAACTAAAGGGACATGAGCAAGAATATAATGGAGGTTTCATTTTTGGTTTATTTTAAAAATGGCACTGTTTTGTATCTCCTGCAGGAAAATAACAGTCCTGAACTACTATTAGCAGGACAGGTACATACTGTTGCATTTTTAATTACACTAATGAATTTCTACTTATTCATTAGACTTGCCCCCCCATCCCCCAGCACACACATGGGCACACATGCATGCTGCTTTGGGATCCATGGTGTACCTTTCCGTGCAGCTGACGAGCAGCTGAGTTGCAAGCACTGGCCATGAAAGCATCCACATAAGCTGTTCAGCTAATGAGGGGATTGACCCTTTGACATTGGTATTGCAAATGTCAGATCCTAACCACCTAAGTGCACAACCTAGATTCCCCCTCGACATCTGAGATTCTTACCATTGTCTCTCAATGAGGCGGCCTCCTGTTTTGTTCTTAAAGATGATATGATGGTGCTGGCTTCCATAATTTTTGTCATGGAAGATAAATTATTACTTTATAATAATTTTATACAAAATTATTATTGTATAATAATCTTATACAAAATTTACTGGTACATTAAGGCACTGAAATAGTTTTCAGTGAACTGGAAACAGAAAGCATCCTCTTCTCATATTTTTCAATCACTTTGTAGGTCCTGTGGATGTCAATATTCTAGCTAAATGTAATCCCTGCTTATCAAATCCATGTAAAAATGATGGCACCTGTAACAATGACCCAGTTGACTTTTATCGCTGCACCTGTCCATATGGTTTCAAGGTAAGTAGAAGCTGTTGTGGGGTCTGAAAAAGTAGTTCTCCCTGACGGGTATTTATTATTCAGTTGTGATTTCTTTATGTGCTGAGAACTATTTTATTTGCATGCAACTTAACTTGACCATTTCTTCTCCAGGGGCAGGATTGTGATGTTCCAATTCATGCGTGCATCAGCAACCCATGTAAACATGGAGGAACTTGCCACTTAAAAGAAGGAGAAAAAGATGGATTCTGGTAGGCCATTAGTCTATGATCTGTGTCTGAAGGATCGAAACAAGAATAAGAAAACATGATTTTTTTTTATTTTTAAATCCAAGGGCTTTATTTTAAAAAGAATACTAGAAATTCAATTCATAAGGAAGATATATATTAGTCCCTCTCATAGATATTAGAGATATTTCAGTATTAAAAACAGGGTTATGGTGGAGAGTTCTGACAAAATGTGGTTCACTGGAGAAGGGAATGGCAAACCAATTCAATATTCTTGCCTTGAGAAACCAGGAACAGTGTGAAAATGCAAAAAAGATAGGACACTGAAAGATGAACTCCCCAGGTCAGTAGGTGCTCAATATGCTACTGGAGAAGAGTGGAGAAATAACTCCAGAAAGAATGAAGAGACACAGGCAAAGCAAAAACAACGCCCAGTGGTGGATGTGACTAGTGATGGAAGTAAAGTCTGATGCTGTAAAGAATAATATTGCATAGGAACCTGGAATGTTAGGTCCATGAATCAAAGTAAATTGGAAGTGGTCAAACAGGAGATGGCAAGAGTGAACATTGACATTTTAGGAATCAGTGAAATAAAATGACTGGAATGGGTGAATTTAACTCAGATGACCATTATATCTACTACTGTGGGCAAGAATCCCTTAGAAGAAATGGAGTAGCCCTCATAGTCAGCAAAAGAGCCCAAAATGCAGTTCCTGGATGTAATCTCAAAAACATCAGAATGATCTCTGTTTGTTTCCAAGGCAAACCATTCAATATCACAGCAATCCAAGTCTGTGCCCCCAACCAATAATGCTGAAGAAGCTGAAGTTGAATGGTTGTATGAAGACCTACAAGACCTTCTTGAACAAACACCCAAAAAAAGATGTTATGTTCATTATAGGGGACTGGAATGCAAAAGTAGGAAGTAAAGAGATACCTGGAGTAACAGGCAAATTTGGCCTTGGAGTACAAAATGAAGCAGGGCAACAGCTAACAGATTTTGCCAAGAGAATGCACTGGTCATAGCAATCCTCCTCTTCCAACAATGCAAGAGAAGACTCTACACATGGACATCACCAGATGGTCAACTCGGATCAGATTGATTATATTCTTTGCAGCCAACGATTGAGAAGCTCTATACAGTCAGCAAAAACAAGACTGGGAACTGACTGTGGCTCAGATCATGAACTCCTTATTGCCAAATTCAGACTTAAAGAAAGTAGGGGAAACCACTGGACATTTCAGGTATGACCTAAATCAAATCCCTTACGACTATACAGTGGAAGTGACAAATAGATTCAAGGGATTATATCGTATAGACAGAGTGTGTGAAAAACTATGGATGGAAGTTTGTGGCATTGTATAGGAGGCAGTGATCAAGATCATCCCCAAGAAAAAGAAATGCAAAAAGAGAAAATGGTTGTCTGCGGAAGCTTTACAAATAGCTGAGAAAAGAAGAGAAGTGAAAGACAAAGGAGAAAGGGAAAGATATACCCATTTCAGTGCAGAGTTCCAAAGAATAGCAAGGAAAGATAAGAAAGCCTTCCTCAGTGATCAATGCAAAGAAATAGAGGAAAACAATAGAATGGGAAAGACTAGAGATCTCTTCAAGAAGATTAGAGATACCAAGGGAATATTTCATGCAAAGATGGGCACAATAGAGGACAGAAATGGTATGGACCTAAAAGAAGCCGAAGATATTAAGAACAGATGGCACAAATACACAGAAGAACTATACAAAAAAGATCTTATTGACCCAGATAACCATGATGGTGTGATCATACACCTAGAGCCAGACATCCTGGAATGTGAAGTCAAGTGGGCCTTAGGAAGCATCACGACGAACAAAGCTAGTGGAGATGATGGAATTCCAGTTGAGCAATTTCAAATCCTAAAAGATGATGCTGTGGAAGTTTTACACTCAATATGCCAGCAAATTTGGAAAATTCAGCAGTGACCACAGGACTGGAAAAGGCCAGTTTTCATTCCAGTCCCAAAGAGGCAATGTCAAAGAATGTTCAAACTACCACACAGTTGCATTCATCTCATGCTAGCAAAGTAATGTTCAAAATTCTCCAAGCCAGTCTTCAACAGTACATGAACTGTGAACTCCCAGATGTTCAAGCTGGATTTAGAAAAGGCAGAGGAACCAGAGATCAAATTGCCAACATCCGTTGGATCATGGAAAAAGCAAGAGAGTTCCAGAAAAACATCTATTTCTGCTTTATTGACTATGCCAAACCTTTTGACTGTGTGGATTACATACAACATTCTGTGGAAAATTCTTCAAGAGATGGGAATACCAGACCTCCTTACCTGCCTCCTGAGAAATCTGTATTCAGGTCAAGAAGCAACAGTTAGAATCAAGCATGGAACAACAGACTGGTTCCAAATCAGGAAAGGAGTACATCAAGGCTATATATTGTCACCTGCTTATTTAACTGTATGCAAAATACATCATGCAAAGTGCCAGGCTGGATTCAGCACAAGTTGGAATCAAGATTGCCAGTAGAAACATCAATAACTTCAGACACACAAATGACAGAAAGTGAAGAAGAACTAAAGAGCCTCTTGATGAAAGTGAAAGAGGTGAGTGAAAAAGTTGGCTTAAAACTCAGCATTCAGAAAACTAAGATCATGGCATCCAGTCCCATCACTGCATGGCAGATAGATGGGGAAATGATGGAAACAGTGAGAGACTTTATATTTTGGGGCTCCAAAATAACTGCAGATGGTGACTCCAGCCATGAAATTAAAGGACGCTTACTCCTTGGAAGAAAAGCTATGAGCAACCTAGACAGCATATTAAAAAGCAGAGACATTACTTTGCCAACAAAGATCTGTCTAGTCAAAGCTTATGGTTTTTCCAGTAGTCATGTATGGATGTGAGAGTTGGACTATAAAGAAAGCTGAGCTCCAAGGAATTGTTTATTTTGAACTGTAGTGTTGGAGAAGACTCTTGAGAGTCCCTTGGACTGCAAGAACATCCAACCAGGCCATCCTAAAGGAAATTAGTCCTGAATATTCATTGGAAGGACTGATGCTGAAGCTGAAACCCCAGTACTTTGACCACCTGATGCAAAGAATGGACTCATTTGAAAAGACCCTGATGCTGGGCAAGATTAAAGGGAGAAGGAGAAGGGGACGACAGAGGATGAGATGTTTGGATGGTATTACCGACTAGGTGGACATGAGTTTGAGAAAACTCCAGGAGTTGGTGATGGACAGGGAAGCCTGACATGCTGCAGTCCATGGGGTTGCAAACACCCGGACACGACTGAGTGACTGAACTGAACTGAAAAATAGACATTGAGGTATTCTCAGATCATGTGTACTAAGTCACTTCAGTCATGTCCAACTCTGTGACCCTATGGGTAGTAGCCTGACAGGCTTCTCTTGATGAAATTCTCCAGGGCAAAATACTAGAGTGTGTAGCCATTCCCTTCTCCAGAGGATCTTCCCTACATAGGGATCAAAGCCACATCTCTTGCATTGACATGTGGGTTCTTCACCACTAGAGCCACCTGGGAAGTCCCATTCTCACATTAGGATGCTACAAAACCAAGCAATGTAAAAACACTTGTGTACATTATATTAATCAAGTCAAATTAGGTCAAGACAAAGTAGTAGCTCTATTGTGCTAATTAATAGACATGTAGTGCCCTACTGCAAGGCATATCTTCATCTGTTGTATATTGTGTGTTCCTTTAAAACAGACAGTGTGTAATGATAAGATGTAGATCCCACTGAAACAGAAAATTAATGATTCATTTCCAAGTCACAATATGAGTAGACAGACATGCTGTGAACATTTTTAATCTGGAGTTGTTTAATCTTACAATACAGTTACTTCAGATCTACTTCATGAATCATGAAACAGAGTTCTTATAACGACACTAATGATTTCACATAAGAATGCTAATCTACTACCAAAGCTTGTTAGAAATATCACTTTTTATAATACAATGATGGCTTCCCTGGTGGCTCAGCTGGTAAAGAATCCGCCTGCAATGTGGGAGACCTGGGTTCGATCCCTGGGTTGGGAAGATCCCCTGGAGAAGGGAATGACTACCGACTCCAGCGTTCTGGCTTGGAGAATTCCATGGACTCTATAGTCCATGGGGTCGCAAAGAGTCGTATACGACTGAGTGACTTTCACTTAATAATACATATGCTTCATTTCTACATTCGGTTATGAAGTTGTCTCTTTTTCATCAAAACTTTACCCATAGATTATTCTGATACCTAGCAAGATTAAAGGTACGGTGTTTTATGGCAGTGGGGGAAAAATTGTATTTGTCAAGGTTTAAAGAGAATATTCATATTTTATAATAACAAAAAAGACAAAGTTTTAGTCTTTGCTTTGAGACAGGTTTCTTTTTTGCTTTGAGACATCAAGAACATTACAGGTAGGGTAGAAAGTTGTAATTTTTAAAAAGTCATAATCATTCCTCCTTATTTATGAGCAAAGAAGCATGAGTTATTTTATTAGAGTACAATTCAAGATTAAGATATCTAAGGCTGTAAACTTTGCTCATGTTTTAGACCTGCGAATGTATTGGATTTATTGACTTATAGGACCAGGGGGCTATTTGCCATAGCAAGTTCTTGCAGCCAGCATACATTTTCTTTCTCAAATTGTTTCTGATTTGGGGGATAGTCCCTTAAATTGATGCTTGCACCATGTCATTTAAAAACATTTTAAAAACCAATTACCTGTTGTTAAAAGCTCTGTAACTGATGAGTATATTTAGTTTTTTCAATATTCAGACCATATGGTTTGAAAATGCAGGAAGATGTCTGTTTTCTTCCCCTGGTGTTCAGGTGTATTTGTGCTGATGGATTTGAAGGAGAAAATTGTGAAATCAATGTTGATGACTGTGAAGATAATGACTGTGAAAATAACTCTACATGTGTCGATGGAATTAATAACTACACATGCCTTTGCCCACCTGAGTACACAGGTAGGAAAAGGGAAATTGCTATGCCATCAATCTGCATTTGAAAGCGCCACTGGAGCTATGCTGCATGTGTCTAGTAAACCGTTGTATTATTCAATAACTGATTCGTGTTTTGGAAATTAGATGTAATGTAATAACAGAGTTAAAGATGGTTTCAGCCAACCAAATAAAAGTCCTGGCAAGCTCAGTTATAACACAGGCATCTTCATAAAGTAACGCTTTCTGGCACAAAGAAAATTACTATACTGAAGCTTTTAGTCCCACAACTGAGTGACATTTTCATGCAAAGCACTTTTCCTGTGCAAACCAACCCACCAATATGTGTTTGAAAAGGGAGCATTTCTTTACATGGGCAAAACAGAATTAAGCATTTGAAATTCTTCATGTCTATATTTGTTTCTTCATTAGAGAGTGTTTGCCTTTAGCACTCTCATCCTTCAAACTAAGTCACAGTCAAGAATATATACATTGATCACTTTGGATAATCTTATCAGACCATTATCCCCCTTTCCCCTTTTTTTTCTATCTTGATACAAAGTGTCAGGAATAAGGGTGATAAATCTCATAAGACTATCCAAGCTGATAAACTTCTGCCCTGGATAAACCAATTTGCTGTAAAGTCAACATCAAGTTTATGACTTACTTATTCTGTCAGAATATCTGTTTTGATTGATTTTTGTGGCTCTGGGTAAGAAACTTCATAGTTTCTATCTTGTTTTATTTAGTTTTAAAGTTGATAGAGAAAAGGAGAATGTTACATGTTATATTTGTAAGAAAGACATGGAGTAGTAGATTCTGTCACTCTATTCAGAATTACCATTTTCATTTGGCTGGGTATTTTTCATTAATTGTATTTATTTCCATATATATAGTTAAGAATATCAGAGGGTAAAATAGTTCCTTGGATGACTGAGGTGTTAACATCTATAAACATGAAAAATGGAAGCACAGCTGTATGATTAATTTTCCCAGGGATTCGTTAGAAAAGCATTGAAATTTAAGCTTTTATGGCATACTCAAGCTTTGCAATTTAAGAGGTACTTTTCTTGGTGGGAAAATGCTAAATAGAATAATGAGTTTTTGTTTTGACATCCTGGGCCTCCTGTCTGAGAAATTCTGCAGCTGCCTTTTCCATGGTGTGATTTATTTTTCACAACAGTGAAGTACCTGATGCCATATGATGTAATAATACTGTTTCCAGTAGAAATTTGAACATGTTGTACCACCAGTTGCTCTATTACATATAAGCAGCCCGTGGACTCCTTAGTGGCCAGAATTTGAGTTCTTTGTTATGTTACATTAATTAAAGATAGAGTCGGTCTAACGTGCACCCGTTCTAATGCGGCCAGAGAGTTTAGGTGTTGTGTAGCTTTGACACTCGTATCAGTATTACTTGTGTCACACCTCAGGTACTTGCCATTCATATGAGTGCACAAATTCTGAAGCCCTTGGAGTTGCTCTGAGATTCTGAGTTTTATTGGATTGGGGAATCCAGCCTTGTACAGCCAGCCCAGTGCTTGCAGTAAAATCTGGAGCTAGTACCTTCTTAGAATAGTTATTTTATCCCATCATTGTTCTGATTATTATAGAAATAACTTAATTACCTTAATGTCAGAGGCCTCCTTAAACTATCCTCCTCTGATGGGGACAAATTGGACCTGAGAATTTCAAGCACGGTTTGGTTAGCTAGTGTGTTCCTGAGCACAGACACCAGGAATTTTTCTATATTCCCTTCCCAATGAAAACCTGGACCTGACAAGACTACTGCATTCAGGTTCCTACATGCCTTTTTCATGATGATTTATGTAAAGTAGCAGTTTCTTCTGAACTGGTTTCCATGGGTCCATCTTTGGCTTTAGATTTGCTGTGTTATTCTGTATCCATTTCTTTGAGTCTTTGTTTTTACCTTCTCTTCCTTCCTTTTCCCAGGCTCCCTTCCCACACCTGATCTTCTTGAATGTTTTCTCTACCTTAAAGTGATTCAGTTCAGTGCAACTTCCTCTGAGAAGTTATTACAAAGCTTCATTTCCCTGCTGTCAGATCTCTTTCTTTGAAACATATGCAAAAAAAAAAAAAAAACCAAAACTCCAAAGCTTAGCACAAACACTTTTGAACCAAAATGTGACATCTCAAAAAGCTATGATGCGGGAACCTGCCAAATAGTCAAGAGCTATTTGGTGCTTAATAAGAACTGAGACTCTTCTGGTTTTTTTTTTTTTTTTTTTTTTTTCCTGGTCTTATCTATTGCTAATATCAATTTGCCTTAATCCAGGCTAAGAATAAATAAAAATATTGCATTCAATAGAAAGTTCATAACATACAAAACATGAAGCTATGATCACTGTAACTGTGGGTTGGATTTTGTGGGAAGTGAAGAGTTTTGCGAATTGGCATTGGAGCAGATACCTAAACCAGGCAATGTTTGTATCTCATCTACTAGCTGTAGCATTTTTGTCTGTATGTGAAATGAGCTCATTTACAAAATATCAACCAACCTTGTGCAGATTTTGAAATCAGTGGCACATAAGTGGCCTTTAATTATAGGAAGGTATAAATTGGACTCCAGAGCTTTATCCAAGTCTGCTTCATCCAAGTCTGCAGTTAAGGAGGCATTTCCCTATATTGTGGCTGCACTGTTTGAGATTTAAGTTTGGAATCTGATTAATGAGCCTGAGATCTTGGAACAGAAACCCTACTGTGCTCAGGGAATATAATAATGTTGTCATTGTTTAAAAATCATTCAAGTTGCAAGTTGCTTTACTGCTTGGAGACTTTTTTACTCTATCTCTCTGAGGCATTCAATGAGAAAATGAACTCTTTACTAGGAGCAAATAAGACTTCATAGGGAAAGCTCATAAATTACTATGGTGAAAATTTTTACATTTAGCACACATGTCAAGAATCAAAATGGATATGATTTGTTAACAGAGAAAATTCAGAGATCTGAAAGCAGTTTCAGAACGAGGTCATGGTGTGATGAGCAGGCTATAAAACACGGCTACCCATTTTCAAATTAAATGAACCACCATTGGGAAATTTATTAAATATATTTAAGCCCGTGTAACCAAAATACCACAGTACATAGTTATTGATTTATTAGAGGACAAAACTCTGTCCTTTCCTACTTCAGAGATTGACAGCATAAATTTTAAGAGTCAGTATAGTCTGTCTGTTATGTAACCCTTACTCTCCCTTCCCCACCCAAGTCCTCCAAACCATTCTTTTCTACCTAATTCGATCCATCATCTGTCCAATGTAGAGCATATGACTGTTGATTGCTAGGATTCTTTAGACAAGATTAATCTTTGGAAAGCTTTAATTCACCATGACTCTAAATTAAAATGACTGTGTTAAGGATTAAGTAAGACTCTGAAATGGCTAAACAAATAATTTAAAAATCCATTCCAGGATTTCAGTATTAGCTTGAGAGTTGTGTTTCTTCTTATGGTTTATCATTTTTTAAAAGCTGTTATTATATCCTTTCTAAAAACAAGGCATTTCTTGAAAGTGAATTGTCAAAGAATTCCTCAAATTAAACTAGCTCAAAAGTTATAAAAATGAACATTGGAAACATGGCACCCTTAAGATGTTGAAAAACTTGACACCTTTTCCTAAATAAGCTCTATGAATTCAGATGTTGCACTGAAAAATGTGGTTTTGCATGTTTCCTAAGAGGCAGAACCCTGTATCTGCTTTGAGACTGTTTTTAATTAACCCTCTTCTCATAAGACCATATACCAAGTTGAAACAGAATTGATCACTTTTTAACCATGGATATTGCTTGATGGGAATGGCATACGTTCAGTAAGTGAAAGTTTCCATACAAGTTGGGCATGTAAAAACTTGGAATGTATTTTGCAGAAAAAATTCAGAACATTTTAATTTTTCCATTATCTCTTTGTTTTCCAAATCTCCAATGCCCACACACAAACCATTATGCGCACATCTTACAAGTAAAGCTGCCTGTTGTTAAGTCGCCTGGTTTAGCTGAGATCTCTCGCTGCCTGTGATGGCGTCTGCCTTTTGCCTCATTTTCTCCTTGTTTGTGCGTTTGGCCCGGCTGTAGGTAAGAAATGTGAGCCTTGCTTCAGTTTGCTCTCTCACCCTGGGCTTCTCTGTTGTTAATGCTGTGCTTTGGCTTCCTGTGCTCTGCTGTGTACTGCGATGTAAAACGTCTTTTGTCTCTTCTGTCTTTGTTGCTGCCAGCTGCTAATCTGAATGAGGTGGAAAAAGGTTAGTTGCCTTTTAAGTCTATTATGATTTTATTTCAGTTTCCCTTTTTCTTTTAAAGCTATATAGATTTCATGGTGTGTACGTGGTAAAAGGAATGTTGACTAAAATGAAATCTGATATGAAGATGTCAAATCAGTCATTCAGATCCTTGATATGTGGATAGCTATACCAAACACTCACAAAAGGGTGTCTGAAATGCACTTTACCAATTTCCGGAAGGCTGCAAAAGAAGCTTTCTGAGTGGGCAGAAGAAGTGGCAAAAAAGAAAGACTAATGCTTTCTAGTTTCTTCTTGCCTGTACGCTTTTCCTTTTTTAAAGACATTCCAAATGTATTGTTTTTATCATGAAAAATGTAAGTCAGTTAGTGCAGTAGGTAGACTGTAGGTAGAAAAAATGTTAAATAGTGAGAATTTTCCCATAATTTTAAATTAATATCTTCAGTAATTTGAAACATGAAAAATATTGAGGTGTATACATTTATTAAAACATTTTATGAGATAAAAATTACAAAGCCCAAGAAGTCGGTTGTTTTTTTTTTTAAATGACGTCAAACTCATAGAATGTCACATGTACTAGGCAGTATTTTTAAAGCATAAAAAGATAATATTGAATCTTTGGCATTTAGGGTCTGCATGATTTCCCAAATATAGCAGGGTCTGGGAAGGAAAGTCCTGTAGTGGCAAGGGTGATCAACATGTCCAGGGAGTCATCATGGAATCTTTGTTGAATTTTTATCTTAAAAATTCAGAATTATATCTAATAATATTGTATTTTTACTCATTCAGCTTACCACAGTTTCAAGTGCCAAGTTTAGACACATTATCCTAAAAGGGTGTGCTTGCCTTGACAGTTCCAGTTGTATATATGGCATTAGCAGTATGATTCAAAGACTAACATGGACTACATTATATAGTAGCTCTGTCTCCTCTTCATTTTTTTCTGCTACATTGTTCAGAGGATTTATTGGTTGTTCACTTACTCTTACTATGTGCAGAGTTAAGTTAAAAAGCATGAAAAAAAAAAGTTTTGTCTTATTTGAGAATGTATAAAATATAGTCTGTACATTCTCTGTGGATTAATGCATCCAATACCATCCTTGGTCAAATATTGTCTTTTTTACAAGTACTAAAACAGTTGGTGGTTTGGGACAGAGACTTCTAAGGCCTGATTCTATCTCAGGAAACACAGTGGCCATTATTCTGTCTCAAGAATATGTCCTTAAATAGTTATATATATACATACTCTCAGGAGCAAGCTTGACAGTATGATAGTGTTTTAAATCATTATGTGGTTTCATGTATTGACTAAATTTCATGCTTGTGTTTACAAAAGATGTCTCTTATTTCCAAGAACCTGCTGCTGACTAAATTTGCTTTTAAAAGCAATCAAATCATTTTCTATTATTTGAATCCCAAACATAAGTAGAAATGAAGCTTCAACGTCTTTATAGTATTCAGAGTGATTTCCGTAAGTAAAAAGAAACTCTGTCATTAGCTGACGTATCATTAAGTTGAACTCTGTTGTTATTCAGTCGCTAAGTCGTGTCCGATTCTTTGCAACCTCATCGACTGTAGACCACCAGGCTACTCTGTCTAGGGATCTTCCCGACCCAGAGACCAAACCCATGTATCCTGCTTGGCAGGGGGATTCTTCACCACTGAGCTACCTGGGAAGCCCCAAAGAAGTCTGTAAATATGAGCAAAAAAAGATTTGATCAATAACTTCTATAAAACAGGACTTCCCTGGTGGCTCAGACAGTAAAGACTCCGCCTGCCAGAACAGGATACCTGGGTTCAGTCCCTGGGTTGGGAAGATCCTGTAGAGCAGGAAATGGCAACCCACTCTGGTATTCTTGCCTGGAGAATCCCAGGGACAGAGAAGCCTGGCAGACTACAGTCCGTGGGTCACAAAGAGTCAGACTCGACTGACCGACTTTCATTTGTTCACTTGCTTTGTATAAAAGAGCAACAAAGCACTTACCTGAAGATGTGTGTGTTCTCAGTCACTTCAGTTGTGTCTGACTCTTGGTGATCCCATGGACTGTAGCTAACCAGGCTCCTCTGTCCATGGGGATTCTCCAGGCAAGAATACTGGGGTAGGTTGCTATGCCCTCCTCCAGGGGATCTTCCTGACCCAGGGATTGGACCTGTGTCTCTTATGTCTCCTGCGTTGGCAGGCAGGTTCTTTACCACTAGCGCCACCTGGGATTAGGGGTCCAGATGCAAATAAGTGTCTAACTGAACCCATGGCCTGCATTCTAACTTCGGGACCTTCCCCTGGAATTAGTCCCTTCTTATTTACTGCCATATTCCAGATTTGGCATTTTTCACATCCCATAGTGGTTCTGACTCATCCTTAGTGCCAAACAAGCTTTCCTTCTGCTGTCTCCTCAGCTGGCTATAAATAATTGACCATCATGCACATTTGAAAAGGGTAAATCCATAGTCACAAAATTCAGATGCAGACAAGCAATCTACTTAATCTACACATGAAAACAAGAAAGTGTCTAATTGGTGCCTGTATAATTATCCTGATGACCAGGCTACCTTCCATGACATAGGGCAGGTGGGATACTGATGAATTTATGAAGCTAACGGGAAAAGCTCAAATTTCTCATCCAGGCACTAAAATGTATCAACTCTGGGGCCTCTCACAATCTTTAATGACATCTGACCCACTTCATTTTGATGTTTGAGAATAATGTGGAAGAATGGAAGAATGTATAAGAAAACACTTGAAAATGTTAGATGTCTAAACTCTAGAAATATCAAGGGCTGTCATAGAGGACAAGTTCAAGTTTTCCATCATTTAATTTCAATTGTCATCGCTACAGTGACATGGTTTATATGATTGATGTCATTCTCAATGATGGAGGAATTCTAACAAACTTTTGATAGAGAAAATTCTACCTAAAATAAGTTATATTCATGAAGGAAATTTCTCCCCCAATGGTTTTCAGTACTGTCTTTTTAAAAAATTATTATTTTTCATTTTATTTACCATACTTACATCCAAAGGAAAAGATTTATTTATGAATAAGTCTTTGGTTTTCTTTGCCCTCTTATTATACTTTGAAGTATAAGGAAATATTGAATACTGAAGAACTCTTCAATTTGGCTGCCTTTTTTTAGGGTTTTTTGTATATTTTTGGATTTTCATGATCTCTTATTGACAGTGGCTCCTTCTCTCATTAATTATGCCTCAAGATGTGTAAAGTCTATTTATCAGTGTCAATATAGGTGCCGTTGTACTTGCAGTCTGTTTTAACTAGAGAGAGTACTTTGGCAGCCTAATTATACTGTGTGGTTTGCATTCATCTTCCAACCTTTCCAAGCCTTCTTAAATGCATTTGAATCTTAGAAAAGATTTTAAGGATCCTATTTGCTCTGTATTTAATAGACAATGCCCATTGAGCCCAGAACAACAGTTTAGCTTAACCAAGCCTTAGTCAATATAATTTGGACTGATTTATTCTGAAAACAAAATTAAATATTTCTGCAGTTTTTGTGGTTGTTGGAATTGGCTGCATTATTTAGACATAATGTTCCAGTGAGGAAGTACTGAAAAACACCTCCTTTTTATTTATTGATTTGAAGAGGTAAATTTTTCCATTTAAAAAAATTCAGAAGATATTTATTGAGAAAATACATTATTCAGGATACTGTGCTCAGAATTGAAAGTGATATGAGAATACATAAAACATTAGCCCTTGTCAAGCTCGTTGGCTTTGATTCTTCATTGCAAGTTCAGATTAGGTCAGTTGTTTCACCAGTATGAAGCAATCATTTCTCATTCCAAGAAAGTGAATGGCAAAATATAGCTACTTGACTAGTTTTTAAATAAAGATAATAGTTTTTGAATACAAAGTGTAATCAAACTTTCTGGCAAATGAGCATTATAGAGCAACCCATTTCATATCATAAAGAACAAAAGTGAGAATATAAAATGGTTTTCTTTTTTGAAACATATTAATTCCCCACATTTATAACATATTTCCTTGAGCCTTCCTGTTTTGAATTATGATAAACTTTATCTCATGAGAGATTGCACTCTGGCAGTGTTCATTATGCGTGTGTCCCATTTTGCACACCCTTTGAACCAAGAGGACATTTATCAGTGGCTAATATATCTCCAGTGCTTTCATGCATTGGAGAAGGAAACGGCAACCCACTCCAGTGTTCTTGCCTGGAGGATCCCGGGGACAGGGGAGCCTGGTGGGCTGCCGTCTATGGGGTCACACAGAGCCGGACACAACTGAAGCGACTTAGCAATAGCAATATATCTTCAAAAATTCACAGCCTCAAGATCAGTTCTCTATATTTCTATACTAACAGATTTGCTTAAGTTTAGAGACGTGGGTATGCTCTGGATAGTTTATTGATCGTATTATGAAAGTCAGTTAACTACTGCTAATTGATAGAACAAATTTCAGGGTAGTAAACACAAGTAAGAAAGCATCAGATTATTGTTAAAAGGAACCTTTAAGAAGAATTAGCTCTTTTATAAAAATAAGAAGAAGAAACTCTCTGTTCATAAGTAATTCTTTACTTACTGATGGAAATAAATTCATTTATTATTATCACTACTGATAAGGATACTGACTATCCAGATTGGGGACTGGGCATCTGCTTATGTTAATGTGCTCCGGTGCCTGGGATTATAACAATGAGCAAACCATGGAACAAATAGGACTGGCCTGGTTCAGTGAAAGAAGAGGAAACAAATACTTTTCTTTCAGGTCCAATTCAATTAACCTGTCCTGGAATGGCTCCCATAATCCCATCAGCTGTATCCACCATCTAATACAGTCCATCCGTCTCCCTGCAAGGTCTGTGAGAGGAGAGAGGATTGTATTCTTTATATGAATAAGAACAAATGAGAAATGTACAATTTTTAAGGAATTGCACAGAATTTTTTAAATTGGATAATGAAAAACATTCAGGTCTGTTTAACTTAATCTTTCTCAAACATTCCACTTACACTCATACTTACTATTGATTCCAGAGTTCATCCTCTCTGTTTCCCATTGGGATAGTCATCATTTGGCAGACAAGATTATCAGGATATCTGAGTTAACAGGGTAGCCTATCAAGTCCAGCCCGCAAGGGCATACATGAGGCTGGGATCTCAGAACATGAATCTGCCACCACTGTTCCTTACTCTCTCTTCTTTCTTATATTATCCCTTATGCCATCTGGGTCTTCTTCTCCTTAACATGTATAAAGTATTTTCCTCTGAAAAGCAATCAAATAAGTGGTGTCTTTCACATTTTTCAACAGCCATTGAGTATCTAATTTGTGGCAGATAATTTGCTGGCAAATACAATGACAATGAAGAGATACAAAACTATAAATAAAGCTATCCATCCCTTACTCTCAAGTAGTGTAACTTTAGGAAGTGAAATATCAATTTATTTCCAGTAGGTTGCTTTTTTTTGATACCTTTCTTTGCTGTGCCAATTCATGTAGAGTAGAATTAGTAGCATTTTTCCAGGTTTTTCTTGATTGAAGGAAGAGCTCACAATGCAAGTATTTGAAGAATGACGTGTTTGACCCTCCAGAACTCTGTGGCTTGGGGATGCCGTCAGGAATTCAACCAGACTTCCTCCTTTGTTATAAGTGTATTTGAAAATGTCATAACAGATTAAATTTAACACTAGAATTCTGGTTCAGTTATCCAGATTGTGGTCATAAGTTACCTTTCCATTTTTATTAATATCAATGATCCTTTCGTATTAAAAAGAAACTAGCTTGGTAGAGTTTGTCAATAGGAATAAGAACAGGCTGCAGCGGAATCCTTCCACTCCCTTCATACATCCATGATCCCCCAAATGGACCCTGAGATTGTTTCTGTTTCAGAGAAGAAAGAAACTAATCTGCTTATATTAGCAAAAACTAGTGCGAGTTAAGCGTTCCAACAGTGTCATATGCCTCTATCTAAAATCATTTGTTATGTTTGTAAATATGGCCAACCTGAACGTACAGTGCTAATGTTTGGAAAAATATAAATGAGATACTTACTAATTAAAACCCACACTTTCTTATTGCTTAATTAGTGAAAAAAATGAATAATCAACAGAGTTGAGTTGGAACATTCCTGGAACCCTGATCTAGGGACAACCTCTTCTCTGTTAAGCAGGCTTTGATAACTGAGTAAACTTCTGCAAGATATGCTGTCGCCTAAATTTCTTGGTAGATGGAAAGCAACTAATTGTCAATCCAACAACTCTTCAAAAATGTCTTCTTTTCTAAATGGCACAGTTTACCTTGCCAAGAGAAGTCTCTTTAAGGGTAATAGTCAATTTTGCATCTGTATGGTATATTTTTCAGTAATAAATAAAACAATAAGTTATTCAGCCAGTTTGTAGGGCATGATGCTGTCCATCACCAGTCACTAAATGAAACTTAAGGAAAACTTAAGCATCTATCTTATGTCTCTATTTTTTTCCAGATTTTAACTCCTCCAGAGTAAGGACTTTGTCATGCACATCCTTTTATTTGCTGAGTCTAGTTCAAAATAGTTTCTCCCCAATATATTATTATGAAAATTGTTAAACTAAAGTTAAGTTTGAATTTTGGTCAAGTTTAACAGCACCACTCCAGAATACATGTAAAATGCTTCTACTATATGTTGTTAATTTCCTCCTACACTATTCTTACTAGTTTCAGGAAAAAATTAATATTCTCTTTCATGGATTATATGATATCTTCATTATTCATTGATTTGACAAAGAATCACCGCACGTGCCATAAGTTAAACCAGTATATTTTAAGAAAAAGCATGTTTTAGAAGTGTGTCTTTAGAAAATGTAAGTTGTTTTTAGTGACAAGGCTCAACTCAGGTGTCATCCACCTACCATAAGCTTTGATGACTTTGATGTAATTTAATAAAACACTTTCAAGATTATTATTTTGTAATTAATGATAATAAAGATGTTAGTAGTTGTTTTTCATTGCAACTGTTACTCAAAGTTCAAGCCAGTCTCCAGATTTATTGTTAAATAGATGAAACAGAAATTAAACTCACTTTTCTCCCCATACCCATAAGACAGTAGTTTATGATTCTCTTGCCATTATCACCTTTAATACCCTAAGAGGAGGAGAATCTTCATTACTGTTTGGGTGGCCTGTCCTGCAATCCTCACCATTTAATGCCAATGCCTCTTGGAGAGAGGGCCACGGACTGATTGGTCCAAGTCAACCAAGACTCAAAATGCTTCTCAGAGAGGCATCCAACTCCGGCAGCGAATGGAGAGCTAAACCATACTGATATGCTCTTTTCGAACCTTGACTCTTGAAATGCAAAGGTCATGGTTAGGGGCTACTTCCTCTCCTTGTTCATTACTTATTACAGACTCTGTTGGGGAAGCTTAAAGAGTATTTCAGACATGGGAGAGAAGAGTCACACGGAATGAAATAAAAAAGGAAAGAGGTAGAAGGGAGGAAGGGAAAGAAGGGAGGGAAGGAAAGATGTAAGGAGAAAAAGAGTGAGAGAAGAAAAGAAATAGTTGCATAAGTTGAAAGTTTTATTCCCCACTATAAACACCCAATAATTTAGAATTTACCAGCTATTTTGGTTTACTAGTGCTACTATAACAAACTATCACAAACTGGGTGATTTAAATTATAGGAGTTTAATGTCTCACAGTTATGCAGTTTAGAAGTCCAAACTCAAGGTATCAGTGGCATTAGAGCCTTTTGGGAGAAGGACCTGTTGCAGACATCTCTGCTTAGCCTGTCAATGGCCATCTTCCCTCTCTGTCTGTTATATGGGCTGCCCTCTGTGCTGGGTTTCTTGTCCTGTAGGAACATCATGGGCTTCCCCAGTGGCTCAGGGATGATTCCTGAGCCATTCCACCTGCAGTACAGGAGACACAGGGTCAATCCCTGGGTTAGGAAGATCCCCAGAGGAGGGCATGGGAACCCACTGCAGTATTCTTGCCTGGAGAATCCCATGCAGAGAGTAGCCTAGCAGGCTACAGTCCCAAGGATTGCAAAGAGTCAGACACAACAGCATAGACACCTGTAGGAACATCAGCCATCCCGGATTAGGGCCCACCTGCAGAACTCATTTTAACCTGATTACTTCTGTAAAAACCCTATCTCCAAATAAGATCCCATTCTGGGGTACTGAGGGGCTGCACATATTTTTGAGGGGGAGGTAGAGGGGGAACAAATTCAACCCATGACACTCATCACTATATTTCAAACTCTTGATTTTTGCCCCAGAAAACCTAATCTTTTCAGTGTTCTCTGTGTCACTGAAAGGTAGTCCCAGTCTTCGTACCAGTCTTCTAGAAATCTAGAAGTTCCAGACAGCTTCCTCTCTCCCCTATGCCCACCCAATCCAACACTAGTTCCCATCTCTTTTGTTTCCCAAATGTCTCTCCAGACTATCTACATCTCCTCTACAATCACCTGAGTACCAACTGTGTCGTCTCTCACCATTTGTATCTGTCTCTGTGCAATCCATCCTCCACTAGAGCCAGAATGTTCTTTCCAAGATACAGATGTCAGATGGCCATCCTCCATCATAAAACCCTTCAATGGCACTCACTGCTCATTAAGTAAAGACATTCTGCCTTGTGGCTCCTGCTACCCTCTGTGACCTTCTCTGCCACCATGCTCTCCCAGCTCACTCCCAGTGTCTCAGAGTTCATGTTTTCCATGTTACCTCCTGCACAGAACCTCTGCCAGTGCTCTTTATCCCCTCTTCACCTGCAATCCAAGCCCTACTTCTTCAGAAAAAAAAAAAAAAAACCTCCCTTACAGTCAGTTGCCCTTCTAGAGCAAACCAGAGCACATATTAGCCTTCATCACTCAGGTTATTTTATAGTTACTTGTGAAATTATTGGATCAATATCTTTCTCCTCCTCCTCTCATATATGAGATCCATGAGAACAGGAATATCATTTTTTGTTATTCACCATCGTACTCCTCGCATTAACACCAGTCTTCTTATATAGTATGTACTCAAAATGTATGGTGATGTTAAAAATCTGGAGGTTGGCTACCAGAATCATTTGTTAAAAAAAATGCAAAGGCAGATCTCACCATAGATATCAGGCAAGAAGTTTGTGGAAGAGTTCTAAAACTATTTCAGTGAGTGTGGTAACAAGATATGCAAATAAAAAGATGACATAAGACACCAGAAGTACAAATGAAGAAGAAGGAAGGGCCACATGTGTTTAAGAAGTAGGGAACTTTAAAATTAGGTCCATGGATCTAAACTGAAGCAGGACACAAGGCCCGCTCCAGGCACTGTTTCCCATAGGAACCATCAAGTTCATAGAGATTTCTGCCTCGTTGCAGTAATATGCACAGTATTGGTACCTCAGTGGAATTAAGGTACATGCCGACACTGTTCTTACCACTGATGCAGTAATGTTGTTTGGTTCAGCTAAGGCATGATGCTTCCTTTGCTGACTTGCTATCTGCCTTATCCATCTCCTTAGAAGCACTTTGCCTTTAAAAAAAAATAGCCACAGTTGACCTTGCACAACTTCAATTCCAGAATCTTATTTTACTCGTAAAGACCTGGGGCCCAGAACAATAAAATAGTTCACTTCTCTGCAACCAGTCCATTGTTTTATATCAAATAAGTCGCAGAAGATTATTCCAAGCAGTGACTCAGTAACCCACATGTCATTTCACCCAAGTAATAATTTTTTCTCCCCAGGATCTCTTTATGCTGGTTCACTCTTTACTCCAAACAGAGCATTAACTCTGATGATCCAGCTTTTACTGCTCCACCCACAAGGTGACCATAGCATTTGTCACCCAAATCAGGGCACGTGTATGTGAGTGCATGGGGACACTATTGAAAATCACCTAGGGACAGCAGGTATAAAGCAGGACTGTCCGGAGCAAGCCAGGATATACAGTCATATTACTGCTATATCAGATTCTTCACAAAGACCACATATACAGATGCTCAGTAAGCTGTGAATTACATCTTCTTCTGGACTCTGAGGATAACTTATAGGAGAGAGCATCACTCCTGCCTTACTGCGTCAACAGCTCTCATTAATATAATTGTAGAGCTTAGTCATTTCAAACCTCACTGTCTGCCACACTTAACTGACAGACACAATCAGGAAGATGTGATCTAAAATCTAGATGTCACTTTATTACCAAAAAAAAAAAAACCCTCTGTTTAGGACACGTACTGTTCTCTCTTCACAATTTTCAGTTGATCATTCACTAACTTCTGTTATCTTGAGAAGGTAACGGTACATTCCCTGGTCGACTCCTCTGTTTCTTCTCTACAACACAGGCAACCAGCCAACACATACGCAGAGCTTTACCTTCTCATCAACAGAAAACACTGAAAGCTAGAAGCACAAAGAAGATTAATTTGCTCATCTGATCAAAAGTGAAATCACAAATGCCAGGCAATGATTGGGTTCCATGCTATTGTTTTGTCATTGGGGAGTTTTAAGGGCTCAGGATGAACCCAAATAAATAGGATTTACTGGGATTTTGTGGAGTTGGTTGGAGCCAAATTATTAATCCAACGTTTGCCTAGACTCTGTCTCTTGAGGGATTTATGAGCACTGAAATTTAACCTGTGTCCAACCACATTGCCCTTAACCACTTCAATGGCCTGACTTACCTTTCCCCCAATGCCATGTTAGAGATGTAAAGACCAGCTTATAAGTTAATAGATTACAGCTCACCTTTCCATCCATTCTGTCACCTCACACACTTCATCATTTCAGGAGAGGAGGGAGCCCTTGATGATATGATATCAAGAAGGCCTTGGATCATCAAAAAAAAAAAGAAAAAAAGAAACAGATTCAGTTAACTTTCCTTTCCTTTATTTTCCCCCCAAATTTTCCACTAACTCAGTACTAGCTCTGACTATACATACTTCAAAAAGAAAAAGTACATAATATCCTCTCAATACTGTGAGGTTTGGGAGAAATAGTTCAGTAGTATTAACAATTAAAAACATATGAGTGCATTACTGTTAGAGCCTTTTGTTTCCATTCTTCTCAGAAATCTAACACAGTGTTCAAATGTCCAGTTTTCCTTTTACTGGTTTAGGACTAGGTAAATCTCCCTGCATTTGCCTATGGAGCTTGCTTCATTTCCCATTTTATATTAAGCTTCTATATCTTACCACTGTGAGATGTTATTTGAAAGCTGACTTCCCCCAAATACAGCAGAACACAATGTAATTAGAAGAAATTCAAGAAACAGTTCAATGAAAGCACTTATTTTTAATATTTAAAAAGTGTTTAAGTGATGTTTAAAGGAAAGAACATAAGCTAATTATTGTTAATGATGAGTGGCTAATCATTAAGTAGAAATTAAAGAGAAAAAATATCTAAAGGTGGAACTCAAAGAAGTTTAATATAGGTCAACAAGATAGAGTTCTTTCCTTAAAAGGCATGAATGTTTCTTTCAACAAATATTATTTTATTATGTCATTATCCCATACCCTAGAGAGATATAAAGACAAATATTCAAAACATGCTGCTCTGAGTGATCTTCCAATCAAAGAAAAGAAGTGAGATAAACACTAATGAATACCCAGTGCATCCAAAGCAGTACAACCCTACAAGCTTACCTTATATGGTTGTCATGAACATTAAGCAACTACATATTTATGCAATGTTTAATTAAAACAGTCTGATACACAGCATGCATGCATGCTCAGTCATGTCCAACTCTTTTTAACCCTGTGGACCATAGCCCACCACGCTTCTCTGTCCATGGAATTTTCTAGACAAGAATACTGGAGTGGATTGCCATTTTCCTTCTCCAGGGAATCGTCCCAGTCCAGGAATTGAACTCACGTCTCTTGCATCTCCTGCACTGGCAAGCTCTTTACCACTCTTTACCACTGAGCCACCTGGGAAGCTCCTCCCTGATACACAGCAGTAAGCACTGTTATACATGTTTATTAAGTCAATAAATAAATACACAAAATACATGTGCCTTAACAGAATCACAAGCAAACATGATATAAAAAATTATTGAAACAAATTGATGTATAATGCCACCCTTAATAACATGTAGCAGATGGTTGAAAAGATCCAGGAAGATTTCATAAAGAATAGGTTATATAATGGATGAGAAAATTGACAGCAGAACTCATTAAAGTTACTAAGGCAAAAGGAAGCACCATTAACCCAGGCATAGAGTTGAGATAAATTCATAAAATGGTGAATAGACACAGGTGACAAGAATATAGGGCGGAAGATTGGGCTTTAAAAGTGAGTCAGGCAGTAATGGGAAACAGATAATGCTTTGTATTATTTGTTAGTATTATCATATTTGGTGATACTTAAATGAAGATAAGTCCTTTGGAAGTAACCAGCCAGTTTTACCAGAGTCAAATGTGCAGCTATGTGATGGTCACAATGACCTATCATACACAACTTTAGCAATTAGCATTGCTGTTCTGATGGCTAAAGTAATTAGTATAGTTATTAGTATTGATTAATGTACTGCTATGGATTCTTATGGGCTTCCCAAGTGGCTCATTTGTTAGAATCCACCTGCCAATACAGGAGACGTTGGTTCAGTCCCTGGGTCTGAAAGATCCCCTGGAGAAGGGAATGGATACGCACTCTAGTCATCTTGCCTGGAGAATCCCATGGACAGAGGAGACTGGCAGGCTACAGTCCATGAGGTCACAAAAGAGTCGGACATGATTGAGCGACTAAACAACAACAGCATGCTATTCTTTTAAGATAGATTCCTTATAAAATCATGAAATCTTGATATTGAGGTAGCTTTCACATTTAAGCTGGCATGCTTAGTCTTAAAGCTGTTGTTTAGTCAACAGTTTCTTAGACTGATCTCCTTTCTCACTCTTTTCCACCTTAAGTTTATGGAGAAATACTTAACAGAATTAAGGGTTGACTCCTGTTTTCTTCTCTTAGAAATGAAGTTCTTTCTCTATGTTCTGTCTCCAGCTCAGACTTTCTCTACTGGTAGACTGGGAGCTGATTGAGAGCAGAGTCCCTTACATCCATCCTTGTAAGCCCCAGCATCTAGTCCAGTATCATCTAGTAAATCCTTATGAACTGTGGTTTAGAATGTCTTAATTGGATTGGATTGGATTGGATTGGATTATATTAAATCACAATGAATAAGAAGTAAAGCATTTCCTCTTATCATTTTTCAAATAACTTATTATTTGCATATAAAATGAAGCATACATAGAATAATATTTAAACTGCCTTAGATATAGACTACTGTAAAGAGTCTGTATCCAACTGGATAGATTTAATTTGAAAACTGACAGCAGTTTCATCACAGTAGCTTGATAGATTATAATGAATACATTCCATCAAGCTGTATCATTTAAAGTAATACTAGTTGAAAGTAAAAAGCTTTAAATAAACCCTGTTTAAAAATAGCTCATCATGTATATGTTGATAAAAATTCTTTGTATCACAGATTTAAAGACACAGAAAGTCTTCTTATAAAAGAAATATATGAGACTTTTAGTGCAATTAGTTCTCTTTAAGAGACAGGGAAAAAGCTAATTATACACCACATTGATGTAATTCCAAACTGAGTACATGTATATACTTAAACCATGGGAAAAGATCCTTGAAGTGTAAATGATATACCAAATTTAGCTGTTAGGCAACTATTTCTACCATTTGGCTAAGTATACCTTAGAAGAACAGTCTGCAACAAAGAGATTTGCTTCAGACTCCTGATTTTTTAACCAATGCTGATTTGAATCTACACCACTTTGAACACATAAAAGTTCTAATTGTTTCTTGGAAATGAACAACAGCTGCCTATAGATGTATCACTTTATTCCTTTATTTACTGCATATAAAATCATTTAAAGGTAAGGTAGAAAAGCAAAGAACTTTTAAATCTTATATTTTTCCCGACATCTTAAAAATCTCACACAATGATCAGGAAAGTGTTCTCACTGAAAATCATATTTGGTCTAATGTGTCTGAAAATAATATATGATTGTATTATTTGTATATGAAGAAATCTCCTTAGAGATAATCAGACATGCAATTCAGCACAGAGAGTCTAGAATCGACATGGTTATGCTTGTAGTTCTTATTTATGGATGACAATTATTCTTTATAAACTAGTTGATGGAAAGAAGCGTACATTCTCTATCTTGATTGATTCTCCTTTTGCTGTTTTCTTTCTGTCGTGATGGATGTAGCTGAGGCGTATTCTGTTGGGCTGTTCCAATAAGTCATAAAAAGGAAACAGTCTTTTTTTTTCTGGGCTTATAAGACCTTGGAGACCCTGAAGATTTGAGAATTATTTTTTTTTTCAAACATAAAACAACAGAATGAGCCAGATATAAAAGGATACCTACCAAATGATTCTATTTACATCAAGCTCAAAAACAGGCACAAATAATCTATGGTCAGAGTAGTGGTTACTTATCCTTGGAGTCAAGCCTCTGGTAAATGATGCTGGTAAATGCTGTGTTTTCAGATATGCATGCTGGTTATATGAATGGGTTCAGTCTGTGACCATGTGTTAGCTACTCATTTATCTTTTGAATATATATTATACCTCAATAAAAAGTCCAAATGAAAAAGAATGAATAAAAATGAAAAGCATCCATATTTCCTCTTCCTCTGGTGTACTACATTCTAAAGGGGCTCCTCCTACTCACAGTTTGCAGTAGTTGTGTTGTCCCAAGTCATAGAAGTGTTTAGCAGCAGAACCAGCATTTTGGATCTTCTGCTTCCATGCCTTGTGATTTTTTATTTTTGCCAATCACAAGCTATGCTTACCTCTCAGACCCATGACACGGCCTGCTGGCAGGAAAGCTTTTAACCTTTCTCTATGACCTAATGCCATTTGCCCTGTTAACAGGAGAGTTGTGTGAGGAGAAACTGGACTTCTGTGCCCAGGACTTGAACCCCTGCCAGCATGACTCCAAGTGCATCCTGACGCCAAAGGGATACAAGTAAGTCTGAGATTGCATTGAAGCTCATGATTGGGGGAGGAGGGCCTTTCTTCTTTTATTTATTTAGGTTTTTATTATTTATTTGGCTACACCAGGTCTTAGTTGTGGCATGCATGATCTTTGATCTTTGTTGCAGAATGTGGGATCTAGGTCCCTGACCAGGGATTGAACCTGGGCTCTCTGCATTGATAACTCGGAGTCTTAGCCACTGCTGGACCACCAGGGAAGTCCCAAGGAGGGCCTTTGTTTAAGGAACCATCTTCTTTCAGGATCTAGCTTCACACCTTTGCTCAGGATTTATAGGGCATTTTCCCCAGGGTTATTGGCATTCTTATAAGTGTTTATTTACAGTATGACCTTTTTTTAGTACACCAAAGAGTTTCCTTTTGTTCTGTGACTTTTCAAGGGAAATTTTGTATGAAATAAAAGGGCCTTTGAATGTGTGTGTCTGTGTTTAATCACTCAGTCATGTTGGACTCTTTGCAACCCCATGGACTGTAGCCCACCAGGCTCCTCTGTCCATGGAATTTTTCATGCAAGAATACTGGAGTGGGTTGCCATTTCCTATTCCAGGGGATCTTCCCAACCCAGGGACTGAACACACATCTCTTAAGTCTCCTGCAATGGTAGGTGAATTCTTTACCACTGGGCCGTCTGGGAAGCCCAAAGTAGCCTTTACTTCAGTTTAGTTCAGTCGCTCAGTTGTGTCTGACTCTTTGCAACCCCATGGACTACAGCACGCCGGGCCTCCCTATCCATCACTGGAGTTTACTCAAACTCATGCCCATTGAGTCAGTGATGCCACCCAACCATCTCATTCTCTGTCGTCCCCTTCTCCTGCCTTCAAACTTTCCCAGCATCAGGGACTTTTCAAATGAGTCAGCTGTTCGCATCAGGTGGCCAAAGTATTGGAGTTTCAGCTTCAAGCATCAGTCCTTCCAATGAATATTCAGGACTGAGTTCCTTTAGGATGGACTGGTTGGATCTCCTTGCAGCCCAAGGGACTCTCAAGAGTCTTTTCCAACACCACAGTTCAAAAGCATCAATTTTTCGGTGCTCAGCTTTCTTTATAGTTCAACTCTCACATCCATCCAAAATAGCCTTTGGCTGTGTTTAATTAAATTCATTTGAGACCCAATAGTGAAAGTCGCCCAGCTGTGCCCAATTCTTTGCAACCCCATGGACTACACAGTCCATGGAATTCTCCAGACCAGAATATTGGAGTGGGTAGCTGTTCCCTTCTCCAGGGAATCTTCCCAACCCAAGGATCAAACCCAGGTCTCCCACATTGCAGGTGGATTCTTTACCAGCTGAGCCACCAGAGAATCCCAAATAAATTCATAATATCTACTAGATGCTTTGTTACCTGAATGGAAGTCATATTTGGTAAAATAAGAAGTTTAAATTAATGTAACTGAATATGTTTTGGTCTGCAGTAATACTTTAACTACCCAAATGGAGGAAGACAGAGTGACCATATGTCCCAGGTTGCCTTGGTACAGTCCATTTATGTCTGTTGTCTCTAACTAATATTTAGTTAATTAGTGTTGACACTAATTAATATTTAGTGTCTCCTTCACTCATGTGCATGTTTTGTGGGATGATAAAGCATCCAGTCATGCCAGCTAGCAATCTTCCTGAAATATGTTTGGTATCAAATGAAATTATTCCTTTGCCACAATTCTGTAATATTTTTGTTTGTTTGTTTTTTGGGTGTATTTTTTTTTTCATTTTCCCCTAAACTTATTTATTTTTAATTGAAGGAAAATTGTGCTGGTCTCTGCCATGCATGACCATGAGTCAGCCATAGGTATACATGTGTCCCCTCCCTGTTTAACCTCCCTCCCACCTCCTACCCCTTTCCAACCTTCTAGGATGTTGCAGAGCCCTGGTTTGAGTTCCCTGAGTCATACAGCAAATTCCCATTGGTTATCTATTTTACACATGGAAGCATATACACTGTCATGTATAGAATTCTGTAATATTTTAAGGGTCTATCAACAGCAACTTCTTTTCTTAGACAGGCAGTAGTTTAGAAATCATCCTATAGGTATCCTTTATTTTAAACATGAGGAAACCATGACCCAGAGAGGTCCATGGCTGTCCAGAGGTCTCAGTGTTACTCAGTGGTACAGCTGGAGCTGGATTTTATACTTCCCAGTTGGGTGATTTTTCTACTACAGGTTACCTCTGAGAAGTTTTACACTTTATCACCACGGCAGGTTGTTTGTTACAGAAGGTAAGCTGGATTCTCAGAAATGATACTGTAGACTCAGGTTGAGTTGTGCCTACAGGAGACAACTAGCAAATAGCAATACTTGTTCCTTTTTTTAAATTTTTTTAATTTTAATTGGAGGCTAATTACTTTGCAACATTGTAGTGGTTTTGCCACACATTTACATGAATCAGCCATGGGTGTGCATGTGTTCCCATCCTGAGCCCACCCCCCACCTCCCTCCCCATCCCATCCCTCTGGGTCATCCCAGTGCACTTGTTTCTTTACCCAGTATTTATTGAGCATCTGCCATGGGTCAGGGCATGTGCTAATATTGCCATCTTTCGTTTTTATGGAGCTTTATGGCTATTCACTCTCTCATACTCAAGCTTAGTTGCCATAAGAGTCAGAGAATTAAAAATTACTCAGGTCAGGAACAGTTTTATAAGAATAGGTGGATCAGAGCTGGGAATAACATATTAATAATTGTCAACAGATTATTGAATATTCCAAGTTGAATGGGAGATGGGGTCATATCACCTGACCCCTACTGCCTTTTGAAGATCAATCTGAATAAAATATTTATTCTCAAGTTTCATTTAGAGAATATTTCAATTCAATTTGGTTTAAAATTCATTATTTTAGAATATACAGTTGCAGCACCTGTTCATTTTATTTGATGCTTTTTTTAAAGAAAATATATTTGATTCTACTTTTCATTATATTTTACTTTCCAACCGTATGTGGTAAAAACAAAAGTATTATTGAAATCTTTATTTTATACAAAATCCTGCATTGCATTTTGTTCTTCTAAATACATAGGTATATTATTTTAGCTCTTAATGTCTTTGATCTCCCCTTAATGAATTTGGCAAATTGAACTTCCATCATTTACATAACAAATATTATCATTTCTTAGAGAAATTAATCAGTAGAGCAGATGGTTTTCCGGAAGGACTTATCTGCTGGACAGGTTTCACAAAGCTTTGTGAATTGTAATTACAAGATAAACTGTTAGTCAGACTTAATGGAAACCATTCAAAAATAAGTTCATCTTCAAAAAGACTAACCCTTAGTTTAGTATCTTCAATTACTGTCAATTACATTGCATGCTCCTTATAGTGCATTTTGCTGGATTATACATTAACTGATTTGAGAATGCATTGTTTTCAGCAGTAATTTGTGAGTTTGTATATAGTTTAGCAGGAAACAGGATAAATCATAGTGTTTGCTATTACTCCCATATTATAAATAATTGCACATTGTGGGAAAGGAAGTTGCAAAAATGTAAGTGGACTTAGAAACCAAAATTATATGAAGCTGCTAAAGAAAATTTCTACCAACAAATATTGTTTGGACAAGTTGTACTGTTCCTTCAACTACATTTTCTTATTACTAAGCTAATAGAGCTGGTTTTAGTTCTCTTGCTTTATTCTATACCTCATAAATCTCCTAAATTGCTTTGAGATATTTTTAGACTATGATATGCCATAAGTAGAATTTTCAAGCATACATCTTACTTAGTCAGCTTTGGGGCTTCTAAATGATATATTTTATAGTCTTTGCTTTCTTCCTTGTTCCTCATCAGATAATAGAGTTCAGGGAATGTGATACATTTTATTGATAATACAAACTTTAAGGAACTCATAATTAAATATTTTCTTCCTGTTTTGAAACTCTGCCTGAGGAGTCAAAGAAAGGCCAAAATGTTGGTCATGATGTGACTCTGAGTTCTAATGGGCTTGAAAAATAGTCTCTGTCGAGAAAAGAATATAAAATAGCTCTTAGACAGCCTCTTTGGTGAATACGTGGTTCTCTTATCTTTTACTTTGATTTCTCTTCTCAGATAAATAATTCAGAGTGTTTCAAAGCATTTCTTCTTCTTTTAATGCTCTGTACTTGAGCAGCTCTGCTCACATTAACATTGATGGAAGCCCTTTTCTCAGGCCTTGTCCATCTAGTTGAGAATGTCTATGGCCATTTAGAATCCATTTAACTTCAGGCTTGTTTACTTTGCTTTGTTATGATTTAGCACTAAAACCACTGGCTCTAGAGCCAGCACGTTTATGCAGTGAGCTCATTTGATTTCTTAATTCATACATGCAAGGCTGTCTGTGGTGCCCTTAGATGGTATACTCTCATTTATTTTAATTCATCAGTTCTCCAGTAACTCCTAAATCCTGATTTTGCATTATCAGGCAAAACCTTTGGCATTCAATAATATTCACATTCACTAGAGTGTTTTTAACTATCCTCATTCACTTACATCTTAATGGCTTTGAAGTAGAAAAGTAAATAATTAGTACAGTCTAAACCATGAAGATTTTTTTTAGAATTATAAAGACTTACCTAGAATTATTTTTTAAAACCTATCATTTATTGACCATTCATTATATATAAAATGCTATGCAAATTATTTTGTAGATAATGTTTTTATTTAAACTTTTAACAAACACCTGTGAGATGGAAATTACTATATATGTGTTATACATGGGAGGAAGACATAGATTAAGCAATATAGTCAAGATTACATACACTTCACAATGAAACCAAAATATGAACACAGCTCTGCCTATTTGCAAAGTCCAAATACTATTAGGCTAAAATAATTTTCTGGTTGTTGTTTTTTTTTTAAGTCAGTAAACCCTTTCTTAAACTCCAAACAGAGATACTCATGGAAGCCAATGTGTAAAACTAATGAATCACAGCAGTAAAGTGTTGTTGGGTGGTGGGGTTCAGAGGGAAGCTGCCAGAAGCCCCCTCCCTATTTATGGCTATATCTGTAGGAGCTCCAATAGCTTCACAAAGCATAGTTTAATAATCGCTGCACGTGCCATATTGCTTTTCTCTGAGCACCTTTAAAGTACTGTGTCTTGGTGTCATAGATAGAATTCCAATGGTCAGCACTGATGAAAAAGTTTTTAAAGGGAACACCGAGTAACTAATTTAACAGCATAGGACTACGGTTAGAAATTCAGGCTTTCTTATCAGATTGCTTGGGTTCAGTTCCTGACCATGGCACACAAGTTGGATGTCCTTGGGCAAGGCACTTAATCAGTTTGTGCCTTGTTTCCTCACTTGTAGCAAGGAGTCATGGTATCACCAATGTCACATGACTGTGGAGAGAATTCAGTGAATCCATATATGAAAAAGTGACTAGAACAGGACTTGAAGCAATATGCTCAAAGAACTTCAGCTGTATTATCCCTGGTTCTTCACCAGCTGTGCAGCCACACATCCCTTCTGCCCCACACCACCAAAGTGAACAGTCTGAAAAGCTGTCCAGGGTTGGGTCCCAGGAATTTAGTATCACCTTCCCTGCTCTACCCAGTTAGGTCGGCCCCCATTCTGCCCTAACAGGAGTCTGGATTCATGGTGAATTAGAGAATATCTAATGCTAATATGTTTGCTTTTCATAAAATTATATTTTACTCTAATGCATCCAGTCTCTATTGGAAAATTAAAAATGTTGATTGTTCTTAAAAATTTACTTAAGGTTCTTAATAAGTTTTACAACACAACACTTTTATCATGTCAGTACTCAGATGAATTAGCTGGAAATAGAGGATACCATAGCCAAATAGAGTGAGGGAAGAAGAGACGGAGGGAGGGAAAGAGGAAAGAATGAACCCCGGTGCAATTAGCCTAATCTTATTTGGATTGTGGAGGCATACTGTCATCTGAGAGGGGAAATTGCTGTTCCCCTGAGAGATCACAGTGAGAAAGCATGGAAAGCTTTGCAGATCAGTACTGTTTTCTATGCATCTGTTAATGTTTAGGCTTTATGAGCCTGTTCTAAATATGTTCTTTCGAAGGCAATACCAGTTTCCTAGAGGAAATGCAACTGTTGTGCTCATTTTGGCTCGCTTAGGTTTGAAACTATTTACCTGCTTGTTCAAACAGATGTGACTGCACTCCAGGATACATAGGCGAACATTGTGACATCGACTTCGATGACTGCCAAGACAACAAGTGTAAGAACGGAGCCCACTGCACCGACGCAGTGAACGGTTACACATGCACCTGCCCTGAAGGCTACAGGTAAAAGCGCAAGTGAATATTTGTATTTAAAGTGTTCTAGGACTCAGTTCGTATTGGCAATTAAGTAACATCTAATCAATGTATTTTTTTCTGTTCATTCTTCAGTGGCTTGTTTTGTGAATTTTCTCCACCTATGGTTCTCCCTCGTACCAGCCCCTGTGATAATTTTGACTGTCAGAATGGAGCTCAATGCATCATCAGGATCAATGAGCCAATATGTCAGTGTTTGCCTGGCTACCAGGGAGAAAAGTGTGAAAAACTGGTCAGTGTGAATTTTGTAAACAAAGAGTCTTATCTTCAGATCCCTTCCGCCAAGGTCCGGCCTCAAACAAACATCACTCTTCAGGTAAGGTTCCCCCACTACCAAGAGCTGATCTCATCTGAAATCAGCTCAGCTTCCATGCATAAATGTGCGTGGCAGTTTCTAAATGATGTTATTTCTTAAACGGACAGTTACATACTGCATAGCACAATGACAGATAATGCTACTTGTGTGAAAAGTTCCTGTTAGTCTCTCTAATATTTCTTTCTGTCAAACCTAAATGGACACCAGGTATTTTTATTCGCTACTTGATCACATAAAATACACACACACACACACACACACACACACACACACTCACACACTCACACTGAGAAAGAGAGCAGCAAAATATCTTTGTTTGGTGCTTAGGTAATGGCTTACCATGTGGCACTAGTGGGAAAGAACCCTCCTGCCAATGCTGGATATGTAAGAGATGCGGGTTCGATCCCTGGGTGGGGAAGATCCCCTGGAGGAGGGAATGACGACCCCTCCATTATTTTTGCCTGACAATCCCATGGACAGAGAAGTCTGGCAGGCTACAGTCCACAGGGTCGCGAAGAATCAGACACAGCTGAAGTGACTTAGCATGCAGACATGCACAATGCCACTTGATTCATTTATTTCTGTGGCTCTGCAGTTCAGGTTTTACACAGTGGGAGGGTGGGCGGAGTGGGGAGCTTTCCTTAGGAAATCTGCAGCTGACAAGAGTACAAATGAGACAGAAAACACCTTGACAGAATATTCAGCCAAGTGTCATTTAGCTTCCACTTGAATTTACAAATTCAAATTTTAAGTCTTTCCACCAAGTCACCATTTACCTTTGAGCAAGTCATTCAGACCCCTATAGACAAGGTTAGGCTAGATTGTTGCTGCTGCTAAGTCACTTCAGTCGTGTCCGACTCTGTGTGACCCCATAGAAGGCAGCCCACCAGGCTCCCCCGTCCCTGGGATTCTCCAGGCAAGAACACTGGAGTGGGCTGCCATTTCCTTCTCCAATGCATGAAAGTGAAAAGGGAAAGTGAAGTCGCTCAGTCGTGTCCGACCCTCAGCGACCCCATGGACTGCAGCCTTCCAGGCTCCTCCATCCATGGGATTTTCCAGGCAAGAGTACTGGAGTGGGGTGCCATTGCTTCTCCGTAGGCTAGATTAGGGGTCATAAATTTACATGGGGCAGATTGCGGCTGCATGTTTGTTTTATCTGTTCAGCAAGATATTTCAATATGTTTTGAATTCAAATGTGTGTAGCCAAATTCCTGTGACCCCATTCCTTATTTGTTTTATCCTGGCACTCCAGCAAGGGGGCAAGGCATCTTGAGAAGTCACGAGAAATGGGACCCCGGAAGGCAGGCTGATGTTCTTTAAAAAGCCTGCCTCCCTAATTTCCAGCCATTTGCCACCCAAGTTGTTATGAGAAGTACCCAGTGGTGTTTGGGCTTAAGTCCTAACTTTTCCTGGTCCTTGAAAACCCTGAGAAAATCAGAAAGCAGAATAAATACAAAGATTTCCCCCAATCATGGCATAATTTTACATGCAACATGAAAATCCATTATGCTCAATACAGTCGCATTTCACATATGCCATAAAAAAAAAAAAAAAATCCATAACAGGAGCAAAAAGAGCAGGTAAGTGAAAATCTCCCACAAAGGAGATTCAGTAAAGCACATTCAGTAATGTTAAGAGTTTCTCTTTTTTTGTTTTTTTTCTTTTGGGACTGGCTGCCTTTTTTATATTTATTTATTTTTTAATTGAAGCATATTAAGTGTTTCTTATTATTCTTTTTAACAGAAAAGAAATGTGATCATTTTATTCCTGATTAGATTTTATCATTGTTGGCTGAGACAATACAGCTTAATATATAACAGGGGAAACTTGATTCACATTAGGCACTGTGAACTTGATATGGAAAATATTTTTCAATTTTAATTTTCTGAAGTATAAGTTGTGTAATGTCCTTATTTTTGCATATGTCATTGGACATGAGTCTTTAAACTTTAACATTGCTAATATGCATGGAAAGAGAGTAAATATGTGTTTATGAATGTAGAAAAACATTTTGAAGTTCTTTATGAAGTTATTTATAAAAAAGTAATCCAGGAACAGGTCATCTTTCAAGTAATCATTTCAGTGTGTATTAGTATTTTCTCAGAGCCGTAAAGAAGAAATAAACTAGACTAAAAGCTCTTCACTAGGAAGTCTTGTTTCTTCTTAATGAAGTGTGTATGAACAACTATTCATCCTACTAATGTCAAGGCTACTTCCCACCAGATCGCCACAGATGAAGACAGTGGAATCCTCCTGTATAAGGGTGATAAAGACCATATTGCTGTAGAGCTCTACCGAGGACGTGTTCGTGCCAGCTATGACACCGGCTCCCACCCGGCTTCTGCCATTTACAGGTGAGGATCTCTCAGTTACTGGGTGAAAACAGTTGCTTAATGCAGAACTGCTTCTCTTCTATTATTGTGTTGTGGGGAGGGAAGGAACAACTTGACTACAGCAGACTTTGTAAGTATACTAGAGGCCTGGCAATAACAGATAGCATACTCAAGCTGGATAATTGAGGAAAGATTTATTAGATGACTATTTACAAAGATTGTCTGGGACAGTGGAGTGATCTGAAGTTAGTAACTCGGGATATTGCTCCTGCCCATGGGCTTGAAGGAAAGAGGGGAGACAGCAGTTATGGAAGTCAATGCTAAGAAAAGGAATTGTGGAGAGGACTGCCTGACAGAAAGAAGCAGCTCCACCTTCAATGGAGGAATGCTGTCAAGCCTCAGGGAAGGAATCAGGGTTTTAAATACTCGATTTCCCAACAGCCTCCTGCCCACGCTTCTCTCTGGCCAATCAGATGCCAGAAAACATCAGACCACCCACTGATCTCGGTAATGTAGCTCACACGTGAGCCTCTCAGGGCTCAGCGCAGGGAGAAGATGGATGGAGAGTAGTTCTAGAGAAAGAAATGCAGGATACCCAGCACAGGGAAAAATTTAAAGTTACTATTCATGCAATCCGTATTTATTGAGCACTTGATGTGTTCAAGGCACAGTTCTAAGCTTTCAGCAACAAAGTCCCTGCCCTTAAGAAGCTTACACATAAGAAGCCAATGGACACCTCCAAGATATATAATCATATCATTCATTTTGGAAGTTTCTAATAACATAATGAATTGATGATATACTGAATGTAGTAATAATATACTGATATGTGGATGGGGGAGGATACACTGCTCAAAGTACGCTTTTTGCATAACCTTCAGAGCCCCTCCTTTGAGTCTCAACACCAATCATTTGGCAGATAAGTAACCTAGTTATCGAGTTTATTTCTTCACATGTATAAATAACTGCCACCATCTAGAGCAGGGTCACAAATTCAGAGTCAGTCAGTTTTTCCAGGTGATAACTTAAATGAACTGAGTGGGCTAATTGAAAGCAAATGATATGTGCTCTAATTCTTTTATTCTTGACAAGATTCTAACCTTTTAGAGAAACATTTCTGGGTTACAAATAGCCTTGGTGTTGGCACCATAATAGGAATGGTTGTAAGCAGAGTGAACTAAAAGCAAATCGTTGTCAGAACAGGACTAGACCTCTTCTACTCGGGTCTCCCTGAATGCTGCCATGTGAAAATATGGACCCAGGTTTTGGCAGAACTTCTGATTTTTCAAGAAAAAAATTGACACTTTAAATATAAAGTTTTCCTTCCTTAAATATGATTCACATTTTTTAAATGCCATTTGTGGCAAACAAAACACATTTGTAAACCAAACACACTAGGCACCAAGTTTGTGGGCATTGACTGAGACATAAAATGGAGATACTGGCCTCTATGTTACTGACATCATACTTATATATTTTCCATGTGCTTCACATGTTATTTAATCTTTCACAATGGTTCTGGGAAATTAGATGCCAATTGTAGCCATGAATCGAATTCAATAAGTCCTTTTCGTGGTAAGCTAATCCACTTGGGAATATTTAGAGCCTGGAAACAAACACATAATTATTGGTTTCCAAGTAGATTACAATAGTTACTTCATCTCTAAATGGTGATGAATTAGTGCCAATATTTTCAATGCTGCTAGGTCTTAAATTTTATAGCCTCAATTTGTTTCAGCTCCTAAAAAGATTTCAGAATATTGATTTTATGGTTCATTTTTGGTGTTTTGTTTGTCTTATTTTATGCAATGAAACAGTATCAAACTCTCAGAAACTATAGTAAAAGTTCTTGGAGTTGGCTTATTAAAGCTAGTGTTCACATAAAATACACTTAAAATGCTTCTAGATGAGTTGTAAAAACCCAAGCGATTATATCCAAATGAGGACTTACTCTAAAGACCTTATTATGAGTTTATGTTCTTTACTATTTTTGTCTAACAATAGAGTATACCTTGTAACATCTATAAAAAAAGAATAGTATCATATCACACACTTTTTGTTATGAACCAGAAGTAGAGGTTTCTGCTTGAAGATCATCTAATAGAGACATCTGTTATGAGGGCCAGGGAAAACATAACATTTGTTTATTTCTTGCTCTTAAGTTTATGTCAAAACAATCAACAAAGGTTATTGCATTATTTTTAAGTAAAAGAAAAGAAGCAACAGTCACCAAGAATTTGAATAGAGAGATCATACATAGATTGATTTATTGATCTATTTATATAGATAATGTACATATATATATATGAATATAGTAGTATTCCAAATAAGTTGGAAAAAAGTTCCTGTGACATAGACACTATTAAGAACATTAAATTATTTCAACACCTTAGGAGAATCTAGTCTTTGACAAGTAATAATCATACTGTGAGAGTTGAACTATAAAGAAAGCTGAGCACCTAAGAATTGATGCTTTTGACTGTGGTGTTGGAGAAGACTCTTGAGAGTCCCTTGGACTGCAAGGAGATCCAAGCAGTCCATCCTAAAGGAGATCAGTCCTGAATGTTCATTGGAAGAACTGATGCTGAAGCTGAAACTCCAGTACTTTGGCCACCTGATGCGAAGCACTGACTCATTGAAAAAGACCCTGATGCTGGGAAAGATTGAAGGCGGGAGGAGAAGGGGACGACAGAAGACCAGATGGTTGGATGGCATCACCGACTCAATGGACATGAATTTGAGTAAGCTCCAGGAGCTGGTAATGGGCAGGGAAACCTGGCGTGCTACAGTCCATAGGGTCACAAAGAGTCGGACATGACTGAGCGACTGAACTGAACTGAACTAAATCATAGTGGCTAAGACGTGTTCAGATCTAGGCTTGTTCAATTACTGTATATAAACTGTAGCAAGGTATTTAATTTTTTTGTGCTTCAGAATTCATAATATTAATTTTTCTGTGCTTTAGAATTCATATCTGTAAGTAATAATATAGTACGTACCCCATAAAGTCTCTTTGAGGTTTTGATTCTACACTTAGCTCTGTCCTCACTCTTAGCTTACTTTGTCTTCTTTATCATCTCCCTTCTAACAATAGAGGAACATCTTTCAGGTGTCTATTCCTGGAGTGCAGCAAGAGTTAAAAGTGCATCCTCTATCCTCAGACATTAACTCTAGAAGTATATCATGTTTTTAATTTCTGTGGAGGGCAATTTGGAAATAGCTTTCCCACTTCTGGGAATTTATCCCAAAGATATACCTGCTAACTGCTGCTAAGTCACTTCAGTTGTGTCCGACTCTGTGCGACCCCATAGACGGCAGCCCACCAGGCTCCCCCGTCCCTGGGATTCTCCAGGCAAGAACACTGGAGTGAGTTGCCATTTCCTTCTCCAATGCATGAAAGTGAAAAGTGAAAGTGAAGTCGCTCAGTCGTGTCCGACTTCTAGCGACCCCATCGACTGCAGCCTACCAGGCTCCTCCATCCATGGGATTTTCCAGGCAAGAGTACTGGAGTGGGGTGCCATTGCCTTCTCCGAAAGATATACCTAGACACATAGAAATGATGTATGCACAAGGTAATTCACTGTGGTGTTGGTTCTAAAAACAAAAGTTAGGAAACAACCCAAGTTTCTATGGGCAGTCACACAATGGAATATACTATAAAAGGAAAAAGGAGTAAGGGAGGGAAAGAGAGGATGAGAAAGTTCTCTATGAAGGATATTGAAAAATTTCCAAGGTCTGTTGCTCAGTTCAAAAGAAAAAAGTGTAGAGAGCTGTGTCAAAACAAAGTAAGGTAGAGAGGAGTGTCTTTGTGTTTTTATTTTCATGTACTTTCATAAAGAAAAAACTAGGGATAGAGAGGAAAGAATGTGATGGAGTCACAACTGGTGTATAAGTACAATTTTGTATCATTCTGATTTTTGAACCATTTGAACATCATTACAACTCAAAACTAAAATTGAAGTAATGGAAAAGAACAGGTATTCTAAAGACAGTCTGCCTTGATTCAAGTCCCAGATTTGCTATTAACTGTGTGTCTTGGTCAAATTCTGATTCTCACCTGATAAATGGAGATAATAAATCGTAGTTTCATCTTTGTAGGACTGTAGTAAAAATTTTATGATTTGATACATGTGAAGTATTTATAATGCATACCAAATAATAAGTGATGATAGCTGTTGGGATCATAAGTTCAGAATGTCCAGAACTAACTTCATTTCCTTTGCTTCACCCTGGTACATTCCTAATTTCATTGAGAGGCATCACCATCTTCTTGGTCATTGTAGGTATAATGAATTATTCTTAACCTCTTTCTTTCTTTCACCTTCAACTTGAAATTTGTCCGAAGTCCTATTTCTGGTCCTACTAATTTTCTAACGTTTATTTAAATGCCTCTGTCCTTGCTCAGGCCTTCTAAGAATATGCACTCTGATGAAAAGTACCACATCTCCATCATTACAGCAAAGCCCATCAATAATACTGTTGCCATCAGCTTTCACCTAAGGGGCTTAATAAATATTTTCTTTGGTTGAATTAAATTTTCAAATCTTGATGTGTTTCCACTTTATATAACTTTATTAAATATACATTATACTAATGTTTTAAAAGGGAATATTTTTACATATCCTTACCTCGGAGAATTTGAGTTCAGTTAATTGCATGATTGTATGTTATATGAAATATACCTTGGTAAGACCTTGTTTCCCAAATTATGCATTATTTAATGTGCTCTTGGAGCATCACATATGGGAATAATTTTGTACACCAGGTGTATTGTTTCAATTACCTAGTTAATCTTCTACATTAATGGAAATGGATTTTGTTTATTTTAGTAAAATGAAATCTGTTGAATTAGGGGAAATTGGCATCCATTAATATTATTTCTATTGTAGTGTATTTGGGGTTTAAAATTTTTGATCTTAGATGTCAATTATTGTCCCAAATGAATCGACATGAGAACCATTATTTCATGGAAATACGTTTAGAGGTAGTACTTGTCAAGTTGTAAGTGTGTTTAAGAAAACCAGAATGTAGTACTGGTTTCTTTTCCAGTAGAAAGAAAGTGGTGTTCACATTTCCTCACTATATTTCTTGCATGACTTCCTGTAGACGTGTGCACTGTTAACAGGCCTGCATGTGTGCACGGGTGTAGAGCAATTGTTTTCACATAACCTGCACCACAGTCACCTGGAAGGTGTGTTAAAATACAGAGTACTGGGCTCCGCCCTCGAGTTTGTGATTCCGATCCCAGGTGAGCCTCAGTTTTCTTTTCGTTTGCATCTGACCTTCCGGGCCAGGCACCACAACGTGAAAACCACTTGTGTGAAAGTAATACATCTGAGCTGAGCTCTGAGAGCTGATGGTGTGCATTGCTCCTCTTGTCCAGGTTTCAAGACTTCATACTTGATGTCAGCCTTGTCGGGAATATTTTCCACCATAGTAATCACCAGATGCTACAATTCCAGACTCATTCTGTTTTTCAGAGAGCCAGTTATTAAATATTAGCCTGCACCCTGCTAAGAGAGCTGATCAGCAGCAACAAAGAGGCCATAAGCAGCCCAAGAAATGGGTGGATGTAGAATATGGCATGCATGCCTAATTGTTAGAATGCTTAGAGAATAGCATAAAGAGGGACTTATTAATAGTGCTATTAATGAATGAATGACAGCCCAAACTTGAAGCCAGCATCAGCAGGAGTCCCTCAGACAGGGACAGAGTAACACTATTTTCTCAAGTAGGCTGATAATCACTTGCCCTTCAAAAGACCTTCTTTTCATCTAGATAGGCAGAAACTTAAAAAAAAAAAATGTTAATCACAATTGTCTGCTTCTTTCTTTAGATTCAAATTAATGTCATTTTCCAAACCAGACAGCTTCTTTGAAGACATAGTCATTACTATTTAAAAATTAGGAAATCAGATGTACACGTTACAAGAGCACAGGACCAGACCATGCCTTCATCAGTTTCAGTATTCAGGGAACCTGCACAACGTCAGAGGACTTGCCTCTGCAGACTGTTAGGCTTGCTTGGCTACACAGCCTCTGGGTTATGCAACATACAGGCTTACATTAAGACAAAAAGAATTAATATCATTGGAAAGACAGACAGTAGATAGACTTTATATAGTCTTCTTTCCAAGGTAAATAATTCAGCAGTGCTTGACATGCTATATGGGAAGGCACCACTTTTTATCAGCTTTGTAACTTTGAACAATTTGCGCTTCCATTTCATGGGGAGACTTGGAAGTAACTAACGTAAAGTGCCTAGTCTAGGCAGAGTAGGATAATTGGTAATGCTGAGGTTTATGGATACTCTTCATGTTCGGATACACTGATGCTGAAGAATAAGGACTCAGGTGCAAATACTATTGTTTTACATGTGACTCCTCCTTATGTTCAAATGTAAAGTTTCTCTCTATTTTTTAGAGCATTTTCATTTAAATTACATACATACAGTCCCCAACTTATGATGGTTCCACTTAATGATTTTTCAGCTTTATGATGGTGGAAAAGCAATATGCATTCAGTAGAAACCATACTTAAAGGTTTGAATTTTGATCTTTTCCCAGGCTCGCTATATGTGGTATGATACTCTCTTGTGATGCTGGACAGTAGCAGCAAGCTAACCATGGGCTCCCAGTCAGCCACCAGTGTAAACAACCAATATACTTACAACTATCCTACTCTGCTTTTCTACTTTCAATCCAATATTCAATAAATTATATGAGATAGTCAATACTTTATTATCAAATAGATTTTGTGTTAGATGATTTTGGCCAACTGTAAGCCAGTATAAGTGTTCTGAGCATGCTTAAGGCAGGCTAGGCTTATGATGTTCAGTAGATTAGGTGTATTAAGTATATTTTCAACTTAACCATACTTTAAATTTACAGTGAGTATATTCCTCAGTTGTAAGTTGAGGAAGATCTGGAATTTGCTCCAAAATACATTTACTTGATAAATTATTTTGTAAAAACTCCTTCTGAAAGCTCTTATGCAAGTACATAAATACATTTATTCCCATTTGGCATCCCATTTCTTTCCACTTAAACAATTGGGCAGGGAAATTTTTTATTAGCATTCCTACTTCACATATGAAGCATCTTTAGCCCAGAGATACCAAAATGAGATGGCCAGATGAATTTGTCTGGTTTCTGATTCCTATTCCACTGCACAGAGTATGTCAACAAATACTTAAAAATTTTTAAGGCAAAAAGCAGGGGTTCACATGAGCGAAGGAAGTGAAATATTTATCTTCACTACTGAAATACCTTAAGATTTACCATGGAGAAAGAAATATTGTCATTGTTAATGTGTCCTGCAGCTATAAAGGCAATCAAAGACAATTTAAGGCCCCTCTTCTTTTAAGCCCCAAGTTTTTAAACTCTGTAGCAAAGCAGGAGACAATTGAGTAACAGCTTTCACACATCCATTTAGAAACACAAGAAAACGAATCTCAGGTAATAGATGAGTATAGTAAAACTGAATTACATAATAACGGTAGTAAATGCAATTTATGTTCCCAGTGGAAAGGTTTACTGTTAAGTGGTTCACTTGCGACTTTTGTGAGTCGTGGAATGTATAGTTCCCTAGGGAGAAGTGAGAGTGTTTGCCAATACTTAGCAGGACCCAGAAGGATGTTACACATTGCAAGTGGATAGGTATAAGATGACCATGATGACCAAAATCAATGATGGCTCAGTTTTATTCTGCAACAACTGGTGTGTCGATCACTGTTTTTATTTTAAAAGGGTATATAGATAATAAAGAACTCCTGGGCAAACCCCAGATCTCTGGCTTAAGGAAACAGCATGAAACACTAATTTTGAATACTCTTAGCTTGGCCATATTCTCTTCAGGCTCCATCCACAGAATATCATCTTAAAACCAAAGAACTTAAAAATATTAACTTCACAGTACTTATCTGTTTAAAAGCTTGGCAAAGCCTCACTTAATTCCTGGGAAATACAGATGGGATTAAGTTCAGAACTCTTACTAAGTTCTGGAATCATCAGATTAGACATTGAAAGCCTTTGGGAAGAGAAAAATGTAGTCATTCTGAATTTCACTTATAAAGGGGAAATAGGATCAAAAAACAAGTTTCATATCTATATACCTCATATGCATTTTCATAATCTTCAGCTTTCATTATAAGTTTATTACATATTTTTTCCAGTTCAGTGATTTTTACTAAATACAAGTTGTGCAACCATCATAGATTATTTTCCATAGAATTTTATTCCTGGGCTAGTTGGGAGAGAAATCATCTATTAAAGCCTTGTTACTAAGACAGCATTGTAAATCAGCTATACTCCAACAAAAATTTTTCTTAAAAAGCTTACTACTGATGAGAACATGTACCACGACTGAAGCGACTTAGCAGCAGCAGCAGCAGCAGTGCTTGGATCATAAAAAAAGCAAGAGAATTCCAGAAAAACTTCTGCTACATTGACTTTGCTAAATCCTTTGACTGTATGGATCACAACAAACTGTAGAAAATTCTTAGAGATGGGAATACCAGACCACCATACCTGCCTCCTGCAAAACCTATATGCAGGTTAAGAAAAAACAGTTAGAACCAGACATGGAGCAAAGAACTGGTTCAAAATTGGGAAAGGAGTACACCAAGGCTGTATATTGTCACCCTGCTTATTTGACTTATATGCCAAGTACATCATGAGAAATGCCAGGCTGGATGAAGCACAAGCTGGAATCAAGATTGCCAGGAGAAATATCAGTAACTTCAGATATGCAGACTTCTGCCACCTTTATGGCAGATAGTGAAGAGGAACTAAAGAGCCTCTTGATGAAAGTGAAAGGGAGACTGAAAAAGCTGGCTTAAAACTCAGCATTTAAAAAACAAAGACATTGGCATCTGGTCCCATCCCTTCATGGCAAATAGATGGGAAAACAATGGAAACAGTGACAGACTTTATTTCCTTGGGCTCCAAAATCACTGCAGATGGTGACTGCAGCCATGAAATAAAAAGACACTTGCTCCTTGGAAGAAAAGCTAAGACCAGCCTGGACAGTGTATTAAAAAACAGAGACATTACTTTGCCAACAAAGATCCATATACTTTGCTGACAAAGGTCCATATAGTGAAAGCTATGATTTTCCCAGTAGTCATGTATGGATGTGAGAGCTGGACCTTAATAAAGAATGCTGAGGGCCGAAGAGTTGATGCTTTCAAGCTGTGGTGTTGGAGAAGACTCTTGAGAGTCCCTTGGACAGCAAGGAGATCAAACCAGTCAATTCTAAAGGAAATCAACACTGAATATTTGCTGGAAGTACTGATGCTGAAACTGAAGCTCCAATACTTTGGCCACCTGATGCAAAGAACTGACTCATTTGAAAAGACCCCGATGCTGGGAAAATTGAAGGCAGGATGAAAAGGGGACAACAGAGGATGAGATGGCTGGATGGCGTCACCAACTCAATGGACATGAGTTTGAGCAAGCTCCAGGAGATGGTGAAGGACAGGGAAGCCTGACATGCTGCAGTCCATGAAGTCGCAAAGAGTTGGACACGAATGAGCAACTGAACAATAAATAGTGCTTGCATTGTGTGCTTGTGTTATTATATTTCTACCAATCTTTAGTGTCGTCGTACAGTTAATGTTAAAAATAAAGCTGAACTAATTTAATTTCCTCTTGAAGATCCTGAAATAGTATCCAATTATTTATATAATGATGGTGATGATGGTGATGCAGATAATAATACCCATGCATACCATTTAACTTTGCACTTTCTATAGGCTAGATGTTTTGCTCTGCATTAAAACAAAAAAACATTTCACAGGGATAGACCTCAGTTTAACCATAGGAGGGGGGAATATTTGTTAACTCAAGAGATGACTGAAGATGACTGAGATGACTGAAGTTTATTAGCAATTAAGTAACTTATCTAAAGTTAAACATTTAATAAATGCAAGACCAGAATTCAAATCCAGGTTTATCTGCCTCCAAAATCTGTATGTTTAACTAGTAGTTGCTATTACTATTCAGCATATGCCTTTTGAAGAGTCATATTTAAGACCACTAACAGTTGATATGTAGCTTTATTTAGAAAGTATTTTCTTTGTATATTGGACTTTCTAGATGGCTTAGTGGTAAAGAATCTGCTGATCACTAGTGGAGATGAAGGAGACATGGGTTCGATCCCTGGGTCAGGCATATCCCCTGGAGGAGCAAATGGCAACCCACTCCAGTACTGTTGACTGGAGAATTCCATGGACAGAGAAGCCGGGCAGGCTACAGTCCATGGGGTCACAGAGTCAGATGCGACTGAGCACACCTGTCGTTAGAAATGTAGTGACATTTGCTCAGTCATGTCCCACTCTTTGCGACCCCATGAACTATACAGTCCATGGAATTCTCTAGGCCAGAATACTGGACTGAGTAGCCTTTCCCTTCTCCAGGGAATCTCCAGGGGATCTTCCCAAGCCAGGGATCGAACCTGGGTCTCCCACATTGCAGGCAGATTCTTTACCAGCTGAGCCACAAGGGGAAGCGAGCCTACCTGTATTCCTTGTATATTATCTCCTCTGTTGATTTTAGTGGTGTTATTTGTTGGGATAATTAAATGTGTATGGGGCAAAAAAATTGTTTGGCACATCTAACGTTTATTTAAGATAATATCTGAAGCAGGTTATCAAAATCCCCACACATGTGGACACTTTTAACTACTTAAGACCAGAGAACATCAAGTGTTTTCACAGCTGTACATTATGGTTTATATTGTCAAATCACAAAAAACATTTTGGTCTATGCTGGCAAACAATGGAATATGATTAGACTCCTGTGATAAGAACAATACAGAAATGTCAATACATTTTTTTCATTATTTTCCAGGCTTGACCTATTTGCAAATTTAAATATCAGTGCCTGGAAATTTAAGCAATCATTTTGCTTAGGGAGGACTTCCCTGGTGGCTCAGTGATAAAGAATCCACCTTCCAATGCAGAAGCCACAGGAGACGCAGGTTCAATCTCTGGGTTGAGAAGATCCCCTAGAGGAGGAAGTGGCAACCCACCCCAGTATTCTTGCCTGGGGAATCCCATGGACAGAGGAGCCTGGTGGGCGACAGTCCATGGGGTCCCAGAGAGTGGGACACGACTGAGTGACTGAGCACGCATGCATGCTTGCTTGGGGAGTGTTAGGTACTCCCAGTCTTCCTATTATATGTTCCCATATTTCCCTTTTTGAACCATTTTTCCAGTCTTTCCAATCAATATCTCAAATATTCACTCTTTAATTTTCACTCTCAGTCCTATTTTTTTCTTTGTTTGTCCCCTATTTCATTGGCCTGATGTAACACTTGTACTAGATTAACAGTCGCCTTTAAACCTTATAGCACCTACTTACTAATTGCACCTAACTTCATTTTCAGTTGTCATGTTCTGTTTACCTAAAATTCTTAATCTCTTTGGTTTTGTCCACTTTATGTATTTCCATAAGCCCTCTCAAAGTTTTTAGAAGGTGGCAGTAATGATTGTTAGACCTGGCCCTTTAAAGTTATAGAAGAGAAACTGGAGAACCATTATCATCACTAGATTCTCTAGATATGACTATGTTAAGCATTCCAATTAATCTGCTATTCCCACCTCTCCACTGAGTATAACCATCTTCATAGTAATATTGTTTGATGGAAAATCTTCTAAAAATTGCAAATAAAAAGAAGGTATATTTTCAATTAACAAATTTCAAAAACTACAGTGATCTTACCAAGTTGCTTCTTCCTGTATTTACGTGCATGTTTGATTCTGGTAAGTGTTACTGTGTAGTGCTTAAGAGTGCAGAGACCAATGATCCCCTAACATCAATGCCTAAAGACTATATTTGGCACAGCTGTAGGCTCCTTGTGTTTTGAACACAATTTGGAGTAACAGCAGCTGAAGAAGAGAAACTCTAATAGCATTTAAAATGCATACATTATGTTTTGTAATTTCTGCAAGCCAGAAGATGGTAACTAGATACTAATAAAATGTACTCATTTCCACTTATCCCAATGGGAGGGCTTTCCTGGTGGCTCACATGGTAAAGAATCCACCTGCATTGCAGGTGACCTGAGTCCAATCCCTGGGTCGGGAAGATCCCATGGAGAAGGAAGTGGCAACCTATTCCAGTATTCTTGCCTGGAGAATCCCATGGACAGAGGAACCTGGTGGGCTGCAGTCCATGGTGTCACAAAGAGTTGGACACAAATGAGCAGCCAACACTATCCCAATGGGAAAACTTTTGTATTACCTGAGAAAACTTTTGTGTTACGTAAGATATAAAAAAAGATTGTATCTCCCTGAAAATATTCATTTTAAAATCAATTCAGTTCAATCACTCAGTCGTGTCCAACTCTTTGCGACCCCATGAATCACAGCATGCCAGGCCTCCCTATCCATCACCAGCTCCTGGAGTTCACTCAGACTCACGTCCATCGAGTTGGTGATACTGTCCAGCCATCTTATCCTCTGTCATCCCCTTTTCCTCCTGCCCCCAATCCTTCCCAGCATCAGAGTCTTTTCCAATGAGTCAACTCTTCACGTGAGGTGGCCAAAGTACTGGAGTTTCAGCCTCAGCATCAGTCCTTCCAATGAACACCCAGGACTGATCTCCTTTAGAATGGACTGGTTGGATCTCCTTGCAGTCCAAGGGACTCTCAAGAGTCTTCTCCAACACCACAGTTCAAAAGCATCAATTCTTCAGTGCTCAGCTTTCTTCACAGTCCAACTCTCACATCCATACATGACCACTGGAAAAACCATAGCCCTGACTAGACGAACCTTTGTTGGCAAAGTAATGTCTCTGCTTTTGAATATGCTATCTAGGTTGGTCATAACTTTCCTTCCAAGGAGTAAGCGTCTTTTAATTTCATGGCTGCAGTCACTATCTGCAGTGATTTTGGAGCCAAAAAAATAAAATCTGACACTGTTTCCCCTGGTTCCCCATCTATTTCCCATGAAGTGATGGGACCAGATGCCATGATCTTCGTTTTCTGAATGTTGAGCTCTAAGCCAACTTTTTCACTCTCCTCTTTCACTTTCATCAAGAGGCTTTCTAGTTCCTCTTCACTTTCTGCCATAAGGGTGGTATCATCTGCATATCTGAGATTATTGATATTTGTCCTGGCAATCTTGATTATAGCTTGTGCTTCTTCCAGCGCAGCATTTCTCATGATGTACTCTGCATATAAGTTAAATAAGCAGGGTGACAGTATACAGCCTTGACGTACTCCTTTTCCTATTTGGAACCAGTCTGTTGTCCCATGTCCAGTTCTAACTGTTGCTTCCTGACCTGCATATAGGTTACTTATTACTTATCTTTATTAATGTTAGATAGGAGTATATTTTCCCCAAAAGAACTTAGTCCAGTTTGTATTGTACCTCCTTTTCTTTAATAAATAGATAATTGGAGAATCAGCTAAGTTATTGTGTTTTGTTTTTTGTTTTAGTGTGGAGACAATCAATGATGGAAATTTTCACATTGTGGAACTACTCGCCCTGGATCAAAGTCTCTCCCTCTCAGTGGATGGAGGGAGCCCCAAAATCATTACCAACTTGTCAAAGCAGTCCACTCTGAATTTTGACTCCCCACTCTATGTCGGAGGTAAGCCCTTTCTCAAATTTCATGGATTCCCAAACCCTATGATTCTCATCACAGATTAATCCTGAAGTTGTTGATGCCTGGTGCCATGGTTATTGATCAATCATTGATGGACAGCAAGGATAGAAAAGAAAGAGTCCTAGATGGGTGTAAGAGTCTATTTGGTAATGCTGACCCCGGGTCTAACTAAATATGTAGTCGGGTGAAGAAGGACATTAATGTTTCTTTTGTCTATCACTTGCTAGCTGATTTACACATCAGATAATTATTTGATCAGGTGTATGGAAAAAGAAATCTGGTTATAAGTCAAATCAGACAATGAAAAAGATGAGAAAACAAGTTCGATGCAAACTGAGGAGTATATGACCCACCCCAGCTCCCTTAAGGAGGGTAACACTACCAGCTTCAGTCAGATGTCGCTATGCTTGAGTGTCTTCACTACTAGTCACAAACTCATCTACAGGATAGGATAGTTATTAATGAAATCAAATGAATGAATGAACAAATTATAATTCACAAATTGTAGTGGGGCAATGGGAAGTACTTCTGTTGAGCTCAGACCTTAAGGGGAATGATAAAGATAGAAGGTTGGAAAGGTGGTTTAGGGCTTGAAAAGACAGAGTGAAGACTATTTTTAAACAACAAGAAGGCAGATAAGCAAATATATGAGAGATGGATAGAGATCTGAAGGAGCGCAAAGAAGAGAAACCGCAGTAGGGAAACCTTGCACCCTTGCGTAAATCTGGAGGAGTAGATATAACCCGGAGATAGAACTTCAAATTTCAAGCAAATGAGTAAGAGAGCATATGATGGTGAATTGAGTTGCATCGAATTAAATTACATTGAACTGAGATGAATTGACTGATAAAATCAACTCATTTTACAGATAAATAAGCCAAAGTTTCTGAATGGGTCAATGTAACCAATTTCTTCACCATGAAAGATATTTTCAACTTTACATCAATTATTTTCACAAGAACAACCTTGGGATGCTACATATTTTTACCAACCCCTCAAATCCTTCCCTAAAAGCAGTTTTGAAAAATTTCTGAAATTCCAGAGCATCTCTGATTTTAATAATTTTAGCAGTAGACAATCTGAACTCTCCTATAGAATTGCGATTTTTTTTTTAAAGCAGTTAAAAGTCTTTGGTACAATTCTGTAAAGATTTATTGAACACCTCCCATAAGCTGAGAACTAAGTTAATAGAGAGGCATAAAGAATGAAAAACTGAAAAAGAATCATCCCTTCTGTACCCGGGGGAGTGGAGAAGACAGACACATCCTCATGAAACCAAAATGCATTGTAATAAAAGTATCTTATAGAAAGTCTGGGCAGCAAGATAACTGATCTATTTGCTTCATGGGAATCACATTATGGGATTCATTAACAGGCAAGAGCCTCCATTGTTGCCTGTACTACAGTGAATGGCAGTTGAAAGTCACTGATGTTACCTGTGGTTGGAGAGAAAAGAAATTATATTTGCTAAGCACCTGCTGTGTTCTCAGCATAATGCTTCTTTTACAGTCTTACCCCCAGAGACTGTAGGAAGTAGGTATGATTTTTTGTTTTATAATCCCTAAGGGAGTATCTCAGGGACTCCATAGAGCATGTCCAAGTTCACAAAGCTATGAAGCTATGATAGAAACCTCGTTTGAGTTCAGGTCTGTCTGCACCCAAAGCCACCTGCATTGATATTCACTTCTTAATATTGAGCAGAAGAGTAAACAGTCTAACTTCTGTGGCTTTTTGTTTCTTTCTGGACTTGTCCTTCACCTGATTTTTTTATACTTTCATTAGAGATCATTTCACTGAGTCTTCTAAGACCCCTTTAGAATGTAGTTAAAAAAATAAATAAGTATTGAATGGGAATGCTTGGGCCAGAAGCCTGGTAGTGCAGTAGTTAGGACTGTGCTTCCAATGCAGAGGGTATGGATTTGACCCCTGGTTGGAGAACTAAGATCCCACATGCCACATGGCATGACCAATAAGTAAGTAAGTAAGTAAAGAAGGCAGAGCACCAAAGAATTGATGCTTTCAAACCGTGGTGTTGGAGAAGACTCTTGAGAGTCCTTTGGACAGCAAGGAGATAAAACTAGTCAATCCTAAAGGAAATCAACAGTGAATATTCATTGGTAGGACTGATGCCAAAGCTGAAGCTTCAATACTCTGGCCACCTGATGTGAAGAGCTGACTCACTGCAAAAAGACTTTGATGCTGGGAAAGACTGAGGGCAGGAGGAGAAGGAGGAGACAGAGGATGAGATGGTCAGATGGAATCACCGACTCAATGGACATGAGTCTGAGCAAACTCCAGGAGATAGTGAGAGACAGGGAAGCCTGGCATGCTGCCATTCATGGGGTCACAAAGAGTCGGACATTACTTAGTGACTAAACAACAAAGAAAGTAAATAAATAAAATTCCATGTTTTTAAAAAAGAACATTTTTCAAAAAGGGGGAAAGAAGAGTTTTTAGTCAGCACTGCCAAGTCCTTTGACTGTGTGGATCACAATAAACTGTGGAAAATTCTGAAAGAGATGGGAATACCAGACCACCTGACCTGCCTCTTGAGAAACCTATATGCAGGTCAGGAAGCAACAGTTAGAACTGGACATGGAACAACAGACTGGTTCCAAATAGGAAAAGGAGTTCATCAAGGCTATATATTGTCACCCTGCTTATTTAACTTATATGAAGAGTACATCATGAGAAACGCTGCGCTGGAAGAAACACAAGCTGGAATCAAGATTGCCGGGAGAAATATCAATAACCTCAGATATGCAGATGACACCACCCTTATGGCAGAAAGTGAAGAGGAACTGGAAAGCCTCTTGATGAAAGTGAAAGAGGAGAGTGAAAAAGTTGGCTTAGAGCTCAACATTCAGAAAACGAAGATCATGGCATCTGGTCCCATCACTTCATGGGAAATAGATGGGGAAACAGTGGAAACAGTGGCAGACTTTATTTTTCTGGGCTCCAAAATCACTGCAGATGGTGATTACAGCCATGAAATTAAAAGACGCTTACTCCTTGGAAGGAAAGTTATGACCAACCTAGACAGCATATTCAAAAGCAGAGACATTACTTTGCCAGCAAAGGTCCGTCTAGTCAAGGCTATGGTTTTTCCAGTGGTCATGTATGGATGTGAGAGTTGGACAGTGAAGAAAGCTGAGCACTGAAGAATTGATACTTTTGAACTGTGGTGCTGGAGATGACTCTTGAGAGTCCCTTGGACTGCAAGGAGATCCAACCAGTCCATTCTGAAGGAGACCAGTCCTGGGTGTTCATTGGAAGGACTGATGCTGAGGCTGAAACTCCAATACTTTGGCCACCTCACGTGAAGAGTTGACTCATTGGAAAAGACTCTAATGCTGGGAGGGATTGGGGGCTGGAGGAGAAGGGGACGACAGAGGATGAGATGGCTGGATGGCATCACCAACTCAATGCACATGAGTTTGGGTGAACTCCGGAAGTTGGTGATGGACAGGGAGGCCTGGCATGCTGCGGTTCATGGGGTCGCAAAGAGTCAGACACGACTGAGCGACTGAACTGAACTGAACCAGTAGTCCGTCTAAGAATAGAGGGCTTGGAAGGAGGCAGACAGTGCCTCTGTCTTCTCAAGCCTGAAGAAAACCACTTTCCATCGGCCTCATTGCCAGAGAGTGCACTAGGGTCATTTCCTTCCCTCTCAGAGGAGAGTCTTAAGGGTAATTCACATTTAAAAAATAGAATACAATCCTAAGACCACAGTCCTGGATTCTTTATGATAAAGGCAGGAGAAGCTGAATTAGCAAAGGAGAGAAAGGAGGATGACCTCTGCAAAGAGGAACACTCTGCAGGGAGGCTAGCCTGAAGGTGATACATTCCATGCCATAAGCCTCTCCAAGAGTATTTTCTATCAAAACAGGGAGGCAGCTTTCCCCACCCTCGGATTTCAGCTACCCGTGATATAGCCTTTCCATAAAACAAAACGATGTGATCCTCATGTTTTTGTGTATAAAAGTCCAGCCAGAACACATATTAGTGTAGTGTTAGTTGCCCTGTTGTGTCTGACTCTTTGAGACCCCACAGATTGTAGTTTGACAGTCTACTCTGTCCATGGGATTCTCCAGACAAGAATACTGGGGTGGATTGCCATTCCCTTCTCCAGAGGATCTTCCCAACCCAGGGATCGAGTCCTGCTGTCCTGCATTGCAGGCAAACTGTTTACTGTTTGAACTACAGGGAAGACCTGTATTAATGAGATTTTTTTTTAAAGACCCACACATAGAGGCACCCTCCACACATCACAAATCCTCTTCTAATGTCCCCATTGGACAGTGTTGACAAAACCTTAGTGTTGACACTTGGTTCCTTTATTGTCACTCTGAAACATGTAGGGCTTGTTAAGGCTAAAAGGTATCTACTAAATTAACTGTTGTTTATGAATAGTAAATCCCAGCTATGGTCCATGGCATAGAGGAAAGGCTGAAGGAAAAAAAGCCCTGGACCTTACTTTTGTTTTTATCAGTTAAAACTTAGTTCTCTGGTCAGAAGTCTATCAAGCACCTGAAAACGTTGAGTTATGATAGGTCTTGACTTTATGATATCCTACCGAAAGTAACTATATGTGTAATGTATCAACATTTTCGTTTACAAATTACTACAATCAAAACTAGACCTGTATCATTGTTAACTTTGGGAATAGAAAGAACACATTTACTGATTGCTTCTCCCTGCCATGGAACTTCATGGGTCTGTATTTTAGTCTTTACACGTGCATATATGCATGTTGTGTGAGCTCTTGAAATAGTTTTGGAAGAAGTTCTTTTTTAACTTCTGAAGAAAGGATCATAAATGTACAGATATTAGAGTCCACATGTTTTTGCAGAATGGATATGATTACATTTGGAGAAGGCAATGGCACCCCACTCCAGTACTCTTGCCTGGAAAATCCCAGGGACAGGGGAGCTTGGTGGGCTGCAGTCCATGGGGTAGTGAAGAGTTGGACACGACTGAGTGACTTCATTTTCACTTTTTACTTTCATGCATTGGAGAAGGAAATGGCAACCCACTCCAGTGTTCTTGCCTGGAGAATCCCAGGGACGGGGGAGCCTGGTGGGCTGCCGTCTCTGGAGTCGCAGAGAGTCGGACACGACTGAAGCAACTTAGCAGCAGCAGCATGATTACATTAGAAGAACTTATCCCCTTGGGCTTCCCTGATGGCTCAGTGGAATCCACCTGCCAGTGCAAGAAACACAGATTCAATCCTTGGTCTGGATAGATCCCACATTCCATGGAACAGCTAAACCCGTGCACCACAACGATGGAGCCTGTGCTCCAGAGCCCGGGAAATGCTACTACTGAGCCCATGGCCACAACTGCCGAAGCCTGCATGCCCTAGAGCCTGTGTGCCACAGCAAGAGAAGCCACCGCAATGAGAAATCCACGCACTGCAACTAGCGAGTAGTCCCAGCTCACCACAACTGGAGAAAAGCCCACACAGCAAAGAAGACTCAGCATATCGAAAAATAAGTAAATAAATAATGTTTCAAAACCTCTTCAAAAAGAAGAGGAGGAAGAACTCACCCCCAAACAAGAAATTTACAGTTACTAGTCCTCTCCTGGAAATGGAACATTCTGTCCTTTTGACCCCATTCTAGGAAGCAATCCAGTTACCAAGGCCAAACAGGCAGACTAAAAACCCAAACTCACGACTTTCAATCCACGACACCTAATTCAGCAGGCCCATTTGCATCAGATACACCTGAGCTATATGTTTTTATTTCTGTGCCCACCCCTTCCTTCTGGGTCAGAATCTCAGGTGGGGAAAGAAGGGGGCCTGGGAAGCCGCCTTCTGAACAGCGCCCCTCTGGTGGGTCTTAGGTATTTCAAGCTGGGAAACAGGTGGTGCGTCCATGGGCATTACAGATGAGAAAACTGAGCCCCAGAAGAGAGGAAATGACTGGCCCGAATGCACACAGTCCAAAAATACAAGCTTTGATCTCTAGCCTAGTGGTTTTGCATAAGCCATTGTCTGACTTTGGTACCTCCTAAACCTCGAATGGGTCTCCTTTGAATGAGAGAGAAGATGCTACCCAGAGAGTAGGGCCCAGAGAGTACTGTGGTTCTTGGTCTTTATAACCAACAAACCTAGAGAGTGAGAGCCATGGTCTTTCCCAGCTTCAGCGCCCCCAGCCAGTAGCTCAGAGTCGAGTGCAGGGAAGAATGTCAGCTGCTCTGAAGACCTTGGCTCCATCCCCTCCCCCACTGCTTCACATAGGATCCCATCCAGGATCTATTTCAGGGTCTGGCTTAGGTCATGGAAAGATTCCTCTGCTTTAACAAATGAGGGTTACCATATGACTGTCACTAGTGGAATATACATGTGTGTATATATGTGTGTGTGTATATATTTATGTGTGTATATATATGTGTATGTGTGTGTGTGTATATATACACACACACACACATATGCATATACATCCCCTGGAGAGGGGCATGGTAACCCACTCCAGTATTCTTGCCTGGGGAAATCCTATGGACAGAGTAGACTGGCAGGCTACAGTCCATGAGGTCGCAAACAGTCGGACATGACTGAAGCAACTTATCACACTACACATATATATTTGTGTATGTGTGGTGTGTGTATATATATAGATGGGGCTTCCCTGGTAGCTCAGCTGGTAAAGAATCCACCTGCATTGCTGGAGACCCCAGGTCAATTCCTGGGTTGGGGAGATCCCCTGGAGAAAGGCTAGGCTACTCACTCCAGTATCCTTGCCTGAAGAATCCCATGGACAGAGGAGCCTGGTGGACTACAGTCCATGGGGTTACAAAGAGTCAGGCACAACTGAGTGACTAAGTGCTTACACACACACACATAGACATACAAGATTGCAAATTCTGGTTTTGGAAGAATTTAATTTATAGCCCCAATTTCTTGGAATATGAATGTTTCACCCAATTAGCAAGGGAATAAATAAGATGTGAATGAGGTGCTATCTTGATAGGAAGCAGGGTGAGTTTTTCCGGCAATGACATCCGTGGCTGAGCTTGAGACGTTGCCAGTGTTGTGCTGGACTAGTTGCCAGCTTGAAATTTGTCAGGACTGGGGCTCATGGTCATTGTGAATCTCACCTCTCATCCTCTGAAAATCAGTGGATTGAACTATGGCCTGAGATTAGGGAAGTTTGTCTTATCAGCCTAATTCTAACCTAGTCTTACTAATGACATTGAGCATGTCCTCTGAGCTCTCTGGGCCCTGGGGTTGGTCAGGAAATAAAAACTACTTTATGAAACCCTAGGCTTCAGGGGTGTGTGTCCAGGTTGGGAGTTGGGTGTGAAGGTAAAGGAGCAGGAATCCCTCTCCCATTCCCACTTACTTTTAAGTACAGTGACCCGAATTTAGATTTTATAGATTGGGGGCAGGAGGAGAAGGGGACGACAGAGAGATGGCTGGATGGTATCACCAACTTGATGGACATAGTTTGAGTGAACTCTGGGAGTTGGTAATGGACAGGGAGGCCTGGCGTGCTGCAATTCATGGGGTCCCAAAGAGTCGGACATGACTGAGCGACTGATCTGAACTGAAGGTTTTTAAAAACCAAATGTTAAAACTTAAAAATGGACTGCCAGTGAACCTGGGGTCTTTATTCTAGTTGTGCCTTAGAATTGCCTGGAGCATCTTCCAAAAAATAAAAACGAAGAAACATACATCCCTTCTCCCTCCCCCACTCCACCCAGGTAATCTGATCAAATCAGTCTGGGCTGAGGTCCCAAGCATCAGTGTTTCTTCAAAGATCCAGTGTGATTCTGATGTGCAGCCTGGCTGAGAACCGCAGGACAGGATGCTTGTTCTGTCTGGTTCTCCTAAAGAAGAGTTGCACAGACTGCTCCCATCCCACTGGAAGAGCTAAGAGGGTCCGGGTGGCCCCTGGCTGAGGAACCCCTGGGAACCTGGCTTCTGACTCGGTGTCCCTCCCCAGGCATGCCCGGGAAGAACAACGTGGCCGCAGCTCTGCGCCAGGCCCCTGGGCAGAATGGCACCAGCTTCCACGGTTGCATCCGGAACCTTTACATCAACAGCGAACTTCAGGACTTCCGGAAGGTGCCCATGCAGACCGGCATCCTTCCTGGCTGTGAACCATGCCACAAGAAGGTGTGTGCCCACGGCACATGCCAGCCCAGCAGCCAGGCCGGCTTCACCTGCGAGTGCGAGGAAGGATGGACAGGGCCCCTCTGTGATCAGAGGACCAATGACCCCTGTCTTGGAAATAAGTGAGTTTGGGCTGCTTGGGACTTAAACCCACACTCTCCAACCCTGAAACCCATACTGAAGAAAGGAAGGAAGGAAAGGGGGAAGGGATAGAGGGGAGAGAGAGAAGTCAGTCCATTAGCACTGTCTCCCTTACATTCCCTCCATCATCCCCGCTCCATTCCTATCCTCTCTGCCTAACGCATTTCCATCCTTGCGTTCCTCCTCCTCTGTAGATGCGTCCACGGCACCTGCCTGCCCATCAATGCGTTCTCCTACAGCTGCAAGTGCCTAGAGGGCCATGGGGGCGTCCTCTGTGATGAAGAGGAGGATCTGTTTAACCCATGCCAGGCGATCAAGTGCAAGCATGGGAAATGCAGGCTCTCAGGACTGGGGCAGCCCTACTGTGAATGCAGCAGTGGATACACCGGGGACAGCTGTGATCGAGGTAAGCCGAGCCAGCTGGGCCCCTCCCTCTCTCTTGGCAGAGCAAGGGGGGCCGTCATCTTTGAAAAGAGAGAAAGGGAGACAGAGAGGAGAGTGACTTGAGAAATGCCAACTCTTTGCACTATCTGCAGTCGCTCTTATTGATTTACTTTCTAGTGTAAGGCAGGCACAGATATGGAAGGTACTGAACCTCCATGGCAGGCTTCCCTTGTGGCTCAGCTGGTAAAGAATCGCCTGCAATGCGGGAGACCTGGGTTCCATCCCTGAGTTCGGAAGGTTCCCCTGGAGTAAGGCTACTCACTCCAGTATTCTGGCCTAAAGAATTCCATGGACTGTATAGTCCATGGGAGCGCAAAGAGTCGGACACGACTGAGTAACTTTCACTTTCACTGTCAAACCTCCGCGGCAGAATTCTACATGGCCTTCGCATGTCTTCCCATGTTGTGATTTGCTATGAAAATGCTCCTTTTTCTGTTATGCAGAAGCTCATTTCCTTCATTCCTTCTTACCTTTGGGCTTCCCAGTGGCTCAGATGGTAAAAAATCTGCCTGCAATGCTGGAGATCCAGGTTTGATCCCTGGGTCAGGAAGGTCATCTGGAGAAGGAAATGGCAACCCACTCCAGTATTCTTGCCTGGAGAATCCCATGAACAGGGAAGCCTGGTGGGCTACAGTCCATGGGGTCGCAAAGAGTCGGACATGACTGAGCGACTAACACTTTCACTTTTCTTACCTTCATCTGCTGTTCTCATCTGTAGAGATCACTCATTCATCTTCTGGCACAGATCAGAAGGTGCTAATAATTCTGCTCTAGCTTTAGGACAGAATCACCTTTGATCTTAGAATCAACTGATTTAAGATAGCAAATTATGCAGGAGAGAGGGACAGAAATGGGCCGACATTTCAACCCACGTACTTCCTTCTCCTGTGTCTGCGTGATCAGGATGTGCTCCACCTCCAGCTGGCAGATTTTGTTGTGTGGATACGGGTGATGAGATGAAAGGAACGTGCCCGTGGAGGCTTCTAGCAGATGGCTCTTTTTGAACTAGTTCGTACTCGGGTGATTTATGAAGTTAGTGGAATGTTACTTGTATTAAGTAACAGATTGAATGGTATTAAACTCTAGGTCTAATAAATTAAATTGCATACTCTCTGAAACGGTGCCCTGTGGTAAGCAAAACCAGCTGTTAGTAGTATAAAAACAGAAGATGTATATTTTTGCTATATAAAAGAGAAGATTTAGGAAGCCAATTTTCTTGTCGGTCCAAAAGCATAGTATTTTTATAGTCCACATATAGAGTATTCACTTGCTCAAAATAAAGGCCAAGAAGAAGTCTTCTGCAAAGAACAGAGCAGACTGTGCCACCAGCCTGTAATACCAAATTTGAGCAAAATGCCGAAAATAGCCCTTAGAAACCGGAAGCCAAGGCAGCATCTCCCTAATTGAGCAGTAGATTCATAGCCACTTCGCACAACTTACAGCAACTGCCCTTACACTGCCTGTGCTTTTTGTTCTTTTCTAGAAATCTCCTGTCGAGGGGAACGGATAAGAGATTATTACCAAAAGCAGCAGGGCTACGCTGCTTGCCAGACGACCAAGAAAGTGTCTCGGTTGGAATGCAGAGGGGGCTGTGCAGGCGGGCAGTGCTGCGGACCTCTGAGGAGCAAGCGAAGGAAATACTCTTTCGAATGCACTGATGGGTCTTCGTTTGTGGACGAGGTGGAGAAGGTGGTAAAGTGTGGCTGTACCCGCTGCGCCTCCTAAACGCATCCCTGGCAGCTTTGGTCTTTGGAAAATGTTGTCTACTTCTTGACCCTGTTGGACTCATGAATGCTTCATAGTGGAAATATTTGAAATATATTGTAAAATACAGAACAGACTTATTTTTATTATGAGAATGAAGACTTTTTTTCTGCATTTAGAAAAAAAAAAGAAATGCTTGAACTAAAGCTTCCCCAATGCTGGAGAAGTATAAAGAATGATACACCTGGAGGCATTAGAACAACGATGCGAACCATGATAACTTGGATTCAGCCTTTAATTTGCTGGAGACCAGCAGAAGCACATACCCGAGAGAGACAAGGTTCTCTCTGCTGATGAGAAGTTGCCCAGAGCATAATTCTCTGCGCCCTGGTTCTCATCTACATGGTTCATAAGGAAGGACAGACCAAGCACATGTGTGTGAGTGAGGGTGCAAGGCAGATGAATGGAACTCCAGAATTCACAGCCGAAATGAATGGATGAGAAATATTTTATGCAAAACATAAGGTATCCTGAAGACCGGGGTTCCATTCATGAGAGGAGATGAGAGTGCTAAAATAAATTTTATCTTCTTTTTAAACGTCAGCATGTTAGCAGGAGAAGCACACAAAAGTGTTTATCTACCGTTTTCCAGTATTAATTTTTTGTAATATAAATGACAAAGGAGATGATAAAGAACCAATAGATTATTGATAAATAAATTAGTAATAATATGAATTTTTGTTTCTATGAGTTCTAAACAGCCCTATACAGTATTCGGTTTCAATGAGAAATATTTATTGTATCAAAGTACATTGTACTTAACATTTTAGGCCATCCTTTTGCTGTTTCTCGATGCTTTAATATATATTAATTTATAATTGTCCTGATATTTTTGTACATTTTTCAAACTTAAAAATCAGGATTCTTTTGTGGGTTTTTTTTTTCTTGGCAATAGTACTAACATAGGGTGTTATCTTGGGATAAATGTGTGTTGATCTGTTTGTTTACCTTGACATCTGACCACTGGTGTCACTGACCTACTGGCCTCATTCAGGACGCCTGCAGAGGGTATGTAAAGTCTATGCGTGAGCCGCTCACTGTACAGAGAGAAGCACCCCTCTGCAGCAAGTCCTCACAGAACAGAATGGTGTGTAGCAATCGACACTAGAAAAGTAGATCTTTTACAAATTAATATTTCCTTGACCTTTTTTTGCCCTTTTACCGGGGTTGGGGAGGGGAGAGAAAAGGCTGTAATGTCAAGAACTGTGATTTTTTTTTTCACAAACAATAAAGCTCCTTTATGACTTTAATGTTCCCATGTTACCATGTTTGCTGCTAAAGTACAATGTAGAATTAATAGAATTTATAGTGGACTGTGCTCCTCCCTCGTTAAAATCCCAGGGTACCCTGTAAAGTTGCAGATGTTTCTTTCCAAAAACTTTTTTTTACAAAGAAAACTAGACGTACATGTATAATTCAGTGTGCTTTGTCTTTCTCCAGACTAATATCAGTTACACTACTGATGTATGTAAATTAAACGGATATTTACTTCATCTTCAGTTTGTTGGTTTTCTTAGAAACTGCATGCTATTTAGAGCTCCCTCCTTAAGAATGTCTTAATCAAGGTGCTACCAAAAGAACAGGGAAGGAAATTTGTACCTCTTTGATGCCAGAAATTGGTTTGAGATTAGCATACTGTCACATCTTGGGGTTTGGGGTGGCCACATGAAAGAGATGGAGGGCAGAACACGTTCTTGGCTAATAAAAAAAAAAGTGCATATTCAATTGATTTCTTCCTCCCAGATATTATAAAATGAAATCTAACTAGACCAAAATGGGACTTTGTTTCTGTTGTTCTTTTCCCCACAGTTAGAACCAAAATGGAAAACTTTTGAAAAGACAAAGGGAACCTTTCTCCACAGGTGCTCTCAGGAAAGGGTTGGTAATATCAATATATACCATCCAGAACAGGGAAACAACACTGACTGAGTGGAATGTTAACCCTCACCCATCAAGAATTCTTTGGTTCCCTGCAAGAAAACCCAGTTGTTTTACTTTTTTGGTCAAGCTATGCCACACATGTGATCTTATTTGCCTGACCAGGGATTGAACCTGTGCCCCTTGCGTTGGAAGCAATGAGTCTTAACCCCTGGACCACCACGGAAGTCCTCTGTAGGAAAATCATGTGTATGTGAGTTTGCATTGATGAGTGCACGCAGACACACACACACACACACACACACACTCTGCCTCTTTCACAGACACAAATGTCTAATTATTCACTATTCTTTAAAATGTCTGCATTTTAATTATATAAATATTATATAGTCCTTGTAAAACCTTTATAGTATTTATTGTCGCTGGTTGCTTCTTTTTGCAAAGATTTGTGTTATCTTAATAGTCATTGTTTTTTAAGGGCTTATTATATGCAGGTGCTAGACAAAGGACTTTATGTGAAATATCTCATTCATGTCCCACGACAAACCTGTGAGTTTTTATGCTCCTTGTTTTCCACAGGCATAAACAGCTCAGAAATGGGAGAACTGAATTTCAGCCCATCAGCTCTCTCAGACCGCACATGCTTTGTGTTCAAGAGATAGAGGCAGCAGCTCAGTAATTGCTACCCTTTCTACTAAGGGACTTTAAAGGCTTGGTGCCTTATTTCCACCGCCCAATTATTCTCTGTACTAATTATGTCAATTTAAGTAATCTACATTATACACTTTTTGTTGTTTTTTAAGCAAAAAAGTTGAAATATTAGTTGTTTTCAGAATGTTATGCTTTCTCCTTCTTGCTTATAAAGACACAAAATATAATTATGTTTGCTGGAAATTGGGTTGATTCAGCAAGTTTCTTAGGGGATTATTTGCCTCGTGACGCAACTCCTTTCTACAAGAGCTCTTCTTTGAGGAAACTCAGTAGTCAAATAATTACCAGTAAATAAAACAAATTAAGGGCAGTTATTCATGTTATGAAAGTCTGCTTACTTATAAGGCCTTGACCATAGGATTTCTTCAATAGGAAACTACTTTAGAGCATTTCTGAAAGAATTCGATATGTTAAAATCCATTTTGCCTATATCAGAATCAAGGCTACTACACAGAATAATGTACATTTGTAATCTGAAAAGATAAAGTAATTAAACATCCCTAATGTGTTTACTTAAGTCTCACATGAGTGAGGAGGTCCCGTCAGATAACATACCATGAAGATTTGACATGCGTTCCATTCAAGATGTGTTTGCTGAATAATAGCTATCTCAATCTTCAGAATGTTTTCACCACAGATTTCCTGAAATTATTTCTGAGCAATAATAGACTAACCCCAGCTTTAGAATTGCTCTCAGCATTTTCTTTTTAGATGGCTTGCTTTGTCAGCAGCAATTCTTTCTGGGGAAATGATTGAAAGACTTGTGGAAATCGATCCAGGACTTAAAGATCATGACTGTTATGATGTCATGTGCCTCATATAGTGACCATTATTTCAAAAGTTATGCTTTTAAAAGTCTTTATAAAAGTATATGAAGCTTTATATAAAGTATATAAAGCTTTATAAAGTACATAAGCTATTTTCATTCTTAATCTTCTCTTGTGTACTCAAAAATAACTTTATTTCCTATCTTCTATTAAGCGCAATAAGCTATGCTAAACTTTTGATACATAAAGTGAAATAGACTTTGTTTCTGCCATTTTGAGCTTCCCACATGGCCCAGTGGTAAAGAATCTGCTGGCCAATGCAGGAGATGCAGGAGACATAGGTTTGATTCCTAGGTCAGAAAGATCCCCAGGAGGAGGAAATGGCAACCCACTTCAGTATTATTGCCTGGAAAATTCAATGGACAGAGTCTGGCAGGCTATACAGTCCATGGGGTCACAAACAATTGAGCACTATTGTACAAACACGACTGAGCACTATTCTTATTCTGCCATTTCAACGCATATGCTCTATGCAGTTGTAACTGAGGTTGTAATGGGTATTACACAAATGAGTAAAATAATATATAATCTCCAATTATGATAAGCACGCTGAAGGAAAGTATAAGGTACTAGATAAACATAGAACAGAGGGATCCAATCAAATACCTATTGGGAGGTTAGGGAATGCCTGTGAGGAAGTGACATTGAAGCCAAATTATAAGGATAAAGTCAGATCTAGGATGGAGACAAATGGAAATATATGAAGGTCAAGAGTGTGGGGGTTCATGCAAAGAGAGCAGTCTGTTCATACGCCTGAGGAGAGGAAAAACATATGTAGTCAAGGAAACAAAAGAAGTTAACGTGATCAGAGTGAGGCATGCATCTATTTCATGTGTGCAATAGAACAGTGACCATTTTCTGACTTTATTAACTCACTTCATCTAGTCCATTTATTTTTGAGCATCTGTTTACAGTAAGCTTTTAAACTGCCAACAGAAGTAGATTTCCATTTTAAAATAGCAGCTAGTTAGTTACGTGTAATGTAGTTCCAAATGAAATACCTCTGGAGACACAGAAAATATGAACACTTACAATAGCCCTGAAAAGTAATATTATTTCTGGAATCTCAAAGGAATTTCCATGACCTCAAAGGCTGATGAGGTTGGAGTAAATGAAACAACTGCTGGCCTATCCATGCTTTAAAACTCATGCACATTCTTTGCTCTGGACATCAAAGCCAGAGATTCAGGGAAGAGGTCAACTGGAAAACCAGCAAAAGTACGCTTAAGGGTGCCACTTTGCCAGTTTGCCAGAGGACTGGTCCTCCAATCTATGAGGTAAAATTATTCTTCCTCTATTAAGATGTTCCAGTTCTCATTAAGGAAACCAAAACAGTCCAAGAAATACTAGGGAAGACCAGTAGTGTTAAGCTGAATCTTGAGAGATATAGTCTCTATAAATAAGCCATTGCATACATGGATTGAGCCGGAAAGAGCCATGGTAACATTGCATGCTTAAAATGATGGAGAAGGAAGTACTTTTTCAATTCAGGAAATCAGAGAACAATTTCACTATATGAATTCACTCTTAAGCAAACAAAATTGTTTGAGCAAAAGCATGGTTGTGGAAATATACAGGCTATACTTGAGGGTGAAGGCTAAGAAGTTCAGAATTCTTGGGGCAAGAATAGTATTAATAAGACAGAGTAAAAGAATGATTTGTCAAGACCTGAATTATGGGCGTTTTAGATAAGTAGCAGAATTTAAAATCAATTAATCAGGAGGCTGTTTCTTAACTGTAAAAACATGTAAGGGCCGGGAGTAAAAAAAGGGTAAATGAATTAAACTGTATACCGTGTATTGTTACAGTAGGAGAATTAATCATGCATGATGAATTGTGTATGTTTACAAGGAAGAACGAGAAGTCAAGCATAACATCTTGTGAACTTGTTGCACAAGGATTGGAATCTGGGTTTAGCAGCAGCATGGTGACTGCACAGAGCTGGAAACAACTTGCCAATAGGAGTTGCTGACCTGGGAAGCCCCAACCTTGTGATTTCAACCCATCCTCCACTCCACTGAATGAAAACAATACATTTCTCTAAATCATGTCTTTAATTAAATATCTTTAATCAACCCCTTCTGCAGGATAAAATCCAAACTCTTTAGTGTGGTATTCCAGATTTCTCACAAAATGACCACCCTCCCCGGCACCCCCCCCAACCCCATCACGTAAAGCCTTTAATATGGTTTCTCTGGTGGCTCAGATGGTTAAGAATCTGCCTGCAATGCAGGAAACCTGGGTTCAATTCCTGGGTAGGGATGATCCCTTGGAGAAGGGAATGGCAACCTATGCCAGTATTCTTGCCTGGAGAATTCCATGGACCAAGGAGCCTGACAGACTACAGACCATGATATCAACAAGAGTTGGACATGACTGAGCAACTAACACTTTCACTTTCAAAAAGTGTTTAATATATGCTCTTAGAGTGACAAAGTTGTAGGACAAGATATTTTAAAACAAATTATGGCCTTGGATATCTAAAAGCATGGGTATGAGTTTTACATAGAATTGGTCATTGAAGCCAAGAAAATGGATAAGCTAATTTAGATACACAAAAGAATGAGCTTGAACTGAAGAACAAGATCCAACGTTAAGTAATGATCATGTTTCTAGAATGACGTGGTCCCAGAATGGAGATGAAGGAAGAGCAGTTTTAACAGAGTGATGAGATAATAGATGGATAGCTATGGAAAGGAATGGAGATTATGAGTACTAGACTTCCCTTTCAATAAGTCTGATAGCAAAAGAAGAGGTGAGTCAGGATGGCAGTTGGAAGAATTGGTGAGATCCCAGGGCACTCATTAAATGTGTCAATAAGTATTGTTTTATCCCCTGAGGTCACAGCTTGTGAAGGCGTGGGTCAACACTTGAGGGAGCACTGAAGAGAATACTGAGATCCAAGCTAGAGGAGTGAGACGGCACCATGTCATCACCTACAAGAGCAAGTTGAACGTTGGGAGGTTTCATTGGAGTTGAAGAAACAGGATTCCTGAGAGCAAGAAGCCAAAAAATTACTGAAACAGAGACAGTGATATATATGCAACAGTAGCTTTTCCAAATGGACTTCATTGCTTTCCTCGTCCTCCCACAAGGGGAAATAGAGGACATTGCAAGTGCTGACTGCATCCAGAAATACAAAATCCAGTCCAGGGGAGGCATTGCCATCTTGCATTCGAAAGTACCTTTGTCTTTGTGTCAATATGTGGGTGGTTGAATTTGGATTCTAAAGAAAATCAAACATAAAAAAAAAAGCACACACTAAATGAGGGCGTGGGAGAAAGAGCCACAGAGACAATCATCCAAAAATCTTGCTGTCATTAATCTTACTCTCTGTTCTTGGAATGGCTAAAATTATTTTCAGTTTGTTCATATAGATTGTGGCAGAGAGATTAAGTGACTTGCCCAAGGTCACCCAGCCCAGATCTCCTGACTCCGACCGTAATGCAATATTGATTTTACTGGAATTGATGGGCAAAGTCTGTGAATGCCCTCATGAGACAACACCAGAGGAATGAGTATTTCTCAAAGGGAGTTATTTTGCTTTTTTAAAAAAAGTCCATGAATAACAATTCCCCAATAAAAACACACTAAAATTTTCTTTATATCTGTCAGTTGGTAAAGATAAATAAATAGTACTTTTTTTATAGGACTCTTCTTTCAGAAACTGAGCCTAGAGAGAGGGAATGAATTTTATGGTGCTGCTGAAGGATTTTTGGTCATCCTTCTGGTCAGGTGAGCCTTGATGAAGGGGGTCAACCTGGAGCAATTGAATTTGGTGGCTAAGCTAGTCACAAAAGACGGGATGGAACATGCCCTGGTCCAGTTACATCAGCTGCAAAGTCACAGCCCTGGATTCATTCTGGGTCTCAACACATTCTCTGTAAAGGAAAAAAAAAAAAAAAAGACACGAAAAAGAACTAGAGAGAAACTTCTTTGAATAAGCATGTCTGATAAAGTCCCTGTGCACAGTTTCAAAGGCCCCCATTGTCCCAGAAAGGAGAAAGATGCGCATCTGTGAGTGGCCTGATCTTGCAGTGACTTGATCTTGCTTCGTTTCTACTTACAATATGGGCAGAATCAATTGCCTTGACCACCGGTTCTTACTTTCAATTACATCTCCACATTGATTTTTTTCATTCCTATTATTCGTACGTTAGCTACAATTCTTCCCTTTTGATGCCTGTCACCTCCTTTTCCAAGCTGTGAAATGAACAGGAACACATTTCTGAATGACGTGCACGATACTCCATTTGATTAGGAAATAAATCTCTTACTATTTGGCACAAAAAAGCGTGGTGGTCTCACAGTTCAGAGCATGAAGTGAAAATTCCTCTCCCTGTCTTTTCATTTAACCTCATTTTCCTTTTTCCTCCTTTCTTCTAAATGCTTCCTTATTTTAGAACATTAACACAGGACTCTACCAACAGGAAGGAGAGTCTTAGATTGAAGAGTGGGAGTGTAGTCAGCTGTTACCACAGCCTTGCACACTCAAAGGCCAAGCGTACAAAGAGGGAAGAGGCCCTGGCAGTTCAACTTAGTCAGACCTAGAGTTGCTCCTCTCAGCCCTGAGTGTGCAGGTACAGGCCTACACACACACACACACACACACACACACACACACACCCCATGTGGTTTCCTAGAACAAAATTTCACCTATAAACTCACTAATTCCAAAGTCAGAAGAAATTAAGGAAAATCCCATGATATCTGGTCACCTGAGCTTTTCGCTCCAACTAAAGAACCTACATTGAGGAACAGGTGAGCTCATCAGCTGAGGGAGACTGACAGGATTCCAGAAATCTAATCTTCCCTCACATGGGAAGAAAGGTAAAAATTACGTTACTTAAGGAACTGCTTGAGATCGAATCGAAGAGAATAATAGTTGCAGCTTTGTGTGCTCCTATTTTCCTGTTCTTTTTAAAACAGTCTCCATATACACAGAAGCAATTTCCATTGTGACGGTCAGGGTAAAATATGGAACTGATCAGTGAGCTCATAGTAAGGAAAGCGCCATGTCTGGAAAGACATCCTTGGCCTAAGAGGTTACTTTTTCAAATTCCTTTTCCTCATCTCAGCTTGGATCATCCTGCATTCACATTCCAGTTTAATGGAAGTGTGTATCCAACACTTGTCATCAGGATATACCAATATGCCCTCGTCTGTCTCATGTAGACACCATGACAGAGCTGCCAGAAACACTTCAGGACCAAAGGACTTACCCTGCCAGGGCTCTCTGTCATTGGACAGCCCTTAACTATCACACCACTTCGGTCTTACCTAACTTAAGAGAAGGCTGTTTTCCAGGGCTCCATATTCTTTACAGAGTGTGTGCATTTCTACATGCAGTGGCTAGAGGGTAAGGGCATATACATGCTTCGTCCCCTCTCTTCAACGTAGGACATGGAGGAAGGGCCAGCCCAGCCTCAGAGCTCCCCATGGGATTAGCCAAAGCATTCCTTAAGGTTCCATCACAATGCCACTTCTCCCTCTGCCCAAACCTGCTTCCTTCCCCTCCTTTCCATGGGTGGTGATTCGAAGAGCTCTATTTCATAAGCCTTATGCATACACTGTCAGCTTCCTGGTAAAGCAATCAGGAATACACACCATCTCCAGGTCACGTAGTGAACAGGAAGATGCAGTGCAGCAATGAGATGAGCCTTGGATGTACAGAGAGTGGTAAACTTCCACTTCAGGGAAATCGGGGAGGTAGTAGTTGTCGTTTCTAAAATGAGGTTCGATGGCAGAGTGGCAACCCGCTTGAGTTAGCCAGTCAGCACTGCTGAACCCCCACGTGCTTAGTGCCCCAGAATAAAGTGGTGTAAGTGAAGGTCTCAGCACTGAGTCAAGGTTACAACAAATACTCAAAGAGCATCACAGTTCCCTCCTCCACTTGCTCCTCTAAAGCGTTCATCTTAAAATACTATTCATTTCTTGAAACGTCGGTTTCTATATCTGAAATATTGCAGTAATAATAGTACCTACTTCATAGAAATAATGAATAAATCCATTCAATGTGATCATTCCGTATTCCTTTGCTGAGCATGTACTTTGTGTCAAATACTACACTGACTTCTGGAGATCCAAAGATAATTAGGTGAGTTGACAGCCTGTGGGGACAGGGTAGGAATAAATGAAGTATGGCAAATAAATAAAGTGACCAGCACCATGCCTGTCACACAGAAAGCTTACATTCCAGACTGAAACGTCTGTCTTCCTTTCCCTTCCCCTGTGGATCAGGCATTGCATCCACCATCAGTAGATTAAATGAGGAGGGAGACACAGGTCTCCAGCTCAGGACTTGGTTTTGAGATGTGGTTAAGAGGATAGGTCTGTAGAGTGAGCTAGGTTTGAATTCTTGTTCCCCATTTACTAACTATGTAAATTGCTTACTTGCAGTGCCCAAACACAGAAGTTGAGACCAGATTTAAATGCAAGCAGTTTATTTTGGAGGTATGCCCATGAAGCATACGAGGAAAGAGGGGACTGAGAGGAAGAATGACAGAAGACGGGAAAGGATGTGTTCGTCACAGGTCACTGCTGTGGACAGTTGCCAGTCGCATGGGGGGTCTGCTGACTCTGTGGACCGCATCTCAGAAGGGTGCCATGGATGGATAGAAAGTTCTGGGGAACCACTGACTCTTGCACCCCACATTGATTGGTCTCACTCTGAGACTTTAACTCTACCAGCTCTCCAGCTCCATCCATCGCTGGAAATCTTTCCCAAAGATTCTAGGAAAGAGCTATAGGAGCGGTCGATAGAGTTTTGTCTGTGGACATACACACAGGATGCCCTGTGGTGATTTAATCTCTCTAAGCCTGCCTCACCCCATAAAACTGAGTGAATAACTGTTTACCTGTATTACCTATATTTCCTCTAATGCTTACAATTTCTAGTGCCTGTTGAAGTCAACTCTTTTCTTGACCCATAGAAGAGAATTGTGCCCAGTGAGACTGCACTTCCCAGCTTCCTTTGGTTTTAACTCTGTCCATGTGACTAAGTTCTGACTAATGGAACATAGTGGCAGGATATGAGCCTCTTTCAGACCTAGGAATTAAGATATAGGGCATATCCTCTCCACGTTCTTCATTCCCATGTAGACAGCTGAAATGCAAATATGGGATCGATCCAGCTTTGACCATGCAGATGAGAACAGTACCCCGAGAATGACAGAGAAACCCAGATGCAAGGAACTGGGTCTCTGAATGGCCCACAGGCCAGAGCTGACCCAGCCACTGTGGACCCACTGATCAGGACTATCACAGAAGATGGAAATAAGCTTCTGTGTTGCTTAAGCCACAATACTCTGGGGTCCTAGGTAACAGCATCTTTCCTTGTCTTCATCATGCATTCCTTCATAGTGTGGCTGTAGATTGCAAATGAGACCACCCATAGAAAGTGCTTAGAACAATGTCTGGCACCTGGTAAAGTTCTCGTGAATAATTAGCTCCTATTACTATTACTGTTTGCTGAGAAATGATCTTCTCGGCAAGATCTTAAACTCAGAGTGGGAAGGAAGAAAATTAGAAGTGTTATAAGAACTACTGGAACTGGATTCGATTATAGGAACTAGATTCTGGATAAAGCAAAGCAAATGTTCTTCTCACATAGTAATGATGGCAATGTCTACATTATGGAGGGGCTATTCTATGCTTGGCCCTTCACTAGGAAGTTCACATAATTTTATTCATTCTTATAGCATTCTAATGGTGTGTTTATCCATATTTTCCTGTTGAGAAACAAAGATCCATGGAGTATCATCCAAAAGGCAACCATCATTTGGGAAAAAGAAAAGAAAACATTCTTCCATAGAGATACTCACTAAACACTCAGATATTTGAAAATGCAACTGACTCTGAAGAGGACACAGCAAATGACAAACACGCAGGGAGTCACAGAGCCACCTGAGGAAAGGTTAGGTAACATGCAACATTTTAATTCTGTTTTGTCTGGCTCCTCCACAGCTCACTCTTAAGGGATCCTAATCATTAATCACCCAAAGACTTTATGTCTACACTCAGGCTGCTGGGAAGTGATATATCTTGAATTTTAAAGTCACAGTAATGGTCCTCAAATGAGACCAGAGTACTGATTTTTACCATTACCCACACAAAGTGTCTAGACCTATGGGACATTAGCAGTCTTCTCTCTTGGGCTATGACTTTGTATAAGGATGCGTGCAAACCCAATAGGACTTTGCATGGGAAAAGGTCACAGAATCACTGTACAGACTCTGCATTTTCACTAAGGAGATATCCTGGGAGCACGAAGGCAGATTTCAACTCTAGAGAGAAAATTCCCTGATATTTAGAACTCAGGAAGTGTTTTCTCAGAAAATAAATTATACCACAAGAGCAAATTTCTAGTTAACCTTCCCGTCTCCCTGACCACCATCAACCATCACTTTCCTTCCACTCATCCTTTTTTCTCTGGCCTTCAACCAGCCCAGGACAAACGGAACAGATAGCAAGGAAGTGATCACTCCAGATTGCAGACTTAGTTTTCAAGAGAAGGGAGTAGGAAAAAGAAGAAAAGTCTCAGGTGGCGAAAAGCAAGGAGAGTTCAGGAGCTGTTCTTACTTCATGGTAGTACCCACGACAAAGACTCCTTCTTTGACCAAACTTCAGTCAAGGTCTTCTGAGTGTTCTTCTTAGCTAAGCCTTGTCTTTTCCAGCTGGTCTCAATTTTAACAAAGAATCCTGCTATGCCAGTTTATCAAGAATCCCTGCCCCTTATGATAGCCATCATCAAAAAATCTACAAACAATAAATGCTGGAGGGGATGTGGAGAGAAGAAAATCTTCCTGCACTGTTAGTGAGAATGTAAACTGGTACAGTCACTATGGAGAACAGTGCTGAAGTTCCTTTAAAAAATGAAAAATAGTACCTCTCTAAGACCTAGCAATCCCACTCCGAGGCATATACCCAGTTGTTACTGTTCAGTCACTAAGTCACGTCTGATTCTTTGCAATTCCATGAATTGCAGCACTCTGAGCTTCCTTGTCCTTCACTATCTCCCTGAGTTTGCTCAAACTCATGTCCATTGAGTCAGGGATGCCATCATCTTATCCTCAGTCACCCCCTTCTCCTCTGCCCTCACTCTTTCCCAGCATCAGGTCTTTTCCAAAGAGTCGGCTCTCTGCATCAGGTGGGCAAAGTATTGGAGCTTCAGCGTCAGTCCTTCCAGTGAATATTCAAGGTCGATTTCCTTTAGAGTTGATTGGTTTGATCTTGCTGTCTAAGGGGCTCTCAAGTCTTCTCCAGCACCACAATTTGAAAGCATCAATTCTTTGGCGCTCAGCCTTCTTTATGGTTCAAGTCTCATACCCATACAAGACTATTGGAAAACCAGAGCTTTGACCATATGGACTTGCATCAGCAAAGTGATATCTCTGCTTTTTAATATGCTATCTAGGTTTGTCAGAGAAATAGAAATTAGTTATTTCTCATAATTCTCAGCTACTCTTATTGCAGTGCCTGTTATATTGCATTAATTAGAGCTGAAAGTTTGTCCTCTTCGTGTTCAGAGCAGTTCTGTGAGAGCAGTGGGTATTTTCTTCTCTGATATGTTCAATTCAAACAGAGAGTATAAGAAATAATACTTATCACACTGGGATAAGTGTTCAAAATATTTGTCAATTGTAAGATCAACATATTTGATAAAAATGGAAATTTAATCAAAGGATCATTTCCTTAGTGGGATTGTGAAGCAGGTCAAAAGCTACCCAGCCAGGGTTCTCCTTGCTGAAACTGTGATCTTGGGCACTTATCAAGCTCTCTGCACTTTAGTTTTCTCATTTGTAAACCAAAGAAAAGGTTATCAGCTGCCATCAGGGTCATTGTGGGATTACTGATTGAAATACCTAAAGTGCTTAGAACAGTTCCTGGCACCCAAGTAAGTTTTCTTTAAGTGGTGGCTTTAATTTTGTGATATATTTAAGATGCCTGTACTTTCCCAAATCAGAGACACAGAACCTCAAACACGCCCTTGCCATCCCTCTTCCATTCCTAGCCTAGAAGTCTCCCACAGAAACCAAAAGCATAGATGGGCATACAAGGATCCTATGTAATTTCCCAACAGCTTCAATCATTTTCATCTTTCCAGTGCTCTTCGTAATGTAAGAAAAAAATAAAATAAAGGAAATGCTGCCTCTATTTGGAGAGATTCTGGGTTAGTGAACGTGGGAGACTGGAAAGAGTGGCAAGCTAGGAGAAGCCACATGCCCTTTCCCCACACCTTCCTTTTGCTTCTCTTCATCTGACTGTTGATTGCATTCTTTTTTTTTTTTTTTTCCTTTGTTGTAAGCCAGTAATCTGGTGAACTAATGGTTTTTCCTGAGTTCTGTGAGCCATTCTAGCAAATTAATCAAAGCTGAGGAGGGGGTCATGGGAACCTCTGATTCACAGCCATGTAATCAGTGGCACAGGTGACAACCTGGACTTGCAATGGCATCTGAAACAGGGTGGTTTGTGGGCAGCGCAGCGGGGGGTCTGAGGCTCCCCCAGTGGCTCAGTGGTAAAGAATCTGCCTGCAGTGCAGGAGATGCAGGAGACACGGGTTCAATCCCTGGGTTGGGAAGATCCCCTGGAGAAGAAAATGGCAGCCCACTCCAGTATTCTTGCCTGGAGAATCCCATGGGCAGAGGAGTCTGGTGGTGTACAGTCCATAGAGTTATGAAGAACTGGCCGCGACTGAAGCAACTGAGCACACATGCATGCGTGGGGCCTTGTGCTATCTCTGGCAGCGTCAGAATCACGTGGAATGGTAAGACCCCCAGCTGGGGTTGCAGAATTGCTTGGTGATGGGAAATCCTTCTTCCCTCTGGTCCCCCTACCCAATCCCTTTCTTCTTTCCCACCCGTGTCCACACTCACATATTGGAATTGGGTGTTAGAATCTTTAAGGTGGCAAAGTGGATGAAGGAGGAATGAGAAAGAGTCTGAAGAAGCAGGCTTCCGGCACACTGCCCCACTCACCAAACTTTAGTGAAGGAAATCTCACTTTTATTTCCTTCCATATCCCTTTATTGATGCTGCATGTGTGTGTAGAAGTCTTTTCCTTAAAAAGAAAAAAAGAATGATAATTATCACTCCATTCCTATTCAATTACCAGTTCAATTAGATAATGTGGTACTTGGGATTCACTTCAAGTCTCCATTGCGGACTGTGTTGACTTTAGGATGTTGTAAGCATTTATTACAGTGGTCCAGATTTATGGGTGACATGTGTTTCCAAAGAGGAACATTTTTAATGAATTCATGATAGACTGTGCATTACAGTTACAGCATAATTTTCAAAAAAGTAAATGCAAATCTTTCATATAAATATAAAATGAACACATGACAAAGATTTTATTTAACATAGTAGTTAATGAGGGAATCTATAAGATATTTTAAATATTCAGAAGCACATTTCAAGTGCTCCACAACCACATGTGACTTATGGCTACAATATTGGACAGTGAAGATAAAGAACATTGCTGCCGTTATAGAAAATTTTGTTGGAGAGCACTGCCCTAGGTAATGGTAAGTTCTGTGCATAACAGGATGGTAGCTATGGAGGCTGCTCAGAATCTGGACAGATTGAGGGAACTCTCTGTGGTTTTGAGTGGGAAGAAGGAGCCTTTGGGTTGAATGAAAAAGAGTTCTGTTACCCCAATTTATAGAAAAGGAAGTTGACCACTATAACAACCCCAAATCTCAGAAGCTTTCCAAAAATGAAGTTAATTTCTCATTCAAGTAAAATGAAAAAGGATGTTCTTCCTGGCCAAGGAGTTCTCCTCCAGAGGGCAGTCAAGGACCCGGACCCCTTTCCCCTTGTGGCTTTGTCATAGTCAATGGCAATAATCTGCATCTTTCTGGAAGGAGAGAAGTGATCATTGCCAGGGAGTTTGAAGTGCCTACTCCTGAAAGCCCTGCCAGTCACTTCTGATGACATCCCATGGGCTGGGACGCAGTTTGTGGCCACATCTGACTTCAATGGGGCTGGGGAAGGAAGACTCACAGTTTCCTCCAAAAGAAGAAATGAGTCTGGGCAAACAACAGCTAGTTTCCCCAGCATCAGGCAACTTTCCTTGCATCTGATCTAGGAATGTCAGAGGAGAGATTTGAAATGAGATTTTTTTGGTTCATCTGGATTCCAGGATACTGCTTGAACACATATGTTTAACATTTGGGAGTTATTTAGTTTATAGATTTGTTGGTTTATCAGCCTCCGTTTCTAAAATGAACTTGAGGTAGGTTTCTTCACCTACAACAAAAATATGGAGAGAACAGTAGATTTGGAGCAAATAAATCTGTCTTACCTCATCTATAAACTGAGGAGAATAGTATTTTTTACTCTGTCAGTCAGTCAGTCAGTTCAGTCACTCAGTCGTGTCCGACTCTTCACAACCCCATGAATCGCAGCTCGCCAGGCCTCCCTGTCCATCACCAACTCCCGGAGTTCACTCAGACTCATGTCCATCGAGTCAGTGATGCCATCCAACCATCTCATCCTCTGTCGTCCCCTTCTCCTCCTGCCCCCAATCCCTCCCAGCATCAGAGTCTTTTCCAATGAGTCAACTCTTCGCATGAAGTGGCCAAAGTACTGGAGTTTCAGCTTTAGCATCATTCCTTCCAAAGAAATCCCAGGGCTGATCTCCTTCAGAATGGACTGGTTGGATCTCCTTGCAGTCCAAGGGACTCTCACGAGTCTTCTCCAACACCACAGTTCAAAAGCATCAATTCTTTGGCACTCAACCTTCTTCACAGTCCAACTCTCACATCCATACATGACCACTGGAAAAACCATAACCTTGACTAGACAGACCTTTGTTGGCAAAGTAATGTCTCTGTTTTTGAAAATGCTATCTAGGTTGGTCATAACTTTCCTTCCAAGGAGTAAGTGTCTTTTAATTTCATGGCTGCAATCACCATCTGCAATGATTTGGAGGCCCCCAAAATAAAGTCTGACACTGTTTCCACTGTTTCCCCATCTATTTCCCATGAAGTGATGGACCAGATGCCATGATCTTAGTTTTCTGAATGTTGAGCTTTAAGCCAACTTTTTCACTCTCCTCTTTCACTTTGATCACTTTCATTTTACTCTGTAGTAGTTACAAATACAAAATGCACAAAAGCAACCCCCAAATATGCCTGGTATGTAATGCAAATTCAATGAATATTGGCTCTTCTGATGTGTTTTTCCTAATAAGATGAATACAGTAAGGTGAAATGATGTTTGGCTAACAAAAGAGAGTCAACATATTTAGTACATGAGTGTCTTAAAGCTTTGAATAAATTGTAATTAGAGGCTGGAACATTAAATTCTGAGAAAACTAGTGGCCAAAACAGTGAGAAACATGATCACAGCCCATGTGCAGAACACGAAATCAGTTGTCTGGAGAAACCCAGAATTTCCTGACACTGAAGCTTGAGAGAAATTTTAGGAAAGGGAGAATGGTTTAGGAAGTGGGTCATATTCTCAACCAAAGACCTCAAATGAGTAACAAATGTTCTAAACCATCTCTTATTGTCATAACTTCCCTCAGGGGCATACGTCCAAAACCAAATTTGGGGGGAAAACTCCAAACAGTCAATTTTATCAGAATCAATGAAATAAAATCCAAACCAGCAATAGTCTAATGATTTAACTTGACCCAGGAACAACTTTAAGGATCCACAGGGATGAATGAACATATCCTTCCTCTACCCTTTGCTCACCCAAGGGTCTACTAACACTCCAGGATGTATGCAAAAACCGTCCAAGAGGTAAGGGAAGAAAATATGGCAAATTTCAGCTACGTTTATTTTTACCCATCCTGTGAAGGGGACGACAGAGGACGAGATGGTTGGATGGCATCACCAACTCAATGGACATGAGTTTGAGCAAGCTTCAGGAGATGGTGAAGGACAGGAAAGCCTGGTGTGCTGCAGTCCATGGGTTCACAAAGACTTGGATATGACTGAGTGACTTAACAATAACAATTCTGGTTTTGTTTCACAAAGTGTATATTTTCTTAGTACTATATGCATATAATCAATTAATAAATGAATATACCTATATTTGCCAAATATGCTCAAAATGTTTTTTAACTAAAATTACTTTAAAAAAACCCTCTATTTTAGTTGATCATCCATGAATTTTGAATTAATTTTTTTGTCACAGTTCATCTTTTGATGAGAGTTGCCAGGCAGGCTGCTAAGGTTATGAACTCTAACTGATCAGAGTCTGTAAAGTTTCAATTTTCAGTTTCACTTGAATTTGGGAGGTGATAAGTAGAAAGGATGCCAATAATTGAGTAAATTACAGTGTTCACGTTCAAATGCCACCAAGGTCAAACAAATACAGCCGAGCTACAGCTATTAAAAGATGCCATCCCAGTTCTGTTTTCCTTATGGAGTACATGATGTCTCTACTAATATCGCTTGTGGCTACTGCCTTAACCTGGGTGTTGGATGCATAGTGTATGTGTGTGCTAAGTCGCTCAGTTGTATCTGACTCTTTGCAACCCCATGGACTGTAGACCGCCATACTCCTCTGTCCATGGGATTATCCAGGCAAGAACTGGAGTGGGATGCCATTTCCTAGGCCAGGAGATCCTCCCAACCCAGGGACCCAACCCATATCTCCTGCGCCTCCTGCATTGGCAGGTGAATTCTTTACCAGTGTGCCACCTGGGGAGCCCCCTTGATGCACAGTAGGTACTCTCAGTTGGTTACTTGACTCTCCTCAAAGATTCTCCTTAAGGGCTCAACTGTTTTGTCCCAGGTGCTGTCCCATTTGCTCCAGCTAAAAAGCCTGTTGAAAGTGAAAGTGGAGAGTGAAAAAGTTGGCTTAAAGCTCAACATTCAGAAAACTAAGATCATGGCATCTGGTCCCATCACTTCATGGGAAATAGATGGGGAAACAGTGGAAATAGTGTCAGACTTTATTTTTCTGGGCTCCAAAACCACTGCAGATGATGACTGCAGCCATGAAATTAAAAGACACTTAATCCTTGGAAAGAAAGTTATGACCAACCTAGATAGCATATTGAAAAGCAGAGATATTACTTTGCCAACTAAGAAAGGTCTGTCTAGTCAAGGCTATGGTTTTTCCAGTGGTCATGTCTGGATGTGAGAGTTGGATGGTGAAGAAATCTGAGTGCTGAAGAATTGATGCTTTTGAACTGTGGTGCTGGAGAAGAATCTTGAGAGCCCTTTGGACTACAAGGAGATCCAACCAGTCCATTCTGAAGGAGATCAGCCCTGGGATTTCTTTGGAAGGAATGATGCTAAAGCTGAAACTCCAGTACTTTGGCCACCTCATGTGAAGAGTTGACTCGTTGGAAAAGACTCTGATGCTGGGAGGGATTGGGGGCAGGAGGAGAAGGGGACGACAGAGGATGAGATGGTTGGATGGCATCACTGACTCGATGGACATGAGTCTGAGTGAACTCCGGGAGTTGGTGATGGACTGGGAGGCCTGGCGTGCTTCGATTCATGGGGTCGCAAAGAGTCGGACACGACTGAGCCACTGAACTGTACTAAATCATCCCTGGGGCTGATTGGATCTCCTTGCAGTCCAAGGGACTCTCAAGAGTCAGCTCTGCCACAAGGGAAGCCCAAGAGAGAGCAAATGTTTGGTCAAATTTAGCTAACACAATTCCCTTAAAGCAATCGCAAAGTCATGATATCATATCAGCACTATGCTAAGATCTCTAAGATCTTATCGGTCAATCCTAAAGGAAATCAATCCTGAATCTTCATTGGAAGGACTGATGCTAAAGCTGAAGCTCCAATACTTTGGCCACCTGATGCGAAGAGCTGACTTATGGGAAAAGATCCGGATGCTAAGAAAGTTTGAGGGCAGGAGGAGAACAGGGTGACAGAGGATGGATGGTTTGATGGCATCACTGACTCAATGGACATGAGTTTGAACAAACTCAGGAAGATAGGGAAGGATAGGGAAGCTTGATGTGCTACAGTCCATGAGGTGGCAAAGACTTGGACATGACTAAGCAACTGAATAAAGGATCTCTAAAACCAGATAAACAACAAGATCTCTAAAATTTATGTTTCAGAAAAGAGAGGTGACACCAAGGAAAAATTAAGCATTATGACAAAGGATATTCAATTCTCTTCCTCACCCTGGAGTGAAATTCCCCAATCTATTGGAGGGAATGCGATTGAACAGAAACAGTCTGCATATATCACTCATCTACCATGCAGTGCTATCACCCAATATGGTGGCTGGTGGGTGACCTCTGATGTCCAGTGTCTAGTTTTCGAACCCAACACCTGCCATACATCCACTGTGTAACCTTGGGCAACTCAAGTTGACCCCTAGCGCCTGAGAATAGCACCTACCTTAAAGGTTTGTTGTTAAGAGTAAAATGACTTGCACCATAAGGAGTACTTAAAATAAGCACTTATTAAACTTTCAGCCGGAGAAGGCAATGGCACCCCACTCCAGTACTCTTGCCTGGAAAATCCCATGGATGGAGGAGCCTGGTAGGCTGCAGTCCATGGGGTCCCTAAGAGTCAGACACGACTGAGCGACTTCACTTTCACTTTTCACTTTTATGCATTGGAGAAGGAAATGGCAACCCACTCCAGTGTTCTTGCCTTGAGAATCCCAGAGATGGGGGAGCCTGGTGGGCTGCTGTCTATGAGTCGCACAGGGTTGGACACGACTGAAGTGACTTAGCAGTAGCAGCAGCAAACTTTCAGTAAATATTAGCTATTATTAAAAAAAATATTAGCTATTATTATCAGTGATTCTCTCTCGTACAGTGTTTCTGCTGAAAATGGATTTTTTCTCTCTCTTTTTTATTTATTTTATTTTTTGCAGATAGCGACTCATAGGGAGATTCCATACCCAACAGAACATGCGAGAACATCCTTATCCAGTGCTTTGGTTACTACATTGAAATCACTTCTGCTCACTGGTTTCTTGTAGAATCATGACCCTAAACCACCCTCTTGTTTTTCAGAGTTCATGGTCAACCAAGTTCTCCCTTTGACCACACAGACGTCTTCTTGCAGTCCATTCAGTACTTCCAATCCTGTTCCCAACCACATGTGCTGTCAATGATGATGTGGTGCGGGGGGTACTCTTCCTCCCTCCAGCTCTCTGGACCACAGTTCCCAAGCCACACAGATGCTCTTTCCCTTTCTAAACCTCACCCCAAACTTTCCACTCTGTTCACATGATGATGGTGGCTCAACTCTGCCCACTTGGACTCTGTGTGTGTGTTCAGCCTCTTGCCTCTTCTCAGAATTGGACTGAAAGCCTGTTTTACTTTGCTCTTTTATAATTTTTCTTTTGCCTAGTTTGACAGTATTTAGAGCTGATTATTCTTAAAACCTTCTAAGTAGCCCATTGTCTTTTTCTCTGGGGGCCAGCATTAGAAAATATTTTCAATATGAAATAAGAAACTTAGCAGTCTATTAAGCGTGTTGCTGCTGGCTTCATTGGAGACACCCAAGTTGGAAATCTACTGGGCATTCACATCCAGGTCAAGACCACAGTATTCAGTGAAGTGTCTTTATCTGACAAATTTTGAAAGACCCTTTTTAAAATATGGCTTTTTACTTAATGCTCAAATAGTATTTCCTACATCAAAGTCTTCCCAGTCTGGATTCTCAAGCACCAATATTCTAGCAATGTAATTAATAAAGATCCAGAACTTGGGCGAAAGAGACTTGAGATTCAAATCTACGTTACTAGCTGAGGAAGATAGACGATGAGTCTTTTGTTTTGAATCTGCAGAATGGGGATAAAAATGTCTTTATCCCAGGCCCTGGGAAAGATTAATGATAAGATAAATAAGATGCCCAGTACCATGACTGGCATATAAAAGATGCTTAATAAAGAGTTATGATTATTCTCAGTCCTTCAGGACAGTATAATTTATTTCCCAGCGATGAGTCTGCACTTTATTCCCTTTTGATTGGGAATTTATGAGCTCAGTGTCCTGACACCAGTTAGCTCACGTTGACCAAAAACTATGATTAGCAGTTATATAGATGTCTGTATTTGAAATCAGGAAAATAAATAATTTGGAAGTGGAGAGTGGAGCAAATCTTTTACACAATGGAGTCCATGGGTGAAAAATTACACAAGTGAGCGATGACAAGTAGGTACTATTAAAGAACTTGGGTTTTGGAGTCTGCTGACCACAAGCAAGCTTTTGAACCACTATGAGGTTTGGGCTCATCCTCTGAGAATGTTGATAATATAGTGTGCCTTCCTGGGGTTATTGTGATGATGAAAATGGAGGTTATTTGTAAACTTCCTAGCACTGGCCCAGGACACAGTAGGTTCCCCACAAATGATCATTTTCAGCTCTTCCTTTATGGCCAAGTGGTGGGAACCACTGTTTTATTCCCCCATACACTCACCAATGCACACATGCCTGGGAAGAAATTTTATTCCTAAGAATGACAGCCTCGTATATCATTACTAGCAGGTGATTAGGTTAGACTGCAAGCCTGAGCCTGGGAGATTCAGTGCTGGCTCCCATAGATCTAATTAATCTCACAGCTCTGTCCTGATTTCCTAAACAGGAGGCCACTCTCAAAATTCCTTTGGAAAACATATTTCTTTTTGTTTTATCTCACTCACGTTTTAACTTCTAAAATGGACTCTGTTGTATTCTGGCAGCCTTCTGGCAGCCTTCAGTGGCCACCACCTCACCTCTCATCCTGATGGGCTCCTTAAAGCCTCATGCAACTTTTTTTGTGTCCATCAGCATCTCAAATCTCCCCTTTCTGTCCTTGAGAGAAAAGTGCTTCTAAGAGCTGGGGGAGGAGCGTGCTGGGGAAAAGCCTCAGAATCATCCTGGCTGAATCTGGTATTTGCTTCAATCTTTGATCTCGGATGCAGTAAAGTGTCAGCCAGACCAAAGTCATTTTATACATAGGCCTGCATAAGTGAAGTGGAGGGACTTCATGGTTAATTGATTAAAACGTTCCATAGAAGGTGTGAGATCAAAGGGCTGCTGGCTGGTTTTATATTTCGCTGGGGTCCCGCAGGCCATGTGGGTGACACAAATGACCTTGGGTGTGAAAGTAGTCAAAGGCTGATGTTTGTTTGTTTTATTCCAAAATGCGATTTGTGTTTCCCAGGGCTGCCTGGTGACAGGTCGTATTGTGGGCTCCCTATAGACCCAGTCTGTGTTAAATGAGGGAGGGGGCGCCATTGGAACAGCCACCGCAGACAAGAGGGCAGGACCCTGTCATGTTGCCACCAGCACCTCTTTCTGCCAAACCCCAAGGAAACAGACTCCATTATGTTACTGGAAGGCAAAGACCACAGTTTCTTCTCTCTTTTTTCTTATTTCCAGTAAGAGTCAAGGAGAGGTCCACGAAGTCCGGGGTCAGTCCATAGACATGAGACAAAAGAGAAACCAGAAATTTTCCCGTTGTCCCAATTGTCCTGGTAAGAGGGGCAGTATCTGCTGGGCAGACATTTTTATCAAAGTCCTCTAGTGACAGGAAATTTAGCAGAGGAAGATGTCACAGGAGAGGGTCTGCTGTCCAGAGAACCATCATCAACTATCTTTGGTGACATGGAGCCTTAACAATGGAACAGCTATCATTTATCAAGGAGCTGCCCTTTGCCAGACACCAGCTCCAGTGCAGCCTACCACCTGCAAAGTCTCATTCATCCTCCTTCTTAATGGACACAGTGGAGGCCAGAGTGTGGAGGTGACTCCCTGAGAGCACACAGTTTGGGCTGAGATTTGAATTCATGTTGTTTGGTCTCTGCTCTCCACACCTCCTCAGTCACCTGGTGATGGGGTGAATAGTGTCCATCACACAAGATTGATATGGGGAAGTTTTGGCTTCAGAGTGTGACTGTACTCCAGGATGGGGCCTTTAAAGGGGTCATTTAGTGAATGTGAATTTATTTGTTGTTGCGGTTTAGTTCCTCAGTCATGTTCGACTCTTTGCAACCACACAACTGCAACACGCCAGGCTTCCCTGTCCTTTGCTATCTCCTGGAGTTTGGTCAGACTGACGTCCATTTAGTCAATGATGACATCCGACCATCTCATCCTATGCTGCCCGCTTCTCCTCTTGCCCTCAATCTTTCCCAGCATCAGGCTCTTTTGGTGTCCTTATACAAAGCAGAGATTTGGACACGGACTGTTAAGAGGGAAGACCGTGTGAAAACAGAGAAGAAGGACATCTCAAGGCCTCAGAAGAAACCGATCCTTTTGACATCTTGATCTTGGACTTTCAGCCTTCTGTAGAACTGTGGAAAAAAAAAAAAAACACTGCTGTAGTTTAAGCCACCCAGTCTAAGACACTTGGTTATGGCAGTCCTGATAAATTAATACACACTCCTAGAGTTTGTCTGTTTCCCAAAGGAACAATCCAGGCAGGCAGATGCTAGACACATATCCCCCCAACGTGCTTTGTGTAAGATTTCTGCAGTGAACTTATCAAAGAGTTGCTTTTTAAGGTACTTGAGTATAAGTCCTGTTGAAAGAATATTGGTTCTTGTATAGGGAAGATCTGATCACAGTACAGAAGGTTCTGGATAAAGATTTTACATCCTTTGAGAAGCCTTCCCTAACCCCACACCTCCAGATCAATCCTTTTTTGTACCTGAAGAACTGATGCATACCTCCTTCTCAGCACTTAACATCCTTCCCTATAATTACTAATTTAACTCTGTATCCTACGCCCAAAATATCTTCAAATTCTGAACTTGTATTATTTGGCTTTGTGTTGTCAAGACAAAAAAAAAAAAAGAAATACTTAGTTCAGGGTAGTTAAAGGAATCAATGAAGGCAGAAAGACACCCCTGAAGGAGGCTACCCTCCACCATGATTACCTTGGCAGGTACACAGTGATGTCAATGGACTCAGGTGAAACTTCTGACTTAGGAACAGAAACAGAAAGGAGGGATTCTCTTTCAAAAATGGAAGAGCCTGTGGCCTTTTGAGCTTGTCAGAAGGAATGCTGATGGAGGTGCTTGACTCCTAGAGAATAGGAAAGCTGGGGGCACGCACAGGATGTGGGCCGAAAGGGAGCTGCGGGGGAGAAATCAGGCAAGGTGGGTGCAAAGGGCCCTAGTCCAGTGGACAGGGCCTGGGTGGGGTGGACGGGCTGGCAGAGCCCAGTAGCCTGGCAGGCTGGACCTGAAGCCTATGGGCGCCCACCATGCGGCCCTGTCTCCAGTGCACTGTGGCTATAGGGACTTTTAAGCAGTTCCTTGCTTCTTTTTCCTTTTCCTTTCCTTTACCTTTTAATCCTGCCTTCTTTCTCACTTTCCTCATCCCTCTCTTTTTCCCTTGAATTTCTTTCCGGCTTGTATCCTTTAAAACTTAGCTGAAATCTCTAGCCTCTTTTACTTATGCAAAGATAACGGTGGGCAGGAGCTGTGTTGACAACATATCCTGAGTTCTATACAAGGGCTTCCCCTTAGGGAGGGTGACTATGAGGAGTCCCACTAAAAAGCAAACATCTTGGGCTTGCTTTTTCAACAACCATAGCCTAAGTTGTACCATTCTTATCAAAACTATAGAGTGTCATGTTTTGTCTTAAGAAAGGTGACTTCTTTTGTGTGACTCTTAGAGATCAGAATTACAAGCTCTGAAGAATATTATGTTGTTCTTAGTCATTCAGTCATGTCCAACTCTTTGCAATCCCATGGACTGTAGCCCTCCAGGCTCCTCTGTTCATGTGGATTCTCCAGACAAGAAGACTGGAGTGGGTTGCCATGCCCTCCTCCAGAGGATCTTCTCAACTCAGAGATCGAACCCAGGTCCCCTGCATTGCATGTGGATTCTTTACCACCTGAGCCACCAGGGAAGCTTAGGAGGGAGCAGAACTGTCAGCTAAGAGCTGTTGGTAGATGTATAGTCAGTAGATTCTTGAGTGAGATCTCAGCATGGCTCCTCGGATACTGTTCTTTCTCATTCAACTCTCTCTCCCTGGTCATGCAAACTGTAACATTTGAAATGTGCACTCCACCCTGACAGGCTGTTTTCTTCTTTATAGTCCAAGAATCTACCAAGGAAGGGTGGATTAAACAACAGACATTTATTTCTCACTGTTCTGGAATCTAGAAAGTACAAGATCAAGGTATTAGAAGATCTGGCTTCTGGTGAGGGCTCATTTTCTCACTTGTAGGCAGTCACCTTCCCACTGTGTGGTCAAATGACCATTCCTCTGTGCATTTATGTTAACAGAAAGAGGTAGATACTTCTCTTTCAGTCTATTTTTATAGGGACACTAATCTCTTCATGAAGGCCCCATCATCATGACCTCATCTAATCCTAATTATTGCCCAAGGGCTCTGCTGCAAATATCACATTAGGGGTTAAAGCGTCAACATAGGATTTGGAGGGATGCAAACACTCAGCCCAGAAGAGGTAGCAGAACTGAAATGGATTATATAATCTACATCCATACAGAGTAACACAGTGAAAACCTCAATATACTATTAGCTATTAATGTTTTACCATAAATGTTAGATTTTCTAAAATAGAACACACAAAATGATATTTTCCTTTTCCCAACATTTTCACTTTTACTTTGTGTCGAAGGCAGCAAAAGCAGTAGAAGCCACCCTAGAGACCTCCTGTCTTGGAAAATGCAGGATCTTTTGGCTCTAAGACAAGTTACACTAGCAAAGAGAGAGTCAGTTGAGACACAGTAGAATAATATCAGTTGAAAAAAGAAGTTTGGCAGGCCAGGAATACATACCCACATCAGATTAAATTTTGACTGGTGTCCTGGGATAATTGTTCAACCCTTTCCAGACTGTGCTTTTGTGGGTAAAAACTTAAACTGAACATTTTAACAAGTGGTTAAAAAATCAGATTTTCAAATCTGTGAAGTCATTGCCTCTTCCCAACAGGAAGAGACTGGGAGGCAGCTCTCCTGTCACGGGCTGGCTGGTGAATTCCTCCGGGTTGATCTTACAGCTCACAGAGCTATTCATCATTTTAGTGAGCATCCTCGGAGGGGGCCCCTGGTGATTTACATGCTCCAGATAAATTATGATGCCTCTCATGATGTTATCATCATTTCGGCTCACGGATTTGAACACTTTCTGGGAGAGGACTTTTTTCACCCTTTCTTAAATGATGAACAACCCCCAGACAGATTATATTGTAGTTGTCAAGAAAAAAGCTATAGGTATGTTTTCTTAAAGATAAACAACTTGGCCACCACAGCTAGTTGGCCCAGCAACAGGAAAACGTTGTCCACTGAGAGTTCACTGTTTATCCCACCTGGAAAAGATCATCAAACTTGCTTGGTCCTTTATTCCTATTCTATTTAATGATGAATTCTCTCCTGTAGTTTTACCAGGCTATTCCATCTCTAACAGAGGCTATCCTAAATAAAGCAAAATGGAATATGCTTCTCGATTCCAATACATTTACAAGGTGTCAATGTTCAGCTTTGACTTAATCTGACCTTGAGTAGACAGGGCTTTTCATTCTGCTCTGGTCACAAACCAGGTGATGGAAAAGGTATTTTCCTTTTCCTGAGCCTGTCTTGGGCCTTCTATTGGTGGTATATCTCATCAAAATCTTTTGGTGCTAGACAATAAACTTCCAAGATGAGTGTGATGGGCAGAAAAATAGCCCCACCCTCCTCAAAGATGTCCATGTCCTAATTCCTGGGACCTATGATTATACTGAAACTTCCCTGGTGACCCAGATGGTGAAAAATCTGTCTGCAATGCAGGAGATCCAGGTTTAATCCCTGGGTTGGGAAGATCCCCTGGGGAAGGGAATGGCTACCCACTCCAGTATTCTTGGCTGGACAATTCCGTGGACATAGGAACCTGGCCGGCTACAGTCCATGGGATCACAAAGAGTATGACACGACTGAGTGGCTAACACTTATGAATGTGTTCTGCTATGTGTTTCTATATATTTTGCATATAAAAATATGCTATGTTTTATTGCTTTGGGAATTAAGGTTGCAGATAAAATTAAGTTTGCTAATTAGCTGATATTGAAATGGGAAAGAGGTCCTGGATTATACAAGTGGGCCCAATAGAATTATGGTGGTCCTTAAAAATGGAAAAAGAAGGCAGTGTTCCGTTTAGAGTGATGCAACCTGAGAGATGGCACTAGTGGTAAAGAACCCACCTGCCAATGCAGGAGAAATAAAAGACAATGGTTTGATCCCCAGGTCAGGAAGAAACCCCTGGAGGAGGGCATGGCAACCCACTCCAGTATTCTTGCCTGGAGAATCCCATGGACAGAGGAGCCTGGTGAGCTACAGTGCATAGGGCAGCACGGAGTCAGACACAACTGAAGTGACTTAGCACGCACGAACATACAACTTGAGGGAAATCTGACTGGCCGTTGCTGGCTTTGAAGATAAGGATGGCAACCACAAGCCAAGAAAAGAAGGTGGCCTCTAAAAACTAGAAAAGCAAGAAAATGTATATTTGCCTCAAGCCTTCAAAGAGAAATGCAACCTGCCAACACCTTGATCATAGTCCAGTGGGACACATATGGGCTTCCAACCTCCAGAACTGTGAGTTCATAAATTTGCATTGTCAACATTCACGGTATTTGTTAAAGCATCAGTAGGAAACTAATCAAAGGAGACACATTTTAATTTTCTTTTACTTTGAACACCCAGCCCAATGCTGGCACATAACAGCCACTTAATAAATGCCGGGTGAATGAATGAATGATGTTCACATCTTACAAAGCAAAAATCCTATCTCTCAAAATCTCTGATCCCTCTGAAACGCTCTGAGTTCCTCTCTGTAGACGCCTCTAGTTTTCTTTCACCCGCACAAGAGTTGGGAACCATTCCTTGGGCTCCAATGAGCCAATCTGCTCCCTTTGATAGCTCAGTCATAGCCCCCGGATACTCTTAGATGGTCCATCATCACTTCAAAGGGAAGGGTCACCGTGTTTCTCATCTCTGTAGCCTCATCCTATTCTTTTGTTCACCTTGGTGTTCAAACCCCAACACACCTGTAGCTTCCCAACGCACCACTGCACTGATATGATGTGACCATATCCACGATATGCAGGGGCTGTTTTGTGTTTTGTCAGGTTCCCTGCGTTTTGTTTGTTTTATCATGGGAATATCCTTATGCTCTTGGTGCAGGTGACAAACTCATGTTTGCCGTTCAAAAATCACATCATACAGTATTTCCAGGAGACTTCTTTGACCGCTTGGATATAACTATTTAAATCTTCCCACTGGCTTTTCTTTTAAACTTCCTCACTATGGTTATTGAATCATTAGTTTTTACTGTAAAACTTGGCTTCCTCCTTTTTTTTCTCATCATTTTAGTATTAACAACCTATGCATAGTAACAGTATCTTTTACACAGAAGGTTTTCAATTATTATGTAATAATTAATGAATACGTGGTAGTTAGGAATTTGACCTTGGAAATTTTAAGTAAAAGGATATTTACAGCTAAATTAGGAAAAGCAGACAGAATTTTCACCTAAAAGAGAAGAAGCTTCTATTGTATTATCACTGTGCCTCGAGATTTAGGAAGGCAAACCATTAAACTTTATTTTTTTAATAGTATGTTTTTTAACTAATACAAATAACCAGTATATTGTCAGAAGGATTCTGTTTATTTTGGGTTGTGAAGTTGGGGCTGAATTACATAGTGTGTGGTAGTCAATCCAGAGCAGACATTTTGTATGACTAAAATTTTATAGTGTATGTTCTCGCTTAAGGTAAAGAAAAGGAAAAAACAAAAGGATTCCTAAAGCTGGTAAATTGTGTTTAATAGAATCAGTTAAAATTATTGGTTTGTCAGATGGCAAATTTTGAGAAAAGCATTACCTCCAAAACTTTTATTTTTTTCATGTCTGTTGAAATCTCTTTGAAATGAGCATAGATTGAGAGGAGAAGGTTAAGGTCAGGTTTATATAACTGAATCAACTGACTTGATGATTATTTTGGCTGTCCTCATGATTGATTTCTCTGTGTCATTCAGAATTAATCCAGAGAAAACTCAGGTAATCAGATCAGCTGAGCCTGAGTCTCGTTTGATGACCATATGTGACATGGCTAAGGAGTTATTTTCTTCTCATGCCATGACCACTGATCATCAACCAAAGGAGAAGCATTGGGTTTTCCCCATGGAAATGTGATTAAGGAAGGAGAGGGGACTGAGTTTTAGTTGCATTCCAGCATAAAGGAAATAGCAACAATGTTCTTTTCAAATGATCGGTATCATAGAACCTGTTTTCAGGATATCGTGGGTCCATAATTTGAAACTATAATTCATCACTGCATTATTTTTAGTGATGTAAGCATTCCTGTGGACTTTTGAATATTCTTTCATTAGAAGAAGAGTCCGTGAATCGCATAAAAAGGATATGGTCTCACTAACATCACTTAGAATGAATTCTGTATTACAGCAGCTTATAGAGATGTAAGCCCTTGGCAGAGAAGCACTAAGACTGTCAGATTAACAAAGTAAAATACAGGATACCCACTTAAACTTGTATTTCATATAAACCACAAAACTTTTAAAGTGTGTCTCACATATTGCAAGAGACATACATACATTGAAAAAAAACAAACAAAACTGTTTATCTGATATTTAACCGGACAGTTCTATTTTATCTGGCAGGCTTCAAAGGTATGCTCTGGTATATGCTGTCTTTAATGGCTTTAAACAACGGCAATTGTAGCAGCATGTGTGTGAGCCCAGCTAAATGTCATTTTAATGACCACATTTAATTATCTGATTAGTGGAGTTGTAATTTAAAGGATGATAAATAAGGACGAAGACTCAAATGTGTTTACTAAAAGTTAGTAAGTCTAGTTTGGAAAGAGGATGACACTAAGTAATGACTCTGGGAATTGTGCTGGAAAAATTTATGATAGTCACATAGTACTTTGTATTCCATTTGATATATTAGATGGGATTACTGCCATACATGGAGAAGAAAAATATACCTCTTGGATATTTTGGTAGCTAAGATGATAGAGTGAACTTGTTCAAGGAAGTGTGGGAGTGGAAGAAGCAGCTTAGGGTTGGAGTTCATCTGAATAACAATTACCCAAATGGGTCAGTATTTTTAAGAAAATAGATTTTGATTATTGAAGTCCAGGAGGAAACCATGTGGTTTATCCAAAATGACCTTCGAAATGCAAATGCCCAAGTGATTTGTGTCACTTTTATACTCTGGATCTCCAGTTAATCGCTACTCACTGGATTATTTGGGGGAAAACAGCTGGCTCTTGTAATTATTATGGGATTGGAATCGATATAAAGAAGACACTGTTCTTTTAAACATGTCTTATGTACCTTCATAAACAACCTGCTGCACCCTCCCACCAGCTCACCTCACTATCCCCTTTTAATCATAGGCTCTATCTCTAATAACTCTAAAAAAGCTCCAGCTGAAGAGACAGTCATCTGGATATTTGAAAAACAAACAAACATTTAGTTCTTTGGCCATGGTCAAGCCAATTATATCTTTTTTGAAAACACTTGGCTTTGCATAGATAAATTCACAATACTAAAACGTGCCTAAAAAGATTATCTGAAGAGTCTCTTGCTTCTAAACAGGTTAATGCCTAAACCAGAGTTGCTAGATAGCAGTATTCATGATATTTTGGACGGATAATTCGTTGTTTTTGGAGAGCTGTCTTGCACTTTGTTCCATGCGCAGCAGCATCTTTGGCCCCTACCCACAGGATGCAAGAAGGCCCTTCACCTCCCAGTCCTGACAACCTAGAAAGTCTCCAGACATTGCCAGATGTCCCTAGGGGAGGTCAGTTAAGAAACACTGACCTAAACTATCCAGTATTAATCGTTTCATTGTGTACCAACTAGCTGGGAGGGGGGTGGCGGGTGGCAGTGAGAGCTGAATTTAGACTAGGAATTGTAACAGAGTGGCACAGATGGGACGGGCAGGGATAGTAGACAGAAGGAGGGTAAGAGCAGTAGACCGGCAATAGCCATCACCATTTTGTTCATTCGTGCATGTATGCATGCACGCATTACATATTTAAATTCTTCATTCATTTATTTGTTCACTCAACAAACGTGTAAGTTGAAGGAACTGTGCCAAGGGCTGGGGATTCAGTAGGAAAGCAAATACAAATTCTCTGCTGTAAAGGAGCTTATAGTCAAGTGGAATGTAGCAGAGAATGAATAAGAAGATCACTAATGTATTAGGTGTTAAATCACCAGGGGAGGATGTTAGTCTGTGCCTGGTTAGGAGAACAGAAAACACACCAGCAATTTTGACAGCAAAAATGTCATATAGAGAAAGGGTTGACAGGGTGTGGTGGTGGTGGTGGTGGTTTAGCTGCTAAGTCGTGTCTGACTCTTGCAACCCCATGAATCCGCCAGGTAAAGGAGGACAACAAAGGCTATAAAAATGAAGAGAGGACACCAAGGTTACGTACATATAGAACTTTAGGAAGCTGCTGCTACCCCAGGGCTGGGGAGGCAAAGGGAACAGGATGGAGTGACTAGAACCTGGAACCTAAGAAAAGGTGGTGGTGGTGGTGGGATCCAGGTCACTGAACAGGTGGCCCCGCTGGCTGCTGTTGATGCCTATGGGGCTGGGGTTAAGTTTAGAGGGAGCCAGGGGTGACTGGCTCATCCTTATCTCTGAGGGATGTGGTAAGACTGCTTCTGAAAATATGGAACCAATCTGTTCACTGAAACCAGCAGCTGAGCTGGCCTGACACTGACAAGAAGGGCAAACTAACCAAAGGGGCGAGGCAGTGCCTTACCTTAGCAGCTCTCTGGCGCCCCCTATTGGCAGCGTTTCATAGGGAGTCAACTGGGGCAGAGAAAACGTAGTCTGCAAAGACCTATGTCCAGCGTCACACAGGACGGTGTGGAACAGAAGGTTGAAGCTGAGTCAGAGCCACGGAACCCAAGTAGGAAGGCTATTGCTTTACATAGGGGTAGCTTGGAGCCTACTCCACCCTGACCCAGAGACTGCCTTGTGCATGGATGTGCTTCAGAAGAATCACACAGTCTACTATGTAATTATCTCCAATACAGGGGCAGCCTAATTACCGTTCTCATCACAAAATGTTTCTTAAGTGAGTACATGAATGAATTCAATGATGCCTTTATCATAATGCTGTTGTTATTTTCCTGAACTACTTCATTTAATCTCAAACTCGAGTTTTAAGTTGTTGTGTTTAAAATTGAACACAAGTGCCCTGAAAATTAAGCAGCTATTAGCTGAAACATTACTTGTCCACACCAGATAAGATTGTAGCATTAGCAACTTTTTCAGCTTATGTTCTTATTACCACCCGTGTGTGTGTGTGTGTGTGTGTGTGTGTGTGTGTGTGTGTGTGTTTGTATCTGTTTCAATCTGATTTAAAAAATATTAACTAGGTACCCAGTAAGTGCAAATCTGTGTGTCAGATGCTACATAGAACCTGAAAGAATTAAACCAGTCCCTAAAGTACTCAGAGTATTGATTTCTATGAGTGCCATCTGGCACTTATCACTATTTTTAAAAGGTCTTTTCTTTGATTTATTGAGGTACCTTGAATCCTATTCTTTTTTGTTTTTAAAGATATTAACAATGTATGTCCACCCCCACCTCACTTCAGACTCCAGCTTCATCTCTTTTATGAGTAGAATAAAGAGATTTCCTCCCAGAAGTAACCCTTTGGTAGTAATTCTCTAAAGAGAGAAATGAACTCTTTCAGACTCCCAGGGCACCATTGCTAAATGTTCTGTAAAACTCCTTCCTAATTACTACCTGGAGAGAGACTTGGCATCTGGAGAAAAGCACTCAAGGTGTATACACTTATTTCCTTCATTGTGATCTCAAAAAGGGGCATGAGTTCATCACTCTAAAGAGAAGGAAGCCTCAGACATGCTTATTCAAAAATAAGAATATGATGAGCCTAGGCACCAGGGTTAATAATCCCCCAACATATTTTGGAAATTTGACTCCTCAGATAACCTGAGTATTTGTTATGGAATTGGTCAACAGGACGTGCACCAAGGTTTTAACCTGTCTTGGACAGGAAGGTTCTTTTTCCAATTCACATTGGATGAATAAATAAAGAATAAAGCAATAAATAAACTAATGCTCAGCTTCCCTGGTGGTCCATTGTTTAACAATCTGTCTTACAATACAAGAGACATCGGTTTGATCCCTGGTCCCAGAAGATTCCACATGCTGCAGAGCAACTAAGCCTGCGCCCCACAACTACTGTGCCAACACAATGGCCAAAGAATGGAGACGGGGAGCCTAGTTCACAAGTCAACTTCTCAACCCAAGCTGGGTGGAGAAAGCAAATACACAAGAGGCTGGAAGTAAAAGGGAAGGATTTGGAAAGAATGGGAGGAATATTCATGACTTATCTGAGAGCAGGGTGTGGTTTGGACTTGGAACAGGTGCAGCTCTCCTTTCCAGTCCTCGTATGGGCTTTTCCAGTTAGCGTCATGGCAATTGCCACAGCCCTGGCACCAGTGGGTGTGTCATTTAGCATATGCTAATGTATTACAATGAGTGTATAATGAGGCTCAAGGTCTGCTGAAAGTTAAATCTCCTACCATCAAACTGAGTCTTGTTTTTTTCTCTCTGCAGCTTTCTCCTGAAACTTAGATAGGAATAGTTGGTTTTTATTTGAGGGAGGGGCGCAGAATTGATTCTAGGGCAATAGCCTTGGTAATATATTGACTCCAGCACTGAAAGGATGCAGGGAGAAGGCTGACGGGTTGGGGGCTGCCCTGACTAGGGCTATTAGACTAACTTTGGTTGTTAAAGGTGACCTTCTTTAGCCCGCTCTGAAAAATACTGATACATACTTCAGATGCTGTTAAATTTAATCTCATATCTTGCCTGTTTGGAGAAGCATTCTGGGGTTTCCCAGGTGGTTGTGTGGTAAAGAATTGGCCTGCCAGTGCAGGAGACACAGGTTGAATCCCTGGTTGGGGAGAAGCCCTTGGAAGGGGAAATGGCAACCCACTCCAGTATTCTTGCCTGGAGAATCCCCATGGACAGAGGAGCCTGAGGGGTCTCAAAGAGTCAGACACGACTGAGCACACTCAGCACACGGGGCACTTGCTATCACTTCTACAAGGATTCAGTCGTGTACTGCTACTGCTGCCAACCTCCAATACTCCCTGATAGAGTTCAGGTGGAGAGTAGAAATGAGGCACTCTGCTCTGGGGAAAACTCGCAACCGGCAAGTTTTTGGTTTTATTACCCTTCTTTTGAAGTTTAAAACTTTCTTCCCCTGTTGCTTCAACATATTTTGTAGGCCTAATAATATCTTGCTCAACATGTGTGATTTTTCAATATTCTCTGGTTTAGGCTTTCAGGGAGGAAGGCCTACAGTGTTCTTTGGGTTGCTTCATTATTGATATTCCCCAAATCCTCACCACTTATTTTGCCAAAGATCTTTGCATTTTAAATTCAGAATTTTGCTTCTGAAAAGGTTTGAAAAACTAGTAGGTAGTATTATTCACATCTCATGTGATTCCTCTACTTTGTAATCAGGCCATCACTGAAAGGCCATTATAGACCACAGTGAATGATTTATTCAGGCTAGACAAGTCTAGGGGTAAATATAATCCAAAGGGACAAGCAGAAATACAATTTAAATGCTGGGCCCCAAAGAAAATTTCTTACAGAGACGCTTTTTCTTTACTTTGAGGTAAAATTCTCCAGCAGAGAGAATTTCTCTTGACGTTTGCAAGTCCTACTCATGTTCTTGGGTGCAGGAATGATGAAAATGCAAATGGTCTATTATGTCTGGTCAAAACCAATTTTTCAAAGCAGCTCAGCAGATGTATAATGTTATAGTCATTTCCCTCCACTTGTTGTTTGGTCACGATAAGCACTCCCATCAATGCTGATTGTATTTAGTCTGACCATATTTTTTGTCCATGTTTCAATGCTGATCCTATTTCCTGCTTTTAACCGTACAGATATATGATAATAAAGAAAATAATTTTGCTAGCAATTAAATTACAAAATGTGTTCAGTTCTCCATTAATAAAACCTCTATCTTGTTAAACATCATCAGTAAATAGCCTTTATATTTTTCCTCTCTTCAATTTACCAACTGACAATAGAAAACATTAACTGAGGTTAAAGGCTTCGAAGCCAAAAAAAATAGAGACACACAGAGACAGAGAGAGACAGAGATGGTTAGTCAGCGCCATCTAGTGTCTAAAACTCAAAATTTAATCAGAGTTTTTGAATTTACATTTCCTTTCCCCATATTAGAAAAATAAATGCTGGTGGTATTTTATCTAACATTTTAAATTAATTCTTTGAAAACTCAAATAAACATTCTAATTTCTAATAAGTACATTAAATTTAAATTTATTTTAACTCCAGTATTCATAACTCAACCATAGTAAGTCAGATAAAATCATCTATGTGGAGCAAACAGTAAAAGCAAGAACTGGCAATTACCTGGTAATTTTCTCAGTGAAGACAGCTAATCAAGAAAGTTCCAGCCTAACTGTATTTGATGTTTATTATAAACTATGTAGACATCACTGATGAAGCTAACTTGGCCATTTGCCTTTACTCTGTTCTTTCAATTTATTCCAGCACTGGTCTTTCTCTAAACTAATGTGGGAACTAGAGAACACGCACAAGTATTTTAGAGACTGTGTGGTTGAAAGCTAGAGATTCAGATTGTGTGCTCAGTCCCTCGGTCATGACCCATCTTTGTGACCCTATGGACTGCAGCCTGCCAGGCTCCTCTGCCCATGGGGTTTTCCCAGCAAGAATACTAGAGTAGGTTACCACTTTCTCCTCCAGGGGGATCTTCCTGACCCAGGGATCGAACCCATGTCTCCTGTGTCTCCTGCATTGGCAGGCGAGTTCTCTATGACTGAGTCACCAGGGAAACCCAGAGATTCAGATTATAGAGTACTTATTTTTATAGAATTTTGATACTGCTTTTCAAGGCTGCTCTACTGAACAATTAGAAATTACCCCACAGCTTGGAGAAATCTGGTGTAGTATTTTACAAATAAATAAATAACCAATAAGATATGTATTTAAGAGATTGGCTGATGCAATTTTGAAAATTAGGAAGATTCACATCTTCAGGGTGGACCAGTGGGCTGAAAACCAGGAGAGAGCCATGTTTCAGTTCGAGTCCAAAGACTGTCACCACAGAATTTTCTTTTGCTCAGGGGAGGGCATTCTTCTATTCTACTCGAGCTTTCAACTGACGGGATGAGGCCCACCCATATTATGGGGAGCAATCTGTTTTATTCAAATTCAACTAATAAAAATATAATCCAAATCACCCTTACAGAAGCATCCAGGATATTGCCTGACCACATACATAGGTCCTGTGGCCCAGCCAAGTTGACAGGTAAAATGAACCATCATATCAGATGAAGTATGCAGAGGGAAAAATAAAGAATAAAGGAGAATGTGGGGAAAATTTTAAAACCAGCTTATTTTTTACCTCAATAAAAGGACTGCTTTAGGTCAGAGTTTCTAAACACCATCTTTATTTGGCACTGACATCTCAAGTACATTGGATCTTCTGGGCCAAGTTACAGAATGGCCTGCAAAGCAGTCTGGACCCACTGCAGAGCCTTCTCTTGTCTGGGCCCTACTCAAAACTGGCAGCTTTTCAGTTCACTCAGTAAATGGCTTAGCGTAACACACCTGAATGACAAATATGTTGCCTTCACATTGCAAAGAGGCCCAGGAAGCATGGTATATATTTTTTGGTTGTAGGAGGAGTCAGATACAATTTACTCCGCCTTAGAAGGAATATCTTGACATGACCCATGCTACTGAACGCCTAGATATTCCACTGAGGTGGTGGCCTATGAATTTTATTTAGGTTAATTTTCCACAGTCTGACAAGCAAATGCCTTACCCATAAGTCTAAAGTAGTTGGTATATTTTGTTCATTAGATCTTATCAGCATGATAATATCAAGGTAATAGAACAGTGCGATATCTTGTGAAAAGGAAAGGTGATCAAGATCCTTGTAGACTAAATTACGATGGAGGGCTAGGAAACTGATATATCCCTGATGTTTGAAAATACAGGTGTATTGCTGGCCCGGCCAGATGAAAGCAAACTGCTTCTGGTGGGCATTATGGACAGGTATGGAGAAAAGAGCTTTTGCCAGATAAATAGCTACAAACCCAGGTATATGTTCATTTCCCCCAGCAATGAAACCATTTCTTGTCCAGCAGATGCAATAGAAATCACCTAGTTGAGTATATGATAATCTACTTTCTCCAAGATGCCTATGTTTTCCACACAGGGAAGCCCCAAGGGCCACTTGGGTGAACTAAACGAGGATGCCGTAAGAACCATCACTGTACATATAAGTTCTCGATGGCGTTATTAATCTCCACTGTTCTACTAGGAACATGGTACTGATTGCGCTTTACTATTTTCCTAGGTAGGGCTTGCTGCTGCTGCTGCTAAGTCGCATCAGTCGTGTCCGACTCTGTGTGACCCCATAGACGGCAGCCCACCAGGCTCCCCCGTCCCTGGGATTCTCCAGGCAAGAACACTGGAGTGGGTTGCCATTTCCTTCTCCAATGCATGAAAGTGAAAAGTGAAAGTGAAGTCGCTCAGTCATCAGCAACCCCATGGGCTGCAGCCTTCCAGGCTCTTCTGTCAATGGGATTTTCCAGGCAAGAGTACTGGAGTGGGGTGCCACTGCCTTCTCCGAGGTAGGGCTTACCTGGTGGCTAAAGAATCTACCTGCCAATGCGGGAGATACAGGTTCAATCCCTAGGTTGGAAAGATCCCCTGGAGAAGGAAATGGCAACCCATTTCAGTATTCTTGCCAGGGAAAATGGACACAGGAAATTGGTGGGCTACAGTCCATGGAGTCACGAAAGAGTCAGACACCATTTAGCGACTAGACAACAGTTTTCCTGGGTAAAGGCTGTTCTAGTGGCTTCTAATTCCACTACCCATGGCTTCTCTCCATAGATTGGAGAGTGAGTGTGGAAATTCTGCCATTGTCTGTCTATTCTACCTATGCATTCTGGAATTGGAGAAATAACCAGTAATGGTTTGGGAGATTCACTGAGGCCACGATGGGCAGATCTGAAAACTCCATCAATCACCAGACTTTGGTAAGCCTCTATTCTGATTTGGTGGATCACAGTGGTGTTTGCGTCTCCTGGAATTCATTTCAGAGCCAGTGTCTAGTCATCTTTGAGAAGTATGATTATTTCTTTTTTTCCCAATACACAGTCAGCCTGGAAAAAGGTCAGAGTTCCATTTGGGAAAAGATTTGGAGAAAGATTAACAGTTTAGATTTTTCTGAGTGTGGCAGGGTCTTCAAGATTCGTGGATTCTGGGTTTATAATTTCCTCAAGTTTGGGGATTCATTGAGGGCCTGTCACTCTCTTGGTATTGATGATTTAAGTTAAGCTTGTGTTCACTTGACCTATAGACACTTCCACTTATACAGAGCTGGTAAGAATTGAACTGCTCATCTATATTCTGCCAGGGACACCATCATTAATAGCTAACTCCATAGGTCTCTATGAGACAGACTATTCTCACTGCTGCTTTGATTCCAATGTCAACACGGCAACCATACCTACCTTAGCTTTGGTGGTAAGTGTGGCCACATAGCCTCTGGCGCCCTTGGACCAGTTTGTCTCCAGCGACTTTAGGGACCCAACTTCAGTGGCAGCAGTTTCCATGTAATTTCTGACCAACAAAGAGTGACCACAGAGCTCTTCAAGGATTCTGAGACTCCCCTCACACCTTCATTTTTGAACTGTGGTGTTGGAGAAGGGTCTTGAGTCCCTTAGACTGCCAGGTGATCAAACCAGTCAATCCTAAAGGAAATCAATCCTGAATATTCATTGGAAGGACTGATGCTGAAGCTGAAGCTCCAATACTTTGGCCACCTGATGTGAAGAGCTGACTCATTGGAAAAGACCCTGATGCTGGGGAAGATTGAATGCGGGAGGAGAAGGGGATGACAGAGGTCAAGATGGTTGGATGGCATCGCTGACTCAATGAACATAAGTTTGAGCAAGCTCTGGGAGATGGTGAAGGATAGGGAAGCCTGGCATGCTGAAGTCCTTGAGGTTGCAAAAAGTTGGACATGACTGAGTGACTGAACAACAAATGGTGAAAACTACCTTCCACTTGCCCCAGTGGCTTCCACCGCCCTCCTAGGCTGGGTGAGCAGATTCACATGGTAAATTCACTCTAATGTTCCAATATACCCCAGGCTGTGGATACCTTCCTCTACAATATAGCCAGGCAGTTCTGACATTTCAACTAGATCTCCTGTAGGCCACTTTTTTGGTCCATGTTTCAGCCAACCAAACAGTTAGAGCCCTTTCTGGCCCCTCAGATTACTACTAGATTCAACAAATAACCCTGCAGTTAAGTGAGCAATGTTTTGTTTTTTTTTTTAATTTTCTTTCCCAATGAAACTATCAGTTAGCTTATCCAGCAATTATTTATTGGGTAGTTAAATGTGCACTTTGAACATACAGCCTGCTTTTAGGAAGAAACAGCAAAATTTATTCTTGCCTTCTGTTTTGTTTGGATAATGAGATTTTTCTATCACATAATATTTTCCCTCAAGAGCCTGTTGTTTTTTGTGTTTTTTTCCCCCATAATCTGAAATCTATTCAAAAAAGGCTTACTTTTGAAAAATGTAAAGTTCTTAATTGTTATATGCTGCTGGGCTGATTTTAAATGTTATCATAATGATCTAAGCCTCCAGTCTTATTTTATGTTTACATTCTTAAAGTTTATTCGCACCTTTCCTCTTTTGACAATTCTTTTAAAAATTTCCTTTGCTGAATTCAGATCCCATAACCAGAATATAACTATTAGTATGTCTTTTATATCTAACCCAAACTATGTGGGGGGGCATGTTTTTACAGCTCTGGGCAACACCAAGTATTTCCTTTCTCATGTTAGTAAGGAAGATACTAGAAAAAAGTTAGCATCTTCAGATTTTTAATTAGGTCAACACCAGAGTATATAAAATTAACAAAACAGAGTCTCAGTTCCTTCTGGATTAATTATTATATATGCATGTAATTCTAAAATGTTGTCAGGATAAATACATTTCCACAATGTGTCACTCTCAGTCTTCATAAAAGCTAATTTAAGGTCACATGTTCAAAGACTGGCATACACGTCAACAAACGTTTGTTTTATATGTGTCAACAAGTTGATCTGTTTTGTCCGAAAGAAATATTTTGTTTCTAGGTTTGACATATCTCTTCAACAGAAGACAATCGTAACACACATTATGGGATGAGTTAGAGGGCTCTGATGTTTTTCTGTGCGCTTGTATTAGTCTGGCAGGACTGCCATAACAAATCTGGTGGCTCAAAGCAATGGAAACGTACTGTCTCATGGCTCTGGAGGCTAGAAGTCTGGAATCGAGGTGTCAGCATCCTTGGTTCTTTCTGAGACTTCAGAAGGAGAATCTGTTCCCAAGCCTCTCTCCAAGCTTGTAGCAGTTTTCTGGAAACTTTTCAATAACTACATCTTCAACAACCCTATTTCTAAATAAGGCCACACTCTGAGGTACTGGGGGTTAGTATTTTAACATATACATTTTGGCAGATAAAATTCAACTCATAGAAACCTGAATGCTGACAAAATGTTCCTTCTCTCAGTGTAATATTTCACTGAATCACTATGAAATTATTATGCATGTACCTCAGTGGAGGATTCCATTCTCCTTCACTCCAGTATTATGGGTCTTATGACAATTTAATAGGAAACACTCCTTATCATCAAGAGGCAGTTTCTGTTTCTCCCTCACACATCTTAAGCTGTAAAGTACATTTCCTCATCTGGAGAATCGTGTGTGTGTGTGCACATGCGTGTGTGTGTTCAGTCTCTCAGACGTGTCCGACTCTTTGATGCTTCCAGGCTCCTCTGTCCATGGAATTTTCCAGGCAAGAATACAGGAATGGATTGCCATTTCCTTCTCCAGGGGATCTATCTTGGTTAAATGCAGAGTATGACTCAGTAGACTTAGGTAGGGCTCCTAAATGATGATAATGATCTGAGAATCACTCTATGAGTAGCAAGAATGTAAAGGTATCTCCACAATCCATGAATTAGAAAATAAGTCAAATGTTGAAAACAATTTCCTCAGCAACAGACTGTACCAGGAAGTCTTGACTATTGATGTTTTACGGAATAAAGTCATTTGAACTGGTTTCCGTTATAACCTGACATCACCACCATGGACACCTGTCAGAGTGAAAGTCAAGGCATTCCATTTCTTTTAGGCTTGTTGCAAATCACTGTAAAAGAAGACTCATTAACTCAAGATCAGAAAAACAAGAATTACCCAGGATTTAATGAACTGATTTAATTGTGGTTAACTTTCTACTTTCTAATATTATATCTAATAGATCTAAGAAACCCATTCATTTCCTGTCTATTTCTAGCCTTCAATTTAATAGTCTATATTTGAACTAAGTGGAATGAAAAACTCTTTAACTGGTATATCATTTGGCTGACATCTCAAAACAGAAAAAAATCCTATAGAAGATCACCAAATAGATTGTAAACTAATGTAATAAAAATGTTTCTGCAAAAATAGTATTTTCTGCTACCCCATGCCACTTCATACCAACTGCAGCTGCATTATTTTATGCTAATTCCCTCAGGAAGGGGCGTCATGATAAAAAGAAGCTGATAAGAGTCAAATTTTTTGCTTTGAAATTTCAAAAATCATGTTCAATGGATTAGTCATTATTTGGAAGATTTGGAAGAATAAACCATTACTCAAAGTCAAGGTCCAGATCTGAGTGCAAAGAGACGGTGTCTTTTGATTCATATTTCGCTTATGACTGTTTCTTAACTACATGTATTTGGTCACCAACATTTTAAAGAAAATATAAAAGATATTATTGGCTTGACGTAATTACTTTAAAGAAACTCTGTTCCTTTTTGTACAAATTACAGACCAGCTGATCATCTCCAATCATACTTGCCTTCCCCTCCTTCCATATGGGTCCCAGGGCAATAAATGTCACAGAACTGATAAGGATCTAGCTACCTCTGATCCCAGCAGGGTGCAAAATCAGAAGAAATGGACACATGGTGTGTCTAGGCAAAACTCAAAGGCAGTTTCACTAGATTTTCATGACCTCCACAGCGTGGAACCCAACAGGTGGATTCCTCTCGCTTCGGTTGGAAAGAAAAGAATATTTCCTGGGTTCTAGGGAGAAGAAAAGAATTAGCTCTAAATGAGAACCCCAAAGGAAAGATATGCACGTGCTGTCCACAAGGATGGCGACTGAAGGCCTGAGGACCAGAATGGTGAAAGTGCAGCTCAGCAGAAGGCAGCACCGGCAGAGGACAACAGAGGGCCAGTTGCCCCACTGCTCCTAGCATCACTGCCCTTCCACAGTGAGGGAATAAGTTCCTCCTCTAATCCAAGGAGAAGATTAAATTTCTTCTACTGACAGAAAGAAAACCTGCAAAAGAAATTAAATTCAACTTTGAATTGAAAAGGGAGTTACATGAACTTATTCTAAAATCAGCAATTCATAATCAATTAACTTTCCTTTTATATTTTGCATTGATTTCCCAACATCTAATGGTATATTCTACATACAGTGTGTACTTGTTAGGTATCCATTTACTTTTTTCTATATTTGTACAACTTTCTTACACTCCAGGCAAAGAGGCTAAAATATCATGAGCTAGGTGCTGCCAAGGCTGCCACTGAAGATGCCAGGAGTGAAGAAAGGGGCAGGTGATATAGTAAATCTTCAAGAAGCTAGAGAAGAGAGATGATAAGGTGAAAATAGCTAAGGAATAGGATTTTCTTTTCTTTTTTCTTAAAAAATTACTTAAATATGCACTGGGCTAGATATTGGGGATAGGAAAGTGATGGAAATAATTTCAGTCTGGTGGAGACCATAGGAAAATCAATATAATGAATTTTAAAAGTGAAGATAGACTTGCATGCAAGTTTTGCAGAACATTAGAGAAATTAGATATGCATAGAATTCATTCGTTCAGTGCATTTATTTAAAGAGTATTTCCTGAAGCACCATTGTAATGCCCTAGAAATGGAGAAACAGAATGAAAAAAGGCACAGTCTGGTCCTGAAGAAACTCAGTCTAGAGAAAATGCTTCTGGGGCAGCAATTAAGAGAACAAGCATGGTGTATCAGGGGTGGGGCAAGATTACACTTCCTGCAGTGTCCAAACAATGTCAACTGCATAGTCAGATATTACCTGAGCAAAAAGTTAAGGCCATGGGTTGACAAAAAAAAGAGGACGCTAGAAAGGTACATAATAGACAGGGCTGAAAGGGTTTGGGTTTTTTACTATGACGCCAAATGCTTTTGTTGCAGTTGCCAAGGGACACGCATTTTCCTGCAGTATTCATTTTATTGAGATAATCTGGGGGTACACAAACACACTTATTTTAAAATTAAAGTATGGATGTATCATGTGCTAAGTCGCTTCAGTCGCGTCTAACTCTGCGACCCTATGGAGGCCACCAGGCTCCTCCGTCCATGCGATTCTTCAGGCAAGAATACAGGAGTGGGTTGCCCTTTCCCACTCCAGGGGATCTTCGGGACCCGGGGATTGAACCCGCGTCTCCTACGACTCCTGCACTACAGTTGACTGCAACAGCATATGCATTAGTAAAATACGACAGGAAAGGAAATTCCACAGCTGGGCTGGCAGATGGCTCTGGCCTTAGCCGTAGAACACACTGGGGCGAGAGTTCAGGGTCCTCGGCTATTAGGGGATTTAGGGCAATGATACACGGAGACCATAAGGCTAAGTGTGTGGGAGAAACGTAAGAGTTAAATACATAGACTAGGGTAAGGCTGCGGCGCAGGTAGTACAAGGAACCTGTATTCTCCTTTGCTCCTTGACTCTGCTGCTGCTGCTGCTTGCTAAGTCGCTTCAGTCGTGTCCGACTCTGTGCGACCCCATAGACGGCAGCGCACCAGGCTCCCCCGTCCCTGGGATTCTCCAGGCAAGAACACTGGAGTGGGTCGCCATTTCCTTGAACCTGTATTCTCCTTTGCTCCTTGACTCTGCTGCTGCTGCTGCTTGCTAAGTCGCTTCAGTCGTGTCCGACTCCTGGCGACCCCATGGACTGCAGCCCACCAGGCTCCTCCGTCCATGGGAGTTTCCAGGCAAGAGTACTGGAGTGGGGTGCCATCGCCTTCTCCGGTTCCTTGACTCTATCATTCCGAAAACACTCTGCTCCTGGTACCCCTTTGTCATTGGAGACTGAGCGCCAAGTTCGCGAGCTGCCCTTTCAATACGGGGCGCCTCGTTGCCAGGGCAACCATTCCTGCCCGGCACAACTCTGCGACCTCCATGCTATTGGCTTGAGGACGCAGGGTGCGTGCGACGTCACTGCGCGGCGCCGCAAGATCCGGGAACCCTGCGAAACCTGATTTTTCCCGGTCCCCAGCGGCCGGCGACGGGACCGGCAGCTAGTGGCCCAGCGGGTGCTGGTTGGCTGGTGTGCAGATCGCGGTGGGAGAGAGGAGCGGTAGGAACAGGTCCCTAGAGCGGTGAGCTGTACATGTGCGGGGATCCGCTGTGCCACCCTCATTCTCTTGGCGGAGGCGGCTTCCTGTCTGATCAGTTGCTATGGCCACGGGACCACGTTGCTAAGGAGCCTGGAGATGCTGAGCGCCGTGAGCTTGCCCTTCCTGGTCTGGCTTTGGTTGAGAGCTGCCTTATTTGAAACTGGCGCCTTTACCCACTCTTACCTGACCTTCTTTAAAAAAGAAAAAAAAAAAAAAAAAGGCAAAACACAACTTTTTTTTTTCTCCATTTTTTCCTCTCCATGTCCTCATTTTCTAACTTTCACAACATGCCGGCCCTGACCTCGTCTTAAGTATTGGGAATTGTGTGGTGGTAGAGGCGAAGAGGCTAGGCAAATGGAAAACAAATAGGAAGACCCTTAATACTGGCTCTTTGGATTTTCTTTACGGTGAAAAGGGTTGGGATAGGTGAATACTGGGCTGTGTCGCTGTTCTTTGAAATTTGAAGGAGCTTTAGAGATGGAGCTCACCTCCTTTTGTGGGGCTCCTATTAACACTTTTGGGACCTTCCAAACACCAGATTAGAGAGTAGGAAAAAAAGTGACCTCTGTCTCTGAGAATTTAGCAGGTAGTTTAGTGCAGTGGTCTCAAAGGTAAGTGCGGGAAGAATAGGTATGTGGAAAAAGAAATAAGGTATATTGAGCTGTCCAAAACAATGAAAGAAAAGTACTCTTTCCTAGCATAGACCCAGATGCCTGTACCCCTTGTAGATGATGACCCGCAGCATCTAAGGAAAGTAAGGTGAAAAATGAGGGGTCCACAGTGGGGCCTTGCTTAGTTTGTTTGCTTTCTTAATATTGTGACATAGTTTAGGTGTTGGGGTTAAATGGATTAATAGATTCTAGTGTCTTCTTAGAATCTTTATATTGTTTTGTAAAAGATTGAAGGGTATTCTTTGTAATATTTATAACACAAAAGAGTTACTTTTTCACTTCTTCCCACCATTAACCCTTTACACCACCCTCACATGTTATTTAATGAAAAAGCTAGTGTAAGATGAATGAACCTTTTTTTCCTTTTACAAACAATTCATGCTCTGGATTTGTTGTCAGTGGTATGCTCCCAGGTGGATATTATTTTTTAAAAATTGTGTACACTCCATTTGTCTGTAAGGTAAAGGGTGATATTTTTAACAGTAACTGAAAAACTGTTTGGAAAGAAGCTCTAACACAGGTGTTTTGGAAGTGGACAGGGAAATGTTTGCATCATTGTGTGTGTGTATGTTTTGGTATTGTTGCTGAAAATTGCATAATTGTATCACACATAAAAAATGTCCTGTATACTTAAAACCTTTGGAAGCTCCATATTCTAACATGTTCTTCGAATGAAGAGTTTCAGTAGCCTTTGAACTTATTCAAAATCTAATGTAGCACTTTCCAGTTAGTACCTTATAGAAACAGCTGTTTGACATAAAGGAACATAGAAATTGTGTCATTCCAACTTGTTGAATAATCACTGAATTGGCAGTATTAGGTTGCACTTTAAATAGGTCATAATTAAAGTCTGTGTTAGCTTAGGATAGGATCTAACAAATTTAATGAGCTAATAATTACCATATTTTTAGAAAATGCCTTGGGGAGGAATGTGAAGTGTGATATTGGGAAGTAACTCATCTGCTGGTACTAGGCTGAGAAAATTAGGTCAGCATATCAAATTAAGAAAGTTGAAATTTAAAATTACTCTGTTACAGAAATAATCTTACATTTAGTTTATCTTTGCAAGGTACTTTGATCTGGTCACATGGTATTTAAAATATTTGGAGGCTGAATGTTATTACATGGAACTTTGCCCTCCTTGTGAAGACTTCTAATTTGTCAAGTAAATTAAAATAATCTCATGTTATTACTCATTTAAGAAGGCATCAATGTTTATATTGAAGAGAGAACTAAAAAGTTGTGATTTGTGTCCCCAAATATTTGAAAAGCTGTTGTTTACAAGTAGAAGACTACATCTATGTGGCCTTAAAAGAAGATCTTATAGAAAAATGACTATATTAAAGACTTAAAATGGAAAGTACTCTAATGGAAGAATATTTGGAGTGTCTTGTAAATGGGGGAATGGAGTAATCAAGGGGGAATAAGGAAGCAAGGCAGAAATCCAAGTGCTGTGGAAACGTGCATTTGAGAAACTGATGATCAGGAAAGCCTGCATGGAACTTGGGATTGGAGTTAGACTTAGAAATACCAGCAGGCAGTTGAGTGTATAAGTCTGGGTGTGTGGTGGAAGATTCTTTGAAATAATTTGATTCGGCAGGAAAACAAGGGCTATGAATTAGAGACCTGTTAGCAAAGAGGGAATTACGGGAGAGGGAGAAGAGAACCATTCACTGGGTAAACTTGACATATCATCTTCTTTAACCTTCAGTAATAACTTTGATAGGATTAGTATCTCCCCCATTTTCAGATCTCAAGAAATCAAGGCTTAGGAAGATTAAACAATCTGCTTCAGTTCATAAACCTGTGATTAGTAAAGAGAGGCAGTCCCAAATCTGAGCCCAGAGCTCCTTCTACTTCATCATGTCACATTGATCATATCTGTAGGGTTGTGTGTGGGAAATGGAAGAAAAGGAGACATTAGACATCCTAAATTTTTCAGCCTGAGAGATCAGAAAACTGGTGGGGCTTTGAACTGACAGGCAGTTCATAACTTCAGGGTGAAAACCTCAGTTTGAGTGATGTTAAGTTTAAGGGGTGTATTTAATAGGAGAGTTCATTACGTCACTGGAAATGTAGGACTTGATATGCAGATGTGAACACTGGGAACTCTGGAAATACAGAGGCCAGAGAAAGTGGAGACAGTAGGGGACATGCCAACCACTTTTCCCAGAAATCTAGTCTATATTTTCTGTATGTGGCCAGAGGATTACAATTGAGCTTCTAAAAGTGTATTTGGACTATTTGAATGTAAAAATGCATATTTTTATACATTTTGCTTACAGATATTTTAAAAGAAATTTTCATTGGAGTGACAGATGGTTTTTAATTTACTGTTATTGGTATTATTAAAGTTGATAATTTTCATATTTTCTTACTGGCTTTTTAGGCATTTTGCTCCATATCATACCTTTTCTGTGGGACTTTTACTGTATTTCCTACTCTGTTAGGTTTGGTCTTTATATTGTTAATGAATCCTCCTCCCCAGAAACAATGTTGAAATCAAGTTTCATGTAACTGCAGGAGTAAAGGAGAAGCAATGCAGAAATCAGAGTGCCATAGGGGCGTACAGATGAGAAACAGACTGACAGGTACTGAATGTTCTTTTTAAATGAAGAGGTGTATTTTGTTTATGACACACTGTTTTGTACAGATGAATGCAGGTGTGCTTTCACTTCTTTTTTGTTGATGTTCTGGTTTTTTCAGATAACTGTGATCAAAGGACATCATCAAGTGCACAAGTAAAACATGGGACTGCAGTTCAACAAAGCAAATCTTCATCATCAACCAGTTCTCCAGAATCTGCAAGAAAACTTCATCCTCGGCCAAGTGATAAACTGAACCCTAAAACAATTAACCCGGTAGGTACAAAAGAGATTCCTGACTCAGTAGGTTTTCCAAAGTATTAGACTTTTATATACTGTTCAGCCATTCTGAATGGTGTCCCATTTCTTTTGTTAGTTTTAAGCTAGTTGTGAAGGAAGGCATATGGTAATCATGATGAAGAATGGAGGTAAAAATATGAGTGTGGGAATGAGAAGGTGTAAACTAGAAATCAGTCGGCTTTGGTATGTCATATCACATTCTTTTTTTTTTTTTTGGATGCGTACTGTGGAGTATAAAATAAATTGCATATCAACTTTCTTTTTTTAAAAATTTACTGTGATTATTGTACTTCCCAATATCAATGAATAACCTTGTAATTCCGTTGCCTAGAATGAATCACATGCTTTCATAGTTGCATAAAGACCTCTGACCATTTCTTTATGACCTGCAAATTAGCTCCACCAGAATTCCTAACTACAACACTAGCTTTCTTTTGCTTTCTCAAAGCAGATTAATCACATTTAACAAACATAAGGTTTATATACATAAAAGTACATAATTGTAAGTTTCTAGGTCAGTTTGTCCACAAAGTAAACACACTTGTGCTCCAACACCAGATGGTGTCTGGTCCAGCCTTACATAGATGATGATGGTTTCAGCCTTTAAAGGGGATTATGAGAGTGGTTGAGACACAGTCTTCGATGGCAGGTAGAATACAGCAGATACTTCAGCAAGGATACAATGAACTATCCAAAGGCAAGAGGAGATTGTCTGACGTTATAAAAGAAAAATGGAAAAGAGTTTAAGCTTCTGTGTTCCTTTGCTTCTTTCTGTCATTTGTAGCGTCAAGAAATTTTAGGTTCTTTGACCATCCAGACTGTATGTATTTGAATGGAGGACAAGTAGGACGTTATGTGATATGCAGGAATCTACTTTGCCTGTACACCTTTTCTCCATTTAGCTTTCAGTTTGAAAGGTCACAGTGGAGGAGGGGTGGCAAGATATATTATCTTTATTGTATTTGTTTATAATATTTAGATTTAAAAATATTTATCTATGGTATGTTTATTTTATATGTGGTTTCAGCTACCTCCAAGCCTCTGAAACAAGGGTTAAAGGAAATACAAAATGTGGAGAGGATTGATCATTTTTTTGAGTAGAATGGTACACTTGATACAAGCTTGGTGGGCTTGAAAGTCAGGGTGTCTGTTTGCCTCGGACCTCAGCAGGATTGAAACTAATTAGGTATCACTAAGTGGAGATGATAGTAATAATTATTGTATTCTTGTCTTTTTTTTTTTTTTTTTTAATTTTAGTTTGGTGAACAGTCACGAGCCCCTTCTGCCTTTGCAGCTATTTACTCTAAGGGAGGTATTCCTTGCAGGTAAGATCAATACGAGTTATTACTGACCATATTATTCAAAATAATTGAGTAAAATCAATACAGTTCTCATTTTAAATGTATTGAAAGTTTTATTTACTAGGGAGGTTGAAATAAAGGTGAATTTTTTATTCATACTTTGTCTTTTGGATTGATATAGATCCTGGGACACTGTTGAAAAAAATAATTTTAATTCCAAAAGAGAATTACTGATAAATCTATAGTAAACCACCAGATAATTGAAGAAATTGACTGAAACAGTTTCTAAAACAGTTTAAGCATTCATAGGCTTGGGAAAATTTCAGGTAAATAATCCTCTTTTATCTGAACTGGAAGTTGACAATTCAATGAAATTGTTTTGTTATTTTTTAATTATATTTCAGAAATCAGATATTTCAAATTTTATTTGAACTTATATTTCTTAATGAGTAGTATAGCTGTTTTTGTTTTCTTTTGATGTAATTTTTGTGTTCTTTCTGGGTAGACATCAAGCTATTTTAAAGAAAGCAATGCAGGTTACTAATAGAGGGCTATCCTTTTAAGAGTTCACTACTGAGAAACATTAATTTTTTCTAAGTATATCCAGTTTTAACCTTTTGTAGATGATAGAACATTTTATTTTCATTGTGGAAAGAATAGTCATAGCATTCTTTTTGGTGTTTGAAATTTAAAGAAATGTAGTTTTTAATGGTATTTTCAGATTTGGAGGGCTAGGAGTGAAAAGTAAGCTCAGGAGGCATTTTTAAATTTATTATTGTTACTATTTTGTATTTACATTCTGAACTGAAACTATTTTAAAGGTCTTATACCTTCTCCCCACTCTGAGAATTTATTATTGCTAAAAATGTAAAAACAGTGCTGCCGAGGCTTCTTGGGATTATGAAAATAACACTTTAGTATTCTTTAGAAGATGCCAAGTTGAGAACATTACAAAAGGAGTGGGAAATAACAGTTGAGTATAATGAATAAATTCTCTGCCATGAGTGTGGTGATGTTTCCATGGATGTATTCATACATCAAAACTTACCAAATTTTACACTGTATTAACAGTGTCCATTTTTATTTCAAGTTCTGCTTCAATAAAGACTAAAATATTAAAAAAAAAAAAAAAAAAGGCAGCAACAGCAGAGACTTTAATTCAAGGGGCTGACTCATTGGAAAAGACTCTGATGCTGGGAGGGAGTGGGGGCAGGAGGAAGAGGGGACGACAGAGGATGAGATGGCTGGATGGCATCACCGACTCGATGGACGTGAGTTTGAGTGAACTCCTGGAGTTGGTGATGGACAGGGAGGCCTGGCGATTCATGGGATCGCAAAGAGTCGGACACGACTGAGCAACTGAACTGAACTGAATCACTTTTTCACCCTGCATGGGCCATTGCATATTCCTGGCCTTAGTTTTTCTCTCGTTAACAGGGATAAAACCTGGCTTTCCTTTAGATTATTTCTGTTTAGGTTAAATGATATATGAGCTTCTCATGTGTCGTTAGTTATAAAGAACTCACCTGCTAGTGCAGATGTAAGAGATGCCAGTTCAGTCTCTGGGCCGGGCCCCTGGAGGAGGGCTTGGCAACCTACTCCAGTATTCTTTTTTTTTTAATTAATTATTTTAATTGGAAGCTAATTAATTTACAGTATTGTGGTAGTTTTTGCCATACACTGATATGAATCAGCCACAGGTGTACATGTCCTGAACTGCGCCCCCCACCTCCCTCCCCATCCCATCCCTCTGGGTTGTCCCAGTGCACCGGCTTTGAGTGCCCTGTTTCATGCATCAAACTTGGACTGGTCATCTATTTCACATATGGTCATATACATGTTTCAGTGCTATTTTCTCAAATCATCCCACCCTCGTCTTCCCCACAGAGTCCAAAAGTCTATTCTTTATATCTGTGTCTCTTTTGCTGTCTTGTATATAGGGTCATCGTTATTGTCTTTCTAAATTCCATATATATGTGTTAGTATACTGTATTGCTGTTTTTCTTTCTAACTTACTTCACTTTGTATAATAGGCTCCAGTTTCATCCACCTCATTAGCACTGACTCAAATGCATTCTTTTTTAACAGCTGAGTAATATTCCATTGTGTATACGTACCACAACTTTCTTATCCATTTGTCTGCCAGTGGACATCTAGGTTGCTTCCATGTCCTGGCTGTTGTAGATCGTGCTGCAGTGAACATTCACTCCAGTATTCTTGCCTGGAGAATCCCATGGATGGAGGAACCTGGCGGGCTACAGTTCCTAGGGTTGCAGAGTTGGAAACAACTGAAGCGACTTAGCATGCACAAATGATACCTGAAAATTAATATTGCTTATGAAAAAAAATTATTTCTAATTATCACATTTGTTTGCTTATTTTGTGATAGGTTTGCTATTGTTTTGTCTATGGGTTACCTATTTTGTTATAGTTATGACTGAACCATATGAAATATAACATTTGCATTAAGATGCAAATAGCACTCTAAAACTGTAGGCTTAACAAATGTGGAGATGTGTAGTTTAGTCATCAAACAATTTTGTTAAAAGGGTAGGAATTTGTAGGATTGTAAATATGCAATTATTGCTCTATAAGGTGCCTTTGTAATATCTTTTACAGTCATGAAGTTCCTACATGTTACAAAATAATTCTAATATGGTTATGTTGAAGAAAGAATATAGCATGATTAATCACTGTTTAGTATATAAGTCTCTTGTTCTTATCACATTCACTGACTTTTATATTTTAGGTTGGTCCATGGTTCAGTAAAACACAGGTTACAGTGGGAATGTCCTCCGGAAAAGCTTCCATTCGATCCTCTTCTTATTACTTTAGCCGAGGTAAATACTCTATCTTTCTGGAGTGTTTATTTTTTCTAATTGCATTAAATGTTATTTTGTAACTCATCAGTAAATCTCATTCTTTACTTTTGAAATAAAAGCCAAGGAACAGATATTAAAACACTACACTTCCTTAGGAACTAATTATGAATGGTGTATGTTTCTTAGAAACTGATTAATCAGCTTTATAAACATGAAATTAATCTGCACAGGGATTTGTAGATAAGTAGATAAAATATTCATACTTAATTTAAAGTGCTTGGAATCATATTGAACTAGTCAAATCGGGAGGATATCATCATTTAAACTCATACTAGAATCAGTTAACAGTGCCTGTTTGGTCCTTCCTTATAGAACCTCTATTAAGTCACCTTTAACATATGTTTCTTAGGGAACTGATATCAACTACCTAAACGTTCTTTTGGGTAATTTTCAGGGCTTTTGCCTTCTTGTGCATTTTAAGTAAAATATCATAGAGATGGTTTTTGTAGAGGATTTCAGAAAAACTTCTCATATATTCCTTTATATTAACATGTGTCAGGAACAAAGTTGGCAGAGTATTAGCCTGAAGTGAGTCAGAGATATCTTTTGTGAATGTTATTATTTATAAATGTGTGGAATTAGAGACAGAAGTTGAGAAATGAATTAACCAGTTGTACTTAACCTTAACTCATCTTCTTTAAGTCTTCAGGATCATTTTTCTTGTTGCTGTTAAAAAGCAAGTCCTTACATTAGGTCCTTGATGGTATTAATCTGAATTGGCAGTGCCTCTGGGATAAGTCATACAGTAGTCAGGAATCCAAAAGATATGACACTGAAAAAATTCAGATTTTTTTTTTCTTCACTCAAAGAAACATTTGCTTTTCCTGTAAAACTTGTGGGATGGGCCAGATGTCAGCAGAGCTGAAAAAGTAGATAGTTGTGCTGATTGAGATATCTTAATTATAGTGAATGCTTAGAATTTCTAATTCCTCCTTTAGTTTTCCCAGTTTATTTACTCTTTTAAATAGACATATCAGTTACTACTGGGGCTTCCCACGTGGTGCTAGTGGTAAGGAACCTGCCTACAAATGCTAGAGATGTAAGAGATGTGAGTTCAATCCCTGGGTTGGGAAGATCCCTTGGAGAAGGAAATGCTTGGAGAAGGAAATGGCAACCCACTCCAGTATTCTTGCCTGGTAAATCCCATGGACAGAGGAGCCTGGCTGGTTACAGTCCGTAGTGTCACAGAGAGTCCGGTATGACTGAAGCGGCTTAGCACACAGGCATCAATTACTTCTGAAGACTACCTTCTGAAGACTACCAAGTTATCTTAGGTCTTAGCTTTTCTTAATTTGTACCTCAGCCTGCAGAATGTGTTTTGGTGTAAGAAGTAGTGTATTTTTATGGATAGCCTATTTTGAAATTAAATTTTAATCCATCTCTTTTAAACTTTGTGTTACAAACTAAAGATGTTCATATTTCATTAGTTCTTTTTTGAGCCTTAAACTTTTTATATATGGTAGCACACAATTTTTTAGATGAATCAAAACTATAGTGATACCTTTGAAAACATACTCTAGCTAATCATAAGACAGGGGCAGTGCTTTGACTTGAGGAATCCTCAAAGGAACTCTGAGTTTAGTTTCAGTTCAGTTCAGTTCAGTCGCTCAGTCGTGTCCAACTCTTTGCGACCCCATGAATCGCAGCATGCCAGGCCTCCCTGTCCATCACCAACTCCTAGAGTTCACTCAGACTCACGTCCATCGAGTCAGTGATGCCATCCAGCCATCTCATCCTCTGTCGTCCCCTTCTCCTCCTGCCCCCAGTCCCTCCCAGCATCAGAGTCTTTTCCAATGAGTCAACTCTTCACAAGAGGTGGCCAAAGTACTGGAGTTTCAGCTTTAGCATCATTCCTTCCAAAGAAATCCCAGGGCTGATCTCCTTCAGAATGGACTGGTTGGATCTCCTTGCAGTCCACAGGACTCTCAAGAGTCTTCTCCAACACCACAGTTCAAAAGCATCAATTCTTCAGCGCTCAGCCCTTCTTCACAGTCCAACTCTCACATCCATACATGACCACAGGAAAAACCATCGCCTTGACTAGACGGACCTTTGTTGGCAAAGTAATATCTGTGCTTTTCAATATGCTATCTAGTTTGGTCATAACTTTTCTTCCAAGGAGTAAGCATCTTTTTCCAAACACCACTGTTTTTATTTCTGTCCTGTGTAAACTTTTCTCTTTCCCCTCTCCTCATTTAATAATGGGGAAGCAGTGACAGAACCACTACTATTGAGTCCATTTCACCTTGACCTAGGGTTCCTCATCTCTAAAATGAACAGGATGGGGTGCTCCGAACTCCATAGAACCTGTGTTCTGTGGTGCCAGTGTAACTTGGCAGCATAGTTTTCAAAAGCATGGCGGCATGTAGGAAAAGAAGTGTTTCATCACCATTTAGAAGCAGATAGTTTTGTTTGGGGATTTTTTTTTTTTTTTTTGGCTACATGCATGCAGGCATGAAGGATTAATTTCCTAATCAGGGATCATACATTTGTCCCTTACAGTGGAAGCATGGAGTCCTAACCACTGGACTGCCAGGGAATTCCCCTGGAAGCAGATGGTTTGGTCACAAGGACAAATTGGTTGAAAATTAGTATTTTTAGGCATGACCCTGCAGCTGGTTATACTTAATTCCAGATAATAATTAGTCAAACTGAGGGAGTATTGCTATTACTTTCTTTGTTTTATCTTTTCAAAAAAGATGCCTATTTTATCGTGACTCAAAATAATAATTAAAAAGAGTACATATAATTGTTCCTAGTGCATTTAGGGTGAAAGGCTTTGTTGAGAAATGATTTACAGGTTTCCCCCCTCCCCCATATTTTTGTTTGACTTTCTGATGTTAAAGATGGCATTTGAAATCTTACAATGCATTTTAAACATAGTATAAGATTTGTCCTCTAAGTATCTTAGTATTTAAATGTGAAGGAGATATAATATTTTAGAGGCTTATTAAACAAGTTGTAAAGTCATCTTTAAGGTAGGGGGTCCAACAATTTTGCATTTATAAAGTGGGATTTAGCAACATAGATTTTAGACTAATTTGTTGTGATTTCTGGCAGCGTTTAGGAGTATAAGCAACATGTTTTTGGTATCATAGTGAGTTTTTTTTCTTCTCTTTTTATTTACCTTTCCTCTCTTTCATCCTCCTTCCTCTTTTTTTCTCTTTTTTTCATTTATTTTTCCTAGCTTCTCCTTTGCTTTTCCCTGTTCCTTTTATTTTTTTCTTATTACTCTTTTTCCTTTCCTTCTTAGTTAGAGATCCTTTTTGTCTCATGCATATCCCATGTTCCATAATTTCTTAGTTTAATTGAAATTGTAATTATTGAAATTATATTTCACAAATAGGAAAATAATACTAAAACTTGATTTCACTTACATGAGTAAGGATTACTTTTTTTTTTTCTTTTATCATCACTAAAATGGGTAGTAAATCTTGTTTGTGTTTGTTTGTTTGTTTGTTTTGGCAGGGTCTGAGAGAAACTAAACATCCATACACCTTTGTGTCAAAGGAAGGTTTTAGAGAATTACTTTTGGTCACAGGCGCTCCTGAGAAAGCTGTGCCTTTGCTTCCTAGACTGATTCCTGTGCTGAAGGCAGCTCTGGTGTGTCCTTTATTCCTTTAGACTTTCTGCAGTATATTTAGAATATTTTACATCTTTTTTTTCTTTCAAATATTATGCAAATTTGTTCTTTACCTGTGATTTCAATGTGTGTGCAGAATTCGGCCACTGTTTTTCAGGGCCAAATGATTCCTTACTGGAAGATACCTTTAGAAGATGTACTAAAGGTAAAGAGGAACATCTTGCGTAGTTAGAGAAAATAATGAACCTGAAGTCAGTCTTTCTGTAGGCTACAATGTATTTTATTTAATATTTCAGTCAACCCAAATTTAATTTTTGCTTCTAGATGTCCTGTACTAAAGATTATTTTTAAATCCTGGGTTTGGTTGGTCATTTTGTAATATTGAATGTTCACTTTTTCTCCACCTGCTTACCCTTTCTCCTTACCCATCCTTCCTTTTCCCCTTTCCCTCCCTGCCTGTGCACCGTGAACCACCCAACCCTCCCCAGGTCCACGTGGATGATGAAGTGTTTGAAAGAGGATTGAATGCTCTGGTACAGCTAAGTGTCGTCGTTGGTCCTTCTCTAAACGACCATCTGAAACATCTGCTTACCAGTGTAAGTGCTGGAAAGATTGGAGAGGGCTTGTGTATGTGTATCGTTTTCTGATGTAATGGCTTCAAACTAATCATTAAAATGATTTAAAACTTTGAAAAAAACCTCATCATCGTAACCAAAAAGTATGGACATCAGACCTAGTTGTTCTTAAACATTTTTACATTAATGGGCGATATAGTCTCTTCAGTTTTTGTTTGTTTGTTTTTTTAATGGAAAGCATCTGCATGAGCAAATTTAGAAGTAAACAGAATTGAATGGACAAAAATTAATGAACAGTGTGAGATCTTCATGCGCATGTGGATTATCTATGAATTCTAAGCAGAGCTTATAAGTATTCTTCCCATGGACGGAGGAGCCTGGAAGGCTGCAGTCCATGGGGTCACTGAGGGTCAGACACAACTGAGCGACTTAGCTTTCACTTTTCACTTTCATGCACTGGAGAAGGAAATGGCAACCCACTCCAGTGTTCTTGCCTGGAGAATCCCAGGGGTGGCGGAGCCTGGTGGGCTGCCGTCTATGGGGTTGCACAGAGTCGGACACGACTAAAGCGACTTAGCAGAAGCAGCAGCAGAGCTGTGTTATTCATCTTTTTTCTTTGTTTTACATTGTAATTTTTTTAGTGAGTCTCTAGGATTCAGGTTGAGACATTTTCCTGTTATGAGTAGTTTAACCCTATCACAACCTAAATTGGGGCACTCTGCATTTCAGGAGGTCCCCAGGACTACCCTTAGGTTTGCTGAAATGACTCATGGAACTTAGAGAAGCTGGTACTCAGTGTTGCAGCTTATTACAGTGAAAGGATACAGGCTGAAATCGTCCAAGGGAGGCGCTGCGTAGAGCAGGGCCAGAAGAGACGAGGTGTGGAGCTTCTGGCTCTCTCCCAGTGGAGCTGGGGGCCAGCGCTTGCGTTTTCCAGCAGTGGTGCATCACAAGGCGCACGGAGCATTGCCAGGTGGGAAGCTCACTCGAGCCTGAGTGTCCAGGGTTCTCATTAGACGTTTGTCACACGGCATCACTGTCTGCCTGCCTGGTTGACCGTGGTCTCCAGCCTCTAGAAGTTGAGCTGGTACTTGGTGCCTGGAGTCCCTGACTGTAAATCACATTGTTAGCACTATCTGGTGTGGCCCAAGGCTCCAGCTAAACAAAGTCACTCTTACCTGGCAGGACCTTCCAAGAGTTTAGAGGTTTCCATCCAGAAGGGCAAGGACCAAACATATATATATGTATATCTCCCCTCTGTCTTGAGCCTCCCCCCTCTCCTCCCATCCCACTGCTCTAGGTCGTCACAGAGCTCCAGGCTGGGCTCCCTGTGTGATATAGCAGCTTCCCACTATCTGTTTTGCACATGATAGTGTACATATGTCAGTGCTACTTTCTCAGTTTGTCCCATCCTCACTTCCCCTGCTTGTGCACAAGTCCGTTCTCTACTAGGTTCATCAGAGCCATTTTTCTAGATTCCATATATATGCATTAATACACAATATTTGTTTTTTTTTTCTTTCTGACTTACTTGACAATGTATGGCAGGCTCTGGGTTCATCCACCTCACTACAGCTGACTCAAATTCATTTCTTCTTATGGCTAAGTAGTATTCCATTTATATATGTACCACATCTTCTTTGTCCATTCATCCGTTGATTGACATCTAGGTTTCTTCTGTGTCCTGGCTGTTGTAAATAGTGCTGCAATGAACGTTGGGGTACGGGTGTTATTTAGAATTGTGGTTTTCTCAGGGTATATGCCCAGTAGTGGGAATGCTGGGTCATATGGTAGACTTATTCCTGTTTTTTAAGGAATCTCTGTACTGTTCTCCATAATGGCTGTATCAGTTTACATTCCCACCAACAGTGCAAGAGGGTTCCCTTTTCTCTACATCCCCTCCAACATTTATTGTTTGTAAATTTTTTTGATGATGGCCATAAATCAATCAATTTTAGATTGCTTGGTTGAGACAATCAGCAGTTTCACATAAATCTGCTGCTCTCTGCCCTCCCATTTTGTGTCAGGTATTATTTGAGGCACAGGGAATATGATACTAAACAAAACCATGCATGCCCCCTGCCCTTGTGGAGGTTGGTTTTGTTTTGGGGGAGAAATACGTAGCAATGAAATCTGCTGAGAGAACTGGCATGAGGTAAAGAGGAAGTGAAGTGTAAAGAAAAGGATCCTTCCCCTAACTGGAAGTGGAGCTTCCTACCAGCCTCGCAGCCCTGCCCACCATGGTGGAGGGAGGAGACCGGATCAATGGTTAAACTCTCTTAAGTGTTTTTAGAGGTACCATAGCATTTATCTTCAGTCACTCACATACCTCCTCAGAGCTCTGCTTTTCCTAAGACAAGGACTGACTGAAAGGGCCTCTTCCCTTCCTGGGGTGGCAACGCTTTGGGGAGGCCTAGCTACCACACTGGCCTTCACGCCCTCGCCGGATTCTGTAAAGTAGAAGGCCCTGGAAACAGGATATGTAGGGGCTCATCCCTGGTCCGTAAACTACACACGGTGAGGACCACTGAGTTAGATGCTCCTTCTCTCTCCTCTCCCCACTTCACCCATTCAGCTAGAAAGGCTGCACTTTCATGTCTCATAGACTTCTACATTAGACATTTATGTGAAGAAAGGACTCTTCTAGGAAAAATATTTCAAAACCAGTTACTGAACATACATACAACTGATTTTCTTCATATGCGAAATAAGTCATATCCTTTGTGAGCTTCAACTCTGAGAGACTGTTCACTGACCCTAGGACAGTGATCCTCAAACTTGAAGAAGTAAGTACAACACCGAGGAATCTTGCTAGAAATGCAGAACCTGGACCTTTGTCCTGAGAGTCTGCTAAAGTAATTTGTGGGGCCAAGAATCTGTACTTCAGTGGGTATATGCGATGAGATGGTGGTGGTTTGTGGATCTGCCTATGGTCATCTGTCCAAGGGTAACATGATCTGAAGAAAACAAACCTAAGATCTTTAAGAGGCACTTTTCCTTGTTCATCCCCAGGACATTGATAAGCCCTTCCTGTCCCCCTTTTAGAATTGCTTTTGTCACATTTTTTATCTTTCTGGGAGTCTCTTCTGACCCTCTGTAACCTTCGATGACCTGGCTGAAAGAACCCGCTACTCAGTGCTCAGTGGTGGGAATTGTCCTGGTCACTTTCAGACCTGGGAAGACGAAGAACCAGAAACCAGCTCTAGGACAGGGGCTTGCTAAGTATTTGGTGATGAGGAATTCTTGCCGGGGCTCCATTTTTATCCCCAGAAAGTGGAGCCATGAGCAAGTCCTGCTCTGGCTGGAAGGTTCAGGTTTTTGGGTGAGTGTTGCAGACGTTTGGTGGGAGAACACAGCAAGGAGTTGTGCTGAGGGCCTGAACCGCACTGTTTCCCTCTTTGCTCCTGTTATTTTGACTCCTGTGCTCTCTCTCATCTCAATCAGAGCTCCCCGCCTGTCCAAGCAGGGACCTTCAGGACGTAGCTGGGGGCTTTAGGTGATCTTGTGGGTTTTAGCCGGATTCTTCTGCCTGTCACTGTTACTGAATTATTCATGCAAATACTCTGTTCCTTGTTGTCTCTTCCATTTTTGACTGTAGGAGACACATGTGCTTTAGAGGCTTAGCTTTCCATCATAGTCCTCCAGATGGTCTTACCAATTACAGAATGGGAAAGAGTGTAATTTCTTAGAAACCTTACTTGGAAAACTTACAGTATGGTAATACTAGAGCAGATTCTGGAAGTTTGGTATTATATCAAATAATATAAAGCCATCTTTTTTTTTTAATTTTATTTTATTTTTAAACTTTACATAATTGTATTAGTTTTGCCAAATATCAAAATGAATCCGCCACAGGTATACATGTGTTCCCCATCCTGAATCCTCCTACCTCCTCCCTCCCCATTCCATCCCTCTGGGTCGTCCCAGTGCACCAGCCCCAAGCATCCAGTATCGTGCATCGAACCTGGACTGGCGACTCGTTTCATACATGATATTTTACATGTTTCAATGCCATTCTCCCAAATCTTCCCACCCTCTCCCTCTGCAACAGAGTCCATAAGACTGTTCTATACATCAGTGTCTCTTTTGCTGTCTCGTACACAGGGTTATTGTTACCATCTTTCTAAATTCCATATATATGCGTTAGTATACTGTATTGGTGTTTTTCTTTCTGGCTTACTTCACTCTGTATAATAGGCTCCAGTTTCATCCACCTCATTAGAACTGATTCAAATGTATTCTTTTTAATGGCTGAGTAATACTCCATTGTGTATATGTACCACAGCTTGCTTATCCATTCATCTGCTGATGGACATCTAGGTTGCTTCCATGTCCTGGCTATTATAAACAGTGCTGCGATGAACATTGGGGTACACGTGTCTCTTTCCCTTCTGGTTTCCTCAGTGTGTATGCCCAGCAGTGGGATTGCTGGATCATAAGGCAGTTCTATTTCCAGTTTTTTAAGGAATCTCCACACTGTTCTCCATAGTGGCTGTACTAGTTTGCATTCCCACCAACAGTGCAAGAGGGTTCCCTTTTCTCCACACCCTCTCCAGCATTTATTGCTTGTAGACTTTTGGATTGCAGCCATTCTGACTGGTGTGAAATGGTACCTCATAGTGGTTTTGATTTGCATTTCTCTGATAATGAGTGATGTTGAGCATCTTTTCATGTGTTTGTTAGCTATCTGTATGTCTTCTTTGGAGAAATGTCTGTTTAGTTCTTTGGCCCATTTTTTGGTTGGGTCATTTATTTTTCTGGAGTTGAGCTGTAGGAGTTGCTTGTATATTCCTGAGATTAGTTGTTTGTCAGTTGCTTCATTTGCTATTATCTTCTCCCATTCTGAAGGCTGTCTTTTCACCTTGCTAATAGTTTCCTTTGATGTGCAGAAGCTTTTAAGGTTAATTAGGTCCCATTTGTTTATTTTTGCTTTTATTTCCAATATTCTGGGAGGTGGGTCATAGAGGATCCTGCTGTGATGTATGTCAGAGAGTGTTTTGCCTATGTTCTCCTCTAGGAGTTTTATAGTTTCTGGTCTTACGTTTAGATCTTTAATCCATTTTGAGTTTATTTTTGTGTATGGTGTTAGAAAGTGTTCTAGTTTCATTCTTTTACAAGTGGTTGACCAGATTTCCCAGCACCAGTTGTTAAAGAGATTGTCTTTAATCCATTGTATATTCTTGCCTCCTTTGTCAAAGATAAGGTGTCCATATGTGCGTGGATTTATCTCTGGGCTTTCTATTTTGTTCCATTGATCTATATTTCTGTCTTTGTGCCAGTACCAAACTGTCTTGATAACTGTGGCTTTGTAGTAGAGCCTGAAGTCAGGTAGGTTGATTCCTCCAGTTCCATTCTTCTTTCTCAAGATCGCTTTGGCTATTCGAGGTTTTTTGTATTTCCATACAAATTGTGAAATTATTTGTTCTAGCTCTGTGAAGAATGCTGTTGGTAGCTTGATAGGGATTGCATTGAATCTATAGATTGCTTTGGGTAGTATACTCATTTTCACTATATTGATTCTTCCAATCCATGAACATGGTATATTTCTCCATCTGTTAGTGTCCTCTTTGATTTCTTTCACCAGTGTTTTATAGTTTTCTATATATAGGTCTTTAGTTTCTTTAGGTAGATATATTCCTAAGTATTTTATTCTTTCCGTTGCAATGGTGAATGGAATTGTTTCCTTAATTTCTCTTTCTGTTTTCTCATTGTTAGTGTATAGGAATGCAAGTGATTTCTGTGTGTTGATTTTATATCCTGCAACTTTACTATAGTCATTGATTAGTTCTAGTAATTTTCTGGTGGATTCTTTAGGGTTTTCTATGTAGAAGATCATGTCATCTGCAAACAGTGAGAGCTTTACTTCTTCTTTTCCAATTTGGATTCTGTGATTTGTTGGTTATTCAGCAGCGTGTTGTTCAGCCTCCATATGTTGGAATTTTTAATAGTTTTTCTCTTGTAATTGAGATCTAATCTTACTGCATTGTGGTCAGAAAAGATGCTTGGAATGATTTCTATTTTTTTGAATTTACCAAGGCTAGCTTTATGGCCCAGGATGTGATCTATCCTGGAGAAGGTTCCATGTGCGCTTGAGAAAAAGGTGAGATTCATTGTTTTGGGATGAAATGTCCTATAGATATCAATTAGGTCTAACTGGTCTATTGTATCATTTAAAGTTTGTGTTTCCTTGTTAATTTTCTGTTTAGTTGATCTATCCATAGGTGTGAGTGGGGTATTAAAGTCTCCCACTATTATTGTGTTATTGTTAATTTCTCCTTTCATACTTGTTAGCATTTGTCTTACATACTGCGGTGCTCCCATGTTGGGTGCATATATATTTATAATTGTTATATCTTCTTCTTGGATTGATCCTTTGATCATTATGTAGTGACCATCTTTGTCTCTTTTCACAGTCTTTGTTGATATGAGTATTGCTACTCCTGCTTTCTTTTGGTCCCTATTTGCATGGAAAATGTTTTTCCAGCCCTTCACTTTCAGTCTGTATGCGTCCCCTGTTTTGAGGTGGGTCTCTTGTAGACAACATATGTAGGGGTCTTGTTTTTGGAGCCATTCAGCCAGTCTTTGTCTTTTGGTTGGGGCATTCAACCCATTTACGTTTAAGGTAATTACTGATAAGTATGATCCCGTTGCCATTTACTTTATTGTTTTGGGTTCGAATTTATACACCGTTTTTGTGTTTCCTGTCTAGAGAATATCCTTTAGTATTTGTTGGAGAGCTGGTTTGGTGGTGCAGAATTCTCTCAGCTTTTGCTTGTCTGAAAAGCTTTTGTTTTCTCCTTCTTACTTGAATGAGATCCTTGCTGGGTACAATAATCTGGGCTGTAGATTATTTTCTTTCATCATTTTAAGTATGTCTTGCCATTCCCTCCTGGCTTGAAGAGTTTCTATTGAAAGATCAGCTGTTATCCTTATGGGTATTCCCTTGTGTGTTATTTGTTGTTTTTCCCTTGCTGCTTTTAATATTTGTTCTTTGTGTTTGATCTTTGTTAATTTGATTAATATGTGTCTTGGGGTGTTTCGCCTTGGGTTTATCCTGTTTGGGACCCTCTGGGTTTCTTGGACTTGGGTGATTATTTCCTTCCCCATTTTAGGGAAGTTTTCAACTATTATCTCCTCAAGTATTTTCTCATGGTCTTTCTTTTTGTCTTCTTCTTCTGGGACCCCTATGATTCGAATGTTGTAGCGTTTAATATTGTCCTGGAGGTCTCTGAGATTGTCCTCATTTCTTTTAATTCGTTTTTCTTTTATCCTCTCTGATTCATTTATTTCTACCATTCTATCTTCTAATTCACTAATCCTATCTTCTGCCTCTGTTATTCTACTATTTGTTGCCTCCAGAGTGTTTTTAATTTCACTTATTGCATTATTCATTATATATTGACTCTTTTTTATTTCTTCTAAGTCCTTGTTAAACCTTTCTTGCATCTTCTCAATCCTTGCCTCCAGGCTATTTATCTGTGATTCCATTTTAATTTCAAGATTTTGGATCAATTTCACTATCATTATTCGGAATTCTTTATCAGGTAGATTCCCTATCTCTTCCTCTTTTGTTTGGTTTGGTGGGCATTTATCCTGTTCCTTTATCTGCTGGCTATTCCTCTGTCTCTTCATCTTGTTTAAATTGCTGAGTTTGGGGTGTCCTTTCTGTATTCTGGCAGTTTGTGGAGTTCTCTTTATTGTGGCATTTCCTCACTGTGTGTGGGTTTGTACAGGTGGCTTGTCATGGTTTCCTGGTTAGGGAAGCTTGTGTCGATGTTCTGGTGGATGGAGCTGTATTTCTTCTCTCTGGAGTGTAATGAAATGTCCAGTAATGTGTTATGAGATGTCTATGGTTTTGGGGTGACTTTGGGCAGCCTGTATCTTGAAGCTCAGGGCTGTGTTCCTGTGTTGCTGGAGAATTTGCTTGGTATGTCTTGCCCTGGAACTTGTTGGCCCTTGTGTGGTGCTTGGTTTCAGTGTCGGTATGGAGGCGTTTGATGAGCTCCTGTCAAGTAATGTTCCTTGGAGTCAGGAGTTCCCTGGAGTCAGGGTTTGGACTTAAGCCTCCTACTTCCAGTTATCGGTCTTATTTTTACAGTAGTTTCAAAACTTCTCCTTCTATACAGCACCATTGATAAAACATCTATGTTAAAGATGAAAAGTTTCTCTACTGTGAGGGTCACTCAGAGAGGTTCACAGCTTTACATGAAGAGAAGTGGGAGGAGGGAGTTAGAGGTGACCCAAATGAGATGAGGTGGAATCAATAGTGGAGAGAGTGGGCTAGCCAGTAGTCACTTCCTTATGTGCACTCCACAACTGGACCGCTCAGAGATGTTCACGGAGTTATACAGATAAGAGAAGAAGGAGGCAGGAGACAGAGGTGGCCAGAAGGATAAAAGGGGGAAATGAAAAGGAGGGAGACAGATCCAGCCAGTAATCAGTTCCCTAAGTGTTCTCCACCGTCTGGAACACACAGAAATTCACAGAGTTGGGTAGAGTAGAGAGGGGTTAGGGAGGAGATACAGGCAACCTGGTGGAGAAAACGGAGAGTCCAAAGGGAGAGAGAGCAGTCAAGCCAGTAATCTCGTTCCCTAGTGAAAAATGGGTCCTGAAGATTGGGTTCTTAAAGGTACAAAATTGGTAACAAATACATAAAAGCAAAAATTAAAAATCTAGAGTAGAGTTTGGAATTTCAAAAATGCGATGTTAATGAAAAGAAGAAGGAAAAGAAAGAGAGAAAAAACGAACAAAGAAAAACAAACAAGGTTGCAAAAATTATAAAGAAACTACAGGTACAAAATTGATAACTAATACCAAAAAGCAAAAATTAAAAATCTAGAGTAGAGTTGGAATTGCAGATATATGATGTTATATAAAAGAAGAAGAGAAAGAAACAGAGGGAAAAAAAAAGTCACAGAAATTATAAAAAAAAACTATATGTACAAAATTGATAACATATACCAAAAGGCTAAAATTAAAAATCTAGAGTAGAGTTTGGAATTTCAAAAATACAATGTTAAAGAAAAGAAGGAAAAGAAAGAGAGAAAAAATGAACAAAGAAAAACAAACAGGTCGTGAAAATTATAAAGAAACTACAGGTTCAAAATTGATAACTAATACCAAAAAGCAAAAGTTAAAAATCTAGAGTAGAGTTTGGAATTTCAAAAATACAATGTTAAAAAAAAGAAGAAGAAAAATAAAGAGAGAAAACAAACAAACCAACAAAAACAATGTTGCAAAAATTATAAAGAAAATACAGGTACAAAATTGATATCAAATACCAAAAAGCATAAATTAAAAATCTTGAGTAGAGTTTGGAATTGCAGATATACGATGTTATACAAAAGAAGAAGAGAAAGAAACAGAGGGAAAAAAAAGTCACAAATTATGAAAAAAACTATAGGTACAAAATTGATAACATATACCAAAAGGCTAAAATTAAAAATCTAGAGAAGAGTTTGGAATTTCAAAAATACAATGTTAAAGAAAAGAAGAAAAAGAAAAAAACAAAACAAAACAAAACACGGTCAAAAAATTATAAAATATATATATGAAGTTTGCTGAAGAAAAAAAAATAGGGTCTTTTTTTTTTTTTTTGCAAAGTAATAGTTATAAAAGTGAAAATTAAAGGACAATAGAGGACTTAAAATTTTTTTCTTAAAAAAATTAAAAATTTAAAGAAAGAAAGATTGATCGTAAAAATAGTAAAAATATATCTAGGTCTTTCTCTGGTTTTGTTGTGAGTATTGTGGGTTCAGTTCATTTTTGGCTAGTTCCTTGGTCTGACTTATATTTCTCAAGATCTGTAGGCCCCTTCCTATGTAGTCCACAGTAACCACAGGGTTTTAATCTATGGCCTGTAGCTTCCAAGGCATTTCCCTCTGTTATAGCTTCTTCTGTTTGCTGGTCTCTTCAGTGTCTGGTTCCCGTCCTGACACAAAGGGGACGGTGGAGGACAATATTTTTTTTATTTTATTTAGGCTCACTTGTTCAGCCGTGCTGTGGGGAGGGAGGGAGGGATGCTGCAAACAGATAACACTGGCGTGCGCTCGCAGTGCCTCAGCCACACTGGGTCTGCCCCCACTCACGGCACGTGTAGCCTCCCTGCCCACACTGCTCGGGCTCTAGGTTGTTCCGCCGGGAACAATCAGAGGCCGGCCCTGGGCTGAGCTCCCAGGTCCAAGCCGCTCAGGTTCAGGCACTCGGGTAGTCCTCAGAGGTGCAGACTCGGTTGGGCCTGCGTTTTGTGCTCTTCCCAGATCGGAGCAGCTCAGGTGATGTGTTTGGCGGGCGCCAATGCTGCGACTTATCGCCTCCCCGCCACTCGGTTATCTGGGTGTAAAACTGGCGCACATTCTCAGGCAGATGTTGACCGTCCAGACCCCCAAGAAGTTTTAGTTAGCAAAGAAGCCTGCTTACAGTTTTATAGATAGTGTCTCTCTTGGGCTGCGATTGCCCCCTTAACAGCTCTGGCTGCCTGTCTCCGGAGGGGGAAGGTCTGCAACCGGCTATCTCTATTCAGTCCTTTGTTCTGTGCACGGGCCTGGCGGTGTCTTAGGTTAGGGCTGGCTTTTTGCGTGGTAGATATCCCACAGTCTGGTTTGCTAGCCCAAATTATTTCGCTCAGATAGCGCTCAGGACATTCGGGCTGATTCTTACTCTAAGGGACACAGCCCGCGCCGCGCTTCCCTGCCCAGCCCCCGCTTGCTAATGCCGTGTGCGGGCGTTTGCACTGCTTCTCCGCTGGGGGAGTTACCATAGGGCTCACAATCTGCGATTTTTAATTGTTTATTTATTTATTTTTCCTCCCTTTTATGTTGCCCTCTGTGCTTCCAAAGCTCGGCACAGATTCGGCACAGTTTCCTGGTGTTTGGAAACTTCTCTCTTTTTAAGACCCCCTTCCCGGGACGAAACTCCGTCCCTCCCTCTTTTGTCTCTTTTTTGTCTTTTATATTTTTTCCTACCTCCTTTCGAAGAGTTGGGTTGCTTTTCTGGGTGCCTGATGTCCTCTGCCGGCATTCAGAAGTTGTTTTGTGGAATTTACTCGACGTTTAAATGCTCTTTTGATGAATTTGTGGGGGAGAAAGTGTTCTCCCCGTCCTACTCCTCCGTCATCTTGGCTCCTCCCCTAAATCCATCTTTTTAAACGGGCACAGTGAATCTATTCTATGTAAGCTTTTATGAAATATTTCCTAAAAGAAGCCTTGCAATCTAAAACAAAATAAGTGGTATTTATATACTTACTATATAGTAAAGACTCAATGGTATTATTTCTAGTTACCCTATTGGTGAATTTTTACTAATGTTTATGGTGAATAGTGTTACTTTTTAAAATCATTTCATTCTTTTAATCTTATTTTCAAAGCTTTCTAAGAGATTAAGGGACAAGAAATTCAAAGAACCAATCACCACTGCGTTACAGAAGCTGGAGCAGCATGGCGGAGGTGTAAGTGAGCATTATTCTCCATAAACCGTAGTTTCTAAAAATTTTAGTCGTATTGTAAAATTGATCCTATAACATGTTATCTCACTTCAGGCTCAAGTAACCATGTGGAGTTAATATGATTATTCTCTTTTTAGAGCTCAGAGTTTCTGTCTTGCCTAGGTCACAGAGTTTTTTGTTTTTTTTTTTAAATTGAAGTATAGTTGATTTACGATGTCATGTTTCAGGTGTACAGAGCAGTGATTCAGCTGTGTATCCATACATATATATACGTATATATATATATATGTATATAAACTTTTTTCCAGATGCTCTTCCCTTACAGCCTACTATAAAATGTGGTTCCCTATGCTGTATGTTAGTAGTAGGTCACACGGTTTTTAAGCACGAGGATCCAGACCCAGGTTGTGTAAAGGTGGGGCCTGTGCACTCTCACTGTGTTTCCCGTGTGGCGCTCCTTTTAGAACAGCTCTCCAGATTTTTTTTATTTAAAGTGTTTTGGATGTTTTTGCTTTTACCATTGGGAAGTTCAAAAAAAAAAAAAAGGACTAAGAGGAAGAAAGAGTCGGTTTTTTTTTTTTCCTTTTATTTGTCATCTTTTCTGTCTGAACAGTTTGAAGTCTGTCCATAATCAAAGGTTGAGATGAGGTTCCCAGATGGCTGGGTTGTTCTGTCTGGAAGGTACATGTGCTCGCTTGAACCTGTGTACGCGCACACAGAGGAGTGATTTAGCTGACTAGTCTACTTGCAGGAAGGTACCGGGATGTGGGGGATTTCATTACTCTCTGTGTGTTGTCAAATAACTGGGGTGATTGAATTTTCGTCACTTGAAAAATGTGTTCAAATATTCTAGTCTTGGAAATATTTCCATAATGCAGTGAGTCAACCGTGTTTTGGATGTTACATTTAATCAGAGTTGCATGGGATTAACATTGCAGAACTCAATTTTGCTCTAGGTACTTGATTATAAAGAAAATTTACATGATCGATAGAATTTTAATATGGCAGATGTTTTAGTTTAAGCATTGCCTAAATTACTTAATTTGACCAATTTCAGTGACTTTTTAAATTGATTGTTTTTTTGTTTTTTTTTTTTTTCCCATGATGGAGTTCTAGGGTAAAGTTTATAATGTGAAAGTCAGTCCCCGGGCTACTAGATAATGGGTTTCTTTGTTGTGTGAGTCGAGGTGGAGGGTTAACCTTCAGACACCTTGTTAAAATGCACAGAATCACACCCTAGTCAGTCCAGTATCCCTTCCCAGCACAGAAAGGAATTCTTCTTGCTTATACATGTGTTTGCTGTTCTGAGAATTATAAATAATTTGCCCCTTCCTCTCTGAAATGAAAATAAACAGATGCTAAATAATGATGACAAGACTTTTCAACCTGAAACTCTGCAGATGTGGCCTGGTATGGGGCCTGGGCAACTAGAAAAGGGCAGCCCAGCACCTTAGATTTCATGGGGGTATGTGTGGAAGAGGGGACAGTTTGTGAGTAAATACAGGTTAGAAATGGGCTTCCCAGGTGGCTCAGTGGTAAAGAATCCACCTGCCAATGCAGGAGACATAGGAGACGCAGGTTTGATCCCTGGGTCAGAAAGATCCCCTGGAAGTGGAAATGGCAACCCACTCCAGTATTCTTGTCTGGAAAATTCGATGGACAGAGGAGCCTGGTAGGCTACAGTCCATGGAGTCAAAATGAGTTGGACATGATTGAGCATACACACAGGCACAGGTTAGAAATAGCTCACTAGGATTTGGAGGGGGAATACAGAGGATGTAGGTGACCAATTCAAGGATCCCAGTGACAGCTAGCAGTGTTGTTCTCTTATTGCCACTGAATTGTACTAGTTTTTAGTCATGCTAATACAGAATAAAAAGATTTTGAAGTTATAAAATCTATTAAGTGTTGGGTATTCCCTCAGACTTTTTCTGTTCTTTTTCCCTCCTTCTAATGTCTTACATAATATTTTAGTAATAATTAATGTAATTGTAATAGGAAGTTTTGATCACATATCAAAGACTGTCCCATGACAATTATTATTGTACTTGCCTTCAGTTCAGTTCAGTCGCTCAGTCGTGTCCGACTCTTTGCGACCCTATGAATCACAGCACGCCAGGCCTCCCTGCCATCACCAACTCCCGGAGTCCACCAAAACCCATGTCCATTGAGTCAGTGATGCCATCCAGCCATCTCATCCTCTGTCATCCCCATCTCCTCCCGCCCTCAATCCTTCCTAGCATCAGGGTCTTTTCAAATGAGTCAGCTCTTCGCATCAGGTGGCCAAAGTATTGGAGTTTAGGTACTTTATATTCCATCATGAAATTAATGATGTTCTTCCTTTTCTAAAAACTTCAATGTTTATATCTTTTCTTTTAATATTGGAGATGGGTCTTTATGAGACAATCTTCTCAGTGTTATAGTTTCTTATTTCTTAGGGCTCGTGTGTATTACAATGATCAGAGGACTCAACTTCTGGGGAAAAAAAATATTACAGACAGCCATGACGTCTTTTTCTTAGAACTAATCAGTTTACTATATGCCTTAAATTGAAACTGGTTTATTCTTAGCCTGATTCAGTTTTCTTTTTAAATGATATATATGTATGTCTTGGGAAAGTACATTACAAATACACGTCCTGATCTTTATCAAGCAGGTAAGAACTTACTGCATGATAGGTACTCTATTGAGTACATTTTAGACATTAGATTCATTTAATCTTTCCTACAGCCGTCAGAGGTGGATTTTGTTGTTATCCCCCTTTAAAGAGCTAGAATCTGAGGTATAGAAAAGTAATGAGCCCCAGATTTGATAGGGAAGTGATTGGCTAGAGATCGATTAAAAAACTGGTAGTCTGGTTTCTAACTACTTTTCTAGTTAAATATTTTTAAACCACAAAAAGAGACAACCTATATTTTATTTAACTCAGGAAAAAGGTTCTACTTCTCTTTCCATTATTCTGCTCCCATGCTATTTGGTTTGTTTGTTTGGAGCTTTGAACACTATTTTAGGCATGCTCCTGTCAACATAGTACCTATTAGGGGAACCCTGCATGATAACAAATGAGGCTAAAATTTTCTTCTGTTGACAGGGAAGCCTTATCGTCATCAAATCTAAAATTCCGACATATTGCTCCATATGCTGTTGAAGAAAGGAGCATGAATGACAGGTGTTAAACGCTGACCACGGATATCTGTAAAACCTGTTCAGAGTCACTTCAGCTTATTCTTTCGTAAATCACAGCCATCCTTCATTATTACTGGCCTTGGATAAGTATATACACAAGTCCACCGAATCATAGTACAAGTTATTCATCAAAAAGAAAGAATGGTTAATAATGGAAAACTATTAAAAATGTTCCATAATACTACAATCTTGTGGGGTTAATTTTTTTCTTTTTTTTTTGTGATTTGTGTGAACAGCAGTTACTGGGTTTACAGTGGATAGGTTTGTATGTATTTTCTGGTGCCTTTTGTATATAACATTTACACAGTCAGTTTGTACCTGTGTACTTACTTTTAGACATTCTGCTATTTCCTGGGTTTTATATCTGTTAAGTCTATGGGAGTTTAAAATAGTGGACAAATATTTGTGAATTCACTGTTAATTATATTGTTTGTAAGTATGTATTTTATAATGCAGAATGCTTGGAAAAAATTTCTTTCCAGAGTATTCTACTTTAAGAAAAAGCTTTTTAATGTGTAAATTCTCTTTTAAGTATGGTTGTTTATTACAACTCATTAAAATTACCTAAATTTAGGTGTTAATTGTATTTAAGTGAATATATGTTTATTTCATAGTCTGAAAGTACTGGTATTCAGTACATGAAGATATTCAGAAATTAAAATCTTAAAACTCTTACATGTATTCAGTTATTTTGTTGTGCTTGCTTATGTTTAACAATTAGCTTAGTTGAAAAAGCTATTAAAGCATTACTTATAAGTGTAGTTCTGAGTGTTGATGTAATAGAAGCTGATTCTAGATCTTTCTACAGAGAAAGGACTAGAGGGAGAGAAACAGAAAACAAGAAGACCCTTCACCTTCTGGGCAGGAGGAGAGCCTTAGGGCCCTGAGTAGCCATTCCAAGTCCAAGGCTGGCTGAGCCTTCTGAAGAGATGGAGTTTAGAGCAGCAGCTCCATCCCAGAAGGAGCTTCCTTGGTGGCTCAGACAGTAAAGAATCCGCCTGCAATGTGGGAGACCCAGGTTCGATCCCTGGGTCGGGAGGATCCCCTGGAGAAAATGACTACCCACTTCGGTATTCTTGCCTGGAGAGTCCCGTGGACAGAGGAGCCTGGCAGGCAACAGTCTTGGGATCACAAAGAGCTGGACATGATCGAGCATGTTCACAGTTTCACATTCTATCCCAGAAGGATGTTCACCCTTTCTTTATTCCTCAGATATGTGGAGTGATCTCTTTGTGTAGATAATTCTCATTTCAGGTGCAATCTCACAAATGTAATTTAAAATCTAAGTAACTTCTAAAAAGTTCTAACTGCAGAAATGCTCCTTCTCCCTCAGGTCTCCTGTCCTTCCTGGTCCCCTGCCTCACCCATTCTTCCCTCAAGTCTACTCTCATCACATCCTCAGGTCGCATCAGTCACACGCCTGCCTGCCCACTGCCCTTGCTCTGACTCTTTTTCCTTGCACTTTAGCACCACCCAGAGACCAAGATCTCTACAGTTTAGAAAATCCCATAGGAAAAACTTTATGTGTTTCGTCTAATTATAAAATGTATTGAAATAAAGACCTATAACATAGACAGTAGAGTTATAAACATTTTATTTGCTTTTATTTTTTCATTTTGAAATACAAAATGTGCACATTGAGTTTACACAAACACGCGATGGCCAAGTTCAGTGTACATGTATTGTACTACTCTTAATTTCTACACTGGTGATAGCAGGGCAGCTTTCAACATCCTATGTCTACACCAGAATAGATACCTGATTTATTGTTGCACAGACAGTTGCAAATTTCCTCCTACTCTAGCCTCTTGGTCTTGGTGATATTTCTGCAAAACAAGGAAGGTGTGTGTATCTTTAGTAATACTGTGGCAGCTTTACGATTTTGGCTTAAGGTCATTAAAAATAATCTGAATAATTGGAGTTTTATGATGAGTTAAATCATAATACAATCCAGAGGAGTTGCTTAGCATTTATATTCATTTTCTACTAAATTTTGGTATTCTAGTGCTTAATATAATGGAATCAGTGGTGCTCTCAAAGTGAATTCTACTTGCTGTTTGTACCTAGTAGGCATTGGGGTAGCCAAGATTTCTTTGTCCCTGAATGGCACATAATGTAAAGGTGCCAGGAGGCAGTCAGAATGGAATAGGCCTTGAATGCGGTTAAGAATGAACTTGCTAAGCACTGCCATGGACTAGAGGACAGATGTCCTGACCCTTTTCATAAGCCTGTGGACATCCTCACTTTGTTTCACACCTTCTTGGACTTCCACTTAGTGACAGAAAACAGTCAACCTATAGGATTGAACAAATCCAAAATTACATATATCATGTAGGCCTTGGCTATAATACATATTATGAAAAATTGAGAACTGCTTATTAAATAAGCTCTATTAGGCATATGATGACATCTGGGATAAACTGATTTGTTTCGTGTTATAAAAAATGCCAGATAAATGAAGGTTTTAACAGAAGGCAGCAAATCCAGAGAAACTGGGACTATGTGTGTGTGTGTGTGTGTGTTTTTTCCAATTATAGTAATCTTGTTTTGTTTACTTAAATTATAACTGGAATTACAGCATTCAAACATGGAAACTAATAGCTGGAAATTAAGTACAGATGCTACTATTTTAGAAAACCATTTAAAATCCTGGGGCTGAATACATACAAGTGAGTAGCAAAAAACACTGATATTTTAAAATCACCAATAATGTGAAAGCTTCAATAATCACATGGCTAAAGAATGAATAAAACTATATGCCAGATTCTATTCCTTTTGAATATTCACAGGGTATGAAATGACTTAGAACATCCCATGGACTCAGTGGCATTATGAAAAGGATGCAGATTTATAAATGGACAACTCAAATCTTTTGGGGGTTGCTTTATATTAAAACAAAGCTTGTTTGCATAATGTGCCTCATTGTAAAGCTGAGCAATCTATGCTAAAAGTGGTAGCTCCAGCTTTGTGTGATAGAATCGTTCACTTTTGTCTATTTGAGGACGTATTTGACAAGCTAAATCACATTTTCGAAGAGCTGCATGGAGCGCATGATGTTTTCATCCTGTAAAGGAGAAACAGTGGAATTTAATTCACCATATCTGTAAAGGAAAGTGCACTATTTTGCCTCTAAGGATCGCCAACCCCCACCAACCTCCTGTGCCAAATGTTCAAATACTGTGTCTGCAAATGTAAATACGCTTCTATCCATTTTCCATGCTGATACTGTGGAGAGCCTGTTCTATGTTTTACTGAGTCCACCAGGCTTTAAAGACCTATTTAACTCTGACTTGGTGTTAAGAGAGGATATTTCTCCAATTAGAATGCCAGTACGGAAACTGGAGAGGTAGCACAGAGCGTATACAAAGTGAGCAATGCAAACTGCCATATCTGGTCATCAGAGGCCAAATCACAGGGACTTGTACAAATGGAAGGAGACAGGGTTTATGTGTGAGCGAAGAGTCAACTTCATGAAGATTGGAAGTTGGGATTTAGGAGATGGGTTGGCAGTAATTACACCTGTCCTGAGTCTGTTAGAGATAAATCTGTGTGACCTTTAGGAACATTTAAAAATGAATGGTCTCTCAATGCCAGGGAAAGGATTGTTTGGAAGAAACCATTGCCCAGTATCTGAAGTTTAGTATATTCCTCTGAAACTTAAGGGGACAGATGATGGGGTACTTGGAGATTGTGATCATTTATAGTAATGGAAAGTGGTAGCAGAACTGATGACATCCACTGCTGGAGGCCAGGTAACGACACCACCATTAGCAGGTTGATGTCACCAAGTTAATTCAGAGAGACCGTGACATTGAAATATGAATTGAAAAACAAGCAGGCATCAGGAAAGGGAAAGTATATCAGTTTGAAAATAATGAGAAAGAGTAAAACACCAGCAAACTTTTTGTCTCCAAAATTATTTTTAAAACTCTTTAATTGTTCTACCCACCTACCAAGTCAAATAATTCTAGGTATGCTAAATGTGGTCTGCCACCAGATGGTGGAGAACCACATGGACTTTTCCTCAGGGAGGATTTTCTGCTGTTTAATTTTGTGACTGACTATTTTGTTAAGCCAAAGACATATCTTGTTCACATACACTGAAGCAATGGTGTTTATATTAGAAACTGGATATAAAGTTGGTCAGTGATACACTGCTGGCCATACTGGAATCCTAAATCTCTGGAGGATATGATAGACAAGATCTATTATAGTTCTGGGGAAAGAACAATTCAAATCTCACATATATTTTATCCTCAGTGATGAATATTCTAAAGGATTTGAAGAGCAAAAGCACACTCGTACAACCTTGACCTCTCCAGGGCTTCCCTCATAGGCTGCCTCAGGGTGTGTGGACAAATAGAATGTGTAAATCGGTGATTGTTTCCACAGTGGTGGGCTTGTTGCATCTCAGCTGTGTAGAAGTGGTGATTTTAGGCATATGACCTTTACACTTTGCTCAGTTCGTGGTGGCTAGCTGATAGTGCCCAGTCCAGCTGTTACGAAAGCAAAAGGGCTAGTTCCTTTACTATCATTACTTACTTTTTGACAGCTTTCGATGAATTCATCTATGGTAACGACTCCGTCTTTGTTTTTGTCCATTTTCTGTTAGGGGATTACAGAACAGAAAACTTGACTCAGACATACCCCTCAGGACCCTCACACCTGAACTGAACAAGCTGAAGCAGATGAAAAGAAAGCCCAGCTGCTTATTTTATGGGGAGGAACTGCTTCAAAACACAAACTAGTAGCTTCTTGGTGATAAAATTCATATGAGGCTGACTGATTTTAGGCTGTTGCCTTTTTAATAGAATGTGGTGCAGATCTAGAGTCTCTCTGTTCTAGGAAAACCCCACCCTCCAGCTACCACAGAGTTCAGGCAACTTAACTTACAGAACCTTGATTGTCTCATCTGTAACATGGGGCTAATGATAATATAAATAAGCTCATAGAGTCTTACGAGAAATGAGTGAAAACAAACACCCCAAGACATATGAGACATGGCAATTGCTTAACTTAGTGTTCTGTTGAGGATATGGTGAATTAGTTCAATAAGTGGAATTATCAATATTATGATAAATTCAAAACCAAAATTGCTAAATTAATAACAGTACTATTCCATAGTTGAATGGTAAATATTCTATAGTTTTGTCACTTTCAGTAAAAAATTATTTTCCTTCACATTCTTTTGAATCGTCATGATGCTTTGCAAGCATCAGGAAATTTGCTCTTAATTTCACTCCCTCTCTATTGCATTCCTACCTGGAAAAATGTTTCAACATGTTGTCTGGGAGCATCTTCTTTGAGGACAGGATATGTACATTTACCCATCATATCATATATTGCTTTCATTATATCAAGCATTTCCTGAAAAGGAAAAGGCAGTTACATGAGGCCACAAATGATGTGAAAAGAAACCACTCTGAGAAGCCTTGACAGATTATTCCTACTCAGTTTTCCAAGTTTCAATTTTTCGTTGATTCTTCATTAAAAATCTTGGTTGTCCCAGAGGAATAGCCTTATGCCTTAAAAGCAGCAGAATCAGAATGTAAGACTCAAGTCTGATCTTGGTTTCAAGATGAAGTAAATTCCTGTGTATCTAACATGATCAGAAAACACCCTGGTTTAATATTTGGATTTCCATACAACTTCACACAAGCTATCTTTGCATTATAGGCTTATTATATATTTTATGTTGACTATCAATTTCTATTTATTGAGAATAAGATATATTCCACATCATGAGAATTATACTAAAACTGATAAGTCTCAGAGCCTATTAGGGATTTCCATGTGTTTTTCCTATTGTGACTTTAAAGTCACATGTAGATTTGTCAAAATATTATGCTGGAAATGCTTTGAAACTTTAATTTTTATTAAAACCAAGTCTAATTTTTGATTTGTGATTTCCAGTCTTAGTGAAAAAATATCTAGTTAACATAGACATTCAGATTTATTGTTCATACTTGTTTTCAAAGTTTCCACATAAGAGTCTGGATTAAGTCGATAATATGCATGTAATATACATTTACTTTTGACAGTATTCAATTCCATTTTAAATGATAAAATTTGTAGTTTGTAACCCACAGGTGAACCCCTATGGTTTGAGTGGAAGATTGTTTAATATAGCATTCATGAGATGTATAAGATGTAAGTGATAAGAACAGCATGTTTGTGTTAAACATAGAAAGGGATTAAAAGACCAAGAGATACCTAATATCCTGGAGGCATCTGAGTACTAAATGTTTATTGTATACCAAACATACAGGAGGCACTACATATCCAGGAGACATGCTCAATGTACCTGAATACTTAATACTCATGAGGTCTTAATTCAGCCACCCATTTGTGAGATCCATTCTGGCCCCATGTGTCGTCTGCTCAACAAACACAAAACCCATGGACATTGATCAGGTTAATTGTTACATTATAACTGTGGTCAGGTGAACTTGTCCCTGTATCTTCAACAGAGCCAGTTAATGTTTGTCCCAAGATACCTTCTATTTGAGGAGCCTCATGCTCAAAACACAACTCTGGGGAAAGCTAGTGAGAGAAAGGACAGGCAGACATTGAATCATATCCAGGATTCAGGTAATATGGTCCTTCAACCTACCTTCACTCCATCCTCAATTTGTTATCTTACCCCATCCTTCCCCACTTACTTCTCATTGTGTTTTGAATTAGTTTAATCAGCCATTTGATATGCACATCCTAATTTGGTCTGTGAGCCTTCTTAGATTAGCCCACCTGGAAATGTACTTGGAAACCTACAATTGCCTCAGCTCATTTCCCACATAATACAGGTCACTACATAATTCACACAATGTTAAAATTACCTCTGTTCCCATGTGGACCATATTATATGGGAGAAAAAAAGGTTACAGGCCAAATATTCTAACATGGTTTGGGTATATTTTCTTCCAGTCTCATTCCAACCACTCTCTTTATTCCATGTACAGCATTTATTAAAATGCTATTAGAAATCAAGATGCAATCATTCTGTGTTTTATAATAACTTTGGAGATTAACAATAAGCTATTTCTACCCATTCCAAATTTTTCATCAGTGTTTCTCCACCACCACGGAAAATATGTTAGATTCCTAAAAAAGTGATTTTAGAATGATAATTGCAAAAATTTAGCATCTCAAGTTAAAAAATGAAAATAGTCCAAAGGCTAGCTGTGTCGATGAGGCATTTCTTACTTCTTTAGTGATGTAGCCATCTTTATTTATGTCATACAAATTAAACGCCCAGTTGAGTTTTTCTTGTACTGTCCCCCGAAGCAAAATAGAAAGACCTTTGATGAAATCCTAAAAAGAAATACAAATACAATTTGATATAGAATTTCTAAAAAAAACCAAACTCTAATAAAATTCTTTGTCAAATGGTACAAGTAAAGCTTTCAGACCTCTGGATTTTGAACCATTTACTTAGCAAAATGGTTCATGAATTCCTGATCATCTTTTCCCAGCATTCTTTGTGGGCATAAACACTCCTTAGGTTTAACATTTCATTTAAAAAAAAATAATTGTATTTATTTATGTATGTGTTTTCATTGTGCCAGGTCTTCCTTGTTGCACAGGCTTTTCTCTGTTAGTGGCAAGTGGGGGCTACTCCTGTTACAGTGCCCAGGCTTCTCATTGCGGTGGCTTCTCTTGTTGTGTCTCTAGGGCACACAGGCTTCAGTAGTCGCAGTTCCTGGGCTCTAGAGCACAGGCTCCAGAGAAGGCAATGGCACCCCACTCCAGTACTCTTGCCTGGAAAATCCCATGGATGGAGGAGCCTGGTAGGCTGCAGTCCATGGGGTCGCTAAGAGTCAGACATGACTGAGCGACTTCACTTTCACTTTTCACTTTCATGCATGGGAGAAGGAAATGGCAACCCACTCCAGTATTCTTGCCTGGAGATTCCCAGGGATGGGGGAGCCTGGTGGGCTGCCGTCTGTGGGGTTGCACAGAGTCGGACACGTCTGAAGTGACTTAGCAGCAGCAGCAGCAGAGTACAGGCTCAATAGGTGTGGCTCACGGGCTTAGTTGCTCACGGGCATATGGGATCTTCTCGGACCAGGGATCGATCCTGTGTCTCCTGCATCAGCAGATTCTTTACCACTGAGCCACCAGGGAAGCCCAACATTTTCACTTTCTAATTGAAAACTGTGACTTAAGTCAACTGGAGATTGTGTCAAAACAGATACCCAAAAGCAAGACCCATAAGCCAAGTGTTTAAATGGTCTTACTTCCTACTACAAGTGCATAATATTCTTTTACTGAAAAGAATCTAATGACAATGTATCTTTTAAAATACAAGCACAAACATAACACACTTCCCATGGAAAAGATCTGCTAACAAGAGATGTAGGTTGTCCTTAAGATATGGGCCAAGTGAAGCTTTACTTAGAAACCAAGTTGTGGACAGTGGTTAAGAGAACAGAACTGGAAGCCAGGCAGCCTGAATTCAGATTTCAGCCGTATCACCTGATAACTCTATTCTCTCAGACCACTTGACATCCTTTTATCTCAGTTTTCATGAATGGAGATTACTGTATCTAACTTCTCAAAAATTTTTATGAGGATTAAAAGAATTAAGCTGCATGTAACTGAGTGGCATGGACAGTGGCTATGTATTTGTCAAGTAAATGGAACCCTCAGTCAACATCAAGGTTAGGCAGGTTTGATTGAATTGCAGACAATCCAGATTAACTCTATCAAGTTCATATATATTTGTTGCTCAGTTGGCAGGGTTAACATCACAGTATGGTGGATTCTGAGTTCACATGGCATTGACAATCCACTGTCAGGTAGGAATGAAAGAGCAGAAGGGAATTCCAGGAGTGGACTCTGGGCAAAGCTGTATTCTTGCTCTACATTCCAACATTTTGTAGTTGTTTTCCTGTCTCAACTTCTTCACAATTTTTTTTTGTTAATAGATGAGTGACATTCATTTAATTAAAAATGTAAAAATATATAAGATGTTTCATGAAAAATCTTCCTCCCAATTCTGGACCCCATCCACCCTATTTCTTTCCTCTAGACAACTGACATTAGTATCTTCTTGTGTTTACTTCTGAAGAATTTTTGTGCATATATGAGTATAAGGCATATTTATTTAAATATCTATTTCTTCTTCTTTTACAAAAATGATAGTGTAACAGGCTGCTTTGTGTGTGTGTGTGTTTTAAAAACTTAGCAATAAAACTTGGAAATAATTCCTGTCTTTTTCATCATTGCATACATATGAATATATCATAGTTTATTTAGCCAATATCCCATGGATGAATTATTTAAAGATTTCCAATCTTATTATAAAGAAAGCTATAGAGTGACTTTATATATACATAATATATATATGTTGAATAAGTATGTCTACAGGATGAGTTTCTAGAGGTGGAACCTCTCGGTCAAAAGATTTGAACATTGATAAATTTTATATACTTATTTTCAAATTTCCCTTCCAATTCTCTTCTCAAAATCTATGCATAAGAATATTATAGCTTGTCAATAGTATATGGATCACAGTTCTGATCTTTCTCAATCTGGTAGATTAATATTTCTGTCTCAGGTTACTAAAATTTGTATTCATTCTACTATGAACAAATTTGAGCATTTTTTTTGAAATGTCTTGATTTATAGAAACCCTTCACATATTAGTAAAATGATCCCTGGTCTGGAATATATCTTCACATATTGTTTCCCGATTTGTCATCTCTTTCTTTTTATTATGCTGATTTTCTGTCAAGTAGGCATCTTTTTTTTTTTTTTTTTTAATTTAATTTTATTTTTTAACTTTACAATATTGTATTGGTTTTGCCATATATCAAAATGAATCCACCACAGGTATACATGTGTTCCCCATCCTGAACCCTCCTCCCTCCTCCCTCCCCATACCATCCCTCTGGGTCATCCCAGTGCACCAGCCCCAAGCATCCAGTATCATGCATCGAACCTGGACTGGCGACTCGTTTCATACATGATATTATACATGTTTCAATGCCATTCTCCCAAATCATCCCACCCTCTCCCTCTCCCACAGAGTCCAAAAGACTGTTCTATACATCAGTGTCTAGAATTTGTCAGCCTTTTACTTCACTTCTCTTTGTTGATGTCATATTCACCATAAGTTTTAGAGCCTTAGGTAAAGCTGGGGTTCAATCCTGGTTCTGCCATTCATTAACTGTATGACTTTGGATAAGTCACTTAAAATCTCTTAAGTCTGGAACTCCTCATCTCTAACATGTGACAAGTAATACAGGCCCTAATTTTTTTTATCTGCAACTCACCACTCCCATCCAACAATATTTTTTAATAAACTGAAAAAGAAGAACCTTTATTGGGAAGATAGGGGTGGTGGTGAATTTTGGTGCCAGAACTCATTTAATGCCAAAATCTGAACTGAAATGACATGAAACTATTCTAGTGTCTATTTACCTATTTATCTCTATCATTAATCGGCTATTATCAGTCACATTAATCAAAAGACATTAAATTCTATTTTAATATTTCCAAGTCATAGTAGCTTGACACAGTACAAGCTTATTTATCACTCACATGCAGTGAAATATGAGTGAGGATGGTGTTCTGTTCTGTGCAGTCATAACAGAGATCCAGGATTCTACTTTGCTTCAAGGCAAACCGAAATATGTAACCTCACAGTTTCCACAGATGGGAAGAGAGAAGATGTGGTCACTTCCACCAGTCTCCTGTTGGTTGAAATTCAGTCTTGGCCCCACCTATCTGGGTAGGGGGAGAGGCTGGGAATATGGACTGATCATGTGATCTTAAAGCAGAAGGCATGGACATTGGATCAATAGCACTCTCTGCTACATTTATTGTTGAGAGTCTCTTGGACAGCAAGGAGATCTAACCAGTCAATCCTAAAAGAAATAAACCCTGAATATTCATTGGAAGGACTGATGCTGAAGCCGACGCTCCAATACTTTGGCCACCTGATGCGAAGAGTCTTCTCATTGGAAAAGACTCTGATGCTGGAAAAGATTGAAGGGAGGAGGAGAAGGGGATGACAGAGGATGAGATGGTTGGATGGCATCACTGACTCAATGGACATGAGTTTGAGCAAACTCCAGGAGATGGCTGGCATGTTGCAGTCCATGGGGTTGCAAAGAGTCAGACATATCTTAGCAACTGAACAAAAATAGTTTTACGTACAAATGTTACACAGTTGATAATAGCATACTGCAGATCCTGCAGGAGACATTAATAATATACAGTATATGCACACAGTGTGGGTGTCTAAAATCTGCAAGACTCTGAATGACAAATTCAGTTGGCTCTGAGGAATTTGGGTGAGGGACTGGGAATCTATATGTGCCTTGTTGGATCGGCTGGATGAAGAACAAGCTGGAATCAAGATTGCTGGGAGAATTATCAATAACCTCAGATACGCAGATGACACCACCCTTATGGCAGAAAGTGAAGAGGAACTAAAGAGCCTCTTGATGAAAGTGAAAGAGAAGAGTGAAAAAGCTGGCTTAAAACAACATTCAAAAAACGAAGATCATGGCATCTGGTCCCATCACTTCATGGCAAATAGATGGGGAAACTGGAAACAGTGACAGACTATATTTTTTGGCTCCAAAACTCACTGCAGATGGTGACTGCAGCCATGAAATTAAAAGATGCTTTCTCCTTGGAAAAAGAGTTATGACCAACCTAGATAGCATGTTAAAAATCAGAGACATTACTTTGCAACAAAGGTCCATCTAGTCAAAGCTATGTTTTTACTAGCAATCATGTATGGATGTGAGAATTGGACTATAAAGAAAATTGAGTGCCAAAGAATTGACGTTTTTGAACTGTGGTGTTGGAAAAGAGTCTTGAGAGTCCCTTGGACAGCAAGGAGATCCAACCAGTCCATTCTAAAGAAAATCAGTCCTGAATATTCACTGGAAGGACTGACGCTAAAGCTGAAACTCCAATACTTTGGCCACCTGATGTGAAGAACCGACTCATTGGAAAAGACCCTGACACTGGGAAAGATTGAAGGCAGGAGGAGAAGGAGACGACAGAGGATGAGATGGTTGGATGGCATCACCGACTCAATGGACATGAGTTTGAGTGAGCTCCGGGAGTTGGTGATAGACAGGGAGGCCTGGTGTGCTGAGTCCGTGGGGTCACAAAGAGTCGGACACGACTGAGTGACTGAACTGAACTGAACTGGCAGGATAGCACAATTGCTAAGAGATGTATGCTGGGCCAGACTGCTTGAGTTTGAATCCTGACTCTCCTACTTTCTAGCTGTGCGACCTTGGGCAGCTTGCTTTAGTTCTCTGTGAATCTGTTTCCTAATTTGCTAAAATGACGATAATCATACCTATGAAGTAATTCATTCATCATAATGCCTGACTGAGAAAGAGTGCTAAATAAGTCAGCTAGTCTTATTGTATGTAGGTATTATTAATACTATTTTTAATGTTATTTTCATATAGTTAGTACAGTGACTGACACAAAATAAGTACTTGTTTTATAATCAGATTCAGAACTATCTCTCACAGCATTGCAGACAGAGCGATCATCTGGCCTGTGCTTAAATGTGTTCATTATAAGATCACAGAGTAATAAGATGACCAATGTCATTGTTAACTGGCTTCATTGGAAAAAATCTTTTTTGTAGTACCTGCTGTGGTTAATATCTAATAAATATTGAGCACCTATTTGGTGCCAGGCACTCAGCCAAGCCCTTAAGTGACATCACTTTGTTATCCTTCTATTATCCTGTGAAGTAGCTTTGTTTGCTGATGTTTCACAGAGAGGAACACTAAGGCTCAGAGGATCTCACAGGGTGTCAACCACTTGATGGCAAAGGGATTTTTAGCTCCAGTCATATCTGGATCCAGGGCCCCTCCTGTTTTATCCACTCCACCTTTTGGGTTTAAGCAAACTAAGTAGGAAACTTCCATTTCCCTTTACCTTGCATCAGGATGGTTTCTGCTGTACCTCCCAGGATCTACTGCTACTCAAGATATGTTCATTTCTTAATCATTTCTACTTTCTAGAGACTTTTCACGTAGCTAATCAATTTAGAAAAATAACTACAATAGCCTAGTTTTAAATTTGATTTTGATTTAACATTTATTAATTCATCCATTAGTTTCTCTTTAAAAAGACATTTTTTTACCAACATGCTTAAAGTATATAGCCATTACAACTAATTTCCCAAATTATCATCAGCATTCATCACAATTACTATGATGAATATTACATAAATATTATAATAGCAACATTAGGCATGGTCTCATATCATTAACACCAGACTAAATTTACATGTGAAATTGGATACAATGTGCTGTGAGTAATTGACGGTACATTTCTAATATGTAAGTAATTTTAAGTAATGAAATCACTAGCAGTCTTTGCCTTACCCATACCCTAGCTATGAAAGATTTTATTAGGTGAATTGGAACATTTGATTTCTATGTTATGGCTAAACTAAGACCATGCCGGAATTAATCTTGTTGGTAAAGTGCAGCAAACACTAATAAGATATTGTCACAGGTGATCATCGGCTGCCAAAGTGGAAGAAATGTGACAGGGGACGGGTACCTATGATAGACTCATGTCTTCACTAATAGCTGTTGTTGCATTAGGGTCAACCCATGGACCACTGCTGGCTTCTTGGGCCACACCTTTACTGAGCCACCGCCAGCTTCTCCTCTTATTTTGTCAGCGATTTTTCTTGGTTACATTGTGAGATGACTCACTGAGTTTCCTGGCCCAGAAGAGTCATTTCAGTAGCACTCAACCTGTGCGAGCACCTAGTGAGTGAGGAGGTACTTTGCTCACTCAGCCCCGGGGCCACTGACTGAATGACCTCTCAGGAGTTTGTGCCCCCTTTTGTCATCCTGGTGCCACAAAGTATTGAGATGTTAGTGTACCAGTTTACTTTTTATACCTCCTGAGCTTGTCACCTCCTCTCCAATGCCTTCCCTGTAGACCCAGCTGACATCAGCCCCTGTCAACTCTTGGGATAAAGAGCTGCTAATTGGACTTTTTGTTTCTAGGAACATACCTTAACTTCCCTGCTGAAAATTCTTCAATTCTTATCTTGCTCCTTTCCTCCTGCAGTTCAGCCTCCTTGGCATCCTGCCTCAGATGTGTGGAGATCTGCCCTTGGCCTCCTTAGCCAGCTCTCCTGTCCCTCTCCCCCTTTTGCGTTTCATCTTCTGGGTGATCTAACAAATGTTTTCTCTCCATTCCCAGGCCTCTGCCTCACTCCCCACTGCTCCCCATCCTGAGCCCTTATCCTCTTTAGCAGCTCCTGCTTGTCCTTCAGACCTAGTTCATCAGGTCCATGGGAGGGATTCTCTGATACAGCACACTAGTACCCTTTCTTGTTGATTCCACATCATCATCTGCTTTCCTTTATTTTGACACTCACTGAAATTTCTGTTCATGTGCAAGATGCACTCTTCCCAATTAAAAAAAAATGCATACCTTCTAAATTATCTGGTTCCCATGATACATACTAACAATTCTGCATACAATTCCAGTGTGTGAGTGGGGATTTCCTCACTCCAACACCAGACGTAATCAAGTAATCTCCAACACCAGATGTCTTACAGTTCAACTTACTTCTGATACTTTCTTCCTGGAGATAGAGCCAGATTCTACATGACAGCCCTTTCCTGGCCCCCAACTTTAGATGCTACTGCAAGAATAGGTTGTCACCCATGCTTCTGACCAATGGGCTACAGATTGGAGTTTCCAACAAACCTTTACTTGGGCTCAAGTAATTTGCTAGAGCAGCTCACAGAACTTTCAGAAACATATACTTACTAGATTACCAGTTTTTAAATAAAAGGATATTTAAGAGCTTTTAATAAAATTCCTAGATAGCTTACCAAGACTAATCATGAAGAAACAGAAAGTATGAACAGATCTACAACTAGGAAATTGATTCGGTAATTACAGACCTCCCAAAAGAGACAAGCCTAGTAGCAGATGGCTTCACTGGTGAATTCTGCCAAATATTTAAACTAACTGTTCCAAAAAGTTGATGTGGAAGAAACACTTCCAAATTAGGCCAGCCTTACCTGGTGCCAAAACCAGACAAAAAAACTCACAAGAAAATTACAGGCCAATATTCCTGATATGCACAGATGCAAAAGTCCTCAGTGAAACACTAGCAAACCAAATCCAAGAGCACATTACAATGATCATACTCCATGACAAAGTAGAATTTATCCCCGGGGATGGAAAGGTGAATCTATACATGAAAATCAAGTAATATAATATTCCACATTGACAGAATTAAGGATACAAATCTTATGATCACCACAATAGATGCAGAAAAAGCATTTGACAAGTTCAATATCCTTTCAAGATGTATACTGCCAACAAACTGGGAATAGAAGGACAGTACCTCAACATAATAAAGGCGATATACGAAAAGGCCACAGCTAACATCACACTTAGTGGAGAAAATGGAAAACTTTCTCTCGGTATTAGGAGCAAGACAAAGATGTCCACTCTTGTTGAGTATTCTTAATACAACAATAATAAAGGAATAAAAGGCTCAAAAAGCCCCAAAAATTATACCACCAAACTCAAATTTTCACCCTAACAGCACTAAATCCCTTTCAGTGTATCCAAAGTCAAAGCATTATTAAAAACACACACACACACACACACACACACACAAGAAACTTAAGACTTACCTCAAAACTTACAGCTCCATTGTGGTCCGTATCGAATGCATTGAACAGAAAATGCGCATATGTTGTAGAGTCTGAAATGTTGGAAATAAAATAATGATAAGTTAGCATTTCAATATTCTACAAAAGATTTAGATAGCATGTCCAAGCCTCTTCTACTCAGGAGAATATACTTTGACTTGTGGTTTCTTTGCTTTCTTCCCAGCTGCCCATCCTGTCTCAGTAGAGGGTTGTATTTGAGGTTCAGAGGCATGAATTACCTACAGAGACCATTGGTGACAGAAGCATCTCTAAGTTTCTGGATGGAATTTCTCTGAATACACAGGAGTCTTGGATGATGCTACTGACACTGGGATGAGTAATGTTACCTTAGGTGGGTGTGAGGCTTAAGCAAGTCAAATCTAGAAATTGACTAGTGCTTGGCAGGGACTATCTCTAAAAGAAGTGAAATAATAACATACTAATAATGAGACACAGATGAATTGCTATTATTGGTGGTATAATTATTAGTTCACCATTTTACAACCCAGATAGGGATACTGGGATTCAGAGAAGTGGAAAAACTTGCCCAAAGCCACAAAGTCCATTAGCAGTAGAGTGGAACATCACTTAAGCACTTCTGACCAAAACACCATGCTAGCCCAGAGCCAGTAAGGTTGTCTGATGAAGTGGAAACAGGAGTGATTTGGGAAGTTTCTGTGGCTATGCTGAAATGGATTGTGTGGTCCTAAAGTTCCCAGGTGCAAGTATTGGGGTGCTCCTGCTTTGCCCGGGTCCTGGGTGGGATCGAGGCTCTGGGCAATGGTAGACTGCTTGTCCTGGGGTCACAAGATGCTGCTTAAAAGACGCTGAAGTTCTCTGAAATCCAACACTTCCTCTGAGTTTGCTTCTATATGTTATTTCTCTCTAGTTTTTTTCCTTCCTCTTCCCTTTTTTTCTTTGTCTCCGTAATCTCTGAACTTTCTGCCTTTTACTTGAAATGTATTATATATATATTTCTTATTGTTTTCTTTCCTTAGTGCAGTTTTCATTTTTAAGTCCCTCTGTGCTTGACCCTTGATCAAATTTGTGTGATTATTTTAAATGTTTCATCTCATGGGTTTTAGCCTTTTATCTTAACCTTTTTTATATTAAAAAATAGTAACCTTTTAGATCATTGGCTCTAGCCTTTTATCTTCTGTTTAAAATCTCATCTATTTCTATTTTATAACTTTTATCCTTTATTTTTATTGGGATTTAACAAAACTTCTGTTCGCCTTTACTTTATGAATTGCTTTTTGAAGGCTGTCAAGAGACTAAGTCATAGAAGCAGTAGAGAATTTCTCTCTCCAGATAAAGGAGGTCAGAAGTCGTGCAGACTCCTCTGCTAGCTTTCAGGCATCCATGGCTTTTGTAGGCATTATTTTTCCTGAATGCTTCACCCCCTCTGGTTAACTCTCTTGAAGGCCATGTATTTCATGAGGTAAACGGTACACTCAATTTCTCAAAATAATGGTGACATTGTTTTTCATCTCTTACCTTTAAATATGATATGGTGGTTTAGTTGCTAAGTCACGTCTGACTCTTGCGACCCCATGGACTATAGCCGGCCAGGCTCCTTTGTCCATGGGATTCTCCAGGAAAGAATATTGGGATGAGTGGCCGTTTCCTTCTCCAAAATATGAGGAACCACTTATCTTTAAACATATGAATTAATATGTTTTCAATGAACCAAACAGACACCACAATTGGGCCTAAGTAGTACATTAAAGGACTGTAAGTAGAGTGGATGTCCATCTAGTGTTGACAGGTTGCAGGAAGAAACCCTTTTGGGTATGGAGCCAGGATTTTAATTGCAATCAACTTAGTGTGATTGTTGGGAAGTTCCATTAGAATTATCAAGAATTGCCAGCCTTCTTTTTTTTTTTTCACGAACATGTTTTGCTCTCAGCAATATTTTCATAGACTTCTTGAACTATATAGTGCCCTATGGAGAAATGAGTTGACAGATGGAATGCTAAACTTATCTTCAGGAGAAAAAAAAAGGGATTTTGCCTATTTTAAAATGAGCTCATTAAGCAGATATCTTGTTACTTTATACAGACAGGGTAAATGCCTTTACCTTAGCAAGCAGAACTCACCATGAATATAGGGCACAGAACAAACAATACTGGAAATTTTTTAAAATTTAAAACACCAAGATAACATAGGCATATAATAATTACCATTCTTTTTAGATGGGGTTGTTTAGTTTAAACCTTGACCAATGGGACCCACACTCTGAGGGTTTGCCCTAATGTGGTTCAGAGGACATCCTATTCCTCTAAATGTATCTTGGCAAGTTTCCTGGAAATGAAGCCAGTTTTCCAGCCTAGATAGGAGATACCAGGTGGAGAGATGGTATCATCTCTCAGATGGCCCGAATTTGAATCTCAGGTCAACCATTAATCATGTGGCCATGGCAAATTGTTTAAGCTCTCTGTAACTCAGTTTCCTCACCTACAAAATGATAAGTGTACATCATAGAGTCATCATGAAGACATTAAATGAGATACTACGTGCAAGTTCTTAGAACAGTCTTAGGCAAATGTTAAATGTTCACTAAATATCAGTTATCATTGTTATCCTTTCAGAGACAAGTCACTCTCATTTCAACCACCTCAAATAAATGTGATCATTTTTTTTACAGATTTAATATATTCCATTTGAAAAAGTTCCTGTTTTATGTGTGTGTGTGTGTATGAAATCTCTATTGTGAAAGGTTCTGAACTTCTAATTTAATGGAACTTTAAGCTCGGGGCTTCCCTGGTGACTCAGATGGTAAAGAATCTACCTGTAATGCAGGAGACCCAAATTCAATCCCTGGGTCAGGAAGATTCCCTGGAGGAGGGAATAGCTACTCACTCTTGTATTATGAGCCTGGTGAGCTCCAGTCCATGGGGTCGCAGAGTCAGACACAACTGAGCAACTAACACTTCATGTTCAGTGAAGACTAGTATCATTATGTCATGACAAGTATTGAGGTTCTGACAGAGCTTGAATTTCTTCAGCAGGCATTTGGAGATAGTTAAAGTTTTTAAAGGAGAATGATGCTACTAGCTTTAGAGCTAAGGCACTGGAAGTGTCTGCTGGGCATAGAAATGGATTCTGCAGAGAAAAAGGAAACTGTCCACAAAAGGATCTCAGTCTGATTTCATCTGACTATGCTCTTCTTAAATACTCAGCAAACATCTGCTAAAAGGATGAGTAACTGGAATTCTGGAGTCTAGATTTCAGTACAGTTCGGGGTTCAAAATACGTAACAATGGTCTTTGTTCTTCCTGTATGACCTGACATGTCTCCTCTGACCACAACTCTTTGCAAACAATGAAAACAGTTACTGAATTTCATATGCTGACTTTGTTCAGTTTCTCACAGTTTTACTTGTGAAGCGGAAAATTAAATGTTGAAATTTTACAGATGGGGACAAAATTTATGGAGTCTTAGACTAGGAAGTGATCTTTCATACCATTTAGCTATTTATCTACATTTAACAAAAGTGGAAAATGGGTGTAGGTAATGTTAGGGATAGTAGCTATGGTCACCTAGTTAGCCAGTGGTAGAGTCAGTAATGAAATCAAGACATTTCAACACTTACTCTTTTAAATAAAGATTATTAGGGAATTCCCTGGTGGTCCACTGGATAGGATTTCAGGCTTTCACTGCTGAGGGACTGGGTTCAATCCCTGGGGGAAATTAAGATCCTGGAAGTCATGTGGCACAGCCCCCCGCGCCCCCCACCAAAAATAAAAAAAAAAAAGAATGTTAGACTAGAAAGAAAACTTGGGGATTCTTCTGTTCCACATTTGGTAAATGAACAACCTGAGGCCCAGAGAAATAAACTATTTAAGTCACACATCTTGGCGCTGGCAAAGTCTATCCATAAACTCAGGACTCTTGACTTAGTCCAGTACCTTTAACCCAATTGTACCCAGACCACAGTGATAATATCAACTAAATCCTTGATTGGAAAGGCCACTGATACATGTATTTCAGAATATTTGAACAAATGCAATTGGTTATCATGTTCCAGGTCTGTGGATTGAAATCAATCTGGTTGATTTCTTTCTTCCCACCACCATCCCCTACTCCCACCTGAATTCATGCACAAGATACAGAATTAGTTCATTGCATTTGGATATACAATTCACGGCACTGTGACTGCAGTAAGGCGGGTTCACTCACTACATGAGTGGTAGTTTCTGCTCACTATGTCCTCTATAAATCACCCTGAAAATTCCTGGAAATAGAAGTGTATTCGGTGGATGCAGTTATTTGGGAAAAAGTACTTAAATCTTTATGTCCACAAAACTCATCTAAATGCCTCAAGTGCCTCGCACAGTGGATGTTCAATGAATATTTGTTTAGATTTTTCTGACTGCAACTCATTCCTTCAATAACTGTTGATCAGGTGCCTCATATAGTCAAAGTAAGTGCAAAATTCCTACAACACAAGCAGGGGTAAACCAGGAGACTGTAAGTTTCATGAGCTTTAAAAATGCCTTAAGAGCTTCTAAGCTAAGGCTTCCCTGTAGGTGGCATTGGAAAATACTGCTATAATGATATAGGTAATGCGGTTTCCTCTTGGCTTGTTTTATAGGAGACATACTTTATCCCCTACAAACAGGAAGCCTCTGTTCAGTTCAGCTGTGCTGATATCCAGAACTCCAAACAAGTTGTGCTTGGTAAACCATCCTGCTAAGCCGTAGAGAAAACTCAAGAGCCTGACACAGTATAAATTGCAGGAGATTCTGGCAATAAGACAAAGTCTCTTCCGGAGGAAATGGTGAGACATTGTGATTTATGGTCCCATCATTGCTACGACTCCTAATGAGAGACATCTGTTGCTTTCAGGCCATCAAACTAAATAAACGACTTCACACAAGTGTGAGGATGTCCTAACAGGGATTTGACTGCCACCAGAGAATACATTCTTTCTTAGGACATTTTCCCTTTTCTAGAGGCACTGCAAGATACAATTTGCATGCATGATATTAATTTTTAAAATTGCAAGTCATCATTCTTCAAAATATTTCATTTTCTTCAGTAATGCCGGATGCTTTTAGATTTATGCATTCAATTAACATGAATATTCAAAGGATTTTTAAGAGAGCAAAAGTGATTTTTCCGCAAATCCCTTTGGACTTTGTAAGAAGACTCTCTTGCAAATTATTATGCTTAAGTAGATGTTCTCTAATGTTGAAATGTTATTTTTCAGATAAAGATACATTTTTAATGTGAAGTTGTATCCAATTTGTAGTATGTAATAACTTTCATTTGAGATAATCAAAAAATAGCTAAAAGATTTCCATTCTTGCTAAGGACTTTGATATTAATGGTTGTAAATACATTGGCAGACAGTTTATAGTAAACATCATTCTTTTAAAAAATTCCATGGTTTTTAATAATTTAGAAATATGTATTAAACAAATGATATTCTAAATTCATTATTAATGCAGACAATAGACCCATTACAAGCCTGGCATCAGACCCAATACCCGTCTTTGGGTAGTTAGTAACAAGATGGGCTGGGGGAGTTGTCACCCATGACATATGCAAATTCATGTAATAATGGGTCACTGTTTTCTCAGAATTTTTATTTAATTCTTTGAAAAGTCCACCTTAAGGGAGAATTTCTGTTTTGATAATCCATGCACAAAATTGTCTTCAACCTACTGAAATACATAAAGCCAAAAGTGAATCGAGTTTTTGTATGAAATAATTAATATTCAAGTTTGTATCCATTAAAAATCACTTTTACAGGTATCACCCCATGATGAGGCCGATGTCATTCACTCATCCACACATTCACTCATTTTTGCAGTATTAGTGTGACTACTTGTCACTCGGTGTTCCATGACCTGTGGATATAGCAGTGAGCAAAATAGACAAAAAAATTCCGTTCCCTTGGAAATGACATTCTAGTGGAAAAAGAGACAGTAAGCAACAGCAAAAATAAATAAAATATACATTATTAGATGCTCTTGAGTGCTAAAGAGAAAGCTAAAGCAGGAAAAGGGCATGGGGGGATGTTTAAGGGGTTGAGGTTTAAGCCAGGGTGGCCAGAAGAAGCCTCACTGAGAAGGTGGCATTTGAATGAAAGCAGAGGTGATGAGATATTGAGATGGATGTTTGGGAGAAGAGAGATTCCAGACAGAGAGAAAAATGAATTCAAAGGCCCAGAGGCAGGACTTCCCTGGTGGTCCAGTGGTTAGGGGGCACTGCAGGGGGCACAGGTTTGATCTCTGGAGTGTGTGGGGAATAAGATCCCATATGCTGGGGCAGTGCAGCCAAAATTTTTTAAATAATAATAATAAAAAGCTCACAGGCAGCAAAAGGACTGGTGTGCTGGAGGAAAGGCAACAGGCCAGGGAAGCTGGAATGAGGTGAGCAAAAGGGAGGGTCAGTGAAGGACGAGGCAGAGAAAGAACAGGAGACAGTGACTATGGCTTTTGCTCTGAATGGGTGAGAGATTCTGGGCAGAGCAGTGAGGCAATCTACATTTTACCGGGATAACTCTGGCTCATGTGAGAATAAACCATGGTGGGGGAGTAGAAAAGAGGGGTGGGATCTGACAGACTACCTAGGAGAACACTGCAGTTATTTTGGCATCAGATGATATTGAATCTTTTAAGTGGGAAAGAAGTAAAAAGATGATGACTGGGAAATGGACGGATTTCTGTGCACCTTGGTTTCCACGTGTATGGAAAGGGAGAATCGTAGCTAGGGTTGTTGGAGGGTGATGGGTAACACATGCCAGGGCCAGACATGTATTAGATGCCTGATGAATGGTGGCTCCTTCAGCTCAGGTTCGGTTTATCTGGATCGAATCTTTTTTATGTCCTCCCTGTCATTCAGCTGGTCTAATTGTGCCTACATTGTGTTCTCATAATATTATGTTGTTAACTCCCGACTTCACGTTTATTTTTCATGCTGGCACTGCCCCTCTGCTACACTAGGCTCTACCATTCTTTGGGGCAGTCTCACTCCCCTTATATCATCAGCACCTCACACACGGCTGGAAACATGGAAGGTTGCAGGACAAGTTTGAGCTGGGCATCCTGCTGAGTGATCAAAGGAGAGACTATAAGTTCCACTGGCAGATGTATCTCTTCACTCATCTCTAATATGTACACATTGTCCTTATGCTCTCTTTGTTTTCTTCCCAGTTAAAATAATGTCTAGAGTGGTATTGGTTTTCTTAGATGCGGGGGGAGGGGTGATAGTGAAGAGTTCCTGAAAGAGAGAGGAAGAGCAGAAAGGAGCAGCAGAAAACCTAGATAAGACTCCAGAAATATCTGGGTTCTAACCTAGCAGTAGTTAGCTGCTCAGTCATGTCTGATGCTTTGCAGTGCTATGGACTGTAGCCCACCAGGCTCATCTGTCCATAGGATTCTCCAGGCAAGAATACTGGAGTGGGTAGCCATTCCCTTCTCTAGAGGATCTTCCCGACTCAGGGGTCAAACCAGAGTCTCCTGCACTGCGGACAGATTCTTTATCATTTGAGTCACAGGGGATTCTAACCTAGATCTGCCATTTTAGTGGGTGTATGACCCTGAGCAAAACATTTAGCTTCTCTAAGCCCCAGATTTCAGATCCAAAAAATTGAGGATAATTACACTTTCTAATTTTGAAAGTTGGGCATTGTAATGCATGTGAAAGCTTTGCGGCTTTCAGGACCCATCCATCATAGTCAGAAAGTGCCATGCCTTTGAGAGATGTGGCAACAGGCACTCGGTAATACTACTTGTATTCGGCTGAAGAGTGAACTCTCGGATATTTGATAATTTGTAAGTAGCTCACTTTTATGATGTATTGAGAATCACATGGACAGCATGCTGTGTATGAATTCTTGGATGTAAAGATGAGAAATGTAGAGTCATGCCATGAAAGATTAAACCAAATTCAAGATTGCAAGCATAATTCTAGCTGAAAGTATGCTCACTGGTCCACATTTGTACCTACCTCCCTGTGGAAAGAACTGCGAGTAAATCTCTTTGAAGGTATCTTCATTAACAACCCCGCTGGGACATTCCTAGAGGAAGTGGGAGAGAAGCAATATGAGAAAAGTGTTCATAAAACGGATTTTTCTGCACATTTTGAAATAGGACTGTCTACTGTGCAAAGCTGAACCAAGAAAGTTATCCATCCATCCATCCATTATCACACAAAGAATAAAAGTGCACTATAAACTTTGTTCCAGTTCTCATAGAATGAAAAAAAGTTGTTGATGTAAAAATCTTTGCATAATATCCACATCACAGCTGGTCTGACACAGGGTTGTTTTTAAGGTTGTTAAAAAACACAGGGTTGTTTTTAAGAACATGTATATATGTTATCTATGGGTAGGAGGAAATTTGTTTTTCATTCAGCGAGAATACTGCAAGAGGTTTCGGATATGGTCTTGACTGGACCTTCATGTTGTGTCCTCTGCAGATGTGCTGGACACACATTATCTTTAGTTTAATGTGAAAATGGTGTGCTCCCTTGGGTCTAAGGTGGCCCCACAAGCCTCCAGCAGGAATAGCTACAGATTGCTCCGGACTGCATAATAACAAGGGTAGAAATAAATCACTTGAGTAAGGAAAGACCCCAAGATTTTTTTTAAGTTCTAAAGAGGAGAGTGTGAAAGGAGGATGCCTGAATGTAATGAATTCCCACCTTTGTCCTGTGGTTGGAGTTATTTAAGGCTGGTGGATACTGACCATAGGAACGCCACTAATATTGGATTATTGACTTGATGGGGCCACAGAGCAAAGGTACCCCTCTGAAATGGAAATTTTCTATAAAAGGAACTGAAATGTAAAATGTCATACAAAGTGAAAGTAAAAGTGTTAGTTGCCTAGTCGTAGTCCATCTCTTTGTGACCCCATGGACTGTGGCCCGCTAGGCTCCTCTGTCCATGGAATTTTCCAGGCAAGAACACTGGAGTAGGTAGCCATTCCCTTCTTCAGGGGGTCTTCCCAACCCAAGGATCGAATCCAGTCTCCTGTATTGCAGGCAGATTCTTTACTGTCTGAGTCACCAGGGAAGCCCAATGCTATATAAGGTCTGCCTTTATGCTGAGGTGAGGACTAATCAAGTGGACTTGACACTGATGTAAGGGCAAAAAAATGCTTTCATTCTTTGGAGTTTCAAAAACAATCTGGTCAGGAATCTGAACTGGAGAGGTCCCTGGAACAGTCGAGACTGACAATCACAAAGTAATTTGACATCAAACCACATGTGGGATGCTAACTCCATACTGAAGGTGAGGAAGTGATAAGTTCTGTCTGGTCCTTCTGAGTAGCTTTTCAGTAAGTTTTTTTTTCTGTAAGTTTTCTGTAAGTTCCCTCACTTCAGTTCTCACAGAACCCCCCTGGTCTACCAGCATCTCCAAGATTCACTGGGGGAGAATCAGAGGTATGCGAATTCCCCTGATGTTAGACATGGATATTCTGTGTACTTTAAATTTGAGGCTATTTCTGGAATCTTCAAAAATCATTTGTGGTCTTTAAAACTCTTAACTCTTTGTCCCCTCCTGAATAAACTTGATGTATTAATTTGATGTTTCCTTTTTCTAAAACTCAGTTACTCACAACTGTCATGTGCTTCACATGAGGAATTTTCTATTTTCTTCTTTGTTGGTTTGAAAGGTTATATCTTTGATACATTAACACAGCTTCAAATAGTAGTTGCCAATGTGAAGCTTGTGTTACAGGCTTGTCAATGTGTATTTTTCCCATTCGATTATTATATGGCAAGCCACTCCAGTACTCTTGCCTAGAAAATCCCATGGATGGAGGAGCCTGGTAGGCTGCAGTCCATGGGGTTGCTACAAGTTGGAGGCGACTGAGCGACTTCACTTTCACTTTTCATTTTCACACAGTGGAGAAGGCAATGGCAGCCCACTCCAGTGTTCTTGCCTGGAGAATCCCAGGGACGGCAGAGCCTGGTGGGCTGCTGTCTATGGGGTCGCACAGAGTCGGACACGACTGAAGTGACTTAGCAGCAGCAGCAGCTATATCCATTCACTGAAGAGGAACTAGGTTCTGTGGTCAAGTGCCCTGTTACTCAGAGATCCAGTGGAAGAGCTGGAATGTGAGCTTGAAACTTTCCAGATTGTCACAAGGTTTTGTTTTAAACAAGCCCTGTGGAAATAATGACCTGAGGACCTAAGAGAATTGCAGCAAAGGAAAGACAGCCAGAAACAAATTAGGAAAAAAAAAAAAGAAAAAACCCAAGCAAGCAAATTATGATGTTTACTTTTATATATCAATTTGTCTGGGCCATAATGCCCATTTATTTGGTTAAACATTATTCTGGATCTTTCTATAAAGGTGTTTTTGAATGAGATTTACATTTAAATTGGTGGATTTTGAGTAAAAGAAATTACCCTCTAGCATATGAGTAGGCCTTATCTAATCATTTGAAGACCTGAATGGAACAAAAGGCTAATTTCTCCAGAGCAAAAGAGAATTTTCCAGCCTTGGGACTTGATAGGCAACACTGATTTTTCTTGATTCTACAGCAGATTGCCTTTGAACTTGAACTGCAATTCCTTCCTGAGTTCCTGAATCTCTAGCCTGTCTCCCTCTGTCTTCCGTCAGATTCTGGACTGGCTAAGCCTTCACAATCATATGAGCCAACTGTTTAAATAAATCACTTTCTGTATACATACACATCTATGGCTTTATTTTTTCTGGAATATCCTGACTAGTACATAAATAAATGAACAATCAAGAGTTAGAACTCCAAGAGGAAAGAAGATGGTGTGTATATAGTTCATTACTCAAAAGTTTTGACTAAATGACTTTATCTAGTTGGCAGCAACAGAACCAATTTTAAGAGCAAATAAGCACTTTGTAGTTAGACCCTCTCATGCATGGAAATTGTGATTGATTGGCTATTTATCTCTGAGCCATCTGCTGGGGATAGTAAGGAGAGAGCAAATAGAGGGCTGTCTGCCATCAGGAGGTGAATATACGCAAGGTCAAAACTAGACACTTGCCTCAGAGTTCAAATGACTCTAGCAAGAGACAAAGATGGGAAATGAAGGGATACCTGCAGTTAGCAAACTTGTCAGCTGTCTTTAGTCTCTAGATGCATTTGATAGATATATCTTATAATGTGAATTGAAATTCAGAGATTGATAGTCTCATATGTGTTTGCTTTATGTTTAATCATATGTCTGGGTCAGACAAAATCCTTTCTCTGCCAACTGAAAATTCCTGGCCAAGTTCTAGGGTGGTAAGACTTAGCAAGCTAATTGGTCTTTATTCATCCTTTATTTATTACATTAATTTGCAGCTTTAGCCCATACATACTGTAGGTCTATTATTCTAGGAACTTTTCTAAGAAATGAGGGAGCAGTCATAAACAAGTTAAATGTCTTATCTTCATGAAACCTGCATCCAGATGGAAGAAGAAAAGTAAAAAACAATAAATGAGATGATAAAAATAATTCAGGAGTGAAAACTAAGATCATGGCATCTAGTTCCATCACTTCATGGCAAATAGATGGGGAAACAGTGGAAACAGTGGCTGACTTTATTTTTATGGGTCCAAAATCATTGCAGATGGTGATTGCAGCCATGAAATTAAAAGACACTTACTCCTTGGAAGGAAAGTTATGACTAACCTAGACAGCATATTAAAAAGCAGAGACATTTCTTTGCCAACAAAGGTCTGTATAGTCACGGCTATGGTTTTTCCAGTAGTCATGTATGGATGTGAGAGTTGGACTATAAAGAAGGCTGAGTGCAGAAGAATTGATGCTTTTGAACTGTGGTGTTGGAGAAGACTCTTGAGGGTCCCTTGGACTGCAAGGAGATCCAACCAGTCCATCCTAAAGAAGATCAGCCCTGGGTGTTCATTGGAGGGACTGATGTTGAAGCTGAAATTCCAGTACTTTGGCCACCTGATGTGAAGAACTGACTCATTTGAAAAGACCCTGATGCTGGGAAAGATTTAGGGCAGGAGGAGAAGGGGACGACAGAGGATGAGATGGTTGGATAGCATCACTGACTCAATGGACACGAGTTTGAGAAGGCTCCGGGAGTTGGTGTTGGACAGGGAGGCCTGGCATGCTGCAGTTCATGGGGTTGCAAAGAGTCGACACGACTGAGTGACTGAACTGAACTGAACTGAGGATCTATTTATCTAAAAGAGTTCTTATGGGAAAGCAATACATTTTACAACCTTCTGGTGAAAAAGATTAATCATATTTTTCAGGATGCTAGTGACTTACAAAGCAGTACAATGTTCTATTTTCTAACTCCTCCCTTACCAGTTTTGTTGAGTCATTTCTGCACAAAAGAGGTATCTCCACCTCTCCATCAAGAAGAGTTTGACCTGCCCATGCATACAGCTAAGTGTAAACCATAAACAATGTGGCTGTATCAGGTTAACTCTTGCTGTAACAAACAAGATCCTAAATACATAACAAATTTAAAAGAATGCAGTATATTTTTGCTTGTCTAACAGGAGTGGTAGTACTGATCTGAGTTATTAAGGGATGCGTGTTCAAACTACTGCACAACTGCACTCATCTCACATGCTAGCAAAGTAATGCTCAGAATTCTCCAAGCCAGGCTTCAACAGCATGTGAACTAAGAATTTCCAGATGTTCAAGCTGGATTTAGAAAAGGCAGAAGAACCAGAAATCACATTGCCAACATCCATTGGATCATCAAAAAAGCAAGAGAAAACCAGAAAAACATCTACTTCTGCTTTATTGAATATGCCAAAGCCTTTGACTGTTTAGATCACAACAAACTATGAAAATTCTTAAAGAGATGGGAATACCAGACCACCTGACCTGCCTCCTGAGAAATCTGTATGCAGGTCAAGAAGGAACAGTTAGAACCTGACATGGAACAACAGACTGGTTTAAAATTGGGAAAGGAGTACGTCAAGGCTGTATATTGTCACCCTGCTTATTTAATTTATATGCAGAGTACATCATGTGAAATGCTGGGCTGGATGAAGCATAAACTGGAATCAAGATTGCCGGGAGAAATATCAATAATCTCAGATATGCAGATGACACCACCCTTATGGCAGAAAGCAAACAAGAACTAAAGAGCCTCTTGTTGAAAATGAAAGAGGAGAGTGAAAAAGCTGGCTTAAAACTCAACATTCAAAAAACGAAGATCATGGCATCCAGCCCTATCAATTCATGGCATATAGATGGGGAAACAATGGAAATAGTGACAGACTTTATTTTTTTGGGTTCCAAAATCACTGAAGATGGTGACTACAGCCATGAAATTAAAAGACACTTGCTCCTTGGAAGAAAAGTTATGACCAACCTAGACAGCATGTTAAAAAGTAGAGACGTTACTTTGCCAACAAAGGTCCTTCTAGTCAAAGCTATGGTTTTTCCAGTAGTCATGAATGGATGTGAGAGCTGAACTATAAAGAAAGCTGAGCGCAAAAGAATTAGTGCTGTTGAACTGTGGTGTTGGGGAAGACTCTTGAGAGTCCTTTGGGCTGCAAGGAGATCAAACCAATCAATCTTAAATGAAATCAGTCCTGAATATTCACTGAAAGGACCAATGCTGAAGTTGAACCACCAATACTTTGGCCACCTGATGTGAAGAACTGACTCCTTAGAAAAGACCCTGATGCTGGGAAAGATTGAAGGCAGGAGGAGAAGGGGATGACAGAGGATGAGATGGTTGGATGGCATCACCAACTTGAAGGACATGAGGTTGAGAAAGCTCCGGGAGTGGGTGATGGACAGGGAAGCATTACATGTTGCAATCTGTGGGGTTGCAAAGCGTCGGACACGACTGAGAGCCTGAACTGAACTGAAGTCACTTCACATGAGATCTTCATTGCGTCTTGCAGGTTCTTTCATTGCGGCTCACCGACTCTCTGGTTGTGGAGCGGGCTTACTTGCTCTACAGCATGTGGTATCTTAGTTCCCTGACCAGGGATTGAACCTGCATCTCCTTCACTGAAGGTGGATTCTTAACCACTGGACCACTTCCCCTGATATCATTTTTAAAGGATGATATTTTCAAATAAGTTCAGTAAGGGCTAAACACTGAAGTATGAATTTGTTAATTCGGCTTTCTTCACCATAAGACCAAGAAGCAATAGAGTTCCCAGCTTTAGAGAAAGTGAGGAAAGCTCACTTATCTATACTGTGATAAGTTACTATAACCTTCTATAAGCTTTATGGCTTGTGATGGGTGCGCTAAAGCGCAGGCGGCTGCGATGGGCGCCCTAAAGCGCAGGTGGCTGCATGGGCGCAGCCGAGAGGAGATACCCCAAGTCCGAGGTCAGGGGCAGAAGCCCGGAGGACCCCATGCCCAAAGGGCGGCGGCCAAGAGGAGTTACCCCACGTCCGAGGTCAGGGGCAGCGGCCGAGAGAAGATACCCAGCGTCCGAGGTCAGGGTCGGCGAGAGGAGTTAACCCCCATCTGAGGTCAGGGGCGGTGGCCAGGAGGAGCTACCCCACCCGCCTAAGCCCAAGGCCAGGGGCAGCGGCAGGGAGGAGCAACCCCATGCTGTGCGGGCACAGGAGGGCCTAGAGGAGCTATCCCACGTTGAAGGTCAGGAAGGATGGCGGTGAGGAGATACCCCTCGTCCAAGGTAAGGAGCATTGGCTGCACTTTGCTGGAGCAGCTGTGAAGAGATACCCCACGCCCAAGGTAAGAGACACCCAAGTAAGACGGTAGGTGTTGCAAGAGGGCATCAGAGGGCAGACACACTGAAACCATACTCACAGAAAACTAGTCAATCTAATAACACTAGGACCACGGCCTTGTCGGACTCAATGAAACTAAGCCATGCCCGTGGGGCAACCCAAGATGGGCGGGTCATGGTGGAGAGATCTGACAGAATGTGGTCCACTGGAGAAGGGACTGGCAAACCACTTCAGTATTCTTGCCTTGAGAATACTGTGAACAGTATGAGAAGGCAAAAGGATAGGATACTGCAAGAGGAACTCCCCAGGTCAGTAGGTGCCCAATATGCTACTGGAGTTCAGTGGAGAAATATTTCCAGAAAGAATGAAGGGATGGAGCCAAAGCAAAAACAATACCCAGCTGTGGATGTGACTGGTGATAGAAGCAAGGTCCGATGCTGTAAAGAGCAATATTGCATAGGAACCTGGAATGTCAGGTCCATTAATCAAGGCAAATTGGAAGTGGTCAAACAGGAGATGGCAAGAGTGAATGTTGACATTCTAGGAATCAGCGAACTGAAATGGACTGGAATGGGTGAATTTAACTCAGACGACCATTATATTTACTACTGCAGACAGGAATCCCTCAGAAGAAATGGAGTGGCCATCATGGTCAACAGAAGAGTCCGAAATGCAGTACTTGGATGCAATCTCAAAAACTACAGAATGATCTCTGTTCGTTTCCAAGGCAAACCATTCAATATCACAGTAATCCAAGTCTATGCCCCAACCAGTAACGCTGAAGAAGCTGAAGTTGAACAGTTCTATGAAGACCTACAAGACCTTTTAGAACTAACACCCAAAAAAGATGTCCTTTTCATGATAGGGGACTGGAATGCAAAAGTAGGACGTCAAGAAACACCTGGAGTAACAGGCAAATTTGGCCTTGGAATATGGAATGAAGCAGGGCAAAGACTAATAGAGTTTTGCCAAGAAAATGCACTGGTCATAACAAACACCCTCTTCCAACAACACAAGAGAAGACTCTATACATGGACATCACCAGATGGTCAACACCGAAATCAGATTGATTATATTCTTTGCAGCCAAAGATGGAGAGGCTCTATACAGTCAACAAAAACAAGACCGGGAGCCGACTGTGGCTCAGACCATGAACTCCTTATTGCCAAATTCAGACTTAAATTGAAGAAAGTAGGGAAAACCACTAGACCATTCAGGTATGACCTAAATCAAATCCCTTATGATTATACAGTGGAAGTGAGAAATAGATTTAAGGGCCTAGATCTGATAGATAGAGTGCCTGATGAGCTATGGAATGAGGTTCGTGACATTGTACAGGAGACAGGGATCAAGACCATCTCCATGGAAAAGAAATGCAAAAAAGCAAAATGGCTGTCTGGGGAGGCCTTACAAATAGCTTTGAAAAGAAAAGAAGTGAAAAGCAAAGGAGAAAAGGAAAGATATAAACATCTGAATGCAGAGTTCCAAAGAATAGCAAGAAGACATAATAAAGCCGCCTTCGGCGATCAATGCAAAGAAATAGAGGGAAACAACAGAATGGGAAAGACTAGAGATCTCTTCATGAAAATTAGAGATACCAAGGGAACATTTCATGCAAAGATGGGCTCGATAAAGGACAGAAATGGCATGGACCTAACAGAAGCAGAAGATATTAAGAAAAGATGGCAAGAATACACAGAAGAACTGTACAAAAAAGATCTTCACGACCCTGATAGTCACGACGGTGGGATCACTGATCTAGAGCCAGACATCCTGGAATGTGAAGTCAAGTGGGCCTTAGAAAGCTCACTATGAACAAAGCTAGCGGAGGTGATGGAATTCCAGTTGAGCTATTTCAAATCCTGAAAGATGATGCTGTGAAAGTGCTGCATTCAATATGCCAGCAAATTTGGAAAACTCAGCAGTGGCCACAGGACTGGAAAAGGTCAGTTTTCATTCCAATCCCAAAGAAAGGCAATGCCAAAGAATGCTCAAACTACTGCACAATTGCACTCATCTCACACGCTAGTATGGTAATGCTTAAAATTCTCCAAGCCAGGCTTCAGCAATATGTGAACCGTGAACTTCCTGATGTTCAAGCTGGTTTTAGAAAAGGCAGAGGAACCATAGATCAAATTGCCAACATCTGCTGGATCATGGAAAAAGCAAGAGAGTTCCAGAAAAACATCTATTTCTGCTTTATTGACTATGCTAAAGCCTTTGACCGTGTGAATCACAATAAACTGTGGAAAATTCTTAAAGAGGTGGGAATACCAGACCACCTAATCTGCTTCTTGAGATATTTGTATGCAGGTCATGAAGCAACAGTTAGAACTGGACATAGAACAACAGACTGGTTCCAAATAGGAAAGGGAGTACGTCAAGGCTGTATATTGTCACCCTGTTTATTTACCTTATATGCAGAGTACATCTTGAGAAACGCTGGACTGGAAGAAACACAAGCTGGAATCAAGATTGCCAGGAGAAATATCAATAACCTCAGATATGCAGATGACACCACCCTTATGGCAGAAAGTAAAGAGGAACTAAAAAGCCTCTTGGTGAAGGTGAAAGTGGAGAGTGAAAAAGTTGGTTTAAAGCTCAACATTCAGAAAACAAAGATCATGGCATCCGGTCCCACCACTTCATGGGAAATAGATGGGGAAACAGTGGAAACAGTGTCAGACTTTATTTTTCTGGGCTCCAAAATCACTGCAGATGGTGACTGCAGCCATGAAATTAAAAGACACTTACTCCTTGGAAGGAAAGTTATGACCAACCTAGATAGCATATTCAAAAGCAGAGACATTACTTTGCCAACAAAGGTCCATCTAGTCAAGGCTATGGTTTTTCCTGTGGTCATGTATGGATGTGAGAGTTGGACTGTGAAGAAGGCTGAGCGCTGAAGAATTGATGCTTTTGAACTGTGGTGTTGGAGAAGACTCTTGAGAGTCCCTTGGACTGCAAGGAGATCCAACCAGTCCATTCTGAAGGAGATCAGCCCTGGGATTTCTTTGGAAGGAATGATGCTAAAGCTGAAACTCCAGTACTTGGGCCACCTCATGCGAAGAGTTGACTCATTGGAAAAGACTCTGATGCTGGGAGGGATTGGGGGCAAGAGGAGAAGGGGATAAGAGGATAAGATGGCTGGATGGCATCAGTGACTCGATGGACATGAGTCTGAGTGAACTCCGGGAGTTGGTGATGGACAGGGAGGCCTGGCGTGCTGCGATTCATGGGGTCGCAAAAAATCGGACATGACTGAGTAACTGATCTGATCTGATGGCTTCTGTATTTTATTTTCTAATGATATTTCATCTGATTATTAGCAAATGGTGATGTAGTGAAAATATGTTGTCTATAGAAAAAATAAAGTAGATAAAATCACCTATAATCATATTACTGTAAGGATATTTTGGTCCTTTAACTGTATATTAATATGCTCTACATATAAAATTAGAAGTTGGACATGACTTAGTGAATGAACAACAAACAATAATAAAATTAGAATAACAATGTAGCATTGCATCTTATTCTTTTTACCATAAAAAAAATCCTGAGTGTAACATTTCATTATTATTAAAGGCTGCATAATAATATGTCCACTGCATTTACCATACAGTTGGGTATTTAGGGAATTGCAGCACATTTTTGAACTACATAGGAATAGTAATGTAATTAACATTCTAGTGCATACATCTGTGGTTCCACCGGTGGTTCTTTATGACTAATCCCAGAAGGAGGCTCATAAGACCAAAGGCTTTAAACCATGTTACGGCTCTAAACCATGTTAAGGCTCTTCATATGCACAGTCACATTGATTTCCAGAAGGGCTGCACCCACGTGTGCTACCACCACTGGTTTATGAGAAAATTTCACATCGAGAGGCATTGCTGACCAGAATCATATGGTGATTTGATACTCACCAAATCCCATGAACAAACAACAATAATCTGCTTTCCTCATGAATCTAATCATCATTCTGAAAATTACTGGGGGATATCAAGGTGTGTGTCCAATCCCTCCAAGGCATAAAGTGATGCACAGATTTTCATGCAGACAAGGATGCTTTGATGGCAGGCTGCTGGACCACATCACCACAGCTGTTTAATGAGTGTACATTCACTGCCTTCTTACCTACAATATCTCTTTTATTAAATAACATTTTCAATAACCCTGAAAAGTAAGGGTTAGTTAGAGATGAAAATGAAGCTTGGAGAGATGAAAATTATGTAACTTGTTGGAGTCACACAGTTTTTTACAGAGGCATACATGTGTTTCAGTCAGTTCAGTTCAGTCGCTCAGTCATGTCCGACTCTTTGCAACCCCATGAACCGCAGCACACCAGGCCTCCCTGTTCATCACCAACTCCCAGACTCCACCCAAACCCATGTCCATTGTGTCGGTGATGCCATCCAACCATCTCATCCTTTGTCTTCCCCTTCTCCTCCTGCCCTCAATCCTTCCCAGCATCAGGGTCTTTTCCAATGAATCAGCTCTCCACATCAGGTGGCCAAAGTATTGGAGTTTCAGCTTCAACATCAGTCCCTCCAATGAATACCTAGGACTGATCTTTAGAATGGACTGGTTGGATCTCCTTGCAGTCCAAGGGACCCTCAAGAGTCTTCTCCAACACCACAGTTCAAAAGTATCAATTCCTCTGCACTCAGCTTTCTTTATAGTCCAACTCTCACATCCATACATGACTACTGGAAAAACCATAGCTTTGACTAGATGGACCTTTGTTTTCAAAGTAATGTCTCTGCTTTTTAATATGCTGTCTAGGTTGGTCATAACTTTCCTTCCAAGGAGTAACCGTCTTTTAATTTCATGGCTGCAGTCACCATCTGCAGTGATTTTGGAGCCCAGAAAAATAGTCAGCCACTGTTTCCACTGCTTCCCATCTATTTGCCATGAAGTGATGGGACCAGCGGAGAAGGCAATGGCACCCCACTCCAATACTCTTGCCTGGGAAATCCCATGGATGGAGGAGCCTGGTAGGCTATAGTCCATGGGGTCACTAAGAGTCGGACACGACTGAACGAATTCCCTTTCACTTTTCATTTTCATGCATTGGAGAAGGAAATGGCAACCCACTCCAGTGTTCTTGCCTGGAGAATCCCAGGGACGAGGGAGCCTGGTGGGCTTCCATCTATGGGGTCACACAGAGTCGGACACGACTGAAGCGACTAAGTGAGCGAGCGAAGCAATGGGACCAGATGCCATGATCTTAGTTTTCTGAATGTTGAGCTTTAAGCTAACTTTTTCACTCTCCTCTTTCACTTTCATCAAGAGGCTCTTTAGTTTTTCTTCACTTTCTGCCATAAGGGTGGTGCCATCTGCATATCTGAGGTTATTGATATTTCTCCTGGCAATCTTGATCCCAGCTTGTGCTTTCTCCAGCCCAGTGTTTCTCATGATGTACTCTGCATATAAGTTAAATAAGCAGGGTAACAATATACAGCCTTGATGTACTCCTTTTCCTATTTGGAACCAGTCTGTTGTTGTATGTCCAGTTCTAACTGTTGCTTCCTGACCTGTATACAGGAGCCAGAGATCAAATTGTCAACATCCCTAAATATTGGAAGAACCAATGCTAAAGCTGAAGCTGCAATATTTGGTCACCTAATGCAAAGAACTGACCATTGGAAAGGACTCTGATGCTGGGAGAGATTGAAGGCAAAAGTAGAAGAGGACAACGGAGGCTGAGAAGATTAGATTGCATCACTGACTCAATGGACATGAATTTGTTTGTGTCCCAAAAACACCAACTTTGGGACATGGTGAAGGACAGAGAAGCCTGGTGTGATGCAGTCCATGGGGTGTCAAAGAGTCAGACGTGACTTAATGACTGAACAACATATATAATTGTAGTTTGTGAGATTTGGGGAAAATGAAATGTTTTAAATTTCTTTTTTGAGAAATGATTGCCTTTAGTTCAGCAAGGACCTCTCCACCTCCTTCCTTACCACATACGCTTTAATCTGAATATGAATGGCTGGACACTAAAGTTCTTTGGGAAAAGTCCCAGATTTTAGGACAGGTTAAGGGAACTACTCCATCAACTGTTAAGTAGCTAGGATTTCCTGGTGCTCTGCTGACTGGTACATTAATCTGTTAAGACCAGTGAGTTTCCTTCAGTGCTTCTTACCTTCACAATGATATGATCATAACGTGTTAAATGTAAGGTGAGATTTTCTTAGCATGTAATTGCCATGCCATTTTGTCAGTTGGTAAAGAGACACTTGCCTTGGGGCCTTGTGTTCCCTGTTGATCCTACTCAGCTGCCTTAGGTAGTGTTATGAGACACGTGGCAAGGTCCATTGTAAATGTACTATGACTATTTTGCTACTACTAATATCCATACTAACCACTAATATCCATACTAGTAAGTGAGAAACTTTTGTAATAATAATAATTAGCATGATGATGGTGGTGATGTTAGCGATGATGATGATATGTTAATACCTTGTGTTAAATGCTTTCCCTGGATTTTCTCATGGGAGTGGATAGATGCTAGCATTACCTCCATTTTACCGATGAACAAACTGTTAGAGAGAAACTACCCACATTCTCATAATTAGAATATAGCAGAGCCTAGTCTATTGACCACAGAGTTTGAGGATTTAAGCAACTTTAGAGCTTAAATGGTTTCTCCTGCTCTTGAAAAGTAGAGTGCTCTTATAAAACCTCCTGAAAGCTGAAATGGCAGAAAACACAGAAGCAGTCACCATAAAGAAGAGATGCTCACAGACACAGTTCAAAGCTATGGGGGCTTGATGCTGAGATGCAGAGGGTAGTTCTTGGGGGAGAGGGCTTGATGGTGCCCTTTGTTGCTTGGGGTGTGCTGCCTCTGTAGCAGCTAACTGTAAGAGGAATGCTGTATGCTATATTTCACTTTTTGCTTTTCTACATAAAAGTGAAAATCCTCTTCAGATATCTTTTCATTAGCAAAAATAGGGGCTAATGTAGGTCTTTAGACCTAAAGCAGGGATACCTGTAAACTAGTCTAGTGGCATCATTTTTAAACTGAGGAGACTGAGTTTGAGGTTATAGGAATTGCCCGTAAAGCACATGATGGGCTGCTGAGCCTTACCTTGTGTCTGGCTTTCCTGATGTCTAGCCTGATGTGTGGACATCACAGACACCTTCATGTTCATTTAATAGCTGGTGCCCTTCTGTCGGGAAGCATTTAGAATAAACACTGCAGCAGCAGCAGTGAAATGCTTATGCTCCTGGGCTCTGGAGTGAGACAGAGGAACTGCACTGAACCTCTCTTCCACTTAAAAGCTGCAGAGCTTCAGACAAACATTTCCTCGAAGTCCCCTTGTTCTCCTCTGTCACAGGGGGATAACTATTGACACTAGAGGGCTGCTATGAGGATTAATAAGATGATTCCACATTATGTTCCTATCTTAGAACTCAAATATGCACATCATATTTGATCATTAAATATGAGCTGTCAGTACAATATTAATAACCTGGAATTTGGTAAACAGAACTCCATCATACAAACAGTAACCTCAGCCTGGCTATCCTAGGGTTAAATGATATCCACCAAAGCAGTTGAACCCAGTAGAGTACTGGGCTGATATAATGCAATGAGCCTACAAAACAGATATGAGTTATGCCTCCCTGTCTAGCTTTATAAATTGAATCTGCTCTCTCTAATATCATCAGAGTTTACCCTCAAAGACAGGGGAACACTGCAATTGTAAATGACAGCTGAGAAGAATAAAAGGCCACATACTGGAAGTAAATGTCAGAGGAAACTCAGGAGCCTTTTATTCATTAAAGAAAAGTTTTCCCTACTAATGTTTAGGGGAGTACATTAGAAATACAGTAATTCATGGAAAGCATTGGGAATGGGGCTTTTCAGAGAGATCCATGTATGCATAGAAAAGTGCTAAAGAAATTCTTTTTTGAGGTGCATTGTGAGTCCTTAAACTTTTACCTCTTCAGAAAGTCTTTTAGCATTTCCTTGAAGGTTGTCAGAACTCTGATGGAATTCTCTAGAAATGGTTGTAGTGATAAGCAAATCAGATGTATTCTGTAGCTAATATTTGTCCACTCGCTGGCTGAAATCTCCTCTTCCCATAAATCATTGTGGATCCAAAAAGAAGAATTAATACGAAAATATCATGGGAAAAATGAAAGCTAAAAGTCCTTGTGAAATAAGTAATTCCTTGGGGAGCCTTTTATATCACATCTTTTAAGCATCTGTGGTTTTTCATCAACCCTCACGTCTATTCTTGTTGCTAAAGAAGGCATCCATGTGCTTAAGTTGAGAAGCTTGGGTTTCTACAAAAAGAAATGTCATGGTATCCGTGTTTTGTCCAAAGACTATTCTTTCAGGTATTCTTTCTGACAAAGGAAGTGGATGACACCTCTTTAATAAGTAGCACAGCATACTATGGGCAAAACAAAGACTGGACATTGGGCATTTGGTCCAGGGAAGAAAAAAGGGAGATTAAGATCACTTCCCCAAATAAGTAGAGCATCTCGTCCTTCTAGCAAGAACTGATAACAAGCAAGTTGACAATTCTCAAAGGAAGCTATCTTCTTAAGCAGTAAAATTGTCAGAAAGCACACTTAAAGTGAGCCAGCTATGAGTTCATAACGAGAGACCAGAAAGCATCTAGAACACTTAGAAGAACATGTGGAAATAACCCATGAGATACACAGAAAGGCAATCAATGGATTGAACAAGGCAAGAACAGGTGTCTATAGGGCTATTTATCAACAATTTCTCCCTGCTTCCAAACCCAATGGAAAAGTATATTTCATGGTCCCTAATGGTTTGCTGGGACCAAATAACAAACTACCCAATGAATGGAAAGCAGAAGGGACACTCTAATACTGTGATTTACAAGGAGAAATATATGTTTCTTCTGAGTCTCCATTTCTAGCACAGAGTTCCTAAAACTATGAGAGAGATAAAGGTATCTCTTGTGATGTTAATAAGGTAATTGTTGGATCCCATGCAAGATCCTCTTGATGAAACTGAAAGAGGAGAGTCAAAAAGTTGGCTTAAAGCTCAACATTCAGAAAACTGAGATCATGGCATCCGGTCCCATCACTTCATGGGAAATAGATGGGGAAACAGTGGGAGACATTATTTTTGGGGACTCCAAAATCACTGCAGATGGTGACTGCAGCCATGAAATTAAAAAATGCTTACTCCTTGGAAGGAAAGTTATGACTAACCTAGACAGCATACTAAAAAGCAGAGACCTTACTTTGCTAACAAAGGTCCGACTAGTCAAGGCTATGGTTTTTCCAGTAGTCATGTATGGGTGTGGGAGTTGGACTCTAAAGAAAGCTGAGCACTGAAGAATTGATGCCTTTGAACTGTGGTGTTGGAGAAGACTCTTGAGAGTCCCTTGGAGTGCAAGGAGATCCAACCAGTCCATCCTAAAGGAAATCAGTCCTGATTATTCATTGGAAGGACTGATGTTGAAGCTGAAACTCCAATACTTTGGCCACCTGATGTGAAGAACTGACTCATTTGAAAAGACTCTGATGCTGGGAAAGACTGAAGGCAGGAGGAGAAGGGAACGACAGAGAATGAGATGGTTGGATGGCATCACCGACTCAATGGACATGAGTTTGAGTAAACCCTGGGAGTTGGTGATGGACAGGGAGGCCTGGAGTGCTGCAGTCCATGGGGTTGCAAAGAGTCGAACATGACTGAGCGACTGAACTGAACTGTACTGATGCAAGGATGGGGAATGGTTGTCAGGGGAGCCAAACAGGTAGTTAGAGGGTTAGAATTTTCAATCCCAGTTCTCTGACCTCCAGGGAGGGGAGAGGAGCCAGAAGTTCAATTCAATCACCAGTGGATAATGATTTAATCAACCATGCCTATACCATGAAGCCTCCACAAAACCCCAAAAGGACAAGTTCAGAGAGCAACTTCAGTGTTGGTGAACACATTGAGATCTGGAAATAGTGGCAAGGTAAAGATATATTTAAGATTCATCTGAGGGCTTAATGTGTATGTAATATGTATATGTATATATTTTTTATAACATAAGTGAATGACAAATCTAGACAGTGTGTTGGAAAGCAGAGACATAACTCTGCCAACAAAAGTCTGTATAGTCAAGGCCATGGTTTTCCCAGTGGTCATGTATGGTTGTGAGAGACAAAGAATTGATGCCTTCAAACTATGGTGATGGAGAAGACTCCTGAGAGTCCCTTGGATAGCCAGGAGATCAAACCAGTCAATCTTAAGGGAAATCAACCCTGAATACTCATTGGAAGGATTGATGCTGAAGCTGAAATTCCAGTATTTTGGTCATTTGATACAAACAGCTAACTCATTGGAAAAATTCTTGATGCTGGGAAAGATGGAGGGCAGAAGGAGAAGAAGAAGACAGAGGATGAGATGGCTGGATGGCATCACCAATGCAATGGATGTGAACCTGAGCAAACCTGGGGAGATAGGAGGGATAGAGAACCCTGGGGTGCTGCAGTCCATGGGGTTGCAAAGAGTTGGACACAAATGGGCGACTGAACAGAAACATGAAATGCTTATTTTGAGTATGAATCCAACTGCTTATTAATTATTTACTATATTACAATGTGACTGGAGTGCCCCCAGATCAGATTTAAGGTCTCTTTATGCAAGGATGTTTAAGCAAATTGTATTGTTTGATTGTGTTATATGCTATAGCTGTATAATTGTTTGCATATATTTAAATTTAGGAAAGTGACTTTTATCTTCTTAGTTTTCAAGATATGAACATATCAAACTACTTATAGTATGATTACCTCATAACCAAGATAATTTTTTTTCCTTTGAGATTCAAAAATATTTCCCATTCATTAATTGATTAAATTGTTAAAACAAAACACCCCACCACCTCCAGTAAGGATGACTTGAAAGATAGATGATGTGAATTTAGTGATACAATAAAGATGATGGATGGAGAGTCTGATTCTCAGAGACATATAATAGGGAAGCCTGACTGTCTTCACCTATTATTCCACCCTGTTTAATATGTAATGCAATTGGAAAAGCATAGGCTTTTGTAAATTAAATTTTCACTCCCCAGTTCTCTGCTTTGAAACTGGGATTGCTTTGAAAAGTTATTCTCTTAGTTGCCTGACAATTTAAAGATACCTCCATATTCTACGCTAGTAGGAGGATTTTCAAATTTTACATGGTGCCAAGCCATGAACTTGTAGTACTCTTATCACTAGGTTCTGTTTGTGGACTTCTCTGTTGCGTTTAGAGTTGGTAAATACCTCAAAAGCAGGGACTGATTCTTATAGAGCCCAGCATTTTTTCCAGCAGAATATTAAAAACATCTATCCTGAATGGATATATACTCAAACAATTGCTGGCTTTTAAAAGATTAGAAAATAAACTTGCTCTGGCAGTTTCCTCTAAAACTCGTGTGCAAGATTTTAGAACTCCTTGCACTCCAAAACATTTTTTCCCCTGTAATTCTTCTGCTCTCTTCTATCCAGTTTTGCTAGGGACATTTTTGATGCCTTGTGCTGTGTTGTTCAAGGTTACCACTTTCTCTTAAATACATCTCTGTCCTTGGACTTTCAAGATCAAAATCTTGGCTCTACTTCCCAACCCTTGTGACCATGTATCATAATTATAATCATAGAAATTAAGGGGAGACCACTAGGGTCAAAAGAAAACACTTCTTAGTTCAATGCAAATTTTAAACACCTTACTGTATTTAACAATTGGATTGTTAAAAACTCATTTAAAAATAATAGGATTAGCCCTTCAGTTTTCATAGTATACAAACTGATCACTAAGAAGTAAAACTAGTTTTACTTCTAAATTACTAAAACCAATTTAAATTTTAAATTTCTGTTCTCATATTCCCAGGTGTTTGAACACCTAGTGAGTCATTTATTCTCTTTTAGTCTGTTTCATTTGTAAAATAACCTTTAAGAAATACTGATATCACAGGGAAATAAAACAAATGAAAATTAAAATAGATAATGTATGAAAAAGGAAAAAAAACTGGATACAACTAATATATTTGGTATTTTGCTGCTTCCAAAGTTTGCATTAAGAACCTTCTGCATTCCCTGAACATACTCCTTAGAGCTCAAGTGATTAAATATGAATTTCAGATTGGAAAAAGAAGTGGAGAAAGACTTTCCTGTGTAATAACTGGAAAAGAGATGAGCTCTGGGTGATACTCAAGATTCAACTCAGCTGCTTAAGTATGGAGATGCAGGCACATTCTCAGCCCCAGAAGGCTGCACCATCACCATGATGAAGGAGAAATACAAGTTATGAGGCACATTTTCCCCTCACCTTTGGCTCCATTCTCTAACTGTTTGGAAGCAGCAAATATTATGTGAGATATATAGCCAAAACAGAAAACCCTAAAAACCAAAAACTAGGCTCAAGTTTCAGCTGTACTAACAGAGAAATCATTGAAATGTCCCAAGACTGTGTGTCTCAATCTATAAAATGTGAAAAGTAATAGCATCTGATAGTGAAGGAATGCTAACTCATTGATATTATGTATATAAAGATCCTAGCACTATTCTAAAAAATTGACAAATGTTGATTTCTTTTAAATTCTCTTTTCAGGTCACTTAGGTTGATTCTGCAAAATGAAGGTCCCCAAATTTTGCAGGAAAAGGCCTCCCAGCATGTAGGGAAGCTAAATAAATATGTTATGCTATGTTATTTATTTATTTAGCTGTGTCAGGGCTTAGTTGTGGCACATGGGATTTTAGTTGCTATGGATGGGATCTAGCTCCCTGCTGCTGCTGCTGCTGCTAAGTCGCTTCAGTCGTGTTCGCCTCTGTGCGACCCCATAGGCGGCAGCCCACCAGGCTCCCCCGTCCCTGGGATTCTCCAGGCAAGAACACTGGAGTGGGTTGCCATTTCCTTCTCCAATGCATGAAAGTGAAAAGTGAAAATGAAGTCGCTCAGTCGTGTTCGACTCTTAGCGACCCCATGGACTGCAACCTACCAGGCTCCTCCGTCCATGGGACCTTCCAGGCAAGAGTACTGTAGTGGGGTGCCATTGCCTTCTCTGACCAGAGATCAAACCTGGCCTTGTGCATTAGGACCATAGAGTCTTAGCCACTGGAACACCAGGGAAGTCCCCTAGTTATTTGATACAAAAAGTGAGGGTGAAAGTGTTAGTCACTCAGTTGTGTCTGACTCTGTGACCCCATGGACTGTAGCCCGCCCGCCAGGCTCCTCTGTTCATGGAATTCTCCAGGCAAGAATACTGGAGTGGGTAACCACTCCCTTTTTCCAGGGAATCTTCCTGACCTTGGGATTGAACCGGGGTCTCCTGCATTGCAGGAAGATTCTTTACCTTCTGAGTCACCAGGGAAATCCTAAAGAGTCTTTGAAAAGGGATTTTCCCAACTTTATGAAAAAGCGGGTTCATTTAGTTGACTCCTTGTGTCAATTACAACACAGTTAAATTCTACAGGTACTCAAAACCATTTGAGGAAAGGAAAACCAAAGTGCCCAGAGAGCAGGCGTGTGTATCAGTTTTCTATTGCTGTATAACAACACCAGAAACTTGGTACTTATAACAACACAGGCTTATTACCTCACAGCTCTGTAGGCAAAGTCTATCATGGTTTGGCTGTATTCTCCACTCAGGGACTCACATTCAAATGTCGCCTGACTCTGGTTCTCATTGGGACCTCACAATCTTTTTCTAAGCTCATTCAGCTGATTGGCAGAATTTAGCTTCTTTTGGTTATTAAGACTGAAGTCCTTGTTATCTTGCAGGCTATTAGCCCACGTGGCCTCTGTTCACTTTCTTTTCACGTGTGTTAGTCACTTGGTCATCTCTGACTCTTTGTGAACCCATGGACTGTGGCCTGCCAAGTTTCATGGGATTCTCCAGGCAAGAATACTGGAGTGGGTTGCCAAGCCCTCCTCCAGGGGGTCTTCCCAACCCAGGGATTGAAATTTGGTCTTCTGCATTGCAGGCAGATTCTTTACCGTCTGAGCTATGAGCGAAGCTCTTTTCTTTTCACAGAAGTTCCTGCATCTTCGGGTCATTAAATGCGTGTTAAGTCCTTCTCACACTCTGATTCGCTCTACTTCTCCTATAATTTAAAGGGCTAATGTGAAGAGATCAAACCCAAGAGTGTCTCTGTATTTTAAGTTCAGCTGACTTGGAGCTTTAATTACATCTGCAAAATCCCCTCCATGGCAATATCTGGATTGGTATTTGGTTAAATAACCAGGAGACAGGACTCTTGGGTGGGTTATCTTAGATCTCTGCCTACCATGCCTGCTTTATCTCAGTATGGGTTGACTTTGGTTTTCTTAGCAGTTTCTGTTTAACAATCTTTTTAATAGTTACATTCACTGTAAATCAAACAATAGAAACTCTTCAGACTTGTACAAATACTGTACTATTTTGACCGAAGCTAGCAACTATACTACTTGGAGCCTTAGTCTAACTAGATTTGGATATATCCTGTTAGGGCTGTGCTCAGCAGTGTACAGGACCAGCTAAGACTGCAAATCTGCATATCCTTATTACGAATGCTATGAATAGTATTCCATATGCAGAGTTATGCCCTGTCCTTACTTGTTTCTGCTCTATATCACTAAGGTCATTATGCAGATTTTATGAATTGATCAAATCACTTTCAAATTGGCATGCCATCAGCTTAATGATACTGGGGAAAAAACTGAATTAAAATATTTACTTAAAAGAATCATGTAATTTTTCAACCAGAGAGAGTAAAACACTAAGACAATGATGTACATGTTCAGACAACACCATTGTAAGATAATACATTTCCTGGAGCTTTGAAATAATTGTATTCTCTCTCAGTCTAATTTTCCCACCTACAAAATTGCCTAGATTCTGGCTCTTTGATAACTTCATTGTGCCTGTCATCTCTTGGCTTCTCATGTGAGAATATTTATTTTCCTCATTTTGTAGGCCCTTTTTATTTATTGGTTTTCAGTTCTTTATAGTTAAAGGCACTTTAACATAAGCAATAACCTCTTGTCATTTGTTTTTTTTTTTTATTACATCTCTCTATAGATTGGAAAAATGAAAATGAGTCCTCTTTACTGCTTGCTGACAAATATGATGGACATTCTACTCTACCCAAAACAAACTATGGATTACAGTGATATGTGTGTGTGTGTGTGTGTAGTTGATTTGATTTGTCTAGGTCCAGATGTTTCAAAAACCCATTCTAAGGTATATCTAAAGAAGCTGTGAAAGACTGTAGAGGTTGGAGGATTAACAAAAGGGATGTTTAATGATCACCTGTGGTCTGCTGAGCCTGGTCTTGAGACATGTCATCATTAAATCCTCATTACAAGCAGAGGAGGTAGATATTTTCTCACATGATACAAAAGAAATGAGCAGTCAGAGGAGTTTAAGAAAGTTCCCCAAGATCACACAGATATTAAGCAGTAGTAGAGATCTGAACCTGAGTTTGACTATAAAGCTTTATACCTTACAAAGCTGTCATTGTGAAAGGCAAGTGTAACTATAGAAAAGAAAAATAAACCAATAGAGAACTAATTATCCTAATTTTTAAATCACTATTAATTCACCAAAAAATCATTAATCATTGATTTAACACCCACAGACTTAGAAAACGAACTAATTGGAGGTGGGGAGGGATAGTAGGGGAGTTTGGAATTGACACAGTACCAAACTGCTATATTTAAAATGGATAACCAAAAAGAACCTATTACAATGCACAGGGAACTCTGCTCAATACTCTGTAACAATCTAAATGGGAAAATAATTTGAAGAATAGATACATGTGTATGTATAACTGAATCACTTTGCTGTACCCTTGAAATTAACGTTGTTAATTAATTGATAGTACAATTGATACTACAAAATAATTTTTTTTAAACAAAGGGAGCAATTAGCCAGAGTCTCAAAAGCTGCCTGAGAGGAGAGTGTGCCTGAACCCACACTGCGTCTAGGCTTTCAAGGCTGCCACGGTGGCCCCTGAGACCCCTGCCTGGTTACTGTCAGTCATAGCCCTCATCCAGGGCCCTCTGGAGCTCAGAGAGGAGCCGGGTGAGCAGCCTCACTCTCCGCGTATTTTATTACAGTGTTTAGGCACGAGGGGGCAGCAGTGTCCTCCAGGATCGCTAGAAACTCCATCTCGAGTACGTTACACTTTGCCAGTTCTTTCCACAAGCTTGGTGCAAGTCTGGTTAGATTTCTTTCCAGAAAGCTATTTTCTCTTTATGAAAGGTGACAGGAGAGCTCCTGTTCCCAAATCAGGTAGAAACAAAATCAACTATTTCAGGGAAAGGTTCCCAGAGACTATCTCTTTTCTGGATATTAACTCCGGGAGTTGGTGATGGACAGGGAGGCTTGGCGTGCTGCGTCCATGGGGTCTCAAAGAGTCGGACACGAGTGAGTGAACTGAACTGAACTGAAGTCAGCCTAAAATTGCAATCTCTTTTTTAGCAGTTGGGCCACTCTTAATTTTAGTCATCAAAAATTTGTAGATTGTAGGTCTAAGGAAACAAGTAAGCAAACAAGACAACCACAAAAATTCTCAAATTTGAGTCTGAAAGTCTTATAAATTTGCTTTTAAGTGTATATGGGCTCTGCTTATGGATATTTATTGGGGGAAAGTTTTAAATCCTCCACAAAACAGGAATAATAATAATAATACCTATTGAGGTTATTATAAGTCTTAAAAGTATAACCTATATACAATGTTTTTTAGTGTGATATCTGGCATTAATTATGATGGGGATTATTTCTATAATGGTAGGAATATTCATTATGAACCTTTTCAGTTTTTGTTGCTTTTTCACTTAATCAAGGATATTAAATTTATCTTATCTTTATTATATGCCATCTGCTTATTTATCTCAAAGGTATCTTATAATCCCAAACCAATCTTTCATTTTCTTAGTTGCTCTAAGATACAGCTTTTGAAATTTGATGTCCCTAGCCTAAAATTCACTCATATCACTTACTAGCTGTAGGACTTTGAGTAAATTACTTAAAAGTTTTCCCATCCTTCATTTATTCATCACATATATTTGAAAATATAGTATACATCAGAGAGTGTAGTAAATGCTGGGGATAAAACAATCAAAAAGACACATGAAGGCCCCCACGGGGAGTTTGCAGTCTGTCAGAGAAGGCACACCGAAAGCCACGAGCTGAACAGACAATCATTTGGGGTTGTGCTAAATGCTACCAAGGGAGTACAGGAAGACCTACTTGAGGAAGTCCCACTTTTCAGCCGGGGTGGAAGCCACGGACACATACATAGCCTGGGATATGCTCCAGGACTGCAGTGATGACGGATGGGCCAGAAGGAATAGTCTCAGGCAAAGCTAGTTCATTCAAGGCCTGCTCGATGTGTTAAGGATCTAGGTCTTTGCCATTCACGTGATCGGGATAATATGCCGGTTTACAGACTCTGAAGAGAATTAATATAATTTATATACAATGCCCAGCAAAAGTCCCAATTATATTCTGCTGCTGCTGCCAAGTGGCTTCAGTCGTGTCCGACTCTGTGCGACCCCATAGATGGCAGCCCACCAGGCTCCCCTGTCCCTGAGATTCTCCAAGCAAGAACACTGGAGTGGGTTGCCATTTCCTTCTCCAATGCATGAAAGTGAAAAGTGAAAATGAAGTCACTCAGTTATGTCCAACTCTTAGCGACCCCATGGACTGCAGCCTACCAGGCTCCTCCGTCCATGGGATTTTCCAGGCAAGAGTACTGGAGTAGGTTGCCATTTATTCTACATAATCAATATTGCTGTTTTTTTTTTTTTTTTCCTTGTCCTACCAGAGCTGAATTTCTAACTCAGCTATAGTGTCTATTCAACATATACTTATTTAGCATCTGTACTAGGCTCTCTGCTACAAGCTGAACAAACAGAAGAGGAAAAAGAGACACGGTCTTGTCCTTGCCTTGGGTCTTTCCACTGGTTAGATATTACGTTCCTTGTGTTATGTGACTTTATTTCAGCTGAACAAGAGTTTCAACATAACTGAGACATGAAATCTCTTGCCCTCATCTCCCAGTACATTGCTGTGGATTACAATGTAAAGAACTCAGGATTATTCATTGTAAGTAGGAATTATTCCTATGTCTTCTTTCACTTTAGCTAATGATTAACAAAAATGATGATAATTTCTAGACTTCCCCGGTGGTCCATTGGTTAAGACTCTGACTTCCAGGGCAGGGAGTGTGGGTTTGATCCTTCGTTGGGGAGCTAAGATCCCACATGCTATGCAGTACAGCCCAAAAAAAGATGGTAATTTCCCAGTGCATACTTGTACATGGTGCAGTTGATTAGGTTGGATCTATATACTATTGAAAGGGCTAACATGGCCTCTGTGATATATTTCAGGTGCTAGCATGGAAGGCAATGGCACCCCACTCCAGTACTCTTGCCTGGAGAATCCCATGGATGGAGGAGCCTGGTGGGCTACAGTCCATGGGCTCGCTGGGAGTTGGACACGACTGAGTGACTTCACTTTCACTTTTCACTTTCATACATTGGAGAAGGAAATGGCAACCCACTCCAGTGTTCTTGCCTGGAGAATCCCGAGGATGGGGGAGCCTGGTGGGCTGCCATCTATGGGGTCGCACAGAGTCGGACACGACTGAAGTGACTTAGCAGCAGCATGCTTCTGGAGGGCTGGAACACTAGCATGCTATTAGATGTAGCTAATGCCCGTGTGGCTTTGTTTACTCTAAAACTGAAGTAGTCTAACTCTTATTCTTCTCTGCTTACCTGTTTTAATATATTTAATGCATACATATTTATTTATTTAACATATAAAAATCTTGACTTCTCAAATATATTCCAGATGTAGAAAAGAACCATCAAACCATCAAATCACAAAACGGTACCACTTTTACTCTTCATTTGTATCTACACTCTTTCATTTTTAGAGCTCATAGATATTTAAGACATTTATTTGCAAATATGGTGAAACCATTATTCCAACCAGCAAGAGATCCACTTCAAAATTCATGTTATATAAGTTTGTGAAAATTTTTATTCTCTCTAGTGAGGCATAAAGTTACAGGCTTTATGTTCTTGCCACATACTGAAGGAAAAACAAGGCATATTTTTTTCAGCATCTCACAGATATTTTAATTTTCTGGTTCATCAGCCTTAGGGCTTCCCAGAAAGAGATTAATGCTTAAATTTCATTAGGATAACTTTACCTCATGTGTTTTGTTATTTTTGTTGAGAAATAAGAAGTCTCGAGGGCTTCCCAGGTGGCTCAGTTGTGAAAGAATCTGCCTGCAATGCAGGAGATGTGGGTTCGAACCATGGGTTGGGAAGATTCCCCTGGAGGAGGAAATGACAGCCCACTCCAGTATTCTTGCCTGGAAAATCCTGTGGACAAAGGAACCTGGCAGGCTCCATGGGGTCACAAAGAGTCAGACATGACTGAGCCATGGAGCATGGGGAGTCTCGAATGGTCTGGCCTGATACAACTTTTTGGAAACATTCCTGAAATCATTTGCATATTTTGAAGGGTGAAAGAGACTTAAGTTTAGAGGATACAGGGAAGCAGCCAGGAGAGAGAGGATTGGGAGAAATTACAGATACAGACAAAGAGGGAGCAAGATATCAGAGGGAATGGGATTAATAACACAGGGAAAATAGAACATCCTTTTCTTTTGTACTGGAAAGAATAAACCAGTAAATAAATCTGAATCAAGTGCCAAAGGTTCTCTAGACCCTGAGCTAGGAATTAAGGATGGGTGATGACTGATAAAGACAGACAAAATACCTCAGTTCATAGCTCTCTGTGGGAGAAAAGATATTTCTCTAGACACATTGATTGATGCAATCAGGAGAGCTTTACAGGATGTAAAGGTATATAACTGAAGATAAAGGTAGATGAAGAGATATCTCGGGCTTCCTTGGTGGCTCAGATGGTAAAAAATCTGCCTGCAATGTGGGAGACCTGGGTTTGATCCCTGGGTTGGGAAGATCCCCTGGAGGAGGTCATGGCAACCCACTCCAGTATTCTTGCCTGGAGAATCCCCATGGACAGAGGAGCCTGGAGGGCTACAGTCTATGGGGTCACAAAGAGTTGGACATGACTGAGCAACTAAGCACAGCACACAGAAAAGATATCTGATCATGGAAAAAAAATGAGACCATCAGCTTGTGTGTGAAAATTCTAAATAAGCAGTGACAATTAGGCAAGCAGTCAGCGAGTGAAGAGAGATTATTGGTTGATCCCTGAGTTGGCTTTATGCCAAACAGGTATTGAAATAGGCTATAGGTGAAAAATCTACCCCCGCTCCTACCCAGCCCTGCCGAAGACTTTAATCCCTGGAAACTGCAAATATCACCTTATATTTTGCAGATGTAGTTAATTTAAGAATCTTGAGATAGAGAGATTATCCTGTATTACCCAGGTGGGTCCTAAATGCCATTACAAGTGTCCTCTAAAAGCGAGGCAGAGAGATTTGATGCACACATAAGGGAGAAGGCAATGTGAAGATGAAGCAGAGAGAGCTTTGAAGATGCTGGTCTTAAAAATTGAGTGGTGCAGTCACAAGCCAAGGAATGCTGGCTCCATCCAGAAACCAGAAGAAGAAAGCAGTATATTTTTTCCCAGAGCTTTTGGAGAAAGCACAGCCCTGCCAAGACTATGATTTTGGCTCAGTGTTACTGATTTCAAAACTGTTGTCCTCAGTCCGTGAGATAAAAATGTCTATTGCTTTAAGTCACACATGTTATGGTATTTTGTTACAGCAACTCTAGGAAACTGATACAGTATGATTATAGAGCAAAGGACCAAAGGCAAAGGAGTAGGGATGCTCAAGAGGCATACTGAATGATGGATGCCAGACAGTCTAAATAATATGAAACTGGGGAGACCACACAGGAGACCACACAGGAGCTGGTAGTAACAAAGCTCTGGTTTGCAAAGTCAATGGGCAGGATGCACTAGGCGATAGGGCCCAAGACAATCGAATAGATGGAAAGTTGTCAAAATGACAAAACTAATTAAAGATTTCAAGAGCTTCACATTTTCAGGTAAAGCTCAAGTTGTACCCATCAAAGTGAAAAGTGGAATGGAAAAGAAAATAATGGTGTTTAAAAAGTCAAAAAAATACTGAGGCTCAGGTGTGTGCCTGTTAGGTCAGTGTATCAAGAAGATTTTAAATTCAGAGATCAAAGTCTTGAATGAGTATGATAACAGTGATTCTGAAAGTGATAGCATAGGAAACCCTGACTTTGGCTTCCTGTGGTTCTCTTCTATTCTACTGTCTTACTTGCTTTAGGTGGTGTCAATCCCCCATTTCATATGTTGCAGGTGGGGCTGTCCATCTCAGTACATACCTTTCTCCCTGGCTACAGGGCCAGCTCATTGCTGCAAACTTGTCCAGGAAAAATTCTCCATCCCCCGAGTCACAGTGATTAGTTCAGGTATGTTATGGGACCAAAGTCAGATCCTTCCTTATCAGGATTGGCAGAGAGCAGAGAAGAGACAGAATCCTAACGATATTATTAGAGCCTTGATCCAGCTTGCCTGATGCTATAATTATTTCTCTATTCCAGTTATGTGATCCAACTAAAACTTTTAAAATTTTAATTTAAGATACTTCAAACTGTACCTTAAGGATAAGAAATTATTGAATAAGACAAGAAAAGGAAATACAGATTGGGAAGGAAGGCATAAAATTATCTTTGTTCTCACATGACATGCTCATCTATGTACTAAAAGTGAAAAAAATCAACCGAAAAATTCCTGGAACTAACAAACAATTAGTTCCAAAGTTGCAGGATGTGAGGTTAATATGTGAAACTCAATTACTTTTCTATATGCCAAAGATGAAAAAGTGAAGACTGAAATTTTAAAAAATGATGTCATTCACATTGGCACCCCTGAAATGAAATATATAGGTAAAAATCTAGCAAAATACATATAATTTCTAAATGAGGGATAATGTAAAACTCTGATGAATAAAATCAAAGAACAGCAAAACAAATGGAGAGACATTCCTTGTTCGTGGATAGAAAAATTCAATATTGTCAACATGTCAGTTTTTTTCCAACTCAGTCCACAGATTGAATGCAACCCCAATCAAAATCCCAGCAAAGTTATGTTATGAATTTTGACAAGCTTATTCTAAAGTTAATGTAGAAAGGCAAAGGACCCAGAATAGCCAATAGGAAGGAGAAGAACAAAGTTGAGAGACTGATGCCACCCTACCTCAAGACCTAGTTTGGAGCTACAATAATCAAATGAGTGTTGTGTTGGTGAAAGAATAGACAAATAGACCAATGGAACAGAATACTGCTACTAAGTCGCATCAGTCGTGTCTGACTCTGTGCGACCCCATAGACGGCAGCCCACCAGGTCCCTGGGATTCTCCAGGCAAGAACACTGGAGTGGGTTGCCATTGCCTTCTCCAAATGGTACAGAATAGTGAACCCCAAAATAGGCCCACGTAATATAGTCAACTGATCTTTGACAAGAAGCAAGGGAAATAAAATGGAGTGAAAATAGTCACTTTAGCAAACGGGACTATAACAACTTGACATACAAAGGCCAAAAAAAAAAAAAAAAAAAAAATCTAGACACAGATGTTAAATCTTTCAAAAAACTAACTCAAAGTGGATCATAGACCCAAATTTAAAACATAAAATTGTAGAACTCCCAGAAAAAGTAGGCAAAAACCTAAATGACCTTAGATATGGTGACATCTTTTTAAGTACAACACCAAAAACAAGAAATATTACATAAGAAATATAAGAAATATTTGATAAGCATACACAACCAGTCAATCTTTTCTAGCTCCCTTTCACTGCTCCTTTCTGTTTTGTGGCATCTTATGAGAACTGTTTCTTGTTTACTTATGTTTATTTATTTGAATTTATCCCTACTTGTGTTTTTATGAAATTAAAAGACACTTCCTCCTTGAAAGGAAAGCTATGATAAACCTAGACAGCATATTAAAAAGCAGAGAAATCACTTTGCTGACAAAGTTCATATAGTCAAAGCTATGTTTTTTTCGGTAGCCATGTATGGATGTGAAAGTTGGACCATAAGGAAGGTTGAGCAGTGAAGAATTGATGCTTTCTAATTGTGGTGCTAGAGAAGACACTTGAGAGTCCCTTGGACTGCAAGGAGATCAAATCAGTCAACCTTAAAGGAAATCAACCATGAATATTCTTTGGAAGGATTGATGCTGAGTCTGAAGCTCCAATACTTTGGCCACTTGATGTGAAGAGCTGGCTCATTGGAAAAGACCCTGATGCTAGGAAAGATTGAGGGCAGGAGAAGAAGGTGGGTAACAGAGGATAAGATGGTTGGATGGCATCACTGGCTCAATAGACATGAGTTTGAACAAACTCCAGGAGATAGTGAAGGACAGGGAAGCCTGGCATTCTGCAGTTCATGAAGTGGCAAAGAGTCAGACATGATTGAGGGATAGAACAACAACAATGTGGAAACAGTAAAATGATCCATAATTGTCAGAGGTGAGGGTGGAAGGTGGATAAATAGGCAGAGTACAGAAAAATTCTAGGGCAGTGAATATACACCATATGATATAATGGTGGATATTTTATTATACATTTGATCAAACCCATAGAATATATAATACCAAAGTGAATCTTCAAATAAGCAATGGACTTTGAGTGATTATGACGTGTCAATGTAAGTTCATCCTCGGTAACAAACGTACCATTCTTGTGAATGATGCTGATAATGGAGGAGGCTGTGCATTTGTGGGGGTGGGATTTATGGGGAATCTCTGTATTTTCTTTTAAATTTTGTTTTGAATCTTAAACTGCTCTAAACAAATTTGATTTTAGAAACTACCCAGAATTAGTTTTTATTACACATACTCCACAATATCCTAATCTATAACACTATGTCATTTTTCTTCCTGCTTTTGTTCTTTATAGGAATAAATGTAGTCCCTTGTTTCTCTTGTTGATGTGTTTTGGTGCTTCCGGAGATAATAATCAGACGAATGAGGAAGAGCACATATATTTCTTAGTTATTTCAATCTCTAACCCCAGGCACAAGAAATTATGTATTAGTTTATTTCATGAACTTTGTTTTCACTAACAGAGGATTTGAGCTTCATAGAATTATTTCAAAACCCAGCAGGATGCTGATACAATGCAAAAAAATACAATGAAACAAAACAAATTAAAAGAACATTTGAAATTTTAAGAAATTCCAATATCACAGCTGTTCTTATTCATTCAAATCAAATCTATTCAACAAATACCTATTAAACCCCTACTGTAAGTCAGACACATATAAATGAGTAAGATGAACAATTTGAATTGACTTCTTAGTGTGACCTAATATGAACTTCTTTGAGGAGCAAAGTGTGGTAGAACACTGAACTAGGTGTTCTAGGTCTACCATGAATTAGAGAGAGACATAGTGGGTCAATATGAGTAAATATTGAAGATTATATGAAAATAAGATTCAGTAAAAATTCCTATTCAGAATTTGCAATTCCATACATTATCTGCTAATTAAGAGTTTGAGTGTTATTATTTAGAAACCATAAAGGATGTATTCCATTAACACTTTTTGAGTTTCTATGATTTATCTGACATTGAACTGGGCACTGGGGGAGTACAGTTGTGAAAAAGATGGGTCCAGCTCTTGTTCCTTGCTCTGTTGTGCATTTCTGGGTACCTGCCAAGGCATCATCATTATAGTTATTATCCACTTCACTCTTGACATTTAGTAGCTGATAAAACTCACACTCAAACACCAGAGTCCTCAAACAGTACAAAGATGTCTCTCTTAAATATTTTCATTATTTTTATTTCAGTCATCCCAAAATAGAATTCTTAATTCCTGTCCAATTTGATATCTGAATAACTGATAATTATTCCCAGAACATTAGTTTGCTTGAGTTAGAAAGGTTCATTGTGTTCAAGTGTCTCATTTTTAATCTGGCTAACTTGAGACAAGGGATGCTAAGTGATCTGTTCAAGGTCATGTTTTGACAGTCACTCTCGGCTCAGGTTCATTCCATTAAACCATGCATGTCTGTTAAAAGACAGAAATCAATGAAGAAATACAAGGTTGCCATGTTTAAAATTTTCTTATGTACTTCTTCAGTTGTACAAGTGATGATGAGAAATACTATTCTTACTATTTGTGGTTACTATAGTACCTGAGTGGTCAAATTTAGGATGATTTACTCAACAAGATTGGGATTCTCACTCTAGAAGTACTTTGAATTATCAAGAAAAAATCCCCCCTTTCTTTTTTTCCCTCCATGTTTGCCTTCATTTATCCTACTTTCCCTTCCTTTTCTGATTCTTTGGCTACAATCCTTTATTCCACACACAGTTATTCAATGAGTAGGGTGTTTATGCTGGGACATAAACAGGAGTAAGTCACACTCCCTGATCTTAATGGGCTCACAATCCAGTGAGAGGGAAGACGCATCAATGAATAATTACAAAACAGCATGATGTGTGAGTTATGGTTCATCATAGACAATGTTCACTTTACTGGGGAGGAAAGGATTGAGAGCTGGAGGGCTGGGAAGGATTTGTAGGGAAAAAATTTCTGAAGACTTATTAGGAATTTACTAGAGTTTGAAATAAGGAAAGGGCATCCAAGGATGAGGAACTACCACCTACAAAGACAGGAAAGGCTCTTTCCTGCAGGTTTCCCACTTCTGGCTTAGCAGAATCTGGAAGAATGTATCATTAGGAAGAGATACACTTGGTAGACAGGAAACAGCATTGGACTACTCTTCTAACTTCTTTTTCTGAACTGTAAGGCAGGGCTAGCAAAGCATCTTGCATCAAAAGAGGATTAGGATGGGCGAAGGGGGTGAAGTAAGACAGGGAGGATGAGAAAGGTTGGTATCCGTTCATGAAGCTGAAGACATAGTCAAGACCAAATCTTAGCTGTATAAACACATACCAATTCTTTTCTGGATTAACAACTAGTGCTTTCCTTCTTTGCTTTTTCTGATACCATGCCTCTTTGACCACTGATGCCAACTTGGGAATGGATTTATGATCCACTTGCTTCTCAAACAGTTGTGTAGAAACCACTTAGGAAGCTTATATTAGTGTTTCCAGATGCAGGAGCAACACTGTTTAAGAATAATTATCTGGGATGATCTCTGCTGATATATCTAGCAATTAACTCAGATCATTGGAAGTTGATTTGATAACACATACAATTCTCAAGAGACCCTACTTCTGAGTTGAGGGAAACAATTTCAGAGCACAATGAGGGTAATATATTTTATTTATTTAACCTGGCTTTGTATGAGTTTGATAAAAATGACAAGACTTTGGCTGGTCTTTCGAAGAAAATCACAGTAGAGGACAGAATGTAATTAGTGATTTTTAATTTTCTTCGTTATAGTCTTTTATATTTTTTAATCTTTCTGTAATGAACATGAATTAGTATTTTAGTTAGAAACAGATAAAAATGTTATCATAAAAAGAATAAAAATCATCACCATCAACAAAATTACTTCAGTAAGTTTCCATCATGTTCCTTTATGAAAGTCACACACATTAAAAAAAATTATTTATCGTTCCTTTAGAATTTGCACAAGTTTCTAATATGTCTCGTCAGTGGCAGTTTCTTGCAAGTTTTTTTTTTTTTTTTTTTTCAGACTAGGGATGTAGTGGATGGGTTGCAACAAGAGGTACCATGTGGTGGAGAGTAACAACTACAGGACTAGAAGTCAGGGGACCTAAATTATGGTTCTTTATCTTTTCCTATCTATTACATGGCCTCAGACAATTCCTTTACTATTATAATATCTATTTTCTCAGCCTAAGGTGGGCCTAATAATACATCCACCATCTACCAGACAGAGGGGCTTAAAAGCAGTATATATAATTTTCAAGCTGTAAGATGCCATGCCCATGTGAGTTGTTTTTAAGCACAGTTATTCATAGTCATAAATACTGCCTAGGACTTAGCTTAAGGAGTCTGGTTCTTGAGATCTGCTTATTGTACAGCTGGCAAAGAGTTTTTTTGGAAATGTTTATATATAGGTAGACAGTTTAGATATGGGTACTAGAAATGATCAAACTGTAATATCTACCCCCCCTTTTTATTTCTGGAGAGGAAGTTTTCATGTTCATAATAATAATGGCATTTACAGATATAAATTCTCTTTCAAATGCCTACATCTCCTAATTGATTTGCTGCCCCCAATTTGTATTTTAGTTTTATTCAGATCACAATAGTTTATTTTAGCACTTGGGAGTTGCTGTCTTAGAATACTACATAAGAGTATTGAATTCTGTACTATATTTGTGATGCTTTTAAATATTTTCTTTTCTGTCTGTAAGTTAATTTTCTTTTTTTGAATTTTTCTCTTGCTCTTTTCATATTGATTTTATTTTATAGCACCATTAAAAATGTTCAGTGAAAAACCCTTTTGAGTGAAGGTAGATAACTATATATCCACACGTACAGGCATTTTTCAGTGTGCTTACTTTTAGTGTAAAGCTCTTATGTAAAGATTATTTTGCTATCTAAATTTTAATCCTGTTGAATCAATAAGCACATTTTATTGATGTTTGAGCATTTAAGTTATCAGTAGTTCGATGAATGTTGTTGTAGCTCACGTTTAAGTTTACAGTGGTAAATTTACTTAAAAATTATTTACTTTTGTTTACAGTATAATCAGTTTTTAGTGGAAATTCTCACTTGAGTTTTTTTTTTTTTTCTTTTACAAGTGATTGTGAGATAATTGTCTGAGTATCCAATTATACTTTCTTACTTAAGAAGGTTTTAATATTTAATTATATCTTAAAATGGGCTATTCTGTAATAGTTTTTACCCCTTAGCTATAGGAATTTTTCTTCGTACTCCTTTCCACAGTATTTTATTTTTCCCTTAAATACGTTTCATTCAGTATTGTGATAGCTCATTTGCTTGTATATATTTCACTCACTAGATTATAAGCTCTGTAGGAAAAGGACTTTTCTGTATATCATGTTAACTTGGTATTCCTACAGGCAGTATATCCCTGATAAGTAACAGACTAGTAAGTGTTCAAAATGAACTAATGAAGGAACCACATACTACATGAGACCAGAGAAGAGATGTGCATATGCATGAATGAAGATATAATCCACATGGTAATGGATGTGTTACATTAAAAATATTACTCTGAAATGTATCAGACAACATATTATAAAGTATTACCTGGGCTTCCCTGGTGGCTCAGACAGTAAAGAATCTGCCTGCAATGTGGGAGACCTGGGTTTGATCCCTGGATTGGGAAGATTCCGTGGAGGAGAGCATGGCAACCCCCTCTAGTATTCTTGCCTAGAGAATCTCCATGGACAGAGGAGCCTGGAGAGCTACAGTCCATGGGGTCTCTAAGAGTCTGACGTGACTGAGTGACTAAGCACACACACACCAGAAAAAGTCAAGATTGCTGTTTTTCTATACAGTGATGAATGCCTTGGGTCCCAACAAACCAGTCTTTCCACAAAAAGGAGAAGCATTTCATCCAACCTATTACTGTAGTGCATGGTAGAAGATGAGCACAGAACATGCTAGACTTACATCTTCTGGTGGAAACTCAGCTTTGAAAATACAGATAAAGAAGGTAGTCCCAACTCAGTAGATCATTTTGGAATTCAGCATCTCATAGAGGATGTTGAAGGAAAGCAAAGATTCTCAAACAACATATTTACACCTAATCTATGCTTATAGAGAACTTTGAATAAGTATGTAAGCAAAGACTGCAAATCTTTGACAAACTGCATAAAGCGCTGATGAGACAAAGGAAATACCCCAGTGTAATTATCAAAAAGGGGGAGAAAGAGGTACCAGAAGGCAATCCAGTACGTAGTTGGTGAATTCAGAGCAAACTAAAATGGAAAAATGTATTTTCTCACCCATACAAAACAAATAATTTCTGAGGATTTAAATTAAAAGTTCCCGAGTGAGGGGCTTCCCCAGTGCCTCAGAGGTAAAGAATTGGTAAAGAATCTGCCTGCAATGCAGGAGATGCAGGTTCGATCCCTTCATCAGGAAGATCCCCTGGAGAAGGAAATGGCAACCCACTCCAGTATTCTTGTCTGGGGAATCCCATGGACAGAGGAGCCTGGTGGGCTACAGTCTATGGGATAGCAAAGAGTTGAACGAGACTTAGTGACTAAACAACAACAACAAGGGTAAAGGAGCAAATGTATGCAACCGATCCTGAATAGTTCAGAATGAAAAAAAGGAGTTCCCTAGTGAGGAGGAAAAGGGGTTGATCTGAGAATCCCTGATCATTGAATAAGATATTTTATTTCTATAAGGACTTTCGTTAATGAACAAGAAGCCATTTGTTAAGGGCTCCTTCTGGAGTGTGAATTTAGTCCTTCTCAAAGAATCCATTGGATAAGTAAAAATACTTTAAAAATAATTTAAATATCTTTAAAAGATAATCAATTGTTTAAAGCAAAATTAGTAACAATGTTTTTTAGTTATATTTAAAATAAAATGTATGAATACAAGCCAGGGACAGAGAAATGGGAGTACGCTGTGGTAAGATTTTTTTTTACTCTATGTGGAGAAAAATGGTATCATTTGATAATAGACTGTGATAAGTTAAAGATATGAACTATGAACACTAAAGCAACTGCTAAATCATACAACCACTAATAACACAATTAAACTTTATAACTAATGTGATGGTTAATTTTCTGTGTCAACTTAGCTAGGTCACAGAAACCAGATATTTGGTAAACTTTGGTGTTTCTTTTTTAATGGGATTAACATTTAAATCAATAGACTTTGAGAAAGTAGATTGCCTTCCATAATAGGAGGATATGATTCAATCAGTTGAAGACCTTAAGAAGGATTGACTGCCCTTAAGTGAGGGGGAAATTCTGCTAGCAAACTACCTCTGGACTCTTCCCTGGATCCCACTCCTCTTAGCCTAACCTGCAGATTTTGAACTTGCTAGCCTCTATAATCATGTAAGCTAATTCCTTGAAAATATATTTCTTTATCTCTCTATCTAGTTAGTTCTGTTTTTCTGGGGAACTTTGACTAGTACACTGAAAAGTCAACAAAGGAGATAAAATTAAATAATACAATTTACTGAATTAATATAAAAGAGTCATAAAATGAGAAAAAATTCTTGTATCTTCTGTGAAATGGACATTAACAATTACTCATAGTGTGACTATGAAAATCGAGAGGTTACAGATCTGCTAAAATATGTTTAAACCCCTTTGCACTAAATAATGTACCAATTCTTAAGAATATTTGCTCCCTCACTATCAGTAACTATGTACTGGTTTCCATTCTAATCTTTTTTTTTTTAATTTACTGATTTCCTATTTTTCTTCTCAATAATGCAGTCTTTCTCTGAGTCATGGCTTTAATGTTCTTGATCCAATGACTCAAGCCAGCATGTCTAATTTCTCAAATTTGAGACGAGTTTTTGCTGCAGAGTGAATAAGAAAGATAGAAATAATTAAGAAATAAGCCCCCTCCCAAATTGAGGGCCCCAAAGAAGTGTTTTCAAGTAACTATATAACTTGCATAATTATACATGGACTAGTAATAAATGGAAGTAATCTGTATTACATGATAAGCTGATTTCCTAAATACCAAATATTTCAAAAAATGGCTATTTTAATAACCCAGCAGTTTGTACAAAAGCAAAATTCTGAAATAACAGCAGTTCTGTATTTTTCATTTCTCTTAGTAAGTCATGAGAATACTACTATTGCTCTAATCTAGAAGATATGAGGACAGGTCCTTTAACCCTAGCTGGCTCTCAGTGTTTCCTTTTACCAATCCTTAAAATGAATGTAACAATCCAGTTTTAGTGCTACAACTGAGAAGGGCTCCAGAGTCACTGGATTTTTCTAAGGGGATATTTTTTGTTTTTGCCTACATTTATATTCCACTCATTTAATGGAAGGAAGTAATAGAATTTTTCTATCTGCTGTAGAAGCTATTTCAGAAGAACGCAGATGCAAGGTTAGAAAATACATTTTTAAAAACTGAAAAGGGAAAACAAAATGATTTATTGATTTTGAACCCTGAGGTCTTTCAACATAATAATCAAGCATTCTTAAAATATCAAATAGTACATTCAGAGAAGTAAGGTGGTGTGCCCTGGCGCCCACTGAATGGTATGGTGGAAAGAATTCTAAGGTGGCCTCCAAGATTTCCTGCCCCTTTTTGTACACACCCTTTGTGAATTTGATGGACTTTATTTTGTGATTTGGTAATGTTACCTGGCGCAGTTAATGTGTAAACTGTAAAATTTGGGTCTGACCTAATTACATGGTCCCTTTAAAAGCAGAGAGCTTTCTCTGGCTGACTGAAGAGGAATCAACCAGAAATGGGAAGTAGAAAAATTGGAATCATCTTTGCTGATTTAAGGATAGACAGGAGTAGATGGCAGGGAATGGATGCTGTCTTCTGGGAGCTGAGAGCAGTCCTAGCTTGTCATCAGCAAGGAGATGGAAAACTCGGTAATCTAGCCCTAAGGAACTGAAATCTGCCAATAACAAAAATGAGCTTGGAAGTGAATTTTCTCACAGAGTCTCCAGAAAATAACTCAGTCTGACTGACACCTGGATTTTGGCTCTATGATTCCATTGGTAGAGAACCTAATCATTCTGTGCTGGATTTCAAACTCAGCCAACTGTCAGTTAACAAATGGGCATATTTTTAACACTTAAATTTGTGATAATTTGTTATGCGGTCATAGGAGACGAATACACATAGTTTGGATTGTACCCAGACTGTTTTTGTTCATTATTTTATATTCATTAATTTATTTATACATTCACTAATTTCCAGATATATTCATTAAATGCATATGGTGTGCCAGACTCTCAGCTTTCTCAGAAGTTTTAAACTTACAAGGCAAGTTCATGACCCAAAGCCTGAAGATGATATTATTAGGACCCTGGAATGTAACATCACCCACTCTCTCCAAACATAATCAAATACAGATAATAGAGACACTGCAAGTTAGGAAAACAACAATTCAATATACAGTCTTATGACTCATCTAGAAAGTTCAGTGGGCTTTGTGAAAAGCTGTAAATACTGTCCATATTTTAAAAAGTGAATGCAGTAGATGACAGCATGTCAGCCTAATTATTTTGGCTGTCTCACAAGTTATTGAAATTTCCCCATAGCTTATCAGATGTCCAGTGACTGTCATGCCTAGAAGTTCCAAACATAGTGTCCCAGGCCACTTTACTTAATTTTTTTCCCCACAGCGGTGGGGAAGCAAACAGGAGCCTGAGTAGGGTTTGCTGTTGGATGATTCTTCCCCACTGTGCCAGTGTCTACCCCATTAGCAAGGCAAATCTCATGACTCTGGGGAAATGAAGTCCCTGGCCTCCTCTGGGTTTTGCTTATTAGACCATGCGAGGGCAAATGAACATACCTCCACTGAACATAAAGCTTTCTTCCTAAATAAGAGAAAAAAATTGGGGGCTAGACATTTCATGGCATCTGCAGGTAATGGAAGATACTAGTTGCAGCCTGGTTCCTGCACTGAGGTGTTCATTGCTAATTGATTTGTACTCTATCTCTTCAGAGAAACATGGAGTGTCTCTCCTTCTTTCTTTCTTCCCCTCATCTTTCCTTTCTCTTTTATTCTTTCTCTCTTCACTCCTTTCAATTCATCCTCCCTCCCTTCCTTCCTTCTCTCTGTGTCCAATTTTCTTCTGTTTATAAGGATACCAGTCATATTGAATTAGGCCTACCCTACTCTGATGTAGGGTCTTCACAGGTGGTGCAGTGGTAAAGACTCTGCCTGCCAAAACAGGAGATGCAGGAGCATTGGGTTCAATCCCTGGGTCAGGAAGATCCCCTGGAGTAGGAAATGGCTACCCACTCCAGTATCTTTGCCTGGGAAATCCTGTGGACAGAGGAGCCTTGTGGGCTACAGTCCATGGGGTTGCAAAGAGTCAGACACGACTGAGCAGCTGAGCACACATAAACACTAGTCAAATGTAAACTCATCTTAATTAAATATATCTGCAATTACTTTGTTTCCAAATAAAGTCATGTTCTGAGGTACTTGGGGTTATGACTTTAGTATCTAAATATTGGGGGACACAATTCAACCCATAACAGTGCATACATATCAATTAATATTGCAAAGATATCATTATGCCAAAAAATGCAAATCACATAAGAATAAAAATAATATGATTCTGTTTACATGGAGTTTAAAATATACAAATCTAAACATATTATTTAGTATATATACATTTGTTGTGAAACTTTAAAGAAAATGAGAGAATTATAACCACAAAGTCTAGAAAGAGTGTTTACTTCTGGTGTGATGAAGGGAGCATGTGACTGGATAAGGGGCAGTTAGGGTGATGCTATCTTTCCTAAGATGGATGGTGGGTAGAGGGTATTTGTTGTATTACTATTCATTAAATTATACCCATGTTGTATACACTTTATGGAAAAGGCAATGGCACCCCACCCCAGTACTCTTGCCTGGCAAATCCTATGGACGGAGGACCCTGGTAGGCTGCAGTCTATTGGGTTGCTAAGAGTCGGGCACGATTGAGCGACTTCACTTTCACTTTTCACTTTCGTGCCCTGGAGAAGGAAATGGCAACCCACTCCAGTGTTCTTGCCTGGAGAATCTCAGGGACGGGGCAGCCTGGTGGGCTGCAGTCTACGGGGTCGCACAGAGTGGGACACGACTGAAGCGACTTAACATAGCATATGCTTTATAAGATATCTGACATGTTTATGAGGACTGAGGGATGAGACTTTAAAATGAATGATGGTGGTCAAAAGGTACAATCTTTAAGTGATAATATAACTAAGGCATGGAGATATAATACACAGCCTAATGACTGTAAGTACTGACACTAAATTGTATATTTGAAAGTTGCTAAGAAAGTAAATCTTAAATTTTCTTATCATAAGAAAAAATATTGTAACTATGCATGGTGATGAATGTTGACAAACTTATTGTGATAATCATTTCACAATATTTACATGTATCAAATCATTATGTTTATACCTAAAACTAATGCAATGTTATGTGTTAGATATACCTCAATTTTTTTCAAAGTAGGAAAAAAAGTAAATTAAATGAATTCAGGGGCCAAAAAATATGACATATTTCATAATAAAATAATCAGAGGGAAGAAAACAACTTGACAAAGATGCTCAAATAAAAATACAGGTTTGCTTTTATGATTTCTGATTGCTTTTATGGTTTCTTATATGATTCATATATCATAATGAATATATTCTGAAATCTTATTTTTCATTAAATATTTTTGGATCATACATGAATCTATGTAGAGTGCTAGCTCATTCATTTTCAAAGTTGTTTATTTATTTATTTGTCTATTGCTGAGCATTCCTAATGTCCATCTTTCCCTATTACAGTTTTCAAGCTTTGATGATAAGTTTTCTTTAACAAGTTCTTCTGGTTGCCTGGCAGGGACTTCGGCAAGCCACTGAAGCTAGTTTTCCTTTCGCTCAGTTTCTCCCTTTGAAAATTATTTATATGAACAATGTAGGATTTCAGTTATTAGTTCCCTTGTGGCTCAGCTGGTAAAGAATCTGCCTGCAATGTGGGAGACCAACCCCTGGGTTGGGAAGGTCCCCTGGAGAAGGGAAAGGCTACCCATTCCAGTATTCTTGCCTGGACTTTCACTTTTCACTTTCATCTGCTTTGGCAAATACGTTAGATTCTGTTTTCCTCTATTTTAAGTAGAGAAAGAAAGGTCATACTCTCTTTTGTGAGTATACAGTTCAGTTCAGTTCAGTCACTCAGTCGTATCCGACTCTTTGCCACTCCATGGAATGCAGCACACCAGGCTTCCCTGGCCATCACCAACTCCCAGAGCTTACTCAAACTTGTGTCCATCGAGTTGATGATGCCATCCAACCATCTCATCCTCTGCCATCCCCTTCTCCTCCTGCCTTCAATTTTTCCCAGCATCAGGATCTTTTCAAATGAATCAGTTTTTCACATCAAGTGGCCAAAGTATTGGAGTTTCACCTTCAGAATCAGTCCTCCAATGAATATTCAGGACTGATTTCCTTTAGGATGGATTGCTTGGATCTCCTTTCTGTCCAAGGGACTCTCAAGAATCTTCTCCAACACCACAGTTCAAAGGCATCAATTCTTCAGTGCTCAGCTTTCTTTATAGTTCAAATCTCACATCCATACATGACTATTGGAAAAAACACAGCTTTGAATAGATGAACTTGTTGGCAAAGTAATGTCTCTGCTTTTTAATATGCTGTCTAGGTTGGCCATAGCTTTTCTTACAAGGAGAAAGTATCTTTTAATATCATGGCTGCAGCCACCATCTGCAGTGATTTTGGAGCCCCAAAAACGAAGTCTCTCACTGTATCCATTATTTCCCCATCTATTTGCCATGGAGTGATGGGATCAGATGCCATGATCTTTGTTTTCTGAATGTTGAGTTTCGCCCCGCCCCCACCACACACATACTGGTACATTCTTTTGACTCTAGTCAAAAGAGTTTTTATTTTTTTTTCTTTTTATTTTAATTGGAGGCTAATTACTTTACAATATTGTAGTGGTTTTTGCCATACATTGACAAGAATCAGCCATGAGTATACAGAGTTTTAAGCCAACTTTTCACTCTCCTCTTTCACTTTCATCAAGTTTTAAGGAATTAATAAGATTATCTTATTCAAAATCTCTTGTGAGCTATCTACAGTTCCATCTGGGCCTACTCTTCTCATTTTCATTTTCTCTCTCATTCACCCACATGATTTCTGTCCCTTATATTAGAATGACTTTTTAAACTCTATTTAGTCTAGACGTCTCTCCTTACCTGTCGTTGTTGTTCAGTAGCTAAATACGTCCGACTCTTTGTGATCCTATGGACTGTAGCCTGCCAGGCTCCTCTATCACTGGGATTTTCCAGGCAAGAATACTGGAGTGGGTTGCCATTTCATTCTCTAGGGGATCTTCCCGACCCAGGGATTGAACCCACATCTGCTGAATTGGCAAGTGGATTCTTTACCACTGAGCCACCTGGGAAGCCCCTTTCCTTACCTACAAATGTGATTATCTGCCTTCTCAGTAGTTGCCCCTTCATGCAACATAATCATGCCAAAAACAGCTCCCCAGGGGAAGGCATCATCTTACCTTTAGCAAATATTCTTTTCCCTCCCTCCCCTCCCCACCTCAGAGACTAAATATTGCAGTCAGGATCTGAAATGCAGCCCTGGATCCTTCCATCCTTCAGCTCCTCCTTTTCTACCTGCTTGATACCCAAACCTGCTTTTTTAAAACCATTTTTACTACCATTTTTCTAATCCAAGCTTTTTCAAAGTGTGGTCCCCAGGCAGGAGCATCCACAAACACTGGAACTTTTTGGAAATGCAGATTCTTGGGCTTCACACCAGACTTAATGAGTCAGCAACCCTGAAGGTGGGGCTGTGACCCCGGCCCCCTCCATCTCCTGTCTCACTCAGACCCAGTAAGAGGTGCCACCTTGATCTCTCAGCCTCTGGAGTCTGCCTTCTTGTCGAACTACAGTTCTAATTGTACCATTCTCCTGCTTACAATTTGATATTGGCTGACCAGTATGTTCTAGATAAAATTAAAAAAGGCATCACTTCCAGACTACCAGGAATCTGGCTGATGCTTCCACCTCCGTTGTATCTTATCTCACCTCTTCTTTCTCCCACCTCTGAGAACACAAGTTCATCCCATTCTATGGAAGTAAAGTAAGATATGCATTTCCTGAGTGACCCAGCTCTCTTGAACCTCTGGGAGCCTTTCAGAAGGCAACTCTCTCTCCTTCCTCTTTCATAGCCACCCTACATCAGGCTTGGGCTGCTCCTCAGGGTCCTCTGGCCCTCCATGTCACGCCAAAATTCACTGTATTTTTTAAAATTAGCCCACTTGGGTTTTTGAAAGACATAAAGATATTTGGAAATGCAGAAATAAAGTATTTTTGCAAATGGAGCAAAATTTAAGGTTTCTGGAAAGAAGTTTAAGGTAATATTCATGGAGTTTTCCTCTGGGGAGGGGATAGGAAACTGGAATTAGCATGATGAGGAGGTCTACCGTCTGTACTCTGGATTTATTATCATGAATGGGCTTTATTTTTATTAACTAAAAATCAGCTTAAAAATGAACACACATTTTGTTACAGGATACATGGATGTGTGTTGCACGGATCTGTGTGTGTGTGTGTGTGTGTGTGTGTATCCTCAGTTGTATCCAACTCTTTGTGACCCCACATACTGGGATTTTCCCAGCAAGAATACTGGAATGGGTTGCCATTTCCTCCAGTGATGCTAAAGGGTAAGAAATCGTGCAAATAAATAAATAAATAAAAGCAGGGCTTCAAAAAATAAGAACTTGGAAAGGAGGAGAAATGCATATCCTAATAATTATTTTAGATTTTCTCCACCTTGAGAAATGTATAAAAGCCTTTTCAATGTACATTTTTCTCTTGGTTCCCTTCTTAGTGTTTTAAAATTCTTTTTATTATTCTTTATTTAATTATATATAGATAAACAAGGGATAGAGTGATGAAAGCATAATCCATTATGAGGATTACACACACACACACACACACACACACACACACATAATTTGTTAAACTTAAGTAGTTTACACAAAGGTAGGAAGTGGCAGAACTGGGTTTTGAACCAAGGAATCTGATTGTGCAGTCTGCAGCATTTCTGTACAGTTATAAGACCAAATTAAACTCAATGAGTTAAACGTAAACACATTAAAAAGCCAGTCGATTTGAAACTAATAACATTGATTTAATAAGATAAGTGCTGCTCTTTTGCTGAAACAAAATTGCCCCTCACAGTGTGAATATGGAACAGAATTCCACTCCACATGGAGCGAATTCACAGCCCTTGTGTTTGCACGGTTCTGCCACGGCTGTGGACTGTTTGTTGAGCTCATTCACTCTCCATCTTTCGAACGACTTGAAATCTTTATCTGTAGATTGACTTTCTGAGGTTTGGCCTTCTCTTAGAACAAACATGCCATTTACAGTTAATTATAGTTAATGCTAGCCTTCTTTATTCCCTCATTACCCCACATCAGTGCAAACAGTACCATTTGGCACCAGCAGAAACATTAGTGCAAACACAATCTGAAGACCCTGCAATTGCATGGCAGTTTTCAGAAATGAGGTCATCCAGTGGTGCTCAAACAGGGGTCAAGAAACTATGGCCTGTGGGCCAAATCTCATATACTGCTATTTTTGTAAGGTCAGTGAGCTAAGAACTGTTTTTACATGATATTTGTCTTTCTCTGTCTGACTTGCTTCACTTAGTATAGCTTATATGTGGAATCTAAAAAAAATGATACAAATGAACTTACAAGACAGAAAGACCCATAGACGTAGAAAACACACTTAACGGTTACTAAAAGGGGAAAGAGGGGAAGGATAAATTAAGAGTTTGGGGTTAGTATATGGACACTACTATATATAAAATAAATAAACAACAAAGACCTACTAGGTAGCACAGGGAGCTATACTCAGTATCTTGTAATAACATATCATGGAAAATAATATAAAAAAGTATACACACACACACATACATACAGCTGAATCTCCTTGCTGTATGCCTATCTGAAACTAACACAACAATGTAAATCAGCTATATTTCATGCATATTATTTTTTTAAAGCGTGGTCTTTATACTTTTAAATGGCTGGCTATATAATGGGATAGGAGATTGGGATTAGCATGGTGAGGGGATAAATCACAATGAGCAAAGAACAGAGATTACTGTTGCTGTCAGTAGGTCAAACAGCAACAAAAACTAGGCTCTAATGTTCTGCCATCCCAACCCTAACTCTAACCTTACAATTCACCCATGTCATATATGTCACGTGACAGGGATGCATGCGGCCCACAAAACCTAAAATATTTACTATTTAGCCTTTTCATAGAAAAAGTTTTCTGATTCCTGTCCTCAAATATCCTTATATTAAAAAAAAAAATAAGTAAAAACACAAACAGGACAATATTTTTTAGAAGGCTTTAGGACCCTTGGGAACACATTTTCAGAAAACCAGGAGGGAAACCCATTTCTACCTATTGGAAAATGTGATGTTACTCACTGTTGAATCTTTGTGAAATAAAAGTACAAACACACCATTGCCCAGGAGAAACACAGCCATTCTTGATACTAAGACCACACAGATATTACTCCTGGGATTGTGGAAAAGAGGACACAGTGGAATGTAACTATGTCCTCTCTGGCATACTTAACAGATGTAACAATAACAGATGTAACAGTACCAGTAGTTTTATATAACAATCCCATATATAGCCTGGTTGCTGCTGCTGCTGCTGCTAAGTTGCTTTAGTCGTGTCCGACTCTGTGCAACCCCATAGACGGAAGCCCACCAGGCTCCTTCGTCCCTGGGATTCTCCAAGCAAGAACACTGGAGTGGGTTGCCATTTCCTTGTCCAATGCATGAAAGTGAAAAGTGAAAGTGAAGCCGCTCAGTCGTATCCAACTCTTAGCGACCCCATGGACTGCAGCCCACCAGGCTCCTCCGTCTGTGGGATTTTCCAGGCAAAAGTACTGGAGTGGGGTGCCATTGCTTTCTCCGATATAGCCTGGTTACATCATACCAAATGTGATTCAGGAAAGGTACTTATCAAGGGACTTTTGAGTGTGTGTCAGGTATTTGGCTTTCTATTGATGGCTCAGTGTGGGACTAGTTTGAAGCCTCTGGGGGTATGGAGAGACTGGATGCACTTGGGGCAGATCTCCCTCGCTACCCTTTCACTTGGAGGAGCTCTTTGACCACAGGAGAAAACACCTTGCCACACAACACCTTGTCTATGTTGCCAGCTGAATTTGTACCTATGTTTTCACTGTGGAGGAAAATGTCATATATCTGAGAGCACTGGCAATGCAAAGTTCTGTGTTAGGATTAAACACATAAATAAAACAGTTAATTATGTCATGAAAGCAATAGATCTGCTGCTTAAAACAGCTTGTCTACCTACGTATTGTGAAAATGACAGAGGACCCCTGAATGGTCACAGCCCAGCAGTGACATCCATGTCAACAGGTACTGAGATGAGCTCTCTGGTTTGATTTGGTAAGAAGCAACTATGCTTAGCTCTTTCAACAGACTGATTATTGTGTTTACTAAATTATATACTTTAAAAGATATAATTATTTACACTTATTTATAAACACAATCATTTATATTTTATTACTAACTGCTGAGTGGCCTGGCTCATCATACTTTAGGCCTGTTCGGTCAATATGATAAGGTCAGAGTGCAAACAACCCACGTGCTTCTCTTAAAAAGTGTCCTGAGAAACTCCAGGATAAAGAGTTGCAGTCATATGTACCTGATAGGTTGATGATGTCGCCATCAGTGATTAAAGTCACCTATACTCTACGTCTATGAGACAGATCCACATCCAGAGATAATAAAGATGAGCTCATTATAAGAGGATTTCAGATCACCATTTGGAAACACTCCCATTTCCATCTCTGCAGGCAACAATTTATTTTCTGGAAGCTTTATGCAACTTGGATCTCAAAATCAGTTTTCAATGATCTATCTTCCATCAGCTGTTTGCAATCTTGTCCTCTCTGCTGCTGCTGCTGTTAAGTCACTTCAGTCGTGTCCGACTCTGTATGACTCCATAGAGGGCAGTCCACCAGTCTTCCCCGTCCCTGGGATTCTCCAGGCAAGACACTGGAGTGGGTTGCCATTTCCTTCTCCCTTGTCCTCTCTAGTCCTCAGTAAAGTAAAGTTGATGAGCCCTTTAGGATCAGAGCTATTTGTATTTACAGCACTCAGTCCATTGATGGAGTAAAGATGCATTCATTCCCTCACACCTTCTATACTCGAGACACCCTGAGCTGAAAGGACTTATGTCTTTAGTAGCAGAGTCCTTTGGGGGTGACAAACTCACATTTACTTATTTAATTGTCTGACCTCTCCAGTGATAGGAATAGTCTGCAGAATCACTGGGAATTGGGAATAACTTTGAGAGATTTTGGCCAATGTCTTTTGTTAATGAGAGGAAAATTAGAACTGAAAACCACACATGTGACCATTCAGTGGGTGAGCTGTGAGGTTAGAGTGAGTTAGGGTTGGGGTGGCGGAACATTTAGCGCCTACATTTTTGTTGCTGTTTGACCTTCTGACAGCAACAGTAATCTCTGTTCTTTGTGAACAGCAATCTCTTCACCCTCTGACTATGAAGTGCAAGGGGAACACTGAAGGAACTTGCACTCTGGCCCCTCTCTGCCTAGATTTGGACTTGGTCTGCTTTCCTTTCCCCTTTTCTCTCTGTTTCTCTCTCTTGCTCTCTTCACTTCTGAAATGAATTGATAAATTCTCATCATTCTGGTTCTGTATTTTCTACCTTTCCTGGCCCTCCATTGTATGATCAGGATGAGTGTCAATTGCTGTCATGCTGCAAGTCACAGGGCACAGTATCCACCTTCTTCTTATCTGGAAAGTTTAGGCAGTAAACTACCTTCCAAAGTCATATGGAATTTTCCTTCAACAGACATGTACAAACATGAAACTTTACAAACATGCAGTTGCTCCGTGGAGGTGGCAAGCAGCCGCAACCCATCTCAGGAGTCCACACGTGTACAGGCTCTTCATTCTATTCTTCCTGCTCCTCAGCAGGCTGAAACCCAGTCCTCATTCCTGAATGAGATATCCAAAGGCTCCTGCCTGCTGGAGTGCTGTCAAGCCTGCTGCTTAGAGCAGCTACTCAGAAGCCAAATCAAAATCTGATTTCTTCAGCAGTCTTGCTCTGTGTGAACTCGGCATGACTCACTCAGGCCAAGGTGAATACTCTGATGTGTACAGCCAACTGCAGCCTTCAAGAATATTTGCCTCTCTCTGGCAATTGGGGCCAATCTGCTGCTTCCTAGCTCCCAGCATGGATGGTTCATCACTTGAAACAATTTTCCTCATTGTTGTGGTCCTTGGAGAACAAAGACTGCAAAAGCAAACCATTGTTCAAGGTAAAAATTCATTTTGTGGAGAAAATGAGGTGCTTGGACCAGTCTCTTTGTCCTTTATTTTATCATCCCCTCTGGCATCCATTTATGGATCTGATTTGATTTCTATTTTCATTTTGAGTCTTTCCTCTATGACCTCAGGTCAGAGACAATATCAAAAGCAGTGTATTTTGGTGGGCTTATTTATCTGGGTCAGTGGAAGAAGAGAGGGAACAGAAATGGTAGCTGGGAGAGAGAGTGACCAACTGAGACTAAAGCTACATCTGTATGAAAGGGAGAAATGACTGCATTGGATGTGGAACTCTGACCATCTTCCCTGCTAACCCTGAGGCTGTTTACAATGCTACAATCTACTTAAATCTTCAACATGGCTACAGTTGTCATAGTCTATCAATATTTTATTCCATTTACATGGTCACCAAAATGAATGGAAAGGGTTGGAGCTAGAAAAGGGAGAATGGGGAGATATCCAGCGTTAAGAAATAACACAGTAGATTGTCTTTTTCCATTGAGATGGCAAAGTTTTATAGTAAGTATTTAAGATAACAAATGGCTTTCACAAATATTCTGTATTTGCCTTGTGTAAAATTTCATAAAACTTTCAAATCAGATTTCGACTGGAACCTTGGCATGCTTTCATTAAGCGTATCTGTGTGCTCGTGAAATCCCCGAGCTTTTGGTGCTTCCAGCAATGTAGGAAATGGGCATGTTGGCGGCAAGGCATCAGTAGAGATGGCTGATACACAGGAAGTGAACATAACTCATGTGGGGAGTACACCAAGTGACCACCTGTGGCTTGTGTCACCTTTGATGCCACCAAACAGCTCAGCAGAAAGACTCCTTCCCTTAAGTTAGAGATGAAAAGTAAACCACAGGCAAAAAGTTCTTTTCAAAAAGTGGGCACTCAAACTCTATCATTTCCAAAATATCTAAATGAGCAAACAAATGACCTAGTGAATTTTGTTCAAAGATGGTCAAAACATCTCCTTCAGGTGAATAAAACTGTTGACAATAAAAAATTTTAATAAGCTTATTGATGTAGTGATACTTGGTTCAGTTTTCCACTCTATTTCAGAGACTTTCCATTCCCATCCCCATTTACATGAAAAAATTAAATAAATGCTTGTTAACTGCTAAGTCACTTCAGTCGTGTCCGATTCTGTGAGATCCCATAGACGGCAGCCCACCAGGCTCCCCCGTCCCTGGGATTCTCCAGGCAAGAACACTGGAGTGGGTTGCCATTTCCTTCTCCAATGCAGGAAAGTGAAAAGTGAAAGTGATGTCACTCAGTCGTGTCCAACTCTTAGTGACCCCATGGACTACAGCCTACCAGGCTTCTCCGTCCATGGGATTTTCCAGGCAAGAGTAATGGAGTGGGGTGCCATTGCCTTAGAAATTAGAAAAATGGGAGCATTCATATTTCATTGAACCTGTTTTGCTTACTAAGTATGACATAAGGCCATAACTTCAGACTTCAGTAAGTATTTAGGAATGCCTTGGATGCATGTTGAAAATACAGGTGCCCAGGCTAGGCCACTCTAATGATTCTGATTAAGTTGGTTCTGAGTTGTTGCTGTTTAGTCCCTAAATCAAGTCCAACTCTTTGCAATCCCATGGACTGAAACCTGCCAGGCTCCTCTGTCCATGGATTTCACAGATAAGAATACTGGAGTGTGTTGCCAATTCCTCCTCCAGGGAATCTTCCCGACCCAGGGGTTGAACCTGCGTCTCCTGAGTCTCCTGCATTGGCAGGTGGATTCTTTACCACTAGCACCACCTAGAGAGCCTGAGATCTTGAGTATGGCTCAGCACTTTTCTTTTAAAACAAATTTCCCAGGTGATTCTGATGATGGTGGTGCATGAACTTTGAGAAACAGTATTATATGTGTGGTTTGTGTGTGTGTGCATATATATGTGTAGAGTGTGAATATAGTGGTAGGACTTCAAGTTAAAAAATTCCTTTGGGTTGTCTTGTGAAAGAACTTGGTTGATACGCTAAGTTTATGTTTTTAATAAGGAACTAATAAGATCAAATTTGTCCTTTCAGAAGTGTAACTCTGATAACAATATGGTTTGGAGATGGTGGAGAGAAGAATCAAGGAAACAAGAAGTTTTGTCACAGATGAGCTTTGATCTAGAATTCTGCCCCACACATGATGTAGGTAATAATGATGAATAAGACATGATCCCTTCCTCAAGTTACTTAAAATCTGGTGAATGAAGATCCAGTAAATGAGACAGAGGTGGAGAGGTCAAAGAATTGGCTGGCTGGGTGCACAGGCTGGGGATGAACAGACACTGAATTTTGCAGAGCTACAGGGACCAAGGGAGGAATAAGTTCCTAGATGAGGATAGATCTTGAGAAGAAAGTCATTAAATTGGATCAGAGTTTGGTGGTGCTGTGTTCTTTTCACATGTGGGGCCAGAATCATGACTCTAGATTTGCAGGAGTGAATGATGAGGAAATGAAAGCACAGAATATTGATTACTTTTTGGAGATCTGGTTGGCAAAAAGAAAGAACTAAAATTGTAATTTTATGGCATAAAGCTAAAGAAGGCAAATTTTTTTTCTTTCTGTGCTTTTTTTTTTGCTTTTGTTTGTATTAATTCTTATCTGGAGCATTGACATATATTTGAAGGAAAAGGAGAAAGTCAAAACTGGAATGATCATTGATGGAGTAAAGTGAAAAGAATGGCACCATGAAAAGTGGTAATGTGGAGAATTTAGCCTTGGAAAGGAAGAAATCAGAAGGTTGAAGGAGATGCATGACTCCACGTGGCACATTGGAGGCAGGGAGGGAGCAGCAGCAGATGGAGCGAAGCCCTGAGGAGGGAAATGAGTTGCACAATATAGGTTTCCACCCAGTAGTGACATTACAGCATCTTTCTTAGTTTGTAGGAACCACAAGTGTGAATTTTGTTCTCATGGCAATGTGCTAAGGGAAGTTTTGTCCTACGTCTCAGTCTTGGAGGATGAATCACAATTGATCTAGACTCCGCATGGCTACCCCATTCCCTTCTGTTGGCAATTGATTTGGGGGTGGACAGAGGACCAAATATATATCAAAGAGATCTCTGCTGAGGAAACTTCTGGAAGTTATTTTGTGTGTGTGTGTGTATGTGTGTTAGTCATTCAGTGGTGTCCAACTCTTTGCAACCCTATGGACTATAGCCCACCAGGCTCCTCTGTCCATGGAGTTCTCCAGGCAAGAATATTGGAGTGAGTTACCATGCCCTCCTCCAGAGGATCTTCCTGACCCAGGGATCAAACCCGGGTCTCCTGCATTGCACATAGATTCTTTACCATCTGAGCCATCAGGAAATTATTTTGCTCCATGATAAATAAGTTTCTTTCCTTGAACTTGGTAGTATGAGGTCATGATACTTGGAATGAGGGCACCATCTTATAACCACAAGGCAGAACCTAAGGACCAAAAGTTAAACACTCCGATGGAGCAGGAGAAATCTGGGTCTAATGATAACATTTAGCTAGTGTGTTACCTCTGGAACTGCTTACCTCTGGTTTCCTGTTTGGAGAGAGATTTATAGTCTTCATTGTTTAAATCACAATCACTTGAGTTTTCTGATATTTTAGTCAAAAATACATGTAAGTGACTTTAGAAAAATTTGTCTCCATTATTACATTAAAGCAAGAGAAAGAGGGATGTGAAGCACCCTTTCTGCTAAGAGATGGAGACACATCTGGGATATGGGTTTAGGATACGTGGAAAATCTCTGGAACTACCATTGAGGAGACTGAAGATCATAGTTAATGAAATAAACCAAAGGAAGGTAGCAAAAATAGTACACCCACAATAAAGGGAGACTGGGTGTAGCCAGAATGGCTTTGCAACATTTCTAGCTTCCCCATGAAGGAGTAAAAGAGGAGAAAGTCTGTACTGAGGATGGGTTAAAAGTGGATACTGAAACACAGCATCAACCCAAAGTCAGAGAGATGGGATGTATACCGGGGAGCAAGGGCAGTGTGGAAACATTCCACACAGGTGTCAGATCAGTTTTAGACAGTGCTGGGTCACCTCGTATAATGTATTCTGGGATCAGTTTCATCATTGCTAAAATGAATATAAAAATAGCACCTAGCTCATAGATTTCTGTGAAAAAAAAAAAAAAAAAAGAGACAATACATGCCATTGATTTCACATTGTATCTAATATATCTTAAGCACCCAATCAATATGGGGTGGTAATTAGGCTCTAAGCTCCTGTCAAAGCTGGGAAGGGGAGCACCAAGAGCCTCCCCTTCACCCCATTAGAAGTAATGTTAAGTAATGACTTCAGAGTGCTTTAATTAGCAAGCCATATAAAAATTCCACTCACCATGCTCATTAGTAAGTTTCTCCAAAGTTGAATTAAGGAAAAAGGAAACCATTTCTGGCATAAAACAGCCTGGATAGCTTTACAAGACAAACTCCAAATAAATTGGCTGATGTAGCCACCCACTGATTATTTGCCAACATTTTTTTTTTTTTTTCCAGCCAGCACATGCTCTTTATTTAGCTGGGCCAGCAAGCTGCTGTAGGTGTGGTTACTCACCTCATTGCTAGGGTTGGTGGAAATGTGGACACAGAGGAGTGAGCTAGCCAAGGAACCAGCTCTCCATGCAGCTATGTGTTAGATCCAGGAAACTGCAGAATTCTTACGGCTTGAGATCTTTTAATTTTTTTTCCCCTAAAACCTCCTCCATGGTACAGCATCCTCAGCATCGGCATCACCTGAGAATTTGCTGAAGACTTTTGGGCCCCCTCACAGAATAGAAGCAGAATCTGCCCTTTAATAAGACTTCCACATGATTCGTGTGTCTATCAATGACCAACAGGGCACAGATCTATGGACTTGTCTGAAGCCACTTCCTGTGATAGGCGAAGAATCAGTTTCTCCCAAAGACCTTTTCACTTCCTTGCTATATTTTCATGATGTTGGATGTGGGTGCTTAACCAAGGGCCAGCCTCACAGACACCCTTGCTGTTGTATCCCGCTGAGGCCAGCCCTGAGTCACCGGTGAGCACTGCCTTGGACCACTTTGATTAGAAAGTAAAAATGGTATGAACTTGGGTGCCACCCAGGCTTGGGTTTATTCTAGTTATTTGACGTGGGACAAATGAACCTCACTCTGTGACTGTGACTACCCCAGCCCAAGAGACTCTGCAGCCCTGCTTGTGACCATTCACTCTTTCCTGGTGGCTGGCACTGACTGGAACAGAAGAGGACACTCGGGGACAGGAGGGGAGGGAATCTAAAAGAAGAGTGGCCAGTTGGCTTTGCTCCTGGAATACCTGGATGGGGAAATCAGAGACACCAGTGTCTCTCTCAGTGTTTGAGCAAAGAGGAATCATAGGAACACTTCCTGAGATTACTTCTCTGATGAGGGTTCAGAGATACAGAAAAAGCAAAGACAGTATGGCTCTAGAAATATGAACCTTAATTCCTGATAGTTTTTCAATTTTGGACCCTAATCTCTACTGAAATTCATTGGTACTTTCTGCTTTTGGGTTCCTTGAAATACCTTTTATTCATCCAGTAATCAACCTTTCTCTCTCATGCTCTCTCTTTCTCTCTCTCCCAACACTAAAAAAAAAAATTCTTAAATTCCCAAGTCCAGACCAAACAATAAATTTTAAAGAAATGAAAATTATTATTATTGCTACTTTAGATTATCAGCATTATTATTATTATTTGAATACCTCCTACACCAGGCTATATTTTCATTCAGAGGTAGTACCTGATAATTTCCAAAACTATAAGAAGGCCAATCATCTGAATATGGGAGAAAATATCACTGATGGATTGATGTTCAAAGAATTAACTAAAAAACCAATGACACCAACCATTAGGGAGCATCACGGTAGCTGCCTTTCAAGAGCACATTTAGACATTAACCACTGTACCCGGGAGAGAGGTAGTTGTCTCACCCTTCAGGACTGTGAGGTGCCAAACTTTTCCTCGAATTTCACAAGCATGCTAACTGAAGCCAGAAAGGTAAACTCAGTGACCTACATAACAAAACTAGCAAATTTATAAGTGAAGACTTGTAGGTTCCACTAGCCACTATTGTGTGTATATAACAGCTTTGTTTCAAGTCTGTAGAACTTTATCACAGCTGGCAGCCAAATAGGGAAACTCATCTATTACACTAATCTGAATTCCTTCTTGAGTTACCGACTTCTTGAAAACTCCAAACATTCATCGAAAGATTGACCACTGAATGTGTAAAATATTCAGCATTGTCCCATGGAAGATATTCATCATTTTCACTGTTAATGATAAAAAATAATAACCCGCACTTGGATAGCAGGGCTTACAAGCCTCTTTTCAAAATATAACATTGTGTTAGTCATCTTATGTTTTTGTATGAAGAAGTGTGCCACTTGAAGAAGCAAAATAACTTTCCCAAGATTTCCAGCTCACCCTCTAAAATCACACTGTGTATGCTTAGTCGCTCAGTCATGTACGATTCTTTGCGACCCCGTGGACTGTAGCCTGCCAGACTTCTCTGTCCATGGGGATTCTCCAGGCAATAATACTAGAGTGGGTTGCCATGCCCTCCTTCAGGGGATCTTTTCAACCCAGGGATCGAACCCAGGTATTCTGTATTGCAGGAGGATTCTTTAGCAGCTGAGATACCAGTTGAGATTCTTTATCTGCCCAAGAATACTGGAGTGGGTAGCCTATCCCTTCTCTAGGGGATCTTCCTGAACCAGGAATTGAATTGGGGTTTGCACCATTGCATACAGATTCTTTACCCAGCTGAGCTACCAGGAAAGCCCCAAATCATACCATTGTGACAAATACAGGTAGTTCTGCTGAATGAACTCACTTGGAAATGGTCTTAGAAATCACTGAGTTGAAGGCAGAGCCTTTCTAGAGGTGCTGTCCAATTAAAGTTTCACATGCTTCTTTCCTAGAAAGTGGGAAATTGACTTTGGAAGTCTGGAAACTGCTTCTTATTCAGACCTGTGACTGGCCTTTACCTGCTTGAAAGTTTTAAACAAAACTGAAAGGGCTATGGAGGTTGCACAAACCATTTGGGTTTTTCACAGGTTGGCATAGACCTACCAAAAGGAACTCCAGGATAAATTCTATATTTTCTTGTGAAAAAATCAGTTCAGATTCTGTTAGCCTTTCTCTGTTTCTTTGAGAAATTGAATGTGTTGGCCTGGGGGACTTAGAAGTTGGATTGTGTAATTCTATGTTGAAACAAAAATTTTTGCTCTGATAGTCAGGCCAATTTTATAGAGAGTAGTAATTTAGAGGCATTCAAAGTCTCTTTCATGGAGAAGGAAACAAGTCAATATTTTATTTATTCTGAACCAACACCATTAGATCAGAAAATCTTCCTGCTGAGAAAACAATGTCATGGAGGTTCAACCAATCACTAGAAGAGCAAGAAGTCTTCAAAAGAGACTACACGGTATACATGTGCTGGCAGGAAATTCTGAGCCCTTGTTGAGTGTGTGGAATTAGCCCTAGCCTTAGGTCTTCCCTGGTAGCTCAGCTGGTAAAGAATTCACCTGCAATGCAGGAGACCCTGGTTGGATTCCCATGTTGGAAAAATCCACTGGAGAAGGCATAGGCTACCCACTCCAGTATTCTTGGGCTTCCCTGGTGGCTCAGCTGGTAAGGAATCAGCTTGCAATGTGGGAGACCTGGTTTTTATCCCTGGGTTGGGAAGATCCCCTGGAGAAGGGAAAGGCTGTGCACTCCGGTATTCTGGCCTGGAGAATTCCATGGACTTTACAGACCATGGGGGTTGCAAAGAGTCAGACATGCCTGAGTGACTTTCACTAATGCCTCCTTTCCCAACACTTGACATAAACCCAGCTTCATGCTGCTCCCATCTGCCCATGCTTGGTCACCTGTCCTTCCAATGGCTGCAATGCCCCTTCCCTTCTAAGATATACTCTGTGGTCTTTCAAGTCTTAATTCAAATTTCACTTTCCCCAGACTCCCTTTTCACTCCTCTTACCCTGCCTTGCAAGCTTAATAATTCTCAATTCATTCTACCTTTACTATTGCCTTACTCTGGTTTATCTTGGTAACTCATTTTATTATTTTTCTTTCCCCTTTGAGTACAAGCTCTTTGGGGACTATTTATTTGCCTGGCTAGGGTCCAATAAACAAAATGCTGGAACAACATAAATATGAATAATGCAATTACTGTGGATCTTAAAATCTAAGGTCAAATTATTATATACACAATATAATCATATGTTATCTTTGAAAAGTTATACTTTTTCTATTCAGTGTCTCCTTGGAGGATTGGTGCCAGGTGACGGGGACAATGGTGGTAAAATCAATCTTTGGAATTGTGCAAAAATAAAACAAAACAAGACAGAAGTTACTCATTAGATCCATGTCCATGCATTCATGCTGAGTTGATATTCACAGAATTAACTGAAAATGAGTGCTACTTATTGCTGTGTAACACCATGAGTTTTACACAAGTTACGTGGCTTCCACTGTACAAGGTGATATTATGAGTGTAATTTCTAATGATCTCAATGCTGCATGAAACATGCCCAGTTTGAGAGATGGGGAATCTGAGGTTTAGAAGTGTTCAAATGATACTTCAGATATCAAATGGCTAAATAAATGGTGAAATTAAAAGGGGAGTCCCTCAAAAAAGATAGCCTATATCTTACACATTTCAGGCTGCTGTCACAAAATACCACAGACAAGGTGGCTAAACAACAGAAATGTATTTCTTACAGTTCTGGAGGCTGGGAAATCGGAGATCAAAGTGCCAGCTGATTCAATGTCTGGTGAGAATCTGCTTTTTATTTATGGGCTCTCCTGTTGTATCCTCATATATTAGAAAGCAGAGAGAGAAGGTAAACTTTATCATGTGCCTTTCTTTAAGGGCACTAATCTCATTCCTGATGGCTCCACCCTCATGACCTAATTAACTCCTAAAGGCCTTACCTTCTGATTTCCTTATATTGTTTTGTTGTTAAGTCACTAAATCTTGTCCAACTCTTTTGAAACCCCATGGACTGTAGCCCGCCAGGTTCATCTATTCGTGGGATTTCCCAGGCAAGAATACTGCAATGGGTTGCTTTTTCCTTCTCCAGGGTATCTTCCTGGCCCAGCGATCAAACCTTGGTCTTTTGCACGGCAGATGGATATTTAACTGCTGAGTCACCTGAGAAGCCCTTCCTTACACTGAGAGTTAGGATTTTAGCATAGGAATTTTAGGGGATACAGGTATTCAGTATCAGAAAGTCAGGGTAGGGGGGTAATTGTGTTAGTATCAATTCCAGTACTTGTAACTGGACATGAAAGTGTCTGAAACAAAGTTATTGCAGGCTATTCTAGTAAATGTGCATGAGACTTGGGTTCCAAGTTACTGGGAGAAATGCAGTCCTCTTCAGAAGCAGCTGACTAGCCCTTGGTGTGGCTTGTCAGTCGATTGGCTCAGCTCTCATAACTGTGGCATTTCATGGAGACACAGTTCTTGAAGGCTGAAATTCTCATGACATAAGTAGTTGCTCAGGGAAAGCATAGCTTTTCCAAATACTAAGGGCTGATTTTCAAATTTCCCAAATGTAGAGTCTCACCAGAAGAATATCTCTAGCGTTGCAGTGAGGGAAATTATTGCAGTGCCCACCAGGAAGAACTCTATTTGTGTTTCTGTCAGTTATAACATTAATCCAATAGGCTTGAGGCCTATCAGGAAATTAAATTCAATATAAAATTGGTATGGAGTGGGATTATTGCCCTTATTCAAATTAAGATTCAGAATTTTTAAAAATGCATGATACTTTCATGAACACAATGATGTTAAATGATCCAGAATAATCACAGGAAGATGGTCTAATATTTTTGGATATTTACCATGTGTTAGGTACCTGGATAATCTGTACATATATATTATCTCATTTAAACTTCTCAAAGACTTTGTAATATATGTAGGCACTATCATTGTCTCATTTTATAGGTGAGATGACAAAGCTACGCTGTTAGTAACTGATGGATCTACTGGTCAAACCACAATATAGTGATCTGTGTATTTATCACTGTAAATTAATTGAAGATTGAAGACTCAGAGATGAAGGGACACAGCACCACCCTCACAGTATGGTAAAGAAATGGACAGACTATCTACACAATATAACCATGTCATAAGCTAGGGGCACAGAATGGTCTGGGAGGTTGCTGGCAGACAGAAGGGGCTTCACAGATAACTGAGACTTGGAGTAGTAAATGGAGTACCTGAGTTAAAAGAAGCAGATTATGAAGCTGGCAAGAGAATGTATCACATGCTCTGGGAAAGATGGGTGTTGAGTTCTGTAGGACTAGAATACAAAATATGAGTCAGAGAGGAAAAGGTCAAATCCTAAAGATCTTTCAATGTCATGCAAAGGAATTAAAATTTTACTTAACTAAAACATAGAGAGTAATTGAAGAATTTAAGCAGAATTAGCATCAATAGACTGAAAATTCGTTTTAATAAAAGCATAGTGGATGGATTACTGATGGTGAGACTAGAAATAAGGAAGTTAATTAAGATATTGCAACAGTCAAACCCTTGAAACTGAGTAGGGAGAGTGGAAATGAAAAGCAGATAGCAAATTTGAGAGCATGGAAAACAGAGGGAGTATTTAAGAGCCCATGTTCTGGGCTGACTGCTTAGCTCAAGCCCAGCTCTGCCTCTTCCTCACTGTATGTTCTTAGGTAATCCCCAAATCTCTGTGCTTGAGTTTCCTCATCTGTAAAATTGAGATAATAATGGTATGTATTTCATAGTGTTGTTGTGTATATTAGTATAAGGTACTTTGTATTTAATATGACACATTATTGTCGAACATTATTGTACAGTTAATGCAAAGTGCTTCAAATAATGTCTGTCTCTAAGAAAGGATTATACAAGAGACATTTGGCAACTGGAAGGAATCTATACATATACTTGTTGCTAACCTTCACAGTGGGCAAAATTAGTTATTTTTCCTTTTGTAAAATTGCATCTTAAGACAAATTTAATTTGCTTAAAATGAAATTCAGACAAAGCAAGCACAAAAAATCAACCTGGTTTAGAATTGCGAATTTGTATAAAAAGCAAAAACATCATACTTCAGTAGTTTAATGTATGTGGTCCTTTTGTGGTCTTGCAGTTGCCTGTTCTTAGTTGCTCAGTCATGTCTGACTCTTAGTGACCCCATGGACTGTAGCCGACCAGGCTCTTCCATCAAGAATACTGAAGTGGGTTGCTACATCCTGCTCCAGGGGATCTTCCCAACCCAGGGATGGAACCCGGGTGTCCTGCATTGCGGGCAGATTCTTTACTGTCTGAGCCACCAAGGAAGCCTATGAATACTGAAGAGAGTAGCCTATCCCTTCTGCAGGGGAAATTCTTAACATAGGAATTGAACCAGAGTCTCTTGCATTGCAGGTAGATTCCTTACAAGCTGAGCTACTGGGGAAGCCTTTGCTGTTGCATAGTGTAATGAATTTGGAGGTTGAGTTTTCCAGAATAGGTAGCATTGTCATGTAATTATTTACTGGTTTTCATAATTGCTGTTTTTCTTATTACCACTCAGTGCACATAAAAATGGCATATAACCACAAACAAGCCAGCTCGCAAGAATTATTAATACATAATTAAATATATAATTATTTTTAATTTGGTTAGATCCTGTATTTGAAACTACTGACTTCTGCAGTCCATATACTCTGAGGATTTTAATTGGTTTTAAAGCAAAATATAAAAATCTGTATTAAAGAGTATTTCCCTTCTAACTATATGTTGAATTCAGACTTTCTATCTCATTTCATTCCTCAGGGTAAACTTCAGAAGCAGACAAAATGCTTTGGCTCAAGTGCTTGAGAAATTTGGTTTCATTAACAGAAAATAGAGTCAGTAAAGAATTAATTTTGATAACGAATTGCCATGATTGGTTTTCTGTTTTATTTGTAAGATCTGGTGTTGAGATGGAGATTAAATCTGAATAGAAGATAGAGGCACATAGATGGATTTAGATTAAATTAGATTAGAACATTTTTTACTGCCTCATAAGACAGATGACATAGACTTGAGCTAAGGCATTCAGGACTGGGCTTGAAAGGAGGGGATACATTTGAGAAAATGAAATCTGACAGAACTTGATGACTAATTGGATATGGGTCATGAAGGACAAGAAAGGATCAAGGAAGATCCCTGATTTCTAGGCTGAGTAATTGGGTGGAAAATCAAGTACCCTGAAAGAAAATACAGGAACATGAAAAAGAAAAGTGAAGCTTAAGAGTATGAAGAATGGCATGCTTAGTTTCAGCTCAGTTGCTCAGTCGTGTCTGACTCTTTGAATCTCATGGACTGCAGCATATCAGGCTTCCCTGTCCACCATCAACTCCTGGAGCTTGCTCAAACTCATGTCCATTGAGTTGGTGTTCTCTGTCATCCCCTTCTCTTCCTGATTCTAGAGGCCTATGCTACAGCTAGGCAGATATGACAAGTAGATAATTGGACAGGTTGAGTAAGACATGGGGTAGTGAGATTGATGTGAGATTTATTGGGACAGGTGGTAGATGGTTCCATGAACACTGATGTGTTCCTCTTAGGAGAATTCTAATTAAAAAGAGCACTTGGTCAAGAACAAAACTCCAAGGAAAAGCAATGCTTAATAGATGTATATCAGAAAAAGAAGCCCTTGAAGATGAAAGAATGCTGGATTAGAGACATGGAATGAACACAAGAGAAACCAAGAAAGTAGAAAATATTTTCAAGGGGGAGATATCTATTCTATAATAAGATCACCTTTTTAAAGACCATCTCTGAATATGGTCACATACTGAGACACTGGGAGTTGGAACTTCAACACATGAATGTTGTGGGACACAGTTCAGCACATAACACTAGCCATGCACAGAGGTCATAGAGAGAGAGAAAGAGATGTTCTCAACTATGTCCTGTGGTTCCAAAGTTCCCTGCTGAGGAATCAACTTGTGAGTGAAGAGGCTTTCTCAGATACTCCACACACAAAAGGACTTCCTGCTGGAGCCCTGTCCAGTTTGAAGAATGATGAGAATCTAAAGTCTAAATCTAGAGCACTCTCTTTATGCTTCCTTGGTGTTTTGATCACCAAATTTCAGGGAAATTTGTTATGTAGCAATAGCTAACTGAAACAAATACCAAAGCTGACAGGAGCTAAGAAGTCACAGGACTGGTAGACAGTGTGAAGATCTATCTGTCACTATTCAGTTGTATTTTCACAAACAAAATCACCCTTCACATGAGGCCATTACTGCATATAGAGTAAAGCTGTGCCAAACTCTTATTAATTTCATGCTGTAGGCACGCCTTTTTGTTTGAAATTCACACACAAACCCCCTTCATCAACATCTCTTGATGGAACTAGATTTGACACGTAAAAAAAATTTAAAAAAACTCACAGAAACCTGGCTTGTGAGACTGTGGTACTTCACTGAGAATAATAAAATACCTGCTAACATCACTGGCTTCTGATACAGTTGTGCTGTACAATAAAAGTTCACTGAGGATATTTATTTTTCTTTGGATTATTTTAAATAATTTGTGGAATGGCAAGAATTGGAGACTGCCATTTCTCCTGTCTTTATAACATTCTGTACATCCCTTGGAAAGTTCACAAATCTGAAACTTTAAAATCTACAGGAAGTCAAACAATGCCAGTTTAAGTAATTTCATGAAAAGGTCTATATTATTGTAAGGGATTAATATTTAGTGATGTACTTTGGTCCAATATCCAAATAAAATCAGGATCATCTCCATCAAAGGGGAGAAGACTTCAAATTGTCCAGTTTACCCATTTCTCAGCATCCTAATTGAAACTCCAGTAAATGTTTTCCCCAAACCATCACCTGTTCCCTTTAATTCCTTTTGTTTTTCAAGCAACATATGTTCCAGTTTCTTCTGTTTTGTTCATTTTCTTATGCACCTTGTTCATTGAATTGTAACATACACAAACATGCCCACCCCTACTCCTGAGAGGTAACAGGCAGGAAGGCCAGGGGTCTCCAAATGGAGGAAATAGCCTGCAAGTGTCAGACATTTTTATCTCTCTTAAGCCGCAGGAGGAAACAAACTAGCAATATTTTTTTCCTTCTCTATACAAATTTAAAGAGAGGTTTCTCTTAAAATACTGTGTTGCCATAATGACACCTGGTTTCTCCTGAAGTTAGCTATTCTTGAGCCTAGAGATAACCAATGCCTTTTTCTTATGGAAATGTTTGTCGTAAGCTATGCTAATGTACTACGCCTTTACCCCAAACTCTGTCTCCAAGTCGGTTCCGCCTCTTGGCCCAGAACCTACTTGACAAACCAGTATGTTATACTCAGATATTGTTCCCCTAATATATGTAAATGAAACTATTTGTATGGTGGTCTGCCCTTCTTTAAGATTCAAGTTAATTATTTTATGGCCCAAGATAAACCATTTGGTGCCAAGATTATCCCAAAATGCATCTTATGGGCGAGGGACCTGGTGCTATTCTGAATTATAAGACATTCCTTTCTTTCATTAACAGACTGCTAGTGACTATATAACATCCAGCTGAAGACTAGCAGGGGGGTACTCTTTCTGCCCCCTTCTGATGCCTATGTCAGAAGCTTTCTCTATCTCCTTTATACTTTAATAAAACTTTATTACACAAAAGCTCTGAGCGATCAAGCCTCGTCTCTGGCCCCGGATTGAATTCTTCTCTTCCGGGGGCCAAGAATCCCGGTGTATTCGCGTGATTCAACAACAACCTTTCACTCCCATCTCTCCACACATATAGATTTATGATATATGAATGCTGGACACGAGGAATAAAGAATTATAATTAAGCACTTGGAAGATGAGGATGCTTAGCAATAAGAAAGATAGGCTTTTCTAATGCCCACATTTGCTGGAGAGGTGACAATATCCTAAAGACAGTACACATCAGAAACTTCCCTGACTGCCTCTTGTGTTGCTTTCTTTAAGTGGTTGTGTTGGTAAGGGCAGGGATGGCGTGAAGGCAAAATCACTACGGGATTATAGTATATGTGCTAAAAAATATGTGAGAGTTCATCTTTAAAAGATAACACAATTTGTCTTTTCTGAGTTATAGGTGAGATTCCAGTCTTCCCCATTTAGCCAGTGGTACAAATTCCAAGAGACAAATTAATCTCTGCCTTCTATGCCTTCCGATCATAGAAATAAGAGGAGGGGCCTGGCCCTTGCAGCATTTTTTTATTTTTTACTATATTTTTACTGTAACTGGTATTATATTCATTTTCAGTACGCTTCCATCACATTACAATTCATCTTTTGTTATCACCATGGTTACTGCTCTCATTTATTTTCCTTGCTGATCTCAAGCTTGAACTACTGCCGCAGGTTTCAAGCTGGCCCAAGAGCGTCTATTCTCATTCTTCTTACTCTGCTCTGTTGGAGCGACATTTCTAAAACATAAATCTAATCTATCTTGCACTTGTTCCCTTGGTGATCTCATCTAGTCTCATGGAGATAAATATGATTTTGATATTGAGGTCACTGATACTTATTTCCCAGCCTGAACCTCTCCCCTTGAACTCTAGAATCTATACGCTACTGCCTGCCCCATAAATCTCCTCGGATGACTGCAAGACATCCTAAATCCCCAAACAAGATGGGGCTCCTGATCCTCTTCTCCAAGTGTGGTCCTCCTTCAATCTTTTCAAGAGTCAATTCATTCTTCTGATTGCTTAGACAAAGCCTCAGAGTCATATTTGAACAGGAACTCAGATACAGCGAGGCTAAATGATATCTTTAAGTTCATGGGTAAGTAAGCAGTGGAATGAGGCTGTGAACCTGGGAGTCTGACTCCAGAGCCCATGCTCTTTACCCTTCCACTAGGCTGCTTCTCTATCTTATCAAATCCTTTGCATGTGGTCTGGAATTTCATATGGCACCTGCATGACAAATATCAACTGTTCACCCCAGGACAGGCTTGCTAGATCAAATTAGAATTACAAATTCTGGTTCTACCTAGTTGTCATACAAAAGAGCTAAAAATTCCCTTTGTTCAGGGCCAAGTTTTTTTTTTTTTTCCCCCCACTTTATTTTTTTAAAGACATTCTGTGTATTCTTACAGGCTACTAGGCTGGGATTCTGGAATCGAACCTCAAATGTGTCTGTTCCAATTCTGTCTCAGTTACTAATCAGCTGTATGACCTTGGGAAGTTTTTAAATCTCTTGATGGTATGATTGGTCTGCCAAAAAATGCCACACATGCATTAGATGATTCAGGCTCTGCGGTAATAATGTGGAAAAATAAATAACAGGATACATGGTCCCTTTACTGGCTGGGGGCAAGAATCATATCTATTTGCTTACTATCCACTTTCCAAGAGTTTATCGCAATCTGTCTTCTGCAGAAACTCAATAAATATGTGTAAACTGCTGGTTGAGGATCTCATGATTTAGTATGGACAAGGTGACTTAAAATTCCACAGTTAGTTTGGTAGAATGAACCCTGATTCGAAAGACAGAAGACAAGGTCTGAAGGCAAAAAAGGCAGAGATTTATTATTTCATTGGCTATTTCACTGATTATTTGACATCAGGGCAACCAGTCTTCACCTAGGTAATTTTCAGTATGGTCTCTGCAAAATTTGGAGAAGGTTGGGTTAGTTCTTCTCAAAGTTGTATTAACAGAGCTCTGATCGTATAATTCACCTTCACCACAAAACACAGTGTCAACGTGGCACACTTTTGCTTGTGTTGGATCTATTTGGTAGAAGGGCTCAGGAACTCAGCATCAGGACCTATCTAGCACACATAAACATCTCCACTTACACATGATTTATTTTAGACCCCTCACTGATATTGTGAGTAGATAATATTATCCCCATTTACAAATAAGGAAGATGAAATTCAGGGAGGTTTCCCAGGGTGAAACGACTAGTAAGTGTAATAGGCCGGACTGGAATCCAGGCTGAGGAGGCTCTCAATTCTCCTTTTCCTTCCTAAATCTTCAGTCCTGGTGATGCTCAGAAGAGGGCAGCGCAGGGTGCTCTTGGAGATGGCTTTCAATACCACTTTCATCTGACTCTAGCTGACAGCCCTGTGATCAGCTGAAGGATATTCTAGTCACAAAAAACTCTAATTAATTAGGAAAATCTTGGTAATTAATTGCACACTCCCATTCTGTTTTCAATAAATGTAATCTGTTAAGTCAGTGCACTTATTCATGATAATACAAAGTGTGTTCAGTAATAGGCTTGCCTTCCATCAGGGAACTAATATGGGGTTTTATGTGGAGTTCCAGGAGAAATCAAGTAGGAATTGTTAACATTCACTTCATTGAACAGATTACATGGTGCCTTGATTCTGTGGTTGACAAGCAGTAAATTGCTCAGTTGAGTATGGTGTATTAAAATGTGTTTAATCTACTATTAGTTCCACGGAAAACAGTATTGCCTATCCCACTCCCAGTCACCCTGGATAACATCTGGGGACTCAAGAGTCTTAATATAATTACAGATCATGAGCTGTAACAATAAACCACAAAGGGACTAATCATATCCTTTTTTGGAATTTGTTTATTTCAAATAATGTCCGGTTAACTTTTTTTCATAAAGAGCTCTGTATTGGACCACATTTTTGGTAAGATGATGGAAACGTGGATTTTAACTGCAGAAGTTATGCTATTTATTTTCTTAATGATAAGGCACTATCTGCTTGGAATATTTTATGTTTTTCCTTTCTGGTAGATATTTCAACAAATATTTTTATGATCTCCTTTTGGGACAAGAAAAGACATAATATTTAGAAAGTTAGATGTTTAAACTAAATATCTAGATAACTGCCTAAACTTGAAGTGATATAACCTATGCTGAGGGGTCTTAGAAAGAAAAAAAATAATAAGATTAAGTGTCATTACCTGTTTATTCAGAATCAGTGCGGAAAAAAAAAAAAAGCTGAATAATTTGCTTCTGAGAAGTTAAGGACTAAATGTGATGCAAAATAGTACTACCTCTCTTAACCTACACTTTAGGTAAGTAAGTTTTCTCCTTGGTGCTGTAGAATCTATAATATGTGTTACACCATCATTTATGTATGTGTTTTATGCAAGTTTCCTTCAGAAGTTTTTGGTGATCAGTTGGTATATTAAAATAGAAGTAGATATATTAAAAATGAAAGTAGAAATTTGTTTGTACATGATCCTGTCTAGAGGGGTTTAAAATTCATATTGGAAAAAAAAGTTTTGTTTATTTCCTTTTGAGCTCTTTGAATGCTTAAAATGTAAGATCCATTTATTTTTCTGGAGTTGAGCTGTAGGAGTTGCTGTATATTTTTGAGATTAGTTGTTTGTCAGTTGCTTCATTTGCTATTATTTTCTCCCATTCTGAAGGCTGCCTTTTCACCTTGCTAATAGTTTCCTCTGATGTGCAGAAGCTTTTAAGTTTAATTAGGTCCCATTTGTTTATTTTTGCTTTTATTTCCAATATTCTGGGAGGTGGGTCATAGAGGATCCTGCTGTGATGTATGTCAGAGAGTGTAAAAAATAAATGACCCAATCAAAAAATGGGCCAAAGAACTAAATAGACATTTCTCCAAAGAAGACATACAGATGGCTAACAAACACATGAAAAGATGCTCAACATCACGCATTATCAGAGAAATGCAAATCAAAACCACTATGAGGTACCATTTCACACCAGTCAGAATGGCTGCGATCCAAAAGTCTATAAGCAATAAATGCTGGAGAGGGTGTGGAGAAAAGGGAAGCCTCTTACACTGTTGGTGGGAATGCAAACTAGTACAGCCACTATGGAGAACAGTATGGAGATTCCTTAAAAAACTGGAAATAGAACTGCCTTATGATCCAGCAATCCCACTGCTGGGCATACACACTGAGAAAACCAGAAGGGAAAGAGACACGTGTACCCCAATGTTCATCACAGCACTGTTTATAATAGCCAGGACATGGAAGCAACCTAGATGTCCATCAGCAGATGAATGGATAAGCAAGCTGTGGTACATATACACAATGGAGTATTATTCAGCCATTAAAAAGAATACATTTGAATCAGTTCTAATGAGGTGGATGAAACTGGAGCCTATTATACAGAGTGAAGTAAGCCAGAAAGAAAAACACCAATACAGTATACTAACGCATATATATGGAATTTAGAAAGATGGTAACAATAACCCTGTGTACGAGACAGCAAAAGAGACACTGATGTATAGAACAGTCTTATGGACTCTGTGGGAGAGGGAGAGGGTGGGAAGATTTGGGAGAATGGCATTGAAACATGTATAATATCATGTATGAAATGAGTTGCCAGTTCAGGTTCCATGCACGATACTGGATGCTTGGGGCTGGTGCACTGGGACGACCCAGAGGGATGGTATGGGGAGGGAGGAGGGAGGAGGGTTCAGGATGGGGAACACATGTATACCTGTGGCGGATTCATTTCGATATTTGGCAAAACTAATACAATATTGTAAAGTTTAAAAATAAAATAAAATTAAAAAAAAATAAAAGAAAAAAAATGTAAGATCCATCAGCTTAAATGATTCGGTAGGTGTTATTTGTATTCACACTGTGCATTTCTGTTTGTTAACCAAAGGTCTTTGAACAGTATTAGGTTAATGTATGGCCAAACCACTACAAATTGTAAAGTAATTACCCTCCAATTAAAATAAATAAATTAAAAAAAAATGAATAGTACTAGGAAGCGGTTCAAGATGCCAATGAGCTAATCTTCTGGAGTACTGTTATCTGTTCTAATGAAATGGTCCTGTCATCTCCTCATTGGTTTTTGAAGGTGCCCTCTTATTATTTGTAGATGACATTGTTTAAAGTTTTCTTCATGATGAGTAGATGTTGCTCTGACAAAATGAAATTGACAAAAAGCTAAAACTTTAGCTGATCCAGATTCTGTCACCAAATACGTTGTAATTCTGAGTCATTCTTACAAATATGCTGCCCCTTGCTTACTTCCTCTTTCACAAAATGTTAACATTTCTCTTGACGTGGCTTTGAAATGATATGACTTAATGTGTGTGAAGGCATTTTTAAGATAATGTTTAGTGCATGCTATATATCAAGCTTTATTAACATTAATAACATACCTCATCTGGTGACATGATTCTCTCTTTTTCCCTTAAGATATTTCAGTGATGGTTCTCAAAATCTTTGTGGGTCATATTTGCCCCCTGATAGTTCTCCAGCTTCTCCCTTCCATTCCTGAAGTTTTCCTATTAACTTATTAATAGGAAATTAAGTTCTTTAACCTATTAACTCTGATATATTTCCACCCATTTCTGTAACATGGTATTTGGTACCATATAAATTGGTTATTTATGCAAATTAATTTTATGGTGATTAACTTGATCAGACAAATATTAACTCTTTCCTCAAAGTTGCTGGGCTTCCCAGGTGGCACTAGTGGTAAAGAACCCACCTCCACCAATGAAGGAGATGTCAGAGAGGCGGGTTTGATCCTTGGGTTGAGAAGATCCTCTGGAGGAGGGCATGGTAACCCACTCCAGTATTCTTGCCTGGAGAACCCCATGGACAGAGGTGCCTGGCAGGCTACAGTCCATAGGGTTGCACAGAGTCAGATATGACTGAAGAGACTTAGCAGGCAGGCAAAGTTGTTAGCCTCAACTACAATAAGTTAAAATATTTACAAATGGTGTTCCTAAAGTATTTTTTTGCAGACAGATCTTATACTCAAGGTTTATTTTGTAATTAGCTTGTGAAGCATTTAAAGACAGACCATTACTTTCTTAATCTTTATATGTCTTTGTTCCAAGCCATTTCCCAGAACCATTGAGCAAGAGAAGCACCCCTAAACTAGGTATTTGGTGAAGAAGGGATATGTCCTGTGAAGGGCTACAGGTCTGGGGACACAAGAATACCTAGAAGGTAACTCGTGAGGGGTCCACAGTCTAGGTCTCCACAGAGAGCTCACCTGAAAGGTTGGCAAAGAACCCAGAACCCAGGGATGGAGAACAGAGATACCATAACATGGTGAACAGGTTTTAAAGGGAAGAATAAGCCAAGAGGAATCCCCTGAGGCTGAGACTGACCCCCGGGGCCCTTTACAGAGTGCCCACAACCCTGCTCAAAGTTAAGGAGGGAGCTGTCTGAGCTGTCTTGAACATATTCATTTATTTAAGCAACACATACCTATTAAAAACCTATTCTGTCCCAGGAAAATTACTGGGTACTGAGTATAAGTGGGTGACCCAAGTGTCAGTGGTCCTGCCCTCATTAATATCCCATCTCATAGGGATTCAGAAAACAAATAAACAAGTTAATTAATTATTGCAGATGATCATAAATACTGAGAAAGGAACAAGCTGGGTGCAGTGATAGAATATATTTGGGAGTAGTGATTTGACCTACATAGACCTGTAATATACAGACAGGTAATCAGCAGAGGCAAGATTTGAGATGCTATTGGAAGCATTAGGAGGAACCATCCATACTAAATAATAGGGAAAGTGTGTTTCAGAAAATAACGTGTGAAAAGGCTGCAAGAGCAGAAAAAAATCAGAAGCTCTTTACCACAAGTGATTTTTTCCCTCCAGTAATGTTAAAAAAAGAAATGCAGCCTGTAGACAGGGGTCTGGGGAGGAAAGGAGAACACAGCCAAGGGCAGGGTGTGTTTTGTGCTTCCAACTCTTCCAACTAAGCAGAGGTCCTGCCTCCACATTTCTTCCTGCAGGGATCAGAATTTGGTAATTTTTCTGGAGAGAATTTGTACTTAGGAAACTGAAAGGAGTCCAACATGGCTAAAACATAGAAAATGAGTAGTGTGGGTAGAGATGTGGATGTAGTTGTGGGTCGGTGAACACTACGGCCTTACCATCGCTACTTCACTCCTGACTGCTTCCCTGGAGCTTCCCAAGTGCTTCTCTCTTACAGGGCTTGGGTGCTCGTGTCTTCATTCAGTTCTCTGAGCTGCCTTAGATGCTGCCAAAGACTTCTTTTTTTACCCTTCTTCTTAGCTAGGCTAGGTTTCTGTTGCTTACCATCCAAGAGCCTTTACTGATATAGACACATCTCTGTCTTTATCTTGTTTTCTTTCTTGCCTGCTTGGCATCATTCAACATATTTCCTACTTCCTGGAGGAGTATGGTCTCTAGGCTGATGTGATTCCATATTCTCCTGGCTTTATCCCCATATCTCTGTGCTTCTTCAATTTGGTTTTTTCTTTTTTTTTTTTTTTTGCTGTCTTTGCCTTGTTCACATCCCAAGCCTGAATTCTCTATTTTCTCTTTTCAGTCATTCCCAGTGGTTAAGAGCATGGGCTCTGAAACCAAAGTGTATTGGTCCAAATTCCAGACTTGTTCATTGCTGGCTGTGTGACCCTAGGAAAGTTACTTAACCATTCTGTGCTTCAGTTTCTTTATTATATCATATATTATAAAGCTTACTTTATAGGGCTATTCAGGGAATGAAGGGAATTAATTACCTCTAAAGTACCAACCTAGATAGCATATTGAAAAGCAGAGACATTACTTTGCCCACAAAGGTCCGTCTAGTCAAGGCTATGGTTTTTCCTGTGGTCATGTATGGATGTGAGAGTTGGACTGTGAAGAAAGCTGAGCGCTGAAAAATTGATGCTTTTGAACTGTGGTGTTGGAGAAGAGTCTTGAGAGTCCCTTGGACTGCAAGGAGATCCAACCAGTCCATTCTGAAGGAGATCAGCCCTGGGATTTCTTTGGAAGGAATGATGCTAAAGCTGAAACTCCAATACTTTGGCCACGTCATGCAAAGAGTTGACTCATTGGAAACGACTCTGATGCTGGGAGGGATTGGGGGCAGGAGGAAAAGGGGATGACAGAGGATGAGATGGCTGGATGGCATCACTGACTTGATGGACATGAGTTTGAGTGAAGTCCGGGAGATGGTGATGGACAGGGAGGCCTGGCGTGCTGCGATTCATGGGGTCGCAAAGAGTCGGACATGACTGAGCGACTGAACTGAACTGAACTGAAAGTACATTGAAAAGAGTTTTTTCATGAAATGTGCTCAATACATGTTATTTTTGCTATAGTTGCTACTAATCATATATTCTCATGACCCTATATGCTGGTGACTCTTAACTTTATATCTAACTAACTTTATATCTTCAGTCCCAACTACCAACCATAGTAATTTATAAAACTTTATGAGACAAACTAACTCTGAACTTTTGGTCCCTGACCCACTCAACATATTTATCCCAATTTTCTGTTTCTTAGCAAATGTTTTCCATTTGTGTAAGTCAGAAAACCTGGAATCATCTGTATTGTTACTCTTTTTCTACTGGTCACTTTCAATCCATCATCAAATTCCGTCATTTTTATTTTGAAAATAAAATGATCAGACACTTTCACTTTTAACCTCCTTTACATCTGAAATACCACAATTTTCAGTCCAATTCACCACCATATCGTGTCTAGACTCCTGCAATGTCTTCCTTACTGATTTTCTCTTCTTCATCCTTCCCCCTTGATCAAACCCTTTACTGCCAAATAGAGTGTTTTAAAAACACAGGTCATGTCAGTCTCCTACTTAAACCATCAGTGGCTTCCTATCATACTCAGAAACAAATCTAGCCTACAATACTCTATGTGACCTGCTCCATGCCCACCTGGGGATGGCCTCACCTTATGAATCCCTCTCTCCTTCAACCTCAATCATGTTAACCTCCCCTTTCTTAAGACTTTCACTCTTGCTGTTTCTTCGACTGGGGATAACCCTTTCTTTGCTCTTTTCATGAATGATCCTTTCCTTAGGGCTTACATAAAACACCTAGAGTTAGTAAAGATCTTTTATATCAGTTAGTGGAGTAGGACAGAGAAGGCAATGGCACCCCACTCCAGTACTCTTGCCTGGAAAATCCCATGGGTGGAGGAGCCTGGTAGGCTGCAGTCCATGGGGTCTCGAAGAGTCGGACACGACTGAGCAACTTCACTTTCACTTTTCACTTTCATGCACTGGAGAAGGCAATGGCAACCCACTCCAGTGTTCTTGCCTGGAGAATCCCAGGGACTGGGGAGCCTGGTAGGCTGCCGTCTATGGGGTCGCACAGAGTCTGACACAACTGAAGCAACTTAGCAGCAGCAGCAACATTGGAGTAGGAAATGGCAACCCGCTCTAGTATTCTTGCCTGGAAAATTCCATGGACAGAGGAGCCTGGCAGGCTACAGCCATGGGGTCACAAAGAGTTGGACAGGACTGAGTGACTAAGCATGCATCCATGTATCAGTTAGGGCCCTTCATGGAAACAAAATTCAGAGAGTGAGACAGAGGGTGGATTTTAAAGTATTGGCTCATAGGATTGTGGGACTGGTAAGTCAGAAATCTACAGGCAGGCTGGTAGGCTGGAAACTCTGTTACAGTCTTGAGGCAGAATTCCTTCTTCTCTGGGACCTCTTAGATTTTGTTCTTGAGTATTTCAGTTGATTGAGTGATGCTAACCATATTATCAACTTCCCTGGTGGCTCAGACAGTAAAGCGTCTATCTACAATGTGGGAGACCTGGGTCCGATCCCTGGGTCGGGAAGATCCCCTGGAGAAGGAAATGGCAATCCACTCCAGTACTATTGCAAGGGTCATCCACTTTAAAGTCAACTGACTGTAGATGTTAATCACACCTACAAAAATAGCTTCACAGCAACATCTAGACTGGTGTTCGAGGAAACAATCAAGCACCAAGGCCTAATCCAGTCAACAAACAAAAATTAACCATCACACTTTCCAGGTCCCCTATGCCCACATACGGGTCTCACTCACAGAATTCTGTCTGTCTCCTTCATGAAATATACCACAATTTGCCCTTAATTATTTTTTACCTTTCTTATTAACTACATCCTTCTTACACCAAACTCTAATGTTGAAAACAATTCTCTTTTATTCATAAATACATATCTAATATTAGCAAAGTACCTGGCATATAGTGAGTATCCAGTAAATGATTAGTGCTTCACACATGTTTATGGAAAGTATTTACAACTGGGAGGAGCTTGAGATGAGAAGTTTTGACTCAATCTCCTAAAATTCTATGGGAGTTGGAATGTCATAAATTAAGCATAATTCATTAGAATGGGCATAGTTAAGGAAATTACTGATTCTGTCTCATTTTCTTTTGACATTCCTTTGTAGTTCTCTGAAGCTAAATTATTCAGCACAGATTTCTGAGAATATATAATCTAACACACTCAACTCAAATGTAGCATTGAAAAGACAAAGTTTGGCCACGTTTTATTTTAATGAAGATTTGAATGCCTGCCAGGATCACTGGAATAATTGCCATTTGGGTTTATATTAATGAACACACTGAAGTGGAATTGTAAAAAATGGAAAAAGATATGACTTTATGGGGTTGGTTAACCACTAGCAACTTGCAGTGATGAATGGTGCCCTGGATTTGTTGTTAGTTTTAGCCACAAGACACCCAAAGTTGCACAGCAGGCTCTTTAAGGAACATGTACTGAATTTGAAAAAATTATTTATTGGGCTCCCAGTGATTTATTTGTATGAATTAATTAGTTCATCCAAAGAGATGAGAAAGAGTAATACTGTTAAAGTTGATCCACATAGCATCTTACCACCACCCTGTGCTTGGGTTCTGGATCATGAAGACTGGGTTTCTTGTACAACAAATAGTATTCATAAACCCTTAGAGGAAGCAGCTCCTGAACTTGCTGTATATTCATTTCTGATACTGTGCTAAGTGAAGTAGCAAGCCTTGACACACTCAGAAGACAGACTATTATTATTATTTTTAAAAATTCTTGATGCCTCAAGGGATATGTGAGTTTGAGGTCAGTAGACACATGACTCCCAGACTAAAAAACTTTATCTCAGGAGGATTAATTAAACTAACTTGAGAAATCTGTAGGATTCTCTAGAAAAATTCAGTAGAGTATTTTATTGATTTTTGCAGAGTACTGGTTGTTCTTCTAAACCAAATTCTCCCTCTATCCACATACACTGCTATCCAGGTAGAGATGACATTTCTTTGCTTCCCCTGACAGTTTATGTGGCTACTGAGCCCATGCGATGTAATGAGAGTGACATACATACACACATATATATACACATATATCTTTTTTGTTACGTCTAACTTGGCACAATCACCTGCCCCTGTCTATGGCTCTTTCATCTTCTCTCAGGATAGTAACATGAAAATGACCTAGTTTACACAATGCAGATGGGGCCAGTAGCCCAGCCAAGGGATGCAGGGCAATGTGCTGGAAGGAACCTGGATCCTTGAATGTCCTGATGAAAGAAAATTTCCCCATCAGCCTGGACCAGCCCTCCTGTGACTTGAGAGAAAAATAAAATTTGATCTTTTGTTGTGGGAAAAAATCTAGAAGATTTTGGAAGTGCTTCTAGGAAATATTTGCTTTCTATGAGAGTTGCTCTTATGCAAATTGTTTTTTAAAATTACGTGCATCTCTAGGTTGCATTTTATGTTTAAAACATTGCAGTTTATGTTACATCATTTGATTTTTCACAAAATCTCAGTCAGGATGTCATTAGGAGAAATACTATGTCAGTTTCTCCAATAATTCAAAACAGAGTGAAATCAAACAAAAACAAAGTGCACTCTTTCCCAGTGTGTCCTTAGGGCAAGGTGCGGGCAAAGACATCTTAGGGAAGAGCTTCTAGACAGTACCATGATTCAGAGAGACAGCAGGATGACGGTGTTGCTAATGATAATAATAATGATGGGAGTAATGATCATAAACCTGCTTTTGGATTGTCATCACGTGACAGGTTCTGTCTCTGTGTTTTACCTCCATTATCTTTGCAAAACATCTGTGAAATGATGTTTCTCCAGTTTTGCAGATGACCTAAGTGAAGCCCAGAGAGGTCAAGTCTTGCCCAGTGGCAACCAGAACTGGCAACCAGAACTAGTCACATTGACATTTTACTCCAGAATATGTGCAGTTTTGTGCAGAGATGAGTTACCTCTGCAGGACTGAGAGTGCTATCCTTAGAGAACTTTGCTTGCAAGGTTGACCAGGAGACTGGGAGCCCATATGGTCATGCAGGTGAAAGATGGTAGCTGTATGTGTGTGAAGAAGCAACCGTGTAGAAGAGAAGGAAGGGGTAGATATGAGATATGAAGACTGGACAACTGACTGAACGTGAAGATGAATCAGAGGCAGGAGATTCTAAGGGAAGAGTTCAGAAAGATATTTGAGTTTCTAGGTGACCAGACCAATGGAGAGAACATTTATTGAGAAAAGATAGGTTTAGGAGGCAAAGATCAGTTAAATATCTTGCATATGTATTTCACTTAATGAAAGCAAAAACTATTATTTAGATATTATATGGATGATACAGAATGAATTTTATCTGTGATTAAGGTCTAATACTTTAATTCCAAAATCAATTTCTGAGTGGTACCATGAGCCAGATGCCTGGAATTATGAGTGGAGAATATTGAGGTGCATCAAGCTCAGGACATGGTCTTTAGGAAGCTCACAGATTAAACAGAAATAAGAGTCTTAAGTCTACTTTTTATTTCTTTTTTTTTCTCGAGTTCTAACTTTTGTTTGTTTGTTTATTTACTTTCATAGAGGGAGAGGGGGAATGCTGGGTAGAGTTGTTATGGCTCTTCAAGGGTAAATCCCTCTTTGAAACAAGGATGGAATATCATGCAATCCTTAAACTGCTGCTTTCCCAATGGGGACTCCCAAACAAACAAAGAGGAGCCTGAGAGTTGGAAAGTCAACCCACTAGACTGAAGTGTCCCCAAACAGGGAACTTCTGGTCAACATGGATATAATGGTTACTTGAAAGTAAAATTAAGTGTTCATGATTAATTATTCATTGTCAGCTAAAAATAATTAATCTTTAGGATATATGTCAAAAGAATCTACCCCTGCTTCTGCCACACCCACATAAATACATGCCTATAAAAATTATCTAGAAGAATAAGGAAGAAAATTAATAGTTACCCCAGCAAGGTGGAATGGAGAGCTGATTGTAGAGATTGTAGATAGGACAGTTACATATTTCAATTTACACCCTGTTTGCATGGCATCTTATTAGGTTAAGATAGAAAAGAAACAAACCAGGAAGCATTCATTGCCCAAGTATATATGTCACATAAATGCATGTTTAATGCAATATATTTGATATCACAGATCTACCTTATGAATTTTAGTTACCCTAGTACTTAGAAGAATGAGAGGGAAATACTAAAGGACTTTAAAGTCTATTTTTCACATTCTAAATGAAAGGGATTATGCAGAACATTTCTCATCATCTTCTCATTTATATCAGTATTAATGTCCTGAATCTTCAAATTAAAATTTGATGCCCCGAGAGGCTATCTGCTCATGGTGAGAAACGGCAGTTGAAAGGTTTGAGCCCAGAAGAGCACACGGACCATGCTGGACTTGGGAGTCAGAAGGACAGCCATGTTTATCTGCTCAGACCTGTAGACAACCTTCTCCTCAGGAAGCCCTGCTTCTTGGAAGTCTGACAGAAAACTCTGCTAGGGCATAGAAAATAACATTTTCACTGTTCTTATACCTTGAATCTAAAGTACATGAGTAATACTTTGCACTTAAGGAAGAGTTTTATCTCACTCTTTCAAGAGCTGTACAAAACCAATTATTACCCACCTCCCTTCATGATTGGAAGGGAAGATCTTAATCCCTAATTTGCTGACAGGGAAACAGAAGCTGCCAGGGATGAATTGATTTGCTGAAGGTCACACAATCCGTCTATGAAAGCCTCAAGAATAACTCTGAGGGCTTGTGACAAAAGAGAAATTGCCTCATACAATTAGCAGCTTATTTTTCTACCCTAATCACCTGATTCCACTCTTTTCCAGGCATGTACAAAACTCCCAGCTTCTCCCTCTCCACCATAAATGGGATTTAGAGCTTTTAATGTTCATGTTCTTTGTAAAAAAATGTAGATCTCTATAATTTCACCCTCAGTTCCCTTAATCTATTTTTAAAGTGCAGAAGTTCTCAAATCCTTCGAGAAGGGTAGGGATGCCCCATCAAAGAATTCTCCTCTCCTGCTGGTTCATTTGCTATTACATCAAATCTTTTGTAGAAATCAGGGGGAAAGGCTAGTGTTACTTTTGGGAAAAATACGTAAGATGTCTGGACTGCAGGCATAATATTGAGGGTGGGATTAACTGTGCTTGAAAGTTACTTCAGACTGAATTTAGCCATTTTAACCCATAGCGGTTCCTCTTTCCTCACAAACACCACTGTGATGGACACCATGCAAGTGTGACTCCCTACAAATCATGCCCTTTTTTATCCCTTTGCCTTGAGTTTTGGGATGTGCAAGGGTGATGGGAGATGTTAGGTCCATGATTATGTTACTTTAAATAAGACTCTGATTTAGTAGAGTAGAGAGACTCTCTTACTGGCTTTGAAGAAGTTAGCTTTCATGTTATGAAAAAGTCTCTGATAGGGCCATTGGTAAGGGACTACAGACAGCTGCTAGGACAGTGGTCCCTAACCTTTTTGGCATCAGGGATTGGTTTCATAGAAGACGATTTTTCCACAGACCGGGGAGGGTGGGGGATGGTTTCAGGATGATTCCCAAAAGAGGTGAGTAACCTAGATCCCTTGCATGTGAAATTCATAGCAAGGTTTGAGCTCCTATGGGAAAAATCTCAGGCAGTAATGTGAGTGAATGATGGGAAGTGGCTGTAAATACACATGAAACTTCATTCACCTGCCTCCGGCTGTTTAGTCCAGATCCTAACAGGCCATGGACTGGTACCATTCTATGGCCCAGCGTCACGGACCCCTGCCCTAGGAGATGAGTGGTCCCAGGTTGGCAGCTAGCACAAGAGTGAGGACCTCAGAAATATAATCACAAGGAAACAAACTCTGCCAACAACCATATGAGCTTAGATGAGGGCTCTTAAATCCAGAAAGAACGGTAGCTTTACCAATAATTGAATTATAGCCTTATGAGGTCCCAAGCAGAAGACCCAATTAAGTCATTTTTGGATTCCTGACCTTCAAAACTGTGAGATAATGAATGTGCATTTCTCTAAGTCACTAAATGTGTGGTAATTTATTACACACAGTAGAAAACTAATATAGACATCTTGTACTTTTAGACATAAAGAATACTAACACAACATTTTTAGGGAAGAATGACATTTACAAGTATTAAAGTGATACCTTAAAGATGTATTTGAATTTAAAAGATACTTTGACCTATTAAAATTCAAAATAGTGAGAGAAAAGGAAGCAGGGAAAGACTTGGAACAGGAAGTAGCCAGGTGTCCAAAACATATTAGGTCTAACTAGTTGCAAATATCTTTCATCCTGTGCCTTGAAAAATGGGAAGAATATGCTGTAAATTATTAATTAATGAGAGGAAATGTCCAAAAGGCATAGCCATATTAAAAATTAATGCTCAGAATACAATTCATTATCACCTAGTGTTGACTGAAATTATGCTTGATTTTGAAAGAGAACAGCAAAGCAAGTTTATGAGTTATGTATATAGATTCTTGTATGACCTTCTAGGTCAGTTTTTTTCAAATACAACTTTCTGTTAGCAGTCTATTAAAATGGGATTTTTAAAAAATTAAGACTTTAAAAAAAAGATTAGTAAGCATCAGCCGAGGTTTAACTGAATCAGGGTCATCTGAGGTAAGACCACTTACACACACCATCCCACACACCAAAGGCTTAAGATTCCAAGTAGTCAGTTTAACTATTAATATTTGCCATTATCGGGCTCATCACAAAGAGGTCAATTCAGTGTGTGATAGAAGCAACTTTATGGCTACAATCTTATACATCTTGTTCAGTGGTTCTCAAACTTGGCTGCACATTATAATTACTTGGAGAGCTTTATAAATCCTGATGCTCAAGCTTCTTCTGGGAGCAATTATATCAGAATTACCAAGCATAGTACCAGTTATTTGTAGTTTTTAAAGTTCCCTAGATGATTGTAACATGAAATTGCTGATGTGTAGCTAACACCTTGCATCTTTCCACATACTTTTTAATATATAATTATGTAGCTCAAAACCCAAAACCCTGGTGGGGGATATTTGGGTCAACCATGACTGCCCCACTTTGATGGAACATAAAACTGAAGTTGACTGTTTAGGGCCACACTATAATAATTCTTTTTTGCTGAACTTCATGTTTACTATCTTAATTTATTAAAAAAAAAAAAACCCTCCAAAACATCAAAACAAGGCAAAGTCCATGTAATGAAGTTACATTATCCCGATTTGTAGAGATGAGGACAGAGAGACCACTGATTCAAAGGGATCTCCCTAAACAAATCAGATATGGACCTGAGTCTGAGTGACACCAATGTTTCTGGTGTTTGAACTGTACTTGTGATTCTCAATGTGTGGTCCCCAGACCAGCAGCATCAGCATTGCTTTGAAACATATGAGAAAGGCAAATTTTCCACTCCAATCTCAGACCAACTAAATCAGAATCTTTCAAACTGGGGTCCAGCAATCTGTTTTAATAAATCCTTTATGTGATTCCTGGCACAGTAAAGACTGAGAAGCACTGTACTGTATTCTTCATTTCTGTCAGTAGCCTGCTTTTGAAGACCCAGTTTAGCATGTGGTAAGAGAAATTAAAATGTGGGGATAAGATATGGTGAGGGGCTAATGAATTCTCTCACTATCTTCCTTTACTCCCATTTCCCATTTAAATTAACAATATATTTTGGAGAAATGCTATCAGATATATAGGACTGGGAAAAGACTGGGTGGGGGGCACTTGTGATGTTTACTTTCAGGGATGTTCAACTACTTTCATATAAATAACAGCTGTTTTAAGATGTTGATGAATAGTTTATCCTTTTAATCAAAATACAAGAGTTTTAAAAGGTTTCATTAAAAGTGAGTATCTTGGGTCTTTACCCTTCTATTCTACACACACTGAGGATAGCACGCTGACCCCTTCAACACCAGGCTCCTCGCCTGGACTGAGGATCATTGGCACTGCATTGGCATCCTGCTGGTGAGAGCCTGATTCTAAGATAGAATGTGTGAGAGTGAGGGGTAGAGATAGGGACAGACACGCAGACAGAGGGAGGCATCTATCTCTAGGACTGACCAGGTGAAGCCCATTCCTCACCATCTGATCCCAGCCTAGGCTGGCTCCAGAGGCCAAGGCTCTCATCACACTTGTTTGCACCATTGTCTTCAGTCTGGGTCCCCGCCCACCCCACCATGAGTTCCTTGAGGACCCTTTCCCTCATGAAATGTTCCTGTGGGCACGAAGTCTGGAAAGCACTGGTCTGGGAGTCTGGTGCCCCACAGGTGCTCAGAACATGTTTACCATCTTATGAGTGATGATAAGGTTGAAGACAGCATGGTCTCAGGGTAAGTTGAGATAATCTGCTGTGAAGAACAGTACACAAAGGTACCAGTAGCTGCAGAAGGACTTGTGGTAAGACTGTATATTTCTGCCTCCCAACTCCACATATTGCTGAAGCAATAGGTGAACTGTGAACTTCCAGTTGTTCAAGCTGGTTTTAGAAAAGGCAGAGGCACCAGAGATCAAACTGCCAACATCTGCTGGATCATCGAAAAAGCAAGAGAGCTCCAGAAAGACATCCATTTCTGCTTTATTACCAAAGGCTTTTATGCCGAAGCCTTTGATTGTGTGGACCACAATAAACTGTGGAAAATTCTGAAAGAGATGGGAATACCAGACCACCTGACCTGCCTCTTGAGAAACCTATATAAAGGTCAGGAAGCAACAGTTAGAACTGGACATGGAACAACAGACTGGTTCCAAATAGGAAAAGGAGTATGTCAAGGCTGTATATTGTCACCTTGCTTGTTTAACTTCTACATCATGAGAGCACATCATGAGAAACGCTGGCCTGGAAGAAGCACAAGCTGGAATCAAGATTGTTGGGAGATATATCAATAATCTCAGATATGCAGATGACACCACCCTTATGGCAGAAAATGAAGAGGAACTAAAAAGCCTCTTGATGAAGGTGAAAGAGGAGAGTGAAAATGTTGGCTTAAAGCTCAACAGTCAGAAAACTAAGATCATGGCATCTGGTCCCATCACTTCATGGGAAATAAATGGGGAAACAGTGGAAACAGTGTCAGACTTTATTTTTGGGGGCTCCAAAATCACTGCAGATGGTGATTGCAGCCATGAAATTAAAAGATGCTTACTTCTTGGTAGGAAAGTTATGACCAACCTAGATAGCATATTGAAAAGCAGAGACATGACTTTGCTAACAATGGTCCGTCTAGTCAAGGCTATGGTTTTTCCACTGGTCATGTATGGATGTGAGAGTTGGACTGTGAAGAAAGCTGAGTGCCGAAGAATTGATGCTTTTGAACTGTGGTGTTGGAGAAGACTCTTGAGAGTCCCTTGGACTGCAAGGAGATCCAACCAGTCCATTCTGAAGGAGATAAGTCCTGGGTGTTCTTTGGAAGGAATTATGCTAAAGCTGAAACTCCAGTACTTTGGCCACCTCATGCAAAGAATTAGCTCATTGGAAAAGACTCTGATGCTGGGAGGGATTGGGGGCAGGAGGAGAAGGGGACAACAGAGGATGAGATGGCTGGATGGCATCACTGACTTGATGGACGTGAGTTTGAGTGAACTCCAGGAGATGGTGATGGACAGGGAGGCCTGGAGTGCTGCAATTCATGGGGTCGAAAAGAGTTGATACAACTGAGTGACTGAACTGAACTCCACATTGGAGAATGTTCTAATATAGAAGGAGTAGCTGATGGTTCAGGGGAGAGGAGTGAAAATTGCAGGATCAAAGTCCCTGAGAAAGTTTTAATAAAAGGCACGAGATCCTGAACAGACATGAGGGACTGAGTGCTGTTAGGATCATGTATGCAGAAGGGAAGTTAAAGAATGCCTGGTCAAAGACAGGTAGATTAGGCTTGGAAAGTTCTGAGACGTCTAACCTGATTACTTGCAACTTCTTCATGAATTATTGCAGGTTGTTCATTAGAATGCAGGAAGTTTGCTAGTGATTGTGGAGGAGTAATATAGTAGTATAGGTAGGATGACAGTAAAAGTTGGAAGCAATTCTTTCATAGTCCTTAACTTAAGATAAATAATTTAGTATGATCACTTCATGACAAATAGATGGAGAAATAATGAAAACAGTAAGAGACTTTATTTTCTTGGGCTCCAAAATCACTGCTGATGGTGACTGCAGCCATGAAATTAAAAGACACTTGCTCCTGGGAAGAAAATCTATGACAAACCTAGACAGCCTATTAAAAAGCAGAGACATACTTTGCTAACAAAGATCTGTATAGTCAAGGCTATAGTTTTTCCAGTAGTCATGTACAGATGTGAGAGTTGGACCATAAAGAAAGCTGAGCAATGAAGAAATGATGCCTTCAGACTGTGGTGTTGGAGAAGACTCTTGAGAGTCCCTTGGACTTCAAGGAGATCCAACCAGTCTATCCTAAAGGAAATCAATTCCAAATATTCATCGGAAGGACTGATTCTGAAGCTGAAGCTCCAAGTACTTTGGCCACCTGATGCAAAGAGATGACTCACTGGAAGACCCTGATGCTGGGAAAGATTGAAGTCAGGTGGAGAAGGGGATGACAGAAGATGAGATGGTAGGATGGCATCACGGACTCAATGGACATGAATTTGAGCAAACTCCAGGAGACAGTGAAGGACAGGGAAGCTTAGTGTGCTGCAGTCCAAGGGATGGCAAAGAGTCAGACAAGACTGAGTGACTAGACAACAACAACCTAGTGTTGGACAACCTCTTGTACTGGGCTATGAGTTGTTGCAGGAATAGAACTTGACTTACTTTCCTGTGTTATCACACAAGTAATGCATTTATCATCCCTCCACATGACATGCCAACATTTACAGGACTCAGTCATTTCCAGAGAAGTTTTGGGATTATTGGAATATCTGATGTGGAGCTAAATGTTATGCAATTAATTTATTTACTTATATCAATTTTAACAGCTTTATTGGGATATAATTTACAAATCATACAATAGACTCCTTGAACATGAATATGCCAGTGATATTTAGTATATTCACAGAAGTGTGGCCACCATCAACACAACTTAAGAATTCTTAAGACTGTTTTAATCATCCAAATGAGAAACCCTGATGCCACACCCCTACAAATGCACTGTCTGTCAATCTTTTCTCAGCATTTTACATAAATGCAGTCATACTTTATATTGTTCTTTATGACTAGCTTCTTTGACTTAAAAAATATTTTAAAAGCTCATCCATGACTTATTTCATTTTTTATTATTGTTGAAAAAATTTGATTGTATGAATGTAGCATATTTATTTATCCAGTTTTCAGTTCATGAATATTTCTCTTGTTTGCACTTATTGGCAATTATGATTAATGCTACAGTGAACATCATATACAAGTTTTTTTTGAGTATACATACGTTTTTACTTCTTTGGGAGTATATACCTAGGAGAGGAATTTCTGTGTCATATGGTCACTCTTATTTAACTTCTGAGAACCTGCCATATTGTTTTGGAAAGCAGCTGTACCATTTTATACTCCAACCAGCATTGTATCTGGCTTCCAACTTCTCCACACTTGTTTTTATCTGTTTTATTGTAGACATCCCAGTGAGTATATAGTGGTATCTAACTGTGACTTTGATTTTCATTTTTTTGAAACTAATTATGTTCAGCACCTTCTCATGTGCTCATTGGCTATTTGTATATCTTCTTAGGAGAAAGGTCTATTCAAGTCCTTTGCCCATTTTTAAATTGTGTTTCTTGATTTTGGATTGAGTTGTAAGATTTCTTTATATAGTATGGATACATATTTCTTATGTATATGATTTGCAAGTATTTTCTCCCATACTATAGGTTGTCTTTTCAAAAAAAGAATGAATATCTCAATTAGTGACATGGAAATGACTTTTTGATCTTAAGGACTTGAGATAATTGGTGTTCAGAAACCCAGTGGTTAATTTCCTTTCTCTGATGCTAAGCTGGTTCAGGCTGCTGTCATTCTGTAAAATAAGAGTGTGCTGCTTTAAGGCCTCTCTTGCTGTATATTAGACCACATTTGAGTTGTACTCTGACTATAAGAAAATGAATGAAAATTAAAGGGTCACTCTTCTTTTATTTATCAGAGACATTGATAGTAATATTTTGAGCAAACTATGAAGCCCATTCATTTAAAGAATTATATAAAATATGCTTTGGGCACATTCAGATATTTTGGATATTTATCTCATGGGATGGGGTAAGGGAACAGAAAGATAATGAAGAGAGAAGATAAAAATTAAAGACAAGAAGGAAGGGGAAGAAGTGAAAATAAGGAGACAAGAATTGACATGAAGAAGAGACAAAGGAACTAAAAGAGGAAGGAGAGATTGGAAGAATGAAGAAATAGAGAAGGGATCAGGAGGATAGGAAAAGATGAAAAGGGGTCAGGAAAAGAGAGGGAAGGGGAGCAAAGAAAAAGAAGACAGGCAGGCAAAGAAAAAAATAAAACAAAGCAATGAAACAATGCAGACTTCAGAGCCTGGCCAATTTTTCACGAAGGGCCACTTGTAGAGGACAGACTGCAGAGATGCTGGCTCCGAAGGTTGATAATGGCAGTAATCGTGATTCCAATTTGCAACAAATGGTATGAAAGGCAGCAGGACCCCAAATGGAGAGCCCTACACTGAAGGCAGCGAAGTAATAACACAGAAGTAGTGGGGGAATGCAGGGATGCTGAGACGTTAGTTCTCTACTTGACAACCATTTGGCATCTGATGCATATTCCACTGTTGCAAAGAAAAATTAAAAAAAAAAAGCTTATTTATCACAAGATCTCTCATCTGGAACAAGGAAGTTTGGATATTCACAGGAATGCCTTTAAAGTTTTATTCTGTGATGAGCTTTAACTTAGCATTTACTTTTATCCAAGACTTGGTCGTTTTCATCTCTTCTCTTCCTCGTCCTCACCACTCAGTGGGTTGCTGCTGTCAGTGGTCAGTGCAACTGACTCATAGCAACTTCTTCCTCTCTCTGGTGTGGCTTCCCTGGTGGCTTAGACGGTAAAATGTCTGTCTGCAATGCTGGAGACCTGGGTTCGATCCCTGGGTTGGGAAGATCCCATGGAGAAGGAAAGGGCAACCCACTCCAGTACTCTTGCCTGGAAAATCCCATGGACAGAGGCGCCTGGTAGGCTACAGTCCATGGGGTTCCAAAGAGTTGGACACGACTGAAAGACTTGACTTTACTCTCTGGTATAACCTAGGCATGACTAATAATTCTAGAGCCTAATTTTCAAAGCCCCTTTCTCATTATGCCTATTTATTTGTGTGCATCATCTTGATAGATTATATATTACAATGTATAATATAAGTCCTGCTTGTGTGGGGTAAGCACCTAGTTCCATTGTATCTTCTTCCTCACCACCCTAGTTAATCCCCACAAAGGCTGTCAGAAGAACTGCATTTCAGAGAAGCAGTGGAAGGAAACATTTAGGAAGTGCAGGCAAAGAGAGTGGTGAGGAGCAGAAATGGGATAGAGAAAGAGTCCATGGTTTCAGAGAGAATAATGGTGGAAAGTTGCATGCAATATGCATGTCGGATCCTTATAAAAATATTCTGAAAAGGCAACTAGTTTTACAAATTCTCCAGGTAAATTTTTGTATGGATACCGTAGAAGAGGCAGGGTTTTTCATCTGCATGAGGTTGGACAGAGAGAGTATTGAGATGGACAGATTGAAAGAGGCTGGCATCATCAGAAATCTTTGGACACTATAGATTCCTACAGACCATGGAATGGGGACTGTAAGGGAGAAGATGTGAGGAGGAATCAAAGCAATTTCATCTAGTTCCCAAGGGGCACCTGTAGCATGTGTAACTATGGTTTACATACATATAAGAGTGGAATACCTGTTGGGCTGCATATGCCATTTAATATAAGACCATTTACTACTTTGCAGGATGAATTACTTTCAAATAATTTCTTGACAGCAAGTGTTCTCTCCCTATTCATAACCAGCAGTATTTATCTTAATGCTAAGCACATAGCAAGGCATCCCTAAGACCGTGTGCTTGGCAGATTGCCCAGTCCATTTGTTGACTCTCACCCTTGCCCTTTGGTGTCCAAGGACAATCACAGCTCTTGAAGATGCTCCCCTCAGGAGGGAGCATGATAGACCCACCTGGGTCATAGAGAACCAGAAACAGGGACCTACAGATACCTGTGGTCCAGAGCCATGGTTAACATGGTCTTTCAGAAACTATCAAACTTATCATGACTTTTCTCCAGTGCCAGGAAACGAGTTTTTTGATGGGCCCCAATCTACACACAACTAAACTTATAGATGTTAGAGCTTATTGAAATTATGGCAATATAACTGAAAGGGAAAAAGAAAATCCTAACTAGGAATTGACTTGAGTAAACCTTTCTTCTGTACTCATTCTTGTTTGATTGTATGAGAGATAGTGTACCAAAGTGAATCAAAGTCCAAATGGACATCAACAATTTTCATATGTAGAAAAGATTGATAAGAAGTGTACATATGCTGAGATATCATAGAACTGCACATTTTCTACTTTTCCCTCTCATTTTTCAATGATCCTCTGAGAACTGTGTGAAAGCAGTCAGAAAGAAAGTTCTTACATTCTTAAATCCTCTGTAAAGAATCTGGAGCTCCTTCTTGGTAAATTTGCTCTGGGCTTCCAGAAGCTCGAGAGCCTCGGGCCGATGCCTGACGGTGGCCATTTCCAGTTCATCTTCCACGCTGTCTGTGGAGGAAAACCAAGGTCTTAAGAACAGTCACTGCTCACCAATGGGTATTCACAACAAACAAAAATGGAATGAAATGCTTACTGGATGCTTGTGACACGTCCACAGGAAGGATCTCACACTGCCAATAAAGGTCTTTATATTTCCCAGGATATACAATATTAAGCTAATTCTATAGAATAGTTTTTCAAACTTTCTAGTCATTAAACATCCCAATATGAACATTTTTACAATATAGATTGAAAAGTGTAAAAATTATGAACAATCTTAAAATCTCAAAACACATTTGAGGTTTTTAAGATATATATATATATATATATATATATATATATATATATATATATATAGACTTATATATAGATACATATATACACACTCTTGTGACCCCATGAGCTGTAGCCCACCAGGTTCCTCTGTCTGTGGGATTGCCCAGGCAAGAATACTGGAGTGGGTTGTCATTTCCTTTTCCAGAGGATTGTCCTGACCCAGGGATTGAACTTGGATCTCCAACATTGCAGGCAGATTTTTTTACCAACTGAGCCACCAGGGAAGCCCTATATATACTAAGTACTAGTGATAAAAATGGAATTTTGTTTAATAACAGTCAGTACCACACTTGTATCATGCAACTATGAGGCAGGACTCCACTAATACACTCTGAAGATTCCATTAAAATCAAGTATTTTGCCAGGGGCTACAAATAGGTCCATCAGATTAGGTGCTGAATTGAGTGAAGGACTCCACTGCTGGTTTGACGGCATAAACCCAGCCTTCACATGGGATGGACTGGAGCCAAGGGGAGCTTCTGACTACACCCCACTGTGCAGCCAAGGGAATCCATACTTATGGATAAATGCTAAAATATTGTACTTTGCTTTGTGAATTATATATACATATAATTTCCCAAAGATTCTCTACACAAAAAAAGAATTTTTGTCCATGTAGACTTGGGAGAGTCTGTTAAGTTTAATGCTGTTTCAGAGCAAAGCACTGGAGAATTTTCAACAGAATTCTATTTAACTTCGTTTAACCCATTGACCTCAAACGGTATTTGTCCATTGAACCCCTTCTCTCCACAAGGAACCTCTGCTAAAATCTTCATATGGAATTAAGGAATAAGTGAATCAAGAAACAAATTATGTTGCCACTAAAGTTTCCCTTCCTCTGGAGCCCTTTGAACCTTAGCTGCCTTCTGGAAAATTATTTCTCAAACTGAGGTTAGTGGACAGTTGGTGGATCTTGAATGTCTTGTTTGGAATTACAATGTTCTCTATGCATTTTTCTGAGAAACATAGCCTGGGCAAAAGTAGAGGAAATTTTAATTAGATTTTCTGAGCAGTCTCTCAATCATAGCATAACCTCCTTTGGACCCAATGACCCTTCCATTGGAAAGAAACAAGACAGAACATTAATTTCTCAACCTTTGCAACCACACAGCAAGCTGAACCACACTATCAACCTGGTTTCTACCTCCAGCTGATGCAGATTTACAGATGTGCTGAGACTGAGACAAAAGACCCAGAGGATCAGTGTAAGTGAACTAAGTGTGATGATGAGCATCACATGCAGTATTCAAAGCATCACACTTGAAGAGTCTGCCTGCAGACTCTCGTTTACTTAGCTGACTGGTACCTCACTTCTTAATGACTCCTACTTGCCAAAGGGCTGTTTTTATTTCTAGAAGGCTGACAAGCTCTAAAAACATACCTGAAATCATCAGCAATCACCAGCATATGATAAGTTATAGCAGCAGCACCACCTAACCTAATCAAGACTCAGATTCCTGGAGGCAAACTCTGCAGAGAGCACAACATGACTCCAAAAAGGACTGGAAATTCACAGTGTGACTCAGCTACTGTTTAAAAGCATGTGCTTTGGTTGTTTTTTTTAAACTCACTGTGCTGTGCTTAGTCGCTCAGTCCTGTCCAACTTTTGTGACCCCATGGACTGTAGCCTGCCAGGCTCCTCTGTCCCTGGGGATTCTCCAGGCAAGAATACTAAAGTGGGTTGCCATGACCTCCTCCAGGGGACCTTCCCAACCCAGGGATTGAACCCAGGTCTCCTGCAATGTAGGCAGATTCTTTACCAGTTGAGCTACCAGGGAAGCCCTTTCAATACACTACTTAGAATTCATTAAATCCCAAGAGATGGGCTAGGTGCTCTGCTGATATAATTCTAATGCTCATAATAACTCCACGATGAGATAGAACTGTCCATTTTTTACATAGTCGGATAATGAGTCGCATAGAGGTGAAGAAATGTGTGTCCCAGTGTCACATAGAAGAAGAGACAGGGGTTGAATTTATACCCAAGTTTTCGATGCCAAACCTTTTTTTTTTTTGCCAAACTCTCTCAATACCAAGAGAAATACCATTGATTAAAAGGAGCATTTTTTTCTCCTCTCCTTTCCTGCACTGTCAACTGAGAAGTGAACTAAATCCACCAGGTCCATTTCCTCCCTCCTGTTCTCTTTTTGTTGTTGTTCATTCGATAGGTCGTGTCTAACTCTGTGACCCCATAGACTGCAGCACGCCAGGCTTCTCTTTTTAATCTACTGCAATCTGACTTTCTGTTCTTGTTATGGGTTAAATTATGACCCCTCCAATATGACTGAATTTGGAAGTATGACCTTTAAGAACATAATTAAAGTTCAAAGATGTCATAAGGGTGGGGCCCTAATGCACTATGAACTGTTTCTTTACAAGAAGAGAGAAAGATAACAGGGATACACAGGCACAGAGGAAAGGCCACGTGAGGACTCGGTGAGAAGGCAGCTATCTACAAACCAAGGAGGGAGGCCTCAGGAGAAACCAACCTGGTTGGCACCTTCATTTTTGGACTTCCAGCCTCCAGAATTGTGAGAAGCTAATTTCTGTTGTTTAAACCACTCAGTCTAAGGTATTTTGTTATGGCAGCTGGAGCTAATATATGCACCTAAGTAACTTGTTCAAGTTCACACTGTCTCTAGCACCCTAAAGTCCAATTTTTTAAACATCCTGATGAGATTGTTAAAAAGAACCTCCATCCTCCAGAGAGCTTTTGCTCTAAGCCTGGCATATTTTATGTCATTTGAATACCAACAAAAAATCGTGTGAGACACATATCATTGTCTTTATCTTACATGGAACAGAAAAGGACTCACCGAGATTTGAACCTGATGTGAACAGCCGACTCATTGGAAAAGACCCTGTTGCTGGGAAAGATTGACGGCAAAACAAGAAAAGGGCAGCAGAGGATGAGATGGTGGGTTGGCATCACTGATTCAATGGAAATGAACTGGGGGTGAACTCCAGGAGATGGTGAGGGACAGGGGAGGCCTAGCATGCTGCAGTCAAAGAAGTGGACACGACTGAGCAACTGAACAACAACACAGAGATTAACTAACTCAACATCATGTAGCTACTAAGTGACAGAGTTGGGATTTGATCTCTGACTTTTCAATGTCAAAAGATCATGAGCTTAGTAATATGCTGTTTTAAGAGATAGCAACAGTTATATATATTAGTTAAAAATCTTGGAGACAAAGTATTTTAAATCAGAAACCAAGCAGCCAGGGAAAACTAGTGCTCTGGGAAAACATGCCTGGGTGCCTTGAGGAGATCACTGTGGTGGTGGCTGATGCCTTGCTGATTAGAAACACGTAGAATAAGGTTTGGAAGTGATGGGATCACAGAGCTGAAAAGAACCCAAAATGTTATTTGCTTTCCTATATTTTGTTGCTGTTCAGTTGCTAAGTCAAGTTGGACTCTGCTACCCCATGGACTACAGCCCACCAGGCTCTGGTGGGTTGTCTTCCACTATCTCCTGGAGTTTTATCAAACTGATGTCCGTTGAGCCGATGATGCTATACCATCTTTACCAGTGAGAAATCTGGGGTCAGACAGGCTGGGTGGTTTATCTGGGCATAAAACAAGAAGCAGGTGGCACTCTGGTTCCCTAAATCATCTCGAGGCTTCTGCCAAGGTGTAACTATACAGGAGCCTTGCTGTCAGAGTAGCACTCCTTATTCAACAGTGCTTTTGCATCCTGACAAATTCAATACAACTAGTGTTTTAACTCATGTGTCTTCTAACAGATCTGTTTTTAATCAGATGACAGATTCCCAAACCCAGATACCCTTGAGCTTCTCTGTCTCTTTTTACGTTTTGTTCCTTAGACTTTAGTCTCTTAGGGCCAAGATGTCCTATGTCTGAGTCAACTGTCCCCTCAGGCCATGACACAGTTGGGCTAGAAATTGGAATTCAAATCACCTAGAAACAATAGTGAGTGTGTTAGTCTTTCAGTTGTGTCCAACTGTTTGTGACCCCATAACTGTAGCCCGCCAGGTTCCTCTCTCCATGGAATTCTCCAGGCAAGAATACTAGAGTGGGTAGCCATTTACTTCTCCAGGGAATCATGGCTACCCAGGGGTCAAACCCAAGTCTGCATTGCAGGCAGATTCTTTCTTCTTAGCCACCAGAGAACAATAGTATGAGTTTTTTAAAATAGGTCTCTTTCTCTTATATCTTGCAACTTCTCTTAAACTACAGTAGAAGCTTATTACAGCCTGATTCATAATTACACAAATTTGACTCTATCCAAGGTTGAACCATATTCCCAGAAACTAACAATAGAACATCTTGCTTTACAAACAAATCTGAGTGTGAAGCCGGCCTTCCTCAGACACACATTTATAAACAAAGCTTGTAATGCTGAAATAAAACCTTTTTATGAAGAATAATGTCACTTCTTCCAAGAAGTTGGTCCAGAGATGAGCCCTTGCCTTATCGTAGCAGGGAATATTGTGAGACTGTTGGCATGTTCTTCCACCTGAGACCTGCCAGACTACTGAATAGCCCAACGGCATCTAATTTGGCAGACTAAAAATGCTCCATTTAAAATGATGTGAGATCGATGAATAACTACTTGAAGCGTTCTAATCATAATGGGTCTATCAATAGAAGGTCCATTTTTCAATATAGCGTGACCCTTCTTTAAAAAACGTATCCATTTTTTATCATGAAAAATCACAAATACTAAAACTTACAATTCTGTCTGAGCTGAAATTGATTTGTCTAGCAAAAAATTCAACTGACTTGACTTATATTGCTTTAGCTCATTTATAAAAATATCTTCTGAGTCTTTGCACCTAGTGTTTGTCCTTTATTAAATTAGCTTAAAAGTGATCCGATCTGTATGGCAATAACATCATGATGAGGATGATTACCTTCTAAAATTACATTGTTATTAACTATTTTGAAGCTTCATCCAGTGACACATTGGAAGAGGATTTAACTAATTTTGCTCCAGGTTTTAGCTTTCTACTAAGAGATTCTGGAAGATTCTTTACTATAGCATTGGAAACTGATGCTGAGAACTTCCAGAATAAGAGGGAGATGCTTAGTATTCAAGTCTGATGTGTGTGTGCATGCTCAGACGCTTCAGTTGCATCCGACTCTTTGCAATCCACTGGACTGTAGCCCGCCAGGCTCCTCTGTCCATGGGATTCTCCAGGCAAGAATACTGGAGTGGATTGCCATGCCCTCCTCCAGAAGATCTTCCCCACACAGCGATCAAACCCATGTCTCCTGAGTCTCCTGCACTGCAGGTGGATTCTGTACTGCTGGGCCACCGGGGAAGCCCATTCAAGTCTGACCCATCGGGATAAAGATAAAGCTGCCTGGGAGGAGCTTTCCAAAGCTAATCTTCATGACAGCTATGTAATTTCTTTCTTCCCTCTCTCCTTTAAAAACCTGTTCAAGCATAGATAAGATGCCATATACTCAGCATTCCATTCTGTTCCTTAATTCCACGATTCCCAGTGCTCAAAGTGGCTGGAATTATAACCATTTGAGGAAACTTAGTTTCGGGGTTTCGGAGAAGGCAATGGTAACCCACTCCAGTACTCTTGCCTGGAAAATCCCATGGATGGAGGAGCCTGGTGGGCTGCCATCTATGGGGTCGCACAGAGTCGGACACGACTGAAGTGACTTAGCAGCAGCAGCAGCAGCTGTTTCTGGGGTTATGGAATTGGCTTAGGTTTGCACAGCAGGTGATAGCAAGTGAGCTGGGATGACACTTAGCCATCTTTCATGTTTTATCATTTAACTTCTCTGGATAGAGAGTTCAAACCTGGGTCAGGCCCTAAAGCCCCTTTTTACATTTGCCAACTTTAAATGCTTAATCTCAGGAAAGTGAAGGTTTGGGAGCCCTCTGGACTCTTCTCGTTTTCACAACCATTCACCCACCCACCTAGTGGGAGCTATTTTCTGGTGCACAAGGAGAGTATAAACGCGATTATCTCGAAATTAATCATGCACAGCCCACAACAGAAAGCAATCTATCAATCTGAAGCAGTGTGGGGGTCATAGCACTTCCCAGAGCACCCTGAACAATTAGTACCCCCACATTTTTGTTAGCTGGACAAGCATTACTTCAATTCTGACCCTAAAAGCATGTTAGGACACAAAAAGCCCTTTATAATTAGCACTTTATCCTATTCATTATTCATATATCACATGGAAAATGAAAAGTATTGTGAAAATGGTCAATTATGTTGAATGTCCTCTGTTAGAGGTGGTTGTCGGCAATAACATTGCAGTTTCCATTCCAGGAGAACTTGAATTGCCTTGCAATTTCATGATTGAATTCAATCACTTATAAAACATCACTACTCAGAGGAAAATTGCTGGAGCTATTTCTCACAGCACTTATGAATGGATTGTCTCTACCTTATTTATAAACATAAATAACTCTTCAAACAAGCTTAGATTTTAAAATATAATCACCTAATTGGAATGCTTGTTATTAGTATGAACCATAATATTACCTTCAGTCATAAATAGCCCCTTTTGATAGGCGCTATTGTTCCATAGGTGGTAAGGTCTGTTTTTTGTTTTTTTTTTTTTTTTATTTTTTGGTAAACAAGGGAAATAAATATTGACAGTCATTATACACAGAGGAAGAAAAAGTCTACAATAGAAATCCTGAGGTAGGGGGAAAAGGAACAAGAAATGTGATTGAACTTATACATAAAGGTATACCCAAAAGGTAGATATACTAGTTTGGAAAGTCAACAGCTGAGACAGACTATGATCAAAGAGAAAATTTAAAAAGTAGTGAAACAGAGATAAAAAATGATAGCCCATCATAATTCACTAAATTAAAAATGCCCCAATAAGTGTTTCTTCTGAACCTTGATAAGCTTTCTCCTGTTTGTCCTAAAAGTCTAATAATAATAGCAAAGCACTTTTATAGCATTTGTTCTGTGCAAGCACTTTACACACAATAACTTATAAACTCCCCATCAGCATTCTCTGGATGTTATATTCTATTCTATAGATGAAGACACTGTCAGCAAGAGATTACGTAACTTGCTTCCAATCATACAGAAGCAAAGCCGGGGTATGAACTCTGGAAGGACCTGCTCCAGGATCACATAATTACTAGTCTGCTGTTCTGTCTCCTACAGAAAATGAGGGAAGATGATGCTCTACACATCTACTAATGTCACACCCAACCCAGCATCATAAAATTAGTAGCAAAAGGGCTTTACACAGAAGATAGAGTTATGTTAGAATTGAAAGTGATCTGGAATCCAGCCCCTCAACTGTATACATTTAAATAGAGAGTCTTAAATTTAGTGGTTGTAGACCAAGGGCTCTTGGGCACTTCAGTGACAACTGTTCCCATCCGCAGTGCATTCACAGTCTAAGTTTCTGACTCCACCTCGGGAGCAGGCTTGGATGTGGGAGGAGGGCCATTGACTAAAAGGAGCCCTGAGGCAGAGTAATAATATCTGACATCTGATGGCTAGCTCTTTGTAGGAAACGAAGTTATTTTCCTTTGTTACTAAAGCTAAACGTCATGATTATTCTGTGCACAGGTATCATCACCCTGTTTTTATAGATGAAGAAATCAATGTTGGAAGGAATGTTGTAACTTCTGAAGGACATATAACTTCATATATAACTTCTGGGATATATAAATAGGAAGTTATAGAGTCAGGACTTAACCTCAAGTTTACCGACTGTAAAGTCTAGAAGTAATGGCTGATTACCTGAGAACAAAGGAGGGAACATAAAGTTGAAAAGGATCTTGAGTGTATTATAGCAAATGATAATTACAACAAAAGACTCAGGTATCAAATTATGATCTTTAATCATTAGGGAAAAAGCTTTCTTCATTTTACGTCGTTTCCAAAGGTAATGTGCAGGTGATACATTTCTAAAAACTTCTTAATTAAAAATATTACATTTATAATGGGGAATGAACATTTGGAAATTTTATTTATGCCAAATGTAATGCCCAATTCATAAGATGTTACTGTGTCACGTTAGAAGGTGGAAGGTAAATAAATGGAATTCATTATCTAGGGGAGTTAAAAGCAGTTTGTATAAGTTTAGTGATGATAAATTCTTGGCAGTATATTAGGAAAATGTTTTCAAGCTTATGTCTGTGATGGCAGTAATATTCTGCCATAAAACATTGATCCATCATGGCTGTGTTTAAAACAGAGTACTAGGAAGACTGAGCAGTGACCTAGGTTTTGTTATATTTCTTCTAGGTTTATGCTATGGATAATTTCTTGGTTCAAAGAAAGTTAGACTGTGTAGTCGACATGTCAGCTGGACATTTGTTGTGTGACAAGGACAAGTTAGTAAAACATTCTGTGCCTGAGAGCTCCCATCTGTTCAGTGCTATAGAAATAAGCATAAAATTGTACCCAATATTAAAGCATAGGGTGACTCAGCATTAACTAAGATTATATTAGTTGCATAGTAACATAGTAAACACTCAATTGTAATGTTATTGTTAGATTTGTGTTAGTATTAATTACAATAACATCTGGTGTCACCCTTCACATGATAAAGCAAAATGGTATCTAGAACCCTTCATTCTAAGAAATTATTCAGTAGCTCTAAGTTTTTGCTTTTTCTTGAGTCTATTTCTCAATTCTGGCATGGACAATGTGTTTTACCACTCCAAGCTTTCATTTAAAAATCTCTAACTAGGGTTAACGTTTGTTCCAGTTTCAAAAAATTATTTTGAGAGATTGCTGACATACATTAATCGATCAATAAAGGAGAATATTATGATTATTAATAGTTATTGCATACTTCCTAGTGAGGCCTTATTCTAGAATCTTAAGGAATGAGGGTTCTGTTACTATACTTCTTCAGTCTGAATTCCTTTTCTGACTCCTGCTAGCTGTATGACCTTAGGCACAGTGTATAGTCAGTTTATGCCTCAGTTTCTTCATGCACAAAAGGGGGACAATAATAGGACTTGACAAAGAACTAGCAAGAGGTTGAAATGAAATAATGTGCAAAGAGCATTTAAAACTAGAGCGTAGCAGATAGTGTTTAAAATATTATTATATTGTTTAATTATTAAAGAGTCTTTTGGGATGAGCATTATTTTGTCCATTTTAGATGGCTGAATTGAGGTATAGGCTCGTTGAAAAATTCATCCAAGAATACACAGCAAGGGTAATTCCATCAGTTGTCAAAGCCCTTGCCCTAAAACTTGCACCTTTTTTTTTTTTTTTCTTTTTGCAGAGACTCAGTGCTGAGCAATTGTTAATCATGGGATCCACCAGAAATCATAGCTTCCTTGGGGACCTTTTATCCTCTTCCAGTTGGGTACTGACTAGAGAATAAGGACCATTTTTTTTGGAATGGAATTTGAGGCAATAGCTTAGCTTTATTGCTTGTCATTTCCTCCTACATACCTTATGACCTAATATCTAGGATAATTTACTATTGTGTGGACAAAGCTGCATTATCAACTTTAATCCTTTTGCTTACACTATCTCCTCTACATGGATCTGCCTTTCTTCCTCCTCAACCTCTCTCTTTTTCTTGAAGGCTCAGCTCAGAGGGTTTCACAGAGAAGAGGCCTCCTCACATTTCCATATAGCATGTGAACTGTCTGTTGTCAGCTCTGATGGTGTTGTATGTCATTGACCTGCTTGAATAGCTGTCATTTCTCCTGTACTATGAACATTTTGAGACAAGAGATCTGTGTTAGTTATTGTGCTACCACTAACGCCTAGCATGGTTCTGGACATTAGCGACAGTTCATTCTCTCATTCACTTAGTATTTACTGAGTGCCTCTTTTAAGCCAAGAACTGTTCAAGGTCTTGTGGAAACTTGAATGAATAAAAAAGACAAAAATCCTTGCTTCCATGGACCTTAATCTCTAGTGAGTCACAAACAGGACATCGGAATAGAACTGTCAACTGAGCAGATGGATATATAAATCTGGGGGTGAGAAACAAATTCTGAGCTGAAGATGTATATATCAGAATCATTACCATGCAAGTCATATTTAAGACCATAAGTTCAATGAGATCATTAAGGAAATGAATGCTGATAGAGAAGAGTATGTCTTTCTTTTAATCAATAAAAGAATACACAAAGGAATTAGAATGTCAAGAGAGTAGGCAAGCCCAGGACAAGACTAGCCCAGAAATGATCCAGTTTTTAAGAATTACTTTTGATGGAGGGGGTGGTATTCCCTCCTGGGAGCATCTCTTGGAGCTTCCCACTCATGTTCATCAAAGAATAAAGTAACTGAGTTGTATGTATGTTACATGTATGTGTAACATTCACAGAACACAGACCCAGTTTCCCCAATGGTCTTCACATATTTTCCATGTTTTAAAGCATTTATTCATGGTAAAGAAGTGTCTCTCTTTGAGTCTATTTTTCCTCAGCAGCCAAAGACAGCTTGGATGTAATCATGACTCTTAACTGAAGGTGCTGAAACTCATCTTAAGGGAACTGAGATGTAGCAGTTGTGGCAAAAATCATAGAATCTCCCATTGCATCACCAAGTAGGAAAAGAGTTGGATGTGACCTCAGAGAACCAGGGAAGAAAGCTATGGAGCAACAATGCATGGGGTCTTGTTGCACAGGCTCTGCTTCATCTTTCCCACTAGAGTGTAAGTTCCTGATGGATAGGCTCTATATTTGGCTTGTTCATGGTTGCACCCTCAGCACCTACGATAATGCCTACCATGCGATAGGTATTTATAAAGGTTTGTCAAAATGACTAAATGACCTGGGTTTGAGTTTTAATTCGGCTGCTTAGTAACTATAGAATTTGGGGCAAGTCACTTAAGATCTCAAATCCTCAGTCTTCTCATCTGTGCAATGGAGATAATAATAGCACTTTAACAAAAACTTTGAAGATTAACTGAAATAATATACAGATTTTTCACAATGTATGATGCATGATAAAAATCCGCATTCATGCTTTTTGCTATTATGATGATGATTTTGCCATTGATTCCTCTAACAATCTGCTTATGTAAAACAACTAGTTTTACAGTGTCATTGAGATAAATTAAATTTTTATTTAATTTATTTTTATTACCTCCAGGAACACCCACTGGAGAATGAATATCTACCACCAAGCAGATTCAGAGAACACTGCAAGTTACTTCAAATTGTTTTTCTACCCAAAGTCTCAAATGAGAGCATTTTGCAAAAAGGTGAATAAGATTTTCCGTGTTAGCACATCTCCAGAACTTGTTTTTCTGTTATTCTTTTTTTTTTTTTCCCCTGAAAGCTTACAAGCAAGGATGGTCATCACACTTGCTGCTCTATATCCCCTAGCAAGAAAGCAATTTGAAACTAGGAAAGTTAAACTTTAACCTTGTAATCTAAACTGATAACACAGCAATGCTCTATATTTTATAGACCTGGTAAAGTATAAAATTGAGTCTGCTTGAGGTGTTAGGCTCCCATTTTAGTGTCTAAAGGGAACCAGCAGAAGCCAGACTGGACTCATGTTCAGCCCAAGTATTACTTCTAGGTCAGTGCAAATGGAAAATAGGTATTATGACTCCTAATAGAAACTGCATAAGTGACCAATCATGAAGTCATTAATTACAAAAAGAGAAACAAACAGAGAAGACTTTTGTTTATCTAAACTTCTCTGTAGCTTCTTGTAAGTAATCATCACTCTACGCCTTTTGGAACAGATTAACAGTAAGGAAAATCATGGAAAGATCAAGTAGAAAGTAAAAGATTTCATCATATAGGTAATTTGAAAAAAATACATCAACCAACGATAAAGGTTTTATTCAATAATGGTTTGTGTTCTTCAGACACTTTAAGCCAGTGTGTCTGAAATAAAAGTATCATCTTTTCTTAACCTGCTCTCCTGACCTTCTCTGTTTCTTATCTTGCTTACTGCCACCATTATTCATTTGGCAGAACCGTTTTGTCCCTTTGCTGTTTTTCACTTAATACCACCAATTGTTTCCCAATGTTTCCAGCTACACCTTCAAATCCATCCCTCCCCTCCCACCACTGTTGCTTTTTGTGGAAGCCTTTTTCCTCCCTTGTAGGTCTAGTGGTGGGGATTCTAAGCTTTGGCATTCACCCTGTCCAAGGTCAAATCCTTGTTTTGAAACTTGGTGATTGTGAGATCTTGGTTTAGTGATTTAATTTTTTTGTTTAGTTCTCTCATCTAAGTGGGAATTTTAATTGTGCTTTCCTTATAGGTTTGTAGGACATGTTTACAATACTTGTTTAGGCTTAGAATATTGTTGTGCCCAGTAAGAATTGCTTCTTGCATAAATTTTTAAGCAGTTTCCCAGCTGATCTTACCGTTTTTTTTTTTTTAATCTCCCTCAACAATTTACCTGTCTTCTGATTTATTTTTTGTCCTTTTCTCACTCCAATGTTTGGTTGGCTCCTTGATTCAGAAACTAATACCCGGTTAGCTCTTGCTGAGTTTTGAGACCTTGTCTGTGTCTTGTCTTCAAATGTTGCTTTGATCCTTTGCTACTTTTTAACTTCAAGTTCACCATCAACCCTTCTGAAGTTGGACTTGTGTCCAGCTCCTTTGACTATTGGCTGACTTTAGCCATCTCAAAACCTCATCAAGACAAAGAGTCATACCCTATCTTGATCTAGCAATCCCACTTCTGGGTGTGTACCCAAAAGAAATGAAACTAGGATCTCCCATGTTCAATGCAGCGTAACTAAGACATGGAAACAACTGAAGTGTCCATCAATGGATAAAGAAGTGAAGTAAGTCAGAAAGAGAAAAACAAATATTACAAATTAACACATATATATGTGTCAGGCGAGTGTATGCTCCTCGCTTTTGTCTCATCACAGCAAAGATTTGGAGTGACGGACATTAAAGCCCTTGGCATGTCACAGCTCTCGGGTCTTAGACAGACTGTGTTAGAGCTCTCAGGTCTCAAATGGACCGTGTTATCGCTCTTAGACAAATCAGTGTTACAGCTCCGTGTTACAGCTCTATTTTATTTAGATAATAGCAGGAAAATCCATCTTCGAGGCGTGAGGACATGTCCACCCAAACGCAAAGAGAAGAGTGCCCCACTGCGTGGGAGAGAGAGAGAGACAGCCCTTTGGCTCCTCTTTTTATATGTTTTTTCCCTCCCTCTGGGCCTGCTCTACGTAAATTGGTTTAGCCAGGAGTGTTGTTTGTTCTACCTGAAGTCCTCACTCCTGGTCCTCAGACCTTCCTTTGTTCTATTTTCACGGGCTTTTCCCTTCCTTCTCTTTTGCTGCTGCTGCTGCTGCTGCTGCGTCACTTCAGTCGTGTCTGACTCTGTGCAGCCAACCAGGCTTCCCATCCCTGGGATTCTCCAGGCAAGAACATTGGAGTGGGTTGCCATTTCCTTCTCCAATGCATGAAAGTGAAAAGTGAACGTGAAGTCGCTCAGTCGTGTCTGACCCTTCGCGACCCCAAGGACTGCAGCCTACCCGGCTCCTTCGTCCATGGGATTTTCCAGGCAAGAGTACTGGAGTGGGGTGCCACTGCCTTGTCTTTTAGCCACTGCCAATTTGGACTCCTGTTTTCTATTCTAACTACCTAACATATGAAATCTAGAAAGATGATACTGATGAACCTATATGCAGGGTAGCAATGGAAACACAGCAACAGTGAAAGGACTTGTGGACACAGTGGGGGAAGGAGAGGATGGGACAAATTGGGAGAGTAGCATTAAACACGTACATTACCATATGGAGAAAGACAATGGGAATTTGTCGTATGACACAGGGAGCTCAAATCCAGTACTCTGCGACAATGTAGAGGGCTGAGATGGGGGGAGGGCCCTGGGAGGGAGGTTCAAGAAGGAGGGAACATATGTATACCTATGGCTGATTCATGCTGATGTATGGCAGAAACCAACATAATATTGTAAAGCAATTATGTCCAATTAAAAATAAATGCATTTAAGATTAAAAAGTAAAAATAATAAAAAAGAAGATATAGTATATATATTCAAGGAAATATTCTTGATCCATGAGAAAAAAGGAAACCCTGCCATTTGTGGCAATATAGGTGGACTTAGAGGGCATTATACTAAGTGAAATAAGCCAGGAAGAGAAAGACAAATATTATGTAGTACCACTTATACATGGGAATATTGGAAAGAGTCAAACATAGAAACAGAGAGGAGAAAAGTGGTTTCCAGGGTCTAGAGGGTGGGAGAAATAGGGAGAGGTTGTTTAAAGGGTACAAACGTTCAACTATAAGATAAATGAAGTCTGAGGAGCTAGTGTAAAACATGGTGATTATAGGTGATAACACCATATTATATAATTGAAATTTTCTGAGAAAGTAGAACTTAAACAGTCTCACCAAACAGAAGATACCTGTGTTAGGTGACAGATGTGCTGATTAATTAAATGGGAGGGGGGAATCCTCTTAAAAGTTTACAAATATCAAATTACCATGATGTACACTTTAAATGTCTTCCAACTTTATATGTTCAACTATAACTCAACAAAGCTAAAATATAAATAAATAAAAACCTTGACCGGCTCTCTCCATTTCCTCCCTTTACTGCAGAGTAAAATCCAGCCTGGTGTTGGCTGTATGGACCTTCAAGCTCTGGTCCCAGCTCACATTTTCTGGCTGCTTCTTTTCCCTAGGTCTCATTCCTGTATCTTACCCTTGGTCTTTTCAAGTGCTAGAATATTCCTCCCGCTTTTTCTCCCGCCAGTGAAATAGTTCTTCTCCAAAGAGCGCTACTAAAATATCACCTCTTTGTGAAAAGCACCTGGAGGATATTCAGGCTCACCTCTGGGGGTGAAGGAAGCCATTGTGAACATCACGAGCAGTGACAGAATAAGAGTATTTGCAGCCAGCACATTTAGTCAGTCACTGCTGTCAAAACCTCCCATGCTCATTTCATCTTTTGATCAAGTGTGTAATACTCACTATTATTACCTCCACCTTGAAGATGGGAGTATAAAACTCAGAAAGGGTAAGCAACTTACTTAAGGTTTCTATAGCTAGTCAGTCACTGAACCAGGATTTTAACCAAATCAGGTGGTCCCAGAGTTATCATTCTTAACTTCTTGACTCTAAAGCACTCCCTAGTATTGCTTCTCACAGCATTTTACTCGTGTTCACAGTATCCGGGTGATTTTTATACACGTTTATTTATTGCTTTACAGTGTCAGCTTTCAGTGTTCCCCTGTTCCTGGCACTATTACTGTTCAAACAGTTAGTGCTCCATAAATGTCTGCCACATCTAAGGGAAATCTAAACCTGCTAACAGGAAATAGTTGCCCTGAGAATTCTGCCTCTAGCTGTCCTGTATCAAGACTCATTCACAATTTAATGACGACTTCAAGTTGATAAAAGATGGACCAGAAAAAGGAACGGATATCTTCCTATGTGTCGCTAAATATCTATGTAATTTTAGGTAAGCCACTTAATCTCCCCATTTTTTAGTCTGTTCAATGGAGACTTTAACCCCTAGAATCTGTCATTCTCCCAGGAGTTCTGTGAGGGTGAAATAAGACACCCAAGAGGAAGAATTCTAAGACCTGTAAAAAGGCCATGCAAAGAGAAAGGACACATTCCAATCAGTAAAACACATTGTTTACAGTAAGTAAATGATGTGTGTGTGTGTATGTGCTCAGTTGCTAAGTTGTCTCCAACTCTTTGCAACCCAATGGACTCTGGCCCACCAGGCTCCTCTGTCCATGGGATTTTCCAGGCAAGAATGCTGGAGTCGGTTGCCATACCCTTCTTTAGGGTATCTTTCTGACCCAGGGATCGAACCTGTGTCTCTTGTGTCTCCTGCTTGGCAGGTGAATTCTTTACCACTGAGCCACCTGGAAAACCCCTAAATGATGGTGCCAATTAATCTTAATTCTTAGTAAGTGAAGTTTCTAACTTTTCCCACTTCCTATTTATCATCGGCAATGAAGTGTCCTGAAAGAAGAAATTTTTGTGCTAGTTTTGAACATCGACCATTTGTCAAGGCAGAAAAGAATCACTGACTCCCACAGCTCTGGAAGGAGACTTGAGACACAACCTGTGCTTCTCATTTGTAGATGATGAGATTGTCGTTCAGAGAGGGAACAACTCATTTGAGGGGCTACCACATCTTTCTGGACAATATGGACTAAACAAGGGTGTCCTAGGTAGATTAGATAAGTGGAAAAAAGACTCTATCCCTCTTTTTTTTTTTTTTTTTTTTGGTAAAACTGAACAAAAACAATGAACACAACTAGAGAGCTGGCAAAGTGCAAAGATTGCAGAGCCCCATTTCTGGAGTCAACCTCTTGGCTCTTCCTCCACACTTACTAGGATGATTTGGGTGAGTTAATTAAGCTCTCATCCCTTGGTTTTGTAGTCTGTAAAACTGAAATAGTAAAGAGTGTCCATCTTTCAGGATTATTTTTAGAATATGATGAGTTAAACTGTGCAAAACTCTTAGACCTGCACCAACCACAGAGTAAGCCCTAGATGCTTGTTAAATAAATAAAAACAACATCTGAGAATTTAGCATTTTTGGAATTCATACATATGATGAAATTGAAGGACTGTGTTTTCCACTTGCAAATTAAGTTTACAAAACTTCACGGGTTATGCTTCTGTTCTTCCAAAGAGTTTCCCTGAGTACATGCCCAGGCAGAGCTTTTAGCTAAGTCACCAGGAGTTACCATGAGATTAATTGTCAGAAGGTTAAATTTTTTTTTTCAACTTCCTGGAGGTTATTATTGTATTTTTAATTGGCAGTATGTTGGCAGTTCAAGTCACTTTTGAAAACAAATTCTCTAACAGCCAACTGCTGATGGTTTCTCTGCCAAAAAAAGGTATCTAAAACTTTTCATGATCAATATGCTAACAGGAATAACAAATACACTGAAATGTGTTGTATTTGATACTAGGAAACTGAAGTTAAGTTAGGAAATTATGTTTTGCAATTACCCAAGGTAAATGCTGATGGTGGCTTATTGGTTATGAGTAGTCTGGCCTCAAAATAGCCCTGTTATATTTGCCCTCTTGCTCAAATCCACAATAAAAACTCCTGGATGAAGTTTAATTTAGTGAATCAATTATTTTGATTGAATAAGGGCACTGAGATTTTATTGGGTAGATGTTATTATGAAGTAAATTTAAATGAAAACATGCATATAAACACATATAATCAAGTGCTCAATATTTTATCTTTTATATTAATTCCTAACTATTATATAGTAAGCTTTTTGTCACCATAATGTCTTTCAAATAAATAGGGAAGTGATTAGGAAAAATTAACTGGGGCATAGAAAGATAAAGTGAATGATTTGGAATTATCTAAGGAAAAGATAACAACTACAGACTTGACAGCATTTATTTTTCAAAGAAAAAGTATTTGTGCTCACATGGAGTATAGTAGCTAGGGATTTCTTTTTATTTTTAATGCAAGTATAGTTTTTACAATATTATACTAGTTTTAGGGATACAACAGAGTGATTTGATATTTTTGTAGATTGTATTTCATACATTATTACAAAATATTGGCTATATTCCTTGTGTTCTACATTACATCTTTTACTATAATTTATTTTAAATCTAGAGTTTGTTTCTTTGGTTCTTTTCCCCATCATCCCCTCTCCATACCCCTCTCACCACTAGTTTGCTCTCTATATCTATGAGTCTTCTTCTATTTTGTTGTATATGTTTCTGTTTGTTCATTTGTTTTAATTTTTAGATTCCACATATAAATGAAAAAAAAGTATTTTTCATTCAGACAGAAAGACTGACTGAATTATTTCACTAAATATAATGTTCTCCAGGTCCACACTTGTTGTTGCAAATGGCAACATTTCATTCTTTTTCAATGGCTGAGTAAGTAATATTCCTGTGTGTGTGTGTGTGTGTATGCACCACATTGTCTTTATTCATTCATCTGTTGATGAACACTTAGGTTGGTTCCATGTTTTGGCTGTTGTTAATAGTGCTGCTTGACAGCCCTAGCACAAGAGATAGAAAGAAGTTAATTTAAAAGATATTTCAGAGAGAAATTGACCAGCATTTAGTGGCCAATTAGATGGGGGTGGGGAACAGAAAGTAAGGGGCCAATCATTGTAACTTCAGCAACCTGGTAGCTAGAGATACCACTGAAGAAATGATGGTGATCATACCAGTACATTTGGCGGGTGGTTTGATCTACATCCTGGCCTGAGCGTTCAAAGAGCAGTGGGCAACTGGCCAGCCTAGGGGACAGCTAATCCCTAACTCATGGTCCCGGTGTCATCAGCCACAGTTCTTATTCATTTCTCACTTTGATTTGAAAGTTATTAGAGTCAGAGAGAAGCATTCTAACTCCTAAATTAACTCTCAGTAGATCACATCTATCACTCTTGACCAACCAGTCAGGCTGCCCCACGGGAGGCCACCATGTGCTTCTGTCACCTCCTTCTTGAAGCCTTGTTTGTTATTCCCCAACATCTTTCCAAGGGAGTTGGACTGATTTTTGTCTGACAGTCTTCTCAAACATCAAATTCAAGATGTGTGCTTAACAAGATTGGGACTTACTAATTTTACCTTTGGTTAAAAATGAGTAATACATTTGTTTTGCAAAAAATGTAATAATGTCTATTGTTTTTTATGCAGAAAACCTTTGTCATGTGCTACTTCTTTTAATGCTGTCATTTGAGGCACAAGCAGCAGAACTAATATTTCAAGTCTGCATTTAATAAATGCCTATAAAATACATACAGTTTCCAAATATTGAGGATATTTAGTCTATGTTAAAAAACACTCCAGAGGTAATATGTAATGTGTTTAAATATTTGAAAGACTAACTCAAAAAACGATTTTCTAATATACATGAGGAAGCTTGCATTCACGTAATTTAATTCTTTTATCTAGTAATTTCAAATCTGGGACAAAATAATCTAAATTTGTAGAAAATAATCTAAATGTGTAGATATATATACAGAGATATTTATCTCAGTGCTATTTATGTTATAAGTATAAAAGAGCAAAGGGGGAAAATCTAAATATTCAAAAGCCAGGGAATGTAGTCAAATACAATATGCTGTAACTATATAATGTAATATTATGATTGCCATTAAAATGATATTTACATTTTAATAATAAGGTTAGTACATATGAAAGTATGCAATGTAAGAAAAGGATAAATATTTGGTATGGTTGCAATTATTAATGAATGCACATCTATGAAAAAAGATGTCACTTATTATTTGTTGTTACTTCAAGGTAATGGAGGAGGAAATGGTAACCCACTCCAGTATTTTTGCCTGGAAAATTCCAGAGGGACAGAGGAACATGGCAGGCTACAGTGCATGGGATCACAGAGTCAAACATGACTCAGCAACTGAGCACACACTTCAAGGTAAAGGAGCAGAGTAGGACTGTGTGTTGTGTAGTGTGAATATGTCACGTGTTGTGTGTTGTACTTTCCAGATTGCTGCCATGAACATGAGTGACTTTTATAAATAAACCACTCACCCTGTCAACTCCAAAGGAGAAAGAGGAGGAGGAGGAAGAAGAGAAGGAAGAAGGAGTAGACACGCAGATTACTGTCAAGGGCAGAACCAGGATCCATACTGTTGGAAGTTAAAGGAAGGCTGCTTTTGGGCTCAGCATGAGGAAGACTGCTCTGCAGTCACCTGCTTCCCTGAAGAAGCAGCAAATACCAAAGAGGTATTTCCTTGAAGAAGCTACTCCCTGGTAATGACAGAGGGAGTCTGTCAGGGAGCTGGATGAGGGAAGGCTCCCTGGAAACTCTTGAGTTCTCTGGTTTGGGGATCTAAGTGGTCCGTAACTCAGCAGAAGCTTGTTTCTGTTCCTACAGAAAACATTTTTTTTTCTTATTTTAATTTGCATAATACTGACAAATCTCACATTCCTGCCAAAGGAATGAAAAACCTTTCTTTTCTGCCTTCCTGAGAACATAAAATGACATTTAGAATGAGTATTAGCCTCTTCCCTGGTGGCTCAGTGGTAAAGAATCCTCCTGCCAATGTAGGAGATGCGGGTTCGATCCCTAGGTCCTGAAGATACCCTGGAGGAGGTAATGGCAACCCACTCCGGTATTCTTTACCTGGAAAATCCCATGGACAGAGGAGCCTGGCAGGCTACAGTCCATGGGGCTGCAAAGAGTCAGACATGACTGAGTGACAATGTTGACTGAAAAGTGAAAGTGAAAGGCACTCAGTTGTATCTGACTCTTTGTGATCCCATGGACTATACCATCCATGGAATTCTTCAGGCCAGAATACTGGAATGGGTAGCCTTTCCCTTCTCCAGGGGATCTTCCAAACCCAGGGATCGTGCCCAGGTCTCCCACATTGCAGGCAGATTCTTTCCCAGCTGAGCCATAAGAGAAGCCCAAGAATACTGGAGTGGGTAGCCTATCCCTTCTCCAGAGGATCTTCCCGACCCAGGAATCAAACTGGGGTCTCCTGCATTGCAGGCAGATTCTTTACCACCTGAGCTATCAGGGAAGTCCACAATATTGATTGGCCTCTTATTAAAGTAACTTTCAGCTCTCTAGCTTTGAAGCTGCACGGGATCTGGTGGAGAATATTTCTGCAGCCTCTGTGCAGGTGATTCAAGCCCGGAACTTTCTCAGTCAAGTCAGACTTCATCAAGGGGCTCTCTGTGACGCCCCGCCTTGGAGATGTTTGGTGCCCTTGATTTTCCTCCTGGTGGCCTGGGGTTTGGGTCCTCTGTCACTCTGGTCCTTGTCCCCAAGCACCTGCCTCCTGCCTCATGTTTTCATGTCATCTTTTCAGTCCTGTGCCCAACTGCTTAGGGCCCAGATCATGGTTAGGGGTCTAATAATCATATGAGTAAAACTTTTCTAATATAGCAACGAAATGAATGTGGTCTCCTTTTCAAGTCATCTACTTCAACATGCTGGGATTTTCTTTTCTTCGTGGCTAACAGGGAAGGTGGTGCCTGGTGAGGGAGGGAGTTTAAAATCTGCAGACCTTTGTGGATCAACAAATCATAGGCCATATCTCATATGGGTTCAATAAAAGTCAGTTTTATGACATCTCATTTTTATAAAAATATCAGCTTTTAAGTCAGGCTGCTGATTTTTTTTTGTAATATCTTGTCTTTTTTTTTTCTTTTTAACAAATGTCGTTTTTCTCACACTTAGTTGAAAATTGCACTGCATCCTCTGCGATCACTTCTTTAGGGATGTGGCTTTCTGCAATACTGGTTCAGGAAGAGTGTTAACAGGGCAGGGTGATTTTGTTCTTTCCTAAAGAATCTGCCTGCAGTGCAGGAGACCCTGGTTCGATTCCTGGGTCGGGAAGATCCCCTGGAGAAGGGATAGGCTCCCCACTCCAGTATTGTGGCCTGGAGAATTCCATGGACTGTATAGTCCATAGGGTCGCATAGAGTTGGACATGACTGAGCGACTTTCACTTCACTTCACTTCAAGTGAATAGAGAGACCCATCGGAAAGTTTCATTTTATTTGTCTACTTTGTACAGATGACTATGTTTTTGGTAAATATCTGATAAATCGGCAATTTTTATTTAAGCTTCCAAGGGGCAAAGCAATGGCTCTAATAACCAACATTCACTGACAAATAGTAACAATAAAAATGTCCACGGCTTCAATATCATGTAGAATTGAGGTTTTGTCATCATTCTGAATTGTGGCCTTCCAGGTTGCTGATGGCAGATTATGTTTTGTTTGTTGAGATGGTATGTGTGTACACACAATGAAGGAAACAAATCAAAGCAATGTATCTTAGCTATATAGTTTTTGTACATAGGATTATTATTGATAAAAATAATTTCATCCTGCTCACTTTCCCCACAGAAGATTGTAGTAGGAAAATGCTTTTTTAAAGGTTGTTGTATTTACTGCTCTATCTCACAGCACAGGAACTGACATTTAATAAATATATATTGAGTGAATAAATGAATTAATAAAATTTTTTTATTATGACATATTAACTTGGGTCAGTGCCACTGAAATAAATTACTATTCTACTCTAGGAAGTTTGACTGCACATATTGGGTTGTTTGAGGTATTTCCATATTTTCTTTATTTGTGTTATTGAAAATAGTGGAATTCTAGAGCATTCACATTTTTAAATCACTCACTGAGTTCACTATTCATTGAGATCGTGAAGGACAGGGAAGCCTGGCATGCTTCAGCCTGTGTGGTTGCAAAGAGACGGACATGACTTAGGGACTGAACAATAAGAATTGAGTTCATTAGTTCCTACAAAATGATGTGAGGGAAAAGAGAATAGGTGAAGTTATGGGTTATAGCCCTATACCAAGAATATCCCCTCTAGCTTCTTAATGTTTTGTTTCTTCATTGGCAAAGAATGCCACCTTCTTTATCTGATTCTAACACTTGTTTTGTGCTTGAAAAAACTGTGTATGAAAGACTGTAAACATAGAATGCTTGTAAATGTTCATTATAAATAACTGGTGGCATATTTATGAAATAAATAGAGGGTATCCCTTTACATATCCTCTATATTTTACTCCTTAAGAATGCCACAAAATTGGAGGAAAAAGAGGATGGAGAGTTGTCTGATGGTCAACTTGTCTAGCAATAACCCCCAGTTATGCAATCAAACACTAATCTAAGTGTTGCTCTGAAGATATTTTGGAGACCTGGTTAAGAAATTGCCCTGGAAATGTGAGTGGTCTCCATCCAATGAATTGAAGGCTTGAAGCAAAAACTGAGTTTTCTTGAAAAGAGAATTCTGCTTCAAGACAGCATCAAATTTGCCTGAGTTTCCAACCTTATCGACTGATCTATAAATATCAGACATGCATATTTATATGTATATGTATATGTATATACACATATGGGATTCCCTGGTGGCTCAGATGGCAAAGAGTCTGCCTGCAATACGAGAGACCTGAGTTGGATCCCTGGGTCAGGAAGACTGCCTGAAGAAGGAAATGGCAACCCACTCCAGTATTCTTGCCTGGAAAACCCCATGGACGGAGGAGCCTAGCGGGCTACAGTTCGCAGGGTTGCAAAGAGTCAGACACGATTTACCGACTTCACTTTCACTTTCATGTACACATATATATGTATGTATGTATGTACACACACATGTATTTGTGTCTGTGTATGCATATGTGTAGGTATCTGTGTATACATACATATATCTATCTATCTATCTATCTATATATATGGCCCAAGACTTATAATGGTTTGACTGGTTTGACTTACAATTTTTCAACTTCACCAATGATGCAAAAATGAAATACATTCAGTAGAAACTATACTTTGAATTTTGGTCTTTTCCCTGGCTGGCAATAGGCCATCTGGTAGATCCTTTTTTGTAATGTGGGGGAGAGCAGCAACTGGTAGAAACCCATAGTCCCCAGTCAGTTATGAGCTCACGAGGCTAATCAATTGATACGCTTACTATTCTGCACCCAGACAACCATTTTGTTTTTCACTTTCAGCACTGTATTTAATAAATTACATGAGATATTCAACACTTTATTATAAAATAAGCTTTATGTTGGATGATTTTGCCCAACTAATGGAAGTGTTCTGAGCACCTCTGAGGTAGGCTAGGCTCAGATACAATGTTCAGTAGGTTGGGTGTATTGAATGCATTTTAGACTTAAAATATTTTCAACTTACCCCACTGGTTTTATCAGCATGTAACCCCACTATAAGTTAATAAATGTATATGTATATGTATGAGGTGGTTTTGTTTTTCCATGATACTGGGAAAGAATGGACAGAGAAAAGTCACATTTGTGTAATTATTTTCGACTTTATAGTGTCTTTTCAGACCCAGTAACATTTTTTTATATTTGCAGTATGACACAACAAATCCGTGTATGGTGAATCAGAAAACTGACAAGCAATGCAATTTAAAATGTACAGCTGTTCCACTAACAGTTTTGGCAATGGGAATCCCAAGAGTTATCTGAGCTGAGTCCCTACACCTCAGATCAAGCATAAATTTCCAAATGTTTTGAAGCCGAAGCTCTCGACATTAACACTGGGCTGTCAGTCTGCCAAATGGGAAGTGGTTTGTAATTGCACAGACGTTCCCCTTGGTATTTAGGTAAACAGGAGCACATCAATAGAGTTGGTTTTGCGGAATATAATATATTGATCGATTCTCTTTAGAAGCAGAGAACTGCAATACATTCAGACCTAAACAAACAAAACAAAGAGTTTGAGGGAGAAAAACAAACAAACAAACTTGCTTTGAACAGCAGGAGACGATGTTTTGGCAGCTGAGCAGGGCAAGAGCTTCATGAGCCGCTCTTTAATGCTGCGCTTGGTGCTGTTCTGAGTGTAGAGGAAACCTAGAAGATATGGGATGGGTTCTGTTAATGCCAGCTGCAGAGAGAAACCTGAGGCATTTTGCTCCGGGTGTCAGCAGATGCCATGGCAGGCAGGATCTGGGTGCAGCCATATTTGCTCAGGCAATCACAGGCAGAGGGTTGGCACCCCAGAAGGAAAAAAACAAAAACAAAAAAACAAAACTAACTAAATCCTGGTTTTCCCTTTTAGGTTTATTTTATGTTGCATTAGATCATAATTACCCCATGAGCAAAGAATCATGCAAATAAATCTTTTGAGTAGCAAAAATAAGATTTGCTATCTTTTGGAGGTCTTAAATTGGGAATACAGCAAGTATCACAAAAAGAGTGAGCTGGATTGAAATTTCAACATTCAAAGCAGTGTTAACGGCCCACGTGACATTTTCTGCACTCATCACTCCCGTCTTTGCTTCCAGGGGAGTGGGTGCTCTGCATAAATCATTCACACCGCAATCACCTGTTAGTACCTTTTTGCCTTCCCTGAAAGTGAGAAAATTGATGTCCTTGATATGCAGCCTCATTAGCATAAGCTGATGTGCCCAGAGATGGGACATCCTTCAAATGTGGACATTAATGGATGGGGCTTATTCAAGCAGAGTGATTCTAAAAGACACAAGGAGTATTCACAAAATGTTAACCCAGGAGTAGATGGAGCAGTATCTGTGACTTCAAGTAGTTAGTGAGGACTTAAGGAAAATCAGTAGTGACCCAGTGGGCCAGCTAACAAGCGCTTGAAAACCTGCTGGTGCCAGGAGCCATATCTGTCCAGCTCAGCATTAACTTGCCCATTCTGAGTGACCAGAAGCCTGAATCTTCACGTCACTATATAGATTACCGCCCCAAATCAGTTTGGAAAGTGTAGAATACAAAGCAAAAGCAAAAGGACCAATTTAAATCAAGGTTAGACCACCCTTAAAATATGAACTTGGCACATGGACCCCTTGTTGCTTTTCTACTTTGTAATTCCCGCGTTGGTGTTATAGAAAGTCCTGAGTGCAAGGCTACTGTTCTATTTCCCTTTGGAGCTGTTCATCCTACCATTGGCTAAAAAGCCTGATAGATATGATAGATCTTGTGCTGAGATGACAGTAGATGACATAGATCATATTGGATCATTTCCCTACTTAAAACCCCCCCTAAAATTTTCCCATTGTCTTTCAAAAAAAAAAAAAATCCACTTTCTACCATGCACCCCAATCCCTGTACCGTCTGGCCCTTCCTCACTCTGACAGCACTGTTCATCATCCTCCCTGCTGCCTGACCACCAGCCATTGGCCATGCCACCCTTCTTTCCTGTTCCCACACCAGGTCCCTCCTCTGCCCTTGACACTTACATGGTGTGAAATATCTTGCTTACTTGATAATGCCAAGTGCTGGTTGAGAGTCTGGCACATAGGAAGAGATCAATAAATGCCTGACAAATGAGTGAACAGAGTCACTTTCCATACCAAGAGAACACCCAATTTCATTTCCTATATTAGCATCTAAAGAAGCTTTTAAACTTGTAAAATCAATCTGATTTACACACTGCAGACTCTGGCTAGCTTCTTCATACTACATTTCTAAAGGGACACATTTATCTAAGTATACTCTCCTTGTAAACCTGTCTGGGACATGATAATTTTGCTTTAGCTTTTCAAGCAGGACATTCTGCTTCTTCCATTGGTGTCTTTTAAAATTTCATGCCACTGTGTGTATAGTCAGGTGGGTCCTTCAACAATTACCAACTTCTACCAAGGATGAGATGGTTGGATGGCATCACTGACTCAATGGACATGAGTTTGAGCAAGCTCCAGGAGTTGGTGAAGGACAGGGAACCCTGGCATGCTGCAGTCCATGGGGTCACAAAGAGTCAAACATGAGTGAACAACACCTGCTCTTGCAAACTTCAAAACTGTTCAAACACACTCATCTTGATAAAATTTTCTTGTCAGTTTGCAGCCTTCCAGAGAGAAGAACCCCCTCCCTCCTCTGCTCTATCTTCTCTGTTGTCCCTGATTCACGGCCCTGCCTCCGTTGCTCTGGGCATCACCCCCTCTTGCAGAGACCCTCTCCTGTCAAGGAGTTAGAGAGGAAATGTTCTACTAACCTTCGGCAGTAGGAGACAGACTATTGTTACCTCTTACCCAGCTTCTGTGTTTCAGATTGGACTTCTTGATATCTAGCCAAACTTTTCATACTGTTCGTAAGCTTCTCAAGGCAAGAATACTTTGCCCACCTGATGTGAAGAGTCAATTCATTGGAAAAGATCCTGATGCTGAGAAAGATTGAGAGCAAGAGGAAAAGGGGGCGATAGGGGATGAGATGGTTGGATGGCATCACTGACTCGATGGACGTGAGTTTGAGTTTGTCCAAGCTCCTGGAGATAATGAAGGACAGGGGAGCCTGGTGTGCTGCAGCTCAGTGGAGTCACAGAGTCAGACAGGACTTAGCAACTGAACAACAACAAGGCAAACTCTACAATCATGCCTGAAACTGGCACATAGCAGACTCTTAAGAAGTATTTGCTGGTTGCTCAGTTTCCTCCTTTTCCTTTAAATTCTGATATCTGTCAAACTCACTCTCTTTGACAGGTTCCTAGACCCTCAGGCCTGGGTGTGGAGAAGGGACCTTTATGCTTCTCAAGTACTTAAGTATTAATGTTTATCTCCCTTCCTTCAGCCCCATCCCCAAATTAGTAGTTAATGACGTTCTTGCCTGGAGCATCTTTTGAACCCCCATGTGGGACTACAAAGTATACAGGTTTTTGTTTTCAATCAGTAGCTGGAAGTCTTAGTTTCTAGTCCCTGTTTATTACTTCAAGCCAAGTGACCTTGGGCAGGTTATTAAACTTCTCAGTGTCATTGTCTTTTCTTTACAAAACAAAAGGCTTTATACTAAAAAGATCTTGGTTGTCAAAACATAGTTTTAAGTCCATTTTAGGAATATCAGTTCAGTTCAGTTCAGTCGCTCAGTCGTGTCCGACTCTTTGCAACCCCATGAATCGCATATATTTAACTGTAAATTGTATACCGTGACTACTGCTGCCACTGCTGCTAAGTCACTTCAGTCGTGTCCGACTCTGTGCGACCCCATAGACGGCAGCTTACCAGGCTTCCCTGTCCCTGGGATTCTCCAGGCAAGAACACTGGAGTGGGTTGCCATTGCCTTCTCCAATGCATGAAAGTGAAAAGTGAAAGTGAAGTCTCTCAATCTTGTCCGACTCTTTGAGACCCCATGGATTGCAGCCTACCAGGCTCCTCCGCCCATGGGATTTTCCAGGCAAGAGGACTGGAACGGGGTGCCTGCCTTCTCCATATGGTGACTACCTTATTTTTATTGTGTTTCTCCTCAGTGAGAGCTTTAGCTTACACAGCAGGTAGGACGTGGATATCATGGAATCCTCAGGCTCTCTTTCTCACTTTGTCTCTGTCTCTCCCTTCCAGTCTCTCCTTCTCAGCTATCAGATCACTCTGCACTTTTCCCCTTAGAGTGTCTGAGTGTTCAAGCATGGTAGTAAAACAGCCTAGGTAGATCCTGGCACCATGGTCTTGGGTAACTTTATTTAATCTGAATCTCAGTTTCCTCATCAATAAAATGGATTAGTACTAGTATCTACCTTGTACTATTGTTAGAATCTAATGAAATAATAGATAAAACACTTAGTATAGTGACTGCTCATAACATCCTTTCAATTAATGTCAGATATTAGTTTTTCTCAGTCCTTTGAGCATACATCCCAGTCCTTTCCACATGCTACTATCTTTGTCTGAAATTGTGTTTTACCTTATTGTGGCTTTCTCTTCTGCCATCTTTGAGATTTCAGTTCAATAATCACTTCCTAAGGAAAACTTTATAGACAGACCAAACTAGATTATGAACAGCTTTATCATAAGCTCCTATAGTTTCCTATATTTCTCCTTCATAGCATTATCACAAATATAATTAAAACAATTGATGATGCAATTATGTTTTCGACATGTCTTCCCTACTACAATGTAAGATTGAAGATTTCTACTTCCAGTCTTTAGAGAATAAATAACTTACTGGAAGTATTGTCTTACCATAAACATATAGCTGGACAAGCATACCTCAGAGATATTGCAGGTTCTGTTCCAGACTGCTGCAATAAAGTGAATACAGCAATAAAATGAGTCACATAAATTTTAGGTCTCCCAGTGCATATAGAAGGGCTTCTCTGGTGGCTCAGAGGGTAAAGCGTCTACCTGCAATGCAGGAGACCTGGGTACGATCCCTGGGTTAGGAAGATCCCGAACTTATATTTATACTATACTGTAGTTTATTAGGTTTGCCGAAGCATTATGTCTAAAAATCATTGTACAAATCATAATTTAAAAATATATTATTGCTAAGAAATGCTGTCATCTAACAATACAAGGTTGCCACAAATCTTCAATTTGCTAAAAAATGCAGTATCTATGAAGCACAATGAAGCTAAGTACATTAAAACGAGGTATGTCTGTACATGAGGCAACTGTTCTCAAGCACTGAATAAGCAATGTAGAACTATGGTACTGGAGAGGGAAGAAAGCCCTAAGATGAGCTCCGTGAATGCCCAGCTCCCTCTGCCTGGGGCATGTTCCTTCCATAGATCAGAGAGATAAGGCACAAGCTCAACATCCTGAGGTAGAACTTGCAGGGCATGGTGCTGGAGAAGAGAGAACTGTTATGTGTGTCGGAGGAAAGGACCCATGTAAGAATTAAATGTGGCCATTGTGATGTTCCATTGTATGTATCAATGTAACTGGGCTGAACGTTATCCAGAAAGCTGGTGAAATATCATCTCTGTGTATGTCTGTCTGTGAGGATGTTTCTAGAAGAGGTTAGTTATTTAACTGGTAGATTGAATAAAAAAGAATACTTTCATTAGTGCTGGTGGACATCATCCAAGAGATTAAGAGGCTTGAAGAGAACAAAAATGTAGAGGAACACGGATTTGTTCTCTGAGTTCAGACATCCATCTTTCCCACCTTCAGACATCGGTGCTACTGGTTCTCAGGTTTCTGGACTCTGACTGTGACTTACTCATTACCCTGGTTCCCAAGTCTTCAAGTTTGGACTGAAACTATCATCAGCTTTCCTGGGCCTCTAGGTTGCAGATGGTGGGTTGTGGGACTTTGCAGCCTTTGTGATTGTATGAGCCCATATTTCATAATAAGTGTCTTTCTGTTTACCTGTATATATCCTGTTGGTTCTGTTTCTCTGGAAAACCCTGACTAAGATTGTCATTGACCAAGGCCTGGGTGATGCATAATCAGGGACATACTTCATAAAACTCAGCAAGTAAGCTGTTGCAAGACTGAGATGCAATCTCAAAAATGACAGAATGATCTCTGTTCATTTCCAAGGCAAACCATTCAATATCACAATAATCCAAGTCTATGCCCCAACCAGTAACGCTGAAGAAGCTGAAGTTGAACCATTCTATAAAGACCTACAAGACCTTTTAGAACTAACACCCAAAAAAGATGTCCTTTTCATTTTAGGGGACTGGAATACAAAAGTAGGAAGTCAGGAAACACCTGGAGTAACAGGCAAATTTGGCCTTGGAATACGGAATGAAGCAGGGCAAAGACTAATAGGGTTTTGCCAAGAAAATGCACTGGTCATAGCAAACACCCTCTTCCAACAACACAAGAGAAGACTCTACACATGGACATCACCAGATGGTCAACACCGAAATCGGATTGATTATATTCTTTGCAGCCAAAGATGGAGAAGCTCTATACAGTCAACAAAAACAAGACCAGGAGCTGACTGTGGCTCAGACCATGAACTCCTTATTGCCAAATTCAGACTGAAATTGAAGAAAGTAGGGAAAACCACTAGACCATTCAGGTATGACCTAAATCAAATCCCTTAAGATTATACAGTGGAAGTGAGAAATAGATTTAAGGGCCTAGATCTGATAGATAGAGTGTGTGATGACCTATGGAATGAGGTTCATGACATTGTACAGGAGACAGGGATCAAGACCATCCCCATGGTAAAGAAATGCAAAAAAGCAAAATGGCTGTCTGGGGAGGCCCTAAAAATAGCTGTGAAAAGAAGAGAAGTGAAAAGCAAAGGAGAAAAGGAAAGATATAAGCATCTGAATGCAGAGTTCCAAAGAATAGCAAGAAGAGATAAGAAAGCCTTCCTCAGCGATCAATACAAAGAAATAGAGGAAAACAACAGAATGGGAAAGACTAGAGGTCTCTTCAAGAAAATTAGAGATACCAAGGGAACATTTCATGCAAAGATGGGCACAATAAAGGACAGAAATGGTATGGACCTAACAGAAGCAGAAGATATTAAGAAGAGGTGGCAAGAATACACAGAAGAACTGTACAAAAAAGATCTTCACCACCCAGATAATCATGATGGTGTGATCACTCATCTAGAGCCAGACATCCTGGAATGTGAAGTCAAGAGGGCCTTAGAAAGCATCACTACGAACAAAGCTAGTGGAGGTAATGGAATTCCAGTGGAGCTATTTCAAATCCTGAAAGATGATGCTGTGAAAGTGCTGCACTCAATATGCCAGCAAATTTGGAAAACTCAGCAGTGGCCACAGCACTGGAAAAGGTCAGTTTTCATTCCAATCCCAAGGAAAGGCAATGCCAAAGAATGCTCAAACTACCGCACAATTACACTCATCTCACACGCTAGTAAAGTAATGCTCAAAATTCTTCAAGCCAGGCTTCAGCAATACATGAACCGTGAAATTCCAGATGTTCAAGCTGGTTTTAGAAAAGGCAGAGGAACCAGAGACCAAATTGCCAACATCCACTGGATCATGGAAAAAGCAAGAGAGTTCCAGAAAAACATCTATTTCTGCTTTATTGACTATGCTAAAGCCTTTGACTGTGTGAATCACAATAAACTGTGGAAAATTCTGAAAGAGATGGGAATACCAGACCACCTGACCTGCCTCTTGAGAAACCTGTATGCAGGTCAGGAAGCAACAGTTAGAACTGGACATGGAACAACAGACTGGTTCCAAATAGGAAAAGGAATACGTCAAGGCTGTATATTGTCACCCTGCTTATTTAACTTCTGTGCAGAGTACATCATGAGAAACGCTGGGCTGGAGGAAGCACAGCTGGAATCAAGATTGCCGGGAGAAATATCAATCACTTCAGATACGCAGATGACAGCACCCTTATAGCAGAAAGTGAAGAGGAACTAAAAAGCCTCTTGATGAAGGTGAAAGAGGAGAGTGAAAACGTTGGCTTAAAACTCAACATTCAGAAAACGAAGATCATGGCATCTGGTCCCGTCACTTCATGGGAAATAGATGGGAAAACAGTGTCAGACTTTATTTTTTTGAGCTCCAAAATGACTGCAGATGGTGACTGCAGCCATGAAATTAAAAGATTCTTACTCCTTGGAAGAAAAGTTATGACCAACCTAGATAGCATATTGAAAAACAGACATTACTTTGCCAAAAAAGCTCTGTCTAGTCAAGGCTATGGTTTTTCCTGTGGTCATGTATGGATGTGAGAGTTGGACTGTGAAGAAAGCTGAGCACCGAAGAATTGATGCTTTTGAACTGTGGTATTGGAGAAGACTCTTGAGAGTCCCTTGGACTGCAAGGAGATCCAACCAGTCCATTCTGAAGGAGATCAGCCTTGGGATTTCTTTGGAAGGAATGATGCTAAAGCTGAAACTCCAGTACTTTGGCCATCTCATGCGAAGAGTTGACTCATTGGAAAAGACTGTGATGCTGGGAGGGATTGGGGGCAGGAGGAGAAGGGGACAACAGAGGATGAGATGGCTGGATGGCATCACCGACTTGATGGACGTGAGTCTGAGTGAACTCCGGGAGTTGGTGATGGACAGGGAGGCCTGGCGTGCTGCTATTCATGGGTTGCAAAGAGTCGGACAGGACTGAGCGACTGAACTCAGCTGATCAGAAATCATTCAGTACTATGAGATACTGGAGTTCTTGCCAAGGCCAAAAAAGATAAATACATAAATAAGAAGAAAAAGAAAAGTAGAAAGAAGGACAGAAAGAAATTGTACTATTGCATTGAACACTTCTGGCATGCACTTGAGAGCTCAAATGGACTATGCTTTTAGAGTAGGATCATCACTCAGAGTAAGAACCACATCCTATAACTAATTATGAAATAAAAATGGACCTATCCTAACATTTAATATAATAGAATTGTAGTTGGCAAGACCAGAAGTGCTAATAACTGTGGAATGCCTTCCAGAACATTACTCAAAACATTTTGAAGGAAGATAACACAATCTAAACTCCCTATGGTTTACTATAACAAAATCCATCTGTGCTAAAAAACATTAGCAGACATGTGAAGACTAGAAAAATGTGACCCATACTCAAGAATTTTTAAAAAGCAGTCAATAGAAACAGACCCTAGGATGACACAGATGTTGGAATTTCAAGGAAAAAATAGCCATAATAAGTAAACACGTGAAATATTTCAGCAGAGAAATTAAACCACAAAAGGAATCAAATGGAAATTTTAGATGAGAAAAGCAAAATATCTAAAAAGAAAAAAAAATTTTTTTAGATGGGCTCAATAGCAGATTGGGGACTCCTGAGGAAAGAGCTGAGAGCTTGAATGGAGGTGAAAAAAGACAAATCATCCAATCTGAATAACAGAGAGGAAAAGGGATTAAAAGATAAACAGATCCTTAGTGATTTGTGAGACAATATCAAATAGTCTAACATAAATGTAATTAGAGAACCAAATGAGACAGGAGAGAAAAAATAGGAAAATAAATGGCTAAAACATTCCAAATTTGTTTACAAACATCAATGTATATATCTAAGAACCTTGAACTTCAATAAAGAAAAGTAAAAGATGCATTACATATAGTATGTCACAGTCAAATTGTTGAAAAAAGTTAAAAAAAATCTCAAGAAAAAGCAGACTAAAAGGACATGCCTTACATATAGTGGTAAAATAATATGATAATGGTTTTTGATCAGAAACAATAGATGACAGAAAACAATGGAATTATGTGCTGGAGAGAATAAAAAGACTTTCAAGCCAGAATTCTATATTCTGTGAAAACAGACTTTTTAGAATGAAGATGAAATAAAGGTATTTGCAGATAAACTAAAGCTAAGAGAAATCACAGATACCAGACCTGCCTTAAAAGCTATACTGAAGGAATTTCTTCAGGCTGAAAAGAAATGACATGATACAGGAACTTAGAGCTACACATAGAAATGAAGAACACCGGAAACTGGAACTATGTGAATAAATATAAAATATTATCTCATTTTCTTATTTCCTTTGTTTAAAACAACCAAAAATATTGTGGGGTTTATTACATTTGCTGATATTACATTTCTGACAATAATAGCATAAAGTAGGGGGAGAATAAATGAAATTTTACTGTTGTACATTTTACACAAAGTGGGACAATATTAACTCTAAGTAATCTGAATAAGTGAAGGAGACATATTATAATCTCTAGGTGCCAGGAAAACAAATGAAGATAATAAAAGGAGGTGCAGTTAAATATCTAGCTGAGGAATTAAAATGTAATATCAAAAGTATTTGATTAACCCCAAAGTAGTCAGGGACAGGAGAGTAGACTTAACATTCTTCCATATCATGAAAGCAGAAACGAAATCATTCTTATTAATGACTGCATACCTATTACTTTCCACAGTGCCTAATATATAAAGTGTTCAATCAATATCTAATGAAAGCATGAAATTAGACTCTTTATCTTACATGATGGTCTCAAAATGTGCACATTGGCGGCATGTCTGTAACTGGCAGATTCATTTAGAATCTGCAGGATATGCTTCCTCTCAGCATGGAAGCAGTGTCCTCTTCACCAACTGGACACCTGTGTGTGAAGGCAATCTACTAAGGATGCTACTGAGTGCATTCCCCAGCCAATAACACTAGAAAGAGATTAACTGGTGAAGGTAGGTCAACCAGCAAAGTGCCTTAATATGGATGGCATTTTACCCCTATAGAAACCAAACACTCTTGGATAGATTAACTGTATCACATAAATATTTATTTACTCATTTATTTAAAAAGCACTTACAATAATGCATATGTTGTAAATAATATTTGTTGTAGAACTGTGGATACACAAGTAGTCATACAAGAAAAAAATCCCTGCTCTCCAGGGTCTAACCATCTACACTGATGGTAACCTCTATTATATCCCATGATGGATAATTCAGTTTCTTTTATTAAGCCTGAATTCTATGAGGGGAGGACTCTGTTCACTGATTGCTATGCTATGCTATGCTAAGTCGCTTCAGTCGTGTCCAACTCTGTGCGACCCCATAGATGGCAGCCCACCAGGCTCCGTCGTCCCTGGGATTCTCCAGGCAAGAATACTGGAGTGGGTTGACATTTCCTTCTCCAGTGCATGAAAAGAGAAAAGTGAAAGTGAAGTTGCTCAGTTGTGTCCAACTCTTAAAGACCCCATGGACTGCAGCCTACCAGGCTCCTCTGTCCATGGGATTTTCCAGGCAAGAGTACTGGAGTGGGTTGCCATTGCCTTCTCCAGTTCACTGATTAATACATTATTAAAAAAATTTATTGAATGTCTTCAGTGTGCTTTGTACTATCCCAGGTACTAGGAATAATTCCCGCTTTAATTGATCTTATAGTCAGGGAAGAAAAAGTAATAAAAATAAGTAGCAAAAACTAAAGTTTGCCAGATAGAAAGCAGGACTAAGACCTATTGGTGAACAGGTTGAGAGGTGGAGTGGGAAAGACATAATTTTCAGTGTGGTGGCCAGTGAGGTTTCACTGGAGTTACATATCAGCAAAAATACCTGATGAGCTGAGGAAGTTTCTTATCCTACTTTGATTATTAGCAACCAGCACATGTTAGGCACTAACACATATATTAGTGATTCATCTTACTCATTTATTAATTTATTCAATATTTTTTGACACAATGGACAGGTTAATACCTTAAATTAATTGGCTACATAAACTGCTGAATCCAATAATCTATAATAACTTTATTGCCTTACAAATCAAAATTAAGCCAACTCCCTTATCCCTGCAACTAGAAGTTAAATCAATGTACCAGGGTACTAGTACTTCAAAAATCAGGAAACAAGATAATACAGAAAAGAGAATAAGAAGTAAGTGTGCAAGTAAGTAGGCTACTTTAAATTGTGATATAACTGAATGAAAATTCATTCATGTTTATCAATAGGAAAGGTTTCATCTTACAAAGCCTGACACTAACTAAGTGAAAGTGAAGTTGCTCAGTCATGTCCGACTCTTTGCGACCCCGTGGATTGTAGCCCACCAGGCTCCTCCGCCCGTGGGATTCTCCAGGCAAGAATACTGGAGTGGGTTGCCATTTCCTTCTCCAGGGAATCTTCCCAACCCAGTCATCGAATCCAGGTCTCCTGCATTGCAGGCAGACGCTTTAACCTCTGAGGCACCAGGGAAGCCCTGACACTACCAAGAACACCACCATCACCTCAGTTGCTCTGTATTTCTGACCCCTCCTCATCTCAACAGTGTATAAACAAGTGGTCATTTTCACAGATTGCTTTCCAGTTACACACACAAAAATGCAATTAGATGTAAATGACAGGCTTCCAGGTGAGTGATGGGCCATGAATTATGAATTCAACAAGTAATGATGATGGTAATAGAAGTGGTAATTTCACCATAATGAGAATTACCCTTATCTTTTTCCTTTATCTAGGAGAGCTGATAGCAAGAACGAATATTTCCTGTGGCTTTGCATGGGAATAAAGGCTTCTGCTCCATAATTCACATCCCTGTTTAAGCTTCCATCTTGTGCTTCCAAATTATGACCAATGTTTTTCTTCCTAGATCCTAAACATCTGGATGTCTGTTGGAGAAAAATGGCTAATAATGTTTCCACAGACATGGTGTCTTCCGTGAATCAATAACTATGACAAAATCAGTAGGCATTGCAGTGGCCCTGTGATCCTGTCTGGATCTCCTTTGAGTCTGTGACAAGCTGCCTTGTGGGCAGTGACTTGGTGCTGGAGTGACTGCAAATAGGAACTTTACCAGCAGCAGGTCAATTTTTAAAATGGGCTTAGAGCTGGGGCTTCCCAGGTAGCACGTGGTAAAGAATCTGCCTACCAAGGCAGGAGATGTAAGAGACACAGGTTTGATCCCTGGTTTGGGAGGATCTCCTGGAGAAGGAAATGGCCACCCACTCCAGTATTCTTGCCTGGGAAATCCCGTGGACAGATGAGCCTGGTGAGCTACAGTCCATGGGGTCTTGAAGAGTTAGACATGACCGAGCAACTGAGTGCACACACGCACAGGGCTGATAAATATACACACACACACACACACACAGTTCATTTTACGTTTTCAAATTTATTCCTAAAGAAACAGGACTCCAGATAATTTGGAGTATGTACTCTGATGATAATTCTTGCTGAACATTGCTATCAAACCACATCAATTGTTACTGGATGCTTCAGTCAGCCCCGAATTATAATGACTCATTTTGAAGGAGGGCACCAGCAGAGTTCGTGGCCAAAAACCAAGGGGAAATGCCTACATTTAATTTTGCAGCTATGAATGTTGGAGCCATCACACTGACCTTCCCGTTTTGTTTTGTCTGATTGTAAACCAAGTTACCTCTTTATTAGTTAATCTATAAGGAGGGAGCCAGAAAGTGCTTGAATTTGCTGGAAAGAATCTACAGACTCTAAATGCAAATAGAATAAATTTGACTCTCTTGAGAGTTACCACTTGAAGACACCTGTTTCGTGTAAACGAATGCTGGTCTGTCAGCCTCTCTGTGTCTTTCCTGTGTTTCTCTCTGCCTTTGTGTCTTTAGTTGTTTCTCTCACTTTCTTCAATCTTTCTCACTTCCTTACCTCTGTGTCCCTCTCCCTTGCTGTCTCTGTGTTTCTCTGGCTCCATGTCTGTCTGTCTCTGGCCTTCTTTGTGTCTATTTGTGTCTCTCATTTTCCTGTCTTTCTCTGCTCTCTGTCTCTCTGCCTCCGTCTCAGTCTCTCTCTCAAACAAGACAGGGTCCCATTTGATTTTCTTGACCTTTGTGTTGACTGCATACCTCATGAAACATTTAGAGAGAGACTTAGTCAGCTTCCCTGGTGGCTCAGAGGTTAAAGCGTCTGCCTTTAATGCGGGAGACCTGGGTTCAATCCCTGGGTCGGGAAGATCCCCTGGAGAAGGAAATGGCACCCCACTCCAGTATTCTTGCCTGGAGAATCCCATGGACGGAGGAGCCTGGTGGGCTATAGTCCATGGGGTCACAAAGAGTTGGACATGACTGAGTGACTTAACTAACTAACTTTAGTCAGCTTAGGTATGGGATAATCACTGTAAACTACTGCTAGGTGAATGTAGGTAAACGACAAGACTGTCAAAAGCTACAGTGCTTTCCAAACCAGTACTGAGTGCTCCTGTTTGTCCACATTTCTGCCCTGCTCTATTGGCAAAGCTCACAAGAGCATGTTAACAGAGAACAACAGCACAGCAAAGGTGTCCGCTTTCTTTGGGATTCTTTAAGATTCATCACTGACAACAACACTGTAAAGCAACTTTCCTCCAATTAAAAAACAAACTTAAAAAAAAGAAAATAAAGAAAATATTCATCATTGAAGTCTAATTTTCCTTTGCTCCTCTGCACAGATTGCCCAAACTGCTTACGATACCTTTTGTGTGGGGTTGGGAAATTGTTTGGAACTCCCTATAGGTATGTTGGCAAGGTCTCCTGTTGGTCCAGGACAGTGCCAGTTTATGCGTTGTCCCAACATTCAGTTTCTTAGCACTCCCTTTTTGTGTTCAAAATGTTCTGGTTTGGATGGCAAATGATCTAGTCATGCTGTATTAGCAACTGGTAAGGTCCCTTCCCACAGAATAATGTGCAGTCATTGACTCCATTCAACTATCAGCAATGTAAATTGTACAACTTCATTTTAAAAATGGTATTTAAAAATAGCTATAATTAGTAGGCAAGATGAAATAAGGGTGAAAATATATGTATTTGCATAGGATGGAATATTATTCAGCTTTAACAAAAAAGGAAATCCTGCCATACGTGAGAACATGGATGAACCTAGAGGGCATTAAGCTAACTGAAATAAGTCAGTCACAGAAAGATGGAATTCTACTGAGAGGAAGCCTCCAGAACAGTCAAATTCATAGAAGCAGAGACTAGAATGGGGCTTGCCAGGGTCTGGGATAGGGGGGAGGGGATACAGAGTTCCCCTGTATAAAGTTCAATTACATGAGATGGATTAGGTCTGGAGATCTGTTGTATGCAATACAACACAGCACTTCTAGTTAAGCAGACACTGCTGTGCACTCAAAACTTTAAGGCGGTAGATCTCATCTTATGCAACAAAACAATGTAAGTAATATAGCGACATAAAAAAATGCAATGTAACTTGGGTACATTTGTAGTGGAATGACTTACGGCTTTGGAGTCAGTCAGTACTGGTTTGAAAAAGTTCTGCCACTTTTTGTTCATGAGATTTTGGGAAAGTAACTTAAGCTCATTAAGCCTCTTTGATCTCAGCTGTATCACAGGAATGATAATAATTCAGCCTTTGCTATGTCCTGAGGTGTTAGGAGGTTCAAGTGAGGTTACATATACATAGCTCCTGGCGAGATAAATGTTCTCCTTCTGAAATGTGTTTAAGGCTTAGCACCCAACTCAAAAAGGAGTATTTCAAAATAGATAGCAATATCTTTTTTTTTTTTTATATAGTAGCAATTAAAGCATCCCCCAAATCTCTATCTTGCATGCTATTGCTAAGTCACTTCAGTCGTGTCTGACTCTGTGCAATCCCATAGATGGCGGTCCACCAAGCTCCCCCGTCCCTGGGATTCTCCAGGCAAGAACACTGGAGTGGGTTGCCATTTCCTTCTCCAATGCATGAAAGGGAAAAGTGAAAGTGAAGTCACTCAGTCGTGTCCGACTCTTCGCAACCTCGTGGTCTGCAGCCTACCAGGCTCCTCCATCCATGGGATTTTCCAGGCAAGAGTACTGCAGTGGGGTGCCATTGCCTTCTTCACTATCTTGCATATTGTCCCTTTAATAATAATTATATAATTATATTATAAATATGAATTAAAACTAAACCCAACTGCAGTATTCCTCCAAACTAAATACAAATAACCCATTTAAAAACATATATATATATATATATCACATTTAAAAATATATATTGTTTTAAGTGCTTTTAATAATTACCTATTTTATAATTTTAAATTTTCCTTTGGAATTAGTCAATCATGTATTTGAAAGTAGAAAGATAGTTATAATTGAGTAAGGTTGAGTCAATTACTTTGCCAACAAAGGTCCATCTAGTCAAGGCTCTGGTTTTTTCTGTGGTCATGTATGGATGTGAGAGTTGGACTGTGAAGAAGGATGAGCGCCGAAGAATTGATGCTTTTGAACTGTGGTGTTGGAGAAGACTCTTGAGAGTCCCTTGGACTGCAAGGAGATCCAACCAGTCCATTCTGAAGGAGATCAGCCCTGGGTGTTCTTTGGAAGGAATGATGCTAAAGCTGAAACTCCAGTACTTTGGCCACCTCATGGGAAAAGTTGACTCTTTGGAAAAGACTCTGATGCTGGGAGGGATTGGGGGCAGGAGGAGAAGGGGACGAAAGAGGATGAGATGGCTGGATGGCATCACTGACTCGATGGATGTGAGTCTGAGTGAACTCCAGGAGTTGGTGATGGACAGAGAGGCCTGGCGTGCTGTGATTCATGGGGTCGCAAAGAGTTGGACACGACTGAGTGACTGAACTGAACTGAACTGAGTCTTCTGATGACAAGAAACCAAAAATGTAATTTATAAATCAAGTTTTAGTAAGATTTGATATTATAAAGTTCACTTTCTTGTTAATCAGAGTGTTTATTATATAATGAGTCTTTCTGCCCCTCCACTACCCCAGTCATATTCATTTTAGTATAATCTAGGCTATCCTGTTCATTTTATGATTGGCCAGTTACCCGACTACTCCCCTTTAATAACATGCTTGAAAAAATGAAAAGAAAAAAAAAAAGTTTCCCTTTATTCATTCTACTCAGCTCCTTTTAGTATAAAATCCTATAGAGTATCATAGTCTGTTATAAGAACTTTGGCTTTTACTTTGGCAGAAAGTGAAAGATTTTGAGCAAAAGAGTGAGGTAATCTAACTTAAGTTTCATTCTAAAAATATTCATTGCATACCTACTAAGAAGTGGCAAAGAGAAACCTAGTTTCTGCTCTCATTAAACTTTGAGGAGGGTAAATATGAATAAAGAATTAAAAAATAAAACAGAAAATTTCTCTAAATTACACTTGAATATGACTTTGCCCTAAGAAATAATAGAGATAAATAATGCCTAAAATTCAGACTTCTAACAATGACAGTAATAAGAACTTTCTATGTGCCAAGTACTTTAAAAGCACTGTATCATTTAACCTTTACAAGAACTCCACATGGCAGATAATATTATGATAGACAAATCACAGGTGAGGAAATTAAGCATACACAGATGCAGGCAGCTTATGAGGGGCAGTACCTGGATGTAAGCACATGTCCGTCTGTTTGCTTTCTGGGTCTGACATTCTGACTTCCTTGCTGTACTCATAATGGCTCCAATAAGTACCTAGACTACTTCGCTTACTGAATGTGTCTAACTGTGTAACCTTCAGCTACAGGATATTTGTTTCACTTCGTAGAGTGATTTTTATTTCCTTCTATGCCCCTTCAGTTAGGTTTCTTAAAACTCATCTTATCTTGATGAGTATATATGTATATAGTACTGAAAATTTGGTGACCTGCATTCTTCTACCAGAAATATTGCCTCTAATTCCATTTTTTACAGGACATCCATCAAATTCCCAGAGGTATTAAAAAATAATAATGCAGTTGAAGAGAAAGCTGCACTAGGAGATCCAATTTCTTCATCTGAAAGATAGGGGTAATAATATGTGACACTCACTAATCTCAAGGAAGTTAGGAGACGAATGAAGTAATTGTCTCTGCAAAATTTCTCAAATGTAGAAGAAATAACATATAATCCATTATAACTTTCAATGTGAAACAGTACTTCCCTATCCTTTTGGGCCTCTGTATTCAATCTTAATCTTTCACCAATGTATTTATTCTACAGAACTATTTGTTTATTAGTCTAACAAATAGTATTTGTTGAGTATATTGTAAATAAGACCCTGTACTAGGCACTTGGGATAAAAAAAAAAAAAGATATGAAATGAAGCTCATGTTTACTATTTTTTGAATACCAATTACTTGGTCTTGGCTGCTCATGAGAATCAAGAGGATAGCTTAGAATAATTATCCCAGCCTGATCACTCCAGACTATCTAAATTAGGTAACTCCAATATGAAGCCAAATTTGAGAACCATTTTTCTGTTCTTAGCTGATTCCATACCAGAGAGATTTAGTTGTACATTCCTGATATCACAAACTAGCTCTTTCTACATGGACATTGTTCCAGGTTGAGAAGGGTCTCTCAGAAATTCATGCTCACTCTGAACCTCACAATGTGAGGCTTATTTGGAAAGAGAGTTTTCTCAGATGTAATTAGCTAAGATGAGGTCATACTGAATTAGGGTGGGCTTTAAATTGAATGCCTTGTGTCTTTATAAGAGAAAGGGCACACACACACACATCACAGAAGAAACCATATAAAGATGGAGGCAGAGACTGGAGTGATGCAGCTATAAGCCAAGGAGAGCCAGTGATTGCTGTCAGCCACCAGAAACTAATAAACAGGCATGAAACAATCTCCTTCAGAGCCTTCAGAAGAAACCACCCATGCTGATGCCTTAATTTCAGACTTCTGGTCTCCTAAACTGTGAGAGAATAAAATTTTGGTTGGTTAAAACAATTTACTTTATAGTTGACTTCTCTGTAGCTCAAACGGTAAAGAATCTGCCTGTGATGCAGGAGACCAGGGTTCCATCCAGGGTCAGGAAGGTCCTCTGAAGAAGGGAATGGCAATCCACTCCAGTATTCTTGCTTAGAGAATTCCATGGACAGAGAAACTTGGTGGGCTTCAATTCGTGGGGTCGCAAAGAGTGGGACATGACTGAGTGACTAACACCCACATACTTCACAGTTATTTAATCCAGATGCTCTAGGAAAACTAATACAGACATCAATTAACAGTTTTTTAAGTATGCCAGAAAAAAATCAAAGTATACCATAGCTCTGTATTCATTCTCAACATTATATATGGAGTCCCTCAAAATATAAGAGGGAATTCTTGTCACTTGTGACATCTTCTTAATAGTACTGATAGATTGTGCAAATTGCTGCTAATAATATTCATTCTAGGTAAATTAATTCATTTCACACTACAATTGAGTGACTTTCTAACTGTGTGGGGGTGCCATGTTCTTTATTCTGTAGTTAGGGTTAGGTATATCTCTGTTGAAGACAGGCATTCACAAAGAACTAACCCAGAAGTAAGGGTCTTCTCAACTTTGTATTTATTGAATATCAGATGACTTTCCTTATCACTGAGACTATTGACCAGATTCCCTACAATGGCCTACAAAGTGGCTACAAGCCTCCCACAAAAATTCGTCAGTCTGTTTTATCTCCTATTGCACTCTACTCATTCTGTCTGTGCCATCTGCTAGTGTTGGTGTCTGAAATATCTTATCTCAAGTATCTTCAAGGTCACTTCCTCACCGCTTTCAGGTCTTTAATCCAACTTTACCATCTCAGCGAGAATTGCTCTGACCATCTTTCCTCACCACTCCCTGGTATTTCTTTCCTGCTTTATTTTATCTCATAAATTGCTTTATCTTGTTAGCTGGATTGTGTATTCCTTCCCCCAGATTCATATATAGAAGCCTTGGCCCCCAGTTCCTCAGAATATTTGACAATATTGGAGACATTATTGGAGCTTTTAAAGCAGCAACTAAGTTAAAATGATGCTATTAGGATGGTCCCTAATTCAATGGTGTCCTAGTAAGAAGAGGAGGAGAGACACTGGAAATGTGTGAACACAGGGAAGGGCCACAGGAGGAGGTCACAGTGAGAAGGTGGCTGTTTGCCAAGGAGAGAAATCAAACTTCTAAGACCTTGATCTTGAACTTCTAGCCTCCAGAACTGAGAAATTACATTTATGTTGTTTATGTCACTCAGTGTTTTGTTAGAGCAGAGGAAACTAACATGGTCAGCCATAAAATTTATTGTCCAATCTGGAACACTACTGAGACAGGAAAGGGGGCACTATTAATATCAATACAAGGACAACTGGCATAAGCTGTGACTTCCAGGGGGTAGCAAGACTTTTGGTAGCCCTATCCATAGAACTGGTCACTATTATCATGTGATGTACTTTGTGTGTGTTGTGTGCATGTGTGCTAAGTCACTTCAGTCATGTCCGACTCTTCATGACCCTATGGACTGCAGCCCACCAGGCTCCTCTGTCCATGGGGATTCTCTAGGCAAGAATACAGGTGTGGGTTGCCATGCCCTCCTCCAGGGGAGCTTCCCAATCCTGAGATTGAACCCGCATCTCTTGTGTATCCTTCATTGGCAGGCAGATTGTTTACCGCTGAACCACCTCGGAAGCCCATCACACACACAAGTACCTCTTAATGCAAAAAAGATGCTTACACAATCTAAGCAGTTAGCAAAAACATAAATGCAGAGTTTTAACTCATTAAATTCATTGAAATGATTAATACTAGTCACAATATTGTACATGTTGAGGTACAAATGATTCCCACAAATCATGTCAACATGGGTCCATAATGTCATATTTAACTAAACGGTATAGTTGGAAAGATCCATAACACTTTAATCCTAAATTTTCTAGCAGCACTAAAGAAAAATCAAGGACAGCAAATCAATGTCCCTAAGATAGATACAAGTAGCTTGTCCTTCTAATTTGACTTTTAGTAACTAATGCTTTAGGCTGACACACAATGTGAAATACTGGCCTTGAAGACAGGCAACTCTGTCTGCCTCTAGACATTTTTATTTATTAGAAACTGAGTCAGGAAAATCTGAAGTTAAAATTTATCACAGCAGCTGAGGGGCTATATCTTGCTAAAGGAAATTAATTTTATGACAGTTTGGTAGACATTGTCTGATACCATTCCATAAATAATTAAATTGACCACATCAAAATATTGCCTAAGAGAATTTTTTGAGTTGCATAAAGTGAAGTTATATTTTGAATGCAAATGCAAAATAGTATCATATAAATAATGAAGTCTCATACCATGTGCCAATTTGAAAGTAATGCAATAGTCAAATGTTTGTTACATTTGTCAAGAATTTCATAACGTAGAAGCTGGCAGGCTGAATGAATGGCAAGATATGTAAAATATTGCTTTAAGGCAAATATCCCTTGAAGTTTGTAACAAAAACTCCAGCCATCCTTTTCAACCTTACAGAAACATCCAATTAAGAACTTAAATTACCGTCAAGAACATGTTCTTCAAATAAAACATAATCCCTCTATAACTCACACTAACTAGGCTTCACCCCAAATACAGTGGGACTAAAATTTTAATACTGAAAATCCTTAGCATCACTCATTTCAATTTCATAAATGTCTGTTGATGCTTTAGTTTGATCCTTGATGCCTTCTCTTTCCAGGGATCTTAGAGTTTTATTGGAGAGAGAGTGAACTTTTAGGAAATAGAAGTGAGAAAAACAAACAAACAAACCCCAAAACGCTTTATTCAAGGCTGATTCTGTGTCCTCCTCTATCATTCAGAACTCCTTACACTATTGAAGTTATTAGATTCTCTGGCTCTTCCAGGTCTCCATGAAATGAAATAGAAGGCTATTTAGGAAACCCCAACCATCCTATTTCAGACATCTGCTATGACTAAATATTATAAAAGGCACATTATAAATACTGTCTTATATAAATTTCTTAAGAATCATTTATCAAGGAAGAAACTGAACTCAGAAATGTTTTAGTGCACTCAAGATCTGAAGTCTAAAAACCAATGGAATGTGTCTGTGAACCTGGTCTGTCTGAACACCACGGCCACAATACACTATTTATATTTCATTCATCTCTGTCTCTCCAGCATCATACTTGATGTGTAGCATTGGCTGTTTAATACATATTTGTTAAATGAATGAATCAATCAATGTTGGTTGAATTCCAAAGGAGAAAGGAAGACTCCTTGTTAATGAATAAATCATGACTTTTTCAAGGTTTCCAAAACCAATTAGCATTTCCTTGGGACAATCTGAAATGCCAGATCCTAGCAAACCTATCTATCAATTGGAGAAAAGGATATTTGGAAAACTGAGCCTTGAAAACTTGTTGAGCCATCATTTCGTTATTCAGTGGCCTTCGGTGTTAGGCTGCTGATTACTGGGAGTTGTAGGAGCAGTAGGGAACCCAACATTGTCAACAAACTTTAATAGCCTGAAGTAACAGTGCTATTAAAGTATACTCAGTTTGTAAAAAGGAACAGATTAAAGTTATGAAATTGAGATAAGATATCCTTACAGACAGAACATAATATTGTGTTCTCAGGCTAAAATTTCATAGGAAGCTTGTGCAAATGGTTTTCTGGTAAGAGAAAGTGTTGTATAGTCACTAAGTCATGTCTGACTCTTTTGAGACTCCATGGACTGTAGCAAGCCAGGCTCCTCTGTCCATGGGCAGAATACTGGAGTGGGTTGCCATTTCCTTCCCTATCGGATCTTTCTGACCCAGAGATCTAACCTATGTTTCCTGTATTGTAGGCAGATTCTTTACTGCTGAGCTACCAGGGAAGTCCAAGGGAAATTATGGATCCTATTTTATACTATGTATGAATAAAGCCACTGATTTCAGCATGACCTCAGGATCCCATGTGTATAGAGCCAAACATGACAATTTGTCTAATGAATGTTTTTTTATAACCAAGATAGATCTGAGGTTCATGTAGGCTTCTGGGGACACTGAACTGAAAGAGTTTGAACTTCTTGTTAATGATGATAGTAACACATGCCTTTTTGGGAGTACTTTACAAAGCACAACCCAATTTGATCATCAAAACAGACCTTGTAAAATAAGCTAAAGGGGTATACTGCAGCACAGGGAACATAGCCAATATTTTATAAGTGTAAATGGAGTATAACCTTCAAAAAATGCAAATCACTGTTGTATACCTGAAACTTATATAACATTATACATCAACTATATCTCTATTTTTAAAAAAAGTTTGAAAAGGAAAACAAAATCCAGTCCTGAGATATACATGTTTGGTATTATATTTTGCAAATGAGAACATTTAAGAAAGTTTAGGGAATGTATTGCTCAATTGCCATCTAGCTGAGACTCTATTCCAAGGCTTCTCACACTGGTTCCTCTTCTCTGTTCTAGCTACTTAAAATGGTTCTCAGACTATCAGCCTCATCTGGGAGCTTGTTAGGAATGCAGACTCTTGGGAACTACCCCTGAGCTACTGAATCATAATTTGCATTTTAATAAGATCTTCAGGTGATTTGTATGCACATTAAATTGTGAAAATCACAGTATACATCATGTCATGTTAGTCATCTAGAATGCCTCGACTTTGAAAATCTCATCTGGAGTTGATATGAAGGAGGGGTTAGGGGAGGGCACTATCATTAAAAATAAGCTGGCAATCTCTGAATCTTCTCAAAACATAACCAGGTTTAAATACTGATTGCACCAATAATGTAGATACATTTAGTTTGGATGCATTCATGCTGAGTCACTTCAGTCATGTCTGGCTCTTTGTGACCCTATGGACTATAGCCTGCCAGGCTCCTCCATCCATGGGCTTTCTCAGGCAAGAATACTGTAGGGGGTTGCCATGCCCTTCTCTAGGGGATCCTCCCCACCCAGGGATCAAATCTGCATCTCTTATGTCTCCTGAATTGGCACGTGTGTTCTTTACCGCTAGTACCACCTGGGAAGCCCATATTTAGTAATGGTTAAGATAATAGACTGTGAGTCCTGTTTTACCATTTCCTGTGTGGCTTTGGGAACACTCCCTAACTCTTGAGGCTTCAGTTTCTCATCTGGAAATGAGGATAATAAGCACACCACTCTCAGGAGGCTGTTGTGAAGGTCAAAGGAGCTGAGGACTCTGAGCTGGTGCATGCTGAGCATGCAGCAATGCTCATTATTTTAAGGGTGATTCACAACAGAGATTTACTCCATATTACCAAGGAAAACTTTAAAATAGGTTCTCTTGGTTTTTCATTAAGTTAATCCTTTGAATTCTCCCAGAGACTCACTTCGTGTTAACTCTGACCTATCGAATTCTGTCAGGGGCACAAGGGCATTGTGAGTTTCAAAAAACTATCCCAGAAAAAACCCTTGACACATTTCCTAGACTTTTCCTCTCAAGGAGTATTCATTTTATCTATATTTTGATCCTAAGAGGCCAAAATCATTAGGTAATGGAAAGATTTGAGCTCCCACTTTTGTGGGGGACCTGCAAGTCTGGCCCTTAGAGAACTTGATAAACTTTAAAAAATTGTTTTTCTTTAAATCTGTGGAACAGCTGAAAGGAAGTTCAGATGAGTTCTCTTCTCTAGGGGTCTGCATAGAAGAGGATGAAGGAGAGTAGTCAACTGAGCTGCTGGAAGACAGAGGAAAGCTGCAGAAATTGAGTTTTAGGGAAAGGAGCTGTTCACAGCAGGGTTAGCTGAAAACGAGGAACCATGGGGTCCTCAGTTCAGTCTCCTAGCCCCACCCTGCTGGTGCATTGGAGCATTTTAAATAAAGGAATTAATTTATCTTAAATTAATTGGATCTGCCCCCTCTGGTATGTGTAGAGGTAATATAAATACTGAACTTCCATTCCAATGAGCCAATGAACATGAAAAATGCTTTATCAAAACATATTGAATAGCAGTGAGTTATTAAAATAACGAACAAAGACCTACTGTAAAGCACAGGAAAATATACTCAATATCTTGTAATAACTTATAATGGAAGAGAATGAAAAAAAGTATATATATTTACACATGTTTGTATAGCTGAATAACTTTGCTGTACATCTAAAACTAAGACAATTTGTAAATCAACTATATTTCAACAAAACTTCTAAAAATAAAAAAGAAGTGAGTTGGTATTAGTTAACATTAGCTAACATTGTTTCTCACATGTGAAGAATTTCCTAGCTTCAGTATGTGTGGTGTATAATATAAAATTAGGTATCGTAAACCACTAGGGTAAAAGTATGTGAGGCTATGAGGCTAATAGCACTCTGCTGTTCCTGGATGCAGAATCATCCGTCTTTAAGGACTAACAAATCCATAAAAGGCAGATGGAAAACAAGGATCCCAAAACACTGCAAACTGTCAAGGGCAAACAATGAACTTAACAAAGCAAAATGAAACGAATGTATCCTCATTCTTACTTCTCCTACTGAAGAACAATCCTATATCTTTCTCTGATTGTTATTTTGCACCATTATTTGACTTGACACTTCCAACACCTCACTGATTTCCACTGGGCAAATATTAAGGGGAGACTGGCCAGGATTAAAGCTGGTCTTCTCATCTTAAACGATCATTCAGTCCACCTTCTATTCCTCCTGTTACAGGAAAGAAGCAATTTTTTTCTTCATGTAGACTTAAAGACATAAGTAAAAAATCATGGGTCACAGATTTTACCAGCTCTCCGAAGTTAATTTTTTTTTAAATTTTCAAATGTAAAATAACTACTTTTCTTTAAAATATGAAGTAAAACCACATCAATCTTTAAACACATTTCCACATATATATATATATTTTTAATTTCTCTATTTTTTTCTGCTGACTCTGTGATGCCCGCCTGGTGTTCTTTTTTCCTTTTTTTAATTAAACTTTTTATTTTGTTTTGGAGTATAGCCTATTAACAATATTGTGATAGTTTCAGGTGGACAGAAAAAGGATGCAGCCATACATATACATATATCTATTCTCTCCCAAACTCCCCTCCCATCCAGGCTGCCACATAACATTGAGCAAAGTTCCCTGCGCTATACAGTAGGTCCTTGGTGGTTATCCATTTTAAATATAGCAGTGTGTTCATATCAATCTCAAATTCCCTAACCATCGTTTCCCCCATCCCTCCCCCCATCCCTCCCCCACTACTTCCCACACCTCACAACTATAAATTCTTTCTCTGTGAGTCTCTTTCTGTTTTGTAAATAAGTTCATCCACATCATGTCTTTTTAAATTACACATGTAGGGGATGTCATTTGACATTTCTGCTTCTCATATTTTGAAGGAACTGAGAATCATCTTCAAATTATTTTAAATTAGTTGATGCCTAGTTTTACCTACACTATCATTCATTCACTTGTGGCTTCTTTAGCTAAATTTGAAAGATTTGTCTCTGTTTTTCATTAACTTCTTAAACTTTATTTCTCTCTTCAACCTCATTGAGCTCTTTCTTTTGAATTTTGTCTTTTTTCTTTTTACTGATGAGTGAGTGCCTTTATTTTATATTTTATTTTTTCTTTTATTGTTTTATATGAGTATTTCTTTTGTCCAGTTTCTCACAAATTTTCAACATGTTTCATTCTGTTTGAAAAGTTTTGGCTCATTATTTTATTATATCTTCAGTTTTTATAACTTATAATCATCAATACTTTTTAATTCCACCTTGATTTTATTTTTTCTGTTAAGACCAGGCTTTTAGCCCGTTAAATTGCTCTCATTTTTATTGAGTTTTGGCTTGTTTCTAGCACTTTAAATCAGTTTTCATCATGCTAAAAGATCTTTAAGTTAATCTTGTTTTGCCCACTGTTGTGTTTACTTTTAACTCTTAATTTACAACAGTAGTCAGACCAAGTGGTCATAAGAGTGGCCTCTGGCTGTGGAACCTATGATCTAAACAATGGAGCTTATAATGGGGCAATATTACCTCCCTTCTTTGGTTTGTTTTCCTTCCAGAATACAAGCTTTGTGAGAGTAGTGGCCCATACCTGTTTTGATCTTGTTGTATCTCCATCGTTGGGCTCATCAGAGATACTTAATGAAATTTGTGAAGAGTAATAATGATTCATAAGGATTACTAAGGATTATGTGAATCTATTCACAACAACAATTTATTAGCACTATGTATCAGACATTCTCCTGAGAACTTTCCACCCATTAACTCACTTAATCTTCACAACAACCATATGAGGAAGTCCTGCCCTGGTTAGTAAGTGATAGAGTTCAAGTCTTGGACTTGAACCCTTGTACTCTATTGCTGGGTTTCCCAGGTGGCACAATGGTAAAGTCTCCTCCACCTGCCAATGGAGGAGACTCCAGAGACAAGAGTTCAAACCCTGGGTCAGGAAGATCCTCTGGAGTAGGAAATTGCAACTCGCTCCAGTATTCTTGCCTGGAAAATTCCATGGACAGAGGAGACTTTTGGGCTACAGTCCATGGGGTCACAAACAGTAGGATACGACTGAGTGACTGAGTACATACATATACACAATCTATTGCCAGCTCACAGCCCTTAAGATCACTTGCTCATCTGGCCCATCATGAACCAACTGGTCAGTGAGAGGCAGGTACTATGGAAAAGGATACCTTTAAACAGACTTTTCTGCAATTATACCTAAGACATAACTAAGGTATGTATCCTCTTATAAATCAGTGTAGGCTAGCTCAAAAAAGAAAGAAAAGCCTGGAACTTATCTAGAAAATTCATGACAAGCTGGCAGTACTGTCATTGCCTGAGCAAACTGCTTTGAGTAGGTTCTCAACTCCTTCCTGCTCTGAGGCAGTCCTTGCAGTCTCACTCTATTAGATTATCAATTTTAAATCAAACACCGCAGGTGGGGCTGGGCTCTCCTTGATGGGCTCCTCTCAGTTTGCCAAAGATTTATGGAAGCAGTATTTTAAAGAATTGCATTTGCCCACTGAGTTAATTTTCTTCTCAGTTAGAATTCCATCATTCTTTAGCCCTAAGAGTAAAAATGGAATGAAGAACTGAATCAACTTAGAACTTTCTACATTTCTGTATGTGATATATTACCCTTCTCTAGTAGAATAACTCCCAGCTCTCATAGTCAAGCTGTTCACCCAGACTTGAGATTCAAGAGTTGAGAGAAAGTTTTCATATATGCTTAATTTTATAGGGTGTTATTGGTTTATTGATTTTCTAGGGTACTGCTGGTTTAAGACTACACTATTTGCAATCCTAGCCCAATCTTACAGACGTCAAAGCTTTGAAACTGTTTGTCAATTATGCAATGATGACTCAGAAGTTGTCTGTAACTTTCTGGGGAAAAAAAAAAACAACACTGTGGTTTTCATATTATCTTTTAAGGCAGGTGCTTATATTTTATCACTTATAAAGTTATATATTTATAAAATTAATATAAAAGTATCTAGCTAATGCATGGCATTGAAACAACTCATCTATTTCTCTAGCACTTTTGATTACAGAGCCCTTAACAAAAACATGTTTAATTAAGCCTCAATTGTTTTTTTAAATCCTGATTAGAAAATGTTGAACTAATAATACACTCTTAAATGATCAAATTTCAAAATATATGAACTTTATGCAAGAACTCTTGCTTCAAATTCAATTTCACTTCTGTCTAAACAAATCTATGAGGTTGTAATTCTCCTCATGATTATCTTCTAGGCATTGGATTTAGCAACAGACAGTAGTCAGAGGGTGTTTTAGGAAGAAGAAGGAGAAAGAGGGAGGGGAGGGAGGGAGGAGGAGGAAGGAGTTATCTTTGGAAGAATGTGTTTAAGGAAAACATTTTTTCAGCACAGCTCTAATATATTGGGTGATGTCATTAGAATTTAAAAATAAAAATATTCCCTTGGCTGACACAGCATTCTACATATAGGAGGTGTATTTGTTGACTAGGGGTGTTATAACAAAATACCAGACTGGGTGTTTTAAAGAATAGAAATATATTTTCTCACAAATCTGGAGGTTTGAGGTATGAGATCAAAGGGTTAACATTTTTTTTTTTCCCTTGAGCCTCTCTCTTCGGCTTGCAGATGGATGCCTTCTTACTGTGTCATCACATTGCCTTCCTCTGTGATGGAAAATCTCTTTGTGTCTCTTTCCCTTCTTACAAACACACATATCATACTGGATTAGGACTTCATCCTAATAGACTTTTCCCTTAATCATGGCTTTAAAGTAACTCATTTCCAAATACAAATCCAGTCACATTCTGAGAAAGGAATGGAAATGTGGTTAAAGGATTTAACTTACAAATTTTGCAGAGAATTTAACACAGCCAATTAAAAGGGGGCTTTTCATAAATGTTTGCTGATTCCAAGAGGTAAATGACTATCAACTGGGCATGAAAGTGATCATGAGGACTGCTATGCAACATTCTGCTGGGGTGGTGGCAAATGGAGCTCGTTAATGTTCTTCTGGCCATCTGAAGCTTCATGTCCCCCTTCCCAGTCAGTCCCTTCCTTCTTGTCTGAATTATTACACTAATGTTATAACTGGTGACCCAGACTCATCTATATTTCACACTTCCATGAGACCAGTCTTTCTATAACATAATTTCAACATAACAAGACCACATTCATTCACTAACCCATGCTTCAGAGTGTGTGAACTCCACTAAAACAGGAGATACTAGAGTGAAATCTTTCCATTGTTCTCATTGCTTACCATATAAATTCCAAATTCCATAATATGGTATTCAAAGTCATTCAGTATCTAGACCTTATCTACTTTTCAGTGTCCCTTCCACAAATATCCCTTATTGTATTCATATAAGGCTATTTTTTCCTCTTCTAAACATATTTTGCACTTTACAATCATACATCCTATACTCTTGCTTTTCATCTTCTCTCTTACCTGTAAGAAACCTACACATCCTTCCATTCTGGCTTTAGATCTTTACCATTGCATGCTGTAATGAGGCTTTGGGAATCCGTAGGTTGAAGGAAAAGGATAATTTAACTGTTTCTAGATTGTGTGTCTGTGGGGAATGATGGAGGGCTCATTCACTGGAGACCGTAAGGCAAAAGACAGGGTTTGTTATTTTGGGGATGTTGAGTTCAGCTTTGGGAGCTCCATGGAAACATATGGATCTGATTTGTTTACTGCTGAATCTTTGGTGCCTAGAACAGTTTTCACCACACAGAAAAACTCATTTGACTGAATGAGTATATGCTTATAGACCATGGTAAGAAAGAAATGATGCCACCTTAGAAATTATTAAGATCTAGTAAGAACCCATTTATTCCAATATAACAAAGTCCCAGAACCACAAAAAGAATAAAGCTTACTCTTGAGATTCATTATAATGAAGACTGGGTTGTAAATATTAACATAGGCTAAAATTAAGATGATTTATTTTCTCATTATGTAAATTAAAAGAATTTTTAATATATTTTTGGTCAATTAACATAAAATAGTCAAGAATTTTGACTGAAAATTTGGAAGCCCTAAGTTCAGACTGTTGATCCACTAGATTTGCAACTTTGGTTAAGTTACTGAAGAGATATCCTCAAATCTATATAAAATGCAGTCAATTAATACACCTACCCCATGTGATTACTGATTATGAAAAATCAAATAATAAACATTGAAACACATTAAAAACTGAAAATGTCATTGGATATTAAATATAGCCATGATAACCATGATAATATAGTTTTGCTGAGTAAACTCTATTGACAAATTCAAGTAGGAAACACATATTTAAAAGTATATTCATTGAGAATTTAAGACAGATTGTTAGTTTGATAATTCAGAGATATGACTATTCACTTTGGTTTTTCTCTTTGTGCTGTTAGAATTTAGAATTAAAAATAAATGAAATTTCTTTGAATAAGCGACTATTACCAAAATATCAACATTATTAAGCTAGTTCCTCAAGTATATTTACTCATAGCTACTTTTTCTCACACATGAGACTCCTATTTAAAATATCATACATTTTATAATATTCCTAAGGACCTACTGTAGTGTATTAATCTAATTAATGAAATTATATAAATTGCTTCTTTATATCTATTGGGCATTTTGTCATTTTTTCTGAAAGTCTAATTGTTTGAATGCTACATATTGTCATTATGGTCTTTCCAGCCTGTTAATTGTGCTGAAAATTGATTAAGGTTTGTTTCCGCACATGGTTTGAAGCTCCCATCTAATATTTATTTATTATAAATCTGGTAAGGATTCCCCTCAAATGGATAGATTAAGATTTATATTCAGCCATCTGTTTTCAACAGAGAATAGATCAGGGGTAATTTTGCAACTGTGACTAGGTTCTACGGACATTTCCTCAATGAATTTTTCCTTCATACCTTCTTTTGCAGAACTGACAGCTGCCGTTTGTGATACTCTTCATATACATGTGTGTGGCATGCAGAGCTGTGTTTCTTGGGCAAGTTGCTTAAAATGCTAAGGCTCAGTTTCCTCATAAGTAGAGATAATATATATCTTAGGCAGAGATTTTAACAGTGTTTGCCTCATTCAGTTCTTTGAGAGCTTAAGTGATACCATTAATAAAAAGTGCTTATTATACTGCCTGCTACTTAGTAAATAGCTCACAAATATTTGGTATTGTTATTATTGGGATAACTTTAACCATAGCAAATTATGACAATCGATAAGTGGAGACAATCTCATGCCCACATCAGGGATTGAGTAAATTAATTATGATAACTCCAGATGACAAAAATGATTTGTAGCAATTAAACGTTGTTATAGGAGAACAGGAAAATAGGAATGTGCTCTAGATCCACTGAGAAGTGAAACAGTAGGCTACAAATAGTATGCTTGTAGAATATACTAGAAGACATCCACCCGAACATTACTAGTGGTTATCTTTGGATTCTTGCCTTTTATTTTTTGTCTTATTTTACTTTTGTATTTTTCTGCTTTCTTCCTAGTTTTTCCTAGAGTGCTATTTATGTACTAAAGAAAACTGCTTACAAGAAATCTATAGTCCTTATCACTCAGTGTACAATACTTCCCATTATTAGGTACTCACACAGTGATTGAACTGGCTATTCATATCACTGTTGGCTCACCACCCCAGCAGAGTGAGATTTTATAATGTATACAACCCTCCACCAAGTTCCTTATGCACAAGCACAGAGGACACAGACTGTTATCCCATTTAAGAAGCCCAGTAGGCTCTCCGGCTAAAGGGGCTGGGACTCATGAATGCCAGAAACATTCTCCCATGTTCTCCTTAGTAATTTTGTCAAATAGGACACATTGAATTGGTCACATTTACACGTACTAATTCCAGCCTTCTTTTCCCTTGCCTGCCTCCACTGTAAAGACTGAAAAAAATTTATTCACTTCACTTGTTTTCTTTCCATTCAAGATGGAAGAGGAAGTACAATTTGGGCAATGAGATATTTACCAATGTCTATTTTGTTGTTTCCATGGGTGGGTGGCAGTTTGTGCCTTAGGATAAGTTGACAGTTATGACTAGCACATCATTTCCCTCCCACTTGCCTGAGAGTAGGTACCACTGGGCCATTGTAGTTATTTTACACCATGAATGAAAGTCTAAATCATTCCCTAAATGATGCTGGCCCTGACATTACTGAGGTACTAAATTCATACCAACAAAAACTCTCTGCTTCCAGTCTTCTCATAAAGTGAAAAAATAAACTCCTCTAGTCTTAAGCAACCACTAAGTTTTTCAATGATTGTAACCTTAAATTATCCCTAGTCAATACATCATTTCTACGTAGTCCCACTGAGATCCAGATCCTGTTGGGTTTGCTATTTTTTCAATTATTATTTTGTTATAATTGTGTTTTTGTCTCTTTTTATTCAGATTTCCTGCACTGACTCACTTTCACTTTAAAATAGTAAACTTATTCCCCATCCCTCAAAGACTATTTCTCATTCAAAGAAGACAGAAAGAGTGTGTGTATGTGTGGGTGTGTGATTGTGTGACTGCATGTGTAATTGTGTGTTTATGTGTGTGTAGTATGTTAAGGGGAGGGGCTTTTGATAATCACATACACTTTTTGTCAAAAGGATATGGCCAAGTAAAACTAACCTTTGTAAGGCATCATCACCTTTCAGATCTACCTCACTTGGCCTAGTTCACTTCTTTCTCCTCTTCTTTATTTTAAATTGGAGGATAATTGTTTTACAATATTGTGTTGGTTTCTGTCATACAACATTACAAATCAGTCATAACTATATATATATATATCCTCCCTCTTGGGCTCTGCCTGGACCACCCCGCCCCCCAACCATCCTGCCCCTCTAGGTCATCACAGAGTGCCAGGCTGGGCTCCCTATGTTATATGGCAGCTTCCTACTAGTGATCTATTTTATACATGCTAATCTATATATGTCAGTGCTACTTTCTCAATTCATCCCACTCTCTCCTTCCCCTGTTGTGTCCACAACTTCTTCTCTTCTTCTTCCCTGCCTCCTTCCACACCACCCCAGGGTTAGGAAAGTAAGATACAGGGCTAAATTTGACAAGAATTGTGACCATAATCCAGGTCTCAAAGAAGAACTGAAGCAGAATAAATCTAAAGAAAATTTCAGGAGAAAGTGTTTTCAATCTTTTTCCCACTCCCATATTCTAACTTCTCTCTAGTCCTTTCCTTTAGAAGTTTAGGGATCTAAGAGTAGCCTCTGGTTTACTAAAACTTGGAGTATCTTACCCCAGTTATTGATATCCATGGTGTAACTCTTTATTCCAATATAATTATCTCTTCTGATCTGATCTCTCCAATAAAACTCCCCTCCTCTTCTATTAGAGAAGCTGTCTGATGACACCGAAGACACAGTTGTTCTAGTTCTTGTTTTGAGCCCCTGCCTGGCTCAGGCTCTTCTGAATGTGACATAGTTCCCAGGGGAAGCCTTTGGCCTCCTTTCTAAGAAAAGCTTTGCCTCCTACTTTAGCTGAGACTTTGGTTTTTTTCCTAGAAAAGGAAATAATAGCTGTCTGAATCTTTTGATATCCTGAGAATCTCACAATGAAGACTTCTACTCGAAAAGAAAAAATGAGCTACAGTGCAAACTGTATTTCTAATTTGAGAAAATCATATCAGATTCATTAGGAGAAAAACTTAGACTTCTTGTAGCAGGAGTTTTCTGTCAGTTTCTCACAGGGCTACCCTTTCCTCTGGTTAAACAAAGAAATGGCTTGTTTGATTATGAAAATTACAAATTATTCTTGTTTATGAAAATGACCTTATTTTATGACTAAGTTTGCGGTAGAGCACAATGATCATTATGAATATTATTAAACAAGTGTCCAGTACTTACTTGTTAAATCAGTAAAACAGGTTTACTTATTTTACGTACTTATATAATGTCCTTTACTGTAATATGCATTTTGATTGCTTACTCTGTGCCTTAACTCTGCATGTTTTCAGTTTCCATGGTTCATCATTCAAGAGCCATGCACTTTTGGCTTAAAATTTTGATAGACTACAGGGAACATTAACAAAATATGAGCAGAAATATGTTTACTTTATTTTACTATTCCTGCTGCTTTGAGGTGGGATTAATTAGTTTTAAAAGATTATGCATGAAGGAGAGGAGGGTGGGTAAATCCGTGGTAATAGTTCATAACTTCAGTGTTTTCAGCTCCCATGACTCATTGTAAAGGTTAAGGGCAGTGAGGTTGAATCACATTGTTGTTCCATCCACCTGACATTTTAATGACCTAGGCTGGCAGTGATTAACTGAGGCTTTGCTCCTAAGACTTTTCTTTTTCTCTATTAAAAATAAATCAGTGTAGAAATGGCCTTCATATATTGCATTCACAGCCTTCTTTAACTTACAAAATAAATTCTAACCTTTTTTTTACTTTCAACTATTTATAAACAAGTTTATAAGCCTATCAAACAGATTTGTGAATGACTCTATTATCACCCCAGTTGCAGAAGCCAGAAAATCAGGAATCGTTATAGAGGACTTTTGCCTTCAATTAAATGTCCAGGTAGACAGACACCAGATTGAATTTCTGAAGTGATAATCTGATCACATTCCAATCCAGATCACAATGCATCAATGCCTGCTTAGTACTCCTCTGCTTGATAACAAGCTCTTTCCTAGTTTCACCACCTGGTTACTTACTAAATCTCATCTTCTCCCACACCCTTGCCCAGACTGCTGCTGCTACTGCTGCTAAGTCACTTCAGTCGTGTCCGACTCTGTGTGACCCCATAGACTGCTGCCCACCAGGCTCCCCCTTCCCTGGGATTCTCTAGGCAAGAACACTGGAGTGGGTTGCCATTTCCTTCTCCAATGCATGAAAGTGAAAAGTGAAAGGGAAGTCACTCAGTTGTGTCCGACTCTTAGCGATCCCATGGACTGCAGCCTACCAGGCTCCTCAGCCCATGGGATTTTCCAGGCAAGAATACTGGAGTAGGGTGCCATTGCCTTCTCTGCTTGCCCAGACTAGGGCCTTCTTGATCTGGTACTATGGTTACAAGAAGGCAGATTATTTCATATTGGTGGCAGGGGGTGGGAGGAGGGGTGCAATTAGAGTCACTTCTCTGACTATCCTCCAGGTTAAGTCCTACATATATTTCAAAGTGAAAGAAAGTTAAAGTGAAGTCACTCAGTCATGTCCGACTCTTTGTGACCCTGTGGACTGTAGCCTACCAGGCTCCTCCGTCCATGGGATTTTCCAGGCACGAGTACTGGAGTGGGTTGCCATTTCCTTCTCCAGGGGGTATTCTGGACCCAGGAATCGAACCCAGGTCTCCCATATTGTAGGCAGACACTTTACTGTCTGATCCACCAGGGAAGTCACATATATTTCAAAACTCAGATTAAAGTATAACTTTAATCTGAAGTAAACTATCTCTGTATTTTCAGATGACATCCCACAGAAAAAATCTGAAGGAATCCACCCAAAAACACAGTTAATAAATGAGATCAGCAAGGTCATAGTATATGAGATCAAGATACAAAATTCAATTCTATTTCTCTAAAGTAGATATGAACAAGTCAAAAGGAAATTAGGAGAACAATTTCATTTACAGACTCAAAAAGAATATCATGATTAGAAATAAATTTAACAAAAGAAGACATTTTTACACTAGAAACTATGAAATGTTGAAAGAAATTTAAAAATACCAAAATAAATGAAATATTACCCATGTTTATGGATTACAAAACTATTTTTCAAGATAGTAATAACTCCAAATTGATTAGCAGATTCAATATAATCCTTATCAAAATCCAAAACAAAAAAGATTTTGTTTTAGGTATTGACAGGTTAATTATAAAATACAAATGGAAATATGAGGGACTCAGAAGGCCTGATAAAAATCTTGAAAAATAAGAACAAACTTGGAAGCCTCACGTTTCTTGATTCAAAACTTCAAATTTATATAAATCAAGGCTGTGTGGTATTGGCCTGAAGACAGGCATATAGGTAAATGAAACAGAAGAGTCCAGAAATAAACCTATACAGTTATTTATGTTAGGTATAGCTTTTTTTGTTTTTTAACAAAGATGCCAAGACAATTCAATGGGAAGAGAATCAGATCAGATCAGATCAGTCGCTCAGTCGTGTCTGACTCTTTGCGACTCCATGGATCGCAGCACGCCAGGCCTCCCTGTCCATCACCAACTCCCGGAGTTCACCCAGACTCATGTCCATCGAGTCCGTGATGCCATCCAGCCATCTCATCCTCTGTCGTCCCCTTAATATGTAAAAGATTGGATATTCATATATAAAAGAATGAATTTGGGCCCATAACGCATATCATAAGTAAAAATTAACTCAAGATAGGTCAAAAATTTAAATGTCAGAGCTAGAATGATGAAATTCTTACAAGAAAATATAGCTGTAAATCTTCCTGACCTTGAATTAGGTTTCTTATATATAAAACTTAAGCATAGGCAACCAAAGAAAAAATAAATTGAACACCATCAAAACTAAGAACTTTTTGAAGGATATCATCAAGAAAAAACAGCCCTCAGAATAAAAGAATCTTTTTTCAAATCATGTATCTGGTAAGGATCTACTATCCAGAATGTATAAAAAACTCATATCTTAACAATAACAATCTTAAGATAACCAGATTTTAAAATGGGAAAGAGATTTTGATAGAAATTTGTGCAAAGAAGATATACAAATGGCCAATAAGCATGTGAAAAAGATGTTTAAATCATTAGCTATTAGGGAAATATAAATAAAAACCATAATGAGATACCATTTTATGGATATTGCTGCTGCTGCTGCTAAGTCACTTCAGTCGTGTCTGACTCTGTGCGACCCCATAGACGGCAGCCCACCAGGCTTCCCCGTCCCTGGGATTTTCCAGGCAAGAACACTGGAGTGGGTTGCCATTTCCTTCTCCAATGCATGAAAGTGAAAAGTGAAAGTGAAGTCACTCAGTCGTGTCCAACTCTTAGTGACCCCATGGACTGTAGCCCACCAGACTCCTCCTTCCATGGGATTTTCCAGGCAAGAGTACTGGAGTGGGGTGCCATTGCCTTCTCCATTTATGGATATTAGGATGGCTATAATCTAAAAGGTGGACACTAATGATTGTTGGAGAAGATGTAGAGATATTTGAGCACTTCTTTCTGATGGCAGGAATATAAAGCAGTGGAGCCACTTTGAAAAATGGTTTAGAAGTTCCTCAAAAATTAAACATAAAGTTATCATACTGGCCAGCCATTCCAATCCTAGATATATACCCAAAAGAGTTGAAAATATGCTTATAGAAAAACTTAGACAGAAATGTTCAAAGCAGCACTATTCATAACTGACTGAAAGTGGAAACAATAAAAATATCAACAGATAAATGGGTAAACAAAAGGTGATATATTCATTCAATGGAATATAATTCAGCTGAAAGAAAGAATGAAAGAGTAATACCTGCTACAACATAAATGGATCTTGAAAACATCATACCGTGTGGAAGAAGTCAGACACAAATGTCACATGTTACATGATTCTTCTTATATGAAATGTCTTGAATAGACAAATCCATGAAGATAAGAAGTAGATTAGTAGCTAACAGGAGTCAAGGGGAAGAGAGAATGAGGTGTGAGTATTAATGGGTGCTGGGTTTCATTTGAGGATGATGAAAATGTCCCAGAATTAGCTAGTGGTGCTGATTGCACAACCTGGTTTATATACTAAAACTCACTGAATTATATATTTTTAAATGGTGAAATTTATGATAGGGAAATTATATCTCGATTAAAATAGAAACTCAGTTTAGCTACTTTTGCTGTGCAAATCTACCTAACCTGTAAGTCCAATTCCTGTACTCTTTTCCCAACTAAACCAGGGCAGTTTGCAATTATAGGCAAACATGTGTAGTGGTTAAACAGGTAGGGAGCTGCCCCACGCCCAGGGCCATGGGCGGCGGCCTGGAGGAGCAATCCCATGTCCAAGGAGTGGTGGCTGCACAGGCGCCGGAGGGCCTAGAGGAGCTATTCCATATTCAAGGTTGGGAGGGGCAGCGGTGAGGAGATACCCCTTGTCCAAGGTAAGGAGCAGTGGCTGCGCTTTGCTGGAGCAGCTTGAAGAGATACCCCAAGTCCAAGGTAAGAGAAACCCAAGTAAGATAGTAGGTGTTGCAAGAGGGCATCAGAGGGCAGACATACTGAAACCATAATCACAGAAAACTAGTCAATCTAATCACAGCAGGACCACAGCCTTGTCTAACTCAATGAAACTAAGCCATGCCCTATGGGACCACCCAAGACGGAAAGGCATGGTGGAGAGGTCTGACAGAATGTGGTCCACTGGAGAGGGGAATGGCAAACCACTTCAGTATTCTTGCCTTGAGAACCCCATGAACAGTATGAAAAGGCAAAATGATAGGATACTGCAAGAGGAACTCCCCAGGTCAGTAGGGGCCCAATATGCTACTGGAGATCAGTGGAGAAATAACTCCAGAAAGAATGAAGGGATGGAGCCAAAGCAAAAACAATACCCAGTTGTGGATGTGACTGGTGATAGAAGCAAGGTCCGATTCTGTAAAGAGCAATATTGCATAGGAAACTGGAATGTCAGGTCCATGAATCAAGGCAAATTGGAAGTGGTCAAACAGGAGATAGCAAGAGTGAACGTCGACATTCTAGGAATCAGTGAACTAAAATGGACTGGAATGGGTGAATTTAACTCAGATGACAATTATATCTACTACTGCGGGCAGGAATCCCTTAGAAGAAATGGAGTGGCCATCATGGTCAACAAAAGAGTCTGATATGCAGTACTTGGATGCAATCTCAAAAACGACAGAATGATCTCTGTTCGTTTCCAAGGCAAACATTCAATTATCACAGTTATCCAGGTCTATGCCCCAACCAGTAACGCTGAAGAAGCTGAAGTTGAACAGTTCTATGAAGACCTACAAGACCTTTTAGAACTAACACCCAAAAAAGATGTCCTTTTCATTATAGGGGACTAGAATACAAAAGTAGGAAGTCAAGAAACACCTGGAATAACAGGCAAATTTGGCCTTGGAATATGGAATGAAGCAGGCAAAGACTGATAGAGTTTGCCAAGAAAATGCACTGGTCATAGCAAACACCCTCTTCCAACAACACAAGAGAAGACTCTACACATGACATCACCAGATGGTCAACACCGAAATCAGATTGATTATATTCTTTGCAGCCAAAGATGGAGAAGCTCTACACAGTAAACAAAAACAAGACCAGGACCTGACTGTGGCTCAGGTCATGAACGCCTTATTGCCAAATTCAGACTGAAATTGAAGAAAGTAGGGAAAACCACTAGACCATTCAGGTATGACCTAAATCAAATCCCTTAAGATTATACAGTGGAAGTGAGAAACAGATTTAAGGGACTATATCTGATAGATAAAGTGCCTGATGAACTATGGATGGAGGTTCATGACATTGTACAGGAGACAGGGATCAAGACAATCCCCATGGAAAAGAAATGCAAAAAAGCAAAATGGCTGTCTGAGGAGGCCTTACAAATAGCTGTGAAAAGAAGAGAAGTGAAAAGCAAAGGAGAGAAGGAAAGATATAAACATTTGAATGCAGAGTTCCAAAGAATAGCAAGGAGAGATAAGAAAGCCTTCCTCAGAGATCAATGCAAAGAAATAGAGGAAAACAACAGAATGGGAAAGACTAGAGATCTCTTCAAGAAAATTAGAGATACCAAGGGAACATTTCATGCAAAGAAGTGCTCTATAAAGGACAGAAATGGTATGGACCTAACAGAAGCAGAAGATATTAAGAAGAGGTGACAGGAATACACAGAAGAACTGTACAAAAAAGATCTTCATGATCACAGAATGGTGTGATCACTGACCTAGAGCCAAACATCCTGGAATGTGAAGTCAAGTGGGCCTTAGGAAGCATCACTACGAACAAAGCTAGTGGAGGGGATGGAATTCCAGTGGATCTATTTCAAATCCTGAAAGATGATGCTGTGAAAGTGCTGCACTCAATATGCCAGCAAATTTGGAAAACTCAGCAGTGGCCACAGCACTGGAAAAGGTCAGTTTTCATTCCAATCCCAAAGAAAGGCAATGCCAAAGAATGCTCAAACTACTGCACAATTACACTCATCTCACACGCTAGTAAAGTAATGCTCAAAATTCTCCAAGCCAGGCTTCAGCAATACGTGAACCGTGAACTTCCTGATGTTCAAGCTGGTTTTAGAAAAAGCAGAGGAACCAGACACCAAATTGCCAACATCCGCTGGATCATTGAAAAAGCAAGAGAGTTCCAGAAAAACATCTATTTCTGCTTTATTGACTATGCCAAAGCCATTGACTGTGTGGATCACAATAAGCTGTGGAAAATTCTGAAAGAGATGGGAATACCAGACCACCTGACCTGCCTCTTGAGAAATTTGTATGCAGGTCAGGAAGCAACAGTTAGAACTGGACATGGAACAACAGACTGGTTCCAAATAGGAAAAGGAGTACGTCAAGGCTGTATATTGTCACCCTGCTTATTTAACTTCTATGCAGAGTATATCATGAGAAAGGCTGTGCTGGAAGAAGCACAAGCTGGAATCAAGATTGCCGGGAGAAATATCAATCACCTCAGACATGCAGATGACACCACCCTTATGGCAGAAAGTGAAGAGGAACTAAAAAGCCTCCTGATGAAAGTGAAAGAGGAGAGTGAAAAAATTGGCTTAAAGCTCAACATTCAGAAAACGAAGATCATGGCATCCGATCCCATCACTTCATGGGAAATAGATGGGGAAACAGTGGAAACAGTGTCAGACTTTATTTTGGGGGCTCCAAAATCACTGTAGATGGTGACTGCAGCCATGAATTAAAAGACGCTTACTCCTTGGAAAGAAAGTTATGACCAACCTAGATAGCATATTGAAAAGCAGAGAAATTACTTTGCCAACAAAGGTCCGTCTGGTCAAGGCTATGGTTTTTCCAGTGGTCATGTATGGACATGAGAGTTGGACTGTGAAGAAATCTGAGTGCCAAAGAATTGATGCTTTTGAACTGTGGTGTTGGAGAAGACTCTTGAGAGTCCCTTGGACTGCAAGGAGAGCCAACCAGTCCATTCTGAAGGAGATCAGCCTTGGGATTTCTTTGGAAGGAATGATGCTGAAGCTGAAACTCCAGTACTTTGGCCACCTCACGTGAAGAGTTGACTCATTGGAAAAGACTCTGATGCTGGGAGGGATTGGGGACAGGAGGAGAAGGGGACGACAGAGGATGAGATGGCTGGATGGCATCACTGACTCGATGGACGTGAGTTTGAGTGAACTCCGGGAGTTGGTGATGGACAGGGAGGCCTGGCATGCTGCAATTCATGGGGTGGCAAACAGTCGGACACGACTGAGCGATTGAACTGAACTGAAGTGATAGAGATAGTGCCTTTTTAAAAATTCCTCTCTAATTTTATGATTCTGGGCAAGTTGCTTAATCTTCCTGGGCCTCAATTTCCTCATCTGTAAAATATTGATAATAATACACCTAGTTCACAGGGTTTGATGAGGATCATCTGATTTAATATTGCAAAACACTTGGAGAAGTACCAGGCATTCAGTCATTCAATATGTACTCAATGAATTAAGTATTAATATTAAGGCAATTGTTATATCATATCTATTATTATTATTTAGCTTCCATTATTGCTACTGTTATTGTTATCATTAATATATGCTGAATGGCAGGTTGGAAACCTCATTCTAAAAACTCTGAGTCCACAGAGAAGGTGGGCTCCATCTTTCCTCTCTGTGAACTAGAAGCATTACAAACACACATAGTGATGTGCTACAAATAATTTTTGCTACACAAAAGGTTTCCCCCATTACTAAGTTAATAATACTAGTCAGGGACTATGTATCCTGCCCCGTGGCAATCTCTGTGGGAAGGGGTTCATTTGTTAAGCATCAGGGCCTCAAAACATTGCTGGTGCATTTGAAATGAACACAGTCTTTCTAAAGAATGCCTTAGTCATATGTATCACAGTTTTAAGTACATATACCCTTTGACGCAGTGTTACTATTTCATTTTTAGGAATGTACTCAAGGAAACAACTGGATGAATATAAAAAGCCTAACTCATAGTAGTCCTAAAATATTGGTTGATGAACTCTGAGTTTATGACTATACAGTTAATATCCTTTGTTATTTTAATATGGAGAATTATACTGATTGATCTTCAAATGTTAAACCAAGCTTGCATACCAGAAATTAACCCCATTGATCATGGTGTACTATCCTTTTTACATAAAACTGCATTCAACTTGCTAATATTCTCTTACGGATTTGTATACCTGTGTTCATGAGAGATATCGGTCTGTAGTTTTCTTGTCCTGTAATGTCAAGTTTGGTTTAGTTTTTGTGTCAGAGTAACATTGATCTCATAAAATTAACTGAGAAGTGTTCTACCTTCCTATATTTTCTGAAAATGTTTGGTAAGATTAACATTATTTTCGTCTTTAAATATTTAATAGAATTCACTATGGAGGAGTTTTCTTTATGGGAATATTTTTAATTACAAATGCAGTGTAATATACATGTGCTGTGCTGCACTCAGTCCCTCAGTCATGTCTGGCTCTTTGTGACCCCGTGGACTGTAGCCCCCAGGCTCCTCTGTCCATGGGGATTCTCCAGGCAAGAATATTGGAATGGGTTGCCACGCCCTCCTCAAGGGGATATTCTCAACCCAGCTGAGCCACCAGAGAAGCCCAAGAATACTGAAATGGGTAGCTTATCCCTTCTCCAGAGAATCTTCCTGACCCACAAATCAAGCTGGGGTCTCCTGCATTGCAGGCGGATTCTTTACCAGTTGAGCTACCAGGGAACCTATTCAGATTTTCTATTTTTGTTCTGTCAATTTTAATAATTTTTGACTTTTAAGAAATTTATCCATTGCATCTAAGTTGCCAAATGTACTGCTTAGGGTTGTTCTTGGTACTTCTTTATTTTACCTTTATTGTGTGTAGCATCTATAGTAATGCATCCTTTTTCATTCAGACTATTAATATTTTGTGTTTTCTCTCATTTGTTTCTCAGTCAGACTAACTATAGGTTTATTATTTTATTGATCTATGCAGACAGCCAGATTTTGTTATTTTCATCTATTTATAAATTGCTTTTCTATTTCCCATTTCATTGATTTCACATTTTACCATCACTTTTTCCTACTTTGGTTTTCGTTGGCTTTATTTTTTCTGGCTTCTCAAAGTAAAAGTCTAGATCACCTTTAAATCTTTGTTGATATGAATTACATTTATTGATTTAAAATATAAATATTACATGTTTTATTGTTATAAATTATATAATTTATTGTTATAATCAGTAATAGCTATTGTCTCTTCTGCACTTTGCCCAACGGTATCACTGTAGACATTCAGATATTTGTGGTTTCCCAGTAACTGGTCCCAGCATTTATTTGGAGTCATACCATGCCTCTTTAGAGTCCACAGCTCAAATGCAGTCTGGTAATGATATCTTTGGCCAAATTGTGTAAAAATATTCAAGACAGTGACCAGCCCACTTAAGTTGGACGACGTACTAAGCATAGTGTAATCTGCTTCTACAAACCGTGTTTGCCTATTGACCACAGAAAGAAAGACCTGCCTCTTTTGTAGAGTCTTTAGGAATCAAGAGACAGATCTGAGAGGTAATAATTCCCTGAGAAGTCCTAGATATATTGGTTCCCTAAGAGACTGCTCGTACATACTAGAGAGTCAAAGAAAATTTTCTATTGTGGTTTATATTCCCTATCCAGTAAGGTTTTTTCTCTCTCCAAACAGTGACTTTACTCATCAGTTGATAACCTTCCAGCATGACATTTATTTCTTTTAAAGTGCCAAAATGTTTATTCTTTACATGAATATTTGTTTGATATCTCCCAGGAAAGAAAAAATTACACTAAGTTTCTTGTCCTATACACCAGCCCTTGCAACCGAGCCTTAAGCAATGCTTTTTCAAGTTCATCTTCAGATCTACTCAGCACGAGTGCAAACAAAATGAGAACATGGTTCATTACTTATTTTTAGGAAGGATGAGTTCCAGAAAGAAAATTAAAACTACGAAGATAGTTGCCTTGTGGTACATATTTTCAGATTGGGCAAAAGGAACAAAAGGAGATATTTTAATTTATGTATGCTTAACAGGCAGCATATTAATATATATCAATTAATACAAATTGATTTTCTGTCTGCAAAATTTAGAAAATACCTATATAGTCAGTAGGTTTTTTTCTAAAATAGCATTCCATTAAAATTAGCTTCAAGCCACTCTGGGAAACAATCACTTTTCTTGTTTGTCAGGCAAAAGATTTAATGTTTGCTACTATAGAACAAAGAAGAAAATAGATACATACATTTGTATGTACGTAAGTAAATGTACACAGAACAAACATGTAAAGGATTCAAAACGGAATAGTATCTAATCTACTAGTCAGTGAAGAAGTAAACATTTTGTGATTTTAGACACAATATTTAGCACAGGTTTAGCATTGCCAACATGACTCTACTCTCATCTTCACACAGAAGCATCATAAAAGTGTTTCCCTTCAGTTTAACATTGCAAGGGATGAATAAGATTGAATATTTCTTTAATGCCAGAGAAAAAAATATTTTTTCCTCTGGATACACTGGTGTGGAAAAGTCCTTTCAAACTGAATTTTTAAATTTCCATTTTTGAATTCTTTGATCATATGGCTGAATAATGGGGGGAAAATTGTTATGGCTCAAATATATATATATATATATATTCCTGAGTTCATTTGTGAGAGAGACAGTTCAGGTGAACGGATGAATGAGTTCAGTTTTCGGTGTTTCTCAGTCCTGCCATCCATGAGGTTACTCCGTGATCCTACCACAATCAGCTCTGTCCACCCCAGTTCAGAATCAACTCTCTCATCAAATGTTCTCTTCACTCCCTCAAGTCTTTTTCACCCCAAAATCTCTCTTCTCTGACATGCACTAATTTTTCCTGTTTACATGGCCCCAAAGTGGCTCTTTAGAAACTCTTTTTGTGGTCGCCATGATACACTTGGTTTATCTTATTAAAAATAGTAATGATATTGCTTATTTCTCTCATGAAATTTTCTGTAGATGTATCTAGTAATGGAAAATACATATGTGGTCTCCATGTGCAACTCAAGGGGGAAATAGTAATATAAAATAGATGAGAAAAACAGCAGGGAAGGGAAAATGAATTTCCCATGAACTAAGTTCAAGTGATTTTAGAGGTTCACTTTAATTGATAGTCCTTAGCATCCACTCAAGAAAAAAATCAGAAAGAATATTACTTATTATCATAGCATGTTCTGGATGCAGTTTATGTTAGCTAAACTGAAATCTAGTTTAAAATTTCTCCCTGTTCACCCAAACCCTAGAGCAAAGTCTTGCTCACGGAGTAAACCACTGATTAGTTTTCAAACCATTTGTTTCTAATCTTAACTGTCCTGCAGCAACAGCTAAGCCAAATGCATAATCTACGAACCTTTTTCTAATAATCTCTGATATGATTAGCTGCTCTAATGTCCTAAGCTAGACTGTTTTTGCTTAACCCCAGTCATCTTTATTTCCCTTCTCTTCTTTCCCTCCCTCCCTCACTCTTTTTTATTTTTTGGCTCTTCTACCATTAAAAAATGTTATGCTTATCACATATTTTTTGAAGGAATCTTGCCTCAGTTCTTTTCTCTAGAGGGGGCAAACATGTAATTATTTACATTTCTCCCCATTGTCTTAAGAAATGGCTGTCAAATACCTTCTGTACCAAACTCTGCTTTGCCCTGGAATGCAGTGGTGAGCAAAGACTAGATCTGGTCCTGTCTTCAGGAAGCTTATAGTCTAGTAGGAATGGGTGACTTAGTCACACTAATGTCTATATAACCACAAATGACTCAGTGTCCTGAAAGAAAGGAAATTGAGTTTCCAAAGAAGAATAAGAATGAAATGGGTTGCTGGGAAAGGGCAAAAGGACAGCTGGTGATGACATCTCAGTGATGAGCAGCTTATGTTTGTCACACAAATCTGATTAAATTCTACCCTTACCGCAAATTCAATCTAACCCTTTCAGTGGCTTCCCATTGCTCTTGAGATTATATTCTCAAGCTCTGCTTATTGTGAAAGCTTCTCTTGTTGCAATACCTCCTTCTTCTGCATACTGGTGTCTTTAGCACTCTTAAGTACTAGATGTTTTATCCACCCTCCTGACACAGGGCACTGCACCTGCTCTTACATCTTTAGTTCCTTCTTTCTCTTCATGTTTTGCTTCCTAAAGAGGTCTTTGTGGGCACATTTTTAGGGCCTTATTGCTCTCAAAGACTGCCTCCAATCATTCTTTGTCAGACTGTTTTGACTTGTTTACTTCATAAAACTTTTTATGTAAAGTTACACTTCTCTTGGCTTACTTGTTTAACTCTCTCTTCCACTGGAATATGAACTGCGAGAGAGGATACTCTGTGGGGTTTTACTTATCTCTTGGGGCTTCCCAAGATGGTAAAGAATCTGCCTCCAATGCAGGAGACCTCGGTTCAATCTCTGATCAGGAAGAACCCCTGGAGAAGGGAATGGCTACCCACTCCAGTATTCTTGCCTGGAGAATCCTGTGGACAGAGGAGACTGGCAGGGGTCGCAGAGAGTTGAACACGACTGAGCCACTAATGCTTTCGCTTATCACTCAATTTTGGCACTTGGAACAGTGCCTGGAAATGAATGAATGAATCAAAAAAAAGATCCGTTTTTTCAATTATACCTAGACATTTAAATGACAGCATCCGAATCTGTGTTGTTACATAATATCTCATAAATTGGCTGTTAAAACATTTACTTCAATTCAACGAACATTTACTGAATACCTCTTATATTCCAGGCATGTGTCAAGCGCTGGTGAGAAGGTTTGGCAGGAAAGTCACAGTGAGAAAGAAAACCTGACAAATGCTTCCATATATTTTACAAGAGAGAAATGCCAAGACTTGCTGGATCTTTGTTATAACTGACCATGTGATCTTAAGGAAGGGGACCCATCCCAGACAAAGCCTTACCTCCCTGAATCTCAATACAGAGTTTCAGCTCTAGAAAATGCATAAAATTACATTATACAATTAATTTTCAGGTAACATGACAAGAATTAGAAAACATTTAGAAAATTGAAAGATCTAGTCTTCCAGAAGGTATTTGCAGAGTCTTTGACAGAGGAGTGATGGGAGATGAAGGTGGAAACTTACTTACTGATCACATTGGGAAAATTTTTGTCTGTCAAGTCTGTAATTTAGAACTTAACCGCTAGCAATAAAGGACTCTGAAAGATTGTAATAGGGCCAAGCTTTGATTAGCCATGTGGTTTAGAATGCTCACTTTCATAGCCATGCCCAAGATAGATGAGACAGAGTTACTAGCTGCTAGATTTCAGAAGGTACATGCTGTGGCTTCAGTTGTGCCTAATACTCATGTCTCCATAAATTGAAGTGCTAAAGTCCTAATCCCCAATAGCTCACAGATCAGATCAGATCAGTCACTCAGTCCTGTCCGACTCTTTGCGATCCCATGAATCACAGCACGCCAGGCCTCCCTGTCCATCACCAACTCCCGGAGTTCACTCAGACTCACGTCCATCGAGTCAGTGATGCCATCCAGCCATCTCATCCTCTGTCATCCCCTTTTCCTCCTGCCCCCAATCCCTCCCAGCATCAGAGTCTTTTCCAATGAGTCAACTCTTCGCATGAGGTGGCCAAAGTACTGGAGTTTCAGCTTTAGCATCATTCCTTCCAAAGAAATCCCAGGGCTGATCTCCTTCAGAATGGACTGGTTGGCTCTCCTTGCAGTCCAAGGGACTCTCAAGAGTCTTCTCCAACACCACAGTTCAAAAGCATCAATTCCTCAGGGCTCAGCCTTCATCACAGTCCAACTCTCATGTCCATACATGACCACAGGAAAAACCATAGCCTTGACTAGACGAACCTTTGTTGGCCAAGTAATGTCTCTGCTTTTGAACATGCTATCTAGGTTGGTCATAACTTTCCTTCCAAGGAGTAAGCGTCTTTTAATTTCATGGCTGCAGTCACCATCTGTAGTGATTTTGGAGCCCAGAAAAATAAAGTCTGACACTGTTTCCACTGTTTCCCCATCTATTTGCCATGAAGTGATGGGACCGGATGCCATGATCTTCATTTTCTGAATGTTGAGCTTTAAGCCAACTTTTTCACTCTCCACTTTAACTTTCATCAAGAGGCTTTTTAGTTCCTCTTCACTTTCTGCCATAAGGGTGGTGTCATCTGCATATCTGAGGTGATTGATATTTCTCCCAGCAATCTTGATTCCAGATTGTGTTTCTTCTAGTCCAGCATTTCTCATGATGTACTCTGCATATAAGTTAAATAAACAGGGTGACAATATACAGCCTTGACGAACTCCTTTTCCTATTTGGAACAAGTCGTTGTTCCATGTCTAGTTTTAACTGTTGCTTCCTGACCTGCATACAAATTTCTCAAGAGGGACAGAGTGACCTTATTTGAAGATAGGATCTTTACAGAGGTAATCAAGTTACAGTGAGGTCATTAGGATGGGCCCTCATCCAGTATGACTGGTCTGCTTATATAAAGAAGAAGGTTGGGCGCAGAGATATATACAGAGGGAAGATTATATGAACAAATATGGGAGAAGACCCCTATCAATAACAACCCAGAAGAGATGCATAGAAAACAGCCTTCTCACTCTTCAGAAGGAAATAAGTCTGTTGACACTTTGCTTTTGGACTTTTAGGCTCGAGAACTGTGATGATAAATTTCTGTTTCTTAGGCCACCCAGGCTGTACTTTGTTACACAGTCATAACTAACTAATAGTGGGATGAGTGAGGGTCTAACTAGCTTAGGAAAAATGAAACTTGCAGATTCTGAAGAGGCAGAATGGTCCAGTGGAGATCATATACGTTCTAAGCTGGAGTTTGAATCTTGGCACTGATACATTCAGCACTTTAAAGAAAATAGGTAGTCTCTCTGAGTCTTGGTTTTTCAACCAGGAATAATACCCATTTTGTAGGTTTGTTGTAACAATTTGAGACTGTATTTAAATATCAAGCACAATGCTTAGCATATAAGAGATGTTATGTAAATATTGTTGCTGCTGTTGATGGTGATGATGGTAGTATTATTAAAAATTATTACTTGAGAGTTATGAGAAGGTACTGGAGAGTCTAGAGATATTAACCAACAACGGATCCAATCTCCCAATCACTTGAGTGACACAAAGGCCATTACCAGGTGGAAAGTTTGTTAGCATGGAGGAGCACTGGCTTTCACTTGCAATCACCAAAAATGTCTCAAAGTATTAATTCTAAAAGTTGTTTCTTCTATAATCTCTAGGAGTGAAGATACTCTTATAATCATTCTTTTCTGTGAACCAAACAGATTTGTCACTGAACGGGCTTATATTTGTTTATTTGAGTATGTCCTTTCCTAGACTAGTTGTTCCTGGAGGGCAAAAACCATGATTTGGTCTTTTTATCCCTGGAGAACCTAGCATAGTACATATAGCTCTAAGTTCTCAAAAATATTTGATGGCTGTATAAAAAATGAACTAATGTAGAAGTCCATCTTTGTTTTCCATTAGGCACAAGAAAACTTGCAATGTCTGGGGAAGAAATTTGGGGGGAGGGTGCACTGCTCAACAGATCACCTCCCTGAGTTCAAACAATCCTACACAAATTATAAACACTGTCCCTTAAGAAAACAATTAGCAATAAAGTGTGATTCTTCCATAAAAATCTGTTTTAGCCAGCTGGCTCATTTAAGTACAATCTCATAAATTGTAGGTACAGGGAAAAGACTACCATTTTGGGGCCCTTTTGTCTTAATACAACTGATAATAACTTGTCCTCATATAACATGACATAGATCTAATTTTCTGCAGGTAAAATTTTAGTTTTAGTTTTCCTCCATTCTGAAAAAGTTCTCAGGCATTATTACAGGCAAAAGTACTGATACATGTTTGGTACAAGTTTTCTTTTTTGTAGATTATTTATTTTTGGGCGAATTGTTCAAAGTCACCAAGTCGCAGAGTCAAGAGCAATGGTAAACAAGTTCATCTCTGTTGTTGCCTACTGCTCTGCTCAGCCATCACACAGAGGGGAGGCTGATCTCAGAGAGGCATCTTCTGTCAAATATTCCAGGGCTTCACAACCTCTCTGCTGAAAACAATTTGACATCTTACTTCTTTTTTGCAGTGTAAGTCTATATTCTTCTTTAAGTGCAGATGAAGAACCCTACACATTCTTGATGGTAATTGGTTTCTATGATATTAAAAGAATTCGTAGGTACGTCTATGGGGTCGCACAGAGTCGGACACGACTGAAGCGACTTAGCAGCAGCAGCAGCAGTTATCGCAGTGGTGCATCCCGGGTGGCTCAGTGGTAAGGAATTCTGCATGCGAATGCAGGAGACACAGGAGACACGAATTGAATCTGTGGGCCAGGAAGATCCCCCGGAGGAGAAAATGGCAACCAACTCCAGTATTCTTGCCCGGGAAATCCCATGGACAGAGGAGCCTGGCAGGCTACTCCATGGGGTTGCAAAGAGTCGGACATCACTGAGCCACTGAGTGCAACACACACACCTATCATCTCTGACTCCCTTCTTCTGTCACCAAACTTTAGGAAACTGGCCTCCAGAACCTAATTTCAGGCTTGCACGTCACTATATATGTGGTAAAAGGTCTTCTTTACTTTCAAATATCTTGCTTTAAAGTCTCAAGAGGAACTGTTCTCTACTTATTTCTATCAGAAATATTTTTCAAAGGGCTTTAGGCATTTTGAATAAAAGAATTACAAGAAATGAAAATTACAATGTCATTATGCCATTCTTAACTAATTAAATTAATTCAGAATGTACTTTTCACACACTGAAATTTATAATATCAAATTATGTGCAATTATATGCAATGTTGAAGAGATATTAGAGAGAAGCCTATTTGAATTTTCTATTTTACCAAACTTATTTGGTTTTAAAAGCACTCATTTTGTAATATCTTTTCATTCTGATGGGCTAAATGGCATACTAGACTATTCCTTGACAGTTTTATAGATGGTTATTGGAAAAGATTGATTGTCATTGTATTTCCAGTGTAAGATTTATTAATATTATTAAGATTTGTACAATAACATTAATAATTTTATAGTGCAGTACTCCTCAACTTTAAACACTTTCATTTCTATCTTTACATAGTCCTGTCACATTGAGAACATTCTGTATGGAAAGGATAACCCAGCATAGGCTTAAAATCATGAACAGGCATATTTGTGGAATAGTATGAAATCCAAAGTGGCTGAAGCAAAGGATGTGCAGCGGGTGAGGGAAGGTGTAGCTGGGATTATGTTCAGCAGATTTTGATGGGACATGCATGATACACAGAGGAGTCAGTCCTTATTACTATGGAAAGTTGGGAGTTATAGGGAATGACAATGACCTATTTGTATTTTTAAAAAGAACGCTGTAGAAACTAATGCAACATTTTAAAGCAACTGTATTCTAGTAAAAATTAATTTTAAAATAAAAGTAAATGAAAAATTTTAAAAAATAAAAAGAACCTTTGCATCAGGGTAGAGGGTGGATTTGAATTAAAAACAAACAAAAAAAAGAAAGAGAAATGTTATACAAGATGTTGTTTCTATAGTTCCCAAAAGAGTAGATGAAAAGCTGAACATAGATATTAATTAGCAGTGGAAAAATATAGAGATACCAGATTCAAGAAACATTCCTGAGGCAAACTGATGAGATTGGAGGGAGAGGAATCGAAGACAAAACATAGCTGTAAAACATGGTTGATGAGAGTGCAATTGAGAGCACAGAGAGCATGGTTGCTTTGGCTCCCATTTGCATTTTTTGAACAAAAAGAGATACATCATGGATTTATAATGACCACTGGTAAAAAGTCTAGATCCCCATAGTGCTTTAAGTTGTGTATATAATATTTTCAAATGCATTATCTTATATTAGAGCCATCTAATAACTCCGTGAAATACGTAACTACACAGATAAGGAAACAAAAACCCAGAGAAGTGGATCTTGTTGGTAAGATCACCTGATAATAAGTGAAAGACTCTTATTTGTTTACCATGTTATTTTCTATTAAACACATCCAATGAAATACAGAAAGTTATATGTAGAAATATAACTATTTCGGATTTTAAAACTTAAGACATATTTGGATGCTTTATATCTGCTATTTATTTTAAAAAGTGGAAATTTAGAATTGAAATTATTAAGACTCTGGTTAAAAAATAAATTCAGTGGCTAACTACACAATATTCTTTTTTATGTGTAAGGTTTTATGTGGAACATGTTACTCTTTTGAAATAAAGGCAATAATGAGTAAGTTTTGTTGAGTTGTTGGAAATAACTATTGATCAGTCAGTTAACAGCTGAATATTAATGAATGGCTATCTCTATCAAGTTTGTTTATGGAAACTTTTGATATCTTTTTGAGCCAAGAGTTACAGTATCAAATAGCCACCAGAATCCCAAAGACAATTACCACCATATATCCTGAGTCTTCAGTGAATAGTTCTGCTAATAAGCTTATCTTTCTTTTGACATATTTATATACAAACCACATATTCTCCATGTATCCATTAGAAGAAGAATTACTGTAAAACATCTTATTCTATTTCCTTACTTTTCAACTATTAGAATAATGGTCTGAGTATTTTTGACTGTAAGGAGATCAAATCAGAAAATCCTAAAGGAAATCAACCTTGAATATTCACTGGAAACACTGTGGCTGAAGCTGAAGCCACCTGATATGAGGAGCCAATTCACTGGAAAAGATCCTGATGCTAGGAAATATTGAAGGCGAAAGAAGAAGAGGGTAGCAGAGGATGAGATGGTTAGATAGCATCACTGACTCAATGGATATGAATTTCAGCAAACTCTGGGAGATAGTGGAGGGCAGAGGAACCTGGTGTGTTACAATCTGTGGGTTGCAAAGAGTGAGACACGACTTAGCAACTGAACAACAACGTCCTAAGTATTAAAATAGAATACTATGGTGAGACCCAAACCAGATGACTTATTCGAAATGGAGTATCTTTGGCTATTAACTTTGTTTTATTTATTTATTTTTTAACTTTGTTTTAATACACAATTAATTTTCCTCAAATATTGGACTGTTTGTCTGGACATCAGTCTTTGAAATTACTCCTTCTCTATTCTCAGAGAACTTCCAGATGTACAAGCTGGATTTAGAAAAGGCAGAGGAATCAGAGATTAAATTAGCAACATCTGCTGGATCACAGAAAAAAGCAAAGGAATTACAGAAAAAACATCTGCTGCTGCTTCACTGACTATGCTAAACCCTTTGAGTTTGTGGATCACAATAAATTGTGGAAAATTCTTAGAGATGGGAATATCAGACCACCTTACCTGTCTCCTGAAAAATCTGTATACAGATCAAGAAGCAACAGTTAAAACTGGACATGGAACGATGAACTGGTTCCACATTGGGAAAGGAGTACATCAAGGCTGTATATTGTCGCCCTGCTTATTTAACTTTTATGCAGAGTCCATCATGCAAAATGCCAGACTGGATGAATCACGAGCTGGAATCAAGATTGCCAGAAGAAATATCAACAACCTCAGATATGCAGATGATACCACTCTAATGGCAGAAAGTGAAGAGGAACTAAAGAGTCTCTTGATGAGGGTGAAAGAAAAGAGTGAAAAGCTGTCTTAAAAACTCAACATTCAAAAAACTAAGATTATGGCACCTGGTCCCATCACTTCATGGTAAATAGATGGGGGAAATGTGAAAATAGTGACAGATTTTCTTTTCTTGGGCTCCAAAGTCATTGCAGATGGTAAGTGCAGCCATGAAATTAAAAGACACTTGCTCCTTGGAAGAAAAGCTATGACAAACCTAGACAGTGTATTAAAAAGCAGAGACATTAAAAAACAGGTAAAGAATCTGCCTGCAATGCAGGAGACCTGGGTCTGATCCATGGGTTGGGAAGATCCCCTGGAGAAGAAAATGGCAACTCACTCCAGGATTGTTGCCTGGAGAATTCCATGGACAGAGGTGGGTTATAGTCCACGGGATCACAAAGAGTCGAACACCACTGAGTGACTAACACAGACCTAGGTACTTCAGATATATAATTTAGATATATAATACATGAAACACAATAACTCTGAGGGTTAAGTAATGTTATGATCCCATTTTATATATAGAAATTGAAACTCAGGAACATAAAAATGGTAAATATAAATGTAAATGTTTTTAAATTGCAAAATTTAAAAATTATACAAAGAGAATATGAATACTACTTACTTCATAGGGCCCTATGCTGAGGATCAAATGTGCTAAATAAAACGTCAAGCATCTCGACCCAAAAAACACAATGTGAGTTTAGATGTCATTATTGTTTAAGGCAACAAAATTTTCTGCACTTAAATACATACAAATGTAAAGGAAAAATGTAATTGATGTTGAGCCCATTCTTATTCTGGTAGCTAATATGAGTCTTCCATGGAAATGTGAACCAAGGGACAACATTCCAATGAAACTTTGTTTTGTTTAAATTATTTTCAAAATTTGAAATGAATTCTTTTGATAAATAGTATACTATTAATGATTGTCATACATCTAAACAGAATTTTTTTAAATTTAATTCCTAAAGCACAGACAATTAAAAAAACGAAATTGCAATTGATACACATACTTTTTTGTAGAGATATATGATAATGTGATGAATAAAAGGCATATATATGATATGCCATAAAAAACATATATATTGTAGTTAAATAATTTTCTCTGGAAAAAGTAAAAAAAAAGATGAACTATTTTGCCTCTTAAAAAATAATGAATATTTGATGGGCATCAATTTTCTATAGCAGTTATATGCAACTTAATACATTTAAAAGATGGACGAAACAATTTATTTTAAAATATCTGTACTCACAGTATGCTGGGAATTACAACATTCAGAAGTCAGTCATTAAACATGATGAAAACATTCTAATTTCAAATAAAAATATGCAACAATGTAAATAGTTACTCAAAATTATTTTAGAAAATATGAGCCAAAAACAAGAAAGACTGTTTAAAGAACAATAGACTTGGATGCAGAAGACCCACATATCCGGCTTGGTTTAGTAACTTATTAGTTTTAGGATCTTAGGAAATTTGGCTAATGACTCTGAACTTCAATTTTTTTTAACTGCAAAATGAGATTAGTTATGAAATTTAAATAAAAATATATGGAAAATTCTTAAAAACCCTAAACTACTCTGTAAGTATTAAAATATGGAAAAGGTCTTCCCTGGTGTGGCTCAGATGGTAAGGAATCCTCCTGCAATGCAGACCTGGCTTCAAACCATGGGTTGGGAAGATTCCCTGTGGAAGGAAATGGTTACCCACTCCAGTATTCTTGCCTGGAGAATTCCATGGATAGAAGAGCCTGGGGGGCTACAGTCCCTGGGGTCGCAAGGAGTCAGAGACGACTGAGCAACTAACAACACACACACATGGAAAAGTCAACCATGAAAAACACCTGGAAATGTTTCTTGCAAGATTCTTACAGCCTAAGATGTGGAATGCTTTCAAATGTGTTAAATGTTCTTTAAAAATTTTGTGTATAGAAATTATTTTACAAGTTTGCTCTCCTGGTGTACAAAATGTGCCCTAAGTTATCTCTGAAAAACATAAATACATATAATATTTTATGGCCCATAGTTGAACTAGTGCGATTTTTGTTAAGTTTGACTCCAAAGCAAGAGATAGATATCCCTCCTTATATTGTAAACTGGCTCTATAGATAGTTTCAAAAGGATAATTTATCAAAAGATTCTATCAGTATCATCAGAATCAGAGAATGGTTTTTTAAGGTCATTTCATTAAAAGCTAACAATCATTTGCATGTATAAATCTGGGGTGTTTGCTAAAATTTGTCTTTACCTTACAGTTTTACAAGTTTTATGTTTTTTTTTTTTCTTTTTACAAGTTGTATTTTTATATTCTCATTTACTTGTACAAAAAACACCTCAAGTCACACTTGGTATGAAATTAACACCATGAGCAGACCAGCTACATGATGATATTAGAAACAAATTTGAAATTCACTCAGCAAACTCAACTATTGTGTCAGCTTGTGAATTTCCACATCACTCTTGTTATTTCCTCCTGATTTGGAAATGGGATCTCTGCAGTGAATATTAAATCATTAGTATTTTCTTGATAGCATGTTGTCTAGATTCTTCATTGTACAGAAGCATCACAATAACACAAATAGTCCATAATTTGTCAGAGTGACTCTAAAATGGCTTCAGTGAGAGACATTCACAGAATAGCAATTTGAAAGAATGAAAGGATTACACACAAGGGAACTATCATTCCATGAGTTAGTATTGGTTTTCAGCTCCATGTGGACCATAGCAACATAATCAAATAACTGTTTATTTCTACAAAGCAAAAGTGTAGAAATAGGAAGTTCAATTTAAACCTTCTTCTGACTTTGGTTCATTTAATCCATGGCTTGCTTTCTCATGCTCAAAGATGGCTGCTATAGATGTCTCTAGACATTCCATTTATTAGTACATTCCAATTAGAAAGAAGGTTGAAGGGCAAAAGACAAGTGTCAGTTGAGCCTGTTCCTCTTTCTCCTCTTCCTCTTTCCCCTCCTCCTCCTCTTCCTCCTCTTCTTTTAATCAGGAAGACTATAGTTTGTCTGGAAGTTCTACCCACTAGATCAGTAGATTTCCACTTGTAGCTCATTGTTTGCAATTGCATTATATGGCTATTTCAAATGGCAAAAAAACCTGAATGATTGTGTATTTTATCTTGGCTCCTTGTTGCCCCAGTTAAACCTGGTGTTCTGTAAGTGAGGAAGAAAAGAGAATGCACAAAAGTAGTGTCTAGTCTTGTCTAACTCACTTAGTTTTAACGATGCATTTAAAAAATAATTCTTTCAAAGGTTCACAAAATTCACTCCAATTAAACTCAAATAATTTCTTTGTATTTGTAGTTTTCCGACATCTTGTCATGTACTCAATTGCATATCCCTCCTCAAGATCGAATATTGTATTTTATTCTTCATTGTGTAGCTACTATAGTACCTAGCGGGTGCTTGTGTGTATGTGTGCTTAGTTGCTTCAGACGTGTCTGACTCTTTGCAACTCTATGAACTCTAGCCCACCTTGCTCCTCTGTCCATGGGATTCTCCAGGCAAGAATACTGGAGCGGGTTGCCATTTCCTTCTTCAGGAGATCTTCCCCACTCAGGGATCAAACTTGGGTCTCCTGCATTACAGGTAGATTCTTTACTGTCTGAGTCACCAAGGGAGTCCAGTGGGTACTTACCCATGACTTTTCTTATATTAGGATTGTATCATTCCAGCTCTGGGATATATTAAAATGCCTGATACATTCCTAATAAGTTTTGAGTATATAATAGCTAAAATTGGAACTTCTCTGGTGACTCAGACAGTAATCTGCCTGTAATGCAGGAGCCTAGGATTTGATCTCTGGATCGGGAAGATCCCCTGGAGAAGGGAATGACAACCCACTCCAGCATTCTTGTCTGGAGAAGTCCATGGACAGAGGGGTCTGGTGGGCTATAATCTATGGGGTTGCAAAGAGTCGGACATAACTTAGTGACTAACGCTTTCATTTTTGTTTTTTTCAATAGCTTAAATTACTGGGGTATTAAGTGATGACCACTAGGTAAACTGTCTTGAAGCTTCTGTACTTTGAGCCTAATTACCTTGATTTGATTGCAAGTATGGGATAGTCCATGTTATGTCTGCAATCAAATGAAAGATTCTTTAAACTCTATAGTACCTCACAATTTTCAAAGGTTTTACACACAGGATTTCATATAATCTAATAATAACCCTTTTTTCTTTCTTATTTTGCCCTCCCTTTCTCCCTCTCCCCACTGGTAACCACCAGTCTGTTCTCTATCTGTAAATCTGCTTTTTTTTTGTTTTATTCACTAGTCTGTGGCAGTTTTTAGATTCCACATATAAGTGATATAATTCAGTATTTGTCTTTGTCTGACTTAACTTAGCATATGCCGTCCAATCCATGTTACTGCAAACGGCAAAATTTCATTATTTTTAATAGCTGAGCAATATTCCATTCTCTCATCTCTCTCTCTCTATATATATATATGTGTGTGTGTGTGTGTGAAAAATTAACTTTTTAATTAATTAATTCATTCAACTAACAGAGGCTGCACTAGACACTGGAAACATAAGTAGAAAAGAAAGAAGCTATTTTCTAGTAGATCATAGTCTAGTGTGAGAGACAGAGAATAGTGTATGATAAATGCTTTAAGTCTGTCTCCTTACCTTTCAATTGGGTTAGGGCTGTCTGCTTCCCATCATTATTATACAAGTTCAGTCAATATGTATCCAAACCCACCATGTTTTAAAATGTTAATAGCCCAGAACAGTGTTGGCTGGGAGCAATCACTCAGCAAGTCTTTTCTCTCTCTTACCAATTCTCTTTAGAGGAAAACTGTACATATTCTTGAAGTTTTCTCTATAAGGACATTCATGCATGCTCAGTCGCTTCAGTCATGTCTGACTGTTTGGGACCCTGCGGACTCTGGGGGCCCACCAGGTTCCTCTGTCCATGGGGATTCTCCAGGCAAGTATACTGGAGTGGGTTGCCATGCCCTCTTCCAGGAAATCTTCCCGACCCAGGGACTGAACTCAGATCCTTTACATCTCTAGCATTGGCAGGTGGGTTCTTTACCACTAGCACCACCTGGGAAGCCCCATCCACGAGGATGATGTAGAGACAATTTGGGGCTTCCCTGGTAGCTCAGCTGTTAAAGAAAATGCCTAGAATGCAGTGCTGCTGCTGCTAAGTCACTTCAGTTGTGTCCGACTCTGTGCGACCCCATAGACGGCAGCCCATCAGGCTCCCCTGTCCCTGGGATTCTCCAGGCAAGAACACTGGAGTGGGTTGCCATTTCCTTCTCCAATACATGAAAGTGAAAAGTGAAAGTGAAGTCAATCAGTCGTGTCCGACTCTTAGCAACCTCATGGACTGCAGCCTACCAGGCTCCTCGGTCCATGGGATTTGCCAGGCAAGAGTACTGGAGTGGGTTGCCATTGCCGTCTCCCTGCAATGCAGTATCTGGTTCAATTCCTGGGTTGGGAAAATCCCCTGAAGAAGGGAAAGGCTACCCACTCCACTATTCTTGGGCTTCCCTGGATGGTAAAGAATCTGCCTGCAATGAGGGAGACCTAAGTTCAATCCCTGGGTTGGGAAGATCCCCTGGAGGAGGGCATGGCAACCCACTCCAGTAATCTAGCCTGGAGAATTCCAAGGACAGAGGAGCCTAACAGGCTACAGTCCATGCGGTCACAAAGAGTCAGACACAACTGAGCGACTAAGCACAGCAAAGCACAGCACAGGGACATTTCGGGAAGCTATAGCATGCAGAGTCTTTCTCTGCCAGGCTTCTTCATCAGAACCATGGAACACAAAACAATGATCTGTGTGACTATTTTCTCATTTCTTCCTGGAAAGGAATAGAGCTAGTACTATGCTAGATGCACAGGAGAGAGTCTAATGCATTATATATTATATAAACACAGTTTGCATAACAAGTGCTTGTTTTGGAAGTACCAAAGATACCCCTGGATTTGATGATTCACTTTTGGAGAGGACACAGGACTCAGAATATGATTCTACTCATGGCTGAGACTTATTACAATGAAAGCATACAAAACAAAATCAAAGAAGGGGACAGGTGTATTAGGCAAAGTTAGGAAAGCAGGTGCACTCATCCAACAGTTCTCTCCCAGTGGAGTCTTATTCAGTTCAGTTCAGGCCCTCAGTCATGTTAGACTCTTTGTGACCCCAGGGACCGCAGCACACCAAGCTTCCCTGTCCATCAACAACTCCCAGAGCTTGCTCAAACTCATGTCCATTGAGTTGGTGATGCCATCCAACCATCTCATCCTCTGTCATCCCCTTCTCCTCATGCCTTCAATCTTTCCCAGCACCAGGGTCTTTTCCAATGAATCAGTTCTTCACATCAGGTGGCCAAAGTATTGGAGTTTCACCTTCAGCATCAGTCCTTCCAATGAATATTCTGGACTGATTTCCTTCAGGATGGACTGGTTGGATCGCCTTGCAATCCAAGGGACTCTCAAGAGTCTTCTCCAATACCACAGTTCAAAAGCATCAGTTCTTCAGTGCTCAGTTTTCTTTATAGTGGAGTCTTATGGGATACACTATTTCTCCAGCAAGAGTTATGACAACATGTTCAATTGTTGTCCACCATGAATGTTTATTAAATACACAGCATCCAAGGTTTCTATTGGGATCAGGTTATATAGACATTCTCTGCCTAGAATGTACCATGGTTTCAGATTCTCAGAAGGAAATAAGGTACTCACTATAAACCATAGTTTTTGAGCAAATAGTTTAGGAACAGTGAGCCACTCTTACCTGTTATGGAATACAGGGAACCCTCCCAAAATCCAAGTGCCCTGATTCCAGACAAGGGTCCACCCTGCAGGCAGCCCTTTCTATGGATATCTGATTTAGTTGAGAAAGTTGCTTGGCCTTTTAGAGGCTTGCTATGCTTGGCAAGCAAGTCACTTCAGATGGTGACTGCAACCATGAAATTAAAAGGTGCTTACTCCTTGGAAGAAAAGTTATGACCAACCTAGATAACATATTGAAAAGCAGAGACATTACTTTGCCAACAAAGGTCTGTCTAGTCAAGGCTATGGTTTTTCCAGTGGTCATGTATGAATGTGAGAGTTGGACTGTGAAGAAATCTGAGTGCCAAAGAATTGATGCTTTTGAACTGTGGTGTTGGAGAAGACTCTTGAGAGTCCCTTGGACTGCAAGGAGATTCAACCAGTCCATTCTAAAGGAGATCAGCCCTGGGTGTTGTTTGGAAGGAGTGATGCTTAAAGCTGAAACTCCAGTACTTTGGCTACCTCATGTGAAGAGTGGACTCATTGGAAAAGAGTCTGATGCTGGGAGGGATTGGGGGCAGGAGGAGAAGGGGATGACAGAGGATGAGATGGTTGGATGGCATCACCGACTCGATGGACGTGAGTCTGAGTGAACTCTGGGAGCTGGTGATGGACAGGGAGGCCTGGCGTGCTGTGATTCATGGGGTCGCAAAGAGTTGGACACGGCTGAGCGACTGAACTGAACTGAACTGTGTTCCTGGGTCTTGTTGTGCATTGGAGTTTACAATGTAAAGTCAACCTCTGAAGAACAATTTGGCAAAGTGAGAAATTTATTTATAAGGCTCACTTCTTAAGTTGTTCATCCTATAAATTCAGAATTTAGTGTTTTGAGATTGTATAAAGTAAAGGCATAGTTATGTGACTTTTTTTTTTTTTTTCATGGCTGAGTTTCTATATGAATCAGTCCAACATACTAAACTTCTTTGAAGTTACTGAACTTAGAAGAGCTTCTCCTGGATTTCTTGCTGTGATATGGGATTTGTGCTTTCAACTTTATTTCTCTCACTCAAATAATTTAGTTTTGGCCACTGGAAATAATTGTACAGCCAAAAATAAAATCTTACATCTCTCTAAACAAAGCTAGAAATTATAAAATCAACAATTAGTATCAAAATATAATCCTTTTGTATTTTTCTTAAGATATTCTTGCTGGTATTATTTTGGAACTGTTGTTAGATGGCCTTTTTCCAAGAAAGTGAGTGATTATTTTAGGGAGCAGAAAAGGAGAGAGAAGTGTGTGGGAATAAAATATTTAAATTGCTGTTTTCTTTGTAGCTGTAATAGTGCCTGTAACTTGTGTGACTACAATATTTAGAACTCAATGGTATTTATCCCTATCTTAAAATATTTTGAGAAACATAATATTTTTCAGTTGTATTTCTTTGAAATATGATAACAATCGATTAAAAGTAAAAAAAAAAGCTTTTTCCCTGATGCAATATTAATATCTTCGTGGAATAGCTTTACTCAAGAAAGAAAAAATGGAAGATAAAAATATTTCTTTTATGCTAACATTTTAACTTTTGGAGGAGGATTTGAGACTGAATCCTAGTTGTTTGTTTTCAGTATTTATTACAGTTTAAATTAAAATGTGTGGGATTTAGTCATAATGTCTTAATACCATTTCAGTTTATACAGCTGAGCAGTTTCAGTGCCTTCAATACAACATTTATCTATATTTTTAAAAGGGTATTTTTAAAGCTAGAAAACAATACAACAGCATATACTTTTAAACTGTTATTTGTCTAAGCAGTATTATATAAATACGTCTACTGTTTCTAGTGCTTCTTAATAATTGAAGACATGACTTATTTCCAGGAGACTAGCTTATTAAATCGGAGAAGGCAATGGCAACCCACCCCAGAACTCTTGCCTGGAAAATCCCACGGGAAGAGGAGCCTGGTGGGCTGCAGTCCATGGGGCCCCTAGGAGTTGGACACGACTGAGCGACTTCATTTTTACTTTTCACTTTCATGCATTGGAGAAGGAAATGGCAACCCACTCCAGTGTTCTTGCCTGGAGAATCCCAGGGACAGGGGAGCCTGGCGGGCTGCTGTCTATGGGGTCGCACAGAGTCGGACATGACTGAAGTGACTTAGCAGCAGCAGCAGCTTATTAAATTCTAAGAGGAACAATAGAAAGAAGTATAAAAAGAAAAACTAAGAACAGTGTGTGTGTGTGTGTGTGTGTAATTGGGCACAGAGAAGAATAATAAAAGTGATAAAATAAATTCAAAGACATGCATTTTTCAACGTACACTCTAATGTTTGGTATCAAGTAAAACTATATTAAAACTGTAGATTATATTATGTTTAGAAAATACCAAATTTCTAAGATTGTTCCAATTTTATCACATTTTATTCTTTTCTATCATGACTGACTTACCAAAATGTGCTTAAGTGCATATTTAATTTTAAGCTTTTAAATATTTTTAAATAAATTAATTTTTAACATTTTGCTATGGCATACATTAATCTAAAGAAACAGAGAAAAATTACCAAGTCATTATATGTTTGATTAATATTGTTGTTGTTTTAGTCTCTAGGTTGTGTCTGACTCTTTTGTGACTCCATGGACTGTAGCCCATTAGGCTCCTCCATCCATGGGATTCTCCAGGCGATGCTACTGGAGTGGGTAGTCATTTCCTTCCTCAGGGGATCTTCCCAGACTAGGGATTGAACCCATGCCTCCTGCATTGGCAGGCAGGTCCTTTACCACTGAACCACCAGGGAACTGATTTCAAAAATCATGCACTTGAATCACTAAACTTTAGAGAAATTCTCATAACTTAAGTATTCTTTGCTACCTTTGGAACTATTATTTATAAAAATACAAAGTAGAAGGACTTCCCTGGTGGTTCAGTGGTTAAGAATTTGCCTTGCAATGAAAGGGCACCGGTTTGATCCCTGGTCTGAGAACTGGGATCCCACATGCTGAGGGACGACTGAGCCCTAGTGCCATAAATAGAGAGAATTCCGTGCACCACAGTGAAAGATCCTGCATGCTGCAACTAAGACCTGAAACAGCCAAATAAATAAACATATATATATATTTAAAAATATAGAGTAGAATCTAGCTAATTCTATCAGTATTTATTAAGTGACTAGGGCTTCCTCGGTGGTGCTAGTGGCAAAGAACCTTTGTGCCAATGCAGGAGATGTAAGAGATGTGGGTTCAATCCCTGGGTCAGGAAGATCCCCTGGAGCAGAGCATGGCAACCCACTCCAGTATTCTTGCCTGGAGAATCCCCATGGACAGAGAAGTCTGATGGGTCATGGATTTTATTTCAAAAGATAAGTGCAACAGTATTGCATAATCGGTGGTTGGTTGAATTTACCTACATGGACGAACTGAGGATATGGAGGAACTTAGTATTCAGAGCACCAACCATATATTAAGTGTAGATTTCTTCTTCTTCTTTTTTTTTTTTTTTTTTTTTTTTACAGCTTGGAGGGTCAGATACAGCAACTTCCCATTGTTCGAGGGTCAACTGTACAAGGTATGACTGACATTACAGTGGATTAAAAAATAAAGACAAAAATCTCCACCATCATGGTGTTTAAATTCTAGTGAGGAGAGATGGACAATGTCCACAGTAAAAAAATACAAATAGATTATCAGGTGGCCCCAAGTGTCACAGAGAAAACCAAAGCTTGGAAGAGGGCTGTATTATTTCTCTAAGGTTACTGTAAAAAATCACTTCAAGTTCAGTGGCTTAAAACAACAAAAATTAATTTTCTCACAGTTCTGGAGGTCAGAAGCCTGAAACCAAGATGTCTGTAAGGCTGTCCTCACTTCTAGGACTCTAGGAGAGAATCGTTTCTTGCCTTTTCCGGTGGCTCTAGGCATTCACTGGTTTGTAGTAACATTACATCAATCCCTGCCTCTGTGCTTACATGATGTTTTACCCTGTGTTTCTGTCTCTTCTATATCTCTGTGATTCCAATTCTCCCTATCCTTATAAGGATACCAGTGGTTAGATTTAGGATCCATCCAAATCTAATATGATTTCATCTTAACTTGATAACATCTTCAAAGACTATTTTCAAATAAGGTCCCATTCACAGGTTCCAGGTAAACATGGACTTTTGGGGAGACACTATTGCACTCACTATGGAGGCTAAGGAATGTTGACTGCAGAGATAGAGGGAGAAAATGAATAAATTATTATGATATATGGAAAACTTGAGATTGGACCTCAAATCCAACATATCCAAAGTGGAAGTCATCGTAATTCTCTCTCTCTTTTTTTTATTTTTATGCAATTTATTTTATTTATTTATTTTTGGTTGATATTTATTTCTTTTTTTTTAATTTTATTTTATTTTTAGACTTTACAAAATTGTATTAGTTATGCCAAATATCATAATGAATCCGCCACAGGTATACATGTGTAATTCTCTCTTAAAATCAGCTTTGGAACTCTTGCAAATACTGATTCTGGTTCTTACCTAGAAAACAAGAAATCATCTTAGACTCTTAGGTCTTGCTCAGCCTACCTCCATTGCCTAACAATCTCTAAACCTGTTAATCTTACTTCCTAAAATCTACCAAGATATCTCTATTCCTACTCTACTGTCTTTATTTAGGCCATGCTTCTGTCCAAGTTCCCCACTCTTATTCTCTACACTGCCTTAGAGGAAATTTCAATGAGAACAATGTTTTCATGTCACCCTCTTGCATAATCTCCTTTAATAGCACTCCAACATTTGAGATAAACTATGGTCTCTCCTACAAGTACACAGACATTTCACCAAAACTCTAAATATTTGAGACCCCATGGACTGTAGCCTACCATGTTCCTCGGTCCATGGAATTCTCCAGGAAAAAATACTGAAGTGGGTTGCCATTTCCTTCTCCAGGGGATCTTCCTGATCTAGGGATCAAACCTGGGTCTCCTTACTTACTCACTCACATGACTCAAAAACACTTTCTGTGATTTCCAAAGACTTTCTCATCTTGTATCAACCAACAAGCCCCATTCCTCACCCACCAGAATCAATCAAACAATGTGTAAACCAGTCATTCTCAACTAGTGGCTACCTGCTAGACAGCCATGGCTGTAACCATGCCCACCACTGAGTGAACAGCACCAGTGTATGTGACAGAGGTAGGCGATATGATTCATATTATAAACTAGAAAGTGGAAATATGAGAGCTTAATGTTTTTGCTGGGTCCTTTGTCATACACAGGATACAGTTTTATTACATTATAAACTAGAGTTAATAATTTTTGCCTCTCAGAACTGTCATTTGGTGGATCATCTTAATTTAAAAAGATATTTTGTACAGACACTGGCACCCTAGCAGGTATTCAAGAAATGATAATAATGATGACATGCCTTATAATGTTCTGACAGAAAAGAAGGAGGTGTTCATAGGAAAGGTTTTGTCCAAGATAAATTTGGTCCTGAGCCTGTAACAGCGCTGAAGAGTACTCTTTCCATCCTGACAGATATCTACCACCTAGACTCAGGTAGGATTACCTAACACAACCACAGGATAGGAAGAGTTTTAGAGTTGTTGTTGTCGTTTTAGTCACTAAGTTGTGTCCAACTCTTTTGCAACCCCATGGACTGAGGATTCTTTACCATTGAGCCACCTGGGAAGCCTAGTATAAAGAGGATTGTCCCAATCAGTCATTTAACAAATTTGCTTTCAGGATCTTTTTATGCCAGATCCTAAGCTTACATAGATTTATTTATTTTTAAAAATTCTATTCAAAAAAAAATTATCACACAAAAAGACATTGGTCTATGTATATATCAATCAATATATATGAATCAATAGTAATTTTCATTTCTCAACAAATATTTATTGAACACTTACTCCATACTCATGATTTAATCAGTATGAAAAATATCCCAATGTTCCAATCTACAAGGTAGAGGTTTAAAATGTTAGTACTATCGATGCCTACACTCTCCACCAAACAACAAAAAAAGTCAGTATTCAGGCTGCATAAAATATTGCCCAGATCCCACCTGTATCCACTCTTTTCTTAATCCTCCCACATTATTTGCATATGTCTCTATCATGAACTAGTTCATGAGCAATTATGGAAAAAAAAAAAAGTGTGTCTGGTTTATTTTTAATCCCTCACTGCTTCCTACTCAGTGAAAAGCAAAATAGTTAAAATTTAGCCCCAGGCTAGTACCTGAAAAATGGCTAGTAATAAAACCACAGTTATTAAAAATGGTGCAGATCACAAACATGAAATAATAGCTATCCTTTCAAGCCTTCGCTGTGGATACTCTGGGACCTTCACTGTCTAGGGCTAGCTTTCAGGCACGCAGGCCAGTGGACTCATCTGTCAGCTGAAGGAAAATGTTGTCCTTTTCTCAGTGTCAGCTCCACTCCCTCGCATAACTTTGCTGCTATAAAAGAAGAGGGATAAAAGCCTTCTTGGGGGCAAGGGCTGGCTTGGTGTTGAAACACCCAACAGTACCTAGAGTATGGGGTCACTTGTATGACCTGCATGGAATTTCTTCACTTGGTTCTGGATATTCTCAAGCATCTAAACACATGCTTGTTATTGTTCAGTTGCTCGGCTGTGTCTGACTCTTTGTGACCCCATGGACTGTAGCCCACCAGGCTCCTCTGTCTGTGGGATTTCCCAGGCAAGAGTACTGGAGTGGGTTGCAATTTTCCCATTTCCTTCTCCAGGGGATCGATCTTCCTGACCAGAGATCAAACCCGCATCTCCTGCTTGGCAGGCAGATTCTTTGGGAAGCCCAAAGAACTACCGAAAGGTGATCCCAAAGTGTTTTTTGTAAGAATTTCATATTTGAAGTTGGAAAAAAAGCGTTTATGAAATCATCATAACAAAACTAGAATACAGTTTGATTTTCTTGTCTTTATTTGATCATTTGGAATTTAGTTTCAATACATTCAGTTCAGTTCAGTCTCTCAGTTATGTCCAATTCTTTGCAACCTCATGGACTGCAGCATGCCAGGCTTCTCTGTCCATCACCAACTCCCAGAGCTTACTCAAACTCATGTCCATGGAGTCAGTGATGCCATCCAACCATCTCATCCCCTATCGTCCCCTTCTCCTCCTGCCTTCAATCTTTCCCAGCATCAGGGTCTTTTCCAATGAGTCAGTTCTTCGCATCAGGAGGCCAAAGTATTGGAGCTTCAGCTCCAGCTTCAGTCCTTCCAATGAATATTGAGGACTGCTTTCCTTTAGGATGGACTAACCATCCTGATTTCCTTGCAGTCCAAAGGACTCTCGAGAATCTTCTCCAACACTATCAAGAGTCAGTTCTTCAGTACTCAGCTTTCTTTAGGGTCCACCTCTCACAACCATACATGACTTCTGGAAAAACTATAGCTTTGACTAGATGGGCCTTTGTCGGCAAAGTAATATCTCTACTTCTTAATATGCTGTCTAGGTGGGTCATAGCTTTTCTTCCAAGGAGCAAGTGTCTTTTAATTTTTTTATTTTTTAGTTTCAATGCATAAGGGGAAATTACCAAAGAATTTTCAATTTTTAATGCCTCAGGAAATTTTCACCTGCCCTTGACTGGATTAAAGGTGGGATCTATTTTAGACAAGGCCACTCACACAACAAGACTCTTCCCTGTTTATAGCGTACTTTTGCTCTGTCCAGGGTATTTCATAAATAAATAACTAGGTCACTGTTATTTATGCAAATTAGTAAAGTCAAGTCAAAGGTATAATATTTCTTCAGTTCAGTCTTAACCACAATTTTTAATGTAATTATATTTTTTCCCAATGATACCACACAAAAATTAAGCAGTCATTTCATATGAAGTATATGTTCCTTATTTTTCATTTCTTAGGAAAATCAAATTTTTTAGATTTTTACCTAATCAATACTTCCTTTTAACCAAGTATTTTATCCATATCATAACTCTTCATCCAGGAAGTATACTTATTACTATTTCTTTCATTCATCTTTGATCTGTCTTTATCCATGTTGTTCTGCTTCCATCAAAGGCTAAACTTTAGAAGAAAACATGGACGTGGACTAAATAAATGCCTGTTGTAGGAAGGCAGAGCAAGACTGTGGAAACAAACATGGGCTGAGAGGCAGACTTACTGGATTGTATCATCATTTAATGACTTGATTGCACTGAGCAAGTTTCTCAACCACTTGGTCCTCATTTTGTCTCCTTTTGAAAGAGGAATAACAATACTAATCTACCTGAATTTTGTGAGATTACATGAGTTGATGCCTTTAAAATATGTGGCACAAAAATTTGATTTTCTCTTTCACTATCTAGAGATTTTATGTAAGGACTAGATAGAAAAGTTTAAAAGAGATAAATAAATGTTTGACTATTCTATTTGCATGCTCTCTATTCATATTAACATGCATAGTGAAAATACAGCTTCTCGCAAGTAAGATTCTCAGTAAAATAAAATGAAAGTGAGTATGATATGATTTTTTTTCTCTATGGATAATGAACTTATTTCTGTTTTGCTTCCTGGTTGACAAAGCTTTTTTCTTGATGATATGAAAGCAGAAATTGGGATGAACTTTTCTTAATTGGCCAATAAAAAAAAGACAAAACCCTACCTCAAAGCAAAAGTTATGACAGAGAGATATTCTTAATAGAATGCTTAGCATAGACAGAAAGTTGCAAATAGAATGTTCTGGTGTCAAAAGGATGGTGAATGAAGAACAAAAAGAGACAAATTTTTACAGATAGAAATTCTCTCATTATGAAGATTGATTATTTAAGCAAAGTTAGTTTTTTGAAGCTTATGGACCTGTTATGTTTAAGATGGCAAACAACAAAATGTTACTGCTAATTAGACATCCAATGAAATGTCACATGGAAAGGTTAACTATTTTAAAGAATGTTATGTATTCTTGTAGTTAAAATGTCATTGTTATTAGTTTCAAAACAGAGTTCACTCACAAAACAGGAAAGAGTACATGATCCAGAGAGGGAGGCAGAGATATTTTACATTTTGCCCAGTATAGTAAAATATGAGAAAAAAAGATATAGTGAACTTTCATCCGTCATTTGAAACATTCACACTTGACCATTTCTATAGTGACTTCGACCCAGAATTATTTTGGTTCATGCAGATCTGACCCCAGGCTTCCCTGGTGGCTCAGACAGTAAAGAATCTGCCTGCAATGCAGGAGACCCAGGTTCAATCCCTGGGTCAGGAAGATCCCCTGGAATAGGGAATGGTTATCCACTGCAGTATTCTTGCCTAGAGAATTTCATGGAGAGAGGAGTCTAGTGGGCTACAGTCCATAGTATTTCAAAGAGTCAGACATAACTGAGCGACTAACACTTTCACTTTCAGATCTGACCCCAGGCAGACTTGCAAACAACAAAAAGTATATGTGTGGAGGATCTATGATTTGCCAAGTATTGCCCTAGACACTGAAGAAAGAGAATGAACAAAACAAGTGACTTTCCTGGCCCCATGGAGGTTATATTCTAGTGGAGGACAACTTACAATAGGGAAATCATCACATACTCTAGAAAGAAAGTAGGGTTCAGACACTGCTATTTCCCTGGCTGCCCACTATAGTAATGATGGGTGGTTAAAATTTCTCTGAGGAGAGGGAGTAAGCATGTGGCTATCTCACGCAAGTGTCTTGCATACACAGGTGACAACATTTGGCCTTGGTGCCTGGTCTTGCCTCCCCTCACTGCCATCTTTGGCCATCGCTGCTGTGGGCACGTGACTGGAAAGAGAATTAGGAATTATGTTCTGGGCACTGAGCAAACCACCTGAGGAAAGCCATCACATTTTTCCCTCTTAATCAGCCTGTGAAACAGCAGAGCTGCCTCCATCCTCCAGATAAAGCAAGAGGGATTCAGGAAACTGATGAACGCACATGGGTCTCTCAGCTAATAAACTCTTAATAATTCAGTCCCCAATCTAATCCCTGAGGATTCCCAAAGCTAATGATTTGCAGAAGTAACTGTAACACTTATCCTTTAGTGAGAGCATGCTCAGCACTGGCGATTTTCTATGTATGAACTCATTTGGTCCCCACCACAGCTCTATGAGATAGAACTGTTCTCCATAGTGCTCATCAAGGAAACTGAGGCTACAGAAGGTTAAATAACATGTCCGAAATGATGACGGTTCCATAATAAAAGTGAATCCTTGCTATTTCCTTCTCTCTCAGGAGCTTGTATATTTTGCCTGAGGTTATTGATTTCAATCATGAGTCAGAATCAATATGCTTGATTAAGAAATGTATTTATGAAAGTAACAGAAATGTACAGATGAAATAAAGATGAAATAACACAGATGTAGGATGTATAAAGATAGACATTGCATTCATTTTTTGGATTTACCTTAGAATTTTTGTTTAGACATTTTATGCTGACATTTATTATAACATTTCCTTTCAAATAGAACCCACTGAATACAAGTGGTGAGAAATTCAGTGGTGTCATACTGGTCTCTATTCTTCAGAAAACAACAGGCTATTGAGACATTGGTTTGTGGAGCCTCAGTGACAAATGCTCTTAGAAAGCAGCAGTGTGCATGCCAACCAGTGCATATTCTGTAAGGCCTTTGTCTCTTAGGGATAGTGAGCATCTATTAATAGCCTACACTTGCAATTTGTGGCAGAGGCAATATTTTAGTGATTAAAAGCTGAGGTCGCAATGCCTGCTCTGCAATTTACTACAACTGATGTGCTGCCTACTACAGCCGTTTTTGTTAACTGCTCATTAGGTTGCTGAATGCTTATTATGGGTCAGGGACTATTCCAGGCAGTTTGCATTTAATCCTCTTAATGGTTCCAAGATGGATTATTGATCCCATTTTATGGAGGAGAAAACTGAGCTCAGAGAGGAAAAACAAATTGTTAATGGCCATGCAATTAATAAGCTGCAAAACTCACATTTGAAGCCCAGATGTCCAATTTAACAGCCAGTGTTTCCTCCCCAATGTGACTCTGTAGAACTGAAGATGGATGGTAATGTGACCATGCAAGAGCCGGTATCAGCTTTGTCGTGAGGGCTAGGCTGGTAGATCCTATACAAGCTCCACGAGGCACTATTACCTCAGTCCTATCTAATTCTTAGCGGTTTAGATGAGTAGCCCAGCCTAAGACCGAATGTGCAAGGACATATTCTGGGGTGTGTGAGAAAGACTGTGGATATCAGAGACAACGGTGGAAAGGTTGATTCTGATAGATGGAATGGGGACTGAATTACAAGGTGGGTCAAGGTCATCAGGGGATGCCTTGTTCTGTGCCTATGCCTATGTTCTATGCCTATGTTTCCTCCCTGTTCTATGAAATGGGAATGATCATACCTAACTCTCTGGGTGGTTACGATCAAACATGTGACTATAAGTCCAGCACCCAACTCCAATCCTGCGCATACACCAGACGCTCCATCTAACACTCTCCTGGCATTCTCCGTGGCAGTGGCCCTGGAGGGCCTTCTGTCCAGGCCCTGGTGTTAGGGAGAATAACAGACACACCTTGACATGATGGCAACAGTACTTCCATAGACCAGGACGTACTTGCCACTTGAAACAACCCTGTCCATCTCACTCACTGTGACTGGTGGACAATTATGACAGATTAGGTCCTGACAAGGCACAATGGAAACTCCACCAGTGCCTCACTTGGTGGTGGTAGTGTTTAGTCACTAAGTCGTGTCCGACTCTTTGGACCCCATGGACTGTAACTCACCGGACTCCTCTGTGCTTGGGATTTCCCAGGCAAAATAATGGAGTGGATCACCATTCCTTTCTCCAGGGAATCTTCCTGAGCCAAGGATCGAACCCACGGCTCCTGCATTGGCAGGTGGTATCCTTACCACTGAATCACCAGGGGAGCCCCTGTGTTTCACTAGATGATGGAAAAGCACTAAAATATAAAAATTCATGTTCTCTTTATAAGCCTAGATGTTTTCTTCTCAAATGAAATTCCCCAGAGCCTGTTCTACTATAACAATGCTCCTGACTTTTCCTACCTGAGACAAAGAAGCCCTTTGGTTGGCCCTGGGTGCTTCCCCCAGGCTTTGAGTGGCTCCAGGAAATCCAGAAGTCTGCCTAAGCCTCAGACTACTCATCTACTGCCAGGTAACCCTTTCTCTGTCTTCCCCCCAAGATAAAACAAGATAAAGTTAAGCCAGGGATGTATGGGGACTATATCCAGTCACTTACTCATATGTAAAAATGCCTCCTATTTTGATAGAACTCAAAATTGTTTCCAAAGCCTTTGTTTGCCAAATACCCCACTTCCTTGCTAAGCTTAAATTATATATTGCCTCTTTCAGATAGACTTAGATCCCTACAAACCAGCTCAGTCAGACTAAGTGACTTTTCTGAAGATCACAGCTCAAACAGGGATGCACCTGAGGAGAATCTTGGTCTCAGAACAGCAGCTCATTAAAGCATGCTTCTCCAGTTCTTCTCCAGGGCTTCCCTGATAGCTCAGGTGGTAAAGAATTCACCTGCAACACAGGAGACCCCGGTTTGATTCCTGGGTCAGGAAGATCCGCTGGAGAAGGGATAGACTACCCACTCCATTATTTTTGGGCTTCCCTTGTGGCTCAACTGGTAAAGAATCCACCTGCAATGTGGGGGACCTGGGTTTGATCCCTGGGTTGGGAAGATCCCTGGAGAAGGGAAAGGCTACCCACTGGTCTGGAGAATGCCATGGAGTCCATGCAGTCGCAAAGAGTCGGACATGACTGAGCGACCTTCTCTTCACTTCACTTTCCTCCTCACTTCTCCAGTTCTACCATGGACCTGCAAATCCCAAAGGATCTCCATTCACCAAAAGTCTGATTAGCTCTAATGCCTCATTCTTTGGAGTGTAGTCCATGAACCGGCAGTTTGGGCCTTATTTGGGAGCAGTTAATATTCGTGAAAAATGCAGAGTGGCAAGCCCTATTCAGACCTGCTGATTCAAGACAGGGATTCAACAAGAGCCCCAGGTGATCCACTGGCACAATGAAGTTAGAAAGTCCTGCCGTGGAGGAGGACTCTCATTTTCCAGGGAGGGAAACTCAGCTTCAGCCAAATGACTTTCCAGTGCATCCCACAACAGAATCCATTTTAGATTCCAGGATTCCAATTCAGCAGTGTAACTTTGGGCACTGTGGTGAACCTATCAAAAGTAGGAAGTCAAGAAACACCTGGAGTAACTGGCAAATTTGGCCTTGGAGCGCAGAATGAAGCAGGGCAAAGGCTAATAGTGTTCTGCCAAGAGAACACACTGATCATAGCAAACACCCTCTTCCAACAACACAAGAGAAGACTCTACACATGGACATCACCAGATGGTTGACACCGAAATCAGGTTGATTATATTCTTTGCAGCCAAAGATGGAGAAGTTCTATACAGTCAGCAAAAAGAAGACCAGGAGCTGACTGTGTCTCAGACCATGAACTCCTTATTGCCAAATTCAGACTTAAATTGAAGAAAGTAGGGAAAACCACTAGACCATTCAGGTATGACCTAAATCAAATCCCTGATGAGTATACAGTGGAAGTGAGAAATAAATTTAAGGGACTATATCTGATAGACTGCCTGATGAACTATGGATGGAGGTTTGTGACATTGTACAGGAGACAGGAATCAAGACCATTCCCAAGAAAGGAAATGCAAAAAAGCAAATTGGCTGTCTGAGGAGGCCTTACAAATAGCTATGAAAAGAAGGGAAGTGAAAAGCAAAGGGGAAAAGGAAAGATATACCCATTTGAATGCAGAGTTCCAAAGAATAGCAAGGAGAGATAAGAAAGCCTTCCTCAGCGATCAATGCAAAGAAATAGAGGAAAACAATAGAATGGGAAAGACTAGAAATCTCTTCAAGAAAATTAGAGATACCAAGGGAAAATTTTATGCAAAGATGGGCTCAATAAATGACAGAAATTGTAGGGACCTAACAGAAGCAGAAGATATTAAGAGGTGTCAACGATACAAAGAAGAACTGTACAAAAAAGATCTTCACCATCCAGATAATCACTATGGTGTGATCACTCACCTAGAGCCAGACATCCTGGAATGTGAAGTCAAGTGGGCCTTAGGAAGCATCACTATGAACAAGGCTAGTGGAGGTGATGGAATTCCAGGTGAGCTATTTCAAATCCTGAAAGATGATGCTGTGAAAGTGCTGCACTCAATATGCCAGCAAATTTGGAAAACTCAGCAGTGGCCACAGGACTGGAAAAGGTCAGTTTTCATTCCAATCCCAAAGAAAGGCAATGCCAAAGAATGCTCAAACTACAGCACAACTGCACTCATCTCACACGCTAGTAAAGTAATGCTCAAAATTCTCCAAGCCAGGCTTCAGCAATACGTGAACCGTGAACTTCCAGATGTTCAAGCTGGTTTTAGAAAAGGTGGAGGAACCAGAGATCAAATTGCCAACATCTGCTGGATCATCGAAAAAGCAAGACAGTTTCAGAAAAACATCTATTTCTGCTTTATTGACTATGCCAAAGCCTTTGACTGTGTGGATCACAATAAACTGTGGAAAATTCTGAAAGAGGTGGGAATACCAGACCCCCTGACCTGCCTCCTGAGAAATTGTATGCAGGTCAGGAAGCAACAGTTAGAACTGGACATGGAACATCAGACTGGTTCCAAATAGGAAAAGGAGTACTTCAAGACTGTATATTGTCACCCTACTTATTTAACTTATATGCAGAGTACATCATGAGAAACACTGGGCTGGAAGAAGCACAAGCTGAAATCAAGATTGCCGGGAGAAATATCAATAACCTCAGATATGCAGATGACACCACCCTTATGGCAGAAAGTGAAGAGGAACTAAAAAGCCTCTTGATGAAAATGAAAGAGGAGACTTAAAAAGTTGGCTTAAAGCTCAACATTCAGAAAACTAAGATCATGGCATCCGGTCCCATCACTTCATGGGAAATAAATGGGGAAACAGTGGAAATAGTGTCCGACTTTATTTTTCTGGGCTCCCAAATCACTGAAGATGGTGATTGCAGCCATGAAATTAAAAGACGCTTACTCCTTGGAAGGAAAGTTATGACCAACCTAGATAGCATATTAAAAAGCAGAGACATTACTTTGCCAACAATGGTCTGTCTAGTCATGGCTATGGTTTTTCCAGTGGTCATGTATGGATGTGAAAGTTGGACTATAAAGAAAGCTAATAAGTTGGACTATAAAGAAAGCTATAAAGAATGCATTTGAATAAGTTCTAATGAGGAGGATGAAACTGGAGCCGATTATACAGAGTGAAGTAAGCCAGAAAGAAAAACACCAATACAGTATACTAATGCATATATATGGAATTTAGAAAGATGGTAATGATAACCCTGTATGCGAGACAGCAAAAGAGACACAGATGTACAGAACAGTCTTTTGGACTCTGTGGGAGAGGGAGGCAGGGGATGATTTGGGAGATTGGCATTGAAACATGTATAATATCATATAAGAAACGAATTGCCAGTCCAGGTTCGATGCAGGATACAGGATGCTTGGGGCTGGTGCACTGGGATGACCCAGAGGGATGGTATGGGGAGTGAGGCAGGAGGGGGGGTTCAGGATTGGGAACATGTGTGCACCCGTGGCAGATTCATGTTGATGCATGGCGAAACCAATACAATACTGTAAAGTAATTAGCCTCTAATTAAAATAAATAAATTAAAAAAAAAAGAAAGCTAAGCACAGAAGAATTGATGCTTTTGAACTGTGGTGTTGGAGAAGACTCTTGAGAATCCCTTGGACTGTGAGGAGATCCAACCAGTCCATCCTAAAGGAGATGAGTCCTGGGTATTCATTGGAAGGACTGATGTTGAAGCTGAAACTCCAGTACTTTGGCCACCTGATGTGAACAGCTGACTCATTGGAAAAGACCCCGATGCTGGGAAAGATTGAGGGCAGGAGGAGAAGGGGACGACAGACTATGAGAAGGTTGGATGGCATCACCGACTCAATGGACATGGGTTTGGGTGGACTCTGGGAGTTGGTGATGGACAGGGAGGCCTGAGACCCCAGTTCATGGGGTTGCAAAGAGCTGGACACGACTGAGCAACTGAACTGAACTGAACTGAACTGTGAACCTATCTGGGCCTTTGTTTCCACGTCAGTGAAATGAGGGTATTCAAAAGTGCTTACTTCCTTCTAAGTATAAAATATGATGATATCTGTGAAAACACCTGATTAATGTCAAAGGCTAATGCAAAAAAATGTGTGTTCCATTATAGCCAATGAAACTATTTTGAATCTTCAAATATTGTGTGTGTGCGTGTGAGTGCACACTTGCGTGCTCATGAGTTCTCGGAGCAGAACTGGGCCATGTATGACAATTTTTGCCCTACTTAATTGACAATGTAACCTAATTCTCAGACTAGTTCCCAAAAAAAGAATCCTTTCTCTTTTGAATCTCAGAAGGGCTAAAATGGATGGGCCCTCTGGGACTCACGGATGTGTTTCCACTGCCACATAGTCAAAGAAGCCTAAAATCACAGGGATTTATATCAAATGACATTAGATTTGGAAGCATGAGCTCAGGTGGGTGGCCTTTTGTTTTTCTAATTCCTAAGAGCCACCCAAATCGAGTGTAGCGTAGAGGGGAAAGAGAAAGAACAGGAAAATAAAAAGTTGGGAGAAGAGAAAAAAGACAAAGCGGGGGAGGGTTCTGTTGACAGTATCCATCCATTCACTAAACAAATATTTACTGATCAGTTTCTATATGGCAGACATTGTTCTAGGTATCTTAGACACAGCCATGATCAAGGTCAGCAAGGATCCCACCGTTAGATGGTCTCGTGGTAGTGGAGAAGGAGTCACCTGTAAAAGCAAACAAATGACCGGGACAACTCAGGATCATAAAATGTGCTCGAGGGGGACTTCTCTGGCTGTCCAGTGGTTAAGACTTGCACTTCCACTATGGAGGTCAGGGAACCAAGATCCTCAGTTCTGTGTGGTGTGACCAAAAAAAAAAAAGGATAAAAAAATAGTATTACATATTAAAAAAAACCCCAAAACACTGCTTTGAGGTACGTGGGGTAGAGATGGAGTTCTGCTTTTGATTGGGGGACAGCACCTTTTGGGTCACGGTCAGGAGTGTGGGCATCAGTCTGAGTGTGGTAGGGTATCGCTGCTGGTCCAACTCATGTTCTATCTAAGAGCAGAAATTACAGTCTCAGGATCCCAGCACAGCAGCTCAGGTTCATAGATGCAAAGCAGGGGGACAGCAGCGTCTTTCTTACTTTTTTCTAACTTTCATCCCCTTTTCCTTTGAGATGTTTATTAAACACTTACTACACATCAGTTGGGCTTCCCAGGTGATGCTAGTGGTAAAGATGCTGTCTGCCAATGCAGGAGACATAAGAGAAGCGGGTTTGATCTCTGGGTTGGGAAGATCCCCTGGAGGAAGGCATGGCAACTCACTCCAGTATTCTTGTCTGGAGAATCCCATGGACAGAGGAGCCTGGTGGGCTACAGTCCATAGGGTGGAAAGAGTAGGGCATGACTGAAGTGACTTAGCGTACATGTGCATGCGTGCATGCACACACACACACATCAGTTACTGTCTCTGAGAGCATTAACATTTGGTTCACTTTCTTATCAAGTTTGATTCATCTTTGTGAATTAGTACCAGGTACCTAATCAAGAGCAATCAGTGATCCCCATTGCCAAGGGCAACTCCAGTTTGCTGTACTGCAGAACCTGTAACATGTAAAACTAAGATTCCATCCAGCTATATGGAATCAGAATCTTTAGGGGTGCCCCTGCCCATGGGTGACAAATGATGCTGAGAACCAGGCAAGCCTCTTCTCTGGGGCTCTTTCTCTGGTACCAGCATCTCATCTCTGCTTCCTCAGTTGCCCTTAGTTTTTAGGGATCAGATCAAAGCCCCTCTCCTATACCAAGTCTCATGAGCATCTGTAACTCACATTACTCTGAGTGCTATTCCTGGACTTACATCCTTATTGCCCCTCCCAGATGAAGGATACTGCCTTGAGGACTTGAGCTGATCCTTTAGCATTTTGCCCTCCCGGGATCTTGCCTCCCACTCAACAGAAATGTAACAAATGGTTATTGCTGATGATAAAAATGACCTCACTACAGAGAAACCTCAAGGGGCAAAGATGTCTCCACTGTATTTCAGGATGGGAAGAAATCATCGTAAGGATAACAATGAATCAATGACACTGACAATGGTTAGTCTGTACTGAACAAACTGTGTGCTAGACACTGGGCCAGCTGTTTGCAGCACCTCATAATCCAAACTATTCTCTATCTAGTCTTTACCTTCATGACTCAGAATTTGATCCTAAAATTCAGGAAATTCCATTTCCTGGTGGGAAATTCTCTTAGTAAACCTGGATTCCTAGAGTAACAGAGTGGTCCTTTTCAATCGCTCTGAACCTCAGTTTATATATTTGGAAAAATGGAATGATAAATCCTTGACTTTTCTCAAGGTTGTTGTGAGGATCAAATGTGACAAGCGCTCTGTAAACATAATAAGGAAGGCTAGACATAAAAATGAAGAAGAAAAATATTATTTGTTTCTGGCACAACACCAGAATTCCAAAAGAAATTGATTGTTTACTTCTGTGCTCCTGAATCGGATCTTATTTATTTGCAACATTGCCACTTTACTGGTTAAATCTGGACTTCTCTCAGAAACAGGTCATAAGTGAAACAGAGTTTGATTCAATGTAATATTGGAAGGCTGAAAAGCCCAGGGAAACAAAATTCAATAAGTATCGACCAAGGTCCTTCATTTCTAGCTCACTTTGACAATAACCTTTATTTTTCAATTAATTAAACCAGCGTTTCTCCTACTCAAATAACAGGCTGGACTTGGCAGGGCCTGGTGCTCAGCTCTTGCCTCTGCTTCTCTCTCCATGCTAGACCTGAGTGTGCTCTTCCATCCTGGAGTGGAAGGTGTCACCCACCCCACCTGGCGGGAAGTAGAATGTTCACCATGCTTCCGCAGCGTGATGGCCACCAAGGGAAATAATTTCTCTTGGAAACAGCCTTTCTGCCTGGTGCAGCTATGCCTAAACTCAGAGCTCAGGATGTGGCTCTGTGAGAGAAAGGCTTGAGGTTCCCTGGGGAGAAATGGAGGCATATTAATTGAGTGGAAACAGGAAACCCTTTTGTCTCCCCGATAATATGAGCACTAGTATTGGAGATGGTTCATTTTTTTTCCTCTGGAGTTTTTTTTCTTTTTTTTTTTTTAACACTGATAATATTCCCAAGAATGGTCATCTAAAAAGTATTAATACCTCGGTGTCAATTTGTCTATTAGATGTCTTTTCTGACAGGAAGGAAGTTCTGGGTTCATAGAATACATATTTACACATTTCAGGCTGCATGTAAGGTCTTTTAACTGCAGCATCTGACTCTTCACCATTCCTCCGTATGGTTAAGAACTGAAGGTCAGAGGAGGACAGCAACTCCCACAGGTCACACAGTTGGCAGGTGGCAGTGATGTTTTGAGCACATATAAATGTGGCCTTTATTCTATTATTCCTCATAGCTGTATCAAACTGTATCAAATAAAGGAGAGTAGGTAGAGGAACCAGAGATCAAATTGCCAACATCCACTGGATCATGGAAAAAGCAAGAGAGTCCCAGAAAAACAACTATTTCTGCTTTATTGACTATGCCAAAGCCTTTGACTGTGTGGATCACAATAAACAGTGGAAAATTCTGAAAGAGATGGGAATACCAGACCACCTGACCTGCCTCTTGAGAAATTTGTATGCAGGTCAGGAAGCAACAGTTAGAACTGGACATGGAACAACAGACTGGTTCCAAATAGGAAAAGGAGTTCATCAAGGCTGTATACTGTCATCACCCTGCTTATTTAACTTCTATGCAGAGTACATCATGAGAAACTCTGGACTGGAAGAAACACAAGCTGGAATCAAGATTTTTGGGAGAAACATCAATAACCTCAGATATGCAGATGACACCACCCTTATGGCAGCAAGTGAAGAAGAACTAAAAAGCCTCTTGATGAAAGTGAAAGAGGAGAGTGAAAAAGTTGGCTTAAAGCTCAACATTCAGAAAATGAAGATCATGGCATCTGGTCCCATCACTTCATGGGAAATAGATGGGGCAACAGTGGAAACAGTGTCAGACTTTATTTTTCTGGGCTCCAAAATCACTACAGATGGTGACTTCAGCCATGAAATTAAAAGACGCTTACTCCTTGGAAGGAAAGTTATGACCAACCTAGATAGCATGTTCAAAAGCAGAGACATTACTTTGCCAACAAAGGTCCATCTAGTCAAGGCTATGGTTTTTCCAGTGGTCATGTATAGATGTGAGAGTTGGACTGTGAAGAAAGCTGAGCACTGAAGAATTGATGCTTTTGAACTGTGGTGTTGGAGAAGACTCTTGAGAGTCCCTTGGACTGCAAGGAGATCCAACCAGTCCATTCTAAAGACCAGTCCTGGGTATTATTCATTGGAAGGACTGATGTTGAAGCTGAAACTCCAATACTTTGGCCACCTCATGTGAAGAGTTGACTCATTGGAAAAGACTCTGATGCTGGGAGGGATTGAGGGCAGGAGGAGAAGAGGACGACAGAGGATGAGATGGCTGGATGGCATCACCGACTTAATGGACATAAGTTTGAGTGAACTCTGGGAGTTGGTGATGGACAGGGAGGCCTGATGTGCTGCAATTCATAGGGTCGCAAAGAGTCGGGTACGACTGAGCGACTGAAGTGGAACTGAATAGTAGTAGTAATGGTAGTGTTAGTCGCTTAGTTGTGTCCGACTCTATGCGACCCCACAGGCTGTAACTAGCCAGGCTCCTCTGTCCATGGGATTTTCGGCAAGAATACTGGAGTGGGTTGCCATTCCCTTCTCCAGGGGATCTTCCTGACTCAGAACCTGGATCTCCAGCATAGTATACTCTCAGATGGTCTCTTTACAATCAGAGCCACCAGGGAAACCCAGAGGAGAGTATACTAATTCTTGAAAGAGTGAGGAGGAACCCTGAAATTGCAATGTCTCTTTTATAGCACCTCAAAGTCCTCAATGGAAAGTATTATGTTTGTACTAGTTTTAAAAATAGCACCAGTCCCCTTACACATTACTCTAACACAGTTTTTGTGGCTATGGGGTTTTTCCTTTGGGCTTTCTGTCCATGAGGTTCGCTAACTGGGTGAAACAGATTTCTTCTGCCACCATTTGAAATATGGATTCTTCCTCCATCAGGGAAGGAAATTTCCAGCGACATGGTTTTTACCTGGAAGATCTATAGCCATTAATTAGCCTGCCTCCCTGTTATCTCAGCTCCTTGCCTTCTTACCTTTTGCTTTTTCTCTTGATTCTGAGCTATGATGTTGAGTAGAAAGTGAGAAACTAGCCCAAAGTTTCATTTGGTTCCTTTGCTGTGGATATTCTCTTTTGCCCATATTATCTGGCTAGAATGAATAAACCTGGGTTCCTTTACAACTACATTGTTGTTCTCTGATATTGGAAAATATGCCACTCAGCCATTCTGCAGTAAAAATTCTGCAGTAAAAGTAGGTTCACAGATTTAGCTTTTCTAAGCATGTGGTGTTGATGCCAATGAGATTATGCCCCTGAATCAAATACTGCAGTTATTGATGCAATCATATATTTTTCTCCAAGACTCTTACAAAACCCACTTGATTTCCCCAGATCAGTTTGATGCCTCAGTGCTTAAGAAGAAAACTAATATCAAATGGAAGGGGCACAACTTTGCTACTATATTCTTTGATGTTTTTGCTCTACTTTCTTTCTGTTACTCATTTCAAAATACTCACACTCATTTATGGAATACATTCCTAAAGTGATACAGGCTCTATTTGTTAGGGATTGAATATTTGTGTCTCCTAAAACTCACATGTTGAGGCCCTCTAACCCCCAATGTGTATTTGAAGACAGAGTCTCAAAGTGGGACAGAGTCAAGAGACAAAGTAGGTAATTAAACAGTTAACCCCACTAGGGGATTCCACGTGGTACTAGTGGTAAAGAATCCAATCCGCTTGTCAATGCAGGAGACATGAGATGCAGGTTCTATTCCTGGGTCGGGAAGATGTCCTGGAGGAGAAAATGGCAATCCGCTCCAGTATTCTTGCCTGGAGGATCCTGCGGACAGAGGAGCCTAGCAGGCTACAGTCCATAGGGTCGCAAAGAGTCAACATGACTGAAGTAACTCAGCACATATTGCTAGGGGATTGTAAGTAAAGAAAAAAGTATGGGAAACCCTGTAAGTTAATAATCACTGAAGAAAGCAGGTTTTCTTAACCACAAAACCAAGCAGGCTTGCTTAGTAACAAAAGCATTCAACAGAAGTATGAGATATGCCCCAGGACAATAAAAGAATAACGGCATGAGACCCACATCCTGTCCAGTGAGCTCAGTAACTTAATGGCCCTTAGGACATGCTCTCTGCACACATAAAATAATAATAACTTATGGAAAGGTGACATTATACTGAAACCTGAGATTATTTACCATTTTTAACATATATTACCACTTTTTAGCATATATTATCACTTTAGTCGGAGAAGGCAATGGCTTCTAGTACTCTAGTACTAGAGTACTCTCTAGTACTAGTACACTCTAGTACTCTTGTCTGGAAAATCCTATGGATGGAGGAGCCTGGTAGACTGCAGTCTATGGGGTCGTGAAGAGTCAGATACGACTGAGCAACTTCACTTTCACTTTTCACTTTCATGCATTGGAGAAGGAAATGGCAACCCACACCATTGTTCTTGCCTGGAGAATCTCAGGGACGGGGGAGCCTGGTGGGCTGCCGTCCATGGGGTCGCACAGAGTCGGACACGACTGAAGTGACTTAGCACCATCAGCAGCAGCAGCACTTTTGTGCCAGGACAGTCCTGGCTTGACCATGTAGGGACAAGAGGAGCCTGTCAGGCTACAGTCCATGTGGTCCCAATGAGTCAGACACAACTTAGCAACTAACACTTTCACTTTCACACAGTATATAATAATAATGCAATTTACTGAATGAATGGATAGGGTTAATGAGATTCATTTCTGTATTCCACAGTCACACATACTTACTCTAATTTTTTCCATGTTCCCCCAAATTTGGTCTTATTCATGAAGAGTTATCAAAACAGAATCATTATCAATCACTAAGAATGGATCAGCCCAGAATCATCTTCTAGAAACGTGATTCAGACTTTGCTTTACTTAGAGTGGGTCATACAGGTTAGCAAGTACAGTCACATGGAACACTTCCCTGTGTTTTTCTCAAGGAACAGACAGCCTTTCTGTACAGAAATATAAATCAACATCCTCATTTTAGAAGTCTATGCACATCAATTCCACTTGATATATGTCTGCATACTCTTGGAGCAAAGCTATCTTTATGAACAAATATCAGCTCAAGTGAACACAGGAGCTCAAAAAAGTGATAAAAAGAACATAAAAATTTGATGGGCTTCAAGTAATAAACTGAGTCCACAGTCCATAAACAGGTGCACCTTCTGTGGTGCTCCAAATTGACTTCTAAAGATTCTGTTAGTCGCTCAGTCACGTCTGGCTCTTTGCAACCCCATGGTCTGTTCATGGGATTCTCCAGGCAAGAATACTGGAGTGGGTCGCCACTCTCCAGGGGAACTTCCTGAACCAGGGATTAAACCCTGGTTTCCAGCAATGCTGGAAGATTCTTTACCATCTGAGCTACCAACAATTCTGTACACATGGGAAAAATAAGGTCTTTTTCTAAAGAAGGCTTTGGTAGGGATGTGGGGAATCCCCTTAAAAACATGGGTTTTAGTAAGCCTGAGACTTTGACATATAATATTTTGTGCAAACTGAATCCTAAATGAATATCTTTTGATGGAATGATTGAGATTTTAAAAATCAAAGCAATAGATACAAATTTAATATATATCAAGTTCTGTGCAGGGTGTAGACATGATTAAATCCTCAAATAATTTATAGTTTGCTTTTATTCAATAAAGTATGATGATCATGATCATGCAAATAAGTCAATCAAGGTATAATTAAACAGTGGCAACAACAACATCAAGAGTGCCACAGGCTTTATGGAATAATCTGCCAACTAAGCTGGTCAGGCAGCAGCTGACTTATGGGAAGTATGTGCTTTCACAGAGCTCTGATCACTTCATGTCCAAACTGTTGGCAGACATCACTAATCAGCCACCAGACTTTATCCTGCTGGGTCAAGATGCATCCCTCAAATCTTTCCCAATGCAGTGTTCTTGGCAGACAATTAGCTAGAGCTGGCTGGCAAGATGAAATCTATTTGTTAATGCTGTCTTATATTATTCCTCACATGATATGGTTTGGGCCCCCCGATCTTATTTATCACACTCTCTTGGATTCTTGGCAGATGGTCTGGATTTTTCTCATTTAACATCTATTTCAAGCTCCTTCTGGAAAGTCACTCTTTGCTGTAGAAACAAGAAAGTTAAATACTACTTAACCTAGACTCCCTTGCAGCTAGAGATCTGTATTTTAGTTCCACCTGAATTTGGAACAGAGAGGAGAGAGGCAGGGCTGGGCCAGAGTTCTGAGATCACAGCTCCTAAACATAGGGTTCCATGTTGCAGTGGTCAGCTATGCTGACCATGGCAGAGGTGGGCTGAGGCTGGGAGCCAAGAGTTATTCCCAGAACCCCCTCCTAGAGCTTTGTCTTTAAGTCCTTCCAACTAGTTTGTAAGCCACCAAATACCTGGCACCAAAATCTTTTTCTTTTAAATCTAGTAAAATGCTCCTGTTGTCTATATCTGAACCCTAATCTGTAGAGAATTTGTCCCTTAAAATAGCTATTACTATAAAGTCTGCCCTAAACCAAGAAGAATAGCTTTCTATTTTTGCCCTTATCCAGAAAATAGATTTATGTGAACGGATACTGGTACCATGACAAGTACTGAAACACTTGAGCCACCAGATGAGTAGCTAATAGTCTGTACAATTCTCTCAATTCCTCTGAGCCACAGGTTCCTCATCTGTGAAATGAGAGAAATGCCAGCCACTTCTATCTCTAGCAATCTTTGCACTTGATAAAATTATTTTCTACCATGGCTCTTTAAATAGCTAGTTATCCATGAAATTTTAAAAATCTACTGATCATCTACTCTGCATCTTTCTTGCATAAAGTGGTTTTTTTTTTTTTTTTAGTAAATTATTGATCACTGGAGAGAGAGGTGACCTGAAGTTACTTCTAAGATAAGCACCTCATAGCTTAAGGAAATTTGGGGGTTCCTATTTCCATTTTACAGATAAATAAAGTTAGGATCATGAAGAAGAAATTACCTAAATTCAGATATCTATGGGATGACACTTGTTTCTTATTCTACAAACAGTAACATCCTCCTTTCATTATTTCAGTTTTACCAAAGAGAAAAGGGGAAGAATATAATGCAAAATTGGGTGCTTATTCTTTGAATGGAATGAAGGAGGTAAACTAATGTTTACATTTTTATTTCTCAGCAAAGCTCATTTAGTACATGACCAGCTCTTGAGCTGTCTTTTTGATACTTATTGAACTTCAAACATCTAACATTTCATGTCTATACAAGTTTGCATGCATGCTAATTCACTTCAGTCATGTCCAACTCTTTGTGACCCTATGGGCAGTAACTCACCAGGCTCCTCTGTCCAAGGGATTCTCCAGGCAAGAATACTGAAGTGGGTTGCCATGCCTCCCTTCAGGGCATCTTTCTGACCCAGGGATCAAACTCACATCTCTTAGGTCTCCTGCATTGGCAGGCAGGTTCTTTACCATTAGTGCCACCTCGGAAGCCCCTATACATGTTTATTCATGTCTAAATTTGATTGTAAGCTTTTTGATAAGTATCTGATTTTAACATTTTCAGTGAACTGTGATGCACCTTGTATCAGATAGAATTCAATAAATGTTTTTTATTATTTACTTAAATTATATTTAAAAGCAAATAAACTTTTAGCTCCATAAGGAGTCAAGTGGATAAAAATTTAGGGTACTTTTTTTAAAAAGTCTGCTCTGACTCCATCATTATTATTATGTAGCTGTTGTGTTTGTTATTTTTCCCCACTTCATTCAAGGTAATGATCAAAATGTAAATTCACTGTAGAAGAATAAAGTAACAGATTTAAAACATGAGAGATGATTAAAAAATATAAAGATACGCATTATAATTCTTTTAGTCAATGTGAGTTTTAAATCAGATATTGAGCTTCCTAGTAGCAAAAGCAAGAAGTAGACCATAACATTTGACCCAAAAAACACTGAATACTACATATAAATTTTTAAGGTGCTTGAGATGACAGGTTTTCCTAGAACTGAGTGGAAAAGACCACTTAACAGAAGTCAGAATAACATAAACAATTACAAAAATTTGCATAACATCTATAATATAGAAACTATGTTATCTACATTACAGTTCACCTAAGCCACACAAAAATTCTGACGTATGTTTATGTTTACTAGTAGTGCTTCAATTTTTAAATGAAAGGAAGAGAAAGAGGGAGAAAGGAAAGAAGAGAAAGGAGAGATGAGAGAAAAAGAGTGTGAGAGACAGAATCAGGTTTGTCTGGATTCAAAGCCCATGTTTTGCTGCTGAACCAGTCACCTGCTTGCCACCAACATATGACCTGGAGCAGGTTGCTTACACTTTTCCCCATGACATTCATCGATCATGAATATATGAAATAACGACCCTGTCTTTCCTGCTATAAAGGGTCATGGAGACAAATAATGAAATGCACATGGAAGCCCTCTGAGGTACTATTATAGCTATTGAAGATCTGCTAATTGCACTACTAATAATATTAACAACTATTATTAAATTACCAAAAAGAATATAGAATTATCTAAAATCAATGGTTTGATTTGCACATGGTAGAAGAGATATTGTTGATTATTCTCAAATTCTCATGGTGTTCTCTGATTTCTGGCCTCCTTTCCTTTCAGAGGTGTAGCCAGCATGGGGTGAAAAGAGGGAGGGAGGAGTTTGCCTAGTGACTCTGTTAAGAGAATACTTGCAAAATATGTCTCAGTTTTATCTTCTGAGGAAATTAGGAGTCTAGTCTTGCCTTCGGGCAGGCTAGGATTACAGTCGTACATGTCGTTGCCCTGTTACAAACAGCCACTACCTGGGCCTGCGGTTGCCTTAGTAACCTTTCTCAGTAAGCATTTAAGGAAAGTGTCCTAATGTAAGTGTTGTAGAAAGAACCCATGTGACATTTACCAGACTAAGGAGATTCACTTTCATGGCCCAAAGGATGTGCTAGGTGGGGTTCCTAATGGCCAGTGAATGTCTTCCTTAGAAGAACACTAATCCAGTGTAACATCTACAAAACCTACCACCATGCTCATTTCCATGGAAAACAGGGTGCTTAATGGAGAAATGCATGGAAAATAAAGATTTCTACAAAATTCAAAGGGCAAAAGAAACCCACTGTACTACCTAATATCACACTATTGAGTAAACCAAGAAAGTTACAAATTCCTCTGGAGGCAAGAATAAGGACAGACTTTTTATGTCTAACTCTATAACAAAAACTGCTGAAGAGGACACAGGAAGTGCAGTTTCCTTTTAAGAAGATCTCAGTGAATGTATCAACTAAATTGAGAGAGAAAGGAAGATTTTTAGGCCAATCATCTGTTTCCCTTGCTTTCACAATGTTTTATTGACATCACAGGTTGTTAGGGTTAAAAGCAGGGAGGCTTGTTTCCAGGCAACCATTCAGAGAACAAGGATGACGGCAGCTCTTTTATCTTTAATCTGTGATTTTAAAGGTTTCCCTGGGGATCATTATTCCAACAGCAGGAAGGGGAAATCACGAAGGAACCCACAGGAAGAATTTATGGCTGTGTTTAGAAGTGACCTCATCCATTTCTGTTCTCATTTATTGGCTGAAATTCAGGCACATGGGCAAATCTAAAGGCAAGGCAGGTTGGGAAATGTAGTCTAGCTGTGCATTCAGAAAAGGGAAAGAAGATGGAAATGGATTTTTCTCTGACACCTTAGGTTTCTTGCTACTAATATAATCTTAATTTTTTGGAAATTAAACTTCTCTCCTCACTTTAGGGATTGTCCTAGAGGTTTGACATTCCTTTGAAATGACACTTTAGAATAAATATTTTTTATAAAGTTCTCATCTATACTCATGCAAGATCTTCTGGATATTTATAGATTTCTTAAGCCTACTATTTAATCATATAATTTTTCAATGCACCTTGGGATCAGGGACCAATCATTTCCTAAATGTCACTTATTTGCAGAAGTAAGCAGCAGCATCTTTCTTAGCAGTTTATTATAAGACCACTTCAATAAAGCTATTGGGAAGACAGGCACACCTCTAAAGTAATCTAAGCCAAATTAGCTGACACCTGCAGCTGACAAGAAGGATAAGAGTACTCAGTCCTGCTCTGTGTCTCTGATCACACAGCGTCTGGAAGAGGCATGTTGATTTTCACCAGCATGAATATCAGCAGTTGCAGACACCTTATTAGAGGAGGAAAGAGATGGACAAGCACGGCCTATAAAGAGATTGACATTGCTGGGCACGGTGCTGAGGATTAATCCTTCAAAGCTGTGGGATGCCAAGCAAAACCGAAATCCAACCATCACGGAACACGTTAAAATCAGTAGGTCTATACACATCTCTAAATGATTACTTTGAGCAGAGGGGAAGTGTTCCATTTACTACCTGCTGTACTACCTGTTAGTTGTTAACACTGAAGAGGGAAGAAAAGTTTAAAATAAGCTATTTTTAGTATGCTTTAAGACCATTATTCAAGAATAACGTAAGAGGATAGTTGTAAAACTAAATGGATGACATGCTCCATTTCTTGTCTTCTGACAATAAATGGCCAAAGTGACTTCTGTACTTAGAAGTAATTCTATTTAGCAGTGTGTGTTCACTGTCTTCTCTTATTACAACAACCATCCAATAATGCACACTTAGGCTTTAACTTGTTTCAGACAGTGACTTTTAGGTTTCTTTACAGATGAGCACAGGTTAGGTTTGATCACTGGTTTCATAATGCTCAGTGCTCAGACTGTATCTGAAAGAAAGAGTATGGATAGGAACTGTTAAAAACTAGTATAAACTTATTCAAAAGGAGATTAATTAATAAAATTCTTTGTCCTCTTTTTTTTTTTCAGTCTTTGTCTTCTTCCTCCACCTGCAAATTCCTAGTCTTCCCTCATAGCCCATGATGCTCTCTCTCTGAAGCTCTTCCCAACTCCAGTAAAAAGAGTATGCTGCTTCGTCTTTTGTTTTTATCACACTACTTTCATTACATTTTATGATGTATCTCTTCTCATCTTCAATTCTTTAGGAAGGAAACCATGTCATTAATGGAATCAGCATATGGCTGTTAAAAACAGGGTCTTCAACCAGACAGCCTATTATCAAACACGGGTTCCACTGCCACCATGAGTATAATCTTAGTATCATCTGTAAAATGAGGAAAATGGGAATACCTGCTTTGTTGTGTCATTGAAAGCATTAAGTGAGATAGTAATATACAAAATGCTTTGAATAGTACCAGGTTCAGTTAAACATTTGCCATTACTTCTTTTTAATATCACCATGTCTTTAATGTCAAGTATAAAGTAGATGCACTCGGATTGTGTATAAAAAAAGCAATTCTATAACAATTAAATACTCTAAGGTATTTACTTTTGCATGGTTCTTCAAATACTTGTGAGGAAATGCGAACACTTGTGTTCAGGAACTGAGCTTGAATGCCCCCTTATCCCAAATCTTAGTTTCTTCAATAAGCTTCCATTTATTTTCCTAAAATTTCTTATAAGAAATCAAGAGTATTTTAAACATATTTATATTTTATGGAGTTCTAAAAGAGAATTCAGGCACAGAGCAGTGGCTGTGGTTGGCTAGCTTTATATTAGATGACTTTCTTCATTTTGACAAAATTAGGTATAACGTAGGAAGCAATAAAGAATCTGCTCTTCTCATTCACTTTCCATTAGCTGGCCCTCCTGTGGAGACATTAGGTGCTAATTCCTGTTCTGCCTCCTATGTGCACATGTCTGACAGTGAATTTTTATCCATAAAAAATTTTTGCCATCTGAACAGGGAGTGGGAACTGAGGTATATGTGCAGGGCATGGGGATTCGTGCAAAGCAATGTCCATGTCCTGAGAACTCCATCTAGCAGCCTGAAACGCTGCTCGAAACGCATTCATTCATTCAACTAGTACTGAGAACTATGACATTATGGCATAATTTTAGGGGCTAGGAATCCAGTGGTGAATAACCTAAGAGTATAAACAACAGACAGACCATAAGCAAAATACAGTCCATTGGAAAATAATGATGCACTGTGGGGATAAATGAAACAGAAAAGGGGGTCAGATAAGGTTGGAGGCATGCAGTTTCAGATGGGAGGATCAGGAAAGGCCCCATGGAGGCTTCTGAGATTTCTGATCATGTGTGCAATGGACTGAATAACTATAACGTTGTCCCCACCTCCAGTTTATATGTCAAAACTGTAACCCCAGTTTGATAGTATTTTAATATGGGCCTTTAGGAATAATTAGGTCATGAGGGTAGAACCCTCCTGAGTGAGATTGGCGTAAGAAGAGGGCAGAAAGCCAGGTGGCTTTTTCCCACCACGTAAGCGACTTAACAGCAGCAGCAGCAAGGATACACTGAGAAGTTGTCAGTGTGCAACCTAGAAAGGGGTTCTTACCAGAACCTGACCCTGCCGGCACCCTAATCTCAGAATTCAGCCCCCAGAACTGTAAGAAGTGTTTGTAGTTTAAGTCACCCAGTCTATGGTAATTTGTTATAGTGGCCAAATGGACTAAGACAATGTTTATGAAGCACATATATGGAAGAGCTTTCATCTTTTTGAAAATAGAGTCTGTTCTTTTATGGTGTAACTTATTTCATGGAAAAGAAATGTTTTTAAACATTTGCCTATCTAATACATTTTGAATACTGAGGAAAATTTTTTCATTGCTTTTCCCCTGTATAAATAGCAATGGATTTCTCAGGCAAAGAAAGAGCTCAAGAAAAAATAAAATAGAATTTTAAGAGGTCAGTAAAACTTAAGGTTATATTTATTAGCGTTCAATAACAATTCCCAAGACAAATTACAAAATTCAAAATAACAAATTGGCTTAATGCTTGGGATCATTTAATAAGCAAAAGGAATATTTTCTTAAAATTCTGTGATAGCTCAAATTAAAAATAACTTAAAGGTATTCAGCTCCATCAAGGCTCTGTCTCCATGTTGTACTACAGATGATGCAAAATTCTCTTTGTGCATAAAGACTCAACTTCTGGGACTTTGGAAGACACTTAGGGTTTTGAGAAATTAATACATTTATCTCCAGTGAAAAATAAGAGTCCTCAAACTCATCAGAAGCAACAATTCAAATTATTACTGAATATGAGCATAAAATGCACATTTGGAATATGCATGGAGTATTTTAAAAGATGGAAATTGATTTCAATAACTCAGATTTACATTAGTGCTTCATAAACTTAAGCTGCCTTGCAATCACTTGGGTGCCTGTTAGAAGTACAAAGTGTCAGGTCTGGTCCCAAGATGTGAATGTGAAAACAGAACCAGAGAATCTGCATGAGAATCAAGCACCCTGGATATTCAGGTCCCAGGGATCCCCAGATGGAAAACAGTGGTCCTGGATGCGATGAAAACAAAGAAACAAAAATCCACTTCTAATAAGGAAATATTAAAGCACTGTACATACATTCCTGAATATTTTCACACACTTTGATTAGTGGCTCAGCAGTAAAGAATCTGCCTGCAATGCAGGAGACATCGGTTCGATTCCTGGGTCAGGCAGATTTCCTAGAGGAGGGCATGGAAACCCAATCCAGCGTTCATGCTTGGAATATCTCATGGACAGAGGAGCCTGGCAGGCTGTGGTCCATGGGGTTGCAAAGTGTTGAACACTACTGAAGTGACTGAGCATGCACACAATTTTATAATTAATGATCCACGTATGCTTTGACTCATAAAACGAGCACTTTCTATTTGGAAATTATCAAAATAACAGTGTAAGGCAAAAGTATTCCATTCTCACTTTTCTGTCTTCCCTAAACCATCCTGGCATCACTGGATCCTCACTTCTTTCCTTGGGGATGACTTAACTGATGGGTAAATATGAAAATGATAACTTCCCTGTTCTGCTTAATTTCTCTCCATTTTCACTCTGGAAGCAAACTGCCCAATGAGAGCAGGTCTCTCCTGTGCTCCTCCAAGCCTAAGTCTCCCCAGGCAGCACCACCCTACCCAGGCTATGTGCGAGGGTCCATCCAGGGCAGCATTGCCTCTGACTGAGAGGTTCCCTAATTCTGGACCAGTCAGCAGGACCACGTGGCTCTCATACCACACTGAAGCTTCTGACCTGGTTTCTATCATTAACAGACCACATTAACACACTACACTCCCACTTCTTTATATTAGTTCTTATTCCTTTAGAACAAGGTGTGGGTAAGAGGGGGTGATGCTTATCCTGCTCCTTTCAGAACCTTGAGAGTCAGAGTCAGAAGGGCTGTTGTCAGATACACATGTCAATATCACAGTAGGAATATTGGTCGTTGACCCAAAGATTGAAACCAACAAGCCATGTCTGTACCATTTTATTTAAAAAGAAGCCTATAGTGTTGTATTTCTTTTATCCTTTTACTTATTCCATACTATAAAAAGAAAGAAATGGAAGGTAAAAATTCATACTATCCAAATCACACGTTGAGGTGTTGAAAAATACTTAAAAATTTATAGGCAACAATAACACAGGTTTATGACTAACTCTCAATCTCAGCTTTAGGATGTTTACTTAAATCTCTAAAGTGTCATTCAACTCATCTATTATCTATCTGATTTGCACTTACAACAGGCATAAACATTTAGTTAGAATATACTGACAGAACAATATTGGAAAGTCATTTCATTTCTCTAACTTTCAGTTTCTTCATCCATAAATATTTTTTTTCTCTTCATATATATTTTTGCAGTTTTTTAAGTTTTATTTTTTGGCCTCACTGTACAGCATGTGGGAATCTACTTCCCAGACCAGAAATCAAATCCATGTACCCTGCTTTGGAAGCAAGGAGTTTTAACCACTGAACTGCCAGGGAAGTCTCTTCTCTTTGCAAATTTGTGGCAAAAATATAATGGGAGTACCTATCATAGTGATTTATAAGTAATAAAAATCATTATGAATTATTATTACTTTTATGAATTAGTATTCCTATTACTCAGGAATTTTTCTTTTTTTTTTCTCAAGGAATCAGGTAACTCTGCTCTATGCATGCAGTGTGCTCAGTCATATCTGACTCTCTGCGACCCCAGACTGTAGTCCACAAGGCTCCTCTGTCCATGGGATTCTCCAGGCAAGAATACTGGAATGGGTTGCCATTCCCTTCTCCAGGGGATTTTACTAATCCAGGATCAAACTCACATCTCCTGTCTCCTGCATTGACAAGCAGATTCTTTACCACTAGTGCCACCTGGAAAGCCTAAGGAAATCCTAGGTGCCCTGGGACAGGTGCTCTATATGCTGTGCTGTGCTTAGTCACTCAGTTATGTCCAACTCTTTGCGACCCCATGGACTGTAGCCCACGAGGCTCCTCTGTTCATGAGGATCCTCCAGGAAAGAATACTGGAATGGGTTGCCATGCCCTCCTCCAGGGGATCTTCCCAACCCATGGATGGAACCCAGGTCTCCTGCCTTGCAGACAGATTCTTCACCAGCTGAGCTAACTGGGAAGCCTGCTCTATATGCTGCTGCTGCTGCTAAGTCACTTCAGTCGTGTCCGACTCTGTGTGACCCCATAGACAGCAGATGACCAGGCTCCCCTGTCCCTCGGATTCTCCAGGCAAGAACACTGGAGTGGGTTGCCACTTCCTTCTCCAATGCATGAAAGTGAAAAGTGAAAGTGAAGTCGCTCAGTCGTGTCTGACTCCTAGTGACCCCATGGACTGTACCCCACCAGGCCCCTCCATCCATGGGATTCTCCAGGCAAGAGCACTGGAGTGGGGTGCCATTGCCTTCTCCAGTGCGACCCCATAGACGGCAGCAAAAACAAACAAACAAATATAAACTCATGTTTCCTGTGCTCAAGGAGTTTTTACTTAAAAGAAGAGATGCAAGAAACAGTGGAAGCAAAAAATACTGAGAAAAAGAGAGAGGATAGGAGAGTGGATTTTGTGCAGTAAGAGTTATAAGGAAAGAGGAGATTAAAGACACGAGAGGAGAATGGGTTCAATATATATAAAGATATCCTAGACTTGCATGGATGGAAGGGGCAGGCAGGTAATTTCAGGAAGGCAGACACATGGGCAGAATCAGACAGGAGCAAACGTGCTGTGAGCGCTCCAGTAGTCAGGCAAGACGATTTCCTGTCCCTTAGCAAGCAGCTCACTAAGGATTGTTCTTCTCTTCAAGGTAACTTGGATGCACGCCAACGTTTCAATTACAATTTTTGATAAGAATCAAAATATGGCAAACATATGGTTTTTAAAGCTCTCTGTAAAAAAGTCTCTTTGGATTATCTTTAGCCAACTTTTCTAGCTTTCAAAGGAAAAGCAGAGCTAATATGGACCAACTGGTGGTGAGACAGGACAAGACCAAGTCCAATGTTAAGGTTCAGAATTCTCTCCTACAAAGTACACTTGTTATCAAGTTAGAAAATGTTTGGGGAAGATTATTTTAATTAGGAGGTATAGTACATAAATGGGCTTCCCCAGTGACTCAGTGGTAAAGAATTCACCTGCAATGCAGGAGACACAAAAGACATGGGTTGGATCCCTGGGTCAGGAAGATCCCCTGGAGGAGGAAATGGCAACCCACTCCAGTATTCTTGCCTGGAGAATCCCAGGGACAGGGGAGCCTGGTGGGCTACAGTCCATGGGGTCGCACAGAGTACGACTCAACTGGGGAACTGAGTGTAAACACAAGCACAAGCATTACATAAATGTTCTCTAGCCTCCTGAGGACTCCACGGGAGAGAGGAATCTCTCATTTGTTTACTTTGTTTCAACTTTAAGTAATCTTATTTAGTCAAAGAGACAAAGCAGAGAAGGAAATAAGAATGCCATTAACTTTGTTGTACCTCTCTACCTGGGATTTGCTTTCACTCTTTTCCAGCATAGTTATGATATAGTCAGCACTCATCCACATTTTGGAGAAGGTATTCAAAGAAGGAAATCAGTCCTGAATAGTCATTGGAAGGACTGATGCTGAAGCTGAAACTGCAATTTGGCCACCTGATGGGAAGAATTGACTCATTGGAAAAGACCCTGACTCTGGGAAAGACTGAAGGCAGGAGGAGAAGGGGACGACAGAGATGAGATGGCTGGATGGCATCGCTGACTCAATGGACATGAGTTTGAGTAAGCTCTGCGGGTTGGTGATGGACAGGGAAGCCTGGCATCCTGCAGTCCATAGGGTCGCAGAGTCGGACACGATTGAGCGACAACAGAACTTAACTGACGCAAGGAAAGGATGGCTAATTAGTCAATTCCTATCCTACATCCCTGTGTATATCTGGAATTGTACTCCAGACAATAATGGTACCTCTGTGCCTTTATGATGCAAAACATAAAGCACATCCCAGAGTGAAGAAGACAGCACTGCAAGGAAGCACCACGAATGACATCATTTATAATGGAATGAGTGAAAGTTCTTTAAAAGGAGGTGACATGGTATAGATGGCATGGCATAAGATCTCAAGCAATTCCTGTTCACTTCAAGAATCTCCCTCCTTTCCTAGCCTGAGGAAATTCTTTTAAAGGAGCTGACAGAATTTCCTTAAAAAATTATTCTAGCACTTAAACTGTTCTCTAAAGAACAGTCCTTCTGGAATTGTAGTCGGGTGAGATTTGTTTCAAGCAAACATTTCTAGACTCACCTTAGATAGCCACTGGCAAGAATGGTTCTTATTGTTGTAAAATGTGTGCATTTGAAATATATTAGCTAGGCAGGTCAATTCAGAGGTTTACAAAGATTTTGCAGCTACAGAGTTTCTTTGCTGATTCTGCATCTTCATTGAAAATACCTAAAAAATACCAACAAAATGCTAAGCTATTCGTTCATTTTACCATTGATGTATTCTAGGAGAGATAAATAACAATACTGAAGCCAGTGTACTATTTTGATCATTATATTTTTAGTCTAAAATCTTGTTAGGGACCTACAGCTTATGTACAAATTTGTAATGGAGATATATTTTCTAAAAGATTTTAGCTTTGCAACCTTTATTGTCATAAAGGAAGGCATTCGGGTCATTCCCCCTGTCTCTGTGAACATTTTCAATAACAGGAAGGAGTTAATTCTGCTTTTCACTGAGGTGATGTTTAAAAGGCTCTGCTAATTTCTCCTTCAATGCACCAGTGATATTTAGGAATTGCTGAATATAGTGAAGACAGATGTGGGATTTGGGTGTTTGTTCAGGTGCTTCTGGTTTCTAATTATTTTATCATTATCCATTTCCCCCTGTAATTTGTTTAAATTTGGAATTACATCACCAATATATCTCATTGCTGCCAGGTCTTCAATATTCTCCTGTTTATTCATTAGAGAGTTTCTGTTACCAAACCATTAAGAACCATGAATTTACTGAGATATAAAGTCACTCATGTACTTAGTTCTATTTAAATAGATGTCTGGAAAAACACTTATTCCAAATATACTACCTTGACCTTTCTAATCCAGGAAGCTTAGAGTATTTCTTCAGTTGTAGAAACTTAAGGGAAAAAGGCTTCCCTGGTGGCTCTAGTAAAGAACCTGCCTGCCGAGGCAGGAGATGAGGTTTCATCCCTGGGTGGGGAAGATCCCCTGGAGGGCATAGCATTCCACTCCAGTATTCTTGCCTGGAGAGTCCCATGGGCAGCGGAACCTGGTGGGCTACCATCCATAGGGTCACAAAGAGTCGGACACAACTGAAGTGACTCAGCACAGAGGAAAGAAAGAAAAACAACGTAGCACTTACAAGGAAGGTTGGAGAGAAAAAAACATGAGTTCTAGCTTCTGAAGTCTGTGGTTCACTCTGGTTCTGCTATTTGGTTACTCAGAAATGAGACAAGTTCCTTAGCCCCTTTGAACAAATGTTTTCGCCTATAAAAGTGGTTATTGAAAATAACCTATGCACTATTCGATATGTGGCAGAACCCAGTCTAGTATAAATTGCAACACAAAGTATTCAGAATCAGCATAAGGAAAATTATGTTTTTAGCAGTTCTGCTCTCAACATTTAAGAGGATTTCTACCAGAAGTTTTGTTAAGAAGGGAGAGTGAAGCAGTCATTAAAAAATCTGAGTTACAAAAGGGTATGTGCCCTGTCTCAAAATTATTCCATGATTCAAAACCACTGTATGATTTTGAAGATCTACAAAGTTGACATCGATCTTATGGATGAGGAAACTGAGGTTCAAGAACTTTGGTGACTTGCATAAAGCACACAGCGAGCATGTTTCAGGGGTAGCATTTGACCAGTGTGTGTCTGTTTTCAAGGTTCAGTGTCTCCTAGACTCAATATTGTCCTGCGCCTACAACCAAGTTCTACCATTAAGTCACAAAGGAACTCTGTGGAGCTCATTACTTCTTCATGACCTGTAATAGGGAGTTTGACTGGATGGGATTTCGTATTTGCCTACTCACAGTATCTCTGATTCTTGGTCTCAGACTGTCACATACACAGAATATCCCACATTTCTACTTTAGATGGACACAGGCATACCTCTCAAAAGAGACATTATGTTCCCTCCTTACTATGTAAATGTGTCTCAGTAAAATGCATATATTAGTAATGCTCAGGAAATATTTATTAATAATAGTCATAATTTTATGTATTCTAATTTTTCTCCTCAATGCATACAGGTCCAGGAATTACTTCATCTAGGGAAAAAAGGTTTTGTTTTTGTTCAATAAATAATCTTATGCCTACTAAACGCCAGTCTTGATGGTTCAAAATGGTCATGATGATAGATAAGAGGTGGAAATCATTTCATAAAGGAAGTGCATCTTGATTGACAAGAAAGCAGAACAGAAAGAGCGTCATCAAGCCACAATGAGAACTTCTTATCTGTACGTAATTATGAGTCCTCATGTTAGACTACAAGGCATTAGCAATTCAGCCCTAAGACAGGGCTTGGTAACATTGGGCTTGCTCACATGGTCTTTAGTGTCCACCTTCAGAATGTCCCCTGGTCGACAGCACACAGTGGCACTGCAGTGATCCCAGTGCAGAGAGCCCTGGGCACTCCTACGTTACCGCAGGGCAGGCAAACTTGTGCCATAACTTTGAAAACCAATTTGATCTCAAATACATATCAAGATACTCCAAACAGTCCATTGTCTTGTTCCAATCATTTTTCTTCTAAGATCCTGTCCTAAGAAAATAATTCAAAATATATAAGTAATTTCACACCCAAAGATTTTATTACAGAATTTTTCAAATACTGGACAAATGCAAATAATTTGTATGTCCTAAAATCAGGGTAAGTAAATTATGTTACACACATTTATAGAGCATAATGTAGGTATTAAAATATTTATGAAAGATCTATAATCTAATAAAAAAATTTTACTCCTTTGTTGAATTTAAAGCTACATCAAATTTTTTACATGCAGTATTATTAAGTTTAAAGAAACAAATCTATGTGTATAAAAACCTGAAAGTAAATAAGTAAAAATATTACCAATGGTTATTCTTCGAATGGTGAGATTGTTGGCATTTTAGTCATGTTTTTTTCTTTTTGTATATTTATAAACTTCTTATAGCGATTGTTTATTACTTTTGTAATGAAAAACATTCCCCTTCAGGTTTGATTTCCAATGCTATAATTCATGCTTAAATGCACTCTAATGACTTACAAATATATGTAAATAAAAAGACTTTATATGTATATAAAAACAGAAATTGTATTTGATTGTACCTCAACCCAATGGTTCTCAGTATTGTGGGAGGTGATTTTGCCTACCCTTCTTCCCCTCGGGGGATTCAACAGTTTCTGGAGACACTGTGGTAGTGTGAGTCTGGGGACATGTGCTACTGGCATTTAGTAGGCAAAGGCCTGGGATGTCAATAGCCCTATCTTGCAGAGAACAGCATCCTCCACAAAAAATCACACAGCCAACAAATGCCAATAGTGAAGTTGAGAAACCCTGTCTTTTATACCAAATGGTTAAAAATTAAATTAGCTCAAGACTATGATGGGAAATCTGACTTTATTACCAGAACCTTTGAATAAACTTGCCTATCTATCAACTATCCATCCATCTACTCACTCCCAGACACAGAGAGTATGTAGATAAGTGCTCCTCTTATGTGGGGCTTGAAGTTTAGTGAAAGAGAAAGGCAGAGAAATCAAGGGCTTAATGTAGTTTGAAGTGCTAAGATGGAGTGCTTTGGAATAATACAAGTTGGAACTCCATCCAACTAGGCAGTTCAAGGGAGGTTTTCTAGAAGAGATGGTTCCTCAGTAGAGCTTAAAGAAGGAGTTAATCAGGTCAGGTGGTACTAATGGTACGGAATTCACCTGTCAATGCAGGAATTACAAGAGACACAGGTTTGATTCCTGAATCAGGAAGATCTCCTGGAGGAGGAAATAGCAACCCAATCCCAGTATTCTTGTCTGGAAAACTCCATGGACAGAGGAGCCTAGCAGGCTACAGTCCATAGGGACACAGAGTCGGACATGACTGAGTGAGCACAAGTACAATCAGGTGAGGACCAATAATGGGCATTTTATTCTAGAAGGAGGGACAATCATAGAGCAGGCAAAGGCATGATGCATGAAATAGCACAGGGTGCTTGGGAAATAATGAGTTGGGTGGTATTGCAAAATAAAAGTTACGGTGGGGAAGAGGCAGAAAAGCCACAGAGCTGAAGTATCTTTTCTGCCTCAGGAAGTCAAGGAACATTTTTCAAAGAAGGTAGAATATGAGCTAAGAGTTGAAGGTTTAAAAGATGTTTTCAGGAATATGAGGAAGGAAAGGCATTCTAGGAGAGAGAATTGCAAAATTATGGTAGCTGGAGACAACACAAAATGCTCAGAGAACGTCAGTATAGTGTTGCTGAAACATGAAGTTGAGAAGAAAGAGGAAAAGAAAAAGGAGAAATGACCAGAGATGAGGTTGAACAGGAAGCATTGGTCTGATAGAGACTTTATTTTATAAATGAAATAGAAGAATCTTGAGCATCAGCTCAGTCACCAGGTCTAGAAAAACTTCCCTCTTGAGAATATGAAGTCAGATTGGAATAAGGCGGGATGGGGGTGGAGTTAAGATGAGACAAGTGTACTGATTTAAAGGGACAAGCCATTAAAGATGCGGTGAGAAACCCACGGATGCATATTTGTGGTGCCTCCATGATATACTTTGTCTTTCTCTGGACCCTGTGGAAACACAGGGAAAATTCACTCTATGCTGGGGTAGCATGGTCTCTTCTCCAGCTGAGGAGAAAGAAATATAAATGAACACAAAGTTAAGACTTGGGGAAGGATTACTATTATCAAGGGTACATTGTATGACATACATCAGGACTGACAGAATTCAGATTAAGGAGGAAATGTGGTATTAGAGAGAGGGTAGGTTTTGATCTGGGCTGAAATGGGAAAATATGGTTGGCATTTGAATAAGAGAAGGTATTGTGGGAGAAAAGGAAAGAATACGAGGCAGAACTTAGAAACTGGGATCAACACGAAGCGTTCTTGAATATTCAAAACTAGATTATATCAACTGTCAGTGGTTCCCAAGGATGTGCGATGCTGAATGCTTCCAAGTATCACTCAGATTCAGCTCAAAGGTCACTTCTGTGAGTCCTTTCTGATATTCCCCACCTTCTGAACAGTACTGGTCAGTCTTTTCTAATGTCTCCCTATACCTTGTAAACATTTGAGACCAGGAAAATTTACTAATTTGTCTGTGTGTAAACCTCTTTAGCCAAAATTATGCCCTTAAGTTCCCAATTACCAATATCTTTAAGTTTCCAGTACACTGCCTGGTTACACAGATCACTTAAAAAAACCTTTGTTTCATGGATGATTGAATGAATGATCATATTTAGTAATAGGTACAATGGAAGTTAAGCATAAAGGCAGCAATGATACTAACTCTTTAAGTCATACAATGTATTTGGTGATAATTTTAAGAAATATCATTTAATTTACTTCTCACAATAATTCTATGAGGTAGCTACTATTATTCTCCCCATTTTTGAAAGAACTGATGTTCAAGGTGGTTATAAATCTTGCCCAAGACCATATGGACCATCAAAATCAGAGCTGTGAACTGAGTTCAGGTCTGTCACACTTCAAAGAACATGAAATTACCCACTATTTATATATTTTCCATTTTCAAGAGAATTCAAACTTATGGTGATTTTACTTAAAAAAAATTGTTGATTCAATGTATTTGTCCTCAACTCAAAAGACTCAGTATGTTAATAATATGAGGACCAGTTTACTTTAAAGAGTTGAAATGTGTTTTTTAACAAACCTACAAGATAAGGGTTTATAAACTCAGTGAAAAAAGCAAAATGCCTCTGTATCCAAGAGGCAATGAAACCTAAACAAAAATCAGTAAGAAGAGGGGACCCTAACTGTCTAGCCACAGCATTGACTCATTGTGTAACACGATCATGTGGATGGCTTCATTTATAATATAGTCGTCAAAATTATCCTAGAAATTGGGAAATTAGGGGAAGGGAAAACATTGCACAAGCAAATACATCCTATTTTAAATCACTTGCTAATTTGGCAGATAACTTCATCAACATCAACCCCAAAGGACTAGATATGCATCTACTCCGTGAGACCAAAGGGCTCAAAAAACCTAGACAAGTTTCCCAAAGGCAAGATCTCATCAACCTGAGATCATTTCTCAACCAGCTCTTTTATTGCCAACTCTCAGTGTAGGGGTTGGCACCTTAGAGCAAAAGGTCAAATTCACCCTGCTACCTGCTTTTGACCTTTCAGCTATGTTATTTTACATTTACAATGGTTAAAAAATAAAAGTAAAAAATATTTTATGACATGAAAATTATATGAAATTTGGATATGTGTCCATAAATATTTATTGGAAGACAGCCACACCCATTTATTTTTATACCTTTTGTGCTGCAACAACAAAGTTGAATAGTTAAATAGACTGCATGACCCACAAATACTATGATACTTACCATACAAAAAGTTGACTGGCAACTGTTCTAGAATAAAGCTTGCTGCTGCTGCTAAGTTGCTTCAGTCGTGTCCGACTCTGTGCGACCCCAGAAACGGCAGCCCACCAGGCTCCCCCGTCCCTGGAATTCTCCAGGCAAAAACACTGGAATGGGTTGCCATTTCCTTCTCCAATGTATAAAAGTAAAAAGTGAAAGTGAAGTCGCTGAGTCATGCCCGACTCTTAGCAACCCCATGGACTGCAGCCTACCAGGCTCCTCTGTCCATAGGATTTTCCAGGCAAGAGTACTGGAGTGGGGTGCCATTGCCTTCTCCAAGAATAAAGCTTGGCAGGTGCCAAAGATTCTCAGTGAAGAAATCATTGCAAACATCATGGATTTGGCTTTTTAGATTTATTGCCTAACCAAGTGGTTCTCAAAGTGTGCCCTGGATCCTCAGCATTCACTGCTGCTGCTAAGTCACTTCAGTCATGTCCGACTCTGTGCAACCCCATAGACGGTAGCCCACCAGGCTCCCTTGTCCCTGGGATTTTCCAGGCAAGAACACTGGAGTGGGTTGCCATTTCCTTCTCCAATGCATGAAAGTGAAAAGTGAAAGTGAAGTCGCTCAGTCGTGTCCGACTCTTAGTGACCTCATGGACTGCAGGCTACCAGGCTCCTCCATCCATGGGATTTTCCAGGCAAGAGTATTGTAGTGGGGTGCCATTGACTAGGAAATGCCAATTCCCCAACTTCTCTGGTTGGTGCGGTTCCATCTCTGGTCCAGGAATTTCCATGTGCCACATGATGCAGCCAAAAAAATGAAAGAGATGTCAGTTCCCAGATGCTAACCAAGATCCACTGAATTTGAAAATCTTAGGGTGGGGTCTGCTGCTGCTGCTGCTGCTGCTACTGCTGCTAAGTCGCTTCAGTCGTGTCCGACTTTGTGCAGCCCCATAGAGGGCAGCCCACCAGGCTCCCCTGTCCCTGGGATTCTCCAGGCAAGAACACTGGAGTGGGTTGCCTTTTCCTTCTCCAATGCATGAAAGTGAAAAGTGAAAGTGAAGTTGCTCAGTCGTGTCTGACTCTTCGTGACCCCATGGACTGCTAGCAATCTTTTATTCTAACACACCATCTTGGTAATTCTTATATGTGTGAAGTTTGAGAACTGTTGATACAATGCAGGAATATGAACATGTTATCCTATCATAATAACAAGAAAGGCATATCTTGGCTTCTATTTGTATCCCAAGCACAGAGCTAGATATTTCACTTATGTTTGAATTTCCTACAACAATCCTGAAATGTTGGGCTTATTAGCCTCATTTTATAGAAGGAACTCAAGCTCAGGAAGGTTAAGTAACTTGTTCAAAGTTACTTAATTAGGATTTAAACTCACAGCTTCACTTGCCCTTCATTTTACTCTGCCCTCTCCCTTATCATGTGAGAGAAAGCAGCTCTTGAGAACCCTAGGGAGGGGCCCTGGTTCACCAGCTAGGCTTTAGCATTCTCTTGCTGAATATAAAATGTCACAGAGTATCAATGTCAGAAAAGACCACTCTCTACCTGTGATTAATCAAGATAAAAATTAGACCACTCTAATCATAGCTGAGAAGAGGAAAAACATGAACTTTGTTTAAACCACAAATATAACTAAATATCCACTGTCCTAGCTAATGTAGCTTGCTTTTTGCCAATTACAGTTTCAGCCTCTGTCCAGGGTTTACTACTTGTATGTAAGATTTACTAAGCCAATTACACTGGCTTTTTTACTTTATTTAACCCGGAACAAAGCCCTGCTTCCTAAATCAGAGTCCTTTAACACAAGCTCAAATCCCATAAGTCCTTTTGAACACTCTGAGACGCCCCACAGTTCTCCATGTTGTGTGTTCTTCGCTGAAAAGAATGTGCTGTGTGCTAAGTCCTTCAGTTGTGTCTGACTCTTTGTGATCCCTGGACTCTAGACCGCCAGGCTCCTCTGTCCATGGGATTTTCCCAGAAAGAATATTGGAGTGGGTTTCCATTTCCTCCTCCAGTTGATCTTCCCAACTCAGGGATCAAACCTGCATCCCTTAGGTCTCCTTCACTGGCAGAGGGGTTCTTTACCCCTAGCACCACCAAAGTTTTTGGACCACAGGTGTGTTCCTGGTGACCTTTGGCTGGAAGTCATTGAAATGTACAACTCCTTCACCCCCATCCCTCTTCACTAAGATTCCAGCTCTCTACTCCATGATGGAGTAGGAAATGGGTTCCCAATGTAAGCAGAACTAAAATAAATAGAAGTCCCCAAACCCATCAGTACCAAGCACATTGCCAGGTTCAGAGCAATAATTGACACAGATTGATTATATCTTAAGTGGATTAATGGGCTTTTTAGAGTCAACCTGATGACAAATAATGACTTTGGGAAACTGCCATTTTTCTTTTGAATTACAGTTTATATTCCTATTTTTAGCTTCCAGTCTTTATCAAAGTCTTTTGATCCCTCAACTCATCAGATTTCAAATGCCACCATCTTTGTGTAGCCTTCCCTGTATGAGATGGCTCTTCTGCTTGTGTTTTCTAAAGTCCTTGCTCCCTCCCACCGGACAATTTTTAAACTTGGGTTATTCAGGAGCTATTTGGTCTTTAAAATGAAAACTTTTTAAGGACAGTACAATGCCCCAGGTTGTCTATGGCTCTTCACATAGTAGGTGCCTAAATAGATATTTGTTCAATTTCATTTAGAAATCCAAGGTCCTCCCCCCACCTCAACACGCCTGTTATGGAATTGAAAGGGCTACTTTCCCAGCCGTATCAAAGCCCGTCTAAGCTGCGCTTTTTTATCTCTCTGCTGAATGTCTCATTTGAAATTATTTCCCAGGGCCATAAAATTCTAATGAACAGCTGCCTCTGATACCTTTGGTGTGTGGCTATCTCTGCTTTGCAGGGTAATTCTGATGTGAAATCTTAATAGTAGAAGAAAAAGAGAGTTAAAAACAAGTCATAATCAACTAATCAATAGTTTCCAAGCTATTTTGAAGACTTGAAAGAGTCACTAGAAGCTCTCGGTTACGTAGCACAAGGAGAAGTGCGTTGGCACTATTACTGTATGGGAATAAATTGCACTCAGGCTCTCTCTTTTTTTTTTTTTTTTTTAGTATGTTCTACATATCAAGAATTGTGCTGGGGCAGCAAGTTTAATTATATAACTAAGGAGAGGGAATAAAACTATGTTAATTCTGTTACATTTACATTTTATCTGTTGTTGTCCCAGGACTTCTGCATTTTATACCATGTTCCTATGTTGATATTACCTCACCCAGTACCCCTCATACAGAACTTGTGCAAACACTTTTCTGGCATATGAATTTGATAAACTTCCCTTCATCCATAAAATCCCAGTTTCACCTCCTCTGGGGAGTCATCTCTGATCATTTCTATCTCTTTCACTTGGGCTTAATTACTTTCCATTCTTCCTCTGTATCTTGGACTCATTTGTACTGATTTATCTACCATAATATATTGCATTTTCCGTGATTATATTCCCTATCCCTTTATACAACTTGAGAATTCCTTGAGGGTAGCAACTGAGTCTAATTAATCATTGTATCTTGGCCCTACCAGAGTACCTGGTATATTAAAGACAACTGAGAAACATCTGTAAATGTAAGCCATTGCTGAAATACAAATCACAATGTTGGTAATTATTGAATGTGGGTGATGGGTACATCAAAGTTTAATGCTTTTCTCTGCATTTTTGTGTGTAAAGTTTTCCAAAATAAAATGTTCAAAATAAGTGAAGACCTTTTAAGATGTCAGGTACATCTTTAGAAACTTTAACATTCCCACCATAAATGAAGATACTATATCAGTATCTTCAGGATTTCTCAGCTACAACCTCTGTGTGCCCTAGATTTCTTTCTTATCTCATCAGAAAAACATTTGAAGCCAAACAACATTGTCCTGAAATAAGAAAACAATTATGCCATTGCAGAATAGGTGCAGGTTAAGGATATTATATTAAATATGAGTTTCTAGAAAATCTGGAAATTGACAATTCACCTTAAATATTTTATTGATGAGGGCAATCAATGGATTCCTGCCTTTGTGGTTTCCCAACTGAATTGTCCCTGGTACCTCTACCTCCACTCTCTTACCTCTGAACTCATCTTCACCTACTTCCAAACTGACCTATCTGAAACATGAATCTGTCATCCTGCTCATTGGTTCCCCAAAGCTGAAGACTTTGGGTCAATGGCTCTTTATCATTGAGAAAGCATATGTGCCCTCTCGACATTCACCTCAATGGACTCCTTCAGACACATCTCATTTCAACATTCTGATGCCCACCTTCTATAAGCCACAGATCTTGTCCACCAAAGCTACTTTCTGTCAGTGCTCAGGATCACAATTCAAACTTTTTGCTCAGCCTGGAGTGTTATTTCCTCATTCTTCCATCTGGGAACCCCTTCTCACACTGCTAAGTCCTGTGTAACAGTCTTTTTCTCCATGAAACCTTCCCTTCAGCCCTTTCCAGAATGTTCCACTCCATTTGTGCTTCTGCTGCGCATTTCTTGGGGCGCTTATTTTCTTCTGTCTTGTTGAGTGATTAGTTTCCCTTTTTAGACTGTAAGCTTATGGAAGGTTCATTCCTTCAATGTTTATCTTGTCTCTTTCCACCATCTCAATCAATGCCTAACAAAGGAGGCTGCCTACACTTAGAATCCAATGTCAAGTACTACATGAGACACTGTGAAATGAGATTATTCTTGTAAGTGTTCTTCCTTGTTCCCTTTATTAATGAAGGGAATATGTGAAACCTCAAATCATTATATTAAAATCCCATTAGTCATTTTAATCCTTCTTACAAATTGCTTTTGCTCCCTAAACCTTAAATTTCAACTGAAAGAGAATTATTTTTTAACATAGGGCTTTACTGAAATAAGAATCTAATTTATGTGGGAGCAGAAATGTTTCCCTTTACCTTTTCCTATTCTTGGCGAATTCTCATTAACCATTGTAGATGATAATAGTAAGGCAACACTGCTTTATCTTGAAACTAATACAGAAGTCTCATCCATATAGACTCAAAATGACTTTCTAAGTTAATCAATGCAGAGTCACACTAGAGAAAATACTCTACAATGGTACCAGAGAAGAATCATTGCCCCACGAGGATGATATAAAAACTCCATGTTACCCAAAAGAAGCTCATGGTTCTGCTCTGGGCCTCAGCTTTACTTCTCAACCAAAATAAATGGCTAATTCTCTGGCCTTTTCCTGAGCTATATTTTCTAAGTGGTCAATCACAGGGAAATGTTTAGCAATTTATATTGGGAAAGCCCCTTTTGGCCTTTTTATCATTTGCTGGTAGAAAGGACTAAGGACTTGATAATCTAATATTTTGTGACTTGCTCTGTAAATGCTTTTTTCTTATATCTCCATTTGATTGGTGATCACAAAGCCTAAGTTCTGTTTTTTCTTGGACACTGCCACAATCTGAGAAAACACAGACAGGAGGCCTAGGCTAGATTTCTTATGACTTCATTGGGTCTCATTGTTTGATTGTACTTGGACTAGCCATTCATGGACACTGAATATGTCACAGATACATTCAAAATTCAGTGAGGATCTTAGAGTGAGGGGACTCAGGAGACCATTTGGCTTCCTTTTGTTCAGATCCTGCCTCTATGGTATGATAGAGTATGTAGTTTGATTTAGCTTGCTTATAAACCATAATTGGGTCCTAGCCTTGGGTTGAAAAATTGTGTATATGTTTTGTAATCTTATTTCCTATGAATGCATTTCCCTCAGATATCTCATCAGAGAAGGCGATGGCACCCCACTCCAGTACTCTTGCCTGGAAAATCCCACGGGTGGAGGAGGAGCCTGGTAGGCTGCAGTCCATGGGGTCATTAAGAGTCAGACACGACTGAGCGAATTCACTTTCACTTTTCACTTTCCACTTTCATGCATTGGAGAAGGCAATGGCAACCCACTCCAGTGTTCTTGCCTGGAGAATCCCAGGGACAGGGGAGCCTGGTGGGCTGCCATCTTTGGGGTTGCACAGAGTTGGACACGACTGAAGCGACTTAGCAGCAGTAGCAGCAGATATCTCATAGAGTGTTAGTGGACAGTTCCTCTAACCAGTCCATCCAAAAGGAAATAAGTCCTGAATATTCATTGGAAGGACTGATGCTGAACCTGAAACTCCAATACTTTGGCCACCTGATGCAAAGAACTGACTCTTTTGAAAAGACCCTGATGCTGGGAAAGATTGAAGGAGAGAGGAGAAAGGGATGACAGAGGATGAGATGGTTGGATGGCATCACAGACTCAAGGATATGAGTTTGAGTAAGCTCCAGGAGTTGGTGATGGACAGGGAAGCCTGGCATGCTGCAGTCCATGGGGTCACAAAGAGTTGGACCTGACTGAATGACTGAACTGAGTGGACAGTTCAGGACAAGATTCAGGAATTCAGGAAATTTCCCACCAATGTTTTTGTTCATTCTCTTCCCAATATTAGAAAAGAGAAATAAGTGAAAAGTGTGTTGTAATAGGAAAAAGCACCGTATAGGATTCAGAGCTCTTTGGATTTGGTTCTGTCTCCATTCCCAATTAGTGTTGTCTTCTAATAAATCAGTTACCCTCTCTGGGTTGCAGTTGTCTCCCATGTAAACTGAGTCAGTTGGACTAGATCAGTATTTTTTAACATATACTTTGGAACAAAAAAGGAATTTTTTCCCTATATTTTTCCACTTGTCAAGGAAATATACCACCTGTATGGTGGTAACCTGCATCTTTGTTATTTTAGCACAACCAAAACTTACATATTGAACTCAAAGTTTGCCCAATTTATTGGACATTTTGGGCTTCCCAGGTGGTGCTAGTGGTAAAGAATTTGCCTGCCAGTGCAGGAGATGCAGGAGATGTGCATTCAATCCTGGGTTGGGAATATCCCTTGGAGTAGGAAATGGCAACCACTCCAATATTCTTGATAGGAAAATTCCATGGACCGAGGAGCCTAGTGGGCTACAGTCCATGGAGTACAAAGAGTTGGACATGACAGAGAAACTAAGCACAGCACACTGGACATTTTACACAATATTTTAAATGTGTAGGCACATCATCTATATATGTGTGTACATAGAAACAAAGTATATTGAACTGTGGAGTTGGAGAAGACTCTTGAGAGTCCCTTGGATAGCAAGGAGATCCAACCAGTCAATCCTAAAGGAAATCAATCCTGAATATTCATTGGAAGGACTGCTGTTTAGGCTGAAGCTCCAATACTTTGGCCACCTGATGCAAAGAGCTGACTCATTAGAAAAGACCCTATGCTGGGAAAGATTGAAATCAGGAGAAGGGGATACAGAGGACGAGATGGTTGGATGGCATCACCGACTCTATGGACAGGAGTTTGAGCAAGCTCTGGGAGACGATAAAGGACAGGGAAGTCTGGCATGCTGCAGTCCATGGGGTTGTAACTGAGAGACTGAACAACAAAATTAGAAATAAAGATTCATATATGGACATGGGTATTATTATTTGGGTATGGATATGGATACCTACCCCAAGAAAGATGTTTCAGACTATCTCAAAATTCTCTGATTCTGGTTGGAAGAGTTAAGTTTACAATTTTACTTTTTGTATTGTTGGAACTCAAATTTGAAGATTTTGTCTGAAAATCTTTACGTGACATAAGAAAGAACTTAAAGAATAAAAGCTGAGTCATTTGCAAACTTGCGACTTTTGACTTTAAAAGTCTGTATTACCAACACTGGCAATAAAAGAACTGCGTGCTATCTTATAACCACTATAGGGCTGTGAGAGTCGACTTTCTCAAATATCTCTGTGGTGTTTTTCCTTTATGCTTCATCTAGATCTGAAACAAGACCATCTTGAGTACAGCACACTACAACTGAGGGCTATGGCTCAACGGATTCCAGAAAACAAAAACTAACATGGCGAAGAAATGAAACAGAAGCAAACTATTCCAATCACATAAATTAAAATGATCTTATCTGTATTTTGTTACGATACCACTAGAAAGGGTTGAGGCCGACATCTCAAAATAATGCAAGATCGTTGTGCAGCACTTGGAAAAAAGTTTGTTTCTGTATTGCTTTCCTCTCAGGAGAAATGTGAGGTTAAATAAAATTATTCCCACAGTTAAATAAAATTACTGTGTAATATGAGGAAAAAAACCAGAAATTCTATTTTCTGAGGGTTTATTTAATCCTATTACAATATTGTTCTTATGTGTCCCTGAGCAGAACTTGTTACAGATTGAGAAGACTTAAAAAAAAAAAAGATATGAAAATTGCATGAGAACTTCTGATGTTCTTACACTGGTCTAAACAGTAGAATCTAATGGACCCACTTGTAGAAGGAAAGGCTTTCTAAAGATAAGATACACCGACCATTATTAACATGTTAACAGCAACAACCTGTATACCGGATGTAGTTTGGGATGCTGTCATCTTAGCTAAGCTCCTGAACTCTGTCAGGAAGATTAGAAACACAGGCAGGCTTAAATATTTTCATCATCTTCCCACATTACACACAATGTGAGAAGTGAATATGCATAAATAACTCGGCAGTAAAAGATCTTATCCTTATCCGGAAGGTATTAGCAAATGTCTCAGGAACACCATTTTTTCACTTGAGAATAAAGAATGGCTTGGATGTAGAACTGACATCAATAATTAGGTTTTAAATAATTCAAAGCATGTTATTTCAATGAAAAATAATGTATACGTATGTAAATATATATATCACTATTAAAAAGAAGTTACAACGTTTTTTAACTTGCCAATCTTTGAATAGTAGAATTGATTTTGGTAGTAAAATTCAGGAGGATAAAATATTAATTGATAGCAGCAATGCTGTCCTGGGCTTATATGGATTTTCACTCAAGAGACAAATGAGCAAAGTGGCTCACTGGGAAATGTAAATGAAACACTTCTGCAAATTAAGTGTTCAAAGCACATTTTTGCTAAGCATTCATTAACTCGATTTTAAATCAAAAGCTTACCCATTTTTTATCATAATCAATAACTCAGCTCCACCCGCACATCTCCTAACTAATGAGGCACCTACATATTTCTCTCACAAATCAGGGTACTCCTCCAGAGGATGGAATTACTAATGACATTAAGGCGTGGTAAACTTGACAACCAAAACAGCAACCTGTATTATCACCCTGGAGTAAAGAGAGCCCTAATTTCCCACCTCAGAAGTACATTTAACCCATAATATCACCCTAAACTCAAATAAATTTCAGATAGAAAGATAATGGCACAATATCCCTTCCTTTCCAATGTCAAATATCTGGGTACACAGAAATGAACTGTTCAGTGCTAGGGTGCTCCATGTCAAGCATGCATATTTTAAAACTTTTTGCGTATTTTAAGCCTCCTCAACTCTGCAGCGTCTGTATCCAGTTCTGAACCAGACCTGACCAACGGCACAGATGGGAGCGACCACTTTACCTTCTGAAAAATCAATCAGTCCCAGCAAATGAAGCAGCTTCAGAGATGCACATATAATCACAACAATACCCACTGTTTGCAGTCCTTCCGACTCCCACTCAAGAGTCAACATCCTTCAAGCAGGTAGAGGCATCCCAGCCTCCGAACTCCTTCGGAATGGAGGGAGTTAATTAGAGAATCCGAGTAATATCTCGCTTGGAACAAAGACTCGCAAGGGGGAAAAGTGAGCAGCTCCTCAAAGATGCACCGGGCAAAGCAGCGGCCCCCCGGGGTGAGGACCGACCTGGGCTGAAGTCCAGGCTCTCATACTGATGCTGGCATTTGCCTGGTGGGGTCCCTCCACCACAGCCCGCCGGCCCCGGGACTCTGCGCTGCAGCCAGCGAGAACTTGGACTTTAAAGCTGCGAGGGAAAGATCTGTTGGAGAACTGGAGACTTTGCAGTGTCCGTGGAGAGAAGGGACACTCCTAGGAAACTTGCCCGGGAGAGCACAGCGGCGCTCTGTGCGCTGACGCTGCAACCCCGGGCTGGGTGGGTAGAGCTTGTCTGCGCGCTAGTTCGCTGCCTGGGAAGCTTGCGAATGTCCCCTTTTCCCCAGAGCAGCTGCTCTCTCTTCCCTGAGCTTGCTCCGCGAGGCAGCTCGACCCCGCTCACTCTCGGGATGCTAGGAAAAATTCCATTTTGGTGGCTGGTGTCTATAGCCTCTTTAAAAAGCCCCTGCGGAAGCCCAGGGGCAGCTTTTCTAGAGAGAAAAGTGCAGAGGCAAAAATATTCATAATTCAGTGGCTTTTTTCAAGCGGGAGCATCCAAGCCGCCGCCCACCTGCCACTCCACTGGGGCTGTTCTGGTCCCTGCTGACACATGATTGAGAGCATTATTAGGGAGATTGATTTAGTCCTCATATTTACAAAAGTGGATGGGGGTGGGGTGGGGTGCGGCAGAGCAGGGCCTGGGAAGAACACTGCTGTTCAGTAACAGTCCCCTGGAGGGTGAGCGCTACTATCATCCTTAAATGTTTGCTTTAGCCCATCTCAGAGCAAAGTTTCACAAACTTCCCTGATGATAAACGTTACTCGGGTGCTTGTTAAAAGAATCTTTTGTGGAGACTCTGATTCCGAAGATTCTGGAGCTTATGTTCTTAAACTAGAAGTTAGGTGATTCTTATCATCAGGTAAGCGTGAGTCGCGCTTGTCCTGAAAAATCCCATAGGGCGTTCTATTCCGAACCACACCTAGCAGTCTAGGGAGCTTTGGGGGCACGGATTCTGGGCCATGTCAGAACCACACCAGCTTAGTCACTCTGTGGGTTATCTCCTCTGTGCTGAAACCCAGCCCAAGAGTGGTGGTGAAAAGAATCAACTGGGACTCTGTATGTGAAAGAATTTTTAGCCTCTGAAACTCACTAGGAGACATAAGGGGTTTATCAGTAATGTCTGAGGCCCCAGGGAACATTTCCTGGTTCTGCCACTTCTTGCTGTGTGATATTTTGCAAGACACTTAACCACTCTGAAAACAGTTCTTGTTCTGTGAAGTTGTGCTTATGATACTTCAATGCTTTATTTAAAGTTTTCTATTTAAAGGGAACTCTGGGAACTTAGAATGGTCATAATAATACTACTACTACTTACTGAGCATTTATTATGTGTTCATCCATATTGCTGCTGTAGGATCTTAGTTCCCCAAGCAGGGATTAAACCCATGCCCCCTGCAGTGAAAGCTCAGAATTGTAACCACTGGACCACCAGGGAAATCCCAATCCATATTAGTTCATTAACTCATCCCTACATCTCTATGTGGGCTTTTCAAGTGGTGTTAGTGGTAAAGAACCCACCTGCCAGTGTAGGTAGTTGTAGGAGACATGGGTTTGATCCCTGGGTGGGGAAGATTCCTTGGAAGAGGGCATGGCAACTCACTCTAGTATTCTTGCCTGGAGAATCCCATGGATGGAGGAGCCTGGCCGGCTCTGGTCCATAGGGTTGCAAAGAGTCAGACATGACTGAAGTGACTTCATGCACACATGCACAGCTCTATGTGGTAGGTATTATGGTCATCTTCATTTTACAGGCGAGGAACTGGAAGCATAAAGAGGTCAACTTGCCAAACCTGGGGGTGCACTGTATGGTAGGCAATGAGCATTCATTCTTTCATTCAGTTATTCTTTAACATTTATTAAGCTGCTACTCTGAGCTCTGAGGAGGTCATGACAACCTACTCCAGTATTCTGGCCTGGAGAATTCCCATGGACAGAGGAGCCTGGTGGGCTGCAGTCCATGTGGTTGCAAAGAATCGGACATGGCTGAGCGAGTAAGGACAGCACTGAGCTATGGATGATACGTGAATAATAAAATGAGAAATAACGTCCAATCCTATCCTTTGGGGACTTACAGGTTAACGGAGGAGCCAGGCATGAAATGTGATCCATAAATGTTCTCTCCCTTGAGTAGATATCTTTGAAGATACAGTGGGAGCACAAGAAGGGAAAGTCAGCGCCACCTGGGGAAAGGTGGTTGGTAGTAACAGGATGAAGACTTTATGGAGGAGGTAAGGATCAATGATGGTAGCTTTCATCATTATTGGAAATAATAGATCATATACAAGCTTCAGGGTAAGTAGGCTTGGGTTAAATCCTGATTCTGTCGCTTGCTTGCTCTGTGAGTTGGGGGAAACTGCTCCATCTCTGAGTCTCAGTTTTCTAAATCCAAGATGGGGATGCAGCTGCCTCCTTGTCATGGTTGACACAAGAGTTAACGGAACATGGAGAGCTGAGCCTAGCTGCTGGTGCTCCCCTGCTCAGCACAGGGTAGTTGTGGGATTATGACAGACGTGCCAGCTCTTTAGAGGCTCTGCTGGGTCTAGATGGATGAGATGACTTTGCTCTTCTCTGGTCCTGCTGCTCCTAAGTCTAGTTCCAGTCTTTTTCCTATAAAGACTTTTGAACATCCCAGCCCACAGGCCTAATTTTCTCCTCTGGATTCCAAGAATATAACTGGTACACACAACTTTAGGTCATTAAAACTGGCTCTGAAAACAGTGCTTTTTGTTATGCATAATATGCTTACAGGAGATATTCTTTCTATCAATCTGCCCAACCATTTATCCATCTAAACAGGTTATTTACAGTTGTGTCATCAAGCCAGTGAAGAAGCAGTTCTCAGAAGTTGATGAGAAAATAAATGTTTTAAGTAACCATTCTCTGAAATTCCTGCCAACATATAGCTAGCTGTAGGAAGTCAAAGGGTAAAAAAAGCTGCAAAAATTAATTAGGTCAGTCAAACTATAACTGTAATTTTTAATCCTACACAATACCATATTACAGTTGAAAAAAACTGAGGTACAGAGAGGTTAAATGATTTAGTCAAGACCACACAGCTAGAAAGTAATTGATCTAGAGTTTGAATATCCTTTTGTCTGACCTGCATGCATGCTCAGTCACTCAGTTGTGTCTGACTCTTTGCAACCCCACGGATTGTAGCCCACCAACCTCCTCTGTCCATGGAATTTCCTAGAGAAGAATATTGGAGTGAGTTGCCATTTCTTCTTCCAGGGGATCTTCCCAACCCAGGGATTAAACTCGAGTCTCCTGCATCTCCTGCCTTGGCAGATGGATTCTTCAACACGGAGCCACTTGGGAATCCCTTAGTCTGACACTCAAATTTATTATTCTCCCTTTACACCCTTCAGTAGATTTCAACAAGTATTTGTCAATTGACCTTTTGATTTATAGAGTTAGGCAAAGTATTTTAAAATTGCCATATCTCATTTTCTAGGAAAGAAATCCCAACCTTGCTTGAAATTCAGATAAAGCACCACGGGTTTGATTTTGTTCATTTCAGGCAGTATTTCCCTTTAGGACAATGACATTCCTAGTGTAGGATTCACCAGCTGAGAGTCTTGGAGGCCCTTCCCTTTCCACTCTACATTAATTGCATTTGTCACTTGGTTTTCTGAACTCTTTTTGTTGGTTCCAGCTGTAGGATCCTGCAGCTCTCAAAGAATACAATGGTTCTTTCACATGCAGCCCCCAATGCAGGATTTGTAAGATAACACCATTGAAGAGTTTCATTCTTCATCTGAGAAATCTAGGGAAATGGAGAACACTTGGAGAAGAGTGTTTCTCTAGGGGCGTTTTGGAAAAGAATAGTTGATTACATATTATTAAAAAAAAAAACAACTCCAGATTAGGGTCTATCATTTTGTTGCAGTAATTTTTCAGCCCCAACCCATGTTATTATATTAAAATATGCTTTGGCTTTTCCCCTCCATTCCCAGGCTCACTCCTTTCTTTACATTGTGAGGAGTATCTAGCATGGGCATCCCTGGTGGCTCAGCAGTAGAGAATCCGTCTGCCAATGCAAGAGACGTAGGTTCGATCCCTGGGTTTGGAAGGACCTCCTGGAGAATGAAACAGCTACCCACTCAAGTATTCTTGCCTGGAAAATTCCGTAGACAAAGGAGCCTGGCAGGCTATAGTCCATGGGGTCACAAGAGTTGGACATTGGCAACTAAACCACCACCACCACATCCAGAATAGGAAAGGAATACCAAAGGATTAAACTAACATTTCATGCCCAGTTACTCTAAGCTGGGCACCGTACTATGTACTTTACATGTATAAATTAATTTATTCTTACCACAAACCAGAGTTAGATATTGTATCCCTATTTCAAAGAAAAATAAAAACCAAGGCTTGTTGAGATTATGTTATTTCCACAAAGTCACATTTTATAAGGGGGATATTGAGGATTTATATTTGATATACTCCAAAAACTAATAGCCACTAAGCATTTATGGATAACTTATAAATGTTAGACACGATTCTAAAATTTTTACACACATTAACCAATATAATTCTTTCATAATTCCCTGAGATTAATATTATTACTTTGGTTTCAAGGAGACAGAAGAGTTGAGATTTGAATTTAGCCATCCTGGGTTCCAGATTCTATGCACCTCACCATTCATCACTGCTCCAGTCTCAGTCCTCGTCGCACCATGTTGAAGGGTTCTTTCCCTGAGGCTCTGGCAAGGTATTCTGAACAATTGCCAGAAACTTTTAGGAAAAGTAAAATGTACTCAAGGAGGCATGACCAAACCAATTAACTAGTCTGAAGAAGAGAGAGGATCAGGGAGTACACTTTTAATTTCCTTGCATCAATTCATCCTTTCAGTAATCTTGATTGAGTTAATTTCCCTGAAACATGAAATTGATCATTTCCTTTTCTTTTTTGTAGCTTCAGTTTGAAGTTTCATCAAGTGATATTTCTTAGGTAAGAAATGATCCTTGTACTATTGATATGCAAATATAAAAATAAATATAACAAAGTTGAGAAAAATGTTAAAGTGAAAGTGTTAGTCATTGATTCGTGTCCTACTCTTTGCCAACCCATGGACTGTAGCCTGCTAGGCTCCTCTGTCCATGGAATTCTCCAGGCAAGAATTCCAGAATGGATAGGTATTTCCTTCTCCAGGGGATCTTCCTGACCGAGGGATCAAATATGGGTCTCCTGCATTTCAGGCAGATTCTTTACCATCTGAGCCACCAGGGAAACCTGTAAAAATGTTAAAGTTGGATAGATTTATTTACCTACCTATTTTATCTTCAAAAACAAAGGTAGAATGACAAGGCACATAGGAACAAGTGAAGTCAAATTTAAATTTAAAAATATTAATTTATATTTGTATAAATATCTAGACAGCATATTAAACAACCTAGACAGCATAGACAACCTAGACAGCATATTAAAAAGCAGAGACGTTACTTTGCCGACAAAGGTCTGTCTGGTCAAAGCTATGGCTTTTCCAGAGTCATGTATGGATGTGAGAGTGGGACTATAAAGAAAGCTGAGTGCTGAAGAATTGATGCTTTTGAACTATGGTGTTGGAGAAGACTCTTGAGAGTCCCTTGGACTGCAAGGAGGTCCAACCAGTCCATCCTAAAGGAAATCAGTCTTGAATATTCATTGGAAAGACTGATGCTAAAGCTGAAGCTCCAACACTTTGGCCACCTGATGTGAAGAACTGACTCATTTGAAAAGACCCTGATGCTGGGAAAGATTTAAGGCAGGAGGAGAAGGGGATAACAGAGGATGAGATGGTTGAATGGCATCAGCGACTCGATGAACATGAGTTTGAGTAAGCTCCAAGCATTGGTGATGGACAAGGAAGCCTGGTGTGCCCATGGGGTCAAAAAGAGTTGGCTAGAACTGAGAGACTGAACTGAACTGAACTGAACTGAAATATCTGGAGATCATTTAGATATCAAATAATAATCTAATCTTTTTATCTTTTACAGGTTTAAAATTGAGGTACTGAGAGCAGAATTAACTTGTTCAAGGTCAAAGGATTTAGGAAGTGGACAAAACTGGCTTAAAACACCCCCTATTTCATGATTCTGAAACTGTAAATGACAGACAATATCAGAATGAGACATTTAAAAGAGAAGTTAAAGAGCAATTAAATTCTATTGGAAAATTTTTCTATTCTCAGTCAATAGGAGTTAAGAGAAGCAAGACATCAGTGTGGTTGGCATCACTGAGAAAGTTCCATTGAAGAGAAAAACTAATCTAGGTCTCTAAAAATAAGTGAGAGAGGAGGAATGACTTTCCCAGAAGTGTAAATGGACACACACGAGGGCAACACTTATGATGGTGGTGTGGCTGGACTGAGGCCTCCTAGGCAGAAGAGAAAAATGGTCCTGGGAAGTTGTTGAAAAGACCTCTTAACTTAAGGGATCTTTTAGGGCAGATAACGAAGACAAGGTTGTTGTATGACCTTTAGAGTCTCTTTTAATTTTAAGATTTTCTCAGTAAAATGATGAAAACTATTAACTTTCTGATGTATCTATTCTATTCCAATCCTTATTTCCACCCTTAGTATATTATATACCTCATTGATAGGTTTCCCAATTACTTGCAAATATCTGTAAATGTTCTCTGGACAAACTTCCACTCAAACATGACAAAACTCAAGCTATTTTATTTAGCTGAAGGGCTTCTCCTGAAAGGTTAGTAAATGTACCTAGAATGCATTTCTTAAAAATATGTATGCAGCTGTCCATTAAGCAATTAAATATCTAGTTTCCTGGTTTGAATGTCCCACTGAAACCATGAATTGGCAGTAGAAGTGAAGAATGCTCACTTTGAAGATGCAGATCATTGCCTTTCTTCCTGTGATGCCAATATTAATACTCTCTGTCCCCTTGCCAGATACCAGGATCATACTGCCCCACTGCTGCTGCTGCTGCTAAGTCGCTTCACTCATGTCCAACTCTATGCGACCCCACAGATGGCAGCCCACCAGGCTCCGCCGTCCCTGGGATTCTTGAGGCAAGAACACTGGAGTGGGTTTCCATTTCCTTTTCCAATGCATGCGTGCATGCTAAGTCACTTCAGTTGTGTCTGACTCTGTGCGACCCTATGGACAGCAGCCCACCAGCCTCCTCTGTCCACAGGATTCTCTTGATAAGAATAATGAAGTGTGTTGCCATTTCCTGCTCCATACTGCCCCACTGTGTAGTGCTAATCTGTAGCTATACTTCTCTTTTGAACTTTTCAAAGAATAATCCCCTGCCAAGTTTGATGTTCTAGTAAGGTATAATACTATGCTAAAGCCATGCTTCAGTAGAACATTTCTCAGAGCTGAGAGACTGTCTCCTGGACTATACCTTCAGCTTCACTTGAATAAAACTTTTCTTCACCTGAGTTATAGACTGGTTATTGATTTTCCACCTGCACTGCTTGACAGAGTTGACAGGGTATCAGAGAAACCCACTTGAGGTCACCTGGAGTCTTCTTTGAACTGATATCCAACACAGGCCCCTTGAGCCCCTCTGGCTTCCCATCATTCTCCCAGTGCTTTGGTGAGTTCTCCTGATATCCAGACCTCATTGATTTAAAAAAGTGGCAGTTCTGAGTTTTGCCTAAACCATTAAAATTTTAAGACTTGGAATCTTTTGGGGTACTAGTATATTTCCTAGGTGGAAGGATTCTATAGGGAAGTTGCTAGACAGAGAAAGCAGAAGGAACTTTTGAATGGATACATGTATTTGTATGGCTGAGTCCCTTTGCTGTTCCTCTGAAACTATGGCAATGTTGTTTGTTAATCAGCTATAACCCAATACAAAATAAGAAGTTTAAAACACACAAACAAAAAAGAAAGCAGAAGGAAATTCTGAGTCAACTGGGTTGGCTCAACTTTTTAAAAAAAATGTAGCTTTAAGTTGGAAAGATTTGTAGTTTATGGTAAAATGAAACAAAAAGGAGGAGGGGATTGTGCTTCTCAACCCTACCAGCTCCTGGATGCACAGCCACAGGCTGGAACGCCAGACAGCTTCATGTACAATGGATACAGTCAATACTTGCAAGTATTTATCTTGCCCCCAAATCACCAGGAGGGGGCTGTTTTGACATTCCAAAACTATTTTCTTACATACTCAGAGAAACTAACTTGATAAAACATCTTTTCACAATTTTGACTCTAAGAGAACAAAAACTGTTCCTGGAGAACAGCTTGAAATTATAACTCTTACCATGTCCTTGAAATGAAGACATAGCCAACACACTTGAGACTACAGTCTTGGCTCAATTAGTGGGACCCAAAACTGAGATGAAAAAGGAAACGAGGCCTTTTTAAATTTCAGCAAGAAAACCATGTGATCTCTGCATCTATCTGGATATATATATGTCTGTGTGTATATTAAAAATATAGTATGTCTCTACCTCCGGAATGTATTAGCAAAATTATTCTGTAAAAGAGCTCTATTTAACTGATTTAAAAGTAAGCACTTACAAATCAATTATTTCTAAATATAATATAAATTGGCCCCAAATTTAAAGGATCACATGATCTAAGATTAATCTTAATGAATAAAAAGAAGTTTGTGTTGCTGATTTAATTAAACAGATATGTCTTTAGAGTCATCAATGTTAAATATACTTTTATTGTACCTAGGGCTTCCCTGGGGGCTCAGATGGTAAAGAATCTACCTATAATGCAGGCCAGCCAGGTTCAAACCCTGGGTCAGGAAGATCCCCCAGAGAAGAAAATGGCCACCCACTCCAGTATTCTTGCCTGGAGAATTCCATGGACAGAGAAGCCTAGCAGGCTACAGTCCATAGTATCTCAAAGAGTTGGACAAAACTGAGAGACTAACACTATGATCAGTTCAGTTCAGCTGCTCAGTCGTGTCCAACTCTTTGCAACCCCATGAATCGCAGCACGCCAGGCCTCCCTGTCCATCACCAACTCCGGGAGTTCACCCAAACTCATGTGCATCGAGTCAGTGATGCCAATACTATGATACACCTACCTAAAAATAATTTTCCAATTTTTGGTAACTTGAAACTTTAAAGTTTCACTGAATCAATTTAAATGATGGAAATTCATTGAATTCTAGTTCACTTTTAAATAAGATAAAATATTGAAACTTTAATTGCTAAGGAAGTCTATGTTTACCTACTTTTGACCACTTATTACAGCAATGTTAAATATATTTGAGACTATTAGTAAATACATTTTGTGCTTGACTGAAATATACTACAAAGAGGAATATTTTCCTAAAAATAAATTTTTATAAAGGACTGTATGAATAGAGGAAGATGTATGATGTTGGTAAGAGAAAGTATAAAATATTGACTTTTGTTTTGTTTTGTTTATTTTTTAAGGACAAAGAAAATGATTTTGTCCTGAAACAGGTTATTTCTAAATGGAAAACAAAAGAAGGGACAAACTAATAAGAGTATAAAAATTTGTGGAAAAGGAACCTTGAAAAAAGAGTTTTATGTGACATTAAATTGATTTACTTGAGTTAATGAATTTTAATGCAATATTAAAGGTAAAATGGTAGAAAAGTAGAATTTACTCTTTGCTAAGAAAAGGGATTTCCTGGTGGCTCAGGTAGTAAAAAGTCTGCCTACAATGCAGGAGACTTGGGTTTGATCCCTGGGTCAGGAAGGTCCCCTGGAGAAGGCAATGGCATCCCACTCCAGTATTCCTGCCTGGAGAATCCCATGGCTGGAGGAGCCTGGCATACTATAGTCCATGGGGACACGACTGAGCGACTTCACAAGAAGACAAAGTTTTCTTAAAATATCGATCTGTTGTTTTTGACAACTGATTGTAAAGCTTCTTAATCTCTTAAGTAATCTCTTGTAACTTTCTGTATTTGCCTTTGACTATATTATCATCATTTTGGTTAAGTGAACAAGCAGTGTTTCACAGTGACTTATGATCCTACTTCATTGAATGTTTAAAATCTTTTGATATCTTTGACAAACTTCCTGAAGTCAAACTCTAAACAAAGTTCTTTTAGCCAGGGCGTAGCAGCCAGGATTTATAGCCGGGTCTTTAGACCCTTAATTCACTGTACTTTCTACTGTAACAGGGAACCTAAGATGTCTACAAAATCAGTAAGATATAAGCAAGGAAGGACAAGGCACTGTAGAAGAAAGAGATTCCTCCCAGTGAGATCAGACAAATCCTCAATAAACAGAAGCCATTTAATTGGCCATGAAGGTCACAGATATCCCTTCCCAGGCGACACTAGTAGTAAAGAACTTGCCTGACAATTCAGAAGACCTAAGAGATATGGGTTCAATCTCTGGGTCAGGAAGATCCCCTGGAGGGCATGGCAACCCATTCCAGTATTCTTACCTGGAAAATCCCATGGACAGAGGAGCCTGGCAGGCTGCAGTCCACAGGGTTGCTCAGAGTTGGACATGATTGAAGTGACTTGGCATGCATTTGCAGGCCAAATACCATTCATGAGTGCTAGCTGTTGCTAGGACCCCAAATCAGACAAACTGATGACTAGTGCCAAGATCTGCTTCAAGCTAGCAGCAAGTGATCCTGGGGGCTGTGTCTTAGTAAATCTGTTAAGCAAAAAGACTAAGCCTAATTTTTTTTTTTTAAGAGGTAAAGTAAATACATCTGTAGTTTAAACGGTAAAGAATTTGCATGCAATGCAGGAGAGACCAAGGTTTGATCCCTGGGTTGGGAAAATCCTCTGGAGAAGGGAATGGCAATCCACTCTAGTATTCTCGCCTGGAGAATCCTATGGACAGAGAAGCCTGGCAGGCTACAGTCCATGGGTTCATAAAGAGTTAGATATGACTGAGTGAGTAACACACACACCTCAGCTCCATAAACAGAGGCCTGGAGAGTTAGGGAATCATTTCTCTTCTGAGAAGTACATGTTTCCCAGAACTCCTAGTCAATCAGTGTGGTAGCTTATCACTGCTGGAGATTGCTTGAGTTGTTTTTTTTTTTTTTTAAATCATTGTACTCATGTTGCTGTAATGCCAAAATCAGTCTGTAGTAGTTTCCTATTGCTACGGTAACAAATTAAGAGAAAATTGGTGGCTTGAAACAACACAGATTTGTTATCTTACAACACTGGAGGTCAGAAGTCTGAAATGGGTCTTACTGGGTTAACATCCAGGTGTCAACAGGGTTATGCTCCTTTAGAAGGCTCTAGGTAAGAATTTGTTCTCTTGGTGTTTTCAGGTTCTAGAGTCTGCACACATTCCCTCACTAGTGGCCACCTCTAACTTCATTGCCAGCAATGGAGAATTGAGTCTTTCTCAAGTAGCATCATCCTGAATCAGACTCTTTTGCTTCTTTCTTTCATTTATTCTTGTGAATCCATCAGGCTTGTCTGAATAACAAGGATAATCCTTCTTTGTTAAGGTCAACTAATTAGCATTGCCCTGTTACCCTTTAATTACCCTGTCATCAGATCAGATCAGTCACTCAGTTGTGTCTGACTCTTTGCGACCCCATGAATCGCAGCACGCCAGGCCTTCCTGTCTATCACCAACTCCCGGAGATCACTCAGACTCACGTCCATCGAGTCAGTGATGCCATCCAGCCATCTCATCCTCTGTTGTCCCCTTCTCCTCCTGCCCCCAATCCCTCCCAGCATCAGAGTCTTTTCCAATGAGTCAACTCTTCTCATGAGGTGGCCAAAGTACTGGAGTTTCAGGTTTAGCATCATTCCTTCCAAAGAAATCCCAGGGCTGATCTCCTTCAGAATGGACTGGTTGGATCTCCTTGCAGTCCAAGGGACTCTCAAGAGTCTTCTCCAACACCACAGTTCAAAAGCATCAATTCTTCGGCACTCAGCCTTCTTCGCAGTCCAACTCTCACATCCATACATGACCACTGGAAAAACCATAGTCTTGACTAGACAAACCTTTGTTGGCAAAGTAATGTCTCTGCTTTTGAACATGCTATCTAGGTTGGTCATAACTTTCCTTCCAAAGAGTAAGCGTCTTTTAATTTCATGGCTGCAGTCACCATCTGTAGTGATTTTGGAGCCCAGAAAAATAAAGTCTGACACTGTTTCCACTGTTGCCCCATCTATTTGCCATGAAGTGGTGGGACCGGATGCCATGATCTTCATTTTCTGAATGTTGAGCTTTAAGCCAACTTTTTCACTCTCCACTTTCACTTTCATCCAGAGGCTTTTGAGTTCCTCTTCACTTTCTGCCATAAGGGTGGTGTCATCTGCATATCTGAGGTGATTGATATTTCTCCCGGCAATCTTGATTCCAGTTTGTGTTTCTCCCAGTCCAGCATTTCTCATGATGTACTCTGCATACAACCTAGCATATCCATGGGTTTGGAGATTAGGATGTGGATGTCCTTGGGGGAGCATTACTCTGGCTATCATACAGTTACAATATATAAATTACTTTTAACAGAAAACACCCCTTTAAATAACAAGGGAAATGCTAACCCTAAACTGAAATCCACAAAAATAAATTGTATTTAACCAGGAGCAAGCCAACTGAGATATGTGTATATATGTGTGTGTGTGCATGTGCACGCGTATGTCTGTTTAATATACATAAAAAGAACCTTGTCTTTGAGAAGCAAAGAGAAGCTATAATTAGCATTTCTGTCTTTGAACTCCTAATTTGCATTAAGAAAAGACTCTGAAGAAAGTATATTTGAAAATATTAACAAGGAACAGCAAACAATTTAGAAAATTTAAGTTAATACTCAGACTAAGGGACATTCTACCCTCACTTTAGTGGTCAGAAGCAATTAGATGCAGGGCAGGTGTTCTCTGTGAGCCCAGAGCTAACCTAGGAGGCACAGGAGGTAGATCCTTAGAGTAGCAGAACTGGGATAATGTTCCCCTTTTATAGAATTTCTAGGAGGATAACAGAAGATAGTAGAGGAAGAGGCACTTCTTAACAGGGAAAAGGCACTCACATGTAACACTCTAATTAATTTGTCCAGACACCCTGGATGGATAAGGCTAGAAATGAGCTAAGATCTGCATCTATGGAAGTTTTCATTTTTACTTAAAGCTGTCAGTCCTCTGGACATGAGCAAGTCACAAATCTTTAGGAAAGACTTTTCACTGCGATAACAAAGCTGTGGTAAATGAGGGGCTTTCTTCTTTGAAGGTCCGTTTCATGCTTTCTCCTGAGGACACTGAATTTACAAGGATTGGTTCTTACACACTTGAGCTAAAAATCAATTCTAACTTTTTCCAAAAATCTACACTTATCCAGGACTTCATTATAATTTTATGTGGACTTTCACAGACTTTGTCTCATTTATTTTTTTTATCAGTCCACTTTAAAAAGGAGAGCACTGAGGTTATGAGGGTTTGCCATATCCAAGGTCAAAAACAAGCAGGAAAACTGGGTTTTAAAACTTAGTGTTTGGCTCCATGTCCATATATTTTTCTCTAGTATTTACAGACTGTTTTCTCTGTGTTGGAAAGGTGAGGGCTTTTCAGTGATTTATATTTTTGGGGGGGGATTTATAAAAGTGGAATAAAAGCATATACTTCCCAGTGTTGTTAGGAGCAATAAATGGGTTAGTACACAGAACAATTAAAGCATTCAGGCCATTGCAGAGAATACAGTGAGTGCTCTATTTATAAGAGTAATTATTAGTAATTTTTCACAAGCCATCTCTGATGTGTTGCTATTATTATATGCATTAGGTATATGGACAAACTGCAATTTAAAGTGGTTATGACACCTAATCACTTTATCTGTTATGTGACCAAGTGAGCCTTGAGACTCCTCTCTCACATAAGCTAGCTTCACGTTGACTTTCTGGGCTTGGTTTTCGGAAACAGCCACTCTCAATCACTCAGCTAGTCCTGGGCTTCCAAGTGAGGCAGAGCCTCAACTAGCCAAACTCCACAACTGTTCAATCTATCTGGAAAGGTTCTCAGATTTCAGATGCCTATAGCTCGGTGATAATTTCTGCACTTGAGAAATTTGACCTTCACATTATTCCTATTTCATAGCATTCGTGTGTTTTTCTTCATGCAGTCTTCAAAAGAGCTGACACTAATTGTGTGCCATGCAAAATTAAAAAAGGGACTGTAGGGGGCACACATTACTAAGAATCTTACAGTCCAGAAGGGGAGGTAAGAAATACACATAAGTCACTAAATCCAAGCAAGAATTTTAGTGAGAAAGTGTGCATAAGAGGAGTGGGAGTTTAGAGGAAGAGGAGTGGGAGTTTAGAGGAAGAAGAGGAACAAGGAAGTAGGAGGGTCAGGTCCATTAGAGAATGCTTCATGAAGTCTGAATTTGAGGGTTGATCATTTCTTTCAATGAGTCTCTCAACAGCATTCGTTGTCTGCTGCTGCTAAGTCACTTCAGTCGTGTCTGACTCTGTGCAACCCCATAGATGGCAGCCCACCAGGCTCCCCCGTCCCTGGGATTCTCCAGGCAAGAACACTGGAGTGGGTGCCATTTCCTTCTCCAATGCATGAAAGTGAAAAGTGAAAGGGAAGTCGCTCAGTCGTGTCTGACTCTAGCGACCCCATGGACTGCAGCCTACCAGCTCCTCTGTCCATGGGATTCTCCAGGCAAAAGTACTGGAGTGGGGTGCCATTGCCTTCTCTGATTCATTGTCTACTGTTTGCTAAAATATACAAAACCCATCAATTTAATCCAATCAACAAACCCTGTTGTCTCCACTATAAAAAAATATGTATAAATATAGCTTCCTTGTACAGCAGAAACTAACATAACATCGTAAAGCAACTACATGCTACTTAAAAACAAACATTAAAAAAAATATAACCTTTCTCTAATTCTCACTAATTCTGCTAACATAGCCCTATACTCAAGCCACTATGTGACACATCCCCATCTGATTTTCCTGCTTTTATTTTCACACCTCTACAATCTATTTTAACACAACAGCCAAATTAGTGTGTATTTTCATGTAACTTTCTGGCTTATCATCTTCCAGTGGAGAGTTGTCCATTACATTGGGTATAACATTCAAACTCACCATGTTTAGGCCTCTCTTTGATCCTGAGACTAATCTCATTTGGCCCTCACCCTAGATCATACATGCTAGCAAAGTAATGCTCAAAATTCTCCAAGCTAGGCTTCAACAGTCCTTGAACGTCCAGATGTTCAAGCTGGATTTAAAAAAGGCAGAGGAACCAGAGATCTAATTGCCAGCATCAGCTGGATCATAGAAAAGGCAAGACAATTCCAGAAAAATGCCTACTTCTGCTTCATTGACTATGCTAAAGCCTTTGACTCTGGATCACAACAAACTGTGGTAAATTCTTAAACAGATGGTAATACCAGACCACCTTACCTGCCTCCCGAGAAATCTGTATACAGGTCAAGAAGCAACAGTTAGAACCAGACGTCAAACAGTGGACTGCTTCCAAATTGGGAAAGGAGTACATCAAGGCTGTATACTGTCACCCTGCTTACTTAACTTATATGCAGAGTACATCATGCGAAATGCCAGGCTGGATGAAGCACAAGCTGGAATGAAGATTGAAGGGAGAAATATCAATAACGTCAGATGCATATGACATGAGATGACACCACTCTTATGGCAGAAAGCTAAGAAGAACTAAAGAGCCCCTTGATAAGAGTGAAAGAGGAGAGTGAAAAAGCCGGCCTAAAACTCAACATTCAAAAAAAGAAGATCATGGCATCTGGTTCCATAACTTCATGACAAAGAGATGGGGAAACAATGGAAACAGTGACGGACTTTCTTTTCTTGGGCTCCCAAATCACTGCAGATGGTGACTGCAGCCATGAAATTAAAAGACATTTGCTCCTTGGAAGAAAAGCTATGATCAACCTAGACAACATATTAAAAATAGACATTATTTGCCAACAAAGGTCCATCTAGTCAAAGCTGTGGTTTTTCCAGTAGTCATGTCTGAATGTGAGAGTTGGACCACAGAGAAAGCTGAGCGCTGAAGAACTGATGCTTTTGAACTGTAGTTTTAGAGAAGGCTCCTGAGAGTCACTTTTACTGCAAGGAGATCAAACAGTCCATCCTAAAGGCAATCAGTCCTGCATAGTCATTGGAATGACTGATGCTGAAGCTGAAGCTCTAATACTTTGGCCACCTGATGTGAAGAGCTGACTCATTTGAAAAGACCCTGATGCTGGGAAAGATTGAAGGTAGGAGGAGAAGAGGATGACAGAGGATGAGATGGACATGAGTTTGAGCAAGCTCCAGGAATTAGTGATGGACAGGGAAGCCTGATATGCTGCAGTCCATGGGGTCACAGAGTCAGATGCAAAAGAGTGACTGAACTGAGCTGAACTAGACCATAATTCTCCTCTCATATAGTCTTTCAATTCTTTGAATAAACTAAGATTATTCCCAGCTAAAGGCTTTGGTATTTCAGGACCCTCAGTGTGGAGTACTCACTCCTCCAAGGCTGTCTCCTTATTTCTTGCTGTTTCTCATCACTCATTTCTAGGCTCAAATGCTGTTTTCTCAATATTGATAAGCTGTGTCTCCTGTCAGTACTGCCAATCACTCTAGTAAATTGCTGTTTTATTTTCTTGATAGCACTCATCACCTTCCCTGAACTATTTTTTTTTTAACATGTTTGTTTGCTCATTCATTTTCTGTCTCTTTGCACTTGTATAGAATACTTCCAGTATGACCTAGGAGAGTGCTTGGTGACTCTAGGCTTTTCACAACGATTTTTTTTGCATGAATAAATGAGTGGCATAAGACAGTGTTCTTCACTCATGCAGGCATTTGAAACCACATGGATTGCCTCAGCAATAGTCATAATCAGAGATTAGCAACTAGACTTCATTTTATAGGACATTGAGTTCAAGAGAGAATTCATCAGACTGGAAATGTGGGGGTGTTCAGACTACGAAAAGTCATGAGTATCTATAAGAGAGTTGAATGATGAGGCTCTAATAAGTTTTTCTGGGCAGTAGAGTGGCATGATTACAGGTTTCTGGTCATAATTAAAACAAAAGCAATCACAGCAGTGAGAGCAAAGAAATTGAAGAAGACATTTAAGTAGGCTACTGCAAGGGTCTAATTCAGAGGTCACATCAGTAGGTAGAAAGGGGAAAGGGATGAGCACAGGCACTAGGAAAGGTGCAGAGATGAACCTGGAAGAACAGTGTGGAACAATACTGAGAAGAGGAGGCATCAAAGGTGATCGGAACTGATTGTAAAACATGGAGATTTATTTGTTAACATTTTACTGGAACTGATTAGTGAGGGGAAAAAAAAGGTGGTGGAAATGTATTAAAAAGATGCAAGACTACTACGTGAACTTGAAGTCAAAACTAAACAACCAAAACGTAGGAAGGGGCGGAAAGAAGGCGGCTTTAGGTGGGCCCACAGCAGCAGTAACTGGGCTCTACTTGAGGAGGTTACATTTAACTAATCTCATTTCCAGGCACCCTTGAGCATGGTATTTATCTATCTCTAAATTTCATATTTAAAAAGGAAAATCCTGCTTGGCTCACTTGGGTCAGGAAAATACCCGTGGATCAGTCAGTTATAACCAGAAGGCAAATCACCTAGGGCAGAAGAGCACTCTCCTGGTTGGTGGTATTTTTAGGAGACAGGAAACTCTTGAGTGTTCAGCCGGCCACACCAAGTCATCCCTGGGTGAAAATGGAAATGAGAACATGCAGGGAGATAAAGATAACTGAAGTTTTGATAGAGCTATGCTTGTGTAATGAGCAGCATAGCCAAGGAGAGCTTTGAGTTGATAACTTAAAATGTGAAAGTATACCTTGGGAGAGAGGATAGAGCTAGAGATAAAAATCTGGGATTCATCCATTAAAGGTAATTGTTGAAGTGACAAGCATGAATAAGGTATTCAAGGAAGAGGGACATATATAGAGAGAAATAAGAGCAAAGAATCAACATTTTATAAGAAAGAGCAGTGAAGTGTACCAGAACAAAATTAGTGAGAGGAATCTAAGAAGACTTTGGAAAGTAATATTTCTTAAGAGTCAAGAGATGAGAGAGTTCCAAGGAGAGAATTGACCACTGTATTAAATGTGGAAGCCCAGCCATTCTCCAGGTTAAAGTGTGGTCCTGTTTTGTTAAGTTGCTAAGTCATGCCAAAGCCTTTGACAGTGTGGATCATAACAAACTGTGGAAAATTCTTAAAGAGGTGGGAATACCAGATCACCTGACTGGCCTCCTGAGAAATCTGGATGCAGGTCAAGAAGCAACAGCTTGAACTGGACATGGAACAACAGACTGGTTGCAAATTAGGAAAGGAGTACGTCAGGGCTGTATATTGTCACCCTGCTTATTTAACTTATATGCAGAGTACATCATGAGAAATGCTGGACTGGATGAAGCATAAGCTGGAATCAAGATTGCAGGGAGAAATATCAATAACCTCAGAAATGCAGATGACACCACCTTTATGGCAGAAAGCAAAGAAGAACTAAAGAGCCTCTTGATGAAATTGAAAGAGGAGAGTGAAAAAGTTGGCTTAAAGCTCAACATTCATAAAACTAAGATCGTGGCATCTGGTCCCATCACTTCATGGCAAATAGATGGGGAAACAATGGAAACAGTGACAGACTTTATTTTTTTTTTTGGGCTCCTAACTCGCTGCAGATGGTGACTGCAGCCATGAAATTAAAATACGCTTACTCTTTGGAAGAAAAGTAATGACCAACCTAGACAGCATATTAAAAAGCAGAGACATTATTTTGCCAACAAAGGCCCATCTAGTCAAAGCTATGGTTTTTCCAGTAGTCATGTATGGATGTGAGAGTTGGACTATAAAGAAAGCTGAGCGCCAAAGAATTGATGCTTTTGAACTGTGGTGTTGGAGAAGACTCTTGAGAGTCCCTTGGACTACAGGGAGATCCAACCAGTCCATCCTAAAGGAAATCAGTCCTGAATATTCATTAGAAGGATATGCTGAAGCTGAAACTCCAATACTTTGGCCACGTGATGTGAAGAAGCAACTTATTTGAAGAGACCCTGATGCTGGGAAAGGTTGAAGGAAGGAGGAGAAGGGGACGACAGAGGATGAGATGGTTGGATGGCATCACTGGTTGGTGATGGACAGGGAAGCCTGGTGTGCTGCAGTCCATAGGGTCGCAAAGAGTCGGACATGACTAAGGGACTGAAGTGAACTGAATGAACTGATGTCGTGTCCAACTCTTTGTGATGCCATGGACTCCAGCATGCCATGTAATCCACCCTGTTACAGAAGTGTCCTGTTCACTTTGTGTCCTTGATTACAAGTGTCGTCTGTCCTCCACTATCTCCCGGAGTTTGCTCAGATTAATGTCCATTGAACCAGTGAGGCTACCTAACCATCTCACCCTCTGTTCCCCCCTTCTCCTCCTGCCCTCAATCTTTCCCAGCAAGAGGGTCTTTTCTAGTGAGTCAGCTCTTCACATCAGATGGCCAAAGTATTGGAGCTACAGCTTCAGCTTCAGCATCAGCCCTTCCAATGAATATTCAGGTTTGATTCCCTATAGGATTGACTGGTGTGATCCTGGCACAAATTGGTTTGTGGTTGGTCACAATGCAAACATGCAAATATGTGTATATATGGGGAGGGGTGTTTATCTGTGTGTGTACATGTACAGAGGACTGGGGTGCAGGGGAGAAAGGAGAGAGATATTGCTTTAAAGGATTTTCAGCTATGATTTTTATGTTTTTCCATTCAGTCCAAGACAATTTTATAAGTATGATTGGCCATTCAGTATATGCCCAACTTTGACACAGGTGCAGGGTATACCATCTGCACAAATGAGCTAGGCTCTGCTCTCTTGGAGCCTACAGTCCAATGGCAAATGCAGAGAAGTAAGCAAGCAGTTATTAAATACTGTAATGGGAGCAAGGGCTTCCCTGGTGGCTCAGCGTTAAAGAATCCACCTGCTAATTCAGGAGATGCAGGTTTAATCCCTGAATTGGGAAGATTGCCTGGAGAAGGCAATGGCAAACAACTCCAGTATTCTTGCCTGGGAAATCCCATGGAGAGAGGAGACTGGCAGGCTACAGTCCACAGGGTGGCAAAAGAGTTGGAAAAGACTTAGAGACTAAACACAGCAACACTGAGTCTTTTATGTAAATTCTTAATCTCATCTCTCATTACTTCCCCCTTCCTTATTCACTCCAGGCACTCTGGTTTCAATGCACCTTGATCATCAAAGGCTGCTCCTGCCTCAAGGTCTTTGCATCAATGGTTTCCTCTCAGTGGACCAATCTTTCCCCAGTTTTCTACATGATTCACTCCTTTGGCAATATCAGGTCAATATTGCATGATCCCCTTTAAAAGTATTCCCAATCCCTGCCCTGAGAACACACTTGACATGTAGTAGGTGCTAGATAATGCACTGATGAATGTTGCCGAATTCTCTACTCAAAGCAGCAAACATTCATCCATAAACACACACAGTTTTCCCCTTAATTAACACAAATAGATGTAACATATCATCTTTAAATGTTTCATATTTAAATGTAACATTTAAATAGAGTAAATAGAGAAAAAAATTACAGATTTCCTCTAGAAGAAAATTCTATGAAATTGTTTGAGACACTGCTTATGAAGACACTAAAAATGTAACAGGCACCTGAAGTTCAAAAAATGTTTGAGTGATATGAAAAGGTCACTAATCTGCCTTTTGAGTCCTGAAATGGAGAATGCTTAATGGTTTTTTTGAGTGCCGAGATAGATCCAGGTATAAAATTTGGGATTTGAACTGGCCGAGGGGAATTGCTCTGCTTCATTGAGAAAGGTGGGATTTGAAGGGCCATCCTTCCTCCTGTTTCCAAGCTCTTTCATGCCTATGGTTCTGTGTGTGAAGAAAGGCATGGAAGTGAAGAGGTAGAGACAGAGCCTGCAGGCTCCTTAAGAAACAACAAACGTCATTTATTGAGTGCCTACTTTGTTCAAGATATGGGAGCAGAGAGGCTGAAAATATATCATCACCATTTAATTTTCAGAAGGGCTCTGTGAGCTGTATATTATCTGCTCTCAGCAGACAAGGAAACTGAGAGAGGTTTAAAGGGCTTTCATTTTTGCACCAAATTTGTTGGGCTGAGATTGAACCTAATCTACTGTAACACCTCTTTCTCCAAGAAGCACTGCTTGTTTGTGCTTTGAACCACTCATTCCTTCTTGCTGCAAAAGTAGGAGACATTTTTTTTTCCCTTAGAAATTGTTTTACAAATGGTAATTTGGTTTCTAGGTAAGTTCATTAAAACCCTTTGTAATGCATAATGTAGCCAGAAGAACATGATTGTTTCTATGGAAATATGTGCCAGGAGTGCTAAACTGCCAACTTAACAAATGAACTTTGGGGATGTAATCTGTTTTCTTTTTCTCAGAGGAAATAAATAGGTGGAAATGTTCCATTCCTCAACACACTCTGTATCCTCTTTGCAGGTAGCTTTTGGTTGTGTTGCATTTTCTCCCACCACCGAAGTACAAAATCTGCAAGGTTTTCTATTGCACAGAAGTAAATGCTGAGCCCCAGAGCCAATTTCTCATTTCAGACACTGCAGATCTCAGTGTGCAATTGTAAGCTCCAAAAATGACTCTAAACACGTCAGCCAAAACAAACTGTAATTTGTATAAAATAAATCTTCGAAGTACGTTTTTCTGAACACTAATGCTCCTGTCTAAGAGTGTAGTTGGGGAAGTCAAGGATAGGGGGACAGGGAGCTCAGACTCCATTCAGCAGCAGTGCTGCATCCATACAAAATAATAGTAGGGAATAATCAAGATAAACGGTCTCATCTTTCTCTCTTTGCCAGTTCTAAGAGTGAGGTGTTAAAGAAAGCTAAGAACTCCTCCTAGCCAATTCAGAACAGAGTTATCTATTGCAGTGCTACTCAAAGTAAAGCATTGGCAATACCTAGGAACTTGTTAAAATGCAAATTCTCCAGCCCAACAAGTCTACTGAATCAGGACCTCTGGGGAGGGGTGCAGCAATCTGTGTTTTATAAGCTCTCTGGGTGATAGCAATAAAACTAAATTTTCAGAAACCTTAACTAAAAAGAAAAGCTTAAACTATGACTCATAGAAGAGGGTTAAGTCCCTGTAGCATCACTTGATAGAGAATTCTTTTGGGATAAGTCATACAACCACTCTGAGTTTCATGTTCCTTATCTGTAAAATAAAGGATTGAACTAATTGATGTGATAGCCCTAATATCAGAGAACCTTGGGTTACCATTACGTGAATCTCTCTTAGAGCTACTGTGATAATGATGATGATGATAAAACAATAATATCTTTGCCATGTGTATGCCATGCACTTTGTGAATAGTGACTTTTGTTTGACCTATGCCCTCTACTGGTAATTCTTTTGATTTTAGTACTAACAAAACCTAGAGAGGTTATGTAACTTCCTTAAGGTCACAAACAAAGTAAGTGACAGTGCCAGGATTTATCTGTCTTCCCAGAACTGGTATATTTCACTAGTGGAAGGAAAACCAAAAAATCACTGCAACCCACAAGATTGGGCTAGCAGGACCAGACACTTTGTTTCTTTAAGGTTATAAGGCAATTACTTTGAATACAGTTAACACATATATTGACTTCATATAAAAGCCACTTTACCTAAGAGTGATGAATAAACAAGGCTGTAGGTGTACTAAGCTGCTGATTTATCGACAACTCTGAGATATTTTGTTCCTGGTGAAAAGATGCAGAAAAATGGTAGCTGGAGAGAACTTTGGAAAGATTATAACTTTAAAAGGTTATTATAGGCAAAAGGAATTTAGGAGCAAAGCAGTTAAATAATATGTCAGAGGTCACATAGCTGCTTAGTGACAGAGATGTGACTGAAATGTATCTGTCTACCTGAGTTGGTGCTTTTGCTGTTGCTGTTTTATTAAATCAAACTGAATATTCCTTATTTTAGGAGTAGCCACATACTATGTACCCATGTTCAAGGGAAGTTTATAAGGAAAATGGGGTGCAACAGTCTTCAATGATAAGCATGGATTACTAAAACTAATAAAGTCAGAATGATAATTCTGGGCAAAGACAACAACATAAGCAAAGGTATGGGGTTCTGGAACCAAATGCTGTGTTTGAGGAGCTACTGGAACTCTTAGAAGACTCCATCCTACTAAAAATTACAAAGAATAAATTGGGAAGCAGTTGGAAATGAGGCTGGAGAGGTATAGAGTGACCAGGTTGTGAAGGGCTATATATGTCATTCTAATGCATGTGAAATACATAAAAAGTTACTAAAGACTTCATGCAGGAAAATGACAGTCTGATTTGCATCTTAGCTCCCTCTGGCTGCAGTGTGGACTATGAGACATGTGGGGAAAGGAGGGAGGAAGGGGAATCTGAGACTTAAAATAGTGAAACTGGTTATACTTACAAATTCTAGGCAAAAAAAAGGGTAAACCTTGTGCAAGATCAATTCTAGTAGAACTTAGTACTGGAGGAAGATTTAAATGATTTTTTCTTTTGAGAGGTAAAATGACCGTGATTTAGTGCTTGATTAAATAAGAAGGTATAAGGTGACTCCCAGATTTGTAGGTTGGGTAGCTGATAGATAATGATGAGATGGAGAACAAGAAGGGATGCATTTGGTCATGTGGAAATAGTAAACCCAGCATTGAGGTCACTGTCATTAGCTCATCACTACAGGGATATTCTGGAGAGATAGTCAACACATATGCTGCAAAACATTGTAATGAATGATTCTGCTTAAGGCAAGGGGGTAGCATGGTCAAGGTCAGTATCCTGGAGCATATTCCAGAAGAGAAGCCTCAACAATTGCTATGTAGAGGGAATAGAAAAGTTGGAAGGAGAAAGGGAAGGCCTTGTAAAAAAAAGAAAAAAAAAAGTTTTCACACTTAGTGAGTGATAATTAAATGCATAGAAGCTGCCTGAAGAGCAGGAGACCAGGGTTTGATCCTTGGGTCAGGAAGATCTCTTGGAGTAGGAAATGGCAACCCACTCCAGGATTCTTGCTTGGAGAATTCCTTGGACAGATGAGCCTGGTGGGCTACAGTCCATGGGATCCCAAAGAGTTGAACACAACTGAGTGATTAACACTTTCACACTTCCATTAAAGTAAAAACAATTTCATCTTTTTTCAACATAGGTCATTTGTCCAGAAGAGCAATTTGGATGGAAACTCAATTGAATGGGGATGTTGGATATGGAATTAAGAAAAGGAGTGTTTCTGTTTTAAGGGTTTAAAAAAATATTAAAGGAAAGGGAGAATGTGGGAATGGAATGACATTAGCCATAACTTATAAACATTTTGAAGAGCCAGCAAAGTAAAGGAAGGTAAAGTCGAGAGAGAACAGTTGATGGGGTATCTCTGAAAGTGAAGGAATCAACAAATGTTATTTGGAAGTGGCTTAGAGAAATCTTAACTCATATGAATAACTAAAGTATAGAGCTTTTCATATCAAATGCTACTTTTATGGGAGTTAATTCCATACTACAGCTGGCGTCTCCTTGTAGAACACCAGGGATTTCAAGATGATAATATTCACTGAAGACTGGATGTCTGGAAAGGCTTAAAGATTTTTTTCTGACACTCATATGGTGGCATGGAGTGTCTCACTAACATCCAGAGGCACAATTAGTCTGATTTGGCAAGCACATTGCATATCTCTCTAATAACCAGGAGAATATACCCTGGCAATACAGGTATGACAGATAAGACTAACAGTAATTATTGGGCTTTCCCATTTTCCTTCACTTATTAAAATGTTTTCTAAAAAAATATCAAAGGGCCTAATAATAGAAGGTTTTGTTTAAACTCTGACTTAACAGATGGTTAAGATAATTTATATTTAATATTTATTTATTACATAAACTTCCTTGAAACATAGTGTGTATATGTTTGTATGTATAAGTAAATCCGTACATTTCTATTATATATGTATAAACCTTTTTTTCAATATTTAACTTGCCTGGAAGCTCAGACCAAATGGATTTCCAAATTGTGCTGACAGTGGAAAAAGAGTTCGATGAAGTTCACTATGAATATGGTTTGGCAGAACTTTGTTTGCAAATACAACAATCAAATTTGAGGCAGCTGGTCTCCAGCTTCCTTGCATGGTTTGAATAGAGAATGATTTTGGATATACAGTGAAAGATCAGATCCTTGCCAGGTATCACCCTTCCAGGGAAGTTCTGTCCAATTATTGTAACAGTTATTGTAAATTAGTGCAATTCTAGAACATACAATTTCCCCTGACATTTTAGTTTCTGAAATTTGCATGTAACTTTTGGTTAATCAGCTCATTGAAAATATTTATTTTTTCCCTTAAAGGTGGTTATAGGAGAGCAATAAAGAGCTTTAGAATGGAGGAGATTGAGGCATAGAGAGATTATGTATCTTGGCCATGGATACAAACTGGGATGAATCTGTATTTAAATTTGTTTAATATGATTTATTAAAGGGATTTAAACCCAGGTCTATCTTGAAAGCTGGTCAAGAACACATGTTTATTCACCATCCACCATGCTGATGGAGACAGTATTCTAAGTACTAGCATATAACAGTAGTTAGAATAGACAGGTATCTGCTTTCAAGAAGCTTGCATTCTAAAGGAGGGAAATGGACACTAATCAAGTAGATAAAGGAAATTTAGATGCTATAAATGTCATAAAGCAGATGAAATAAGGCAAGGTGGTAGAGACAGACTGGGGAGTTGCTTCTTGCATGTTTCTTCTAGAAGGTAACATTTGAATTTCTTCCTACCCTTGAGTGGCAACAACACATAATGTGTGAAGAAAGAGCAACTGCAAAGGCCCTAAGAGTTGAAGAAACTTGCTGTTGACCAATTTTCATATCAGACACTTACTATTATTAACCCTAAGTGTCTCCCTTCAAGAGCCCATGATCTAATTCTGTCACATGATAAATGATGGTATTAGATATCAAGAGCTGTGATGGAGATGTGTTCAAGATTCTACAAAGGAATGGAAGAGTGGAAGTTGTGGCTAGAGTAAGGGTGCCAGGGAAGGAGATGTGGGTTCATTTGGGTCCTGAAGGAAAAGTAGGATTTTGCCTGGGATGCGGGACAGGGAGTGGATGTGCCTAGAAAGAACAGCATGTGAAACAGCAGTGAGGTATGAAGGAATATGAGGCTTCCCAGGTGGCTCAGTGGTGAAAAATCTGCCTACCAATGCATGAGACACAAATTCAGGTCCTAGGTCAGGAAGAGTCCATGGAGAAAAAAATAGCAACCCACTCCAGTATTATTGCCTGGGAAATCCCATGGATAGAGGAGCCTGGTGGGTTACAGTCCATGGGGTTGCAAAGAGTCAGACACAACTGAGCAACTGAGCATGTATGAGTGTGCATGAGGAACACGGGGTATTATGTACATAGTCAGATGAGCTAACTTGGGCTTCATGAGGGAGAGTGGCAGGGGATAGTTCAACAAAATGCAGCACCTGGAAATTATTTAGCTTGACAAGGTCTTGCAACAAGTTCTTCTTTCAGTTTTTAAGGATAATGTCACTAAAGCTCTAAGTGAATTTCCTGTCAGTGACTATCTGGCTTTCCAAGCTTTCTTAATGAGTGAGATGAAAGGTATACTGTTTAAGTAAGTAGTTCTCAGCTCTGGATGCCCATAAGAATCACTAGTTAAATTTATAGTAAATATAAATTAAAACAATTTTAAATCCTTGAACAATTAAAATCAGAAGATCAGGGAGTGGAGTTTAGACTTTGGTGGTTTTCTAGGCTCCCCAGGTAAAACTAATGGGTAATTGGTGTTGAGACTCTGAAAGATCAGCAAAGAAACTGAGTTTTCCTAAAGACACTGGGCATCTAGTGTGTTACAGAATCTATACAGAAAAAAGTCACCCACAAAAGAAGGAACCGGCAAGGATTGATTTGAGGACTGATAGTGTTCCAGGGTTTAAAGAAAGTCATTTTGAAAATTAAGCAAGTGAAAGAATTGTAATCATTATGCAACCAGGCTCTGAGATGTAATGGAGAGATATGAACTTAATGGTGCCCCTGAACACTCCTCGGTAATTATCTCAGAAGGAAACAATGGTGCCAAAGGGAGACCCTGACTCTCCCAAGCCTCAGTAAATGAGAAGTAATCTGACTGAGAAAGTGATTATGAATCATGCCTTGACTTGCTTTTCCATAATGACACCTGAAGCAGGCTTGTTTGTTCTATAAACCTTAGTTAAGCAAAGTTACCCTCCAAGACACCAGAGGTTTTCCAGAGAACACTTACTTTAATTGGAACTCATCTGTTTTTGTTCCTAATGAGTCTCCCATTTTATACCCTGCTCTTAGTTTCAAATAAAATGTCCCTCATCCCGTCTGGGATGATTAAAAACCCATTTAAGCCTACAATAAATGGTAGCTGCCAAAAGGTTTCCACCAAGCAATGTTGCTCAGAACTGAGGCCTGCAGGCAGGATGGGAATACAGAAAAAACTTGATTGCTCTAGCTTAAAAAATGCACATCCAAATATCCCTGGTTTTTGTTGTTTAAAAAAAATCTTAGAATTAAATTCACTTTCTAAGATTTGCTATCATACTCTACCTGCATCTCATCCTCTTTTTGTCTTCCAGTTGGTTTCTCATTAGGAAAGTATGATAAACAGTTTTGGGAGTCCATACCATTAAGTCTTATCAGTGTTTATGGCTAAAACTTGGTTGTCTATTCTGCTTGTCATAAGGCTGCTATGCTACAAAATTATTTCATTAAAAGTAAAGCTCTTATTTATGACATTAGTCATTCTAATGGGTCAGAATTAAGGCAAATTCTTCTTGTAGCTATGGGCATTTTCTTTTTAAGAAAATGTAAGGTGCTAATCAGTTTCTTTAGGAGAAACATTTAAGTAATATAATGTCAAGAACCTTTGTTCTCAGGCTTATAAATCTCTTTCATTCTCCTCCATAGTGTGGGATCTCAGGATTTCTGCTGTCTGTTTTGTACATTTTGAACACTGTTGGACTAGTGTACTAGGAAAAAACACTCACAACTAATAGAAAAGCAGATGTTTCTTGGATCATAATAATCAGCTAGAGTGAGCTAATTTGCTCATTGATCTGTGGTTCTTAATCATTTGAAAATCTGATTAAAGATGTGAAACTCTTTGGAAAGGGCCAACACACTCATCCTATTTTACACATTATGAACATAAATGGTGGGCTCCATGACATATGTACCTGCACCCGGCTCAGTGAATGGCACAAGGTTGATAATAAATATTTGTTCAACAAGTAAATGAATAGTGAATGAATGTATAAGCAGTTTTGGCAGGAAAGTCTTCTTTACATAAAGGATGCCACTTAATAAAGCTATATTTTAACTAAACTTAGACCAGGTACCCTCAAGCTCTACTTGTTTCTGCTTCAAGCACACCTTTCAGAACTTTTGATCACACAATTACCTTTCCAGCTGGTTGGTTATTTCCAAGATCAAAGAAGTAGAAATGAAGAATAAATAATTAGCAGATGACCAGATCTCTACCCTAGCTTACGCTTCAGTAACTTTGCAAACAAACTATGTGAACAAGATAGAATCCAACAAGATCACGAGGCACCAACAAGCCTGCACACAGAGGGAGATGGGTACGAGTCCAACCCCCTATCTCAATGATTAACTGCAATTACTTCCCCCTTTCCATTTAAGAAAAATCATGGCTGAACAGAATCTTCAGAGTTGGTTTGGGGACATGAGTCTCTCTTCACTCCATATTGTCAGCTTTTCTGATTAAAGCATCTTTCCTTTCTATAATGCTAATACTTGCCTCTAGATCATGGGCTTTTGAGTGGCAAGCAGCCAAATCTGAGTTAGATAATAAATGAAATTTCAGGATAAGTTTGGATGGCCATGAAGGCTAGTTTCAATAAATTCTGAGCTAGGAGACTCCACTATGAATGAAAAGCCCTGGAGACTTTCTGGCCCTAGAGACTTTCTTTCCTTTTCTGTGTCAAGAGTTGATCATCTCCTCCTGGCAACACAATTTAAATCTGGAAAGAGCATGCATGTGTGATTAGGTTTCTAGGTAGAGAATATAATCATTTCCAGACTCTTTCATAGAAATTAACCCACATTTCCTTGATGGAATCTTCCATTGTTCCTAAATTCCTCTGTAATGCATGTAATTACCATCTCTTGTTTTTCTCCCCACATTATCTATTGCAATGCATTTTAATTTATCTTTATTCTCAGAAGACATTGTTTTTCCTCTATTTCCAAGTTCCTAGGGCATCTTAGTCCATATCCTGCCAAAGGCAGCTGGAAAACATTGGCTCAGCTTCCTCTCTGTGGCTGAGGCAGGCTGCCTGCTCTGAACTTCTCCAGACACATGCTCTAAAAAGGGTCTATTTATAGGAAAAAAGTTCTGCCCACCTCCCCCTTCCCACTCAGTTGTCCTAACTGTGTCTCTGCAACTTTAAAAGTCTTGTTTACCAACATCTTAGTCTGCTTGGGCTGCTATAATAAAATACCATAAACCGGGTGGCTTAAACAGCAGAGATATATTTTTTAGAGTTGACTGGGTAGTCCCAAATCAAGGTGCTGGCTGATTTTGTTCCTGGTGAGAGCTCTCTTTCTAGCTAGCAGATGGTTGACTTCTTAGTAAGCTCTCACATGGCCTTTCCTTGGTATGTGCACACACCAAACACACAGAGAGACAGAATCTTCATCATCTTATAAAGCCACTAAACTCATTATGAGGGCCTTGCCCTCATGATCTAACCTAATCCCAAAGACCCCATCTCCAAATACCATCACATTGAGGTTAGGGCTTTGATATTAATCTTAGTATTACATTCAATCAACATTAAGTTTATAACACCTACTGACTGAGGAGAAGAGTAGTGCTGAAAGAAGAGGAAATAGGAATTCTTTTGAGAACCTATTGTGTAACAGATATAGGTCATGTGTGATTTGTTAAACCCTAACAACATTATGGGGTAGCAATATATACTTCAATTTTAGAAATGAGGACCTTGAGGTTCAGAGAGGTTAAGTAACTTGAGCCTGGTCATGTATTAGGAAACAGTGATACAGGGACCCTCCCCTAGGTCTCATTACACTAGCCTTAGATGGATACAAACACCAGTCTGAAGACTGGATGTGTTAGTCTCACATATGGGAATTTTCAAATAACACCAACATCTAAGACCCACCCTCCATTATAAAGATTCATCTAGACTGAGGATAGGATATCTCCACAGGAGATTCTGACTCATGGTCTGTTTAGAAAGCAATTTACCTCAACTCACTCCTTCCCAGGATTAGTAAATACTTAGGTTGCCTTTCAGGTATGACAAGGACCTTTGACGTTCTAAGACAGATAGAATTTCAGGGATCATCCCTGCCTCCCTGGGAAGTAACAAGATTATACAGACCACAGAAGTTCTCTGTGAAGAGTAATTATAGTCACATACCTACTGTTTCTTGGACATGTCTCTGTCACTAATTAAGTACGGAGGGTCTTGAAGATACTAGAGAAGCCATAGGAGACATAGATATCACCATCAACAGCAGCAAGGAAAAGCACCAGGCATTTTCTCTAATTCCTTCTGCAGAAATACATTCACACTTTTTTTCTCCTCTACAGGCTATGGGGTCACAGAGTCAGACATGACTGAGCAACTAACACACACAAAGAAAGAATACTAGATGTGACTATAAAGTCTTGTGTTTGATTTTAAAATTAAAACAACAACAAAAGGGTACAAGGAAAGTTTTGGAGGTGATGGATATATTTATTACCTTGATTGTGATGGTGCTAATGTGACTGTACACAAAGGTCTGAATAATTCATCAAATTGTATGGGTTAATTATGTGTAGCTTTTTCCACACCAATTATACCTCAATAAAGCTGAAAAAAATCTGCAAACAGAATTATACATCTAAATGAAACATTGTACCATCTCTAGAGATAGCTTGGGGAGACATGTGTTTACTTTAATGGTGTAACTGAGGCTTGAACACCTTTTTAAATTCCCCATGCAAATGCTTACAGAATTTGTGGCATATTCTTTCAATATCCTTTGCCAGGAAAACCTCTGATCTTTATGCTATGGATTTGATTTTTGGAAATAGCAAAATTGTATTTGGAGACAAGTTCTGCAATCAAGTTAAGTGATCACACCAGGGAATTCTGCTTTGAGAACAAAACTGGGACAGACCATTGACTAATAAGAATACCTTTACTACTAGGTTTGCAAAACTTATTTTGAGATGAATTAGAGTATGGGTATTTTCCAACTGGTTTTTAGCAAAAATGGCATAGTATATTGTGTAAAGGTGTTGTTGTTTAGTCACTAAGTCATATCTGACTCTTTGGCACCCCAAGGACATTAGTCCACCAGATTCCTCTGTCTATGGGATTTCATAAGAAAGACTACTGGAGTGGGTAGCTGTTTCCTTCACCAGGTTATCTTCCTGACTCAGGGATCAAACTCACATCTCCTGCATTGGCAGGCAGATTCTTTACCACTGGGCCACCAGGGAAGATCTTATATTAAGTATGTAGAATAGATGAAAATTTTGTAAGACAAGATACATTTGAAAATGAAAACTATGATTTTTTTCTTTTAGTTTTTCAAGATTTTCTTTGTACACTTTGATTTTTATTTGCCATAAAATCAATTTCAGTTGATGTTAGGTAATTTGATGCTATCAGGTCAAAGTCTGATGAAACCAAACAGTTTTAGAGTTACTTCGGGCTGAACCAGCCTGTCCTACAATTCATCTTTCAGGAAAAACAATCTGGGCAAATATCTCATTATTCTACTCAATATCTCCAGATATTGTAGCAGCAACTTATGCATAATAGGGAAGTAATTGGGCAAAAGATGAATAATAATTTTGATTATAATTAAAGCAGCAAGAGAGAGGAAATAAAATGCAGTCATATTAGATAAACAACTGGAAATAATAGTCATCTTTACCCTGTGGTGAAATAGCACACTAACCCAGCATCATGCTTTTTCCTCATTAACTTTGGAAGTGCTCCTTCTACCGTATTCACTTCCCAGGTGCATTGCAGGGGATCTGTATGCACTCTGACTGACTCAAGATTTCATACAATCCTCGTTTCTGAAATGTCTTCTGATCATTGAATCGTAAGGTTAGCCATCTTCAAGTTGTCATCATTCTGATCTTTTAAGGGCCTGGGATTCTTGAACAAAGCTATTATTTCCCTCAGTACTTTTCCATCTTCTTGTTCATGGTATTATTTACAGTCAGCTTTGGAAAAATAGCACCAATCATCATAACAGCTTTGCATACTTACATTGCACCTGTTTCTGCACTATAAATGATTATTTATAATTTAGATTTATAGAAAATATTCATGGTAACCAGATCTCTGGGCACATATGTGCCTACTGAGTGCTTCTATTTCCCAGATAGAACAACACATTTATAACAAAAAGCTCTTTTTAACTTTAAGCCAACAAATATTAAGGCTCTTTTATATTGGCTGTAAAGATGACACTCCCAACTTTGGCCTTAATGAAGCATAACCAAGCCCATTAAAATCCTATTTCCAAAGTGCCTTTTGAAAAAGTTCCTTACTTTCTCACTATCCCCAGATTCAACAGATGTCTTTTTGGATGTACGTAATGTTTTTGTTTGTTTATTTTAGAATCTAATTTCATCACGTAGCTTCTGTGGTATAATCGAAGCAAGCTGGATAAATTACCTCCTAACTGGTTCATCATAAAAGAAGCCCCAACTGGTCTCAAAATATTTTTGATATTTGGAGTCTTTCATAAAGAAAGAAAGAAGAATCAAACAGAAGTATGATAAGAATTTTCTAAGCTAATTTGTAAGTGAGCCAATTGTGGCATAACTGAACAAGGATCTCACATATTGATTCTACACAGAACTCCAACATTTCAACAGAACATGAGCTTATAGAGGGCAGAGATCAAGAGGCCTCGTGGCTCCTGATGTGCTAAGCTCTTAGCATTATGCTTGGCATAGAGTAGGTATTAAGTAATTGTTTGTTGAATATAACTTAATCTTAGCATTTCTGTGCGTGTGAAGTTGCTCAGTCGTGTCCGACTCTTTGCGACCCCGTGGACTGTAGCCCGCCAGGCTCCTCTGTCCATGGGATTCTCCAGGCAAGAATACTGGAGTGGTTTGCCATTTCCTTCTCCAGCATTTCTAGGGAGAAAACAATGGTCTGAAGTTCAGGGTGAAGACTCATCACTGGACTCTCCAAATACACAGGTGTTTTGCACGTTTGGCATTCCTTATCATAGAACAGAACCTGGAGAACCAGATTAGGGTTTTAAAGTAGGGGTTTGGTTATCACACAGAAAGTAGACTAAATCATGTCCACCTTCCATATTGGAAATGAAGTAGTCCTTGAAAGTACATTTGGCCTGTGTCCCTCAAGATCTACTTGGTGATTGAAAAGTAACCAGTTTGTTATATAGTGTGATGTTAACAGGCAATGGCAGCTTAATGTGTTGGCTTTTCTAGGTAACACATTTACCTTAGAACAGACTCCTTTAATCTAAAGGCATGACTCATTCTACTCCTGGGAATTACAGCAACTTGGGGGTAGAATCTCATGGTCCAGGGCAATGTCTTGACTTCTCATTTTTCTTCAAACTTCATCATGTCTAATCTCTCAAGTTCTGTTCATGTTGCTTCCACACTTTTTATGGATTGGGTCTCACATCTTCTCTCTCTCTCTCCTGGACTGTTGAATTGGCCTTTCTTTTGCCCTTCCTGCCCCAGTCATCTCCATAAACCCAGCATTCACATTCTAGCCAAGGTGATTTTTTTAAATACAAATATACTTCTACCCCTGAATCATAGGAAAGCAATGGCTGCAACAATCAATGTCTGCAGGTTCCTCAAAAAATAGTGTTCGAAACTTCATGTCCTTCATTAGGGAAATGCAAATCAAAACAACGAGACACCACTTCATACTCACTAGATCAGTTATTAGTTTAAAAAATGGAAAGTAACAAGTGTTGGTGAGGATGTGGAAAAAAATCCTACTTATGCATTGCTGGTAGGAATGTAAAACAGGGTTGCTCCTGTGGAAAACCATTGGTGATTCTTCAAAAAGTTGAACAGAATTACCATATAATCCAGCAAGTCTACTTTTAGATATGTACCCCAAAGAACTCAAAGAAGATACTGAACAGATATTTGTAGATCAATTTCCCCAGTTGTGTGATTTACATGATAGCGAAATTGTGGAAACAATTCAAATGTCCATCAATAGATGAATGGATAAACAAAATGTAGTATAATATATATATATATATATATATATATATATATAATGGAATGTTATTGAGATTTTCGAAGAAATGAAATTCTGAAAACATTATGCTAAGTGAAATGTAACACATACAAATGTTTGATTCCACTTATTTGAAGTACCTGGAATAGGCAAATTGATGGATATAGAAAGTAAAATAGTAGTTATCAGTGACTATGGGGAGGTACTATTGAGAACCATTGTTTAGCGGATATAAAGTTTCAGTTTGAGATGCTAAATACGTTCTGGAGCTGGACGGTGATGATGCTGGATCACTGATGGATGTATATCATACATTTAATGCCACTGAATTTTAGAATTAAAATGCTGAAAATGGTAAGTTTAATGTTACATATTTTATCAGAATAAAAATAAAATTAATTGAACGAAAGTTCCTGCTTCACCCTTGGTCTTCAGCAGCTCTACAGTCACTAAAACAATCTTCCTTCACACCACACACCCTGTTTGTGTTAACCTGACACTTGATCAACTCTCCATGACTCCTTCCCTGCTCTCTCACAAGTTAGATGTGGGGCTCAGCTTCCTTGGCTTGGGTAACCTGCAATGCTCTACACATCCTTTATCCCAAGCACAGTACACTGGAATGGTCTGTTCTTGACTGACACAAAGATAAAGAGCTTCTTATTGGAAAGAACTGAGTCTTTTAGATTCTGAGTGTTTTGAGTAAAACATCTGACATGAAGTTGGTTCTCAATAAATACTAAGAGAACAAGCTTGGGAGAAAGCAGCTAGTTTTCAAAAATATAAAATGTCAAGATTAAAAGAAATCTTAAAACTTATTTAGTCTAAAGTCCTTAAGAAAATAATTAAATGTTAATGACACAGTAGCTAAAATGTTGCCTTCCAGAGGTCTAATTTTCACTTGAAATTCAATAGCATTTTTTCATTTTATCATTGATTTTATCATTTAATAACTCATATCTAAATTATATATTCATCATGTCTATGTTTTCCAAACTTTAATGAGCCTTACAACATCTTCATAGGGTTTTCTCTTCCCATGGACTAGTTGTCCTACTGTCTAATTAAGTTCGTGTTTAGCTTAAGCAATATTGTCAACTACATAGCAGTTTTATGTGTAGTTTCTTTTTTTCTACTATGTTAAATAGGTAATTAACTATAAACTAAAAAAATCACCCACAGGCCACCTAAAGTCATCTTGCTACATTCTATGTGCACCCAGCCTATAAACATTCAACCTGTACAAGTATCTTAAAAATAAACTCAAACCCATTTTTCATATTATTTAGCCCCCAGGCAAATTCAACTTCATTTGATACTACTTAAAAAAATTTGATAGTGCAGAATGACAAAGCCATATAGATTGTGGAGGGGAAAGTCAGAGGTTAACATTTAAAATATTTTCAAGATAATTTTGATTGTTTTGACTATATAGTCAGTGGTACTTTTGCACTGACTTTAGCATCACCTAGCATAAAATGAACAGAGAAGGCAATGGCACCCCACTCCAGTACTCTTGCCTGGAAAATCCCATGGATGGAGGAGCCTGGTGGGCTGCAGTCCATGGGGTCGCTAAGAGTCGGACATGACTGAATGACTTCACTTTCACTTTTCACTTTCATGCATTGGAGAAGGAAATGGCAACCCACTCCAGTGTTCTTGCCTGGAGAATCCCAGGGATGGGGGAGCCTGATGGGCTGCCGTCTATGGGGTTGCACATAGTTGTATGTGACTGAAGCGACTTAGCAGCAGCAGCAGCATAAAATGAAAATCCACAGGAATTTAAACCTGGAATTAGATCAGCTGATCAAGAAAATTTGATTATTTTTTCTTTGATGCATGTCAGAAATAGCACATTTATAGTAATACAATAACTAAAATTCTAAAGTGTGTTAGTTGCTCAGTCGTGTCTGACTCTTTGTGACCCCCATGGACTATAGCCCACCAGGCTCCTCTGTCCATAGCATTTTCCAGGCCAGAATACTGAAGTGGGTTGCCATTTCCTTCTCCAGGGGATCTTCCCAACTCAGGCATCAAATCCAGGTCTCCTGCACTGCAGGCAGACTCTTTACCGTTTGAGCCGCCAGGGAAGCTGGGCAAAATTCTAAAGGTATTTTTCTAACCCCTGCTAAAACTGTCACAAAATAGCTCTAGAGCTTTTTCCCTCAAAAAACATCACAAATTATGGGGTCTAATGACTCTAAATTATGGGGTTTAAGTGACTAAAGGATCTAATGGTCATTTAATATGTCTTATCCTGTTATTCCATAATTTTCTTATTTCATATATACCCCCAAAAAGTAAATAAGAAAATTAATACCTCAAGAAAGAAAACATCAAGACAATGATGAAGACATTAACCATCAGTCATTAAAAAACATTCAAAGACCTAAAGGAAATCATGATCATAGAAGTAATGGGAGCTGTAATGACAATGTCTCATCAAAGAGAGTGTATCAATAAGGATATAGGAATTATTTTTAAAAAGAACCAAATGGAAATGCTTAAATTAAGTAACATAACCAAAATAAGTGAAAATGAAAGTTGCTCAGTCATATCTGACTCTTTTGTGACCCCATAGTCCATGGAATTCTCCAGGCCAAGGATACTGGAGTGGGTAGCCTTTCCCTTCTCCAAGGGATCTTCCCAACCCAGGGATTGAACCCAGGTCTCCCATATGGCAGGAAGATTCTTTACCAACTGAGCTATCAGGGAAGCCCCAGTGAAGAAGAACTAAAAAGCCTCTTGATGAAAGTAAAATAGGAAAGTGAAAAAGTTGGCTTAAAACTCAACATCTTGTCCCATCACTTCATGGCAAATAGGTGGGGAAACAATGGAAACAGTGAGAGACTTTACTTTTGGGGGCTCCAAAGTCATTGCAGATGGTGACTGCAGCCATGAAGTTAAAAGACGCTTGCTCCTTGGAAGAAAAGTTATGACCGATCTAGACAGCCTATTAAAAATCAGAGACATTACTTTGCCATCAAAGGTCTGTCTTGCCAAAGCTATGGTTTTTCCAGTAGTCATGTGTGGATGTGAGAATTGGACTGTAAAGAAAATTGAGGGCCGAATAATTGATGCTTTTGAACTGTGTTGTTGGAGAAGATTCTTGAGAGCCCCTTGGACAGCAAGGAGATCCAAACAGTCCATCCTAAAGGAAATCAGGCCTGAATATTCATTGGAAAGACTGATGCTGAAGCTGAAGCTCCAATACTTTGGCTACCTGATGCAAAGAAGTGACTCATTTGAAAATACCATGATTCTGGGAAAGATTGAAGGTGGGAGGAGAAGGGTACAACAGAGGATGATATGGTTCGATGGCATCACTGACTCAATGGACATGAGTTTGAGTAAGCTCCAGGAGTTGGTGATGGACAGGGAAGCCTGGCGTGCTGCAGTTCATGGGGTCACAGAGTTGGACATGACTGAGTAACTGAACTGAATTGAACCAAAATAAAATGTTCATTATTAGACAGTGAAATGATTGGGAGAAAATTTTTGTAGATCACATATCTGATAAGGGACTTGTTCTAGAATAGGTAAATAATTTCTAAAACTCAATAATCAAAAGAAACAAATTCAATTTAAAAATGAGGAACAGATCTGAATAGACATTTATTCCAAGAAGATATACAAATGATCAATAAGCACATGAAAAGATACTGCACATCTTTAAGTCACTAGGGAAATGAAAATCAAAATTACAATAAGATACAGTTTCACACCCATTAGTAAGGCTATAATCAAAAAGACAGATAAGAATAAGTTCTAGTGAGGTGTCTAAAAACTGGAATCTTCATACACTGATGGTAGAAGGTAAATTGTGTAGCCTCCTTAGAATGCAGTCTGATATTTCCTTAGTTAAACACAAAGTTACCTCATGATTTAACAAGTAACTATAATTTTATATCATGGTTTCTGTTGTTCACTTTTAATTAATTCATTTTACAGATAAAATTTAATTTATTATACTAATAAAATCACATCTACATTTTTTCAATTTCATATGGTTTGAAATTAAGTAAGTTAATGCTTTTTCCCTGTAACATTATTACCTGGTGTAATGAGTCTTTAAATACCAATTGGTATAATTCATCAACAGAGTCCTCTCTTTAACAGATTCTCTGGTTCAAGATGGTTATGTGACTGACTCATGTGACTGACATGAAAGTTCAGCATAATTATGAGTTTTCTTCTGAACTGTAAGTGAAAACACTGAGTTATATTCAGTACCATGTTTTGTTAAGTCATTTTATTCTTGGAAAACTGGCAAGCCTTGAATAGAATGTATAGTTATTCTCTGACAACTAAAAGTCTGATTAAACCTATCAGATAATAGAGTTTACAGTAGGATTTTCAAAGCTTGAATTTCATCTGAATATATTTCCAAAGAAATACCTATGTGTTGATACCTTTTCTAAAGTCTTCACTAAATACCAGACAATAAATCGATTATTATCTGTACTAATTGGCTATACTTAGACTGAGTAGAAAGGTTTCCTTAATGATTCCTTTAAAATTTCATCCTTACTGCTGGCATTTAGTGAATGTCAGAATACTTAATTCAGGAATGAACTTTCTGTTTTTTGTTTTTTTTTTTTCAGTAAGATTCTATTGTTACTGACTTTATCTTGATAAAAATAATTACCTCATATCTTAGAAAATACATTTCTGGATCCCATAAATGTGTTACTTTCTTAAAGTGACAAATTCCTCATGGGACTTTTTTACGTTGTTTTTTTTTTTTTTTTCCCAAAATTTTAAGAAGGGGGGCAGTCCTAAGATGGCAGAGGAATAGGATGAGGAGACCACTTTCTCCCCAACAAATTCACTGAAAGATCATTTGAACGTTGAGAAAATTTCACAAAACAACTTCTGAATGCTAGCAGAGGGCACTAGGCACCCAGAAACTCAGCCCATTCTCTTCGAAAGGAGGTAGGAAAAAATATAAAAGATAAAAACAGAGAAAGAGTTAGGAATGAAGACCCATCCCGGGAAGGGAGTCATGAAGGAGGAGAAGTTTCCAAACACCAGGAAACCCTCTCACTGGTGGGTCTGTGAATCTCAGAGGGCAACATAACCAGGAGGGGGAAAAAAAAACAAACAACAACTCTCAGATTACGTGCCTAACTGCAACTCCCAGTGGAGAAGTAGCCCAGACACTCTTGCCACCACCAGCAAGTGGGGGCTGAACAGGGAGGCTTGGGCTACATGCTTAGGGTAAGGACCAGGCCTGAATGCCCTGAGGACAATCTGAGAGACCTAACATGAGATAACAACCCAAACTGTGGGATAGCTACAGAGAGAAAAAAAAGAGAGGGAGGGAGAACTTTCCCATGAAAAGCTTTAAGGCACAGCCTGGCCACTCACAGAACAAAGGATTGAGCTAATACCAGCTGCGGAACCCCCACCCCCCACCCATCCCCTACCCCCAGCTGGGGGAAGAGAGACAGGCAGGCAACAGCCAGAGCTGCAAGGCAAGGGGCAATCTCGGCCCCAGAGATGGCATCCTTCACCAAACTGTGCGCAGGCTCTCAGTTGCTAACCAAGTCTTCTTGGGATCCTGGATGGTTGACATCCACCACAGGATCACAGTCAGAGATCAGCTCTCCAGAGGAGACACATGGCACACCTGAGAGGGCACTCTCATGGCTCACCCAGGAAACTGAGTAGCTGGGACCAGGGTGGTGATAAGACGCACCACCCACCTGGGAGAGTGCACTCACCAAGCACCTGGTCACCTAAGCTGCTCGGACCTGGGAAAGGCACAAAACGCAGGCCCAACTGACCCTGTGCCTTTGTGGAATACCTGAGAACCTGAACCTGAGTGGCTTAGACCTGGGAAGTACATGCAACCCAGGGCCTGCTTTAGGCAGTTTCCTTGCAGAGCAACCTGGAACCTGAGCAGTGTAGACCAGGAAAGCACACATGCTGTGAGTGGGGACAAACCCAGTGTGGCCCAGACACTGCAAGCACTCCCCACACACACCAGTGATATCTGTTTGCAGTGTTCCTCCCTCCCCACAGCACAATTGAACAAGTGAGCCTAAATAAATGACCACCTTCACCTCCTTGTGTCAGGGCGGAAGTTAGACACTGAAGAGACTTGCAAACAGAGGAAGCCAAAATAAACAAAGAAGAGGTAACCACTTTGGAAGTGACAGGTACAAGAGATTAAAATCCTATAGTTAGCACTGGCTACATTGGGAGGGACCTGTAGACCTTGAGAAGAAGTATAAGCTGGAACAAGGAACTATCTGAAACTGAATTTGACCCCACACTGCCCTCAACAGCTCCAGAGAAACTCTTAGATATATTTTACTACTATCATTTTTTAATTTTTTTACTTTTTAAATAATTTTAAGGTCTTCATTACTCCTTTAATTTTCATTTTTAAAACCTACTATTACCTTGTTAAAAAAAAAGACCGTATTTTTAAAGCAAATTTCATATTTTTTAAATAACTTTTGCGATTTTGTTTTGTTTTTTAATATTATATTTTTGAAAGTCTAACCTCTACTCTAGATTTTTAATCTTCGATTTTGGTATTTGTTATCAATTTTGTACCTTTAAGAATCGAATCTTTAGTATTCATTTTTACTTACGAGTGTGATTACTGACTTGATTGCTTTCTCCCCTTTTGACTCTCCTTTTTCTCCCCCAGGTCACCTCTATCTCCTCCCTCCCCCTCTCTTCTCTACCCAACTCTGTGAATCTCTTTGGGTGATCTGAGCTGTGGAGAACACTTAGGGAACTGATTACTGGCTAGATCTGTCTCTCTTCTTTTGACTCCCCCTCATCTCCTCCTGGTCACCTCTATCTCCTTCCTCCCTCTTCTATTCTCTATGTAACTCCATGAACCTCTCTAAGTGTTCCAGAGTGTGGAGAGCACATAGGGAATTGATTACTGGCTAGATTGCTCTCCCCGCTTTTGATTACCCCTCTTCTCCTCCTGGTCACCTCTATCTCTCTCCTCCCTCTTCTCTTCTCTGTGTAACTCTGTGAACATCTCTGGGTGTCTCTAACTGTGGAGAATCTTTTCACCATTAACCTTGATGTTTTATCATCAGTGCTGTATGGATGGAGAAGTCTTGAGGCTACTGTAAGACTAAGACTGAAAGCCAGAGGCAGGAGGCTTAAATCCAAAACTTGAGAACACCAGAAAACTCCTGACTCCAGGGAACATTAAACAACAAGAGCTCATCCAAAAGCCTCCATACCTACACTGAAGCCAGGCTCCACCCAAGAGCCAACAAGTTTCAGAGAAAGACACACCAAGCTAATTCTCCAACAATGCAGGAACAAAACACTGAGTATTAAAATACAGGTGGCCAAACATCACACCAAACCCACAGACACCTCAAAACTCACTACTGGACACTTCATTGCACTCCAGAGAGAAGAGATCCAGCTCCACCCACCAGAACACTGATGCAAGCTTCCCTACCAGGAAACCTTGACAAGCCATTCGTCCAACCCCACCCACAGGGAGGAACCTCCATAATAAGAGGAACCACAAACTTCCAGCATACAGAAAGGCCACCCCAAACACACCAATCTAAACAAGATGAAAAGGCAGAGAAATATTCAGCAGGTAAAGGAACATGATAAATGTCCACCAAACCAAAGAGGAGGAGATAGGGAGTCTACCTGAAAAAGAATTCAGAATAATGATAGTAAAAATGATCCAAAATCTTGAAACAAAATGGAGTTACAGATAAATAGTCTGGAGACAGGATTGAGAAGTAGCAAGAAAAGTTTAACAAGGACCTAGAAGAAATAAAAAAGAGTCAATCAATAATGAATAATGCAATAACTGAGATCAAAAGCACTCTGGAGGCAACTAACAGTAATGGAGGCAGAAGATAGGATAAGTGCGGTGGAAGATAGAATGGTGGAAATAAATGAAGCAGAGAGGAAAAAAGAAAAAAAAGAATTAAAAGAAATGAAGACAACCTCAGGGACCTCTGGGACAATGTTAAACTACCCAATATTCAAATCATGGGAGTCCCAGAAGAAGAAGACAAAAATAAAGGCCGTGAGAAAATACTTGAGGAGATAATAGTTGAAAACTTCCCTAAAATGGGGAAGGAAATAGCCACCCAAGTCCAAGAAACCCGGAAATCCCCAAACAGGATAAACCCAAGGCAAAACATCCCAAGACACATATTAATCAAATTAACGAAGCTCAAACACAAAGAACAAGTATTAAAAGTGGCAAGGGAAAAACAACAAATAACACACAAGGGGATTCCCCTAAGGATACCAGCTGATCTTTAAATAGAAACTCTTTAGGCCAGAAGGGAATGGCAGGCCATACTTAAAGTGATGAAAGAGAAAAGTCTACAACCCAGATTACTGTACCCAGCAAGGATCTCATTCAAATATGAAGGAGAAATCAAAAGCTTTACAGACAAGCAAAAGCTGAGAGAATTCAGCACCACCAAACCAGCTCTCCAACAAATGCTAAAGGATCTTCTATAGATAGGAAACACAGAAAAGGTTTATAAACTCGAACCCAAAACAACAAAATAAATGGCAATGGGATTATACTTAATCAATAATTACCTTAAATGTAAATGGGTTAAATGCCCCAACCAAAAGACAAAGACTGGCTGAATGGATACAAAAATGAGACCCCTATATATGCTGTTTATAAGAGACCCACCTCAAAACAAGGGACACATACAGGCTGAAAGTGAAGGGCTGGAAAAAGATATTTCATGCAAATGGAGACCAAAAGAAAGCAGGAGTAGCAATACTCATATTAGATAAAATAGACTTTGAAATAAAGGCTGTGAAAAGAGACAATGAAGGACACTACATAATGATCAAAGGATCAATCCAAGAAGAAGATAGAACAATTATAAATATATATGCAACCAACATACGAGCACTGCAATATGTAAGGCAAATGCTAACAAGTATGAAAGGGAAAATAAACAGTAACACAATAATAGTGGGAGGTTTTACCATTCACAGAAAATCAGCAAGGAAACACAAACTTTAAATGATACAATGGAACAGTTAGACCTAATTTATATCTATAAGACATCACCCACAAAACAATGAATTTCACCTTTTCCTCAAGTGCACATGGAACCTTCTCCAGGATAGATCACATCCTGGGCCATAGATCACATCCTGATCTATCCAGGACAGATCACATCCTGGGCCATAGATCACATCCTGATCTATCCAGGGTGGATCACATCCTGATCTATCCAGGATAGATCACAGCCTTGGTAAATTCAAAAAAATTGAAATCATCTCAAGCATCTTTTCTGATCACAGTGCAGTAAGATTAGATGTCAACTACAGGAAAAAAAAAAAAACAACTATTAAAAGTACAAACATATGGAAGCTAAAAAACACACTCTGAATAACTAAAAAATCACAGAAGAAAAAAAAAGAAATCAAATATGCATAGAAACAAATGAAAATGAAAACATAAAAACTCAAACCTATGGGATTCAGTAAAAGCAGTTCAAAGGGGAAGGTTCATAGCAATACAAGCTTACCTCAAGAAACAAGAGAAAAATCAAATAACCTAACTCAACACCTAACAAAACTAGAAAAAGAAGAAATGAAGAACCCCAGGGTTAGTAGAAGGAAAGAAATCATAAAGATTAGGGCAGAGATGAATGAAAAAGAAACAAAGGAGACCATAGCAAAAATCAACAAAGCTAAAAGCTGGTTCTTTGAGAAGATAAAATAGACAAACCATTAGCCAGACTCATCAAAAACAGGGGGTGGGGAGGGGGAGAAGAATCAAATCAACAAAATTAGAAATGAAAATGGAGAAATCACAACAGACAACACAGAAATACAAAGGATCATAAGAGACTACTACCAGCAGTTATATGCCAATAAAATGGACAACTTGGATGAAATGGGCAAATTCTTAGAAAAGTATAACTTTCCCAAGCTGGACCAGGACGAAATAGAAAATCTTAACAGACCCATCACAAGCACAGAAATCAAAACTGTAATCAGAAATCTTCCAACATACAAAAGCCTAGGACTAGATGGCTTCACAGCTGAATTCTACCAAAAATTTAGAGAAGAGCTAATGCCTATCCTACTCAAACTCATCCAGAAAATTGCAGAGGAAGGTAAACTTCCAAACTCATTCTATGAGGCCACCATCACCCTAATACCAAAACCAGACAAAGAAGCCACAAAAAAAAGAAAACTATAGGTCAATATCACTGATGAACATAGATGCAAAAATCCTTAACAAAATTCTAGCAAACAGAATCCAACAACATATTAAAAATATCAAACATCATGACCAAGTGGGCTTTATCCTAGGGATGCAAGGATTCTTCAATACTCACAAATCAATCAATGTGATACACCACATTAACAAATTGAAAGATAAAAACCATATGATTATCTCAATAGATAGAGAGAAAGCCTTTGACAAAATTCAACATCCATTTATGATTAAAAAAAAAACCCTCCAGAAAGCAGGAATAGAAGGAACATACCTCAACATAATAAAAGCCATAGATGATAAACCCACAGCAAATATTATCCTCAATGGTGAAAAAATTGAAACCATTTGCCCTAAAGTCAGGAACAAGACAAGGGTGCCCACTCTCATCACTACTATTCAACATAGTTTTGGAAGATTTAGCCAACAGCAATTAGAAAAGAAAAAGAAATAAAAGGAATCCAGATCGGAAAAGAAGAAGTAAAACTCTTACTGTTTTCAGATGACATAATCCTCTACATAGAAAACTCTAAAGACCCCACCAGATAATTATTAGAGCTAATCAATAAACATAGTAAAGTTGCAGGATATAAAATTGACACATAGAAATCCCTTTCATTCTTACATACTAACAGTGAGAAAACAGAAAGAGAAATTATGGAAATAACTTAATTTACCATTGCAATGAAAAGAATAAAATACTTGGGAATAAATCTACCTAAAGAAACAAAAGACCTATCTATAGAGAACTATAAAACACTGATGAAAGAAATCAAAGATGACACAAATAGATGGAGAAATATACCATGTTCTTGGATCGTAAGAATCAATATAGTGAAAATGAGTATACTACCCAAAGCAATCTATAGATTCAATGCAATCCCTATCAAGCTACCAACGGTATTTTTCACAGAGCTAGAACAAATAATTTCACAATTTGTATGGAAATACAAAAAACCTCGAATAGCCAAAGCAATCTTGAGAAAGAAGAATGGAACTGGAGGAATCAACCTGCCTTACTTCAGACTAGACTACAAAGCTACAGTCATCAAGACAGTATGGTACTGGCACAAAGACAGAAACATAGATCAATGGAACAAAATAGAAAGCCTAGAGATAAATCCACGCACCTATGGATATCATATCTTTGACAAAGGGGGCAAGAATATACAATGGAGAAAAGACAATCTCTTTAACAAGTGGTGCTGGGAAAACTTGTCAACCACTTGTAAAAGAATGAAACTAGAACATTTTCTAACACCATACACAAAAATAAACTCAAAATGGATTAAAGATCTAAATGTAAGACAAGAAACTATAAAACTCCTAAAGGAAAGCACAGGCAAAACACTCTGACATAAATCACAGCAGGATCCTCTATGACCCACCTCCTAGAGTAATGGAAATAAAAGCAAAAATAAACAAATGGGACCTAATTAAACTTAAAAGCTTCTGCGCAATGAAGGAAACTATAAGCGAGGTGAAAAGACAGCCTTCAGAATGGGAGAAAATAATAGCAAACAAAGCAACTGACAAAGAATTAATCTCAAAAATATACAAGCAGTTTCCAGAAAAATAAATGAACCAATCAAAAAAATGGGCCAAAGAACTAAACAGACATTTCTCCAGAGAAGACATACAGGTTGCTAAAAAACACATGAAAAAACTCATTATCAGAGAAATGAAAATCAAAATCACAATGAGCTACCATCTCACGCTGGTCAGAATGGCTGCTATCAAAAAGTTTACAAACAATAAATGCTGGAGAGGGTGTGGAGAAAAGGGAACCCTCTTACACTGTTGGTGGGAATGCAAAGTAGTATAGCCACTATGGAGAAAAGTGTAGAGATTCCTTAAAAAACTGGAAATAGAACTTCCATACAACCCAGAAATCCCACAGCTTGGCATACACACTGAGGAAACCAGAACTGAAAGAGACACATATACCCCAGTGTTCATCGTAGCATGGTTTACAATAGCCAGGACATGGAAGCAACCTAGATGCCCGTCAGCAGATGAATGGATAAGAAAGCTGTGGTACATATACACAATGGAATATTACTCAGCTATTAAAAAGAATGCATTTGAATCAGTTCTAATGAGGTGGATGAAACTGGAGCCTATTATACAGAGTGGAGTAAGTCAGAAAGAAAAATACCAATACTGTATATCAATGCATATATATGGAATTTAGAAAGATGGTAATGATGACCTATATGTGAGACAGCAATAGAGACACAGATGTAAAGAACAGAATTTTGGACTCTGTGGGAGAAGGCGAGGGTGGGATGATTTGAGAGAATAGTATTGAAACATGTATATTATCATATGTGAAATAGATCATCCGTTCAGATTTGATCCATGAGACAGGGTGCTCAGGGCTGGTGCACTGGGATGACCCTGAGGGATGGGATGGGGAGGGAGGTGGGAGGGGGGGATTCAGGATGGGAAACTCATGTACACCCATGGCTGATTCATGTTATTGTATGGCAAAAACCAATACAATATTGTAAAGTAATTAGCCTCCAATTAAAATAAATAAATAAAATTTTTAAAAATTTTAAGAAGAAATAAAGAAGTGAAACATTGTTTAAATATACAAATTTCATTGAACTCCCTGAAAGGAGAAAGAGAATGTGAGATGGTACCAAGTAGAACCTGAGAGGAGATCTACAGGAAAGGCCAAAAAGAGCTTTTACCTTGACTTATGATTATGAACTATTTCCTCAGGAAATAAAAGCACAAGAATTTAGTGTGTTAATAGTTATATGAAAGTGAAAGTGAAGTCACTCAGTCATGTCCGACTCTTTTCAACCCCATGGACTGTAGCCTACCAGGCTCCTCCGTCCATGGGATTTTCCAGGCAAGAATACTGGAGTGGGTTGCCATTTCATAGTCACCATCATTTAATTTGCTGTCAATTGTCATAATTCATCATTTGTCATATAGGGTTTGTATGATCCCTACACAGGAGGGGTAGGCAGGGGAGAAGAGAAAGGGCGGGTCCATCTCTGGTGCCTGCTTAGGTGGTCAAAGCTTAGGAAGTGAAGGAGAACTAAGCGGCCAGTGGAATTAGAAATCTTATCCTAGGATGAGCCAATTGTCATAGCAGTTGGAGTCAACTTTTGTTCTCTACTCCAAGAATTTAGCAAAGGACTTAGACACAGACAAAACTTGCCAGATGCCAAGCAGACATCAGTGTGAAGCATGGAATGAGAACAACTAAGGGAGAGAAAAAAAGTTGATTTATTTAGTTTTTTCTTTCAAATATTTAATGACTATTTATTGAATACCTTCAATATGCCAGGTCTACAGTAGAATTTGGTAATATAATTATAAGCAACACTGGCACAATCTTTGATATCATGTGGAATAGATTCTAGGAGAAAGAAAAATATTAATCTAATAGTTCTGAAAATAAAATCAAATTACAATTATAAAGAGTGACAAAGGAAAAAGTTGCTATAAGAACATATAAAGAGGAGATATGACTTCTACGTACTGCATCTTTAAGGATCCCTTTCCTTCTGGTTTTCAGTTAGATTCAATCAATGGTAGGTGCCAGTTCTAGGTAGCAATTTGTTATGGCAACAAGAGGAAATTAATACAGGAATCACTGGCTTGTGGGCAGCAAGAGGCACCAAGGTAATTTTCCAGTAATGGGGATGGTATGCCAAAGGATTGTTTTCATTGGAAGAGTGATATCTGTAGAGTAGACTTTTATAAATATTGTGTTTGATGCAGTCACTTATTCAGAGATGGTTTTGACAGTTGTGCTGATATTTCAGACAGGATCCCTCATCATTTTGAGTTCTAATCTTCTTGAATTTAGCACCAAATCATTCCAATGCTGAATAAGACTCCATTGCTCTTTTGTTAGTTTAATGGGAAATTTTAAAATAAATTCAGATTCTCCTTTGAAGAACAGTATCAGAGCTCTTTGCTGCTAAGTCGCTTCAGTCGTGTCTGACTCTGTGCGACCCCATAGACGGCAGCCCATCAGGCTCCACCGTCCCTGGGATTCTCCAGGCAAGAACACTGGAGTGGGTTTAATTTAATATAAAAAAAGGCCTTTTTATATACTCACTCCTTTTTTATCTTATCCAACCTCATGGATATAAGTAACTTGTATATGGAGAAGATTCACCTTTTACATTTCTAGCTCTAACCCCTTAAGCTCTAGACTTATAACTAACTGCCTATTGGATATTCTCACTTGAATATTTAGTAGACGTCTCATAATCAACATGTGCTAAACTGAGTTCCTGACCTCCCTCCTCCCTAACCAGCTCCTCCCATGGCTTTCTCCTTTCCATTAATGAAATGCTTGAATACTTTCAGTCTTTTAAGTCAACAACACTGGAGTCCTCCTTAGGAACCCTGATGTCTCTACCTTCAGATCAGCTATCCCTACCTTTACCACTTCCCATCACCTCCACTGCTGCTACTCTGATCAGAAATCCTATCTTCTCCAGCTGGAGTTTCTGTAATAGCTTTCTAATAGGTATACTCGCTTCTATCTCTACTCTCTAGACGTTCTGTTTTCGAAGCAGCAGAATAAGCCTTTTAGCATGGAGTCAGAACATGTCACTTAGCTGTTTAATACTATGCAAGAGCCTCCAATTTCAGTTACTTAGCCAAAGTCCTTAAAATTGTCCATAAATCCTGATGTAACCTGGCCACCACTTGTCCCTCTGATCCTTTACTCTACTGCATTCATGAGAACCTCCTTGAATGAATATGTTCCTACTTCAGATATACTGTAATGCAGGAGTGGAAGTACATGTAATCCCCAGAGAGGGACTAGTGAGATGGCTAGAGGTGTCTCTCCTCCCTCTCTCCCTCCTTCCTGCCTTCATAACTTCCTTGCATAATTCATATGGTAAAACATTTGGTACCTTCTCATACATGTTATGTAGCTGATAGATGCTAGAGACAGGAAAATCAATAAAATACCAGCATTCACAATTCAGAAGGGAAAACTCTTATGTAAACCAACCAATACAAAGCAATGTAATAAATGCAGACATAGAATTATAGGGTGCAATTAAAGAACAGCATGTCAAAGTTGGGGACAATAATTCTTGACCATATAAGATCATTCTAACCAGTGTAGTGTGGAAGTACCCAGATATTCTACATTATTCAGTGATCTGAACGTAGCTCTACATGGTAAACATATTTCCCCAGTAGCCATGCCAGTGTTCTCTCCACAAGGCATGAGCTAACCACTGAATTTTGTTTGTTTTGCCACAATTCTAGAACATTATAATTTCATATTTTTTTTTCTTTTCATGAGTTAGGGATGATGATGGTTATAGGGAGCACTGCCATTCTGAAATCATACTGAGACTAGAAGTCTGAGAACAGTTTTAATTAACACCTCTCTAAAATGCTTTGCTGAATAATGATAACTTGAGAACCAAATTGTAATCAAATTTTGATGACTTTCTCTATAAGGCAAAGTTCCCAAGAAAATAGAAAATGAAAGGCACGTATACAGTATATTCCCTTCACAAACAACAAGATCTTTTCCTAACTCTTAGCATCTATGATAAAAGAGTGTTAAACATTTTATCTTTCTAGAGAATTGATGTCTAATATTCTGACATTAAAATCTGAATATTTTGTAAATTTTTTTAAAACAGGCTTCAAACAAATTTTGAGTGACTCCATATATATTTCAAAGTATATCTCTAAATTATCTTTTCAGCAAAATTCATTCATAAATAATTAGTCATATACCTGCGTGTGTACTAAATCACTTCAGTCATGTCCAACTCTTTGTGACTCTATGGACTGTAGCCTGCTAGATTCCTCTGTCCATGGTGATTCTTCAGGAAATAATACAAGAGTGAGTTGCCATGCCCTCCTCCAGGGGATCTTCCCAACCTAGGAATCGAACCCAAGTCTCCTATGTCTACTGCATTGGCAGGTGGGTTCTTTACCACTAGCACCACCTGGGAAGCCCAGTCATATACCTACTCCATAGTAATAGCTAAGGATGTGATGCATGAAGGCAAGCAAACACAACTGATAAAAGTAGATACTGTAAATCCAAGAAGACTGAAATCATATCAAGTATCTTTTCTAACCACAAACTAGAAATCAATTACAAGAAGAAAACTGGAAAATTTACAAATATGTGGGGGTTAAATAAAATACTACTGAACAACCAATGGGTCAAACAAGAATTCAAAAGAGAAGTCAAAATATATCTTGAGACAAATGAAAATAGAAATACACTATACTGAAAAATGGGTGGACTTAAGCACATTATACTAAATGAAACAAGCCAAACAGAGAAAAATAAATACTGTATGGTGTCACACATGCGATATTTAAAAAGGTCAAACTCATAGAAACAGAAAGTACAAAAGTGGTTGCAAGGGCCTAGGAGTCAAGGAAATAGGGAGAGTTTGTAAAAGGGTACCAGCTTTCAGTTTATAAGATGAATAGGGTCTGAGAATCTAATGCATAGAATCCTTGTTATAGGTAATAACACTGTATTGTATAATTGAAATTTTTCAAAGAATAGAACTTAAATGTTCTCACTGAAAAACCAAACAAAGAAAATGATAAATATGTGAGGTGATGGATCTATTAATTAAATATATGAGGAAATCTTTTCACAACGTGTGTGTAAAATCATCATGATATACACTTAAAATATATTATACCTTTGTCAATCATAGTTTAACAAAGCCAAAATAAACAGATTAATGGAGAAAATATCAGAATGTCCTGCACATGGTAATAGTAAACACTGTTTTTTTAAAACTTGTTTTAGCTATATGAGAACACAGGCATACACATAGATGCTCACTGAATTTCCTTGTAAAATGTATTCTTATTGTGAGTTGAGACAAAAGAACTTAGAAAAAATATTTTTAGGCCCTGGTTTCCTCCACAATGCTATAAAGTCACCATTTCTCCAATATATCCATACTTTGAGCTTCTTATTAATATGCAGAAATGTCACGTGTTTATTAATGGGCAATAACAAAACACATGTAGTATCCTATATGATATATGTATTATCCAATCAGAAGGGACACTGAAATAGAGAACCAGAGGTCTCCATCTCTACCAAATGTTAAAAGATAAATCAATGAATATAAATAAAAAAGATAATAAAATTAGAATCATATGCCCAGATATTTGCATGTGGTAACAATTTGCTGAGATAAATAGAGCTAAATGACCTTTCAGAATTTGTCCTGCCCCTTTTAGTTCTTGGTTCTAAAATATATTCCTCATCTTAAGTCACAAACATTCCTCCAAGAGTATATTTGACTTAATTACCTATACCTTTAAGTGTAAATGCAGCCTTTCCAAGAGAAGCCTACATTTTAGTTAAATTATTCTATCAGATTGCCTTCCTTCTAAGATGAGGCTAAGTCTAATGTTGAAGTGAAGATGGTAGAGATGGTAAGAAATCTGCCCTAGGGCACACAGATGATGAGGGACCCTCACTTAATCTTTTTAAATGTTTGGTTTACTGAGTATTAATTTATTACATTTATTCCTACTTCAGAGGATTGTTTTGAGAACTAAATGTGATAATATCTGAAACATGTAGGACAATTTTTATGATGTATTAGTGACTCATAAAAAGTTAGTCTCTCCCATGCCCCACAGCCAATCTGTTCTTCGCTGTAAATTCAAAGTTAGAGATTCTGTTTAAAAAAATACATTTATCTATTTTTGGTTGCACTGGGTCTTTGTTGCTGTACATGGGCTTTCTCTAGTTGCAGAGTTGGGGCTACTATCTAGGGTGGGGCTCAGGTTTCTTATTGTGGTGGCTTCTCTAGTTGTAGACCACAGACTCTAGGCACATGGGCTCAGTAGTTCTGGCTCACAGGTTTAGTTTCCCCATGGCATGTGGAATCTTCCTGGGCCAGGGATACAACCTGTGTCCTCTGCATTGGTAGGCGGATTCCTATCCAATGTACCACTGGATTCTTAAACAACCCACTCAAAACTGGACATAACTAATGATGCACTTGAAAATTTGCTTAGGGTTCTTAAGAGCAGAAACAGAAGTTTCTGTGTCCCACTGGGTGGATTGAAATGCTTTCCTTCTCTGTTAAGGTTGAGGTTTGCTAACCATGGAAACCAGATTGGAGGGAAACCAGTGAATCTCATTCCTGCTGCTGAGCCTCCATTGTTAGGATCCTTCAGGAAGGTCACTGTCAAATATGCATCTAATTACACTGGTTGGTGAGCATCCGTAGGGAACATGAGTGGGCCACCCTTCCCCACTTTCACACTTTTATTAATATATTGATGTGGGAGCCTTGAATTGCAGAGAGACCTCTGACTGGATGTAAACGATGACTTTTTCAGTCAGATTCACTCATTGTTATTTTACTTGAACTTATATCATATGAAAATTTTAGTCCTAATAGTTTACACAACTTCTATACCCAACACATTCATTATTCGGTCCTTTCTGTAGAATTAAAACTTAAACTTTGTTTTTGTTAAATGATCCGGTGGGAGATGTCATCTAATACCCAAGATTTAACAGTTTGGTTTTAGTCCAACCACACATGAATTGACTGACTTACAAATGCTCTAACTGGAAGATTTCAGAACTTTGGTAGTTTGCTTTTATCATTATCATTTTTAATCTACTACTATTGTTTTTTGGGGTTCAAGAATCACTGCAGATGGTAATTGCAGCCATGAAATTAAAAGACGCTTACTCCTTGGAAGGAAAGTTATAACCAACCTAGATAGCATATTTAAAAACAGAGACAATACTTTACCAACAAAGGTCCATCTAGTCAAGGCTATGGTTTCTCCAGTAGTCATGTATGGATGTGAGAGTTGGACAGTGAAGAAAGCTGAGCACTGAAGAATTGATGCTTTGAATTGTGGTGTTGGAAAAGACTGTTGAGAGTCCCTTGGACTGCAAGAAGATCCAACCAGTCCATCCTAAAGGAGATCAGTCCTGGGTGTTCATTGGAAGGACTAATGTTGAAGTTGAAATTCCAATACTTTGGCCACCTCATGCGAAGAGTTGACTCATTGGAAAAGATCCTAATGTTGGGAAGGATTGGGGGCAGGAGGAGAAGGGGACGACAGAGGATGAGATGGCTGGATGGATCACTGACTCGATGGACATGGATTTGGGTGGACTTCAGGAGTTGGTGACGGACAGGGAGGCCTGGCGTGCTGCAGTTCATGGGGTCGCAAAGAGTCGGACACCACTGAGCAACTGAACTGAACTATTAAATTACATATATAAATTTTATATAGTTATAATAAATGTGACAACTACTTCAGCTCAATAAAATGTATAGTTAATAATTGCTACTAGATTAAAATATTTGTGACTAGAATTTATGTAACTGAACTAGGATAAAAGGAACCTACTTGTCTGTTCATTTACTATAACAAATACAGTCAATGTCTTAGTCATATTTCCTTGACTTATTCTGTAAGTCATCTAAGACACTACAGCTACCTGAGGGTGCTCCTTCCTGGAACCCAGCAAAATGCCTACCCAGGAGGTAACCGCATGGGAGCAACAGTAACTCACAATCACCCAACAAGATATAGCACTGTCCTACTGGGCAGTCTCTGAGATGTTCTCTGTGAGACTGAGCCCCACATGCCCATTACCCTCTACTAATCTTCCCTTCTTCCTTGTCTCCCTGTGTCATTCCTTAAGATGGCTTCCTGGGGTGACTTCCCAAACAAACTCCTTGTACCCATATGGTTGTCTGGGCATCTGATACAGGGGGACCTGAACCAAGACATTTACTTGTTAATTTTTTTTGAGATTTATTGAATCCTTTTTCTGTGCCAGACATCTTTCATTTATTATATCTGAAACCTCAGCAACAGTAGTTCTATTATTTTAATACTCATTTTACAGAGGATAAATGGAAATTTAAAGAGATTAAGATAACATATAAATCATAGTAGGTGGCAAAGCCTAGAATCAGTTTCTATTCTTCCACTGCTTCTATTGTTCCACTACCATCCTTTGCTTTTATGCTGTGATTGCTGATTCATAAAGTGAACATGGACTACATTGTTATACACTTGCATTCTCTAAAGCTCAAATTTCTGAGTGGGTTTTGACCTAAATGACACAAAGTTGTGTCTTTTTGCTGTGACACAAGCATAGAAGGCTCCTCTTTGGCTGGACGAGCTCCCATTGACTCTGTACCTCACGTACTCACTGCTCAAGGCTTCATTTTCATCAGATGGGCAATGAAAAGCCTTGATCTAAATGATCTTTGGGATCCATTAAAGAGTCAGTGTTATACAAACCTGAGTGATGTGTAGTCTAGTCCTCAAGCCAATCCTACTGCTCTAGGTTTTGTTTTTGTTTTTTTTTTTTATGTTGAATTATCTTTAAAAACACTTCTAAAGTAGAGATCAGCAACATTTTCTATGAGGTGCCAGACAGAAGATATTTTAGGCATCGTGGTCCTTAAGGGGTCTGCTGCAATGACTCAATCCGGCAGCTGTAGTTGGAAAGCCTCAAAAGAGAATACGCAAACAAATGCGTTCCAAAGAAACTATACTAAAACAGGCAGCCAAGCCGCTGGACAGTCTCCATAGAGCACACAGAAAACACTTCCCTGAGGCCTTCATGTCAAAAGATGGCAGACGAGAGATGGCAGGAAAATTCCAAATGTAGCTTTTATTTTCTGTCTTCCTGGTCTTCTAGAAAGTTTGGAGAGCCTTCTCATAGAGCCCCTCAGAGAAACAAAGGAAAAAGAAAGCTTTTATTCCTTGTCTGCGCCTATTTGAGTGGCTTTTATTTGACAGGGCGTGTTTTGTGTTTGTGTTTGTGCTAGGCTTAAAGGCTGAGAACAGTCAATATTCAATGTCACTGTCATCTGGAGAACACATAAATACTGCATTTGGGATGTACTTTTCTTTTGAACAAAGTTTCTGAACAGGTTTGCTTGCTATAGGTCTATTATGGGCATTTTCATTATAACCCCTCTAACACCAAGCTGTTTCAAAGGACGGATGACTCAGAACAAACATTTTCTTGAGTTTGAATGTGGCATACTTAATGTTTTTCAAGAGATACATTTCTTTGTAGAAACTTTCCATGGAAAACTCCCTAAGCCTTTTTTAGGGAACCCAGAGGACCCTATTAAAGAAATTGCTGCCTTTTAGTCAGCTCTCTGAGCTGACAATGAGTAAACATAGTCCAGAATTATTTCTGATCCAATGAGTATTGAAAATGTCTTCTAGACTAGTGACTTATAATTAATGACAGTTCAGGAAACCTATGTAAGTATCTTAGGACTATGGAACAATGAAACAGGCTTCCTTTTGAAGCCATGAGTTCCTCGTCATTAGATGTAATCAAGGAGAAGTTAAATAAAAATGTGCCAATGATTTTGTTTAGAGATTTTGCACTAGGTGAGGGTTTGAGCAAATAGGCTCCCAAAGCCCCACCTACTCACCTGTTAGGGAGATCTGAGGGATGGGCCAGAAAAATCTGTCTGGACTACACGCCTTGCCTTCCCTCCCATTTCCTCCTTGAATTGGAGAAGCTTTGCTTTTATACAATTTACATTTTGGGCATTTAGGATGTTTCCTTTGAAGAAGGAAATGGCAACTCGTTCCAGTATTCTTGCCTGGAGAGTTCCACAGAGAGAAGAGCCTGGTGGGTTATAGTCCATGGGGTCGCAAAGAGTTGGACACGACTGAGCAATAATCACTCACTCACTATACTAATAATATTGTTTTTAAATAAAGAAAATACATTTTAAAGCAGAAGAGATTTCAATTCTTCTAACTCTTAAGATTTTAAATTTCCTACAAGTAGACTTTGACACAGAGTAAACACGAACTCTTCCCTTTCTGTCTTTCCCTGAAATGTCCCCTGATGTCCACTTGGCAAGTATGAAATCTGTTTACTTTTGGTAAATTTTATAGTTGACTTCCAATGAAAGAGCAAGAAATTCTCTATAGGTCTTGCATTCATAGGAAATAACCGTCAGGTTTAAGGTTTTGACCATCATTAATAAGTAAACTCTTCAAAAGTCAAGCAGAGCTGTGTTCATAGAGAACACAGTCCTTTAGGAACAAAAGGAAACCTTTAGTTAACATCCAAGGCCTACCGCAGCCTTAGGGACACAGTATTTGTGCTATTTCCTCACCTGACTTTTAAATGTTTCTCTGTCTTGAAAGCTGAGATTCTCCCAAATAAAAATAGAATCGGCAAAAAGTCATGAGAGACTCTTCTCTTTTTTCTCTAAATGACAGCAGTTTATTTCTCTCTTAGGTAAAAAAAATAAAATCAATTAAAAGTAGGAAGGTATTAGCATAAAGTGAAAAAACCCAAAATATTACCATCAAACATATATCAAGTAGGGTAGGAACTCAATAAAAATGTACTGAATTAATGAATGACTAAGGTCACTATTAAAGACTGTTTATATTAAATCCTTTATAAAAAGAAACAATCTGAAACAAACATCTTCTAATTTAAATTTTGGGACAATGTGTGTGTGTGTGTGTGTGTCTAATAGTAATTTGGGTAAACTGCTTCTACTGGTAACCTTTAAAGCAATAAGCAGGCATTCTGCTTATGTGGAAGCCAATATTGATGAAAAATATTGACTTACTTATTGTGCAGGCTCTGAAGGAAACTACGGATGTTTTTCTGGCAAAAGCTTGTGAATTTATGGTGAAAAGAAATTTGCTTTGTATGGCAAGTGTCATAAACACATAGCTACATGGTAAACAAATATAATTCCTTTTTTTTTGAGTAATTAGTATTTTAAATGTTTGCACAGGGCCATAAGAACAACAACAACAAAAAGAAATCTATGTTTGCCATGTAAAACCTAAACAGTTGGCAGGGGGGAAAGAGAGATATTTTTCACAAATCATCTCTAGGATTCAGTTCACACTTATAAAGGAGTCCCTTTGTTGAACCCTAGAGCTCTGGCAGAGAATAGAACCAAACCTAAGTATTACCACCCTAGAGCTTCAGCAGGAGAATCACTTATATTTCTTTACTGATCGGTATTAAAAACAAATCGGCCAGAGGCTTTAGTTGTCCTGGATGGAGACTGACTCTTCAATAACACAAACTGTGTTGAGTGTTCTCTCTGGGCTCTGTATGCTCTTTTGCTTTGTTTCCACTTCCAAATGCAGATTGAATAAAATTAGAATGACTTCTAGCTTCCACCAAAGTCGCCAATGCCCTAAGATCAAGGGGTATCCCTGTCTTTACCCTGGTCATCTGGAGCATGGTAGCCTGTGATGCTTCTCAAATTTGAGTTTTGGGTGGCTGGCACAGCCTTAGGGATCCTTAGTCCCAGCTATGGCTTCCCTGTGTCAGTCCACCAGCAGAGGGACACATTCATTTTCTTTTTTTTTTTTTTTTTTTTTTTTTTTTTTTTTTTTTAATTTTATTTTATTTTTAAACTTTACATAACTGTATTAGATTTGCCAAATATCAAAATGAATCCGCCACAGGTTTACATGTGTTCCCCATCCTGAACCCTCCTCCCTCCTCCCTCCCCATTCCATCCCTCTGGGTCGTCCCAGTGTACCAGCCCCAAGGGAGAATGGCATTGAAACATGTAAAATATCATGTATGAAATGAGTTGCCGCCAGGTTCGATGCACGATACTGGATGCTTGGGGACACATTCATTTTCAAGGCACAGTGTAAGTTCCATCTGTTATCCTAAGTGTTAGTGGGGATTACATGCCAGACAAAAGAGTTACTGAATGAATTAAAAGTAAATGTCACTTCCCCAAACTCAGACGAGTCAACACAGCTTGGGGAAATATTTCTTTTCGCCTGAGTTACAGCACTGGAGTTAGGCAACATGGCACTTTCAGACCTGGTTCACAGCTGGAGAACCTCACAGCTGCCCTGCCCCAGATGGTAAGGATCACTGGATGGTCATTTCTTGCTGAAAAGTGAAAGTGAAGTCGTGTCCGACTCTTAGTGACCCCATGGACTATAGCTTACCAGGCTGCTCTGTCCATGGGATTTTTCCAGGTAAGACTACTGGAGCAGGCTGCCATTTCTTTCTCCAAGGGGTCTTCCCAACCCAGGGATGAAACCCAGGTCGCCCGCATTGCAGACACCCACTTTACCATCTAAGCCACCAGGGAAGCCCATTTCTCACTACCAGTTTACAGAGCATATATTGGAAAGCCTACGTGAGATCCACAAACAGCATGACACAGTCCAACACAATCAATAAGACAACCTCATAATGGCCCAATGCAATTCTCTTCTTTTATCTTCGGCTCTCAGTTACATTAGCTTTTAATGGACATGAAACCGGGCTGGCAGTTGCTGAAAGTTTCTCAGATGCAACGTTTCATGTGAGTGTCTCAAGCTTCATTTCCCATCTCAGTGACTAGTCAATTCCTGTTCTCATCTTTAATACATTGAATAAAATTTGCCTCTCTGGTGAACTTGTCAGAACTGCTAGTTTCTCAAATACTGAATATTTTACCTGGCCTGCAATTGTTAAAGCTAATTTCAATATGTATCAAAATTTCCATATTTCCAAAGTATCCATATTTCCAAAGTTGGAAATATGATATTCCATTGATCATTAAAATATAAAAAGCAGAATGGTTGGAATTGCCATATGCTCTGTAACAACTACCAACAAGCAGTAATCATCTTTGTCGGCCATTCCCATGTGCCTCTGAGATTTACAGCAAAGCAGAAATGAATGATGACCTTAGTTTCACAGTTTATGCCTCATGTTCATATTCCTGTGGGCCCACCACTACTTATTGCTGGTGATACAGAGTCACTGGAAAGCTAAAAAATATACAATCTCTGACCTCAAAGCTTCATTAACTAGGAGGCTAGTTATGGTAGGAGTGGAGACTGTTTAGGAAGAACATTTACTGATGCAACATTCAGAAAACTAAGATCATGGCATCTGGTCCCATCACTTCATGGCAAATAGATGGGGAAACAGTGGAAACAGTGTCAGACTTTATTTTTAGGGGCTTCAAAATCACTGCAGATGGTGACTGCAGCCATGAAATTAAAAAACGCTTACTCCTTGGAAGAAAAGTTATGACCAACCTAGATAGCATATTCAAAAGCAGAGACATTACTTTGCCAACAAAGGTTCATCTAGTCAAGGCTATGGTTTTTCCACTGGTCATGTATGGATGTGAGAGTTGGACTGTGAAGAAAGCTGAGTGCCGAAGAATTGATGCTTTTGAACTGTGGTGTTGGAGAAGGCTCTTGAGAGTCCCTTGGACTGCAAGGAGATCCAACCAGTCCATCCTAAAGGAGATCAGTCCTGGGTGTTCATTGGAAGGAATGATGCTAAAGCTGAAACTCCAATACTTTGGCAACCTCCTGCGAACAGCTGAATCATTTGAAGAGACCCTGATGCTGGAAGGGATTGGGAGCAGGAGGACAAGGGGATGACAGAGGATGAGATGGTTGGGTGGCATCACCAACTCAGTGGACATGGGTTTGTGTAGACTGCGGCAGTTGGTGATGGACAGCGAGGCCTGGCATGCTGCGGTTCATGGGGTTGCAAAGATTCAGACATGACTGAGCGACTGAACTGACTGACTGACTGAGACTAGACTGTGTGTTACTGTAGTGGACACTTTTTGTGCTCTGCCTAGATCCTCTTGGGTCCCTGTAACTGCCTTTTAGAGCCTCTGGCTGCCTCAGTACTTTCACTTCCTCTACTGGCCTGCATCTGTGACTCATCTTGGGTGAATGGCCCTTGGGTTGCTGGAGCCTTTGTGTCCACAGGGGCAGAGAGTAAGAAGTGCCTGAGGTTGATGGCTCTACTGTACCCTGTAGCCACCCTGATCAGTGAAGGAGAAAGGAGGCCCAGCTTTTTTAGGTCATAGCAAGCTCTGATGCATAATTTGCACAATAGAGTTACTCTCTACAGGGTCATGCTGAGAATGGGACTTTGACTGGAATCATATCCTTGCTTGAATTTCCCTTCCCAACTTTCCCGCCCCCCCCTTCACTCCTCCTTTCCCTGAGGAGCACTTACTTTCTGAAGAAATCACTTGTCTCAGAACCCTTGTCTAAATGCAAGGGTTCTGCTTGAAATATACTCTGCAGGACCTTTTACTTGTGTTCTAATACATGTTATGCTTTTTGTGTATATTACATATATGCCAGCAAATTTGGAAAACTCAGCAGTGGCCGCAGCACTGGAAAAGGTCAGTTTTCATTCCAATCCCAAAGAAAGGCAATGCCAAAGAATGCTCACACTACCGCACAATTGCACTCATCTCGTACGCTAGTAAAGTAATGCTCAAAATTCTCCAAGACAGGCCTCAGCAATATGTGAGCCATGAACTCTCAGATGTTCAAGCTGGTTTTAGAAAAGGCAGAGGAACCAGAGATCAAATTGCCAACATCCGCTGGATCATGGAAAAAGCAAGAGACTTCCAGAAAAACATCTATTTCTGCTTTATTGACTATGCCAAAGCCTTTGACTGTGTGGATCACAATAAACTGTGGAAAATTCTGAAAGAGATGGGAATACCAGACCACCTGACCTGCCTCTTGAGAAACCTGTATGAAGGTCAGGAAGCAACAGTTAGAACTGGACATGGAACAATAGACTGGTTCCAAATAGGAAAAGGAGTACGTCAAGGCTGTATATTGTCACCCTGTTTATTTAACTTATATGCAGAGTACATCATGAGAAACCCTGGGCTGGAAGAAGCACAGCTGGAATCAAGATTGCCGGGAGAAATATCGATAACCTCAGAAATGCAGATGACACCACCCTTATGGCAGAAAGTGAAGAGGAACTCAAAAGCCTCTTGATGAAAGTGAAAGTGGAGAGTGACAAAGTTGGCTTAAAGCTCAACATTCAGAAAACGAAGATCATGGCATCTGGTCCCATCACTTCATGGGAAATAGATGAGGAGACAGTGGGAACAGTGGAAACAGTGTCAGACTTTATTTTTCTGGGCTCCAAAATCACTGCAGATGGTGACTGCAGCCATGAAATTAAAAGACACTTACTCCTTGGAAGGAAAGTTATGACCAACCTAGATAGCATATTGAAAAGCAGAGACATGACTTTGCTAACAATGGTCCGTCTAGTCAAGGCTATGGTTTTTCCAGTGGTCATGTATGGATGTGAGAGTTGGACTGTGAAGAAAGCTGAGCACCGAAGAATTGATGCTTTTGAACTGTGGTGTTGGAGAAGACTCTTGAGAGTCCCTTGGACTGCAAGGAGATCCAACCAGTCCATTCTGAAGGAGATCAGCCCTGGGATTTCTTTGGAAGGAATGATGCTAAAGCTGAAACTCCAGTACTTTGGCCACCTCATGCGAAGAGTTGACTCATTGGAAAAGACTCTGATGCTGGGAGGGATTGGGGGCAGGAGGAAGAGGGGAGGACAGAGGATGAGATGTCTGGATGGCATCACCGACTTGATGGATGTGAGTTTGAGTGAACTTCGGGAGATAGTGATGGGCAGGGAGGTCTGGCGTGCTGCGATTCAGGGGGTCGCAAAGAGTCGGACACAACTGAGCGACTGAACTGAACTGATACCTTTTTATGTACAGTATTTTAATCTGCACAGTTCTAGGAGGAAATTGAGGATCAATGATTTTATTTAATCTGTCCAATATCACAGAGCTATAAGATATTAGAGTATGTGTCTCCTGAACCTTAGTCTTATGTAAGACTCTTTATTTATTGCATTTTATCCTCAGCATGGCAAAGGGTGTGGAATGCATAAAGGCTACTTTGGGAATAAGTGCATGTGGAGATAGATGGCTTCCTTGAACAGGGCCTGATAAAAATGCTAACTTTTTACCAAGAAGATATCATTTGAGAAGCAAAGGATAAGCACCAGTTTTGCATTCTGTGTTTGCTGAAAAAGCATCACGCATATCTCTTGGCACTGGAAGCAAAATGAACCTTAAAAACTGCTACTCAAGTTGTTTCATGCCTATTTTTAAAAATAAAGTGCTTGAGCTACAAGTTGCTGGATCCACTGTAACATGGTCTTTTCTGGAGACAAATCTTTGCAAAAATTAGGTCAATAATGTCGCCCTTTGCTCCCTACCAAGGAAGTTAATAAGCTTGGCAGAAAATGATGAAGATCTAGAAAACCTTCAGGTTGGATTTTTTATAGCAAATTAGTTCAAATTAATGACCTCAAATGGGTAGAATTATAGTTTCCATTCAGCTTGATTTTTCTCATTAATTACTTCCACTGTGTCTGCCAAAATCAGTTTTACAAAATAGCCCTGAAAGCAAACAAAAGAGTTGCTTTCCACAACTTTCACAATAAAACATTCCTCTTCTATTGTCATTAAGTGTACCCTAAAGATTCCACTGTCTTTTGCTTCTTTTCTTCCTCAAATTTGGTTCTTGGGGAATTTAGAGATGCCTCAAATGCAGGGTAGCTGATGACTCACATGAGAAGCCCTGCCTACAGTCTCAGGGCTATGACTTTGAGCCTGGCCTCCTCCTCCCACTTTCTGGGAGCTTCCAGGCCAGACAAATAAACACGCCCACTTTACCTTCCGTTGAAGGACTTTGAACACCTTCACCAATGTTAGGCGATGGCAATGGGTGAGGGGTGGAGGGACACTAAAAGTTCTGAAGTCAGAGTCCTAATAAAAAAGAGATGACTTATAAGTCATGAAACTCAGAAAATGGGTTGATAATCTCTAAAGGTTGATTGCACAAATGCAGATTCAACTAATACACATGAAGTGCTAAGGATTTTATAAGCAGCTTTGTGAGGAAACTGTGATTACTTTACAGGTGAGTAGTCTGAGGTTGAAAACTTGCTCACTCCAATCAGCAGAAGAGCTGAGACTCGAAGCCATAAATCTCCAGTCCGAGCTCAAGACCCCAGCTCTTTCAGGATGTACCGTTGGCCTTGACTGTCCTAAATGGGAAAGGCTGCCTCAGGTGAGACCATGGGGAATTCTCCAGGTCACCATCCCATGTTTAACTGGGTGAGTTGAGGCAGTTTTGCCAACTGCCTTAAAGTGAAGCTGAAAGTGGCAGACATGGGGGCAGATATATCTGCAGAAACAAGCTTCAAGAGAGAGTGTAGCAGAAAATATTTTATAGGCATCAATAGGTTTATCATTTCTGGATCCTAGAATCCTCTATAAGAATCCAGTATTCCAATTTATACTATTCTATTTATTAAGCTCATTCTTTTGGGTGTTTGCACCTCTTTGCAATCCCATGGGCTGTAGACTGCCAGGCTCGTCACTCCATGGAATTCTCTGGGCAAGAATACTGGAGTGGGTTGTCATTCCCTTCTTCAGGGGATCTTTCCAACCCCGGGATTGAACCAAGGTCTCTTGCATTGCAGACAGATTCTTTACCTTCTGAGCCACCTGGGAAGCCTATAAGCCAGATCTCTGACCTCAGAGCATCTACATTCTAATAGGAAAGAATAAACTAGATTATTTCAGGTAGTTATAATTGTTATTTTAAGGAATTAATGATACAATGGGGCATAACACTTCATGTCTCATATTTATTTTCATGTCTGCTTTCACTAATAGACTGTGAACTCCTGGGAGTGGTACTTTCATTTTTTATTCATCTTTATATACCTGATGGGCTTCCCAGGTGGTGCTAGTGGTAAAGCATCCACCTGCCAATGCAGGAGAAATAATGAAATGCAGGTTCGATCCCTGGGTCAGGAAGATCTCCTGGAGGAGTGTATAGCAACCCACTCCAGTACTGTTGCCTGGAGAATTCCATGTACAGAGGAGCCTGGTGGGCTACAGTCCATAGGGCCACAAAGAGTTGAACACAACTGAAGCAACTTAGCATGCACACACATGCCTAATATCTAGCATGATTTTAGATACTTAGTAAGTGATCATTTAATGAATGGACAGACTAGTGAGCATAGGAAGCAGGCTATTAATACAATTCTCCAAAAGTTTGTTGGAGGAGGAAGAATAGCTCAAAGGAAGGCCTATTCTCTCCATTGAATTGAAGCCAAATGCTTTCAGACTTTCTGTCTTTGAAATGGTTGGTGTTCCCATAATATTAATAAAAGGGAGACTTGACTATCACGTTTTCCACTAGTGATCACTATCCATGAACACTTTAAGGGGAACAAGGTCAAAACTGGCTATTAGACAGCAATGATTTAAAAATAATTATAAAGGAATATTGATTTAGGGCTTCTGGACCTAGGGGATTGGGGTTTCTTTGTTGGGTTTAGAAGGCAAGCTTACTGTAAAAATGTTGCAGCTGATTCTCTTACAAAAGGGAAAACAGTCACATTTTAAAAGTGCATTTTAACTTCTAACTACCACTTATCTTTTAAAAATTGTGTGAGACCTAAAATCAAAGCACTGCTTTCACAATGTAACCTACTCTTCTTTACTACAAAGCTGCTTTAGGCAGGATCTATATGAAAGACAAGTTAAAGAAAACATAGAATCTGCACTTCAGCTTAGCCTTGACCAAGTCAAAATTTGAAGTTACTAATGACTAATGCATCAGATCTCAGGCACCTCGAAAATTCGCAAACAGGGCTGCAGGTGTGTGGATGGAAATGGCTAGAGAATCTTTCAAATGCCTTGTTCAAAATGTATGGAGTCTTTTTTTTTTTTTAATAGCATGCATTTTCCTTTTTATCTATGTTACTATTATGATTAGTTTTCTTCATATGATAAGATAATTGCATTTTTTTCTTGAAATAAGACTGAGATTTGAAGAACTTAAAAAATCATATAAGGCCAGGCCAAACAATATTCTACATATCTTTATTTTCTCAGCTTGTCTTCTTCAACCTTTAACTACAAATATGCTTTTAGCGTCAACCCTAAAGTTTTATACAAAGGATACCTGATAATGTATATGAATATCTACAGATACAAAAGAGTGATAGTTGATATTGTAGAGTCAGGTAGTGAGAATTCAGGTTTTGTGTCCGAACAGCTGACACATTCGAGATACATTGTTGATTCTTCATGAAATGAAGCTTTTTTTTTTTTTTAACTTCTCTCTTGGCCTGTATATTTCATGAAAAACTGGCCCATTAGTGAGAATTAGCAATTATTATGTGTCCCCTCTCCACTTTCCTTGCCCAATGAAGTATTCTATCAGAGATTTCTCAAGCAGCCTCAAACTTAAAGATTTAACTTCACATTTCCAAAAACTAACCATGCAAAGCAATTTCATATTAAAGTAATTGAATTTGGATTATGGAACAAGCAAGCCAGAAGAAGGGCCTTCTAAAATAAGTGACTATTCCTATTTTAAAAATCACACATCTGGGAAAGACACAAATAAAATTTTACTCCCTGCGCTCTGTTTGCTATTGACCACAATTTTGTTTCAACCAGCTAGGAACTCATCCTGCTGCTGCTGCTGCTAAGTCGCTTCAGTCGTATCCAACTCTGTGCAACCCCATAGACAGCAGCCCACCAGGCTCCCCCATCCCTGGGATTCTCCAGGCAAGAACATTGGAGTCGGTTGCCATTTCCTTCTCCAATGCATGAAAGTGAAAAGTGAAAGTGAAGTCGCTCACTCGTGTCCGACTCCTAGCAACCGCATGGACTGTAGCCCACCAGGCCCCTCCGTCCATGGGATTTTCCAGGCAAGAGTACTGGAGTGGGTTGCCATTGCCTTCTCTGAGGAACTCATCCTAGGGAAATGCAAAAAAGTAAGAAATGATAAAGTTTTTTGGTCTTCACTGTAACTAGAAAGAAAACAACTTCAGAAAACATGGGAGCATAAGTAGACAGCATGTATACATATCTGGAAGGCAAACATTATTTATCTAAATGAAACATATTGTGGATTTGGCAGTCAACAGCTTCTGTGATGAAATCAGCATGAAGCAAAGGAAGTTGGGATCAGGAGAACAGGGTTTGACATTATCCCTGCCACTTGCCTCTGTGCCCTTACCTATAAAATACAGGCAAGATACCTAATCTTCTTGGGGAGCAGGTGAAAGGATTAGGTTAGATTATCCAAGTGCAAACAACCAGCACAGTACTGCGTAAGGCCTCACTCTCAGTCTACATCCATGTCCATTCTCTGCCTCCCTCCTCTATCTTTGGACTGCTTCAGAACTGTCTTCACACCTGTGAAACGGGAACAGTCTTACAGGTCTTCTTTGTTGTCCTATGACTCTAAAATGAGGGTCAGAATGTGACTTCACAATGCTACTATTGTGCTTGGGAGAAAATAAAAAAGATAGAGATAGGTCTTATGACCCTAAAAAGAAGAGGGGAAGAATTTTCCTTAAGAAGAGAAATCAGAATTCTAACTGGCATAAATATATTTATAACCATGCAGAATTTACTATCTAGGCAGATTCATTCACTTCATACCCTATGTTTAAAGGTTTCATTAGGCTACCTGGAGGAACATTCAATGTATTTCTCTAGTCTGTTTACTTTGCAGAGATTATTTGGGAAGTAGTTACCGGAGGTGTTTCGAAGCACCAAGAAAGAGCCGTATTATCAGGAAAGAAAGTTATCTTGGCCTGTGACAGTACAGTAGTCTCTCATCCTCAGATTTACCTAATGGGGGAAGAGATTCTTAACTAGTTCGATTAAAATAAAATAATACAAATGAATCATGACAGAGATAAACAATAGTTTTTAGTGGTATGTTTTACTTTGTACTTGTGTTTTTACTTTACAGAGTAGAAGAAAATAGAACCAACTTTTTTTGAAGACTGATAAGGAGAGGCAATGGCACCCCACTCCAGTACTCTTGCCTGGAAAATCCCATGGACAGAGGAGCCTGGTGGGCTGCAGTCCATGGGGTCGCTAAGAGTTGGGCACGACTGAGCGACTTCACTTTCACTTTTCACTTTCATGCATTGGAGAAGGCAATGGCAACCCACTCCAGTGTTCTTGCCTGGAGAATCCCAGGGACGGCGGAGCCTGGTGGGCTGCTGTCTATGGGGTCACACAGAGTCGGAAACGACTGAAGTGACTTAGCAGCAGCAGCAGGTACTATAAACTGTTAAACTGTTTTCAGATTAATAATATAAAAATAATCATTTATGTATCAAGTACTGTGCCCTGTGTTTTGCATGTGTTGTGTCCCTTCATCCTCATATGCATAGGAAGAAACTGAGGCACAGAAAGGGACATTTGCTAAGGGTAGCCAAAACTCAAATCCAAAGACACAAAACACACTACATCTCACTACTGTACTATGTCGTCCAGAACACTTATTAAAACTTTGAGCAAAATGTCATTGGTCTCTATTGGATGAATTAAGATTATAGCTGGGTTAGATCATCCCATGTTTTATAATCCTGGAGCAGAAGTTCTTCACTGTCATCCTGGCAGATATGACCTCTAGAAACATCTGCAGATAACTTTATGACTGGCACTGCTCACAGTTGGATGATCCTAATAGAGTCACAGAATCCGTAGCATCTCCTCGAAGGGGTAATTGATATCTTCTTATTCATTTAACTCACTTCTATCTCCCCAACAATCTTTCTCCACATCATTGTTGTAAGATTCTTATTTGAATTCTCCAATAAATGATCTTATTGCCTCTGTTTTCTCATCAATAAGCTGAACCTGTGTTCCATCTCATCTCTTGTTGAAAGAAATGCAGACTTGACCCCAAATGTCCCCATAGCAAGAACTCTAACCCCCTAAACTGCCAATATTAATCTCCAGATTCACTTGCCAGGATATATCTTGTCCTCCTTCTGGGACATTTTCTCTGCCCTCTTGCTCACACCTTTCTCTATCTTCTAAGTCACTTTGATGAGTTTGTAGATTTCTCTTGCCCTGGGTATTCTCCTCCCACTCCTCAATACTGTTAAGTGATCCTTACATAGCTAAGGATTAGATATGGGACCATCATCTCTTTGACCTGGCTAATATTCATCTTGAAAACATTGGGATAATCATCATAACCCACACTTTCCTGGTTTTTGGTGAGGATAAATGAAATCATGCATTTGGAAGTGCCTTTGAAGGGTTATTAAACAAATATAAGACATCCTCATTGTTTATTTTGGGTCTTATGTATTTTCCAATGAAGGGGATGCATAATTTTTGCTTTCAGTTTTATTCTGAGACTAGCACTTAATTTTACTTCATACTCCTTTATGAATAAGAGTGCTATAGTGTGTTCTTGAAGGACACAGAAATCCTTTTTTATTTTTCAAACTAGTAAGTTTTGGATTGAGCTGCAAAGAAGCAGCTGAGGATAGCAGAATATGCTACCCCCACATATCCCACTTTGGCATAAGGATTATTTTGAGCTGAAGGCAGTTGAGAATAAGCAGATACTAGTTATGATCTTGGGTTACCCTGATGGCTCAGCAGTAGAGAATCTGTCTGCAATGCAGGACACATGGGTTCAATCCCTGAACTGGGAAGATCCTTTGGAGAAGGGAATGGCAACCCACTCCAGTATTATTGCCTGGAGAATCCCATGGACAGAGGAGCCTGTCTGGCTGCAGTCTACAGGGTTGTATAGAGTCGGGCATGACTGAAGCGACTAAGCAGCAGCAGCAACAGTAAAGATCTCTGCCCTTTTCCTGTTTACCTAAAAGCAGGACATACAGTTTTCAAGTGTCCTTCTCTACCAGGAAGAATAAAAGTTAATCACTGGAGACAACTTTTTACCCTACCAGCCAGGAGACTGCACCAGAGGTATGTATAAAACACATTTTACTAACTGGCCTTTGTCTCTGCTCTTGGAAGCCTAAAACTACTTTCCTCGGCCCTGTCATCTCTCTGAAAATTTATTGTTCTTTGATAAAGACGCTATATCAAGCCAGAGTTCTAAACTACTTCTTTGACCTCATTTTTCCCTGGGTATCTCCACTGCATACATGAGGTATATATTATAAAATTCTGCTTGCTTTTGTCTGATTAATTTATCTTTTCATATAGAGATCTCAGATAATAACTTAGAATGGTAAAAGGAAAATTATTTTATCCTCTCCTACAGAAGTGTCTCTGTCTCTGAGTGGGGTTTTCCAGGCTTTCCAGAATTGTGTGCCCACCATGTCTATCTGCCTCTTATTCCCACTAATTTTTATTATACACAGATATCCTACTCTTATTATCCTTCTGAATGTCCTCTGTACAACTCCAGAGCATGCCATCTTTGGTCTTGGTAAGTTTTCCTGTTTCCCATGTGTAAATTTTGTGACTTCTTCCTCACTAACTAAGACAACTCTACTTTCTCATCAGTGTCTGGTTTAAATTCTACCTCCACTGAAGAGACTTTTATGATGACTCCAGACATCACTGATCAGGCAACTCAATAGGATTATTTATTATTCTGTCCTGAACACTAATTGCCTGTATTACATAATGAAGTATCATATGCACATCACATAATTAAATTCAACTGTCATTTCCAGGGGAAAATTATGCCTGAAAATGCTCTTGATAGGTTTAATAGTTCATGAAAAAAATAATGTATGGAAAGTACCTGTATATATGAGGGGTTTCCCTCATAGCTCAATCAGTAAACAATCTGCCTGCAATACAGGAGACCCAGATTCAATACCTGGGTCAGGAAGATACCCTGGAGAAGGAAATGGAAACCCACATTAATATTCTTGCCTAGAGAATCCCATGGACAGAGGAGCCTGGCAGGCTACAGTCCATGGGGTTGCAAGAGTGGGACACAACTTAGCCACTAAACCACCAGCTAAAAATGGCACAGAAAGGTGACCGAAAGATAATATGGCATTGCATATTTCTAACAACAAGAAAAAGTACAAAAAGTCAATTCTCATTATTTGCAGTAGCTATGTTCTATAAAATTGCTGTGAACACTGAATTAGAAAATATTGAACCACTGCTCTAGGGGAAATACAGGGTTAGGTTCCTGTGAGCCTCTGGTCCCAAGATTTTCATCAACCCATCAATACATAACCTTATTTTATATGTATTTCTATTTAAGGTTACATTATTTCATATACATTGTTAATTCATTAATATTGAGTTCATAGCCAACAACACCATAACTCATACCTGAACAAAACTTATCTGACATATGTATTTTCTCCAGAAGGTAACTCACAACCTTCTAAAGTGTAGAAAACTACTCAGCACTCTATAACACTGTGTGTGAGGACCATCTAAAAGAGTGGAATCACCAAAAAAAAGCACAAAAATGTGAAAAACATGAAATTAAACAGATGGTGAAAAGGATATTTGTTGACAGTGTGAGAATGTAAACAATAGCATTTCCATGTTCAACCTCAGCTAGGAATGCACACATCAGACTCAAAGTTTTCCATGCTCTATGGATGTCCACAATGACCATGAAAGTGCCATGAATATCGATGGGGTTACAAATAAACTTTAGTGAGTTGATGAGTTTGAAAATGTATACTATATGAAGACTAAACATTAGATGCATGTATAAAGAAAAAAAATGGAAGGGATTGTGTAATTTCTTTAAAAATAACTTTTAGGGTCTTTTAAATTGCTATTCTTAAATAGAAAGTGAAAGTCGCTCATTCATGTCTGACTCTTTTTGACCCCATGGACTGTATAGTCCATGGAATCCTCCAGGCCAGAATACTGGATTGGGTAGCTTTTCCCTTCTCCAGGGGATCTTCCCAACCCAGGGATTGAACCCAGGTCTCCTGCATTGCAGGTGGCTTCTTTACCAGCTGAGCCACCAGGGAAATTCAAGAATACTGGAGTGGGTAGCCTATCCCTTCTCCAGCAGATCTTCCCGACCCAGGAATTGAACCAGGGTCTCCTTCATTGCAGGTGAATTCTTTACCAACCGAGCTATGAGAGAAGTCCATTCTTATACAGTCATCGATTTAATACCCAGGAGAAATGCATGTTTAAAAAGTTTAAGTCAGGCACATTAGTTTCATTAACTAAATTTCAAAAGAAGAGAAAGAAAAACCTGCTCACAGGGATTATCAGTACAATTATTTTCCAAGGTGAGATATGTCAAAGGTCAAAGTGAGCTCAGGTCTGCATTCACATCCTACTTCCACCACTTGACAACCATCTAACTTTGGCAAGCCACACAGCTAGCCAGGTTCTAGTTTCCTTACCTTTGTGTGAAGTCTTTCTCTTTGAGCTGTCCCTCAATACAGAGCACTTCCTCTCTTTATAACAGAGTTTTTGAAATTTATGGTTGATGTTTGCATCTCCAGGTATAGTGCTTCTCATGTTTAACGGGCACACAAATCCCCTGGGATTCTTGATATGATGTAGACTAATTCAGTAGGTCTGGGTAGGGCCTGAGATTCTCCATTTCCAACAAGCTCCCAGATGCTGCCGATGCTGCTGACTCATGCGCCACACTTTGTGTAGCAAAAACAGAACAGTTCCAATGACTTCTAATATCCACGATCTACTTTGCTTTGAAATATTTCCTTTCTTCCATTTTTCACTAGCCCTTATTTATTGGCAAAACTCAGAATCCTAAACCTAACAGGCTTCATGCAATTAAAGGAAGAATCACAGCCAAAAACTGCTAACAACTCTCTTGGTTTCTCTATGCTACTCTCCTCTCAGATCCACTGAGCATAGATTGTAGGTAAGTTTGAATGAAGGGCACATTTAAGATGTGTTCCTAGATAAGATAGCTGATGTGAAATCATAGCTCTCAAATGCATATTTTAACTATTAGGAAAATGGAATTGTGGAAAAACGAACAGAGAAATCTGAAGAGGAAAATAATATGAATAACAAATTAAAAATACAGTTTGCCTTTCAAATATAAATAATATCTGCCATTTATTAAGCACTTCCCATGTGCCTGGCATATCATTACATGAGTAATGAAATTCTCTAGAAATGAGTGATTGATTATCTGAGTAATTTGATAAGCTCAGGCAGCTATTGCCTTTGTTTTGTGCTGTATGACATTGTTGAATTTTTTTTTTTCATGCCTGCGAAGTGGCAGGCATTTAAATAGGAGAATGGGGAATTTTAATTTGATGTGGTTGACAAGATGTTTGATGGGGCTGTCACAATGACAGCAAATTTTCAGTGCATTTATTGAGATTACCTGTGTTGACTGAAATTCAAAAAGCAGTCAAAAAGGTTTTCATTCACACTGACCTACTTTGAGTATAAAGCGAAAGAAAAGAATAACATAACGTGGAATTATCATGATTCCTAGTAAGAAAACTCTTGTACAACTTGTATTGAGGAATGAGGAGAATCTCAAATAGAAGATGACTGGGCATATTTAAGAGATCCGAAATGGACCTCCTAAAGGAGCAAAGCCCCGGACATCAGTAGAGAGAAGGGCTGAACCTTTGGAATCTCTTAAAGTTATTATTTTGCCGAAACATATCATAAAATATGGATCTTCACTTCTCCATTTTTGTCCTGGCTGTGAAGATGTTAGTTCTTTATACTTTGACATTTCTGTTCTGAGTTTCAAACACAGAGTAGTAAACAGCAGAAGAAGGTAGGATCTGGACTTTTAAATCAAGTCAGGATATTCTGTTTGAAAAATGAGAGATCTTTGAGGGAGAGAGTTCCTGGCTAATTTATTAAAGATAAAATATACGTTTGATACATTTTTACTAAAACCTGACAAGATCCATTGTACCCTACCACTATAAGAGCATGAGCCCTAAAAGAACAAAACATAAAAGGCACAATCTTAGGACTGTCACTTTCTCTACCTGAGAAAGTATCTAGAATGGTTCTTATTAATAATACAAGAAGTAAAGTGAAGAGAAAGTCGTTCAGTCACATCCAACTCTTTGTGACCCCATGGACTTACAGCCCATGGAATTCTCCAGGCCAGAATACTGGAGTGGGTAGCCATTCCCTACTCCAGGCGATCTTCCTGACCCAGGGATCAAACCCAGGCCTCCCGCATCACAGGCGCATTCTTTACCAGCTGAGCCACAAGGGAAGCCCCAATAATATATTTAAAATTAATAACATGAAGTTCCACTGGCTTTAGAATAGATTTTATTCTCACTGACAAAGTACATATTATCTCTATCATTATATTAAAATTTATTTAGAGCATCATGGCATCTCTTTTTCTAAGACTTTTCTTACCACTGCATTAATTTATATAAACATGGTTTTTTCTCTTATCATCTGTAACAAGACCTTGAGCATAAGGGTAAGGACTATGTCATGAGTTTCTTGGGCTCGTGCAAAGTCTCATACAGAGCATGCATCAGTAATTCTATATTTTCCCCTCTGAATTGCAATTATTTCTGGGCATTAGTTTGTCTGCTAGCCTAGAAGCTCTTCAAGGAGCAAAGCACATGTTTTATTCACATTCGATCCTCTGTGGGGCACAGCACTTGGGCAGTGCTTCTTTGAACACCAAAAGCAAAAAGTGCTATTTTCCTTTCATTTATTTTTCACATCCATGTCCTTTTCTAGATTAGATCTTTGCAAGGCATTTTGTTGTGTTAAAGAGAAAATGTTTAAATTCTGATAGATAAGTGAGATAAATGACAAGTCCAAGAGTAAACAGGAAACATTCTTTTCTGCTGAAGTATCTGTTGTATATTTCAGTTACTTGAATTTTCAAGTCCATTCACTTTCATGATTGACAGATTTTTAAAAAAAGAATTAAAAATGGTTAATTGTTTTCCCTAATGAAATATTACTACCACATACTTGTCACTAGATGATATAGCCAGGAAGTCAGATTGTAGAGAAAAAATACTCATTGCTTTGAATCATAAAGTGCAGGTGTAGAGTAGATGTTATCCAAATATTATTTAGTTCCTTTTCTTTTATATTACACATAGTGGGAAATGTTTGACCAGTTTCAGAAAAGCAATAAGAACTGCAATTCATCTACTGAGTTTTGAAATCCTTTTGACTCTAAAACATAAGTTTAATTACAGTCTTTAACTTATTAAAGTATTGAGTTACTGAACAACAATTAAGTTTCTACTAAAATGTGAGAGTGTACAAACAGCGTAGTGCTGAAGATGCATGGAAGATGATGATTCTCAGTTGCTAAGTCATACCCGACTCTTTGCAAGCCCTTGGACTGCAGCATGCCAGGCTCCTCTGTTCTCACTACCACCTGGAGTTTGCTAATTGCCCTATGTGTCCTATGCTCTTCCCAGTAGCATATTGGTGGTGGGGCGGGGACTAATTTTCTGGTGTCATATCTTTTTGCCTTTTCATACTGTTCATAGGGTTCTCACAGCAAGAATACTGGAATGGGTTGCCATTTCCTCCTCCAGTGGATCATGTGTTGTCAGAATTCTTCACTATGACCTGTCCATCTTGGGTGGCCCTGCATGGCATGGCTCATAGCTTCACTGAGTTATGCAAGTACCTTTGCCATGAAAAGGTTGTGATCCATGAAGCGGGATTCATGGAAGTTTAAGACTGATTTTGCTCCCAAACTCTTCCAGTTTAATATCAATGGTAAGGGGTTTGAGAAAGGTACACTACATCTGGAGAAGGCAATGGCACCCCACTGCAGTACTCTTGCCTGGAAAATCCCATGGACAGAGGAGCCTGGTAGGCTGCAGTCCATGGGGTCACTAGGAGTTGGACACGACTGGGCGACTTCACTTTCACTTTTCACATTCATGCATTGGAGAAGGAAATGGCAACCCACTCCAGTGTTCTTGCCTGGAGAATCCCAGGGACGGGGGAGCCTGGTGGGCTGCAGTCTCTGGGTCGCACAGAGTCGGACACAACTGAAGTGACTTAGCAGCAGCAGCAGCAACACTACATCTGCTTTACAACATGCAGTAAGATTTAGGTCACAAAAGAGCAGCGAGTTTCAAACAGAAAATAAGTTCATCTGCAGGAAAGACTGGCTCCAGAGAATGTTAGAGTTGCTGGGATTCTAGACTATCTTGGATATTTCATGATAGAGCTACAACTTCAATACATTGGGATTTGAATGTAGAGGGAACATCAGTCAAATTCTATTTCCTTCTTATATCTTGTCCCCATTTTCTCCTTTCTATTTTCCCTGTTTCCTTCCTAGTGTACCAACTTGTCATCATATCTCCTTCCATTGATAACCCTTATATTTTAGATAAATTTTCTCATACTTTCCAAGTTTTAGAATTCAGAGTCATGCTCACGTCTTTTGCTAAGAATTCCGAATGTCTTCAGTTTAACCTTTAAAGCCTCTTTTGATAATATCTTTGAACAAAATGCCTTTAATCTAGAAGTTATACATGCAACTAAAATGCCAATGGATGGTCTTTCCAAGAAACCTTTGAACCTTCTGAAATTACATACAAAATTTGTATGAATTTTTCTGTGATTAGTGTCCATGGCTTTTGTAAAATGCTCAAAAGGAGTCCTTGTTTTACTGCACTGGAAATTCTATTGCTTCTAGACCACTGAGAATAATGGTCTAATAATGTTTTAATGCTGTGAGAATATATTTTTTTTAATGCTGTGAAAAAGCAGCATTTAAGGTTTGCAAATTTCCTGAAGGTATTTAGTTGGTGACCCAAAAGAGGCACCATATAAGCACTCCTTTTATAAAGCTTTCACTAGTGAACAACTCCCTATCCCTTACCAGAATTTCAGCATTGAGTGAAAAGTCTAACTTCCCCAAATTGTTATGCTTTCTGTACCTCCTTTGTCTTTCTCAGGCTTAAGAGAACCTTCTGTTGACTTAAATCAGAGTCACGTTCAGAGGTGTGATCATTGCTGACTTGACACTGCCACTTGGGAGTTGCCAGGACAGTTGCAAACTTCCAGGGCTGGAAGAGGTAAGGTCCACGGTAATTCATGTGTGTAGGTGACAGAGAGAGATAGAGAAGAACAGAGACGTACAGAGAGAGAGGCAGACAGAGAGAGATACAATCTCAAATGACATTCTCATCAGACTTCTCAAACAGGGGACCATGCAAATAAGCATAACGGAGTGAGAGATCTAGTGGGGCCATTGGTAAACAAGAGGGAGGTCTAGCAGCTGCTTCTTCATTTCCACTGATCTCAATGATTGGACAAGAGATTAATGTTAAGTTACATAATTTCTGTGAAAAGCTGAGAGTATGAATTTGTGTGTGAAATTTTCTAAGATGTGTGCCTTGACAACTAATTAGAAACATTTAAAAGAACAAAGATAAGACATACCTTAGCTAATGCAAACTCTACAGGCCCAGGTTTATGAAATTTCGGGTAAAGTTAATCCTTTCAATTATTTTCTTCAACCATACTTGTAGTAAGTTTGGCTATTTAGTATCCCCGGCAAGCACCATGAGATTCCTTATTTTGTGGCTTATTCTCATAAAGTTTCCTCAGTTAATAATTCATCATCTTCCCTTACCCATATCTTTACTCTACCAAGCCCAAGTAATTTACCTTCATGAGAGAAATTTTCCTTCTAGAACCAATAAATATGCTGTTTTTACCACATCCATGACAAAGTGTCATGTATTTGCCAATAAGTTTTTTTTTGATGTGGCTGTTATTTTTCTATGTTCATGTATTTGTCTCATCTCTCTTCATTATTCATTTATTCACCCTACAAACACCTGTTCCCCACTTTGTATTATTGTATTTGGCACTGAAGATGAAACAGGGAATCATATGCTTTCTGCTCTTCCAGAACTCATCATAAATGTATGTCTAATATCCTGATATTTCATCAGAGGATTATTATAAACTATAGGGAGAGTGGAATTCTCAGGCTTTTTGTACTGACCTACATTATTAACTGACTGGTTGTGTCTCCTCAAAGTTCCTGTGTTGAAGCTCTAACCCCAATGTAATGGTATTAGGAGGTGGGGCCTTTGGAAAGTCATTAGGTTGTGATGAGGACATGACCCTCTCTGGTCTATGATATTTTGTTATAAGAGCCTGGGTTAACTAAGACAAACAGTATGTAGAGACTAATTTTTTATACATGGTGGATACTCAGAAATATTTACTGTTTGGCTATTCTTTTTCACATGTAATCATTATAACTTATTAACAATATATTCTTGCATTTCACAATATGAACGTTATTGCCACTGGGTATCTGTGTAGGGAACCAGGGACCAGTGATGATTTGTTCATTTGCCTACATTGCCACCATCCATGTAGAATATTCTTAGTGATTCAAAAGAAGCACATAGTTCTGCTGTGAAGTCGATTTTCAATCATTTTTTATTTGCATTTATTTGGGAGAGCTCTTGCAATGCCTTTCATAGTTTGTCATTTGTGAAAGAAGCCTTTGTTAGCCTAAAATGTAGCTGTAACAATTATTTCTCAAAAAAAAAGAAAAAAGAAAAAAAACCCTCAACACAAGGCTTTTAAACCTTATTTGATTACCTCAAAAATTTTCCCAAAGAGTGAATATGGACTGAAATCCACTTTTCAAAAAAAAAGATCAACCATTGTTTCTTATAATCTTAGTCAGTGAGAGTCGAACAATAGCATCTCCATTTGAAAGAGACTTTTGCTACAAGGTTGAAATTAACTTTAACTTCTTTTTAAATGGTTCAAAAATAACTCGGCATAGTGGTTATCTTAGAGGTGAGAATTATCTGTTTTATTAGCTCTCTTAGGCTGTATTTCACAGAAAAATTCTCATGACTCACTAATGTATTTCAAACCATTGTTTGGAAAGCACGGGATAAGAATTGCAATGATAACAGCTAAAATATATGAGGACATTGAAAACTGAGGTCCTCATTATTATAGCATGTTGGTTATCTGTATCTCATTCAAACAGCATATTTTAAAAGTGTCACATTGACATCCAAACAAGAAAGAACAATTTGAAGAGTTTCAGACATTACATACTGTTTAAACCTATTTTGATAATGTTTTATATTCACAGACATTGAAAAGATAACCTAAGGAACAGAAAAGGGATAAAAGTGTGCATAAAGGTAGTCAGTGCTTGATAGGTATATAGCTTAGGGCATTGACCTGAGTTCAAATAATAAAAACCTGTGTGTGTGTGTTTGTGTGTGTGTGTGTTTTGTCACTCAGTCACGTCTGACTCTTTGTGACCCCATGGACTTCAGCCCACCAGGCTCCTCTGTCCATGGGGATTCTCGAGGCAAGATTACTGGAGTGGATTGCCATGCCTTCCTCTAGGGGATCTTCCCAACCCAGGGATTGAACCCAGGTCTCCAACCCAGGTCTCCCACATTGCAGGCAGATTCTTTATCATCTGAGTCACCAAGGAAGCCCAAAAACCTACCTAGATCATCTGAATTTCTTTCCGACTGTTTAGAGGTTAGCTAGGTAATAAAGAGGAAAGAACAAAACTTCCAGTGTCCAATCAAGAAGCATAACTTGGAGCAGTAGGTGTTGAGTCTAAAGACTGGTGTCCTTAGACAATAGAGAAAGAAGAAACCAAACTGGACAAGAAGGAAATGGATCCTCATTGCTCAGAATCCTATCTCTTTTACAAGTTATGGACACAAAGGAAGATAAATCTGTGAATGTTCAGAAATTAAATAGGTAACACATCAGAGTCATTAGGGTCAATCTCTAGAGTGGACCCATATGGGTTTCTAACACTGCTGCATAGGATATTAGTTTTGTCCATGGGCATAGGGCTTCCCTGGTAGTCCAGAAGGGAAAGAATATGCCCGCAGTATGGCAGACCTGGGTTTGATCCCTAAGTCAAGATGATCCCCTGGAGAAGGGAATGGTTACCCACTCCGGTATTCTTGCCTGGAGAATTCCAAGGACAGAGGAGCCTGGCAGTCCTTGGGGTAGCAAAGAGTTGCAACATGACTTTGACAACCCTTCCTTGGGCTTCCCAGATGGTACTATGGTAAACAACTTGCAGGCTGATGCAGGAGACTTTAGCAAAGTAGGTTCTTTTCCTGAGTCAGGAAGGTCCCCTGTAGGAGGGCATAGCAACCTGGCCTATTGGGCTACAATGCATAGGGTTGCAATGAGTCGGACAAGACTGAAGCAACTTAGCATACATAGCACTTCTTTGTAACTCATTTCATCACCTGTAAATCGGAGAATAATGGTACCTGCCACATAACACTACGGGTATTAAACAAAATACCAAAGAGTTGAACACAATGCCTGGCATTTTCCAAGCCCTCATGGAATCCAATCATAATGCCCAATTATATTACTAATTAAATATATACAAAGGATTTTATCCATCTTTTGATAGTCAGTAAACCCCCCAATTTTTTTTTTTTCTGTAGCAAACTCTTTTCCTACCACTATCTATATGGATAACACCATCTATGTGGAGGGCCTGGGTTTATCAGAAGCTGGGAGAGTGGCATGAAACAGATTCTCTCTCACAGCTCTAAGAAGCAACCACCCTGCTGATAGATCAACCTGCTTCCAGAACCACAAGACAATAAATCTCTATTGTTTAAACTACCCAGTTTGTGAAACTTTGGAATGTCGTTGTGGCAGCTCTAGCAAAATTATGCATCATCTGTTCCACAATAAAAGTTGTGTTTTAAATTCTGGAGTGAGTAAACAAATCCTGCTACTCGATTAGAGCCAGGAGAGTAAGTTATGCCAGTCTTACATCAGTTTTTTTATCTGCCATTCAGCGATGTACCCCCTGTTCTTTCAACCAATGCTTATTGAGTAATATCTTCATCCATATTCTTTATATTGTGTCATAGAAAGTATGATAAATACCACTGAGCAGGAAATGCCAACCTCCGATTTTAATATGTAGTAATTCTTAGGGAGACACGGAACAATTACCTGAAACTAATTTATTTTCCTAAATGAAATTTCATATATTCCACCAAAAGGTAATGATTTCACTTTTAAGTACTTACTGAGGGACAAGAGGACCAAAAAGGCCAGATAAGCTATGTTAACTTAAATCACAAAATAAAGTAGATACCTGTGGGAGAGAAAATACAGTTTCTGATTATTTTAGAGTGCTTGGGAAAATGAAGGGAAGAGAAAATGAAAAAGGTTTTATTTATTTATTTTTTGTTTTGTTTTGTCCAGATTTTCTCTGAATAACTCCTGGATATATAATAAACAGTGATAGTAAAAGAGATATTAAACTTTTATGGACTTATCCTGTGAGTTAAGAATACCCTCCTCCTTTTATCTCCTGCTGCTGCTGCTGCTAAGTCGCTTCAGTCGTGTCCGACTCTGTGCGACCCCATAGACAGCAGCCCACCAGGCTCCCCCTTCCCTGGGATTCTCCAGGCAAGAATACTGGAGTGGGTGGCCATGCCCTCCTCCAGGGGATCTTCCCCACCCAAGGATTAAACCTGAGTCTCTTATGTCTCCTGCATTGGCAGGTGGGTTCTTTACCATTAGCGCCACCAGGGGAGCCCCAGTATTCAGGTATGATGTTCTTATTCACATGATCCTTGAGTCTATAGTAATGTGAAATATATTTAATTTTCATACAAACTGAACACATGTATCCAGATGTCGTGTCAAGGAAACTACTCTGAGTTAAATTTCTTCAAGTTTAAAGAGTCATACTACCATCTCAGAATTAGAAAACTATAATTGAATAGAAGCTTGGACATAATTAATTCTTAAGCCATAAAATTTTTCACTTTCCATTTCAAAGATTGTCACTAAAATAGTAAGTTTTTTTCCTTTCTTGCTAATCCAACAATTTCATACTGACAGCCTGTCATCATGGGAATTTACTATCACATTACAGCTTTACACACTTTAATACAAATATTTCCAAGCCAAAATTAGATACACTGACAAGAAATATGGCTTTTAATGATTTACGTTTCTGCTTTGGAAAAAGAACAGTTCTCTTAAATATATCATACTGTCAAGTGGCTTCTGAACTTTTTGTTGAAGCATTCAAATGGACTGCTTTATGATTTCTGATCAATAAAAATAGTTCTTTGACATTTTTATATCACTCTCCCCACAAAAATGAAAGAATACTACAATATTTGGTCATAGCAATTAACAGTATGTGAATTGGAAACTGGTAGACCAGGGTGTAAATCTTGGATTTTCTGTTAACTAGCTCTGTGATTCGGAGAAGGCAATGGCACCCCACTCCAGTACTCTTGCCTGGCAAATCCCATGGACAGAGGAGCCTGGTGGACTGCAGTCCATGGGGTCGCTGAGAATCGGACACGACTGAGCGACTTCACTTTCACTTTTCACTTTCATGCATTGGAGAAGGAAATGGCAACCCACTCCAGCGTTCTTGCCTGGAGAATCCCAGGGACGGCGGAGCCTGGTGGGCTGCCGTCTATGGGGTCGCACAGAGTCAGACACGACTTAAGTGACTTAGCAGTAGCAGCAGCTCTGTGGTTTAGGTCCATGGTTTACCTTCTTATGCTCTAGCTGTTTCAGCTCTAAAATGGGGTCCTGGAAGAGTTTAAAAAGAATAAATAATACAATCCATGGGAAACTAAGATGAAGAGTTCAATAATTGTTGAACTATGGGTTCAATAATTGAAAATATGGGTTGAAAATATGGGTTCAATAATTGTTATTTGAGGTTATGATCATTACTTATTGAGTACTACTGAAGAGCCAGGTACTGGGCTAGAGTGTGAGGCTATAAAGATGAAGAATTCACACTTCTCTTGAGACCCTCACAAATTATGTTGTGAAGCAAAAAAGAGGGGGCATACGTGAAAGCACATGGAAAAATAGGAAACTCAACATAAATGAAAAAATTATTTGTCAATATAAGTGATTACCAATGCCCTCAGGAATAACTTAATGCCCAAATGTGGGTCATCAGCTCACTTATGGTAGCCTGGATGGGAGGGGAGTTTGGGGGAGAACAGATACATGGCTGAGTCCTTTTGTTGTTCACCTGAAATTACCATAACAATTGTTAATCAGCTATACTCCAGTATAAAATAAAAAGATTTTACAAATGTTATGGCTTTTGTGTTAAAAAAACATACTGCCAATAGTTTAATCTTAAATACATTGAGCTCTTGCTCATTAATTCAATAGTGCATTCAATTCATGCACTTAGCAAACATTTACAAGTGTCCACTCTATTCTGGGCGCTCACTTTCTGGCCTTTATGTTTTTATAGCAGCCTCATGTTTTTCTTTTGGAGCACATAGTCACATATTTCTTCCCTTTTAATGGCAGTTTACTCCTTATTTCATGTTTGACCTTCTGGGGAGGGTTTATGAGGCATTCTGAGCAGAATGGTCTGTCGGTAACTTACAAATACTTTTCAAAAGATTAAGCTTCCCAAAGTCATCAAAGCACCAGTTCTAACTGAAGAGGCTGCCATGAAAATGAATATAGGACATGGTTTTGGCTAGGCTTGGGAAAACAACCACTTGAGAGCCTAGATTTTGATAAATAATGACATCAAGATCTATTGGAATTGCTCTCAAATATTTCATACACATGGTAAGACCCATCATCCATTGAAATTGGTTTGATTTACAGCTCAAGATAACAGAGTTTCTCATGTTTAAATGCTAAAACACCTTATTTAAAATTTTAATTCACTACTAATCAATTTTCTTAATGCGCCACTAAAGAAAATTTCTTCCCAATTTCAACAAGTGTGAGTAACACAACCATATTATCTTTCCAACTTACTGACTGTACAATATTGTGAAAGTTAAAGTATAATGGAAAGGTTTAATGTTACCACTGAAATGAGAAATTATATGTTTGTATTATTTGTAAAATCTCTATAATTCAAAATTTTAATTTTTTTAAAAAGTAAATGCAAACATCAAATGAGTTAAAGTAGATTTTATAATTTACTGTTTTAAAATAATATTAAAATGTAAATATAGATGAGATCTTTTTAGCATGACCCTGGAATAATAATAATAGTATATTTCAATATTTGTGACTTTCAGCATTTAGAAAGTCCCTACTTGCCAAGGTGCTTAAGAATACGGAAGGAAAATAGTATAATTTAGGAAAAATACATTAAAAGTTAATAATTAAAAATCTTTTCACTTTTATAGGATCTATAGGTTAGAAGAACCCTATTCTTGGCTTCATTTATTGTTTCTGTGGGTTGCTTATAGGATAAACTATAATGAAGGGGAACATCCAAGAATTCATTTTATTGTGGACAACTCTAATGGTCCCAAGATTTTTCCTTCTGCTGAGCAGAAACTTATCTGTAGCTTCCATTCATTAAATTTTAGTCTTCATTTTGATGCTAAAGGAAAGAATCCTATTTTCCTTGTGCTTCTTAGTCCTTTAGCCACTGGAAGGCAGATACTTAGTCCCACTTTTCTCCTTTTCAGCATAAACACTCAATTTCATCAACTTTTCTTTGTTAAACATGGTTGTGACTCATTATCTATGTGCATCTCCTCTGAACATGGCCTAGTTTGATTTTTCTCAAAATTTTTTCATAATATGGCTCATCAGTATAATTTATCAAGCTTTATTTCCTATAGTTTTCATTATGAAAGAGGGGGCTTTGGTTGTTGTTCAGGTAAAGAGAAACATTTTTAATGTTAAATTTATTAAATGTTAATATTTTATATTAAAATATAAATTATTTGTTAAAATATTTAAAATGTGATAGTATATATACAGGAAGTTCTCTGGCTGTTCTAACAGGCTCTCATCTTCACCCTATCCTGTCACCATCCTTCATGTAAATGATGCTAAGAATTGAATACATTGCTCTGAATGTAATTTGATCAGCAAAGAACTGAGCAGAACTGACAGCTACTTCCTTCTGTACCCAACTTCTCTCCATAGCCTCTGGCACAATTCCTGTCCATGTCACAGTTATCTCTCTGGACAACCTGCACAAGCTCTTGTCTGGTCATCTCTTCCGCTCATGGTGGCGGTGGTGGTTTAGTCGATAAGTCATGTCAGATCCTTGTGACTCCATGGACTATAGCTCCCCAGTCTCCTCTGTCTATGGGATTTCCCAGGCAAGAATACTGGAGAGGGTTGCCATTTCCTATTCCAGGGGATCTTCCCAGCCCAGGAATCGAAGTCACATCTCTTGCATCTCCTGCATTGGCAGGAGGGTTCTTTAGCACTAGTGCCACCTGGGAAGCCCCCTTCCCTTCATACATGCCTACAATTTGCTCCCCGCTAGGTAGCCAAAGGACTCTTTTGAAAGCATAAAATAGATAAAGTCATCATCTGTTTGAAACACTCAAGAGACTTTCCATTTTAGTAGAATGAAATCTAACTCCTTGCTCTCTGTTGTCTACATAATCTCACCTAGCTCAGTCTCTGTCCACCATTTTCAGTGCTCTGGTCTAGTTATATTTTCCTCATGTCTCGATTAGGCCAAGCTGATTCTACCTCAGGGCATTTGCACTGCCTGTTCTCACATGGAATCTCTTTCACCACAAATTTGGATTGTTGCCTCCTTGCCATTCAGGTCTTAGTTTACATGTGCCCTCCTCAGGAGGCTTTCCTTGGCCACTGAACACAGAATAGCTTCCCTCATTACTTTCTATCATGTCACCCTATGTTAATGCTATAAATCTTGCCACCATTCACATATTATTATTTGTTTGTTTACTGTCTATTTCTCTATGAATAAGACCCATGATAGCAGGAATCCTAGCTTCCCAGGTGGCAGTAGTGGTAAAAAGCCCGCCTGGCAATGCAGGAGACCCAAGAGACATGGGTTCAATCCCTGTGTCGGGAAGATCCCCTGAAGAAGGAAATGCCAACCCACTTCAGTATTCTTTCCTGGAGAATGGATAAGGCTCCATGCACAGAGGAGCCTGGTGGGCTACAGCCCATGGAGTCACAAAGAGTCAGACACAACTGAAGTGACTTAGCACACATATATAGCAAACAGCAGGAATCTTAATCATTTTATTCCCAGCAATTCTTGGTACATAAGTATTGTTGAAGGGATTCATGTATGACTAAAGGATAGCAGATTTATGGCTGTGGATAAATCAAGTGTTTAAGTTCTAAGAGTCTGAGCCTGGGTTTGCATTGCTGATCCACACTTATTAGAGGTGAGACACGGAATAAACAACTTAACATTTCTGTGTCTGAAGTTATATATCCAAAAAATTGAAGATAAAAATGCTATTTTCCTCTTAAGTTTATTGCAAGGATTAAATAAACTGACTTTGTGTGAAATGCATATATAACTACTATATATATTTAATAATTAATAGTAATACAGCCTAATTTTTAGTGTTTGACAGCTATGTTGCTGTTCATGTTATATTTGAAATATAATATAAAATTCTATGAGTCTTTTTGGTGTTGTTGTTGTTCAGTCACTCAGTCATGTCTGACTCTTTGAGACCCCATGGACTGTAGCCCACTAGGCTCCTCTGTTCATGGGATTTCCTAGATTGCCATTTCCTCCTCCAGGGTATCTTCCCAACCCAGGGATCAAAATTGTGTCTCCTGCATTGGCAGGAATATTCTTTACCACTGAGCCACCAGGGAAGCCCCCCTTTTTCTGTGTACTGCTGTGTAATATCATCTCTACCTTTCTGGGATCATGCTGTTGCCTTTTGGGGGCCAATATGCGAGATCGGCCCTGGGTGTTCTTTGGAAGGAATGATGCTAAAGCTGAAACTCCAGTACTTTGGCCACCTCATGCAAAGAGTTGACTTATTGGAAAAGACTCTGATGGTGGGAGGGATTGGGGCCAGGAGGAAAAGGGGACGACAGAGGATGAGATAGCTGGATGGTATCACCGACTTGATGGACGTGAGTTTGAGTGAACTCCGGGAGCTGGTGATGGACAGGGAGGCCTGGCGTGCTGCAATTCATGGGGTCGCAAAGAGTTAGACACGACTGAGCGACTGAACCGATAGGATTTTATATGATTGGCTTTATTTTGTCTTTTTATGTTATATGAACCTGTTGAATGGAGAAGGAAATAGCAACCTACTCCAGTATTCTTGCCTGGAAAATTCTGTGGACAAAGGAGCCTGTGGGATTCTGGTCTATGAGGATGCAAGGAGTTGGATATGACTGAAAACTGTTGAAAATGCTGACTTCAATTTTGTTATTCATTAAATGTCATTTTGGATATTTGGAACCAGGGCCTTCATCTAAAATCCAAGATACTCAATACCCTTTTGCAGTTTTCTTTCTCTTATCCCTAGCAGAGCCCTGTGAATGCCTCACCTGGGTCTGCAAAGTATGTACCATGTTGGAGGAAGGACAAGGGCTACAAGGAATTGGGCCAGAAGCAGACAAATGAAGCAATAAGGACACCTCAGCTGGCAAGGATCAGGCTTATGGGAAAGAGATGTGGAAAAATGAAACAGAGTTACTTAGCAACTTTTTTTTTTTAATGTCTCATTTTGAAATATTTGTAAATTCATAGGAAGTTGCAAAGATAATGCAAAGAGTATCCTCCCCCAGTTTTCCTCTTGATAAGGACTTTCACAGAGCACATTTGTTTAACTTTGATGAAGTTTATTTGCTGGTTATTTTTCTTTTTATGGATCATATCTAAGAACTTGTAGGTTTTAAAGATTTTCTCCAATGCTGACTCCTAAGAGTTTCATGTTTTACTTTTAAATCTATAGTCTATTTTAAATTAATTTTTTAAGATGTGAAGTTTATGCTGAGGTTCTTTCTCCTTGCCATTTTTTTTTTGCTTTTGCTTATTGTTGTGTGATTTCTCCAATATATTTGAAGAGATGATTCTTTCTCTATAAAAATTGCTTTTGCCCTTTTGTGAAAAATCACTTGAGTATAGGTCTATTTTGGGGTTCTTTATTCTGTTACATTGATTTGTGTGTCTATCTTTCTGCCTGTACCACAGATTCTTGATTACTGCTACTATAAATCTTGATGTCAGGTAGAAAGATTGCAGCTACTTTACTCTTCTTTTGCAAAATGATCTTAGCCATTGTAGTTTCTTTAGTTTCCTATATAAACTTTAGAATGATCTTGCCTATGTGTACAAATATCTTGCTAGTATTTTAATAGAAATTGTGTTAAGCCTATATCAATTTGGAAAGAACTGACATTTTTGCTATGTTGAGTCCTGCCAGTTTACATGTTTCTCCATTTGTTTAGATCTTAGTTTCTTTTATCAGCATTTTTTTAGTTGTAGAGCCAAGTGGCACAGGGTGCCCAGGTTCCCTGTGTTATCTCCACTGTTCCTGTTCGAGTTGGGGATTTCTGCTGGGCCTTCTGTAACATCACCCTGGTGTGTTGGGGTGACTTGTTATAGCCAGGTTAGTAGAAATCTAGACTGTCCACTAGTCTTTTGCTGTCAGGACTGGGAATAGGGTCATAGTGGTTTTGGTGATGTTTGGCTGGAGTAGAACTATTATCTGAAATTCTGTTTTGCTTGGGTGCCCTGTCCTGGTCCTTTGGATAAAGGGAGCAAGCTTTGCTTTGGGATTCTTTTGTCTGCACCTATTGGTGGTTCCAAGTTGCTGGGTTCCTCACTTACCTGTGGTCCTGGGTTGCTTTCTACTCTACATCTATTAGAACATCTTACTTTTGTTTTATAGATATATAAAATCTTCCAGAGTTTTTAGCTATACCTAGCAGGAGGAATCGGAGAAGGCAATGGCAACCCACTCCAGTACTCTTGCCTGGAAAATCCCATGGATGGAGGAGCCTGGTGGGCTGCAGTCCATGGGGTCGCTAAGAGTTGGATATGACTGAGCGACTTCACTTTCACTTTTCACTTTCATGCATTGGAGAAGGAAATGGCAACCCACTCCAGTGTTCTTGCCTGGAGAATCCCAGGGATGGGGGAGCCTGGTGGGCTGCTGTTTATGGGGTCGCACAGAGTCGGACACGACTGAAGCGACTTAGTGGCAGCAGCAGCAGCAGCAGCAGGAGGAATAGGGGAAAGTACAGGTAATCCATCTCTTTGGAAACAGAACTTAGAAATTATAGAACAAATATTACCTCTCTGCAATATGTGCTTCTGTTCTCTGCTTTACTAGGTTATTAGAAAAGGCTGGTATTAACCCCACTGCGCTTCTGAGGACATGGGACAAAAAAATACCCTATCCAGTTGCATCTTGTCAGTTTGTGTGTGTCCTTAAAATGTGCACAGTTTTAAAGACTGAACTTTCTTCATGTGAATACAATAGTCATGGTTATTAAAAATCATGGAAATGCTTGGGTTATACTGAATCCAGGTAGAAGTTAGAAAATATGCTAAGTTTGGTTTTACTGACCATATAGCAATATTGCATGAAAATATGCCAGTTGGAGTCATGTTCCTGAGTTCTGACAGAATATTTAAGAGCCCTGGTTCTCCTAATGTCTTGCTATTTTTCTTAGGACTATGGCACTTGATTTTTCTGGATGTTAGTTTACAAACCTGCTCATGAGAGAGGTGATATATATATGTGTGTGTGTGTGTTTGTATGTGTATGTATATACTTGTGGCTGATGGGTGTGTTGTAAAGCAAAAACCAACACAATATTGTAAAGCCATTATCCTCTCCAATTAAAAATTTAAAAAGGAGGGAACACGTGTACGCCCGTGGCAGATTCATGTTGATGTGTGGCAGAACCAATACAATATTGTAAAGTAATTAGCCTCCAATTAAAATAAATAAATTTAAATTTTTTTAAAAAGTGCTGATAACACCTTCTTTGCTTATTTCTCAAGGTTATTGTAAAGATCTAACAAGATAACATATATGCAAATATTTTATAAATTTTTAAGCTATTTATAAATATAAAATGTTATTTTCATTTTCATCATTATTACTCAAATGGCTGTAAATATTCTCCTTATCCAGCAGAATGGAAAGCAATAAAAAGTATGCTTTAGGAAGGAAATATGAGCAATCACAAGTACAGGCAATGTACATATAATATATTCAATAAATTTGAGTTTATTTTGTAAGAATATGATATATACACAAAGATATAAAGAATTACATGTAATTATATAAAACAATGAAATTAGTTATGAGATTAATTTTCCTGGAAATATAAAAATTAGATTTGTTGGCCAATGGAGTTTAAAGACACACCATGAAGAAGGAAAATTGTTCACTTTAATCCCCATTTCATTCCAACATAAGACATCTATTCCTATGAGGCCAATCTCTTTAAATATACACTGTGCTTCCCACTCCATTATTCCCCTTCATTCCCTCCTACCCATTCTTCAGGATGCTACTAATACCCTCACCTCCTTCATGAACTTTCTCTGACAATTCCAGCCCACACTACTCATCCTTTTCTGAAATCTTATTGCTCTTATAGCCAGTATCACAAATTTAGGCATTTAATTATATATTGTCTTGCATTATTTTCTAATTGTGTCATGAGTATTTTTCTCCTATGCTAGCTTGTAACTTCTCAGCAAAGGACTAAGTCTCATATATTTCTGTTTCTCCTTCAGCATTTAGAAAATACAGCATATAACAGGTGCTCAAGGAATAATCGTTAATTGAGTAAATGACTTTTATAGGCACATTATAAATCTTTAGCTCTACCATATTAAAGAAATACAGAGAACAAGACCACCGATGCCCTATTATGACCCCAAATGATGAAGTCATTCAATATATCTGGACTCTGACAGCTACTGAGATATCTTGCTGATAGAGTAAACAGTACTGGTGAATTAAAGGGCCATCCAAAATAGGTCCCATATATTTGAACTTGAGAGAGTTATCACAATCTACTGAATAGACTAGTTTAAGAAAAATATTTGAATTCTATCCCACCATTTACTTATGTTAGCATCAACCTTTCAATATCTATTGCCTCAAAGTAAATCAAGAAGACCAGAAGGGTTAATTTGTAATGGAGTGTTATCCTGTTTCACACATGGATTGAATCCCTGGGAAATAAGACAAAAGAATTTTATTAGGAAGTTTCTGATTCTTGGAAAAATATGTAATGTTCTTTTATTTCATTTCAAGAAAAAAAATGCACATCTTTGAGGAAGTTACTACTGGGATCTTGGAAATCATTTAATCTAGCCTTCTCACTTATAGACCAGAAGCCCTGGAATTAACACAACAATATTTAATGTCACAAGGTCCTTTTATCAGTTCATAAAACATTCAAAAAACATTGTTTTTTTACTATTTTTTTCTTTTATCTACTAGATTTTCAGTAAGCACCTCAAAGTCAAAAGTCATATATTTTGTAATCAGAGTGTTGTGTCTAAATTCCAGATTTCTTACTTAGTAGATATGTGACTCAAATTAAATGTAATGGCTTCAGTTTTCTCATGGGTAAAATGGACAAAGCAATATTTAGTTTTCAGGATTCTTTCTGAGAATTCATTGTCTCCTTTAAGAAATGGGCTTAGCACTATTCAAGAAAACACATAAAAGTATAAAAAATAAGTAACTCTCTATATTGAGGCTTCCCAAGTGGCACTAGTGGTAAAGAATCCACCTGCCAAAGCAGGAGAAGCAAGAGACGAGGGTTCGAAATGTGAGCTCGATCCTGGAGTAGGGACGATCCCCTAGAGTAGGAAATGGTAACCCACTCCGTATTCTTGCCTGGAAAATTCCATGGATATAGGAGCCTGGTGGGCTACAGTCTTTGCAGTGGAGCTGCAAAGAGTTGGACACAACTGAGCACACACATACACATATGAGAGCCATTCCTTTTTATTATAATATTATAATAAACACTATTGTTTACCTCATCTTTAGAGGAGGGCACATATTATTGATTAAAATGTAAAAAATAATCAAATTTTAGAACTCGACTAAGATGTCTTAGTAGCATAGAAGAGGGAGCCTCATAAAACTCAATTATCAGAAAGTATACCTGAAGACACCCCTGGAAGAGGAAATGGCAACCCACTCCAGAATTCTTGCCTGGAGAATCCCATGGACGGAGGAGGCTGGTGGGATATAGTCCATAAGGTTGCAAAGAGTCAGACATGACTGAGCAGCCTAGCATGCATACACATACTTGGAATAGATAATTCTTGTTATGAGTCTTAAAGTTTAAAAAAAAAGTCACTCTTGGGGACTCTGAAGACAAGGTGGTTGGGTATATTTAGATGTTAGATACATTTATTAGGAGGGAATATGGTGGAGAGAAGAGTATGACATTAGAACGTCACTGAAAGTTATTTCAGTAAAATAATGATGCATGTTAGGAGATATAGGGCAGATGGAATTCATATGAGAAAAGTTCGGCCTTTATGTCCTTATGGACTGAAATGAGTCAGTTACTGAGGATGAAGAGTCAAGGATGATTCTCAAATGTCTAGTCTTGGAAACTCAGTATATAGTGAAATGATGAGTTTATGTTGAGCCAGGATGAACTTGAGATGCATTATGGGGAGATGTTTCTTGCTACTTCTCATATGTCCTGCCAGGAAGAGAAAATTCCTCTAGTATGATACTTCTGACTTTCTCTCTTTTTACATATTCTGCTCTTGGGGAGGAATGATTTCTTTGATTGGAAAACTGGGAAAAGACACATGGGCCAAGTTACTCCTCCATTATGAAGAAATCTGCCTCTGGATAGCATGATCTCTCCTGTTTTACTCCTTACTGTAGATTTGTAGGTTGTGTAGGAGCCTGACCTTTGGAGAACAAACTGCCTAGTCCAGATCAATCTGTGGTTCATATTAGCAGTCCCACTTACCCAAATTTGTAAGCTGTGTGTTTTAACCTAGTCATGGCTTGACTTTCATCTTTACTCCTTGTTTGTTAGATTTATTAGTGCTGAGGCAGGAAGGAAAAGTGTATCTTATTGAAGATTCTTTTGACACCACACAACAAAGCCATCTTCCTGAAACTTATCATGATTTTAAGTGCATATCTGACACCCTCTTGGGCATCTCAAACAACTGACTCATTTAAATTTTTAAATGTTGAACCAATTATAAGCACACTATATGTTTTTATATTTCTCCAAAGTACATAATGAGTGCTTAATAGGTATCTATAGAGTTTACATATTTCACATTAAGAGAGAAAGTAATTATCCTGACTGAAAAGATACTTTTAGAGAAACTTAAAGATATTAATTTATTGAATTAGTAGTTTGTGAATTTCCCCCTTTCAAATTTTGACAAACTAGATTGGCTTTCCGTTATTAGATCTTTCTCTCTCTTGTCAAGGAACTTAAGCTCATGCTTTATGTGGTAGGTGGGATAATTGACCTCTAAAGATTGTGCTGCTGTGCTGTGCTGTCTCACTTCAGCTATCTCACCTCAGACTCTTTGTGAACCTAGGGACTGTAGCCTGCTAGGCTCCTTCCCGTCTGTGGGATTCTTCAGGCAAGGATACTGGAGTGGTTTGCCATTTCCTTCTCCAGGGGATCTACCAGACCCAGGGTTTGAACCCACATCTCTTATGTCTCTTGCATTGGCAGGCAGGTTCTAAGCTCATGCTGTATGTTGTAAGTGGGATAATTAACCTCCAAAGATTACCACACCTTAATTCCCACACCATGTGATTATGTTGTTATATGGGAATTAAGGTTGCAGATGGAATTACAGTTGGTAATCAGCTGACTATAAATTAAGGAGATTTTTCTGGATTCCTTAAAGAAGAAGGCAGGAGAGTTAGAGTCAGAGAAGATGTGCTAACAGAAGCAGAAAGCAAAATGATGTAATGACTTTGAAAGTAGAAAGGAGGCAGAAGTAAGCGATGGGGTCAGGCTCTAGAAGCTGGAAAAGTAGCAGAAACAGATTCATCCACAGAGCTTTCAGAAGGGAATGCACATCAATGATATCTGATTTTAGCCCATGAGACCCATTTCGGATTTCCGAACTGTAGAACTGTAAGATAATAAATTTGTGTTGTTTTAAGCTGCTAAACCTGTAGTGGTTTGTTATAGCAGCAATAGAAAACTAATATATCCTGCAACTCACCCTACAAGTTCTTCCTCTCTTCTCTGAGTGAGTTTATAAATGGATTGACTCCCATCCAGACTGCCAGAGATGAACTTTGGCTCCTCCACTTCTCCACTTGCTCATTCTGTGACCACAGGCAAGTTGTTTAATTTTGTGCCACTATTTCCTTTTTTCCTCATTATAGAATGGGGATTATAATAATACCTTCCTTGAGTAGATTAAATGTGTTAATACATGTGAAAGCATTTAGAACAGGAAGCACATAGTAAACACTATAAAGGGCTTCCCTGGTGGCTCAAAGGGTAAAGAATCCCCCTGCAATGTGGGAGACCTGGGTTCCATCCTGGGTTGGGAAGATCCCCTAGAGGAGGGCGTGGCAACCCACTCCAGTATTCTTGCCTGGAGAATCCCATGGACAGAGGAGCCTGGCAGGCTATAGTCCATAGGTCACAGAGTCAGACACGACTGAGTGACTAAACACACACACATAGACTATAAAAGTGTGTTACTATGCAGTATTATATCTATCTATACAAATTATTTTATAACCAGTTCAAATCGCTCTTCTTCCATAAAAAAATGACTATCTTTTCTCTTCCTTAAATCCAGAGAAGTCTTTATATTTACAAGTTTTAGTTGAACTTGGCACTTTAATTTTTACTTAATCACTTTTGTACATATTGAACTGTCTCTCCTAAGATACAAGATCCTACAAAAAGTCACTGATATGTGTTTTTGTTCATTTTACTTTATATCAATCTTGTTATCCCATAGTTTCTGAGCTAGCATTTTGCATATCACAGATACTCAATAAACATATTATGAGCTGTGTGTTCATTGTTCAGTTGTGTCCGACTCTTTGTGACCTCTTGGGCTGTAACCCACCAGGTTCTTCTGTCCATGGAATTCTCCAGGAAAGAATACTGGAGTGGGTAGCCATTCCCTTCTCCAGGGGATCTTCCCAACCCAGGAATCGAACCTGGGTATCCCTCATTGCAGGCAGATTCTTTACCATATTTTGAGCTACCAATGGTATTTTCCAATTGTACCAATTTCAAGAAGCAAACTAAATCACCCATTATTCAGCCAAGCAACACTCATATAAAGTATTCATCAAAGCCTGGATGTGTCACAAAATTAATACAAAACATTATCTGCAGTTATTTGGTGGGGAGTGCAGAGTTTTGATGAGTTTACTCTAGATCTTCGGCTTTAATTTAAACCACATGTTGGAGAAGAGTTTTTTTTTTTTTTTTTAATTATTTGCCCATAAAGTCTGTTCTCTATAATCCACTCTGAAGGCTATTTCTTTGATAAGCAAGTATGATGTACTGTGAGGGCTGAATTTAATTCTGTGCAAAGACATGCCTAAATTTAGCATTTCTGAAATTCTAGGATCTCTCCATTAAGACTGGAGTGTGTTGTTATAAAGTTGACTACAGAGGGTTTTCTGGTGGCTGGTAGTGTTCAGCTGATAGTGTTTCAAAAACAGAATTAAAAAAGTACAAATGTTATTGCCACAGGTATCAATATTTTAAGTCCTAAAATGAAAATTCATATTAATGGCTGTGTTCATTTTCTTGGATTTATCAACAGTTAATCTCAAAACATTAATAATTATTGTAGGGTTATTAAATTCTGTCACGATGTAAGAAATGAAATTCAACTGAGGTCAACTTGTCATTAACCTTGATGGTATTTTTTTATAATACCAAACAATCACTCTTTAAACAGTTCTAAATTTTGTTAAAACTGGTGAAGAAAAAATTACTTATTGAGTGGAAGGAAAATTAAATCTTCTAAACACTATAAACTCTTATTTAGAAACTCTAATAAAAATGCCAATTCACATGGTTCTGCTTTCGTATCATTATTTTAATTTTCCAATATAATATTTGAAAAAGTAATATAGATATCTATAAGGCAAAAATAAGTCTTTTTTATATACTTATGCTATGCTGAGGATAGAACACTCATTCACATGAAGAACTCACTGACTTTTGAGAAGGGCAATTTTTTATATAAAACAAAAAGATGGCAATGGCTCATACATTAAGACATTGAAGACAATATCTGAAACTTGCATACTTTATAAATGAAGGAACTGTGCCTTCAGTTTGCAAGCTTTTCAAAGCTCTATGTCAAATGAAGAGATGCATCTTTACTTCTGATGCCACTAATTTCACACTCAAAAATTAATTTTCCTTTCAGAAGGCAGACCACTGATGATGTCATGGACATGAAATCTACTCTTTTTGTTGTTGTTGTTGTTATTGAAGTATGATTGACTTACAATATTGTATTACTTTAAGATATACAGTGCAGTGGTTTGATATTCTTATATATTATGAAATGATCACCACTATCGGTCTAGTTACCATATATCTACATGTCACAATATTATTGACTATACTCCCTACGCCATACATTACATCTATCCCCATGACTTGCTATTTAAGTCTACTCTTTTTAGTGGGTCTGAATTGATCTACTAATGCAGAGGCTGACTTTCTCAGATTTGTTTAGCCTCTGATGTGAGTAAATTTGTTTCAATTTCCCTTTTACTCTTTTAGAAATAACCATAATGATTTCTTCTCATGCTGATTTTTTAAGTGTTTAAAGGAAAACAAGGGTTGATAGCTCATCAAGGCACATGAGACTCCCCTAAGAGTTGACAACTTCCATTTGGAGAATGCATTAGCCAAACACTTCCATTTCCACTGGAGGGTGTTATTAGATGCACTTAAGCAAAGAAAGCTACTAAGAGCAAAAAACACCCCAGAGTTTTTTTTTTTTTTCTCCTGTAAAGGCATTGTTATACCTTTTGCCCCAACTTTCAAAACAATGCATCACTCAGAGACCAACTCTATTAACAGGTCATTTAGATTATGATGAGTTATGATGAACTCAAGCCTCTAATATTCTAGCCCAACAACTTGCTTTATCACAGCAATATCACAGACATATGCCCTAAAGAGTAGTCTTACTTCCTCTTCTCTTGGATACCACTAGGATTTACAGCATCTGGAGCAAGAGGCAGAAGTAATAAAGTCTTATAGGAAAAAAAAAATTGTTACATAAAGTCATTAACAGAAATGAAGAAATGATGAGCAGTCGGTGAAGCCAAGATTACTAGTTCAATTAGACCTGAAGAAGATGGCTCTAAATCTGGTGTCCCCTGGTGGAAAATTTGCTTATAACTAATGTGCACTGAATAAATAAATGACTGTGGAGTTCCTGTTGGCCACATTTTTGTTCCCATTGATAAATAAGTAAAAATTAAAATTATAGATGTAGATGATTTCATGTAAGTGCTAAGGTAACGATGTTTAGACATTGTCACTGCCACTTGAAAAACTCCCCCAGAATAACTTAGCTAGTAAGTCATATAGGTGGGATTTGAATGCAGTTCTCATTGGTTTCAAAATCTGTGGTCTTTATTCTACATCATATTGGTCAACGTTTTGTTCTCCTCTCTCTCTCTTTCTTATCCAGGGAAAGGTAAGAATTGATAACAGGTGAAGACTTTTTGCTTCATTAAATATTTTTATCCCCATGGAAGATTCAGATTCATTCTTTCTCTCAATCTCTTTCCCCTTACTTCTCCCTCTAAGTAGCTGGCCTTTGATTGAATCATGGCTTACCCAAAACACACACCGGAAACTTAACCCCAGAAGCTGTGGTTACCTTGATTCAGAAAATGGGTCTTTGCATATGTAATTAAGTTGAAGACCTAAAGAGGAAGAGCTTATTGTGAAATATCTAAACAGTCCCTATATGTAACCACATATACTCCTATAAGAGAGAGATCTGTCTCCCTCTGGGTTTCTTGGTCTAGAAGGGTGACATACACAGAAGATGGGGAGGTGATGCAACCAGAGAGGCAGAGCCTGGTGTAAGGCAGTCACAAGTCAAGAAGCACCTGAAGCCACCATGAGCTGGAAGGGCCAAGGATGGATTGTCCCCAGGAGCCCCTGGAGGGAGTGTGGCCCTGCTGATACCTTGATTTCAGACTTCTGGCTTCCACATCTGGTGAACAAATATTTCTGTTGTTGTAAGCCAGCAAGTTTGTAGTAATTTGTTATGACAATCACAGAAACTAATATAACTCCCCTCTTTTCAAATTCTGAAATTGGTGGCAGGGGAAATTGAAGTGTAAACAGCACAATGCTGACTTCTAGCCTGTGAAGAAATAGTAAAAACAGATAACTTAAGGAAATATAGGCACACTTTACCTCTGCATAAGCCTATAAAGCTCCTGACAGTTAGACTGTCTTTTTCCACCTTCTTGTCCCCCAAGGTAATCTTTTGATTGTTGGAACATAGCCTGTGATCAATAGGTATTTGTTGAGCAAATCAGCCTGACTTTGCAGTGGCTCCAGCAGAACTGGAACATTTCAAGAAGGCATAAAAGGTCATTTATCCTGAGAGAAGAGTTAATTCCCATCTGAATTCTCTTGGATACACTAACAACTGCTCTGACTGGTACTGGCATGTTAGAACTAGCCAACCTTTGTAACTCGAAGAAAAGAAAAGGTAAGTGAGAAATGTAACACTGAATTTGGAGAGTCAGTTATGACTTAGTCATCAAAGGTAAACATATTTTAATATATTAAGTAACTCTTTAAAATATAGTGAAGTAGATATTTCAGAAATCTTTAAAATGTGAGAGAAATGGGAATGGCAGGGCATATATAAATCTAGATGGTATTACATGGAAAAATTCTCCCACGGTATTCCTAAAGTTAGGAGAAACCAAATCAGATCCAGAAACAGACTGGGCGATTTTTAGTGTGGATCCTCCACACCCAGGAAGCTTGTTGGCCAGATGCACTAGGTCCACCACCCTGCGGCTTTATAGTCAAAGTCCACTCTTCCTAGTGGGTGCTGGCAAGACCAGCTGCCAAATATTTTTAACATCATTTCCATTAATTTACTTTCTCTAGAATAGATATTCTCTTCTTTCCATCCCCAGTGCTGTGGCTCCAGTCCCTGCCTCTGTTTGGATATCTGCTTCCCACTTGGATGCCCAAAGGGCTTCCCTTGTGGCTCAGCTGGCAAAGAATCTGCCTGCAATGTGGGAGATGTGGGTTTGATCCCTGGGTTGGGAAGATACCCTGGAGAAGGAAAAGGCTACCCACTCCAGTATTTTGGCCTCGAGAATTCCATGACTGTATTCCATGCAAAGAGTCGGACATGACTGAGAGACTTTCACTTGGACGTCCAAAACAGCTTCTTCAGAGACCCCTCTTCCTACAGACATTCTCAGGACAAAATTTCTGGAAAATCAATCCAAACATATAACTCCTCTATTAAAATGTGTGTATACATAAAGGTAACACAGGAAAACTGGGCATCCCAGGTAGCACTAGTGGTAAAGAATCCTCCTGCCAATGCAGGAGATGCAAGAGATGCATGTTCAATACTTGGGCTGGGAAGATCCCCTGGAGTAGGAAATGGCAACCTGCTCCAGTATTCTTACCTGGAAAATTCCATGGACAGAGGAACTTGGTTGGCTACAGTCCATGGGGTTGCAAAGAGTCAGACACAACTGAGCACACATACAGAACAAAGGAAGTTATCTCTTGCAGTTTCCTATCACTCACAAGATTAAATATAGATCTCATTTTTATGTATGCAAAAATATGCAAGATTATACATCAGTTCAGTTCAGTTCAATCGCTCAGTCATACATTCACATGTGTCTGTGCTTAGTTGCTCAGACATGTCTGACTTTTTGCGGCCCCATGGACTGTAGCCCTCCAGGCTCCTCAGTCCATAAGGATTCTCTAGGCAAGAATACTGGAGTGGGTGGCTGTGCCCTCCTCCAGGGTATTTTCCAACCCACAGATTGAACCCAGGTTTCCCTCATTGTGGGCAGATTCCTCACCATCGGAGCCACCAGGGAAGCCCTTTATCTATATTAAATAAAGAATAATAATGTCAATATTATAACCATATAATCTATATATTAATTTGAACCCCATCTGCCTCTGCTGCTACCTCTGCCTTGCCTTTGGAGTCTATTTTATAGCCATACACACTTCTCATGTCTTTTTGAAATTACCAATTTCCTGACACTATAGCAAGATTTTTATATAAACCTATTCCAACCCTTCTCATTGTCCATAAGATAAGAAAGTGAATGTGTTAGTCACTCAGTCGTGTCTGACTCTTTGCGATCCCATGGACTGTAGCCTGCCAGGCTCTTCTGTCCATGGAATTCTCAGGCAAGAGTATTGAAGTGGGTTGCCACTTCCTTCTTCAGAGGATCTTCCTTACCCAGGGATCGAACCCCAGTCTCCTGCATTGCAGGCAGATTCTTTACCAGCTGAGCCACCAGGGAAGCCTGTCCATAAGATAAGACCCAATACTATCTGGCCCCACTTATCTCACAGCTTTGTATTTCATCACTCGCTCCCTCTCTGTGTTCCAACATTACTAACCTGTCCATTACTTAAAGATATCAGGAAACAGACAAAGTGTGTTTTGTATGGACACATTGGTGAGGCCAAACCTACAAACATATATTCTGATGGATCAGGGCATCTGCTCTGTCCGATTGATGGGTTTGGGCTCCCCAAAAGGCAGAGTCTGAGATAAGGAATTGGATATAACAAGTTTACTGGGGAGGTGACCCCAGGAAACAGGAATGAAGAATCAGTAAGAGTGATACATGGATGGAGAGAAACAGACATCAGTGTGCCTTGCCAAGATTGCTGCTGAGGAAGCAGAAGCTCACAGATGCTAAGACTTCTGAGATGCCTATGGAACGCTCCCAGGTGTATCCAGGAAAATAAAGCTTTGGTCCTTCTATCAGTGACTGAGTTGTGTAGGCAAGCTAAGGGAGTTCCAGTGACATTACTGTACGCCAAGAGTAAGAGAAGACCCACTGGTTTCTGGCCCCATGCATCTGGCAGCCTCATCTTTCATCCCTGACTCTCCCTCTCTGTGTTCCAGCCCTGCTAACCTTCCCATTACTCAAATATGTCAGAAGACAGGCATAGAATGATTCTTTCTCTTCCATCTTCCACATTAACTCCTCATCTTACAGGTCTCAGATTCAATGTCATTTCCTCAAGACACTTTTCCTATTTTGCCCAGACATGATCATCAGGCACATATTTTTCTCCCTGCTATTGCAAGCTACTCTTATTCCCAGAACTCAGCAGTATTTATTATTTGTTCAATGTCTATCTTGCCAGAGAAACGAGAAGCTCCAAGAAGGCCACGTTCTGTTGTATCCCCAGGGGCCCTCTCAGTGCTGGAGATACAGCAAATATTTCTGAAATAAATGAATACATATTTGAAAACATAAAGAATTTTGGACATTGTCACATCCTATTGTAACAGATATCTTGGTTAAAAATGAAATGATATAAAGGAAGGAAATTAAAGTCATTGTCCCTCATAAAATTTTAGCAAGGTTTACCATATTCTATTGAATAAGATTTCAATGATTGTAACAGTTCACATTATTTTAAGTACAACTAGAAAGAAAAATAATATTTGAAAATAAACCATAAAATGCCATGGACTAAAAGACACATCCAGTTTCCAGATGTTAAAACCAAAAAAATGGGGAAGACCACAAGGCAACACATACCAAACATATCTTAAATCTTCATAATTCTTTCCATACTCACCTCTCCCTCCTTGGTTCACAGAGCCACCATATCATCCCTTAGCTATTGAGGCTGCAGTTGGCTAACTGGTATCTTCCCTTGCATTTTTCAACTTCCAGCTCATTCTCCACTCAGTCAGAGTGATCATTTCAAATTGAAAACTTGATTATATAACACAAATACTGCATGAACATATGTTACTGTTACTTGGTCACTCAGTCATGTCTGACTCTGCAACTCTATGGACTGTAGCCCACCAGGCTCATCTATCAGTGGGATTCTCCAGGCAAGGATATTGAAGTGGGTTGCCATGCCCTCCTCCAGGGGATCTTTCCAACTCAGGGATCAAACCTGGGTCTTCTGCATTGCAAGCAGATTCTTTACCACTGAGATAACAAGAAAGCCTGCATGAACTCATACCTGCTATTAAATATTTTTTCTCTGTTATATCACACACATTTTCTCTTACTTTATATTCCTCTGATAGGGTTTCTAAAATATGCCACCTCTTTCATTTACCTGGACTATTCTTCAACTCACTGTCCTCAATCTTTCTCCACTTCCTCATCTTACTGGTTTTAGTATAAATGTACCTTCCCCAGAAAGACATTGTGTGATCCTGCCACTGTAAATCAGCAACCCCCTTCCTCCACTCCTGACATTATTTTTTTTTCCAAACACATACCTCATTCTTTTCCTGTGTGGCACTCATCTCAAGCTTCAGTCTATATATACAAATGTTTTAATGTATATAATGTCTATCCCTTTCACTGAAATTTGAGCTTCATAAGAAAAGCCACCGTGATGTCATTTGGCATCACATTCTAGAACATGACAGAAATCAAAGTGCTAAATGATTATTTGTTGAGTGAATGAGGCAATGGGATAGACACATTTTGCCAAAACAAGGACAAAAGGAAATCCAGTACATCATTTGAGATGTTGAATGCTGCTTGAAAAGAGCAACATATTTTCCAAAAATTAGGCAGGGGACAAACATAAACTTGCCTTCCAAAGGCTTTGTTTAAGGTTAATGCATATTGTGCTATTTCAGGTAAATTTGGACCTTCCATTTAAGAAAAAGAAAGAAAGAAAGCAGTTTTTATTGTTTTAGTTTTCTCCAAGATGTTTTCTTTTTTTAAAAAAAATTATTTATTTGGTTGTGTCCAGTCTTAATTGTGGTGCACAGGCTCAGTAATTTCGGCATGGGAGCTGAGTTGCTCTGTGAAATGTGGGATCTTCCTGGACCAGGGATCAAACCCACATCTCCTGCATGGCAAAGCAGAATCTTAAGCACTGGGCCACTAGGGAAGTCCCCCAGACAATTTCAAATTATTTTAATCATAGTTTTACTGTAATAATTTTATTTATTCTTATAAAAATATTTTTAAAAAACAAACACATTCATAGACCTCAGTATCATTTGTTATGTTTTATTTTGAAAACTAATCAGATTCAAAATAAAATGTGAATTATGAGACTAGAACATTACAAATAACATTTTTTCTCAACTGTGTTTGTGAAAATATTGGGTGAATGACTAATGAGAAAACATCACTATGCTAGATTTACAAAAGTTATAGAGCAAAACCAGACTGATTTTAATAGAATCAGTGCCAATTACATCTTACGCATCAATGGCAGTGAAAGTAAACTTGATTTTGACACATGTAATTGTGTCAGGAATAATTTCATATAGAGGAAAATGTTATTCATCTTTAATACCCTTGCAGACATATTGCTCAACCATCGTCCAATTTTCTAAGGCCTAGCTGCAGCTTGCATGAAATGAGGGCAGTCGTTCTATCCTTGAATATTGCTAATGCATTATGCCTACAAAAATATATGTATGCTTCTACCCATGCTTTCATTCATCCCTTTATTCTTTCAGCATTTATTGGGCATCTTTTATTTGGCAAGCACAGTTCTAGGCTTTGGATATGCAAAGATGAATAACTCTAAGGGTTATGGCCAAAAAACACATTAACAAGCAATTTATTTTTTAAAGGCAAGCACCAATAAAAAAGGAGTAAGTGGTAAACATATGTATAAATATTGGATACCATTTCATCTTGCTTTTCAGTTTCCAGAAAATGACACTAAGGCTTAAGGGAATAAAAAAGTTTTCTGAAGATTTCATAGCTAATGAATACAAAGACTGGGGCTTGAATTCAGGTCTTGCAATTCCTGTAAGGAGGAATTCCCTTTTCTGAGTGATCTCTGGTACCATGCCATCCATTTTCTATAAACCTGATTACATAAACCTCATTTAATCTTCATGACCATGAAAATGAGTAATCACTTTTTTTTTTACTTTTCACTTTATATTGGAGTATAGCTGATTAAAAATGTGTTAGTTTCAGATATACAGCAAAGCAATTCAGTCATACACATACATTATCTATTTTCCAAATTCTTTTCCTATTTAAGTTGTTATATAATATTAAGCAGAGTTCCCTGTGCTGTATAGATAGCCCTTGTTGGTTTTTCTATTTTCATTATGTGTTGAGGAAACTGAGATTCAGATAGTTTCAGCAACTGCTCAAGTCACAGAGTTAGTAAACAACACAGCCAGTATTCAAACTCCAGTATTTCTCATCCCAAAACCTATGCAGTATCTCTAATCACTAACTTCCTATCTATTCCAGTCCACTCAATCCCATGTATTTGTGGAATAATTTAATTATCATAAATAACTCAAATATTTCAAAATTGAGCATTTGAAATGTACCAAGCACTCCTGAAAGAGATTTCCTATGAGTTAATTTAAAGGTACTCCCATGAATCAACTTATTTAATCCTCATAGAAACAATAGATAGGTATTACCTGGGGTTTCCCAGGTGGTGCAGTGGTAAAGAATCCACCTGCCAATGCAGGAGACATAAGAGTTGTAGGTTTGATCCCTGGGTTGGGAACATCCCCTGGAGAAGGAAATGGCAATCTGCTTCAGAATTCTTGCCTAGGAAATTCTGTGGGCAGAGGAACCTAGTGGGCTACAGTCCATAGGGTCACAAAGAATTGAGCACAACTGAATGACCGAGCACATACACACACACACACACACACACACACACACAGGATTCCAATAGCATCCTGAGCACTATCTGCTCTCCTAAAGACTGCAAATTCAAGGACTAAGCTCTCTGTATTACTCAACAGAGGTCAGTCTAAAAAGCAGAGTCATCTATGTGTAATTACTGATCAGCGAGAAAAATAATGCCATTTTCAAATCACATATACAATTCATTACCTGTTCCAAATCCAGAGCAGTTGACATTATTTTTCTTTTTTATTCACTTTGTTATGCAAATATTTATTATTGCAAAGAATGAATTTGAGTAACTGGAATCAGAGCCATCTATTTAAATTTCTGCTGTGACTTCTCCCCTCTCATGGCCACCCTCAACCACTTGTAGAGTTTTCTGGCAGAAGGAGAAAGAGCCAATGAGAGAGGAAGAAATGTGGTTTCTTTCCCTCAGCATTAGGCCTCAAGATTCCACATGGCAAGTAGAGACAGACAGCATGGCTTCACAATAGAAATAAACAGCAAGGTTGCTCAAGTAATGACTAGCTAGGTCTCTGAAAACTTCTCAGGTAAGCATCAACTTGAAGCTTTGTCTGGAAACAGAGGTACAAATGACTAAATATAGTGTGACTTATGGGCTGAAGTCATCTGAAAGCACTAGGAAAGAACTTATCATGTAGACATGTAGGATAGAGGTTAAAACTCATCAGTTAAAGGCATGAAAGCACCTTGCCACCAGAAAACACCTCAAAAACTGTAAAGGTTTTGAGATAATATTATAAGCAAAGTGAAGTGTTAGTCACTCAGTCATGCCGGACTCTTTGCGACCCCATGGACTGCAGCCCACCAGGCTCCTCTGTCCATAGGATTTTCCAGGCAAGAATGCTGGAGTGAGTTGCCATTTGAAAAGCCTGTATGTACATATGCATAGATGTTTGTCCCTGCACAAATCATTTGCTTTGTACTACACAGGCTGATTTTGAGGCTTTCTCCAGTAAAATTTTAAGATTGAGCAGACAGCACTATTTAAGAAAAACAATTTTGTGTTGTTTATGACATATCATCAGAGAAGACATTACTCTACATAATTCATGGGTGATACTGTGGTGCTTCCAAGTCCAGACATAACTGATATCAGATTTTCAGGAAAATGAGTTATTTTCCTAATGGCCTTTAATTAAAATCAGAATGTGACTTAACTTGTATTCTAACAATAAAAGCGTTGACTCTCATTTTCCTCCTGATTTAAAGGAAAACATAACCTGAATACAAAATGTGCTCCAAAATTAGAAAAGCAGTTGAACAAATGGTATACACTGTGCCCCAGGATGACATGTAGGAAATTTCATCACAATTAATATATCAGAATATCCAGCAGAACCCTTCTGACTTCAAGATTTGTGAACTAACTAAGGGACAGGTGGGGAAAAAGAAAAAAGAACTCAGTCGCTTGACCAAACTCAATCAAATACACATTTATAAACAGTGTTTACATTTTTTAGAGTTACGGAGTTAGACACACTATGTGCTAATCAGAAAGAAGATTATAGCACAAAGATGGGAGCATCATGCTGCCTGATGGCAAAAGTATAGTATTGGCACAAAAACAGACATAGAGATCAGTGGGACAGAATAGAGACTAGAAATAAACCCATGCGCATATGACCAATTAATCTATGACAAGGAGAAAAGAGTATAATGGGTAAAAACGTCTATTCAATATATAGTGTTGGGAAAACTGGAAAACGAAAATTTCGAATATTTTCTTACACCATACACAAAATACACTGAAAAAGGATGAAATACTTAAATGTAAGAACTGAAAGCATAAAACTCCTAAAGGGAAGCTAGGCAGTACACTCCTTGACATTGGTCTTGGTGATATTTTCCTGGATCTATCTCCTTAGGCAAGGACAATAAAAGCAAAGGTAAACAAATGGGATTGTGTTTGTGCTAAGTCAGTTCAGTCGTGTCCGACGCTATGTAACCCTATATAGACTGTAGCCCTCTAGGCGCCTCTGTCCATGGGATTCTCCAGGCAAGAATACTGGCCTGGATCACCATGCCCTCTTCCAGGGAATCTTCCCAACTCAGGGATTAAATCCACATCTCTTACATCTTCTACATTGGCAGGAGGTTCTTTACCACTAGTGCCACCTGGGAAGCCCAAACAAATGGGATTATATCAAACTAAAATTGATAAGGAAAAGCTCTGGTAATGGCTAGAAGATTTCTGGAGCTCTTAGAGGCATAAAGAACTGCTCAGTTGGATGCACCCTGCAAGAGAAAAGGAAAGGAAAACCAGATTTGGAGTGAGAGCACCATTGATAGGAACAGCTACCTGGGCTCTGCAGCTGCTCCAAGGAGCCTCGCCTTCTGTTAATCACACCTTTGTGGGAGAGGTCCCACACTGACCTACAGAGCCAACAGGTTATTACATAAATGGCACGCTCTGACTTCTGAGGCTAGGTTAGAAAAATTCTGTGGCTTCTGTCTTATACTTTTCTGATCACTTGCTCTGGAGGAAACCAGTTGCCATGTTGCGAGAAAAATCAAGCAGTCCCATGGAAAGGCCCATGTGGAAATGAAAGGAAACTTCCTGCCAACAGTTTACTCATTGCACAGAAGAAGGAACTGCGACACAGAGGATAAGAGTCTTGCCCAAGTTTACACAACTAGGAAGTGACAGATCTAGAATTAGAAACCCGGAGTCTGTGTCCTTATCCGCTACATGATACTGCCTCTTAATTGGAGAAAATGCAAGGAAAAGTGCCAGCAATTGTATGAATGTGACAACAGCAACAAAAAAGAATAATAAAATTCAGAAAACATCTGGATATGAGGGCTTTAGAGGGGTTGGGGGGAGGGTTAAAAATGAGTCTAATTTTTACATACGCGTAACAGGGACAATAGTAGGGTAATTAAGATGTGTATCAGGCACTAGCAGCTTCGAAAGTGGTGTGTGTTTACGAATGTATACAGGTATTTATTCACCAAGTCTAGAGAGTAATGTAGTGAGTGGAGCAGTCAGACAAGAAGAATTAAAAAGAGGTTTCACACCACTAACATGATTAAAAGATGGCTTCTCTCAAATGAAAATATTCATACTAAAGAAATGTCCTCATGCCACTTCTTTTTGACCATATCTTATCTTTACTAATCAGTCTAGGTGTGGACAGAATCTAAAATTTTTTAGAAAACTGATCCTTTAAAAAGAAATATTAAGTAAAATCCAATTAAATTAGGTCAGTGAAATAAAAATAATTGGACCGGTTGCTTTGCAATAGCTGGAATACCAAAGAATATTCCAAATGTATATCCCGTGCTTCATTAGTGTGTGAGAAAAGATATTCTAGTTGGAGAATTAATGTCATCTCCATGCTTCTCTCATGGCTAATAACCACGAAGAGAAATGTTAGCTTTTTATTTTTTGTGTTTTGTTCCACAAATGTATGTGACTTTATTTCATTTTAATGTGTCGTTCACATTAATAAATAAGATTCTCTCTTTGGGGAGCTGTGAAAAGTAGATGTCACTGGTGTTATTTTTGAAGAGTTCTGTGTGTATTCATAGCTGCTTAGTTGAAATGCACCGCTGCAGGTAATAGCCAAGAAAATTCAGCACAGATGCTACAACAAAAATTCCCAAGAAACCAGCAAAAACAAAACTGGACAAATCCTAATACATAATGTATAACACGACAATATCCTGTTTCATGTGTTTGCAAATTTGAATATGTCACTTGGCTTATCTTTGTATTTTACTAAAACAAAATTAAAAACTCAAAGATTCTCTGGGGAGATTTACATTTACTATACACAAAAACAAAATGCTCAAGGAAGGTTGAATTCCTTTTATGATAGAGGAACAAAATTTACTAAACAATGTGGCCTGAACAATGCACCTTACTGAACTATTGGTAAATGAATGGATACTCTTATTCTACTATCCTGTCTTGATTTACTGCCAATCTCATGATTTAATCTCATTTCTTACTGCCATGCCATTTTTGTTCCCATTTCACTTGCATAGGAGAAAAAAATTAGATTCTAAAAATCAATATGTTGATAAATCCTGAGTTAATCTTCAGTCACTGCTGTTTACTGTTTCCATATTTTATTAATAGTCACATTTTATTTCTAAATGGATCCTGCTGCTGCTGCTGCTAAGTCACTTCAGTCGTGTCCGACTCTGTGCGACCCCAGAGACGGCAGCCCACCAGGCTCCCCCGTCCCTGGGATTCTCCAGGCAAGAACACTGGAGTGGGTTGCCATTTCCTTCTCCAGTGCATCAAAGTGAAAAGTGAAAGTGAAGTCGCTCAGTCATGTCCGACTCTTAGCGACCCCATGGACTGCAGCCTACCAGGCTCCCCTGTCCATGGGATTTTCCAGGCAAGAGTACTGCAGTGGGGTGCCATTGCCTTCTCCAAATGGATCCTAATGCTCACTATTATAATGCTCACTTATTATAGCTGTTTAATAAGCTATACTCATTTTAATCTTCTTAAACTTTTATGCTATTTGTTACTATGTGTTGTCTTAATCAGGTATCTCCTCATCTGGACACCAAACTTAATAATTTTCATTAGAGAAACCAATAAGTATCATGATCAAAAGCACAGATGCTGGTTATTCAAGAGTTAATCTGAAAATAGTTATTTTGAATATAAAAAACAAATTTCTTTGTATTTTATATTTTAGACATTAAATATATATACATTTATAAATATGTATTTGATTTTCTGTTGATATTCTCATTTAATTCTCACCTCAGAATAATTTCAACTTAAAAAGAAGACAATGTTTATTTGTTTAATAAAGCTTCTTACAGTTTTTACATTGTACAATAAATAAATAGCTATGAAACCTGACTGGAGAGTCTCATGAATAGGAATGAATGAAAGTCCTCAAAGGATGCTCTGTCTGTGCACCTGGCCAGTCTCAAGAACACACAGCCAATTCAAAGTTGAACAAACTACATGACAAAGTTCCAATTTTCTGCAAAGCTTTTGTCAATGTCCATTCAGGCATCAAACTTTGATTGCCTCAAAAGAAAAACAGAAAAATATACAATTCTACAAAAAAAAAAACAAAAACAAGCAAATAGCATGTCTTAAAAAGTTAAACATAGACTTAACATAAAACTGTATGATGATTCAACAACTTCACTTCTAGGTATCTTCTCAAAAGAAATGAAAACACACATCGAAACGAAGACTCTTATGCAAAGTTCATAACAGCTTTATTCCGAGTGGTAAAAATGTGGAAACAACCCAAATGCCCATCAACAGGTGAATAGATAAACAAAATGTCCTACATCTACACAAGAAAACATAATTCGACAATGAATAAAGCAAAATCTTAATACCTGTTTTAACACAAATGAACCTCAACAATATTATGCTGGGTGAAAAGAAACCAGGGACAAAAGACTACATATTTATGATTCCATTTATATGAAATGTCAAAAAAAAAGGGCACATATATAGAGACAGAAAGTAGACTCATGGTTGTTTGGAGCTGGGAAAGATCGAGGAGTAGATGTAGCTAAATACACATGAGGTTTCCTTTGTAGGTGATAAAAATGTCCTGTTTGTAGTGATAACTAGATAAATATAATAAAAATCCATTGAATTATACACTTAAATATGTGAACGTTAGAGTATATAAATTATAACTCAGCAAAGTTATTGAAAACATATAGTATAAACATAAAACTAACATTACTATGGTTATAAAAATTCTATTAATATAATCTGAATATGGCTCAGATCATAGAGAGAGGTGGCCGAAACATAGAAACTGTGGTTTATGCTGATCTTTAAGTGACTGAAGTTAGGCTCTCTTTAAAGATGTTTGGTAAAAGAAAATGAAATAAAATCTTTCCCTTTGAAAGGTAAGGGAGGTCAAAAGGTGGGGGGCACAAAAGAAGACCAAGGACCGTTGACTGTGTATACCCTCACGGATAGCAGTTAGAAAATCTCTTTAGAAAAAAAAAAAAAAGAAAGAAAGAAAATCTCTTTAGGAGGGAGGTTTACAAACGTTAATGTTATACCATATGGGGTTTGTTTGAAATATGTAGTGGGAGATAATGAGGTTAGTTCTGGACATGCTGAATCTAAGAGGACCTCATCCCATAGAATTGAATTTGCTTAGCATGCATCTCTATGTAGCATTCTGGAGTGCAAATACAAATTGGGAAGTTTTCAGTGTAGTTTAACTCATGGGTGTCCATGACTTAAAAATCAATAACAAATCAAATTCTTTTAAGTGGTACACAAAATATTCCCAAGTAGTTTGTTCAATCTGGGGCTCTGATTTTAAATCTGAATCAAAGCCTACCAAAACATAATGCATCTCCTTTAAGAACATAGTATCTGTAAACAAAGCTGTCTTTGTTGACTTGAGAATATTTGCTGTTCTCTCCAATTACCTTCAACCATGTGAAAATTCCTCTGAGACACAGCCTCACCCTGCAGTTATTAGTTTCTCCTTTTAATCTCACTTGGTTACCTTTCTACAATACACTCCTTTTAAGATACCCAGAATCTGAAAAAATTGAGTCAATTTACAGATGAACTTGTAGGAAAAAAGAAAAATAGTATAACTATTCTCCTTTATTAAATGTTCATTCAATGTAAATTCACTCAATTCTGCTGTGTAGTATTTGAATATTCATTTAATTTGTAGGGCTGTTAAAATATTATCAAACAGGGGTAGAGAAATAATGAGAGGATGAAACCATGATTTGGACTCAAGTGAACTTTGATTTAACAGCTTTTTCGTTTACCAACTTTATGACTTTAAATTTAAATTACAGAATTTCTCTGAGATCCAGTTTCTTCATCCATTTAAATATATTTATGTCCTCAGTATGGTTTTGGTGAGAGCTATGTGAGATAATATATATAAACCCAAGTAAACTGGTTGCTAACTATATACTTAGTATATGGTAGACAGGTTGATTATGGTGATTGCTTTTAATTACACCATTGTTTTCAACATCTAATGAGATCCTAAATCAAATAAGACATTATTCAGATAGATTTAAAATTTCAATATAGCTAAGTTTTTTGGAGCAACTCGAAATGTGTTTTTTCCCTACTGTCCTCTCTGTGTTATTTCCCTCTAGTCTTCTCTTCTTTGATCTCAGCTGCTTTTGGAAACACTGCTTACTTATTTGAAACTACTCTTATTCAAAGTAAGCAAGAATTTAATTTTTTAAGAAAAAAGTATATAAGGAAAACAGATATTGTTCATATCTCTGTATTGTTATTTAAAATACACATTCATCATTTATGGAAAACACCAAACATTCTTGAACCTAATGAGGTCTTCCAGACATAGCTTCAGCTCTACTGATAACTATGTAGTTTGGGGTCATTTGTGTGTGTGTGTGTGTGTTTCATAATGACCTTTATCACAGGCTTTCTTAAAAATTGAAGTATAGTTGATTTACAGTGTTTCAGGTATATAGCAAAGTGATTGAGTTATGCATATATATATTTGTATATATATATTCTTTTTCAGATTCTTTTCCATTATAGATGATTACAAAATATTGAATATGATTCCCTGTGCTATGCAGTTGGTCTTCATTGTTTATATATTTTATATACATATATAGTAGTGTGTATCTGTTAATCTTACATTCCTAATTTATCTCTCCCCCTCTCATCCCCTTTGGTAACCATAAGTTTGTTTTCTATCTGTGAGTCTATCTCTGCTTTGTAAATAAATTCATTTATATTCCTATTTTTTTGATTCCAGATATGTGATATTGTATGATAATTATCTGATTTACTATCCTTAGCATGATAATCTCTAGGTTCAATCATGTTGATGCAAATGGCATTATTTTGTTCTTTTGTATGGCTGAGTAATATTCTCTCTCTATATATATACCTTATTTATCCATATATACATTCAGTTTAGTTCAGTTCAGTCACTCAGTCATGTCCAACTCTTTGTGACCCCATGAACCGCAGCATGCCAGGCCTCCCTGTCCATCGCCAACTGCCAGAGTCCACCCAAACCCATGTCCATTGAGTTGGGGATGCCATCCAACCATCTCATCCTCTGCTGTCCCCTTCTCCTCCTGCTCTCAGTCTTTCCCAGCATCAGGGTCTTTTCAAATGAGCCAGCTCTTCACATCAGGTGGCCAAAGTATTGTATGTATATATATATTTTTCATCTGTTTATCTATCAGATCAGATCAGATCAGTCGCTCAGTCATATCCGACTCTTTGCGACCCCATGAATCGCAGCACGCCAGGCCTCCCTGTCCATCACCAACTCCCGGAGTTCACTCAGACTCCCGTCCATGGAGTCGGTGATGCCATCCAGCCATCTCATCCTCTGTCGTCCCCTTCTCCTCCTGCCCCCAATCCCTCCCACCATCAGAGTCTTTTCCAATGAGTCAACTCTTCGCATGAGGTGGCCAAAGTACTGGAGTTTCAGCTTTAGCATCATTCCTTCCAAAGAAATCCCAGGGCTGATCTCCTTCAGAATGGACTGGTTGGATCTCCTTGCAGTCCAAGCGACTCTCAAGAGTCTTCTCCAACACCACAGGTCAAAAGCATCAATTCTTTGGCGCTCAGCCTTCTTCACAGTCCAACTCTCACATCCATACATGACCACAGGAAAAACCATAGTCCTGACTAGACGAACCTTTGTTGGCAAAGTAATGTCTCTGCTTTTCAATATGCTATCTAGGTTGGTCATAACTTTCCTTCCAAGGAGTAAGCGTCTTTTAATTTCATGGCTGCAGTCACCATCTGTAGTGATTTTGGAGCCCAGAAAAATAAAGTCTGACACTGTTTCCACTGTTTCCCCATCTATTTGCCATGAAGTGGTGGGACCGGATGCCATGATCTTCATTTTCTGAATGTTGAGCTTTAAGCCAACTTTTTCACTCTCCACTTTCACTTTCATCAAGAGGCTTTTGAGTACTTTCTGCCATAAGGGTGGTGTCATCTGCATATCTGAGGTTATTGATATTTCTCCCGGCAAATTTGATTCCAGCTTGTGTTTCTTCCAGTCCAGCTTTTCTCATGATGTACTCTGCATATAAGTTAAATAAACAGGATGACAATATACAGCCTTGACGAACTCCTTTTCCTATTTGGAACCAGTCTGTTGTTCCATGTCCAGTTCTAACTGTTGCTTCCTGACCTGCATACAAATTTCTCAAGAGGCAGATCTGGTGGTCTGGTATTCCCATCTCTTGAAGAATTTTCCACAGTTTATTGTGTTGATCTATATATCTATCTTCTTTATCCATTCATCTGTTGATGGACATTTAAGTTGTTTCCATGTTTTGGCTACTGTAACTAGTACTGCTGTGAACACTGGGATGCATGTGTATTTTTTGTCTTTTCCTGATATATAGCCAGTAGTGAGATGCTGTGTCAAATGGTAACTTTATTTTTAGCTTTTGAGGAACCTCCATGCTGTTTTCTATGCTGGCTGCACCAATTTACATGTCCACCAACAGTGTAGAAGGGCTCCCTTTAGATTATTACAGATTATTGAGCAGAGTTCCATGTACTATACAGTGGTCCTTTTTGGTTATCTATTTTAAATATAGCAATATGTACTTGTCAAAACAGAATTTTAGACCTGGGGCTTTAATTTTGATGACTGTGCCAAAAAAATATAATCATAATATGTATCATCAGGATGACCACTTGAATATGGTCATCTGATTTCAATCTTTATGACCACCTTGGTAATGCTACTTCCCTTAATGGGGGCTACTATGGAGTGAAAGAAAACAGACACATATAAATAATGTATCAACAACAAGGAAGCTTAAATATCATCACAGCTCCCTGTATCACTGAAAGTTTCATTGGAGTTTGTGTTGCGTGTCAGTCGCTCAGTTGTGTCTGACTCTATGCGACCCCATGGACTGTAGCCTGCCAGGCTCTTCTGTCCCTGGAATTTTCCAGGCAAGGATACCGGAGTGGGTTGCCATTTCCATTTGTGAGAAGAAAAATGATAGAGGAATTGAGTTAATATACGACCTATAGCAATAAACATGTCAAACTTGAACCTGCTCTTGGCAGTCAGTACCATAACCTTCTGTCTCATTAATGCCAGTTACTTCAGGTTTCTCTGGCCTTGCAGTTTTGCTTACACCATTTCATTTATAAATGATTTTAGGTTTGTGGGTTGTTTGAGATCTGTCAATATAAAGAGTTTTGTTTTCTCTCTGTACAAACTTAAATAACATTTTGTTAGGTATAATCTCATATTTGCCTTTCTAGAGGACTTTAAAAGGAAGTTTGTACTTTGCTGAAGATTGAGAAACACTCAACTAAAAAAATTTCAAGATTCCTTTCACCTCTAAGTAGCAACTCCCTTTAGGTGCAATGATTTTCTTGCCTTTTTCTAAATAATTCACAAAAGACTCGGGAACCACATAATCTTGTTTTCTTGTGACTCCTGCCTCATATCTTGTTGGTGAAATAGTAGATACCAACTTTGACCTAAAAATATAGCACAGCTGTTAGAAAATTACAGGAAAATATTACAAGGTGCTCAGAATATAAGTACATTTTTAATAATATAGCTAATATTATATTAAATGTGTTCTAGAAACTTTTGACAATGCATATATTTCATGGCTTCACAGCTCTTAGGCTCCACACACTCCCTTACTTCTTTCTGCTTAGTGAGCTCTGATGTTCAAGAGAGATCAATACTAACCTCTTCTGCAGAGAGTTCTCTGTGCCCCTCCCACCCCATTCACATGAAGCGTCAGATCAATTTCTCTTTGCTTACAAACTTTTACCACTAGTGGCACTGATCATAGCTCCATACATTTATCCTTCCCATGTCATCTCTGTCACTCTTTTATCAGTTTTCTCATGGCAAGCATGGTGTGTTATAACTATCTTCCTTCTCATTACCTGACGTAATGCTATGCACATAATAATGTCCAATAAATATTAGTTCACAAAATGAAATACAACCCCATCTTAAAAGTTATTTGCAACTGCTTCAAATATAACTTCCCCAATTGAAATGGATATAACTTAGTCATTTACTCATTGTGGTACCAGGGAATGAGCTCAGACTGCAAAGCCAGATAGACAGATCTGAAATTTAATTCCATGTCTAATGCTCTTAGTAGTATGATCCATGATGGCTCAGTGGTTAAAGAATCTGCCTGCAATGCTGGAGACAAAGGAGATGTGGGTTCCATCCCTGGATTGGGAAGATCCCCTGGAAGGGCGTGGCAACCCACTCTAGTATTCTTGCCTGAAGAACCCCATGGACAGAGAAGCCTGGTGGGCTACAGTCCAAAAGATAGCAAAGAGTAGGACACGACTGAAGCAACTGAGCACATACGCATGCATTGTGACCTGAAGTGAACTACTTCCTGTTTGGCGTCTCAAGTACACCATCTCTGAATTGGGAACAATAGTTAGAAACCTTGCAAGTTTGTTCTGAAGGTTAAGAGAAATCATTAACAGATTTTAATTTCTTTACACAGTACACATCATAAGGCAAAGTAATCACAAGGAAGTGTTAGTTCTTTTGTTCCTTTGAGTCTGATGGACTTTTTCTGTTAAAATGATTCCAATCATCAGAATTTTCAAATCTCTCTTATTTGCTGGTATCTTAGTAATTACCACAGAGGGAGTATATCTTGATTTATGAATCAATTCTGTTTTTCATTCCCAGCATTTCACTATCCCTAGATGTTTCCCCACTTCCAGCAGCAGCCAGAGAAGAAAGAACATAGGAGATAGAAAAAAAGAATCAATCGATTCCTGGCTTTGAGTTTCAAATAGCTAAGCTCCAACATAGACAAAAGACTTAGCAGAATATATGATTAGAGAAATGTTTACCTGCACTCTCGTCCCATCCCATCTTGTCTCAGACAAGACCAAGATTCCACAGGGCTGAATTCAAAGGTGGGATGTAAGGGAGAGAGTATAAACCCCAGACAGATTTAGGGAATGAGCTTTAGGGGCAGTGTGACCTTCACCTTCAAGTCAAGCCCAGGGAACTGGCAATTCCCTGGAGGTCTTTTCATCTAGCACAGGCGGGAACAGGCACAGGTGGGAACAGAAACAGGCTCCTGCCCTGGGTTTGCCCGGGGACTGGACTGAATCAGTTTCTCAGAGTCTGTGGCACCAGAAGAGTTACCTGATGTCCGAAAGGGGCTCAAGGAAGGGTTTATTACAGCCCCCCATGGAGTCAGGTGCAGTAGAGTATTTCCTGTCTACTCTGCAGTGGGGTGATGTGGGGAAGTGGCTTAGAGAACTGTGGTCCTGAAGAACTCCTACAGGCAGGAATGAGGCAGGACACAGTAGGGACAGTGCAGAAAGGTAATTAAGGTCCAGACATGATCCACACCCCATCCCATACCCACAAGACCCCACCAGGTCCTTACACAACATAAGCTCCATACAAAAAGAAAGAGGGGGGTGTGCTGATTCAATGCAATCACATTTCTAATACCTAGTGGGATGAGAAATTAAAGCAGAAATAAAGTTTCTTACAAAAAACAAAGTAAATATGCTGTCCTAGGTCAGGTGTCGCTAGAAGCTGAGTCTAAAAATGGGATTTTGGTGCATATGATTTCTTAAGGGAGTATTCTCAAGAAAAGGGGAGTGAAGAAAAAGAAATGATACAAATGAAATTACTTACAAAACAGACTAATAAACTTAGAAAATGAACTTACAGTTGCCGTAGGGGAGGGACAGTTAGGGAGTTTGGGATGTTCATGTACACACTGCTATATTTAAAATGGATAACCAACAAGAATCTACCATATAGCACATGAACTCTGCTCAATGTTATGTGGCAGCCTGTATGGAAGGGGGATTTGAGAGAGAAGGGATACTTTATATTTATGGCTGAGTTCCTTATTTGTTAACCTGATACTATCACATTGTTAATTGGCTATACCCCAATACAAAATAAAATGTTAAGAAAGTAAAAACAAACAACAACTCTATCTCTCTCTATATCCATATATCAGAAGTTGTGATGGACCAAGAATTATGAGGAAATTAAGCCTGGACTGGAGTTTAAGATACTAATTTTCTTTTAGAATGGGAGAGGAAAGGATAAAATGAATTAGGAAATAAGCAGCTTTTAGAGGGATCCAAAGATCAACATCTTTAAATCTATCTTGCCCTAACTATCTTCAAATTTTCTACAGTGTTCAACTTTTGGGCTTTAATCCTGATAATACTGAAGAGTCATCATGTTAGAGTTCTAATGAAGAAACACAGGTGTACTGGTTCACTGCTCACAGCTTTGATCATGGATAGTTAGAGGTGATAAACAGAGAGCTAGGAATGAGAAGTCCAGATTTCCAATATCTCTAAATAAGGAGGAGCATTTGTGTCATTTAGAGAAAGTAATATATGAAGATGGACCACCAGCAACAAGAAGGAAAGGGAGAAGGCTTTGTTTATAATCAAGAGATCTCCAAGTAAGGAAACAATGCTGGGATTCTTGATACCGTCTGTCTGCTGGTGGGTGGTTCCTGAATTACTGAGATTAGAATCAGAGCCAACTGAATTTAACCAGGTCTATCTACTTCTCAGTCATCTAGAGACACTGAGACTATCCACTAGACCCTAAATGCAACCTATAGTCTTCAGTTCGGTTTCGTTGCTCAGTCGTGTCCAACTCTTTGTGACCCCATGAACCGCAGCACGCCAGGCTTCCCTGTCCTTCACCAACTCCTGGAGCTTATGTAAACTCATATAGCTTTGAGTCAGTAATGCCATCCAACCATCTCATCCTCTGTCATCCCCTTCTCCTCCCTTCTTCAATCTTTCCCAGCATCCGGGTCTTTTCAAATGAGTCAGATCTTCACATCAGGTGGCCAAAGTATTGGAGTTTCAGCTTCAACATCAGTCCTTCCAATGATTATTCAGGACTGATTTCATTTAGCATGGACTGGTTGAATCTCCTTGCAGTCCAAGGGACTCTCAAGAGTCTTCTCCAACACTACAGTTCAAAATCATGAATTGTTCAGTGCTCAAATTATTTTATAATCCAACTCTCACATCCAAACATGACTACTGGAAAAACCATAGCTTTGACTAGATGGACCTTTGTTGGTAAAGTAATGTCTCTGCTTTTTAATAAGCTCTCTAGCTTAGTCATAGCTTTTCTTCCAAGGAGCAAGTGTCTTTTAATTTCATAGCTGCAGTCATGATCTGCAGTGGTTTCGGAGCCCCAAAAGATAAAATCTCTCACTGTTTCCATTGTTTCTCCATCCACTTGCCATGAAGTGATGGGACCATATGCCATGACCTTAGCTTTCCAAATACTGAGCTTTAAGCCAACTTTTTCACTCTCCTCTTTCACTTTCATCAAGAGGCTTTTTAGTTCCTCTTCACTTTCTGCCATAAGGGTGCTGTCATCTGCATATCTGAGGTTATCGATATTTCTCCTGGCAATCTTGATTCCAGCTTGTGCTTCTTCCAGCCCAGCGTTTTTCATGATGTACTCTGCATATAAGTTAAATAAGCAGGATGACAATATACAGCCTTGACGTACTCCTTTCCCAATTCGGAACCAGTCTGTTGTTCCATGTCTGGTTCTAACTGTTGCTTCTTGACCTGCATGTAGATTTCTCAGGAGGCAAGTCAGGTGGTTTGGTATTCCCATCTCTTTAAGAATTTTCTACAGTTGGTTGTGATCCACACAGTCAAAGGCTTTGGCATAGTCAATAAAGCAAAAGTAGATGTTTTTCTGGAACTGTCCTGCTTTTTTGATGATCCAGAAGATGATGCCAATTTTATCTCTGGTTTATTTGCCTTTTTCTAAATCCAGCTTGAACATCTGGAAGTTCACAGTTCATGTACTGTTGAAGCCTGGCCTGGAGAATTTTGAGCATTACTTCACTAGCATGTGAGATGAGCGCAATTGTGCAGTAGTTTGAGCATTCTATGGCATTGTCTGTCCTTGGGATTGGAGTGAAAACTGACATTTTCCAGTCCTGTGACCACTGCTGAGTTTTCCAAATTTGCTGGCATATTGAGTGCAGCACTTTCATAGCATCATCTTTCAGGATTTGAAATAGCTCCACTGGAATTCCATCATCTCCACTAGCTTTGTTTGTAGTGATGCTTCCTAAGGCCCTATAGTCTACTTGCCTCAAACTGATTAGGAAAACAGAAAAGGGAAGCTTGTTTCCATACTCCTCTGACCCCTAGGTGTTGAGATAAATGTTCTTCCCCTTTTTATCTTTTTCTCCAACAGCCATGGAAGAAAAGCAGAATATCATCCTACTGATAGTAAAATAACCAATCTGCTACCATTTTTGAGATCTGTGTTTGCTTTTCTAATGTTTCTCTGATTGTAACCCTTCCATACTTAATGTTATTCTGTAAATGTTATCAATACTTAAAACATAAAAATAAAGATTTTTTACATACTTGACAGTATCTCTTCCACTGAGTCTAAATTCAAGGGAAATATATATCTGATAATGTACAAAGGAGCTGCAAAAGGAACATGGAAAATGAGGCTTGCTGACCACACATGGGGATAAGAAACTTTGCAGGTGGCAACAGCACAATCTAGTTCTAAGTAAGACTCTCAAGAAACAGGTTCTTTCAGCACCAGTGACAAAGAAAATCTCATCAAGTTGGATTTCACACAGACACAGGTCTGTAATTCAGCTGAGGCAAACAGCAGGGAAAGTCATTTCCCTGCCTACTTCAGCTGACAAAATGATGCCTTTTTTCTTGTTTATGGTTTGATGTTTCTCTTTTGCTTTTAAAGGCTGAATGAAATACAGAGATTGCATCTATCTCTAAAGAAAGGGAAAGATGTGTTTGGTTGGAGAGACTGGAAGAAACACTTCAGTTAGCTTCTCTGGGTCCTAATCTAGACTAGGCTCTAATATCACAATTTGCTCTACTGTTGAGGGAGAGATTGTTCAACATGTCTCCTGTAAGTAGTGAAAACGATTACACAGCTTCAGCCCACATGTGGGCCCACGGAATGCCCTAGGGTTGAATTCAAACACGTATTAAGACATGAGAATTTTCACTAATGCTCAATATTTGTACAGGCAACATCTAATTACTGGAGTTTTTCATTGTTGTTATTGTTTTAAGTAAAAATTTTGCAAAATCTAATACACAAGGTAACATCCTAAACCTTAACTGGATTTCCAGCCTTATAACTTGAGCAATCAAATCAATATTAAATCATTCTTATATGATTTTTCCCCTATTCTGAAACCTTAGATGGTTTGAATATTCTAATTCTCACAGTTTTTTTGTTTTTTTAGTTTGATGCTGGTGGATTTTTCTAATCAGAACCTCTTTTGCTATGCTACAACACTTTGGCTTATTCATGACTCTACTTTGGTTATGTTCCTCCTATCTCACCTATTACCTATTTATCCAGTTCAAATAAGATGTAAGGGCAAGCCTAAGTCCACAGTAATATTTTATCTCTCATCAGAGTCACTGAGCTGGTCAATAATTTCTAGGTTCCTAAGCATTAATCTATTCCTACTAAATTAAAATCTGAGGTTTGTCCCCCAAATCTGCGTTTTTAAGAAACTCTGAAGTTCTACATACATGAAAAAATCTGAGAAGTTCTGCTTGTAAGCTCTTTAGAGAATTTATCTTGTACTGCTGGAATGTGCCTGGCTACTGAATGTTTGATTAATACTTGCATAAAATGAAATAAAGTCACACACTAATTCATTTAAACAAACACCAAATAGACACACTATCATGTATAAAATAGGTAAACAAGGACCTGCCATATAGCATAGGGAACTATAATCAATGCCTTGTAATAGCCTACAATAGAAAAGAATTTGACAAAGTATATGCACACACAAGTGGCTGAACCATGCTAAGAGATTGCATCTATTTTTTCCTTCATCAAAAAATCGAAGTTAGTCCATTTTGATCTAAGTCTAGACTTGAGATTGCTTTCTGACTTTCTTTTGGCTAGTCATACGAATCAGGATAAAATGGGGAAGCCAGACAGTTTGATGTGGTCCAGAATCATCTGTAGTCTGTTTCCTGTCCCCGCTTCGACCTTGTCAGATCTCTGTCCATAATCTGTAAAACTACCTTCTCACCTTCAGAATATGAAAGTACTTGGACAGAAGTACTGTGTCCAATGTATAATCTCCTTCTTTGTCTTTCTTAGCATAGATTATGCTATTCTCTGAGCTAATGTGATCATCCAGATGACTTATCTTAAATCAAAAGGCACAATTCATCTGTGATTTCTAAGTTGCAAGCAAAAGTACAAATTGTGACCAAGATTAATTTGCCAAGTGTTAAATTCCTTATTTCCCTTTCATATGTATATACAACATGCAAATCTATTGTACCACAGAGTAGTCTGGATTGTGTGTGTGTGTGTGTGTGTGTGTGTGTGTGCACGCGCGCGCGCACGCGCGCTCAGCCATGTTTGATTCTGTGACCCCATGGACTGTAGCTTGCTAGGCTCCTCTGTCCATGGGATTTGCCAAGCAGGAATACTGGAGTGGGCTGCCATTTCCTCTCCAGGGGATGTTTCTGACCCAGGGAAGATCAAACTCACATCTCTTGCATCTCCTGCATTGGTAGATGAATTATTTACCACTGCACCACTGGGAAGCCCAGGACCTAAATAAAATAATGTGACTTTAAAAATGTATATATTGCTTTTATTGACAATATCTAATTCCACGATTTTATTTTTATCTTAAACTCAATATATTTTAAAAACAAAAACAAACTCTTCACTGTCTCCCCTTTTAGGTGATGATCAGCACTGAAATATTAACCACAGTAGATTTCTAACTTAGTAGTTATAACAAAAGTTATACTGATATAACAAAAGTTATGTCATATACTGAGTATTTCCTATGTCCCCAGATACAAATACTAAATATTTACTAGTTGTTATTTTATTAAAAACTCAATTCTACAGAATACTGAACCATTAATACCATCATTTACATATGAAGATAATCAGGTTTAGGAAGGTAAAGGAACTTGCCCAAAGTTACACAGCTAGCAATTCTCAGAGACATGAATTGAACACAATTCTCTTTGACACTAAAATCAGAGCTATTAAACCTTGGCAACATAGCAAAGTCATTCCTCCAATCAAGAATCATCAATGGGGATAAAACTTAATATTAGTCAGAATCAATATGTCAAAAACAATCTGAAATAAATGAGACTTTGGACCTTCTGAAATTAAACTAAAACAGAATGTTAAAATGTTAAAAAGTCACACGTTTATGGTTGTGTACTTTGATGGGTTGGAGAAGACAGTGGCACCCCACTCCAGTACTCTTGCCTGGAAAATCCCATGGACGGAGGAGCCTGGGTGGGCTGCAGTCCATGGGGTCGCTAAGAGTCGGACACGACTGAGTGACTTCACTTTGCCTTTTCACATTCATGCATTGGAGAAGGAAATGGCAACCCACTCCAGTGTTCTTGCCTGGAGAATCCCAGGGACCACGGAGCCTGGTAGGCTGCCCTCTATGGCGTCGCACAGAGTCGGACACAACTGAAGCGACTGAGCAGCAGCAGCAACTTTGATGGGTATATGATATATTTAATAATGAAAAGATGTATAAGAGAGAAATACATTTGCACCATCTTTTATATATTCTACAATAATTAAGTTCATATATGCAACTGAAAAAAAATCATGAAATAATTTTAAAAAATCATCAATGATTTCATGTCCTATGTCAGGGGAACAAAAAACTCTTAAGATTTAGTGATCTGGCTGCTTCTTGTTAATTTAATCCTTATTTTCACCAGTCTCTCACAGGGGTCACCACACTCCCAGGCCATTGTCCCTAAAGTTCCTACCATGGCTCAGTGAGCTTCTGTCACCTTCCTTCACATGGTTTTCCGCAGAATGCTCTCCTGAAAAGCATTTCCTGTCTCTCTTCCCATAATCCCACTGCTACTTCACCCTCATGATACCTTCCATATCCTGACTCTAACCACACACAGTTTAATATAGTTGCAGAATTAATATCCATACTTTAGCTCCTATAGGTAATAGTTTCTCATTGGGTGGACTCCGGGAGTTGGTGATGGACAGGGAGGCCTGGCATGCTGCGGTTCATGGGGTCACAAAGAGTCGGACACGACTGAGCAACTGAAATGAACTGAACTGAACTGAAGTTTGTATTCATATTTTATCTAAAGTAAACTTATTTATTGAAAACAGGGTCTGTGGGTTCACAATTTGTCTTTTACCTGAAAGAAGAATATAAAACTCATAGAAAGCTCTGAATAAATTCTTTTCATATAAGTGATAATAAATGAGAACTAATTTTAAGCATAAAAAATGACCACATGAAGTTTTAGAAATTTTTTATTGGTTTAAGTTACTTCAAAATAGTAGAAAAGGGATCAAACACATAGTTTTCCAATAGTTATTGAGATGTTTGACAATTCAGCTTCAGTAGGAGTTTAATTATAAAACGAAAGTAATAAAAGATGAAAAAAAATCTAATCCAAAAGATTTCTGCACTATACTGAAAGACAGATCAATAATAATAAATTGGATTTTTAGCCTTTGGGAATACATGGGTACCAAAAAGAAAAAGCAAACCTTAGAAAAGATATTCTGGGCTATCTCTAGTGAATGAACAACATTAGTTTAAAATCAATGTTATATTTCACTGGAATGAAATAAGATGTATTAGAACCTCAGCAAGATAAACAAATGCTTGATGTCTAATAATAACTCTAATAGATAAAAGTTTTTTAAGGACACATGTGTGGCCAAAATATTGGAAGGAGGGCCAATTCAATGGTTAATGTCATTAAGTTATTTAGAATCACTGACAAAAATATAACACTTCCCAAACTCTTGGCCAGGGTCAAGCCTAGGTGAACGATGAAAGAGATGACATATGAATACTTCATTTTCCTTTTCACTCTCTTCCCTCCACTTTATACCACAGTCATCAGGAAGCTAGTGAAGCCAAGCTTTGTTGTAGTTTAATCACTAACTTGTGACCAACTCTTTTGGGACCCCATGGACTGTAGCCCATCAGACTCCTCTGTCTATGGGATTTCCAAGGCAAGAATACTGGGGTGGGTTGTCATTTCATTTTCCAGGGGATCTTCCCATCCCAGGGATTAAACCTGAGTTTCCTGAATTGGCAGGAGTATTTTTTACCACTGCACCACCTGGGAAGTCAAGCTTTAGGATCTCCATTTTACTCAGGCCCCATCTAATTCTCTACATTTGTATCTAGTAGGTCAGTGTATTTAAATTCCTTTTCTTAAGGAGGGCCCTCCAAACTGTTTAAACTTCAGGTCTCACAATGCTTAGTTAGTCCCTTGACCATAAGCAAACACTCTCTTGGAATCTAAGAAACTTTTAAGATTCTATTTGGCATAGATTTCCTTTATTCTGATTATCTGAAGGTCATTTATTTATGTTCCAAAGAACAGAGACAAATTCTCCTTATCTCCTGTCATGTGGGGAGGAGGAAGGACATTTGAGGGAACATGGAAATAAGCAAGACAGTCTCAGGCAGTAAAGGTTCAGGTTGCATTGGAATATCTGTAGAGTTTTCAGGGTATCGACCTAATTGGAAGTTGAAAGACTGAAAAGGGAAGCTTTAGGCATCAAAATATTTAATTTCTTCCTTGGCAGTAGAAATATTGGTCTTTTACTTCTAGAATGACTGTAACTTCCTATCTCTTGTTCTATGACTTCCGTCACTAATAACTGAATATATCACACTTTCCTTTGGGTATTTTTTCATTACCTATTTCTTGCAACTTTGTGGTTCCCTACATTCATCTTACAATTTTTGCTGTAAGTAGTTCATTCTATCTCAGGTTTACCATTCCCAAGATAAGCAAGTGATTGGTTCTAACTGATGTTATTCCTGTTGAGTCAAAGCTTGCAAAGTAAATCATCTGGGAAATCATTTTCTAGCCATAAATTTGCTGCCCATGGATAACATGTCCTGCCCTAGCCAAATGGATATCTGGGTGTGAAGAGATGAGGACAGAACCAGACTACCTGTGCAGAAAATATCATTGGCAATTATAACTCCCTTGGCAGGGACTGTGGATAGAAGAGTTTCCTTCAGAAAAAAAAAAAAAAAAAAAACTAGATATGGCAGTCCTTGAGCTAGTCAATATGGTCTTTCATCTTTACTTAGGAAGCTAGGCACATTAGGAACTTAACCAATTTTGCTTTTCTCTTCTGGGATTTTCCAAAAGTATAATAGAACCCAAGATTTCAATATATCCTCACCTGCCCATTTATGCCCCACTCACCAAGGATAAAACTGTATTCACAAACAAAATAAAACTAGTTAGTTCTTTTTGGTTTGTTTAAAGTTGTTTTCAACTCAGTTATTCACAAATAAAATTCTCTTCTTCCTAGATATTGAATAGCTTACCTGGTGGCTCAGACGGTAAAGAATCTGTCTGCAATGCCAGAGACCTGGGTTCGATCCCTAGGTTGGGAAGATCCCCTGGAGAAAGAAATGGCAACCCATTCCAGCATTCCTGCCTGAGAAATCCCTGAGACAGAAGAGCCTTGCAGGCTATAGTCCATGGGGTCACAAAGAGTCACATACGACTGAGTGACTAATACTAGATATTGAATCATCAGAAGAAAGGACTTGAGACCCTATTTCAAGTCTTTGAAACATCTATGATGTTGATGAAATCATCAAAGATTTGATGAAACTTGAGACATCTATTTCAAGGATGCCTTACATAGATCTACTTTTACATTTTTCTTTTTTTCTCATAGCACATGATTTTATCCTTATATCTACATAAAATATAATTCTTCTCAGTAATATAAACAGTTGAAAACATATTTTCTTATATTTTCTTATTTTTTTAATTTTCATAGGCTTAATGATAATAGAAATAACAATATTTTGTGATTTATTAAACTAATAATAATGCAAGTATACAACTTGCTATTTGTGTCAGAAACTGTACTAGCATTCCCATGTATTATCTTCCTTGCTGCTGCTAAGTCACTTCAGTTGTATTCGACTCTGTGTGACCCCATAGATGGCAGCCCACCAGGCTCCGCCACCCCTGGGATTCTCCAGGCAAGAACACTGGAGTGGGTTGCCATTTCCTTCTCCAATGCATGAAAGTGAAAAGTGAAACTGAAGTTGCTCAGTCATGTCTGACTCTTTGCAACCCCATGGACTGCAGCCTACTAGGCTCCTCCATCCATGGGATCTTCCAGCCAAGAATACTGGAGTGGGGTGCCATTGCCTTCTCTGATTATCTCCCTTAATCCTCCCTAAAACCTCTGAGGTAGATTCTATTTGTTTTATCATATTACAGACAAGGAAATGGAGACTCAGGGCTATTAAGCAATTTGCTCAGTTAATAGGCAGAGTTGTTGTGATTTAAACCAGGACGCCTCATTCTATAGCAGCAACTTTCAAATCTGGCTAGACACTGGAATCACCTGAGGAACTTTAATACCCTGGGTCCCTCCCCCAGAGTTTCTGATTTATTGATCTTACAAGGATTTTTTTTTTCCCTCTCCCTAGGTGATTCTAATATGCATCCAAGCATGTAAATACTGCTCTACAGCCTAAGTTATTAACCACTAGGCAATAAATGAGTTAATGAACAAGCTATCTCCTCATTGTCCATTTTTTAAAAAAAGTATGGACTGACAGTTCCATTTAAATAAAAATAACAATAATATTTAATTGGCCACCCAGAGAAAATAATGAAACCAATTTTGTCAAAATTGATTTACCCTGACTAGACCACTTGTCAAAGAGTTAATGTTATTTCCCAAAGAGAGGCAGTGAATGGATTCTGTAAATGGCCAGATCAGTCTCACTCACTTTTTCATGTGGACAGGGACTGAACAGGGAAGTTACAGAAGGCATCAAACTGACTTTAGCTGTTCAAATGGGCCCCTTGGTCCATTTCTTTGTTCTATGCTTTCCAGTTCCCTCACCCTATTACCCATAATGCCTCGTTCCTCCTTGCTTTGTCTCCGCTGCAGAGTGGGAGCCGCATTGCTTTCAACAATTAACAGAGTAGGCTCTGGATCCAAATCTTTTCTATTAGTCACAGTCAATCTGAAGATACAAATAAAAGAACCTAGACAAAACTGTAAACACTAATCAGGCACTAATTCTCCATGTGTTAGTCACTAAACTGATAGTAGAAAATGAGTAAGAGAAATTTCAAAGCACTAATAACGTTGGAGGGAAAATGTGAAGACAAATGGGGAAGGATGAGTTGTAAAGTTTTAACTTGTTTCTTGATGTCTGTGTGTGTGTGTGTCTATCTCCTAGTGTTTGTAATTCAGTATGATCAAGCTAAAGTTTGAGAACCACTGCCTTCTTCAACTAGTCCTACCTGTTCCTCAGAGGGCTGAGAAATAATACATAAACAGACAATGGTGAGACCACGGATGATGATGAAACTGACCCACACACAATGCAGCCTCAAATATAGGCAGCCAAAAAACAATCTCTGCAGCAATCAACCTAGAGGCAGGACTTGGAAAATGACGGTCAGTTTCCCTAACTTCTATCCCTCAAAAGTTGGTTTGCAACTCAGAATGAACTAGAAAAAAGATAAATATGTTTCTTGAAACAGTCACAGGAGACGATCTGCTTCTACTTGGCCCACTCTCAACTTTTCCATGCCAACAACGTGCAACCAGAGCATATCTCAAGTTTTACGCCTTTTCACTGTAAAGCTTTCCCACTCTGCCTGCTTTTGAGTCACCGTCAAACACAAGTGGAGTGGTTGACTCCTTTACAGCAAGATCTGAATAAATAACCTCTATTTGTTCTTCCTGACAAGTCTTCATTTATTTCCACAGAGCAAGAGGAGGAGGCATCTGTGCTGTGCTGGAAATTTGAGCCCATCCTCTCCAGACAGGTGAGCTTTCCTGTATATGTTTCCTTGAATCCCCTTGTCTCCCCCCATTAAGATGTCTTCAGGGAGGCAGCAGCCATGACTACAGAAGGGGTGATTGAAACCTGCATCGAGTTTGGAAAGATCAGCTTGATCTTCTGCCAATGTCACAGTGATGTTTGAGTAAGAACCTCAGACCTCAGCAACAGTCTCAAAAGAGGGATGAACTCCTGAATTTAATCACCTTTACACCTGAGATAAGAAAAACCATATCATCCATAGAATTGACCTGGAAATTATGAGACATTTTTTTCTTATTCTTAGCATCATACAGAAGGAGGCTTCAAGATAGAAACCAAGTTCAGCTAGGGGAAAATAAAGTTTTATTTTGATCCAGTTCACTACTTAAGTGGTGCTAACTTGAGTTGGCTACTCAAAAATTTGGAGAAAAGGGCATATTTGCTCTGATAGAGGGAAAATCCCACACCTGATTCATGGAGAAGACTATATTTTGAGCAAGAAATTTGAGAAGAGTTTTGATACATGCACCTTTGCTGCTGCTGCTGCTAAGTCGCTTCAGTCGTGTCCAACTCTGTGCGACTCCTGAGATGGCAGCCCACCAGGCTCCCCCGTCTCCAGGATTCTCCAGGCAAGAACACCGGAGTGGGCTGCCATTTCCTTCTCCAATGCATGAAAGTGAAAAGTGAAAGTGACCTTTACCCTCCCTCTAAACCCCAGAGCTATTAGCACAAACACCTTGTTAAGTTAACCACAGAAGGTAAGACAACAATAATACAGAAATCACCATGGTGACCATGCCCCAAGCCTTCACTGACTGAACCAGCTCAGTGGTGAGAATATGATATTATGATATAATGCACCCCAGTCATTTCATACCAACCCCGAGACATCACTTCACTCATAACTTCCTAGATGTGAAGATGAGCTTATTTTGGAGTTCTACAATTATTAAATATGTGTCTGAACAATTTAAAAAGGGCATAACCAAATACCAAAAGAAACTATTTCTTATTAAGCCTGACTAATAAAAAAATGTCTTTTCCTACTATCTAACCTACATTTCTTGAACAGAAACTGGGTCTTTTACTGAATTCATTGTTCCTCTTCATCTCCAAAACTGATGTTTTAACGATTTTTTTTTCTTTTTTTCTAGAAGAATGAAGCAGAATTAGCACAAGTAATTAGCAGGTTTAGTTAGAATTTAGAAACTGAGAGGCAAAAGAAATTAAAGTTGGGGCAAATAAACTAGTAAAAGGTGCTAGAGTAGTGTGTGCTTGTTAATTAAGTGTTGTTATTCAATGTGTCAGCAACACCAACCCAACGCTTTGTGTAGTTTAGAAACACAGACGAGGAAAGGCTGATGCCCAAGGGAGCAGAATGGGAAGGTGTTGAGTGTGGTGTGAACTTCCTGGGACAGCATGAAGAAGTAGGCATCTCTGGGATTGTTCCAGCCTTCCCGACAGTGACCTGCCTTTCCTTTCAGTGAAAGCCCCAAGGTGGCGTGGGAGAGGGAGTCTGAACTGCTTCTAGACTTTGGGAGCCTTAGATGTCAATATCCGGTTATAAGAGGTTATCTTCATCTGTTTGGACTCTAGGATAAAGTACCACCGAGTGGGTGGTTTATCAACAACAGATATTTATTTCTCACAATTCTTGAGGCTGGAGATCTGAGATCGGGGTCCCAGCATTGTTGGGATGAATGAAGGCTCTCTTCCAGGTTGCAGACTTCACTGTGTCCCCATATGGAGGAAGAGCTAACTTTCTAGGGCCTCTTTTATAAGGACATTGATCCCATTCAAAAGCGCTCTATTCTCATCACCTAATCACCTCTCAAGACCTGGCCTCCTGACACCATCATTGTGGGCATTTGGTTTTCAGCATAGGAATTTTGAAGGCACACGCACTCTGACCATAGCAGAAGCCAAAGTGTTCATAAAAGAGCTAAGCTTATTGATTAGTGTGCCATAACAGCTGCCATAAGTGCCCCAAACAGGGTGGCTTAAGCAACTGAAATTTCTCACAGTTCTAGTGGCTGGAAAACAGACCTAGGTGCTGGCAGGGTGGTTTCCTCTGAGGCTTCTCTCCCTGGCTTAGAGACAGCATCTTCTCCCTGTATCCTTCACATGGTCTTCCCTCTGTGTGTGTCCTGATCTCCTCACACTATAAGGACATCAGTCATATTGGATGAAGGACCATCCCAATGACCTCACTGAACTTTAATAACCTCCTTAAGACTTGATTTTATTTTTTTAAAGTCTTATTTGAATTTGTTAAAATATTGCTTTGGTTTTATATTTTGGTCTTTTGGCTGTGCGGAGTCTGGGATCTTAGCTCTTCAGCCAGGGATTGAACCCACATCCCCTGCACTGAGGGCAAAGTCTTAACCACTGAACCATCAGGGAAGTCCTGAAACTCAATTTTAAATACAGTTACATTCTGAGTTACTGGGGGTTAGGCCTTGAATACGTGACTTTTGGGGCACAGAATATGCCCATTCAGCCTGCTGGAGAATTTTGTATTTATAAATAAATGGAGAAGGAAACCATTTATTTAAAAATAATAAACTAGCTTCTCATGAATACACATGTCACCTTATTCTGGAATTGTCCAAATGCTTTTATAACCCCCACTTTCTAGCAAAACTGGTCAGTGAAGGCGAGAGAAATTACAATCACTAAAGTGATTAAATCTGTATTCAACCCAGGTATCCCCTGCTCACAATTTGCCCTCTGTTCCACTCTTATCTTGCCCTGTCCACAGAAGATGGAATAGAAATGCAGAAATTTGTGGTGTCTATACTTAGAGATTGCATTCTAATGATTCTTTTTCTTAAATTTTTAAAAATTTATTTATTTTTGACTGCACTGGGTCTTCACTGATGCTAGGACTTTTTTCTAGTTTCAGCGAACAGAGGCTGCTCTCTAGTTGTAGTGTGCAGGCTTCTCATTGCAGTGGCTACTCCTGTTGTGGAGCAAGGGCTCTGGGGCACATGGGCTTCAGAAGCTGGGGCACATGGGTTCAGTAGTTGCAGTTCCTGGGCTCCACAGCACAGGCTTGATAGTTGTGGCACACAGGCTTAGTTGCTCCACAGCATGTGGGATCCTCCCGGATCAGGGATCAAAGCTGTGGCTCCTGCATTGACAGGTGGATTCTTTACCACTAAGCCACCAGGGAAGCCCTCTAGTGATTCTTAATGTGTGTTAAATTCTAATTTTCTTGATTGGTGGATGATTTAATTACTTAAATGTTTGAAATCATTCTTAGTTTTTCTTTATTTCATTATTTGATGCTGGGTAATCATGCACCCAAGTTTAAATCACTGTCTTCTTGTATGTATATATATATATACAGGAGTGGATTGCCATTTCCTTCTCCAGGAGATCTTCCCAACCCAGGGACTGAACCCAGATCTCCCGCCTTGTAGGCAGACGCTTTACCGTCTGAGCCACCGGGGAAGTCATATATATATATAGAAGAATTTTATACCTGGAAAGGTAATATTCCTTTTGAAGGTATTCATCATTTTGAAGGTACTATCTTGTAATGGAATCCACAAAGAAAGAGAATATATCTTATTAAAACACTGTGTGACCTAATTCTAGTTCTGGCTGTGTGACCTTTGGCAAGTCACTTAACGTCTCTGAACTGCACATTCCCTGTTGGTTAAAATGTGATAATGTAAGAGAAGAAGTAAATGAGATACTGCATGTAAATCAAAAAGCATGCTGCCCAATATATTGCTTTTCTCTACTCTAGGTTAATTATGCAAGTGGAAATATGATTTATTCAGATCTTTCCAATATATGATGATGAAAATAAAAAAAGTCCTTCAAAAGGACTCCAAAAGTCTAGATTGTAACTCCAATTTGAGTCACTTTGCCTCTTTGAGCCTTAGAGTTTTTAATATTGAAATGAAGATGATGGTCTGAATGTTTTTGCCCCATCCCCCAAATTCATATGTAAAATCTTAGTGTCCAATGTAATGGCTTTTGGAGGTGGAGCCTCTGGGAGGTTCTTAAATCATGAGGATGGAACGCTCATAAATGGGGTTAGTGCCCTTAGAAAAAGCACCACAGAGCTTTCCTTTGTTCCTTAGGCCATGTGAGGACACAGCAAAAAGCTGGTCATCTATGACCTGGAAAGCAGATACCTACCAGACACAAAATCTAAAAACTATCTTGGACTTAGCCTCTGGAACTGTGAGAAATATTTTTCTTTCTTTATAAATCATCCAGTCTATGGTATTTTGTTATAGCAGCCTGAATGGATTAAAACAATGGCCAAATTTTGGACTTGTTAGAATCAATCAAGAGGACAATGCATGCAAAACACCAAAACAAAAAGTCACTCTGTCTGGTACACAGCAGACTCTGATGACAAAATAAGAACAGTTTCTGTGTCAGCATCAGTTCCACTTTGGGGAAGAAGCATTAATCCTGACATGTTACAGAGGGCTGGAATGGTTAGGTTTAATTTACTAAACATTTCTTTGTAGGAATTATTTCTCAGTGAAATGAAACAAAATTTGTAGCCTGAGGAAAATAGAGCAGGGTGTAATTTTTACAAATCTATATTTTCCCCAGTTGTGCAGGGTCATCTGATAATTCTGAGCACGATAAAAATGGAAATGGGGCCAGAACTTCATATTTCCTAAATTATAATTTTCCAGGTTACCTCTCTGCATCTTAAGATAAACCTGGAACTCAAAACAGAATTGTGTGGAAGATGGGGAGGCACAGGGAAGCAGAGACAGGAACGCAGGTGAAGAGAGGCCCTAGCACACCGTCTTAGGACTTCGTGCTTTATGCTGACTTTGGCATATCAGGATGTCAACTGAGCTTGAGGTGTCTGCCACCGATTCTAGCTTTTACTTCCAAGACTAGACGTGGGGCAGTTTCTGTGAAAGAATTTTCTCTCTGAATTATTTTAAAACTATGTTGAATACTTACTGTTGATTTTGTGTAAAATATATTTTCTTTTACTTATTCAATTCACATTTTTTGAATGCCAGGCACTTTAGATTTAAGGACTTGGGAAACAATTCTAAGCAGATAAAGACAAATATGTCTGCCCTCACAAAGCTTATAATTTCAAAATTGTCTTTTCCTAACTGTGTTAAGATTCATTTGTTTTTAATGCTATGGTAGAGTGTAGCTGTTCTTAAACATTATGACCTCTTAACACTCTTACAATTTTTAAGAACCACAAAGAAATTTTATTTATATAGGTAGGTATTTTATCTATTAGTGTTTACTATATTAAAAATTGAAACTAAAGATTTTAATATATTATTAATTTATAAAACAAACCTAAACCCATTATGTACCCCAAATAACATATTTTATGAAAAAGAAATATATTTTCTAAAACAAAGAAATAGTGAGAAGAGTCACATTGGTTTGCATTTTTGCAAATCTTTTTTCTGTCTGGTTTAACACAATGACTAGATTTTTATGTTTGCTTCTTTAATCTGTTGTATCTATAGAATGCAGTCTTTGGAAAAACTTCTCTGTATTTGAGATTTTGAGGAAAAAAAGGCAAATAAGGTTGTAGTATTACGATGAACAAATTTTTTACTTTATGGACCTCTAAGATGATCTCAGGGAGCCCTACAGTGAAGTTCAGGGACTCCATGGTATAGTGGCAAAAACACATTTATAAAACCCAAGTTCTAATCTGTGGTCTTCAGAAATTATTTCATCTCTTAGTCTCTGCTTCCTCCATCTGAAAACAAGAGGTTTGAATTAAATTATGAGCAGAATCTTTTCTAGCTGTGACATTTCATGCTGTCTGTCCTCTCTAAGTTGGTCATTTAATATTTTAATGAGATGGATATTTTCTTCTTCTTTTGATTTCCCTTTATCCCCATCTTTCCAGGCCTGGAACTAACTGAGCTAGGAAAAAGAAAGGGAATATTTGTGGCATTCAGAGATTTAAAAAGCTACAGAGTCTTAGCAAAATAAAGCTAAGACCATTCCATGAAGATGTCACCTTGACAGTGAGGCTGGCTTAGTACTGACAACAGATGTTTGGCCCCAGAATGGACTGGTAAATGCTCCTTCTATTTACATATTTATTTGTCCTGTCCTGTATTAGCATGATTTCATCCACATGATCTCCATCCCTTAGCACTATTATTGTGGAAAACCCTGATGACTGGCAATAGTCATTTAAGCCAAAGGCTTAAAGGAAGCCGTAAGGCTTTGGGATAGTGAAGTGAGTAGTTTAGGGATATCCAAGGTACCTAAAGGAGGCAGGCAAACACAAGTCCCCAGGGCCTGCCCCACCTGAAAAGGGTGGGGTCCCAAGGCCCTCACAGTGTCCTTGTCCCCACCCTTTGCTCTAGAACAGTTTCTCTTCCCTACTCTTTGAGAGATAAATAAGACAGTGGTTCTCAAACTTCAGTGTGCATCAGAATCTCCAGGAAGGAGATTTTCTAGGCTAAGCCCCACAGTTTCCAATTCAGCAGGTCTGGGGTGAGGGTCAAGAGTTTGCATTTTCAACAAGTTCTTAGATGATCCTTGGGCTTGCCTGATACCTCAGCTGGTAAAGAATCTGCCTGCAATGCAGGAGACCCTGGTTCGATTCCTGGGTCAGGAAGATCCCCTGGAGAAGAGTTAGGCTACTCACTCCAGTATTCTGGCCTGGATAATTCCATGGACAGAGGAGCCTGGCGGGCTACAGTCCATGGGGTTGCAAAGAGATGGACAGGACTGAGTGACTAACACTTTTACAGATGATCGTATGGCCCAGTTTGCTGGATCTCAGACCACACTTTGAAAACCACTGGAATATCAAAAATTACAGGTGATTTGAGCTGAAAGAAAATAACAAGGTTTTTGAGCTCTGAATGTCCCTGCAATCAGGTTTCAGAACACCTACACTTCCCACCCCCACTGCCCCCAACATAATGGTCTTCATATTAAAAGTGAAGTAAGAGGGTCACATGACTCCTCATATGTTTTGGCACAGCTAATTCCATAAGGACCACACTAATCATAATATTCTCTTGCTATTTTGCTTTCTCTTGGGTTGAGGAAAGGGAGCTTTCCCAGATGGATGACAGGGGCTACTGTATGGCTGATTCCTTAATTTGAACAATTCCTTTTCAGTAATTGCAGTTCAGTAAAGTATTAGGAGTGAATATGTGGCTTCTGTTCATGATTCAGACTCTTTGAGTTTATAAATTCCCTGCAATTGTCTTGAGCAGATGAGCCTGTAACCTTTCCAGTCTAGGTTAACTTCAGTTTTCCATGACGTTTCACTAAGCATAAACACATCAAAGATGCTAATGATTAAAATAAATGTGGCCTATTATGTTATCTAAACAGTGTTCTTTCTTTGGAAGCCCAGGATGGCAGTCAAAGCACTTCCTGGAGACCATCATGGCCTTGAGGTAAGCTTTCACTGGCCTTATAGGGCCAAAGATGGGTTGCTAATAAATCAGGTAAGTGCTGGGTGTTGGAGTAAGTGGTTTCATATATAGTATTTCATGTCATGCTAGTGATTTTTATTAAGAGAAGCACTGCCTCCAGTTCTTTGTTGCAAGGCTTGCATTTGTACCAACCCAAACATATAGTCATTGTCATGACTCTCTTTATGTTTTTCATAGCACTTTTTTCTATCTAAAATTACCTTATTCATACTTTGTGTCATCAAATGTTCAAATTACCACACAATTGCACTCATCTCACATGCTAGCAAAGTAATGCTCAAAATTCTCCAAGCCAAGCTTCAATAGTATGTGAACCGTGAACTTCCAGATGTCCAAGCTGGATTTAGAAAAGGCAGAGAAACCAGAGATCACATTGCCAACATCCACTGGATCATCAAAAAAGCAAGAGAGTTTCAGAAAAACATCTACTTCTGCTTTATTGACTATGCCAAAACCTTTGTGTGGACCACAACAAACTGGGGAAAATTATGAAAGAGATGGGAATACCAGACCACCTGACCTGTCTCCTGAGAAATCTGTAATGCCGGGCTGGATAATGCACAAGCTGGAATCAAGATGGCTGGGAGAAATATCAATAACCTCAGATATGCAGATGACACCACCCTTATGGCAGAAAGCAAAGAAGAACTAAAGAGCCTCTTGATGAAAGTGAAAGAGGAGAGTGAAAAAGTTGACTTAAAACTCAACATTCAGAAAACGAAGATCATGGTATTGGGTCCCATCACTTCATGGCAAATAGATGAGGAAACAATGGAAACAGTGAGACTTTATCTTTTCGGGCTCCAAAATCACTGCAGATGGTGACTGTAGCCATGAAATTAAAAGACACTCACTCTTTGAAAGAAAAGTTATGACCAATCTAGGCAGCATATTAAAAAGCAGAGACATTACTTTGCCAACAAAGGTCCATCTAGTCAAGGCTATGGTTTTTCCAGTGGTCATGTATGGATGTGAGAGTTGGACCATAAGGAAAGCTGAGCACCAAAGAATTGATGCTTTTGAACTGTGGTGTTGGAGAAGACTCTTTAGAGCCCCTTGGACTGCAAGTCCATCCTAAAGGAAATCAGTGCTGAATACTCATTAAAAGGACTGATACTGAAGCTGAAACTCCAATTCTTTGGCCACCTGATGTGAAGAATTGACTCATCTGAAAAGACACTGATGCTGGAAATGATTGAAGGTGGGAGGAGAAGGGGATGACAGAGGATGAGATGGTTGGATGGCATTACCGACTCAATGGACATGAGTTTGAGTAAGCTCCAGGAGTTGGTGAAGGACAGGGAAGTCTGGCATGCTGCAGTCCATGGGTTCACAAAAAGTCAAACTGAACTGAACTGATACTTTATTTATCATCTGCACAGCCATCTTATCTGACCCTCCACCTTCTCCCCAACATTCTCCACACCACCAGAGGTCCAGGAGTTCTGTTCCCTGAAGCATTCCCAGAAATTAGGATATCTCCCAGCAGAATAGGTGCCCAACATATGTTTGTTGAATAAGTGAAGTGGTTAATTAAGATGCTGAATATAAGGGACCCTCCAACTTGTCATTGTAGGGAAACTCTGGCTTACAGGTTATATTCTTTAATTACCAAATCATTGACACTCTCCTTTGGTGTTATTCCCATTTTTGTAGCCTCTCCTTGATCAATTACTTTTTGTTAAATGAGATGTCCTGCATAATGAACATTTTACAAAGTTATATAAAGATTAAGGGTTTCCCACACAGCTCAATGGTAAAGACTGTGTTTGCCAAACAGGAGGTGCTGGTTTGATCCCTGGGTCAGGAAGACCCCCTGGAGGAGGAAAGGGAAGACCCCCATTACAGTGTTCTTGCCTGAGAAATCCTATGCACAGAGGAGCGTGGAGGGCTTACAGCCCATGGTGTTGCAAAGAGTCAGACACGACTGAGTGACTAAACAACAGTAAAGCTCATTCCAGGCTTTGGGGGCCTAGAAATTCATCATCGACTTCAATCTATATTTATAAGAGTATGCTGAAGACCACCTAAACAGACGTTTCTGTTCCTTTGGCTCCCATCACATATGCCTTGCATAACCATCTATGTTTATTGAAAGAACTCCTGGTCTGTTTTTGTTTAACACTGACCTTCAAGTGTTTGATTTAATAAGCTGGGGAATTAGAATAAATTGTATTGGCTTGTTCCATCATCTATATTACAAAGAGCTTTAAGGAGAGGCTAGAACAACATAAAAACTCAGGAGCTCCAAACATCTATCATAGAGATGAAGAGGGAAAGTCAAGGGAAAAGATTCCAGGCTTAGAGATCTGAATATGGAATGAAGAGAACAGAAGCTCATGACTTTTAGGATCTTTCCCCCGAGTTAAAAAAAAAAAAATGTCAAAGGGAAAATCAACTTAGTACTTGCTTTAAAAGCAGGCAATGTTTCAAAACATGATGAAGTATACTGATGTTAACAATTTTTAAGTAAATACCACCCAAGAAAAAAAAAAGAGCATTTGTGGCAGTCTTTTCCCCTCTACCAGGTCATATAGAAAGCAAATGGAGGATAAAGACCCTATTTCCTGAAATATCCTGCCCTCCAAGGAGACTGCAGTGTACTGAATATGGGTATTTCCCCACCCCTTCCCATACACATGCCTAGAAGTGGACCTGGCATACAGAAGGTGCAGACATAATCACTGACATTGTTTCTGGGAGAAATAATTCTCACCAGCCACATTCTCAAACCAGTGTAGCCCACCTTTTGCTTATATCATGATCAGCAAGGGGCACTATGACTGAGGGCTGTTTTTTACATATCCTGTTGCCTCCAAAGAAACAGAGAATATGCCTTTTCTTGATATATTTTGTGTTAAGAAGAGAGCACTATGCGGTAAGTAAAAAAGTCAGGATTTGGAGTCAGTCACTTAAGTTTTAAGCTTCCTTTTCCCGATATGTAAAATGGCTATCAAAGCTAATTACTTCATAGTAAAAGGAAATTTAAAGAATCATGCCTGGGACAAGGCCAGAGAGGGCTAGCAATGCTGCAAAGCTTGACAGATGCAGGGGCCCTGGTAGAACATGGCTTTCTTCAAAGGGCTCCCGTCTTTTCAACCTATTCCAGATCTAGAAAGCTACCTGCTTGTGTGGGAATCTATCTAGTAGGAACTCTACTTTCTACTCCTTTGGGAAACCTACAAACTCTCAGGTCTCTCTTGCTCCCTAGTGATGCAGAAGCAGGGGAATGAAAGTGGCAGGGGCAGGAGTCGGGCAGCAGGCACTGCATAGCTAGTCTATAGGGGAAATTCATTCATTAGGGGATCATATAATGTGCTTGTTGAAAGCATATCTGCAATGTTTGGGAGAGAGTTCACACTCAGTAAAGTATCTGTTACCTTTTCATTTTGCAGATGAGAAAATGTTGGTTCCATAGGATCACATGACTGTCTCCAGGCTCACCTCTCTGGGAATTGATGAAAGTGGGATTTCGGAAAACAAGAAGTCAGAGCTCTCTAGCCACAGAAACCCTAGTTTTTCTCCACACTCCACTGCTTCTGGTGCGGGGAGCATAATTCAAGTATAAACTTGGCATATCTTCACTCTGACTCACTCACACATGGCAGCTGCTGGTGTTCAAGCAGTGAGCAGGCTGTTGTCGACCTTGGAAATAGCAGCGAATTTACAGAAATTCTCAACACTGGAGAATTTTCCCCACTACACAGACCTGGGGTTATTATAAATGCAAAATATTTAGGGGCAGATTCTCTTAAGTTTGCTATTTTAAAATGTGTTTGTTTGGTACAAGTTGATGTTCTTGGGACAAATGTGTCAAAAAATGTGAGATAATGCAACTTGTGTTGAAGCAGAAATGCTAATTAAATCAGTGCAAATGTAAATGATGTTTTACACACTACTGACTTGGAGACTTTGTAAACACCACTCCCCTACCTATTCTCTGTGCTGTGTTACATAAAATGCCAATGTTGTATTGGTAGCCTGCTCATTGATCCTCAGTTCTAAGATTTTTTTACTACTATTTCCTGCCTCCTACTATGCATAAGCTGTATAAAACAACTTGAAGTATTGTAAAGCCACTAAACCAGTGATTCGCAATCGTGACCTTACATTAGAATCACCTGGCAAGATTGTAAAAAATTACAGATATCCTGGCCTTACCTGCAGAGATAATTAATTCATCTTCGATGGATACCAAGCATCATATTTTTAAAAACTTCATAGATGATTCTAATGTGCAACTAGGTTTGAGAATCGCTGCACTGTTTTTCTGCCTCTGAGCCATTGCACAGCTAAAATTGCTTTCTTTCTCATCTATGAAACTCCCGGTAATTCTTCAAAATGCAAAATTCGGAAGCAGCAGTTCCAAGAAGCTCTCCATTGGGTAATGTAGGTCCTCATCCTTTTATTTAAAAATTGCTTTATGCACAAATGAACTTGTCTATGGAACAGAAGCAGGCTCACAGACACAGAGAACAGACTTGTGGTTCCCAAGGGGGAGAGGTGGTGGGAAACGGATGGAGTGCGAGTTCAGGGTTAGCAGATGCAAACTAGTATATATAGGATAAAAAACAACCAGATCCTATTGTACAGCATTGGAAACTATATTCAATATCCTATGATAAACCATAATGGGAAATAATATGAAAATAAATGTATACACATATATATATATATTCGAATCAATTTGCTGTATAGCAGAAATGAACACATTGTAAATCAATTATATACTTCAACTAAAAAATTGCTCTGTGGTTCATCATAATCCTTAAAAAATTTCACCCTACTGTTAATTCCTTGAAAGTGAAGATAGGGAATGAAAGTTATTTTTAATTTATATCTGAGCCTGGTAGGCTGCAGTCCATGGGGTCGCTGAGGGTCGGGCATGACTGAGCGGCTTCAGTTTCAATTTTCACTTTCATCCATTGGAGAAGGAAATGGCAACCCACTCCAGTGTTCTTGCCTGGAGAATCCCATGGACAGGGGAGCTTGGTTGGCTGCCATCTATGGGGTCGCACAGAGTCAGACACGACTGAAATGACTTAGCATGGTGCCTAGATTATCCATATAAGAGCTATATATAAATATGTTAAAGAATGAAAGCTGCTGCTAAGACACCTCAGTCGTGTCCAACTCTGTGCGACCCCATAGACGGCAGCCCACCAGGCTCCCCCGTCCCTGGGATTCTCCAGGCAAGAACACTGGAGTGGGCTGCCATTTCCTTCTCCAATGCATGAAAGTGAAAAGTGAAAGTGAAGTTGCTCAGTTGTGTCTGACTCTTCGCGACCCCATGGACTGCAGCCTACCAGGCTCCTCTGTCCAAGGGATTTTCCAGGCAAGAGTACTGGAGTGGGGTGCCATTGCCTTCTCTGAAAGAATGAATGAGTGAATGATAAAAAGATTATTATAATGGGATTAATACTCTGGGTTAGGGTTAGATTTGATGTTTTTGAACTGTGGTATTGGAGAAGACTCTTGAGAGTCCCTTGGACAGCTAGGAGATCCAACCAGTCCATCCTGAAGGAGATCAGTCCTGGGTGTTCATTGAAAGGACTGATGCTGAAGCTGAAACTCCAATATTTTGGCCACCTCATGAGAAGAGTTGATTCATTGGAAAAGACCCTGATGCTGGGAGAGATTGGGAGCAGGATGAGAAGGGGATGACAGAGGATGAGATGGCTGGATGGCATCACCAACTCCATGGACATGAGTTTGGGTGAACTCCGGGAGTTGGTGATGGACAGGGAGGCCTGGCGTACTGCACTTCATGGGGTCGCAAAGAGTTGGACATGACTGAGCGACTGAACTGAACTGAAAACTCTGGGTACTTGTCCTGATTCTGCTATTTGTAGATTTTAGTATAACTGATGTCATATCAACTGTAAATAGATTTAAAATGCTATAGTATATAAAGTTGAACACATGCATGTGTTTTTGACCCACTAGCATCACTCATGTTTATATATCCCTCAGAAATGCATATGCATGTTCACAGCAGCACATTTTAAATAGCCACAAACCTGAAATAACCCAAATGACCACCAATAGTAGAAAAATTAAATAGCATTGATAACAGACTAGGTAAAATGATTATGACCTAGAGTTCACACATAGAATACCATGATGCAATGATGTGGATGAATGCATAAAGATAATTTTGAGCTGATGAAGCCAACAACAAAGGAATACACAGTGTATATTTTATATTTACATAGAGATCAAAAGAAAAAATGTCATCTCTGCTGTTAGAAATTAGGAAAGTAGTTGCCATAGAAGGAGGGCATAATGAATGGAAGGGAGCATGAGGGTGGTTTCTGGGGTGCTAGTTATATTCTCAGTCTACTCAATGGTTACACAAATATGGCCACTTTGTAAAAACCCATCAAATTGTAAATTCCTGACATGGGTATTTTGATGAACATAGATTATGCTTTAATTTTAAAAAGTTAAAAGGTACTTTGGCATAAATGATATGAAGTATATACTTATACATTAAGTATCTTCTGTCTAAAACTCAGGAACATTTGGTTCATATGTTGGGCAATCTACTTTCCAGATATGGTTTCTCAGATGGAGTCACTGATTACATGGCAGTGTGGATCAATGTTTATTTCTGATTCAATAAGTGGGAGGGAAAAAGAGAGAGGAGGAGGGAGGAAGAGAGAGAGAAGGAAAGAAGGAGGAGAAGAGGACCATAAAGAAGGCTGAGCACCAAAGAATTGATGCTTTTGAACTGTGGTGCTGGAGAAGACTCTTGAGAGTCCCTTGGACTGCAAGGAGATCAAATCAGTTAATCCTAAAGGAAATCAATCCTGAATATTCATTGGAAGGACTGATGCTGAAACTGAAGCTCCAATACTTTGGCTGCCTGATGGGAAGAGTTGACTCTTTAGAAAAAACCCTGAAGCTGGGACAGATTGAAGGTAGGAGGAGAAGGGGACAACAAAGAACAGGAATTTTGGATGGCATCACCAACTCAATGTACATGAGTCTGAGCAAGCTCCGGGAGTTGGTGAAGGACAGGGAAGCCTGGTGTGCTGCAGGTCATGGGGTCACAAAGAGTCAGACATGACTGAGCAACTGAATAACAACAATGGGGAAGATAAGTGAAATAAAGGATGACTTTATGCTGTTATGGTAGGCTCTTTGAGTTTGAAAAGATTTAAAAATAAATCATTTAAAATATAAAATGACAGCATTTTGTTGCATGCGCTTTTAGGACTTTCACACAAAATGTTTATCAAGATGGATAAAAGGCCAAGAGCAGGAACTTCATTCACCAGGAGTATAAGGACAGCTTGCATTCCCTCCCCTTGTTCTTACAGCACTTGCTATTAGATGCCTGTACATGTGGCAGAAGTGGATTTGCCTCTTGCTTTTGTAACCTAGCAAACCATCCGAGACTTCCAGTGTTCACCCGTATCCTCTCACTTGTGGACAAGAGACACTGGATTAGGATAACCAACCCTCTTACCCTCTCGGAGCTTTCATTTCTCTTCCATAGAACAAAGCATTGTACTAGATGACATTCCCAGTCTTTAACTGAGATCTGCTTAATAATTGAGAGTGTTCCCTTCCTCTTTCAAAGGTGTTGTGGTTTGGAAAGCAAATTATGTGGTCTCACTGCTCACTGTTCCCAAGGAATCTTCCAGCATTAGCTTTCTAGACCTCAGTAGCTCTGAAGATGTGAGGCTGGACTCCACAGGACTCAAAACTACACAGCAGAGGCAACTGACAGGATGGTAGAATAGAGTTGTTTAAAATGTCAAGATAATCCCTTTTTAGGGATGGGAATTCATTAATAGCCTCATTGGTAATTATTACTTTTCTCTTTGGGTGGTGGCTGAGAGTGGGGCAGAAGGGAAATGTGGTTAAGCTATTTCAATTTTAAATGTCTCTAGGTTTTTCCTTGGAGACGGCGATGGCACCCCACTCCAGTACTCTTGTCTGGAAAATCTCATGGACGGAGGAGCCTGGTAGGCTGTAGTCCATGGGGTCACGAAGAGTCGGACATGACTGAGCAACTTCACTTTCACTTTTCACTTTCATGCATTGGAGAAGGAAATGGGAACCCACTCCAGTGTTCTTGCCTGGAGAATCCCAGAGACGGGGAGCCTGGTGGGCTGCCATCTATGGGGTCGCACAGAGTCGGACATGACTGAAGCGACTTAGCAGCAGCAGCAGCAGCAGCAGCAGCAGCAGGTTTTTCCTATTTCCAAAAGGTGCATATTTCCTGGCATATACAAATTTAATATTTTATTTTTAAAATGGTCTGTGTTTAACAGTAATTATCAACTTATGTAGCAATATGTATTATCTTCTATGTGCCAAGAACTAAAAAGGATCAAGGCAGATTTGTGAAACAAGTAGAAAAGGACAATATCTTCAATCCTTCTGCTTCCCATAATCTTATGGATCCCAATGGGACTCTCATTTTCTCACACTCATATTCCCCAGTACATCATGGTGCCTCACTTATTCTTGTTTTGTATTCTGCCTAACCTCCCAGGTTATGCAATTCAACCATTCTTTCCTTGGATCCATTTACCTCCTTGATCTTCCACCATCCTGATCAATGCTACTGACTCAGTAAATCTTACCACCTACTATCTTCTGAATAATGGAAGTCTCAAGTAATTAAGGTAGTATTATTACATTTTTTTTCTGATTCTGCAATAATCTTATTTTACATGATCTCAGCTAAACTCATGGGACTTTTCATCATTATTTTTAATAAGTGGTACTTCATTTTCTATCTACTACTCTCATGCCACCAACAAAGAATCAAACTAACATACACAGGAAAGCTATGGCTTTTTCCTTTAATGAACAGATCGATGCCATTCATATCCTTTCCAATTTAAAGTCTCTGTATCATTTTTCTGCCTTTCTACTTACCTCCTACAGTGGAGGGAAAAAAAAAAAAAAAAAAACCATCTTTCTTCTTTCCCAAGTTGCTTTAACACCAACTTGCTTCTGTGCAATTCTTCCTTAAACCATTCCCTTCTACACCATGTAATCTAGCTGGCGTCCTCAAAATGAAACCAAAGGTACCTGAGGTTCCCCCAAACCATGTGTTTCCAAAGTCAATAACTTTTCTAAGTCCACTTTCACTATCACCAAAGGGAATTAAAAACTGGACAGCCTGTTCTTGAAATTACCTTTCTTCTTGGCTTCTACTCACAAATTCTTCCTTTTTTATAGGTTCCTATTCTATCTCCTCTACTCTTGTTTTCTGAAAATATATACCCCTGAACTTAGGTTCTCTGTCTACTCCCTTCTCAAGATGATCGCTCCCATTATCCTCAAAGATCCATAAGCCTTTTTCACAGGAAGGCCACATTCTGACTCAACATAGAGTGCTGTACAACTCCGTGAAGCACAACATCTGGGCTTGAACACAGCTGGGCGGGCTATGCAAACAGAAACTACATCATGGATGAGACTTCCTGACCCAGGCATCTGGCCCCTGCTGGCAGCACCAGCAGGCAAAGCTGTAAGCAGAAGCTGATGCTTCTCAAGGCACCTGTAGGACTATGGGATGGAGACCTAGGCCAGCAGGAACAACCTCATACACTGAGTTCAGGGAATCTCCAGGATCTTTTAACAATAAACTACTCAAGACAGAATCTGTGTCGATCTTACAAGGTGGACCATTTAGAAAAGATGGTCAGGTTCCCCAGACTTACTCTTATAAAGTATATCATTGCTGCTCTCTGCTGGTCAAAAGCATTATTCTTCTCAATTAAAATTAGCAGAGATGTTATGGGTCAAAGAGGGAAGAAGTAGGGCTTTCAAAATGATGTGGATGGGTGCTAGATAACTACAGTCATTTAGATGACTTAGTAGGCTATGATACATATTCTCATGTAGAAAAACTAATTCAGTGAGGATCTATTGAACCACTATGGCAAAGATGTTCAATTAATCACCACTTTTCTCATTGTGGTAAGAACACTTAACATGAGATTACCCTCTTGACAAACATTTAAGTGCATAAGACAGAATTGTTGACTACAGGCACAATACTGCACAGCAGATTCCTCGAATGTGCTCATCTTATATAAAGGAGCTACATCCTCATTAGGCACAGCTTTCCTCTTCCTCTCCCCACATCCCCTGGCAACCACCATTCTACTCTTTGTCTCTATGAGTTTATTTTAGATTCCTCATATAAGCTCAAATCATGCAACATTTGTCCTGTGACTGGCTAGTTTCACTAATTAATATTTATATTTATAGATCTTTAATTACTTAAGCATATGACCTATATCACATATTTCAAGCAATTAGTCACCATTTTTTAGTGCCAAACTTTCTTATTAGCCATTATATTTGCATTTTTGCAGGATCATTAACAAGGAAGATTATTATCTTGATATAGGGCAAAATCCTAAAATGTTTTCTGAATCCTGAAATAAGATTAAATTTAATTATATATATTTGTACAATTTTTTAATTGAAAACTTACTTTTGAAAGTATACCAGTAATTGCTTTTGCTTACTCAAGAATATTTGCATAATAAATGTACTGTGCAGTGAGTGACAAGGTTCAAAAGCCCTAACACAACAGGTTTTGCCTGGGCTTCTGTCACTTATTAGCCTTGGATCAATTACTGACTATCAGTGACCTCAAATTTCTCTTTTGTCATATGGGAAAAGCAATAATACCTGTCTCATGTTGTTTATAAATAGTTATTAAAATATCCCATATTAAGTGTTTAATAGTCCTTGGCACAAAGTAAATGGTCAGTAAATCTTCACTCTTATTGTTAATTTTACAATTCAAACTAAGTAGAAGAATTTATTATATTTTCAAAAAGAAAGTTGTTTTACCACAGGTTTAAAATATAGTCTGTAAGTATCTGGAGAAAGTTGCTTTTAGAGAACAGCCTTAGCTCTGACACTAACTGTGTAATTTAAAGAAATGTCTTAAATTTTCTAAGCCTTGAAAATGTTTGAAGATGCTTGCTTTGCCCCAAGGTCCCAAGATATCTCTGGGGTTTAATTTTATTTACAACTGTTTAATGGCCTATGGTACAAAGTGTTTTGTCTTCTGACCTTCTGTACCCCACCTAATAACTTGCCTGAAGAACAAATAACCACTGGAGGAAGAGAGTAATCTTTTGGGAAAATGAGCAAAGAATAATTTTTCGAAGGAACAATGGGAGCAGAAAAATACACAGACTCAAGCACGCATCTTCTTTTCAAGCATCACTACACTGAAATTAGTATTAGTTCAGTAAACAGGGCTTGGGCCATCACGGGGTTTGTGAGCTGGAACTTCAGTGTGCTGAGTCTTGAGAAGCCTGTCCAGCCGCTAGAGATGGGTTCTAACCAGAATGTTTCACTTAGTTTCTCTCCTTCCCTCCCTCCCTCTCTTAGAAAATATCTTAGAAATGCTAGTTTGATAGTTTAATCACCTAGTTTGATTACAGTTCTCCTGGGATGCAGTTCAGTGAACCAAACATCTAAGAGACATGCTAGGGACTCATTCCAATGCAAGCTAACTCATGAAGTTCTGTGCCATTGCTGGAGGGTTCCAGCAGTTTGGAATCTATAGTAGATTCTATAGAGAAAGCAACTTCAGTCAAACCCCTGAGTCCTGATACCACTCAGGGAGAAGGAGTGGTTCAGGCCTAACTCATAATTTGGCAAAATTGTGTCTTCAGCAGTGACCGCTCCTTCTTTTTGAGCACATTTTCCAAGAATCCTCCTAACTTCATTCTGTTCATCTATAGAACCTCAGCTACATCTATGCTCTGCCCAGATCCATCTTCCTTAGCTGACTCCCTGTGAACCTCTCATCCCTTCTCAAAACTGACTCTATGTTCCATCCTGTTGACCATCCTATTAAACTATCAAATACATTAGGTTAATGTCTCCTGTTTCTGTCCTGTTTTCTTGGTGAAATAGTCTAGCAGTAAGGATCAAGGTGGAATATGGTAAAAGATCAACTCTCACAGTTAATTTTCAAGGGCAGAAAGACATCCGAGTCCCTTTAAAATTTTGGTATCTGAATACTCAATGGTACACTAGAAGATCCAACTATCACAATTGCAAATCACTGTATCTTCATAGCGGAGAAGGCAATGACACCCCATGCCAGTACTCTTGCCTGGCAAATCCCGTGGACGGAAGAGCCTGGTGGGCTGCAGTCCATGGGGTCGCTAGGAGTCGGACTGGAGAAATAACCCTTTTGGCCAAAAGAGAGCAGCAGTGAGTGCCTTTTCCTGATGTGGCAAATAGCCTAAGCCCTTAATGCCTGTAAGAGGCATCTCTCAGCTCTCAACAGTTGACTCTTCAAGCTTTCTAATCAGGAGAGTCAGAAAGGATTCTTTTTCTTTCCCCTCAATTTTTTTTCTTTCATTTATTTTTAATGCAGAATTACAAATTTGAAGATACCATATCTTTAGGGGGAAAAAGAGCCTTCTTTTGATTCTGTATTTTATCAAATTGGCAAGCTATTAATGTCTTATATAGTCTTATAAATTGTTTTTAAAGAAATATCTTGTATCTCTCTTTGTGTAATTTAAAGTAATGCTTTATTATGTCACACCCTCTGTTCTTCATCTGTTCAATGGGTATAACAATTCCTAACCTAGCACTGAATGCTATGTTGGTAGTGTAAGAACTCTTTCAGTTCAGTTCAGTCCTTCAGTCGTGTCCAACTCTTTGTGACCCCATGAACCACAGCATTCCAGGCCTCCCTGTCCATCACCAACTCCTGGAGCTTACCCAAACTCATGTCCATTGACTCAGTGATGCCATCCAACCATCTCATCCTCTGTCGTCCCCTTCTCCCCCTGCCTTCAATCTTTCCCAGAATCAGGGTCTTTTCAACTGAGTCAGCTCTTTGCATCAGGTGGCCAAAATATTGGAGTTTCAGCTTCAACATCAGTCCTTCCATTGAATACCCAGGACTGATCTCCTTTAGGATGGACTGGTTGGGTCTCCTTGCAGTCCAACGGACTCTCAAGTCTTCTCCAACACCACGGTTCAAAAGCATCAATTCTTCTGTGCTCAGATTTCTATATAGTCCAACTCTCACATCCATACATGACTACTGGAAAAACCATAGCCTTGACTAGACGGACCTTTGTTGGCAAAGTAATGTCTCTGCTTTTGAATATGCTATCTAGGTTCATCATAAGTTTCCTTCCAAGGAATAAGCGTCTTTTAATTTCATGGCTATAATCACATCTGCAGTGATTTTGGAGCCCAAAAAATAAAGTCAGCCACTGTTTCCAGTGTTTCACCATTTATTTCCCATGAAATGATGGGACCGGATGCCATAATCTTAGTTTTCTGAATGCTGAGCTTTAAGCCAACTCTTTAAAGGATAATTATTATTGGATTATTGACATTGTTGTTTTGGTCACTATGAACTATAGCCTGCCAGGTTTCTCCATCTATAGAATTTCCCAGGCAAGAATACTGAAGCAGGTTTCCACTTCCTTCTCCAGGGGATCTTCCCGACCTAGGGACTGAACCTGAGTCGCCCGCTTTGCAGGCAAATTCTTTACCACTGAGCCCGCAGGAAAGCCCATGAGTATTGACATAATAATGGGAAAAAGTAGTGAAAATCTTAGTAACAGGAAAAATTTTCCATAATAATGGAAAAATTTCAAAGTTGGTATGAATATGTTTAGAAACAATACTTAGAGAAAAGTGTATTTTCCCCAAATGAGTCTTTTCTTCTATCTTACCTTTTTGTTTTTGAATCCTGAAGCATCAGCTTTGAGACTACTAGAAGCTCTGGATGACCTTATTTCCTAGTACATTATTTGCGTTCCCTAGGATGGAGTCAAAATGAATATGCCCAGTCGTTTCTATTTCCATGCCTTTGCTGGTAGTGTTTCTGCCACCTCCTGGAATTCTCTCTTTATTTCCAATTTCCTCTAACCTCTGCTTCCTTTGGATCCCATTCAAATTGTTTAAATATTACTATTTCCTCAGAACTCAGTTCAGATGCCCTCTTTTCCATCTGATTTTCCCATCTAATTTTTTCTTATTGTACTTATATCTTGCTTTGAATGACAAAATTAATATATTTCTGTATTTCTCCAGATACATGTAATACTTTTTCATGCTGTGGTCTTTCTGTTGAGAAAGTCTGTCTTCATTTGTATTACTCCAGGAATCACTCAATAATCCTAAAAGCTCAAATCCTGAAGTCTTTCCCAATACTTCCCCAGGCAGAGGTAAATCACTTCTCTTTTGTTCTCTCACAATTGGTTTGCATCCCTCTGGCAAGTGAATAATTGCCTACTAAAGACATCCAATCCCTAAGGCCTGTGACTCTGTAACCTAACACCACAAAAGGGACTTTGCACATGTGATTAAATTAAGAATCTAGAGTTGGAGAGATTATTCTGGATTGTCTGGGTGGGGTCATCAAATTCCTGAGGGTCACATGTGAAAGAAGAAGGCAGGAGATTATCAGAGTCATTGCAGGTTTAATTAGTTAAGATGAGGTTACTAGAGTAGAGTGGTCTCTAATCCTATACAACTGGTGTCTTTACCAAAGTAGACATTTGGACAAAGACATGCAAACCCAGGTAGAATGCTATATTAAGGTGAAGGCAGAGATCAGGTCTATGATGTGTTTATGAACCAGGGAATGATAAAGATTGCCAGCAAACCACCAGAACCTCGAACAGAGGCAAGGAGTAGCTTCTCCATCACTGCCCTCAGAAGGATCCAACCCTGCCAACACCTTGGTCTTGGTCTTGTAGCCTCCAGGCTGTGAGACAATACATTTCTTTTGTTTAAATCCCCTGGTTGGTGGTACTTTGTTATAGCAGTTCTAGGAAATAATAGAACCACTAGGGTCTGACTCATTCACTTTTCCAGTCTTCTTTCTGACTCTCCCCACAGCAATGTTCACTAACCTAGCCAGTTTAACATATGACTTTCAGCAAGAATGCATTAAGTCAAGTTAGTTTGGTGAGAAAGTTCCTCTTTAGCCTCTACCACTTTTAGCCCCTTGGAGTTCCATTTTTCTCCAGGAAGACTTTCCTGCCCTCCGGAGCCAGCTTCTCTCTCTGCCCCCACCAGCATGTATTATCTGGAACAATCATTTGTTTCTTGCTTCTAAAAACTGCATAACGCTATTGAACTTTTTGGTCAAGTGAAGTATGTATGTAAATTAACTCTGAATGCCTTAGGGACAAGAGGTCTGGTTTTTGCCCCTTTTCCATAGCAAGGAGTATGTAATTATTCTTATCATACACATTCAATGTGCTAAGTCATTTCGGGCGTATCTGACTCTGTGACACTATGGACTGTAGCCCACCAGGCTCCTCTGTCCATGGAGATTCTTCAGGCAGGAATACTGAATAGGATTGTCACGCCCTTCTCCAGGGCATCTTCCCAACCCAGGGATCGAACCCAGGTCTCCTGCATTACAGGAAGATTCTTTAGCATCTGAGCCATCAGGGAAGCCCCAATACCTTCCATAACTACATATTAATTTTCATTGAATGGTAGTACTTACGTAATGATATTTTATGGTAAAGAACCCACTGCAATACAGAAGGCCAGGGATTGAAGTCTGGGTCAGGAGATCCCCTAGAGAAAGTCATGATTACCCACTCCAGTATTCTTGTCTGGAGAATTCCATGGACAGAGGAGATGGGGGCTACAGAATTGGACACATCTGAGTGACTAACACTTTAGGTGAAACCTTGAGTTTTCTTTATAAAACCCTAAGCAGAGAAGCTAGTTATGCCATGCTGGATTTCTGACTGATAGAACTATGAGCGAAAAATGGCTATGTTTTAAGCCACAAGGTTTGTGGTAATTTAATACACAGTAGTAGAAAATTAATACACTGCATATCATCTTCTGGATTTTTTTTCAATTATTATTCTATAGGGTATCTGTGCCTTTCATTTTCATTGAATTATTTTACAGCTCTGTAAGTCATAGATAACTGATAATCACACAGATGATTTTTGTCCAGTTACATGCAAATGAATTTTATTCATCGGAAATACAATCTCCCTCTACCCTATGGCATAACAAGTATTGCATCTACTTGTAAATTCATTACAGCATTCTTGATATGCCTGTACGTGGGTGGTATTTAAAATTCTTTTTTGATCCAGTTGTAATCCTGGTTTTCATATTCATTAATGAGTTAAATAAAATATTTGACATGTGTTCATTTTATATCTGTATAAAAGTTATGTTTTTACCCTCTTTTGGAAGTGTTAGTCTCTCAGTCTTTTCCAACTCTTTGCAACCCCATGGACTATAGCCCACAAGGCTCCTCAGTCCATGGGATTCTCCAGGCAAGAATACTGGAGTGGGTAGCCATTCCCTTCTCCAGGGTATCTTCCTCACCCAGGAATCAAACCCAGGCTCCAGCATTACAATCTGAGTCTTTACCATTTGAGCCCTGAGGGAAGCCCTTACCCTCATCTAAAAGGTATCATTTAACAGAGATCCATTCAGGGATATCCAGAAGGTACAGGGCAGGAACAAATATCTATCTCATAACTTAGGTCAAGAAGAGAGTTAAATGCCATACTTAAATTCTCATCTTTTCCTCACACCAAACGCCTGATCCTGGTAAAAGGCATTCCCATTTAAAACAAGGAAATGAAGACTCAAACGTATCACAACTTTTACTGAAGGACACGATGTTTGTAATCTTGAAGCTGAGACTTCAACATAATATAATTCTGGTTACTTCTCATTCCCTTTTACCTTATAGTTTTCCAGTCTAACAGGCTCACCTGCTTTTACCTAATCCCATACCCCTTCCCTATTTCCTTAGTCCATACTTGATGTCAACATTTTCCTGATCACTCAAGCTTCACAACATAGAACTAGTCTGTCCTTTCATTTCCCTTTCTCTCTGTATTCAACTAGTTATCAAATGCTGTGAATTCAGCATCTACCATCTCTTCTGTAGCTACCTCCACTTTCTATTTCTGCTTCCAATCATCCTCATTCTTTCTCACACTAACAACATCCCAGACCCAACTGTTGGTGCTTGACACTTCTAATATTTGAAGGGCCATCTTCAGGGAAGATATAGTTGTGTGTTATGAATATAAAGTTAAATATTTCTTTAGAATGAGAAAAGAACCATAACAACTATTGCTTATTCTTCGTTTTATTTCTATTGGACTACAATTGCTTTACAGTGATGTGTTAGTTTCTGGTACACAACGGAGTGAATCAGTTACATGAACTTCCCTCCCATCACCACCATCCCACCCCTCTAGAACATCACAGAGCACCAAGCTGAACTCTCTGTGCTATAAAGCAGTTTTCCACTAGCTATCTATTCTAAACATGGTGGTGTGCCTATGTATACTAATGGTCCAATTCGTCCCACCCTCTCCTTCCCTCTGTGTCCACACATCCATTCTCCACACATATTCCTGCTTGGAAATAGGTTCATCTGTACTATTTTTGTAGATTCCACATATATGTATTAACATATGATATTTGTTTTTCTCTTTCTGACACTTCACTCTACATGATAGACTCTAGGTCCATCCACATCTCCACAAATGACCCACTTTTGTACCTTTGTTTTGAGATCTCTTATGGCAATTACCAACCTAGACAGCATATTAAAAAGCATTACTTTGCCAACAAAGGTCCGTCTAGTCAAAGCTATGGTTTTTCCAGTAGTCATGTATGTATGTGAGAACTGGACTATAAAGAAAGCTGAATGCCAAAGAATTGATGCTTTTGAACTGTGGTATTAGAGAAGACTCTTGAGAGTCCCTTGGACTGTAAGGAGATCCAACCAGTCCATCCTAAATGAGATCAGTCCTGAATATTCATTGAAAGTATTGATGCTTAAGCTGAAGCTCCAATACTTTGGCCACCTGATGCGAAGAGCTAACTCATTTGAAAAGACCCTGACACTGGGAAAGATTGAAGGCAGGAGGAGAAGGGGATGATAGAGGATGAGATGATTGGAGGGCATCACCGACTCAATGGATATGAGTTTGAGCGAGCTCTGGGAATTCATGATGGACAGGGAAATCTGGCGTGCTGCAGTCCATGGGGTCACAAAGAGTCAGCCATGACTGAGTGACTGAACTGACTGATGGCAATTTACCAGTAATGTTCACATAGTAATGATTTCTGATTGTAACCTGGCCCCTCCCCACTCTAACCTTCCTGCAACCTGAGAAGTCACTGGGGCCAAGAAAATGAGGGTCCCTAAAACTTCACACTTCCTTCCAGCCTACTGTCAATTCTTCCCCCATTCTTAGTAAAGGAAATAAGTTATGCAATAAGAGATCCAGAGAATTATCTGGGCTTCATGGAGATGGGGAGAGGTTACAAACCCAGGAAATTTTAAACACTCAGATTCCTGAACTACAGCCCAATCTCCTGAATAAAACTTCAGAGCATCTGTGTTTTTAAAAAGCTCTACAGGTAAAATGGATGCAGCTGGCCTATGAATTTAAAAACCACTTCTCTAGCTCACTGGAAAAGACCCTATGTCCACTAGGGTTAAGCTCTCCAAGGGCAACGGGGTCCTCCAACATTTCCTTGGCACAGTAGGGAATGCAGAAGCCATAAAAAATGCAGGTGAAAAGGGTTCTGATTAAAATCTGAAATTGAAGCAACTGTTTTTTTCTTTCTGAAGTAACTACATATGCTTTGATTCCAGTAAAGTAATGTGCTTGACGAGGATCATCACAGCACAGAAAATACCCTGGTACTCAGAGATGAGCAATGAGTCTCAAGTACAAGGGAAATCAGATAGGACCCCCCAAAAATGTTTCCAATAGTGATGTCCAACTAAAGATTTCACGGGGCTGGAAGAGATTGGACCATACTGCAAATATGTCTGTATATTATTTACAATTTTAATATCACCATGCTTAAATTATGCTGTTTAATTCAGTACATATAATCCATTTTAAATTGTGAATTTATTCTCAGTTATACATTGGCTTTATAAAATTCATTATTAAAAGAATTATTTCAGGAACTGTAAAAGAGAAAATTCCTTAAAAGTGGGACAGTGAAATGAAGACTCAAGACTCTGTTATGTAGAGAGGGATTACCTGTTACCAGTATTATATTTACATTCCCATCACATATGCCCACCCCAAATGAAATACAGGTTGGAGAGTCCTCTGTATTTCTACAATGATGAAAATAAATCTTCCTATCACTTTATGTCATAGTCTCAGAATCCCTGAATAACCACCCACAGATAGAAAACCAAGCAAATTTATTATCAGAGATATGTGTCTACACATGGCAAATCTCTGAGAAGTAAAAAAAAAAGAAAAAAAAGAAAATGTTAGTGAAAGAATGATTTTCCTTCCAGAAACTAATAAAAGATTTTAAAACATAGTAGAATTTTTAAAATGTATTGAATATATTGAATAAATGCAAAACAAGCCAGGCAGTGGTTTAATATTAAGCACAATGGAAGTGAAAGTGAAAGTTGCTCAGTTGTGTCCAACTCTTTGACCCCATGGACTGTACAGTCCGTAGAATTCTTCAGGACAGAATACTGAAGTGGTAGCCTTTTCCTTCTCCAGGGGATCTTTCCAACCCAGGAATCGAACCCAGGCCTCCCACATTGTAGGTGGATTCTTGACCAGTTGAGTCACAAGTGAAGCCCAAGAATACTGGAGAGGGTAGCCTATCCCTTCTCCAGCGGATCTTCCTGACCCAGAAATTGAAGTGGGGTCTCCTGCATTGCAGGCGGATTCTTTACCAACTGAGCTACTGGGGAGGACCACAACGGAAATGGTTGTAAGTAAATATTTTTTTGTTCATTTACTCTATTGAAACGCATTCCATTGTTTCTCGTGGTTACTGGGAAGTTCATCTCTGTTTGCCCCTCCCTGCTCTCTGTCTCAGGAGGTAGACTGAAGTATTAAATGTTCCTACGCCCTCTAGTTTCTGGTTGGGTTCAGCCCCTGGGGTGCCCAGGCCTGAGTTGATAGGAAGGAGGAGCTGGAGATGGGGTGTTTTAGGCTCCTTCCCTGAATCTTAGCTGCAGGTGGATGTACTTCTTGCCTGACGGTCACTGTTCCATCTGTTGTCCTCTGCAGACAACCCCGACTTCACCACCCACCAGCTTCCAGCAGCTGTTCCTCCTCACTTCTCCGGGTCTCAGGCTAGCCACTTGGTCCTGCTGTCACAAGCCTAAGAGACTAAACTATTTCTTGTGGCTTCCATATATGCTTTAGAAGTAGTTCCTTTATTAAGCTCCTCTCAAATTACCCACTGCCTGTGTTACTCCCCTTCCTGACTTTTTAATTGATATATTTTACTCCCTGATTGATATATTTACTGAATATTATAGTCACCAAAAGCCTTTTGCTTATGAACTGCCTGAAAATTAACTGCCCACATGAAACTTTTCTTCTATTATCAAAGTTTTTTAAGATGTACTTATTCCTAATTTGTTCCAAAATAGATTTATGGCAGGATTCTTTTTTGAGGTTATAGGCTGAATCATTAAAAAAAAAAAAAGAGAGAAAAGGGAAAATCAAGTAATATTTCTATGAATCTGTTATTTTAAGTAGACTTATGCCCATACAAGGAGAAGGCAATGGCACCCCACTCCAGTACTCTTGCCTGGAAAATCCCATGGACGGAGGAGCCTGGTAGGCTGCAGTCCATAGGGTCGCGAAGAGTTGGACACGACTGAAGGACTTCACTTTGACTTTTCACTTTCATGCATTGGAGAAGGAAATGGCAACCCACTCCAGTATTCTTGCCTAGAGAATCCCAGGGATGGGGGAGCCTGGTGGGCTGCCGTCTATGGGGTTGCACAGAATCAGACACGACTGAAGTGACTTAGCAGCAGCAGCAGCAGCATGCTCATACAAATTACTGGCAACTTTTTCTGCCAAATCATAGACTAAATACTACTCCACTAATCTCTTCATAGTATATATGAAGAGAAATATACTCTTCATATACTCTTCATATACTCTTCATATAAGGCAGAAAGTGTTCTTTACTGCCTTAATTTTTGATGCAGTACCTTTTTCTTAGTATCTTAATTCCATGACAATGTTTATATTGGTTGTATTTTTTGCCCTTAGACTAAGAAGCCATGTGCTCTTAAACATTGTTCATTATAAAAGAACAATAATGGCACCCCACTCCAGTACTCTTGCTTGGAAAATCCCATGGATAGAGGAGCCTGTTAGGCTGCAATCCATGGGGTCGCTAAGAGTCGGACATGACTGAGCGACTTCACTTTCACTTTTCACTTTCATGCATTGGAGAAGGAAATGGCAACCCACTCCAGTGTTCTTGCCTGGAGAATCCCAGGGACAGGGGAGCCTGTTACGCTGCAATCCATGGGGTCGCACAGAGTCAGACACGACTGAAGTGACTTAGCATAGCATAGCATCCTAAAATAACCTTCAGAGAGCAAAAATAGAATACATTTGCATCAACAATTTGAGATATTGGGCAAGAAGGTGAGTAGTGGAGCTAATAACCTGGAAATATGGAATACTGATATTACCAAAACCACCTTTGGATGATTAATAACACACCTTTCTCCCACTTGTATAATGTGTATATGTTTACTGATGTAGTTGTGTTTTATTTAATATTAAGGCATGCTTACACTATTCTTCCATATAATGATTTTACCAAATGCTAATTATCTTCCTAATTTTTAACATATTTAAATTCCAACAATAAACTTCTGTCAAGATGCATTGTTCATAGCCTTTTCCTTTTTTCAGTAAAATGTGTTTTTCCTAAAAGAGAACTGGACCAAATTTAAAATGTGATACTCTGGGGGAAAAAAAGTATCTGAAGTAAACAACATTAAGAAAGGCCAAGTAAAGTGACAAATCACAACAAACAATAGACAATTGATCCCTACTGAGAAAGATAGCACAATTCAATTTGCTAAATTATTTTATTTTTCTCTGAGCAGTAATATGAATGATCTATCTGTTTTGATGAACAGTCAAACTTTGCTGAATGGAAAATTGCACCGCTTCTAACCTGTCAAATTTGGATACAATAAAAGAAGATGTGAATTGAATTGGCTTTGAGCATGATGCATTAAAAGATGAATTGTTAGCTTAGAAATATCTTTCCAGTAGTTTTATTTGAACCAAAATACTTTGCTTAAGAGGAATTACATAAGTGCGAAAACTAAAATAGTAATTGATTATGTCTTGGTCCCTACATTTGAAATGTTCTTGAAATTCTGAATACAGTAAAAGGAAAAGAAGATTATATAAAGAGAAAGATCCAGTTTGATCAAAGACATTGGCAGTGAATTAGAAAAGGTTTTAGAATTTCAGACTAAGCAATTTAGCAAAACTTTGAATTTCAGTCTCTTCATGCATTTATGCATTTTACTGTTTATTGAAGCACTCTTATGTGCAAAGTTTGTTCAAGGAAGTGGGAATTAGATATTGAAACATCCCTGTCTTCAAAGAAAAGTGTTTGGAGTATTCCATCTAGTAATTGGAAGTGCCACGTATTTGAATGTGCTTTAAGCAACTACTTCAGAACTACATATTACTGCCTTAATTTTTTTTTTTTTTTTTTTGGTCCACATCCCATGATATATGAGATCTTAGCCCCCTGACTAGGGATTGAACCCTTGCCCTCTGCACTGGAGTCATAGAGTCTTGACCACTGGACTGCCAGGGAAGTCTCTGTCTCACTCTTGTGGAACCTGAGAGGTGAATTCTAAGTTGAGACCTGAAAGATGAGGAGGAATGATCTAGGTGACAAAAGAAAGGTCACAAGGGAAGGAGTTTCCAAGGAAACATAGCAACGTCTTCAAAAGTCTAGAGACGAGAGCGCCCTGGACCATTCCAGAAATTTCAAGCAGTTCAGTTTGACAGGAACAAAGATATGAAAAAAAGTTGTGAAAGAAGACATTGTTTATGTAAACTAAGATTAGGAAAGAAGTTTTAGAATTCTGAGGTGAAAAAAAATATATATCTTATTACTATTTGGCCCCAGAGTCTCTGTTAAGAAGAGTTGTTTATGAATATATTCAAGTTTTGGATTGGGATATAAGAATCTGAAGAAAGCTGGTAGCAAACAATGAAATTAAGAAAACAGAGAGCTAATTGACCTGCACTGGAAATGAACAGAATTTTATGGTTTGAGGATATGAGAAAGATAAGGAGAAAATAAAAGAGTAGGAATAGAAATATTAAAGGAGGACAAAGTAGGAGAGTGGGGATTTTAATTTGGTTATTTCACTGTTCTGAAAATGACCTTTTATCACCCCTCACTCCAAACATTCACTATTGTTTTCTACAAAGACAAAGGACATGTTTAGGTTGTAGCGTTTTGTTCTGTATAGGGAATTCAAAGAAAGAATCCAAGTTCCATATGGGTTGTGATATCAGGGAAGAGAGAGATTAATGGAATTGCTTGTTAGAATCAGTGCATAGACTAAGTAGTGTTTTTAGTGGACAGAGAACTCAGGAGTGAGAGATGACTCTGGGACCTGCAGAAACCTTGGAGAAGGCAAGAGACTTTCCACAAGGCAGAACTGGAGGCCAGTACCAAAGGTTTCAAGGATAACCAAGCTCCAGTCAATACCTAGGATATGTAGAACTTGGGGATTTATAATGCAAGGATGATAGAAGTGTTAGGTGCGGTAGTGCTTGAGTCTATTTGTGCTCTGCATATACTGTGGAAATGGGTTTGGAGGCAGGCATGACTGTAAGAAGGGAGGCTGGTTAAGGAGGCATCTAGCTGGGTCACTTGCAAAGCTACTCTCTCTGGGAGGGCTTTCTGAACTATAATTTCAGCTAGCCTTATGGCACCCCACTCCAGTACTCTTGCCTGGAAAATCCCATGGATGGAGGAGCCTGGTAGGCTGCAGTCCATGGGGTCGCTAGGAGTCGGACACAACTGAGCAACTTCACTTTCACTTTCATGCATTGGAGAAGGAAATGGCAACCCACTCCAGTGTTCTTGCCTGGAGAATCCCAGGGACGAGGGAGCCTGGTGGGCTGCTGTCTATGGGGTCGCACAGAGTTGGACATGACTGAAGCGACTTAGCAGCAGCCTAATCCCAACCTGGGTACTCAGACCAGGTACTAGACCTTCATAAAATACGTTATTCCTTGTCTTGGAGGAATGTGCAATGTAGTTAGATGATTCTGTGTGTGTGTGTAAGCACTGGGGAAGAAATAATTATAAAGAAAGCAAAAAATAACAATACAATTAAGCTGCTTATTATGCTAAAATAATTTGTGAGTATAAAATTGTGTTATTTACCCATTTAGAAAGAGAATTGTCAAGAGTTCAATTGAATCATATCAGAAACTTATTTTTTGATAAATTTTTGTAATTCTTGTAATTCTGTTCTGTTAGAAAATTAGAAGTAAATCCAGAGACTATCAGTCTTAATAAACAGTTAATGAAGGAGTTTGAAATAAAGGCAATCTGTTGAATTGGTGCTTTGCAAAGATGGGTCCTGAGCTAGCCATTACTTCTTGTTAATCAACACAGAAGCTAATGAATATAAAATTTATATCCCTGTTATCAAAATGTTTAAGTTACATCTCTCCATTCATTCTGTATCTTGTCATCACAGAGTTATGTTTCTATATAAAAATGTACCTCCTAAAAGGACAGAGAGCCTTCCTGTAATATTGAAAAGTTTCTTTTTAAATAGTTGCAAGGACTATGGACTTCAAGACTAGTAGTGCGTGTTAATGTGCTTTTATTAGAACAATTGCAGTGGAAATCCTGTGTTCCTTAAAGGCTTACTTGTAGTTTGGCATGGGAGATTGATTTTAATATGAATCCTAATGACACTGACATCATTGATCAAACTCTCAGTAATTTAATTAGTATGAAAAAACTATGAAGATTTTAGTAAAATTAGAACTATAACTAATGACTTCAACAGGCTTCCACAATCACATCTGGCCCTTAGCTCTCTGTCTTAGTCTACTCAGGCTGCCAAGACAAAATAACACAGTCTGAGTGGCTTAAACAACTGAAATTTGTCTTCATAGTTCTGGAGGCTGGGAAGTCGGAGATCAGCGTAGCAGCATGGTCAGGTTTTGGTGAGGACTCTCTTTCCAGCTTTCAGACGGCTGTCTTCTAGTTGTCCTCAATGATGTAGAAATAGGGAGTAAGATCTCTCTGTCTTTCTTTATAAGGGCACTAATTCCATCATGACGGGATCATCCTCATGACTTCATGTAAACCTAATTACCTCCAGATGGCGCCATCTCTAAATACCATCACAGCTGGAGTCAGGATTTATTTGACACAGGAATTGGTCGGGGGCGGGGAGGTGGAGGGGCGGGGTTGGGGGGGGGGGGGTCGCACAATTTAGCCCACAGCAGTCTTGCTGTGCTTTCTTGACAGCCTTCCCTTCCTGCCCAGGAACAGTGAGGGCTCCTGTCTAAGGCTACCCACACCCATCTGTGCCCTGGCTCTTGGGAGTTCTTCCTACACAAGGACATCCTCCAAGGATTCACATCCTTTCTCTTCTACATCCTTAATATCCCCCTTCCTGCTGGATCAGTATACATAATACTATGGTGTTCCTTTAAATATGAAAATAAAATAAAAATTCAAGACCTTTTGACTATATCCTCCTCTGGTTTACTGATTCGTTCCTTTACTCCCCAGTTCAACAAATCATGCCAGTTAATATGCTTAACTCACTATCTCTAGCTCCTCTCCCTCCATTTTCTCATTTCTAAAGAGAAATAACTCCATGACTCAAAATTCAAGAAAGGTAGAAAGCTATGTATCTACAATCTAACATTTCTCACCACTAGCCTCTCTACCACCTTCCCCCTGCCACTAGAGACTTTTCTCATTCTATTGATCTCCCTGAACCTCCTCTGTGTTCTCACTATAACAACCAGAGTGAATCTTCTGAAACATCAGCAACATTATGTTATTCTTCTGTACAAAACCTTCCAGTGGTTTCCCTTGACACTCAGAATAGAATTCAGTGTTAATAGTAGCTTACAAGGTTTCACATCACCTGCTAACTTTTCACTATATTCTTTCTCTCTTCTTTTGCTTTAAACATGCCAGCAGTCATCTTGCTCGTCCTCCAACGTGTCATCATGTTGAGAGACTTACACTGGAAGTCTTTGCTGTCCTGAGTACTCCTCCTCCAGCTGTCCACAGGGCTTTCTTCCTTCCTCCTTTGCCTTTCATATCATACCTTATCCTTAAGGCCTTCCCTGAACATCTCTTTAAAATCATTAAACCTCTGTCCCCCACCCCAACTGAAAATTTCCTATCCTGCATTAGTTTATTCTGCTTTAGTATTGTGATAACATTTGTCTTCTAACGCAATATTTATCTAATTATTTATATATGTATTGTTTCTCTCATTGCAGTAGGATGTAAGTTCCAAGACAGTGGCAATTTTTGTCTGTTGTATTTTCTGCTGTACCCCCTGGGTACATTAATCATTAATCGTTTCTTAATGAAGAGTCACATTCTTCCTTACGGTATAGATTTTAAAGTAAGGTGACCTAGTGGATTTACTTTAAAACAAAAATCCAGAGCTCAACTTTGTCTCTACAATAGTTGTAGTACACTAGAGATGCTATGATAGATAACATATGACCTTGCCTTTAAAGGAATTCAGAGTACAGTGGGACTGTTGAATAAGAGTGAATGAATACTTATACATGAACATTATAAATTCTGATATCCCTGATGAATCAGTGGTAAAGAATCCACCTGGCAAGCAGAAGACTCAGGTTCCATCCCTGGATCGGGAAGATTCCCTGGAAAAGAAAATGGCAACCCACTCCAGTATTCTTACCTGAAAAATCCCATGGATAGAGGAGTCTGGTGGGCTGCAGTCCATGGGATCACAAAGAGTCAGACATGACTTAGCAACTAAACAAGAGCTAAGAAATTCAAAGTAAGTTGGATCTCAAAGGATATGCTGAACCATCATTATGCTTTCAACTCATTTCAGAATTGTGATCAACCTGTTAAATTAGAGTTTACATTAACAGCACAAGCACTGTATGATTCATTACTGCTACAACTCTTAATTAACATTGAAACAGCAACCTAGAGAATTTAAATGAGTTATTCTCAGATGTGCAACAGAGATAGGTATCTGCTTATCCAATAGCAATCTTTGTTAATAAGAGAATGTTGATGTTCTTAGTAGTGATAACATTCTCAGCTGAAAGAATCTGTTTCCAGATTTTATGCAGCTTGATCTGACCACATAGTAAAGTTTAGTCTCGTGTGGTAGTAAAATGTGATGTGTTAACAACTACAGGGCTGCTTCTTTCCCTCTGTCTTCCATCCTATGGAAGGCATGCTCTTCTTGTCACTTACTGTTTTATCCTTTCTGCTGCTTGGAATGAGAGAATGATGGCTGAAATTCCAACAGCTATATTTGACAATGAGGTGAGTGTATAAATGAAAATTATGCTGTATGGCAGGGGTTACCAAACTCTGTAAATGGACAAGAGAAATTTTAGGCTTCTTGGGATACATCTGGTCTTCACTGCATATTTTTCTTTTTTGTTTGTTTGCTTTTTGTTTTATATTCCTTTAAAATATAACAAGCAGTTTGACTTTACAAGCCATATAGAAACAGTCTGTGGGCTAGGTCTGCCTGTGGGTGGTAATTTGCTGAGCCCTGCTCTAAGCTGGTGAAAGAGAAGGACTGAGGGCTCTTCTCAATGGTGGAGCCATCATGCCAGACATTTTTTACCTGCTTCAAAATTTCCTTTACATGAGAGAGAAATTAATATCCAACCATTTGAGCTACTGTTGAGTGTTCAATTATATGCAGCCAAAAAAATTCTAACAGATAGATCGTCCTTGAAGAAATGTTCATACTACTTCTGCCTAGCAAGCTTAGAAGACATTCTTTTGAGGAGAAACTCTGTATACAAAACATGTTGTTAGGAGCAAACTGCAAGGAAGCATTTAGGAGAGAAGGTTGAAGTGAAGAATTTGCTGTGGAGGTTACAGAAAGACATTTTGATGCATATTATTTCATTGATAGTATCAAGCAGAGACAGTTGATTACAGTCCTGAAAGTCAGGCTGAATAGTTTGAACTTGATTCAATAGGTACTAAAGAGTAATTGTAGGACATCAGCAAGGCATGTTTCAGAGGGAGTCATTTGGTAGTGATGTATTCTAGGGCTGGAATATTGAAATGCCACGCTGATGATTCTGGAAAACTAAGGTTTAAAAGTTTAAAATGACAATGGGAACACATGTATACCTGTGGCGGATTCATTTTGATGTTTGGCAAAACTAATACAATTATGTAAAGTTTAAAAATAAAATAAAAAAAAATGATAAAAAAAAAAATAAAATGACAACGGGAAGTAAAAGTTGATTTTGAGAGAAGTAGCATGGAGAGGGACAGAATATGCAGACCAGTATTTTTTAAATAAGTGTATGTAAGCTTTAGGTCAGGACCCCAATACACCTACAGGTAAAAATTCTGATCTCATATCTCCTATAACTATTTTTGGCTGCTGTGTTCACTTATATGTTATTTCCTATATTTAGTCATTTCAACAGAATAATTATTGCAAAACCCAGAAAATCATGTGACCTGACATAAGTTTATATATTTTAGTTGAATTTCCTAATCTCTTTCAATAAATAGATTAAGAAAACTCAGTTTCTAAAGACCTATATATAGAAAACTATAAAACACTGGTGAAAGAAATCAAAGAGGACACTAACAGATGGAGAAATATACCATGTTCATGGATTGGAAGAATCAATATAGTGAAAAATGAGTATACTACCAAAGCAATTTATAGATTCAATGCAATCCCTATCAAGCTACCAACAGTATTCTTCACAGAGCTAGAACAAATAATTTCACAATTTGTATGGAAATACAAAAATCCTCGAATAGCCAAAGCAATCTTGAGAAAGAAGAATGGAACTGGAGGAATCAACCTACCTGACTTCAGGCTCTACTACAAAGCCACAGTTATCAAGACAGTATGGTACTGGCACAAAGACAGAAATATTGATCAATGGAACAAAATAGAAAGCCCAGAGATAAATCCACGCACATATGGACACCTTATCTTTGACAAAGGAGGCAAGAATATACAATGGATTAAAGACAATCTCTTTAACAAGTGGTGCTGGGAAATCTGGTCAACCACTTGTAAAAGAATGAAACTAGAACACTTTCTAACACCATACACAAAAATAAACTCAAAATGGATTAAAGATCTCAACGTAAGACCACAAACTATAAAACTCCTAGAGGAGAACATAGGCAAAACACTCTCTGACATACATCATAGCAGGATCCTCTATGACCCAGCTCCCAGAATATTGGAAATAAAAGCAAAAATAAACAAATGGGACCTAATTAACCTTAAAAGCTTCTGCACATCAAAGGAAACTATTAGCAAGGTGAAAAGACAGCCTTCAGAATGGGAGAAGATAATAGCAAATGAAGCAACTGACAAACAACTAATCTCGAGAATATACAAGCAACTCCTACAGCTCAACTCCAGAAAAATAAATGACCCAATCAAAAAATGGGCCAAAGAACTAAATAGACATTTCTCCAAAGAAGACATACAGATGGCTAACAAACACATGAAAAGATGCTCAACATCACTCATTATCAGAGAAATGCAAATCAAAACCACTATGAGGTACCATTTCACACCAGTCAGAACGGCTGCGATCCAAACGTCTACAAGTAATAAATGCTGGAGAGGGTGTGGAGAAAAGGGAACCCTCTTACACTGTTGGTGGGAATGCAAACTAGTACAGCCACTATGGAGAACAGTGTGGAGATTCCTTAAAAAACTGGAAATAGAACTGCCTTATGATCCAGCAATCCCACTGCTGGGCATACACACTGAGGAAATCAGAAGGGAAAGAGACACATGTACCCCAATGTTCATCGCAGCACTGTTTATAATAGCCAGGACATGGAAGCAACCTAGACGTCCATCAGCAGATGAATGGATGAGAAAGCAGTGGTACATATACACAATGGAGTATTACTCAGCCATTAAAAAGAATACATTTGAATCAGTTCTAATGAGGTGGATGAAACTGGAGCCTATTATACAGAGTGAAGTAAGCCAGAAAGAAAAACACCAATACAGTATACTAACGCATATATATGGAATTTAGAAAGATGGTAACAATAACCCTGTGTACGAGACAGCAAAAGAGACCCTGATGTATAGAACAGTCTTAGGGACTCTGTGGGAGAGGGAGAGGGTGGGAAGATTTGGGAGAATGGCATTGAAACATGTAAAATATCATGTATGAAACGAGTTGCCAGTCCAGGTTCGATGCACGATACTGGATGCTTGGGGCTGGTGCACTGGGACGACCCAGAGGGATGGAATGGGGAGAGAGGAGGGAGGAGGGTTCAGGATGGGGAACACATGTATACCTGTGGCGGATTCATTTTGATATTTGGCAAAACTAATACAATTATGTAAAGTTTAAAAATAAAATAAAATTTAAAAAAAAGAAAAAGAAAACTCAGTTTCTGCCTAAATTTTATTTATTATATCCAGATCAATAGATTCATTCAATAATACTTCCCAAATTTTTAAGAGGATTGTTGTTGTTTAGTCACTAAGTCATGTCCGACTCTTTGTGACCCCCTGAACTATAGCCCACCAGGCTCCTCTGTCCATGGGATTTCCCTGTCCACTCAAGAATACCTGAGTGGGTTGCCAATTCCTTCTCCCGGGGATCTTTCCAATTCAGGTATAGAACCCGCATCCCCCACACTGGCCAGCAGATTCTTTATCACTGAGCCACCAGGGAAGCCCTTTAAGAGCATAATATATGCCAAATGCTAAGATCTCTACATATTATTCTTTCTTCAGTTGTCATAACAATCCCATGAAAAATGTGTGAAATCTCACAAAAGATTCAAGTTCACCTTCAACAGTGTAAAGTGGTTACTGGAGAAAACCTAGCTAGGAACTGTATTTCCCATACATATATATTTTAGTGATGCTTTGTGCCTGGATTTTACCAATGAATGTCAGCAAGTCACTGATATCAACATCACTTCCTGGTCAAATGGTCAGGAAAACGCAGAAGACATTTTTTGAATTTTCTTTGATAACTAGGGGGCTTCCCAAGTGGCTGAGTGGTAAGAGAATCTGCCTGCCAATGCAGGAGATGTGGATTTGTTCCCTGGGTCGGAAAGATATCCTGGAGAAGAAAATGGCAACTCACTCCAGTATTCTTGCCTGGAAAATCCCATGGACAGAGGAGCCTAGTGGGCTACAGCCCAAGGGGTCCCAAAGAGTCGGACACAATTTAGCAACTAAACAACAACAACAATAGCTTAATCTAAGATGCCCTGGAGCTAGACTCCAAAGCTATTCTAGGGGATGATGAAGCAATTAGTTGGGGACATAGTACTTCCCTGAGAGATTACACAGAAACAGCTACTCAGGAGAGCTACCTGATACACCCCAACCACGACAAAAATGAGAAATATACATTCATTTTCTTAAGCCACTGATACTTTTGAATCAAGTGTGGCCTGTTCAAACTGACAGAGAGGGTCTTATTAACATTACCATTTATACTCATGGAAATAAGATTTGAGAAGATTGAGTACCTTGCCTAAGATATTAAATGGCAGAATTGAGATTAGATCATGGGTTATATCATTTTAGAGTCCATGCTGTTAACCGTAACTCAATTTCACCACCATTTTATATAAATTTATGAACATTCCATCCTATTTTTTTTGTAAACTAGAAAGAAATTACAAAACCCTGCATTTTAAGGTGTGTAGTCCGTGTTCACAAAGCCCCACAGCCAGATAATATGATAATATGTATTCCTAATGGTAAGACACATTTCACTTAAAAAGTAATCTTTTCTTTGAGGAACTGAATTATCTGGGATTTGACATTTTGCTCCACATTTTTTATAATTGCTTTCCAAGTTTTTCTCACTGATGGTGTAATATGACTTTGAGGAAAGTATAAGAGCTAAGTAGTTAGAACTAACCAGACCAGAACATGACTTATATGACCTTGAGCAAGACAAATAACCTCTCTGAGCCTTGGTATTTCCTCTGAAAAATCAGCTTTGTAGGATGATTCTAACTATTAGAAATAATGATGTAAATCCTAATGAATTACTCAGTGCACACTAGATGGCTACTTAATTTAATCAACAACTATTTATATAAAGCCAACTATATTGAATTAGAGCTTCCTTGGTGGTTCAGTCAGTAAAGAATCCACCTACACTGTGGGAGACCTGGGTTCTATTCCTGAGTTGGGAAGATCCCCTGGAGGAGAGCATGGAAACCCACTCCAGTATACTTGCCTGGAGAATCCTCATGGACAGAGGAGCCTGGCGAGCTGCAGCCCACGGGATCACAAAGGGTCTGACATGACTGAGCAACTAAGTACCACACAACACACACAAGACAGTATTTCAAGCACTGAGACTAATAGCGAAAAAACAGGCCAAAATATCTGCCTCTCTGCTTGCAATGTATTGCATTTCATTATATATTTTTTTCTAGCAGTTCATAATAAAGAAGTCACCATTTAACAATTCAATGACCAAGATGGAATAATAAGCTAAGATTTACACTCCAATCTAAAATAAGGAGCAACAAAATAGAAACAGGCAAAACATACTTCACAACATTTTAGAAAACATTGTTATATTGTTAGTTTTCCCAAAGATGACCTATCAATTCAACACAATCAAAATCAAATTCCCAGAGATTTTTTTTTTGGTAGAAAGGAAAAAGCTACTTCCAGATTCATATGAAAATTCAAAGAATCTGTAATAGCCAGGGAAATTTTAAAAGAATAAAGTTGGAAGAATAACAGTATCTAATTTCAAAACTTACTATACAGATACATTTCTTGGTTCTGTGTGGCATGGGAATAACAGCAGACAGATTAATGGAATAACAAAAGGTCACTGAATAAATAAAATTTGATTTTTAATAACAGTGCAGGCAAATCAATATAAAAAGATAGTGTTTTTGACCAATGACATTAAAAAAATAGCTATCCATAAGAAAAACAATATCTTTAATTTTTACCTCACAATAGATAAATATCTAAAATTATAACATTTCTAGAGGAAAAAAAATCTTAGTGATGATAGATTCAGCAAAGATTTTCTAGATATCAAAACAGAAGCATAATCCATTATAGAAAAAAAATGTTAATTTGGACTTCATAAAATCAGAAACTTCTACTCTTTGAAAAATATTGACAAAAGAAAATACTTCTGAAGCTTATACAGGGGGAACAAAGAAATTATGCCCAGAAATGTAAATAACTCTCAAAACATAATAATAATAAAACAAACAACCCATTAAAGAATGATAAAAAGCTCTGAGCAGGTACTTTACCAAAGAGATAACACAGATGACATAAGAGCACAGGTAAGATGCTCAATATTCTTAACCATTAGGAAAATGCAATTTCACACCACAATGAGATACATTTACACTCCCAGCAAGCTGGCCAAAACTAAAACTCTGATCATACCAAGTGTTGGTGAGGAGGTAGAGAAACTAGAATTCTCATAATTTGCAAGAAAAACTGTCAGAGAACAGTTGGAAAACACTTTAGCTGTTTTTTGTTTTGTTTTGTTTTTAATAGGTTGAACATATACCTACAACATGATCCATCCATCCTAGTCCTAGAGATTTACCCAAAAGAAAACATGGGCATACAAGGGTTGGTACACAAATATTCATATTGGCATTATTCCTTACAGCACCAAATTGGAACAATCCAAATATTCAACAAGAAGTGAAGGGATAAAATGTTGTTTATCTATACTCAGCATTAAAAAGAAATGACCAACTGATACATACAACAAGGAATCTCAAAATAATCATACAGAATATAAGAAGCCAGAGAAGTGTACATACTTCATAATGCCATTTATTTAACATTACACAAAAATGAACTGGTATAGTTTATACAGAAAACTGACCTGTAGTTGCTTAGGGAAGGTGGTGGGGAGGCTGGGAGTAAGAAATTATAAAGATATATGAAAAGTCATTTGAGGTGATAGATGTACACATTCACTATTTTGATTGAAATTATTTCATGGGTATTTACATACAAGAAAATTTATCATATTATACACTTTGAAGATGTTCAGTTTATTGTATGTCAATATGCTTTAATGTAAAAGTATAAAACAAAAAGAATTATTATTTAGGATATTTTCCTGATTCAAAATATATCACAGATTCCTTGCTTCCTACCATTCACCATTCACTTGCACGAGGGCTAGAGATCACCTGGATGATCAATAACAGGCAGTGTCCCTCTACTTCCCAGTGCTAAAAATTCTCTTTGTAACATAAACAGATATGTTAAATGTTTATTTGCTGATTTTTTCTTCCGTGTTGACATTCAAAGCATTAATGCCCCTCAAAGATTAGTGCATCACAGTAATCACTTTTGTTCAAGCATATTTACAAAATTATAAGTTGATCACATGCTCATGACTAAGAAAAACTCAAATTATACCCAAGAGTACAGAATGCAAAATGAAAATCCTCTTGCTTACCTCCTACTTCTAAGTACCTCTTTAAGATTCACAGTGAGGCCAAGGGTGACAAAGATGATGACCTGCCATTTCCAGTTCTTACTGACAATTGCATTCACTTATTTTCTTTTGTGAACAGGAAAGTACTCAGATGGAAATTATGCAGTGATTGATGGTACTATGGAAGACTGCTGTTACTTTGATGAGGCCACCTCTTCATCCTCAGGAAATCAGTGTCCTGTCACTGTGTAGCTATTATCATCAAAAAGCTGGGCTGCTTTAAACCACTTTGCCTTTCAGGAAGTAAATGCTCATTTTGTTTTGCTTTGTTTTGTTTTAACAAAGGGTGTTCTTCTAAGGGATTCTTTGGCCATTTGCTTGATCAGAAGAACATAATTTTCTTCCAGAAAAAGAGAAAGAATAAAGAAAGAGAGAGAGAGGAAGGAAGGAAAGAATGAAGAAAGGAAGAGAAAGAACAAACAGAAGAAAAGGAGGGAGGAAGGAAGGAAGAAAGAAAGAGGAAGGAAGGAACACTAGCTTCACATTCTAGAGCAGTTTGCTTTTAATCATGCCTTTATCCCAGTCATGTCTGGTAATGGAATGGTACAGACTGGGAAGCCTTTATCTATGGGGACAATGACTATAAAGAGAGTCTTAGAAGCAGTGTCAGAGAATCAAGAGTTTCGGGCCTTAGTAGCCCTCCAGGAAGAGTGTTGAATTCTATCCGACACCTCCTGAAGGTTGATGGCTGTGGTGGACTCTCGGTCTCAGATGCACCAGAGAGAGATGCCCATACTTCGAAAAGGCTATGCAAAGATAGGTGGGGTTTCTGGGCTGGGCAGCCTATAGAAATGGCTATGCAAGGAGAGGAAAGCCAGCTTCACATAGACCATCTCAATGTTTCTCCTGTATCCTGAGGCCTATTGTCCTAAAAGAGACGGAGGCTTAATTTCCAACATTTGCAAAAAATAACTGAACAGCTTCTGATAGATTAGAAAGATAGCAGTATTTATTGAGTTCCCATTATCTATTTTCCCTAGTTCCTACTGTCTAAAATCCCTAATTCTAAAACAATTAGGAAGTTTATATTTGTAAGCATTATATCTCAGGACCACATTAACCTGAAAAGAAAAAGAAAGTGGAGTCAAGGCAAGAATTATCAAACAGCCTATCTGCCTCAGCCTTCTTTGTCTTTTGTAGGAACTCAACACCACCACTTTTAAATATGACTTTCTAGTATTCATGATATTATATGGAAGGCAGTGATCAAGACCATCCCCAGCAAAAAGAAAACCAAAAAGGCAAAATGGCTGTCTGAGGAGGTCTTACAAACAGCTGAGAAAAGAAGAGAAGCTAAAGGCAAAGGAGAAAAGGAAAGATATACCCATCTGAATGCAGAGTTCCAAAGAATAGCAAGGAGAGATAAGAGTCTTCATCAGCGATCAATGCAAAGAAATAGAGGAAATCAATAGAATGGGAAAGACTAGAGATCTCTTCAAGAAAATTAGAGATACAAAGGGAACATTTCATGCAAAAATGGGCTCAATAAAGGACAGAAATGGTATGGACCTAACAGAAGCAGAATATATTAAGAGATGGCAAGAAAACCCAGAAGAACTATACAAAAAAGATCTTTATGACCCAGATAACCATGATGGTGTGATCACTCATCTAGAGTCAGACATTCTGGAATGTGAAGTCAAGTGAGCCTTAGGAAGCATCACTATGAGCAAAGCTAATGGAGGTGATGGAATTCCAGTTGAGCCATTTCAAATCCTGAAAGATGATGCTGTGAAAGTGCTGCACTCAATATGCCAGCAAATCTGGAAAACTCAGCAGTGGCCACAGGACTGGAAAAGTTCAGTTTTCATTCCAATCCCAAAGAAAGGCAATGCCAAAGAATGCTCAAACTACTGCACATTTCACTCATCTCACACACTAGTGAAGTAATGCTCAAAATTCTCCAAGCCAGGTTTCAACAGTACGTGAACTGTGAATTTCCAGATGTTCAAGCTGGATGTAGAAAAGGTAGTGGAACCAGAGATCAAATTGCCAGCATCTATTGGATCATTGAAAAAGTGAGAGAGTTCCAGAAAAACATTTACTTCTGCTTTATTGACTATGCCAATTGCTTTGACTGTGCGGATCAGAACAAACTATGGAAGATTCTGAAAGAGATGGGAATACCAGACCACCTGACTTGCCTCCTGAGAAATCTGTATGCAGGTCAAGAAGCAACAGTTAGAACCGGACATGGAACAGCAGACTGGTTCCAAATAGGAAAAGGAGTACGTCAAGGCTGAATACTGTCACTCTGCTTATTTAACTTCTATGTAGAGTGCATCATGTGAAATGCCAGGCTGGATGAAGCACAAGCTGGAATCAAGATTGCTGGGAGAAATATCAATAACCTGAGATATGCCGATGACATAACCCTTATGGCAGAAATTGAAGAAGAAATAAAGAGCCTCTTGATGAAATTGAAAAAGGAGAGTGAAAAAGGTGGCTTAAAACTCATCATTCAGAAAACTAATTTCTGTAGCACCCGGTCCCATCACTTCATGGCAAATGGATGGGGAAACAATGCAAACTGTGACATACTTTATTTTCTTGGGCTCCAAAATCACTGCAGACGGTGACTGCAGCCATAAAATAAAAAGACACTTGCTCCTTGGTAGAAAAGCTATCCACCAACCTATACAGCATATTGAAAAGCAGAGACAGTACTTTGCTGACAAAGGTCCGTCTAGTCAAAACTATGGTTTTTCCAGTAGTCATGTATGGATGTGAGAGTTGGACTATAAAGAAGGCTGAACAGTGAAGAATTGATGCTTTTGAACTGTGGTGTTGGAGAAGACTCTTAAGAGTCCCTTGGACTGAAAGATCATTCAATCGTAAAGAAATCAGTCCTGAATATTCTTTGGAAGTACTGATGTTGAAGCTGAAACTCCAATACTTTGGCTACCTGGTGGGAAGAGTTGACTCTTTAAAAAAATACCCTGATGCAGGAAAAGATCAAAGGCAGGAGGAGAAGGGGACAACAGAGGATGAGATGGTTGGATGGCATCATCGACTCAATGGACATGATTTTGAGCAAGGTCTGGGAGTTGGCGATGGAGTGGGAAGCCTGGTGTGCTACAGTCCATGGAGTCACAAAGAGTCAGACAGGACTGAGTGACTGAAATGAACTGAACTGCCAGTATTCTAGGGGTTTTCTAAGAACAATACAAAAGAGATTTTAATGACCCAGATAAGCACAATGGTGTCATCACTCAAAGTTTCCTGGTGTATCACATATGCTCACAAATATAATCCTCTCAGATGCCAGGAAGCACTTGACAGTTTCTTACTTGTAGCTCAGGTTCCCTTTCAACCATGACTGTTATTAGAGCTGGTGACAGGAAACGCAGCTAAACCACTTCTATCCTGCCAATAGCATCAGGAATGTTGGATGCACAAGTAAATTTATGTAAAAGTTCTTCTTTACATAAAGTGATGTATGGATGTGTAAGTCAAATTGTATCTATAGCTTTGAACACCTATGGCACTCTAATAAGGTATTAAAACCCCAGAGGTAATGACTTAAGCTATTCATATACTGTTATCAAACTCTATACCAGATCGTTTATATGCAAAATAGATATTAGAAAAAAATTTCTATTCCATATATGCTAGCTTAATGCTACCAAGGGCTTCCCAGGTGGCGCTAGTGGTGAAGAATCTACCTGCCAATGCAGGAGACTTAAGAGACACGTGTTTGATCCCTGGGTTGGGAAGATCCCCTAGAGAAGTAAATGGCAACCCACTCCAGTATTCTTGGCTGAAAATCCCATGGACAGAGGAGCCTGGTGGGCTGTGGTCCATGGGGTTGGAAGAGTTGGACATGACTAAAGTGACTTTGGACAGTGCTACCAAATTTGGTCACAGACTTGAAAGGTTTTTGTTTGGTTCTATTTATTTTTCATGGTATTGTCTTATACTTGCTTTTTTACTGCAGTGTTCTCTTCATTGGCTTCTGATACAGGAACTTTGTTTTAAACTGAAAGACCAAAATGGCTGCTCCCATGTGATACTCAAACACTCTCTCAGTCTCTGGCCCTGATTTTTCGGATTCAAAGTATCTTGTGTATAAGTTTCTAGAAGAATCCTTGTTGTCTTAAGGAATTAGACAGGTAGGCCTATTCCATAATGCCAGCAAATATTCCGCCACATACCAGAGAAGAACATGCCTACCCTATTTCTATAGAGAGAAAAATAGAACTTGTCTTTATTTGGAGTCTAAGTGATGAGGAGTTCAAATAGAATGTTTGTAGGAAAAGAAGGAATATTGAGATTTAAACACCTTCAAGGAAACAGTAAATTATATTTAGGAGGGCTTTACCACTGAGATTTATTTTTACAAACTGCCCTGATTGCCCATTCATGGAGTTCTGTGTGGAGACATCGACAATCATAAGTTAAACATGGTAAGTTTTTCTTTAGCAGCAATTTATCAGCTACTTCTGGCAGGATAAAGGGAAAATTTTTGTTTCATTTTGTTTTGTTTTTAATAAATATAACCATGAGCATACTATGAAATAAAATACATAATTTGCTTGAGATGTCTTTGAAGATATTTTGCATATGTGGTCAGTCACTAGTGTAAGCCCCTAGGCCTCTCTGGAAAGTTTAGATAAGCATGAAAATGTCATATTTGGGATTGTCAAGATGCATAAGAGCATTTTACCCAAATGTAAATTTTCTATATTTTAATTTTTAAACATTAAACCCTGGGACTCAAGGCAGAGTTGGAGCAGGGGAAACAAAGAGCATCGGTTTCAAAGACTAAACAGGCTACACTGTTATTATTATAAAACAATATCATAATAAGTGCAGTTTAGACATCTAATGAAATCTGAAATTAACTTCACTATGATCATTTGGTCTGTATTGTAGCTATGTGTGTTTTAAACTTAATTGCCAAGATCTCATTTCACACATGAAAAATAAAACACAAAAATATAATTTAAAATATATTTCTAATATTTATGATAATACATCTATGGCTTATATATAATGTTTTCTATACTTAAAAGATAAATTTCCCCTTTAATGCATAGGAAAATTTGATTTGTCGTTCTAATTCTTCAACTCCCTTTCTCAGATATTTCTTGTATCTCCAACTGCTATATTTAATTGAGAGTAGATTTTATATGTAAGTGGAAAAATGGTTTGAAGTAGAAACAAGTTTTGATTTAATATGACAAATATTTTGCTTTCTTTACCTTTAACTTGCAATTCTGAGAGATGGTAATATTTTTCAATTCAATTGCCCTTAACAACAGAGGTAACAAGTAGTCTAGATTTAAGTTACACATAAATCTACATAAATGCTTCCATATCATTTATTGATTCTTTTTGCAAACTTCTAATTGTGCTTTCAGGTAGCTAACTGGCCAAATCCAACTGCATGTACCGCAAAGTGAGTTTTGCTAAACCATTGGGGTAAATGGGTCCTATCTGAGGAAATAGCCAATGTTTTCCTAAAACAACTTCTTAACAAGCTCCTAGACAAATGGTGACCTATGTAGACTCAATAAAAGCAAATTTTGCAAAACAGCACAGTACTCTGCGCTAACAAAGGATTCTTTCTCTTTGTTAGAGACACTTAGAGAGCCGTAAAGCTGGAACACTCTTGAATAACTAACTATAGCCAAGCAGGAATCCTCTTAGTGGGCTGTTTCCAAACCATTAAACTTTCTAAAATAATTAGTATGAACATGTGTCCATATACTATATAAATATAAATGCATTTTTAGAAGGGTTGAGAAGATCAAAATTCACTCAGAATCACTTATAAGGAGAATCCAAGACCCTCATGAAATTTCAGTGTAGTGATTAAGAACATGGATTTAAGGTCAGAAAACCAGAACTTGAGTCCTGACCCTTCATCTTTCTAGCTTGGCACCTTTGGCCAGGTTACCAGTAATGGCTTATTTGTAGAGTAGGAACAGCCAGCGTGAGCTCCATGATTCCTTGGAGGAATAAATGCACTAATGCACGTGCAAAGGGCTTAGAGTGCTTGACTTTCTGTACATGCTCAGGAGTAGCTCTCACAAGTTTATGAGACCCCAGGAACTAGCTGAATTCCTACAAGGTCTTGTCTCAGTTCTTTGGGTAATGGGGAACTTGTGCTCTGCAAACTTTGATCATGTAGTCAATATAACTTCACTTAAAATTACTATATAACTTTCCTAAGAGTGAATATCTTGTGAGCATTTACCATGTACCAGGCTCTATTGAGAATGTTTTAATTAACTCATTTAATAGTCACATTAACCATTATAAGGATGGAACTGACACTCATTTTACAGAGAAAAACAACACAGGTATAGAATTGCCTTGTATTGCAAAACTAGTGGGAGATCCAAGAGCTCCAAAAGATGGGATTGGGATACACAGGAGCACATGTTCTACTATCTCTCCTACTGAGATGTTAGGTCCTTAAGGGAAAGATTATTATAATGTTTCTTTGAAGCCCCCTAAGCACTTAACATGGTACGTTAGTATAGCATACATATTGGTCTTTAAGAAGCTCTCCATTTCTTTGAGGAGATTGAATATTCAAAGATAATAAAGCACAATACCATTCACAAGGGTTTCACTGGTAGCTCAGTAGGTAAAGAATCCACCTGCAATGTGGGAGACCTGGGTTTGATCCCTGGGTTGGGAAGATCCCCAGGAGGAGGCCATGGCAACCCACTCCAGTACTCTTGCCTGGAGAATTTCATGAACAGAGGAGCCTGGCAGACTGCAGTCCATGGAGTCGCAAAGAGTCAGACATGACTGAGCAACTAAGCACAACACACAGCACACACCATTCATAAAGACGCCACTTTGATGCAGGTATTAGGTTCAGTGCAATGCTGACCTTGTTTACTCTTCAAACTGAGTTTACACCAAAGGTGTTCTAACATATAACACTCAGTGTTTTTAGTATAAAACATAGACCCTGTCCTCGTACTGAGTTAGAGCAAAATGGAATTCATTAGAAGATATTCATTCATTAGCTCTGAGAATTTCCGAAAGTAGAAACATCATTCTAGAGTGATTGTTGGTCAGACTCGGTGCCCATCCACACCTCCAGGACTGTTGATGGGAGCAGCAGGACAGCTTGCTCAGCTAACACTGGGCATCTAAAAACCCAAGGCTTCTCTCCTTGGAACTTAAGTGACTCTACCACCTCCCTTAACATAAAGGCACTCTTAGCAGCCCCTGTCTCCTCACATTCAAATCAAAGCCTTGTGATGGTGCATGATTGATGGCCAGAGGATTAGGCTGGATGTCTGAGCCCTAGCTGCAAGGGAAGCTGAAAAGTGAGTTTGTGGGTTAAATTTGGAGAGGGATACTCATAATGTGGGGGTTCTCCAATTACTGGAACAGTATTTTAAAAAGTGATAAACAAGGGGGAAAAAACCACATAGAATATATCTACTACACCTCCATTTTACAGATGAGGAGGAGACTGTGGTGGAGGTTAGACCATTTATTCCACATCACACACATAGCAAGCAGCAGACTGAGCATACAAGTGTAGATCTGCCTGTCTCTGACTGTTGTTCCACTGCACCAGGCTGTCTCCCACACAAAGAACTAACTGTATATCTGAGAGGTCTAAACAGTCAGCAGGCTGGGGCTTCAGAGAAGGAAGGCTCTCTTTCAGCTAACAAGTATTAGTTGCTCAGTCATGTCCAACTCTTTGCAACCCCATGGACTGTAGCTCACCAGGCTCCTCTTTCCATGGGGATTCTCCAGGCAAGAATACTGGAGTGGGTTGCCATGCCCTTCTCCAGAGGATCTTCCTGACCCAGGGATCAAACCCAGGTCTTCCAGATAGGGTGATCCCAAAAGACTCCTGGAAAGAAACATCATTTGGAAAGTTTTCTAGAATTCTAATATCAAGATAGTAAGAAACCAGTTTTAGGAATGATTTAGTTTACATTCTTCAGTGAAGAAGGAAACTGAGGCTTGGGGAGGGGTGTGGTGGAAACTGTTCTGTCCATGGTCATAAGTTCTTAACTGAAAGTAACTTAAAACCCAACCCTATGACAGTATGTTCAGTACTCTCCTCAGAGAGCTGCTGACCTCAGCTGGGTGAGTTCACTTGCTAAGTCACATCTCCAGCAGAATTGTTGAATAAACTTTCCTTGAATTGATAGACAGAGTGGGAGAGAAGAGAAAGTCATATGCTGTGATCTTAGCAAAAAAAGAAGCAAGAAAGAAAAACTTCTATTTTGTTTGTGGCTCCTCAGAGAACACTTCTTTCCCAACTGTGCATTAGAAGGTAAAAGGTTCTTGCTTATGACAAACAAGTGTCCTTGTGTCTGCACTCTCCACTACTTTCCTGCTAATGCCAAGTAAAGAAGGCAGGGAAAGAAAAGGTCACCTGACGTCTACTTAATGGGGCACTGATGTCCTTGAGTGCCCACATGTCCTGTCCCAGAAAATGTCAGATTGTACCCTTACTGCTCTTAGTTGGCAGTTAGCTGAATAGCTCTATTGTCTGGTAAATGGGTCCACTCAATCTTTTGTCTCTCATTTTAACACCCACACACAGTCAACAAACTTGGGAACAAAACAATGGAAAGGTTGACCATTCTGTTTTCTCGACAGGGTGACTATATAAAAGGTGTGTCTTCTCTGGCCTTAGGCATGATGAAGTTCCTGAGAAGTTTAGTCCTTTAGAAGAAAACAAAGGCTTGCAGTTTAGACAGTACTGTGGTCGGAGCACAGCTCTGCTGCTGCTGCTATGTGACCTTGAACAAAAGATTTAGAGTCTCTGAGACTTAATTTGTTTCTCTGCAAAATTAAAATAAATTTGTAGGAGATTAAATAAATGTAGGTAGTTGACATTTATTAGGGACTTGTTATACATGAGAAATGACCCATTTTACCATTTTTCATTTAGTCTTTTAACCAAAGCTGGTCTCCTCTAATAAACTCTCATTTGCTCCCTGGTATTTATTTGTGTGGTATTAAATTCTATGTGTAAAATGCATTGGTAATATTAACCCATGTAATTTTCATAAACTTTCTTAAGAGATAGCTTTGTTACCTTCTCTTTGCAATGAACATCCCCTCAGTTATACTAAATTTTAGACAAATGTCTTCCTGACAACAGGCTCCTGACCTCCCTTTTCTTAGAGTACTGGTACTATACAAAACTTAAGATTGTAAATTTTCTCTTTCACTCTTTGAGATGTAAATCTTCTACAACCCAGAAATGTCTTTCTCAAGGACTTGATTATATTTTCTCTGAAATGTAATCAGCAACAAAGAGAAGGCTTCTATTTCCAATCTCTGTGGGAGAGGAGGAGCCTGACTTCCATCAGCAACAATTACCAAACACAGATGGCTTAATAACACTGACCAACTACTCCCTCTAATATCCTCTAGTACTTTTCCATTAGCTCACTCCAACTTTTAAAAATCCTTCCGCCTTTTATCTCAGAGGAGTTGAGTTTAATCTCTCTCCTCTGTTGCAGTAGTCTTAACCCTTGTTGCAATACTCTTGGATAAAACTTACCTTGACTGTTTGATTTGTCCGGTGAAATTTCTCTTTTACACTGGCCCAGAGTCACCCAACTAGACAAGGCAAAGCTGGGATTTACATCAAATCATTTGTGCCCCTTTCATATGGACTTGAGAGAGGATTCAAGTTTAAGATGGTAGCCTGAAGTCTTATCCTAAGAAGAGCACTATGTTGCAAACATAATCTAACTCAGATGGCTTTGAATTTTGCTTTTCTAAAAACTGAGAAAATTGGACTACATTCCTGGCTGCACAGCTGAACCTGGCAGATGTCTCATAAGCCTCCAAGCACAAGAGAAAGGGGGTCCATGAGCAGCCTACATGGGGGTTTCAAGGTCATCTATATTTAACAAATAAAAAAGTGGAGTTCTGTTCTGACCTTATTAGAAAGAGATAGGTACTGCTGCAACCAAAAACAAGTGAAATTACTGCATTCTGACATTTTTTAGAGCTTTCAGTTCTAATATTTTCAGGTTCTCTCTAAACTTCAAACCCCCTTCTAAGATATTAAATTCAGCATTTCTCTCCTTCTCTCAGGATCTGCTTTCAAAACTCTGCTGTCTTATATCTTAATCTAATAGTATGGCTGATAAACAGTTATCCAGTGAGCAGATACCCTAAGACAATACATAGTTACGTTTTAATAGACTCCACTTTGAATATAATTTTCAAGTCTATAAAAGAAAATGATTTCATGGTGATAATTCCAGATCCCTGGACCAGAATGACTGTTGCAATTAACCTTTTTATTCAAGTTATTGATTGCCTACTATATGCATTTCAGTGCAGAGTGAAAATAAATTATCCCTTGATCTCCTGGGCTTATACCTAGAGAAAACTGTAATTCCAAAAAAATACATGCACCCACAATGTGCGTTGCAGCACTACTTACAATAGCTAGGGCATGGAAGCAACCTAAATGCCCATCAACAGGAGAATAGATAAAGAAGATATGATACATATATACAACAGAATATTACTCAGCCATAAAAAAGGAATGGAATCGTGCCATTTGTAGAGACTTGAATGGACCTCGAGACTGTCATACAGGGTGAAGTAAATCAAAATGAGAAAAACAAATATTGTACACTATTGCTTTTATGTGGAATCTAGAAAAATGATATAGGTTAACTTATTTGTAAAGCAGAAATAGAGACACAGACCTAGAGAATGGACGTATTGATACTGGGATGGGAGAAGAAGAGGAAAAGATGAATTGGGAGACTTGGATTGACGTTTATACACTATGATGCTTTTGAACTGTGGTGTTGGAGAAGACTCTTGAGAGTCCCTTGGACTGCAAGGAGATCCAACCAGTCCATTCTGAAGGAGATCAGCCCTGGGATTTCTTTGGAAGGAATGATGCTAAAGCTGAAACTCCAGTACTTTGGCCACCTCATGCGAAGAGTTGACTCATTGGAAAAGACTCTGATGCTGGGAGGGATTGGGGGCAAGAGGAGAAGGGGACAACAGAGGATGAGATGGCTGGATGGCATCACTGACTCGATGGACATGAGTCTGAGTGAACTCCAGGAGTTGGTGATGGACAGGGAGGCCTGGCGTGCTGCGATTCATGGGGTCGCAAAGAGTCGGACACGACTGAGTGACTGATCTGATCTGATCTGATGCATAAAATAGATAACAATAAGAATCTACCATATAGTGCAGGGAAGGCTACTCAATGCCTCTGGTGACCTAAATGGGAAGGAAATCCACAGAAGAGGATATATCTGTATGTATAGCTGATTCACTTTGCTGTACAGCAGAACTAACACAATATTATAAAGCAACTATACTACAATAAAATTTTTAAAAAGTATACAATCTAGTAGAAGATATATGCCATTCTTCAGAATCCTTAGAATTCTAAATTTTAAAATGCAGAACTGCTGGTTGGGTTCCTTGGAGTTCTAGTTCATTAGGAATGCTTTAAGCATAAAGTGTGTGAATGGTGCCTTATCACATCATATATTATGGGTAACTTGTGATTATGGGATTCCCAAGGTCAGGGGAGCTATCACTCAATTTTATATCTCTTCTCTCTGACCCTCCACCTTACAGGCAGCTTGAACATATTAGGGTTTAAAACATAGCTAAAAACATTACTAAAACTACTTCCTGTGTTAGCACATCTAAAAAGCAAACTTTAAACAAAGTTTCCAATAATTCTGCCATATTTCATAAGTTATCACAATTTTTCAAATTAAATTCAGCATTCAACTGTTAACCTTAGCTTGAACAAATCCTGTCTATTAGCAATGCAGGGAGGTTTATCAAAAACATCTTTTCACTATTAAAGCTTCAATCTAGTTCAGCTACAAATCCCTATGGACTTATTTAGCATAAGAAACTATCATTTCTATCTTCATTACAACATATTTTAATTATCTTCCTTAGAAATAAGGTCTTACCTCTTAATGAAAGTTGTTAGTCTGGGGGCTCCAAAGGGCATAAGCCAGTTTCAAGACTTACTTTTGATTATATGTGCAATTATAAGTCAGAAAATATGTTTCAAAGTCAGTGTAAGTATTTCATCATTTTCTCTAGTTGAAAAATAAATATGACAGAATGAAGATTTATTGTTGCAATTTTACCTCTTGTCCAGAGCAGTGTTTTTCAAACTTGATGATGTCACCTCTGCCTGTCACCTAGTGTCCTCTGGTGTCAGTTCCGTTATTGCTACTAGCATTTGTATGAGGGCAGTAGATTCATAGACCTAAGTTTATTTTCAGGTATAGTAACCATTTGTCTTTTATAGTTACCCAAGTTCTATGAGCTTAATTTCTTCATCTATAGTCCTATTTGGGGAAGTTGGTGAGACAATTAAATAACAATACAATTAAAGTCCCAGCCCCATTCCTGGCCCGTGATTGGTATTCAGAAAGTGTCAGTATTTTTACTGCATTGCTTACTTTCCCTTTCAAACATGGATTATTTTAAAATTTTCTTTAAGTCTTTGCATTTCCAACTTCTCATTCTCATAATATAAGTGTATTTCCTGTGTCACTGAAAAGAGGGATTATGAAAAGAGTAGTAGAAGAGGACTTTCTCTACTTGCCTTCTTCCAACATCAAACATCTATATTTTCCACCATTTTCCCCTCTTCTTTTCTATCTTAGAGGAATTAGATCATGGAGCCTTTTAAAGACTCATTTTTCATGTCAAGGTTTACCCATGTCATTTGATCTTCCACCAGACCTTGGTGCATTATTTACTCTGTTCTTCTAGTGAAATTTCTAAGTTTCTGTTCACCCTAGTTTATTTCCTTCAACCCTGAAAGTAGTTTTAGTTTTATTCAATGCACAAATCATACTTGCGTTAAATCTATCCTAAGGAAATAATAGAGATGTGTCTAAATATTTTTTTGTTCAAGGATAGCCATTGTGGAAATATAGTAGCAAACACTGAAAAATGCCTAAATGGCCAAGAATACAGGTTGGTTAAATAAATTAGGAGATAAAGAGATAGAATGGGGGAAGGAATAATGTAATGTTTTAGATAGATAACTAATGACATGGGAAAATGTTGGGTCATGAGTAAATATCTCAAATTTGTTTTTAAGAATCATATAAATTAGTATGTGTGTGTGGAGGCATGTGGGTATATACAACAAGAAAAGATTAGAATTATCATAGAAATGATAATTCTTGAGAGATCAGGGGTGCTTTAATTTTCTGTGAATTTCTCTGAATTTTCTATAACAAATTCATGCTGCTTTTATAATAGATGAGAAAAGAATGGTACTTACACATGCTTTTTTTTTTTTTTTTGACCATGTCCTCTTCTAAATGACATCTCATTTTTTTCTTTGTTTTTTTTTTTTTCCTTTTAGCTATCCACCTCCTTGAAGTAAGGGCTTCCCAGGTGGTGCTAGTGCTGAAGAGCTTGCCTGCCAGTGCAGGAGACTTAAGAGACGATCCCTGGGTCTGGAAGATCCCCTGGAGGAGGACATGGCAATCCACTCCAGTATTCTTGCCTGGAGAATCCACTGGACAGAGGAGCATAGCTGGCTACGGTCCATAGAGTTGCCAAGAGTAGGCCATGACTGAAGTGACTTAGCACTCACACACACACCCCTTAGAGTCTACAACATCCACCTTCACTTCTTTCAGCTCATTTAATATTCATGCCAATACCAATTCATGAAGCCCCCTCTTGAGTCACACATTGCACAGTACAGAGCAGGTCACTGAAGTGATAATGATGTCGGTGGCTGAGGATACAATTCAGACAATAAATAGTTTTTTTCCATCAAGAACTTGTAACAGGCTGCTAGGACACCAAGTACTCTTTCTATTATACTTAATTACTCAAGGAGGAAGTCCACAAAGAACACAAATACACTGAAATGTTTATGATGACACCATTTTAAATAAGTGCCTAAAAACACAATTGCCTAAGGTCTTATAAATCTGTCTCCTGTATCCTTCCAGAATCCATAAACAAATACTTAAAATGTTCTTAAAGTAATTTCAGATTAATTATGTGAATAAGACTTCCAGCCAGAGTTTATGACTAGAATTCCAACACCATATTTTCAAATTTGTGTTGCTTAAAAATAAGCAAATCTGATTGATACAAAATAACAGCAAATAGTAAGACAGCTGTGTACTTAGAGTTCTACTTTAGAAATATTAAAATATAATTTTTTCTAATGTTTCAAGTTACAATGGTTTCTCTCCTTCAAGTGTTCTCCCATATCGATCCCACTCTGAATGTGTTCACGCATGCTAAGTTGCTTCATGCGTGTCTGACTCTTTGCAGCTCAATGGATCATAGCCCACAGGCTTCCCTGTCCATGGGATTCTCCAGGCAAGAATATTGAAGCAGGTTGTCATGCCCTCCTCCAGGGGTTCTTCCTGACCCAGGGATCAAAACCGCATTTCTTATGTCTCCTTCATTGGCAGTCAGGTTCTTTACCACTAACATCACCTGGGAAGCCCCACACAATGACTACTTCCAGGCAAATACAAAAAAGAATGACTATATTATGTCTTCACAGATCTCCTCTGTCAATTAAAAATGCAAATGTCTATCTATCTGCTTGTCTACCTATTTAGCCATCTATCTATTTATAGTATCTTATGTAGTAAATACAATGCTGACCACAAAGTGATTACAGCAACGATTTAATCTCCTGATTACAGGGATACATTTAAAGGCTTATGGTGGAAGAAAGGGATCTGTTTTATGTTTGAATTACAACTAAACTGACTTCTTCCACTAAGAAGCAACCTCTTTGCTAATTTTCGCATACACTAGGTTTCAACCACTGAGGTTGTAACTTGAAATAATGTGGTGTAACATTTACATAGAAATTACAGTATATTCCTGTACCATAGAGGGACTTGGATAGGCATGCAAAATGCCTTGGAGCTTAGGAATATATTGCTGATAAACATGACCTAAAGAAATCTTATCTGAGACAGAAAGAGTTAGCCAGTCTAAAAGAGAATCAGGATAGATTTCAAGTTTTGTCAATATCATTTGATTAAATGTCCTTGACTTGCCTGGCTCCACTCTTGGAAACAGTAGTGGTAAAAATCAGCTTTTCTCTTGATATTAAAGTTGATACTTCTCTAAAACTGATAATTGGTAATTTTTCAGGTTATATGTTATCTCATCCAGTTTGATCATTACCAAGTTTCCCTTGTTTGTACAGGGACCATCCTTAGACTGTGCTGACTCTCAAGATCTTTGAATTCTCATTTATCTATTCACCCACCCGTACATCCAAACCAATCATATGTATCTTGTAAATTACAAGTCATCAAGCTTGATGTGGCGGAATAAAAAGCTGTAAAGCTACTCTATTTATGGAGTTTTCAGTCTAATAGGTAAGCCTAAGATATAGGTACAGGCAGAATGCTGAGGAAGTTCAGACTGCATGTATTTGAAGAAGCTCGTGTCTTGCCTCCTTCTGAAAACTACACAGTTTGCTTCTGTTCTCACTGCATTCATTATATACATTACTACAGACAACATAATTCTTTTCTTTGGGCCTTTAACATTCATTGTGGGAACATTATTCATTAGATAGTAAAGTCCTGAAACTTAATAAAACAAACATAGAAGAGATTCATGACCAACAGTGGCACACTAGTGGCCTTGGGTCAAACATTTGCTTTACTAAATGCCAAACAGTCTCCAGTTTCTAGCAATAAAACATGATTTCATTTGCTTTCAGCACTGCTAGAATGCATCTACTGTAGTTCTTAGTCAGAGGAGATACAATTATGGCTATGCCTTCACTGATATTGGATACTGTAAGTGGACATTTAGACCAATTAGAAAGAAGAATGTCTGGATAATAATACTCAAGAGAGAAAAAGCTGTTGGTCTTTCAACAAGAAAATAAGCCAAGGACAGTTGGAATATTAGACACAGTTCACCTAGGTACCTGGTGAGATATCCAGGTAGAAGCTATGAATAGAGAAAACATTTTTAGCAGAAGTGATCTGGATAATGGAAGGGTTTGTATCATTTCTTTGCTCAAAGCCACCCAGTGACTTCTTGTTGTTATTAGAATTTCAGAGGGCCTGGCAGAGACATGGCAGTACCAGATGACACATTTTCTTACTTTTTGCCTTCAGATTTAAGACTCTGCAGGATCAGGGGCCTGCTACGTCTACAGCTTCTTCCCCTCTAAATCCCTTTCTCTACACTCCAACTGCAAGAGCTATCTTTCTTCTCCCTGAACCTTCTCAAGCATCCCTCTTGCCTTTGCACTTACCATTCCTTCTACCTGTTAGGCTCTTCCCCACTGATCTTCACAGAATGGATTCTTTCACATTCTTCAGATCTCAGCTCCTCAGAGACCTCTCTGACTACCCAATCTATAGAAGCCCCTCTATCATCCTCCCTTTTCTCTTCCCAGAACACTGCACCCTATCCATACTGTTATATTTGACTTTCCTTATGGCTCATTTTGTAGAGTAGAGTGGTGCTGCAGAAGCATGCTGGACCCATAACCCAGAGGCCGATGGATTGAAACCATCATTTGCTTAGTTCAGTTTTTGGGGCTTCCCAGTTGGCACAGTGGTAAAGAAGATACCTGTCAATGTAGGAGATCCAGGGGTTGTGGGTTCAATTCCCTGGGTTGGGAAGATCCCCTGGAGGAGGAAATGGCAACCCACTCTAGTATTCTTGCCTGGAAAATTCCATGGACAGAGGAGCCTGGCAGGCTACAGTTCATGGGGTGGCAAAGAGTTGGACATGATTGAATTACTGAGAACAGCAGCATGGCTCATTTTGCTACTGTAAACTATTTTACAATAATAGTAAATTGGAAAACAATTATTTTTCATTGTAAATTACTATAAATCTAGTTATTAGTAGGCTTGTTTATTGTTTGTTTTCTTGTTTTTTGAGAGGTGATGGAAAGCAGTGGTGAAAAGCAGACTTTAGAGTAGGCTTGGGTTTTGAATCTCATCTCTGTCACTTACTGTTTGGATGATCATGGGCAAGTTACTTAATTTCCCTGTGCTTCAATTCCTTCATTAATAAGTTGGGCTAAAAATAGTACTCCCTCATAGGGCTGTTGTGAGAATTAAATGAATCAATCAAAATAAATAACTGGAAACAGAGCCTGGCATAAAACAGTGCTAAATAAATTAATATTAGTAGTAGTAGCAATAGTAGAAGTAGTAATATTAGTGAAAGTAGTTGTCTCCTTCAATTAGAACAAAAAAAGAGTTGAAATTTAGCCCTTTAGCTCAGTGTTAAATCCATAGAATCTAGAATAGCATTTGGCAATAGTGTATACTCAGTCAATAATAGTTGAATAAATGTTTTATAGGAGGGTGCCTTGAGGAAGATAAGAAATTTTCAGGGAACTAGATCTAAAAACCAATTTAAGCCAGTAATGAGAAAAAGAGTCATTGTTACATAACGATGGGGGAGAGACTGGAAAGTGTTGTTAGCACAATTAAGTGTAACCTGGTATTAATGAGGCCAAGGTGATAAGTTTGACACCTTTGCATTTGTTTGGTTCTCTGCTATGCTCGCTCATTCACTCGGCATTCCTGCTGCTAGTCTATTGTCTGATGCATCAATGCCTGAAATCAAGGAGAAGGGGAGTGAAAAAGTAAACATCTATGTATTATGGCTAAATAAAATTCCTCAGAAAACATTTCTTTATAAACAGTGGGGAGACTCTTGGCATTGGCAACATGACAAGACACTTCAGTGCTAACTCTCCAGGGAATTCAAACCACTGAGCACACATTACCCCATACAAGTAATACTTCTAGGACTTAGCATCTCCCTCCTGAGACTGCAATTGGAATTTGAGAAACTAGGAATTCGTTTTCTCCTTTCCTGAAATATTTTTAGCTGCCACCAGGTGGTACTAGGTAAGCACATCCAAATAGGAAAATGCAATTTTATTATACACAAAATTGCTAAGAGTTGCAAAAAATTGTTTTTCTTTAGTGTCTAGAAACATAAATTTTGTGTAACTCAGAGTACACATTATCCTTGGTTTGGACTTTTAAAACAATGTTTGGTTTGGTTTTCTCTAAAATTCAAATTGTACTCAGATTTCAGAGAAAAACTTCATCTTCCTGTGACTCAGACTCTCATTTTAAGAAAGCTTCTGTTTTCCTCCGTAAGTCACACAGATTTCTGGGCTCCCAAAAAGTCTTTACATTTTCCCTTGGACATTTACCTGGCTTTTCCTTTTGCTTTTCCTCCCTGATTCATAGCTTCATGCTTTTGCCTGCCTCAGTTTACTCAACACCAGTGAAAAAGGGGATAGAAATACATACATTACCAATTTCTACAAATGTGACAGCTTGTCAAATCTCTGAGTAAAAGGTAGGTAATCATGATCATGAACACCCTCGCAGACCTTCCCTGCCGGGAACCTACGAAAAGGCGGGATCGAGCCTCACCTTCCCAACTAATCCTTAGTGGCAAAATACTTCCAGTCCATTTTTACTATCTGAGAGGAGTTTATTTTTTCCCTTCATTTTCTCAAGGCAAATGGGTCCATGCTAGCCATCTGTGACACCAGCAGACAGCAATGAGAAGCATCATAGAAAGAATAATTTCTACAGGTTGAATACGAACTTTTTGTCACTTTTCTTCACTGTCTTTATTTCTGATCCTTTAGCTGCACTGCTAATTGCTCAGAGCTCAGTAGATCTTTGAATGCAGGCTCAAAATATAGATTTTCTTTCTTGTCTAGAGTACTAAGAGATGCCGTTTCCCCTGGATTTCAAACACAAATAGCCTCTTATCTCCAAATTCATAACTATCTACCACTACTTGCTTTCCTGCTCACATGTCCCTTTTATCAAGTATAACCTTAATACCTTTTGAAAATATTTATTTCATCTTTCTTTTCTCTCTGCTATTTTCTTGAAAAGTGAAGTCACTCAGTCACGTCCAACTCTTTGTGGCCCCAAAGACTGCCAGGCTCCTCCATCCATGGGATTTCCCGGGCAAGAGTACTGGAGTGGGTTGGCATTTCCTTACCCTTTCAATAATTTTCTGCTCTGAACTTTCATTATCCTAAAGATGACAGCCACATTATTATAAAGAATCAATGGTTTTTATGAAGGAAGAATATACCTAACCCAGCTCACACTGAAATAGACCTAGCAACATCTACAAATAGTACTATTTCCAGCAAAGCTTCCTACTGTAGTCAGAGTACCATTGCAGTATATTGGCAGATCTTTAACATCCATCACTCTGGGGAAGTGGGTAATGGGCCCAGGATAGAGGTAAGGGAGAGATGCGTGAGTCTGTGCTCAGTCATGTTAGACTCTTTGTGACCCCATGGACTGTAGCCCACCAGGCTCCTCTGTCCATAGAATTCTCCAGGCAAGAATACTGGAGTGGGTTGCCATTCCCTTCTCCAGGAGATCTTCCCGACCCAGGGATCGAACCCACATCTCCTACGTCTCCTTCATTGGCAGGCAGATATAACGTATATAAAATTGATTCTCCTGAAAAACACACATCACCTATCAAGCATAAAATAAAATTAGCTCAAATCCTAATCTTGCTTAAACATTCACTTATTAAAGCAAGATTTAGATAATATTCAAATCAGCACCACTTGAGGCACTTAGATGAAACATAATTTTCCTTCCTGCCTTTCTTAACCCAATTTTTTTTTAATAGCCCAACTCAGGTTTTGGAAAAAAACAGCCACAAAGCATCATATTTTATGGTAGCATGGGCTTTTAATTTTCTTTCCAGACACCATATGTTTGACTTAAGGCAACATAGGTATTTTCTCATTTCAGTTTCTTCTGGGCAATATGGCAATAAATAGTTCATTTCTTTTGTTATATCTCTAAGGGATAGCTCAGCTGGAGCCAATAAAAGTCAAAGTTATCATTTACATGGGTGTATGGTCCATTTCTGACAATCCTAAACCATAGGATTATATTTGTTTAATTTTCAAATAGTGATCTTAAATATTTATTTATACAAACATTCAAATTTCTCATTCCAAACTAAGCAAATATGAAATTCCAGGAAAGGTAACCATGTGTGACTGCAGACAGTAGAATTCAAATGGATCATCTAATGACAGAGGTAGTAAGTATATAATAAGATCATTGATATTTATTAAGGGCAAAGAAACACCCAAGAGACTGTTGCAAGTTGCAAAGGGCACAACCTCTAAGAGTAAGACCTACTCATTCATCCTCATTGAGAAGATATCTATTTTATTGAAATGCATTTTTTGTTTAAGTATGTGTGCTTGCCCTTTGCTAGGGACAGAGAAAACGGAGTGAGAAATGTTATAGGGTATTGATTACTTAAAGAACAAAGGAGAATCATTTTTCAGGAGCACATTGCCTGCAGGTCAATCTTTACCAGCAACCTGATGACCCTAACATTAGGACAGGTAGATCTTCCTTACTCTTTCTCTCGCATTTCCTTCCTCTTCAGGTTTTTAGCTCTGTTTTCAGGTCATGCACTCTCTATGCTTGATATACCCCGACAACATACTGCTCCTATTTTAATTGCCCTGAGACAAAATGACAACAAATATGGAATAACCTCCTGACCAGGGTAAAACAGAGGAAACTGGCAGGCTACAGCCCATGGGGTCACAAAGAGTCAGACATGACTGAGCAACTAAGCACAGCACAGCACAGGGCAAAATGAGATAGGCTGTATAGCCAACAGCCCCGGAAGCAAAATCTGACCGTGCACCTTCTAGCCTTTGACTTCGGGAATTTCACTCAGTTCTTCTTAGTTTCAGTGTTCTTATCGGTCAAATTGGTCCAACAATATTGGCAACAGTCAATGGCACTGATTCTGGTTCATCAGGTTGGTGTGACAGTAATATAAGAAAATATTTCAAGTCATGTGGCACTTAGCACTTGGTTAACAGCCTTGAAATATGAACATTACCACTGTAGCTGGAGGAAAGGATCGTCATATTCAACAGTTCTGTCAGGTGTTTATCTTCACGATGAATTTTGAGTGGCAACAACACTGTTCCAAAAAATTCCTGCTGCAATTGCTTTATAGACTCAGTTTTTAACAGGGGACAATTTTTGTTGGATAGAAGGAAAATCCGGGGAAAAGCAAATCTTCCAAGCAAAATCTTTTTGACTAACTGATCCTGCTTTTACTCACTCAAACTGCTAAATCCATAGCAGAAAGCAACCACAGAGATTCCAAACAAGCATTTGACTGAAGTAAGACACTGGGTCCCAGGATGGCTTTTTTCTCTCTTCTGAATTGGTATGGAAATATGTTGAAGGTGATAACAATAATAATATTTCATATTAAACAGTTCTTATGTTATTTCTGGACATCACCAGATGGTCAACACCGAAATCAGATTGATTATATTATTTGCAGCCAAAGATGGAGAAGCTCTATACAGTCAGCAAAAACAAGACTGGGAGCTGACTGTGGCTCAGATCATGAACTCCTTATTGCCAAATTCAGACTGAAATTGAAGAAAGTAGGGAAAACCACTAGACCATTCAGGTATGACCTAAATCAAATCCCTTATGATTATATAGTGGAAGTGAGAAATAGATTTAAGGGCCTAGATCTGATAGATAGAGTGCCTGATGAACTATGGAATGAGGTTCGTGACATTGTACAGGAGACAGGGATCAAGACCATTCCCATAGAAAAGAAATGCCAAAAAGCAAAATGGCTGTCTGGGGAGGCCTTACAAATAGCTATGAAAAGAAGAGAAGTGAAAAGCAAAGGAGAAAAGGAAAGATATAAACATCTGAATGCAGAGTTCCAAAGAATAGCAAGAAGAGATAAGAAAGCCTTCTTCAGAAATCAATGCAAAGAAATAGAGGAAAACAAAAGAATGGGAAAGACTAGGGATCTCTTCAAGAAAATCAGAGATACCAAAGGAACATTTCATGCAAAGATGGGCTCGATAAAGGACAGAAATGGTATGGACCTAACAGAAGCAGAAGATATTAAGAAGAGGTGGCAAGAATACACAGAAGAACTGTACAAAAAAGATCTTCATGACCCAGATAATCACAATAGTGTGATCACTGACCTAGAGCCAGACATCCTGGAATGTGAAGTCAAGTGGGCCTTAGAAAGCATCACTACAAACAAAGCTAGTGGAGGTGATGGAATTCCAGTTGAGCTCTTTCAAATCCTGAAAGATGATGCTGTGAAAGTGCTGCACTCAATATGCCAGCAAATTTGGGAAACTCAGCAGTGGCCACAGGAAAGGAAAAGGTCTGTTTTCATTCCAATCCCAAAGAAGGCAATGCCAAAGAATGCTCAAACTACCGCACAATTGCACTCATCTCACACGCTAGTAAAGTAATGCTCAAAATTCTCCAAGCCAGGCTTGAGCAATATGTGAACCATGAACTTCCTGATGTTCAAGCTGGTTTTAGAAAAGGCAGAGGAACCACAGATCAAATTGCCAACATCTGCTGGATAATGGAAAAAGCAAGAGAGTTCCAGAAAAACATCTATTTCTGCTTTATTGACTATGCCAAGGCCTTTGACTGTGTGGATCACAATAAACTGTGGAAAATTCTGAAAGAGATGGGAATACCAGACCACCTGATCTGCCTCTTGAGAAATTTGTATGCAGGTCAGGAAGCAACAGTTAGAACTGGATATGGAACAACAGACTGGTTCCAAATAGGAAAAGGAGTTGATCAAGGCTGTATATTGTCACCCTGCTTATTTAATTTATATGCAGAGTACATCATGAGAAACGCTGGACTGGAAGAAACACAAGCTGGAATCAAGATTGCTGGGAGAAATATCAATCACCTCAGATATGCAGATGACACCACCCTTATGGCAGAAAGTGAAGAGGAACTAAAAAGCCTCAATGAAAGTGAAAGTGGAGAGTGAAAAAGTTGGCTTAAAGCTCAACATTCAGAAAATGAAGATCATGGCATCTGGTCCCATCACTTCATGGGAAATAGATGGGGAAACAGTGGAAACAGTGTCAGACTATTTTTCTGGGCTCCAAAATCACTGCAGATGGTGGTGACTGCAGCCATGAAATTAAAAGACGCTTACTCTTTGGAAGGAAAGTTATGACCAACCTAGATAGCATATTCAAAAGCAGAGACATTACTTTGCCAACAAAGGTTCGTCTAGTCAAGGCTATGGTTTTTCCTGTGGTCATGTATGGATGTGAGAGTTGGACTGAGAAGAAGGCTGAGGGCCGAAGAATTGATGCTTTTGAACTGTGGTGTTGGAGAAGACTCTTGAGAGTCCCTTGGACTGCAAGGAGATCCAACCAGTCCATTCTGAAGGAGATCAGCCCTGGGATTTCTTTGGAAGGAATGATGCTAAAGCTGAAACTCCAATACTTTGGCCACCTCATGCGAAGAGTTGACTCATTGGAAAAGACTTTGATGCTGGGAGGGATTGGTGGCAAGAGAAGAGGATGACAGAGGATGAGATGGCTGGATGGCATCACTGACTTGATGGACGTGAGTCTCAGTGAACTCCAGGAGTTGGTGCTGGACAGGAAGGCCTGGCGTGCTGCGATTCATGGGGTTGCAGAGTTGGACACAACTGAGCGACTGATCTGATCTGATGTTATTTCTAAAAATTGTGACTATATTATTTATCAAAGACTGCTAAGAAATTTAATTCAGTCCTTGGCAAGTCAAACATACAATATTGAAAGAATATTTTGAATTGATGATTTTTGAAATTAAGTTTTTTTAAAAAATTTCTGACAAATATAATGCTCATCCCTCCATATGTATATTAAAAGCAAGCCGCTCAGTCATGTCCGACTCTTTGCGACCCCATGGAATGTAGCCCACCAGGCTCCTCCATCCATGGGATTCTCCAGGCAACAGTACTGGAGTGGGTTGCCATTTCCTCCTCCACCATATGTATATTAGGAGTTGTTTATTTTGATCACCATCTCACTGCCTATAATAGCAGCCTGGACTTTCCCTTCATAGCATTAACCATTGGTAAAGAGTAAAGTACTAACATAATTTGAGATCTAACTCACTAATTAAAGACGAGTATCGCTAAAACCAGGAGTCATACCTCTTCACTACTTTGTCCCTGAAATCTGGAAAGAAATTGAGCATGCAGTAGACCCTCTAGAAATATTTTGAGAGGCAGAATGGGCCAGCGGTTGAGAAGACAGCTGACTTAGAAAGACCTAGATTTGAATCTGGATAAAACCCTACCGTCTGCATATTTGGGGGAAATTGTTAAGTTCCCTAATCAGTTCCTATTTAATAAAATGAAGAGAATAATTCTTATGCTGTAGAGCTATTATAAAGAGTAAAAGGAAACATGTGTCAAACACACAGGATTGTACTTGATACAATCAGTGTATGTGTGTTAGTCTCTCAGTCGTGTCTGACTCTTTGCGACCCCATGGACTGCAGTCCGTCAGGCTCCTCAGTCCATGGAATTCTCCAGGCAATAACACTGGAGTGGGTTGCCATTCCCTTCTCCAGGGGATCTTCCCGACCCAGGGATCGAACCCTGGTCTCCACATTGCAGGCCACTTCTTTACCCAAGTGTTTCATAAATAATTGCTGTCAATATCATGACTATTATGTAGTTAATACATGTAAAAGCAATTATTTAATGTCATGATGAGGACCAGGCTTTCAAAGGTATCATCCCCTCCTCACCAGCCCCCTTTACAACTCTATCCATATGCCTTTTTAAAATGTACATTCAGCTTCCTGGTCCCTTTTACTCTTCAGCAGAAAGAAGCACCAACATAATGTCAATGAAATACAATATTACTGAGTCTGTTTGTTTAAGACTACACCCCTGTTATCAATTAATATTTTGATGAACAGAATATACTGTTGCTTGTAGCAGTTCATGTCCTTTAGAAACACAAAAATGCTTTTCATAATATTGTATGCAAAATGTACTTATGTTTTAAAAGCCCAGTGATAATTCACTAAGGACAGCACTGTCTTCAGTAACAAGTTGTCATCTGATAGTTACATAGGAAAGCAAAGCACACAAATATTTGCCGTGTAAAGTGAAAATGTCCCTTCAGAAGCCAATTAATTCAGCTCTTCTATTCTCTTTCGTTTTTTTTTTTTCTATAACCACTTGAGAGAGAAATATTATGTTCACAGAAGATATGCTTTTTAGAAATTATTTAGGTTTATAAAAAGTTTATTCAAATACCAGAAGTCTAATAAAACACAAAATTCAGAGATTTCATTTTCCCCTTCATTTTCTTTCTGAAATTTGCATTTCTTTTTGCGTTTTATGCCCTCAGCTATACCAATGATGAGTCAAACATGTTCATCACCAAACTATTGATGTGCCTGAGTATCTATAATTGTGTAATTCAAGTCCATTCCTGTTGTTAAATACTGAGGAAGAAGGGGGAAAATAAAAGTCCAGTATGATGTTTGAGGAAACATGATTCTCAAGAAGTATGAGAAGAGTGTCAAAGAAGATTTCAAAATTTCCATGTCAGTGTTAACAACTTTGACCATTTCACACTTATCAATTCTAGGGCTTTTCATAGTGCTTTAAATCGGTTATATTGTTGCAGTTTCTTTTACTAAGAACCATCTCCTAAACAACCTTGGGGCCCGTCAACAACAGCCCTCATGAACTATCCTTCAAGTAGCTAATCTCTCTTTAGCCCTTTTGCAACACTGGAAACATGACTTCAGGTCTATGGGAAGGCTCTGCCCAACCAGAATGTGGTCTTTGTGACACTTATCTTACCATTGTAAATTAAGTACAATTTCTCTTTGTTTCTTTTTTAGGGGACTTGGGGGTGGGTAGACAATTCTTACGTTTCAGACATGGGAGCAGGTGCTCGAAATTCAGTGATAAACCAAGATGAACAGTAATCCAAAGAGAAAGGTTAGCAAATAGTTACAAGCAAGGTCCTAAACTTCACAGGCTTTAAAAATAAACCTAGGCACATTTGTACCTTATTTGGTATCCTTAAAAAAAAAAAAAATAGAGAAAAGAAATCCTACTGGTCGATGGAATTGTGAATCTATTTACATATCCTTCCACCTACCAAGTCTCATGCAAATTAAATATGTGGTTACATTTAGATGGCACAGCTGCTCTGGGCCTCTTTCCTCACAGCATTTAATTGTGCATTTCAAAGGTTTCATAAGGAAACCTTGAAAGAAAAAAAGTAAATATTTTGAAAAGGAGTTACAATTTGTCAGCAGTAATCCTTCCCTGGGTAGAGAAAGAAAGGCAAATCCTGGTAAATCAGAGAATTGTGGCTTTCAAAAGTAATAGCATTACCCTGAAATTCAATCTGCTAGTATCATTTTTCCAAGCAATCCCTCTATACATTCAATTTTTTGTCATTTATTACAGTAAGAAACAAAATGATTCAAAAGAGAATTGCTTGCAGTAAGCACAGAGATATTCTGAACAAAGATAGAATTTGATATCAGGCATAAACATGGGGGAAAAATAACACTTTACTTATCTGGCATGCTTAGTCACCTTCTCATCAGAGAGCTTTGTGTATTTGACAGCAGAGGAAGAAGAAATCATGTTTATTGAATGTTAAAATGTGTGATAAGGTGCACTTGATATTTTAAAGAGATCTTATGCTCCTATACAGGAAGCCTGGAAAGAATTCATAAATGATCAGTTACATACAGCTTAATGATGGAAGGTGGACACAGGTCTTCTAGAGCTTTTTTTTTTTTTTTTTTTTAATTTTATTTTATTTTTGAACTTTACATAACTGTATTAGATTTTTAAACTATCAGGAAACCACGTACTGGGGGCTGGCATAGGCTGATTTGTTTTACTGGTGCCATATAATCTCTGAGCACTCTGGGAGATGTTCTCTAGTGCTGAAAGATGGTGGTCGCATGTGTGATAACAGGAAGCTAGTTACCTAGGAAATGAAGATCAGGGATCCACATTGCCACGGCCAGTGCACCCCATAATGAAACACAGCTGTATCACTCTTGGAAGATGAACAATCCCTCATGGATAGGAGACAGATTTTCCCAGAGATCAGTTAAGGTTTTTAAATGATGGATGGAACCAATTTAAGAGTGGCAGACTTAGTCCCAAATAATAAAGCTTAAAATATTTAAAAGGAAGCAATGTTTTTATTCCTGATTTATCGGTTTCTTTATACCCTCTTCCTTGATTATTTGGGCACTTGTAAAGCAGAGTGTACACAGCCTGGCACACAGTAGGAAAACAGTAAATGGTAGAAATTCTCACTTCTGTTACTGTTATGATTATTTTTCTTACTAGAAAGACATGGCTTAAACACAATTAATTTTATGTTTCCGTATAGAGATCTTAATTATAACTCTTCCTAACATTCATCCATTACACACTTTTATATTATCCTTAAGGACATGAATGGATTTTGAATCCTTTTTTCTATACTTACAACTTACAAGCAGCCATCCAATTATATTCAGAGGTAAAATTTATCATAACTTAGGAGAGGAATTTAACTGGAAGCTATCCCCCCATTGTGGGCTTTTCAGGTGGCTCAATGGTAAAGATCCATCTGTCAATGCAGGAAATGGGGGTTCAATCCCTTGGTCGGGAAGATCCTCTGGAGAAGGAAATGGCAATCCACTCCAGTATTCTTCCCTGGGAAATCCTATGGACAGAGGAGCCTGGTGGGCTACAGTCCATGGGGTAAGAAGAGTGACACACGACTTAGTGACTAAACAACAGCAACATTCCACCAGTATATAATGTCAGCATTTTCTTACCAGTAAATAGTTTCATCAAAATGTTATATTGCTTTAATTCTATGATGATGTAAGTTTTGATCACATCATTGCTTTAGTTTCAAGTTTTTTCTCTTCTGAGAAAAACACGCTACTGAATTTACAGATTAATTATAAATAATACCTTGATTTTAGAAACATTCTAAGATAATAAATTGCTTCTTTTCTACTGAGGAAAATGATATAGTAACTTGTGAGCAGCAATGAAATGTATAGAACCTTACATACTTTTATGTTCTGTTTATGTAACTTAAAATTATAGTACAAAGGAAAAATTAACATTAAGCCTAGTTACATCTATTTTATTAATGACATCTCTCATCTTATTCAATCTCCAGTTATCTCTTGGTCTGTTCAAGTTGCTGTAACAAAACATACCCTGGGTATCATAAACAATTAACATTTCTTCCTTAGAGGTCTGGAGGCTGAAAGTCCAAAATCAGGATGCCAATATTGCTGGCTGGAGTCTTGGTCAAGGCCCTCTTTCTGATTTACAAGGATGGTCTTCTTATTTACATTACAAAGAGAAAAGAAGAGCCAGTTCTCTTCCTCCTTTATAAGGACACTAATTTCACCATGGGGACCCCACCCTCTTGACCTAATTACCTCCTATATTCCACCTCCAATTACCATCACATTAGCACTTCAACATATGAATTTGTGTGTGGGGGGCGGGGTAGGGGTACAAAAATTTTATCCATAACATTCTGGTGAAATGCTGTGGATACTCTTTACTCCCTGAAAACCCATGTCTTTTTCACATGTAATATTCATTCCAACCTAATAGTCCTCAAATCTTAACTTTTTCCAGCATCAACCCTAAGTGTAAAGTCCATAGTCTTACTTCAGTATCATCTAAATCAGATATAGGTGAGACAGCAGGTACAGTTGATCTCAGGTAGAATTCTTCGCTAGCTGTGAGCCTATGAAATCAAACAAATCACATGCTCCCAAAACACACTGACAGGAACAGCTCAGGATAGAGATCCATTTCCAAAGGGAGACATAGCTTCGAAGAAAGGAAACAAGAAAGAAGGAATAGGAAAGACAGGCCCCAAGAAAGTAAAATTCCATGGGATGTTACAGTTGGAAAATAATCCTCTTTGACTTGATGCTTTGCCTTCTAAACTCACTGGGGTGGCAATGCCCCTCTTACAGCTTGGAAGGATGCTGCTGCTCTCTTCCTGGTAGGAATAATGCCCTGATGGTTCTAAGTGACTCTTTCCCCACCATTACTGTTGCAGCCAGCTTGACCTGTTGAAACCTAGGCTATGACCCTGAGGATCTCTGGATCACCTTACAGGTCCTTCTTTTCTTTCCTTGAAGGATTGACAGCACATGTTCCAGCCTCCCTTCATCAGGTCCCACCACCCTCCCTTTCAGTTCATACCAGCCAGTTCCTGCTGGAGTGGCTGATTAGTTCTGTGGTTCACACCCGCATGAATATCCTTATCAAAAAGTCAGTCTTCCATACCTTGGGTCTTGTCTTCTGAACACACTTTTTCATTTTTTGGTAATGTGGACAGTCTGAGATCTTTAAGTTCTGTTTCCTTTCACTTAACAATTCTGTCTTCAATTTATTTCTCTCATACTGCATTTTGCTATAAACAGTCAGGAGGAACTAAGCCATTCCTTCAACACTTTGCTTAGAAATCTTCCCACTTAATATCCAGTTTTATCACTCATCAGTCCTACGTTTTACATCAAATGTGACCTCTGCTTCTCCATAAACATTTGTCTCAAGTTCTAAGGAAATCAACCCTGAATATTCATTGGAAGGACTGATGCTGAACCTGAAACTCCAATACATCGGCCACCTGATGTGAAGAACTGACTCCTTGGAAAAGACCTTGATGCTGGAAAAGATTGCAGGAGGAGAAGGGGATGACAGAGGATGAGATGGTTGGATGGCATCACCAACTCGATGGACATGAATTTGAGCAAGCTCTGGGAGATGGTGAAGGACAGGGAAGCCTAGCGTGCTGCAGTCCATTGGGTCACAGAGTCAGACACACTGAGCAAATGAACAGCAAAAGTGATAAAAATGACAGGGCTGTGAACAGTGTTGGCTTCACGGGCAGGCAATCTGTTCAGTTGTTCAGGGTCCCATGCTCAGTAGGCCTCCAGGCTTAATATACTGCTCCAAAGTTGCCATTTTTAGATTCTTAATAGTTTTTTTTTTTTTAACATGGATTCTGTATTTTCATTTTTCAATGGGTATACAGATGATTTAACTGGTTCTAGCTATGATAGGGAAATAATGGGAGGCTATGGAAGCCCAGAACAAGGGTCTAAATGGATTCTTTGAAAGGCAGAAGAGGTGGTATGGGAATATTTTTCATGAGGGAATAATGGGTAATCTGTTTATTGATATTGGGAAGACTGCACAGAGGAGCAGGTCCAGGTAGATGGAACAAGAAAAGGAACACAGGTAAGAAATAACAGCTTAAAGAAGGTCCAAATGATCCAAGTACCAATGAAAATTTGAAAATTTCTTTTTTGTCTAGTTGTTTGTAACAAAGAGTAACAATAAAGACCCATACATGATTACAGCATTGCTCCAAAAAATGGCTGCAATTATGCTATTGGTGTTGGGTAAGTACTTTTGGCCATCTCATGCGAAGAGTTGACTCATTGGAAAAGACACTGATGCTGGGAGGGATTGGGGATGAGCCATCTCATCCTCTGTCGTCCCCTTCTCCTCCTGCACCCTCATACTTAGAAAAGTGTGTTATCAGCCAACTGACCCCAAATAATCAAGAAAATATGGAGGAAAATCTCACATTTATGCCTACTTGGGTAACTTGTGAATCTGCAAATCCCTCTCTAGTAGACATTCAATACTGATCATATACTGCAGCTTAAATATTTATTTCAAATCTATAAGAAAGGACAAGCAAAGTTATTACATGTTTCTTAACATTTTCTTTAGTAATTTTAGTAAACTTTTGAGCTTTTCAGAGCATAAAGGGGTGGTTTATGTACAGTAATTTGAATGACTATTCTTAGGGCATCTAGTAGCACAGAAAAAAATTAAAAGAATGGAGCAATGGAAAGGCATTAAAGACACTTTTACAAATTTTAGTTGATAAGTGCCTCTTTCAAGAAAGATAATAAACTCCCTACTATAAACTTTCTCCCTAATTCTACCCATTCTGCATTGATAAGAATTTAAGCACCAATGAGCAATGATATTTTTCTCCTTAAATGATTACTGAATATATGAAATTAAAAGTTTTCCCATGTTTCATTTCGATATTTCTTTTTGGAACCTTGTTCACACTATTAATTTCTGCGTGAAAATAAGGTTTATTGACTACTTGGTATGGCACAGCATACATATCTGATAAATGTCCCAAGAATAAATGGATAAAAGAGTGAATTAAAGAGTAAAGGAATGAGCAGATATTTCAGCTCAGCCACAAGTGATAAACCATCTTGGATTCTAAAGGTCTCAATTATAATCTATAAAAAGTTTCTAAACTCTGCATTATTTGCTTAAAATTGCAGTTCCTCTGTAGATTTGGCCATCTTTTGTGGGCAGTTTTTATTCCAATCCCAAAGAGAGGCAGTGCCAAAGAATGCTCAAACTGCTGCACACTTGCATTCATCTCACACGCTAGCAAAGTAATGCTCAAAATTCTCCAAGCCAGACTTCAACAGTACATGAACAGTGAATTTCCAGATGTTCATGATGGATCTAGAAAAGGCAGAGGAACCAGAGATCAAATTGCCAACATCCATTGGATCATGGAAAAAGCAAAAGAGTTCCAGAAAAACATCTACTTCTGCTTTATTGACTATGCTAAAGCCTTTGACTGTGTGGATCACAACAAACTGTGGAAAATTTTGAAAGAGATAGGAATACCAGACCACCTGACTTGCCTCTTGAGAAATCTGTATGCAGGTCAAGAAGCAACAGTTAGAACTGGACATGGAACAACAGACTGGTTCCAAATAGGAAAAGGAGTACATCAAGGCTGTATATTTTCACCCTGCTTATTTAACTTATATTCAGAGTACATCATGAGAAATGCTGGACTGAATGAAGCACAAGCTGGAATCAAGTTTGCTGTGAGAAATATCAATCACCTCAGATATGCAGATGACACCACCCTTACGGCAGAAAGTGAAGAAGAACTAAAGAGCCTCTTGATGAAAGTGAAAGAGGAAAGTGAAAAAGTTGGTGTAAAACTCAACATTCAGAAAACTAAGATCATGGCATCTGGTCCTACCACTTCATGGGAAATAGATGGGGAAACAATGGAAACAGTGGCAGACCTTTTTTGGGCTCCAAAATCACTGCAGATGGTGACTGCAGCCATGAAATTAAAAGATGCTTGCTCCTTGGAAGAAAAGTTATGACCAATCTAGATGGCATATTAAAAAACAGAAACATTACTTTGCCAACAAAAGTCCATCTAGTCAAAGCTATGGTTTTTCCAGTAGTCATGTATGAATGTGAGAGTTGGACTATAAAGAAAGCTGAGCACAGAAGAATTGATGCTTTTGAACTGTGGTGTTGGAGAAGACTCTTGAGAGTCCCTTGGACTGCAAGGAGATCCAACCAGTCCATCCTAAAGGAAATCAGTCCTAAATATTCATTGGAAGGACTGATGCTGAAGCTGAAGCTCCAATACTTTGGCCACCTGATACAAAGAACTGACTCATTTGAAAAGACCCTGATGCTGGGAAAGATTGAAGGTGGGAGGAGAAGGGGATGACAGAGGATGAGATGGTTGGATGGCATCACCAACACAATGGACATGAGTTTGAGTAAACTCTGGGAATTGGTGACAGACAGAGAGGCCTGGCGTGCTGCAGTCCATGGGGTCACAGAGTCAGACACAACTGCGTGACTGAACTGAACTTGTGGTCACATTCCTGTGATACGAGTGGGAGGGTTATATTCCTTTTCCAGACCTGGCTCCAAAGAACTCCCCATACTATCCCCTTGCTCTTTTTCTTCCCTCTGCAGAGGGACTGTCAGTGCACAAATGGACATAGCAGCTCAAGCACTGATGATCGTGGAACCTCAGTCAGCCATGATTCCTGAATGACTATGTGATGCAGTGCTCCCTGTTGCAGTTTTGGACTGTGAAAGTGAAAAATAAGCAGCTATTATGTTAATGACACTGGTATTTCAGGGGGGGTTGTTTTGTTTTCTGCTCTTATAGCAGCCATTTTGTTTTCTTTAACATAGTCCCCTGTCCACACCAAGCTCCCTTCCATGAAAGGCTTTTCCTCCTCTTGTTCTGATGTCACCTTGTTAATTCCCACATATCCTTTAGATCTCAGTGTAAGTGTTGCTTCTTAAGGGGGTATTTTCCCCTCCCTGCCTGGGGCATATCTCTTCTACATTCTTCTTAGTATGTGGCTCTCCCATTTGGCACTTATCCAGGGAATTTTCAATAACACAATGTCTCCTTCCCCAAGGTCACTGATAAGACACAGACTTCAAAGTGGCCTCAGGATCTGTGGGCATGCAGCCAGGGGCCAGGGCAGAAAGGCAGGTGAGTGTATGTCTTAGGAGAGAGACTGAGCATAGTCGCTTCTGCTGCTGCTGCTGCTAAGTCATGTCAGTCGTGTCCGACTCTGTGCGACCCCATAGATGGCAGCCCACCAGGCTCCCTGTCCCTGGGATTCTCCAGGCAAGAATACTGGAGTGGGTTGCTATTTCCTTTTCCAATGCATGAAAGTGAAACGTGAAAGTGAAATAGCTCAGTCATGTCCGACTGCAGCCTACCAGGCTCCTCCGTCCATGGGATTTTTCCAGGCAAGAGTACTGGAGTGGGTTGCCAGTGCCTTCTCCATCAGTCACTTCAGTCATGTCTAACTCTAAAACCCTACAGACTGTAACCTGCCAGGCTCCTCTGTTCATGAGATTCTCGAGGCAAGAATATTGAAGTGGGTTGCCATGCCCTCCTCCAGGGAATCTTTCTGAGTCAGGGATGGAACACACATCTCTTATGTCTCCTGCATTGGCAGGCAGATTCTTTACCACTAGCGCCACCTGGGAAGCCCGAGAATATGTCTTAGGACACCCAGAGATAACAGGGAGATGATTGCCAGTACAATGCAGGTGAGGATAAATTCAAATGCTAGTATATATAAAGCCTCGCTTATGTGGTCAGCCTTCTAATTCCTTGGAAAGTTCATGCTACAAATGTTTGCTGAATGGAAGACTTTACTGTCAGTACAGCCAACCATTAAGGAACAGTGAAGAGATTTACTAAAAATCTTAAGGTCCACATTCACTTCTGTATCCAAGCAGCTCAGAGTCATCACACTTTAATTTTAGCAGTGTGCTTGCTTTGTGCTACTGGATCTTCAAAAAGTTCTTATGAATCAACTACACAGAAAAAAAGAGGCACTGATATACATGCGAATATTAGCTACCATTCAAGACTCAAAGTAATAAATTAATAATAGTTTTTAGTTTAGATTTGATTAGTTTAGTTTTTTTATGCTTTCTTTCTCAAAGCTAAGAGTCATTCGTCATCTACAAATCAACTTCCTTCACTTGGATTCCAACAGAGCATAGCCAGCTTGCAATGCCTCTTTAAGGATGATGTGACTTTCTTCAGCTCAGGTATCCTCTCATTCCCTCCCACTGGAGGAAGGAATGGCAAACCACCCCAGTATATTTGCTGTGAGTACCTCATGAACCGTATAAAAGGACAAAGAGATAAGACACTGAAAGATGAGTCCCCCAAGCCTAAAGATGTCCAATATGCTACTGGGGAAGAGTGGAGGAGAATTACCAATAGCCCCAGAATGAATGAAAAGGTTGGGCCAAACCCGATACAACACTCAGTTGTGGATGTGTCTGGTGATGAAAGTAAAATCTGATGCTGCAAAGAACAGTATTGTATAGGAACCTGGAATGTTAGGTCTATGAATCAAGGGAAATTGGATGTGGTCAAGCAGGAGATGGTAAGAATAAACATTGATATCTTAGGAATCAGTGAACTAAAATGGATGGGAATGGGCAAATTTAACACAGATGACCATTATATCCACTACTGCGGGCAAGAGTCTCATAGAAGAAATGGAGTAGCCCTCATAATCAACAAAAGAGTCCAAAATGGAGTACTTGGGTGCAACCTCAAAAATGACACCATGTTCATTTCCAAGGCAAGTGATTCAACATCATAGTAATCCAGGTCTGTGCCACTTGATACCAAAGAAGATACTGAAGTTGATCAGTTCTATAAAGATCTAGAAGACCTCCTAGAACTAACACCAAAAAAAAAAAAAGATGTTCTGTTTATCATTGGGGATTGGAATGCAAAAGTAGGAAGTCAAGAGATATCTGGAGTGACAGGCAAGTTTGGCCTTGGAGAACAAAATGAAGCGGGTCAAAGGCTAACTGAATTCTGCCAAGAGAACACATGGGTCATAGCAGATACCCTTTTCCAACAACACAAGAGATGACTTTACACATGAACATCACCAAATGGCCAATGCCAAAATCAAACTGATTACATTCTTTGTAGCCAAAGATGGAGAAGCCATATACAGTCAGCAAAAGCAAGACCTGGAGCTGATTGTGGCTCAGATCATCAGCTTCTCATAGCAAAATTCAGGCTTAAACTAAAGAAAGTGAGGAAAACCACAAGGCCAGCCAGGTACAATTTAAATCAAATCCCCTATGAATATGCAGTGGAGGTAATGAATAGATTCAAGGCATTAGAACTTGAGAACGGTGTGCCTGAAGAACAATGGACAGAGATCTGTAATACTGTACAGGGAGCAGCGAACAAAACCATCCCAAAGAAAAAGAAAAGCAAGAGGCAAAGTGGTTATCTGAGGCAGCCTTACAAATAGCTAAAGAAAGAAGAGAAGAGGATAGCAAGGGATAAAGGGAAAGATATATCCAACTAAACAGAGATTTCCAAAGAACAGCACAGTGAGACAAGAAGGCTTTCTTCAGCGAACAGTGTATAAAACTAGAAGAAAACAACAGAAGCGGAAAGACTAGAGATCTCTTCAGGATGATTGGAGATATCAAGGGAACATTTTGCCCAAAGATGGGGACAGTAAAGGACATAAATGTTAGAGACCTAGTAGACGCTGAAGAGATCAAGAAGAGATGGAAAGAATACACGGAAGAACGGTACAAAAAAGATACAAATGAACTGGATTACTACGATGGTGTGGTCAGCCACCCAGAGACAGACATTCTGGAAAGCAAAGTCCAGTGGGCCTTAGGAAGCACTGCTGCTGCTGCTAACAAAGCTAGTGGATATGATGGAATTCCAGTAGAACTATTCAAAACCCTGAAGGATGATGCCATCAAGGTGCTGCATTTAATATGTCAGCAAATCTGGAAGACCAGAAGCAGAGGCCACAGGACTGGAAAAGGTCAATCCTCATCCCAATTCACAAAAAGTGTAGTACTAAAGAATGTGCTAACCATCAGACAATCGCACTCATCTCCCATACTAGTAAGGTAATGCTTAAAATCTTGCATGCTAGGCTTTAGCATTATGTGAACCAAGAACTTCCTGTGTAGAAGCTGGCTTTAGAAAATGAAGAGGAGCCAGAGATCAAATTGCCAATATTCACTGGATCATACAGAAAACTAAGGAATTCCAGAAAAACATCTACCTCGCTTTCATTGACTACACTAAAGTGTTTGCCTGTGTGGATCATAATTAATTGTGGAAAGTTCTTAAAGAGATGGGAATACCCGTCTCCTGAGAAACTGGTACGTGGGTCAAGAAACAACAGTTAGAACCTGGTATGGGACAACTGATTTGTTCAAGACTGAAAAAGGAGTATAACAGGGCTGTCTGCTGTCACCCCATTGTTTTAATCTCTATGCTGAGCACATCATGAGAAATGCCAGACTGGATGATTTACAAGCCAGAATCAAGATAGTGGGGAGAAACATCAACAACCTCAGATATGCAGACGATACCACTCTACTGGCACAAAGTGAAGAGGAACTAAAGAGCTTCTTGATGAGGGTGAAAGACGAGAGTGAAAGAGCTGGCTTAAAACTAAATATTAAAAAGAACAACAACCCTAAGATCATGGTATTCAGCCCCATTCAGTTCAGTTCAGTTCAGTTCAGTCGCTCAGACGTGTTCAACTCTGCAACCCCATGAATTTCAACTCGCCAGGCCTCCCTGTCCATCACCATCTCCCAGAGTTCACTCAAACTCACATCCATTGAGTCGGTGATGCCATCCAGCCATCTCATCCTCTGTCGTTCATCCCCTTCTCCTCCTGCCCCCAATCCCTCCCAGCATCAAAGTCTTTTCCAATGAGTCAACTCTTCGCATGAGGTGGCCATAGTACTGGAGTTTCAGCTTCAGCATCATTCCTTCCAAAGAAATCCCAGGGCTGATCTCCTTTAGAATGGACTGGTTGGATCTCCTTGCAGTCCAAGGGACTCTGAAGAGTCTTCTCCAACACCACAGTTCAAAAGCATCAGTTCTTCACTCAGCTTTCTTTATAGTCCAACTCTCACATCCATACATGACCACTGGAAAAACCATAGCCTTGACTAGACGGACCTTTGTAGGCAATGTAATGTCTCTGCTTTTCAATATGCTATCTAGGTTGGTCATAACTTTCCTTCCACGGAGTAAGCGTCTTTTAATTTCATGGCTGCATTTGGCCCCATTACTTCATGGCAAATAGAAGGGGAAAAGGTGGAAGTAGTGACTGATTTCCTCTTCTTGGCTTCTAAAATCACTGCAGATGGTGACTGCAGCCATGAAATCAGAAGACATATGCTTATTGGAAGGAAAGCTTTGAAAAACTTGGACAGCATGTTGAAAAACAGAGATGTTACTGTAGTGACCAAGGTCCATTTAGTCAAGGCTATGATCTTCCCGGTGGTCAGGTACGGTTGTGAGAGCTGGACCATAAAGAAGGCATAGCACTGAAGAATTGATGCCTTTGAACTGTGGTGCTGGAAAAGACTTCTGAGAGTCCCTCAGACAGCAAGGAGATCAAATCAGTCAATCTTAAGGGAAATCAATCCTGAATACCTGTTGGAAGGACTGATACTGAAGCTGAAACTCCAGTATTTTGGTTATCTGAGGTGAACAGCTGACTCATTGGAAAAGTCCCTGATGCTGGGAAAGATTGAGCTCAGAAGAAGAGAGCATCAGAAGATGAGATGGCTGGATGGCATCACCGACGCAATGGACGTGAACTTGGCAAACTTTGGGAGATGGTGAGGGATAGGGAGGTCTGGTGTGTTGAAGTCCATGGGGTCGTAAAGAGTCAGACACAACTGGGCAACTGAACAACAGACTCTCTCATTCTCTGAACCCCCTATACTCTAGGTACCTCTTTCTGAAAGGCAGGGCACTGCATCATCATGCCTGCTGGTTGGCTCTCATTCAGTGGGGAGTAAGCATCACTCCTATAAGGAAACAAAGTCAGTAACTGGCTATCTGGGCATTCCCAAGCCTCTCTGCTTCCTGTACTCCGTTTTCATGATCTCTTAATCTCACTGCCTAATGTCATATACTTCACCTTGGAGGCTCGGATTTTTCAAAGAATTTCAGTATATTTAATGATTGTTATTGCTCTTTAGTTACTAAGTCATGTCCAACTCTTTACAACCCCATGGAGCAAAGCCTGCCAGGCTCCTCTTTCCATGGGATTTTCCAGGCAAGAATACTGGCACGGGTTGACATTTCCTTCTCCAGGTGATATTCCTCTCCCAGCGATTGAACCTGCAGCTTCTGCATTGGCAGGCAGATTCTTTACCACTGAGCCACCAGGGAAGCCCCTATTTTATGATTAAAGTAATATAAATACAGTAATAAAAATTTTCAATCAGAGAACAATAGTTATTACTAATATACATGCTAGTCAAAGCTATTACTTTTCCAGTAGTCATGTATGGATGTGAGAGTTGGACTATAAAGAAGACTGAGAGTGGAAAAATTGATGCTTTAGAATTGAGGTGCTGGAGAAGACTCTTGAGAGTTCCTTGGATGGCAAGGAGATCAAACCACTCAGTCCTAAAGGAAATAAATCCTGAATATTCATTGGAAGGATTTATGCTGAAGCTGAAGCTCAAATACTTTGGCCACTTGATGCGAAGAGCTGACTCAATGGAAAGATCCCTAACACTGGGAAAGATTGAAGGCAAAAGGAGACGGGAGTGGCAGAGGATGAGATGGTCAGATAGCATCACCAACTCAATGAACATGAATGTGAGCAAACTCTGGGAGACAGTGAAAGACTGGAAGCCTGGCATGCTGCAGTCCATGAGGTCACAAAGAGTCAGACATGACTGAGAGACTGAACAACAACAATACACATGCTATTCTATCTTATTATCACTGTACCATTTCAATGTTTCTTTCCTGGCATGGAGAGCACTACACTTTTCATTTTAATAGAATACATGTTTTCTATTCAGAAGCCTCAAGTAAATTTTTCCCTCTTGAGGCAGCCTATGTATGTATTCTCAGTTTTAGTGTATTTTCCATAGTAAATATTTATCCTATTGTCTTTTCAATAGAGTAGAACCACACCTTGGTCATCTAGCCCAATAAGACAAGACCCTTTTAACTCAAAACTATGCTTTCCTGGAAAAATGAGTAATCTCTAACATTCATTTTATCTCATGCAGATGCCAGATCTTAGTAAGCCTTTCTTGCTTTTCAGGATAATTTCTGAGGTATCTCTGTGCTGGACTGGCCTCGTGGGCATGCATTATGGCTCAAGCTTAGATGATTCCTACACTTGGCTTAATGTTCTGCTCTTGCCATCATGAAATTCTTAATAATATTTGAATAAAGGAATTGTATTTTTATTTTACACCAGGCTCTATCTTTATGCAAATACTGATATTTAATGCAAAGCAAAGATACAGGCCCAAATTTTACATTGTGCTCATTATTCAGTGAAAATAGATATAGTCTTGTCTGTGTCTAATTTAATATTGAGGCAGAAAAGATGTAACGAATGCAAAGCTTAAGTAGATATCTTGATGAATTTTTATACAAACACACACACACACAACTACCAGTTATTTCAAGATAATGAAGATTTTCAACCCACTGTATGACTACCTCATACTTCTTCCTAGTTAATATCTGCTCATATCAAGGGTAATCACCATTCTGACATATAACCAAAAATTAGTTTTGCTTGCTTTTGAACATCATATTAATGGAATCACACATAAAGTTGTTTAACGTGCTTGGGATTTATTGTTTGCCCTTTGCATTTTTCAATCTCATAACCTTTGAGTTAATAAATAACTCCCCATTTTTACATATATTCCCATATTGTGATTTAGAGAATTTACAAACAGACCAAGGTCTCAGAGTTAGTAAATGGCATTGAATCTAGTTCTGATACTAGTTTAGTTATTGTTGATATGCAACCTATCTGTGTTTGTTGAACTTACATATTAAAGAGCAGTCTTGGAACAGAAGTCATAGAAAGGTTCAATAGAACATTGATCCAAATGTCTGGTATATACTAATTGTTTAATAAATATTCCATAAATATATATTGAACTGTGAGTATCATATCAGTTAGAAACAAAAAACCTATAGCAAACTATATAGCAAAAAATATAGCAAACTATATTTTTCTAAACATTTTTATTAAAGTTATTTATTATTTATTGTTCCAAGAATAGCTCTGAATTCGGTTAGAATCATCATCCCAGGAGCACAAATATGCTTGCGTTTCACTAGTAAGTAAAGAAAACATTGTTATAAATATATTGCTCCAAATATTAGAGTGAGAAATCACAATTTCAACAACTTCAATGAAAAAGTCAAGATACTTTTGTAAGACATTTTTAAAAGAAGTATTAAAAATGATATATGGAACTCTACAGAGACCTCTCTCTCCTATATATGTATACATAAATATGTGTGTGTGTGTGTGTGTGTGTGTGCACTCATATGTATATGGCTACCCACTCTAGTACTCTTGCCTGGAGAATCACATGGACAGAGGAGCCTGGCGGGCTACAGTCCATAGGGTCACAAAGAGTCCATAAGGTCGCAAAGAGTCAGACATGACTAAAGCAACTTAGCACGAATACTTGCATGCTTCCCTGGTGGCTCACAGGTTAAGAATCTGCCTGCAGTGTGGGAAACCCAGGTTCAATCCCTGGGTTGGGAAGATTCCCTGGAGAAAGAATTGGCAATCCATTCCAGTATTCTTGCCTGGAGAATTCCATGAACAGAGGAGCCTGGCAGGCTACAGTCCATGGGGCTGCAAGAGTCAGATAGAACTGAGTGATTAACATATATCATCATCAAAATAGTATTTTATTTTACTTTTCATACACACGCACACACACACACACACACACACACATATATATATATATATATATATATATATATACTTTTTTCTTTTCTCCAGAAAATCCAAGTAAGCATGGGAAAATTGTTCAGTCGTGTTGTGTTTGACTCTTTGTGACCCCATGATGGTAGACCTCCAGGCTCCTCTGTCCATGGGATTTCCCTGGCAAGAATACTGGAGTGGGTTGCCATTTCCTTCTCCAGGGGATCCTTCTGACCGAGGGATCAAACCCACATTTCTTGTATTGCAGAAAGATTCTTTACCATCTGAGCCACCAGGAAAGTGGGCAAGTAAGCATATTAAGGTCAAATTACTGCATAAAAGAGACATTTAGCATTCCAAGAGTAGAATTTTCCAATAATGTTGTCCTTACTTTTCAAACTAATTACAGGTTGGCAAGTTTCTTCCACCCCCCTCAGAGTCCCACTCATGTGGTTAACAGAAGGAATTAATCACTGAGGGCTTTAACCAGAATAGCCACTTCTATTATGAACACTCCCTTCTATCCACAATTGATGAGAACATATAGTTCAAACTTAGTCAGAAAAAATTCTCAAAATTGCTAATTATTAGAGAAATAGTAATTAAAACCACAGTGAGGCATCAATTCACTCCAGTCAGAATGGCCACCAACAAAAAGTGTAAGTAATAAATGTTAGAGAGGGTATAGAGAAAAGGGAACACTCTTGAACTGGAAAGAGGGTTGCTGGAAATGTAAACTGATATGTAAAATCAATAAATTGATACAGCCACTATGGAGAACAGTATGGAGGTTCCTTTAAAAAAAACTAAAAATATAGCTAACATATGATCCAGCAACCCCACTCCTGGGCATATATCCACAGGAAACTATCATTAGAAAGTTTGCATGCATCCCAATCTTCATTGCAGCACTATTTACAATAGTCAGGACATGGAAACAACCTAAATGCTCATTGACAGATGAACACATAAAGAAGAGGTCATACATATATACAATGAAATATGACTCACCCATAAGAATAATGAAATAATGCCATTTGCAGCAACATGGAGGGAACTAGGGATTAACTTACTAAGGTAGATTAGACAAAGACAAGTATCATATGATATTACACATATGTGGAATTAAAAAAAAAAAAACCTAAAGATCTTATTTACAAAACAAATATCAACCCATAGACATAGAAAACAAACTTATGGTTACCAAATGGAAAGAGGTGAGGGGGGATAAATTAGGAGGATGGGATTAACATATATACACTACTATACATAAAATCGGAGAAGGCAATGGCACCCCACTCCAGTACTCTTGCCTGAAAAATCCATGGACGGAGGAGCCTGATAGGCTGCAGTCCATGGGGTCACTAAGGGTCGGATATGACTGAGCGACTTCACTTTCACTTTTTACTTTCATGCATTGGAGAAGGAGATGGCAACCCACTCCAGTGTTCTTGCCTGGAGAATCCCAGGGACGGGGGAGCCTAGTGGGCTGCCGTCTATGGGGTCTCACAGAGTTGGACACGACTGAAGCGACTTAGCAGCAGCAGCATACATAAAATAAATAAACAACAAGGACCTACTGTATAGCATGGGGAACTATATTCAATGTTTTATAATAATTCATAAGGGAAAATAAAAATGATCTGAAAAGTACATATATACATATGCATATATATAGTACATAAAAGTACATATATATATATAGAAAACACATATATGTATTATATATAAGTATAATATAATATAATTACATATTATAATTACAAATATAATGTACATAAAAAGTACAGATATACATATATATATATTGAATATATATATGGGCTTCCCAGGTGGCCCAAGTTGTAAAGAACTCACTTGCCAATGCAGGATACATAAGAGATGCAGGTTGACTTGGATACCTGACTTGGAAAGATCCCCTGGAGAAGGAAATGGGAGCCCACTCCAGTATTTTTGCCTGGAGAATCCCACGGACAGAGGAGCCTAGTGGGCTATAGTCCATGGGGTCACAAAGAGTCAGACACAACTGAAACAACTTAGCATGTGTGTAATCATATATATATATATATATATATATATATATAATATTCATATATATATGAATTGAATCACTTTGCTATGCACTCAAAACTATCATGACATTGTGAATCAATTATAAATAAAAAAAAATACAGGCAAGTGCAATTGCAGAATAATATTTGGGGATATATGAAAGCTTATTTATTCAGGGTAACCATATTGAGGGCTTTCTCACAGTTCCACATATGAATGTTTAGCACTTTATAAACATTTAAAACAATTAATCTTCACAACACATCTATGTGCCCACTTTACAAAAGAGGAAACTGAGTCAAAAAGTGGTTAAGCAACTTGTCCAAGATCACTAGTAAGAGAAGGGCTCATACACAATATGTTAGATCTTTCTCATTCCAAATCTGGGTTTTTCCACATACTCTTCTCCTATAAACGTCTGTTACATAACATCATTTTACTAGAGAATGTACTTTGAGGATTTATTGGAGATTGCAGATGCTGATGCAACAGTATCCAATATGAGGTTGCACAATCCTTTGTGCAACCCTCTGTCTTAGCAATTATCTGTTATTGACCAAGTGCTTTTAAGTTGAGGCACTAATGCAGTATAAAGCTAACTCAAATCTTTTAATTACTGTGGAACAGAGGTTGACGGGCTTTGAAAACCTTCATGTTAAAAGGACAAGTGAAGGATAATGAAAGAGAAAAATATGAAAATAAGAACTAAAACATGATTAAAAGTCAGGAAAGGTTCAGAAGTGGCATCTACAGGACTCCTAAGTACTCACAAATTTTCATTAATTATACAGTTGCCCAATATTGTGAATTGTGAGCATCTACTGCTCATTTATTATAGTCTTTTTAAAAAGAGGAAACTGCTTTTTGCTACTGCTAAGTCGCTTCAGTTGTGTCCCACTCTGTGCGACCCCATAGACGGCAGCCCTCTAGGCTCCTCTGTCCCTGGGATTCTCCAGGCAAGAACACTGGAGTGGGTTGCCATTTCCTTCTCCAGTGCAGGAAAGTGAAAAGTGAAAGTGAAGTCGCTCAGTCGTGCCTGACTCTTAGTGACCGCATGGCCTGGAGCCCACCAGGCTCCTCCGTCCATGGGATTTGCCAGGCAAGAGTACTGGAGTGGGGTGTCGTTGCCTTCTCCAACTGCTTTTTAGTTGCATTAAGAAATTAACCAAATTAGTTTTCTCAAAACAGACATATCTACTCTGTTAGACATTCAGTGGACATCACCTTCCAATTAATCTTGACCTTTCTGAGGTCAATAGTTGCCACTTCATCCTAGGTTCATTTCTATGTTGTAACTTCTATTAATACTTCCTCATTACCCTGAACATTGGTAAAATAACTACCTTTATAAAATGCCTACTGTGTGGGTGAAGCATCTCAATGCACATTGTTGCTGTTGTGGTTAAGTTGCTCAGTTGTGTCTGACTCTTTGCAACCCCAAGGACTGACACCAGGCTCCTCTGTCCTCCACTATCTCCTGAAGTTTGCACAAATTCACATCCATTGAGTCAGTGATGCTATCTAACCATCTCATCCTCTGCAGCCCTCTTCTTTTGCCTTCAATCTTTCCCAGCATCAGGATATTTTCCAATGAGTTGGCTCTTTGCATCAGATGGCCAAAGTGTTGGAGCTTCAGTTTCAGCATCAGTCCTTCCAAAGAATAGAGATGGTTAGTTTCCTTTAGGATTGACCAGTTTGACCTTCTTGCTGTCCAAGGGACTCTCAAGAGTCTTCTCCAGCACCACAATTCGATAGCATCAATTCTTTGGCACTCAGTCATCCATACATGACTATTGGAAAAACCATAGCTTTGACTATACAGACCTTCGTCATCTAAGAGATGTCTATGCTTTTTAATATGTTGTCTAGATTTGTCATAGCTTTCCTTCCAAGGAGAAGGCATCTTTTTATTTCATGGCTGCAGTCACTGTCCACAGTAATTTTGGAGCCCAAGAAAAGAAAATCTCACCGCTTGCACTTTACCCCTTCTATTTGTCATGAAGTGATGGGACCAAATGCCATGATCTGAGTTTTTTTTCAATGTTGAGTTTCAAGCCAGCTTTTTCATTCTCCTCTTTCACTCTCATCAAGAGGCTCTTTGGTTCCTTTTTCCTTTCTGCCATTAGAGTAATATTATCTGTGTATCTGAGGTTATTGATATTTTCCCAGGCAATCCTGATTCCGGCTTGTAATTCATCCATTCTGGTATTTCGCATGATGTTCTCTGCATAGAAGTTAGATAAACAGCCTTATACTTCTTTCCCAATTTTGAACCACTCAGATGTTCCATGTCTGGTTCTAACTATTGCTTCTTGACCTGCATACAGGTTTCTCAGGAGACAGGTAAGGTAGTCTGGTCCTCCCATCTCTTTAAGAATTTTCCAGTTTGTTGTGATCCACACATTCAAAAGCTTTACCATAATCAAGGAAGCAGAAATAGATGTTTTTCTGGAACTTTGTTTGCCTTCTCTATGATCCAACAAATGGCAATTTGATCTCTGGTTCCTCTGACTCTTAGGAATTCAGCTTGTACATCTGGAAGTTCTTGGTTCACATATTGTTGAAACCTACTTTGAAGGATTTTGAGTATTACCTTGCTAGCATGTGAAATCGGAGAAGGCAATGGCACCCCACTCCAGTACTCTTGCCTGGAAAAATCCCATGGACAGAGGAGCCTGGTGGGCTGCAGTCCATGGGGTCGCTAGGAGTTGGACACCACTGAGCGACTTCACTTTCACTTTTCACTTTCATGCATTGGAGAAGGAAATGGCAACCCACTCCAGTGTTCTTGCCTGGAGAATCCCAGGGACGGGGGAGCCTGGTGGGCTGCTGTCTATGGGGTCGCACAGAGTCGGACACGACTGAAGCGACTTAGCAGCAGCAGCAGCAGCACAGCATGTGAAATGAACACAACTGTAGCGTACTTTGAACATTCTTTGGCATTGCCCTTCTTTGTGATTGAAATGAAAACTAACCTTTTCCAGTCCTGTGGCCGCTGCTGAGTTTTCCAAATTTGCTGACATATTGAGTGCAGCACTTTAACAGCATCATCTTTTAGGATTTTAAATAGCTTAGCTGGAATTACATCACCTCCATTAGCTTTGTTTGTAGTAATGCTTCTAAAGCCCACGTGACTTCATACTCCAGAATGTCTGGCTCTAGGTGAGTGACCACACCATCATGGTTATCCAATTCATTAAGACCTTTCTTTTATAGTTATTCTGTGTATTCTTGCCACCTCTTCTTAATCTCCCCTGCTTCTCTTAGGCCCTTACCCTTTCTGTTCTTTAGCATGCCCAGCCTTGCATGAAGTGTTCCTTGGTATCTCCAACTTTCCTGAAGAGTCTCTAGTCTTTCCCGCTCTATTGTTTTCCTCTGTGTCTTTGCACTGTTCACTTAAGAAGGCTTTCTGATCTCTCCTTGCTACTCTCTGGAACTCTGCATTCAGTTGGGTGTATCACTCCCTTTCTCCCTTGCCTTTTGTGCATGTGACTCACATCTATACCCTTCCACTATAATTCTGCAAGGCAGGTAAGAATTTAAGCCTTATTTTGGAGGCATGATTTTAGAGAGGTTCAGTTATTTGTACAAGTTCCCAAATCTAAGAAGTGTCCGGTCAGGGTCTGGTGCTAGATATGTCTCATTCAACCACTGCTCTTCCCACTGGTTTACATTGCTGCTTCTATCATATTCGTTCATGCTCCAGGATTTTAACAGATTTCTATGCATTTGCTGATAAATATAGTGAGCCAAGTACGTGCCCTGCTGCTACGTCACTAAATAGAAAACAAAAGGGCAACAACTCAAGAAGCTGCTGGGCCCACTCTTTACCTTTGTGAACCATGACAAGAAGGTACACTGAAGCTGTCGGAGGATGACCTATACTCTGTTCTCACTGCTTTCTCAATTCTGCGCAATAAGGAGCCTTGTGTGCATAGGCAGGGACACTCCAGGTGGTATGTGCAAGCTCACTCCGTACCCTTTGCAAACCACACTTGGCTATTCTTTGAGGCTAGAATTACACATACTTGTGTGCAGTCCACCAATCAGAAGTTAGACTTGGGAAAGTGGTTACTGCAGGCCCTGAAAGCTGACTTGAGCCACTTGGGTAAGAGATGCTGGGACCCTGGGTACTTAGGATGTGGAATAAAAAGGCAGAGCACGGAGTACAAGTGGTCAGGTCTCCTTAGCCCTGTGGGTAGGGGCGTGGCTGGAATAGATTCATAATAAACCTCTCAAAATCCTAGTACCCATGAGTCTTCAGAAAGTGGATTTTGACTGGATTGTTGGCAGGAAAGAGGAGCATCGCGCTAAGTGGGATCATTCCAAGAATCGAAGAAAGAGCTATAATCATCATTTTTATTTTTCTCTTTGGAGTTGCTAATTATTCACCATCTACAAGACAACTTCAGCTTACTCTACTGTGATTCCAACTGAGAACAGCCAAGTTGCAATGCCTCATTAAGAATGTTGTGATTTTTTTTCTGCCTGGGTAGACACACTTCTCCAGCTTGCTGAACCTGAGTACCAGCCCGAGAGCTCCTGCCTCTGCAAGGCAGACTGCTGCCCTGTCCACACCCCTGCTGGCTCTCACTCTGTGGGGAGCGGGCCCTACTTCTACAGGAAGAAAGGTAAGTAATCATGCTTCCTCTAAGAACCTTATGTCAGATAGTCTATCCACGAACCAACCTCATATATCTTCCTTCTGAATTTCCAAAATAATTTTTCTATATTTTAATAATGCAAGTGAGATGAAGATAGTAGATGAAAAAATGGTGTACTAATATAAATTTTCTAAGATAGATTTCAGTTTTTGGTAGGAAAAATTATCCAAAGTTCAATTTCCTGCAATATGTGGTTCTTTTTCCTATTCTTCACCCCTAACACCCGCTAGATAGAGGAAGATGTTATTTTTCTCATGAATTAAGTGAAGGGGAAACTTGCTTTGTGCTCATCCTTGAGTTAGTTTCCTTTGCAAAGTTCAGTTATTCTAATTCTCGGAATGGTCCAGTTGCTGTTTGATAAGAGGAGACCATAGAAAATCCTTTTGACTCTGACTATCACCACTCACTTGGTTAGGATGCATTTCATTCTTCCCATTTTTTAAGGTATCTCCATTGTTATGTACCTTTTCTTAGTTGGTTCACTGGAAGGAAAAAAAGAAGTGAATTGAATCTGAGGACCTGGATTCTCTTTCAACTTTATCATTCTCCTGATACAGGATGTCCCTGGGCCTCTTTGAGCCTTTGTTTCTCTCTATAAAACATGACAACATGATACTTATTCTTACAATAAATATTTAATGATCAAAAAACTCTGTCTTTTGTAACTTAAAGGAGCTTTCTAGGTAATTCTCTGTCTGTCTGGTGGTTAGGACTTGGTGCTTTCATTGTCATGGCCTGGGTTCAATTTCTGGTCAGGGAACTAAAATCCTACAAGCCATGCAGCACAGCCCAGAAAGAGCTCTGTAAATTGTAAAGGGCTTGCAGAATGGGGCAGTGGAAGTAATGTGATATTAATTAAGTCAAGCAGACCCAGCCTTAAAACCAGATTGTGCTGAAGATTGGTTTTGGATTCCCAATATGTAAAATGACTAGACAATTTTTACTTTCTTTAGAGGTCCATTAAATTAAAATGTCAAGTATTTAAAAACAATCTAAGTTCAACTCTGAGCCAGGAATTGAAAACAGATCTCTTTAGATTTTAAAATTTAAGATATAATAATTTATATGCAAATAGAAGGAAAGATTGAAGGGAGGGGATGTTTTATTTAAAATAAGCTACATTCTCAGGAAGGAAATGTAGCTTATCATTTAGGAGATCGTTAATCATTTAATTCATTTGCTCAATAAATACTTACCGAGCATCTACTAGGAGCATAGATATACTCCACATGGAATTGGGAGATTCAAATATGAGTAAGTTAGTGATTCTTTACCTATTACTGACTTACAATTCAGTAATGGAGAAGGCAATGGCACCCCACTCCAGTACTCTTGCCTGGAAAATCCCATGGATGGAGGAGCCTGGTGGGCTGCAGTCCATGGGATTGCTGAGTCGGACACGACTGAGTGACTTCACTTTCACTTTTCACTTTTATGCATTGGAGAAGGAAATGGCAACCCACTCCAGTGTTCTTGCCTGGAGAATCCCAGAGACGGGGGAGCCTGGTGGGCTGCCGTCTATGGGGTCGCACAGAGTTGAACACGACTGAAGTGACTTAGCGGCAGCGGCAGCAGCAATAGAGACAGGCTCAAGAACAACCACAGTAAGTGGGATTTTTAGTAGTATTACCTATTTTAAAAGTGATCTACTTAATGTGACATCTATTCTTAAAAGTTCCACAGGAATATAAGAGAAAAAAGAATATATTTACTCCAAGAAAGACTTAATTGTGGATTGTTGGAAGTTTCAATGAAATGCTAATGACTATCGGTCAAGGATGCAAAGAGTATATTACTATGTTGGGTAACTACTAAATTGAACTTCATTTTTTCACAATTTTCTGAGTCTAATTTGACATATCTTGTACGTCTTAGTAGATGCCCATGTGATTCTTTTCTGAGGACACTTCCTAAGTTTGAGCATGAATGACTCTGTGCTACATGTACATAAAGTATTTTATCAGTGTCTTTCTATCTTTTTGCTCTTTTACACACATTAATACAGAAAGTCCTGAGGCGGACCCAGAGAACAAGATAGAGCAAGGCGGACCCAGAGAACAAGATTTATCCAACTGCCAAATGCTTTGCCTGCATCATCCTATTTAACTTTCACAATTTTGTAAAGCAGTTCCATGTTTAGACCCATTTCTCAGATAAGGCTTAAGAGGCTAAGTAACTTCTATTAGGAGTGTAGCAAATAAGTGGTTCCTCTGGGAGGCAGGACTGTAGTTAACAAATAGTTAAACAACACTTACCATGTGTTTCACAAATAGTAACTCCTTTGCTCCATCTTCCTAACTACTATATGAAAAGTTACTAGCATCATTCCCCTTTTACCGGAGGAAAGATACAGAGGCCCAGTGACTTGTCTGAAGGCATGCTTTTAGTAAACTGTACGTAGTTGTGTTTGAAGCCAGGCAGTCTGCTTCCCAAACCCGGGTGATGACCAGTCCCTGAGCTGCTTCTCAAGGCCAGCTAGATCTGATGTCAGAGCCCTTCCAGTTACCGCTGCACTGAATGGCCTCTTCCTCCGTGTGCTCTCTCCTGAGGACAAATAGCTGTAATACAACTTCCCTGACACCAAGAGCCGATAATTCAACTGTTTATATATATATATTTTGCCCTTTTGTGCTCACCCAACTTTCTTAAAGCACCAATACACCCTTCTTTCCACTGTCGACATACACTTTGCCATTCTTTTCCTGTGTCTTTAATTAAATGTTAACATTCATTTGCCCTTTTCCATTGTATTAAAGATAACCTTTGCTTCCTGTGGCATCTAGATAAGCTTCACTCAGGCACAGGAACCAAACAGGTCATTGCAATGAAAAGTAAAGAATGGGAGCTCTGATCCATTCCACTGACATATTTTAAAACAGCAGTTTGAATGTTTGTTTTGCACTTACTTCTTTTATGTAATGTCAGGATAATAAATTATTTCTGAATACTGTGATAATGAAAAGATTTGAGTTCAAATTAGTCAGACTAAGTAGCTATGACCCCTCCCAAGAGTCAAACAGAATGTGTTGAGAAGTGGTTTGTTTGTTTATTTCTCCTTTAAATAGTTTTGAGTACATTATAGAGAGGGGTCCTGGTTGGGAGTTAGATACTCACAGTTCATTGATTTGGGGGAATGGCATAAGGAGATTGACTGTTTTCCTGCAAAATCCATCTACTGGGAATGGAATGGTTTCTTGCTAAACTGGGAGGATCCTGGACTGAGAACCAGGCCTTGATTCAAGTCTCATTTTTGCACTGATGCATTACGTGACCTTGAGCAAGTCTCTTATGTTCTCAGAATCTCTGTTGCTTTATTGTTTTAAGGGTTGTCATGCATTAACATGGCACTACTGTTCTGATATAAATGAAGGATGATGTTGTGATAGGTACTGTATATAAATTATCTGATTTACTCTTGAAAACAAATTTCTGAAGTCTATGTTTTTATTTACATTTTAGAGAAGAGAAAACTGATCCTTAGAGAGGCTAAATAACATGCTCAACCTCATGACACAGTTGGTAAGTCAGATTGAGGGCTATCCATTTGGGAAAGCTGCACCCATTTGGGAAAGCTGCACCCTTAACCATTCTGGGTTCCTTCCAATGCTGTTCAGCTCTGCACTTTAATATTGTACTCACTGTTCCTTTCGACCTGGTTCATTTTGTTGTTGCTACATTTCCCATTTATCTCCTAAACATGTCAAGTGGGCATGGGTTTTGGCAGCCCATTGCAACCTGAGTGACTCTTTCTCAGACAACACTTGCTTTCCCAGACTCTGTAAATTAGACATATTCCTGGTTAGCCAGATTGTGTGGCTGTGTCTATAAGCATCTCTTGAATTGTTGTAGAAAGTAGGGAATTCTCTATGTTTTTATACTGTGGAACTAACTGAAATGTTATGATTTTATTTTTAGAGGTTATGATGTGTTGGAATAAGTGTATTTAAAAATCAAAAAATGCAGAGAAAACAAGAGTTAAAATAAGCCAGGGAAGGGAGAGATGGTAGAAGGAAGATTATCCTTAGAAATGCTTCTTTATAACAAGTAATTATATAACTTGAGGATCTAGAAGAACAAAATACTTCAAAATGCTAACACTATTAATGGATGGTGGGATTTCAGGATTTCTCATTTCTTTTGAAACTTTGTTAATTTTTCCCAAATAAATATTCATTATCAGTATGCTAAAAAATTAATATATACACAGAGCAAACTCTGGGAAATAGTGAAGGACAGGGAAGCCTAGCATGCTACAGTCCATGGTGTCACAAAGAGTCAGACATGACTTAGCGACTGAACAGCAGCAAAAATATATAGACCTGAAAGGGAAGTGAAAGTGAAAGGCACTCAGTTCTGTTCCAACTCTTTGTGATCCCATTGACTATACAGTCTATGTAATTCTCCAGGCCAGAAGACTGGAGTGGGTAGCCTTTCCCTTCTCCAGGGTATCTTCCCAACTCAGGAATCGAACCCAGATCTCCTGCATTACAGGTGGATTCTTTACCAGCTGAGTCACCAGGGAAGCCCAAGAATACTGAAGTGGGTAGCCTATCCCTTTTCCGGGAATCTTCCTGACCCAGAAATTGAACCAGAGTCTCCTGCATTGCAGGCGTATTTTTTACCAACTGAGCTACCAGGGAAGATACATACAGATCTATAGTAAGAAATCACAAATCATCAAGTAATCTTTGGCTAGCTAACATCCTAGATAGTAATTTGTGTGCGAGCGTGCTGAGTCACTTCAGTTGTGTCTGATTCTTTGCAATCCTATGGACAATAGCCCACCAGTCTACACTGTCTATGGGATTCTCCAGGCAAGAATACTGGAGTGGATTGCCATGCCCTCCTGCAGGAGATCTTCCTGACTCAGGGATGAAACCTGCATATCTTATGTCTCCTGCATTGCCAGGCATGTTCTTTACCACTAGCGCCACCTAGGAAGCCCGCAGATAGCAATTTGGGGCAAATTTCTAAACTAGGCTAACTTCCCAGGCAGTGGTGACATCAAAAAAATATATGTCCTTTGTTAATATCTCTGATGTTGTTCACTATTTTCTGCCTCATTTCACATTAAATCATCACTGTAACATTTTCCTAAAGTAATGTAACTCCTAAGTAACTATATGACAGGAAGTGTTCAGGGGAAGAGACTATTTCAATGTTAGCTATTCCATTTTTAAAAACTGTATTTACTTCCTATCAATTAAAATAGATCATTTAAAAACATGCAATTCATGAATTGCATCCTCCTTTATTATTCTTATTTTGTCCTCCATTCCGGATGCCTAGACTTCTCCAAATTTCTGATTTATTACAGCTTCTCAGATTCCCTTCTTTCTTCTCATCACTTTTAGCCATAGACTTAATGCCACCAGACTAGTTAGTCCCTCAGTCTTGAGTACATACAGTAATTTCCGTTACCTATAAGGTCTTTCCAAGATAGTTATAAAATAATCTCTTCTCCTATCTGGTTCTTTTACTTTCATATCAAACCATGTTTCCTTGGAGTCTTCCCCCGACTTTCTGCCCCATGTTCATGCCTTGCTCAGCCTCTGGTCTTGTGCTTTGATTCGTATCTTTTTCTGGTCCTTGACAGTCTCCTTCTTCTCTTCTGCTTATCTTCTTTCTTGTGGGATCTCTTTCTAATACCTTCTCCAATTACCGTGCATATTGAATGCACTATTTTTAATTATCTTTTAATAATGCAAATCCTTAGCACCTATCTTGTTACTTAGAAGACTTTTAAAATTATTCTCTAGGATATATATATATGTGTGTAGCTCCTCAATAGGAATATAAGATTTTGAAAGGAAGAAATGTGTGTATTTCCTTTATATCTCTATCAGTATTTTATACAGTGTTGAGAATATAGCAGATACTTGACAAAATTTCTCTAAATTATATTTAGGTTCATGATAGCTAATTGAATTGAATTTTCCACCAAATAAATGCAATCCCATTATTTGTAAATCAAATTTTAAGCACAAGATTTTTCTAATTAAACAACCTTTAATAATTAATGTTTCATCTATTTTATGTTTTTATCTCTAAATGGAGCAGTGCTCATGCTCAAATGCTGAACTAGTTGAAAGGAGCTCTTCCTCTGACAACTTCCTGTCAAGTGGTTATTTAAAAACGCTGAGGTGTGTTGCTTTAGGAGACTGACACATTGGTGATTTAATATGGAGTGAAGCCTAAATAATGGATGACAGGGGAGCTATTAATAAAGGAACCTATATTGTGGTGCCCTCAAAGACTCGTGAATAATGGGAGAGTTATCTTAAGTAGACTAACTGTCTGCTAGAGATTGTGGACTCATAAAGAATCATTGCCCTTTTTTTCTTTTAGTGCTCTAACTATTTCTGGGAAGTTTTGTACTTAGCTGCTGTTCTTATTAAAGTGCCGAATCCAATATGGAAGGCGGGGTTGTGCTTTTGTAATTTAGTATTCTGATCTGCATCCCCTCTTTCTGAGGTTTTTTACCATCAAAATAATCTAGAGAATTAATATGCAGATTTAAAATAAGCTCTGAATGCTATCAAAAAGCTAAAAGTCTATTATTTGCAGAAATCTAGGCATAAAAATGAAGACACTCTATATAATTACTGGTTATATTCCTATTAGCATTATCCTTTAAAGTAAAATTATTTTAAAATGGCATTTGCAGAAAAATGGCTAGAGGTAGGCTTCATCTAATAACTTAGGTTATAAAAACAACAAAAAAATCAATTTTATCATTATTGCCCAATATTGCATCTTATGTGCAAAACTTTGTATTATTATAAAAAGTTTCTTTCAGTATTCTTTCCAAGTACCTGCCAAAAAGGCTAAAATTTTCAATCTTTCCGCCTTGCTGCTACTGCTGCTAAGTCACTTCAGTCATGTCCAACTCTGTGCGACCCCACAGACGGCAGCCCACCAGGCTCCCCTGTCCCTGGGATTCTCCAGGCAAGAACACTGGAGTGGGTTGCCATTTCTTTCTCCAATGCATGAAAGTGAAAAGTGAAAGTGAAGTCGCTCAGTCATGTCTGACTCTTAGCGACCCCATGGACTGCAGCCTACCACCTTAAGCTGATAGAAAAAAAATACCATTTTCTTCAATCCTTTGTTCAATGTAGAATTAAACCGAATTTCAAGCATTATTCAAAGACCTAAAGAGATCTCGGCAACCAATCCAGTATTTTTGCCTGGAGAATCCCAGGGACAGGGGAGCCTGGTGGGCTGCCGTCTATGGGGTTGCACAGAGTCAGACACGACTGAAGCGACTTAGCAGCAGCAGCAGCAAAGAGATCTCAATGAAAATTAGGTACAGCAAAATAAAATGTACAAAATTGAAACTTTACCAATGGAAAGTTAACAAAATTGAAACAAAATGAATCCTACTTACATATTTTTAAGAACCTTAAAAATTCAGTAGATGTTATGCTTGAAAAGTGAGGATTTATAAACAATATTAAGCAATTGTGGAGTTGAGCTGTAGATTTAGAATCAGAGAAATTGGATTTGAATTCCAGCTATACAATCTATTGCTATGTGACCTTGGGTTGGTCATGTGATATCTGAGTTTTCTGACTTTTATATAAAATAAGGATAATAATGGGCTTCCCTAGTGGCTCAGCAGGAAACAATCTGCCTGCTATGTAGGTAGACCCAGGTTTGATCCTGGGTGGGGAAGATTCCCTGGAGAAGGGAATGGCTACCCATTCCAGTATTCTTGTATGGATAATAACGGGAACAGAGGAGCCTAGTGGGCTACAGTTTATGGGGTCACAGAGTCAGATACAACTGAGCGACTAACACACACACACACACACACACACACACACACAGATAATAATGTCATTCCTACCTATTTCACCAGTGGTCTTGCAGAATAGGAATGTGAAAATATTTAACAATTATCAAATACTCCCAAAATATAAGTTATTATACCCTCACATTTTCTGCTATGCAAAGTATGCATGTTTTGAATGATGCTAAAGCTGAAACTCCAGTACTTTGGCCACCTCATGTGAAGAGTTGACTCATTGGAAAAGACTCTGATGCTGGGAGGGATTGGGGGCAAGAGGAGAAGGGGACGACAGAGGATGAGATGGCTGGATGGCATCACTGACTCGATGGACTTGAGTCTGAGTGAACTCCGGGAGTTGGTGATGGACAGTGAGGCCTGGTGTGCTGTGATTCATAGGGTCGCAAAGAGTCGGACATGACTGAGCGACTGATCTGATCTGATGGAATAATTGTACTCTGTGACATTTCAGAAAATAAAGCTGCTTAAAGAGTAACTTACATTGGATACAATGTGCTAGACATTTATACAGACATTGATTTAATTTTCAAAATAAGCCTCTAATGTATGTTTGTTTTAAATCCAGTATACAGATGAGGAAACAGCTCAGATGGGTTAAATACTTGTCTAGGTCAGAGCATAAATAGTAGAGTTAGCCTGATCCTAGAGTCTCTCCAAATACTGTCCTCTTCTCCTCCACTGGGCATTGAAGATCTCTTCCACCCAGGACTGATAAAAGTGAGAGTCCACTTCTGGTTGGCATCTACCCCCAAGATAAAGACTTGGATACTTCCTTTATCCGTGTAGACAAAGGATAGAGGATGCTGACTCATTAGACAACCCAGGCAGTATACCCATTCCATAAGTTTTCCCAACATGATGTATTGCTATTTTATCGTGTATTCAATCTTTTCTGTGGTTACTCTGCCTCCTTCCTTCTATCTTCTCAGACAAGGGAGCAAATGGGAAAATGAAAAACAAACTATCAAGGCTGAGTTTGAAAGAAACTACACCACAAAAACAGGAGAAAGTCATATTCTCTAAGTTCCTATTATGTCTTTGCTTTTAGGTTATCTGTTAATAAGATTCCTGAGGTATATATTATTATCACCATTTCTTTAACAGAATAAACTTGCAGGCAGTCAGGTTAGGTAACTTATCTTAGAAGCTAGTTTGGTTCCAAAGTCTGTTTCCACAATTCCCCATTTTCCTTTTACAACAGAGGAAAATAGAGAGTGTGGCATAACGTAAGCTCATCACTGTCATTGGGGCTGTACACAGTCCCAAGGGAAAGAAAACTGGTTCATGGTGAAAAGATTTATCCTTTCTATGTGTAAAGCAAAGATACATGTATGGTATATAAACAAATATACAACATATCTGGCGTATTAAAATTCCATCAATGGTGATTAGGAAATAAAAAAGGCTACTTAGGACAACAATATTATATTTACACTGGCTTTGGTTCTTGTCACAGTCAGAATCAGGTCAAAATCATTTCTTAGTTGCTTCAACCATGGATCTGAATGCATCACATATTATCCTAGAATACATGGAATAGAGTAGGTGTACTTTTCAACCTCTGGACTGGAGTGCTGAAATGACATCCAGTACAACAAAAGTCCAGAAGAATCAGCAAGATCAAACTACCATGATTCTAAACCATCAGAGAATCAGAGGGAGACCTGAGAGCAAATCATGTCTTTCATGTGCTCACCTCTCCACAAAAAGTTTCCCACCATCATCTTCTGGAAACCTGCCCTCTATCCATTTTCCAGGGGTCAGTCCTAGCACCACTCTTCCAAGAAATCTTTGCTTTATCCAGGTTACATCTTCTTTTTCTTCAGGAACAGTCTAATGTTCCTGTACAGGGTGCCTTACAACCCAGATGCTGCATTTACCAAGATTCAGATTTGAATCCAGACCCTGCAACTTATGGCTGGGTACAACTGACTTATCCTCTGTGTGTGTCTCAGTTTTTCCATCTGGAAAATGAGAATACTGATGCGTACCCAACTTACAGCCAGGAGGAGAAAATATTTAAAATATTTAGCACTGTGCCAGGCTGGCAGAAATATTTACTTGATGAGAATAGTTAATACTTTCAACAACTAACTCAATCTCTCCTTAGATTTGTGATATTACATAGTATGTGCCCAATAAAATCGTGAATCACAGTTCAGATGTCATCTCCTGCAAAAGTCCCAGCTGTACCCTTCCTCTTCCCATCTAACTCTGTCCCTGGTTCATGCTTGTTTCGTTGTGCTATTTATACAAAGATTTTTTTATAAATTTCTGTTACCCGATGAGTATAGATAATATCTACAAGTTCAATTACTTGTGTTGTATGAACATAGCCCATTTTTCCATCTATATATGCAAAGAGATACAGCATTGTATCGACATATCTGGAAGCTAAGACATAAATCTTTACCATTGTGGACAAATTTATCTTTTAGTCATTTAAACTTGAATGCCCTGCAAACATTTTGATATGAAATCTACCTTAAAAATTAAAATCCTATGCCAGGCTCTGTTTTCCACAGTCTACTCTTGTTGCTTTTTTTCATGCTGCTTTCTCATTTGTTATCAGCCTTTCTCACACACTGAGACTGAGCTCTTGGGACAGTCAAGCAGGAGGCGATGCATATACATAGTCTTTCCAGTGCTCCAGGGCTAATTTTCAGCAAATGTCCTGGGCAGACTTTTTGAAAAGATTGATAGTGATTATCTTGTAACCTTGTATTATGAGTCCCAAGAGCACCAGCATCCAAATATCAGTGAGAATAATATGCACTGATAGCCATGCAGTGTGCTCTGGTGGCCCTTATCTACAGAAGTGTGATAGTGCTTAATCTTATAAGCACATATTGACAGCCAATTTATCTAATTACTCACATTCACAAATTAACTGAAGTGATAACAGAATGTATTATCTTCACTTTGACATGTTTTTGGAGATCTTCAGGGAGACCTCTTTGATCATTTCAAGGATGAGCTTGAAACAAAAGAGCTTCTCGGAGTTGTTTAAAAGGATCTGATTTATAAAAGCCTGGCTTATAAAGCATCTTCATTCCCTTGGTGTATTTTTTTTCAATTAAGGTATGTACTTCAATTAGCAAGTGGGGTATCTTTGTTGTCATGAAAAATGTGAGCTTTTTTATGGTTAAATTCAATAGCTGATGCTATCATCTACATTTCTTTGAGATTTAACTAAAAGACACATTCATTGATGCAACCTAATGAGTGTTCTTTTCTTAGTAACACTTTCTTCTCCTTTATCTTTTGAAATTCAGTGCATGCATCAATTCATCAGAAAGCCTCTCTGGGCTCCTTACATCTGTAGGGGGCTCCTTACATCTGTTGGTGGGGAGGGGATGCTCCTCCTCTGATCACCTGAACTCCACACACACTCTGGTCATTACAAGTCACCATGATCTTCCATCTCCTCAGTTCTTGGAGGACCAAGGCCTAATGCTTGGCACATTTCTGCAGGCAAGGTCCTATGTCAGAGACTAGGAGTAGAAGATGAACAAGAGGGGAGTCTCTCCTTGAGGGGATTCCATTTAGTAGGAAATGAGGAAAATAAAGTAACAATTATAACTCAAGGGTTAAAGTCTATGACCAGGGTATCTCCAAAGTATGAGGAATACAGACTAGTGAGAAATCACTTCACAATGGTGAAGAATTCACAAGATTAATTATTCACACTAGCTGTTTGTAAGTGATTTAAGAGATAACCCCGGGTATAATTCTAATATGTAGTTATTAATTCATAATAAAAATAATACTATAGCAGCCACAAATGCAGCTAATAGATTTATACTGCAATGTGTCCTTGCTGTTTATATGGCCATTTGTTATCACTGGATGTAGCAGCAATTTAATTTGACTCAATACTTTCTAAGCACTGCATATTTGTAACAGAGTGTGCTAACTTCTGTGAAGAATACAAAGTAGAGTAAATCTGTCTTCCTGGAGAGAGTGAAGAGGAGAAATTTATTCTGCCTCTAGACCCTGCCTACATGCCAGGCACTGTTATTAGGTGCTCTTTCTATTCCAGAGTATTAAATTTTCATCAACAACCCAGAAGAAAAGTATTATTGTTCCCATTTTAGAGACTAGAAAATTGAGGACCAGAGAGGTTGAATAATTTGCTCCATGTCACACAGCTGATAATCAGTGTTCAAAACCAAGTCCTTATACCCTATGCCTTGCTTTTTTTCCTCTCTAAAATCATTGTTTCCAAAACTATCCAATTTAAGAAGATAAAGTCCATTTTTATGGACTTTATTATTAATATCCCTATTAAATATCCCTATTTAATATCCTAGGATCAAGAACAAATAAGAAAAATGATATTTAAAAGGGGGAATCAATTAAAGACTTCCTGGAGAAGGTTCCAAGGAATCGTCATAATTTCTGACATAATGAAGTGAGATGCAGACTATCTAACAAAAGAATAGATAGTATCTACCCTTCTGGTAAATCTCATACAGAAATACAGATAATAATAACTATTTTGAATACCTGTTATGAATTTTAATGATAATATTAATGATCAACATTCACTGAGTGATTTCTGCACATCAGGCTGCGCAAGAAGATACATTACCTTATATACTCCTCCCTACAACCTATGAAGTGAGTTTATTGTATCGTATTCAATATTCCAGAAAACTGAGGTGTAGAATTTAAATAACTTGCCAAAGTCTCACAGCTAAATAGGTTCCAGAGCTGACATTCAAAACCCACACTCTTAGTATTGTGTTGCATGATCTGCCATTCATAATTGGAAAGTGCTCAACCCAGTTCCAGAACCACAATAAATGCTCAATAATAATTACACAGGCTGCTATCACTTATCAGTCAGCTTATTTCCAAAGACACATAGTGAGACTACCAAGAACAACTTTAGGGAAGCCTTCATGGTGCTTAGTGCTGCGGTGGTTGGAGGTGTGTATGCACAGGAAAGTTGTGAGCACTAAGTGTGCACACATCAAGGTCAGAAGGAGTCTGACCTGGATTTAAGAAGTGATCATTAAACAATAAAGCTTTTGTAGCAGACCAATAACCTAATTACAACCCAACTTTTAAAATGCACATTTAAAATTCATGTTTCATAATGAGAGATCATTGAGCTAGACTTGGTAAATGATTGACTTGGAAATTTGTGTGCCTGAGCCTAGCCCTTCAGAGGAAAAATAAATTAATAAATAATAAAGGATTATTAGGATTAATAAATAATAAAGGTTGTGGAATGATCCAGAATTGCATAATACAAAATCATTTAATGTTTACTCAGTGTATCTAAAGTAGCTTCTGGCTACTACAACTTTATATAGACTGTGTGATGGGTGGAATTTTCAGTAAGTGAAATTATGTATGCCATGTACAGTCAGCTTAATCTTGATTACCTATATCCTTCACTCCATGATGATGGGGAATTTGTTCAACTCGTTCACTGCTGTCTCCCTAGGTTTCAGAGTAACGCGCAGCATGTAGAAGGCACGCAATGCATATTGCTCATATGAATGAATGCATTAACGAAGAAAAGTGTCTCAGTTTTTATATCCATATTGAAAAACTTGTTCTTTAATAGGGCATTGACACTTCTAGGAAACTGAGGAAATTTGTGAACTATCTGCTTAGAAAAAGGCACACACACTGCAATGTCTCATACAACTATGAAGAATTCACAGATGTCTTGAGAGCCATGGATTAGACTCCATAGAATCTGGGATAAAATCTGTGTACTCTGTCAATGTTTTTCTCACTGAAAATTTAGGGTTTCTGCTATATTTTTTATAATTGATTTTTAAATATCTCAATAAAATATCTCATATATATATGTGAAAGCTAACTCTGATTTACACCCTAGAGAGGTTAATGTTTGAAGTACCCAAATCAAGAGTTCAAATTCCAGAGATGGCCATTGCATATCTTGACAGTGTTTTTAGGTGTCCTGCCCGGAGAAGGCAATGGCATCCCACTCCAGTACTCTTGCTTGGAAAATCCCATGGATGGAGGAGCCTGGTGGGCTGCAGTCCATGGGGTCGCTGGGAATCGGACACAACTGAGTGACTTCCCTTTCACTTTTCACTTTCATGCTTTGGAGAAGGAAATGGCAGCCCACTCCAGTGTTCTTGCCTGGAGAGTCCCAGGGACGGGGGAGCCTGGTGGGCTGCCCTCTCTGGGGTCGCACAGAGTCAGACACGACTGAAGCGACTTAGCAGTAGCAGTAGCAGTCCTGGAAGCATTTTTTTCATTGACATGATAAATTGGTTTCAAAAATTGTAGTTGGATTGACACCAGCAAATGCTGGTGAATGTAGAACAATGGGAATTTTTATTCACTGCTGGTAGGAATGCAAAAGGGCACAACCACTTTGCAAAACTGTCCAGTAGTTTCTTGCAAAATTAAACTTACTGTTTCTATATGTCAGCAATCATGTTCCTTTGTATTTACCTAAAGGGACTGAAAATTTTATGTGTATATGAAAACCTGCACCTAGATGTTTATAGCTGCTTTATTCATAATTGTCAGAACTTGGAAGCAACTAAGATGTCCTTCAGCACATGTGTGGATAAACATATTATGGTATATCCATCCAATGGATTGTTATTCAGTGCTGAAAAGAAGTGAGCTTAAAAGAAGTAAAGCCATGAAAAGACAAGGGAAAAACTTTGGTTTTAAAATTAGAATACTGGTGACTTTCAAGAAAAAACAAAACAGAATGGTGAAGTGGAAATTTTTGGAATAAGTAATGATAAAAACTTACTGAATGTTTGTTTGATGTAAAATGTTATGCAATAAACTCAAAAGGTTTTGTGGAAAAAAACACAATATTTGACAGACTTTCTAAGTTCAAACAATGCTTGAGTTGGAGATTCTTTCAACTGCCTAAGAAGATATTATGGCAAAATACTGTCCAAGAATGATGAGGCTAAAACAAGTTATTAATTATTTATCTGGTTTTTAATTCATTCATTCACTTCTTACTGTCCAGTATATTCATTCTTCTTTTGGTAAAACAGTAAGAAGTTCTCCCTTTAAGTAAGCACTCTTCCCCAATTTTCACTATCAGCTAGTAGATGACACCACCATCAACTCTAGGTATGGGTCCAAATTAAGTTAGGACAGTTGATATAATGTTCCAGAGACAATAACTGATTCATGAAGCAGGGTATGGCTCAACTCAAGTCAATGAAAATAAGGTTCAGGAACTGTGTTAGCCTTTTAGGGAATTGTTTGCTTTTTTGCAGATGACAGTAATAGGTGAGGTCCTAACTAAGCCCTCTTGCTGCTACTTGAGACTAAACCTAGAATAGCCAGGAAGGCAAACTGGTTATAGAATAAATCAGACTGGAAGGCATAGAAAAGAAGGAAATCAGGACTCAGGTGTGATAACATCGTAACTGGTAGATTAAGCCTCACCTGAAGCTTTACTTTTAGATAGTTTCCAAAAGTTTAGAAGTATTTCTAAATGAGTTAATATATTCCCATTACTATTTTTACTGGAATCATGTGGATTTTATAAACTTGCCTTTCTAAAAAGTCCTAATGGAGAAGTCTAGTAGCTTGTTAAATAAAAAGGGCAGAGATGAAAGTTCATGAATGCAGAGAATGAGCTAAATCTAGAAAGACTGAAACCAGAAACAAAGGCTCTTCAGAGGTACTTTATTTAGCTAGAGCTTGGGCTCTTAAATAATTAATTCTTTATTCCTCTGTGCTCTAGAAGCTGGTTTCTTAGACCAGTTGACACTGATGTCATCCAACCCTGTATTAGAACTCATTGTTCAAATGTTTCTTTTTTCCAACTAGATTTGTAAAAGGAAAACTTTCCAGCCCTTGCTGAATGCCTGTCACATAGTAAATACTTATAGATAGCATTATGTTGGTTTCTTGAGCAGGGAGGGGTGTGGTGAGAGCATTATTTGGCAGATTACTTTGGCAGCAGTGGGTTGAAAAGACTGGGATGGGTTAAGGAGGAACAGAGAGGGAGCCCAATTAGGTATGCATTTCAGTACACCAGGGGAGAATGCATAAGGGCTCCGAGCAATAAATCATCAAAATGTTAAGATCTAAGTCTAGACAGCCATATGAATAAAATGGACAAAGCCACACAGACAAATGTTCAGTATTTTTTAGCCTGTTCTCTTTTATTCATATAAAGTTCTTAAAACCGTTGCCCATGGTAACATTCAGTGGAGAACTGACTGGCATTTGGAGGCATCTATCAGATCAAACATTGATGAAAGAGCCTGTTTCCTTTTTATACCCAGTCAATTGTTCTAAATATAGACTAGGATGTTTCTCAGAGCAATAGCAGTGGCTAGAGCTGGGTTCCAGTAAGGCAGTGTCATTCCCATACACGAAATATAAGCAAGCTTTAAATTAACGAGCATAATCTGAAAAGGTTAAATATTTAGAACATTCCAAGTATTTTCCAATTTTTGTATTTTAGAGTGTTGACTTTGCACTTTCTGACATGGTAGCATGATGCTGAGTAATAAGAGGAATTTGTAATCTAAGGAAGTACTGGTTGTAGAGAAAACTTTAATGCATTTGAACGAGAGACACTGTCTTCTAGAACAAACTTCAGAAACAGGTCTGGCATCCATTCCACAGCCGATTGAGGAAACTTTCTACAGATTCAATCTTCAAGGCCAACACACACACCACTTCTTTCATAAAACACTGTTTCTTTCATTTTTCTAATTTAAAGTAATAGTTCATCATTTAGAAAATTAAGAGAAGAAACAGAAAGAATGATGGAACTACCCCATGATTTAATCTCTTATCAGAACCACTATCAATACCCTTTTAAAATCATGTCAACTATTGGATGAACACACTATATACTTTTTTCGTCATTTGGGTTTTTGTTTAAATGCTACTTCCTTAGAGAAGTCCTCCTTGAACTCTAATTTGTAATTTTCTTCTTCTCTGTCTTTCCTGTTTGTTTCCAGAGTTCACTGTTTTCGCTTTGTGATTATGTATATGTCAGTACCAGTACTGCACATGAGGTTAGGATCATAGATGTTTTGTGCAGTATCATATGCCCAACATGAGGCAAATTCTTGGCATATAGCACACACTCAGATAAAATGTATGTTGAAATGTTTTCAGGTACTATGGTTCAGTAGTTTACAGCAGTATCTTCTGCAGCCACACTTAGGCATGGACCCTGCTGTGGAAGACAGAATACTATATGTCACTTTACACAGTGAAAGGCAGTTTACAGGTATGACTAAATTACTTATCATGAGATGGGATAATAATCCTGGATTATTCAGTGGGCCCAATGGAAGCAGCAGCAGCAGCAGGTGACATGACGACAGAAACCCAAAGCGAGAGAGATTGGAGGGTGCTATGCTACTACTGGCTTTGAAGTTGGAGAAGAAAACCATGAGCCAAGGATTGTAGGTGGCCTCCAAAATCTAGAAAGGACAAGGAAACATATTCTTCCTGGAGCCTCCATAAGGAAACAGCCCTGCCAGACGTCTAAGCCATCTTAGATGTCTGATCTCCTGAACTATATATAAGAGAATAAATGTATTGCTTTGTGTGTGCCTGCTAAGTTGCTTCAGTTGTGTCTGACTCTTTGTGACCCTATGGACTGTAGCCTGCCAGGCTTCTCTGTTCATGGGGATGCTCCAGGCAAGAACAGTGGAGTGGGTTGCCATGCCCTCCTCCAGGGGAACTTCCTGACCCAGGGATCAAACCTGTGCCTTTTATGTCTCCTGCATTGGCAGAGGGGTTCTTTACCACCAGTGCCACCTTAGGTCACTCTTTTTATGATTATTTGATTCATCAGCTGTGGGAAACCAATCTGCCCACTCTGCAGGGAAAAGAAAAAGTCTCAGACAAGTTAATCATCATCTCTAGACCTCACTTTCCTAGTCTGTAAAATGGAAAACAAAGCAGAACCTGCCTCACAGAACAGTTGAATTCTGTAGATATATACAGAACATGGAGAGCAGTACTTGGCATGTCCTATGGCTTCACCAAATATTAACTGTTGGGAAAGTACAAATGACCAAGCAAATGCAATGAATATTACTGATCCCTTTCTTATTTTTACATTTGCAAATACAATCTATTGGTGATACATTTCCCAGAATTACTTAGTTGACCAAAATCAGGTATGAATATGTCCTTTCTTTTTATAAGTTTTCAATTTTGCTGTTGGGTTAGCTTACTTGCTGGGAGAAGGGACAGTCCCTAGTTATCTTTATTCTCTGGTTTATATTTAGGTGCCCATTAGTTACCTGTATCTCCCCCCACCTCTTTCTCTCTCTCTGTCTCTCAGACTTGCCTTTCAGTTGCCTTGTCCTCAATTTTAAAGATCTCCCTAGGCCTTTATAGTCATGCCTTAGTAATTGGTCTTGTCTTAGTTTGTGCTGCCATAACAAAATACCATAGACTGGATGGATTAATCAATATAAATTCCTGACAGTTCTGGAGGTGAGGAAATCCAAGACCAAAGTGCAGACAGTTTGAGTATCTTTTGGAAAGCCTGCTTCTTGTGGAGACTCACCTTTTCCCTGCGGCTCACATGACTTGCTTGTGGTGCTTGCAGGAAGATAGAGGGAGAGGTGTCATGTCTCCTCCTCTTTTATAAGGACATTTACCCCGCCATGAGGATCCTACCCTCACAATCTAATACGAACCTAATTACCTCCCCAAAGCACCACCTCCAACTACCGTTATAGTGGGCACCAGGGCTTCAACATATGTATTTGGGGGACACAAGCAACATTCAGCATATAACAGCTTTCTTGATTCTGTAGAAGCTCCAGAGAACATCGATGCCCTGACCACTGTATCCTCTTCAGGTTACTAGGGTCTCATAGTAGTATCCCAGTTTTCACTTGTATTTGGGTTCTAACCGCCAGCCCAGCATAATACAATCATAACAGGGAAGATCTTTTCCCCCATCATTGTAGTTAAACACAGGATTTAGGGGATGTCTTGTGTTTGGGATCTGGCCCCATAACTTATTTTTGGCCACAAGGAGAGTGGCCATATGCCCCCGATCTTTATCTGGGACAGTTCTGATTTATAACTATTGGTCTAGAATAATTATTTGTTTTTCAAGTTTTGGTTTAATGGCTGCGAGGCATGTGGAATCTTAGCTCCCTGACCTGGAATCAAACCCACATCCCCTGCACTGGAAGGTGAAGTCTTAACCACTGAACTGCCAGGAAGTTTCCCTGCCAGAATAATTCATAACAATGACCCCTTTTTACTCTGGAAAGTGTCCTGGTTTGAACAATAAATTGCATGCTCACTTTGACTGGGTCTTTTGATGAGTCAATATCTCTGAGGATTTATTCCTCATCTATAAAACGCAATGACACTATCCCCCCTCATAGACTGCCGGATAGACCATATAACGTGACTGATGATCATGGCATACAATACATACTCCCGCTGGGTTAGTTTCTTTCCTTTTCAATAATGACTGAGCACCTTTTAAAACCAAGGCAAGAAATGCAATCAGACCAGGGTCCACTGATTAATTAGGTTTGAAAGAAGGTATTTAAAAGTAGCATTTTGCTGGAGATGGAGACAAAGGCTTAGTTAACGTGCCAATGGCCTAATGAAAGGAAGGACCATCAAAGTAAAAAAAAAAAGTCAGAAACAGAAAAGATCTTATTCATCATCAAGTCTAATCTCCGCTCTTATATATTGAAACCTCCTTGCAGGACTATCTGTTAATTATTGTCAGTGGTTAACATTTGTAGATTTCATACCATGTCTAGAACATCACGTCAGCCACCTTACAATTGTTACCTTGAATGATCTTTATAAGAACTCAAGGAGGTAGGTACTATGAACACCTCACTGTGAAGATGAGATTTCCATATTCATGTAGTCAAAATCCAGTCTCTTGCCTTCTAATGTACTTTTGGTGGCCATGTGGACTTTTGGTGAAACAATTAAAAACCTAAAATTTGAATCTGGGAAGCAGAGAGCTCAAAATGTCAAAAATTTCTAAATAATTTACAGGTGTTTCTTCATTGTAAAGGTAGCTTTATTTTATGAACTTAATTCTGCAAATGTTAACTCCTATTTGTTAGCGGTTCTGTCCTTAACCATCATGGAATGCTATAGTATCTTGAAACACGGTGAGGTCCTCCACAGTTCCTGGGGAGTAGCAAAAACCACACAGAAATTTTTTTCCAACCATCAGCTGATTTCAACGTTTGGGAGTTTTGTTGTTTTAACCAATGGTAAAGTCATGATGTGATAACTGAATAGTTGACAGAGAAGCACTGAAGCATACTAGAAATTGTTCAGGGTCTTGCAGATAGGAAAACTTCATTCTGCTTTATCTGAAATAATTCATTATGTAAGCTTGAACTAGTTATTTTATTACTTTGTGACTGAATTACCTTTCTACAAAATAGAAGCTTAGCTAGACTGTCACTATCATCCTTTCAAGTTTGACCAGGCTCTCTAGTCAGACCAGATTCTCTGAAATATGGCCTAGATCCATGCAAACTGTCACTTTGGCAACACAGCCTGGAGCTTAGAAAGAGTTCAGGGTATTCAGAAGGATTCGATTTTGTATTTTGTGGATGGAAACTAATTGAAATTCTGTAGGTAGATCAAGTGAAACAATGAAAACATGCACAGACACCTGAAGCAGACTCTGAGCCCAAAACAACTTCAGTCTGTCCACAGCACCACACATGTTGCTGTGTGCTGAATAATCCTCTGTCTTTCTTCAGGAAAGTCATCACTGAAAACAGAGTTTTGTTGGGTCAAGGACACTAGGCTGCTTATTTTGGGATGGATCATGTTCAGGACCTTGGAAACTGGAGCACTTTTCCCATTCTGCACTAATAGATGTTTAACTTGATCCAGAGCAGAGGCAACAGTCTCAGAAGGAAAGTGTGTTCATCAGTCGGATCTCACTGTGCCCTGCGATTCTGAGGACAGTTTCAGCCTCTCCTCTCTGTTCCCATCGTTGGCCCATTCTTTTCCAAGGGTTTCTTCCTCAAAGTTTGAAGCACACACAACTGGTCAAACTTTTCTAGCTCCTTTTCACTGCTCTTTTTTGCCGGGAGCCAGTGTGAGGAACTCCGCCTGTGACAAAGGTCAGGAGGAAGGAGGCTCAGCATACACAGAAGTGGGATTGAGCCTCAGGAGTCCTCCTGGAAATTCTCGAGCATCTACCCCCAAAACCAGAGTCTGCCTACTTTACGGCTTTGTGCTCTCACCTACACCTCTGACTTTACGGGGGGCTGTGCCCCACCACCTCTCTCTGGAAAAGAGTTAACTTACAGCTCCAGTTAATAGTAATTCCTGGGCATGACAGGAGTGTTTCAATCTACAAACTCCTCTGAAGGTTTTCTAGCCTGCCTGACAGGTTTGTGCGGCCACATGTGATTGTTCACAGCCTCCCAACCGTGAGAGGCACGAGATGCTTTAAACCTTCTAAAAACAGATTCTTTTGAAAAGATAGGAAATTATTAGTGTAGTATAGTGGGCTGATTAAAAATTTGATTGGTGAAGGGTTTTTCATTTGTTGAGTCAATGTTTGCTGCTAAGTCTCCACATCCTCTGCCCTTATACACATTGATGAATATATAGAAGAAATAAGTATTAACCTTTGATATTAATCACGTTAGACCTTAGGCTAAGCAGATTCTTTCCTTAATTAAAACCCACTGCACCCTCACCCTATAGGAATGTAACTTTATCTGGTGCCTTCGGAAGGTGGTGTCTGTTTTAAGAATAATCACTCCTGGAGAAATAAGTGTTCTGGTTGACTGACTGCTGTCACAAGGAGAGGGTCATAAATTGTCAGCAGGCCCCCTGGCCAGAAGATGATGTAACACCCCTAAGACCTTTGTATACATCCGTATGAAGCACCTGATTTTGATAAAAGTCAGGACTTCTGACCCCACGTGACTTTTGTATTACATCTATGTGTATAAAAGCGGACCCTGGAAAATAAAGAATGGGATCAGTTCCTAGAAAGACTGGTCTCCTCATGTCGTTCTTTCTCTCACTTTCTGGCTGAATTCCCATCTGGAGCATGGAGGCTCATCAAGCCTACTAATTATGCCTGGGCTTCTAAGATCTGACCGGGGAGGCCTTAGTGTCTCCTCTCCTTTGGGAGAATGGAAGGATGCCTACGGCCTACTTAGGTGACGCAAATTTCTTGTCTTGAAATTTTATTGGCTTTCCACGTAAACCAAGTTATTCAGCCTCTTTTCTCCACTAAATTTTCTCACTGAGCTATCCTTATTCAACCATTCTTTATATCTTTAATTCTATCATATCCTGATCGCCAAAGCTGTCCCCCCTTTGAATTCCCTGGATCCACATGGGCTGGACCCCAGCACTTTTTCTTTCTGTGGCATCTTATGAGAACTATCTCTTGCTTACTTATATTTTTGTATTTGAATTTATCACTACTTATGTTTTGATAAAATTAAAAGACACTTGCTCCTTGGAAGGAAAGCTATTACAAACCTAGACAGGGTATTAAAAAGCAGAGACATCACTTTGCTGGCAAAGGTCGACAGAGTCGAAGCTATGGTTCTTCCAGTAGTCATGTATGGATGTGTGAGCTGGACTATAAGAATGTCCATCGTTGAATAACTGATGCTTTCAAACTGTGGCAAATACACTTGAGAGTCCCTTGGACTGCAGGGAGATCAAAGCATTCATAATCCTAAAGGAAATCAACCTTGAATATTCATTGGAAGGATTGATACTGAAGCTGAAGGTCCAATACTTCAACCACCTGATCTGAAGAGCTGACTCATTGGAAAAGACCCTGAGGCTGGGAAAGGTTGAGGGCAGGAGGAGAAGGGGGCCACAGAGGATGAGATGGTTGGAGAGCATCACTAACGCAGTGGACATGAGTTTGAGCAAACTCTGTGAGATAGTGAAGGACAGGGAAACCTGGCATGCTGCAGTTCATGGGGTCACAAAGAGTCAGGCACAACTTAGCAATGAACAACAACAACTGTCTGTGTCTATTTGTGTCTCCTAAGTTTCATTTCTATAACTTCTACCCCACACAATCAACCTGGACCTGCTCTCTCAACAGGAAAAAACGATTAACTAGTTATCAAGATCAATTCCATTCTGTTTATTGATGACGCGTGTTGTGCTTTCACTCATGCTTGAAAACTGAGGTTTACAAAGGATGCAAACATATTGCTTCTTCTCCACTGAACTGGCAAGCTACTGGAGAAATGGACAGATAAATTATGCTTTATTTCAGTGAAGTTGGTTTTACAAAACAAGAGCTTCTCAAACAGCCTATGGCAAAGGATCAGTTTTTGTTTTGTTTTCCCCAGTCCATAGTATACAGATACAATATTAAATACAAAACAGTATTTATGGATGTTGTGACAATATCAGATTGCCGCCAGTTTCTAAAAGTTTGTGCTCAATTTCTGTATTTTATCCTTGCAAATGGGCAGCTAATAGTTTGCAAAACAGCCTTCTCCTACAGACTACAGTTTGTGTAGCATTTAGTTAGAAAAGCCGAAAGAAAATACTGTTGGAATACAGGTGAGTGTGCAGTTCATCCTGGCTAGGGCATGGGAACAGTCTCACAGAATCACTGGGATCCACTTTTTAGTTCTCTTCTTCCTCCCTCTTTGCTTTTTAAAGGCCAACGAGTACATCTGTCTTACAAGTCCAGTTTCCCTTTACTTTTTTCTAGATCTGGTAACGTCTACCTTTAAAATCACTCTTCTGCTCTTCATTTATAACAATTTCCCCTGCCCCTCATCCAGAAGCATCCTATTCCTCAGCAGTGTGCCATCTTTACACTTTCCATTGACTCCATCATGTGCTTCTTCTGTACCTGTCTACAGATTTGGGCAGTTAGGGTTCACAAAAGCAAACAGAGCTCTGAACACACCCTTCTTCCCTTATACTCCTGTAACATCTCTCTGTACTGTCACTTAAGGCCTCTGTGATCTAGCTGTCATCTAATTTCCAGTTGTTTTCATCACAACTGTCTAATTATGTTTGCAGCCCTGCATCACAGCTGAATTATTTACTGGTTTTCAATGGATCCTAGATGTATACATCTTCATGCCCTCAATCATGTTTTCTTTTCCCTTCTGCCTTAAAGTTCTCCTACCTTTCATGATTCCCCAGTAGCCCCACCTGCCCCACCAGACCACCTCCACAAGAAAGAGCTATTCCCCAATGCTTAGCTTGATTCCCACACCTATCCTGAAATCTCCAGAGATTGTACTACAGTTAGTTAGAATAAAGGCCCAATTTGCTAATTTTCTGATGTATTCCATTTTGCTTTCTTTCTGGTATTAGAGACTGTCTCCTCAAAATATGGTGATATGCAGGCACATCACCCATCATCCATGCAAGCTTGCCAAGGGCAGAATTGATACCTTGATCACTGTCAAATAGGGACCTACAACTGTGCCTGGTTTGTCCCTGTGTCAATTATTTACCTATTCATTTGTCTACATGGAATTTTCTGAACCATCTCAGCCTTCCATGAATGCACAGTGTATCGGGAGAAAGCAGATACATTAACAGGTAATTACCATGCTATTTTGTAAATGCAAAGAGAATGTTTTGCACTGAGCAATATAGTAGACGGAGAGGGGATGTCCAGTTCAGGATAAAGATGAGAACCAGTGTCTGGGGAATCATTCTTTAGGAAGTATCATGTGAGATGAGGAAAAAAAAAAAAAAAAAAGCCCAAAGGAAACATGCAGGAAGGGGCCCAGAGGGAAGTATCCAGTCTGAAAGGACAGCCTGGACAAAGGTTCTAAGGCAGGAAACAGCTATATAATGTACACAGGAGGTAAAAACAAGCAAATCTATAGAGAATGAAGCTTAAGAGGGGTGGCTACTCAGGAAGCGGGCACATAAAATTTACAAGTGTAAAGGAGCAAAACACTTCTTGCAAACAAAATTGTTTGATAAGCCAACATAAACACTAACAATATTGAAAAGTAAATGATGACTGATCTATAATGCTAATATTCAAAAAATCGATTTCATGTACTGTTACTTTATACCTCCCTGGGTCGGGAAGATCCCCTGAAGGAGGGTATGGCAATCCACTCTAGTATTTTTGCCTGGAGAATCCCATGGACAGAGGAGCCTGGTAGGCTGCAGTCCTGAGGGTCACAAAGAGTCAGAAACGACTGAAGCACCTTAGCATGCACACATGCACTTTACACCTATCTGATTGTTTTTCCCTTTTGATTCTGCTACTTGACACAGTTCCAAGAGTGGAACTGTGGCTTCTTCTCTTGGGCTGCTGAGGTCTACTTGTTGTGCATGTTTAAGAATCATTTAACCAACCATTATTTCAAATAAAACAATCTAGCAACTGTACCAGAATGAATTAAAGTCCCACCAAAATTCATGCCTACCTGGACCTTAGAATGTGATCTTATTTGGAAATAGGGTCTTTTCAGATGAAATCAGCTAAGATGAGCTCATACAGGAGCTTCCATGGTGGCTCAGTGGTAAGGAATTGGCCTGCCAATACAGGAGACAAAAGTTCGATCCCTGGGTCGGGAAGATCCTCTGGAGAGGGAAATGGCAAACTACTCCTGTATTCTTCCCTGGGAAATTCCATAAATAGTGGAGTCTGGCAGGTTACCTCTCCATGGGGTCACAAAAGAGTCAGACATGACTTAATGACTGAGCATGCTTGCATTTACACACGAGCTCATGCTGGATTGGAATTGACCACAAATCCATCTGGTGTCCTTACAAGGAGAAAATTTGAAGGCAGAGGTGAACACAGAGAGAAAGAGAAGATAGCCATGTGAAGATGGAAGCAGAAACTGGGGTGATGCAGCCACATTCAAAGAAATGCCAAGGATTTCCAACAACTGCCAGAAGATAGGAAGCAATGGGAGAACTCTAAGTGGGAGTGTTCAGAGAAACCATGACCCTGCTGACACCTTGATTTCAGACTTGTAGCTTACAGAAATCTGAAATAGCAGATTTTTATTGTTTTAGGCCATCCAGTTTGTGGTCATTTATTGCAGTAGCCCTAGGAAACTTATATAACAATCTAAATAGATGAGACATACACACTCTTTCTTAGTTTGGCCTAATCTTCTCAGAAATGTCTTCTCCCTTACTGTCCTAGACAATTTCATTTCCACACAGTGTTATGCTGAATTTCACAAACTGATGTACCACCAGATTCTCTTAAAGGTCTATAAATTTATTCTTGCTCTTTTAATGCATGAAAATTTGCTAAATGAATCTCATTTAATTTTAAATAAACTTGAACTTCCTCATATTTTCCATGTACAAAACTTTTAAGTTCCTTGTATAATTGTATCTTTCTCATATAAAGTCACTCCAGGTTCAAAGCATATTTGTTAAATGTCTCCCTAAGTACTATTTCCCAAGGCATATTGTTTACCTAATCAAGGAATGCTACTTATGTAGGAAAAACATCCAAGTCTGTGAATAGGTATGATATGCATTTTACTAGTGTGTAAGCTTTGATAAAGATGAAGGCTCTAGGGTTCCGACATATCTTGGAAGGGTATCTCAATATTGAGTTGGCTCTTTGGTAAAAAACAGACTGTTATTACTCCTCTTTGTGATAATGACAAGCAGCCACTGAGTTCTACTTAAAGGGCTAACCATGTGTATTTACAGGAAGATTTGCAATGATTATACTTCCCCTTAGATTTCTCTGCTCAGACTTGAGAGTACCACTTGAGCATTCATTTCGTTTGACAAAGATGGGAAGCCATTCGTCGGGAGGTGAGAGAAAGGGTGGCATGGCACTTGAAGCTGCAATAACATCAATAATTCGTGGGATCTCAAGTCTATTTATCTCTAATGTGCAAACCTTGTGCACAGATGCCTGACTTTCCCAATTGTGGTCAATGTCAAGACACAGATAAGCGTATGCACTCAATCAAAGAAAGGAAGGAAGCTGCTGATAGACAAGGGCACACATAAAGAATATGAGCAGGTTAATGATGTTTTCCTCAATGAGGGGAAATTACCTGTTCTTTACCCCAATGCTTGCATTTGACAAGGGGACCTTGATTCGCTGCTGCTGATAAATTGCTTGGTAGCATGAATACCTCTGCGCTCAGACCCTGTCGTCTGTTGGAGATACAGTTTTTGTTCTTTCTCCTGGTAAGCTAAGGTACAAATTCCCCAGCAACTTCAGTGGTGTAAAGCATCAGTGTTACTCTGAGCACAGTACTGTGTGCACAGAAGAGCAATGAGACATAATTGTTGAATTACAAATTTGGACTTAATGCATATAATGCTTTGATTAAGATTCATTTTAACCTGTTTATAAAACAGTTCTTTATCCGTCACTATATTATAGATAAATAAGGAAGAATTTAATAAAAAAGAATTGGGTAACAAGAATTGGTTATAACAACTGGCTATTGGGCATATGTCTAACAGGCAATGTATATATAAACTTAAAAATTATTTCCTATATATCATTCAATAGTTTTTATGTCTATTTATTTGAATTAAAGATATTTTATTCATTAAATTATTATTGAGAACTTACTATGTCTTAGGCACAGCTGAAGATCTGGGGTTTAATTCATTGTTGAGAAATAGTGGAATAATTTAACTAGTTCATTCATTCATTTATATATTCACTCATCCATACATTCACTCATGAACATTCTCAAGAGTACACATCCTCTGCAAAGCATTGTGTTAAGAGTTATTACTTATCTTCATGGAAACTCCCCATTCTAGTATAGAAGGTGGATAAAAAAATAATTGCTTGAAATGCAATGTGTGTTATATATATACACTTATATATATGTATTATATATTGTATATATTTATATATATAATATATGTTGCATATATATATGTATATATGAATACATGAGGTTTGGTGATAGAGATAATGAGGTGGTCACGTAGCTTAGGAGGAACCATGTAGGGATGACTGAAAGGGGCAGGTGAGGCAGAGAGCTTACTGAGGAGGAAGCACTTAATCCGGAATTTGAAAGTTGATTAGATTTTTGCTAGAACATCTGAGAAAAAAGGCATTCCAGGGAGGGGTGAGGGGATGTGAGAAGTGAAAGAGGAAAAGGAAACAGAAAATTGTGGTATGTTATCACTGATAGGAAGGTATGAGCCTAACAGGTGTGGAAAACAGAAAGAGAGAGAGAGAGGAGTCAAGTAAATTGAAGACTAAAAATGTTCCTTGAGTTTGGGATTTAGAAAGTCACTGGTGACATGATAAAAGCTATTTCTGTGAAATGAGGGCAACGATGCTGGATTATAATTAGTTGTAAGACTACCCCAGGAGACCAGGCGTTAGCTCATGACACCTGAACACAGATGGTGCCTAGTAAATATTTCCTGACTATTGAATGGATACATTCATAATATTTTAAGGTAAATACAAGAAAGGAAAGAGTACAAGGCTTTGGGAAAGAGGGTCATGATTTGAGGGAGAATCAAAAGTATATTTATAGACTCATTGACAGGGAAGAAGCAGAGACTCAAGATTCAGAAGAGAGAGAGATGAATACCAGAGAACAAAGCCCAGTGGAAGAGGGGAGACAGAAGGAATCAGACGCACTGGAGAGGGTCAGCCTTGAAGCAGAAAGAACAAACTTCCTCTTAGCTCAGTTCATCAAGAAACCTGTATGGGGCACTTCTATGCTGTGGGGACAAGAGTTTCACAAATGTATCCAGAATCATCTTACCTTTTGTCAATGTTGTTCCATCTAATCTGTTAACCTTCAACATTTTTTATTATGATCCACAGAAAGAAACAGATCTTATGCTATGACTCCCGAAACACTCATACACACAGACATAGATAACTTATACAAAAGTTTCACAAAACTTATTCCTAACATGTGTTTATATTATGTGTCATACCCTGAGATAGATTGCATTTTATTCCATTTTATTTAAAAATTTTCTGATTAAGACTACAATACCTATTTCACTGCTGTAAGAATTCTTAACTATTTTTGTACTCTGGACATCTTTGATAGTCTGGTCGAGCCTGTGGACAACTCAGAAGCATTTTTTTATTATTATTATATAAAATAAAACGTGGTTACAAAGAAAATCAATTCTATTTCAATGCAGTTATCAAAACATTAAAATGACATTAACAATGGGTCTAATTACTGTAATTTCAAAGTAGTGAAGAACACAGAGAGTATTTGAGATATCTACAATTATGTGATATGAAAATATTTTAAAGTCTGCTGCTGCTGCTGCTGCTAAGTCACTTCAGTCGTGTCTGACCTTGTGCGACCCCATATACGGCATTGGTTATGAAGTCACAAAAACTACAACTAATAATGTGACTTTGTTGTTTCCACTTACAACTAAACAAAATGCTAAATTTCTCTTAGGGTTAATGAAAATACAGATGAAATGTCCTTTGTATCCAGTTTCATTTTTTTTTTAATTTATTATTATTATTATTTTTTTACTTTACAATATTGTATTGACTTTGCCATACATCAACAGGCATCTGCCACGGGTGTACACGTGTTCCCCATCCTGAACCCCCCTCCCACCTCCCTCCCTGTACCATCCCTCTGGGTCATCCCAGTGCACCAGCCCCAAGCTTCCTGTATCCTGCATCAAACCTGGACTGGCGATTCATTTCTTATATGATATTGTACATGTTTTAATGCCATTCTCCAAAGTCATCCTCCCCCTCCCTCTCCCACAGAGTCCAAAAGACTGTTCTATATATCTGTGTCTCTTTCGCTGTCTCGCATACAGGGTTGTCGTTACCATCTTTCTAAATTCCATATATATCCAGTTTCATAGACCCCCTGAGTGTTCTGGCCCACCTACCCCAGGGTAAGATCTTTGTGCTAATAGTGGTTTGAGGCCTGGATCCTGGTTCTCTGCATCACTTCCTACACGCTTATCCTCACACACTCTGCTCTTGGTCATATCAGTCTCCTCACCTTTTGTTAGGCTCATGGGGCATGCTTTGGCCTCAGGGCCTTTGCATTTGCTGTGGCCTCCTCTGGGCTTCCCAGGTGGTGCAGTGATTAAAAAAAAAAAATCCCACCTGCCAATTCAGTAGACACAAGAGATGCAGGTTTGATTTCTGGGTAGGGAAGATGTCCTGGAGTAAGAAATGACAACCTACTCCAGTATTCTTGCCTGAATAATACTCCAGGCTCTTGCCAGAAGAGCCTGGCGGTCTACCGCCCATGGGGTCGCAAAGAGTCAGACACTGCTGAGCATGCACACATAACCGAGCACGCACACATAACCGAGCACACACACATAACCGAGCATGCACGCATAATCAAGCACACACACATAACCGAGCTTGCTCACATACATGCCTCTGTCTACAATGTTCTGCCTAGTGCTCTTCATCTCAAGTCTCTGATCAAATGAGACCTCCTCAGAGATCTCACCCTGACTGAAGGCCCTTGAATAGTGCCCTCACCCCATCAATTCTATATTCCTTTACCCTGTTTTATTTTTCTTTACAGTATTTATTTATTTAGCAGTGTATCACAGAACTATTTGGTTAGTGACACCTCTCTGTAAGTTCTCTGATGCAAGGATTTCTTTTTTTTTTTTTTTAATGTTTTGTGTTGTAAAAGTCACATAATATGAAACATACTATTTTGACCATATTTAACTGTATAGTTCACCGGCATCAAGTATATTCACACTGCTGTGCGACTTTCACCATCAGCAGGAATTTCTTTGGTTTAACCACATCACAGTGTCTGCCTTATAGCAAATGCTCAGTTAACACTTGTTGAAAAAAATCATCTCGATAGGCTGATACGTGCTTAAATATCAGGCATATCCTATGTGCAGGGGGCTCCAAGAGGAGAGAAGGCTCCCAGGGGGAGGTGTTGTCTGGTTACAGTCAATGGCATCAAAGACTGGAGGAAAGGAGAAAATCAAGCACTTGGAGAGATGTTTAGGTTTCTATCTAGATAGTCTGAAACCATGTTTATTGAAAATAAATTATTTTTTCAGTCATACATTAACGACCTTGACTTTCAAGACTATTTTTTGCATTTTGTCTTTACTCTCTAAGCTCTGCATTAATTAAGGATTTGAGTAAGAAGTGACTCAAAGTAGGTTTATAGAAATAACACACGGCAAGGTAAATATCATGCAAGTGTTTGGAAAGATGAGTTCCATTAACAAAGAATGGGGCAGGTAGGATCAGCAAAGCATTTGTATTGATATAACCACGTTACTTTTCATAAGGAAGATTAATTTTTTATTAAATATAGTACAATGATTTAAATCCATCAAGAGGGAAATGTGACATTTGTCTTAGCCTGCCACTCATTGATTTTACTGACTTTTTCCTTATTCAAATGTTTTTTCTCCTCATGCAAATTTTTACATTAACCAGGCTTGAGACAGGCATGATTTTATGATGATTGAAAGAGTATTTCAAGATAAAATGTCACCAAGTCTTATCTGAAAATGCCAGATCCAGTAAGTTATAGTATCTGATACTGAAATCAGAAATTGACTTTTTTTTTTTGGCCCTGCTGTGCAGCATTCTTGATCTTAGTTCCCTGACTAGGGATCAAACCTGTGCCCCCTGCTGTGGAAGTACAGAGGTATTTTTGTTTGTTTGTTTGTTTGTTTTGGCTGCATCACCCAGTTTGTGGAATCTATTCCTGGTGGTCTAGCAGTTAAGATTCTGTGCTTCAGCTGCAGAAGGCACAAGTGCATCCCTAACTAAGATCCCATCTTCCACCTTCCAGGCTGCTGCACAGCTAGGCCAAAAAATTAAATAAATAAAATAAAATATAAAAGGAAACAGAGTCTTAAACACTGGACCACCATGGAAGTTCAACATACTTTTAATTAGCCTCCAGTTTAGTGAACAAATATTTGATAAATATTATTTACTTGGTGCAAATTCCCCTCTACATTATGTCCCTTTGTCCTTCAAGAGCATCCTATAAAGCTAAAAAGAAAATGTACATATGTGGTGAAATTACCTGATGCCATATGCAAAACAAAAAATAATTAGTAAATAATTTATTATATACTAAAAATAAGAACATTCAAAGGGTCAGAAAAATTCTTTCACTCATTTATCCTGCTAATATTGAGTTCAAAATAATGCTATCTGCTGGGCTTGGTGCTGAACATATAAAGGGAACAAGTTAGACAAGTTAATCTTCTTGGCAGTAGATAATGAATAAGGAGATAAGACAAGTTCACAAAATCAGTGAGTTTTCAACTACTTACAAATGTTATGAAGACAATAAGATAGATAACAGGATTTGGTACACATAGATTTTCAAAGTCCCTTAGAGTAAAGGCAATCTAATCTAATTCTTGGCCCTACCAAGCCCTCATACTTTTAAAGAAGCTTCCCCAAGAAGGAAGGAGAATTCCTACATTTCTTTACATATTCAGGCCATCTGTAGCAGACAACAGATCCCATGGAGCAAACATTACTTTCTGAAATCCAGTCTCTACCAGGAAGTTTCTGATTCCAATAACATTCCTCACAAGCAGGATTTCCCAAAGGTCATTCATCCCCTTTTGTCTGTTGCTATTGCTTCCCAATGCCTAGCCTCAAGCCCTTTCTATTTACTTAGAGATACCAGGTGTGATATTATCTGTTAGAAAAAGCCTCCTGGCTTCCACGTAAGTCAAGAAGGTACTGGTTAATTACATTGGAGGATAGTATAGCTGAAAGGGAAGAATGGAGGGAATGAAAGGGAAGTGAGTGAATGAAAAATCACTTCCAAGTGGTTGCCACTTCCAAACTGCCTTCCCCATTATTCTTCACAGTGCAAGAATGCCACTTCATAGATAGCCATTCCTTGGAACATTACTGAGAACCTTTCCCCTTAAAAATGTACATTTGCTTGAATGTAGCAATTTTTCTTGTCAAAGTCTACCCTAAGGATAGAACAAGAGATGTAACCAAATATTTATTCAGGGGATGTTCAATTCATTGTTATTTATAGTATTAAAAAATTGAAAGTAAGAATCTAAATAGGTCAAAATAAGGGACTGGTTAGACAAGTTACTGCATATACTTACATATTTATGTGTGTGAAATCCTCCAGAGCTATTACAAATGATACTGCAGAATATTTAATGACAGTAGGTGTGCATGGAGAGGGCAATGGCACCCCGCTCCAGTACTCTTGCCTGGAGAATCCCATGGATGGAGGAGCCTGGTGGGCTGCAGTCCATGGGGTCGCTAAGGGTCGGACACGACTGAACGACTTCCCTTTCACTTTTCACTTTCATGCATTGGAGAAGGAAATGGCAACTCACTCCAGTGTTCTTGCCTGGAGAATCCCAGGGACGGGGGAGCCTGGTGGGCTGCCGTCTACGGGGTCGCACAGAGTCGGACACGACTGAAGTGACTTAGCAGCAGCAGCAGGTGTGCATAAGAGCAATTTACATAGAGCATATACAGTGCAATCCACATCGTATGTGTGTTCACAGAAAAATTACTTAGCATATGTATCACCAAAAGTTAATAGCAGTGCAGGCATGGATGCTTAGTTGCTCAGTTGTGTCTGACTCTTTGTGACCCCATGGACTGTAGCCCACCAGGTTCCTTTGTCCATGGGATTTCCAGGCAAGAATATTGGAGTGGGTTGCCATTTCCTCCTCCAGGGGATTTTCCTGACCCAGGGATGAAACCCAGTTCTTCTACATTGCAGGAGAATTCTTTACTGTCTGAGCCATCAGGGAAGCTCTTAATAGTAGTAAATTGAGTAATTTTTCAAAAATTGAATTATGCTTTCCCAAAGATTTTTCAAAATTTTCTAAAACCAACATGAGTTAGCTTTTATAATCAGAAAAACATGCTACTTTGTCAAAGCCTCTCCTTCTGAGTGGTGAACACCTCTTAAAGAGGCCACAGGTTCATCCTCTGACACTTTCAGGATGTTAGAGTCAAGTCAGAGGTTATGGCTGGGTCTATAGGTGAAAAGGGTACAGACTAAAGGCAGAGCAAAGAATGGAGCTTATAGCAAACTTTGGTCTTTGCAGACACATGATCCAGGTGTTGCGTGAGGGTCTCTGTTAAGAAATAACAGGAATGAATCACAGCGTCCTTGGAAACCAGCCAATGGGGTTTTTATTATACTGTGAGGAAACTCACTGTGCAGCACGTGCCACTCTTTGAGATGGACTCAGGCTTTATGTGTGTTTTGCATTGTTTTGGTTTAAGTTCCACAGTAGGCCTTGAGGTACCAACTAGGGCTGCAGGTACTGAGCTCCAGGTTTCCTACCATGGATACAATACAAGATGTGGTGCTGTGCATCTAGCCACGAAAACTGCAATGTGTCAATTGGTATCATGGGCAGGGTGTAGGGGTGGCTCCCCTACAATCTCTTATGGTTGTTGGAAGGGACAGAAGAAATGCTCTTCTCAATCTATATCACACATCACAAATACAAACAACTAACATCACTTCCCTGGGTAAGGAAAAATTTTTGCAGTTTGTAAATATTTCACTTAGGTGAGAACTTGAGCCAATATTATACTGTTTTTGAGACTCTGTGATATTATCTGTAAAATGAGGATAATAGTCACCGCCTCACAGATTGGTACAGTGATTGAATGTGTCTATGTATATAAAACACTAAGCAGAGCGTCTAGTATATGTTAGTGCTTATGGTTAGTCATTATTAGTAGCAGTAGTATTACTGTTATCAGGCTTCCTTGATGGCTCAGTGGTAAAATCCCACCGGCAGTAAGGAGACACAGCGATGCAGTTTCGATCCCTGGGTTGGGAAGATCTCCTGCAGGAGGAAATGGCAACCCATTCTGGTATTCTTGCCTGAAAAATCTCACAGACAGAGGAGCCTGGTAGGCAACAGTCTATAGGGTAGCCAAGAGTCAGGCATGACTGAGTGACTAAGCACAGCACACATTACCGTTATCAACATCAATATTACAGCCTTTACTCTGTGCACTTGTCACTGTTCTCAGGGTGATTCACAGAACTGTATTTACTGCCTCAGTGTATTTATTCTCTGAACAAAAATAACTACTTCATAATAGAGACCACTCTTTTAAGATAGTTTTACTAATTTATGGTGACAATCCAAAATACAATGATGATTTAAAAATAGTTGTAATGAGGTGGATGAAACTGGAGCCTATTATACAGAGTGAAGTAAGCCAGAAAGAAAAACACCAATACAGTATACTAATGCATATATATGGAATTTAGAAAGATGGTAACAATAACCCTGTATATGAGACAGCAAAAGAGACACTGATGTCTACAACAGTCTTTTGGACTCTGTGGGAGAGGGAGAGGGTGACATGATTTGGGAGAATGGCATTGAAATATGTATAATATCATATATGAAATGAGTCACCAGTCCAGGTTCGATGCACGATACTGGATGCTTGGGGCTGGTGCACTGGGACGACCCAGAGGGATGGTATAGGGAGGGAGGAGGGAGGAGGGTTCAGGATGGAGAATACATGTATGCCTGTGGCAGATTCATTTCGATATATGGCAGAACCAATACAATATTGTAAAGTTTAAAAATAAAATAAAATTAAAAATAAATAAATAAATAAATAAAAATAGAGAGCCCTTAGTCATGTCAGGACCTTTCATTTCAGGACCTATAGAATAGCTTTGCATATGGACCAAACGGATATTTTTACAGAACAAAATCTGTAAAAACAGAGACAGAAACAATGAAAGAAATTTATATTTATGTGGAAATGTCTTTAATTACAATTACTAAGCAAAAGGTATTATACATTAAAGCTGCAAACAAATCTGTGAAGAGTGTAGGTTGGCACCCCATAATGGGGTCTGTCCCAATGCATCACAGAGTGGTCAGAACCTGTAAGTCTCAGGGTGAGAGTGGGCCATGGAAGTCATCTGCAAGCTTGTAAGAGCTGTGTATGGAATCATTGCAAGAACTAGAAACTCTCCACCTGTAATTATTAGCCTTAAATATTTTCTGCAATATGAGAAATTACACACAAGCAAAAACAATGAAACCCCTTACTTATTCTGGTCCTTCAGTAACTGGTTTAATAAACCTGTCCATTATCTTGTTATTGTCTGAACATGGAATCACTGATGATTACAAAATCAAAATTAGAACACTGTTCTTTAGAGTGCTTATTGTGTGAATTGCTAGAGGCCTTATTGGTTGGAGAATATCAGTGGTCAGTTTATTGGAGAAAATTACATGCGCCAAGCCCTTCAGGCAAGAAGTGTAACTTTTCCTGCAGGATCACTAAATTCATTGAGTTAAGGAGAGCTTTAGCCAATTGTAACAAACATGGATGAATTGTTACTGAGGCAACCATTTGCTGAAATGGCTTTCCAGACAAGGGAAAAACAATACTGGCCCATTTAGTTAGCTTAATTATTTTAATAAACAGTTCATTTTAATTTTCATTCACTTTCTTTAATTATGGAAGATTAACAAATGCTGGTGAATAGTTTCTCTCTATACCTCTTTCCACCAAAACCAGGCTGTGGATAGCTAAAGATCAAAGTCATTCCTCAAATAACTTCCTCATAAATTGTTCAGTAATTTGAATACTTAATTTTTGCTTTTTGAATAGACAAATGTTTACTAGCCATAATGCTATACCACAATGACAGATATCCTATGTTTATACCAGTAGAAAAATATAATTTTGGAAAAAGCCATTTGCAATTGGCTATGGATCTATTCTATTTATAATATTGAATATAAACACACAAATCCCACAGAGAGGAAAATGTCTTTCCAGTTGAATTCTCTATCAAACTGAGACATAGAATGCTAATTCTGCACCAGTGTTGATGAGTTCAAATTCTAAAAATATTCCTTTTAATGCATCACCAAATACTTAAGTTTGAGGTTAGTTGAAACTATTAGAATATTTTTCAAATTTTAGAATAAATGCTTTATTAAAATGCACATTTAAATGAGACACATCTCCGAGATCTGATTCCTTAAGTTGCTAAGTCCTCAATAACAATAATTAAAGCTTCCATCTCATTACTAATAAAATGAAAAATTGAATATTGTTTATGTACTACTAAAATTAAGATTTATTTTTGAAAAAATCTTGAATATTACTGAATCAAAAGTCAACACAGAATGATACTTTACTTAAATCTATTTCATCTATCATATTTATTTCCAAAATAAAGAGAAAATAGACAAAGTAACAAATTCCTTTCTATCCTGTATGAATAACATTCTAGAGCACTGCTATGTGTGGGGTGAAGATATGGTCGCAAATCTTACATTTATGGCTTATAAGCTATTTGACCTATGACTGCTTTATTTAACTCAGCTTCCTTTCTTTATTAAATGTGGCCATGAATACTACCTTATTAGTTTTCTGGCAGTTACAATGAGTAGACAAATGTCTTTCCCTTGCCTTTTCTGGGGAATGAGGGGTGGGCTGGTTTTCCGGAGATTCATTCTGCTCCCAGGTCTCCACTGACTGCCCTACTATATCACATCTGTTTATTGTACACATCTTATAGAACCGGAAAAAATTATATTTGCTCTTTTGATTCTATTCATCTATTACTTGGATAAGCAGATGCTGCTGCTGCTGCTAAGTCGCTTCAGTCGTGTCCGACTCTGTGCGACCCCATAGACAGCCTCCTACCAGGCTTCTCTGTCTCTGGGATTCTCCAGGCAAGAACACTGGAGTGGGTTGCCGTTTCCTTCTTCAATGCATGAAAGTGAAAAGTGAAAGTGAAGTCGCTCAGTCGTGTCCAACTCTTAGTGACCTCATGGACTGCAGCCTACCAGGCTCCTCCGTCCATGGGATTTTCCAGGCAAGAGTACTGGAGTGGGATGCCATTGCCTTCTCCGGGATAAGCAGATAGGTATCCCAAATTAAAGAAACTCCAAATGTGAGTTCTATGAATGTAGTATTTTCATAGCTTTCATCTTTGCTTTGTTGTATTATTTTTGCTCATTTCTGTGTATTCCACATTCACCCCACTCCAGTACTCTTGCCTGGAAAATCCCATGGATGGAGGAGCCTGGTGGGCTGCAGTCCATGGGGTTGCTAAGAGTCGGACACAACTGAGCGACTTCACTTTCACTTTTCACTTTCATGCATCGGAGACAGAAATGGCAACCCACTCCAGTGTTCTTGCCTGGAGAATCCCAGGGATGGGGGAGCCTGGTGGGCTGCCATCTATGGGGTCCAACAGAGTTGGACATGACTGAAGCGACTTAGCAGCAGCAGCAGCAAGACCTTTTAAAACTAACACCCCCAAAAGATGTACTTTTCATTATAGGGGACTGGAATGCAAAAGTAGGAAATCAAGAAACACCTGGAGTAACAGGCAAATTTGGCCTTGGAGTACTGAATTAAGCAGGGCAAAGGCTACTAGAGTTTTGCCAAGAGAACACACTGGTCATAGCAAACACCCCCTTCCAACAACACAAGAGAAGACTACACATGGACATAACCAGATGGTCAATACCAAAATAAGATTGATTATATTCTTTGCAGCCAAAGATGGAGACGATCTATACAGTAAGCAAAAACAAGACCGGAAGCTGACTGTGGCTCAGATCACAAACTCCTTATTGCCAAATTCAGACTGAAATTGAAGAAAGTAGGGAAAACCAAGAGACCATTCAGGTATGACCTAAATCAAATCCCTTATGATTATACAGTGGAAGTGAGAAATAGATTTAAGGGACTAGATCTGATAGACAGAGTGCCTGATGAACTATGGATGGAGGTTCAGGACATTGTAGAGGAGACAGGGATCAAGACCATCCCCATGGAAAAGAAATGCAAAAAAGCAAAATGGCTGTCTGAGAAGGCCTTACAAATAGCTGTGAAAGAAGAGAAGCAAAAAGCAAACGAGAAAGATATAAGCATCTGAATGCAGAGTTCCAAAGAATAGCTAGGAGAGATAAGAAAGCCTTCCTCAGCGATCAATGCAAAGAAATAGAGGACAACAACAGAATGGGAAAGACTAGAGATCTCTTCAAGAAAATTAGAGATACCAAGGGAACATTTCATGCAAATATGGGCTCGATAAAGGACAGAAATGGTATGGACTTAATAAACACTTGTTGAGTAGACAAACATAAAATTCCTATAGAACATATGTGATAAGGTTTCGAGTGAGGAATGCTATTTAAAACTAATAACCAGGGTCAGAGGAGAAAAAGTAGAATATGTCAGATTTGGAACTGGAAATTCAAGAAGAATAAGTTCTGCGTGCTATGTGGCTTCAGTTGTGTCCAACTCTTTGTGACCCTATGGATCATAGCTCACCAGACTCCTCTGTTCATAGGATTCTCCAGGCAAGAATACTGGAGTAGGTTGCCATGCTCTCCTCCAGGGGATCTTTCTGACCCAGGGATGGAATCTACATTTCTTATCTCCTGCATTGGCAGATAGGTTCTTTACCACTAGCACCATCTGGGAAGCCCAAGAAGAATAACTGCTACTGTTACTGCTAAGTCACTTCAGTTGTGTCTGACTCTGTGTGACCCCATAGATGGCAGCCTACCAGGCTCCCCCGTCTCTGGGATTCTCCAGGCAAGAACACTGGAGTGGGTTGCCATTTCCTTCTCCAATGCATGAAAGTGGAAAGTGAAAGTGAAGTCGCTCAGGCGTGTCTGATTCTTCGAGACCCCATGGACTGCAGCCTACCAGGCTCCTCCATCCATGGGATTTTCCAGGCAAGAGTACTGGAGTGGGGTGCCATCGCCTTCTCTGAAGAAGAATAACTAAGGCCACACAAAGAATAACAGCAAGTGAAGTAACAATGTGGCAGATACTTGTTTCAGGTGGTGACTATCCATGACTCCCACCTGCTGAAGTTCATGTCTTCATGTAATCCTCTCCCCTGAGCATAGGCAGGGCACATTTTTTTGATTCTACCAAAGAATATGGCAAAGGTGATACAATGCACATGATTCCGTTACATAAGACTGCAATGTCTGTGTTGCTAGAGTATGTCTCTCTTTCTCTCACTGGCTTTGAAGAAGCCAGCTGCCATGAATTCTATAGTTACAAGGAACTGAAAGTTGCCAACAACCATATAAGCAGTGAAACAGATTCTTCCCTCATCAGATCTCCAGATGAGAACCCTTTCTAGCCAACATCTTGATTCCTACCTTGTGAGAACCTAAGCATAGGACCCCTCAAACTGTGCCCAGACTCCTGACCCACAAAAACTGTGTCATAATAAATGTGCATTGGTTTAAGTCAGCAAGTTTGTGTTACTTCATTATACAGCATTAGAAAACTAATAAGGTTAAGATACAGAAGCAAAGAAGGAACAAAACTAAAGTTTCAAAGATGTGTAGGTACAGAAAACAACATTCATGTCAGATTTTTCTTAAGTCATAAAGTATTCACGAAGTGATGTCTTCATAAGATCAGCTCTAACTTGTCTCAAAGGGGCCAGACCTAGGGGCCATAGGTAACATTAACACAACAGCCACGGCAATCTTCTTGTGAACCACATAACACAATTCTGTTTCAGAGCCACAGCCTTCTGCTCACTGCCCCAAACAAATGTATTAAAATATATGTTTGATCACAAGAGGTGAACAAAGATTAGTGCAAATCCTTCATCACTAATGACTAAAGTTTTAATACATATAACATCACTTTGAGATCTAAAAATAATACATAGCTTGGATGTCATAAGCAAGTAGGATTATTTTCTCTACTCATATTGTGAATTATTACATGAAATCAGCAGAAGGGATACAAGGATAGAGGTTTTTCAAGTATCTTGAGGAGTTTTCTTCATGAAGAGGAAGGGTGTTTACATATGGCAGAAATCTCATACCAAATGGAGGTATCATTTAAAGTGGAAGGATTCTAGCTTAGGAGTTACAGCTCTGTGGGACACGGTGCCTAATTCTACCGCACATGAGACAGCAAGGGAATTTTGATTTTTCCAGTCTTTATGTGGGTCATAGTCACCTTTGCAGGTGTCTGTCAACCAGAGCTGCAGACTTAGAGCAACAGCTCAGGGAGACCCTACCATATACACAGGTGGCAGGAATTTGCAGCCCTGACTTTCTGGAAGTTCTCAGTCTTCAGACATCCTCATGTCCTCTCTCCCAGAAGGTCCAGATGGCAGGCTGCCTGGCAGCTTTGATCTTAGCTTCCACCATCTCAGTCCAAAGTGGAAGAAATGAATGCCCCTTCCTCCAAATACTTCCAAGCTGAAGCGCATTCTGTTAACTAGAGTTTAGTTTTGGAGCATTTGTCATTTGAGGCATCCTGTAAAATTCTTACAAGAGCTAAATCAAAATGTGTGAAGACGTAACACCTAAAATTATAAGAGGTCCATCATCAATTTAGGCCACATAGTTGCTAGACGTTGTCTTCTGTTGATACAGTTTTTGCCTTTCTTCCTTCACTCAAGTGCAGGCAACTTTGATGCATGCTAAGTCACTTCAGTCGTGTCCAACTCTTTGTGACCCCATAGACTGTAGCCCGACAGGCTCCTCTGTCCATGGGGTTCTCCAGGCAAGAATACTGGAGTGGGCTGCTATTTCCTACTCCAGGGGATCTTCCCAAACTGGGGATCAAACCCGCATCTCTTATCTCTCCTGCACTGGCAGGCAGGTTCTTTACCAGTGCACCACCTAGGAAGCCCAACTCCTCGTCAGGTACGGTTAGCCTTTGGGAAACTAGGGGGGATAAGAATATTACATACCCTTTATTCTCATGAAATAAGAATGCAGAGTTCAGAGACTGACTGCAACAGATCCATTGGTTATAAAAAAATTATTGCAAAAGTTGAAAAAATTAAAAGAAAGGAAAATTACTTCTTCAGGGAAAAGGGAATGTAAAACTAAAACTAATTTCTTATAAGCACTAATTGCTTAATTCTGTTATTAAGTGAAACACAGATCCACAATTATTACCATTTAAAATGCAATTATGAAAATATAATAAGTTCCCATTTTTTTTATCTTTAATCTTCTCCACATTATTTATTAATTAGTTCTTGCAGTAATCCCAAGAGATAAGGGTAATATTACTAACATCCCAGTAGTACAGACTTCAGTAGCTTACCCCAAATCAGTAAAATTGAGCTTAAAATAGAAACATAATGAACAAGGGAGATTAGGTATTTCATTGGATCCAAGAACTGAAGAATTGGAAGATGCCTAATCCAACTTTACATTATGTATAAAGTGAGACCTGAGGGGATGAATGACTTGCTATAAGGTCTCACAGCTATCACCAATAGGTCCAATTTCTAAACCACCTGCACTCTATTTCCCATTCCTTCCCTTAGCCATTCCATATCAATTATGCCCGAACTGTGCAGAACTAAGTACCGGGCAAAATGCTGTGGTTCTGTGAGCCAGAGCTATGGTTCGTGCTCATTAGGACTCTTTGGTCTATTAGGGGGTGTACTAAAGGGTTAAAGATGCTGAAACAGAAGTGAAGGGACCTACAGGCACTAAAGGAGGTTTGGTATAATTCTGGCATTCTCTAGAAATTGGTTCCAACATGCATGGAGAGCAAAGGTATGGGCCAAAAGACATTTACAGCAGGGCTCAGTGGTGAAGAATCAGCCTGCCAATGCAGGAGACACGCATTCGATCCCTGGGTTAGGCAGATCCCCTGGAGAAGAGACTATCAACCCACTCTAGTATTCTTGCCTGGAGAATTCCATGGACAGAGGACCCTGGTGGGTTACAGTCCATGGGCTAGCAGAGTCAGACACAACTGAGAGACTGAACTGGCACCATGCACACATAAACTCTAAGGGGGTTCAACACACAAATGTCTGCATGGACTGAGAATTTCCAACAAAAGGGTGAGTCCAGCATGGTGTGGGTACACATGCAACAATGTGAGTGGGGAGGGCTGTGATCTCTGGAGGTTGGGTCCCACTTAAAAGGGGCAGCCATACTCAGGCCTGCTTCAGTATTCCTTGTGTTTATGTGAGCCCAGTGCTGCTCGAGTCACTCTTTTTTTTTTTTCTTTTTTCCCCTCAAAGACATCACAGCATAGATTTTGTGAAATTTCCTGAAGCTCCTAACTTGGCTGCTGGCCTCATAGGAGCAGAGCTAGAATAAATTGTCCAGCCAATTAGCAAACATATAATATATGAAGAACATCTTTAAAATGACTTGTGCTTTAATTCACTCCTTTCCCCTTGAGATCTCTGTATAGTCTTGTTAACTTAGTTTTTTCTCTGAATATCTGGTTGTGCACCAGTGATGGTCTACCCTGCTCAAATCCTTGAAAACTAAGAATTTCCAACCTCTGTATTTTTTTTAATCTAGCCAAATGCCATGGTATGGTAAATGTGAACTTATGTTCCTTTTTGCTTGAGTATCTAATATACCTGCTGGGATTAATCTATCCCTATTACAGGTGTTAAAAGAGCCCATTACTACAAGTGGGATGTTCAGCAGTTCTTGATGCCATGTACCATTTTAACAGGTTTAATGCAGGTCAGACACAGTTGCAAAGGCTTTGTATAGAGCATCTCATTTATCCAAATAAGCAGTCTATGGTATGGGTACTATAACTGTTGAAATTCATCTGCGAAACTGAGGCTCAAACAGGTCAAACAACTTTCAAAGTCACACATCCATTCAGTAGTTCAGTGTCATTCAGTTCAGTTCAGTGCAGCTCAGTTGCTCAGTCGTGTCCGACTCTTTGCGACCCCATGAATCGCAGCACGCCAGCTAGATAATAATAATAATCTTAAAGTCAATGCTTTCATTATTTTATCTCCCTGTGATGCCAACACAAGAGTTCAACTAGTGAAAAACTTAGTAAGTACCCAATACTTTCTCTATACAACAGTGAACAATCTAGAGCACATATTTTCTTTTGAGTTTAGACTGCAAATCATATTTTCTTTTGAGTCTAGAGTAGAGGTGTTTAGATTTTCTGATACTCTGTATGCAGAGGTTAACACAACAGAAGGAAAGAGGCTGAGTTTTCAGCCTCTTTACAGGCACCATAAATTCCTTGGGGTAATTACTATTATAATGAGTATCCCATCATTATGGTTATATGTGTGTGTGTGTGTGTGTGTGTGTGTGTGTGTGTATGTGGAGAAGGCAATGGCACCCCACTCCAGTACTGTTGCCTGGAAAATCCCATGGATGGAGGAACCCAGTAGGCTGCATTCCATGGGGTTGCCAAGAGTCAGACACGACTGAGCGACTTCACTTTCACTTTCCACTTTCATGCATTGGAGAAGGAAATGGCAACCCACTCCAGTGTTCTTGCCTGGAGAATTCCAGGGACAGGGGAGCCTTGTAGGCTGCAGTCCATGGGGTCGCACAGAGTCAGACACGACTGAAGCGACTTAGCAGCAGTAGCGGCAGCAATGTGTGTGTGTATGTGTGTGTGAGTTAGTGTGTTAGTCACTCAGTAGTGAGTGAGACCTTTATACATATATATGTGTGTTTGTATACACACACACACACACACACACATAAAGCAGATCTGCACAGTAAAAAACTAACAGGGGAAAAAAAGCCCATAGTTTGAAATGGAAGGACGGTTCCTTTCACTACCAATTAGTGATGGTGTTGGAGATGCATTGGGTTGGAGCAGAGTAAAGTCAATGGTATGTGAGTACTGAGACTTTCCTTCCAACCTTGCAGCCAGCCTAAGTTTCAAATACTTGCTCCATACCCTGTTAACTTCATGAACTTTGGCAAATAATAACCTGTTACAAGCCTTATTTTCTTGGCCTTGTAATGTCAGGTGAAAGATTACATGAAATGCTTATTAAGTTCCTAGTGGAGTGTTTAAAACATAGTTCAGTTCAGTTCAGTTCAGTCACTCAGTCATGTCCGACTCTTTGCGACCCCATGAATCGCAGCACGCCAGGCCTCCCTGTCTATCACCAACTCCTGGAGTTCACCCAAATTCATGTCCATTGAGTCAGTGATGCCATCAAGCCATCTCATCCTCTGTCGTCCCCTTCTTCTCCTGCCCCCAATCCCTCCCAGCATCAGAGTCTTTTCCAATGAGTCAACTCTTCGCATGAGGTGGCCAAAGTACTGGAGTTTCAGCTTCAGCATCATTCCTTCCAAAGAACACCCAGATAACCATAAATACCGCTTTTTCCCTTTATTGTTTGTTTTCTCATATTGTTTCTCTTCCTTGTTTTAGAGACAGGGGCTGGGGACAATTCTCTTAGAGTTAACTAACCACATCGTGCCCAAGGATGGATCCAATTGATGAGAATAATGATGAATGTTTCCTAGTATTAGATATTGTGCCAAGTCCTATAACAGACTTGCATTAACTTGTCTAATAAATTGTAGCATTTGAACATGAACTTGTTTCTGTGCTAAGAAGCCCAAACTTGGGCACGGTCATAAAAAACAACAGTAGCTGGCCACTTAACCTCAGTCAAAGTAACTAGAAGCACCATAAACTCTTTTTTTAAAAAAAATACACATCTATTTATTATCTCACTGTTTCCATGGGTCATAAGTTCAGACATAGGTAGGTTCTTTTCTCAGGGTCTCACAAAACAGCAATCAAAGTACTGGCTGGGGTTGTGATCTCACCTGTGACTCTGAGTTGTCTTCCAAGCCCCCTGGTTGTTGATGGGATTCAGGTTCTTGCAACTATAGAGCTCATGGCAGGTTGCTTCTCCGACACCATTAGGAAAAGGTCTCTGAACTCAGGGAAGGTCTATGTTCTTTTTAAAAAGTGTCAACTAATTAGGTCAGGCTCACCTTGAATAATTTCCCTTTTAAAGAACTCAATGTCAAACTGACTACATCTTGATCAATGTGCAAAATCCCTTCACTTGTGCCATAGAACATAACCTGATCATGAGAAAGACATCCATAATGATTACAGAATTCATCCACATCTGGGGGAAAGGAGATTACATAGGATTTATGTTAGGACCCTGTAGTAGACAGAATTCTACCATAAATTCCTGATTTTGTGTCCTCATTTTTGACAGTGAAACATGAAATAATACAGGATTCCTTCTCAGATGATAGTTATTTTCCCCTTTGCTCCAATATTGCACCCCTAAATATTTTTTCTTTAATATAGTATTCATGAAATAATGTTTAATTTAATATGTTAACATATTAATATAATAGGATTATATGAAAATGTCCATTTAGAATACGCACACATGTTTTTATTTAAATATGAATGCTCTTTAACTTCATGGTGTTCCAAAGTGTAGCAACATTTTGGGAATGAAAAAACTGAATATGCCAGTAGCATGAATTATGTTAAGGCTTGTGCAATATTTTTCTATGAAATGATTTTTTTCTTCAAAGTATTCAGTAAGCTCATAGTCAGCAGTTTAATTATTCTTTGCAAGCATAATAACTTCCTGAGAACCAAGAGCACTATTTTGTGACAAAGCTGGTTTCCACATTTTTTTTAATAAGGAAGGGTTCAGAGTGGTGATTTCTTGATATCCCTGAAGGTTTTTTAGGAGCGATCTTATCCAAGCAGTACATTTTCTAAAGATATAAAGGGAGCCGTAAACTGTTCAGAAAGGCTGAAGCATCTCATTTCTTTCTTATATTTCCTTTTTCTAGGGATAGTTCTCTGCAAGACCACAGGTAGTCATAAAAGCATCCAGACAACCTCCTGCTCAAAATCCCAGGCCTGTTAAGAAATATTCATATCTGCACAAAATTGCTGATGATAATAAAAATAATGACAATAAATTCTACAGACTTGGAAAGTCCCATGAAAATTCCTCCCTATAGTTTTAGCACTGTCTTTGCATATTCAGCTTTGAAACTTCCATCTGCAGTAATGCTGAGTGCTCTGCTTGAGTGAATACCTAATCCTTCCAATAAGTTACAGTCACTAAAAAGTGCCTGTCCCATGAAGCAGAAACTGACTATTTTGCTGAATTTTACTGCTGGTTATCAGGAACAGTGTGCAGGACAAAACAATTTCATACTGACCTCTCTACCGTATCAAATATATACAAATAGATCTGTTCCTCATGATTTTTAAAAGTTAGATTTTTACACTGATTAGAGACTGGAAAGAGACCTTTATGATTTTGGCTGATACTCCTATAGGATGGAGAATTTAATCTGTAATTCAGAATTAATTATTTGGTTTTAAAAAGAAAAAAAAAATTATATTCAGGGAACACCCTAGGAAATTCTGATCTAGTAGCTACTTTATGCTGGGGCTTAAAAGGCTGTGTTTCTGTTTTTAATATCCTCAGGAAAAAAAGAAGCAATATATATCTAGCATATGTTAAAGTATATGACTATATTGAATATATAATATGAATCTTAAATATATATTTTAGTCATATTATATCTATATGTTATGAATATGTACATATTTTAAAAGATATAAATATAAACTCTAACTACATTTTATCCTAGAAATTCCTTATCAACAAATGTTTTGACACATTCTCTGTTTTGACACGTAGAATTGCTTCATGTTCAAGACTGTTCAGTACTTACAGCTTTTTCTTTTTTTTTTTAATTATTGAATAACTAGAAATAACTTAAATGTCCACACTAGGAAAATGAAGGTGAAAGTGTTAGTCACTCAGTTGTGTTCAACTCTGCAACTTCATAGACTGTAGCCCACCAGGCTCCTCTGTCCATGGGATTTTCCAGGCAAGAGTACTAGAGTGAGTTGTGATGCCCTCCTCCAGGGGATCTTTCCAACCCAGGGATCAAACCTGGGTCTCCAGTATTGCAGCAGATTCTGAGCGGTCATCTGAGCCACCAGGAAGCCCTAACAACACTAGGGGATTTGACTGAATAAATTATTAATATTATATAGCCATACAATGGAACACCATGTAATAGAAATAAATGTTAGATTTACACAGTTGAAATTGACTAATGATAAATTATCCAAGATACACTGTTAGAATATGGTGTATTTGTAGTATAATCCTGAAAATTTAGCAAAATTTTATAGAGAAGAGGGTGTTTACTTTTCATCTTAAGTTCTTCTAAGCTAAAAACCTCTACACACACAATTCTTTTCATTTCATATTTGCATGTATTAATTTTATAATTTAAATGATAAAACAAATTAAGAATACACACAATTCTGATGTTCTGATATTTGTCCTGTATTAAGAACACTCTGGTCCTCATATGATATTGATGTCCTAGAATAAGTTTTAGTGACTAGAGTGCTGAACAATCAAATCAATATTACTATTTAAAATTTTGCCCTATGGGAAAAGTATTTATTTTGTACTCAAAAATGATCACACCTCAGTTATCCTTTAAATAGACTACATGCACGATGTTGCTTTATAATACCCTTTCTGTTGACAGTGAAATGAAATATAATAAAATATACCAGATATATATGCTCAGGAGTGCAATCAATGGGTCCCATGGTAATGTTATTTTTAGTTTTTAAGGAACCTCCCTACTGTTCTCCATAGTGGTTGCAACAATATATCCAGATAAAACTATAATTAGAAAAGACCCATGCACCCCGTGTTCATAGCAGCACTCTACAATTGCCAAGACATGGAAACAACGTGTGTGTGTGTGTGTGTGTGTGTGTAATGTTACTCAGCCAAAAAGAAGAATGAAATAATGTCATTTTCAGCAACATGGATGGATATAGAGATTATTATATTAAATGAAGTAAGTCAGAGAAAGACAAATGCCATGTGATATCACTTATATGTAGAATCTAACAAAATGACACAAATGTACTTATTCACAAAACAGAAATAGACTCACAAACAGAAAACAAACTTATGGTTATGAAAGGGGAAGGGGGAAGGAATAACTTAGGAGTTTAGGATTAACATATATACACTATTAAATAAAAATAGATAATTAAGAGGGACCTACTCTACAGCACAGGGAACGATACTTAATATCTTGTAATAATTTCTAACAGAAAAGAATTTGAAAAAGAAAAAAAAAGTATATATATATAAAATCACTTTGCTGTACACGTGAAAGCAGCACACCATTGTAAACCAACTATACTTCAATTTAAAAAAAGGAAAATAAAGCCAGAGGAAAGAGGTGTCCAGAGCATTAAAAGAAAAAAAAAGTGTACTGTTTCACACCACCACTTAAAGATAACACCTGATGGAGATCTGATGACATACTGATGACGATAATGCAACTGTATTATTTTCAACAAATAATAATAATAAATAAATGTGAAAAACTTGCCCACACGGAGAATCAATAATGATATCACAACCCTGATAGAAGACTCAATTCAGGTAGTTGACAGTACTAAATTGAAAATATCCATCTTCTACATTGGCAGATTTTTTTTTTCTTGTAGTACTATTATTTGTTAACCTTGTGATGAAAAGGCAGGGAGGTGACAGGGCCAATTGAGAGGACTCTGGAAGCTAGGAGCCTTGAGTTTCATCCTAGAAGACGGAAGGACAAACTTGACCACACTATTTAACCTCTCTGCATTTCAACTTTCCTATCCTCTGTGAGGTGAGAAGAACACTTGCCATCCACCCCATAAATGGGTTGAAAGGACTGTGAGGGAGTTCATGGAAAGCGCTTTGAACTGCTCAGAAGTAAGCTTTTACAGAAGTACAAAGCCTCACATCAAAGGACTCGTTCTTACCTTTCTGAGGCAATAGGGAGCAGTTCCTGGAAAGGATAATGTATAGGCCTGACAGTGAGTGTTCCTTTTCATTAAAATAATTGCCATAGCAATTTCTTTTCTTTCTTACATGGACATTGTTCACGTGCAGCCTTGACAAAACCCGACGTTCCTTCTCAGATCCCTGTGAGGGGTCTCTGAGGCTCTTTTTTTGGCTCATTCAGCTGCATTATTCAGCCGACAGGTATAAAACATGCTACCCTCTATCTCTCTCTTTAAGCGTTGCTAGAAAGCAGTCTTCTGGGGGGGAAAAAGTAGAATACATTCCAGGAGGTTATTTTTGCCTCCACCTGCTGTGGCCATATTTGAGGCAGGACAGACTTAATTCACTCATACTGATTGTTCACCCTGACTTGTTCTAGAATCACAGGTCTTTCTCCAACTATCCATCCTGCATTCTTGGGTACCATTTGTGCACTGAGCCCAAGAGAAAAATGTTACATCGGTCCTAGAAAAGGAATTTGCCTGCTAAATAGTGCTGAAATTACATAGCAATTTCAATCTTTCTTCAAACCAACACCTTGTGCAGTTACAGTACTGTCCTGGTCCCACATTAAAATTACCTGGGTGATTTTAACAAGATGAGTTAAATTAGAGTCTCTGAGGCTGCTGCTAAAGCCTCCACAGAGAGATGTTGTAAGATTGGTGAATATACATTGTAAGTGTAAATGAATGTAAATGAATGAATGGATGAATAAATTGTTTTCCAGGTATTTCCTGAGGAAGAACCCTGATCTAGAGAGTCAAACATGGCTAGGATACCAGTACCACTGTAACTGTGAAATACTGGCTCTGTTCCGTGCAACTCCATCAATGACCACTGCATTTCTCAAGGCTCTTCTCAGAGTGACTCATGGATGGCTTATAAGAGTATCAACTAGAGGGATGGCTTGTTAAAAATTCGTATTCTGAGGCCCAACCGCTGAACTGCAGACTCAGAACCTTATAGGGGGTAGATAGGGCACATTTAGGCATTTAAAATCATTTTCTCAAGTGATTGATCCTTGCATATTAAGTTTTAAAACAAGAACTAAAACTCTCTCTGGACCTTTCCTTTCCTATCTTTTTTTGAGCTTTCTCAGGGCCCAGATCCTCTGCTAAGTGTTTAGGGCACATTACCTCTTTTTTATCTTCACAAATGATAGCAATTCTTACTCAGAGAAGAGGAAATTAAGGCCAAAAGGAGAGAAATGACTTGCTCAAATTTTCATGCTTAGACACAGGTAAAAGCAGTAACCAAACTGATGTTCATTTTTTCTCAAAAACTCAGCAACACTTTCATCCTTGACACTTAACATTATTCCCTCAAGTCATCAGGTCCTGGCCTCTCCTTATCCCATTGCTCCACCTTTTAACATAGTCTCTGATATGCCAAACACTCATATCACACTCAGAGGATCATCTTTACTTGTTTCTGGACTCATCAACAAATGAGCCGCTATTTTCAATGGTTCTTTTCTGAAGGTTCTAGGCCTTCTGACGGCCCTTCAACTTTGCTCATCACATCTCACTGAAATCAGGTCGGCCTTGTTGGATGAGCTCCTCTAATTCTGCCCTATTGGCTACATTACCTTCTCCTGCCTGCGTCTCTCCATCTTTCCCACAACTGTAGAGGGAGAGACAGCTTTTGCTGGGACCCCCACCTCTTCCCACCTCCTGCACTCTCTCCTGCCCAAACTCAGCCCCACCCTGGACTCCCCCTCTCCACTGGCTTTAATCTCACCTTTGTTTAAATATGTTTAAATTCCCACTATTTTCAAGCAATAAAAGTTTGTGAGTTTGAAAAGAGTTTTCTTTCTGTTTTCCCAAGCAATCTCTCCTACACCTCTCCTCTGTTTTCTCAGTACTACTTTCCTCCTTAACTCCACTCTCCCCTTGATGTGGCTCTCTTCAAAGTTATCAAAATCCATCTTCAGGCCAAATCCATTTGTCAATGTTCAGTTCCCTACTCAGCATCTGCTCACCTGACAATTAATCTTCTTTAACTCTCCCCACCCTCAGCTTCTGGGATGATCAGTCTTTGTTGTTTTATTTTGATTTTTGTTCTTCTTTGCCTCTACTTAAACAAGTCTCTTAAACTTTTTTGAACTTCAGAATCTTTACCTCTAAAACAGAAAACAAAATATTGGACTCAATATGTCATACAGAGGCACAAGAAAGTGAAATGTCTATTTTATTTATTGACTTATTCAATAAACATTTATAAAGCATCTACTATATGTATATGACTAAACACTGGAGTGTAAAGATGAAATTGGCATGGCCATTAATGTTAAGGAATACCAAAATGAAGACCTTGACAATTAATCACAGTGCTTCATTTATTCATTCACTTATTTATTCAATTAATTTTAACTAAGTATCTATGATATGTCAAGCAGTTGTCTAGGCACTAGAGACATAACAATAACAAGTCTGAATAAGCACTGCCCTCATGAAGCTTGGTGGAATCACCCATATAGCTAGCTAGCTAGATAGTATCAGTGAGAAGTAATAGATATGAAGGGAAAAATGAGTAATAAATAATTGTGGCAATGAAGTGTGCTAGAACCATGGTCAGAAACTACTTCTTTGTGGAGGTAACATTTTGGTCTAAGGCCTAAATAATGAAAGGAGAATCAGATATTTAGAAAGAGCATATGGAGATGGCGCTGCAAGTACAAAGGGCCTGAAATTTGAATGAACTTAGTATGCCAGAGGGGCATAAAGAAGGCCAGGAGACTTTATGAAGGTGAAGAGAGTTTGGAGAGGTCTTATATGCCGTGTTAATTAAAGCATCTAATTTTAACACTACATGCCAAAGAAAGTCACCAAGAGGTTTCAGGTAGGAGAATGCCATAATCTAATAAATATTTTAAAGAATCATGTGAAAACTGTGAGAATAATTGATTGGGCTTGGGAAACAGTGGAAGCTGGAGAAGTAGTTATGAGTTCATCTCAGTAGATCAGGCAAGAGATTAGTTGAGATGGTATAGGTAGTGGCAATGATGATGGTGTGACGTGCTCATATTTTGGTTATAGTACATGCTTTATACTAATATTTATTTGCTTGGTGTTTTATATTTTACCTACCAGAATTTTAGTTCTTTGAGCACACAGATGTCGTTTCAGGCATTGTTCTACCCTCCAGCCTCTGGAACATTTCCTGACATGCAGAAGGGGCTTAAAAAAAGTAATCATGTGTTGAGTAAATGAGTAAATAACTTGGGTGTGGGTGCTGAGATAAACCCCTGAAAGTTTTCACTTTCAGCAGTTGGGCTGAGAGTGTTCTCAACCAAGGACTGGGAGAAAGAAGTGGTTTGTGGGTGGAAAGTAAGAGTTCCATTTTAGGAGCTCAGGGCTAGGATTTTTTTTTTTTTAATTCATTCAAATTTTATCTCCCCATTTATCTCCCCATTATCTCCCTTGCTCAGCAAGAGCAGGTGTTCCCTTCAATTCTCCAAGGGTGCTCTCCGGAACCAGCAGTATCAACTTAACCTAGACTTGTTAGAAATTGCCAATTCTTGGGGCCAAGACCAACTGAATCAGAAGCCTAGGGGGAGTCCAGTGATTTGTATTTTAACAAACCTTCCTCCAGATTCCGATGCACTCAGGTTTGAGAAACACTGGTCTAAAACACTGTTAGGTATATACAGTTACCAGGAATAATTAAACAGTAAATGGATAGTTTGAGGTAACTGTTCAAATTAGCACACTTCAGATTTTTTTTTTCTTGCCTCTTGTCAAATTTCCTTTTATCAGTCAGCCTTCCTTAGCTGCTTTAATTAGTTTGTCCACAGAATCCAGTGTTTTCCTATTTTAAAAAATTACATAGCAATAGTAACAATAAAGCTTCCCAGAAATAATTCTAGGGTTTCAAAACACTCTGAGCATTTAATTTTAGCTTCAGAGGAGCTATGGAACAGCAGAGATAAGAGTTCATATCACATATGGACATATTTAGCCAAAGTTCTGTTAGATGAATTATTGATGGTCACATGATAAGGTTAGGCAGATCTGAGACTGTATTCTTTGGTAAATATGAGAATAAGCCTCAATTTCAAGTTTTCCTCATAATATTCTGGTACTATCTATGTCATAGAAGCTCAATAAATATTCGTTGGCTAAGTGAATAATTCCTGAAATATTCTGTACGTTGCAAGAAAATGCAGAAAAACCTTAGCAAGACAAAATCAAGCAGGAGAGAATGAGAGAAACAGAGAGACTGAGCCAGATACACACACACACACACACACACACACAAACACACACATACGTACACATACACACACAAGAATAATATATAATCCTGTTTCCTTTAATTGGAAACTCACTAAGCATCTGGCAACTCCCTCACATCTGGCAACACTATCCAGACCCACTATCCAACAACATGGGAATTTTGGAGGAGATATAAATTATAATTTGACATTGACTATCATTTTCTTCCTTATCTCTTTAAGACTATAGTTGATATTAACATGATATAATTTTTGATGCTCTTTTCTTCTCATACTATCAGTTAATTGTGCATTTGGAAGTGTTTCATTATTCCTGTATTTTGACCTCTGTTTTGAATTACCCAAGCAATGCAAAAAACTGGCAACATCTCCATCTCACTGAGATTGCTTCTTGCCAACATTACCCGTCTCTCTTTATTTTAAATCTAAAACACATTCCTTCTCTCACTAGAATGCTTTCAGTCTATCAGACAGATGATGATAATGAAACATTCCTATATTTGCATAAAGATGTAGAATTTTGAATGTGCTTTCAAAATAGGTTGTCTGACTTAGCCTAGTTTAGAACACTCTAGACACAATTGTTTGGTTTTTATCCTAAAAGATGTTTTAAACCTAAGAAGGAGCATTATTGCATTCATAGTTACATTCATTCAGTGCATCCATTTAGTGACTTACTGAAAATTAATGATGCTGATAATGATACCACTAGTTACAGCAAGCATTTTTTGAGTGTCTACTGTGTACCAAGCACGTGGCTATGTTTTAACATGGCTGGTAACATTTATCCACTCCATGAGCAGTACTGCTGTCCATACTTTACAGGTAGTCAAACTACAGCTCAGAGTATAAATGACCTCTCAAATCACACTCATAATTAGTAGTTTGAGATTTGAGTCCAGAAATTTCAGACTCTAAAGCCTGTGGTACTAATCCCTTTCCCACTCCCATCCCCTTAACACAATTACCACCACACCCTGAAGCCTGTATTCAAAGTTAATGGTTCAGGTAATGACAAAACCCATTTAGTTCACATAGTCAAATGCAATGGGTCTATCTGAATTAAATCGATGCTTTGTTGGGCCATCAGGGCATAAATACACCTGGTTGAAAAGTGAAAAATCCCTTCAATTTCCTGGTTCCAAAGTTAGTCACAGCCATGCCACACTTCTTCCATAAAGTGTGTTGACAATCTCAAATTTTCACACCATTTAATCACATCTCTAATTTTCACCACTGCTCTCTTCCCCCACATCATTTTCTGCCTTTCGCTACTGGTTTTGATGTTGGAACTCTTGTTATTTCAGAAAACATGTGTTTGGCTCCCATTACACAGCAAGCCCATTATAAGCATGAGAAATACAGAGACAAACAAAAGCAGTCCTTTCCCTAAAGTTTCTTACAGTCAGGTGGGGAAGGGAGCATGTAAATAAATAAGGCATTTGTTCTTTTTATATTTTGGTCTCAGCTCTTTGCAACTTGTCTTAGCTGTCATCCTGGGTGTCAGTTGCCGTGGTTCTTTCTGGGGAAAAAAAAAAAATCTCCTGCTTCTACTTCTAGTTAAGGGAATACCATCCTGATGATCAGACATTTGGCGGAGTGCTTAAAGAAAGACAAGCGTGTGTGTGTGCATGCGCATGTGGGTAAACTATGTAGAATTGCTTCTTTCCTATGAAATCTCAGTATAAGCAGCCAATTTGAAGCTATGAAACAGAAAAAAAGACCTATGGTGATTATGTATAATTTAAATCAAGAAGATAAGATGGCCATGAATTTAGTGCTTAGATTTTGACCTCGCCTTCAATAAGGGTTAGCCTGTGTGGATCCCATTCCCGTTGAAGGATTCTCTTGTTTTAAGAAGCTGTGCCTAACTGTGCTTTCTTAGAAGGTCTATTTGAAATATTCTGGGGCTTCAAAGTATCGCTTAATTATAGCAAAAAGCCTCTATCTTAAAACTATGAAATCAAAATTACGTTTTTACTTTTTTAGGACAGTTTCTAGAGGCAAGGCCTTCTCTAAAGGACCACATATAGCTATCGATAAAGTAGATGGTGTGGATTGCTTTATGCTATAATACATTGATTTAGACCAGACATTTTAGTTATCATCAGTTTAACATTTAATACTTTTGAACAGCATGTACAATATTCAGTTTCTGAGAAAAGGCAAACGTTGGATGTAAGGACTGAAATGAACTTCAGAATCTTCTAGCTGTCACATGCTCTTCTGAATGCCCATGGTAAATAGAGCTTATTTACAAGTATATTATTTTTCAGAATCCAGAAATGGTCTAAGAATCCTTCTCTACACAGTGCTTCAGGCATTCACTGATAACGGGTATGAGTGGGCTCATGACATTGGACCTACTTGCCAATATCACTGTAAATCAAGCTCTTTCATTTACAGAGGACTACAGTCCATAGGGCTGCAGAGAGCCGGACCCTACTGAAGCGACTTAGCATGCATACACACACGCAAAACTGATTTTCAGAATGGTACTGTGACTTATCCAAAGCCAAGCAGGTCAGTAGCCAAGTTGCTTCTATTTCTAAGATTACACACTACCTCTACTCATTAACCCAACTACTTGGTATGGAGATTGTGTAAGGCAAGGGGATGATTTTTGATTGAGTTCCCAGTTGCCTTCTCATCAACATTAAAATCAACAGGTTTCTACTGACAGGGCTCCTTTCCACCCCCACAGTGATTCTAGAATTTAACTGCCAATAGTCCAGTTCCCTGTGTTTAAAATTGTCTGCTCCTATTTCTTTTCTTGCAGAGACTGTTCTTTCCTTCTGTTTCCATGTAAGACTTGATTATAATATCAAACAAAGGAAAAGAAAGTGTTAAAATGCTTCAATGAATACCCTGAGGGACTCTGGCTTTAAATCAATGCTTATATTTAAGTGGGGAATTAAATGATATTGCATTAAAAGAAACTGAAATATGACCCATTGCTGAGAGAAAAGAGAAACGTTTTTCAAAAAGGATTTGTTCAAGATGTTTAATATGGATCTGCTTACATATCACATAGAGATTTAGAATAGCTCCATCAGTGTTCTTTCAGAGGCAGATTAGAGTAGATGTCAAGAAGAAATCCCTTGTGTTCAGGTCACGACCTTCCACTGAACCAATTACACTCCTTTGTCATGAAATCACTAAGATTTAATACAGCATTGTCACAAAGCTTGAAGGTCATTCAATGACCTTAGCATTATCTCCATCTGACTTGTCATATTGGTTCTTATTCTTCGCAGTCTTAGTAAGCAACCACCTCATCCTCCCAGTTACTACACCCAGAAACTTAAGAATTATGCTAACCCCTTTTCATGTTCTCACTTGCGCATCCCATGCATGAGAAGGCCTACTGGCTTCAAGTTCTCAACACATGCTACCTCCATCCATCTCTCCTTGTCTTCACTCCTCCCAGCCTAGTTTATGCTGCTCTCCCCTCTCACATCAACTACAATAGTAAACAACAGAATGGTGGCCCTGCGTCTGCTCTACTTCCCCCACTCCAGTCTATATTCCATATGTGGTCAGGGAGATTTTCCTATCACTAGAACCACGTAATGTTACTCCAAGCCTTGAAACCTTCAAACAGAAATCAACATAGAATAAATCCTAACTCCTTTACACGGCCTGCAAATTTCTGGAGCCTGCATTTTTCCTCAGTCTTATCTTGTAATCTTCTTTTCACTCATTATGCTCCGGAATACAAGTCCTTTCAATTCATTAAAAATGCTTTTCTCTTCGCCATCTCATTGTCTTTCCACAAGCAAGTCCTTTTTCTGGAAAATGCATTTCCCTGTTCTTCACAAGGCTGAATTCGTCTTATCTTTCTGGTCTTGGTTTAAACATTTTCTTAGCACAAAACACCCCCGAAGCACAGTCTGTTAGTACTCTTCCCACATCACCTTGGGTCTCCCTTTTATCTTCATGAACATGAACCCCTGTGTACTTTTCACTCCCAAATGCCAGCACCTGTGTCTCTTTGTCAGAGGATGAATTTCAGGCTGCCAAAATGGCTTTGGCTATACTTGGAGAGCTGAAAGTGTCTATTGATTTATATTCTTCTCCACCCTAGAGTACAGCCTTAGCCAGTGCCTGATGGATGAGGAGTATAAATGCTCCAGCTCCCTCGATTCATGACTGGTCCAACTTCAAAGCTGAACTTCCATTCCATTACAGCTCTCTTGCAGGACTGAGCCAAAGTTGTCCTCTGAGAGTCTTTGCTTCATATTGCTGCTTTCCTTTCCTGGACTTATTTCCATTTCTCAACCACATTTCCTTGGAATCACCTCCTGATATTTCACATTGACACAAAATTGAATCTGAAGATCTGCTTCAGGAAAGGAAAGCAAAGGGACTACCCCAACTTTTACCCAATTGTTCTCCAACAATTCATTTTCTCTGTAGCAGGTGTCAAAAGCTATTCTTATAGATTGAGTCACTTGTTCAGTTGTTTATTATCTTTATCTCTGATAGACTGTGAACAAATTGAAGGCAGGACTGTATCTCTTTGGCTAGTATATCCCCAGCACCTAGAACAGTGTTTGGCTCATGGTAGTGGTGGTTTAGTCACTATGTCATATCCAACTGTGACCCCATGGACTTTAGTTCACCAAGCTCCTCTTTCCATGGGATTTCCTAGGCAAGAATACTAGAGTTTGGCCCATTCTAGCTGCCCAATTAATATTTTTAATGATGAATAAGTAACAAAACCTTTACCAATGCTCCTCTTCATTCAGGCTGAATTACACCTGTCTCCTCCCTGGTTTCCATAGCTTCCATCAAATAGCTTATTATTAGGCTCCAGGTTTTCATGGAGCTTGACTAAAGTGTAACGTGTCTTAGTCCTGTTAACATAAGTACTCTATGTAGTAATTCTAGTTGTTGTAACATACCATTATCTTTTAAGAATTTATGATGTGCCAGGCAGAACTAAGGTAGAGACATATTTTATTAAATGTTAGCAAACACCTTTGTAAAGAAGGTGCATTATCTATGTGTTTCAGAAGAGAAAACTAAAGTTTATAACTAAAGAATGTGCCCAAGGTCACTCAGCTCATCAGTGATAAAGGTGCTATTAGAACCCAGTGTGAAGTGTCACTCACTCAGTCATGTTTGATTCTGCAACCCCATGGACTGTAGCCCAACTGGCTCCTCTGTCCTTGAAATTCTTCAGGCAAGAATACTGGAGTGGATAGCTATTCCATTCTCCAGGGGATCCTCCCAACCCAGGGATCAAATCTGGGTCTTCCTGCATTGCAGGCAGATTCTTTACCATCTGAATAACCAGGGAAGCCCATTAGAACCCAAGTTCACTGCAAATTACATTCCCTTAACTCTTATCATGCTGTCTCTGTGGGGTTTGCTTAGCTTCAGCCATCTTGTTGGGTATTAATCAAGTGAAAAGACAGGTTCTGGGCCTTCAGAGTAGACACCAAATCCCAGAAGGCCATGACTTATTCCAACAACTATTCAGCTCCAGCTGGCCTCGATGCCTAAAATGCCACTGCCACTTTCTGCTCTCAGCAGAGCAAGTACTCTAGCATAGGATTGTCTGACCCCAAAATTATAGCTCATTTCCTGCCAAAGATAAGGGGTGTTAAAGATAGGGAACTTCTTTGCTTTCTATGCCCTAAGTAAAATGGTAAAGACTCAGAGCCTAGAGAGGAAGAGTATGAGTAGAGGGGAGTTTTGGAAGAGCTGTTGTAAAATTGAACCACTTCACAAAATAAAGTTTGGTCTTATTGTCCAAGGAGATAATCTGGAAGAGTTGAAAAGCCCAGGGAATGATGTAGAAGTAGCATTGAATTATTTAATGTATTCAACTACTTCTATGTATCCAATGTGTACATATAGCTAGTATGCACTTCATATGAGAAAGACACACCAAAATAGAAACCAAAAAGAGTCCTTCCAACACCAGTGTGGGAATAGAGATGGTTAGCATTGTGGTTGAGAATGTAATGCAGAAGTTAATGCCTATGCTTAGGAGGTTAACTGCTAAACTTAAATTCTGGCTTTATGTCTCACTTATTAGCTGTGTTTTTTAATCTTCCTGTGCCTGAGTTTCTTCATGTATAAAGTGAGGATAAAAATGCTATACCTACCTCAGCATTTTCCTGAAGATTCAATGAATTAGTATTTCTAAATTTCTTTGAGCAATGCCTGACACACAGTGAGCACCACTGAAGTTTGTTCAATAAAGAGATAAGAGCTAGAATAAAACAGATACAAGCTATTACAAGCATACAGAAGGGAATTCTTAACTCATCTTGGAGTGAAGCTACAAGGACAAGAAAAGGATCACAGAGATGTAAGATGTGAGGTAAGTCTTAAGCGATGATTTAGAATTCACCAATGAAAGAAATGAAGGCAAGAGAAAGGGGGAAGACAGGCAGAGGAACAGCCCAGGCCAAGTCTGGGAGATGAGAAGCTGCTTGTTATATACCTGATATATACCTGAGTGTGTTTGAACAGGTAATAAGAAAAGAGGAGTGGTGAGATATAATAATATTAAGAGGAATCAAGCCATCAAAAACCTTATAGGATAAAAAGGGAGTTCTGACTTATGTCATTCATGAAGTATTTTTAGAGAACACTAAGCAAGAATTTCACGATCAGATTTGTAGTCTACAAAGATCACTTTGACCACAGTGTGGAGGATGGATTTTATTGAGTGGAGCCGGGAACATGGAAACCACTTACTGACCTGCAGGAGTGAGCCAGGCAAGAGTGGCAAGAGCTGAAAATAATAAATTATTATGGGAAAGGTGATTTCTGGGAAATGATAGCAAAAGAGAAACCAATCTTGCTTGTGATGGTCAAGCTTGTAGTAGTTTTTTTTTGAGTGAAGACATTGACCTCTGAGGCAAAGAGACAGAAGCACAATGTAAAATAACCTTCACAGTGAGAAATCAATGCTCCAAATTAAAAGCCAATAGTCTTCACCCATTTGATGGGTGGAAGGGCAGTTAAGCACATGCCATTTGCTTCTGACTTTTGAACACTCGGAATAAGCCATCAACTTTTATGCTGCCTGGAACATGGAAGAAACCATTATATATTTTAAAGGGCTGAGGAACTGTATAAAGTGTCTATAAGTAAGTATTGATGAATTACTTCAGTAACATTGTAATAGGAATTTCATGACCACTTGGTCATTTCCACTATGCTAGCAAATTACATATATTATCTCAGTCCTCTCAATAATTCAATAAGATAGGTATTATGAGTACCATTTCACAGATGAGAGATAGAGGTTTGCTGCTGCTGCTAAGTCGCTTCAGTTGTGTCCGACTCTGTGCGACCCCATAGACGGCAGCCCACCAGGCTCCCCCGTCCCTGGGATTTTCCAAGGAAGAACACTGGAGTGGGTTGCCATTTCCTTCTCCAATGCATGAAAGTGAGAAGTTAAAGTGAAGTCGCTCAGCCGTGTCTGACTCTTAGTGACCCCATGGACTGCAGCCTACCAGGCTCCTCCATCCATGGGATTTTCCAGGCAAGAGTACTGGAGTGGGGTGCCATAGCCTTCTCCGAATAGAGGGTTAAAGAAACTTAAATATTTGTTTAAAGTCATAGGAATATCAAGTGGCAGGGCAGAAAATTCACATTTTCAAAGGTTAGGGAGTTTATACTGATTACGTTTGTGGGGTTAGCTTCTGTCATATATGTATTGAACTTAGGCATCCTTTTTAGGGAAATAAACATACAGCTTAATAATGCATGCTGCGAACAAAAAAGACTGCTTTTCCTATTTCAGTCTTTTTTTATATACATTATTCCTTGGTTTTCAAATAATATTTTTTTTTTTTCAGTTAAAGCTCAGCATCTGACTTACACTCACAAATGAGTTATGCCAAACAAGCAAAAAGCTGAAAAAAAAAAAAATTGAGAGTAACCCAGACTGACCTTCTGATAACAGTTCCTTGTTAATAGAAAGACATAATACAGTTATAACAAGTTGGATGATGTGGAGTCAGTCAGGATGGAATTCAAATCCGAGTTCTGTCTGAGCCACCAGGGAATCCCTATCATTTACTACTGGTGAGATATTAAGCAAGTCACATAGTCTCTCTAAGCCTCAGTTTCCTTATCTGTAAAATGGGGATGATGGCTATTGTAACACAGGTTATGAGATTAAAAGAGGTAATATAGGCAAAGTGCCTAGTTCAGCTAGATATTACAGATCAGATAACACAGTGATGATGAAAATAATGAATATTGGCTCATTTGGTTATTTTTTCCCAAATATAACAAACTCAAAAATTATGTATTATTGGATTTGTCTAGGTAGAATAATGTTCATAGTGTCAGTTTCTCATTGTTTTGTGTGTGTTTGTGTGTGTGCTTTTAATTGAATTTGTTTTTCATTGAAGAGTGCATTAAGCTGCCTTTTAATGCTCTCATGAGGATAATGTCATGCCCTATCTTTGGCTAATCTCAGCTGTGATTGGGAAAGGTGAATGTTTAAAATCTCTACTAGAGTTATTTTTATAGCATGTGTCCTGTGTACAACACAACAGTCCTGCAACTAAATCTCACAACACATTTTAAAAGGTCACTTTTAATGAATTGGGCTTTTCATGTATCAATCTTTCTACATTTACATTTTCTGAAACTTCAGCTGCAGAGTTTTCTTAAACTAACTGAATAAATATTCAAGTCTCAGTGTGTATTTTGAAATGACTATTTGCATAATAATGTTTTTAGATGAAAACAGAGTCTCTGGCTGCATATAAACAGGTTTTACTGATCTTTTAATGGGACCAACTGAAACACAGAGGCCTTTAACATCAAACAGTGCTCTCAATGTTTATGAATGCTTGTATAGAGATGCCATTTTCCCTTCTAACCTTTTCTTCCTTTAATACAAATACTACTATTTTTTTTTCACTAATTAGCCATTAATGTTCCACAAAATTAATTTGGAAGACACAGATCACTTGAAAGAGTTCTAAATTAATGAGCTTGACTTTATCTTGAGGGAAGCAGGGGAGAACAGAAAGTTATAGACATGTGTTGACTTCTGCTTCCATTCAGAAGAGTGTTTCTTACAATATCTTTGAGCCTGTGGGCTATTTGAACTAAGGAGCAACTCACTCACCAATGATTTCTTAACACCAGTTTTATGTCAGGCAGTGTTTTAGGCATGCAGTGGGGATGGGAAAGCATGAAATGAAGAGAATGCATAAGATATGGTAACACTTGCCTTGAAGGGATTTACAGTGTGGTTGAGGAGTCTGAATAGGAAACAGGTGGTTAAAGTCTGGTTAGGGTTCCATGGGAGGACAACCAAGAATCACTTTGTCAAGTCTTGAGATTGATAGTCAGTGAGAGTTTCCTGGAAAAATTCATGGCTAGAGCTAAGATATGAAAAATGAGAAAGATAGTCTTAGGGAACGGGAAGAGGAGGTGATGAATCATGTCTACCAAGCAAGAGAAACAGTATCTAGAAATGCTCCTGTTCTGGCAAACAAAAGAAAAAATGGCTACAAATGCCTCAGTTCTGGTGCATTTTATCTTGATTAGTAATCTACTAGTATTTCAGTATGGCTAGAAAGTAGAGTTCACAAGGTGGTATATCAAAAGGTAAATCAAACAATGAGCAGGGGACTGGCATGCTCTGTTAAAGAGCCTGGCTGTGGTTTTATAGAGAAAGGTGGTATAGTCATAAATTGGCTACTGTGAGGAAGGAGGACTAGAAAGCTGCTAAGAAGAAGATGGAGAAACATCTTAGAAGGTGGATTTAATGATCTAAGTGCAACATGGCTTTCTAGTGATGGAAGATGTATTGGATCCAAAGATAATTCATATAGCTGATAGAAAGTGTTTGGTGATTGACTAGGTATCACAAATTTCACAAAATTAAGGGACTGCCTCTGGACAAATTCAGTGTATCCATCTATAACTTTTTCACTGACTTCTTCAGTCCCATTCATTTTTTAGGGTGGCTTGGGTGAACATTGCCATGAATCACAATAAACTAAATTAGAAAATTTCAAGAAGGGAAGAGAAAATAGATGGCTCAAAAGTTGGAGGAAGGAAAAAGACAGAAGAGGCCTGGAAAGAACTGGGACCCTGGGAGTCAAAGCCCAAATTAGACACCACCTGGAGCAGCTGCATAACATTCAGAATTATCCTTGGTTTTGCATGGGACCTAAACAGAAATAGTTTGGCAAGAGAAACTAAAAATTAAATGCACCTTAGTTCTGCCTATTGTTGTTTAGTCGCTAAGTCATATCTGACTCTTTTGCGACCCCATGGACTGTAGCCAGCCCAGGCTCCTCTGTCAATGGGATTTCCCAGGCAAGAATACTGGATTGGGTTGCCAGTTCCTTTTCCAGAGGATCTTCCTGACTCAAGGATCTCCTGAATTGGCAGATAAGATTCTTTACTACTGAACCACCAAGGAAACCCATGAGGTCATAAACTACTGCTTGTTTATTTTTTCATCCACAATGTCAGGCGGTCATAGCCAGACACTAATGGCTCAGAGTCTATGAGATTCATGGCATAGCATTTCATTCTTGCTTTGAAAAATCAGATGACTCTGAGACATTTTGATGAGCTCCCATTCTGCTCTTGTCTTTCCAGGTAAAATGGAAACCATCAGCTAAGAAAGAATTGCTTTTTATTTCTAAATATTGAGCTTGCCATCTGGACAAAGCAAAAGCTGTCGGTAGTAAGTCAAAAACACTGATTCATACTTTGAGACACAGAATCTCAGAGGATATGACATTACTTGTGTTCATACACTCTGAACACATGTTATTTATGATTTTCAGGGTGCCAGTGCTTATAAATAGTTCTTGGAAGCAACTATACTGACATCATCTGAAGGACTTTTGGAGCCAAAAGGAGAGACTTGAAGGGGGCTTTTTGTCTTTGATAGGGGTAGAAGGGGTAGAAGCAGGAGGTATAAACGTTAAGTGGTCTTGGCCTCATGATCACTGCATGATGCTTTTAAGCAGTATCTCTGGAAGCCTAAGATCAATAGGAGAAATAAAATCCCTCCATAAATAAAGTAGCAGGTTGCTAAAAGACTCACAATTAAAGAAAACAGGACAGAAACTATTGATAAAAACAAGAAAGGAAAAGAAATCATGTAGTTTGGCAGTAATTTATTGAGAATGGGAAAGCAAATTATTTAGCAATCAAAAATGCTCTTAAGATAGGGTGAGGCAGAGAGGTAAAACTCTTAGAAGCACTCACAGAGAGTATTTAGTGTTCATGCTCTTTCTCCACCAGCACTCCATACATTTGCCTTACTTTACTATTCTTTAAGAACCATCATTACCTAACTGTAGAATATGAAGACTGCCTCTTCTTAGTCAAATAACATTACTAAATTACTTGCAATTTATCTTGAGGCAGTTATCATATAGTGGTCAGGCACATAGTCTCAAAAGAAGACTGCTAAGTTCCATTGCCAACTAGATACTTTTTGACATTTTTCTTAAGCTTTCTGTGCCTTTTTTTTTCATCATGTATAATTCAGGATAACAGTAATACTCACTGCATAGGTTGCTGGAAGAGTAATTGAGTTATTACATGAAAAATACTGAGAATAGTATCTGGCATATTATAAATACTGTATTAGATTTGGCTTTTATTATTTATTCATATGTAAAAAGAACACTAAACTATGATAATAACTAATATTTCTGAGTACTCTCTGATTCAGATATCTTGCTGAGGATTCTGTATGCAGTATACCTCATGGCAACCTATTAGATAGAATTATGATCATTATTATTATTTTTTGGCCATGCCCTGCAGCTTTCAGGATCTTAGTTTTCCAGCCAGGGATCAAACTTCGGCCCTGGCAGTGAAGGCCCTGAGTCTTAACCACTGAGCCACCAGGGAATTCCCTAGATAGAATGATTATTAACCCCAGTTTCCAGATTAAGAAATGCAGCAACAAAACTCAAGCTGGAAGCTCTTTATTACAAGCACGAATTTTGTATACCCTTTTCTAATAATTTCAAATATTTTCTTCATCTTGAAGAACAATTAAGTAAATGAATATATTTTTTTAAAAGGGCTATACCAAGGAAAGAAGAATTAAGGCAGGCTCTTCTTATTTAGTTCAGTTCAACAATTCATATTGCCATAAGCCATGACACTGCCCTCATTGTGTTTCACTTTAATGTCACTATCTTACTAGGCAACTTGTATGGATAAATATTTTATACAGATTCTTCTTTTATACCATTAGGATGATGAAGCATATATATGCTAATGGAATTCCAAGGTCCTCTGGTTTTTCCTCTAGGGCCAATTATCAATTATCTACAGCACAGTTATTGTAAGATTAAGCAAGTCTCAATTCCATATTTTCTTAACAGTATCACCTTTTTTAGATGAAGCATTTTAGTGGCAATAGCCTTATGAATAACCTGGATAGATAACAGTGTCTCATCACATTGTGACATTGCCAAGGACAACATGGGAAGATTCTTATGGTGCTGCTTTGTTGACAATACAGTTGCCACTGTTTTTACTCTTAATTATTAATGATAGTACAACAAATGTTGAAAAGAATAATTGAATAAGCACTCTCCTTATTGATCTGACCTCGTCTAAAAAGCACATGATCCCTTTGACTTCATTTCATGTAAGCATCTGCCTTACTACACCCTAAGTGTCTGCTTAATCACCCCATTTATAGAGCTACTTCTAGAGAAATTTATTTCTACTGTGGATTGATACTAATGGAAAGTATGTTGGCTGGAAGCAACATGATGCAATGGAGGGATTACGTATCTTCAATGGGAAGGAAGGCAGCAGGATTCTGTCTTTCTTTCCTTCCTTCCTCCTCTTATTTCTTGCTTTCTGTATTACCCTATCTGTATTACCTACAAGGTATTACTTCCTTACTGTGTTACTCTATATTGGTGAAAGCCATTTCCATCCAACCAGCCACTCAAGCCAGGATCTTACAGTCATCTTCTGTCAGTGACAGTGAGAAAGGATGTCTAGTGGCATCAGCATACTCTCCATATTCTGTGATTTGGATAACTGATATTTCCCCAATCCTACATGGAATTCTTTTCTAACAGATTTAAGACAAAAAAGAAATGCAACATCCAAATCCATCCAAATTGCAGAGCAACTAAGCTCCACCTTTACTGAAAAGCTAAGGCTGCTACAGATCTTATAACTTTTCGCATACTAAATCCAAACCCCCATGGAGAGTGGATTATCATTTCTGTATTCTACAGCTGTGCCTTGTACATACTTCTACTGTTGTAGTTCCCACACTGTCTGTATGTATGCATGCATGTAGTATATGTGCATATGTGTGTATATGTGTTTCTGTTAGACTGGAGCTCTCCACAGGCAAGGTCTTATTTATATATGAATTGCAAGTGTATAGCAAAGTTCCTGGTATGTGGTAGGACAGAAGGTGCTGAATAAATCCTTGTGGAGTAAAGAGGTGATGGGTAACCTTGGAGATAGGTTTAAGGGACTAGATCTGATAGACAGAGTGCCTGATGAACTATGGACGGAGGTTCGTGACATTGTACAAGAGACAGGAATCAAGACCATCCCCAAGAAAAAGAAATGCAAAAAAGCAAAATGGCTGTTCGAGGAGGCCTTACAAATAGCTGTGAAAAGAAGAGGAGTGAAAAGCAAAGGAGAAAAGGAAAGATATACCCATTTGAATGAAGAGTTCCAAATAATAGCAAGGAGAGATAAGAAAGCCTTCCTCAGCGATCAATGCAAAGAAAGAGAGGAAAACAACAGGCTGTGAAATACTACAGATCTCATCAAGAAAATTAGAGATACCAAGGGAACATTTCATGCAAAGATGGGCTCGATAAAGGACAGAAATGGTATGGACCGAAGAGAAGCAGAAGATATTAAAAAGAGATGGCAGGAATACACAGAAATGAACTGTACAATAAAGATCTTCATGACCCAAATAATCATGATGGTGTGATCACGCACACTCACCTAGAGCCAGACATCCTGGAATGTGAAATCAAGTGGGCCTTAGGAAGCATCACTACAAACAAAGCTAGGGGAGGTGATGGAACTCCAGCCAACCTATTTCAAATCCTGAAAGATGATTCTGTGAAAATGCTGTACTCAATATGCCAGCACATTTGGAAAACTCAGCAGTGGCCACAGGAAAGGAAAAGGTCAGTTTTCATTCCAATCCCAAAGAAAGGCAATGCCAAAGAATGCTCAAACTACTGAACAATTGCACTCATCTCACACGCTAGTAAAGTAATGCTCAAAATTCTCCAAGTAAGGCTTCAGCAATACATGAACCATGAACTTCCAGATGTTCAAACTGGTTTTAGAAAAGGCAGAGGAACCAGAGATCAAATTGTCAACATCCACTGGATCATCAAAAAAGCAAGAGAGTTTCATAAAAAAACATCTATTTCTGCTTTATTGACTATGCCAAAGCCTTTGACTGTGTGGATCACAATAAACTGTGAAAATTCTGAAAGAGATGGGAATACCAGACCACCTGACCTGCCTCTTGAGAAACCTGTATGCAGGTCAGGAAGCAACAGTTAGAACTGGACATGGAACAACAGACTGGTTCCAAATAGGAAAAGGAATACATCAAGGTTGTATATTGTCATCCTTCCTATTTAACTTATATGCACAGTACATCACGAGAAACGCTGGGCTGGAGGAAGCACAAGCTGGAATCAAGATTGCCAGGGGAAGTATCAATAACCTCAGATAAGTGGATGACAACACCTTTATGGCAGAAAGTGAAGAACTAAAGAGCCTCTTGATGAAAGTGAAAGAGGAGAGTGACAAAGTTGGCTTAAAGCTCAACATTCAGAAAACAAAGATCATGGCATCTGGTCCCATCACTTCATGGCAAATAGATGTGGAAACAGTGGAAAACAGTGGCTGACTTTATTTTTCTGGGCTCCAAAACCACTGCAGATGGTGATTGCCGTCATGAAATTAAAAGACATTTACTCCTTGGAAGGAAAGTTATGACCAACCTAGAGCATATTAAAAAGCAGAGACATTACTTTGTCAACAAAGGTCCATCTAGTCAAGGCTATGGTTTTTCCAGTGGTCATGTATGGATGTGAGAGTTGGACTGTGAAGAAAGCTGAGCACCAAAGAATTGATGCTTTTGAACTGTGGTGTTGGAGAATAGTCTTGCGAGTCCCTTGGACTGCAAGGAGATCCAACAAGTCCATCCTAAAGGAGATCAGTCTTGGGTGTTCATTGGAAGGAATGATGTTGAAGCTGAAACTCCAATACTTTGGCCACCTGAAGCAAAGAGCTGACTCATTTGAAAAGACCCTGATGCAGGGAAATATTGAGGGCAGGAGGAGAAGGGGACGACAGAGGATGAGATGGTTTGATGGCTTCACTGACTCAATGGATATGGGTTTGGGTAGACTCTGGCAGTTGGTGATGGACAGGGAGGACTGGCGTGCTGCAGTTCCTTGGGTCGCAAAAAGTCAGACACAACTGAGCGACTGAACTGGACTGAACTGAACCTTAGAGAAATCACCTAACTTCTCTCTGCTTAAATTTATTCTTTCATTAAAAAATGAACATTTATAATAATGCATGCTCTGTGTAACAAATGGTCTTGTAAAAATAAAACTACTTGTTAAATTTTTCTATATGCTGGGAAGCACCATGCCAATGTGTGAAAGATTAATAATATATTAAAGATCTAATTAAGGAGGAAGAAGGAAGGAAAAACTATACCCTTGAAAACTCTCCGAGATGTGTACTTCAGGGAAACCGTGTCTGTTAACAATCAACAATTTGAGGGAAAGTTTAGGAATATAATCACAAGAAGAATCTTTGTTTCTCCCTTTGGGATATGACATTTAACAAATTAATTTAGAATACTTTAAAACCAACAGAGCTAAGAGGAAATTGAGAACACTTGTTCTAATCACTTCCAACTTCAATGTGGAAGGCTATATATCTAAAGGTTACTACAATGGAAAAATTCAATTACTAGAGACTCCTAATGGTCTTTACTTAAAGTAGCACAGAGCTATAACGTCTTCAGTTACTAATGAAAATCATTATATTTCCTCAAATACTGTGAATGATTTAGTAAATACATATAGTCTCTCTAAACACAATTTCCCAGTATCCACAGAACTCAGGAGCCCCAAGTTTAAACACTCAAACATCACATCATGAGTTTTACATTTGTTATCCCAGAAAGTTCACTCACCTATGGTTCCTGTTCTTAGATATCTCATTTCTGTTTAATTTCTAGAAAACAGGGAGAAGATTTTGCTTCACAGTCACTCTGAAGATTGTTAATTTTCTTTTTTCCTTCTTTTAAAAAATGAATTTTTTAGAAACTTTTGAAAAAATAAGTGTGACAGTCTAGATCCATTGAATGCCAAAATTTGAAAGAAACTGATCATCACATCCCATTGCACTCAATCCTAGAGCATTTACTAAAATAAAGTTAGTTTGGCCCCTACCATTAATATTCATAGTCTGTTGGTCTAGGATGAAGCCCAGGATTTTGTATGCTTAATGTGCAAAGATTTCAGGCTCATGGATCAGCATTTGTGTCTACAAATTTCTAATTTATATATGAGAACATCTGAGATCCTAATAAGAAAAATGCTTTCCCCAGATTCACCTCCCACCCTGTCCCCAGATTCTCACAGTTGGCTTATGGTGGAGTCATGATCATAATCTAAGTCTTTTGACATCCAGTCTTGTGCTCTTTATTTTATGAGATACTGCATCCTAGATGATCATACTCCTGGGCATGCATATTCAACATACAATTTTTTGAGACCTTAATAATCCCCAATTGACCACATTAGATCACAGTTATGAACACATGCATAAAATAGGAAATCTGAACTCACAGAATTCAGCCAAGTAGAATAGAATGAACAAATGGGCACTCAAATCCTACAAGTATTCATATTTAGACTTAGGAAAGTTGTCCCATGTATCAATGATCTTAGTATAGGCCAGGTCCAAATGAAACACAGGAATTCACACAACCCTCCCAACAATCCTGTGAGTGGTCATAGTTGTTATTCTCATTTAAATATAAGAGGGGGTCTAAGCAGGTAACTCTAACATAACTTGCAAATAATACATGGCTGGGGCAGAATTCAAACTCTATTCTCTCTGATATTTTTACCATCCACCTTGTCTCCTTCTCCCTCCTATTATAAAACAACAAAAACAGAACCAGATAATTCATAGCTGGGCATCTTTCATGAACTTTGTAGAATGCCAAGTGCTTAAACCTTCTATTAATGCACAAGGGAGCAGTTTACGACTAATGATCCCCTCCATCATCTGTGAGTGGTGCCACTACACTTAAGCCAACTGGGGCAGCACAATTCCCCAGGAAAGTACTCGCCACTATTAGGAGCGCATAGCCACTCCCCGCCATGACGCTCGGGAAGCCAGAGAGTGCTGGCATACTGCCTCACGTTGGTCCCTTAGCTCTTCTGGAGACCAGCATGAAGAAAGAGTGAGGAGTACACAAGGTTGTGATATCTTATGGTACCAGGGAAGAATTCTGCTCAAGTTGGAATTATAAAACAGAATGAACCTGTCATTTACAAGTGAACATATATTGGTAGGTCTTCATCCTAACCCAACAATCCTATGAGTAAAAAATATTTTTTCCTATCCAGAGAAAGTAAAAGATGTTTATGTTTCTTCTCCAAATGTTATTTCAGGTAAGAACAAATCAGATCTGAAAGGAAGGCTGGAAGAAGCACAAAACAGGGGTTGAGAGCTGAGCTTGCTCCCGGTAGTGGTGAGACCTTGAGTTTGATGGCCTTGGGGAAGGCTCTGAGGGCAAGCAACTTCTCTCATCCCATCCCTCTGCTCCCCTTCCAACACCTGCTCTGGGAGGATTCCTGGCCTGAAGCCACATTGACCTGGATCTCAGTCCTTAATAGCCTCAGGCAAGTCCCTAGAACCTGTACCATAGGGTTGTTATAAGGATTAAACAAAATGTAAACAGTTTATTATGCATTTACTCCTGAAAGTCTGTATTATATCTTTCATCATCATGTTATAATTATGTATCTGAAATCACAATTAATTATACTCTATGAAAATACTTTTTTGTTAATATATGAATTAAGATTTTAAATATAAAATATGTCAGTGATTATAAAAATATTTAGCAGTTCTTCAAAAGCAAATGTAAAATTTATTCCCTAAATCCATAGGAGAGAAATATTTAGACATAAATAAACATCAAATAAATGACATGGTAGAAAATATGGGTCTCATGTTGTATCAAGCACAGCTGCTCTGATTTTGTAGATGTGAACACTGAGGCACAGAGGGGATAAATTAACTTGTCCAACTCTCTCTATTAGCAGGTGCCAGAGTCACACACTTGAAGGTCCATACTCATGGCCACTCTACTGAACAACTCTTCTGAAGAGAAATGCTGTCCACTGCACTGGGTTTCCTCAAAATATTGCTGGCCTATGGCATCAGATGTGTCATTAACTAGATGTTATAAATATCAGGCTAAATGGATAAAAAACTTCAGGCATTAAAAAAAAATTGTTAAGAATTCTTTCTTCAACATTGAGTTCCGCTGAATGGAAGAGCTAAATATCAATGTTGGATTAATATCAATAAAATTGACTAATTCTAATCAATGAATTCGGAGAAGGCAGTGGCAACCCACTCCAGTACTCTTGCTTGGAAAATCCCATGGGCAGAGGAGCCTGGTAGGCTGCAGTCCATGGGGTCGCTAAGAGTTGGACACGACTGAGCGACTTCACTTTCACTTTTCACTTTCACGCATTGGAGAAGAAAATGGCAACCCACTCCAGTGTTCTTGCCTGGAGAATCTCAGGGACGGGGGAACCTGGTAGGCTGCACAGAGTCGGACACAACTGAAGCGACTTAGCAGCAGCAGCAGCAATCAATTAATTCATTCAAATAGAGTGATTAATATCCATAGATATCTCTTACTGTGGAATAACAGAGTGCCTGGCACTGTGTAGTAATGCATGGTAACTAGCTTCAGTCGTGTCCGACTGTTTGCGATCCTATGGACTGTAGCCTGTCAGGCTCCTCTGCCCATGGGATTCTCCAGGCAAGAGTATTGGAGTGGGTTGCCATTTCTTCCTCCAGAGGATATTCCCCACCCAGCGATCGAACCACTGTCTCTTGCATCTCTTGCATTGGCCAGAGGGTTCTTTACCACTAGAGCCATCTGGGAAGACTGGCACTGTAGTGTGTGCCATTTTAATCTTCTAACTCTCATGAAACAGGTAATATATTTTTTTCTCATTTCACAAGTAAGGAAAGCAAAGACAGACAGAAACAGAGATCATAACTTATCCAGAGTCATTCAGGCAATAAGTGATGGATCTGGGATTTAGGTCCAGTTTGGCCTAAGTACAAAAAAGATCTTCATGACCCAGATAATCACGATGGTGTGATCACTCACCTAGAGCCAGACATCCTGGAATGTGAAATCAAGTGGGCCTTAGGAAGCATAACTATGAACAAAACTAGTGGAGGTGATGGAATTCCAGTTGAGCTATTTCAAATCCTAAAAGATAATGCTGTGAAAATGCTGCACTCAATATGCCAGCACATTTGGAAGACTCAGCAGTGGCCACAGGACTGGAAAAGGTCAGTTTTCATTCCAATCCCAAAGAGAGGCAATGCCAAAGAATGCTCAAACTACCGCACATTGAACTCATCTCACACGCTAGTAAAGTAATGCTTAAAATTCTCCAAGCCAGGCTTCAGCAATATGTGAACTGTGAACTTCCAGATGTTCAAGCTGGTTTTAGAAAAGGCAGAGGAACCAGAGATTAAATTGCCAACATCCACTGGATCATCTAAAAAGCAAGAGAGTTCCAGAAAAACATCTATTTCTGCTTTATTGACTATGCCAAAGCCTTTCACTGTGTGGATCACAACAAACTGGAAAATTCTGAAAGAGATGGGAATACCAGACCACGTGACCTGCCTCTTGAGAAACCTGTATGCAGGTCAGGAAGCAAGTTAGAACTGGACATGGAACAACAGACTGGTTCCAAATAGGAAAAGGAGTACATCAAGGTTGTATATTGTCACCCTGCTTATTTATCTTATATGCACAGTACATCACGAGAAACGCTGGGCTGGAGGAAGCACAAGCTGGATTCAAGATTGCCAGGAGAAATATCAATAACCTCAGATATGCAGATGACACCACCCTTATGGCAGAAAGTGAAGAAGAACTAAAAAGCCTCTTGATGAAAGTGAAAGAGGAGAGTGACAAAATTGACTTAAGGCTCAACATTCAGAAAACGAAGATCATGGCATCCAGTACCATCACTTCACGGGAAATAGATGGGGAAACAGGGGAAATAGATGTGGAAACAGGGGAAAGAGTGGCTGACTTTATTTTTCTGGGTTCGAAAATCACTGCAGATGGTGATTGCAGCCATGAAATTAAAGGATGCTTATTCCTTAGAAGGAAAGTTATGACCAACCTAGATAGCATATTCAAAAGCAGAGACATTACTTTGTCAACAAAGGTCCATCTAGTCAAGGTTATGGTTTTTCCAGTGGTCATGTATAGATGTGAGAGTTGGACTGTGAAGAAAGCTGAGCGCCGAAGAATTGATGCTTTTGAACTGTGGTGTTGGAGAAGACTCTTAAGAGTCCGTTGGACTGCAAGAAGATCCAACCAGTCCATCTAAAGGAGATCAGTCCTGGGTGTTCATTGGAGGGACTGATGTTGAAGCTGAAAGTCCAATACTTTGGCCACCTGATGCTAAGAGCTGACTCATTTGAAAAGACCCTGCTGCTGGGAAAGTTTGAGGGCAGGAGAAGAAGGGGATGACATAGTGTGAGATGGTTGGACATGGGTTTGGGTGGACTCCGGGAGTTGGTGATGGACAGGGAGGCCTGGCATGCTGTGGTTCGTGGGGTCGCAAAGAGTCGGACATGACTGACTGAGTGACCAAGTCCCAGAGTTTGCTCAAACCCATGTCCATCAAGTCAGTGATGCCACTTAACCATCTCATCCTCTGTCTCCCCTTTTCCTCCTGCCTTCAATCTTTCCGAGAATCAGGGTGTTTTTCAATGAGTCAGTTCTTCACATCAGGTGGCCGAAGTATTGGAGTTTCAGCTTCAGCATCAGTCCTTCCAATGAATATTCAGGACTGATTTTGTTTAGGATTTACTGGTTGGATCTCCTTGCAGTCCAATGGACTGTCAAGAGTCTTCTCCAACAACACAGTTCAAAAGCATCAATTCTTCAGCACTCAACTTTCTTTAGAGCCCAACTCTCATATCTACACAAATCATAGCTTTGACTATATGGACATTTGTTGGCAAAGTAATGTCTGCTTTTTAATGTGCTGTCTAGGTTGATCATAACTTTTCTTCTAACAAGCAAGCGTCTTTTAATTTCATGGCTGCAATCACCATCTGCAGTGATTTTGGAGCCCCAAAATATGAAGTCTGTCATTGTTTCCATTGTTTCCCCATCTTTTTGCCATGAAGGGATAGGACTGGATGCCATGATATCAGTTTTATGAATGTTGAATTTTAAGCCAGCTTTTTCACTCTCTTCTTTCACCTTCATCAAGAGGCTCTTTAGTTCTTCTTCACTTTCTGCCATAAGGGTGGTGTCATCTGAGTATCTGAGGTTATGGATATTTCTCCCAGAAATCTTGATTCCATCTTGTGCTTCATCCAGCCTGGCATTTTGCATGATGTACTTTGCATATAAGTTAAATAAGCAGGGTAACAATATACAGCCTTGATATACTCCTTTTGAGACTTGGAACCTATCTGTTTCTCCATGTCCAGTTCTAAGTGTTGCCTCTTGATCTGCAGGAGATCAAGATTTCTCAGGAGGCAGGTAAGGTGGTCTGGTATTCCTATCTCTTAAAAATTTTTCCACAGTTTGTTGTGATCTACACAGCCAAAGGCTTTGGGATAGTCAATAAAGCTGAAGTAGATGTTTTTCTGGTTTTCTCTTGCTTTTTTGATGATCTAACAAATATTGGTAATTTGATGTCTGGTTCCTCTGCCTTTTCTAAATTCAGCTTGAACATCTGGAAGTTCACGGATCACATACTATTGAAGCCTGACTTGGAGAATTTTGAGCATTATTTGCTAGTATGTGAAATGAGTGTAATTGTGTGGTAGTTTGAGCATTCTTTGGCATTGCTTATCTTTGGGATTGGAATGAAAATGGACCTTTTCCTTTCCAGCGGCTACTGCTGAGTTTTCCAAATTTGCTGGCATATTGAGTGCAGCACTTTCACAACATCATCTTTTAGGATTTAAAATAACTCAACTGGAATTCCATCACCTCCACTAGCTTTGTTCGTAGTAATGCTTCCTAAGGCCCACTTAATTTCACATTCCAGGATGTCTGGCTCTAGGTGAGTGATCACACCATCGTGATCATCTGGGTCATGAAGATCTTTTTTGTACAGTTCTTCTGTGTATTCTTGCCACCTCTTCTTAATATTTTCTGCTTCTGTTAGGTCCATACCATTTCTGCCCTTTTTTGTGCCCATCTTTGCATGAAATGTTCCTTTGTATCTCTAATTTTCTTGAATAGATCTCTAGTCTTTTCCAGTCTATTGTTTTCCTCTATTTCTTTGTATTGATCACTGAGGAAGGCTTTCTTATCTCTCCTTGCTATTCTTTGGAACTCTTCATTCAAATGGGTCTATCTTGCCTTTTCTCCTTTGCCTTTAGCTTCTCTTGTTTTCTCAGCTATTAGTAAGGCCTTTCAGACAGCCATTTTGCCTTTTTGCATTCCTTTTTCTTAGGGATGGTCTTGGTCACTGCCTCCTGTACAATGTCACAAACCTCTGTTCATAGCTTTTCAGGCACTCTATCAGATCTAGTCCTTTGAATCTATTTATCATTTCCACTGTTTAATCATGAGGGTTTTGATTTAAGTCATACCTGAATGGTCTAGTGGTTTTCCCTACTTTTTTCAATTTAATCTGAATTTTGCAATAAGGAGTTTATGATCTGAGCCACAGTCAGTTCCTTGTCTTGTTTTTGCTACACAGTTAGCTCCTGGTCTTGTTTTTGGAGGTATCTTCATTACCTCCACCATAGTTTGGTCTCAGGTCAAACAAAAGGGAGGGAACACAGCCACATCCATCAACAGAAAATTGGATTGAAGATTTACTGAGCATGGTGCCCATCAGAACACGATCCAGTTTCTAGTCAGTCTCTCCCATCAGGAAGCTTCCATAGGCCTCTTATCCTTATCTTTCAGAGGACAGACAGAAAGAAAACCACAATCATGGAAAACTAATCATACTTATCACATGGACCGCAGCCTTGTCTAATTCAGTGAGCCATGCTATGTAGGACCACCCAAGATTGATGGGTCATGGTGAAGAGTTCTGACAAAACATGGTCCACTGGAGAAGGGAATGGCAAACCACTTCAGTATTCTTGCCTTGAGAACCCCATGAACAGTATGAAAAGGCAAAAAGATAGGGCACTGAATGATGAAATCTCCAGGTTAGTAGGTGCCCAATATGCTGGAGAAGAGTGGAGAAATAACTCCAGAAAGAAAGAAAAGATGGAGCCAACATGAAAACAACACCCAGTTGTGGATGTGACTGGTAATAGAAATAAAGTCTGATGCTGTAAACAATATTGCATAGGAACCTAGAATGTTAAGTACAAGAATCAAGGTAAATTGGAAATGGTCAAACAGAAGATGGCAAGAGTGAATATTGATGACATTTTAGGAATTAGTGAACTAAAATGAACTGGAATGGGTGAATTTAATTCAGGTGACCATTATATCTACTACTGTAGGCAAGAATCCCTTAGAAGAAATGGAGTAGCCCTCATAGTCAACAAGAGTCCAAAGTGCCATACTTGAGGGCAATCTCAAAAACGTCAGAATAATCTCTGTTCGTTTCCAATGCAAACCATTTAATATCACAGTAATCCAAGTCTATGCCCCAACCAGTAATGATGAAGAAGCTGAAGTTGAATGGTTCTATGAAGACTTACAAGACCTTCTAGAACTAATACCCAAAAAAGATGTCTTTTCATTATAGGGGATAATTAGTTTTTATTTTCTTAAAAGAATAAAAGATCCCATTAGATATTTTCTGAGAATAAAGTCACATTTTTCACTCAAAAGAAACCTAATCATCAACAAAAATTAATATTATTTTTAGGAGCTGAGGATCCTTCACTTTGTATTTTTTAGGAACCCATGTTGCTAAACAGTCTAAGGACAGTCTATGGATTCTTAGTAACTGGGTGCAAATCCCAGCTCGCTTACTAGCTGTATGACTGTGAGCAAGTTAAGATTCTTGTGAGGAGTGAGGGGGGTAAACTTTTCTCATAATTAAGAAAAATCACTGAGTAACTATAACATAAAAATAACTATAAAATATATTTACTTATTATTTTATATATCTCTGTGAAATCTTATAATTCCAAATCCAGCATTCCTCTTCTTCCACTCCATTCTGTTGTGGAATATTTTTTCTTTTCTAATTTTTCCACCTATTTCATATTTTTCACCTCCTTCTGTGGAAGAAAATGACATGTTACACCAACTTTTCATGAATGAAAATATCATAGTTTCCAGGGGGTGGTTGTATATAAATTTTGGACCAAGGAATCAGAGAGAAGTAAAATTTTCTCCCTAAAAGAGGAGAAAAGAGCTGGATACTTGGGGATAGAATTGGTGAAAATCTAGGAGTGAGGATAGAGTAAGAAAAAAATTCCCTCAGATACAAGGTTGATGCTGGGAAAGATCGAAGGCAGGAGGAGAAGGGGATGACAGAGGATGAGGTAGCTGGATGGCATCACTAACTCCATGGACATGAGTTTGAGCAAGCTCTGGGAGTTGGTAATGGACAGGGAAGCCTAGCTTGCTGCAGTCCATGGTGTCTCAAAGAGTTGGACATGACTGAGCGACTGAACTGAACTGACTGAACAGGGTCTGAAGAACTTTTAGTAAAGTCTTCACAAGTTGTGTCCTGGGAACTGTATGTATTAAAAACTCTCCCTACTCTTGAGAAATTTTTCACTGGAGCCATCAGTGTTCACTGCTAGTTTTTGTGTTGGTGGATCATTCTTGAGGACCTGATGAGTTTCACATCTGTGTCAGTGAGGCACAGAACAGCTCACAAGGACACAGAGGTCTGAGATCAGCAGAGCCAAAAGAACAAAAGTGAGCAGGAATCCACAGGTGTCATTCTGCACTTAGGACTTACCAACTCCATGCACTGATCAAAGGCTACGAGGCACCAGCTGACATCTGGGTTGCATGCAGATTTAGTGAAAATATTAGCTATGGCTTCATCTAAGTCATGCTTCTTATATCTTGAATCCCTTCCCTCAATAAACACACATCATTATATTGAAGGTCTAACCCCTAGTACTCATGAATGTGACCCTATCTGGAAATAGAACCTTTGCTAGGATCAAGTTAAGATGAAGTCGCTTCAATCATGTCTGGCCCTTTGTGACCCTATGGACCACAGCCCACCAGGCTCCTCTGTCCCTGGGATTCCCCAGGCAAGCATCCTGGAGTGGGTTGCTGTGCCTTCCTCCAGAGGATCTTCCCAAACCAAGGATCAAACCCCGCATCTCATATGTCTCCTGCATTGGCAGGCAGGTTCTTTATCACTAGCGCCACCTGGGAAGCCCACAAGACTTAACACACATGCACTTGCAAATGTGACCTTGTTTGGGAATAGTCTTTGGTAGGAGCAAGTTAAGATGAGGTCTTTCAGGTGGACACTAATCCAACAAAACTGATGTCCGTATAAAAAGAGAACATTTGAGCATAGAGACAAACATGGAGAGGGAACGTGATGTGGAAAACACTTGTGTCCTGGAGACACAAGTCCAGGAATCCCTGAGTCTACCAGAGACACTAGAAGCAGATCCTCCCATAGAGTCCTCAGAGGTGAATAAGCTCTTTAATACATTAATTTAAGTCACCCAGTGTGTGATCTGTGATTATGGCAGTTTCAGAAAACTATGAATCAATGTTTTGATACATATGAAAACAATACCTGAGGGAATATAGGGCCCACTGGGACTCAATTACAGCTGATAATCACCCAAATTATCCCTTTTTGTATATAGTTGTTAAATTTCTTATTGAGTAATCTCATTGCAATATTCTTTGTATCCATATTTTTAAAAAATAGCTAACTTTTATCATTTGGCTTTCTTGGTGGCTCAGATGGTAAAGAAGCTGCCTGCAATGCAGGAAGCCCAAGTTCTATCCCAGTCTGGGTTGGGAAGATCTCTTGAGAAGGGAATGGCAACCCACTCCAGTATTCTTGCTTGGAGAATTCCATGGACAGAGGAGCCTGGCAGGCTACAGCCCACAGGGTAGCAAAGAGTCGGACACGACTTTGTTGAGTGAGTAACACTTGCACTTTTCAGTTTCTACTTTTATCAAATGCTTACTGACCAAAGATACTTATATATGTGGGCAAGCCATTTAATCCGCACAACTGCATGAGCCAGGAATTATTACTATTCCCATTTTACAGATGAGAAAACAAAGAGACAAGAATATTAAGCAATTTGCCTAAGGGTGCAGAACTAGCAAGTAGAACAACTGGAGTTGTACCCGGGCAGACTGATATCAGAGTGTGTAAACTCACACAGTACAGGATGCTGTTTCAGCAGGAGACGAATCAACTCCTCCATTGTATTTCTCTTAACTTTAATTCTAGTGGCCTTTCAACAGAAGATTATGGGATGTTAAGATTTCCTTTTTAAAATAAAACCATGTTGGCTGCTAGTGATCAAAATTTTCTTCCTTTGTCTTCTTTCCTTCTCTTTCATTTTATTCTCTTCCTTCTTTGCCTCCTTCCTTTCCCCCCTCCTCTTTAAATGCTCAATGTAAACAAAAAAAGAATGATCATTTACACAATAAAAAATTTAGTCATAAAGCAATACCATATTTTGATGTTCATTTACTTACCAAATAATCTTGGCCAGAAAAAAAAGTATTAGATGCTAAATTTATAATTATGAACAGATTTCATATTTAAAGATATTAACAGTTTAGTTATAGTATAATTTGCTAACTCTAAGGAGAGCTGGGAAGCACAATGGAGCACCTAACAGAAGCTTGCCTGGATAAATGCTTCCTAGTCTTACTATTTGAGTAAGCACACAAATACACTTATGTCCTTTAAACTTATCCTGTATCATTTGATTTTAAGGTAATAATAGTACACACAGTGTATTGAGTGTGAAGCTCTTCAATTTACCTTGGACAGTGTGTTTTATCTGTCTTCTTTTACATAGTGAATACTGCTAGTTTTCCTATTCAATATTCATCCTTTATTTTTCCCAGTAGAAGCCTGACTGTGTTCAGGATGACAGTGGTCCAGCTTAATTTCCCAGATTCTTTTACAACCAGAAATTGATTTATGGTATAGTTTTGACCAAAGATATCTGCTAGGAACTTCAGGTATGTTTATTCACACATTCACTCATGTATTTTAACACAGGTGTTACCTTTCCCTTCTTCAATGTTTCTTATCCTTCCTGTCCAAAATACGAACATGAGGTTGAAATTGGAACAACCATGTTGAGACTATGAGTGAGAAATGTAGATGATCAAAACCATATGCTGTGTGGTGGTGGTTAAAGATACAGCTTGATCAGGCCTTCAGCCTTTTATTGAGAGGGCAGGGAAAAAAGTCTCATAGGATTAAGCCGTTGAAGTTATATTTCTGTTTCCTAAGCCTAATCCAATTATTCAACTGATAAATGATAGGAAATCAGCTCTAGGCCCAGAGAAAAGACCCACAGATGGGAACATGTCAGGATCCTCTGATGAAATGGCTGGATTTTAAACTGAGCAGCTGAAAACAAAACCACTAACATACAAAGTCTGCTCAGTCACACAGGCGATGCAATCAGCATGTTATTATCTCACTCTGGAATATTCACAGCAGACCAGGATGGCAAGGCAGAGGCCAATCAAGTAATAAAAGGGATTCAGAAGAAACATTCAGTACAGGGAGGAAAATAAAAATAAAATTTTAAAATATATTTGATAGCGTCAGATAAAATTTTTTTAATGGTCACAAAAATGGAACAAGCAGACATTGTAAAAGAGGTGATAATTAGAATAATAATGAACTCTGGGAAATTTTTAAAAAGGATTAGCATACATAAAAAGAAATATTTAAAAAGAGTGATAAATTTGAGAGATTCTTACATAGAGATATGGGGGAAAGGTGCTGGGAAATAAGAGAGAAACAATTTAAAAATTACAAAATCAATTCAGAAGACCCAATATCTGACTAATAAAAGTTGCAAAAAGACAAAAAGAGAATCACTGGTGGATAAATACATTTCAAACCAATAGAATGAAAAGATTCTGCAGAACTGACATCTTAGATTTTCGGATTGCAAAGGCCTACTGAAGGCATAAAACAGCGAGAGGCAAGAAAGCCACACAGAGACACATGATTTGTAATTTCAAGACACTAGGGATAAAGATAACATGCTAACAACAACCAGAAGGGGAAAAAGAAACTATTTAGATTAAAGAATGACAGTGGGCTTTTAAACAGCATACTGGAAACGTGAAAAAGTAAAACTCTTAAAAATCCTGAGGGAAGTTTTTCTTCAATCTACAATTCCAACAAAAACTATAGGTCACATGGATAGCAAAGCTTATTAGAAAATTGAGGATGAAAAATCTCTAAAAGAATCTCTTCCTTCTGACCTAGGAAAGGATGGAAGGCACACTCCACTAACTGGAGGAAGTGAGTGCTCAGTCACTTCAGTCGTGTCCAACTCTTTGTGACCCTATGGACTGTAGCCCACCGGGTTCCTCTGTCCATGGGGATTCTCCAGGCAAGAATACTGGAGTGGGTTGTCATTCCCTTCTCCAGGGAATCTTCCTGACCAAGGGATCGAACCTGCATCTCTTATGTCTCCTGCATTGGCAGACAGGTTCTTTACCACTAGCAAGGAGACTCCATAGGATGCAACCCTAGACAAAGCAAAGAAAATTCTAAGTGAGTCTCCAGAGGAGGCTTATACAGCAGACCTAGAGAACAAGAGCTGTAAACTGGAGCAAGCAGAGAGGATCAAGGAGGGATTTCCCAAGGGGGAAAAAATGGATTTAGGAGATCTTTGAACATGTCGAACCGTACTGACAAAAGAATTACAGTTTGAGACTGAGATTAGGAAATCACTCCTGCATAGAACGTTTAGTAAACTAGAAAGAAGACATTATTAACTCCAGGGAAAATGAGAAAGTAAAGCAATTGCTGCTGCTGCTGCTGCTAAGTCGCTTCAGTCATGTCCGACTCTGTGCGACCCCATAGACGGCAGCCCACCAGGATCCGCCGTCCCTGGGATTCTCCAGGCAAGAACACTGGAGTGGGTTGCCATTTCCTTCTCCAATGCATGAAAGTGAAAAGTGAAAGTGAAGTCACTCAGTCGTGTCCGACTCTTCAAGACCCCATGGACTGCGGCCCACCAGGCTCCTATGTCCATGGGATTTTCCAGGCAAGAGTACTGGAGTGGGTTGCCATACTGCTATCTTGAAGAGCTTTGAACAGTATTACATGGCAAGCCCTTCAATATGGAGTGATGACTCCGAGAGAATGGAGGGGACTCGCATGTAGAAAAAGGGATGTTATAAGAAATGGTCATCCTCATTTTCTAAACAAGGAAGATTATAGGTAAATATCTGAAGTTGAAAAGTCAAGAAATGTAAGAACAAATTTATTATAAAAGTTTTTAGTAGAAGAAACCATTCAAGGGTTCAAAGAGGTTGCAGCCATGGAGAGGAATTCAGAAGTAAAGTGTCTCAAGTGGGTGATTTTTGGCTTTTCATCTTGTGTTTTTCTATTATGAGAGAGGGTCATAACTTTAAGGTACACTTTTATGATATTTTAGTTCATTTACCACTTTGATGAAAGTGAATATGAAACTATTTGACTTTAAATTCACCTTTTGTTTGTCAGTTGCTTCATTTGCTATTATCTTCTCCCATTCTGAAGGCTGTCTTTTCACCTTGCTAATAGTTTCCTTTGATGTGCAGAAGCTTTTAAGGTTAAGTAGGTCCCATTTGTTTATTTTTGCTTTTATTTCCAATATTCTGGGAGGTGGGTCATAGAGGATCCTGCTGTGATGTATGTCAGAGAGTGTTTTGCCTATGTTCTCCTCTAGGAGTTTTATAGTTTCTGGTCTTACGTTTAGATCTTTAATCCATTTTGAGTTTATTTTTGTGTATGGTGTTAGAAAGTGTTCTAGTTTCATTCTTTTACAAGTGGTTGACCAGTTTTCCCAGCACCACTTGTTAAAGAGATTGTCTTTAATCCATTGTATATTCTTGCCTCCTTTGTCAAAGATAAGGTGTCCATAATCTCGAGAATATACAAGCAACTCCTACAGCTCAACTCCAGAAAAATAAATGACCCAATCACAAAATGGGCCAAAGAACTAAATAGACATTTCTCCAAAGAAGACATACAGATGGCTAACAAACACATGAAAAGATGCTCAACATCACTCATTATCAGAGAAATGCAAATCAAAACCACTATGAGGTACCATTTCACACCAGTCAGAATGGCTGCGATCCAAAAGTCTACAAGTAATAAATGCTGGAGAGGGTGTGGAGAAAAGGGAACCCTCTTACACTGTTGGTGGGAATGCAAACTAGTACAGCCACTATGGAGAACAGTGTGGAGATTCCTTAAAAAACTGGAAATAGACCTGCCTTATGATCCAGCAATCCCACTGCTGGGCATACACACTGAGGAAACCAGAAGGGAAAGAGACACGAGTACCCCAATGTTCATCGCAGCACTGTTTATAATAGCCAGGACATGGAAGCAACCTAGATGTCCATCAGCAGATGAATGGATAAGAAAGCTGTGGTACATATACACAATGGAGTATTATTCAGCCATTAAAAAGAATACATTTGAATCAGTTCTAATGAGGTGGATGAAACTGGAGCCTATTATACAGAGTGAAGTAAGCCAGAAAGAAAAACACCAATACAGTATACTAACGCATATATATGGAATTTAGAAAGATGGTAACAATAACCCTGTGTACGAGACAGCAAAAGAGACACTGATGTATAGAACAGTCTTATGGAATCTGTGGGAGAGGGAGAGGGTGGGAAGATTTGGGAGAATGGCATTGAAACATGTAAAATATCATGTATGAAATGAGTTGCCAGTCCAGGTTCGATGCACGATACTGGATGCTTGGGGCTGGTGCACTGGGATGACCCAGAGGGATTGAATGGGGAGGGAGGAGGGAGGAGGGTTCAGGATGGGGAACACATGTATACCTGTGGCGGATTCATTTTGATATTTGGCAAAACTAATACAGTTATGTAAAGTTTAAAAATAAAATAAAATTAAAAAAAAATAAAGAAATAAATTCACCTTTTGAAAACTGAAAACTTGATATGGTCTATTGTTTTACCATACAGAATTTTTAAAAAATGTGATACATATTAACTACTAGGTCCCTTGTGGCTCAGATGGTAAAGAATCTGCCTGCAATGTAGGAGACCTGGGTTTGTTTCCTGGATTGGGAGGATCCTCTGGAGAAGGGAATGGCTATCCACACTAGTATTCTGGCCTGGAGAATCTCATGAACAAAAGAGTCCGTCAGGCTACAGTTCATGTGGCCACAGAGTCAGACACAAGTAAGCGATGAAGCATACACATATTAATCACTATTTCTAGTTTTTCACCACTATAGATATGTGCAGAACATATTTTCTACACCTTTACCAAGTTACTACCCTTCTAGTATTTTAAGTTAGCTCTTTATTATAATCTTGGTGTTGTGACTTGCATTTATCTACTCATTCACTCAGTTGCTCTTGAAATATTTATTCAGCCAGCGCAAGTCTAAGCATCAGGGATACGACAGTGAACGTAATAGACAAAGCTCTGCTGACATCAAGCTTTTGTTCTGAATGTGTTGGGATTGTGTGACCTTAGCCAAGTCACAAAATTTGTTTGTGCTCTGGGTTCCTCCTTGGAAAAATGAGCATATTTCTTGCCCATTCTTTCAAAAGTGAATTTTGAGGACATGTTGACATTAAAATTTTGCTATGCTAAAGAAATTATCTCCAAAAGTACCATTTTAATACTCAGAGTTAATTTCACAATTATTTCTAGCACCAACAAACTGAAACTTTAGGGATAAGGCCATCAATAGCACAGAATGACTACCACATTGTCTTTAGTGCTAACAGGCAGATTGCTGAATTCTGCATCTAGTCACTTGATTTTGTCTAAATATTGCAGGTTTCTGACAGTGTTATTAGCAGAACATGCAGTCCATATCCATTCCACTCTTTTTCTCTGCCTATATTAAAATCTAATGAAATTATTCAAAATAAAAATGTTCCCAACTGCATATGATGCAAAAGTATGATTCTGCTGAACACAGCAACTACATAATGTACCCCATTCCCTACCCATCAGCTTGAATATTGAGACGGCTTTGTAAATATGCAGAGACAAGCCTTTTTATATTTATTGGTCAGTCAAGAGATTGGGAAGTGTGGAGGTATAGGCATATAGGAATATAGTATCATCCATTTATTAAACAGTACATTGAAAACAGAAACATACCAGGCATGTTGCAAAATATAAAACCAGCACCTGTGATCTCTACCACCTAGTTTATGCCACCATGACTTCTCCCATCTTAGTTACTGAAAAATCCTCCAAACTGATTTTCCCTACTACTAATGTACCCTATCTCCATGAAGACATCATCTAGAGTGATTCAGTATAAGCCACATCATACCATCTGCCCAAACCTGTATCATCTTCAAAAGGCCAAATTCTCTACAATAAACTACAAAAGGTATGCACTGAATAAAATAATCAATCAATCAATCATCAGTTAGACTTAGGTCACACATATGACTCAATTTTTGCCCTCACTGATTTGTTACGTGTTAAAATTGACATAAAAAGCAATCAGGGCATTGTAAAAAAGTCTATTCCTGGGATCTAGGACAAATGGCATGAATAAGGACTTTGGGGGAAGTTAGGAGGAGGATTTTATTTTGGCCATAGTGGTTTGGATTCCTTGTACAGCAAACACTTAAACATGAATTAAAGACAAGGATGTCCTGGTAATTATGTAGCTAGTTAAACACAAGACTGAAAATACATCCATAATTCTAAAGTCATACCTATCATCTCCTTGACTCTATAAGATCCAATTTACATTTTCTGGAATATCCTAAACTATCACTCTAATCACAAACCAGTTGCTTATGCTGATGTAGTAGGAGCCCCAGGATGTAGACAGATATAAAGGAGATTGGCACTGAATTAACATACTGACTTGAGGTATCAAATTTAGAGCAGTGACAGGCCCATCTCAAAAGTGGTAGACACACTTGTGTTCGAATAAACTCTCGCCTTACATCCAGTAAACTGCAACTTGATTAAGTGGTGGCATCTTTGCACACACATGTGCTTCCCAGGTGGTGCTAGTGGTAAGGAACCTGCCTGCCAATGCAGGAGATGTAACAGATGTGGGTTCGATCCCATGCACATATGTGGTATAAATCCAACTGATACTGTCCATAGTCTTTAGACTCTGAATTCAATTATGATTCAAAAAGGAGAGATCAAATTATACTTATCATCAGGAGTGCATTGAATCTATTTTTATTACATTTTAATTACTTGAAAATTGGTAGTCTGTGTACATATGGCAACATCCCATTGATCTGAATATTGGATTAAGTGAAACACCCTGGCATTGCCAACTAACTGAGTTAATTACATCTAATGAGACAGAGATGTGGAGACAGCTATGGGTCCTTCATCACAGGCTGCAATCTTTCTGTAGATTCTTTGGCAAAGAAAGAAGAAAAATAAATGTTATAAAAGAGTGGTTTTCAAGTCAAGCCTGTCCCTCTCACCTCTCACCTCAAACCTTCAGTTCTATACCAATGCATATTATTTATTTATCTTACTTCTTAATTAGACTGGTTGATTCCCAGGTAACAGAATATGATCATCACAAAGACATGAAACAATTAAAAATGTTTTAAATATAAGGGGAGTTCTCATAAAGAAAAGATAGTCTCAGGATAGGTAGAGGTTAGAACTGTGTTTCCCAAATTTCAGTTATTCACAATTATCTTTAATATCTCTACCAATATCCATAGTTCACTTACACTATTGTTATTTTTCTTAAAGTGATTTACTTAAATATATATTTTAAAGGAAGTATTACATCACTACCAGATTGCAAATACATATCAGTTGCCATAATGCGGCAACTATTACAAATATATATATGATGTAACTACGTATTTTCAGGTTTTAGATCTGAGCTCAGAACTTTCATCTCTTCAAAGAAGATACAAACAATTGTTGTTTTAAAGACCTGTACCAAAAGGAGACTGTCTCATTTCTATAATCAAAGGATTGAACAAGGATGAGAAAGTGTATTAATACAATGTTTATGTATTGTCCATACATCACCTAAAAGCATCTTGCATCATCATGATACTGTCCTTAAACTTTGGAAAGTATGATCTAGGGAATGATTTTCTGCAACTCACTGACCATATATCGGGATGACACAGAGACAGGCACGAGTACACACACAACTGAAACAAAATTTTATGAAACAATAGTTACCTTAACCACATCGGGAACTTTTTTCTACTTCATTGTAAATGCTGATAAGGCCCCACAAAAATTATTTCTCAGTCAATAATGGCATATGTCCATTAGTGTATAAAACACTGTCTTGGAGGAATGGGATAGAGTGATGTTATCCTCATTTTAGTAGCTGAAGTACTAAAATAATGCAATTTGCCTTAACAGAAGTGTGAATTACAGGTTGGAGACTAATCGAAGAGCTACAGTAATTTCAGAAATGTCTCTATTATCTTTTCTATAAAGTAGTTCTTAAATAATTCCTATCCTGTAGCCTTCAAGGCAGAATCTTGTATGCATCTGTTTTATATACATTAACAAAAGTATATTCACAGAAAATGAGGCTAATTACTAAAAACAGAATCTGAGCTTAATTGTGTGTGTGTGCGTGTGTATGTGTGTGTGTGAAATGCCAGGTTAAATGAAATTTAGATGTTTTTAAATATATTTTAAAAATTAATGTTTTTGCTACAGAACTTCTAAGAACCATTTAAATGCTAATAAGCACTTCCCAGAGGGGCATATGTTAGACAGTGTTTTGCAAAATGTTTTGAGCATGAAATATTTTCTGGGCAGGATATATTGGAAGATACATTTTCTCTTGATGTATGTCGGTAAGTTGTGCTGTTGCTTTCACTGCTTTTCATAGTCCTCCACGCCTCCGAGATGCTCTTTGCTTCTATTAAATGAGTACTCACTCCCTGGTGACCACAACACAAATTTTCATCTCTATTCCTACCCATAACATTTCCTTCACTGCTTGCTCATATCCAGCCGTTAAAATGCATTTATCCTCCAGACAGACTTGCACAAAAAGTAGACAGGAATTAGAAACAATCGAAATGCTCATCAACAAGAGAATGGTTAAACAAAATGCACTACATCCACACAACAGAATACTATGTAACAATAAAAAAGAATGAAGTATTGATATATACTATATCAATAAATCTCAAACATTAAACAAAAAGCCAGATACAAAAAGCCACATAGTCTATGAACGCATTTCTATGAAATTATCACCAAAGAAAAACCTATAAAGACAGAAGTAGATTAGTGGTTGCCTGGAGCTATGGATGGAATAGAAATTAATGGTAAATGGGCAGGAGGGATCCTGCTGGGATGATGGAAATGCTCTAAAACTGGATGGGTACAATAGTTGCACAACATGGTGAATATACTAAATTTTGTTGATTTGTGCATGTGAATTGGGTAAATTTTGCACAATATAAATTATCCCTCAATCAAATTATTAAAAATTTAGTTGCCCGGCCAGCCACCCAGCCAATAATCCATTTGCTCCCCCAACCTTCTTCTAAGTGTCTTTTTCTTCTGCCTCAATCTGAACATGGCCTGTTCTTGTTTTGAAAGAACATACCATTTTGTTTTTAAATATGTTGGACACTTGGCATTTGCCCTTGAACCTGTCCTTGTATTAATTTGAATACTTGTCTAATATCCTTATTAGACTGAAAGTTCTTGTGAACACTAACCACTTTGGACCATGTAAAATACCTATTGTTGAATCTAAGTACAAGAAGCAAATTTTACATAAGGAAGGTTAATTATAAAATGAACACACGTGGACATGCCCAGTAGTGGCTATTATTAAATTGACTGCTTTGAAATCTGAAATGTACCTTTATTACTTAACTTTATATACTAGTTTAATATCGCAACATAACAGCTACTAATTCAAGGAATAATAGCAGCAGCAAAGCCAGCACCATCAGGAGCAACTACCTTCAGTGAACAGTTACTTTGGGTTGGTGATGGTGCTAGGTACTTATCATTCTGTGGCTATTATTGCAGAGAAAGAAATGAGGCATAATGAAGTTAAGCCACTTCCTTAGGTCTTATGACCTGGAAGCAGAGCCTGAGGCAGATATCCCCTATATGTAGCTTATTTATGGAGGAAGTGCCTTCAAGAGAAACTAGAAATGAGATGTAGAAAACAAGAAAGGCAAGAGGAAGGAGCTAGGGTATCTCTGGGGAAATACCTGCTATAGTCTAATCCAGGGGGAGCTCAAGGAGATAAACAGGAGAGCAGAGTCTATCCTGTCTTGAGGATAAGGGGTATTTATCAACAGTAGGTAAATACACCTACTGTCTTAGTGTGTGTGTGTGTGTGTGTAATTCCCAGGCACCTTGGGTGCCCCCAGAAAGGGTCACAGGTGTGATCCCTCAGTGAGTGCTCACAGCTGGGGGATGGACATGCCCACCAGGAAGAGGGTTCCAAGAGACCTGAGCAGACACCAACAGCATTTGCTATAGCTCTTGACCCAAATCACACCCCTAGAAGAGAATACTTCAGCTTAAAACCCCCAAATTCTGTCTGACTTACTCACTCTTTGTGACAGGTTCTAGGTCCATCTATGTCTTTACAAATAAGCCAGTTTCCTTCCTTTTTATGGCTGTGAAATATTCCACTATGCATATGTATCACATATTCTTTATCCATTCATCTATCAGTGTACATTTAGGTTGTATTCGTGTCTTGGCTATTGTAAATAGTGCTGCAATGAACAATGAGGTGCATGAGCCTTTTTAAATTATGGTTTTCTCTGGATATATGCCCAGTAGTTAGATTCCTGGGTCATATGGTAGCTCTATTTTTAGTTTTTTAAAGGAACCTCTCTACTGTTCTCCAGAGTGGGTGTATCAATTTAGAAAAATGATGCAGATGAACCTATTTTCAGGGCAGGAATAGAGATGCAGATGGAATAGAGGGAAAAGACATGTAAATATCAGCTAGGTAGAGGGTGATGGGACAAACTGGGATTGGGATTTACATATACACACTTCAGTTCAGTCGTGTCCGACTCTTTGCGACCCCATGAATTGCAGCACACCAGGCCTCCCTGTCCATCACCGATTCCCAGAGTTCACTCAGACTCACGTCCATCGAGTCAGTGATGCCATCCAGCCATCTCATCCTCTGTCGTCCCCTTCTCCTCCTGCCCCCAATCCCTCCCAGCATCAGAGTCTTTTCCAATGAGTCAACTATTCGCATGAGGTGACCAAAGTACTGGAGTTTCAGCTTTAGCATCAGTCCTTCCAAAGAAATCCCAGGGCTGATCTCCTTTAGAACGGACTGGTTGGATCTCCTTGCAGTCCAAGGGACTCTCAAGAGTCTTCTCCAATACCACAGTTCAAAAGCACCAATTCTTCAGCACTCAGCCTTCTTCTCACTCCAACTCTCACATCCATACATGACCACAGGAAAAACCATAACCTTGACTAGATGGACCTTTGTTGGCAAAATAATGTCTCTGCTTTTTAATATGCTATCTAGGTTGGACATAACTTTCCTTCGAAGGAGTAAGTGTCTTTTAATTTCATGGCTGCAGTCACCATCTGCAGTGATTTAGGAGCCCCAGAAATAAAGTCTGACACTGTTTCCACTGTTTCCCCATCTATTTCCCATGAAGTGATGGGACCAGATGCCATGATCTTCGTTTTCTGAATGTTGAGCTTTAAGCCAACTTTGTCACTCTCCACTTTCACTTTCATCAAGAGGCTTTTGAGTTCCTCTTCACTTTCTGCCCTAAGGGTGGTGTCATCTGCATATCTGAGGTTATTGATATTTCTCCCGGCAATCTTGATTCCAGCTTGTGTTTCTTCCAGTCCAGCGTTTCTCATGATGTACTCTGCATAGAAGTTAAATAAGCAGGGTGACAATATACAGCCTTGACATACTCCCTTTCCCATTTGGAACCAATCTGTTGTTCCTAGTATATACACACCACCTCATATATACACATTACCATGTGTAAAATAGATAACTAGTGGGGGCCTACTGTATAGCGCAGGGGTTCAGCTTGGTGCTCTATGATGACTTAGATGGATAGGATGGGGGTGGGAGCATGAGAGGGAGGTTCAAGAAGGAGGGGATATATGTACACATATAGCTGATTTCCTTTGTTGTTAGCAAAAGCTAACACAAACTTGTAAAGCAACTGCTGCTGCTGCTGCTAAGTCGCTTCAGTCATGTCCGACTCTGTGCAACCCCATAGATGGCAGCCCACCAGGCTCCCCCGTCCTTGGGATTCTCCAGGCAAGAACACTGGAGTGGGTTGCCATTTCCTTCTTCAATGCGTGAAAGTGAAAAGTGAAAGTGAAGTCACTCAGTTGTGTCCGACCCTTAGCAACCCCATGGACTGCAGCCTTCCAGGCTCCTCCGTCCATGGGATTTTCCAGGCAACAGATAACCCCTCAAAATCCACCCCCCCACCAAATCCAATTATTCTGATTTCTGTATCAGTGCTTTTCACTCTCCACAGTTTTTATTCAGTATCACATTGTGTTATGTTTTGCCCTTAAAGCATGCACACACACACAAATGCACAAATGCCTCTTTTATGGTTCAGGTTGATCCATTAGCATCTATTTTTAAATTAAGTATTAATTTAAACTAGGATAACAAAGTCAAGCCTATTTGACACCCTTCTTTAATCTTGCCTTTGATGAATAGATAAAAATAATTTTTAATTACATGCATTATTTAAATAGCATCTGAGGAACTTGGAGGTTGCATGAAAACAGTTGACTTCTTTCAATATTTTAAATATTCTCCATTCCAAATCTTTGTTAGACTAACACATTTGCATTCTCTATGAATAAAAATTTGCTTAGAACCTCAGTTCAGAAAGTGCTCCATTCACTACACATTCCAAATGACTCAGTCTGAATTTTGGAGAAATTACTATGCAGCTTCAATTTTCCTTTTATCAGAGATAAAATCATACAGGCAAGTGGAATTTGATGTTAGAAATTACAACCTAAAAATCAAACAAACAAACCAAAGCATAACATGATGCCTGCCATCTAGCACTGCACAAAAGAGCTGGCTTCGTTCCAATGATTGCGTGACTTATTGCAATAATACAAAGTGCTGTTTATAGGGAATGACAAACTCTAAATGAAAATTGCTTGTCTGAGCCCCAGGAGCCTATGTTCATCCATTTCTCTCCTTCCCCTCAATTCAGCATCCCTTCCATTTAAACACAGATATACAGGGGATTTCTCCATCCTCCACTCATCTTGCATCCCTCTCTTTTCCTCATATCTCTCCTATTTTACCTATTCTTAAAGCCAGTTTCAGAGCTCTCAACTTTGGAATATGTAGCAGAGAGTGCCATGGGCGGAGTTCCTCACGCTGGCTCCCGGCATCCAGTGTGAGGAACTCTGCCCGTGGCAAGAGAGGTCAGGACATTTGGAGTAAGAAGAATGTTTGATTGGATGACACTGTGTATAAGCATCTCATGTAGAAGAAAATGCTATGGTAGAGGGCTGCCTATGATAAGACCACCATGCCCTGTGACAATGACAGAATAATTGATTGAGCAGGTGAAAATTAACACAGCTTGGGCATATTATGTGATAAATGGTATCCCAAACTGGCTACATTTTAAGCCTTGGGAGTGACAAAATAGGGAGATAAGGTATTGCTTTGGGGTACAGGAAGTATGAGTCAGAGACCAAGTCCCTGGAAGTATTTTCTCTGAAAAGGGAATCACATAAGAGTGAGGCATCTCATATCTTATTTTAAACCATACCCAGAAACATTTCTCCTCAATGAGCAATTTGCAAAACACTTCCCTAGGGATTTCTGATGTCTGTCAGAAACATCTCTGTACATTTCTTTCTGCTCCTTGGAGAGAAAGGAAGGGAGGTAATATTTGTGACATATGTTATGCCCTTCATCTGTTATTTAGTTTTCACAAAGAATTTTGAGGAGAAAATGTTACTCTTCTTTGCTGACAAGAAAACTGACAAAGAAGATAAAAAGAAAGCAAAAAGAAATGAAAAACAATAACACAGATTCACTAAAAGAGAGACCTTGGATTTCAATCCCAACATTTTTGAGCCAGATGTTCACACTCTTCCTGCTCTTTCATACTGCCCAGAGCTTATTACAACATTTCCTAAATGTGTTCTGTTGGATGTTAATAGGAGTAAGCTTCACTTAAGGTGCAGTAAAAGCAGGCCAGTTTGCTTACAAGACTTGTCAACACTTCTAATACATCCAAGTATGTTCTGAGTCTCCAAACTCACCGACAGCAGCGTTTCCAAAATTCCATGGTCACTGAGGCCTTTTCTTACCTGACCTTTGACTCTACTGAAAACACTTCCTTGGTGGCTCAGACAGTAACAAATCTGCCTGCGATGGAGGAGACCTGGTTTCAACCCCTGGGTCAGGAATATCCCCTGGAGAAGGGATGGCTACCTACTCTAGTGTTCTTGCCTGGAGAATCCCATGGACAGAGGAGCCTGGGGGGCTCCGTGGGGTCACAAAGAGTGGACATGACTGAGCAACTAGCACACTTGGTTGCAAGATTTCTCAACACTTCTAATATGTCCAAATATGTTCTGAGTCTCCAAAGGGACCCACAGCACAGTGTTTCCAAAATTCCATGATCAGACAGGCCTTTTCTTGCCTCACTTGTAACTCTGCTGAAAACAGTTTAGAAACTAGTGTTACTCTGGTACTGCTGTTACTCTGGTACTTCTGTTATTCTGGTATTACTGTTACTCTGGTAGTACTCTACAACAGGAGACAGGAGAGAAGAGCAAGCTAAGGGGCTTAAGTTTTATTTTTTTAATTTCTTAGATTTCTGCATTGCCTGAAATTTTATGAGCTTGCATTAATTTGGGAAAGAAAAAAACAAAGTTTTTACACATTCATTTTACATTCATTTATATGAATTAAAATAATACTATTACAATAATACTGATAATATTATGTATGCTCCTATTAGAAAGTATTCATAAATACATGAAAATAAATGTGTTCTAATCAAAGTACCATAACTCTTCTAGTCACTATGTAAAAGCAAAAACTAGACTCTATTCATTTAATGTCTGATGAATGTTTCAGCTGGCCCTCCACATCCCTGGGTTCAGCATCCATGGATTCAACAAACTGTTGATGGAAAGTGGTTGAAACCTAAGATGTAGAACCTAAGGGTAAACTGGGCTAGTGTCAATTTATATAACGGATTTGAGCATCCTCAGATTTTGCCATCCAAGAGGGTCCTAGAACAAATTCCCAGAGGTTACCAAGGGAAAACTGTATAATAGTAAGTCAATAATAAACAGAGTTATGTAAGGCCAGATATTGTTCTAAGTGCCTTATGCTGCTGCTGCTAAGCCACTTCAGTTGTGTCCGACTCTATGTGACCCCATAGACGGCAGCCCACTAGGCTCCCCCGTCCCTGGGATTCTCCAGGCAAGAACACTGGAGTGGGTTGCCATTTCCTTCTCCAATGCATGAAAGTGAAAAGTGAAAGTGAAGACGCTCAGTTGGGTCCGACCCTCAGCAACCCCATGGACTGCAGCCTTCCAGGCTCCTCCGTCCATGGGATTTTCCAGGCAAGAGTACTGGAGTGGGGTGCCATTGCCTTCTTATACACATATACTAATTCATTTAATCATCATAACAATCCCCTGACATAAATATTATTATCTCCACATGATAGATGAGGTACAAAGAATGCAGAAAATTTAATTTACTTTTCAAAAGACCTACTAGTGCCCAAGCAAGTGTGTGGCAGAATCTGGTACCAAATGTATTTTATTAATTCCATACTGCTTCTTCTTGTTCAGTCTCCAAGTTGTGTCCATGACCCCAGGGACTGCAGCATTCCAGGCTTCTCTGTCTTTCACCGTCTCCCAGAGTTTGCCCAAGTTCGTATCCATACTTATAACCCTCACTTAACGTATTTTGCAAAGGAGTCTATATGCCGTTAGAGGGTTTCTATGGCTTATGTAAAAACTAATAAGGGCTCCTACCATTTTGAGTGCATGCTCAGTTATTCAGTCATGTCCAACTCTCTGAGAGGCCATGTGACCCCATGGACTGTAACCCGCCAAGCTCCTCTGTCAATGGGATGTCCCAGGCAAGAATACTGGAGTAGGTTGCCATTTCCTCCTCCAGGGGATCTTCCCAACCCAAGGATCATACCCGCATCTCCTGTGTCTTCTGCATTGGCAGGCAGATTCTTTCCCATTGAGCAACCTGGGAAGCCTCCTACCATTTGACTTCCTCTCTTTAACTTTTCACCCCCACCTACTCCTCCTTTTGAGTTTTGGGGAAATACAATATGTACATAATATCAAAAATATTTTAGAATTAAAAAAACTATAAAATCTGATTTAGCAAAGTAAAAGTAGTAGTATTTTACAGTTATTTGACTCCCTTACTCATAGCCACTTGCTGAGTTCATATTAAGTACTGCTGCAGGGGATATAGGCATGAGTTACAAACTCTTTCTCTCTGAAGCGCTGCTTGGCTTTACCGAGGAGGAAAGATGTTTAACTACCAGAAGTTGGGCTTGTTCCTCCAGCGGCAGGGTTAGTGCTGATTCATGCACAGCCTCTCCTCGTGAGGTCTTCCTTATTACCAGGGGCACATGAACCACAATATGATGACCAGTCCAGGGGAACTGCAAGCTCAACACTGGCTCACAGCACAGCTATCCCCCAAGGTGCTAACTGTCCAGTGCAAAGTGTGAGAGACTTGAGCTAAAACAGAAGACACTATCACTATTACCAAAAAAAAAAAAAAAAAATTAACAGAAAGAGAAAATGGACAAACTCCCCAGAATAGGATGGAAAAAAAAAATCAATAACTATTGAAAATAAGGAAAAAAAAAAAAAGGAAATAAGAAGAGATGCTTATACAGTGCTTACCTTGGGCAAGGCACTGCAAGTGCTTTACATATTTTAGCTCATTTATCCTCAAAGTTCTATGATATCAACACCATTATTACCTCCTTTTTACTGATGAGGACACTGGAGCAAAAAAATGATAAGAAGTACGTGCACAAGAATCCAAAGCAGGTAAGACCCAAGCTAGGCTTCAAACTCAAGTTGTCAGACTCCAGAATACAAGCTCTTAATACCACCTGACCAACTATGATACAATGTGTAACAAGTACTGAGTGGGTGACCCCACTTGTTGAATACTGTCCTTAATGTTGTCACAAGAATGCTAAGGGGTCAGTATTATCCCCACTTGTCAGAGAACGAAAAGTAACATCGGATAACTTGCTAATGACTGAGTCTAGACAAAAAATTAGAGTATTTGAAACCAACGCAGTGTTCTTTCCATGATACTATTGTTTCAGAGGAGTCATTTTGGGACTTAAGTTCTTCCAAAGTGCAAATCAGGTATCACTTATATTGTATCCCCAGATCATAGCCTAGAATTGTAATGTAGAGTTTTATCCTACCTCAAATTGCATTGATTTGAAAAGTTAACCTATTGCTCTTCACATTCATTATTTAAGAAAAAAATCTAGTAATGAAAAAGGAAAATTGTGTGGATCACATGTGTGTGCATGTGTACTGACCCCATGGACTGTAGCCCACCAGGCTCCTCTGTCCTTGGAATTTTCTAGGCAAGAATACAGAAGTGGGTTACGATGCCCTCCTCCAGGGGATCTTCCCAACCCAGGGATCAAACCTGCATCTCCTGCATCTCTTGCATTGCAGGCAGATTCTTTATATACTGAGCCACCTGGAAAGTCCTATATGGATCATTCCTACAGTCAAATTTTATAAAAAACTTTTGAAAAGAAAAAATGTATGTGAGGTATTTAGGGATTTCCTGGTGCCGGATGGTAAAGAGTCTGCCTGCAATGCAGACTGGGGTTCAATCCTTGGGTCAGGAAGGCCCTCTGGAGAAGGAAACAGCAATCCACTCCAGTATCCCTGCCTGGAAAATCCCATGGCTGGAGGACCCTGACCAACTATAGTCCATGGGGTCACAAAGAATTGGACACGACTGAGCAACTTCACAAGAAGACAAGAAATGTGAGGTTTTTAGAATTCCTTGCTCAGGAGCCATTCAATGGGATCTTTGCAATGGTCTTTAAACACTTCCTTCTAATGCTGGAAGCCCCTTTCTATCCCCCTTTCCCTTTCAACCTGCCCCCAGAATTAAATAATTTGTACCTAGGTTTTCTCGTGAATGGTGCCCACTCTGATGCAGGCAAGGTGCTGTTTGAGAAAGAAAATGATTAAAGCTCAGAAGTCAAGGAAGCCAAGAATTGCCAAGAAGGAGCCAACTTCCCTCTGCACTCTCCTTCCTCGCCCCACCCTTTCCTCACATATCACACTCCCAGGCCGATTTTCCCCTTCAGAGGAAATGAAGCAAAACACATAAATGGAGTGAAATGGTTTATTCCTCAGAGTCGTAAAACCACAGTTCCTTGTAAAAGGTGAAGAAAATGAGCTCCTCTTATAGATAAGTGAGGCTTTTAGGTAAAATATCAATATCCCAGGCCCTAGATAACTTCCTGACATATGAGTTTTCTATAGAGACAGCTTTTTGTCAACCACCATGGAAACTGTTTGACTTGAAGCAGAAAAATGACTTCAAATTATGAAAATCTGACCTTCAAGTACAGAGATGCTTCCTCTGAATGATCTTATTTTAAAGATAAACAAACATAGAACTGCTCAATTTTAAATATGTGTTCTGGATCAAAAAAAAGTTTTTCATTTTTTAAATTGATAAATGACTATGTTTCAATTGGTATTGCATTTCTCCTATTGGAAAAATTAATGTGCATTTCATATTAATATTCTTTTCCTTTTAAAAGTAACCTCTAAGATGTTGTATAAACACATGCCAAAAATGGACAAGTTCAAAGGAGAAATGAAAAATGCCGGTGTTTGTTCTCTCTGCATTCTGTGTGTACTTTTTAAAATGGGATCATCATTTTGCATACTGCTTTGCAACTTGTTCTTTTAACTTAAGAAATATATTCTAAACACCTTTTCAACATAGTGGTATTTGACAGTCTCAAAGGACATATGCTAGGCAAATGCGGGGATTGATCAGTATGAAAATGAAATAGGGCTCTTGCCCAAACTGAATGAATTCAGAATTGAAGCACGGCCAGGAGAGATGACACTGATCAGGAAGGAATCCAAGCTTAAGAAGGGCAGCAGGTTGGACCCAGAAGAGGCATCCAGGAAACCACAAGATAGGGCCTTTCCTCAAGGAGGGAGGTGTAAGATCTGGTGAGCAAGAACCAGGAAAGCTAAGAACACATACATATTGGACACTTAGTAGCTGCCAGAACTAGTCATTCCAAGCACTCTATGTCCATTAAAAATGTTTTGCTTTCAGACACTATTCTGTGAGCTAGATGCAGTAGTGAATTTTATAGAATACATAGAGATCAGGAAGCTTAAATAATTTTCCTGAGATCACATAGCTAGTTAGAGTACAGATTGCAGTCAGGATGGTTTTAATCCAGACATATAGCATATTCCACTTCAACCCATAGTCAAATTTCATTTTCTCTCCAGTCCTCTTTTGTACTGTGCCTTTGTTATTATATATATATGGTTAAATATAAGTTTACCTCCCAAAGAATCTTCACAGATCTTGATGCAAAAGAATTAAGAATCAGGTTCTTTAAACAGACAAACAATTTATCAAATTAACTGATGAAGTTCATCGTTTATGTTGTTGGAAACTGTGTGCATGTGATGTATCTAAGTGTGGGCCCTCATGAGTCTAATGTATGCTTACACAAATACATATTTGCACACAAGTTTGTACATATGGATAGACATACAAAATTGCATACCTCATTGTTTTAAATAGTCCTTGAATCACAGTTTTGAAGATAGGTCACAGATTAGTAACTACTAGGTATTGATTTGGAGAAGGCAATGGCACCCAACTCCAGTACTCTTGCCTGGAAAATCCCATGGATGGAGGAGCCTGGTAGGCTTCAGTCCATGGGGTCACACAGAGTCAGACACAACTGAAGTGACTTAGCAGCAGCAGCAGCAGGTATTGATTAGTAACTGCTAGAAATTGATTAGTAACTACTAGATACAGATTAATAACTACTAGATACAGAATTGAGAAATAAAATTTTCAATCACTGATCCCTGCCTCATCACACAGCTGGAGGAAATAATCCCCACCTAGTTTCATGTCAAATCTTCTGTAGCTGGATCTCTATAGTCTGAGTCACTATATCTGTTTTTGCACATTTGGAGGTTGTATTAACCATATTCTCTCTAATATTTCCCAGCTACTTTTCTCATTCTGCCAACTTCCTACCCAATTTTGCCCTTCTCTTTGAATATTTCTGGAAAGAATGATCTAGCAGTAATGTACTTAATAAAGTGCTTACTTTATCCCAGTCAGGGAGAGTCTTATTTTAAAATGATGATCCCATACCTCAAATGGGCACTAAAGGAGTGCCTAGCAATGGTCTCACATTTGCTCAGTAAATTCACTCCCCCAAGTTCTAAAAAGACTAAACTGTACTTTTTCTCTCTTTAAAACATCCATTACTCCCTACTCCACAAATGCTTTTCACCTCACTCCATTTCATAGTAACAGAAGAAGAGAGCAATCACACACGGTGTCTCTCAACTTCCTGTTATGAATGTACCAACATTTACACTGGTATCCTCTGCCATCTGTAGCTTATAATACAGGGAAGGAAAGTCTCCACTGCAACCAAGGCCAACTCCTCTGTAACAGCAGGGACCTCAGTGTTTTTGTCCTTGTTGTATCCCTAGCCCCTAGAACAGCATACAGTAAAACGTTGGTTAAGTATAGGTTAAATGAAAGTATGTATGATGAATGAATACCCATGAACATGGAAAGGTCCATCTGTCTTAGATGAAGACAAGGGAAAAGGTGAACACAAAGATTTCTATGGTGGCACTCCAAACTTATAGCATACAGCTGTAATAGGTAATCATAAATAAAACAAATTATAAATAAATGATAAATTCATTATTTATGTTCACCCATGCCTCATTTTCTCAGTCTTTGTCCTACCTGGATTTTACACTGTATGTACAATAAATGGCCACCTTTATTCCAATAGTCATGTACAGATGTGACAGCTGGGCCATAAAGAATACCAAGCACTGAAGAACTGATGCTTTTGAACTGTGGTGCTGGAGAAGGCTCTTGAGAGTCCTTTGGACTGCAAGGAGGTCAAACCAGTCAATCCAAAAGGAAATCAACCCTCAATATTCATTGGAAGGACTGCTGAAGCTGAAGCTCCAATACTTTGGCCACCTGATGTGAAGAACCAGCTCATTAGAAAAGACCCTGATGTTGGGAAAGATTGAAGGCAGGAGGAGAAGGGGAAGACAGAGGATGAGATGGTTGGATGGCATGACTGGCTCAGTGGACATGAGTTTAAGAATACTCCAGGAGATGGTGATGGACAGGGAAGCCTGGCATGCTGCAGTCCATGGGGTCACAAAGAGTTGGACACGACTGAGTGACTGAACAACAAAAACAAATGGGGACCCCTAATGGGAACTTTGTATCCAGCTTTCTGTATTGGAGGATAGACCTTGATTTCTGTGTCCCCAGCCATAGACTTCACAATGCCAAAAAATGCAAGATTTTCTAAGCTCACAGTAGGAATAGATCTTGCTTGGTTAAGTCAGGCCTGAATCTTATATAATTTGAAATATGTGGTAGGTCATTTCAGCCATGTCAACCCCATGGACTGTAGCCTGCTAGGCTCCTCAGTCCCTGGGATCCTCCAGGCAAGAATACTGTAGGGGTTGCCATGCCCTCCTCCATGGGATCTTCCTGACCCAGTGATCGAACCCTCATCTCTATGTCTCCTGCATTGGCAGACAGGTTCTTTACCACTAGAACCACCTGGGAAACCTGATTTGGAATATAAGAACCTGTTTAAAAAAAAAAAAAAAAAAGAGGGAAAAAACACCTATACAAGATTTGGTGTGGAAGTTAACATTTATTTTGAATGGGAATCGGAGGAGGTCCACACTCTTGAGGGAATTTGCAGCTTAACCTTTATTTACCTCAAATAAATAATCCTGACCATGACTCAGCCCTACTTGAGAAGCAGACAGGGTGGGAACATGATGGTTTCAATGTCAATGGTATGGATTTTAATCCCAGCTAGACCACCTCTATGTACATGATCCAAGTGACTGAAATTTCCAGAGCATATACTTTCTCATTTCTTTAATCTTCAGTTACATAACTGGTTCATAAAAATTGTCAACAAGTCTAATTCATAGACAATGCTGACCGCGGTGCCTGGCATAGACTCAACAAATTTCTTATTCAGGTGTTATGGTGTTACTAGCATGTGATGGTAACTTCTTGCTCACCAGCTCTGGGACCTCCCTGCTTGAGGCCCTACTCCCATATTCATTTGATGTCTTCACCACTGTGGGTCATATTTTGGCATAATTCATTAGTTTTTTAATGAGCTTTGTTTCTGCCTGTGCACCAGAGACCTCCTCCTACCCCCTATCTTCCTAAGCATAAGCCTAAACACTAGAAAATAGCAATATAAAAAAAATACTCATAATATATTAAGTAAATAAGGAGCCAGAATTCCTACAGTTGTGGCTAATAAAATTATTCTTACAGGGTTCTGTAAAAATTAGATACTATGAAATGTAAAATTATTAGCTTCTCACTCAGAATGTAATTTATCACACTGTCATAGATGGTGTACTTATTATGGTATCTACTGCTACCAGTTAGTTTTATAAATTTTAACAAGTCAATTAACCTTCCTGGGCTTCAATTTTGTCATAAAATGAGGGGGTGGGACTAAAGTCTCTTTATTTCTTGTTAGCTCCAAAATAATGTTATTAGTACAAATATCTGGTATATTATTCTCATCTCAACTTGGAACATGCCCAATTTGAATATTTATCTTTGGAGTTAATATGTGGGGGAGGAGGAGTTACTCAAAGGATAACAACACGGCTTTCCTTTTTGTAAAATTCTCCTCTTTGCCTCCACTGTCTTAATACTTTCACTATAGTAGGTGCTCAGGAAATATTATTAAATTTTTTAAATATCTTCTCTAGTAAAGTCTTACTAAGACAGTTTACATTGTTCCTGAAGATACAATTAAGAGCAGGCTTTGTATCCTAGGATTTTGAAGTAGCCTGGTAAGGAGAAATGAAGACTAGACCTGCTTACCTACTAACCCTCTTGGGCTAGTAGAATGGTAGATCTAGCTTAGCAAAGGGAAATTAATATTGAGGCCTGAACACATGCTAAAGATGGGTCATGGGAAGTAGAGGGAATTCTTCCATGTAAGGGAGGTCTGGCAAAAGGTAATGAGTCAATGTCCTGGTGGTTGTCCAGGGCAAAGCAAAGATGTGTCTGCCCTTGCTGAGACTGGAGCAGGCAGACATGGTATGAAAAATGATATCAGAGCCAATAAAAGAATCTGGAATAGGGGATTCATAGAGACTTCCAGCAGAGAATTCACCTCCCAATGCAGGAGACGTGGGTTTGACCCCTGGGTCAGGAAGATCCCCTAGAGAAGGAAATGGCAACTCACTCCAGCATTCTTACCTAGGAAATCTCACAGATAGAGGAGACTGGTTGGCTATAGTCCATGCAGTTGCAAAGAGTCAGACACAACTTAGCGACTAAACAATAAAAAGAGACTTCCTAGTCTAATCTTTTAGTGGCTTTCCAGTATACAAAGAACAAAACCCAAAGTTGTGGCAATGATCCTGGAAGGTATGCCCTTGACCATCCCTCCGCTATTACCATCACCCTTCCAGCTCACTCTGCTCCACTTCCACCAGCCTCCCTCTGTTCGTTGGACACAAGAAACAAACTTTCAACCAAAGGCCCTTGTACTTGCTTATCACTTTGCTTGGAATTCTCTTGTTCCAGACTTTACAATGTTATACACACTCATTTCTTAAAAAGTATTGGCAGAAGTCACTTCTTCAGAAAGGCCTTTTCTGATCACTCTATTATAACATCCCTGATTCTCTCCTCTTGTTGTATTTTGTGTCTGCCTCTATTAAATATCAGATTATATATTCCTTTGTTACTATAGCTTTTTGTCTTGCTTCTCCGACAGGATGTAAATTCCACAAGGACTTGGACTGCACTCATTAACTGTGCCTAGAGCTGTGTGTGAAACATAGTAGGGACACATATTTAGTGAATAAATGAATGATACTACAACTACTCTGTCTCCCATACATTTCTGTGGCATTTATTGTATTTTCATCTCAAAATTTAGTATATCAGCTTGCAAGAGCAAAGGTTTTGTTTCTTTCCTTAAGTCTGAATCTCCAGTGTCTAGAACAGTGGCCGATATTTGGGAAATATCGGCCACTCAAATAACAATCCTCAATGTTGTTCACTGTGAAAATAAAAAGTTCCTGTACTGTAGTTTCACAAAGGGAAATGAATGATCATTTTTTGAATATAGTAACAAGTAGCCACAGAACCAGTTTTAAACCCAACCCAATTGTTCAATGACAACTTTCCATTACAATTTTGTAAAGTTTAAAAAAAATAAATAAATAATAGTAACCACTCTTTGGAGAGCCTCAAATGGCATAAAACATTAGCAGTGTTTTCCTCTGAACAACTGTATCCTACAAGCTCAGCTCCCACTTGCTTAGCAAGCAATAAATTCAGTTTTTATTTCAGATATTGAGTGGTGGCCTCCTTTTTTAAGAAAGAAAGATGATGGTGCCTAACCATAATGGCAAAACACAGAAATCATTTATAATATTCTAGAGCTGGCTCTAAGCAAACATTAATACTGACTCATTTCAATCTGTACAACAAACGAGGGTGGCGGGTACTAGGATTATTCCTATTTAAGATATAAAGAAACTGAGGCACAGAAGACTGGGATGCTTATCCAGAGTCATGCAACTAATACATATTACATATGGGATTTGATTGTTGTCCAGTTCCTTTGGCTTAGAGGGTATTCTTAGCATCTATATGCTATGTCCTCTCTGTAAGAACTGATCCATATTATTGGTGTATTTTTAGCAATGAGATTCATCTTGATGATGTTCAATGCTTTTCGAATAATTGCTTCCAACAGCCTGGACAGTGGGGGTAAATTTCAAACAGAGAGGTCAAGGTAGGCCTCTGTGAGATGGTGCAAGTAATGAACAGGGTGCTTCTTGCTATTAATAATCAGTGTGATGAACAATTAGGATAAATACCCTCATGATTTGTAAATGTATCCACTGGCTACTAATCCTGGACCTTCCAAATATCCATCCATTGGCACCACTGAATGGCTGTCAGAGGGCAATGACTCTCTACCACTAACATGCAGACAAGTCATCAAGGTGGAAACCATATCAATTTATGCACAAGTCCCTCAGCCTGAGGATATTTTGTAAACAGATTTCATCATCTACATCTTAGAATTCTTGAACTTTAGAGTGATTGGTCTAGTAGCAAAATAATTAAGGAGTGCTATAATTTAGATAAATATTTGGCAGAACTTAGATTATGTTTGAAGTTTATTGTCTGTGTACAATAAATTAGATTTTTTCTCTGCAGAGAAGAGTCTGTCAAGATCAAGTCATTCAGTAAGTAATTTACTCTTTCTGGGACTCAGTTTGTTCAACTATGAAATGATTGATTTGGAATTGGTAATTTCTAAAGGATTTCCCATTTTATGAAGCCTTGATAAATCAGAGCTTCAATTACATGATTTACAGATGTATCTTTCCTTCTTTTTCCCTCTTCCTCATTTTCTTTTTGTTCATTATCATAGCTGTGATTTTACGTAGAATGCCTTGACAAAGGAGTAGAACTAAAACAAAAGATAAAAGTCAAATGCTTAAAAAGCAACTATTTTTAGGCATAGTTGTAAGGAGATTTACTTTATGTTATGGCCTTTATTTATCTGTGTAAATTTTATATCATTTCTGAATATTTATCTTCTATAGTCATTTTGAATGTCATTTGGATCAGTGCCACTATGAAGGTATTGGAACTAATCCAGGTTCCTTCCTTATTCTCCTGTGACTTTGAGCAAATTATTAATCACTCTGAATCTCCATTTTCTTCCATCTGCAAAACAGAAATAACACCTACAATCTCAATTGGTTGATAAGATAATTCAGGGCATAGTATATGTAATACTCCTCTCACCCTGTTTGTCCAACAGTGAATTTTCAACTCAGTTAAGCTTTCTTCTTTCCCTTGAACTCTGATCCACATAGCTAGAACTATTTGGGTTCCTTCATGCTTTACACCTTCTGATAAAGGCTAGAGTATGTATTTTTGTTGATGACCATCTTATCAAGCCTAAAACCTCACTGAAGCTTGTGCTACACTAGAAATCAATGCTAGAAGCACTCGATCCAAAATTCTAGTGTGGATCATCTTACTACCTTTGTCTATGCTCCAGTTCTTAGACCCCTTTATAAAGACAAAATAAAACAAACAAAAAAACCCTTCTTGGATTCAGAGTTTCATCTTTATACTATAACACCAGATACAGTCTTCTCCCTCACCAGCCCTCCTCTGTCCCATCTATTTCCAGATTTCCCACCTGTCACCTTCAGACAAACTAGATAGAAACTGGGCTCTGTCTGAGGATGAACACATATATCTACTTTCTTAATTTTTATCCCAGAGTTCACCTGAAGACTATCTTTGATTTGACTGAAATTTAATGCAGATTCACTTACAGTAAAATATTTTGCCTAGTTTATAAGATAGAGGATTTATACTCTTCTCTCTGCTGTACTTAGAATAGTATAGACAGCATGTCAGTACCAACATTTTTGATTATTAAACAATGTTAGTGATTGAGAGTGTCTCACACAGAGAATGTGCTCCAAAAAGTCTTATAGAAAGAGTTAGTAGATACTTGACTTAACACTTTCTCCTCTTCACCAAATATTTGCCGTTGCATCATGCTGTAATGTCTGGGAGATGAAAATTACAGAATAGGATATAGAACCTGATGGCCTGAGTTTGAATTCCAGCTCTATGACCTACTGGCTGAGTAACCTTGAGCCAAGTTAGTCTCTGAAGCTCTATTTTTTCATCTTTAAACCGAGAACAGGACCAGGGTAAAGATTAAATAAGACTATTACCTACCTCAGGCCTAGTGTGAGGATTAAATAAGATTATTAGTATACTAATAGTGATACTATTTCTATACTATACTATAGAACACTTTAGTACACAGCTTAATAGTATACTATGTCCAACACAGGCCTTGCACTTTGGTAACCCTTAATAAAGTAAGATATTAACATCATTTATCATTATTTCATTGTATGTATAAAATATGGATTATAGAGGTAAAGTAATAGCCCAGAACCAAATGACTATTAAGAGGTGAAACATTGATTAGAACCCAAGCAAAATAATTCTATATCCTCTGAGTAAATCTCTGAACATACTAAATCTCTTCTTCTAATAGTCCCTTTGTAGACATTAATGTTTTTGAAATATTAACTATAAAAGATCCTAAATAAGATCAAATTATCTAAGTATTCTCTTTATTCCACTCCTAGAGAGTATAAAAAAATTATTTACACTTTCTAATATCTCCATAAATGATTTTCTCTTTCTTAAACATTTCAGTTTAGAAAGACCGTTCTGATAGTCCAAATACACACAGCTTTAACATTCCATTGCATTTGGAGAAGCAAAAATGCTAAGAGAATTTAAAAGAGTCTGCTTTGTAAATTTTAATTAAGCTATTTGAGATAGAAATTATAGGTCCCTCCCTATCAAGTCCTCATTAAAGATCACAGAATGGTCACAAAGTCAGTAGAGTTTTCCAACTGGCCCAATTTATTGACAGACCCAGCAAACCTACACTTCTGTCAACAACAAAGGAAAATTAAGAAGTTGGGTTCTGAACATTCATCTTCGAGTATATGGCTAAAGCCTTGTTTAGCTCTCATGGGAAAGCTGTATTACAGTACCATAGATATCTGCTAAATAAAGTGAGCACCAGAAATACTAAAGAAATCCTAGTGCATATTCTACAAAGGGCTTAGCAGTTGGTTTCCTTTTTGTCTTTTTATGAACAGGATTATAAATAAAAGATACTGTTTTCCAAGTCATGTGCGTTATTGCACTTTTGTAAAATTTTGCCTTTTATCAAGGTTAGTAGTAGGAAGGATGATTCTTTCTTAATTCAGTAACCACTTCAACATAATTTAATACATATTTGTGTGAAAAGTGGATATTTTCACAGCCCAGTGTTGCATACAGAGATAATGAAATAGCTTTGCCATTGAAATTTTGATTCAATTTCTCCTTGGAACCTGTTAACAGAAAACCACTTTCATTTTTATAGCTGGAAAACAGATAATTTACTCTTGTGAGGTTTTAGGAATATTACAGACCAGCATAACTCTTGAGCTTCCCAAATTTCTCACTATGTAGAGAGAACCTGTGAATTCAAAACCCTGGCCATGTGTGTTATCCTCAAAATTTTGCTCAAGGTAAAAATATTATTTGCACGCACCCTGCTTGTGCTCGTGCTCAATTGCTTCAGTCATGTCCAATTCTTTCCAACCCTATGCTTGCATACTCACCTGGTATTAATATTTCTTTTTTAAAAAAAAGAAACACTGAACTTTGAATTGTAAAAAAAAAAAAAAAGGAAAAAGAACTGGACTATGAAACATTAATAAATTATAACATGATTTGTTTATCTGTTGTTGCAAACCCATATAAGTTTTGAGAAACTCTATCACAAGGATGCCTAAAATAGCAGCCCCAAATGTCAAATTCTAAAGCTACAGGGAAGGACATTGCTCTCTTCTCCTGAAGTGCAATGAAAATCTCCTTGAGGTATGATGAATTAGCCCACTATGGGAGAGAAGGAAAGATGAGCCTAGGAGCAGCACTGTCTATCCATCCCAAAGTGGGACATTAATACCCATTTCATAAGAAAGAATACATGCTATATAAATGATCAAGTCTGAATTACCTGACAGACTTATAGAACTTTTGAAATGGAAATTTCCGTGAAGATTATCAAGTCCGATTTTTTCATTTTAGACAACTGAAGAGGTAAAGTGGCTTACCCAAATTTAGAAAGCAAGGGAGTGGCAAAGTGGAAGTACAAGTCTATAGTCCTACTACTGTTTCATTTTCTCTTGCCAAAGAACCTTACCTGCTAAATGCCACTTATTTATTTATAAATACATGCCATGCAGGAGATGAAAGTGATGTGGGTTCAATCCCGGGGTCAGGAAGATCCCCTGGAGTAGGAAATGGCAACCCACTCCAGTATTCTTGCTTGTAGAATCCCAAGAACAGAGGAGCCCGGCGGGCTACAGTCTACAGGGTCACAAAGAGTCGGACATGGTTGAAGCAGTTTAGCACATGCCATGGATCTATGTGTATATGTGTTTCTGCATATCATCCATAGACTGGAAGAGAAGGACCCAGGCAGGACACCCCGGACCCATTTTACAGGCTTGTGCAAAGAAAGGGAGCTCAAAGTACTCAAAGATAAGCAAATACAAATATTTCATATTTTAATGTTATCAATTTATTTTTAAGTACATTTTTTTCCATACATACTTAGAGCAAGATAACTACATTATGCAAACACAGTATTGCACATGCCCTTGAGAACTTACTGCATACTGCATATACAATAATACAAAAAACTACATTCCGGATGATGACTGCACTATAAAACATTTGTAAGTTTAGATGAAAAGGTTTAATTGCTTAGGGAAAAAGAAATTTCAAAATCATCCTCATAGGGGTTTAACCCAGGTTCAAATTTTTCTATATAATACTCAAATTTCTTTACTAGGTCACTTGAGCAGACAGAAATAAGAAAGGTGAAGGAATCATTATCCCCGGCTTAGACATGTTAAATGATGGGGAGAAAGAGAACTCTTATTTGAAAATGAAATGAGCATCAGTGTTTGCTTTGAAAACAGCTTTAGAAAAATCTATGAAGATACTATTTTAAATGCTGTTGATCCTTTTTATTCACTAAAACTAGGTTGTAACTTAAAAGTGTGCACATTTGGAGCTACATATTCAAACTATATACAATGAAATATAGCATATTAGTGTGTTTATTTGTTCTATATCTCCAGTAAGCAAACTATGAGGCCAACTTAAATACTGTTGAAGGTTTTCTGACTCTAGCTTTGACTTTGGAGATAAGTCTTAAACTTCACAGTGGAAAGCACTACTGCTCTCTTTCTCGGTCAACTTATACATATTGAGTATAATCTGCCTTGATATGGTCATTAACATTTTACTATCTCAAAATACTTTCTAAAACCTGGAATTAAGGTATGGGCTTATGTTGAAGTTTATGAGAAAGCACATTCTCTCCACAGTATTAGTACAATGTTGCCCTGGAAAATGCTGATATTGTAAACTATAAAATACAAGATTGAAACTGTTCATACAAATTAGTACAGTTTGAAATATAACAAAGAATAGGGAAATAGTTTCATAAAGGGTAGCAGTCCTTAGAGGAAGGAAATGCATGTTATCATTTGGTTTGTACTCCTGAAACAAAAGCAGTGCTAGAGAGGTATCATCACAAAATGCCGAGTAACAGCTCTCAAAAAAAAGTGTTTTAAGAATGACCACAAATCATCCATGAAATGAGGTAAAAAAGAAAGTCCCTCAACAGAGCTAGAAATACTGGCACTACTCTAAGGAACTGTCAGTCTCAGAGAGAATAAAAACCAGGGCATTAAAATGGGAGGTCCCAATCACATTTGCCAGGAAAATAACACACACCAAAAGGCAGAGAAGCCAAACCAAGTTATTGGTGTCACAACAATGCATAAGGTAAAGTCAATTTTAAACAGCAGTTACTACTTCCAGATTTTACAGTTTTATCCTCTTCTTCAAATGGTAAATATTCCCTCCAGAGAGGGCTTTCAAAAAGCATTCCGTAAACTTTGAAATCACCTTAGCAATCCCTGTTTTATACCATCTCCCCCCACAAGCAGCTACAGATGTAGGCTTCTATAACCTACATCAGAGTGACACACTTGCTATAATTTGACGTTTGCTGTTTGTCAAGGCAGCTTTATTTATGTCACATGTGGCAGTCATTCTCTGGGGGACTGGATTAGTTGTGAACGTAAATACATTTACAAATATCTGCATTTTTTATTTGAGTTTAAAATTTGAAGCAAAAAGCATATCAAGCACAAATACGTCAACCGTCACCTAGGGATGCTTTTAAAAATTGCTCTGACAACTTTATAGAGACAATAACTGGCTGTATGCAAAAAACTCTGTGTGTTCTGCACAGTAAGCAAATAATCATCTGAATTTACTCGGATTCTCAAAGAAACATCAAATTAAGGAAAAGATCAGGCAAGTACACACCTTAGTTTTTTAAAGCAACGAGTCGATTGTTAAGGAAAATAGGGGAGTGAGCGTCTGATGAACGTAAACAGCAACACTTGGAAAACAATTGGCTCTTTGGAATCTATGTTAAAGTCTGTCATATGGGTTGGGGACTCTGCCCCTTAGAGTCTCCGTTGGGATGTAAAATAGGTAATGTTATAAATACTGCTTGAGACAACCTTATAAAAACCTTGTCATTCTTAGGCTCCACACTTAAACCATAAGAAATTATAATCAATGTATAACCATCTCCATTTGATGAATGCATTTACACAGCAAGAAACAAGTGGACCACACAATATATCCAAATAAAATTTGCTTATACAATAAAAGGGGATATTAGATAAAGTGAAATAACATCCATATGGACTAAATGCTCTCAATACAAGCAGATATATCGGTTATAAACATTTTATCTCAGTTTAAGTGCTAACATTCGGACTCAAAGTGTTTCTCATAGTTTTAACGTTCTTTTGCTCTGAAAACGTTACTGAAACTTACCAAAAAAGTTTATTTTATTAATCTTTCCTACCCTGAAAAACCCACCTCTCCTGAAGTCCACCCCGGAGTAACATTTCTCTGATCTCATTCCAGGTGCCTCTTATGCTCCCTCAAGAAATTTTTATTACAAAACAGAGAATTTTTAGAAGTCACTAAAAAGCACTCCCTTACCTTCTAAACCTGCTTCAATCAGCCCAAACTGTTCCAATAATTTAACAAAAAGCACAATGACGATCAGAACTGCTATCATCTCAAGCCCTTCCAAGTTCATGGTCAGCTAGGTCATGGTCCGACCACAGCTACTGGAAAGTGCTCCTCTGCCTGGCTCTCTTTGTAAAGCCATTAAACTACATTAAGAAGGCTACTGCCAGAGAAGGGGAGGAGGAGAGCTAGAGAGAGAGGGAGAGAGAGAGGGAGAGAGAGAGGGAGAGAGAGCGCAAGGAGACGACGAGATGGAGAGAGGGCGTGAATGAGAGAAAATGCATTCATCCTGTCTACTGTAGCAGAGGCCAGAAGTGGCAGCCGGATAAAGTCGGGCCTGTCGGAATTATCGGCTTCCTCTTTATCACTCTTAAACAGAAAGACAGCCACGCATGAAGTAAGGCGCAGATCAATCGAAGACCCGGGAGGTTACCAGGAAGGTCCCCAGAAAACAGGACGCCCGGCAGTGATGGCTCCGCAGCCCCGGGACCAGCGCGCCCCGCGCCGCCGCTGCCGCCAGTGGCTTTGTTGGGCTGGTCAGTTGCCTTGGAAACGGAAACTAACCAGGGGCTGGACTCCCGCTGCAGACAGGGACCAGAGCATCGAATTTGAAATAAGAACAATCTGAAAATGCCGAGAGGCGAAGTGACAGCTTAGATTCAGCTGCTTCAGAAAGCCTGTTTACTAGTCAGGAAAAGCGAAGTGTGTATTTTGTCCCAACTAGCTGATCGCAGAGAGAAATGAGGCTTAAGGGACTCTCGGGCAATATTGACTTTATTTTTTCAGTGAGTTGCCTTATCCTGGGGCTCTGTGTGAGTCATTGTGAACTAATATTCCGGTTTGAGTGGTAATCATCACATCGTTTCAAAGCATGGGTATGATAAACTAGTAAGTATTCTTAATATTTGTAAATCTTAGAGTTTAGAGTTACCTTATGCATTATCTCATTGCCGTTCAAAACACCAAAATATATAGTTAGGTATATTCTTTCATTGTGTACCTTCTATGCTTGTTTGTATGTTTTTAATTGATTTGAGTAAATCTGGAGCCAGAGAAAGTTTAAGGACAGTCAATCAGAAACAAAATTTTTTGGAGTTTCTGTCTAACTTACACAACCATTTCACGTTTGTGTCTCCCCGATTACTGACCAAATAGATCAAGCTCACATTAAAATACAGAATTAAAAAAAAAAAAAATACAAGAGTTAGAAAGCATCTCGTAAACACAATTCAAGTCTCCTGTTTCAGAGATGAGCAAACTTAGGAGCAAGAAGGAAGAGGAAGCATCAGGCAAAGGCAGGGCAGGGTAGCTTTTAAAGAAATAGAGCAAAATGATTTGGAGGAGGGACACCAAAGCCTGACTTTCTGTATTCAGGTCTGACTACTTACTAGCCGTGTGATCTTGGGTAAGTTAGTTAACATCTCCATGCTTTAATATCCTCATCTGTAAAAGGGGGCATGGTAATAGCACTTAGTTCATTGGACCCTTGAGGGAATTAATGAGTAATACTGTTAGGACAGATTAAGAGCTCAGTCACTACTAGCTCTTGTTTTTATCACACGTCTCTCCATGCTTATTCATACCTCGCGGAGCTGGCAGGGCAATTACCCTGAGATACAATGCTCATCTTATCATATGTGTGTGTGTGTGCTAAGTCACTTCAGTTGGGCCTGACTCTTTGAGAGCCCATGATCAGTAGCCTGTCAGGCTTCTCTGTTCATGGGATTCTCCAGGTAAGAATATTGGAGTCAGTTGCTTATTCCCTTCCTCAGGGGATCTTCGGGACTCAGGAATTGAACTCACATCTCATTATGTCTTCTTCACTGGCAGGCAGGTTTTTTACTGCTGAGCTACATGGGAAGCTCCAAACCTTCCATGGCTCCCCATCTGCCTACTGAATAAAGTCTACGCTCCTTGGAGCACCATCTTGGTTTCTACATGATCTGGTACCAGCTTGAGGATTGTACCTCATTAGCCTTCTGTTCATTCACTATACCTGACAGCTCAGCTTCCTTCCTCCAAATTCATTCTGTGCTTCTCCATCATACAGACTTCGTTAAAAAAAAAAAAAAAAAAAGCATGTATTTTGAAAATCCTTTCCACACCAATTCTGCCTGTCAGGCTCATAAAACTTTTCCATGAAACTTCTCCAAGCAGAACTGAAACAACTCTCTCCCTTTTTTTTGTGTTTTTGTAGTACTTTTTTTTTTCTCTCTGTCTGTCTTATAGTATATTATAGCCACTTGGGTGAACATCTTCACAAATTAAGGGTAAGTTTCTGGAAGGCATAAATCATATCTTTGTTATCTTTAAGCTCCCCACATGCCTGCATGGAGGGCAAATCATACTTCATTGATGTGCAGTATAGGTACTTGTTAGATAACAATAGTCACTACTAATTATGTAATTACCACATACCAGATGCTTTATGTGTTCTGCTTTTCCCTGTTAGTCACTCTGAAAACAGATATAATCAGAGGAAATTTACAGAGGAACACTGCACCTCCTAAAATTTAAATAACAGGCTCAAGGTCATGCTGCTGTTGAGTGATGGGACCAAGATTCAAACTCTGATTTGTTCAACCCTAAGTCCGTTATTTCTTCTCATTATTCCACACAGTTTTAAATGAATTAAAAAGCCAAGCATTGGCACAAGTACTTATCAGCCTAGGAATGAATGTTACACCCAAAATGATCCTCCCAAAATGTTTTGTGGCATTCTAACTAATCCGTTAATCCCCATAACTTTGCAACACGAGAAGTTTTCAAACTAGTAGTTAACTGAATCCATGGCACTTCCTTCCTGCTCATTCACAGGATTCTTATCACTTACTTAAACACACATAACCTGTGGTCTCCAGATGGGGTTTTTCTTTGTTTTTCTGCCCTAGGGAACTCAGTAGAGCCCTTCAATTTGCCCTGTAAATAAAATTCAATGATTACTTTTCACAATTAAAATTGATATCTTGACAATAACAGCAAAAATAAATAAGTGTAACTACATCAATCTGAAAAGCTTCTGGGTAGTAAAAAAAGAAGTCAACAAAATAAAAAGGCAACTTATGGGATGTGAAAAGTATTTGCAAACTATATATCTAATTCTGGGTGGAAATGTCACCCTGTTGACTTGTGAGCTATAAATGTTCACCTTTTAAAAATATAATTTAAAAATATATCTAATAAAGGGTTAATATCTAAAATATATGAGGAACTCATGCAACTCAATAGCAGAAAAAGGCAAATAACTTGATTAAAATATGTGCATAGGTCCTGAATAGACACTTTTCCAACATGACATACAAGTGGCCAGCAGGTTATGAACAGGTGCTCAACATTAATCATGAGGGAAATGCAAATCAAAACCTTAATGAGATACCACTTCACACCTGTTAGTATAGCCATTATCAAAAAATAAAAGATAAATATTAGCAAGGATAAGGAGAAAGGGTAATTTTTTGCACTGTAAATTGGTACCATCACTGGGGAAACATTATGAAGGTTGTTCAAAAAATTGAAAGTGGAATTATCACCTAATTTAGAAATATATACTGAGTATATATATTTGAAGTAAATGAACTCAGTACTTTGAAAAGTTTCCTGCACTTTCATGTTCATTACTCACAACAGCCAAGATATGGAAACAACCCAAGTGCCTGTCAGTGGATAAATGGTTAAAGAAATTGTGATACACACACACACATACACACACACACAGAGGAATATTATTCTGCCTGAAAAAGAAGGTAATCCTGACATTTGGGACAACATGGATGAACCTACAGGACATTATATTAAGAAAAATAAGCTAGACACAAAAAGACAAATACTGCATGATCTCACTCAAATGTGGAATCTAAGAAAGCTGAGTTTGCAGAAGCTAACTGTAGTTACCAGGGGTAGGGAGGTGGGGCAGATGTTGGTCAAAGCATATGAAGTTGCAGTTATGTAGGATGAATAAATTCCAGATATTTAATGCATAGCATGATGACTATAGTTAATAATATTATATTGTATACTTTAAATTTGCTAAGACAGTAGATTTCTGGTGCTATCATGAAAAAAAGGGTTACTATGTAAGGAAACATATATGATAATTAGCTTGACTGCAGTAATCATTGCACTATGTATATCAACATATCATGTTGCACCTTTTAAATATATATAATTTTATAAAAATAAAATAAAATTGATGTTCCTGGACTGAGAACTGTGTATAGGTACTATGCTAGTGAAAAGTGCTAGAATAAGGATCTGTCCACTAGGTCTGGGTGTTACAGTGATGGGTTCCTTTGGACCTGAATTGTTCTTCCCAGTGCAGATGTTTGGAAGATTCTCTTGTAGCTCAGTCAATAAAGAATTCACCTGCAATGTAGGAGTCTGCCTGCAATGCAGGAGATGCAGATTGGATCCCTGGGTTGGGAAGATCCCCTGGAGAAGGAAGTGGCAACCCACTCCAGTATTCTTGCCAGGGAAATCCCATGGGCAGAGGAGCCTGATGGGCAACAGTCCTTGGGGTTGCTAAAGAGTCAGACAAGACTTAGTGACTAAACCACCACCCCTGACCCCAGGGGCAAAGGATAAAGTGCAGATGTTTACCACAGACTGTTTGGCTCATAAGCTCAGGCCTTTGCCCTTGCTGTTCCCTTTAATAATACTTATTCCCAGAATGCTCTGTGAATAAGCGACTTTTTTTAGGTCTTAGCTTTTAAGCCCCAAGACAGAGAGGCCCTTGTTAACCACAACATCCCCTGGAATCACTACTCCTTGAACAAGTGCTCTTTTCCTCCAAAGCATCATCACCACTTGATAGGTATATCTGTCTAACTATTTATAGTATCTCCTCCTGTTAGAATACAACCTCCTATCTATGAAGGCAGAGATTTTTATCCATCTTGTTCACTGGGATATCCCTTGAACTTAGCATAGTGTCTGGCACATAAGAGGCATGCATGTGTGCTAAGTCCCTTCAGTTGTGTCTGATTCTTCATGGACTGTAGGCTGCCAGGTTCTTTTGTTCATGGGATTCTCCAAGACAGAATACTGGTGTGGGTTACCATGCCCTCTTCTAGGGATCTTCCCAACCCAGGAATCAAAGCCATGTCTTTTACATCTCCTGCACTGGCAGGCAGATTCTTTACCACTAGAGCCAACTGGGAAGCCCTCATAAGAGGCAATGACTAACTTTTGAGTGAATACTGTAGCTAACACTCTCACCTTCCCTAAAATCCACCTGCTCTCCCACTGATCTTCCAAAGCCCCACTCCCTGTTATCTAGAGAGTGAAGTCCACCTGGGGATCCTTGCAAGGTTTCTGCATGCTCCCTCTCAATGCTATCACAGTATGGTGTTCCTGGTATCTCTCCTTAAGGGGAGCCATAAGCCTGCACATTCAAATGTCTTGGCTGTTTTCTTTTCTCAGTAAGATTTGCATTTCCTGATGATGTGACCAAGGAAAGCAATACAAGGAAGGCATTAGAGAAGGTCTCTCTGTCCAAAATACCAGAACACCATTGGTATGGAGGGTGAGAAGACCCTGGTATGGCTTCCACTCCCATCCTTTGATTGCAGTTGGAAGGACACTGAAGTCTAAATGGGAGAAGTGACTTTGTCAATAACTTAACTTTGAGTCATGGCTTGGACTCAAAACATTAATGCAATGTCTTTTTCCAATAGAGCCTGGCCTTCTCTTTTAAAAGAGAAATACTAGAGTAATCAGGTGGTGCTAGTGGTAAAGGACATGTCTGCCAATGCAGGAGACATAAGAGACATGGGTTCAATCCCTGGATTGGGAAGATCCCCAGGAGGAGGGCATGGAAACCCATTCCAGTTTTCTTGCATGGAGAATCCCATTGACAGAGGAGCCCGGTGGGTTAGAATCCATATGGTTGCAGAGAGTTGAACATGACTAAAAAGACCACGCACCCATGCAGAGTAATCAATATAAAGAAGAGACCTGGGCACAGACTCCAGAACTTCTACCCCATTCAAGTGACTTCAACTTTCTAAGCCTCAGTTTGCTGGTCTTCAAAATGGAGCCAATATACTTTTCTTGGGGGTATTATGACGATTAGGTACAATAAAATTTGTGAATGATACTTAGGCTCATGGAGCACATAATTTGCCAAACACAGGGCTAAGCACAATGACTGTCCCACCCTCCAAACCACTCTGAAGAAGATAAAGATTTTTATTCTCACCACACAGATGAAGAAGTGGAGGCCTGGGAGGAGTAAGTAAATTGCCTGATGTCCCAAAGCATCAGAGGCCAGTCAGGCTGCCAGCTGTCACTGACAGTGGCCAAATATATACAAATCACTTGATACATGCTTTCCTTCATTAACATACAAACTCCACAGGGAAAAGTAACCAATGCTTCATTGTGACTTTTGGCAAAACTAATACAATTATGTAAAATTTAAAAATAAAATAAAATTAAAAAAAAATAAAAAAAATAAAGATGGCTTATCCTTTCTGGCTCGATGTGACTTTAGATGCAGGAAAGTTCCGTCCCCCCGCCCTGGGGGTGGATGGAAAGGAAGGATGAGCATGAGGTAGTGGTGAAAGAAAGGGGGTGCTGTTATGGTTATTTACCAAAGCTTTACATGAAGTACTTTTAAGAAGCTAATGAGGAGGGTTAGAGGCAGGTCTGGGTTTCTGCTTAAAAGAAGCATCAACAAAGAAACTTTGGGGAGTTGCTCAGGCTCTGCTGCCACTAGGTCTCCTTGGCCTGTTCCCAGAAAAAGGAGCGCACTTAATTAGAGACACTCTTACTCTTGCACTTCAGGGCATATCCCTAAAGTGCTGTTTATTCAAATCACCAGTTACTGGCAGGAATAAACCCATTTCTGCTTCATTTTCAGCAATAGGGCTTATGGAAGGAAAACAATGTTTCCTTCCAAAATGAGAGATGAGCCTGCCCTTTGATGAACTGAGGCAGGGGGCAGGGAACAAAAGGATTCTAGTTATGTGTATCTGTGCATTTTTGATTCCAAGTTGGGGATGATATTAGATGGGGTGAGGTGGGAGGAGTGGAGGAACTTTCTCCAGATCCTACTCTTAGAGTCTCAGTTAGTTAGCCTGGTCAAAAACTAAACTTCATCTCAACTATTTCTGATTATTCATCATTTATTCACTTGTTAGCTTTATGGTCCAGGTACTATGCAAGGTGGTATAGGTAATAAACACCTTTATTCAGTCCTTGCAAAGCTTTAAATCTATTAAAATGAAATTTAGCTGATAGTAGCTAATATTTTTAGGATAATCAGTATTTGACAGATAAGCACTTTATATGAATTCTTTCACTGCATCCTCATGTAAACCCTATGAGGCAGATGCCATTACCTCCATTGTACAAGGTGAAGCTGAGAAACAGAGGGCTTAGTAGATGACATCAGGAAATAGCCAACCCAGGATTTAAAACCAGGTCTGACTCCAGAGATCATGATCAGATAGTATTTTAGATGCACAGCTGCATCTGGTGATAGCCTTTAAGCAAAGTACCATAAGAGTGGAAAGTCCCACTTAGGTTGGATGGCAGAGGTAGGAAGGAGAATGCAACCAAGATCAACTTCATTGCATTGGGCTTATACCATATAAACATTAAGTAAGAGGCTTTCTTTTCTTCATAGCAAGGGCAGTCTGCATTATATGATTGGTGGAGAAGGAGGCTAGTTTTCCTAGAGAATTTAACCAGAGCCTGGAAAATACTCTAAGCCAGCTAAATCAGTTGCGCTGACACCTCCATTAAGTGTCTTCCCTTATTTTCAGGTCATCTCCCATTGTAACACATAAAATGAGCCTCAGTTGCCTGCTTCTTCTAGTTCCCCCCTCTTCTTTGATAATTACTTATACCAAAAGAATCTTGCCTGAATCCCATGATTGAGTGAACAAAGGAGGATATTTGGCCCTTAAAAATGAATTGAAATATAACTAAGCAGCAATGCATCACATGAGAAATGTGTCTTGATATAATGTGAAAAAATAAACACACTTATGGAAGTGGCAGGATAATGTAGACATTAGGAACATGCTGCTGCTGCTAAGTTGCTTCAGTCGTGTCCAACTCTGTGCGACCCCATAGATGGCAGCCTACCAGGTTCCCCCATCCCTGGGATTCATACTTGGATTCAAATCACCCTTCTGCTACATGAAAGCTTCCTGACTTTGGACAGGTTCCTCAAATGATTCATTGTAAAGCACTCAAAACAGACTGTCACATAGTAGATGCTCAATGACTGGTACCTGTTACTGTAATTAATTATTGAGCCCACTGCTATACATCAAGTGCTGTGCTCATTGCTTTACATGAATTATCTCAATAAATCCAAATAACTCAATTAGTTAAATACTGTTATTATTCCCAGTCACCACGTGGATAAGAAAGAGTAGGGTATCTTCAACTGATTTGGGATTCTAAAATGGATACATTGCTCATACCCACCCATCAAATTTACCATCATCTTCACCACAAGTGACACGAAAATAATTTATTCATTTATAATGACCTGAAAACAAACAAACAAACAAACAAAACAGAAATCTAGCTCTCCCTGTTGCAAAGAAAAATACAGGTAAATAGCATTGAAGTAACTTTCCTGGGCACTGGTTTTTGAGAACATGTTAGTCACTTTCCATTCTAGAACATTCCACAGAATGAAAAGATATGATGAGGTGTTAATGTGGCATCAGACTACACAGACTCAGGTTCAACTGGATTGTCCGAGTCCTGCATCTGCCAAGGAAATTCATCTTCAAGGACATATTCCGCTGTCCCACCAGTCTCATAGCCTGACCTATGCATCACACTCACATCCCATGAATAGACAATGTCCTGATGGTAAGAGACTTCCCTGGTGGCTCACTCGGTAAAGAATCCACCTGCAGTGTGGGAGATTGAACATTGGTTCAATCCCTGGGCTGGGAAGATCCCCTGGAGGAGGGCATGACAACCCACTCCAGTATTCCTTCTGGAGAATCCCCATAAACAGAGGTGCCTTGTGGGCTACAGTCCATGGGGTTGCAGAGTCAGACATGACTAAGAGACTAAGCACAGCACAACACAAGAGACCAACACTGCACCAGGCTTCACCAGGCAACCTTGTCCTTGGGATAAATAGCAAAGGCAATCTGCTCAGTGGATGAAGGTAGTTAAACCGAGAAACAATAGGCAGTGACTCAGACACACTTTGAAGCTGTATTTTAGTGCATCCTTACAGGACTGAAGATAAATGGGAAGAACTGTAAATAGTAGCAATATTATCCAGGACTGGCAAGAGAGAACAGAAAACTGTTATACATATATATTAACTGGCAGTGCTCAAAGTTTAGAGTGCATCAGAATTACCTTGAGATCTTCTTCAAAGTGAATCCTCAGACCTCCCCAGAGATTCTGATTTAGTAGGTCTCAGATAGAGCTTATGAATCTCCATTTTTTTTTATCAAACATTTCATGATTCTAATGCAGGACTTCTCTGGACCACACTATGAGAAACACTGCATTAATCTGCTCAATCTTATCCAGTAAGTAACATAGCCTTCAGGGAGACATTTCCCCAGCTTATTAAAAACTAGCTGAGAGTCACACATTTTATAAACTTGACAGGGTTAAGAATAGATAGGGGCTCCATCAGTTTCTCAAACTTCTCTAGAAAGCCTTTTTTTTTCCTACTAGAAGTAAGATATTTTTAAATCATTTGTGACTAGATACAAGTTTCCATACCATATTGTCAAAGTATTTTTTGGTAACTTATCCCCAGCCTCCATCACAATTTCTTTCACTAAGAAGCTTCAGATGCAAACTTCAGTGGAGACACTTCTCTGCATTGCTACACATCCTAGCTTCCATCTTGAATCTATCTCTGTAACATCCTCTTTTTAGCTCTAAATGTAGTCACTTAAATGAGGGACAACACTGATATGCAGCCATCTCAATAACCAAGCAAAGTGAAGTAAATAGCAACTGATGGATGCCAATGTTCAGAAGTGTGAAGCTGATTTAGATAAAGTAGACATTTCAGTTTGAGATCTAATAAAAAACAAAACAGCAGTCACAAGGAGCCTTTTCCCATTACTCTGCTGGGGATAATCTTTATCTAAATCAATACTGTAAAAGTAACAAAAGGCACAAAGTTGTCTGCTGCATAACTCATTTATTATGAAATTATATAAGACTCAAACAATTGAAACAGGATTATTTATGTGATCATTAAACCCAGGGCAATTTCTACAGATTTTTGGTCCTGTTTAATGGAAATCTTAGTCACAGATATATATTTAGCCAGGTTTCATTACAAATATTGTTACTTCCAACTAAGTATTCCTCATTACAGTTGACATGCTGTACTTCCTTACTGTGAACCAGTGAAGTAGCTCAGTCTTGTCTGACTCTTTGTGACCCCATGGACTGTAGCCTACAGGCACCTCCAACCATGGAATTTTCCAGGCAAGAATACTGGAGTGGGTGCCATTTCCTTCTCCAGGGTATCTTCCCGACCCAGGGTTTGAACCCAGGTTTCCCACATTGCAGGCAGACGCTTTACTGTCTGAGCCACCAAGGAAGCCCTTACTGTAGCAGAGTTTAAAAATTGTTTATTCTTTTATTTTACTGCACCAAAGAAATAAAAAATATAAAAATAATATACAATAATGCCTTTGACAACTTTTCATGCTACTCATAAGTTGTAGTTTAATTACTAACAACTTTAACTTAATCACTTTTTAATAACCCTACTTTTCAACAGGAATATTTCAACTATAATAGCCATGATACTCACATCATGGTAGGATCATATTTTGCATAATAATGAAGCTTATATTTTATGTGAAACACACATACAAGGCTTACATTTAGTAGGACCACACTGACAAAAAAAAATGATTACCAGCACAATGGTAATATAACTTATTAAATAACAGAAAGTGGCCTCAAAGAGTTAAAAAGATAAAGTTTTATACAAAATTGGGGGCATAATATGTTAAATTTAGCTATGGAAGCCATGAACAGCTTAAAACATTTTTGAATGGTCATGAGAACCAGCTAGTCCAGTATGACCTGCTGGTTTGATAATCGAGGATGTCACCTCTCTGCACTCTGGCATTACTGTAGTTATTATCTACTGCTACATAGCAAATTATCACAAGCTGAGGGACTTAGAAAAACACAAATTTAATATTTAGCGGTTTCCATGGATGAAAGGTCTGGGTATGGGTTAGCTGAGTCCTCCACTCAGGCTTAAATCAAAGTGTAGCATAAGACTACAATCACTTCTGAAGCACTGGGTCTGATTCAGCAAACACTGGTTGTTCACAGAATGCATTTCCTTGCGACTGTATGACTGAGGTCCCTATTTTCTTATTAGCTGTTGGATAGGTATCACTCCCAATTCCTAGAACTTGTTTTTAGTTCTTTGCCCTCTCTACAGGAGAAGGCAATGGCACCCCACTCCAGTACTCTTGCCTGGAAAATCCCATGGATGGAGGAGCCTGGTAGGCTGCAGTCCATGGGGTCGCTAAGAGTCGGGCATGACTGAGCGACTTCACTTTCACTTTTCACTTTCATGCATTGGAAAAGGAAATGGCAACCCACTCCAGTGTTCTTGCCTGGAGAATCCCAGGGACAGAGGAGCCTTAGTGGGCTGCCGTCTATGGAGTCGCACGGAGTCGGACACGACTGAAGCGACTTAGCAGCAGCAGCCCTCTCTACAACATGGTAGTTTGTTCCTTCAATGCCAGTAGGAAAACATCTCTTATGTTTCAGATCTCTCTGACCTCTTTTCAGGAGTGACTTGATTATGTCAGAATCACCCAGGATTGTCTACTTTTGATGAACTCAAAGACAACTGATTGGGAACCTTAATTATGTTTGCAAAATCATTTCCACCATATACAGTCCCATAATTATGGCATATCAAAATGATAAATCCTACTTAGAATTTATAGTTACCACAGATCACTACCATAGTTACAAATCAAATCTTACTTACACTCAAGGGAAAGGAATTATACAGGGAGGGTACACCAGAGTGTGGACTCTTACAGCCATCTTAGAATTCTGCCTACTACAATGTATTCCTACTCTAATTGCTGAGTAGCCTGCCAGGGGTCCCATGGTTATGGGTCACTGAAGAATAATTTTTATTTCATTATTTTGATTCAAACTAAATTTGGGAGGATGCTCGGAAGAGAGCTACGAGGCATTTGGCTGCTGAATGTACAGGAACAAACAAACAGATCTGAAGTCCTGGAGCGAAGCTGTCCACCAGCCACTCACAGCGGCAAGAGGAGAAAGTGGCTAGAGAAAACCACAGCTGCACTATGGTTGTGCACTCTGGCACGGACTGCATATTGACCAGCTGTCTTCATCCACAGATGTGTAGAAAGCAAGAGAATAATATAGGAAAGGGTGAAGGGTAGCATGTTTGGTGCCATACCACGATAGCTTCCAGACTACATTCATTATAGATTAGATACTCTAGAGAGTAGATTTTGTCTCCTGCTTCTTACTGCAATAGCAACTGCAGCCTAGCCCTCTTCTCACTATGGTCATGACCAATTTTACGGATATCTGTTTTACTCCCATCACAACAGATCCCAGTGAAATCATTGTCTGGGTACAAGTCCTAATTCCTTAACTTTAGTTACCTCGCCTATAAAATATACATAGTAATAACGTCTCAGAGTTCCTGAGTTGAACTTTCAACAAGTGAAGCAACCCAGATGAGTGCCAAGTAAAAAGAAAATAAATGTTATTGGTATTGGTATTTATAATTAGAATGGGTGGGTGTTATAGTTACTTTGCTCTCAAGGTATACCCAGCTGTGTCAGAATTACAGCATCCACTCAATGTGTGCCTGTTAAAACTCTGTTAAGCCAGATTCCCCCATCTGATGTACCTTCAGTCTACACTATTGTTGGAGTGATAGGAACATGCCATTCACCATCTTCAATTCTCAGTGGTATCTTGCTGACTCCAGAATGGAATTCCCAAACCATATCAAGGCATAAAAATTTCCTTCCAGTCAAGGAGACCTCTAGCCTCATTACCCAAGAATCTGTCTTCAAGTCATGCTGAACTACTGCTCTAGTCAAAATAGCAGGTTTATTTTTCCAACTGCTTCCTTTTCCTTCTGAGATATCAACCTAAATATTTTCACTTGGGTGGGGTATTTCACAAAACCCTTTCTCCAACCATACAATATTGACCTCCTTCTTTCTGCTTTATATTCATCTCACCTATGATCCTTTTAAGATTTATTAACTGGTTGGCATAACTAACTCCTCTATGAAACTATGAGTCCTTGAAAGAAAGAATCATATCTTATTTATCTTCCCAACATCAGGAATTATCCATGTGCATTAGATGATCAGTAAATGTTGTGGTAAATGAAGGAGGGTTGGAAGAAAGGTCACAAGGGGAACTTAAGGCAGATGAAAAACCCTTCATGCGTTCATATCACCATGCCTAGAATCCCACCATTATTTCATTTTTCATTCCTGTAAATAACTTGAAAGGCAGAAAACATTAATCACTGACACCTTAGTGTGAAAGAGTTTTGTTTATCACTTTTGTGCAGGAAAAGTGGGACCCCTGGCAACCTGGCTATTTGACACCTGTTATACTATGCATAAAGGAGATATTCCTAAGAGCCAGTTTGTTAGCAGGTAAAAAAGCTCATCCAATAGAATAGTTCAACTGGAAAATCTAGAGTGATTCTAAGACAATCCAGTATATTCTAAGACAGTCCAGTGTTTCTTTTCTTTTTTTTTTTTTTACTTTGGAACCAAAATCTTTTTTTTTTTTTCTCTTATTCTCTTTTTTTTTTTTTAATTTTATTTTATTTTTAAACTTTACATAATTGTATTGGTTTTGCCAAATATCAAAATGAATCCACCACAGGTATACATTTGTTCCCCATCCTGAACCCTCCTCCCTCCTCCCTCCCCATTCCATCCCTCTGGGTCGTCCCAGTGCACCAGCCCCAAGCATCCAGTATCGTGCATCAAACCAGTCCAATGTTTCTAAGACAATCTCTAGTCTGCAAAATTGTGCCTTCCTTCTTTCCTATTAACATTTTACTATATTGAACATTCACATTTTTGGGGGGTGGGGAAATAATAAGTAATGGTAGTTCAGATGATAAAGAACCTGCCTGCAATGTAGGAGACCTGGGTTCGATCCCTGGATCAGGAAGCTCCCCTGGAGAAGGGAACAGCTACCCACTTCAGTATTCTTGCCTGGGAAATTTTAGGGGCAGAGGAGACTGGCAGGCTATAGTCCACTGGGCTGCAAAGGATTGAACATGTCTGAATGACTGATCGCACACATACATTTTTGTTAGATGGAAATGCTTGTCATTAACAAGAGGAAAAAAATCATCATTTGCTCTGGGGAACCACGTGTGTCAATTTGCTTTTACAATATCTTGGACTTGATCAAACTCTCAATTCACATGTCAACTGTTCCTTTTTCATAATTTATAAACCCTAATGATTTTAGCATAAAGTTAATCAACACATTTGCATTAATGAACATACAAATGATTTTGATTAATTAACATAAAATTGTGAAAATTTGTTTGTTACTCAGTGTCCAAAAACATTTTCCATCATTTTTCTATGACTCTCTACACTTTGGGGGGTTGGAAATGCAATAAAATTCATGGAGAAATCAAAAGGGCAAATGTATTTATATCAACTGCATTTTTTAACAATTCCATTTCAAAAATATGATAAAAATATCCATTCCTATAATATATATATATATGAAGTCACAAGGTATAGAGAGGTATATAGAGTATATGTATGTAAGAATATTCACTGTCAGAACCTATGTATCCAAAAGGGTCTTTTACCCTTTAAAGAAGCTGTGTATGGAAGTTATGCAGTTGTTCCAATGATGCTGCCCTTGCTCAAACATTTTCAAGCTCCCCTTTTGGGAATTCCCTTTAGATTCTGGCTACTATCAAGTTCAAACCTTCCAGTCCTCTGCAGCAGTGAAAATGAAAATGAATGAGACTTTCATAACCGTCTCTTCATTGGTAAGCATTTCTGAAAATATTTAATGTTTTAAATATTTAATAATAACAAATTGAAAATATTTAATAGAATAATATATTTAATATTATATTAGAATACATTTATTAATATATTTATAATTTATATAAATATATTGTGATATATTTCTAACAATAGAAAACATTTAATAATAGTAAATGACTCCCATGGCAGATGCCTTGTGAACCCTGCTGATGTGATGAGTACCTTGGTAACTGCTTGAGCTTTCCGTGGTTGCATCTCTCTGTCAACAGGAGTGTCATATCTAGCTAACCAGCAAATGTGGGCTCCTGAAGCTTGACATGGCTGGCCAAGATTCCACCTGCATATGGATTCCTCATGAAGTTAATAGAACCTAAAGTTTGCCTGAAGCCCATCTGTGTCCTCACTGTCATTAGCATGAAAAATAATTCAAGCTTTATCCAACTCACAGAAAGGCACAGCCTCTTCTCATCATGTTTTAACTACTTTGTCTTATAAACTGCATCACTGAAAAGGGAGATACTCAAAGAAGGGAGTAATGAGGCTATTTTTATTGACTTATGGCTACCCACTCCAGTATTCTTGCCTGGAGATTTCCATGGACAGAGGACCCTGAGAGGCTACAGTTCATGGGGTCTCAAAGAGTAAGACATGACTGAGAAACTAACACTTTCTATGCACAGGTTTGCTAGGAAAGGAGGTTTGAAATCCAAGATTAGAATAAGCCTTTCATGTTATCATTGAATTTCAATATATACTATCCTTGTCTACATTTCCAGGATAATTAGAAGTTCACAGCATCATTATTAGTCACAGTAATCCTAATAATTTCTTGCTACCCAGGATAGAAATGAGTCTCGACAATTCTATTCCATTTGGAAAAATACATCTTGGATTCACCATTCCCTTAAGCTCCTGATGTTGAAAGTTTGAATTAGGATTTTGAAAAGGTCATTTTTCTATATATTATATCAGTTATTTACTTTTATATTTTGAGACTTATGCACTGTGTATCAAAGTACTTTTTTTTACTATTGTACCACTAAATAGCAGGAAAGAAAATGATACAGTAGTCTGTGCTTTCTTTTCATTCTAAAATCCTGTTATTTGTGTAGTGCTCACTGGTATATGCCCCTAATAAGTTCAAGTTTCTACATGAACTTCAGATTCATTTTATTAAAGAGCCTAGGCATAAAAAGAAGCTTATTTTTCTCCTTGTGGACTTAATCTTGTAATTTTACAAGGTTAGCACAAACCCTCTTGAGCTTATATTTTTCCCAGACATCAGAAACATGCAGTCATTCAATCAGGAATTGTTTAAGAAAAAAATATATTTAAGCCTTAAATAAGCTATGGAGAAAAGTCAACATAATTCTTCCTGTTAAAAATGAACTCTGCTCAATGTTATGTGGCAGATTGGATGGGACAGGAGTTTGGGGACAATGGATACATGTATATGTATGGCTGAATTCCTTTGCTTTTCACCTGACACTATCACAACACTGTTAATCAGCTATATCACAATACAAAATAAAAAGTGTTTTAAAAGTGAACTCTGGAACATTGCTATTAATAATTTGACAAGGGCTGTGCACACCTGTGAAGAATGAGGTGCTACACTAAGTAGATAATAAACCTGACATATTTGAAGAGAGAACTTATGAAGTAAGTGCAAAGTCTAATATGGTACTTAGAGCTCACTCTCTTCCCAAAAAAAGGGAAATGCCAAAGATAAGTTTAAAGGGGGCCGAGGTCCTTCTTTCTGCTTGCCAAGATCTACCAGTCTGTCCATTCTTTCCATCTTCAGACAGGCTTTGCTAGCAGCTATGATCATCTGGTCCCATTTACATGTGGTTGGATCAACCATATCTGAAGTAGGAATAGACTTAAGGAGCAACAGATACATTAATGTAGCATGGAATGAACCTTGCCTGAAGCCCTGCAGTGAACTTAGGATCCAGCACGTAACTAGTTTTTGCCTTACATTTAAATCCACAGTTTACCTCTACTGCCTGCCTACCAATTACCAGGATTTCTCTTTTTGCTTATAAAGTCCTCAAATGCTGGCTACCTTCCTGGATCTCTGGAGATTGTCTTCTCCTGAGTGACTCACTGTGGTCATCTACCTATTCACCCACTATGAGTCTACTATGTCTTGCTGAATTTGTCTGATCCTTGAGTCACCTAGTCACCTCTTAAATATCAGTACCCACGAGATAATGATAGCCCATCAAAGTCAACACCCTTCTACCCGTGGTGAAGTCAGACAAACTTTGTTTTCTAACACCCTACACAGAAATATACATGTATGCACACAATCATATACACAATCAGTTAAAATTCTGCTCCCCAGCAATCCACTGAGTTCCACTGTATAATAATCCTTTTGAGGGTTTTATTATTGAAATATATTTGATTTACAATGTTAGTTTTGGGTTTATAGAAAATTATACATATATAATGCATATTTTAAAAGTTATATATATCAGAGAAGGCAATGGCAACCCACTCCAGTACTCTTGCTTAGAAAATCCCATGATGGAGGAGCCTGGTAGGCTGCAGTCCATGGGGTCTCTAGGAGTTGGACACAACTGAACGACTTCAATTTCACTTTTCACTTTCATGCATTGGAGAAGGAAATGGCAACCCACTCCAGTGTTCTTGCCTGGAGAATCCCAGGGACGGGGGAGCCTGGTGGGCTGCCGTCTATGGGGTTGCACAGAGTCGGACACAACTGAAGAGACTTAGCAGCAGCATATATATATATATATATATGCACACACACACACACATATATATACATATACATATATATATATATACACATACACACACATATTCTTTTTCAGATTCTTTTCCATTATAGGTTATTACAAGATAGTGAACATAGTTCCCTGTTCTATATAGTAGGTTCTTGTTTTTTACCTATTCTATATATAATAGTGTGTATCTGTTAATTCTAAACTTCTAATTTATCTCTCACTCCTCCTTTCCTCTTTGGTAACCATAATATTGTTTTCTAAGTCTTTATTTTTTTTTGTTAATTATTGTGTCATAATAGCAACATCAACTTAATAGTTTCATAGTCAACAATTTTTTTTAAATAGAACAAACTAATGTAGAATTGAGGACACTAGAAAAAATGGAATAGAAGTCATTCTTTAGGATAAGAGAAGAGACTAGGTGAATGCTCAGCAAATAGAAAAGGTCAGTAGTATTTGGTGGAATTATTTCCTAATTATGTTTATGTGTGTTTTTGTGTGTGATCTAGATTATGACAAAACATACATCTCTTATTGCAGTTCATGATCAAATACTTTTATAAACTATGTATTAGAGCACCTGGAGAGTAAGGCATCATATCTACAAAATACCTAAAAGAAATTGTAAATCTGTCACCTTCATGGATTGCACATTAAGTCGGTACTTCCCTCTAGATGCAACAACAAATGCAATTTCATCTGATAAACTTGTGTTATTTTCAAGAAAGCAGATAAGCCAATCTCTGAGGAAATGGGAATGCAGACAAGTAACTTTTGATGGCAGAATAAAGAAATAGTAAGTCCTGTGTATGAAGAGTATAGTGGGTAGGTTCTGGGCTGGAAGTGCCTCGGTAGATAGGATCTAGTGTAATCAGAGCAGCCCCATGAATTTGGACAAGTGAACAAGTGAACAAGTGACACTAGAGAGAAGGGGGCTCCATGTGTGTAACTGGGCTCCACATGTGTAATTATTCCACTGTTAACGAGGTATGGTGAGCTGAACTGGTTGTGTTGAGGTGAAGAACAGTGATGGTGATACCTGATATCTGTTTATATCTTAACAGTTTTCAGAGCATTTTCTCACCTATTATATTATCATCATAAGAAGAGCTGGAATTAAGAGGAAGCAAGTGAGGCACCAAGGGGGCAAACTTTAAGGAGGTGCTTATTCTTGGTGTCTTGTAAATGTCCTGAGCACTTTGCTCACATCACCCTGGTCTCGGTTATTGTCATGAGAAGAGATATCATTAAGTCTGTGTTACATATCAGTCATATCATTAGATATCATACAGTTAGGGACACAGAACTTAAGTGCAAGTGTTCACTAACAGTGTTGGATCTTTAAACACTTTTTCTCCTGACTCCTAGGGGAAAAATGCAATTTTCATCTACTTTAGACAACCTCCATAAGGACTTATACTGCTTGAATTTGCAAGCACATAAATTTTCAAGATAAAAAACCACAATATCCTTATTTGCTATGAAATGATTGTTCAGGAAGAATGGCAAACTGAAGCCAGTAAGATTTCAGCTTTGCATCCCTGAATTATGTTTGAGACACATCCATTCAGAAAGACGCAGACAAATTGGAAACCATTTAGGGAACGATTTAAAACATGATTAGAGAAAAGAAAGATTTGATTTATGAGGCCAGATTAAAGCAGATAAATGCCTTGGCTAAGTGACAACCAGGAATATGATAAGAATCTACAAATATTCAGTTCAAATATTAGGAGACTATAAATATGTGTACTGGAAAGGGCTTTTAAGTGTGCTATATGATAGAACTAGGAATAAAATGTAAAATTGTAGACAATAAGAAGAGGACTTTAGGAAAGGGAAGTCATTAAGTTGAAAGGTAAAACATAAACTAAGTGGGGGAGAGGGGATAAAGAGGGGAAAAGAAGAAAAAAAAGAATGGGAGCATGAAGAATGAGAAAGAAAGAAAAGAAAAGGGAAGAATGAAGAAAAGAGAGAGATAAAGGGAAAGTAGTGGGGGAGAAGGAGAGAGACCGAAAGAGAAAGAGAGGGAGGAAGGGAAGGATATACTCCCTTTTTCTATAAACTACACCAGAGATATTAATATTGATCTCTGAATAGAATTTTAAAATATGAAAGGCATGAATCTTTATCATAACTTTAATAAATAAATGCTCATTAGTCCCTAAAATATAGAATCCAGAAATTGTAAGGAATGCTTCTGTAAAATGACTCTGTTTTACAAAAGAAATTACCAAAAAGAAAGAAAAAAAGAAATAGGAAACCATATCTTATTCCACCACATCTAATAATAGGAAATATCAGAAATAAATTTCTGGCAGGTCTCAGGAGGCATAAATATCTCTCCAGAAACCAAAGCCAGTCAACGAGATGGCATCAACACCCTACCTCAGGGGAGAAGCCTGCTGCTAAATCAAAAGGAGACAGTAATAGAGAGCTGATGAAGCTGCTATGAAATTCAGGGCCTGGGCACAGGGAACTTGCCAACCTTTGGCTAGCTTGCTACACATAACAGTTACCGTAATTGAAAGTGAATTATAAAACTGCCCTGGCACACATTCTACTTCAAAAGTCCAACAACACATAATAATGCTATTAAAATAAAGACATCTGGAAATAGCCTATAGTCCCATTTTCTCTCTATAACTGGCATCTGCCTTCTTAAGGTGTCCTTCATGTTTCCTCTACTATAAAACGGCAAAGAGGTGAAAAAGGCACTCCTTTTAGGTGAATTACAAGGTCAACATGGGTTGAGCACTAACTAGGCTCCAAACACTGTGCCAGCCGTGTCTCTTTTATAAGCTCCTATGCCACTGAAATCCTTACCCTCCATTTCACAGATTAAAAATCTGAGGTCAAAGAAGTTAAGTAATTTGCCCTAAATCACTTACATAGTAAGAGAAAGAGTCAGGAAAGAACAGAATTCCAGACTGCGTATAGCCAACACTCAGCAAGTTGCCCAGCGCATAACACATAGTAAGCATTTCTATTATACCCAACACTCAGCAAGCTGCCCAGTGCATAACACACAGCAAGCACTCAGTTAATAGTATTAATTTGAAGAGAATTGATAGTATAATTGAGATGTGAAAAGAATCTCCAACAAGTTTGGCCATGACTTGTTGAATTATATATGAGCCAATTACAGCCATATCTGTAAGTGAAAGTCGCTCAGTCATGTCCAACTCCTAGTGACCCCATGGACTACACAGTCCATGGAATTCTCCAGGCCAGAATACTGGAATGGGTAGCCTTTCCCTTCTCCAACGGATCTTCCCAACCCAAGGATTGAATCCAGGTCTCCAAGATTGCAGGTGGATTCTTTACCAGCTGAGTCACAAGGGAAGACCAAGAATACTGGAGTGGGTAGCCTATGCCTTCTCCAGCATATCTTCCCAACCCAGGAATTGAACCGGGGTCTCCTGCATTGCAGGCAGATTCTTTACTAACTGAGCTATGAGGGAAGCCTTCACATCTATAAAATGGCATTTTTAAGGACAAAGTATCTTCTGCCTTCTTTGGAACTGATGTCACCACAAATATACCAGATTTCTTCTGTCTCAAATAAACAGAAAATGGACCTAACATCTGGATTAGCCTTTCAATAAATGCTAAACTTTTATAAAACAACATATATGATCACGTCATTCTTTGGTTATTAGACTGACAGAAATAAGACTGATAATATGTAGTACTGATTACAAATAAATTTAAAACAGTACAGCTTATGGGTTCCCAAGATCATATAGAAAAATAGAGAAACCCAGTCTATACTTAGAGATCTTATAATTCCACTGGAAGACAAGATATAAATGCATGGAAAGGAAATTAAATTGAGCTTTCAATAGCCCTTTGAGATTTTTTCCAATAATTTCCATTCAACTAATACTTAGGAAATGCCTACTATGAACCAGAATGTGCTTTAGGCATCAGCCTACAAAGGAAGACTAAGATGGGATCATTGGTCTCAAGAATCCTGTGGTCCACTTGGGGAGAAAACTTGCACAGTTTTAAAACAAAATGATTAGCACTTTAGAGAAAGGCATATGGTGCTAAGGAATACAGATGAAGAAAGGTTTAATTCTGGGGACAGTGAGCTTTATGGTTTTATCGAGGAAGACTTCCCAAAGGAGGTGAGGCCCAAGCTGGGTCCTGATGAAAACGTAGGAGTTTTGTAGGCCAACAAGGGAGAACACCCCAAGAAGAGGAAACATCATACAACAGTCTATGCAGGTATAAAAATTATCGAAGACTATGGCAGATACGGATAGGGAAGTCTTACTAGCAAAATTACTAATATTTGGTGGGGGAGGATTTTACTTAAAACTATTCAATTTCAGTTTTTTTTTGTTGTTGTTCCCCAGGTCCACTTGAATGCTGACAAATACTGAGATGAGTTCAAGGCCATCTCAGTTAGGACCTTAGCATCCTGACCAGCATATTGGAACGTTTCCCTCCTTCACTGTATTCAGACTACATAAGCTAAGGCATTATCTATTGTTTAACTTAGCATATCTGAGGACCATCATTAACATTTTATAAATCATCTATTATATAATTTCAATGTTCAAATAGTGTTCAAGAGTATATCCACTTTTTGGAAACTAAACAGAATTGCAGAAGAGACATCATGAAATATATGATTAGTTAAAACCTAAGAAGTGAGAGTCATTTCTTTTAAATGCAAAATTACAAAAGTGTATACATTGATCAACATGGATATGTTACAGATATTTTGGAATCTAAGTAAGTCTTAAAATCTCATGAATACTGCTATGAGACATTCTTTTGAAGCACAGACTGTAAGGAGCACAGTGCAATCAAAGTTATAAAAATTATAGACAATAACATTTACACTTGCAGAATTCTGATGAGAATTCCAGGAATTAAACAGTTGCACTCTTCACTTTCATACAAAAATAAACTCGAAAACTGAGTGATGACATTCACCTTGCCCATTTCTAAGGTTAAGGAAAGCTTTATGTATTAATTCTCTCCAAGTGAAAACAAGGAATAAGTTCACATATAATCCTGGAGAAATTTAATTGAAACCTCATAAAACATTCCACATGAATGGTTTTCAACAAAAATGTGATGTCCTTAAAGAATAATGAGCTCCAGAGCTTCCTCTTCAAACATAATCAACATTGTCATTGAACTTGGTCACTCCTTTCTCCTGTAAATGATTGCCTTTTGCAAATGAATTTTAACAGAATCTCCCCTCTTAATTTTGTTGCTTCTGGAAAACAGTCTACTTTTTTCTTAGCCATGTCTCACCCATCACTTCTGGCAGGAATTAATTGCACCTTGAAAATATTGAGATGTTCCTTCAGAAAGCTAAGACCTACCCCTTCCAAATCAGACCTCTATCAGGCACTGAATTAAATTAGATTAACTCCTGATTTAATATTTTAGCCACCTGATGCAAAGAGCCAACTCCTTGGAAAAGACTGATGATGGGAAAGACTGAAGGCAAAAGGAGAAGGGGGCGGCAGAGGATGAGATGGTTAGACAGCCTCACTGACTCAATGCACATGAATCTGAGCAAACTCCAGGAGATGGTGAAGGACAGGGAAGCCTGGCATGCTGCAGTCCATGGGGTCACAAAGGGTCAGATATGACTTAGCACCTGAACAATAACAAATGTGGCTCCAGGCCACAGCTTCCTTCTGACTACTGTTTTTCCAGATCTGATAATTCGGCCTGATTCATGTATAAGACTGTATCCTACTCTTCCTTCATTGATAGATTCTCTCATTTTTGACTTCCTACCACAAGCTTTAACTGTAGTCTTTGACTGTGTTTTGATCCTTTGATGTGGTCTTATGAGGCCTTTCCCTCTCTACTCTCCTCCAGCCATTGACAAGTCTTATGGAGTCTTCATCCAAAATAAACTCTTCTGTCTCCTGTAATGTACTGTACTAGTAATAATCCCAATTACTTCTTTTCTTTATCCAAGAAATTATTTTCAATTTTTTGTTCAATTTTTATAATGTTGTGTTGATTTCTGCCATACAACAACACAAATCAGCCATACTTCTGACTTCAGTACTGAAACAACTTCTCATTTGTCCTCCCTACTTCTTCTCTTATTCCTTCCAATCAAAGGGGTTTCTTAAAATATATATATATTGGATCCCCTTATCATGCACACACACAACCGTTCAGTGGCTTCCCATTTTATCAGAATAACATTCCAAATGCTTTTTTTGACCTATTAAGTATTGCCTCCCTCTCTAATAGTTCTATAAGAGCTCAGAATTTTGCACCTGTTTTTCCTTCTTCCTGAAATGTTCCTCCCCATTCCTCTTTTAACTGTTGGTTTCTTCTGAGACTTCTTACCTCTGTTCAAATATTACTTCTTACAGAGACCTTCCCTGACCATGTTATTTAAATAGCTGTCCCCTCAGCTCCACAGAAACATGTAATTTAAAACATTCTCAACATCTTGTTTGATTCCTTAACTCTTGACACAATGGGTAACTGTAAAACTGCTTCTCTTTATGTGGGTCTTGTCTTTCTCCTAGGAATATAAATTCTTTGAGGCAAAGATTCTAACTTTTTGACATTTTATTTCCAGGGACTAGTATCAAACAAAATACCTAAAATAAAATAAACAAATGCAGTAAAATAATTAAGAATAAATAAACTCAACAGACCTAGTTGAGAACAAACTCAGAACACAGGTGTATTCACACATTCACATACCTTTAATATACACAATAGCACTAGAAGAAAAGTAAGTTTCTCAAAGTATTTGTATCATTTTCAGATTTTAACAGAAATTCCCAAATCTAAACCCAGTGCTTTGCTTTTTTCATGATCTACATTAGCAAAATCATTGTTTCACTTAAAAGTTTGCCTCTTGCTGACATTTCACCATGCAATTTTCTTCTACCATGTAAGTTATTTTTTAAAAGTCAAGCAAAAAATATAACCACATACACTGGCTTTATGTCCCTAAAATCAGAACAAAGCACTCATTAATAAAAATCTCTTCCTCAAAATTTGTCACATTAAATTAAAGATGGGTTAAAGAAAAAGAATGGATCTTTCTAGTGATAAGACCAATGGTTAGAGGACAAAAGGCAATTATCTGCTTGTTTTTTGATAACTTAGTCCAAAAACCTTAGAGATCTTTATGCCACTACTCCATTATATCACGTTAGAAATAAATTGCAGCACACGGTAAAGGCATTATTTTCCTAAATATACTAAAAACTGTGACATAAGGAGTTTGCAATACAAGTGATAACTATCAGTTGCAAAGCTAGTGCAGGAAGGCAGCCAAAACTCATCTTTCTTTCATCCAACAACCATTCATAGAACATCTGATAGTCATAGTGACTGAGATCAGGATCTGAGAATGAAGGGCTCAAGACTTCAGCTTTGTACAAGCGTGTAGCATTGAACCACTCAGTTCATTTATCCTTAAAATCATGTTAATATAACATCTATCTCATAAGGCTGTGGTGAGAAATAAGAAGACAAAATGAGTAAAATTTCCACTACATAGTAAGATCTCAAAAACAATCTTAGTTTTGCCACAGAATAATGTATCCTTAGGGGCATACATTTAAGATATCCTGCATCCTTCAGGGAGGATGAAAGGGTACTTGGTGGAATGGTTGGAGTTAAATAACTTCAGGTTTTTTAAGAACAAACTGTGCCCCTTCCCCATTTTTAAAACAGCATTACTGAGGTATAATTTGCATGGCTTTGAATTTACTGATTTAAGTGTACAATTGAATGACTTTTAGCAAATTTCATAGTTGCATGCGCAGGCTCAATTGCTTAAGTCATGTCCAACTCTTTGCAAACCTCTGCTGTCTAAGGTATTCCCCGGGTAAGAATGCTAGAGAGAGTTGCCATTCCCTTCTCCAGGGGATCTTCCCAACTCAGGGATTGAATCCGTGTCTCCATTCTCTTCTGTGTTGCAGGTGGATTCTTTACCGCTGAGCCACCGGAGAACCCCTCATAGTTACACAACCATTGCCAAATTCCAAAGTTAGAATATTTCTGTCACCCCCCGCCCCACCAAAGATCCCTCATGCCCAATTGTAACTGCTCCTCTTCACACACCCAGCCCCAGGCAACCTTTAGCTTAGTTTCTGTCTCTGTAGATTTAACTTTTCCTGAAATGTCATATAAATGGACTTATACAATATGTTGTCTTTAGTTTCTGTCTTTATCATGTCACATAAGGTGAAAGTCAGCCTTGTGGTAGCCTGCATCAATAGTTAGTCTCTTTATTTGTTAATAGTATGCCATTCTATGAATATGCAGTGCTGTTCTATTCACCAGTTGACTGACATTTGAATTGTTTACAGTTTTTGAATACTACCAAATGCCAGGCTGGATGACGCACAAGCTGGAATCAAGATTGCCAGGAGAAATATTAATAACCTCAGATATGCAGATGATACCACCCTTATAGCAGAAAGCAAAGAGGAACTAGAAAGCCTCTTGATGACAGTGAAAGAGGAGAGTGAAAAAGCTGGCTCAAAATTCAACATTCAAAAAACTAAGATCATGGCATCTGGTTCCTCACTTCATGGCAAATAGATGGGGAAACAATGGAAACCGTGACCGACTCTATTTTCTTTGGCTCCAAAATCACTGCAGATGGTGACTTCAGCCATGAAATTAAAAGATGATTGCTCCTTGGAAGAAAAGCTATGACCAACCTAGACAACATATTAAAAGGCAGAGACATTAGTTTGCCAACAAAGGTCTGTCTAGTCAAAGCTTTGGTTTTTCCAGTGGTCATGTATGGATGTGAGAGTTGGACTATAAATAAAACTGAGTGCCAAAGAATCGATGCTTTTGAACCGTGGTGTTGGAGAAGACTCTTGAGAGTCCTTTGGACTGCAAGGAGATCAAACCAGTCAATCCTAGGGGAAATCAGTCCTGAATGTTAATTGGAAGGACTGAAGCTGAAACTCCAGTACTTTGGCCACCTAATGGGATGACCTGACTCATTAGAAAAGACTCTGATGCTGGGAAATATTGAAGGCAGGAGAAGGAGACGACAGAGGATGAGATGGTTGGATGTCATCACCAACTTGATGGACATGAGTTTGAGCAAGCTCAAGGAGTTGGTGCTGGACAGGGAAGCCTGGCATGCTGCAATCCATGGGGTCTCAAAGAGTCAGGCATGATGGAGTGACTGAATTGAACTGAATAATGCTACCATAAACAATCTCTCCCTGGAGAAGGAAATGGCAACCCACTCCAGTGTTCTTGCCTGGAGAATCCCATGGACGGAGGAGCCTGGCAGACTACAGTCCATGGGGTCGCAAGAGTCAGACACGACTTAGCAACTAAACTAAACATTTTCTTACAAGTCTTTTTGTAGACACATTTTCATTTCTTCTGGCATGTTCCAAAAAGCCTTCCTTTCCCCATTTTAAGTGAAGGATCTGCCCTTGACTGTCTTCTGTGCACCTTGGGGAGAGTAAGAGTTCTGATACCAGCTTGTAACTTGTAACTACTGAGGCAGCTCATGTGACAATATGGAGAAAGGACAACAACTCTTGTTTCTGCCCCTTTTCCTATAAATTTCCTTGTGACCTAGGGAGAGAAGTAGCATGCCTCTCAGCACTGAAGTACTAACCAAAGGCAGGAACTAGATGTTCTCTGAAGTATCTTCTACCTTGAAAAGTGTAGAATATTTTCAGTTATTAAATAATTTAAAAGCAAACCACAAATACAATCACTGAATCATCTCCCTTGCCTCTGGCATTTTTGGGATTGGCATCATGTGGGAGGCCAGCACTAGTTACAGAAGAATGATACAGAAAGTGAATGAGAGAATATGGGTACACTCTCCTACAGCATGCAGAACCCAGGATTTACAAATTGGTGCTCTAAATAGATCTCTTATGCTTTTGAGGTTCTTCTTGCATCTCACTATCTTTCTCTGACCATATTTTCTAAGGTGGTCATTTCATTCAAAGTTACCTGGGCACACACACAATATGGACCTAACATCTGGATTAGCATTTCAATAAATGCTAAAGTTTTTTAAAACAACATATAGGATCACTTCATTCTTTGTATGGTATTAGACTGACAGAAATAAGACTGACAATATGTAGTATTGATTACAAATAAATATAAAAATACCACTTACAGGTTCCCAAGAGCATATAGAAAAATAAAGAGACCCAGTCTATACTTAGAGATCTTACAATTCCACTGGAAGGCAAGATATAAACACATGGAAAGGAAAATAAATTGAGTTTAAATAGTCATTTGAGATTTTTTTCCCAATAGTTTTCATTCAACTAATATTTAGGAAATGCCTACTATGTACCAGAATGTAGGCATCAGCCTACAAAGAAAGACTAAGATGGGATCATTGGTCTCAAGAATCCTGTTGGGGAGAAAACTTGCAAATGCACAGTTTTAAAACAAAATGACTAACACTTTAGAGAAAGGCATATAGTGCTAAGGAATATAGATGAGGAAAAGTTTAATTCTGGGGACAGTGAGCTTTATGGTTTTATCAAGGAAGACTTCCCAAAGGAGGCTGAGGCCCAGGTTGGGTCCTGATGAATAAGTAGGAGTTTTGTAGGCCAACAAGGGAAAACACCCCAAGAAGAGGAAACATCATACAACAGCTATGCAGGTATAAAAATAATAGAAGACTATGGCAGATAGGGATAAGGAAATCTTACTAGCAAAATTACTAATATCTGATAGGGAGGATTTTACTTAAAACTATTCAATTTCTGGCTACAACAGAACAGATAACTTATTTTATCAAACACTTTTAAAAATTATAAATCTAAGTAACAATCATTACCTTCAAAGCTATTATCTCAATGATTAGGCTTTTTTTTGTTATTTGTTTGTTTATTCTGACATTTCTCAGAGCACACTGAGATATTTCACTTTGGAATTGCCCTCCAAGATTGTGGCAGAGACAATTTTCAAAATTCATTTTTAAAACTTATTAAATTTGTAACATATAGCAAAACTTATAAAGAGTTAAGTGAACATGCACGTACCAATCACAAAGCTTTAAAAAGTTCACTGTCAATGCAATGGAGACTCTTTGTGCCCCTCCTCAATCACATATACCTCCTGTGGGCCCCCTCTATCCTCCTTACCCTGCATTTGATCATGGCTATTCCCACATATATTTATGCTTTCCTACATATGCATGTTGTCCTAAGTAATATATGATGTTGTTTTTCACCTGTAAATATTTACATAAAAACAATTATATGATGATATTACACTATATGTATTCCTTATCAATTTTCAATTTTCACTCAATATTTTGTTAGATTTATCTATAGATATTTATCTACATGATATGTGAGTTCTTCACCAATATTCACAGTGTAGAATATCACATTATTTTAAATAAGCCTTAATTATTTATCCTATTTCCTACTAAGGTATAGTTAGGTGGTATCCAATTCTTTCCTTTATCAATAAACATCTGTTTATCTCTTTTGTGAACATATCAATGTATTTCTGCAGGGTAGAAACCTAGGAATGTTATTTCTATATTGTGATAAATGGACTATTTGTTCATATGTACTATTGTTACTATGGAACTTCAGAATGGCATCTGGTCCCATCATATCATGGCAAATAGATGGGGAAATAATGGAAACAGTGACGGACTTTTTTTGGTGGAGGGGGGCTCCAAAATCCCTGCAGATAGTGACTGCAGCCATGAAATTAAAAGATGCTTGCTCCTTGGAAGAAAAGTTATGAGTAACCTACACAGCATATTAAAAAGCAGAGACATTATTTTGCCAACAAAGGTCCATATAGTCAAAGCTATGGTTTTTCCAGTAGTCATGTATGGATGTGAGAGTTGGACTATAAAGAAAGCTGAGCGCCAAAGAATTGATGCTTTTGAACTGTGGTGTTGGAGAAGACTCTTGAGAATCCCTTGGATTGCAAGGAGATCCAACCAATCAGTGCTGAATATTCATTGGAAGGACTGATGCTGAAGGTGAAACCCCAGTACTTTGGCCATCTGATGCGAAGAACTGACACATTTGAAAAGACCCTGATGCTGGAATGATTGAAGGCGGGAGGAGAAGGGGATGACAGAGGATGAGATGGTTGGATGGCATCACCGACTCAATGGACATGAGTTTGGGTAAACTCCAGGAGTTGGTGATGAATAGGGGGGCCTGGCGTGCTGCAGTCCTTGAAGTGGCAAAGAGTCGGACACTACTGAGAGACTGAACTGAACTGATGGGATTTCCAGGTGGCTCTTCAGTAAAGAGCCTGCCAATGATGGAGATGAGGCTTCAGTCCCTTTGTTGGGAAGATTCCCTGGAGGAGGAAATGGCAACTCACTCCAGTATTCTTGCCTTGGAAGTACAAGGAACAGAGGAACTTGGTGGGCTACAGTCCATGGAGTTACAAAGAGTTGAACACGATTGAGAGAATGAGCATGCACGCAGTATTTGTTACTAAATTTTCTCCAAAGGATTTGTACCATCCTTCCTATCAGAGTATAAAGTTCTCCTTTCTCCACAACCACCTCAAACCTTCTGTTGCATATTTTAATTTTTCACAGTTACCAATTTGATTTTTAAAAATCAAATTTAATTATCATTGAGTATCTACTCTGAAGAGATCTCTGTGCTTGGTTGTGGATCAAATGGCAAAGCAAGATGTAATAGAATTGAAGGAACCTAACATACAGCCTTCACTCCTGCCACCTGTGAAAAGCAAGGCAATCACTTAACCCTCTCAACCCTAAGTTTCTTCATCTGTAGTATTAAGGGCTGGACAAGAAAATTTCTCAGGTCCCTTTCACCCTGATCTTGACTCTCTGATGCTCCATGGGGGCATACAAACTGATAGGAGAAACAGCATATACATGAGTAACAGTAATACCAACAAACTATACAAATAAGGCATATAGAGAGTACAGGAGATGGGACCCAAACAAGAAAGAAGGGAGGGACTGGGAAGATTTTATCAAGGAGATTGAAAAAGATATATCAAAGATGGCATGGAAAACACACTCAAGAATAATAGAGGGAAGGAAATTCAGAGAGAGGAAAGAGCCTGGATGGAAGCCTCAAGATGAGAGAGTGAAGGGAGCAAAGATAGATGGATGGTGAGGTTATGGCACAGGTATGAGTACCGGGGGGATGAGGCCATGCACAGGGAATTTTTATTATGCCAAAATGTAATAAATCTTCATCATTTCATTGATGATTTTATTTTTAAACCCCCCAAAGCAATTTGGAATCAAGTTTGTAACTAAGGCAGATGGTCAATTTATTTTCATTTGAAAATAAAGCCATAAAACTAATTTCTGTGAGGCTAATCAACTGACTGGATAGTCACTTCTCCAAGATTGTCCAAGGGTTTTGAAAAACAGGAAGAAGCATTGTAGAAATAAGAATGTAGCCTCTTTAACGTACTACTCTGAGTAAACATGTTCCTTTGGAGTTTTGAATTCTGGTGGGTTTGTTTAAAAGAGTCAATTGTTTACAGTTATATCTGACTAAAAAATTCTCATACCTGATAGGATTATTAGCATTCCCAGACAAAATTTTTAAAGTACAAAATAAATTTTATTCCCGAGAGGAAAAAAAAAATCCCTTCTAAGGAGCTATACTTTTTATACTAGAATGGTGGAGAACTTCACTTTGAAAAGTACCCCATGTATCTGATTCTGAATAAACTAAGTTATCATTGGCTAAGAACATGGACACAGCAGGCAAAATGCATAGGTACAAAGTTTGACTCTCCCATTATAAACTAGGATATTTATTTAAGCAAGCTATTTAAACTCTGTTCCCTAGTCTTAGATTTGTCTTAGAATTGCATTTAGCTGCTTCCCGGGTAGCTCAGCTGGTAAAGAATCTGCCTGCAATGCTGGAGACCCTGGTTCGATTCCTGGGTCAGGAAGGTCCCCTAGAGTAGGGACAGGCTACCCACTCCAGAACTCTTGGGCTTCCCTTGTGGCTCAGATGGTAAAGAATCCACCTACAAAGAGGGAGTCCTGGGCTCAATCCCTGGGTGGAGAAGATCCCCTGGAGGAGGGCATAGCAACCCACTCCAATATTCTTGCCTGGAGAATGCCATGTACAGAGGAGCCTGGTGGGATATAGTCCATGGGGTTACAAAGAGTGGGACACAACTGAGTGACCAAGCACAGCATATGTGGAGTAAGAAATGGTAACCCATTTCAGTATTCCTGCTTGGAGCATCCCATGGACAGAGGAGCCTGGCGGGCTACAGTCCATGGGGTCACAAAGAGTCGGACACAACTGAAGTGACTTAGCATGCATCTGTAACAAAATACCTGCATCGATCTCCATGTGTTTATGTCACTACTATTTTTCCCATATAGTAAGAAATCAGAGGCTGGCAGCTCAAGGCTTGTACAGTGGCTCCATGTTGTCATCAATAAGCCAATAGCATTGCCTAGCTTTCTGACTCAACATTATATCTTCTTCTCTTTTAAAAATACCTCACTTTGTAGAGCAGTGTTAGGTTCACAGCAAAATTGAAAGAAGGTGCAGAGATTTCTCATATACTTCCTACATCCATACCATACAGCCTCCCCAACTATCAACACTGCTTCAATGGGAGTGGTGCATTTGTTACCAAGAATGGAACTAAAAAGACACATAATAATCACTCAAACACCACAGTTTACCTTAAGGTTCACTCAGTGTTGTATATCCATGAGTTTTGACAAATGTATAGTGATGCATATTTATCCTCTTAATACATACTATTTTATAGACCTAAAATCCTCTGTGTTCTGCCCACTTATCCCTCCTCTACCCAAGAAACCATTGATTTTTCACCATCTCCATAGTTTTGTTTTTTCCAGAATGTCAGATAGTTGGAATCATACAGTATGTAACCTTTTCAGATTGACTTCCCTCTGTTAGCAATATGCATTTAAGTTTCCTTCATGTCTTTTCACAGCTTGAAAGCTCATTTCTTTTTTACCTTGAATAATATTCTGTTATTTAGATACAGCATAGTATGTTTGTTTATTCACCTACTGAGGGACTTCCTGGTTGTTCCAAGTTTTGCCAATTTTGAACAAAGCATCTATAAACATCCCAATGCAGGTTTTTGTGTGGACACAGGTTTCAACTCATTTTAGTAAATTCTGGGGAGCATGATTGCTGGATGGTATCTAAGAGTTTATTTAGTTTTGTAAGAAATGCCAGTCTCCAAAGTGGCTATATCATTTTGAATTCCTATCAGGAATATATGGGAGTAACTATCGTTCTATATCCTTGTTAGGATTTGGTGTTGCCAGTATTCTAGATTTTGACCATTCTAATAGAATTGTAGTGGTATCTCATTGTTGTTTTACTTTGGGTTTTCCTGATGACATATGATGCAAACATTATTTTCGTATGTTTGTTTGCCATCTGTATATCATCTGTTTTTTTGTTTTTTGTTTTTCATTTTGGCGACAGTAGTAAGTTATACTCTCTTGGCAAGTTTGAATTATACAAAACAGTATCATCAACTATATCCACTATGTTATACATATGATCTTTGGGCATTATTCATTTTATAACTGAAAGTTTATGCCCTTCGCCAAACTTTCCCCATTTTCTCCATTCCTGTAGCCCATAGCAACTACCATTCTACTTTCTGTTTCTATGAGTACAACTTTTTCTTTAGAGTCATCATGCAGAGTTTGTTTCTGTATCTTATATCACTTAGCATACTGCTCTCCAGATTTATTTATATTGTCACAAATGTCAGGATATTCTTTAAGGCTGAATATTAGTCCATCATATTCTACATTTTCTCTGTCCATTCATTAACTAATCGACACTTAGGTTGTTTCTGTACCTTGACTATTGTGAATAATGATGCAATGAAGTTGAGAGTGCAGCTTTCACTACAAGATAATGATTTCATTTTCTTTAGACAGCCAGAAGTGAGATTGCTAGATCATGTGGTAGTTCTGTTTTTAGTTTTTATTGAGGACACTCCATACTGTTTTCCATAGACTGTACAGAGTTTACATTTCCACCAACAGTGTAGAATGTTTCCCTTTTCTTCACATTCTCACCAGCATCTTTTATCTTTTGTTGTTTTGATAGTAAACACCTTAACAGGTGTGCAGGAATCTCACTCTGGTTTTGCTTTGCATTTTGCTCATGATTAGGGATGTTGACACCTTTTTATGTACCTGTTGCCCATTTGTAGGTTTTCTTTGGGAAAAAAATGTCTATAACAAAACTGAGTATATTTGTCTACATCAAATTAAAAAAGCAAAACTTCACAGCAAAAGAAACCATCAACAAAATGAAAAAGCAACCTATGGAATGAGAAAAAATTTCTAAGCCACATATCTAATATGGGGTTAATCCAAAATATACAAGAAACGCATGCAACTCAATAGCAAAGAAATGAGCAAAGGATCTGAATAGATATTTTTCAGTCATTCTTGATATGCGGCAGCTCAAGGGAAAAGGGGACAAAATATTTCCCTTTGCATTTTTATTCAGAAGGGCACTCTATTCAAGACATTGTTATCTAATTCCTATTGGCTAAAACTAAGAAACATGGTCACACCTTGTTGCATGAAAAACCAAATACTTTTACTGAAAACATTGTTATTCTAAACAAAATCAGGGATTTTTTAGTGAGAAAAATGTCCAAATAAAATTTTTGTAGGCAACTAACAGTGCTTGGCTCAGAGAAGGCAATGGCACCCCACTCCAGTACTCTTGCCTGGAAAATCCCATGGACGGAGGAGCCTGGAAGGCTGCAGTCCATGGGGTCACTGAGGGTTGGACACAACTGAGTGACTTCAGCTTCACTTTTCACTTTCATGCATTGGAGAAGGAAATGGAAACCCACTCCAGTGTTCTTGCCTGGAGAATCCCAGGGACAGGGGAGCCTGGTGGGCTGCCGTCTATGGGGTCACACAGAGTCGGACACGACTGAAGTGACTTAGCAGCAGCAGCAGCAACAGTGCTTGCTAATGTCATCACTAAAGAGTTACTTTGAAAGTTAAAAACGAAATGAATGTAAGTCTTAACATACGGTAAATATCTAATAACTCTTTCCCCCAAATAATTATATTAATGTATGATTGATAATGTTGCATCTGTTTTTTCAAGGGCACGTTAATCCTTCCTGGTACAGATCAAAGGCCACAGCTACTAGGATTCTTCTCTTATTCTGCTTCTTAGATGCTTTTCATTATACCCGATGAAACAAACTAATATGACAAACAAGTAGAAAAGGAATTCATTGAAACTGTGAACTGAGAAGGTAGCTAGGGAACTAGTTTTGGCAAAACTCAGGAACCTAAGGCAACTTCATGGAAAATACCACGAAAGGTGTATTTTAAACTCCATGAACTACTATAGGAGGGAGTAGCCCTTTGCTTTCCACCAGGGTCCTCAATGGGATTGTTCCTAAATAGGTAAAGTGTTTTACTGATAGATGGATAAAGCATGATTACTGTGCATTATGAAGTCAGAAGCACATACGTTGTTGACTTCGGCCAAATGACAGTATGATAGCTCAGTGTTACTTAATTACAAAATAGATATTTGTTCACGTTAATGACGCTGAGTATCCATAGTAAGAATGAGAGGGAAATTACTTCAGAGTAAATGGGGTGAATCAATATAGAAGCAGTAATGCATAGTTCTAATTCATAGAATGATAGGTAGAATGTTTTATTTTGGACATAGTGTATGGAAAGGCAATTACTAGCAGCTTAGGAAGCAGGAAACTAAGAAGCATTATCAAGAGACTGAATATATTTAAGTATTAACATGACAAAGTCAAAACCATGCATCTGGGGGCCTAATCTGGTATGTTGAATGAACAGGAATGCAGAAAGACTGACTTCTTGTATATATGGGTAATATATCTAAATATGGGATCTGAAGTGAAGATGGACAGAAAGACAATAGGTGAGAGAATTAGGGAGGCATAGTAGAGAGGAAATATCAACTGAAATTATTTTTAGAAAACCAGGATAGAAGTATTCAAGATCCCCTGTGAATTCAACCTTGACTGAATTGTTGCTTCCATGAAAAGTAGTGAGATGATAAGAGGCAATACAGCCATAAGAAAAGAAGTTGTATTTTATATAGTATGAAATGGCAATAGAATATCTCTTAGAAAATATGCAGAATTTGGAATTACATATCTGGTGCCAATGAAAGAACAGAGCTGAAGGCATAGAAAGTCCTTTGTCATTTTTTTTCTCATATTCTGTACCTTCCCCTAGTCTTTTCAGACATCATATTCTCATCTTTATCAATTACTCAATTACTTTGTGTATGTCTAATTTTATGAACTTTCTATGCCCTTCTGTACATTGCCATCTCACATGACCTCTTTAACCACTAATCACTCAACACTTTAGGCAGTATTTTTCCTATTTCAAAAAAGGAGACTGAATTTCAGAGAGCCTACATCCTTTCCTAAATTTTTCCTTTACTTATGAATAAAGGAAACAGTTATTATTGCATATTGGTTCCTATTCAGTGAGTTATGGAGAAGACCATTTTGGGCCCATGCAAAATCATTACTTTTTTTTTTTTTAACTGTAATTCTTTTTACAGATTTATGACCTGCTAAAATTTTCCAAGATCTATTATCTCACATGTTGGCAGATTTTTTTTTTTTAAATGAATGACTTCTCATTTGAAAACAGTCCATTCACATTTCAAAAATCTTATCAGTATTACCAGATTATTCCTTCTAATTATTCTGGTAGGCCTGATCTCAGAAAACTATTTGAATCCATCTGTTATTTAAATTCAAATTTGTTGCACATGAAAGGGCAGAACTTGATTTATATTATCTCTGATTAGTTCCACTATGTATAGAATAATAAATTGGCAGGCTCTCACACAGCAGCTATAGTAGGTACAAGTCTACAAAATAACTGTCACTGAGATTCAAGATCACACACCTTTACTAAGGGCATCTAAAGGGCATAAACATTTCAGAATTCTAATCAGTACACAACCTGCTAATACACAACCAGTAAAACATTCTTTACTCTTTGGGACATATATTTACATACAGTATAAATATACAGACAAGGGTCCAATCCAGCATGAGTCAGTAGCCAAGTTTGTGGGAACTGAAGCTTCAGTAGAAAAACATTTCAGTGTATTCATCAGGTTTGCCTCAACCTGGGTAGCTCCATATATTGCACTGTGTACATTACATGTACATAGTGCAGATAAAAGGGTCCCTGTTGGGTTGGATAAAGTGTTAGTCCCTCAGTTGTGTCTGACTCTTTGTGACCCCATGGAGTGTAGTCTCCCAGGCTCCTCTGTCCACAGGATTCTCCAGGCAAGAATACTGGAATGAGTAACCATTCTCTTCTCCAGGGAATCTTCCTGGTGCAGGGATTGAACTCATGTCTCCTACATTGCAGGCAGATTCTTTACTATCTGAGACACCTGGGATAATATCCCCCCCAAATTCATGTCTATCCAGAACTCATTAAGATGAAGTCATCTGGATTAGGGTGGGCACAAACTTCAATGACTGGTATAATTTTAAGACTATATGAAGACACAAAGGGGGAACAAGGCCATATAACAATAGCAATATAGCTATGAGCCAAGGAACAGGAAAGATTCCTGGCAACCACTAGAAGCTAGAAAGAGGCAAGATAATATTCTTTCCTAGAGCCTGTAGAAGGAACATGACCCTGAAGACCTGCTGACTTCAGACTTCTTGCCCCCAGGACTGTGAGAGAATAAATTCCTGATTTTTTAGGCCACCCAATGAGTGAGGGCATTCTAAGGAACTGACATAGGCTCTCGGTGACACAATGACCACTCTGACTTGATTTGTTTCCCTTACATAAGCAGAGACTTACTTAGAGTTGCACCACCTTCACACTGACCTCTGCCCATAGACTTGATAAGTAATTGTATAAGGCCAGGATAAAGTACATGCATTTTGTTATTCCTAGGCAAAAGTGTTTCCAAATGAAAAATAATTCAAAGGAAACAGTAATCAAGTTTAAAAGGCCATTTTAAATAGTTTCTTTTAATTCACAATTCTTATTGCATCCCTAGATGTGCAAATTTTCAGCACCCAAGGGATCAGTAAGAAGACATGGTGACACTATTTCCTTCTTGAAACACTTAATTTAGTTCTAACACTGAAATCTTCTGCTTCTTTTGGTCCACTCCTCTCCCTCTGTGCACTTCCCCAGTGGCTCAGTGGTAGAGTCCGCCTGCAATGCTGAAGATGCAGGAGACATGGGTTTGATTTGTGGGTTGGAAGATTCCCTGGAGGAGGGCATGGCAACCCACTCCAGTATTCTTGCTGGAAGAATCCAATGGATAGAGGAGCCTGGTGGGTTCCAGTCCATGGGATCGCAAACAGTCAGACAGGACTTAAGTGACTTAGCACACATGCATGCACTCCCTCAGTGCTTCTAGTTCCTACCTGCTCTGGGGTACAAACCTTTCTCTAATTCAGTTCTTGGTTCTTGGCTTTTTGGGCTTTCTTTGGTGGGCTTGCCTCCCATGTGGTTTCCACTAACACCACAGTTCTGATGGCAACAAATTCACAATTTTCTTTGATTCTTGATCTGATCTGTAGTCTGATATCTTCACTTGGCTTTAGTCAATGGCTGACATGTTAGCTCAAACTTAACTCTGGGAAGAATGCAAGGTCTACACTCAATAAGGTACATTTCATAGTATTAGATAAGATTGTTTACATTGTGCTTTTGCTCTCTGTCACCAATATTCAAGGACATGTTTTACTCCCCTGCCTCATGCCCATCAAAGACAACAATTAAGAGAAACCATCTAAGTGAAATCTTGGAGGCATGCTTGCAAAGCTGGTATTTTCCCTTACCAAAAAAAAAAAAAAAAAAACCAAAACCTATCTAAGACTATATAGCGGAAAGAGAAAAGGAGGCAAGAGTGGTGACTCCAAAGAGTAGAAGGATCAACCAGAGAGACAGACCTAGGAGGGTGTAGTCCTCAACAAGTTAGTAGCATTCAATCTCAGGAGAGATCCAGTAATATGGGAGTCAGGGGACTGACCCATCACTTCAGTTCAGTTCAGTCGCTCAGTCTCGTGTCCGACTCTTTGCAACCCCATGAATTGCAGCACGCCAGGTCTCCCTGTCCTAGACATAAATAAATGATTTGTTTCACATTTTTCTATATATAGGAGAAAAAATTATTTTAGCGTATACAAAGGTGCCTTCCCCTTATTTCATTGAATTCTCGAAACAACTTATGAACAGAGCAATGCCACTATTTCTTACTTGAGGAAATTGAAAGCTTAAGTAACAGGCCCAAGGACACACAACTACTAACTGCTAGTGTTAGAACTAGAACACACTTCCTCTGACTATAAATCCATTATTCTCTTTTCAATTTGCTTTTACATGTGATCCTTGGTTTATTATTTTTTTTTCCTGCCCTCTGAGCACTTGATGAGTAAAATCACAAACACCTTACCAACCACTCAATGGTTTATGTGTGCTACGTCACTTTAGTCATCTCCAACTCATTGAGACCCTATGGACTGTAGCCTGCCAGGCTCCTCTGTCCATGGGGATTCCCCAGGCAAGAATACTAGTGTGGGTTGCCATTTCCTCCTTCAGGGTATCTTCTCAACCCAGGTCTCCTGCATTGGCAGGCAAGTTCTTTACAAGCACCATCTGATTTATAATATGAGCTAAGATTTTTATTCTTTCGTATTCTCTACTAATGCATATATGAAACATCTCATGTTTTTAGATGCTGAAGAAATGTTCTGAGCCTTCTCTGAGCCTTGAATATTCCTCTTAAGTTCTAGTTCTTTCCATTACTTTAATAAGGCAATGCTTTAGCCAGCTTGGAACCAGCAAAAGGTGAATAAGAGAAAGAAAAGTTTTGTGTGAAAGATAAACCCAATTATAGCAGTCTGCATTTTCCTATAATACTGGTGACAGCAGGGAAGCGGAGAAGCTGACTTTAAATCTATGGTAAATAGACTTAAATAAAAGCATTTTGCAGGTCCAAAGTCAATAACAATGTATATAATGTACTTGGAATTAAGATGGTAAATGAGGTCACAAATACACTGAAAGCAGAAGAAGTATTGAAAAGTCAATGGCATATTTAGGTAGATACTCCTAAAAAAAGTAGAAAGAGAGGCCAGAGAAATTTCAGAAAGAAAGAAAAATCCATGTACTTGATATACCTCTAATTTGAACAGGGAATGCAGCTCTTCAGGGAGTTATACATCCCCTAATTCTATTATCTCCCTTAAGTTGGTAAAATGGCTTGGTCTTTCACTACTTCCCACCCCTTCAGGGTCTCTCTCCTCACAATCTATGCACAGTCATCAGCAATATTTTCTTGGTGAGTAACGGTGACCCTTGGATTTACGTCTTGCAACAGCAGTATGGGCTACAACAACAAACAGCACTCGTCACCAGGATGCAACCTGGAACTCACATTACCCACAAAAACCTCCCACAGGCACCAAGCCCACCCCTTCAAGGAGGGGATTTTTGCCGTGTCCAAGGTCCACCCACACGGTCACACTTTTCTAAATCTGAGGACACAGCCTTTACAGTACATGGTCCTAAACCTATAGCACAGGACACAGCCCTTACAGTTCAGTTCAGTCAGTTCAGTCGCTCAGTTGTGTCCAACTCTTTGTGATCCCATGGACTGCAGTACACCAGGCCTCCCTGTCCATCACCAACTCCCAGAGTCCACTCAAACTTATGTCTATGGAGTCGGTGATGCCATCCAACCATCTCAAACACTGTTCTAAATCTTTAAGAGAGGACACAGCCTGTACAGTAAAATCTCCATAGAAGTCAGCCCACATTTGCATTCACTTTTACCTGGATGAGACTCGGTCCCTCTTTGGGATCTTCACACTCCTGACACCTTTTGCCCACCACTGCCCCTCTAACCACCATCAAGGTCACTTCATAGATGGGGTACCCCACATATGGCGCAAGAATAGCAATCAGGGGTCCAGAAGTGGTAGACAGGGCATTGTTCAAAATGGCATAGCACATGCCACCCATAAAATGCTTATCATCTGGGCCTCAGGTAATTTGGGCTAAATATTGATGGTTTCATGCCCAATTCTCTCACAACTTGAGTCAACTTGGCATAGGTATACCATTTAATCACAGTATCCGGGAACTCGCCAGAATTTGCTCACACTGTGTGGATGGCAGCATTAATCCATTCCGTCAAGGTGTGTGTCTGATTAGGCGTCCCCTCTCTGAGTCACCTAGTGTTCTGCAACCTTTGTCTCAATGAGGGTTCAGTGGTTATAGATACCAATCATTCTGTTTTGTCCCCAGAACAAATTATACCATTCACCCCTCTGTCCCAGAGTTGCAAAAGCCATGCTGCCAAAGGTTCCCCTTGCTTTTGCCAGAATTGCTTACCTGAGTTGATCAACTCCGCCTGAGTATGTGGTCTGTATGTCGTGGACCCAGTCACACTGGGGGCCCCTTGAGGATGCCCCACCCCACAGTTTTAGGCTGCTGATCCCTCACTTCCTGCTGTACAATGGGTTTCACTGCCAAGTGGGGACCCGCAGTCTCACAATGTTCATCATCACTGTCCTTATTACCTCACTTTCAAGACACTGGGTTCATCAAGGCCACACATTTCTTGCTCCAGAGTATGTGGTTCTAACTCTTCCTCCCATCTCTGCAGTTCATGTACTTGCACACTATCATGCAGGGCACTCTCCATATCAGCTTTCAGGGCAATCAGAAAAATCCACCCCATGGTGCCAGTGGCAGTACATGCCACTTTGTCTGGCAAGCGGGAACTCACCACCTGTAATGCCTTTTCAGTGCTATCCAGTGACCCATCTACTGCCTCCCAGTCTTCTACTGGGAACCCTCTTACACTGTTGGTGGGAATGCAAACTAGTACAGCCACTATGGAGAACAGTGTGGAGATTGCTTAAAAAACTGGAAATAGAACTGCCGTATGACCCAGCAATCCCACTACTGGGCATACACACCGAGGAAACCAGAATTGAAAGAGACATGTATACCCCAATGTTCATTGCAGCACTGTTTATAATAGCCAGGACATGGAAGCAACCTAGATGTCCATCAGCAGATGAATGGATAAGAAAGCTGTGGTACATATACACAATGGAATATTACTTAGCCATTAAAAAGAATGCATTTGAATCAGTTCTAATGAAGTGGATGAAACTGGAGCCTATTATACAGAGTGAAGTAAGCCAGAAAGAAAAGCACCAATACAGTAAACTAATGCATATATATGGAATTTAGAAAGATGGTAATGATAACCCTTGGAGAAGGCAATGGAACCCCACTCCAGTACTTTTGCCTGGAAAATCCCAGGGATGGAGGAGCCTGGTAGGCTGCAGTCCATGGGATCGCTAAGGGTCGGACACAACTGAGTGACTTCACTTTCACTTTTCACTTTTCACTTTTATGCTTTGGAGAAGGAAATGGCAACCCACTCCAGTGTTCTTGCCTGGAGAATCCCAGGGATGGGGGAGCCTGGTGGGCTGCCGTCTATGGGGTTGCACAGAGTCGGACACGACTGAAGCGACTTAGCAGCAGCAGCAGCAACGATAACCTATATGCGAGACAGCCAAAGAGACACAGATGTATAGAACAGTCTTTTGGACTCCGTGGGAGAGGGCGAGGGTGGGATGATTTGGGAGAATGGCATTGAAACATGTATATTATCATATGTGAAATGAATTGCCAGTCCAGCTTCGATGCATGAGACAGGGTTTTCGGGACTGGTGCACTGGGATGACCTAGAGGGATGGGATGGGGAGGGATGTGGGAGTGGGGTTCAGGATGGGGAACGCATGTACACCTGTGGTGGATTCATGTCAATGTATGGCAAAATCACTACAATATTGTAAAGTAATTAGCCTCCAATTAAAATAAATAAATTTATATTAAAAAATAGATTCCAGGTAAATTAAACACTTAAGAAACAAACAAACAAACAAAAAAAAACGGAAGACAGAAGCGAGAGACCATGTGTGAGAAGGTTCAGGCAAACTCTGAAGAGGTCATGTAGTAAGGAACTGGGGCATACCAACAACTTCAAGTGAACATCAAAGTGAATCCTCCCTAAGTCAAGAATTAGAAGAACTAAATTAACTGCTAAATCCAGGCAGCAGCTTTACAGCAACTTCTGGAGGGACCCTGAGTCAGAACCAATCAGCTAATTCACAAAATCTGTAAGATAAGAGAGGTTTGTGGTGGTTTTAAGCCATGGATTTCGGGCTATTTTGTTACAGGGATGGATAACGAATAGAGTATGGAACAAATCGATTGACCTTTGCATTACAGATAATCTTGAATTGTAAGCAAATCACATATTTAGACAGGAAATCTTTGTCCTATACCTTGGGACCACTGTCAAAAGAAAAGCAATGGCAACAATGAAGTTAGAGCAGATGAAGGAAAAAAGTGGTGAGTATCAAGGAAAGTTAATGGGGCAGTTCTCAAGGGTGTGCTCCCAAGGAAAGTTGGCCCCTCACCAAGTCACTTCCATGTCTTGAACTTTTTTCCATTCCATTTATTCAGCCAGTTCAGTTCAGTCGCTCAGTTGTGTCCGACTCTTTGTGACACCATGAATTGCACCACGCGAGGCCTCCCTGTCCATCACCAACTCCCGGAGTTCACCCAAACTCATGTGCATCAAGTCGGTGATGCCATCCAGCCATCTCATCCTCTGTCATCCCCTTCTCCTCCTGCCCCCAATCTCTCCCAGCATCAGGGTTTTTTCCAATGAGTCAACTCTTCACATGAGGTGGCCAAAGTATTGGAGTTTCACCTTCAGCATCAGTCCTTCCAATGAACACCCAGGACTGATCTCCTTCAGGATGGACTGGTTGGATCTCCTTGCAGCCCAAGGGACTCTCAAGTCTTCTCCAACACCACAGTTCAAAAGCATCAATTCTTCAGTGGTCACCTTTCTTCACAGTCCAACTCTCACATCTATACATGACCACTGGAAAAACCATAGCCTTGACTAAATGGACCTTTGTTAGCAAAGTAATGTCTCTGCTTTTTAATATGCTATCTAGGTTGGTCATAACTTTCCTTCCAAGGAGTAAGCATCTTTTAATTTCATGGCTGCAATCACCATCTGCACTAGACCTAATTGAGCTAATGACTACTCCATTATAAATACATAAATTCCTCCGAGGGTGTTTAACTGGTTATCCACCCATTAGTTTGAATTGAAGTTCATTACTTTCATAATAACTCTTTTCTAATGCCACCTGTGTTGATAAATGAAGGGGCTGATTAAGGTGACATGGTGTAGCTTCATTTGGAGTATTTTGGGGACATAGGGAGTCTGGGTAAGGGCCATCTAGGGCTGATACCTGGGAGAGGAATTATCAAGTGGGAAAATAGCACCCTGGATGGAGTAGAATGATGCCAAAGCATATAACACAAACAAAAAACTTCGTAGGCAAGAAAAAAGAGATTTTACTTTTATTCCCTGTTAAAATAAACCTGATACTCACCACAATATGATTTAACCTAAGATCTAATGGACCAGCCTGTATACCTAATTAAGATCCATAATGCAGTTCTTATGAGGAAATGATTCCCAACATTGTACCAACAACTAGAATGTTGAACATAACTCATCTGTAAGCTGGGATAAAGGCTGGAACATAGTGGCTCTTAAATTTGGAAAAACAAAGACTTACAAACTTTTTAATGGTATCAGCCTTTAAATTTTAAGGATGCTTTTGTTTTATTCTTTACCCAAATCACATTCTTTTAGTAGTTTCTCAAACTTTATTGTGTATATAAATCACCTGGGGATCTTGTTAAAACACAGACTGTGATAAGACCCAGCATTCTACATTTTTCTAAAAAGCTCCCAGGTGATATTAATCCTGCTGGAACTAAGACCACACTTTGAGTAGCAAAACTTTCTCCCTCACAATTTAAGAAAGCAACTGTAGATTTCTATGCTGCAAAAGATGACTCAACACTGAACCTCAGGGCTTTGGGTTTTAGCTACAATTAAACCTCAACAAATTAGGATGATATTTAATAGTAAAATTCATACATCTAGGCCTAACAGCTAAATATTATTTTACTTATTTTTAAATATAAGTTCCAGGAGATAAGTAAGTGGGCTAAGAACATAGGAATGAATTAGATACACATGGATTTGAATTCTAGCTTTGTAATCTTCTAGCTGTGTGACCTGGGACAAGTGCATCAGACAGAGGCCAATAGAGAAAAGAAAACATTTGGTATTTTAAACCAAAAATATTTAACATAAGAAATTTATTATACATGTTAATTGCTGTGCTGTTCTTAGTCACTCAGTCATGTCCAACTCTTTGTGACCCTAGGCTCCTCTGTCCATGGAGGTTCTCCAGGCAAGAATACTGGAGTGGATGGCCACTCCAGTATTCCCAACCCAAAGATTGAACTGGAGTCTCACCCATTGCAGGCAGATTCTTTACCATCTGAACCACAAGGAAACCCCGAGAATACTGGAGTGGGTAGCCTATCCCTTCTCCAGGGGATCTTCCCATCCCAGAAATCAAACCAGGGTCTCCTGAATTACAGGTGGATCTTTATCAGCTGAGCTACCAGCAAAGCTAATCAGCATTTTTAACACTAATGTTGATGTTTAGGAGCCCAACAGTGAATATCAGGGCTAGGGAAAGGAGAGCAACAACTGGATGGAGAAAGTCAGTCTTCCCTATGACCTGGCACCCCAGAGGGAGGGACTGTCCAAGGGGAGCTGGAGCCACACAGAAGATGCCACTGCCAGAAACACTGCTTAGCAGGAGTGGGGAGGTACACTGACTACATCTTCCCATTGTCCAGTCCCTTCCAATATGTTCCACAAGCTGAACTTATCCATAGGCTGCCAGCAAAACATCTGCTGAAATGCAGATGTAGGTCAGAGTAAGGGAAGAGAAAAAAATGGATCTGACAAATTGGCCAAGCACCAGCACAACAAATTACTGAGGCTCTAATACTCCATCTAATGTTCACACATCTGTAACATAGGTGTGTTATTTAAATGAGATATGTTACATACAGAGCTCTTAAGTAGGGGCTTGGTACTTCATTTTTACAATCATCATCTTTTTGTGGTTTGACAACATTCTCTTCATCCCTTTCTTTCCTATCACTGATTTCTCATTGGCATGTGGAGTCTTAGAGAGATTAAAAACAATATTAGTAATACAATAATAATCCAAATTATGCTATTAAAAATTGTCCATATTAAGTGGAGAAATATCTATTTGTTTCATTTACATGGTAGACTCAGAAAAGCTTACAATTTTCTACCAAGCATGCTGAAGGACCCAACATTTCTCAGTGAAGTGGACTCTAGAACATTTTGAGGACCATATTTTGGATTAGGCTCAAGACATGAGATGTGGGGTTGAAAAAAATGGAAGGTTTAGGGGAGAAGGAGGAAGAAGGAGGGAGATGAAAAGAAAGCTGCTCTCATTCCCGCCACCCCCCTCCCCCACCCACATGAAGGTCAGCTGTGAGTGACTGTGAGGTTAACCAGTGGAACTTACAGATACATGTGTTATCCTTATCTGGATTTCAGGAGTGTTGATATGGACTGCTAATTTAGTTGTTTTGTTCTCTCAACTGGGACCAACCCTGCCTGCCTTTCCAGATGCTGAGGCCCTAACTGTGAAGTTACATTATCGAGGCACTAGCAATGCTCAGTGATGAAAAGAACAGTAGACCTCAGTAGACCTGTTCCCCAAGTGAAGTTACCAAAAGCTTACAAAATAGACACAGATGTGTATGCTAGGTTATATTACAAAGAAATCAGAGTGTTAGTGAATAGCCCCTCTTGTGGAAGAAAACAGCCAAACCCATTTATATTCTGGTCTATGTTTTTGTGGTGTAGAAAATGCAACAGTCTGTCTAGTGCTTCTCTCCTGGTTCATCTTGTTTGGGAGTCAGCAAGCAAAGCCTATACTGAACACAGTCTCTCCCTGCTAACAACCAGCACTGCCTTAGCTAATTCAGTCCAACCTTAAGTTAAGTCATTTGAAGATGGCTCTGTTTGAACAGCAAAGGCTATATAGAAAAACACATTAAGATATTTATAAATGAGAAGCCAAAATGTATACTTCTGGGATATATCAGTGCTGCATTGTAATGTTTTATTTATTCATTCCACATTTATTGAGTTAAAAAATAGTACAAAGCAATGATCTAAAGACTTTACCATCTGTCATATGCTGGGGTCCAAAAGAATTGATGGAGAAAATGAGTGACTCCTGGGGAAGGAGGGTTAGCTGGGGGTTGAAGAATTCAAGATGTCTCCATGGTAGAGTAGGGATAAAGCTGGGTTTTGATAGGCTGGTTGGAGTTGGCCAAGTGGAATGAACAAGTATTTCCTGCTGAGACAGTAGCTTCCACAAAGGCATTGTGGTAGGATTGGAGAAGTTGGGTGAGCACCAGGAGAGTAAGTACAAAAGAGTGTTGAAGAGACTTACTCCACAGGTAGTGTGACAAAGTTAGAGCCTTGGCTTTGAAACTTGTCAACTTAATAAGTAATATTAAATATTGGACTATTGGCCAGGTCACTTAATCTGTTTTCATAAGTGCAAAATAGGAATAATAATACTACCTGACACATGAGTTTATTGCAAGTCTTGAAGACACAGAAACTGCCTAACATATAATAAACATTCAGTCAATATTTGTTGCTCTGTTTTATCATTGAAGAATAGAATGTCTTTATTCTTTCTGTAGATATTTATTGAGTATCTGCTGTACGGAAGGCAGAAGAGTAAACTGAGTCAGAATATGAAATGCTTTGATGGTAGGCCAAGGTGCAGACATTGTCTGGCTGAAATAGGAAAGTTGTTGGAGGAACTGGGGCTGGGGAGGGGCAAAATGAGTGCTGTTTTTAAGGATTAATCTAGAATTAATTAAATCTAGATGCAATGTGTCATCCAGCAACTCCTTTTATGAACACTTAATGAAGCAGTGAATGTGAAGAAAGCTGAGGGCCGAAGAACAGATGCTTTTGAACTGTGGTGTTGGAGAAGGCTCTTGAGAGTCCCATGGACTGCAAGAAGATCCAACCAGTCCGTTCTGAAGGAGATCAGTCCTGGGTGTTCTTTGGAAGGAATGATGCTAAAGCTGAAACTCCAGTACTTTGGCCACCTCATGCGAAGAGTTGACTCATTGGAAAAGATTCTGATGCTGGGAGGGATTGGGGGCAGGAGGAGAAGGGGAAGACAGAGGATGAGATGGCTGGATGGCATCACCGACTCAATGGACCTGAGTTTGAGTGAACTCTGGGAATTGGTGATGGACAGGGAGGCCTGGCATGCTACAATTCATGGGGTCGCAAAGAGTCGGACATGACTGAGCGACTGAACTGAACTGAACTGAATGAAGCAGTAGATAAAATTGCAAAGAGGAATGTCTTGGCACCAGAAAATGCATTTAATTCCCCAGCAATAAATATGGAAGCTCTAACATGTAACTGAGACTCTCATCAATGACTGACTGCACCATGTGGGATGTATGGACTGCTAACATGGCCAGCCACCAGACCTTGGGGACCTCTGGGTTCCTAAGGATGAAGGGGGAAAGGGTAGGTTACCCATAATCCTCCCCTGACTCAAAATGGCAGAGGGTGATGGGGCAATAAATTGCAATGACAAGTAGCTGCCACCATGGGAAACATTTCTATTAGTTCTCCAAGGTCATAAAGTGTGAGGGAAGCAAGTACAAGGGACGGAATTCTCAGGGACATTAACTTTGCTCTAAAGAGCCAGAGCAGCGGTTCTCAACCTGATGTTTCTGTGCTAATTTACATAATGAAAGAGTTTCTCCTCTAGGAAATACTCCCATGGGTGTGTCAGGGTTATGTGCAATACCCAGCAAGGTGCCTATAACTCCACCTCCTTCTCTCTCTCAATAACATTTATCAAAATGAAAGTGTATTGTGATTAGAGAAGTAAACACTCTTATTTATGTAAGAAAGTAAACTATTCATCAACTTTGGTGTTTTATTATTAGTAGAAAACTATTGTGTGGAAACTTAGAGAACTGATATGAATATACCAGGTTATTACTAACATTTTAGTAAAGAAATATAAGTTAAAGACTACTTGGGTTATCTTCTATCATTTCTTCTCTATTACCTACAATCCAGATGTCCTTGTCCCATGCTCCGAACTAGTTATTTATCTAAAAAAAGTATAAGTGATAAAATAGATTTTTAACCTCTGCCCTCTTTGAACATGACAAATATAAATGGTGAATGTAATTAAATGTTCCAGAAAAATTCAGAGCTGTAGAAAGATTATTAGAACCAGCATATGCCCACTGGTAGAAGTGGCACATCCCACTTGGCCTGAGGGACAACTTTTGCTGTTGTTGTTCAGTCACTAAGTCATATCCACCTCTTTAGGACCCGATGGACTGCAGCACATCAGGCTTCCCTGTCCTTCACCATTTCCAGTAGTTTTCTCAAACTACTGAGTAGTTTGAATAGTTTTCTCAAACTCATGGGAGCATGCTCTGTTGCTCCCTTTCCCTCCTGCCCCCAATCCCTCCCAGCATCAGAGTCTTTTCCAATGAGTCCATTCTTTGCATCAGGTGGCCAGGGTATTGGTGCTTCAGCTTCAACATCAGTCCTTCCAATAATAATTCAGGGTTGCTTTCCTCTAGGATTGACTAGTTTGAGCTCCTTGCTGTCCAAGGGACTCTCAAGAGTCTTCCCCAGGACCACAGTTTGAAAGCATCAATTCTCCAGCACTCAGACTTTTTTATGGTCCAGCTCTCACATATGTACATGACTACTGGAAGAATCATAGATTTGACTATACAGACCTTAGTTGGCAAAGCGATGGCTCTACTTTTTAATATGATGACTAGGTTGGTCATGGCTTTTCTTCCAAGAGGCAGTGAAAGTGAAATTCTCGTAGCCATGTCTGACTCTTTGCAACCCCATGTGGACTGTACAATCCATGGAGTTCTCCAGGCCAGAATACTGGAGTGGGTAGCCTTTCCCTTCTCCAGGGGATCTTCCCAAACTAGGGATCAAACCCCAGTCTCCTGCACTGCAGGCAGATTCTTTACCAGCTGAGCCACCAGGGATGCCCTCCAAGAAGCAGTTCGGTTTAGTTCAGTTCAGCCACTCAGTCATCTCTGACTCTTTGTGACCCCATGGACTGCAGCATGCCAGGCTTCCATGTCCATCACCTACTCCTGGAGCTTACTCAAACTCATGTCCATCAAGTCTGTGCCATCTCATTCTCTGTTGTCCCTTTCTCCCGCCTTCAATCATTCCCAGCATCAGGGTCTTTTACTGATGAATTTGTTCTTCAAATCAGGTGGCCAGAGTATTGGAGCTTAAGCTTCAACATCAGTCCTTCCAGTGAATATTCAGAACTGATTTCCTTTAGGATGGACTGGTTGGATCTCCTTGCAGTCCAAGGGACTCTCAAGAGTCTTCTCCAACACCATAGTTCAAAAACATCAATCCTTCAGCACTCAGCTTTCTTTATAGTCCACCTCTCATATTCGTACATGACTACTGGAAAAAACAAAGCTTTTTTGACTATATGGACCTTTGTTGGCAAAGTAATGTCTTGCTTTTTAACATGATATTTAGGTTGGTCATAACATTTCTTCCAAGGAGCAAGTGTCTATTAATTTCATGGCTGCAGTCACCATCTGCAGTGATTTTGGAGCCCCAAAAAATAAAGTCTGCCACTGTTTCCATTGTTTCCCTATCTATTTGTTATGAAGTGATGGGACATGATGGATGATCTTATTTTTCTGAATGTTGAGTTTTAAGCCAACTTTTTCACTCCCCTCTTTCACTTTTCATCAAGAAGTTCTTTAGTTCTTCTTTGCTTTCTGCCATAAGTGTGGTGTCATCAGCATATCTGAGGTTATTGATATTTCTCCCGGCAATCTTGATTCCAGCTTGTGCTTCATCTAGTCCAGTGTTTCTTGTGATGTACTTTGCATATAGGTTAAATAGGCAGGGTGACTATATACAGCCTTGACATACTCCTTTCCCAATTTGGAACCAGTCTGTTGTTCCATGTCCAGTTCTAACTGTTGCTTCTTGACCCGCTGGGTGCTGAAGTTGGTTTCTTGACCTGCTGGGTGCTGAACTTGGGCAGATGATGGCAGCAAACTGACTCAGTTAGATCACGGCACTCAGCCCTGGATGCCGGGACACATTGGTACACTGCCCAAGCCTCCAGGCGACTGGAAGAACTTGAACTTTCTGGGCAACTCAACACATGACATGACAAGTTTTCAGATTTTCATTGACTGTTCTGCCATTTGCCAGTGTAAACTTTTGAGATTTCCCAAAATAAATGATATTGAAAGGAAATAGGCAAGTCGATGGAGGTCCTCCAGAGCGTTAGTTGAAGTTTCTCAGCAGAATGAAATCAAGTCACAGGCTTTTCAAGGAACTTCTGATTGGCTGTTGAAATACAATGGTTATAATTCAAGAGCCCTGGCATTACATTAAACAGACACAACCCAGGGGAAATTATGACATAAATGAAATGAGCAGCTCCTGGTGGCTGCAAGGCACTGAAGTGACTTTGAGGAGATAGCACACATCCAAGGACAGAGAAGCCCCAGCAAGACGGTAGGAGGGGCAAAATTGCATTTAGAATCAAATCCCACAACCACCAGAGATGCCCAGACAGCTCAAACAAAGCTTGTGTGCACCAGGACCCAGGAGAAAGGAGCAGTGACCCCAAAAGAGACTGACCCAGACTTTCCTGTGAGTGTCCAGGACTCTCTGGTGGAGAAGTGGGTCAGTGGTGGGCTGTTGCAGGGTTGAGGGCACTGAGTGCATCAGTGTTTGCATGGGATCTTTTGAAGGAGGTCACCATTATCTTCATTACTTCCACCATGGTTTGACTTCAGGTCAAACAACAGGGAGGGAACACAGTCTCACCCTTCAACAGAAAATTGGATTAAAATTTACTGACCATGGTCCTGCCCATAAGAACAAGACCCAGTTTCCCCCTCAGTCTCTCACATCAGGAAGCTTCCATAAGCCTCTTATCCTTCTCCATCAGAGGGCAGACAGAATGAAAACCACAATCACAGAAAATTAACCAATCTGACCACATGGACCACAGCCTTGTCTAACTCAATGAAACTATGAGCCATGCCGTGTAGGGCCACCCAAGACAGATGGGTCATGGTGGAAAGTTCTGACAAAACACGGCCTACTGGAGAAGGGAATGGCAAACCACTTCAGTATTCTTGACTTGAGAACCCCCTAAACAGTATGAAAAGACAAAAAGATAGGACACTTAAAGATGAACTCCCCAGGTCAGTAGGTACCCAATATGCTACTGCTGCTGCTAAGTCGCTTCAGTTGTGTCCAGCTCTGTGTGACCCCATAGATGGAAGCCCACCAGGCTCCCACATCCCTGGGATTCTCCAGGCAAGAACACTGGAGTGGGGTGCCATTTCCTTCTCCAATGCATGAAAGTGAAAAGTGAAAGTGAAGTCACTCAGTTATGTCTGACTCTTAGCGACACCATGGACTGCAGCCTACTAGGCTCCTCCATCCATAGGATTTTCCAGGCAAGTGTACTAGAGTGGGGCCCAATATTCTACTGGAGATCAATGGAGAAATAACTCCAGAATGAATGAACAGACATAGCCAAAGGAAAAAACAAAAAAAAAAAAAACAAAAAACACCTAGTTGTGGATGCAACTGGTTATGGAAGTAAAGTCCAATGTTGTAAAGAGCAATATTGCATGGGAACCTGGAATGTTAGGTCCATGAATCAAGGCAAATTGGAAGTGGTCAAACAGGAGATGGCAAGAGTAAACATCAACATTTTAGGTATCAGTGAACTAAAATGGACTGGAATGGGTGAATTTAACTCAGATAACCATTATATCTACTACTGTGGGCAAGAATCCCTTAGAAGAAATGGAGTAGCCATCATAGTCAACAAGAGTCCAAAATGCAGTACTTGGATGCAATCTCAAAAACGACAGAATGATCTCTGTTCATTTTCAAGGCAAACCATTCAATATCACAGTAATCCAGGTCTATGTATGCCCCGACCAGTAATGCTGAAGAAGTTGAAGTTGCACAGTTGCATGAAGACCTACAAGACCTTGTAGAACTAACACCTAAAAAAGATGTCCTTTTCATTAAAGGGGACTGGAATGCAAAAGTAGGAAGTCAAGAAATACCTGGAGTAACAGGCAAATTTGGCTTTGGAGCATGGAATGAAACAAGGCAAAGGCTAATAGAGTTTTGCCAAGAGAACACACTGGTCATAACAAACAGCCTCTTCCAAAAACACAAGAGAAGACTCTACACATGGACATCATCAGATGGTCAACACTGAAATCAGATTGATTATATTCTTTGCAGCCAAAGATGGAGAAGCTCTATAGAGTCAGCAAAAACAAGAATGGAAACTGACTGTGGCTCAGATCATGAACTCCTTATTGCCAAATTCAGACTTAAATTGAAGAAAGTAAGGAAAATCACTAGACCATTCAGGTATGACCTAAATCAAATCCCTTATGATTATACACTGAAGTGAGAAATAGATTCAAGGAATTAGATCTGATAGACAGAGTGCATGAAGAACTATGAATGGAAGTTCATGACATTGTACAGGAGGCAGTAATCAAGACAAACCCCAAGAAAAAGAAATGAAAAAGGCAAAATGGTTGTCTGAGGAGATCTTACAAATAGCTATGAAAATAAGAGAAGCAAAAGGCAAAGGAGAAAAGGAAAGATGTACACATTTGAATGCAGAGTTCCAAAGAATAGGAAGGAGAGATGAGAAAGCCTTCCTCAGTGATCAGTACAAAGAAATAGAGGAAAACAACAGGCTGGGAAAGACTAGAGAGCTCTTCAAGATAATTGGAGATACCAAGAGAACATTTCATGTAAAGATGAGCACAATAAAGGACAGAAATGGTATGAACCTAACAGAAGCAGAAGATATTAAGAAGAGGTGGCAAGAATACACAGAAGAACTGTACAAAAAAGATCTTCATGACCCAGATAATCACGATGGTGTGATCACTCACCTAGAGCCAGACATCCTGGAATGTGAAATCAAGTGGGCCTTAGGAAGCATCACTACGAACAAAGCTAGTGGAGGTGATAGAATTCCAGTTGAGCTATTTCAAATCCTAAAAGATGATACTGTAAAAATGCTGCACTCAATATGCCAACAAATTTGGAAGACTCAGCAGTGGCCACAGGACTGGAAAAGGTCAGTTTTCATTCCAATCCCAAAGAAAGGCAATACCAAAGAATACTCAAACTATTCCACAATTGCACTCGTCTCACATGCTAGCAAAGTAATGCTTAAAATTCTCCAAGCCAGGCTTCAACACTACGTGAACTGTAAACTTCCAGATGTTCAAGCTGGATTTAGAATAGGCAGAGGAACCAGAGATCAAATTGCCAACATCCATTGGTTCATCGAAAAAGTGAGAGAGTTTCAGAAAATCATCTACTTCTGCTTTATTGACTAGGCCAAAGCCTTTGACTGTGTGGATCATAACAAACTGTGGAAAATTCTGAAAGAGATGGGAATACCTGATCACCTGACCTGCCTCTTGAGAAATCCGTATGCAGGTCAAGAAGCAACAGTTAACACTGGACATGGAACAACAGATTGGTTCCCAGAGGCAAGCGTCCCTTAATTTCCTGGCTGCAGTCACTATCTGCAGTGATTTTGGAGCCCAAGAAAATAAAATCTATCACTGTTTCCACTTTTCCCCATCTATTTGCCATGAAATGATGGGACCGGATGCCATGATCTTAGTTTTTTGAATGTTGAGTTTTGAGCCAGCTATTTCACTCTCGTCTTTCACCCTCATCAATCTTTGTCAGTTACTTTCCCTCAAGTGAAGGGATTAAAGTCTCTTCCTCTTTGAGATGACTTCTAAATCCTCCAGCTGAGGCAATGCCACTTCATCACAATGCGTTAACGATAGTCCCTAAATGTTCGTAACATGAGAGAAATGAATTCACACTTTCTCTGTCAGCTTCATGCCTTTTAGAGTGAGTGCATATTGCCATATTTCATATATAGCTAGTGTTTAACAACAAGCATTTTCATACAACATGACCCCAATGAAGAAACAGTGATATATTTTAATGCAAGGAAATCTTGTTGTGGAGCAACCACTGAAAAAATAGCATAAGAGCACTATGTTTTACAGGTGATTTTAAAGGATTTTCCAAGATTATTTTGACTATAGGTAAAATAGTCATGTAATTTGCCACACAAAACAGAAAGCTTTTGAGTAAGACAGGAAATGAATGAAAATTACATTGAGACAACGGGCGTAAAGGAAGACTGTCCTGGTGAATCAAAATGGAATGTCATCTTAATTGTTATGGGCTAAATTTCGAGGCTCCTCAGATTCTTATTTTGAAATCTTTGCTTCCAGTACCTCAGGGTTTGATTGCATTTGGAGACAGAAGCTTTAGAGAGGTAATTTTACCTTTATTTATTGAGGGTATAGATATGGTTGGCCCTAATCCAGTATGACTGATGCCATTAAAAGAAAAGGAGATTAGGACACAGACACATACATGCACAGGGAAAGACCATGTGAGGACACAGCAAGAAGAGAGTCATCTGCCATTCTAGGAAAGAGACCTCAGAAGAAATCAAATTTGCTGACACCTGACATCTTGACCTTGACCTTTTCTAGCCTCCAGACTGTGATAAAGTGGCTAAGCCACCCAGTCTGTGGTATTTTCTTATGTCAACACTACCAACAAGTGTATTAACTCTAATGATTTCATTTAAATATTGGCCTCATATGCTAGCAAGGTTATGTACAAATTCCTTCAAGACAGGCTTCAACAGGATGTGTACCAGTAACATCCAGATGTACAAGGTGGATGTAGAAAAGGCAGAGGAATCAGAGATCAAATTGCCAACATCTGTTGAATCATACAAAAGAACAAGGGAATTAAAAAAAAAATTACTTCTGCTTCATTGACTATGCCAAAGACTTTGACTCTGTGGATCACAACAAACTGTGGAAAATTCTTAAAGATGTGAGACTGCTAGACCACTGTACCTGTCTCCTAAAACCTGTATGCTGGTCAAGAAGCAACAGTTAGAACTGGACATGGAAGAAAGGACTGGTTGCAGACTGGGAAAGGAGTATGTCAAAGCTGTATATTGTCACCCTGATTACTGAACTTATATGTAGAGTACATCTGCGAAATACCAGGCTCAATGAAGCACAAGTTGGAATCAAAGATTGCCAGGAGAAATATCAATAACCTCAGATATGCATACCACCATGTGATACCACCCTTATGGCAGAAAGTGAGGAGGAACTAAAGAGCTTCCTGATGAAGGTGAAAGAGGAGAGTGAAAAAGCTGGCTTAAAATCCAACATTCAAAAAATGAAGATCATGGCATTCAGTCCCATCACTTCATGGCAAATAGATGGGGAAACAAAGGAAACAGTGACAGACTCTATTTTCTTGGGCTCCAAAATCACTGCAAATGGTGACTGCAGCCATGAAATTAAAAGATATTTGCTCCTTGGAAGAAAAGCTATACCTAGACAACATATTAAAAATCAGAGACATTACTTTGTCAACAAAGGTTTGTATAGTCAGAACTATGTTTTTTCCAGTAGCAATGTATGGATGTGAGAGTTGGACCATAAAGTCTGAGGCCAAAGAATTGATGCTTTTGAACTGTGCTGTTGGAGAAGACTCTTGAGAGTCCCTTGAACTGCAAAAAGATCAAACCAGTCAATCCTGAAGTAAATCAACCCTGAATATTCACTGAAAGGACTGATCCCGAAGCTGAAGCTCCAATACTTTGGCCACCTGATGTGAAGAGGACTCATTAGAAAAGACTCCAATGCTGGGAAAGATTGAAGGCAGGAGGAGAAGGGGAGGACAGAGCATGAGATGGTTGGATGGCATCACTGAATCAATGGACATGAGTTTCAGCAGACTCTGGGAGATGGTGAAGGACAGGGGGAATCCTGGCATGCTGCGATACACGGATTCTGAAATAGTCAATCATGCCTGAGTGACTGAACAACAACTTCTTTATAAAATAACTTCAAATGGAAAAAAAAAAAAGTAACTTTGTATCTGAATAAAGTGTGCCAGCAAAAGTAATACCAGACATGATACCCACTAGGATCATTAAGAAAAGTAACCCCTCCAACTTACATGGTGGTCCACAACTAAGCCTGTGTGCCACAACTACTGAAACCCAGGCACCTAGAACCCCGTGCTCTGCAATAAGGGATGCCCCCAGATTGCTGCAAGTAGAGAAAGCTCAAGCCCAGCAAGAAAGACCCAGCACAGTCAAAATTAAAATATAAATACATTTTTCTAAAAAAATAAAAGTAACTCCTCATCTCTAAAAATGACCTAACTTCATTTCTTTTTATAACAAATAATATTCCACTGTATATATGTACCATGGCACATCATCGTCTTTATTCACTCATCTATTGATGGACATTTAGGTTTCTTCCATGTCCTGCCTATTGTGAACTGTGCCAAAGTGAGTTGCTTAGTCGTGTCCATCTCTTTGCAAACCTACAGACCATAGCGCACAGGCTCCTCTGTTCCTGGGGGCTCTCTAGGCGAAAATACCAGAATGGGTTGCCATGCCCTCCTCCAGGGGAATCTTCTCAACCCAGGGATTGAACCCAAGTCTCCCGCATTGTAGGCAGATTCTTTACCATCTGAGCCACCAGGGAAGCCTGAACATTGAGGTACATGTGTCTTTTTGAATTATAGCTTTCTCATGATATAGGTCCAGTCATGGGATTTCTGGGTCACATGGTAGTTTTGTTTTTAGTTTTTTAAGAAACCTCCATACTGTTCCCATATGTAAAATAGAAGGCTAATGGGAGCCTGTTGTATAGCACAGGGAGCAGCTGGGTGACCACCTAGATGGGGTGGGGGAATGGGGTTGTGGGAGGGAGATTCAAGAGGAAGGAGATACATGTACACATATTTTGTATTCACTTCATTGACCTGCAGAAACTAACACAATATTGTAAAGAAGCTATATTCCAATAAAAAAGTATAGCACTTAAAATCTGGACCACAAAAAGAAAGTAAATCCTACCTTTTCATATTCATTCTTTCATTCTCAACTTCATTATTACTGCTACAAAGCATTTCCATAGACATATTTATAATATTTATATCATTGCCAGCTCTTTTATCCAATGATTTTTCTTAAAATGTTTATGTTAAAGTCTACCAGATATTGGCTTCAGTTTTTCAATATGATTAATATATTTTAATTTTCATATCATTAATATCCATCTCAGACTAAAAGAATGTTTTATTGTTTTCATATTTATAGCAACTTCCTCTATCTTCAAGGTGAGTTTGACCTTGTTTTGCATTTTTTCCAGTCCACTCATCACTGGACAAGGAAATTATGCCAACTAAATTCAAGAGCAGGCACTTACTATTGGTTCTCTATTTCAAAGTAATATTCATGTATGTGGTACACAAGATCTCTGAAATAACCTAACCACTGAAACCATGATTGTTTGACTGGATTTTTGTAGTGTGTGAGGATCACATATTTGGTAAAGGCTATATTTCCATCAGAAAGTGTGTGTGTCTGTGTGTGTGTGTGTGTGTGTGTATTTTAAAATATAGTGTATTATATACACCTCTTCTGATAGGAGCCAGTGATTGAGGGTCTTATAGAAAATAAAGACTCTCTACATTTAAAACTGATTGATGATGGTACATGATGACATTTTTCATTTTGTGGGAAGGCCACATATTAGACAGGTTTCCACTACTGTACAAGCATCAGAACCTTCACTTTCCTTCCATCTTACAATGAGGAATACACTTGTGAATAAGTCAGTTAACTTTTCTTATTTATTTGTTCAACAAATGTCTATTTGTGAATGAATTCTGTGCCAGGCACTGTTTTCAGTGCTGGAAATATAACAGTGAATTATTATATGAAAAGCCTTGCTCATGTGGGCTATATTCTGTAAAGACAGGGTAGTGTAAAAGCACATAGATTTTCGGCCTGGATTTCAATCTTGGTCCTTCACTAGTGGGTGTGTTTACCCTAATTATTTGATTTTTCTCAACTCCACATTTCTTATTTGTTGAAATGGAGATGACTGCTACCTTATCAGGTTGTCAAAGGATTGAATATAATAACCTAAAGTGCCTGGTATATGATGAGCATTGTTCTTTCTGTAATATCCTGAGGCATTTCCCTTTAAAGGGTGTATTAAGTTAAATTGTGTCTTTTCCAAAAAAGACGTGTTGAAGTTCTACCCTCTAATATCTCTGAATGTTACTTTATTTGAAGATAGGAATTATTTTTTTGAATTTTTGAATCTCGCAGTTTTAATATCAGTATTAAGTCTGCAACACTGACCAAATTATATAAGTGGCAAGTATTGTCTGGGCATGGTTTTTGACTGTGGAAGATCATGGGAAGATAGGAATTTTATATAAGTAATCAAGTTAAGATGAAGTTATTAGGGTGAGCTTCAGATGGTCAACACCAAAATCAGATTGATTATATTCTTTGCAGCCAAAGATGGAGAAGCTATACACAGTCAGCAAAAACAAGACTGGGAGCTGACTGTGGCTCAGATCATGAACTCCTTATTGCCAAATTCAGACTTAAATTGAAGAAAGTAGGGAAAACCACTAAACATTCAGGTATGACCTAAATCAAATTCCTTATGATTATACAGTGGAAGTGAGAAATAGATTTAAGGGACTAGATCTGATAGATAGAGTGCCTGATGAACTATGGATGGAGGTTCATGACATTGTACAGGAGACAAGGATCAAGACCATCCCCATGGAAAAGAAATGCAAAAAAGCAAAATGGCTGTCTGGGAAGGCCTTACAAATAGCTGTGAAAAGAAGAGAAGCAAAAAGCGAAGGAGAAAAGGAAAGATATAAGCATCTGAATGCACAGTTCCAAAGAATAGCAAGAAGAGATAAGAAAGCCTTCCTCAGCGATCAGTGAAAAGAAATAGAGGAAAACAACAGGCTGGGAAAGACTAGAGATCTCTTCAAGAAAATTAGAGATACAAAGGGAACATTTCATGCAAAGATGGGCTCGATAAAGGACAGAAATGGTATGGACCTAACAGAAGCAGAAGATATTAAGAAGAGATGGCAAGAATACACAGAAGAACTGTACAAAAAAGATCTTCATGACCCAGATAATCACGATGGTGTGATCACTCACCTAGAGCCAGACATCTTGGAATGTGAAGTCAAGTCGGCCTTAGAAAGCATCACTATGAACAAAGCTAGTGGAGGTGATAGAATTCCAGTTGAGCTCTTTCAAATCCTGAAAGATGATGCTGTGAAAGTGCTGCACTCAATATGCCAGCAAATTTAGAAAACTCAGCAGTGGCCACAGGACTGGAAAAGGTCACTTTTCATTCCAATCCCAAAGAAAGGCAATGCCAAAGAATGCTCAAACTACTGCACAATTGCACGCATCTCACATGCTAGTAAAGTAATGCTCAAAATCCTCCAAGCCAGGTTTCAGCAATACGTGAACCATGAACTTCCAGTTGTTCAAGCTGGTTTTAGAAAAGGCAGAGGAACCAGAGATCAAATCATTAACATCTGCTGGATCATGGAAAAAACAAGAGAGTTCCAGAAAAAACATCTATTTCTGCTTTATTGACTATGCCAAAGCCTTTGACTGTGTGGATCACAATAAACTGTGGAAAATTCTGAAAGAGATGGGAATACCAGACCACCTAACCTGCCTCTTTAGAAACCTATATACAGGTCAGGAAGCAACAGTCAGAACTGGACATGGAACAACAGACTGGTTCCAAATAGGAAAAGGAGTACATCAAGGCTGTATATTGTCACCCTGCTTATTTAAATTATATGCAGAGTACATCATGAGAAACACTGGGCTGGAAGAAGCACAAGCTGGAATCAAGATTGCCGGGAGAAATATCAATAACCTCAGATATGCAGATGACACCATCCTTATGGCAGAAAGTGAAGAGGAACTCAAAAGCCTCTTGATGAAAGTGAAAGAGGAGAGGGAAAAAGTTGGCTTAAAGCTCAACATTCAGAAAACAAAGATCATGGCATCCGGTCCCATCACTTCATGGGAAATAGATGGGGAAACAGTGGAAACAGTGTCAGACTTTATTTTTGGGGGCTCCAAAATCACTGCACATGGTGATTGTAGCCATGAAATTAAAAGACGTTTACTCCTTGGAAGGAAAGCTATGACCAATCTAGATAGCATATTCAAAAGCAAAGACATTACTTGGCCAATGAAGGTCCGTCTAGTCAAGGCTATGGTTTTTCCAGTAGTCATGTATGGATGTGAGAGTTGGACTGTGAAGAAAGCTGAGTGCCGAAGAATTGATGCTTTTGAACTGTGGTGGTGGAGAAGACTCTTGAGAGTCCCTTGGACTGCAAGGAGATCCAACCAGTCCTTTCTAAAGGAGATCAGTCCTGGGTGTTCTTTGGAAGGACTGATGCTAAAGCTGAAACTCCAGTACTTTGGCCACCTCATGTGAAGAGTTGACTCATTGGAGAAGACTCTGATGCTGGGAGGGATTGGGGGGCAGGAGGAGAAGGGGACGACAGAGGATGAGATGGCTGGATGGCATCACCTACTCGATGGACGTGAGTTTGAGTGAACTCCAGGAGTTGGTGATGGACAGGGAGGCCTGGTGTGCTGTAATTCATGGGGTCGCAAAGAGTCGGACACGACTGAGCAACTGAACTGAACTGAACTGAATTTATTCCCTTATGACTGGGGTGTGTGTATTCAGATGTGTTATGTGTGTGTGCTCAGTCGTGTCCAACTCTTTATGACTCCATTGACTGTAGCCCGTCAGGCATCTCTGTCCATGGGTTTTCCAGGCAAGAACTGGAGTGGGTTGCCTTTACCTTTTCCAGGTGATCTTTCCCACCCAGGGATGGAACTCACATCTGCATTAACAGGCATATTCTTTACCACTAGCACCACCTGGGAAGCCCATTATGGCCAGAGTCTTTATAAAAAGGGGAAATTTGGACACAGAGACACATATAGGCAGAATGACATGTGAAGAAAAACCAAAGAATCAGGGTGATGCTTCTATAAAGCTAGTACAGTTATATATTGCCAGTAAACTACCAGCCAAGGAAGAGATTTTCCCTCACAGCCTCCCACGGGGCCAACCCTGCTGACACTGATCTCAGACTTCTACCCTCCAGAGCTGTGAGACAATACGTTTCTGCTTAAAGCCTCCATGGTATGGTACTTTGTTAAGCAGCAGTGCAAATTGACATAAATTGCTTTGCCTTTAGGTGTGAGTTCAAAAAGCACTTTTTATTCTATTTTCTTGAAGATGAGCATGTGATAATCTTAATCACTACAGATAAGGTGAACAAATTGAAGGTCAGAGAAGGCATGCTGTTGTGTATGTACACTCAGTCGCTTCAGTCATGTCCGACTCTTTGAGACCCTGTGGACTGTAGCCGACCAGGCTCCTCAGTCCAGGGGATTCTCCAGGCAAGAATACTGGAGTGGGTTTCCTTACCTTCCTTCAGGGAATCTTCCCAGTCTCAGGGATTGAACCCATGTCTCTTACATCTTCCGCTTTGGCAGGGGGATTCTTTACCACCAGTACCACCTGGGAAGCCCCCAGAAAAGGCATAAGTATTTATAAACTTTTCAGGAGAATTATTATTCTGCAAACACTGTGCCCTGGCTCTCTCTTAAGATAATAAATAAATCGGGAAAGCATATAAAATACCACTGTAAACATTTAAGACCCTTTAAAGTGTCCATTGTGTTGAAGGAAAATAACCTGTGAAACATCTGCACAGACTGCTTCCAGTGATATAAATTTATTCTTTTGATCTTTAACAATATCATCAGCTCATGACACACACATATATAGCCATTCTATGAAATAGTGTTCTTGGCAATCAAATTGGTCCTAGGGTTCAAACATTTCCTGAAGGATACCATGATGAAATCAGATGAGTGAATCACTTCTGTTTCATGCAATTTACTTTAGATGAAGGGATAAAAGTTGGAAAATTGGTCATTCTTCTACCAGTCACCAACACTGGGTTATCAAGAAAATAAAGACAATGAGATTTTATCCTGCAAAAAAGGCTCAGATTTAATTCATAACCTAATTTATACAGGAACACGAATTTGCAAACAGTTTGCATTATAGATTAATTCACTCATTCAACCACCCATCCACTCATTTAAAAATATTTATTGAGCCCTACTCTGGTAACTTCTGTCTCAAAATTTAAACTGATATTTCTTCAGAATTAATTTTTTAAGGAGTTTGATTCAATGAGCACTTTGTTGATACATACCATATCAGTCCTATCAGGGGTACAGGTAAGATTCCTGCTCTGAGGAACTTAGAAGGATGAATAAACACCATGGCAGGTGCACATACACACACACACACACACACACACACACACACACCCCAACAAGGTGTTTGTGTTTGGGGAAGAGGATCAGGAAAAACACTACAAGTAGGTGGTATGTAAGCTGAGCTTTGAGGATCCCATAAAATTCCAGGTAAACTGAGAAGGAAAGGCACTGCAGAGGGAGAAAACAGTAACAGAGGCAGGGGAGCACAGGGAATGCTGAAAGAATTGCCTCCTGGCTCAGAGAAACAATACAGAGAGTCAAAAGCAGAGAGGCTGGATTTAAGCCTTGAAATACAAAGCCTTGAAAGCCATTCTAAGAAGTTTGGCGTTTATGAGGAAGGCAATAACATAATTTGACCTCTGTTTTAAGATGAAAAGTCTAGACTTGTAAAACCTAGATATTTATGGCAGGTAAACCAGTTAGGAGGCTGTGCTGGTCCTTTAGGTCACAGAGGTCCCCATCCTTTTTGGCACCAGGGACTGGTTTAAGGAAGACAAGTTTTCCATGGACCAGTGTGGTGGCGATGGCTTTGGAATGATTCAAGCATATTACATTACTGTGACGTTATTTCTATTAACACACCAGCTCTACCTTAGATTATCAGGCATTAGGTCCCGGAGGCTGAGCAAACCTGTTTTGTGTGCTTAGTTGCTCAGTCCTGTCTGACTCTTTGCGACCCATGTACTGTAGCCCACCCGGTTCCTCTGTCCATGCAATTCTCCAGGCAAGAATATTGGACTGCGTAACCATTCCCTTCTCCAGGGGATCTTCCTGACCCAGGGGTCAAACCCGCATCCCATGCACTGCAGGCAGATTCTTTACCATCTGAGCTTCCAGGGAAGGAGGCTTGAAATTAGCTAAAGTCAGAAGGAATGTAAATGGATGAAATAAGAGAGTCACTGAAATTCAGGTAGGATATAGCAAAGTATGGATATATCTTTTTAAAATACATTTCTGAATGTTAAATTTCGTAATTAATGAAGCTGACATTATATCATATTTGTAAATACCAGTTAAACATTTAGTTATTTATATTTTGCAATTATCTTGTTTCTGCAGCAAAAATATTGTTTCAGATTTCGAGTTTCAAGTATCTTAACAAGTTTTTGAAAAGTTCTTCAGTCCAAGGCCTGTGATTATGTTTACTGAATAAAATAGCCTGGGTATTTCTACACTTGATATGAAACCCAGACGCCATAAAGAAAATTACTGATAAATATGATTATATAGAAACATAAAACTGATAGATTTGAACACATAAAAATTTAAAACAGCTATAATACACACACAAAAATACTTTATACAAAAGTAAACCATAAACTGGGAAACATACTCACCTACCTAGCACAGATAAGAGCTGCTGCTGCTGCTAAGTCACTTCAGTCATGTCCGACTCTGTGCGACCCCATAGACGGCAGCCCACCAGGCTTCCCCGTCCCTGGGATTCTCCAGGCAAGAACACTGGAGTGGGTTGCCATTTCCTTCTCCAATGCATGAAAGTGAAAAGTGAAAGTGAAGTCGCTCAGTCGTGTCCAACTCTAGCGACCCCATGGACTACAGCCTACCAGGCTCCTCCGTCCGTGGGATCTTCTAGGCAAAAGTACTGGAGTGGGGTGCCATTGCCTTCTCAGCTAGTATCCTTAATATTTAATACAAACGAAAGAGTTAATAAATCAATCCAAAAGAGGAACAGGCAAAAGAATTAGAAGAATCAAATATGTTGCCTATGTTTCTAGTCTGGGACAACACATAGATGTTGGTGATATTATTTCTAAAATAAGGAACTAGAAGAAGGAAGAGCAGGAGTTTTTGGAGGGGAACAAGAACAGAAAATTATAGAAGGGTAGAAATAATATTTGTTTGGGAGATGATAAATACGTGGTGCTGGGATTATCTATATTGATAAGGTCACCAGGGAAGTAAAATTTGAATCTGAAAAAAAACATGCCATACACATTCCTATCTTCATTTTTACTGTACTATGTGACTTTTTGAAGACATATATTTTGGGTTTGGTATTTTTAGCAATTTTTCTGGATACTCTGTTAAATATATTTATACCACAGGACTACCCAAAAAGCCTAAGGTAGTCTCCATTACCATGCTGGAGAAATATGTTTGAAAGAGACATACAGATTATTGAAAATTCCTAATTGTGTCCTTACCAGTAGACACATTTATGTTGCTGTGAAATAGGAGGCTACTGAACTGAACTGAAGAGGCAAAAATTGTGAATGCCTGCTATTAAATTTCCACTTGTATTTTTTTACTACAATATATATTCATCCACTTTGTTTTTGTTGTTATTATTGATCACTGAGCATGTTTTATTAATTACTGTTTTACATAATCTGTACTGGGGTTTCCTCTCCCTGTAAACAGGCTCTTATCCTTCCATATAGCTCTTTTAAAAGCACCGTTATCAAGTCTGCTTATAATGATTGTCCTTTGCCACACCTGCCTTATCTCTTCACCAAGCTTTCAGTAAACTACTGCAGAGAGCCTGCATCAGAATTACCTGGAGGGCGTGTTAGAACACCTGTTGCAAGGTGCCACCCCCACAGGAGTGATTGGTAGCTTGGGAGCAAGCGAGGCTGGGAATCTAAATTTCCTAACAGGTTCCCAGGTGATGCTGATATTGCTGATCTAGGCCCTCACTTTGAAACTCAGGGCTCTACCAGAGTGCTGCGTGCCTCGTGCCTCGAACCGATTGCATATGTTCACAGCGAGAGGCACTTAACTCACATGTGTTGATTTTGTGCCCTGTATGTAGGCAGGAATACAGGCCTTTCACTGGTTCACTTTCAGTATGTGTCACGTGATGTCAACATAATGGAGCAATTTGGTGTGGGTAGCAGAGCTGATGGAGAAGGCAATGGCACCCCACTCCAGTACTCTTGCCTGGAAAATCCCATGGACGGAGGAGCCTGGTGGGCTGCCGTCCATGGGGTCGCTAGGAGTCGGACACAACTGAGCGTCTTCACTTTCACTTTTCACTTTCATGCATTGGAGAAGGAAATGGCAACCCACTCCAGGGTTCTTGCCTGGAGAATCCCAGGGACAGGGGAGCCTGGTGGGCTGCCGTCTCTGGGGTCGCACAGAGTCGGACACGACTGAAGCGACTTAGCAGCAGTAGCAGCAGCAGCAGAGCTGAGCCTTTGCTGAGTTTTCCAACTCCCAATACAAATCATCCTTTCCTAGATTCCTTGCAGGACGTGCTATTTCCTGTGGAACCAGGACACTGACTTCCCTTGCTAAGGTTCCTTCTGGAAGCTGAAGATGAGCAGGTGAGTTCACTTCCCATGTCTAGGAATCTGGACATTTGTGACAGCGTTGGTTTTCCTGCGCTGATTTCTTTCATTGCTCCTTGTTAAGGACCTTGAAGTTTGCCTTTTTGTGCAGGTGAGTCTAATGTTCTGGGCCTGGCATTCCCCAGACTGACTTCAAACACCCCAGGTTGCCTTCTTCTCTGCTTTTCAAACATGGATTATTTATTCAGTTGAACAATATTGTTGCTATTTCTATGACTGCTGTGCATTTGTTCCCTCTCTTCATTTCTGTATGAGTTTCCAGACCCCTCAACCCCCAGCTCTGTCTCCCACATGCTCTGAGACTCAGAGTGAGCATTCTGTTTTGGTCTTTTTCCTCCGTGAATGAGTGTTTTTTTCTGGTAAAATCGTGCACCTTGGCTGGAAGGTTCTAATGCCACCTACACGCATGACTTAGATCTAAGTAAGTCAACTATATCATTTTTCCGTTTTGAACCTGGGTCAACAAGGTCTGTGGGCTTGCTAGGCAAAGTGTAGTCTGAGGATCTGTGGCTTTCAGGCTGTTAGGGAAGCTTGTTAGAAATACAGAGCCTCATGCCGCATCTCCTATGTGTTGAATTAGAATATAAGGTGTAACAAGAGCCCCAGGTGATTGTCATGCACATTGTAAAGAACTGATTTATGGTATAGCCCCAATAGGATGAACTCCTCCTACCTGTGACTAATTGTGACTCTCAGCATTACCAATCACTATATTTTCCAACTTGATCATGCCACAGATGTAAGTTTACAAAACTGTGTTCAGTGAGTTTCCCACTGACAGTGTGAACTACCGCCAATAACCTATGATTCTGCAGGAATCCAAAGTGTCTCTGTGTACATCTCACGCTTGTTGTTTCTTGGTGTATCTTTTGCGCAAGGCCTTTTCAACTATGTCAGTAAATTCCTTCATGCTTTTGGCCATGATTTGATGTGGGTGTAGATGACAGGCAGCCCAAGGGTCCCGGGTGCTTGAGTACCACTCCAGTTCAACAATACATTTTAGGTTCTTAATGTGATCCTGGCCCACAGTAGGTGACCATGCAGACCTCTCTCGTCAGCATTTATTATGAAGAAGGTGTTGAAAATAGATCAGGCTGGGTGAACTTATGTTGTGGTGTTCACCAGAGCTTCTGCGGTGGGCGGGGCCAGCAGTGCTGGGACTAGTAGGTAAGTCTGGTTCAGGCACCTATGGAGTCAGTGCTTCTGCTCTGGGTGCTGGTGTGCGTGTGGTCTTGTGTGTGTCCCCCAAGAGTGGAATCTCAATTGCCCCATCCTATGGAGTTCCTAAAGTCAAGCCCTGCTGGTCTTCAAAACCAAATACTCTGGGGAATTCTCCTCCTGAGGCCAGACTTCTAGGCTCGGGAGCTTAACATGGGGATCAGAGCTCTCACACCCCGTGGGAGAACTTCTGCAATATAATTGGTCTCCAGTTTGTGGGTCACCCAACTGTTTGGTATGGGAATTTATTATATAAGTGCGTCTCTCCTACTGTTTTGTTGTGGTTTGTGCCTTTACACACACACTTTTTTGCTAGGTATCTGTGTGTGTGTGTGTGTGTGTGTGTGTGTGTATAAAATCGATGGTTGTTCAGCAGTTGTGATTTTGCAGTGCTCATGAGAGGAGGTAAGTTCAAGATCCTTCTACTCTGCCATTTAGTCCCTTCTCTTTTTTCAGAATTTAGAATTAAAATATATCTAATCTTTACAGTTGGTGGACACAATCTTATATTTATTTCACTTTACTACAAAATATAAGCAATAAAATGATTTTGATTAATTACTCTATATCCTGAGTATATTCAGAAATTAAAACAGTTTCATAATAAATTTGTTTATGTCTCACCTGGTTTCAAAAAGGGATGTGAAAAGGCTTATCTAGCCAAGTAAAAGTCATTCGGAGCTTTAAAAGAATATTGACTTTGGTATTTGTTTTCTTGAGGCCTTCTTTTTGAAGAATTGACATGCTATGAAGAAAATTTTGTTAGTTTTTTTGTTTGTGTGGTTTTTTTTTTTTGTCCAGAAAATATTCCTAGTCAGTGCATAATTACCTTTCAAAAGTACAAGAATACATTGTAAACTAATGGATTTCCTTAACAATGAACCCTCTCTATGTACTTTGTTGTGTTTTCCATCACAGCCTTTAAGAAAAAGAAGATAGCTGTTTCTAAAAATTCCTCACAGTATAAACCCCATTTCCTTTCTATGTTAAAAATATAGTCAAAATAATATTGTTAATCATAAATATACATGAAGCAGTCTAAAAATGAATCAGAATTTTTGAATTGAATTTATGAGTTTCTGCCTATAAGGTTTTGGTTAATAAAAAAAAAAAAAAAAAGGCAATTATCCTCACATTCTGTCAAGTCGAGGGCCAAGTTTCAGTATTCTCCAGGATCATTCTCAAGTTTCAAGTCCGTAAATCTTTTAAATTTTGCTTTAAGTCAGCATCCATTGCTGGACCTTGGCAGCCCAGAGGTGGAAACTGGCTCAAAGGTATGTTTTTCTTGGCTATCACACCTTTCTTCTTCATCCTCCTCATCATCTTACTTGCTTTAGGGAGATGTATACTCTGCAGTTCACACTTACTAAATTACTAATTTCCATGTTTCTCCTGGATACTTTGGACAGGAAGAAGGGAAAGCTTAATGTTAAAGTCAAAGACGCTTGGGTCAGATGTCGTGGTTTGTAACCTTCCTCCAGTACTGGTTAACTGTTTCACTCACTTTTGAATGCTCCAGTTTCTCCATCTATAAAATTAGTATAATAGTCCTGGCTTCAGTTGCATACAGGTAGGACTGGGTGCAGTGCTCCTTACAAATGCCTCAAACATTATCTGGCAAGTAAAGATGCTCAAGAAGTGTTAGCCATTATTCTTATCTGCTCCCTGAAATTTGCATCTATAAACCATCCTACAGAGGACTTTACCCAGAGAGGGCCAATAAGACAGTTAATATTAGAAAATGTTAACTCTTTTTATGGTCTGGCTCCTAAAAAGATTTGAGTTGTAATTGCACCAAAGTTTACTTTATCGAAAGAACTAAGTACAGCTTTTAAAGTGGCTGTGACCTTAAACACTGAAGTCTCTTGAATTGTGTTATTCTACTTTTCTTTCCTTTTGTCCCACTTGTAAGTGATTCATGTTCTAAAAATCACAAAAGTATTAAAGAATGAACTATATGAATAAGTAAAATGTATAAGAATGTAAGAAATAATTCTTGTATATGTTATTTACCCTCACCTACTTTATTGTAATGGATAATAGTAATAATAGCCAGCATTTATTGAGCTAAAGTGCTAAACACTATATATGTGTGTGTGTGTGTGAAATCTCACTGAATTTTCTCAGTTGCTCTTTGATTCTTTGACATTTGTTCTCTTTCCTTTTTAATCTGCTTTTTGAAAATTAAATAGAGGCTAAGAGAAGTTAAGCAACTTGCTCAAGACCACACAGTACTTGGTGAGAACTTGCTTACTAGCTAGTGAGTGGTGAAGCCCTTGTTTTGATGCTTGTCCATCTGATTCCATGTTTTCTCCTCTTATACTCATGTTTCCAGTCCCTCTGATCCTTGGGTGTTGCACTCTGAAGACCGTCCCATCCCTGCAGTCCTCCCTAATCCATTTATTACCCAGTTGGATACACTCAAGTTGTAGCTCTGAGCCCTCTCCTGAGCATTATGTCAGGCTTGCTTTCTGGTCCAAAGTCCCCACCACTGTGAATAAAAACAGTGCTTCTCAAGCCTTGCCCTAGCCATGTGGGGCCTGATTTTTTAGGATAAATGTATCTACAGTGAACCAGGAGAGTTTGTCACCCTGCTTTTATCACCAACAGCACTAGCATTAGGAAATTCACCAGGTGCCTACATTTTTCATCTGTAAAATAAAAATCCACATTATGCTTACAAGTTATATAGCTCTTCTGGAAATGAGAAAATTGAACTTTTCAAATTCTTGGTTGCAAGCTGTGCTGTAAAACATCATTACTGATTATTTGATAAGTACTTTCTGGTCTTTGCAATTCAAAGGTGATGGTTTTGACTACCATCACTCTCCATGTGAACAGCAGGAGCACAGAGGGACCAAAGCTTGAGGTAGCCCTGTCTCTCACTTGAGGGCTGAGGTAAAATGTGTCCTTTGGGAGCAGAAGTGCATAATTAGGAATTGTCTCCATTCTGTCTCCATATTATTTAAGAACCTGTAAGGATATAGTGACAGAGACCCTAAATGCTGTTACACTGGTTTCCCAAATCGGAAAGTACTCACGACTCAAAGTACTCTCCCATTGGCCACCATTTTGAGACCAGAGACTAGATACCTGATGAGATGTGAGTGGTTTTGGGTGTGGTGGCTGGGAGGATGAGGTGGGGCTAGGTTTGCGTGGCAGGAGTTACTCATCTTTAGACCAAAAAAATGTGACCCCTATTAGACCTCTATGCCTTGATGATGCGTCTTTTGCAATTCTCATTGTTAACCTTAATTTAAATAACATTATAAGTATTATACCCTTAATTGGACTTTTGCCTCCAAATGCATTATATTCATAGTTACTTATACATAAAAATTTTTTTATGTATTCATTTTTCTACCTATCAATGCATTCAACCTTATGTTATTAAACAGACATTTATCTAGAGCCTGTTAAGTGCTAGGTGCTGGGAGATTAAAGCCGCATGGCATGGTTTCTGTCAAAAGCTATGTATTACTAATTCATGAAAGGCAGAATACTATTATATAATGTGATGAGAGTTATAACAGTGATGGGTAGAAATTGTTCTGAGAAAAACCATTTGGACAGAGTGCTCGTTTGTGTGTGTGTTAGTCACTCAGTCGTGTTCAACTCTCTGTGACGCCATGGTCTGTAGCTTTCCAGGCTTCCCTGTCCATGGAATTCTCTAGGTAAGAACACTGAAGTGGGTAGCCATTCCCTTCTCCAGGGATCTTCCTGACCCAGGGATCGAACCTGGATCTCCTGCGCTACAAGCAGATTCTTTACTGTCTGACCCACCAGGGAAGCACTTTCACTCATATATAGGAACCATCAATAACATGTGTTGGCTTCAACAACATATAATCCACAGGTTGTAGATGGAAGGATTTTAAGATAGTACCTATTATAAACTTAATTTTCACAATATAACACGTGTTTTATATGATAGGAATGAATGAATACATGAATAACAAGCAAATGCATCCATGTTACGGGAAAGGAAGATATCAGAGAAAGCTAAAGAGAATCTCAATAACCATATAAGCAAGTAGATTGTGAAGTGTGAAGGCACACTAACCAAATTAACTGCAATAAAAAATAACAAGAGGGAGGGGACATGTGTATCAGTTCAGTCAGTTCAGTTGCTCAGTCGTGTCTGACTCTTTGCAACCCCATGAATCATAGCACGCCAGGCCTCCCTGTCCATCACCAACTCCCGGAGTTCACTCAAACTCATATCCATCGAGTCGGTGATGCCATCCAGCCATCTCATCCTCTGTTGTCCCCTTCTCCTGTCCCCAACCCCTCCCAACATCAGGGTCTTTTCCAATGAGTCAACTCTTCACATGAGGTGGCCAAAGTACTGGAGTTTCAGCTTTAGCATCAGTCCTTCCAAAGAACACCCAGGACTGATCTCCTTTAGGATGGACTGGTTGGATCTCCTTGCAGTCCAAGGGACTCATAAAAGTATTCTTCAACACCACAGTTCAAAAGCATCAATTCTTTGGCACTCAGCTTTCTTCACAGTCCAACTCTCACATCCATACATGACCACAGGGAAAAACCATAGCCTTGACTAGATGGACCTTTGTTGGCAAAGTAATATCCCTGCTTTTGAATATGCTATCTAGGTTGGTCATAACTTTCCTTCCAAGGAGTATGTGTCTTAATTTCATGGCTGCAATCACCATCTGCAGTGACTTTGGAGCCCCCCCCCCCCAAAAAAAAGTCTGACACTGTTTCCACTGTTTCCCCATCTATTTCCCAGGAAGTGATAGGACCGGATGCCATGATCTTCGTTTTCTGAATGTTGAGCTTTAAGCCAACTTTTTCACTCTCCTCTTTCACTTTCATCAAGAGGCTTTTTAGTTCCTCTTCACTTTCTGCCATAAGTTGATATATGGCAAAAACCAACATGATACTGTAAAGTAATTATCCTTCAATACAAATAAATTTTTAAAAGTTTTAGTTGAATTAAATAACATTAGACAATGAGAATCATATAAATGAAAGGTGGATGATTTTATAGTATGAAGAGTGCTATTGGTCAGGGGCATTTATCTTGGGAGGTGGGAAAAATGTATGTGTTTGACTTTGAGGGTGTGAGGCTTTTGCAAAGGACCAAGTCAGGAAAGGACATTGTGAGTGGATGTAAGATAGCACAGCAAAGGAAGATGGTGGGTAATTAATTATACACTGAATTTGGCAGAAGTGCCAGGATGGAAGGGAGCTGGAAGGTAGTTTGTACCAAAGGAGAAAGGACTGTTCTCCTAAGGGTTTGGACTTTATGGTGAGTAACAGGAGAAAGTTCAAGTGCTTGGGGCCAAGAACTATCATGACTCTCTCTAAAGTTCAAATACATCAATAAATACTATCTTTATTTTCCGCATTATATTGAGGAAAAATTAAACCCTTTCCTCAAGCAGTTGTATTTTCTCAATCATATTTAGGTTTGACTGATTTGAAACGATCTGCAATTTGTTTCTTACTCTATTTTGTTCTTTCACCCAACAGCTATTTATTCTGTTTCTGTTGGTGTTATTAACCTTGGCAGTGAACATTTATCTAAAACACCTTCAGAATATAAATTTCTCAGATTAGCAATAATTTGAAGCCTGGAGATCTGGATAATGTATTTGTGTTCATTAAGGAAATATTCATACCTCAGTTTTAACTAGCTCATATCCATCATACTCAAGAAGACCCACATTCTGAAATATCTGAAATTACAGATGTTAATTTTTATGCAGATTATCCGGTTGTTATTTTTCTCATGTTGACCATTCTGCCCGAGCCTAGCCTCAGTGATTGTCTGGTGTAAAATACCTAACTATATTCGTGTTCTCAAAGGTTGCTTGACCATTCTATCATGAATAGACAGTCTTTTGATATAAGCAATAAATTTGAGGCTTAGGAATTTAATTTTCCACACATAGCAAGAGAAATGTAGTCACCATCTCTCTTAATGCTTAAATGCACCTTCAAAGTACAAGGTTTGAATGTGTTGGTGAATACTTTATGCTCAGCCAGCTAACGCAGAGGTGACAAGGAAGGAACATGGTTGGTCTGGCAAAGAGTCACCCCTTTCTCAACATGTTAAAGCACTCTAACTCACAACTGGCAGGGGATGCTACATTACAATGCAATTATCATGAATCCTTCCATATTTCAGCCATTCATGTGTGTCCACCTCATATGGAAATCTCCCTTGTAGCCTTGTCTTTAGAAGAGAAAGCAAAGCCAGAGGGAAAGCAAGGAACTCCTTGAGGTTTGAGAGCTCAAGCTTCTGAGAGTCATGGTCAGGGCACTACAATAAGAGAGAGTTTATAAGTACGTGGGCTGGGTAGCTCAAGAAAATTGATGTAAGGTATGTTACATAGCTAGCCCTTGAACTACAAAAGATTGATTTTATCATGAGGTTGAGGAAAATCCCACTTTTGCTCTCCAATACATAAGCCTTAACTCTAGAGGTGAGGAGGGGAAAAGATCAGTCCCAATTCCACTGTCCCCGGTATTTACCCGAGGGTGGGGGGATGAGAATTAGAGAGAGGGGAGAGATGGTTCCAGTTGACTCTATCTCAGTCATTTCTCAGATAAAACACACATACAAATATTCAGTCTTACTTTGGCTGAGTTACCCTAAAGTGGACTGGGGAAGGGGATTCATCACCTGGCTTTTTATACCAATTTTATCCTCCTGGTACCTTGTATACCCACTCTATCCTACCCTGTTTTGTTTTAACTACATCATTTAATTATCTGCCTATATCTGTCTATATCTGTTTTATTCTTTTTGTCAGGGTCTTAGCCAAGCATTGTTCTGTAAACTAGAAACCTCATAAAATCGGACATATTTCTTGCCCTTTCAAAAGAGCTCAAAAGACAGTAGTGACGAAAGATGGTTGTACTCAAAATCAAGGCTGGGCCAGGATATTCGTTTCTAGAAAAGTCAGGCATTTTATATTCAGAAGCATTTTATAACTTGGAGAGTATTTACCATTACTAAAAGGTTGTCATGAAAACATCCCCCAACCAGGGCAGCTGTATAAGAAACTAGACACATCATGAAAATACTGGGCTCCAGGAAGAGCTTGCAGTACTGGAAACACACCTCTGTAGGAATTCATTTCAAAAGAAGACGCAGAGCTACATTTTACCTGTCAGGAAAATTTTAAGTCTACATATGCAAAGTCAAGGCTGTTACCCGCTTGTAAACACCGAGTCTACTGGGAACATTCACAATCCTGACATCTTTCCATTGTCTGCTGCATTTGATCTGAGATAGCAAAAATGCCAGCAAGTCCCCAAAGACTCCATATATAAGCAGGCTTGTAGCTATTATTTGTAACTGGCAGAGATTCTGAAATCAAAACATTTTTAACCCTAAACACCTCCTCCGGGGCTGAGATAAAATGCCATTTCAAACTGGTCAACCTGGGTGTTGTAAAGAAGGCCAGATTTGAATTCAGAAAGATGTGAGTTTGAATCCAGGCTCCTTTACTGCCAGTATGAGAATCTGTAAGGCCCACTTTGATTGGGGTAGCGGTACCTGCTGAGCTTAGGGTAATGAATGCAAACAATATATAAGAGCGTATTATTAGAATAACTAGAATTTTAAAAGTTTTCAGTAAAGAAAAAACATGGTGAGTTACAGTAGCAGTGGTCTGACTAAACAATACAAAAGAATAAAGCTCATATTTGTGGTTAAAGCTGCTTCTCCTAGTGATATCTAAAATTATTTGTAATTAAAGCATGTCTAATATACATGCATTAACGAAATATATCCAAAGGAAAATTAGGCAAAATATATAATAAGACACATACTGTACGCCAGGACCTGTTCTAAATAATTTACATGTATTAACCATTTTTATTAAGTCTAATTATTTTCATAAGACACATACTATAAGCCAGGATCTGGCCTAAATAATTTACATGTGTTAATTCAACCATTTTTACTAAGTCCATTATTATTTAAATATTATCTTCACTTTGCAGCTGTGGATACTAACCCTCAGTAAGGTTAAATAATTGGATCAACATTACACAGGTAGTCAATGCTGTGGTCAAGTGGACTGAAACAGTCTAGTACTAGAGCCTGTGCATTTACTAATGGTATTATACTTCCTATACCATTCCTAAATAAGTTGACAACCTTTTCTAAAGAAGAAAGGAGCCCCATATATGGCCAATTTAATTATGATCCTTATCCTGTCGTTTTAAGATGAAAAGAAAAACTGATAAAATATTCTAGTGTCTGTGTGGTTAATTGGTGAAATGCTGTAGAATAATCTGTATGTGGGAGAAGGCAATGGCAACCCACTCCAGTACTCTTGCTTGGAAAATCCCATGGACGGAGGAGCCTGGTAGGCTGCAGTCCATGGGGTCGCACAGAGTCGGACACGACTGAAGTGACTTAGCAGCAGCAATCTATATGTGCTCCAGATTATATATTAAGATAAGAGTGTAAACTTATTTTAAGTTTAAGAACAGTCTTCATTTGCCTATCCACCCACTCATCCATCAATCCATCCATTCTGGTTGTAGAAAAATGATGCAGAACAAAGTTTTAAGCTAGGTAGACTTCACTTCTAGTTCCACTTTTACCACTCACTAATTGACCCTGAGAAAGCAAGATTATCCGATTGAGTCTTTTTTAAAGTATTCTTCAATGGGGTATTATGAGAATCAATGATACAATGTTTTAGCCCTCTAAGCACAGTATATGGTACAAAATTAAACTCAATAAATGATGGTTATTAATATTAGTATTCAGAATTTTATATGTTCTGAGCCTATAAAGATGAGTAAAACACACTTCTTGCCCTCTACAAGATCTAGTGTTTTAATAGGGACATGACATAAGTGTGATAAATGTGGAATGGTAAATTCTATGAGGGTTTAGGTACAGAGGAGTTAGGAATGAAAAAAATGATTAATAATTTGAAATTTTATAATGTGTCGAGCACTGAGATAAGTGCATTGGCACTTCACTTGCCATCTTCTTTAATTCTCTTGATGACCCTAAGAAATAAGAACTATTATCTCTATTCTACAAATGAAGAAAATAAGTTTAGAGAAATGAAGTTATCTGCCCAGAGTATATACTCAGGAGAAAAGAGTGGAGACCTTAACCCAAGTTATCTCTAACATGAAAAATGACGCCTTTAAGCTGAGTCTTCAGTGATGGCCAGGTATTCTTGAGCACACCAGTAGCAAAGGATATTCAAGGCACTGGAAGCAGTAAGAAAAATGGCAAAAGGAAATCAAACGGTGTGATGTATTTAGAAACTTTGGGTAATTCAGTATTCACTTGAGGACTACTTATTGAGGGTCTGTGATGTGCCAGGGGCTGTTTTAGATGCTGGATATATGAAGCCTAAGAGACACAGACTGAAATTCCTGTTTGGACTTTATTCCTTTGGAGAAAGATACCCAAAGTAACACATACGCACATAAGATAAATTCTTTACAAAGTAAAATATAAAAATACAGTAAACTATAAAACCTCTGTTCTAATTACTATTGAGAAAAATGAAGCAGGAAAGAGGTCCAAGTATGCTGACAGCAGGAAGTATTTCTGATTTTCAGGAGAGAGGGAAGGCTTAGTGAAGCAGAGATATGAGTGTTGCAGGGACCAAATCATGAAGGATCTTCTACACCAGGCTCAGAGGTTTGGACTTTGTCCTTTTGAAATGGGTGTCTTTAAAAAATATATATATAGGGACTGGAATGAGCTTCAGGATGGTGAGAATGTAGCTGAGTTTGAGGCATTTATAGGGTTGGAAAAAATGAGAGGGTGAAGGAGAGAACATTCTAAGGAAGAATGTCAACACATCATGGTTTCACGAATTTACTGGAGATGAGCTGGAATGAGAATGAGTTTGGTATATGAGAACCCGGTAGATATCAGGCCATTCTGGGGAAAGCCTGGATCATAGGAACTACATCTGGAGGACTCTGCAGTTAGCTTCCTGGGAAACTGAGCATGATACCTAACTTCTCATCCTCTAGTCACCCCTTACCAAAGTTAGGGATAATACAGCCCCTCCCTCATAAGAAGAGTTACACTAAATAATACAGATGAAATATTACTTTTGTGCCTGGTAAATAGTAAATTTTCACAAAAGGTTAGCTGTTACTATATGCAGTATCTTGGGAGCTGGGAGGGTATAGCAGAGATTGGCCCCAGGTTTAGGGATTGTTATGGAAGGAAATATGATTGAAAGTACTGTGATTTCAGGAGGCTGATTATATTACATAAATCTAAATATTCATCTCTAATATGAAAATTCATAATCTAAAAGGCCAAGGCTTATAACAGTTAATGTAGACTAACCCTTGAGATAATACAAAGGTCAAAATAGCTCTAATAAAATTTAATAATTAGGAAGTTTGAGCTTTGGAAATGGAAAGATATATGAGTAACTCAAAAAAAGTGTCATTTTAAATAAATGCAATGCCTATCTCCATATTGCTGCCAAATTTTAATTTTTTATGAATTCAAATAGGCTAGGAACAAACTTCAGTGCTTCAAAAGAATGTCTGATTGATGGTCATTTCTCTGTAATGAGAGTTACTTGAATGTGACAGCAGGCACCAATGTGTTGGATTCGGCAAGAAGGACATGCATCGTACCATCGCCTGTCTTGGAAGGGGTCTTCACTTTTGCCAGAAACCCAAATGATAAATAGAATCTTAGTCTCACCTATCACAACAATAAATTGCTACCTACATGTATCTTAATTTTATCTTAAAATTATGTTTCTTTAAAGTTAATGTCTGCTTAATGAATCGAATTGGACAGAGTTCTTTTTTTTTTTTTTTTTTTTTTTTTGAGATTTCCAGCTCAGTAGAAATATATACCTTGCTTTCCTCAAAAACTGCCTCAGTTATCACTCAGTTCTGGTTTATGCATTAAAGATCACAGCAAGTAGGCTTTTAAAATGTAATCATAAAGTTCTCTTTAGGGCTACTTGTCTGCCACTAAAAGTGGGAAGAGAAACTGATTTGGTTTTATGATAACAGATTTAACTCTCAGTATTAAGAATTTTTGTCAAAAGTGATGTTGGATTGTAGTAAATTCATGAAATGTCACCCTTTGATCACAAAGAAAACTACAAGGAATTTGAACTAAACAAATCTTAAGGGGCCACCAGAGGAACAACTCGATGGCAGTTATCAGGCAGAGATCAGCTTTTATGTTCAGTTCTCAAAATAAATACGAGCGCTCCCAAAATGTTAAGGAGTAAGTATGACAGCTTTAATCAAGTTTGCAAAATAAATTTCATTCTCAAGTTGACAGGTTCCTGGGTATAAGGGACACTTAACTTCTGAAAATTGTACTTTGTATGGTTGTATTGAGAAGACTCAGTTTAAGTGAATGCAAGCCTACCAGATTATTGGGCATAACAAGTAATATAAACATAATTTCTCCATTAATTAGTCTTAATGTATTGAATAAAATGGTTCATTAAACAGATTATATTGAAGAGCAATTCTCCTGGTAGCAAATACATCTGTGATAACATCCTTAAAATACAAAGATGTGATATAAGAAATTTTTGGTGAAATTTTAGAAAGTAGAGATAGAACAGCTGGTTTAATACAACTTGTAGTCAGAATGGTCTGGGGAACCTAGATGCTTGTATGATGAATATCTAGTGTTTGGTTCTTTTCAGCATATATATTCTTTTCTTTTGATAACAGATGCTGGGTTATCCTTTGGGGAACCGCCTCAATCCCATGACATTGCACACTCATGTTATCTTGGTATCAGTGTGACTTAAGAGAAAGATCAAGGGATACAAGGCCAGAAGACTGAGATCCATGGCCAGGCTCTGGTTCAGTGTAACTCTGGGCAAGTCATGTAACCTTTATGAGGGTCTGGTTTCTCATTTTTAGCATGAAACCAATACTATTAATAGTACTGATATAAATACTTTTCAGGATTATGTTAAGGATTACATAAGTCAGTCATGAAAAAGCACTGCTGCACAGATATTAAAAATACCCAGGGGGTGCTTGCTAATGTAGTTCAATGTGACCCACCTTGACTGGCAAGCTTATTACAAGGTTAAAAAAATATGAAAGCAACAATTAGTGCATTTTACAGTATGTACATGATACCTTAATCGATTGTTGTGTAAACAGCTTATTTTCATCTGGGAGTTGCCTTTTCATTATTGACATGAGGATAATAAATGTATCTTATGTAAAATGAGGCATCCCATTCATGCCCATTTGTCATTCCCCACAAATCAGATTGACACTTGGGAGACATCGGCCACCCCAGGTGTACTGTATTGGCTTTAGCTTCTTGGGAGTGGAGTGCAGCCTGGTGAGGGGCTTGAGCAGAGAGCCCCAGGCTGCTCACCATGAAGGTCTAGTGAGCACGATCATGGGTATTTTTGTGGAGTTATTTATGCCATCAAGGCTAATTCTGTTTTCCTTTTGTAAGTGAGATAGAACCACTTGCCCATGACATGTTTACCTCAGGATTGTACAGTACCCTAATGACAGAATAAATACTGCTTATTTTATATTCATTTTTTCCCCTTAAACATCGTACACACAAAAGAAGTGGCACAGAATTCAGAGGTAATGGGGAACCAGAAGCACTTAGTGTGTTAATTTAAGGAGTGTGTATAAACTTCATGCAGATTGAAATGTCCCAACAGCTTGCAAATGGGTTGCTCATGTATTCAAGGCAGCAGTTCTGAAGGTACATTATTCATAAAGACCACAGAATGTAGCTTTTTATGTTTATTGTTCGCTTTCACAGTCTGTCCCACCCTGAGTCTCATAGTCTAACAGGGTGGTACATGGGTGCCTGATTGCCTCCAAGAATGTCTGTGGGAACTGAGCCCCTCCGAGTGGAATAAGAATAGGGCTTCGAAGTAAAAATAGCCTGCGCTGAAATACCAGTTGACCACTTCTGAACTAGGGTGGCCTATTGATCTTTGGCCATTACTTTTTATTTTCTGATCCTGAGTTTCTTATCTGTAAGCTGAAGGACTAACAATGCTCTCAGCACAGCGGTAAAAATAACATGGGAGATGTATGCAAAGGGCTTCTTCGGTCCAGTGTAGAGAATTTTATTAACTGAATTAAATAAGAGTTATTAGTATTCACCTTCACAATAAGAGTGTGGGGCAGTGAAAAAGTCTCGCATTCAAAAGGTATTTCACCCACTGAGTCATATCTCCCCCTGAGTGAGAAAGGATTCTAAAACCAAGAAGTTTACCATGGTGTCTCATCCCCTGGTTGTTCAGTTGCTCAGTCATGTCTGACTTTTTGTGACCCCACGGACTGCAGCACACCAGGCTCCCCTGTCTATCACCAACTCTTGGAGCTTACTCAAACTCACGTCCATCGAGTCTGCGATGCCATCCAACCGTCTCATCCTCTGTTGTCCCCTTCTCCACCTGCCTTCAGTCTTTCCCAACATCAGGGTCTTTTCCAATGAGTCAGCTCTTTGCATCAGGTGGCCAAGGTATTGGAGCTTCAGCTTCAGCATCAGTCCTTCCAATGACTATTCAGGACTGATTTCCTTTAGGATTGACTGGTTGGATCTCCTTGCAGTCCAAGGGACTCCAAAGAGTCTTCTCCAACACCACAATTGAAAAGCATCAATTCTTTGGCACTCAGGTTTATTTAAGGTCCAACTCTCACATCCATACATGGCTACTGGAAAACCCATAGCTTTGACTAGACAGACCTTTGTCAGCGTTTTAATACACTGTCTAGGTTTGTCATAGTTTTTCTTCCAAGGAGCAAGCTCTTTTACTTTCATGGCTGGAAATCATCTCCTGGAAATCAGTCTGATTCTTCATGCTTCTGTTCAGGAATATCTTAAATACCTCAGGGAAAAAATTTTGTGTACTTTTCACTAAAAGTACAGATATATCTTCTCTCCAAATTATTGTACAATTTATTTCTTCATCTTTCAAAGCTTTTGTTATAGGTATAAATTCATTTTAAAGGACTTTGAGATAATGAAAAGGAGGCTTCCCTAGTGGTTCAGATGGTAAATAATCTGAGCCAGCGGTTCACATTCTTTACCATCTGGTAAAGACCCGGGTTTTACTATCTGCAGGAGACCAGGGTTCCATCCCTGGGTTGGGAAGATCCCCTGGAGATGGGAATGGCAACCCATTCCAGGAGTTTGAGATAATGACATTGCCAAAAAAATCGCCACTTGCACAATTTTGCTAAAACTAGATTACTTCTTCCCACACAGCAACATGTTACTTTTCCCTAAGGTAGAAATGCTTCCCTACCTTCAAAATGAAACTGAGGACCTGAGGACAGGATTATGCAGGTTTTTTCAGATTCATGTCCAGCTTGGATGCTAGAGCATACAAAGCATTTCTCCAATACTTTCCACCTATCTATTTGTAGTTTCTCAAACACAGCCTGGTCTTTCAGGAATCCCTGCCTTTTCAAACATTTTTCCTTCTGGCCATTTGTCCTTCCACCATCTCACCTGGCTCGCCAGTTATGGCCTGTCCTTCAAAATCACTTCCTCAGTAAACTGTGTTCTAAGTGTCCCCACCTGCCTCGTCTTGCTGGACTTCTGGCTCTTCCTCTCTTTCCCTAAGCCTTCCCTGCAGACCTGCACCATGCAGCTTATTTCTGTGTTAGATTTGCCTCTTTGCCTCCCTTCCCTCAGTGCGTTCATTCATGTCTAAAGAACAGGTGTGTCTTTATCTCCTCACAGGGCCAGGAGCACAGTGAGACTCAGTAATTATTCCTGTTTGGCCCTGTGGTTTACATCCAAGCAAAGCTGTTGTAGGCAACATTAACACTGAGAAATGCCGGAGTAACTGAATAAACGCATACAGCAGATTACTATATCCACAGCAGAAGAGGTTATTTTAAGAACCACTGCTTGTTTTGCATCTAAGATGGAATAGCAAATGTAATTTCTTTACCATCAAAAGAAGCTACCTTCCAAGATAGGACAGCCTCTATTTTTTAAAGAAAGGAATTAAATTAGAGGAAGCATTTGCATTTTCACATTAGTCTTCTCTGAATATGCATGGCTGGTTGAATTCTGTCTGACACCTTCACAGAACTCCCTCAAGTAAGCTTTCCATTACTAAATAAATTGCATCCATTCTAATTAAAGATATGCAGAATACTACCCAGACAGAAGAAGTAAGATAGACTGGAAAGCTAGAGCTTCCATGGTAACCCTGCCAGGGACAATGTAATTGATTCATATGGTCCCTTTTGCCACGTATTGATTCCATGCCAACGAGCCTTAAAAACTGTCCATCATTTCACAGAGCTATTTATAGACTAAGTCCACCTGTGACAAATAAATGGTGACAGAAATACAGGGATAATTACTAAAAAGAATAAGAAAAAAATTCCTGCGTTCTAGCTCCCCTCTCCATTAATTATCAACAAGGTTTAAGTAATCATATAGTAAGTATAAGGATACTTTATGGAAATAAAATATTTGTATTAGATCCTTTTGTATAAAGGATCTGCTGAAGGAGGAAAAGAAATAAAAAGTCAAGTCTGATGTTACAAGCACCACATCATTGCACAGAATTGGTACCCCATTCTGCCTTATTGCTGGTTGTTAGCATTCAGGTTTATCAAGCAATTTGTCAGAATATTAACCACACATAAAAGGAAGTGATAAATTAATGCCACATGGACATAAAGATTCAGAAACTGAGACAAAGCTACAGTGGCACGATCAGTTTTCATGCCCTTGAAAGCACATCACGACTCCTCTGGTTGGGGTCCTGGTGAGAGAGAGAAGTGAGTTGCTCACTGTCCATTAATTTCTGTAAACCAGACTTCTAAATTATAATACCTCACAGTCCCAGAATTCAATTTGATGGCTGAACTTGCCAGCAGCACCCAAGGCTGAGCAATTGGTTTTCACTCCCATCACTGAGAGATGGGAGTGGTGATGATATTTGTTGTTTGAGCAGGAAAACACTGGCATCAATAGCCTGGTTTAACTAACTTGTTCAAACATTTGCTCCAAGTATTAAACATGCTTTAAACTTGATCTTGAATTGCTGCCTGGGTTACGCTTGCTAGTAATAGTAAATTCCTGAAGATGATTGCCAAATTACCACATAATTATTTTACCTTAAACCTAGTAGAAACTCAGATTGAGCTCTTTCAGCTCAACTTTGTTTTTTGAAAATTTTCTTAAGATTTCAGACTTTCATATATCTTACTCCTTGGTTAATAAAAGTTAGTGCTATTTTTTTTTTTATTTTTGCTTTTATTTTTTATTGGAATATATTTGCTTTACAGTGTTAGTTTCCACAGTACAACAAAGTGAATCAGCTGTATATACACATACATACCCCCTCCTCTTGAATCTCGCTCCCGTTCCCGCCTTCCCACTTCTCTAGGTTATCACAGAGCACCGAGCTGAGCCCCTGTGCTATACAACAGCTTCCTACTAGCTATCTGTTTTACACATGGTAGAGTACATGTGTCAGTAGTACTCTCCCAATTTGTCTGATCTTCCCTTTCCCCTCAAGTGTCCACATGTCTATTCTATGTCTGTGTGTCTATTCCTGCCCTGCAAATGGGTTCATCTGTACCATTATTTTCTAGATTCCATATATATATGTGTGTGTTAATATATGATTATTTGTTTTTTTCTTTGACTTCATTCTGTATGGAACCCACTCTGTATGACAGACTCTAGGTCCACCCACATCACTGCAAATGACCTAACTTTTTCCTTTTTATGGCTGAGTAATATTCCATGGGATTCCATGGTGGCTCAGCTGGTTAAGAATCCGCCTGCAATGCGGGAGACCTGGATTCGATCCCTGGGTTGGGAAGATCCCCTGGAGAAGGGAAAGACTACCCATTCTAGTATTCTGGCCTGGAGAATTCCATGGACTGTATAATCCATGGGGTTGCAAAGAGTCGGGCATGACTGAGTGACTTTCACCATTCTCTTCCTCTCTCTCTCTCTGTCTCTCTCTCTCTTTATACAATAGCTGGGACATGGAAGCAACCCAATGGATATTTAGGTTGCTTCCATGTCCCGGCTATTGTAAATAGTGCTGCAGTGAACACTGAGGTACATGTGTCTTTTTGAATTATGATGTTTTCAGGGTAGATACCTAGTAGTGGGATTGCTGAGTCATGGTACTTCTATTTTTAGTTTTTTAAGGAACCTCCATACTGTTCTCCATAGTGGCTGTATCGATTTACATTCCTATCAACAATACAAGAATGTTCCCTTTTCTCCACACCCTCTCCAGCATTTATTGTTTGTAGATTCTTTGATAATGGCCATCTGACCAGTGTGAGGTGATACCTCATGGTATTTTTGATTTGCATTTATCTCTAACAGTGAGCGATGTTGAGCATCTTTTCATGTGTTTGTTGGCCATCTATATGTCTTCTTTGGAGAAATGTCTGTTTAGGTCTTCTGCCCATTTTTTGATTGAGTTATTTTTTTGTTATTGAGCTGCATGGGCTGCATGTATATTTTGGAGGTTAATCCTTTGTCAGTTGCTTCATTTGCAAATATTTTCTCCCATTCTGAGTGTTGTCTTTTCTTCTTCTTTATATTTTTCTTTGCTGTGCAAAAACTTTAAAGTTTAATTAGGTTCCATTTATTTATTTTTGTGTTTGCTTTTATTTTCATTATTCTAGGTGGGCCACTTTTAATCTTATTTTCTAGTATATCTGGGTATCTACAGCCATAATAAATTTCTCTAATAAAAATACTCCAATGGATGCATTAAAAAAATTATTGTACAATATTATCTCTTAGTGGCAGTGATGGAAGTCAGTTCTCTCCTTTTAGAGGATGTGGGTATAGGGTCTGCATCAGTTGAGTCTAGATTCTATAAACTGAAAGTCAAGGCTCTTTCCAAAAGTTGGCCTGTGATTTCCTGTCTTTCCTCTTATTTTTGTTTGACAGAATCACTCTTTTGCATTTTTACCTTTTGAAATACTACCAAATATTTATTAATCACCTGAAACCATCTGTCCTTGCCCCTCCAGATTACATTTGATCAGGTCACATCTTCAACCCTCATAGCATTTAGAAATAATTTCCAGATATCTCTTCAGATGAATTGCCTTGTATTATCCTTAAGAGTTTATAAAGATTTAGCCTTACTGATCTCTATAGTCTTTAAATTTTCTTAAATTTAGAAATGTAGCAAACTACTTGTGTACATACTACACAGCTGCCCATGTAATATTTATTAACAATTTTTCAATCTTTTCAAGATATAAAACAATACATATAGTTGAAATCATTCTTTTTTCCTTTCCTCCTGTCTAATTTCTTCCCCCTTTCTATTCTTCCCATAGGTAAGACCACTCGATGAATTTATGGTTTATCCTTAGAATCCATTTTTCATCTGTATAGATGTGTCTATGAATATATAGCACTGTGAGAGGTTTCTTGATTCATAGAGATTCTATCAGATTAGTAATATTGTATATATTATTTTTGGTGTTCAACTTTGAGATTTCTAGAATCTTTAGATTATCAGTCTGCCACATTCTTTTTAACTGCTGAATAGTGTCATTGTATGAATTTTAGGAATTTTCCATAGTATCATTGGCTCTATCTTCAAAATGTATATACAGAATCCATCTACTTCTCGCCATCTCTACTGTTATCACACTGGACCAATCTAATCTGCATTATTAAACATTCTTTTAAGTAGTCTATCTGTGACCTCCTTGGAAGACTCAGCGAAACCTACTCTCAAGGTAGTCAGAGGTATTCTTTTAAAACGTAAGTCATATTGTGTCACTCACCTATTCAAAATCCTCAAGTGACTTTGCCTCTCACTGATACTTCAGCAGCAGACACTTCAAAAAATGCTGCACTGAGTCTCCTTTTATTGTTATCTAGGGTCAAATTCCAATATTGACACTGAGTCACACATTTTTTCAATGTTACTACATTCCTCCTTGCTAATTTCTAAGTGGTTATACCAATTTATGATCACACCAACAACTCATAAACCATTTTTATGCTTTCGTAACACCCTGGCATACAGCCTTGTACACAGCAGATGGTAAATATTTAACTATTTCCTCCTTTAAGGGACAGTTCTTCAACACCCACCCAACCTTAACTCTTCTTCTATAATCCACTCAGAAGGATCATACTTGACCTTCTGTGAAAATTTTGTAAATACTTTTACTATTGCATCTGCATTTCATATCGTAATATGTATTTCTACTTCCCCTTCCCCCTCCTACTTATAGATCTATTTGACCACAGGGACAGGGTCTTCATTGCATCATAGTACCTAAGAAGAGAGAAAGAAAAGTGTCTAATTGTGGATCATCTATGGCCAAGCACAGGGAACTTTCCTTGTACACATAATGCTTTCATATTTATAGTTATTACTGATGATAGATACTGTTATTATTCCCATTGTACAGATGAGACAATGGAGGGCCATGATTTTCTCACTGTTAACAGAATTAGAAGAAGGCAGAGCCTGTGTTGTAAAATTGCCAGACTCTACAACCTAAACTCATCCCATCACACTATGTGCTTCTTATATCTCCTTGTCCAATATACAGGAGGTGCTTCAGATATAGTTGCTGAATAAATTCCTTAGATGATAGTATAAAAATACTGACGGATTCGGTTCTGTTTGCTAAGTAACTTTAGTCGTGTCCGACTCTGTGCAACCCCATAGACAGCAGCCCACCAGGCTCCCCCGTCCCTGGGATTCTCCAGGCAAGAACACTGGAGTGGGTTGCCATTTCCTTCTCCAGTGCATGAAAGTGAAAAGTGAAAGGGAAGTCGCTCAGTCGTGTTCGACTCTTAGCGACCCCATGGATTGCAGCCTAACAGGCTCCTCCGTCCATGGGATTTTCCAAGCAAGAGTACTGGAGTGGGGTGCCATTGCCTTCTCCATCTGTTCTGTTTAGCAAATATCAAATTTTGTGAATGTTTCATTTACTTTGATCTTAAGCACTTTTTTGAAATAACCTCAACAACTAGAAAAAAATTAGTTTTTCTGTCAGCTCTTCTGTGTATTTGTGGGGCAGGGGGGAGGGTGTGGTATTGAGGGATTCTGAATATTCTACATCTAGGGTAAAGTATAGATCACTTTTAATTTGAGGATTTCTTTGATGATTATTGATGAACTGCTTTCCAAGAATGATTCACTAAAATGCTAAGATGGAATATCTTAAAATTTACTCTGACCAAGTTGTTATGAGTGAAGACATTTTTTAACTTGAATTAACAGTTAAAGTTTTAGATATAGATTAACCACATATTGTTTACCATATTGGACATATCTGTTTCATTCATATATAATCTCTAAAATCCACTTTTTTCCATCATTCAGTGCCTTCCCCCACCAGTCACATATGTACCATATTCCCATCTGTGTTGCTGATACACAGATAACATTGATTGACTGGAGGGACAGCCCAGTGATTTTTACAGTGCAGAAAGAGGCATTTGATAAACTTGGCAAAAGGTGCCTGTTCTAACCTCAGCCCTGTTAAGCTTTGGATGCAAGCTCAGTGTGTTTGCTCTTCTGCTCCTTTAAGTCTGAGGGTCAAAGCTCTTGTTTACTGGTAGTGAAAGGGGACTGTGGGTGAGATCTGCCGTGTCAGTGTCTACAGATTTGGCAGTGAATTTAAGTAAACAACTAAGAGGTGTTCTGAACATTCATTAATAACTAAATGTCAGCTTGGGGGAAGGTACACGATGTCATTTCTCCCAGCTATCCCACTGGCTTTATTGAAAACCCAGCTTTAAACAATAATTCTCTGCTCTTTTCACTGTCACCCAATTAAGCTTGAAGCTTTTATTTCACTTTTTCAAGATCTCTGTATCTCTTCAGGAGGAAAGAAACACGAAATGGATAGTTTTCATAGCATTGCAGGCAGAGAGATTTGTAATGATTAGCAATGACACGTGCTATTTTGGGGCTAGATTTGTCATTCATATACATGTGTACTCCAAGTAGAATTTTTCCTTAGCTTTTAAAAGTCCTTAGGATTCTTGGGTGATTCATGTACATAGAAAAGAAATTTACATTATTCTCACTAAGATATTTTAAAGTTACTTAAATTTATCACTGAAATCACTAAGAATTTTAATTTCATTCATCTTATTTCCCCACCCCACAAAATAAGGAAAAATGTAAACCTAGGGGAAAATCATCTGTCATGTGTAGTAGAGCTTTCTTCTTGAGGATTAGTGCAGGTAAGTTAAATTTTTGAATTCACTAGAGTTGATTTATTCTTAGTTTTAAAATCTTACTTAGATTTCATACTCTCCCCCAAATTAACTACTTATAACCATATCAGAGGGTGCAATGGAATTGAGAGATTGGAGTTTCAATCTTCTTGCCATTTTGGAATTACCAATGAGTAAGTTAATGTTTCCATGGCTGCCAGATTTATTTTCTGTTAATAGCTGTTCATTGAGCACCAACTAATTGTTCAAATAGATAAGTCCTGAAGATACAGCAGTGAACAAAAAGAGACCCAGAAACTCCCATGTGGTGTTGACTATCTAGCATGGAGGCATGATTAGTCAAGCACTGACAATTATTAAACATTAATAAGTCAGTTAATAATTGAAAGAATCACAGTGTGTAAAGGGTGAAGGAGAATTAGCTGGAGCTAAGGTAGCCCAGACCAGATGGCACAGCAGCAGTTTGAGGGAAGGGGCAATATTTCAAAAGTTACCTTAAGGAAATGTTGTGTAACCTTAGATGAATGTAGGATGAGAACATACCAGGTTCCCATGCAATACTGCTCTTTAGAACATTGGACTTTACTTCCATAACCAGTCGTATCCACAACTAGGTGTTGTTTTGCTTTGGCTATGTCTGTTCATTCTTTCTGGAGTTATTTCTCCATTGATCTCCAGTAGCATATTGGGCCACACTCTAGTACACTTGCCTGGAAAATCCTATGGATGGAGGAGCTTAGTAGGCTGCAGTCCATGGGGTCACTAAGAGTTGGACACAACTGAGCAACTTCACTTTCACTTTTATGCATTGGAGAAGGAAACGGCAACCCACTCCAGTGTTCTTGACTGGAGAATCCCAGGGACAGGGAAGCCTGGTGGGCTGCCGTCTATGGGGTCACACAGAGTCGGACACAACTGAAGCAAATTAGCAGCAGCAGCAACCCGCTCCAGTATTCTTACCTGGAGAATTCCATGAACAGAGGAGCCTGACATGCTACAGTCCATAGGGTTGCAAAGAGTAAGATATGGCTGAGTGACTAACACTGGAGTTTGTATTGGGCTTCCCTGGTGGGTCAGATGGTGAAGAATCCGCTTGCAGTGCAGGAGATCTCCATTCGATCCCTGGGTTGGGAAGATTCCCTGGAGAAGGGAATGATTACCCATCCCAGTATTCTTGCCTGGAGAGTCCAATGAACAGAGGACCCAGATGGACTATAGTCTGTGGGGTTGAAAGAGTCAGACAAGACTGAGCAGCTAAGCATGCATGCATAGCTTATACTGGCAGATTCAAAGGATGAGTATAATGACTGAAAAGGACCATATGAATAAATTCAACTGAATTCAAAGTAAAAATTATAATGTATCTAGTAGAGTTAATGGATGCATTCTCAGGGTGTGACTAACTGTGAGAGTATATGGTTCAATCTATTATTCAAAATATAGACCAATGCTCAAACTTTAGAAACCTGCTCTAAAAATGGAGCTAATGGAAGACTTCCAGATTTAGTAACATCTTCACCCACAAGAATCCTTGAATCTTGGTAATAAAAAAGCTTATTGCCACTTTATTGAAAAGGAAGCTGAACTTATGGTTCAAACCCCAGATCATCCAGGAATGAATATTCTTGGAGTATATTACCATATACCCTTTAATATAATTATTATTAAGATAATAATGAAAAAATAAGATAAAATTCATCAACACATACTTATTAAGTACCTACAATGTCCCAGATACTGAAAATACAACAATGACTAGTATGGGCTGAACTGTATCTCCCCAAAACTCATATATTGAAATCTTCACTCCCAGGATCTCAGAATGTGGACTGAATTTGGAGATAGGATGTTAAAAGAGGTAAATTAAGTAAAAGGAGGTTATAAAGGTGGGGCCTAATCCAATGACAGATGTCCTTTTAAGAAGAGGAAATTTGGACACCAAAATAAACACCAGAAAGGAATATGACAAGAGAAAGGCCAGTAAAGCTACAAGAAGGCCACCATCCACAATCCAAAGAGAGAGGCCTGAGAAGAAATGAAACCTGCAGACACCTTGATCTTGAACTTCCAGTCTCAGAACGTGATGAAATAAAATTCTGTTGTTTAGACCTCCCAATCTGTGCTATCTTATTATGACAGCTTGAGCAAACTAATTAGAATGACAAAGCTGTGGATCTTTCTTCATGCAGTTTACAGTTTCATGGGGAACAGATAAAGACACAGAGAGACAGTAAGTTTCATGATGGGGGAGGGGGGGTGCACGTTGCTATGAAATAACTCATCTTAATTTGGGAGTTAGGGAAGGATCCCTGGATAAACTGATACCCAGGTTGAAGGCTAAGTAGAAGTAACAAAGTCAAGAAAGAGGGTAGAGATGTGTTTCAGAAAAAGAATACAGACAAGAATGTGTGCAGAGCCCAGAGGACAAGTAGAAGGGCACCCAGCATTGCTCCAAGTCCCTCTGTGTGTATTTGCTGATTCTTTTATAGGCTTATCTACTGTACTGTGGTTAAAATATCCTCATACTTCATCCAGATTGATGCAAGTTCCTAAAGTTTGTTTTCACTGATCTCATTCCTGCTCTGTATTACCCTGTCCCACCACAACAACCAGAAGAGCCTTCAAAAACCCCAATTAGGTAAGGTCTGCCCTTTTTAAAGAGGCTTGGGGACTTCTCACATTACTCAGAAGTAAGTAAATAAACGACTTCTTACCTGTGAAGCTCCTTGTGATCTAGTACGTGCCTACCTCTCACACTTCCTTTAATTCCAGTCTCCATCCCCCTTTCCCATCCCAGGCCACACTGGCTTCCTGTGTCTCCACAAGAGCTTGCTGGATTTACTCCTGCCTTAGGAATAAACTTGCTCTTCCCTTTATCGGGAATCCTCTTCCATCACGTTTTTGCATGTTTATCTCATCTTTCAGGTCTCACCTGAAACATTACACCCTCAGAAAAGTCATCTCTAACTTAACTAACTGCACTTCCCTCCTGCTCTTCCACAGTGATATCCACCATATGACTCTTGTTTATTTCTTTTTTATATAACTTATATTAAACCATATTGTTAAGTGCTTCCCCTGACTTTCCACTGTCCCTTCTCCCCACACTATAAAACTTCATGGAAAAGGAGACTCATCTATTTATCCATTCCTCTCCTCAGCATAGTTACTGGCACACTAATTATTTTTTAAAATTTTTTGAACATTTTTATCGGGGTATAGCCAATTAACAATGTTGTGATAGTTTCTGTATCCACTCTTCCCCAAACCCCTCTCCCGTCTAGGCTACCACATAACATAGAGCAGAGTTCCATGTGCTACACAGTAGGTTCTTGTTGGTTATCCATTTTAAATACAGCAATGGCACACTGTAATTATTAAATAAATACATGCTTAATGAATAATGTCATTCAAACTCACTTTGATTGTAAATTCACATCATCTGTCTTTAAAATAAAACAGCAAAAAGTGGGAAAATTTTGAACCATGCCTAGAGAGTAGAGACACATTTAATCCCCAGGTATAAGAAGATAGAAGCATCAGTAATACCCAGATTGACATGTAAGAACATGTGGTAGGTTGTTAAGTCTATGCCTGTTATAATGCATTGACCATTTCTTGTCTGTCCACAAATCATAGTGATCCAAAGGGACAGGAATTGATCCAAAGGATTTGCCAACTGGCATTGTCATTTGACTCTGAGAAAGGCATGTAACCATATAAAGTATTCTGTGAATTATAGATGACAATAACTGGCCATGTCCCTGTCACATAGAAATAGTTTCAGGGGTAGTAGAATTTTTGTTTTAAGTAGCTGAGCTCCCTGAGTAGAGGTGGGAAGAAGAGGTGAAATAGACTGCAGTCAAATCGTTAGCTCTATATATCTGCAACATAATTTACACTGATTTACTGGGTTATTCCTAGCACTAGGAGGGGTGCTTTGGCTCCCTCCTGAAGATTAACTTCATATATTTTCAATGCCATAATACAGCAGAGCTTGCTGGGACATCATTGATAGATACCCAGACCCTTCAGGTTAAAAAACAGTACTGGGAGCAACTGGATGGAGTGGTGTAGGAGTTGGGTAAACAGTGTTCCACCAGTGTCTGAGGCTCCCTAAAGGATACTGGGTCTAGAGGAAATAAGACCACCAGAATGAAGGGCATGTAGTGCAGTGGTAAGAAGGGTGGGCCCCTGTACCAGAATGCCTGCATTTGAATTTCCATTTCATAGGGGGCGACCTCAAGCAACTGACTTGATTTCTTTGAGACTCAGTTTCTCCATCAGGGACCAATGCTAGAAAATATAGGATGGTTGTGAAGATTAAAATGATTCACATATTTAATGTATCTAGATTGGTTTCAAACTTATAACAAGTGCTCAGTAAATGTTTTTCATTATCATCATCAAGTACTGGATTGATATGGTGGAGGTTAGAGAGCGTGCTTAGATGGGTCAAGGGCTGGATAACACTAACCAGAAATGTTGCAGTCAGATGCCACAGGATTTATGTGTGGAATGTTAGATTTAAAGAATCTGCTGGAGAAATGATTTCATTCCAAATATCACTAAACAGTTTTCCCCATTCCCTCATAATTTTCCTGGACACATCAAAATTGGCTCAAATAAGGAATAAAGTATACACACCTTTGAGAGAACTGGAACAAACCATGCCAGCGGAACTTGATGATCTAGTACTTATCAACCAAGGAAAGAATACACTCTAATTTCCTTCTCAAACTGTATTTTAGTTTATAATAGATGGAATAAATTGTGGGGAATGACTTTTTAATAGCAGATGCTCTAGAAACAACAAAGAAGCTGACTATTAACTTTTCAGAAACTGGTGGTTTGTATGTAATTGCATTTTTTTCATTATGGTCTTGTATCCTCCTTCATTCTTGAAATGGAATCAACTCCCCTCTTAGACAATAATGGGAAATTGAACAACTGCTGAGACAATGAATTTCCCCCCATAACAGACATGAAGCTCCTCAAAGAGTACATGAGGGAGATGCTCTCTGTTCCACTGCTTGCTCTCAATCACCTGGTCCCTAAACTGGACTACAGTTAGGACTACAATTTGACTGCTATTTATATTCCTACCAGATTTACGAGTGATTTTCTTAAAAAATGAGGGGAAGTACTCTCCATATCTTCTATACTGCTTGTTGGGAAACCACGCAATTCCGTCTGGTGAGATATACCTTGACATAGAAACTCATTAATCTATTCCTTAATTAATATGTCTAAGCATTCCTAATAATAAAATGTGTCTAAGCACACTGTTATGCAATTCCAAGGCTGCAGGCTGCAGTGATTAGAAATACTTAGTCTCTACCTTCATGAATCCTACTTTTTTAATAGCTTCAACACAGAGTACCGAGTTCTATGTACTTCTTTAACCCCTCAGGTGAGGAAGGGGAGATAGATTATCACTTCTTGAACATTTATTGAGCTAGACATCACGCTACATACTCGACATATCTTTGGAGGGACCGCTTACCTTCTGACAAGTATACCCAGGCAACTAGTTTACCACTGTGGCTGTCCATCTGGTCTCATTATCTTCAAAAAATAATGTATACAAACTTTAAAAAGAAAAGAATATTCAGAAAACTCATTTCCTAGACACTACCCCTGGAGGAGGAAATGGCAACCCACTCCAGTATTCTTGCCTGGAAAATTCCATGGACAGAAGAACCCGGCAGCTATGGTCCATAGGGTCACCAAAGAGTAGGACACAACTGAACACACACACACACACACACACACACACACACACCCCCACCCACCCACCCACCCACCCCTCTCTTACACATCTTAAACTTTAAATTCTCATTTTAGTGGAGAACCCCAAAGAGAAATAACTTCTCTTTGGTATGAGATGTAGGAATTGCATTTTGGAGACAAGAGCCTGAAGATTAATTTCATACCAAGACTCAGACTATGTTATCTTTAAATAGAGCAGGCAAGAGAGGAAGGGAAGGAATATCAATAGATGCCACTTTTCACAAGTCCTTTATGGACAGCTCAGTAGGAACTAAATAATTGGTAATAGCTATTGTGTTTTTCTGTATCACTAAACCAGAAATGAGCGTTCATGGAAATGTCACTTTATATTCAAGAGAAAAATAAGGAACAATGATCAGTTTGACATTTTAAACAGGAGTCATTTTTCTTTGGTTCAATATAAAAGCTTCTATGGAACATGTAATTATATTTTATACCAGATTTCAGGTGTGCTTAATTACTCTATCAACTCTTTTGTTGATATATCCTAAAATACACTTGGTTACTATTCAGAGAATGTCTTTAGCCTCTCTTCATGAAGCTTGGTAATCCAATCAACAAATGATATGTCATCAAAAATAACTTGTAAATGGGGTAAGAGTTAGCGGTTACACTTTGCATTTTGTTTTTGAAGAAGAACAGTGCACACGGTCAAATTCCTTGTTGAGAAGGTTAGTCCATGTGAATCCTCTCTCCAGGATGACCAAGCATGTTGGTTTGCCTGGCACTAAAGCAGTTCTGGGGCCGTGGCTTTTCAGTGCTAAAATGGGAAAGTCCCCAGCAAACCAGGATAAGTTGGTCACCTTACCTCTCTCTTCGTCAATTTGTTGTAATGATTAAGTAAAACAATGCTTAGTAAAGGCATATTGTTAAAAAAAAATGCTTAGTATTTATAGCATTAAAAAGGCCAGCTATTGTTAAAGGGCTTCCTAGAGACAGGTGTTATATGTTAAACAGTTATTTTTGCATGAAGTTTCTCTGCTCCTGAATATCTCAGCTAGCATAACTGACGTTAGAGACAACTCAGAAAGTGAAATGAGTAGAGGTCAGTATATCCCTTTCTCTGAGGTGAGGATGGGGGTCTTTACCTACACAAAAGAACTGGAAGGGAGGGTTAGAGAGGCCATTTGTTGTCTGAGAATAGGTTCCTGAGCAAGAACAAGGGGAGCTAAGAGGTTAGCCACAGGTGAGAAAACTATGATGATGACAACTATATAAAAAAATATTTTTACAATATATTTTTAGTATAGTAGCATATTATATGGAGAAGGCAATGGCACCCACTCCAGTACTCTTGCCTGGAAAATCTCATGGATGGAGGAGCCTGACGGGCTGCAGTCCATGGGGTCGCTAAGAGTCGGACACGACTGAGCGACTTCACTTTCACTTTTCACTTTCATGCACTGGAGAAGGCAATGGCAACCCACTCCAGTGTTCTTGTCTGGAGAATCCCAGGGACGGGGGAGCCTGGTGGGCTGCAATCTATGGGGTCGCACAGAGTTGGACATGACTGAAGCGACTTAGCAGCAGCAGCAGTGGGTGTGAAGTGGCATCTCCATGTGGTTCTGATTTTCCTAATAGTGAGGTTGAACATCTATTCATGTTTACACTGGCCATTTTATGTCTTCTTTGGAAAAATGTCCTTTCAGATCCTTTGCCCTTTTTAAACTTAGAATATATATGTATCAACTCTTACTAATATGAATTCATTCCTATACTCTCTCAGTATTTAAAGAGCACTTACTATGTTTCACATACTTTACAGTCTCTAATCCCATCACTTCATGGCAAATAGATGGGAAAACAGTGGCTAACTTTATTTTGGGGGGCTTCACTGCAGATGGTGATTGCAGCCATGAATTTAAAAGACATTCCTTGGAAGGAAAGTTATGACCAACCTAGACAATATATTAAAAAGCAGAGACATTACTTTGTCAAAAAAGGTCCATCTAGTCAAGGCTATGGTTTTTCCAGTGGTCATGTATGGATGTGAGAGTTGGACTATAAAGAAAGCTGAGCCCTGAAGAATTGATGCTTTTGAACTGTGATGTTGGAGAAGACTCTTGAGAGTCCCTTGGACTGCAAGGAGATCCAACCAATCCTTCCTAAAGGAGATCAGTCCTGGGTGTTCATTGGAAGGACTGATGTTGAAGCTGAAACTCCAAAACTTTGGCCACCTCTTGTGAAGAGTTGACTCATTGGAAAAGACCCTGATGCTGGGAAGGATTGGGGGCAGGAGGAGAAGGGGACAACAGAGGAGATGGTTGGATGGCATCACTGACCGACCCGATGGACATGAGTCTGGTTGAACTCCAGGGGTTGGTGATGGACAGGGAGGCCTGGTGTGCTGCAGTTCATGGGGTCGCAAAGAGTTCGACACGACTGAGCAACTGAACCCTTCAAATTAGTATTGTAACCCCTTTAGGTTAGGATACTAAAGATCAGAGAATGGAGTATTTATCCAGCTAAAACTGTGGCAGATTTGGATTTAGCTAACACGAAGCCTGCATGCTTATTTTTCTGAGGCTAGGTGGCCACCTGAGCCTTTTGAGGTATGTGAGCTCATCCTCTGTTCTGCTACCTTCTTCTGTTTCTATTAGGAATGTGCCCTGAAAGTACAATGTTGATGGCTTCTGCAACACAGCGAATAACACTTGAACTCCTTATCATACCACTCAGAAGCCTTCACATTCTTGGCAACCCCAGCATCCCAGCCTCATTCTACACCATCCCTTAGCCCTGCACATAGTACATCTGGAAAACCACAAGATCCCTAGTTTCCTAGTGGAGACTGGCACTCTTACTTCCTAGAAAGACTCTACTTGTGCTGTGGGTATCTGCTCAAAACGTGTCATTCATTTTGACTCCTGCAGTCACGTTACTTTCCCTCCTCTGGGCATGTATCTCTTCTTAATCCAGACGACACCGCCTGTGTAGCTGGTATGTTCTTGATGTATGCAAAGCAGTGGGAATATCATGGTGGACAGGATCCAGTCCCTGACCCTAGAAAGCTTAAAGTCTGATCCCTGTCTGTTTTCACCGCTATCCTACAAATGATCCGAGCCCAGGGACTGTACCATTAATCTCACCACCAAACACAGTCCCTGAAAAATCTGGATTTTAAGGAAAATAATTCCAATATTTTACTGGAACTACTGATCCTCATATATTGCATATGAAGAAAGACTCTGGCTAATGACAGTAAATGGGGAGAGAATCCAGTATTATATTGCTGAGAGCTGCACATCAACACTTCCAACTATTTGCTATGTGAGTTTTAGGACAAAACAATGTAACCCAAATGTGAAGGTGTGAGTGCACAATGAATATGCAAAGCTGTAAACTAAGTGATAATTTTTGCCTTGATTGTGTGAGCTAACTACTAAGGTCATAATTAGGGTGCATTTCTTATAGTACCAACAAGCATCTTAATCAACCTCTATAGCATTAACTCCAATTACCATTAGTAAACTATGAGGATTCTGTTTTAAATTGCAATGAGTCAGTAAATTCCAGATGGCATTTTGGGAGTAAATGTTAACAAAACCTTATCATTTTCCTGAGCAGTCCTTTAAGACATGGGTGGGGGCTGCATTGAGGCCGAAGCAATAATGGGAGGCTGAACAGTTATTCGATTTCACAAGTGGTATTTATACTCTGATGTGAAACACACAGTTATCCTTAAGAACTTTTAAGGATTATTTTATAGATGAATTTTAGCTTTATAGCTTTAAAGAAAGACATTTTGTTTAGCGGAACAAACTAATAGACTAATACACTCAAAATAAAGTCTGATAAACAGGGTCCTTTGAAACTCTCATCATTAACTTACAATATTTGCATAAATTCGAACAAAGATGGATGGCTTTAAATGACTGTCAGTAATTAAGGGACCGAAACAAACAAGAAAAACTAATAAAACATTATATACAAAGACAGGCACATTAGCATATTCTATCCATATCTCCATTGCAGTGACATGAAGACAAATATTCCTGATTACACCTGAAGCAATAATGTAACTGAGGCAATAAATCATTTAAAGAAAACTAAGGGGGCTTTTTTTTTTTTTTAACACATTGATTTAGGTATTAAGCCTGTCACTGAAATATAAACATAAAAGGAAATCAAATTTGTTGTGATGATATATTATTCAAAGATTTGTCTCTCCTTCCTGGAAAAATTTAATCAGTAGGTGGACATATGACTGTATCCCAGATGTATTTGTTAGAAAAGATTGTCGGATCATTATCAGAAAACTTCTTTCAAATGTCCATTAGTATAGATATATATCATTGGCAGGGCACATCACAAGGTCTAAAATCAAGACAAAAGTAGTTTACCTTGAGTGTTGCATTCTTTATTTCTTTCTTTTCCCCCCTTAAAGAAGATTTAGAAAATACTTTTCCAATTAATGTAACTCTGAAGTCTTATCTTCAAAATGTATAACAAAGTTCACATTACAGAAGAAAATTCAAGTACAGAGAGGCAAAGGAAGGAAGGGCAGAATCATGCTGTAACAATATGAGATGCTCTACTTGTTTTTATTTATTTTTTAATTTGGAGTATAGTTGATTAACAATGATGTGTTAGTTTCATGTATACAGCGAAGAGATTCAGTTATACAAAATATACATATATCCATTTTTTTTTCAAATTATTTTCCCATTTAGGTTATTACAGAATATTGAGCAGAGATCCCTGTTCTATACAATAGGTCCTTGCAGGTTATCTATATTAAATATAGCACTGTGTACCTGTCCATCCCAAATTCCCCATTTATTCACCATTCACCCCAATAAGTAACCATAACTTCATTCTCTAAGTTTGTGAATCTGTTTCTATTTTGTTAATAAGTGCATTTGTGTAACTTTGTTTAGATTTCTCATATGCTGTGCTGTGCTTGGTCATGTCTGACTCTCTGCAACCCCGTAAACTGTATCTTGCCAGGCTCCTCTGTCCATGGGGATTCTCCAGGCAAGTATACTGGACTGGGTGCCATTTCCTCCTCCAGAGGATCTTCCCAACCCAGGGACTGAACCCAGGCCTCCCTAATTGCAGGTGGATTCTTTACCATCTGAGCCACCAGGGAAGCCCAGATTCCTCATATAAGTGATATCATATATTTGTCTTTTTTCTGTCATTTCATACTGAATGACTTACTTCATTCAGTATGATAATCTCCACACCCATGCATGTTGCTGCAAATGACATTATTTAATTCTTTTTAATGCTGAGTAATATTTCATTGTGTGTGTGTATATATATATATATCACATCTTCTTTACCCATTCATCTGTCAATGGATATTTAGGTTGCTTCCATGTCTTAGCTTTTGTTAACAGCACTGCAAAGAATGTAGCGTGCGTGAATCCTTTTGAACCGTGTTTTTCTCTGGATATATGCCCAGGAGTGGGATTGTTGGATCATGTGGTAGCTCTATTTTAGTTTCTTGAGGAATCTCCATACTGTTCTCCATAATAGCTGTACCAACTTACATGCCTGTCAGCAGTGTAAGAGGGTTCCCTTTTCTCCATACCTTCCCTAGCATTTATTGTTTGTAGATCTTTTTTTATTATGGCCATTCTGACTGATGTGAGGTGATACCTCATTGTAGTTTTGACCTGCATATCTCTAATAATTTGTGACTCTGAGCATCTTTTCATGTGCCTCTTGGTCACCTGTATGTCTTCTTTGGAGAAATGTCCATTTAGGTCTTTTGATTGATTTTTTTTTTTTTAATTGAGCTGTAGGAGTTCGTAAATTTTGGAGATTAATCCCTTGTCTGTTGTATTGTTTGCAAACATTTCCTCCCATTCTGTGGGTTGTCTTTTCATTTTGTTTATGCTTTCCTTTGCTGTGCAGAAGCTTTTGAGTTTAATTATGTCCCATTTGTTTATTTTTATTTCCATTACTCTGGGAGATGGATTGAAAAAGGTATTGCTGAGATTTATGTCAAACATTCTGCCTATGTTTTCCTCTAAGTGCCACATAGTATCTGGTCTTACAATAAAGGTCTCTAATCCATTTTGAGTTTATTTTTAGGTAGGATGTTAAAGAATGTTCCAAAGACAGTATCTTCAATAAATGGTGCTGTGAAAACTGGACAGCTACATGCAAAATATGATACTAGAACATTGTAATGTTTTTTTAAAACTCCATCACAAAGAGTGAAGAAGGCCCTTTATCCAGTAAGCCCCTGAATCCTATGCTTTATTGATATACAAAACAGAGTGGTCCTGTAGACCAATGGTGACTATTGATTTGAACCCCAAGAAGTTCAAATTATTAAGAATTGATAGTTTTATCAAAATCTTGTTTTAACTTTTGAAACTATTTGACTCATGCTGTAATGTTATCTTTAGAGTGTTTTAGGATTTTTTAGTTGAAATTATCATGTTCCCTACTACCATAATTGAATTTTTCCACTGAATTAATGCATAATCTCTTTTACAGTTAAGTGCCTAATTTTAAAGGCATCTTACTCTAGTACTCTTGCCTGGAAAATCCCATGGACGGAGGAGCCTGGTGGGCTGCAGTCCATGGGGTCGCTAAGAGTCGGACACGACTGAGCGACTTCACTTTCACTTTTCACTTTCATGCATTGGAGAAGGAAATGGCAACCCACTCCAGTGTTCTTGCCTGGAGAACCCCAGGGATGGGGGAGCCTGGTGGGCTGCCGTCTATGGGGTCGCACAGAGTCAGACACGACTGAAGTGACTTAGCAGCAGCAGCAGTAGTATAGTGTTGAACTGAATTAGTCATTAGATTTCCAGAATCTACAGAATCTATATGAAAACTTATGGCCCCACATCCGCTGATGAAAATGTCTGGGTAATCCATTAATCACCAAATAATGAAATTTTAGTTGCCTAGTCTGTGAAGTGTGATTAATTTATCTTAAAACAAATTTCTAGTTTTTGTTTATCTACTGAGCAGTTTTTGGAGGAATAATTATGAACCTATAGACAGTCTCAGATTCTTTGAACAAATTTAGGAAAAAGAAAATAAAAATCTGTGGTCCCTTAGAGACAGTGGATAATTTCAGCATTACCACTATTTGCATAAAAGCAATGTCTCTTTTATTATATGAAAAGGAAAAATATATCTTAAATTTAAAAAACATTGCTAGTCCTTAACTCTTATAAAAGACCATAGTAACTAGTGTATTATTTTTTTTTCCATTTCCTCTTTTCTTTTGGAGACAATTCTACTGTAATTCTTCAACTTCTCCCTATCTCAACATACACAGCTGTAGAAATCATGTGACCCAGAAATGACCAGAGGATTCCATTTTCCTTATATCAGTGATTCATAAAAAGAAATGAACATATTTAAAAATCATGTTCAATCAGTGTTTTTCTTTGGGATTACTCATAAGGACCCCCAAGTAAATATCCTTTCTTAGTCTGTAAGGATGCTAACCAGGGAATATAGGACTCCTCTGTACAATACTACTAAAGAAGGCTAACTAGAGTAGTCTAGGGTGATACCAAAATGCAATGGGAAGCAGATAAAACAAAAGATAAGCGACTGATGGAAAGAATCCTGCTGTTTCTGATTCCCAATTCTAGTGTCTAGATTCCTCATCTCTGTAGACCATCCTTGGATGTGAACTAGCCGCAGTGTGCTTCCTAGTAGTATAGGCCAATCAGTCTCCTTTGTTTCAGTGATTTATTTTTCCCCTATGACTGAAAAAATAGTCCTGGCTTGCACTTCTTTAATGTTGCTGAATAGACTTGTCAGGGGAAGCACACTGACTGAAACCGCCCACCCTGGCCAGGCACCGTAGTAACCCTTTGCATGAGTTGTTTTATGACAGGATGTCCTGGTAAGGAACATGGAACTAATAAGCCACCACCAACCAGAAGAGTTCAGGAAAGGTCAAAAGGAGACACCACATATCCAACCACCTCCCAGAATCCTTCTCTCTGGCATCCATCTTGGCTGAAGAAGGCTTGCACCACCAGGAAGGACTCTGAGTCAGATGATTGGCTAAAGACAACCCAGAAACTAATCCCATCACCATAAAACTCAAGACTACAAGCCACGTGGCAGAGCTGTTCTCCTGGGTTCCCTTACCCTACTTCTCTCCACCCGGCTGCCCTTTCCCAATAAAATCTCTTGCTTTGTCAGCAGATGTGTCTCCTCAGACAATTCATTTCCCAGTGTTAGACAAGAGCCCAGTTTCAGGCCCTGGAAGGGGTCCCCTTTCCTGCAACAGACTGGTTTGTGTGCTATAACACTCTTATTAAAATTACATTTATTGAGCATCTACTATATGCCAAGCACTAGCCTCACAAAAACCAAAGCCACAATCCTTATATTTAGGAAGTTCTCATTCTGTGAGAAACTTACTACACATAAAACATTAACTGTAATAAAAACTTCTGTGTTCTACTAAAATATATACAGTATGCTCTCTGAACATGGAGAATTGCTTTGCATTTTTAGTCTGTAAATGAGAGTTAGAAACTGTACAGAAAAAACGTCTACAGAGAGTCATAGACACATCTATAGAGAAGGTCATATACACATATGTTGTCGCCATCATCATTATCATCAAAGAATCTCATTGTAAATGCCATGAGGGTGGAAGTGACCTTCAAAGTATTTGAATTTCACACTTAAAGTCATTTCAAAGCTCTAAACTACCTATTCAGTCTAAAGTTTATTTTGCACAAACTGTTACTTCAGTTCCTTCTTATCCAAAACTTCTCAAAGTGGAAAAATGCTTTTATATTTTGATATTTTGTCTTATGTTGATAGCTAATATATATATATATTCCACATTCCCTCCATGGGAAAAACCGGTGATAAATACTGTCTGTCTGTGATTGCACATCTTTCCCAAACCATATGAGACACATTCTTATTATCCTAATCTCAAAAGTGAGGATTCTGATACAAAGTTGATTCAGCACCCCATTGAAAGTTGTAGCGATAGTGAAGTGTAGAGCCGGGTCTTGTCAGATTCACCAGTGACCCTGTATGGATCAGCTTGATGGGCCCAAGCAATCACATGGTTCTGACAGGAGGGATGCGGAGGGGCTTAGGGTCAGAGAAGGAACTGGAATGTTGGAACAGGGTTTGGAGTAATAAGGGGTGTAAGCTAAGGGATGTGGGAGGTCATTAGAAGCTGAAAAAAGACAGTACCAGATTCTCCCCTGGAGAATTCAGAAGGAGCCTAGTCTGGCAGACAATTTGATTTTAGTCCAGTGAAATAAATTTGAACTTCTGATGCGCAGAACTATAAAAAATAAATTTGTGTTGTTTTAAGCCACTCAATTTGAGGTAATGCATTACCATGACAATAGGTAACTAATACAGCTTCACATGTTTTCCCAGCAAGGGAACTAAAACAATATTTACATGGCATCTGCCTCTGCATCTGCGAGGTGTTCTTTTAGAATCTTTAGCTGAGGCAACTAAATAAAATATGCACATATTAAAGGAATGTAGAAGACAAAGCCAAGTGTTCATAGTCAGGAATCATTAAAAATTAAATCTGAAACAAAAGACTTTACACTTGATGTGTGTATGTATGTATGGTCTGTTGTGTCTGACTCCTTGCAACCCTGTGGACTGTAGTCTTCCAGGCTCCTCTGTCCATGAGATTTCCCAGGCAAGAATAATGGAGTGGGTTGCCATTTCCTTCTCCAGGGGATCTTCCCAGGGTTGGGAAGATCAAACCCACATCTCATGCGTTGTGAGTGGATTCTTTACCTGCTGAGCCCTTGGTGATACTTGATACTCTGTTTAATAAGTTATATTCAGATAGCTAGGGGACAACTTCTGGAAAACAGCAACCTATCTGGCTCTGCAGTATCTATTTCAAAGTCTCCCTTGGTGTTTCAATTATTACAAAGGATCCTGGGGACATTTGAAATGAGAGAAACATTGAGATTCACATTTCTATCATGAAATCATATCATCAGAGTTCATAAATAGTTTAAATATTTAAAATACAACATTGCCTCTGCCTTACCCAATGATCTAGAGTTACTTTAATGAATTTGATGCTCTTGTCGAAAAGCTAAAGATGGCAGTAGATCGATGTTAACTTTAACTCTTAAAGAATAGAGCTGTCAGTCTAAATAGAGGTGGGAGCTCCTATTTTCCGTAGCTCTCTGCCCTTGGGCATGTCATTCTTCCAAAAAGGGGGCTCTGCTTTGCACCCATCCATTGAAGGGAGGCATTGGACTATGTGAATAAGTCACAAAAATAACATGTTATTCAAGACGGCTAGGTACAGAAAAGCCCAAGTCAGCTCTTACTTAAGCTACTTTTCAAAAATTGGAAGCAAACACAATCACACACACCATGGGACCACTCCCCACAGGGATGATTTGGGAAGTTAGAGGAAGGGAGGCTGAAAAACCAGACCTCACAAGTTTATTACAGGCAGCCGCAATTTTAACTGAGGCCCAGGCCTCTCGGACTCAATTTTTTTTTTTGGTTGAGGTTAAGTCCGGCCAAGTCTATTCAGGTCTGTTTTCCCAGAGTTTAAGCCAAAATGATGAAAACCGCCTTTGAACTTGAAGGTTCTGTGGTAAGAGAACAAATTAAAAGACATCTGAAGACAGGAAAGAGGAAAACTGACTTTTTTCTTCAATTGACTGTTCAGAAAAACCAGTAATTAGATTTGTTATTTTAAAATCTGACTTAATTTCTTTAATCTGAACATTTCAAAGGGCTTTCAAAAGCTCACAAATTACTATTAATCCCATAACACAAAAATGATCTATGTCATTTTAATGGTATGCTATGTTGTAATAAAATCACAAGTTTTGATCATTCTTCTGACATTTCAGTTTCTTTTCCCCTTTTTAATAAATTAATCTGGAGAGAAAAACCAACTTAGTGTCAGTGATTGAACAGTAATTTTAATGCATACACACATCACATGCAGATTTGCATAGAGTTAAATTTATTTTTTTAATTGCCACAAAAAGCCCACAAAAAGCAGAGAATAGTCTAAATAGTAAAAACTTATATTCTGTTTATACTGACTATCCCACCAGCACTTTGATCCTAAACACACAAGATGCACAGGGATTCCTCTCTCTGTATATTTTTCTCTCATAATCTTCTTGTTACCATTCATGGTACAGGGAAATAGACTAGAAAAAATTTCAGAAATCACCTACTCCTTCTATCAGCTCCTCCTTTTACATATGTGAAAATTGACCCACAAAATTAAAGCAACTTGAATGGGTTAGTACAATAACTAGAATTCATGCTCAGAGCTTCTGCTGTTGTCTCTTGTTTTGAAATTTCTTCAAAAAATAATTATGTGGCTTAGGAATCTATAATGAATGAGGTGAGTGGGTTTTTTTGTTTGTTTTTATTTTGCTTCTGTCACCCAGCATCCATTTTCCTTCAAAAAAAAAGAAAAAAGGAAACTTAGTCACCACAATTTACTTTGTAAGGAATGACTCCCACTGTCAGCCCAGGCACACCCAGTGGGGCTTAAGGGTGGGGCATGTGGTCCAAGTCTGAACAACTGGAGTAGGCTGTTGCCCTCACCAGAGTGTAGATTCAGGATTGGGCATGAGGAATCTTCTTCTGGGTCTGCCCAGTGGGCAGGAAGCAGCTGCTCTTACCCACTTCGATTGGCCCTAGCAGGATATAAGGCAAGTATTGTTAGAAATCACCTAGCACCATGGAAAGCCAGAAAATAAAGCCATTAGGGTAGAAGCCAAAGCTGAGAGATTAAATGGATTTCTGATGACATATTAAATTAAGTGCCACCTGAAGCCCGGAATTACCACCTGGGCTTCAGTTATGTGGACCAATAAATTGTTGTTGGGAAGCCATGTGGAGCTGGGTTTTAGGCCACTTGAGTCTTATCTAAGAGTACTAGATAAAATACAGGTGGTCTCATTAAATTTGAATTTCAGCAAACAGCAAATAACTTTTCAATATAATTATGTCCCATGCAATATTTAGGAAATCAGACAACTTTAATCCTAACTCCTGGAGCAAGCTATTTCTAGACGTGGAGCAAGGCCAGAGAAGAAAGGAAAGACACCTGCGACCACAGCACAAAGACAAATAACTGCAAGGCGAAGTAGTGTACACTTCTCTTTAGAGGAATAGGAGTTAAGAGAAGGCAAGGTATTTATCAGGCTGATGTTCCAAATGCTTTCTTTCCCATCCTATCTCTCTGTTGGTTTCAAGCCAAGGTCCTGGAATTTAGCCATTAAGGAAGGAGGCACTAAGTTATCTTAAATAGGACTTTTCTCGGAGTTCAGTTTCATTCCACTCTGTTTCACCAGTCACTCACAGAGGATTGCCTGTGCCTCAGATATGCAAGGCATTGTTGGGGAAAGTGGGTAAGAAGATCTCAAAACTTCCATTTCAAAGGCCTTAATCTGTCCGAAGGAACAGACAGAGGTGGAAACATGATAACATTGGTACAGAGAGAATAAGGTCAATTTTGCAGGAGATTGCATTTGAACTGGACTTTTGTGGAGAGGTATTATGTGGTGGGGAGAGGGGGTACTGCTCATCTGGAAAAGAAAAATGCCCTCTTAACAATTCCCATCTTCTTCCTTCTCCTTCTGTTTCCGCTTTGCCATTCCTTTCCACCACCCCCCCACCCCCTTTCCTTCTGCTTTTCTAATGATGATGATGTTGTTTAGCAAACTAGCACTGTCAAGGGCAAAGCTAAAGACTAGGGAGGAGTCTAGTGGGCTCAAGTGGGTCTGGCTTGGTTAGGGCTCATGAATAATCCTGCAGCCCTCAAATCCATAGAATTTAAGAGCTGGAAAAGACCTTTACAAAATTCTGATTTTATAGGTGAGAGAACACATGGGAACTCAGACAACTGATGACAGTTGTGGATCTGGGACTATTACTAGAACTCAGTGAGGTTGCCTCTCAAATCCAGGCTTGTTCTGCCTTACATGAGGGCATTTAACCAGTAGGTTCTTTGCTCCAATAAGAGTGCCACTCAAAGATTACCAAGTAAAGATATATACCTGAGCTTTATTTTCTAACAACTTAGAATGATCTCATTTAGATCTTGAAAAAATCAGGAAAAGCATGGACTTTCACTTTAAGGAATAAAGATGTGTGAGGACTGGCCCATTTTACAAATCTCCTATGCCCGTGCTCAAAGGGAAACCCAAGGGGCTCCCCAAACACATCCACTTCTCTTTTTCTGGGGCAGACCTATTAAGGTGTCACTGTTCAAAAAACTCAGCTGCAAATGAACTTGCCTGTGTTGGATATGGGTCTGCTGAACTTGAGACAAACCATTTACCCATTTCAGATGTGAGGGTAGCAAGAAAAGGAATCATTTTAAGTTTCTTAAAACTAGACTAATGTACTTAAGAAAGGTTGGCAGCAGGGTAGTAAGGCACACAGGATCCTGCCTGCTTTTACTTATGGCAATAAGATGCACACTGTAAAACCAGGTTACCAGTGAAAATGAGTCTGATGTGCTAATTCATAGCTCATTCTCTATACTTATGTCATGGGTTCATTATATAATTTAGCAAGATTCTGGGGCCTTTCTCTAGGGAGGGCAAGTTCCAGAAAATAAAGGTGCTAGACAGGCATGAGGGTAGTCCTTTGATAAAGGGAGATTTTAGGTCTTTGTTTTTCAGAAGCTCATGCTATATATACCTCCAGCCTCTGATACCTTAATAATGAAAGAATGGTGCAGATTTTTACTGTCCTCAAAGTATACACTTCCACATGCATGGAAAGGATCCTGTAGCATGTCATGGATGAAAAGGCAAGAAATGACCTATTAATTTAAAATGAGGCATTAAAGGGTCTTTGATGTAATTCATCTTTTAAAAAGCATATACTTTATCCTCCAGGTTACAGTGGAAAACTTTTTAACTGCTCTGGAATGCAGAATGAGGGGAAAAAAATGATTCGTCGTCTTCATATTCACTGGCTAGATGAATTCTCTGGGTTTACTTCAGTTTCCCCAAATCTGAAGCCTACATTTTTTAAGAAAGCAGAGTTATTCAAAAAAGATAGTTTTCTCATGGTTGCAAATTCATATTTCTTCAATGGAAGCACATGTGGTTATTTCTTCCCTGAAAAGTAAATGAATCACAGCAAATTCTCATCTACTGCTCTGTCTCTTCTTATTACCATAGTCATGAATATGATATGGTCATATCAAACAGGAATATCTCATCATGGAATTCTGTTCATAGAGAAAACCAAAGCATTAAATGGGTAATAGGCCTTGTCAATCCTCCAGCGCCTCCTGGTAGGTGGGCTGACTACCTTCTTATGCTGGTTTCCTAACAAAGCTCGTTGGAGACAGAAACAAAACTCTCTTCCTCTTCTTTTACTGCTGTTTCTAAAAGCCTTTAGCCCTGCAATGGAACCTTCATAATGAAATGCACACACAGTCCCACCTGCCAGTCTCTCCCCTGCATCCACTTGTGCAGGGTTCTCTCTTCAGTTTCAGATAAAACACAGCCAGGCTCGGATCTTAGAGCTATTCTTCTACTCATTCTGTGGATCCTCTTAGCTCTCCAGGAAGTACCTGTTCTCTCTCACATCATCATTTCCCTTCTTCACTAGATTATTAGTATATGAGCATTCTATAACATATCCTAGGGCTTCTGTGGTGGATCAGCTGGTAAAGAATCTGCCTGCAATGTAGGAGACCCAGGTTCGATCCCTGGGTCAGGAAGATCCCCTGGAGACAAGAATGGAGACCCACCTCAGTATTTTTGCCTGGAGAATTCCATGGGCAGAGGTGCCTGGTGGGCTACAATCCATGGGGTCGCAGAGAGTCAGACATGACTAAGCAACTAATGCTTTCACTTTTCATAACAAATCCTACTTTTAATAAAGCCTTCCTTAGGCTCCTCATTGCTTTTAGGGGTTTCCTGTGCCCCTTTGAAATGAAACCCTTTGCTTCAATATCCATTGTTACTCATTCATGAATCCATAGGCCCATTCCAATCAGAATTTAGTCTGTACCACTCCATTGCTATGGTTATGCACAAAACCCCTTTGTGAAATCCAGTCATCTTTTCTAGTTCTCACCTTGATGGATCAGCAGCATTTGACACAATTGATAATTTTCTCCTCCTCAAAACATTTTCTTGCCTTGGCTTCACTAAGATGTTCTTGACTCTGCCTCCAGGCTGTTCCTTCTCAGGCTCCATTTTTAAACAGTTTATTGATCTTTAGACACTGGAAGGCCCCAGGGTTCTGTCCTCCAATCTCTGTCATTGTCTATGTACATTCAACCAGAATTATGTTGGCTCTGCATTTAAGATATATCCAGGAGCGACTATGACTCAGGATTTTCACTGTTGTCACTCTAGTCCATATCCTTGTCTTCTCACCTCTGTACAACTGAAGTGTTGTTCTAAGAAGTCACCAAGCTGCCACTTTCTTAAGAATGCCACAGCCTTCTTAATGGTCCAACTCTTACATCTGTACATGATTACTGGGAAAACCATAGCTTTGAGTATATGGATCTTTGTTGGCAAAATGATGTCTTTGATTTTTAATATGCTATGGAGGTTTGTCATAGATTTCCTTGCAAGAAGCAAGTGTCTTTTAATTTCATAGCTGCAGTCACCATCTTCAGAGATTTTGGAGCCCAAGAAAATAAAGTCTGTCACTTTTTCTGCTTCTATTTGCCATGAAATGATGGGACCAGATAACTCAGATATCACCCAATAAATTTATACCTCTTGCCCCATCACTCTCTATTCCCCTCAACCTTCTTTATTTTTTTAAAGTACTTACTATAACAAAAAATTGTTTATTACTGTCTTCTGCCTCCATAGAGATTATAAGCTCCTTGATAACAGGAATTTGTTTATTCTCTTCTGTTCCCGCAGTCTAGAACAGTGCTTGTCACCTAGCAGCCACTTAGTAAATATCTCTGGTTGAATGACTCTGTATCGCTACTGTATAATATCATCTGTATCTGTCTCACTTCCTAACCTAAAATACTTGTGAATCTCATTCAGATTTTGAGTAATTATTTTATTTCCAAATATCCTAATCTCATACACAATTGAACAAATAAATTTTGGTTTACATACATGCACACATATATAAAATATAAATAATTTTCTAGTGATCAAACCAACATCTAATATGAAAAGGTGTTACAGATATATTTTAAAAATGTTAAAGCAATTTCTAGCTATTGTGTATGGACCAAACAATAAGTGAATTATACACATTGTTTGAAGGGAAAACATTTTTAGATTTAGTGTAAAACATTAGATCAGTACATATGGTAATTGCAGTTGATTTATCAAACATCAGAACTCACTGGTAACTAAACGATGAAATAATTTTTAAGGTATCAAATTTTTGGTATAATTTCATAAATAAAAATAGAAACTTCTGATATTATATCCTCTAAACTAGAACTTTTTAATAAAACACCAGTATTTATTTCTTTTCTAATACTGGAGCCCAGTGTCTTAGGCAAGGAAGTGCTTGGGCCGGTGGGGTAAAGCAATTAGTTTCTTAAGCTGCACAGACACAAATTCAGATCTTTACTTTGCCACCTTCTAGCTCAGCAACTTCTTTTTTTCTGTGCTTCAAGAGAATTAAAATGAAATAATGTCTATAAATCACGATGCGTCATGTATAACACATGAAAAGAGCCCGTAAATGTCAGTCACTATCTTTATCATTCTAATTACTCTCAGTCTAAGTATTAGCTGTAAATGTGTAAACTGCTTATAGTTTGTTGGGCCAGCCCCAGATCCCATCACCTAATTATCAGGGAAGTCCCAGTCCATCACAGCTACTGCCTGTCATCTTTTAAGTCTTAAAGATAGAAGGCCTTACTCTCTATGCAAAAGTCAACATTTCTCAACCTCTCTTGCAGATAAGTGGCTGAGGAGATGAAAACTTAGAGAACTTTGTGAAGATACTTTTTTTGGTTAGAAAAACTTCCATAAAAGGGCACACTGAGACCTTCTTTTGCCTTTTCCTCCTAATCCAAGGTACAGAGTATGTAAATATTATCATTGACAAAATAGACAAAACTGTTTTTGTGGTTATGCTAAATGTTACTGGCTTTTTTCCACTGAGTTGATGTTTGTACTAATAGTAGAAAGTCAGAGGTGGGTAAAACAACTATTGTTTTAGCTGTGGCATCAAGCATTTTAGTAGCCACTGTGTTCTCCATCACACACTGGCAGAGAACTAATAGGCCAGTTTCAGTTTATAATGTACTGAATGAGCAATAAGTACACTTATTAAATCTCAACTCTTGAGCACACGTCTGTTCAATCTCTGGGTTAGGAAGATCCTGTGGAAGAGGAAATGGCAACCCACTCCACTGTTCTTGCCTGGAAAATTCCATGCACAGAGGAGCCTGGTGGGCTATATAGTCCATAGTATTGGACATGACCATGCAGATACACACACACCGTACTCCTGTTGCCTACCTAAGTATATTTATCTCAAGAAATGGTACTTGTATAATTGAACTGTGAGCTCAATTAGTCACCTTTTTACAAAGGCCAGTGTTTTTACTTGAGAGAACAACTGAGAAATTATCATTATTCTTGGGAATGATCAGTGGGGCTTAATCCTTCACAAAACAACTGACTGTATTTGAAGTTAATGATAAAATCTGAGTTTTCAAGCAGAAATTAGAATTTCAGAAAACTCCAATCCTCTACCCTGAGCTTGGAAGTTCTGCAATACTTCTATATTTTCTGATGAGATTGGTGGTAATATTAATGAATGTGATTTTTTATATTGTATAATAAAATGTGACAACTTTTGAAAAATGATCATAACTCTTGTGACTCAGTATTTTCTTTTCTTTTTTTTTTTAAATTTTATTTTATTTTTAAACTTTACATAATTGTATTAGTTTTGCCAAATATCAAAATGAATCCGCCACAGGTATACATGTGTTCCCCATCCTGAACCCTCCTCCTTCCTCCCTCCCCATTCCATCCCTTTGGGTCATCCTAGTGCACCAGCCCCAAGCATCCAGTATCATGCATCGAACCTGGACTGGCAACTCGTTTCATACATGATATTTTACATGTTTCAATGCCATTCTCCCAAATCTTCCCACCCTCTCCCTCTCTCACAGAGTCCATAAGACTGTTCTATACATCAATGTCTCTTTTGCTGTCTCGTACACAGGGTTATTGTTACCATCTTTCTAAATTCCATATATATGCATTAGTATACTGTATTGGTGTTTTTCTTTCTGGCTTACTTCACTCTGTATAATAGGCTCCAGTTTCATCCACCTCATTAGAACTGATTCAAATGTATTCTTTGTAATGGCTGAGTAATACTCCATTGTGTATATGTACCACAGCTTGCTCATCCATTCATCTGCTGATGGACATCTAGGTTGCTTCCATGTCCTGGCTATTATAAACAGTGCTGCGATGAACATTGGGGTACACGTATCTCTTTCCCTTCTGGTTTCCTCAGTGTGTATGCCCAGCAGTGGGATTGCTGGATCATAAGGCAGTTCTATTTCCAGTTTTTTAAGGAATCTCCACACTGTTCTCCATAGTGGCTGTACTAGTTTGCATTCCCACCAACAGTGTAAGAGGATTCCCTTTTCTCCACACCCTCCCCAGCATTTATAGCTTGTAGACTTTTGGATCGCAGCCATTCTGACTGGTGTGAAATGGTACCTCATAGTGGTTTTGATTTGCATTTCTCTGATAATGAGTGATGTTGAGCATCTTTTCATGTGTTTGTTAGCCATCTGTATGTCTTCTTTGGAGAAATGTCTATTTAGTTCTTTGGCCCATTTTTTGATTGGGTCATTTATTTTTCTGGAGTTGAGCTGTAGGAGTTGCTTGTATATTCTCGAGATTAGTTGTTTGTCAGTTGCTTCATTTGCTATTATCTTCTCCCATTCTGAAGGCTGTCTTTTCACCTTGCTAATAGTTTCCTTTGATGTGCAGAAGCTTTTAAGTTTAATTAGGTCCCATTTGTTTATTTTTGCTTTTATTTCCAATATTCTGGGAGGTGGGTCATAGAGGATCCTGCTGTGATGTATGTCAGAGAGTGTTTTGCCTATGTTCTCCTCTAGGAGTTTTATAGTTTCTGGTCTTACATTGAGATCTTTAATCCATTTTGAGTTTATTTTTGTGTATGGTGTTAGAAAGTGTTCTAGTTTCATTCTTTTACAAGTGGTTGACCAGATTTCCAAGCACCACTTGTTGAAGAGATTGTCTTTAATCCATTGTATATTCTTGCCTCCTTTGTCAAAGATAAGGTGTCCATATGTGCGTGGATTTATCTCTGGGCTTTCTATTTTGTTCCATTGATCTATATTTCTGTCTTTGTGCCAGTACCATACTGTCTTGATAACTGTGGCTTTGTAGTAGAGCCTGAAGTCAGGTGGGTTGATTCCTCCAGTTCCATTCTTCTTTCTCAAGATCGCTTTGGCTATTCGAGGTTTTTTGTATTTCCATACAAATTGTGAAATTATTTGTTCTAGCTCTGTGAAGAATACTGTTGGTAGCTTGATAGGGATTGCATTGAATCTATAGATTGCTTTGGGTAGTATACTCATTTTCACTATATTGATTCTTCCAATCCATGAACATGGTATATGTCTCCATCTGTTAGTGTCCTCTTTGATTTCTTTAACCAGTGTTTTATAGTTTTCTATATATAGGTCTTTAGTTTCTTTAGGTAGATATATTCCTAAGTATTTTATTCTTTCCGTTGCAATGGTGAATGGAATTGTTTGCTTAATTTCTCTTTCTGTTTTCTCATTATTAGTGTATAGGAATGCAAGTGATTTCTGTGTGTTGATTATATCCTGCAACTTTACTATAGTCATTGATTAGTTCTAGTAATTTTCTGGTGGAGTCTTTAGGGTTTTCTATGTAGAGGATCATGTCATCTGCAAACAGTGAGAGCTTTACTTCTTCTTTTCCAATTTGGATTCCTTTTATTTCTTTTTCTGTTCTGATTGCTGTGGCCAAAACTTCCAAAACTATGTTGAACAGTAATGGTGAAAGTGGGCACCCTTGTCTTGTTCCTGACTTTAGAGGAAATGCTTTCAATTTTTCACCATTGAGGATAATGTTTTCTGTGGGTTTGTCATATATAGCTTTTATTATGTTGAGGTATGTTCCTTCTATTCCTGCTTTCTGGAGAGTTTTGATCATAAACGGATGTTGAATTTGGTCAAAGGCTTTCTCTTCATCTATTGAGATAATCATATGGTTTTTATTTTTCAATTTGTTAATGTGGTGTATTACATTGATTGATTTGTGGATATTGAAGAATCCTTGCATCCCTGGGATAAAGCCCACTTGGTCATGGTGTATGATCTTTTTAATGTGTTGTTGGGTTCTGATTGCTAGAATTTTGTTAAGGATTTTTGCATCTATGTTCATCAGTGATATTGGCCTGTAGTTTTCTTTTTTTGTGGGATCTTTGTCAGGTTTTGGTATTAGGGTGATGGTGGCCTCATAGAATGAGTTTGGAAGTTTACCATACTCTGCAATTTTCTGGAAGAGTTTGAGCAGGATAGGTGTTAGCTCTTCTCTAAATTTTTGGTAGAATTCAGCTGTGAAACCGTCTGGACCTGGGCTTTTGTTTGCTGGAAGATTTTTGATTACAGTTTCAATTTCCGTGTTTGTGATCGGTCTGTTAAGATTTTCTATTTCTTCCTGATCGAGTTTTGGAAAGTTGTACTTTTCTAAGAATTTGTCCATTTCTTCTGCGTTGTCCATTTTATTGGCATATAATTGTTGATAGTAGTCTCTTATGATCCTTTGTATTTCTGTGTTGTCTGTTGTGATCTCTCCATTTTCATTTCTAATTTTATTGATTTGATTTTTCTCCCTTTGTTTCTTGATGAGTCTGGCTAATGGTTTGTCAATTTTATTTATCCTTTCCAAAAACCAGCTTTTGGTTTTGTTGATTTTTGCTATGATGTCTTTTGTTTCTTTTGCATTTATTTCTGCTCTAAGTTATAAGATTTCTTTCCTTCTACTAACCCTGGGGTTCTTCATTTCTTCCTTTTCTAGTTGCTTTAGGTGTAGAGTTAGGTTATTTATTTGACTTTTTTCTTGTTTCTTGAGGTGTGCCTGTATTGCTATGAACTTTCCCCTTAGGACTGCTTTTACCGTGTCCCACAGGTTTTGGGTTGTTGTGTTTTCATTTTCATTCGTTTCTATGCAAATTTTGATTTCTTTTTTGATTTCCTCTGTGATTTGTTGGTTATTGAGCAGTGTGTTGTTCAGCCTCCATATGTTGGAATTTTTAATAGTTTTTCTCCTGTAATTGAGATCTAATCTTACTGCATTGTGGTCAGAAAAGATGCTTGGAATGATTTCTATTTTTTTGAATTTACCAAGGCTAGCTTTATGGCCCAGGATGTGATCTATCTTGGAGAAGGTTCCATGTGAGCTTGAGAAAAAGGTGAAATTCATTGTTTTGGGATGAAATGTCCTATAGATATCAATTAGGTCTAACTGGTCTATTGTATCGTTTAAAGTTTGTGTTTCCTTGTTAATTTTCTGTTTAGTTGATCTATCCATAGGTATGAGTGGGGTATTAAAGTCTCCCACTATTATTGTGTTATTGTTAATTTCTCCTTTCATACTTGTTAGCATTTGCCTTACATACTGCGGTGCTCCCGTGTTGGGTGCATATATATTTATAATTGTTATATCTTCTTCTTGGATTGATCCTTTGATCATTATGTAGTGACCATCTTTGTCTCTTTTCACAGTCTTTGTTTTAAAGTCTATTTTATCTGATATGAGTATTGCTACTCCTGCTTTCTTTTGGTCCCTATTTGTATGGAAAATCTTTTTCCAGCCCTTCACTTTCAGTCTGTATGTGTCCCCTGTTTTGAGGTGGGTCTCTTGTAGACAACATATGTATGGGTCTTGTTTTTGTATCCATTCAGCCAGTCTTTGTCTTTTGGTTGGGGTATTCAACCCATTTACGTTTAAGGTAATTACTGATAAGTATGACCCCGTTGCCATTTACTTTATTGTTTTGGGTTCGAATTTATACACCGTTTTTGTGTTTCCTGTCTAGAGAATATCCTTTAGTATTTGTTGGAGAGCTGGTTTGGTGGTGCAGAATTCTCTCAGCTTTTGCTTGTCTGAAAAGCTTTTGATTCCTCCTTCATACTTGAATGAGATCCTTGCTGGGTACAATAATCTGGGCTGTAGGTTATTTTCTTTCATCATTTTAAGTATGTCTTGCCACTCCCTCCTGGCTTGAAGAGTTTCTATTGAAAGATCAGCTGTTATCCTTATGGGTATTCCCTTGTGTGTTATTTGTTGTTTTTCCCTTGCTGCTTTTAATATTTGTTCTTTGTGTTTGATCTTTGTTAATTTGATTAATGTGTCTTGGGGTGTTTCGCCTTGGGTTTATCCTGTTTGGGACTCTCTGGGTTTCTTGGACTTGGGTGATTATTTCCTTACCCATTTTAGGGAAGTTTTCAACTATTATCTCCTCAACTATTTTCTCATGGTCTTTCTTTTTGTCTTCTTCTTCTGGGACCCCTATGATTCGAATGTTGTAGCGTTTAATATTGTCCTGGAGGTCTCTGAGATTGTCCTCATTTCTTTTAATTCATTTTTCTTTTATCCTCTCTGATTCATTTATTTCTACCATTCTATCTTCTAATTCACTAATCCTATCTTCTGCCTCTGCTATTCTACTATTTGTTGCCTCCAGAGTGTTTTTAATTTCACTTATTGCATTATTCATTATATATTGACTCTTTTTTATTTCTTCTAAGTCCTTGTTAAACCTTTCTTGCATCTTCTCAATCCTTGCCTCCAGGCTATTTATCTGTGATTCCAGTTTAATTTCAAGATTTTGGATCAATTTCACTATCATTATTCGGAATTCTTTATCAGGTAGATTCCCTATCTCTTCCTCTTTTGTTTGGTTTGGTGGGCATTTATCCTGTTCCTTTATCTGCTGGCTATTCCTCTGTCTCTTCATCTTGTTTAAATTGCTGAATTTGGGGTGTCCTTTCTGTATTCTGGCAGTTTGTGGAGTTCTCTTTATTGTGGCGTTTCCTCACTGTGTGTGGGTTTGTACAGGTGGCTTGTCACGGTTTCCTGGTTAGGGAAGCTTGTGTCAATGTTCTGGTGGATGGAGCTGTATTTCTTCTCTCTGGAGTGTAATGAAATGTCCAGTAATGAGTTATGAGATGTCTATGGTTTTGGGGTGACTTTGGGCAGCCTGTATCTTGAAGCTCAGGGCTGTGTTCCTTTGTTGCTGGAGAATTTGCTTGGTATGTCTTGCCCTGGAACTTGTTGGCCCTTGTGTGGTGCTTGGTTTCAGTGTTGGTATGGAGGCGTTTGATGAGCTCCTGTCAATTAATGTTCCTTGGAGTCAGGAGTTCCCTGGAGTCAGGGTTTGGACTTAAGCCTCCTACTTCCAGTTATCGGTCTTATTTTTACAGTAGTTTCAAAACTTCTCCTTCTATACAGCACCATTGATAAAACATCTATGTTAAAGATGAGAAGTTTCTCTACTGTGAGGGTCACTCAGAGAGGTTCACAGCGTTACATGGAGAAGAGAAGTGGGAGGAGGGAGTTAGAGGTGACCCAAATGAGATGAGGTGGAATCAATAGTGGAGAGAGTGGGCTAGCCAGTAGTCACTTCCTTATGTGCACTCCACAACTGGACCACTCAGAGATGTTCACGGAGTTATACAGAGAAGAGAAGGAGGAGGAAGGAGACAGAGGTGGCCAGAAGGATAAAAGGGGGAAATGAAAAGGAGGGAGACAGATCAAACCAGTAATCAGTTCCCTAAGTGTTCTCCACCATCTGGAACACACAGAAATTCACAGAGTTGGGTAGAGTAGAGAGGGGTTATGGAGGAGATACAGGAGACCTGGTGGAGAAAACGGAGGTGACTCAGTATTTTCCAAATGACCAATGCATGATGTTATGATACCGTGCATGAGTAAAAGATCCATGGTTCAAGGTGCATCTAGTAGATTTTTAGAGTGACTGCAATTCTACACAGTTGTGACAAATCTCTCCTCTCACCTACTCTTTGTTCACTGCTTTCCAACAAGGCTGAACTCCTTATTATTATTTTTTTTTCATTAACATGTCTCTGGGCTCTGCTCATGGTACATCCTCTGCCTGGAGAACAGAGTTACATAGCAGATCTTAACTTTATTTAGTTGTTCAGTTGCTGAGTCGTGTCTTACTCTTTGCATCCCCATGGACTGCAGAACACCAGGCTTCCCTCTCCTTTCCCATCTTCCAGAGTTTGCTCAAACTTATGTCCATGTGAGTTGGTGATGCCATTCAACCATCTTATCCTCTGTCATAACCTTCTCCTGACCTCAATCTTTCCCAGCATCAGGGTCTTTTCCAGTGAGTCAGCTCTTCGCATCAAGTAGCCAAAGTATTGGAGCTTTAGCATCAGTCCTTCCAATGAATATTCAGGGTTGATTCCCTTTAGGGTTGACTGGCTTGATCATCTAAGGGATTCTCAAGAATCTTCTCCAACACCACAGTTCAAAAGCATCAATTCTTCGGCCCTCAGCCTTCTTTATGGTCCAGTTTTCACATCTGTACATGACTACTAGAAAAACCATAGCTTTGACTATTCAGAATTTTTTCAGAAAAGTGATGTCTCTGCTTTTTAATATTCTGTCTAGATTTGTCATAGCTTTTCTTCCAAGGATCAAGCATATTTTAATTTTATGACTGCAGTCACCATCCACAGTAATTTTGGAGCTCAAGAAAATAAAGTCTGTCACTGTTTCCATTTTTTCCCCATCTATTTGACATGAAATGATGGGACCAGATGCCATGATCTTAGTTTTTTGAATGTTGAGTTTTAAGCCAGTTTTTTTACTCTCTTCTTTCACCTTCATTAAGAGGCTCTTTAGTTTCTCTTCCCTCTTTGCCATTAGGGTGGTATCATCTGCATGCCTGAGGTTATTGACATTTCTCCTGGCAATCTTGATTTCAGCTTCTGATTTGTCCAGCCTGGCATTTTGCATGACGTATCCTGCATATAAGTTAAATAAGCAGGGTGACAATATACAGCCTTAACACACTCCTTTCCCAACTTTGAAACTGTCCTTTGTTCCATGTCCAGTTCTAACTGTGGCTTCTTGACCTGATACAGGTTTCCTAGAAGGCAGGTAAGGTGGTTTGGTATTCTCAACTCTTCTGAAATTTTCCACATTTTTTTGTGATCCACACAGTCAAAGGCTTTAGTGTAGTCGGTGAACCAGAAGTTTTTCTGGAATTCCTTTGGTTTTTCTATGATCCAATGGATGTTGGCAATTTGATCTCTGGTTCCTCTCCCTAATGTAAATCCAGCTTGTACATAGGAAGTACTTGTTTTACATACTGTTGAAGCCTAGCTTGAAGGAATTTGAGCATTGCCTTGCTAGCATGTGAAATAAGCACAATTATATTGTAGTTTGAACATTTTTGGCATTGCCTTTCTTTGGTATTGGAATGAGAACTGATCTTTTCCAGTCCTGTGGCCACTGGTAAGTTTTTCAAATTTTGCTGGCCTTTTGAGTGGAGCACTTTAACAGCATCATCTTTTAGAATTTGAAATAGCTCAGCTGGAACTTTATTTCAGATCTTTCCACAATTGCCCCTTTTTATAAAGAAACCATCTATAATAGCCCTATTCAAATCAGCTTCCCTCCCTATGTTCAGATTTCCTCATTGTAATAGTTAATAACTACTAGCCATTCCCTAACAAATTAACCAAGTGTTTCCAGTCTTGTCAAAGGGGATGCAAGCTCTAAGCAGCAGCAAACTTGTCTTTTTCACTAATGTTAGCCAGAGACTTGAACAATAACAATGTCTAGGGTAAATTATATACTCAATAACTGTTGGTTAAATGAATGGATCAATGAGTGAATAAACATTTTAAAGTTTTTTATTCTCAGGGTCAGAAGAGTAAATACCTGGAATAGACTCACATAGATTTTTGGTGACAAAGCTAGAATTTATATCAGCTTAATGCCAGAATTGAAAGTCTTAAATAGTACCATTTTCTACATTTTGAGTTCTCTAAATTTACAAGTACTTATCTCTCCATTTCCCTTGTAGCCATTTATTTTAGGCAATATAATACAACTTAATTTAAAAAGACCATATTTTTTGGTTAGGAAGTTGTTCCTCTTTCAAGTAATTTAATTAAGGAGAGAAAGAGTAAGATGTATAGTCAGTTATAAGAAGACTTTCAGACTATACATCCATAGGCCATCCAGAATGTTGGAATAAAGCTATTTAATAGATGAAAACTTGCAAAACTGATCAATATTCACAGGGGGAAAAAAGAAACAGAATCTCCCTGGGATATGATTTTGGTTTTCTATGGATAATTTACAGAATTTTAAAATACTCAAAACACAGAGACATAGAAACCTCATAGAGTCAAAAAACAAAACAAAATAAGACAACATCTTTAGACATCAAAGATATCCAGTAATTGTTTTGGTCCATTTCAAAATCTTTTGCAATTTTTAATACAAATTTTTCATTAAAGGGCAATGAGTATCTTTCAGACCTAATAACAACATGTTAGGATGTGCCTTGTATACTAATATGATAGTGTAAAACTATTGCCATTCAGAGACTTCCCAAATCCTTTGTCTTGATTTCTGTCTTCCTTATCCAGGTAGAATTGAGTGTTGATCTGCTCAGGTTTGGGGAAATAGCTTGTTTTGCTAACCATGAGAATGTGTGAAGAGACCAAGTACAAGAATGGTATTTGGATTGATTTACTTTATAAAGCATCTGGAAGAGAGCAGAGAGGAGGAGAAACTGGCAGAGTATAAGCTGAGGATTTTTGAGGAGGAGACTTTAGGTATAGCTCTCATGGTATACAGCTTTGTAGTTCTCATCTCTCTCATGGAAAGAGATGTTTTGCCGTGTTCATTGCAACATAATTGTTTTGGGTGCAATTGTTTCAATTCATTTGTTTCCATACAATGTAATTTAATCTTTTAGATCCTTTTTTTGAGAAATGTTATGAAAGCCAAATTACTTTGCTATTCTATTTTGCACCTGGAATTATTATATTTTATTTTATATGTAACAAGCAAGATATGGATCTTTGCATAAAGAAACTCAGTCTAATTATTGCTATAGGAATTTGCTAACCAAATTTAATTTTTGGAGTTTGGTCATATAAAGTGTTGATATGAGCTATATTTCTTTTCACTTTTTCACTTATAGGTATTGTTTTAAGTAAGGATTAGTTTACAGCCCACGAACATGCCAGATTTGCTTCTTTCTTCTATGATTTTAGAGTTGCACTGCCCAATATGGTAGTCATTTGTCCTATACTACTATTTACCACCTTAAATGTGGTTATTAAAATTGAGAAGCTTAATTTTTATGTTACTTCACTTAAACTTTAAAATGGATACTAAATTTAGTTCTTGGAAAACTTTTAAGTATTTTTACAATAATGTGTATGTGGATCTACTTTTTTAACCCATATATTTTATGAATTCTATATACAGATCAGGTATTTCTGATGAAAATTTAGCATATGAATAACAGACATATAAAAGACACAGGATTTTGGAAAACTTAGTACAAAAATAATGTAAAATATCTTTTTTATATTGATTACAAGTTGATAAAACATTGAATAATGATTAAACAAAGTCTTTTAATCTAATATTGATTGGTTCATTCAACAAATATTTAATGAGTATTTGCTATGAACAGGCACTGTTATAGAAAGAGACGTGGCAAAGATAGTCATAGGACAAATGAGACTCGAATTTGTCATAAGAGAGTTTAAAGGACAGAACAGAGGAAGGAGGAATAGTCTCAGTAAAACCCTGAAGGCAGCAATAAAAGTCACAAGCACTGGAGGAGTGAGAAGACCAGCCTGGTTGAACTGGAATATATTTTTTAGGAGTGAAAGAAAAGGTAATGAGGCACACTTGTAATATTAAATGTGATTGATGTCAATCCTTTTATTGGAGTACATTAAATACACTATGTGTGTTAGTTGCTCAGTCATATCCGACTCTCTGCAACCCCAGGGATTGTAGCCTGCCAGGCTCCTCTGTCCATGAAATTCTCCAGGCAAGCATACTGGAGTGGGTTGCCATTTCCTTCTCCAGGGAATCTTCCCAAGCCAGGGATTGAACTGGGTCTCCTGCATTGCAGGCAGATGCTTTACCATCTGAGTTTCTGGGGAAGCCCAAAATACACTAGATATACTATAGCATGTTCAACAAGCCAGGAAACATGAAGAAAATAGTATACTTACTATACTTTGTTCAGATTAACAATGGAACTTATTTCTTTACATTTAGAGGTATTTTACCTAAAAAGGTATGCTGGAGATTGAAGAGAATTATATTGAACGTATTCCTGGTAGTGGTTTTAAAAGAGGTCTGCAAATTCTTTGACAGTTCTCCCTTCCAAAAGCAATACTTAATTCCTCTTCCTGGGAATGTAGGTTGGACTTAATGATCCCTTTCTAACTACAGAATGTAGAAGTGACTTGCTATGTGACTTGCAAAGTCATCAAAAGGATACAGCTTCTGCCTGTCTCTCTCTTGCATCCATCTCTCTGAAGGAAGCTGGCTTTCATGTTGTGAAGACACACAAGTTGCTCCATGGAGAAGTCACGTGGAGAGGAACTGGGTCCTGCTGATCAAAGCCAGTACTACCTTACCAGCCACATAAGTAAACTATCTTCAAAGTGGGTCATCTAATCATAGTTAAGCCTTTAGGTGACAGAAGCCTGAACCAACATTTTGACCACAACCTCATGAAATATTGAACCAGAATCATTCAGCCAAGCTGCTTTCAAATTCTTGACACCCAGGAAACTGAATTATAATTAATGTTGACAATTATAAACCAATAAGTTGTGTGCAGGAGAAGGGGGTGACAGAGAATGAGATGGTTGAATGGCATCATCAACTCAATGGACATGAGTTTGGGCAAACTCCAAGAGATGATGAGGGCAGGGAAGCCTGGCATGCTGCAGTCCATAGGGTCCGAAAGAGTCAGACACAACTGAGTGCCTGAACAACAAAGTTTTGTGGTACTTACTTATGTAGCACTAAATAACCAATGAAAGCATACTGTTTATAAATAGATCCTATGTTTTCTGACCTTTCAGATACTTTGTAGGTATGTGCAATAGGGAACGTCACAATGATGGTGTCATCTTGGCTGTACCAGTTTGGTAACATTGACAAAAAGATCAGATGGCCAAGAGACAGACTGCATTGAAAGGTGACTGGGTCTATTTTAGTCTCCCAGAATGGAGGTGACCTTGAGAAGGGCAGCAGTAAAAGAGAGAGAGAAATGAAAGGTGGAACCTACAAATGTCAGAAATTATTCATTCAAAGATGACACCACATTTTTGAGCTAGAGTACCTTAGTGATTGACACTTCCTTAGGTTAAAAGCCATAGGTGTTTAGGGAGATGGGTTCAGTTTTGGACAGTGTAAAATTCAAGGTTACAGATGACTTGAGGCTGGAAGAGGGTAAAGAGTCTATGGTAGTGAAAAGTGAACTTTAATATAACTGTCAATTTAAAAAAAGCAGAAAAGTTAACTTTTAGAAGTGAGGAAAATCTATCAATATTTGATTGAGTAGTTAAGTCCTGTCTCTATTAATTCATTGTCATCATGGGCCTCCTCCTCCTCTTCATCTTCATTAGAGGAGAAATCAGAAGAGCTCTGTATGTTGATCACAAATTAGCTCTGTGTATAGAGAATTTGTATGGGGGCTTCCTTTGTGGCTCAGCTGGTAAAGAATCCCCCTGCAATCCGGGAGACCTGGGTTTGATCCCTGGGTTGGGAAGATCCCCTGGAGAAGGGAAAGGCTACCCACTCCAGTATTCTAGCCTGGAGAATTCCATAGACTGTATAGTCCATGGGGTTTCAAAGAGTCAGACACAACTGAGCGACTGTCACTTCACTTCACTTCATGGAACATTTGATATACTCAGCTTTTCTTAGCTCTTAATCATGTGACTGTCAAAGAAATGCTTGTTATCATGTGCAAATGAGATAATTGAGTATAAAAGAAATTAAGTGTGCAGAGCCTGGGCTGAAGACACTAAAGCCCTTGGTCTTACCATTCTATAGCTCTTAAATGGTTGCTCATTATATACACTGGAGAAGGCAATGGCACTCCACTCCAGTACTCTTTCCTGGAAAATCCCATGGATGGAGGAGCCTGGTAGGCTGCAGTCCATGGGGTTGCTAAGAGTTGGACATGACTGAGCAACTTCACTTTCACTTTTCACTTTCATGCATTGGAGAAGGAAATGGCAACCCACTCCAGTGTTCTTGCCTGGAGAATTCCAGGGACGGGGAGACAGGTTGGCTGCCATCTATGGGGTCGCACAGAGTCAGACATGACTGAAGCGACTTAGAAGCAGCAGCAGCATTATATACACAACCAGCACCTTTTCTCTTCTTTTCTGTTCATAAAGTGTTCTTACGTAACCTTCTCTCCTGAATATCCTGATATTCTCACAAAGAATGTCTTCTGCTCTTTTCCACTTATTCCACACGGATTCACTTTCCATAGTTTCTCCACATTCTTGCCTCTTCCTTGAAATCTTCCTCTATACGCCAGTTCCTAAAGAACTTTATCTGACCTCTATATGAGAGTTAGTGACCTATGGCTTGACAATGAAGCACTTCACTTTTTTTTTTTTATTGAAGTATGGATGATTTACAATGCTGTTAATTTCTGCTGTACAGCAATGTGAATCATATGTATACGTACACACACATTCTTTTGTTATTCTTTTCCACTATAGTTTATCCCAGGATATTGACTGCAGTTCCTTGTGCAATGAAGCACTTCAGACTCCTGTTAACAACCTGATTGTCTCCATGGCTTTTGGAGACTAGGGGCTATAATTTCTGCTTCTGTGACCGCCTCCGTATCTTGTTGATTATTGGTAATCAATCATTTTCATATATTTATTTGATTTTAAAAGTCACAAAGGAGCCATTCTGATCTGTCTATAGCCTCATGTTTGGTTTTTCCAAAATTTCCAGACACTTCATCTTCCCTTACATCCAGCACAGTTTTCCCATAATTGCATGTGCTGTTTTTTATTTTCATCATTTTTCATACGATGATTCTGTTCATTCTAACTTTAACATTATTTTTCTCCATCTCCCTGGAAAGTCCTTCCTCATCGTTTGAGATCATAGGGCATGTTGAAGTTGCTATGCAAGGTTTCTCCTTTGTGTAGCTGCTCCGAGTTTGGGTAGCAACAGCTGCAACACTCTGCTTCAAAGATGGATCTTCATTGTCAAAAGCCAGAGACCCTCGTTTCATTATCCTTGCTCTAACAGTGGGTATAGGGCTGGGCAGGGAATTCATACATAGGTCAGTTAATCCATGACATTCCCTGGGTACAATAACTGGGGACACAGTGGGCAGTGGCTTCAGCTGACCCAGGTAGATTAACCACTGCAGTTTTATTCAGCAGTTGGGGAAGAACCATCTACTGATGTGGATAACATGGGGGGAGGGTAGGCAGATATGAAATGTGGTGCTGGCTGTGTCATTTTCAGCTGGTGAGAGAAGCCAGCCTGGGGCTGAAGCTGCCACGGGGAAACAACCAGACCTGAGGAACAGAGAGATGGCCGTGGAGATCTGATCTGTAGCTCTGAATCCTCTCTACCTCTGGCTCTTTTTAACTACTTGACTCAAGATATTTCTTTAATTGCTTAAGCCTAATTGAATTACCCATTACTTATAAATGGAAGTATCCTAAACAAAAACAAGATAAAACTTCAGCTTCCTTTGTAAGGCTTTCCCAAATCTCTATAGACAGGTCAACTTATCAACCCTTTTCTTTCCCAGAACTTTGCTTATACAGCATTCATACTATTGAAAGTGTTGAATTATAATGAACTGTTTTATTACCTGTTTCCTGGGTACACTATGAGCTCATTAAGAACAGAGACCAGATCCTATTCAGCATGATATCCACAGAGCCTTGCATACTGCCCCGTTCCTTGCCTTAGAAGTTATCAATATGTGAATGAATGAACCTTTGGCTCCTTTTCCTTGTTCCTTATGTCAGCTTCTGAAAAAAAACCAGTATGTTCAATAGTTGGGGAAAATTAGAATGTGAAGTAAAGTGTCTGGACTAGCAAAATGCAGTCTGCAGTGATTCAACCTATTTATCACAGAGTTATTAGTCTCTGCCCAAGTCACCTTTATACCAATCCCGTTAAGCTCAATTTCATTTTGAAAGTACTTACAGCTTTGGCAGAACAGATTGCTTTCATGTACATTCATTCATTTATTCAACAAGTGTTTATTTCAAGCTTATCTTGTATTGGTCACTGGTCTGGGGATGCAATAGTAAACAAAGTAATTTCCCTTAGAATTCTAGCATAGGGAGGCAAACTATAAAAAAGTGTATAAATACAGTGTAGTATGTTAGATGGTGATAAGGTCTGTAGAGAAAAAGCAAGGGAAATGGGATAGGGAATGGTGAAGGTACTTGGATCTCAGTTTTAAACAGAGTGATCAGAATAGCCTCACTGAGATGGTGACAACAGAAGGAGGCGAGAGAGATGCATGCACATCTCTCAGAAAAGTGTTCAAGGGCAGGAAATGTTAAGTATGAAGATTTCAAGTGGGTACCTGGTATATGAGAGGAAAAACCAGGAAGCCAGGAAGATGGGGGCAGAATGAGCCCAAAGGAAATCACTAAGGAATGGAGGGAATGATAATATCAGAGAAATCATGCAGGTTGGTAAAGCCACTGAACTTGTCTGACTGGCTTTTTAATCAGAGTAAATTGAGAAGCTTCCGGAAGGATTTAACAGACAACACAGGAACAGTATCACCATTAGAAGGCTGGAAGGCATAGCCATGAGGATTATTCCGAGGCTCAAAGAAGCATCTGCCTAGCTCCATGTAGGGAGGCTTTATCTAATTAGTATCTGAATTTGGTATCAAGTTGCTCTGTTTCCTTCTAACGAAGCCCAGCATATTTAATTCTTATTAAATATTTTAGCTAACATGTCAGTCATACACTTTTTAATATAAGGGTGGTGGCATATAAGTGGAAATGAAATACACAGAGTTTCAAATTATGTGTAACGTGATAGAGGGATTAGAAGGCATCTTGTAAAGAGATAGTGTCTAATATTTCACTTTGTTTTTCCTGGGAGAGGACAGCATAATAGAACCACCTTTCTATTTTCTCCTCTTGCAGGCCTGCTGCCTGTGATTGATAGCTATTAAATTAGGTTTTACCTCCCCAGTTTGGTCGAGATTAAATACATTTATAGCACAGCAAGCCACTGAGAGACAAAGGAACAAGTGGCAATTACTTTGTCTATTTTGGTCTTCTTCGTAGTTAACCATCATTTAAATATGCAAAGGAAAATGTTTTGAAGACAGGAAAAAGGGGAAATGAATGAAGTGCACTGAGCATTAAACACATTTAAAGCTCCCCAAATCTACAAATATAAGCTAACATGAGCATTTATTTCTTTTTTCCTTTTTTTAAATAATAAAAAACATTCTTGTCTTTTTTACTTATTTTTAAATATTTATTTATTTGGCTACATTCAGTCTCTTAGTTGAGCATGTGGAATCTAGTTCCCTGCGTGTGTGTGTATGTGTGTTAAGTCGCTTCAGTCATGTCTGACTCTTTGCAACGCCATGGACTGCAGCCTACCAGGCTCCTCTCTCCATGGGATTCTTCAGGCAAGTATTCAGGAGTAGGCTGTCCCTACTGTCAGGGAACAGTAGGCTGTTCCCTGAATGCGGATCAAACCCAGGTCCCTGCATTGGGAGTATGGAGTCTCAGCCACTGGACCACCAGGGAAGGCCCGTAGCTAACTTCAAATGCAGGAGCAAGGGAGGAATCCTGCAGAATATGTAAGTTCACCAAGAGTGATTTGCAGTATATAGTCCTCTTTCCCACCCCCTCAGGGGAATATATGTCAATCCTATTTGAGGAGAGTTGATTTGGGAAGAATTCCACATCTGCTGTATAGAGGACAAAATCACATGTTCCTTAAACAGTGATGCCAAGGTTACTACTTTGAAACGAGTAGGTCAAAGTCATACTAATAGGAGGAATTTGTTTTCCCCACGTGAAATTGTGTTGCCTTTAGGAAAATCAACCATATTTGCTACAGTGAAGTGTTTTTGCCTTTGGTATTTCATAAGGAAACAGATGGCGGCTTCTACTCTTTAAAAGTCTGAGCTCAGAGCATAGCACCTATCATGACCTTGTTCCTCAAGAGATCGGGCCTGCACTCCCTCTCACCAAAGTCTATATGCAAGGAAACCTTGTTTGACATCCTGTCTAAACATTTAGGGAAGCACTTGCAAAGCGCAAGAAAGTTGAGAGACTGAGACCTGCATTAGAGTTCCTTAAAATGTAGCAGAAGGGTGGGACACCAGACAAGGGACTTGAACAGAGATTGTGGTAAGATAAAATGCTGGGACTGTCTCTAAGGATTTGAAATGTGTGCCTTACTTCTTAGTTTTGTGAGATTAAGAAATAAATTAAATATAATAGCATTCCCAAGTCCTTCTCTCTTCTGTGTTAAAAAGGGGACATAGAAGAGCTCATGATCTCCTGAGGGACCCAATCAGAGCAGGATCTAGTCAGGTCACACTGACCCATTCTATGTGACACAGCCACAGAACAGCAAGTCCTTCCTTAGCAAGAGAGGTCATGAAGCAGCTTTCCAGTTTTTCTTCTGTCTTTAGGGAGGCAAGTAAGTTCTTTCTGTATCTGCTCACAGATAATAATGGAGCCATTGGACCAGGACATATATTTCAGGGATTTTCTCTCCTTTCCAGAAAACTGTTTCTCAGTGTGACCTAAGTTAGAACAGATGATGGAAGTGAATATTTAAAAGTGAAGGCAGAGGCAGGAACCAATACCCTTTAATGGCAGAGTTAGCTCTTGTTTAGTTGCTAAGTCATGTCTGACTCTCTTCAACCCTGTGTACTGTAGCCCACCTGGCTCCTCTGTCCATGGGATTTCCCAGGCAAGAATTGTGGAGCAGGTTGCCAATTCCTACTCCAAGGATTCTTCCTGACCCAGGGATCAAACCCGTGTCTCCTATGTCTCCTGCATTGGCAGGCAGACTATTTACTGATGAACCACCAGGGAAGCCCCAAGAGTTAGCCCCTGTAATTTTTGAACCTCCCTACAGAAACTCAAAGACTAGGAGAACAAAGGAATTCCTCTAGAATATAGTAATAAAAACATGTTTTTTAAGCCATGATTTATCTGGATAGTTGTTAAAACTATGAGGGGTCTGTGATGTTATGATCTGCATCTTTCTAGGAGTATATGTACACACATACACATCAGTAGGAACACAGGACCACTGGATCAGAAATTGGGCTTTTTTATTTACTCACAGAGCAGCTTACATCAGTTCTTCATGCCCAAGTATTGCAGTGAGAGCCAGGTGTGCCCTGTGCATATGTTGGGGTTTGTAACTTGTAAAAGGAAGCCTAAAACTATGAACTTACAGCTCATATAGGGTGGCTTTCTCATCTGTCCCTCTGCCCTCTGGTGACAGAAAAAGCAACTTTTGCTCTGCAAAGTAAAGATTGATATTTGTGGAGGAAAGGGGAAGGTCTCTACTTCAGCATCCTGGGATGTAATCAAATGTCTCCAGGGAGAGAGCAGTTTTATTTCTCTTTGGAGCACCCCACCTTGAGGGCTGCTAGTCAATCATCCTTTAGCCCATGTGCCAGGGTTCTTTATTCAGAAAGCCCCAGTTATTCAGAAACATGAAAATACTCATGGAGAGTTGTTTCCCCACAAGAGCAGGAATAATAAGAATTCTTTTCTTCCGAGGATGGTTTGAAGCCAGAATGAGATTATATAGATATAGAGACAAAAAACAAAGGGAAACAAAGGCAAGCTAGGAAAGAGATGGAGACAGTGTGCGCTTTCTTCAGTGTCTAAGGGGGAACAGCCGTACCCATGCAGGGCCTTCCACTGGGAAGTTTTCACCTGTACTCCACGTTGTACCCTTCTAAGACTGTGAACCAAGCTGATGCAAATTGTTGCACTTGTATTCTGCCATGGTGTTTTCCTCTTTTCCACTCTATTTTATAATGAGATAGAAACTTGTTCATAATGGTATTTCTAGGTTTAGTACCAGATACAGTATCTGTAAATGTGAAAAGTGTTGAAAAGTTAGTGACCCAGCATACTATACCTTTTCATCCCAAGAAACAGCTTCCTGTAGCATATTCCTGATTTCAAGATATGATACACACACACACACACACACACACACACACACATACATATATAGTAAGATGACAATTTTGGTGGAAAAGAATGAAGAGCATAGGTGTACAGTCAGTTACACTGAGTCAAAGAGGGCTGTGTTTAATACTGTTTCCATCACTTATTTTTTTTAGAAGCCTTTGTTTGTTCATCTACATATTAGGAACAATGATAACGATAAGAACATCTATTGTATCTAAATGAGAATATCTATCTTAGGATACCTAAATGAAATGGTGTATGTACAGTCCTTAACATTGTGTCAAACACTTAGCAGGGCTCAAAAATATTACTATTATTAATTATCATTATTGATTTATTTTTTAAAGGCAATAAAGAGCATAGGAAGGCAAGCAAGCAAAAAAGTAAATGAAATTTTTTGATATGATTCTATTTGGCTTTGCTCCCTGCCAAGTCACTGTTACAACCAATCTGAAAAAGAGATGGGTTGTGCAGAAGAGATTTAGAAAAAACTGAGACCAAACAACTCTCAGTTCAAGCAGAAATTACATTGCCTACAGCTATTAGATTTGGGCAGAGACGAATGAATAATTATAAAGGAACTGTAATTTTGATTTTCCTTCTGAATTTGTACAGGGGTCATTCTGACGTCAAAGTAATTACAAGCAACGAGCCTTCAGTTGTAGATTTGACATTATGCACAAGCTGGGTCAGACCTTGCACATGTGCCACAGACTCACTTTTTTCTATCACATCTTTATCATGTCTGCAAATGTAACTTTTTTCCTCATCGATTTTTCAGTTGATATTAACTTTTGAGGGTGGGGATAAAAAACAAGTCCTGGTTTTACAGTCGTAGCCTCCCATAGTCTCCCATACCATTTTTGCATTTTAGTTACCTTTGTTTCCCTAGCTCTAAGCATATGGATACCTATTGTTATTTAGTCGCCAAGTCATGTCCGGCGCTTTGCAACCCCATGGGCTGTAGCCCTCCAGGCTCCTCTGTCCATGGGATTTTCCATGGCAAAAATACTAGAGTGGGTTCCCATTTCCTCCTCTAGGGCATCTTCCCAGTCCAGGGATCGAACCTGTGTCTCCTGCATTGGCAGGTGGATTCTTTGCAAAACACTGAGTCACTAGAGAAGTCCATGCCTTACTATACTATACTATACACTATACTATACTTTACACTATACTATACACTATACTATACACTGTACTGTACTTTACACTGTACTGTACACTATACTGTACTGCACTATATACTGTACTGTACTATACTATACTACAACTTTATTAAATTCATTGATTAGCTCTAGTAGTTTTCTGGTGGCATCTTTAGGATTTTCTATCTATAGTATCTTGCCAGCTGCAAACAATGATAGTTTTACATATTATTTTCCAATCTGGATTCATTTTATTTCTTCTCTGATTGTCATGGCTAGGACTTGCACAACTGTGTTGAATAATAGTGGCAAGAGTGTGCATCCTTGTCTTTTTCCTGATCTTAAAGGGAATGCTTTAAGTTTTTCACCATTGAGAATAATGTTTGCTATAGGTTTGTCATATATCAATAAATATACCTTTACTATGTTGAGGTATGGAGAAGGAAATGGCAACCCACTCCAGTATTCCTGCCTGGATAATTCCATGGACAGAGGAGCCTGGAAGGCTACAGTCCATGGGATCGCAAAGAGTAGGTCACTACTGAGTGACTAACACACAACATGCTGAGGTATGTTCCCTCCATTCCCACTTTCTGGAGAGTTTTTTCTTTTTCTATCATAAATGGATGTTGAATTTTGTCAAAAGCTTTTTATGCATCTACTGAGATTACCATATGGTTTTAATCCTTCAATTTGTTAATATCGTATATCACACTGATTGATTTGTGTACATTGAAGAATCCTTGGATCCCTAGGTTCAGTTCAGTTCAGTCGCTCAGTCGTGTCCGACTCTTTGTGACCCCATGAATCGCAGCACGCCAGGCCTCCCTGTCCATCACCAACTCCCGGAGTTCACCCAGACTCACATCCATCGAGTCAGTGATGCCATCCAGCCATCTCATCCTCTGTCGTCCCCTTCTCCTCCTGCCCCCAATCCCTCCCAGCATCACAGTCTTTTCCAATGAGGCAACTCTTCGCATGAGGTGGCCAAAGTACTGGAGTTTCAGCTTTAGCATCATTCCTTCCAAAGAAATCCCAGGGCTGATCTCCTTCAGAATGGACTGGTTGTATATCCTTGCAGTCCAAGGGACTCTCAAGAGTCTTCTCCAACACCACAGTTCAAAAGCATCAATTCTTCAATGCTCAGCCTTCTTCACAGTCCAACTCTCACATCCATACATGACCACAGGAAAAACCATAGCCTTGACTAGACGGACCTTTGTTGGCAAAGTAATGTCTCTGCTTTTGAAAATGCTGTCTAGGTTGGTCATAACTTTTCTTCCAAGGAGTAAGCATCTTTCTAATTTCCATGGCTGCAGTCACCATCTGCAGTGATTTTGGAGCCTAAAAAATAAAGTCAGCCACTGTTTCCACTGTTTCCCCATCTATCTGCCATGAAGTGATGGGACCGGGTGCCATGATCTTCATTTTCTGAATGTTGAGCTTTAAGCCAACTTTTTCACTCTCCCCTCTCACTTTCATCAAGAGGCTTTTTAGTTCCTCTTCACTTTCTGCCATAAGGGTGACCCCACTTAATCATGGTGCATGATCCTTTTAACGTGTTGTTGGATTATACTTGTCAGTGTTTTGTTGAGGAATGTTGTATCTATGTTTGTCAGTAATATTGTCCTATAATTTTCTTTTTCTGTCCTATCTTTGTCTGGTTTTGGTATCAGGGTGATGGTGGCCTCAAAGAGTGAGTTTGGGAGAGTATCTCCCTCTGCAATTTTTTGGAAGACTATATGGGCTTCCCTTGTGGCTCAGCTGGTAAAAAAAATCTGCCTGTAATGCAAGAGACCTGGGTTTGATCCCTGGGTTGGGAAGATCCCCTGGAGAAGGGAATGGCTACCCACCCCAGTATTTTGGCCTGGAGAATACCGTGGACTCTATAGTCCATGGGGTTGCAAAGAGTCGGACACGACTGAGTGACTTTCACTTTCACTTTTCACTTTCATGGGAAGGATAGATGTTAGCTCTTCTCTAAACATTTGATAGAATTTGCCTATGAAACCATCTGATCCTGGGCTTTTGTTTGTTGGAAGATTTTTAATACCGTATCACTCTTTACATTGTGTTATTTATGTAGCTTGGGTAGTCTCTGACAGACCCTGTGAAAGACCATATAATAGTATCAATTCTTTGAACCTAACCTCCGTCATTAAACAGAGAGGTTAATCCTATAGGTAAGACTAGAAGGCATAAAATGAAATTTTTGGTTTCACAAACACTAATTTGAAGCTCAGAGCCTGAACACAATCATGAAAGCCATGGTACTGAAATTATGGGACAGTTTTGTTTTCTTTTTTAATTTCTCCAGTATACTTTTATAATGTTTTATTATAAGTCAAAGTTTGGAGAGAATTGGCAGGATTTAAGAGAAGGTCCCATAATACCAAAAGAAGAATTAGAGTCACCTGCTATCAAAAGAGAAGATATGTAGGAGAGATACAGGAAATTAAGTTATTTTTCCCTCTTGGGGTTAATGCGCCAAGTGAAAACAATATGAACTCACTTGTATGTAGTTTCTAAATTTTCATTTTGCTCAACTTACAGAAGCTGTGGCTCTATGCCTCATTTTTTTCCTTGCATGTTTAACACTGTGCCTACCACCAAAGACAAGACCTTTTGTAAACGTGTTGAATGACAAAGTAACTTGGTAATGCTAATTTAGTGATTAATTTCTAATATATTTCCTTAACTGTTTCCCACATCACTCTTTCTGTACACTTTTCCATCCCTGCACTTCATGTCCACATCACATTTTTGACCTAATTGATTTTTTTTTTTTTTAAGTTTCATAGAGTAAAGCTATACTATTAGCTTTGCACTTTATTTGAATGTATAGCATCCTATATTTGAGCCATGGGATTTGTTTTTTTTTTTTTTTTTTTTTTTTATTCAGTGCTTCCTTGCTTTGCCAAAGCTGGATGGAAGACAGGTAAAGGGATGTGTAAAAGTACATTTATCTTTTGCATAAGTAAAGGAATGGAGTCTCTACATTTGGATTATCTAATTATAATAGATATTCAGTAAAAATAGTGAAGGAAGTTTCTTTTTTAGACCCATCTCACAAATTTCTGCTAAAAATTTACCTAAGATTTCTAAAATATAAGAGAGAAACACAAGTATGTAAAAAAAAAAAAAGAACATTAGGATATTATAGATTTTCCATTTTTCCCCTATTGCATAATTTTTAATTTGTCAACATTGCATGTATTCCAGATAGGATACCCAGTACCATATTTTAGGAGACACAAAAGCTGAATACACTAGATCTAGCCCTCAAATGTGCATCAGATCAGATCAGTCACTCAGTCGTGTCCGACTCTTTGCTACCCCATGAATCGCAGCACGCCAGGCCTCCCTGTCCATCACCAACTCCCGGAGTTCACTCAGACTCACATCCATCAAGACAGTGATGCCATCCAGCCATCTCATCCTCTGTTGTCCCCTTCTCCTCCTGCCCCCAATCCCTCCCAGCATCACAGTCTTTTCCAATGAGGCAACTCTTCGCATGAGGTGGCCAAAGTACTGGAGTTTCAGCTTTAGCATCATTCCTTCCAAAGAAATCCCAGGGCTGATCTCCTTCAGAATGGACTGGTTGTATATCCTTGCAGTCCAAGGGACTCTCAAGAGTCTTCTCCAACACCACAGTTCAATAGCATCAATTCTTCAGCTTTCAACTTTCTTTATAGTCCAACTCTCACTTTCATACATGAGTACTGGAAAAACCATCAGATCAGATCAGTCTCTCAGTCGTGTCCAACTCTGCAACCCCATGAATCGCAGCATGCCAGGCCTCCCTGTCCATCACCAACTCCCGGAGTTCACTGAGACTCATGTCCATCGAGTCAGTGATGCCATCCAGCCATCTCATCCTCTGTCGTCCCCTTCTCCTCCTGCCCCCAATCCTTCCCAGCATCAGAGTCTTTTCCACAAATGTGCATAGGATCTCTTATTTTTTAACTACTCTTCATAAATATCCTGCCTTTCATAACAAAGTTTCTTTGTTTTGATTTGTTGGTAAAATATAAAAGAGGAGAAATTTATCCAGGTCTAAGATGAGACATAAAAAATTTAAAAATGTGGAAAGAGATACTGAATAAGAGAAGAATGAAAACTCAGGAGAGATAAATGAAATATAAGAATCCTCAGCAATGTGTTTTCACTTGACCTTTGAAGGATTCTGATTATATCTGGCCTTTTCTCTGTCTTACTCTAACTCTTTTACATTATTAACGAAATAAAATGAATTTACATAAAATGCTTCCTTTTTCTAACATTAGTATAAGTTCAATGTTATAGGATTAAAAAATGGCTAATTTTTCCAGGCCATCATTTCTCAGTTAAGCACTATCATTAGTCTGTCTTGTCAAGAGACAAGTAAAACTTCTGTGATAATAACAGTACAGTTTCTTTTTGCTTTATATGAGTTAGTAACATAAAACTTAACTCACCCATATCTTTCTATAACTCATATCAGAAGTGATATATGTAAGTGTTTATGTGTATTAAGTTCAGAGGAGAATTTAAGTGAAAGTAATATTTTTTAAGGTAATATTTAAGGAATTAATTATGAATGGATAAAATGAATACACAAGATTTAGGAAGGTTTTTCTGTATATTCAGATTTTATGCATATATAATTTATGGATTATTAACATTTACTATAATTATTTCAGAAGTTATGACATAAATTACATTAAAAACTAGAGTTTAGTTAAAACACATTTGCCTTTAGTGATGTATTTCATGTTAATATATATTGAAGGCAGTGTATGGAAATATCACTCATTAATTTTTAAAACATGCAGTATTAATACATGATAAAGCATGGATGAACTTCCAAAACATTATGCTAAGTGAAGTAAATAGGCATAAAAGATACATATTGTGTGATTCAATATATATTACATCTCTAGAAAAAGCAAAGACAGAAAATATTTTAAGGGTTGTCAGTGTTGGCCCAGCAGTGAAGACGAGAGATTGCAAATGGACACTAGTGATCTCTTGCGTATGATGGAAATGTTCGAAAATCAGATGGTTTTAATGGTTGTACACCTTTATAAATTTAATGAAAAGTATTATACACTTAAAATGACTCAATCATATTATATGTAAATTACCCATTAATAAAGCTATTAAAAGTCTGTACTTCATTCTTGGAAGAAGTAGTCAAATATTTAGACTAGCACAGAAAGAAAAGTGTATGACAACAAGATTTTAAAAGTCTAGAAATACTCGATGTTGTATTATTCTTTTAGAACAGACTCTTTTTTTGTTTATCTTTATGAATTTCCTATGAGTTATTTTAAAATGCAAATCCTTTTGGTTAATATATGGAAAAAACATATCATTTGATAAAAATAAATCAACATACTTTAAGACATGAACTGGGTTTATTTTCTGTAAAATCCAAAGTATTTTTTTAAAAGAAACATTTTAATTGAGCATTTAAATTCATTTTTTATTTTTCCTCAATATATTTTACATCATTACATCCTTAATACCTTTCATATTGATTGTTATCTTTCTGTTCTCACAAATGCAGTCTAATTCATTCTGAGAGCAAGACCAACTCTTTTTTTGCTTAGGGATTAGGGTTTTCCTAAACTGGGGTTGAAATTTCCAGCAGCTGACACATGGTTGGATGGCATCACTGACTCAATGGACATGAGTTTGGGTGGACTCCAGGTGTTGGTGATGGACAGGGAGGCCTGGCGTGCTGTGGTTCATGGGGTCGCCAAGAGTCGGACACACCTGAGTTACTGAACTGAACTGAATTGCTTCTTAGGGGTAGTCCTGACTCTAGGACTTGCCCTTTAGGAGTCCCAAGTCAATGCCTGCATTGGTCATCAAGGTCATTCCACAATGGCTGCGCTGGAAAAGTAACTCCTCAGCAGTTTACTATTCTCTTCAGGTCTGTATGCCTGCTAGAATCTCACCTTATCTATGTGTAATTTATCAGTTAGCCAAGGATTTGTTAGAAGTTTCTGTGCAGAATTTTGACATTTTGTCTTTGTGGCTCCCTTCTTTTCTATCTTGTCCAGGAACTCATCTCCCTTTGGAGAATGGGAATAACAATCTCCGCTTCCTCATCCAATGAGGCAGTTGCCCTCAGTTTACACTCTGTTTCCCTTACATAACTTTGAAAGTGGTTTCTGAGAGAAAGTCAAGGTAAATGTGCAGCTTAGTTAATGTGCTGTTCTTTTCTCAAGAGTTTTCACTCTCTGTTGTTTACTAACATCTGAAAAAAATTGTTTCATATATATTGCCAGTATTTATAGTTGTTTATGATAGAAAAATGAGACTCCTATAATAAAAATAATACCAGCTACTTCACCATGAAAAAAAGAAAAAAAAGAAAATGTCTGACTTTGTATAAGCCAGACTAAGAAAAGTGGGCCTTAATATAAGGACTTTATGCTAGGAAACAAGTATGCCCATGTGGAAATTTTAGGTAAAGACATAGTTGATTTCCCTGGAATAGTTGTACTTGACATTTACTGATTTAACAAATGTTTATTGAGTACTTACTATGAGACACCTGGGAAGACTTACTATGCGTCAGGCAATGCTTTAGGTGCAGAGGATAAAACTGAACAAAAAGTTTAAGGTTTTTATCTTCAATTCATTAATTCCATATTTTCAGTAAATAAATATTTAATGGCTTCTTAAGAAATGGAGATAAAACTGACAGATAACATCATATTAGTTTTCAATGTACAACATAATGATTTTATTTATGTTTATGTTGCAAAATGATTACCACAATAAGTTATCATCCATCACCACATGTAAATACTGAGTGACTAACACTTTCACACCTGTAAGGTCTCTCTCTTAGCAACTTTCTCAGTGTTTTTTTTCAGTTTTATTTTTTATCAAAGTATAGTTGATTTTAAAAGTTGTCTCAATTTCTTTGTACAGCAGTGATTCAATTGTATATATTTTTCAGGTTCTTTTCTCTTATAGGTTATTACAAAATATTGAGTATAGTTCCCTGTGTTATCTATTGTTGATTATCTGTTTTATATATAGTAGTGTGTATATGTTAATCCCAAACTCATAATTTATCCCATTTCACCCCACTTTCCCCTTTGATAATCGTAAGTTTGTTTTCTATGTTTGTAGGTCTGTTTCAGTCTTGTATATAAGTTCATTTGTATCATATTTTTTAGATTCTACCTGTAACCCATGTATTTGTCTTTCTCTGTCTGGTTTACTTCACTTAGTATGATAATCTCTAAATCCATCAATGTTGTTTTGAATGTTGCAGGAAGGGGAGCCCCTTTTAGGGCTAAAAATGGTTTCTTGTCTAACACTCTGAATTGTCTGAGAAAGCACATATGCTGTGTATCTGAAGAGACACACTTCCCATCTGGAGTGCCAGAATTGATGCTGAAAGCTCAGCTCCTCCGGTGCCAAATTAAATCTTGGAGACAAGAGTTTTGGGTGAGGCAGAAACGGGTAGCTTTATTACTTTGTCAGCCAAAGGGGGGCACAGCAGGCTAATGCCTTCAGAACCATGTGTCCCAATTCGAAGAAGATAATGAGAAATTTTATAGAAATTGTTCAAAGAGGGCCTGATCAGCTCGTGGACATTCTTCTGATGGATTGGTGGTGAGGTAAGTAGGAGTCTGCATCACCAACCTTCAGGTCCATCTGGTCTGGGGTCTGTGTGCTTATGGGCAGCCTACCATTGTTAATCGTTAACTTCTCCCACCTGGGAGGGGGTTTATCTGCAAAATAACTCAAAGGTATTGTTGTGTGTATCCATCGATGGGGAACCAGGACCTTGTCCCAAGGCTGCACTACTGTTTCTCTTGACTATTTCCCCCTAGTCTCATGTCCCCTCTCTTCCCTAATTAACAACTGTTGAATCTGTCATTGGAACTCAGGGAAGGTCACGGAAGCTGAATGAGGGCTATTTTCTGTCATCAAAGAAATAGAGACACAAGCTTGTGCCCAGGAGCTCCACAGGGCCCTGCTCAGTATCATGAATGGCATTACTTCATTCTTTTTTTATGACTGAGTAGTATTTCACTATGTAAATATACCACTTCTTTTTTTATCCATTCATCTGTCAATGGACATTTACATTGCTACCATGTGGGCAATTAGAAAACCTATGCTTGGCAAACATCAGTGAAGCAAAACACAGCCTTCCCTACAGCGTGCCTCCTCTGTGGTTCTCCTCAATTGAGGAGTACAGCAGTCTAACAAGAAAAGTACAGTCATCAGGATTTCTAGGGGATTCTCTGCAGGGCAACAAGCTTAGTCTTTAGCTGGAGTCCAAGCTTTGAATAAGGGTAACTCAAGGGAAGTCTCACTGAAGAGCAACGGTTCTCAAATCTGGTATTTGTGAAAAATCAACTGCAGGTTCACCAAAATAAAGATTCCTGGAAATCCTGAGGCATATGGCTGGGGAAATATTACTTTAGGGTTTATAAGGAACTAGAGAGTCCCTTGTACAGCAAGGAGATCCAGCCAGTCCATCCTAAAGGAAATAAATCCTGAGTGTTCATTGGAAGGACTGATGTTGAAGCTGAAACTCCAATACTTTGGCCACCTGATGCATAGAACTGACTCATTGGAAAACACCCTGATGCTGGGAAAGATTGAAGGCAGGAGGAGAAGGGGACGACAGAGGATGAGATGGTTGGATGTTATCACCGACTCAATGGACATGAGTTTGGGTAAACTCCAAGAGTTGGTGATGGACAGGGAGGCCTGGCATTCTGCAGTCCATGGGGTCACAGAGTTGGACACGACTGAGCAACTGAACTGAACTGAAGAGGAAGGTAAATGCACTAGGAGTAAGCTAAGTCTTGCCCTTATGTGGATAAGAATTATCCAGGAAGGACAGAAACAGGAAAGAATTTTCAACAAAGAGTTTGAAGTTCTTTAGGAAACTTACAGCCTGACACTAGCCATAGCCAACATTAATTCTCATTCTAATAGAAGCGTAAAACAAACTAAGGTATGGGGAATAATAATAATTTTCTATTTTCATGGAAAATTGGATAGCATGCTTGAGTAATAGCGGATACGGTAACCTATGGCAAGAAACTGGTGCTGGGAAGTGTTTGAGCTTTTCTGTGTGTAGAATTCAGAAAAATGGGTGCCCAAAACAATTATTACAAGCACAGGGATATCTCTATTATTTTCTCATGCTACTGCTTCTGAATCAGAGAAGGGCATTGTAATATCATTTTTAAAGTGGATACACCAGACGGTTCTGATTTTACTTGTATACATTCCTTTTTGAATGTATTATTCTGTTTTGCCAGTCACATAGTTGTCCAGTAGCGACATTAGGCCACTGTGATACTAATAAGTCACAGTGAGATAAGGCATAAACGTCAATGAAATAAAAGTTGAAATTTTTTCATCAGGAGAATTCATGTACCTTATGCTTACTTTGGCCAGCATTAAAATCAACCTGTAGCCTCAAAAACCACTATAGCTGACATGAGAGAATGAAACCTGTAATTATATTTAGTGGTGGGAGGAAGCCATTGTGGAATCCACAGTATTATTTAGACAATTTACACATGAGATCCTTATAAAAATAATTCAAACTGACAGCATCTAAGTATCATTTAAAGCGGTAAATGCCTTAAATGTCTGCTGGCTAATTGGCCAAGATAAAAGGTAGAAATGGTGGGAATTAAAGCACGCATTTTCTAGCATGAATTTAAACTCAGCCTCTGAAATAAGGTAGACTAGAATCACTGCTAAGATCCCTTGTATATTTTGATCATTTATAATTCTATAAGTTTATTTGCTTAACCCACAACTGGAAAAATATTTTAAAAAATTCATATCTCTTATTATTTGACCATTCTTCTTAACAAAACAATATTTCTAACATTTCTTCCAATCCAGCTACCTCCAAAATAACACTGATTACGCCTTTTCCATTTGATCTATCATTCATTCAACCCAAAATGCACTCAACAGCCATCCTCTTTCAGTCACTGAGGGCTAGGAAAGGAACTTCCATTTCAATGAGACTTTCTCCTGACAAAAATTGTCATTCTTGACAGTCCTGAAACACTTTGGTACCACTAACAAACCTAAATCAGCATCCTGCACAAAATTTGTTCTCAGTAAGTCTTGGTAGAGTTAACTTTTTCTTTTCTTTTTTTCTGCTTTTCTCATCTCTCCTTTCAGGCTTCCTTTTTTACTTAGTACAATTTATCTCCCTTTGACACATGTTTTATCCTAATGAACTTAAATAAAAATGACTTCATAGTAGCCTCTTCTTGCATCACAATGCATCCTTAGTAGCATATATTTTAATGATTTGCACAAATATTTCAAAGTGGTAAAGGCTCTTATGAATGGCTTTTCTTCAAAGGGAAGGTATCCAGAAGAGCTTGATAGGGAAAAGGCTATCAGCAATATTCTATTATGGAAATAGAAAGAGATCAGCATGGTATGAAGGAGGTCTTGCTTTTACTTTCAGGGAAGCGTGCCACATAATCATTAGCAGCATAGTGCAAAACTGTTAAAGAGAGCATCAATTAAATCAATTTACTCCAGATTAATTCTGTGGGTAATGACTCAGAGATAATTTTCTGAGTATCTTTCAAGCAGATGTCAGCATCATTTAACCATTGTATACAAAGGGTACACCATTTGTCAGGTGTTTTTCTTTATCCTCACAATAGCCTGTGAGGGTTAAAGGCAATGCAGAGGAAACCAGAAGGCAAGTTACCCAAGGTCACATAGATAGTTAAGTGGCTGACCTAGGATTCAAAACCTTAGACTGAGTATATCCAGCTCTTTATAATACATTATACTGCTTCTAAATTGGATCATGAAATATAAGTGGAGTCAAAGATAAAAATAGTAATGCTATTCCAAATAGATTCAAAGACCTTCAAAAGAAAGGCATTGATTCAAGATATTATTTACAGAAGAAATTTAAACAAAGCATCAAAGCAATGTAAAAGATGGAATGGAATGTGCTTCTGGTGTGCACTTCTTTCAAGAACAACCTCATTAGATATAAGGAAAAATGAAGGATGAGGCAGATTGTTGTCAACTTTCCATGAGCATCTCTTTAATAAAATATATTAAAGAACAGAGGATAAGAACCATGATACCCAATAAATTCAAGGAAAGAAAGGGCAAGGAATTCAGAACTGTATGTAACAAGATGCAGAAGAATATCAAAGAGAACTATGAAAAATTCAGTAAAAAGTTGAGTGCAGAACAAAAGATAAAATTCTAAATAAATGAAGATCTATCTTAGAATATTCCAATCACTAAAGTGTGAAATTAGAAACAAATAATAAATACAAGAGGATATGGATGAAATACTGATCTTTTTAACCCCATAGTACCAACCAGAGTATCAGTTCTCTGGTTTGCTTTGACTTTGATTTTTCCCAGACTAAAGGTTTTGAATGTATATGTACTATACAATGATATTGAAATGCACTCATAAGATATCAAAAAATGATATTCAGACATATATGAATTCATAGCTGGTCCCTAAAGGTAATTTTGTTATAGATTATGTACTGTATGCTACTCAGATAGCAACCAGGAAAGAGTGATAGAGTCCCAGAGAAGTACAGAGCAAGAATCATTACAAGGATGATACAGAATGGAAATGTTCAAGAAAATATAGGGGAATCCTTTAACTAGAGATCAAATCTCAAGATAGATTAATATTTTGTATATGTTCATTTGATTAACATAATTAAAAATTGAACTATAAGCTGCTAGGACAGATTAGTGACTACAAGCCACTTTCTCAGAGTAGTAAGAAATACAATAGGAAAACTTATAGACAAAAATAGTGTGACTAATGTTTGAAGTCTTGATCATATAAAGTTTATTCATTGTGGTTTTGGGTGCACCATAACAGTCATTTCATAAAATGTTATTTTACTGTAAGTACTGGGCACATATGAATAAATGCTTTGTACCTACCATATTATTCTCATAAGTTAATTAGGGAACTGAGATAAAAGAATATTCATAATTCATTCACAGTGATATAAAAGTATACACACACACACACACACACACATACACACACACATATATGTTATTTAGTTGCTAAGGTGTGTCAGATTCTTTGCTACCCCATGTACTGTAGTCCACCATGTCCCTCTGTCTATGGGATTTTCCAGGCAAGAATACTGGAGTTGGTTGCCATTTCCTTCTCCAGGGAACCTTCCTGATTCAGGAATTGAACCCGTGTCTCCTGGCCTTCTGCATTGGCAGGCAGATTCTTTACCTCTGAGCCACCTGAGAAGCCCATGTTTCAGTTCAGTTCAGTCACTCAGTCAAGTCCGACTCTTTGCAACCCCATGGACTGCAGCATGCCAGGCTTCCCTGTCTATCACCAACGCCCGGAGCTTACTCAAATTCATGTCCATTGAGTTGGTGATGCCATCCAACCATCTCATCCTCTGTTGTCCCCTCCTCCTGCCTTCAATCTTTCCCAGCATCAGGGTCTTTTCAAATGAGTCAGTTCTTTGCATCAGGTGGCCAAAGTATTGGCATTTCAGCTTCAGCATCAGTCCTTCCAATGAATATTCAGGACTAATTTCCTTTAGGATGGACTGGTTGGATGTTTATTACATACATATATTTGTAATAAAGGAGAACAGAAATCTGAAAGCAGGGAGATTGTCCTCAGGTACTGCTGGAGAAAACTATATGAAGGCATTATGCCAGGTGAGACTGCATAACTCTAAGCAAACTCAGAAGAAGTCTAGATTAGGCTCAAGCTACACAATGAAATAATCAGTCATTTCTCCCGAGAGCCAGCAGAAGTTCCCAACAAAATTTAGTCTAAGTTGCTTCTCATGCTTTGACCATAAGAAAACATCTCAATTTAACAAACATAATGGTACCTGAAAAACACTTAAATCAGAATTGATTCCACATATATTGATTCTGGGGGAAGATATGCACTGTAAATGTATAACAAGGGATGATATTTTAAAGCTCTAAAGGGCACATCAATTCATAAGCACAACACAAGGAGATAAAATCTTATCAAATCTTCATTATCACTGTTCAAATTAATCAGTTGGGAAAAAAGCCCAGGACAGTGGTGAAGCAACTGATTTTTTCTGCGTTCTGTACAAATGCAACTCAAGAAATGGAAAATAAATAGACATGAAATTCCTGGAGAAAAAAAAATTAGGAAAGCAAATGGATATGTAATCAATAGCTCTATTAATGTGTACCAGCATCCTTGATAAAAGCAAACAAATGAAACCTTAAGAACCAAACAAAGCATTTGGGTGACGCATACCACAAACAGAAGATTACATGGATCAGGTCAGAGACTTCAACCACAGTCCCAATCAGGCTGATTTGTTCTTTTACTCATGCAATTTTCATCCAGTTTCCAGAATTGACAACTCCCAAACCAGTCTTAAATTTCAGGTCTAAATTCTATAACAAGTCTGCAAAGCAGGTAGGAGAATCTCTAGATGAATAGCTGAAAGGCTAGCAATTTCTCAGTTTTGTATGTTAGATTAATTTACTGATTGTAGTTTTTCATTCCCCTGTAATAAAATTGTCTGTCCATACTATTGAGTTGAGTATAATTCACTATATGTAACCATGTATTTTGCTTTAGCAAAACTAGATATTAGAAGATCTGATGAAAGCTGAAGCTTAAAATGTACCTATATAAATGAGCTTTTCCTGTTATGACTTAGTGATTTCCTATGAAAAAGAAAACATTTTCTAAAAACTGTTGGCTTTTCAGCCTGAACATCAGAACAAAAATTCATGGAGTGGATCTAAACTGAATCTTCAGTCTTTAGCCAAGATAGGCTGACCCACATTATGAAGCAGAGATATAGCTGAGCCCATTTTAGATAAGACAAAATGAGTGTGAGAATAATTATTCTTGTAAGCATTGTATTTTGGAGTTGTTTTTCAGCATTATAGTGGCAATAGCTGACTGATACAAATGCTTTTGAGTATTAGTAATTGCTGTCTTAATTACCTTGCTCTTTTCAATCAAGCTCAGCCTTCTACTTTATCTTCAGTAACCAGATTAATGCTCTACTACAATCAATTTCCTTTCTAATTGGAGTCCCTTTGGTTGGATTTTTGTTACAGGCTGTACTACTTCTGGATACTCTGCCTAACTGAAACCTACTTGTCCACCTGCTTCTGTATAAAAATATCACTATATGCTTTATACATTATGTGAGATACATAAATGGTAATAACTAATACCACCATTTATTAAGAAATAGTTACAGGTCAGGCACATTTAGAAATATATTTAAGTTGATTCTTTAAAAAATTTTTTTTAAATGCAAGGTAAATTTTATAATTACCATTTTCTGGGTTAAATTAATTCATTTTTATTATTTCTATATCACAAAGGCCTTAAACTCAGAAAAGGTAAGTAACCTGCTTAAGACACCTCAGTTCAGTTCAGTTCAGTTGCTCAGTCGTGTCCGACTCTTTGCGACCCCATGAATTGCAGCACACCAGGCCTCCCTGTCCATCACCAACTCCCAGAGTTCACTCAGACCCACATCCATTGAGTTGGTTGATGCATCCAGCCATCTCATCCTCTGTCATCCCCTTCTCCTCCTGCCTCTGAGTCAACCCTTTGCATCAGGTGGCCAAAGTATTGGAGTTTCAGCTTCAGCATCAGTCCTTCCAATGAACACTCAGGACTGATTTCCTTTAGGATGGACTGGTTGGATCTCCTTGCAGTCCAAGGGACTCTCAAGAGTCTTCTCCAACACCACAGTTCAAAAGCATCCATTCTTTGGTGCTCAGCTTTCTTCACAGTCCAACTCTCACATCCATACATGACCACTGGAAAAACCACAGCCTTGACTAGATGGACCTTTGTTGGCAAAGTAATATCCCTGCTTTTTAATATGCTGTCTAGGTTGGTCATAACTTTCCTTCCAAGGAGTAAGTGTCTTTTAATTTCATGGCTGCAATAATCATCTGCAGTGATTTTGGAGCACCCAAAAATAAAGTCTGACACTGTTTCCACTGTTTCCCCATCTATTTCCCATGAAGTGATGGGACCAGATGCCATGATCTTCGTTTTCTGAATGTTGAGCTTTAAGCCAACTTTGTCACTCTCCTCTTTCACTTTCATCAAGAGGCTTTGTAGTTCCTCTTCACTTTCTGCCATAAGGGTGGTATCATCTGCATATCTGAGGTGATTGATATTTCTCCCGGCAATCTTGATTCCAGCTTGTGCTTCTTCCAGCCCAGCGTTTCTCATGAGGTACTCTGCATAGAAGTTAAATAAGCAGGGTGACAATATACAGCCTTGATGTACTCCTTTTCCTGTTTGGAACCAGTCTGTTGTTCCATGTCCAGTTCTAACTGTTGCTTCCTGACCTGCATATAGGTTTCTCAAGAGGCAGGTCAGGTGGTCTGGTATTCCCATCTCTTTCAGAATTTTCCACAGTTTATTGTGATCCACATAGTCAAAGGCTTTGGCATAGTCAATAAAGCAGAAATAGATGTTTTTCTGGAACTCTCTTGGTTTTTCGATGATCCAGTGGATGTTGGCAATTTGATCTCTGGTTCCTCTGCCCTTTCTAAAACCAGCTTGAACATCAGGAAGTTCACAGTTCACGTATTGCTGAAGCCGGGCTTGGAGCATTTTGAGCATTACTTTACTAGCGTGTGAGATGAGTGCAATTGTGCAGTAGTTTGAGCATTCTTTGGCATTGCCTTTCTTTGGGATTGGAATGAAAAGTGACCTTTTCCAGTCCTGTGGCCACTGCTGAGTTTTCTAAATTTGCTGGCATATTGAGTGCAGCACTTTCACAGCATCATCTTTCAGGATTTGAAATAGCTCAACTGGAATTCCATCACCTCCACTAGCTTTGTTCATAGTGATGCTTCCTAAGGCCCACTTGACTTCACATTCCAGGATGTCTGGCTCTAGGTGAGTGATCACACTCTCGTGGTTATCTGGGTCATGAAAATCTTTTTTGTACAGTTCTCCTATGTATTCTTGCCACCTCTTCTTAATATCTTCTACTTCTGTTAGGTCCATACCATTTCTGTCCTTTATCGAGCCCATCTTTGCATGAAATATTCCCTTGGTATCTCTAATTTTTTTTGATGAGATCTCGAGTCTTTCCCATTCTGTTGCTTTCCTCTATTTCTTTGCATTGATCACTGAGGAAGGCTAAGACACTTCAGACAGTAAATATTACAACCATGATCCAAATTCAGCTTTGCTTTTTAGGCTGTTTCCTGTCACACATTTAAAATGGAGGAATCATGAAGTTTTGAAGTGATAAGATACATGCCCATGTTATGTCTGAATAGTTAACAAGGGATAAAAATTGTCTACTGTTGTGCTTGCTTTGCTAGCAGATATACCAAAATTGGAATGATAAAGAGAGTAGCATGGCCCCTATACAAGGGTGGCACACAAATTCACAGAGCATTCCAAAGTTTTTGTAAACCAACTGTACTTTAAAAAACTGTCTACTGTGTAGACCTTAGAGTACTGATGAAATTTCCTTGGCTTGTCTACAAGACGGTATGTACTATTGTCACTTGGCAATTATGGTCAGAGAAGTGAGGATGGGTTGGACTAGGTGATGCAATTTTTATAAAAAAAAAAAAAATACTATTCACTGTAGCCATTCTAAGAAAGATTGATGGTAAAGTTTTAGTGTTTGGACATTTTCCAAAAGTTTTAGTGTTTGGACATTTTCCAACTGACTGTCCTGATTCTGTTTTTAAGTAAATACCAGCACAAGTCTGAACATAAGCGTTCATGCTTGAGCTCTAGAACAATATAGAACTGAGTTTACATCCTGAGTCTAACTTTTTCTGGCTTATTAAAGTTACTTATATTCCTGAAATCTCAGTTTTATCATCCGTAAAATGGGGCTAACAGTAATAATGATGTCATAGAGTTGTTGAGGGAATTAAATGAAAAGTGTCTTATGAAAATAACACTATATCTGGATAAATATATTGTGGTTGCCTGACACTATATATATTGAACTTCTATAATATCAGGCTTCCCTGGTGGCTCAGATGGTAAAGAACAAGCCTGCAATGTGGGAGACCCTGGCTTGATCCCTGGGTTGGAAAGATCCCCTGGAGAACGGAATGGCTATCCACTCTGGTATTCTTGCCTGGAGAATTTCATGGATGGAGGCTCCAGTCCATGGGGTTGCAAAGAGTGAGACACAACTGAACGACTAACACTGTCACTTTTCTATAATATCACTGAGAATGGGAATTATTCTTTGCTAATGGAGAATGGATTTTTGTAAGGGCAGAGAAGGGCAGGGAAATAGGCACACAGAAGGGGTGGTGGAAAAGGAAAGTGCAAGAAATTTAAACTGATTTGGTAGCTGGTGTAGAAAACTCTAAACCAGGGCATGATGGAGAATACCTGGACAAACACAAATGCTGTCTGAAGCAGCATAGAGGGTAAAAATCTTTGAAAGGTATGACTATAGATTACATTGCACATGAGCTATCTAATGCCGGTATAGTCAGTAGGACCAGGAAATGCCACTGTTTAGAGGTGAATGGAAGCAATTTAAAGCGCAGCTCCTTCCACTTTGTACTGGTGAGATTAATCCATGTTTTGAGCTGCTGTTTTCACCTCTTCATTGTTTATCGGGTTTGAGTCTAATTGGCCTTGATTGGAATCATGGGAAGCCACTAATTAAAATGATTAACAATATCAATAATGGCAAAGGGGATAGAAAAGGAAGCCTCCTATTTTTAATGGGCTGAACACAATTTCTTGCTGGCAGAATGAATAGAATTTAATTGAAGAGTGACAGTGGATAGCAAATTTCTGAAATGTCTGTTTTCATGTTGTAACAAAGGGCACATTTTCTAGAAGCTATACCACAATCACAAATACGGACAAGATTTTTCTCCTCCCCCACTAGCGAAATTAAAACCAATTTCTAACCTCAGATGTTTTCAGGCACATTATTATGGAGGATGTCTTCTTTTGAGTGCTGTGTTTAACACTGGAAATATTTCAGCTTTGCCATTGACCTTTAAGTTATTCTAATCTGCTTCTATTTACAAACACAATTTCTGCAAATAGGCTTTGACCAGAACAGATTTTAGATGCAATAGCGGGACAAAATCTAGACTCAAGCCGAGAAGGCAAAGGCCTAGCCCTCAAGCATCTTTTTGCTACTGGATCTTGACAATGTCCAATGGTTTATTTCCAGAACATAAGTGAAACCATTTGGATAGTACATTTTCACCCTCTACCTCAAAGGGGTAGTTTCATTGTTTCATTCCTGATACCCAGCTCCATTTCTTCTTTGGCATAGGTGAACTCAGTGCCATGAAAATCGTATGTAGCTACATCTGGATTGTCTTGCTGGCTGGGAGGATGAGATTTACATAGTCAGAGCCTGAGAAATACCCGGCTCTTAATTTCCTTCCTACCAGTATTTAATCCAGGATGGACTCTGATGGCTCAGGAATACTTCATAAGAAATTACTTATATTCTAGAAGCCAGATGTGGTTCTTCTTAATAACCCTATATTTCTTTGCATCTTTACATTTTGGGTGAGGGAAACACTTCCAATTATGACTTATTTAACTTTTAAAAAATTGCATTATTTATTTTTGGCTGTGCTGGGCCTTTGTTGCTGTGTGGGGGCTTCTTGTTGTGGTGAGTGGGGGCTACTTTCTAGCTGTGGTGTGTTGGCTTCGCATTGTGGTGGTTTCTCTTTTTGTGGAGCACAGGCTTTAGGGCACATGGGTTTCAGTAGCTGTGGTGTGTGGGCTCGTGACTTATTTAACTTTTGATTCATTTATCTTTCCTTGATTTAATAATTATTCACACTTGTACAGAACACCGCTTCCAAAATGCACTCACAAAACCACTACTATTTCCTTCTTTATCTACTACATTCAGGGTTTATAAAAGAATCCCAAGAACTAAGCTCAGAGACATCTCTGCACTTTGAGGGCAAGTTATTGAACTGATCGACGCCTTATTTCCATACCTATAAGATGGGAATCCACATATTATGTACCTAGTGGGATTGCCATGAAGACTTAAAAAGTAATCCTTATGAACATTGCTGGGCCCAGAATAATTACCTAATAAATGTTTCCTGGTTTACTGTTCAGTGACTACTACTATTCTGTGAGTTCTTTCGGGGCAGGACAGCAGAGATCACACTTAAAGTGAAAGTCGTTCAGTCGTGTCCGACTCTTTGAGACCCCATGGACTGTAGTCCATGGAATTCTGCAGGCCACAATACTGGAGTGGTTAGCCTTTCACTTCTCCAGGGGATCTTCCCAACCCAGGGATCAAACCCAGGTCTCCAGCATTGCAGGCGGATTATTTACCAGCTGAGCCATAAGGGAAGCCCAAGAATACTAGAGTGGGTAGCTATCCCTTCTCCAGGGGATCTTCCCAACCCAGGAATCGAACTGGGGTCTCCTGCATTGCAGGCGGATTCTTTACCAGCTGAGCTATGAGGGAAGCCCAATCACATTTAACTGTTGAATCCTCAGGACATGGCAGAGTGCCTAGCACATAGCAGATGCTCAACAATAACTGTGACAAGTCACTTCTAAGACAAGTGACTGTGGCCTCCAATCCTTCAGGTGGAGTCAGTAGAGAAAACCAAGTTACTGATTTAAGTGCACTGCTCTTCCTACCTCAGTCCCTTCATAAATTACTTATTTTGTCTCATTCCCTGAACATACTAGTGTTGGGCAGTAGAGATGCTTAGTCATAACTTGCTGGACTGAATTTTCTCTTTTAGGTGATGTTTTCTTGTATTTTAAAATAAAGCATAGGATGGGTGGTTTCACTATGTCTCACAATAGTTTCTCAGGCCTTTTTTTTTCCCCCATCTTCTTCTATCTGTTTTCCCTTGGCACAATTGTTTTCAACAACAGACAAATGTTTTAAAACAAAAAACACTTTTTTTTGTTTAATCTTTTATAGAAACCAAATTAGACAACACAGTTCTGAAAGAGATCTCCAGGAATTCAAAAGTAAGAATTCTGGAACCTTGGACTCACCAGGCAGTTGTTCTTCTTCCTAGTTTCTCTCTCCCTTCCCCTAAGCCCTGGAGGCAGTTTTGCTTAACCTTTAGGATTTTGGGGAGCACCACTTTAAATCTACTTCCTGGGGCTCAGTAATTGTGGATGGTGGCTCAGAGGTTAAAGCGTCTGCCTGGAATGCGGGAGACCTGGGTTCGATCCCTGGGTTGGGAAGATCCCCTAGAGAAGGAAATGGCAACCCACTCCAGTACTCTTGCCTGGAGAATCCCATGGAGGGAGGAGCCTGGTAGGCTACAGTCCATGGGGTCTCAAAGAGTCTGACAAGACTGAGCGACTCCACTTTCACTTTCAGCTCCCATTAACCTAACTTCCTTCTGCTTGTTAGAGAACTGTTTCCAGCTATAGGGCTATACATAAGGACATAAGGGTATTGTGGATCTTCCAAAGTGGCTTAACTAAACTCTCAGCAATAGGGTTGCTAGCAAGACAGCAAAGTAATGCTAACTCCTTTGTAACAAAAAGGGCTGATAAAGCTTTCATTACTTTCAATCTTCTTTTAATTAAAGCTTCTGTGGCTAATGTGATTAGTCAACATGAAGTAAATGAAACTGAAGCTTTTATGTCTTTTTATTTTACAAATGGCTCTGTGTGTGTGTGTGTATTTGTTTGGTTAGTGGTCTGAAGAAGAGTGCTGATTAAATTTTATGCTCTTGTTATTTTTGTTCATACTTGTTAACTCTGTTATCTGACAATAGGCTTCTGGAGTCTTTTTTATGATGATGAAACATTCTGCTCTCAGGCTGCTCTTAATAGACAGTGCTCCTTGCCAGAAATTTTCAAAGTGTTTGTTCACCTAAAAGCAAAGTTTTTCTATCTTAAACTTATCTGTTTAGCCCTCTGATTGAAGATGACCTGCCAAAAGCAGGTTACTTACACCTCAAAGCTCAAATAAGGCCCAAGGAGATATGATGAGGCCATTTTGGTGCTGGTGAAGGCAGTATTTCTTTTCTAGAGCGAAAGTTCTCTAAGTATTCCAGACGTACTTTTATGTAATATGCTGTTGTTTAGTGAGTGAGTGTAAAGTTAGCTTTATGTAATATGTGTAGAGACATGATTTGTTAAACTTAAATCAAGGCAGAATTTTTGTCATTTCTATAAAACATTTAGCATAAAAATTGCATATAATAATAATTTCTGTGCAAAAGTATGACTCAAATATGTTTTTTGGGGACTTTCTGTTTTTAAGAATGGCTAGGTGTAAATGTGAATGAGCTGGTATATGCACAATTGAGTTACCAATATTGTATATGAAAAAACCAGGGGATTTTCATAAAGGACCTAGATGGTTATATGAAAAAATGAGAAAGGTAGTTATAAACTATTAGTGAAATACCATAAGTAGATATTTAAACTAATGTGGACATGGAAATAATATAAATTCAAATTGAGGTTCATTTATGTAGGAATTTTATTAATTATAGATGTTTCACATGTTTATGCTAATTTTAAATATGCATTTGAGGTTTTAACTTAGAGAACGTTGCTTTTTAAAACAAAAACATGGTTTCAGGAGAACTCCAGGGATACAGCCAAGTTATGTGAAATACTAGAAATGATCAAAAGAGGAGAAAGAAACCAAAAGAGGGAAGTCTGCACCCTGACCTGACCTAGACTTGTTGGTGGCTCTTGTATCTTGTAGGGGAGTAGCTACTACTTCAAGGCCATGTTTTCAGATATCCCTTGATATCTGTATTAATAAATCTATTCTTAAGTCCTAGAGGAATCTTAAACAGAATTAGGTGTAGCAGACCAATGAAACCCTGGGTTCGAAATTCTTTCATCTAACCCACTAATTGTCCCAGACATGGTTGGCTGACTAATTAAGGAATGCTCATTCCCAAACTCACTTCCTTGCCTGCCTCTGCTAGAAAAACTGTGAAAATGACATCTTCCCAGACACCCTTGCAAGTTGGGATGGTCATGTGACACAGTTTGAGCCAATGGGATGTAATCTGCAGTCTGCTGGATTACTAGTAAACTTAGTGCTTTCTGATAAATGGGACTGACAAGCTCAGTGCTGACGTGCCCCTTCTTCCTTCTCCTTGCCTTGAGCTTGGATATTATGCCTGGACTTGAGGCATTTGTCTTGTGAGTATGAATAAAAGATATAAGAGATACCAAATCATGGCTCAACATGGTTGATCCACAAAACTACTTCCAAACTTCTTGGTGTGAGAGGAATTTAAGGTCTCCTTGATTAAGGCAGCATTTGTTTGGTGTTTCATTAGAGAGGGAACATGTATCTAATAGACTTGGTGACAGGGTATTCATTTCACAGTATATCCATTTCACTTTATAAATAAGTATCTTGACTACTTCTAACTCTAACATGTTTCTCTTTAGAAAATCAGAATCCATACTTAGACTTTTCAAACACTCAGGTTGGAAAATCCAGTGAACTTACTTATTTCTCTACTGAAATTACAGAGAAAAATGAAAGCATTAAATTCAGAACCCTAGCCAAGACAACTAGAGTAGAAGAAAATAAAGCTTCCAAAGTCACTAATATTCAACATAATATTGTTGCAGTAGTGTTAACAGTACAAGCGATAGAATTTCCTATATGGGTAATACATTTAGATCATAAATTTGAAATAGTAAAATAGGTATATTTATAAGTACAACCTTTGCATGTGTTCATTATTATGAGAATAACCTCTCAGGTAACCTGAATAGAAGTACAGATCAATAATCTTAACGCAGAAACCATTTCAGGAAATAACAGAAGCTACCAATTGTCAACTAATTGGGATATTGTTTTTCTAAGTGAATATATATAAAATTCCAACTACTCAAATCACTGTAATCATTTTATTTGTCTTATTCTCTAGAGGAATTTTAAACAAAGCTTGCAGTGATTGCTTTGTTATTTCAAATCTGCCCAGTAATTTTCCTGTGTATTAAAAGACATTCAGTGTTGACTCTGGTAGGGGAAAAAAATTCAGTGTCTGCCTGATGGAACTGCTCATTTTCAGTCAACATAATTATTCTGTATTAACACATCTGCAATTTAAACAATGTCACACTTTCATTTTTTTTCTTTCTTGCTAATAATTAACTTGATGGAATCATACATCTCTATTTAACTTGACTAAATACCCAAATCATTTCTATATTGTGAAAATTATGCTGAGCCAAATGAGATGATTGGGTTTAAGCTAATAAGTATCTGTCACATAACTCAATTGCATGACCTCCTGAAACAAAGCAAAACAAATCAAAACAAAGAGTCTGATTCCTAGAATATATAGCAATTTATGTAATAGTAGAAATATTTTTTTTAATCAAGGGATATAAAATATATTCCCCAAGGCCTCAAAAACTGTTTGAAAAATATGAAATTTCAGATCAGTACCAAAGGCTGTCAAAATAATCTTCCGTGCTCATAGTTTTGACTGCATGTTTCCATTTCTCAAACCTCCAGGGCTGCCTGTCACCTTCTGTATCAAATTTAAATTATTCTCAGTGCTTCGGGGGCTTCCATCTGCCATTGTTTACAAGGCCTTTCTCAATTTCCCTTTCCCCGTTGTCCATTCACTAAAGTCCATCTAATTCACAAGACTTTTCATACTGCAGTATAATTGATTAAAAGAATGATACACTGAGAATCAGAGAGCACAGAACTTGAGCAAATAAATTATATAACCCCCCTGAATCTTTTTTTTATCCCCCCCCAAACAAAAACAGATCAAGGGCTACTAACAAGTTGGTTTTCCCTTCTCTATCTTTCTGTTATGAACATTCATCCTTCTATGATGACTTTCAAATCTACCACACATTCCTCTTCATTTCAAATATTTTGTCAGATATATTGGAGACAAAGGATCACAGGGAGAATGTAGGTGCAGAGGTCCTGGAAAAAGATATATTTATTGAACATCTAATCTACTGACAACTTTACTTCATTACTTCATTTAAGAAGTACCTACAGATATCTACAGAGAAAAGTAAGATACTCAAAACAAGTTTTACTTTCCGTCACTCATTAACTTATATTTTACTTTTGTGTATTATAATTTATGGGGTCGCAAAGAGTCAGACACGACTGAGCGACTGAACTGAACTGATTATAATTCTACTTGCTCTCAGGTTTTCATCTTTACCCCCTCTCCCCACTTTTTTCTTTTCCATTATTGCAGAGATCAAGAAGTTACTCTCAGCAATACTGTCTTCAACTCCAGGCCCTGCCATGAGAGATTATAACTGACAAGTGAGAGGCAGCTATGGATACCTTATTCTCCAGGGCTTACAGAGATTTCCCCAGGAGAGAAAAGTGATGCCTTGAATAATTCTCCCTTCCTGGCACTTGTGGTTCACATCATCAGTGATACCAAAATCCCTGACTGATTTTATCCACTGAGGACTAACAGATCAGTTAAGCTTCAAGTAAAGAGCAAAGACTCCTTAGACTTAGTCTTTAGACCCTTAGTCTCCACCCTTTATTTTACAGTAGAATTGTTTATATTTGTTGTGTCCAGTTCCTCTCCTCCCATACTCTCTTGAATTTATTCTAATCTAAAACTTCTGTTAGTAAAGTCCATAATGACTGCTGCATCAGTATATGTAAGATGTAAATCTCAGTCCTTATCTTAATTGGCATATTGTATCAGCTGACCATGTCTCTTCCTTATAAAATTGTTCTTATCTTTCAGGATACAATTTACTGTTTTTCCACTCAATACCTCTGAGTATTCTTCTTTGCTGGTTCTTTGTTATTTTCCTACCTCTGAATGTTGGAGTGCCTCAGGGTTCAGTTCGTCTCTCATTCTTTTTCTGTCTTTACTTATCCTCTTGATGACCTCATCCAGGCTTATAGCGCTAAACCCATCAATATCCTAAAAACTCCCAATTTCATCTCAATGCCCTGGGCATCTAAGGATTTATATAAAACTCCTCTTAGATATCTAATAGGCACCTATAACTTTATACAGCCACTGTCAAATTCTCAATTTTTCCTCTAAATCACATTTCCATTTGATTTTTCCACTCTGATACCTGCTAGCTGAATGGATTTGAATAAGTCACTTCTCATATCTGTGCTTCTATTCAGCATCTATAAATCGAGCTTAAAAAATATTTCCCTTGCCTACTCATAGGAGTATTGTAGGGATTAAATAAAAGCACATGACAATACTTTACAAATTTTAATTGCTTTCAATGTAAGTTATTTTTCATGAAGATGTTTTATTGTGATTCTACCACATGTGATCATTATTTTCAGTAATTTCAAAGTCATAAAGTCTGGAATTTGCAAAAGTGAGAATTCAGGGCATTAAACTTTGTATATTCTCCTTACAGATATGAGGACAAATGGGTGGTTTTAAACACAGAGCAAAAATGACATAAAATTGGATGTAATTGGCACTAGAAGTATTCCATACATTGAAAAGAATACTCTGTTTTTGATCATGGAAATTCAATATCCTATTCACAGGCAATAGGATAAATCCTTAGACCTGTAATAAGAGCTACTGGTTGTTTGTAATCTGAAGCTAGTTTTCATTCCATAGTTATTGCTGTTCCTGAGTAATGAGTTAACAAGATCACTTTTCCATCTGGCATTCTGTAGCTGAAAATAGCAGTAGCATAAGGTGAAATGTCAGTGGTAACAAAGAGTGGTTTATGTCATTTGTAAAATATGATCACAGACACAAACATCAATGGTGGTATAAAATCCCAGAAAATATCCTAATGCTAGTGAAGCCAAGCCTGTGGCATAGCGAAAGAGGTTAAACTCAGAAAAAAGTGGTTTTGAGTCCTGGTTCCACTACAGAAAACATGTCGCTTAATCTCTTATTCCTGATTTTATTTATAAAACAAAATGATATCCCTATTTTGCAAGATTGTTTGAAGAATCAAAAGCATGTGAATGCCCTTTAAATTCTACTAGATTATGGTTACCACCATTTCTGTTGCAGGGAAGATAACTCAAGAGTAATTTTTTCCCCATCAATGACAAATGAAGGATTCCTTAATGAAGCCACATCATGCAGTCACAAGGTTACCAAATATATCAGTGGTGTGGTAACAGTAATCAAAATTATCGTAAGGTGGTCTCGGTAATTTTCACCAAAAGACATGTGAGAAAATGTGCAAACATCTTTACTAGTTACAGTGTACTGAAATTTCAAGTCCATTTTCTGGTCCAAAGTCAAGAGAAGATTGAAGGAAAAGGAAACTAGAAGAGAGCAATTCTTAGGGCATCTGAACAGTTAAGATGGTTGAGCACTGTCACTCACTTAAAATACGATTCCTTTTAAAAACTAAGCTAACTGAAATAACAGTTTAATATGTTAACAGCTAAATAAAAAGAAAAAAGTGTTTCTCATTTTACTAACCTTCCAGAAAGCTAGCAGGGAGAATCTGCCTCCTGAACTACCACTGGGGATTTAGACATCGAGCAAATCTGGGATAACTGCACAGGTTGGGGAATAAACCAGAGAATTTCAAGATTTAACATTCTGAGAGAAGAAAGTAAAAAGCATGATTCTATGAATTAATGCCATGGCATTGGAAATATATATATATTTTTTAATTCTCTAGTAAGCAGCTAGGAGTCCTTATCTAAGATCCAGCCTACATGGAAAGAGAGGAAGGAAGTCAGAAGCTATTGAGAGAGGAGAGTCCTGGAGAGTAGAGGGTAGAAATTTCTGGACTGAACCGAGTCTGTGTGATGTGAGCTGGCACTGCTCTAATTAGGGGTTTGGGTCCGTCATCACACTGTCTAGGTTCCCATCCTGGCTTACTCATTTACCAACTACCTGGTCCTGGGCAATTTTATTTAACCTGAATGAGGAAAACAGTAATAACATTTCCCTCATGGGGTGGTCTTAACAAATACTTAAAGCAATAAAGTATTCAAAACAGCACCTAACACAAAATAAGCGCATGATAAATATTAGTTACCATTACTGCAACTACTACCCAGATGACAGATGCTATAATTATCATTATCATTGTCCCCATTAGAGCTGCCATTTGTCCTGCATGTGGAATTGTGTTTTCATGTGGAATTGTGCATGGAAAGCAAGCCAAAGCTTCTGCTATCTTGGCAGGTAGGAAGAAGGAAACCATTTTGCAAGGCCTTTTAAAACCTGATTCCCTGTTGGCTCAGGCGGTAAAGAATCTGTCTGCAGTACTGGAGATCTAGGTTCAATCCCTGGGTCAGAAAGATCCCTTGGAGAAGGGAATGGCAACCCACCTGCTCCAGTATTCTTGCCTGGGAAATCCCATGGACAGAGGAGCCTGGTGGGCTACAGTCCCACCAGGGGGTCGCAGAGTCAGACTTGACTGGGAGGTTAACATTACTTTTAAAAATAGTACCATGAAAATTTTTTAGTGTAAAGAGAGTCTGTATGCCTTAACAAAGAGAATATACACTTCCGTTGTTATTTGTGTGCTTTGCTTAGTCGCTCAGTCATGTCTGACTCTTTGTGATCTCATTTTATAGGTGAGGAAAATGAGATACAGTTTGATCAGCAGAACTGGAATTCCCATCCAGGTTTCTCAGATTAAAAAAGCTCACTTTCCACACTGTGAAACTTCCCTGCACCCTCATCCTTTCCAGTCCCACCCTCAGCCCTGCCCTTTGCTACAACAGCGCTATGAGGTAAGGTGTAGCATCCACAGGTCATAGGTGAGGGGCCTGAGGCAACACAGAATGCATACATCAGAATGCATTTCCCCAGAAAGCATTCGTCACTCAGCAGCAGCAGTACACAGTAAATGAAGCCTTTTAGCTTTTGCTTTTTAGGCTTTGAAGACTATCTTCCCTAAACTGCTAATTAAACACAGTTCCCATCTCCTGTTTTGTTTTGTTTTTTTTTATTGCAAACCTGTTTGCCATGGTCCACAATGTATGTTATTGCTTAGCTGCTGCTGCTGTTTAGTTGCTAAGTCATGTCTGACTCTTTGCCACCCCATGGACTGAGGCCCACCAAGACCACCTGCCTTTGAAGCCAGGTCCCAGTCACTCACCTGCTGGTGAACTGGGGAACTTCTTTTTTTTAGAGCCTCCATTTCCTCATCTAAAAATCAGGACCTCTAGGCGTTCATTAGGAGGATTAACCAAGCTAAGCCACAGTAAAGCAGTAGAATAATCCATGGGACGTAATTAGCACTCAAATACATTAACTTTTGCTGTTGTCATTATTCTTGGACCACTGCCTCAGAATCTTCTAGGCCAGTATGGCTCAAACCTTATGCTATTTATTAACAGTAGGTCTAGTGTGGGGTCCCTGGGACTTCAAGGATATCCACCCAGTCCATCCTAAAGGAAATCAGTCCTGAGTGTTCATTGGAAGGACTGATGCTGAAGCTGAAACTCCAATATTTGGCCACATCTTGTGAAGAACTGACTCATTTGAAAAGCCCCTGATGCTGGGAAAGATTGAAGGCAGGAGGAGAAGGGGACGACAGAGGACGAGATGATTGGATGGCATCACTGACTTGATGGACATGAGTTTGAGTAAACTCCAAGAGTTGGTGACAGACAGGGAGGCCTGGCGTGCTGCAGTCCATGGGGTCACAAAGAGTCCATGGGGTCACAAAGACTGAGCAACTGAACTGAACTGAGTATGGGGTCTGCGATTTCACTTTTTTCAGAGATGTCCAGGTAGTGCCAGTGCTGCTGGACCAGTTCATACTTCGATTAGCAAGGAACTAGTGTATGCTCAGTCATGTATGACTCTTTCCAACCCTGTGGACTGTAGCCCAACAGACTCCTCTCTCCATGGGATTTTCCAGGCAAATATACTGGAATGGATTGCCATTTCCTACTCCAGGAGATCTTCCTGACCCAGGGATTGAACCTGTGTCTCCTGCATTGGCTATTTACCACTGCGCCCCCTGGGAAGCCCAGCAAGGAATTACAGTACAGTTTCAGGGGCCCTGCCTCAGACTCTAGGGAGGAGGTACAAGAGACTAAGTGTTTACCTTGCTCTCAAAGAGATTCTAAGGCACTAAAACTTGAGAATGCCGTGAGCAAGGTTTCAGTTGGTTCTATTAACATTATTTGACAGTGCAATTCACTGGAGACACAGCCTGATTGAATTCCTGATTCATCATCATGACTTCAGGGTAAAATGCTTCTGATTCTAAGACACCCTCATCCCTTTCTGTAACAGAGGTAATGAGTCAATTTTCCAAACAGAATAAGTAGATAATCCTTCTCAGTTTACTAACATAATTCCCCAAATATTAAGGAGCATTAGAAAAGCATCCTTTTTGCAAGCTCAACTAAGCAGTAGTTTTCTAGCACAAATATTTGGGGGAAATAAAGACTTCTGTTCAAGGTTGACAGCTTGAGTTAACAGTTTCCATTTTACATTGACATTCTCTTCTTTTTCCTGTTCTTTCGATATTTTTTCTTTTTCACATACCAGTTTCTTAAAAGACTCTTTTGGTTCAGTTCTGGGGTAGAAATTCAAGGGAGATTTGAACAAATTAGTCTTTAAATAGGGTAGTGACCAAGGCAGCTCATGGGGTGACCAAGCAGCCTAGTTTATCCAGGACGGTTGCATTGTTAGCGCTGAGAGTCTCCAGGTCTGAGGAATTCCCTCAGTTCCAGACAAACTACGACAGTTAGTCACAGCTAATGCAGTTAATGTGAATCTGATTCAGTTTTTCCTATTCTTTGTCTTTCAACAAATTGGATTGGCTTGGGTCAGGTGTATCATTTTGTATATTCAAATAATTTAAAGAAGAAAGTTTGCTTGGTCTAGCAGAACTTGATATTTACTGCTTTAATTTTTAAGTCACTCTTGGGATATGTTTGAATCAGTTTCCAAGAGAGGGAGGTAAGCTCAGTAAGTTCCTTTGTGGATCAGCTAGTCTCATCCATCCATTGAACTCCATGTAGATTTGCTGCTCATTGATTACTTCTGTGTAGCTCTCATCATGTCCTGATAACCAGAGTAATCATTCCTTTACAGAGTACATTTAGTTCCTTTCAGAGGGTGGATTACAGAGTATGATGCTATTGATGAATTTTCAGACTCCGAAAGAGCTCAAGATAGGCTATGTAAGAACTCCAATGGACATCTCTTCCTATGACACTCTTCGCTTATCCAGAAGATCCAGGGCATTTCCTGAGCATTTCCTACATCCTCCTCTGATGAAGCATTGCTAATGAGTCAAATTCTGAATCTGGTGATCTTTTTGTGGCCTTTGTACATTTCCTCTTCAGGCATGTGAAACACCATTATGTCTATTGTATCTAACATTTTTATTCTCCCTCTCTGTCCATGTTACTAAGGTTGCCTTATAAATCTTTCATTTAGTGAGGTCCAGGTTTCTTCCTTTGCTTCCATCTTCACTTCCCACTGAATGAATCAGGTTTCAGCTTATGATCATTTGTTATGTGCTGCTGCTTCTGCTGGACCGCCCCTAGCAGCCTGACAGAGCTCTGGGCTGTATTCCATGATCTCCTTTAATTCCTTGTTGGCAGCTTGCTGGCCCTTTCTCTACCTTCCTACCAGGTTTAATGCCTTTTATCATGCCAGCTATGTTTTTTAGAATTTTTCCAAAATGAGACCAAAAAAAAAAAAAATCAAATCTCCAGCTCCCAATTTTCAGTGAGCAACTTTTTTCAGATAGTATTTCACCATCATTTACTATCTTAATTCTTCATCTTCTGAGCTTCTCCCTCCAGAAAACAATTAGTAATGCCTTCATCTTAATGAGAAAGTTCTTCTGATACTGCAGAGTTATGGGGCTAGAAAACAGTAGAAGGTAAGCAAGACATACTAGTTCATTCATGCAAATAAAAATCACCCAACCTGGCCAGCATCTCTCTTTCCTATAGACCTGCCTCTTGCAGAGAGTAAAGGCAGGTGGATGATGCTGTGGTCTGCAGAGTTGGCATATGGCAGTCCCAGAACAAGGTTAATCAAAAGCACATGCCAAAACCATCTTATATACAGGACTGTTGGAAATGTACTCCTTCATTGCTCTGTGGAAAAAGAGAATACCTTCTTAAATATGACATTCTCTGAATCACATATATACACAGACAAAAGAATCTCTACTAATCCTCAATTCCTGCCTGACTGTCTCAATAGCCTATTACCTAAAATTTTCACCTCCATCTTATTCCCTAGGAATCCATCCTACATGCTGATGCCATGTTGACCCTCTACTGTGTAAATATGATCATTTTTATATCCTGCCTAAAACTGTTCACCTATGACCTAGAGTAGCATTTCAGCTGATTGGCAAGAGGCATTGCATGAAAAAGGGCGGTGTGCTTCAATTACCCAGCCACGCTGACAGGTCTCACATTACGGCAATGGTCACTAACCTGAGTATCCTCAAGGCTGCCTAGCCAATAAACCACATTATTATGGACGATTACTTCCTCACTCTCCTGACAGCTGGTTCATGTTGACTTTCACCTTTTTTGTATCTGTCCCATCCTCATTCTCAGCTTCAAGTCTCCTGAAAAATACAATCAATCAGAAAAAGAACTACCCACCACTATAGTCACCTACCTAGATTTATCTACATTCATATACCTCCCTCGTTTCTTTAATTTTTATTATACTGGAGTATAGTTGATTAACAATATTGTGTTAGTTTCAGGTGTACACAGTGATTCAGTTATACATATATGTTTATCTATTCTTTTTCAAAGTCAGGAGATTACATAATATTGAGCAGACTTCCCTGTGCTATACAATATGTCCTTATTGGTTATTTTAGATATAGCAGTGTGTATGTGTCAATCCCAAACTCCCAGTTTCTCTCCCTCTTTTCCCCCATGGTAACCATAAATGGTTCTTTCACCAAATCTGTGATGCTATTTCTGTTTTATAAATAAGTTCATTTATATCATTTTTTTTGATTCCACATATAAGCAATATCATATACTTGTCTTTCTCTGACTTCCTTCACTTAGTATGATAATCTCCAGGTCCATCGATATTGCTGCAAATGGCATTATTTCATTCTTTCTATGGCTGAGTAATATTCCATTGTATGTATGTGCTACATCATCTTTATCCATTCAGCAGTCTATGGACATTTAGACTGCTTTCATGACTTGACTATTGTAAACAGCACTGCAGTGAACATGCGGTGCATGTACCCTTCAAACCATGTTTTTCTGTAGATATATGCCCAGAAGTGGAAATGCTGGATCATATGGTAGCTCTACTTAGTTTTGTAAGGAGCTTCCATACTGTTCTCCATAGCAGCTGCACCAGTTTCCTTTGCCACCAACACTGTCCATTTTCTCCACACTCTTCAGCATTTACTGTTTGTAGACTTTTTGGTGATGAACATTATGGCTGTAATTTTTATTTGTATTTCTCTAACAATTAGGGATACTGAGCATCTTTTCATGTGCCTCTTGGCCATTTGTGTGTCTCCTGAGAAATGTCTATTCGGGCCATCTGCCAATTTTTTGATTTTCTGAGCTGCATGAACTGTAAATTTTGGAGAATAATCCCTTGTTGGTCTCATCATTTTCAAATGTTTTCTCCCATTCTGTGGGCTGCCTTTTCATTTTGTTTATGGTTAATTTTACTGTGCAAAAGCTTTTGAGTTTCACTAGGTCCCATTTGTTTGTTTTGATATCCATTACAGTAGATGAATTGAAAGAGACATTACTTTGATTTATGTCAAAGAATGTTCCATGTGTTCCTCTAAGAGTTTTATAGTATCCAGTCTTACATTTAGGTCATTAATCCATTTTGAATTTACTTTTGTGTATGGTGTTATATTCTCATTTCGTTTTTTTTTTTTTTTTTTTGCACATAGTTGTCCAGTTTTCCCAGCACCATTTATTGAAGAGACTGTCTTTCCTCCATTGTATAGTCTTTCCTCTTTTATCGTAGATCAATTGACCATAAGTATGTGAGTTTATTTCTGTGAGTTCTATCCTGTTCCATTGATCATTATTCTATTTTTGTGCCAGTATCATACTGTTTGATGACCTTTTAGTATGATCTGAAGTATGGAACCCTGATTCCTCCAGCTCTGGGTTTTTGTTTTTGTTTTCTTTTTCCCCTCAAAATTGTTCGGCGGTTTGGGTCTTTTTTGTCTCTATATAAATTTTAAGAGTTTTGTTGTTGTTGTCCTAATTCTATGAAAAATGCCATTGGTAATTTGATTGGGATTACATTGAATCTGTAGATTGCCTTGGGCAGTATAGTTGTTTTGACAAGGTTGATTTTTCCAATCCAAGAACATGGTATATCTTATTGTCTGTCTGTGTCATCTTTGATTTGCTTCATCAGTGTCTTATAGTTTTTGGAGTATAGGTCTTTCATCTCCTTAGGTATATTCCAAGGAATATTATTCTTTTTGAGATGATGGTAAATGAGACTGTTACTTTAACTTCTCTTTCTGATCTTCCATTGTTAGTGTATAAAAACACAACAGATTTCTGTGTTTTAATTTTGTACGCTTCAACTTTACCAGATTCATTGCTGAGCTCTAGTAGTTTTCTGGTGGCATCTTTAGGATTTTCTACATATAGTGTCATGTAATCTGCAAACAATGACAGTTTAACTTGCTTTCCAATTTGGATTCCTTTTTTCTTCTCTGATTACCATGGCTAGAACTTCCAAAACTATGTTGAATTAAAGTGGTGAGAGCAGACATCCTTGTCTTTTTCCTGATCTTAGAAGAAATGCTTTCAGCTTTTCACCATTGAGAATGTTACCTGCAGGTTTGTTGTATATAGTCTTTATGATGTTGAGGTATGTTTCCCTTATGCTACTTTCTGGGGAGTTTTTTATCATAAATGTGTATTGGATCTTGTCAAAAATTTTCTGCATCCATTGAGTTTATCATATGGTTTTTAATTTGTTGATGTGATGTATCACACTGATTTGAAGATATTGAAAAATACTTGCATTTCTGAAATAAATCTCACTTGATCTTGATGTATAATCTTTTTAATATATTGTTGGATTCTGATTGCTAGTGTTGATTTTTGCATCAATATTCATCACTGATAATGGCCTGTAGTTTTCTTTTTTTGTGGTATCTTTGTCAGGTTTTGGTATTAGGGTGACGGTGGCTTCATAGAATAAATTTGGGAGTATTCCTTCCTCTGCAGTTTTTTTGGTAATAGTTTCCGAAGGCTATGTGTTAACTCTTATCTAAATGTTGGACAGAATTTGCCAGTGAAGCCATCTGGTCCTGGACTTTTGTTTGGGAGTTTTTGAATCATAGGTTCAATCTTAGTACTTGTAATTGGTCTGTTCATATTTTCTATTTCTTCCTGATTCAGTCCTCTTTCTAAGAACGTGTCCATTTCTTCCAGGTTGTCCATTTTAAAGGCATATAGTTGCTTGTAGTAGTTTCTTATGATCCTTTGTATTTCTTACCTCTCTCCTTTGGAAGTTTTTCCTAGATAAGACCAATTAATTGCTCCACCTGTGCAAAAGACTACATTTCCTCTTACCTGCTCAAACATATTGTTCTGCTTCCCCTACATTGTCACTTTTTTCATCAGCATATGAACATGTTGTTATTACTTTCTCATAACCACCATCACCATCATCATCATCAAAACCCCACTTACACTCCTTTCCCATCAAGGAACTGTCCCAACTACTCAAGAGTTTCTGTAGTATCTCTTCAGTTATTTTACTCCAAATCCTTCTTTAACGCACTTCAATCAGACTTTCATTTCTAAAATCACCAAAACTTCTCTTGCTTAAGTCATTGATGATGTCCATTTTGCTAAGCCTCACAACCTTTTCTCAGTCTTAGGCTTACCAGATCATCAACAGTATTTGATAGAGTTTAACATTCCTTTCTCCTAAAAACATCTTCTTTAGTTGGTTTCTAAGACATCAGACTGTATTGGTCTTCTTATTTCTTCTCTAGCTTCTCTTCCTACCTAATTTGCTATTTCTCCTCACTTCTTAAGCTTTAATGAGGCAGTACAGCAGGGAAGACTTTGTATTTCTATTCTGTCTATACTCACATCCATGGCAGTCTCATCCAGTCTTGTGGCTTTAAATACCATGTAAAATGTTGTTAACTCTAAAAAGTATATCTTCCCCTGAGACCTCTGCCTTACCCTCCAGACTCATATGTTTAATGGCCTACATGGTACCTCTATCTGACTGTCTACCAGTCATCTCAAAATAATCACATTGAAAACTGAGCTCCTGATAGTCCTAATCTCGAATCTCCTCCTCCTCCAGTCTTCCTGCAGTTCAGTACAGATTGTTGCTCTGTTGCTAGGTTGTGTCTGACTCTGTGACCCCATGAAATGCAGCATGCCAGGCTTCCCTGTCCTTCACTATCTCTGTGAGTTTGCTCAAACTCATGTCCACTAAGTTAGTGATGCCATCCAACCATCTTATTCTCTGTCATCCTCTTCTCCTCCTTTCCTCAATCTTTCCCAGCATAAGGGTCTTTTCCAATAAGTCCGCTCTTCCCATCAGGTAGCCAAAGTATTGGAGCTTCAACTTCATCATTAGTCCTTTCAACAAATATTCAAGGTTGATTTCCTTTAAGACTGACTAGTTTGATCTCCTTGATGTACAAGGGACACCCAAGACCACTCTCCAGAACCATAATTTTCTTTTTCTTATTTTTTTAATGCCAAAAATATTTTGTATTGTGATACAGCCTAATAACAATGTTCCAGACCACAGTTTAAAAGCATCAATTCTTTGTCTCTCAGCCTTTATGGTCCAGCTCTCACATCCATACATGACTACTGGAAAAACTACAGCTTTGACTCTATGGACCTTTGTCAGCAAAGAGAGGTCTCTGCTTTTTAATACTGTCTAGTTTTGTCATAGCTTTTCTTCCAAGGAGCAAGCAGCTTTTAATTTCACAGCAGCAGTCACTGTTTGAAGTGATTTTGGAGCCGAAGAAAATAAAGTCTGTCACTACCTCCATTGTTTCCCCATTATTTGCCATGAAGTGATGGGACTGGATGCCATGATCTTCATTTTTTGGATGTTGGGTTTTAAGTCAGCTTTTTCACTCTCCTCTTTCACCCTCACCAAGAGTCTCTCTAGTTCCTCTTTCTTTCTGCCGTTAAAGTGGTATCATCTGCATATCTGAGGTTAATATTTTTTCCAGCAATCTTGATTCCAGCTTGTAATTCATCCAGCCTGGCATTTCACCTGATATACTCTGCATGTAAGTTAACTAAGCAGGGTGACAATACACAGCCTTGGCATACTCCTTTCCTGATTTGGAACCTGTCTGTTGTTCCATGCCCAGTTCTAACTGTTGCTTCTTAACCTACATACAGGTTTCTCAAGAGGCAGGTAAGGTGGACTGGTATTCCCATCTCATTAAGAATTTTCCACTGTCGTGATCCACACAGTCGAAGGCTTTAGCGTAGTCAACAAAACAGAAGTAGATGTTTTTTTGAAATTCCCTTGCTTTTTCTCTGATCCAATGGATGTTGGCAATTTGAGCTCTGATTTCTCTGCCTTTCCTGTATCCAGCTTGTACATCTAAATGTTCTTGATTCCTGTACTATTAAAACCTAGCTTGAAGGATTTTGAGCATTACCTTGCTAACATGTGAAATGAGTGCAGTTGTGTGGTGGTAGTTTGAACATTCTTTTGGATTGGAATGAAAACTGACCTTTTCTAGTCCTGTGGCCACTTCTGAGTTTTTCAAATTTGCTGGAATATTGAGTGCAGTCAGTACTTCAGTAGCAGTATCTTTTAAGATTCAAAATAGCTCAAATGGAATTCCACCACCTCTACTAGCTTTGTTCATAGTAATCCTTTCTAAGGCCCACTTGACTTCAAAAGGCAGAATGTCTGACTCTAAGTGAGTGACCACACCATTGTGGTATTCTGTGTCATTAATTAAATTTGTCTACTTACTGAGGTCAGACACTTTAGTAGCAATATTTTCTTGTCTTATCTCACACTGCACATCCAATCTATGAGCTAATCCTGTTAGAACTACCTTATAATATGTAATACTATATTCACAATCCAACCACTTTAACTACCTCCATTTCTTATACTTCACCCTAAACTTTGTCCATCTTAAGGTTGTGTTTAGTCACTCAGTGCCTGGCTCTGTGTGACCCACTGGACTGTACCTGCCAGGCTCCCCTGTCCATGGGATTTTTCAGGCAAAAAAACGGAGTGGCTTTCTATTTCCTTCCCAGAGGTTCTTCGCAACCCAGGGATTAAGCCTGAGTCTCCTGTGTCTCCTTCATAGCAGGCAAATTCTCTACCTACTAAGTGATCAGACTTGAATTACTGCAATTTTTGGAGATAATCTCCCTGCTTAAAGCTTTGTTCCTTTAATACCTTCTCTACAGAGGAGACAGAATGGTCCTATGAAAACACAAGTTGGATGATATCACTCCTCTGATCCAACCCTCCGGTGGCTTCCAATCCTAATCAGAGTAAAAGCTATGACCTTACAAAGGCGTACAATGTCTTGCATGATCTGGCCCCCTCTTACCTTTCTGACACCCTCCAATCTCTCTTCCCGCACATTTTGTTCCAGGTCTTGCTAAAATTTACATTAATCCACCTGCATTAGGGCATTTGTACATAATTCTCTCTTTTTAATCACTCTCCTTTTCACCCCACATCTGCAGAGCTTCCTTTCTCACTGTTGGTTTTTACCCACATGTCATCTCTTCAGTGAGAACATATTTAACTGCAACACCCCTTCTTGGACACTGTTTTTGCCTCATTTCTCACCCGAGGATTTATCATAACCAAATTCACTCTAATCTTCTTTACTTACTTAGTTTACTATCAGTCTCTCTACTGGGACATAAAGTACATGAGAGCAATGACTTTTGTCTGTATCCTCAGTGCCTAGAATGTTTCTGGGCAAAGAGTAGGCACTCAATAAACATCCAATTAATGAAAGATAAAATGAATGTATTCCTGAACAAATTAAAACATGAAAAAATTGTAATGCCAGTTTAAGCAAATTTAAGTCAGTCTATTTACTGCAAGATTTCTTAGGGCTTTCAAATTCAATAATGCAGTTTATGCATCTCCTGGGGGAGGATGTAGTAGATAAAATTCCTGATGATTTTTATACACATTTGATCACTGGTCTCTCAGGATATCTTTTGAGATATGTTTCTTAGACCTGTGCCGCTCAAAATGTACTTTGTATACCAGTGCTCATTCAGAATAAATTACTTATGTGCAATGAGAAAAATACAAAAATTAAGAGTAAAGATTTAGAAAATTTTGTTGTTACTTGACATTGTTGCCAAGAGCATTGTCAGTGGGCTTGTGTTGTGTGTGTGTGTGTGTTTTCCCTCAGTTCATTTTTCTAGTAAATCATCATCTTGGTTTTTTTTTAAATTATTTTTAATAGAGTAAATGTTTTACAATGCTGTGTCAGTTTCTGCCATACAATAACGTGAATCAGCTGCAAGTACCCACATGTCACTTCCCTCTCACCCTCCCTATTCCACCCCTCTAGGTTGTCACAGAGCACTGGGTTGAGCTCCCTGTGTCATATCCAGCAGATTCCCATTAGCTATCTGTCTTACATATGATAATGTATATGTTTCCATGCTATCCTCTCAATTTGTCCCATCCTCTCCTTCCCCTGCTATGTCCACAAATCTGTTCACTATGTCTACAGAGAAAAACAAATATTGTATAATCATACATATGGAATCTAGAAAAATGGTGCTGATGAATCTACTTACAAGGCAGGAATCGAAACATAGATATTACTATATTTTTTAAACACTATCCATTCATGACAGATTGAAGTGAAGAGAACTGAAAGTCATTCAGTTGTGTCCAACTCTTTGTGACCCCATGGACTATAGAGTCCATGGAATTCTCCAGGCCAGAATACTGGAGTGGGTGGCCTTTCCCTTCTCCAGGGGATCTTCCCAACCCAGGAATTGAACCCAGGTCTCCCGCATTGCAGGCAGATTCTTTACCAGATAAGCCACGAGGGAAGCCCATGATAGACTAAATATAACAATAAAAAGAAAAAGCCTGGTCCTTACCACAGACATTTGAGAAGCAATTTCTTAAAGCACACATTGGGAAACATGTTCATGTCTAAAAGTGTTTTTATAAAAAGCTCTTTGAGATCCAGCTGCCACTTTTGCTTCTGGGCTACTTTCTTGCCACTTCTCCAGTTGCATCCTGTATGCCAACTGAGTCAACTTGCTTTTCTGTGCCTCACATTTATCCAGGCTGTTTATTTGCATAATAAGCCTTTGTCCTCCTTACCTGCCTGGTGCATTTTTCTTTATCCTTCCAAACCCAGCTCCAAAGGCTGGTTCTATAAAAGAAATCCTCAGGTTCCCATAAACACATCTGTGTTGCCTCTCTCTGCTTCCATGACATTCTGTTAAGTTTACCAAAGCTGACTCCACTCTCGAATTATTTTCTTTACCACAAACATGCACTGATCACCTGCAGTGTGCGGTCTATAGCAGGGTTCCCCAAACTCTGAGGATGCCAGATGATATGAGGTGGAGCTGATGTAATAACAGAAATAGAGTGCACTAAGTGTAATGTGCTTGCGTCATCCCTATACCCGGAGAAGCCAATGGCACCCCACTCCAGTACTCTTTTGCCTGGAAGATCCCATGGATGGAGGAGCCTGGCAGGCTTCAGTCCATGGGGTCGCTAAGAGTCCAACACGACTGAGCAACTTCACTTTCACTTTTCACTTTCATGCATTGGAGAAGGAAATGGCAACCCACTCCAGTGTTCTTGCCTGGAGAATCCCAGGGATGGGGAAGACTGGCTGGCTGCTGTCTTTGGGGTCACACAGAGTCGGACACGACTGAAGCGACTTAGCAGCAGCAGCATCCCTACACCATCCCCCCACCCAGTCTGTAGAAAAATCATCTTCCATAAAACCAGTCTCTGGTGCCAAAAAAGTTGGGGACTGCTGATCTATAGTCTCACTGGTAGAAATACATAAGTCCAAATTCTTGCTCTTGGGAATTCACTCTCTAGCAAACACAACATCATCTACTAAGTAAATATTCAAAATTTATTGTTTAACAGATTTAGTAAGATTTAATTCTCATACAATTCACCTGACTAATTCTGTGGTCTTTAAAGTATTCCCAGAGTTGTATAACCATCACCACAATCAATTTTAGAGCATTTTCATCATCCCCTAAACATGGACCCATTAGTAGTCTATTCCTTTCCCTCTCACCCCACACCCCCTCCCTGGAGGTCCACTAATCCACTTTCTGTTTCTATAGGATGTCCTGGACTTCCCTATAAATTGAATTATACAATATATTTTTTTGTGCCTGTCTTATTTCACTTCGAATAATATTTTCCAATATTCAACCACATTGTAGCATGTATCAGTACTTTATTCCTTCTTACTGCCAAATAATACTCCATTGCATGGGTATGCCATATTTTATTTATTCATTAATGAATTGATGAACATTTAGTTTGTTTCTAATTCTTGGCTAGTAAAAATAATACTATTGTGAACACTCATATACAAAGTTTTGCCTGGAAATGTGTTCTCATTTCTCTGGAGTATATACCTAGGAGGGGAATCGCTGGGTCACATGATGTAATGTCCCCCTGCCAAGATATATTGATGGCTAACTCTTGGAATCTATGAATGGGAATTTATCACAGATGTAATTAAGTTAAGGATCTTGAGATGAGCTCATCTTTTACCTGGATGGGCCCTAAATCCAATGACAAGCGTTCTTATGAGACAGGAAAAAATGTTGATGAAAAGGCCATGTGAAGATGAAAACAGAGATGGTAGTTATGTAACTAAAAACTATGAAACACTTGGAGTCACCAAAAATGCGGAGGCAAAGAAGTCTCACCTAGAGACTTCAGAGGAAGTGTATCCCTATCAATGGATTTTATTTAGTCTTCTGAACTCCAGAAATGTATAAAGGTACATTTCTGTTTTTTAGGCTACCAAGTTTGCAGTCATTTATTATGGCACCCCTAGAAAACTCTTGCCTGGAAACTCCCATGGACGGAGGAGCCTGGTAGGCTGCAGTCCATGGGGTCGCTACGAGTTGGACACGACTGAGCAACTTCACTTTCACTTTTCACTTTCATGCATTGGAGAAGGAAATGGCAACCCACTCCAGTGTTCTTGTCTGGAGAATCCCAGGGATGGCAGAGCCTGGTAGGCTGCCGTCTATGGGGTCGCACAGAGTCGGACACAACTGAAGCAACTTAGCAGCAGCAGCAGAAAACTAATATATACTGCAAGGCTATTTTAATGTTTTAAGGAACTTCCAGACTGTTTTTGAAGGCAGTCTGTACCATTTTACATTCCCATTAGCAATGCATGGAGTTTGTTTTTCCATATCCTTGTCAATACTTTGTATTATCTGTCTTTTTTTATTACAGCCATAGTATTGAGTGTGGAGTAGTATCTCAATTTATTTTTTAAATTGAAATTAAGTGACATACAATAGTATGTTAGTTTCAAATGTACTAAGTAGTGATTTGACATGGGCACACATTAAGTAGTTGGATAAATGTAGTAACCATCTGTGCCTGTACAAAGTTTTTATAGTATTCATCATCATATTGCTTATCTTGTATATTATATCCCTGTGGTTTATTTTATAACTGGAGGTTGTACCTCTTAACCTCCTTCACCAATTTTGCCTCCCAGCCTTCTCCTCTGACAGGCACTTGTTTGTCCTCTGTATCTACGAGCCTGTTTTTCTTTACTTTGTTTGTTTTGTAATTTCAGTCAGTTCAGTTCAGTTGCTCAGTCGTGTCCTACTTTTTGCGACCCCATGAACTGCAGAACTCCAGGCTTCCCTGTTCATCACCAACTTCCAGAGCTTGCTCAAACTCATGTCCTTTGAATCGGTGATGCCATCCAACCATCTCATCTTCTGTCCCCTTTTCCTCCTGCCTTCAGTCTTTCCCAGCATCAGGCTCTTTTCCAAGGAGTCAGTTCTTTGCATCAGGTGGCCAAAGTATTGGAGTTTCAGCTTCAGCATCGGTCCTTCCAATGAATATTCAGGACTGATTTCCTTTAGGATTGACTGGTTTGATCTCTTTGCAGTCCAGGGGACTCTCAAGAGTTTTTTCCAACACTACAGAGTTCAAAAACATCCATTCTTTGGTGTTCAGCTTTCTTTATAGTCCAACTCTCACATCCATACATGACCACTGGAAAAAGCATAGCTTTGACTAGACAGACCTTTGTCAGTAAAGTGATGTCTCTGCCTTTTAATATGCTGTCTAGTTTGATCATAGCTTTTTTCCAAGGAGCAAGTGTCTTTTAATTTCATGACTGCAGTCACCATCTGCAGTGATTTTGGAGCCCAAGAAAATAAAGTCTGTCACTGTTTCCATTGTTTCCCCACCTATTTGCCATGAAGTGATGAGACAGATGTCATGATCTTTGTTTTCTGAATGTTGAGTTTTAAGCCCCCTTTTCACTCTCCTCTCTAACTTTCATCAAGAGGCTCTTTAGTTTTGTAATTTAGATTCCAAATATAAGTGAGATCATACAGTAAAATTTGTCTTTCTCTGACTAATTTCACTTAGCATAATACTCTCTAGGTCCATCCATGGTATCACGAATGGCAATATTTCATTTTCATTTTTTATGTCTAATATTCCATTGTGTGTATATGTATGTATATATGCCACATCTTTAACCATTCATCTATCAGTGGACACTTAGGTTGCTTACCATAGCTACTGTAAATAATGCTATAATAAACAGTAATGTGCATATGTATTTCTGAATTAGTGTTTGCTTTATTCAGGTAAATAACTAGAAATGAATTGCTGGATTATTAGGCAATTCTAGTTTTTAATTTTTTGGAACCTTTGCACTCACACTGTTTTCCATAGTGACTGTACCTACAATCCCATAAACAATGCACAAGGGGTCTCATCTACATCCCCACCACTTGTTGTTCGTTGTCAACTACGTTTTGGTTTGTATTCCCCTGATGGGTAATCATGTTTAGCATCTTTTTCATGTGTTTATTGGCCATTTATGTGTCCTTGGAGATATGTCTATACAGATCTTTTGCTCATTTTTCAAATTAGACTGTTTTCATTATTGGTTTATGATTATTTTGTTATCTATACAAATTGTCCTGATCTTATATAATAATGTGCAAATATTTTCTCCCATTCTGTGCATTATGTTTTCACTTTTTGATGTTGCCCTTTGAAGCAGAAAAGCTTGTAGTTCTAATGCAGAACTAATTTATCTTTTTTCGTCACTTGAGCTTTTGGTGTCATGTCTAAGAACCTCTCATCTAATCAAGGTCGTGAAGATATACTCTATTTTCTTATGAATTTCATTTAGGAATATAATCCACTTGAGTTCATTTTTATGTGCATTATGAAGAAGAGATCCAATTTTATTCTTTTCAGGTTGATATCCAGTTTTCTGGCATCCTTTGTTTTGATACTTGTCAAAAATCACTGACCATAAATCTGAAGGTCTATTTACTGTACTTTTTTACCTATATGTTTATCCTTATTTTAGTTGTGTCCTTTCTTATCACATACTTTTTTGATTACTGTAGCATTTTAGGAAGCTTTAAAATTGAGGAATATGAGTTCTCTAACTTTGTCCTTTTATAAGATTGCTCTATTAGTCTCTAATTTCCACGTGAATTTTAAGGCCAGCTTGTCAATTTCTGCCAAAAAAAAAAAAAAAAAAATGCCAGCTGGGATTATGATAGAAAGTAAACAGTGACAGTGTTAGTCACTTATTCATGTCCGACTCTTTGCAACCCCATGGACTGTAGTCCATCAGTTTCCTCTGTCCATGGGATTCTCCAGGCAAGAATACTAGAGTGGGTTGCCATCCCCATCTCCAGGGGATCTTCCTGACCCAGGGATCGAACCTGTGTCTCCTGCATTGCAGACAGAATCTTTACTATCTGAGTCACTAGCAAAGCAGGGATTGTGGTAAACCCATAGATTACTTTGATAAGGATATCATTTTAGTATTAAATCTGCTGATCCAAGAACATGGAATATCTTTCAATTTAGTCTTTCACAATATTTTGGAGTTTCAGAGTATAAGCTTTAATTTTTTTTCTTAAACTTATTCTTAAGTAATATATGTTTTTTGATTTTTGTCATAAATGGAATTCTCTTAATTTCATTTTCTGATTATACATTGGTAGTACATAAAAATACAATTGATAGGGACTTTGCTTTTCAATGCAGGGGGTGTGGGTTTGATCCCTGATCAGGGAGCTAAGATCTCACATACCTTGCCTCACTGCTGCTGCTAAGTCACTTCAGTCGTGTCCGACTCTGTGCGACCCCATAGACAGCAGCCCACTAGGCTCCTTTGTCCCTAGGATTCTCCAGGCAAGAACACTGGAGTGGGTTGCCATTTCCTTCTCCAATGCATGAAAGTGAAAAGTGAAAATGAAGTCGTTCAGTCGTCCCCGACTCTTAGCGACACCAAGGACTGCAAGCCTACCAGGCTCCTCTGTCCATGGGATTTTCCAGGCAAGAGTACTGGAGTGGGGTGCCATTGCCTTCTCCATTGCCTCACTACCAAAAAAAACAAAAAAAAAACAAAAAAACCATAAATGCAATACTGTAAAAAATTCAATGAAGATGAGAAAAGATGAGAAAAAATACAACTGATAGTTGTATATTGATATTGTATACTTCAAGCTTTCTGGACTTGTTTATTAGCTCTGACAGTTGTGTGTGTGTGTGTATGTATGGATTCCTCAGGATTTTCTATATATAAAATGACATTATCTGCAAAAAGAGATAATTTTATTTTTTCCTATTCAGTCTGGATGTATTTCTATTTTTTCCCTTGCCTAACTGCCCTGGTTAAAACTTCTTTAAAATGTCACATTAAAATGGCAACAGTAGACATCCTTGATTTTCCTTATCCTAGAGGGAAAACATTCTGTCTTTCATCTGTAAGTATGATGTTAGCTATAGGTTTTTTTGTCTTATATAATCTATTCTTAGCTTTGTCCATAGATTATGCATTATAAACAAATGCGATTTTTTTTATCATGAAAAGGTGTTGTGTTTTGCCAAATGCTTTTTCTGTATTTATTGAGAGGATCATATGGCTTTTATTCTTTATTCTATAGATTTTTAAAATTATGTTAATTTTTGTATGTTAAAATAACCTTACATTCCTGGGACAAATCTCATTTGTTCATAGTGTATAATTCTTTTTATATGTTGCTGTCTTCAGTTTGCTAATATATTTCTGGCATTTTTTCTCAATATATAAGAGATATTGGTCTTTTGCAATGTCTTCATCAGATTTTGGTATCAGGTAATAATACTGGCCTCCTAAAAATGAGTTGGAGTTTCTTTCCTCACCTTCTAATTCTTCTTTAAATATTTGGCAGAACTCACCAAAGAAGCCATTTGACCTGGAGCTGTAATAAATTATTTTAAAATTACTTATTCAATATCATTTCATGTTACAGATCTATTTAGATTTTCTATTTCATTTTGAGTCAATATGGGTGGTTCATTTTTCTAAAAATTTGTTATGTCATCTAATCTGATATTTAATTTTGTAGAATGCAGATGTTCACAGTGTTCCCCTTATTTCTATAAACTCTAGTGATGTCTCCTCTCTCACTCCTGACTATGAATTTCAGCCTTTTTTTCTTGATCAATATAATTTTTTTTCTTTTGCAAAACATTTCATTGATTTTGTTTTCCTATTTGACTTATTTCTAAATTTCTTATTTACTATCTTCTGCTTTGGAGGGTTTAACTTGCTCTTTATACATGCTGCTGCTGCTGCTAAGTTGCTTCGGTCGTGTCCGACTCTGTGCGACCCCATAGACAGCAGCCCACCAGGCTCCCCCATCCCTGGGATTCTCCAGGCAAGAACACTGGAGTGGGTTGCCATTTCCTTCTCCAATGCATGAAAGTGAAAAGTGAAAGTGAAGTCGCTCAGTCGTGTCCAACTCTTAGTGACCCCATGGACCACAGCCTTATATATATACATATTTAATTTTTTTTTTAAAGTTGGCAAGTCATGTCATTGAGATTCTTCTTCTTTTTTATAATATTGACACTTATAATTTTCCCTCTAAGCACTGCTTTAGCTGCATCCAGTAAGTTTTAGTATTCATTTTATCTCAAAGTACTTTCTAATTTTGCTTGCAATTTTTTGACCCATTTATTATTTGTTTTGTGCCTAATTTCCCATAATTATAGATTTCTAAGTGTCTTTTTGTTATATATTTCTAATTTCATTCCATTGTAATCTAAGACTATGCTTTGTATGATCTCAATCCTTTTAAATTTATTGTGGTTTATGTGCTAACATATGGTTTATCCTGGAGAATGTTCCATGTGCTCTTGAAGAATGTATATTCTCTTATTTGCAGTGTTTAAGTCTTCTATTTCCATGATCTTTTGACTAGTTGAGAATTTATTTTTAATTTTAATAAATACATTTAAAATACAATACATTAATTCTGTTTTTCCATTTCTCACAAAAATGGTAAAATAAGAAATAATTTGGCATAATCAATGGGTGGATGACCTTCCCTTTTCCAGATTAAAGCTGGGCTAATGGCTGCTTTCTACTCACAGGATTCACCACATAACCCTTCCCTTGCCTCAATCAGTTCTAGGTCTAAGCACAAAAGATTGCTTAACTGAATACCCCAGTATACAAGTCAGTGGGAATCAGAACTCAGTTTACTTAATTTTCATCAGCAGTCTAGGTTAATGTCCAGTGTCTTGGGGGTCTTAATTGACATTTATAGAACATTCCATTGAAAAGCAACAGAATACACATTCTTTTAAAGTGTATATGAAACATTACCAGGACAGATCACATTCTGGGCCATAAAGCAAGTCTTAGTAAATTTAAGAAAACTGAAGTCATAAACAAGCATCTTTTTCCAACTACAAGAGAAAAAACTAAAAAAATAAAACACATAGAGGCTAAACACACAATATGCTACTAAACATCCAATGGACCAAAGACAAAATCACAAAAAAATCTATGGGATGCAGCAAAAAACAGCTCTAAGAGGGAATAGAGCAATATAATCTTACCTCAGTAAATAAGAAAAATTCCAAATAAACAACCTAATCTTACACCTAAAGCAACTAGAGAAAGAAGAGCAAGCAAAACCCAAAGTTAGCAGAAGGAAAAAAAAAATCACAAAGCTCAGAGCAGAAATAAACGAAAGAGATATGAAGAGAACAATAGAAAAGATCAATGAAACTGAAAACTCGTTTTTTGAAAAGATAAAGAGAGCTCGAATTAATAAAATTAGAACTGGAAAAAAAGGTTACAACTGACACCACAGAAATACAAAGAATCATGAGACTATTACAAGCAACTATATGCAATAAAACGGACAGCCTGGAAGAAATGGACAAATTCTTAGAAAGTGATAATCTCTCAAAACTGAACCAGAAAGAAATAGAATATGTGAACAGGCCAATCCCAATTACTGAAATTGAAACTGTGATTTAAAAATTCCCAAGAAACAAAAGTCAAAGACCAGATTCACAGGTGAACTCTATCAAATATTTAGAAGAGTTAACGCTTATCCTTCTGAAACTATTCCAAAAAAAACTTCAGAGGAAGGAACACTCCCAAATTTACTCTATGAGACCACCATCACCCCGATACTAAAATCATAAAAATTACAAGGCAACATCACTGATGAACATAAATGCAAAAATCTTCAACAAAATATTAGCAAACCAAATACAATACATTAAAAGGATCATACACCATGACTAAGTGAGATTTATCCCAGGAAAGTAAGTACTTTTCAGTATCTACAATCAGTGTTATACACCACATTACCAATTTGAGGAATGAAAACCATTTGATCATCTCAGTAGATTCAGGAAAATCTTCACAAAATTCAACACCCATTTATGATAAAAACTGGACTTTAGAACGTACAAGTTATGTGATATTGAACAATTTGCTTACCTTCTTTGTTCCTCTGTCTTTCAATCTGGAAGTCAGGCATGAAAACAAATCTTATAGGATTGTAATAAATGTTAAACTACATGGCACATAATGGCACTCTCCTCAAATAGTAGATTACAATGTACAAATAACAATCCTTACCTTCTTACTCTGATTTCTTTTTACTGTCAAACTCTCAGAAGAAAGAATTTGAGCTCATTCTGAAGCCCAAATTGCTGACTTTGTCTTCTCAACCTGTCCAGTACCTGCAAACAACTGGTACTCTTTTGGTAGGCAAGGATGGGTAAGGGTGGAGTTGAACATCTTCCTGTTTCTTTGGCTATCAGCTACAATTCCACCATGAATGAATTGATCACCTGGTCCCATACAGCTGCTCGACATTAGCATCTTATCCCTGTAACACTCAAGTTCTCCATGATGTTTTATATTCTAAGCACCCCCTCTGCATGTACTGCTACTTGAAGCCAGGCTCACTCTCCTGCCTCTTTCTGTTGCTGCCGTACTTTGTCCATTTATTCAGGTTACTGAAATCCCCAAATCCTTAGGATTCAGCCAGCTAAATAATGTACAGTAAACGCTGAATTCCAGGGTCATATTGACAGTGTTAATAATATGCAATAGATATATCTGACACTTCAGGGAACTTCGTTTCTCAACGGTGACCCAGACAGTTCCTTAATCTGGGTCAGATGACAGATCGATCATTAACCTAATTCTTATGGACTTGTTCTTCCCCAAAATGAACTATTATAAATAATTATCTGGCATTTTATCAACAGATACCATCCATTAACTAACATGTTCACTGCCAGTTCAATGATAATTATCATAGTGATAACCCATATCACTAAAAGATCTTGAAATTACTTCAGAATAAAAACTGGGAGAAAGTAAGAGTTTAAATAAAAAGTATAAGAGACAGTGAAATAGATCAAATAATACTCAGCATGTTTTAATAATAAAGGTACAACACATTTCTGCAATGTCCTCAAAACTCCCTCCCACTTACAGAAAATACCCCATGTAATATTTCCAAATGGAGCTCCTATATTACATCAGGAAAATCAAAATACTTGAGAGTTGGCTGGGTCTTCCCAAAATGTATGCTGCCAACCCACCCTCAAGTCATAATGTGGAACCATCCAGAGCATTGGCCAGTAGAAGTGGAACAGATTTATCTAATCCTGAAAGAACATGTCAGTGTCTATTATTGTATTTACCACCCTACATGTTAAGGAAACAACCCCCCTTTCCTTGACCCTGAGACTTTTCATAGTCAGAAATCTTTTCTGACACATAGCATGGCAAAGATCTAAACAGAAAATAAAAGAAAACTGATACAGTAACTTTTCATCGGGCTTGAAATTATTTTTGTTGCTTAAAGATGATTCCACAACAGAATTGCTGCTCTATTGGGCACATAGTATACATTTTGGTTTGATTAAAAAGGCTGAGGAAATGTGACAGGTGCCTGAAAGAAATATCTGTTCAACCTGACAACTTTCTCTGCCTTTCTCTCTCTTTAGATTTTCTGTGGGAGCTTATATGTCTATAGACACTCTGCCTTAATATGTGCAGCTTCCCCTGAGAACTGGTACCCCTTCCCTAGTAATGGTGGAACCACTTGCGAGTTACTGCACTAGAATGAATGGGTTGCAAAACCATGACCATCTTATTCCCCAAAATGATATGTGAAAAGAAGCAACACAAGATGTTTATCTTCATGAGCCCGTGCTCAAATGGAGGACCACATAGAACTCATAGGAGACATGCCTGAGGAAGATATCAGAATATACAATGAAAATTTTGGAACTGGTTTTCTGCCAATACGGTACTGGCACAAAGACATATAGATCAATATGAATAGATAGCCCAGAAATAAACCCACACACATATAGTCAATCTATGACAAAGGAGGTGACAATACACAATGGAAAAAGGATAGTCTCTTCAAGAAGTGGTGCTGGGAAAACTGGACAGCTACATATAAAAGAATAAAACTAGAACATTCTCTAACACCACATACAAAAATAAATTCAAACTAGATTAACGAATGCAAGACCAGGTACTACAAAACTAAAGGAAAACATAGGTAGAACTTTCTTTTACATAAATTACAGCAATATTTTTTCAGACACATCTCCCAAAACAACAGAAATAAAAACAAAAATTTTTAAATGTGGCCTAATTAAACTTAAATTTAAAACTTAAAATTTTAAATGTAGCCTAATTAAACAATGGCAACCCACTCCAGTACTCTTGAGCTTTTTCATAGTAAAGTGAAAGAGAAATCACTCAGTTGTGTCCAATTCTTTGCGACCCCATGGACTGTAGCCTACCAGTCTCCTCAGTCTATGGGATTTTCCAGGCAAGAATACTGGAATGGGTTGCCATTTCCTTCTTCAGTGGATCTTCCTGACCCAGGGATCAAACCCGGGTCTCCTGCATTGCAGGCAGCCGCTTTACCATCTGAGCCACCTGGGAAGCCCCCAAATATCTATTTGCTGTGCTGGGTCTTAGTTGTGGCATGTGGGCTCTTAGTTCCCCAACTAGGGATCAAACCTGGGCTCCCTGCCTTGGAAGCACAGGGGTCTCAGCTACTGGACCACCAGGGAAGTCCCTGGTTAGAATGACCATCAAAATGTTTACAAATAATAAATGTTGGAGAGGGTATGGAGAAAAGGAACCCTCCTGCACTGTCAGAGGGAATGGATTAAAAAATTGGTGCCTCCACTATGGAGAATAGTATGGAGGTTCCTTAAAAACAACTAAAAATTGAGTTATCATATGATCCAGTGATTCCACTCTTGGGCCTATGTGGAAAAGTTGAAAACTATAATTCAAAAAGAAGCACATACCCTTATGTTCATGCAGTACTATTAGCCAAGACATGAAAGGATTGAGAAACTGCCATTTACAGCAACATGGATGGACCGAAATTATCATTCTAAATGAAGTCAGAGAAAGACAAATATCATATGATGTCACTTATATGTGGATCTAAAAAATGACACACAAGAACTTATTTACAAAGCAGAAATAGGCTCATAGACATAGAAAATAAATGTATGGTTACCAAAGGGGAAAGGGAGAGGGGGGATAAATTATTCTGAGATTAAAATATGTTGTTGTTGTATAGTCGCTAATTCGTGTCCGACTCTTTGTGATCCCAGGGACTGACTGTAGCCTCCTCTGTCCATGGGATTTCTCAGGCAAGAATACTGGAGTGGGTTGCCATTTCCTTCTCGATATTAAAATATACACACTACCATATATAAAATAGATAACCAACAAGGACTACTGTAAGCACAGAGAACTGTATTCAGTACTTGTAATAACTGATAATGAAAAAGAATCTAAGGAATCTAAAAAAGAATCTAATAACCTATAATGAAAAAGATTACACATAAATAATTGAATCACTTTGCTGTACGCTTCCAGGTGTACAGCAGGTGGCGCTAGTGGTAAAGAACCCGCCTGCCAACGCAGGTTAGACATAAGACATGCTGGTTTGATCCCTGGGTCAGGAAGATCCCCCTGAAGAAGAGACTGGCAACCCACTCCAGTATTCTTGCCCGGAGAATTCCATGGACAGAGCAGCCTGGCGGGCTACAGTCCACAGGGTCGCACAGAGTCGGACACGACTGAAGCGACTTATCACGGCAGCTGTACACCTAAAACTTACACATTATAAATCAGCTATATTTCAATAGAATTTTTTTTTTAAAGAAAATTTTGGAATTGAAATTTTGGGACTCCTGGAATCCTTCTGTGTTATAATGACTATGATTTTTGAATAAAAGGAGCATGGCATTTTTTGAAAATTAGAAGACCACCGTGATGCATTTTTGACGTTTCTGAGGACCTCTTCCACTTTGTTGTGTCAAATGGGCATGCTACACTGGTCGGGTCATATTCTGAAAGCTAGGTGGCTCAGGGTCACTGAGGATGTGGCCATACTGACAAACGAGAGACATAAAACTTTAGGAAACCTCCTGATATCTGCATGGGCGGAGAGGCTTGGGTAGCATCAGCAGATCTGGAAAGATCCTGCTATATTTACAGATGGTACTGATGGTAACAAACCCAGAAAATCTGCTCCAGAGGATCCCCTGTGAGAGTTATGAATAGGGCAGATTGATGAGCTTCCAGTTAGTTTACTGGAGAAAGTACAGGGCTACATAATCACATGCCTGATTTCTTAAACCCATGTTCTAAAGAGGTGGAGAGGATAGATTCCAAGATGAACAGCCAAAAGGGACAAGTAAGCCAGAAGACAAGGATTATCAGACAGTTACTAAAACCATTAAAATGTACTAGGAAGGACAATACGGCAGAACCTGGTATGCTGCAGTCCATGGGGTCGCTAAGAGTAGGACACGACTGAACGACTTCCCTTTCACTTTTCACTTTCACACATTGGAGAAGGAAATGGCAACCCACTCCAGGGTTCTTGCCCGGAGAATCCCAGGGACGGTGGAGCCTGGTGGGTTTCTGTCTATGGGGTCACACAGACTTGGACCCGACTGACGTGACTTAGCAGCAGCACCAGCATCAGGAAGGACAATAAACATCAGAAAGGCCAAGTGTGTGAGCAAGTCCTGAGCTTATACTCTTGTGTATCAACAGGAAATAATCTGGGCAAACAAGGAACAAGTCTATTGCAAAGTGTAAGCTCTGGGCGTCCACTGCAAGCACACTAGCTCTGAGCAACACCCTCTGTCACTAGTGCAGAGAGGGCAAGAAAGACCCAGTCTGCAAAGGAAACATCACAGATCAAGAGAAAGCTCGGTAGGCTCTGCCTTAACCACTCATCCTACGCAGTGCCTTCTTGTTCTCCTGCATTGGAGACTTGCAGTGATTCATACCTGGAACTGTGTAGGTTGTGAACGTGGCTCTTCACACCTAACGGTGTCCCTCTTTATGGGAACTGGAATCACAGTGGTGGCTGTGTGCCTGTGGACCTGGGGTCACCCAGAAAGCAAAAGGAAATCCAGGCTGAGCATCATCTCTGGCTTAATAAGACCTTGGAAAATGCTTTTTAAATAATTTTGCTTTCAACTATATGATGGCTGAATTCAGATATTGTGAGTCTCAATGTATGGACAAAATTTGATTTAGTTAAGTGAACTCTAACTTTCCAACCAAAAAAAGTAAGTCCTGTTTAAGGTGTTTAACGTTTTTAAATTCTTAAAGCAAAACAGTTTTCTTATTACCTTTGAAATTCATATTTTTGTATACATTGTTCAATATTAACTCTTTACACACAGCCACCAGTTTCCAAAACTATATTTTCCTACTAAACTTATATTGTAAAACATGCACAGAATAAAACATTTTAAAAATAAAATCTATATCATTTTGTTATAGTCGATAATTCCTTTTTAAAATGTTTTGAATTTTTTCACAATAATCAGTATAATTTTTTCAGAGAAAATACATGTCTCATATATGAAATATACAAAAATGCAGTCTCTTCTTTAAAAAAATAAACTACAAGCACATTTTATAATATAATCCTTTATTTTCCTTATAAAGATAAAGCTTTGTAGAAGTAACGTGGGAAAGCAAAATGTTTTTCCTGGTCAGCTAGGGATTTTTCATACAGTTCCTCTACTGCCCTCTAAAGTTCAAGAACAACATGACAACTCTCCTTGGAAGGCAGTAATTCATTCATTTGAAATACCAGAATTATTGAGACCCCAAAGAGAATCAGGTCCATTAGTTCCCAGTCTCAGAGCAGTGTGGCGAGGCACATCTGCTTAGATGCAAGGTCTACAACTGAGAAGACTTGATACAGAATAGAGAACTTAGAAGATAGGCTGTCTTATCCCTGATGCCAGAGTTATTAAATGGGTCCCTATTTTTCATATTTTAATACATGACCTCATCACACTAGTAGCCAGACATTTGCATTTTTTTTTGTAGTTCTTCTTTTTTTTTCTTTAGTTTTTTTTTTTAATTTTATTTTATTTTTAAACTTTACATAACTGTATTAGTTGTGCCAAATATCAAAATGAATCCGCCACAGGTATACATGTGTTCCCCATCCTGAACCCTCCTCCCTCCTCCCTCCGCATTCCATCCCTCTGGGTTGTCCCAGTGCACCAGCCCCAAGCATCCAGTATCGTACTTCGAACCTGGACTGGCAACTCGTTTCATACATGATATTTTACATGTTTCAATGCCATTCTCCCAAATCTTCCCACCCTCTCCCTCTCTCACAGAGTCCATAAGACTGTTCTATACATCAGTGTCTCTTTTGCTGTCTCGTACACAGGGTTATTGTTACCATCTTTCTAAATTCCATATATATGCGTTAGTATACTGTATTGGTGTTTTTCTTTCTGGCTTACTTCACTCTGTATAATAGGCTCCAGTTTCATCCACCTCATTAGAACTGATTCAAATGTATTCTTTTTAATGGCTGAGTAATACTCCATTGTGTATATGTACCACAGCCTTCTCATCCATTCATCTGCTGATGGACATCTAGGTTGCTTCCATGTCCTGGCTATTATACACAGTGCTGCAATGAACATTGGGGTACACGTGTCTCTTTCCCTTCTGGTTTCCTCAGTGACATTTGCATTTTTAAAACATTCAGTCCTTTGGGATGTTTCTAAATTGTGTTTTTGTGCTTTTGTGTAACTTATACCATAATTATGACAGCGCTGCATTACAAGGAAAGAATTGGAGACAGTGCAGGTAATACTGAGAATGTACGTAAAACAGAGTTCATGAAACTATGTTTCAGAACATGTTCTATGTTGCTTCACAGGGTCATCTTACTAGTGTATGCTGGGACATGTGAAGTCTGGGGTCTTTAAGTGTGGTCAGACTCCAGAGAAGGAAAACAAGATGTGGGCAAAAAGAAGGCCTTGTAGAACCATCTGGAAGAGGTAGGAAAAGGGGGGAAACTCCCTCTTGTTTGTTTTTTTTTAACACTGAAAGTGTGGCAGGGAGTAAAGGAAGAAAGACAGGAATAAAGGAAGGGAAGAAAAAGGGGAAAGCAACAATTCAGGGAATATAAAGCAATATAGAACATTTATTGTGCCCCCACTTTTCACTCCATACTTCTATTTGTTCACATAAACATGTAAGGTGTTACTTATATTTTAAGAGATGAAAGCTGGTTTGTCCAGTCATATAGGTGTTAAGTGGCAGAGCCAAGTGCAGAAAGGAAAGGCAACTGGATGTGGCTTATCTTGCATCTCTCAATGCTTTGACCAGATAGCCTCCTGGGTCCCAGAGAGCAAGGGTAATTACGAACTCAGAGAGTCTTTGTTGACACACTGAAAAGTCACAGGGAGGAAGTGTGTTACAAGAGAATTCTTGGCCAGATTCCTGATTCAAGGCCCAGGTACTAATAAAAAAGATTAACAAATAGATTGCCCTCTCCGGAAGCCTGTACTCAATGGGATACTAACAAATCTAGCTGTCTATCAGCAGGTTGACACAGATGAATAGCTAGGGCTGAGTATCAATGCTTTCAGTTCTATGATTCTCAAAATGTGGTCCCTGGACCAGCAGCAGCAGCATCACATGGGAATTATTATAAATATAAATGTCAGCACTTCTCCACTCATAGATCCATTAAGTAATAATTTTTGAAGTGAGGCCCAGAAACCTGTGTTTTAGCAAGCGCTGCAGGGGACTTAGGGGCATGCTCAAGTTTGAGAATCAGGTTTGGACAAGTCCTTTACTTTGTGTAGCTCATGCTCTGGGTTCCTTTTACCATCAGCCCTGCTGTGGGTACTGAGGGAAAACTTGCACCATAGACCAAATAAAATGCTCTATTCTCCTGGAGAAAGGTAACTCAAATCCCCTTTCCTCATGTTAGCTGTGGGCTGATTGAAATTAGGACAGTAAACTACCATTTCTAAGGTCCTAATTGATTTCCTAATTGGGTAGAGGAAAGAGATTAGGCAGTTAGGGAATTACAAAGAAATGGAAAGATATCCCATGTTCTTGGATTGGAACAATCAATGTTGTTTATATGGCCATACTACCTAAAGCAATCTATAGATTTAATGTGATCCCTATCAAATTACCCATGGCATTTTCCACAGAACTAGAACAAATCATCCTAAAGTTTATATGGAAGCATGAAAGACCCAGAATTGCTAAAGCAATCCTGAGGAAAAAGAATAAAGCAGAAGACATAACCCTCCCAGATGTCAGATTATATTACAAAGCTACAGTAATCAAAGGGCTTCCCATGTGGTACTAATGGTAAAGAAATTGCCTACCAATATAGGAGATTCAAGAGACATGGGTTCGATTCCTGGGTGGCAGAGATCCCCTGGAGGAGGGCGTGGCAACCCACTCCAGTATTCTTGCCAGGAGAATCTCATGGACTGAGAAGCCTGGCAGGCTATAGTCCATAGGGTCGCAAAAAGTCAGACACGACTGAAGTGACTTAGCACGCAGGCACAGTGATCAAAACAGTGTGGTACTGGCCCAAAAACTGTCACATGGATTGATGGAACAGAATCGAGAGCTCAGAAATAAGCCCACACTCCTACAGTCAACTAATCTTCAACAAAGGAGGCAAGAATATACAACAGGAGACAGTCTCTTCACCAAGGGACGATGGGAACGTTGTAAATCAATGAAATTAGAACGCACTCTCACACCATACAAGAAATAAATAAATAAACTCAAAATGACTTATAGACTTAAACATAAGATATGACACCAAAAACTCCCGGAAGAGAACACAGGAAAACATTTTCTGACATAAATCATACCAGTGTTTTCTTAGAGCAGTCTCCCAAGGCAATATAAATAAAAGCAAAAATAGCAAATAGGGTGCAATTAAACTTAAAAGCTTTTGCACAGCAAATGAAAGTATAAACAGAATGAAAAGACTACCTATGGAATATTTGCAAACAATGTGCCTGACAAGGGCTTAATCTTCGAACAGCTCATACAGCTCAACAACAACAAACACCCAGTTGAAAAATGGGCAGAAAAACTAAACAGACATTTCTCCAAAGAAGATGCATGAAAAAGATGTTCAGCATTGCCAATTATTATAAAAATGCAAATCAAAACTATAATGAGAAGCCACCTCACACTAGTCAGAATGGCCATCATCAAAACATGAATGAATAGATGTCCATTGACAGATGAATGGGTAAAGATGTTGAGGTACATACAGACGATGGAATATTAGTCAACCATAAAATGGAACAAATTTGAGTCTGTTGAAATGAGGTGCATTAACCTGATTATATAGAGTGAAGTAAGTCAGGGAAAAAAAAACATCACGTCAGTGCATATATACGGAATCTAAAAAAAATGATACTGATGAATCTATCTGCATGGCAGGAACAGAGACACAGATGAAGAGGATGCTCTGTGGACGCAGCAGGTGGACAAACCAAGAGTGAACTTTGACATACATATACCACTATCTGCCAAACAGAAAGCTAGTGGGAAGCTGCTGAACAACACAGGGAGCCCAGCCTGGCGTTCTGTGACAACCCCGAGGGAGTAGGATGAGGGGGTAGGAGGAAGGTTCAAGAGGGAGGGGATACATACACACACACACACACACACACACACACACACACACACACACACACATACTTATGGTTCATTCACGTTATATGGCAAAACCAACACAGCATTGTTAAGTAATTATCCACCAATTAAAAATGAAAAAAAAAGTATACAAATGATAAATGCTGGAGAGGGTATAGCAAAAGCAAGCCCTCCTACACTGTTGGTGGGACTGTAAATTGGTACAACCACTATGGAGAATAGTATAGAGGTGCCTTAAAAAAATAAAAATAGAGCTACCATATGATCCAGCAATCCCAATCCTGGGCATATACTCAGACAAAACTGTAATTCAGAAAGATACATGCACCTCAGTGTTCACTGCAGCACTGTTTACAATAACCAAGCTATGAAAGCAACCTAGATCACCATCAACAGAGGAGTGACTAAAGAAGATGTAGTACGTATATACAGTGAAATAGTACTCAACTATAAAAATAATGAAGTAATGCCATTTGTAGAAATGTGGATGAACCTAGAGATTATTAAAAGTGAAGTAAGTCAGAAAGAGAAAGATAAAGACAAATCCCATATGATATCACTTATATGTGGAATCTAAAATATGACATTAATGAACTTATCTATGAAACAGAAACAGACTCATAGACACAGACATCACACTTGTGGTTGCCACGGTGGAGGGGGTGGGAGATGGATGGAGTGGGAGTTTGGGATTAGTAGATGCAAACTATTATATATAAAATGGATAACAATAAGACCCTATTATATAGCATAGGGAACTATATTAAATATCCTGTGAAAACCAAAAATGTCTAACTGAATCACTTTGCTGCATAGAAGAAATTAATACATTAAACAACTATACGTACTTCAATTTTAAAAATATATTGTGAGCACAGTTGATGTTTTCCCATATGGTGACAGAGATAGAAAATTTAGAGCTTAAACTAGTATTTTAAATTTACTGTTAACACTTTTGTATTATGTGCTTAATTGAATTTTTAATTCTCTAAAGTATTCTAAATTGATAAGCCATGTAATATACCTTTAAATAAAATATTAATTAAAACAAAAAATGTAAGGAATTAGGTAAGAATAATGAGAAAATTACTGATGGCCTTTATCTCTAAAGTTCTAGAAGTTAGGTATTTTATATATTGTCATGATTATATTAATGGAGCTTTCCTTGTATTTTCACTTTGTGCTCAGAAACATTTGTATAAACTAGTTTCTACAGGTTGTGGAAGAGGGACACTCAATCCGCTTGATTTGCTTTTTCACAAAGGCTTTATGATCACTACATAATTTTAATCCCATACTATATTTGCCAGACAGGTATGTCATTGTTTCCATTTCACAGGTGAGGACATAGGTTCTTACAGCCACTGGCTCAGCTGTGGGATGAGATTCAAACAGAATGCCTTCTGTCCTTAAATGTGACATTCAAATGGGAGAAGTCCATGACATGATTTTGGAGGCAGACAATGTATCATACTTGGTTTTATATCCCTAGAAATATCTAGTAAAGCATCTGATTACCTGATATGGAAGATCATTAAACAGATTTCCTGACAAAAAACATGTATATTTAGTATTATAGTTTGCATTTAGAGAAAGGAAATAGAAAACACAAACCAACCAGTTACATGAATGAGAAAACCAATTTTGTTGTGTTCATCTGCTTAAATTTGTGGGTTTGTATGAGCTTCCCAGGTGGTGCTAGTGGTAAAGAATCCACCTGCCAATGCAGGAGACACAAGAGGTGGAGGTTCCATTCCTGGGTTGGGAATATCCCTTGGAGGAGGAAATGGCACCCTGCTCCAGTATTCTTGCCTGGAGAATCCCATGGACAGAAGAGCCTGGAAGGCTACAGTCCATAGGGTCGCAAAAGAGTCCGACAAGACTGAGTGTATGCATGCAAGCCCACACACACAACTAATACCCTTATTAATGTACTTAATTTCCTCTCTGAGATAATTTTACTGAGAATAATTTCTATGTTTGGAAAAATGTGGATTATATAGTTTCAAGAGCTGCATTCTTTCCTCGTTGGTTTTGAGACTGAAGGATTTTCCCCCTCTTTGTTCCTCTTCAAGGAGAGTACACTATATGAGATGTGACTCAGACAGATCTGGATCTAATTAGGCTCTTCCACTAAATGTATGAGCCTAGGCAAAGTGATGAGCTTTTCTCCACTCCTGGAAAAGTAAGGATTAGAAATCCCTATACTCTGATTATTACAAATATTAGAATTAATGTCTGTTAATACCTAGTGTAATGCCTGTCTTACAGCTAGTATTAAAACAATTGATGGCAGAGTTTGTACCTTCCCATGGGAGAATTAAACTTTTCTGCTCCATTATCCTTGGGTTTAGCCATATGTCTTGCTTTGGTTAATGAAATATAAGTGGAAAAGATGTGTCACTTAGAAGTTTAAACTTGGCCTCTCTTCTTTGTGACATGATGACTGACACTATTCTAATTAGAAATTGCTGTGTAACTCTGAATCCTGAAATGAAGATGACACGGAGCAAAGCCAGACATGCCTGACGATGGAACAAATGACAAACCTTTGATGCTGTAAGACATGAGGATGTGGGGGCCATCTGTTACCACAGCCTCCCAAGCTTTTATGACAAATGCATGTGTCTCAACCAGAGAATATGGGAACTCTTATAAAAATTTTCTAACTCCCCACCAAGAACCAGGATATCTAGCACTTTCCTTGTCCCTCCTCCTATGGATGAGTATTTTGCAATAAAAACAATGTAGGCTCTGCCCTGTAAGAGGCTGTATGATTTACAGAGAATGAAGTATTTTCTGACAGAAGAAGAAAAGTTAAACATTTTCAGAAAATGAAGATGAGATCTGATTTCTGTGATGTCCTTTGGAAGTTCATATTTAATAAATAGAAAGGAGGTCTTTACAGAAATTCAAATTATACTATCTTATTAGACTGTGTAACTTTAGGGAGTACAAATGAAACCTTGGATAAGACCATCATACTTTACAGTGTGGTAAAGTCACTGCTTGGGGAATAACACAAAAGACTTGGAATTCTTAACAGGGCTGTGGAGTAACAGAACTTGATAGAAAATTGACATCTCTCTAGAATACTTCTGTATCACTTACTCAAATGGCAAGAAGCCCAGGATTTATATATATATATAGCCAGGGACCGGGGAGCCTGGTGGGCTGCCGTCTATGGGGTCGCACAGAGTCGGACACGAATGAAGCGACTTAGCAGCAGCAGCAGCAGCAGCAGCATAGCCTTTAATTATTTCTATCAGGAGTTATACTGAAGAGAAATAGCTTAAATTCTACTTAAGAGCAGGCAAAATGAAAAAAAAAAGTGTTGCTTACTGAGCATTTCGTCGATAACTATACATTCCTCATTACTTTTATTGTCATTAATTTTTGGAGGGTTGGGGGGAACTACCAGTGTAAACCTGGCAATTTGCTATTCCACAGTCCTCTTAACTCAGAGTCTGCAGAGGGGAAAAAAAAAAGTGTTTTCATGTTGATATTTCTGTACTAATAGTGAAATACAGAAGATAAGTTCCCTGAACTCCTGTGGGCAATGCATGCCACAGGCTATGTTCTTACGTTATGGGACGGGCCGTTCTTTGGAAAACCAAAGAGCTGGTTCAGAACTCCAGTGTTGTGGAAGCCACACCCCTCTTTCTCCTTCAGTTGCTAAGATTCCTTAAAAACAGGGCATTTTTCAAATAACATCATCTATAATATTCATACCTTTATGCAAAAGTTGGCCTGGATCAGGTAAGGGTAAAGGAAAGGACAGGGCAAGAAAAGCGGCAGAGCCTGTGTGTAAGGAGGAAACAAGCATATTTTTTAAAAGCTCTGCCCTACGCTGTCTTGCTTATGTTTTTCAGAGCTTTCCTTTTGCACTCTATCATTACATAAATTATTAGGGGCTTAACTGACACCATGCCAACCTCTTCTCCCTCAAATATTATAGAAAGGCACACTGTGAAGAATACATACTTCTGTATGTTTATTTTAAAGATGCTTTATAATTTTCCAAGTGTTAACACATCAGATTGCACTTTAACCCCAATCAGCACGGAGTTTCATTCATAACTTCAGCATTCGGTTGATGTTTACCTCTCATCTTGCAGCTGGAAGGAAGCTTGGAGAAGACATAGCAGAAGTGACTTGGACCTCAAGCCACTGCACCCCAGCCCATACCACGCGGGGAAGGGCACTAGCTACATGTGCAACCAACGGAGAGCTTGATGAGTCTCAAAACTCTGCTAACTGGCCTTTCCTAATAAATACAAGTTATGGGGTAAAATGATTAGAAAAAAAACATAATTTAATAAATTTTCCAACAATCAAGAAACACTTAGACCACATATTGAATACTGACCACCCTTGGTATATTTTTCAAAGAGACATTTTGGGTGATAAAAAATAAGTTTCGGGGCTTGCAAAACTGTACCCCAGTATATTCTGTGAAATGAGAATTCTATATTGCAGCTACACAGATGAAAGCTCTGTGAAATGCTGATATTACAGCTAAGGAACTATTAATCTCCATTTCACCAGTGATTTCTGACATTGACATGTAAAAATTACATGCATATTTTTACCCAGTTTTAGAAGATTAGGAATCTAGATGATGTAGCCATGTTATTTAATTTTTAATTTCTATAAACTCAATTTAAAATGCATAAACCATTTTATCATGAAGAACATATTTCTCTTCAACGCTATGCTATTAAATTCTTATTCCTGCAGCATCTTCTCATAGATTAATTCTCTAGAGGGGGGGAAATATATATATATATATATAAAATCTACTTTCTTTTCATATGAGGACCCAGAATCCTGCCTTCTACATTAATGGAGCATAGTTCAAATCTGGTATTAATAAACATCTCCAACCCAAAAGCAAAAGGAAAGAAAGGTTCACCTCAGGTGTTTCTATCTTCACTTGAGAGCCAACAACATTCTATATTTCAAGGAGGTAAAATGAGAAGAAAGATTCAAAATTATCTGTCATTTATCTAAATTTCTTATAACATCATGAAAGTAGAGTGTATTAGCCCTATTTTTAAAAGTTTCTGAAACACAGAGATGAGTTTGCATAGCCTATGTGTTAGAACCCAGAAAATGAAGAATCAAACTTGAGTATCAGCCTCTTGCACTTGAATACTCTTGTGTTCTCCACTAGACTTTAGGACCAAGTTCTTCCCTCTTTCTGAAGGAGTTCTGCCCTTAGAGTACAGGGCAATGTTTCATTCTCTGTGTTCCTATTCCACTTCCCTTGTCTCCTTCAACAGAGCCAGGCAGGACTCTGCACCATGCACTGCTCTAGGGGCTCAGGATGCAACAACAGCAGCCTGAACACAGCCCCTGAACCCCAGCGGCTGTACTAACAGTGCTTCTGGCCAGCAGTTTCTCACTTGAATAATATGTGCTGAATATATTTTTAAAAATCAGTGTGTGTTTTTAAAAGTCCAGTGCTACAGCTCTGATCTATAGTCAGAATATAATGAATTAGAGTCCTATTATTTATTTTGACCGTATCCCTAGAGCCAATTACTCTTTAGCTTGTCTATTCAGGTTCCTTTTCTTTTGCAAACAACTATCTTTAAACTTTCTGCAGCTCCCTAGGGCAGCTGCATTGCCAAGCTATTTTTCAGGATTGTACCTGACACCACCAACTTAGTGTTGGAAGCAAATGCAATGAGCACATTATTATAGTCTCTCCTCTAGGTCTTGATGAAAATATTAAATCTAGGGACCAAGAATTATTCTCACTGAATGCCACTGAATTTTCTCACATTCTGAATTAAAAAAAAAATAAAAACAGCCACTCTCTAGGTAGAACGTCCCAGTTCAGCAATATATCAACTAATCCATGTATCTTCGGGACCACAATTCCACAGCTTACTGAAGCATGCCATGGGGCAAAACCAGTAGCCTTGCTGTGAAGGAAGGTGAACGTTAATAAGGCTTTCCTTGACACTCCAAACTTGCTCATTCATGACAGTAAGAGGCTGTGCTATTTGAAAAAATCATTAAGTTAGTTCTCATCAGGATCTCTCAGAACATTAGTAAATCCATGTTGTGATTAATATCCTATGAGTACACTGTGTATAGACGTTTAGTAAACCCCAACTGGGACTCGTCCAGGTGCCAAGGCAACCTGAAGTATCTCCTGAGTGTCACAATAACCACAATGTTTTTGTCCAAGGAATACAAGCCTGCAGGTGCACCACTACATAATTTATTATAAACTCCATTCACAGTTTATTTCCTTTTTTTCCATATCTGAAATGTTTTAAACAAACTCATTAAACAACACCTGTCTTCAGTGTCTCTAACCTTTTAGTATCAATTTATCAACACATCCTCCTAGCATTCAAATATCCCATTTTAATGTAAGTTGATACAGCCACAATGGAAAACAGTATGGATGTTCCTCAGAAAACTAAAAATAGAATGACCATATGATCCAACAACCCGACTCCTGGGCACAGATCCAGACTGTAATTCAAAAAGATATATGCACCCCTATGTTCATAGTAGCACTATTCCCAGTAGCCAAGACATGGAGACAATCTCAATGTCCATCAACAGATGAATTGATGGAGAAGATGTGGTTAAGTATATACAGTGGAACACTACTCAGCCATAAAAAGGATGAAGCTACATCATTCGCAGCAACATGAATGCAACTAGAGATTATCATACTAAGTCAGAAAGACAAGTACCATATGATATCACTTATATCTAAAATATGACACAAATGAACCTATCACCTAAACAGAAACAGACTCACAAACCTAGAAAACAGACTTGTAGTTGCCAAGGGGAAGGAGATGGAGTGTGACATTGGGGTTAGCAGATGAAAGCTACTGTATATAGAAAAGATAAACAAGGTCCTACTATATATAGCACAGGGAACTATATTCAATGATAAAATAATGGAAAAGAATATTAAAAAGAATGTATATATATGCATAATTGAATCACCTTGCTGTACAGCAGAAATTAACATTATAAATCAACTATACTTCAATAAAATGTATTAAAAAGACAAAAAATATCCCACTCTTATTTCTTAGAAAAACCTTTGCATTGTCCTCTTTGTAAGTGACATTTGGTTTACTATTTTTTTTTCTTTTACTGTTTCTATTTGATACGTCTTTTTGTAAATTCCATAATCTGGTTAACTTTCCATTTATGAACCATTTCAAATCATCATCAAAAGACTCAGGGCCCTAGGTGTGTCTCACTGTTTATTTATTTATTGAGTCCTTTGTTATTTCTTAGGCAGTATTTGTCTCAATAGAGATTCAATGACCTCTTTCTACTTAGCACTTGAACCTTCAGAAATCTCAAAGGTGGTTCTCCTATTGACGTATCCCAGTCTGACACACGTTACTTTTGCTTCATCATCCCAACTAAGACCTAAATAACTACTTCCGGCTTTCTGCTCCATTAATAAAATAGGATGAAATAGTTTCATAGTGTGAAATAATAAAATAGTTTCTCTAAAACCTAAAAGTACAGTTTTCCCCAGTGTCTTTACAGTTGTAGGACCACAAAAATCTATATTGTGTGAAAAAATAATTGTCTGTAAAGCAGTAAAATTCTCCTCAATAGAAAGAAAACTAACAAAGCAAACCAAAACAAAACCACATCAAAGGGTTTACAATAAAAGTATGTTTCAGTCATTGAAGGAGTGAAGATAGAAAGATCAGCTGGCTCCTCAAGTTGCTACCACTCAGATTCCAATTGCACAGTTATTTTGCCCCTTTAAATACTGTGTGTTCAGTAGCCTCAGTCATGCCCCACTCTTTGTGACCCTATGGACTGTAGCCTGCCAGGCTCCTCTTGTCCATGGAATTATCCAGACAAGAATACTTGAGTGGGTTGCCCTGCCCTCCTCCAAGGGGTCTTCCTGACCCAGGGATCAGACCTGCATCTCCTGTGTTGCAGAGGCGGTTTCTTTACTGCTGGGCCACCAGGGAAGCCGTCTAAAACCCTGACGCAGGGAATGACCTTGATTTTAGTCATCTCTCATTCCCTTTTAAAGAATAGGAATGTCCAGGAGAAAGCAGGACAGTGAATGCAATAATAATAAACAATATCTCTTTCAGCACACGTTTCTGATCTTTCTAGGTTGATCAATCTAGGATTTATCAGTTCAATCATAATCCTTACATATTTCTGAAGGAGAGCTTTTCATTAGTATGTTCAGCAGAATTGATCTAGATGGCAATATCCTATAGGAAAAAAAAAAAAATTGGATTTCAGAGTTAGGTAAGTTTCCACTTACCCTGCTCAGTTTTCTAATTTTAAAGTGAAATTTTAATTAATTACAAATACATAGTGACTACAATATGCAGGTCACCTTGTTAAGTGCAGTAGATGATCTTTTAGGTGCAATGGATAAACTTTAAGGCCTCTTGCCATTTCCCTTTAGAGGCTGTTGAACCAGACCTCTGAACCTTTACATAAGTTTCTGTGATTAAAAAGGAACAGAGATGTGGAAAAGCCCATTTCCATAGGGCTCAGGTTGGCCAGAAGTCATTCACCCTTACCAACTCCTGCTCTTTACATTATCCAGTCAATTTCATCCTGCCACCACCAAAAAACAACAAAAGGTGAAGCGAAATATAAAATACCTGAAGGTAAGGCTGATATGAGACACCATAGTAAATCATGACAATAAATCAGAAATAATTTGCTGAGTATTGGCCATGTGTTTAACTCTGTGTAAAGGCAAATGTGTCTGGCATACCTCTTGTCCTCAATAACAATATTCCACTACTCATATGGAATCAGTAATGCATGTTAAAGGGGACAAAGGATTGATTATAAGTAGTATGGCTAAGGGGTAGGGCGTGCTTCCCAGGTAGAGCTAGTGGTAAAGAACCTGCCTGGAAATGCAGGAGACCTGGGTTTGATCCTTGGGTTGGGATGATCCCCTGGAGAAGGGAATGACAACCCACTCCAGTATTATTGCCTGGAGAATCCCATGGACAGAGGAGCCTGGAGGGGTCACAGTGCATGGGGTCACAAAGAGTTGGACATGACTGAAGCAACTTAGCAGCAGCAGCAGCAGCATAGCTAAGACTCTAAAACAGTAAGATTTAAGAACAGAGGACCACATGAACCAGGGTTGATTCATAAAAAAAGACTATTTGTACAAATTCTCAAGCATAGGATTAGTCTATAAAACATATACACACATGCATATATCTACATGTACATATATATGCATATGTATATTTATGTAACCTAAATATGGTCATCATATAAAATGAAAAAATATAAAAAATATTAAATATTTTAATATTTAATATAAATAAATATTTTATATATTTAATTTAATATATTAAATATATATTAAATATACATGTTTAATATATTAAATATATAATATATATTTAAGTGAGTAAAACAATTCAGAGTGAAAGATACAGTTTCACACACATTCATAGAAAACAATATGGAAATGTGTCTAAATAACAGAGAAAAAACATTTACAAAATAAGAAAAAATATTTTTAAATAAATATTGTTAATCATATAGAAAATAAAATAAATTCAGAAAACTTTAATTGTATAAAAAGCCAGTTGTTTGAAATTATCAATAACAAACAAAACACAAATTCGTAATATTAGGAATAAGAAAGCATAAAGAGAACTTGGACATAGACTGAAAAAATTTTATAATAATATACAAATTTAAATAGTTAAATTTGAAGATGTAGATGAACTGATTCATTTTTTAGGAACAAAATGACTCAAAACTTTAGCAAACCTAAACAGGCTAAGAATTACAGAAGAAATTTTAAAGTAGTCACACAATCACATCCTACTGCATCCTAAGCACCTGGGTAAAATACTTTTAAGAGGAAAACAAAATCAAATTTTCAAAACTCTACTATTTCCTGTGTTTCCTAGTCATTTAATCCTACCAACTACTAATTCTGACACTAAAAATAAACCCAAATAAAAAAAGGATAGTAAAAACAACAAATAAGTAGAAAACCAAATATTTTTCCTATAGATAAAAACTCTATGTAGTGGGGTTATGAAATAAGGAATCTTCCTTAACTTGATAAAACGATAATTAAAGAACCTCATCAAAACATCATACCTTACAATGACGAGTCACCGCAAGCACTCCGTTCCACTAAAATATGACAAGAATACTTGCTTACATCAAACCAGGCAAATAAAAAACTTAGAACTAATAAAGCTGAATAAGGTAGTAAGGTACAAAATAATCATTCAAAAAGTTATAATTTTGTGTACCTCAGCAATAATCAGAGAATATATAAAAATGTCCAGCTTGCAAAATAACAAAATCTATAAAGCATGTAATATAAGCTTATTTAAAATAAAGGCCCATATGCAGAAATCTATAAGACATAAATGGAGAACATTAAAGAAGACCGAAGTAAGTGGAAATACATGAATTATTCCTATTGTGGAGATTCAATATTATAGAGATATTACCTCCAACCTAGTAACTTATAAAATTTTTCACAAATCTGACAAAATCCCATGGAATCTGTATCATTGCATAAGACATGTCGATTTAAAAATAGGACTTATAGACTAAAGTGAAAAGCAAGAGAAATTTAATAATAACTGGCAAAAACCTATACTACCAGCTATCAAAATAATATTTTCAGCAGTGGGATACTGGTACAAACACAGAAAACTTGATCACTGGAACAGATTTAAAAGTTCTGAAATAGAACAATAAGTATTTGAAAATCAAAATTGTTGTAGAAAGTATAAACTTCTCAATATATATCATTGGAAAGCTGGTTATTCAAATTAAATTTTAAAATATTAGATCCTGTAGGGAGTTGAAGAGATTTAAGGGGAGGTCAAAGAAAGATAAGACTAGGAAGTGGTGCCGTGCTGTGCTCAGCTGCTCAATTGTGTCCAACTCTTTGTGACCCCATGGACTGTAGCCCACCAGGCTCCTCTGTCCATGGAATTCTCCAGGCAAGAATACTGGAGATGGTTGCCATGCCCTCCTCCAGGGGATCTTCCCAACCCAGGAATCAAAAACCCAGGTCTCCAGCATTGCAGGTGGATTCTTTACCATCTGAGCCACCAGAGAAACCTGTAGAAGCATACAATATTACTCGGGGCAGTGCTTTGACTAGATTTGCAAGAGGGAGTGTCCCTACCAGCACGAGATTTTCCTGAGGTAGTGGTGTAAAGTCACAGCTCAAGAAGGCAAGAGGGTAGGGGAACATTCTGGAAGGAGAAGTGGGAGAGTGGTTTGCCAACATAATATTGCTGAGCAGCACTGGGGGTCTCACTAAGCTGAAGGGCCACATGGTTTCATGTCCTGTAGCTCTGCGGTTTGTCTTATTTATGTCTCACAGAGGTGGGTAGAGTTTTGTGGGGTTTGCAAAGCAAACCACCACTAAATGGCTAAAATCTGCTCACTGGGGTTAGGTTTGAAACAATTGGATGTGTAAAAATTTGGTGCTGGTGAGATTTTGAGCTGATGAGTCTCAGCTACTGGAGTAGAAAAATCTTGGGGCCAATCTAAAGAGAAATGATACAAATGAACTTACAAAACAGAAACCGACTTCAATAATGAACTTATTTGCAGAGGGTAATGATGGGGATAAAGGATAGTTAGGGAGTTTAGGATGGACATGACACACTGCTGTATTTAAAATGGATAACCAAAAAGGACCAACTGTTACATTTAAAATGGATAACCAACTGTATAATAGCACATGGAACTCTGCTCCATATTGTGTGGCAGCCTGGATGGAAGCAGAGTTTATGGGAGAATGGATACATGTATACGTATGGTTGTGTCCCTTTGCTGTTCACATGAAACTATCATAACATTGTTAATCAGCTATCAGATCAGATCAGTCGCTCAGTCGTGTCTGACTCTTTGCGACCCCATGAATCGCAGCACGCCAGGCCTCCCTGTCCATCACCAACTCCCGGAGTTCACTGAGACTCACGTCCATCGAGTCAGTGATGCCATCCAGCCATCTCATCCTCTATACCCCAATGCAAAATAAAGTTTAAAAAATTCTCAGTGCCAATCTGTAAGAGCCATCTCTACCATACTTTTTTCACATATCTACGTATTTATGCATACCTCTTAGATAGAATTGATATACATGAAAAAATATTAGAAATATAAGAGAATAAATTTATAATAATATTGAGGTGGATAAAGCCTAAACCTAGAAGACTTATATTTTCAAAAACTAAAGTTGAATTTTATGTATAATATATTTAAATATTTAAATATGTTTAAATATCTATATGGGGATAGATAATAACTGATATTTATATAGCATTTATCCTTTATTGTGCCCATCTTTGCATGAAATAGATGGGAACAATAAAGGATAAATTCCAGTTGAGCTATTTCAAATCCTAAAAGATGATGCTGTGAAAGTGCTGCACTCAATATGCCAGCAAATCTGGAAAACTAAGCAATGGCCACAGGACTGGAAAAGATCAATTTTCATTCCAGTCCCCAAAAAAGGCAATGCCAAAGAATGTTCAAACTACCACACACTTGCACTCATCTCATGCTAGCAAAGTAATGCTCAAAATCCTCCAAGCCAGGCTGCAACAGGATATAAACCATGAACTTCCAGATGTTCAAGCTGGATTTAGAAAAGGCAGAGGAACCAGATATCAAATTGCCAACCTCTGTTGAATCATCAAAAAAGCAGAAGAGTTCTAGAAAAATATCTACTTCTGCTTTATTGACTATGTCAAATCCTTTGATTTTGGACCACAACAAACTGTGGAAAATTTTTAAAGAGATGGGAATACCAGATCACCTTATCTGCCTCCTGAGCAATCTGTATGCGGGTAAAGAAGCAACAGTTAGAACCAGACATGGATAAACAGACAAGTTCCAAATTGGGAAAGGAGTATGTCAAGGCTGTATATTGTCACCCTGCTTATGTAACTTATATGCAGAGTACACCATGCAAAATGCCAGGCTGGATGAAGCACAACCTGGAATCAAGATCGCTGGGGGAAATATCAATACCTCAAATATGTGGATGACACCTCCCTTATGGCAGAAAGCAAGGAAGAACTAAAGAGCTTATTGATGAAAGTGAAAAAGGAGAGTGAAAAAGTTGGCTTAAAACTCAACATTCAAAAAATGAAAATCATGGTATCCAGTTCCATCACTTCATGGCAAATAGACAGGAAACAATGGAAACAGTGAGAGACTTTTTTGGGGGGTGGTGGAAGGGGCTCCAAATCACTACAGATGGTGACTGCAGCCATGAAATTAAAGAACGCTTGCTCCTTGGAAGGAAAGTTATGACCAACCTAAACAGCATATTAAAAAGCAAAGGCATTACTTTACCGACAAAGTTCCATCTAGTCAAAGCTATGGTTTTTCCAGTAGTCATGTATGGATGTGAGAGTTGGACCACAAAGAAAGCTGAGCACCGAAGAATTGATGTTTTTGTACTGTGGTGTTGGAGAAGACTCTTGAGAGTCCCTTGGACTGCAAGGAGATCACACCAGTCAATGCTATTGATAATCAGTACTCAATATTCATTGAAAGGACTGACTTTGAAGCTGAAACTCCAATACTTGGGCCACCTGTTGCGAAGAATTGGAAAATACCCTATGCTGGGAAAGATTGAAGGCAGAAGGAGATGGGGATGACAGAGGATGAGATGGTTGGATGGCATCACCAACTTGATGGACATGAGTTTGAGCAAGCTCCAGGAGTTGGTGATGGACAGGGAAGCCTGGTGTGCTGCAGTCCATGGGGTTGTAAAGAGTTGGACACAACTGAGTGACTGAACTGAACTGATATAGCATTTATAATATTGCTTCTGTATATTGACTCATTTAATTTTCACTCCAACTTATGAGGTAGCTGTTATTCCTATTTCACAGTTATTCACTTAATTATATAACACACTAACATTAAATTGATATGTATGACTGCCATGTAAAGTTGTATAGTTTGTATACTGCACAGCTTCACTGGCATGAATTTTTTTTGGGGGGAGGAGTGGCATTCTCACAGACTTGGATGTGAGTCATACCCTCCAGGGTGGTACTGCACATCAGCTGTATAACTGAACTTGGTAGCTTTCCAGAGTTCCTAAATTCATTGAGGTCCTGCCACCTTCACCCTTAATATACTACAGTCCCTAAAGAACTGTGTTCCCACATCAACATCATGAACAGGTGCTTAGCGTTCAAGATCAATTCAAAGGCACTTTCTCTAAAAGGTCTTTCCTGGTCCAGTCCTGGCATTTAGAACAAGGTGATTCTGACCTCTGTCTTCTCCATCCTCCCATCATTCCTTCAACATACAACTCTTACCATAATGATAATTCTTCATTCTTCATCTTGATTATTTATTTACCCTCTTGGCCCCCCTACTAAATTGTAAGCTGCTTGAGATCAGGAATTCTTATTTATCTTTTTATAAATGGTTCCTGGCACTGGATTGGGTACATGGTAAGTATTTCATAAATCTGTTGAATACATAACAAAGTCCAGAGATACTCTGCTGCTGCTGCTGCTGCTGCTGCTGCTAAGTCACTTCAGTCGTGTCCGACTCTGTGCGACCCCATGGACGGCAGCCCATCAGGCTCCCCCATCCCTGGGATTCTCCAGGCAAGAACACTGGAGTGGGTTGCCATTTCCTTCTCCAATGCATGAAAGTGAAAAGTGAAAGTGAAGTCACTCAGTCATATCCGACTCTTTGCAACCCCATGGACTGGATGGCAAACCGCAAGATATCATTTTCTTTGTGTCTACTAGGAGGTATTATCAAACATTTCCTTGAGGGCATATAGTTGTCTTATCACACATTAATTAGCAAAGAGGCAGTTCTCGGCTATGAAATCTTTACAGTTAGGAAAACACCCCTATCAGCACTTACTATTAAACATTACAGATAAATACTGCAACATTATGTTTTCTGGCAGTGCAAATAAAAGTGTTAGCGAGTAACATAATTACCACTATGTTTTTTTTTTAAATTATTCAATGCTAATATGTACTCCATTTAAACCCTTCAAATACTCCTCCCTGGGTAACATCCAAAATTCTTAATATGGCCCAGAACACTATTTATAACTGGTCCTTTTCTCTCTCTAAGTTTCCCTCCTCCTATCCCCTCCACTCTCATGATTGCCACACTGTACATGTGACACACAGTCAGACACTTTGCAACTTGAAATTGCAACTTGAAATTGCCCTGATCCAATCTCAACTCCTTAAATCATCTCTCAACTTCATGCTCTGTCATATCCTGTCACCTCTGCCAGGAATATCCTTCCTACTCCTGTTAGACTTCATGTTGTTACTCATTGTTAGTTTCAGCTTAAATGCCACATCAAATCCTCTGTGAAACCTCCTCCCACAAAACCAGTGGAATCATGGACGCCTCGCCTGCAATTTTTCTGGTTCTGGGACATAAAACTCCACAGTATTTACCATAATATTTGTAATTATCTATTTGTCACATTTCTTGGCTATCTTCTACCTCTTTGAAAGCAAGAATTGAAATTTGCTTATCCGTGAATTTGCAGTATCCAAGATAAGTACTGATGGCAGTCTCAGAATAGCTACTTAACCAGTGAGTGGTGAAGGAACAAACAGGAGAATCTGGTTTAGGTCTGTCCCCAGTTGCCAGTTTTGTGAAAGTCCCCAGTTTTTTTCCCTTTGGAAAAAGCTCACTGCTGCCTTCCTCTGCTGGGCCAGGTGGGGATTTGATTTTTATCTTATTGTTGTTTTTTTTTTTTTTAATCTCTGACATAGGAAGGAAACTCACAGAAAGAATTCCAGAAAAATTAACTTCTCTCTATTTTCTCCATGCCTGTGTATCACACAGCTGACCATCTCAGAGCAGCTTCCTGGAAACTCAGCAGCAGAAATGAGCTGCAATTATTTATCTTTCTATTTTTTTTTCTTTCCTGTATTAGTTCTGATGATTTTGATTATTAAGAAGAACCTTCTGGACAGTATAGCACTGGAATGGCCCGATGTGTGTCTCCTACTCTTGTTTACAGTGAATTATTCAGTTCTTTTCTCAATGCTGTGGCTGGGCGTTCCAGGCAGAGACTTAGAAGTATGCTTTGGGCTTGGATTAGGACACACACTTAATAATTCCACAACTCAAAAGCAACCTCCAAGATAAAAGCTGAATTTATAAATTGAAAGATGCTCTGAACATAGGAGATAAGAAATAAGTAATGTATGTTAGATAGTTTCAGTGTTTTATCTCTCTATCCCCCAAGATCAAAGGAAATAGAAGGATTCATCTCAAGAACCATCAGCAGAACTATGAATTTGGCTCATATTTGTCTTTTGTATAATTCTAGCTCTACCTAAATTTATTGACTGAAAAATTAAGAGAAAATAAAAAGGACTTTTTTTTTCCTTTTTAAGAACTCTACTTCACTTAGGACAGAACTTCTCAATATTGTCAACCAAGTTCTCATTCTAAATATTATCCCCAAACATTACTTTCTTCTCATATGTCATTTCCTATCAGCTATGCCATTTTTAAGTAAATTTTTTTTTAAATTTAGAAGTTTTATATTTATATAAAAAGTTGTGAAGATGTACAGAGAGAGCCCATAGACATGCATTCAATTTACCCTATTACTTTAGCACATATTACTTTAGCACATTTGTTCCAACACTTAACATTCATGCTTTACTCAAACTTTTTTACTTCTCTAAAGCCTTTTTCTGTTTCAGAATCCCCTGTAGGATACCAATTCATGTGTACTTGTCATGTCCATTTAAGTTCCTCTTGTGACAGTTTTTCAGAATTTCCCTGTTTTGGATACTTGGAAGAGTACTGATCTGGTTATTTTATACAAAATTTCTCAGTCAAGATTTGTTATCTGTCTGATAATTAGTCTGGGGTTATATATTTTCATCACATCATATCAAGGGTGCATACTGTCCACATGATGTATCACTGTAGATGTTAACCTAATCAGCTGGCTGAGGTAGCGTCCGTCAGGGTGCTTCACTGTTCAATTATACTTTTCCTCCTTTCTCTATGCTGTGTGCTTTGAAAGGAAGTCATGAGGTACAGTCCAAACTTAAGGAATAGGGAGATATGGTCCATCTCTCTGAGGGCAGAGTATCTATAAAATGTATTTGGAAATTTTCTGCATGGAGATGTATCTATTACCTCCATTAGTTTATTTACTCATTTATTTACTTCAACATGGAAATTCATATGTTAAGTTCTAATAAAATACCACATGATTTTGTTGCTCAAATTACTCCAGCTTTGGCCCTTGTGAGATAATTTAGTTGGTTTTTGTGCCTCTTTGAAAGCACTGTGGTTTGTTTAATTCAGCATTTTCTGTCTGTCTGTCATGACAAAGTGATCCAGCCTCATTTTGTATATGTTCTGCTTAGTCTTAGCATCAACTATATTTCTCCAAGGATCCCTGGTTCCTTTTACTGAAGAATGGTATTAATAACCAAAGTCTAGGCAATAAGTGTGCTCATCGCTACTGGGGTGCTGCTGCATCTCGGCCCAGTCAGTTGACAGAGCAACTAAATATATGTCTGAATACTAGTCCAAATATATATACACACCCATATCTATAGATATTTCTATGTGTAGTTACCTGTACCTATATTACGGTAAATATGAGTTCATACCAGTGTATCTGACTGTAATCCTTTACCACATGGATTTTTCTAGCCTCCTCTGTTCATGTAATTTCTCAGTTCCAGTGTGTGTGTATATATACACACACACATACATGTTGCTAACCCATATCCCATATTTTTTCAAACTACATTTCATTTCTAATTTTTTATCTTTTTGGACCTTGAAAGAAATTGTGTAAGAAAAAGAGGGAGCTAATGTTAAGATGAGTTAAATGAAGCAAAACCAAAGTATTTGAATGTGGTAAAGAAGCCCTATATTAAGGCAGTTGCAGAATCAGGAAACTTGATTAAAAATAAGGAAGAAGGTATTTGAATTACTGTTATTTTAAGGTAAGTTTTAACAGTAAAATAAAATCAATAAAGCACAATCATATAGGAAGCAGAAACTAAGATATACATAAAGAGAAGAGCATGAGTGTTGGCAGTGGGCGAATGAACCCATACCAGGAGAATACAGGTTCCAGAGAGCTGAGAAAAGTAAAATTGCAATGATCAGTTAAATAGACAGTGGCTAGGAGAAATAATGAAAGTAAAGAAGTAGAGTGAAAGGGTTGGAATATCAGAATGCAGATATCAGTAACAAGGGAAGAACTGTTGATATGTGGGGAAACGATCCCATTACTTTGTTTCAGGGACTTTACATGGGTCAAATGAGGAAAAGTCTAAGTATGGATGAATTAAAGCTTACAAGAAAAGAAATGCAGAGCATTTGGCTAAACTTAAGCACTGAATAATATCCTTTAGGACCCAATATAGTCTCGGAGAAGGCAATGGCAACCCACTCCAGTACTCTTGCCTGGAAAATCCCATGGACAGAGGAGCCTGATAGGCTGCAGTCCATGGGGTCGCTAAGAGTTGGACACAACTGAGCAACTTCACTTTCACTTTTCACTTTCATGCATTGGAGAAGGAAATGGCAACTCACTCCAGTGTTCTTGCCTGGAGAATCCCAGGGACAGGGGAGCCTGGTGGGCCTCCGTCTATGGGGTCGCACAGAGTCCGACACGACTGAAGCAACTTAGCAGTATAGTCTCCCTAAGAAGCATTCTGAGGCTCGTGGATAAGGGTTCCTCATTTATATCACACAATAGAATGTTCATGCTCTTATAGTTCTCATCACATATTGTAATGATTTGCTTATGTTTGTGAGCTAGAGATTGAAGTCTGTAAGGACAAGGTCAATGCTTTAGTTCCCTTTGATCATCATCACTTGGCACTGTGCTTGGCAACAAGAAGTAACTCAGTACATGTAGAAGAAATAGAACAAAAAGAAAGTGAGGATCCCAGACACTGTGGGTTTATGAACAAAGAGTTCAAGAAAACTCCCTCCAGCACTAAGTCAGTGCCCTTCCAGTTGATTAAGGAGGTGGGCCCTTGGCATGATGACTTTTTCAATGACATTTTAAAAAATCTTTTTTTATAATGCAATGAGAGGTAATTCAATAATCTGTTTGAAATGACTAAAATATGATGAAAATAAATTATATTAGCACATTTCATCAATCCTATTATTTAGCAGTCCCTTTAATGGGTAGCTCACTAGAGTCCTACATCTTTCTTTTTCAGGAAATAGAGCTAAGATATTATACTATATCGGGCATTTCAGTTGTATTCTAATTTCCACTTGATGCATTGAGAATACATTTCATTGCAGTATCCTTTACTGCAGACAATTCCATTTTTGGAAATTTCGTTGGTGAGGCAAAGGACTGGAGGGTAGATATTCTGAGTTTGTCCTCTAATTAAAAGATGTCACAAGTTTTCTGTACTCTCAGAACATGGGCAACTTTTATCACTGGGAGCTTTTTTTCTCAAGCTGCTCACAGAATGAGCTAGTATAAACACTGAGATTTTTGACATTCTTCCAGACTGAATGAAGAAAAATATGATATCCCAAAGTTCTTTGATTGGGAGAAAAGGGGAACTTTGATAAGTTTAGTAAGATTTGCAATTTCTTGGCTGACTACAGTTTATTTCTCAAACAATTTAACTTGTATAATCTTCTGTGAAATATCTGAGGGTGTAGAATACATGGGAAAATGGTCTGTTTTGCTTAGAAATATGTTTTTAAATTTTAACTGGGTAGGTAATGCACATACAGAAAACTTCTGAAGTATTTCCATTCTCATAAACTTACAGGTTTTGGGTTGGTAACATTGGAAAAGTCATTTTGCTCCCTGGGCTTTTGCCAGCTCATCTGTGAATAGTGGATAATATTAAATTGACTATATTCTTTATTTACAGAAAGAAAGGTTTGAACAGCAGCTGAGATTTTTTCGAGCACTTAAATTTGATAGGAGAAAAATCAGCTAATGAAATATATTTATTTACTTTCCTGGAGCACAAATATATCTGTGCTTACAGTCTCCACAAATATCCAAGCTTACCCCATCATCACCCCCAAAACTCATAAAGACTTTTTCTCTCTGAAAAGACTTAAAAATACTACCAAAGCAGTAAGGCTGAAGGAAAAAAAAAATGGAAACAACTATGGATGTAGTTGAAAATATTACAAACATGAATTACCCGATACTCATGTTATATATCTCATTTAGGAAACAGAATTCCTAACAAATAGATTAATTCATTTGCAGTCACTAAAAAAAAAAAAAAAAAAAAAAAAAAACCTACAAAAGTCAGTAGTACACACTTTATCCATTTAATATTTGAAAAGTTCTTTGTAGGAAAATATTTTTACTTAACCTAAAACATATTGTTCTTAGATTTGGCCAGAAATAAATTCCAGTTTACAGTCTGAGGCAAATAGAAGGAACTGGCATTTACCACAGGCTTCTCATTTCCTACATGCTTTACATATATATATATAAGATGAAGGAAAAATAGAGTGTGTATTAATGTGTGTCTGAGTACGTGGGAAGTTTGATCAACCTGAAATTTTAGGAAAAGGCCTCTCTGAACAGGTGACAATTGAATTGAGACCTACGGATCCACAGAAAGATTATTTAAAGCAAAGAAAATAGCAGGTGCAAAGGCCTTAAAAGGGGAAAATATTCCCCAATACTCCCCAATTTATACTGATGTTTATTTTAAAAAAAGTGATTACAAAAAGGATGGTTTGAATGGAGACAGAATATGCCAAGTGTGGCAGAGACTGGCTAGCTACAGACCAAGCACTTTCTGTTCTTCCTCCTGGCACATGTTAAGACAAGGCAGCACATCTCAGGTACTCAGGTGGTCAAGAGTCTGGCCTTGTGAATAAATGAAGACCAGTGGATTCTGGCAGAAGTGGTGACAGCCAGACCTGGACTATGAAAACTTCCCAGCATGATCCTCCATGCTTTTCCTCCTTTGGTGACAATTTTGGAAGCCATGTGTTAAAGACCACAGAGTCACATGATGAAAGAAAGCTGGGTCCCTGGAACAGAGCTCTATACTGATCAGAAACACCTAACAGGAAATTACAAAGGACTAGAAATAAACTTTTGTTCTGACCGTCCACCTCTGTTTGCTTTTGGATTTGCTTGTCCTAACAATGTTGCCTGAACTAATATTCTAAGTGTTACCCTAACTAATATACTAAGATGCACTGGCTATGGGTTTGGGTGCTACTTCAAATAACATAGTCATAGTTAAACTGCTAGCAATTCCAAAATTAAAAGCCCAGGGAGAAATAGTAAATGCAGGGCAATAACTGATCAAATAAAAAATAAAGATTATGTAATTTAGGAGAATCATAGAATCATAGAGTCACTGGGTAAAAGTTAATTTTTTCTAACTCCCTGGCACAGGGAGAAGTAATATAACCTGAGAAGTAGCCATTTTACCTCCAAGGATAGACTACCTACTAAGGACAACAAATGGTGTTTTGAAAAAGAGTGTGATAGAAAGTTTGCTTTAACAATTGAAATCTGATTACTATAATTTCCAACCTAAGTAGATGGCTATTAAAAAAAAAAAAGGATTGAAAGGGAAGTATTAACACAGATAGTTCCTGATTTATGATGATTCTCCTTATAATATTTTTTCAATTTTATGATAGTACAAAAACAATAAGTATCCAGTAGAAATTATACTTCAAATCTTTTATCTTTTTAGGAGCTAATTATATTCTCTCATGATCCTAAGCAGTAGCTGTGAGCCAGAGCTCCCAGTCAGTCATACGACCATAAAGGTAAACAACTCATATACATACAACAATTCTGCACCCAGGCAACCATTGTGCTTTTCACTTTCAGTATTGTATTTAATAAATTACATAAGATATTCAATACTTTATTATAAAATAGGCTTTGTGATTATGCCCAACTATAGGCTAATGTAAGTATTCTGAATGTATTTAAGGAGGACTAGGTTATGATGTTTGGGAAGTTAGGTATATTGAATGCATTTTCAACTTATGATATCAGGGGGTAACTGTAAGTCAAGGGAGGTCTGTAAATATAATGTATGCATTAATGTATCATTTTTATTCATTCCTCAAGGATTTCTTTGAGCAGATATTAAAAACATCATTACTGATGATATGCTACCAGTCCTTTGGCCAAGATTCCACTTTGTGAATTCTCAGCATTGAGTGGATACATGTGGGACTGGTTAATTAAATGGTCTTAACTTCATGAGGTATAACAGGAAATAAATTGATTTTTCTTCAAGGACTGCCTTTAAATGTTCTGTAGAATATCTCTTCCCTATCTTTGGATAATATCTGGGAATCATTCCTAGCTCTAGAATCACTTACTCCTGAGGAAAAGTTTAAGGTCTCCAAAGAACTGTATCAGCAGACCTAACACTACCACCGTAGTAACAAATTCTGTCTCCCAAAGGCTTTTGGCTTGTTTTTAATAGGGTAGAGTGTATGTGTGTTAGTCACGCATCATGTCTGACTCTTTGTGACCTAAGGACTGTAGCCCATCAGGTTCCTCTGTCCCTGGAATTCTCCAGGCAAGAATACTGGAGTGGGTTGCCATTCCTTTCTCCAGGGCATCTCCCTGGCCCAGGGATCGAATCCAGGTCTTCCACATTGCAGATTCTTTACCATTTGAGTCAACAGATGGCAGTTCAAATGATCGCTTATAAAACGTCTTAGCAAGTTTTTGGGAGGGGTTGTCTGGCAGCTACAGCCAAAGCCCCAATATAAAGATTAACAGAAAAAAGGTTCATTCTACTTCTTATTAAATATTTTAAAGAGAACATTTATTATATCCTCTGTATGAAGGATTTTGCAATCATTATCACCTTTAATCCTTATAACAATTTTATGAGGTAGAGAGAGTTACTCCCCAATGTCACAGATGATGAAATAGTAGCGTAGTAAATTGGTCCAGATCATCAAATACCTTGTAAGTGACCAAGCCAGAACTCTGCTCCACAGCTGGGTGGTACCATTTTAACTGCCTCAATGTTCAAAGATTCATAAGAATATGAATAGGAGAGACAGTTATTTCTCATTAGTGAGTGCTGGCCTTAAAAATCTTGGCCAATTAACTAGAAGCCTATTAGAAGTCATAAGGGATGAACTTCAAAAATCGATAATCTTCTAAATACCAATGACAACAAAACAGAAAATAAAATACGGGGAAGATCTAATGCAAAACTACCACTAATATTAATAATATACTAATAATGTACTATTACCAATATTAATAATACAACTTAAAATATTTAGGAATACATCTACCTAAAAATCTGAAAGTCTTTTATAAAAAAGTAAATCCCAATAAAAGTTTAGTAAGACATACAATGGCTTCCCTAGTGGTTCAGTTGGTAAAGAATTCACCTGAAATGCAGGAGACCCAGGTGTGATCCCTGGGTAGAGAAGATCCCCCAGAGAAGGGAATGGCAACCCACTCCAGTATTCTTGCCTGATATTAAATCTATTAAAGAGAGAGAGGTTATATATTTATCTGCCAAGTCTGAAAAAGGCAAAGTTAATACATTTTTCCATATTAGTTTATAGATTTAACACAATTCAACATTAAAGTATTCTAGGGGAATATAATTTTGATCCTGACACAATAATGAATTCTGGAAGAAAATGTGAACTGAAAAAAATCAAAAAGATAACCAAGGTGAGACATTTGCAAAAATATGAAAGTAAGTTATAAATCTTTAATACATTAAAAAATATAAATGGGTATGTGTGCTGGTTATTGATTTATTGACTTTCAACTCCATATCTTTTTTTCTTTAGCGTTATTTGAAAACAAAGCTAATCCTCTTAAATATTGTTTGTTTGCCAGTTGGTTGGATGATAAGTTTAGTCACTAGAGGGCTGAGTAGGCATTACAGGAGGAAGGTCTTTCCATTCCAGTTCTGGTGTGCTTGCTTGATAGAATACTACAGTACACATGGTTTCTCCAGAACCATCTCTTTTTGGGCACAGCAGCCAGCAGCTCCTCCAGCTAATCAAACACCTTATAAGTGATCAAGGTGGGACTCTGCCCCACAGCTGGGTGATGCCATTTTAACTGCCTCATCATTTAAAAAGTCATGAGAAGACAGATAGAAGAAACAAATTATTTTAGGCAGTTTTAGTGAAGAGGAACTAAAAAGCCTCTTGATGAAAGTGAAAGAGGAGAGTGAAAAAGTGAGCTTGAAGCTCAACATTCAGAAAACTAAGATCATGGCATCTGGTCCCATCACTTCATGGGAAATAGATGGGGAAACAGTGGAAACAGTGTCAGACTTTATTTTTGGGGGTTCCAAAATCACTGCAGATGGTGACTAAGGCCTTGAAATTAAAAGACGCTTACTCCTTAGAAGGAAAGTTATGATCAACCTGGATAGCATATTCAAAAGCAGAGACATTACTTTGCCAACAAAGGTCCATCTAGTCAAGGCTATAGTTTTTCCTGTGGTCATGCATGGATGTGAGAGTTGGACTGTGAAGAAAGCTGAGCGCCGAAGAATTGATGCTTTTGAACTGTGGTGTTGGAGAAGACTCTTGAGAGTCTCTTGGACTGCAAGGAGATCCAACCAGTCCATCTAAAGGAGATCAGCCCTGGGTGTTCTTTGGAAGGAATGATGCAAAAGCTGAAACTCCAGTACTTTGGCCACCTCATGTGAAGAGTTGACTCATTGGAAAAGACTCTGATGCTGGGAGGGATTGGGGGCAGGAGGAAAAGGGGACGACAGAGGATGAGATGGCTGGATGGCATCACTGACTCAATGGACGTGAGTCTGAGTGAACTCCGGGAGTTGGTGATGGACAGGGAGGCCTGGAGTGCTGCAATTCATGGGGTCGCAGAGTCGGACATGACTGAGCAACTGAACTGATAGTAGAGTGTCTCTAGTAATTGTCTCTAGTGCCTCATCAGCAGCTTTCCCTAGAATCACTGCAGTGCTCTCTTCAATAAGGTCAGGACCCAATACTTGGGGTAGGGGCACTCATTTAGTAAGTATCTCAGAGCAGCCGGGGTTTTTCTGGAAGGAGAGGGACAAACTTTGAAAGTAGTGATCAAGGTGAAGGAAGACACTCGACTAGTTCTGTGGTTTTGATGGAGAGGGCTGGAGAGTAGCACCATTTGATAAGACCGGAGGAGAAGCTGAAAGGAACATTAGGAGGTGTAGTCTTATGGGATTTTGCCAAGGACAGGCTCTGCAATCCAGTGGATGCAGTTGGAAGACTCTGTGAGGTTGGAGTAGAGCAGGAGATAGGATCAAATCAGAATATGGACCAACCCCAGAATGTGAGGTTAAGACTGAAGATGATAATGAATGATGGGGATACTTAGGAGCTGGAATGGGTATTATGAGTGGCAACATTGTAAAACACTGATTTTTGTTGGTGGTGGTGGTGGTTGTAGTACAGCCTGGATCCCCATGCAATCCACAAATCAGTGCAACCTTTGCATTTCCCTGTACGGAAACTTCATTCTCCACCAGTTCTGATTATGACTAGTACTGGAGGCTGCTGAAACAAATAGATGCAATTTATTTCCTGTTTGTTTCTTCCATAAGAGTGCTACACAGAGTTAGAGTTTAAATACATTATTGTTAACAAAATAGTGTTTCAGTACTGCTAGGCCCAAGGTTAGTCTTTTTCAAAGTAGAGCCTGTTGACTGCCAACACGGGAAATAACTGGGGATGCCAGTTAAATAGCAAATTCCCACTTATATCCAGAGGTCTGTACACCGTTTAAACCCTCAGCTGACTTTGATGCAGATGGTCCAAGGGCCACTCTTTTGAGAACTACTTCTAAGATAAATTATTGTTTTCATATGTTACAAGCTAAACCAAAAAGATGTTACAAGCCAAAATAAAATGAACAAACAAGGAAAGAATTCTTTATGCTCTCACACCATCCACAACCTTTGGATTCTACTTCAAATGGAAGTTTATGCCTGTAGAAGGAGCCAGGAGATCAGGAGTAAGACTATAGATAATCAGAGAAACAGGGAAGGGATGTCTTGGTGCTGGATATAGGCTGACACATGTTGCTAAGAATCAACAAAGAAAAATCATAGGAACATAGGAAAAAAGCAAGGATTTGTGACAGGAGTAAATCAACTGCTTTCTTTCCTTGTTTAAGGATCCCGTGGGACAGCTCAGCCTGGGGATACAGACTCAGAGCCTGGATTCGTAAACCCTAAGGAAACAAAAGGACCTATCCCAACTCTGGCAATTGACAAAAACACCCAATGCACTCCCAACCGGTGCTACCATCTTGATCATGGTTTGACCTTCATCTGCTCTTGACTGAACCAACATCACTGGTCTCTTGACTCCAGGCTCACCCCAATTCAGTCCTCTCAACACAGCTTAGCCAGATATGACTTTCTTTGTATCTAGTCACTGTAGTCCATATAAAAATATTTCAGTTCCCATTGCCAAGAGAATAATATCCAGTTTCCCTTTAATGGCCATGTAGAAAGGATCTTCTGTCCTTTATCTAAAGTAAACTTGTTGAGGTCAAATCTGGACTTCAAACTTATAAGTATGCAATACTGGACAAGTTATTTAACTCCCTTGTGCTGAAGTCTTGTCATCTATAGAACAAATGTATTAAATTACACAGCACATCATTCAAACGAACTGTGATGTAAAAATCACCCCCTGGAGCAGGACAATGGAGCAGTCTGAAGATACATACCTCACATAATTAATTGTCAGGAAGATGAATAATTTGATGCATAGGAAGTATGGGCCTTTAGGAAGAACAGTCTCTATTTTACCCTTCTGTCATTTCTCCACATGTCTCTCATTTTCCAACATTATCAAGTTTTTTATCATTTTATAATCAGTACAGGTGCATACCTCATGCTTTAGCACAACTACCTTTCAGCTCAAATGCATCCCCTCGCCCAAATGATGAACAGGTCTGTCACGTCCTGGCTTAGATGTCTCCTTTCTCCCAAACTGCCCCCAGTTTTTACTCCCAACATTTTATTAAACCCTACATCAAGTCCACACCTCCACTGTTATAGTAAATCCTTCCACTGTCATGAGTCTTTCACATTTATAGTCCCAGGTGGCACAGTGGTAAAGAATCTACCTGCCAATCAAAGCAGGAGATACTAGAGATATGGGTTTGATCCCTGGGTGTCCAGAAGATCCCATAGAGTAGGAAGTGGCAACCCATTCTGGTATTCTTGCCTGAAAAACTCCATGAACAGAGGAGCCTGGTGGGCTACAGTCCATGGGGTCACAAAGATTCAAGCGACTGAGCACAGCACAGCTACAAGAAAAATATGCCCTCAAGTGATGCCAGGAATTACACCACTTCCAAAACTGATGCCACACCCTCCTAAATCTTTACTATAGTTGAATAACTTTCTCTAAATCAACTTGCAATTTCACTCACATACATTTATTTCAAAGGAAACGTTTTATGACTATCATAAATGAGAAAACCAGTGCAGAGATTATGCTAAAATAAATAATAATTGCAACAACAACAAAAAAATCCTTGCCTGTCCATCACCAGCAAAGCAACCATTAATCTCCAGAAAATAGAGATTCTCAGTAATAAAATAAAGTTTAATCTTTTTTTCTTTTCCTTTGTGCTTACTCTAGTGTCACTTCCTCCCAGGGGTCATAGAAAGAGATTGTGCACCGGGCAGTTTAGACCAGACGTTCCAGCACCAAAAGGCTGCACCAAGGCCGACACCTCAGCTTCATGAGGACTTTTGCAGAAGCAAAGCTCGATGTCCAGCACCTTAATTCAAGATGAAGGCTGCAGGCCTTGCATCAAAGATGCTATGCCTGGCACTACGATCTGAAGCCGTGAGCAAGCACAGTAGTGCCACGGCTTAAGAAGCCCACCCCCTCCCCACTAACAGGGTACAATAAGGCGGCCTCACCCACAGCCTGTCCAGAGCGGAGTTCAGATCTCTCCATTCTTTGCTCAAAGTGTAAGCTTCCTTGGACCTCTGTGGTGGCACAGTGGATAAAAGTATACCTGCCAATGCAGGGGACAGAGGTTTGATCCCTGGTCCTGGAAGATCCCACATGCCACAGAGCAACTAAGCTCCTGCATCACAACTATTGAGCCTGTGCTTTAGAGCCCGGAAACAGCAACTACTGAGCCCATACACCCTAGAGCCTGTGCTGCTGAACAAAACAAGCCACCACAACGAGAAGCTCGTGCGCTGTGGCTAGAGAGTAGCCCTCACTCGCTGCCACAACTAGAAAAAGCCTGTGCAAAGCAATGAAGATCTAGCACAACCAAAAATAAACAAAAAAAAAGAATAGAGAAGAATACCTTAAAAAAAGAATTAAGCTTTCGTATGCTTCTAAGTCAAACTCAGAGTCCCTTAATTGGCACAGGTTAATTGATCCAGGCAGTAGGACCCTTCTTTGGGGCCATTCAAAAGGGTGGGTAACATAACTACCAGTTAACCCATCTGATCTCAGTACTCTGGTGGGAAATTCTGTACTAATATAGAACAACTCTTTGGATGTGGCAAGCTCTCTCTTGATATCCCTAGCGTCTATTATAATGTTGGGCAAACAGCATGATCCAAGCACATGATTCGTGAATTGCTACAATCTTTCAGAAAGCCCTGGCTTTGAATCTTGACATTAAAAAGGAGGGTGAGGACTACAGATTTTTATAAATTTAATTTACTAGTAGAGTGAGGCTTTGTGGGAACAAAATCACCCGAATATTACTTGCCGATGGAATCAGAATTTTCAAATCTAAGGAAATGGCAACCCACTCCAGTCTTCCTGCCTGGAGAGTCCCATGGACAGAGGAGCGGGGCGGGCTGCAGTCCACGGGGTCACAGAGAGTTGGACACGACTGAGTGACTCACAACAATGGTTGAAGGTACAGGTTGTCTAGATGAAGGCAATGAGATGAAAAAAAAAAATTCAATGGATTAAGTATTAAAAGAAATGTTGGTTACCCCTAAGGAATTACTACTTTTTCCTTCTGGATATGAACAGCTGTGAAACTATCTTTGGCTAGAAGATATATCAGAGAAAAATGTGTGCACAAGCCCTAAGAATAGCCCAAAGACTTAATACTGCACTACTCCCACATTCTTCTTCTGTTAGTGTTATTTCCCTTTTGATTTTCTCTCATCCCTATTTCAGGTTTTGCTTTATTATTTTAACTTAGATTTTTCTTATAAGTTATCTAACATTTCTATTGAAACAGATAAACAATTACATTAAATAATCAAATTAATGGATAAATGAACTGCTGGACAATGAAGCAAGGTCATGATCCATAGTGAGATATCCTTTTATGTTTAACTAGTTCAACTGGGGCACAATTAGTAAAGACAGTGACAATTGGGTAAGACACAAATTAAAAAGCCCCTCATTGGACAGTGTTTTTCTTTCCACTTAGTCTCTTGTTTGAAGGCAGAGACTCTTGGCACCAATCAAGGAAAAACAGCTAAGCAAATGGGAGGTGCTAGAGGTGGGCTGGGTGTTTTAGTCATTCAGTCCTGTGTGTTTTGCAACCCCATGAACTTCAGCCCACCAGGCTCCTCTGTCCATGGGATTTCCCAGGCAAGAAGACTGGAGTGGGTTGTCATTCCCTTCTCCAGGGGATCTTCTTGACCCAGGAACCAAATCCAGGTCTCCTGCATTGCAGGAAGATTATTTACCATCTGAGCCATGGGGCAAGCCCTAGAGATGAGCAGTAGGTATGTAATAAAGTAGACCCCACATCCTGTCTCACAATGAAGTTCAAAGTACATTGAATCACTAAAGAGTAAACAGTGACTCTGATTAACAAGGAAACAAGAAACCATAACCTAGCTGGCAGACCCACAGCCAGGAAAGGAGCAATTGTTTTTCTCTGCTGCTTAAAACAGTAAAAATCACTGTTCCTGTGGGGAACTGGCTTACTTATGAGGCTACACAATATTATAATTACCTTTCTTAAAATATCTTCCACATATATCAATTACAAGTCAAGGGCATATTGTATAGCAATGTATGTATTGTACGTACATAACAGAATATGTTATGATAACTTTGAATGGAGTATAATCTATAACAATATTACATCACTATGTTGTATACCCAAAACTAATAATATACTATAAATATACTAATAATAAACAACTATATTTAAATTTTTAAAGTCTTTAAGAACACTATATAAGCATTGATAATTCAAAACTAATGGAACTATGTGATAACATAAATGGTATACTTTAAAGATCAGACAAATTATTGGCCAAAAAAACTTGAATAAAGTAGTTTTCTATTTTCCTTCCTAGAAATCTCTTAATAGATTATATTTATTTGACAAATATATGAAACATATGTTTATATAAAGTAAAAAATAATTTGAATATAGCATAATAAATCCTATCTTTGAGGATACAGAGGGATTCTAGCAGCATATGTGATAGAGTTATTTCATTTTCAGAAAGCTTATTTAAAATGACAAGTATACAATCAATTTAAAATAGAATGTTATAATGTATACAAAGACTGATTTCAGAGTTGATTAATATAATCATTATTTTAAGAAGTTGACTTATTTTCCAAGTAGTATATGTTAGGCTGTTTCTTGAATTTCTCTCTCTCTTTGCCACCCCCCTCCCTTACACACACACACACACACACACACACACAAATGAATGTTTACAAAGAAGGTTTAATCCCTGAAATTTTGGAAAATGAAGTATCCATGAACACAGACAGTAATTTACAGTTTGGTAAAACGTATTTGACATAATCAGAAATTCAAGTTCCTACCTGGAGTCTTTTAGAAACCCTAACAGGTAGGTAGCACACTGAAAGAGATGCCACGACTACAAAGACAGCAGATAAAACCAACTAGAAGTCATTTAAGCATTCAGTCCCTGTAGTCCTAACATTTCTATGTCTTTCAGTCTTTTGTGTTCATCTTGGAAATGCTTGCTATTAAAAGACTATCTACCAAAACACAATTTCACTTAACTCTTAAGTTGTACCACCTTAATCTGAGGTGTCACAGGTGATAGAACTGGCTGGGGAGCCAAGTGACCAGGGTGTTAGTAGTGTCTGAAATTTACCACTCACTAGCTTACCTCATGTTTAGCAACTCCAACTTAAAGACTTAAAGAAATCCCTTAGTTAGTTCCTAAAAAAAAAAAAAAAAAGACAGAGAGAGAGAGAGAGAGAGAGAGAGACGTATCTCACCAGTTCTAGAGAGAGAAGGGACTTCTTTGTGGAATTCCCCCTACTGAGTAGCCTGGACACAGACTCAGAGTCCTCAGTCTACTGAGAGTTAAATGACTTAAATAAGATATTCAACCCTACTGACAGAAAGGACCACCTAACTGGAGGAGCAATGAAGATTAATACCCTGACTTAGCTCAAAGACAGAGCAGTATCTGCAACTCCATCCAACAAGGAGTCTGTCTTGCAGTTCCCTTCAAGCATGGCCTCTCAGGGTCAACAAGAGAGTCACCTATTGCTAATTTGACCTGAGCTCCTGCACGTTTTTAAGAAGCACATCCAGGAAGTCTGATTCCTATAAACTAACATGGGTTGTGTCTTCTATCATACCCTATTATCTCACAGATTTGCATCTATGCTCTTTGTTGAAATATAAAAGACAATAAACTCACATTAAACATTGGGTCAAAATAAAACAAAACAATCAAAAAACTTTAATAATGATCTTTGTTTCAGAGGGATTAAATTAGACATACTATATTGAATGTGTTTCCCTTGTGGCTCAGCTGGTAAAGAATCTGCCTGCAATGCGGGAGACCTGGATTCGATCCCTGAGTTGGGAAGATTCCCTGGAGAAGGGAAAGGCTACCTACTCCAGTATTCTGGCTTGGAGAATTCCATGCACTGTATAGTCCATGGGGTCGCAAAGAGTCGGACACGATGGAGTGACTTTCACTTCACTATATTGAATGGATATAGAATTGATTCATTATTCTGGTAACTAAAAAGTATATGCAAGTATAAGGGAATTGATTTACTAGAGATTTATAAATTTATCACAGTATTAAATCCTGTTTTAATGTATGGAAAAATAAACTCAGGAAATGAACGAGTGAGTATTTTTTAGTTCAAACTCAGCAATAAAATTACTCTAATGGGTCCTATGTAAAACGTCTGTAAGTCTTCATCCGAGCTTATTATTGAGGCTTAAAATTTTACTTGAGACTTTGTCAAATTAAAACTCATTAAATTCATGGAACCCAGATTAAAACTATTGACTGTGAACAGTTGAAAATTATATCATGACTCCCAAATAATGACCCTAGTCACATTTTTGCCCCATTCTCAATGTGCATAGTGGTTCTCATTTTTTCTTTGCTTTATCTTTTTAACTCCTGTGTTTCAAGCTTTGTCAATACAGAAAAGGTCTTTAAGGCAAAAATTTAGGTAAGATCTCTAAACTTGAACTTCTCAGTTTCTTATAATTCAAGGTATTTGGGGATTCTTTACTGTCTTGCCACACAACCTCACGTTCTCTTGCCTTCCCAAGATGTTAGGACTCTATAGTTAATCGTGGGATTATGTCTAGTCAGTGACAATATTTAAGTTTAAAAATACTTAGTTTGAAACTGCTTTACTGCCGTAATTCAGTGTCCATGGATACTGATGGCAGAATTTATTACTAGATTTCTCTCGCTCTAGCATATCTACCCCATGCACACCCCTTGCCCTAACTTGAGCAAATCACAGTTTCAAGAATCTGCAAACAAATAACTTTTCATGACTTTGCACATGTAAGGAAAAAAAGTTACAGAAATCACAGTTGGAAAGGAACATAGCACTATACCCTTACCTTTGCTTAGTTTTATTTGGATGAAAACAGTCACCATCATATCCACAATCCTCTCATTCATGTCTGAGGTGTCTCCATTTCCCCTGTGAGCCTTATATTAAGCTTTACCTAATTTCCCATTTGGAAAAAAAAAAAAAAAAAAAACAGCCTGGCAAAATGAATGGGAAGGTTTTGCACTTTTCAGAGGTCTTCAGCAGTGCTCCTAGTCCTGGATGGCCATGGTCTTCAACTTTGCTGCAACTAAGTGCTCTGCTTTTCAAATTTCACATTTTGGAAATGCAAAAACATGCTTTTCTGGAAGAGGCAGCCTACACAGTACCATGTAGACCTATTGTCTGTAAGCACTAGATTAAGCAAGCTCAAACACCGCTGTCAGCACTGCCCCAGCATTTGCGATGCAATGTACCTCCTTCCTTTGTATTAGGTTCAGATTTTCCCTTGCTGAAATTAAAAAAAAAAAAAATTTCTGTCTGTCTCTGTCACTTTGTCTCCCTAGATAGATACACAAATAGATGAGAGAGAATTTTATATAACACACACACACACACACACACACACACACTATAGCCTAAGGCAGATCACTTGCTGAAGATTATAATTCTAAGTATGGTATCTATCCATTTCTCTCTGGATCCCCAAACTAAGATTCAAAATAATGAAGGCAGCATAAAAGAGACATTTTCTTTATGAAAATTATAACATTGTAGTAACCCAAATCCCTTTACTATCAAAACGAAGCTGAAAACAGGGCAAGCACATTCATCTCTATTTCAAGGTCTGATACATGTTCAAATTGGAAGTGGAAATTAGCATTTTTTCCCTAATTAACAGCCTGGTCTAGAATGAGAAAACTGGAGTGAAGGGAGAGTTCTCTTTTTATAAAGGACTTAACCACCAGACATAAAATAGGTTAGATCTTATCTAAATGAATTGATACTGACAATTATCATAAATGAGAAATTTTCAAACAATTCTTTGTCATTGCCAGTTTTTTCCCCAAGAACCTATAAACACCAGGATCTCAGTTTTTGAGTGAGAAGATTTATTTTCAATTTTACAATTTTTTTTTAACTCAAGTTCAACATTGCCTCTTCTATGTTCTCTAAATCCATGATAATCTTTCCTTCTGCCAAAATTTTCTCTAAAGTTTATCTTTATATCTGAAATTTTATTACTTCTTTTGTCTAATAATGTCTCTTTCGGGAATAAATTATTAAGCTAGAAATGTGATTTTTATTTTTAATGAAGGGATTCATTCATTTTTATTAAAAAGCCTTGAAATTTGGCATAGTTTAGAGTAAAAGGTACAAACCAGATCATACTTTTCACATTATATATGGCTCAGTATAAGCCTTGGTTTGTCCTAAGAGCATTTTCACATCTTTATGTAAAATGACATAGTTTCTAATACATTGTAATTTTTTGTAAGAAATATATACCCAGTATTAGCTTGTGGAATCTAATATTGACCAGTTCTTCTTGATAAACACCTTTTCTTTATTATTAACAGTGATTTTACAATCATATACATCAGTTGTATCATTCTGTAGGCATGAAATTAATGTGGTCTGGAAAACTGGGACTTGTTTAGTGTAATAAAATTCTAGCCCACTGTCTTAGCTTGGGTTTATTATAACACCTTAAAAAGTACAGTGCATCTATATTTCATTTCTTAAAGAATATTATATTTGATGGGAATGAAAATTAAAGCCAAACATAAACTGAGCTGTAACATTTCATCCAACATTTTACTCCAGTAGTCTTGTCCTGTATTTTCTTGCCTCTAATACTAGTCTTTTAGACACATTCTCCTAAATATTCCTTTTTCCATGTATACAGCAGTCTTGGAGGGCAGGGTGAAGATGGAGAGAGGCATTCAAAACAAACAATCAAATACCTAACATAACCTAAAGTTCCTTGAGGTAGATATGCAAGCAAAACTGTAATTATATACTTCAACCATCTCAATAAATTATAAATTACATAGCAATTATTGTTATAATAAGAAACATAATCTGTTACAGTTTACATTGAAAATATCAGAAATGCAGAATGGATCTATCTAATTATTGGTCAAACAGGAAACTTTAGATGAACTATTCATTTCAGATCATGTATTGAAATCATATATTTTTTTTTCCAGAAAACAGTATTTATACTGAGGGACTGAAAAGCCTTTTACTTTTCTTTTTTATTTAGATATAACTGATGTATAACATTATATTAGTTTCAGGTGTACAGTACGACTCAAGGTTATCTTCCCAACCCATGGATCAAACCCATTGCAGGTGGATTCTTGACTGTCTGAGCCACCAGGGAAATCCCAATAAACTTATATATCACGAATAATCACCAAAATAAGTCTAGTTAACATCCAGTAACACACATAGTTACAATTTTTTTCTTTTGATGAGAACTTCTAAGACTCTCAGTATTTTTTTTTTTTTCCTTCATGGCAAGAAAATGACTGATGGAAGGCTTTGCCAGGATGGCAATGGAGTAAGTCACCAGAGAGACGGCGTAGCTTTAATTCCCTAGAATGCTGAATGAAATCAGACTGAATAAACAGCATTGACCAAGCTAGGCTTCAAATTTCACGTTAGCAGTGTTTCAGAGTTTGCTAAGGGAGAAGCTATATTAGCAATAGCTCTCAGCACTTGATTTTTAGAAAAGTAATCAGTGAGCATCCCATGGAACTATGACTTGTACTCAATCACACAGACTATCTATAAATCACAGTCTAATCCTAAGCTTCTCAAACTTTCAGTTCAATTCAGTCTCTCAGTTGTGTCCAACTCTGCGACCCCATGAACTACAGCACGCCAGGCCTCCCTGTCCATCACCAACTCCCGGAGTCCACCCAAACCCATGTCCATTGAGTCAGTGATGCCATCCAACCATCTCATCCTCTGTTGTCCCCTTCTCCTGCCCTCAATCTTTCCCAGCATCAGGGTCTTTTCCAGTGAGTCAGCTCTTCACATCAGGTGGCCAAAGCACTGGAGTTTCAGCTTCAACTTCAGTCTGTCCAATGAACACCCAGGACTGATCTCCTTTAGGAGGAAATTTACAAAGCACTAAAGTCATCTAGGACTTTTGTTAAAAATACTAATTCCCATGCCCTACTCCATTGACTTGCATTATCTGGTTCTATAGGGCTCAAAGATCTGCATTTTAAATATCACTGGCGTGATTCAACCTGCCTATCATCAGATATTATACCTGTTTGTACCCAGCCCTGGGCCAATGCCATTAGGACGACAGAATTGCCTCTGTGTTGCTGATCTACATGAGAGGGCTTTTTCTTTTTTTCTCTTTTTTTTGGCTGCTGCACCACAAAACATGTGTGATCTTAGAACCCTGACTAAGGATCAAACCCACATCCCTTGTAGTGAAGTGTGGAGTCTTAATCTCTGGACCTCCAGGGAAGTCCCGGGGCTATTCTTTAGGGAGGCAAATTTAGTTTGGAAGGAACTAAATGGAAGTTTAGTTTCCATTCAGTTGGAAGGAAGTCTATGCTGAGTCTTTCAAGCTCCTCAAGTTGATATTAAAATAATTGCTGAGGTTCAACTTGCATATTGTATATATGCATAGGTGGTATATGTGATACTTAAGGTCCTTTTAAAAATGGCATGAACAAGACCAAACTGTGATTATTTTTAGTCTTGTCTGCACACATACATATGCATTTTGACCATTTTAACAAATTTGCTTTTCATTTTAGTCAAAATCAAAGCAGCAATTTGTTGTGACCTCAAAAATCCTCAAAGAAAACCTATCACTGTTAGAGTAATGTAGTCAATAAAAAACTTTAAAATATTCACTATAGTCACCTAATAAAATGAATATCCAAAACTTCTATTTTAAAAATCATGGTCCCCTAGATCTTCAAATGACTTCATTGATTCAACTCCCAGATGATGATAACCATAAAACCTACATCTATGTGGCACTGTTTCCATTGTTTCCCCATCTCTTAGCCATGAAGAGATAGAACAGAATGCCATTATATTAGTTTTCTGAATGTTGAGTTTTAAGCCAACTTTTCCACTCTCCTCTTTAGCTTTCATCAAGAGACTCTTTAGTTCTTCGCTTTCTGCCATAACGGTGGTGTCACCTGCATATCTGAGGTTATTGATATTTCTCCCAGCAATCTTGATGGAAACAGTGAGAGACTTTGTTTTTCAGTTCAGTTCAGTTGCTCAGTCATGTACAACTCTTTGCGACCCCATGAATTGCAGCACGCCAGGTCTCCCTGTCCATCACCAACTCCCAGAGTTCACTCAAACTCATGTCCATCTCCAAAATCACTACAGATGGTGACTGCAGCAATGAAATTAAAAGACACTTTTTCCTTGGAAGAAAAGCTATGACCAACCTAGACAGCATTTTCAAAAGCAGAGACATTACTTTGCCAACAAAGTTTCATCTAGTCAAATCTATGGTTTTTCCAGTAGTCATGGATGTGAGAGTTGGGCTATAAAGAAAACTGAGAGCTGAAAAATTGATGCTTTTGAACTATGGTGTTGGAGAAGACTTTTGAGAGTCATTTGGACTGCAAGGAGATCCAACCAGTCCATTCTAAAGAAATTCAGTCCTGAATATTCATTGGAAGGACCGATGCTGAAGCTGAAGCTCCAGTACTTTGGTCACCTGATGCAAAGAATTGACTCATTGGAAAAGACCCTGATTCTGGGAAAGATTGAAGGCAAGAGGAGAAGGGGATGACAGAGGATGAGATGGCTGGATGGCATCACTGACTTTACGGACATGAGTTTGAGTAAGTTCTGAGAGTTAGTGATGGACAGGGAAGCCTTGTGTGCTGCAGTCCATGGGGTCGCAAAGAGTCAAGACACGACTGAGCGACTGAACTGAACTGATGTGGTACTGGGCTGTTTTCAAAGTGATGTCAAATACATGAGTTCATTTGATCTTCACAAGGCCTAGAAAGCATTCAAAGTTTAGAGAGACGTGTTCTTGAACTACTTCTGTGACTTCAGTTTCATAGGTTTTTTCCCCCCCAAGGCACTCATCTCATCACATAGAAATTGCAATATTAAAGTGAAAAAATTAGATCAAACCAAACTCAGAACTTATCATCTTCCCTACAAAATCATTTCTGTTGCTCAGGTTGGCAGGCTGCCATACTTCTGAGTTCAGTCTGGGGGTGAAAAACACCTTCACGTCTGGCCCAGTAGATGAACCCTTACCTCTCTCTACAGTGGTAAACACAAGGAATATGGAACCGTTTCTAGTTTGCCACTTGTGTCACACTGCTTCATGATCATATAACTGCGCCCAAAAGCTCCCTTCTGCATGGGCACCCTGGATTCTGTCTTCCTTTCTGCCTGACAAATCCTAGTTTTCCTCCAAATTCTGCCTAGGTGCCATCTCTCTTGGGGACCTTCTCTTTTGCATACCTCATCTATGTTATTTGTTTATCGATGCAATTTCCCCCAAGTCTAAATGCCTGAAAGGTAAATCATGGGTCTTAAACATTTTAGGATCCTCATGCCATCTCCCAATTGCAGTGGCTGCTAAATAATTCGTGGGCTACCTGAAACATAGTATTTAAAATTACCACATTCCTAACTAAATCTATTGGACTTTTATTAATAAGAACACAATAACTGGGCTTCCCAGGTGGTGCTAGTGGTAAAGAATCTGCCTCCAATGCAGGAGACGTAAGAGAAGTGGGTTCGATCCCTGGGTTGGAAAGATCCCCTGGAGAAGGGAATGGCAGCCCACTCCAGTATTCTTGCCTGGAGAATCCCTTGGACAGAGGAGCCTGGTGGGCTATAGTCCATAGGATTGCAAAGAGTTGGATGTGACTAAAACGACTTAGCAGTAACTAAAAATTTGGCAGCACTCATGAATGACTATTTTCTAATGTTGGGGTAAATGTGCTGAAAGCAATTTCCTACAGCCGGTGTCATTTTTATTTTTCATCCACATTTTGTCTTCAGCAAGAGGACAGTAGAGCAGTTAGATATGTAGACTCTAGAGCCAGACAGACCATCAAATCCAATCTCTACCTCTTCACAGCCACGTGACAATGACCAAGGCATTTACATCCAGGGCCTCACCTATTGTGTGTAAAACTAGAAAGATAACAGTAATTGCCTCACAGAATTTCTGTGGGGATTCAGGGAGCAAATGCATTCAGAATTCTTAAAACAACGCCTGGAACCAAGTGAATTTTCAATACAGGCACTTTAAAAGTCATTAAATCTAATAGCATGATTAATTCCCTGGATCAGAATTATACATACAAAGGAAAGCTAGATATATTTATTCCTATCTCCTCTGTTCATGGTGCTTTTTTTTGTTTTTTGTTTTTTTGAGTAAATTCGGATGGTTTACCTCCATACTTCTGCCAAATGTCCTCTTTGAACAAAATTACTCAATTAAGTCTCTAAGTAAGCACTGTATCATGGAAATATAATGCAAACTATGAGTGTAATTTTAAAATTTCTAAGTATCACATAAAAATATTAAAAATATAAAAGTGAACTATATATTTTCTTTAAACAACTATGTCTGAGTATTTTCATTTTAACACACAATCAGTATAAAAATTATTCATGGCATCCAATGTGTATTTACACTTACAGCAAATCTCAATTAGAACTAGTCATGTTTTAAGCACATGATCAATGACCAGTGTGTCAGAAAAATGTCTAAGATGCCATCCAACTCAATAACATGCAGTTTTTAGATTTGTCACTGGGTGGTGCTGGAGCCAAAAACTGTTCTTGAATAAAGTAAAGGTTCTTAAAAAGATGTGGTTTAGTCTAACTAAACTTCATTGCTTAGTGCCTTGCTCCATTGTTATACAGATTTTAAATCCTACAAAGATAGATATGATGAACTAATGGGATAAAAATCATCACAAGAAACCATCAATGCTAAAAATCAGGCAAATCCCAATTCTCTTCAAACAGATATTGTGAGGCTTGCCAGACTCATTTTATGGGCAAGGTTATGAGATTTTAAAATTTCTGAGGAATTTTTTTCTTACTATTTTCTTACTAATTACTTTCTATAATATATTCATTTTTATCAGATATATCACATATAATGGGATCTCTTTTTATCCTGATAAGCTTAGAACCACAGTTTAGAGCCATGGTTTATGTAGCCAAATTTATTTTTCAGTTAAAATCTTGAACAACAGTTAACATAGCACCTCAACATTTTGACAGCTGTCCTGGAGAGTAGAGTTGATGGTATTTGTTTTGTTGGCAAAAAAACTTGGATTAGGAACAATGTGATATTTTTACTTAAGGATGTAGGCATTTGAAAATGCATGTATTATTTTTCTAACAGCTATAGCAGAAATGGTTTGCAAGGGAACTATTATTTAAAGCAAATTTCTTACTCCATCCCTTTAATTCAAAATTCTCTCAGTCTCCATCTATCCTATCATACTCTTTGACTCTCAGTCCAAAAACACATGCAAAAATAATTTAAGTTTCCAAGCTCATTGTTAATGCCATCATGCTTACTATGCTACAAAGTTCCTATACCTTTAATTGAGACTAGTCCCCAGCTCTGAGAATTGCACATGTGACCCATGTGCTGGATGCTAAGTTGATTCAGTCGTGTTGACTCTCTGTGACCCTCTGGACTGTAGCCCGCTAAGCTCCTTTGTCCATGGGATTCTCCAGGCAAGAATACTGGAATGGGTTCCCATGCCCTCCTCCAGGGGATCTTCCTGATGCAGGGATTGAACCTGCAGCTCTTATGTTTCCTGCAGTGGCAGGTGGATTCTTTACCACTTGTGCCAGCTGGGATTCTTCACATGTTCCTTGTTGACATAACTCAGATTTCTGCTAGGAGTAGCCACATGCCTCATTAAATATGCATTTTGTTAGTGTTGATTGCAGCCAAGAGTGGTCATCTGATATACTCTGCCCTTTGAGATACAATAAAAAGTTTGCCAGGGATTCTGGGAAAGCTTTTTGTTTCTTTGTAAGCTGAGCACTGAAGAATAGATGCTTTTGAACTGTGGTGTTGGAGAAGACTCTTGAGAGTCCCTTGGACTGCAAGGAGATCCAACCAGCCCATTCTAAAGGAGATCAGCCCAGGGTGTTCTTTGGAAGAAATGGTGCTAAAGCTGAAACTCCAGTACTTTGGCCACCTCATGTGAAGAGCTGACTAATTGGAAAAGACTCTGATGCTGGGAGGGATTGGGGGGGCAGGAGGAGAAGGGGACAACAGAGGAAGAGATGGCTGGATGGCATCACTGACTCGATGGATGTGAGTCTGGGTGAACTCCTGGAGTTGGTGATGGACAGGGAGGCCTGGCGTGCAGCGATTCATGGAGTCACAAAGAGTTGGACATGACTAGCTACTGAACTGAACTGAACTGAAGGGACAAACTGGGCTGGTACCACTCCTTTCACCCGCTTCCTGCCTTGACTGTGGATAATGGAGTTGATGAAGCTGTCTGCTGACACAAGGCAATGACCATGTGGATGAAAACTATGAGCAGAGAATCAAAGAGATTCTCGTTCTCAGAAGGCAATGCTACCAGCTGACCCAAAACCAGGAGTCTACCTCCCTTTAAACTTACTATATGAGAAAACTAGTTCATTCATTTAATTGACTGTTAGTTGAATGCTGTGTTATTTGTAGCCAAATAGATTCAAGGCTATGGTTTTTCCAGTGGTCATGTATGGATGTCAGAGTTGGACTGTGAAGAAAGTTGAGCGCCGAAAAATTGATGCTTTTAAACTGTGGTGTTGGAGAAGATTCTTGAGAGTCCCTTGGACTGCAAGGAGATCCAGCCAGTCCATTCTAAAGGAGATCAGCCCTGGGATTTCTTTGGAAGGAATGATGCTAAAGGTGAAACTCCAGTACTCTGGCCACCTCATGCAAAGAGTTGACTAATTGGAAAAGACTCTAATGCTGGGAGGGATTGGGGGCAGGAGGAGAAGGGGACGACAGAGGATGAGATGGCTGGATGGCATCACAGACTCGATGGATGTGAGTTTGAGTGAACTCCGGGAGATGGTGATGGACAGGGAGGCCTGGTGTGCTGCGATTCATGGGGTCTCAAAGAGTTGGACACGACTGAGTGGCTGGACTGAACTGAACTGAACTGAACTGAGATTCCTAATATATGCACTTTCCCTGTTTCTGCTCCCTAACCTTCATTTTCCTCCCATCCAATCAATATGAATCTTTCTCTTTGTCCTCCCCTCCAAGCCCAAGTTGTCACTTGGCTAATTTCAGTTTTTTCCCCTCATAGTTCAGTATTCATGGAGGAGAGCTAGAAAGTTAATCCCAGCTAGTAAGTATATTTTATATTATTGTGTTATTAAGATTATTATTACCATGAATCTGACTCATTAACAACCTTAAAGATGAGACTTCTATGAAAACCAGAAAGGAATAGAAAGAGATAATGATTACCAGCATTTGAGTAATTCTTTACAGAGGCCTTTCACAAATACTCTTTCATTTGACCACAAAACAGCTTGTCACCATAGGTATGATTAATATTCCATTTTTATAGGTATGGAAGTTGAACCTAATAATTTATTCTTGAAGGTGACATGCCCCTTATGATGTAAACTTCCTCCTGGAGACCTAGTATGACAATATCATGGCTTAGATCACGCCTGCTTAACACCACTGTCTGTAGGGACATGATGATAAAGATGAACATTTACCAAGTAGGTGCTCTGTGCTAACGGCACTGTGGCATCGAGAATGTTACATATATTGGCTTGTTGAGTGCTCACAGTGATGTTATGGCTTTGCACTGTTATCATTTTCATAACATATGAGGAGAGTGAGGTTCTGTCCAGGGACAATCCACCAGCCTTACCCTTGTATCAAGCTATTCTCATCTTAATCACTATGCATAGCATATTCCTACCCTTCTATCCAAGGAGATTGGATTTTTATCTTTGAGCCCAAATCAAGCCATTAGACCCTCCCCTCTTACTGCATATGTTTGTTTTTTCCATTGCCCCTGGATTAGAAATTTCACTTGTATTTAAGACTGGCAACCATCTGTCTCACACCATGAAAAGATTCAGCATTAAATTATTTGACTTGATTTTCCCACTGAATTAATGTTAATGAATTTTGGCTCTGAAAACCTGTGCTTCAAAAGAACTCCATGGATCCCTAACTTTTAAATTAGCTTAGAGTTTCCTTTCACTTCCAAGAAGAAGGCTTTATTTAAAATGTACTTAATAAAAATGTGTATTTGCAAAGATAAGCAAATACATTTTCATATGGCTTAAAACAAGGCCTTTGTACTTAACCTCATGATATCTTTGATACCATATTACTCTTAAAAAGTAAACTCAAGCAATTTAGAAAATGCACATTTTCACTTGGACATAGATTTATACATGCTGCTTTTGTTTCTGATAGTGGAATGGGACATCATGGATCTGGTTTTATCAAAGTTCTGTCAGTAACTAATTATTAGACCTTGAGAAAGTTTCTCATATTCTCTAAACCTCAGTTTCCTGAGCTCTGAAATGGAGCTAGCATATCAGGCTCCTTTTTCTTTGTGTGTGTGTATATGTGTGTTTTTTTTTTCTCTTTTGAGTATTTAAATAAATAAGTAGATATAAATTGGCATATGTCTTTGCATAATATACACTTAACCAATATTAATTCACATTCTTCCTTCCTTTAGCCTCTCCAACATGGACATTTTAATCTTGCTCACCAGGTTTGTTAAGCCTTAAATCAGATGTGGGTATTTCTCGGCACTTGAAACTTGAGAAATAGTATATTAAGGAAACAATAAATAAAGGTAATTTTTAGGATAAAGCTACAACTTTCATGACCCAAAGGAAAAGTTGAAACTGAATATCATAAAACCATATTCTATGTTCTTTGAAGTAAGACTTTATTGACTTGCATTTTATCTTTAAACCCTGGTGTATTTCCTTATTCTTAGGTGTTGCTTCCTTGAAATGCTTAGACCTACATAAATAGTGATATTGCATTATGTAGATGATAAAATACATGTGTACAAAAAGCAGCATATTTCTGTGCTGCTCTACCTTTAGGAGCTTTACCTTGCTCTTTCAATTATTTTGAAATGACACTGATTAAGTTATAGAAAAAGGCTTTGTTTGATGATACCTGCCTTAATCCCTATCCATTCCAATTGCCTTCCACCAAAGATGGCAGCCTGGAGGAGGCATGGCAGTCCACTCCAGTATACTTGCGTGGAGAATCCCATGGACAGAGGAGCCTGGTGGGCTACAGCCCATAGGATGGCAAAGAGTCGGGACATAACTGAAACAACTTAACATACATACACACAAAGAGGACAAACAATCGCTCTCATTGTAAGGAGGCTAACAGGAGCTCACGGTATCTGCAGATAGTAGTTGACAGTCATTGGATGATATGATTTCTGACTCTCAGAAGAGAAAGTGTCAGAATTTTGCTGCAAATAATTCAAACTGTGGCTTTGGAGGCTGCTTTTTTTATAGTCTCATGACATCTTGTTCCTAACTCTCTCAAGCTGTTTTTATATTCTAAATTTTCATTTTATACACATAAAGCATGTCCCTATTGAGATTTTAGGACAATGCCTAATTTGATTTTATATATGTCTGGAAGAGAATAGAAGATTCTCAATAAATTTTAGTGGAAGAAGAAAAGGGGAAAAAAGGATGGGAAGAAGAAAAATTGCAAGTATAAGAAAAAGGAAGCCTATATCATTAATATAATTAGAACCAAAAATTCATATTTGCTTCACTACACCAAACAACCTCTCTTAAAGTAACTACATTTTGAACTGAGTTCATTACCCAAGTAGTCAATAAAGCAACTCTATTGATAATAGTACCATCAATCCCCGACTCTGTAATGACTTTACTTAACATCATCCTTTATCTGAAAGTTCTTTTTAGCTTTTATGCTATTTTTCAAACTGAATTTGAAGCACTCTAAATGACCATGACTCCTTGGTAAAAAGATGACAAAAATATGTAAGCTAATATATTATTCTGTGTTTCCCCACAGTGTGGCAGCAGAGACTTAAGAAGTGGGAAAAGCTACCAGTGTTTGGGGGAATATTCATGCAAGAGTCTGGTTCAGGGAGACCCAGCCCACAGAGCAGTTCTCAGCTAGGATATGCATGGGGATCAAAATGCCAATCAATTTTTAGTGCTTCAAACTCTGACAAAAGGAACTATTCGTTAGTGAGCTTCGTATGTTTACTGTAACATACTCAATGACTTCACGGAGGGATCCAATTCCTTTTCAGTTTTTAGCAGGCAAAATTTGTTGGAAATGTTACTATTAGTGTTGGAATAAGTAAAGGTAAACACAGTAGGCTGACTTACATTATATAAATCTATTAAAGAAGATCTAATTAATTGTAAGAACATTTTATTAAACAATGAAGCAACCTCTATGACAGATTAGTGAAATGAAAATAGAAGCAATTCAGAAAGTGTGCTGTGGTTCATCTGGCAAGTGGGAAGTGAATGGTAGATAAAAAACAGTATAGTATTACCATTCATTCCACAACCATCACCTTCCCACCTCCACTGCTATGGCACTACTCTATTCCAGGTAGAGAAATGCAAATGGCTAGGAGGGAGCCCTGATGTGGAAGAGTTCATTCTTTAGCCATAGAGGTGAGCAGGTAATTAAGTAACCTGGTTAGTATGTGAAATGAGACCAAAACCATTCAACTGTGTATGTAGGTTGTACACTGAGGACTGAATTACTTCTCCTGTAGATACACTGTTTATGTTGCACTGACTTACTATTCTGCTGTCTTCATTAGTGTACTTTACTATGCAAGAGATTCTTCCAGGCAAATAACTTGATAGTTAGAGGAAATTCAAGAAATTAAAGGAATTCCCGGAAATACCCATCATGCTGGCCATATCATCTTGCCTTGGGGAGTTTAGAGAGCTGGCATAGGATAAATAAGTACTATAAAATAACATGTATATAAAATGAGGAATAATTGTCTTTGCAATGTCTTTATTTTCAGATATGTGAAAGCATTTCTATATTTGTATCTTTCTCATTGGAATAGATATCTTATGCTCAAATCTTGTAATAAGATAAATGACAATAACTTGAGGACATCATTATGAATACAGTTCTGTATTTTTCTTTGTAATTCCAAAAGTAATAATTTTCACATTAATGAAATAAATTGCTGTGTAAATATACTTACCAACTAATGGTGTTATTTTTAAAGAGTCATTTCTTTTACAAAGAGACATTCAAGCCCTTAATGCTTTCAGAAGAGGAAGTGAGACTCAGAGAGTTCATATGCTCTATTCAGTACCACACAGAGAGCAGGAGAAGGATCAGGTCTTAGTATAAGCTTTTTTTCAAACTTAAGTAGTACATACTGTTGTTTTAGTCACAAAGTCGTGTCTGACTCTTTTGCAGCCCAATGGACTGTAGCCTGCCAGGCTCCTCTGTCCATGGAATTCTCCAGGCAAGAATACTGGAGTGGGTTGCCATTCCCTTTTCCAGGGATCTTCTCAACTCAGGGATTGAACCAGAGTCGTCTGCACTGCAGACAAATTCTTTACTGTCTGAGCCACCAGGGAAGGCCATAGATCTGATTTAAATGAAAAAAATGTTGAGGGGTCTTTATGATACACATGTGAATCCATAATCACTTATATAATAGAGTCAGAAAAACATGGGCTTGAATCTTAGATATTTCTCCTAACATCTGTGGGATTCTGTTCCGTTTATTAAACACATTCAATCCCATTTCTTCATTCACTAATAGTATTCATCACAACAGTATGTTGTGAGAATTGAATACCAGAACATAGGCAGATCATTTAGCCTTTATGGGGCATGCACTAAATGTCCAATACATTTTTATTATCACCTCAATCATTTCTATCTGCTAACTACTTGTTAGCTAATGACTTGTTCAACTTTGCTACTTGGTTGTTCTCAGTTAGATCTCATTTAGATATCCACAAAAGGAATAAAAAGAAGCAAAACCTTTGGCTTGAACAAGGGTACAGGAAAACTTTGATTTATTCTGCCAGATCTATCAGTCAGACCTGAAGGTAGGAAAAAGATTTAGGAGAGCTAGATTTACTAATAAGTTTAACTGAGGTGCAAAAGTGGCACCTCATATCCAAGAAAACAGGTTAAAAATTGTAAACAGATCCAAGTATGATTTCCTTTCATGAAATAAACGTAGTAGGTCCTCTCAAAAAGATACTTCATAAATCACTGAGGATAATGAAGTCCCTGAGAAATTGAGGACATTAGCCTTGTGTTGTCACTCAGTATTTCTAATGTGAGACAGTCAAACCTGGGAAACCAGAAAAATCTTAACTGTAAGATGCATCTTTACCTTTTAAAGATAATGAGATTTCCCTGAAATAACCTTAAAAACAAACCATGAGTGATTTGCATGTTCTGATACTGTTCCTAAGTTGTATTTATGCTTTCAAAAATGACAGTAACATGATATCTTCAGTTATATTTCCCAAGGCAAAAACGTTTTCAGTTCAGGAGAGAAAAGCATGTTGTCACTAACTCAAGGCAATTGGATCCCCACAAGCCTTTTTTTTCCACATGGCACACAGAGGAAAAGGACAGATATTTTAGAAAAGACATCATCAGATTATTGATTTCCACACAATAAAACATAACCACTTCAAGCCAAGTGTATATTTCCATGGAGAATGTAGAGCCTACAAACACAGCCCTAATGGGAAAAATAGTAACTAAATGACTGTGGCTTTTATTTCTTCAAAAGAATTAAGATTACATTTGTGGGTAAACAAACCCGATCAGCCCAGGGTCATTAGAGGGTTAGAGAAGAGAATCAGACACAAGGACAGAAAGAAAGAAATATTAAAGTAAAAGGAGGTAACAGAATGCTAGCAAACAGAATCCAATAACATATTAAAAAGATCGTACATCATGACCAAGTGGGCTTTATCCCAGGGATGCAAGGATTCTTCAATATTTACAAATCAATCAGTGTGATACACCACATTAACAAATTGAAAGATAAAAACCATATGATTATCTCAATAGATGCAGAGAAAGCCTTTGACAAAATTCAACATCCACTTATGATAAAAAACCCTCCAGAAAGCAGGAATGGGAGGAACATACCTCAACATAGTAAAAGGCATATATGTTAAACCCACAGCAAATGTTCTCCTCAATGGTGAAAAACTGAAAGCATTTCCCCTAAAGTCAAGAATCAGACAAGGATGCCCACTCTCACCACTGCTATTCAATGTAGTTTTGGAAGTTTTAGCTAGAGCAGTCAGAGAAGAAAAAAAAATAAAAGGAATCCAGATTGGAAAAGAAGAAGTAAAACTCTCATTGTTTGCAGATGACATGATCCTCTACATAGAAAACCCTAAAGACACCACCAGAAAATTACTAGAGCTAATCAATGAATATAGTAAAGTGGCAGGATATAAAATTAACACACAGAAATCTCTTGCATTCCTTTACACTAACAATGAGAAAACAGAAAGAAATTAAGGAAACAATTCCATTCACCATTGCAATGAAAAGAATAAAATACTTAGGAATAAATCTACCTAAAGAAACAAAAGATCTATCTATAGAAAACTATAAAACACTGATGAAAGAAATCAAAGATGACACAAATAGATGGAGAAATATACAATGTTCTTGGATCAAAAGAATCAATATAGTGAAAATGAGTATACTACCCAAAGCAATCTATAGATTCAATGTAATCCCTATCAATCTACCAACAGTATTTTTCAGAGAACTAGAACAAATAATTTCACAATTTGTATGGAAATACGAAAAACCTCAAATAGCCAAAGCAATCTTGAGAAAGAAGAATGGAACTGGAGGAATCAATCTGCCTGACTTCAGACTATACTACAAAGCTACAGTCATCAAGACAGTATGCCAGTACCAACGGGCACAAGGACAGAAAAATAGATCAATGGAATAAAATAGAAAGCCAAGAGATAAATCCACACACCTATGGACACCTTACCTTTTACAAAGGAGGCAAGAATATACAATGGAGAAAAGGCAATCTCTTTAACAAGTGGTACTGGTAAAACTGGTCGACCACTTGTAAAAGAATGAAACTAGAACACTTTCTAACACCATACACAAAAATAAACTCAAAATGGATTAAAGATCTAAATGTAAGACCAGAAACTATAAAACTCCTAGAGGAAAACATAGGCAAAACACTCTCTGAGATAAATCACAGTAGGATCCTCTATGACCCACCTCTGAGAATAATGGAAATAAAAGCAAAAATAAACAAACGGGACCTAATTAAACTTAAAAGCTTTTGCACAACGAAGGAAACTCTAAACAAGGTGAAAAGACAGGTGAAAAGAATGGGAGAAAATAATAGCAAATGAAGCAACTGACAAAGAGTTGATCTCAAAAATATACAAGCAGCTCATGCAGCTCAATTCCAGAAAAATAAACGACCCAATCAAAAAATGGGCCAAAGAACTAAATAGACATTTCTCCAAAGAAGACATACAGATGGCTAACAAACACATGAAAAGATGCTCAACATCACTTATTATCAGAGAAATGCAAATCAAAACCACAATGAGGTACCATCTCACACCAGTCAAACTGGCTGCTATCCAAAAGTCTACAAGCAATAAATGCTGGAGAGGGTGTGGAGAAAAGGGAACCCTCTTACACTGTTGGTGGGAATGCAAACTAGTATAGCCACTGTGGAGAACAGTGTAGAGATTCCTTAAAAAACTGGAAATAGAACTGCCATAAGACCCAGCAATCCCACTGCTGGGCATACATACTGAGGAAATCAGAATTGAAAGAGACAAGTGTACCCCAATATTCATCACAGAACTGTTTATAATAGCCAGGACATGGAAGCAACCTAGATGCCCATTGGCAGATGAATGGATAAGAAAGCTGTGGAACATATACACAATGGAATATTACTCAGCTATTAAGAAAAATGAATTTGAATCAGTTCTAATGAGGTGGATGAAACTGGAGCCTATTATACAGAGTGAAGTAAGTCAGAAAGAAAAACACCAGTACAGTATATTAACACATATATATGGAATATAGAAAGATGGTAATGATGACCCTATATGTGAGACAGCAAAAGAAACACAGATGTGAAGAACAGATTTTTCCAACTCTGGGAGAAGGTGATGGTGGGATGATTTGAGAGAATAACATTGAAACATGTATATTATCATATGTGAAACAGATCACCAGTCCAGTTCTGATGCATGAGACAGAGTGCTCAGGGCTGGTGTACTGGAATGACCCTGAGGGATGGGATAGGGATGGAGGTGGGAAGGGGGTTCAGGATGGGGAACACATGTACACCCATGGCTGATTCATGTCAATGTATGTCAAAAACCACTACAGTTTTGTAAAGTAATTAGCCTCCAACTAAATAAAATAAAAAAATAAAGTAAAGAGATAGATATAGAAAATGAACATTAAATTATACCTTTAAAAAAAACAGTAAAGAAAAGGCTTTCTCCTCATCAGAGTCTTTTCATTTATCTATTCCCAAATGTCCATCCCCACGAGCTACATGGAGAATGGAAGAGAAAGTAGGGTGATTTTACTCTTTCCCACTGGAAGCATCACTATCTAAGCCTGATCTATCCATTCTTTTGGGGGAGATTTGTGCCTGAAATAAGATTGTTCATTCATTTTCTACCGTTTCAATCACTCATTCATTCATTTTTACTTCCATTCTAAACATGATCTATGAAGTCTATTCAGTACTAATTTCCCAATATTACCTAACACAACTCATTCTCTATACTATTCCACCCATCTTAAATCTCTTTCAGTGGCTTGAACATGTACCTTGTTTTGTCAGAAACTGTTGTTCCCTTCTTTGTCTCACAGAAAATCTTCCTGATGCAGGGATCGAATTCAACCAGGTCTCCCCTCATTGTAGGAAGATTCTTTATCATGTGAGCCACCACCAGGGAGCTCCCTTTACCTCACTAGCTTTCACTTATCCTTTGGGTCCCTGCTTAAACCATCACTTTCTCTAAAGAAGATTTCCAGAAACTCATCAACTTGGCTTGCTCTTAGTGACAGGTACCCTGCTCTGGAAGAACCCTCTTCATTTCTAGTATCATACTCACTGCAGAGGTAAGTGTCTCCTTCAGTGAGCTGTATCTGTCCTATTCTCTAGCATGCTGTGCTGTCATCTTCTTGCAGACCAGTTGCACAGAGTAGCAGCTCAACAGATGATTGTTGCATGAGAGAATAAACAAATCAAGACTCTGAATGTTGACAAAAATATCAAGCATAAAGACCTACAACAAGCTGTAAGTTTGAGCAAGGCGGTATGTGAAGCAAAGGAGTATTTATAGGAGGAACTAAGGATCTACCTATCTTCAGAGAAATTAGTTACTTTTCCCTTTCATTGCCATAAAGAATGATACTTGTATCTGCTCTATGATGTTGAGGGCAGGCAGTTTGTAGCTCAGCTGGTAAAGAATCTGCCTGCAATGCAGGAGACCCTGGTTCAATTCCTGGGTCAGGAAGATTCCCTGGAGAAATGATAGGCTACACACTTCAGTATTCTTGGGCTTCACTGGTGGCTCTGTTGGTAAAGAATCCACCTGCAACGAAGCACAAGCTGGAGTCAAGCTTGCCGGGAGAAATAGCAATAACCTCAAATATGAAGATGACACCACTCTTATGGCAGAAAGCAAAGAGGAACTGAAGAGCCTCTTGAAGAAAGTGAAAGAGAAGAGTGAAAAAGTTGGCTTATAACTCAACATTCAAAAAACTAAGATCATGGCATTCGACCCCATCTCTTCATGGCAAATAGATGGGAAACAATGGAAACAGTAACAGACTTTATTTTCTTGGGCTCCAAAATCACTGCAGATGGTGACTGCAGCCATGAAATTAGAAAATGCTTGCTCCTTGGAATAAAAGCTGTGACCAATCTAGACAGCATATTAAAAGCAGAGACATTACTTTGCCAAAAAAGGTCCATCTAGTCAAAGCTATGGTTTTTCCAGTAGTCATGTATGTATGCGAGAGTTGGACCATAAAGAAAATTGAGCACTGAAGAACTGATGCTTTTGAACTGTGGTGTTGGAGAAGACTCTTGAGAGTCCTCTGGACTGCACAGAAATCCAACAAGTCCATCCTAAAGGAAATCAGTCCTGAATATTCATTGGAAGGACTGATGCTGAAGCTGAAGCTCCAATACTTTGGCCACCTGATGGGAAGAATAGACTCATTGGAAAAAGACCCTGATTCTGGGAAAGACTGAGGGTGGAAGGAGAAGGAGATGGCAGAGGATGAGATGGTTGGATGGCATCACTGACTCAATGGACATGAGTTTGAGCAAGCTCTGGGAGTTGGTGATGGACAGAAAAACCTGGTGTGCTGCAGTCCATGGGGCCACAAAGAGTAGGACATGACTGAGCGACTAAACTGATGATGTTGAGACTGTTTCTTCTAATAGCCCAAAACTGAGTCAAAGCGATAACTAACTCAATTCCAATACTGTGTTAGTCTCTTGGTCATACCTGACTCTGTGACTCCCTGGACGCAGTCCTCCAGGCTCCTCCATCGTGGGATTTCCCAAGCAAGAATACTGGAATTGGTTGCTATTTCGTTCTCCAGGGGATCTTCCTGGACCAGGGATCAAACCTGTGTCCTCGGCACTGGTAGGTGGGTTCTTTACCACTGAGCCCCTGGGAATTCAATTCTAATGAATTATCTAAAACTGAGGTCCAATGCCACTCCAAGTGCAGATCAAAAGAGCAGGACAGGTCCTACTGACAACAATACCTCCTTCACTTTTACCCATAGAAAACTGATGAGATGACTTGGAGAAAACAGCAGAGATGAGATTGGTAGAATTTCATCCCTCTTTTCTCTCAGAACCCTCTAAACTAAATTGGTTGGGAACACCCATGAGTCACTTGTCAACATCTGGGCTGCCCATAAGAAGGAAAGAATTGCATTGATTTCTTCTGCTATAGACTGCTTAGACACAGAACACTCAGGTCCTCCTTAGCACAACCAGCAAATCAGACAAGAACCTGGTTATTTGTGCCTGGGAAGATCTACAGCTTAGGAACATATGCGATAATATAGACTGATGCCTAGTTACAGTCTAAAGAAAAATGAAAACTGGAGATTTCTAGAACAGTCCAGCTGTGCAAAGAATGTGGTGTAGTGTCCTTAGGGAAAATAGTTCCAACTTTTCCTAGTCCATGAGGCACTAATAGGATGTAAGAGAAGATCCCAATGATGTCTATGCCTCCATGTGGAGGATAATGATGGAACTGGGGCTGCCTGAACAGATAGTAAGTCTAATATAGCTAAAGAGTTCTCAGTGGAGGCAAGACCATGGAAGTTGAATAAAAACACCCAGGAAAACCATGAGCACCACACACTCAGAAAGAGCTACATTACAGTGGAATCAGGGACTTTCTCCCCATAAACAGTCATTAACATAGGAATCAAGTATTTTTCTTTCCCCTTCACTCTGCCTCATGTACTAGAAGAATTTGGTCATAAATGAAAGGGGAAGGGAGGTAGAAAGTTTGGAACCAAACATGCAATAAGAATTTCAAGGTACTAAACTTTAATATCTGAAATTAATTAAGAAATTCTAGAAGATTCCCAAGATGTCATTAAGGGGCAGAAAGGAGGATGAATATTAAAATGAGGTGGTTATTGAAAGAAATAAAAGCATCTCAAATTTTTGTTCTGAAGAGCTGAGATTTTTTTTTCAATCAACAAGCTGTGTTTCTATCTATTCCAGAACTTTATCTTACCCAGTATGAATTACTCTGTTCCTACCCACTTTCATAGTCAAGGACTTTTATCTAATTTCTATACCTACAGTACTTAACCCCTGTTGCTGATACATTGATTAACAATCAGAAAGTACTTGTTGAAATGAAGAACACTTCACATCAACTCAAATTCCAGTTAACAGAAGGATGAGGAAATGCCCAGTGATATGAATACAATGCCGCCACTAGGGTACTTCACTTCACAGTTACACACTCTGCATCCATAGGCTTCTGCGACCCATCACAGAAGACTCAAACCACAAGGCTTCTGTACCAACCACTACCATTTACTGTGGGGTTTGTTATCTACTCAGTTACCGTTTATTCCACATAAGATTCCATTTATTCCACATAAGATTCCATGCCTAGGTATTACTATTCCCATCTCACACAGAGAAAAACTAAAACTTTGAGAAGTTAGAAGCCTGGCCCATGGACATGTAGCCAATAAGATATGAAATGAGATTTCTCAACTCAGGGCTTTTTTTCTTCCAAACCTTGTGCCTATTCCACTCTCCCACATATTTCTACAGTGTCTCTTCTCTGAACTTTCATTACAATCAAATATAGCACACCCACTCACTCTATCAAATATTCAGTGACTTTCCACAGAACCAATTAAGTGGCTTGAACAAATGTATAAAAAATTGTGAACACTTACAATTCAAGTTCAATACTGCTGTGAAGAATAAGTCAAAAGAAAATATGATCCCCCATTTATTCTTTCTTTTTCTCAGCAATTAGTTCTAAGACATTAAGATAAACCACTGCATTTTCTTTATAATGGGAGGAGACATTAATCTTCCCTTATCATCAAGAAAACACAAATAGGCTTAACAGAAACTTTGATGGGAGACACAGCTGAGGTGGTAGGGGATTGGGTGGGTGGGTAGCAGGTAAGGGTGAGCAGAAAGAAGAGGGCAGAAGAATGAAAAGATTGAACCCAACAGTTCTCAGTTCATGTTCAGCTCTCAATCTCTCAACTCAGTGAGGTGTCAGGATGTAGAAAGGACCTGAAAAGATGTACCCCAACCATATGGGGTGGGAAGAGAGACCACCAGAGGAACCTGTCAATAGACAGTATTTCCAATGGGGCCATCAGCAATGTGCCTGACCAGATTCTATAATGTATGAGAGTGTTCCTACTTCTTGTGAGACAGATATGATTTCCTTTGCTAGAGCATAGGTCCTTAAGGGCTAAGCTTGACAAAATACCAGAGTATGCCAGCTAATGACAGCATTTCTTTACCTCCAAGAAGAGATTCTTAAAATCCTTATAGGTTCTACAAAGATTTTTGCAGAAAGTATAGTGGTCATTTGTCTAGATCATCAAGAAGATTCTAATAGGCTTGTATCTGAAATTACACTATAGAATCCCCTTTAAGTTGCCGAAGTGGACAGAGTAGACCAGCCAGTCCCAAGTGATCTCTCAGGGTATATTTGGAGACACTAAAACAGATACCTAAAAACCTCTTAACTTGCTTGGAGCCCAGGAAGAAAGACTATGAACCCTGGCCAAAATCAGATATAATTTCTTTTATATAATTGAGTGCCTCTTATGGACCATGCCCTGTTCTGAACACTTGACACATTTATTAATACACTTAATACACAAGACCATAAGAAAATACCATTACTGCATTTAACCTACTGAGGAAAGTAGAGGACAGAGAGACTGAATAATTTGTCCAAGGTCACAGATCTACAAATTACTGGGGCTTGAATTTGAACCCAAGGCACCTCAAGCTCTCACTTTAAAAACATTTTTTAAAACATTTTAAAATGTTTATTTATTTATTTGGTTGTGCCAAGTCTTAGTTGCAGCATGCAGAATCTTTAGGTGCAGCATGTGGGATCTAGTTCCCTGTCCAGGGATTGAACCCAGGCCCCCTGCATGGGGAGCATGAAGTCTTAGCCACTAGATCAGTAGGGAAGGCCCCCATCATATTCTACTAAAGAAAATAGTGTTTCTGCTTTTACAGATCCAATCTGGAACTGACAGAGTCTTTACCTTCTATGGGGCACTTGGCTTGAAGTCTTAGCAAGATACTTGCCACTCAGTAAATAATATTTTAAGAAAGTCAAAAAAGAAGATTTTACAAGGCAATTCATTCATGTTTTTATCTTTAACTCAGTTCATTTTTTAAATGAGAAATGTTGTTTACCTATATGAGAAAATACCTTGGAAAAATATTTCCACCAACTTTGTTTCAATATACTTTATCCCAAATGTGTGATATTTATAGACTGCTTCAATTTGGGTAAGAAAGATTCCTGGGTTGACTTTTATGAGGTGAAAATGTAAGCTCTTGAGTCATACAAAGATACTGGAGCATTCTTAATTTATTCCATTATCTTTTAATTAAATTGCCCTCTATTATCATTTTGTGAAGTGGAATTGTGAGCTTGTCGGACCGTAGAATTTGGCATCCGGTTCTTTTGTCATAATCACTGCATCTTCTTCAATTAATTTGTCCTTCTGAGCTTTATCTATTTTGTGCCTCTAATTACCATCTACAATTGCACCCAGGTTTGAAACACACTGTTTGAAACACTTTTTCAACAAGTAGGCATCCAGCAGCATCCAAAATATTATCAGTGATTGCTCTAAATAAGAAACTTATTGCATATATTTTTCTGAGGATTTTCTTAGTGCCTATCACTGATCTTTGTACTTTAACATAGATTATTTAATTTTATTATATGAGAAACTACCTTCACAAGTATAATGGGAATAACAATAGTCCCTCTAATGACCACATATGGACCTTGTAAGGGTTAGATGAGTTCACAATACAAACTCTATGAACAGACTTAGAACATAGTGTGTTCTATGCAATGTCAGCTATTATTCTTTTTCTTTGTTTTTTACTTTGAAGTCACACAAGGATCTCAAAATCATTGTATCTAAAGCTAGTGAAGTGAAATGAAAGTCGCTCAGTCATGTCCGACTCTTTGCAACCCCATGGACTATTCAATCCATGGAATTCTCTAGGCCAGAGTACTGGAGTGGGTAGCCTTTCCCTTCTCCAGGGGATCTTTCCAACCCAGGTCTCCTGCATTGCAGGCAGATTGTTTACCAGCTGAGCCACAAGGGAAGCCCATCTAAAGCTAAAATCATCCTATTTCCCAAGGTTATTTGCCACAGCCCCCACTCCTATCTTCCTTTACTCAAATATGGTATTACCATCATCATCTACCTCCTATCAAAAACTTGAGTGTAGGCTGGGAATGTAAGTTGGTGCTGCCACTGTGTAAAATAGTATGGAGGTTCCCCAGAAAACTAGAAATAGAATCCAGCAATGCTATTCCTCTGCATATATTAAGACAAAACTATGATTCAAAAAAAAAAAGAAAAATAGATGCACCCCTATGTTCTTAGTAGCACTATCTACAATAGCCAAGCCATGGAAACAACCTAAGTGTCCATCAACAGATGAACAGATAAAGGAGATGTGGTACATACATACAATAAAATACTACTCAGCCATAAAGAGAGTGATATAATGCCACTTGCAGCAACATAGACACAACTAGCGGCTTCTGGCACTAGTGGTAAAGAACCTGCCTGCCAAGGCGGGAGACATAAGAGACGCAGATTTGATCCCCAGATGGGGAAGGTCCCCTGGAGGAAGGCTTGGCAACCCATTCCAGTACTCTTGCCTGGACAATCCCATGGACAGAGGAGCCTGGCAGGCTATGGTCCATAGGGTCCCAAACAGTCAGACATGACTGAAGCAACTTAGCAGCAGCAGTAGACACAACTAGACATTATCATACTAAGTGAAGTAAATCAAATAAAGACAAATACCATATATCACTTATACGTGGAATCTAAACTATGACACAAATGAATCTATTTATGAAACAGAAGCAGAATCGTGGACATAGAGAACAGACTGGTGGTTCCCAAAGGGAGGATGTTGGAAGAGGGACTGAGTGGGAGGTTGGGGTTAGCAAATTAAGCTTTTATATATAGAATGGCTAAACAACAAGATCCTACTGTATAGCACAGAGAAATATATTCAATATCCTATGATAAACCATACTGGAAAAGAATATAAAAAGAAAAGAATACAAAAAAGAATATATATATATATAATTGAATCACTTTGCTGTACAGCAGTAATTAATACAACATTGTAAATTAACTATACTTCAATTTAAAAAAAAAACTGAGTATAGGGATGCCTTCTAATTCTTCCATTCTTACTTTGACCAATCTATCAACAAGTTTCAGAGTACTTATTAAAAATATATCTTTACTCACTCTCTTCAGCACCATTGCTCATGTCTGAAGTACTGACATAGTTTAAGCAAGTGCACCCTCTCCTTTCGATCTTAATTAACTTCTACTCTTCTCTTTAGAGCAGCCAAAGTAATTTCTACTCATGAAGTAGATGGAAGTTGTTTCAATGATGTGTCTTTCTTAAAAGTTCCAGACAATCTGGAAAACATACGTGAATTGCAAAGAGGAAAATAAAAAGACACACTTATAAGGAACATTACAATTTAAAAAAAAAAAAGGCCATTTAAATAGCTCTTAGAAGCCTGCTGTCTATCAAGACAATGTATAAACACATCTACCTCCTCCAGGGGATGATGGGGAAATGTAGCACAATTTTGAGAGACATTTTAAACACTAATTATTTCACCCTGTGTCTGTCATCCTTAAAGTTCCATTAATAGAGGCAAATGAGTTGACAGGTGATTGCAAAATAAAAGACTATCTTAACATAATATGCATTAAGATATTTTACTTCAGTCTGCATATTATATCCCAAGCCAACTGACTTAAGGAGTCATGTTTAACTCTTCAAAAACTCCAGGGAAGAAGTAAGAGTAAGCACTGCATTTAAATATCTCTTTATAAATGTTTTCTCAATGAATAATACTGTGATACAATTTTTTTAAGCAATTTATGAATAAAGCAAAATACATTTTCACTTGTCACGGTATATTCTTGTTATGACTAGTTCTTTCTACCCATGGCTGCTGCTGCTGCTAAGTCGCTTCAGTCGTGTCCAACTCCGTGCGACCCCATAGACGGCAGCCCACCAGGCTCCCCCGTCCCTGGTATTCTCCAGGCAAGAACACTGGAGTGGGTTGCCATTTCCTTCTCCAATGCATGAAAGTGAAATGTGAAAGTGAAGTCGCTCAGTCGTGTCAGACTCTTAGCGACCCCATCGACTGCAGCCCACTAGGCTCCTCCTTCCATGGGATTTTCCAGGCAAGAGTACTGGAGTGGGGTGACATCACCTTCTCCATACCCATGGCAGTGAAGCAAAAAGCAAAGACCAGGAAAATGCAAACAATTCTTTAAATTCTCCCACCCCCACCCTATTCATCTATGGCAGAATGGTTAAAATCAAATCCTGTCTTTACTAGTTACTACCTGCTTGATCAACTAAACTTCCAAATCTTTTAATGTGAGATCTTTACCTCTAAAGTGAAGATGAAAAATCATAATTCTTACTTCATTAGGTTATTAAAGTGCATTGAGTTAATATATGTAAAGAACCTGGAATATTGCCTAGCACACAGGAAAAGATACCTTGCTTTTTATATTTACTTCTATGATCTTTTTTTTGCAATGTGTCAGTACCTCTGATGTTAGAGATGATTAATTATCTAATTCTATAGGGCTTTTTTTTTTTTTACTATTTCCTCTTTCAGATGCTACATTAAATGTGAAATTGCATTGGTAATGGTGATCTGATATGATTAGTTCTAAATAATATTTATGATCTTTCTCTAACACAGTTATATCAAGCCCCTGAGGGACAGTTGACCCTTGAAAAACACAAGTTTGAACTGCATGGGTTCACTTATATGCAGATTTTTGTCAATACTAAATGATGCAATATTACACAGTCTGTCATAAGATGGAGGAAGCACGGATATGGAGGGACTACTCCATAAGCTACACTCAGGTTTTCAACTGCTGAACTGTCAGTGCCCCTAACCCCTGCATTGTTCAAGGGTCATCTTGACTCTTTAACAACATAGACTGACTGGATCATGTGTATCTTCTTTAAAATCTTAAAGTGGACTGAGCATCCATGTTGCATAATATTCCTGCCTTATTTCTTTGCCAGCATGATGTTTCCTTCCTGTGAGGGACTCAGGTTTGGTGTGGGTCACCTCCTGCCCTGCTCCTTAATTCACTCCACCCTCAAGAAGGTGTGAGACACACCTGATGGTAAGTGTGCAAAGAACTAGTTGGCATGCTCTGCCATGCTTAGTCCCCCAGCTAGGCCTGCCTTGGACCAGTCATTCTAATGAATGGGTTGGAAGTGTTCATCTTTTTGTGTTCCATGCATGAACCCATTTGGCTCCCACACTAGACTGATCCCAGGTAACTCAGTGGGAAAGAATCCTCCTGTGAATGCAGGAGATGCAAGCGATCCTTAGAGGAGGAAATGGCAACTCAATCTGGTATTCTTTTCCTGAAAAATCCCATGGACAGGGGAGCTTGGCAGGCTACAGTTCTTGGGGTCGCAAAGAATTGGACATGACAGAGCACTCCTAGGCAGATAGTTTGACTTCCATGTTTACCCTAGCATTCTATCACTTTGTCCACATTCAGATAGGAATAGGTGCTAGTTGATAAGCCCTTTGAGATCCCCCCAAATGTTTACCTAACTGTAAAATACACTGTGCACCTGACTTTTTCTTTGTCTAATGCTCCTTTCTGACTCATGCTATAGCCACTAAACTTATCTTCTTCCAATTTTGTGAACACATCACCTTCTTTTTCATTTTTGGCTTTTATATGTTTTATTCCTCTGTCTTCCTATTCTTCACATACTTAACAATTTTTCATTCTTTGGATTTTATTTCAAATACCACCTTTTGAGAGAAAACCTCTAAGTAAGTCCCTTGTTATTCTCTCTCATAGCATCTCATATTTTCCTATCACTTATGTTTTGAATTATTTGCTGTGTGTCTCCCTCACCAGATTGCAAGCTTCATGAAAACAAAGATGTTGTTGGTTTTCCTTCCAGTGGATTATTTGGCATCATGTACTGGGCCTAACAGGGGCTTCCTAGGTAGCACAGTGGTAAAGAATTTGCCATGCTTGCCCATGCAGGAGACGTAGGAGACACAGGTTTGACCCCTGAGTCAGGAAGATCCCCTGGAGGAAGAAATGACAATCCACTCTAGTATTCTTGCCTGAAAAATCCCATGGACAAAGGAGCCTGGTAGGCTACAGTCCACAGGGTCACAAAGAGCTGGACATGACCGAGTGACTGAGTGCATGCACACACACACACACACACACACACACACACACACACACACAGGGCCTTATATATAACAAAGTCAATACACACTTGTTGAATCCATAAATGACTTCTGTCTTAACTGAACAACCATGAATTCATCACATACTATGTGAAAAAATGCATTTTACTAAGTTAATCATGTGCCCTTGCCCTCCAGAGTACTGTTTTCCAATATAGCCAGTAGCTATCCAGCTTGAAACTATTAAATATCCATGTTTTCCTTTCATTAGCTTTGTGAATTTCCATGCCCCATTTGACAAACAACAACTAACAAAAAGAACATCAGAAAGAACTGCTTATTAAAAGAAGGAGCAATTTAACTCCACAAAATATCTCAAAGGAGACTTCTCTGCCTAATTATAACTGCATGTAAATCTTACAAAGCATATGGAAAAACACTTATGCCATTATACTAATTTGTTTTGTGTATCTTGTCTTTCAAATGATACAGAAAGATTCTGGAAGTCAAATGTTCTAACTTTAGCTCTGTATTCTTTAAAATGCCAAGTAGTAGTTGGACACTTTATAGGTATTCCATAAATAAATGCTGAATTAATTTTTGAGTTCTTATATTCCTCTTACATTATGTATAATACGATCTTAGATGCTGGCAAAGTAAAATATGTATGTTCTAGTACTTATGAAGTCAAATGTGAAGGAAAAGTAGAAAGGCTTACATTTTTTACTTCAGAGAAAATATTCAATCACTTCTCAAATCCCTATAACAATTTTTAAAAATGAAAGATGCTTCATAAAGTAACTAGTATCATAGTACTCGCTGACATAGAAGTGCCTCATTCCCCAGGATGCAGAAGACCATTCTTCTTTCCTTTAGGCAGTAAGGATACAACAGTGTTCATATTATGACTCAAATAATGATTGTTGTTGAGAAAAGCACACTTCTATGTTTGTGGCTGCCCTAAATCAGGGATTTAGAAGTGTCCAAGGCATCAGAGAACATGATTCTGTGCTTAAGCAAGAGCAACAATATACAACTGAATTAATTAATAGCAATTCAATCCTCAAGTTATTGTGACATATTTTAGTAAATCAACAGTTAATTATTTCCTGTATAATCTTTATAATCATTAGTAATCAGGAAAGGGCTGTACTTGATTTGAAAATTAAATTATATTAAGCTTATAAATGATATTGATACAAAGAAAAGTAAGGCTATCATAATATTACTAAATCAAGAAATTAACAAGTTTTTTTTTTTTACTGACATATTTCTTGGATGTCAGATATATAGAATGGATGTGCTGTGCTTATTGTTCAGTCTTGTCCGACTCTTTGCAACCATATGGACTGTAGCCCGCCAGGCTCCTCTGTCCGTGGGGATTCTCCAGGCAAGATTACTGGATTGGGTTGCCATTCCCTCCCTCCAGGGGATCTTCCCAACCCAGAGATGGAACCTAGGTCACCGGCATTACAGGCGGATTCTTTACCATCTGAGCCACCAGGGAAGACAAATACATAAATAAGCATCGGAACATAAGAAAACGGAAACTATGTGCCTTTCCTCAATCTGAACATATAATTTCAGTTCATTTTAACAGTTATGAATCACTGATTGCCCCAAGCATCGTGGCATATGGGGCACAAATATAAATAAGGCTTCTATGACATCTGAGGCTCATATGTTAGCATCAGTCAGTTCAGTTCAGTTCAGTCGCTCAACGTGTCCGACTCTTTGCCACCCCATGAATCGCACCACGCCAAGCCTCCCTGTCCATCGCCAACTCCCGGAGTTCACTCAAACTCACGTCCATCCAGTCAGTGATGCCATCCAGCCATCTCATCCTCTGTCGTCCCCTTCTCCTCCTGCCCCCAATCCCTACCAGAATCAGGGTCTTTTCCAATGAGTCAGCTCTTCATATGAGGTGGCCAAAGTACTGGAGTTTCAGCTGTAGCACCATTCCTTCGAAAGAACACCCAGGACTGATCTCCTTTAGAATGGACTGGCTAGATCTCCTTGCAGTCCAAGGGACTCTCAAGAGTCTTCTCCAACACCACAGTTCAAAAGCATCAATTCTTTGGCACTCAGCTTTCTACACAGTCCAACTCTCACATCCATACATGACCACTGGAAAAATCATAGCCTTGACTAGACAGAACTTTGTTGGCAATAGTGCAGGACACATTTACAGAGATTAAACTTACTGCCTGATTCTCAACTCTACGAATTTTTTACAAACATTAAAATTTTACAAAGAAATGTTACTAAAGGATGCACAGAGGACTCGAAGTGCCTACAAAATGTTAGCAACTCACTCTTATACTATTAGATGCATTTCAGTAAAATGATGGAGCAACTTGGGAGATGCTTTTTTTTTTTTTACTGATTATAACCCACAACAAATCACAAAGGGTTGTTTTTAATGTGTTTTCAGGGAACAGGGTGATGTTGCTTTATGCTTTTCCTGCATGCATCTGTGTATCTTAGAACTTGGTCTACAGCATTTTGAACCTCATTAATTAGGATGTCACTCTTCAGAGGACTGTGGTATTCAGAAAATGCCTAGGCTGCAGTTTCCTTCCAAGTAAAATTTCCATCAATGGCAGTAAATGAGTATATATTTCCCAAGGCAGTGATAAATATGTGTAACATGATATGCTGAGTATACTAAAACTAAATACAAAACTGAAAAAATACTTTCTAAGATAGTTTGGAAGGACTGATGCTAAAGCTGAAACTCCAGTACTTTGGCCACCTCATGCGAAGAGTTGACTCATTGGAAAAGACTCTGATGCTGGGAGGGATTTGGGGCAGGAGGAGAAGGGGACAACAGAGGATGAGGTGGCTGGATGGCATCACTGACTCGATGGACATGAGTTTGAGTGAACTCCGGGAGTTGGTGATGGACAGGGAGGCCTGGCGTGCTGCGATTCACGGGGTCGCAAAGAGTCGGACATGACTGAGCGACTGAACTGAACTGAAAATAGTCCCTCACTTAGTCTGATATTCCTCTATCCTATTCACCTCCTCACCCTGATATTAAAAAGAAAAGAAGGGGGCTTCCCTGGTGGCTCAGTGGTGAAGAATCCACCTGACAATGCAGGAGACACAGGTTCTATCTGGGGCTGGGAGGATCCCACATTACCACGGAGCAACTGAGCCCGTGTGCCTCAACTATGGAGCCTGTGCTCTAGAGCCTGGGAGCCATAACTGCTGAAGCCAGAGCACCCTCGAGTCCATGCTCCACAACAAGAGAAGCCACCACAATGAGAAGCCCTTACACTGCAACTCGAGACTGGCCCCCACTTGCCACAACTAGAGAAAAGCCTGCACAAGATCCAGCACAGTCAAAAATAAATAAATAAACGAAATTATACAAAAAAGAAAAACAAGAAATAAGAGAAAGACAAGAGAATCAGTGCTTCCTACCACTTGAAGTCATGGACTCCCTGACATATATTACACTCCAGCTCATAGAAGCTAATACAGTGCAGTGAAGGTATGGACTTGGGCAGCAGAGAACTGGTTCAAATCCCAGCCCTGATAGTACTAGGAGGGTAACCTTGTAAGGTTAACATTGTGATGTTAAGGTTTTTAATGGTACACTTGAGATAAAACCTAACTCAAAGGATTGTTATGATGTGAAATGAGATGGATACAAAGAGACTACCGTAGTAGTTTTCATACAGTAAGTGATCAAAAATGTTAAATTACTTCTACATCACATCAGTGGTAGAGAACATTTGTAATGAATAGAAAGTATTCATTATGCTTCGAAAATGTCTACATGTCAGATTTTAAAACCACATTTGTATAGTCATAACATGTGCAAGCAGGATAATACATTAAATATTACACATCTAGACTTCTCAAAATCAATCTGTGTTTGTCACTAATTAGTCAAAATTAGGGAGACTACATTGCATTTAATCCCAGTACCACAGGGTCCAGACATTTCCTGCTTCTATTTATGTGTGTGTTGTTCCATGAAGATATCTTCCCAGGTATAAGTTACATCAGTGGGGCTAAAAATTGCCTAAAGAATAACATTTTAAAAACTTGCTGAAGAAACTGCTATGGGGTCAGTCCTAATCAGTACTTAATTTTAATACATTATCATCAAGTGTGAAGGATTAATTTTGTAATGATTAATGAAAGCACTTAATTGAATAGCACTCTCTGCTGTCTCCAGCTATATGGGGCATTGCTCTCACTGATTCCAGATCAATGGTTCTTCAGATTAAACCAGCAGCTCTGCATTTCTCTTTCATTTAGAAACTCATCTGTGTCTCAAATCAAATGTTTTGGGAATGATTATACAGTCTTTGTTGACTATTCAGAATCTGTTTTTTGCTCCTCCATCGAATCCAAAGCTCAGTTTGGGGGGTGTGGCAAAGATGTCAGTGACACTGCATGTTTGTTCCAGCTGCTCTCTCAGGGGATCATGTGACACACTGCTCGAGCCAATGAGTACTAGACCCTGCTGAGGATTTCTGCAAAAATTATGCTCCATCTTCATAGGTTTTGTTCCTTCCTCCATATGACTTTTGTTCCTCCCTTCTGTCTAGAATTGGAAGGGAGGTGCAAGTGCAGTGACCATTTGTACACTTTATAGATAAAAACCAAAGAGACTGGGACAGGATGAAGAATCAGAGGCTCACAAGCATTGACTACTGATATTGCAGACAAATGGGTTAGATTTAGGTCACAATTGGTCTTGGAAAGGGAAGGGAAGTGACAAAACTCTGTAAGCACAGCAGAAAGGGAAAGGGTACACTAAAGCTTCTTAGAACTCCAGCATCCACTGGTCCAAAGATGGGACACAGAGCATCAGGAATATATACAAATTCAAGACAGTGGTTAAAGCACACTTCTTCAAGTTAAGATTAGTTCAGAAACTAAAAAATGTCACACCATAACTGAGAGAACTTGTGAGATGACAGGAGTGACTGAAAGTCCAAACTAAGAGAATGAGCTACATAATTTTATAGGAATCAATATTCCTAGTCTTTTCATTTTCTTATATTCTCTTGAAGAAGGTTTATTATGATGAAATATTCTCAGTTCTCCTTCAAAGCTTGTCACACTATTTAATGTTACCCTGGGAAGCAGTAATACCTTAGATTCTTTTGCAGGGTCCTAAGTGGAAAGAGTTGGGAATAACTGTCAAGAGAGACATTATCATCCACATTATGGTCTCAGATGTATGATCCCAGGTGTTGTGAGATAAAAGACAAGACTGTTAGAGCTTTGTGAATCTGAGGGTGCCTTGTCTTTCTAGACATTAAATGCATCATGGCATGTGCTAGAAACTTACATTTTGATCATCTTCAATGAGTAGATACTATTGAGCTTTTGCTCAATGCACAATTCACAATAGTCAGGTAACTCCAAAGGCTTTTCTTTTAGTTATCATTCCACTATGCAATAATGAATAACTAGCACATATTGATCATTTATTGGATATCAGGCAATGTGAAATGAAATGTCTACAGTTGAGCTCATTTAATCCGCCCAAGTCCAATATGAGGTTTCATTACCATCTTTATTTCTCAGACATATGGAATCATATGCAGCAAAGGCTAAGTTCCTTAACCTCTTTTAGACTCAGTTTGGGTGAGACACTGAGACATCTCAAAGAGTACTAATTTTTCTCACTGTAATTTTTGGTATAAAAAAATCTACTGGCAAATATATAATGTACCTTGGGCTCTGAGGTCATATACCCTATGTGCAAGTATGAAAAGTGAAACAAAGTGAAGTCACTCAGTCGTGTCTGACTCTTTGTGACCCCATGGACTGTAGCCTATCAGGCTCCTCCATCCATGGGACTTTCCAGGCAAAAGTGCTGGAGTGGATTGCCATTTCCTTCTCCAAGGGATCTTCCCAACCCAGGAATTGAACCTGGGTCTCCCACATTCCAGGCAAAAACTTTACCGTCTGAGCCACCAGGGAAGCCAACTACACAAATCTGAAATTGAGAGCAAACAATGCCACAAATATGACTGCATTATTCTTTAAAATATCTTATTTACATTTCATTTTTGGTTTCATTTAAGTTCAATTCAGTCACTCAGTCGTGTCTGACTCTCTGTGACCCCATAGACTGCAGCAAGCCAGGCCTCCCTGTCCATCATCAACTCCCAGAGCTTGCTCAAACTCATGTCCATTGAATCAGTGATGCCATCCAACCATCTTATCCTCTTTCATCCCCTTCTCCTCCCGCCTTTAATCTTTCCCAGCATCAGGGTCTTTTCTAATGAGTCAGTTCTTCACATCAGGTGGCCAAAGTATTGGAGTTTCAACTTTAGCATCAGTCCTTCCACTGAATATTCAGGACTGACTTCCTTTAGGATGGACTGGTTGGATTTCCTTGCAGTCCAAAGGAGTATCAAGAGTCTTCTCCAACACCACATTTTTATTTTATTTTTTTTTTTTTAATTTTATTTTATTTTTAAACTTTACATAACTGTATTAGTTTTGCCAAATATCAAAATGAATCCACCACAGGTATACATGTGTTCCCCATCCTGAACCCTCCTCCCTCCTCCCTCCCCATTCCATCCCTCTGGGTCGTCCCAGTGCACCAGCCCCAAGCATCCAGTATCGTGCTTCGAACCTGGGCTGGCAACTCGTTTCATACATGATATTTTACATCCAACACCACATTTTTAGTTAGTAACTACTTCTAAAGATGTTATTCTTTTAATGTTTGTTTTTTCTTTATATATTGTGATACACCAATGTCTAGGATTAAGTAACTACTGTCTGAATGAAAATAGCTTTGAGAAAATGTTTTGAGAGATTGGCAAAAATTTTGGTGACAATTTGATAAAATTATTATTGATGCTATAATGAATGAACACATAGGGGAGGGGTACATGGAACACAAGATCTCTCATCTTTTTATAAATGTCTTAAAAACTACAGAGGATTCATTGTGTAGGCTATTTCTAGATCATCGAATAAATGGTTATAAAAGCTTCTAAGGGAATTAAAATATCATGGTAAGATGAGTAGATTCATGAATTTGTTCTTCATTCAATAAATATTTATTGATAATTTTTAAGGACCATGCTAAACAAGACAGAAATTGAGACTCCACTTTCTTGGCACTTTTACAACTGTAGAAGTTGTGTCCACATTCAACAAATTAAAGACAGCCATAGAGGTCACCAGAGGAAAGCAAAGGCATGAGATACACTCAGAGGGAAGAAACATGACTTGTGGGCTGGGCAAAAGCAAAGACCCCAGAGATGGCTTCCCAGAGACTGCCACGTAAGTATACATTCATGTCTAAATTCTAAAGGTTGGGGTTAAAACCCTTAAAAATGTGATTTGAGGGTTCACGTGAAAGCATATCATGTTGGGGTATAAAACCACTGGCAGAAAAAAATAAAATCTGATCCAATTCAACGGTTTTGACAGAGCCTGGAGACTCCACCTGCTCTTTGAGCTCCTTATCCTAGGTTTCCAAGTGAATACCAACCTGCTTGCCTTGCTTCATCTAGAAATAGAGGCTAAAGAGAAGGGGTATTGGAAGTGGTTTTGAAAACAGCAATTTTTAAAATTTGTTTTTGCTGTAAAGTTAAAAGAGGGCAGGAGTCTTGCATCTGAAAAAATAATTATCTCATGTTGTGGTGAGGTTCACAACATTTACAGTGATGTGATTTTTCCCATAGTTAAAGTTCATACATTTCTGTTACTACAAAATATTATTTTAATAAAAAAATGTTATTTAAAAATGAATGGATTCCCTTTTCATGCAGGCCATAAATGTAACTGGGAAACACATGAGGAGGGAAATATTTGAAATAGAAACTAGATATCAGATACAGCAGTAGCATTCTATTCTCATAAGTCAGTAGATGCATTCTCTACTAGAAATTTATTTCAATAATTAATATAACTTCTTTTTTGAAAACCTCTAAACTTGAGAAAGTTAAAATCAATCTCTGTGTATTAACTTGCTAACAGCTAATTTAGCACTTTGTCCTTATGTGGTGTTGTTTCTTTCTTTTTTTTTTTTCCTCAGTTATTGATGGGCAATCAACAATATTAAGACTGCTGAGTAACTGAAACGTTTTCTAAATTATATGGATCTCTGGAGATGATGTATTCTATTTAACCTTGGCATTTGATTTAAATTACAGGAATATACCAGATTATGTTATTGAAGACTTAAACATCAGCTTTTATTTCTTTATCTAATTTGTATCTCAAGATTGTTAGATATCCCATTAAAAAACTAACCAATTAAAGAAGAGTTCTCCTCTATACCTGCCAGCCAGAACCAACAATAATATTTAAACCATCTTCTAAAGGAGTTTAAAATCCCTTTTAGATTACTAATCATTGATGTTTAAAGTCCAGGAAATCACAGAGATAGCTAGGCATCTACTATCAAAACAGAAGCCGTGTAGTAGTGGCATATTGTGGATGTGAAAGTGACCAGTGTGACAGTATTAGTCACTCAGTCATGTCCAGCTCGGCACCCCATGGACTGTAGCCAGGCTCCGCTGTCCATGGAATTCTCTAGGCAAGCATACTGAAGTGGGTAGCCATTTCCTTCTCCAGGGGATCTTCCCAACCCAAGGATCAAACTGCAGGTAGTTCTTTACCATCTGAGGCACCAGGGAATGTGGGCTCCTTCATTTAAAGTTGCTAGAATGTTCTCTAAGGAAACTCCTGAGCAGTGCTGGTAGACCTGGTGGCACGTCCTCAGACCCCCTTCACTGGGTGGCGTACCTCTGCTCCTGGCACAGTGATGCTTTTATCAGTGCACAGACGTGCCCCTCTCCCAAGTAAGGCCCTTGGTTAGAAATGCCCAACTTGGGGAGGAGGGGCTGAAGCCAATGCCTGAATAATGCAACATACAAATGGCCAGCCTCATCCCAAAGTGTGATAATTACGTGGTGCCATAAAAGGCCAGAATTTTCCACATAATCAAGCTGAGGCTAAACTTCAGCTGAACTGATCTCAGTTCTAGTGCTGTCCTCCTCTGCTTCCCTGCCTCTCTCATGTGTCTGCCTGAGCACATTCACCATAAACTACCTGCACATGAATCTGACTCTGCGAAATCTAACCTAAAATAGAATGTTTCCATCACCAATATCATTAATATTTAAATGTCTTCAAAGCCCAGTTTACAGGCACTTTACATTGTCATCTCACTAAATTCTTACAACAATTATGCAGGGTGATCAACTATCACTGCATGGGGCTGAGGGGTTCCCTGGGATGTAGGACTTTCAATGATAAAACCAGAAAAGACTCAAGCAAATCAGGAAACATTGGTCACCCTATCCTGTCCTCAAGTCTCCCCTTTCCCCTTTCTGATGAGCTGAAGCTAGCCAAGATGAAAAATGAGCAAAGTCTCAAAACAGCATAAGTGAGACCCAGGACCCCAATTCAACTGTGTCTGACTCCAAAGATAATGCTTATCCCAACATATTTGATGGTTGACTAGTGTTTGCCCTACTCCCTGCAGTCTTGTTTGCACTCTGAAGTCTTCCTCTTTAATAAAGTGCTATAAAAGCAAATTGTGTGTTTGCTTGACAGATTAACTGACTTTAAAGAACAAAAGAGGCAAACAGAGAAAAACATCAAAATGTGGTCCAAACCAATAGCTTGTCTTACTTGATAACTGACTTAATTGCCTTATCCTATTTTAGACTATTTTCATTTGTTATATTCAAGCACAAATTTAATATCTGATAGGAAGATATCATGATCAGTAATGACTTTCTGCAAATAGCCATGATGATTTTAAATTTACTGAAACTGATTTGGAGTTTACTAGGGATAGATAATAAAGAGAAATCAGAAAAAAACATTTTAATAAGTGCCTCATTTATTACAGGTACTTTGTGAGCTAGGTATTTGATTTTCACCTTCTCAGTGGATCTTATACAACTAACATCTTATGAAATTGAGGTTGGACAGACAAAAGTGGTGTAAAAGAAATGCAATCTGGAATGATTTTCACAAGCACTGGGAAGTTAACAAGAAAAAGACTCAAAGTAAAACAAATGCTCTGGAGAGCCACTGAGCTTTGGAAAGTCATGAAAGTGGACACATAGGACATAAGATAGATGACTCCTGTAGAGGCTTCAGGCTTCAAAAAAGCCTGCTACTGCTGCTGTTAAGTCGCTTCAGTCGTGTCCGACTCTTTGCAACCCCATAGACGGCAGCCCACCAGGCTCCTCCATCCCTGGGATTCTCCAGGCAAGAACACTGGAGTGGGTTGCCATTTCCCTCTCCAATGCAGGAAAGTGAAAAGTGAAAGTGAAGTCGCTCAGTCGTGTCCAACTCTTTGCGACCCCATGGACTGCAGCGTACCAGGCTCCTCCATCCATGGGATTTTCCAGGCAGGAGTACTGGAGTGGGGTGCCATTGCCTTCTCTGCAAAAAAAGCCTAAAGCTCCTTAAATGACGTTCACAGTTATATAGAAAAGTATTTGAATATGATCTTTGAGTCTAAACTGATGAGTTTGAATTACAACTTGGCCACACACTAAGTATGTGACTCTATATAAGCTATTTACTATCTCTGTTCCTCAGCTGCTTTATCTATAAAATGGGAATGTTACCTACTAGATAGAATCTATGAAAATTAATGACTAAATGCATGTAAAGCACTTAGCATAGCCCTATGTTTACAGTAAGCATGTATACAATGTTGTGTTCAGTCACCGTGTCTTGTCCATTCTTTGCAACCCCACAGACTGCAGCACGCCAGGCTTCCCTGTCCTTCACTATCTCCTGGAGTTTTCTCAAACTCATGTCCATTGAATCGGTGATGCCATCCTACCATCTCATTGTAGCTGCAATTATTTCTGTGAAGACAGATTCCTTGTCGTTTTGTAATTTAAAGAGGAGATCTATATTGTCTTTAGAGATGGAGAGGGTGGGACGATTTGGGAGAATGGCACTGAAACTTGTATAATATCATATATGAAACGAGTCGCCAGCCCAGGTTCGATGCACAATACTGGATGCTTGGGGCTGGTGCACTGGGATGACCCAGAGGGAGGGTACGGAGAGGGAGGAGGGAGGAGGGTTCAGGATGGGGAACACGTGTATACCTGTGGTGGATTCATATTGATATATATACAATACAATATTGTAAAGTTAAAAAATAAAATAAAAAAATAAATAAAAAAGAGACACTAAAGTACATTGGAATATCACATCAGCAACATTTGACCCTTAAATAATTATTAACATAGGATTTAGTAGGAAAATGGATTTTGCTAAGGGCTTTGCATGGATTTTATTTTCATTTAATTTTAACAACATTTTGATTGTAGAGAGCTGTTATAACCATTTACAGGTGAGGAAATAAAGGTTCAATGAACTTTAAGAACTTACCTCAGATCACAGCTGTAGCATAAGAGCCTATATTAAAAATGAGATATTCTGGGGCTTCACTGGTGGTACAGTGGTTAAGAATCTGCCTTGCATTGCTGGGAGCACCAGTTTGATCCCTGTTCCAGGAAGACCCCATGCGCTGTGGGGCCCTGAGCCTGTGAGCCACAACTACTGAAGCCCATGAGCTCTAGAACCTGTGCTCAGAAACAAGAGAAGCCCACACACCACAAACAGAGTCACCCCCTCTCGATGCAACTGGGGAAAGCCTGTGCACAGCAGTGAAGATCCAGCATGGTCAAAAATAAAAATAAATAAATAAAAATTTAAAAAATAATAAAAAACATATGTTGATGTTAAGTTTATACTCCTGACAATCACATAATGGTGCCTTTTTAGGGAATAATGTCAACAGGTATAGAATGATTACAATGATAACTGCAAATTTCCTGTGCACTTTCAGGTCTTACGGTGCTTGATAGTGTCCCAGTAGTTAAAGTGACTGCTGAATGCCTGCCCGTTGGGAGTATCAGCGCACAGCACATTTCTTAGCAGAGTGCAGACCAGAAGAGCCAGGGGGCCAACTGAGCTTCTTCCCAGCTGAAATATCAGAGACAGCTCAGGATCAGCAAGTGTGGTGCTGTACTGTAGGCAGGGTCCCAAATGAGGACAGAAGTTGAGTGAAGTATCCCTGAGTAGAGTCAGGTCCTTATCTTTATGTCCCTGGGACACAATGCCATCAATTCATCCAGAGTTGATCCTAGTCAAAACTCAGGTGCATCCAATGCTCTGCATTCGGCTTACTCCCTTCCATACCATTCCATATTCCATCCAATCCATCCTTTTCTATACCATTCCATTATGTTCCTTTATATTCCAAACTACTCTATTCCAGTCCATTCCATTTCAATGTATTGATTACTTATTCCAAGTTACATTCTAAAAAAGAAGTAGTTATTGCTACAAAGGTGAAAATGATTAGGTTTTTCTCTCAAGGAGCCCCCAGGCTGACCGTGTTTCATTCAATACGTAGGTTCATAAAACCAAAAACTGACTTAGTAACTTACAACATATCTCAATCTGTGAAATGGAATACATTATAAAATAATCTGGATATATTTGAATAAGTGTGGCTTCTAATATAAGATTCAGTCACATGGTTCTTCCTATTCCTAGACAAGTCTACTTAGAAGATTTCATTCTTGGGAACTTCATTGTGAGAGTAAAAGAAGTCATTTTCAAGATATATTTCCAGTGCACTGTGAAAACTAGAAAGGCAAGTTTCACTCTTCTGGAACTATTTCCAACTAAGACCCCGAGTCTACAGTCTTAAAGTACTCTGTTCTTTTGAACCTGCTAAACCATCACTGCTAGATTTTATACAGATCACACTTTTCTGTGATTTTTGCCAATCCCTCCCTTTTGTAAAGCAGCATGACCACAGGTAGCAGGACAAATAGAGTGTAGGTGTCATTTATTTGCAGGAATTCTAGACTCTATTTTTGAAACAGTCTGCTTAATTTCTGCAGAGATTTGAAAATCCCCCTCGTTTTATGAACTCTATGTTTAAAAACTGTATTTCTATATAAATTGACCGGAGAAAGAAAATGCATTCAACACTTTATGTATTGCTTTGGGGGACACAGTTTAATCTTTGGGTTCCTCATTCTCTGCTACATGTTACTCTTGCTTTTATTCTAGAGTTTTTCAAAGATAAGCCTATGTACTATCTAAATCAGCAATCCCTGGGGTGCTTTTTAAACATCTACTTTTGGATCCTACCTTACTCCTCAAACCTTGGCTCTTGGAAACTAGTATGCCAAAGTCTCCAAATACTCTCCCATATTGCATCTTAGCCTCTATAGGCTTTCCAATCCACTGGAATAGTTATTAGGTCCAGTTATTGTGCCATGGCCTTTCCTTAATCTATCTGATGGAGGCTCCTGGCAGCTCACCCTTACAAACTCATGCAATTAGGCACCATGAGAGCAAGGAAGGCTCAGGTGGGGACGTTCCACTGGCTCCAGCATGCTTCATTTACTTCCAGGAAGTCAATAAGAGAAAACAGGGCTGACAGAGCATAAATGCTAACACCCATGGGCCCAGCTGATGTTCTGCTAAGGCTGAATATTTGAGATTTTGCAAGTTAAGCACTGTTACAAGTTAACATGCTATACAGATTCTGATGTATAGCTGCATTTGTTAATCCTGCTTTCTTAGTATGGTTTTATTTGTTTTACTCTGTAGTTTATGTTTCATCTCAATAAATGACAACAATAACCAAGAGGTAAAAGAAAGGAATGTTGTCTATGCACCTGCTAAGTTATTACATCATTTAATCTGCACAGCACTCCAAGGAGAGGATACTTCTGTGTTTATAATAAAATAAAGCAAATAAAACAAAAAGAGGCTATTTATTCAAAGTTAAGAACCCTCAACACTGGATGTGAAGCCCTATTACACCCAGTGAAAAAGTCTATGTTCTCTTCTGCTGCACCATGTACTTCTATTTCTTCCCCTCAAATATGTACCACTTAAAGAGAAAGACTATGAAATTACACTGAGGCCATACAGTATTGAGAGAGAAATTTCTATAAAGTCACACAAGAACCTCATTTCCTCATGGTCACACTCCATATCCATTTAGTGAAGAATCAGGGTCTACTCTGGGTACAACTCATTGAGGATTAATTTGGCAAAGATATTCCAGATAACCTTTTATTCCCCAAACTCTACAGTAGATGAAGGTTCTAGCCATTGTAAACACTACTCAAAGCTTTTATTGGCATTTTCGAATTTGTATTTTGGACTTCAAAGTTCACTGTTGAAGATTGCCTTTAATATGGTACCTACTAGCAGCTTATGAACAGTACTGCACATCCCTCCCTGAATATTGTTTATGTGCTGAAGTCCATGGTACAAAAAGAACAGTAGGAAAATTTTAAACATGAATCACCATGGGATCCTCCAGGAAAGAAAACCGGAGTGGGTTGCTATTTCCTTCTCCAGGGGATCTTCCTGACCAGGGATCGAACCTGGGTCTCCCACATTGCAGGTAGATTCTTTACTGTCTGAGCCACCAGGGAAGCCCCATATTCTAAAGCACAGAAACTTATCAATTTTGTGTGTTAGATACAGCTCTTGGCACAGTACAGAAACAAACAAATCACCATCTGTACTGGGTTGAATAGTGTTGCCTAAAAATTTCACATCCGCCTAAGACAGAGTTAATGTGACCTCATTTGGAAGTAGGGTCTTTAGAGATGTTGTAATCAACATAGAATGGGCTCATTCTGGGTTACAGTGGGCTCTAAATCTACTAAGTCTGGAGTCCTTATAGAAAGGGAAATCTGGACACAGTAGGAAAGAAACAAAGAAAAGAAGGTCGGGAGAAGCCAGAGGCAGACACTGAAGTGTTGCATTTATAAGTCAAAGAATGACAATGATTGCCCTCCATCACCAGAAGCTGGAAGTGGCAAGGAAACATTCTTTCCTAGAGCCTTCAAAGGCAGTATGACTGTGGGATTTCTAGCTTCCAGAATTGTGAGACAGTACATTTCTGTCGTTTTAAGCCACCCAGTTTACAGTATTTGTTTTACAGCAGCCCTAGGAAATGAATATGTCATCCATAAATATCCACCTATGATGTGCAAGCCACAATGCTCAGTGTTGAAAGTATTATTGCAGTATCTAAGTCGTACTCAACTCTTTGTGACTCTGGACTGTAGCCAACCAGGTTCCTCTGTCCGTGGGATTTCCCGGTCAAGAATACTGGAGTGGGTTACCATTTCCTTCTCCAGTTGAGAGTATGGACCAGTGGAAAAATGAGCCTGGCTCATGAAGCCCATATCTGTGCCTGTAGGTGTAGAGGAAGAGAGCAAATGAGTTTCTCTTCCTTTTAGCTCTAGCCTATCACTTCTAAAGAGCCAAAGACCATTATTTCTCTTCCTCTTTCTCATTCTTCAGCTCACAAACTGCTACTTACACAGTAGAGTTCCTAGTATTTTCTTCTCTCTCCAATATGTTATGCCTTGTGCTTATGTTTTCCCTGCAATATAATAAAAGGGCACAATGTATAATACACACTCCACAAGGAACACATATTACATGTTAGCTTTATCAAGCCTTGGGTCCCAGCACACCTGAGTTAGGTCCTAGCACACCTCAAGCTTCTATACACAGGTGTGTGCCTGTGAGTGTGGCAGGACCCAAAGCACAAAAACGTCATTATAAAACTATGACATTCACTGCAAAACAAATAGCTTTACGATCCATGCAGTGCATGAAAAGAGGCATTGGACTCCTGCAAATGCATCGGACCTCCCAGGCTTTCCTGTTTCAGCTCTCCCATCACAACAGCTAAAGTGTCTTTTGTCAAACTTGAGGACCATCTTTTATAAGGTGATCTTTATAAAATGTAGTTCTCCCTAAATTAAAGGAATCAGCAGATAATGCTCCATTTAGAGAAACAAAGGGAGGGTAGTGAGAGAGACAGGGAGGGAAAGAGGAAAGGGAGAAAGGAAGAAAGAGGGGGAAGAAAGAAAGGAGAGATGATAAAAATGGAAGGGAAACAAAAATAATGAGTGAATTTCAATGGCTCTTCAAATTCTTAACATTGGTTTCCTTGGTGTCAAAAATCTTTTTAACTGTGACTTTGTTTATAGATTTATAAAAGACTTTATAAAAAATGGAAAGACCACTGAAATATTAATGTCTGAACTGAGCTAACATTCATTGAGAACCTACTCTGTTTCAAATGCTGCACTAGACACACTTTTAAAGAATCCTATTGGCATTTTGCAATTTATATATGATAAAATCAAGGCTCACACATTGTAATAATTTGTGTACAGCCATACACTATCATAAGGGTAGAGATATCCGGCTGTAAACTTAATCAAGTTTTCCTATTTGAAAATCTAAATGCTCTTTCCACCAAACCACATGGCCTTCCCAAATATATTTTTGCACGAATCCTAGGGCACATGTTATCATGAGAGGAAATATTTTTTTAGCTTTTATAGAACAAGCACATGGCCAAATAAGATAAGAAGTCTTCCATTTTATAGTTAAAAATCACACTGCCACATGATGACCCTTAATAACAAAAATAGACAATCTCACAGGAACACAGCATTTGAGCAGCACTTTCCCAACAATGAGCAACAGCTAAAATTGTAATTCAACATGAAGACTCACATCAGGTGAGTATGTGCAAGAGAGTGGTTGCTCTCCATTATGAATCAACAGAAGTCTAAAGCTATGCAAAGAAGTAGCATCCACCAGAAGTTCCCCATAGAAATTAAGGCCTTTCTGATATAAATACAATATAAACAAAGCACTGACCTTCAGGAGAAGCTTGGAACACAGAAGAGACCCTGAAGGTAGTGGGGTTGAAGGGTGCAAGAGAGGTACCTGGACAGTAACTAGATGACCACCTCAGATCTGCCTACCTGAAGAGTGCGCTGGGAAATCTAGGGGTCAAAGGCTAAGGAGCTAGTTGTGTACATCTGATTCCTCCTCAACAAAAAATCATTGTGGTCAAATAAATTTTAGAAACTGCATTCTCTATCATTCTATCAGAAATTCACAACATTCTTTAGCCGAATAAAGGCTTTGAAAAGCCCTGGATTAAAGGAAACAAACTCAGAGCTTCCAATAGTAATTTAGCCAAAGATTCTGTTTTATTTATTTGCCTTAACATTAATTAGCATATCTGATGGAAAAAGACAGATTTGAATAACACTGATCTAAGGTAAAATCAGTTGATACTAAAGAACATTGGATAACTCTGCCCCCAGGGGCAAGCTTAGCTTAAAGTGATCATTTTCCTCAAAGTTATCAAAAAATATGTTTACATTCTAGAACCACAAAGCTTCCAACTACAAAATATTTGCATGTGGATTTAAAATGTACTTTGTCAATGGAACAGGAAAGGATTTTAATTAATGCTGTTTCTAATCTGTATTAAATTGTACACTTTATGGAAGCAAGAATAATGCTTCTTTCTGAACTGCTGAGTCCCAGGACCTGAACAAATTTCCAATACATGGGAGGAGCCCAATAGATACCCACTGAGTAGTTGAGTGCATGATTAAGTGAATACATAAATGCAATTAAGTTATACTGTTGATTCTCATGATTCATAGTTTCTGTATTTGTAAATGAGACTGCTTGCTAAAATTTGCCTATAATTCCCCAAATTGATCCTTGTGATTGCCATGTGGTCATTTACAGATGTGTGTATGTGAAAGCATCCAAAATTTAAGTCACCTGATAGTCACATTTTTAGCTGACTTGGAAAAAGGTGACATTGTGTCTTACTTCCTTAAAAAAAAAACAATGTCTATGTCACACTCTGTCATGTCTCTCAAACTTAGGAGCTGAGGGCATTTTTAGAATCCAGGAAATGGAAAGTCCAGATTCATTTATGTGATTTATAATCCCTTTTTATGTACAGTCAAGTTATGGATGGCTGTCCTTGGGGAGGAATGGCTTCCACAGATGTGACTATTACCTAAAATGAGAACTCCCTTGGTATCATTATTTTTTTTAAGGTGACCCATGAATATCTCAGGCAGTCCCCAACACTGACAGTATATGGATAGAGGATGGATGGACTTCTCTTTATAAAACTTTTCAAATCTGTAACTTGAGGTCAAAGATATCTTAGCTATAAAAAACATATATCCAGGGACTTCCCTGGTTGGCCCAGTGGCTAAGACTCTACTTGACTGATTTCCTTGCGGAGGGTCTCAGAAGGCTGGAACTCAAGTGTCAGCTGACTGGGCTGGAAATTCTAGAGACGAATCCACATCCAACTTCATTCAGGTTGTTGGAAGAATCCAGTTCCTTATGGCTGTCAGTCTGAGTGCCTGACTCTGCTTGTTGCTCTTGTCCCCTCAGGCTGCCCTTTTCTCCCACAGCATGCTCTGCATTCCTTCTCCTATGACTACCTCTGTCTTCAAATTGTTAATAATACACTGAATCCTTTTCATGCTTCAAATCTCACTGCCTTGTTCTTCTGCCCCCAGTTGAAGGATCATGTGATTAGCTTAGGTTCACACAGATAATCGCCTAACCTTAAGGTCAACTTTAATATGTAATAATTGCTAGAAGGATATTTCAAAATATTAAAAGATTCTATCAACACTCAAAGAAGAGAGGATTACACAGGATGAATGATCACTGAAGGCCATTCTTAGAATTCTGCTACCACATTTTATTGTGGTAACATGATTTCATTTTGCATGTGCAGTCCAAGTCAAGAGGAGTCAAAGTTGACAATTTTTCCCCAGCTTAAACCCTGGTCTATATAATGCTAAAGAAGTAAGGCAGAGAGAGTAAGAGCAAGAGATAGAGAGAAAAAAAATTCAATAGAGCAGAAGAGAAAGAAATAGAGAAACAGGCTTGCCATGACCCCAAATATTGAGCATATTCTTTTTCCTCTCTGATTTGCTAATGTATGTTCTCTAAAAGAAGACATGAAACATATAAAATGTTTGCTTTTCTCAAGTTATTTGCATCTCCTAATTGGTATGTCATTTCATAATTACACTCTGGTACCAAATCTGAAGTTCTGAGCTATTCTTATGTCTTCCTTCCCTGTTAAATTGTTTATGCTGTGCAATGTTTGAGTCTGTAATTAAATTATTGTCTAAAACAAATTAACCATATCCATGCATACATTAGCATATCATTAAGTGTGGGAAAACACAGACATGCCATAGAACGTCTGGCTGAACAGTGCTCTGCACATCTGGGCTTGAGTTTCTAATAATTGGCCTCGATTCTGGAGATAGGAGGAGGCAGAGAACATAATCCCAGGAAAAAGAGACAACACTCCCTTACCTGAAATAAGGTGATGGTATAATATTTGGAAATATTTTCAAGCAAATATCTACTCCAATCCCCCTTCTTTTCTCACTATGGGAAAAAATACATTTTTAGTTTCTTAATGTTGGACTTGGCCACATGTCATGCTTTAGCCAACAGAACTCTAGTGAATATGATGTGACAAGAGGCCTTAAATATATTTGAGGTTTGGCATGCCTACCATGCTCTGTGACCCACTATGACAAAACTAAGCCCTTTACAACTGCACACTGCTGCTGCTGCTGCTAAGTCGCTTCAGTCGTGTCCGACTCTGTGCGACCCCATAGACGGCAGCGCATCAGGCTCCCCCGTCCCTGGGATTCTCCAGGCAAGAACACTGGAGTGGGTTGCCATTTCCTTCTCCAATGCATGAAAGTGAAAAGTGAAGCTAAAATCGCTCAGTCATGTCCGACCCTCAGCGACCCCGTGGACTGCAACCTACCAGGCTCCTCTGCTCATAGGATTTTCCAGGCAAGAGTACTGGAGTGGGGTGCCATTGCCTTCTCCGAACTGCACACTAGAATACATAAATACCAAGCAGAACTGACAAAGCCTGCTGATCAACTGAGTCTCCCAGTTGAATCTGGTCTTGAGTTTTTGAACCAAAGTCACCTGCAGACCTGTAAGTTTCAAGACAAAGACTTGCGTTGCAAGCCTATTGATTTTGGGGATGGTTTGTTATACAGCATTACTCTAGAAATAGCTGACTAATAGAAAAGAGAAAGGGAGGAAAAATCTAGAGATATACATTTTATTTAAAATCTAATTCAGTTAAATATATTCCCTCTCTCCCTCTCCCTAAACACATACACACACATATATGTATATTTCAGAGAGAAAGGGAGGGAGAGAGACAGCACATGCCTATATATGTGTGTGTAGTGTTTTCTTAACAGTGTACAACACCTATGAAAGTACTCTGGTTGGTAGATAATTTATATTAAAATTTATATTTAAAGAGGTCCTTATATAGTAATACGGAGAAGGCAATGGCACCCCACTCCAGTGTTCTTGCTTGGAAAATCCCATGGATGGAGGAGCCTGGTAGGCTGCAGTCCATGGGGTCACTAAGAGTCAGACACGACTGAGCGACTTCACTTTCACTTTTCACTTTCATGCATTGGAGAAGGAAATGGCAACCCACTCCAGTGTTCTTGCCTGGAGAATCCCAGGGACGGGGGAGCCTGGTGGGCTGCCATCTATGGGGTCGCACAGAGTCGGAAACGACTGAAGTGACTTAGCATTAGCATATAGTAATACTGTTCAGAATGAAATGTAACAACAGTACAGTTTGAACTGTTATTTCTGCTTGTTAGACTTATCAGCCACTGTATCTTCCTGTTCATTCACAGTTTTAAAGGGAAATCTTATAACTCTATAAACGCAGGCATATGTAGAAAACTTCCATTTGATTACTAGAAAGCTAGAACCTTCTAAATGCTCCAAATATATATTACATCTAATTTTTTGATATGTTTGATTTTTATATGTAACAGAAAAATACTTGCAGATTACATCAAGGTCACAACCATTACCCTTATATTCCCTTGCGTCAAAGTAATATCAGAAGAAAACAATAATAGGGCAGAAAGAACACTTCAAAAACACTGTTGAAATAAATTTAAATGGATGGGAGAGCACATTACTGGCTATAAAGACTTCTGACCATAAGATTTCCTACTCAAGATGAAAATCAAAACAATGACGCATGATACAGGATGCTCAGGGCTGGTGCACTGGGATGACCCAGAGGGATGGTATGGGGAGGGAGGTGGGAGGAGGATTCAGGATGGGGAACACATGTACACCTGTGACGGATTCATGTCAATGTATGGCAAACCAATATTGTAAAGTAATTAGCCTCCAATTAAAATAAATAAATTTATATTAAAAAAAAAAACAATGAGCAGCAATACTACATAATCCCAGGGACTAAGCAATAGGGAAAGTGTGAAATGTATACATTCTTGTAAACTTTTGTGTTTAAAATATTTGGGATGGTTTCACATTGCTGAAGTCATAAAAACCAATTGCTGGGGCAGAATGAAGGGTGCTGGCAATGAATAAGTACATCTTACATTTAGTCCTTCGACAGTAGGGACAGCACAGTATGCAATGACATGTGGCTGAAACTAGGAAATCTTCTCTCATTTATAAAATTATCATTTAGACACCATCATTTTTAAGCTCCATTTTAATTCATATTCCAGATTCAAATGTTATATCTTCAGTTTTAGAACAGGGCTTCTGAACCTCAGCATTACAGACATTTTTTGCTAGCTAATTCTCTGCTGTGGGGGTAGACCTGCTCACTAGATGTTCAGCAGCATCTTGACTTCTACATATTAGACGCCAGTGTGTGAGTGTTAATCACTCAGTCATATCCAACTCTTTGCGACCCCCGTGGACTGTAGCCCACCAGGCTCCTCTGTCCATGGAGTTCTCCAGGCAAGAATATTGAAGTGGGTTACTATAAGCACCATTTATTCTGGAGCCATGACAATCCAAGATGTTCTCCATACATAGCCATGTGTCCCCTGGGGACAAAATCACCCTTAGTAGAAACGTAATGCAGTTTGCTCCTTCTTCCAATACTGGATGTTAATCACAAGCACTGAAATATCCACAATTTTTGTGATATTTACTCTTTGTCAGATGCATAGTAACTCATTTTGCTCCTCACAAGAGTGAAATGCCTTCTATATTATTATTATCTCCATATTATTAATGATAAACTGAAGCATAAAGAAGTGACTCGATCAGGTAGTATCTGAGCCTGGATTTGTACACAGGAATTTCTCCCCTTATGCAGAGAAAGTCCTATAGGAAATGGGCTTCAGGATATCAGGATTCCAGCAAGACCTTGGACACATGAGCAGTGTCCCCTAGGAGCTATTTTGCTCATCTGTTATATATGGGAGCTGAGCTAGATGACCTCAGAGGATCTGTGGGTCCCTAAATTATAGTCAGATCTATTTGGCTGGATTTATTTCAATAAAGGCAAGCTAACCACACGTTAGATAATGTGCAGCTACAGCAGCTCACTTCCTAATGGCATCCATCCATCTTCATTGATTGAAATCCACAATGCTTTAGTACATACATTTCCTAAAACCTGTCTGCTAGGAGAAAACTCTGTAGGGAAGAGAGACTGCTCACAAAAGAGTCTTCAAATTTCTCCATGGATCTTTTCACAAAGTTGTTAAGGTCACAACCAATCACAGACATGGTTGGAAAGAATACACTTAAGTTTTTCCTGCATAGTCAATGGGAGAAAGGAGTTAACTGCTGGCCAGATGACGGTGAAGATTAACATTTCAATTAAGTGCCAGAAAATGTGATCAGCCTGAAAGTGTCAATTAAATTAATAATGAATACTGAAAGAAGCCAGTTTCCTCATCTGAGATGACTACTGTTAAATGCCATTCTCAAAACATTCTGGAAGACTACCCAGCATGTTCAGTTCAGTTCACTTGCTCAGTTGTGTCTGACTCTTTGTGACCCCATGAACCACAGCATGCCAGGCCTCCCTATCACCAACTCCCGGAGTCCACTCAAACCCATGTCCATCAAGTCAGTGATGCCTTCCAACCATCTTATCCTCTGTTGTCCCCTTCTCCTCCTGCCCTCAATCTTTCCCAGCATCAGGGTCTTTTCAAATGAGTCAGCTCTTCACATTAGGTGGCCAAAGTATTGGAGTTTCAGTTTCAGTATCAGTACTTCCAATGAACATCCAGGACTGATATCCTTTAGGATGGACTTATTGGATCTCCTTGCAGGCCAAGGGACTCTCAAGAGTCTTCTCCAACACCACAGTTCAAAGGCATCAATTCTTCGGCACTGAGCTTTCTTTATAGTCCAACTCTCACATCCATACCTGACTACTGGAAAAACCATAGCTTGGACTAGATGGACCTTTGTTGGCAAAGTAATGTCTCTACTTTTCAATATGCTATCTAGGTTGGTCATAACTTTCCTTCCAAGGAATAAGCGTCTTTTAATTTCATGGCTGCAATCACCATCCACAGTGATTTTGGAGCCCAGAAAAATTAAGTCAGCCACTGTTTCCACTGTTTCCCCAACTATCTGCCATGAAGTGATGGGACCAGATGCCATGATCTTAGTTTTCTGAATGTTGAGCTTTAAGTCAACTTTGTCACTCTCCTCTTTCACTTTCATCAAGAGGCTCTTTAATTCTTCTTCACTTTCTGCCGTAAGGGTGGTGTCATCTGAATATCTGAGGTTATTGATATTTCTCCTGGCAATCTTGATTCCAGCTTGTGTTTCTTCCAGCCCAGCGTTTCTCATGATGTACTCTGCATAGAAGTTAAATAAGCAGGGTGACAAGGTACAACCTTGACATACTCCTTTTCCTATTTGGAACAAGTCCATTGTTCCATGTCCAGTTCTAACTGTTGCTTCCTAACCTGCATATAGGTTTCTCAAGAGGCAGGTCAGGTGGACTGGTATTCCCACCTCTTTCAGAATTTTCAAGAGTATTGTGATCCACACAGTCAAAGGCTTTGGCATAGTCAATAAAGCAGAAATAGATGTTTTTCTGGAACTCTATTGCTTTTTCCATGATCCAGCAGATGTTGGCAATTTGATCTCTGGTTCCTCTGCATTTTCTAAAACCAGCTTGAACATCAGGAAGTTCACGGTTCACGTATTGCTGAAGCCTGGCTTGGAGAACTTTGAGCATTACTTTACTAGCATGTGAGATGAGTGCAATTATGCAGTAGTTTGAGCATTCTTTGGCATTGCCTTTCTTTGGGATTGGAATGAAATCTGACCTTTTCCAGTCCTGTGGCCACTGCTGAGTTTTCCAAATTTGCTGGCATATTGAGTACAACACTTTTACAGCATCATCCTTCAGGATTTGAAATAGCTCAACTGAAATTCCAAAACCTCCACTAGCTTTGTTCGTAGTGATGCTTTCTAAGGCCCACTTGACCGCACATTCCAGGATGTCTGGCTCTAGGTCAGTGATCACACCATCGTGATTATCTGGGTCATGAAGATCTTTTTTGTACAGTTCTTCTGTGTATTCTTGCCACCTCTTCTTAATATCTTCTGCTTCTGTTAGATCCATACCATTTCTGTCCTTTATTGAGCCCACCTTTGCATGAAATGTTCCCTTGGTATCTCTAATTTTCTTGAAGAGATCTCTAGTCTTTCCCATTCTGTTGTTTTCCTCTATTTCTTTGCATTGATCACTGAGGAAGGCTTTCTCTCTCCTTGCTATTCTTTGGAACTCTGCATTCAGATGGGTATATCTTTCCTTTTCTCCTTTGCTTTTCTCTTCTCTTCTTTTCACAGCTATTTGTAAGGCCTCCTCAGAGAGCCATTTTGCTTTTTTGCATTTCTTTTCCATGGGGATGGTCTTGATCCCTGTCTCCTGTACAATGTCTCAAACCTCCGTCCATAGTTCATCAGGTACTCTATCAGGTCTAGTCCCTTAAATCTATTTCTCACTTCCTCTATATAATTATAAGGGGCTTGATTTAGGTCATACCTGAATGGTCTAGTGGTTTTCCCTACTTTCTTCAATTTAAGTCTGAATTTGGCAAAAATGAGTTCATGATCTGAGTCACAGTCAGATTCCAGTCTTGTTTTTGCTGACTGTATAGAGCTTCTCCATCTTTGGCTGCAAAGAATATAATCAATCTGATTTCAGTGTTGACCATCTGGTGATATATATATAATGTATGCATATATACATGAAGAAATGTATTTAAGAGTAAATTGTTATGTATATAATGTATCCTTTAATTGACATGTGTGGATATGCTCAGTCATGTCTGACTCTGCGACTCCATGGACAATAGCCCACCAGGCTCCTCTGTCCATGGAATTTTCCAGGCAAGAATACTGGAGCAGGTTGCTATTTCCTACTCCAGGGGATCTTCCCAACCCAGGGATTGAACCCTGTCTCTTGCATCTCCTGCCTTGGCAGGTGGATTCTTTACCACTTGTGCCACATTTAATTGTTGCACAAACCGAAAAATGCTTTTTACATCTTTACTTCAAACCCTGAAAATTTTTCCTCAGGGCATGATTATATTTGGAAAATGTATAAACATCCTTAGCTTATTCAAGAGGAATCCAATGAGGCAGATGATACGGTTGACAGATGTCTCATTAGCACTCTTTGGTTCTTCCAGCTTTTAATGATAAATCTTTCCATATTGAATAATTGTAATTTCTACCTGAACCACATCCACAGCCAGTCACAGTGCCTTACTGTTATGATACTAACAACTTTCCATACTTAATTATTAAGTGATCTTTAGAGTTGGCCACAGTTCATAAAAATGTGACAGTCCAATGTGTCTTAGTGCTGTGAACTGTTACCAAAAGACTAAACATCCTTGACAGCCTGATAAAAAATTAATTATTATTCTTTCAATGGAAAGGATGCAACTCTGCCAAAAGCTATTAATTGTGGAGATTTTAGAGTTCTCAATTTCTCTCTTGGAGAAGACACATTGGCAGGCTGGTTCATGAGGATTGAATAGCATATACAAAATATCTAGCCTTGCCTGGCACACACTGGTTTTTTTTATACCTTAGTTTCTTTCACTGGCCCTAATTTTTTTTTGTCTTCCTTCCTCCCTCAATAGCAATTCATCTTTAAACAACAGAGGTCATATGGCAGTTCTATTTCCAGATTTTTAAGGAATCTCCACACTGTTCTCCATAGTGGCTGTACTAGTTTGCATTCCCACCAAGAGTGTAAGAGGGTTCCCTTTTCTCCATGTCCTCTCCAGCATTTATTGCTTGTAGACTTCTGGATCGCAGCCATTCTGACTGGCATGGAATAGTACCTCATTGTGGTTTTGATTTGCATTTCTCTGATAATAAGTGATGCTGAGCATCTTTTCATGTGTTTGTTAACCATCTGTATGTCTTATTTGGGGCATTATAACATGGATATTATCATATGTGAAATGGATCACCAGTCCAGGTTCAATGCATGAGACAGGGCACTCAGGGGTGATGCGCTGGGATGACCCAGAGGGATGGGATGGGGAGGAAGGTGGGAGGGGAGTTCAGGATGGGGAACATGTGTACACCCGTGGTGGATTCATGTCAGTGTATGGCAAAATCACTGCAATATTATAGAGTAATTAGCCTCCAATTAAAATAAATAAATTTATATTAAAATATATTAAAAATAAAGAACAGAGGTAACAGTGAAAATCAAAGAATGGAAGAAATATTGGATTGTGAGATATGAACTAAGAGATACTTAGATACAGTTAAAGTATTCAGGTATTCCAGGCAAGTTCAAATGGCTTAAGTATTTCCAGTTTCAGCTGCTCATTGGGTTACTGTGTAGGTTGACAGGGGAGAGCTTTCTGAAAAGCCTATTTGTTGCAAAATAAAGGTATTCTTATTCTTACAGCTAATAAATATGGATTCATGTGGTAAAACTTTATTAGTGAACTGTGTGATTAGGAAAATGTTCATTAAAATACTTAATTTCCAAAATCCCATTCATTTGAAGAAAAACAAGCTTTTAATGTTACAATTTAGTGATAATTCCTTCAAACCACAAACACAAGGTCCTGCAATCAAAGTACTGATTAAATTAATTCAGTTAGGATACAGTACTGGATATAGTAGAAACATAGGTACAAATTTTTTTAAAAAATACTAATAAAATACTTTACTCTTCTTCCTTTGAAGTCAACTTAGAGGATTGATGTTGTTTGCCAATTTTGCATTAGATGAATTATTTTAAGCATCTAAAATTGATCACTCCAAGACTGAATAAGTATACTGTGCAGAGATCACTTTGCTGTTTTCTTCTGTTATTATAAAGCATAATAAATCCCTACCTATGGAATATTTCTTCCCCATACCCTGATCAAATATAACTACAGAGTCTGAAAATCTCTAGGACTGTTAATACTTTCATTTTCAAAGCGGGTAGAGGTTGAGGAGGATGTGGAGGACAGAGTGTTATCTGTACTTGCGGAAGCAAAGCCTATTTTTTAAAATATCTCATTTTCTAGACTTCTTTTGGCAGACTGACCTTTCTGTAGAGTAGCTTATCTTGCTGTGATGCACTATTCCCAGGCCTCCTGGCATTCACACAGCTATGAAGAAGTGGAGTCAGAAAATAAAGGGATTGTAGGAAAAAATGTATACAATCAAAATAAAGTTTCTGCTTAGAGTAGGATGTTGAAGAAACTCTGAAACATCAAAGGTGGTTTTTCAGCTTCCTAACTCACATCCTACTCAGCTGTCTTGAGAAAAGAAAGTCACAAGCTCAGCCTCCTGCGAAATAAGCACGAGGGGCTGACTGATGGGAAAAAATAAAATCTTTCTTACAAGGGCAGAGAGCACTGATGAAAAAGGCCAATCAATGCAGTATAGTTGCAGAACTGTAGAAAATAACCCCTGGAAGCTCAAAATGGGGCATAAAACAGTTGAAATAATTTGTGGCAAGCACAGGTATGTGTGGCCTAAAACTTGTTTATTGTAGAAAGATTGGGAACTTGAGTCAACCACTGCAGCTTCAAAATGCCATCCATCTCTCTCCAGCTTTGTGCCAGTCTCCAGTAGCGTATCTGTAAACTGAAGCCAATAACAGCAGTCTTGCAGAAGTGTGGAGAGGACTGACTGAGATAATGCCTATGAAAGTATCTTTTGTAATATTTGCATATCTTACACCTTCACAGAAGTTTTTTTCGTTTTCCTAGGACTAATGTCAATGCTAGAAGACATAGCTCTACAAGGAACACAGAAACAAAGCTGGGGACATCAGAGATGCAGGTGCCCCACCTGAGACCCCTATTCTGATTGACAAAGCACCTAAGTAGGTATGTGATCTCAGGGCATGCTATTGAGATTTTTCTGAGCTTCAATTAAGTCAGCTATAAAATGGGACCACAGCAATTCCCCATCTCATGTGGTGGTTATGAGCATTAAGGTAGGAAATGAAGGCAAATTTCTTTGTGTATTAAGTTTAGCTTCCATTATTATTTCCATCATCGTTAATATGGGGCTCTATCTTCTCCCTTTCTCTTATAAGGATACTTGTCATTGGATTTAGGGCCCACCCTAAAGCAGGATGATTTCATCCCAAGATCCTAACCTCAATTACAGTTGCAAAAACTCCTTTTCCAAATAAGATTACATTCATAGGCTCCCCAGGGTTAAGAGGTGGTCATATCTTTGGGAGAACCCCAACTCAACCCAAACGTGAAGAATATAAACTGACATATTATGTAATGCCAAGTAATGACAGTGCTCCAGAGAACAAAGGTTAAGGATGAATGGGGGATGATTTTTGGAAAAAGCAATGAGTAAAAGTCCTTCTAAAGGTGACATCTGAGCCAAGAGCTGAATGATATCACAAAAGAGTAAGACATGGAAATACATGGAGAACATATGCCCTAGGCAGAGTGAGCAGCGAATGCACAGGGAGACAGGAAAACCAAGAAAGTTGGGGCGGCTGGAAGCACAGCAAGGGAGCAAGGCAGTAGGGAAAGATATGAGGAGAGTGGTTAGGAACTAAATATGTCCCCCTAAATCCATATGTTGAAGTCCTAATCCCCAGTGTGGTAGTATTAGGAGGAAGGCTTTGGGGAGGTAATGAGTTCAGGAGGGTGGAGCCCTCAGTCATGAGGTTAGTGCCCTTATAAGAAGAGCCATGAGAGAGCTTGCTTCTCGATTTTGCCCTCCACATGAGAGGACGCAATGGAAGACAGGCATCTGCAACTAGGAAGACTGTCACCAGAACCCGGCCATGCTGGTGCCCTGACCGTAGACGTCTAGCCTCCAGAACTGTAAGTAATAAATTCCTGTTGTTGACCAGCCACCCTGTCTATGGTATCTTGCTACAGCAGCCTGAACTAAAAAGCATACAGCTCATAAGGGGGGTTTTGCATTTTATCCCAGGTTTGATGGGGTGCCAAGGCAAGGCTGAGAGCAGCAGCGCTGTCTTCATCCTTAAGGCAGACATTCTATTTTAAGCCAAACCCATGGCCTAGCCCTAAACATTTAAATAGTATGTTCTCAAACTTTAGCTCTAATAAGGAGCCAATACTCCAACAGCAATTCTTTGCTAATATTAGAACTAAATTTGAGATTTCCTACCATGTCTTTCACCATCTTGTGCTTCACTGAACATGGCGTGCGCCCACATAAAGGATTCCTTCTGCCTGCCTGCCCTTCCCCTGAGTGCCTCCTCCCTCTGCTCTGGTTGGTCAGAGGTCACTTACCGTCCATTCCACGCCCCAGGGCACCTATTCCCCGGGCGCTGCCTTCACTGCACTGTCACTGTCTGTTTATAAGCCTAACTCCCCCGCTGGACTGTGCGGTGCTTTATGGTCACATGAATGTCTTACTCATCTTGGGAGGCCCAGAAACTAGCACATTGCACGATGGGCGCCTAATAAATGTCTATTAATTATGTGACTGAATCTTGGTCTTACTTAATTTGATTCTGCCTGGATTTATTTAGTCCATCCACCATTTAATTAAACGTAGACTCTCTTTTGGTATTTAATGATCTTGCAGAGAGTACGTGCCAGGACACCATCTAAACATTTTTCTAATGGTTCGCTAGAATTGCTCTCAGGTATGGCCTATTGTTCTCGACTTGCAAATGCCTCAAAAAGCAGATGCACTGTAGATACTTTCCCTACATTAAGTTTGAGATAAAAGGCAAAGAAGGATGAATTCATCTGTCTGTGTCCACCCACCAAATCCCTGCCACAGAGCAGCCAATTTTGTGATTCAAGGAGCTGCTTTCTTCCATTTCTGTTGTGTACTGAGCTCACTGAGCTGTGCTGTATTTTCAGGCACTGAATTCTAAAAAATCAATGGAATCTGAGAACCATACACTCTCCCCAAATACACACACAGTAAAGCGGTGAAAAGAGTCTGCTCCCTTCAATTACTCGATCACGAATGGACCCACCAGCCATGGCCTTCATGGTACTGCACTTTGGAAACCTCTGTTTTTTGATGAATCAAATTCTCCAAATTGAGTGAATTTTCTCTAATGAAATCTCCAAAGTGAGTAGGTGCAGTTGTGTTAAAGCATGAGAGCTGTGGAAATAACACAGAACCATAATGGGTACATCTTACAGAAGGAAAAAGACACCTGAACCATTTGAGAAAACATAGGTTCTCAACTATCAGTAAGAGTAAGAAATATTTCATATAGATTTCTCTTTCATGTTTGAAAATGTCTTTCTTTACATAAATATTGAATGTATCCACTTAGCCTGAGCATCTAAACAGAGAGGCCAACACAATACATTGAGGTGAAAATAGAATCACTGTGACCAGCCTCCCCTATTATTCCCATGGTTGTCAGAGTTCATATTTCAATTCCAGACCCAGATCTAGTTCTAGTCGGTCTATCAGAGGCTAGAAGCATGCTGACCCAGGTGTGCCTGTGGACACAGCTGTAAAAAACACATGCTTAGTTAACCATGGAGTGACTTCAGATCTCAAATGTTGCAGGGAAAGAGTATCTTTTTTGGTTTGTTGCATCACAATATACTACTGATATAAATGAATTTTGCTCAAAAAGTTTGTAAAGTCACCAGATTTTGTTGTTGTTGTTGTTTTGTTTTTCCCCACAGGGACAAGAAACATATTTTAAAACGAATTTTGAGAACATTGAGAAATGTTCATAGATTAATGGCTTTCAAGTTGGGGGGCCTTCAAGGGATAATTTCAATGATGCTGATAGATGGTAATTCTTTTTTACATAATTCTTTCATTTTACGGAGTGTTTTCTCAACAAATGTGTTAAGTACATGGTTCAGCTATCACTGTATTCATATTTATAAGTTAGGACCATCTAGTCTAGAGGAGTTAAATAATTTGCCCCCGTTCTCGCAGTCGACTTGTGTCAGAGATGGGACACAAACTCAAGTCTTTCATCTCCTAACTTACATAGGAATAAACAGTCAAATCTCCTGAGAAGGGTTAGCCTTCTCAAGGATGGAATGGTGTGTTTTCTTTCTTCCAGGTGATTTCAGAAATGGTTGGCATTACTGATTTCTCAAACTGCCAGTTACTTTGAAATAATGCTTGGACAGTTTACTGCAAAGGGTCTTCTGGGGAATACTAATTCCAAAATGAGTCAGTAGACATTACTGAAAACAACATTAAAAAGTTGTCAAGGAAAATTCTGGGTTAAGCTATGTGAAACAGATTTCTTTATGCAACACTTACTGCCACCTTAAATAAAAACATGTGCATCATAAACCTTCCAGCAGTGGGTACACAGCACTTTCCAAATATGCTTGACCACATGACTGCTTTATTATTTTAACCCTAGATAAATATTAAGGAATACTCTGCTGATGGAAATTTTAGTGCCATATAGTAACAGATTTTAAAGATTGAATATATACCACAGAAAATGCTCACAGGGTAAATTATAGAGTGACAACACTGATGTAATTACCTTGCTATTTTCACCATGGATATTACTAGAATTGCATCTTTCACTCATTAAAATAGAAAGATCAGAAGAGTAAAATATACTCGTGTAAAAAAAAGAAATATAATGAAAATTGCCCCATATATTCTTGGTCTTTAACATGGTTATAGAAAACTGTCCTGTACAAAGAAAAAGCTTATTACTCTAATAATATTTCATTGGATTTGCATTGGTGATTTTATGAAAAATTTGAGCTTTAAACTCCCTGATAATCAATATTTTGCATCTTAATGTCAGAAAAATAGACAGAACAATGTGTCCTGTCCAGGTGACATGGAATGGGGAGTAGGAAACTGGTTCCAAGAAGATTCAAATCTACCACGCAGGTCTCATCAGCATCACTTGCTGATCCAGAGTAGTACCAGGCAGTGCTGTAAGAGTATCCTTGAGATCACTGCACATCCTATTTTTCAATTTTGAATCCAAAGTCAAATGTTTCCCAATTAGCTTAAAAGTAACAAATTTTGGTCATAGTGAGTTCACTTTCTTTCCTGCATTTTGTAACTATAGAAAAACAAGGGGTGGGGGAAATGAGTAAAGGTGTCAAAAGGTACAAATATGTAGTTATAAATTCTGGAGATGCAACCTACAGCACAGTATAGTTAACAATGAAAAGAAAACAGTGAAAGTGTTAGTTTCTCACTCTGTGACCCTATGGACTGTAGCCTGCCAGGCTTCTCTGTCCGTGGAATTTTCCAGGCAAGGATACTGGAGTGGGTAGCCATTCCACTCTCCAGGGGATCTTCACAATACTGTATTGCATATCTGAATGTTGCTTAGAGGGAAAATCTTAAAAGTCCTCACCACAAGTAAAGGAAACTTTAACTATGTGAGTGATGAATGTGAATTAAACTTACTTTGCAATTATTTTGCATTATACACATGTATCAAATCATTATGATGTATACCTTAAACTAATCCAATATGATATGTCAATTATATATCAATAAAACTAGGGGAAAATGAGAAAAAAATAAGGTACACAAAAATAAGGAAGGAATGGGATCTTCTACAAGCGGTCAGGTGCTAGGCTAGCAATGAAGAGATGCACATGGGACTTACAGATGAGGAGAAAGGGGAAGGCTGTGCATGTCCATGACGAAGGTTCTGGCTGAAAGCCTGAATAGAAGCTATTGTAAAGGGATCTGGTTCTGATGCTTTCTGAGTTCAAAAGTAGCTAGGGAGGTGTGCTGTGGCCAGAAACTTACCATAAACCAGAGCGCATCACTTCCAAGGGCTTGGCTACAAATCAGCTTTACTTTGGATATCTGTAGGCATCATGCCTGTTACCTTAAATGAGATGCAGTCTGTGTACCAAAGCAATACAAACCAGACACTGCTAGCCCCATTAGAGAGTTCTGCCGTATTGAGCGACATTAAAAAGCTATATCTAGGTACACAAACTAAGCACATCAACACCATTTATTTAGATAATACAATCAAAAGTGAATAAAGAAAAACAGTGATCTCTCACCTATTTAGAGCCATGCCATGATAATAAATTAATTGGAACATGAAGCAAAGATTTTATTGATCATGCTTTACTAGATGCTATGATGTTAAGACTGTGGAGATTAAAAAGAAGTAAGCAGCTTGTGAGGTTATAAACAATTCTTACTCTGGCCATTTACTCTTTGATAATGTGACTTCCTAATCCTTCTCAATCTGTTCAATGTACTTCATTGAGTCACTAAGTTAACCCACATGCATAAGGATCTTCTCCTATACCTTTTTACCTAGTGGATGAGAGAACAGGCTTTGGAATCAGAGGGACCTTAATTTACATAGAAGCTCTGCCATCTGTTTTGAACAAAACAATAAAGTTTTCTAAGCCTCTGCTTTCTCATGTGTAAAAATCAGGATAATAAAAGGCACCTAAATGGATCTATTTATGGCCAAATGGAATAAATATAAAGCTTTAGAACAGCAGGTAGCACATAATCATCAGTAAATAAAGGGTGGAAATAATTATAATAATAATTATCACCTACTTTTAAGGGTGATAAAAGGGAACTCAGAGTTCATTCAATCCAAATCTTTCACTATTTGGATGAGGACACATTGAATTGCTTAGTTATAAATAGTCTCAAAGAAGCTTTTTAATGTATTTGGCAATATAGTGTAGACCCACCATGTGTTAAGCTCTGTGGCAGGCATTGGAAATCCAAAGTGCATACATTTTCCATGAGTGCACAGATACTACTTGTCCATACCAGATTTATTCAAGAAATAACTGATGGCAGTTGCCTCTTCAGAGGGGAATGATGCACATGATGCGTGATGGAGGTCTCAACAGTGTTGATGAAAGAAAAGAAGCAATGACTCTGCCATAAAAGTCAAAGGTGGCAACTTACTGGGTCCTGAAGAAAGAAAAGGAGCAGGGTGGACCATATCCTTGTAGGGTGAGAGTATCAGCTCCATTTTATTAATTTGAAAACCAAGAACTTGAAACAAAACTACATCAGTTGTCCATGGTCACCTAACGGATTAGGGGCAGAATTGGAACTGAAATTCAGATCCTATGACCCATATCTACTAATACTTCCATGCTTTATAATTCAATTTCTCCTATTTTCACAAACAAGTAATATGTTTTCAGGAAGAAGTAATTTCAGCATTTTAGTTCTACTGTGATACCTTTTTATTTAATTTGTTCATTTTTCATGGAATTGTTTTCTCTTACTTGACTTATACGTGCTTTTATTTCATTTTACTTTGACTTTTTCCTTCTTAATCAGGTGCTTCTCATTTGAGAGTATTTCATTATTTGTATATAGCAATCTGCTCCCCAGCCTGGGAGTTAATTAATGTATATTCTAAGAATAAGCAAATAATGTAAATGCAAAGGGCTTTCAATGATACTTCATTGATACTTTGCTTCACTTGGTGTGGCCTTACTTACAATGTCCTGACCTTAAGGGTATGTTCCCATGGGTTATTTGTAAAACCAACTCTGCATTTGATTTTCTGATTATTCTATGGTCCTGTTTACCATAACTCTGATTAGAGACCACTGCAGCAAATGGACCATAGCTGTTTTTGCAATTGAGCCTTATTAAAATTTAAAGTGTATCCATAAATACTTAAGTGCCTATTATAGATTAAAGTTCTAAAAATTAAATATTCACGGATCAGCTCAGTTTACAAAACCACAGACTCAAAATTACTGAAAGCCAAATAATATTAGTACTTAGTATCAAATTATCTTAATTATGTCTACCGTAAGTATACTCTATTGACGTTAAGCAACTTCTTTGGTAGCTTGAGAAGACATGTTATTTTATTTGGGTAACTCAGCAGATATAGCTCTCATTCTTGGGACACTGTTGAAATGTTAATGTCTAAACAATGATAAGATATCATCTAATATTATATTATTAATGCATTGGCAAAGATACTATTTTAGGCTTATGTACTTCACTGATTGACTTTATTCTGATGGACTTTAACCTTTGAAAAGGTTAGCAAATGTGGGCATATTCTTTTTATGATTATTCACAGATGATAGCAAGCTTTAATTTCTATAACTCTCTAGGAAGGCTCAGCCAGAAAGTACAAAACCGTTTCCCACTGTGAAGTGTCTAGGTGGTTGCCTCCACAAATGAACGATGAAGCCTTGTTCTCACTGATACTAAGATTGTACTATATAATTAAAATGGAAAAATCAATGCTGGAAAAAGAAAACAAATGATACAATTAGAACCACATTTTGATTTGTCTTGGAAACATTTTTGGGGGGTATTAAAGTTACTGGTCTATTAAATTGCATGGGAAAAAATAATAGAGCTCATTGCATGGAGCGTTTCACTCTGCCATAGCTGGAGTTGCACACTTACTAGTTAGGTGCACTGGAACAAGTTGAGGAATGACACATTAGTAAGGAAATAACCTTTCCCATTAGTAGAGCTTCAATGTCCTTAGGACCTTTTGGAGAATCAATGGGGCTATAAAGAAGAGTGAAGTAACCATTTGCTACCCATTTTCCAAAGTGAACAACAAGTACTAGAAAATGATGGTTTCCCTTTCTGCACCCTTTTCTGACTAGGAAAGAATGAAAGAGGGAGTGAAAAGGAGAAACCAATAAGGACAAAAAATTGAAGGGATAGAACCACAATGTCCTTACACAACACAGACAGGAAAGCCTGTTTGATCATTTCCTCAGACCAAAGACTAAACAGAACTTCAAATCTCCCCTTACCCCTCAAAAGTGATATCAGAAACAACTCATAGGACTTGTCCTTTTAATTTTGATCATTTAAACTGTGATGAACAGCGATGATTTCACTGGTTTTCCTCATTTGGAGAAATATGCCAGTTTGATGCACATTATATATCATCAGAAACATCACCAAAAGAGTTAGAGAAGCCAAAGTTAAGATAATTGTATTATTTACTACCATTATAAAGGAAAGGATTATAATAGGTGCCGTGAATTAAACATGTACTATTTACTAGGAACAGTATGTTGTGTTTCAAATACCTAATATAACTGAATCATATATGTCAGTCTGCCTCAAATCAGTTTTTTGGTAACAGAGACCATCGCTTTTTGGAATATCATGCTGCCTTCCACTCTCCGTTTATAAGGAAGATTTCATCCCTTGGTTCATGGGGTGAGCATACAATCCAAGGCTGGTTAATGAGAACTCTATAATTAGTTTAGGAGTGAACACATGATGACAAGTGTCTGACCAGAGTGACAGAATCCTGGGACTTTTCCTAAAAGTATCCAGTTTTGTGAAAAACCTCTGGTCATCTATTGCAGATCTATGACTAGTAAAATATTTCCTTTACTTTCTTTCTTCCCATTTGTCCTCTCCTGTCCTTCTTAGTCAAATTAGTAGTAAGATCATTCACCGTGAAAACTACTATGGAAAGGTAATTTTTATATGCAAAAGAAATAAAATGAAGCTTCAACATACTCATTGAAAAGCTGCTGAACCCTGGGATATATAAGACTATCAAAGTATTATTGAAGCATATAAGCAATTCTAGAATAGTCAGAATGAATGATTAGAGTTTAAGTGGCTATCATTAACATTTAATTTACAGAGGCGGATAAGCCTTTCACCATGATATTAAAGAGCCATTAGCAAGAATAAACATATGTGCACATTATATCCAAATGATTCCTCCACTTCTTGGGATAGTTTGGGCTCACTTTTCACTAAGAGAGCATTCATTGTTTATGTCTAAAAAACATTCATGCTTAAACTCCTCCAATCAAATGACATGTAATATTTGGAGATTTAATAATGACTTGACTTAATATCAGAACCAATAATGAATTACATGCTTATTGTGTATGGAATAGAAATGAGAAAATTTTTTCTAACAAACACAAAAAGAAAATATTAAAAAAGCATTTGGTGAACTTCATATTTTATATAAGGTGAATAATAACAACAAACCAAGTTTAACCAGAATTTTGTTTGAAAATATTAGACTATGTGCATAGATAAGATTGCAGCAACAAATTTCAGATTTTACCTCAGCAAAAAAAATTTTGTAGTCAAAAAATTATTTCAAGCTCAAGATACCAAAGTGAACAAAAATACTCTCACATTTATATTCCACCTCTCAACACTTGCGCAAATACACAGAACCCAAAATATCTTTTGCAATTATCTTAATTACCGTTACCTTTGATTTATCTTACAAGGGTAATGCATTTGAAATTGTAATTTCTCATCAATGTCAGCTAGATTTTACTGGATTTTTAAAATATTACTTCTTTGTTGGTTGGTCTGGTATTTTAAATATGTTTGATTCAATGAATACAGATAGTAAAATAACCAGTTTTCACTTCAAAGGAATAATTTTTGTGGGGCTGCAATTTTACAGTGCTAATCATCATTAGATTCTATTAAAGACAGATATGTTTTGCCACAAATATATTTGTATTCATTGGTAGAAAGAATTGGTATATTAAATACTGATCCAAACTCATGATGACTTCTATCAACCTAGGGCTTTGTAGTTTCCTGTGTTTGAAGCATGTCTCCAGATAGGACAAAAAACATAATGAAATGTATGCTGGAAAAAGAATCTGAAAAAAATCATATATTTATTTAAGGTTTGTAACTAGTTGGCTGTGTGACTTTAGGCCTATTACTTAACCTCTCTGTACCTTACTATATCCAAATTGAGAGGGCTTTTACTTGCATTACAGATGCCCCAGAATTAAGATGAGAAGTAAATGGGATAGTAAATATAAAAGGCAATGAAAATTACAAAATGCCAAATTAACAGCTGGCCCTGTCAGTCACTGACTAATCAAATACTTAATAAGAAACTACCATAGAGAAGATTCAGAAAAAAAATTACTCAAATTGGATAATGAGAGAAAAACATAAATTATAATCAACCACTATAAGAAAAGATCCATTCAAATGCTATGGGAGTTCAGAGGAGGGGAAAGAGGACTAAGAGGGAAAAGGAGAAAAGAATAGAGTGACGTTACTAAAGTGGGTTTTGGGAAATACAAGGACCTAGATTTTAAATAAGAGGATATGTGGCACATGGGGGAGGAGGTTATGGGTTTGATAGGATTTGGATTTGATTTAATAGGAGGATATGTGTTTGATAGCTAGAATAGGATTATCTATGGCAAGTTTTGATCATATACATGAATGTCAACTCTTTAGTTAACTGAGGGGATCCCCTAAAGCTTTTGAAAGAAAAGGAGGATAAGAAATAATATAACCAAATGCCTTTTACTGAACAATCAATATATCTAAGATATTAAGGTTTTTATCTAGTACCTCAATATTGTGATATAATTATTACTGTTAAGCTCACTTATAGATTAGAAAATTGAAAGTAAGCCAAGAATTATCTGAATATAAAATCCTATCTTTCCATTACATCCTACTCATTATACTCTTTTGAAAATAGATGATGATTCATTTTATTTCATAATTTAAATATTTGTACATTGATGTTTCCAATTGTTGAGTACATAAATATGGTGCTTGCTCCCAAATAAGAAGTAGCTCCTTCTCCAGTAGACTTCATCAGAAATCAGAGACCAGAAATGAGCACACACATATGAACTGGCTCAGTCTTTCAAAAAACTACTGCTTAAAATGCTAAATATTAATATTTAACTTAGATGGAAAACCATACATCTTTGAGAAGGATGAGCATTGACTCCCCTTCCACATGGCCCCAAATCATAGGTACTTGAGGAGTCCTCCATCTGCCCCTCTCACACGTAGGCTCCTGCTCATTTCCACACCTGTTCGGGTTTAATAAGTGAGGCAGCAGAGTATATTCATTAACAGTGTGAGCTTTAATTCAGACAGCTGTAGAGGAAAGCCATAATTCTATTTGCTAGCTGTGGGACCTGAGGCAAGTCATGCAGAAAATGGAGATAAAAATATCATAGAATAGTTTGAAGCTTTCATAAATATAAGTATGTGAACTCTCTAGCCGCAAACCTGGAATTTCGGCACTCCAAAATGGGCACGATTTGTGTTATACAACTACTTATGTTTTATGTCCACATCAGTACCATCCCCCACCATATGCACTAAAGTCTTTGATTTGTATATCAATAGCATTCATTACCGTTTCATAGCTATTCAGTAATCATTTAGAGAGAGCTCTATGTATCAGGCACTGTACTGCATACTGGAGAGAAAAAAGGATATACAATAGGTGTGAGGTGAAGCCCCTATTCTTGAGAAGCTCTTAATACAGTGAGGAGTACACAGAATTCTAAAGAATTACTGGAAAATAAGATAGGATAAGAACACAGGGAAATTTGTGACTAATTCTGTCCAGGCAAATTATTAAAAGCTTCAAAGAATAGGGAAATTTCAAGTGAATCTGGGTATCCAAGTAAAATTTCTCTACCAGCTAACACAAAGGGGTTAGGGTTAGAATTGGGATGCTGCAGGTAGAGAGAATACTAGCTGATGTGGGGGAAAGCAAAATAATTTAAGGAAACTAAAAGACATTAGGGGTGGCTGAAGCATCCGTCACATGAAAGGAAAGGTAAAGAAATGAAATGATAGAGTTGATCTTTAGACTGTGGGAGGTCTCTTGGACCACACAAACAGACTGGAAAAAACCAAACAATATTTTTCAGTTAATGCTGGCAACAGTGGGAGGGATGGATTGGTGTAGGGAGAGAGTGGTCGCAAGAAGACCGGTTAGAAGACAAGTATCACAGTCTCCATACAAAAGATGGTGGACGGATTGATCCAAGACCACGGGGGTAAAAAGGAAGAGGCAACAGTGATAGTATCTGGGGGCAGAAGCAGCACAGGTGACTGAATATGCGGCAAGATAAAGAAGAAGATGATACGATTTCTAGCTTTAAAAAGTAAGCATGTTAATGAAATAAAAGATGGAACCAAGAAATACAAAGGTATAATTATTTACAGTTATATTAGCCTTCTTCTCATTTTTCTCTGACCCCTAGCCCAATCCATACTAGCAAAAAGAAATTGGACTTTTTTGTTATACTTTTCTTACACGTAAATTATGCCTGTCTAATTCAAACTTGCAGAATTCTAAGTTATGCTAGGATTTAATTAATTTTCCACAATTAAATATGTGATGGCTCTTACAACTCAACTCTAAATTTAAATAGTCATTCAGATAGTGGTATTAATACATATCTAGCAAGATTTATATAATAAAACTTGTCTACAAAAAGATCTTGAATCCATTTCCTTGATGATCCTCCCAATAACCTAGTGAATTGCATAAGCAGACCTAAAAGCCCCCATTTTTAGGTGGATTAAGAGATTTAAATCTAATGAGAAAACAGGCAGACACTGATTTCTAGGGTAGAGTCAGATTTTTTTAATATAACATCAGAGAATCCACAAATGTAGCCCTACAGATATATAAGACATGAATAACTGCAAAAGATCATGCATCAAAATATCTCCATATTATGTAATATCAGATTTGTGCATATCAATAAGGAACTGCCTAACTTACCAACTACCTCCATGATGACTATCAGTATAAGAAACTAGCATTCCGAATTATAATTTTCAAAAAATTTAATTATGAAAGTGAAAGTGGAGAGTGAAAATGTTGGCTTAAAGCTCAACATTCAGAAAATGAAGATCATGGCATCCAGTCCCATCACTTCATGGGAAATAGATGGGGAAACAGTGGAAAGAGTGGCAGACTTTATTTATTTTGGGGGGCTCCAAAATCACTGCAGATGGTGACTGCAGCCATGAAATTAAAAGACACTTACTCCTTGGAAGGAAAGTTATGGCCAACCTAGATAGCATATTCAAAAGCAGAGACATTACTTTGCCAACAAAGGTCCGTCTAGTCAAGGCTATGGTTTTTCCTGTGGTCATGTATGGATGTGAGAGTTGGACTATGAAGAAGGCTGAGCACCGAAGAATTGATGCTTTTGAACTGTGGTGTTGGAGAAGTCTCTTGAGAGTCCCTTGGACTGCAAGGAGATCCAACCAGTCCATTCTGAAGGAGATCAGCCCTGGGATTTCTTTGGAAGGAATGATGCTAAAGCTGAAACTCCAGTACTTTGGCCACCTCATGCGAAGAGTTGACTCATTGGAAAAGACTCTGATGCTGGGAGGGATTGGGGGCAGGAGGAGAAGGGGACGACAGAGGATGAGATGGCTGGATGGCATCACCGACTCGATGGACGTGAGTCTGGGTGAACTCCAGGAGTTGGTGATGGACAGGGAGATCTGGCGTGCTGCGATTCATGGGGTCACATAGAATCGGACATGACTAAGTGACTGAACTGAACTGATGGACACATTATATTTTAATATCATTGTGACATAAATAGTGAATTGCCTACTCCATACTTATTCTTGCTTCTATTTTAAGAACAGAACACTGATTTTCTTAAGACAGGAAAAACACCCTTTTTTTTTTCCTTCTCTATTCTCTAAAGAAACTAGAAGTGGTCATTGAGATACAAATGGAAGTCACTGGTGGGCCATTTGGGGAGATATTTTAGTGGGAGTTAGACTTATGTGGAAATTGAGCCCTCTGCCCTTGCCCCATTCCTTTTTTTTTTTTCTGTTTTTCTTTTTTTTTTTTTTTTTTTTGGATTATATCTGTAAGGGCCATAGCTGAAGAATCAAAATATATACAAATCCTTGTAGAACAAAAAGGAAGTGCTCACCTCTTCCATATCAGCCCAGCTCAGCCTACAGCTGATCTTACTATGCACAATAAAAAATAACACTAATTTCTACAGTGTTATGTGGATTTTCTGATGTGTGCAACCAGAACTGATTAATATGTAGTACAGATAGCTATGCTTAGAGCTAGGGAAAGCAAAGATAAGAAAAATGCATAAGTGGTATGAGAGACTATCATAGGAGGATATAACCCTAAAACCAGTACTTTTTTATCCCCACCCCAATAGTCTAATATAAATTGAAAAACTGATGAGGAAAAAAGTTACATTTTCAGTCATGGTAATCTTGAGTGTTATGAGGAGAGGAATGAACACTCGATCACATGAATTCCAGTGATCAGTCATGCGGTAGCTTGAAACCGTATATTTTTCTAGGTACCAGTGGGGAAGAAAGATAGGATTCTTACTTCCAAACAGTTTATAAACCAGAAGGAGAGACGAAGTAGTACTTGACGATAAACAACATATATTATAGCCCCAGCAAGTGCTACTGAGCAGCTTTCAACTCAACAAATATTCTTCCATGAAGAGATGCCCTGGGGAGAGATGTGAGTGAGAAATGATGTTACAGTAATTTAAATCCTAGCTTCCTAGGGGGAGGAGAAACATAATTCAAGGAGTATTAGAGTGTGAAGACTTGTGTGAATTTAACAGTCATGGTTTTTCAACTTTCCAGAAGTAACATTTTATCAGAGAAGGCAATGGCACCCCACTCCAGTACTCTTGCCTGGAAAATCCCATGGGCGGAGGAGCCTGGTGGGCTGCAGTCCATGGAGTCGCTAAGAGTTGGATACGACTGAGTGACTTCACTTTCACTTTTCACTTTCATGCATTGGAGAAGGAAATGGCAACCCACTCCAGTGTTCTTGCCTGGAGAATCCCAGGGACGGGAAGCCTGGTGGGCTGCCTTCTATGGGGTCGCACAGAGTTGGACATGACTAAAGCAACGCAGCAGCAGCAGTGTTCCCCTAAAATTCATCTGTTAAAGTCCTAACCCTAATCTAACCTTGTTTGGAAATATTATCATTTCAGATATAATTAGTTAAGATGAGATTATTCTAGAGTGGAGTGAGCGCCTAAATCAAAACAATTGGTGTCTCTCTACAAAGGAGAAACTGGCCACACTTGTGCACACAAGAATGCCAGAGGAGAGAGGTTGAGATATAGGAGATGCTTCTACATGTCAAGAAATGTCAAAGACTGCAAGCAAACCACCAGAGGAGACATGGAACACATTCTTCCTTACAGCCCACAGAGGGAACCAAACTTGTTGGCACCTTGATTTCAGACTTCTAGCCTCCAAAACCATGAGATGATTTTTGTTGCTGAAGCCAAACACCGTGTGGTACTTTGCTATGGCAGACTTAGCAAATAAATACAAATCTCAATGGTATCTACGACTTTCTTGAGAGACATTTCTGAACCACATGCATTAAGAGACTGATGTTCTCAGCAATTTCAGTCATGAGTAAACCCATCTTGTTAAATATTTCAACATGACACTTGAGAAAAAATAAGGGAAATTTTGCTTTTTGAAGAGCCAACAGCCCTCTTCAGAAATTGCTTACAGTGAATGCAGAGAAGGAACTGAACAGAAAAGAAAGAAGCTTAATACACTGGCAGTACAGCAGTACAGTATTTGGGGATTTGGGAATTCATTATCAGGACACATTTTCCAAAACTGAGAAAGGGCTTTTGTAAAAAGCAAATAAGATAAAGTTCAGGGGTTAAAGGTGGAAAGAATCCTTGTGGGGCCAGAGAAGGAGCTAGCATTAAAGAACTCAAAGATACTCTATCCATCAGGGTCCAGTCAGGAAAACAGAAACCATGACGAGTGTTTCAGACAGAGGAGGTTTAATACTGGGCAGTGGTTACTCAGGTGCTGAGAGGCTAAAGCAGAACATGAGGTCTTTCACAGTGTGTTGCTGCAACCCAAAGCTCAACACGGTTTCCTTATGAAACAGCTACCATTCCTCAGGCTGATTTAAAAATAAAAAGTCTGGAAGAAGGGGCTCCCAACAGTTGGTGCTCAGATCTCTCAGAGGATGGGGGTCACTGGACCACTGAGGGGGCCTGGTTGCTTTCTCAGACCATCCTGAGGGCCATGGCTGGGTGCTGGAGGGAGTGGGGTGGAGCTGTCTGGTACCTTCTCCTGCTTCAAGTGGAGTAAGGTTTGGTCTGGAAGTTTCCACACTGGTTGGAAGCTGGAGCCATAGCTCTCTGCCTCTAATGGAGAGCCAGACCCAACGTAGAAGCCAGAAAAAAGTTCTTCCTCCAACCTGTCTCCTCCTACCCCCCTGCCAGAATACACCCAGAAATTGGCTGGCAATATAGTCTGGGAAATTGAGTTTTAGGCGTTTTAATCCCAGTTTCTCAGAAAAGAGAAGATAAGGAAGTGGCTTGGAGCTAGGAGTCCACAGGCAATAGATGCAGAGATGTAAGTGTTTTGATTTTTAAAAAGTAGGGTAAAACAGGGTACTTGAAGTACCTGGGCACAGAGAACGAGTCTAGAATGTATGGGAAGGTCAGTCAATGATTGTGATCCCCTGATATGTGCAAGGAATGGATCTAGATGCTAGAGATAGTGAAGTGAGCAAAAAAAGACAGTAGTTATTTAAGGACTATTTAATTTGAGTAATGAGTGTATATGAGGGAACAGTAGGAAATTAGACTAAAAAGAGAATAGAGGCCTAGAACAGTATCCTAGATCATATGGGACACCAATAAGAAGGAAGTACAGATAATCCAATAAACCATGTTTAATCTTCAGTGTTTTTGAAAATGAGTCTGCATATCTGTCAGTGGGTTAGTAGCATTAATTTAGAGTGCTTCATAGAATATATCTAATTTTCCTAATAGTCAAACTTGTTTAGTCGCTCACTCATGTCCAACTCCTTGCAACCCCATGGACTGCAGCACACCAGGCTTCCCTGTCCTTCACTATCTCCCAGAGTTGCTCAAACTCATATGTCCATTGAGTCAGTGATGCCATCTGACCATCTCATCCTCCATCACCCACTTCTCCTCTTGCCTTCAATCTTTCCCAGCATCAGAGCCTCCTCCAATGACGGCTCTTTGCATCAGGTGGCCAAAGTATTGGAGCTTCAGTTTTAGCATCAGTCCTTCCAATGAATATTTAGGGCTGAAACTTATTCAAACTTATTACTTTATCATTATTAACATCAACATTATCACTATTATTGATATACTATTTATCAGGTGCTGCTCTGTGGCAAGAATTGATCAGTTTTCTTACATCATATCAAACCCTCAGACAACACTATGGAGTGTGTATTATGACCCCTGTTTTATGTAGGAAGAAACTGAAGATCAGAGTTGATGCTATTTGGTCACTGTCATGTGGAACCTAGATGAGAGAAGCAAGTCTGACTCCAAATCCATTTCTCTTAAGCACTGAATTCTACAACATCTCAGAAAAGTCACCAGACACACACATTCCTTCAAGACATTCATCAGCAAGGTCACTTCAAGACTCAAGTAGTTCCTGGCAGCTTGATTCACTTCCCCAAGTTCTTAACTCAGCTCATTTATAATTCCCTCTGACTATTACTTCCCCTCCTTCTCACTTCTTAAGTTTGTCACAGTCCTCTGAGATGACATGAGGGTGATGAGAATGTGGTAATGTAAAGTCCATAAACAGGAGCGGCTGCCAGGAGTGGGCAAGAAGAGGTTCACAGAGGACACATCTGAGACAGAGCAGCCCCAGCTGTTTTAACATTTGTGCAAATTACCACTGGTGCGCCTTCATGCCCATGCAGACCTGATTGCAGTTGTTCAGAAGAAAAGACAGTTAAACTCAGAAATGGAAACGTTATGGCCAAGAATTGCTCTATTTCCTCTATTTCCTTAATGGCTTGGCTCTTTATCTTACACATATAAACACCATAGACAAAATCTCCACATAAATAAGCAGCAGGTGCACTGGCATTTTCTTGCCAAGATATTATGTGAGTATTAAGCCAAGCTGATCAGCAGAAGCACACATCCATCGGTTTCACTACAGACTATAGCTGGGTAGACGGGAGCGCTGAGCAGGCAGGTTAAATTAAACCTCTTCTGGCTTATAGAAGGGCCACTTACTGCCCAAAGCTGGAAGGTGCCCAGGGGTACAAGAGGTGTAATTGCACTGAAGGAAAATCCAGAGCTTGTGAAATTCTGTAATGTTTAGGACTTAATGGAAATGCAAAATGATTTAGGATAAGACATGGAATTGTAAGGATCCTAATAACATTTATCTAGCATTGTGCTGACTGTTTTGCTTATATTAACAATATAAGTTAAATATTATTAATTCATTATTGCCTCAAACATATACAATATGTATGGTGGACTATTTTATTGATATAGAAACTGAATCCTGGAGATGTAAAGTTACTTTCCTAAAATAAAGATATTTTAGATATATAGGGATGCATACATATTATAGATATAGAAAACAAGATGTAGAAAGAGAATTTTAATCTAAAACTGCCTAAGTTAGTAACTACGATAACAAATTGCTATAACTCACATCTTGATTGCTGGAAATTCTTCTATTTTAAACAGCCAGATTACTTAAAAGCACACACTTGTACTCAAAAATAATTTCATCTATTGCTAAAAGAGTCTGTGCATTGTGAAAATTTCTGGCAAGTGTGTGTTTGGGGGCTATGATGGGGTATGTTTTGGGGCTATGACCAGTTTGACCTCTCTTTTTTTTAACAAAATTCGATGCTTATGTGTTTATTTTTTTTTAATAGATCAGCAAACCTTGGTTTGTTCTGCCTGAAGAGTTTAAAGTAAATTTACCATGGTCTCTTTTATTTATCCTATAATGTATGCAAATTCTAGGGTAAAAGAAATTTAAAGCATGCAGCCAGGGCAAATCGTTTTCAAATTCTGTATAGAATATCATGTAGATAAGCCCAAAAAACCCATAATAAGATAATTTTGCCAAAATGAGTCTTAATATTTTAATATATATGCATCTCAATTCATGCATTCACTTCATTTCTTATCATCCTCCTTTTAAGCCCGTATGCATATTTTATAAAACAACAGTATTGAAAAATGTATGAATTCACCAAGATTTCTTATTCTAATGTGACTTTATGCATTTGCTTTTCTCATTTCATTCCCTCCATTTCTTAGCTGCACTTCAAAACTCAATTTGGTCCTCTTCTCTCTAGCAAACCTTTCCTGACGTCTCCAGCTGGGTCAGGCATACACCTCAAATGTTCCAAGAACATCCTGGACAAATTATTATTATCACCATTGTTTAGCTGTGCAATGATACTATGGACAGTCAACAGTAGTAATAAATACAAACAGTTACTAGCAATAGGAGCAGTAGAACAGTGATGCTGAAATCAGAATTTACATCTCCAGCAGCAGCAGTATTTGCTATGATCTGAATGCTTCTTATGTGCCAGGCACAGGATCACCAGCTTTAAATATATTAACTCTAATCCACTGAAGTCCCATGGATTAGCATTAATTAATTATTCCTACTTTACTATTGAGGGAAACTGAATTTCTTTTCATTTCTCCTTTATCTTTTACTATTGCTCCCTTATTACTTTTTATTTTCTGCCTTCATGCCACCCTTTTCCCTTCCTTAAGTAGTTTATATAACATATATATATATTTTTTTTTTTTTGCAAGGAATTATCTTTTGTATTTATATCCGTTCTGTTTTTCTGATTTCTAAAAGCTTTGATTTCTGAGTTTTCCTATTAAATTCCATCTTTATTTTCTTAAAGTTCATTTTTTTTAACAGTTTGAGCCTAGATACTTAATAAGATATAAAAATTAAATGAATTAAGTATTTAAGCCTATGAACTTACCTGGTGCAATGCCTTAGTTGGGCCCCATAATATCTAAATCTACTCTCATCAATCCTGAGACATACTTTTCAGGTTATTTCAATTTGTAACACTTCTTAGAATCAAGAGAAGCTTTCACCAAAGGATGTATATATGCATATATTAGTACACTAAGCTCCGCTTTGATCAGATTCCATTGGATATCAGCCAGGCTGCAGTTTTGAAACAGTGGCTACTCTCAAAGCCTACACAGCGTGGGGAATGATGTTCCTCCTGGAATCACTCTAGTTGAGTTATCTGCATTACTGGTGTGTAAGAACTGAGTTTAGTTCCTGTTTTGAATATCGTCGTCTTCTTTTTTTTTTTTTTTTCAATTGAAAATATTCTACAAATACTTTCTGGGAAGATCAAGAAAGCAGTACTGTAAAATATAACAATAAATCAGAAGACAATTCTAAAGAAAATCATGGACCACTCTTCTAGTGGATCAGATGGTAAAGAATCTGCCTGCAGTGTAGGAGACCTGGGTTCGCTCCATGGGTCGGGAAGATCCCCTGGAGGAGAGTATGGCAATCCACTCCAGTATTCTCGCCTGGAGAAAACCCAGGGACAGAGGACTCTGGTGGGCTACAGTTGAGGGGTTGCAAAGAGTCAAACAGGACTTAAGGACTAACACTTACACTTATTTTCACTTCATTTTTCTCTTAAGTAATGCACTTGGTGTAGAGTGGAAGATATTTTAAAGCATAAAAAAAAAAAATAGTTGTCATAATCTATTGACAGAAACTTTCTTAATGATCATAAAATATGAATACCACAATGGATGTTGTCTTACATTTGATGAAAAATTTCATTTTGTGTCTTTCAGTCAGTTCAGTCCAGTTGCTCAGTCATGTCCAACTCTTTGTGAGCCCATGGACTGCAGCACACCAGGCCTCCCTGTCCATCACCAACTCCCGCAGTTTACCCAAACTCATGTCCATTGAGTTGGTGATGCCATCCAATCTTCTCCTTCTGCTCCTTCTGCCCTCAATCTTTCCCAGCATCAGAGTCTTTTCAAATGAGTCAGCTTTTTGCATCAGGTGGCCAAAGTACTGGAGTTCCAGCTTCAACATCAGTCCTTCCAATGAACACTCAGGAATGATCTTTAGGATGGATTAGTTTGATCTCCTTGTAGTCCTTCTCCTTGTAGTCCAAAATCACTGTAGATGGTGACTGCAGCCATGAAATTAAAAGATGCTTACTCTTTGGAAGAAAATCCATGACCTTCTCCTTCTGCCCTCAATCTCCTTCTCCTCCTGCCCTCAATCTTTCCCAGCATCAGAGTCTTTTCAAATGAGTCAGCTTTTTGCATCAGGTGGCCAAAGTACTGGAGTTCCAGCTTCAACATCAGTCCTTCCAATGAATACTCAGGAATGATCTTTAGGATGGATTAGTTTGACCTCCTTGTAGTCCAAGGGACTCTCAAGAGTCTTCTAAATACCACAGTTCAAGGGCATCAATTCTTCAGTGCTCAGCTTTCTTTATAGTCCAACTCTCACATCCATACATGACTACTGGAAAAAAACATAGCCTTGACTAGACAGAACTCGGTTGGCAAAGTAATGTCTCTGCTTTTTAATATGCTGTCTAGGTTGGTCATAGATTTTCTTCCAAAGAGTAAGCATCTTTTAATTTCATGTCTGCAGTCACCATCTACAGTGATTTTGGAGCCAAAAAAAAAAAAAAAAAAAAGTCTCTCACTGTCTCCACTGGTTCCCCATTTATTCGCCATGAAGTGATGGGACTGGATGCCAAAATCTTAGTTTTCTGAATGTTGAGCTTTAAGCCAACTTTGTCACTCTCCTCTCTCACTTTCATCAAGAGGCTCTTTAGTTCTTCACTTTCTGCCATAAGGGTGGTGTCATCTGCATATCTGAGGTTATTGATATTTCCCTTGGCAATCTTGATTTCACCAGGGAAGCGTTTCTCATGATGTACTCTGCATATAAGTTAAATAAGCAGGGTAACAATATACAGCATTGACATACTCCTTTTCCTAATTGGAACCAGTCCATCGTTCCATGTCCAGTTCTAACTGTTGCTTCCTGACCTGCATACAGATTTCTCAAGAGGCAGGTCAGGTGGTTGGTATTCCCATCTTTCAGAATTTTCAACAGTTTATTGTGATCCACACAGTCAAAGGCTTTGGCATAGTCAATAAAGCAGAAATAGATGTTTTTCTGGAACTCTCTTGCTTTTTTGATGATCCAACAGATGTTGGCAATTTGATCTCTGGTTCCTCTGCCTTTTCTGAAACCAGCTTGAACATCTGGAAGTTCACAGTTCATATATTGCTGAAGCTTGGCTTGGAGAATTTTGAGCATTACTTTACTAGTGTGTGAGATGAGTGCAATTGTGTGGTGGTTTGATCATTCTTTGACATGGCCTTTCTTTGGGATTGGAATGAAATCTGACCCTTTCCAGCCCTGTGGCCACTGCTGAGTTTTCCAAATTTGCTGGCATATTGAGTAAGCACTTTCACAGCATCATCTTTTAGGATTTAAAGGAGCTCAACTGGTTTACAAGTGTTACTGGGAAAACTGGTCAACCACTTATAAAAGAATGAAACTAGAACACTTTCTAACACCATACACAAAAATAAACTTGAAATGGATTAAAGATCTAAATGTAAGACCAGAAACTATAAAACTCCTAGAGGAAAACATAGGCAAAACACTCTCTGACATAAATCACAGCAAGATCCTCTATGACCCACCTCCCAGAGTAATGGAAATAAAAGCAAAAATAAACAAATGCAATCTAATTAAAATTAAAAGCTTTTGCACAACCAAGGAAACTATAAGCAAAGTGAGAAGACAGCCTTCAGAATGGGAGAAAATAATAGCAAATGAAGCAACTGACAAAGAATTGATCTCAAAAATATACAAGCAACTACGGCAGCTCAATTCCAGAAAAATAAATGACTCAATCAAAAAATGGACCAAAGAACTAAACACACAGTTCTCCAAAGAAGACATACAGATGGCTAACAAACACATGAAATGATGCTCAGCATCACTCATTATCAGAGAAATGTAAATCGAATCCACAATGAGGTATCATCTCACCCCAGTCAGAATGGCCGCGATCCAAAAGTCTACAAGCAATAAATGCTAGAGAGGGTGTGGAGAAAAGGGAACCCTCTAACACTGTTGATGGGAATGCAATCTAGTACAGCCACTATGGAGAACAGTGTGGAGATTCCTTAAAAAACTGGAAATAGAACTGGCATATGATCCAGCAATCCCACTGCTGGGCGTACACCCAAAGGAAACCAGAATTGAAAGAGACACGTGTACCCCAATGTTCATCACAGCACTTTTATCACAGCCAAGACATGGAAGCAACCTAGATGTCCATCAGCAGATGAATGGATAAGAAAGCAGTGGTACATATACACAATGGAATATTACTCAGCCATTAAAAAGAATACATTTGAATTAGTTCTAACGAGGTGGATGAAACTGAGCCTATTATACAGAGTGAAGTAAGTCAGAAAGAAAAACACCAATACAGTATACTAACGCATATATATGGAATTTAGAAAGATGGTAACGATAACCCTATATGCGAGACAGCAAAAGAGACACAGATGCATAGAACCGTCTTTTGGACTCTGGGAGAAGGCGAGGGTGGGATGATCTGAGAGAATAACATTGAAACATGTATATTATCATATGTGAAACAGATCACCAGTCCAGGTTCAATGCATAACACAGGGTGCTCAGGGCTGGTGCACTGGGATGACCCAGAGGGATGGGATGGGGAGGAAGGAGGGAGGGGGTTTCCCATGGCTGATTCATGTCAATGTATGGCAAAAAACCACTACAATATTGTAAAGTAATTAGCCTTCAACTAAAATAAATAAATTTTAAAAAGAGAAAGAAAGAAAAAAAAATAAAGTAGCTCAACTGGAATTCCATCACCTCTACTAAAATCATGATTTACTAGAAGTTTATACTTCGGTTTTCATTTCCATTTTGATCAATGTCTTTTAAAAGGATTTTGAAATCTCTAAGTTATACTGACATTTTGCTTTCCAGTTTAATTTTAATTTCTATCTTTATGACATGGAGACCAGAGAATGGTCTCTATATTATTTATATGCTTAAATAATTGACTGAGGTTTTATAGTAGCTCTCAAAATGGTTGGTATTGCCTATGTTTCATGGTCATTTGAAAATAAGGTAGTTTTACTTCTTTTGAGGGAACAGAACACTTATACACTTGGTAGAATTTAATTTAAATTGGCCTATAAATGAAATAAAATTCTGTAATCATAGTCAGAGTTGAAAAATTAAAGAAGCAATATGATTTGAAGGAGAGTATCTTTAGTTATTGAAGGTGAACACTCAAACCAGGAGTCTAAAGGCAGAAAATGTACTTGAGGAAGTAAATAAAATAAATGGTGAATAATGGATGAGACTAGATTTGAGGATGGAATTAGAAAAAATTGTCTCTAAAGCAGAATGAAGCCTTAGGCCCAGTCTATCCTTTCTCTTCTTTCTGTGCTTGCCTTATTTCAGCATTTTTAGTATTTCTGTCTTAAATGTTTGTCATTTCTGAGACTTTTGTGAATTATCTCTAGAATTATTAACCTAAAAACTTTCTTTAAATCTATTTTGTATTAATTCACTCTATATACCATTGCTTTAAGTAACACTATCCATGAACTAATAGAATGATACAATGTATGGCATTAAATATGATTTAAAGAGCTTGTCTACATACGTTCCAGAATAATTTCACTTATTCTTTGCACATAAGACTATAATAAACACTCAGTCTTGCACTGCTGGTGGGGCTGGTATTGCCCTCAAACCGACTGCAGGAGGTAAGTCATGGAGGTGACGCTTTGGCAGCCGTGGGGCTTAAATTAAGAGTCACATGGACAAGTAGATGACAGGTCAGAAACCTGACACTTACTGAATTAAGAGTCCAAGATGATTTGTAAGTCTTAGGGAAGTTTAGGACAATGTCACTTATTTTGTCTTGAGTTAAAGTCAATACTTTCTATATTACAGGTTAGATTGTCAAGAACCTAAGAAGGAAAACATATCTCCTTGTAGTTTCTTATACCCTCCAAATAATCCATCTATTGAAAGAGAATAATGTCCAATATCTTGCTTTATCTTTTATTTACTTTTTTTTCCTACTTCTTAGTAGATATTTAGGCATACATTAAGTTTTTCTGTGATATACATGATTTGTCATTTCCAAAAGGGATTACAGTTGAAGAGTTCCTAGATTTGTTGTTCTGCCTTTTCTTCCTTTTGTGCATGAAGCTAGCATTCATTTACCAGACTTCTAGAAGTGACCACATTACTGAATTCTGGCTAAAGACATACGCACAGATGTAATGTATGCCACTTTCAGAAAGGTTCATGAGAATCTCCTGCATGAGATCTCCCAGTGCAGGTTACCTGTAGAATGGCCTTGACAATTCACCTGCTGAAGATGGTGGAGCCACAAGACAGAAGAAGATGGAATCCTTGAGCTACCACTTGGAGGAAAGCTGTTTAATTATGTAAACTTTTAATCCATCAACAAGCAAGAAAATAAACTTCTATTTGGTTAAACCCATTGACATTTTTTAGTTTATCTCTTACAAGAACTGGCCTACTAGTGTTAAGTTTTGGATGTCCTCTGATTGGAAATAATCTAAAATGCTTGAAAAATTGTGAATACCAAAGTAGAAACATTAGACCGGGCTTACACACTGACTAAAACCAAAGTTCTAAAAATGTATTAATGCACTCAGAATTATTTGAAATTTTGCTGAAAGTTATTTCTGAAAATATATGTCAGAGATATACTAGTCTCTGACTAGTAATCAATAAAACTTTAAAATTCTTCTAAGTTATTTAATTTTTATTATTCATTTTATTGAATTCTTACTTTCTTCAATAATACATTTTCTCTAGCTCTTGAATAATAACAATTGTGCTATGAAGATAATTATCTTACATTAATATGCTAATTTCTTCAGAGATTATACTCAATTGAAACACTTCAGGTTTTAACCACTGAAGATTTAATTAGGTTAATTAAAATATCATTGTATTTTATTTTTACTTTAAGACTGTTCTATTATCATTTAATCATTTTGATAATAGCAATGGAATTTATTATTTATTGAGCATACTTTCCCTCTAAAATATTAACAACAGACTGGTTCCAAATAGGAAAAGGAGTACGTTAAGGCTGTATATTATTACCCTGCTGATTTAACTTATGCAGAGTACATCATGAGAAATGCTGGACTGGAAGAAACACAAGCTGGAATCAAGACTGCCGGGAGAAATATCAATAACCTCAGATATGCAGATGACACCACCCTTATGGCAGAAAGTGAAGAGGAACTCAAAAGCCTCTTGATGAAAGTGAAAGAGGAGAGTGAAAAAGTTGGCTTAAAGCTCAACATTCAGAAAACAAAGATCATGGCATCCGGTCCCATCACTTCATGGGAAATAGATGGGGAAACAGTGGAAACAGTGTCAGACTTTATTTTTGGGGGCTCCAAAATCACTGCAGATGGTGACTGCAGCCATGAAATTAAAAGACGCTTACTCCTTGGAAGGAAAGTTATGACCAACCTAGATAGCATATTCAAAAGCAGAGACATTACTTTGCCAACAAAGGTCCATCTAGTCAAGGCTATGGTCTTCCCTGTGGTCATGTATGGATGTGAGAGTTGGACTGTGAAGAAGGCTGAGCACCAAAGAATTGATGCTTTTGAACTGTGGTGTTGGAGAAGCCTCTTGAGAGTCCCTTGGACTGCGAGGAGATCCAACCAGTCCATTCTGAAGGAGATCAGCCCTGGGATTTCTTTGGGGGGAATGATGCTGAAGCTGAAACTCCAGTACTTTGGCCACCTCATGCGAAAGTTGACTCATTGGAAAAGACTCTGATGCTGGGAGGGATTGGGGGCAGGAGGAGAAGGGGACGACAGAGGATGAGATGGCGGGATGGCATCACTGACTCGATGGACGTGAGTCTGAGTGAACTCCAGGAGTTGGTGATGGACAGGGAGGCCTGGCGTGCTGCGATTCATGGGGTCGCAAAGAGTCGGACATGACTGAGTGACTGAACTGAACTGAACTGATGTTTAACTTCATTAAAAAATAATCAGCTACATACCTACTGTGTTTCTTCGTGTTTTTTCTTTAGGTTGATAAATTCTACACCATAACTAATGTCAACTTATTCTAGTCATAACCTGCATCACACACAAGCAAAACCACTTTAGCTAGAAGGTGTTAACTTGTTCCTTGTATGTGCTTTGCTGGTTGTTACCTTGGGACTTCAAGCAGTTGGCCACATCTGGAAAACCCTTGACTCTGAGAAGGAAAGTCAAATGTCAATTCATAAAGAATGTGTAGACTTCAAGACACTTAATGATATGAGGTCATGCAATTTATATATATGTGTGTGTGTGTATATATCATATGTAAATATTTACACACACTCATACACATACATACATATACATATATGAGCAAGAAAGTCAAAGAGGAAAGAAAGAAAAGAGGAAGAGCCAGAAACTAAGACAGCAAAATGAAAGGATTTAAATATGGCAGATGCTTCAACACACCATCCTTCTCATTAGATGAATGATCAAGAGTAATTGAACAAGAGAGAGGGAGGTGACTCTACTTCTTGCCCATGTCAACTTCTGGGACCTCACAGAATGTGTCTTCCAGTTTTGAGTATGCTTCTAGTCTTTAATCCTTTTTTCCCCTAACTCTGGTCACTGAAGGTCAAGCCAATGACTTCACCTTGTATCAACCAAAGAAACAGTAGCTAGCTTTATCCAGCACTGGGATGATACAATCCACAATTAATTAATTCAGAGGTGATCTCTGTGTCTGTATTGTTGCACCTTCTTAAATTATGTTTACCTTGAACACTGACTTGAGAATATTACTATTTCGCCTATTGCAGGTGCTCAGTAAATTGTAGAATGACTTACTGAGTCAATAAATAAATGCTACTACTTATTAACATTTGTTTCTGCTCCTAGAAGGCTACATATTTTTAATATTTCTTCCTTCTCCAACTTAAACAGATCTATATCAGAGATCCGGAGGGATGAACTGATTTAAGGCTATTTCATATAAAATCTATTTATGAGATGGAAACCCAAGACACATGAAAATCCAGTGCTCTGCTTTGCTGCTTATGACAGCTTCCCCACTAAGCCAGAACACAATGTCTTATATTTTCTGAGAATACAGAAAAACACACTTAAAGCTACAGTGCCATCTGAGCATTACACAAACACATGATGAGTTGGCAATGTGTCCAAAATAAATAAAACTACCTCGGATGAAAGTTGACACATTAAATTGATTTCATCCCCAAAGAATATATTAAGAATATCATTTGCATCCTTCCCATGCCTTACTCTCACTCAGATTCTTTGTGCCACATTAAATATTGATTTAAGCTTATTTATTCATATCATATTTGTAAATTGCTTGCTATACAGCCTATTAATTTCTTTTGTGATTGAATTACATATATTCACTCATGTATTTGTTTATAATTCAATGGTTATTTTTTTATCATATATTCCACATTCAAAATTCCAGATGCAGTAACCTACTAGGATAAACTACACTGAACAACCCTGCTTTTCATTGCTGAAAACCCTTGAAACATATTGAGTGCAAACTCTGTTGATACTTCCTATATTCTCAAAGTCCATAGATAAATCAATGCATGTTGAATACAATGGCATTCTATTATTATTATCCATAAACTGTTTTTTGGTCTAGAGACAAAAATTTAATTTAACTAAATGTTTCCATCAATCGTGACTCATGTAGCAGAACAAGAATATATAGCACAGTAAAATTACTTTTGAAAAATAATTTTTTTAGTTAACTGGGACACCATCCAATAAAACCATAGTTTTTGATACAGGAACACTTAGATAAGTTGAAAGCCATTACATTTTACCATAAGAACTATCAAACTGACCTCAACTATTACACTACTAAATATATCACTCCCAATTATAATAGCAAGAGCCCCAATCTATGCAATAATAATATATTTTTATTGATGTGATAAAGTGGCAGTATCTTTTTATCATGGAATTTTATCTAGGTAACTTAAAAACTGCAAGAGTTTTCAATACATTAGTTCATAATGTTTGAAAAGAAAAGGTAATGAATCTTTATTGAGGCTTGATCTTGAGCCAGGAACTCTTTTAGGCCTTATTTATCTCACTTAACATCCACAGTACTGCCTTTAAGTATTATTCCCTATGTTGCAAGTAACTTCAGTTCAGAAAATGTAAACACTACATCCAAGATTATACAATTTACAGGCAAGAAAACCTACATTTAACTCTAGATGTCTTATTCCAAAACCAGCCTCTATTGAATAAGGAAGTTTTGTTCAAGATATTTTTTAAAGTCATTCTCTATGAAATGAAGAATTATGTCTTGATGGGAATGTTTAATATTAGCTAGAGCTTATTCTTTAAAGATAAACTAATAAGTGTTACTGAATAAAAATGACATTTAGCCTAGCTTGGCATCAAATAGGCACTCTCCTCTGGGTAATTATGTAAAATGCCTCACGTAAAATATAAATAAATGTTTAAAAAGTGATCATTCTCAGCATTTCCACAAACTCATCATCTCACAATTGCCAAGTATACATTTAAAAAAATATTATTCTATAAAGGATGGTAAACTCCCAACATGCGTTTCCTTTCCTCTAGAAAATCAATTCAGCCCCTGTGTCAGCAAAGGGCCATTTATACACTGTCAGGAGGGGCCATTAAAGATATGGTACACAGAAATTCGATTTCCTTTCCTGAGTATGGAAGGAGAGAGAAAAGGAAACCTGGTAACATTTATGCTTTTGTAAGGACATGTCACCCATTTCAGGAGCAAATGGCCAAGTTCAATGAGTATGCTGGGAGTTTATCCATGAGAACTGACACTCAACTGGAGCTCAATTTAGAAACCCTAGAACATGTTCAATTTATTTTATTTTCTGCGCTGTCACCTTGCATGATGACATTAAGTATATACCTGCAGAGAAAATAATACCTGTTTGTGAAATGTTTAAGTGAAACATTATTATATTTCTAAACAAACAGAAATAAGCACCTTGGTAGAATGGCATAATACAAGGCTTGCAGGAGGTTTATTCTGTGATTTGACAGCCTGAATCGACAACTTGACTAATTCACAGTTCTAAATTTGAAATACCTTTCTTGTTAGAAAAATTCCATGACCCGTCTCCTGAGAAATCTGGAAGAGACTTCAAACATTTCTTTGGGTGTACATCATTTATCCATAACAAAAGGTACTGAACTCTGCACAATAAAATACAAAATATTTTTGAGAGGAAAGGAGATAGGAATGAAACGTATAAGAGCTTGGGCCTAGTCATGTAAATCCACAATCAAATTCTGGCTTTGCCAAACACAAACTATAAGTACTTGAGAACATTTTCAAAGTCTCAGCTTTTAAATCTGTAAAACAGTAATAATAAATAACATAACAAATATAAATATTTGTTTAAGGATTTAACTGGAAAATAATAGAATGCACTCAAATCTAGCTTTTCATAGGGCACTCAACAAGAAATGCTTCAATAAATGTTAACTCGCATTATTATTTGTATTGGTTGGTTCAGACTCTCATCATCTCTCTTGGAGAGCTGCCTCCTTCAGTTCAGTCTGTCCATCTTAAATGCTTGGCCAGACTTTCATGATCATATCTTTCTCCTGTTTATTCACCTCTTAGAATTGCCCACCATTTACAAATAGTGTTTTTTAAACTTCAGGTCCTGATCCATTAATGCATCATGAAATCATATTTGGCAAAACTAATACAATATTTTAAAGTTTAAAAATAAAATAAAATTTAAAAAAAAATGATGAGTCAGGATGAGAATTAAAAAGAGTGGAATTAGAGTGTAATGGGAAAGACCAGATACTATCAGAGCACATTACATAAAGTAAGGATAAAGGTTATTTCTGAAAAATTTTAGACTGTAAAGCGTCTGTCTACAATGCAGGAGACCCAGGTTCAATCCCTGGGCTGGGAAGATCCCCTGGAGAAGGAAATGGCAATCCACTCCAGTACTATTGCCTGGAAAATCCCATGGACAGAAGAGCCTGGTAGGCTACAGTCCATGGGATCGCAAAGAGTCAGACATGACTGAGTGACTTCACTTGAAAAATTTTATTACAGTTAGTGTATATATGTGTGCATGTCTGTCTATTTGTGATTGTATGTGCATACACAGGCTGCTGCTGCTGCTAAGTCGCTTCAGTCGTGTCCGACTCTGTGCGACCCCATAGACGGCAGCCCACTGGGCTCCCCCATCCCTGGGATTCTCCAGGCAAGAACACTGGTTCTTGCCTGGGTTGCCATTTCCTTCTCCAATGCATGAAAGTGAAAAGTGAAAGTGAAGTCGCTTAGTCGTGTCCGACTCTTAGCAACCCCATGGACTGCAGCCTAACAGGCTCCTCCATCCATGGGATTTTCCAAGCAATAGTACTGGAGTGGGGTGCCATTGCCTTCTCCAATACATAGGCTAGATTATAGTGAAATATATTCCCTGGTGGCTCAGTTGGTAAAGAATCCACCTGCAGTGTGGGAGACCTGGGTTTGAACCCTGGGTTGGGATGATCCCCAGGAGAAGGGAACAGTCACTCGCTCCGGTATGCTGGCCTGGAGAATTCCACGCACTGTATACTCCATGGGGTCACAAAGAGTCAGACACAATTGCGAGACTTTCACTTTCTTGTCCTATTAGATGATAATCAAAAATGTTTAAGAAGCACTGGGTAATACGACACCCAAACTTTGGAGCTCTACTGCCCACGTGGTGACTAGCCTTGGTCACTCTCCACAGTCACTCTGCTTATGACCCAGTAACCAGAAAGTAAATACCACGTATTTCGCCTCTTTTATACTTCTGAATTGAAATGAGTAATTTATTAAGATGGGAACTTGATTATATAAGATGTAGGATTGTATAAGTTGGTGATTTTTTACATTTATTTATTTTAAAATTTTACTGGAGTACAGTTGATGTACAATGCTGCATTCATTTCAGGTGTTTAGTAGGTTACCAGAGAGGAAAGTTGGTGATTTTAGTAACTAAATTTACTGGTTCACTAATGGAAATTTACAAGATTTAGACTACAAATGGTAAGAGTATCATATCATGGCCTTTCCCACTCTAACTGTACAGAAAAATGAATATAATTTACTCATTGCTGAATATATTATATACCAAAAATAGCACAAAAATAGTAGTCTGAAATTTTCTGTTGCCTGGAATTGTTGTATAAATATTAGAATAATAATTTTTCTTTTGTTTGATAAAAATATTTCTCTACAGATGAATTTTCAAAGAAAAGATTTCCAACACAAATCCATGTATCCACCTTATAAATAAACAATGAATACATGATACAAAGAATGCAAACAGGGCACCTGGTACATAACCCCCTGAGATAACTGAGAAGTCTCCAATTTACATTTAGACAGCCACTCAAACATGATGACAATGGTCTTTGGGGAAGGATGAGAAGAGAAATGATCAAATACTTTAAAATTAATGTGTGCATCCTTCCCCAGATAACAGTATTCTTAGTTTCAAAGACCCTCATTGGCCTTTCTCCATAATTTCAGAGAAACCAGAGTAATGTTGAGGACTATTTACAACACTAGACATTTCCCTAAGTAAGGCCCTTAACTAAAAATCTATAACTGCTCCAGTTCTAAGTAGGAAAAGAAAACTCACCTGTGAAATCAGACTCATGTACATGTCAGTGGTATTTTCTTTACACCTTTGAAGACCTTTCCCTTTGAAGAAAAACTGCCCTCAGAACAGCCAAAAGTGAATTTGTAATGCATACCATCATCTTTAAAAACTGAGTTCACAAATCAAACACTGTGAACAATTTATAAGCATGCTCATTAAAGGCTGTACAGCAGCAAGAATGGCCAACAATTTCAGAATTTAATAAATTGCAGTGTCAAAGTCTGAGTTCAAATGCCAACTCAACTATTTTCTAGCTTTGTGACTTTGGAAAATTTCACTTAGGCTTTCCGTGCCTCAGTATCCTCATGGATAAAATAAGGTAGAATATCGACTTTATACAGTAGAAGAGATGCTTAAATAAGGCAATATATATAAAATGGTTATGCCGGGACCTGACCTATAATAAGTACTCAATAACTGGTAGCTATTAAGGTGAGAATAGTCATAATCATAGGAACTAGTGTGCAGTATAATGCCAGGGATATATCCTTGGCCTTTCATAAAATAAATTATATTAAGAAAACCATTTTAACATTAGCATTTAAAGTTATGGTGTACTATTTTAATGCAGTTCTAATATGAACTTACATATAAAAGTTAAATGTTCATGGCTAAAAACTGAACAAAGTCCATCATAAAAATGGTTTTTATTTTACCCATTTCTTCTGAGTTTCAAACAGAGAAGAAATGAGGAAGGAATAGAATGAGTGAACAATTTGACTTGATAAACTTTAGAGAGACAGACCTTGTGCTGGCATGACACTGCAGAGTTCCTTAAGTATTTCATTGTAAGATGATTTTTGTGGCGTTAAATTTCTTTTCCTTCACTGGAGCATTAACAAACACAAAATATTTCTCAGTCATCCTCCTATCACCAGAATATCCATGATGCCTGGCAGATAGCTGGCCAGTCATTAGACTTACAATGAATGATAATGATACATGACTTACACAAATAAATAAATAAGGGTTTACCACTGAGCAATCTACCTAGCCCATGGTTAGTAGACAGTTGGAGAATAAATCATTACTTTCACTTTTTTATCTTCTCTTCCCTTATCACTTAGACTTCAATAAGAGTAAATTTAAATGAGTGTACTTTTCCTTCTGGGCTTCCCAGGTAGCTCAATAGTAAAGAATCTGTCTGCCAATGCAGGAACTGCAGGAGACTCAGGTTCAATCCCTAGATCTGGAAGGTCCTCTAGAGAAGGAAAGGTAACCCATCCCAGTATTATTACCAGGATAAACTTATGGACAGAGGAGTCTGGCAGGCTATAGTCCATGGGATTGCAGAGTCGGACACAACTGAGCATACATGCACTACTTTTCCTTCTAGAATGTTTAGATGTTAGGCCTAAAAAGTTCGCTTTCCTTTAAAAATAAAATAAATTTTAAAAGACATAATGGGCTTTTATTTTATTTTTCTAAATTCACTGAGGACAACTCACGTCAACCTGAATTATACCATGCAGTCACCCCAAATTATTCTAGTCATGAAGAATTCACATGCCATAATGGAAACTTAAAATCCAAACCATTATACATACATGAAGAGATTTTCATAAAATGACAGGGCAGAATGTGTTGAAGTGACAATTTATATAATTTAGACAGCAAATTACCTGAATTAACAATAAACACCATTTATTGAGCACCTACCATTATTACTGATCCACAAAATGAGCAATTATCTGACCTTCTGCTCTATTTAGAAAATACAAGGCTTAGGCTCCAGACCACACAACTACTGAAGGGAGAATCCTAGATTCAATCATAGGACTGTCAGCCTTCAAAGCTTGATTTCTTTCCATTACACTTCACTGCGGGGATAACAAGTTGGAAGGAATAAAATAAAAACTTTTAAAAAAGGAAAGAATGCCAGTGAGACAGAGAGGCAGGATTTCAAGGAAAGATAAAATAATGTATTGAGCAGTCTGAACTTTTGTAGCAGAGCAAGATGCATTACTTTTTCCAAGCAAGTCTGACCATTTCCTATGATTGACTGAGTTTCATTTTATTTCATTTTTAAGGAGAAAACAAACGGGCATGGAGAAGGAAAGTAGCTCAAGGGTAGAAGCAGCTATTGTTAAAAAAAAAAAAAAAAAAAGCTTAACATAGTGATTCCTTACATTTAGCAAGGACTTGGCAAATATAGGTGCTTCATAAATATTTCTGGAATACACAAATGTGCACTGATTGCTTACCATGTACCAGGTGTTAGGGACAGAATAGGAAAGTTATTCAGGTGGTTGTAGAAGTCCTGGTAGGGGATTATAGAGAGGGAAACCCAGGAAACTTTGGGAGACCACTTCAAGTTAATAATGGCTCATTTCATCCTGAAATGAAGCAGGTGTGCTTAACAATAAAGCCATAAATAAAAGCATGAGATAAGCCTCAGGTTATTAAGTGAAAGAGAAAAATGCTACCACCCTTCTGTTGATTTGAATAAGAGCTATGATAGTCCTAGCTTGACCTCATATGGTCAGATACCATCCTGCTCTATACGAAGGAGGAGCTTGTGATGTAAGTCTGACACCTATTGAAGAATGAAGAAGAAGACAGTCTTCTCCTCCTCCCACACTTTCCTCTGATTATAAAAAAGTAGCCCACTTAATCCTTGGGGCAGAGCCCCCTCACCTGCCAGCTTTCATCTCTCACAAGCTTCCTATATTAATATATCTACTTGCCTATCACTTTGCCTCTCATTGAATTCCTTCTCTGCTGAGACACAAAGAGTCTGAGCCTCAGCAAGTCCAGTCACCAGGTGAATAATTCTAATTTAAAACTGTGGGTTCAAGTCCCAGTGTGGTTTCAGGCTGAGTTTGAGTTCCAGCGCATGGGCTCAAGTCCCACTCAGAGGTACACAGTTTCACAGTCACTAGGCAAGTAGAGTCTCCTCATATTACCTGACATGAGTCACAACAAGCCTGCAAGGTAGTTGCTATTCTCATCTACATCCCTTGTGAGGGATGCGGAAACCGATGTGTGGAGAGAGTATGCTTTGTGCTCACCTCCAAGTCAGAGGAGAACCTTGCCTCACCCAGGAACAGATCTTACCCACTGGGCTTCTTGAATGACTGGAATAATCAGGGCTTTCTTAGCTGATTCCAATTCCAGCATACGAAACTAATTTTCAGTTTAAAAGTTGATTATCAAGACAGAAACTGCCCTAATAACATAAATAACACTTATACTACTGAAATGAAGTATACATAATAGAAATGAATTGTACTACATTTCACAGTATTATAAGAATGGGAACCAATGACCCCAATAGATCTGAAGCTTCCTCTTTGCTCGTTACAAATCATGCTAGTTAGGCTGTCAGGAAAAATGGAAAATGCACTTGAAAACTCATCAGTACCCACATATTACAGGAAGCCTTTTCCATAAAAACAACTGTGCTTGAATACATAATAAAAGTCTGTAGAGTCCATTATTCCCAAAATCATAAAAGGAACTTTCAAGAGGCTTAATTTACTGACTGTTATTTTTATGAAATGAGGGTGTTGGAGAGAAAGCAAAACTTTGAAACAATGGAATAGAAACACACAAGGAAGAAATATGACGAAAGAATGTCACTATGAAATAATGCAATGGACCATGATTTTGATTTAATCAAATGACTACCAATGAATACTTACTGGTAAATTTAACATTTAATCTTAAAGAGGGTCTTCAGCTTTTTGGTGAAGCAGAGAAACTGCTTCTTAAATTCATGGATAACAAAAGCATTGATTAAAGATAATGCACATTTGTGACACTGTACTAGTATTCATTCACATTTCATCATTCACTCACATTTTGTCACATCTCTGCAGTGCGGTGAGTATCAATGTCTCCCTTGTATAAAAGATGGGACTAAGATGGGGAAGCTAAGAACTTGATCTAGTCTATCAGCATTCTGTCGTATTTATTTGTAGTGAAACCCAGCAGGACCATGTGGGGCCCTCCTGGGCACAAAAGCCTCTGTGTAGCATTATTGCTGCTGCTAAGTCACTTCAGTCATGTCTGACTCTGTGCAACCCCATAGACGGCAGCCCACCAGGCTCCCCCGTCCCCAGGATTCTCCAGGCAAGAACACTGCAGTGGGTTGCCATTTCCTTCTCCAATGCATGAAAGTGAAGAGTGAAAGTGAAGTCGCTCAGTCGTGCCCGACTCTTAGCAATGATGCTGCTGCTAAGTCACTTCAGTCGTGTCCGACTCCGTGCGACCCCATAGACGGCAGCCCACCAGGGTCCCCTGTCCTTGGGATTCTCCGGGCAAGAACACTGGAGTGGGTTGCCATTTCCTTCTCCAATGCAGGAAAGTGAAAGTGAAGTCACTCAGTTGTGTCCGACTCCTAGCGACCCCATGGACTGCAGCCCACCAGGCTCCTCCATCCATGGGATTTTCAAGGCAAGAGTACTGGAGTGGGGTGCCATTGCCTTCTCCTAGCAACGATGGTTTGTAGCAAATAAGCTTCATTCAGCCTCATTGACTTTCCCTGGGAAATTCAAATTCAAAGGGTAGATTCAAATAGTTGTTAATCAGGGTAGGGAGCCAACACACAAACAAGGGAGGAGCAGTTAAGAAACAATAGTGCAGCCTTTGGACAGGGTCCTGGTTCCTCCTGAAGAAATATATACAACAATGTCTTTGAGTTCTGCAGGAACTAAGGTTCCCACCTCAGCAGGTGCTGAGGCTGAACTTCAGGCTGAACACAGGATTCCTGGAGCACCTCCCTGTTAGCTCAGTTCAGTTCAGTTCATCACTCAGTCGTGTCCAACTCTGTGACCCCACAGACTGCAGCACGCCAGGCCTCCCTGTCCATCACCAACTCCAGGAGCTTACTCAAACTCATGTCAATCATGTCGGTGAGGCCTTCCACCATCTCATCGTCTGTCGTCCGCTTCTCCTCCCACCTTCAATCTTTCCCATCATCAGGGTCCTTTACAGTGAGTCAGTTCTTCACATCAGGTGGCCAAATGCAGAACTTCAGCTTCAGCATCAGTCCTTCCAGTGAATATTCAGGACTGATTTCCTTTAGGATGGACTGGTTTGATCTCCTTGCAGGCCAAGGGATTCTCGAGTCTTCTCCAGCACCACAGAGTTCAAAAGCATCAATTCTTCGGCACTCAGCTTTCTTTACAGTCCAACTTTCACATCCATACATGACCACAGGAAAAACCATAGCTTTGACTAGATGGACCTTTGTTGGCAAAGTAATGTCTCTGCTTTTTAATATGCTGTCTAGGTTGGTCATAGCTTTTCTTCCAAGGAGCAAGCATCTTTTAATTTCATGGCTGAGTCACCATCTGCAGTGCCAGCCAGTCAAGAAAGTCACATACCCTGCAGCCTTCACTCCAAATTTTGCCTGTAAAAGTTCTCCCTCAAAACCATCTGGGAGTTTGGTGGTTTTGAGCATGACCCATTCTCCTTACTTGGCCTTGCAATCAACCTTTCGCTGCTCCAAACTCCAACATTTTGGTTTGTTTGGGCACATCAAATTTCAAACTTTCATTCAGTAATAGTTAAAACAAATTTCCAATTGTTAATATTTAAATATTTATTTGTATAAAGTCTTTATTCATTTTTGATTGTATGTACCATGAGAAGAGGAATAGTGGCTTTCATTTATCTCTATACATCCAGTGTCTGGCTCATTAGAGGTGTTAACTCAAGTTAATGTTCCCAAGGCATAGTGAGGCCAAATGAACTGAAACATAGGAGTATGAAGCAGAGAAAGGTTATTGCAAGGTCATACAAAGAGATGAGATGGCTCCTGCCCTCAAAAGCCTCGTGCTCCCCAAAGCATTTTTGCAAAACCTTTTTAAAGGGCTGGGTGCATGGGGGTGGAGGTTGCAGAGCCTCTGGTCAGCTTGTGCTCCATTCTCTAATTATCTGATGGTGAGGCATCAGGGTGGTATCACAGGGGTTATCAGGGCTCCAGGAGGTCTGGGGCTATGTGCTCATGGCCACCAAGTAATTCTTCCAGGTGGAAGGTTGGGGTTGGTTGTGGGGTTCACATCTGCAAAACAACTCAGGACATTTGCATCAAATAATATTATTAATATCCATATAAGTATTTTAGAGAGGAGCTAAAGCAGAGGATATGGGGGAAGGCCTATCCTGGGAGACCCCATAGGGTCCTGCTTGGTTACACAGGTGCTCAGAACATAAATGTCAAATAAATAAATGAAGAAAAGAGGGAAAGCAGAAGTTCCAAAATGCATCATATATGCATAAATCATTCTAGACTCTTACATTTCCTGGTGTCTCGCTTTGAGTGAGTATGTGAGTTAGAAGGTGATAAGAGTTAGAAACAGCACTGAGATAACAGAACTGATAGGGAGAGATGAAAAAAAAGTCTAAAGAAGGTGTGACAGGAACTAATTAAATGGCCTCTAAAAAGAAAACCTTCAAGATATGAGATCTCGCCTTTGATACTAATCAACTTATTGGAAATGCTTAACAGAAAAACAGAAGGCTAAAAAAAAACTGATACTATGGAGCTTTCTAAAGCATTAGCCACTTTGGTAACATTTCTTTAGGATTGAAGAGAAAATACACCTAGATTTAAAGTCACCATATAAAAATGTGATTCTCCTGATTTTAAAATAATCCTTGGATTCTTCCTTAATATAGAAAACCATCATTTGCGCAAGCTATTAGTTAGTATAAGCTATCAAGTCTCAGTATCATTATTTTCAAGTAGTAGTTCCCAAGAGATATTGTTTACAACATCATTGTTTACAACAAAAAGCAAAAGCTGCAGACTTATTCTCACTAATCAGGAGTCCAATATTATTTACTCATCAACAAATTTATCCCTGGGCTCAACTTGAAACTGTCACTGTGATATTGTGATTTACAATAAGAAGTGTATAGTTGGTCTTTGTGCCTTTTTCCCCATAGGCAAGAGCTCCTAAAACCCTCTGAATTCCACAATTGGTGAGAGCAATCAAGGTGTCTTTTGTTATGTTAACGAGGTTATCTGGGGACTGCACTTAAGATTGAGGGCTGGTTGCCAGGAGGACAAATCACATGATTAGAAGACTGACAATTTCAGACTCAGTCCTCACTTTAAAGAAGGGAGAGAGGATAGAAGCTGATTTAATCACTAATGCCCACAAATTTAATCTACCATGAATATGTAATGAGGTCTTCACAAAAGTCCAAAAGGACAAGGTTCAAAGAGCTTCTGGGTTGGTGAACACATGAAGGTTGGGGCCTAGTGGTGCTCTGGAGAAGCACAGGAGCCCCATGACCCTTTTCACGTACTTTGCCTTGTGGTTGCTGTTCAGACCCTGAGTTATGTCTGACTCTTTGCCACCACGGACTGCAGTACAGCAGACTCCTCTGTCTTCCACTATCTCCCAGAGTTTGCTCAGATTCACGTCCACTGAGTCAGTGATACTGTTTAACCATCTCATCCTCCACCACCCCTTCTCCTTTTGCCTTCAGTCTTTCCCAGGATCAGGGCCTTTTCCAATAAGTCGGCTCTTACATATCAGGTGCCTTCTATCCCTGGTGGCTCAGATGGTAAAGGGTCTGCCTGCAGTGCAGGAGATGCAGGTTGATCCCTGGGTGGGGAAGATCCCTGGGTGGGGAAGATCCCCTGGAGAAGGAAAGGGCAACCCAGTCCAATATTCTTGCCTGGAGAATTCCACGGATAGAGGAACCTAGTGGGTTACAGTCCATGGGTGGCAAAGAGTCGGACACTACTGAGTGACTTTCACTTTCACTATGTATCAGGTGGTCATTGGTTCATTCAACTGAGTTGACTGACTGAATCAACTCAGGGCTGATTCCCTTTAGGATTGACTAGTTTGACCTCCTGGCAGTCCAAGAGACTCTCAAGAGTCTCCTCTAGCACAATTCAAAAGCATCAGCCTTTTGACTCTCAGCATTTTGAGCACTTTGGCACTCAGCCTTTTTTATCGTCCAATTCTCACATCTGTACATGACTACTGGAAAAATCATAGTTTTGCCTATACAGACTCTGTTGACAAACTAACGTCTCTGCTTTTTAATATGCTGTCTAGATTTGTCACAGCTTTCCTTCCAAGGACCAAGCATCTTTTACTTTCATGGTTGCAGTCACCGTCCACAGCGATTTTGGAGCCCAAGAAAATAAAGTCACTGTTTCCATTTTTTCCCCATCTATTTGCCTTGAAGTGATGCGGCCAGATGCCATGATCTTAGTTTTTTTAAACTTTGCCATATACATCTTTTCTATCTAGCTCTGCTGCTGCTGCTAAGTCACTTCAGTCGTGTCCAACTCTATGCAACCCCATAGATGACAGCCTACCAGGATCCTCCGTCCCTGGGATTCTCCAGGCAAGAACATTGGAGCGGGTTGCTATTTCCTTCTGCAATCTAGCTCTGAGTTATATCCTTTTAAAATGAACTGGTGATCTAGTAAGTAAAATGTTTCTCTGCCTTCTATGAGCTGCTTTAAAAATTTTTTCAAAACCAAGGAGGGGGTAGGGCTTCATAGGTGGTTCAATGGTAAAGAATCTGCCTGCAGTGCAGGAAACCTGGGTTCAACCCCTGGGTCAGGAACATCTCCTGGAGAAGGAAATGGCAACCCACTCCAGTACTCTTGCCTGGGAAATTCCGTGGACAGAAGAGCCTGTCAGGCTACAATCCATGGGATTGCCAAGAGTCAGACACAACTTAGCATCTGAGCGTGCACTAATACTATATCTTAAAGTAGCTGCGGCTGCTGCTGCTAAGTCGCTTCAGTCATGTCCCACTCTTAGCGACCCCATGGACTGCAGCCTACCAGGCCTCTCCGTCCATGGGATTTTCCAGGCAAGAGTAGTGGAGTGGGGTGCCATTGCCTTCTCCAATCTTAAGGTAGACCATGTCAGAATTGAGTTAAACTTTAGGACATCCAGCTGGTATCACAGAATTGCACAGATGTGTGGGGATGTTGGAATTGGTGCCAAGACCTTTACCCACCAAACATTATTTTGTATCTGCAGTAACCAACTAAGGCATTTACTCCAATTAAAGATAGTACAATATGGCTTATCTTGTTGCTACCTAAACTGTTAAATCTTAGAATAAGCCTGGGATTTACCCACTAAGTACAGAGGACTTTAAACCTTGCACTATTTGTTATGAGTGACCTTGAAAATTTCACAAAAGCACCCAGATTCTCAGTTTTTTCAGATTAAACCGGATAATTCCTAACCTATCTCATGGGGCTATTAGAAGGACCATAACTACAACATAAAAACACACTTAAATCATAACGTGCACTTTTAGGATCAACCAGTTCTCTTTTTTTTAAATCATCCCACCTCATTCCTACATCCAAGTATCAATCTGGGAGCTAGAAAGACACTTTTCCTCAGTGGGGGCAGCAGACCCAGCTGAGGAACTGGAGAGTTAGACCTTTGGGGAGCAATATCTGCCCTAAAAATAACAACAGCAAAAAACACAACTTTAATAATGGCTAACAAATAAGAGTGGTTATGCTCCATCAGAGATTTCCAAACCATCACACGTAATCTGTACTAAGACAAACCTATCTTGTTCCAGGTCTAGTATTGACTACTACAGAAATGATCTAGAGCATCATTCTGCTTAACAGGCTCACAGAAACAACAACCTTACTAATTTGAGAAACTGTACAAAAGCTATTATGTACTAGGGTGTGAGAAAATGTTATTAAACAGTAACAACACATGCTTTTCCCAAAGAGTGTACATCTAACCCAAGTAAAAGTTCACATAACCAATATTTGAAACCTTTTGGTATGGGGCAACTTCAGTTAAGTTCAGTCACTCAGTTGTGTCCGACTCTTTGCGACCCCGTGCATGCAGCATGCCAGGCCTCCCCGTCCATCACCAACTCCCGGAGTTTACTCAAACTCATGTCCATTGAGTCTGTGATGCCATCCAACCATCTCATCCTCTGTTGTCCCCTTCTCATCCTACCTTCAATCTTTCCCAGCTTCAGGGTCTTCTCAAATGAGTCAGCTTTTCACATCAGGTGGCAAAGTATTGCAATTTCAGCTTCAACATCAGTCCTTCCAATGAATATTCAGAACTGATTTCCTTTAGGATGGAATGGTTGGCTCTCCTTGCAGTCCAAGAGGCTCTCAAGAGTCTTCTCCAACACCACAGCTCAAAAGCATCAATTCTTCAGTGCTCAGCTTTCTTTATAGTACTACTCTCACATTCATACATGACCACTGGAAAAACCATAGCCTTGACTAAATGGACCTTTGTTGGCAAAGTAATGTCTCTGCTTTTTAATATGCTATCTAGGTTGGTCATAGCTTTTCTTTCAAGGAGTAAGTGTCTTTTATATTCATGGCTGCAGTCACCATCTGCAGTGATTTTGGAGCCCCCCAAAATAAAGTCTGTCACTGTTTGCACTGTTTCCCCATCTATTTCCCATGAAGTGATGGGACCGGATGCCATGATCTTCGTTTTCTGAATGTTGAGCTTTAAGCCAACTTTTTCACTCTCCACTTTCACTTTCATCAAGAAGCTTTTTAGTTCACTTTCTGCCACAAGGGTGGTGTCATCTGCATATCTGAGGTTATTGATATTTCTCCCAGAAATCTTGATTCCAGCTTATGCTTCATCCAGCCCAGCATTTCTCATGATGTACTCTGCCTATCAGTTAAATAAACAGGGTGACAATATATAGCCTTGATGTACTCCTTTTCCTATTTGGAACCAGTCTGTTGCTCCATGTCCAGTCTAACTGTTGCTTCCTGACCTGCATACAGATTTCTCAAGAGGCAGATAAGGTGGTCTGGTATTCCCATCTCTCAGAATTTTCCACAGTTTATTGTGATCCGTACAGTCAAAGGCTTTGGCATAGTCAATAAAGCAGAAATAGATGTTTTTCTGTAACTCTCTTGCTTTTTGATGATCCAGCGGATGTTGGCAATTTGATCTCTGATTCCTCTGCCTTTTCTAAAACCATTGAACATCTGGAAGTCCACGGTTCATGTACTGCTGAAGCCTGGCTTGGAGAATTTTGAGCATTACTTTACTAGTGTGTGAGATGAATGCAATTGTGTGGTAGTTTGAGCATTCTTTAGCATTGCCTTTCTTACTACTTTGTCAGTCAACTACATTCTATTTTTGTGGCTTTGACTTCTAAAATGCCATTTTTTGCATTGTTTTGAAGTCTAGTTTCCTGTTTTCTCTATTCATTAATCAGTCTTCCCTTTTGAGGTCAATCTGTGTAACTCAAATTACTATTCCTTGTGACTGCCCTTAAATGTTTAGAGATAGCTAGTATATCTTAGCTAAGCGTTTTTTTCCTCATTCAAATGAACAACTATCACCATTATTTCTATTTTCTGATATAAAAAGAATACAAAATAAAATTCATGTAGATAACTGCCAATCTCTACCAACAAAAAAAATTACTGATTATCTATTGGGTTGGCCAAAAAGTTTGCTTGGGTTTTTCCATAAAATGTTACAGAAAAGCTTGAATGAACTTTTTGGCCAATCAATATTTAATTTTAAGGAAACTAAGAACCCTCTCTCTACACCACTCTCCTAAAGTCTTATTTATCTACAGTGTGTATCTACCATGCTAAGGGTGCAGGTAATTACCATATCAAAGTCAGGTAAAGTCTTATTTATATATAGTGTGTATCTACCATGCTAAGAGTGCAGGTAATTACCATATCAAAGTCAGGCATGGTGAAGCAAATTCTCTAATAACATTTAATTCCCAATAAGTTGTCCCTAACCTTCCTTCCTCTCTCAGTCATGGCAACTCTCAAATCATAGAGTGAAGAGGAGAATTTCTGAGGCTGATTGGGTATTAGGGCTTTGTCTTCTTTTTCCCTGATATTCTATGATATGTAAAACCCACCTAGATAAGGCAGAAAAAGAACACTAAATATCTCAAGCCTTATATTAGACAATGAATTTCAAATATGCCAAATATTTCAAATTTTTATAGCTTCACTTCAGAGAGCTGTAATCCTAAATGTAACCACCTACCAAAGCAGCTTTAGAAGAGGTACTCTAGAAAAATAATCTGGTAATGGAAGAAAATTAAAATACATTATGCAATAATTATCATTGAAACTCGCCTAGTTCCTAGGAAATATTGTCAAATATCTAGCCAAAAATGATGTTTTATACTTATGGGGATACTCTTACTTTTTGTTTGTAAGTTATAGTAACAGATACCTATAATATCAAAATTTGGCAATCATAATTTGGAATATTCCTAAACTTTAAGTTCATAGTAAGCATAGAAGACTTAATAGAACTAATTTTTTCATCCATGCAGAAGCTGTTGAGCATCTCTTTATCCAATCAGAGCCGTTGGATCTAGTGCTATGCTAGCACTGAGAATGAAACTAAAAACGGTCTCCAGTAGAATTATGCACAAACATATAGCATTCAGGGTGGCAAGGAAAGCTAGGCAAGGGTTCCAGAGAAGGTAATAGCTGGTCTGAGTCTTGAAGGACCAAGAAGCACATGAGGCTTAATCTAAACTACACACTAATTGAGGAAACAAGAAATAAAATATTAATAAAAGAGATTGAACTAGATAAGCAGACTGTACATACCGTAAGCCAGGGAGAGAAGTAACAAGAAGCTACATGCAAGAAGTAGCCATTTATCTGGATTTTGAACTAGGTATGAGACTTTAATCATTGAAGGAAAGAAGGCAATTATGTTCCCTTTAATTTTCTCCCATAATTCCTAACTATTTCATGTCAAGATTTCTTTAACAAGTAGGTAATTACTTATTAAATATCTCTATCCTGTTCTAAACTGTGAATTACATGAGGATAGGGGCCAAGGATGTTTTATTCTCCGTTTCTTTGCTGCCATTTCTAGAATGTTAGATGATGTTGGTCACTCAGTAGTGTCTGACTCTTTGAGACCCCATGGACTATAGCCAGCCAGGCTCTTCTGTCCAAGGAATTCTCCAAGCAAGAATGCTGGAGTGGGTAGCCTTTCCATTCTCCATGGGATCTTTCTGACCTAGGGATAGAACCCAGGTGTCCTGTATTGCGGGCAGACTCTACTGTCTGAGCCACCAGGGAAGTACTTGTCAAAGTCTGTGTGTTTAATAAATATTTGTTAAACAGCTGAAAAATTAAATTAATAAGTTGATTTCTTAAAAATTATAAAAATGTATGATATTTTATAACGTATTCATGTTTTAGTGCATTAATAATGCTCCACTGACTAGAAATAAAACTAGGAAGAGCAGCAGGAATTAAGAAAGGATTAATCAGAATGTAGCAACAGATAGATTACTGTTTGCTGATCATGCAAAATTTAAACTCAATATTATTGAGATTTTCTGAGTATGAAAGTGATAAAATATATATATATATATATATATATTAAGAGTTTGCTCAGGTTCCATGTGCCAAATGAGTTAAAGGAGAAGTGACTGTAGTCAATCTACTTGGAAAGGAACAAAACCCTGTTCTAATGTATTTCACTGACTGGTGGAGTGGGAGAAAAGGAATGGCTACCAAGTAAACAGCTGTTTGTCAATAAGAGGGTTCAAACTTGTTTGGTAAGCAGAAATAGCTACAGAACTTGCTGGGCCTATGACAGAATGAAATTGCAGGGAACCATGTTTAAAAAGCACTTATAATTTCCAGACAGCAACAACAGTATATTAAAACAAGTACTAGCCTCTTCTAAGCTTGGACAAGGACTGCACATCCATGAGGCTGGTCCTGTTGACAAACATCCCATATTAAGGAAGGAAATAAAAATAAAAGAAGGAAAGGAAAGAGGGATAGAAGAGAAAAGGTTTTGAGAATTTATGTGACCATATACTCAAGTTGCACTACACAGAAATGCATAAATTCAAAACAACCTTAAATTGCGTGGTCTGCCATAGCTTTCAAGTTCTACTAATATGTAATCCCAACAGGATATGGCTCTCTTCAATGCATCTAGTGAGGTTATTAGTTTATTGTTTTGTAGAGAAGGGAACTACATAACATCTTTGGACTACTGTATCAGTAAAACTACACTTACAAAGAAAATTGGTCCTGCACAATTGCACTCATCTCACACGCTAGTAAATGCTCAAAATTCTCCAAGCCAGGCTTCAGAAATATGTGAACCGTGAACTTCCTGATGTTCAAGCTGGTTTTAGAAAAGGCAGAGGAACCAGAGATCAAATTGCCAACATCTGCTGGATCATGGAAAAAGCAAGAGAGTTCCAGAAAAGCATCTATTTCTGCTTTATTGACTATGCCAAAGCCTTTGTCTGTGTGGATCACAAGAAACTGTGGAAAATTCTGAACGAGATGGGAATACCAGACCACCTGATCTGCCTCTTGAGAAATTTGTATGCAGGTCAGGAAGCAACAGTTAGAACTAGACATGGAACAACAGACTGGTTCCAAATAGGAAAAGGAGTACGTCAAGGCTGTATATTGTCACACTGCTTCTTTAACTTCTATGCAGAGTACATCAAGAGAAACGCTGGACTGGAAGAAACACAAGCTGGAATCAAGACTGCCGGGAGAAATATCAATAACCTCAAATATGCAGATGACACCACCCTTATGGCAGAAAGTGAAGAGGAACCAAAAAGCCTCTTGATGAAAGTGAAAGTGGAGAGTGAAAAAGTTGGCTTAAAGCTCAACATTCAGAAAACAAAGATCATGGCATCCGGTCCCATCACTTCATGGGAAATAGATGGGGAAACAGTGGAAAGAGTGGCAGACTTTATTTTTGGGGGCTCCAAAATCACTGCAGATGGTGACTGCAGCCATGAAATTAAAAGATGCTTACTCCTTGGAAGGAAAGTTATGACCAACCTAGATAGCATATTGAAAAGCAGAGACATTACTTTGCCAACAAAGGTTCATCTAGTCAAGGCTATGGTTTTTCCTGTGGTCATGTATGGATGTGAGAGTTGGACTGTGAAGAAGGCTGAGCGCTGAAGAATTGATGCTTTTGAACTGTGGTGTTGGAGAAGACTCTTGAGAGTCCCTTGGACTGCAAGGAGATCCAACCAGTCCATTCTGAAGGAGATCAGCCCTGGGATTTCTTTGGAAGGAATGATGCTAAAGCTAAAACTCCAGTACTTTGGCCACCTCATGCGAAGAGTTGACTCATTGGAAAAGACTCTGATGCTGGGAGGGATTGGGGGCAAGAGGAAAAGGGGACGACGGAGGATGAGATGGCTGGATGGCATCATTGACTTGATGGACATGAGTCTGAGTGAACTCCAGCAGTTGGTGATGGACAGGGAGGCCTGGCGTGCTGCGATTCATGGGGTCGCAAAGAGTCAGACACGACTGAGAGACTGATCTGATCTGATCCTTATTTCAGCAGCAGGACATAACATCTGATGCTACATAAAGAGAAATAGCATTCAATAAAATAATTATCCCACTACCTTATTGAATATTGCTTAGCTCAGAACCACTGTGGCCAGGTACTGTATTCTACTGTAAAACATGCTAAGTTTTAGTTTTTCACTTTAGCTTCAATGGGTTTCCTCAGACAATGGAGGATAATGATTGATTGATTGACTGGAATTTTAAAAGGGCTGGATATATGTTAGGATTGATAATCACTACTGGCAAAAAAGAAGCAGAACTTAGGTTTGTTGACTTCTGTTGAACAGAGCTCTCAATAACTTTGTTCATGATTATCTGCATTCCAGGAATTCCTGAATCTGAATTCCTGGAATTCCTCATCCCTTGAGTTCCTCTTTTTTATAAGGCACAGAGCTGAATCTTCAATTTTATATTTCATTAAAAAATGTATAATTATAGCAAAACAAACATGCAGGCACAATTAATAGTTTTCATGTCTGTTTAAGGATCCAGAAAAAAGAAACTACTGAAAGAGCTGACTGAAAGTCAGAATTTTTTTTTTCAGTATTTGGGATGGAGAAGGAAGGTAAGATAATCCATGGCTATGGAGCTTCTAAGTTTCTTTTCAAAGAGACAGTCTCATGGTTGCATGCGATGGCAACTGAAATGAAATGAATAGGAAGGAAAAATACTTGAGTTTATTGAAATCTTCATATCATAAGATCCCAGGAGTTCTGAGAAGTCATGCCCAATCCCTCTTGAATACTTTTTAATCCTTCTCTAAAATGCTACTGCTGCTGCTAAGTCGCTTCAGTCGTGTCCGACTCTGTGCGACCCCAGAGACGGCAGCCCACCAGGCTCCCCCATCCCTGGGATTCTCCAGGCAAGAACACTGGAGTGGGTTGCCATTTCCTTCTTCAATGCGTGAAAGTGAAAAGTCAAAGTGAAGTCGCTCAGTCGTGTCTGACTCTTAGCGATCGTATGGACTGCAGCCTACCAGGCTCCTCCGTCCATAGGATTTTCCAGGCAAGAGTACTGGAGTGGGGTGCCATTGCCTTCTCCACTCTAAAATGCTACACTGTCTATATTCATCTTGCAATTGAAATAATTTTTGCTACTTTTATAAAGTTAAAAAAAAAAAAAAAAAAAAAAGCCCTGCTATTCTATAGTTACTGGGGCAAGGAACAAATGAGTGTTTGTATAATCACACTGGAACTATAAATTCAAGAACAGAATTTTTAACTCATGTAGCCATCATTAGGCTGGATGCCCATATTCATTAACTTTACCCTAAAATTGCAGGAATTAAAGACATGATGCATTTATTACCTATCAAAGGGCAAAGGAAGAGTGGGAGCCTTCAGTGGTTTTGCGATCTGGGCTCCAGGTTTGTATGCTGACAATCTGTCAGTGTCCTGTTCTTTTCTTAACCTTAATTAGAATTCTCCATTCAGAGGTTGCAGTTCTGTAGTGCTCTTGACAGTATGGGCTCCAGAACTGGCACAAACATGGCTAACCTCATCCTCATAAAAGGATCATTACATTCTCCTGCTGTTCGCTTCAGCACTGCCGATCTGTTCCAATCCCCATGCCAGGTCATATTTCCCACTGCCCCACAACACACTTGAGACAGCTGGTGAAAGTTTCCAAGCCTGGCTGAAGAGGTTATTTTTTGACAGATCAAGGCAGACACATGTCCTTAAGTGGAACTATGCCAAGACCTGAAACTGGGCAATTTGTCCAATTCTCTGAGTTGTGAAGATTTTGAAAATTCTTATTTCATAGCAGCATTAATACCATATCAACAAAAAGAGAAACAATGCAAGGAATTTTCACCAAGTGAGTCATGACTGAGGCTGCTCTTTTAAGGTGAAGAATCATTTTCTTCTATTGTTGTCAAGGAAACATAGGAGGTTTTTATTTTATTTTTTATTTTTATTGGAGGATAGTTGCTTTACCACGTTGTGTTAGCTTCTACTGTACAGCAAAGTGAATCAGCTATACGTGTACATATATCCCCTCTTTTTTCAATTTCCTTTCCATATAGGCCATCACAGAACATTGAGTTCCCTGTGCTATACAGTAGGTTCTCATTAGTTACCTATTTTATATGCAATATCAATAGTGCATATATGTCAACCCTAGGATTTGTATTCAAAAACTCTTTAAAAAATTTATCACCCAACAATTTTCTGACTTGATATATCTTGTAGCCTACAGATGCCTGCTCTGTTGAAGGATAAGAAACGAGGCTTATGGGCCAGTTGAAAGAGAAATAACACAAGTAAGTTGAAAGAGAGGAGGCTAAGTTTCTTGTGATCTAAAGTGACTTCATAGACATAATGTGAAGGCAGTTACATTTGCTCTATGAACAAAACTATTCTGTGCTGTGTGTGTACTGCATTATGGAATCCTCACAGCTACACCATGTGTTAGGATGCTACCACACTACATACTACTCTACAGATGTGGGAAAAAACAATTCAATATCATTTTAATGAGCTATCAGTCAAGGTTGCAAGATAATACCATTGACAACAGTAAAAACAACAAACAAGAAAAATATCATAATTGCTTTGAGCAAAACTTTTGGATTGGGAAACATCTGATTAATTACTTCATGACCTTGAGCAAAGTTTAACCTTTATGAGAATGATACTTGTATCAACCTGCAGAGCTGGTGAGCAGACTATACAAGACACAATATGCTGAGGGCCATATCTGGCAGAGAGTGAAGCTTGAATAAATGCAAACCAATGTTAGAAATTATAATGAGGAGATCAGGAGAATTAAGGAGAAGGAGGAAGAGTAAAATGCAATCAATCAATCAATTAGAACAGCACAAAATAATGGGTGAATATTTTATTTGACCATAGGAATGAAATATGCTACATAAGCTTAAAAGTATTGATAATAGAAGAAATCATAAGTGATTAAAAATCAATAGAAGTGTCTGGATACAAATTTAAAATTTTGCTCATAAGGATTAACCATAAACAGAATTAAAAGGCATGGTGTCAATTATTTGAAGAGGAAAGGAGAGTAATTAGAACAATAAAGTATACCATTTCTGCTCCCATGGTGTTCAGAATTTAACTGGAAATTGGGATCACATTCACATAAAATAGCATATAATTTTGGAACATCATAAATATGCAAATATTAGAAGGAGTTAATCATATGTATAAGTCTGGGAAAATAATGAGAAAGAAACGAGCTTCACCAGATGCGATCAATGCTGAGTGGCTTCCAGAGTTGAGTACATCTCATTATAACATCCACTTAGGTACAAGGAAACTTGTAGGTTATTGATCCATGTCTATTGCACAGAATTCCTTATTGTCCTACCAGACTGGGCTTTATAATGTCATAGTGAGGTCTTAAATTTAGAGTTCTTCTTCCTCTTCTATTCAAGGTTGGTTAGCTAGTTTTTCAATGTTCTAAATGACATATACCTACATTTAATGAAGATTTGGGCTTGAAAATGCCTGAAGTCACAGACCTATAATTATACCTGATCTCTCTTTACGCACTTAGAGGTAGTAGTACATTAGAACACAAATGCACAATTCTAAGTGTCTCTAGGGCAAGACAGTATTTATAACAAGTAGATTGCTTTCACTAACATACTTTAAAAACTCTTCAATGCATTTTTGCCTACACAACACTTTGTGCTTTTTAAACTAATTTTCTAAATTTACAGTCTGATCTACCTGACAGTTCCTCCTAAATGGTAAATAGTTTACAGTCTCACGGTTCCTTGCTGGAATTATATTCATGTCCAGGTCTTCATTATGTCCCCACTCCCAAATTTGTTTTTGCTCCTCTAGCTCTGACTTATGAAGCAGGCTCTCATATTTGGATGGGTTTACTATTTTAAGACTATATATATCTCAATGTTTCACTTAATTAAGAGAATTTTGTTACCAATAACATTCAGACCTAAGCATTCTGCAGACTTGAAGCTATAAAGCTTTCATGGCAAAGTACCTCTCAGTGTACAAACTACAAGTACAGCTTCAGAATAAGGATTTGCATGATCATGAACCTGCCATGTGGCTTATGCGTCTCCTTGAGACCAGTGAATGATAAGATATCGTGATCTTAAACTGAAACATAAATCATAGCTGTAAGAAGTTGCCCATACTAAAATAATTGTGCTGATATCTCTGAAAACTGATTAGCAAAACTAACAGTAAATGTTTAATAAGAAGGCAATGGCATCCCACTCCAGTACTTTTGCCTGGAAAATCCCATGGATGGAGGAGCCTGGTAGGCTGCAGTCCACAGGGTCTCTAAGAGTCAGACATGACTGAGCGACTTCACTCTCACTCTTCACTTTCATGCATTGGAGAAGGAAATGGCAACCCGCTCCAGTGTTCTTGCCTGGAGAATCCCAGGGACGGGGGAGCCTGGTGGGCTGCCGTCTCTGGGGTCGCACAGAGTCGGACATGACTGAAGCGACTCAGCAGCAGCAGTGCTATAGGTAGATGCCTACAGATTAGTGGTGCCCAGCGTTCGATGCTACCAGCATCCCACAGGTGAGATTTTAAAACAATACTGGTGTCCTGGTTGCAAGCCAGGTCACTAGGGTGACTAGTGTTGGATATCACTAACTCAATATATGAAAGAGAAAGGGCCATTATGAGGCGATAAATACAACATATCCTTATCACTCTGACAATCACTGCTCACAAATGGCTTCGGCATGAACTATGTGGTAACAGTCATGAGATTCTCCTTAGCTGAAAGGAAGCTGCAATGGAAATGGTGAATTTGTCCTTGGAAAGTAAATTCTAGGTCCAAACAGGAAGGTCAGCAAAATCATACTGCACAGTATCACCATGATCATGATTCAGTACTTCATTCCCTGATGAGTACCCCATACCCTTGGCACACTGTTTACTGTTAATCGAGAAGGAGCTCATATTTTTTTTCAACACTCTTGGCAGCAGAATAGAGACTTTTTGGGGAACTCAGGGTAGAGGTTGGACTTTAGGGAAAATGAAAAGGGGCTTCTTGGCTTCCCTCTGCCACAGAGTAACAATACATGCTTTCATCTAAAAGTTCTTAGCCTATTCCCAATTTCTCCCCAGAGTATCTTGTCACGGGAGCCTCATTGACTCAGAATAATTTGATATGGCCTATTTTGTAATGAGTTGGCTGCTACCATGATCACCATGGCATAAATACCTAATGAAATGAGAACTGTCTGTCTCCTCTATGCCCAGCCAGGCTAGCCAGGAGACTATCCTGGAGGAAACTGTCCAGACAGAATGTCTTCTGCAAAAATTTATGTTAATAGAGTTTAAACTAAGGATATATATATTTTTTTTCAGTCTCAAGAACTATGGCATTAGCAAGGATGCCTACTTTTGTCTAGTATTCTGCTAATGAAACACTCATTAGCTATGTCCTTCAGGGCTTATCACTTATAAAACTATCTCACCAGCTGGGTAACTAGAATAAAATCAAAGGCTGAATGCAGAAAAATATCTCTATAGTAACACAAAAATTGGAGTCCATTGTTTTTGGTAAAATGCTCCACACTGAATAGTCTTCTATTCAGCAAGTGTGGCAACTGTCAGATATCTTCTAAGGAGATTAGTTCTCCTCTAAAATAGAGACAGATTGCAATGTGGTATTTCACATGCCTTTCAGCAGATAACTTTACTTGCACACCACAGTAACAGACTGGCTATCTAACTAGAAAAGAAATGGACTGGTTGCATTTTGTATAGTACACTGGTTTGATGGGAAGATCGGCTTGTAAACAAAAGGTACGAATCAAGGCAGGAATGAGAGTGAAAGTATCATAAACCACTGGATAAACTTGTCTGATGCCACCACTGGAATAAACGAGCTCAAGTATTTTTCTCCCTCTCACTTCATGGTGGCAAGTTGACTGTGGCAGCTTTAAACTTATATTCTCCCAGTTCAAGTTCAGCAGGCAACAGAACCTGTTTTCCTGACACCATTAATGTAAGTTTTGTCATGTCATTGACTGCAAGAGGCAAGTGTCTATTCCTGAAGTAATTACTGTGATCAGAGGACTGAATCCTCTGATTGGCCAGGCTTCTCTTTTTTGCTCACTTCCAGAATAGGGGAAGAGACCTAATCAACTCCAACTGACACCTGGAATTGTTGAGAAGGTATGTTTCCCCCCCAGGAAGTTTTCAGAGTACTGTCACAAAAGAGAAGCACATAAATGCTAGAAAGCCACAAAAATGTGCACTGTCCCACAAAAGATAGCCTCCACAAAGGTTTGGAAGTAGAATTTTAAAATAATAAAAGGCAAAAGGGTATATGGAAAGATGTTCTACATCCTATGTCATTAGGGAAAGTGTGTATTAGTCAGTTGTGTCTGACTCTTTGCAATCCCATGGATTGTAGCCCACAGACTCCTCTCTCCATGGAATTCTCTAGGCAAGAATACTGGAGGGTAGCCATTCCCTTCTGCAGGGGATCTTCTTGATCCAGGGATCGAACCCAAGTCTCCCACATTGCAGACAGATTCTTCACTGTCTAAGTTACCAGGAAAGCCCTGTCATTAGGGAATCATTAATTAAAACAAAAATGATATATTACTACACATCAATTAGCACAGTCAAAATCTAAAACACTGACGACACCATATACTGGCAAAGTCTTAAAGCAACAGAAACTCACATTCATTGCTGTTGGGAATGCAAAATGGTACAGCCACTTTGGAAGACAGTTTGGCAGCTTCTTACAAAACTAAACATATTCTTATCATATGACCCAGTAAACTGAAACTTTATGTCCACTTGCACATGGATGTTTATATCCGTTTTATTCATATTTGCCCAGATTTGGAAGCAACCAAGATGTCCTTCAGTAGATGAATGGATAAATAGACTGGTACATTTAGACAATGAAATATTTTCAGTGCTAAAAAGAAATGAGTTATTATACCACAAAAAGACATGAAAGAAATGAAAATACATATTACTAAGGGAAAGAAGACAACTTGATAAGGCTACTACTGTATAAGCTTCCAACTATATGACACTCTGGAAAAGGAAAACTACCCAGTAGAAGATTAAATTAAAACACAAGTGGTTGCTAGTGGTTGCTGGGGGGTGGGAGATGAGTATTTAGAGCACAGAGGACTTTTAGGGCAGTGAAAATACCCTGTATGACATCATAACGATGTATACATGTCATTACACATTTGTCCAAACTCATAGAGTGTATGGAGTCTAGAGTGAATCATAATGTAAACTATGGACTTTGGGTGACAAGGATGTGTTGATGCAGGTTCATCAGTTGTAACAAACATACTACTCTGGTGGGGGATTTTGATAGTAGGGGAAGTTGTATGTGTGTGGAGGTAAAGGATCTACGCTCTCTGTACCTCCCCCTCAATTTTGCTGTAAACCTAAATCTATTCTACAACTAGTTTACCTAAAAAAAGGATAAGGTTCCAGAAGCCAATACTCCTGACTTCCTTCTCGCCCTTCTTAGCACCAAGGTCCCTGGCAGATCAGAAGGAACCAAGGTTTTGGAATTCACACAGGGTTTTAATCTTGCCAATCACATTTTCAGAACAGTGTGATCTTGAGTCAAATGCCCAGTCTTCAAAATCTGGATTAAAAAATGTAATAATCTGTATAAACCACATGGTTAAGCATCCAGTAATCTTAGCAAACACTTACTGATCACTATGTACCAGAAGCTGTAATAAACACTCTCGATATTATAACTTATTGAACCATTATTTAACACTCAGATAAGCACTATTGCTTCCCCTATTTTAGAGATAAATAAACTGAGCCAGAAAGTACCTAGGGAAGCTGCATAGGGTAACATGGCTATTAAGCACAAAAATTTGAACACAAACCCAGGTAATTTAGATCTAGCATCTTTGTTTTCACCAATATCCCTTTATGTACCATATTCATACACAGTAGGGTTTATAACTCTTAATTTCCTTTTTTACTTCTATCTATTCTCTGTCTACTCATCTATCTACATTGGATAGTAGGTGTTCCACCAACTATATGACAGTTTCCTAAGTTTACAAATAAGTGGGCAAGGGAAATAAAGTCAAATTAGAGATTATAGATTCTAAATAATTTCATTTTGACTATGTTCTAACTTTGAATAGATTTTAGTTTCTGAGTAAGGAGCTACCTAGCTCAGCTAACATATCTGAGATTCATATCAGACCAGTATTTCACTTCCTACTTAATTCCCTCCATCTCTCCATTTTTGCTCATCTTCTCTTACAAAAGTAAGACAGAAAGAGTAAAAATAATATCTAACTCAGGCTTTTTGTATGAGACAATTTCAGGTTTTGAAGGGTGATCCATTTATGGAACAAAAGAGTCTTAAGTGAAATAGAACAAGAACAGAAAGAAAAACAATACAACATTAATCTGAAAGTAATGAATATTCAGAGGATGATCTTTAGCTTCAATTACAGAAAAAAAAAATAAAACAGTGCTCATCTCATCTGCTTCTAGATGCATCTTGGTTTATGGAATAAATTATTCCTGAGTCAAGCACATCAAATGTTGGTTAACAGTATTCACCCTCTGAGTTTTCACCTTAGATAAGGTGAGCCCATTTTATAAGATCAATCAATTCTTCTAAAAGGTGCAGGGTTTTTCTGTTGTTATTTTTTTTGTTGTTGTTTGTTTTACGATTTCCTAGCTATTGCACAGAGCTTCTTTCAGCTGCTGAATTCTCAAAGATTCAACATGACTCCTTCTCTTCCTTCTTTCATTAACATTTTTTGGGCACCTATTGTGAACAGTACTTAGGCCTTGTAGATATAAAGGTGAAAAAGACATGATTCTTAAGAGATCAGAAATAGATCTAAACATAGTAACATTAGGGAGTTTATTCACTGCAGCAATGATATTGACCAATGTGCTCAATGAATATTCATAAGGGTGCCCAGGACAACTCTGGCCATCAGGCTGTGAGCGGAAGTAAGACAGGCCAAAGTATTTAATTACTGGTTTGAGACTTTTCAGCAAACTTCTTGTCCAGATGAGAAGAAGCAACATGGTCTAAATTGTACTGTTTCAAAGTGGATAAACAGTCATCAGCCTGGGTTCACAGGAGATTGTATAGAAATCAGATCCCCACTGAGAATTTCTGTTGCTGTAAGAAACTTCAGGGCTAATTTGGGGCATGGTATAACCTATCCTGTTCTGATTAATACCTTCATAATGTGGGTTAGAGACAGGACATAATGACATCATTTCGGGTCTTACTATGGGGGCTTCCCTGATGGCTCAGCCAGTAAATAATCCACCTGCAATGCAGCAGATCTGGGTTTGATCCCTGGGTTGGGAAGATACCCTAGAGAAGGGAATAGCTTACCCACTCCAGTATTCTGTCCATAGAGGAAAATCTCATGGAGATAGGAGCCTGGTGGGCTACAGTCCATGGAGTCACAGAGAGTTGGACATGACTGAGAGACTAACACTTTCACTTTCAAGGGTTCAAAACTATTTTTAAGTATTTACCACATACCATCTCATTACCTCTTCACAACAATCCCATGGTGTAGATATTATAGTTATCCTCATTTTACAGATGTGTCAACTGAAGCACAAGTAGGTAATCAACTTTTCCCTGAATAACTATAAATGTTGGGATAGGGAATTAGGCCTAGATCATGTGTCTTCAAGGTTCATGTCTTTGAAAGTGAAAATGTTAGTTGCTCAGTCGTGTTTGACTCTTTGCAACCCCATGGACTGCAATCCACCAGGCTCCTCTGTCCAGGGGATTCTCCAGGCAAGAATACTGGAGTTAGTAGCCATTTCCTTCTCCAGGGGATCTTCCTGACCCAGGGATCTAACCCAGGTCTCCTGCATTGCAGGCAAATTCTTTACTGTCTAAGCCACCACGGAAGCCCACATGACTTTAAGGACGATGCAACTGAAAATTTAAATATGTGTACAATTGTACAGTGGAAGTAAAAGACCTCAAGGTTTTAATTTTGAATATTTGTATTGCCTATACCTTAAGAAAATACTTATTGAGAACCCACTATGTGCTGGCCACTGTATTCAGTGATGAATTTCAATCCTGGCCAGAATCCTCAAGAACCCATGGGAAATGAGGCAGCTGCAGGGACCACTCTAAACCTCCTGCTTTCCAGAACAACCTGGGCTGAGGCACCGAGGAGGTACCCCAGAATGCTTGCTGGCTCAACAAATCCCCAAATATAGAATTGTCATTAGAAAACAGCAACAGTTTGTCGTTTGGTTCTGCCAACATGTTGCTTCACTGTCGCTACTTTCCTAACAGTCCAGCTCTCATTTTCTGCTCACTGTTTAACACAATGGTCTATACCTCACGGAGTTTCAAATGACGATAGGGCTGTTTTGTTATACTGTAAATCCATCTATGATCACAGTACTGCAATTGATATTTATATTTTATAGTATAATACTAAAATTTTCCAAGTGTTTAGATTAATTCTAATGGGCAAATATTTTAGTAAACCATAATTGTCTCAAAATTAATTTTACTAACACTTCCTGTATATATAACAGAAGACATCTACTGACTCAATAAATGGTGACAGCTATTAAAATTACATTTTTATTTCTACTATCGCTTTCAAGAGTTGTCCCGTTTTCTGAGATAAAGATTGTCTCATTTAACTTGAAATGTTGCCAAAGTCTTAGCTACATCAAATATGTGTGAAGGTTTTGAAATCCTCCCATCCCTATTACCTACCCCTCTGGGAAGAAGAAAAGAAAAACAAACAACAACAACAACAAAAAAAGCCCAACAAAGCTGCCTCCACCTGGGTTTAAGCCAGGAAAGAAGAACAAAGCTCTGGTTATTATGATTATCTATAGCTCTGAATTACTCTGTTAGAAAGATGGACCCTAATCAGGGAACAGTCTTTTGTTTGCTTAGAAAAACATCTTCACCCTCAATGGAGTCCTTACTTATGACAGTACTAAGGAGAAGCTGGAGGTATGAGGTAAGGATCTACAAGATGGGAAAAGACCAAGATATTGTAAAGAAATGAAGAATGACTGAGCTCCAGGCTGATTCAGAAGCAGGAAATGGCAGCTGAGGAGGTAGAGAGACTGTGTTTGGCTAAGGTCTTCTAGCACCAGGAGCCTGCAGACTGGGTCTGAGAAGTCTGAGGGGAAAAGAAGTGTCTAATGACACATTGCATCAAGTGACTCATGATGCGGGCTAAGTGTAAAGCCATTCCACCTACACTATCTTTATAAAATATTGCTCATGAGTGCCTCAGTGCACCTTTCTAGGAAGAGGGCCTGCTTCCTGACACAGCACAGGATGAAAGCCAGGCTTCTCTCGGAAAGTTGAGGGCTACGCCAACAAACCCTGCCATCAGAGGCCACTTCCCGTCAACCTATAGACTTTATCAAAGGGTGCAAACTTTCCTTTTGATTGGTTCCTTCACAATCCACACCTCACCTGGGCTCTGTCCAGGTCTACTGTATTCATCCAGTTAGATAGAGTCTTCCTTTTCTGAGCAGATTGGGGATGGGGGGTGGTGACCAAAAATAAAAGGTTGAGGGAATTTTCTTCAAAACAAAACAAAACAAAACAAAAAACCCCACTGTTATATCCATTGCTTCAACAGCAAGACATCTAGATATTACAAACTTTTATGACATTGTGTCTTTCAGAAGAAATGAATTAGACTCCTTCGTGCTCAGCTGCTCAGTTGTATCCAGCTCTTTTCAACCCCATGGATTGAAGACTACCAGGCTCCTCTCTCTGTGGGATTTTCCAGGCAGGAATACTGGAGTGGGTGGCAATTTTCTTCTTCAGGGGATATTGCTGACCCAGGGACTGAACCCACGTTTCCTGCATTGCAGATAGATTGTTTACCACTGAGCCACCTGGGAAGTCCTAGACTCCATGTGGTAAATATAAAAAATAAGACACATGATATATGGGAAAACAAACATTTAGCTTAAAAGGAGAGAAAGAAATAGGGCAAGAAAAAAAGAAGAAAATGCATCTTGATTCAGGACAGTCATAGATAATTATAAACCATTGATTCAGTTGGGAGAGTAAATTATTTCTGTATGGCTGAAAATCTAGAAAGCTGTCAAACTAGCAGTTAGCATGCCACTGACTATTCTAGATTAAAACAGCACCTGCCACCATTAAGTGAAGGCACAGGAGGAGGAAGAATGAAACACTATTTTTATCCATAAACCATATTCTAAACAGCATATTAGAAGGGACAAAAATTTCCTAAGGTGGGTATAATTATGTCCATTTTAGCATTGAGGAAAACTGGGTCTTAGGGAGATGAAACCAGCTTGCCTAAGGAAAGCAGCTAGTATACTTTTCAAGAGTTACTGAACTCTTACTCTACACCAGGCTATATACAAGATCAGGGTCAGAAAACTTTCACTAGAAGGTGCTGGATAATAAATATTTTAAGCTTTGCAAGTCATACCGTCTCTGTTGCAAATACTCAACTTTGCAGCTATAGAGTGAAACCAGCTCTAGGCAATACATAAAAGAATGAGAGTGGCTGGTTCCAATAAAACTTTATTTAGAAAAGCAGGCAGCAAGTCAGATTTGACCAGGGGCCTATCAATGTACTAGAGGATGGGGACACAACAGTAAGCAAGTCACCTCACTAATGTGTCAGAGTCTGTTTCTTAAAGGCACTGTTTTTCTTCTCTCTGCTTTGCTTAGACAATGCCTCCTCTCCCTTCCACCCCCTCAAAGAAGAGCTGAGATTTTTTTTATTTAGAAAGGTTTAACTGAACACATTAAATATTTGTAAAATCTCCCCATCTCCCCATCTGGTTCTTTTTCACTCACGCACCACTGGGGCCCTATAACTCATCCAATTTATGGATTTTCACTTTCTCTCTGTCTCTTCTCACAGTTTCCCATCCAAGTGCAAATATCCTCCTAGACCATTTTCTATTAACCAGAGCCACATTACAGCTCCTGGAAGACACATTACAATGCGTTTATTAGACTTCTCTTCAGGGGACAGTGATCTCAGAACACATCAGAATTTATGAGGTTGATGTATTTGATTAAACTGTACCACCCCTGAAGCCCCAGGCCTGGATTATCATTTCACTGTGAACATTCTTCAAGTCTTGATATCGACATCCCTGTCACATAATTGCCCATCTTTGAGCTCAGCTTCTCTGTGAGGATAGGGACACCTTAGGGAATTTTCTGTTATCTCTGAGGTCCTATTTTGAATATTTCTTCCTTTCCCCATGTTAAAACATATAAAACATTTTGAAATTAATATACTTTTTTTTAGGAAAATTATGTTTCAGTGCTCTACAATCTTTTATCTATAATTTCCTTTCTTAGAAAGGGAAACATAATCAAGAGGGATTTTTTATGAAGTTTCTATTATAACTATGATTTATTATTTGTATGATACTTTAATTTCAGAGGTTTCTTAACTTACTTTCCAATTTCACAACTTCCCCTGAGGTGGGGGTGGAAACATAAATAACAATAACAATATGAAAGAATTGATGAAAGAATTGATGAAATAACAATATGAAAGAAGTCATGGCAGCTACCATGTATTAAGTATTTAATAGGTGCTACAGACTATATTTAGTACCATAAATATACTGATTTTTTTTTTAACATGCAAACAAAAACAGTAGAAAATTCATGAGCAAAATATAAGAACAATAACCAGCTTGGATGGCAGACCTGTGGAGGAGGACAGCACAGACTTCTCCACTGCCTTCCTCAGATGCTTCTTACAGAAAGTAATACCTAGGGTTTGGATTTTACTAGCATGGTTCTGGTTTTTGGGTGTGGGGTCAGTAACTATTTTGAGCAGACTTTGTCTGGCCACACTGACTGCTATGCTAACTTTCCTCATTTACCTATGAAAGGTGAATTGTTTATCTAAGTCTCCCAAGGATCCCCTTCTATTTTTTGGTTTATCTTTTTGTTTTAGTCCTTGGGTCCGGTTTCTTCTTATGCCACTTGTTTTTCTAGGATACCAGAGATTATGGATAGAAAACTGTAGGAAATACAGATAACATTTTCTTCTACTAATAAAGCTAATACTTCTTCTGGCAAAATTAAAAAAAAAAAAAAAAAGGTGTATTGTTTCAGATGCCAGGAGACTTGACTTTTAGAAATCAGAATTTTGAGCTAACCTATTAAAACTGGGGGCAAACTCAAAGCAGGTTCTAGAAGAGAATACTAAATATATGACTTGATTACAAAGGAAATAAAACCTCATTCCTAGAGATTTTGAATAGATGTGGGTGGGATTCAGGAGTATACTCTTTTTTTCCGTTGTTTTTTTTTAAAACAGAAATTTCTAGTGATTCTGTTTTAGGTGGTCCTTGACATCACATTAAAAAATATGAATCTAAACAGAACTACTGAAACTGCCTTTCTTCATTCTTTTACTCTCTGCTAACCAGGTCCTCTGATTCAGTCCACTGGGAGGGCTTGTCCTGGTCGTGTCAAGGTACCGCTTCCTTCCTGAAGCTGGTAAACAATATAAAAGTTATCAGGTTGAGACAAGAGGCTGACTCAATATCAACATACAACAACCTTTTGTATTTTTGTACTTGGACTGGAACCATCTAAGTTTTGACCAATCTTAATGCTTCCTAAACTTTCTGAACTATCGACTTTTAAGGTTCATCTTGTTTTCCAGTCTTGCCTACATTCTTGCCTAAATACTGGAGCAACACTTATACCTTGCATGTTCTCATACTATTGGGTTGGCCAAAAAGTTCATTTGAGTTTTTCCATAAGATGCAATGGAAAAATCCAAACAAATGTTTTGGGCAACTCAATACTTTTATTTTTACAGGATTGTGAGCTATTCTTTACAATTTGGTACCTGAGTAGACTCCCTCCAGACTACCATATGCTCCATCCATTCCCAATGAGAGCATTGTTCACAGGTTCCTTCTCAAATCTAGAAATAGCCCTTATTCCCAGCCTTGAATTATGTTTCCTTGCTTGTCTACTGGCTAATGGACATCTCTCCTTGGAAGTCCCAAGAGATCTCAAACTCATTATATCAATACCTCAGACCTGAGCCCCTTTCTGAGTTTTTTTTTTCAATTCTATTTAATTTTGCTGTCATTGATTCAATTAGCAATATTAAACAAATAGAACAAATACCAGGTTCCATCACATAGTTCTTATTTTTTCTTTTCCCAGCATCCACTCACTCACCAAACAACACCGATTCTATATTATTTTAAAGCTAACCCTTCTACTTTATGCTTACCACAGATGCCTCAGTTCAAACTCTCAATATTTCTCAGGTTCCAGTGTCAAAGTGTTCTCTCTGGTCTTTCTCTCTGGCTCCAGTCTCCCTCCTCACAATTCTTTCTTTACATTGCAGCCTGAATGATGTTATAAAACCCAAAGCTCATCATGCTGTGCTCTCATTTTCTCCTTAAGACACATTATGTTTTCATACTATGAAAAGGATAAATTTCAATATCCATACCATTCAAAAAAATAAATGTATGGCCTAGACTCTGGCAGTTTATCCAAACTGACCTTCATCTCCACATATATCTAATATACAAAAATCCGGTTATAATAAGCACTTAAAGTAACCAAAATGTTTCTAGCCTCTACCAGTCCAACTCAAGCTACCATTGTATTTTTCTAGCCCTAACCAAGATCCTCTTCTTTCTTCCTTCTCACTTCCTAAAGATATTCTCCACTTGATTCCTCTCAAAGTGAATTTTAAAAGCATAATTATCATGCCAATCCTTTGCATGATTCACCAGTGGCTGAACCAGGAATTAAAAAAAAAAAAAAATCCATACTCCATCTTTGGTCTGTAAAGCTCCATATGATCTGACTGTCACCCACTGTCTGTCCTCCTCTTTCCAATCTCCCATTCAAATCATGCCAATCAACATGATCTTCTTTCTGATTCTCAAGCGAGCCAAGCTCATTTCTGCTTTAGGGACTCTGCACTTGGAACCTTCTTGTAGCTTTCCCTTCATGTATACTCATGGCTGGTTTCCATTTATAGAGGTTTTGATTGTCACTCTATTAGAGAAGCTTTCCTTAACCATACCAGCATATGTTGGCTGTGCTCACAGTAACTTCATATTACATTATTTTGTTTATGGCATTTCTCACTATAGAAAAGCACCCTTAATTAATTAGCTTACTAATTTATTTATGCCCCTCCTCCCACCCAACTATAAGCTTATCACAGACAAGGCACTAGCTCTATATTTTTTGTAGAATGTCTCAACAATTTTGTATATATTACTTTTCTGTTTGGAATATGATTCTCCAACCTGTCCACTGATCACTTGACAGGCTCTTTCTTGGTCACACTTCAGTCCTTGGTTTCAACAGCTCTTCTGTAAAGAAGTCCACTCTTTACCCTAAACAGAGTGGCTCTCACCCAGCGCTGACTCTGCTATATATAGCCCATGCCTTTGTAACAGCACTAAACTGTTTCATAATTGCATGCATGCCCTTCTTTCTAACTAGATCTCCCTGATAACTGTATCTTGTTCACCATAGTATCCTCTGCATAGTACAATAAATTTGCTGCCATAATCTATACCATAGTGTAGAAAAGACTTTGTGACACTGTGATAATCAGAGTGACACAGGCTTAAAATTAAAAAATAAGGTGAATTCAAAGTCTTACTCTGTATGTATGTGTTTATGTATATATTGGTATGTGTTTCTACTTTTAATATAAAGATGCACAGATATGTAAAACATGGGTAATCCTCAAGTACAATCATTTAAAGAAATTCTGTATAATTGTTGTCATTATTTAGAATATATTTTTAAACATATCTGATCATTTACTGCTGATTCTAAAATTGGTTTTAGCTTATTCATCTTGCTGAATTTGATTTGTGAATGTATATACTCTTCTAAATTGATATATTTAGTATGAAGAAGGAAGAGTAAGAATCAATTAATATATAATACCTAGTTCATATAAGGGGCTTTAAAATACTTCCTAATTGAATAAATGAATAAAAAGATTCAGTGGGGAACTAATCACTGGATTTCAATTATTTCAATCTTTATGAAACCTATTAATGAATAAAAAATAATGTCTGTCTATAAGCATTTCGATAAATGTTAAGTGTACCCTTGCATCTACATATCTATTAAGCTTCAATTACCTTTTATTTTTGGGAATTGCATTTAATATATTTATTTTCAGGAAAAAACAACTTTAACTATCCTTAAGAGGCTCATGATCAAGTCTCTCTGTTGGTGACACCAAAGAGCTGTAAAAAATCTTTTATCACCTCTCATTATATGGATGAATAAACTTATTTCGACATTTATTTACTAACTTTTACAGTTTCTTTAGTTTTCCAAATTCTGTTTTTAATCCCTCCACTGTATCAGCAAAATGACCTTGGAGTTGAGTTGCATCTGCAAGTTTGATAAAGCCATAGAGATTACTGCAGTTCATTCAGGTATTTTGAATATCTTTAAGAATATTTGGTAGAAAAAGAAGAGAACAAGAAAGAAGAAATGTAAGACTTCAAGAAAGAAGAAAATGAAAAATCCAATCAAATTATTTACTGGTTGGAGACTGAGAATAGATCGGGAATTATATTACATAAACAAAGAGGCCAACCCCCTTCTTAAAAATTTTGCAGCCCATGACATCTGCTGCTTCAGTACCCTGTCAGTTGAGCTAAAATCACTGGATACAACCAAAATTAATGGAAAAGAAATTGGTTGAGTGGCCATTTATGGTCCAACTCTAAGTAAATTAGAATTAAGTAGTAATGATTGAAAAGAGTCCCAGATTATATACATGGCAGTGGTGTCTCTGACTAGGAATGCAATTTTCAATCTCAAAGAAGACATAATTCAAGAATAAAAGGACTTAATAAAATCAAAATTATAGTAGTTGTAATTATCCCAATAGATTCTAAGAATTTGCACATTTAGGCAATGTGTGTCCCTGAAATGCTGAAAAGAACTTAGTCTATTTATGTGCTAGTCTTATATAACTTCAAAACTTCAAAAATTAAGTAATTTACATGTGATTTTAGGCTGAAACTTGAGACTTGTGTGCAGTTATAGGAGACCAAAGAGCATATTTTGGTTCACTGATCATCAATGTCTAGTTTTTCAGCTTCACAGTAATTATTTTGTGCAAAGAAAATTTTAGTTAAGTCAGTTATCTAAAAATGAAGTAAACTGTATTACTTTTATAATTATATATCTTCTATGACACTGCATAATTGTGGCTAATGAAATTATCTATTCCTACAGTACAGAAGTGGAGTCTTTCTTTGCCTCAAGTCAAATAACTTACCCAGAAACTTAAGAGTGTAAGTGCTTACCTACTTTTCATTCCAATTTTAAGTGATAATGGCATTGATTATAGCTAATTTTTAATGCTCTTATTCTATGCTAGACAGTGTTTCAAGTGATTTTATATATATGTATGTGTGTGTATATATATATATATACACACACACACACACACACACACGTTCACACACACACTCATCCTATAAGACAGAATGCCTCTATTTATAGTCATTCTTGCTGCCTCTATTTCTAAATGAAGAAACCAGAGGAAAAAGGAGGTCAAGTAATCTGCTCAAGTTTACACATCTAACTAATCATTTTGGGAACTGGAAATTTTACTCAATAGTTTTGTGATTTCAGAGTAAAATGCGTATCCTTTGCAATCCAACAATAAATGGTAATGCCCCTCAATCTTGTTTATCACAAAAGCATTTCTCTTCAAATATCAGAAAGAAATGGAATTTAGCAAATCAAATTAAACTGAAGATCTATTTGCTATTGGACTTCTTTTTTAACAGTGAATAATAGCCCGCTTTTATCTTTTATTTCAATACAGATTTTCATATGTTAGCTGTGGTTAAAATAAACCCAACATGGAATGCCTTTGAAAAATAGAAACTGTTATTTGGTCTCAAAAAATTAAGATATACTTTGATATTCCTTTTGCCATACTAAATTTAGACAAATTCATGCAATTCCTTTGAAAATCACTAAGGGACAAAGAGATTGGAAGATAAACTCAAGAAAAGTACAGGAGTTGAGTGGAAATAGCTTTCACTTCAATCAGTTATTCCCGAAGCCTCAAAGCTGTCCAATTACATCTCTCCAGATCTCCAGTTGTGTCAAAACATTCCCAGTGCAAATGAACATCATAATCCAGTTAGCGTAGTTTAAGTGTTGTGCCTTTAGCATTCTCTAAATTTGAAAGGACACAAGAATGTTTCTGGGGACAGAATATTAAGACTTCTTTGGTGGGTTTTCAGGTGGGCTGATCCCTGGAAGGCAAATGTAGTTCTGATTGGAATGAGGAAACACCGTCTGCCCACGGCTCAGAACCTCAAGAGAGCAAGGGACCAGGCATGTCATAAACATGAACACCAACCCCTCCAGGGGACAAGGCCATCTGGTTTACTGCAGACGCATTTGTCAGAAATTACAGATTCCACAAGTCCTCATTTACTCTGTTGGTCTGTGCTGTGTTTAGAATATCATACTGTTCAAGGCTCGCAATATGGCTCAGAGGGTCAGTAAGCTTTCCTAGGGCGCTCCAGGCTCTTTCCCAAAGTCAATGAGTAAAAGGCAGTAAATGAAGTGAATTTTAGAACAGAGTCCTTATGTGATTCAGTCCCACATCCTGGGCTGCCCTGGGCCATGGCCAAAAGCTTCATGGTGTGATCAATACACCTGGTCTTAAAATGCTCTATTTTTAAGACTCCCTTTTAAAATGCTTATTTTACTGACTTTAAAAACCACTACAAATTAGCTTCCACATGGAAACAGAGATACCCACTTCCCCACCAAAAATATAACAAGTTTGTTTTTGTATGTAAACAAAGATAGTTACCTAACCCCTGCCTCCATCACCATCAACTCACAAGGGTCAGAGGACAGTGGCCATGGGTGGGTGAAGGGGAGTGAGGCCTCTCCCAGCCAGATGATGCTACCCCTCTGCTGACCTAGAAATGCTGCCCAGTATGTTTCCCGCTTTCCATTATCTTCTCTTTCGGCAGGAAACTACATAGAAAGAATAAGACACGCTTTCAATATTAAAACCAGCACTTTGGACAAGTTTAGGGGGGAATTAAAGCCATGTATGAATAGCTAAAGAAAGTATTATTTGAATGGTGGACTGGGGCCTTGGTCATCCAGATGTGGGAACTCAGAGAAAGGAAATCCCAAGATGTAACAACTTCATAATTTCCAAATCATGGTACTTGATTTGAGAGTGCAATACAACATTAATCTTGAAACTCCATGTATACAGGACACAACACTTTTAACACAGCCCTGAGGACTGGTGCTGATTAAGGGAGTTTTCTTTTTGAGAAACACATGACGTGAGAACAGTAATTAGTAGATGTATTAGTTTTCTATTACTGCTGTACCTAAACCTAATTATCACAACTTCAATGGTCTCAGTCAACACAAATCTGTTTCTTAGGATGCTATATGTCAGAAGTCTAATGTGGGTTTCACTAGACTGAAATTAAGGTGTCAACAGGACTACATTCTTTTCTGGAGGCTCTAAAGGAGAATCCCTTTCTTTGATTTTCTTGCTTTCAGTGGCTGGCTGTCTTTTTTGGATTGCTATCTGCTGCCATCTTTGAAGCCAGAAATGGTGGGGTGAGTTCTTCCTATATCACATCATGCCAACATTTTCTTTGGTCTCCCTCTTTCACTTTTTAGGACTCTTGTGATGACACTGTACCCACACAGATGTTCCAGGAAAATATCCTTATTTTAAGGTCAGCTGGTGAGCAACCCAAATTCTTTTTTGCCGTGTAACATAACACATTCATATAATATGTTCCAGTCCATTAAGTCTGCATATATCTTATCTACTTGGTGCTAATACATTCCCACAGAGTCCCTGATTCTCAAAGAACACCAAGGCATATGGCTGGGAATCTTTCCACATTTCTAAATAGTATGTGACAGCTAAAATACAGTCCAAGAAGGTATCAATTGAAGTTGGGTCACTGCAGAACAGTAGACTGGTAGTGGGTGGTGCTTTCTGACAATCAAAATTTAGCCTTACCACCGACTTAGCCAAAGGCTATCTGTTTTATCCATATTAAGAGCCTATTATACAGAGTGAAGTAAGCCAGAAAGAAAAACACCAATACAGTATACTAACGCATATATATGGAATTTAGAAAGATGGTAACAATAACCCTGTGTACGAGACAGCAAAAGAGACACTGATGTATAGAACAGTCTTATGGACTCTGTGAGAGAGGGAGAGGGTGGGAAGATTTGGGAGAATGGCATTGAAACATGTAAAATATCATGTATGAAACGAGTTGCCAGTCCAGGTTCGATGCACGATACTGGATGCTTGGGGCTGGGGCACTGGGACAACCCAGAGGGATGGAATGGGGAGGGAGGAGGGAGGAGGGTTCAGGATGGGGAACACATGTATACCTGTGGTGGATTCATTTTGATATTTGGCAAAACTAATACAGTTATGTAAAGTTTAAAAATAAAATAAAATTTAAAAAAAAAAGAGATACACAAAGTACTGGAAAGACAGATGAGAGATAAGCTGGTTTTCTTGGATTTTCTTGAATTAAAGAAAAAACTTCTACAAGATTATGTTTAATTTAAGCTTTGAGATATGCAGGAAGCACAGCAAGATGAAAAGGAATGGGTAGGAAAAATCATTAAATAAAAGAGAAATACACAACTCTCAATGTTGAGAAAAATACATTTTGATCAAAAACATACTTAAAAATATCTGATGTATTTATGCTTGAATCAGGCACATTGATATTATCAACTGGTGATCTCAATAGAGTGAAATAAATAGAGATGTATCCTTTTGGTTTTTCCCATAGACTTACAGATAGCCTTCCCTTTGCACAGCACCAGCACTATATTAAATGAAATATATTCACTTTGACCAATTCCTAATTTTACATGAGTTTCAGTTAACATGGTTCTGTACAAAATAAAGATTGCCTGTATGTCCATTTTTAATCAAATATTAAAATAATGACTAAAGAATATACTCATTAATTCAGAATTGTTTGAAGACCAGAAAATTTATGAATAGTAAATAAAAGAGGATTAGATTTAAAAGTGATCCTGAAAAACTAGAGCAATATATAATCAAAGGAAGATGATTTTCCTAACAAAACATGTGTGTGCTTGTGCTCAATTGCTCAGTTGTGTCTGACTCTTTGCAAACCTACAGACTGTAGCCTGCCAGGCTCCTCTGTTTATGGGATTTCCCAGGCAAGAATACTGGAGTGGGGTGTCATTTCCTTCTCCAGGGTCTCTTCCCCACCCAGGGATTGAACCTAGGTCTCCTGCATTGACAGATTCCTTACCACTAGCACCACCTGGGAGGCATGGTGGTAATCAAAAGTAAGATGATATTTCTTAACAAGATACCCTCAGGGTAAAATAGGGATAGGAAAACACTATCACATCAAAATACAGACATTGATCAGTTAGGGATAATAATAGAAAAATGATATGTGAATTTTACTGTCCTACACACAGACACAAGAACAAGGAAGACATGTAGTGAGCACCCTACTATGTGCCCAAACTGAACTAATCTAAATACACTTGTGGTCATCACACTTAATACCTGAAAAATCTCTGCTGCTGCTGCTGCTGCTGCTGTGAAGTCGCTTCAGTCGTGTCCGACTCTGTGCGACCCCATAGACGGCAGCCCACCAGGCTCCCCCGTCCCTGGGATTCTCCAGGCAAGAACACTGGAGTGGGTTGCCATTTCCTTCTCCAGTGCAAGAAAGTGAAAAGTGAAAGTGAAGTCGCTCAGTCATGTCCGACTCTTCGTGATCCCATGGACTGCAGCCCGCAAGGCTCCTCCATCCATGGGATTTTCCAGGCAAGAGTACTCTACATGATAGGTTTTACCATGCTCATTATTTACATTTGAAAAACTTGAGATCCAAAGGAGTTAGATAAATATCTTGGTGCTATTGGAGATGGGCTTTGCATCTAAAACTCTCTGACCTGAAAGATTATCCCATGCCTATAATTCCCCACTTCATACCAAGAATACTGACACGCATAGAATATGATGTGCAGTAGCCAGGCATAAACTGTTACACCCTGCAGATAAAATATATTGAGTAGATACCACCATTGCCATACTACGGATTTCCTTTAGATTATAAAACCATTTGGACTACAAACTACTTTTCTGCTAAAAGTTATGATTGGTTATACTCTTTGGAAAATTTGCGAGTTTTGGAGACTGGGTTTCCCTGTCTTAACACTGCAAATACAAGAATGGTAAAAATGTGTGAGACAAAGATTGGTAAAGATGCTTGCATAAGGAGGCAGATGAATCTTAAGAATGTACCAAATACACTAGAATTTTTGTCTGAGAGAATGCAGAGGTTTAAAAACACAGTACATTTTTTTATTAGGGCTACCATGACAAAGTATCAAAACTGCCATGACAAAGCCATACACTGAGTGGCTTAACCAACAGAAATTTATTTCCCCACAGTTCTGGAGGCTAGAAGATCAAGATCAAAGCAACAGTAGGGTTAGTTCCTTCTGAGGACCATGAGAGAAGATGATGCTCCAGACCTCTCTCTCCCTGGCTTACAGATTGCCATCCTCAGCCTGAGTCTTCAAACTTTCCCTCTAGACATGTCTGTGTCAACATTTCCTCTTCTTACACAGACACCACTATCCTGGCTTGGGGCCTATCCAAATGACCTATTTTAACTTAATGACCTCTATAAAGATCCTATCTCCAAATACAGTTCCATTCTGCAGTATTGAGGATTAGAGCTTCAACATATGAGTTTTGGAGTGAGAACACAATCCAATCTATGACACAGAGCGGAAAGAAATCATATTAGGGACTTTATCCCTATGAAATCAAATGTGCATATAATACACAAAATACCAGCAGGAATATAAAGTCATTTATATAAACAAGCAATCAAGGAATTAACAGGGTACTGTTATAGCCTATTAACATTATTGATGAAGATAAATCTGTAGCCCCTAATATCTGTATCTTTACAGATTTACATGGTTTCAGCTCCCCTCCCCCACATTAAGACATGCTCTAACTTTTCATTCTATAATCTCAAGAATAGGCATGTAGGTGTACCACACATATTTCTTGGGAAATAACATTCTTCAAGGTCATGTGACTTTGGTGGGATCCCTTCATGCATAGGCATATTGTTAGGGAGATGGGAAAATCAAGAACAGAAGAATCTAATGCCTCCAAGCATTAAATCTAAGATAAAGACCAAGATCACTGTTTGCTTTCTTAGAAAAATAAACTAGAGAAACTGCATGCTTTGCATTTTCTCAATGTTTTAAATTCTCCTCATTCAACAGCCTTCACAAAGGCCACTCATGCAGTAGAGTAGTGACATTATTGCTTTTTTAAAAATAACTCCTCAAAATGTATGATTCAGACCTGTCAACTCAAAGTTAGAATTGAACATTCCACTTTCCTTCCATATATTTTGTGAGAGAAAGAAGATTGATTTTTTTTTTTAAAGCAGCCATTTTCTCTGTTTTGTTTTAGGCTGAAATTGGTTGTCAGGATTGAGCATGGTTGAAATATTATGTGCACTAAATGAATGGAACTGGGTTGTATTCCATAGTATGCCCTAAAAGTGAAAACAAAACAAATTGTTTTTGTGCAGAAAACTAGCATACTGATAATGGGCTGATTTGAGCCGAACCCCTGAATCACTGAAGCATTAAATTTCAAAGCTGGAGGCTGACTTTTTGGGTTGTCTGTAGTGGACACTTAATTTAACTAAAGAGACAGTATCAAATGGAAACAATTAAGCTCTATTGGTATATTTTAGATTGACATCTTATACACCATTGCTTTTTAATGAAAAGCTCAGTATTATGTTTGACAGATCAGTTGTGTATAGATGGGGCAGAAAGTGACATGCAATATCAAAGCTGATTAACTCAGCAAAGTAGTCAATGATACTGTTGCCTTTTATCAAAGCCAATGGCTTCAGGTATGCCGGCTTGATAGAGGTAAGTGCAACCACAACACAATCATAACAAATGGTAACTGCAAATCATAATAAGCACTATCAAAGGGTATTATTAAAAAAAACATAGAGGGAGTATATTTTGCTTTGGTGATACCATGAAAGTCTCCTAACAGACCTAATATTGTTCTTAATTTTTAAAAATGGCAAGCAAAGAACATATAAGTCATCTGTTCAAAGATCTGCAGGAGAAAAAAGGTTCATTTCAGTGTCACAGGTCCTGTTTCCATCAGTTTAATTTTGAAGCCTTCCAGCTCAGGGACCACTCTACCATGCTGTAAAATAAAGGCTAACTGAGATTTCTTCCTCAATGCGGTATACCCTATAAGCACATAGGTAGACAGTTGCAGTGAGTCACCCACCTTATACTCATGTCCTTGGTTAGGCCTCTGCCACCTTGAATAGGGATGATATAGGCTAACTAACAGTATATTACAGAAATGAGTGTGTGGTGTCAGAGGCAAGGTTATACGAGAAACTGCAGCCTCAGCCGTGCTTTTTCTCTTGGCTCATCCTCTGTGGGTGAAGCTAGTAACCATATAAACCGGCATTTAAGCAGCCCCGCGGAGAGCTCCACAGAGAGGAACTGAGGCCTCCTACCAAAAACCATCACCATTCACTTACCATATGAATGAGCTACCTTGTTAGAGGATGCTCCAGGCCCTGCGAGTCCTTGAAATGACTGTTAACTTGAGAAATCCCAGCTAGAAAACAGTTCAGCTGCTGGATTCTTCACCAACAAAAGCTATCAAATAACAAATGCTTATATTTTTAAATTTTGAGATTACATATTATGCACTAATCGATTAACTGATAAACTAATAAACTCTAACTATGAAATAATCTCTTAGAATCCCTCAATGTTGCCCAAGCATTACAAGTAAATATGGCCTGGGTGAGGCCACCATTTCCATAAATGGGGAGGAGTGTTCCATGGACATATTTACAGGAGAGAATGGTCCATAGGGAAGCAATTCATCCATTTGTCAGTGGATCCAGCTAGGACCCCAATGACACTTTCATTCCTCCTGCTGTTCAGAGAAAATTAATTCAGCCTTGAGCTGAATAGAATAAATACAAACTAAAAAGATTATCAGAGTGTGACTCTGTGTTCATGCAGACAGCACTCTCCTTGACATGAAGGATGAAAACTGTTAAGGCATATGATATACAACCTGCCAGGGTATAAAACCACGCCAGCAAAACATATTCTGGTCAAATAACCTCACCAGCTTAAAAGCAACTCTTCTACAGTTGACATAAAATAGATGTGTGTTCATTAGTGACTATTTTTACCCTTCCACATAGAGAGATATGGGCTAGAGGGACACTTAACTATCTAAAGTCATCTATATATACATAGACATATACAATATTACAGCCCATCAAAACAGCTAATATGCTATAATTAATTTTAGGTCAGCTATGTGTTTATTTTGGTCTTCTCTGGTGGCTCAGATTGTAAATAAACTACCTGCAATGTGTGAGACATGGGTTCCATTCCTGGGTTGGGAAGATCCTCTGGAGGAAGGCACGGCAACCCACTCCAGTATTCTTGCCTTGAGAATCCCCAAGGACAGAGGAGCCTGGTGGGCTTAGTCCATGGGGTTGCAAAGAGTTGGACACAGCTGAGCGACTAAGCACAACAGCACATGGGTTTATTTTGGAAAAGGAATCTAAATCATTGAGAAGCAAATTCCATGGTGCCAGCTGGTCTTAAAGGAACATAACCACTGGTTTTAATATACATCCAGCAGCCAACCTACATCCCTCTGAGGTGGAGCACACCTGTAATGTTCATGGAAATAGAAAACTAGGCTTTCTTTTTCTGGGTGTGGCCACCTCCATGGGATGGACTTTCCCAGTTAAAAACTAGTTAAAAACCATGAAATTAAGAGTAACATAGGTAGAAATAATGAAAAAAGGAAGGAGGAAAGGATGGAGGGAGGAAAAATATGTGAAAATTAAAGCCACAGAAAAAGAAAGGAGGCAAAGGGAAAGTAGGGGGAAAAAAGATTAATGACTGGAGTAAAATAAAGCAAAAGAATAACATTAAAGGTGGGTATTTTAGAAACAGAAGGAATGCTCCTAACTCATTCTATGAGGCCAGCATTACTCTAATACAAAAACCAGACAAACACATTACAAGAAAAGGAAACTACAGACGAATCTCTCTTTTGAACAAGTATGCAAAATCTTTGACAAAATATTAGCAAATAAAACCAAACAATTTGTAAAAAGAATTTACACCAAGACCAAGTGGGATTTATCTGGGGTATGCAAGGCTGGTTCAACACTTGAATATCAATTATTGTAATCCATCAAAACAACACCCTCCCCCGCAAAAATCATAGGCCATACCAACAATGTAGAAAAAGCACATGAAAAAATCTAATACCCAGTAAAATATTCAGTTAACCAGATACAGAGGGAAATTTTCTCAGATTCATAAGGACTATCTGTAAAAACCCTGTATAACTCACATAATGGCAAGGAACTTGAAGTTTTCCATCTAAGATCATGTACAAGGAAAAGACGTCCCTTCTCACCACTTTTTTTCAACATCATATTGAAAACTGTAGCTAATGCAATAAGATAATAAAATGGAATAAAAGGTATACAGATTGGTAATGCGAAACTGTTGACAGTTAACATAATCATATACAGAAAATTCTAACAAAACAAAAGCAAACAAAAAATTACTGGAACTAATAAACAATTATAGTGAGGTTGCAGGATACAACATTAATTTACAAAGGTCAATCACTTTCTTATATGCCACCAATGAACAAGTAGAATTTGAAATTAAAAGCATAATACTATTTATATTCAGCATTCCCCAAAATGAAATACTTAGGTATAAATCCAACAAAATATGTACAAGAGTTATATGAAAAAACTACAAAACTCTGATGTGTAAAATCACAAAAACTAATTGAATGAAGAATTAGTTCATGTTTGTAGATAGAAAGAATCAATATTATCAAGATTTCAGTTCTCTCCTATTTAATCTATAGGTTCAATGCAATCACAATCAAAATCCCATCAAATTATTTTCTGTATATCAACAAAACAATTCTAAAGTTTATATGAAGAGGCAAAAGACCCAGAACAGCCAACATGACACTGAAGGAGACGAACGAAGTCAGAAGACTGATGCTACCAACTTTGAGACTTACTATAAAGCTACAGTAATCAAGACAGTTTGATACTGGCAAAAGAACAGGTCACTGGGACAGAACAGGGAATTCAGAAATAGACTCACATAAATAAACCCAACAGTTCTTTGCCAAAAAGTCAAGTCAAGACAATGAAGCTAGTCTTTTCAACAAATGGTTTTGGAACAAGTAGATAACCACATGGGGGGAAAAAAAAAGAACCTAAACACATGGATGAAAATTAACTAAAAATGTATAAAAAAACCTAAATGTAAAATAGCAATCTATAAAACTCTTAGAAGATAATATAGGGTAAATCCTAGATGAATTTTGGTAAGGTGCTGAGTTTTTAGATATAACGTCGAAGGTAAGATCCATGAAAGAAATAAGAGATAAGCTGGAATTCATTAAAACAAAAAACTCTGAAAGACAATGTTAAGAGAATGAAAAGATAAACCACAGACTGAGAGGAAATTTTTCAAAAGGCACATCTGATAATGAACTGTTATTCACAACAGACAAAAACTCAAAACTTAACATTAACAATGTGATTTTAAAAGTGGGCCAAAGATCTCAATACACATCACATCAAAGAAGATACATGTGTGTGTTAAGTCGTGTCTGACTCTTTGCGACCCTGTGGACTGTAGCCCACCAAGCTTCTCTGTCCTCGGGATTCTCCAGGTAAGATACTGGAGTGGGTTGCCATTTCCTCCCCCAGGGGATCTTCTCGAACCAAGGAGCTAACCTACATCAGGTGGGTTCTTCACTACTAGCGCCACCTGGGAAGCCCAAGGAAGATATACAGATGGCAGAAAAGCATATGAAATTATGCTACATATCACATGTCATTCAGGAAATGTGAGTTAAAATGAGATAACACAAATTCAAATGGACAAACTCTGAAACACGTACATAGAGCATGGATGTCGAGCAACATAAATCTTCATTATTGATAGTGGAAATGAAAAATATCACAACCACTTTGAGAGACAGTTTAGTAGATTCTCACAAAATAAGAAAAATATTTCTTACAATACATTCTCTTGCTAGATCCAGCATCCATGCTCCCTGGCATTTACACAAACGAGCTGAAAACAGAAGTTCACACAAAAACTTAAACATGGGTGTTTATAGTAGCTTTATTCTTAATTGCCAAAACTTGGAAGCAATCATGATGTCATTCAACAGGTGAAAGGGTAAATGGATTATGGTACATTCAAACAGTGGAATATTATTCAGTGCTAAAAAGAAATGAACTATCAAATCCTGAAAAGACACAGAGGAATTTTAAGTGTATATGACTAAGTGGAAAAAGTCAGTTTTTCAAAAGTTTTTTTTTTTTTTCAAAATGTTACTATCCAACCGTATGACATTCTGGAAAAGGCAAAATTGTGAAGACAGTAACAAGATCAGTGGTTCCCTGATCAGGAAATCTTGCTGGCTCCCTATACTCCAACCATTGTTTATCCCTCCCTATTGCCACCTTGCACTAAGCATGATCTCTTGTCTAGATTGTTTAAAGAGCCTAAGAATTGGTCCTCTGGCTCCTATCTTTATCCTTTCTCATCAATTGTGAACACAGACACTGTGATTCTCTTAAAAAGTAGGTCAGGTCATATCATGACCCTGATTTAACCTTCATTGTCTTCCCAGTTCATTTCACATAAAACCACGCCAGGTTCTAGAACACTGGTTTCCCAGCTACTGCCCTAACCTTAGCTCCTTTATTCTTTCTCTTGCTCAGTCCAGACAGTATGATTCTTGGCTGTTCCTCCAATAGAATGGGCAAGTTTCAGCCCTAAGGCTTTGCATTCAGGGCTTCCCGCTCCTGGGAATGTTTTTTCCCAAATATTTTTACAGTTTCACCATCTTCACATTTTGCACAAGTGTTACATTTATATATGGCCACTCTTTTTACTGTAGCGTTCTTTCCTTCCATCCACCTCTACTTTGCAATACCAAAATTCATTACTACCTAACTTACTGTCCAATTTACTTATTTTTTCCCCCTGGAGAAAAGAAACCCCACCAGGGCAGAAATCTTAGTTTGCATTGTCGACTAATTTCAAATATCCACAACTGTTCCTGAATACATAGTTCATGTCTATATCAGTTTCCAAGGGTTGTCCTAACATATTATGGCAAACTGGGTGCGTTAAAAAACAGAAATTTATTGTCTCATACTTATGGAGGCTAGAAGTCTGAGATCAAGGTGTCAGCAGGGCCATGCTCCCCAAGATACCTGTAGAGGAGGATCTTCTCCCTAGATTTCTTATAGTTTTCTGACAGTCCTTGCTGGTTCTTGGCTTTCAGCCCTTCAGTCTCTGTCTCCATGATCTCACAATGTTCTCCCCATGTGTCTCTGTGTCTTCTAAGGACAGTAGTCATATTGGATTAAGGGCCCACTCTACTTCAGTATGACCTCATCTTAACTTAGAATTTTAGTTACATCTAATTAATCAGTTAACCTAAGTGATCAATGACCCTATTTTCAAATAAGATCACATTCTGAGGTACCAGTAGTTAGGATTTGAAAAGATCTTTTGGGGGGACAAGATTCATCCCCAAACAGTGTCCCAATATGTTTTAAAATAAGTCAGTTGAAGTCTGAAAGTGACACAGGGGCTCAGAAATATTGTTTTGCGGAGGATGATATGGAAGGTCCATTATGATGGTTAATATCTCTGAATAAAGATTCATTAAAAACACAAAAGTAGCTGCCTTCATAATTACTTTTGAGCTTATAAATTTTTACCCTGTACCCTTTTTGATGGGCTCCCTGGTGGCTCAGTGGTAAAGAATCTGCCTGCCAATGCAGGAGACACATGTTTGGTCCCTGGGTTGAGAAGATCCTGTTGAGAATGAAATTGCAACCTGCTTCAGTATTCTTGCCCAGAAAATCCCATGGACAGAGGAGCCTGGAAGGCTAGGGTCCATGGAGTTGCAAAGAGTCAGATATGACTTAGCAACTAAACAACAAAACCAACAACTTTTTTTTGATAAACATAAAAAATGTGTATTATCCCCTTTTTAAAAAATATGCCTTCATATTACAAAATAAAGCTAGTGATTCTTTAACATAATCTTCAACCATAATATTGAATATGTTTAAAATACACACAGCCACCCCACATTCTCTCTCCTATGAAAATCACAATGAAATGGGTCTTAGTTTCAGAAAATAAGATAGCAAGAAAAATAAGTTTATTATGTCTGTAGTGGAAAATACCAACATGATACAATAAATATGACAATTATTGCTATTTTTTTATTGGAAAAATATACTTTTCTTTTAATTCCCTAAAGGTCTATAGCTTATTTCTAGATTACATGCTATCATAATTTCTTTTTTGGAATTTTAAACAATAAACCATTATTGTATCATAAATAAACAAATCATAAAATAATTCTTTTCCTTAAAAGCGCAATAGAATTTTTCTTCTTTAATGCCTCCTATGCCTCTTTAATTCAGTATTTATATTTATGACAGGAACCAGTTTTCAGTTAAAAAAAAAAAAACAACTCCTGTGATGAAAGGATGGGGAATACATTATTCCACCCTCCTTTGAATAAACATGTTCAGAAATTGATCTCCTCTTTCTGGATTTATGACTTTCCAAACTCCTCCAGGCAAGAAGAGGATGCTCCAATATGACTTCTGATCATTGGTTTCAACTTTTCTGACATTAGCAAAGTCTTGGGGGAAATCCAAAATTCATCTATCCCTTCAGGTCTCTGTGAATTTGAATTACCTGACAGATAATAAGAAGATGCACTTATTTTGCTAACAAAACTTTTAGAGAAAATATACTAAGGACAGAAGGGACTCCAAAAGAAACAACTTGTCTAGAATTTTCTAAATCATGATGGCTTTGGTGTCAGTGGTGGAACATGAGATGTTTTTAGGTAGTAATACACTATTTTACAAGTTGATTTTAAGAGGAATGTATTGTATTTGTTTTGTATGTGTATTAATTCAGTTTGCTGAGGTAAAAGACTCAAAGAGCTATTATTCTTAGTTTGGGTGGGGAGTTTCACCAAACTGAAACTAGATGTGTCAAGAAGAAATAGCTATTTTAGCTTGTGATTTCATAGATATTGCAGTTTAAGAGAATGTGCATTTATTTAAAAAAAAAAGGTCAACTAATTTAAAGTCTATTGAGAGGACACAAATAGCATGAAAGCAGTCCTTAGATCTATCTAAAATATGAAGATGATACCAAAAATCACTGAAGTTTAGGAAACATTGATGTAGCAGGTAAGCAGACTAGAGAAAGGGGTAAAGTGACTCCTCTGCTCAAGAGTTACGGCTCCAGTTGGAAAATAATTCTTTCCTTGGCTCTTTCACTCTCTCTTTTTTTCCTCTGCTTATCCCTCTGCTTTTACTTCTGTCTCTGTATATATGAATTTATACATTTTCTATATTATTACCACTTGTTCACTGATCTGCTTCTTCTAGTAAATTGTGAGCCGCTTAGGATCTCACTTCATTCATCTTTGTGCAACCATCAGCTGGTAGGATGCCCAGCACACAATAGGGGTTAAATAGATGTTGAGTAACAGCAGAGCTGGGGCTCAGTCTTCTGGCCTCTGATCTCCATCACTAACTCTCCTGCCCACTTTCACCTAGTCTAGAACTATTTCCACTGTACCATCCGTTCTACATTTATTGCTTGGATAGTCATTTCCAACATCAGAAACTAAAATAGGGATAATGATGTCCTCCTGCCCACTTTCACCTAGTCTAGAACTATTTCCACTGTACCATCCGTTCTACATTTATTGCTTGGATAGTCATTTCCAACATCAGAAACTAAAATAGGGATAATGATGTCCTCCACATTTTAAAAAAACAAGAGAAAAAATTGTAAATTAATATCCAGTTAAATATTTCAATGTAGAAAAAGATTTCCAAAAATTTAGTGCTTGATTAAACAAATGTTAAATAGGGCAGTACCACTGATTTAGAGCAAGTAGGAAAAACGGTAATCAGTATTTATTATTTACATAGGCTTTGATCATATCCTATATGTTAACCTGTATTGCATGCAACACAAGACATGTAATCAGACAGTCCAAATTCTGATTGCAGCTCTGCTTATTATTTCTGTCTGGATTTGCTCAGATCATGAACACCAATGAGAAGAAAAGTAACAACCTCAGGTGACATGTGCCTAAAATAAACCAAATAAGGCTTGGGTCCCAAGGCCAGGCTCCTTCTGTTGATTGAGTTAATCAAATACATAGATTAAAAAGCTATGAATGATTTTATTCATTATCTATTCAATAATTAATCCCCTACTCAGTAACCAGAACTTTACCCAGTATGAAAGTGAAAGTATTAATTGCTCAGTCAAGTCCAGCTCTTTGCAATCCCACGGACTAAAGCCCACCAGGCTCCTCTGTCCATGGGATTCTCCAGGAAAGAACACTGAAGTGGGTAGCCATTCCTTTATCAAGCAGCTCTTTCTGACCCAGGGATCAAACCCGGGTCCCCTGCATTGCAGGCAGATCCACTGTCTTTAAGTTTTTCACAGTGTAGTGGAGGATGCAGTCTGCAGTAAATCAGAGCTATTGCAAAATGTTAAGTTCTATAATAGGCAGATACATTCATACTTTAGAGGCATAGAATAATCAATTTGCTCTTGAAGAGCAAATAGAATCAGGAGCCTACCTGAGAATGATTACAACTTTGGAGACAGAAGATGAGAGTTCAAGTTAGGAGGTGTATCACTCTGGGCATTTTATAATAAACTATAAAATTTATTTATAGGCTATCTATAAAATTACAGTTCTCAGAGATTGTCTTGTCATCTGTAAAATGGGTAAATAGTACCTACTTGCTGAGATGATGATAGGAAGAAACAGTAATATAAAGGGTAGAGTGCTCAATGCTTTTTTGAGTAAGCAAAGATAGGCAACATGTCTTCTAGGCTAGGAGGCAGTGTGGGGGACATATTAATAATCAACTCTGGAGATCCAGGAAAAAAGTCAGGAATTAGAAAGTGAGTTTTAAAAATACTAATAAAAATCAAAAGAGTAGAAATCAGAAGTAAATAAATCACAAGAAAAAGATGGGTAGGTGAAAAATAAGTCAGGCTGTAGAAAAAGGTCTTAGTGTTTTCCTCCTTCTTTCCAAGGCTATCCTCAAGTGCTATTATTTGAACAGAAAAAAATAGAAAACAACAACAAAAAGAAAACAGGAAAAACAGTATGAATGACTACTAGCTACAAGATTTGGTTAGCGACCTAGCCCTAACCACTGTTCCAGCTAGTTCCTCTAACTAGTTCCTCTAGTCCCTGTATCTGTTGTCCATGTGCTTGGCCAACGTTTTGGCCTCATGGCCTTGATTTATAACCTTGACCCCTTGTCCTTCAGGCCTGGTTTCTGACCTGTACCATCAAAGCTCTCCATACCTCCTTTGATATTCAGCCAGCCTTCTATGTGGTTACTGATTACTATTTCCCTGAGAGCTTGGCTCTAGCAGTTTAATAAATGTCCTTCCTTTCCCTATTTATGTGAGATATTCCAGGCTCTAGAAAGGAAATCTCACCAGTACTCACAGTATTAAACTAGGAACACAGACAACTACCTTCAGTAAATGTGAAGTAGGCCAAGGAAAAAGCAGTACATAGGAAGTTTCACAATTGTGGCAAACAGCTGCCATGCACCAACCAAAGATACTCAAATTCAAATTAAACAAAGAAAGACACTATTCTAGACAAATAATATATGTCTGCAGGCTTGGGAGGCTGAATCTGCAACCCCTAGATAAATACTTAATATTGCCCAGATATCTCCAGCTAAATCTGCAGCCACCTCTAACCCTGGAGGGTACTTTTCATATGAAAACATGCCATAATTTTATCATCTTACAACTTCTCTAAAAATATAAACTAAGACTTAAGTTGGTTTTCACAATAGACTAAAAGGCTTAAGCTGGTTTCCTTAAGATCCAACCTACTAGGGCACAATAGATAGCATATTAAAAAGCAGACATTACTTTGCCAACAGAGGTCCGTCTAGTCAAAGCTATGGTTTTTCCAGTAGTCACGTATGGACCCGAGAGTTGGACCGTAAAGAAGGCTAAGCATTGAAGAATTGATACTTTTGGTCTGTAGTGTTGGAGAAGACTCTTGAGAGTCCTTTGGACTGCAAGATCAAAGGAGTCAATCTTAAAGGAAGTCAGTCCTGAACATTCATTGGAAGGAATGATTCTGAAGTTGAAGCTCCAATACTTTAGCAACCTGATGTGAAAAGTTTACTCATTAGAGAAGACCCTGATGCTAGGAAAGATTGAAGGCAGGAGGAGAAGGGGATGACAGAGGACAAAACGGTTGGATGGCATCACCAACTCAATGGACATGAGTTAGAGCAAGCTCCGAGAGTTAGTGAAGGACAGGGAAGCCTGGCATGCTGCAGTCCGTGGGATTGCAAAGAGCTGGACACGACTGAGCAACAACTACTAGGGCACAGAGGCCTGAAGCTTGCCCACTAGGGTTACCTCATATAAAGGAAATTGCTGTTTGATTTCTCAGAGTCTTTGTCGATACACAAGAACATTCTGAGATTAGAGCCAGCACTTTTTTCCTACTGAGCAAGCGAACATAAAAATTAGAATGACCTGTATATGCACGTGTGTCCTAAGTCGCATCAGTCCTGTCCGACTCTTTGGGACCCTATGGACTGTAGCCTGACAGGCTCCTCTGTCCTTGGCATTCTCCGGGCAAGAACACTGGAGTGGGTTGCATGCCCTCCTCCAGGGGATTTTCCAACCCAGGGATTGAACCCATGTCTCTTATGTCTCCTCCATTGTCAGGCGAGTTCTTTACCACTAGTGCCCTCTGGGAAGCCCTTACCTAAGAGGGTATAAACCCCCTATAAGAACAGCAAAGGGCCTGCATTTAAGAAGACTCTCAAGGAAAGCTCATCTTAATTAGAGACTTTGAACTAGGGACTTTCATTGGCAACTGGACACCCCAAAGATTTGGAAACCAGGAAATCTCACCCCTCAAATGCATGTGCTGGTGCAATTCCCAGCTCTGGTTTGCTGTCTGCACGCAGCTGAAGTTCTTGTATTCATTACTCATATTAGATGTTTTCCTTGCCTGGTAGCTTTCTATCAACCACTGTCACCCAGGTAGCAATTTCTAGGTAATTATTTGCAGATGTACAAATGGTATATAATTAAAATCCATTTGCTATTCATCTCGTAATGACTTTACCAAAAGTGCTCATTTTCTCTCTGGGGCAAGGAAAAAAAAAAACACCTTACAAACATGATAATCCAGGTCATAATTGATTGATATTTTCAATTAATTCTTCCATGTGTTTCTCAGCATTTCACCCACCTACCCTGCAACTCTACCGCAATTAAAAAACAAGTTTATTAAACATATGTGTTCTTTTTTCCTAGTGAAATCTGAGTCCCCAAAGTACTATACAAAAGGGAACATGTCCCTATTTTTCCCATCATTACTGAGGGAGATCTATGCCTTTGAGTCACTGTGCAGAACTTTTATGAAATTAAAAAAAGTATTCATATTGTCTTAATTTAATATTTTTATATATAAAACTGGAGCATGACTCCTGCATATAAGGGAAAACAGGGTTTGTAGTGGAAAAAACATTACAGATTATTAATGCAACTATGTATCTCTTTTAAAAATAATTTTTAAGATACCAGCCAAGGTTAAAAACTAGTTTGAAAATAATTTGTATTAAGGAGGGAGTGACCTGAATGTCTCAATAGAGATTCATTGGGTTGCACATGAATTATCAGGATAGGTTCTACTTAAGAAAATTCATATCAGTTTCTGAATATGACTTGCATTTTATATATCTACTGCCCTCACTTAGAAAACTTCCAAACACAATATGCAAAAATACATAATTAATTATATTTTTTTTAACAATCAATGCAATAGGTTGTCTATAATAATTTAAATGGGTAAAGTAAATTTGTTTAGCCAAGTACAATACAAGCAGTAAATGCTTCCTTATGTCCTATGAAATACTATAGCTTCCAATACAGTTTTAGATGGATATTTCCCTAGATTTATTTGAAGCCACAAAATTATAAACATTCTAAATTAGACAGCATGGGTCTTTGTTTTAAAGATTAGGAAAACAGATTTAGAAATTGTGAGTGGCTTATAGATGATGAATTATAATACACACCAGATCAAGTCTGACTTCTAAACAAGTATGAATTGATCAGTGAATGGCATTATTAAATATGTTAGAAAAGGTATTAAACATAAGACGTGCATTTTATAAAAGGAGACCTTTCCTTTCAGGGGAAAAAATGTTCTATTTATCTTTCATATTTATAACCCTGTAGAGTATAGCTCAATATTTTACAAATAGTAAGTACTCAACAAATTTTGAATGGAATAGCACTTTAAATTCCTACTGTCAAACAATTCAATTTCTTTCTCTCCCTTTTCCTCTTCCTACCACTTCTCTCTCTCTCTCTCTTTCCTGTTCTTGGCTCCTAAGTATATGATGATTCTCAAACTTTAGTTGTTCCAATTGCTTTAGTATCACTTGAGAGTTTAAATTCTGCTACCCTCTACTCTCAAATTCAAACTGTGGAACTGGAGAAGACTATTGAGAGTCCCTGGGATTCCTAGGGGGTGAAACCAATCAATCCTAAAGGAAATCAACCCTGAATAATCATTGGAAGGACTGATGCTGAAGTTGAAGCTCCAACACTTTGGCCACCTGAGGTGAAGAGCTGACTTGCTGAAAGGACCCTGATGCTTGGAAAGACTGAAGGCAAAAGAAGAAGGGAGCAACAGAGAATGAGATGGTTAGGAGTATCACTGATTCAAAGGACATGAATTTGAGCAAACTCTGGGAGATAGTGAAGGACAGAGGAACTTGGTATGCTGCAGTCCATGGGGTCACAAAGAGTTGGACACGACTTACAGACTGAACAACTACTCTCAAAATCCTTTGCAGTTGGTTCTGGAGAAACTTAAGAAGTGGTAGCCTATGGACTTGGAAATGCCTCTTTGGAGTTACCAACAGGTATTTCTTTTTGGAGCAGGGTTCAGAGACATTCATAGTGTTCACTGAGTCAGAGTAGAATCTGAAAAGTAGTCTTTCTCTCCGCTCCATCCCAGTGAGGTGCAGAGAGATATGCTTACATAAGTGTGCATACCACTCTAGAATCTGTACAGAAATAGCAAGTCTCAACCTTTCCTTTTCTCCCAGAGAGGCCATGCATGATGGGAGGGAAGGTCATGGCCAATGGATCAGATAGACCTAGGGACTTCAACTCCTGCCTCAGTGATTGTGGGCAAGTAACTCCTAAGTCAGTTTCCTAACATATAAAATAAAGAGAGTAAGAACTAGTTCAGAGGGAGTTTACAGAGCTAGAGTAAATTATTTTTCCTAAAATGCCCTTTCATAGTAGATGTTTCAGAATTTCAATTTTTTCCCCATTTTTAGACCCTAACTTAAGGGAAAAAATACCTCATTATTAACTTCATATACCTGTTTGTACACTAGCAGAAAATGTTCCTGTGGCTTCAAAAAATAAGTGAGTGTCAAATTGATTATCTGTAACATTCATTCTTAATCCGGGACTGGATTATTCTGATTTATACTGACTTGTTTACTACTACAGACTGAATATTTGAGCCCCTCCCTGCCCCTAACATTCAAATGTTAAAATCAAATCCACAGCATGACAGTATTAAGAGGTGGGACTTTAGGAGGTGATTAGGTCGTAAGAGTGAAGCCTTTAAGAAGAGGATTATGTGTGCTCAGTTGTGTCCGACTCTTTGTGACCCTGTGGACTATACAGCCCACCAGGCCCCTCTATGCATGGGATTCTCCAGGCAAGAATACTGGAGTGGGCTGTCATGCCTTCCTCCAGGCTCTTCCAGACGCAGGGCTCAAACCCACGTCTTTTAAGTCTCCTGCATTGGCAGGCATGTTCTTTACCACTAGTGCCACCTGGGAACCTGCCAGTACTTTGACCATGGACTTCTGGCCTCAAGAACTGTGAGAAGTAAATGTTTGCTGTTTAAGCCACCCAATCTGTTTTTGGGGTTTTGTTTATAGTACCCTGACATCTGCCTATTTATAATTTGCTATAGGATTTTGCTAAAACTGTCAGTTGAACATATATCATATGACATGACAAATAGTTATATTTCATATTTTAGTAGATATCAAATTAACTTTTAACACGTCAGTACAAAATCTTTGGAAATATTCATTTTCACTAAATCTTAAAAATAATGAATAGATTTTTTTCCCATTTTTTATAAATAAAAGGAAAGTATAAAATCTGAAAATAGTCACTATTTTTCAACAATTGAGGAGGAACACTGTAAGAAGATGACTCTTTGACGCTGAAAATTGAATGTCAACTTTTTTTCACCACTTATTCTTCCCAACTTAATATATTCTCTCACAGGCTTAGAATGACTCCAACCTGCCAATGACTTCATTAAAACCTGAATATACTGAAACTAACTAAGACTAGAGTTTTCCCTGCTTACTCCAAAGCTGCCTAACTTTATGACAAAGTAACAGACAGAATGTAGCAGTTAAGCCAGCTCACATTAGACAGGGCTCAACATATTTTTTTAACCTAAATGATTTGAAGTTCCAATTTATTAAGCAGCAAACCAATAGTATTTTCAAGGACAAATGGAATTTTAAAACAAATGATCATGGCTTTGTTGGTTCTCCTTTGCTAAGCACTAAAATGATAATAAAAATATTATACATTAAACAATCTCTATGAACCTGTAAATACTACTTAATGGTTCCGTATCTTCCACATATATAAAACTGAGATCATTATAGCACCAACCTCCATAGGGTGTGCTGAATGTTATGTAAGTTAATAAATATGTCCAGCTTGTCACACCATAGATGCTATGAGGATATGTGTTATTACTATCATACCATTAATAAAATCTAGGGATTTCATCCCAAGTTTCTGACCCCATGGGCTCTTGCCCTAACTCAGAGCCTTTTCTGGGGAGGTGTAGGAAGCTGCCTGGGCCATCCAAGCACAAGCATGAATTACCTTGACTCTGGTGGCTCAGATGGTAAAGAATCAGTTTACAATGCAGGAGACTCTGGTTTGATTCCTGGGTCATGAAGATCCTCTGGAGAAAGAAATAGAAACCCACTCCAGTGTTATTTCTTGGGAAATCCAATGGACAGAGGAGCCTGGTGGGCTATAGTCCATGGGGTTGCAAAGAGTTAGACATGACTGAGCAATTAACACTTTCACTTGACAGAGGAGGTCCTAAAGGATTGGCCTGCCACTGTCCATAAATCAGGTTAAGTGGGAGAGAGAGAAGAAAATATGACATGCCTTTCAGTTAAATGTACTTAAAGCAAAATCTACAGGCATTTCAAAGACTAAACAGAGGAAATGATGAGCATCATCAATAGTCAATATGAGATGCTGAAAAATTACTGTCCCTGTAACACAGCAAATTATCACAATTACCCAACAACAGTTTACAAAACCAGAGTGATCACGGATGTCAGGGTCTGTTCATCTTAGCCCTCCCTCTGTCTGGAGTGAATAATTGGTTGATTAGGCCAGAAAAAGCCTCTGGCCTATAAACAAGGAGCTAGGGTTGCCAGATTTAGCAAAACAAGAAAACAGGCTACACAGTTAAATTTTCTTTTCAGAAAAACAACAAACTCTTTTTTTAGTATAAGTGCATTTAAATGGTGCATGGGTCATATTTACATACTAAAACATTATTTGTTAATTATGACAAGCAAATTTAAGCAGGTGTTCTGGATTTTACCCCGCAACCTTAGTAGAAAGCTACTTTCCAAAGTTCCTTTCCAGGGCCAATTATTTAAGAAAGGAAATTGTTATGGAATGAATATTTATTTGTATCCCCACCTCCCAGATTCATATGTTAAGGCTCTAACTCCTAATATTATGGTATTTGAGATGGAGACTTTGGGAAATAATTAGGGTGAGATGATGAGTGTGAGACTCTTACGATGGGATTAGTGCCGGTTTAAGAAGAGATGTAAGAGAGTTTGTCCCCTCTTGGGGCAACACAAAGCAGAGGCCATGGGGGCACACAGCAAGGGAGTGGCCTTCTAAGAGCCAAGGGCAGAGGCCTCAAGAGAAGAAAGCTTCCTGGCCAGCCCTTGATCCTGAACTCTCACGCTTTTAGAACTATGAGAAATAAATTTCTGTGTTTAAGCCATCCAGACTATATTTTATTACAACAAACGAGCAGACTAAGCCACTGAGCAGCTTTCACCGCTGAGCCAACTGTGGAAGCCCTCAGCTTCCAGTTTTCCTTTCTAATTAATTTCACTTTTCTGCCATTCCTGACCTCTTTTCACTCCAATCTCAAACTCACTGCCTTTCCAAAACTGGGTTCCATTTCACTTTTCCCTAGACCACACTCTTCCAGGTTCTAGACACTGTTGTACAGCACCCTACTTACAAACTGTCTTCACTTTAAAGTCTCACCAATAACAGATTAAATAAAGCCCTTGAATATCCACTCTCAGCCCCCTTCTCTGTTGCCCATTAAATGTTATTTTTACCACACAGTGTTTTTAATGGATTCAGACAAGACTGAAAACTGTTACACTAGGCCGGTGACTGAATGCTGGATTTCATTTTCCACTTCAGAAAAATATTTGTTACAGATCACTTGGAAAATTCAGCCTAGATTTTACAATTCTTCTACAAGTTTTGTGTGCAACTTCTAAAATCTCTACCTTGTTAAAAAAAAAAAAAAACTTTACTAATTGTTTTAGCATACACAAGGGCTTCCCTATTGTCTCAGATGGTAAAGAATCTATAATGCAGGAGAACTGAGTTCGATCCCTGGGTCAGAAAGATCCTCTGGAGAATGAAAGGGCTACCTATTTCACTATTTTTGCCTGAAGAATTTCATGGACAGAAGAGCCTGGTGGGGTCCATGGGGTTGCAAAGAGTTGGACATTAGTGAGCAACTAACATTCTCACTTTTTTTTTTTTTTTTTTCATTTTATCACACACATATTCACCCACACCTATTTGGATTTTTATAGTTCAATCTCCATTAGGTAGCTGAGCTCCTGACTGGAACCTAAAGCTTTTTTTTCTCCCATTCCTGACCTCTTTCCCCCTCAATCTCTAACTCACTATTTCTTCCTGTCCCTCTACCTTCCCCCTACTTGTCTCCCATACACACACACACACACAGTATTAACTCTTACTCATTTTACATTCACCTTTAAGCATAATTAAGACAGTGCTATATACACAGCAGTTACTCAATACATCAGCTGTTGTTTTCTGACAACACTAACCTGGAGTTATGCTCAATTATTTATGACTTATGAAATTATTTCTGAGTTATTCTCTTTTATTAATCTCAGAGGAAAACAAGAGAAAGATTCTGCCTGGAAAATAGTGCAATTACTCTCAAGGAATTTCCCATAAAATATTCTCAAAAATATAATATAAAAAGAATTGTGGTTTATGAAATTTACTTTAGGCCTCCCCATGTTGATCTTTTCACTCTAAAGCTTATTTCATTTTGATCCTTAGCTTAAGCACAGAATAATTTGCTTGCTTGGATTACCATTGAGTCTAATAAGTGTTGGTCGTTAATAAAACTTTTTCAGAACATGATAATGGCTTAGGAAAAGTACATTTATATAGTAAAAGTTGAAGGGAAATGATTCTTGGGAGGAAAAGCTTTCCGAATTATGCAAAGAATGAAATTTACTCAACTTTTAAAGATCCAATGGGAGAGAATCTGTATGCAGTTATGCTTGTTTAACTGACTTAAGCTCAGCTTTTCCACCCAAAATAGACACATTTTACATAAGAATGTTATATATTGGTTTATTATAAGTTGCATGAGCCTGGTTTCCTCTGTAAGTATTGCTTACTTTATTTCATTTCAAATTCATTCTTGAATTCATGGCTCCTTTGTGCTTTTTTAGAGAAAAGATATTTCCCCAATGGATGCATTTTACTTCCTTTCAGTCTGCTTCTTCAACTCCTCCAAAATTCTAAATTCTGACTATCAAACACAATTTAACAAGCTGAGAGTAGGTGTGTTCCTAGCCTGTGATTACCCAATACCCTATGCATACCATTATCCTGCTGAGTTGCAATCATCTCTTTGCTTGGCTGTATTCCCTGCTAAAGCATGAGTTTTTCAAGACCACAGCTTGGTTGTTATCCCATAAGGCACATGATTCCTAGCACATGGCTGGGACTTGATCTATGGACCAATAAACAAACCAATAGATAAACAGGGACTTCAAAATAGGCATGATGACTCAGGCACTCAAAAACGAAGTAGTAAAGAGGTTGAAAGCAAATAGTCCCTGCAAGAGAAAATGAAAGTCACTCAGTAGTGCCCGACTTTTTGCAACTCCATGGACTATACAGTCCATGGAATTCTCCAGGGCAGAATACTGGAGTGGGTAGCCCTTCCCTTCTCCGGGGTACCTTCCCAACCCAGGGATTGAACCCAGGTCACCTGCATTGCAGGCAGATTCTTTACCAGCTGAGCCACAAGGGAAGCCCAAGGATACTGGAGAGGGTAGCCTTATTCCTTCTGCAGTGAATCTTCCTGACTCAGAAATTGAACTGGGGTCTCCTGCTTTGCAGGCGACTCTTTACCAGTTGAGCCACAAGGGAAGCCCAAGGATACTGGAGTGGGTAGCCTATTCCTTCTCCAGTGGATCTTCCTGACCCAGAAATCGAACTGGGGTCTCCTGCATTGCAGGCGGATTCTTTACCAACTGAGCCTCTACAGACAGGTTTTTAAATTCCCATCAAAAACATTTCACTCTATCACCAGAAATATCACCTTGAAAAGCTCTGTTAGTTTCTAGCATTTGTTATTATTTGAAGCTAACCACAGTTATATTTGAGCCTTCCCTGGTGGCTTAGACAGTAAATAATCTTCCTGCAATGCAGGAGACCTGGGTTTGAGCCTTGGGTTAGGAAGATCCCCTGGAGGAGGGAATGGCTACCCACTCCAGTATTCTTGCCTGGAGAATACCATGGACAGAGTCGTCCATGAGGTCACAAAGAGTTGGACATGACTGAGTGACTAACACTTCAATTCACAGTTTTATTTATCTTTTTCACTAATATCCTCTGTGCTTCAATGTTTAAGGTAATTTCTATGACAATAGAACAGAAACAAATGTCTCCCTACTAATATAACGAGTCACACAGAGGAACGGTTTTAAGTAAGTAGAAAATTATACTATACTGAATCACCATTGAATTTTATACTATCATAACTACATGATTTTCCACTTACATTTCATTAGCACTTACAAATTTACAGTGCCTTTTCATATAAATGATGTTATTTAAAAAGAACTATAGCTTTTAGTTATACAAAGCACTACAGGACTTTGTGGTTTTTTGAGAAAATCTGAAGTACAAAATTATAGAAATTAAAAAGGTGCAGTTCCAGCTGATTTAAGCTAATAGAATTTCATTTCCTCATTGCCTCCCCAAGTGTTATGTGGATCACAGTTCAGAAACCTAAGTGAGCCAGGATGTTTATAGGCTAGAGGAATTTATCAAGAGAGGCCGTCCCCAGAGGGGTGCAAAAAAGAACCCTGGGCTGGAAATAGAGCATTAATTTTCAAAGAAGACAAATTGTGTCAACAGTCTTCTAAATATGACTTTCAAGTTAAAGCACCCCAGAAGAACAATAAATCAATAATCAGCTCTATCAGATGTAACTGATTGTATTTCAACACTGAAGCTAATATATAAGACAATTATCTGGAGGAATTAACTGGCCTAGTTTCATGAGTCCTAAAGGAAGCAATAATACTAAACTAGTCTCAATGCAACAAGAGCACTGTCAGTTATAAGCACGTTAATGTAGAATGTCCTTATTTGATGTCCTGCTAGAGTCCAATTCACTGCTAGTATCATCAGTCTAAATATACCATGGACACAAATAGGGTTTTGTTACCATATCTTAATCAGCAGAAAATGCTAAGGTGTCCTTTTAGGTGACATTAAAACTGAATGAGGCAATGGCACCCCACTCCAGTACTCTTGCCTGGAAAATCCCATGGATGGAGGAGCCTGGTGGGCTGCAGTTCATGGGGTCACTAGAGTCGGACACGACTGAACGACTTCACTATCCCTTTTCACTTTCATGCACTGGAGAAGGAAATGGCAACCCACTCCAGTGTTCTTGCCTGGAGAATCCCAGGGACGGGGAAGCCTGGTGGGCTGCCGTCTATGGGGTCGCACAAAGTCGGACACGACTGAAGCGACTTAGCAGCAGTAGCAGCAGTGACATCATAACTTAAAATATATATATTCTTTTAAATTTGGAGAGAACTGGATACTTGTAGAGAATTCAGAGAACATTTAAGTTCTGGGTCCTATCTGCAAAGTGTATGCTACACTCCTGGGCAGTTTGACATGAATATTACTAATGTTCTGAGGTCAGCAAAATATATATATTTTAGACACCCTCCAAGCTCACTGCCTTTTTTCTAACATTACCATATCCATCTTCATACTGTTTGAATCTTCATCATAACATATTGAATTGTTATCCTGTGTCAAGAACTGAACTGCTTTCTCCTTCCCCTGATTCTGTTCATTTGGTTTCAAATTATCAAGTGTCTGGTTTATTCCAATCACTTCCTTATGGTTTTTCCTCAAACTTCCTTCCTCACTACAGAAACAATGATTACAATACAGATAAACAAATATGACTGCAAACCTTTCCTATTTCAAATCTTTCATCTATGCCCTTTTCATTCATCTAGAAAACACTTGCTTCCTCACTAGGCTTCATGCACCTGCAAAAGAGTCCAAGTTTCTTGGCATGGCATAAAAGGTATTTCTGGTTTCTATCTAAGGTACTGAGTATCATCTTCTAGTATTCTTCTCACATTTACCTTTCAGAAATAGCAAGTACACGACAGTGCCCTGAAGACAATATTCTGTTTTACACACCCATGTCTTTTCTTATGCAGTCCATTCATCCTGAAACGTCTCAGTTTCTAGGGCACTTGATGACTTTCTATCCAGCCTTCAAAGCATGCTGTAATATTACCCTGTGAGGCTCTCCTTTCTATCTTCAAGAAAGTAAAATGTACTACTCTGTATTACATTAAATCTGCCCTTATTGCTCACATCATAACCTATGCATTCATCTGTTACATGTTTGTTTCCCCCAACAAAATATGAAACTCCTAAAGGCATGAGTTTTGTCTCATTTATCTTCATATACCTAGAATTCAGTATAAAATCTACCTTAAACATACAGTAGGTATTTGTAGACTGCAGAAATGAACTTAAGAGAAAAAGTTAACAATTCAAATAGAAACCATGTTTTATTTGGATTACTGCTACTTTTAACAACAAAAACCCCACAAGCACGGATGATGATGCCATTTCCATAGGTTATTATAATTCACTTCAATTTTATATAACAGAATCCCCCAATTCATTTTTATTACACCTTGGAGAGTGTTATTTACCTATTTGTCTGTTTATTTAAATAGCAATATTTTACTAAGAAAATAAGTAGTTATGTAAATATTAGCTAAAGATGACCTATCAAACAGGGACTCTGCAAAGAAATTATTTCTTCTTAGAGTCAAGAGATAAATCAATAGTAACTTAACATTTAAGATGAAAGCCTGGATACTTGTATGCCTACATACCAGTATTTCAAATTGAAAATTCCATGTAGTTAATTCTAGAAACACTTCATAAACTGGCTTTTCCATTCCTCTAATATTAACATCTTTTAAAATAATTTCTGCAATTCCACAGTATGTGAAATGCTTTGCTACTTTTTCTCATAATATCTCCTCAATCTAGGTCAACTCAACTCTATCTGCATGCACCCAACTTCTGGACCAATTGATTCCATGATATTGATGCTTTACTTAGAATAAAGCTCTCCTAAGTTCCTAACTTATGAGACACTATTCATTTCATCTGCTCTTGTTCAGTGATAATTAATTTTTCGCTGGCACCATTTGTCTCAAGGGACCTAACAGAAGCAGAAGATATTAAGAAGAGGTGGCAAGAATACACAGAAGAACTGTACAAAAAAGAGCTTCACGACCAAGATAATCATGATGGTGTGATCACGGACCTAGAGCCAGACATCCTGGAATGTGAAGTCAAGTGGGCCTTAGAAAGCATCACTACGAACAAAGCTAGTGGAGGTGATGGAATTCCAATTGAGCTATTTCAAATCCTGAAAGATGATGCTGTGAAAGTACTGCACTCAATATGCCAGCAAATTTGGAAAACTCAGCAGTGGCCACAGTGTTGTAAAAGGTCAGTTTTCATTCCAATCCCTAAGAAAGGCAATGCCAAAGAATGCTCAAACTACCGCACAATTGCACTCATCTCACACGCTAGTAAAGTAATGCTCAAAATTCTCCAAGCCAGGCTTCAGCAATACGTGAACTGTGAACTTCCAGATGTTCAAGCTGGTTTTAGAAAAGGCAGAGGAACCAGAGATCAAATTGCCAACATCCGCTGGATCATGGGAAAAGCAAGAGAGTTCCAGAAAAGCATCTATTTCTGCTTTATTGACTATGCCAAAGCCTTTGACTGTGTGGATCACAAGAAACTGTGGAAAATTCTGAAAGAGATGGGAATACCAGACCACCTGACCTGCCTCTTGAGAAATCTGTATGCAGGTCAGGAAGCAACAGTTAGAACCGGACATGGAACAACAGACTGGTTCCAAATAGGAAACGGAGTACGTCAACGCTGTCTATTGTCACCCTGCTTATTTAACTTTTATGCAGAGTACATCATGAGAAACACTGGGCTGGAAGAAGCATAAGCTGGGATCAAGATTGCCAGGAGAAATATCAATAACCTCAGATATGCAGATAACACCACCCTTATGGCAGAAAGTGAAGAGGAACTAAAAAGCCTCTTGAGGAAAGTGAAAGAGGAGAGTGAAAAAGTTGGCTTAAAGCTCAACATTCAGAAAATGAAGATCATGGCATCTGGTCCTATCACTTCATGGGAAATAGATGGGGAAACAGTGGAAAGAGTGGCAGACTTTATTTTGGGGGGCTCCAAAATCACTGCAGATGGTGACTGCAGCCATGAAATTAAAAGATGCTTACTCCTTGGAAGGAAAGTTATGACCAACCTAGATAGCATATTCAAAAGCAGAGACATTACTTTGCCAACAAAGGTTCATCTAGTCAAGGCTATGGTTTTTCCAGTGGTCATGTATGGATGCGAGAGTTGGACTGTAAAGAAGGCTGAGCGCCAAAGAATTGATGCTTTTGAAGTGTGGTGTTGGAGAAGACTCTTGAGAGTCCCTTGGACTGCAAGGAGATCCAACCAGTCCATTCTGAAGGAGATCAGCCCTGGGATTTCTTTGGAAGGACTGATGCTAAAACTGAAACTCCAGTACTTTGGCCACCTCATGCAAAGAGTTGACTTATTGGAAAAGACTCTGATGCTGGGAGGGATTGAGGGCAGGAGGAGAAGGAGACGACAGAGGATGAGATAGATGGTTGGATGGCATCACCAACTCGAATGATGTGAGTTTGAGTGAACTCCGAGAGTTGATGATGGACAGGGAGGCCTGATGTGCTGCAATTCATGGGGTCGCAAAGAGTTGGACATGACTGAGTGACTGAACTGACTGACTGACTGACTGAAGTTCCTAACTTATGAGACACTATTCATTTCATCTTCTCTTGTTCAGTGATAATTAAATTTTCCCTGGCACCATTTGTCTCAAGGGTCAAGCAATATAATAAAATGAAAGGTGGTATTTCATCATCTATACATCTACCAACATCTGCTCATTCAACAAAGATTTGAGTTGCAACTTTCCAGTCATTATTTCATTATAATTTCTCAATAATTTCCATCTCTTAAGATGGATGCCATCTTATCTCAGCCTCTATCAATTTTTGTCCTGTCACTATAAATTCCTAGAATCATTAATGATTTTAGGATATAATCAATTTCCCCTTTCCTCCCATCCTTTTTCATATCCTTAGGTTACTTATATGATCTTTCATAGTAATGACTCTTCAAACATGTGGATTCCATGTGTTTTAATGTGGTACACTTTCGTTACTTACCAGCCTATACTGGAATCAAGACTGCCAGGAGAAATATAAGTAATCTCATATATGCAGATGATACTACCCTAATAGCAGAAAGTGAAGAGGAAGTAAAGAGTCTCTTGATGAAGGTGAAAGAGGAGAGTGAAAAAGCTGGCTTAAAACTCAACATTCAAAAAAAGATCATGACATCCAGTCCCATCACTTCTTGGCAAATAGAAGGGTAAAAAGTGGAAATAGTGACAAATTTTATTTTCTTGAACTCCAAAATCACTGTGGACAGTGACTGAAGTCATGAAATTCAAAGATGCTTGGTCCTTGGAAGGAAAGCTATGACAAACCTACACAGTGTATTAAAAAGCAGAGACATCACTTTGCCAACAAAGGTTCACATAGTCAAAGCTTTGATTTTTTCCAGTAGTCGTGTATTAATGTGAGAGTTGGACCATAAGGTAGGTTGAGTACTGAAGAATTGATGCTTTAAAATTGTGGTACTGGAGAAGACTCTTGAGAGTCCCTTTGACAGCAAGGAGATCAATCCAGTCAATCCTAAAGAAAATCAACCTTGAATATTCATTGGAAGGACTGAAGCTGAAGGTCTAATACTTTGGCCACCTGATGTGAAGAGCTGACTCATTGGAAAAGACCCTGATGCTGGAAAAGACTGAAGACAAGTAGAGAAGGGGATGCCACAGGATGAGATGGTTGGATGGCATTTGATTGAATGGACGTGAGTTAAAGCAAACTGAGAAAGGCGGTGAAGGACAGGGAAGCCTGGACAGTCAGCACAAAATCTGACAGGGCATCAGTCTTGAATTCTCAGCGTCCAGAACTGTGAGAAACAAATTTCTATTGTTTATAAGCCACCCAGTATATGGTATTTTTGTTATAGCAGACGGAATAGACTGATACACTACAGGTCTCATTCAGTGGCAGTTAAAAACTATCTAGGGCAGATACTGTGTCTTTCATTTTTTATCTCCCATAATATTGAGAACCTTACACATTATATTTTATATGATTTTAATAAATATATACTAGAAAGAATAAATATTAGAACTGGAAAGTTCTTTAGATACCATATTGTTCAATTGTTTCGTTTTTACGTTCAGATTTTGAAAACCTGGGAAAGGTAAGTGACTCCCACAAGGCCACAATGAATGTGATAAACGTGTAACAGGGAAGAACAAAGCTGAGTCCATATTAGATCTGTTCCTTTTGCTTTCACCTGTGTGCTCTGCTGCCTATGCTTAGTCATGCTGGCTCCGCACCTTTTGTAGAAGAATGTTGCCTACAGCCTGAAATAGAGAGGATAGCTTATCCTCAGGGCTCTGACCTTTAAGAGTCAATTCATACCGAGATAAAAAGTTGCAGAACAGAGAATAACATTTGTCTTGTTGGAGGTTTATAGGAACATCCTGACCTGACCTTTGTGGACAGCTGCAACAACAAAGTATTCCTAGACCAAGCAGTTTGCAACAACTAACCACACCCCTCTCTCACCTTGCCTTTAAAAATGCTTTGGTGAAGCCCTTTGGGGAGCTCAGTGTTTTGGGGGCATGAACCACACCTTCTCCTTGCAAGCCATACAATAAACTTCTCTGCTCCAAATTCTGATGTTTCAGGTTTTTTTGGCCTCATTGTGCCTCTGGCACAGGAACTTGCAATCAGTAGCAAACAAACAATGTAGAAATAAAAATACAGTCTTCAAAAGTATCACACATCATTTATTCATGTGACAGCTATTTAAAAACCTTAAGTGATATAAAGTTATGTTTTCAAAGAGACAAAAAAGATGAATAGAGTTTTAGAATTTTAGAACTTAAGGAGACAGAGTTCATCTACCTAAATTAATCTCATTTATAAAAAAGCTACAGAGTCTCAGAGGGATAAAATTCCTTTGCTAAATTCACAAAATGGTAAAGATCTGGTTTACCAACTCTGAATCAAGTTTTATTACCACTACATCATACTGACTTTAAAATAACTCACATTATGTTATAAATTTCAATTCCCATTTTTGAAGCAAATTAGTAAAAAAACAGCAACTAATAAGCTATATTCAAAAATTAAACAAAACTTCAGAATATACCACAAATATCCAGGTTGCAAATTTTATTCATGTTGATTCAGCTTCTCTCAACCTAAAAATGTAAGAGGGCTAAGTCTGGAGAATCAGTAATCTAAAATTCCATTTTCTTTTGTCAAAGCACTACAACACATGTATAAAGCTATTTTAAAATAAATTGTTCTGGAAAATGGGGACTTTGACACAACAAGGAATCATGAAATCCACAGCTTCTTCATACTTCATCAAAATTTATTCAAATCACTGTAATAGATTTTCTGCTCTTAGGAAACGAGCAATAAATGACAGTGTCCTTGCCAATGGCAATTCTTGACATTCTTATTAAAGTTTTGTGTTAAGTGCCCAGATATATTAAATCAATCCATTGTTTTCCATCCACACAGACAGTCCAGAGTTCTAAAGGAGAATGAAAGCTGAAAGGAAATCAATCATCAGAATGTGCTTCTTTTAATACATTATGCTGTTGGTTAATTGGGTTTTAAAATAATCTGATATAAATTTGAACTTGAATTCAAAGTCCTTGAGAAAACTATTGCCAAGAAATGAGAAAGTAATATTTTCCTAAAACTATTCTTTGAAAACAGTGAAAGAAGTACTTATCCATAAGGATTTAATATTGTTTCCTGTTTGAAAAGCTGCAAGGGCCCAGGCAGCACCTGAAAGTGAAACATTATATTGTAGATTTTATTTATTCTCCTGGTATAGGGTCTATATTTTTTTCCTGCTGAGCAGCAGACAACGAGATGTAACACTGACATTCTCTTTGAAATTCTCCAGGTTCTACTAAAGAACTCCCTCTGTAGAGGTAGAAAGTTCATCTAAGAACCCCAGAAAGGTACATAACTTCAGTAAAGTCTTTAGATCAAATCTTACTTTTTCTTCCAGCAGAAGTTGACAAAGAGAAAATAACTGATTACTTCATGATAAGCAAATAAGAAATAGTATTATGGAAACCATTATACATGGGTCCAAAGCTACAAATTATTTAACACTAAGCAATAACAACCCTGGATAACCATGATGATGAAAGAAATGGTATGGATCTAACAGAAGCAGAAGATATTAAGAAGAGGTGGCAAGAATACACAGAAGAACTGTACAAAAAAGACCTTCACTACCCAGATAATCACGATGGTGTGATCACTCATCTAGAACCAGACATCCTGGAGTGTGAAGTCAAGTGGGCCTTAGGAAGCATTACTACAAACAAAGCTAGCGGAGGCTATAGAATTCCAGCTGAGCTATTTCAAATCCTAAAAGATGATGCCATTAATATAATGCACTCAATATGCTAGCAAATTTGGAAAACTCAGCAGTGCCCACATGACTGGAATGGTTCAATTTTCATTCCAATCCCAAAGAAGGGCCAATGCCTTTCCAATGCCCAAAGAATGTTCAAACTACCATACAATTGTGATCATTTCACACGCTAGCAAGGTAGTGCTCAAAATCCTTCAAGCTAGGCTTCAACAATGATCCAAGAATTTCCAGATATACAAACTGGATTTAGAAAAATCAGAGAAATCAAAGTTCAAATTGCCAACAACTGCTGGATCATGGGAACCCCCCCTGTAGCTCACATGGTAAAGAATCTGACTGCAATGCAGGAAACCTGGGTTTGATCCCTGGGTCAGGAAGACCCCTAGAGAAGGGCACGGCAACCCATGCCAGTATTCTTGCCTGGAGAATAGAAAAAACAAGGGAATTCCTGAAAAATATCTACTTCTACTTCATTGACTACACTAAAGCCTTTGACTGTGTGGATCACAACAAACTGTGGAAAATTCTTAGAGAGATGGGAATACCAGATCACCTTACCTGAGAAACCTGTATGGAGGTCAAGAAGCAACAGTTACATCCAGAGGTGGAACACTCAATGGGCATTCTTATCTTCATTTTTAAACTTAAGAAAAAGGAGGTAAATAGTAAATACTTTGAGGAAGTTCACTCAGTTAGTAATTGCTAAAACTGAGATTCAAACAGCATAAATAATTGTCCACATGGATATCTGATATGTCAAGCCCTGAGCTAAGCAAGTTAACTGGGCTGTCTCATTAAACACACAGGTAGTAAGTGGCTGAATAGCAATTCAAACCGAGACTGTCCAGTGCCAGAATTTCAAGTTTTTAACTACTAGTACACAGTGATTATTAATTTTAATGTTCATGTTCTTTCCTCTACACCAATCAGGGGTTAAAACACAGAGGAAAATTTACACTTTTTTCTTCTCTTCCTGTCATACTATTCCCCAAACCATAAGACAATATAACACACCAATGCCTTTAGAGATTCAAAAGATGCTAATGATAATTTAGCTGAACTAAAAGGTCCATTTCAATTGACAAAGAAAATGCTTTCTAGAAGGATAAAAGAGCTTTACAGGGAGCAGAATTGCACATGTCTTAATGGATACTTGTGTAATAAATTCTCCAATTAGGATCAGTCATCGAGACCAATGATATTCATCAGCAACCCAAAAGACAGTCAGCATGCAGTTAAAAGCAATTTAAAAGCAACTCCAAACGTGTTCTAGATTTGTGCTTTTGCTTTAAATGGCCTTCAACGCACTACCCAGGTTCAATTTTTTTTTTGTTTTTTCTTTTCTGGCTGTACTTGGTACAGGCTGTTCAGATAATTTTTTTTTGGCATCCTTTGGAAATACAAAATTTTGTAACCATGTAAAATTGGGGGCAGGAGAAGAAGGGGATGACAGAGGATGAGATGGCTAGATGGCATCACTGACTCGATGGACGTGAGTCTGAGTGAACTCCGGGAGTTGGTGATGGACAGGGAGGCCTGGCGTGCTGCGATTCATGGGGTTGCAAAGAGTCGGACACGACTGAGCGACTGATCTGATCTGATCTGAAGAGAGTGAGTGCTGTAACATTCCCTCATTTCTAATGTTTCCATATTTTTATTACAGTAGTGAAAATTCTACAAGGCAAACTGCAACATGATCTTGGCAACCTCTCCTACAAATACAAGCACAGTCCCAGACAACTGACATTCCTTGGGCACCAGAGATTTCAATTCTTGCACTTTGGATTTTGGAAACTCTGTTCTAGCTTGTCATAATTGAGGCTTTGACAGCCAAACACATCTGCTGCAAAGAATGCCATACATTTTATAGAAACATTCCATCTAAACACATATATTTTCTGTCACAGCCTAGATGTCTCATTGTGGGAACATGAGAGAGAGAGTGAGTCTTGAAAGAAAAGATCCTCCAGAGAGACTCTTTTTGGCTTAAGAGAAGTCACTTGTAATAATGTAGCAAAGTATGAGCATATAAGGTATTCCCCTGGAGAAGGAAATGGCACCCCACTCCAGTACTCTTGCCTGGACAATCCCATGGACAGAGGAGCCTGGTGGACTGCAGTCCATGGGGTCACTGAGAGTCGGACACGACTGAGCGACTTCACTTTCACTTTTCACTTTCATGCATTGGAGAAGGAAATGGCAACCCACTCCAGTGTTCTTGCCTGGAGAATCCCAGGGACGGGGAAGCCTGGTGGGCTGCCGTCTATGGGGTCCCACAGAGTCAGACACGACTGAAGTGACTTAGCAGCAGCAGCAGCAGCAGCAGTGGTATGTTCTGAAAAAAATACCCTAAATTCATTGATGAACTGGTTAATATTGAGTGAAGGATTATCTTAGAGAAAAAAGGCAAAATAATTACATGGGATTTTTTAGGCACTGATATAAATTATTCTGCTGATTAATTGGGTTTTAAAAGAATGTGATATAAATGTGGACATGAATTCAAAGCCCTTGACAGGACTACTGCCAAGAAATGAGATCGTAAGAAGACTTGGATGTTCAAGATTTTCCAAGGATATGAAATGATTGAATTTTTCCATCAACTACATTTACTTCTATTTCTCTATGTTGCCAATCAAACAAAGGCAGCAGGAAATGCAATCCATTAAACTTAATCACATTGAGTTCAAATCATGTTTAACTATTCAATTGAAGAAAAGTATCAGCAAAGCTAATTTGAGAGCTGAAAAATAGCAATAATAAGATTTAAACATGATAATAGGATAGGAAATGCCTAAGAAATGGAGAATCAACAAGTGTATATAAATGTCAGTACAAGAGGCAATCTGTATCATTAAATAATTTTGAGGAGGATTTACCTTTGATCAAATGTTTTTTTATATTGTATCTCAAAACTTTAGAATTCTCCTTCCTAAACTAGACAAAATTGCAAATGAAGAAACATCAATCTGAGAAGGATATTGATAAATCATCAATAAAATTTCTTCTTGTTCAAAGATAACACAATCAAATTTTAGGAAACTTTATAAGAAATTTGAGAATTGAATATACTTTAAAAATATTGTGAATCCCATTATACATAAATGGGAAAATGTTTGTGTCATTCCTTAGTTTATGGGTTGAGAGTTAAATATAGCACCTGACTCAAATTTGGGGATTTTGCCGGTTGCTGAGTATGCCTATTCCAAGCATTTATTCTGTACCTGAGGAAAAGACCACAAGATGAGTTTCAGGACCTCCTGAACCCTCTATGAGATGGGCCTGAGTGAAAACTCCATTCATCATAAGCCCTTAATATGACTGGGGGACCACAGTGACCTTTAGGGTCTCCTGAAATTAGTGTCAGTTCATAGCCAGTCCTCAGGAATCCCTGGAAGATCTATTTCCTTCCCCTCACTGCCCCCCCCCGCCCCCCACCACACACACAATTACCTTGGTAAAAGGTCCAAGTCACTCTGGGAAAGGATGGGAGATAGATTAAAAGCAAACATTTTTGGTAGAAGGGCAGAATCCTTTCTCAAGGGGATCCAGCCTCCCCTTCATTCAAGGGATTCTGTAAACTGGCTCAAGCCTAGGAATTGACTGGAGGGTCCATGACTCTGTCATGGTTCACATTAGACTTTTGTTCACTTGTCCTAGAACTCTTCCATTTAGATCAAGTAAGAATTTAGCAGGCTTCTCACTTTCTAATTTCTACAAACACCATGATCAACAAGCCAGTGTCAGGTAGGTATCTGTGAGTCTGCCTACTCTGATCACTGCTCTGACTCTGATTTTCATGATGGTAACCACACTCCCTTGCCTTGGGCAACTGAGCACTCCCATTTGCCTCTGCCACTTTAGAATCCAATTACCTATTTTTTTTTTTTTAATTTAAATTTATTTATTTTAACTGGAGGCTAATTACTTTACAATATTGTATTGGTTTTGCCATACATCAACATGAATCCGGCCCGGGTGAACACGTGTTCCCCTCCACTGCATTTTGGTTTCCCAATTCAGCAGTAGCAGTTCTCATGGTGTTTTCTGGCTTACAGAGAAAAGTGATGAGAGGGCTCTTCAAGATTGCTGGTATTCTCCTCACAAATTTATTTCTCACAGTCATGATTAAACCCTGATGCACCCTCCTAGGATGGATGAGTAGATCTAAGTGACAAACCCACTTTAACATTTCTACCTTCTTAAACCTTTGAATCTCTTCCCCTATAGTATATCAGAGCAGGTCTAGCATTTTAAGTTAATTTTACTGAGGATCACATTTTGGTCCATGTTTTAGTCAACAGGCAATCAAACAAACTGTTAAGAGTTCTCTCTAATTCTCTGAGCTGCAACATTAAATCTAGAATCTCTGCCTAGTGGGTCTCTTTGGATTTCAGAGGTAAAATGTTCCTGATTTGGGTGTGTAACTCTGGCTCATTTACCAAATGACTTTTTAGTTTGAACAGGACCCAGAACAAGTGAAGGTTCTGCAACAGGTCTGGGCTTCTGCACAGCTGTTCTGACACTCGGGTCATATGATAACATGATCAAAATATTTTCCCCTAAATGTAAGTATTAGAAAAGAGACTTCTAAGCTGTGTATGGGTCCTCACAAGGATTCTGTCCTGGTTTCTAAAAACCAAAAAAATATTGGAAGAACTCTTGAATGCTATAGTCTTTCCATTTCCCAGTATCTCCATGAACTGAATCTATGCAATGCAATTACCATCTACAGAGATCCAGGGTCACTATGGATTCTAGAATAGTAAATACAGAAGCAGAATGAACTTCTGCCTGATAAATCACAAATCAAATCTAATATTACTTTTGGACAAAATGGGGTTGATGAATTCTAATGGGATAAATAAATATAGAATTCTTATCCAACCCATGCTATAGAACAGTATAATGAGTAAACTCTGAAAGATCTAGGCTTATGGGAAGCACAGCTTGTTCAATGGGAAGTGAGGTATACTGGGAGAAGTGAGGCCTGGGTTTAAGCCAGGTCTGAACAGCAAATAAATTATATGCTTATTAGCAATAAGACTCTCCATTTCTTTGCCTTCATTTTCACATCTGAGAGCTGATGAGGTTGCAGCACATAAATCCAGTAGAGTATATCCACATTCAAAGCTGTACTGATACCCACACTATTTTTGCTTTGCAGATGTGGTCAAGGCCTAGGTTTACTGTGAGAATATCTGAGTACTCTGGAATCCTCAGTTGATCTTGTAAATTGTCCTGGAGTTGTTTTAGTAGATTTAGCCAACTATGTGGGTCTTAAGTTGTTTTATATTTTACTTTTTGTTTTTGTCTTTCAATTTTAGTTTTTAAAATGGAATAACTTGTATTTTTAAGATACTTTATTTTTTTGATTTTTGAATCCTATGATTTATTATATTTCCTTTAAACATCTTAAGATTTGAGGAATAAGAATACAAAGATTACATATAAATTGGCCAAGACAATTCATTTTGCTGAGTATGCTAATTGGTAATTAATTTACTAATAGTCTCCTGAGACTGTGGACTCAGAGAATATTTCAGTTAAATATTAAAATTTCCCTAGAGTACTACAGCTAACATTTATTGAATGCTACTATATGCCAGATACTGTGTTAATATTACTCTTCTTTACTCACAAAAACAATCCTTAAAGCCATAATAATCAATAATTATTAGATATATTTTGCATAACAAGCATGTTTATATTTACTATAAGCCAGGAAGTTTTGAAGTATATTAAACATACTATTAAATTTAATCCTCAAGATAGCCATTATCATCCCCACCTTGGAGAGGAACAAAGAGACAGAGCGATTAAATAAACTGCCCAAGTCATATACTTAGTAAGCAGCAGAAATTCAAACCAGAGACTCATTCTCAATTCTGTGGGTTTAACCATTGTATTAATTCATTAATACAAGTTAATAAAATTTGGCCATCAAGTTCACTTAGTACCTTGCCAAAGTCATGGATTCTAAATAGTAGAGGCCAAATTCACATCCAGAACAGTCTAGCTCCAAGGTCTAAGATTTTTACCGCCATCTAACGCTACCTTCTATGCTAAAGGCAAAAAACAAACAACTTAAGAAAGCAAAACTGAAGTTTTGAGAGGCTGATGAAACTATTAAGACAACTAGAAAAATGTTGATGAAGTTAACACAATAAAAATTAAGGGGGAAAAAAAAGAATATCTAATATCTGAGACACCAGTGCACTTTGAATCTGTTACAAAAACCTTGAAATGCCAATGTACCCACAGGAAAGCTCAGTTTAGTTCAGTTGCTCAGTCATGTCCGACACAGGAAATCTATTTAGAATCAAAAGAGTCCAAGAGCTCACAGGCTGGGATCAGCAGACCTACTGGTCATGCTCTGATGTGGGACAGATTACAATCTGAGACCTTAAATCTGCCTTTTTCCCCATACTGTTTTCAGGTCCCAAGCCTGTCTGCCACTGTTTCATGTTGCCTGGGATGATCTGCTCAGCTGGTACTTAAGTGTGCCAACATGCCTTCTTCAAAACCAGAGACTGCTCCTCTGCCATGGGCAGTAAAGATGACAACTACTGAACTATTTTGCCATTGTGTACTAAGATAAAATCATAAGACTCTATGATGAGATCATTAATTCAGATATTCTGGTTATACGGTTCAGTTCAGTCGCTCAGCGTGTCTGACTCTTTGTGAGCCCATGAACCACAGTATGCCAGGCCTCCCTGTCCATCACCAACTCCTGGAGTTTACCCAAACTCATGTCCATCAAGTTGGTGATGCCTTCCAACCATCTCATCCTCTGTCATCCCCTTCTCCTCCTGCCCTCAATCTCTCCCAGCATCAGGGTCTTTTCCAATGAGTCAACTCTTCACATCAAGTGGCCAAAGTATTGGAGTTTCAGCTTCAATATCAGTCCTTCCAATGAACACCCAGGATTTCTCTCATTTAGGATGGACTGGTTGGATCTCCTTGCAGTCCAAGGACTCTCAAGAGTCTTCTCCAACACCACAGTTCAAAAGCATCAATTCTTCTGTGCTCATCTTTCTTTATAATCCGACTCTAACATTCATACATGACTACTTGAAAAACCATAACCTTGACTAGACGGACCTTTGTTGACAAAGTAATGTCTCTGCTTTTTAATATGCTGTCTAGGTTGGTCATAACTTTCCTTCCAAGGAGTAAGTGTCTTTTAATTTCCTGGCTGAAATCACTATCTGCAGTGATTTTGGAGCCCCCCAAAATAAAGTCAGCCACTGTTTCCCCATCTATTTGCCATGAAGTGATGGGACCAGATGCCATGATCTTCATTTTCTGAATGTTGAGCTTTAAGCCAACATTTTCACTCTCCTCTTTCACTTTCATCAAGAGTCTCTTTAGTTCTTCTTCCCTTTCTGCCATAAAATTTTGCATTAAAACATGCCTGTGGCTTTGCTGTCAGTTTCCACATGACTTCAAATGCCCCTTCTCTCTATCTGTTGCACCATCATTCAGTCTCTTGGATACGGCAAATTTACTTACTCCATGAAGCCTCTTCTCATTCTCCCAGCCATATAAAATAATGCTTTGTATTCTAGTAAGCAGGGTTCATATCATGATCTTTATCACTGTAATCTGCTGTTTTTCTTGATAGCTCCATCAAGTTGCTAATCTATTAAGGACTACATCATAATCCCTTAATGGGACTTGTGTATATTAATCTCTAAAATGACTGAGCCAGCAGTGAAGCCCACTTTCAGTCTCTAAAATATTGCCCATTCTGAACTGAACTCCAATTTCCCTGATTTGTCAATCTAGTTCTAACAGCCCAGAGAGCATCTTATCTGGTTAAGTGTCTTTCTTGCTATCTTGTTAAATGTACTCTCCTACTCCAGCTAAGTCCAACTCCTCTATAGCTCTATCCATCTCATTAATGAATCTGTATTGTTGCACGAGTTGGCATAAGTAAAAAGTAAAAGGAAGCACAATGTAAATCTGTACAATTATTAGGGATACTGAATCCTTACACTAAATTACTGTAGGAATAATCCCCAAAGACAACTTTATATTTGCCATCAGATGTTCTTTTTTAAAAAACAATATTTTAATGAGATAGTTTCAATTTAACAATCATTGAAGAAGCCAGATATGCAACATTGTGCCTAGCAACATGGTCACTACAAGGGCACAGGACATGGTAATATGATATGTGACATGTTCCTGGTTGTCCAGCTGTGACCCCCCTCACTTTCCCTTTGAGTGACACTCCCTCCCGCACTGTATTTAAAGTTACTTAACACAAGTTACTGATTATAAGTCAATCATCATTCTATTGCCTATTGCTTTAAACGTAAACAACTTTATTCTCTCACTGAATGGCAAACTGGGGAATCATTCCTTGAAAAGGCACAGTCTCCCGTGAGATGGGAAAGGTTAAATTTGCAATTTTATTTTCTCTCACCTTCTTCTCCTCATTCCAATTTGTTTAGAATCAAAAGAGCTGGGAATTTTTAAGGAGAAACAAAATAAAATGGAAAAAAAGCGATTTAAAGATGCTTCAGAATTGTAAAGTATATTCTAAAAGAAAAATTTAAAAACACATTTAATATTAACTCTGTCTTTCAATCTAATTCTCTTTAAGCTGCTATTTGTTTTACATCTTAATCATGCCTTAGTTTAACCATATCATGTGGAAACACAGTACAGATATCCACACATACTTTGCATTGAAGAATATACATAAATGTTTCTAGAATTCTCCAGGAAAAATGTTTCCCATAATTTTTCTTTCCCGTAAGAATAAAACTCTCATAATTTTTTTTTTTTTCAAAATTATCAATCTATTTCTCCTGTGTCTGCATGTTTGGTCGCTTCAGTCACGTCCAACTCTTTGTGGTCCTATGGGGGCTGCAAGCCTATGTAGCCCTCCAGGCTCCTCTATCCATGGGATTCTCCAGGTAAGAATGCTGGAGTGGGTTGCCATGCCCTCCTCCAGGGGATCTTTCTGACCCAGGGATCAAACCTGCATCACCTGCATTGCAGGTGGATTCTTTACCACTGAGCTGCCAGGGAAGCTCCATTTTCTTCTATCTTGATCTAAATGTGAGGACAATATGTGATCCTGATTTCGATGGGGGAAGGATAAAGGTGGGCACTTTTCAGGGACCTCTACTCTGTGCCTGTGGTTGTTGTTTAGAAACTATGTCATGTCTGACTCTTTGTGACCCCCTGAACTGTAGCCCACCAGGCTTCTCTGTGCATGGGGTTTCCCAAGCAGGAATACTGAAGTGGGTCACCATTTCCTTCTCCAGGGGATCTTCCCAACCCAGGGATTGAACCTGTGTCTCCTGCATTGGCAGGCAGATTCTTTACCAGAGCCTTAGATCATAATCTTCATTTTATTCTATTTTCTCAAAATGATCTAATCTTACAAATGACTAGTAAGAAGTGGACAGTTGACTGAAAAACTCATGAAAAGAAGAAATCTTCTTAAGTTCACATTACATGTTATAGAAAAGAATCACCACATTCCTCTTTAAGGTCTCAGTTCTAGTGGTCAGTATCCCCCTTCTTCTAGCTGGCTCTTCATTTCTCTTACCTTCACCTGCACAAAATACAGACTAAAAATCTCTCTAATTGCTCTCAGCATTTCAGCTCTGGCTCTCAATCTGTGCACCTCACTCAGCCACACCAAGATTCACACAAAAAAAGCCATCTTCTGTTCCTCAGGCATTTCCCTTGAGTGGTATCGTTACCACACCAATAGCCAGTTTTAAAGAACAGATGCATACATTGATCTCGTCATCCCCAATCCCTGAAAAATCTCTAATAATTGAAGAAAACCCTATGAAATATATTCCAAAAGATTAATTCTTCAAGCCATCCCTCCTTTATCAAGCTGTAATGTCACATTTTTTTGTAGGCAACACATGTTATAATTTATCACCTAAAAATGAGAATTTAAATATGCAAAGCAGTGGTAAGAACTTATACTGAATATTACCTTTTGGAGAGGAGAGATTCTGCAACTATCTGAGGCTCTTTAGAAATGGTTCAGTAATTTCTCCGCTTTTGTAAATTATGGGGAAGATGCAGTTTATAGGCATGGTGATACCCTACCTGCAGTGGAAAGAGCCACCAGACACACCTTCCTTATTCCCAAGGTCTGAAGCACCTTGTGATGTGTGATGCCAACAGTTCACATCAATTTCTAACATGAAGGGCAGACATTACAGATAAATTCAATAAAAAAATAAAGACTGAATAATTTTTTGCCAACATTTTGGCATACACATAGACTATTTCAAGAAAAAAAAAACTCATGGCAATCATTAATTGCCCTAACTCTACATAGTAAAGTATGGGTATATGTCATATTTATCACATTTATTTTCCATGTACATCCATAAAGACAGACAAGCCCTGTACACCACAGGAAGTCAAACATTTGTGGTATGATTTTAAACTTCCTTGTGTTTGTTCAATGACATATACTGCCTTCTTCCTGATTAAACACTTTATGAAATGCTACTTTAGTTGTAATTAATATACTCCAGATCTTTTTTCAGTATTGATTTAATAATGTCTTAACATTCTTAATTAATTTAAATGAACATAAGGAAAGACAGGAGGTTGCAGCCCCCCACCTTGGCTTTATGGCTTGCATTTAGGGCTGAAACACTTTGTTTCTAGGTAACCAGATACCATAACTCACACTTATTTCTGATTAGGCATCAGGTTTATTAGAGAGATAATTATAAAACTGTATTGGAATGGCCTGAAGGAAACACATCAGAACAACAACAAAAAAAGATCTTGCAAATAATATTAGTACCTGAACCATGTGCTGCTGCTGCTGCTGCTAAGTCGCTTCAGTCGTGTCCGACTCTGTGCAACCCCACAGACGGCAGCCCACCAGGCTCCCCCGTCCCTGGGATTCTCCAGGCAAGAACACTGGAGTGGGTTGCCATTTCCTTCTCCAATGCATGAAAGTGAAAAGTGAAAGTGAAGACGCTCAGTCGTGTCGGACTCTTAGCGACCCCATGGACTGCAGCCCATCAGGCTCCCCCGTCCCTGGGATTCTCCAGGCAGGAACACTGGAGTGGGGTGCCATTTCCTTCTCCAATGCATGAAAGTGAAAAATGAAAGTGAAGTTGCTCAGTCGTGTCCGACTCTTCGCGACCCCATGGACTGCAGCCTACCAGGATCCTCATATACACAGGGCTAATTTTCTACTATCATTCTTAAAGTCATGTGAGTGATAAGGAGACAGTATCTAAGAATATCAACAATGAAACCGTGGTTTCATTGAAACTTAAATTAAAAAAATACACTAAGTGCCTACAAACATTCAACATATAATACCATCTAGTGAAGATTCAAGGAAGAGACAAAAATGAGAAAGAAATATAACAAAGTATGACAGCTATAATGTAAGTATGTTCAAAGTAAGCATCTCTCTCTCTCTCGGGCAGTAAAGGAATCATAGAAAGAATGGGATATCTTATAAGTTGGTTAGTTCCCTTACATTCAGGATGCTTTCAAGCATATGCTATAGGACTATTTTCTTATCAATTGTGTAAACAGAAGTTCCTATACTGTGTAGGCCTGAAAAAGTCCCTTCTAGGCTAAAAATTATGATTATTCATTGGTTATTTATGTCTTGTTTTTTTGATCCTTTTCAAAGCCGCTTTGGCAGATGCCTATGTTTCTCTGTAGGTAAGATAAAGAATAGCCCTTCTTATTTGTACCCTTGCGACATTTTTCTCCAACAGCACTTTGTGAATTTTTTATACCACTCTGAACTATAGAGCTGAATCAATTGTGGGGAATGTGCTGAATGTCCATCCATAAAGGGAAACAAGATTAATGACCTCTAAATGTGAATGGGCAAAAGCAATTTACAAGAGTGAGTGAGGGTCATATTTTATTGCAGGCAGGTGCCTTATTCCAACTTTGCAAACAGTTACCAAAAATGCGCACAACCACGAATCTTTAGCCTTTCCCTCCCCATGCAAAACCATTGTGTGTTCTGGACAAATGACGTCAACCATGTTTTAACCCTTCAATCTTCATATGTTAATAAAGACTAAAATCGATTGCTAGAGTGTGCCTTGTAGTAGAAACCAACGGCAAAAGCATTTTCCTTCCTAACACACTCTACAGCATCTGTACTGCATCCAGCAAGAAAAGGAGCATCAACTTGTGTCTCTCACTTCTTGGAAAATCCTTAGTGCATGGGTTAACTAATCGTGCATTTGAAAATTTTTCTTTCACCTTGGACTTTGTCCTTGTTCCACTAAACTGTGAATTTTAATCAGTGTATCAGATGGTGTTTTGTTTTCATATTTTGGTAGTCATAGTAGGGAGTGGTAAAAGGTATGTGATACATGAAAACTCTGGTAAAATCTTTCTAGTACAAATTGTAATATAATAAAAATAAAAACACTTATGTTATGGGACCCTATTTCTCACCTTGACGGTAATGCCTTTAGTATAGTTTGGGTACATTGTATAGTATGGGGCTTCCCTGGTGGCTCAACTAGTAAAGAATCCACCTGCAATGCAGGAGACTTGGGTTCGATCCCTGGGTTGGGAAGATCCCCTGGAGAAGGGAAGAGCTATCCTCTCCAGTATTCTGGCCTGGAGAATTCCGTGGACTGTATAGTCCATGGGGTCACAAAGAGACAGACACAACTGAGTGACTTTCACTTTCAGGATAGTTTGAGCAAAGCCAATAGTGAAAGTGAAGTCGCTCAGTCGTGTCCGACCCTTTGCGACCCCGTGGACTGTAGCCTACCAGGCTCCTCTGTCCATGGGATTCTCCAGGCAAGAGTACTGGAATGGGTTGCCATTTCCTTCTCCAGGGGATCTTCCCAACCCACGGATTGAACCCAGGTCTCCCGCATTGGAGGCAGACGCTTTAATCTCTGAGCCACCAGGAAAGCTAACCTGGGTGAGTTAGTCTACTTGTGAACCTTTGAGGTGAGGGCAAGAGATTAATGTCTGAAACTAAAGCCTAGATGTATAAGCTACCTTTTGCTGCATAACAGATAACATGAAACTTAATAACTTAACACATCATGAAACTGTTATCTCTCAGTTTCCATGGGTCAGGAGTCCAGGCACAGAATAACTAAGTTCTCTGCTAATAGTCTCACAGGGCCAAAATCATAGTGTCAGCCAGGCTCTCTCATTATCTCCAGCCTGGAGTCCTTATGCAAGCTCCTGTGGCTGTAGAATTCAATTCTTTGCAGTTAAAAGATCAAGATCCTATTTTTCTCCTGGCTGACAGCACAGGGCACTCTCTGCTCCTTGAAGCCATCCACAGTTCCTTGCCATGCATCCCATTCCATCTTCAAAGTCAGCAATGAAGAATCCCTCTTTCACTGAATTCCTATCACATTCAAATCTCTATGGCCAGAAAGAGTCTTGACTTTAAAGGTTATTGTGATTTAAAGGTTAGGTTAGACCCACTGAAGGTAAGACCCTTGTAGCTCAGTTGGTAAAGAATCTGCCTGAGATGCAGGAAACCCGGTTTTGATTCTTACATTGGGAAGATCCCCTGGAGAAGGAAATGGCAACTTACCCCATTATTCTTGCCTGGAGAATCCCATGAATAGAGGAGGCTGGCAGGCTACAGCCTATGGGGTAGCAAGAGTTGGACACATTTTAGTGACTAAACCACCACCGCTTAATGCAATCTCCTTGGGATTCCCAGGTGGCACTAATGGTAAAGAATCTGCCTGCCAATGCAGGAGACCTAAGAGATGCAGGTTAGATCCCTGGGCCAGGAAGATGCCCTGAAAAGGGCATAGCAACCCACTTCAGTATTCTTGCCTAGAGAATTCCATGGAGAGAGGAGCCTGGCGGACTACAGTCCATAGGGTTATGAAGAGTTGGACACAACTGAAGTGACTTAGCACATTCTTGAAGTTAACTATGCTTAAAAAATAAAACCTAATTATGGAAATGACACTGAGATATGACATCATCATCACAGGTCCCTCACACAGTCAAGGGAAGGATATTATATAAAGGTGTGTGTCTTTGCGGGGAGGGTCATCTTAGAATTCTGCCAAATACATAAGGCATTGAATGGAGCATCATGAAACCAGGGCATAAGCCAAGACAAGTTAGCTGTTATCTCTAGTAGGGCTTTCCAGAAATGGCAGCAAGAGAGCATCTCTGAAAATAGGAGTGAGGACAGAATCTTAGTTAAGATTAAGGGTTAAAACAGGATATTTTGACCAAGTAATGACATTGTTAAAAGTATTCTACTCATAATAGAGGGATACGAATATGTGTAACTTAACATTCCCTACCTGAAAAGATTCTAGCCTGTACCCTTCTGTGCAATTGGGTGATTGAGCTAAACCCCAACAATCCTGGGTAAAACCAAGTTATGAAATGTGATAAATGCTAAATGAATTAAAGGGTTCAACACAATTGGAAATATCAAAAGAAAATTCTGGATTTTTTTAAAGAATCAAATAAAACAAAAAACAAACAAACAACAACAACAACAACAAAAACCCAGAAAATAGCTAAATGGAGCTTCCTCAGTATCCTCACTATGGATTGCAGATTAACAGATTAACAGGGCTCAGGACTATCTAAATTTGAAATCCCAGCTCTCTAACTTACTAGCTATTTCACCATGGGGCAAGTTATTCAATTTCATTTTCCTCACATAACTTTGCTGTAAAAACATATAAAGTCGGTGTGCAAAATATATGTACCCTAAATATAAGAATATATAAAATTATATATATATTATATAACATAAATAATTTTTAATGCCTGACTTAGTTAATATGTAATAAAGATCAGCCATTATTGCTAGCATTAGTGTTCATATTACTCTTAATATTTGACTATCAGAACTAAAATTTGTATGCTTCTGTCCTACCACTGATAACTCAAAGCTCCAACACACTTGCCTCTAGCACAGCACTTTGTAGTTATTTGCTTGCACATCTATCTAATTTTTCGGGTGGCAAGTTTTCTTAAGGGAAGAGAGCCATGCTCCCATTGATGTAAACCTCAAGACCCACAGTAGACAATACATATGGGTTGCTGAATATCACATACGCCTTAGTAGGAAATCACTTTTGCAGTATGAGTTTTCAGTTATGGCAGACACTGCCAGCTGCCCATTTTACATTTATACTTATGACTAATAGAACTTGGATTTGTTTTGGCCAGCCTCATTGATCCACTGTCCTTATGGTATAGTTCTGTCCAAAAGATGTCAGGGTAAGTACTTGGAATTCCCCAGCCTAGAATGAGTTTGTGAGGTAGGAGATGAAATGGCCATTTTTTGCTTTGGGGGCATCAACTAGAAGAGGAAAAGACACAAATGAAGGATGGCAGTGTGGAAGACATACAGAGTCAGGGGCACTGAGGACTTAAGAATCTGTAGCATTAATACTGGACAGGGTACTCTTGTACTTCCTGAATTGAGAGAAAAATAAATGCCTACTTTGGAAGCTACAGTAGTGAGATCTCTGTTAAATGCAGCCAGGCACAAGTTTCTAACTGATACATCATTTGATTCAGCACTGAAGGGCAAAGATCACCAAAGAGCTTGCAGAATATAATTAATCCATATTAATGCCATCCTTCTGCCACGAGATGACATGTAATTGGATATAGAACCGCTGTACAAGTCACTTGAGTCAGAGTGAGAGGAAGTAAACAAGGAGAATAATGCCTAAGGATATGCTTAACTCAAGCAATGTGGAACAATCATCCATTGCTGGGCAACAGAGAAAGGTTTCAATTTAGCATCTCATTTTGCATCTCATTTTGCGTGTGATGTGTCTTATAATTCAGCCTGTGACGGAAAAGTGTAAGTGTGGCTACAGACCTCAGAGAATAATAGAGGAAGATTTTTCTACAGTGTCATGATGCATTAGCATTTTTAGGCAACTACACACATTTGTGTATTGTAATGTATAGGTTTAAACTATTTATCAATGAAATGTGTAATATCATTGATGTTAGAAACACTTGAGTTGGAGCAGATCGCCTAGGTTGCAATTGCACCTCTGCAGCTTATTAGCTACCGACCTCATCTTCGAGTCTCAGTTTTCCAATCGGCAAAATGGTTATAATAAAATCTACCCACAGTAGATGACTGTATAGTCTATTATACAGAGTGAAGCAAGTCAGAAAGAGAAAAACAAATATTGTAGTTTAATGCATATATATGGAATCTAGAAAGGTGGTAATGATGAAGCTATTTGCAGGGTAGCAATGGAGACACAGACATAGAGAACAGACTTATGGGCACAGGGTGGCAAGGGGAGGAGGGAAAGGGTGGAATGAATGGAGAGAGTAGCATGTACATATACACTACCATATGTTAAATAGACAGCCAGTGGGAATTTGCTGTATGACTTAGGGGACTCAAACCAGAGTTCTGTGACAACCTAGAGGGGTGGGGTGGGATTGGCTGGGAGGTTCAACAGGGAGGGGACATATATATACCTATGGCTGATTCATGTTGATGTATGGCAGAAACCAATACAATAATGATAAGGCAATTATCCTTCAATTAAAAACAAACAGATAAATAATAATAAAAAGAGAAAAAAATCTACCCACAGGATTAGAAGGATGCTATGAGTTTCTTAATAGGAAGTACATAGCAAAGGGTGTGGCACAGTCATATATGCATTAGCCAATATTATTTTTACAAATGTCATAAAAGTAAACATGCTCTCAACTGTCCAGGTGCAAAACAGTGGGCTTATCACATCTATTTCCACACATGTATTCCATTTAGATACACAGAGAACCCATTGTTCTGGTATATGCGGTGCTCGTTTACATGTTGCAGATCCTTCTGAATTTTAAAAAGCACCAGCAGCATCAGCTATAACAGCTACCACTTATTGAATATTTACTATGTGCAGGGGCTGTGCTGCACACTTCACTGGCATTCTCTCTTTAATCCTCACAAAGAATGTAGTATTATTACCAGCCCTCTAAAAGGATTAGCAACTTGCCCATGGTAACAAAACAAGCAGGCAGAGGAATTAGAATCCAAATCCATATCTCTGTTTTCAGAGCCTGTATTTTTGGTTTTGGTGCTGTTATTAGCTTAGATGACATGATGTTTCTGGAAAAAAAAAAATTAAAAGTCCATGTTTTGGAGACTCAAAGAAGTTTATATTGATATGGGAAAAATACTCTTGAGCTAACTTCTACAAACAAACATCATATTTGCCATTAATCTTTTCTACTTATATTCTAGAACAGTAACACAGGAAAAACAAATATTGGAATAAAGAACAGCTATTTTTAAAATTTAAAACCTGATATACTTGCTCAACTAAGTACTGCAGATAAACCAATACTGTCTACTCAATCACATAATGAAGTCAGTTAGTTAGAGGGTACAGAAAGAAATCTAATAAATGTCTCCAAAATACACGTGTCCCCTAAACCAAGCAGTCCTCAGAGCATTCCATAGCCATCTTGCTTGTTATCTGCTGAGCATGCTCTTTAGGAACTGTTAGTTCAATTGCCTGAATCGTGTGCCTAGTCCAATGACACCTAGTCAAGAGGAAGCAAGTTGAAATCCATTCCACACTCCATTTGCAATGGCGGGTATCCTGATTTAGAGCTTAGTCAGCCTGGAGAAAGGATGTGTTTTTTCCTAATTAGCACTAAGGGATGATCTCTTCTAACAAGTACCTTGCATCCAAGGCAGTGCCATCTTGTTCACCACCATCTAAATACCTGGGAAAAGAGCTGGTGCATGCTGCTGCTGCTGCTGCTAAGTCGCTTCAGTCGTGTCCAACTCTGTGCAACCCCACAGACGGCAGCCCACCAGGCTCCCCCGTCCCTGGGATTCTCCAGGCAAGAACACTGGAGTGGGCTGCCATTTCCTTCTCCAATGCATGAGAGTGAAAAGTGAAAGTGAAGTCACTCAGTCATGTCCGACTCTTAGAGACCCCATGGACTGCAGCCTACCAGGCTCCTCCATCCATGGTTTTTCCAGGCAAGAGTACTGGAGTGGGGTGCCACTGCCTTCTCCGGAGCTGGTGCATAGTAGGTGCTAAATAAATGTTTGATTAAAAAAAAAAAAAAGTCAATGACTAGCATGCAAAAGAAGGAAGGGAAAATTACTCCACACACTTCGCTCCCTTCCTGCACCCTGCACAGTTCAGGGCTGATGCTACTGCCTAGAATATTCTCACCCAGAGTATCTATGCATTGTTATAAAAGGGAAGGCCTGGGACTTAGTGCGTGATTGTATCCAGAATGCATATGTAGATGTGTGCAGCATAACAAATAACAAGATTAGACCCCATGTGAGCTCTCTTTTGCATAATAAAATTCCACATGTTAAGATGCAGATTTATTTCAAGCCCTGGAAGTGCTGACCATATGCCTCAGTGGCTGAGGAGATGGCTACTTAATAGATAATCTGAAACACGCGCCAGAGAACTAATCACAGCCATCTGATCATCACGCCCCATCAAAAACCAGAAATGAGGAATCAGGGAACACAGCCAGAAACTGACAATACATCTCACAGGCAGGAGAGGCAGGAGCATAAAGGGATGGGATAATAAAATGAACATCTCCCCATTCTAATAATAACAAAATAACAAAAATAACAGTAACAATAATAATAGCACAGCTCTATTATAGTGCTGCTATTGTTCAATTGCTCAGATGTGTCTGATTCTGTGACCGCCATGGACTGCAGCATGCCAGGTTTCCCTGTCCTTCACCATCTGCCGGAGCTTGTTCAAACTCATGTCAATTGAGTCAGTGATACCATTCAACAATCTCGTCCTCTGTCATCCCCTTCTCCTCCTGCCTTCAAACTTTCCCACCATCAGGATCTTTTCTAATGAGTCAACTTTTGCATCACTTGGCCAAAGTATTGGAGCTTCAGCATCAGACCTTCTAATGAATATTCAGGATCGATTTCCTTTAGAATTGACTGGTTTGAACTCCTTGCAGTCTAAGGGACTCTCAAGAGTTCTCCAACACCACAGCTCTAAAGTATCAATTCTTCAGTGTTCAGCCTTACTAGGAAACATGAAACTGAATAAACATGCTATTACTGTAAACTTTTTTTAACTTTTCGTTTTATATTGGCGTATTATTAACAGTATTGTGTTTCTTATAGTTGTACAGCAAAATGATCCAGTTATATCTATACATCTCCTCTCCCTTAGGAAATTGTTCAGGATATTGATATTCCAGAGGGCAGTATATGTTCCAAAATCTACATCCTAAAATGTGGAGTCTCTATTCATAGTTCTGTTGACAGTCCAAGCTTTTGACTACTATCCTACAGAACATGCAACATCATAGATGCCAAATACTTCTTCACTGAACAAGCACATAACACAGTGTTATATGGTTATGAACTGAATTTAATAGCTCATAGCATATAACTTATAACCCTACAATATATTCTTAATATATTGATCATTATGAATGGAAATGTTTTAAAAGGTCTTAAGTATTTCTCTGCCATCTTACTCAGAGATAGAGAAACTGTTACTAGAGAACAGTTTCCCCTTTTTTAATGACTGGGAGTCATGATCCAACCTGCGTGTCTTTGAATGACATGCCTCTTAGCCTCTGTATGAATTTGCTACAGTTACCATGACCAAGTGTGTGGCTTAAAGAACGGAAACTTATAGTCTCACAATTCTGGAAGCTATAAGTCCAAGATCAAGGCATCAGCCTAGCTGACTCCTCCTGGGGGCTGTGAGTGAGAAGCCATTCCATGCTTCTTCCCTACCTTCTGGCGATCTTTGGTGTTATATGCCTTCTATATGTGTCACTCCTATCTTTTCATAAATCTTTACATGGTGTTCTCCCTGTGCACATCTCTGTCTAGTGAAAGTGCAAGTCACTCAGTCATGTCTGACTCTTTGTGACCCCATGGACTATCCATTCCATGGAATTCTCCAGGCCAGAATACTGGCGTGGGTAGCCTTTCCCTTCTTCAGGGGATCTTCCTAACCCAGGGATCAAATCCAGGTCTCCCACATTACAGGCAGATTCTTTACCAGCTGAGCCACAAGGGAAGTCCAAGAATACTGGAGTGGGTAGCCTAACCCTTCTCCAGTGGATCTTCCCAACCCAGGAATCAAACTGGGGTCTCCTGCATTGCAGGCGAATTCTAAGTTCCCCTTATATGGTCACCAGTGATATTAGATTAGGGGCCCACCGTACTTCAACATGACCTCATCTAAGCTAATTACATCTGCAATGGCCCTCTTTCCAAATAAGGTCACATTCCAAGGTACTGGAAGTTAGGATTTCAACATATGACTTTGGGGAACTCAATTCAACCCATAACAGTCTCTTATCTATGTGCCTTTGTACACACTCTTCTCCACACTTAGAACACTCCCTCAACCATTGCATCCCTGTTTCTCCCATACCCTGTACAATTGGCTAATTAATCCCTCAGGTCAGAGCTACTATTTCCCTTCCTTCAAGAAGCTTTCCCTGATGTAGCTTAAAGAATCTCAGCTAATATTATGAATATTATCAGATAAATATAAATCACATTCAGCAGTCATAATACAATGATAGCCATGCTGAGTTTTCCTAAACCTGCTCAGTGATCATTTGCTTTTTAGTTCTCTCATAATGTTTTTAATCTGTTTTTTAATTAAAGAAAATTAAGGTTGCTCATGAGTATTAGTTTATTACCTGTGTTGGTTTATTATTTTCTGGTGCATACTTCGCTGCGATAACAGATCTACTGGTCTGTTGTCAGATTAACTCCCTTTCTACATTCTACACTTTGTGATTGATCTCAAGCGAGGCAAAAATTATCTAATCCTCATTTCTTCATCTTGAAAATCAAAATACAATCCTTAGGTTGTAAAGCTGATGTGAGGATTTAGAGATACACCTGGGATAGTGCTTGACTCATGACTGGTACCTAGATACTCATTATTTAATAATTATCATAACTAGAACTGTCATTAATATATGAACTTAGTATTATCAATGTTTCATTTAGGCTATATTTTTATTTTCCTAGTCTACAGGGCCAAACGTATAAAAGTTTATCTTTTGGACCTATCTGTAACAAGAGAATAACTAAACTCTGAAGAGGGTTCTTTCTATAAGCCAGTATGTCAGCTTTGGTACACAAGCCTGTGAAATCTACTGAGATCCTTCAGAAACTCTTTTGGTTTATCTTTGCTCATAATTTGAGTCTGATTAATCTGTAGCACAGTGTTACTAAGGTGTCATCAAATATCTTTAAATACCATTTAGTTATGATACACAATCACAGAGAAAAATACTGAAAACAAGGAAACTCCTACTACTACCAAATAGGCTTTCCAGAAGCAAAACATTTAAAAATCTCATAAAACACATTTATGTCTACAGGAGGTAAGTAGATAGCTTATTTAACGTGAAGAATTCACTACTTTATCTTAAATAATGTGACCAGTGCTATATCAGACACAGGAAGACATAACAAAGCTCCAGAGTATCACATAGTATGCATTCTTAATATAACACACTTTGGTCTTGGGAGGGAAGGAGGGGCAGCAGAGTGTCATGAGCACCAGATTGAGGGTAACAGGCCTATATTCCCTCCCTGTATTGCATCGTGACCTTCTCACAGCTTTAATACTTTCATGATTCTATAAGTGCTCTCCAATAAGAGGCTAGTAATGCGTGGAATGACAACACTCAGTTTGCAAATGTATCCTATTGAAAAAACTGAATCAGTAAATAGACCAGTTTAAAGTCTCTCAAAATCATATGCATAATTTATATGCAGTTTACAAAGTAGTCCACTGATTATTAGATTAGCTTCACAAATTTCACCTGAAAATCTATCTGGGAAAATTTAACTTTAGCTCCTTTGCAATCAGTTGGGTAGTTTAATATACTGAAGTGTGGATGTAAGAAATGGAATAAAACCTATTTACCTAATGTCTTAATTTTTCAGTGGAAAAAAAGATATCATATAAATGTTTTGGATGCTATATTTAATACAGATATTTATATTAATATTTAATATGAACCTAAGTAAAAATAGGAATCATCTAGACATTTTAGCCTGGACTAATAACACATATGACAGTTTATGTCTTAAAATAGTTTAAAAATACTGCTGACTTAATATTAAGTCAAATCTAAGGTTCTTGGAAGCCTGAACATTTCATCAGTATGATACACTAGATAAAAATAATTTTTAAAAAAATCTACCATTGCGTCTTTTATGAATTCATTTAATTGGTTTGGTAACTACAGAAATATAAAATGGACTTGTCTAAAATATAATTTTCAGCAAAGATAATAACATATTTATGTTCCAAGGTATTGATGATACCTCATCTTAAGCTGAGAACAAAGTATGGCTATTCAGCAAATGACAATCATTAGAATCAGTGATTGATTGATTCACCCACTCATTGATATATTCAATCAATGACTTTTAGTGAGAGCCTACTCTCTTTGTGGCTCAGCTGGTAAAGAATCTGCCTGCAATGTGGGACACCTGGGTTCAATCCCTGGGTTGGGAAGGTACCCTGGAGAAGGGAAAGGCTACACTCCGTATTCTGGCCTGGAGAATTCCATGGACTGGATAGTTAATGGGGTCACAAAGAGTCAGACACAAGTGAGCAACTTTCACTTGCATTCTACATCTGAGATAAAGACATGGATATCACAAGTTAAACTTCCAGAAATGCTAAGATCTTACATCCTCAGGAGGCCAGATATCTTACCATACTTTAAACTCTGGGTAATTTGTATGCAATTGGCACTCAAAAACTGGTTATGGAGAAAATAATGTACTACATTTTCTTTAAAAACTGATGATTTGTGTATGATTGACATTTTAGTGCACTAGTCCACACATTTATTTTACCAGAACGTCTCATTGCCTAATCATATTAAGACAGGAAGATAATTTTTAAACATATTTTAAACCTGAATAGTGGCTGAAATTTGTTTCCATTCAACTTTCAACCATCACTTTTTAATTCCATTTTAAAAAATTAAGACTTGTTTTTAGAACAGTTAGAGGTTCACAGCAAAATTGACTAGAAAATAATAAATTTCCCATATACTGTCTACCCCCCAACAGCATAGCCTCCCTCTTTATCAACAGCCCCCACTAGCATGCTACCTCTGTAACAAGTGATGAACTTATATTGACAAAATATAATAACCCCAAATCCATCATTTACATTACAGTTTACTTTTGGTGTTGTACAGTCTGTGAGTTTGCATAGACATACATATATCTATGTTACCATACAGAGCATTTTATTTGCCCTAAATATCCTTTATGCTTTGCCTATTCATCTCTACCTAGTTCCCAAATCCCTGGTACTAATTTGTTTACTGTTTTCATAGTTTTACATTTCCCAAAAAGTCATATAGTTAGAATCTTACAATATGTAGCCTTTTAATATCAACTCCTTTCAATTAGTAGTATGCATTTAAGATTCTTCCATGTCTTTTTGCAGCTAGATAGCTCATTTATTTTTAGCTCTGAATAATATTCCATTGTCTTGATTACCACAGTTTACTTTTCTGTTCATCAACAGAAGGATACCTTGATGGCTTCCAAGTTTTGACGTTTATACATAAAGCAGTTAAAGACATCCATGTGAAGGTTTCTGTATAGACATAAGTCTGTAACTCCTTTTGGTAGATACCAAGGATGATGACTACCAAAGATCGTTACTGATGAATAGCATGGTAAGAGCATGTTTAGTTCTGTAAGAAACTGTCAAACTGTCTTCCAAAGTGGCTGAACCATTTGCATTTCCACCAGCCCTGAATGAGAGTTCTTGTTGCTCCTCATTCTCGCCCACACTTGATGTCGTCAGTGTTCTGGGTTTGGGCCATTCTTACAGGTGTTAGTGGTATCACATTGTTGTTTTAATTTGCCTTTCCCTGATAACATGATGTAGAGTATCTTATCATATGCTTATTTGCCATCTGTTTATATTCTTTATGAGGTATCTATTGAATATTATAGTCTTTGACCCACTTTTAATCAGGTTGTTTTCTTATTGAATTTTAATAGTTCTTTGTGTATTCTGAATATTAATCCATTTAAAAAATTTTTACTAAGGATCTTTCATTTCTTCATTTAGTCCTGACAAAGCTAGAAAAATTTACCAAGTGTTTAAACCTATCCCATTTCTATCTCTATTTCTTTTTTTCAATCTTAATTTCCATTATTTTATATACCAAATGCATTATCTGAGTTAATTTCTGCACATGGATATCTGTATAATAATTGTTACATTTTAGGTACTTCCTAGCATTTAAGAAAAGGAAAACTGTGGCACCCAGATCAGTTCAGTCACTCAGTCGTGTCCGACTCTTTGCGACCCCATGAATCGCAGCACGCCAGGCCTCCCTGTTCATCACCAACTCCCGGAGTTCACCCAGATAGGGACTAAATAAGTCACAATATTTTGTACTACTATTGTTATTGCAACTCCAATGCAGAAAAAGTATGTTTACTATATCAGAAGAAAATCTGATGTTAGATGTTTGACATCTAACATTTAGGATGTCAAATCCTAAATGTTTTAGCTAGTTGTTTTCATTCGGATAGATGAATTAATCTCCTTGGGCTCTGGTTTCTATATTTGTAAGCTAATGACAGTATATGATTGATTAGAGGTAGTATTAGATTAAGTAATTAATGAGGGTAATCTAATTAAAAAAGCAAAGAGACTTTGTTTTCATTTTCTTTCATCTTTTATCTACTCTATACTCTAGCTTCAGGCTAGTCACTGTTTGTTTATTGTAGCTGTCCTTTCCTGCCACCAAATTTTTCTTGGGCTAGTCCCTTAACTAGAATTTCTGTAGCTTCATCTTTACTCATCATATAAGACTCATCTAAGATCTATCTTTTATTAAAAGTCCAGGGAAATTTTACTAAGAAATAACCTCAAAACCCCCTGTATCCCCCTATATCAAATACAATCCTTGTATATATTGTCCTTATTTATATATATATCTCTTCATCCCCTCATCTAGACTGTAAGCTATAAAAAACAGGTGTGGACATGTTATTCTTCTTCATGTCTCTTAAATTACCTACTCCAAATGCCCTGCATATCAGAAATATTTAATAAACTTTGGTTGAGCTAACTATGTTATGATGTTTATGTATATTTTAGACCCTATTATATAACTCTTTACTTTCCATTTAAAGTAAGTTCTATTAATACATTCAGGAGCATTTCACATCAAGCAGCATACATAACAGTATTTAACTTTCTATTGATTTGCCCACACATCTTTTCAAAACTTCCCTGAAGATGTGGAATCATGGGTTAGGACAGTTACCGAGGACAGCTGGAGAAGACTGGAGTATGCACAGCTCAGAGGAATTTCCGCAGTGAACTGATGTGCTCTGCTTCTGACCTTAAGAACAAAACAACTCAGCAGAAGGAAAGAGGCTAGCACCATCAATTTGGACACGGAGGTCAGAGCTGGCTCACTGTGCTTGGGGTTGGTTCTCCAACCACTACCCTAACTTGCTCAAGCAGTCCCTAGCCAGAAGTCCAAAGAAGGCCTATTCTTGAAACCTAGTGCCATTTTCCAGTAGTGGCTGTAGAGATGAAAACATAACAGCAATGCTCATTATTCTCATTTACATAGCATTCTCAGTTTCTTACTTGTACTGCAACCCAGTTCTGTGAGATTGTTGTTATCAAATCGGTCCTTTCTGTAAAAACTCTGTGGCTCAGAGTGACTAACCAAACTGACCCCAAGTTACTAATAGATCCGTTATTCTCTGACAACCCCCACTCTCCTCCTAGTACACCACACTTCACAGATTCTTCTTATCCTTATTACTCAACTGATAGCCCTGGAATGTTGAGAGGAAAATAACAACAACAACAAAAAGAAAATAGCAGATATGCAATACTACCTTTAAATCAGTGCCAAAAGGCAAAGGAAAATATATCACATAATTTTGGTATAAGATATTACTGAGAGCGTTTATTTCTCAAGGGGAAAAAAAAAAAATGAATGTTTTAGGTCTGAACTTAAGGCTGAGGAGAGCCTTTCTAGCTGTGAAGGAGAACTCTCCGTCTTGGGAGGGGTGACGTAACACAGTCTTAGTAGTCTGCAGGCACTTCAGAAAGAAGTCGGAAGCTCATTTTCAGAAGTGTGCTAGGGCCTCCTCTTTTGGACCAACGTATATTAGCCAGAGTGTGACTGCTTCTGGTATTTTAAACACCCTGTCGCCTTCATCCTGAAATTGAAAAGAACAGAAAGCAGAGGTGGGAATGCCCTGAGATATCTCTGACTCTGCAGGCCTATAGAGCTTGGGGAGACATTGACAGTTGTTACATTTTTGTTTAAAACCTTTTCCAGTCATGGAAAAATACAGCTGCTCTTTGTTTTTTCTACATAGTCATTTTTGTTTATTTCTGTCCATAAAAATTTTTCCAAAATCGCATGCTTTACTCTCTGAATATACAGTGTTTCTCCTGTTAAAATACACAAAATATATTCTTCCCTGACCAGTAACACCATGGAATAAAATAACTGTTGCCCACTGGCCTGAAAGATAGCACACTATAACATCTGCCTATACACTGACTTGCTAAACAGCATTGGGAACTTCTCTCCCATTATAAATGTAGCATTATGTAATCCACCCAGAAAACTGATAATAGCACAAAGGCAGCATTAATTAGGACCCTATTTCTTTCAACTTAGGCCTCCCACATAACATTATCTTCATGTAATTTTGGTTTGTAGTCTAAAATAATTGTTTCTATATAAAAATGATTGTAACAGCTTTGCAATTACATGTGTTCACTCTCAAGAACCACAGATCCCATACACAGAACCTACAGAAGGACTAAAATATTAACCAAGGAAAAGATACAAGCTGGTATTGCACAAATAAACAGTTGTTACATCTGAGAAAAAGCAGGAGGAATACAAAATCCCCTAGTATATTCAATGAGAAACTTAAGCAGTAGCTCTAATAATTGGGTAAGGGCTATTTGAAAAAGAAAGTCAAACACAAAGTTCAGTTAGTTCAGTCGCTCAGTCATATTCAACTCCTTAAGACCCCATGCAGTGCAGCACACAAGGCCTCCCTGTCCATCACCAACTCACAGAGATTACTCAAACTCATCTACATTGAGTCAGTGATGCCATCCAAACATCTCATCCTCTCTTGTCCCCTTCTCCTGCCTTCAATCTTTCCCAGCATCAGGGTCTTTTCCAACGAGTCAGGTCCTCATATCAGGTGGCCGAAGTATTAAGAGTTTCAATTTCAATATCAGTTCTTTGAATGAACACTCAGGACTGATCTCCTTTAGGATGGACTGGTTGGATCTCCTTGCAGTCCAAGGGACTCTCAAGAGTCTTCTCCAACACCACAGTTCAAAAAGCATCAATTATTTGGCACTCGGCTTTCTTTATAGTCCAACTCTCACATCCGTACATGACTACTGAAAAACCATAGCCTTGACTAGACAGACCTTTGTGGACAAAGTAATGTGTCTGCTTTTTAGTATGCTGTCTAGGTTGGTCATAGCTTTTCTTCCCAGGAGCAAGTGTCTTTTAATTTCATGGGTGCAGTCACCATCTATGGTGATTTTGGAGCCCAAAATATTAAGTCTGCCACTATTTCCACTGTTTCTCCATCTATTTGCCATGAAGTGATGGGACGGGATGCCATGATCTTAGTTTTCTGAATCTTGAACTTTAAGCCAACTTTTTCACTCTCCTCTTTCACTTTCATCAAGAGGCTCTTCAGTTCTTCTTCACTTTTTGCCATAAGGGTGGTGTCATCCGCATATCTGAGGTTATTGATATTTCTCCCAGCAATCTTGATTTCACCTTGTGCTTCCTCCAGCCCAGCAAGTCTCATGATGTACTCTGCATGTAAGTTAAATAAGCAGGGTGACAATATACAGCCTTGACGTACCCCTTTTCCTATTTGGAACCAGTCTGCTGTTCCATGTCCAATTCTAACTGTTGCTTCCTGACCTGCATACAGGTTTCTCAAGAGGCAGGTCAGGTGGTCTGGCATTCCCATCTCTTTCAGAATTTTCCAGTTTGTTGTGATGCACACAGTCAAAGGCTTTGGCATAGTCAATAAAGCAGAAATAGATGTTCTTCTGGAACTCTCTTGCTTTTGATGCTCCAGTGGATGTTGGCAATTTGATCTCTGGTTCCTCTCCCTTTTCTAAAACCAGCTTGAACATCTGGAAGTTCACAGTTCATGTATTGCTGAAGCCTGGCTTGGAGAATTTTGAGCATTACTTTACTAGCGTGTAAGATGAGTGCAATTGTGTGGTAGTTTGCCTTTCTTTGTGATTGGAATGAAAACTGACCTTTTTTCAGTCCTGTGGCCACTGCTGAGTTTTCCAAATTTTCTGGCATATTGATTGCACCATTTTCACAGCATCATCTTTTAGGATTTGAAACAGCTCAACTGGAATTCCATTACCTCCACCAGCTTTGTTCGTAGTGATGCTTCCGAAGGCCACTTGACTTCACATTCCAGGATGTCTGGCTCTAGGTTAGTGATCACATGATCGTGATTATCTAGGTCATGAACATCTTTTTTGTACAGTTCTTCTGTGTATTCTTGCCATCTCTTCTTAATATCTTCTGCTTCTGTTAGGTCCATACCATTTCTGTCCTTTATCAAGCCCATCTTTGCATGAATGTTCCCTTGGTATCTCTGATTTTCTTGAAGAGATCTCTAGTCTTTCCCATTCTATTGTTTTCCTCTATTTCTTTGCACTGATCTCTGAGGAAGGCTTTATCTCTCTTTGCTATTCTTTGGAACTCTGCATTTGAATGGGTGTATCTTTCCTTTTCTCCTTCGCTTTTGGCTTCTCTTTTTTCACAGATATTTGTAAGGCCTGCTCAGACAGCCACTTTGCTTTTTTGCATTTTTTTTCTTGGGGACGGTCTTGAATCCTGTCTCCTGTACAATGTCATGAATCTCTGTTCATAGTTCATCAGGCACTCTATTAGATCTAGTCCCTTAAATCTATTTCTCACTTTCACTGTATAATCGTAAGGGATTTGATTTAGGTCATACCTGAATGGTCTAGTGGTTTTCCCTACTTTCTTCAATTTAAGTCTGAATTTGACAATAAGGAGTTCATGATGAGCCACAGTCAGTTCCTGGTCTTGTTTTTGCTGACGGTATAGAGCTTCTCCATCTTTGGCTGCAAAGAAAATAATCAATCTGATTTCGGTATTGACCATCTAGTGATGTCCATGTGTAGAGTCTTTTGTGTTGTTGGAAGAGGGTGTTTGCTATGATCACAGCTCACCGCTCCCGCACAGCGCAGCCACTGCTCCAGCACCATGCAGCCGCCAAACACAAAGTAGATGTATTTTAAATTGATAATTAGCATTATATGTAAAAGAGACATATTGACTATTTTAAAAATGTTACTATAATAGCTATTTACCACGGAACTGTTTCAAAACAATCTTATTTGAGGTAGGCAAGTGGGAGAAGGTTAAGACCTAGAGTGGGGGCCATTTTAGAAATATCAGTGAAAAGGATAAAGCAATTCTTCTCATCAAGACTTATAAAATGATTTTAAATGAGTTTTTTAAACTGTTAATGTGTCTTTGTCAAAAGTAGTTTGAAACTCATTTTCATTCTTGATCCTTTTTAAAAAATAAAGTATACACGGGTTACATTAAAAATACATATCCTATCAAGGAGACTGCCACCTTCTTTTTTAAAACCTTTTTGGTGCAATGTAAGGTGGAGTTTCGTGACAGTCTCAGTTATGAAAAGCTGACCCTGGCCCACAGTAGGGAATAGGGGAGAGGGAGGTGTGAAAATTTGGGAGCACTGAGATGGCTGATATCTCCTGTCTACTCAGAGGCAGCCAGGATTACATCAAAGCTATTGTACCTGCTTTCTGTATGCCTTCAATGGCATAGGACTGGTCTTATAAATAGCTTCTAGGTGTTGTTAATTAAGTCATACAGATCTTGAACCTGTGATCATGACCTTGCTTGTGCTAAGGCCTAATACCTTCAGTTGAGATTAACACCCCTTCACTTCTGAAAGATCCTTTAGAATCCACCAATCTTCCTGCAGGTACTTGCACACATACTTCGGGAGCACCTCTGACCAAATCCATTCCAGAAGAGTTTGACATCAAATACACTGATGTCTCTGTGTTATTGATAGAAACATTTATTCAGCTTCTGAAATCTCCCTGCTGCTACTGCTGCTAAGTCGCTTCAGTCACGTCTGACTCTGTGCGACCCCAGGGACGGCAGCCCACCCGTCCCTGTGATTCTCCAGGCAAGAACACTGGAGTGAGTTGCCATTTCCTTCTCCCTACAACACCACTATTCGCAGGTAAGAAATCCAAGGCACAGAACATCAGAATGAGATTTAAGCCCAGGTTCTCTGGATTTCTATCCATTGGTTAGTGCCCCTAAACCACACTGGTCACATGTAAACTACCCCACAAATGCTCTTTGGTGGGTCTACCTGTAAATAAGAAACAGAGGTCATTAAAAGCAAAAGAAGTGTCCTCTATAATCTAGTACTTAAACAGTCAAAGACATGGTAGGAAACTGAGAACATACTTCTTCTCATAATATATTTAATCCAGAAAAATACTTCTTTTCATCTTCTTGCTATCTAAAAGCTTGAAGAGTCTTACGGTGAATAAAAGTGTTCAGATGTAAACCTACCTGGGGAAACAGTCTAGCAGAGCCGTTAAAAGCATAGACTCTGGGATCAGACACCTCAGTTTATCTTTTGGCTTTGTTATTTACTAGTTGTGTGACTAAGGGCAGTTTACTTAATCCCCTGTATCTTAGTTGCTTCTCAGAGATACACATAAGAGATTAAAAAAGGACATTTATAATATAAATATAAGTCCTTTTCCTTTATCTAACCATGCCATGTATAATATACTATGGATTAATTTTTATAATATGCACATTGTGAAGATTTTGTGCATTAGAAACTTTTTTGCATTGTTTTTCTGTTAAAATTTTTATTTTGTTATATAAATAGTTTCAAATTTTCATAATGACTTTTGTGACTCTATTTGGTATTTCTTAAATTTTTAATAGTCAGAAAAAAAAAACAAAAACAAACACAAATGAACATGACACAGCTCTCTAGTCCTTGGAAGATCTTGACTTAAATACACTGATGCTTACTTTCTTCATCTATAGCATGGGCTGGCTATTAATGGTTACATATAGTGTTTTTCTGGTGAATATTAAATAAAATATAAAGGACCTCAATCAATCACTGCCATTGTTATTTTTTCAGCAAGGAAAAATCACTCTTTTAAGAATCTATTACTGGTTCTCTGATTAGCCAATGTACTGTCAAATTTCAGGTAAAGGATCTGAAATAAGAATTTTATAAACTTCCACAGACTCTTCCATGTCCTGAGCCTCTCTGGTTAAGACAGAGCAACATTAATTCTCTTTTTTTCCTCAGTGCTAGAGACAGTGGAAAGAGAAAGCATAAAAAACAAGAGTGTGGGACTGAACATATTATAGTAGGTAGCACAGTTATAAACCTAACTCTAAAAATAAAATTGCAAACTAGGAAAGAAGTCAGGAAAAGCTGAAGAATGGTCACTACTGCTTTTTCCTTCACAGTCTTGCCCCTCCCCCACTTCCATGTTTTAAATAATTATACACACTTTCTTAGTAGAAGCTTATTGATCCCTGGGTCGGGAAGTTCCCCTGGAGAAGGAAACGGCTACCCACTCCAGTATTCTTGCCTGGAGAATTCCACAGACAGAGGAGCCTAGTGGGCTACAGTCCATGGGGTCACAAAGAATCTGACACAACTGAGCAACTAACACTTTCACTTTTCATTGGAATGAAAGCCAAAAACATGTCATGACACTAAGAAGAATCACAAATATGGAAATTTAAAGTGGAGTATCCACTAGACAAACAGGCACTTAGCTGATGACCCTTCACATAATGAAATTTCTTTTAGGGGCATTATGAATTGCTGTTTGCACTGGGCAAGAAGGTAAATCATTAAGGCAGATTAACCATGTTGCAAAACTTGTGCAGGGATGCTGAATGCAGAAGACCTGAGTCATCCAGGTCCTTATTTTCTATGTATGAGCTCAGTTGCAGCAAACTATGCATATGCCTTGAAGTCCTGATCTGGCCCCTAACCACACATGGAGTCCCTTTGTCTTTTGTCATCTTCAATTATTGTAAATAAGGAGGGTAAAAACTAACTTTAACATCAGCTGTAGCAAAATGTAAATAAAAGATAATTTATTAAAATGTATGTAGTAAAGATACTCACAAGTCAAAACGATCATTGACAAAAAAGCCTCATTATTTTCTTTGGCCGACATTTTGCTCCAAGCATTTCTATGACTGTACCTACACGGCACTCATTCCTGCCTCCAGGAGAATATCACAGTCTTTTCAAACATTTTCTTGGAGCCAAAACAAGAGAGTACTTTGCAAAGGGAATGCATAAAAATAAAACTGGAATGTCTCAGCTTTGTTACTTTTTTAAGATGAGGGCATAACGCACTGAGGTAACACTGCCTCTCTCTGATTCAGAGGAACAGCTTGATGATAAAATATATGGTATTTTGTCCATAATAACTTTTGTTTTCTTCATGTCATCAATTGAGCTTGGTCTTTACATCATTAGAGCATTTGCAAATGCATCACTGCAACAGATCATCTCTCCGCATTACTGTATCCATTATCTATAGAGCAAGTTCATCCAATTTCCCCAGCAGTTTATGAGAAAAAAACAAATCAAAAAAGGCCTCCTTTCCCATATATCAGTGTAATTTATGCCAATGTTAGAGCCCAAGTGTTTGTATTTTCTCTGGCTTTTCTATTTGCTTGACATATGAAGTAGCAAAGTTAATATTCTTTGGGAAAAAAATTCTGTTCTGGTCTCTACTGATTTAAACATAAAGTTCAAAAGGAGATGGTATCTTATAAAGACTCTAAGTTCACTGCATTAAATTAACAATACTAATCTCTGTGTTTCACATGGTACTTCTCCAGAGCAGTTTTATAGACATTAAGTGAAAATGCCAAAGCTGTCTTTTAGATAAAAAACCATAATGGAAACTCCTTTCGACATTCCTTCAGGTCTTTCATAGAATAAAGAGGTGCTAAGACATGAAAGGGAAAAGCTGCAGAAAGCTTCCATGATTTCATAGGCCTGTCTTAGTCAATTTGAGCTGCTGTAACAAAATACCACAAACAGGGTCGCTTATAAACAATATATATTTATTTCTCAGATTCTAGAAGCTGGGAAGTCTTAAAATGATGGCACCGGCAGATTGGCTGTGGCAGCTGGCAAGGGCTTACCTCCTGGTTCATAGTTGTTGCGTCACATGGAAAGGGCTAGGGAGCTTTCTGAGGTCTCTTTTATAAGAATATTAATCCCACTCGATCCTCAAGATATAAACTTCCTCCAAAGGCCTGCCTCTTAATACCATCACATTAGGCACTAAAATGTCAACACATATTTGGCAGGGCCACTAACATTCAGACCTCAGTGAGACTTTCATATAATTCCTGTTCATCTCACGTGAGCTTTCCAATTCTCCTCTTCACCCTTGTCCAGAGGGAAGGTACACATTCCTCTGGAGTCCCAAGTACGTCTATTCTTGATTGCACATGTTTAGTAATTAAAAAATAATCTGAAAATCTATGATATGCTCTGCTAGAACTAGAGACACAGTATATAAATAATGGAATCACTACCCTTACTGGATTCTGGATCCTGGGGTTGGGTTTCATGAGGGAAGATGCTGGAAAAACAGCCAGGGATAAAAAGAAAAAAAGGCAGCACTATGATAAGTGTCTTCACAGGGTGCTGTGCTATTCCACTCAGTAACCATGTGCCCAGACATGATTTAATGTTTTTGTATTAAGTTTTCAAATCCATGATGATTGCCTATGTGCCCAACACAACTAAATCTTATTCTGCCAAAAGATGAGATGACAATTAGTTGCTTCTTTATTTCATAATTTGGTTGTCTCCAGAATGGGTGTAGGAAGAAAATATTATTAAATAACATTATGAAAATTATTTTTTTAAGAGAATGAAATTGCATTAACCCTTTGTGGGCATACTGACTGTATGTCAGTAAAGCACAGAAGTACCTGATAGGAGAGAAAATTCTACAGTGGCACAGGCTGTGCCTGAGACACCCTCATGCTGCAAAGTCTGCTAGTCTGCGTGTGCCTGGTTAGGCAAGGTTTACATATCACACTATTCGATGCCATTACATTCCAATTCACACTCACAAAAGAGACAGAGAGAAATAAATTATCTGAAGATAGAAGCTTGGATTACAAACAATACTATTTCTGCACATGCAGAACAAGAACATGGCCAAGGTTAGTCTTCTGCTACCTGGCAAGATATTGCTTTCAGTTAGATGGCAAGGAAAATGAATGATTTATTCAGATCAGGCCTGAATGCCTAATAATGTGAAATTATCAAGTCTTGTATGGATGTGAGAGTTAGACTATAAAGAAAACTGAGCACTGAAGAATTGATGCTTTCAAACTGTGGTATTGGAGAAGAAAGACTCTTGAGAGTCTGTTGGACTGCAAGGAGATCCAACCAGTCCATCCTAAAGGAAATCAGTCCTGAATATGCATTGGAAGGACTGATGCTGAAGCTGAAGCTCCAATATTTTGGTCACCTGATGTGAAGAACTGACTCATTTGAAAAGACCCTGATGTTGGGAACGATTGAAGGCAGGAGAAGGGGACAACAGAGGATGAAATGGTTGGATGGCATCACCAACTCAATGGACATGAGTTTGAGTAAACTCCGGGAGTTGGTGATGGACAGGGAAGCCTGGCGTGCTGCAGTGCATGGGATCTTAAAGAATCAGACACAACTGAGCAACCAAACTGAAACTGATGAATAGGGTTTCCCTGGTGGTCCAGAGGTTAAGAATCCACCTGCCAGTGTAAGGGACACCAGTTCTATCCTTGCTGCAGGAAGATCCCACATTCCTCAGCACAATCAGGTCCAGGTCCCACAGCTACTGAATCTGCACTCAAGAACCTCTGAGCCACAACTATAGAAGCCCACATGCCCGAGAGCCCATGCTCTGAAACAAGCGAAGCCACCACAATGAGAAACCCATGCACAACTAGAGACTAGCTCTTGTTCTCTGCAACTAGAGAAAGCTTAAATGCAGCAATGAAGACCCAGCACATCCATAATTAAAAATAAATATATCTTTAAAAAGATGCTGTGGATATTAGAGTTACATTCTGTATCTAAAAAATGAACTTCACCCTAAATGCATGATGTGGATGGACTTTTAACAACTGCTGTATGAAGGCATGTATGCAAGGGGAAATATGTATTATGTTCAGTAAGTGAGAGTTATGATATTCCATGACAGAATTTGTCTATGCTAAAATATTTGTTAGTTTTCTATAACGATTAGGCATAACTGATAAGATTCCATTTTTCCCCCCATTGGTCATAAAATAATCTTCACTCAGGATGTGCTATCAGGACAAACAAGGCACACATCTGAAAGCAGACTGTAACATATTAAATATATTTCTTAATGCTAAAAGAAAATCAATTCTATTTAATCTAAATTTTGCACCTCAATCACATCTGATAAAATAAGTAGACAGAACTTTATGAATAAAAAGTTCTTTAAAAATTTTAGTGGCTTGTTATGGTTCCCACTGGTTTAATCATTCTTTTTCTTTTAATAAAAATGAAATAAAAATGGGTTACTCGATGTCATTTTGTTTCTACTGTTTCTTACAGGTCATATTCAAAGTTGACTGAGCACCATAAATGTTCAACTGACTGATTTTTTTTTTAATCACATGCCTCATAAAACTAATTTAGAAACCTAAAAATGTGTCACTAAGATTTTGAATTATGAATAGTCAGAGCTTACTGAATTTCCCAAATCTAACAAGAATGGTTGGCTATTAAAGCAAACAAATACTCTTCAGCTATAGCCAGCCACATTTAAGAAACTCTTACAGGGATCAAGAAGATTCTGAACTTCCTTAATTGATACCATGCCAATTTTTCAGAAGGCAATAACATGTTTTTGTAAGACTTTTCTTTCTGCATGGGTGCCTGATATAATTCCCATCACAGTGATTGGGATCTACTTTAGAATTATAATGGAGATCAAGTAACTGTGTGGAAAATTCCCACCACTGGCCCATTTTGAGTTATTTTTTACATGGATGTTCTTCCTATATTACGTCTGTCACAGAATCTTCATCACATCTCAACTGTCAGCAGAATCTACTTGTTCAGTTGGCTATACTTCATCATTTTCCATTGCTATTAATGGATCTATATGATTTATGGTTCCCCTTCTGTTAACATTACTCAGCAGGTGTGTTGCAGTACTTTGAGCTCTACACCAGAGTACTAAGCCTGATACTTAACACTGTAATGCACAAGTCAGGGAGGACGGACAGGGAAAAAACCCAGATAGCTTGCAAAAGTAAGCATTCATTTTAAAAGTCTAATGATTTCCAGAAAGAAAGTTAGATACTTACAAAATTGAGTGATACCCCAGTAATGCCCCTCTTACTCAAAGGCCAGACTTCAAGCAAACACATTCCCTTGGGGCTGAGTTCTGAAGCTTGAAGTAAATAAAACAAATTCTTTTGGATGTACTAAGAACCCTGCAGTAAAGCTGTGTACTTAGCTGACCTCTTAGAGCCTGACTGATGCTTACTTAATATACAAAGTAGCCATAGGAGAGAGAGGTGATTTAGGACACTGAATGTAGACCAACTCTGCCCTGTGATCATTCCTTAACCTCTGCCAGTTGTGGCTTCCTCTTTTGAGAAGGGGGATAAAAAAAAAAACAAACAAAAAAAAACATTTATTCTCATGTAGTGACTGGGATGAACAATGTCATGGGAAAATACCTACCTGAGTGACTAAATAAATGTCTCTTTCTGTTCTTGTTTGTTCTTCTTAAAAAAAAAAAAAATCTATTCCTAGAATGCTTGGGGACTTTAACTGAGGTAATAACCTTCTGATCACAATTTATCACTTGGAGAGGAAAAAAAAAGGTCACTATATATTAAATACATGTTTTGTTTTTAATCAGCCTTGCATATATCTGTGGGTAGGGATAACTGTTTTCTCAGTCATGTCCAGTGCTTTGTGACCTCCAGGCTCCTCTGTCCGTGGGATTCTCCAGGCAAGAGTACTGGAGTGGGTTGCCATTCCCTTCTCTAGGAGATCTTCCCAACCCAGGAATCAAACCTGGATCTCCCACATTGCAGGCAGATTCTTTACCCTCTGAGCCACCAGGGAAGCCTTTCTAATTTATTTCTGTCTAGTTCAGATACAGTAAGGTTTCTTACAAGGGTAAGAGGGAGGGGCAGGTGACTTTTGAAATAAAAACAATGTAAGTTAATTAAATTAGAGTTTAACGGTAAGAATGCTGTTTTTTTTTTTTAATGAAAGATTTTAAAGAGAAAAAAAAAGTTAATTCTTTCTTTAATATAACAAGTGTATTGGACTTTATTCCAAATCCTACATTCTAAAAATTTAACTTACACCTCTGGCAAAATTTTTTAAACATATTGAAACAATTTTATATTTGAGAAGTGCACTCTCTTTAAAACTATTATTCTAATCTTGAGTCAGCAATTAGTATAGTACTAAAATACTGTATATACTGAACTGCTGCTGCTGCTAAGTAGCTTCAGTTGTGTCCGACTCTGTGCGACCCCATAGATGGCAGCCCACGAGGCTCCCCCGTCCCTGGGATTCTCCAGTCAAGAACACTGGAGTGGATTGCCATTTCCTTCTCCAATGCATGAAAGTGAAAAGTGAAAGTGAAGCTGCTCAGTCGTGTCTGACTCTAAGCGACCCCATGGACTGTAGCCTACCAGGCTCCTCCCATGGGATTTTCCAGGCAAGAGTACTGGAGTGGGTTGCCATTGAACTAGCTAATGAAAATAAACTATCCCCTTACATTATATTCCAAGGAAATAGCCAACTTTAAACAGTTTTTTTAAACAGCTGATTTTAGCATAAGTTTTAAGCAGTATCTAATTATTACTTGATTAGGTAGTCCATCATTTCCACTTGACTGAGTTGTAGTCAATGTCACAGAAGAATTTAGTTTTCATGAAAGTTAACCGACAAGTTACTGTACACATGCTTTTATAGTTTTAAAAATCTCAGCTCATTTTCAGATTGAGAGGCACTAGCATCTATTCTATGCCTTGCAGGAAGTATTCGAAAACATAGACAGAAATGAAGATAAAACTTCAGTTGCTAAGTCGTGTCCGACTCTTTGTGTCCTATCAAAATAGACTAAATCTTTTAAACACTTTAGCATGAAAATTCTACCAACAAATAAGATTTAGAATGAAGAATATTAATGATTTGTCAGCAGAGGTCAAGTAATACAGCTTTTTGTTATACTCATTGAGTTAAATCCACATCTAAATCTTTTCTCAGAGTAGTAACCAGAAATTTGGCCCTGGCAGACATGGAAGTTCACAGACCAAGCAAGATTCAGTGTGTGTGTGTGTGTGCATGTCTGTGTGTCTGTGTATGCACACATGTGTACCTTTCTACCTTTTCTAGAGGATGATATGGGTGGTTGTGGTTTAGTCACTAAGTCGAGTCCGACTTTCGCGATCCCATGTACTGTAGCCTGCCAAGCTCCTCTGTCCATGGTATTCTCCAGGTGAGAATACTGGAATGGGTTATCATTTCCTTCTCCAGAGGCTCTTCCTGACCCAGGAATTGTAGGCAGATTCTTTACCAACTGAAATATGAGGGAATCCCCTAGAGGATCATGGATGCTGGTTTTTTCTACATGTAATTCATATAAGCTTTCTGGAGGGTTAAATTGATCTGTATACTTCTGAGTAAAAGTAACTTTGAAGCAGTAATAGTGTATTGTGATTATTGGGGCAATTTAGTCCCTAATGGTTATGATGAGTGATTAATGTTCCCTAATTATTTTGAATATTACATCTTGAAAAAAAAGTGGTGTTATCACTTTTGCAAATTATTTTAGAATGCAGAACAGCAGTATACTTAGCTCTTCCCAACCATAATCTCCTTTATTGTACCTCTGAGAAATGAAGCTTGGATTGTGCATCCTTAACTAATAAATCAAGAACTGGAACATGTTTTCTTGCTCTTTTCCCAGAGGTTTTCACCCTATCCTATACTACCTGCATCTCTAGATATGACAGCCTTGGTCATGTCTGGAAAAATGTCTCTAATGCTTGGTTATCTGTGGACCCCATTCAGAGTTGTATAGCATGTGTATTCTACCTACTACCTCCTTCATGAGTTTTACTGTATCTGTGTAGCCTCTGGATTGATGTTTTAAAGATAAATCATTTTTAGTTACATAATATAAAATACAAATTTAATTTTCATAAAATTATTATTTTGCCATAATGGAAGAAATCCATAAAATATCTTCTAAACAAAATGAGAGTATATTCTCAAAATTTAGATTTACCTTATTGTCTTGTTCTCTTGTTAAAATTACAGAATAACAAGTTTTGGCATGGTAATGAAGACATATTTGCAGTTAACTCAAAGCTGTCCACTGATGATACAAAAAGACTGAAATATAAAACAAAAAAGGTCAGATACCTTATGATGTGTTCCAACTGCATTTTAATGCCAAGTTTGAGAGTCATGTAAAGTCAGCTTACATCTACTAATGTAAGTAAAACACACTTGGAGGACATGTAAATTAGACTCTAAAGATTGAGAAAGGGGTTCCTAGCCTGAGAATGGAATTTTGTCCTGAGTATGAACACTAAAATGTTACATAAATTTGGTCCAACAACAAAGATATACTGAGACAACTATGCCAAGAATCAAGGCACTCAATGAAGTTGGCCTCCTGGGACCTCAGGTTCCTCCGTCAAATGAAGGGAGTGGATTGGAAAGTTACCGCCCCTCATTTTTGGACTCTGGAACTCATTGTCTTCACTGTCTCATTTCATTATCAACATTTGTGACACTTCTGTCTATTAGTTCCCAGAGTTTGGGAACTTCTAATACATAAGAATCCCTCTTTTCACAAAGATAAACCAGGGCATGTGAAATGAATTCTATCATCTTCCTAATTCAATCATCTGCCTATAAGCTTAAGAGTGGCATTTTCAAAGTCACAGCATAACCTGGAGAAGTCATCCTCAATTCTTGTCTGGAAAATGACTCTTCTCTTGGAAATCCTAGTAAGGACCCTTAAGTACCTCTGGGTTTTTTGTAAACAATGATTATTTTAGATGAACAGGAGATCCTCCTATCCTTTCCTCATTGCTGAGGAGATACTTCATGCTTCTTTCAACTAGTCCAAATTCAGAATATAGCTATGTGTAAGAAACTCTGTCAACAGAAATATATTCATTCAAGGAATGCTATACTCCTTCACTTATAAATAAATCATCTCTGAGTCTGAGATCTATTTTATGCTTTGTAACTTTTTATTTCTTAAAGAAGATTTATAAGGTATTATCGCACTCTATTCTATTTGAGTGTTTCAGATTTGGCATTACTTATCATCACTTGCATTTGGGAAGATGGGGCTCAATAAACTTGGAATATATATGTTAGAAAGCAAACTTGTACATCTTTGGACATAGTGCATGAAATACTAGCATTTCTTTAAATATTCCAGCTGGGATTATATAATTAACATTGCAATCATACTTTATAACAATAAAGGATTATTTTTAAGGAAGAAGCAAATTTCTCTGTGCATATATATGATTGAGATGATTCAAGGGACACATAAGATTGAGTTAAATGTCTTTTTACCCATCAATCTTCGAAAATACATATTGGGGGGAAAATGACTCAAATAGGCTTAGCAAAGATAATGGATATCTATAAAAGTACTTTAAAAATACAGTTGAGAATTAGATTATAAAAGTAACTCATAGAACAAAACAGAAAAGTAAAGACAAAGATTTTTCTTTAAACCAATAAATAATCAAATAAGTTGGAAATGCAGATTGGGAGTTTCTCAGGCCACTAACAGATTACCGATTAATCATTTTCTCTTTCGAATCCATATTTTCAACATCATTCATCCAAAGGCTTAAATTGTAAAAGGCATCCGGCCTGACTCACTTGAAGAACTCTATTTTAACTCAAAGAATATATAATTAGAATACTAGTATTCCAGCACTTCAATATATTTTTAAAGCTGTTTGAAAACTACTATATTATCACAGAAGGTTCCTTTCTGGCACAGAAAATGGAAAAGCTGCTCAATGTGTTCATGCTCTTGAATCTACCTTTTGATTGCCCTTTTCTCTCCATTTCCAGGCCATCAGGGTCTCTTGACTGTACCATCACAGTCATCTGTAGCCATCTGCTGCCAAGTAGCCTTCTAAAAACACTGCTACGTGATGGTACATCTCTATTCAAGGGCCTGCAGGATACCCTGTTTCACTGTAATATGTTCAAACCTTACAACTTCTCCCCAGTGCATATCCAATAATTTCTCCCCAACACTTTGCTTCACTAACAATGCTGTCCAACTCCCACTTTGGCTTCCACTGCTTTAATCCTGATTGGAGCAATCACTCTGTTTATATCTGTGACCACATTCCACCTATTTCTGTTCTCGACTCTCCCTAGCAGGGGGCACAGACTACTCTGGATGGGTCAGAGAGTAAATACTGGAGGCTTTGCAGGCCTAGCACTTTCCCTTGTGTGTGTGTGTGTGTGTGTGTGTGTGTGTGTGTGTGTGCTCAGCCACTCAATCCTGTCCCACTCTTTGCAACTCCATGGACTATAGTGCACCAGACTCCTCTCTCCATGGGATTCTCCAGGCAAGAATACTGGAGTAGGTTGCCATTTCCTTCTACAGGAGATCTTTCTGACCCAGGGTTTGAATCACATCTTCTGCATTGGCAGGTGGATTCCTTACCACTGAGCCACCTGGGAAGCCCTAGCAGTTTCCCTTACAACCACTCAACTCTACCATTATAATGGAAACAACAGCCATAGGCGGTGTTTAATGAATGAGCAAAATTCCACTAAATCTTTATTTTTGGATACTAAATTTGAATTTCACATAGTTTTCCTGAGTCATGAAATACTATTCTTGTGATGTTTTCTTTTCAATGACTTAATGCAGAAACACTTCTTAGTTAATGGACCATACAAAAACAGGCAATGGGCTAGATTGGTCTACGGACTCTAGTTTACCAACTCCTATTCTATTATATATCTCAAAAAAGCAACCAGTTGTTAGCATGATTAAATTTAACTTCCACTCAATTCTGCCATGGCTCCCAGTTCTACTCAGAGCAAAGGTCCAGGTCTTCACAACGGCCTATATAAAACCTTTAAATTCTGATCTTCCTTCTCTGCCTTTATCTCCAATTACTCTAGCTACCCTCTGGTTTTGCTCTGCTCCAGTTAACTACCCTGCTTTGCATTCTTGAACACACACAACACAAGCCTGCCCCAGGGTCTTTGCACTGGCTGGTCTCTCTGCCTAGTATCTGTTTTTCCTCATATGTTTCCGTGGAGCTCTTGTATGCTTTAAGATTTTGATCTAACATCATTCTCTCCAAGAGTCTATCCCGACCACTCAGTTTAAATTTTAACCACCTATTGTGCATTGACTGTGTGCTCCTAAAATTGATATACTGAAGCTCTAATGCCCAGTACTTCAGAATGTGGCTGTATTTGTAGATAATGCCTTTAGAGAGGTGATTCAGTTAAATGAGGCCATTCGAGTGAAACCTAATCCAATTTGATTAGTATCTTTAGGAGACGAAATCTGGACACATAGGAAGATATCAGAGGCTTATCCTCAGAGGACAAAGGCCATGTGAGGACACAGTGAGAAAGTGGCCATCTGCAAAGCCCTGGAGAGAGTCTCCGAAAGAAACCAAACCTGCAAAAACCTTGATCTCAGACCCCAGGCTCCACACATGTGAGAAAATATATTTCTCTTGTTTAAGCCACCAAATCTATGATATTTTGTTATGGAAGGTGTAGCAAACTAACACACACCATAACTTCCACAGCCCTCCCAAACCTACCTCACCTTGTTCTGTTTTTACCCAGAACACTTATCTCTCACTAACATACGATTTAATTAAACAACTTAGCATAATACCATCTCCCTTTTACATGAGGGAAATGATCTTTCATTTACTGATGTATTCCAAATTCCCAGAATAGTGCCTACCAAAAAGGTAAACAATTCACAAATATCTGCTGGATATATGATATCTAACAACACATTATCTTGATACATCTCCTTCCTCTGTTTCTGTCTTCTTGGAAAGGCCAAATTGCCAATTCAGCATCTCCAAATGTATAGCTACTAAAACCCAGTTCAAAAGCCACTACTGCTAAGAGTGTCTCTCTAGACATCAGCAAAAAAATGGACTCCCTCTTTGAATTCTAATACACAATCTATACCTCTCTCCTGCTACTTCACAATTCAAGTCTGTACTAAGATTGTTATATATGTTTTAACTTCTCTACAAGCTTCTTTCTGGTGCGAGCTGGTATCTCACGCATCTTCAAATTCCTCACCATACCCACTGAGTGTGCACATGAAGTTGAAGCATAATAAATGTTCAGTGAATTTACTGCATGCATCATTATTACAAAAACATCTGCTACCGAACAATAACACTGTGCCAGGCTCTATCTTGTCTTCAAGTTATTTGCAAAATTAGCAAACCTGTATGAAGGTGGCATTGTCATCCCCTTTTATAGATGATGTTGCTGAGCCTAAGAGAGGTGAAGTAATTTGCCCAAGGTCACCCTGCTAATGAGTGGTGAAGCCAGATTTTAAACACAGGTATATAGTCTATTAAGGTCAAGATCGGAAATATACAGATTCACAAGCAAAAAAGGAAAATAAAATGTTTCCTTTGAAATAAAAATTTCAGTATCATGTTAAATGAAATGAAGGCAAAGGAAGGCATATCATTACCTAAATTCTTAGAGGCTTGAATGAACTGACTTCACATTTCCAATGACTACTTTTCTTCTTCTGAATTCTAAACAAGTAGTGGCTGTACACTTCTGAAGTTTATATAATGACTCAAATTTTAAAAATTCAAATTCATAATAGCATACCTCTTCAGATGAATCTTATTTTCTTTGTAATGACTGAAGTCTTAAAACATAAATGAATGGGTTATATGAAATATATATGACTCTCTTAAAGATAGAATTTTCATACCTACACATACCTCCCATCACCTTATAACATTTCATTAAGAATTTTAAAAATCAGCAAGTTCTTAATACTGACTTCCGAAGTAGACAAGTCCTACTTTTCATTGTTGTTTTTAAACTCTATTATACTTTATATCCAGGAAATAGGCAAGATGGATATACACAATTATTAATTTTGGTTAGGAAAAAAAAAGGCTTTACTTACTAATTTTTAAAAATTTAAGGATTTAGACTCAAGAATTTTCAGCAAAAATATCTCTATTACACATACTAAAGCAATACACAATGCTGTGGCCTCTTTTTAGACAGAAGAGGATTTTTTATAAAAGAACACTACAGCATAATTAAGCAAGTATAGAGCTCTTACATTTTATTATTTTTGAAGAATGTCTTTGAGTTACATATTTTATTTGCTTTTCAAAAAACTTAAATTGATATAAATGGAATACACTTTGACTTTTTCTGAGGAATTGAATACAACCGAATGATGTTAGTTGCTATGCTTTGCTCTGATATATTAGTATTCACAGGGGTGGGATTGATGGTGAAGCTGAAGCTCCAATACTCTGGCTACCTGATGCAAAGAATCAACTCACTGGAAAAGATCCTGATGCTGGGAAAGATTGAGGACAGGAGGAGAAGGGGGCAAAAGAGGATGAGATAGTTGGATGGCATCATTGATTCAATGGACATAAGTCTGAGCAAACTCTGGGAGATAGTGAAGGACAGGGAAGCCTAGTATGCTACAGTCCATGGGGTCACAAAGAGTTGGATGTGACTGAGTAACTGAACAACAAAAGGGTTTCCCAGGTGGTGCTAGCGGTAAAGAATCTCCCTGCCAATGCAGGAGACATAAGAGACGTGGGTTTGATCCTTGGGTTGGGAAGATCCCCTGGAGGAGGATATGGCAACCGACTCTAGTATTCTTGACTGGATAATTCCGTGGGCAGAGGAGCTTGGCTGGCTGCAGTTCATAGGGTCTCAAAAGTCAGACATGACTGAAGTGACGTAGCACACACACATTAGTATCCAAAACAGGGTTTAAGACAACTTGACTGAGTACTGATCCCAACTACTGTCCTAGAAAATGCTGTCTTTAAAAGGTACCTGTTAGCAGCCTGAATTGGGATCACCCAATTCTTCTGATGAGGAAGAAAGTGTCATGGGAAGAATGCAAACTTGCTCAAGGTCACCTACTTAAATAACATGGTGCTAAGATTTAAGTTCAGGTCTTTTTGGCTGCCAAGACCAAGTATTTCTATCAGAGCAAGACATCACCATAGGCACTTATCACAATGTAAGGCTAAAAGAACAATGTCTTCTGGAATAGTAAATGGACCAGTAACAGGACTAACCAGCTCCCACAATCTTGATAAAAATCACTCGAGTAACTGTGACCTTACATTCTCTTCTGAAAATAAAGAAGTCAGACCTAAAGATTCTGATGATCCACTGAGATTTTACACATCGATGATCCAAGAGCATATTTCAACACAACTATTTACATAAGTAGCATAATCTACATAGTGTTTCTATTACTGTCATTGTGTTGTACACTTTTCACTGTATTGAAACAAGCTCCTTAACCATTCAGGATCACAGACTAAGGCTTTACTTGGAGATGGGCTAGGAGGGCATCAATGGATGACACATTTGCATGTATTTGGGTATTTGCCCAGCCTGGTAGGCTGCAGTCCATGGGGTTGCTAAGAGTCGGGCACGGCTGAACGACTTCACTTTCACTTTTCACTTTCATGCATTGGAGAAGGAAATGGCAACCCACTCCAGCGTTCTTGCCTGGAGAATCCCAGGGGTGAGGAAGTCTGGTGGACTGCCGTCTATGGGGTCGCACAGAGTCGGACACAACTGAAGTGACTTAGCAGCAGCAGCAGCATCTGGCTATATAGTTTCCCTTGAGGAATCTTAAGGGATAATCTTAAGCATAAAACTGATCTTTAAAGCCCTTTATAGAACTGGCTTTATAGCTATTTGAAGGCTTTTGACTTTTGTTTAGCTCGGAGAATTATAAAATGGTGAGGAAACTCTTCTATGCGTACCTTGAAATAAAATAGGCTCTATGTATTGCAAGGACGTATTACAGAATAGAAGCACAACTGATGTGGTATGTTTTAAATCTCTTATCCTTACCTGGTAACTGTGCAAAATGGAAATCTTTCTGTTGTAGAGGTGGCAATATGGAGCTGGTGGTGGTTGTTTAGTCACAAAGTTGTGTCCAACTCTTGCAACCTCTTGGACTATAGCCTACCAGGCTCCTCTGTTCATGGGATTTCCCAGGTAAGAATACTAGAGTGGGTTGCCATTTCCTTCTCCAGGAGATCTTTCTGACCCAGGGATCAAACTAACATCTCTTGCATTGCAGATTGCAGGCGGATTCTTTACTGCTGAGCCACCAGGGAAGCCTAGCAATACTAAGCTAGGAGAACTTAAAACTTTTTCAAACATATATGCAAACTGGAGAAGAAAACTGTAGATACAAAACAGATCGACTGAAATCCTGATTTTATATCTATATCTATCTATCTAGTTACAGTACATTCAAGGTGATATCTTTTTTTGTTCTAGGAGGTTTATCATAGTTTCAGATTGAAAGAATCTAGAAACGTCTATATTATTATTTTTAAAACATTAAAGTACAATCATTACATATATACTATGTTCATTGTACACAGAAAATACAAATACACAGAACTTCATACATAAATCACTCATAAGATATATGATTTTGAAACAAATGGGGAACTATATATTACCTAACCCTATCTTAAAATGTGTAGTTCTACCTCCTTTGTGTACAATTAGAGAGAATTCAGACTTGCAGGGCTCTGGATTATCTACAGCAGTTTCTACAATGGGAAGAAGTACAGGGCAGAGATAAGAAAGCAGAAGAACTACAGCAGAGAATAGAATGAGCAGCTGACATGGCTGAGATCAGAAGCGACACAGGCAAACAACTACAAACCTACCAACTTTGCGGAAATCAAGTAGTGAAACAGAGGTCTAAGATGTTGTAGCTTTGTTCCCTAAAAAGTACTGGTATGCAATTTAGTCAAACACCCAATGACTACTGATTAAACATTTAGTATGTGCCAGGTATGATCTACACACTAGATTTCAACAAAGAACAAAATGAACAGGATCCTTTAAAAGAAGTTCATATCCCATATTTTTAGACAATTATAAATAATAAAATCATGGTCATTTCTGTGGAGATGATGACCATATATTCGGTTTGTCGGGAACCGCCTTGGTTTGTGCCCATATTCCTGCTGTGGATTATTAAGGTCGCCTCCTTTTACCCTCCAAAGTGCCCCTGTTTTGGTCATCTTGTCTGTAAAAGAAATTTCAAAAAGGCGATATAAAAGAAAGTCATTATAGGAGGGGTTATTTTGGATTGGATGATCAGGAAATGATTTAAGAAGATAATGTTTGAACTGAGAAAGTCATCACACAGGTCTTCAGAATGTGTCTGAGCTTGAGGAGAGAGAACTGTATAGTGAAAGAGAGGTGCAGTTTGGATTCTTCCAAATCTAGTTTTCTATCTTAGTCCCACCACATCCTGGATTTGGCTAGGTTTCCCATGGGATGCTCAAGTGGTATCATTTAAGTCCAATAATGTGAGTCAGAAAGGAACACATTAAATTATATGGGGAAAGAAACTGATACTTATTTATAATATCCTGCCACAAATCTATATTTTTGAACAGATATGCAATAAACACTGTGTAAGGGTAAATGCTAGATAATTAAATATCTTTATGTCACTTAGAAGACTCGGGTCTACTTGAAATACAACTCCAACACCGGAATCTATAAAATAATACAAGGTTGATGAGTAATTAAATGACGAACAATGGAGGATAGACAACTTGTACTGCTGCTGCTGCTAAGTCGCTTCAGTCGTGTCCGACTCTGTGCGACCCCATAGACGGCAGCCCACCAGGCTCCCCCGTCCCTGGGATTCTCCAGGCAAGAACACTGGAGTGGGTTGCCATTTCCTTCTCCAATGCGTGAAAGTGAAAGTGAAGTCACTCAGTCATGTCTGACTCTTAGCGACCCCATGGACTGCAACCCACCAGGCTCCTCTGTCCATGGGATTTTCCAGGCAAGAGTACTGGAGTGGGTTGCCAATTCCTTCTCCAGTAACTTGTACAATGAGAGCTCAAAGGGGAATGAAATCAGTGCATATCAGAGAGTGAAGGCAGATCTAAGAGAGTGGAGGAGAAACAGGATGTGAACAGGTGCTTAACTGATTCACTACCTAATTGCTCAGTAAGCCACAGAACCACTTGCCTGGACAAGGAACAGAACCTTCTGACGGGTTTGGTGGTAGTTTTTGCAGCAATCTGGTACTGTGGGCAATTTAGCTTTTCAGCAAAACTTCCTTCTGAAAATAATCCCCCAGTTTTTCTCCTTCCCAGATGCTTTCTCACCTTCCTTGTTTGGTTCTCCTCTCATTGGCTTCTCTCTGTCTAATTTTTTCAGCAGAACATATTTTATAGGCTTAGTGCCTCATCTAGGTTGCTCATTGTCCTCACCTCTCCTTGGCTAAAACATCAGGAGACAAGAAGCTGCTCTCTTCTTTTGGAAATTTTAGCACATGGGGGTTTGTGGAGTTATCTCTCCTGCATTTATTTGCTGCACTAGCAGAGTAATGCAGGGCAGGCAAGAATCACAAAGAAACAGCTTACAAAAACACAAGCTCCTAACCACCATTAATGCATTTTAGTTGAATCAGTAAATGGCAAATATAGTTACTGAAAACTAACATAATAAAAGGCAATATTTTAAAATGCAGTCATTTTATTGGTTATCTTATATTTATTCCTAATTACCAGGCAGCATAATAATGATTAGGCATCCAATTACCTTTAGGGAAAATTTATTTTGAAAACAGAACATCCTATGGATATCAGACCAGTGATAATGAGAAAAGTTACTCATTTATTGAATGTTTGCCAGCAAGAGAAATATATGTAGGAATATCTCCATTTACAGGGAGTTGACCCTGCTCAGAGCAGCTGGGTGACCTTCACAATTGTAGCAAAAAGGAGAGAGCTGCAAGTCCAACACAAGGCTCCTAATTCTTCCCCTAGGCATGCCGCTGCTCTCCAGAAGCACAGCTGGAGGTTGACCAGACAACAGCTCTCCTGGAAACACATTCTAAGAATTATTATTTTTTGTTTTAATGTAATATAGTCATTAAGACTATGATGAAACATTAGAGGAAGTAAAACAGAGCCAGAGAGTGAGCCAGACATGAGATACATGAAGAAGGATGTCAAATGGTGGAATGCCTTCCACGAGTCAACACTTCTAAGCAAAACTTGGCATAGTTCTTCTCCTCCTACCTTGGCCCCTCATTCAGTTCTCTTGACTCACGCTCAGCCCCCCTCACCTATTAATATATGTTGATCTGCTGCAGAGTCCTATGAATTCACTTTTTAAACATATATACACTAATATATCTAAAATAAATAACTAATAAGAACCTACCATACAGGGAACTCTGATCAATATTCTCTAATAATCTATATGCAAAAAGAAACTAAAGAAGAATGGACATGTGTATAATTGATTCACTTTCCTATACATCTGAAGCCAACACAATATGGTACATCGACTATACTCCAGTAAAAATTACTTTAAAAAAGTAAAGTGAACACTGGTCCCACATAAAGAACATCTTGAGACATTTTTATGGTATTAAAGTATCTTTATCAGGCAGAAGACATGGAGAACAGTAGGCACAGAACAACTGTTTGCAAAGAATGATCAAAACTACTTTGTCAAATTTTCTGGCATACACTGAAAAAAATATATCAGTGTTGATTTCCATCATGGGCAGCTGGACTTTGCCTTCTTACACAATAAAGGACAGTTCCTCATAGCTTAATCCCTTCCCTGCAAACCCACAACGTATCCCCATGCTGGAATAAGAAGCTTGGAACGAAAATATACTTTATGAAAGAAAATCCATTATTGTGCGCAGCAAGCGCCAACCATAACCATACCATCCTGGGGGTGTAATACCATCTACCTCTAAGAGAAACATCACATTGACTTCAGGTGTCATTTAACATGGCTGATCATGGCGACATCTCCTCAAAAAACATAGTCCATTTGTTTAAAGGTGTAGGTTTACATTACTTCTAAAGTTGAAGAGACAGAGAAATTTTGGACAGAAGCTATATGGTCAAAGTAAATAATAAATAACTATAGTGAAAGATGTGTTAGATTGACAGGAATCTTACGAGTTACCCCAAGCATATGAGCTTGCTTGCACCTCTTTCAATATCTTTTGTGGGGCAACAACATGACCAGTGTTAGTAACTTTAAACAAAGAAAGCCTTGTCAGTGTTGGTGAATATAAAATAATAAATATGGCCATGAGCTATTTCTCCTACTTAGAATAGTTTTCCCACTGGCTTGTAGGATGGGGTCAGCCAGTGGAAGCACAAGCAACAATCTGAAGATTGGAGAAAGACCAGCAATTTTTTTTTCCTGTGTTCCCTTCCTGTCAGGTCACCATGCATTGGCTGTGTCCCTGGACTGAAGGCCACATCTCCTGTCAAGCCTTCTGCCCACAGATTCGCTCTCCCATCTTGAGAAACATTTTCCGTCCCTTGGCACTTCCGCCACTCACTGTTTCTCCAGTACCCCATCTCCCCTTGTTGATTTCCTTACTCTGCCCACACACATGGCCCCTTCATTAAATTATTTTTTGAGATCTCTTTCCTGCCAGGAACATAACTGATACATATCATAATCAATGTATAATATCCTCAACAGCCTGTGTGTGAAATTTCAATGTTTCTTTGCATATTTAAATGAGGCACTGATGTGTAACTTTTAAAGCTGTGGCTCAGAAATCTCTGATTACCTTAACCAATAGGGGCAAATACAGCTCCTTCTATGAATGTGAGCTCTTCCCTTGAGACTAGATGATTAATTTTGTCCATGAGTCAAGAAATGCATTTTAAGAGTTTAACATGACTATGACTATAAAATCAGATCACTGACTACTTTAAAGTTCTCACAATGATCAAAACAATCTCTTTTTTGGAAGTCTTCAAGCCCTACAAGTCTTACCTAACGCACTGATTAAATGGTAAAGAATCTAAAATACAAAGTTGTCATTAATATGCAGATTTTCTTAAGAAATGAAAGGGGCAACCAATATTCTGCATATATGGGTTGTTTACCCATTGAACATAGGGATCTTCTAACCAGATCTGGCAGGAACGGCAGAATTTGAGATTAGGCAATAAGCTGCAGGCTTCAAAATATCCCATAAAATCAAATTTATTATCAGAGGCCAAAATATTTCTTCTGATAAAAAGTTTAAAATGTAAACCCTAACTAAGAAAAGCAAGACAATTCATACATTCTTTGACAGTCAAGATAAACATCATCTTTTGCTTTCTTCTCACTTAAGTATAGGTTTCAATAAAAGAAGTTCAAGAATATTGAACAAAAATTGGTAGCATTATATGTACATTTCAATAATGCAAATTTTACACAGTGCTATAAAAAATATGATCTCCCTTTATCAGCAAAGTTTGAATGAATTAAAAAATACAAACATAATCAAGAGTAGCATAATTTCAAAGCAGGCAGGCCAAGTGAATATGAACTGTTTATTCAACTGTCACATGTCAGGGCCACGTGAACTGTGAAATAAAAACTCTTGTCACCTTGCCAGGAAGAAATTTGAGTTTTATGAATTTTTAATTATGTGATATTTTCAGGACTGCATCCTTTACATGATATGCATCAGATGAAAACAGGGATTAAAAAAAAAAGGTCAGAGGGGACTGAAAACATGATTCTGTGATTTGTAATCATGAGGGAAAAGAAGGAAGTGTGTATAGTAGCTGGAAACAGGTTTGTCTTAAGTGTATTATTTGGCTAAATATTGCCCTTTATTTTCTCTTCACACTTTAAAAATGTAACATAAAAAAAGCAAAAATCTAAATCTTTAAATCACTAGCCTTGTGAATGGCTTGATCCACAGTCCCTTCAACAATGATAAGACTGGAAGCAACTTAATGCATATTTATAAAACAAACTGTTTCTCTCTCTCTTTAAAGTCCTCTGCTTGAAGAAATGATGAATGCTTATGTCATGCTTTTAGTAATATAATTTTATTACATCTGAAGTACTGTAACCCACTACTTAAACAGCAATTCAAAGTTTAACAGAATGTTTTGGTTTGAACTGCCTCTGTTACCCTCAGGTGGAGAGTTGAAGTTCCACCACACCTGTAGCCTGTCATCTTGAAGCCTGAAACAGAACTCCAGGCAAGAGCCACCTCACATGTATGTTTTGGGAATTCCTGCTAATAGAAAAATGTGTTCAGGTCTTGAGTTTTCAAGAAAACTACGTGCAGAGAATTGATGTGCCCAAAAACAACCTCCCCAAAAGAACCATAAAACATTCCAATATTAAATTTCACACATATAGAAGAAACAATTTAAAATTCAGTGTCTGTAACATTATTTACCCTTTTAAATGGTTCAGCATTTATATGACAGGGTGTTTTTTTGATTCCTATAGTATACAAATTGCCCATCAATAGAGTTAAGTCTCATACTAATAGACTAAAATCCTCATAAATCATCTCCACTTCTTTAGATGCACAGAAACATATTGCTCTTCAAATTTATTGTGAGACTCTTCTAGATTAGAATATAATACTATACAAGAAGATGGAGGTCTTAAACTGAAAACAAATTAGGATAATTGATCCTGTATCATACCTTACTACACTGAACATGGTAGCCACTAACTTTTAATATTTTCATATGGATTTCTGAGATTTATTATATACAAAAGAATCATTTAAAATTCTTATATTTTTCATTATAAACAAGGTCAATACATGTGTTTATAAAATCCACTCTTTGGCAAATGATTCGCTGTAATAAAAATATGTAAAAAGTTTCTGGTAAAGTGAAAGCATCTTATTTTATCTGGACAAACCTTTATTATTGAATTGAACTCTTTAACAAAGAATATTTTTTAAAATGATTCACTGCTTTTGAATTATTTATTTGTAAGTCATCCCAGACACTGCCAAAGTTGTATGAAAACCTCCCAGGAAAGGAAATGGCTTTCCTCTAACTTGTGATAACACTAATAAGACACATCAAAGGAGATTTTGTGTCCGTGAAAATTTCCTTGCTCTTCAAATTTTCTGTTTGTATAAAGGCATGGGCATTTTGATATCAAATGCAAGACAACTGCCAATAATACAGGTTATGTGTTATAGAAGTAACCTGTTTCCAAATGTAAACCAAAATCACTATTTTATTAGATCACATCTTCAATTTAAGAAGTGAAGATAAAGGCCTTGTTGTAAAATGAAAAAAAAAAAAGAAAAAGCACCCAAGGCATATTCATATCTTTTTAAATTTTTGATAACTACAAAGACATATGCTGATTGTTCAGGATACAGTTAGCAACTGCTTGCATAGCCAACCTTAAAGCAAAATTTTTAAACTAATTCAACTCTGCTTCCTACTTCTTCATTAATTACTAGCTAAGGGACTTGGAAGTGCTCTAATGAATTTTACATTAGATTCTCCAATATGAACAGTGTATATTATCACAGCATCTAGTAAATGCATAAATTGGCTTTTCCAAGTTGCATCTTGAGCAGTTGTAAAGATTCTAGCTAGATTTTTACAATGTTTAGTATTACACACTGTGCTGAAAAGAATTTTTACAAGAAAAAAGTTGGTGTAATCCCATTTCCTAGGTCATAAATCTAACTACTTTATAATAATCTATTTCTCAAAGTTCTTATGCTTTTCTCCTGTGGTTCAGAAAGAAGAAATTCTACCTATATTGATCTCTAAATATGCATTAAATAGGCTTAAAATATTTCTGCTATACTAGCTTTCCATAAACTTCATATTATAAATTACCACGCAGTCATTAGCCAACCATTAGATTTTGGATTCAATGCTTACTGTTTAAGATGCCACAACCATCTACCATCTTCATAAAATTCTTTGAAATCAGAGTTTCATAAAACTACTCAGACTGAGCAAGAAAAGGCAGAGCACTGCACCCAAATCCATTAAGAAACAGGTAGAACCTTAAAATTACCTTATCAAAGTACATACTATGGAAAGCTTTCTTTTATAAAATATTTCTCTAATTTTATAGCAAGATGAAAGACCCCCTATTGAGCAATTTTCAATAAGACACGGTATCATAAATGGCACACCATCCATAACTGAATGTTCACAGCAAATACATTGATACCATTGATCACAATAGACATGATACAGCAAAGTCATATTGCAACTAAGAATAGAAGTGTAAAAACTGGGTAAAAAAATACAACAGAGCTCCTGGTTCACCAAAGGCAGGTACAGACTTTCAATGACTATTTCTTAAAATTGTCAAAAGCCAACACAGTTTTCACTGCTTAAAGATTAGTATCTGATAACAATCTGTTAAAAATATTTATGAACATTTAATAATGCTCTCAGAAATCATTTGATTTTCACAGTTATCCCCTTAAAACTGATTTTTCCTGATCAGATTGTCAACATAATTATATATGCAGTTCTGCTATTCACCATAGGAGTACTTTCTAAAGAAAATATTGCTCAAGTTCATCTCTCAACCTTGCACCATGGTGTATAGGCATTTTTACTAACTCTTCTTTCTCATGATTTAGATTTAAGAAGATAAATGTAAGTTGAAAAAATAAAGCTAACAATAGTTCTTCATGGCCAGAATCAAAGAGAGGTATTATATCAACCCAGCTTTGCTCCGCATAAGTTTGACGGTCCATTAAAAATATCTATTATCAAAGCCAAAGTAGCTTTGGTCCCACCTGTCACTATCTTAATGACAGCATTGCCTAGGAATTTCATGGGCAGCAAAACTGCCGGTTTAGGCTAATAATTTTGGAACATCTTAAAAATATTTTCTATCAACACTTAGATTTAAATAGAGTTTCTATTTCAATCGTGCAAGTTGTTAAACATTAAAATCCACTGCAATGAAACAAATATCAAAGCTCTCATGGACATTATACTCTTCAGCTGTTTTCACATTTTGCAAGGAATTCAGAAATCCAAAAGAAATGTCCTTAACCCTTTCACTGCTAAGCTCTACAATCAAACGCTAGAAATGATCTATGGATTGTAATGATCAAAGAGTTCTAGAGAATTTCTAAATACCTGCAGGAAGACTAGTTTTGTGATTTTTCAGCAAACTGCAGCAAGCAGGAGAGAGGGAAAAACCCCTCACACAATCATGCTTTAAAAAAAAAAATCTTCCCACTCTGCAGACACTGCTTCCTTAGATTGAAGCACATTTAACAGCGACACTGCCAAAAAGACATAAAAGATATATCCACAGATTTCAGTTCTATCCCCAAATTAGAGCTGCACTGCACACATTTTTAGAAACGTGAATCTCAGCAAACACTCACGATTGTATTTTATTGACAACATTAAAAATAAACACAACACAGAAATAGTGAGCCTTTCCTCTTTCATTTCAACTTCAGTACCATGCTCTATCAGCCTCTATTTAAAAAAAAAAAAAGTCATTACCTGTATGAAGAGAACCTGTTAATAGTCTGAGAAGGTACTGGGCAAATTTCAATATTTCACGTTTACATCGTTTTCTACAGCCACTCATCTTAAGCAACAAGGTATTCCTCTGAGAAGAGCCAGAAGTCTTTGCCAATAAAAAAAAAAAAAAAAGACAGTCTCTGAGGGAAAACTTCTGTCTCAGTTTATGTCACAGGCTGCCTTACAACTCCTGTGGAATTAGCTGTTAGTGCCTGAATCAGAAATTCCTTTAAAGAGCTAGAGAAGCCGGATACAGATAGCACAGTAACAGGGTGGTAAGAAAGGGCTGCTTCTCGGTTTGGTCACCAAGTTCTTCTGTGGCAACAGATAGGCTGCCGGTTCACACTTGTAGTAACCCACTGTGGCTCAGCTCAGCGTCCCCTCTCCAGCAGCAATCGCAACCTCACAGACCATTCAGAGGGAGGCGGGGCCTGTGATGCCAGCTCATCAATGAATCAGCATGTAAGCAGGTGAGGGGACAGATGACAGGTCACCGGGGCTGAAACCCTTTGGATTTCAGTAAAGGGAGCCTGCTAACGCAACTGAGCCTGCTGGAGAGGGATCTCAAGTCCAAGACTGTGCAAAATGATCCCCACTCCCTGCAGAAAAGCAACTAGGAAAGCATGCTCTTCAAGGTCAGACACCAGACAATTCCCTGATACAGTGTTAACCAGATTCAGAAAGCCTAAACGGTGAAAAGGCTCATTTGAGAAGCTGATCCTGATGCTAAACAAGCAGAGTTGAAGATTTACCACCAAACAGAGACAAAGTTCCCTTGTTACCGATAAACATATTCCACTTCACGGGCACAGGGTTGAAAAATAAGCTGTTACCTAAATTTGGCTGTGTTTTCTACACTGTGCAGGCTCAGGGAATTGAAAATTAGGGGGGGAAAGTCACTGTTTATTTTAAAATACAGTAGACTGGAAATCACAACTTTTAAGCCCTTATGCTTGTATCCATGCAACACAGCTCAAACACTAATTAACTGCATTATCCTAAAAGACTGCCTCAGTTTCCTCACATTTCTAAAAGGCAAAATGCAACTTGTTAGCTCCTTACCAATTGTACTTAATAGTGAGAACAGTTGTGAGAGCTCAGAATTCTCACAAAGTACTTTTTTATTAAAGACAGTGTTACAAAGGTAGGAAGTTGCTATGAAAGCTAGAAAACTACAAGCTTGTCTTCTTTGAATGTGCAGTTTGGGGATGTTTTGTTGTTCTTGTTGCTTCTTATTCCTGATTGCCTTGAGCAGTTTCTAGGATTTGTTCTGCACTCTGATTTATTTTCTTATGGTATTTGCTTATTTGGTTTTGCTTGTTGTGTATATGTATGTGTGTGTGTATATATATATGCTGCTAAGTCACTTCAGTATATATATAATCTCCTTGGTATTTAGTATATGTGAACGTGCAACCTCTTTATTTTAAATACACATGCCATTTTTTTCTGACAATTGTCATAATTCTACTTGGAACTAATATTTCACAACAATACTATACATGAAATGATATCCTTCTACAATATAGAAAGTAGTCCTGGAACCATAGACATAACCAGATTTAGTAGAAACTCACTCTCTTCTATTGGAGAAGGCAATGGCAACCCACTCCAGTACTCTTGCCTGGAAAATCCCATAGACAGAGGAGCCTGGTAGGCTGCAATCCATGGGGTCGCGACTGAGTGACTTCACTTTCACTTTTCACTTTCATGCATTAGAGAAGGAAATGGCAACCCACTCCATTGTTCTTGCCTGGAGAATCCCAGGGATGGGGGAGCCTGGTGGGCTGCCGTCTATGGGGTCACACAGAGTCAGACACGACTGAAGTGACTTAGCAGCAGCAGCAGCACTCTTTTCTATAGCTCTCCCACAGTCCCACCAGACTCAGTGATAGAATCATCTGAATGAGATAATGAAGCATGCTTTCCAAGAATTTTCAGAACTTTAGTTGAAAGTATCTGAGATTGTTTAAAAAAAGGATAGGTTTATAAACAAAAGTTAGCAATATATTTTATTTAAAGTTCTTTCTCCCAAGCATTTGCCATGAGTGTTAGTATCCCAAAGTTTGAAAGATGCAGAAGAAATATACCATTGTAGTTCTATAGCTGGGGCTAATTATTTTAAAGCCCCACTTTTTTAATCTATAAAATGGATAATAGGACACTTTGTTCATTTGTTGGAAAGTTAGATGTGGTAGGGACTTCCCTGGTGGCCCAGTGGCTGAGACTCCACACCCCTAACATAGGGGGCCCAGGTTCCATCCCTGGTCAGGGAACAAGATCCCATGTGCTGCAACTAGGAGTTCATATGCCACAGTGAAAGATCCTGCATGCTGCAATGAAGATCCAAGATTCCAAGTACTGCAACTAAGACCTGACACAGCCAAACAAATAAATGAAATAAATATATATTTTAAATGATATAATGTAGATGGCATTAAGCACAGCACTTTCATTCATTTATACAAAAGTTATGTATTGAGCATTTGTTATGATCTATACATGGTTTTAGATTTCTAGGTGCTGGAGACACAGCAGTAGTGAAGAAAGGCAAAGCTTCTGCATACAGAGTTTACACCTCAGATCAGAAAACAACAAATTAACAAAGAGTAAATAAGAAAATATCACATATGAATGAATGCTATGGAGACTGTTCAAACCAGATTAACAAAACAGAAAGTGAGTATATGTATACAAAATTTGAGATATATTTTTCAATTAACTCATTCACTTAAACATATCTATTTAAAAGAAGATTTTCACTACAGAGCCTTCAGAGATCAATGGATAATACGAAAATACTAGAGATCAAAGGATAATAGAAAATGTAACTCTACAAACATAAATTTGCAAATGTAGGTGAAATGAACAGTCTTTAAAAATAAAGCTACCCAACAGGAAATAGTTTGAACAACCCTAAATTGTCTAGTAAATTGAGTTTACAATTTTAAAAGTCCCCCCAAAAGAAATCTTCAGACCACATGGTTTCCTTGGAGAATTCTACCAAAAATGTGAGGAATATTTAACATCAATTCTTGAAAACATCTTCAAGAAAATAGAAAGGAGGCAACAGTTGCTAATTCATTTTATGAACTCAGCATTAGCCTAATAAAGGCAATACCAAAAAAGGAAACTAGAGACAAACATCTCATTAATATAGACTCAAAAATCCTTAATAAACATTAAGAAAATAATTTAGCAATATATAAAAAGAATTATCTGCCACAGCCAAGTAGGGTTCAGTCTAAGGCTATGAAACTTAAAGAGTTAAGGTAAACATAATCAAAATAATTTACTGCATTAACAGACTAAAGAAAAAAAATCATAGTCATTATCTACTGATTTAGAAATAATATGTAACAAATTTAACATGCATTCATAATTTAAAAAAATCTCAGTGAAATAGGAATAGAGGTCAACTTTCTTAACTTGATAAAGCACATATGTCTACAAAAACCTACTAGTCACAGTATACTTAATGATGAGGGACTGAATGAAATAAAATTATCCCATTGGAGAATGGCATGATTGTCTACATAGAAAATACAGGAAAAAATCTTAAAAAAAAAAACCAACTCCTAGAATGAATAGTGAGTTTAGCAAGGTCACAGGATGCTAGCTAAAAATTAACTGTATTAATGGGTAGTCATCTATACTAGCAATAAATATGGATGCTGAAAATTAAGACATGGTACCACTAACAATGGCTCAAAAAATGAATGCTGAGGTTTAAATCTAACAAAACACGTAGCAAATGTATCTGCCAAAAATGACAAAACCTTTGCTGAAGGAAATAAAATATTTAAATAAACAGAGAGACACTGTGTTCATGTATTAGAGCACTCAACATAGTAAAGATGCCAATTCTTCCCAAATTGATACACAGGTTCAACACATTTCCAATAAAATATGAACAAGATTATTTTTAATACAGAAAATATCATATGGATTATATGGAGAGAAAAAGGAACTAGAATAGCTGAAACAATTTTTAAAAGAAGATTAAGCCTTGAAATAATTCTACCTGATTTCAAAAGTTACGCAGCTTCACTAATCAAGACTGTAGTACAGGTAGAGAGATGGGCACATAGTCCTATGGGACAGAACAGAAAACCTAGAAATAAATCTACACAATTATCCACAACTGATTTTTGACAAAGATGCCAAGAAAAAATCAATGTAGGATAGAGAGCTTGTCAACAGGTGGTGCTGGGGCAACTGGACATCTACAGGCAAAAACTTCACCAAGATCTCACGTCTTATACAAATATTAGCTCACAATGGATCACAGAATTAAATGTAAAACTGTAAAAGTTTAAGGAAAAGTAGAAAATATCTACAATTTGGGACTAGGCAAAGATCTTTTTTAGGCTTGACACTAAAATCATTATCTATAAAAGAGAAATTTCTAAGCTGGATATCATCAAATTTAGAAACTGTCACTCATTTCAGATTTCATTAAGAGGATGAAAACACAAGCTCCAGAGTGGGAGAAGATATTTGCAAACCACATTTCTGACAAAATATCTGACTACTATTTAAACAAAATATATAAAGAATATACAACATTCAACAGTAAGAAGCATACAACCCAGTTAGAACATGAACAAAAGACATGAAGACATATCATCAAAATAAGATATATGAATGGCAACAAAGCACAAGCAGAGATGCTTGATACCATTAGTAATTACTGAAATGCAAAACAAAACTACAGTGAGGCATTATTACAAATCCAATGTGTAATGGCTTTGAAAAATTATTGTCAAGACCAAAGGCTGGTGAGGATGCAGAGATACTGGATCATTCACACACAGCTAGTGGGAATGCAAAATGGTGTAGCCACTCTGAAAAACTGTGGTAGCTTTTATAAAAAAAGTTCTAAACATATATCAGACATTTAACTCAGCAATTGTACTCCTAAGCATTTATCCCAAAGCAATGAAAATATGTTTAGACAAAAATCTTTACATAAATGATTATAGCATTTTTGCCAGCCCCAAACTGGAAATAATCTATAAACAAACAGTGGAACACCCATACCAGCAAGAACAAAGGAATGAACTATTGGTATCCACAACCTGGATGAATCTCAAGAAGATTAGGCTGACCAAAAAAAAAAAAAGCCAGTCTAAAAAGGTTACATTCTGCATGATTACATGTATGCAACATTCTCAAAATGACAAATTATAAAAATGGATGACAGATTCAGTTCACCCAAACTCATGTCCATCGAGTCAGTGATGCCATCCAGCCATCTCATCCTCCGTCGTCCCCTTCTCCTCCTGCCCCCAATCCTTCCCAGCATCAGAGTCTTTTCCAATGAGTCAACTCTTCACATGAGGTGGCCAAAGTACTGGAGTTTCGGCTTTAGCATCAGTCCTTCCAATGAACACCCAGGACTGATCTCCTTTAGAATGAACTGGTTGGATCTCCTTGCAGTCCAAGGGACTCTCAAGAGTCTTCTCCAATACCACAGTTCAAAGGCATCAATTCTTTGGTGCTCAGCCTTCTTCACAGTCCAACTCTCACATCCATACATGACCACAGGAAAAACCATAGCCTTGACTAGATGGACCTTTGTTGGCAAAGTAATGTCTCTGCTTTTTAATATGCTATCTAGGTTGGTCATAACTTTCCTTCCAAGGAGTAAGCGTCTTTTAATTTCATGGCTGCAATCACCATCTGCAGTGATTTTGGAGCCCCAAAAAAACAAAATCTGACACTGTTTCCCCATCTATTTCCCATGAAGTGATGGGACCAGATGCCATGATCTTAATTTTCTGAAAAGTAGATACCAAAGAGTAAGAAAAGGGTAGGGGTCAGAGGGAAGTGAATGTGCAAATGATACATGCTGATGGGAACATGTTAATGGATATTGATTATTGTCAATGTCAATATCCTAGTTATGATATTCTGCTAGAGTTTTATAAGATGTTACCACAGGGAGAAACTACTTTGCCATGTATCTCTCCATATCATTTCTTAAAATTAATTGGTACGCATTTATAATTATCTCAAATTAAATAATTCACTTAAACATTAAATTTAAAAATTTAAATACCTTTTTAACATCTATTACAGGTTCTGAATATACACAACCAAACAAAACCAGTGATTCATGGAGCTTACATTATAATGGGGCTTCCCTGGTGGCTCAAATGGTAAAGAATCTGCCTGCAATGCAGGAGACTGGGGTTATCCCTTGGTCATGAAGATCCCCTGGAGAAGGAATTGGCAGCCCACTCCAGTATTCTTGCTTGGAGAATTCCATGGACAGAAGAGCCTGGCAGACTACAGTCCATGGGGTCACAAAGAGTTGGACACAACTCAGCAACTAACACACACACACAGACACACACACATTATAATGGTGTGGGGGAGACAGTAGAATTGGGCAAGGAGAATTTAATATGCTGAATGGAGGGAGGGAATGGTGGTGCAAGTAAAATGGGGTGATCATTGAGTCCTCACTGATGTGATATTTGAGCAAAGATTTGAAGGAGGTGCAAAAGGGAGCCACATGAATACCTAGAGCACACATATGGATGCCTTCTCAGTGTATGTAGCTTTCTGCAACCTCTGGACAGTCAGTTAATATACTCTGCAAGTCACTCTGTTAGGGAACTTTCTTGAAATCAGCCTTTATGTCTCATTTCTGATGTTAAAGCACAGAGCACCATCTGACCAATTTTTCCTCTAGGAAAAGCAACTATAAATCACCAGTTTTGTTGGTGAATCCACTGCCTGTGTCTATTTACTGTTGGAGTATGTAAGGAAAATATTGTTGCTTAATGCTATCCTCAGGAACACATGAAACATAATTAGGAAAATAAATACAAAATGTCACAGAGCATTAGAAAGGAAAAAAGAAAAGTGTTCTTAATTATCAGCTAATTTGGGTTAATATAACCATTACCTCCCACGATATCAATAATCAAGGTTGCACGTTCAAAAACAACAGATGTCCTTAATGTTTCAGAAGTGCTTGAGTAAAAGCCACTTTATTTACAGAGAAATGTGAGCAAACTTTACAACAGCTCACAAGGGCTCAAGGATTTTCTAGATGAACAAACTAATTAACACTTACAGCACGTGGTACAGAGGATACTAAAGCTTCTTGCAGTTTAGATACAGTTAAATTTAATTGAAAGGCAAGTGGTATATCATGTAGTAAAAACCAAACATCTTAAGATGACAGATGACTCCACAACCAACCACTGGTCTTGGTAAGTTACAGGTGACTGTGAAAATGCAGGCTCATTTCAAGATGCATCTCTCCTAGCTATTGTTGGAATTTTATTTATTTTTCTGGCCAGCTCTTCTTGAGAAGCCCAAGTTCAGGTAAAGCACGTCTTAAATGCACTTGGGTGACCCTCACTGATCCTTAAAATTGAAAAATAAACATGATTTATTGGTTAAGGGGAAAATGTTGGCTTTCCTTCAAGGAAGAGAGAACCCAGTGATTCCCCCCAGTGATTCCCAAGAAGACTTTTGCCCCAGTGAAGTTTTTCCCCAAATGCTGCTCCCCTCAATACATCTTGGTGTAGTCGGTGTTTCTCAGTGGGAATAGACATTGTTATGCTTTTCAAATTGTCACAAGTTACAAATTAAACATGTGCAGCTTAAAAATAGCTCACCATGGGGCTGCAGAGAGAAGCAGAGCAGAGCCTTGCGGCAAAGTCACAGGTTTTGAAAGTGGGTCTTGATAAAATATCAGACTAGCTAGTTGTCCATCAGAGAGGACTGTGCCAATGCCAGGGCCATTATTATTCCAGAAACATTGCTATTCACCTACTTCAATGAATACAGAACATATCAACACACTATAACTTTTGCATCAACTTTGGAAACAGCTTTGAGAACACAAAGCATGCCAAAATCAAACACGCTGGCCAGAAATATACCCATTTCATGTGCCCAGGGCTAAACCGATGGAAAAAAAAAAACCACTGAATTAATATTCTAGGTAATACCTAGATAATATAATAATACACTAAATTATCCATAATTTGGGCTTCCCAGGTAGCGCTAGTGGTAAAGAACCTGCCTGCCAGTGCAGGAAACATAAGAGATGTAGGTTCAATCCCTGGGTTGGGAAGATCCACTGGAGAAGGGAATGACAACCCAGTCCAGTATTCTTGCCTGGAAATTTTCATGGTCAGAAGAGCCTGGCGGGTTACAGTCCATAGGGCAGCAAAGAGTCGGACATGACAGAGCACACATACACAATTTACCACCACACAATGAGACCAAAACTACCAACATGAGAACTCTGCATCACACTGGAATATAAAGGAGGTGATACACTACAAATATTTAGATGCAAATAAATCCATAAAAGTATGCATTTAAGACAAATTATAGTTTGTCTTAAAAACCCAGACAGCTGAATTTCCAGCTATTTTTTGTCTTGTTTTTAAGAGGGAGAGCCATAATTTTTCATACCTGAGACTTGAGAGGTAAGTATAAAATTGTTTACGACATACTTTAGGGAAATAGTCCATTGTAAATATGTGCCAGCCAGAGCTGAGTGAGGACTCCCTTACTGGGGCTCCATCCACCCAGAGCCCTGTCTGAAAGCCTGATTATTATTATTGTCATGGGAGCTGGGAATAGATGTGTTTTGCTGTTGGAGAGCCCTGAAAGTCCAAGTCAGAGGCATGTGTCATACTTCAAGGAAAATAAAAGCACATTGAAGAGTCCTCATCAGCAGAGACATGGCTGAGGGCGTGGGCACAGAAACGGGTTTCTGGGTCAGCATGTAGAACTTGGAAGGCTGGTAGACTGAGGTGCTAGCTGCATGAAAGTTGCCACTTTCTCAGCCACAGATTTACTCCCAGATTATAAAAAGGACAACGTGAAGACTCCTAAGGCCCATTATTTCACAAAATTAGACTGAAAAGAACAAGCTGGAAAAAACTCATATTAGCTTCTTTTCTTTATGATAGATGCCATCATCACCACTACCACACACACACACACACACACACACCCCACACACACACTCACCCACCCAGAGTTTCTAATGGGCTGTACAGAGTAAGGAAAGTGAAAGTTTTAGTCACTCAGTCATGTCCACTTCTTTGCAACCCTATAGACTATAGCCATCCACGCTCCTGTGTCCATGGGATTTTCTAGGCAAGAATAATGGAGTGGGTAGCAATTTCCTCCTCCAGGGGATCTTCCCAACCCAGGGGTTGAACCTGGTTCTCCGCATGCAGGAAGATTCTTTCCCACCAGGGAAGCCCATAGAGTAACAAACTGGGTTCTAATTTAGCACTTGAATTAAATATCAAGTTATTTACTTTTACTCAAACTCATTTTACTATTAAGCAGCTGTGTAATCTCTGGCATGAAAAAATATATGTTGGGATTATAAAACAATACACTACAAGTATATATCAATTTTAAAGTGTTCATTTATAAATGCTTTTATTTATTGAGATCCCTGGAACTTATTTACTTCAGTTTTATCTACACTCCTCTACGGTTTTTCTCAAAGTACGTCTTTGGCCTATTTTCATCAGAACTAGCTGGAATGCCTGTTTAAAAGAATTCTTGGCCCTCACCTTCAACATACAGTCATAGAATCCTCGGATTCAGGCAGGAAATCTTACAAACTTAGTATCTCCTGAGTCCTCAAAAACAGAATTTTGATAATCAAAACAACTTAAACCAACTTCTACCCTTGGATGAAGTCAAAGAAGAGCCAATTACACTTTGAAGATGATAAAATTATGATTCTATGAATGTTTCAATAATCTACCCGGCAGCCTAAGCCACCTGCAACTGTTGAGAGGCTCGGATATCGTCTTGGTAATCCATCCCCAGCTTTTCATTTCAAAACACATTACATGTGAGTGAAGGAAGCTTCATTTTCTCTTATATCAGAGACAATCAACAGGGTGGGTTAACACAATTAGGTTGCTCATTTTGGCTTCACCAAAAGTCATCAACCACAAGCTGTCCTAAATCTAATGGACACACACATAGGCATGGTGACAATGTCTATATACAACATTTTATTAGAATGGCCAATGTAATTAAAAACAATTAGGCCACAAAGACGATTTGGATTAGGATAAAGCATGCTAATTCTCTTCCCTCCTGCCTACTATTATATTCTTTCTTTTCCAATTACCATGTGTTTTTCTTTAATTTCGTGAATATAATTATGAGTAAGCTGAATCCAGTCAATATTTGTTTTTCTTTCATAAGGAAGATGCACAGGACTTTCTGCTTCATTCTCCTGTGAGGTGAGATATCAGAAAAGATAATTTTGAGTCTCAGGTAACAAGCTAAAGAGCAGTGTATAATTTTTTTAAAAATTGAAAGGAGCAATAAATGTATTGGCCTCGTCCTAACTCTCAACTAATACATACACATGATGAGCTGATTCAGAAAAAAAAGAAAAAGAAATTATTGAGTTTCTACTACTTTCCAGGCAGAGGTCAGTAATTAACTCTTAAATGATGTTAAGGTATATACTGGGCATTTAGAAATGTGAGCTTAGCTGTCAGAAGAAAGGTCAGGGTTGTAGGTTACATGTGGAAGTCATCCATGTAGAAGTGCCAGTTAAAGCTGACTATAGATAGAGCTCCTAAAGGACACAGAGGTGACCTACAAGGCTGTTGTCACAGCATCTCAGTTATAAATGGCTTTGCCCTATTTTTCACTCAAGATTGAATTGCCTTACACTATTTATCATAAAAGTTTCTTTTTAAAAGAGATGTAAACTTAAAAAAAGTCAAAGAAGAACTTAGAATAAAAACAAGAAAACAAAGAACTAAAGATTAGGAGAAATAAGTGATAGTAAATCTGAAATTTTCTTGATTTGTTCAACAAAAAAGGATTTCTCACTTATTTGAGTGAGTGAGTGAGTCAAGTCGCCTACTCGTGACCAACTTTTGCCATCCCGTGGACTGTAGCCCACCAGGCTTCTCCGTCCATGGGATTTTCCAGGCAAGAATACTGGAGTGGGTTGCCGTTTCCTTCTCCATCTCACTTATTTAAACAGCTAGAAACATATGCAATGGCATTAGACAATCATTGAAACATATTTATTCATTAATACACGTTTACAATTCTCTTTTGCAAAATTCCTTCTAAAGTTTCCATTGATGATTTTATAACTACACTAATACTACAGGCCAAATGCCAAAAAAAAAGCACATATTCTAGTCCTGAAGCTAATAATCACCTCCATCATGCTGTGAGAACCGCCAGAGCTGCCGCAACAGGCAACTTTCAGAGGAAATTGACAGGACGGCACACACTGGCACACCGTTATGGAAGAGCAATGTCACAACAAAACACAGCCAATGCTGTTCTTCCCAAAGTATGTATTCCTGCTTTCATTCACATAAAGCAAATTAGATTATACTCAAAATTTTAAAAATGGTACAGATGAACCTACTTGTAAAGCAGAAATAGAGACACAGACAGACAAACATGAACACCAAACGGGGAAATGGTGCAGGGGGCTTGGCAGGTAGGATGAATTAGGAGCTTGGGATTTACATATACATGCTTCTATGTATAAAATAGATAACTCATGGGAATCTACTGTATAGCACAGGGAAAAAAACAAAGAAGGTACAATCTGTTTGTAGGATATATATTAAGTTAACCTTAAAAATGTATTCCAATATACATTAGTGAAAGTGAAGTTGCTCAGTCGTGTCCGACTCTTTATGACCCCATGGACGGTAGCCTACCAGCCTCCCCCATCCATGGGATTTTCCAGGCAAGAATATTGGAATGTGCTGCCATTTCCTTCTTCAGGGGATGTTCCCAACCCAGGGATCGAACCCGGGTCTCCTGCATGGGTTTTTACCCGGGTCCTCCCAGGTAAAGCACACAGACGCTTTACCATCTGAGTGAGCCACCAGGGAAACCAAAAACTGTTTGATTCCACTTATATAAGATACTTAGAGGAGTTAAATTCATAAACTCAGAAAGTACATTGGTAAATGGCAGGGGCCAGGGGCAGAGGGCTGGAGAGTGGGGAGGAAGTTAGTGTTTAATGGGGATGGAATATCAGTTTAGGACAATGAAAAATTCAGGAGATGGATGATATTATGTGACTTTTACCACAATAAAATAACATTTTCTAAAAAAGATTTCTTTAGGACTTCAGTTCTAAGTTCAATTTTGACTAGCTGAAGGAAAAGAATGCCTCAGAATCTGCTGTGCCTCTTGAATGTCCTTGAGTGTGCTCCACAGATTCATTTCCAAACAGCAGTCAGAAGAAAATCACACTGCACAGACTCCCCTGGAACTTGCTGCCAGACCCCCCTCTCATCAGAGCAGCGCAATTAAATATTCAGGATCCTGCCACAGTGGTATCAGAGTAACACAGGACTCTGACCTTCTGCAGGAAAATCTGTCAGGGAACAAATGCATGACAATGGGTGACACTAACCGTGCGCTGTAACCGAAAACCACCTAATGCAGTTTTCATGTAACAAACTCTCCAGGACAGTAACTGTACTATTCAATTTTCACTGCAGTAGTCACACTAAAAGCCTTTTTAATGCTGCAAATTCATATTCAGATCCATCCACAGCTGACCCCCTGCTCCAAGTTTAACTCCAGAGCTCATGCGGCAAGAGTGGGAGGTTGTGAGACAAGCACTGAACTGCGAGTTAGCAGGCATTCTGGATTTCTCAAAGCCCAGAGTTGAGTGAGTTGCTTCAGGTTTCAATGCCCTGTTGTGTAAAATGATGGCGCTGGATTAAATAATCCCTGTATTCTTTTCTAATTCAACAAAATTAATGACTACACAAAGAGATCTAAAAAATAAGTATTTTAATAGCCATATAATGTTTCATAATAGGAATGTAATTCAGTCTATTTACCATCCTTCTACTGACAGCTATTCAGGACTTTTCAGGTGTCCTGCCATGCTATCACAAACAATACTACAATAAATAACTCTATAGATACATTCTTATGATATGGAGTTTTTATTGCTGTAGATTTATATCATTTATTTAGATGCATGCCTACTACATTATGTTCAGATAGAAAACACATTACAGAGACATGTATGTAATATGACCCATTCTGTGAAATAAAGCTACATACTCTACCTGTGTGTAAATCATCTGCAAAGAATGGCAACCTACATTGTTGGTGGGAGACAACAGAAGACACACAAAAAAGGAGACTGTCACAAAACAGTGGCTCTCGTGGTATAGTGCTAACATTGGGAATATACCACTATAGAATTTATGAAAATATGAAAGATTTTAATATACATATATGAGAAAGATATGTAGATTAAAAGAAAAACTCGTTTCATGAAGTTATAGGAAACATAGGCAAATTTTTTCTGCTATTTTTATGTACTGTTTTTGGACAGAAGTAACATATAGACAAAAGGGGAAAATAATAAATCTGTAATATGAACTCCTCTTACAGGTTCTATGCTTGCAAAATGCCAATGACATCTATTGAACACTTTTTATGGGCAGGCCATCACTGTGAAAATTGTGTCCAGTTATCTAATCTTCACAAGAAGCTTCTGAGGTAGGTTTTCTAATCTCCACAAAAAGGATGGAGGAACTGAGGCTGAGATTCACTAACTCTCCTAGATGTGCTGTGATATTAAGTACCATGAAAGAAAGTGAAAGTCACTCAGTCATGTCTGACTCTTTGCAACCCCATGGACTGTACAGTCCATGGAATTCTCCAGGTCAGAGTACTGGAGTGGGTAGCCTTTCCCTTCTCCAGGGGATCTTCCCAACCCGGGGATTGAACCCAGGTTTCCCACATCGCAGGCAGATTCTTTACCCTCTGAGCCACCAGGGAAGCCCAAGTATCATATCCTAAATATACTTCACCATTTTCCTGACCCCCAAATCCATGCACTGAAGCATCATGGAACATCAGTGTCCAACTCTCTGTCTGCCATGGAGACTGACAAACCCACATGCATCACTCCTATGACTTAGAGCAAAAGTACCACGGTTTTCTACAATGGGCGTGCTGAAATGCAACAGATAAACCCTATGTGTGAGAAGTACTCAAAGCAAATGTTAATAAAATTGCTTAGAAAATTAACAAATAGTATTGAATAATATAATCTTTATTACTTTGAAATATTTTTAATGAGTACTATAGTTTCATAGAGGGACCTATATACTATATTACACTTAAGGAACTTTGTAAGATAGAGCTTGGCAAACTGAACAGCATTTAATTTCAACTGAGGTAGGTCTACTGTTAATCCTATAGAGTAACTACTTGTGTGTCAGTGAAGTAGGCTTATGGAAAAAACCTTTTCTCCCCAATCTTTAATCAGTCTGAGAAGTATGTTTTCAATATTTTATAACTTTGCCTTTAATAAAATACTGTTTATCTCATGAGCATTTGGGCACATTTTGAAAATTCACTCATCATCTATGAGCACAGACGGATTTTATCTTTTACAATATGATTCCTGAGACCTTTCTCATATAGCTTTCTCCCAAGAAAAATTCTCTCCATACCCATCTTCTGAGATTAGCCTAGAATCTACATTCTGCTGCCAAAACACAGATTCATTTCTACAGCGTTTCATACAGCGCCATGGATGGCTGCTATTGTGTGGGGTTTAAGGGCAATTTTTCCATTTAGAAACTTGAAAAAAAATCTGGCCATAGCAGCCATCAGTCAACTTAGTCTTCTTTCTCATCTTTTATTTCTCAGCATTCTTCACACAGAAGAGAAGGTCACATGTGTACTTACTCTATTGCTGGACATCTTGTAAAGAGCAAGAACCAAGGACTGGGACCGTCTGAGATTCCTATGCCAGCTCTTTGAACATATAATCCATGATTTTGGCATGTCACTTTAGAATGTCTATGCCTCATTTTAATCATGTGTAATATACAGATGATACCACCCTTATGGCAGAAAGTGAAGAGGAACTAAAAAGCCTCTTGATGAAAGTGAAAGAGGAGAGTGAAAAAGTTGGCTTAAAGTTCAACATTCAGAAAACGAAGATCATGGCATCTGGTCCCATCACTTCATGGGAAATAGATGGGGAAACAGTGTCAGACTTTATTTTTGGGGGCTCCAAAATCACTGCAGATGGTGATTACAGCCATAAAATTAAAAGACGCTTACTCCTTGGAAGGAAAGTTATGACCAACCTAGATGGCATATTCAAAAGCAAAGACATTACTTTGCCAACAAAGGTCCCTCTAGTCAGGGCTATGGTTTTTCCAGGGGTCATGTATGGATGTGAGAGTTGGACTATGAAGAAAACTGAGCGCTGAAGAATTGTTGCTTTTGAACTGTGGTTTTGGAGAAGACTCTTGAGAGTCCCTTGAACTGCAAGGAGATCCAACCAGTCCTTTCTAAAGGAGATCAGCCCTGGGATTTCTTTGGAAGGACTGATGCTAAAGCTGAAATTCCAGTACTTTGGCCACCTCATGCGAAGAGTTGACTCATTGGAAAAGACTCTGATGCTGGGAGGGATTGGGGGCAAGAGGAGAAGGGGACGACAGAGGATGAGATGGCTGGATGGCATCACCAACTCGATGGACGTGAGTCTGAGTGAACTCCAGGAGATGGTGATGGACAGGGAGGCCTGGCGTGCTACAATTCATGGGGTCGTAAAGCGTCGGACATGACTGAGCAACTGAACTGAACTGAACTGAATTCATGACACCCATAGAATAAGCCTACCCAATAAAATTCTTAAGAGAATTGAATGACATAATGTATATTGAACACATTGGAAAGTGTCTGGTATATAGCAGATATCACATCAGTCGAAGTTGCTGCTGGTACTTTTATTTTTAGATCCAAAATCAAGAAGGAAATCTTTCAAAGCAAATATCAAATAGAGTTGGAGGAAGCATCTAAAGTTCCTCCGAGTACCTTAGGAGAACCGTCTCACATACTGCTATGAAGATCATTTGGATAATAATAAGAGTTAATATCAGTTTATAAGCAATATAGGAATATATCTGCATTCTCTCTATCATGTAAACATTGACTATAGTGATGGAAAAAAAAACTTGCTGAAACAATTGTACTTCACAATTCAAGAGCATGGACAGACCCATGAAGGGACTTCAGAAGATTATAAAATGGTATGAGTACGTACACATTTTTGACAAAAGAGTTTAGGGCTTCCATTCAATGCTGAAAAGTTTTGAACAGTTTAGAAATAAGATGTGATTCTACACTAGTTATACTGAGGTAAACAATTTATGTCATCAAATTTTGTTCCCTCTAGACAACTAAGGAATATATCAAACTATAAAATACAATCGAGTGCCGTGTTTAGTCATCTTTTGGGCAGAGGGTGACTGTCCACTTTGATAGCATCTGAAAATTATAAACTTCCTCTTAAGATGAACTGTAGTTGACTGTATCGTCAATGGTTCCTAGTGGCAGTTTCTCCCTCACAGAGGCTGGAAATGATCCTTTCTTTCCCTTTCTGGATACAATCTCCCCTGGTATTGATCTCCACCCCCTCTCATACCTCCCCTGTTCTCTGTGAGGTCATAAGAATAAGCCCTTCTTTATCACTGGCCATCTAAGGCATGGACAGGGAAGGAAAGAAAGAGGAAAGGGAAGGAAGGAAAATGGGACAGAGAGGCCAGATTCATACACAGGGGTGAAGAGAGAGGGAGGAAAGGATGAAAAAGAGAAGGAGGGGAGGAAAAAAGAGTGGAAGGGAAGGAGAGAGAGAGAGAGAGAGAGAGAGAGAGAGAAAGGGAAGACAGATTATGACTTGGTAGTTTCTGGCAATGTTAATATTTAATATGTAGGTTTCTGAGAGACAACGCTCCCAAATCCCTCAACTCCTTTACCCACTCAGCACATTTTCTCTGAGATAAAGAAGTATTTGATCTACAGCTTCTAAAGCTACCTATGAATGACATTTTAAAATCACCTATGACTAATACAGCAATTTTAAAATAATTTACCCTTTTAAAGTATTATATCGTATCAAATTACAATACTATAGTATCAAGCTACTTATATACCATACATCAGTGTAGAGTGTGCTTCTTTTTTCAGATCAGATCAGATCAGTCGCTCAGTCATGTCCAACTCTTTGTGACCCCATGAATCGCAGCACGCCAGGCCTCCCTGTCCATCACTAACTCCCGGAGCTCACTGAGACTCACGTCCATCGAGTCAGTGATGCCATCCAGCCATCTCATCCTCTGTCGTCCCCTTCTCCTCTTGCCCCCAATCCCTCCCAGCATCAGAGTCTTTTCCAATGAGTCAACTCTTTGCATGAGGTGGCCAAAGTACTGGAATTTCAGCTTTAGCATCATTTCTTCCAAAGAAATCCCAGGGCTGATCTCCTTCAGAATGGACTGATTAGATATCCTTGCAGTCCAAGGGACTCTCAAGAGTCTTCTCCAACACCACAGTTCAAAAGCAACAATTCTTCAGCGCTCAGCCTTCTTCACAGTCCAACTCTCACATCCATACATGACCACAGGAAAAACCATAGCCTTGACTAGACGAACCTTTGTTGGCAAGGTAATGTCTTTGCTTTTGAATATGCTATTTAGGTTGGTCATAACTTGCCAAACTAGTTATTTGCTGCAGAATGGATGAGAGGACCACATTCTCCTTGGTGAACCAGAAAAAAAAAATCCCTTCTATTCCACTATTGCTCCTTTGAATTGATAGAACTTTACATGGTGTATCATTGCCATTTCTGCTATAAGATAAGTTATTTTCAATTCAGTTTAACAAATGTGAATTGGGTCATATGGCTTTCCTTATATCAGGCCCAAGAAGTGCATGAATTACATCTGCTCTAGAAATTGTATAGGACTACCAATGTCAGGGGTGAACTGCATCAGTGGAAAAAGTACTAACTGAGAAAAACTTATTGTGTTAAAATTCATTTGCTTTCCTCTTGAAAAGATTCACAGTTTTCATAATAAGTATTTTTTAATATTTTCTTTGTGCTTCAGGTGCCATCATTGCAAAATATTTCACTTGACTTTTACATTATTCATTCATTCGAACATTTATTAAGGAAGGAACTATAAAATCAGGTTACTTTGATATAGTTCTAGTTTCTTTAAGATCAGCATTAAAGTAGAGGGACCCATCTAACTGGAGGGAATTAGGGTGCAAAATTTAACACTGCCATGCGAAAGCCTCTTCTATAATGACCTCAGTCTTATGGGGAACAGCTAAGGCAAAGAATAAGTCAAATCATTCTTGGTCAGATTTGAGAGTAAGATAGTGGTCTAAGAGACCCCCAACTTATTAGCCAAAATAATTCAGTTCATATATGGGGGCAACATGGAATAGTGTCAAGCTTCTGATAAAAGACAGAGACATTTGGTTCCTTGAAACTATAAAAAGGATTCATTATTAGGTGACTTTAGGGAACTTACAGAGAAGGCAATGGCACCCCACTCCAGTACTCTTGCCTAGAGGGTCCCATGCACGGAGGAGCCCGGCAGGCTGCAGTCCATGGGGTCGCTGGGGGTCGGACACGACTGAGCGACTTCACTTTGACTTTTCACTTTCATGCATTAGAGAAGGAAATGGCAACCCACTCCAGTGTTCTTGCCTGGAGAATCCCAGGGATGGGGGAGCCTGGTGGGCTGGCGTCTATGGGGTTGCACAGAGTCGGACACGACTGAAGAGACTTAGCAGCAGCAGCAGCAGGGAACTTAATCATAAGATGACCTGACAGACATACCTCAACAAATAAATCAGTTGGGAACACATCCTCCACCTCCCCGTCTGATTAACATTCAAATTTCCCTACCTCCAATATTGGTCCTGACATCCCTGCCTCCTAAAATGGCTTGTTGATAGGACTAAACAGCTATGACCAAATATTGCTGTCTCTCAGTTAATAACAGCTATTCCTCCCTTCTTAGGTAACTGACTATTAAGAGCTCAGAATAAGTTAGTTTAGCAAATCTTCTAAGAAATCACTTCTCTACAAACCCAGACAAAGCAGTGAGGCAAGATTTTGTGCTGGGTCAGTTTGCCTACTGTCCTTCCAAAGGAGAAACCACCAGATTGGAGTTACTTACTTTATGTCACCCTGTACATCTAACACCATTTAGTTTTACAGGCTTAAAAGGGTGCTTGCAGATTCCACGTTCTTCTCTAATAGTCAGTTTTCCTAAGCCAGTGTTTCTCAATCTTGATACTAATTTGGGTCAGATAATTTTTGTTAGGGACTGTACTGTACATTGTATGATATTTAGCTGAATCCCTGGCCTCTACCTACAAAATGTCAGAAGTCCTCCATGAATTGTAACAACCTCAAATGTCCCCAGACATTACCTAATGTCTCCTGGGGAAGCAATACCCCTACTGAGGAAGGACCATTGGTTCATGGCTATGACTTGATTAATGAGATTAAAGAATCTCTGTGGATTCTTGCTTAGAGCCCAAGTGACTCAGATTTTACATTTGATTTTGACAAAATTAATTGCATAACTTACTATATATTAGCTAAATAGCTCCCTAGAATCTAATAGGTGATAAGCAGTAAGTTAAATGCACTGAGCATTGTATGACCCTCTAGAAAAGCTGAGTCTTCATCTTTGCAAGAGTTTAACTATATCAGAACCAATGGGACTCTCCCTGATGGGAAACCCACCTTGCAAGTTTTTGGCCACCTGCACTCTACCAGACGCCTAAGACTGAGACAGAGAGGCAACAGTCCCTCATTTCACTCCTGCTACCTTGCTTATTTTTCTTGACTGGGTTGAACTGAACAGAGTCTGCACATATTAACTTATTAACCTGAAACCTTATTTCTTGTTTTCTGAATTCAAGACCGTTGATCAGTGTTCGCATATATCAGCCCTCTATTTCTGCTTATAGTTCTTTCTTTAATATAGTTTGCATTTCAAGTTTGTTTTGTACTCTGAATCTATGATTAACAAATTGCTTCTTTGTGTTGTAGTGTATCATCAACATTACTTGGGATCAGTTCAAGTCTTCTAGTTCTGGCATCTTTTTGTCTCTCTTGTCCTGAATCTTCACATACTGTGGCATGACAGATGCACTTAGAACACACAGATGTCAGAGAAGTTTACTAGTGGGGCAAAAAGATAAAAACTGTAAAAATCCAAGAATACATTCTCAGATACAAGTCTTCAGACTTCAAAGCTTTTGAAAATATTACATCATCACACTAGATTATGATTAGAATATTTGTAGTAATAATTTGGGGCCTCTGACAAAAGAGAAGGGATATTCTACTTGGGAAGAGAGGAAAGTAGGTACTGTGCTTAGAGTTCCATCTCATCTGGTTAACAGAGAAGTTATAACATGAGAAGGGAGCTCTGGTTATCTGAAAAATACACCTATTTAAAATATCACCTTACTTAAATATTTATTATCAAATTTGTATTTATATCTATTAGGTTGAATCACATAAAATGGATGTTTTTACAGGCAAAAATTGATTTACATTTTCAACCCAAGTAACTCGAAGAAGTTCTGAAACACAAGAAAACACTTCATACAAACGAGGAGAGCTTCCTTCAAAGAAAGTACATCTAAACTTTCATAAAAAAATTTTACTTCTCTTTTGCTAAGTATATAAAAAGTTCTGTCTTTGAACATGGATATTCTTATGATCACATGAACACAAGAATATTAAATGATGAAGGAAGTTTGTGGAATTACTCTAAAAACTTTCCAACCAAGGTATAAATAAAACTAAGCAATTATGTTAATGAGCAAACCTATTTGCAATGAACCCTTCCTGAATCCTCAAATTTCAGTTTTGCCTGGGTTCAATTCAGTTATTTTGTTCAGTCGCATTCGACTCTCTGAAACCCCATAGACTGAAGCATGCCAGGCCTCCCTGTGCATCACCAATTCCCAGAGCTTGCTCAAACTCATGTCCCTCATGTTGGTGATGCCATTCAACAATCTCATCCTCTGTCTTCCCCTTCTCCTCCCGCCTTCAATCTTTCCCAGCATCAGGGTCGTTTCTAATGAGTCAGCCCTTCACATCAGGTAGCCAAAGGATTGGAGTTTCAGCTTCAGCATCAGTCCTTGCAATGAATATTCAGGACTGATTTCCTTTAGGCTGGACTGGTTTGATCTCCTTGCAATCCAAGGGACTCTCAAGAGTCTTCTCCAAAACCACAGTTCAAAAGGATCAATTCTTTGGCGCTCAGCTTTCTTTATGATTCAACTCTCACAATCATACATGACTACTGGAAAAATCATAGCTTTGACTAGATGCACCTTTGTCGGCAAAGTAATGTCTCTGCTTTTTAATATGCTGTCTAGGTTGGTCATAACTTTCCTTCCAAGGAGCAAGTGTCTTTTAATTTCATGGCTGCAGTCACCATCTGTAGTGTTTCTGGAGCCCAAAACAATAAAGCCTTTCACTGTTTCCATTGTTTCCCCAACTATTCACCATGAAATGTTGGGACCAGGTGCCATGATCTTAGTTTTCTGAATGTTGAGTTTAAGCCAACTTTTTCACTCTCCTTTTTCACTTTTATCAAGAGGCTCTAGTTCTTCACTTTCTGCCATAAGGGTGGTGTCATCTGCATATCTGAGGTTATTGATATTTCTCCCGGCAATCTTGATTCCAGCTTGTGCTTCATCCAGCCCACCATTTTGCATGATGTACTCTGCATATAAGGCAAATAAGCAGGGTGACAATATACAGCCTTGACGTACCCCTTTCCCAATTAGGAACCAGTCTGTTGTTCCATGTCCAGTTCTAACTGTTGCTTCTTGACCAGCATACAGATTTCTCAGGAGGCCTGTCAGGTGGTCTGATATTCCTATCTCTTTAAGAATTTTCCAGTTTGTTGTTGCCTGGGTTAGTGCATCTTAATTTTACTTGTCAGAATTTGCACTTTTCAGATGCTAATCTCTTGCAGCATCATCAGTGATACAAATAGCATTAGTCATTTTCAAGATGACAGCCCTCAGAAGCAAGAACTTAATAAACAAAACATGCCAAAGATATATACTAAGTTTCACAACACAACTGCTATCCTAAAGTCAAACTGAAAGTCATTCAGTTGTGTCTGACTCTTTGCGACCCCATGGATTGTAGCCGACCAGGCTCCTCTGTTCCTGGAATTCTCCAGGCAAGAATACTGGAGTGGGTTGCCATTCCTTTCTCCAGGGATCTTTCTGCCCCAGGGGTTGAACCTGGGTCTCCTGCACTGCAGGCAGATTCTTTACCATCTGAGCTATCAGGGAAGCTAATAAGGAATCAATAAAGAAGCAATATTTTGTAGGGAAAACCCCATAGTCACTAATCATTATGGTACCTAACGTTGGAAATCAATGAAAGAAACACATATTCAATATAGGAGACAGAATGTAAGAAAGTCAGAGAGGAGAAGGAAAGGAGATAGAGGGAAACTTAATTATATAAGATACCCTGGATACTCTGAAATGAACTCCATTCATCTCAGAGGAACATGAAGACATATAAGGGAGTCAATTTAAACTTATTATCTGCCTGCTGCCACTGCAGCTGCTGCTACCAGATGCTCCATAGAGAACCTATGGGGAAAAAAGCTTATAGATTCTCCTTGCATGAACTTGGAGTGATGGTCGTGAGAATGGATGTAAATGTGAAAATAACAGTACTTCATAAAGGCCAAGGTTTGTATTACCAGCTCAATGGATCTAGTAATTTGGAGCTAGTTCACTGAAAAAAAGCTCAACAAACATTTGCAAAAAAAATGAATGAATGCGACTTTCCATAAGCCATCTAGAAATCGATGGTGCATTAGAGGTCAGCACTGCACCATGACCCTTTATCAGCAGTGGAGAAAAGGAACTTCCGTGACAGGAAGAAGAAACAGTAGTAGGAGGGCCAGTTACTTGATACCTTTTCTGTATCTGTAACACCAGTTTATTCACCAACTGGTGATACGAGTTCTTTTCTAATATTCAGGGCTCTGTTTAAACACAACCCTATCTTTCATTCTCAAGAAATGTACATTAGGATATTTCATTAAATATCACATACCACATAAGTATGACATAAAATATCACATGAAGTATTTTCCATATTTCACTAATGTCCCCATGTAGAATATAAGTAGAATAAAGGGATCAAGAGAATAAAAGATATTCAAACTTCAAAAGACAAATGGAGCCTCAAAGCTGATTGATGTCAAGAAAATTTAAATTCAAACCAGACTCTCCCATCTTGATTTTCATATCCAAATGCTGGAATGTCTGTTTGTTCACTCATTAGAACCTTGCTTCCTCTCCTGTTTTTCTTCTTCTTTTTTTTTTAAGTTAGAAGAATCTATCCATGATTACCAAATTATTCTCACAGATTTAAATGATCATGCTTCACAGTAAAAGGGAATGATTCAAAGTTGTTATGTAACTTTAAAGCCTTGATTCAATGTTTCCTTCAATTGTTCAGTAAGCTAATTCCAATGTTTACATACAAAGTAAGTGTTCAGTGAAAGCAGTGTGGTGTAATGAACAAAATAAGTGTTCAGTGAAAGCAGTGTGGTGTACTGATTTAAAGTATGGCTGCCTGTGAATGCATCTTTATCTTTACTAGCTATGCATCATTGGCCAAATTACTTCTGCACTTGAGGGATTGACAGTGATTTATATTTTCTTCTTTGTGTTTTTATTTCTCAGTATTTGAAGATTCCAACAACGAACAAAGGAACTCTAAGTATTGACAAGGCATTAAGTAAAAAGGAAGCATTAGACTAGGTACTACCTTTAGTGATACACTTTACAAAGTTCAATGTCAGTTTTAATCAACACAGTTTGCATATTTTAATCAGTTAAAATAAAATATATTTCAGCCATACAATTTTTGAAAATAAGTAATTTTGGGGGCAAGTAAGTATCAGAGCTGAAGTTCTTGATCAACTGGCAGAAAAACCACATAGAAATTCATCCACCTTCTAATTATCAAACACTTTTTGGTTTTTATCATTATGTTGTTGAGCTCAAGCCTCCAGAAATAACTCGAATACATCCAATAACACTTTTTCTGCCATACCAATAAAGCCTAGTTATAAATTCTGCACTTACTATTCACATGGTCCACACAATCATTTCCTTCTTCCATAATAATAAACCAACATAAAGTCATACTCATGACCATATTAAAGATAATTTCCTCCCAATTACATGTCATATTCATAAGACATGACTTTGCATTTAGATAATGCTTATCTTTGAAGGTACTCTAAGCACAGCCTATGTGTTTTACTTATGCAAGTACATCACTGGTGTAAAAAGAGACAGATTATTTTATCTCAAAGATATCCATTTTCTGATTTGCTCTAAAACCTAAGAGTTCTTAAGATCGTAAATGTCATACTCGGTGAAATTACTATTCCATTGAGCTCATTATTCAGTCTTTCATTAGAAAAAAAACAAAAAACAAAGATATTTGATGAAATACCACTCATTTATTCATTCGATGGCTAGGCACTGAAAAAGGTATAAAAGTGCATTGAAGCCACTGAAAAAGGTATAAAAATGCATTGAAGCCAGCTCTGAATTTTTGATTCTCAAGGTCCAACTGAGAAGAGAGATGTGAAAACCACTCCAGTGCATCAGAGGTGGTTAGATCCAAGGTTTGGGGATGTGAGATGGAGAGCGGAGAGGAGGGACCATGTGTTCAGAGTAGGCGTTACTAAAAGGAGTTTGCAATGAATTTTAGGAAAATGAGTAGGCTTTTTCCAAGTGGTTAAAAGAGAAAGCAAGAACACCCCATATTCTGAGGAGGGAAAGAGCAGCACCTGAATAGCACAGAGACATGAGTGAACCTGGAGGGGAAAGGAAACTGAGTAACACGGGCTCCCTGGATGCCAAAAGTGCTCTTATTTTTCATTAGCTTATGCAGGTTTAATCCCACATACCATTTGGGCAACCACCAGAATTTTCCATTGAAAATTGAAAAATCACAAGTCAGTTCAAAATGTGAAAGCAGATTTGGCAAGACTGCATTGTTGGCTGCTGCCCTGCATTTCCCTGATTTGAGAGAGGATGGTAGCTGTCTGACTGTCTTGAAACCACCCCCATGCACCTCACCCGCACCCCATGTAGGCTGTTACATCTCTGTGAAGTCTCATGAAAACATGCTACTGCAGCCATTTTACTGCATATATCACATTTTGCTATTTTCACATCCCATGGTAATATTTTTGTGCCACTTGATGATTAAACATTATTTCAATTATCATAACTATAAACACATCTACAGTATGTCTAATGTCAAAGAGAGGAAGCCAAAGGATTTCAGTGTTAGCAACAAGAAAAGGGCCATCTTCAGACAGAATAAGTTCCATAAGGATCATTACATCTATATGTCTATGTGTGTGCTAAGATGCTTCCATCATGTGCAACTCTCTGGGACCCTATGGACTGCAGTCCACCAGGCTCCTCTGTCCATGGGATTTTTCAGGCAAGAATACTGGAGTGGGTTGCCATGCCCTCCTCCAGGGGGTCTTCCTGACCTGGGGACTGAACCTGCATCTCGTATCATCTCCTGTATTGATAGGTGAGTTCTTTACCAGTAGTGCCACCTGGGAAACCCATCTATATGTCTGTGTATGTATGAATATACATCTACTCACCTACCTATGTACTTACCTACATCTTTACTTTATATACATTTCATAAAGCAAATATAGAAAGATCAAATGGGTCATCTGCTGCCTTAGTTCCCGATCTCATTTATTTTCCAGGGGTCATAAGTTCACATAGATGGTAAAAGTTCTTCAAACATGCTGATTCAGACCCCACTTACTAAAAAACTAAAAAAAAAATTACTAAAACTAAAAAAAAATTTTTTTCTGTGCTGTTAAAATTCATCTATTTCCCAAATTTCTCAGGCAGAGTCTGTGGAACCCAAATGAGTAAACAAGAGCTGCAGGAGAACATTATGCTAATAGCCACTGCTGCTTCTCCTTTTCTGTATAGTAATTTCTCTTTTGACAAGTTTTTAACTCCACAGCAGGTGATATTAGGTGTAAGTCTTTAACTTGGTGTATTTATGGAGAAATAGCATGTTGGGAAATGGAGGAAATAAGGTTAAAAGAAAAAAAAAAGAATTCACAACACATGGAAATTTACAAATATGGTTATAAATTTGCACATATAAATTACTGGCCACTCATACAAGCTCCTCTCCAAGATAAGTGCAGGACTTCCCTCCTGACTCTTCCATCAACTTCAATGTAACAGACTCCCCAGAGAAATTACTGGGTTGTTGCCCTTTTGATATTGAGTCTACACTATGAAAAACACACTGCTTCCCTTGAGTTTACATTTTCAAGGCCTTTTCTCTGTGATAGTGTTAAGGCCTTGATGTGCTGCGATTATATTATGATCCATAGGAAAGGAGCCAAGGATATCACTGACTCAATTTCCTATTCAGGTCTTGTTCTAGACTGCTTCAAAATTGGGAAAGGAGTACATCAAGGCTGCATACTGTCACCCTGCTTATTTAATCTATACGTAGAGTACATCTTTCATGCATTGGAGAAGGAAACGGCAACTCATTCCAGTGTTCTTGCCTGGAGAATCCCAGGGACGGGGGAGCCTGGTGGGCTGCCGTCTATAGGGTTGCACAGAGTTGGACACGACTGAGCGACTTAGCAGCAGCAGAGTACATCATGTGAAATGCCAGACCGGATGAAGCACAAGCTAGAATCAAGATTTCTGGGAGAAATATTAAAAACCTCAGATATGTAGATGACACCATCTTTACAGCAGAAAGCAAAGAGGAACTACAGAGCCTCTTGATAAAGGTGATAGAGGACAGTGAAAAAGCTGGTTCAAAATTCTACATTCAAGAAACTAAGATCATGGTATCCAGCCCCATCACTTTATGGCAAACAGATGGGAAAAAAAAAAAAAAATGGAAACAGTGACAGACTTTATTTTCTTGGACTCTAAAATTACTGCAAACATTGACTGAAGCCATGAAATTAAAAGACACTTGATCCTTAGGAGAAAAGCTATGACAAACCTAGGCAAGTATTAAAAAGCAGGGACATAACTTTTCCCACAAAGGTCTGTATAGTCAAAGCTATGGTTTTTCCAGTAGTCATGTACAGCTGTTAGAGTTGGACCATAAAGAAGGCTGAGAGCCGAAGTATTGATGCTTTCAAACTGTGGTGCTGTTGAAGACTCTTGAGAGTCCCTTGAACAGCAAGGAGAGCAAGCAAGCAGTCAATCCTAAAGGAAATCAACCCAGAATATTCATTAGAAGAACTGATGCTGAAGCTGAAGCTGCAATACTGTGGCCATGATGCAAAGAGCCAACTCACTGGAAAACACCCTGATACTGGGAAAGATTGATGGCAGGAGGAGAAGAGGGTGACAGAGGATGAGATGGTTGGATGGCATCATCAACTCAATGGACATGAGTTTGAGCAAACTCCAGGAGATAGTGAAGGACAGGGAAGCCTGACGTACTACAGTCCATGGAGTTGCAAAGACATGGACATGACTAAGCCACTGAACAGTGAACAATACTGGAAGGGCCAGAATAATGATACAACTTGTAGGGAAGATCATCAGGATAGGTGAATGCCTCATGGGTTGGAGAAAAGATTCAAAGGAGGTCCTGAACTGGGATAGAATGTGTATAAATGATGGTAAACGGTTTTGAGGATTCAGAAGCCATGCATCTCTTCTCTTTGATCAGACATACCTGAACCAACTCTCACAGAGCCCAGGTAATAAGTGATTCCTGAGAACCAATGAGATGTAGAAATAGGAAAAAAGGGTTTTATAATCATGAAAGCCAGAGTTTGAATTCCAGCTTTCCACCTTATTAATACTATTTACCCAAAGAACATTTTCTTGGCCTTTCTCAGTCTCAAGACCACCTATATATAACCCTAAAGTGCTGTGAAAAGAGTTGTAAATAATGCTTGTGAGATAAACAGTGCATGCTTGGCATTCATCATACATGAATTTTCATTACATAAACAGCAGCTAAAACTTTAGCTGAACTGTGACTATACAATGAAGTGTTGCATTTCTGCATATAGCTGTAAGAAAACATCATTTGACAGTGCCTCCCCTATGTAAACTCTGTGAGGCCCATTTTACATCTCCAGTTATCTTCAAACTTTTAGAGTTTCAGGGGAAAAAAAAAATACTCTTTTCTGTTGGCCTAAAGATTGCTATTAAATTCTTAGATTTAGCATGCAGGCTTGTGTTCCCTTAGTAAAAATCGCACCTCACACATAACGTTTCCCAGTATTTTTTTTTTTTTTTCTGGAGTGAAGGGCTAATGAAGACTTCGAGGTAGCCGTAAATATCTGTCGCTCATTGAAGAATAAAAGACACATCAGCCCCATTTGAGAGCTCCAAGGAGCGAGTGGTGCAGCTTGCTTTACATCTCATCATTTGGGTAGTATGCCAACCACATCATAACCAAAAGCCAAAGAAAGGACTTTGTATTTCTGGCCTAATCTTTTTTCCTCTACATTATCTGCTGAGCTTCCTCTTCTCAGTCCTCATTCCTTCCTTTTTGGACGTGCTTTATAAACATTTTAGCTTCATAAAAGTTCCTGTGAGACATCAAAACACTCCAACTCTGTATTTACTCAATCCCATTCAGCCTCCAAACATATTAAATCTTAGTGATTTGTATTTGTTTGACACCTCTGCCTTCAAGATGCTCTGATGCCTAATATTATTGTTAAGGAATTGCAGGTTTCTTGTAAGTCAATAACTCTCCATCAAAACACAGATCCAAAAATCAGACTTCTCAGTAAATATTTCAAAACCATCTCTAGAGAAAAACTCCAGCTCTTTTTTTTTTCCCTTAGACTGACTGTCACAACATTCACACAACTTGTGAAGAAAATCTGGAACTGGTGTTTTGGAGTATGGCTGGAAAATTGTATTTTTCAGACTCACACTTAGAAGTCATCCATAAAATGCTCAAGGTAAAAAAAAAAAAAAAAAAGCAAGAAACAAAATCAGCTACAAAGCTGGCAAAATGAAATTAGCTATGGCCAGTAGACCACTTGAGGAGGAAGAGACACTCAAAGATAGAATCACTATCGCTGACATGCTCACTCTTGCAGAGTGGTAGACATAAGCCTTCCAGCTTCTGACAAATGTGGAGGGTTACTTTGGAACAAAGTCCAGAAATCTCTGCTTTATCAGAAGTAAACAGATTATATGTATAGCCTAAACAAACAACTTTATCATTTTGATATTTCATCACATCTTCTCTAAAAGTGAAATCAGAGGACACCAAAAATCTTTTTTTTTTTGCAATAGTTTCCTTCTACATAAGGATCTTTTTCCACCTTAAAACTGTACAATAATCATCGCTAAATTCTGACAAAAGCTGTGTTTTTCCTAAATTGTGGATTTCCAAGCAAAGCACCTGGCACGTAGCAAGCACATAATAAATTATACAAAATAACTTTACTAATTAATTAATTAATCAGAGATCTGCTGTACTAAAAAGGAGCTCCTACTTTAAGTGGAAGAAAATAAATTCCAGTTTGAACATTTCTAGAAATCATTACAAGAATTCCTCCTGCTTTGGCAATATGTGTTTTCTTAATCTAGAGCAAACAAATGCTATGTGTAGGTTAAAAATACACAAATGGATAGAGTTTGATTCCTATCAAGTGCATCTGCATAAAATCTGCAAACTATAGAGTAAGAAGTCTATGCATAATGGTGCTGTTGTCTCATAACTTCATTAATTTTGATGCTTAGATCCAAGGAAGTTAGGACATCATTATACTGTTAGCCTGGAGATGTTTACCTCTCCTTTCAGACTCTTCTTGGATAAATAATATGGTACGACTGAAATGACTTGCTCCTGGGGCAAGCAATGAAGCAGTTGTTCCCTCAATAGCCAGACTCAACAGCCTTTACATTGTCTCAAAGAAGCATGTCTCATGCTTACTAATAAACTGCATTTTAAAGAGCTAAAAAAAAAAAAAAGCAGCAGCAGCAGCATATGAAACACTGAATGTGAAAGTGTCTAGGCATAAAGATGCCTTTCATGTAGTAAAAGAGGTTGGGCATCATTTTTACCAAACTGTGGAATGGCCTAGAGCAAAAGTAAGGAAAATCATCGTAAGACAAGAATTAAGAAAGCAGGAATATATGCATTTAAATGGTCCTGAGAAATGTTGGTATTTAATGCCAGTGTTTGAACTGTTTTGGGGGAAGTTCTTGCTTAGACTTTAAGATTAGATCTAATGTCCCTGATATGAACATCCTTTGTTCCTTCTACTTCCACAAATAAATCACTTCTCACACTACCCTGTTCCCCCAAAGCTTGCACACCGAGAGATTATCCTGTTCACCATTGCTCATTTGATGGCACTCACAGTGCCAGACACAATATATCAATCCTGATTTTGTTCATTATATGTGAGAATACTGCTATTAAATTCCATGTCCACTTTGCAGTGTTGGGGAAAGCCCATTACTTCATTTAGAAGTAAAACCAAATTCTGTCAAGCCATATTTTCAATCTGCCTAGGAAAGAAGGATCTAAATATTGTGTTTGGTGCTCCACATTGCCAAGAATATGGTAAGCTGTTAATGTTTTTTTCCCTCAAATTTGTCGTCAGTCGACACTCTACCACTTGGAGCACACAGAATGAGTCACGTGCTATATTAAAAATGGTCATTTGCCTTTGTCCAGCAAATGGTAGCCTACACAAAAGCCACAACCTGAACATCACCAGTAAAGAGCCGAGGCGTCACCCTCATACTTCTTTACTTGGTGTCTATGGTGCTTCATTCCTGGTTTTGCTCCTACTCAAAATAGCCCCACCTTCTTAGTCTCCCACACTGTGGCCTTTCCGTCAGTCTCAGAACGTCTCTCCTCTGTGTGCACTCACGTTCGAGGTAAGCTCATCCCAGGCAATGTTGACAACTTCCAAACACACATCTCAAGGCTAATTCTCTTCCCTGTACTGTAGACTCATATATTAGCACAACGAATTATATGTGCAATGGGCACCTCAAAAGTCATCAAAATCAAACTCCAAATCTCTTGCTGCAAAGGTGTTCACACCTTGCAGTCTTTCCCATCTCTGTGAATGACAACATCACTTTCCCATATGCTCAGCTAAAAATAAAATCAAACCTTTTCCCTCCCACTCTACGTCTAATCCTTCAGCAAATAATGTGGATTCTGTATTTACAAATGGAAGACTTTCCTACCACTTGGTCCAAATTGCCATGATTTTTGGCCTCTATTGTAATAGCTTCTTAACTGATTTCTCTGCATCTACCCTAATACCTAGTCTATTCTTAACTGGTCACTGCTGCTGCTGCTAAGTCACTTCAGTCGTGTCCGACTCTGTGCGACCCCATAGACGGCAGCCCACCAGGCTCCCCCGTCCCTGGGATTCTCCAGGCAAGAACACTGGAGTGGGTTGCCATTTCCTTCTCCAATGCATGGAAGTGAATAGTGAAAGTGAAGTCGCTCAGTCATGTCTGACTCTGTGCGACCCCATAGACAGCAGCCCACCAGGCTCCTCCATCCATGGGATTTTCCAGGCAAGAGTACTGGAGTGGGGTGCCATTGCCTTCTCTGTAACTGGTCACAGTGATCCTTTTAAAACAAATCCGTATCATGCCACACCTCTGTTCTAGTCTCTCCAATGACTACCTATCCCATTGAGATTAAAGGTGAATCTTTAGGCCACCTTCACCATTTGTCTCCAATTCCTCTTTAACTTCATCTCACTTACTGGTCCCCTGCTAACTCTGGTTTCACACAGAGATAAAGCTCCTTAAAACAAACAAACAAACAAACAAAACACAATGAACATGTCTTGCCTCAACAGTTCTGCCCTTGATGTTTCCTCTGCCTGGAACTCCTTGTTTTAAGGACATGTCTGGATCTCATTGTCTTAAATCTTTACTTAAAAGTCAACTTTTTGATGAGGCTTTCCCAGACCATCCTATTAAAAATAAAATTCCTCACACTGCACACTCTCTATCCCCTTTGTTGCCTTATTTTATTCCTGGGTTTATTGCAATATAACACCACACACACACACACACACGCATGCTTGCTTCTTGCATTTCTGTCTTTATTTATTTGCCTCCCCTCTAGAACCTGAGTGCACAAACTCTTATCTCTATGCTTACATCATTATGCTGAGCACCTGGTAAGCTGCCTAATCCGTATAAAGTGAAAGTGAAAGGCCCTCAATAAATACTTTTTAAATAAACAAACACTTGAAAATTTATATCTGGAAAAGAATTATTAGGGTCCTGACTGCGTTTTGTTTAGTCATATACTTTTGACCAAGGCATCTTACTAGATACGCAATCTTTTAATTTCATTATTAGAGACACTTTAGCATTTAATCTGCCATGCTTAGCCTAAATTAGAAAGGAACAAGGAATACAACAATGACCACTTAGAAGAGATATTGTGGTAAATCTTCAGATCCCAGTGTTAATCTAGGGAATATAATTTGTTAGCTTATAATTATTCCACTAGAATTTCTTAAAGGCAAAGTTCAAGACTTCTGTGATTAGATTTCAACATGCCCACTCACATTAAAGCAGATTAAAGATTTTGGTTGTGTTCTATGAAGCCACAGTACAGCTTATTAATTAAAAACAAACTATTTTAATAAATGAATGGATTAAATAAACATTAATACTGCTGCAAATAAGAATAAATATTGGAGAGATTTTTAAGGCTCTTTCCACCAAAAATTTCCTGGAAGAATAGGCGATATCAGAAGGCTTTTCAAACTTTGAACTTAACCAAGAAAATATTTAAATGGCAGTAGTTTTATCGGAGAAGGCAACGGCACCCCACTCCAGTACTCTTGCCTTGAAAATTCCATGGACGGAGGAGCCTGGTAGGCTGCAGTCCATGGGGTCGCTAAGAGTCGGACACGATGGAGAGACTTCACTTTCACTTTTCACTTTGATGCACTGGAGAAGGAAATGGCAACCCACTCCAGTGTTCTTGCCTGGAGAATCCCAGGGACAGGGGAGTCTGGTGGACTGCTGTCTATGGGGTCGCACAGAGTCGGACATGACTGAAGCGACTTAGCAGCAGCAGCAGTTTTATTTATAAAATAAACTTTTTTATTTCATTGTGAAATAAAATAAACATATTTTATTTTATTATGAAATAAAATAAATGTTCAGGATGTGGCTTTTGTGTAGGCTACCATTCTGCAATACATGTATTTCACACACTAAAATTTTCTACTTCCATTTGAATAAAATACACTGCTAATACATAAACATCTATGCATAATAGTGGTACATTCCAAAAGTTAAACGTTGTTTGAAAACTATTTAATGTATTAAATTTAATAAATCATAAATTAGATACAATGTAAGGTTTGCTGATAAAATTGTTTCAGAAAACCCAGCCTGAGTCAGACATTTTTAGTTTACTTCCCATCTCCCAGGATCACTTCCCTCTATAGTCTGATGCCCTGTTTTGAAAACAGTTACTTTATCGTCTAGTTTGTTTATCACTTGTTTCAGTTGGGAGGTAAATATGGTCCCTGTTACTCCATCTTTACTGGAAGCAGATGCCAAAAACATCCAGTCTTATAATATGGACATAAGATTATTTCAAAATGAAAAAAGAGATGCCTTACTGAAGATCACTCAGTTATTAAATTGAGGAGGTGGATTCAAATCTAAGTCCTAGCTCTTAACCACATTGATCTTTTAACTCTTCATTGGCATTTGCCACTTAGTATTATCATCTTCCCACTTAAAACCTTGTTCTCTGGACAGTGAACTTCTTAAAGGAAAGAATTCTGTCTGTGTTTAACTTTATGGCCCCTGTAGCACAGTGCTGGCACACAGCTGACATGCCCTGAGTGCTCAGGTGCCTCCCAGGTGGCTCAAATAGTAAAGAATCCATCTGCAATGCAGGAGGATCCAGGTTCAGTCCCTAGGCTGAGAAGACCCTACCCTGGAGAAGGAAATGGCAACCCACTCCAGTATTCTTGCCTGGAAAATCTCTTTCATGGACAGAGGACCCTGGCTGCCTGCAGTCCATGGGTTACAAGAGTCAAACAAGACTTAGTGACTAAACAACAACAAGTAGCTTTTTTAGACTGGTTCAGGTGGAGCCCTAACACACCAGTGACAAGACAGGATACTTACTAATAATGCCTACAGTCTTTGCAAGGAAGGCTGTGAGTCTTGGAAATATTAAGATGCCTCAAAGAAAATAAGTTTTTGCATGAAGGAAGAAATAAAAAATTAAAATATTAGGATAACCAACCCTATGGGCAAAGAGATTTATAGAACAGCTGGAGAACTTTGTCTAGGTACCCGCTCACTGAAATTGTGTTTTGATTCTAATTTGCTTTGAAATTAGCATCTGTTCAGAATCACAACTTTGTAAGTGGAAGGAATCACATATGTCACCCGGGCCTTTTTCCTACTCAGTTTAGAAATATATCCTGATATCAGACAAACTCGTGATTGAACCCCCCATTATTGCTTAGATAGCCTGTCCTACTGTGAGGCAATATTATTTGTTATAAATATTTCTAGTATAAGCTAGCCTCCTGCACATGTTAAGAGAAGGTATATACCACACACACAGAGCTACTATTTATAAGAGAAGTAGCAGATCTCTGTCTGTATGTTTAGACATAAAAATATACTTTCAGCATCATGGAGGATGAGGGAAGCAGAGGAAGGGGAGGAAAAAGAGTTGGATGTAAAATATAGATATGAAGAATAGTTTATTTTTAACCACATTGCATTTTAGGTAGGCTAGAAAGTTCAAAGGATTTAGGGCAAAAATAATGTGCCACAAATACCATGTTCATTCTCATCTCAATGTTATTCTTGAACCACAACATTTTTGGTCACCATACCAGTCCTTCATCCATGACATCCTAAATGTTAAAAAAAAATGTATATATTTACTTATAGTTAATATTCAAAGATGTGAACAACTATCAGGTCTTTATGGAACAAGTCTCTAACTAGCAATGCTTTGCACAGTCTTCTGATATCCAGGGCATAAATCATGATCAACTTTACTATCACAATATTATCATTTTATTTTGTCAAAACATTAACACAAAAACCAGAAAGACAAGACAGCCCTGTACTGGCACACTTCAGAGGCAGGACAGACCCCAGCACTTAATGAGAAACTCGAGAATCAAGAGTTAACCAGTATTCTTTATTTCTTATATAGAGAGTTGACCCTTGAACAATGTAGGGGTTAGTGGTGTGAGGCTCCATGCAATCAAAAGTCCACGTATAATTTATAGGCAACTTTATTCCAATAATAAAGTTGTTCAGGTAAACTTTATTCCAATAATTCCAATTATATATACATATATATGTTATATACTCACACTCATGTATAAATATATATATATATATACACACACATAATTTAATTGAATAAGCTTGATTTTAAAAACCTGGCTTAGTTCTTAGTTACAATATAAGCTTGTCAGTTACTTCTTGGTTTTCCATTTTGTGGCATATGCAAAATGTATATAGTATATGATGAAAAGATAAATAATCTACTTCAACTGAACTCCATTTATTAATGATACTAAAGTACACTTGAAGACCTTTCCAGTGCCACATTCTAGAATGAAATGATGTACAACAAGGAAAATACTATGAAATTTATTCAAATAATAGCTTCATATTTTTAAGCATAGTTCAAAACATATTAAGTAACTATTTTGTCTTCCCTTAATTACTAAATTCATTTCCAGAGAAGAAGGAAGAGAAACAATATTGATTATTACCTATTGTGTTCTTTCTGGCTACTCTGAAGGTCTGCTTTTTAAAATTTATCCCTTGCAGTAGCTGTAAAATATTTAATCTTGCCCAAAGTCAATGTACCTATTTCATAGCAGGCAAGAGTTAGCCCAGATCTGCACCCAAATTCAGAGCTTGGCAATATCCTGCCATTCAATGGCGCCTCCCAGAGTTCATCCCTAAAAACAAGTACCTTCCCCTACTCCCCCTGTTCCCTTGCAACATTGTTGCCTCGATATATTCACTTCTTAAGGTGGCATCAAGGGAAGGAGGACATCAGTGTTGAAAAGTCATAGTCCATCTACTGCTGTCTGCTCTGGCTTAGTATTACCAGTGTTCATATCATATGATAGTCAACGGGAGAAATGAACTTAAGACAAAAAGTTTTAAAAACCTATCCCAAAATACTCTATTCCAACACATTGCTCTTCTATTTCTATGTGATTTCATTTAACCAAAAATAGGGAAAAAACTGTATTGATATTAAAGATAATATGTTTTCATAGAAAATGGTTAACTTTCAACAGCTCCACAACCCCCCAGTGCAATCTGGATCTCAGCCTTGAAGAGGAGGATGAGGCTTACTGTGAATACTTCTATCCCCAGGGCCACAGCAACTCCTTATATCTGCAATGCACAGTCTTTAGAGCTTTCCTTACTTTTTAGAAGCCAGCCTGATTTTTACTCCAATCTTGCTATCATGAATAATCAAATTCCTTAGTGTGAATTACTGGGTAATTTTTGTTCCCTGAGTGGACCCTGTTTGGGTAGTAATAGATTTGAATAAACACAATTTTTCCTGGAGGATTTATCAGAGACTCTAAAGTATATTAATATGTGTTACTGACTTTTTAAAAGGGTTAAATGATGTACAGAACCAATCCCTGCCACACACATACATACACTGGCACATGGAAGCATTCTGTTGGGGTGTCTTTGGAGACACAACTACGGGTTTTAACTTATAATACAGCTGAATTTTACATGGCAGGAATCTGAAACCAATGCCTGCTGATGGGGAATAATAAGGTCAATTTTTATAAATTTTTACAAACTTGTAAGATAATGATTTTTCTTTTTATTCTTTTGATAAAGAACTACAGCATACTGTCTTCCCTTCCTGTCCCCGTCTGCCTCAGACAACACCTGCTCATGAATACCCATGGATTTCAGCAAGCACTCAGGAGAACAGGACTCTCATCCGGGAAAGGGCAGGACAGCCTCTCGGCGGGTGTGGCCATGTCTTGAGAGGAAGGGCAAGGTTGAAAGCTCCCTCCCCTCCCCATCCCACAGGGTCTAGAGATTCTATTTCATCCTGTCCATTTGATCATTCCTGAGGCCAAACATCTGGACTTTCCCATAAATGTGTATGACATCCATGGAAAGTTGCAGACATAATCTGATTTTTGACTCCTTGCAGCTTAAGACAGTAGCATTTGGGAGAAGACCTTGCAGAGGCCTCTGCTTTTAGAAATATATGACTTAAACAATAAGTGTCAGACACTATCAAAACCCAGGGCTGTGACATGCTGCAGGACAGAGCGCTGGTGGAAGCAATTATTACCTTTTATGTACATTCGCTAAAATACTGTTAGGGAAATGCAATTACTGACTGGGAGGTTCATTTATCCAAATTATTCTGGGCTATCAAAGAAACTTGACATGTAAACAATTTAGATAAGGAGTCTAATAATCTAGCTATAGCAAGTATCTGCAATTTGTCAGGCTGTGCACTTTTGCTCTTAGCTGCAATGGTCTGCTACGCTTGCAGTGCTAATTCAGCTGAACGTACGCTGGGAAGACGACTTTAAGTCAGTGTCCAGATACTGAGTGAATCAAGCTACAAACAAAATCACAATGCAATGAGATTTTCACCTAGCAAACTCAGAATGCAATGGCATTCCTACAATAAAGATATAACTAACTCATTACATGGAAACTACAGAAGATAAATAAGGGGCTTCAGAAAGTAATATTAGATTTATTTTACCTGGTATAGAAACAGTCAAATCTTAAACAGTTTTAGTCACTCTGATATGACCATGACCAATAATGTGCCAGGTTAAAAGGATACGAATATTATGTAAAGTTTAAAAATAAAATAAAATTTAAAAAAAAAAAAAAAAAGGATACGAATAGAGCATAATACAGAACTGCTGTTTTGAATAACATCTCCTTTGGGAGACCAAAATAAAATTGAAATGATTATATATAGATTATTGACATAGGAAAATGTAATCATAAAACTCCAAAAAGAACAACAGAATTCTCTAAAGCTACAGTCCAGGTCTTGAACACACATTCACCTTGAGATATTTTCGAAAGAAACTGGCACTCACCCAAGGAGCAAATCCAGGCTCGAAGATATTTCTTTTCAACAGTTGAGGATTTGCAGGTGGGGAGTGCTTAACATAAGAGCAATGTGTGGAGTGGCTCTTTCTTAATAAAATGAAATGACTTGGCCCCTGCAAATAGGGGTCAGTGAAAAAAAGAAACCACTGATTTGCTTACTTCATGAAAAACATGTTTTCATGTATTCATTATCTCAACTAGTATTTACTGACTTTATTCTGTGTTTCAAGTACCATGTCAAGCACTAAAGCCTTCCCCAGTGGGACAAGACACTTTGCCTTGAGGAGATCACTGTCCAGTGTAGAAGACAGATGGGTAAATGAATAATTAAAATAAAGTTGATAAAAGCAATAATGGAACAAGTAAGGAATGTCATGTGAGTGCAGAGGGAAAAGCTGCAGGAGTGTGCTGTAGCCAGGCTGTGAGCACTTGTGGCAGCCAACTACAAACTTTTCAGAATTTTTGAAAACCAGTCACTGAATACAGTTATAATTAAAAACTAATTTAGGCACAGTTACAATTAGAGTTAAAGCAGAGGTAATAAATACTCAAAACTCTATAACTTCCTAATTATTTCATTATAAATCGCAATATATCACTGAAAGTGAAAGAGGATGAGATGGTTCGATAGCATCACCAACTCAATTTCACATGAGTTTGAGCAAACTCTGGGAGACAGTGAAGGACAGGGAAGCCTCAGGCATGCTGAGGTCCATGGGGTCACAAAGAGTCTGACAGGACTTAGCGACTAAACAACAACATCTGCATCTGAATGCAGAGTTCCAGAAAATACTGAAGGGAGATAAGAAAGATTTTTAAGTGAAAGAAATAGAGGAAAGCAAAGAAATAGAGGAAAACAATAGAATGGGAAAGAGTAGCGATCACTTCAAGAAAACTAGAGATACCAAGAGAATATTTCATGCAAAGATGAGCACAATAAAGGACAGAAATGGTATGGACCTAACAGAAGCAAAAGATATTAAGAAGACGTGGCAAGAATACACAGAAGAACTATCCAAAAAAGATCTTAATGACCCGGATAACCATGATGGTGTGATTACTCACCTAGTCAGACATCCTGGAATGTGAAGTCAAGTGGGCCTTAGGAAGCATAACTGCAAACAAAGCTGGTGGAGGTGATGGAATTCCAGTTGAGCTATTTTAAAACCTAAAAGATGATGCTGTTAAAGTGCTATACTCAATATGCCAGCAAATTTGCAAAACTCAGCAATGGCCACAGAAGTGGAAAAGGTCAGTTTTCACTCCAATCCCAAAGAAGGGCAATGCCAAAGAGCTTAAACTACCACACAATTATACTCATTTCACATGCTAGCAAAGTAATGCTTGAAATCCTTCAAAATAGGCTTCAACAGAATGTGAATTGAGAACTTCCAGATGTACAAGATGGATTTAAAAGGCAAGGGAACCAGAGATCAAATTGCCAACATCCATTAGATCATAGAAAAAGCTAGAGAATTCCAGGAAAAAACATCTACTTCTGCTTCACTGACTTCACTAAAGCCTTTGACTATGTAGATCGCAACAAACTGTGGAAAATTCTTCAAGAGATGGGAATTCCAGACCACCTGACCTGTCTCCCGTGAAACCTGTATGCAGATCAAGAAGCAACAATTAGAACCAGACATGGAACAGTGGACTGGTTCTAAATTAGGAAAGGGGTATGTCAAGGCTGTATATTGTCACCTGACTTATTTAACTTACAAGCAGAGTACATCATGTGAAATGCTCAGTTGGATGAAGCACAAGCTTGAATCAAGACTGTGAGGAGAAATATCAATAACCTCAGATATGCAGATGACATCACTCTTATGGCAGAAAGCAAGAAGAATTAGAGAGTCTCTTGATGAAACTGGAAAAGGAGAGTGAAAAAGCTGGCTTAAAACTCAACAGTCAAAAAACAAAGATCATGGCATCTGGTCCCATCCCTTCATGGCAAATGGATGGGGAAACAATGGAAACAGTGACAGGCTTTATTTTCTTGGGCTCCAAAATCACTGTGGATGGTGACTGTAGCCATGAAATTAAAAGACATTTGCTCCTTTGGAAGAAAAGCTATGACCAAACTAGACAACATATTAAAAAGCAGAGACATTACTTTTCAACAAACATCTGTATCCTCAAAGCTATGTTTGTTTCAGTAGTCATGTATAGATGTCAGAGTCGGACCATAAACAAGGCTGAGTGCCATAGAATTGATGCTTTCAAACTGTGGTACTGGAGAAGACTCTTGAGAGTCCCTTGGACAGCAAGGAGATCAAACAAGGCAATCCTAAAGAAAATCAGCCTTGAATATTCATTGGAAGGATTGGTGCTGAAGCTGAAGTTCCATTACTTTGGCCACCTGATGCGAGGAGCCGACTCATCGGAAAAGACCCTGACCCTGGGAAAGACTGAAGGCAGGAGGAGAAGGGGACAACAGAGGATGAAATAGTTGGATGACATCACTGACTCAATGGACATGAGTTTGAGCAAGCTACAGGAGATGATAAAGGACAGGGAAGCCTGGCATGCTGTAGTTCATGGGGTTGCAAAGAGTCGAACAGGACTGAGTAATTGAACAACAGCAACAATTATCTATGCACTTGAGTTTATTTATTTCTGCTGCACACATATGGTAGAAATGTCATATAATGGCATCCTTCTGGGCATTTCTTACCAACTTTATGTGTTGGCATCACATTGATAACTTGAGGCTTGCCATGGTGGGAATATCTATACCAGGGAATTCAACAAATTTTATTTGTTGAATATATTCAACATATTCAACAAATATACTACCAAACATCCCCCCCAGAAGATAGCCAATTATTAAACATGTGTCAGCATATCAATGAAGACACCTAACCTTGGCCCCCTATCTGTGATGTGCTTAGTTGCTCAGTCATGTCTGACTCTGGGACCCCATGGACTTCAGCCCATCAGGCTCCTCTATCCATGGAGATTCTCCATGCAAGAATACTGGAGTGTGTTGCTATGCCCTCCTCCAGGGAATCTTCCCAACTTGGGGATCAAACCCAGGCCTCTGCATTGCAGTGAATTCCTTACTGTCTGTGCCACCAGTGAAGCCCTGGCCCCTATCTAGTCACGGTAAAGGAGAGCTTCCTGGAAAAAGAGGGAATACAGGGAAGTAAAATTTGTCACACACAGAATAAAGACCAGCCTGCAAAAATAAAAGTCCAAGCTAAAAATATCTAAGTTGTCCTAACTTCTCTCATCCTGTTTCCTCCAAATCCAATTATTTGCTATTAGAATTAGTTATTAGAATTGCTCCTCGAATTCTAGCTCTCATTTCCAGAGCCCTATAGGATTGCACTTTGATACTCCCTTGAAGTTCATCATGACAATGGGACTTCCCAGGTGGGGCTAGTGGTAAAGAACCTGCTTGCCAATCCTGGAGAAGTAAGAGATGCAGGTTCTATCTCTGAGTGGGCAAGATCCCCTGGAGAAGGAAATGGCAACCCACTCCATGATTCTTACCTTGAAAGCCACATGGAGAGAGGAGCCTGGCGGGCTATAGTCCATAGGGTTGCAAAGAGTCAGACATGACTGAAGTGACCTAGCACAGCACAAATGAGTTGAATTGCTAACAGTATGTACTGTATACAGAAGTGAAGTGGGTCATTTCTAGGTTACAGCTTTTATACACAGTGTGTGATGCGCCCTGTTCATTTAAACCTGATGTGGTGACTGTGGAACCAGTCAACTGAAGTCCCTGAATGACTATGGAGAGCAAAGAATTTCTGAATACCTCCCTCTAAATTCCTACTTGGATTGTTTATGTATATTCCGTGGGAAATACACTTTTGTTGTTTTAAGCCCTAATATTTGACACTTGTTCATTATTCCAGCAAAACCCAAACCATCCTGATTCATACAACTGCCAAATACTACAGAACCTTTGAAATAGTTCTTTCATGACTTTTGTCTCAGTTCACATCCCTATTCTATTAACCCCTCACCTGAATGACCATAACAGCCATTCAACTTCTGCTGCCAGTCTCAGCATCCTTCAACTATTTCTATATACCCTAGAGTTGGGTGCCCCAAACACTTTTCTATTTAAAAATCTTTAAAATATCCTCATTTTATACAAGGTAGATCTAAATACTATAAAATGCTATATTCAAAGGGCCCTCATGATTTTTATCCTAATATTGATGTTCCAATCACACAGAAATAATAAGTTTCCCAAACAAGCTTCCTCGCCTCAGAACATTCAAACCTTGGACCTTCACGCTCTCATCTCAAATCTTCCTCTTGATAAACTCCTGCTCATACATCAAGTACTTATTATGTGAAACCTCAAGCTAAATGGGTGCCTTCTCTTTTCTGTATGTTTCAAAGGCACTTTGCTTACATTTCTATGGCAGTAATGATCTTATGACACTATAGTCAATTCTGTATATTTCTCTATCTGGACCTTGCTTTCTGGGATCTATTTCTGAATCCCTCTGACTTGACATATAGTACTCATAAAAAGCCTGAAAGAAATATATCCAGACTTCTCTTGTGGTCCATTGACTAAGATTCCAAGCTTCCAATGCAGGGAGCCAGGGTTCAATCCCTGGTCAGGGAACTAGATCCCACATGCTGCAACTAAAGATCTTATGTGCCACAAACTAAGACCTGGTGTAGCCAAGAAAAAGAAAAACTAAAAATAATTATTGGGCTTCTCTGGTAGCTCAGCTGGTAAAGAATTCGCTTTCAATGCAAGAGACCCCAGTTCAATTCCTACGTCAGGAAGATCCTCTGGAAAAGGGATAGGCTACCCACTCCAGTATTCTTGGGCTTCCTTGGTAGCTCAGATGATAAAGAATCTGCCTGCAAGGCAGGAGACTTGGGTTCAATCCCTGGGTTCTGTATATTTCTCTATCTGGACCTTGCTTTCTGGGATCTATTTCTGAATTCCCAGGACTTGACACAGTGCTCATTAAAAACCTGAAAGAAATATATCCAAGGAGTTAATCTTTGATTTCCTAAACATGTTCAACTAGGGCAGAACTTTCCCTTTGGTTTTGTTGATGCTGATTTAATTAAGATTGTATCTTGGACTTCTCCCAGAAGCAGAAAAACAAGTTTGATCATTTACTCCAATCTCTTCATTCAAGAGATGAAAACCAAGGTCCACAGATATTTGACCTGCGACTGATTGATTGAGTCTGAATAGAAAGAATCCCAAGGCCTTCTTACTCCGAGGAACTGCCACTTACCAATCCTGAGTGTCACCTTACATAATAAGGTTATCTTAATGTGCACTAAAATGTACATCATTTATTTGCTAATACTTTTCAATTTATTTTTACAAGCCCTGTTTCCATATATTGATCTTACCTCTTAACCAGTCTTTACATTTTTTGATTCCCTAAAATATTTCTTGAAGTGGTCACCCAATGAAAAGGGGAAACAATTTAAAGTCAATTTTAGAATCTCGAAGTGATCAGAAGAGACCAGAAAAGTAACATGATTTAATTAAAGCCACATAGCCAACACTGAATTAAGGCCATAGAAACTAACACGAGAATATACTCAGATATCTCAATGCCAAGACAAGGGTTCTTCTTCCTTTAAAACACAGGTTTTATTTTGATGTTCATTTTGGTCATTGTTGCCTTTCAGCTTAGGGTCTCATTTCTGTTGCTTCGATTAAGTAATAAAGTGACATAAATAAAGTTCCTCATATGGTTTTTTTAGGTAAATACAAGTAAAAAGTAAGAGAAAATAAAGGGAAAATATCCTATAAAATCTAAGTACCAAAGTTAATGAAAGGTGAAAAGATTGAAAGTTAAATTTATTAATGTTAGAAGACACATGTATGTTAATAAAATGCACTTAAAGAAACATAAAAAAAGGAAAGAAAATATGCTTCTTAAATCTGTCTTTTTATTTCTCCTTCTATAACCTATTTACAGAATTTTAAAAGCAAACCTTATACTATTAAGATGATCACTTTAGATGAAACATGAGAGGCAAAGGAACTGAAGCTTTCAAAATGAAATGGAACTACTTGACCATCCACTCCAGGTAATTAGGCAAGGGATTAGAGTAGAATTCTATATATAGCTACACAATAGATATAAATGGAAAACTACAGATTTAATAATTTACAAAACAAAACAACTCTCAGTCTTCTAAAGAGAGTCCTTCAAACAAAATCTCTTAATGGCTGAAAAGCATCACTGAATGGAATTAACAGCATTGCCCTCGATTTGTGCTACACTGATGTTTAACAATTAAGAATGCATTTTATCTTCATTCGTGTTCTGCTTTTCATGGCAGCTCTGGTCAAATCAATGTAAGCTTTGACTGTGTTCTTTCTCATTTTTGGCCTCCACCTCTACCCATTTAAAAAGTTTTTCATTTTTGTAGCTACTCAATCAGATTAATAAAATGCTCTATTATTTCTTTGTTATAACTTGATTTTTTATGAATTTTATTGTGATAAGAACACTTAATATGAGCTCTCCCCTCATAACAGATTTTGAAGTATACAATGCAGTATTGACACAGTATATGCATGGTGTAATAAAGAAGGCCTCTAAAGTATATTCATAACTGAATCCTTATTCAGTTAAGCATTGAACAAGTTATGAATAACAATCCTTACTCATAATCCTTATTGATTACGCCCCCTCCCTACCTTCCTAGACGGTAGGAATCTCAGACGGTAAGGAATCTGCCTGCCATGCAGGAGACCCAGCTTTGATCCCTAGGTCAGGAAGATCCCCTGGAGAAGGAAATGGTAACCCACTCCAGGATTCTTGCCTGGACAATTCCACGGACAGAGGAGCCTGGCAGGCTACAGTCCATGGGTCACAAAGAGTCGGACATGACTGAGCAACTAGCACTTTGACTTTCACTTCACAGTCCCTGGAAACTACCATTCTTCTCTCTGCTTGTATGAGGCTGGGCATTTATCTCCTATGAAAGGAATCATGAGGCGACTGGCTTCCTTCACTTAGTTCCCCAGGTTCATCTATGCTGTCATGTCTTACAATATTTCCTTCTTTTTCTAAAGGACAATGACATTTTATCCTACATATAAATCACATTTGCTTTAACCACTCATTCATCACTGCACATTTAGGCTGTTTCCACTTCTGGGCTATTGTGAATAGTGCTGCAATAAACATGGGAGTGCTATCGTCTCTTTGATACAGTAAACAATGAAGAGAGTGAAAAGGCAACCGATAGAGTGGGAGAAAATACCTGCAAATCATAATAAGCAGTTAATCTGCCAAATATATAAGGAACTCCTATAACTCATTTAAAAAAAACTCTAATAACATAAGTAAATTATGGGTTAAGGACTTAAATAGACATTTGTACAAAAAAGACCTACACATTCTTATGTCTTCAAATAATTTCAATAATTATATGAAAAGATGCTCAAGGTCACTGATCAGAGAAATTAAATAAAAACCACAATTGGATATCATCTCACATCTATTAGGATAGCTGTTATAAAAAAATAAAATACACTATGTTGGCCAGGATGTGGAAAGGTTGGAATCCTTGCTCACTCATTTATTATGGTCAGCCAAGTCCAGTATATCTGGCATGATGCTTTTCCAACTATCAAGGTCAGCTCTTTGGTCTGGTGATTCCTTGTCCTCCTCTCTTTCTCCTCAATTTGTAGCAGCATGTATCACATAGGCTGTTGAAATGGGACAGTATTTTGTAGTCAACAGCTCTGGATATGCAGACATATGTGATCATCTGCCACTAAATACGAGCTTCCTAGGTGGCTCAGTGGTAAAGAATCTGCCTGCTAATGTAAGAGACTCAGGTTCGATCCCTAGGTCAGGAAGATCCCCTGGAGAAGGAAATGGCAACACACTCTAATATTCTTGCTTGGGAAATCCCATGGACAGAAGAGCTTGGCAGGCTGCAGTGCATGGGGTCGCAAAAAGTCAGACACAACTGAACAGCTAAACAGCAGCAGCCACTAACTATGAAAGGAAGAATCAAAGGGTTTGAGGAATATAAATATTTTGAGATCTTGGAATTATTGAGTACCATGATTAAGTGATACAAATAACCTTGATTCAGCTTTGATTAAATTTACAGTGAAATCACAGGCTACACATTTTAATAAGAAACAATTAGGGAGTCGAGATTATTGACCCAGGTACTTTAGACACACAGAGCACTAGTACATATTGCTCAGAAAGGGAAGGAAAGGTAAAAATACATACAGGGAGTTACAAAATTTAACTTGCTTGGACTTCTCTGGTGACATAGTAGATAAGAATCCACCTGCCAAGGCAGGGAACATGAGTTCTATCCCTGGTCTGGGAGGATTTCTCATGCCCTAGAGCAATTAAGCCCATGTGCCACAACTACTGAGCCTATGTGCCTAGAACCTGTGCTCCACAATATGAGAAGCGACCACAATGGGAAGCCTGTGCACCACAGTGAAGAGTAGTCCCCGCTCATGCAACGAGAGAAGGTCTACACAAAGCAAGAAAGACCCAGTGCAGCCGAATATTAAATAATAATAATTAACTTGCTCATCATAAAAAGCTGAATGCTTAAGTCTGTTTTATAAATGGAGGAAAGAGTTCTCCTATAATATTAAAAAGTCTGTTATCATAATCTTCCAAGAACTATTAATGTATAGTCTGAAGATCTGAAGACAATGAATCATTGTTATAAAAAATTATACTAAAATTCATGTTCATGATAAAGGTTCGTGTCACTTCACTCTGAAGTTTATATATTGTGTTTATCATAACAGGATCAATTTTATTACCAATTTGTGATGATTACTCTTTGATAATGAGCTTTTCATCACAATCTCATTAAGATCCAATACATGTAAAGTGTACATTCTCTTAGTATTTTAGGGACTGAATGAAAGTGAAAGTTGCTCAGTCATGTCCAACTCTTTGCAACCCCATGGACAATATAGTCCATGGAATCCTCCAGGCCAGAATACTGCAGTGAGTAGCCATTTCCTTCTCCAGGGGATCTTCCCAACCAAGGATCAAACCCAGGTCTCTTGCATTTCAGGTGGGTTCTTTACCAGCTGAGCTTAAAGGGAAGCCCAAGTATATTGGAGTGGGTAGCCTATCCCTTTTCCAGAGGATTTTCCCAACCTAGGAATTGAACTGTGGTCTCCTGAATTGCAGGTGGGTTCTTTACCAGCTGAGCTACCAGAGACTGAATAGAATTAAAAAATAAAAGAGGCTAAGTAACTTGTCAAAGAAAGGAACACTACTTAGTAAGTGCAGAGCAAGGGCTTGAATCCATGTTAGCCTGACTCAACAAATTGTGTTAATATACTACTTTTCTCTTGGGCTTACAATGTATTTTTTTCATCTGCTCTTGACTCCACAAAAGTTTTAAATGGTCTAAAATGTATGTTGAATATTTATCATAATAAAAGTTTTATGCAATTGCCTTTTAAGGTAAAACATAAACTCTAAAAGCTAACTTCGAAGTTTGAAAATTAAATCAATGTTGCCAAAAAGACAATTTTTCAAGTTTGCAGCTCTCGGATCGCCTCATCTATATTTTTCTCAAAATAACTTAGACAAAATTATTTACAGACTAGTTGCAACATGTTTTTCAAAAAAAGTAACAGGAAAATTTATACGGAAAAATGTGCTTGCCAAAAACATATATGACAGCTTAGAACTGTTTCAAATGAGTCTCTATATTATAAAAGAACTATTGTTTTCTTCATTACTCATATCATTATGACCTGTGAAAACAATAATACTTGTCAAAATTCAGTTGTGTCCAAAAATTTTTCCTTTTTGTCTTGAATTGCTTCTTAGAAGTAAATCCTTTACCTCAAAGTCAATTTTCAGTTTCTTTCATTAAAATCTAACTAGCATTATGATAAAGGAGAAAAAAATGGATAAATAAAATGCTCAAACCAAAGTATCCAATAGCAGATTCATAGCAAAACCAAAATGGTATCTACAAGAAAACAGGGATTTGTGATTTAATTTGCTTAATATTCACTCAATCATTAGAGCAAATGGTTTTAATTTTCACATAGGAGATTAGCCAGAGAGTGTTTCAAAAATATGGATGATACTGCATATACTTGAGTAACCACAGTTAAGCAAATTTTCAAATACTCAAGGTTATAAATGCATAATGCCATCCAATATACATTATATATACACACATATATGCATATATATGGGCTTTCCCAGGCAACCACTGGTAAAGAATCTGCCTGATAATGCAGGAGACACAAGAGTTGCTGGTTTGATCCCCGAGTCAGGAAGATCCTCTGGAGGAGGAAAATGGCAATCCACTGCAGTATTCTTGCCTGAAGTTCCATGGACAGAGGGGCCTGGTGGGCTACAGTCCACGTGTCACAGAGAGTAGAACATGACTGAGTGACTGAATACACACATACATATATATGCATATGCACACAAATATACATATATACAGTGATGCTTTTTCAATAGTTATTTACATTTATACACTAAGCAAGTTTACAAATTCCTTATGGGGAAACAGTGGAAACAGTGTCAGACTTTATTTTTCTGGGCTCCAAAATCACTACAGATGGTGACTGCAGCCATGAAATTAAAAGACGCTTACTCCTTGGAAGGAAAGTTATGACCAACCTAGATAGCATATTCAAAAGCACAGACATTACTTTGCCAACAAAGGTTTGTCTAGTCAAGGCTATGGTTTTTCCTGTGGTCATGTATAGATGTGAGAGTTGGACTGGGAAGAAGGCTGAGCGCCAAAGAATTGATGCTTTTGAACTGTGGTGTTGGAGAAAACTCTTGAGAGTCCCTTGGACTGCAAGGAGATCCAACCAGTCCATTCTGAAGGAGATGAGCCCTCGGATTTCTTTGGAAGGAATGATGCTAAAGCTGAAACTCCAGTACTTTGGCCACCTCATGTGAAGAGTTGACTCATTGGAAAAGACTCTGATGCTGGGAGGGATTGGGGGCAGGAGGAGAAGGGGACGACAGAGGATGAGATGGCTGGATGGCATCACTGACTCGATGGACGTGAGTCTGGGTGAACTCCGGGAGTTGGTGATGGACAGGGAGGCCTGGTGTGCTGCGATTCATGGGGTCACCGAGTCAGACACGACTGAGCGACTGATCTGATCTGATCTGATATTCTATAGTAGTGATTCTTGAGCTACCTGAAGTGAAACAGTATTTTCACAGACCTTCCATCTTTCTTTCTTCCCCATCATCTTCCTTCACTCTATTTTCTATCCATTTCCTTTTTTCCTTCCACAAAAAATTAATTATAATCACATATGTTGGGAAATGGCATGTACCAAAAGTCCAGTAGTGAATAATTACAGAAGGACCCAGCTTTTATGGAGCTGTAATTATACTGTATGTACATTTGTTGACAGATAAAAAACATAGGATTTTTTATAGTTGTTTTTCAATTGGGGTATAGTTGCTTTACAATGTTTTGTTAGTTTCTGTATCTCCTCCTCCTTGGGCCTCCTTCCCCAAAACCTCATCTCCCCCCTCCAGGTCATTACAGAGCACCAAGTTGACCTCCCCATGTTCTACAGCAGCTTCTCACTACCATCTATTTTACACACGGTAGTGTATATATGTCAGTCCTAGTCTATCAATTCATACCCCCACCAGCCCACCCCCATGACCACATATACCTGTATCTCTATTCCTGCCCTGCAAATAGGTTCATTGGTACCATTTTTCTCGATTCCACATACACACATTAATATATGATTCACTTTCTCATTGTTTTTCTGACTTATTTCACTCTGTATCACACACTCTAGGTCTATTCAGACCCTTGTTCAAATCATGATGCTGTCACTTATGCATCTTTGGGAAATTATTTAACTTCACTGTGCTACCATTTTCATAAAACATCAGCCGCTCAGTCATGTCTGACTCTTTGTGACCCCATGGACTGCAGCACACCAGGCCTCCCTGTCCATCACCAACTCCCAGAGCTTGCTCAAACTCATGTCCATCAAGTCAGTGATGACATCCAACCATCTCAACCTCTGTCATCCCCTTCTCCTCCTGTCTTCAATCTTTCCCAGCATCAGGGTCTTTTCCAAAGAGTCAGTTCTTCACATCAGGTGGCCAAAGTGTTGGAGTTCCAGCTTCAGCACCAGTCCTTCCAACGAATATTCAGGACTGATTTCCTTTAGGATTGACTGGTTTGATCACCTTGCAGTCCAAAGGACTCTCAAGAGTCTTCTCCAACACTACAGTTGAAAGCTAAATGGCAATAAATTTAAACTTATCCTGCATCTTGTGGTTTAAGTAAAATAATGAATAGAAAGAAAAGAGTGGAGAATTTGACATATAATAGATGGTTTAATAAATATAATACATCTGCTTTCCTCACATACATTTAAACAGGAATTTGCTATTAAACCCAAGCTTCACTTTTACAGGTTTGCAAATAGTCCAAAAAAAAAAAAAAAAAGAAAAGAAAAAGAAAGAAAATATGCTCAGGGTTTTATATTACTCTAAATAAATATTTACAGACTGGTTCCAAATCGGGAAAGGAGTACATCAAGGCTGTATATTGTCACCCTGCTTATTTAACTTACATGCAGAGTACATCATGTGAAATGCCGGGCTGAAAGAAGCACAAGCTGAAATCAAGATTGCCGGGAAAAATATCAATAACCTCAGTTATGCAAATAATACCACCCTTATGGCAGAAAGTGAAGAAGAACTAAAGAGCCTCTTGAGGAAAGTGAAAGAGGAGAGTGAAAAAGTTGGCTTAAAACTCAACATTCAGAAAACTAAGATCATGGCATCCAGTCCCATCACTTCATGGCAAATAGATGGGAAACAATGCAAACAGTGACAGACTTTACTGTTTTGGACTCCAAAATCACTGCAGATGGTGACTGCAGCCATGAAATTAAAAGACGCTTGCTCCTTGGAAGAAAACCTATGACCAACCTACACAGTTTATTAGAAAGCAGAGATATTACTTTACCAACAAAGATCCATCTAGTCAAAGCTATGGTTTTTGCAGTACTCATGTATGGATTTAGAGCTGGACTATAAAGAAAGCTGAGTGCTGAAGAATTGATGCTTTTGAACTGTGGTGTTGAAGAAGACTCTCAAGAGTCCCTTGAACTTCAGGAATATCCAACCAGTCAATCCTAAAGGAAATTAGTCCTGAACATTCATTGGAAAGACTGAGGCTGAAGCTGAAACTCCAACACTTTGGCAACCTGATGTGAAGAACCGACTCATTGGAAAAGACCCTGATGTTGGGAAAGACTGAAAGCGGGAGGAGAAGGGGACGAGAGAGGACGAGATGGTTGGATGGCATCACTGATGTGATGGACATGAGTTTGAGTAGGCTCTGGGAGTTGGTGATGGACAGGGAAGCCTGGCGTGCTACAGTCCATGGGGTAGCAGAGTCGGACACAACTGAGCGACTGAACTGAAAATAAATATTTTACTCAGAAGTACTTAGACAGTGATTGAAAACTATGTTACCAAAAAGAGGAAGAAAGAAAGAGAGAAAATTTAAGTATCAATGACACAGAGAGTATAGGAAAATAAATAAGCCCACGTGGGCATAAATATAGGTTTTCCTGATGGCTCAGCAGGTAAAGAATCTACCTGCAATGCAGGAGACACAGGAGACACAAGTTTGATCCCTGGGTCAGAAGGCCCCCTAGAGAAGGAAATGGCAACCCACTCCAGTATTCTTGCTTGGGAAATCCCATGGACAAAGGAGCCTGGTAGGCACATTCCACGGGGTCACAAAGAGTCAGACACAACTGAGCATGCACATACATGCATCAGTATGTTAGATTAAAAGGTATGAACATGAAAGGATATACCGATCATGTTGCAGAAACCAGTACTCGAAAAACCGAGCACCACACTTGGAAAGTTGGAGAACTCAGGTTTATTATGCCAGCGGACCCAGAGGAGTTAACACTCCAAGCTCTGAGCCCCAAAGGGATTACAGAGTTTTTATAGACAGACTGTAGTAGGCAACACTAGCTGTTAATAGGCTGGTTTAAATTAAGGGGTTTCGCACGTGTGCAGGAACAGTAGTCAAAATGGGGAGGGGGATGCCTGGCCTGGACAGGCATGATTAAGCAGGTTTGTAGGGGCTGGGCGATTGCAAACAGCAAGATAAAGGTGAAAACTTGTCCAGTCTCTAGTATTGCAAGTCCCCACTTTCTGAGACTATATGACCTACATGATCTAGACTTTGCAGGGGCAAAGTTACACAGGCAGAAGGAGAAGGAGGTTATGTAAAATTTTAACTTTTCCTCTTCAATCACAAGTGGCATCATTACCCAATGCTGACTTGTAGCTTTCTCAACCCCAATTTTATTATCTTATTTTTACACAGGAAGTGCTCTCACTCACTGGGAAGGCAGCTATAGCAAGTAGGCCTCCAGCCATGGTGGGCAATATTCTTTGTCTCCATGAAATAAGTTACCATGTGAAAAGATAGACGAGCTGGAGAGGGATGTAGGTCTGTTGGATACTCAGTGATGGAAACAATTAAAAATTGAATATTATCAACAGGAAATTACTACCTAGGGGCATGCTGAGTACTCCAGAAATGTAAGTCATGTCCTGCTATCTCATTTACTGAGAAATCCTTCATCACTGGGATAGACTGGATAATTCTAAGTGGGATTTGAAAGCAGTGGGCCTCAGTGGAATCCAGCATCCCTTAGATTTTAAGTCTCACCACTAGCTTGCTATAAAATTCTGGAAAATCTGACTCAATCCAGATTGTCTCCCTATTGTATTATTTGTATTGTTACCCTAATTGTATTAATTTTAAATAGACAATTTAATGAATACAATGAAACAAAAACAGGTGCAGATTTGTGGTTAAAATAAAGGACTTTCAAAACTTGGTTGTTAAAATGTAAAATCAACTCCTAATTTAAAAGCACCAGAGAGAAAACCAAAGCTTCTTTGCCATAAATAAGAAACTCAAGTGCAATACTGAAATGGTGTTATTGTGTCTAATAGAAAATGTATTAAGGAAAAGGTAGATTGCTTTGCAGAGTTGTTCAAAAATGACAGTTTCAATGTGCTTTCATTGTTCAACCAAGTACTGCACAGGAAAAGGTGACAAGACAAAGGAACACCCTGACGGGGACAGTCTTCTGTTGCACATAGATGTTCCAAACAATTAAGTCAGGCATGAAAAACAGTTAATTTCACTCAGAATGATTCCATGTTTGTCAAGCCATCTTCTTGATTATGATTTGGTTCCTTACGTGGATTGTCCACTATGAGTAAAGGAGAGACAGGCTGATGGAAACCTATGATATGATGATTTAATTTCTCTGTAAGGTAAGAAGTTGATATTCTACCTCATCTTCCTCAGTCTCTTGTGAGATTTCTAAATATGAATCATCATCCCCAAGTCCAACACTGAAAAGATGGAAATCTTAAGATGGAACTTTTTAACTCATATAAGAATTAGGGGCAGATACCAATGCCGGTAAATTTGCCAAGTAAACTGTATGCATAAAAATCAGTACTCAAAAGCATTGAAAGCATTGAGGGAGACACAAAGGAGTACATTCAGACCTAGTTCCTACTCTCAAGGTGTTTTCAGACCAGAGGAGAAGGCTATTAATGAAACACTACTATAAACTCATTGTGAGGTTAGGGTCTGACTTTTGTTTGAGGGGGTTCTGACTCTTAAAACCAACATTTACAAGATTTGGGAGAATGGCATTGAAACATGTAAAATATCATGTATGAAATGAGTTGCCAGTCCAGGTTCGATGCACGATACTGGATGCTTGGGGCTGGTGCACTGGGACGACCCAGAGGGATGGAATGGGGAGGGAGGAGGGAAGAGGGTTCAGGATGGGGAACACATGTATACCTGTGGCGGATTCATTTTGATATTTGGCAAATCTAATACAGTTATGTAAAGTTTAAAAATAAAATTTAAAAAAAAAAAAGAAAAAAAAAAAAAAAACCAACATTTACAGAACTATACACATTAAAGTTGATGATAAATCTAATGGAATAATCTATCATGGAAAAGATTCTGAAAAATAATACATCCATACATAGACACATACGTATAAGAATATATATGAAAATATATATGAATCACTTTGCTGTACACCTGAAACTAACACAACACTGAAGTCAACCATACTTCAATTAAAAAAATATAAGTAAAGGGAGTATATGCTTTACTTCTTCAGAGAGAGTCATCCAAACCCTTATTTAAAGTATAAATGATGTCTTTTACTATTTAGGATTGATATAAAGACAGGTCAACTCAGAAGAAATCCTACAATGGTCAGATAATTTTATCTCACAAATCAAGACAACTCTATATATTTTGAAACGACAAAGAAATGACAATGTATTTAAGAGGTGAACTTTTTAATGGGCCCAAGTACAAAATGAAAAGAAATAAACATTTCTAAATAAGCTCTATGAAGATCTTAACAAGAAAAAAACAGAAACATTAGATAAAATGATCCATAAAACAGTAGTTTAATTTTTTTTCTTAGCATAAGAATCATAAGTGAAAACATGGAAAACGGAAGGGACTGTTTCTTTCATCTTATAAGACAATATGCCCTTCACCTGAAAGAATATTTCAGCAGAATTTCAAAGACATTGAACAGAGTTCAGAGAGCTACAGCTGTTGTCTACCTTGAGATTCTTTGTCTTTATAGCTGTTGATCTTAATAAATGTGAAGATTTCAAAAAAGAGATTATTATTCCATTTGACAATGCAAGTTTTCAAAATGAAGTAAAAGCCACTGAAAATAACTGTTATCTTAAATGGGTCATTTCAAATAAAGATGAGTGGGTATTACACAGGCATAGAAATCTTACAGAAAGCTTTGCTCTGTAAATTTGAAATTCACCTACTTTTGTGAGTCTGAGTTCTCAAACATGGAGAATAGTTATACAGGTCAACATCAAGCCACAGAAAAACTAACAAAAAATAGAGTGGACAGTGTGCCAAATTTCTTAAGGGAGACAAACTTTCTAAGCTTTGAAGTACCAGGAAGAAAAACACAAAGGAAAATATGAATAATTGTGGGCAAATATTAAATACACACGCTGTAAGCTAAAAAATAAGACACTGTGAAAAACCAAATAGGAAAAAAAAAAATATTTAACCTAAAAACAGCCTGCACAAATTACTAAGAAAAGTTCCAAGACCTTAATAAATAAATTGACAAGAAACATTATTTTGCTAGAGGTGCCATAACAAAATACTACAGACTGGACGGCTTAGGAACAAAAATGTATTGTCTCACAGTTCTAGAAGCCAGAAGTCTGAGATCCAGGTGCTAGCAGGGTTGGTTTCTTCTGAGATTTCTCTCCTTTTCTTACGCATGCCTTCTTTCTGTGTCTTCACATGGTTCGGTCTTGGTCTTTGTGTTATTCTGATCCCTTTGCATCAGGACACCAGTCATATAGAATTAAGGCCCACCTATATGACCTCATTTCCCCTTAATATCTCTTTCAAGGTCCTATCTCCAAATATAACACATTCTGATGTAAGACTTCAATGCAGGAATTTGGGGTGGGGTACAACCGAGCTCATAATAGAAATCAGCAATTCAAAAAGTATTGTGCAAAAAAAATTAAAATGTTATCTTTGCTAGCAAGTAAAAGAATATTAATTAAAGGTAAAATATGATTGCATTTCTTACTTGTTCAAATTAGTAGTGACTGAAACAAACATTTTAATGCTGTTAGCATTTTAATGCTGGCAGATATTCAGTTCAATGAAGCTACTGAATGCTCTACAGAGCAACATAAACTAGCAAGCTATTTTGGAAAACAAATTTGCAATATAGATCAGGAATATAAAAAATACTATTTCTCAATATAGATCAATATAAATAAGAAACAGATAATAAAAATATATCTAGAGAGCAGTATACTTCTTTCTGGGAGATATCCTTAGTGAAATATCACTCATCTGAGTGTTATTTACAATACCAAAATTATTTGAAACAATTTATATGCCCACACTGGGGAAACTCTTATGTAAATCCAACGCTTGGTAAGATATTATGCAGCTACAAAAATATGTATAAAGATCAAGAAAAACATAAAATATCTGAAATTTTATATTTTAAAAATAAAGCTGGATGCAAGGACTATGTTAAATGGGTATACAGAATAAAAGGAGGCAAGAAATAAACCTATAGTCAGTCATTACTTTAGGATAATAAAACTGAAGGTTTTTTTTTTTTTTTCTGATTACATTTTTTTTTTTTCCAAAAAGCAATACACATTTGTTTCTATAATGTAAAACAGAATTTAGGTAAAGTTTGATTGAATTTGTAAAAGTTCAGTTTCAATTCTACCACACTTAGGTTAACATGTCAGCTGCTTACTTAAATGTTTTGCTTTCATACTGTTACCTGGGTTTTAACCAACTGTTCTATTGATATGAGTGACACCTTAATTTAAGACCTCACTGCCAACCCCACCTTGTTCTTCCCCAGTCACTACTGACATAATAAAAATGATGAGAGCTCATTTATCTCTTGTATGGAAGAAGTTGGAGATTCCTATAAGAAGGATTTGAGAATCACTAGTTGATCAAGTTCACTTTCTGGGGAACTGATGACCACTCTCTATTCAGTCTGTCAACCTGAAAATATTCATTGCATAGGTCTGATATGATGATCAGAGCCATGTTTTATAAGTTCTTTAGGCACCTCATTAACAGAAGACAATATGTGCTGTCTTTCTCTATGACTGAGAGGGACACACACAGCAAGTTCTGACAAGTTCCAAAATATGGGAAGCAACTCTAGTAAGTACAGGGTACAGAATACTGTATCATCAGAGCTAGTGAAATAGTATATTTTACTCTTTGGTAAAATACAGAGAATCAAAGCACACACAATCATGAAAAGTCTCAAATTTCAAACTTTGGGCAATCAATTGACCATCTGAAATATCAGGACCTCAACCAAATTTGTTAATTTAATATTAATGTTAACCAATATTTTAATTTTCCTACTAGATTAGAAATAAGAAACAAAATAGGTTGAACAGTTTTCTTTCAAAAATTTACATACCCCTGAAACCTGAGATCATAACCATATCTGGAAATAGTCTTTGCAGATATAATTAAGGTAAGGTCCAAAGTGAGATCATACTAGATTAGAGCAGGCCCTAAATTCAATGAAAGTGCCTTTCTGAGAGACAGAAAAGGAAACATGGACACAAAGGTAAGAAGACATGTGAAGACAGAGGCAGAGATTGGAGTCATTCTGCCACAAATCAAGGAATACCAGGAGCAGCTGGAAGAGTCAAGGAAGGATTACTCCCCTAGAGTTTTCAGAGGAAACTTCACCCTGCCAACACCTTGATCTTGGACTTCAAGCCTGCAAAATGGAAGGATAATCAATTTCTGTTGTTTTAAGCCACTTCATTTGTAGTAATTTGCTATTGAAGTTCTGGAAAATTAAGTGATTTACAGTGGTTTACAGAGACAATAATGCTACATCTCACAAAAGCTATCTCCTTAAATACTGGAAGCAGACTGGTGTGATGGAAAGAGCACACACAAGAAGGGGAGTAAACAGATATCAATTCCATTTTGCAGCTTTCCACTGGGCAATCCAGTTAGCCTCCCTGAATATCTATTTAACCATCTTCAAAAGACACAATCATAATATCAATCACACCATTCTGTTGACAAGGTTAAATGAGACGATTATGAAACAAGCATTTGATAAGCTGTCCAGTGGACAGAAATTTTTATTTTTTAATGTTGTTGGCAATGGCTCAGCATAAATGTCAATTTTGTACTATATATGTGTTTAGGAAATATGACAACTGAATATATGAAAGAAATTTATAGAAGTGCATGCTTAGTTTGTCTTCCAGTCCTTTCTCTATTTTAGAATCTTTTTACCTTAAGTGTGGGCTTATCTCCTGAAGACTGACTTTGGACCCAGGTATGAATCATTTATCATATAAAGAGGTGAATTACTGGGGATGTTTCAAAAGAGGAGTAACTGGGGACTGAGTTATTTTTAGAGTTGTTGTGCTGTCACAAATAATCATCTGTTGTATTTTCAGTCATTTGAACTTGGATAAGAAAATAAATAGATGACCCTGACCGTGATAAGACGGTTTTAGCATTGGTGATGAATGAAAAGCACAAAGTTAGCAACAAAGAATCCTGCTGCTCACATGCAGCTCTTGGGTCTTTACAGCACTCTCAGAATTTGAGAAGAGCATCAGATGAATGGTATCAAAGGCAAGAAAACTGATTGCAGTTAGTTCAGTAATAAACATAGTTCAATACTGCTTCTAAAAAATTCAAGACTTAATAAATGACTCAATTCTTTAACAGCTTAGAATTGCTATTCAGAAAATTAAATTTATAACTCTTGATTGTGAATCACTTTATGCAATAAAAATATCAGTGAGGCAAATGACTTCAAATACAGTCTCTCAGAACTTATGCGTTCTAAAAAGGTTTTTAAAACTAAATGGAAGATATGATCCAAGCTCCTGGTGTTCCTGTTTTCTTCCCTATCAGAGCAGAAAGCAAGATTCACTTCCTCAGGGCTCATTCCCCAATGGGAAATCACCAGTGTTCCTACCAAAACAATCAGACAGCAAATAATTTCTCCAAAATCCATATCTTCAATGAGTATTTTGTCAAGATTGGATCATGAGCTATTTTCAGTGAACACTCACCTTGACCTTGACAGCTGTGACTGTTCTCCTATTGTTTTGGGGGTTCAAATGGAGGACCAATGAGGCAAGTGCCAATTCCTCACTGCTCTGACCTTTCTTAACCTCTCCTCACTAGACACCACCTTGAGACATGCAAGTAATAAATAATAATGAAGAAAAAGTACTTGACCACTCCCAAATTTCTCTATATTGCCATTCATTCTTGGATACATCATTGCAATATTCACCAATGGGGGCCTTCATCACTTGACTTCTGTTTCCTTCTGTATCTACATCTCCCATCACTGACCTCCCACACGCTATGCTATGATCACACGGAGGGCCTGGGCCTTTCATCCTTATGGACTTTTGAGTAAAAGAATTGCAGGGCATGACTGCTTGAACCGCAAATCCTGCCTAAACCCTGGGTCCTTGATGAATTTCCTGTTCTCTTTTGCCCCTCTTTGAGTATACCTGCCATCACATCATATTTCATACTTCTAGTCAAGTTTCTTTGGCAGAACTCTACCTTCTACCCTGATACTCTATATAACCATAAAACCAGAAAAGGAGGTATCTAAAATATTTTTAATAAACAAACAGAATTAGAAACAGACTTTATTTCCTAGTCAATAACGTTCAACAAGTTGTCTAAATTCTCCATGCTTCATGTTTATTGTTTATTGTGCATAAAATTATTTAAAACTACATTGCTTAAGGATTAAATGATATATAGAGTATACAAATCCACTTCATATACTCTAAAGTTTTTTTTTATATAAATGAAAAGATTATGACCATCATTTTCACTTAAAGAAATTCTAAAGACTCACCAAAGCACACCCGATTCATGAATACTATATGGAATTAGACACAAAAATCACCTCCTAGGGTACAAGTCCACGTAATTTTGAGGGCGCATACAGAGGAGCCTGGAGGGCTACAATCCATAGGGTTGCAAAGAGTCAGACATGACTGAGCACAGCACAGCAGCATAATATTCTAGGGCTGTACAATCCAATCCAATCAAGGAAACGTGGAAAGGAAGACGCAGAAATAAGGAGGTATGATGCTAATGTGAAGGGGAATCTTCCTAATGATTTCAGAGCCTGGAAATCTTCATGGTCAGGGTCAGTGTTGAAAGCAGCACTTTGGTTCCCTCCTGATCTCTATGTCTGAGGCTGTGCTGGGAATCAGGGTGCAGTTATTGAACCTAAAGATGGCTTTACTATCAAATAAGTGGCATCCTCAGAGAAAAGTGGCTAATTATAAATGTATTTTTCAAAATAAATGCTAGCATTTATTCAGCACTTACTGGGACCAAGTATGAAGTAAGCTATATACTTTATATACATTTCTTTTTCATCTGATTTGAGTCATGTGGTTGCCTTGAGAAGGCTAATATTCTACTGCCCTTTCGAATTATATTCTCCAAATGCCTAACACTGATTTATATTGAAAATACAAGCTGTAGAGAAGATGAGAGAATGCATATTGGGGGTATCAGCACTCTATTTTCCTGTAGGGCCTCAAACAATTCAGCCCTGGCTACGAATTTATGATCCCATTAGGCACATAAACTCAGTTAAATGAAGTCACCTACCTCTTAGTATGATAAGACTGCTAGCATCTACTGTTAATTAAGGCTGCCCCTTTGCACAGAGTAAGGTGCCCCATCTTCTACCCCAAAGCAAACCACAGAGAACAATTTCCTGAATGGCAGTTCTGGGGAACACACTGAATTTCATCTGCCTCCCAGGAACTGCTGCCGGGTTGGTTACCCAGGACTTGCGAATTGATTAATAATCAAGCTCTACAGGGGCCAAATGAACAGAGGGTATGTGAGTAGAGATGCCATGAGGAAGCCCTCAGCCAAGCCCAGGGTGCAAGATATCATCCAAAACATACAGTGAGATTCTCAAACTCGAGGCCTGAATAAAAGGGAAAATGGAGCCAGTATTTTATATTAAAATAGACCTGAAAAACACAAAGGCCAAACACAATATAAAGGACTTACGTACAGAACAGAAGTGGAGTCACAGATGTAGAAAACAAACTTATGGTTACCAGGGGATAATGGAGGAGAGGCATAAATTGGAAGACTGGGTTAGATGGACATATACCTACCATTATGTATAAAATAGATAAATAATAACAACTTGCTATATAGCACAGGGAACTCTACTCAATACCCTGTAAGGCCTATATGGGAAAAGAGTCTGAGAAAGAGTGGACACATGTATATGCATAACTGATTCACTTTGCTGTACATCTGAAACTAACACACCATTGGAAATCAGCTAGACGTCAATAAACATTTTTTAAAAACTTAAAAAAGGACTTTGGACTGATGTGACAACCAGTATTTAAAAAGTTCTTGATACAAATGAAGAAACGTGAATATGTAAGTATGATCCAAGTATTAACTTTTTAAATAGTATTAGTTGTGCTAAGTTTGATAATTACATGAGACTTATATATAAAAATGTTCTTTTCATTTGGAGATGCTCAAGTAAGAATTTGTAGAAAATAAGCCTTATGTCTATCATTTATTTAAAAAAGTGCTTCCCCCATCAAATAACAGCTGAAACAAGGTTGCAAACTGTTGATACTCATGGAATCTGGGTAAAGGGTACATGGAGTTTATTACACTGTAGCCTCTCTCCTGTTTACATATGAAATTTTCATCATAAAAAGCTTTAAGAAAAGTAAATGAACTGATTTTTTTAAATCTCAAAAAGGATCATTTGCATTTGCCAGGTAATGTGTCCAAACTTCATTAATGTAACTAGATGCCCAAATCCATTTAAATTCATATGAAATCATAATTAGGTTGAACATGGGGATGGAAAAAAACCAGTAGAGCCATGAGGATAAAGAGCCTTAGGGAGGAAGGTTATTAGCATAACATCAGATGGAACAATCAATAATTATGTACATAATCACAATGTGAAAGATGTAAATGGACTCCAGGTAAGAGATGTTCAAGGAAAAGCTGGCAATGCTACTAAAATGAGACCACTCTCCACGGCATAATCCTTCTCTTCCCTGAAGACCCATCTCAAAAGTTACTGTGTGGCTTTGACCAGCTCCCTAAGGCTGTTAGCTGTTCCCTCCTCTGAGATTCCACAAAACTTTACTCATATTTCTCAGGGTTTTTTTTTTTTTTCTACCAGCAAATCTTCTTTTAAAAAAAGAAGGGATATTGACTAGCATAAGCCTTTGAATGTGGTACAAGTATGTATTTAGGAAATATTAATAGAAGAGATAGATAGATGAATAGATGGAGGGAGGAGGGAAGAACAGATGGAGGAAATGAAAGAGGGATGGATGACTAGATGGATGGATGGATGAATAACAGAGAAGAAAGAAAGAAAGGGAGGGAAGTGCTATTCCTCCCTGGGATGAAAAAATCAATGGGGTCAGCGTGGGGACTCCAATTTAAGAAAAGCTTTCATTTAAATAATCCCAAATCAATCAGAATCAAATACATAACTTTTCTTAGTAGCCTACTACCAGGAATTTATTTGTTTTGTTTTGTTTTAGCTAGACTAAATCCACACATTCTCTTTGTGCAAGCAATTCATCAAATATGCCAGGCTGGAAAGAGCTGAGGTTTTTTATCTCTTGCTGAGAAAAGAAACTTTTCATTGAGCTATCACATGCACAGTTATTTTTATTTGACTTTTAGTTGAAATACCCCTGCTGCAGAGCATACTGAATACTTTATTGACCATAAAATGTGCTGCTGCAATTAGAGTTTTTTTTTTTTTTTTTTTCTGAGCATTTTGCCTTTCTGGAGGCATTTGGAGGCTCATTCCTGTTTATCAGTTTTTCAAAGATGTTTGCAATTTAGCAAAACTGAACGAGAAATTGAGTTAAATGTCTGGCATCTTTGAATAAGTGTTTCCAAGATCTGCAATTAAACAGTACACGGTAAAGTGTGGTGAGGTCTCTAATGCATAGTCTACAAAAGTCTTTTACATTAGCTAAGATCCTAGCGGGGAATGTACATTATATTAATTAGAAGTAAATTCACTTAAAAGTTGTGGTTTAATCACTCAGTCCTATCTGACTCTTTGTAATCCCATAGACTGTAACCCACCAGGTTCCTCTGTCCATGGGATTTTCCAGGCAAGAATACTGGAGTGGGTTGTCATTTCCTTTTCTAGGGGATCTTCTTGATCCAGGGACCAAACCTACATCTGTTGGCAAGTGGGTTCTTTACCTGGGGGAAAGAACACAAGGGAAGCCCCAGACTTTAAGAGACTGCTATATAAATCATTCAGTTTTGTCAAATAGTCTATGGGTACACAAGATGCTAGTTATCCTCAAGTTATTTAGAGACAATCATTTCTATTCTATACTAACAAATAAGGACTTCCTAGGTGGCGCTGGTGGCAAAGAACCTGTCTGCCAATGCACGTGACATAAAAGGTGTGGGTTTGATCCCTGGGTTAGGAAGATTCTCTGGAGGAGGGCATAGCAACCCACTCCAGTATTCTTGCCTGTAGAATTCCATGGACAGAGGAACCTGAAGGGCTCATGGTCACAAAGGGTCAGACATGATAAAGCAACTAACCATAGCATAGCACATTACCAAATAAAGCAGCATAGACCTTGTGACAGATACCAATTTTAAACAACATAAACTTTAAGATCTCATGTCTTATGCACAGAGTTTGGAACAAGGAACTAAAGACCCAAAAAACTCTGTATTCTGCAAGTCAAGAGGCTGGACCCATACATTTGCCAGTAAATAGTAATTGAATGGATAAAAGGAAGGAAGATTCTTTTGGGTCTACGGAATATGCCTTGGCTCTACACAAGTCAGTATGGGATGCCTGAGTTGAACAGGAATAAAGCTTATGCCTTTTAAATCCATTACTGTGCATTTCCCTCCAATGTCCTCAGCCAGGTCAGTGTGGGAGTCTGGGCTTATCTCCCGGTCTCAAGGCCTAACCTGTGTTGTTTTTGGGGAGGTTACACAGCTGCTTTGAAGGAAACTTACTGAAGCATCATATCTTTTCTGAAACTAGAGTGAAGCTCATGCCCCCAAAACTTCTGGCTCTGTATCTCTGCTGACATTCTGCTGGGGAGGCGGGCAGAAGGGACTACCACCTCAGAGCTGCCTGATCCTCTCAGCATCTTCCCCTGCATCCTCTGACCCTTCTCTCCCTACTTCTGCTGTCTCAGTGTTGTTGAGACAAAACTTTGTTGAAAAAGCCTCAGCTCTGTTGTACTCAAAATCCACCCAGGCATTGTGAGTGCAGGGCATGCAACAATGAAAAAGACACAAGTCTTCCCTCGTCTCAGGGGGCTCACTTTTCTAAAGACTGAAAATGGAATTCAATCAGTATCAAGTTTCAGTTGTGTGAGATAAGTTACACAGATCTGCTGTACAATGTAGTATTTACGGTTAGCAATACTGGATTGTATACTCAAAAATTTAAGAGGGTAGATCCCATGTTAAGTGTTCTTATCACGAGATAAATGTATACATAAAATAAATATTAATAATTAAATTAAATGAGCATGCAGCAACAGTCTGAGACTTCCCACAGCTAGTATCATGCAAACCACTCCATATGTAGTTTCCCACTCTCCTTTGATTCTTTGAGTAGGATTTCTTTCAGATCTCTGCTCAACTGTTATAAGGGAAGCTTCCTTAGTTAACTTATATATCTCCGCTGCCTAATCATCCTTTCACTTCTCTTACAACTGTGTATCACTCTTACTTTGCTGTGTATTTTTCCAGAACCCTTACCACTACATAATTTGTTAATAGCTTATTATCTGTCTTCCCTTGTTAAACTATTTTAAGACAGGCAATTTAGTTAATTCACTACTGAGTACCTTAAGATGGTGGAGTAGAAGGACGGGCACTCATCTTCTCTTGCAAGAACTCCAAAATTACAACTCACTGCTGAACAACATTCTCGACAGGAGAATGTTGGATCCCACCAGAAAAAGATACCCCACATCATAGGAGAAGCCCCATCAAGACAGTAGGAGGGGTGAAATTGTATTTAGAATCAAACACCATACCTGCCAGAGATGCTCAGAGGGCTCAAACAAAACCTTGTGCACACCAAGACCCTGAGACCCCACAGAGACTGAGCCAGACCTGTGTTTGAGTCTTCTGTGGAGGTACAGGTTAGCAGTGGCCTGCTGCAGGGGCAGGGACTCTGGGTGTAGCTACCTGGATCACACAGCTTGTGGCATAAGCCCTCTTGGACAAGGTCACCATTAAACTCACCATACAGCCACCAAACAGAAGACCTACAAACTGCAGAAATATTATACCCAAGAAATTCTCTCACTGTTAAGAAAGTTCTAGGACCCACAACAGATTTCCCAACCTGGGGATCTGACAAAGGGACTGAGAACCCCCAGGGAATTTGACTTTGGAGGTCAGTGGGATTTGATTACAGAACTTACACAGGATTGGGGAAACAGACTCTTGGAGGGCACAAACAAAACCTTGCACACACCAGGACCCAGGAGAAAGGACCAACTTGAACATCTGGAAGTTCACGGTTCACATACTGTTGAAGCCTGGCTTGGAGAATTTTGAGCATTAATTTGCTAGTGTGTGAGATGAGTGAAATTGTGTGGTAGTTTGAACATTCTTTGGCATTGCCTTTCTTTGGGATTGGGCTTCCCTTGTGGCTCAGCTGGTAAAGAAAACATCCCTGCAATGCAGGACACCTGGGTTCAATCCCCGAGTTGGGAAGATCCCCTGGAGAAGGGAAAGGCTACCCACTTCAGTATTCTGGCCTAGAGAGTTCCATGGACTGTATAGTCCATGGGATCACAAAGAGTCAGACATGACTGAATGACTTTCACTTCTTTGGGATGGGAATGAAAATTGACCTTTTCCTTTCCTGTTGCCACTGCTGAGCTTTCCAAATTTGCTGGCATACTGAGTGTAGCACTTTCACAGCATCATCTTTTAGGATTTGAAATAACTCAACTGGAATTCCATCATCTCCACTAGCTTTGTTCATAGTGATGCTTCCTAAGGCTCACTGGACTTCACATTCCAGGATGTCTGGCTCTAGGTGAGTGATCACACCATCATGGTTATCTGGATCTTGAAGATCATTTTTGTACAGTTCTTCTGTGTATTCCTGCCACATCTTTTTAATATCTTCTGCTTCTGTTAGGTCCATACCATTTCTGTCCTTTATTGTGCCCATCTTTGCATGAAATGTTCCCTTGGTGTCTCTAATTTTCTTGAAGAGATCTCTAGCCTTTCCCATTCTCTTGTTTTCCTCTATTTCTTTGCAATGATCACTGAGGAAGGCTTTCTTGTCTCTCCTTGCTATTCTTTGGAACTCTGCATTCAACTCTGCATTTTCTCCTTTGCATTTAGCTTCTCTTCTTTTCTCAGTTATTTGTAAGGCCTCCTCAGACAATCATTTTTCCTTCTTGCTTTTCTTTTTCTTGGGGATTGTCTTAATCACTGCCTCCTGTACAATGTCACCAACCTCTGTCCATAATTCTTCAGGCACTCTACCAGATCTAGTCCTTTGAATCTATTTGTCATTTCCACTGTTTAATCATGAGGGATTTGATTTAGGTCATACCTGAATGGTCTAGTGGTTTTCCCTACTTTCTTCAATTTAATCTGAATCTTGCAATAAGGATTTAATGATCTGAGACACAGTCAGCTCCCAGTCTTGTTTTTGCTACACAGTCAGCTCTTGGTCTTGTTTTTGGAAGTATCTTCATTACCTCCACCATAGTTTGGTATCAGGTGAAACAACAGAGAGGGAACACAGCCCCTCCCATCAACAGAAAATTGGATTGAAGATTTACTGAGCATGGTCCCCATCAGAACAAGACCCAGTTTCCCCCACAGTGAGTCTCTCCCAACAGGAAGCTTCCATAAGCCTCTTATTCTTATCGTCAGAGGGCAGATAGAATGAAAATCACCGTCACAGAAAACTAATCAGACTGATCACATGGACCACAGCCTTGTCTAACTCAATGAAACTATGAGCCATGCCATTTAGGGTCACCCAAGATTGATGGGTCATGGTGGAGAGTTCTGACAAAACGTTGCCCACTGGATAAGGGAATGGCAAACCACTTCAGTATGCTTGCCTTAAGAAACCCATGAACAGTATGAGGGCTCAATAAAGACCTGTTTAATGAGTGAATGCATAAATTACCTTGAGCACAGGTATGACCATTACTTCAGTTTTCCAGATGCGGAAGTCAATATTCATGGAGAATAAGAAAGTTGCCCAACATCACTCAACTGATAAATGGTCAAATATGTGGTTAAAAAATGTGGAATTAATGAAAGATCTTTAACATTCAGTACACAGTCACCAGAAATTCAGCATGTGGGTTTATATTAACACACTTCTCTGAAAAAAAAAAAATTTACTGATGTGCTAACTCTGATGTAGTCACATAAATTTATCTTCTCGCAATTTCTATAGTTGCTGATGGCAGAGTAGTAATGATCTTCTGGCATGTTATGGTTGAATTGATACAATAAATTTCATGTTTTCCTTTGATTGTATTAGAAGCTATGAATGGTTCTATCATTTCTGAAACAGCCTAAGGAATATAACATATTTTTAATTTTATGGGCCTGTCTCCCTTTTTAGAATCAGTATATTTACTTGACAATCTAAAAATTCTTGTCAACCTTAAAGGAATATCAATTGGTATTATAGCTGAAAACATGGATTTTTCTCTACTTTTTCCCCAGTTTCTGGAGAAATACAGAAATATTTCTCCTATTTGCTCAGTTTGGAATCTCTAGATTGGTGTGGTTTGTTTTATTGTTTTTGTGTTTTGTTGGTTTGCAGTTCAATGCTTCTGAATAGATAACTTTTAAAAATAGTTGAGCTAAGCATTATATGAAAGAGCTTTCCTCCCTAAAATTTAACTGCAGCCTCTTTTTCTAGTATGGGAGAAGCCAAAATGCATGTTTATTAGTTTAGTAACTATCTGACTTCTTTTAAAGGGGCACAAATTTGCTTTGATACTTCTGAATTACTCCTGAAATTATTCTTTATTCCAAAAGCAAATCAATGAGAGCTCCAGAAACTTGTCAATTGCCATTTAGGGGTACAAAACACAAAAATTCACTTTTAGAAAAAGAAAATTATAAGAAAATCACTCAGGATATCTCTTTTTGTAAGTTAGATTTCTGCCCAAAAAGAATCAACTCATGCATAGAGATTGGACTAAACATCCATCAAAAATCAATATTCAATTGTTATCGGCCCCAAGAGAGCACTTTTTAGGAGTCATAATATTTATCATGCAGTAACTCTTCCTTATCATTAAATAACACCTTACCTGCCTCCTGAGAAATCTGTATGCAGGTCAAGAAGCAACAGTTAGAACCAGGCATAGAACAATGAAATGGTTCCAAATTGGGAAAGGAGTACATCAAGGATGTATATTGTTCCCCTCCTTATTTAACTTATATGCAGAGTACACCATGAGAAATGCCAGGCTGGATGAAGCACAAGCTGGAATCAAGATTGCTGGGAGAAATATCAATAACCTCAGATATGCAAATGACACCACCCTTATGGCAGAAATTGAAGAAGAACTAAAGAGCCTCTTGATGAAAGTGAAAGAGGAGAGTGAAAAAGTTGACTTAAAACTCAACATTCAAAAACCTATCATGGCATCCGGTCTCATCTCTTCATGGCAAATAGATGGGGAAACAGTGGAAACTTTAATAAAGTGACAAACTTTATTTCTTTGGGCTCCAAAATCACTGCAGTTGGTGACTGCAGACATGAAATTAAAAAAAGATGCTTGCTCCCTGGAAGAAAAAGCTATGACTAACCTATACAGCATATTAAAAAGCAGAGACATTACTTTGCTAACAAAGGTCCATCTAGTCAAAGCTATGGTTTTTCCAGTAGTCATGTATGGATGTGAGAGTTAGATCTTAAAGAAAGCTGAGCACTGAAGAACTGATGCTATTGAACTGTGATGTTGGGGAAGACTCTAGAGAGTCCCTTGGACTGCAAGGAGATCCAACCAGTCAATTCTAAAGGAAATCAGTCTTAAATACTCATTGGACGGACTAATACTGAAGTGGAAACTCCAATACTTGGGCCACCTGATGTGAAGAATTGACTCATTGGAAAAGACCCTGATGCTGGGAAAGATTGAAGGCAGGAGGAGAAGGAAACAGAGGATGAGATGGTTGGATGGCATCACTGACTTGATGGACATGACTGTAATCAAGCTGTGGGAGTTGGTGATGGATAGGGAAGCCCAGTGTGCTGCAGTCCATGGGGTCACAAAGGGTCAGACATGACTGAGCGACTGAACTGAACTCTTTCTCTTAATATGCTGCTGCTAAGTCACTTCAGTCGTGTCCGACTCTGTGTGACCCCATAGACGTCAACCCACCAGGCTCCCCCATCCCTGGGATTCTCCAGGCAAGACCACTGGAGTAGATTGCCATTTCCTTCTCCAATGCATGAAAGTGAAAAGTGAAAGTGAAGTCGCTCAGTCGTGTCCGACTCTTAGCGACCCCATGGACTGCAGCCTACCAGGGTCCTCCATCCATGGGATTTTCCAGGCAAGAGTACTGGAGTGGGGTGCCATTGCCTTCTCCTTCTCTTAATATATCATTTGAAAATAATGGAAAGCAAACCTATGGCTGATGATGCTATTTGTCTTTAGTATAAGACAGAATGAACAGGAGACCTGGAGTCTACAGGCCCGGGTTTGTATTACAGATTAACCACTTGCCAGGAGTCCCAATGTCACTTACTTGAATTTCCCATTTTCCCCTTGTAAAGGGAGACTAATGATGTTTGTCATACCATCTGTGAATGTGTTCAATAAGTGTTAGTTGAATGTACATCTTGTCTACAAAATTAGTAATGAGATCACATAAATATCTGTTGAGAAAACCAACCAAGGAGTAGATCAAATCGTGCAGGACATTTTGCAGTCACAGGTAAGAGCTATATTGGGTTTGGTCTCTATGAGTTTGCTTGTAGCTCTTAACCACTAGGCGTGTGTTCTTATGCAAGTAACTCAACCTCAGTATGACATATTTTCCTCAGAGAGTTGACAGGACCAACTTCCTAATTTTACTGTTAGAAATAAATTCAGAAAATGTGCACTTAACACAAAACAAAACACAAGGGAAACTTAGTCAATAAAAATTTGCTGATATTGGTATTTTTAATGAGGAGAGCAAAATGCATCATTTTAATAACAAGTTTAAGTTTGTGTCCCAGACACTATCCAAGTTTCTAGTGATGGAGTGGTCAACAAAACCACAAGCTCTCTGCTCTTAAGAAACTATTTCCTGGTAAAGAACAGATAGGACAAAATCAAAGTGATAAATGCTCATAAGAAAATAAAAAAAGTAATTGAACAGAGAGATGTGTAGATGTGTGTGAGCTTATGTGGGAGAGAGGATTCGTATGTTTAGGAGGTACTGTAAAAGCACAATGTAGGGTGAACATAGAATCTCTCTCTGAGAAAGTAATCTTTGAACTTTGACTCAAAAAATAACCAGGCAGCTGTGCAGGGTGAAATGTCTGCAGGACTGTGCACATGCTTTTTTAAGATGAATTTCCAGACCTTCTGCAATTTATAACTCTGTAAACCTAGAGTAGTGACTGGGATCCAGATTTCAATACCTGTACTTTATTCACTCTGCTTTAGCAAAAGGAATATCCACAGATGTATAACCACACACAGAAGACAGGCCTTTGGGGAAGGGGGATGAGATGAACTGGGAAATTAGGATTGGCATATATAAGCTATTGATACTATGTATAAAATAGGTAACTAATGAGAACCTACTATATGGTTCACGGAACTCTACTCAGGGCTCTGTGGTGACGTAAATGGGAAGGAAATCAAAAACAAGGAGATATATGTATACATATAGGTGATTCACTTTGCTGTATAGTAAATTAACACAATATTGTAAAGCAACTATGCTACAATAACAATTAATTTAGAAAAAGAAGAGAGGCCTTTAAAGCACTGAACCCATCATGTTCTTTGGAATCAGAGGTTCTCAACTATGAGACTCACTAGTACTCTTGCCTGGAAACTTCCATGGACGGAGCCTGGTAGGCTGCAGTCCATGGGATCACGAAGAGTCGGACACGACTGAGCAACTTCACTTTCACTTTCATGCATTGGAGAAGGAAATGGCAACCCACTCCAGTGTTCTTGCCTGGAGAATCCCAAGGACAGCAGAGCCTGGTGGGCTGCCATCTATGGGGTCACACAGAGTCGGACACGAATGAATGACTTCACTTTCACTTTTATGCATTGGAGAAGGAAATGGCAACCCACTCCAGTATTCTTGCCTGGAGAATCCCAGGGACAGCAGAGCCTGGTGGGCTGCCATCTATGGGGTTGCACAGAGTCAGACATGACTGAAGCAATTCAGCAGCAGCGGCAGCAGCAGCAGCAGCTGGGTGAAGGTGGACCCATTACTTAGCCAACCTGAGGCTCAGTTACCTCATCAGTAGAACAAACCTGATACAAGTTCATCAATGGGATGCTTGCAGTGCAGTGCTTAGTGCGAGCAGACCTTCAAAATTGTAATTATTGTCACTATCAGGTTAAGGGCTCTGCTGTCTACCAGCAATATGACCCTGAGTAGACTCTACAGTTATTCCGTGCCTCAGTTTCCTAATTTATAAGAATGATTGTAAAAATAATAATACAGATTTATTAGGCTTGTATGAGCAATAAACTGCGTTGTGTCAAACACTTTGAATGCATCCTGGCACAGAGTAAAGCTCATTAAATCCTGGTACTAGTGTCACCTATGGCTTTGACATCCGTCATGACAGAATATAACCATAGGCTCCTAGACTACTGTGAAAGAAAGGACCGCTGACTTACAAAGTACAATGGACTACGTTATCCCCAACTCCAGTACTTTGGCCACCTCATGCGAAGAGTTGACTCATTGGAAAAGACTGATGCTGGGAGGGATTGGGGGCAGGAGGAGAAGGGGACGACAGAGGATGAGATGGCTGGATGGCATCACTGACTCGATGGACGTGAGTCTGGGTGAACTCCGGGAGTTGGTGATGGACAGGGAGGCCTGGTGTGCTGCGATTCATGGGGTCGCAAAGAGTCGGACACGACTGAGCAACTGAACTGAACTGAAGAATAATCACTTGCACCATTCTTGTATTTTACTCCTGATGATTTTTAAATATTAATTAAATTTACCATGATGATAATTAATCATTATTTAATAGAACATCATGGTCAGTAAGAACCCTTGCTTTGGATAATTTTAGACGGGTTTACAAATTTCCCTAAGATTGAATCTTACTGTCACTTCACAGCTTTTCAATCAACACTGGCTCTATTGTATGTGCCATTTACAAAGCACACAAATAACTTTAATACATTACTGATTTTTTTTAAAGAAGTGAAAGCATTCAACTGAATCTTTTTAGTTTCACATTAGCAGAACACACAAATCTTCTGAAGTCAAAAAATAACAGAAGATTTAACTTAGAAGGTGATCTGAGATGGTTTTGTTTAGAGAGAGCAATCACATTACTTTTCACAGACATTAATTATTGATCAGGACACTTTTATCCCTTAGCTCCCCCAGATATAGTTTAAATACTGAATTTTAGGAAGTTATTCCCAAGTATCAAGTTATAGAAGAGAAGACATATTGACTTGCCCTGACCTGGGCTCAGCCCCCATATTAGAGCTGACTTCTGAGGAGTCTGAAGTCCTCAGAGGTTAACTTATTTTCCTGATCTGGAATGACAACCTATGTTTCCAGAATCCTCATGTCCATGCTTTGGCCACCACTCCTTGCTACCTGCTATTTACTACCCACCTGAACAGGGCTGAGGACCTGGGAGGAATGGAATTACAGCATGGGTTAAAATCCTCATCCTTCTTCTCTGCTGGAGCTCAATACACTGCTCAACTCAGGCTTCCTGCTCTTGATTTGTTTCCCTTTCCATTTTCACTGACATCCATATCGTGTTACATCTAACCTGAAAAGGAAAGGACTACAGGCCTTATACTCATCCATTACACTGGACTCATACTCAAGAACAGCAACCCACTAGCAGCAAAGCTGACTATAAATATGAGTGATGGTGTCCTCGCCCATAACCTTGCTCTGCATGTCAATTACTCACGGCTTCCCCTGCTGAAAATTTAGCACCATCACTCCCTCCCCCACAAGCTTCTTTCTTAATATTTCACTTCCACAGCCCAAACTTAGCCAGAGTCAGTGACTAGAATCTAGTGGTGCAGGGAAAGATTGTTTAGTGCTCTGCTGACATTTATAATAAGCCATGACAGCACAAGAAAAATTCTGGTAGCAACTCTGCGACTTAAACGGCTGAAAACACTCATAACGCAACCATGTACAAATAATAAAAATTATTAATAATGGAAAAATTGGCTTACATTCAAGTACTAATTAAATACATGTTTTTATTAAAGTAATATTATATTTGGTCAGTAAGTAGGAGAATGATGGGCTTTGGTAGACTGATTTTATTAATAAATATTTGTTCTGCTGGCAGCACAGCAAAATGAAAAAGAGAAGTAGAAGACACAAGGTCTTAATTATTCTAATTGTGAAGAGCATTCTATAACTTTTCAACAATATAATTTCTAAACTGAAGCATGGCATTTACTAGAATGTGATACACGGTCTTTCTTTTTGTACTTTTTCTTAAATGCCCTACTGAGACTTGTTCAGTGAACAACTGGAAATAATCTAAATGTTGGAGAAAAAAAAATTACATTATATGTAACTGTCCAAAACAGAATTCAACCTATAAAGCTAACAGCAAAGGAAAATGATATATTCACTCCAAAGAATATTGCATAGACATTACACAATCTCTTTCTCTTTTTACAATAACTTACAAGAAAATGTAAAATAAAATAATTACATTCAAATAAAAAAGAATGAAAATTCAATATATAAGTTTGTAAAACAGGAAATCAAAAAAAGGAAAATGTAATCCATCGTAACATCAAAGGGTCTGCTTCCTATAACGAAGTTATTTAATTTTTAATGATTTCTTCTAGATTTATCTTTTCCAAATTCACTCCAATGGAGGCAGAGAAGAAAAATGGTATTAGTTAAAAACAGATTCATTTTCAAAAAGTCCTTACTTCGCAAATTGGAAATGACCTAAATGGCTAAATGGGGACAGAAGAGGATGCTGTGGTTAAACATACATTGGCCATTCATATGATGGATAATTATGAGGTTATTAAAAAATCATGGCTTGAGAAAAAAGATTTAATGATACAACCTTAAATGAAAAAAAAAAATTATCATTCCATACAATAATCCCTAAAATGACTAGTAGAAATCCACTAGAGCCACACTGTCTAATGGATATATAACATGTACTGCATAGACAATTTGAATTCTTCTAGCCATATTTTTTAAAGTACAAAGAAACCGGTGGAATTAATTTTAATGAAGTGTACTATAAATAAAGATGAAAACCACTGACCAACATTTAAATATTTTATCCAAGTTATCAGTGGACTGAGGCAATGAGATTCTTCTACCAGTAATCAAAACTCTCTCCCAGTCATGATTCTTCTTTATTTGAATGAATGCTCATAGAATCTTTTTATAAGTGTGAAATAGGTAGAGGGGCCTCAGAAGATTGGGAGGAGGTACAGAGAGTGTTCCCTGAAGTACAGAGAGTGAGGCTTCCCTGATAACTCAGTTGGTAAAGAATCTGCCTGCCATGCGGGAGACCTGGGTTCAATCCCTGGGTTGGGAAGATCCCGTGGAGAAAGGAAAGGCTACCCACTCCAGTATCCTGACCTGGAAAATTCCATGGACTATAGTCCATGGGGTTGCAAAGAGTCGGATACGACTGAGCGACTTTCACTTTTCACTTTCACAGAGAGTGTTGGAACTGGAAGGGGTGGATTAATGCCATAATTGGAGAAGTGCTCTAACGTTCAAAGTCTATCATCCACAGATGAGAGAGAGGGTATAAGTCTTTTTGTCTAGGGCAGTGCATGGTGCACAGTGAACCTGTCATGGGACACTCTGGAACGCATTCCAGACAAGGAGCACACGTTTACTGAATAACAAGTCCTGAACCCTGCAGGGTTGAGTTCATTTGGTTCCCCAAATGATCTACTTCCATTAGGATTTTAACTACCCTTGTTGATGATGTATAATAGATAAAGCCTATAGCTATGTAACTCTCTAACAAAATAGCACACGCCCTGTCCCTGTTATACACAAAGGGGCGATCATTGTGATTCTGCACAAAATAGTCTATGAGGTCAGCCTAGTTGTAACTAATACACTTAGCTTTGTTCTTTTCTCAGCATGAAGGTTTATCTTTTATTTTTTTTAAACTGGGAGGCCTGGCGTGCTGCCGTTCATGGGGTCGCAAAGAGTCGGACAAAACTGAGCGACTGAACTGAACTGAACTGAATATAAAGAACTGGTTTAAATTTTGAATTTCAGCCATTCAATATTATTCCACTAAAAACAACAGTCCATTCAGGGTTGTGAAGCAAAGCCTTAAAGAGGCTGAAAGGATAAACTCACTATTTTTTAATGTCTTCTGAGAGCCAGGATATTAATTGGAAGTGGTAAGTACAGAAAGACTTGGATCTGTCTGATGAGCTGAATAATCTTGGATAAGTTACTTCTCTAAGTCTTAATTTTCTCAGCAGAGGGGAATAATGAAAAGTAAATCTCCACAGTTGGTTATTTTGAGGATTAAATAACATAGGTAGAGTGCTTTTTCTACAAAGATGCTAAGTTTTCCTTTCAACCTTGGTCCAGGCATCCTCCTTTTTGTGGAGAAACGAGGGTTGACGAAAGGAAGAAAACAATCTCTGATTTATTTCAAATTGTAAAAATTCTCAAGTTTGCTTTTTATAGTTTGAAAAAAGAACCTGGAGCCAATGCACAGAATTTGGAAGCAGCCTGTGAGTTTTAATAGGTTTGCTAGGAAATGGTCTGAGTGCCAGGAACTCTGGATCAGAGGAAAATTTATGCAATTAGATCATTCGGTCTAAATGTGATTATACATTTTAGTAATGAACCGTGTAATTCTGTAGGTAAAGCCAGAATAATAGCGGGAAAACAGTAAGAAGAGATTTGATTTATTGCAGAAGTTTCACAGATCTGCAGAACTGGAAACCATGTATGTGTGATAAGCAAGAATTTTTCCCATAATGGCTAGAGATAACAAGTGAATTATTTTAGACAACTGTATGGTGAAAAGAGAGGGTATAGACTGGCAATTCTAGGAATGTGGCTATAATGCCAACCCGGAGACAAATTTTGAAGTTTAGAAGAAGAGGATGCAAAGGTGCTCAAGGTGGCAATGCTGAGTGTGTGCCAATTAATGCGCTTAGTTTGCCACTCAGAACAAGACGAAAAGCCCAATGAGAAAGTTTATAAATGAGCTAGTCTGATTTGGAGATAAAGAGGAAGCAGACAGAGCCTTGGGCTGTATCATGACACTAGGACATTTGTTTCAGAAATGTATTTATATAAAAATGAAATAAAGTGTGGCATATTTGAACCCATAGTTGGTGATGATCAATCATATCTGCCCAGAAGCAGAACTCTGAATATAGAAATCACTGTCAACTACTGCCCTGACTTCTAGAAGATGCCAGAACATGGTGAATGTGCTCTTTAAGATTACCTGAGGCTTTGCTCCCCACCCTGAGAAGCCTGGTCCTTATGGGAGCCTCTGCTGCCCCCTCCATGGAAGGTTCAGATGGAGATAAGTTGGAAAGACCTCCTGCCCTGTCCTCTTTTGTTTTGTCTGCTGCCCCTTGTGCTTCTTAGAACTGGGAACAGCCCAGGCCTCTTCTAACCACCTGGCCCTGCTGGAAGGGAAAACATGGAAAGCACAGGAGCTAGAGAGTAGATTTTGCGAAGGTATGGGGAAGAAGAGTTTTTGCCCGAGCAGTTCAATTCATAACGCCTTCGCTCCTCTCCATAAAAACTTTGTAATGACACAGTAACTCTGGGAGACCCAGGTCACAGCTGTGCCTACTTGTGATGGAGCCTAGTGTTTTCCCCTGTTTAAGCTGAATGACCATCACAGAATATTCACTACCACTGTGACAGTCAAAATAAGAACAATATTAACAGGAATGTTAAAGTCAAAGCCTTTGACTGTGTGGATCACAACAAACTCTGGAAAATTCTTAAAGAGATGCGAATAACAGACAACTTGACCTGCCTCCTGAGAAATCTGTATGCAGGTCAAGAAGCAACAGTTAGAATTGGACATGGAACAACAGACTGGTTCCAAATCGGGAAAGGGGTTATGTCTAGGACGTATATTGTCACCTTGCTTATTTAACTTATATACAGAGTACATCATGCGAAATGCCAGGCTGGATGAAGCACAAGCTGGAATCAAGATTTCTGGGAGAAATATCAATAACCTCAGATACACAGATTACACCATCCTTATGGCAGAAACTGAAGAACTAAAGAGCCTCTTGAGGAAAGTGAAAGAGGAGTGAAAAAGTTGGCTTAAAACTCAACATTCAGAAAACTAAGATCATGGCATCTGGTCCCATCACTTCATGGCAAATAGATGGGGAAACAATGGAAACAGTGACAGACTTTATTGTTTTGGACTCCAAAATCACTGCAGATGGTGACTGTCGCCATGAAATTAAAAGACGCTTACTCCTTGGAAGAAAAGCTATGACCAACCTAGACAGCAAATTAGAAAGCAGAGATATTACTTTGCCAGCAAAGGTCTGTCTAGTCAAAGCTATGGTTTTTCCAGTAATCATGTATGGATGTGAGAGTTGAACTATAAAGAAAGCTGAGCACTGAAGAATTGATGCTTTTGAACTGTGGTATTGGAGAAAACTCTTGTGAGTTCTTTGGACTGCAAGGAGATCCAACCAGTTAATCCTAAAGGAAATCAGTCCTGAATATTCATTGGAAGGACTGATGCTGAAGCTGAAGCTGAAGCTCCAATACTCTGGCCACCTGATGTGAAGAACTGACTCATTTGAAAAGACCCTGATGCTGGGAAAGATTGAAGGCAGGAGGAGAAGGGGATGACAGAGGATGAGATGGTTGGATGGCGTCACGGACTCTATGGACATGAGTTTGAGCAAACTCCTAAGAGTTGGTGATGAACAGGGAAGCCTGAAGTGCTGCAGTCCATCAGGTCGCAAAGAGTCAGACACGAGTGACTGAACTGAACAGGAATGTAAGATCAGCATGTTGTTGTTTCTGTTGTTTTACTATCAAAAGAATCTAATTTATTTTTTAAGAATTTTTTTATGTGGACCAATTTTTAAAGTCTTTATTGAATTTGTTACAATATTGCTGTTGTTTTATGGTTTGTGTTTTTGGCCGTGAGTCATGTGGGATCTTAGCTGTCTCATCATGGATTGAACCTGCACCCCTGCATTGGAAGGTGAAGTTTTAACCACTGGACTGCCAGGCAAGTCCCTTTTTATCTTGTAAGGTCATTTGAGCAGTCTTATTAGTTATGTAAATGAATGTACACTGCTCTGAGAGAAGACAACAGTAATTGTACATCTGTATTGTGATTCGGAGAAGGCAATGGCACCCCACTCCAGTACTGTTGCCCGGAAAATCCCATGGATGGAGGAGCCTGGTAGGCTGCAGTCAATGGAGTCTCTAAGAGTCAGACACGACTGAGCGACTTCACTTTCACTTTCCACTTTCATGCATTGGTGAAGGAAATGGCAACCCACTCCAGTGTTCTTGCCTGGAGAATCCCAGGGATGGGGGAGCCTGGTGGGCTGCCGTCTATGGCGTCGCACAGAGTCGGACAAGACTGAAGCGACTTAGTAGTAGTAGAACTGAACTGATTGTGTGTATGCACATGCTTGTATCATACAGCAAAAACTATTTAATACCTTGTTCTGGAGAATTGGTTCTTATAGGGAAAGTGGGCTGCCTAACACAGAGGAAATAACTCCCCATGATGATGAGTCAAGATCAGACATGGCCTCAGGGGTTACTCATTCTTAAGCAAAGCCTGTGGACGACACTAGAAGTCCCTCAGGAGCTGGAGACGATAGTACCCTTTGTGTAAGGACTGAGAGCTGGCACCCCTGAGCCAAAGCACGGTGGTTTTCCTGGGAGCTAGTGAGCAAAAGGCACAAAGTAAACAAGAGGCTTTAGGACTATAAAGGAGCCATCTGCAACAGTGACACCATGTGGCCATGATCTGTAGCAGCAGCTGTGGACTAGGATTGTAGTTTCTGTCTCCACTAATCCTATGTGGGTGACACTTCTTGGATTATACAGACTGAGAGGAGGTAGGGCAAGGACATGAACACTCAGGTCTCCTCCCACTAGTGGGGCTCTTGGTGGTCTGAACAGAATATCGTTTTAAATGAGAGGATGTGATCTTTGGGTGCTGCAAAGTTTGTTCCAGGTCATCCCACTTGCAATAATAGAGCACTGTGCTTGACATGCATCAGTCTCATGTAATATCCCTATAATAACCTCAAGGCAGCTCTAGTTGCATCATTTTACACAAGGAAAACTGAGGCCAAGAGTATCTGAATAATCGGCCCAAAGTCACTTAGGCAGCAAAGGGCAGAGCAGGGACTGACATGGAAGTTCCTTTGTCTTCAGAGTCTTGGGCTCCCAATCCTGCTCTCACCTCCCTCACAGCTTGAAAACAAATGCCCCCCAGGTTTCCCTTTACCGCCAGTGCTACTGACCTACAGAGCTTGTGCCGGATTAGTGATTCTAAAATTCTCAAATAATTATTCTCTGCTTGATTTCTTACAGATAGCAAGATCTCATTAAAAATTTTTCTTTTCTGGTCTTCCTATAGTTTAATCAAGAAGATAAAGGAAAGATGACTATTATCTCATCTTATAAATGAAACACAGAAAGACAGGAAGACTCTCTGACTTGCCCTAGAGCAAAGGGGCACCCCTTCAGGTGCTCACAGAAGTCTGGTGCTGGCTGTAAACAAAATCTTATTTCATCCCTTGGAAACTGAGGAGTGGAGTAGTGGACTGAGAGTCAAAGCGCAGGTTTTATCTCTTCATTCAATTACGCAAATAAAAATTCAGAGTGTCCACCACCTACATACTGCTCTAGGCACTGAGATACAGTAGTGATCAAAACAAAGGCCCTGCCTTGTGGGGACTGTAGTCTAGTGAAAGAGACAGAAAATAAACAATGAAACAATGTATTTTGCATGGAGAGTCAGGTAGTAACCTTTACAAGGAGGAAAACCAAAGCTGAATAAATGGATAGACAAGACCAGAAACAAGTCACGGAATATGTCTTCACAGAGTGACCTCAGAGAAAAGAGGTAAGGAAGAGGACCAAGGAGAAGACTTCAAGTGTCACAGGTTCAGAAGAGAGTTGCCTTAGGACAGTGTGATGGGAGCCAAGTGAAGAAGAGCAAGAATGCCGAGTAAGGGTAGGGGACAGAGTCACATCACACAGTGCTTGGCACCCCCTGCGGAGAAGGAGAGGTTCTATTTTGAGAATGAGAAGAAGCTGCGGAGGATCTGGAGCAGGGGTGGGGCAGACAGAGCCTTCATATTCAAGGACAGCCCCCTGGCTATGTGGGGTTTAGGCAAGAGAGCTGTGAGCTGGCGAGCCAGCGATACCAAGGGACAGCAAACAGATGGGGCCAGGAAGCTGATGAGAGTCCATGGTTGAGATAGAGAGTTTGCTGAAGTTTTCTTTTTCCAACTTTGCAATAAGTTCTGTGACCCTGAGTTTCATTAATCCCCTCAGTCTCAGCTATTTTTTTTTTAATTCAAAATACAGTTATAAAAATCTTCACTAGTATGGAATGAGAGAAAACTTACAAAATAAAAGATTGTGAAATATATGAAATATTAATCATTATTCTTCTTCTACCATAGAAAAATCATATACAATGGGTGCCCATTAAACACAGAATTTAATCCAGAAATTGATTTGTAATATACTCATAATTTAACAAAAGAAAACACCAACTTGCTCTGAGTACCAAAGCATATTTATCATGGGCTGATCCAATTTAGTATGTATTTGACTCTTGGATCAATCAGGTCAAGCAAATCAGAATTGGAAAAGACAAAACTACCAAGAATTTGCTCTTGTTAAATACATACTGTTCCTCAAAAGGAAATTGAGAGACATGCTCCATACAGGAAATCAATCTCAATTACACCAGCGATCACTGCCCCCAAGCCACCAAGCAAGAAACCTTCAGATGCTCTCACCATAAACACATAATCACTGAATGAATTAGAAATGAAGTATAAAGTAATTGTAACACTACACTAAAGTGTGTATGTGTTTTAGTATTTCCTAAAAGCCTGGAGTTGTTAGAAGACAAATTGTTACAAGTTTCTAAATTCTATGATTTGAGATTAAAAAGAATACTGAAATACTTATGGCATATAGAGCTTTTAAAACTTAAGATTATGAATTTGGTTCACATTTTTAACACAAAAGTTACCAATTCTGTGTCACGTGGGAATGACAATGAACACGTAACCGTGTAAATTCTGCTCTCCCTCTGAAAAGCACTAAAATTTCTTCAAGGGTATTTTGTTAGACTCTTTTGATTATTTATATTTAAAGATACATTTTTATCTAAGTACATTAATGACTGTAAATCGTAATATCACCCTGGTACTATGATTACAATCCTGCACATCTAGGAAAAAGATGGAGCACTTCAAAGGCTAGCTCCTTATTTCTGAAACACTGCTTATTCGTTACTGCCACCTGCTGGTAAGCATTAAAATGTGCTTTTTCAAGACAGAAATCTATACACACATCCAGATCGTTCCCTTGGTTTATTTTAAATGCTTAGATTTCAGTAGATTTTAGAAAAGTTGATTGCATATTTTAATTTATTAAGTAACGTATTTTTCATTATAAAATATACACATAGCCATTAAAACTACAGAAGAGCAGAAAAGCGAAAGTGATAAAGTCACTCAGTTGTGTCCAACTCTTTGTGACTCCAGGCCAGAATACTGGAGTAAGTAGCTGTTGCCTTCTCCAGGGGATCTTCCCAACCTAGGGATCAAACCCAGGTGTCCTGCATTGCAGGCAGATTCTTTACCAGCTGAACCACAAGGGAAGCTTAGGAATATTGGAGTGGGCAGTCTATGCCTTCTCCCCAGGAATTAAACCATGGTCTCCTACATTGAAGGCGGATTCTTTACCAGCTAAGCTATCAGAGAATCCCATAGGGTAGAAATAAGGAAATAATAATCCCTTCATTTCTACTTCCCAAAGATAATCTAGTTACATAAACTTCAAAAGCATACAATCTTGCAATCTGATGTTTTCCACCTAAAACATACTATTAAAACTTCTGTTGTTCAATATTCTTATAGTGACTGTATTTAACCATATGAAATGCTTTATTTTTAAACATTTCGGTTTCTTTAATTTTACTTACTGTGTGTTTTTTGGGAGGTGTACTAATATCCTGTTTTAAAGATTTTGGACTCAGTTCTGATTTTTATATAAAAGAATACTAGAAATATAGCTCCTTAGTCAAGGGCTATTAAAATGTGAAAAGTATAAATACACAGAGCCAAGTTCATTCCCAGAAATCTATACCAATTCACACTCCTATAAAAGTGCTACTCTCTCCACATTCTCATCAACACTTACTTTCATGTATTTTAAAAAGCTAGTCCAATAGAATAATCAAGAGAAATGGAATGCTATTACTATTGACATTTATTAGCTATGAACATTTTCTTTTCATATATTTCCTGGCCATTTCTATATTTCTAAATGCCTCAGGTTTCCATGCCAGGTTTTCTACTTTATTATTTGCTGCTGCTGCTAAGTCACTTCAGTCGTGTCTGACTCTGTGCGACCCCATAGATGGCAGCCCACCAGGCTCCCCCGTCCCTGGGATTCTCCAGGCAAGAACACTGGAATGGGTTGCCATTTCCTTCTCCAATGCATGAAAGTGAAAAGTGAAAGTGAAGACGCTCAGTCGTGCCCGACTCTTAGCGACCCCATGGACTGCAGCCTACCAGGCTCCTCCATCCATGGGATTCTCCAGGCAAGAGTACTGGAGTGGGGTGCCTTTGCCTTCTCCCACTTTATTGTTTACCTCAGAATTAAAAATAAATTAACCAAACCTTTTCATGTATGTTCCAAATATTTCCCCTGCTCTATATTATTTCATTTGATCTGTAGTATTTTTTAAAAAACACAGACATTCAAAATCTTGATTCAGTCAAATATATTAGTCTCCTCCTTCTTGTCTTTACCCCTGTGATTTTGTGCTTAGAAATTATTCCCCTCCTCTCAGAAGTAGTCATTATTCTACTCTTGAGGACAATTGCTCACATCTCCTTTACTATGCAAAAAGATGTTATCTCAATGTTTTTCCTATAGAAGCTCATAAAGCAGCTTGGCATGATAAATAAGGTTAGTCACATCATGCCACTTGTTTTTTCTGCACCTGCAGGAATTACGACACAGATATACAAAATATTTTGAGTACATTATAAACAATCTCTTATTTTTAGTGGGCTAGCTTTGTTCCATAGCATGTTCATATTTTGTGTTCATAAACTCTGTTTAGCTATAAACATAAAATCAAAATCATATTTTATATCAAATAAAAAATTACTATTAGATTCAACCACAAACAAATGCAGGGTTCTATTATTGCAAAGTTAATGAAATAAGAAAGGGCACTAGGGAGAGAATAGACTGGCCAGCTGCCAATTACTTCATACCAGAGTTTGCTTTACCATTCATTTTTTTTATGGGGTATTTCTGTATTGCTAATATGGAGAAGTAGAAAGTGCAGTGAACAACAAAAAAAATCACAGAGGGAGATTCTAGAAACACTGTGTGCTACAGAAGATCATCCTATTATTCCTTTTTGCGTCTCCTTTCCTTCTGATACGTAATAAAGTGAAGAAACTGAAGTTAATGACCTCAGAGATGTTTTCACTCTGACTCACCATGAATTTATATTTCTGACACACCTAGATAATACTCCCTAAGCAGTAATCAATAATCAGTTATCACTATTATATAACGATCAAAGTACCATCATACTCAACAAAGCATGCCATTTTAAGGAAATAGAGTTAAAAATGGAAAATGTTTACATTAAATATAGGATGACACGAATATACTGACTACAGTAGGATGCAATGGCAGAAAACTGACATCAAACACACCACTGAATAGAACAAAATACAGTCACCTCTAATCATGTTTACACATATATAAGCACCTACTATCTTACATTCATCAGCATTCATGTTATGAACTGTGACTAGCAAATGGCTGGTCATTTTTAGGCAAGGAAATATAAACAGAAACTTCTTGGCTTATTACTTTTTTCTTAACATTTCAGTTAATTCTTAAATAATGTTATGTAAAACTTATATTTTTAACGATTTTCCTCTTTCACATGGTGGTACAGGTTGAATTTTGTATGGCCCTCAAAATTCGTATGTGAAATGCTAACCCCTCGATGTGATGGTATTAGGAGGTGTGGAGAAAGACTCCAGAGAGCTTTCTCTCTGAAGAAGTAAGGCTGAGTGCTGAAGAACTGATGCTTTCAAACTGGTGTTGGAGAAGACTCTTGAAAGTCCCGTGGACTGCAAGGAAATCCAACCAGTTCATCCTAAAGGAAATCAGTCCTGAATATTCATTGAAAGGACTGATGCTGAGGCTGAAACTCCAATATTTTGCAAACTCCAATGTTTTCGCATCTACCTGATGCGAAGAACTGACTCATTGGAAAAGACCCTGATGCTGGGAAAGATTGAAGGCAGGAGGAGAAAGGGAAGACAGAGAATGAGATGGTTGAATGGCATCACTGACTCAATGGGCATGAGTTTGAAATATAGATAGTCTGGGGAGATAGTGAAGGATGGGGAAGCCTGGCATGCTGCAGTCCATGGGGTCTCAAAGAGGAGGACCCAACTGAGTAAATGAACAACAAGGCAGCTCCCTAGTCCTTTTCTGCTACATGAAGTTACAATGAGAAGTTAGCTATCTATACACAAGGAAACGGATCCTCCTCAGACACCAAATCTGCCAGGGCAATGATCTTTGACTCCCAATCTCCAGAATGGTGAGAAATAAATTTCTGTTGGTTATAAGCCACCTATCCTATGGTATTTTTGTGTAAACAGCTTGAATGAACTGACATCTACCCATTAGAAAAAGTTAACGCTTTTTCTTTAAATGTCCAAACCAGGGGAAGATTTGCCTACAGAATCTGTAATTTTAGACTACGATCATGGTTGGACTAAAAATTCTCATACAGGTGAGATAAATAGTAGCTTGATTATTACAAATATAAATAGTCCTTTAAAAATAAATACAGAAAAACTGCCCTGCCTTTACCAGGTTGAATTCTCTATTCTCCCTCTAAAACCAAGTTTCAGGGCAGAAAAAAATGCACAATTTTTATAACCCTTATGATCAAAAAGGAGGCCACATAGCAACTCCCTAAAGTGAAATATGTCTATATTTTTTGTGTGTTTGTCTTCCTTAAAGTTTAAAAGATTATCTTCTGTTGCTTTACAGATGTGGTTTACATATTTTAACAGAAAATATTAAAAACAGCATTTTAAAAACAAATGTAGAAGTACATTTTACATAACCTTAGACGTATCATTTGATTACAATTAACGCATAAGTGAAAATAATAAGACTTTTGGAGGAGCTAAGCTAATATAATCCAAACGTACTCTAATGTAGCAATAATAATTAGATCCTCAAAGAGGGGGAAATACAGTTAAATACAAAGAACCAAAAATCACAATGTTAATGGACATCACTGAAGCTAGAAAATGTTAGCTCCAAATTTCTGAAGGAAAAGAATTTCTAGGTCTTGTGAGGCCTGAAGCTTATACAATTTGGAAAAGTCCTCTTTAAGAAAAATTACTTAAAATTGTAAATGCAAAAATAGGCATAAGGTCTTAAAAGTGGTATATGCAAATGAAAGTCCCTAAAGCATAAGCTTTATTATTTTTTTGCTGTATCTGCTTTAACACACTAATTTCTATATACAGTTAAATTATCAACAAGTGGAAGGACAGAAAAAAAGTATTTTCAGGCTTCAGTTTAGTTGCTCAGTCATGTCTGACTCTTTGTGACCCCATGAATCGCAGCACACCAGGCCTCCCTGTCCATCACCAACTCCCGGAATTCACCTAGACTCACGTCCATCGAGTCAGTGATGCCATCCAGCCATCTCATCCTCTGTCGTCCCCTTCTCCTCCTGCCCCAATCCCTCCCAGCATCAGAGTCTTTTCCAATGAGTCAACTCTTTGCATGAGGTGGCCAAAGTACTGGAGTTTCAGCTTTAGCATCATTCCTTCCAAAGAAATCCCAGGGCTGATCTCCTTCAGAATGGACTGGTTGGATCTCCTTGCAGTCCAAGGGACTCTCAAGAGTCTTTTCCAACACCACAGTTCAAAAGCATCAATTCTTCGGTGCTCAGCCTTTTTCACAGTCCAACTCTCACATCCATACATGACCACTGGAAAAACCATAGCCTTGACTAGATGCACCTTTGTTGGCAAAGTAATGTCTCTGCTTTTGAATATGCTATCTAGGTTGGTCATGACTTTCCTTCCAAGGAGTAAGCGTCTTTTAATTTCATGGCTGCAGTCACCATTTGCAGTGATTTTGGAGCCCAGAAAAATAAAGTCTGACACTGTTTCCCCATCTATTTCCCATGAAGTGGTGGGACCGGATGTCATGATCTTCATTTTCTGAATGTTGAGCTTTAAGCCAACTTTTTCACTCTCTACTTTCACTTTCATCAAGAGGCTTTTTAGTTCCTCTTCACTTTCTGCCATAAGGGTGGTGTCATCTGCATATCTGAGGTTATTGATATTTCTCCCAGCTTATATTTTCAGGCTTATATAAATCTAAAATAAAAATAATAATACTAAATTCCAGGCAGCCTTTCACAGAAAACCACTGGAGAAGATCCTTAACTAAATGTCCTTTAAAAAAAGACTTCAAAAAAAACAAAAACACTAATTCCCAAAGATACATATACCCCTGGAGAAGGAAAAGGCAACCCACTCCAGTATTCTTGCCTGGAGAACTGTATGGACAGAAGAGCCTGGCAGATAGTCCATGGAGTCGCAAAGAGTCAGACACGACTGAGTGATTTAACAGCAACATATACCCCAACTGTTCAAAGAGACATTATTTACAACTGCCAAGATATGACAGCAACCTAAGTGCCCATCAGCAGACAAATGGATAAAGAAATGTGGTGTATAGGTATACGATGGAATACTATTCAGATTAAAAAAGAATAAAAATTTGCCTTTGTAACAATATAGATAAACTAAGCAAATAAGTTAGATAAAGACAAATACTATAAGATATCACTTTAATGTGGAATTTTAAATACAACAAACTAGTGAATATAACAGCAAAAGAAGCAGACTCACAGATGTAAAGAACAAACTGGTGGTTACTGGTGGGGAGAGGAAATAGGGGAGGGATATTACAAGGGTAGAGAATTAAGAGGTAAAATCTATTAATATTAAATAAGTTGCAAGGATATATTGTAAAACAAAGTGAACATAGCCAATATTTTATAACTGTAAGTGGAGTATAACCTTTAAAAAATGCAAAATACTATATTATGCACCTGCAACCTACATATTTTAATTAAAACATAAATTTAAAAAGAAGAGACATTTGCTTCTAGAAAGATGGAGTAGACAGCCTTTTCCTTACTATCCCTGTCATGTAAGAACTCTGGGCACTCTAAGTATAACAAATATAACAAGATTCCAAAAGGTGAAGAGAAGACATTGGCTAGAAACCAAAGAACCCAAGGAATGATATGGTGGGGAATTCCCTGGTTTTTCACATTGCCTCAAATATCGCAGACAGAGTGACAAAGAAGCAAGCAACCCCAACATGCCAAAAGGCACAAATAAAGCCCCAAGTCAATGAAAAAGATATTTTTCAGGAATAGAGGAGGAGCCAATACCATGTCAGCACTTCCCAGGTGATGCAGTTGGTAAAGAATCCACTTGCCAATGCAGGAAACACAGGGGATGCAGGTTCAATCCTGGGGCAGGAAGATCCCCTGAAGAGGGAAAAGGCAAACCACTCCAGTATTCGTGTATCACAGCCTTGTAATGGTGAAGGGGCCTGTATAAGTCAATGAAGCTATTGGCCATGCCACGCAGGGCCACCCAGGATGGATGAGTCACAATGAAGAGTTCTGGCAAATCATGATCCACTGAAGGAGGAAATGGCAACCCATTCTGGTATTCTTGCCATGAGAGTCCCATGAACATTATAATAAGGCAAAAAGATATGACACTGAAAGATGAGCCCCCAGGTCAGAAGGTGTCCAGAATGCTACTGGGTAAGAGGGGAGGGCAATTACTAATAGCTCCAGATGGAATGAAGCAGTTGGTCCAAAGTGGAAACTACTCAGTTGTGGATGTGTCTGGTGATGAAAGTTTAAGTCTGATGCTGTAAAGAACAGTAATGCATAGGAACTTGGAATGTTAGATCCATGAATCAAGGTAAATTGGACGTGGTCAAGCAGGAGATGGCGAGATAGAACATTAACATCTTAGGAATCAGTAAACTAAAATGGATGGGGATGGGCACATTTAATTCAGATGTCCATTATATCTAACACAGTGGGCAAGAATAGCTTAGAAGAAATGAAGTAGCCTTCAGAATAATAAGGAGTTCAAAATGCAGGACTTGGTTGCAATCTCAAAAATGACATAATAATCTCAGTTTGTTTCCAAGGCAAACCATTCGGCATCACTGTAATCCAAGTCCTTGTCCCAACCCCTGATGCCACAGAAGCTCAAGTTGACTGGTTCTAGGAAGACTTAAAACACTTTCTAGAACTAACACACACACACACACACACACACACACACACACACACACACACACACACAAAAGATGTCCTTTTCATCATAGGGGATTGCAATGCAAAAGTAGGAAGTCCAGAGATACCTGGAATAACAGACAAGTTTGGAGTAAAAACTTGTTTGGAGTATACCTTGGAGTACAAAACTGAAGTATGGCAAAAGAATTTTATCAAAAACACATTAGTCATAGCAGACACCTTCTTCCAATAGCACAAGACCAGACCCATCACATGGATATCACCAAACAGTCAACACTAAAATCAGACTGATTATATTATTTGCAGCTAAAGATGGAGAAACTCTATACAGTCTACAAAAAGAAAATTTAGAGCTGAATGTGGCTCAGATTGGAGAAGGCAATGGCACCCCACTCCAGTACTGTTGACTGGAAAATCCCATGGATGGAGGAGCCTGGTAGGCTGCAGTCCATGGGGTCACTAAGAGTCGGACACGACTGAGCAACTTCACTTTCACTTTGGCTTGTCCTGTATTCATATACAGATGTGAGAGTTGGACTATGAAGACAACTGAGGGCTGAAGAGTTAATGCTTTCAAATTGTGGTGCCAGAAAAGACTTTTGATAGTTCCTTGGAGAGCAAAGAGATCAAACCAGTAAATCCTAAAGAAAATCAATCCTGAATATTCATTGGAAGCACTGATTCTGTAGTTCAGGCTCCAATGTTTGGCCACCTGATGTGAAGCGCTGACTCACTGGTCCACTATGACCTCATCTTAACTAACTGCATTTGCAATGACACCATTACAAAGGATCACATTCTGAGCTACTGGGAGTTAGCTTCCAACAACTTAGCTTTTGGAAGGGATACATTTCAACCCATAACAAAGACACTCTACTCAGATGAAGGGAAACTAAGAGACAGTCACCAAAAAACTCTATTTCAAAAGAACAGAAGTGAATTATCTGTATACAAAGGAAACGATTAACAAAGGAATATTAGAACATAAGGGGGAAGAAAAACAAAGTGAAACTATGAGTAAATGAAACAGCTCTTTTCCTCTTGAATTTTTAAATTGTTTGATGGTGACCCCTTGGACTGTAGCCCACCAGGCTCCTCTGTCCATGGAATTCTCTAGGCAAGAATACTGGAGTGGGTAGCCATTTCCTTCTTCAGAGGATCTTCCTGACCCAGGGATTGAACCTGGTTCTCCTGCACTGCAGGTGGATTCTTTATCATCTGAGCCACCTTTTATTAAATGCTGCTGCTGCGTCGCTTTAATCATGTCCGACTCTGAGTGACCCCATAGACGGCAGCCTACCAGGCTTCCAGTCCCTGGGATTCTCCAGGCAAGAACACTGGAGTGGGTTGCCATTTCCTTCTCCAATGCATGAAAGTGAAAAGTGAAAGTGAAGTCGCTCAGTCGTGAATGAGAGTGGTCTAAATGCATCAAGTTAAAAACAGAGACTGGTAGAGTGAATTAAAATAGCATGGCCCAACAATAGGCTATCTGTAATAAATTTACTTCAATGATGTATGCAGGCTGAAAGTTATAGAATGGAAACAGATCGTAAGAACAACAACCAAAAGAAAGCAGGAGTGGCTATATTAATATAAGAAACCAACTACCATATACTCATCACATGAGCCAGTAGTCACAGCCATAGACCCTTAAATCAAAATTTATGCCAAAATCTATGCACAACTGCTAACAGTAACTTTATTTCTAATAGTCAAAAGTTGGGAAACAACAAATGTGTGCTGCAATGGGTGATAGGCTAATCTGTGGGACATCCTTACCATGGAGTACAATTCAGCAATAAAAATGAACTACTGAAACAAGCAAAAATTTATAAGCACATCAAAGGCACCATGACTACTGAAAAAAGCCAACGTCAATACTGTTTGACTTCATTTGTATAAAATTCTCCAAATGGCAAAATTACCAGGATCAATAACAGGTTAGTTATGGCCAAGAGTAGGGTAATGGGGGAGAGAGAGATGGGTAAGACTGTAAAAGGGTAACACTCAGGAAATTTTTATTGGGATAGCATAGCTGTGTATCTTGATTTGGGTAGTAGCTAAATAAATTTATGTATGTGGTAAAATGACATAGAACTATATGTGTACATTATATTATACTATGTGCAATTCCTGAAAGATGATGCTGTGAAAGTGCTGCACTCCATATGCCAGCAAATTTGGAAAACTCAGCAGTGGCCACAGGACTGGAAAAGGTCAGTTTTCATTCCAATCCCAAAGAAAGGCAATGCCAAAGAATGCTCAAACTACCGCACAATTGCACTCATCTCACATGCTAGTAAAGTAATGCTCAAAAGTCTCCAAGCCAGACTTCAGCAATATGTGAACTGTGAACTTCCTGATGTTCAAGCTGGTTTTACAAAAGGCAGAGGAACCAGAGATCAAATTGCCAACATCCGCTGGATCATCAAAAAAGCAAGAGAGTTCCAGAAAAACATCTACTTCTGCTTTATTGACTATGCCAAAGCCTTTGATTGTGTGGATCACAATAAACTGTGGAAAATTCTTCAAGAGATGTGAATGCCAGACCACCTCATCTGCCTCTTGAGAAATTTGTATGGAGGTCAGGAAGCAACAGTTAGAACTGGACATGGAACAACAGACTGGTTCCAAATAGGAAAATGAGTTCGTAAAGGCTGTATATTGTCACCCTGTTTATTTAACTTATATGCAGAGTACATCATGAGAAACGCTGGACTGGAAGAAACACAAGCTGGAATCAAGATTGCCCGGAGAAATATCAATAACCTCAGATATGCGGATGATACCACCCTTATGGCAGAAAGTGAAGAGGAACTAAAAAGCCTCTTGATGAAAGTGAAAGTGGAGAGTGAAAAAGTTGGCTTAAAGCTCAACATTCAGAAAATGAAGATCATGGCATCCGGTCCCATCACTTCATGGGGAATAGATGGGGAAACAGTGGAAACAGCGTCAGACTTTATTTTTCTGGGCTCCAAAATCACTACAGATGGTGACTGCAGCCATGAAATTAAAAGACGCTTACTCCTTGGAAGGAAAGTTATGACCAACCTAGATAGCATATTCAAAAGCACAGACATTACTTTGCCAACAAAGGTTCGTCTAGTCAAGGCTATGGTTTTTCCAGTGGTCATGTATGGATGTGAGAGTTGGACTGTGAAAAAGGCTGAGCGCCGAAGAATTGATGCTTTTGAAGTGTGGTGTTGGAGAAGACTCTTGAGAGTCCTTTGGACTGCAAGAAGATCCAATCAGTCCATTCTGAAGGAGATCAGCCCTGGGATTTCTTTGGAAGGAATGATGCTAAAGCTGAAACTCCAGTACTTTGGCCACCTCATGCGAAGAGTTGACTCATTGGAAAAGACTCTGATGCTGGGAGGGATTGGGGGCAGGAGGAGAAGGGGACGACAGAGGATGAGATGGCTGGATGGCATCACTGACTTGATGGACGTGAGTCTCAGTGAACTCTGGGAATTGGTGATGGACAGGGAAGCCTGGCATGCTGCGATTCATGGGGTCGCAAAGAGTCGGACATGACTGAGAGACTGATCTGATCTGAATATATATTATACTATATGTGTACACATATTATACTATGTGTAATTATAATAGTAAAAATTATATCACAGTTAATTATATAATGTCAACATAATACATAATTAATATAATAAAATATATCAATGCAATAAAATATATCAACATGCAATTAGTATTAATACTATATCAATATAGTATATATTATAAAATACATTAATATAGTTGATATAATGTTATAATTATTCATTGATATACATATCATTTATAAATAATTGTTTACATAATAATCATTTAAATAAATAACTTTAACAATTATTTGTATAATTACTTACAAATGATAAACAATGATAATAAATTGATATTGAGTATAATTATATCAATACAATATACTGTATAATTGTGTTATGATTAATATTAATATAATGCAAATCTAAATATAATATTAATTATAATTATAGCATGATAATACCTATAATAATATCGGTTTCTTGAATTTGACCATTTGGTGTAGTTACGTAAAATCTAACAACTTAGGGAAAATGAATGAAGGGTACATGGGTCCTCTCATCACTGTTTTTGCAACCTCCTGTTAATTTGCAATTAATTCAAAATAAAGAGTTAAACAAAATAGTACCTTAAAGAAGAAGAGTAACATCCCAGATATAGAAAATCCAACACAAGTGAACAAGAAAGAGAAATCCCAGGATAAACTTTTACAACAAGCCTAAAAGTGAATAAATGTGGATAGTAGCAAGCAGGAGGCTCCAGGAGAAGAACCTCCACAAAAATAAAACGGATTTACAAAAGGAAAACAAAAAAACCCTGAACTGTTCAATCACATGGAAAGAACTGTTAAAAATTGAGAGAGTTTAAAGATAAATCAGTAATAAATATATATAAAAGGAAAAAAAACCCAAAAAAGGAGACATCTGCAGGCAAAGAAATGGATGGAAGAGAAAAGAAATATAATTTCATGGATCTCCAGACATCAGGGTTTACAGTCATAATAATATAAACATTGTAGATTGATTTATTCAAAGTGATCATATAAGTACAGTAGAAAGATGAAAGTACTACAAATGAGCATTTGGTGAAGTAGGTCAAGAGAACTAAATTCCCATCTTCCACTGTAGGAAGTCAGCCAATAATGTCCAAAACTTAAATGATCAGGAAGTAACAGCATATCCATGTTATCTGACCCAAGAGACAGCAAACAGAGTTGAACGATTTGGGGTCAGCAGCTGCTATTTTTCATAATGAGCTTTGTAGAAATATTTATTTAATCAAAGCCATATATGTATATGTTATATATATATATATATAAATGTATATATATAACAAATGTACTATAACTCCAACAAATCCAGTGCCATATCACTACATGTGTAATGGTAATTAAAAACCTTTCAAATGATCAAAACCTTTTATGCCCAAAGAAAATATTCTTAAACCTTGATAAAATATTTTCTGATTAAAATAAATAAATGTCTATATTTTAAATAAAAACTGAGAGCTGTAAAAAATGATATGAAAGTTGGTGGTTCATTGAGATGGGGAGGAAGGGCTGAGATGTGGTCTAGTCAGAACTGACACCCTCAGGGCAGTGATCCAGAAGTGGGAGGGATATACCCCAACCATGGAGTACTCCCCCTGCCCAGCTCTGAGGAGTGAGGGGATTGAGCTCTCCATTGGGCTCCCCAGCCCCAGTCCTGCCCTGGGAATATGATCCCCCATAACATCTGGCTTTGAAACCCTTAGGGGCTGATGTCCAGGAGAGCTGGAGCGCCACGGGAAATTGAGATTTCCCTCTTTCAGGGCTTGCACGTAAATCCACTCCGAGTCCCAGCACAGATGTAGCAGCTTGAAAAGAACCTGGGTCATACACAGAGGAGATCACTGACTGACATAAAGATAGCGACCAGCGGCACAGGGATCTGATGGCACTTTCTCTGAAGACAAAAGCACTGGTGGACCCCAATTTTCTTGTACTCCCTTTCACCTAGCTGGCTCAGGGCTGGCAGGCACCATTTCTGATCCACTCCTTCAACAGAACTAAAACTGTGTACCCCACTCTGGTGTTCTCTGGGACCCACCTCATTCAACTCCCCTGACCTGGCTGGCCCCTCCAAAGTGGCTCTTGACCTCCCTCACTTATTACTCATCCTTAAAAAAGAATGATATCTTGCCATTAGTAACACATGGATGGACTAGAGGGTATTATGCTAAATGAAATAAGTGGGACAGAGAAAGACAAATACTGTATGACTTCACTCACACAGGCATACCTCAGAGTCATTGTGAGCTTATTTCTAGACCATGGCAATATTGGGAATATCAAAATAAAATGAGTTACGTGTATTTTTTGGTTTCCCAAAGCATACAAATGTCATGTTTATACTATACAGTGGTTTATTCAGTGTGTAACAGCATTTTGTCTAAAAGAAACCAATATACATACCTTAATTAATTCTTTATTGCTAAAAAATGCTATCATCCAACAATACAGGGTTGCCACAAAGTTTCACTTTGCAAAAATTGCAAGACCTATGAAGTATGATAAAATGAACTATGCTTGTATGTGAAATCCAAAAAACCAAACAAATAAAATAGAAACAGAGACATAGATAACAGAAAGCAAACTGATGGTTAGCAAGGAATAGGGTGGTGGGGTGTTGGGTGAAATAAGTAAAGAGGACTGAGAAGTATACATTTCTAGTTATAAAAATAAATAAGTAAAAAAAAAATAGGTCAAGGACATAATTACACTAATAGCTTTGTATGGTGACAGATTGTTACTAGACTTGTAGTGGTGATCAATTCATAATGTATATAAATGTTGAATGCCTTATGTTGTACACCTGAAATGAATATAATTTTAACTGTAGTTCAAAAAAAGAATAGATAAATAAATTTTTAAATTATATAAAAAAGATAGTTGGTGGTTTTATCCTTGACATATTCATATTCTAAGATGTCAATCTGCCAACAAAAACATTTGCACGAGGATGTCTTCCTAAAACCAGATACAATGATATATTTCAAATGTGAAAATATATAAGTAGACATTAAAAACCTCAAGAGTGCAACCATAAAGCCAAACATCTTATCCCCAAAGATATATTTTTATTTGGCACCATCTGATGAAAATTCAACTATGTCAAGTAGAAATGTAGAATTCATCATCAAGTACAACTCCTGGCTTCTTCATACAGCATTTTCATTTATCTTATCATGATCATGTCTTAAATTTAGTTTCCTTTTACTCTTTACCAGAGTAAATTTGATCAACTATTTTTGAGTCAATGTTGAGTTGACATTAATTTAATATTTCCAAAACCTCCATGACCAAGTGTCAGTTCTTGCATGTAAATGGTCTTGTAAACCAAATTAGCTGATGTTAAACTGGAATGAAATTGTTCTTGAACTATGAAGATATATTACTGACTGCGCCCACTTCCACCCATCGCTCTCAAAGTTCACTGAAACCATATGCACAACAGTGGAGATGGATTAGTTTGGTCCACCTAAAGTACTAGTTTTAATTCTTAATGTTAATGTGTATCAGAAACACCCAGAGAACTTAAAAACAAAAATTTTACAGATACTCAGATCTCTTATCCAGATTTTTTTTCTAACAGCTTTATTGGAATATATCAATAATTCACATACCATGCAATGCATCCATTTAGTGTCCAATTTAATGGGTTTAGTATATTTACAGGACTGAACAACCATCATCACAATCAGTTTTAGAACACATCCATACCTCTTAGCTATCACCTCTAATTTTCACTTCCTCCCAGCCCTAAATCAACACTAATCTATTTTTGTCTCTATGGACTGCCAATTTTGGACATTTCATGTAAACAGAATCATATAATATGTGGCTTTTTATCTGGCTTCTTTGATTTAGTGTAAATGTCATCCATGCTATAGTACAAATTGGTACTTAATTGCTGTTTATTGATGAAGAATATTCCATTGCATGGATAAACCACATTTTATTTTTCCATTCAGTTGATGGGCATTTGAGTTGTTTCCATTTTTTGGCTATTATGAATAATGCCACCAAAAAAAAACTATTAGAAATAATAACCAAATATAGTAAAGTTGCAGGGTACAAAATCAATATATAAAAGTCTGTTGTGTTTCTATACACCAAGAATAAGTCAGCATAAAGAAAACATAAGAAAACAATCTCATTTACCATCATAACAAAAAAGAATAAAATGCTTAGGAATAAATTTAACCAAGGAGGTAAAAGACTTGTATACTGAAACTATGAGATATTGTTGAAAGATTAAAGAAGACACAAAAAAACTGGAAAGTTATTCCATTCTCATGGATTGGAAAAATTAACATTGTTAAAACATCCATGTTACCTAAAGTGAAAGTGTTAGTCACTCAGTTGTGCCCAACTCTTTTCAACCCCATATACTATAGCCCGCCAGGCTCCTCTGTCTATGGAATTCTCCAGGTAAGAATATTGTAGCAGGTAGCCATTCCCTTCTCCAGGGATAAAACTCAGGTCTCCTGCATTGCAGGCAGATTCTTTACCATCTGAGCCACCAGGGAAGCCCATGTTACCTAAGTCAGTCTACAGTTGATTCAGTTGTAGACTGTCTATAATCAGATTCAATGCAATATCTATCTAAACCTCAGAGATAATTCACACAAAAAATCCTAAAATTTATACGAAATTTCAAAAGACCCCAGATAACCAAAGGAAACCTGAAAAACAAGAACAAAGCTGGAGATATCCCACCACAAGCTTTCAAGCATGCGTATTCAGTCACTTTAGTCACACCTGACTCTCTGTGACCCTATGAACTGTAGCCCACCAGGCACTACTGTACATGGGATTCTTTAGGCAGGAGTACTGGAGTGGGTAGCCATTCCCTCCTCCAGGGGATCTTTCCTAGATTGAACCTAGTCTCCTGCATTGCAGACAGATTTTTTTTTTTCCCACTGTGCCACCTGGGAAGCAAACCCTGCCTTCAAACTATGTTAAAAAGCTATAATAATCAAAAGAGCATGGTACCAGAAGAAAAACAGACACACAGATCTTTGGAACAAAACTGTGAGCCTAGAAATAAATCCACACATGTATGGACAATCAATTTACAATGAAAGAGCAAGGAACACACAATGGAGAGAGGACAGTCTCTTCAATAAATGGTGTTGGGAAAATCAAACAGTCACATAGATAAAATTAAACCACCATCTCATACCATACACACAAATGAACTCAAAATGGACTAAAGACTTGAATATAAAACCTGAAACTATAAAAATCTGAGAAGAAAACATAGGCAGTACGCTCTTTGACATCAGTCTTAGAAATATCTCCCTGGATATGTCTCTTCAGGCAAGAGGGAAAAAAGCAAAAAAAAACAAAAACAAAAACAAAAAAAAAAACACCAATGACCCTATACCAATTTAAGCAGCTTCTGAACAGCAAAGTAAATCATTAATAAAACAAAAACGCAGCCTAGTGACTGGATGAAGGTATTTGTAAATCATTTATTCAATAAAGGGTTAAAAATCCAAAATATATAAGGAATTCATACAACTCAACAACAACAACAAAAAAAACAAACCAAATTTACAAATAGGCAGAGGAGCTGAACATACCTAAGACAGGGTACAGATGGCCAATAGCATATGAAAAAATGTTCAAATCACTGATTACTAGGGAAATGCAAATCAAAACCACAATGAGATATCCCAAACCCATTAGAATGCCTATTATCCAAAAGGCAAAATGTAAGTGCTTGGTAAGGACGTAGAGAAAAAGAAGACTCCTACACTGTTGCTGTGGAAGTGTAAACTGGTATGGTCACTATGGGAAATAGCAGGAAGATTACTCAGAAAAACAAAAATAATAGAACCTCATAGGATCCAGCTATTTCACTTCTGGGTATTAAACCAAAGAAAATGTAAAAGCTAATTCGAAAAGATATGTGCAGCTCTATGTTCCTTAGGGGGTTACCAGAGGAGAAAGAAAAATCAGTAAAGGGTCAACTGTATGGGGATAAATGGAAACTAAACTTTGGTGGTGAGCACGCTGCAGTGTATCAGTTCAGTTGTGTCTGACTCTGCGACCCCATGGACTGCAGCATGCCAGGCTTTCCTGTCCATCACCAACTCCCAGAGCTTGCTCAAACTCATGTCCATCGAGTCTGTGATGCCATCCAACCATCTCATCCTCTGTTGTCCCCTTCTCCTCCTGCCTTCAATCTTTCCCAGCATCAGGGTCTTCTCTAACTAGTCAACCCTTCACATCAGGTGGCCAAAGTATTGGAGCTTCAGTATTAGCATCAGTCCTTCCAATGAATATTCAGGGTTGATTTCTTTCAGGATTGACTGGTTTGATCTTCTTGCAGTTCAAGGATCTCTCAAGAGTCTTATCCAATACCACAGTTCAAAAGCATTAATTCTTCGGTGCTCAGCCTTCTTTATGATCTAACTCTAACATTCATACATGACTACTAGAAAAACCATAGTTTTGACTAGACAGACATTTTAAGGCAAAGTCAAGTCTCTACTTTTTAATATACTATTTAGGTTTGTCATAGTTTTTCTTCCAAGAGGAAGCGTTCTTTAATTTCATGGCTGCAGTCACCATTTGCAGAGATTTTGGAGCCAAAAAAAATAATAATAAAGTCTGTCACTATTTCCATTTTTACCCCATCCATTTGCCATGAAGTGATGGGACCAGATGCCATGATCTTCAGATTTTGAATATTGAGTTTTAAGCCAGCTTTTTCACTCTCCTCTTTTACCTTCATCAAAAGGTTCTTTAATTCCTCTTCATTTTCTGCTATAAGGGTGGTGCCATCTGCCTATCTGAGGTTATTGATATTTCCCCTGGCAATCTTGATTCCAGCTTGTGTTTCATCCAGCCTGGCCTTTTGCATGATGTACTCTGCATATAAGTTAAATAACCAGAATGACAATATACAGCCCTGATGTACTCCTTTTGCAATTTGGAACCAGTCTGTTGTTCCCACTCCGGTTCTAACTGTTGTTTCTTGACTTGCATACAGGTTTCTCAGGAGGCAGGTCAGGTGGTCTGGAATCCCCAACTCTTTAAGTATTTTCCACAGTTTGTTGTGATCTACCCAAAAGCTTTAGCATAGTCAATGAAGCAGAAGTAGATGTTTTTCTGGAATTCTCTAACTTTTTCTATGGTCCAATGGATGTTGGCAATTTGATCTCTGGTTCCTCTGTCTTTTAAATACATCTTGTACATCTGGAAGTTCTAAGTTCACATACTGTTGAAGTCTAGTTTGTAGGATTTTGAGCATTACTTCTCTAGTGTGTGAAATGAGTGAAACTGTATGATAGTGTGAACATTCTTTGGCATTGCCTTTCTTTGGGAATGGAATGAAAACTGACCTTTTCCAGTCCTGTGGCCACTGCTGGGTTTTCCAAATTTGTTGGCATATTGAGTGCAGCACTTTCACAGCATCATCTTTTAGGATTTGATATAACCCAACTGGAATTCCATCACCTCCACTAGCTTTGTTTGTAGTGAGGCTTCTTAAGGCTCACTGGGCTTTGCATTCCAGGATGTCTGGCTCTAGGTGAGTGATCACTTCATCATGGTTATCTGGGTCATGAAGAACTTTTTTGTACAGTTCTTCTGTGTATTCATGCCACCTCTTTTTAATATCTTCTGCTTCTGTTAGGTCCATACCATTTCTGTCCTTTATTGTGCCCATCATTGCATGCAATGTTCCCTTGGTTTCTCTAATTTTCTTGAAGAGATCTCTAGTCTTTCCCATTCTATTGTTTTCCTCTATTTCTCTGCATTGATCACTTAGGAAGGCTTTTTTGTCTCTCCTTGCTATTCTTTGGAATTCTGCATTTAGATGAATGTATCTTTCCTTTTCTCCTTTGCCTTTCACTTCTCTTCCTTTCTCAGCTGTTTGTAAGGACTCCTTAGACAACCGTTTTGCCTTTTTGCATTTCTTCTTCTTGGGGATGGTTTTGATCACCGACTCCTGTACAATATTATGAACCTCCATTCATAGTTTTTCTGGCACTCTATAAGATATAATCCCTTGAACCTATCTGTCACTCCCTCTGTATAATTGTAAGGGATTTGATTTAGGCCATACCTGAATGGTCCAGTAGTTTTCCCTACTTTCTTCCACTTAAGTCTGAATTTGGTAACATGGAACGCAAGATCTGAACCACAGTCAGCTCCCATTCTTGTTTTTGCTGAATACATAGAGCTTCTCTATCTCTAGCTGCAAAGAATATAATCAATCTGAGTTCAGTATTGACCATCTGGTGATGTCCACATGCATGTGTATACAGAAGTAGAAATACAATGTACATGAAACTTACACAATGTTATTTAACAATGTTATCTCAATACATAAATTCCACTTGTAGGGAGAGGCATCACATTTTTCTAAGATTCCCATTTTCTTTTCAGTTCTCTAAAATGAGATGCTGATGCAGTAAGCCTATAACTGTGTGCAGTCATGCTTCTCTCACTTACCACATGGAGGACCATCTGCAGAATTAGGCTAAACAAAGAAAACAAAGCTAAGGGACAAAATTTCAGGAAACCTCTGAAGCTAGCATATCCCAGAACTTTCTTGTTCAAGGCAATAATGTCAAAAAATATATTATTTTTTAAAAACACTTAAGAAGAAGTTTCTATTGCTTTTCACCAGCAATGCTTAGACTAAACTTGTCATTAAGGTCAGGATAAGACATATTGTGAGGTGAGATGTCAAAGATGATCAAGAATAACCAAGTGACTATGAATATCAAATAATCATTTTAATTTCCACATCTGAACATAAGGATTAAGACTTCTACCTCATAAGTTCTTATGATTAAAAAGCATTGATGCACTAAGCAATTCAAGTCACTGTTCGCCGACTAGAAGGGATTCACTAAATTTAAGTCTCTGTTCCTACCTTCTTCACTTCATTCCTCCCCACTGCCTTCTTTAAAGCTAAAAACCACCACATTGTACTTCATCTTCATATTGCCCTTAACCACTATGCTATGAGGTTTAATAAATATCTGTGGAATGAATAAATGGGGGTGATTAGGACAGAGAGTGGGCTGAGAGAAGAAACATTCAAAGTACAAGTAAATTCAAAAATAAATGGAAGACTTGGCATTGACCCCTGAATTCAGAGCCACAAGCATTGGGAATAACACACTGTGCCCTACGCTTCAGCTGCACACCAACTCTGTAGATCACAACAGACAATGAAAATCTTCCATATTTCTGCAAATACTTCTCCATTTTTCCAGGAGGTTACAGCACTCAGACCAAAGGTAGAACAGAACATGGCTTTAGGAATCCAGTATTAACTTGAATGCATTGTTGACTTTGTCTTTTTATTTTTTTAACTGTATAAATTAACTGCCACATATACAATTCAATTTTGAACAAAAGCTCCACCAGTCATCAAATCCATCCATGTTTCCTGATATTAATCAATTCCAGCAAATAATGACAAGAAATGACAAATTAGTCACCATTTGGAACAAAAATTAAAAGCACTAAAAATGTGATTACTTCCTACAAAAACAGGTTGTATCTTTGACTGATTTAAGAGCTTGTATATATAAATCTTTACATGTATTTCCAAGCTTCTTGTTTATTCCTAAAATATTCTCACTAACATTGAGAAGACTCAATTCATTGTATACTTTTTGACCATCTCAAAGCTTAAAACAGCAAAGGGGAGCCTGTTTTATGCATTTGTTTGTTTGCTGACTATTTTATGAAGGGTAATAGGTTATATAAGTAGCAGATAGTTTCTATAACATGCATTTTATGTACATTTCATTGGTTTGCAAACATAGCACAAGACTTAACAGCAACAATAAATGGTTATAGTTTATAGTGTATTATAAAGTTGGAAAGCATTTCTATGCAGGTGTCTTGTTTCTCATACAAAGCTTCTAAAGAGGATGGAACAAGTAGGATCACTAATTTACAAGTGAGGAGACCAAGACCTAGAGTTTTTTTTTTTTTTATTTTATTTTTAAACCTTACATAATTGTATTAGTTTTGCCAAATATCAAAATGAATCTGCCACAGGTATACATGTGTTCCCCATCCTGAACCCTCCTCCCTCCTCCCTCCCCATTCCATCCCTCTGAGTCGTCCCAGTGCACCAGCCCCAAGCATCCAGTATCGTGCATCGAACCTGGACTGGCAACTCGTAGAGTTTTTAAGTGAGTTGCCCAGTTACTGCCTCAGAAATACCCCTGGCTGAGACTAGAACCCAGATCTCTGATGTGATCATCATCACTGTGTAGACTGAGCAACCAGACTGGGCTTGGAACTCAGCTCTGTGGCTCACTGGTCACATGACCTGGGTGAGCCACCCCTCTGCCTCAGGCACCTCATCCGTAACATGAGGAAATAAAAGTCTCTCCATGAGCCTCAAATGAGCAGCTGGAGAACAGTAAGCTCCGAACACATATTCTCTTATTATGCCCACCCAGCATGAAGAACGAAGAATTCTTCTCATTACATCTTATTACCTCAGAAGCAAGGTAATTTATTTTTCAAGTACTGTGTAGATTCAACAAATAGATAAATCTGGATTTGAATTTTGTCCATGATACTTATTATTGTGTGGCACTGCCAAGTTACATAAGCTCTCAGAACCCACTGTCTCATCAATAAAACAAAAATAATAATTGTCACTTCATACAGATTTTATCACCATTAAACAAGGTAATGTCATAAATCATTTGGTATGTGCTCAGCGTGGTATAAGCATATTATAAATGCAAGTTACCATTATCTAAGTCAGATAAGCAATACTTTTTAGCTGAATCTCTCACCTGCAGTTACAAGTTCTCCAATATCATGGAAAATCAGCCCTCAATTATTTCTTGGAAATTCCAAGGGGTGTTGAATATGGCAAGTTTTCTTATCAGCTCTGTGGCCTCTGCCTCAGCAGCAGCCATCCTGGGTAAGAAGGAACTTCAGTGATAGACTCCGTGTAGAGGAACAGGGACCAGAAATCACTTTGCTGGACACTCAATCTGGGTCAAACCAATCATAACCATAAAATTCAAGAAGGAAAGAAACCTCCGATGATCACTAGTAATATAACTATGAGTACAAACACTAACCCTACTACTACTAATTAACACAAGGGCTTCTCTGGTGGCTCAGTGGTAGAGAATCTGCCTGCCAACACAGTGGACATGGGTTCAATCCCTGATCTGGGAAGATTCCACACGCCACAGAGCAACTAAGCCTGTGCCCCACAACTACTGAGCCTGTGCTCTAGAGCCTGGAAATGCCAAGTACTGAGCCCCACGTGCTGCAACTACTGTGTGCCACAAAAAGAGAAGCCACCACAATGAGAAGTCCATGCACCATAATAGAGAGTAGGCCCCCACCCACAGCAACTAGAGAAAAACCCGGGTAGCAGTGAAGACCCAGCACAGCAATAAATAAAGAATAATTAATAACTAACACGACACTAAGGACATTTATTGAATGCCCACTAAAGCTAAGTTCTAGTCTCACAGAAGAAGAATTTAAGCACAGAGTTACCTTTAATATTCCCCTGAAATGAGTGTTTGGAGGTCAGGCAGCTTGCCCAAGTTAGGGAGCAGAAGTGTTGGAATTTAAACCTAGAAAATATGGTCCCAGTAATGTTAAACTAATCATGAACATCACTTTTCGAACTGCAGCTAACCCTTAGATTCTCACATTCTTTAACAGCACTATATTCTCTGTACAATAGCTTCAAAGCTTCAGCAAATTAGATTCCAAGATGCTGTGCTCTGGTGAGATGTATTCATAGGTGTCAGAAACTTAAACCACTTGTATTTTGTATCTTTGCAGTGCTGGGTACTCCAAAGCATTTACAAATGCATTACAAGTCAAAAATATCAAAGGCAGGATTTTCTGAGTTGATAGCATCCACCTTGTCCCCCAGAATCTGTAACTAACCAGAGGTAAACCTGAGAAGCCCTGGGAAAACTGAAAGATACATCTTTTAAGGTGACAGAGAAGGAGTGAGGAATGAGGAGGCGAGGCGTCCCTGGGGAACAGTATCATCGCTGTTGCTGTTGCACAACACGCAGGCTGTGGGGGAAGGGTTTCCACAGCCCACAGTCCCCTGAGCTGAGCAACAACCTTCCATACAACTCTCTAAGCTGCCTGTGTTTAATTTTAGAATGAGTGAGCCACTGCAAGAGATAGGGAGGGACTCACCCATCAACTCTGCCATGGAAACTTCCTTCAGATCATACATCTCTTGCTCTAAGTAGGACAGCAACAAACAAGGGAAGAAAAAAAAAAATCTATAAATTTGAAGGCAGGCCACTTGATAGATTTTCCCCACAGAAATGCAAAATCAAGCTCCACAAGTCAACAATAATCCTTGTCTGTCTGATTTCAACCAGAGAGATACTCACTTTTTTGGCAAGTAAACCACCTAGGACATTTCAACATTTGGGAGGGAAAGAAGAAGAAAAAAAAATAACTATTACTTTTCACATAAATTTAAGAGTAATGTTATTAGTGATGTGATCAAGCAATCAACAATAGAAATAAGGAGTTGAAATTTTATGAGAAATAGAAAATGAAAAAACCTGGGAACGTGGCTCAATAGATACCTGAAGTGCTGCTGCTGCTAAGTCGCTTCAGTCGTGTCCGACTCTGTGCGACCCCATAGATGGGACCCCACCAGGCTCCGCCGTCCCTGGGATTCTCCAGGCAAGAACACTGGAGTGGGTTGCCATTTCCTTCCCCAATGCATGAAAGTGAAAAGTGAAAGGGAAGTCGTTTAGTTGTGTCCGACCCTTAGCGACCCCATGGACTGCAGCCCACCAGGCTCCTCCATCCTCCAGGCAAGAGTACTGGAGTGGGGTGCCATTTCCTTCTCCATACCTGAAGTGAGACCTCATTAATTAATACTTAGCTGAATAACTAAGTGGACGGCACATAATTTTAAGCACATCAATCAAAGATTCATCTTTTACATGCTAATCAGCTACTGTAAGCTCTGTGTTACAAATGGCAAGGAATACAAAGAAGTCTCATGCCCAGCCCCTAATTACATAAAATTCTAGCCTGGTTGGCAAGATGGAACAAGATGCAGGCATTCTACGGATATTTACCCTGTGCCAGGGAGGTCACTAAGTATTTAAGACCAAGATGGATAGTCAGCTCCTTCCCTCAAGGAATTCACAGATGACTTGCAAAAAAAAAAAAAAAAAAAAAAACAAACTATGAACAAATACCAATGTTGTAGTTCTTTAATAAGAGTTAACCCCCTTAGGCCCCATGTGAGCCCCTGCCATATTCACAACAACCTGTTGTGAATTATGATCATGGCTTTGTCCTCATAAAAACAATTGCTGAGGTTCGGAGAAGTTGTGTGTCTTGCCTCCAGTCATACAGCTAAAACAGGCATTAGAACTCAGTCCCACCTGGTTCCAAAGTTCATAATTTTCTTTAGAACACGCTATTCTGACAGAGGAATTACATACACTGTCAGCTAAGAATGCTAGTGAAAATCAGGGATGGTTTCATAGAGGAAGTCACACAAGAAGATAACAAATAATAAAATCACAGGTGGTCCAAAGTACAAACTTCCATAAGATAAAGAATAGGGATACAATGTACAACATGAATAATATTATAAAAACTGCTGTATATTACAAGTGAAAATTTTTCTTTTTAATTTTATATCTGTAAGAAATGGTGGTGTTCATTAAACAACTTATGGTAATTATTTCATGATGCATACAAGTCAAATAATTATTCTGTACTCTTTACACTTAGTGCTGCATGTCAATTATCTCAATAAAACTGGAAGTAAAAATAAAAAATAAAGCTATTAGATATTTTAATAAACATATTTTGGTCTGTATAAATTTTCATTAACTTTGTGAATGAGTAAAAATTTTTTAAACTCTAATTTAAGGAAGATATAGATTACAGTCTTAATATTTCATTTCAACTGACAATTGATCTTAGCAAATAACAGAAGAGAGCTACTCTCTTCAGTTTTGTTTGTCTCCTGCATATGACCACAAGATGGCAATAGACGCACATTCATTCTAAGGCCAGTATGCGAAAAGGTCATTTCTGCAGTTTGTTTCACAAGAAGTAATTCTTTCAAAAATCTAAATTTCCATATCATTATTAGGTACAGCATGTGGGCCACACAAGAATGGTTATTTAAGACTATGTAATATTTTTGGTACATCTGTGTTAAGAACTGGTTGTGTCTGTCACAGCTAAGTTTGTATGTGCACAACTTAAAAAGTTGTGCATAAGTTTAAGATTTGCATAAACACAGATTTAACTCTGCATAGGTCAGATATACAGATGACATCACCCTTATGGCAGAAAGTGAAGAGGAACTAAAAAGCCTCTTGATGAAAGTGAAAGTGGAGAGTGAAAAAGTTGGCTTAAAGCTCAACATTCAGAAAACGAAGGTCATGGTATCTGGTTGCATCACTTCATGGGAAATAGATGGGGAAACAGTGGAAACAATGTCAGACATTATTTTGGGGGGCTCCAAAATCACTGCAGATGGTGATTGCAGCCATGAAATTAAAAGACGCTAACTCCTTGGAAGAAAAGTTATGACCAACCTAGATAGCATATTCAAAAGCAGAGACATTACTTTGCCAACAAAGGTCTGTCTAGTCAAGGCTATGGTTTTTCCAGTGGTCATGTATGGATGTGAGAGCTGGACTGTGAAGAAAGCTGAGCGCCAAAGAATTGATGCTTTGGAACTGTGGTGCTGGAGAAGACTCTTGAGAGTCCCTTGGACTGCAAGGAGATCCAACCAGTCCATTCTGAAGGAGATCAGCCCTGGGATTTCTTTGGAAGGAATGATGCTAAAGCTGAAACTCCAGTACTTTGGCCACCTCATGCGAAGAGTTGACTCACTGGAAAAGACTCTGATGCTGGGAGGGATTGGGGGCAGGAGGAGAAGGGGACGACAGAGGATGAGATGGCTGGATGGCATCACTGACTCGATGGACGTCAGTCTCAGTGAACTCCAGGAGTTGGTGATGGACAGGGAGGCCTGGCGTGCTGCGATTCATGGGGTCGCAAAGAGTTGGACATGGCAGAGTGACTGAACTGAACTGAACTGAGGCCACTGAATTTATGCACAAAAGAGGCTATTATATTTGTATTCACTTTTATTTTTTAATATAAATTTATTTATTTTAATTGGAGGCTAATTACTTTACAATATTGTATTGGTTTTGCCATACATCAACATGAATCCACCACAGGTGTACACCTGTTCCCCATCCTGAACCCCCCTCCCACCTCCCTCCCCATACCATCTCTTTGGATCACCCCAGAGCAGCAGCCCCAAGCATCCTGTATCATGCATCGAACTTGGACTGTTGATTCATTTCACATATGATATTATACATGTTTCAATGCCATTCTCCCATATTATCCCACCCTCGCCCTCTCCCACAGAGTCCAAAAGACTGTTCTATACATCTGTGTCTCTTTTGCTGTCTCGCATACAGGGTTATCGTTACCATCTTTCTAAATTCCATATATATGCGTTAGTATACTGTATTGGTGGTTTTCTTTATGGCTTACTTCACTCTGTATAATAGGCTCCAATTTCATCCACCTCATTAGAACTGATTCAAATGTATTCTTTTTAATGGCTGAGTAATACTCCATTGTGTATATGTACCACTGCTTTCTTATCCATTTGTCTGCTGATGGACATCTAGGTTGCTTCCATGTCCTGGCTATTATAAACAGTGCTGCAATGAACATTGGGGTACATGTGTCTCTTTCAATTCTGGTTTCCTTGGTGTGTATGCCCAGCAGTGGGATTGCTGGGTTGTATGGCAGTTCTGTTTCCAGTTTTTTAAGGACTCTCCACACTGTTCTCCATAGTGGCTGTACTAGTTTGCATTCCCACCAACAGTGTAAGAGGGTTCCCTTTTCTCCACACCCTCTCCAGCATTTATTGCTTGTAGACTTTTGGATCGCAGCCATTCTGACTGGTGTGAAATGGTACCTCATTGTGGTTTTGATTTGCATTTCTCTGATGATGAGTGATGTTGAACATCTTTTCATGTATTTGTTACCATCTGTATGTCTTCTTTGGAGATATGTCTATTTAGTTCTTTGGCCCAGTTTTTGATTGGGTCGTTTATTTTTCTGGAATTGAGCTGCAGGAGTTGCTTGGATATTTTTGAGATTAATTCTTTGCCAGTTGCTTCATTTGCTATTATTTTCTCCCATTCTGAAGGCTGTCTTTTCACCTTGCTTATAGTTTCCTTTGTTGTGCAGAAGCTTTTAAGTTTAATTAGGTCCCATTTATTTATTTTTGCTTTTATTTCCAATATTCTGGGAGGTGGGTCATAGAGGATCCTGCTGTGATGTATGTCAGAGAGTGTTTTGCCTATGTTCTCCTCTAGGAGTTTTATAGTTTTGCGTCTTACATTGAGATCTTTAATCCATTTTGAGTTTATTTTTGTGTACGGTGTTAGAAAGTGTTCTAGTTTCATTCTTTTACAAGTGGTTGACCAGTTTTCCCAGCACCACTTATTAAAGAGATTGTCTTTTCTCCATTGTATATTCTTGCCTCCTTTGTCAAAGATAAGGTGCCCATATGTGCGTGGATTTATCTCTAGGCTTTCTATTTTGTTCCATTGATCTATATTTCTGTCTTTGTGCCAGTACCATACTGTCTTGATAACTGTGGCTTTGTAGTAGAGCCTGAAGTCAGGCAGGTTGATTCTTCCAGTTCCATTCTTCTTTCTCAAGGTTGCTTTGGCTATTCGAGGTTTTTTGTATTTCCATACAAATTGTGAAATTATTTGTTCTAGCTCTGTGAAAAATACTGTTGGTAGTTTGATAGGGATTGTATTGAATCTATAGATTGCTTTGGTTAGTATACTCATTTTCACTATATTGATTCTTCTGATCCATGAACACAGTGTATTTCTCCATCTATTAGTGTCCTCTTTGATTTCTTTCACCAGTGTTTTATAGTTTTATATATATAGGTCTTTTGTTTCTTTAGGTAGCTGCTGCTACTGCTGCTAAGTCGCTTCAGTCGTGTCTGACTCTGTGCGACCCCATAGACGGCGGCCCACCAGGCTCCCCGTCCCTGGGATTCTCCAGGCAAGAACACTGGAGTGGGTTGCCATTTCCTTCTCCAATGTATGAAAGGGAAAAGTGAAAGTGAAGTCACTCAGTCGTGTCTGACTCTTCTCGACCCCATGGTCTGCAGCCTACCAGGCTCCTCCGTCCATGGGATTTTCCAGGCAAGAGTACTGGAGTGGGGCGTCATTGCCTTCTCCAAATTCTTTAGGTAGATATACTCCTAAGTTTTTTATTCTTTTCATTGCAATGGTGAATGGAATTGTTTCCTTAATTTCTCTATTTTCTCATTATTAGTGTGTAGGAATGCAAGGGATTTCTGTGTGTTGATTTTATATCCTCCAACTTTACTATAGTCATTGATTAGCTCTAGTAATTTTCTGATGGAGTCTTTAGGGTTTTCTATGTAGAGGATCATGTCATCTGCAAACAGTGAGAGTTTTACTTCTTCTTTTCCAATTGGATTCCTTTTATTTCTTTTTCTGCTCTGATTGCTGTGGCCAAAACTTCCAAAACTATGTTGAACAGTAGTGGTGAAAGTAGGCACCCTTGTCTTGTTCCTGACTTTAGGGGAAATGCTTTCAATTTTTCACCATTGAGGATAATGTTTGCTGTGGGTTTGTCATATATAGCTTTTATTATGTTGAGGTATGTTCCTTCTATTCCTGCTTTCTGCAGAATTTTTATCATAAATGGATGTTGAATTTTGTCAAAGGCTTTCTTTGCATCTATTGAGATAATCATATGGCTTTTATTTTTCAATTTGTTAATGAGGTGTATTACATTGATTGATTTGCAGATATTGAAGAATCCTTGCATCCCTGGGATAAAGCCTACTTGGTCATGATCTATGAATTTTTTAATGTGTTGTTGGATTCTGATTGCTATAATTTTGTTAAAGATTTTTGCATCTATGTTCATCAGTGATATTGTCCTGTAGTTTTCTTTTTTTGTGGCATCTTTGTCAGGTTTTGGTATTAGGGTGATGGTGGCCTCATAGAATGAGTTTGGAAGTTTACCTTCCTCTGCAATTTTCTGGAAGAGTTTGAGTAGGATAAGTGTTAGCTCTTCTCTTTGTATTCACTTTTAAAAAAAAATCAGGGCTGAGACAGAATCACTTTATGTGAGCCTTATGCTATTCCGTCGTTAAATAAATTTGATTCCTAAGACAATCTACCTAACTTTGGGTTTCCAACAATTACTTGTAAAAATGAACATCAGATTCAGTTTGTAGTCAGTTTAAAGTATATGGATTTGAATGTGAGCCCAGAACTGAAATTGATTTCTTCGTATTTTCTATCTTGATATCCACCGACACCAGGAAGAGCTTTGAAATATTACTTTGGTTATAAAGCTGCCACAAGAAGCCAGCTGACCATGTCATTTCATGGAAAGGGCTCCAGGCAAAGCCATTATGTGGAGGCGCCAAGGAAAGGAACCTGGGAACAAACTACATGCAGTCTGTATGCATATTAGGTTTAAGCCGTAGGAAAAGAGCTGGAAAGAAAAATGAAAATGATCTGAAGTAATCAACATGAACATACTCATTTTTAGGAAATAGCAGTTGACAGTTAAATAACCATTTCCTGATAAGGGTACACAAACCTCCATACATTTTCAAAATTGCTTGTGGATTAAAAACACATTTCATCAATGCTGGAAATATTTACAGGCAATTACTTTAACATTAAGACACACTATACACACTTACTGCCGTCTATGGGGTCGCACAGGGTTGGAAACGACTAAAGTGACTTAGCATAACATAGCATACACACTTTATCTTATTTGCAGAGCATTTTACAGAATACACTAAAATTTCATATATATCAGAATTATAAAGGAATTTACCTCGCCAAAAACCTTGCTTCATGATTATTTACAATCTACTCTTCAACTTGAAAATTTTTTTAAATTTTATTTTCAGGACAAGTTAACATATTGGGAGGAAGTACTGCTGATCACCAGAAGAGGGCTCTATCCTCAAACTTAAAAATCTAGTAAAGACCTTTGGGCAACAATGGAGAAACAGACATAGAGAATAGACTTATGGACATGGAGAGAGGGAAGAAAAGGGTGAGATATATGGAAAGAGTAACACGGAAACTTACATTACCATATGTAAAATAGATAGCCAATGAGAATTTGCTGTATGCTCAGGAAACTCAAACAGGGGTTCTGTATCCATCTAGAGGGGTGGGATGGGGAGGGAGATGGGAGGGAGGTTCAAAAGGGAGGGGATATATGTATACCTATGGCTGATTCATACTGAGGTTTGACAGAAAACAGCAAAATTCTGAAAAGCATTTATCCTTCAATAAAAAATAAATTAAAAAAAAATGATGCTCCAGCATAATCTGGTTAACCATTGCATTATAATTTTTAAAAATAATTTGAATATATACATCTTTCAATATGTGATGGAATTCCTGCCTTTCAGAATGTCATTACTTCATGCTAAGTGCAGCTACCACTTACCTAAGCAATCAACATAATTTAAAACTTCAATGCTCAGCTCCTGCATTCAGCCAACTGTAATGTATGATTCCCTTATCTGCTTGCACAGTCAACAAAAATCTCTATTTTGGAATGCATCATTTTATGAAGACTGCTATTTCTCTTGATTCACTGGCAAATGAATGAAACACGCATATGAGAGAAGGAAGAAGAAAAAAAAGTGAAAAGGACGTGAAGGGTTTCAAGTACTCCTTTGAGTTCTTTCATTTTATTCCAGTAAGCAGGACAGAAAAAGCATTGTGTCTGGGCCAAGGCAATGAGGGCTATGTTGGGATTTCACCTGGTGAGTGAAACGCTTGTGTCCATTCCCAAGCTGGTTGAAGGAAACCTGGCTCCACTGGTTTGCTACTTGTGTGATGCTAGGTAGATTACTTAATACATTTAACTTAGACTTTCCTCAAATGTAGAAAGCAAACGATAATGGCACCAACATCTCAGTCACTCTTTATCCCAATACCCTCCCTATTTTTACCCTTTAGCCACACAGCTTGTGGGATCGTAGTTCCTTTCCCCAACCAGGGATCGAGCCCATGACCCGATTTTATAGCTGGGGTTGAGGCAGACAAAAGGAGGAGCAAGGGCTTTCTATCTGGGAGAGCCCAGTTGTGATTTCATGGGTTCAAACATAGAATTCAACTTCAAACACAGAGTGTACCAGAAGGTTTAACTACCACTCCAAGTTCATGGAGGAGAATACTTGATTGTAGAGAGCCATGACTTACAAAATCATCCATTGGATTTCAACTTGTAAAAATAAGAAGCATCCACAGTTTCTGATCTCTTTACAAATACCAAACCTGGAAAATTGGGCATGACAATGAAGGGCATTATTCTAAATACTAACAGCATGTGAAATATATTTGGAAAGAACCCTTTTGGCTCAGAGTCAACAGATGTGAGAGGGAAAACTACTAGCTTACACATTTGGAAACAGAAATTTTCTATTCCTAAGAAGAAAACTGAAGTGGGGCTGACCAGTGGTAGTGTACGCTTACAGGTTTTGCTGCACCTTTAAATGTAAGTAAGTGAAAGTCACTCAGTCATTTCCAACTCTTTGTGACCCTATGGACTGTACAGTCCATGGAATTCTCCAGGCCAGAATACTGGAGTGGGTAGCCTTTCCCTTCTCCAGGGGATCTTACCAACCCAGGGATTGAACCCAGGCCTCCCACGTTGCAGGCAGATTCTTTACCAGCTGAACCACAAGGGAAGCAACTTTAAAGGTAACAAAGCATAAAACAGATTCCTGAAAAAATCTATATGAAATATAAATGGAAATTTGTAAATCCAGTATATATAAAATAGTATCAGTACTTCTTCAGGGAGTAGTATGGGACATAACCAGAAATGTTTTGGTCTTCTAAAAAAAAAATAATAGTTATTCAAAAATAGAAAAAAAAAAGTTAAGTCCATATGTACAATATAAAAGATTGGAAAAGAATAAAGTAAATACTATCTGAGTCTTTCCTTTATGCATTTATTTCCATTTAATTGTACAAAATCTTTCTATACAAATTGTCTTCCACTCAAAGAAACAAACATGAAAATATAGCAAAGGGGAAGATTGCATGTATTGGACCACCTCAGATTTTACTTAATTTTATTCTATGTCAAGAGTCATACATTGATAACTGTTGAATAGTTCACTTTTAGATCAATTGTTTCATGTCATGAAAACATACACCTGTGAGCACTGGCAGCTCCTTGATGGCACCTGAGTAGAGTAATAATTCCAACAGGAGGGATGCTGAAAACACACACTGCTGCCCTCTGGGGAGGCTTTTACTCCAGGGGAGGTTCACAGAGTATGAGACCCTAATTTCCCTTTCTGTCTCCAGCAAAACTCATGGTTACTGTCAAGCACTATAAACCAAAGAGCTGGCTCTTGTTATGGACTGAATTGTACTCCCCTCCTAGCCCCATCCAACTCATATGTGAAGCCCTGACCCAGTACCTCAGAATGGGGCTGTGTTTAGACAGAGTTTTTAAAGAGGTATCTAAGTTAAAATGGGAGGCAGAGGACAAGATGGCTAGATGGCATCACTGACTCAATGGATGTGAATCTGAGCAAACTTTGGGAGATGGCAAGGACAGGGAAGCCTGGCATGCTGCAGCCCATGGGGTCACAAAGAGTTGGACATGACTTAGCAACTGAACAACAACAAGAACAACAAATTAAAATAAAGCCGTTCAGATGAGCCCTCATCCAATCTGACTGGTATCCTTATGTGTAATTAGGGCACATAGATAAGGAACCAGGCGTGAATGTGCACGGAGGAAAGACTTCGAGAGGACACAGGGGAAAGGCAGCCCCCTGCAGGCCACCAGGCAGCCTTGAAGCCATTGAGCCTGCTGGCAGCTTGACCTTGGCCTTTCAGCTTCCTTAACTGGTGGACAATAAATTCCTATTGTTTAAGCCACCCAGCCCATGGCCTTCTGCTACAGCAGCCCTAGCAAACCAATATAGTTTCTCAAGGGAAAATGCCCTTTGGATCCACTCTGTGCAAAGCCCATGAAGTGAAATAGTGTTATTATAGGACCTCAGCTGTCAAGATTGAACAATTTTAAAAGAAACACGTTACTTAGGGTTTGGTCAAAGTAAGTGAAAACTTCAGAACTTTAAATATTCTCTGCATCTGCACTGTTTATGTTCTTCTGGATGCCACTTTTCTGTGTAGATTCCATAAAATATCCCTTTCTGTTGCAGTTTCCCTTGAAATAGATTAATAAAAATAGATGAAAGCACATGTTGCACAATCTCTGCTAAATTCTACAACTGAAATGCACTCTCTCTTTTTTTAAAAAAAAAAAAGATTAAAATCCAATGAACATATCTGTGATTTATTTGTTATGGGAAACAACATTAAAATATTAAAAATCAAATTTTAATCTCTACTTCCATTTCTCACAGGATGTTAAGGAACTTGGTTTGCACCACCTATAACATGTTCTGTACGCTTTTTCTTCTCTTCCCCAATTATTTGTAGTGTAAGTTCTCTGGAATCTTTCATTCTCCATGAAGTTGGTAAATTATATACCTGAGGCATGCACTTTTAGAGAAAATAAGTCATTGTTTAGAAGCTTTTCCCTTCAATTTTTGAAAGGAAGTGAACAACTCTCAGAGAAGGCAATGGCACCCCACTCCAGTACTCTTGCCAGGAAAATCCCATGGACAGAGGAGCCTGGTAGGCTGCAGTCCATGGGGTTGCTAAGAGTCAGGCACGACTGAGCGACTTCACTTTCACTTTTCACTTTCCTGCATTGGAGAAGGAAATGGCAACCCACTCCAGTGTTCTTGCCTGGAGAATCCCAGGGACGGGGGAGCCTGGTGGGCTGCCGTCTATGGGGTTGCACAGTTGGACACGACTGAAGTGACTTTGCAGCAGCAGCAGCAAACATCTCTATATTGTACTTAATATGCCAGCAAATTTGGAAAACTCAGCAGTGGCCACAGGACTGGAAATGATCAGTTTTAATTCTAATATCAAAGAAAGGCAATGCCAAAGTATGTTCAAACTACCGTGCAATTGTACTCATTTCACATGCTAGCATGGTCATGCTTAAAATTCTCCAAGCAAGGCTTTAACACTATGTGGACTTCCAGATGTAGAAGCTGGATTTAGAAAAGGCAGAGAAAACAGAGATCAAATTGCCAACATTCGTTGGATCATCGAAAAAGCAAGAGAATTCCAGAAAAACATCTACTTCTGCTTCACTGACTACACTAAAATCTTTGGCTGTGTGGATCACAACAAATTTTGGAAAATTCTTCAAAAGATGGGAATACCAGACTAAATTACCTGCCTCCTGAGAAACCTGTATTCAGGTAAAGAAGCAACAGTTAGAACTGGACATAACAATGGACTGGTTCCAAATTGGGAAAGGAGTAAGTCAAGGCTGTATATTGTCACCCTGATTATTCAACTTATATGCAGAGTACATCATGTGAAATGCTGGGTTGGATGAAACACAAGCTGGAATCAAGATTGCCAGGAGAAATATCAATAACCTCAGATATGCAGATGACACCACCCTTATGGCAGAAAGCACAGAGAATCTAAACAGCCTCTTGATGAAGGTGAAAGAGTAGAGTGAAAAAGCTGACTCAAAACTCAACATTCAGAAAACTAAGATCATGGCATCCAGTTCCATCACTTCATGGCAAAGAGATGGGGAAACAATGGAAACAGTAACAGATTTTATTTTCTTGGGCTCCAAAATCACTGCAGATTGTGACTGCAGGTGTGAAATTAAAAGATGCTTGCTCCTGGGAAGAAAAGCTATGGCCAACCTAGACAGCATATTAAAAGGAGACATCACTTTGCTGACAAAGTCTGTATAGTCAAAGCTATGTTTTTTTCCAGTAGTCATGTACAGATGTAGGAGTTGGACCATAAAGAAAGCTGAGTGCTGAAAAATTGATGCTTTTGAATGGTGGTGTTGGAGAAGACTCTTGAGAGTTCCTTGGACTAGAAGGAGATCATACCAGTAAATCCCAAAGGGAATGAACCCTGAATACTCATTGGAAGGACTGATGCTGAAGCTCCAATACTTTGGCCACCTCATGTGAAGAGTCGACTCATTGCAAAAGACCCTGAGGCTGGGAAAGGTTTAAGGCAGGAGGAGAAGGGGACCACAGAGGACAAGATGATTGCATGGCTTCACTGACTCAATGGACATGAGTTTCAGCAAGCTCCAGGAGATGGTGAAGAACAGGGAAGCCTGGAGTGCTCCAGTCCATAGGGTCGCAAAGAGTCGGACACGACTGAACAACTGACAACAACAACAAACCATCTCTAAGCACTTGACTATATGGGAGTGCTTTTTATTTCTAAATGATAAACCTATGTATTATTTAACAATGATAGTTTATAAAATATCTTATTTAAAACAACGTGGGTTGAGAATTTTTTGTGTGTAAATAATAAACATTCAGAGTGTGAATATGGGGCTGATGTATTCTGCCATGATTTAATTCTGGTGTTTGAAAGATTATATATTCTGACATGTGGACATGTCACCCTTTAGGTGCTTATAAAATGACAAGCAAACTGAGAAAAATTATCATCAATAATTGATATCTATCATGCTCCCTTTAGATTTAATTCCTTTGGCATTGGCAAAGCTTCGACACACATTGAGCAGAGCTCCATTTTTAAGTGAATGTACTTTAGTGTCTCTTGTAATCACTGATCACAGAGACCATTTCTACCTCCCAACTTCTCAACAGGTTTCTTCCGTGGATACTTCCCAGAGTTACATTAGTATCCCATCTATGCTTGCTGCTTCATCATTCTCTCAAAAATATTTGTTCATTCTACTTAGTCTGTTTGCATTTCTTATACAATATTTCTATTCTATGGTTTGGTATAGTCTTTGTTCTTACTAGAGATTACTGCATTTGAATGTTTAAAACTTCTATTTTCTTTGCAAGCTCCCTATCAGAGGCTCATTACTATATTTGGTTTTCATCTAAATAAGATGGGTTATATTCTTGGTACTATGATTATTTATCCCAGGTACAGTGAATTTTACGTGGTATTTCAATTATATAACAAGAGAAAAACATAATATAACAACAAGACATCTATTTATTTCTGATTCTTAGAGAATACACTGAGACTAAAGAAACTAGTTAACAGTAATAGTTGAGTAGGGTAGCTGTTTTGCTTCATAGTCTCATAAGATTCCCACACATGTTCTTACTATCATCACTATGTGTATGAGATTAATGCAGACTAAGGAATAGACACTGTTAAGAGAAAAGATCATGCCACGATATAAAGCAGAATTTTATGATGCAAGGATGCTGCTGCTGTTGTCGTTTCAGTCGTGTCTGACTCTGTGCGACCCCATAGACGGCAGCCCACCAGGCTTCCCCATCCCTGGGATTCTCCAGGCAAGAACACTGGGGTTGCCATTTCCTTCTCCAATGCATGAAAGTGAAAAGTGAAAGAGAAGTCGTTCAGCCGTGTCCGACCCTCAGCAACCCCATGGACTGCAGCCTACCAGGCTCCTCCGTCCATGGGATTTTCCAGGCAAGACTACTGGAGTGGGGTATCATCGCCTTCTCCAATGATGCAAGGATAGAAACCTTATTATAAAAGAGTATTAATAGATTCTCCTCCACTCCTAGCCCACCAAATAGTAGCTTGCAGTTGTCATTTTCCTCTCCTTTCTCTCCCTTTCAGATGTTGCACTTAGCTCTATAAACTATGAAAGAATATACACAATTTACACACACATGATAACTTCTAATTATAGCAGATTAAGTACAGATATATGAAACCACTTCAGACACATATATGCATGTGATTTGTGTATGTGTATCATACACACTGAAGATTAGAAATAAAAATCCATATGTCACTCTTTTAGCATATTATCCAAACAGCTGGACAAAACCAAATGGGCTCCTCTGGGAAATGTACTTTGAAGGCACAGAAAAATCTGTGTTCAATGGTCACTGAAGATTTATAGCTTATATTGTTTCAGTTTTATGTTTATGCATTCCTCCCAAACTAACTGAATGTCCTGTATTACTTATTCTTGGACTATATGAAACAAATCAACAACATTAGGATGGACAAAAGTTATTCTGCTTCAAAAGAATCAGCCTTTCAAGTAAGTTAAAGATTACCAATATGTTTGACTTAGTTATTTGGTCTATGAACACTTAGTTGACTATAAGTTGAAGTTCTTATATAACAATCTCTCCAGGAAAAGAACACCTATAATTTCAAACTGTTATAGTCTTGGAAGCATGAACATACCAAGAATAGCCTACTTAGTACTGTAATGATATACCTTTGGTAATGCTAATAGGTGACATTTACCAAGTTCTTCCTAGAGACCAGGCACTGTGCTAAGTGCTTTCCAAGAATAATTTTCTGTGGTATTCACAACTCTCTAATGAAAAGGCACCCTCCATTGTCCGTCTTTTACAGATGGAGTAGCTGAGATTTAAAAAGGTGAAGAAATTTGGCCAAGGTCTTATTTCTAGTAAATAGCAAGGCTAGGAATTGAATCCAGGGGTTGACAATTCCAAATTCCACATTCAAACTTTTTTCAATGCTACTACAATTGCAAAAGACTTCTCAAGTGCTAATCAGTACTTACTTTGTTTTGATAGCCCTTGATATCAATATTGGTTAAGAGGATTGTTCCCATACACTCCAATAAAAATAAATAAGAGTTGCTCTATTAAACTTTAAAGACTGTCTATTAAAGATAGTATAAGCTGTATTAAACTTTAAGAAAATAAATAAATTGGGAAAAAAGAGTACTGTTCCCAGTGCAAATAAAACCTGACTGTAGGAAGAAAAAAGCAGCAGTGGTTAACAAAACAGCACACTAACATCCACTTAAATTTTTATTCTCAGATCGCTTAGCTATCTCCTAGGAAAAAAGTGAACATGCACTTCCATGTGTTAAAAACAGGATAGTAAATGCTGTTGGGTGGTCCTGGTGCAAGGAGGTAGAGAACTGGAGACAGTATAAGACACAATTCAATGTCAGGTCCTTAGGACACTACTGAATAAAGACTCCTGAACTCTGCAATTCTGTAATGTGTACATCATATATCAACTCTGTGGCAAAACTTATTGGGTTTCCTCCCACCCTTCTCCCTAGAATAGAAATTAGCAAACACAAGCTAGGCGCTAAATTCAACATGCCTCTTTCTGCAAATAAATTTTATTGGAACATAGCTATGATCAGTCATCTAATAGCATCTGTCTGTTTTAACCTATTAGGATAGAGTTGAGCAGTTACGGCAGAGAGGATGTGACCACGAAGTCTAAAATATTCACCATTTCGCCTCCTACAAAAAATTTGCCAACTCTTTAGTTATGTTATATTGTACAAACAAATACCTACCAAAGTGACTGAACAGGTATCTAAACCCATATTCATTTGGAAACAAGGCTTCTACAAAGACATTATCCCATTTTTTCCCCTGGCTTCTTTCTTCTAAAACTTCCCTTTCCTAAGAGTAATTTTGCTTCTTTATTAACACAAACATACAAATGACAAATACTAGATTTGAGAATACAAAAAAGAATAAGACAGAGTACATGTCATCAAGAAGCTTTTGTGAGGAAAAACAAATATTTTTGGCAAATAATTAAAATGCAATGCTAAGCACTGTAAGAACTGTCAGAACAAATGACTAAGGGTACTTGTGCCACGGGTGGAAAATCCTGTCCCAAACTCTGAGGATAATTTACCTTGTGACAAGCCTTCCTTTTACAGCAATGAAAACTGGACTTGATATGCTGTTCATTTGAGAAGGTAGTACCAAAAGCTTAGACCAGTCATTGCCAATATACTGGCAATATAAGGGTGCAAGGAGGAAAAACTTCGAAACAGGATATTCTTCAGTGTGTTTACAGTCTGTTTTAAGTAAGGGGCAATTTTGCATATTTGCTACTTTGTAACATTTACATAAGGGACAAGCTTTCTCAGTACTTCAAACAAGAGTTTATGTAAGTATACATACATACATACATACAGGGGATATATGTATACCTATGGCTGATTCATATTGAGGTTTGACAGAAAACAACACAATTCTGTAAAACAATTATCCTTCAATAAAAAAATAAATTAAAAAGAAAAAAAAAGAATTTATAAGTGGATGTCAGTCTGTCAATTATGTAGGTGTGGAATAGATGAAGGAAGCAGGTCTTCTTTTCTCAGGAAAACAGTGACTTTGACCACAGATCAGTTTCTCTCTGACTTTACACCTGAAACAGGGGTCAGCAAACTACAGTGCAAGCCCAGTTTAGTCCATGGACTGTTTCTGTATGGACCATAAGCTAAAATGGCTTTAAAAAAAACTCTACTGAGAAATAATTAACAAATGTATACATTTGTAGTCTACAACATGATAATTTGACAAACATATACATTGTAGAAGTGGTTTTAAGGGAAAACAAAGAGCATATGACAGATGCGATATATCTATACCTAAAATATTTACACAAGAAGTTGCAGACCTCTGTAATAATAGATACAAAGGTCTGGACCATTGAGATTTATGAAATAATTACAGAAGATAAATTGATTCAAAAACTAAGAAATCAGTACAGATAATAATAGTATTGTTAGGTAGAAAACAAAAGGAAGTTTGTTGAAAATCCCTTTTGACTTATATCTATCTCTCATAATTCAGAATCTCTATTCACCGGTTCAAAACAATAACCAATAATCCAATTTAGAACTTGTCAAGGAGCAGATCTTCTTTTCAAATATTGACACTCCCTATTTAAACAGGCATCATTAGACTTTCTTACTCTTCCTATCTTCACCTTCTATTGAAGTACAGTTGATTTACAATATTGTGTTAGTTTCATAGCATAGTGATTATTTTTTAGGGGGGATAGGCTTATATTCTATTTTAGAAACTATAAGATATTGAGCATAATTCCCATGCTATACAGTAAATCCTTGTTGCTCATCTAGTTTACATATAGAAGTTTGTATTTGTTAATCCCACACTGGTAATTTGTCCCTCCCCACAACTTCTCCCCTTTGGTAACCATAAGTCTTTTTTCTTGGTCTGTGAGTCTGTTTCTGTTTTATATAGAGATTAATTTCTATTATTTTTAGATTCCACATATAATTGGTGTCAGATAGCGTTCTTCTATGTCTGACTCATTTCACTAAGTGTAATATTCTTTAGATCCGTTCATGTGCTATAAATGGCAATATCTCATTCTTTGTTATGCTTGGTGATATCCCATTGTGTAATATATAACCATATCTTTATCCATTCATCTGTTGATGGACATTTAGGTTGTTTCCATGTCCTGGCTATTGTAAATACTGCTGCTATGAACACTTTGTGCATGTATCTTTTAGAATTGGAGTTTTCATTTTATCTGGTTATCTTCCTAGGAGTGAAATTACTGGATCGTAGGGTGGTTCTATTTTTAGTTTTTTAAAGAACCTTCATATTGTTTTTCCATAGTGGTTGCACCAATTTAAATTCCCACCAGCAGTATACAAGGATTCCCTTTTCTCCACATCCTCTACAGAATTTATTACTTGTAATTTTTTGATAATAGCCATTCTGACTAAGGTTTTCATTTGTATTTCTCTAATAATTAGCAATGTTGAGCACCTTTTCATGTGCCTGTTGGCCATCCATTTTTTTGATTGGGTTCTGTATTTTACTGATATTGAGTTGTATAACCTGTTCACATAGTTTGCATATTAACCCCTTGGGGGTCACATCATTTGCAAATATTTCTCTCAGTCCATAGGTGTCTTTTGGTTTTGTTGATGGTTTCCTTTCCTAAGCAAAACCACTTCAGTTTGATAAAGTCCCATCTGTTTATTTTTGCTTTTATATCTTTTGCCTTGGGAGACTGACCTAAGAAAATATTTCTACAACCTATGTCAAAGAATGTTTCACCTATATTCTTTTCTGTAAGTGTTATGGAGATGGGTCTTATATTTAGGTCTTTATCACTACAGATGGTGACTGCAGCCATGAAATTAAAAGACGCTCACTCCTTGGAAGGAAAGTTATGACCAACCTAGATAGCATATTCAAAAGCACAGACATTACTTTGCCAACAAAGGTTCGTCTAGTCAAGGCTATGGTTTTTCCTGTGGTCATGTATGGATGTGAGAGTTGGACTGGGAAGAAGGCTAAGTGCCAAAGAATTGATGCTTTTGAACTGTGGTGTTGGAGAAGACTCTTGAGAGTCCCTTGGACTGCAAGGAGATCCAACCAGTCCATTCTGAAGGAGATCAGCCCTGGGATTTCTTTGGAAGGAATCAGCTAAATCAGCTAAAGCTGCAACTCCAGTACTTTGGCCACCTCATGCGAAGAGTTGCCTCATTGGAAAAGACTCTGATGCTGGGAGGGATTGGGGGCAGGAGGAGAAGGGGACGACAGAGGATGAGATGGCTAGATGGCATCACTGACTCGATGGACGTGAGTCTGAGTGAACTCTGGGAGTTGGTGATGGACAGGGAGGCCTGGCGTGCTGTGATTCATGGGGTCGCAAAGAGTCGGACACGACTGAGCAACTGATCTGATCTTAAACCATTTTGAAATTATTTCTCTGTATGGCATGAGGGAATGTTCTAATTTCATTATTTTACATGTAGCTGTCCAGTTTTGACAACACCACTTGTTGAAGAGACTCTCTTTTCCAAAACCATTATAAATTATTGCCTTTTTGTCAAAGATTAATTGACTGTAAGTGTGTGGGTTTATTTCTAGGCTCTCTGTTCTGTTACATTGATCTATGTGTCATGTTATTTGATTACTATAGCTTTGTAGTATAGTCTGAAGTAAGGAAAGTTTATCCCTCCAACTTTCTTCTTTATTCTCAGGGTTGCCTGGGCTATTTTGGGCCTTTTGTGGTTTCACATAAATTTTGGGATTATTTGTTCTACTGCTCTGAAAAACATCATAAGTGTTTTGATAGGAATTGCACTGAGTTTGTAAATAACTTTGGGCAGTATGAGCATTTTAACAATATTAATGCTTTCAAACCAAAAGCATGGGATATCTTTTTATTTCTTTGAATAGTCTTCTAGTTCCTTATCAACATTTTGTTGTGTTCAGTGTATAAGCCTTTCACCTCCATGATTAAGTATATTCCTATGTTTTGTGTCTTCTTTTTTTGATGCAATTTTAACTATGATTATTCCTCTCTGATGTTTCATTATTGGTGTATAGAAATGCAACAGATTTCTATATATTAATCTTACATTCTGATATATTGCTGAAATCACATTATTAGTTCTAATATTTTTTGTTGGAAAACTTTAGAGCCTTCGATATACAGTATTATGTCATCTGTAAATAGTGACAGTCTTACCTCTCCCCCATTTCAATTTGAATAGCTTTTATTTCTTTTTCCTGTCTGAAAGCTATGGTGCTTTATATCTCTTAACCTCATGTCTTTCATTCTGTTGTCTCTCTGCTGGATAATTTCCTCAGTTTTTACCGTTCAGTTTGTTAATACTCTCTTTACATGCATCTCATCTGCAGTTCAAATCCACCTTCACACTTTTAATGGTTATATATTTTATTTCTAGAAATTCTACTTTTTTATTCATTTAAAAATATTTATTTGAAATCGTCTATGTGCCAGGCACTATTCTAGGCACCAGAGATAAAACAATGAAGAAAAAATAAAATGTACTGCCCTCATGAAATTTAGATTTCAGTAGGGATAACATACAAATATATAGCAAAATGTATATCAGATGGTAATAATTGCTGTTTTAAAAAATAAAAGAGATAGGGGAGGCGGACAGTAGAGTGCTATAGGGAATGAATCTCATTGTGCATGAAGTGTGACTGGATAAGGGATGACCTGGTATATCTATGTTGCTGTGGGCCTGGTTTGAACATATGATGGGGACAACAGAAACTCGTCACTCCTCTGAATGATGACAAAAAGAACATGAATAAGAAATCTTATCTGGAACACATGAGACTGGCTTCTGGGCTCCCTTTGCTCTTTTGATGATGATTCTGCTTCTGTATCTTACAGATATATTTAAAATACACTTTAGCCTTAAATGTTTTATGGGATGTACTGTTAATAGAAATTTGACTTGCTAACTAACCCATAGGAGGGCTGGATTGTGGTTCCAAGTTCCAAAAGGAAATTCTACTTTGCCCCCTCTATCCCTTGCTTGTTTTGAGACAAATATTTTCTTGTTGCCCATTTTCTGCACGCCTTAAGGGTCCCAGCTTTCTGCAACAGGGACAGAAAGTCAAAGACATCCATGATGAGTAAGTATCTTGGGGGCAGATCAAACAGCTCAAGAACCGCAGGGTTACAGCTACAGATACTCGCTTCTTTTTCACTTCGGATTCTAAGGCTCTCCCTTGAATTCTTGCCAGCTCAGCAATGCATTTGAAAAGATACTTCACATACGTTATCCAGTGTTTTTAATTGTTTTGTAGTAGAGATTCTTTATGAACTACAGTCTATCTTGCTCTTTTCTCCACTCAGTTTGAGCAAAAATTCTCCATAATGCTAATCTCTACATAGAGCACAAATCTTTGACAGCTGAGCATAGAGAAAGCTCTTGAACTATGAGTTCCATTGAGAACACTCTTAAAAGTGTTCATTCTGCCAACTCGTTAATAAAACTATGACATCAATGATGAAATTATTTGAATCAGGGTATTTACTACATTAATTCTAGACCTCTAGGAATTTTGGCTATGCTCTGGGGCTTGATGACTAGCAACTTTCACTGCTGATTTTATTGTTTTCAACTAAATATTTGCTGCACTCCATTTCTCATATATAATCTTCACTTAAGATTTATATTTGGTTTTAAAATGTTAGCAAAAGAACTTTTAGCACCGTTTTCTTTCCTTCTTTAGCCAAAGCAACGATTCCAACATGAATCAGACTGGATCAATTAATACTGTGAAGTTATCATTTCTTGGAGAAGGAAATGGCAACCCACTCCAGTGTCCTTGCCTGGAGAATCCCAGGGACAGGGGAACCTGGTGGGCTGCCATCTCAGGGGTTGCACAGAGTTGGACACAACCTGAAGTGACTTAGCAGCAGCAGCAGTTATCATTTCTAAAGGATACACACACACACACACACACACACACACACACACAAATAAAACAGTGACTCTCAAGGCAAAATACTTCTAAGTAAAATAGAAATTTACAATCAGAAGAAGTAAATGAATTATTTGCCCTCAGAGAACAACCCACTCCTCAAACATCTTCATTCTCTGTTTTCAATGGTTTTTACTATCATCATTAATAAGCCAATGATAAAGCAGAGCCCAGAGGAATTGAAGGAAAAATTCAATACTTCTTACTTTAATATAGAACTCCTCATACAACTCTTTCCCAAAATAAATTGCAGATATATCAGAATACAATACACTGCCAAATATTGCATGCAATCTTGTGATGGAGGACATACACCCTCTTTGATGCCTCAGGTAATCAAGCTCTATACAGCTTCTAAAAGGAATTCAAGTAATAACATTTGCCAACATTTCTCATAAGAAATCTCTCCTGCTTTCATTAGTCCTCCTGGGGCAAACATTTCGCATTCATTCTCTAAATCAGTTACTTTGCAAAGCACTGTGCACAGATCCTTTGGACATATTCTCTCATTGATTTCTCAGAAAAAAATCCAATGAAGTGTTATGTCCATTTTACAAGAAGCTGAGGTTCAGAGAATTTTATATATTTTCCTCAGATGATTTAACTAGTAAGTAGAAGAGACTCTATTCTAATACAGATTTTTACAGCATCACGTCCAAGGCACTTTCACCATTTTATCCATAATACAAAGTATCTCAGCACTTTTTTAATTTATGAGAAAATGAATATGTGGAGTCAAAGAAATGGAAATTATAAGTAGATAAATATACAGTAGTAGATAAGTAATAGGGAAGGAGTAGATAAGAGGAGTGGTTTGTAACTAAACTTAAAAATGAGACCAGGTGCCACCTCAGTTCAGTTGCTCAGTTGTGTCTGACTCTTTGTGACCCCATGAATCGCAGCACACCAGGCCTCCCTGTCCAGTACCATCTCCCAGAGTTCACTCAGACTCACGTCCATGGAGTCAGTGATGCCATCCAGCCATCTCATCCTCTGTCGTCCCCTTCTCCTCCTGCCCCCAATCCCTCCCAGCATCAGAGTCTTTTCCAATGAGGCAACTCTTCGCATGAGGTGGCCAAAGTACTGGAGTTTCAGCTTTAGCATCATTCCTTCCAAAGAAATCCCAGGGCTGATCTCTTTCAGAATGGACTGGTTGGATCTCCTTGCAGTCCAAGGGACTCTCAAGAGTCTTCTCCAACACCACAGTTCAAAAGCATCAATTCTTTGGTGCTCAGCTTTCTTCCCAGTCCAACTCACACATCCATACATGACCATTGGAAAAACCATAGCCTTGATTAGACGGACCTTTGTTGGCAAAGTAATGTCTCTGCTTTTCAATATGCAATCTAGGTTGGTCATAACTTTCCTTCCAAGGAGTGAGCGTCTTTTAATTTCATGGCTGCAGTCACCATCTACAGTGATTTTGGAGCCCCAAAAAACAAAGTCTGACACTGTTTCCACTGTTTCCCATGAAGTGATGGGACCAGATGCCATGATCTTCGTTTTTTGAATGTTGAGTTTTAAGCCAACTTTTTCACTCTCCTCTTTCACCTTCATCAAGAGGCTTTTTAGTTCCTCACCACCTACTAGACCCCAAAAGAGCTCCCTTTTAATTTTGTATATGGGGTAAGAGAGGGAAGAAGGAGAACATTAGATAAGTGGTTATGGAAATTGTGCCATGAAATGGTTTAAGCCACTATGAAGAGATTGGTGATCAAAGCAATATTAGTTTGGTACACCAGTGATAAAGCACATATGCTTGGAAAGCAGCAGTAACTGGTACATGAAGGTGTTTTTGCAGCTGTGTGACACCAAGATATAGATGCCAGGCTGAGAAGCATCTCTCTCTTAGAGACACTGTGATCTGTCTCTTAGAGACACTGCTGTTAACAGCTATTCAGACAAAAATCCAGAAAAACATGGGAGGAGACAGAGAATGTAAACAAAACTCAAGACTTTAAAAAAAACACATATTCTAGATGGAGTAGGTAGAGTACAAGAGACTATAACTCTGAAATTTTTCATGGGAGAGAGAATGTAGGAATTTTACTCTTTTTCAATATGCCACACTACAAGATCCTAGGGACATCTATTTAATATACAAATCAAAATGAAAATATGTGTCCAATGTGTCCAAAACTTTAAAATCTATGACATTCTTCAATAATATTTTAGATTTTTAGTATTTTAATATTTACTATGATTAGTATTTATTATTTAGGCTAGTTAGTACTTAACATAGTTTTACATCCTATTTATTTATTCTGAAAATGTTAAAAAAGGAGAAATATCCTCACTTTACAAGGAACTGAAGCTCACAGTATATAACCGAATCCCAAACGTTGCCCATCACTTAGGAGAACACCTTTTTTTTTGTTGCTGCTTTCCCGTATAAAGGTTGATAATCAGGATATGTATTTTCTTACTCCTATGTTGCCAGTAAAAGAAAAGGATAACTTAAAGAACCATCAGGAAAACAGAATGGAGACTAAAATTAGGCTTCCTAACTCCTTGCCACAGTCACCGTTATAAAACAATTACTCATTGTTATTTATCTTTGACTTCTAGCAGAGGACACAGGAAATTAATCACTCTGAAAATGTTTCTGAATGAAGGCAAAAGTCAAGTAAACGAATGAAAGAATGACTCAATTTAAAAAACACAAGAGTCACAAATCTAATGAAATCTAAGGGAAAGAGGTGGTTTCCACACATACAATTACATTCCCTCAACCTCTTTCTCCTCTCTCCAACCTCCACCTCACCTCTACTTCCAGAAAACACTCTGCTGATCAGAGGAATCTGAGAGAGTTTAATTCAAAATAATTAATCTCAGGATGTAAAAAGAGCTTTAAAAATGGTTGATTATTACAACATGATGCTATATTTCAAGATAGTATCTCTGCTTCCTGCACTCTAACCATGAACCTGTTCTGAAGGTCTCCTAGCTCCGTATTGTCTCTTTTACTTCTTTTTATAATACAAACAAGCATTGAAAGTAAACAGCAAAATGTTTGCTCCAGAAAACAGATGTATTGTAGCTCCAATACTTATTTATTCATTTTGTTTTCTGGCCACACCATATGGCATGCGGGATCTTAGTTCCCCAACCAGGGATCAAACCCGTGCCCCCTGCAGTGGAAACACAGTGTTTCAACCACTGAGCCATCATGGAAGTCACAAGCAGTTTATAACATCAATGAAGTCAGTAAGCATAGCATTTAGCAAGCCTCTACACCACCTCTTTCATCATCCAAGTCAGAATACTTCCTCCTCCCTCACATTACCCTGCCCCTAATCCATTACCCAATCCTGTTTAGCTTAGCAATAAAGTATGTCCAAAACAAGTCTCCACCTCTCCACTTTCACTTCTTCTGTTATAATCCGACCCTTTCATTATTTCTTACCTGAATAAGCCTCCTAACCTGTTTCCTCACATTCACTGTAAATTCTCACCAATACCTGCACACAACATCCACAAATCTTTGCACAATGCACTATATGATATCATGCTCTTCCTCACGGACTCTTCAATGGTCTTCTTATCTTGGCAAGAAAGAGTTAAATATTCAACACCCAGAACCTCTAAAACTTACCTCTTCTGTTCCCACCCCTCTCTGACCTCTGTTCATATTAGTCTTCACTCAGATTCTCCAGAGCAACACTTTCTCCAGTCTCAGGTTCTTTTTCTTGACCCTTCACACCAGCCTCTTATTATCTGTCACTTCTCAGCTCAAGAGATATTTACTCAGTGAAGCTTCCAGACCCCTGCTGCACATACAGCTAAATTCCTTTTTACAAATCATTGGTTTCATTGGTAATTATTTACTACTGAGTAAATTGTTCCCTGGTGGCTCAGATGGTAAAGAACCTGCCTTCAGTGCAGGAGATCCAGGTTTGATCCCTGGGTCAGTAAGATCCCTGGAGAAGAGAAAGGCAACCCACTCCAGTATTCTGAGGAATTTAATGGGCAGAAGAACCTTGCGAGCTACAGTCATGGGGTTGCAAGCAGCTGGACACAACTGAGTGACTAACACACTTTGTAAATTGTTAATAATGTCTATCTCCCCGACAAGAAAGCAAGCTCCATATGAATTGGAACAACACCTGATTTACTTCCAGAACTTAGGTCAAACACCCTAAGGGACAGATGAGTGGCTGAGCCAAGTCAGACTTACTGGCTCATTACAAGAAGAGACAGAAATCATGTGCAGCTGTGGATGCAGGCATCTCAGGAGAGGATATGTATGAGGAGCTTGTTATAGGATCTGGATTTGTGTTAAGTGATTTAGTGGAAGAGCTGAGAAAATATGATTTTACTCTAGACTGGGAGTTGTTGGATGATTGGATAGGTGAATATTTTTATTTATTTCAGTTCAGTCGCTCATTCATGTCCAACTCTTTGCGACCCCATGGACCACAGCACACCAGGCCTCCCTGTCCATCACCAACTCCCTGAGTTTACCCAAACTCATGTCCATTGAGTCGTTAGTGCCATCCAACCATCTCATCCTCTGTCATCCCCTTCTCCTTCCACCTTCAATCTCTACCAGCATCAGAGTCTTTTCAAATGAGTCAGTTCTTCGTATCAGGTGGCCAAAGTATTGGAGTTTCAGCTTCAATGTCAGTCCTTCCAATGAACACCCAAGACTGATCTCCTTTAGGATGGACTGGTTGGATCTCCTTGCAGTCCAAGGAACTCTTAAGAGTCTTCTCCAGCACCACAGTTCAAAAGCATCAATTCTTCGGCTCTCAGCTTTCTTCACAGTCCAACTCTCACATCCATACCTGACCACTGGAAAAACCATAGCCTTGACTAGACAGACCTTTGTTGGCAAAGTAATGTCTCTGCTTTTAAATATGCTGTCTAGGTTGGTCATAACTTTCCTTCCAAGGAGTAAGCACCTTTTAATTTCATGGCTGCAATCACCATCTGCAGTGATTTTGGAGCCCAAAAAAATAGAGTCAGCCACGGTTTCCACTATTTCCCATCTATTTGCCATGAAGTGATGGGACCAGATGCCATGATCTTAGTTTTTTGAATGTTGAGCTTTAAGCCAACTTTTTCACTCTTCTCTTTCACTTGCATCACGAGGTTCTTTAGTTCTTCTTCACTTTCTGCCATAAGGATAGTGTCATCTGCATACCTGAGGTTATTGATATTTCTCCTGGCAATCTTGATCTTTTTATTTATGAAGCAAAAATTGAACTGTGAAGTTAAAACTATAATTGGGGAAGAAACAGCAGTCCCTCACTGGTAAAAATAGCAGTCTCCCCATTAACTTGGAGAGAGGCATGCTTGGCCATTTGTGTGGTTTGGGCTGTGCTTTTGTTCTGTCTGTCATCAGACATGATCATGGAGTTGTCTTGTTTTTGCCTCACTCCTTTAAGATCACACAGTTACTCTGTGTGATGAAGGTATTCTCTGAAATTGGGTATGTACCATGAGTTTGCTGTTAGAGACAGGTCAGCTCAACCGTCAGGAGTGGGCACCTGTTTTCCTAAGAATTCTCATTAACATTTAACCTTGTGGCTTGAGTGCAGAAGTGACTAAGCAAATAACTGATGAAAAAGTAAATGAATACATTTAGACTGTCTGAGCTTCAATAGTCTCATGTTTCAGAGAATGTTTCACGGGCCCCAGTATCTCTCACCACACTAGCATTTACTTTCTTTAACATATAATTTCATTCTTGCCCATTCTAACCCCATTTGATACACAAATAAACAGTAAATTGAAACCTGAACATCAGAAACCTAATGACATTTAAAATTTCTACCTAAATAAAGAGCAAGAAATATCATTTAATGGAGAAGACAAAAAGCACAAATTAAGCATATTGTTTCATTGACTTTTATCTCTGATAGAAATTAAATTCTCACCTTGAGGATTCTCCCACCCAGCATGGTAGGCTGAGGAAAGAGAGAAGGCCAGAGCCTTTTGAACAACCACATGTCTTAATGGCTGTATTACTCTATAAATCTATTAAAAATCATTTGAATAGTACATGTAAAATGGGTGAATTTTATGGAATGTAAATGATACTTCAATAAAGCTGTTAAAATACAAAAAGTTGGCAGAAAGCTATATCTAGACTTGTGGTTTACCTAACTGGCCTCCAAGGTTCTTTACTCTTTATCCTGTAGTCTCACTCTAAAAAGTTCCTCATCATCTATACCATTTCTCTGGGCTTTGCCACCACAAAACCTCCCCCTTTAGGGAGGATTTCTTGAGGAATATGGGAAGCAGAAAAACTCCTCCTTCTAGCCACACTTATCCCAAGTCCTGAATGGTTAGTAAGCACATCTCACCCCAACCACTAGGACCATGGACTTAAAGGATAAGCCTTGGCATTCATATCAATAAATCACACTAATATCACCTACATAATTAATACAAGTTGGTGGTTACTAATTAATTCATCAAGCACTTATTCTTTCTAGAAATATAGAGGAGATTCCCAGAAACCATGTTAATAAACCATGGCTCCCAGTTGATGAGAACCTTAAATAATGTGGCAAGTCATTACTATATTTATGCCAATGTTCCTTCACTTGCCAATTGGCATTAAAGTCCCCTATTAATCAGAGGTCCACTTAATGGAACAAAATTTTTGAGCTTTATAATCCTTACTACACATGCAACTTGCTGCATCCATGAACTGCTTATTGAAGTGAAATTGACTTCTGGTACACCCTCTATCAAGGGAAAATTGGAGTCTGGCCTCAACATTAATTCTGTAACTAAGTTATTTGTGTGTAGAACTTTACACAAAAGCTAGGAATAAGACTGGATGAACAAAATATTACACTGCCTTGAAAGTCGAGTTTAGATTTCATACGATGATCCAAAGAGTTTGGCAAGATAGGAAAATAAGATAAAAACTGTAATTCAATTACAAAGTAATTATAATTTGATCACAATGAAAACTGTCCCACCTAGCATTTCGGCATATATTCATCATGGGTTTGAATGAATGGTAATCAATGATTTTAGAATCTGAGGTATAGTTTTGATGCTGTCACGCCCCAACATGGATCAGGACTTGCCTTCATCATTCATCTTCCTTAGGCCATGGATAGTTAATATATGAAATAAATGGCTAGTCTTAAATGCTCTGTAAGGTCCATTTTAATGAAAATATTCAAATTTTGGAATTTCTTCTAAATTCTATTTACTTTCATTTCTCTTCCATGAACATAGTACCATTAGCTTTAAATTTGTTATTTTGGGGGTGGCTCTCCCCAGAATTTTGGGATGATCTAGCCTGTATTCTAGCCTAGAAAAACAAAGGAGTCACAAAAGCTCTATTAGAACTTTTCAAGGGAAAAGCTTCTCTGAAAAGAAACTCTAAAGATAGCGAATTCCCAACACACAAAGCTGGGCTTCACAGCTCAAAGATTTCAAGAAATGCATTTCCTCAATGAAGCTCAAATCCTTTGTTCACCTGATATGAAGAGCCAACTCATTGGAAAACACCTTGATCCTGGGAAAGATTGAAAGCCAAAGGAGAAGTGGGTGGCAGAGGATGAAATAGTTAGATAGCATCACCAACCCAATGGACATGAGTTTGTGCAAACTCTAGGAGAGAGTGAAGGACAGGGAAGCAGAATAAATAGGTGCAGAATAAATTCCTCTGGATATGAAATTGAGGGTTCAATTAACTCATTTTGAATTTAAGGTTCTGACCTCCCAGATTTTCTCATGCACACCTGGGCATTCATCTAGTATATCATATGACCCAGAACATTAATGGTTTTACACTGTATAATGCTGGAGAAGACTCTTGAGAATCCCTTGGACTGCAAGGAGATCCAACCAGTCAATCCTAAAGGAAATCAGTCCTGAATATTCACTGGAAGAACTGATGCTGAAGCTGAAACTTCAATACACTAGCCACCTGATGCAAAGAACTGACTCATTGGAAAAGACCCTGATGCTGTGAAAGATTAAAGGCAGCAGGCGAAGGGGACGACAGAGGATGAGATAGTTGGATGGCATCACTGATGTGATGGACATGAGTTTGATTAGGCTCTAGGAGTTGGTGATGGACAGGGAAGCCTGGTGTGCTGCAGTCCATGGGGTCACAAAGAGTTGGACACAACTGAGCAACTGAGCTGAATCAAACTAATACCTAATAAGTATCTGCAGTTTACTTATTCAGACCAAAATAAGTTTCTTTTCCTGCTTACTTATTTTTACTTTACATTCTACAGATTACTCTGATTGCTACTTGAATGGTCTGCACATTCAGTCATGAGTTTATTTTACTTGTAGAGTGTCTCTTTGATGGGTCAGACATTGTGTTAGGTGTTGGAATTTTAAAGGAAATTAATTAATGAGGCACAGGCCTGCTTGTTCAGAGGTGACATCCTAGAGAGAACTGAAACAGTAATCAAAGAATCATACATGCCATGGACGTGACTACTATGCTGAGCACTTGTGTCCTTCTTGGAAGGTAATGTAGATGGAAGTGACATTTCACAATTTGAGGGCTCACACCAGAGCCTCCATCTGACAGCTCACTGGGAAGAACTAGGGTTTGGGGACTAAGAGCTGGAGAGAAATACCAGGAAGGGTAACCCTGAGGGGAGTGGCACCAGTGGAGTCTGTGAAACAGACAGACAAAGTCGTTTGGAGAAAGCAGGTAAGAGAACAAATAAATATAACTACCACTTATTTCACGATGGTGTGATCACTGACCTAGAGCCAGACATCCTGGAATGTGAAGTCAAGTGGGCCTTAGAAAGCATCAACAAACAAAGCTAGTGGAGGTGATGGAATTCCAGTTGAGCTATTTCAAATCCTGAAAGATGATGCTGTGAAAGTGCTGCCCTCAATATGCCAGCAAATTTGGAAAACTCACCAGTGGCCACAGGGCTGGAAAAGGTCAGTTTTTATTCCAATTCCAAAGAAAGGCGATGCCAAAGAATGCTCAAATTACCACACAATTGCACTCATCTCACACGCTAGTAAGTAATGCTCAAAATTCTCCAAGCCAGGCCTCAGCAATATGTGAACCGTGAACTTCCAGTTGTTCAAGCTGATTTTAGAAAAGGCAGAGGAACCAGAGACCAAATTGCCAGCATCTGCTGGATCATGGAAAAAGCAAGGGAGTTCCAGAAAAACATCTATTTCTGCTTTATTGACTATGCCAAGGCCTTTGAAGGTGTGGATCACAATAAACTGTGGAAAATTCTGAAAGAGATGGGAATACCAGACCACCTGACCTGCCTCTTGAGAAACCTATATGCAGGTCAGGAAGCAACAGTTAGAACTGGACATGGAACAACAGACTGGTTCCAAATAGGAAAAGGAGTACATCAAGGCTGTATATTGTCACCCTGCTTATTTAACTTATATGCAGAGTACCTCATGAGAAATGCCGGGCTGGAAGAAGCACAAGCTGGAATCAAGATTGCTGGGAGAAATATCAATAACCTCAAATATGCAGATGACACCACCCTTATGGCAGAAAGTGAAGAGGAACTAAAAAGCCTCTTGATGAAGGTCAAAGAGGAGAGTGAAAAAGTTGGCTTAAAACTCAACATTCAGAAAACGAAGATCATGGCATCTGGTCCCATCATTTCATGGGAAATAGATGGGGAAACAGTGGAAACAGTGTCAGATTTTATTTTTTTGGGCTCCAAAATCACTGCAGATGGTGACTGCAGCCAGGAAATTAAAAGACGCTTACTCCTTGGAAGAAAAGTTATGACCAACCTAGATAGCATATTGAAAAGCAGAGACATTACTTTGCCAACAAAGGTCCATCCAGTCAAGGCTATGGTTTTTCCAGTGGTCATGTATGGATGTGAGAGTTGGACTGTGAAGAAAGCTGAACACCGAAGAATTGATGCTTTTGAAGTGTGGTGTTGGAGAAGACTCTTGAGAGTCCCTTGGACTGCAAGGAGATCCAACCAGTCCATTCTGAAGGAGATCAGCCCTGGGATTTCTTTGGAAGGAATGATGCTAAAGCCGAAACTCCAGTACTTTGGCCACCTCATGCGAAGAGTTGACTCATTGGAAAAGACTCTGATGCTGGGAGGGATTGGGGGCAGGAGGAGAAGGGGACGACAGAGGATGAGATGGCTGGATGGCATCACTGACTCGACAGACGTGAGTCTGAGTCAACTCCGGGAGTTGGTGATGGACAGGGAGGCCTGGCGTGCGGCAATTCTTGGGGTCGCAAAGAGTTGGACACGACTGAGCGACTGAACTGAACTGAACCACTTATTTAATATCCAGTGAACATCACATGACTGTGTACATGATCTCATGTCATCCTATAAAGTACATAAACAGATTCTTCAGTTCCATAAATGAGGGAAGTGGGACACAGAAGGATTAAACTTCAAAATCACAGAGCTAGTAAACTACACAGCAGGTGTTAATTACAACTCCTAGGAGTCTGCTGCTGCTGCTGCTGCTAAGTCGCTTCAGTCGTGTCCGACTCTGTGCGACCTCGTAGACGGCAGCCCACCAGGCTCTCCCGTCCCTGGGATTTTCTAGGCAAGAGTACTGGAGGGGTGCTATTGCCTTCTCTGAGGAGTCTTCTCTCTCCTCTAAATCTTTACCTACTCCTCCTTCACCTTCTCTCTACCCAAACACCACACAAATCAGAAAATTCTCCTTGGAAAGACTATCATTGAAGATGACTGCCCAATAGTTAGCCAGTGCTTTCCCAAAAGAGAGGGAATCAATTCCATTACACTTCAAACACTGAGCAACAAGGAATCTTTGAGTAAGAGTCTAAGATCAACAAATTCAGAAAGCTAGTATCATCATAAAATGGGGAAGGGAAATGAAGATTTTGCTATCTTCCAATGCCAACCATTGAATTAGCATGTACATACATTTTGTGGTCCCAACACACTCTATTCCTATTTTGCTCTTTCAAGATGGGACATGGTAGGGGAATAGGGAAGAGGAAGTATTATGCCTACTTATTAAGCAGAACAAGATATGTATTACATGCTTAACTTTAACCCTCTGGCTCAAAAAAAAATGTGGACAAATGTCACACAGGATAAGAAAATAGTGATTCCTCAATGAATATCAGCACATTCCAGATTTATAACACTTTAAAAATCTAAGATCCAACAGCCTATTTAATCCTACATAGATAAGCCGCCTCTGTCTCCAAAGCTAGAGAAAGATAGATAAGAGTAAAACCCAGCATCTGATTACTTTATGAATCCTCCCATTCTCTTCTCACTATAGGTTACATACATGGTGCTGTATAAGGAAATGGAAGATGGAAGGAAATGTTTAAACGTCAATAAAACCACAACTCACGTTTTAAGGAAAGCTTCTGAATGGATGAATGAAATGGATAATAATGCTGTCCAGGTGTTTTCAATAAAAACTTTCCTCTTAGGATCCTGTTGCAGGCTTTATGTAAGGAGACTCACATCTAAACTCAGGATAAATGAGCAGGATTTACTGCCTTTCACTCAAGTTAGGAGGGCAGCTACTGGTACTGGATCACTAGAGTCCTAAAAGGGGAGAAATTTTCAGAAAGAAGAGCTAAAGCAACATCAGGTATAGGTCTGTTTTTTCCCCCTTTTTCTTCCTCTGGGCATGCTCAGTCACTTCAGTCATGTCAAACTCCTTATGACCCTATGGATTGTGGCCCATCAGGCTCCTTTGTCCATGGGATTCTCCAGGCAAGAATACTGGAGTGGGTTGCCATGCCCTTCTCCAGGGAGTCTTCCTGACCCAGGGATTGAAACTGTGTTTCTTAGGTCTCGTGCATTGGAAGGTAGGCTCTTTACCACTAGCACCACCTGGGGAAGCCAAGGAGTATGCATGATTAGACTCAGAAAAAAGATCATGCGACATGACCAGATAAGGATACAATAAGCCTGATAGTTGGAGAAATATTATACTGGCATATTTGAGGGGATTCCAAGAAAACTGTGAAATGTGTCTCATACAATTAAGGCCTCAGGGGAACCTTTGTCATGGTTGTAAATGAAACAAAAGGGCAATTAATAGTGGCCATTGTCCAGAAATTCTTAATATCCACAAAAAGTATTTCTTATGAGTAATATCAATTTTCAGTTAAGTTACCATCAATTAACAAGGTTTTAAGCAATGGGAAGCTGGATAAAATTTATGCTGTTTGACTCAACAAAATAAATACTTGTGAGTATCCTATACATCCAACAAGTTGGCATATCCATAATAACAATATTAGGGCCTTCTTGGTAGCTATGATTAGTTTACATGATGCAACCGTAACTGCTTCAAAATCATTCTTATTCCTTTGTCTTTTTCTCAGGAAACAAGGGGGAAAAAAGAATGCATCTAGTTCTAGAGAAAAAGAAAAGTACTTTATTTTAGATGATCTCACCCCTTTGTTTCTTAATTTTTCCCCTCAAGATGAGTGCTGTTAACTGATCACAATCTTCTGAGAGTCCAGAAAGATAAGTATTGTATAAATAATAAATACTGATTTTTATAATACTCTCCAGAAAAGGATTTAATGGTGGGAATTAAGATAAGATATCTAAAGTGATATCCTAGATATTGTAGAGGATTCAAAGAAATAATACAAGGTCCCAGTACCCAAGGGACGTACATCTTAGCTCAGAAAACATGACAAACAATGAACAATTAAGCGACATTATAAGACAACATCATGAGTGGTCAATTGTCAAAAGGTTAGACCTGTTATTAAATATTAAGATTTTGTAAAAGAGTTTCTTGTGTAATCATTGTATTAAGTGAAAATTAATGCTAGTCCACAAATCCAAGTTGCAACAAATGCCAATTTCTTTATTTTCTTAAATCAATACAAACCCAAGTCTGTGTTAACATCACATTTTGTGATGGAAAATCAACCACCAGATCATATAAAGATCTCAGGCTCTCACATGTTAAAACATTGAGAACCCCCTTCAGTAAGGCCATTGGTGGAAGGCAGAAAGAGGAACCATGCTCTGTCAAGTCTCTTCATACAGGGTCACTACCCTCATCATGAAAGCTTTACCCTCATGACCTAATTACTGCCCAAAGTTCTCATCTCCAAATACTGTCACAATGGGGATTAGGGTTTCAATATACGAATGTTGGAGGGAGAGAAACAGTCAGTCCATAGCAACACTCTAGAGGAAAAACTTTCAAGAAACCTGTCTGATGATCACAAACTTTGAAACTTAACACAAGAATAACAATTTAAGGACATGTATCCAGTTATCACTTGTACAAACCATAAACAAACATAAGTAAACAGAGTACTAAGAAAAGAAACAGGTGGACTGACACCATTATTTCAGTTGCATATGAAAGCCCTTTAAAATAAATAAGAACTACACATTGACATATATACACTGCCATGTGTGAACTAGATAGCTGGTGGGAAAATGTTAAATAGCACAGGGAGCCCAGCCTGGAGTTCTGGGATGATCTAGAGGGACTGGGATGGGAACATGAGAAGGAGGCTCAAGAGGGAGGAGGTATATACATAAATATGCGTGTGTGTGTGTGTGTGTGTGTGTGTGTGTGTGTGTGTATAGTTATGACTGATCTGTGTTGTACATTAGAAATCAATACAACACTGTAAAAATTATTCTCCAATTAAAAAATTAAGAGCTACATTTCAACATGTCAAAATCTCTCCCCCAGGGAACCAGTGCTCAGTTAGCAGAGCTTGTGGCTCTGACCTGAGCTCTAGAGTTAAACAAAGGGCAGTGGATGGGCCTGATAATCTATGTGAGTCTACTTCTGCTGACTCCAAAAATCCTGAGTCTGCCATTTGATCCTCAAGACCATGCCTTCCTGTCCTGGGCTCACTCCTATGCTGCATTCCACAATCGGTCTAACTGCTGGGTCTGCGGAGCACTCCCCTCTTCGTCAGTGGGAAGGCTTCCCGTGGTGGACATCCCCACTTCAAGGAAAAGACTTTCTCCAAGTCTGTGAATACCTTCGACAATAATCACATGTGATGCCTCTTCTTCATCTGATGACATCTACCAACCCTAAAATGGACTGGTGCAACACGTTGCACTTTAACTATGGACATGATGTGACTTTTAATTATGATTCTGAATGTTGTGTTTTTGCTGTTTGCTCCCTGCATCTGTAATTGTATAACTGGATTTGTTTCTAGCAGCATGAAAGCTTTTAAGTTACAAATGGTTGCTCAAACTCCTGCTACTGCTGTAGCTTCCTCCAGCTACTATTTGGGGCCCCTGTATCAGATATCCTCAATATGAGGATTAGGAGAATATGTTGCCTCACCAATTTAGGGACAACGCCCCTTGTCAGCTCGGAAGTAGTTATGGAATGAGAATGACGCCCCTTATCCCTAGGCAACATAATTCTCCTAAAAGAAAAGGGGGGAATGAGAGAGTCAGTTCCTAGGCAAGCTGATAGGGAGTCTAGGGGTCCCCAAGGAGAGAGGGGTCTGGAATTCTCAAGGAGGAAGAAAGGACAAACTTTTTTGTCTTTCTCTACATTCCTTAGGATTATATAACAATAATGTATCCTGCCTAAGGACAGTCTTTGGATTCAACCTTTTGTTATCTTAAAATGTTAATTATGGGAGTAGACCTGGTCTTTACAAGGATGTATCTTGCCTGAGGACAGTGTTACCTTAAGATGTAAATTATGGGAGTGGGTCTGATGAGGTCTTTGCAACCTCCAGACATTCTTTGGATTATATAACCTCATTGTTAACACTAGCAAGCAGGTACTCTTTCTGCCCCCTTCTGATGCCTATGTCAGAAGCTTTCTCTATCTCCTTTATACTTTAATAAAACTTTATTACACACACACACAAAAAAATTATCACTGTAGCATATACCTATGTTATAATTCAGTAAATGCAGTAAAATATATTAAAGAAGGGTATGCCCCCTTCAGACACTTATTTAACCTTCATCTGATGAACAATTAATGCAGAGATAGAAACATGCCCTGAAACTGTGTCATGGATCTCTTTTGTTGGTTTCTGTATAAAGGTAGAATCACTCATGTCCTGTATCTGAGTTACCAGTGAATGAAATATAACACTAAAAATAATTTCCACACTTATTAAGTGCCTCTCACATGCCAGACATAGTGCTATATGTTCTATCCACATCATTTCATGTGATAGCCAGAGAAATTCTTCTCTATATATTTATTATCATTTTAGAGGTGAGAAAGGCAAGGCTCAGAGTAGATGAGCCAGGTTTTCAAGACTGCACTGGGAATCATAGATTTATAATGCACATCTTTCTAACTTAATCTTTTCCAGTCCTAAGACTCTATGAAAAGTCATGGATCCTTAATCAAAAGGATACTTAAGCAGAAATACTAACCTAAAAGTTTAGGAAAGTCTTATATACTCTCTAGGCATCAGGGGAACTGACTATACCCCGAGAGGACCAAAAGACTAAAGAAGGCCCTTTTAGGCTGACATAGTTCTAAGCAGAAGAGGGAACTGAAGCTCCATTTATCCAAACCTCACAAATCCTATCACTGCCTTCAACCTAAGAGCACATGTAAAATCTCCTCTGGATATATGGTATCCTTAATGACTATCTCAATGTTCAGTCCTACAGGATATAATGTCCTGCTCCAGCAAAAACTATTAAAATTGATGTAGAACTTTTTGCCATAAACTGAGGCACGGGTCCCAGTTCTACCAAAGAGTTATTTGTACATCTTTGGCCAAGATGAGCACAATCTTTCTCAAGTCCATTTTCACCAACTTTATAGAGTTTCAGGGAGTCAGATAATATCAGCAAATGTACTAGGTAAATTATAAGGGATTTATAGTCACAAATTATACATGAGATTAACTCATTTAACCATTCACAAGAAAGCCTATGGTCATAGTGTACACTGGGTTAAGAATGTAGGGTCTAACTGGCTATACACCAATATAAAATAAAAAGAAAAAAAGAAGCACAGAGAGGTTAAATGGTTTGCCAAAGAAACTGACAGTGAAGCCCAGGTCTGAGCAGAGAGTTCAGATTGACAACCTGGTCTCCTAATCATCACACCTGGTCCCTGTACAAGGCAGCATGACTAACAAGCAGGGTAGGAAAAAAAAAAAAAACAAAAACAAGCAGGGTAGAGTCACAGGGAAAGATACCAGCTGTGATGAAAAGATATAGGATGTCTTTAAAAAGGCAACAGGGCAAAGAAGCTATGGTGCTTCCAGACAATGGAAGATTATTCAGAGCAAATGAACAATGAAAAGACATGGAAGAACATCAAATACATTTAATTAAGTGAAAGAAGTCACTCTGAAAAGACTATATGCTATATGATTCTAACTATATGATATTTTGGAAAGGCAAAACTATGGAGACATGGTAAATATCATTGGTTTCCAGGGGTTGGGGGGAGGGATGAATAACTGGAGCACAGAGGACACTTAAAACATCAAAACTAAGTCTGTATGAAGTAATAACAGTAGATACACATGATTACTCATTTGTCAAAATGTACAGAATGAGCATCAAGAATGAACCCTAAAATGTAAATTATATACAAAATGTAGAATCTAGAACCATCTGCTAGTTGGCTTGTCTAATTAGCACTTAACAGCACTAACTAGCTATGTGATCTTGGGCAAGTCGTTTTATGTACTGGAGCCTGCACCTCCTTGTTTGTAAAGTGGAGATAGTAATAGATTGTCAGAATTAAACAAGCAATGTAAAATGAGGATAAATATGTAAAATGGGGAAAATAATAAGGATTGTTGTAGGAAATAAATGTGTAAATATATGCAAAACTTTTATCATGACACAACTGGCTAGGCATAATTATTAATGAAATCATTACCACACCACATCATCACCACTGGTATTATTATCAGTAAAGTTCACTAAAGCTGTAATAGTTCTTTAAATGATAGCTCCCTCAGAGCTTTCAAGTAAGATAAAAAAAAAAAACCTGACCTCCAGCTTTAACAATAATAGCATTATCATTTTTCAGGGGATATGTAGACAGATGTCTACAAGTACACACTGAAACAGAAAAAAAATGCTCTTTTACCATTTTTATCACTTAGGCTGCTGTTGCTGCTAAGTCGCTTCAGTCGTGTCTGACTCTGTGTGACCCCAGATATGGGCAGCCCACCAGGATCCGCCATCCCTGGGATTCTCCAGGCAAGAACACTGGAGTGGGTTGCCATTTCCTTCTCCAATGAGTGAAAGTGAAAAGTGAAAGTGAAGTCGCTCAGTCGTGCCTGACTCTTAGCGACCCCATGGACTGCAGCCTACCAGGCTCCTCCATCCATGGGATTTTCCAGGCAAGAGTACTGGAGTGGGGTGCCATTTAGATGCAAAGGATGTTTATAAAGCTAGTCCTCATTCTCATGTAAGTATTGCTTATGAAAATATTATTACAGAATAGTTTTTAATGAAAAACAAAGTTCATGAAGTCTCTTATTCCAATCTCTCCAAGCAACACATTATCTTCCCCCCATTAAAGACCTTTAGACCATCTGTCCCATCTAGGCTACCAGCTGTTATGATCGCCAGAAATATATTCTCAATTGTAGGTACTAATTAGGTTTTTCCATGAGAACAAACTGTAGATTCGCTAAAGCAGTGACAGATTTTACTTTCTTGTAACCCAAACACTGCGGACAGTGACTGCAGCCACAAAATTGAAAGATGCTTGCTCCTTGGAAGGAAAGCTATGACAAACCTAGACAGTGTATTGGAAAGCAAAGACATTTTGCTGACTAATGTCCATCTAGTCAAAGCTATGGTTTTTCCAGTAGTCATGTATGGATGTGAGAGTTGGATCATAAAGAAAGCTGAGTGCTGAAGAACTGATGCTTTTGAGTTATGCTGGAGAAGACTCTTGAGAGTCCCTTGGACTGCAGAGATATCAAACCAGTCTATCCTAAAAGAAATAAACCCTGAATATTCATTGAAAGGATGGATGCTGAAGCTCCAATACTTTGGTCACCTGATGCAAAGAACTGACTCATTGGAAAAGACTATGATATTGGAAAAGATTGAAGGCAGGAGGAGAAGGGATGAGATGGACAGAGGATGAGATGATTGGATGGCATCACTGACTCGATGAACATGAGTTTGAGCAAGCTCCGGGAGTTGGTGATGGACAAGGAAGTCTGGCGTGAGGCAGTCCATGGGGTTGCAAAGAGTTGGATATGACTGAGTGACTGAACTGAACTGATACACCGGAAACTAACATTGTAAATCAATATACTCCACTAAAAAAATTTTAAGCGATGGTAAGGGTTTCCCTGGTGGCTCAGTGGTAGAGAATCCACTTGCCAATGTAGAAGACAGAGGTTTAATCCCTGATCCAGGAACGTTGCACGTGCTGTAGAGCAACTAAGCCCATGTGGCACAACTACTGAGCCTGTGCTCTAGAGTCTGGGAGTCACAACTACTGAAGCCTGCACACCCTAGAGCCCATGTTCTGCAACAAGAGGAGCCACCGCAATGACAAGCCAGAGCACCACAACTAGAGAGTAGCCTCCACTCGCTGTAAGCAGATAAAAGCCCACTCAGCAAAGAAGATTCAGCATAGCCACAAGTAAAAAACCAATCTTTTTTTTAAAAGTGACTGTAACAGAAACCAGCTGTGGGTTCAGAAGAAGTTACAATGAAATCACCAAATGAATTATAGAAATGAACCTTAACATAGTATGCATGATGATGTTATACAAAACACCCCTCATGCAATTAACTATTTTTAGCTAATAGTGACCGTAACTCTACCCAGAGACATTTTATTAAATCTTAGAAATTCAACAACTAAGATATCCCCTTTCCCATCCCCCAATAAAATGTCTAGAGAAAGGCTTAGGTCGAAGGCTTAGACTTTTAGAGGCCTTTATAGTCTATTGATCACATCTCCAAGACACATCTTCTTCTAACTCTCTCTCTCAATACACGTTGTTTTGTGTACAATATTCTCTCCTTAACCTTCAATGTGGGAAGCCCCTTACCACTCTGTCGTCCTCTTGTCTTCTTCTCTGTGGGATTCCTTTGAGGAACTGTGTCTGCCTATGTGCTCTCAGCATCCTATATATTCATTACCTGATGTCCAAGCTTCCATCAAGACTCTCAGGTTCCCTGAATTCAGATCTTAAATTTGTCACTACCACTTGACCTCGGGAAATATGTTCAACCTTCTCACCTTCAGTTTTTTAATCTGTTTATGGAGGATAATAATAATTGAGATTAAATGAGGGCATCTAACCTTAGAAATTTGTTGTGAAAAATTGATGCAGGTAAAGTTCTTAGAAAAAGGTTTCACAGTTCACACTTGGTAGATGTTAACTATTTTATTATTATTTCATATCTGTAATGGTGACTCTTTTTTTCTCCTCTCCTCCTGATTCTTTTGCTCTGAATGCCCCTCATTCCAATCCCACATGCTAGCAGCCTTGCCTATCCTTCAGAGCCCAGGACCACTGCCACTTCCCCCACCATTGCTTCTTGGTTTTTCACTCAAAAAGCATAAATTTCTCTTCTGAAACTCCTAGTGAGTAACCCAAAACTGGCATGTGCTTCTCATTTCTATGTTATAGTCTAGAGACTCATACCTACATCTTATCATATTTATAAATCTGTGCATCCTTGGAGAGCATGTTCTGTGTATTTTCCACTGGCCTTCCCCAACTGAGAACCCATAGTAAGTACATAATGGATCTGGGCTGTTCAGTACAGTAGTCACTAACTTTTAAGTTTTAAATTATTTAAAATGAACTAAAACCATTAATTCATTAGTCTCATCAGCTAAATTTTATATAGTCAATAAGCCACATATGAAAATTGGCTTCTATACTGGACAGCACAGATACAGAACATTTCGATCATCAGAGAAAAGTCTACTGAACACCATTGCAAGAGATGGTACTTAAATATTCTGTGATGTTTAGAACTCTTCTGGATTTTATCATTATAATACTGTCTTCTTTAAAACTCTGTCTTAACATAAGCTCTTATCAGTCCATGAATGCTCAGTTGTGTTTGATCCTTTGTGACCCTATGGGCTGCAGCCTGCCAGGCTCTTCTGTCCATGGGGTTTCTCCAGGCAAGAACACTGGAGTGGGTTGCTGTGCCCTCCTTCAGAGGATCTTCCTGACCCAGGGATCAAACCCGTGTCTCCTGTACTCCTGCACTGTAGGCAGATTCTTTACCCACTGGGCCACCCTAGGAAGCCCCAACAAGTGCTCAAAAGTAAAAACAAAATTTACATCATAGAAATAATTTATCTTATAGGACTAGTGAAAAAAATCTTTTCTTGTATACATAGCAATGAGGACCCAACTAGCCTCTTATTGCAGCTGGTCAAAGAGCATTTCAACATGTAAAGCCATGTAGCTCTTTCAGATGATCAGCAGTCAGGTGATCAGCCCACCTGCTCTCTAGCTCTAGAATGACAGATCTCTTAAACAGTAGGTAATACATACAAAAGTCATGCTCAGATAGTTTTAAATAAAGATTTTTCAGGAAATAAAAGGAAATGATCCAATCCAATTTGCCCTAACATTAGGTGAAGCGACAACCTTGCAACATCTGCCTACTACACTTAGAATAAAACCCAAGCCTCTTCGAATGTTCTGGAAGCTACCTGTCCCCTTAAGCTGCTTCTATCTGTGCTCTCTCCATTGACTGCTGCCCCCAGCCACTGGCCTCTTTCGGTTCATGGAAACAGGTAGTTCTCGCCTCTCCAAGACCCCTGTAGAGTTCACAATACACTGCACAGCACAGTTGGCAAGGCAACTCCTAAATCTCCACTTCCTCAGGCCCGTCTTCCATGACCACTCATGGCAAAACAGTTCCTTCTTTTATTCTTCTTTATAGTACCTCTTATTTCCTTTCATTTATAATTTGATATTTGTTTGTTAACCTGTCTCCCGCAACAAATGTTAAGTTTGGTGAAGGTCAGGACTACATTGTTTTAGTCTCCACTATTTATGCAGCATCTTATATTGTTGAAGCTTAAAACTTCAGAAATATTTATTAAATAATAGAAAGAAATAGAATCCCAGATGCTTACATGACCGTGCTGAAGGAAACAAAGTAATGATTTGTATTTTAAACAAATTGTAAACTCATTTACTACTGTGATTACCTTTATTGACAAGTTTGTGTATGAGAGAAAGAGAAGGAGGGAGGGTCTAGGAGAGACATGGTTAGAGGCAGAGGGAGAGAGGTTTAATGTTCAAAGTATCATAGCAAATTATAAAATGTATCATTTGTTCCAAATTCTAAGGTGTGAGAACTGTTCACATATTTTCAGAGAGAAAATTATGAGGCAGTCACTTTTGATACACAATATGAGATCTGGTCACTCGGGGATGCTGCAAACTAGGATTTAGTTTTTAATGTTCATTACATTTAGTGGTTTAAAATACTGGAGCAGTGCCCAGATAGAAAGTATCAAGATATTTAAGATTGATATAGCTAACTAAATGCCCTTTGAATAATAGAAAGAGGCTTTCCATTAAAAGTAATACATTTTTTCACTCTATCATTTGGGATGAATTAGAAAGTTGAAAATTAAAATAAAGAAGGCAGATATCTAATAAAATATGAGATGATCCCATAAAAAATGAGATATCCCTTTGGACTTATTTTTTCTTGTCTCTTATATAGCATACATCAAATGTCAATGGAATAAACAATATAATACAAGGAATCATTTTAAAGACACTAAATTATATGTAGACAAACAGAGAGAACATTGTAACCTTGATTTCCTATATATGTTGACCCACATGCAGAACTGATTTATCTACTGCTAGAAAACACTTTTTGAAAATGAGCTAACAGGATCTGTACAAATCTGAAAAAGCATTTAGGCTATATAAAAACATCAGAATTATGGGCACTGAATTTAGCTGATCAAGAGAAACAGATCATTATCAGAGGGGCAACTAATTCTGCTCTTTCTCTGTCATTTTAATTCATAAAGTCAAGATACTTTATGCCTTGGTGAAGGCATAAAGTTTTAACCTAATGTATTCTTAGAACTGGTATGGGCTTTAGAAAGGTCCAGATGCTTTGTTTGTTTTGCTGTGCTAATTTCACATTTGCATCATAATTGGATGTCTCTAAGTTCACTGACATTTCAGTTGGTTTCAATGATCATTAAGGAGTTTTTTTTCTTTAATCTAAATTACACTCATGCTGATAGAGCTGCTCATATGCAAACAAACCCAGCAAAAATCAGCTGATTTCCACATTAGAGGGCCATACTACTTTGAGACTCTCAGGTTTTAAAATCCTTGTCACTAGGAACTAAATGTCATGCAACTGCTAACTGAACATTACTATCACTGATGGGTGACCATCAGACATATCCATTGTGAGAAAAGACACTGAAATACAATTTCAGCTATGTTCTGTATTTCATTCTAAGGACCATGTTACTATTTAAAGAAAAAACAGTCTTTGTTTATGACTTCTAGTCATAAAACGCAGGTATCAACATCAGTCACTGTTAATTTGTGAAAACCTGGTACTCTTTAATTTCTATGAAGTATGGCTAGAGGCCACTGGCATTCAGATATCAGTTCCCATGTGGGTAACCTGGCCCTTGGACAGCTGTCCTGTGTGTCTTGACTAATCTGTGAAGTATGAGTTTAAAGTTGATGCTGTTGAAGGCCCCATTCAAAAGCTCTAATGTCCAACATTAAGTAAGACATCACCATACCCTGGATTGAGGCCTGGATAATTTCTATGGACTATGCTTTCAGGGTCACTCAATTTTCCACCAGATAATACTAAAAATGATATATTTCCTTGGGATAAAGAAGTCAGAGTCATTCCATTTTGAAAGAAAGAAAATCATTTAACATTTTACCCACCATTTAAGTTGCACAAGAAAAATTTTAAGAATTAAGTGATGGATGGAACTTAATTTTACACTGGATTTTGAAAATTCTCAGAGAAATTAGAAAACACAAGCATAAGCATTATGAAAATTTTTTAATGTTCTGAATAAACAAATACAAAGTGTATACGTGGTGATGTCAATGGAAATGTCTTCATTTCAGAATTTCTTGGGAATCGTCACAGCTCCACTATTACCTAGCACATGGTAGGTTTTCAATAAAGATGAGGTAGGTGAATGAATGAATGAATAGGTGTGTGAAGTCTTAGCAGTTACTCACATTGTTTTATATATATATAAGTAAATTTATTTAAAATATTTAAAATTAAAATTTTAAACCTTATTTATTAAATCTCTTATTTTAAATGTCACAATGAGAGAATTTTATTTAAAAAGGGAAGACTAATATTTCTCAGTTGGACTCTAAGTTACTTCTTAGCTGACAAATAACAAATCTTCTTAATAACATCTTTCTTAATTCACATCTCTGCAAAGATTTTCCTGACAGGAAGTGTATTTGATATATATCTTAAAATTAAAAGTAGCTACAGATGCAATTCTGAAACTAATGTTTACAAAATAAAACACAAGGGAATAGAAAAGGTCTCCAAGCTACTCTGGAAGCAAAATGTACCATCAGTAAATAAAGCAGGCATTGACTTTGCATCAGGATCATGAAGGGATTTATCAGATTTCTACCTGGCATCCAAGCATATGATTTACCAAAAGACATATGACATACTGATATTATCTTCACAAGACATAAGACAAATAATATTTCAATTTTTCTTACACTTTAAGAAAATAAAATGGCAAACAGCACACCAAGAATTTTTTCTTAGATGTTAATAAAACTGTTAAATTTGCCAGTCTCCAGAAGCAGAACAATTCTCCAGAAATCTTCCTGTGATTTTTCTATGCTATACTATGCTAAGTCACTTCAGTTGTGTCCGACTCTGTGCGACCGCATAGATGGCAGCCCACCAGGCTCCCCCGTCCCTGGGACTCTCCAGGCAAGAACACTGGAGGGGGTTGCCATTTCCTTCTCCAGTGCATGAAAGTGAAAAGTGAAAGTGAAGTCGCTCAGTCGTGTCCGACTCCTAGCGACCCCATGGACTGCAGCCTACCAGGCTCCTCCGTCCATGGAATTTTCCAGGCAAGAGTACTGGAGTGGGGTGCCATTGCCTTCTATAGGAAGCTGAAAAAAGACAGTCCCTTTCCTCTGGAATTTTATTAAGGACAAATTCAGAGTCTCAACCCAATAATCAAATGGGTAGATACAGCCATGAAGTATTAAACTCAATGTATTGCCCATGACTCTGTATAACATTATTCAAAACCAAATGTTTTTCCTGTCTCTTGTATTTTCTAACCATATATACAACTAGTGGTCAGCTCCATGGTAAACTGTTAGTTTTCATAATGTTGTTTCAATATGTGTATTACAGCCATGAAATTAAAAGATGCTTACTCCTTGGAAGGAAAGTTATGACCAACCTAGATAGCATATTCAAAAGCAGAGACATTACTTTGCCAACAAAGGTTCATCTGGTCAAGGCTATGGTTTTTCCTGTGGTCATGTATGGATGTGAGAGTTGGACTGTGAAGAAGGCTGAGTGCCGAAGAATTGATGCTTTTGAACTGTGGTGTTGGAGAAGACTCTTGAGAGTCCCTTGGACTGCAAGGAGATCCAACCAGTCCATTCTGAAAGAGATCAGCCCTGGGATTTCTTTGGAAGGAATGATACTGAAGCTGAAACTCCAGTACTTTGGCCACCTCATGAGAAGAGTTGACTCATTGGAAAAGACTCTGATGCTGGGAGGGATTGGGGGCAGAAGGAGAAGGGGACGACAGAGGATGAGATGGCTGGATGGCATCACTGACTCGATGGACGTGAGTCTGAGTGAACTCTGGGAGTTGGTGATGGACAGGGAGGCCTGGCGTGCTGCGATTCATGGGGTTGCAAAGAGTTGGACACGACAGAGCGACTGATCTGATCTGAGAGATTATTTGCCTAGCATATATAGCATATGGTTTACTGATATTTAAACAGAATACAAATCAAATTTACAAGTTAAAATATAAGATTTCTACCAAAACAAAATATTTTATTGAAATATTTATCCAATCATTTTAACAAATAATATACTTGGCCAAAGTGTTAGAAATTAAATATTAATGTAATTTTTCCTAATTCATTATTTAGAAATAGCACAAACATGGCTTGGAAAAATATCTAATTTGCTACTTCTCAATTTCAACTGCTCTCTTCTCTTAACACCATAATGTTTAAAATCGATAAGAAAGATCCTTTTTAGGCAAATGCTTCATACAAGAGCTGACTTCAGAGAAGTGATATTGTCAATTATAACTTTGCACTTCTATAGTATATATCTTAAAAAAGATTTTTTTCTTATTACTTGTTTACTTACATGAAAGAAAATATATCACATGGGTAAATAAAATTTAACTCACCAGAGCTTGAGTTTAGCTAGAGGTTAAAGAAAATCATATGCTATATGATTCAACTCTTTTCAGATAAAATATGAATTTCAAAGAAATGTAAGTTTTCAACAGATTGCTTCACACTTCTTGCCTAGACATTGGCATGCATATCATTTCTATTCAGTCTTCAGAAAAAATACAGTCCTTCTAGATCTCCTACATTACAATATATTTGTCAGTTAGAAAAAAATAAAGAATCATGGACTGCACCCCAAATACACTGAATAAGAACAGGGTAAGACAGAATGATGGAGTCTGCATATCAATGGGCACAGAAGATATTTCCTACACATCCCAAAAATGAGAACTACTATTTTGAGAATTCATGCTAAAAAAAAAAAAAAAATCCATTCAGTAATTAAACCTTAAAGTGTCTTGGCTCTGTTATATTTCAATTTTAAGAAAGGATTTTTAGGAAGCCCTTCTAGTAAACCACGAAAGATGATCTCCAATCCCTCCCAATCCTATATATGTACACCCATCTACAATGTGACTTTACAGCTCTTCTAGGAAGAGATGGAATGGAGATCTCTACTTCTTGCTATCAGGTCTTTGGCATGTGACATGCTTCAGTGAGTGTGACAGAAGCAGAGACTTGATAAGTGCTTGTACTTATGAAGCTTGCCCTGCCTTCTGCTGCCACGGGAAGAAGCCTGGACCAGCCTGCAAGAGACTAGAGACACATGGCACAGTTGTCTCCACCAATGCAGCTAGCACTCAAACACATGAGGGAGTTCATCCAATGTCAGCCTGCCCGTAGCCGACTGCGGCTTTGAATCTGAGCCCCGAAGACGCCTGGAGAAGAACTCTCCAACTGGGCCCAGCCCAAACTGCCAACCTATAGTACTACAAGTTAATAAATGATTGTTGTTTTAGGACATTAATATTGTGAGTAGTTTATTATACAGCAAAAGCTAACTGACATGCTCCTTCTCAGTAGAAGAAAAGTAAATAGAAGACGAAGTTTCTGAAGTCAATTTTGGTGGCGCTAAAACTCTACCATACCCATGTATTATTTTCAAATTTTTCATTTAAGGCCCTGATGTAAGTGTTAAACAAATCTGCATAGGGCCATTTGAATTCCAGACATTTTGCCCTACCTAATCAAATGCCACTGAGAGATGTTACCAATTCAGGAAGGGGAAAAAAAAAAAAAAAAACAACTTCCTAACAATAAACATTTAAACATACACAGACACAGAAGTAGAGAATCAACTGTGACATTTAGTTTTGGCTTTAACAAAGGAATTTCACTTGCATTACTGAAAATCTAAGTTTACCATGGTAACTGCTTCTTAATGTGTCACTTTTATTTCCAATGAAGGTATTTGTAGAGGATAGAGAGAACTATACTAGAACATGAAATTCTCAACATAATGTTTGCAAAGTATCTTGAAAATCCTATCATCAGGCTGCCTTTAGATGAAAGTTCTTTATTACATTTATGATAATTAGAACTGTTCCCACATGATTAAAGATAATGACAAAGTAAGTGACTATACTTTAAAAACTAAGACTATAAATGCTACATATTATTATAACAATAATGTATTAAGGATAATTCCATTATGTAGACTCATTCACTGATTTATTTATTAGGTTGGTGCAAAAGTAATTGCAGGTTTGCACTGCTAAACTTTGCCATTTGATACTGGAATACATTCTTAAATGTGGTTATTTGTACATCATTTTAATGCACATTTCTCGCTTTAAGTTTATTTGTTTGTTTTTTGCTAATGACATTACTTGCTTTGTATTTTATATTTATTTTAGACTTAGGGAATGATGTTAGACAAAAAGCAAATCCGAGCAATTTATTCAAGTTCAAAATCAGTCGTAAAGCAGCTGAGAAAAACTTGCAACATCAAGAACACATTTGGCCCAGAAACTGCTAACAAATGTACAGTGAAAGAGTGTTTTAAGAAGTTTTGCAAACAAAATGAGAGCCTTGAAGATAAGAGGCACAGTGGCTGGCCATCAGAAGTTGACAGCAACCAACTGAAAGGATCATGGAAGCTGATCCTGTTACAACTACAAGAGAAGATGCCAAAGAACTCAAGATCAGCCATTCTACAGTCATTTGGCTTTTGAAGAAAATTGAAAAGATGAAAAAGCTTGATAAATGGGTGCCTCATGAGCTGACTGCAAATCAAAAAATCATAGTTTTAAAATGTGGTTTTCTCTTATTCTATGCAGCGATTTCTCAATTGGATTGCAACAAGCAATGAAAAGTGGATTTTATACAACAACCAGCTAAGTGGTGAGACCAAGAAGAAGTTCCAAAGCACTTTCCAAAGCAAACTAGCACCAAAAAAAGATCATGGTCACTGTTTGGGTGTGCTGCCAGTTTGATCCACTACAGCTTTCTGAATCTGCATAAAACCATTACATCTGAGAAATATGCTCAGCAAATTGATGAGATGCAATGAAAACTGCAACACCTACAGCCAGCATTGGCCAACAGGAAGGGCCCAATTCTTCTCCATGACAACGCCCAACTGCCCGTGGCACAACCAGTGCTTCAAAAGTTGAATGAATTGGGCTACAATGTTTTGCCCCATCCACCATGTTCACCTGACCTCTCACCAATGGACTACCACTTCTTCAACATTTCAATAACTTGATGCAGGGGAAATGTTCCCACAACCAGGAGGAAGAAAATACTTTCCAAGAGTCTGTTGAATCTTGAAGCATGAATTTTTATGCTACAGGAATAAACAAATGTATTTCTCCTTGGCAAAAATGTGTTGAGTGCAATGGTTTCTATCTTGATTAATAAAGAAGTGTTTCAGCCCAGTTATAATGATTTAAAATTCATGGTCCATAACTGCAATTATGTTTGCACTAACCTAATAACATAAGCCTACCTACTCTGTGCACATGTTTAAGTATCAGAGATGTGGAAGTTAATAAGATGGAAAATGCCCTGCTGTAATGGAAATTATATTTTAGCAGGGAGAACAAGCTAATTCCCAATATTTATAGGCTGTGAAGAAAACAAAACAGGAAAATGTGAAAGATCATGGCGAGAAAGGGCAGAAGCAACATAAGGGTAGGGGAGTAAGAGGTACAAACTATTAGGTATAAAATCAGCTACAATGATATACTGTACAACATGGGGAATACAGTCAATAATTCATAAGTATAAATGGAATATAACATTTAAAATTGTGAATCATTATGTTGTATACCTTTAACATACAATATTACTTCAATTCAAAAAGATGCTAAAAATAAAATTAAATATAACACAATTAATTATAAACTGGAAAAAACTCTTTGCTATGAATAATAAAAATTTATTTTTTCTAAATTAACTGTATACATATCATTTGCATGAGAACTGAGCTAATAATAAGTAGAAATGGTCATGCTTGAGATTTTTAATAAAAATTGAAAATCTAGGAATGATGATAGAAGAAGCCTTAAAATATTTTTTGACTGTCAATAGAAAAAAATGTTTAAAAATATATAGAACTAAATATTATAAAAAATAAATTACAATGGAAATTACTTTGAATAAAGTAGTGTATAGTGTCAATATTTCTTCACATGCAATATTTTTGGTAATATAATGTATTATCTCATAAAAGTAGACTTAAGACTGTATCTTATAATAATAACCCAACTAGTTAACAACATGAACATGTACAAGTAGAAAAATGTTAAAATACAAAATCATTTTCACTTGTGTTTAAACACTTCACACTAAACTGGTATTCAGTATAATCTATAGTACACTTTAACAAAAAATGGCTAGTCATTACATCTCAAATTCCTTCCCAGTAAAACTAATATAACTGTGTTCAAGTTCCATAACTAACTAGTGAGAAAAAAGAAAGAAGGAAGGAACATAAGAGTCTCAGGGATAAACCAAAGGAAATGGAATAAAAATGCATTTCTTGGGAGACTTTAACATCTAACACTACAGAGGAAATATTTTTTCAAATATTTAAAAATTTAATGTATTAATAAATTGAAACAAAGGAAGAATTTCAGAGGACAAAAATATAGTTATAGCCGATACTAGTTGATAAAATTAAGTACCAAAGTTGGCTTTCATCCTGAGGATTTCTGCCAAATTCTAGAAAACTTAATATTCTTCTTTGAAATATAATCTGAGCAGAGAGGACAGGAAATCGACAAATACAGAACAACAAAACTGAAGAATAATCTTGCTGGACTTTCCTGGTGGCCTAGTGGTTAAGACTTTATGCGGCCAATACAGGGGACACTGGTTTGATCCTGGCCAGGGAACTAGGGTCCTACATGCCGTGTGGTACAGTCAAAAATTAATTAAATACATAAATAAATATAATAGTTAAACAACTTATTAATTATTTCTGGATTTTCCACTTAATATTTTAGGTGGATTCGAGGCTCAGCTGATAAAGAGTCCACCTGCAACTCGGGAGACCTCGGTTGGATCCCTCGGTTGGGAAGATCCCCTGGAGAAGGGAACGGCTACCCACTCCAGTATTCTGGCCTGGAGAATTCCATGGACTGTATATCCTCGAGGTCACAGAATCAGACACGACTGAGCAACTTTCACTTTTAATCTTGCCACACAAAAAGATAAACAGTAAACCTGCCTGTTCTGAATTTGGCACTGTGTTGAGCGTAAATAAACTCTCTTGAGATTTCATAATCACAAGCTAGACCTCATATGGATTCACAGTCTAAATTTACACTACCACATCACTAAAAATGCAGCAAGACTAGGATTTAATGTAGAGTGTTCCAGGTGTCACAGTGCTCCCTGATTTCTGAAATAGCAAACAAAAAGTTTTCTCTAGGGGAAAACTCCTTCAACCCAGACCTCAAAGATTTCCCATTTATAAAATTTTAAGTAAAATTAGAAGCTTTAAGTTAAAAACAGGGGGGAAAGCACCATGCTTCCCAGATAGCTCAGCAGGTAAAGAATCTGCCTACAGTACAAGAGACACAGATGTGGGTTCAATCCCTGGGTTGGAAAGATCCGTTGGAGTAGGGAAATGGCAACCCATTCCAGTATTATTGCCTGGAAAATTCCATGGACAGTTCATGGAGTCACAAAGAGTCAGACACGACTTACTGACTGAGCATATGAACAAGAGTTGAGGAAAAAACACAGTAGAAGAAGATCCACAAATAACTTCACTTATTGTAACTACTGCCACAGAATACTAACTACATGTATTAATATCATAAAAATTTAAAATTTAAAATATGACTTAGGGGTAAGAAACTCAATTTTAAAAATAACTGAGTGTATTAAAAATCTAAAGGAATTTTTATTAATAATATATAATTATCGAAATTAATACTCAATGTCTAAACAGATTAAACACACAATACTAGATTTATAAACTTGGAAGCAGTTTCAAAGAAATCATCCTAATTTAAGCACAGAAAAATAAAGACTTAGGAAATAAGAAAAATATTTAAGATATACCAAGGTATTGTAAGAAGATCTAACACAGCATAATTGAATTTCCAGAAGACGGTAATAGAGATGAAGTAGCAATAATATTTGAGGAGATAACCAGAAAACTGCAAAACTGTTGAAAGATATGAATCCTGAACTCTACGAAAAAATATAAATTGAAGACAGCACAAATAAAAAGAAATTCATTCCAAGATACATACAATGAACCTTTATTTGCAGTTAATTTTTCCTTCCATAATTTGCCTTTTCATTTTATTGATTGTTTTCTTTGCTGTGCAGAAGCTTTTTAGTTTGATGTAGTCCCATTTATTTATTTCTATCTTGCTTCCTGTGTTTTTGGTGTAATATGTGTGTGTGTGTATTAGTCACTCAGCCAGGTCCAGCTCTTTGTGACTCCATGGACTGTAGCCCACCAGGCTCCTCTGTCCAGGGGATTCTTTCAGGCAAGAGTACTGGAGTGGGTCTCCAGGGCATCTTCCTGACCCAGAGATCAAACCCCAGTCTCCTGCATTGCAGGCAGATTCTTTACTGTCTGAGCTGCCAGGGAAGCCCATGTTTTTGGTGTGATAGACAAATAATTATTTCTAAGACCAAAGTCAAAAAGCTTTTCTCCTATGTGTTCTTTTAAGTGTTTTAAGGTTTTAGGTCTTACATTTAAGTTTTTTAGCCCATTCCAAGGTAACTTTCATGCTGGGTGTGTGGTAGGGGTCCAGTTTTACTCTTTTGCATATGAATATCCAGTTTCCCAGTAATATTTATTGAAGAGGCTATCCTTTCCCCAACGTGTGTTCTTGATGCTTTTTTATCAAATATTAGTTGACCATATATTTTGGGCTTACTTCTGGGCACTTTACTCTTTCCCTTTGGTCTTTATGCTATTTTTATGCCAGTGTCGTACGACTTTGATTACTACAAATCAATTACTATGCACACTACACTAACAGAATGAAGGATAAAAATCATAAGATTATCTCAGTAGGTGAGGAAAAGGATTTGACAGATTTCAACTCTTTCATGATAAAAAACCTCTCAACAAATGAGGTAGAAAAGAAATGTACCTCACCATAATAAGGACAAATCTAACATCCCTGGTAGCTTAGAGGGTAAAGCGTCTGCCTGCCATGCAGGAGACTCGGGTTCAATCCCTGGGTCGGGAAGATCCCCTGGAGAAGGAAATGGCAATCCACTCCAGTACTTTTGCCTGGAAAATCCCATGGATGGAGGATCCTTGTAGGCTGCAGTCCATGGGGTCACAAATAGTCGGACACGACTGAACGACAACACGTTTAACATCATACTCAATAGCAAAATGCTAAAAGTTTTTCCTATAAGATCAGGAATAAGACAAAGATGACATGCTCACCACTTCTATTCAATAAAGTACTGAAAGTTCTAGTCAGAGCAATTAGGCAAGAAAAATAAAATGCACACAAACAGAAAAGGATAAAGTAAAAATTTCTCAGTTTATAGATGACAATAGAAAAAATCATAGGAACTAATAGACAAATTTAGTAAAGTTGCAGAACAACATATGAAAATCAGTTGTGGTTCTATTCACTAACAATGAATTATCTGAAAGAAAAATTAAGAAAATGATCCCATATCAAAAGCATGAAAAACAGTAAAATACTTAGGAATAAATTTAACCATAGACGTGAAAGACATGTACAATGAAAACTCTAAGACACTGATAAAAGAAAAAAAAGTATTTCAGCAATGTCAGAGGTTTCATTGATTTAAAAAAAGACACATAAATAAATAGAATGATATCCTAAGCTCGTGGATTGGAAAAATATTGTTAAAATATCTCTATTGCTCAAAGTGATCTAAAAATTCAATGCAATCCCAATTAAAAGTACAGTGGCATTTTTCAAAGGAGAAAAAAAAGTATTCCTAAAAGGAACATGTGTACATGCTAAGTCACTTCAGTCATGTCCAACTCTGTGTGACCCTATGGACAAAAGCATATGAAACCAAAAAATAAAACACTGCTGAAAAGTAACGAGCTCCTAAATAAATGAAGATTCCATGTTCACATATATCATTCAATAGCATTTTCCAAAGAACCTAACAAACTTATGCTAAAAATGATATGGAAAAGAAAAGAGAGAAGACTAGTCAAGATACACTTGAAAAAACAAAGTAAAAAATTTTCTTGGCCATAAATTTTTTAAAAAACAAAAGAATGATAATTAATGTACTGCAAAACTGGCATAAGAATGGAAGGTATAATGTGGCGAGTTCAAAGACAGACTCAGCACAAAATAGAGATAATATAGGGTGGAATTTGTTGATTGGAGGAATAAGCATGGTCACAGGGCAACTAATTACCCACACAGTAAACATAAATTTGAGACTTCCTTTTAACGCAGATGAATCAAATTCACAAATAAAAATGGCAATTTTTTTACATTTCTATAAAATATAGAAAAAGTATCACTATGAACTTGGAATAGAGTAAGATTTTTTTTTAATCAGATACAAAGTGTAAACCATGAACGACAGTGGCAAATTCTACTTATATAAATGTTTTAAAAGAGTGAAAAGACGTACCAGAGATAACAAAACACTCACTAATGTTTGACTATTTTTGACAAACTCAATATTGAAAAAAACCCACAAGAAGAAATAGATTATTTCAATAGGCCTACATCTATTAAATAAATTGAACCAATTAACAATATTCCAAAACAGAAAGTAACATGTCTGGATGGATTCACAGGAAAATTCTGTAATACTAAACATTTAATGAAGAAATTATACCAATTCTCTATGATCTCCTTCACAGGACAGAAGTAGACGCATGTTACTACCCTAATATCCAAATCAGACAGACATTACAAGAAAAGAAACCAATATTTCTTATGAATAGATGCAAAGATCCTCAACAAAATATTATCAAACTAAATCTAAAAAAGTACAAAAATAAATATACATCACCACCAAGTGAGATTTCACCCAGATATGTAAGGCAGTTCAACATTTGAAAATCAGTTAATTTAATCTATCACATCAACACACACACACACACATAAAAATCACATGATCACATTGATACAGAAGAAGCATCTGAAAAAATCCAATACTCATTCATGATAAATTATTTCAGTAAATTAAGGAGAGAGAAACTTTCTAAATTTTTTAGAGACAACCTTCAAAAACCTACATCTAACACCATATTTCATGATGAGAAAAATTAAGCTTTCCCACTAATATCAGGTACAAAGACAAGGATGTTCCTTTTTACCTTTCCTTTTCAATATCTTACTAAAAGTACTTGCTGATGAAACAAGGCAATAAAAGGAAAAGGTATAGAGATTAGGAAGACAGATATAACTTTTTTCCCAGATAACATGATTATCCATGTAAAAAATCTTAAAAATCAACAAAATTTACAGGACCTAATAAGCAACTATAGCAAAGTTGCAGGATACAAGGTTAATATACACAAGTCAATTGCTTTCCTATATGCCAATGACAAGTGTAGTTAGAAGTTAAGATCATAATACCATTCACATTAGCACCCCAAAAGTGAAATTGGGGTGCTATAATAAAGTATAAATCTAATAGATAAAGTATAAATCTAATAAAATATGCACAATATATATATGAGGAATACTACAAAACTTTGATGAATGAAATCAAAGAACTAAATAAATGGAGAGATAGTCTATGCCCATGGATAGGTAGCCTCAATATTGTTAAGATGTCTGTTTTTCCCAACTCAGTAGATAGATGCAATGCAACCCACTAAAATCCCCAGCAAATTATTTTATGGATATTGACAAATTGATTCTGAAGTTTATATGAGGAAGAAAAAGGTCCAGAATTAAGAAATAACAAAGTTGAAACACTGTTTCTATACAACTTTAAGAGGTATAACACTTCAATAGAGTATGGTATTAGCAAATAACAAACAGATCAGTGCAACAGAACAGAGAGCCCAGAAACAGACTCCTGTAATATAGTCAACTGATCTATGACAAAGGATCAAAGACAATAAAATGGGGCAAAGAGAGTTACTTCAACAGAAGATGCTAGAACCAGATGTCTACATATTAAAAAGACTAAACACAGACCTTACACATTTCACCAAAATGGATCATTAAACTCAAAATGAACCATAGATCTAAAATGTAAAACTATGAAAATTCCAACAAATAACATAGGAGAAAACCTAGATGATCTTTGGCATAAAGATGCCTTTTTAAAATACACCAAAGACATACTCCATAAATGAAATAATTGATAAGCTAGATTTCATTGAAAATTTTTTTTAAATAAAACTTCTGCTCTGCAAATGACTATGTCAAGAGAATTAGAAGATAAGCCACAAACTGGGGGAACATATTTGCAAAAGATACAACTGATAACAGACTGTTATCTGAAATATACAAAGAACTCTTACCTCTCAACCATAAGAAAATAAACAACCTGATTAAAATATGGGCCAAAGACCTTAACATTCATCTCATCAAAGAAGTAAATGACAAATAAGCATACGAAGAGATGTTTCGCATCATACATCATCAAGACAATGCAGATTAAAACAACAGTGAGATACCACTATATACCTCTTAGAATGGCCAAAATTCAGAACACTGATGATACTAGATCCTAGCGAGAATGTGGAGGAATGGGAACTCTCATGCACTGTAGTGGAAATGTAAAATGTTAGAGTCCCTTTAAGAAGATAGTTTGGTGGTTTCTTACTCAACTAAAAATACTCTTACCATACAATCTAGCACTCACACTCTTTTATACTTACCCAGAGGGGCTGAAAACCTATATTCATACCCAAATCTGCACAGGGATATTTATAGCAGTTTTATTAATAACTGCCAAAACTTGGAAACAACCAAGATGTCTTTCAGTAGGTCAATAAATATATAAATTTTGGTATAGTCAGCTAATGGAATATTACATAGCACTAAAAAGAAGTGAGTTCTCAAATCATAAAGAGATATAGAGGGAAATTAAACACATATTACTAAGTGCAATAGCCAATCTGAGAAGGCTACATACTACATACAATAGCCATACTGAGAAGGCATACATACATAGTAGAAGTTCAACTATGACATTCTGGGAAAGGAAAAATTTATAGAGAGAGTAAAAAGCCAGTGGTTTCTAAAGAAGAGAGATGAATAGGTAGAGGATTTGGGGGATGGCAAAAATATTTTATATGATACATAATGAGGGATATATGTCATCATACGTTTGTCCAGATCCACAGTCCGTCTAGTCAAGGCTATGGTTTTTCCAATGGTCATGTATGGATGTGAGAGTTGGACTGTGAAGAAGGCTGAGCGCCGAAGAATTGATGCTTTTGACCTGTGGTGTTGGAGAAGACTCTTGAGAGTCCCTTGGACTGCAAGAAGATCCAACCAGTCCATTCTGAAGGAGATCAGCCCTAGGATTTCTTTGGAAGGAATGATGCTAAAGCTGAAACTCCAGTACTTTGGCCACCTGATGCAAAGAGTTGACTCATTGGAAAAGACTCTGATGCTGGGAGGGATTGGGGGCAGGAGGGGAAGGGGACGACAGAGGATGAGATGGCTGGATGGCATCACTGACTCGATGGACGTGAGTCTGAGTAACTCCGGGAGTTGGTGATGGATAGGGAGGCCTGGAGTGCTGTGATTCATGGGGTCGCAAAGAGTCGGATACGACTGAGCAACTGAACTGAACTGAAGATAAACTATGGAATGGGGTGATTATAAGTCAATGTAGGTTCATCTTTGGTAAAAAAAAAAAAAAAAAAATTAAAAAAATAAAGACTGAAGTCATATTGACAATAAGGAAAGACTATGCACATGTAGATATAGGGGGGTCTATGGGACATTTCCTTGTCTCTATCTCAATTTTGCTGTAAACCTAAAAGTACTCCAAATAATTTTTTTTAAAAAAACCTGAAAGATTTTATTATTTTTTTTTTAATTTTATTTTATTTTTAAACTTTACATAACTGTATTAGATTTGCCAAATATCAAAATGAATCCGCCACAGGTATACATGTGTTCCCCATCCTGAACCCTCCTCCCTCCTCCCTCCCCATTTTTAAATTGCCTATCAAAAATAAAAAGATTGTCAGTCTCATCAGTAATTTGGTAAATGCAATGTAACTATGAAATATCATTGTATACCTGCCAACCACCTCAAAATTCTACACTGTCCAACAGTAAGCATAGATGGCTGTGTGAATCAATTCAAGCTTTCAGCAATTACCCGAGTGTAGACGGGATTAACTACAAGGAAGTAAACAACTTTGGAAAACATTTTAACATCACATATTATGCTTTTAATTTTCACTCTGTGTTCTAACAACTCTTCTTTAGAGAAATGTTTGTACACATGGGGGCATGCATGAGAATGATCTTTCCTGTTTGTGATACGAAAGATTAGAACCAAACCAAATTTTAATCAAAAATAGGAAGAAAAAATGGAATGAGGTATGCTTATTCCATTCAATAATGAAAATGAATGAACCACAGGTAATTGCTTCAGTATGGACTCACCTCAAAGATGTAATATTTAAAAATTAAAAAGTCACAAAAAAATACATGTAGTATAACTCAATTTTATATAGTTCAACTACAACCAAAACTAAAAATACTGTATTTACTTATGGGAACAGGCAGAGGTGGTAAAACTAAAAGGGGTAGCAAGGCAAAATTCAGGGCGGTAGTTACTTTTGGGGGTTACTGATTATTAAATCAAAAAGAGGCCCAGAGAGGAACCCTAATCACCTGTTTTCTCTTTGAGATGGAAACTGGATACATGGTTTTGTTGTTGTTCTTGTTAATCTTTAAGTGAAATATCATTTAGCATGATATATTTCATACCAAAATTTTTTAAATTACAGAGAGAAATGAACGAAAGGACTCAGCTGCACTTCCTGATGACATGCCTTTTCTTCTTTGGACACCCTGAGAAAACTCAGTTATTGTACACCAACAGTTTTTCCCTGAAAGTAAAGAGTAGAAGGGAGATAACTGCCTCACTTTCAACTGAGACTGAGAATCTATAACCTGCTGGAAGAACCCAGGTGTTCAATGATGCCAAGAAATGTCCTATTTCTCCAAGTTCTAACCCAAGAGAAAGGTGTTTACACCTATCTCATTTTATTCTCATTTCTACATTTCCAGAATTCAAAAAAAAAAGATATGTATTTTGAAATAAATCACAAAACATGGCTGTTGGTAAATGTGCAGTTAACTAATCTCTAACATTACAATATTTTAACATGACACCTTATTTCACACTATAAAAGGAACTGTTCCTTAAAGAAGAGGGAAATGGTATGGGAGAGAGAAATAAAAAGTCCCTGTCAAAAAGGAAAGAAGCTTCTTCCCAGAAAGCCCCAACACATGTCTTTTGGGTTTAATTAGTTCCAGGGTCCTGAATACAGTTCTGTGATCAGAGCCTTGGATCTACTAATGGCCTTAATCCAGGAGTTGGATGGATTTATCTTTTCCCAAAATGCAGATGTTTAGGGGGAAAGAATTGAAAGCTCAAACACAAACAGGAATACATATCAAGAGTCAGGGGCAGAGATATCAAACAGACTCCCCAAAATTGACAACCAACCATTTTGAGGGTCTCCACTGATTTTCCATTTCTCCTCCACAGCTCAGGAGCATAATTAAATAAGTAAATTTCTGATGCAGTCATGCACATTGTTCAAAATGAACTTGCTCTCAAATTTAAATTCATTTAATTGAGATGGCACAAAGACAGAAAGAAAATTTCATAAATTGGCTTTCTGGACCCTGAATGACCTAACGTTGATTATATGCCATTGCTAGTGAATAGCTTTTCTTAGAAATTCCATCAATATTTCTACCAAAAGAATTCTTTTAGGCAGTAGTGGGCCAATTATCCCCAGGCCAATTTTTCTCCCTATGCCTGTCATTTTGTGAAATTATATTAAATTCTGTTAAAAGCATTCCATAAATAATGAATTAGGACAAAAATACTTCATTACTCACTTAAGTGCCATAAAATATTGACTACAAAATTTAAGGATGAAAAAGTAATTTCTAATTCACATACTTTACACCAGATAATAAGGCCTGTATCTGCTGCTATATTGTGAAAAAGAAAGTATTACCCTTGGCTATTTCCTTTGAGGCTCCAGAGGGCAAAAAGAGGGGGACACAATCTTCTTATCCTCAAATCCGCCGTACCGGCAGCAGTAATTAAAAGGAACCCATGAAAATGACATGAAGAAAAGTCAGAAGACCAGGGGGCCAGGTCTTTTAATGTCGATCTAAATATTTCTGTTGTCTTAACAAATTGTTCACACTCTCATTCTGTAAAAGTGAGGGCACTGCAATGGATTAGCCATAAGACCCTTCTGGACTAATAATTCTACATTGGGCTACAATGGTGAGAGGGCATGGTCTCCTGGAGAACCTCCTCATCTCAGCTAAGAAGAGTGTAAACCCTTCCTTAGTGAATTTCTTCTAAGTATTCTGACTTATCCTCATTTAATATCTCCTGATACATAATATTATGATCACAAACCTTTTTTGAATTCATATTGGTCTATTTTTCTATAGTCCAATGATGGCACTGAAAACATAGTTCAGGGCTTCCCTGGTGGTTCCGTAGTTAAGAGTCCACCTTGCAATGCAGGGGACACCAGTTAGATCCCTGGTGCAGAAAAATCCAACCTGCCACGGAACAACTAAGCCTGTGCACCACAACCACTGTGCCTGTGAATCTCAGCTACTGAAGCCCACTGACCCTAGAAACTATGCTCTAAAACAAGAGATGCCACTGCAATGAGAAGCCTAGAGAGTAGCCCCCACAAGCTGCAACTAGAGAAAGCCCATGTGTAGCAACAAAGACCCAGTGCAGTCAAAAATAACTAAATAAAATTACACCCACCCCCCAAAAAAACAAAACACATCATTCAGCAATCTGTACCAAGTTCTATGTTGAATGGCCCACTATTTCCCTTTGGTCAGTTTTACACGGTGTGCATTTATATCTATAGGGAGGTAAATGCAGTCTGAGGTTTTGTATCCTCAGGTTAAAAAAAATCCTCTGTATTTTCTCAATGGACTACAAAATTTCCTTCTCATATTATACTTGACCAAAGTAGGAACAAAATTACACTTGAGTATCTCATATTCCTATAATCCATGATAGTTAAATGATATTTACTGCTACACATGATTTTATACTCATTCCCCTCAAATAGTTAAGTTACTTAGGATATAATAAGCAAGATAAAAAGTTATTTTTAAGGACACAATTGTTTTCCTTGGATTAAAATTACCCTTTAGAAGGCAACATGACTCCAACAGTTTAGACAAAGATAAATGTTCTGGTTTTTGAAATTTATATTCTCTCAACATTGAGTTTCAATAAATTTGTTATCCAGTACATATAAATGGATAGATGTGCTGACATTTATAGTCACATGGAAAAATGTAATTGAATATATAATAAATCAAAATTATATCTGAATAAAATCATATTCTGGTAGAATTTTCAAGCTATTATTTAAATTAGACAATAATTTATCATATTAAAGTTCATGTGATATAAGCAGACAATAATGAAAATCTGAGGTTAAATTATTAATCTTAATCTCTACATCTTTTGGAGAACTTTTCTAAATGCCAAACAGGTATTTGAAGAATTCGCTGTAATATATGTGAGGTGCTTCACTTCTTCCATCTCTCCCATAAAAGAGAGAAAACACACACTCTTGTTCAAGTACATTCTTTTTTGAAAAACCTGAATCAACACTGAGCACAAACTCAAGTGTGGCATCAGACAAAACAGCTGCAGGATAAAGATCTGTTGTAGGGTTAGGTAACTAAGTAAGTACAAGGCCTAAAATCTCCATTATTAAATTGTGTAGAAACTGTCCCTACCCATCCTGTGTCTTTCTTACCATTCTCATGAATTTCAGGACAGCTTCGTTTCTTGGTTAATGGTCTGCTTCCCAACAACTTTCTTTTATATAGACCTCTACTCTTATTAACTCATTCCACACTGATTCTTCATCATTCCAAAGAGCCATGAACTTGTGATCATGTTGCACAGACTCGTAGGGCACATTTGGAATAATGGATAAAACTTAGGGCATGGTAAGTACAGGCAACAACTTAAAAGAGAATATTAGATATGACTGTGCTAACCCTCCATCAACCATCTTGGCCAAGAGGAATTTCACGTTGGCTATGGAAACACAGACAGCTTATTAAAAACCAGAGATAGATATCACTTTGCCGACAAAGGTCCAGATGGTTGAAGCTGTGGTTTTTCCAGTAGTCATGTATGGATATGAGAGTTGGACCATAAAGAAGGCTGAGTGCCAAAGAACTGATGCTTTCAAACTGCGGTGCTGGAGAAGACTCTTCAGAGTCCTTTGGACAACAAAGAGACCACATAAGTCAATCCTAAAGGAAATCAACCCTGAATATTCACTGGAAGGTATGACGCTAAAGCTGAAGTTCCAATACTTTGGCCACCTGAACAGTTGACTCATTGGAAAAACACCCTGATGCTGAGAAAGACTGAGGACAAGAGAAGGGGGCAACAAAGGGTGAGATGGTTGGATGACATCACTGACTCAATGGACATGAGTTTGAGCAAACTCCAGGAGATACTGAAGGATAGGGGAGCCTGGTGTGCTAAAATCCATAGGGTCACAAAAGTCAGACATGATTTAGCAACTGAACAACAACAGTGACCCTCCATTGAGCCCAAGACATTCTGCATTAGTGGGGCTCCTCTGTTTCTTATCACTGTGAACAACTCTGTACAACTGCTCTCTGAATTTCCAAATGCCTTTTCTTCTATATGCACAGCTCTTCATCACCTCCATACTGTGTCCCAGTCTTCTGCATATATTTTAAGAAGGGTGAGCACACTGAAGCAAGCTGAGAGAAGAATTCATTGCTCAAACCAAAGTGGCTCAGTGGAGCATATCAGTGTGCGCCTCTGTCCAGCTTAGATTCCTCCTTGTAATAGCAGTACCTCAATTTCGCTTTGGGAAACTATCTCTGCCACCCCCAACACTGAGTGTTTCTTTCCCAGGCCAAGGAGTGAGCATATGAACCAGGCTACGCCTTGAAATTATATTCTCTTAACCTCTTTTCACTGGCATTTGAATATAGAGTAGAGTGACACAGAGACCAAAATGGCCAGCATTATGCCCCAACCTGGAGACACTATACATGAGTTGCTGATATCCCAATCTCCATAGAGGCTTTGGTTCCTGTTCTTCCCAAAACCAAGGTCTCTGAATTTTCTTCAATGCTGTGAGTTATTTTGTTTTATCAATAAATTCCACTACTGCTTATGTTATGCACCACCAGTTTCTACTGCTTAAAACCAAATCACACTAACTGATCTCATTGAGATGTTTTCCTCACAGAGATGTGTCTGCTCTAAAATTGTTTATACTTAGTATGTGAAAGAAATCACTATAAATTGCCTTTTATTTACTTTCCAAGTACTCCTTTCATATGCTTTTAAAGTAATTATAAAAATTGTTTTTTTTGCTGAAGCTGTCCTTTTAGGAAGAGCTCTGAGGTATTTTATTTATTTAATTCTTATTAATGCTCATGAAGTAAGGCAGTGATCCTCAACGTTTTTAAACTTGGAACATTCTATCATTTTACTTTCCTAGATCATTGAATTTAAAAGGTCCATACAGATTATTTAAGCCAAACTCAGCAACCGCAAAGAAATTCTTTCTACACCATTCTTAATGAATGGTTCACTGGTCTCTTTAAACTTTCATTAATTTCTTTGATCAATCAATTTCCTTTTAGAGGAAACATCACAAAAATGTTCCTCTTTATGTGGAGATAGAATCTGATCTGCCATCTTATTTCCCCTCTTCATGTCTCTTTTCCCCTTCACACACCCCTAGAAACGTCCACCATTAGATTCTATTTCTGCATGAGCAATGCCTTCCGTCTGACCATTCTTCAGTGATTTCAGAGGGCTATCTAATTTTATGGAACATATCCTCATGCTCCTAAAATTATTTCATGTATATGAACTGAGCCCTGTGAAATCTATAGGTCAAATGGTTGTTTTGAAATTTTCTGAAGTCCTTAAAATAAATGGATATCCACACTGTCAAAGGACAATGACTGAGATTTGTTTTTTTTTTTTTTAAATAAGTTCTGAGATAAATAAGTTATAAGTAAAATGTTATGGTGGCTCCTTCTTTAAAAGAGTCGGTTTCTTTTCTGTTTAAGATTATCTGAAAACAAAGTATTGCTTTCACCTTTATCAAAAAGTTATTTATTTTACCCAGCGGTAAATTAATGATGGTTTTTCAGCAGCAAAAGCCCGTGTTGTTGGAAACAACTGGAATTCGCCTCCTTTTCAGGAGTCCTTCTCTCAGGAGTTAATGGCAATTTCAAGAAATCATATACTTTGGCAGATTCGAAAGGTGTATTGAAAAAGTAAAACTTCTGGGAGAAATTATTTTGGGAGAAATTATTCATCAATAAAATGACTCAACTGGTCATTCAGACCCAAAAATAATTCTTCATCTTGATAACTTTCAAAAATAGCTATAAAGATGTAGAAATCTGATTCTGAGTTAACTAAGAATTTTTAAAATGTCTATCATGCATGTGCTTTGATAAGATGTATCTCATGCTATGCTGTGCTAAGTCACTTCAGTCGTGTCCGACTCTGTGCGACCCCATAGACGGCAGCTCACCAGGCTCCTCTGTCCCTGGGATTCTCCAGGCAAGAACACTGGAGTGGGTTGCCATTTCCTTCTCCAATGCATGAAAGTGAAAAGTGAAAGTGAAGTCATTCAGTCGTGTCCGACTCTTAGCGACCCCATGGACTGCAGCCTACCAGGCTCCTCTGTCCATGGGATTTTCCAGGCAAGATTACTGGAGTTGGGTAAGATGCATCTCATACATTATCTCATTATGAATTTGACCTACGTTTTTAAAGTGCAAATGCTTTTATACTAGATTTTTGGAGCTCCACAGAGATGGTTTTGCCTTTTCTAAACATTCTATGTTACCATTTCTACCTGGCATGTATTTTCACCTAATACAAATTTCTGATAAGTAGTATTTGCCTTTGAATAGGACTCATTATTCCAATGTAAAAAGTGAAACTGAAAGTGTTAATCACTCAGTCATGTCTGACTCTTTGCAACCCCATGAACTGTAGCCCACCAGGCTCCTCTCTCCATGCTATTCTCCAGGCAAGAATACTGGAGTGGGTTGTCATGTCCTCCCCTCCAAGGGATCTTCCTGATGCAGGGATAAAAACTTCATCTCTTATATCTCCTGCGTTGGCTATTTGATTTATGAAGCAGTCAGATTTCACCCCCTTTTCCTCACTAGAAAAGCTAGAAATTAGAACTTAAAAAAAAACAGCCTCTGGAAAAGGGATTAATTAGGGGGATGGGCTTAATAGATACATACGATTATATATAAAACAGATAACAGAAATTTACTGTATAGCACAGGGAACTATATTCAGTATAATAATCTATAATAAAAAGAATCTGAATTATATATAATAAAATACAGATATAAATACATATATATGTATATACATAGCTGCATCACTTTGCTGTATACCTGAAACTAGCACAATGTTGCAACTTAGGTATACTTCAATAATAAAAAAATAATAAAATACACCTCTTTATTTAGAGTCTAGCTTCAAATTATATCATTTCATATGTTCTTCAAGATCCTTATAATAATATATTCTCAGTATTTCTCCCTCCATCATTTCTGATTTACATATACTATAAATACACAATGTACTGCTACTATTGTTGCTTTAATAATTATCTTCTAGAGCTATTAAAAGTAATAAAAATTTTTTTAAAAAGCCTAAGTAAGGATTGGCAAAAGTAGTCAAGATAAGTAGAGATGAATAGATCCAATACTCACAGTTTATTTGAAGCTAACTGCCATCTTGGAAGAATTTCTCGCTGGCTAATAAAGCCAAATCAAGTAGTGTAGTGGAGAAGGAAATGGCAACCCACTCCAGTACTCTTGCCTGGAAAATCCCACGTATGGAGGAGCCCGGTAGGCTGCAGTCCAGGGGTCGCAAAGAGTCGGACACAGCTGAGCGACTTCACTTTCACTATTCAAGTTGTGTAGATATCACTCAGTCATGTCCAACTCTTTGCAACTCCATGGACTATACAGTCCATGGATTTCTCCAAGCCAGAATACTGGAGTGGGTGGCCCTTCCTTCTCCAGGGTATTTTCCCTACCCAGGGATTGAACCCAGGTCACTCACATTGCAGGCAGATTCTTTACCAGCTGAGCCTCCAGGGAAGCCCAATAATACTGGAGTGGGTAGCCTATCCCTTCTCCAGTGGATCTTCCCAACCCAGGAATCAAACTGGGATCTCCTGCATTGCAGGCAGATTCTTTACCAGCTGAACCACTAGGGAAGCCCCAAAGGAGGACAGGGAAATGTTAAAAGGAATAGGGGGACCTGGACAATGGAAAAGAGAAAAAGACTAGTCTAGAGCTGAAGCACTCAATGACATGAGCTATACCACACTTTCAAACATGTAATGAGAGCAGCAAAGGCACACCAACTTGACATGAGAAACAGAAATAGCTGGGGAGAGAGAGAAAGAATATGACATTTATAGAATATGTACCTGGAGGTCTTCATTAAATGGATAAGGTAGCCTTGAGCACTTCAATAACCTCTCAGGGCCCTGCTATATTGTATTCAGTACTTTGCAGAAAATATCCAAACAACTTATAACTGACAGTGCCTGAACCTGGACCTTTAGAAGGGCACCTGAACAGATAAACAGGACTTATCATTCAATTCAATGGCAACATTTGCTAATTGCTTCCTCTATGCCCCGAAGTTAACAACTGTAAGAAACAGATAATGAAAGATATCTCTCCACAGGGAGCCTGCAGTATATTCACTCATTCATTCTACATACATTTATTTAAGTAGTTATTTTGTTAAAGGTAACGTCCCAGATATTATGGGGAGGGGAAGAAGAATGAGTGAAGGATCATACCTTGAAGAAACATACAGCATTTCAGAGGAATATAAGACAAAAGCAATTATAATCAATGATAAAAACAGTATTCCCAAAGAACACTCAGGAAAAATGGCTGAGGAAAAAGGTGGGCACAGAGAATTATATTATCATTCTTTAATCTATGGAACTAGATAAATAGTGTACATATTGTATGCTTTAAATATTTTTAAAGGAATAAAAATGCTTTAAAGACATAAAATACATGGGTAGAACTTACGAATGAAGAGATTAAAAAAGCGAGGAAGTTGGTAATTATAGACAGACAGCATAAGCACAATTTTGACTGTAAACTCCAAGTGTAGGGTTACTTTGCCCTTTTCTGAGTATTCTTTTCTTTTCCTATCATATACATACACTGTCTAACTGAGGTTTGTATATTGTCATGCAATGAAGCACAGGAATCATAATCTTCTTGCTGACATGCATTTTTAATCCTAATAGCCTTACCAAATCTGTTAATGGGGTGAAAGAAATCCAGGAACTGTTTATTTCACAAGTCAAACTAGGCACTTTAAGAAAATCTCATTCCAAAACCTAAATGTTTTCCTGCATAATTATCTTCAGAAAGTTACATATTTCAACAAAACACAGTTTACATATAAATAAAATATGGGAATGAAATTGACAGTCCACTACATCACTTGTGAGAGGACTGTATAAACTTGTCACTAAAAAAATGTTTAAAATATCACTGCACATTTTGAGTTAACCACAGTTTATTATTTTAATAAAACAATAAACTATTATTTTATTATAATATCAATGTTAACAGGGAAGATAGCTAAGTCATACACACACACACACACACATTTATTAGTCTTTTTGTTTATTTATTTGTTTGCAGGCACTAACTCTCCTTTCTCAGGGTGAGATGAGCATTTCAAGTGTTTCCCAGGATCACAGCTTTATGATTCCAAGACAGGGTCAACAAATTGTTTCTGTAAAGGGCCAGAGAGTAAGTATGCTATGCTTTGCAGGTCACAGGGTCCCTACTCAACTCTGCTGATACAGCACCAAAAAAGTCATAAACACTATGTAAATTAATGACTGAGTCTATATTCCAATTAACTTTTCTTATGAACATTGAAACTTGAATTTCATCTAATGTTTTAAAGTCATTGAATATTATTCTTCTTTTGATTTTTTCCCAAGCACTTAAGATATTAAAAACACCCTCAGTGCACCACCAGGCCTAAGATGGATCATGATTCTAAGACATTTCTTTTCTAAAAGCAAAAGAGCAGATTTTCCAATAGTGTATACCTACAGCCTTTTTTTGCATTTGTTTGCATGATACAATAGGAAGTGATAGGACCTTGACAAAATTTTTAAAATAACAAAATTTATTTTTTATGGTGGCCTGTATCAGCGGTGGGCTTCCCTGATGGCTCAGTGGATAAAGAACCCGCTTGTAATGCAGGAGACACAGGAAACGTGGTTTCGATCCCTGGGTCAGGAAGATGCCCTGGAGAAGGAAATGGCAACCCACTCCAGTATTCTTGCCTGAAAAATCCCATGGACAAAGGAGCCTAAGCACAACAACATACCTGTGGTACCTGGTGAGAAAGTTAACTTCTTCAATTCCACATACATTTTGGCACAGGATTTACTAATTATAACCTGGAGCTGGGAACCCTTGCAAAATAGACTCAGGTTCACGGACATAAAACAGCCTAGGGACTAGATGGTGCTTTGAGTATTTTTAAAGTGTCTATATTAATGCTCCTGCAACTTCTCTGATACAGGGTTTTTCTGTTTTCTAGCTTTATGATGACATCTCTAATTTTACAATGTCAGAGTCCTTGGCTCAGTTATATGCTCTGGCTCACAATACGTTTTCATTCTTAGTATCTGTTTATAGAGATTCTTCCTCACTATAATGTTTCTCTCAGTAACAATCGTATAAAATGTGTTCTGGTACCTACACTAAACTGCTTCTAGGTTTCTGTTTTATTTTCTCCTTCTGAAAAAGATTTGACCAGCTAACTAGCTGCTGTTTCAGACACAATGCCATATATTATGGATATTTCAATATTACACTCATTTATTTTCATTTTCCTATTTATACTCTTTCAAAACACTCATAAATCTAAAGTTTATTTTTTTAAGTTCCAGTAATTTCAATTTTCTCCATAACCCTGGGATAAAATTTAAAATACTTATTGTCATGCACATAACCAATATTAATCTTGTAATCTGAAACATTAATTTCATTCTTACTGAAAATTTTCACATTACAGAGAGGTAAAGTAGATAGATAGAGCAGATATATGTATATAAACACCTCTCTCTCCCCCTCTGGGTTCAAATCCCAGCTTTCTTTCTTTCTCTATCTGTGATCTAAGGACAAGTCATCTAACCTCTCTTGGCTTTACTTTCTTCATTCTGTAAAATGGAAATAATAATGGTATGCGCTTCATAGAATTTTTGTGAGAATGATTAATGCATAAAGGTTCTTAGAAAAATATCTCACAGTACAGCATGCATTTCACTAAGTGCTGACTACTATCATCATCCACCAGCCACCTGCATTTGTATATGACTCTGATTTGTAAAAGGACCAAATTTCAAGTCATATAAACCTAAGGATTTATTTGTTACCTCAAGTTCAAAGATGCAGCTAATTCTTTCGGGAGGTCTAATCAGTGAGGACTGCAGCTCTCTGTTCTACGTTTTCTATCAGGCTCCCTCCAAGAGGTGGGTATGACAGTAGCTGGCAACTCCAGCCACACTCCTGATCAATACCTGTGGAAAGCAACAGTGTTTTCCACCTACTGGCAGACAGTAACCAAGGAAGGCACTGACTGGCTCAGTGAGGGGCACATGCCAGACCCTGTTGCCCGAGGGCTGAGGAGGAGTAAAGGGTAAGCCCCACCTAGTGTATTCAGAACCCAGAAGATAAGATGGGAAAGAGAGCTTGGGCAGACAGGAACAAACTTAGCCCATACTCCCTCTGTGTCTTGCAGGTGAGTCAGTGTGGCCTCCTGCTTCCATTGCAAAGGCCAGTGAGTTTTCAGCTCACCACGCTCTCTGACTGCCCCAGTATAGCTATGACATCCTTGACCCCTATTCTATAATGGATGCACTGTAACTAGCCCAGGTTAGTAAAATGCACCAGGTTAAATACACTTGGGGCTGTATCCTTTATATATCTTTATCCCTATGGCTACCTCACATTAAGAAGACCAGACTAGTCTAGTAACTAAATGTCCCATGCATGTGTGACAAGGCCACCCTATAATAAATGTACTCTTAACATTATACAATAATTTCCAGCAGTCCATAATGAAAGAGATCTAAATGGGGCCAGAACAAACATTTTCTTGTTTCAGGTTCATCACTTATTCAAGAGAGTAGGCAAGTTCTTCAGCCTCACAGACAGTAGCATTCTGTATTTCTAAAACAGAGCTTAAAGCATCTACTTAACCTACTACACACAATTGTTGTGAGGATTAAATGAAATATCATATGTAAAAGTGCTTAGCAAATACAGTAAAAAATAATCAGCAGTATTATCTCTAAAAATTGAATTGTTCTTTGTCCCCTAATCCTTCTCTTAATCACAGAAATTCTTTCTTCCCTTAGTCTTAGATTTCTTTTCTGCTCTTAGAATAGCTGTCACCGGATACTCTGTTGTCATCCCTTACATATTTCACCTTATCTTTTCTGACACAGCCATGCATTCTTTCTCTGCTATTTGTCACACTCTTCTCCATTTATTCCCTTTAAGATTTTTTCCCCTTTGCCTCTCCTCCTTAACTGGTCATTTTCCCTTCAGAGGCACTGAAAGCCCACCTTCCTTTTTTACCCACGGTGAAACCACTGCTGCACTCCGGGTAGAAGGTTCAGATCCTGACTTCACCCCAGCTGTTTTATTTGATTCTGTCTATTCACAATCACTGCAAAGGAGATTCCTTTCTGAGTTTTACTGCTGAGCTGGGTACCATTTAGAAGGTTTAACTTTGTGGGAAGTCTCACTCCAGCTAATTAAAAAAGTTTCACTGTCCCCAATAACTCAGGTATTGAGCAGCCTCTTAAATTCCACTTACTGGATTAATTCTCAGTGCTTCTTGAAAAATAAAGCACTAGTCCTACATGAAAAGCGGATAGCGCCACCTGCCTTCAGTACAGGGATTCAGCACTTGTGGGTGTTTGAGAAGACTTGATCAGACTGACACTGAAACCAGCAACAGGAGGCCGCAGTACAAAGCTGTGAGGACGGCTTTGCTTCGTGGTCCGTTCACGTTCTGGCTGCATCACTTCCCAGCTGTGTGACTTCTAGCCAGTTATTTAAATATCTTCAGTGTCAGATTACTCTTTATGTAAAGGACGTATTAACATCTTTCTTGCAAGAATTTGCGAGGATAGGAAGTATTTGACTAGTAGAATCAATCACCTTCCTCATTATCATTTTTATTATAAAGAAACTCTCAAAATTGTTCTAAAATATCCAGAAGGGCTGATGCCTCTATCAGGGAGGTTCCTATCATTGCTACAGTAAATGTTGTGTTGGATCTCAGCTGACACTGACCACGTGAACATCCTTATTGTACTCTATACTGGGAAAACGTTCTCACTCTGGCAGCAAATATCTCGGAGTCATCGAAGAATCCACAAACAATAAATGCTGGAGAGGGTGTGGAGAGAAGTGCATCCTCCTACACTGTTGGTGGGAATGTAAATTGGTATAGCCACTTTGGAGAATAGTATAAAGATTCCTTAAAAAACTAAAAATATAGCTACCTTATCGTCCTGAAACTCCACTCCTAGACAAATATCTGGAGAAAACCATAATTTGAAAAGATACATGCACCCACCCCAATGCTAACAGCAGCAGTGTTTGCAATAAGCCAAGATATGGAAGCAACCAAAATGTCCATCAACAGAGGAATGGATAGAGAAGATATGGCACATATATACAATGGAATATTACTCAACTGTAAAAAGAATGAAATAATGTCATTTATAGCAACATGGATGGACCTAGAGACTATCATACTGAGTAAAGTAAGTCAGAACAGAAAGACAAATATCATATGATATCACTTATAGGTGAAATTTTAAATTATACAAATAAACTTGTTTACAAAACAAAAAACAGATTCACAAATTTAGAGATTGAAATTATGGTTACAAGGTGAGAAGCGGGGGAAGTTAGGGAGTTTGGGATTGACATGTATACGCTGCTACATTAAAATGGGTAACCAAAAGGACCTACTGTATAGCACAGGGAACTTTGCTCAATATTACGTAACAACCTAAATGGGAAAATAATTTGAAAAGAATAGATACACATATATGTATAACTGAAGCAGTTTGCTGTACACCTGAAATTAACACAACATTGTTAATCAACTATACTCCAATATAAAAATTAAAAGTTTTTTAAAAAGAACATACATGTGGTCAATAATAAATGAGGGGTATCTAAGGAGGTAATGCCACAAGAGAGAAAGGGTTACTTTATGAAACACACATTTTCTATTAAAAAAAATGTTGATTTAAATAAGTGATTGCACATGATAGTCCTTTATGGAGTTTTTACCATCTGCTGATATTATCTCTTCTAGGAGAAACAAAAGAAAGAACGAGCTCAGGCTACCTGCCTTTCTCAGCTCATTTGCATTCATTTCTAATGAATGGAATATTTCATGAAATAAAACAGCCTAATCCTATTGTACAATGCTGGGTCTTTATTCTGCTTCTGCATTCTAAGCCACTCTATTCTCTTAGCTGTGCAAAAAGAATGGGAGCGTGCTTATGGCAATATCAATTATGCACATCTTGAGAAGAGGCTCTGTAAAGAGAGAACATCAAGGTGAACCACATTATTAGCACATAATTTCTGCTATAAGTGGTTTTTGCTCTAACATAACCATGTCTCTTTCTGTTATAAGAGCCTGTCTTCAGAATCTGCCCACAAATCAATACGGACATCAGAGAAGAAACACCAAAACAAAACAATTATTGAAATTGTGTTTCATTCAGTCTGATCAGCAGTAAAAATCAGCCTGATTGGTGTATACTCACACCATCCCAGCAGAAAAAAAATCAATGGGCTATATTGATCACCATGCTTTATTGTGTTGTCGGACACAAATTAATCAGTATCACACATGACAGACCCTATATAAAATGACAGAATACTTACCTAAATTTATATTCAATTTTGATCATTAATACAATTATTTTAACAGTATAGAAGAATATTGGATATGAAAACTTCCAAGAAGGCAGATGCTGTTCTTCTATAACCTTTATGCACAGCAAGCAAACTTACTAGCTCCAAAGTACTGAATCAATCATACATTAATATTACCACATTTATGATGATAGAATATGGAAGATAGGGAAGGTTATGATAAGACAAGATTCCACGTTCACTACACAAATAAAACTCAGGTCGAGAGAGGATAAGCAACTTAATTACAATGAGAACACTCACTGGTGGCAGAAGTGGGTCTAGAACTCATATTATAAATCCTTATCCAACATTCCTACACCATACTTACAATGGCAAAAATAAGCAACTCAAGAGAAAGCCACGAAAACAGTCATTTTGTAAAATAAACAAAACCTACAAACATCAAATACCTTCAAGACCTCAATAAAATAATTTATTTTAAAGGAATATTAGAAATCCTTATATTTGGTCACAATCTCATGCAGCTCTTTAGGACTTACTTTCAAAACAGTATTTCCCAAACCAGCAGAAACAAATAACAAAATCCTTGGGCAGAATCTTCTTATCCCAGCAACTCAGACAGAAGCATTTTAATTGGTTACTAATCTGGGTGATACGTGGTCTTGCTATAGAGGCCAATTACTTTCAGTTCTATAGTCTTTTCATTTTTAAACTTTAAAAAATGATATAAAATGATATTGTTTCATTTCAGTTTGAACCAGATAAGATTACTTTGAAATAGGGGATCGTCCTATTCATCTCAGTTCATCTATTCCAAGTCAAGCATGCTCCAGTTCTCATGAGTTTTCAAACACTACACATTCTTCCAATAACTAGGTACTCAACACCTGTGCAAGATTCTAAACTGACACATATATGTGAAAAATGCAGACAAAATCCCCTGTTATCATGAAGCTTATAGTCACACAAAGTAGACTAACACAGATCAAAATTAACCCCCCCATATACCAATTTATGATAGATTACCACATTTATCATAAATGTGGTAATATTAATGTATGATTGATTCAGTACTTTGGAGCTAGTAAGTTTCCTGTTAGTGTTAGGAAAACACTAACAGGGCGGGGTTCAATCCCCAGGTCAGGAAGATCCCCTGGAGGAGGGCATGGCAACCCCACTCCAGCATTTCTTGCTACAAAATTCTATGGATAGAGGAGCTGGCAGGCTACAGTCCATGGGGTTGCAGAGTCAGACATGACTGAGTGTGCACACGGCACACCCGTAAGCAAGTAAAGGACCTTGCTTGCTTTTGTGAAGGGAGAAGTGATACCTGACTTTAGAGAAAAAAGGAAAAAAGATAAAAATGAGTGTGAAATATGCTGACTTTCTAAAATTTAGATTCTGCTAGGAGAGGGAGAAGGAGGCCCAGCAGTGAGTATAGGGGAAGAGAAGGATACAGGGAAAGTGCTACCAAGGCTCAGAGGTACCAGGAATTCATACAAACTACAGCTACAGGGATAAGGAGCTCAGAACTTAAACTCAGGATCTCAAGACACCAGAGCGCAGTCCCACAGTGGGAGGGGAGCCGAAAATAGTCCCCTCTATGCTGAAGGGGGCTAATTTCTGGGAAACTAGCCACATAGAATATCTGTAAAAGGGCTTTCAGATGAATGGAAAGTGAATAGAAAAATGAATAGCAGATGAATAGGAAAGAAAAAGCTAACTTGAAAGGCACTTTTTTTTTTTCCTGTTAGAATACATGAATAAATGGGGAAGGAAATACTGATCGGGAAACCAGATGCCAGAATCCTCATCCCAGTTCTGCCTTAATAATCCTTCTGATTTTAAATCAATAATTTCATATCTATATGCTGTCTACAACAGTTTCAATATAAAGTGGATAGACATTAAAAAAAATCTTACAATTCAGTAAATGTATTAGATTTGATGGTGTGTAGGTGATTGTGTGAGTTTTTAAATGACTTTTGTATAGTAAAAGAAAAACGCCTTTGGAAAAGTCAATGACAGCAAGGTCCTGCATTTCCACTGCAAAGCCACAAACAGAACCACATATGCATTTGGATTGCTTCATCTGCCATGACGACATTGGTTATTATTACAGCTTATGACATGGCCTTATTTTTCTTTTTGAAATAGGGTCCTACTTTAAGAAATATTTTGTTCCAAACATGCTTACTTTTTAGTGTAACCAACTGGTGCCTTTTCCAATGTCAGCTGGCAATAAAGTACTATGAGAGAAATAGATGAATCTAGCTAAATATATTTTCTTTCACTTTAACAAACACAGGACTTCCTTAGTGGGCCAGTGGTTAAAAATCTGCCTTCCAATGCAGGGGATGGGGTTTGATCCCTGGTCAGGGAACTAAGACTATGGCCTGCCAGGCTCCTCTGTCCAGTGGAGTTTCCAAGCAAGAATATTGGAGTGGGTTGCCATTCATTTCTCCAGGGGACCTTCCAGACCCAGAGATCAAACCTGGATCCCCTGTGTCTCCTGCACTAGCATACCTCTGCACCACCTGGGACACCCTCAAGAACTCTAAACAATTCCATTCACCATTGCAACGGAAAGAATAAAATACTTAGGAATATATCTACCTAAAGAAACTAAAGACCTATATATAGAAAACTATAAACACTGGTGAAAGAAATCAAAGAGGACACTAACAGATGGAGAAATATACCATGTTCATGGATTGGAAGAATCAATATAGTGAAAATGAGTATACTACCCAAAGCAATCTATAGATTCAATGCAATCCCTATCAAGCTACCAACAGCATTCTTCACAGAGCTCGAACAAATAATTTCACAATTTGTATGGATATACAAAAAACCTCGAATAGCCAAAGCTATCTTGAGAAAGAAGAATGGAACTGGAGGAATCAACCTACCTGACTTCAGGCTCTACTACAAAGCCACAGTTATCAAGACAGTATGGTACTGGCACAAAGACAGAAATATAGATCAATGGAACAAAATAGAAAGCCCAGAGATAAATCCACGCACATATGGACACCTTATCTTTGACAAAGGAGGCAAGAATATACAATGGATTAAAGACAATCTCTTTAACAAGTGGTGCTGGGAACTCTGGTCAACCACTTGTAAAAGAATGAAACTAGAACACTTTCTAACACCATACACAAAAATAAACTCAAAATAGATTAAAGATCTCAACATAAGACCAGAAACTATAAAACTCCTAGAGGAGAACATAGGCAAAACACTCTCTGACATATATCACAGCAGGATCCTCTATGACCCACCTCCCAGAATATTGGAAATAAAAGCAAAAATAAACAAATGGGACCTAATTAACCTTAAAAGCTTCTGCACATCAAAGGAAACTATTAGCAAGGTGAAAAGACAGCCTTCAGAATGGGAGAAGATAATAGCAAATGAAGCAACTGACAAACAACTAATCTCAAAAATATACAAGCAACTCCTACAGCTCAACTCCAGAAAAATAAATGACCCAATCAAAAAATGGGCCAAAGAACTAAACAGACATTTCTCCAAAGAAGACATACAGATGGCTAACAAACACATGAAAAGATGCTCAACATCACTCATTATCAGAGAAATGCAAATCAAAACCACTATGAGGTACCATTTCACACCAGTCAGAATGGCTGCAATCCAAAAGTCTACAACTAATAAATGCTGGAGAGGGTGTGGAGAAAACGGAACCCTCTTACACTGTTGGTGGGAATGCAAACTAGTACAGCCACTATGGAGAACAGTGTGGAGATTCCTTAAAAAACTGGAAATAGACCTGCCTTATGATCCAGCAATCCCACTGCTGGGCATACACACTGAGGAAACCAGAAGGGAAAGAGACACGTGTACCCCAATGTTCATCGCAGCACTGTTTATAATAGCCAGGACATGGAAGCAACCTAGATGTCCATCAGCAGATGAATGGATAAGAAAGCAGTGGTACATATACACAATGGAGTATTACTCAGCCATTAAAAAGAATACATTTGAATCAGTTCTAATGAGGTGGATGAAACTGGAGCCTATTATACAGAGTGAAGTAAGCCAGAAAGAAAAACACCAATACAGTATACTAACGCATATATATGGAATTTAGAAAGATGGTAACAATAACCCTGTGTATGAGACAGCAAAAGAGACACTGATGTATAGAACAGTCTTATGGACTCTGTGAGAGAGGGAGAGGGTGGGAAGATTTGGGAGAATGGCATTGAAACATGTAAAATATCATGTATGAAACGAGTTGCCAGTCCAGGTTCGATGCACGATACTGGATGCTTGGGGCTGGTGCACTGGGACAACCCAGAGGGATGGAGTGGGGAGGGAGGAGGGAGGGGGGTCCGGGATGGGGAACACATGTATACCTGTGGAGGATTCATTTTGATATTTGGCAAAACTAATACAGTTATGTAAAGTCTAAAAATAAAATAAAATTAAAAAAAAAAAAAAAAAAGAACTCTGTACTAGATTCTAAACCCCAGAGATTTTGTTGGCGCCTCTTTTCACCCCACGGCCTCTTCCTCTTCTGTCAATCCTGAGACCTGTCCCCAACATGGAATCCAACCCTGTAATGTTTGATGTATCTCCAGTGCAGAGTCTGGGGAATTTACACCTCAGTTCTTTGGTTGTTTTCTTCTCAGTTCAGGTGCTTAGTCATGTCCGACTCTTTGTGTGGCCCCATAGGCTGCAGTATGCCAGGCTTCCTTGTCCATCACCAACTGCTCTCAAGCATCTAGTGTTTTTTTGTTTGTTTCTAATGGATGATGTGGAGTTTCCTGGTCTATGCCTGAAACCATTCCATGAAAACTAAAAAAAGAAAAGGTCTTTTGCATGCTCCTCAAAATTCCTTCTATGTTTCTAATAAGATTTCTTTAACTTTAGCATAAGACAATATGTGGTTTACAAAGTATTTTGTCCTTCTTATAAATGATCACTCTATGTCTCAGGTTCAGCTCTGTTACATAGAGTCTATGTAAAGACTATTACATAGTCTTTATGTAAGACTACGTAAGATAATACATAGATAATAGTCTCTACTATTCCACGAACAGAATACAGAAAGAGTTGATGGTGCTGTCCTGAGCACAGTAAGTGCCTGATAAACATTAGCTGTTATCATTACAATAAACACAAAGTAGACATTACTATAGATTCTAAAGATAGTTAAATTGAGTCTTGGTGAGGTTTAACTAACTTACCATATGGACGCAAAATGGACTAAATCTAGAGCTTTAAGACTGAACTAACTGAGTTGAGTCCTGGCTGTGTGTCTGTCATTTTAAATTTGTAAAGTATATCGAGGAAAAAAGAGGCCAAGAGTAACAAAAAAAACCCTACTCTTACATTTAGCATTATTTGCTATTCCCTATATATCATAATAAGTACACATTATTTATAGCATGTTTTATATACAAGATTTATATATCATATTTTATATACAATATAGTTTATTATTTATATACTATTCATATTACATTATGGTTATATTTATGTTATATTCAGTGTATAATGATGGTACTTTAAGTCAAATAGAAGCATTATGCTCTTTTTATAAATAATCATCTCCCCTCTGACCTACATGAGTTAGAGAGGAAATGCTACCAAGAACTCATTCCTTAATCTTTCATTCAAATGAGTATGCATTAAACATCACTGAAAGTGAAAGCTGCTCAGTCGTGTCCGACTCTGCGACCCCATGGACTGTACAGCCCATGGAATTCTCCAGGCAAGAATACTGGAATGGGTAGCCTTTCCCTTCTCCAGGGGATCTTTCCAACCCAGGGATCGAACCCAGGTCTCCTGCATTGCAGGTGGATTCTTTACCAGCTGAACCACAAGGGAAGCCTGAGGCAAAAGAGATTGACAACTGACAAGAGAAATAAAAAATACAGAGAAACATACAAACAATTCATTACAACCCAGTAAGGTCACTGGACAGGAAGCCCAGAGAGTCAGCCCAGGAAGGTTCCAGACTGTAACTCACTGGTTTATTTGGCCAATGTTTACTAGGTTCCCTTCTAACTCGTGCCCTAGTTCCCCTCCAGGAGATAAGTATTGTGAACAAAGCAAGATCGCTGCCTTCCATCTGGTAACTCACAATCTCAATGAAACCCACAACCCCAACATACACACCCAGGGACAGAGCTATTCAGCTATTTACCAAAGATTCTGGAAGAGTTGACGGTGTTTCCCTCTTCGTCTCACTTTCTCATTCACATTTAATTTAATCAGAAAGGGTCTCAATGGAGCTTCAGCAGAGCAAAGCAACAAAACAACCTGGAAACTTGATTTGCTAATTGCTTTGATTTAGGTCAACATTTTTAGCACAGTCCACAAGCTAAATACTCTCTAAGTAGACAGAGCATGCAGCCCCGCAGAGTAAGCTCCCCGTGAAATTCTGCCTGGAAACCTAGCACTCTGGAGGCTGTTCAGAGCACAGCCCATCGGTAATTCAGCATTACACCTGAAGCATTTTTGCTTTAACCAGGCTCTGTATGCAACCGATTTGTATATTTTTTTTTCCTTTTTCTGTTTACATATTTAACTGGAATTCTGAACATTTTATCCTATACCCCTGCCTTAGCCCACTCAAAACATGATTTCAAAACTATTCACCTTTCTAGCTAAAATAACAAAGAGCATGATTTTCTTGCTGTAAGAATTCCTCACAAGAGCAAAAGCAAATCAGGATATGTAACTTGGGTGACAAGAAACTTGGAAAAAGCTTTTTAACATATAATCCCAAATCCTTTCCTCAAGAACATCTTTGTTAACAGAGCTTTGCTTTGCTGAATTAGAAAAAGAAATCTTTCCAGAATAGTACTAAGACTGAACAAGTATCTTTGGGTTCTCTGTATTTGAGAAAATTGAACCACTTTGGTCCCAAGTGCCTTTAAATTCTGACTTTTGATTCCCTAATTTGTAAAACACTTCAGCTGCCTTGCCAGCCTTGCCAGCAGAGGGTCCTGTAACATAAGGCAGTGTTTGGAAAACTACAAAAAAACTATAAATCAGTATGATGTCACTTCGGGTTTTAGGTTGCTAAGATTTTGCTGCCTGTCACTTTGGAACCAGTGAGATACAGTAGGAAAAATACTGGCCTGGAAATTAAAAGACCTAAGAGAACTGGTGGCTCAGATGGTAAAGAAGCTGCCTGCAATGCAGGAAACCTGGGTTCGATCCCTGGATTGAAAAGATCCCCTGGAAGAGGGCATGGCAACCCACTCCAGTATTCTTGCCTGGAGAATCCCCATGGACAGAGGAGCCTCGTGGGCTACACAGTCCATGGGGTAGCAAAGAGTCGGACACGACTGAGGGACTAAGCACAGCACAGCAGAGCACAGCACAGGAGAAATGAGTTTTAGTTTGGTTTATCACTAATTGGCTGATTGAGCCAAGAACAAATCATGTGATGAGCTCTAAGTTTCATCCTCCCTATCTAGGAGAGGACCTGACTGTATTATTCCCAAGTCCCTTTTCATTGATAAGAATCAGTGTTTCGGTTTGTTAATTCGCTTAGCATTCGCTGAGAACTTAACGTGCTCAGCACAGTATCAGTCATTGCGGAGCTGCGTAGAAAAAGCTGACATCAAAATCTGACCGAATGTAGACATGAGTGGGGGAGGGGAAGGAGAGGGCGGACAATCTGAAAGAGTAGCATCGACGTATATTCACTAACATGTAAAACAAGTAACTAGTGGGAATCTGCTATAAAGCACAGAGAGCACAGCTTGGTGGTCTGTGATGACCCAGAGGAGTGGGATGCGGGTGAGGGGATGAGAGGGAGGCTCAAAAGGGAGGGTATATAGTATACATATAGCTGACTCATGCTGTTATACAGGAGAAACCCATGCAACATTGTAAAGCTATTATACCCCAATTTAAATAAATAAAATGGATAACCAGCAAGAACTTACTGTATAGCACAGGGAAATCTACTCAATATTCTGTAATACCCTAAATGGGAAAAGAACCTGAAAAAGGATAGATACGTGTGTATGTATTAATGAATCACTTTGCTGTACACCTGAAACTAACACATTGTTAATCAGTTATGTTCCAATATAAAACAAAAATTTAAAAAGCCAAAAAAAAAAAATATATATATATATATAACAAAAGAGGCAAGACAACGTTATTAATCAACCAGGCTATAAGTACATGGAAATACCTGAGAGAAAATACATAAGTCTGTGGAATCGGTAAGCCAACAAAACCTGACAAGAATAAAACAGGCCTACAAGGTAATCAGCCCTGGGATTTCTTTGGAAGGAATGATGCTAAAGCTGAAACTCCAGTACTTTGGCCACCTCATGCGAAGAGTTGACTCATTGGAAAAGACTCTGATGCTGGGAGGGATTGGGGGCAGGAGGAGAAGGGGACGACAGAGGATGAGATGGCTGGATGGCATCACTGACTCGATGGACGTGAGTCTGGGTGAACTCCTGGAGTTGGTGATGGACAGGGAGGCCTGGCGTGCTGCAATTCATGGGGTCGCAAAGAGTCGGACACGACTGAGTGACTGGACTGAACTGAACTGAACTGAACAAGGTAAGAACTAACTCTGCAGTTATAGGCAAGTCACATAGCCTCTATAGACCTCAGTTACCTCATCTAGAAAATGAAGAGTCTAGGGTTATGTAATCATCTCCTTAGTTCTTTCAATGGTATCTAATGGAGTCACTTTTTTCCTACTCTATGCAAGGCCTTAGTAGCATAGTTAGGGAAATAGGTCCTGTGACCACAAGTCTGGTAGCTAGGGACAGCCCCCACTTATGCCTGTCATCCCTCAGGAATTATTAATAACACCAACAGCACTCTCCCTCTCCCATCCTCCCTTTCCAAAATGGTTCAGTCTGAATGAACACTTAACAATCATCATTGCTTCATGCTGTCGCTTCAGTCGTATCTGACTCTTTGTGACCCTATGGACCATAGCCCACCAGGCTCCTCTATCTATGGGATTCTCCAGGCAAGAATACTAGAGTGGCTTTCCAATTTCCTACTCCAGGGGATCTTCCCGACCCAGGGATCAAACCCACATCTCTTACATCTCCTGCGTTGACAGGCGGGTTCTTTACCCCCAGAGCCACCTAAGAAGCCCTACAATCATCATCCTGGTAATCACACACAGGTTGATAAGGCAAGACAGGAAAACAGTAACTGTCAAGGAAGGAACAGATACAAGTGCTCTAGGGCCTTGGAAGTGGAAGAATTAACAATCTGTTAGATTAGCTAAGGTATCATGCAGGAGTTGGGACAGGATTTAAACCTGAAAGGCAAGACAGCAGAGGGGAGGGAATTCAGCACAGTATCTATACTTATTGTTTAACTCCAAATTGCTTCCTACATTTTAATACACAGAGCAGGGTTGGAACCCTTTTTTCCCCTCAATGGCATATTTAACTTCACCATCCCCAAATCTTTATTGGCCTTCTTGTCTTTCCAGGGTCTATGATCCCAACTGCTTACATGCTCCTCAATGTACAGGTCACGAATGATGAAAGTATGGCTTATCCTGTGTGGCTCTAATAAGTCCCTTCTTATGGGATTTCAAGAATCTTCTTCTGGGCTCCACCTTTAGCACACCATTCTTTTTGCTTTAATTTTCTCTTTGGGAAATGTCAGTCACCTCCACCTTTTGCTAGAATTAATTCCCAACCTTTATTTAGAGCAATTGTGTAGAATCATGATGTCTCTTTTGGAAATCAGGCCCTTCTTTCCAGCAACTGGACATTGCCACTGAGATATCTACCCTTTGAACACTGGAGCTCAATCTCTAAAATGGCAAATGTGATGTCTGTTCTATGTAACTGCTATTAGCTGTTTAAATGTTTATCTGCCTTGAAAGCTTGGGCTATGTCTTAATCAATACGGAATCATCAGGGCCTTGTCTTGCACCTGACAGCGCCCAATAAATACTATTGAACTGACATGACTGTTGCTTTTTATTCCCTGTTCTAACATTCGCCCCCTGCCAAACTCTTCCTATTTTTATCTCTGAATAGAGATGACAGATATCTCCACAATTTCAAAGGTGATTCAAACTTTGTCTTTATGCAACAGAGAGAACATTCACGCTACAGGAAGCTCAAAGAACCATCAATTGTTCAATTTTCAGTGTCAAGCTAACTCAGAATGGGGATATTCACAGCTGTATTTCCCGTTCCTATTTTTCCAGCATCGTGGTCACCATGAGAGATTTTTAGCTCCTGACTTTCTCTATTCTTCTCTCCTCCCAGTGACTGTAAACTGACCTCCATTTGCTTTTCCCCCATCTGTTTCACAAAATCACTCAGCTTCTATTTTCATCTTTGCTTTCCAGCCTCTAAGCCTCTGAAGCCGTGACCTTTCAAGCAAATGTAGCAATGGTATCCATGCATCTTCTGATTGAAAATCAAAACTGAACCCATACATGGTATAATTATTCTGTGTGTGCAGGAGTGGTGTCTGTAGTTGCGGAAGCCAGATAATTGGATTTCAGATTACTGATAAAAATAAGCACATTCCACCTGAGCCCCGGCAGCCTTTTTTTTTTTTTTTTTTCCTCTCTCTCTCTTTCCTCTTAGGACCCAAGAATCTTGAAACTTCAGTTCTTCCACAGGCTTTTATCCCTATACTATTGGCTTCTAGGTCCTTCCTGTTCTGTCTCCTGAAGGTCTTGAGCCCACCTCTTGACTTTTTCTCTGTATCTATCTTCACTTCTCCAATATGGGCCACAGTGATCATTCATCTGGCCATCTGGTCCTTAACTACTCTCTGCCTTCAATCATGCACTCTTCCCTCTGTCTCTCTCATAGTTACCATGTGCTCAGTCACTGAGTCTTGTCTGGCTTTTTGTGACTCCATGAACTGTAGCCTGCCAGGGTCCTCTGTCCACGGGATTTTCAGGCCATAATATTGGAGTGGGTTGCCATTTCCTACTCCAGGGGATCTTCCCAACCTAGGGATTGAACCCCCATCTCCTATATCTGCAGGCAGATTCTTTACCACTGAGTCACCTGGGAAGCCCTTCTAGTTACCATAAAACTTTAGTTGGATTTGCCCTTCAAACAGTCTGAACAAGGATTCCTAGCACAAATAATTTCCTTTAAAATTTCCATCAGTTACCAACATTGAAAAATTGGGCGATTTTCCATTAAAATGAGATTTTTGTCTTAACAGATCCAGCAGCATTCCCAGGTGGCCATAATCTGATGAAGCTGAGTAGTGGCTAACCTGTTAGGAAAGGACAGAAGCTGGGTGCCATGGTCTTCTTCACTCACTACTGTCCTGATGTCACCCGAGGGGGCCATTTATCATGTGTTGATGTTTATCACCAGAGACACTTCATTCATTTATGGAGCCCAGCTGGTTCCTGGGGACAGTGGCCATTTGCAATCTTACAGTATGAGTCCACCAGATGTATCAGATCAGATTAGATCAGTCGCTCAGTCGTGTCCGACTCTTCGCGACCCCATGAATCGCAGCACGCCAGGCCTCCCTGTCCATCACCAACTCCCGGAGTTCACTGAGACTCACGTCCATCGAGTCAATGATGCCATCCAGCCATCTCATCCTCTGTCGTCCCCTCCTCCTCCTGCCCCCAATCCCTCCCAGCATGAGTCTTTTCCAATGAGTCAACTCTTCCCATGAGGTGGGGGAGGCCAGAGGCGGCGGGTGGGAGGAGCTACCCCACGCCCCCACCCCCAAGGGCAGGGGCGGCGGCTGGGAGGAGTAACCCCACGCCCAAGGCCAGGGGCAGTGTTCAGGAGGACCAACCCCACACCATGGCTGCGCGGGCACAGGAGGGCCTAGAGGAGCTATCCCACGTTGACGGTCAGGAAGGGCGGCAGTGAGGAGATACCCCTCGTCCAAGGTGAGGAGCATTGGCTGCGCTTTGCTGGAGCAGACGTGAAGAGATACCCCACGCCCAAGGTAAGAGAAACCCAAGTAAGACATAGGTGTTGCAAGAGGGCATCAGAGGGCAGACACACTGAAACCATCCTCACAGAAAACTAGTCAATCTAATCACACTAGGACCACAGCCTTGTCTAACTCAATGAAACTAAGCCATGCCCGTGGGGCAACCCAAGATGGGCGGGTCATGGTGGAGAGAGCTGACAGAATGTGGTCCACTGGAGAAGGGAATGGCAAACCACTTCAGTATTCTTGCCTTGAGAACCAGATGTATAGATGCATAATAATAATTAGCAAACACTTAGATATACAAGTGAGGGGTAATCCCAAACCAGGCTTAAATTTATCTGTGGGTTCTTATTCAGGATATAAAGTTATGAGTGACTATCTTTACAAACATTTTTGTTAATATCTTACATCAAGTTTTATCATGGTGCCACATCTATAATTGGATATTTGGAGTGTAAAGGGACAACAAAGGAGAAAAATGGCTGGGAAAAAGTTTAATTTTTTGATAACTCTAAGAAGTACTTTTCCTGTCCTTTTCTGCACTGATTACTAACACAAAGAGAAAAAAATGGAAGTGTCTCAGATTTCTTGGAAATGGAATTTAACTTAAAACTCTAGTGACCTAATTTCTGCTACATTTCATTCCCTAACTCTCTGTAGAATTTAAGTAGAAGTTATGGCTATGCAATGAAGGACACAACTCAAAATGTTAGTGATAATATTATATTAAAACTTTCTTTTAGAATCAACGGTATTTTTAATATACAGTAATATCTTACAACAAAGTGACACTTTAAAAATAAAGTTAAAACCAAGTTAACCTGGTATCATTGTGTGTACTTTTGCTATTAACATTCTTTTAAACTAAAATTTTAATACAGCTTCAAAATTTTCCCCATAAACAAGAATCAAAGAATTTTTTCTTCCTGTAATAATTTTTGGAATACCCTACTGATAATTGCTTTAAGACAACATATATGCCTGACATTATTTTAACTGGTAAATGAAATCAGAATATTCTAAGCCATATTTTTATAATGTACTGGTTGTTTGGTGCTATTAGAACTGCAGTTAGAAAATACTGAACATTTAGAAAAATAAACATTATAATAAAACTACAGGATTTGAGGAGTAGAGACAGGATTACATAGGATTATCTAGATTCTTGAAAACAACCCGAAAGCAACATCAGCCATAAAGGAGATTCTGGAAAACACTGCTCTTAGAAAAGGAAACCTAATCAGACATAGGGTATAAAACCAAAAAGAATATGTGTAAATAACATGCTTTATATAAACATACATAACCTGACAGATTGTTACTGAAATAGTCCCCCCTTTCACATTTGGCAGAGCTCAGGAAATTTCATGATTTTTTTGTGTAAGCAGGTAGAATAGTCAAGAGAGACATAACTCACAGTTACCACTGTTCCTCAGTCCCTATAAGGACCATTTTCCCTTATTTAATTAGCCTTTAATGTGCTATTAGACTAACAACCACTTACTTAGAACAGTGTTTCATTTACAAAAAGAACCATCTCTAGAGCTTTATTTTTGCAGCTAGAGAGTTGTTATCAATTTGTTTCTGAAAAGAGTTTAAGAAAGTGAATCAAACTGGTGTTGCATCAAACATCGTCAAACAGAAGTTCATGTATTTAATACCAAGAAGTAGCTTGATGAAGAACTTACAAGAGTTTAAAATGTTTCAAATTTCTGGTAAGTATAATTTTAAGTTATTAAATTTTTTTTCCTATTCTTTGCAAAAGAGTGTGATTATCTCATCTCACTTAAATATGCTTAAAGAGAACTTAAATAATGGAGTATGAATTCTATGAGGATATCTCAGCCACACTTAAGATAGCTGACTACCATGTGTACTCAGATTTCTACTGACAAAAATTAATCAGGTGAAATTTTTTGTTCTTAAAGGAAATTTAGAGCCTAAACCTCATGTGGATGTCCCCCATGCACAAAGTCACATACATACCCTACATGGATATAAGGACACAGATACAACTCTGGGACTCTGCTAGCGTCACAGTCTATAGTCATTCTTTTATTTTGCTATATCTTGGAACTGATTAATTTATTCTATGTATACAGAATTCTGACATTTTATCTTCTTAATCTCTAAGTTGCATATTCTTCCCATCCAGCCAACTCTCATCTTATTCCACAATTCTCAGTGCTACAAAAGACACCCATACTTTGCAGCACAGAACAAACTGCTCAAGAACATTGAAATTATAGCATATGTTAGGCATACATGGATATTAAAGACTGAGTACTTTGTCAATTAGTCAATCTGTAAAGTCCTAGAATTTATCATCTCCCTTCTGTAGTTATATATGATCATTGTAGTCATGCTTCTCATATTTCAAATATTAAAAAGTAGGACTTATTTCCTCATAGATTTTTTTCAAGTGTAACAATATTTAACTTAACAAAATTCAGTAGTTTCAAGGGTTAACAGATTTTGGTGAATTGATACAATCATTGGAATTAAAAAGTCAAATCAAACCTTAAAGTCATCTCCAATGCCTTTAAAAAAAAAACTTTTTGTTTTATATTGGGGTATAGCTGATTAACAAATAATGTTGTGACGGTTTCAGGTAACAGTATAGGGATACAGCCATACATATGCATGTATCCATTCTCCCCCCAATTCCCCTCCCATTCAGGCTGCCACATAACATCAAGCAGAGTTCTGTGTTTAATGCCTCTTTTTAACATTTCATATCTGATCCATTATTATTTGACTCAACCTTTGAGATATGTCTGGACTCAACACTTACCACCTGCACTGCTATTACTTAGTACAAAACCTCCTCCTTACAATGACCTTCAGTTGGTTTTCCTTCTTGGCTGACACAACAGTCTAAGTGATCTTTCTAAAAACATAGCTCAGAACATGTCATCTTTCTGCTCAAAAGACCTCACATTGCTTCTCTCTCTACTAAGAATAAAATCCCATCTTAACCATGGGGCTTGTTCTGAACCCTGCATACATCACCTGTCTTCCTCTCACTCCCCACTGCCTACTCTAGTCTCCTTGATCATCTTGCTGCCCCTTGACTAGTCCAGACACAATCTCTCCTCTGAGCTCTTTATATCTGTTCACTCTACTGTGAAGTCTCCTCTCAGATACTGGCCTGCACAGCACCCTCTTGTCATTCAGGTCCAAATGTCATCTCCTCTGCAAGGCCTCATTGGTCATCTAATCCAAAGGAGCATCTCCATCTTCACCCTCTGTGAATTTAGATTGCTTCACTTTGCTTCTTAGAGAAATTTAGCATGTACAATAGTTATCATACCTAGTATCCATATACAGGGGACAGAGACAGAAATGATATCCAAGACCTTATCTATTCATTCAACACAACATTTAATGTTCTTTGTGCCAGACACAGTCCTAGACAACGATGATACAACCAACAATCAAATAAACAAACATACTTGGCCTGTTAGTCGCTCAGTTGTATCTGAGACCCCATGAGCACTAGCCTGCCAGGCTCCTCTGTCCATGGGATTTCCCAGGCAAGAACACTGGAGTGGGTTGCCATTTCCTTCTCAAGGGGCTCTCCCCAACTCAGGGATTGAACCCCGGTCTTCTGCATTGCAGGCAGATTCTTTACCATCTGAGTCACCAGGGAAGTCTGAGCCACTTGACCTAAGGGAGCTTATATTTCTAATCAAGAGAGATGGATAAGAATAAATGAAGATGGCACTGACTGCTATGGAGACAAAAAAAAGCAGGGGAAGTGGAGGGGTAATGTAGGACAGAGCAGTTCTGTCTGTCATTGGAGGAGGCAGGGAACACTTTGTTGAGAAGATGACATTTGAATAAGGGCTATATTTGTCCTGATCACTTTTGATTCCCAGTCTGACTGTAGGTACTTAGAATAAGTATTTGCTGAATGAAATGAATAAATGAAATGAAAGTAGAATTCCCAAGTGTGCATCTTACTAAAAAAAAATTAAATGTCTATATTGCTGTTTTTGACAGTATCACCAAAAAATGTTACTCTATGGGAAAACTTGTGCTTTAGCAAAGGCAACCCAGAGTCAACTTCATACAATTCCTAGGCAGCTTTTAGTAAGTGTGTTACCCATATAAATGGTTTATGAACCTCACAGATTAAATCCTTTTAATTGTACAAATGGTCTATCTCAGAAAGTGATAGAAGATCTATTTTAAATATTCATGGATGCAGTAAATAGCAATAGCGTTCTGCCTTCCTACCTGTGGGAGTGGGCATGTAACATATATCTGAAAAATCAAATATGCACCATCCTCTCTCAATTTTTATTTGTCCATAAGGGAGTACACACTCAAGTCGCTTCAGTCATGTCTGACTCTTTACAACCCTATGGACTGTGCCCACCAGGCTCTTCTGTCCATGGATTCTCCAAGCAAAAAGACTGGAGTGGATTGCCATGCCCTCCTCCAGGACCTTTCCAACCCAGGTATCAAACTCACATCTGCCTGCATCTTCTGCATTGCAGGCATATTCTTTACCCACTGAGCCACCTTGGAAGCCCCCATAAGGGGGTAGGTTTATAATAACAATCAGATAATTAGATCCCTACCATTATTTTTATATTAACATATAGATGGGAAAGGAGAGTGTCACTTTTCCTTTCAGAACAGAGAAGAAAGAATGAGATAAATTTAAGAATGCTAAAAGCCATCTTACCCATAGCATGTAGGGTGAACAAGACTAGTCCCAAAGCAAAGCAGCAGCATGCAGGGTTGAGAGCAAGAAAAAGCAAGGGAGAATAACATAAGGTAAGGAGGATAAGAGAGAAAAACTTGTCATGGTTTTGTTTGAGCTCCTAGATGCAACCATACCTAAAACTGTACCATCATTTCCACCTGCTCTTTTTAGCTGTGGAATTCGAAATTAGTCTGAGACTTGTGACTAAAGCTGACCTATGAACACATATTTACAAACTAAAGGACTTATTATCTATATAAATGTATGTAATATGATATACAGTAACATGTAATATATATGATATATATTATGTATGTATCAGTTTTGCTTGGCAAATGCAAATATTAAACAAACTACAATTTTACTTTGCTTTAAATGCAAAAGCATCTTTGATTTTGCTGTATTATACTTAAAGATACATAACAATTCTGTGAGACTTTTACTGAGTGACTTTGTTAGATAATTCACATAAGATAAATATTTGCACATGCCCATGGACTCACACTGTTGGGATATGATAATCAAAAAATGGGTTACAATATTCAGCATACTTCCTCACTATGAGGTATAAGCTAAGCTGTTTGAATTCCATTTATGTTGCTTCTTAACTTCCATGGATAATACTGCAATCTATTTTACACAAAATGAAAATGTCTCACATGTTTGTAAGCAAGGTACACACAATATATTATAAAGAATTTTATTATCAAGAATATTGAACACAATAACTCCTTTTATTTCTGTCACCTAGTGATGCAAACATGCTTTTTCATAATAACTTTTTTCATGGCTAACTTATTTTTGCATGTGCACTTGATAAAAGATTGCCATGCACATGACGATGCCCCATACGAATAAGCAATGAGAAGATATCACGTATGGGTCTTATATCAACATTGCCAGATGGGAAATCCCAGGATTTCTCCAGTTATCAGACATCTGTCACTCATGCTCATGTCTAGGTTGTCAGAAAATGGAAAGTATTAGAAAAAGAGATTTGTTTTTCAGTAAGAGAGACTAGGAATGCTTATTCTCACTCAAACCCTGACTTTGATTCACATATCTGGTACTGGATAAAAGGATTCTGTGGCTAGACTTAAGATTTTTCAAAAAGCAGAAGCCCCATTTGAGATTAACAGAGGCAAACTATCATATAAAGGACGAATAAACAAATCCTACTCTATAGCACAGGGAACTATAATCAATACCCTGTGACAAACTATAATGGAAAAGAATATGGGGGGGGGTGGGGGCGGGGAGGAGAAATGAACACATACTTGTAAATCAGCTAAGAAAGGAAAAAAAAAAAAAAAGAAGCAGCAGCAGCTCCTGGAATCCCTCAGGCTGAGCACCAAGTCCTTATAGCAAAGATCCAAGACCCTGAAAAGGTAAGTTCACAAAAGTAATTTTAATGACCTCCCAGGAAGAAAAGAGAGAGAAAGACTGGCAGGTAAATCTAAGTTCAGGAAGTCGTTTTCTCTACCAGATCTACACAGGGACAATTCAGTTTAGTATATCCCACCTATTAATGGGATATTTTGGCCAATACTTTGATCACCTGATGCGAAGAACTGACTCATTGGAAAAGACCCTGATGCTGGGAAAGATTGAGGGTGGAAGGAGAAGGGGACAACAGAGAATAAGATGGTTGGATGGCATCACCACACAATGGACATGAGTTTGAGTAATTTGGTGATGGACAGGGAGGCCTGGCGTGCTGCAGTCCATGGGGTTGCAAACAGTCAGACATTACTGAGTGAGTGAACTGAACTGAATCTGTTAATGATGTGACTTTCACAAGGTGATGCTTCAAGAAACAAATGAGATGGTTGAAATAACTTTTAAAAAAATTTAGCCCTTAGTGATGAAATCACATGTTTTCCCAAGGAGCTATAATTAGAAGCTGACTTTTTTTTTTTTCTATGTCATATTTCAACAGTTTAAAAGTCACACATACAAGTAATGCTCATTCAATAAAAGAGAGAAAAAATGTTACATAATGAGTTTCTTTTCAGAGTGATGATTCATCTGTTTGACTTCTGAAAGGTGGATACTCTCAAAAAACAATAAATGATTCAATCATTTACTAACCTACTGAGACACAATCACTCACTCTTTAAGATCACTTCCATTATCCACAGAAACAAAGGAGGGAAAAGGAGGGAGGGGAAGAGGAAGAAAAGAGGGAGTCAAGAGTGAGGTTGGGGAGGGAAATGAAAAGGAAACCCCAAAGGAAACAAGATCAACCTAAAATTCATTACTTGATGTATCATTTTCTAAATTTCGCACTGAAATATGACAAATGAGATTATTTTAAAATTGCTAGAAAGGTTTCAATCACACATTCACCAAAAAAGAAAAAAAGCTGTTAAGAATCTATCTATAAAGTGACTTTGACAAACTCAATAAAAAATAAATTTCAACCCCAAAATAAATGCCATGAGACTAGAATTGTTTCTGAAATGATTGCCACAGCTGCCTGGTGGCTTTAAATAAAACTTTCAGAGTTACATTCTTGAGGCTTGCCAATTGAAGCAATTTGCTTTGCTACATGTATAAATACATAGCACTGTTAATCAGCAGCTTAAATCAAAATTGGTACAAACACTATGAACTGAGACTTTGTTTGTAAACCATCTTTGGATTCAGGCAATTCACAGCAAGTCTTCTCCATTAGCACGGCTAGCTGAAATCTGTTATATAAAATTGCTTCCTCCCTTATTCCCCAAGAGGTACCAGGGTCATGCCATATGCTGAGCGCTATCCAAAGAAAGAAGCAGGAAGCAGTCCCACTGCTTAAATAAGCCTGCTGTCCTTTGCCATCATATGCGAGGGGAGCTACTGTTCCCATCCCCCGTACACATGGCCCCAGGTGGAGGCAGGTCTGGCTATGGGAAGTCAAAATACTAGGAAATGCCTTAATCTCCTCTCTTTTACCGTTGGTCCCTTAAAACATTCTTCAAAAGAATAGCCACTTGCATATCACACATAGGATGCCTAGCAGGAGGGTTCAAAGAAATGGAAAAGGAAAACATGCTTCCTCTATCCATGTGCATCAATAATTACAACAAAAATACAATAAGAGTACAGGTAAAAATGTATTTGTTTCAGAAAGAGAGCAACACTTCTAATCCAATTCCACCCCCATCTACAGCTCAGTTTGGAATCCTTTATTACAGTGCTTTCAGGATTATTATAAGGCAGACTATCAGAATTATTTAAGTGTGTGTCTTTCTTCCTCACTAGATTATATTGAAAACTGTAATCTAAATCAGTCTGCCATGACACACTGCAAACAAGGGAGATGTAATAAATTGTTGAATTAAACAGAACTGGTTCAGTGCTATGAACTGGAGAAAGATGTCATTTAAATAACACATCCAACTACAAATAGGAATGGGTCTCACCTTTTACAAAAAAAAAAAATGTTTACCATAAATGGAACTTGCAGAGAGCATGCATACTACTGATGTAGATAGATAGCAGAAACCATCGATATAAATCACTAAGATCAGCGTTAACCTGCAAATTCCCCACCACTACATTTTTTTGTTTCTATAATTCAAAATGTACATATGAATGTAATATAGTTTCTACAGTAGACCAAGCCACTGGCCAGCTCAGCACTGGCCCATCCAAGGTAATCATGCTGATAAAGCTGACAGCTGAACTCACTTAAAATGGAAAAAATCAAGGTGCCTTTAACATAAGCCACAGCTAGACCACACCATCCCAGTTAAAAAATGACTCTCACCAAATCTGAATAAGTTCCTTTGATGACAAGCACCATAATTCTGGTAATCACTTGAATTTGATGACATAGTCAGTCTAAAATGAGTCTTCTCATCCAAATTTTCTTCATTTTTACAGAGCCATGTTCTTTTTCACAGTGAGTAGAGGAAAGAAAATCATTTGGAACCTCCTAATTTACAGACATGGTCTACATTTCTAAGTGTTTAAATAATCTTCAGGAACCCTTCCAGGTCATTCTCCCTACTAAATTCACAAAAAAATTACCTTCCTATTACCTTGATTATTACCTTAGTTTTTAAATCTTTTACTCAATGTAAGATAAAGCATAAGAATCTTATATCTCAGTTCAGTTCAGTCATTCAGTCATGTCCAACTCTTCGTGACCCCATGGACCACAGCATGCCAGGCCTCCCTGTCCATCACCAACTCACAGAGTTTACTCAAACTCATGTCCGTTGAGTCAGTGATGCCATTCAACCATCTCATCCTCTGTTGTTCCCTTGTCCTCCTGCCTTTAATCTTGCCCAGCATCAGGGTCTTTTCAAATGAGTCAGTTCTTCACATCAAGTGGCCAAAGTAATGGAGCTTCACCTTCAGCATCAGTCATTCCAATGAATATTAAGGACTGATTTCCTTTAGGATTGACTGGGTGCATCTCCTTGCAGTCCAAGGGACTCTCACGAGTCTTCTCTGACAACACAGTTTAAAAGTATCAATTCTTCAGCACTCAGATTTCTTTATAGTCCAACTCTCACATCCGTACATGACTACTGGAAAAACCATAGCCTTGACTAGACAGATCTCTGCTGGCAAAGTAATGTCTCTGCTTTTTAATATGCTATCTAGGCTGGTCATAACCTTTCCCCAAGGACTAAGAGTCTTTTAATTTAATGGCTGCAGTGGCCATCTGCAGTGATTTTGGAGCCCCCCAAAATAAAGTCAGCCACTGTTTCCACCATTTCCCCATCTATTTGCCATGAAGTGTTGGGACCAGATGCCATGATCTTAGTTTTCTGAATGTTGAGTTTTAACCCAACATTTTCACTCTGCTCTTTCACTTTCAACAAGAGGCTCTTTAGTTCTTCTTCACTTTCTGCCATAAGGACGGTGTCATCTGCATATCTGAGGCTATTGATATTTCCCCCAGCAATCTTGATTCCAGTGTGTGCTTCATCCAGTTCAGCATTTCTTATGATGTACTCTGCATATAAGTTAAATAAGCAGGGTGACAATATACAGCCTTGACGTATTCCTTTCCCGATTTGGAACCAGTCTGCTGTTCCATGTCCAGTTCTAACTGTTGCTTCCTGATTTGCATACAGGTTTCACAAGAGGCAGGTGGTCTGGTATTCCCAACTCTTTAAGAATTTTCCACAGTTTGTTGTGGTCCACACAGTCAAATGCTTTGGCATAGTCAGTAAAGCAGATGCTTTTCTGGAACTCCCTTGCTTTTTCAATGATTCAGCGGATGTTGGCAATTTGATCTCTGGTTCCTCTGCCTTTTCTAAATCCAGCTTGAACATCTGGAAGTTCATGGTTCACATACTGTTGAAGCCTGGCTTGGAGAATTTTGAGCATTACTTTACTGGCGTGTGAGATGAGTGCAATTGTGTGGTAGTTTGAGCATTCTTTGGCATTGCCTTTCTTTGGGATTGGAATGAAAACTGACCTTTTCCAGTCCTGTGACCACTGCTGAGTTTTCCAAATTTGCTGGAATACTGAGTGCAGCACTTTCACAGCATCATCTTTTAGGATTTGAAATAGTTCAACTGGAATTCCATCACCTCCACTAGCTTTGTTTGTAGTGATGCTTCCTAAGGAATGACTTTGCATTCCAGGATGTCTGGCTCTAGGTGAGTGATCATACCATCATGATTATCGGGAGTGTGAAGATCTTTTTTGTATAGGTTTTCTGTTTATTCTTGCCACCTCTTCTTAATATCTTCTGTTTCTGTTAGGTCGATACCACTTGTATCCTTTATTGTCTCATCTTTGCACAAAATGTTTTCTTGGTATCTCTAATTTTCTTGAAGAGCTCTCTAATCTTTCCCATTTTATTGTGTTCCTCTATTTCTTTGCACTGATCACTGAGGAAGGCTTTCTTATCTCTCCTTGCTATTCTTTGGAACTCTGCATTCAAATGGGTGTATTTTTCCTTTTCTCCTTTGCTTTTCACTTTTCTTCTTTTCTCAGCTATTTGTAAGACCTCCTCATACAACCATTTGGCTTTTTTGTATTTCTTTTTCTTGGGGATGGTCTTGATCCTTTACTCCTGAACAATGTCACGATCTAGCCAAAACAGTATTTCTGTTTAGAAGCTTTGGATTGTTCTAGGATAACCAGAGGGAAGAAAGAGTGAGCCTTTCCAGTCTCTAAATTCTCTTGGGTAATATTTCTACATGCATCCAGCAACTTCGGTTCCCAAAGGCTCTTATTTGAACACATTCATTTCTAACCACCCTGTAACAAAGCAGCACAGGAGCTTTCTTAAAAAGACTTGACAACAGTAAAGTGGAAATGGCCAGACTGTGCTCTTTCTAATAAACTAAAGTTATCTTCTCAAGAGGCTCTACAGGCTGAGAGTGGAATATAATGGCCTGAGTTGGTGTCCTAACTGCTACTAACACTGCTCTGACCCTTGGCTCAAAAGACCTCATGCCAACACCTCCCTCAGTTTCCTTACCACTAAAATGGAAATAAGAATAACAGTATCCTCATAGGATGTGAAGATTTGACAGTTAACACTAAGGCATTTGGAATAGTGTCTGGCTCATATGTATATGCGTCTATGTGTGTGTGTGTGTGTGTGTGTGTGCTCAGCCATGAACGACTCCTTGGGAGCGCACGGACTATAATCCACTAGGCTCTTCTGTCCATGGGATATCCCAGACAAGAATACTGGAGTGGGTTGCCATATCCTCCTCCAGGGGGTCTTCCGGATCCAGGGATTGAACTCACATCTCCCGCGTCTCTTGTACTGCATGCAACTTTTTCACCACTGAGCCATAAGAAAAGCCTAGGCACCCAGTAAATGTTGACCATTAATAAATAATTCATTCAGTTTCATTTCCTCAAGGAAACACAAAAGTGCTGAGATCCTTTAAAGATTAAAAAAAAAAAGGTAACTGACTGCTGATTGGGAGATAAATGAGCATCTATCTTGAAACACATTCCAGAGAACATCCTTGGGAAAATAACTACAAAAGCAGAGTGTGACAGAGCATCAGGTTATCCCATCCCATGCACCTAAAACAGTGCCATAAAGACAACTGATCAAAGTGAACTGGAACCCAACTTCCTTTGCCCAGATATTTATGCAATATGTTGAGAGCAAAAGGTGTTTATAAAGACTAGTTGACAGCAAAAGAAATATCTGTTAGAGTGTTCTTACTGGGAGAACAAGTAGGAGTTACAAGAAAAATATGTGAGAAGCAGCAACTCTGTTTCCTCCAAGCACTGAAATTCTGTTACATAAACATATCCAGATAGCACATTGACGTGGGGTCACAGTAATAAAGGCACTTGGAAAAGAGTCAGACACTATTCCAAGTGCCTTAGTGTTAAACCATCAAATATTCACAATAACCTTATGATGATGATGTTATTCTTATTTCCATTTTAATGGTAAAGAAACTGAGGGGTGTTGGCATGAGGTCTTTTGAGCTGGGAGTCACAGCAGTGTCAGGAACAGTTAGGACACCAACTCAGGCCATCTTATTCCACTCTCAATCTCTCTAATATCCAAGCAACACGACGTCAGCCTGTATCCTGCTTGCTTGGGAAAGTCCAGCACTGTTGCTGTTACTTCTGAGCGCTCCTGGGGAAGGTAGCCTATACTTTCTTGTCACTTCTAACCCCTAGTTTCTTCTCCCGGCTGGACCCTCATTGACCTTCGCACACACACTCGCTCCCCACTGCCTGGGGCCACTTGGCTCAGCCCCAGCTTATATTCCTTCTCTATCTACAGCACATCAGGTGCCCAGTGGTCCCTGAATGGCTGGAAATTAATGTTGCTGGGGGCGGGGCAGAGTCCAAAACCTAAACACACCTTAAACTGTATTCTTGGACACATTCAAGCTGTAGGCTTTCCCTCCTTCCAGGTGTTTCATCTCACTGCTCAATCCCCTCCCTCAGTCTTGGCCTGTTCCCCTGGTCTCTAGTCTTCTCATGACACCTCAGGGCTTCTATTTCCTCTCCAAATTCCATAACCCCTACACTTTTCTTGAACTTCCAGAAGTCAGTTTAAATTATTACGCAAAATAATTCAGTTCTTTTCCTCTTATTCTCTCCTAGTTAGACTTGCCCTTGAAGCCTACCTATGTATTCTGAGAGCTCTTTAAGGTATTTTCCCAAATAAAAGAACAGTCCTCTCACAAAACAGTGATGTTTTTCGTATCTAGATCTGTTGTCTGTATCATACACACACACACACACACACACACACACACACACACACGGCATGGTGCCTGGCGTAAGGCAACAGGACCTATTCAACAGAAAACACGTCAGTCTAAATGTTCAAATTAAAATACCCTGGATATACCATCATTGTAAATATGTGGACTTTTTAGTCAGCCAAATATAGGTTCATATCCTAGGCCTACTATGTACCAGTTTCATGTCCTTGGACAAGGTAAGATCTTAGAAACCTTTCTGAACAAGAAAGCAGAGCAGGGGAGGGATGTTTTGGAAGTTTGGGGATGGTAGATGCAAACTATTACATATAGAACAAATAAACAAGTTTCTACTGTATATAGCATAGAGAAATATATTCAATATCCTGTAATAAACCACAATGGAAAAGAATATTTTAAAAGAATGTGTGTGTTAGTTGCTCAGTTGTGTCTGACTCTTTTGCAAACCCATGGACTGCAGCCCTTCAGGCTCCTTTTTCCATGGAATTCTCTAGGCAAGTATACTGGAGTTGGTTGCCATTCCCTTCTCCAGTGGATCTTCCCAACCCATTGAACCAGGTCTCCTGCACTGCAGACAAATTTTTTACTGTCTGAGCCACAGGGAAACCAAAGAATGTGTGTATGTGTGTGTGTGCCTGTGTGTGTATAAAACTGAATCACTTTGCTGTACAGGAGAAATTAACATGACGTTGTAAATCACCCATACTTTAATTAAATAAAGTGTTACAAAAAGAGAAAAGAAACCTTTCTGGAACACATTTCTTCTTTGGCAAGAGAGGGGACCACATTTCAAATCCGTTGGCAAGATTAAATGAGATGATGCATGTGAAGCAATTAGTGTACAACCTGGATTAGAAGAAGCACTAGAAAAATAATAGCTAACCAAATTTGAAAAGAAAAAGAATAATAAAGGGGGGAAAAATAACACCCAAAAATGCGGGGAAGGAGAAAAAGCACTGAGAACAGTGAGGCCTCGTCCTGCAGCTGCAACTCTCAGGAAAGGGGACAGCTGCAGGGCCCAGCAGATTCTGGCTAGAAAGGGTTGATACTGGGTTAGTAGTCATAAGGTTGTACCAAATGTTAAAATATTTTGGAACTGCTCTGCAGTCTCTCTCCTAGACACCAAGAATAAAATCCCTTCTTGCCCATCGACTTTTTTCTTTCCCCTGGGACCTTTGCATGATTCATGACGCCTGGCACTCATGCCCAGGGTTTCTGGGCCCCTGTTCCAGCACTGTGGGCCAGCACCTGTTCTATCAAGTTGCTGCTTTTGCTCCATCAGTCGCTGAATATTTTGATTATCTTGCTAAAGGCAGAAGAGATCCACGAGTTAAAGTGAATCAGTATGAGTTTCCACCATTGTAGTAAGGGGGAACAGAACACATGACCCCGGAAATATGCCATTTTGCATGTAGATTGTTTTGCTCAAGATCCAGCAGACTAAAAAAAAAACTTTTTACCTCTCCCTTAACTACCTATAAGACAGGGGGCCTGGACTACAAAGAGCTATTACCAGAGATAACCTGAAAGACCCATCTGCACGGCAGGGCCAACTTTTAATTACCAAACATCTGCTCTTCTTATTATCGTATGAGTCACACTCTTCTTTGAAGCCCCAGACCTCTATTCCATAAAGTACAGGATGGCTTTTATAAAGCCTCAGTTACCCAACTTGTCCTTAAATCTCAAATCTTTGGGTCTGTTGTATATAGGAAATTAAATGATTTTTTCTCCTGTTAGTCTAACTTATGTATTTAATAATTAAACCAGTCAGAGAACCTAACAGGGCAAAAAGGAAAAGGTGTTCTCCCTTACGTTAGGTATGAATATGCTCTTGCTTCAATCCAGGTTAAGGTATAGAATAATGAAGAAAAATGAGACGTTTTTATGCCTTAGAACACTTGAAGAAGGGAGGGGAAAGAGGGAGCAAGAAAGATATTAAAAAATCCAGATACTATTTGATAAAATTATCTTAAACAGGAACAGAAAATGGATTCAATTACTGTGATTCATTCACTGTTTCTTTGTCTTACAGGATATTTGATTAACTGTAACACCTAATGATTTAATTCATTTCACCAAGATGGGTGCTCCTGAAGAGAAATGGTAGAGAAACCTCTTTCAGGAATTGTTAAAACTGTTCTGAGTTGTAAAGTTCCATTATTTTTCACTCAAGGACAAATGTCTCCCCGACTTTTTCTAAGAAGACAGGATAAACATGCATGTAAAGTGTCACAGACAGAAAAATGTTACCTTAGTTTTCAATGTATAATTGTTTCTCAGATTCCACTTGGAAGTGGCGTGGAGCTTAAAACTCAGCATTGAAATATGTATAATATCATATATGAAACAAGTCACCAGTCCAGGTTCGATGCACGATACTGGATGCTTGGGGCTGGCGCACTGGGACAACCCAGAGGGATGGTATGGGGAGGGAGGAGGGAGGAGGGTTCAGGATGGGGAACACATGTATACCTGTGGCAGATTCATTTTGATATATGGCAAAACCAATACAATATTGTAAAGTTAAATTAAATAAAATTTAAAAAAAATGCTCCATTAGCTTCACCATTCATATATAGATTCACAGATACCACTAGTGAAAATTCTTAGACATGTGAACCACAGAAAGGTATTCACCTACTTATATGTGAGTTTTCCAGTGTCACTTTTTAAAATACAAAAGTAGTAGGAATTAGAGAGAAAGTGAGAACCATACATTGTCCCCAAAAGGCTAATTCCTTTGAATGTTTAAACCCTTAAATTAATTTATTCAACAAAGATTTTGAGAGTTTTCTGGGTACAAGGTAATACGTACTTGATGTGTGCTTGTCTGTTACTACAAAGACTTCCTCTCATTGAAAAGAAGTGGTACCAGACCTGACAGATGCAATGGCCAGCCAGGTGAGCTAAGGTGCTAGTTTCCTCGCGTGCACACCTGTCGAAGACACTTCTCATCAGGGACAGAACTCTTTGATGCTGAGTTCAAGTTAGACCTGAGAAGTGATCTCTGCATAACGATACAGAAACAGTATTGTCAGTCCATTAGAATTAAAACAAATGAAAATGATTTACCCTCTTAGATCTAGCTAATGCATCTTTAATAACTACCAAAGTGCCTGGCACAAAACAGTCACTGAGAAAATGTCTGGTGAATGAATGATTTGCTGAGTGACTGCTGAAGGGCTGAAATTTTCCTTTGAAAATAAGACCAGGCATTGGAAACTGTGTCTCTGAACATAGAAACAGCCTTATCTACCACAACAAAATTATAAATAAGATTCAAAGGAATCCCTTGTTGAAAGCATCCCTGTCACAAAAGTAAGTCTTGAATTGCATTCTGTAAACAGATCAATGGGGCTTCCCAGGTGGTTCATAGTAAAGAACCCATTGGCAATGCAGAACGGCAGGAGACGTGGGTTCGATCCCTGGGTCAGGAAGATCTCCTGGAGGAGGAAATGTCAATCCACTCCAATATTCCTGCTGGGATAATCCCATGGACAGAGGAGACTTGCAGGCTATCGTCCATGGACTGTACAAAAGACTTGGACATGACTGAGTGACTGCATGTGCAAGCGTGCACACATAAACAGATCAATAGAAAGTTTCAAATGAACAGGGGTCATCAACAACAGTGAGTGTTGTTGGCTCCAGGACAACAGAGAGCACTCCTCTTTGAATTGACTGCCTGGCCACTTAAGGACAGGGAGAAAGACGAGACTGAGACCTACTCTCAGGTTGGCTGAAATCTTTATCTCCCCTTGATGCACTGGTTCACTCAGTCCACACAGGGTAATTTGCCTGTGAAGCTCTCTCTACATTGCACAATGACTTGCAAGGCTAAAATGTGAACTTTTATGGAACTATATCACATTCACCATGACCATATCACATACAGCCTCATAAAGGAGCCATACCATCACCTCAGTGGGCCTCCTGACCATATCATTTGTCAGCTGGATGACTAGATCACATTTCATTTGGATGTATACATTTGTGTCTAAGGTAGGAATTATTTATAGGACCCAGCTTACATGGTCAGAGCAACTTCCTATGACTATTTTAATTCTCATGGTTCCCTCCTTCTCTAAATTTCTAAATGCTTCTTACATTTGCAGACTAATTTCTTTTGGACTGGTCAGATCCACTCTCCACGCTTTCCCATCCTGTTCCACCAGGCTGCCAATACCTGGGTTCCTGAGCTCTGTGGCTCCCAATCAGTTTTTAGGATTAGTGAGGACAGAGATTAGGGTAAGTATTTTCTCCCCACATTGTGGTGGAGAGTGGCTGTGCTCCTCTAGATAAGGAAGTAAACTCCCATCAGGAGGGGTTCTTCTACAGTGATAGTCATGGCTCTCTCCAGCTTCTAGTGATGGCTTCCTGCTCTCCTCAGTTGATGGAGTAGTAACAGTTCCCCATGTTCGCTAACCCTCCAGGGCTGCACCTCCCTGTGTTGGTTCCCTTAACCTTACCCACATATTTGTAAATTGCCCTTTCATTAAAGCTCTTCTGTTTTAGTGCTGGGATTGTAATTGACATACAAGGCTTCCCTGCTGGCTCCAACAATCAAGAATCTGCCTGCAATGCATGAGACTCAAGTTCTATCCCTGGGTTGGGAAGATCTCCTGGAGAAGGGAACTGCAACCCACTGGGCAGAGGAGCCTGAAGGGTTTATAGTCCATGGGGTTGCAAAGAGCTGGACACAACTGGGCAAGAAACACTTTCAACACTATAATTGATATAAATATGTACCATGACACTTAGCAACTGTTTTTACTGCAATTGGTACTTTCAATTTGATTCATATATATATATATATATATATATATATATAGGACTTAGACTTATCTAAATATATATATATATATATATATATATATATATATAATTTCTAATTTATAGTAATCCATTGTTAAACCTGGGGAACTGCTTCCAGGAACACTTCAAACAACAAAATTCAAGAATGCACAAGTTCCTTATATAAAATGCTACAATGCAAGGAGATCAAACCAGTCAACCCTAAAGGAAATCAAACCTGAATATTCATTGGAAGGACTGATGTTGAAGCTGAAGCTCCAATACTTTAGCCACCTGATGCAAAGAACCAATTCATTGGGAAAGACTCTGATGCTGGGAAATATCAAGAGCAAGAGAAGAAGGGGAGGACAGAGGATGATATGGTTGGATGACATCAATAACTCAATGAACATGAGTTTCAGCAAACTCCAGGAGATGGTGAGGAATAGGGAAGCCTAGTGTACTACAGTTCATGGGGTCACAAAGAGTCAGACACAACTTAGTGACTGAACAGTGATAACAACAAGTATTTGCAAATAACCTACACATATCCTCCTATATACTTTAAATCATTTCTAGATTATTTGCAGTATCTACAATAATGTAAATGTTATATAAATAGCTGTAAATACAATGTAAATGCTCTGTAAATAGTTACTTTTGTGTGGCAAATTCATGTTTTGTTTTTTTGGAATTTTTTAAAAACTATTTTCAATCAGCAGTTGGTTGACTCCTCAGATGCAGAACCTGTAGATACACAGGGATGATTATATATCTATAGGTGTCTGTCTATATATATGTATATATAAAATCATATGCATATAATTTTTAAATTGTATTTCCCTGAGTATGTTATGTCTTCTGAGTCATGGTAAGTGTTAAACTGAGTTTAGGATTTGACATAATTCTTGAACTCACTGCTGGAAAAGGGATATATCTGAACAGAAATTTGACAACAAATAACAATTAAAATTTATTAAGCAACCAGTATGTACCAGACAACTGTGGCAAGCATTTTCCATATAACTCTTTTGACTTCCATATCTACTTTGCAAGTTGTATTTTATAGTTCTCATTTTCAAGACAAATAGTCGGAAGCTCAGATTTAATTTTAACATGGTCTCAGACCTAAGAAGTATCAACAGTAGAGCCAGGATGCAGACTTGGATCCACCTGACATCGGAGTTCAGGCACGTTTCCAAGATTTGACATCATCTCTCAAGTAGAAGTGACAGAGAGCTGCTCCAATTAGCCAGTCACTGCAAATGGGGCTGCCTCTCTATTAGCTACAGAGCTACCAAAAGCCAACAGAAACTCAGAATTTCATTAATTCTGGAACTGAATTCAGACAAATAAATGTGCAAAAGTATGTGTTTTGTGCTTTTTTTTTTTCCCCCACCTGTTTTCTAACAATGCTTTCTAACCTTAAAATATTCTATGGTGATTTAGGTAAGTTGCATTTAGTACTTTGTGTGTTATATGAAACATTAATGTACCAATAAAAGTGAATATTATTTGCACAGTGTCTAGTATATTGTAAGCACTTAATAAATATTTTAATCAATTAAATTGGTATAAAAGCCTTTTTATGATAAAAGTTAATGCCTATATTTAGCAGTTCGAAAAAGAACATTTTATCATTCATAGCAGAACAAGAGTTTTGATTATTTGATGCTGAAAAGGGAAACAGAGCAAAGTTTCAGATGAGTGTAACTGGGCTGTGATAATTATACAGGTCTGATTTCATTACAGTAAATGTTAATTTAATGTCTGATTCATTTTTCTAACTGGCACTAAAAATGCTTTTACTTCACATACAATATGAAAATACATTAGATCATAGAATTTGGGAAGAAAATACAAGCTTGTTGAGTTATAGGCATTTCAAGATAAGTAAAGGACATTCAAACCATGGCTTCCATAGAAAGAGGTAACTTCAGAGAAACCAATGTAAGTTCTTAACAGTTTTTGAATTATCGACTCTCTTTGCAGTTTTAGGAAGCTTATAGACTCCTTCTCAGAATAATGCTTTTAAATGAATAAAATAACATACATAGGATCATAAAGGGAACTAATTATATTGGGAAAAGCTATCAAAATATTGCAAGAATAACTGTGATACATTAATATACCTTCATTGTGAGATGAAGTATTTCCTGCCATTATCAGTAAACAAAGGATGGCACAGTCATCAGTGCTTGTAGTCACAACCCATGGTGAGATGGTGAGCCCTGAGAAAACTCAGGATGAGAAAACACAGGATACTGGCCCCGGAAAGCTGAGGAGTATACCAAAGGAATGATTTCAGGGAACCCAGACTCTTGCATCTTCCCATACATAGAGAAGCGTGAAAGTCTTTAACTTGGGATATCTGGTTTTCCTTTACTTACCAATTATCTTTTAACATTCAGACCACCTGCCTCTGTTGCAAAACTTCTGTATAACCTGCCTTCCCACCTTGCCTCCTCGGAGCAGTTCTCCCAGGGTTACTTGAGATGCTGCCCCCAGGCTTGAAGTCCTAAAAATGCCCACTGAGTATAACATACCTCTCCACTTCTAGGTTACGAACATTTTTTAAGTCGGCATCATTATAAAAATATTAACTCTCAATATGTAGCAGTGTGGTCCAATAGCTACACTAATTTTTAACCATGTTGGCAACAACTGCAATGTGATACTATGATTATATCTGTGAGTCTACTGGTGATGAGTTGCACAAAATTTCTGTGGTTCATTGTTACCCATAATTGAAGACCTTGCTGGATTTCACTTAGCCAGAAGTTAGTAAAATAAAGACATAATTTATGCTCTGATATAAGTTTACTTAAACCGTGAATTCTGTTGCTGGATCCCAGGTGAAGAAACCTTGACACAGAAGGGGCACTGTAGGCAGAGTATTTAAAGAGGAATACAGCAACCAGGAAGAGAAGTAGCAGGAAAAGCTTCTCCAAGACGGAGTGGGAAGAAAATGACAACTGTTCAAGTAGAATTAATTTTAGAGCCAAATATATCCTTGCTCCACATAATAGAATAAAATAAAATAAAATGCTATTAAAAAAATAAGAAAAAACAGATTTCAAGCAGACTGCCTCATGAAAGTCTTTGAAAAAGTAATGTACTGGATTTTTAAGTGATTGACAGCATGAAGCTTCTTTTAAAATTTCTAATCTTTATTTAATCATACAAAGTGAATGAAAGTTCAAAGAAATAAAATGGTAGGACTACTCATTTGTTTGATATACATATAAAAGCAAAAATGATCTGTCTCCTGGGAAGCTTGGATCTAGTTTATTAGCACTGAGGTAGGAGATAGATGGGCTCTAGGTTAGACATTTACAACTGGTCTCCTGTTTGCATTTCATTGGGCACCAAGAAGTGGCCTTCAGATACTGGCTACTGACAACTAGTCTCCTGTTTGCACTCCCTGAGACAAGAGATAGGTGGACTCCAGTTGAGGATTTACAGTAAGCCTCCTGTTGGTACTCCAAAATGGAAGTAACAACAGAAGCAGGGTAAATAACCAGTCTCTGTCTCTTGTAAACACCTCAAGATAATAGTCATGGCAACAGTCAAGGTAATAGTCATGGCAAAGACAAAGAGGGCAAAACTCTGTTTGAGTGAAGGATTACGAGATCTCTGCTCCACCCCGACCTTTATGGGACAAGGGAGACACTACACATATGCAGAAAAGCTCCTTGGGGTCAAAAGTTAGGGGGATAATTCCAGGTAATTCCAGGTCATAATGAGTCTGGCTCCTCTCAGAAGCCTTCACTTTGAGATCCATCTTTGCTGAGGGGTGTGTGCACACCTCATGGGAGGGCCTTGAGACAAAGTAACTGGGGGAGGATAACAAGGCAATAGGCCTGAGGGAAGACAAAGACTGGGAAAGTACCTGCTTATAAAGGATTTAAACTTCCCAAAGGAGAGACTCTGTTCACCCATGCACCTTTCTGCATGTACTTTTATTTACAATGAACTTTTTACTTTACTCTTTACATTCTGCCTCCATGCCTGAATTCATTATTGACTAGGCAGGCAAGAAATAGGGACTCTAGCTTTAACTGCTGGCCCTTGTGGTCCAGTGCTTAGGACGCCTGGTCCAGGAAACTAAGAACTTGTTTCCAGCTACTGCTTGCTGCAAGATGCTGATTACTGCTGTACGTGTCCAAAATCAGCATTGGCACACTCCCAAAATTATAGTGATACAACAGGCCAGCTGCAGACCAGCCTATCTGTTGGTGGTCAGCCAGTCTCAAATAGGCATCACTCAACTGCTTGGAGTTGAATCAAAAAGGATTAAAAGTCAGCAAAAACACACTGACTAAATCAAAATCAGCAAATTAAAAAGTAGCTCCATTAAGACCAATACTGTTACCATTCTCATTAGATGATTAATTCAGTACCAAGATCTATCATATGGGATCATCCTAGAATTGATCACAGGCTTCAGTAACAAAAAGGGAATATACAAGGTACTTCCTAACAAGGGCAGATGGTTATTATTAGAAACAAAAGAAACAGAAGGAAAAACAAGCAAACAAAAGATAATAGGCCCAAAATGGAGTTGTTTATATTAAGCCCCATGTCACTAAGCCAAGAATTAATTACATCTTCAGCTTTCCCAGAAATGGAATTTTAAACCATTTAAAAATTTAAATTTAAACCAGTTAATTTAGAATTTGATTCCAATCCCAAAGAAAGGCAATGCCAAAGAATGTTCAAACTACTGTACAATTGCACTCATTTCACATGCTAGCAAGGTAATGCTCAAAATCCTTCAAGCTAGGCTTCAAGAGTAGATGAACTGAGAAGTTTCAGACATACAAGCTTTATTTTGAAAAGGCAGAGGAACCAGAGATGAAATTGCCAACATCCACTGGATCATAGAAAAAGCAAGGGAATTCCAGGAAAACATCTGCTTCATTGACCACGCCAAAGTCTTTATGTGGATCACAACAAACTGTGGAATATTCTTAAAGAGATGGGAATACCAGACCACCTTACCTGACTCCTGAGAAACCTGTATGCAGGCCAAGAAGCAACAGTTAGAACGGAACATGGAACAATGGACTGATTCAACATTGGAGAAGGAGTACATTGAGGTTGTTTATTGTCACCCTGCTTATTTAACTTTTATGTGGAATATATCATGTGAAATGCCAGGATGGATGACTCACAAGCTGGAATCAAGATTGCTGGGAGAAATAGCAACAACCTCAGATATATAGATAGTATCACTGCAGTGGTAGAAAGTGAAGAAGAACTAAAAGAGTCTCTTTATCAGAGTGAAAAAGAAGGCTTAGAACTCAACATTGAAAAATCTAAGATGACAGCATCTGGTCCCATCACTTCATGGCAAATGGATGGGGAAAACAGTAGAAACAGTGACAGATTTTATTTTCTTGGGCTCCAAAATCACTGGGGACAGAGACTGCAGCCACAAAATTAAAAGACACTTGCTCCTTGAAAGAAGAGCTATGATGAACTTAGCATATTAAAAAGCAGAGACATCACTTGGCCAACAAAGATCCATACAGTCAAAGCTATGGTTTTTCCAGTAGTCATGTATAGATGTGAAAGTTGGTCCATAAAGAAGGCTGAGTGCCACAGAATTGATGATTTCTAATTACAGTGCTAGAGAAGACTCTTGACAGTCCCTTGGACATCAAAGAGATCAAACCAGTCAATCCTCTAGGAAATCAAGCTTGAATATTCATTGGATGAATTGATGATGAAGCTGAATACTTTGGCCACCTGATTCGAAGAACCAACTCATTGAAAAAGACCCTGATGCTGGGCAAGATTGAAGGCAAAAGGAGAAGGGGGTGGCAGAGGATGAGATGGTTAGATAGCATCACTGACTCTATGGACATGAGTTTGAGCAAATTCCGGGAGACAATGAAGGACAGGGATGCCTGGCATGTGGCAGTCCATGGGATCATAAAGAGTAGGACACAACTTAGTGACTGAACAACAACAATGGGGAATCACCTGATAAACATTAGTGAGGTCATCTGCCTGATGGTGACTCCTGCTATTTCCCTAAAACAAAGTAACCCTGTAATAACCAATCTACTTTCTGTGTAACATAATCTGCTCATTCTTACTCCCTTCTGCCTGTAAAAGGCTTCCATTTGTACAGCCCCTCAGAGCTCCTTCTGGATAAATTAGATACTTCCAGACAAAAAGTTATTTTTGCTCAAATACACTCAAAAATTTTAACATGCTTCAGGTTATCTTTTAACATTACTTTATCATGCTAGCACATTCTGTCTTAGATTTATTCTAAGTCCCTCTCTTTTCAATGTCAAATTAAACTAAATTTCAACTGTTAAACAAGAATTTTTCAGCTCTTGATTCTTCCTACTGATCTTTGTTCTCTGATAGTTACTGTCCTCCTGCCAACCTCTTTCTTAACCACTGCTTATTCTGACCTAAAATACTTAGTGCATTTTTAATACAAATCACCAGTCCCAGCACAGATGCCCCAGCACTTCCTGAGTCACTAGATGTACTCTATGTCCAGTTCTATTTCTGGCCCTTCTCCTTTTACAGAATCTTCTTAGTCAGTAAACCTTAGCCCAGCAAAGAGAGATGGACGGTCTACAAATTTAACTCCAAGTCACTTAAACTTCAAGTAGACACCAAGGAATTTTCTAGGGGTTCAAACAAAGAATGAGACCTCAGAGCAATTAGGATGCGAGAACATAAAAATACTTTCTGAGAGTGGAAAGGTAAAAGCCTCTCCCAAGGCCTAAGAAGGGGACATGAGTTACATAGAAACCTGTGTCTTTGTCTAGAAGGTCACTGTGTTCTCTGAACACCACTCTCCATGTGTGAAATACCACCATTGGTTGGTATCTTTTCATCCATCACCATCACCCTCTTAAGAAGTACATACCTCTCCTCTTTAGGTTTGGGTTTCTGGTCCCCACCTGGCTAATCTAGATAATAAAAAAGGCTTTCAACAATTTTAACAAGCTTACTATTTTAAAGCTTAGGTCAGTCCTAACTTAATTTCTATATTTCATTATTTAATTTTCTTTTTATTCTGGACAACATGAACACACAGAGAAGGACTTAAAGATGGTACGCAAAATCTTGTCAGACAAGTCCAAGCCACCTGGGCCTCGGTGCCCTTGTTCCTACGGGAGAGTGACTATTGTTAGAAAGCAGTGAGGAGGTTATGGGGAAGGCAGTGGTTCCTTAGAATTCTCCAAAGGATGCTGGTCTGTGGTGATGCCTTTACACATCTAGAATAAAACTAAAAGAAAAATAACAATGAGGTTTCCATAAGGCAATATTTATCCAACTGAAATACTGTCTTCTAGTCTCAAATCATAATGCGCTACCTACACCAGGGGATAGAACTCTTTCTCTTATAAAATCACCCTGATCATAGATGGTACTCTTTCCCGATGTATCGAGATTGCAAAATAAACATGTGACTTAAGCCATGCTGTGACTCCACCAATTTTAAGAAATTGCACATCTTCAAGAATCAAAGAAGTCTGAAAACCCAAGATCCTAATCATTAGGTTCACCAGTTTCTAAGCATAGCTGAACTTGACTTTGCTTGGAAACCCAGAGGAATCACGCTGAAGCCAAGCAAACCCCACGTGATAAATATCCATCAGCTGAGCCTGGCTGTGACTGAAGAGTCTTAGCCTCTCCTGAACTCAGCTTGGTGACTGGCTTTCTTCACCTTAACAGATCAACTCATTTGTTCCTTATTTTAATTTAATATATAATAATTATTTCATTCACATTGAAAAAGATTTAGTGAACACAAAAGAGTGAAAATAAGAAACCTTACCAAAACTCCTATCATTCAAAGACAGCTAGTGTTGCCATCTGAATCCTAACTTACTGCCTTTGATAATTCATATGTTCTTTTATTGGTATAATTTAAATCAGATGCTGTAAAACTATCTTGCTTTAAAAAAAAAAAAAGATATGGTCTTGAGAGACCTTTCTCATATTATAAAGCATTCTCTGAAATCATTGTGTTGAATAACATGTTTTGCCACATAATATTTTTCTACTTGTTAGAACCAGCCTAACAGAAATCTTTGTTTATAAATTGCTGTGAGAAAATGCAATAATCAGAGAGCAAACAAGCAGAATTACTAAACCAAAAGGTATGGAACTTTGAGATATTTCATATAGCCTAATTACTTTGGTTTTCCCAATTTACACTTTTACTATCAATGCATGAATGCCTATATCTCCATTATTGTTCTCTATTGTTATTCAGAGTTAATTCAAAAATTACAAAGCAACTAGTTACTTTTATTTCTTCATCTTAAAAACATACTGAAGTTGAACATTTTTGGTGTCTTTTAGTCACATTTCTCCCTTGGCCATTTTTCCATCTTTGACTTAAAGTTTCTTCAACAAAATGCCATTTTCTGTCAATTCCTAAGAAAAAAGGAAGGGAGGATTTAAAAAAAAGTTTATATTCAGATCTTGGATGTGTTAGTCACTTAGTCATGCCCAACTCTCTGTGACCTCCATGGACTGTAGCCTGCCAGGGTCCTCAGTCCATGGGATTTCCATCTTACTATATGGAGTTATAAAAATCTATCCTAATCTTGTAGTAGCTCTGGTAATTATTCTCCTGGGCAACCTCCTAGATTGCCAGTAAATAAACATGCTAGAATCCAAACCCAGCCGCGTTTGTCTCCAGCATCTTGAGCTCTGTAATATGGTGAGCCCCTGGGGATGCTGTCAACAGGTACAACATAAACATGACTCTACAGTTTTAACCTCTTACTCTTTAAATGAGTTAACCAAAGACCAAAGTAAGCCAGAAGTGGCAAAAACAAAGATAAATCCTTATTAACTTGTAGTTTCCCACTTCTTCCTTTCCCAAAGATAACTCCTTCTTTATGTGGGAAGTTTTCTGATATTAAATTGTTAAACTGTATTCTTTCAGGAATATGTTTCATTTTTTAAGCATTATTGCATATTATGGTATTTTTAAAAGTTCTTAGTTTTCAAGCTTTCTTCTAAAAGACATTCCTTTATTTCACTTTAGAGAAACCCTGCTCTCTTCTTTTGACTAAAACTTTTTTTGGCAAATAAGTTAGCCAATCACTCTTCAAAGGCATTATTCAAAGAGAAATTCACTTAGTATATCAAAATAAAGGAAAAGAATAAAAGTGCAGTCATAATTGGGTCAGTATAGAGAAGCCAACTATTTTTTTCCAGCATGGATATATTTAATTGTAGTAAGTTTCAGAAGCTAAATATTAAGGCAATGAAAGGTAAATAGTACCTCAAGCAAAAACAGTAATTATTATTTTCAATTAATAAAATGATAATGAGGATTTAAAACATCAATCTCAAATCCATTCAAGAAAATACATAATTATAAATAGGTCACTACCCTTGGATTTGAAAGGGCTTCTGGCCTAATCTAATGGTTCTGGTGCTAGAAATGGTATTAAAGCATCAGATTCTTGTGTAACATGCAGAGTTAAGAAGTAGCAAAATATCTGGGTTTGTGAAAGCTCTCTGAACAGAAGTAAAAATTTAAGCTCATTTGTATTTACAATTTTCTACACATTTTTAGGTGAATTTCAGGTAGCCCACTGTTATTGACTATTTCAAAAAACATTATCATTCAAGTTTAAAGCCTTTAAGTAAGCTAAACTGCCTTGGCCCAAATTTGGCTCAATATTTTTCTGTTGAGACATATAAAACAAACGCTAGCAGTTGCTCATAGAGATCTCAGATCTTGCCACTTCATTTACTACAGATCCATATCCCATGACATAAAAGTATACATCAAACATGGAAGAAGCCTTTTATACATGTTTGCACACTAACTGAAAAGGATATCTCTTGACTGGGCTTCCCTGATAGCTCAGTTGGTAAAGAATCCTCCTGCAATGCAGGAGACCCTGGTTCAATTCCTGAGTCAATAAGATCTGCTGGAGAAGGGATAGGCTAACCACTCCAGTATCCCTGGGCTTCCCTTGCAGCTCAGCTGGTAAAGAATCTGCCTGCAACACGGGTGACTTGGGTTGGGAAGATCCCCTGGAGAAGGGAAGGGCTATCTGCTACAGTATTCTGGCCTGGAGAATTCCATGGACTGTGTACAGTTCATGGGGTTGCAAAGAGTCAGACACGACTGAGTGACTTTCACTTTCTTTACTTTCTCCTGATTCCCAATGACAAACATTTGAATCTACTAATATGCTAACCCTTAGTAAGCAGAAAGTGTACCTACTACTTTTATAATTAAGTAACAAAGGTCCGTCTAGTCAAGGCTATGGTTTTTCCAGTAGTCATGTATGGATGTGAGAGTTTGACTGTGAAGAAAGCTGAGTGCGGAACAACTGATGCTTTTGAGCTGTGGTGTTGGAGAAGACTCTTGAGAGTCCCTTGGACTACAAGGAGATCCAACCAGTCCATTCTGAAGGAGATCAGCCCTGGGATTTCTTGGGAAGGAATGATGCTAAAGCTGAAACTCCAGTACTTTGGCCACCTCATGCGAAGAGTTGACTCACTGGAAAAGACTCTGATGCTGGGAGGGATTGGGGGCAGGAGGAGAATGGGACAACAGAGGATGAGATGGCTGGATGGCATCACCAACTCGATGGACGTAAGTTTGAGTGAACTCCAGGAGTTGGTGATGGACAGGGAGGCCTGGCATGCTGCAATTCATGGGGTCGCAAAGAATCGGACACGACTGAGCGACTGAACTGAACTGAACTGAACCTTGTTCATATGATAATAAGTGCTATTAGGTAGTATGGAAACAGAAGGGAAGGGGGCAGGGCACAACATTTGAAAGAGTAACATAGCCCAAGGATATGGACATAAACAGCTTAGAACCAAATAGGTCCGATATGGTGGACTATTTGACTTCAGTAGACCTTGAGGCTCACTGTATGCTCATTGTTAATACATCAGCATCTAACTGGCACACCAACGTGCACCATGACAGCTCTGAGACCAAATATAAAAAGTCAAAAAGTCAGTGGTGGCCCAAATTCTGGAAATCTCTGCCTCTTCCCTAAAATAAATGGAGTAATCCCTCTCATTAGCCTAGGAAATTACCAAGCCCAGAAAAACTAATGACGCCATATTTCAGGTCTCTCTCACCTTCTGAGATAGCCCACACTCTTTTCTATGGAGTGTGTTTTCTCTCTAAATAAATTCACTTCTTATTTGTCACTTCATCTCCAAATTTGTTCACAATGAAGCAAGCATTTTAAATTCACCCAGAACAGTATATGTATTAATACTACATCTCTGAGATGTTATTGTCTCTTTTTAAAATTATTGTATAATTAATAGACCTCAAGGGATAAGGTGCCCAAGAAGGGAAGTACTGTGCTAAGTATTTAAACGACATGGGCTTGTTTCATGCTCAACTGCCCCCATAAGTGGGTATTACTATCTCACCTTTGTAGATGAAGAAAACTGAAGCTTGGAGAGAATAATTCACCTAACATCACAAAACATTCAGATCTGGAAGGTGTGGCTTGAGAAGCTACTCAAAAAATAGAGGGCACACCTCAACATGAATCAGCCATAGGCATACATATGTTCGGGCACATGTGTGGCAGAAACTAACACAATACTGTAAAGCAATTATCCTCCAATTAAAAACAGAAAAGAAGAAAGAGTGCCTCAGTTGCGTCCGACTCTGCAACCTCGTGGACTGTAGACTGTCAGGCATCTCTGTCCATGGGATTCTCCAGGCAAGAATACTGGAGTATGTTGCCATTCCCTTCTCCAGGGGATCTTCCTGACCCAGGGATCGAACCCAGTTCTTAGGCACTGCAGGCAGATTCTTTACTGTCTGAGCCACCAGGGAAACACACCAATTAAAAAGAAATAAATTTTAAAAAAGCAGCAGCAGTAATGTATTTTAAAAGGGGGCAGAAAACAGTGAAAGGAATAGTTTTACAGAAACATTTACTTTTGCAGATTTTATGTTCCTATTCTTCAGTCCTATTCTTATTTGGTCTTAAATTTTCAGAGGTGGACTTAGAAGTTAGGGAATGCATACACTTCAGGAGAAGGAGGGGAGGGGCTTTTGGAATCTGGATGTGGGGGGATAGTTGACCGGCCGAGGAAAAGCCCCAAAGAGGAAGAAAGGCAAGAGTGCAGGAGACCAGGCAGGGGTAAAACAAAACCTGAGATAATGGCTGAGGGGCAGCCTAGAACAGTCTCTCTCAAATCGCTGAGTCCCTGACTTATAAAGGCAAAAGGCAGAGGGACTCTGAACTAGCATGGACTTTGTCACTAGACTTTGTGAAGCTCAAGCTTTTATTGAAAGATATGGAGAACTTTTGAGCAAAAATGGAATGGGAAACCTCATCAGTGAGAGGTTTCCCGAATAAGGGTCTGAATAACGGTTTTCCTCAATAAGAACTTCTCATCAGGAATGACCAGATGCTACTGCATATGTGAGCTTCTGAGGTGCTACACTTTGCCCACAGAGTAAAAATGAGTAATAAATAACTTGACAAAAAAATTTTAGTACTTGATTTTTTCCCCCTGAAATTCATTTAAATTCAGTGTATTCAGAACCTTGAAATAAAAATAGACTCATCTTAGACCTTATCTTCCATGCTATCTAGGTCTAAAGAATAAAATTTTAAGAGCACTAAATCGGCATCAAAAAGAGGTAAATAAGCTCTATAAAAGTGAGGACTTTTAAATAGAAAAAAAAAACTATAAAACATTTGTAAAGGTGACAGGAGATAGACTAGACTTACAAAGGTACATTAATGAAAGAGTTTTTAAACACCCTAAATACACAAAACCATGTGTGATGAACCACTGATCTTGTGTTCTATCTAAAAGCAAAGAATGTACTTTTTTTCTGACCACTGCTCTGGCAGACAAATGGCCCTAATTAACTCTATGCATATTTTCATCATGGCAAATGTCACTCTGTCGTGTCACTGACTGCCTACATTTTGTATCTTTTTTTTTTTTTTGAACTAAGTTTACTGAAAATGGGATGTGGATCTTTTCAAGGTGTTTTTGTCTTTGCATCTGTACACCTCACAAAATTCCTGGCATGTAGGAAAGTGCTTTGTATCTAACTGATTAAAAACCTTCCAACTGTCTGGTCAATGATTGACTTGAATGGAGGATGGATGAATATACAAGTGAATGGTTAAGTGGAGACTCCTTTGTTTGGAAAAAGGTACACAGGAATTATCTATTTTAATTAAAAACTATTCAAGGATAACTCACATCACCATTTGCTGGGAATACAGAAGAAGGAATTCAAACATGGGGTAAGTGAGAGACCAAGCTCGCTTTGTAGGTTTCTGTCAAGCTGAGAGTTCTCGTTCTGTTTGCTATTTACGGAAAGAAAGAATGTGGCCTATCTGTGGGAGACGTAAGAAGATATATTTTAGGATGACAATAAGACCTACAGCAATAACAGACATTTTTTCCAAAGCACAAATAAAGCATCCTGTGCTTTCATTTGCTGACAGCATGTGGGCCAATTCTCGAGGACAAGCTACTGTGCAATATAACACTCCATTTCAACAAAAGGTGATGGTGAAGAGTGGATACAGAAGGTGGTACTCAGAGGGCCACCCGGTTCTGAATACAATGCTCTTTAGCCTTGGGAGGAGCACTGCCAGAGAAGGAAGTACAGCTGAAGAAGCTCTCAGTAGAGGAAAATGCCCACGTCATGCTTCTCAACCATCACAAGTCAACCCAACACCATGTGAGAGTCATGGACACTTGTCAGCAAGTCAGCAGCTCCCCAAGTCTGACCCATTACCTCTAGAAAACTCTGAAGGGAACAAATATGATTTGTTTGTAAATAATTTCTCAATATAATGACCATCTGTGACTCTGAATTTGGCCATTTTGAATAAGCAAATAAGAAGGAAGGAATGGAGGGAGGGAAAGACAATCCCCTTGTTTTCTTGCAGATTCAACAAATACAAATGAGTTCTATCACTCCACACAGGATCTAGTAGATCTGGAATTTTATTGGACATATATTTTGACATATTTACCTCTCTTTCGGAATAGGAATTGTCTTTGTAATACTTTCTTCACACATTCAAATGGAATTCAAGGGCAAGTGCCATAGTGACCACATTAAGAAACACCAAAAGTACAGATTCTTTACCTTTTAAACCTAGAGGCAAGGCTGTATTTTGAAGCCTCAGACAAAAATGTATGTGGGGAGCTAGTTCTGTATTCTATCCTCCTAGAGCAAACTATTCATCAATACTGAACACAATGGAAACACTCCCTAGGAAAGCAGTACATCGTCCAGCTGTCCATTAGCTGGGGGTTGAGGCCTGACGGCAGGACATGCATCTTGTATTTTACACTCACAAGTTCTATGACCTCAGGTCACTCCCCTGCTCTGAGCACATTTCCTCCATTGTAAATGTAGGCAAAGATAAAATCCACTTTGTAGGGCTGTGAGCATTTAGGAAAGTAACTCATATAAAAGCACTCAGCCTAATACCTGCCATATAATACACACTCAACAAATGATATCACTGTCATTATTAGAAGTCTTGAATTTCTGAGGCTCTCTATGTTCTCTTGTCTCACAATGAATAGCATATAAGAAAATTACCAACAGTCAGAACAACTCAAGAGCTCCTCCAAACTAATTCAAGGGCCAGTTAATTCTGCCAGGCTCTTCTCACTTTGAGATGTCATTTGGAGTCTGCTCATCTCTACATTTCATGTGTGTCATCTTTTCATGGAGAACCCGTCTGACCCTCCCGACCAGTCCTCTATCACGCTTCTCTGTTCAAATCTCTACCTGGCACTTTCCATCGACACTCACTCTTCTTCTCTATCATCTGCCTTCTCCAACTTTCCCCCACTTACTCCAGGCTGTGTCCATCTTCTGCTGTTTTCCTAGTGCCTAAAAGAGTATCTGGCTTTGGTAAGTCCCAGCTTAACATTGTTGAATGAGTAAGTGCTTACACAAGTATATGGTGTGTGTAGGCACTGGGTTGGCTTGGTAACAAGGGTAGACAGCAATATCTTGATAGCCTAGTCAGAAACCCACCCAGCACAGGAACAAAAGTGGGTCCATGAGAAGGGCTTAAACCACTGTCTTCCAGGTTTGTTTTAGGGACAACTAAAAGGAAAGAAATGACACAGTCTGCTTTCCCACCACAGATCTTCCTTGACTTATGATGGGGTTACACCTTGCCAAACCATCAGAAGTTGAATATATCATAAGTTGAAACTGCACTGAATATCATGCTTCCCAGGTAGCTCAGCAGTAAAGAATCCACTTGCAATGCAGGAGACACAGGAGATGAGGATTCGATTCCTGGGTTAGGAAGATCCCCTAAGGAGAATGAAATTGCAACCCACCCCAGTATTCTTGCCTGGAGAATCCCATGGACAGAGGAGCCTGGCAGGCTGAAGTCTATAGGGTCACAAAGAATCAGACATGACTGAAATGACTTAGCATACACACACACACACCCCAAACATCATAGCTTAGCTGATGCTGTTGTTTAGTTGCTAAGCCGACTCTGACTCTTTGCAACCCCTGGACTGCAGTGTGCCAGACTCCTCTGTCCTTCATAATCTCCTGGAGTTTACTCAAATTAATATCCATTGAGTCAGTGATGCCATTCAACCATCTCATCCTCTACTTGGCTGAACCTACCTTAAACATGCTCAAAACACATTAGCCTACAGTTGGGCAAAACTGGCCAAAATGAAGCCTATTTTATAATAAAATGTTGAGTATCTTGTGTAAATTACTGAATATTGCACTAAAAATGAAAAACGAAATAGCTGTATGGGTACAGAATGGTTGTACATGTATCAATTGTCACCTTCATGATCACATGCCTGGGCGCTGCTGCTCACTGCCACTGCCCAGCATCGAGAGAAAGTTTGGAATATCGTTTCACTGGCCTGGGAAAAGACAAAAATTCAAAATGTGGAGTATGCTTGCAAATAAGTAGCACATTCTCATCCTCATAAAGTCAAAGAATCCTAAGTGGAACCATCAAATGCCAGGGACAGTTTAGCTATACTACCTCTCTTCCAGATTCTGAAAGGTGATGTCACCACTTCAGCCACTGCCATTCCCTCTTCCCAGATCCCTTCCCCTCATATCTTCAACAGCTACCAGCTCCAGCCCATCTCTCAGGTAACCATCTCAGAGATGCTCTGCTGACTGCAGTACCATATCCTCCCTACCTCTACTATTATCTCCTAACTTAGCTACTTGATTGGGCCCTACATGTCACTTGTCACAATGTGTAATTATTTAATACATTTACTTTGATTCTATTTTGTCCATTAAAATATACACTCCATGAAAGACCAATTTTGTTGTTGTTGTTGTTCTTTGGAACTGCATTTTCAGCACCTTATACAATTCCTGGCATATAACTTGAGTTTGATAAATAAGCATCAAGGCAAGAGAAAAGAAAAGGATCTAGAAGCAGAAGGAAGGAATATCTCATTTTTAAAGTCTTTCCAAATTCCAGACAACATTCTTCGATTGAGCAGCTACTGTTGACTACAGGAAGAGAAGCTAGCACTAGTCTCTCCATGAAGACAAATACAGATACCATGTTTAGTAACTGCTTAACATTTTGCTTCACTGTTACTGCAGAACTCTAAAAGAAACAGTTCATTTCTTGACGGAGGATCTATATAGCTCTTTGTCATCAGACGAGGAACTACAGGAAATGGCAATGAATCACCTGCCCACCAACTTCTTTTTCTCATTTTCTTGCCACTGGCTTCATTCACCCGCTTTCAGAGCCTTAAGTCAATCAAACTTTCATAACCAAATCTCTCCTTAACAAATGCAAGACTCACTTCCCACCAAACAACCTAATTTAGCACAAATTTTAAATTTCAAGGGAAATTTGAACATGCTTCACTTTAAATGTCAGGACTGGATATTCAGATGGAATAATTACAGGAGAGGAAACATTTCCTTCCAATAAAAAAGGATTGCTAGTTTGTACAAAGTACTAAGGATATTACGTTTTAAATGCACCTGCTTCTGTATATTGCTAATGGGCATCTTTGAGCAATCAAAAATCTTTGAGAGCATGGCCCTGTGTCCTGATTGCCACCAAGTTGGGAACACTGGCACTAAAATTCAAAGGACAAACATCACCTCTTAAAACACAGATCCATCAACTTGTGCCTTCTAATATGCCACCAGCAGTTGTTACTCACTTTCATAATAACCTAGAATCCCTTTTCCACATGATTCTAATGGTACAGAACCTGCCTGCCAATGCAGGAGACATAAGAAACATGGGTTCGATCCCTGGGTTGGGAAGATCCCCTGGAGGAGGGCATGGCAACCCACTCTGGTATTCTTGCCTGGATAATCCCACGAACAGAGGAGCCTGGAGGGCTACAGTCCATGAGGTCACATAGAGTCAGACATAACTGAAGTGATTTCACACAGAGAGACAGACAGACACACACACACCCTTTCCCTTGTTCATGAGGCCAATGGATTCTTACCATCTCATTCTTTGCTTGGCTGAGCCTACCTTAAACATGCTCAGAACATTTACATTAGCCTATAGAAGTAAGCAGCTCTTAAGTACACACCATTCTGTATAGCTTAGGAATAAGCAAGGTTCCGACAGCTTTATAAACAGTGTTTTTATAAATAGTTTGGAAACTCTATTAAAACATACTATGATTTTCCAGGTTTGATGTTGGGAGTCTGATAACTGTAACTGCGAAAAGCTATGCTGGACTATATGAGACTGAAGTTAAGCTCTAAAGATGCCAGAAAACAAACAAAAGGCACATCTTCAGAAATCATTTGTTCACAACACAAAAATTCTCACACAATACCCCATTTTCTCTCCAAACCCATTTTCAATCTCTCTAATCATATAAGGGACAGTTTCTCAGTGAGTTACTAAAATGTACTTAACATCCCTCGTCAACATTTATTCCTCATGTGTTCTTACAAAAGGAGCAAGTTGTGGGTTTTATGCCAGAGTCAGAGAGAGATAACCAACTTCCTGGGTGGGGGAATAAAATCTAAATAAAGCTTAGATCAAAATTGTGAATATGTAATTCATGAATCCCAAGGTTTTTCACACTGAAAAAATCTATCATGCTTTTTGTGTTTTATGAAGAGAAGTCGTGTTTACTAGCTTCAAATGTCTCTAAAGACTTATTAAAATATCAGATACTCAAAGTAAATGTATCCAATACCTGTGGTACTCAAGGCACAAAAGAAATGCTATATTTAGTTATTTCCTTGTGTCCTTTTTATCTTTTGTCTCACATTTACAGTATTCATTATGCTAGGACAGTAAGACATGTATAATGGTTGTTTTAGCTTTCTAGGGTGTCAGTGCTCAAATGCTTATGTCTTAGAGATGCACAAACAAGCAAGTTTGAAGATGAGAAGACTGAAGGAAGTCACACAGTAAAGAAATATGCTGAAAGCCCTCGTCTTAATCAAAGATGTTCCAAATAGCAAGTTTTTTACATAATTGTCAGTTTCAGGACAAAGTCTAAGTAAAACATTTTTTTTCAAAAGGGAAAACTAACTTTCCTGTGTAATATATAGACTCTTGAGACAAAATACATAGGAAATACTTTTTTTTAAGGTAGGTGATAATTGCCTGGGGATGGGATTTTACTGTAAAAAGGCACCACAAAGAGATTTTAAATGTTGACTTGCCCCCCAACCCTGTTTACATTGCTAAATTGTTTCAGACACATAGACTTATGAAAGAAAATGAATCTTCTCTCTTTAGCGATTACTATGCTTAAGGAAATTATGCTAAACTCATTTGCATGTAGATGATTCAGTCCTTTGAATAACGATTTCCTTAACCAACACAGTTATTATTATAGATGAGGCTATATAATGGAAAAGCTCAAAAGAGGTTGTAACCAACTTTGATGTATTCTAACCCATAAAGAAAATGTTGCTGATGACTGAAACCAGTTGATTTTCCTGAACTGTTGTGGTGTTTACAGAAGAGTCTTGGCAATTACTTTCTAACTTTCATATGTAAACTTCAGACAGTTACAAAAAACTTTTAACTCCCTATCTAGTGTTTTGTTATTAGTTGTTCAATCATGATAGTTCATATTTGTGTAGCCCTTACTATGTGCCAGGTACTGTTCAAACTGATTCATTCTCATGATTCATGCTCATTTCAGTGTCATATTCTACAGCTTATCTAGTATTACATATGAATATTATCATCACTTTGCAGAGTAGTGCAATAGTTAAAACTAAGGCAGAGAGTTTTAAGGAAGAGTTCTTAAAGGAAGAGCTTTAAGGAAGCTCTATAAGTCAGTAAAAACAAGACTGGGAGCTGACTGTGGCTCAGATCATGAACTCCTTATTGCTAAATTCAGACTTAAACTGAAGTAGGGAAAACCATTCAGGTATGACATAAATCAAATCCCTTATGATTATACAGTGGGAGTGACAAATAGATTCAAGGGATTACATCTGATAGAGTGTGTGAAGCGGAGAAGACAATGGCACCCCACTCCAGTACCCTTGCCTGGAAAACCCCATGGATGGAGGAGCCTGGTAGGCTGCAGTCCATGGGGTAGCAAAGAGTTGGACATGACTGAAGCGATTTAGCAGCAGCAGCAGCAGTGTGTGTGAAGAGCTATGGATGGAGGTCCATGACACTGTGCAGAGTGATCAAGACCATCCCCAAGAAAAAGAAATGCAAAAAGGCAAAATGGTTGTCTGAGGAGGCCTTACAAATAGCTGTAAATAGAAGAGAAGCTAAAGGCAAAGGAGAAAAGGAAAGATATACCCATTTGAAGGCAGAGTTCCAAAGAATAGCAAGGCGAGATAAGAAAGCCTTCCTCAGTGATCAGTGCAAAGAAATAGAGGAAAACAATAGGCTGGGAAAGACTAGAGATCTCTTCAAGAAAATCAGAGGTACCAAGGGAACATTTCATGCAAAGATGGGCACAATAAAGAATAGAAATGGTATGGACCTAACAGAAGCAGAAGATATTAAGAAGAGGTGGCAAGAATACACAGAAGTATACAAAAAAGATCTTCATGACCCAGATAATCGCGATGCTTTGATCACTCATCTAGAGCCAGACATCCTAGAATGTGAAGTCAAGTGGGCCTTAGAAAGCATCACTATGAACAAAAGCTAGTGGAGGTGATGGAATTCCAGTGGAGCTATTTCAAATCCTGAAAGATGATGCTGTGAAAGTGCTGCACTCGATATGCCAGCAAATTTGGAAAACTCAGCAGTGGCCACAGGACTGGAAAAGGTTAGTTTCCATTCCATTCCCAAAGAAAGGCAATGCCAAAGAATTGCTCAAACTACCGCACAATTGCACTCATCTCACACACTAGCAAAGTAATGCTCAAAATCCTCCAAGCCAGTCTTCGACAGTACATGAACCACGAACTTCCAGATGTTCAAGTTGGATTTTGAAAAGGCAGAAGAATCATAGATCAAATTGTCAACATCCATTGGCTCATCAAAAAAGCAAGAGACTCCCAGAAAAACATCTATTTCTGCTTTATTGACTACACTAAAGCCTTTGACTGTGTGGATCACAACAAACTGTGGAAAATTCTTCAAGAGATGGGAATACCAGACCACCTGACCTGCCTCCTGAGAAATCCGTAAGCAGGTCAAGAAGCAACAGTTAGAACCGGACGTGGAACAACAGACTGGTTCCAAATAGGAAAAGGAGTATGTCAAGGATGTATATTGTCACCCTACTTATTTAACTTATACGCAGGGTACATCATGTGAAACTGCAGGCTGTATAAAGCACAAACTAGAATCAAGATTGCCGGGAGAAATATCAATAACCTCAGATATGCAGAGGACATCACCCTTATGGCAAAAAGCGAAGAAGAACTAAAGAGCCTTTTGATGAAAGTGAAAGAGGAGAGTGAAAAAGTTGACTTAAAGCTCAGCATTAAGAAATCTAAGATCACGGCATCTGGTCCTATCAGTTCGTGGCAAATAGATGGGGAAGCAATGGAAACAGTGAAAGCCTTTATTTTTTCAGGCTCCAAAATCACTGCAGAAGGTAAATGTAGTCATGAAATTAAAAGATGCTTGCTCCTTGGAAGAAAAGCTATGACCCACATAGACGGCATATTAAAAAGCAGAGACATTACTTTGCCAGCAAAGGTCCATCTAGTCAAGGCTATGGTTTTTCCAGTAGTCATGTATGGATGTGAGAGTTGGACTATAAAAAAAGCTGAGCACTGAGGAATTGATGCTTTTGAACTGTGGTAATGGAAAAGACTCTTGAGAGTCCCATGGACTTCAAGGGGATCCAACCAGTCCATTCTCAAGGTGATCAGCCCTGGGTGTTCTTTGGAAGGACTGATGCTAAAGCTGAAACTCTAATACTTTGACCACCTGATGTGAAGAACTGACTCATTGGAAAAGACCCTGATGCTGGGCAAGATTGAAGGCAGGAGGAGAAGGGGACAGCAGAGGAGGAGATGGTTGGATGGCATCACTGACTCAATGGACATGAGTTTGAGCAAGCTCTGGGAATTGATGATAGACAGGGAAATCTGGTGTGCTGCAGTCCATGGAGTCACAAAGAGTTGGACACGACTGAGTGATTGAACTGAACTGAAGGCAGAGAGAGGCTAAGTGACTTATCCAAGGTCTCCACTGATAATAAGAGCTGGAGCTGAGACTCAAAAACCAAGTGGCCTGTCTCCATAATCTTTGCTCTTAACTCCACTATATTAAATCAACTTGGAACAAGGATAAATTGAAGATAAGTTTAACACTCTGACTCATGCACAGAATAAGTTAAAGAGGGGAGAATCTGGTGTGGGCCAGAATAATTAGGAATATTTTCTGTGGTATTTTATGCAAAGTGTGTTGGATAATTTCTAACTTTTAACAAAACAGCAACAAAAATAGAACTGTTGACTAAATACTTACTCTTTCTGTCTAAACTAATAGGAATCAGTTACAATAAACATGAGTGAAAATTTCAAGTCCACATTTCCATAATAACTTTGCACTCATAGCCTATGAGCCCAAGGAGGAGAAAGAGATAAAAGGAAATTAGAAAGGTACGGAAGATTTCTTGAAAGGGCCATGACACATAATGGTTATTAACAGCCACTCTCATCAATGACTGCTTATTTTCCCCCTCAGGCTCAATTATATCAGAAGTAGTTCATTATATACTCTTCCCTTTGCTACTTGCGCATTCTATACACTGTTCCATTTGCTAGCCACACTTTTAACTATCCAGCACCTACCAAAGGGCTCAGAACTGGTCTAGAGCTTTTTTCTCTATGGTTCACGTTAATTGTTCTAGGCTTTGCCTCCCAATTTCTGACCTAAAACCTCTTTCTCTTGTGAGTCTGTCCAGTCTCCTGGACTTTGGTTTCATATTCAATCTGGTTCCTTATTTCCAGTTAAATGGATCACCTGTCCAGTTCTGTTCTTTACCATTGCTGCTAATAACTACTTGTGAGCATCATGCTAGATACTCATTTACGTCAAATGCTGATCAACTATGTAAATTACAAACTATTTTCCCTGCTGTCCTAATGGAGAGGGAAGGCTAGAGAAGGTTTCTCTTGGGAAGTGGTATTTATGCTAAGAATTTAATTGTATGAAGTATTTCAACTTGTAAAGATCACAGACAAACTATCCCAGGAAGAGAGCACAGCAGACACAAATGTCTTTAAGTAGGAAAAACCCTGGTATTTTTAGTAAGCTAATGTGGCTATCAAACAATGTCTGAAGAGCAGAGTGGCGAGGTGTCTCAAGATGAAGGACATATGGGGCCATGCAGGTCAAGTAGGATGAAATAGTGCCAACTTTGTACTTCCTCCATCAAGTTAGGTACACAGTAAAGCCATAGATCATGTTTTGTCTATGTGGGCTCCCAGAACCCAGCATATCTGTTGACCTTTAGCATCACTTTGAATATTGGTTTTGAAGTTGCTATCGGTACTAGTGACAAAATTGCTGGTGGTGGTAGGTGCTGAATTGTTAGGGGTGCTGGAATCATTAGTATTTGTAGTGCAATTGGTCGTGCCATCCATGGTGGAACTGTCGGCACTTTTGGTAGAATTGCCAGTGGTGTTGATGATGGTATTCAGACTCTCTATGCTAGAAGCGCAATGAATGTCTATTGATGATCACTTCCTAAATGAAGGCCTGTATCCATTTGCTGTATGTGACAGTACATACCATTCAGAAGCAATTAATAGCTAACGTTGAAGCCTAGACCAGGAGATGAAAAGCAATTAAAAGAGTTCAGCTGGTATTATTAATATGCTTGATCAGATGGAGACCTGAGGATTCAAACAAAGCTGAATTTAAATATAATTTATGTTCCTTAATGGTAACATCCTTAACATAATTCTTTCTGCACTTCTATAATATGCTCTGACTCTTTTGCAAATACAGCCTAAACCTACCTGAATCCCCTATCTGTAATGTTGTTACCTGAGAATGTTCTCCCTACCAGGAATAGATTTGGAGAACATAAAGACAGATTTTATAGTTTTGTTAGTAATTCAGCATTCATACAGAAGGGAATAGGGGCCAGGGAGAATGGAGCATCCTACTTCACTCAAATATTATCCCCCAACCAGCAGGACTTACATAAATCATAAGTTCCCTTAACAATTTATAAGACGCCTCCTACCAAATATTATTTTAGGGATAAATAAGACAGTCCCTGACCTTTAGCAGCTATTAATGATATCACTTATTCAGCACCGAATATTTGTATTAACTTCATAGTATCTATCATATTATTTAAGCTAATGGAAATATTATACCAATTTCATACCTGAGAAAACTAAGGCCTAGAGAAGCAACCACTTGTCCTATTGAAAAACCCATGCACTTGTTATTAATCAACCTTACCTCCCTTCCCACTCCATGGATAAAGACACGAGGAAATACTTACTCTGACTTAATGATATCAGTGAACCTTAAAGCTAAAGATCTAGGGTCCATGCAACAGAATCATAGGGAAGTCCCATAGCATCCTGAGGATTCACAGAAAAGCATCCCGGATAATCAAACACCTGAAGGAGGGACACTGATGCTGTAACAGAAGTTATATGAACACACTCTTTGAGCAGGTTGACATACTCTGACCAGTGGTATCGGGTAGAATGGTGCTGGGACCTAAGGGGGTTGGTAAATCTAGGCAAGTACACACAGTCAAGCAATGGTTACTTGGTGAGTAATCAATTAATTACTCATATTACTCATTTTGTGTTTCCTTGTAACATTTTGTCCAAAAAAAATTTTTTTAACAAAACTCTGTATCAAAATAAGATAAAAGCATTTGCTTAGATATGCCTATGATGGTCTATGCCCTGAACAATCAGAAAGTTGTCCCTTTAATCAAGATACTATCCTTTGAAATAAATCTGGAATTAATAGACATGCTATGTCTTAGAGTAAATTAATTTTCCTCTTTCTTGTTTCAGAGAGGTTTTGATTAATGAAGTTAGGAGTGGTGGTAAGGATTATAATAACTAAAGGAAGAGCAAGGTTTGGAAGGGAAAAGCTAGAGGTGATTTCTGCCAACTTACAACTGAAAAATTATAATTTGAAAGCATAGGATTTTCCTAGGTACATACCCAATAAAAATTTGTATCTGTTCACCAAAGATGTGCACTAGAATGTTGAGAGAGTTCTGCTGGACTCAGATAAAAACTGAAACTACAGAAATTTCCACCAGTACTAGAATGAACAATATTATGTCATATATTCACACAAAGAAACACTATAACCAATGAGGGTAAATTCATCATTGCTGTACAATACAACATGGATCAGTCTCACATATGTGATGATCCTTAAAAGAAGGCTTACACAGTTGAGTCTATAATGGGTGATCCTATTCATCGAAATCATGCGACAGTAGATGAATCCCACCAATGTTGTTTGAAGTCAGCATAGTAACTGCTCTCATGAGGGTAATTAGTGATTGGAGGAGATAGAGGAGGGCATTTGTGTGGCTGGCTACACAGATGCACTCAGTGTGAGAAAATTCACTGGGCTGTACACTAATGGCATTGCCATTTTTTCCTGTATGTATATTATAGCCCCAAAATAAGTCACAAAGTAAAAGAGCCAGTGATTTTTTTTATCAGAAGCCTAGACTGAAAGTTAGGATGTACATTATTAGGTAATCATTTAACCTCTCTTAAAGCTTGAATTCTTTGTCTAGAACATAACACTGATGTCCATCATACCAGATTAAGTGAGATTAAAAAATTGTGACATGCTTTGTAAATTATAAAGTTCTGTATTGTCAACTATGTAAGCTCGTAGCTTGCAACCCTTGCTGTGCATGATATACACTTAAGGAGCTTAAGGAGGACAACAAAATATATGCCCTAGTCCCACCACCACCCTACAGATTTTGATTCACTAGGTCTGGGGAGGGGCCAGTGAATCTCTAGTTTCAGAGGATCCGCAAGTGACAATGGTTTTGGACCACCAATTTAGAAAATATCTCCTTGTTTCAAACTTTAATATGCATATCATTTCAGGCTCATTTCTGGGATCTGTGCTATCCATCTACATTTTGCCAATCACAAATTATGCAGACACAATGAATTTCCAGAAAGTCCAAAGCAGTGGGATAACAAACATCTTCAGAGTATGAAAGGGCATTGATCAGCCAAAAGGTATCTAAAGGTCCGTATCACCAAAGCTATAGTTTTTCCAGTAGTCATGTACAGATGTGAGGGTTGGACCATAAAAAAGGCTGAGTGCCGAAGAATTGATGCTTTCGAATTGTGGTTCTGGAGAAAATTCTCAAGAGTCCCTTGGAAAGCAAACAGATCAAACCAGTCACCCTAAAGGAAATCAACCCTGAATATTCATTGGAAGGGCTGACACTGAAGCTCCAATACGTTGGCCACCTGATGAGAAGAGCCTAGCCGACTCATCAGAAAAGACTCCAATGCAGGGAAAGATTGAGGACAGGAGGAGAAGGGGACAACAGAGGATGAGATGGTTGGATGCCATCACTGACTCAGTACACATGAGTTTGAGCAAACTCTGGGATATAGTCAAGGAGAGGGAAGCCTTGTGTGCTGCAGTCCAAGGGGTCACCAAGAGTTAGACACAACTTAGTGAGTGAACAACAACAACAAAATTAAAACAAGTACCCTGAAGCAAAATTTTTTACTTGTGAAAAATTCACAAATGATTATAAGAGCAGAACATCTTCATAGTAATATACAAAGTCAAAATATATGCCATTGCATATCTATGCCAGAAATCAAGATCTAATTTATGCTTTGGTTTTGTTTTTCCTCCACTTAGGAAATGAAAACCAGATTTTGAAACAGTTTTTGATAATATTTCTTTTGATGTCCTTTTTGTGTCATTAATAGTATATTGTTTCAACACCAGGCTTCTATAGACTTTAAAATTGCTAGACTTCAAGAAGTAGATGGGCTTCCCTCATAGTTCAGTTGGTAAAGAATCTGCCTGCAATGCAGGTGACCCGGGTTCTATTCCTGGGTCGGAAAGATCCCCTGGAGAAGGAAATGGCAACCCACTCCAGAATTCTTGCCTGGAGAATCCCCATGGACAGAGGAGCCTGGCAGGCTATAGTCCATGGGGTTGCAAGAGTTGGACACGACTTAGCTACTAAAGATAGAGAAGAAATAGATCATTTCCCACCAAAGAGTAAAATTCATAAAAATCAGAATTTTTTTTGAGGCTTCTCTTTGAGTCTCTATGACATTCAAATTGCTTCATTTCTCTTCCCCTAATTTCTAATTTTCTCCTTAGATAAAGTCATTACACACAAGAAAGGGTTTGTTGCAAAGCAATCCAACATTTGCATGTCGCTGATGTATATGTTGCCCCAACAGGAGGCACTGAATAAATAACTACTGAATTTAACAGATTAGTCATTTTGAGACTAGACCATATTCTCTAGCCAAAGATAAGACCATAGATTTTATGTGGTCTAGTTGTTAAAATGCAGTTAAAACTAACAACTCTTCATTGAATCTATAAAACTATATTTGCATGCGACTTTTATAGGCCAACATATAGTGCTGCAGTAGATTACATCTGAATTGAATTTTTAATGCTGCTGTGTGCATATTAAATGTTACCTTTACTTCCTGTTTTAGGATTCTGCTTAGCATTATTCATAGCCTGAAAAGAAGTTATTCTAGTAGCATCCTACACTTTTATCATGTATATGTCTGGAAGAATTTGTCAACTAGGAGACAATTTGAGTTAAAAAAAAAAAAGACAATGAACAGCCACTTACATTAAGGCAACTTCTTAGAAACTTGCTTAGCTTTTTTTCTTAGAAACTTGTTTCAATTTAATTAGGTGTAGGTCATCAATTCCCAGCTACTTTGAAGAATAAAGCACCACAAAGATAATAGGTACATCACTTGTGACTAAGATTATCTGAAGAAAAATACAAATTACAAAGAAGTATCTGAGTAACAATATTGGGATAATGTGGAACTTTTCATTTTCAGCCAATGTTGTCATCAAAGACATAATGCGGAGAATTACAGAACATTCAACAGTGAACATTAAAAATTCATATTCTGATTAGTGCTACTTTATCACTGATAAATAATTTAAATGGAAGTTTGGTGCTACCTTGTTACTTAACATTGTTAAGATATCCGCACTTCCAACCAAGGTTGATTTGGGTGCTTTTTACTTTCAAAGAAAACTTTAATTTGTTCCTTTTACATGGTGTAGGGTTGAAATCCTACAACTTAGTAAAGAGAATACTCTGAGTTAACTGTCTTCATATTTTAGTACTCAACTTCTTCCCTAAATGGTGCTCCTTAAAGGCATCTGAGGAGCACCATTTACTGCATCTATGTCTATCCTTTCTGTAGAGTTGGTCTCCATTCTCCATAGCTAATATTTGCAGCTGCCTCTCACTGTCTGCTGTCCTCGAATCCAAGATTTCTCATCTCTTCTCTCTTCTTCCCCTGACATTCTCCCCTGTTTTCTATGTGAGTAGAGGGTCATTTCCATTTACTATGGACGCTACCTTTTTCCCCAATTCTAAACTAGAAAGTGAGTGGGTTGGAGAATTTTATGGAACATCTTTGATGTCTTATTAGATGTAATAGGCCTTGTATTTTTTTGTTTCTGTTTTGGTGGCAGGATAACCTCGACTGAGCAAAGACCTAGGAAGATGAGGTCACCTTCAGTCAAATTGGGACAGCTGCCTGATTTCAACATACATTTCTTTTTATTTTGGTATGTGATAAGTAGAGATGATAAAACTCTTGTGCAATGAACAACAGAGTTGCCTTCAGAACCATTTCATCAGCACAGCATGGTGGTGAAAGCATGCCCACTAAAAGATACACTCTGTAAATCCAAACCCCAGTTCTACTGTTTATTAACTATGTAATCAGGGCAACCTCTCTTCTCAGTATCAGGAATGACAATAATTGTATTTCATAGGATCACTTGGGAATTAAACAAGTTCATACATTTACAACACTTAAGATAGGGTCCAGCATAACATAAATGCTCAAATGTCAAGTTATTATTAATGTCTTTTGGATTTCATTAGGCTGGTGAGAGTCTGGATGGTGATGCAATCATGATAGCGAGAAACATGATAAGAAGGAAGTGACCACTCTATACCTTTCATGATTAAAAAGAAACTAATTAGAAAGTGCTCCATTATGGAAAATACGAAAGTTTCTCTGAAAAATTAAAATTAGATCCACCATGTGATCCACAATTCCAATGATGAATATACACCCAAAGGAAATGAAAACAGGATACCAAAGAGATACATGCACTCCCATGTTTACTGCAGCATTACTCACTAACAGCCAAGATATGGAAACAACCGAATATCCATCAATGGATGAATGAATAAAGAAGATGTGGCATATACGTATACAATAGGCTATTATTCAGCCATGAAAGGTAAGAACATCCTGCCATCTGTACCAACGTGGATGGACCTTGAAGAAAAGGTGAGTCAGACAGAAAAAGACAAACACTGTATTATACCACCTCTGCATGGAATCTAAAAAAGCCAAACTTGTAAAAACAGAGTAAAATGGTGGTTACCAGGGGCTAGAATTGTATGATTCTGTTCAAAGGTATAAACTTGAAATGAGTAGTTAGTCCTACAGATCTAATACACAGTATAGTGAAATTTACAAGGTTGTATTATAATCAATAACCTCAGACATGCAGATGACACCATCCTTATGGCAGAAACTGAAGAGGAACTAAAAAGCTTCTTGATGAAAGTGAAAGTGGAGAGTGAAAAAGTTGGCTTAAAGCTCAACATTCAGAAAATGAAGATCATGGCATCCGGTCCCATCACTTCATGGGAAATAGATGGGGAAACAGTGGAAACAGTGTCAGACTTTATTTTTCTGGGCTCCAAAATCACTGCAGATGGTGACTGCAGCCATGAAATTAAAAGACGCTTACTCCTTGGAAGGAAAGTTATGACCAGCCTAGATAGCATATTCAAAAGCAGAGACATTACTTTGCCAACAAAGGTGCGTCTAGTCAAGGCTATGGTTTTTCCTGTGGTCCTGTATGGATGTGAGAGTTGGACTGTGAAGAAGGCTGAGCACCAAAGAATTGATGCTTTTGAACTGTGGTGTTGGAGAAGACTCTTGAGAGTCCCTTGGACTGAAAGGAGATCCAACCAGTCCATTCTGAAGGAGATCAGCCCTGGGATTTCTTTGGAAGGAACGATGCTAAAGCTGAAACGCCAGTACTTTTGCCACCTCATGCAAAGAATTGACTCATTGGAAAAGACTCTAACGCTGGGAGGGATTGGGGGCAGGAGGAGAAGAGGACGACAGAGGATGAGATGGCTGGATGGCATCACTGACTCGATGGACGTGAGTCTGAGTGAACTCCGGGAGTTGGTGATGGACAGGGAGGCCTGGCGTGCTGCAATTCATGGGGTTGCAAAGAGTCAGACATGACTGAGCGACTGATCTGATCTGATCTGATTATAATCATGAAAATTGCTGAGATACTAGATCTTAATCATTCTAACCACTCAAAAGAAAGGATAGTTAAGTGACACGACAGAGGTGCTAATTATCACTGCAACGGCAATCATAATATATAAATGTGTCAAATTAGTTCATTGCAAAGCTTAAATTTACACAATGTTGTATGTCAAATACATTTCAATGAAAAAAATTAGCAAGGAAACAAGAGGAAGTGGCCCATAAAACCTGCCCTCTGATGTTTTATCAGAGGGAGGAGAGCTGTCCAGACTGTATTGGTGAAGCTTTACCAACTCCACCAATAATCCAGGCCTCTGCTGCTGCTGCTAAGTCGCTTCAGTCGTGTCCGACTCTGTGCGACACCATAGATGGCAGCCCACCAGGCTGCCCCATCCCTGATTCTCCAGGCAAGAGTACTGGAGTGGGCTGCCATTGCCTTCTCCAATCCAGGGCTCTACGTGTCTTCAAACAAGTCTGCTGAACTCTTGACAGATTGTCTCATTTCTTCCTTATAACTCTCCTACAAAATAAAGGCTATAACTTTCTCTATTTTACATATAAGCATTTACTATTTGCCTGGCATTTAAAACCACAGACAAAAATGATCCAGACAGACACAGTTGTTACCTTCCTAGAATCGACATTATCATGGAGAGAATAGACAATTAACTCTAAATAACAACACAATTTGTTTACAGCTGTGATACATGCTTGAAAGAAGAGCGCAAGGTGCTACGAGTTCACATCCTAGGGGGATCTGGGTCTAGGGATTCAGATGAGAATAAGTATATGCATCCATACAGGTGATGCTGGGAGAAGTCGAAAAAAAGAACTTGTGTTTGCAACAAACTTGGAGTAGGAGGTAGCATGCCCATTATAGGATATAAAAGAAGACCTGGCTTAATGAAAGACAGAGAGAGAAGAGGAGAATGGCAGGGGTTGCTGTGAGTGAGGTCAACTGGGGCTGAGTAATGTGAAGCCTCATGACCATGTAAAAATATTTTAAACTTCATTCATTAAAATAATGGGGAAACCATTGAAATATTTTAATCATGGAAATGGCATGTTCATATTTGTTTACACGTTGGTTATTGTATATCTATATCAATAAATTGAACCATGCCTTTCTCTCTTGCATTTAACTCTTCAGCCTCTCTTCTGTGATATTTTTGTACAAAGCTTTATATAAAAGATTTTTTAAATCTATGCTTTATCTTTAAAGTAATGGAATAGTATGCCTTTCAGCCACATTTCATTTTTAAGAGGATATTTACAATCCTCAAGATAAGTCAGTAAAGGTACTGACTATAGACATAGGGATTTGGGAATAAAAAGAGATTTTTCCCCTTCTGCCAACATTCCAATATTCCAGGAATTTTGATAAGACAGCAAAATAATAGCGTATCTTTAAAAGCCAGGTTCTAATTTATATACCAACTTAATTGGCCAGGAGATCTTCAACTTCACTTTCTTCTAGCCCAAGTGTCAAACTTTTTTTCTTGCTCTAAAAATCCTCAAACAGTAAACAGATTTATGTAACACAAAGAAGTTCTTAAAACTTTATCCTAATCATAATTCAGGGTTATTTTAACTCATTTAAAAATAAGTTCTAGGCAACATGCTGCTGTGTGAAATATGAAAGTGAAAAAGACACATTTTCTGTCTTTTAGAGTTTGGAGGGCAAGAAAATTTTTAACAAACAATAACAAAAAAGAGAAACCATGAAGGGGCTACAATGGAAACTATATAGAACTTCTAATAATCAAGCTAAAACATTCAGAATTTTGTTAAGATTGGGAATATATATTTCAGTTACTCTGTCCCATAAGCTAAAACCTATTTAAACAATACTTGATTATTAATCATTTTATTGTTCTTCTAACAGCAATATCTTTTTTAAATAGTGGGAAAATATGAAGTTGATATTTCAAACCCTAAAACATAAGTTGTGGCCAAGATGGTAGTGTAGAAAGACTCTGAGCTCATGGGCACAACAAAACTCCAACTATTTACAGAGAAACTCTCTACAATGACTATTTGAAGACTAGCAGAAGAGATTTTACACAACTAAAGTAAAAGAAAAAGAAGAAATCACAAGGAGAGAGGAGGAGGTGTAGAGACATAGTTAAGCCCTATACCCTTGTGTTTCTGCTGCTGCTGCTAAGTCGCTTCAGTCGTGTCTGACTCTGTGCGACCCCAGAGACAGCAGCCCACAAGGCTCCCCCGTCCCTGGGATTCTCCAGGCAAGAACACTGGAGTGGGTTGCCATTTCCTTCTCCAATGCATAAAAGTGAAAAGTGAAAGTGAAGTCGCTCAGTCATGTCCGACTCCTAGCAACCCCATGGACTACAGCCTACCAGGCTCCTCCATCCATGGGATTTTCCAGGCAAGAGTACTGGAGTGGGGTGCCATTGCCTTCTCCGATACCCTTGTGTTTGCAACCCACAGAGGGATAATCATAACTACGCTCCCCAAAGAGCAAGAGGTCTGAGCTCCACATCAGGCTCCCCAGCCTGAGGAGGTCCTGAACTTGGAACATAAGCTCCCAGAAGTCTGACATTGGAGGCCAGTGAGACTTGCATACAAGACAGCAAGGGGTCTATAAGAAACGAATATTCTGCTTTTAAAGAGCATGTGCAAAACACACACTCCAAATCTCAGTAGGCAGTAATTGGAAAGAAGCCTGGGTTAGAGTCACTTGCTAACCTTGGAGCACCTCTTGGAAAAGGAGGAGGCAACTGGGACTCTCACTGAACTGCAGCCATTTGTAGTCCTCTGTCTAACCTATTAGCCCCGGGACTTACCAACCATAAGTTGACCAGCGCCAGTTCCCCGGGATCCCACAACCAGCCACTCTGGGACAGAGCCCCACACACCACTGGACTGGTACCAGCACCAGGATTCCCCAGGCCATGCAGCAAGCCATATTAGGACTCAGATCCAACCAGCAGATCAGCAACCACCAAACAGGGTTTGGCAGCTAACCAGGACAGGAGTCAGCCTCACCCACTGGCACACTCATAGTAGTTGGCCATGCAACAACAGAAGGGCCCATGCAGTCCAATAGGGGGTACCCCTAGAGCATATATAGCTAATTACCAGAGGGGAGTATACTGTAGAGCCTCATAGGACATCTCCTACCTAGGCATTTTCTAAGATTGTGAAAAAGTAACCAACAAACTAATACATAGAAATAACCACAGAGAATGAGGTAAAATGAGACAGAGAAATACGTTCCTAAATGAAGGAACAAGAAAAAGCAACCTTACACCTAAAACAACTGGTTTGGTTGGTTGCTTTTTGATGCATTCCTTCCTTGTATTCAGGTGATGTTGCCATTCAGTGGGTTGCCATTTCCTTCTCCAATACATGAAAGTGAAAAGGGAACGTGAAGTTGCTCAGTCGTGTCCGACTCTTAGCGACCCATGGACTGCAGCCTACCAGGCTCCTCTGTCCATGGGATTCTCCAGGCAAGAGTACTGGAGTGGGGTGCCATTGCCTTCTCCGAACATAACATTGAGTGCATGCTAAATTGCTTCAGTTGTGTCCAACTCTTTGCGACCCTATGGACCACAGTCCACCAGGCTTCTCTGTCCATCTTGCCTGGATTCTTCAGGCAAGAATAGTGGAGTAGGTTGCTATGCCCTCCTCCAAGGGATTTTCCTGTCCCAGAGACTGAACCCACGTCTCTCATTTCTTCTGCATTGGTAGCCAAGTTCTTTACCACTAGTGCCACCTCATCAACTATTTCAATAAAAATTAAAAAGTCAATAATTTTGATCATTTCTGAAAATTTGAGTTCAGAACATTAACACTAAGGGAATTTGCTGACCGATCTTGAAGATAAACCAGAATGACAAGTAATTAGAAAAATCAGAAGTACCTCAACATAAAAAAAAAGGCAATAGTATAACAGAAAATCAGACTAAGGCTATTATAAACCTACTGAGAGTTTATAGAGTTAGCTTGGTTGGCTGATTCATTTCCTGAATGAATAACACTCACCTTTGCCTTTACTTTAGCCAAGTAAGGGGCTTTCTCTCCTGGCTCCCCTTAATGAGAAAGCAATGCCAATCCATGAAGCTGGAGTGGATCTGGCACCTTACATTGGAACTGCCATAGCTTTTGTGAGAAGAGTCACAAAGGCCATCAAGGGACTGAGCAGGAATTTTGCACACTTGACTTACCAACTGCATTTCATTATGTCATTCTTCAAACCTTTCTTAACTGTATTTTAATACACTTATAATAACTGCATCTTAAGCTTAGATTTTTGATCCAAAATTTAGTTCCCAGAAATACACTGTTAACTGTAGTCATAATCTATACTTTCCTAAATAATTCCAAAATTGTCCTTCTCAGTGAACCTATTTATTTTTTTCTGTGTTTTTATTTTCTATGTTCTCTACTGTATGTGCTTCCAGTCAGTAGATGCTTCATATTCAGATCCACTTAAGAAAATATTGAGTGTTCTATGCTCCATTTTAAAAGCCTGCATAAATATAATTTTAATTCCTACATAAAATCCCACCTTATATAAGTATACCATGATTAATTGGCTTATTTCTGCAGCATTCAATGTTTAATCTATGTCTACAGTTCTTCTGTTATTCATGCAAGTATGCACATCATTTCCCTTAAATTTTTATCTGTGTTTTATGTTGCCCTTAAAAATCCCACAAGAGAGATTCAAAGATCAGGAACACTTTCAAGATGATTGAGATACAGGGCCATGTGCTTTCTCCAGAAGTTGTAAAAGTTTTCAGTTGGAAATTGCTTATGATAAAATGTTACTTTAAATCCTTGGGATAAAATTTAACATACAGTGTGCTCTTTACCTTTGGGGTACTAGGTGGGGTAATGGGAGTGGGTGTGGCTGAGGGTGGGAACTGAATCATTGTCATTTTCTAGAATTGACCAAGCATAGTGATAATGAAAAGTAGACCCACTTTTAGTTGGTCTTATTACTGTCATTAAACTCTAGAGACAATGCACTACCCACTTATGCCTATAACCTAGTCAGCCACAGCTCTTAATAATATACATTTAGGTACACAGAGAAAGGAATACACCAATTTTTGGATATCGGCAATGTATAGGTTATTTAGTAAACAATGTTGTGCATTCATCATGTGCCCACACTACTTAAGTGCTAGAGATAGGATGTTGGGGATCATGCTCTCAGAAGTCAAGTGGGAGTGGCTAAAATGAATGATTGTTTGTTCTCTTCTATATACTCACAGTGCCCAAATTTGTAAAAATTAACAAAATACTTTTATTATAAGAACAATGATAAATGAGTTTATTTCTAAAAGTCCTGGTAAAATGAAACCTAGTGATACTCATGCTTTAATCTTGCAAGCCTAATCCAATACTCCCTCAACAAAGTCTTGTTTTCATAAAAGAGGCTGCTGAGGAGCTCAAAGAGGAGATAAACAACAAAAAAACAAAGAATACTGGCTGACAAGTCAAGAGATAGTTCTGTGTTCAAAATGGGCTCTCCTCTTCCTCTTTCCCTCATTCTTTCCTTGAACCCACTTGCCTGCCCAAAGGTAATACCCACAAAATCTCACAGAATGCCTCATATACAACCAACCACAGACACTTCAAAAACTTAGCAGACCCAGAATTACACATGGCTTCAGAGGACATTCGAATTTATGTCTGAGTCATGGCTAAGTCACTAGATATATTACTTCAAATTCTTGAAATGCTGGAAGAGTGTGTACTTTTACAATAGCCTGGGTCATGTGGATAATCGGTGAAATTTGAGCAAAGAAGAAAGAAAGTAGGAGACAGGAGGACTTCTCAGGTGCTGTCATTTAAGATCTGCGACTGTATCTTTATGAACACAGGGCACTTCCCCAGTCATACACAGGATGCCATTAGGCAGTCTCATTCACTAAGTCACAAATATTTTTCAGTGCACTTAGTTAAGTTATTAACACAGAGTAATACTGGGTATACAGAAGTAAATTAAGTAGACAAAGTTTTGCTGTCATGGCCCTTACTATTTGAAAAAGTCTAATAAAACAAGGAAACAGTAAAATTACGTATTCTCGATGTATGAGAATAGGGCGGCCTGAGAGAAAAGGAAAAGGGCCCCCTATGTAAGATGGGGTGGGCACAGAAAGCCTCTCTGGGAAGATGATGCTCCATCTGAATCCTAGAAAGCAAGGGAGCCAGACTTTATCAAGTAAAAAGAGGAGATTTTTTTTTTGTCAAGGAAATGGCAAATAAGCAGCCATTAAGCAGGACTGGTAACATGTGAGAAGTCCTGGGAAGCCCATTGGCTGAAATGAAGTGAGCGAGTATGAGAATGATGTGAGATAAAGTTGGAAAGGTGGGCAGGGACCAAGTTATCAAATGGAGAGCTACTTGGAGATCACTGAACAGATTAACACAGTTAAGGCTTGGAAGGATTTGGGTCAGGTTAGATTGGAAGGGACTTAAAAGGACTGCTGGGCTTCCCAGGGGGCACTAGAGGTAAAGAACCCACCTGCTAATGCAGGAGACACAAGAGATGCAGGTTCAATCTTTGGGTTGGGAAGATCCCCGGGAGGAGGGCATGGCAACCCACTCCAGTATTTTTGCCTGGAGAATCACATGGACAGAGGAACCTGGAGTGTTATGGTCTAAAGGGTTGCAAAGAGTCGGACACAACTGAAGCGACTTAGCACGCATGCACACTGTGAACTCAACTGCCATAGGAAACCAGCCTATCTTCTCTTGGAGGAGAGGGACGCAGAAAGGTGAACTCACACACAATCTACAACATCACTGCTGTAGTGTATCTGTGTCACATCCCACATACCACGAACTGGGAAGAAGGGTACCAAGAGGACCCCTACCCACCACACCAAATGGTGAAAAATGGAGGAGTACGGCTACCAAGTAAGCCAGAGTGGTAATTTCTCATTCAGTTCTACTTTATCACATAGTTACTAGTGCTAACAAGTAATATTCTTTAGGGAGGAAAGAAGTAAAAGTGAATTCAGTGTTTCTAATCTCTAATTATGTCTATCATATCCACAGTATGTTTAAATCTGACAGAACTGTAGATGAAATGATGGCTCGTTTCTTTATTCCTTCTGAAGTCATCTGTTTTGATACAGATAACGCAAGTCATAAGAGGAAGACTTTTTTCCTCCCTTTAGATAGACTAGATGTATGAATAATAAAATAACTGAAATTCAAGTTCATCTCAAGCAAAAAGGAATTACAATGATAGAATATTGCTAATCATATGGAAAAATGTTTTCATTGCTACTTTAATTCCACTACCAATAACATTAGTGCAAGACGGATTGAATGTTGCCACTTCAGTATTAATTGGTTTTTCAAAGCTCAAGCAGAAATGGTCATTTAGAATCAGTTTAGGAAGACTGATTTCTTTTAATATTGTCATGTAAAGGGAAAAAAATAAGTGCTAAGAGGCTTAAGGACACTATTAAACCCATTTATTATTCTTTTTTAATATAAAGTAAATTATAGAAATCTTACCAAATCGACAAAGGAAAAGATAATAGGCTATAATGAAATATGCATTTTTTTAAATGGGAAAAAGAACTATTAAATCATAAATGGCAGATACATTAGGAAGTTATGTAAATGACTCCCTTTCAAGTATATAAATTTCATATCACCCTAATTTCTATGCTCCAACTACTTTATTCATTATCATATATTTCAGAAGTCTCATTTTTTAATAATATATTTCAAACAAAGATTTTATTTTCATTTTAAGAATTAAAAATTTTACAGCCACATCTCTTCAAAATATATTCTGCAGTTTGTTACAGTGAAGGTGATCACTTAGTGGTTAACAAACTAGAGAATGAATTTACTCTGGATTTTGCTATCACTGCTATCATGTACCTTAAGGAATTATGATATGTGGGGCTGGAAACAAAAGGCCGTGAATAATCCACAATTTCAGACATCTAGTACATGTTCTAAAAAAATACTGTCATAAGGACTTTGCATTAAGAAGGAAGACGGAGAAAAAACCCTTTATCCCTTCCCTAGTTTCAGTTCTTACCATTTTTGTGCCCTAATACGCATTCAATTTTAGAGTCAGACACATTTGTATTCAAATTCTTGCTCTTCCATTACTGTAACTATGCATTTGAATAAGTTATTAAACTGTTTCTGGGCCTCAGCTTCCTACTCTGAAAAATGGACACAATGACACTCCAAAGGAACCACTTACAATGTCCGTAACAGGATCTAACATCACGCTTTAATGTTATATTAATTAGATGTTCTATAAATATTGAGTTCACTTTCCTTGGAAGTCAGTTGGTACATATCTTCAAAATCTGGCTCATTGAGCCTGTGTTTCACCAAATATCTTTTTCAAAGTCTAGCAATGTCTTAGTCCATTTAGGTTGCTATAATAAAATATCAGACAGGGTGACTTGTACACAGGAAAACTTTCTCACACTTCTGGAGGCTAGGAAGTCTAAGATCAAAGTGCCAGAGGGTCAGGTAAAGGCATTCTTCCTGGTTCATAGCTGGCACTTTTTCCTGTCTCACATGGTGGGAGACTTTAAGGGGCTCCCTGGGATCTTTTTTAAGGGTACTTACTAATCCTACTCAAGAGGTCTTTACCCTCATGAACAAATCACTTCCCAAAGGCTCTACCTTCTAACACCATCACAGTGGGCACTAGAATTCCAACATGGGAATTTTAGAAGGATACAAACATTCAGACCAAAACAAGGAATCTACTACAAAAGCTAAGTGTCAAAACAGTGGAATCTGACAGAAATCAACACAGTATTGTAAAGCAATTATCCTTCAATTAAAAATACATTTCATTATATAATAAACAGTGGAATCAGGCTGAGTTATCTTGAACAGATAACATCAACTTTCCAAGCCTGTAACTTCATCAGTAAGATAGACATACAGCTTATTAGATGAGAATAGGTTTCTCCCTCTTGGCATCTATACACATTTGGTCTGGATCATTCTTCCTAGCAAGAGGCTTTCCTGTGCATTTGTTGTTTAGCAGCATCACTGGCCCCTACCCAGTAGATGCTATGAATAGCTCCACAAGCAAAACATGTTTTAGCAATTAAAAACTGTCTCTAGATATTTCCAAATGTCTCCTGGGAAACAAATTCACCCCCCCCCCCCCACCCCTTGAAAACCACTGAGTTAAAGTAAGCACAGGTAAGTAACTTGCAAAAATTTGAACATGGCCCCTAGAGCAGTGTTACGCTCAATAAATATTAGCTACTAATCTCCATCTAGAAATGCAATTTGAGATTGTACTTCTGATAGGTTATCTCTTCAATATGATGCATAAGCATTGTGGCAATGAAGGAACTATCCAAGAAGCCAGATTTTTATATGGTGGCCCCAAAGGTGCCAGAAATGAAATAATTAAAGAGGATTCCTTTCATGCAAATGTCCTTTGGACTTTGGGTCCAGGGTGATGCTAACATGCCTCTCTGTCCTCCTAGGGGTCATCCTGTCTTCTGTCATGGGCACCATACCACATCTCTTAAAACAAGGTTGCATCATGCTGTCCAGCAAGCAGAACTCAGAAACATGGGTACCTCTCAGCTCTGTGCTGAACTGATGCTAGTCTGTGGCTCTATGTGGGGCTGGCACAGCCTGCACCTGACTGCAGCTTCCTCCAGGATCTTTCTTTTAAAAAGCCTTCTGCCAGATTTACCATGCCACCAGCATTTTGCACATCTTCTGTATGTGCTTCAAAGGTGCAGCTGTCACAAAGGAACAATTTCAACATTTGGATGGTGTTAGTAAATTCTTGAAAGAATTTCCCAGAAAAGTAGAAATAGATTAAAACAAAGGCATTTTTTTTTTTTAAACCCTGTTTCTTCCCTGGTAACTCAGATGGTAAAGAATCTGCCTGCAATGCAAGAGAACTGGGTTCAGTCCCTGCTTTGGGAAGATCCCCTGGAGAAGGGCATGGCAACCCACTCCAGTATTCTGGCCTGGAGAATCCCATGGACAGAGGAGCCTGATGGGCTACAGTTCATGGGGTCGCAAAGAGTCAGACACGACTGAGCGACTAAGCGCACAGCACAAAGGTGTCTACATTTATTGGTGGTTCCATCAGCCTCACCCACTGGCACTAGGCAGTGGGATTTGTAATGAACCATCAGAAATGCCCCAAAAGGTGCAGGCCAAGTACCTACAATAGAGATTGTCTCAACAACACCCTGTGGCATGTCCCCACAAGGTCTGTCGGTTACCTAAATGTGCTCAGATAATGTAGCCCTCCGCTCTCTAAAACTTTAACAGAATTATGAGCAATACAAGCCTATGAGGGGTCCTCATTTCATCCTGCCAGAGTGTTTAAGGGCCAGACAAGGCTCAGTTATGACTAACAGTGACATCGGTTCTCCTGGTAGTTTGCAAAAGTGAATATTGCTTCTTCTTAAAATTGTTGTGATGGATTTATCTCTGTTCCACGTCACACAGTAGGGAAACTGCCCGTCTCACTATATGCTGATGCGTGTACTAATAAATATGCATTGTTTAAGAAAAAAAATTAAAGCTACATACAGAGTTCATTTGCACAGAACACCAGGACTGCAGACTTCAGCACCACCCCCAGTCCAATCCAACCACTCACCTGTTTCGTAAATAAAGTTTTAATGAAACACAGCAAGTTCCTTAGCTTTTGTACCATCAAAAGCCATTTTCAGACAACTATGGCAGAGTTGAGTAGTTGTGACAGAGACCAAATTGGCCACAAATCCTGAAATATCTACCCCTTCGCTGTAGGAGTCCTCTAATCACTTCCTGAAACACAGCCATGTTCTGACCTGTGAATGTGATCTTATTTGGGAAAAGGTCTTTGTAGATGTAATTAAGTTAAGGAACTTGAAATAATGAGATTATCCTGTTTTATCTGAGTGGGCCCTAAATGAGTGCTAAGTGTCCTTACATGAGAAAGGCAGAGGGAGGTAAGACACAGACAGAGAGAAGGCGATACAAATGCAGACGCTGAAGTTGGAATTATGTCGCCATGTGCCAGGCAATATGAAGCCCACCTGGGAGACACAGAAACTGGCAAAGGCCAGGAGGGTTTCTCCCTCAGAACCTCTGGAGAAAGCATAGTCCTGCTGACACCCTGAATTGGGATTTCTGGCCTCCAGAACTGTGAGAGAATAAATGCTGCTTCTTTTTTTTTTTTTTTTTTTGCCACTAAATTTGTGGCCATTTATTTCAATAATGGTGTTGCTGTTCAGTTACTAAGTCATGTCTGACTCCTTGCAACTCCATGGACTGCAGCAATGCCAGGCTTCCCTGTCCTTCACTATCTCCCAGAGTTTGTTTAAACACATGTTCATTGATTGGTGATGCCATCCAACCATGCTATCCTCAGTTGTCCCCTCCTCCTCCTGCCCTCATTCTTTCCCAGCATTAGGGTCTTTTCCAAAGAGTCAGCTCTGCATCAGGTGGCCAAGGTACTAGAGCTTCAGCATCAGACCATCCAGTGAATATTCAGGATTGATTTCCTTTAACATTGACTTGTTTGATTTCCTTGCTGTCCAAGGGACTCTCAAAAGTCTCCTCCAGCACCACAAGCCAGGAGACAAATCCACTGGCCTTATACAGAAAAGGTTTGCTGATACCTGGCATGGACTTTGATGTCCTAGTGCCCACCTATCATTCTGTAGCATGGTGACCCTCAAGCCCTAAACCAAAAGCCTGAAGATCAGGGTGTCTCCAAACAGTCAAAACTGTATTAATGTTTCTAGGCATTTGTTACAGACTGAAAGTTTGTGTCTCCCCAAAATGTGTACCTTGAAATTCCAACTCTGCAATGTGATGGTATTTAGGAGGCGGGGCCTCTGCAGAGTGATTAGTTCATGAGGATGGAGCTCTCTTGAGTGAGATCAGTGCTCTCATAAGATACCCCCCGAGAGCCCCCTAACCCCCTCCCACCTTGTCAGGTCACAGAGACAAGACAGAAACCAGGAAGCAAGCCTTCCCCAGGCACCAGATCAGCCAGCAACTTGACCTTGGCCTTCCCAGCCTGCAAAATGGAGAGAAAATAATGTTTTCTGTTTAAATCACCCAGTTTCTGGCATTTATGTTATAGCAGCCCAAATGGACGGGCAGTATTGTTCTAATATTTTTGGAAAAATAAAAGAATATTAAGATTTTGAAATTGTGACAATACTTTTATATTTATTTTATTACATATGTATTTTTAAACTCACAAAAGAACAAACAAAAGATAGTGATGTATCAGCCAACCAAAGGAAAAATAAAACCTTACACACATTGTTATAACCATCTACAGAGCCTTCCTGATACTGTCCAAATGTGATGTTTACCATGCCTGTGCACCTCTTTTTACATTTACATAACAGGACTGTCATGAATGTTCTTAAATACATCTCTTGTGCACAACTGCAAGACTGGCTCCAAGAATTTTACTTAGAAATGAATGCTCTATCTTACAATGCTAAATTATTTTTTAAAAGGATATAATAATTTACACTGCAAGCTGTAGTATTAAAGAGTTCCTATTTCCCCAGTTCTCACTAACACCTAGCAGAAGTGGGGTTTAAAATATTTGCATATTTCATGTATATAAAGTGAGTATATTGTCTTCAGTGTAAAGCTCTCCTTAAACAATAATATTTTTCAATGTAACTCCTCAATCTTATAGTAGATATAAGGCAATAAATCTATAATGAAAGAAACAATGATAAGAATAATGAAAAAGAAAAGAAAGGCCTTCTGAAATATAAGTCTAGCTGGAATTGTATCCAGTGTATGTTTGGAGTATTGGCAAAAAACACTGGATTAACAGTGTGTGACTTGGACATCATTTCAACTCTAGCGCGAGTTTTCTTGTCCATTAAACAAGTGCTAAATTACTCTCTCTGTGGCTCCTTTCTGCTCTGAAAGTCTCTTCTTGTGTTAGGGGGAGTAAGGAGACTCCCAAGCAGGATGACAACTCTATTACTTTAATGCCTTTTTTATTCAGGATGTGTGATAACCTGCATAAGACAGACATGTGTCCCCCGAGTGATGTTCTGCTGCATCCGCCTATAGCATCTCTACAGAGTAGAAGCTTGGTCCACTTGTTTCCAGCTGCCCTGGCCTTCTTTCATTTCTTCTTGCCCCAGGGCTTCCACTTGCTCTTCCCTCTGCCTGGAATACTTTCCTTGTTTGGGCTTAGCTACTGCTTCATTAGCTGAGAAAAGAAGAGAAGCTAAAGGCAAAGGAGAAAAGGAAAGTTATACCCATCTGAATGCCGAGTTTCAAAGAAGAGCAAGGAGATATAAGAAAGCCTTCCTCAGTGATCAATGCAAAGAAATAGAGGAAAACAACAGAATGGGAAAGACTAGAGATATGACCACCTGACCTGCCTCTTGAGAAACCTATATGCAGGTCAGGAGGCAACAGTTAGAACTGGACATGGAACAATGGACTGGTTCCAAATAGGAAAAGAAGTACATCAAGGCTGTATATTGTCACCCTGCTTATTTAACTTCAATGCAGAGTACATCATGAGAAACACTGGGCTGGATGAAGCACAAGCTGGAATCAAGATTGCCAGGAGAAATATCAATAACCTCAGATATCCACATGACATGACCCTTGTGGCAGAAAGTGAAGAGGAACTAAAGAGCCTCTTGATGAAAGTGAAAGAGGAGAGTGAAAAAGTTGGCTTAAAACTCAACATTCAAAAAACTAAGATCATGGCATCCGGCCGCATTTCTTCATGGCAAAATAGATGGGGAAACAATGGAAACAGTGACAGACTGTATTTTCTTAGCTCCAAAATCACTGCAGATAGTGTCTGCAGCCATGTAATTAAAAGACACTTGCTTCCCGGAAGAAAAGCTATTACAAACCTAGACAGCATATTAAAAAGCAGAGACATTACCAGCAAAGATCCATCTAGTCAAAGCTATGGTTTTTCCAGTAGTCATGTATGGATGTAAGAATTGGACCACAAAGAAAGCTGAATGTCAAAGAATTGATGCTTTTGAGCTGTGGTGTTGGAGAAGGCTCTTGATAGTCCCTTGGACAGCAAGGAGATCCAACCAGTCCATCCTAAAGAGATCAGTCATGAATATTCATTGGAAGGACTGATGCTGAAGCTGAAACTCCAATACTCTGGCCACCTGATGTGAAGTACTGACTCATTGGGAAAGACCCCATTGCTGGGAAAGATTGAAGGCAGGAGGAGAAGGCAATGACAGAGGATAAGATGGTGGGATGGCATCACCAACTCAATGGACATGAGCTTGAGCAGGCTCTGGGAGTTGATGATAGACAGGGAAGCCTGGCACGCTGCAGTCCATGGGGTCACAAAGAGTCGGACACAACTGAGCAACTGAACTTAACTGAACTGCTTCCAAGCCTTCAGGTCAGGTGTCACCACTGTAAAGAGTCCTGCCCTCAAGCTCTCCAACAAGGTCATATTCCCCCACAATGGCTTCCTAGTCAGCATGACCGTTCTTTTAGTACAACTAGGTCTCCATTATTATACAATAAGTGAGGGTCAAAATGCAATCATACACAATGTGGGGTCATATCAGTATGAAGTGAGCAAAAAATAATATTAATACTTTTTTATTCCTGTGTACGGTCACAGAATGTAGAAAAAAATCAACTGTGAAAGGCATATATTAAGAGCATGTCATATATTAAGAGTATAGAGTAAACTTAACTGAGAGTCTCAAACAGACATGAGCTATCATCTCCTAAAGAGATTCCCCCTCACTAAGGAATTAAGGACTGCGAATTGAGATCAGAGAATAAAGACTGGGCAAAGCATAAATGTCAACTGTGTTGTACCTCATCCCAGGTTATTTCCAAGTTTGTGCATTGAGGTGGGGGGGCATGTTTCCTTGAGTTTTATTCCTCATAAACTCTAGTTTACATAACACCCGGGTTGATGTCCATCTCCCCACCTTAACTTCAAAATTCATGAGGGCTGAATTTTGCATTACATAGGGTAAATGCTCAGTAATTTGTGGAAATGAGATGAAAAGAAAGAGAGACCATAAAAGTACTTTATGATGGGGGAAAAAAGAGAACCAGACACATAGAAATGGAATAGTTTTCTATTTAGATTACAATAACCTCCAAAATCCTTGATAAACCCTATGAGGTGACGAATGATCCTACCCCCTCTCCAATCTCATATCACCCTCCCCGTCCCTTGCCATCCTTTAAGTAAATTTCTCTAAGTTCCTCAGTCACACCAAATTTCCTCTGCCTAGAACTTCACTCGACTAACTCCTCACCTTTCTCATGTTGGCTTGAATGTCATCTTCTGAGAGCAATCCCATCTGAACAGCCTATCTAAGGCTAATCCTATCCCCCTCCAATTCAGTTCCTTTCTCCTGCTTGTTTATTTCATAGACTTCCTACAAGGCTGATGTGTTGCTTCATAATTTGTCAGGTCTTGATTCTTTCCCTACAGAAGTCACATGAAGGCTGACCTCTGGATTGCTAACTACTATTACAATGTCTTGCCCAGAGTAGGTACTTAATAAATATCTGGTGAATACAGAAATGAAGATGACTGCACTCTGAAAGCATAAGACAGTGGGAGGACACAGAGCCTCCAGGAGGAACTCAGAGGAAATACAGCATTCCCTGCAACACGCTGCCCCGATGCTGATCCATCCCACCCCAGAGGAGGAAGCATGGCTAAGCTGTGGAGTCACATCTTCCTTACGACCAGCAGCCCAGACAGCTCCATCCTCAACATCAGCGTAACTGTGTCATCTGTAAGGTCCACATGACATCAGCTTACATTCAAAACTAACTCTCAAAAAATAACTTTTAAAGAGCAAAACACACAAGCGACATGTAGAAGAGTCTCTTGTTTCAAGTGGCTTAAATGCTTTCTCATGAAAATTTGGATCTCTTCAAGATTATCCAAAAATCAAGCCAGAGAAGGCTGGATGCTTCTACAGATTAAGTATCCCTAGTTTCATCAGAGAGTTAAAAATATCTTATTCAGGAGCTGTTTGTGAAGCCCCAGAGATGCCCCCAAAATTCATTCTGAAATTACAGATTTTATTTCTGAAAACAACCATGATTAAGCATCACATCTACAGATGCCTGCTTTTCAGTAAAGCTGCAATTTGGGGAAAATCAAAGCCATAAGGAACTAAATTATGTAAGGGAGGCTTTTCATTAGTCTCTAATCTAGTTCACTCTGAGTTAAGAGGCAAATGAAATTTGATTATCCAGCCAGTTACTTTACAGCTTCAGTGTTTAATATACTTTTCCTCAGAAGATTAAAAAAGTCATATGAACTATTATTACATGTAGATTTGAACCTGTTTTTTTTTTTAAAGCTCATTCATTAAGTGATTAATGTTTTTAAAGAGCAGAGGCCCTTCGTTTGCTATGATTTACCTTTGCTTGGCCAATGAGATGCCTTAATTAAAGACTAGCTAAAATCTGCTATCCATTAAAAAAAAAATACTCTATTCAAAATGAAAGTGAAACGCTACCTTATTAGTTATTGACTGCTTAGAGCTTTCTTAGTTCATGCAATAAGTTGACAGTTTTGACTAAACGAAATACTGAATTGAAGGAAAAAAGCATCAGTTTTGATATCTTCTCATTTAGAAGGCTTCTTTTCTAACGTAGTTCAAAATATCATCTCTCCTAAGGTGTTACTGCTTTTTAAATTAAGATTTAAAACAAGTAAGGCTTATAAAAAGACATCCATTCCTTAACATCTACTGCAAACACTCCTGTACTTGTCAGTTAGATAAGATGCTACTTTTCTGTACACAGAATGGCAGCTATTTATATAGTCTACAGAGTGTTAATGGCTTAAAGGATAAATAGAAAGTTAGAGGATTATCGCATTTTAACTGACGAGTACTTCCTAACATCTCTACCCAGGCAATGAAACCATCTAACCTTTAAAATGAAAGAGAGTATTTTTTTTATAGCTCCTTTCCTGAAACACACCATGTTGACTTTTGAGGTGGGCTGTCTCAAAGCTTTCCTAAGTTCTGAAAGTTGGTAAGAATTGTGTGTTGAAACATATCACACACATACAGGCACATGCACAGTGTACTCTTGAGTATGGGATTTGTACCACATGGATGTCTGCCTGATCCCAGCCTAATATCAAAAGCAATAGTTGGTTTCCTTAGCAAATGCTCTCTCTCATTGTAGTCTTTGCTCTTCCAAATAACGATTCTCTTATCTGCAGTTGCAAATTTTCCTCATAACAATTTTACAACCTCTGCAAAGCATCAACTCACCCCTCTCACCCCTAAAGATCTCCTAGAGTACAAAAAAGGAGGTAGCGCCATTTCTTTATCCCTTCCCCATTTATCAACTGACTTGTGCCATAACTCCAATGGCAGCATTACTTTTGTTACTGCTCATTTGGTACATTCCTGACTTTTCAACACGGTCATGTTTTATGATCTATATCAGGGTCCCTACTATGTGCTGAATATTGTTCTGGATATTGAGAACACAAGGTGATGAGCATATTGTCCCTGCAGTCCAGGTGTTTATTATCTAGCTTCAGGAATGGAGAACCTGACTAATGTTTATGGTGGTGTGTGAGGAGCTCCAGTTATTAATTTCTTTCAGCAAATATCCGAGCATATTCTCTGCACAGGCACTGTGCCCAGCACTGGGTGTACAAAGGTGAAGGATTCAGCCTTGAGTTTTGTCCACATGCTTATAGAGGTTACAATCTAGTGTAAAAATCAGACAAAGACTCACCTAAGAACAATGTTAAAAGTCAAATAGAGTAAGAGCTATAAAGGAAATAAAGCAGATGGAGGAGTAGAATGAACTAGGTCGGGAGGAGGACTCTACAGAAAGGAGCCTCTGAGAAAGTGAGGCATAAGCTGCCACTGGAAGCTGCTGGTCATGCCAAGACCAATGCTGGGCAGCCCAAAGGAGTGGCACATGCAAAGGTCCTGAGGTCAAAAGGATCCTGGCACAGCCAAGAGCTAGAGGGACCAGTCATACAACCAGTGTGACTAGAGCCTAGAAAGGAAGCAGAGGTGAAAAGAGATGAAGAGGTAGACAGTCTATGAACAGATGATTTTAGAGAGAGATTTGTATATTATGCTGTATACATTATATAATATTATATTATGACATAATATGTGTTCCCTTCATCACAATAAGAAACGTTGACTTCTTCTGATAGTCCATAGTCTGTCTATCTACCCACTCACATTTTTTAAATTCCCCTCTGAATACCAGGTAGGGAATAGAGAAAACAAAAGTGGGGGCTCTGCAGTGGGCCAGGAGATGCTGGTGACTTAGACCATTCATTCATTCAGCAAAAAGTAATGAACCTATTTATTTTGCCAAGAACTGGACCAGAGATTTGGCACTGAAAAAAGCAAAGTCTTAGCAATCAAAGAGCCATAATTCTAGTAAGAGAGGTGAAAGACAATATGAGTAATCAGATAAACATCATATGGCAACAAGGGCTACAAAGACAATGAAGGCATGTGAAGGATTAGAGTGATCAAGAGCGTTGATGGGTTACACTCAGAGTGTAACAGAGGCTTGGAAACTGCTCTTCATCAGCCTGAAGAGGGAGGGGGAGGCTTCTCAGAGGAGAAAACACTTGGGATTAAACTGACGCAGGAGTAAGAATTAGCCAAATAATATAAGGAGGAAGAAATGGAGGTGGTGGTGGTGGTGGAAAAAGCAGATGTAGGAAAGGTTTAAGGAACTGGATCCTGAAGCCTTGATGGCAAGATTCCGTGTGGAGAGCAGAGGAAGACAAGACCGGAGGAGCCAGAAGCCAGAGCTTGCAGCAGAGACCTGCGCAGACCTAGGGAAAAGCTTGAAGCAGGGGAATGAAATGGAACTCGCATATGCTCGGCACTGGAGAGGACGCCTGGAGGGAGGCCAGCTATGGTGGTCCATTAGCAAACACTGGGTATGATCCAGAAGTAAGATGCTGGTGACTGAAGATGGTTAAAAAAACAGTGTGGATCTGAAAGATGTCATGGGTGTGGAAGGGTCAGAACTTGATCACTACTTAGATGTGTGCACACAGATGAGGGTGAGGAGAGAACACTTCAGTCTACCACAACAGGATAAGGCAAAATCCTTTAAATATGCCCTATATACAATCTCTGACCTCACGATACCAGCATTCCCGCAGACCTTGGCATCACCAGCTTTCTTTCAGCCCTCGAACCTGCCAAGCTCCTTTCCAGCTACTGGTCCCTGCCCCAGCCACTCCCTCTGCCTGGAACATTCTCTCCCTGGGTCTTTGCTGACCTGGCCTTTCTCAGTCAAGCTTCTGCTCACGTGTCATTTCCATAGAGAGGGGTTTCTTGATTGTCCTCTGCCAACCTTGACTTGACATATCCATCACAATCTTCTCTCTGAAATCAGCTTCCTTTTAAATTATTCATGTGTTAATTTTCTCAGGTTTGTTTATTCACACTTATGTTTATGTGTTTGCTTATAAAATTGGGCAAAGTCCCCACTGAGCTCCACAAGAGCAGTGGCCTCACCATCCTGGTCCACACTGCCTCTAGCCCTTGATGGCTCCTGTTTGAATGAATGAGTAAATGAATCAATGAAAAGTAAAGGAACTGGAAAACAAATTACATTCAGAGCTTAAAGCTGAGTGGTAAACGTGCCAGAATAAGAAGGTTCTTGTTTTGAAAGATACAAACATAAAACAGACTGAAAGGCACACACGTGAAAACAATGCACAGAAGAAAGGTAAGAAAATAAGCCCAGCTGAATCATGAATCCAGGGACCAGCAAACTTTTTTTTCTGTAAAGACCCAGACAATAAGTATTTGGGGCTTTGCAATGGATGCAAAATGGCTATAAGGATGCTTTTGCTCGTGTAACACAAAAGCAGCCATAGACAATACAGAAACCATTAAGCATGGCTGTGTTCTAGTAAAGTCTTATTTACAAAAACAGGAAAAAAAATTGTACAGAGAAGCATAGCTTCTGACTCCTGTTTTCAGTTCAGTTGCTAAGTCATGTCCAACTCTGCGACTCCATGGACTGCAGCACACCAGGCTTCCCTGTTTCACCATCTCCTGGAGTTTGCCCAAACCCATGTCCATTGAGTCAGTGATGCCATCTAACTATCTCATCCTCTGTCATCCCATTCTCCTCCTGCCTTCAACCTTTCTCAACATCAGGTGGCCAAAGTATTGGAGCCTCATCATTGCTCATGCTTTAGATTAATCCAAAATAGGTAGCATATAATTAAAACATGTGAGGAGGACAAACTAACCTTTACTGAGAATCTACTATGTACGAAAGTTGGTGCAGGATGCTATGCACATGTACCTCATCTGATGTTTTGAAGAATTCTGATAAGCGTTAGTCCACCTATTTGGAAATAAGAGTTCAAAAAGGAGAAATAACTTGCTCAGGTCATACAGTTAAGACGGCAAGGTTTAAATCCAGGAAGTCTTTCTGATTCTCAGCCGCCTTGTTGATCCTTTACGCTTTTCTCCATTATCTTTTTACAGCCTGGAACCGCCTTTCTATCTCTTTTTGGGAAGAGGTATAAAAATCTGTGCATATGACATAAATACAATGATTTTAATTCCACAAACACTTACCTAGTACATACTATGTGCTACGCAGCGTGACAGGTGCTAGGATACACAACTTGGAGACCGCCTCTTGGATTCATCTCAGTTGAGGCTTATTAATATCAGACACTGAATTGCAAAGCCTAGCATTTCACATTCCTATATTATATTCTATTTCACCAACATGGCTACTAGGGCTTTCCACCATACAAATGATATCTTTTCGATGGGCCCGTCTGCCCCCTGTAAACGACCGCAGGTGTGGATTTTGTGTTGTCTGTGTGCAAGGCCTGCCGCTATCCATCTCCCCACAGAGACGTTTCCCCATTAGACCACTCACTGCCTGCAGCCCGGCTGCCGTTCTGCGATGATGCTCCCCAGCTCCACAGCTCCCTGTTACCAGCTGACTCAGATGGTGTGATTCACTGTGTCCTGGACACACTGGTTCCATATGTTTGAGCTAAACACCCTTCCACCCTCACAAGGCCAATAACCAGGGTGTTATTTCTAGGTTTTAGACAGATTTAAGAGTCAAGATGTGCATGGATATACCACTTACATCTAATTTTCAAAATACCTGATTCTCCCTAGCACTGCCCTGTGGGACTGACTTCCAGCTTAACCAACAAATATCCCCTGTATTTCTTATCTAGTTATGAAAACTATGTCTCAGAAAAATGCTACAGTCCAGCTTTTGTTACTGTACATAAAATAACTGGAAAGCATCAATATTGGAAAAAAATATTTGAGGAAAAGGAAAGAGTCCTGCAAAGCAATGTCAGACAGCTTTTCCTAGGAAACACTGTATTTCTTCATCAGCCTGTACATAGCCAATTTAAAATACAGGTTTATTTAGCAGAGATTCTTGATGATTACATGTTTCCCTAACCCATTACAGTTTTTCTTTAAATAGAATCGATATCTCTCATCATCTGTTGTCCATCAACATTCTAGTCTCCCTGTAAAAAGTCATATACAGAATATGGTAGTCTGTTATTTTCAAAAACCCACCACCTTTAAGCATTGAGCATGGATCATAGTGTTGGAAATCAAAGCGAAAGCTATTTTAAGGAAAGCTGGGCTTTGAGAATCCACAAATAATAACCCAGATGACCCATTTGTTACCAGCTTGTCTTGGCCAGAGTTATGTCTCTAGGGGAACTGGAACCAATCAGGAGTCAGGATTTTCCTTCCTGTTATCAATATCAAAGCTCTCCCCTCTCTTTCAACTTCTGAGTCAAAACAGTCCACTAAATACTATAAATTCTCTTTCCTACATCTAAAATTACCCACGGGTCATTTCCTCCTCCACCTCTATCAAGTGACCCCTTTGCTATTTCTTAGCTTCATGGGTGAACACACGTCAGGTTTGCTCCCCTGTGGTCCACGCTCTACACACCAACTAGAGTGACCAGGACATTGGTAATAGTCATATTTTTATGACTATTTTACATGACATAAATAGTCAGTATTGACTGGTGCTTTATATGCATTACTCATTTAATTCAGATAGACACCCATACATACAAACTGGTATCACTTCCACTTTTCACATGAGGCTTAATGATGTAAAGAATTTGACCTACTTCAAAGATCTCCTAAGGTATAGAGCTAAGATTCAAACCTAGGGATCTCTAACACACATATGATCTTGTGTGTGAACTCAAAATTCTTGTTCTATAAATGTAATATCTCATTGGGTATAGCTGAGGCCAAATGTCACCTTCTGCCAGGGAGGATAAACAATCACAAAGGACAGTTTTATTAAAATTATATCCAATAATAGAAGGGTGGACACCCCCAAAATCAAGAAGCAATTACAAGGAAAGGTAATGGGTACTGGGTTGGTAAAGAGGTCTTATGGTAGCTTCTCTTAATAGTTAACTATAAAACCCTCACCCAGGAATGACCTCAAATTCTGTTACCAGAAGGATACAACAGACACTATTCCTGAAGGTGGAAAACATCACTAACTGATTTAAAAAAAAATTGGTTCTTATAAAAAGGGTGTTACAAGTACAGACACTGAAAGGTAAATTAGCTGAATGGAATCAGTTGGTTTAAGAACAGGCGAAAGCCAAGAGGTGTAGGCTAGGACATCTGACACCCTCATCAGGCAGTGGTAAAATGTTTGGCCAAATTATCACCTAATTTACCTTGGTTTACAGATCTCATGCCCATTGAGGTGGTAATGTTAAGAAAAAGTAAGGAAGGTGGCTAGATCTTGCAGCCTTCAGAATCGTCCTACAAGAGAAGTGACCCTACATCAGAGTAGAAGAACTAAAACTCAAGGGATGACACCTATGATAAAAGAAGTATTCTGAACACCGAGTCCTATAGTTTGGAGTTATGCTGGATGGGAAAAGTATATTTTGCTACCTCATGGTAAAGTGAGACATTTAGGGAAACTAGAACTTAGCAGGAGGTAGGATTTATAACATTGGGGAATGAATCCTTGCCCATACACTGCATGCTAAGATACTCTGCCTGAAAAGAAAGAAATAGTATTGGTTTCATTTAAAACTAGTTTCATTTTCTTAGGGTCGAGGTCACTGAAGGAAAAGATGAGGAGTCTTTTGACTTATGTCCAGGCAAGATAATTGACTATGTAATAAGAGCATGAAATCTTAAGGAAAAAAGAAGACTGAAAACCTACTAAGTATTTGAGGAAAAGATATTGCCAAGGAAACCCAGAAACTAGCCACTCATCCATAAGCCGATTCTGTGATCTTTCAACTTCACTTCCTGAGACCTGTGCTCTTACATCTGTGCAGTCCAAGAAGAGCATCCTCATCTGCAGTTTACCTCATTAGGGACCACAGAGAAATACAGACAGAAACACCCAATAAGGGAGGACCAGGGCCAAGGAGAATGATGGACAAAGGAGATCCTTCCAGAGAGAGGTTCACCTAAACTGTCCAATGAATGACTAAAGGAATTAGTCCACTGTCACGGTACAGAGTTTCATCTTAACAGTTCCATCCTTGATCAGCAAGATGTGTGTGCTGCAGACTGTATACCACTGTGCTCTTCCCATTCCCTCCTTTGCTAAGTAGGAGTCTAATTGTATATATGATTGTATCCGAATAAAAGAGGCCTGTGAACTTTCCCACTAAGTTGCTCAAATATAAAAATCCATACCCAGCTGTGATCCAGGAGACTGTCAGTCACCCAAAGATCCTGGATTTACCAGATGGATAACTGGATAGATCTTGGCATGGTCACTCTTAAGGAGAGGGTGCTTGAGCAATACAAAATCTATGTTTGGGAAGAAGTTTTGATACAAATGCGGGACATGAATAAACCATAGCACTCAGCATCACTAGCCAACCCAATAGCAATTTCCCCTTTCTTCCTTGCTAGCAGAAATATGATTACATTTAAGATGGCAATATTCCCAGCTCTGGGAATGAATCATGATTGGTCTGTCTAGATAAACCATGGCATTCCCAAAACCTTTTGCCAAATACTCACTGTCCCAATCATTTTTATAGCTCCAGTTAGCCAAATGAGACCTTAAGAGTGGGTTCATTGGGGTGGGTGTATTTGAAGTCTTATACTTTAATAAGGGCTTCCCTGGCAGCGCTAGTGGTAAAGAATCTGCCTGTCAATGTAGGAGACGTTAAGAGATGTGGGTTCCATCCCTGGGTCAGGAAGATCCCCTAGAGGAGGACATGGTACCCCACTCCAGTATTCTTGTCTAGAGAATCCCACAGACAGAGGGAGACTGATGGGTTACAGTCAGGGGTCACAAAAAGTCAGACATGACTGAGTATCTGAAAATATTTTAATAAAAGAAAATATTCCCTTATTTTCTGCCTCAAAAATGTGTAAGTCAGAAACAGATTCACAGATTTCGAAAACAAATGTATAGTTACCAAAGCGGAAAGGTGAGGGGAGAGATACATTGGGAGGTTGGGGTTAACATATGACAGTACTATACATAAAATAGACAATCAACAAGTACCTACTATATAATGCAGGGAACCCTCGTCTACACTCAGTAATAACCTATATGGGAAAAGAATCTGAAAAAGAATGGATAGATGGATATGCATAACTGAACTCCTGAAACTAACACAACATTGTAAATTAACAATGTGTGTGTGTGTGGTTAGTCATTCAATCATGTCCGACTCTTTGCGACCTCGTGGACTATATAGCCCATCAATTTCCTGTGTCCATGGGGTTCTCCAGGCAAGAATACTGGAGTGGGTTGCTATGCCCTTCTCCAGGGGATCTGACCCACCCAGGATTGAACCTGCAGTGCAGGTGGATTCTTTGCCATCTGAGCCATCAGGGAAGTCTGTAAATCAGCTATGCTGTGTGCTTAGTCACTCAGTCATGTTCAACTCTTTGCGACCCCATGGACTGTAGCACACCAGGATGCTCTGTCCATGGGGATTCTCCAGGCAAGAATACTGGAGTGGATTGCCATGCCCTCCTCCAATGGGATCTTCCCAACCCAGGGAACAAAGCCAGGTTTCCTGCATTGCAGGCAAATTCTTTACCATCTAAGCCAACAGGGAAGCCCATAAATCAACTACATCCAATAAAAAAAAAAAAATTAAATTCAGAAAATGTGTAAGTCATTTTGTGACCATGAAGCAATGACTACAATGATTAAAAAAAAAAAAAAAAAAAAAACCCACATGTTGGGGATGGTAGAAGGGGAGATCCTGGAGTCTTATTTCTTGAGATATACATAAGTAAGTCAACTTTACCAGTGATGTCATCATTGAGATTTCTGTTATTGTTAAAAAAAAATGCTTAATTCACATACAGATCATATGTATAGGATATGCGAGGACTCATTTCAAAAATAGAAGGAAATGAAGATAAATTCTGACTCCTGACTTAAGATTGTTATCTATTCCTCTCGAAACTGTTCTTTTAACACAGTGGTACATTTTCTTTAAATTGATTCTCAATTTATGTAGTATGTAGAAATTTAATGACTATGCAAATTGTCAACACCATACCAAAATAGACAAAACAACTACCATGGCACTAATTATAATTGAGCATTTACTGACTAGTTATCAGTGGACCATAGATGCCAACAGAAACTTACAGTTGAGAATCTTCCAAGTATTTTCCTATACCTTTTCTTCGTTTAAAAGCAGCTTCCTATATGTTTACAGCATGTTGTTTGATCTTTACCCCTGCTTCTGAACCTCCATCTCAACTCCAAATAAACACTCCTTTAAAATGCCAAAAAAAAAAAAAAGCAATTTCCTAGAAGCTAGTACTACCCCACATTAATCTTTTAGCGTTTATGGAATTTTATAAGCTTCAACTTCATAAACGTTGTCTCTCCAAATAAGTGGACTTCTCATTTTAGATCTCTCTTAAAAGACACTTACCTGGAAGTGATTTAGCATTGCGTGTTTAGCTTCTCTGATATTAATTCACTTATCCTTAATGTTATACTACTTTAATTTTAATCATTCATTCTTTTATTCAACAGATTGTTACTTCTCTTAATTCAAACTCTCAGTTGCATTTGGATCAGTTGATCAGTGCCTTCTCCTTGGCTTTTGTGACGTCACATTTCCTGGTCTGTCTCCTCCATCCCTGACCTCTTACTTTTGGTTTGCTAGGTCTTTCCTTGCCCTCTCTCTAAGTATTTTGAGTTTCAGGATATAGTTATTACCTCCTTTTCTTTGTTAGGCATGATTTTGCCATGAATGACCTCATTTTGTCTGAGTATTAAATAAAATGTATAAGACTCAAACATTTATATCTTCAGCCCTAACCCTCTACCCTAAAACCAATCATATATCCAAATGCATGCTTGAACTCTCCATTCAGATGTCTAAGAAGTACCTTAATCCTAACCGATCCAAAACTGAACTCCTGCTTTTTGCAATCCCCTCTCAATCTTCTCCCTCCAGTTTTCCCCATGTCAATAAGTAACACCACCAGCCATGTAGTAGTTCAGGCCAAATGTCATTCCTATCACCTCTCTGTCCTTCATTCCCCACATCCAACTTATCAGCAAGTCTGGTCAACTCTTCTTGCATAGATCTCGACTCCTACTTCTCTCCATCAACATCCCAAACCCAACACATCTCCTGCCTGGGATACCACCCTTACCTCCTAATCATCTCCCTGCTTCCATTCTCTCTACCTCACCATTCATTTCCCATAAATTGACCAGAGTGCTTTTTAAATATAAATTATATCCTGTCACTTCTCTTTATAAAGCCCTCACAATCATGTCCTATCACATTTAGAGTCAAATCCAAATGCCTTCTTCTAGGCTCCAAAGTCCTCCCACATGATGTGGCTCCCACTCACATTTCTGACTCATCTCAAACCTCTCCACCTTACTTCCTACGCTCCAGCTTCTATGTCCTCCTTTCTGACCTTTGTACAATCACAGCTTATTCCACTTTTGGGTCTTCGAGAAAGCTGTGCCTTCTGTCTGGAATGCTCCCCGCCCCCCCCCCCCACCAAGATAGCCACATAAAGGACTTTGTCTCCTGATCCAAAACTCTGCTCATAGCTCCCCTCTTTCAGAGAAGCCTTCCCTGGCTAATAAGCTGCAAGCACTACCCTATTACTCTTGGTCCATCATGCTGTTTTCCTTCCTTCACAGCAAGTATTGCTATCTGATGTTTTCTTGCCTATTTATTACCTGGCTTCTTCCAAGACATTCTACACTCCTTGAGAGCAGGGACCTTGTCTGACTCTCTCATTACTGTGTCCCCAGACACTCCACAGATGCTCAACAAATATTTGGCGAATCAGTGAAGTTTACTGCTACTAGGGAAACTCTTCCTAAAGTTCCACTCAGCATCTCTGCCTTTAAAAAGGTACTTTCTGTTATATTCTTCATGGTTTTATGATTAATCAGGAAATACATTTTGAAGCCAATTCTCCCTCCATTCAATCAAGAAATATTTACTGTGCCAAATGCTTTTGCTATACAAAGAAAAATGAGACAGCAGATTCATAATTCAGTCATAGAGAATGACATGAAAATGACAAAGTATAATACAAATTATGATCAATCAAACTACTAAGAGACCTACTAATATCACCAAGTGCAACATGGATCAGGAGCAGACAGAAACAGAATCAGTGGCGAGTACAGAGGGACAGCGACGTTTGCTATAAGCCAATGAGTCAGAGGTTGAGTCCTACAAACTAAAAGAGGAAAATACTGCACTGGTTTCATTTCTCAATCCCATGTAATGACACCCCCAAGCATGACAAAGACAGAAGGAGGGATTTTTTTTTTGTATGTCATAATATTATTACAAGCTGAAAGTCAAGTTTTACTAAATTTAAGGACACAATTTCCAAATGCCTTATGTAATTCCACACTCAATTCTATTTTTTATCATCATGTAAGTTGAAGATTAAGTAAAACTGCAATGAAAGATGATCTCCCAATTTCCTCTTCCTCTTACAGCTGCTACCCAGCTCTCTGCCAGTCTCCACCTCACCCCTTCCACCAATACCACTACCACAATTCCCCATTACTCTCTGATCTCAGATACAGACAACATTCTACTAATCTTCTACCAACCAACTTAATGGCCTGCTCACTGGCCCTCAAATGTGCCTCCCTCAACTCACCAACCCACTTGAAATACTTTTCCCTTCTGCTGCCATTATCCAAATGCCACCAATTCTCAAAAGCAAGAGGTCAATCTCTTCAGCCCTCCTCTCCAGCCACCTTCGCCCTCCATGAGCTAATCCTTCTCCGTCTACCTGCACTGCCACTGCCTTTGCTGGTTATTTGGAATCACTTTCATACTTCCTGGAACTACTGTTTAACCTTTCACATATTTGGGTCTTAACAATTTCCAACCTAGATTACTGAATTTTTTAATACAGTGGTTTTTTTCTGGCATGTCTTATCTGATCCATACCCACAGATGGTAATCGTATTGCCAGAGGAAATGGTTACTCCCAGAACATCAGTGTTTTGGCTGCAAGCAAACTCTTTATTTCCACAGTGTCACAGAAGAAATTCAAACATAAGTTAAACCAATGATCTGGTCTTTCACAAGTGCACTGAATATTCTTCAGCAGTTAGACCAACAATTTTGGTGTCCAAATGTCACACATCAAGAAAATCAGTAGATACAAACATTCTCCAAGAAAAATGAATTTTGTTGTTGAATAAAAAAAAAAAAGACTCCTCTGACTAAATAGCTCTATAGCTCCAAAGAGTTTTTGTAGACCATTTCTGTTTATTAATAAGTTTCTTCACTATTCAGCCAAGCAGTCTTTGGATGAGGCCTTTGGGTTAGAAAGAACAACAATAAAATTTTTTCCTTTTGTTCAGAGGAAGCAGTTTGCCATCCTCCCTGTCAATATCATAAGGGTCAGTGTTGATACCACAAATTTAGATGTGGAATAGATAAGCTGTAATTTCAGGGAACTCCCTCTGTACTCGTAATGGAAAGAGTCCTTCAGGATGCTGCCCTCGGGTCTCTTCTCTACTCCTCTTCCCTTCCTCTGCTATTCCCCTCCACTACTGTGTGTGTGTATTACATCACTTCAGCTGTGTCTGACTCTTTGCGACGCTATGGACTGTAGCCCACCAAGCTATCTGTCCATGGGATTCTCCAGCCAAGAATACTGGAGTGGGTTGCCATTTCCTTCTCAAGGGGATTGTCCTGATCTAGGGATCGAACCCACCTCTTTTATGTCTTCTGCACTGGCTTCTTCAGGTGGCTTCTTCACCACTAGCACCACCTGGGAAGCCACCCTTACGCTGTTACTCCTCTGCAATCTAATCCCCTCTGCCAGTTACACATTTAAATGCAAATCTGATCATGCTACTCCACTGATAGCATCTGCTCTCCTTAAGCAAATGTTCCGAGACTTTAGGATGGCCGTCAGTAATCTCTAGGATGCATTTTTCTAATCTCTCCAGTCATCCATCACATCCCTCCCCTTCAATCACTCCCCTCCAGCCATAATCGATTTCTTTAAACTCTTCAGGGACATTATTTCACTTTCAGCCTCCAAGCTTTGACTCAGGGGATTCCCACCATATGAAATTCCTTTTCCCCATCATCCACTATAGCTGCCTAACCTGTACCACTCCTTCCAATTTAACGTCATTTCTTCAGGAAGAAATTCCTAGGATGGTTGATTTCCTCTGATATTATCTCTAATGACAATCATGAACCTGGTTTCAGTATTTGGCAATACTCATGAAAATCATGTCTTTTAATATCTAGAGTCTTGCTATATCTAATGGTCCCATGATAAGGAAGACTGTGTCTGTCTTAGGATTATGGCATCACAGCAAATTGTCCTGGTTCGTGGCACACAGTTCATGCTCAAGAAATCCGCTGAACTGATAAATGACAATAGAAGCACTGGAGACAGAAGACTTGGTTAAAGCCCACCTTTGCTTGCTGCAACCTTGAACGAATCACTTTAGCTCACTAATATTCAATATCTAATTTTTAAAAAGATATTATCACCACTTACCTCTAGGATATATTGAAGAGCAAAATGATATGTTGTCAACCAAAGATTTTATAAGTTAGAAAGATTTATTAAAAATTATTATTTTTTGAATAAATAAAGTTCCTCGAGCTTAATATGTACAATACTTATTGGGTAATTGCTATGGCTAGAAGCTTTACATGCATTGTCTCATATAATTCCAGGGCTTCCCTGGTGGCTCAGATGGTAAAGAATCTGCCTGCAATGCGGGAGACCTGGTCTTAATCCCTGGGTTGGAAGATCCCCTGGAGGAAGGCATGGCAACCCACTCCAGTATTCTTGCCTGGAGAATCCCATGGACAGAGGAGCCTGGTGGCCTACAAGCCATGGGGTTACAAAGAGTCAGACACGACTGAGTGACTAAGTACACATATAATTCTAACATATACAATACTCCTAGAAGGCTCATATCATTAATCCACTTAACAAATGAGAACAAATTTATAAAGTAATAAGTGGAATCAGGGTTTAAATAAAAGCAATATCACTAAAAGGCTTGATTGTAACAACCAGACAAGAATGCCTCCTATTATTATACTGTGAATTTACCTCTTTCTTCAAAGAAGAGGGTTTATCTTTCACAAGAGACAAATTATACCAGTTTATGATAATATACCAGGTGGTTTTCCCTCAAATAACTGAGGGAAATCCAACACTTCAGGAATCTTCATCATCTTTGTGACCAATTGTTAAATAATCAACATGTGCCGGGCACCAGAATAAGCACTTTGCAGTTACCAGTTCTAAACTTCTTATTAATCCTCACTTTAACAAGGAAAGTAAGACTTAGGAAGAATAAATCAAACAATCTGCGTTCCTAGAACTTGAGGTACCACACCCCTCTATTATTATCAACACTGTGCTCTTTAGTCTACCAGGTATAGTGATTGCTTCTGAGTCTGTGCTAAGAAGCACTATAAAAATATACATCCTTAAGAAGGCTCCTTCTTTGAGAAAGAGAGAGAGAGAGAGAGAAAGAGTGTGTGTGTGTGTGTATGTGTGTTAGCATCTCAGTCATGTCCGACTCTTTGTGACCCCATGGACTGTAGCCTGACAGGCTCTCCTGTCCATGGAATTCTCCAGGCAAGAATACTGGAGTGTGTTGCCACTCCATTCTCCAGGGGATCTTCCCAACCCAGGGATGAAACCCAGGTCTCCCACATTGCAGACAGATTCTTTACCATCTGAGCTACCAGGGAAGTCCACATTCTTCAAGTATGTTACTTATATTATTGTGGAACATTCATGAGATATTCAGATAACCAGATGATCAAGTATATTGTTCTGTTTTACTGCTGTAACAAATTACTACAGACTCAGGGCATAAAACAAACATAAGTATTATCTGACAGTTTGGTGGATCAGGCATACAACACTGAACAAAATTCAAAGAGCTGGGAAGGCTAGATTCCTTTCTAGAGCCCCTAGGGAAGAACCCATTTGCCTTTCCAGCTGCGAGAGGCCCCCCCACATTTCTTGGCCAGTGGCCCCCTTCTTCCATCTTCAAAGCAATGAGTATGCATCTCTCTGACCCTTCTTCCTTGGTGACACGCCTCTCTGACCAGAGTCAGGAAAGGCACATTACCTCTTAGGACTCGTACTAGACTGGATTCACTTGATTATCCTGGATAATCTCCCCCTATCAAAGTCCTTAATTTAATTGCATCTGAACATCTCTATCACTTTGTAAAGTAACAGTCACAGGTTCCATGGATTAAAACACGGATGTCTCTGGGGCTCCGTTGCACTGCCTACCACACAAAAGCAACATATTTACTAGGGGCATATTCCACCTAACCTCCTAAAGCTCCCCTGCTAAGTCACTTCAGTCGTGTCTGACTCTGTGCGACCCGAGATGGCAGCCCATCAGGCTCCACCGTCCCTGGGATTCTCCAGGCAAGGACACTGGAGTGGGTTGCCATTTCCTTCTCCAATGCATGAAAGTGAAAAGTGAAAGTGAAGTCGCTCAGTTGTGTCCGACTCTTAGCGACCCCACGGACTGCAGCCTACCAGGCTTCTCCGCCCATGAGATTTTCCAGGCAAGAGTACTGGAGTGGGGTGCCATCGCCTTCTCCGTAAAGCTCCCCAGCCACTCTCAAAGAGCAAAGACTGAATGGAACTACCAAAGCAGAGGAGAGGAGGAGGCCTAGGAGTTAGGTAGACAGCAAAAGTGGGAGCTCAGAAAGACCTCAACCACAAGCCTGGCCTCAGCAACATCATACCCATCCTAGGGCCAGGGTACCCCAATAATATTTCAAGAGAATATAATTGTAACTAGAGAATGAGATACACATTATCCAATTACTTTCAAACAGTTTTCATGTTTAAGATTTCACTCACATCAATTTGTTTCTAATACAGCAGATATATTAGTCTTCTATATAAATTTGGGAGATGCTATGAAGAGTAGGAAGAACAAAGGCACTGGAGTTGGATGCAAATGGACTTAAATCTGTCATCCACGTGCTCTGACACTTGCTGTGTGACCTAGAGCACACTGCTTAACCTTTCTGACCCTTGGTCCCCATATCTGTAGAATGGAGGTAATTCTACTTACAAAATATGGATATAAAGATCTAATGCAATTAGACATATACATGCTGAAACAAGGCCAAACACTTATTGGAGCAAAACAAACATGAAGCCCTTTCCAACCAGTCCACCTATGGAGGCTGCAAGTTTAATGAACATAGGAAGAATATGATCTTCACTTTTGGATCCTTCTTCTACTCACCCACTCAGCACCTGGAAGGATGCCTAGTCCACGGTAGACATCCTGTATATATTAGTTGAACCATAATGAATTATTCTTTTCCCCTTGGATCTTGTGACTAAACCTCTGGTTTGGATCAGTGATTAATTACAGAGTCAGGCTGGCCTAGCAAGACCTAATTTCTTGGAACACCCTTTGGAACCCTCCAGGATGGTTGGGCAACTTCACAAGTCTCATGCACAGACTGTGAAATTTAGCAGTAGTCTTGCATAGAAGCCACAGTGCACCAGTAACATACAACATACATTAAATGGCAGAAAATAGCTCAATTCACCATATTCAGCATCAAAATATCTTTAATAAGAGTGCAAGTGACAATGAGATAAATGTTTTCCAGAATCCTTAACACTGAGTTAAATCACCAAATTCTCCAGAGCTGAAAAACAAGCCACCAATTCCACCCAATGGTTTAGAAATACGTAAATTAGCAAAGAAGAATGTATGACAAAGTAACATTTCCAAAGTTAGTTGTTTTTCCTTAGTTCTCAGTTCAGTTCAGTTGCTCAGTTGTGTCCGACTCTTTGCGACCCCATGAATCACAGCACGCCAGGCCTCCCTGTCCATCACCATCTCCCGGAGTTCACTCAAACTCACATCCATCGAGTCGGTGATGCCATCCAGCCATCTCATCCTTTGTCGTCCCCTTCTCCTCCTGCCCCCAATCCCTCCCAGCATCAGAGTCTTTTCCAATGAGTCAACTCTTCGCATGAGGGGGCCAAAGTACTGGAGTTTCAGCTTCAGCATCAGTCCTTAGTTCTGGTCATTTATAAATGCAAAATGGAGTGAGTGGAAAGTATGTGGCTCTTTGGAAAAATAGTAACTATTTGGGATTATCTTCTTCCCAGTTAGGGGCTTCCCTGGCGGCTCAGACAGTAAAGAATCTGCCTGCAATGTGGGAAACCTGGGTTCAATCTCTGGGTTGGGAAGATCCCCTGGAGGAGGGCATGGCAACCCACTCCAGTATTCTTGCCTAGAGAATCTCATGGACAGAAGAGCCAGGTGGGCTACAGTCCATGGGGTCACAGTCGGACACAACTGAGTGACTAACACTTTCACTTTTTTCACTTTTCTTCCCAATATAACTAAAGATTACAAATCTATTACCATGCTGCTCAAACCCTTATCCCCTCCCTAAGAAAATGTCAATCCCTCTGTTTCAGAGAAGAGAGTAACCTGTGGAGTAGGGAGTCCTCCCCAAACCTAAATTCTTGCCTGCTGTCTCAGAAAAGAGGCTCACCATCCCACACTCCTTACCAAGCCCCATCTCTCCACTGTCTGACTCATTTAGACAAGAGATATTTTGGCACTGGGGGTCCAAGTATGACAACATACCATCCCTGGCCCAGAACAACTCAGACACAGAAACACAGGAGACCAATATAGCAATAAAATATTCCACAAATAATAGCACTCAGGAAGAACGAACTACACCCATCAATGCAGCTAGATCTCCAAGACAAAATAACTGAAAAAATACGCCATTTGTATAAATTTAAAAGCATGCACATTTCTGCAGTTGAATGTCTGTGTTCCCTCTGGCCTCAAATTCATATGTTGAAAACCTAATGTGATGGTGGGCTTTCCTGGTGGCTCAGATGGTATAAAGAATCTGCCTGCAATGCAGGAGACCTGGGTTCGATTCCTGGGTTGGGAAGATTTCCCTGGAGAAGGGAATGGCTACCCACTCCAGTATTCTTGCCTGGAAAATTCCATGGACAGGGAAGCCTGGTGGGCTACAATCCATAGTGTCACAAAGAATTGGACACAACTGGGCAACTAATACTAACTAATGTGATAGTTTAGTAGGTGGGGTCTGGCAGAGGTGACTAGGTCGTGAGGATGGCACCCTCATAAATAGGATTAGTGGTCTTATGAGAGCCTCTTCCCATAAGAGTTTCCTAGCCCACTTCTCGGAGAAGGCAATGGCACCCCACTCCAGTACTCTTGCCTGGAAAATCCCATGGACAGAGGAACCTGGTAGGCTGCAGTCCATGGGGTCGCGAAGAGTCGGACAAGACTGAGAGACTTCACGTTCACTTTTCACTTTCATGCATTGGAGAAGGAAATGGCAACCCACTCCAGTGTTCTTGCCTGGAGAATCCCAGGGACAGGGGAATCTGGTGGGCTGCCGTCTATGGGGTCACACAGAGTCGGACACAACTGAAATGACTTAGCAGCAGCAGCCCACATCTGCCATGTAAGGATACAGAAGAGTGCCCAGAAGAGTGCCCTCACAAGACCATTCTGGCACTCTGATCTCAGACTTGCAGTCTCCAGAACCATGAGCAACAAATGCTGTTTGTAAACTACCCAGCCTGTGGTCTTTTATTACAGTGACCTGAAAGGACTAAGGCTCCCCTGAAACATGACACATGGTTCATGCACACTTAAACATGCAGATGAAAGGATGTTGAAGTAAATTGGAAGGATGTAAACAATATTCAGTCATGGTTGTAACTGCAGGAAGGAGGGGACAGGAAAGAGAGCATGGAAGGTAACAAAATGGTTGTCAACATTATTGTTAACATTTTATTGCTTTTCTGTAAAGAAGGCTGGAAGCAAATAATTTTGTAAAATTATTAACTATCAATTTAGGGTAGGAAATCCTCAGGGGCTTATTAGTCTCTATACTTCTCTGTACGCCTATCAGTTCAGTCACTCAGTCATGTCCAACTCGTTGCAACCTCATGGACTGCAGCACTCCAGATAATTCAAACATAAACAGACAACTGCATAGTAGCACAGAAGGTGTTCTATGTGGCACATACAACGCACAATGGGGATATAGCAGAAGAAGGAGTCTCTCTGGTGTTTTCAGGACACTGCTCTCCACTGCCAGGTCAATGCTTACACGCATGCCCGAATTTCTCCTGTTTAACCAAATGAATCTGTGAGCAGTTACTCCCTCAAGCAACTGCTCCATCTTCCCCCTTTCCTTCACAACTGAACTTCTTAGAAGAGTTGCCTACACTCGTTCTTCCTTTGTTTCCTCGCTCACACCCAAACCCACTGCAATCTGGCTTCTACCCCACTTAAATTGCTTCCACCTCCTAACTGCCAGATTCTTTCCGCTCTCATTTTACTTAACCATGCAAAGCACTTAAAATAATTGACCAGGAACTGGAAAAGTTTCCTTCCCTTGGCAGTCACTGCTTCTGCCTCCCTTCATGGTCCATCACTGACTCAAGTGTGGGTGCCTCCTCCCCAGTACAGTCACTTAATTCTAGGTTGTTTCCTAGGATGCCAAGCTGAGCTCAGTTCTCTCCCTAAGTGATTTTCTCTGTTCTCGTGACTTTACCTGCAATCTGCTGGCTTCTACATGTGCATTTCTAGACCCTTCTGAGACCTATACACCTACCTTCAATTGTCGGATGGGTTTTTCCTATGTTTTCCACCTGTACCTCCACCCTCTAAGTCTCAAAGCTACCACATCCTCAAGAACTGTCACTGAAGGTTAAAGCTAAGAATGGGGACTTCTTGACTCCTACTTTTCTTGTCCTCATTCCAATGTTTAGTGACATATTGGTTACAGTTGCAATGCACCTCTTGAACCTACCACCTCATCCCCACCTGTCACGCTACTTTAATTTAGATCTCTCACTCCATACACACTGCCCCACTTTTCCAACAGCCCCCTTGAATTCCCTGTAATTACCGCTATCATTTTTTAAACACAAATAAATGTCATTCCCTTGCTCAACATTCTTAAATACCTCCCACTGCCTGCAGATTTTCATTTAAACTCCCCAAGCATAAACGCAAGGGCTTGAAACAATCCACCACCATCCATTCTTCCAGCTTCACTCTGGGGTACATCTTCCCACACTGCCAATATTCAGGCCACCTGGACCTTCTAACCATTCCCCAGACGTGGCTTGAGTTTTTGTGCAAATCTGAGCCTTGGCACAGGCTGTTATAACTACACTGGAATCCCTTTCTCTCTCTTCCACTGGTTTTCGTGGCAGCTGATCCATTCAACAAATATTTCAGAGCCTACCATGGGCAGACCCTTTTCAAACTCATGGAATATCTAGTGAACAAAATAGCCCATCCCTACACTCTTGGGGTCTAAATTTCATAAGACTGAAGTGCAGTCAATAAATCTGAGGCATGGTTTGAAGATGTCTGCTTCAATCGTTAATAAGGCTTTCACAAAATCAGTGTTACATATGACCATGGTGGCTTTTTCATGTCATCATAGCTCATCCTCTCCAACTAAATCTCATCTTCCATTCTAAGCCCATCAGCAGCAGGTTCACACATGCACCCATCCTATAGAATCTTTAAAATTTACGGCTCCTCCTTCTCTTGCTGGAAACGATCTCTTCCCATAAAGGCCTGCAGGAATCTTTCCTCTAAAGGGTTTGCAATTACATGTTGGAGTTGGGTAGACAATGTTGACTCAGGTTCCTCACAAATCAGCAGGCATCCGACCCACCCTGCATGAGTTCATGGAAGAGAAACAACAACAGATGAGCTCTTGGTGGTTAAGTCAGGAAATGCCCATACGGTAGTGCTGGTAACCTATACTGTATTTTTATTATTTTTTATATGTATTTATTACATGTGTATCTCATGTAATCCTTGGATATTTGTAGACAGAGAGACTGAGTCTTCAGAATTGTAACATCCATCATGCATGAAACAGTGTAGAATTAAAAATGCAGAAAGAGTATACCAGAAACAAATGAGGACAAAACATAGTCTGAACAGTATAGTAAAGTGCTCAGCTGGGATGGAAAATGACTGCAACTGGCTTGAAGCACTGAGAGGAAGGGTGAACAGTTAATCATAGCAATGCAAGGTAGAACTACCTCTGTGACACTTGATATCTGTAAAAATGAACACATAAATATATGAGGAAGTTAACTACTGATAAAATGGCACTTTTTTTTTTTTTAGTTTTTTGCCACTCACTGTTTTGTCCAAGCCTATAAAGTCAAGTATATTAGACTTTTCTCTTTATACTACTGCTGCTGCTGCTGCTAAGTCACTTCAGTCGTGTCCGACTGTGCGACCCCATAGACGGCAGCCCACCAGGCTTCCCATCCCTGGGATTCTCCAGGCAAGAACACTGGAGTGGGTTGCCATTTCCTCCTCCAATGCATGAAAGTGAAGAGTGAAAGTGAAGTCACTCTTTGTACTAGTCAAGAACAAATAGAAATGCCTTCACAAGAGGCTACTAGGATCAAAACCTTTTGGATATGACATTACTCTTTCCAGCATGTTTATTATTATCCAAGAAAAGAAAGAAGTTCAGCTTTACTAATAATTAGTATGCATGTTTCTTGAAGTATATGTGTATAATATATAAGGAAATCTATAAAAAAGAAAGTATATCCTCAAAATTTTTTCACAGATAGGGGTATAAGATCAAAACACTTTGGAGACTGCTGACCTAGACACTAAATGGCTAGCAAAGAGTTTTAAATCACAGATCAAAATCAGATTTCAGAGGGTAAGCAAGGCAGAAGGGAAAAGGTAAAAAGTAAAACAAATAAAAACAAGACAGAAAATAATTTCAGATGCCAGAAAGGCATAATCAACAGTCTGCTGGTTACTGGGATAACTGCCTTACACTTTTTGCTGAGTGTAGGGACCAAGGCCAGAAGATGTGATGTGGTTATTTTGCTCCCCTGCTTAAAACCTCTGATCATTTCTCATTCCTCTTATGATAAAGTTCAAATCCTTAATAAAACTCAACCATCCAGGCCTATCTGCCTCTTCAGTATTTATCATTAGTCTCCTTCTCTCTCTCGGACATTTTTAGTTAAGTATGTTCTCCATACTTGTCTTTAAGTATCACTCAGGTGTCAACTTACACTTTCTTTAAGACTTATTTTCTGAGCCCTAAAACATATTCAGTTTTTCCCCATATGTTCCTATAGCATCCTTTGCTCATTGTTCTGAAACTCTCAACAGGCTGCTAATGCATTGCTGAAAGTCTCTCTTCTATGCTCGCCATCTGTGAAGCCAGAGAAGGTATCTGTATCTCCCAAGCACCCAGCACAATGTTTGATTTATAACACACTAAATAAATGTGTTGAATGGAGTGAAATCGAGTGTTATGTGTTCTGAGACTCGGAGAGAGGGATGGAAAAAATTTCTTTGAACTCCTGAAGAACTTGCTTATTGCATTCATGGTGGCAGAACTACGAGGCTCACCTAATAGTTAAAACAATATCTGACTGTTTTTTTGTCAGTACATTTAAATATACTCCATTATCCACTGGTCAACACGTATTTGAATGCCCCTGTGGGTCCTGGGAGTGTGCACAGTCTCTTTACTCTGGCTTGGTAGATAAGAAACAATTAATTAAAACTGTATTCATTAAGGAACAGTATTAAAGGGATTCATGACTTCTTCTGACAGAAGGGAGGATGGCTGAAGTTCACAGCTTGCAGTAATGATATATATTCTCAAATGGTTAGTCTCAGCAAGACTGCCTGTGTCCAGTGTCCATAAGGGAGGGTGGGAGATGTGGTTGCAGGATCTAGCAGTCCAGGGAGGGAAGGGAGTGGAGTGATGGCAAATATGCAAGTAGAATGCTCTCTGAATCAAAATCATACCTTTGCATGGGATTCTAACACCCTTCCAAAGTTTGCCTGTGTTAACTTCCGATGCCCAGTCTGCCCCAGACCCTTCACTGACACTAGCTGCCCCACATCAGTCACTTCCATCAGTCCTTCAACTCAGGCTCAGGGAGACCCTGCCAGCTATTTTCATTCAAACTCTTTGGGCATGAATGGTTCTTTGCCCAACCCGCAAGACTGGGTATCCAGGCTCTTCCCATGCAGCATCATTTGAACTGGGCCCTGGCTTTGGATCTTTACCTTGCGTGTGATCTAGAAATCCACAGGGAACTTTGTCAGGTCACTTGTCCTTTAGCTCCATGTACTACCAACCCGGACAGTAAGCACTGTATTTGCTGAGCTGAGGCCACCCTCCCAGAACAATGTCAGGTCAGCCCAGAGTGCCACTCCTCATATGTCCCTGGCCTTGCCTATCCCATGCAGCCAGAATGCCTCGATTAAGACTGCCTTGATCAACAGCCCTGTTCTTCCCCATCACTAGCCATGTGACTATGGGTGAACTACTTAACCCTTTTGAGCCTCAATTCATTTATCAACAAAAAGGATATTCCACACTCCCAAGTGTTCCCCTTAGCAAAGTATACCTCCAGCACCTCCAGTATAATGTTGGACTTAGTGCTTTTGGCCACACATACACACACACACACACACACACAAGTTCCTTCCTCTCTCTTCTGGATAATAGCTTCACATCACCACAAGCAAAGGTCTTCACTCAGACCCCTAAGTTGAGTATGGAGCCTGCTTATGTGCACATCCTTGACCCTGCTGCTCCTTGATCACCCAAGGCCCGCATTCAGTCCATCACAAAGACCACCCATGAAGTCCCCCAAATCTGCCAATTCCTTTTCTTCCCCTCCAACGCCCCCCACAACTGGGCGGTCCTTCCAGAAGCCTGGACAACAGCAATGTCCCCCAGCCGTCCTTTCCACCTGAACCCTTCCATCCTTCCGCCTTCCTTTACAGCAGGACAAGACAAGTCTTCTAAGGTCTTGCTTTTAGTATGCCTTTCTCAGAAATCTTGACTCCTTGCCCACTGGATAAAATCCACCCCATGAGATTTTCCTCAATCTCATGTCTCAGCCTCAGCACTTCTCAGACCATGATCTACTCCAGCCAAATTGCTGGAGTTTGAACCCCACTAAGTCCACCATGCAACCCACAAAATGGTCCCTTGAAATCTCTTTAAACCTCCATGGTCATTCAAAGCCCAACTTCTCCACTGGGTCCTACCCAGCAGATCCCCCAAGATGGCCTCCTCATCCCTTCAGCCTTAGAGGTCAAGACTGACCCCTTGCAGAGACTAAGTGCCCCTTCCTCACAACCTCCTTCCTCCATAACTGCCCCTGTCTCCCAGATCCCAATCTCACCACTCTCCAGACTGCCTATCCTGAAGATCAAAGGACTTTTTATCAGGCCAAAATATCATAGAAATGATATGATAAATCATATTTATCAGATCCTAAGTATCTATCAGGCACTGTGCTGAGCATCTGCTATATACATTGGTTCAGTTCATCCTCCATACAACCTGTCAAAATGGGTTCTCTTTATTGATTTACCATTCCATGTACATTTGAGTGCTTTTTAATAAGGAAAATAGTAAAAACTAAACAAATATAAAAAAAATAGTATATACAAGTATTATTATGGTATACATAAATAACATTATAGTAGTATAGTATATATAGTTTTATCTTTGAGAGAATATAGGATAAAAGCTATGACAGAAAGTAAAGTAGGATCAGGGAATAGGGAGACACAGGCGAATTGTTATGTTAGATGATGTCATCAGAGAAGTAATATTTTAATGAGAACATGAAAAGGGGAGGAAGAAAAACAATGGAGTATATGGGGCAAGAATGCTCTAGGCACAGACAAAGAAGCTAAGCTACAGAGTGGCCACATGACTTCCTAAGGTAGCAGGCACAGTATTTGAAACCTAGGCCTGACCGCAAGTCTTATCCTTATATAATCTTCTTCATCCACCATGAATGTTCTGTAGCAATTCACTCTTAACAGGCTTTGGCTTTTTGAAACTCTTTCACTCCCATTAGTTGGCAGCCATGGGCCATCTATGTGCAGGACACTGACCTCCATAACATTCTCCTCTCCAATTTTTTCTCAACTATAACATGGTTCCCCAGTTTTATATCCACTTCCCACCCTTATTCTTCATAGATCTAATCCTAAACTCTGTCCCCTACTCAATTTCATGTCTTCAGTTATCTTTATCTTTTTGCAACTGATTCCCAAGTTTGACTCTCCAGCTTAGTCTGATGGCCAGTTTCTTGCATTACTCTACACTCTATTCTCAATACCCATCACAATGCTTAATAAATTTGTGCATCTCTGATATCAATTAAACTTGAACTCCACATTTCCAACTGCCTTTGGGACAGTTTGACCCAGATCCTTTCCTAGCACATCAAAATCAGTATTTCTAAAAGTGAGCATGTTTTCCATGAAGAAAACATGCTCACTTTTAGAAATACTGATTTACCATCCTCCAAAACCTGTTGACTTCCTGTGTTCCCTGTTTCTCCGTCATGGCACCATGAGGCACCCATCACCAGTCTCCCCATCTTTCTCTTTCCCAAGCATCCCACCCTCTCATCCCCACTGCCTTTACCATTGTGCAAATGTTTGTTTTCTCTGGCTTAGACTAAGGTAACAATCTCCTAATGACATCCTTGTCAACGATGCAGCCTAAACATCTATGCAAAATTAATATTCTTTATTCTGTCACTCCTAAATTTAACTAGCTCCCCACTGTCTAGAGATTTCCCTATAGCTCAAAAGGTAAAGAATCTGCATGCAAGGCAGGAGACCAGGGTTCGATCCCTGGGTTGGAAAGTTCCTTTGGAGAAGGGAATGGCAATCCACTCCAGTATTCTTGCCTGGAGAATTCCACGGACAGAGAAGCCTGGTGGGCTACAGTCTGTGGGGTCACAAAGAGCCGGACACGACTGAGTGACTAACACAGTCCAGTCCACTGTCTAGAGAATCCAATCTCACTCTTATGTACCAATAACTACTAGACTTCTACATTTTGACATCCTCAAAGACCTTAAAGGTTATAATCCCAAATTGATCTCATTGAATTTCAACTAAACCTCCTTCTGTACTTTTCATCTTGGTAAATATACACCATCCACCAGTTATGAAAACCAAAAATCTAGGAGTTGAGCCAGGCTCCTCTTTCTCCCCCAACACCAATTACAGTTCAGTTCAGTCACTCAGTCATGTCTGACTCTTTGCGACCCCATGAATTGCAGCACATCAGGCCTCCCTGTCCATCACCAACTCCCGGAGTTCACCCAAACTCATGTGCATCGAGTCAGTGATGCCATCCAGCCATCTCATCCTCTGTCATCCCCTTCTCCTCCTGCCCCCAATCCCTCCCAGCATCAGAGTCTTTTCCAATGAGTCAACTCTTCGCATGAGGTGGCCAAATTACAACCCAGCATCAAATCTTGTTGGCCTCATCCTCTATATCATGTGTGCCCGCTACCTTCCACCACATCACCGATGCTTTTCTATGATCCCAGTGTGTCTCACTGCAATTGTACCCCTGCAGGTCTACTCTACTACTGTTTCGTTCCCTTTCTGTCCATTTGCCCCATCACTGTGGTTGTCTTCCCATATGCAAATGTGGTCATGTTCTGCCCTTGACTGAAACTGACCAGTAGGTCCCTGCTGCCTTCACATCCTGAAGCAGACTACTTCTCCAGCTCCCTATTTCCCTGTTCCCCTCTACCCTCACCTTCACTGCACTCAGGACTTCTCACCATCGCCTGATTATACCACCACATTCTCTCAGATTAAGCCTTAGAACCACAATGGTCCCTGCCTCACTGTACATTTTCCCACCTGTTGTATTTATCTAGCAGACTCATTCTCATCTGCCAGCCCCATCCAGTCGAGGGAGCCTGCTGTGATTCTATCCAGCCTGCATGAGGTAACTCACATATGCCTTTCCAAAGCATTCTGTGCTTGGTGCTGTCCTAAGATTTTGCACACACCAACTACTATCGCCCATGTCTATCTCTTTAACTAGATTCAGGGTCTCCCATGGGATATATTTCATCTCTGTATTCTAGTACTTAGAACAATATTTGACAAATAGTAGATGCTTAGTATGTTTTACAAAAGAATTAATTGGCTCACATTTGGAGAATCCCTCACTGATATATGGAGTATCAATATTATCTAGTCTACAGTTTAATGCTGTCTTTTTCCACATACGACTTGTTTTATATTTTAAGTGACTCTGTGAAACCAATATCACTTAGGAACAAACTATGTGATTATGGAAGGTCTACCCCATGCTCCTTCAGCTTATATTTCACAGAAGACAAGGACTGCAGTTTCTGATATCTTCCATCAAGGACATACCCCCAGGATCCTAGAAAAGCATTTAGCATGTGTCTTTGAAAATGAGATAAGCCAACATATTCTACCTAATCCATACACAATTGAGATCAAGTAGAATTCTGGGGTAGAGAAGGAAGATATGATTTAAAAGCTTAATTCCTAAACAACTAGCCTGCCTTCTTATTTTCTGAAATATTGACTTGCAGTGTCTCTCCTATAGTAGGTAATTGATCATTATGTTTCAAATGCATGACTGTTGAATAACAGACTCAAAACTATTTTGAAAACAACCAGAATACAGATTGCATTTAAGAGAGTTATAACTGTCACTGCTTGAGATCTGAAATTCAATTCTAACGATATTTATGAAAAGCCACAGTCTCACAACCAAGGGTCTGAGATAAATGTAACTGTGCTTTAAATTGCAATGTTCCTAACAAATTATTTCTACAGTTCAATCTTCCTAGTGTAGTGTTTGTAGATTCTACATTGTATTTATCCTGAGAGGTGAACAACAATCTTAAAGTCTTAGGTTTTGTGGACACTAATTTTCATTCTGAATCCACATCTACAACTTTAATTGAACTAGAAGGGTTTATATAGATTAACTGCAAAGCTGGTACTTCAATCATGTCAGAAGGGTTAGTATTTACCACCTTTGAGATTTGTGGTTTAGGATGTGCTGCCTTTTTTAAAACTATCTTACAACACCTCCATCGAAAATGAGGCTTATTCTGTAACTCCATGGCAGGAGAATTCTCTCCCTCTACATCCCTACATACTGCTGTATTTTGCAGTTTCCACCTTCCTTTTTCCACATTTCCCAATGTCTGGTTCTGAACTTTCAATATTGTTTTATTCTTGTTTCCCAAGATTTCTCTCCCCACAACTTTCAAATTAATGTAATGCACCTGTGTTTCAGAGCCAGCACCAACTCTCAGAAATCACAACTTCGACAGGAAATTATGATGAAACCAGACCATGGGAGGAAAGCGAACAGGGAACAGATTGCAGCAATACCATGCAGCTCAGTAGGAAGCCTCAAATTAAAGGGAGTTGGGGGAAATAAATGATACAAAAGAGTATTGGAAGAATTCTTGGGAAAAAAAAATTCTTGGAAAAGATTCAAGAAAGACTTGGTAGAACTTCATGTTCACAAGTGTTTGCAATATTAAATCACATATAATAACATTATGATAAATAATATTTATCACTATATATTATATATTACTATATCACCTATGATAAATGATATCACTATAAAGTGATATTTAAAAATTAGAATGCTATTCTACTTAATTTTTTTAAATCTTACTAATTTGTAATGCCTTTACCTTTCAGTTCAGTTGCTCAGTCATGTCCAACTCTTCGCGACCCCATGAATCACAGCATGCCAGGCCTCCCTGTCCATCACCAACTCCCAGAGTTCACTCAGACTCACGTCCATCGAGTCAGTGATGCCATCCAGCCATCTCATCCTCTGTTGTCCCCTTCTCCTCCTGTCCCCAATCCCTCCCAGCATCAGAGTCTTTTCCAATGAGTCAACTCTTCGCATGAGGTGGCCAAAGTACTGGAGTTTCAGCTTTAGCATCATTCCTTCCAAAGAAACCCCAGGGCTGATCTCCTTCAGTACCAGAATATTATTTAAACTGGCAAGTAGAAAGCTAGGCATTTTCGATTCCTTTCTGACTACCTTTAAACAGAAGTTATCACTCATTTTGTATTCTCCAGGCTTCAAAATTATGTTTGCCTTATTTTAAAAAGGTGCACTTCCTAATAGACTCCCAGCATCATAGGTTTTAAAAATCTTTAAAATAGCTTAGATAACGTCACAATGTATTTAACTGGTGGACACATAAACCCATGTTACAGAAGAGAACACAGTGGGGAAAGTCAGGCAATGGAAAAAATATAGAATTTTGAGCTCAATTCTTTGACAGCTTTATTTTGTAAGCTCCCAAAGAGAGAAAGATCAAGTTCAATATCACTGTTCGCCTTCACTGCATCCACTTGGAAAGGAATGGCACTTATAACCACTGGAAGTAATCTTGCTTTCAGAATCCATCTCACTTCATCTTTACCTCTATTATGGCAATAAATATTTTAAAATACACGTGTTTAGTTATTTATTTCTCCCCTACTCAGCTCTAAATACTTGGTGCATACTCAGCAAATATCTCTTGAATAAATGGTAAGGTTTCTAAAGGCAGACTCCACTTCTCATTCATGCCAGCACTATGTAGTTTCTTGGTAAATATATATTTTTACTGGTTAATCTCATTTCTTCATTACAGAATCCATCCCTATAACCTAAAAGTAATATAATTGCCACCATCTTATAGGTGAAGAATGAGGAACAGAAATGTTATAGTCAGAGGCTATTTTGTACCCCCACTTCTCTGAATTAAATAAGATTTCTCTAAATTAAACTTGTTTTGGGGACTGGATTTGATGGGGTTATTTTAGAAATGTCTGTTGCTTATTTCTATATTATTTGAGTTTTTCCAAACTCCTTGCAAACACAACAAGAAAACCAGAGGATCTGTTTCCACAGTAATGGGGTGGATTGGAGTATAAGAGGGCATCTCCACCTTTAGGCTTTAACCACAACGTAAGATGCTTTTATTCATTTAACATCACTGGAGCACTTACCATATACAAAACATGGATAAAAGGTAAGAGCTAAACCAATTTTTTGTAAGTAGTTTTGTGTGCTATTCTAATGAAAAATTGAAGTATGAAAAGTTACAATCCAAAAGAAAGCCCTTGGCAGGATATCCATGCTGAAATGGAGATCAGTTTAATAGTTACATGTGCTATTTTCAATCAAGTTTATTATGAAGCTCAAAGACTTTTGGAAGTCATGTCTTCCCTGGTCAAAAAAAAAAATATTTGGGGACATTATTGGGAACACCTTACTATCTGTAACACAGTGTGTAGGTACTATTATAGTGAAGACATGGGCGGGGGCAGCATGCATAGTCATGAGCTTGCAGCACTTAGTCCATCAGTCAAATCTGATTTTGATTCCTATTTGTGAGCAAATAATGTCATTTCTTAAATAAACTGCTTCACTCAAAAGATTCTTCAAATATTAAGAAGTGTTGACATGTGGAGATGAAGTCTATTTCTTCTCCAAAACCCTTTTAAAGTAAAGACTTATAAAAAAAAAAATTGCCAGTTCGAATTCCCTCAAGACTTTTATTCACTATTCATGAGCAGATGCTACTGAGTATGTGGAGGGGGGGACACTTCCGTAACTAAGTCAATCCTGATCTCAGGTAACCAAGACGTTATGCACTGTTATTGTAAAATGGGCTGAATAGTTATTTTTACCTAAATTTAAATAATTGGGGTAGAAGATGTAGGAGAGAGACGTTTCTAAAACATCAATAATACATCTACAGGGACAACCTATTTCGAATGGGAGAACCATTAGACCACACAGGCTCTGTTCATTTGGGAAGAAAATTAGCCTTTAACATGTTGGCATGAAGGCCAAGTGCTCAATATGGCAAATTTTATATTTATATCCATATTCAAATAATTCATTAGAGTGTCAGAGTGAATGGAGAACTTACATGTTTAAACATTGAGTCTTTATTTTTTCAGGCTTTCTAATACTAAGGACATTATGTATGTGTACAGAACAGTCTATAGTGAAGAAACTGGGCGAGAAGGCAGACAGCCCAAGTGGTGAGAGTTAAAGAGTTGAACTTCATCTCATCTCAGCCCTGCCATGGTTTCCATGCCCTTTCAATTCCCTTTCAACTCCCTTTCAACACGTGATTCTGTGAAGTCTGATACTAAAGAAAACACACCTAAGGAAATGGATATGTAAATGTTGAAAGATATCAGGTTTTTTTTATAATTTTTCCATTCCTTTCCACAGTCACTGATATAATAAAGGGGTTTATCATCTGATGAAGATAATAATGGTAGACAGGGTTGGGGAGGGGTCAGGATCAGGGTTGGAAAATGTTATGAAGGGCTATTCTCTGTAACACTAACTCAGACCAGTACTGATAATCACACTCATGATTCAGGAGTCCTTAGCTCATCTTTCCACTCTTTTATTGGAAAGGGAACCAAGAGAGGTGATCATCACTCACTGAAGGGCCCCTGAACCACCAATCCCCTGGGGGTGACAGGTCTGGAAGGTATTAAGGATGACAGAGGGTCATAGCGACAGTATCCAAAGATGACACTACCTATTGCTCTAAACACACAGAAAACACTGGTTACTTATTAAGCTTTTCTTCAAAAATGATGCAAACTCTCATAGCCACACATTACAGATACAAGAACATGCACACATGCTCAGTTTAGAGGAGCAGTATCTTGCTGTCACATTATTCATAGACCTGGCCCACGAAACAGAAAAGACAGAACCAAAAAAAACAGTGTTACTTCCAGTAGATGCCTTAACAAGCAATCAAACATGAACTGTAATTTTGGGTCTCTGGTAGGTCTACCACTGAGCAGTGTGGTTTAAATTCCATAACAATGTTTAAAGGACCTACTATTTTGTGAAGCACTGTGCCAGTCATTAGCAGGGGTATGAAAATTAGCAATTCATGTACAGTACTCAGCATCAAGGTGTTATAACTTAAGACTGCACACCAAAGAAATATATATAGCTTCTTCTGCTTTGTCATTCAGATGTAAGTCAAAGGAGAATGATTGATGAAAATTTAAAGCATAATTCTTTGGGGAGGGGCCAGGGGAAATCAGTAAGGCTACACTGAGAAAGACACTGCATTCAAGATGAGTGTCTCAGAGGATGGATTCAATGTTGAACATTCAACAGTGTTCAAGTGGGTCATGCTGGGGTATAAAGTTCATCCTAAGCAGTAGGTAGAATATGAGATGTGTGGGGACTCAGGAACAATTCAGTTTAGCAGGTCAAGGTGTAGCCTTAAAAGAGTCATGAAAGAAATGTTGGGATAGAGGACTGTCACCACGCTGTGGAAGCCTTGACTATCAAGCTAAGAAGATGGTATTTTTAGTGCTGTAAGTAATGGCAAGGTTTTGCACAAGAGAATGATCTGACTCAAATCAGGTTTTAATAAAGGTATTTGGTTGTGTGTGAGGAGTAGCACGTAGTGCAAATAGAAGACAACCATGATGGTCTGGGAAATAAGACTATAACGTTAAGCAATGCAGTGGGAGCTGGAGGAGGAGATGGACATAAAAGCTAGAAGAGAATCAATAAGGCTTGGTGACGGATTCCACATAGAAAGAGAGGAAATAAAGTGGAAAGGACCATAGAGAAAGAATCACTTTTGCTTTACTTTTTAACTGTGTGCCTCAAAAAAATGATGTCACCATCATGAAAACTTGGATGATAAATTGTTCTTAGAAGAAAGTATATGTCTTTTCTGACATACTGACTTCAAGGTGCTGGTAAAACTTGTTGATGGGTCTGACCAATAGGGCACGCAAATGTCCATCTGGTAATGTGGAAAGGGATTGAGCCAGAGTTACAGACTAACAAGTCGTCTGTATCCAGATAAAATGTGTCAAAGCCACAGTTTGATTAAAGAGAAATAAGAGAATGAAGACAGAACTCTGTGCAAAGTTGTACAGAATGGGCAAAGGAAGAAATAAAGATCAGAAAATGAGACCTGAGAGAAGTAGGAAGAGACAGAATAATGCAATGTCACAAAATACGAGGGGAATTCATTCATTCAATAAATATGTTATTGAGCAAATACTGTATGCCAGGCTTGATGCCAGATGCTGCCAATAAGGTAGTAGGCACAACACAACATCTCTGCTCCCAGGGTTAACAGTCTTCCAAGGAGTGTAGATAAATAGCATGAAGCATGGCAGTGAGTTCAGAAAAATGTGAATGGAGAAAAGCACACTAGGACCTTTAACCAAATGAACAGTTTTGAAAAAGAAGTAGGTGATTTAATGCCCAATAGTGAATAAACCTATAGTGACAGATCAAGTTATATAACTTTAAAATATTTTTAATTAATTTATTTTAATTGGAGGCTAATTACAATATTGTGGTGGTTTCTGCTATACATTGACATGAATCAGTCATGGGTGTACATGTGTCCCCCATCCCAAAACCCCTTCCCACCTCCCTCCCCATCCCATCCCTCTGGTTGTCCCAGTGTATCAGCTTTGAGTGCCCTGTTTCAGTAAAGACCACTGAACGAATTAAAAACTCATTTTCCCTCTGTCCCTTCACCTCTCTCTCTCACACACACACACTTTAATCTGCTTGAAAGTCCCTAAGAAAGGAGGCTATTAAGCAAGCACACTCTGCAATGAAATATTGAAAAGCAATATTATCCACATCTTCTAGAACACCAGTGAAGACAAGAAAAACAAATAAAAGGATGAAAAAAAGACTACGAAGGACCATGCACTTCAATCCCAGAAATATATCAAAAGAGTCAACTACTAACCAGTCTATGATTCCATGGAAATTTTGCATACATGTTTTATACTGCATGAATCATTAATTTCCAAACTATCTATAGCCTTATTTGATGAAACTTTGCATAAGCATTGGCCAAAAAAAAAAAAAAAAAAAGTGGAGCAAGCAGAAGAGGGTTGTTGAATTTTAACATTTTACCATGTGATTTTCTTAGAACCTTCTTACATTCAACAACACAAAGAAGACAGAATAATGCCTTGTGCCATAAAAAGCTTTTTCAGGATTGAGAACAGACTTTTCACTACTACCCTTGTGGAATTACTAATTTGGGTTTATCTTTAATAAACTCCCAACTTAGGCTGAGGCCATGATAACATCCATCTAACAATACAAAAACGAAGAGCAGTTTTCACTGTACTATTGTTGGTTGCCAAACTTAAGAACTTCCCAGGTGAAATGTGAAATTGAGTCCCACACACAGAGGGTAAGGAGAGACCAAAGAAAGAGGAGGACCACTCCAGACTGGTCAGTGGCAGGTTTAATAAACAAAGGACCTGAAATAACAAGGCTTGTCTTGAGTGAAGCAAGATGAGTAGATCTCCACACCTGCACTCCAGAGTCTTAAAGGTTTATATAGAGGGTTTAACGAGGTTTAGTAATGAATACTATAGAATTCCATGGACAGAAGAGCCTGGCAGGCTACAGTCCATGGGGTCACAAAGAGTCAGACACGACTGAACAACTAACACTTTCACAGTCATGAATACCACCCAGGTGTCCTTAAGTTACTCTCTCAAGGCTGTGTCCTTGAAAATGGCTTGTGCTGTGCAAATAGTGGGCAGAACATACATCCCAAGGACAGGGGAGGCAGGTGACGGGCCTCTGATTGCCCAATTTGGGCCACATCCTCTCCATGACCTCCTCTAACTATGGAAACACCCATTTCCCTCCCCATGTTGAGCTGTAGATTACATCACATAACAGTTGCCATCTCTGTGTTAGATGGAAGAAATTAAGGACACCAGTGAATAATGTTGTGGGGTTTTTTTTCTCTGATCTTACTTCTGATTCTCTTTCAAATATACTGTTGAATAATCATCACCCTCTGCCTCTCCACCAGTAGGATTATGTTTGATTTTGTACCAGGGGAGCAAATGACATGAAAAATTTGTTCTGGGCAAGCTTTTGGTATAACGTAGAAACTGATGAGAGGGAGAATAGAAGTGAGCTCTATGATTCCTAACAAACCTTCTCCACTTATATGTGACCATTGACAAGCATCCATTTCCCATTTTCCACAGTATTATCAACTACCATGACTTAGAAATGGTGTTAATCAGTTAGCATAGTAAATACATCACTTGTTAAAAGGAGTAAGAAGTGAGTTAAGGAATTGTATCATAAAGTTTTAGCAGCTCACTCAACCTTGCTTCCATCTTTCCTGCATTTCCCTCTCTACTTTCACTTTAATGTAGTCTATGTTTCTCAATAAACTATTTTCCTGGCTCTAGAGTCCAGTCATAAAATACAGACACACAACACACACACACACGCTTCTCCAATTCCTGATTTCCCTCTAACCCTAATCCATTTCTGTCTGATCCTCCAGTTAAATTTCATTTTAATCCTGATTACATCATTTTATAAACCTTCATCCAAGAGACATATATTCAAAAGAAGATCACCATGGTCATGTTAGAAGATGCAAATATCCCATTTATTTTAAAGGAAATAAGAGGTCAGGAGCTATTGTTTTGACATATCACTGACCAGAGGATTTTTGTATACAGAAACTAATGCCTGTGGCTGGCGATCTGTTGCATAAGCGAACACTAAAACACTCCAGTCAATAACCAGGTAACAAAAGACATTAATACATCTCTGGTCAAGAAGCCATTAAAAAGAACTGAAATTAGACTGGAAACCTTTAAAGATGACAGTCTTTTCTTGTCCCAGGATTAGTCAAGACTCAACACTTGAGCCCAAATCAAAGTATGAAAGTTTGCTGAAAATACAAAGACCTTTGCTGCAAAGACAGAGACCCTACGAAGCAACTACATATCTGGGGATTATTCTCCAATTTAAACTTAAAACACTAAAAACAACAACAACAAAAAAGGGTGCTTCTTTTTTTTTCTTCTAAAGTTAACAATTAACTTTAAAAGTTTTTCTTCTTCTAAACAATTAACTCTAAAAACATGTGAATACAATTCAAGAAACAGATGTCAGATCAATTCAAGCCAGAAAATGCTTCCTTTTTGGTCTCACCTGAGAAAGATATAAATCAGGAGCTTTCTATTCTCCAAATGAACAATGAACACATGCTGATTCTAGAGATGGTACTGAAAGTCTTTTCTTTTTTAATACATCATACTCCTCAGATGTGATTTCATCTTTCTCATTTTATCCAACAAGTAGAGATTATGGCCACCTATGGCACTGTGAATAGATGAGGCGAGCTGATTCAATCCCCATCTGGCCAATTAAAGACTAGGCTCAGCCAAAAAGCTGCTATTGCTGACGAGCTGAACAATGCAAGCCACCCAGTTCCCCAGACTTCTGTTCCTACAACCATCTCTATCTCTGAGAATCTACAATTGCTTGTGTATGAGTAAGTTCCCGAAAGGCTCCCTACCCTATTGAGTCGAAGGAACTGCAAAGACAGAGACCCTATGAAATCAACTATGCAGCCCTCTACAGTTACAACTCTCATTCTGAAAAATTCAATCTCTTCAAGATTATGAGCATTGGCCCTAAGATTTATCCTAGATATACTTAGTTTGCAATGAGTGGCAGCTATTGTCATGAGGGAAATGTGAACTATACATCATTATAAGTCATATTGGGGGCTCTAAAGGTGATAGGTTTTTTCCAGCCTACCAAGAGTATTTTCTCTAAGACTTTACATTCAAAAAAGACTAGGGTCCTCCCATTTACAATAACTTGAACTACTGGACGGAAAGGAAGAAAAGGAACATATCCGTATCTCAATGTCTATAAATTAGGGCAATGGACTCTAGTTGGTGACTCCATTTCCCTGGGTATAAACACCTAAAATGTGGACATGCCTCTTTCCTTGCAACTTTATAGCCCTGAAGTACAACTTTTTCATCCTGCAAATCCAAACCATGCTGTGGCCATGTGTGACCCCCTCATTTTATATAATCTGGGAAAGGTCCACTCTCGATTACTCTCAGGTTCCCCAAAATAACCTTCATTCGATTTACGGCTCCTCTAAAATTTGTACACATGTAAAGCCACCTAAAAACAAACCAATTCTACCCAGGGGGCTTTATTGGGGTGTGGTGAGGGGTAAGGGAGCTATGGTCCCATATTCTGCTATGGATACCTGTCCCTGCTTTCGCAGAATGCATGATACTCTGAAAGCCAAGCTTCTTGCACAGAGTGCCAAGTACCTTTCCAAGGCTATACTGTGTATAAATTATCTCCAAGTGTCACTGAGGACCATTTTCTCTGAATACACTAAAGCTGGCAATAAAATAAGACATACGGTCCTGCTGAAGAATCTGACCTGGGAAACATTCCGCCTGTGTATTACCAGGGGACGAAAATAGAGTTTTAATGAAGAAATGTTTGGGAGCATAAATGCACCGTGGAGGGAGAGGATCAATACTATTTCAGATCATCTATCCCCAGGTGTTAGGAGAAGGAAGTGTGAGGTCTGAAGTCATTTGGCAAATGCGTAAACAACATGGGAAATTTTCAGAGAAGGCAAAAGTAGGCACAGGATCGCAGGGGACCCTGACACTGGCGAGTTTCACACACACTTCAAACACCTCTTCTTTCCCGACCTGTACCTTGCATGCACCCCCTCTCCTCCGCACCCCCATTCCCGCCGCTGCCACCTCCCCTTCCCAGTCCCGCCCAGCGGACTATCTCACATGCAGCAAAGGCAACAAGCTTCCCCAGCCCAGGAAGGGGTCCCCGTCTGAGCTCGTGAGGGAAGCAGAGTGGAAGCGGGAGCCCTCTCCAACGCTTATTGCATCCTACCGCCTGTGGAGCTCGCCTCCTCCAGCTGAGCCGAGATGCTTTCCACCCTCCTCACGTTCATCTTTGGGGACGCAGGGTGCAGGAGCGGGACACGGGAGTCAACCGGCCCAGAGGCGTCAGGCGATGGGTCTGGCACCGGAGCGCACTCGCTGCTCGGCCCGGGGGCGTCCGCCGCGCTGGGAGCGAGAGAGTCGGCGGCGGCGGCGGGCAAGGCGCGCGGAGCGGATGCAGGTGCGGGCGGAGGCCGGCGGGGGGCGCCGGGGGCGCGGCGCGGTGCTGGGCAGCGGGGGCGCGCGGGTAGCGCGGGTGCCGGGGGCGACAGGCTGGAAACGGGAGCAGCTAACCGCTAGCCCGAGAGCCAGGCGCTCCCTCCCTTCGCCGCCTCTGCCACCTGCTGCCAAGTCACTGGATTGGGGTGGTGCTGGCCTGGGGGCTCTGACCACAGAGCATCCAGACCTTAAGGAGACCCGAGGCGATTCCGAGAGTTGCCCGGTGCCTCCAAGAGCCCTTCTTGCCGCGCGCAACGCCGGCTCTGCGGAGGGGCTGCAGGGCCCCACGCCTTCGCACAGAACCGTCTGCTGAATCCCCAGGGGCTCAGACTCCGAAGGCTAAACTTGAGGTTGCTGCCCAAAGTTAGGCTGAGTTCGAAGGACACCAGAAGGGTAGAGCAAGGAGATGCCTTCTCCAAAACCGGGCAGAGCGCCAGAGAGTCCTGGAACTCCTAGACGGGAAACTTCACGATTGAAGTTCGAACCAGTCATGAGACTTGGCTAGGTGTTGGGAAAGGCGGGCCCTTCACGCCCAGGTGCGCGGGCGGGCAAGGCCGAGATGAGAATGCCACTTTGGAGAGAGAGATTGGAGGGGATTGGGGAGGGGTTTTTCAGACGAGCATTCACAGGGAAGGTTTCATCTGAGGGCTCCCTGGCAGCTCTCCAGGGAGGTAGCTCAGCGCCCCCGTGGGCGTTCATCACCCGGTGTCATATGCCCTCTTAAACAAACCAAGGCAGGGGATGTTCAGAAAGAGAAAGACTAATCAATAAACCACTTGTAGCCATGGTTACTACTTGAGAAAATCAAAATTAAAATGCTGATATCTGTGTCCCCAAGAGTCAAGTGCATGAAGCATCTTTTGAGAAGGAAGGTCAAGCTGACCAGTTCCCTGGGCTAACCGAAATAAAATTCCTTCCCATTCTCGATGGGCTATGATTTGGATGAAAGTCATTTCTTAGTGTTATGCAAAACTACCAGCACTTCCTGTGCTGCAAACCTCATCCCACCCTTAGAGACTTTCACCAGCTAAAATCTAGCCCCTTACTCCAAGAATGTTTCAAATGACACTTTATATTTTTCACACCCTCATCCCACAAGTGACTCACTTGATCTCTTGTGATGCCTCTGATTTTCCTTTCAGTTCATGAGTAAGGGGAGTGATACTGACATCATCATTACCTAGGTTCAAGGCTGCTACTTACTAACTTTGATACCTGGCCTGGTGCAAATTATTTACATCAGCTATAACAATGAGATATTTTATTGGTCTGTTGTACAGATTAAAAGGAGTTGCTAGATGTAATAAAGGACTTATGGCAGTGCCTGGCACACAGGAATCTCTAATTCTGCAGCAACTCTTTCCAGAAACCACTCTCATAACTTTTACTCCATAGATGATCACTAACACCTGTCCAGCTCTAAATGCCATCATTTTCTATCAGCTAACTTCTACAACTGTGTTGATTTTGGTCTAGGAGCCTGGATAAGAATCACAGTTCCAACTTTTTACAATGTATGCGTTCAAGGGCTAATAACCTCGCTTTCTCATCTCTATAATGCAGAAAATAAAGGTGTCTGTCTCTCTCAATTAACTGTTAGAAAGAGTAAATGAAGGTTTATCTATGAAATGTTTAGAAAGGTTCCTGGCACAGAGCAAAAGTTCAGTAAGACTTTCACTACTATCACTATCCTGATAGTTACTAATATCATTATCATCATCTTATTTTATTATGATAAAGTTTTTAAAAAGCATCACTGTCATTTCCATGACAAATCTGCTCAACCTTCTCTCACAGTGTAGGAAGTAATATATTAATACAACTCCTCTTTCATCTGCAAAATACACAGACATTTTGTTGGGCCAACCCACTTCTCAAGTTTTGTCCACTGAGTATCTATTTTGATCCTACCAGGTGTTTCTCCCTAGAATCTGTAAGAAGGCAACAAAACCAGGGAAAGAAGACACTGTGCCGAGGAACTCTGCAATAAATTGTTTCCAAAATGTTTATTTGGGATCTTGGATACCATGGAATTAATTTCTTCTTTATGCAGAATTCTTTCTCTTTATGTGGACCCTTAGGGGAAAAAAATAATCTTTTTAGTGCTACCCCTACTGTCATTTCTGATATTTGGGACTAAAGGGCTAGGGTGCTCTGCCTTGCTTATACCATCTTAATGGTACTTCAGATGTCCCAACAGTTATAGAGAAGAGCTTCGTAGGCCACATGTGTTGTGCCAGCCCACTGCTCCTCCTTAAAAGCTGTAGCAATCCCAGCCCCCCAGCCCCGCACTGCAGTCCCCCAAGACATAAGCACAAAGATTCCCACAAATTGTTGGACTAACTCTAGCTTACTTGTTGTGTAACATGGATGTATATTGTCCCCTCAAGGAACCATATTTAATGGTTTAGACAGTAAAATGGATGCATAGTAAACTCACTATGTGCCAGCCTGTAATCTCAAATATCATCATTATTTAACCTTTAAAAAAAACACTGAGGTAAGTGCTTTTGTCATCCCTATTTAACTAGTGAAAACATTACAACTCAGGAACTGGTTTGCCAGTTTTTCACCAATATTAATCAGTATTTTGGGGATTTGAACCCACCAGTCTGACTCAAGCTTAATTACCACCCTGGACTACTACCTTGGACTAGGATTTAGAAACTCTGAGCTCTGACATTTCCTAGCTCTGTGTCCTTCAGAAAGCCACTGGTTGTTTCTAAGCTTCTGCTCCTCATCTGTTAAGAGAGGAATTTCTGTTTTGCAAGGTCACTGTCAGGATCAAGTCAGATAATGAAAGTGAAAGCTATATATAAACCTTGGAGTGTTGTAGAAGCATCCAGGATCACATTTATTATTGTCCTGTTCTTTTATTGCCTATTATTTTTGTTGTCCAGTCTTTTCTGAAAGCCCCTGTTTCAGCACAATTCTGTCTTGCTTACTAGGATTTAAACAATAATAGAAAAACTTCATATTTAATATTTATTGAGTGCTTATTATATGAGCTTCCCAGGTGGCATAGTGGTAAAGACTTCCTGCAAATGCAGAAGACACAGGTTCAATCCCTGGGTTGGGAAGATCCCCTAAAGAAGAAAATGACAACCCACTCCACTATGCTTACCTGGGAAATTCCATAGACAGAGGAGCCTGGCGGGCTACAGTTGATGGGGTTTGCAGAGAGTCCAACACAACTGTAACTGAGCATGAGAACTTTTTATGCATGCTCTGGGTTAAAAATTTTACATCAGCATATCACTTAATTCTCAGAAGAACCACTTTATAGAGTTATTTTTACCCTGATTTTAAAATGAGATAGATTCAGAGAGGGTGAATAGCCCTAGAACAGTCAGCTGTGAAGAGGTACAGCTGAGTTTAAACCCACATTTATCTACTGCAAAACTAGCACTTTCAGTTTCTACTGATGGTTCTAGAACTGCAGCATACATGAGAATCACCCGCAGGGTTAGTTTGAAAACACCTGTGCTCCAGCCCCCAAGATGGATTCACTGAGTCTGGGATAAAGGTCTTGGAATCTAATAATTTTTAATTAAATTTTATTTCTTTAAAGCAGCTTTTGGTTTACAGAAAAGTTGGGCAAAAAGTACGCAGTTTCCATATACCTCCTCTCCCCCCACCCAGTTTTCCCTGTTATTAACATCTTGCTTTAGTGTAGTACATTATTACAAATGAACCAATAATACTGATACATCATTATTAACTGAAGTCCACAGTTTAAGATAGATAGAACTGATGGCCTTGCAAAGAGAAGGAGAAAGAGAGACAGCTCAGAGGAAAGGCCATGCGAGGACAATGCAACTGTCTGCAAGCCAGGAAGAGCGCCTCCCCCAGAAAACAAAACCTCCTCCAACCTTGAGCTTGGACCTCCAGTCTCTAGAGCTGTGAGAAAACAAATTCCTTTTGCTCAAGCCGCACAAGTCTATGGAATTTTGTTACGGCAGCCTGAGCAGACTAATACACACCTCAAGACCATGCTTTGAGAAATCACTACTCTACAGTAGAAGTAACCAAGGCACTTGCAGCATCTGGGAACTTATCAGTAATCAGAAACTGGAGCCCCATCCCAGACCTACTGAATCAGTATCCTCATTTTAACATCATCATCAAGTGGCTCCAGGTATGCTGATGAAAACGAGGCATGGCTCATCAAAACATTATGTTTACTGCCTCCTTGGAGGCACCCCGAGCTCACTGGGCATGAGAGGCGGCTGGTGCCATAATCATAACCAATTCACCGCATCTCCCCCCAAGTGACATGACCGTGTTTAATTTTTGTGGCAGTCCTTCCTCAGATGAATATAATTGTTTATTGCCTCATTAGGTTTCAAGCAGCAAATACCTACAACCTTGATCATCTGACTACACCTGCAAATTGCTTTGTGATTCTTGATCTCTCTCATGATGATAATTATCGGTGAAAACAACCTACTTTGAGATCTTCACATTAAAGGGAATATGAATATGCCACAATGAGACAAAAATGAGGTAAATATTTAGGGCGGCAGGCTGACTTCTGACATTCCCGTAAGATTTCTGTATTCAGTAGATGATGTAGTCTTTACAACTCTGAAGGTAGCTCAGATTCTATTATTCCCATTTTGCAGATGAAGAAACGAGAGCCCACGGAAAGTGACTTATTTGAATTTTCAAAGGAGCACAAGGTACAGCCAGGACACAAACCTCATCATCTGACATCTTTCAACACTTGGTGCTATAAGCCTTGCCAAGTTTATATAAGCTGGAGCACTGCCAAATGAACTGCAATTCTCTAAGCAGCAAAATTCAGATTTGCTTTGCAACTCTGTCTTCAGGATAAATCCATATTATAAATGTAAAGTTATTATATTGCTTAGCTACATTTCTCCTGACTTGTGGACTTCAGGAAATTCACTGACTGACGACATTCTCTATGTGGCAGGAAAGGTGATTAGGGGATTTGCTTCGGAACAGAAATTTAGTTGAACCTGGAAGCCCTGCAACAACTTATATCTTTAATGAAGTTAATGCTGAAAAGATTTTACCTAAATTCCATCTCTCTAGGTTCTAGATTTGAATTGTATGTTCTAATTGGGGGACATGTTCAATAAATTTCAGACCACTTTATACCTTTTATCTTTGTATTTTCTTTAATTGCTCATTGTACTGCCTTTCGGAGAAGGCAATGGCACCCCACTCCGGTACTCTTGCCTGGAAAATCCCATGGACAGAGGAGCCTGGTGGGCTGCAGTCCATGGGGTCGCTAAGAGTCAAGACACAACTGAGTGACTTCACTTTCACTTTTCACTTTCATGCATTGGAGAAGGAAATGGCAACCCACTCCCATGTTCTTGCCTGGAGAATCCCAGGGACGGGGGAGCCTGGTGGGCTGCCGTCTATGGGGTCACACAGAGTCGGACACGACTGAAGTGACTTAGCAGCAGCAGTACTGCCTTTAGACTAAAAACAGGCTCTTGTGGGAGTATCTGCTAGTTTATCTATTAGCAGTTTGAATGAAACTGTCCAAAAATGGTTTCACAGTAACTAAATGAACTTGTTTCTAGAGTAGTCTTCATAATCAAAAGTTGGAATTAGCTTAAAACTGAATTTCATTCCGAATCAATTATTTTCTTCAAATACCTGAATCAGATTAAGTCCTTAAAAAAGAAAAATGCATTTCTTTATGTGTGTATGTGGTTCAAAGTACTATATTATATTGCTGATAAGGAATTTAACTTGATGTGTTGAAGATTTTTCAATAGATTAACACTTTGGGGAAATACACTCAATCTTTTTGTTTTAAAATATATTAGTAAAATTAAAATCCTTTCTTAAATTAGAAATGTTTTGAGAACAGGAATCTGTATTATTCAGATTAAGCTTAAAAAAAAAAGGCAGTTCTGAGTGTGGATAACTCAAAACTAGGTTTGACAAGCTGTCAGAATTGAACAGTGAAAGAGCTGTGTAATACTTGTCAAAATAGATTAAGGAGTTGATGCTCCAGCTCAGGCATTCGTTAACAACCTGTCAACAAATGGACAAAGGAAAAGACAAGGAAGACTTGGACCTTCAAAGGCTTGATGCCATTAGGTTTTCAGAAGACCAGAAATTTTTAGATGGGTGATATTGATGAATGGTACCAAAGAATGAAAATCTAACTATGTTATGATGGTGAATGCTCATAAAACAAATATTCCAAGATTTGGGGTGTTTGTGGAAATGCAATGAAAGATACATTTCTAATAATGGAGGCAGACTAAGGTATAAGCGAGAATTTCAGGCACAGCAAGAATGGAGGATGGGAAATAAAGAGATAAGATGGTACTATGACTGGACTACAGAGGAACAAGGTTATCGGACATGACAAGTCATTTATATAGTTTCCTTTACTTATTTTTGGCAAGTGCCTAAGTTTTATTCACAGTGATTTGAATAGCTATCAAAATATTCTCCTCCATTCATTCTCATATTACCAAAGTTTAATAAAACAAAATTCATAAATTATTGGAGCAATCTTTTCCCCTTCTAAGAAAAAGAATACTTGAATTGGCAAATTAGCATAACTGCATAAGCAGCAAAAGATTATACTGGGGAAATGTTGGTGATAGATTAAATTTAATATGATCAACTCCAACATTCTTAGTAAATCAAAGTTTGGTACAATAAAATAGTATACAGGGGTCAGACTGACAATGCACAAGTGACTAGACATATTTCATCATCTCTTATGATTTCTTTATCTAAAGCAGGTGCTCAGCTTGTCAACCAAATCTCAAAAATGTTTATTCATTCACCAAGTATCAAGCCAGGCATTGTGTTACATAGGGAGGATCTGACAGAAGAAAAGGTAGAAAAGGTGGAGTTCCTTGCCTTCAAGAAGCTGACAATATCAGAATGGATCCATACATAAGTATAAATTGCAGTAAGAAGCATGACTTGTTAAAAGCACCCACAATGCACTTGGTAACTGCACAGGCAAGTGTTATTTTATCTAATCCCCACAACTGCATAAGAGTGTATATCAGTTAGTTTTGCCATATAAAGAAACCTCCCTAAAATTTGGTGGCTTAACATAACAATCATTTATTTACCTGACAACTCTGTGGTCTGCCCACTTAGGTAGTGCTCAGCTGGGCTTCTCATGCCTCTGTGGGTAGCAGTGATGTGCCCATCTCACATGTCATGCAGATGGCTGGAGTTGTGGGGATAACTAGACCCTGTCCGCCTCTCCAACCAGCATGCTGGCCTGGATGTCCTCACTTGGCACTGACTGCAGGGTTCTTGGGCTTGGGTGCCACTGTACAGCACTTTTTAAGTCTTTTCTTGGGACACACTTGCCACTGTCCTATTGGCCATGTCAAGTCACAAAGCTGGCCCAGATTCAAGGGGTTAAAGAAGAATATACCTCCTTTAATGGAGGAAATGATGAAGTCATATTACAAAAGGCAATGTACAGGGAGGGAAAGAATGCGTGACCACCATCTCAATTGGCTTTAGGAAGGTACTATTCATATCTCAGTGAGCCACAGAGGGGTTAAATGACTATTCCAAGCTTATCGAGCTAGTGACAGAGCCAGGATTCAAACTGAGCAGTCTGACTCGATAGCCAATAAGTGTACCCGCTACACTCTAGTACAGGGGCCTCACAAGCATGACTCATGTGCTGTGGGAAGATTCGGGAAAAGCCCCTAACTCAATCTTGGGTATTAGAGATGCTTTCCCAGAAGAACTAGTATCAAATTTAAATCCTAATGGACAAGGATGAATTAGTCATATGAAGAGGAAGGAAGGACAGGAACATTCCTTGTAAAGGTGACCACATATGCAAAGTACTAGAGGTTGGGAAAGTTAAGGTAGAGAGGGCTACAAATAGTTCCCCAGGCTGGAGGACTGAGATCTAAGCTCTATGGCAGGAGCGGGTAACTTTGGCAGAATTGTAAATTTCTTAAAACCAAACTGTGGGTTCACTTGAATCAGAGACATTGGCAGCCCACTGAAAGGTTCAATCCAGAGATTAATAGGTTTAGATTTTGACTTTGTATTCATCACTCTGGTGGCCATGAAGAGAAAGGATTAGACTGGGCCCCACTGAAACTAGGAAGATTATTTGCAAGATTATCTGCAGTGACCAGACAAAAGAGAACAAAGGCCTGAACTAGAACAGAGGCCAGTGCGGATGAGGAAAAGACCCACTGGAAAAATATTTAGAGGACAGGACATGAGGCCAAGAAAATGTGACAAAGGCATCATGACGACACAGTTTTTGGTTTAGATGCTGTTTGGATGATGGTACCATTACCTGAACTGTGAAGTCACAAGCTGAAGATATTTCAGGGAAGGGAAGGGTAGGATGTCTTTTGATTTGCATGTGTTGAGTTTTACGTGTCTACAGGACCACATTTATATGAATATATCCACTGTGAGGCAGGAATGAGCCTTGAATTTCAGCATATAATAAACTGAACAAGTCCCAAATGACCACAACATGGAGGGCGTGCAGTGGAGGGAAGGAGCATTCTCTAATTCCATCTCACCCCACCGCATCACCCCTCCCATAGACAACTGTTGTTAGTTTGCCCCACTGAAGAACTGAGACTAGCCACAGGATTGGAGTCAATTTTTAAATGTAATTTATCATAATTTTGTCCAACCCTGTGCCATGGAAATCGAGAAAAGAATTTCCCAAAGAGGTAGTGACTACAGTAACAAGCAATAACAAGACGTCAAGCTCACTGAAACCTGAAATAACTTATCCATTGTATTTAGGACCAAGGAGATCATTAGTGACCTTTTTACAATAGTTAACAAACAACTCCTTGTTCATATATTTAAGCCTGCTCTTTGAAAATTAACATTTTATTTTTCAGGATAAAGTTATGCATGATTGGTATTTCCAGGTAATAATGAGCTACCATTTTAAACACCTATCATTATGTCAAATTCTGTAATAGGCACTTTTTATTATGTCTAAATGACTACCTACAAAGTAGCAGATTTTCCTTCCGTTTGATAAATGAGGATACCCATGGTTAATTAGAATGGTGATCTGAGATCACAAGTCTGATCACCGGCAAAGCCAACATGCAGACTCAGAAATTACAAATTCACAGACCTTGCTTTTTCACTACATTGTAGTCTCTGTGGAGTTTCTATGACACAAGAGGGCAGGAATGCATAAATGGTATCTGCTAAGGATCTCCTTTTAATCAGTTGTTCCAACTCTGTCTCCCTTCACAATTTTAACTGGCATTTCTAAATCACAGCAATCTAAGTATCCTCTGGCTTTACTCATGGAAATGTTGCAATAAGTAATAAGAAGGTCAGAAACTGAAGATAGGATGAGGATAAAGAAGATGTACTGGTACAGATTGGATGAAGCTCCAGCTGGATCAAGACTTCTGGGAGAAATATTAACAACCTCAGATATGCAGATGATACCACCCTAATGGCAGAAAGCGAAGAGGAACTAAAGAGTCTCTTGATGAAGGTGAAAGAAGAGAGTGAACAAACTGGCTTAAAACTCAACATTCAGAAAACTAAGATCCTGCCATCTAATCCCATAACTTCATGGCAAATAGATGGGAAAACAATGGAAAGAGTGACAGATTTTATTTTCTTGGGTTCCAAAATCACTGTGGATGGTGACTGCAGCCATAAAATTAAAAGACTCTTGCTCCTTGGAAGAAAAGCTGTGACGAACCTAGACAGCATATTTAAAAAGCAGAGATATCACTTTGCTGACAAAGGTCTGTATAGTCAAAGCTATGGCTTTTCCAGTAGTCACATACGGATGTGAGAGTTGGACCAGAAAGAAGGCCAAGCACCAAAGAACTGATGCTTTTGAACTGTGGTGCTGGAGAAGACTCTTGAGAGTCCTTTGGTCAGCAAGGAGGTCAAACCAGTCGATCCTAAAGGAAATCAACCCTGAATATTCATTGGAAGGATTGATGTGAAGCTGAAACTCCAATACCCTGACTACTTGGTGTGAAGACCCATCTCATTGGAAAAGACCCTGATGCTGGGAAAAGTTGAAGGCAGGAGGAGAAGTGGGTGATAGATGATGAGGTGGTTGGGTGGCATCACCAACTCAATGCACATGAGTTAGAGCATACTCCAGGAGATAGTGAAGGATAGAGAAGCTTGGTATGTATGCTGCAGTCCCTGGGGTCACCAAAAGTTGGACATGACTGAGCAACTGAACAGTAAAAACTGGTGTCTTACCTTTTTTTTTCCTGAAAAAGGGAAGAATAGATGGATGGTAGGCAATGCCTCTTGCTTGTGATTTCCAAGCCACGGCAGTTACTGAAATCAGCATTTGACAATGGGGCCAGTTCAACAGTTCAATACCAGCCTCCATCTAAAACTAGTCAGAGTGGAACAAGTTCATTTACATAGGGACTGAGAAAACCCGCCAAAGGGGACTTCTGAAGTGGACTGGCGAGAGGACTAGAAATTTTTTGGACCTAGAAAGCCCATGACTGAGCTCCTTTTAACGCAGTTCTTGCGCTTGTAGGTTTAGGCATTTTGATGGCATCTAAAGGGTGAAGGGTATGTAGTGAGTAAAAGATAACCCATAACATGGAGTATTCTTTCTTGCATAACAAACCTTAATACAATTTAGGTACTGCAAAGCCATATTTGGTGGGAAAATGAATTTCTTTTAAAACTAAGAGATAAAGATTTAAAAAATAGCCTTTGCTGGACACATGTGGCAGAAACTTAAAAATATATGTATATATTATATTATATACATTATATATTTTATATATTATCATAAATTATCTCTTTAATACTTATATAAGGAAAGTGTTAGTCACTCAGTCATGTCCAACTCTTTGAGACCCCATGTACAGCAGCCCCCTATGCTCCTCTGTCTATGGAATTCTCCAGGCAAGAATGTTGAAGTGGGTATTCCCTTCTCCAGGGGATCTTCCTCACCCACAGACTCACAGACTCACCCAAATCTCCTGATAGATAGCAGATAATGGTTATATGAGGAAGGCAGTACCAAATGCCCATTTTACAGAAGAATACTCTGAGGTAAAGAGAGATAAAACTCAAGAGAAAGGGGATATATGTATACTCATGGCTGATTAAGAGCTTTCCAGGTAGCACTGGTGATAAAGAACCCACCTGCCAATGCAGGTTAGACATAAGAGTTTGGAAGGTCCCCTGGAAGAGGATGCACAGCAACCCACTCCAGTATTCTTGCCTGGAGAATCCCTTAGACAGAGGAGCCTGGCAGGCTGCAGTCCAGAGTGCTGCACAGAGTTGGCCAGGACTGCAGTGACTTAGCACACATGCATGCACAGCTGATTAAACTTGTTGTACAGCAGAAACCAACAGAACATCATAAAAAATTATCCTACAATTGAAAAAAATTTTAAAAGAGAGATAAAACATCTTACCAATGCTACTGGCTCCTCTGGGCAGTTGATAATCTGGGACTATCAGCTAAGGAGGATAAATAAAAATGAGCCCCAAAAGAAAAGTCTAAAGATCATTAATAAAACATATCAGGGCAAGAATAATCAAAGTATAAAAGGAGAAGGCTGCTGCATCTGAAAAGAAATCCACAGGGGTAGCAGAGAAAACTGGACCAACATTTGGGTTTCCGAAGGGAAACGGTAACCAGGCTGAGAGTGAGATGAGTTGGTGTTTACATTCACCGGTTATATTTGTATGAGTTTTCCCATCTGTAAGATGGGAGTAGCAAGTCTTCTCTGCAGTGAAGTGAGATTTAAATGTGATGGTGTGTGGAAAAGACCCCAGTAATTTGCATATTTTTACATGTTAGATCTTAGAACAATTTAGAATACTCCATCTGTCCAATGAATTAAAAGCCTCGGGGGCCTAACAGTATCATCAAAAGAATAAATGTTAATGAGACAGTTTGGAATGCAAGGTGAACATGAGAACATTATTGTTTTTAATTAATAGAAACTGAGCTAATGGTACCTCATCATGGATCAGTAACTAAGCAGATGGTCAATGTAAAACATAATCATTGTTTTTGGTAACTAACCCAAATGCAATGGTTTTATATTGTTAGAAATGAGTATACACCATACTTTGGACTAAAGGTCATTTTCTGATAATGAACAGCAGTGCACAAAATTATAATAGAGTCAAAAGGCATGATGTGAGCAGTCTAAGAGGAAAAGGTGCAGAGTTCTTCATGGCGTAGAGTAAAGTTAAGCCAAGGCACCCTTTCTTTGCCTCATTTCTTGCTCCCTCTCTCAAAGTACTTTGTTCCTTTCTTACTTAGGATTTATCATAAATTGTAAATAATTTATGTGCATTTGTTTGGTGACCATCTCCCAACACGCACACAGCTGTAGTCTCCAAGAGGACTGGAATTACTGTAATTACATTTGGTTTTTGGAAAAGGGTATACTTGACGCCAGCCTCAGTGCCTAACGCAAAATGTATACTCAATTTGAAAAAAAAAAAAAAATCTGCTGAATAAAAGGATAAATGATGCATTGTTGGTTCCCGGTTCTCTTTTTCTGCTACACCTCAGGGCACAGAGCAGTCAAGGACATCTCACTGCTTCCATGCTTTGGAAGCTTCCCTGAAGCATTTGTGAGAGTGATCTGCCTTCTACCTGTGGGTGTAGCAGGGGAGGGAGGTTGTGCGGTGCTGGCCTCTGAAGCTATTCAGGGAGGAGAAAGCAGCACTCACAGAGATGTTAAAACCCCAGCGCCCTGACTGAGGCATGCTCAGGTCAACCTGTAGGTGTAGGTGACTCTTTCTGTGCTTCGTGCTAAATCCCTTCAGTCATGTTCAACTCTTGACTGTAGCCCACCAGGCTCCTCTGTCCATGGGATTCTCCCAGAAAGAATACTGGAGTGGGTTGCCATACCCTCCTCAAGGGTATCTTCCTGACCCAGGGATCGAACCCACGTCTTTTATGTCTCTTGCATTGGCAAGTGTGTTCTCTACCACTAGCACCACCACTTGCTAAGTTTCAGGTTCTGTTTGGCTTTCCTGTTGTCTGGTGGACCCTGCAGACTGTCCTCTCTAAGCAGTTATCAATGGCCACTCTCTTCTGAGGTGGCTGCTCAGTTGGTTAAGATGCACACAATATAGGTTCTCACTCATAAGCCCAGATAGATGAAAGACAAAGACTCTAGCTGAAGTTCAAAAGGTGACTTTGACCCTGAACTCAGGAGCAATGCCCTCCACACCTGTCTTACTTTGCCTGATACATACAGACCACTTTTCAGGACTGATAACTCAAACGCATTCTCTGTTAATCCCTTCCTCCAGGATTTGGCCCACGATGTATCCTATATCCTTGCCCTTATTTTCTTCTTTCTAACACTGAAACCTGATGGACAATCATAAAAGTTCTGAACATAACTGGGCCAAATGCTCAGCAGCAGGAAAATCAGATCTCTGTTCCTCAAGAGAAACACAAAGGATTGTCTCCCAAAGTAGTAAGTAGAGTAGGATTGCTCACAGTAATGTGAGATTGCTGTTGCTACTAAGTCACTTCAGTCTTGTCTGACTCTGTGCGACCCCATAGATGGCAGCCCACCAGGCTTCCCCGTCCCTGGGATTCTCCAGGCAAGAACACTGGAGTGGGTTGCCATTGCCTTCTCCAGAGTGAGATTAGATGATAGCATAAATGTGTGTGTTACCTACCAGGGAGATCAGTGCACCCCATCTGTACCCCAATAGGCCAAGTAACTATGAAAGTGAAAGTGAAGTCACTCAGTCGTGTCCGACTCTTTGCAACCCCATAGACTGTAGCCTACCAGGCTCCTCTGTCCATGGGATTTTCCAGGCAATAGTACTGGAGTGGATTGCCATTTCCTTCTCCAGGGAATCTTCCCAACCCAGGGCTCAAACCTGGGTCTCCCACATTGCAGACAGACACTTTACTGTCTGAGCCACCAGGGAAGTAAGTGACTATAATATACCAAAAATAAAATAAAGAAGAAAAGGAAAGGAAGGAAGGAAGAAGGAAGCTAGCTGCAAATTCCATTGTGCTTCCCGTATTTTCATTTACGCCTCAGATGAGGGAACAATCACTAGAACCATCATCAGAAGGTATAAAAGATCAGATTATCTTCAGGGCTAAATGCAAATCTGCATTTCTTGGGGAGCAGGCTCATCTCAGGAATATTTTGAAAAAAGATCAATTAATATCCAGACTGTGATTTCTTTCCATTTGCCTGAGGTTTTGTATCGATCCACTCTAAAAACTCTTACAGGCATGCCACGAGGTAATGCAAGGCCGGCTGTCCATGTCTCATTAGATATGATTAGGTAGATTTTCTGACACTATTTGGGGATGAGAACTGAAGCCCTGTTTTCTAAGACACATGTTTGCTGCATCCAAGCTTTTCTCCCTTCAGTTTTGTACTGAGGTTCTGCTCGTTCTGCACTAAGGTTCTGAACTTATTGTAGATAAGTTCACCTGAGCTTAACAGCTAGTTTTAGAGCCTGGAAGTAAAAGTCAAAGTGTTAGTTACTTAGTCATGCTCAACTCTTCGTGACCCCATGGGCTGTAGCCCACCAGGCTTCTCTGTGTATGGGATTCTCCAGACAAGAATACTGGAGTGGGTTGCCATTTCCTTCTCTAGGGGATCTTCCTAAACCAGGCATCAAACCCAGGTTTCCTGAATTGCAGGCAGATTCTTTACCACCTGATCCACCAGGGAAGCCCCAGTTTTAAAGTCCTAGTTTTAAAGCCAAGGAAAATATCATTAAAACACAAATAAGATTAACAGAGTTGTAGATCAAGATGATTAAATTTTGAGAGGTCAAAATATACTTGAAACTTCAAGCTGCATAAAGCCTTTGTAATTTTTTAGTCCTGGTTCTTATTAAAAACAAATCAGTCGTTTTTTATACACACATCTACCACATATTTACATACATAATTATATTTAATTAAAAGAACTGCTTTCACTAACATTTGTTTGCCCTGATATGTCTAATATATTTACTTTTAATTTCACTGATAGTACTGTTTTCCTCCCTAGAAGCATATTTATTTGTAATTATGAAATTATAAGACATTTTATAGTTCAGTAAACAAAATTATAAAGACAAAGAGAAACAAACAGGAACTAAGAGTTGAGACATTAGCCCAGAAGGCTAATCTTATCTCGCCTTATGTCATTTCATACCCATTTAACAAGAGTTTTTTTTTTTTTGGCTTGGTGATAAGAACACAAGGACTGCTACAGAAATGATATTCTTAATTTCCCCATATGTGGCAATCATTTCACAAGGAATAGCAAGAACAGAGGTTCCATTTAAAATGTTGCTTCAAACAAAACTTAGCCAACAGAGGCGGACAAAAGGGCTGCCTCCTGCCATACGACAACCAGGACGAAAATAGGCCAACACAAACCAGAATGTCAAAGATTAACTTTAGATTCTCTGGCATTCCTCTTTGAATAATCCTGAGCTAAATTCTCCCTCTTTATGTCAAGGAACACACTCTCTAGGCATTTCGGTTTGCAGTCCCTCCACCCACTACCTAGATTCTCTTTTTCTGAGATATGTTTAGATGTTGGAGAGAATCACATGATTTTCTCCAGAAATCATCCTCAGCCAAATCGAGTTATTTTAAATCATTTACCCACAGCAGATATTGCAGAAACTCTCAGAGCATGTGCAGCCTGCACTGACCAGATCTCTCCACTCTTTACCTTTCCCTTCAGCAGATGTGATCTGGAAAAGGAAGCCCAGCACAGCTCAGTGTGACAACATCAAGCTAACGGGTACCCGCCTGTGGACAGAAAGGTTAAGAAGGCTAAGCAGTAGCATCTTCAGGTCTCAGGCTTGGTGTGAGATTTCAGAAGCTGCACAGAGTTTCTTGGTGATCCGTTCAAAGTGGTCTCTGGGTGGTGGTATTTGGGGAGCCTTCCCACCAATCAGCCTACAGAGGCAAGAGACACAGAACCGAAGTAACAGCCATGCCCAAGGAGCAGATGTTGGTGCCTTTCTCTCCTCCAGTTCCCCTGGAACTATGCATAAATTAAGCCCTCAATAAGTATTTGTTAAAAACCAAGGCTCTTTCAATAATCTAAGTAGCTTGTCCTTCATTGTTTTACTCTTTAGGTGACAATGGAATTGGTGTCTTATTCTTTGGCAAAGGAGAAGAGAGCATCCACTTCAATCAGCTCTTTTCACAGAGTAACCAGAGTGCAGAGACTGAGCAGCTTGACTGCGATTGCCAGGTTAGTTCCAGGTGCAGCCAAAACTCTAGGGACCTGGGGGCACTTGACCTTCTTGGCCTCCTCAAAGTCTTCACCCCTTGCCCTTGACTTAAGCTAGTTCAGTGGCCTCCTTTCCACCCTCAGGAGCTTTTGTATAATATTCTCTCTTCCAAGAATGTTCTGTTGTTCCCTCCTAAATTGTCCCCTCCTACCCTTTAAGTTCCATTGCAAATATTACTTCCTCAGAAAGTTCCAGAGGAGGCAATGGCACCCCACTCCAGTACTCTTGCCTGGAAAATCCCATGGATGGAGGAGCCTGGTAGGCTGTAGTCCGTGGGTTCGCTAAGAGTTGGACACGACTGAGCGACTTCACTTTTACTTTTCACTTTCCTGCATTGGAGAAGGAAATGGCAGCCCACTCCAGTGTTCTTGCCTGGAGAATCCCAGGGACGGGGGAGCCTGGTGGGCTACCGTCTCTGGGGTCACACAGAGTCGGACACGACTGAAGCGGCTTAGCAGCAGCAGCAGCAGCAAAAAGTTCCCGACTGCCCAGGTAAAGAACACATCCCATCCTCCCATTTTTCTCTCACAAAGTACCTTGTTCCTTTCTTTCCCAGAATTTACCACCAATGTTAAATCCATGTGTTTTATGTGTATTTATTTGTTTATTATCTATTTCCCAACATACACACACACAGTGGTTTCCTGGAGGACAAGAATTATATTTTTCGAAAACAATAGATATCCAGTGCCAGGCTCAGTGCCTATCACAAAATAGCTATACATTAAAAATATGTTGAGTGAAAGGATTTGTGTCTGGTGTCATCCTTTCTTCTACACCACCATGCACAGTTGTCTCCCTTCATTTAAAAGATAACTGATGATACATCATCTCAGCAGCTGATTTTTCTGAATCGTTTTGGCCTTATGCAGGGCATAGGTTAATCTGAAGACTCCATTTCTAAAGAAAACAACTGGACAACAGATCATCAAAGAAGGGAATTAAAGAGAAGATCAAAATACCATTGCATCTGTTACCCTAGGAAAATGCTTTCTTCAACAGGGTAAGTAAGGGAGCAGGAGTATTGAGATAATGCAAATGAACATCTGAATACACACTTCAGAAAACAGCAAAGGACAAAACTTGGAAGTGGGAAATACAAGTTTATAGTTTAGATCACCCCTCAAAAGAAATAATGGTGTCTTTGGGGTACATTAAATGAGGTGACAAATATTTGTATTCTCAATAATTTTTTCTAATTGATGGGAGTGTCAACTCATTCATCATGAAAGCCTTTCAAGGATTCTCTAGTGCCTTCAGGATGAAGCCCACCTTCCTCTTAAGGATGTGTGTGGCCTTTCACAATCTATCCCCTGCCCTTCTCTTTGAGGTAACATCCTGATACTCATCCACTGGCCCTCATACTCTAAACATACAGAAATACTGGGGGTCCCATCAGCCACAGTCCCCCACAATTCCAAGGCCCTTGTGTGTATGTGTGATCTCCAAGTTGGGAGGACCAGTCCCCACCTTGATCACTTGTTCACTTTAGCTCTGTATTAGTTTTGTATTGCTGCTATAACAAATAACTACAAACTAATGGCTTAAACCAACACAAATGTATTGTCTTCTATTTCTAGGGGTCAGAAGCCTGAAATGCATTTCACTAAGCTAAAATCAATATGTCAGCAAAACTAGATTCCTTTCTGAAGGCTTCAGGGAAGAATCTATTTACTTGCCTTTTCCATCTTTGAGAGACTACCTATTTTCCTGGACTTGTGGCCTCCTTCCAGTTGAAGCAAAGAATGGCCAGTTGAGTCTTTCTCACATTGCATCACTTTGACTGACTTTTCTGCTTCCTTTTTGCATGTTTAAGGATCCTTATGATTATATTGGGCCCACTCAGATAAAACAGCATAATTTCCCTATTTCAATGTCAGCTAATTGACAACCAAATTCCATCTGCAACTTTAATTCTCCTTTGTTACATAAATTAATGTTAGTGGTTCAGTCATGTCTGACTCTTTGCAAATCCATGGACTGTAGCCTACCAGGCTCTTCCCACCATGGGATTCTCCAGGCAAGAATACTGGAGTGGGTTGCTATTTCCTTCTCCAGGGAATCTTTTCGAACCAGGGATCAAACCTGGGTATCCTACATCACAGGCAAATTTTTTACCATCTGAGTCACCAGGGAAACCCCTATTATATAAATTAATATAGTTACAAGTTACAGGAATTAAGATGTGGATATCTTTGGGAGAGCCATTATTCCACCAACCACAAATTTCAAGTACACCTGACCTCCCATGTCATATTCAATGCCATTTCCCTTGTGAGTGACAGAATTAGATATTCCTCATCTTGTTTTTTATCCCCAATGTATTCTGCTACAGTAGGGCTTCTTATTTTGTATTAAAGTCACTAATTTATAAATACACCTTCTTCATGAGACTCTTTCAGGAGTAGATCCTGAAATGGATCTTGTAAGTAAGCCAGGTCTTGTGCTGTGTATTTTCCACCATTTGATTTTTACAACAGTACAATGAGATAAGACATTTTATTCATTAAACAGATGGAAACACTAAATGCTATAGCAGTTCATTTCATCATTTAGTCATGCACTTCTTGCAAGTCAGAACTGACATTTGAACTCTTGTCTGCCTGGTTCCCATGTGGTCAATTTACTGCTGCACTGTGCTGTCTCAGCTTGAGGTCCCCAATGGCTCACACCAAGGGCCTAGCACACAACAGAGTTTCATGAAAGATTCACTGAATTTAGGGTTTGTTAAATAGTCTCCTTTCCCATTGCTATCTCACTCTCCACCTTGATGACAAAATCATCTCATTTAATTTCATATCTTTATTCTACACCTCATCTTAGAGAAAGAATTTTTACTAAAGTTGAATTATCTTCTCAACTGACAGAATGATTATACTTTGTTTTAATTTTTTAAATGACACAGATAATCACTATCCAAAGACAATGAAAACCACTTAATATTTAAACTATATCTTTTGTTGAAATATCAGTGCCCCCAGCCTTATTACCCATTCCTCTGAAGAAAAAGTTTTAAGTCAGTAGCTCCAAGATTTCAGCAGGTTTAAAGTGGACTGAGCATCACTGTGGGTGAACAGCTCCCTAACCATGTCTGGTGATCAGATGGGCTTGCAGATCAGAGTTTTAAAGAACACTGCATAATAGTTGTAAGTCTACATTGCCTTACTATATAATCCTCATAAAACAATTTCTATAAAAACCACGCTTCTAAAAGACACATGCATCCCAATGTTTGTTGCAGCACTATTTACTATAGCCAGGACATGGAAGCAATCTAGATGCCCATCAACAGATGAATAGATAAAGAAGAAAAGGTTCATGGATACAGTGGAATACTACTCAACCAGAGAAAGGAATGAATTTGAGTCAGTTGCTGTCAGATGGGTAAACTTAGAGCCTCTTACACAAGTGAGGTAAATCAGAAAAACAAATTATTAAAATTAATGCATATACAGAATCTAGAAAAATGGTACTGATGAAGCTAGTAGAGAAAGGACTTGTATCACATCAGGGGAAGGTGAGGATGGGACAAATTGAGAAATTAGTATTGACAAATATACACTATCATGTGTAAAATAGATAGTGGGAAGTTGCTATACAACACAGGGAACCCAGCCCTCGAGCTCCATGATGACCTAGAGGGATGGGATGGGAGGAGCAGAGAGAAGCTCAAGAAAGAGGGGGTATTTATAATTATGACTGATTTACATTGTTGTATAGCAGAAACCAACACATTGTAAAGCAATTTTCCACCAATTAAAAAAATCTAAAACAAACAAACAAACAAAAAACTCAAGGCAGCCAGAATTTCATATAAGAAATCAATGATTTCTGTAAAAATACAAACTAATGATATGTTTTAAATAAAATCGTATTTACCTGCACTGAAAAAAAATTTTCTCTGCACATTTAAGATATGTAAGAATGCTTGATAATAAATGAGTCAAGCACTATAACTTAATTGCTAACACTAAATTTTGTAGGTAAAAATGTATAAGGACTTAACTGTGGTAAGGACACTCTTGTACTTACGTCATGAGTTTCTGCCTGGTTTATTCCAAGGCATGCCTTTTTATCAATGGAATGCTTTATTTTATGCCAACATTTTTCCTTTCACAACAGTAACAGAGGAAAATAAACAAATCAATGTTCCTTTGGTTACTAATGTCCAGTTTCCTTTTTTCTTTTCTTTTGGTTTACATAAAACTGTCATCTTTCCTAAGGACTGTTTGGGGTCCAAAAACAAGTCTACTTACCAACACACAGGCTGACCCACATGTTTCCTCAGCTGAAAAAATATATAAAGCCTATAACTTTCTAATTGCACTCCCTATTTTTCTGGTTGTTTGAGGTAACACCTGTGACCTACAACCAACAGTTTGTAACAAGCATCTCTGATGCACAGCACACTCAAATACAGAAGAAGCATTGTATACCTTTCCTGTGTGCTGTGGATTCAGGAGCACAAATGCTTCTCCAACCACAGAAGCAGAAAAAAGCAGTCATGGCAAAACACGCATTATCCTTAACATTTCTTTCCAGAATTTACATATGTCCCTTCTGCTCAAATCCCATTGGCCAAAGCAAGTCACACAGCAGCACAGAGTAAAGCAGAGGAAACACAACACATGGCAACGTAAGCAAACAAAAGGGCTCCAAGTGGAAAGAAGAACACTGCCATGTCTCAGAAGCAGGACATAAAGTGGTTCGTTCAGGAGAGTGGGGTTGGGTCGATAAGGGTTTGAGCACTGAGTAGCAGAGAGGAGGATGATATTGGTTAAGACATGACACTAGTACCTAAGGACACATAAAACTCCTAAACATTATCTTGAAAGCTAGGAAGAATCAGGTAGAGACTTACACTGGAAAATGGCATGATCCAATCTGTATTATGGAGTGGTAACTCTGGCTACAGCATAGAAATTTTATTTTTGTGCATCTTGGATCACCAGGAGAATACCCAAGTGGAGATATCTAGGAAACAGTTGTCCACACAGAACTGGAAGAAATCATTAGCTTATAGACTTTAGAAGTTTCAAATGTGTAATTTGGATCTCCTGTGGCCCCTGACCCAATGTATTTACCTGCTGCTAAGTCACTTCAGTTGTGTCCAACTCTGTGCGACCCCATAGATGGCAGCCCATCAGGCTCTGCCATCCCTGGGATTCTCCAGGCAAGAACACTGGAATGGGTTGCCATTGCCTTCTCCAGTATTTACCTGCAAGGGTGCAAAAAAAAAAAAAAAAAATTTGAATTTCAAGGTCTTCTGATGAGATGTGTGCTCTTCACTTGGCCCTAATCCTCACTATTATTTGTTTACACCTTTTGTTAGCTAAATGGCTCCTGAAGGCATTTGAGTTTGATGTCTGACATAGTAGGTAGGATGGCAATAGCAAGGATAGTGTACAGAATAAGAAGTGAAGTGGCTTCTAGACAACAGCTAGCACACAGAGAAGAATTGATATTTACCATTAATAAGTAAGGGCCAAGGGCAAAAGCAGAAAAACATCAACATCTAAGATGCATTTAAGAGAAAAGAGAAAAGAACAGAAGTGCTTAGGAGAGGTCAATGATGTCTCATGCTATAAGGATATCAAGCAAAAGAAAAAAATGAAAATTTCCCACTGGATTTGTGACAAGGACATCATGGGTATCCTTTGAAGAACATTCTAATAGAGCAGCTGGGCAAAATATTTGCCTTTGACTGAGGAGAAGAGAAAGTAGAGACAGAATATATAACTAGTCAAAGAATCTTGGCTATATTGGCAATGAACGAAGAAGTTACAGCTAAAATAGATGTGGATCCAGAAAACTTTGCCTTCTTTTCATGGGTGAGGTTCAATCACTTTAACTGTTGATGAGAAGAAACCAGTAAAGAAGAGTAAGTTAAAGATATGGGAAAGACAGACCCTAGGTTAATCCACATCACTGCAAATGATCCAATTTCATTTCTTTTTATGTCTGAGTAATAGCTCATTGTATATGTGTACCACATCTTCTTTATTCATCCATGGATGGACATTTAGGTTGCTCCTAGGTTCTGGCTATTGTAAATAGTGCTGTAATGAACTTTAGGGGTACATGTATCTTTTTGAATTACAGTTTTCTCAGGGTATATGCCCAGTAACAGGCTTGTGGACATGGGATGGGGGGCACAAATTGAGAGAGTAGCATTGACATATCTACATTTCTGGGTATAGGGTAGATCATTGGTGGGAAGCTGCTATATAGCACAGAGAGCTCAGCTTGGTGCTCATTGATGACCTAGAGGGGGGATGGGAGAGAGGCTCAAGAGGAAGCACATACATACAGCTAATTCACTTTGTTCCACAGAAGAAACTAATACAACATTGTAAAGCAAATCTAATTCAATTTTTTAAAAAAGGATATGGAAAAGAGAAGGAATCATCAAGAATAAGATACAATCCATAACCCAGTTATGGAGATTTGTCTCAGGGAAGAGGTTACTATTGCAGCAGGAAGAATGAGGAACTGATAGGTGTCCATGTAGTGGGTTTTGGTAGCAATAATTTGAGGGGATTTCTAGATGAAGGCTTCTATTTTTTTCCTGGGAAGTAAGAGTGAGCTCTTCTGTTGGCCTTGAGTATGGCAGAAGCTGGGGAAGGAAGTGGCAACTCACTCCAGTATTCTTGCCTAGGAAATCCCATGGACAGAGGATCCTGGTGGGCTATAGTCCATAAGGTCACAAAGAGTCAGACACGACTTAGTGACTGAACATGTACCAGGAACTGGGGAGTAGGTTCCAATAATCTTGAGAAGATTTAAGTCACCATAAGAATTTTAGGAAAGAGAGCTGGATTAGGAAACTAAGAAATACTAAGTAGAACTGAATATTCTATTAGATTGAAAACTACATTCAACTCCAGAGTATCTACCAGAGTCCTGACAATCTGTAGAGCTCTTGGCCTCCCTCTGCATAAGGACTCAAGCCCTTTTCCTAGGGTCTTGCTTCAACATGAAGGGAATCTGGATTCATATATTCCACGCCCCTATATTAACTCTAGGATATTAAGTACCAAGTGGTGCTGTGAAATGGTGGAAATTAGCAGTCCATAAAGGAATAAGGGAATAAAACCAGGGAGATCTGTGCATCTTGAGCCTTTCCTATCTAGACTCAACTCTTTACATAATTTAGAGATGATGCATTTATGTTGGTCAATTTTTGAAATATTTCTATTTCTGACTCTTCCTATAATATTTAACAAAATATTTAGTCATTGTTAATTTGAAGAGAAATTTGCTGCTTAATAACTCAACCTAAAATTTTACATATTTCATATTTTAAACGATATTTCATTAATTTACTCATTTTAACAATTCACCCCCTCATATGCCAACTCATATAGGTAAGATAAACTAAGTATCTGCTCTCAGAAAGTATAAACAAATTTAATTATTTTAAATTAATCTATACTTCAGGAAAAACTAGTACATAAAATGTGACTTAAAAATCATTGCAGAAGCCAAAATATAAAAACTAAGTGAATTAGGTAATGACTAGTTCTCTTCTAAAGGATTTACCATAGGTACCTTTAAGCGAGCTCTCCTGGAGTACTTGAAATATAATTTGATTAAAGACCCTTAGTGTACATACAACTCTTTAGGAAGACATCCATTACACAGAGTGAGAAGTACTGGTCTCTGCCAAATCAGTCCTGTGATTCATACATACATTTCTGTGCATTCATTATAATCTACTTCCATCACTCTCCCTTCAAGGGCATTGGTAAATTCTGTGGGTGCTTAACTGGAGAGCATCTCAATGTTAGTGAACTCTCTCCTGTTCCATTTTTTCCTTGTTCTTCTCTTACTTATTCTATCAAAAGCTGCCTTGGGGACATGTTTTATTGGGTGCTTATACTATGGCTGGGGAGTGATATCAACCAATGAAGAATTATTGATAAGGTAGTTAATTCTATGAGCATAGAAACTTTGTCTCTTGTTTAACATTTTGTCTTATTTATTTTACAAACTGAGTGCTTATTATGTCCCAGGTACTGGCCTGAAATATTTATAAATATGAATTTATTTAGCAACTCTACAAAGTAGGTACAATGATAATTTTACAAGTGAAGAAACTGAAGACTGAGGCCACGGAGCTAAGGAACAAAAGTGTTTTGATTTGAACCCAGACAGCCTGGCTTCAAATCCTGTGCCTGTGACCATTGTGCTGGGCTTGCTTCCTTGCATGGAGATGTCACCATAGAACTTTCAACATCAGGCACATTACAAAACTAAATGACAGAGAAAAAATAACAGACTCCATTTCCACTGTCTGTATCACTAAACCACCAGTTCTCAAAAATCAACCTCTCACCTACTTCACTCCCCAGAAAAAGTCAATGTCAAAACCTATTTAGTGTTCCCTTTCCTAGAACAAACAATTATGTGCCTATCGTGATATACCTCATGTTCAGTCACTCATTCATGTTCAATTTTTTGCAACCTCATGGACTGTAGACTGCCAGGCTCCTCTGTCCATGGAATTTTTCAGGCAAGAATAATGCAGTGGGTTGCTTTTTCCTACTGCAGAGGATCTTCCCAACCCGAGAATCAAACCTGAGTCTCCTGCATCTCCTTCATGGGCAGACAGATTCTTTACCACTGAGCCACCTGGGAAGTCCATCTTGATACCTACATTGGTGATATATTTACTGGCCTAGTGCAAGCTGAAGTCTCTGAGATGAGTCAGATGTAGTTCTGTCCAAGGTGTGTCAACTGCAGAAGCCGACCATCATTTTCCCCTGGGAACACAATAGTCTATTTCCAAGTAACTACTAAAATATTCTGAAATTGGATTAAGCTAAAAGCAGCCAACCTAACAATGCCTCAGCTACATAGTGATTATTTTTCAGTGATTATTGTCAACTACTAAAAGCTCAGAACACCATCTGAATATTATTCAGCTCAGTTCAGTCACTCAGTTGTGTTCAATTCTTTGCGACCCCATGGACTGCAGCACGCCAGGCTTCTCTGTCCATCACCAACTCCTGGAGCTTGCTCAAACTCCAGGAGTTTGAATATTATTACTGCTTCTCATGAATGAAGTGGCATTTTCATCTAGGGATCAAGCACCACAAAAGTGCTACAAAACAATTTGAACTGGAAGGGACTGGGAGATATAAAAAGAAGCACAAAGAAATGAGGATAAAGAAAGGTAGCAGTAGTAATTGCCTTCTCTGCAAAGAGAGACAAATCAAGAAAGCTTCTGTTTTAAGAATTTTTATAGAGGGGAGTATTTCCATGACAACTGAGTACTTAGTTATTCTAATTGCAGGAGAAACAAAGCATCTCAAAAGTCAGGAAATATGTTCCAGGCACACCAAATAAATCCCAGCTAAACTAGGAACATTGATGTTTCATTAAAAGCAGTGGAAATTCACCGCCAGACACTTTATTTTGACTCAATATTTTAAAAGTGACAATATGTCTTAAGATTCTCTAGATTGTTTTTAGACAAGATGTTAGCTCTTAAATTTGGCTTGAGATGAATGTTACTCCACACATGCACAACCTTTATCTTCACCTTCATTTCTGAAAATTAAACTGATTGAAGTAACCAGGCAATGTTTTCAAATGGAACCTGATAGAAATGTGACAGAACCATGGAATTTAATTCCAGTTAATGCTAATGAATGGCCTGATTTATTGGAAGAGAAACCTCTCTCTTACAAGGACTTCTCTATAGCTCAAACAGTAAAGAATCTGCTTGCAATGCAGGAGACCAGGGTTTAATCCCTGGGTCAGGAAGATCTTCTGCAGAAGGGAATGGCAATCCACTCCAGTATTCTTGCCTGGAGAATCCCAAGGATAGAGGAGTCTGATAGGCTACAGTCCACAGGGTCACAAAAAGTCAGATATGACTGAGTGACCAACACTTTCAGTTCAGTTCAGTTTAGTTCAGTCACTCAGTCATGTCCAACTCTTCGAGACCCCAAGAATCACAGCACACCAGGCCTTCCTCCATCACCAATTCCCGGAGTTCACTCAAACTCATGTCCATCGAGTCGACCTCTCTCTTAAATGAACAAAAGATATTATAAACAAAATCCTATTTTGGTTTATTCTAGGATTTGTTTTGGAGAAGGAGATGGCAACCCACTCCAATGTTCTTGCCTGGAGAATCCCAGGGACGGGGGAGCCTGGTGGGCTGCCGTCTATGGGGTCGCACGGAGTCAGACACGACTGAAGCGACGCAGCAGCAGCAGCAGCAGCAGGATTTGTTTTAGAGATGTCATATACTAGTTAAAATAATCTAAAGTTCACCAAGCTGATGTAAACCACTGAGTCTAGTCTAAGTTTAACTGAAATATGCAAGATAGACAATAATGACTTCTTAATGTAAGGTCACTGGATCATTGAAAAAGCAAGAGAGTTCCAGAAAAACATCCACTTCTGCTTTATTGACTATGCCAAAGCCTTTGACTGTGTGGATCACAATAAACTGTGGAAAATTCTGAAAGAGATGGGAATACCAGACCACCTGACCTGCCTCTTGAGAAACCTATATGCAGGTCAGGAAGCAACAGTTAGAACTGGACATGGAACAACAGACTGATTCCAAATAGGAAAAGGAGTACCTCAAAGCTGTATATTGTCACCCTGCTTATTTAACTAATATGCAGAGTACATTATGAGAAACCCTGGGCTGGAAGAAGCACAAGCTGGAATCAAGATTGCTTGGAGAAATATCAATAACCTCAGATATGCAGATGACACCACCCTTATGGCAGAAAGTGAAGAGGAACTCAAAAGCCTCTTGATGAAAGTGAAAATGGAGAGTGAAAAAGTTGGCTTAAAGCTCAACATTCAGAAAACGAAGATCATGGCATCTGGTCCCATCACTTCATGGGAAATAGATGGGGAAACAGTGGAAACAGTGTCAGATTTTATTTTTGGGGGCTCCAAAATCACTGCAGATGGTGACTGCAGCCATGAAATCAAAAGTCCTTACTCCTTGGAAGGAAAGTTATGACCAACCTACATAGCATATTGAAAAGCAGAGACATTACTTTGCCAACAAAAGTCCATCTAGTCAAGGCTATGGTTTTTCCTGTGGTCATGTATGCATGTGAGAGTTGGACTGTGAAGAAAGCTGAGCACCAAAGAATTGATGCTTTTGAACTGTGGTGTTGGAGAAGACTCTTGAGAGTCCCTTGGACTGCAAGGAGATCCAACCAGTCCATTCTGAAGGAGATCAGCCCTGGGTGTTCTTTGGAAGGAATGATTCTAAAGCTGAAACTCCAGTACTTTGGCCACCTCATGCAAAGAGCTGACTCATTGGAAAAGACTCTGATGCTGGGAGGGATTGGGGGCAGGAGGAGAAGGGGACGACAGAGGATGAGATGGCTGGATGGCATCAGCAACTTGATGGACATGAGTTTGAGTGAACTCCAGGAGTTGGTGATGGACAGGGAGGCCTGGCATTCTGCAATTCATGGGGTCGCAGAGTCGGACACAACTGAGCAACTCAACTGACTGAACTGAATGTAAGGTCATTCTAATCCGATGGACTATTTTCCCTTGGAGGAATTCTATTGTTTTGCATATAGATCATTGCCTCAAAGTATGGACTTCCTTTCTCAATCTCTTGAAACTTTTTTCTCCTGACCTTTTGATGAGTTCTCTAAAGTTGAGAGTATTGGTTATTGGCAATCAATACATACAACTGAAGTGGCAGTGAACAAATGGTCTTTAGAGTTACAAGACAGGTTCTAGCCCTGCTTCAGCCACTTCCTAGCTCTGGATATAGGTAAAACCATTTTACTTCTCTAAACCTCAGTTTTCTCATCTGTTTAAAAGAATTACAAACAAACTGATCTAAAATGCTGACTCAACAAATTTCACTGTGTACCAGGCAAGAGTTTAAGCCCTGAAGATAGAAAGAAAAATAAGTGTTTATCACTGCTTTTGAGAAATAGAAGAGTTGACTCATTGGAAAAGACCCTGATACTGGGAAAGATTGAAGGCAAAAAGAGAAGAGGGTGACAGAGGATGAGATGGTTATGTAGCATCACCTTTTGAAGATGGTGGACAATGGACATGAACTTGAGCAGAGCTGGGAGATAGTGGAGAACATGGAAACCTGAAGTGCTGCAGTCCATGGGGTCACAAAGATTCGCACATGACTTAGCGAATGAAGAACAACAAAAACTAGTAAAGAAGACAGGCCTTTATTATATTTGCAATATTACATGTTAAGCTATATCATTAAGATATAAACAGAACTAAAGGTATAAAACAAAGAATGCTGCCCATCATGCAGGGCTACAAGCATCAGGACAGTAACCACTGGGGTCACTTACCTACAAGGCAGCCTGGAAGGAATTCAGGGTGAAGAATAGGATGAGGCACTCTGTGCTTTGGGTAAACAAGTAAAATAGGTCCTTAGTTAGATATTTTTCAGCAAAAAATATTATGAATCTGATTCTTGCATCTCTCCATACTTAGAAAAGCACTAAAATTATCAACTGAGGTGTCGGTTCCTTGTGACTAGCAGTAACCTTCTACCTATGCTTGGTGGTATGTACTCCTTAGCCAAAATGAATACACACACACACAGGCTTCTCCCCTGACCTGTTCAGAGCAGTTCCTCAAAGCCACCTGAGAGGCTGTCTCTTAGGCTATAGTCCTCAGTAAGGTCCCAGAATAAAACACACTCACAGTTCTCACCAACTGTGCAATTTGCTGTTGTTATGTTTTACTTTCAGTTGACAAAGGATAGGGCATAACTCTCCCTGAGGAAGATGGAAACAGTTATTCAGAGGCAAAGATATTTGAACTGTCTTACAAAATGATTAAGATGCTTAGATGGCACCACTGACTCAATGGACATGAGTTTGAGCAAACTGCAGGAGATGGTGAAAGTGTAGCCTGGCGTGCTGCAGTCCATGGGGTTGCAAAGAGTCAGACATGACTGAGCAACTGAACAACAACAACAAAATGAGTATAGCTAACGGAGGGGAAAGGAAGAAAGTCAGGTAAATGGAGTCTGGCAGAAAAGAATAGTGTATGCTCAGGCCCCAAGGCATGAAGTTGAAGAACTCAAAGTTCAGTGAGGCTGGAGCATATCAGGGTCATAAGGACAGAGAAGAAGGCACAGGCCAGATGGTGAGCTGTTTACTATGCTGTGTTGAGAAGCTGGGAATTTTTCCATAGAAGAATGGGGAGATAATATATGTTAGGACAACCAGGAGTAGCACAATTGGAAATTTTTTCCCTGGAAAGTTAACACTTTCTCTACTGTTAATCTGAATCAGGGACTGATTCAACTAATCCTAGAGCATAAATTTATTCCAATCTTCCATGATAAAGTCAGAAGTGGGTGGCAAGTAAGGTGACCAACTCATTCCCTGAGATTTTCTATTTTACAGTTTATGGGAACCTTCTCAGTCTTGGTGAAATGGATTTTCTAGAACTCTCCAAATTTCCTAGAACTCTCCAGAACCCCTTCTTCCCAAGGCCTGGGCAAAATGAGACAGTTAATCACCTCAAGTTCTGCTTGCAAGACTTATGGTGAGAGTGAAGGAAACAGATGGATCCTGACTGCAGTTATGAGTATGAGTTAAGCTGCACTTAACTATATGTACAAACAGTTCTCTCCACAGTCCTGGGAAACTGAATATATAGATGGATAGGTAGATAACATATACATACACCTTCAATTTATATATATTATATAATTTTAAATACATATAATATATATAATTTATATATAACTGATTTATACATATATATTTATATATATAAACTATGCTGCTGCTGCTGCTAAGTCGCTTCAGTCGTGTCCAACTCTGTGTGACCCCATAGATGGCAGCCCACCAGGCTCCCCCATCCCTTGGATTCTCCAGGCAAGAATACCGGAGTGGGTTGCCATTTCCTTCCCCAATGCATGAAAGTGAAAAGTGAAAGTGAAGTCACTCAGTCGCGTCCGACTCTTAGCGACCCCATGGACTGCAGCCTACCAGGTTCCTCCGTCCATGGGATTTTCCAGGCAAGAGTACTGGAGTGGGGTGCCATTGCCTTCCCTGTATATAAACTATATTCACCTTCAATTTATATATATAACACATATATACATATAATATGTATATACACATAAAACACATATATATACACACATATACCATATACATACAGTAAAAACACATCTTTACTAAATGTTAACATTAACATTATTATAAAAATTACTATAACATTACTAAAAATCATTAACATTACTAAAAATTACTATAACATTACTATAAATCATTAACATTACTATACACTTCCATCCCTGTGTATATAGTACACAGAAAATTTCTGTATTTATCAGATCAGATCAGTCACTCAGTCGTGTCCGACTCTTTGCAACCCCATGAATCGCAGCATGCCAGGCCTTCCTGTCCATCACCAACTCCCGGAGTTCACTCAGACTCACGTCCATCGAGTCAGTGATGCCATCCAGCCATCTCATCCTCTGTCGTCCCCTTCTCCTCTTGCCCCCAATCCCTCCAGCATCAGTCTTTTTCAGTGTGTCAACTTTTCGCATGAGGTGGCCAAAGTACTGGAGCTTCAGCTTTAGAATCATTCCTTCCAAAGAAATCCCAGGGCTGATCTCCTTCAGAATGGATTTGTTGGATCTCCTTGCAGTCCAAGCGACTCAAGAGTCTTCTCCAACACCACAGTTCAAAAGCATCGATTCTTCGGTGCTCAGCCTTCTTCACAGTCCAACTCTCACATCCATACATGACCACAGGAAAAACCATAGCCTTGACTAGACGAACCTTTGTTAGCAAAGTAATGTCTCTGCTTTTGAATATGCTATCTAGGTTGGTCATAACTTTCCTTCCATTATAGTGTATAATAACTATACACTTCAGAATAAATTTCTGATTCGTTACTCCTCTTAATTCCACAAATCTCATCAAAGATAAAAGGTAGTCTTTTAGCCTAATAATGCCTCAGTGAGACAGAATGCTTTCCCTACCAGACTCTAAAGGCTGTTAAGGCAGGCTTTGAGTAGACGAGAACCCACTGAAAGAGAGTGTTTCAAATACACAGGGTGGTATATAAAATTTCAATATTAACGGCATTGCTGGCTTTGAACGTGAGGATAAGTGAACCCTCCTAACCTGAGTAGAAACAGTAGAGTAAGCAGAAGCCAAAAACTGGGAGGAAGGAGGAAAAGGTCAAAAGGAAGAGACGAGGAGAATAAGAAGAAGCAGACTCCCTGTGTCCATCCTGGCAGATTTCAGAGAGAAATGCATGGGAACAATAAATACATGTTTCAGATCATCTTCTGAAGTGCAAATAAACTGGTTTCTTCTGGCCATGGGCTGTGTCCATGTGCTTTTCTAGCTATTGCAGGACAGAGGACAGAGTAGTCCACAAAACTCAAGTCCCAGTCACTGTGTTAACACTCAGAATGTGGAATTATGATAAACCTATCATGGGACCCCTTCAAAAGGAATTTTATACCAAAGCACCAAATGTAAGACTGTACCGCCATAAAGATGGTCTCAGCTGAATAAACCACCAAAACAGCGTTATAAATAGACCCCGATGTGTTTGCAATGTTCTAGGGAAATAAAAAGTATGAATTAAAAAGCACCCCCATTTGTTTGGGGGTGCTTATGTAATACCTATCCTCCAAGGAAATAGCAAGAACACATTTGCAATCAGCTGAGTGTGGTTGCTAAGTTGAGTCTTTAACTTACTGTCTTGATTAAATAAACACTATAATAATCAAAAAGCTAATATTTAAATTTCTAAAGCACTTATTTTTTATTGTTTCCTGTGGAATTTGCTTTACTCAAAGGCATTCAGCCGTTCTAAACTGAGGCTACACTGAGAGGCAGAACATCCCAGAAGGTTTTCTAACTTTGTTGATATATTTTGCTTTATTAAGAATAGTATGTACCCTTAACATTTCAATGACTTAAGTGTTTGGCTAATTCATAATAAGTGTGTAAGTGTATGTAGTTTTTAATTATTCACATAAAAGTGGTTTATATTAAAGAATGAAATAATCATATTTTAAAATCACAAAGCAAAAGGAACTGTTAAATATTATACTTCAAATATAATAAGCAGTAAAAAGCATAATATAGCACCATAAGAGCACTGTAGTTGGTGTAAAATTAGGCTAAGAAATAACCATACCAAGCAAATTCAGAAATTAAAAAAAAATAAATTTATATAGCATGTAGTGAAGGATTATACATAAAAAAATCTTAATAAAACACATAAATTTAGTTGCGACCCCATGGACTGTAGCCCACCAGACTCCTCTGTCCATGGGATTCTCCAGGCAAGAATACTAGAGTGGGTTGCCATTTCCTTCTCCAGGGGATCTTCCCGACCCAGGGATCAAACCCAGGTCTCCCGCATTGCAGGCAGATGCTTTAACCTCTGAGCCACCAGGGAAGCCCAAAATATATCCTAGATGGCCACTAAAAATAATCTCAACACCCTGGTCATACATCCAGAGAATCCGTATAACATTTGCGGGGGAGGGGGGAAAGACACATATTCAGTTCAGTTCAGTTCAGTTCAGTCGCTCACTCGTGTCCGACTCTTTGCGACCCCATGAATCGCAGCATGCCAGGCCTCCCTGTCCATCACCAACTCCCAGAGTTTACTCAGACTCACATCCATCGAGTTGGTGATGCCAGCCATTTCATCCTCTGTCTCCCCCTTTTCCTCCTGCCCCCAATCCCTCCCAGCATCAGAGTCTTTTCCAATGAGTCAACTCTTCGCATGAGGTGGCCAAAGTACTGGAGCTTCAGCTTTAGCATCATTCCTTCCAAAGAAATCCCAGGGCTGATCTCCTTCAGAATGGACTGGTTGGATCTCCTTACAGTCCAAGGGACTCTCAAGAGTCTTCTCCATCACCACAGTTCAAAAGCATCAATTCTTCAGTGCTTTCTTCACAGTCCAACTCTCACATCCATACATGACCACTGGAAAAACCATAGCAATATAGTATAGCTATGGTTTTTCCAGTGGTCATGGAGAGTTGGACTATAAAGAAAACTGAGCACCAAAGAATTGATGCTTTTGAACTGTGGTGTGGAGAAGACTCTTGAGAGTCCCTTGGACTGTAAGGAGATCAAACTAGTCCGTCCTAAAGGAAAATCAGTCCTGAATAGTCATTGGAAGGACTGATGCTGAAGCTGAAACTCCAGTACTTTGGCCACCTGATGCGAAGAACTGACCCACTGGAAAAGACCCTGATGCCAGGAAAGATTGAAGGTGGGAGGAGAAGGGGACAGCAGAGGATGAGATGGTTGGATGGCATCACCGACTTGATGGACATGAATTTGAGCATGTTCCGAGAGTTGGTGATGGACATGGAAGCCTGGCGTGCTGTAGTTCATGGGTCACAAAGAGTCAGACAAGACTGAGTGACTAAATTGAACTATAGTATAGTGGTTCTATCTAACTCTAGTTTGAAAACATTACCTGTCACACAGCATAATAAAATGAGGTAAGATCAGAAATTCTATAGACCCTGGAGTCTTATGGTACACTGTTTTTGAAGAATTTCTACTAATATCTTCAAAGTCACTTGAAGTGGCAACCCACTCCAGTACTCTTCCCTGGAAAATCCCATGGACAGAGGAACCTGGTAGGCTGCAGTCCGTAGGGTGGCTATGAGTCGGAAACGACTGAGCGACTTCACTTTCACTTTCAAAGTCACTTGCATAGCATGGAACATAGTTTGGTAAATTCTGGTTAAATTACAAGAATGTTCATAAAGTATACTCTAAAACTACAATTTAGAGTACAAGACCCATTTTGTAGATGTCTTGCCCCATTAATTGAATCCTAATAATTAATTGATTTATTAGAATTATCTAATAATTCTAATGCCTACTTATCTGTTTGAATGATGCATTGATATTTCAAGTATTTATAAAAATGACTTATGTGTGAAATTCACATAGCTATTTCAGGTTGTCATGAGGACTTGCCCTAGATCCCATGGAGGGTGTGAGAAAAATCTAAGGATGAGTTCAGGTAGTGGAGACGACTCTTGGACCAACTAGAAGACCTTCTGTCTAATGTTCTTGCTTCATATACTGCAAGCCCCATCTGTTCATCTCTTAGGTTCTGAATGTATTCAAACCTTCGGTGGGACCCAGGGCAAATTCAGCCTGTTTGTTAGTGAAATAAATGTTGTGAATTCATTTGGGATGTTTAGCTTGAAGGCAGACACATCATTACAACCTTCAAGTTGTTCAAGCAATGTCAGATAAAAGAAGATTCTATTTTTCCAGAATCAGATAAATTATCAGAACACCAACTGAAGGGTGACCATTTTCATTCAGCCCAGGAAAGACTTCTGGCAATGAAACAGATGAGAAGGTGTCCCTGATGTGGGAACCACTTCCCATCCCTGAAAGTTCATGCAAACAGTGTGAACAACAATGTCTAAAATCTCCACGATCCTACCTCTCTCCCAAGCTTTAAAAATTTTGACTTATGCCTGTCCCTTCAAGGAGTATTAAAGTTACACACCACACAGGTCCATGTGCTTAGTGGTCACATGTGCCTCATAGGAATTATAAGAGGAATAAAAACCACGGCCTGCAAAGCCCAATCCTGAGTGCTGTGAACCCTCGGGCTCCAGCACCATTTTGCCAATATTCAGGTCACCTTTGCTAACAATTTGATTACAAATCCAAATCAATTGCCTTCGGATCAATCTAATTTACTTACCTGGATCTCGGATCAATCTAATTTACTTACCTGGATCTAGTCACTCTTGTTGGATTTCATGCTAGCTCTCTATCTGAAAATTATTATCCCTGTGTGTCGTTTCTCAGCAACAACCATATCGTGCTCCAGATGGAGTGCTGTTACATTTGTGGATGAAGAGCAGCGGTTCCTATTTTCTATTCAAACGTAATTTTGCTTCTGATAACTACCTGGGCCAAATAAGGTCACAATATGAGAAAAAGAACCTGTAGGCTGTTGAACAGCTATTTGCCTGCCTGAGAAGTCTTTAATCATACTTTTGAATAAATTCTGTGACATATGATCCCTGCATTTTCAAATAAATTAAAACAAGAGTCAGATCAAATTTCTCCCTGGGGCCAAGAAAAGCATGTTCCTCATGTTTGGAGTGAACAAGGATGGTGACAATTAAAGAAAACGTCCCTTTCCCCCCACATATGAATAATGGTATCTGTCGCTGAAGGGACAGATAACGAGAAGAAAAAGAAAAACTTCACCAGGATTTACTGTGCAGTTAGTATGTGACAAATACAGTGTAAAATAATTTTATTCATTCTAGATATTCATTGAACAAGTATTTCTTGCCGGCCTTTTCAGTTCTTAACAATGTTCTTGACGCTGGAGAGTCCATGATGAACAGAACAAGAATAATTCCTGCCTTCATGGAGCAAATGGACTGTGGGGAAACAGGCAATAAGCTAGAAATTAAAGAAATAATGTGAGGTTGAAAAAAATGATACAAGTAAGGTAAAAAGGGTTCAGTTCAGTTCAGTTGATCAGTCGTTTCCGACTCTTTGCCACCCCATGAATCGCAGCACGCCAGGCCTCCCTGTCCATCACCATCTCCCAGAGTTCACTCAAACTCACGTCCATCGAGTCAGTGATGCCATCCAGCCATCTCATCCTCTGTCGTCCCCTTCTCCTCCTGCCCCCAATCCCTCCCAGCATCAGAGTCTTTTCCAATGAGTCAACTCTTCGTAGGAGGTGGCCAAAGTACTGGAGCTTCAGCTTTAGAATCATTCCTTCCAAAGAAATCCCAGGGCTGATCTCCTTCAGAATGGACTGGTTGGATCTCCTTGCAGTCCAAGGGACTCTCAAGAGTCTTCTCCAACACCATAGTTCAAAAGCATCTATTCTTCGGTGCTCAGCCTTCTTTACAGTCCAACTCTTACATCCATACATGACCACAGGAAAAACCATAGCCTTGACTAGATGGACATTTGTTGGCAAAGTAATGTCTCTGCTTTTGAATATGCTATCTAGGTTGGTCATAACTTTCCTTCCAAGGAGTAAGTGTCTTTTAATTTCATGGCTGCAGTCACCATCTGCAGTGATTTTGGAGCCCAGAAAAACAAAGTCTGACACTGTTGACCCATCTATTTCCCATGAAGTGATGGGACCAGAAAAAGGGTACTTTGTGACTGAAAAAAAAAAAGAGGAAGAAAATTGTCAGGAGAGGCCATCTGAGGTGAGGACACGCAGGATGGAGTCAGCCATGACAAGAATTTTCCAGACACATGTGATGGCATATTGGAAGCCCTGGAGCATCAAAGAAGGCCTTAGAGCTCTACATGCTTCACTTTGCCATTTATTCCCCCAAGCAATCTTACAATGTGAGCATCATCATTAGTCCCACTGAGTAGATGATAAAACTGATGTAATTTGCCCACATTCACACTGATAAGAAGTGGTAAAGCTGGTATTTCAATTTCCGTCTAATTACAGAGATGCCTCTTTTATTCCCTTTTAATTTAATAGAATCACACTATCCACATTATTGTGATGTTGTTCCTTTTTTTTCCCTTGAAAACATATCCTAAGGATATCTACAAATAAAGTGGTTAAAGTCTATCTTTCATGTTCATGTTAGTTGCTCACTCATGTCTGACTCTTTGCAACCCCCTGGACTATAGCCTGCCAGGCTCCTCTGTCCAGGGGATACTCCAGACAAAAATATTGGAGTGGGTTGCCATTTCCCTCTCTAGGGGACCTTCCTAACCCAGGGATCAAACCCACATAAACTGCATTGTAGGCAGATTCTTTAACATTTGAGCCATTATCTCCTCTAATTTCTTTATGAGCATAGGATCACAATAACCTGTGGAAAATTCTGAAAGAGATGGGAATACCAGACCACCGACCTGCCTCTTGAGAAACCTGTATGCAGGTCAGGAAGCAACAGTTAGAACTGGGTATGGAACAAAGACTGGTTCCAAATAGAAAAAGGAATACGTCAAGGCCATATATTGTCACCCTGCTTATTTAACTTATATTCTGAGTACATCATGAGAAATTCTGGCCTGGAAGAAGCATGAGCTGGAATCAAGATTGCTGGGAGAAATATCAATAATGTCAGATATGCAGATGACACCATCCTTATGGCAGAAAGTGAAGAGGAACTCAAAAGACTCTTGATGAAAGTGAAAGAGGAGAGTGAAAAAGCTCAACATTCAGAAAATGAAGATCATGGCATCCGGTCCCATCTTCATGGGAAATAGATGGGGAAACAGTGTTAGACTTTATTTTGGGGGGCTCCAAAATCACTGCAGATGGCAATTGCAGCCATGAAAGTAAAAGACGCTTACTCCTTGGAAGGAAAGTTATGACCAACCTAGATAGCATATTGAAAAGCAGAGATATTACTTTGCCAACAAAGGTCCATCTAGTCAAGGCTATGGTTTTTCCAGTGGTCATGTATGGATGTGAGAGTTGGACTGTGAAGAAAGCTGAGCACCGAAGAAGTGGTGCTTTTGAACTGTGGTGTTGGAGAAGACTCTTGAGTCGCTTGGACTGCAAGGAGATCCAACCAGTCCATCCTAAAGGAGATCAATCCTGGGTATTCATTGGAAGGACTGATGCTGAAGCTGAAACTCCAATACTTTGGCCACCTCATGGGAAGAGTTGACTCATTGGAAAAGACCCTATTGCTGGGAGGGATTGGGGGCAGGAGAAGAAGGGGACGACAGAGGTTGAGATGGCTGGATGGCATCACTGACTCGATGGATGTGAGTCTCAGTGAACTCCGGGCGTTGGTGATGGACATGGAGGCCTGGCGTGCTGCAATTCATGGGGTGGCAAAGAGTCGGAAACGACTGAGCAACTGAACTGAACTGAACTGACCTGGATCAAAGTCAACACAGCCCTACACGTTTAAATGCAGTCGTTCAGTGAGGGCTTTAGGAATCAGGCCTGCTCCTGAACTGCTTCACAAAATTATTCAGAATAAAGATTTTGTCTCAGCCTCCTCATCTATATCCCAGGACTGTTAGAAGAACTGAATTTAGGAGCTTTTTTTCAGTCAGTATAATGAGTCAAGAGTGCATATTTAACAAATACGATTCCTCTTATTGCCATAATGCTTACTTTATCTTTCATATTTTGACCAGTTATATAATCCCATCAACTGATTTTTTATAATCATTTAGTGGTATTTAAGGTACAACTTATGCTTTCCTCATTGCCAGTGGTGCCAACATACTGACTCCCTGTTGAATTTCATTGCTAAGAAGTTTCCTGTGAGAAATGGGAGAAAAGCTGGGAAAGGGGACAGAGTAGACAGCAATCAAAGATTCTCCAAAACCAACTAACCTGTGGATAAAAATTATGGTTTAAAACACTAGAAAAGGAATTGAAACCTTTAATTATGATCAAAATAAGACATTTTTAGATAATTACATTGCTTTTGTGCTACATCATTATAAAAAATAACTTGGCTTAGCAGTATCAAGGAATAGAACAAAGACCTCTAGACCTAAAAATGAAAAACAAACAAAAAATTGTTTGCCAGGCAAGAGAAAATTAGTAAAGAAAATCACTGTAGTTTGCAGAGAGGGAAAAAATAGAGTTTCAAGAATTAGGAAGGGGTTTTCATGGTGGTTATGTTCATTAAGCACTAAGAACATTCACTGGGATGGCAAATAATGAGTCTAGAAGTTGATAGTGTTTGGCAAAATAATTTCCATTGTTCATTGGTCAAGAAAGGCTCTTCAGTATGGTCCAGTAAGAGTCTAGTGTATTGGGCCACTTAAAATTCATGACAGCTTATTAGTTCAGCTAGTTAGACTCAATTGTGATAAATTCATTTTACATTTTGATATCACATTAGCAAGTGTTCCTATTCATTGAAGATATTCATTTTTCAGAAGAAACAGATCTTCTTCTAATTTCTAAATATTCACTTCATCTTTTAATATGCCATCTCTACTTTTAGATCAATGATCAAAATCCTAAAATATTTAGAATAAAATTTTAAAAGTATTCATACCTTCAAACCTACACTTAGGATTTTAGTATCTCCAAATTATTGTGAGTAAAACTGATAACTCTAGATTTATATGTTCTCATGCCTTAATCCATGACAGGTATTGGGAAATGCAATGAAAAACATTACTTTAAGTGTTTTTGACACTCATGAAAAGATATTCCACATAGTAACTCTAAAGGAAGTCAAAGTTATAAAGCAATGCAATTCAGTATCCCTGACAGGCAGTAGATTAGGGTAACTTCCTATGACATGCTTAGTCAAAAGGAAATAGGTATAAAATATGGACGTCCAGGAGTTGGAAAATGAATTCAAGAAAAATAGCTCAAGTTGTACAAGCTAAAAGGTTTCCAAAAACCTGCATGGCAATACATGTGTGAGGAGTCATCTCTAACAGATAAAACAGTGAAACTCATCCAAAAAGCAACTTATGTATATTCAAAAATATTATTGGCAACAATAATACTCCCTCAAACCTGCATTACTGTATTTTTCATTCAGTTATGTTATTTCACATCTTTGTGACTCACTGATCAAGTGCAGGCTTCTCGTGGGGCATAATAGCCTTTTCTCAGCTGACTTGGAATGCCCAAATGCCAAACGAGAACTTAACTGAAGGAGTCATTTCATGCAGGCCTTAGGAGAGTAATGTTATTTCAGTCTCCAAAAAAAAAAAAAAATCAGCTAAAGATAGGCTCAAATTTCAGAAACAAGATCATGAGCTTATGTTTCTCCAGTTTTCCCTTGAAAATAGAACATTCAAATATTTCATTCTCTTTTGCATTATGCCAAGATCATACCTAGGACTATAAAACGAGAAGTATATGCAAAAATAACAATGACCAAATACCCTCTGCTTGTCTTTAAGATTTTAATATTTCCTAGAGGATACAGGCAGCAGAATCATTGCCATTCCTTGTTAAGGTTCTTCTCAGTGAACGAGAGTGTTGTATATGAATACAGCTCAAGGGATTCCTGAAAGAACAGTTGATGGGGAAGCCACAGCACAAGAGGAATTCCACTAGACAAGCCCTTAATATTTTACTCACCAAGAGAAATGACCTGTTTTTAAAGAAATTCACAAAGGAGTTAGTGCATGAAAGAAATGGAAATGCTATACACAGTGTCTTAAATTAAGGTATCAATAGCTAGCACTGGCAGGCAAGTCCTCTGATCAGCTGGAGAAAGACTGTATAAAATGGGCAAAGGAAACATGAACGGTACACTGAAAGAGAAACCCAAGTGCTCCAGAGAATTTGAAAGGATGTTCAAAATTATTGGTCATGAGGAAAAGGCAAGCTAATGATAACTTACTGTGAACAATGTCAGATTCACGATCTCCAAAGAAGATGTAGCTTAGGGACCAGGGACCAGCCTTGATCACTCCAGAGCTTTGGTATAGCAGAGTTTTATTAAAGTATAAAAAGGGTCAGAGAAAGTTTCTGACATAGACACCAGAAGGGGGATGGAGAGTGCCCCCCTTGCTAGTCTTAGCAAGGAGCTATATACTTTTCAACTGGTTATTAACAATAAATCAAAAGAAAGTCTCAAGGCTGTAAAGGTCTTATCAGACTCAATCCCACAATATACATTTTAAGATAATAGGATTAGAACTAATAATAGAAAGATCTTACCAGACCCACTCCCATAATATACTTTGAAAGATAACAGGGTTAGTCAGAAGGTTCTCAAGGAGAAACATGTCTTCAAGCAGGATACACTGTTGTTATATAATCATTGCCACAGAGTTTAAGGGAAAACATATCCTTGAGCAAGATGAGTTGTTGTGTTGTGCAATCATCAGCCCTGGACTTAAAGGAAAAAAAAAAAAAATGTCCTTTTCTCCTCCTTGAGAACTCCAGACCCCTATATCCTTCATGAGAGCCCCAGACCCCTTTCTCCTCCTCCGGGATCCCGGACTTATTAATGACCTACCTAGGAATTGACTCTTTCACTAAGACACCAATGAGATATCACATCAAACTTTTTAAACTGGCAACAGAAAGTCAGGTATCACTCAGTATTCATGGGATGGGGAAACTGTCATGAATGGTCGACTAAGAAGAGTTAACAACTGGTGTGAACATTCTGGAAGGCATTCTGGAAAGCAATCCAGCACTACCTGGAAAGACAGATCTAACTATACAAGTCCAGGATGGGTATCCCAGTAAAATCCTGATAGCTCCACAAAGATTGGTTCAAAGCATTGTGTTGGTGAAGAGTTAGAGGGCTTCCCTGGGGCGCAGTGGTTAGCACCTGACAATGCAGGAGACGCAGGTTTGATTCCTGGGTTGGGAAGATCCCTCTGGAGAAGGAAATGCAATGCACTCCAGTATTCTTGTCTGGGAAATCCCACGGACAGAGGAGCCTGGGGGCTATAGTCCATGGAGTCACAAGAGTCGAAAGAGTTAGAAGTAACCTGAGTGTCCACCATAGGGAGAGAGGAAATGTTGATGCCCATCACAATAAATTATCCAGAAGGTACAAACTAGTATAAGTCAACTGTATTTCAAATTTTTTAAAAAGATACAAATCAGGTATAAACTTGGCAACATAGATTGATCTTTAAAATGTGGTGTTAGTGGGAAAGAGTAAGAAACAATTAGAGACCTACAATATGTATTTAAATTTATATAGGTGATGGTTATATTGTCTAAATAAATTTAAATAGATCTGCACACAACACTTGGCAAGAATCAGATCAGATCAGATCAGTCGCTCAGTCGTGTCCGACTCTTTGCCACCCCATGAATCGCAGCACGCCAGGCCTCCCTGTCCATCACCATCTCCCGGAGTTCACTGAGACTCACGTCCATCGAGTCAGTGATGCCATCCAGCCATCTCATCCTCTGTCGTCCCCTTCTCCTCCTGCCCCCAATCCCTCCCAGCATCAGAGTCTTTTCCAATGAGTCAACTCTTCCCATGAGGTGGCCAAAGTACTGGAGTTTCAGCTTTAGCATCATTCCTTCCAAAGAAATCCCAGGGCTGATCTCCTTCAGAATGGATTTGTTGGATCTCCTTGCAGTCCAAGGGACTCTCAAGAGTCTTCTCCAACACCACAGTTCAAAAGCATCAATCCTTCAGCGCTCAGCCTTCTTCACAGTCCAACTCTCACATCCATACATGACCACAGGAAAAACCATAGCCTTGACTAGACGAACCTTTGTTGGCAAAGTAATGTCTCTGCTTTTGAATATGCTATCTAGGTTCATCATAACTTTCCTTCCAAGGAGTAAGCATCTTTTAATTTCATGGCTGCAGTCACCATCTGTAGTGATTTTGGAGCCCAGAAAAATAAAGTTTGACACTGTTTCCACTGTTTCCTCATCTATTTCCCATGAAGTGGTGGAACCGGATGCCATGATCTTTGTTTTCTGAATGTTGAGCTTTAAGTCAACTTTTTCACTCTCCTTTTTCACTTTCATCAAGAGGCTTTTGAGTTCCTCTTCACTTTCTGCCATAAGGGTGGTGTCATCTGCATATCTGAGGTTATTGATATTTCTCCCAGCAATCTTGATTCCAGTTTGTGTTTCTTCCAGCCCAGGGTTTCTCATGATGTACTCTGCATATAAGTTAAATAAACAGGGTGACAATATACAGCCTTGACGTACTCCTTTTCCTATTTGGAACCACTCTGTTGTTGGCAAGAATACATTCATATTAAAGGATATACTTTAAACACATTAATATACCTGCCTATGAAGGTAGGAGATTTTTAAAAATGCAAACTTTATAATAAAATAAGATGCATGTACAAAAGACAATATTAGGCCCAGAAAACAAAAACACTTTGAAATCTCATCCTTCTCTAAAATCTACCTCTTAAACCTATTTCTCCAACCTCACAGCAGTTTTGGAGGAAAATTTTTATATGGGAGAGATAGAGAGAAGATGAGGAGGCAGACAAAGTGTGCATACAAAGTACATGTGGATGGAAATAGGACCATCCATAGGATAGAAATCAAGTAATAGCATCAAACATCATCATAAAAAGTAAGGTCTCTTCCTAGAACAATCCTAATGGTTATAATAAAACTCAGATTAGTGGGTCATTTTTCCTTAAATAATGCTATTTTTCATTGTCATCATTATTCATATTAGCCAGTGTATAATCTTTAGTTGAGACTTGAGCAGTCAACAGTTAGATTAAAAAAGAGGACTTCCTGCAAACTTCTTAGTTTCTCATTCATTTACATGCATTTTTATTCGTTAATTTAGGACTTTCCCCCCCTTTAAGTCTAATTCATGTTTCAAAAAAAGCTCACTACCTCTGCTAAGACCAGTTCTCCTGGATCAGTCATTACTGTGTGTGTATGTTAACTGTAAACATGTGTGATAAGATAATTTCTCTCTTTCACACACACACTCACTAAACACTCTTGTCCACTGAACAATACTAGACTAAATCTTCATCCTACATATTGTTGAAATGGAAGTAACAAGATAGCACCAGGAAATACAGTCTGGTAGCAAAAATCGATGGACATGAGTTTGAGTGAACTCCGGGAGTTGGTGATGGCTCTGGTAGCAAAAATCGATGGACATGAGTTTGAGTGAACTCCGGGAGTTGGTGATGGACAGGGAGGCCTGGTGTGCTGTGATTCATGGGGTCGCAAAGAGTCAGACACGACTGAGCGACTGAACTGAACTGAAATGAACTGAGCAAACTATTTTATTCCTCCAATCCCAACATGTTTACACATGAGTGAGAAAGAATATGCGTGGTATGCATGTGTGGATGTGTGTGTGTGCATGTTCGTGCATGCACAAAATGTATGTGGATGGAGAAGGGGTAGAAAACAAATAATACTGGGTTGTTGTTTTTTTAACATACTTGGATACTTTCAGGGAAGCATGCACTCTCCACTTACAACTGCCCCTGCCCTTCCTTCCAGCTTCTATCTAAAGTGTCCCCCTTCTTCTCACCTGCCTGGCCCCAAAAGACATCAGACTTCATACCGCTGCTCAACTGCTCTGCTCTGCAGTGGTCTCCCAGATACCCTAGGCACATTTAAAAACAGGAGGAGGCCCACTGAGTAGGCATAAGCCTGAGTATAAAGGGAAAATCAATAGCTATCAATCCCTGTTTGATCAAACCACAGAGAAAGATAGGGCTTCTCCCTGAGGGAGCTTGAAATCAGCACATCATAACTTGCAGAAACGGACACCTGTGAAACGGTCTTTCCCCATATTTTCCTTGCTTGAAGAGCATGACAAAAGAAAGAGAAGAACAAAAGGACAGAACCTAAGGTTTCTTTCTTTCTTTTTTTTGCTTTTGCTTCACTTTGAGACATTTATAAAATGATACATCACAGGAAGACAGGAGCCAATTTTCAAATTTGGATGCCTCGGACAGCTATCCCTACACAAAACATGGAAAGCCAGCAATCCTTTCTTGCCAGCTTTAGGGATTTGGTCTCCTGCTGAAAGCTTTCCAAATGGACAGATGTAAGAATACTGCTTCATAGGCCAGATACTGAAATCACAACTCTTGATTGCAAATTCAAGAGCAATGAAATTGTGTTGCAAATGCTGTCTGGGCTGGGAGGGAGCCCATGTAGCCATGGAAGATTAGTGCAAACTGGCACCACTCACCAGACCAGAGTAATAAAGGCAAATTTTCTAAAGAAGAATTACATTCAGTATTATCAAATTCCTACTAGTGTCCAGTTCCCAAATTTACCATTCAAAGGAAAGAAGGAACTTAGAAAGGATTCATGATAAAACAACCAAATTTTCAGAATTATAGTTAAAAGAGAGCTTTAAAAGTCATGTATTTCAGTAAATGCTAACCTTCAACCACATTCAGTTCAGTCGCTCAGTCATGTCCAACTCTTTGTGACCCATGGACTGTAGCACACCAGGCTTCCCTGTCCATCACCAACTCCCGGAGCTTGCTCAAACTCATGTCCATTGAGTCAGTGATACCATCCAACCATCTCATCCTCTGTTGTCCCCTTCTCCTCCTGCCTTCAATCTTGCCCAGCATCAGGGTCTTTTCAAATGAGTCAGTTCTTCACATCAAGTGGCCAAAGATTGGAGTTTCAGCTTCAGCATCAGTCCTTCCAATGAATATTCAGGACTGATTTCATTTATGATTGACTAGTTTGATCTCCGTGCAGTCTAAGAGACTCTCAAGAGTCTTCTCCAACACCACAGTTCAAAAGCATCAATTCTTCAGCACTCAGCTTTCTAAAGTCCAACTCTCACATCCATATATGACTACTGGAAAAACCATAGCTTTGATTAGATGGACCTTTGTCAGCAAAGTAATGTCTTTGCTTTTTAATATGCTGTCTATAGGTTGATCATAGCTTTTCTTTCAAGGAGCAAGCATCTTTTATGGCTTGCGTAAAGTTCATGGCTGCAGTCTCCGTCTGCACACATTATTATCTCCAAAATCATCTTTTTATTTGTTAGGCTCAATATATCTGTCCATTTAATACCCTTTACTAAAGGTCTACTGTGTGGCAGTCATTGTGGTAAGTGAGGGGTGTGTGTGTGTGTGTGTGTGTGTGTGTGTGTGTGATTACATTTGATGTTACAACCTATAAGGAGTTTTTTTAATACATTTTCTAGAAAAGCACTTAACTTGGAATATGTTCTACCAATTTATTATTTTTCAATCAATTAGTCACACCTAAGTATATTCGTAGAGAAAAGAATCATATGTTCACACACAATGTACAAGAGTGTTCATAGCAGCATTGCTCAGAATAGCCCAATTAATAGCATTAGAATAGATACACGATGGTTTATTCAAACATCAAAATATTATGCAACAATAAAAATGAGCAGATCTCAAGGACATGCAGTCATCTGGATCATCCTCACTGAGTAACACTGAGTGAAAGAAGCCAAACACGAGAAAGGGTGTGCTATGTGGTTCCACTTACATTATACAAAGTTCACATACAGGCAAAGCTAATCTAAGAAGATGGCAATCAAAATAGGAGTTCCCTCTGGGGACTTCCCTGGTGGCTCAGATGGTAAAGCATCTGCCTACAATGCAGGAGACCTGGGTTCAATCCCTGGGTCAGGAATATTCCCTGGAGAAGGAAATGGCAACCCACTCCAGTACTCTTGCTTGGAAAATCCCATGGATGGAGGATCCTGATAGGCTACAGTTCATGGGGTCGGAAAGAGTCGGACACGACCGAGTGTTTCACTTTTTATGGGGTGTGCATGGTGCCTAGAAGGTACACAGAGGGATCTACAGTTCTGATAACATTCTGATTCGTGATCTGGGAATAGGCTACAAGGGTTTTCACTGTGTGAAAATTTGCTCTGTACCTTCTCTGTGCATTTGACACTTCTATAAAAAGTTTGTGAACATAAAAAGAAGTAACATGACACTAATGCTAAGAAGTATATGCTATATGATAATCAATTAAACAACTTTAAAATCTTACTGTATGACTGCAATTTGGTAAATTTGACACTGGATACTGGCACAGAACACAGAAAGTAACAAGAATATGTTATGGTATTAAAAACTAACAGTAGTAATATTTCTTCTCTTCATGTTGGTATAACATCATTTAATTACCTTTCTTAAAAATATATTTACTTATTTATTTATTTGGCTGTATTGGGTTTTATTTGTGGCATGCAGACTCTTCACTGCAGGGCACAAGCTCTTTAGCGGTGGCACGTGGGCTTGGCAGTTGCCCATGTGGGCTTTGTTGCCCTACAGCATGTGAGATCTTAATTCCCCAACCAGGGATTGGACCTATGTCCCCTGAATTGCAAGGCAGATTCTTAGCCATTGGACAACCAAGGAAGTCCCCACAATTCCTTTTTAAAAGGTAGAAGCAGTATGCTATTAATATGTATAAGATTCCTCTAACCTGCTTGTCCACTATAAAATTTCCCCCAAATTCAAGTTATCTTGCAGCTTGGACAAGTATGCTCTGAAAGATGTAAGTGCCCCATAAATCAGATCTACCTTTTTACATTTATCTCTCTTACATACATTTGAATATATAATATACATTTATCATCAATGTTTCTAGATCATATAAACTGTCAGTTATGCTCCCTGCTTGAGTAATTCACATGACAAAGGTGTCTCAGGCTCAAGAGTTGGAGTCAATGACTCCTTCTCTGACACCAAGTATAAAAAAGGAATGGCCAAATATAAGTACAGTACACAAAACAGGATGGTTTATGTCTCTCATGGAATAACATGGGACTTTCATAGGAGAAGTGAAAACTATTATAGAAGGCTTTGCCCAAAACCTTCTAGACAAAGAGAGAAATCATGTCATATCAACTTTTCCAAAGAGAGATAAATGATGTCATTTCAAACTCTAAACTGAAAATGTAACATGGATTCCAGTTATGAGTACCAAGCAATTATGTGAACACCAGCTGGCAATTTGGTATCCTAACAACATGTAGGAAAAGAAGGTAAATTCTCCAGGTATGTGGGAAATACAAAGGCATGCCACGAAGAAGATTGAGATGATCTTGTTTTCATCCCCATTTGTTTTCTATCTCTTTTTTCTAATTTATGTTCAGAAAAAGGATAGTTCAAGCAGATGGTGAAACTAAGCAGGACCTTATCCTAAATATGAAGACCTGCTGATGCCATAGGACTTTCTTTCCTTTTTCTTCCCCTAATTCTAAGTATACTAAGGTCTGAATTTTATGCATAAAAATGTCCCCAATAAATTTGTCCCCATCACATTGCAGAATCAAGCTTTCCCTTGACTCCTTTTGCATTAGGATAGTAAGTAAAAGAAACCTATTAAACTACCTTAGTGCTTCTCAGGTGGTTCAGTGGCAAAGAATCCACCTGCCAAATAGGAAATGTAGGTTCAATCCCTGGGTCAGGAAGAGAAAGAAGTGGCAACTCACTCCAGGATTCTTGCTTGTGAGATCTCATAGACAGAGGAGTATGGCAGGCACAGTCCATGGGGTTTCAAAGGAGTCAGACACAGCTTAGCAACTAAACAACAACAATAATAACAAACTACCTTAAGTAAATCAAATCTATGGAATTTATTAGTAAGCTACAGACATACCTCATAAAAATCAAAGGCAGAAAGTCTATCTCAATTTTAAAGAAAAATGGAGCCAGTTACATGAGAGTCTGGGTCAAAGCCCAGTCTTTCCTTCATTATCTGCTTTGTACTATCTACACTTCATTCTTCTTCTCTCTCTCTCCTTTTATCTTCTGTCATTCTCTTAAATTATATATAAATTAGCTACATAGAGCCACCACCAACTCAGATACATATTTAGAGCTAGTGGGCTGCATGCACTAAATCCCAATTCTAAATTAATGTTAAAGATAAATCTGTTGCATTTCTATACACTAACAACAAAAGATCAGAAAAGGAAATTAAAGAAACAATCTCATTTACCACCATTGCATCAAAAAGAATAAAATACCTAGGAATATATCCACCTAAGGAAACAAAAGACCTGTCCTCTGAAAACTATAAGACACTGATGAAAGAAATTGAAGATACTACAAACAGATGAAAAGATATACATGTTCTTGTATTGAAAGAATCATTATTGACAAAAAAGACTATACAACCCAAGACTATCCACAATTCAATGCAATCCCTATCAAATGACCAATGGCATTTTTCACAGAACTAGAACAAAAAATCCTAAAATTTATATGAAGACAAAGACTCTGAATAGCCAAAGCAATCTTGAGAAAGAAAAGCAGAGCTGGAGCAATCAAGCACCCTGACTTCAGACCATACTACAAACTTACAGTCATCAAAACAGGATGGTACCAACACAAAAATAGACATAAAAATCAATGGGACAGGATATAAAGCTGAGAAATTAACCCACACACCTACTGGCAATTAATCTATGACAGAGAAGGCAAGACTTTAAAATGGAGGAAAAACAGTCTCTTCAATAAGTAGTTCTGAGAAAACTGGACAGATCCATGTATGTCAGGAGACGTTCAACTTTAAGGGATCCAATATGTTTTCTTCCTTTGTGTGCCATTTCTCAAGGACTCTCTGTTCCTTATCAGTTCCTGAAAAACAGGAACGAGCAGAGCTGCACACAGTTCTCAGGACTGAGATCACGGAAAAGAACACCTGCTTGGATTCCCTTCAGTGACCTTGTACTTAAAGGACTATCCATTGTGTTGCAACTGGTGGAATTTTGTTCTTTTTAATGGCTGAGTAATCATTTTATTGAAGATATAAAAACATGCGTTTCTACAAATAAAGTACCCTTGCTTCACTCGAGACTTGGGTCCCCTGCATCCTTCTTCTTGTTGACTCCAGTCTCCAGGTCCCGGTCTAGGAAGACCATGACACATGTAAAACATGAAATTAGTACATTCTTTAACACAATACAAAAAATAAACTCAAAATGGATTAAAGATCTAGATTTAAGACCAGATACTATAAAATTCTTAGGGGAAAACATAGGCAGAACACTCTCTGACAAAAATCACAGCAGTATTTTTTTGATCTGTCTTCCAAAGTAGTGGAAATAAAAATAAACAAATGAGACCTAAGTAAACTCAAAAGCTTTTGTTCATCAAAGGAAACCATATACAAAATGAAAATACAACACACAGAATGGGAGAAAATTGTCTACACAATATGACAGACAATGGATTAGTCTACAACATTTACAAACAGTTCATGCAGCTCCACATTAAAAAAAAAAAAATTAAAAGTGGACAGAGACCTAAAGACACATTTCTCCAAAGACGACAGTAGATGGCCAAGAAGCACATGAAAAGATGCTCACTATCCCTAATTATTAGAGAAATGCAAATAAAAACTACAGTAAGGGCTTCTCTGGTGGTCCAGGGGTTAAAATTCTCCCTTGAAATTCAAGGAACACTGGTTAAATCCCTGGTCTGAGAAGATCCCACATGCCCATGCACCAAAACCCATCGAGTCCACATGCCACAACTACTGAAGCTCGCACACCAAAAGCCTGTGTCCCACAACAAGGGAAGCCACCACAATGAGAGGTCCACACACCACAACAAAGAGTAGCCCCCACTTTCTGCAACTAGAGGAAGTCCATGTACAGCCACTAAGACCCACCAGAACAACAAACAAATAAATCTTTAAAAAAAAAAAAAAAGAACTACAATGAGGTGTCAATTCATACCAGTCAGAATGGGTACATTCAAACACATTGAATGTACAAACAATAAATGCTGGAGAGGATGTGGAGAAAAGGGAACCCTCATACATGGTTGGTGGGAATGTAAATTGGTACAGCCATTATGGAGAACAATGTGGAGGTTCTTTAAAAATCTAAAAATAGAGCTACCATGTGATCCAGCAATCCCACTCTTAGGCACATATTCAGAAAGAAACACCTGTACCCCACCAATGTCATCACAGCACTGTTTACGATATCCAAGACATGGAAGCATGCCCATCAACAGATGAATGAATAAAGAAAATGTGGCACATTTATACAATGAAATATTACTCAGACATTAAAAAGAATGGACTAATGCCATTTGCAGCAACATGGATGGAACAGGAGATTATCACACCAAATGAGGTCAGATAGAGAAAGACCACTATCATATGATGTCATGTATATGCAAAATCTAAAAAAAAAAAAAAAAAGATACAACTGAACTTATTTACAAAACAGAAACAGACTCACAGACTTAGAGAAGGAACTTACAATTACTGGGGAGAAAGGTGAGGGAGGGAGAGATAGATTGGGTGTTTGGATTGACATAGATACACTGTTGTATTTTAAATTAAATGCCTTTCCATGGGAAAAAAGAAAAAAGACAATCTGATTGGTCTTATTTGATTCTAGCATCTTACAGTCAGTCCTAATTGATTCTAGCATCTTAGATTCATGGAAAATGTCTTGAGGGGAAAGAATACAGTGAACTTTAGGGCTATGAACTTTCAATGTTTTTAAGCATTACTCCAGAAACAATACCCTAAAACACCTTTCGGTTCTCAAGGAAAAGAAGAGAAAAAAGCCAGATTAAGCCCTATGATATTGTCTTATGAATGTCCCAGCCTGTGTGACCATCATGGGCTCGGCCGGCACTCTGAATACACATGCAGAGGAACCAGTACTGAGGACTCATACCATATTGGAATTTTATCAGGTCATCATCCTCTGTAAACATTCTACCTGATCTGAGAATCAATTCCAAACTGCTGCCAAGTCTGAAGTCTTGATGCTACATGGAGTCTTGTGTGTCCCTCTATCTGTTCTTGTGCCTCTTATTCACTGTGATTCTCTCCACTTTGCTTTATGTGTCTCAAACACGTTAAGATGTTTCTTACCTGGAAGACTCTGCTTGGCTGCTCTTCATGCTTCAAAGTATCCTCCCATCACCTTTTCTTCACATGCGTAACTCTCTCTCATACTTCAAGTCTCATTCAACAGTCACTTTGGATAGGTGTTTACTGGCAACCATATCAATAATAATTTCTTACTAAGTTTCTCTCTATTGCACCATTCATTTTAGTATAAATCCAACCTAAAATTGGAGCTTCCTTGGTGGCTCAGTGGTAAAGAATCTGCCTGCCAATGCAGGAGATGGATCCCTGGATGTAGAAGATCCCCTGGAGAAGTAAATGGCAACCTACTCTAGATTCTTGCCTGGGAAATTTCATGGATAGAGGCACCTGGCAGGCTACAGTCCATGGGGTCAAAAAACAGTAGGACATGACTTAGCAACTAAGCAACAACAATAACCTAAAATGGTCTTTGTTTACTTTCTGACTCATAGTGCAGTATAAGCTCTGTAATTGCAAGAACTTTTTCAATTTGTTCATTGCTTTTTCCTCATCACTGTAGAGGTCTTTTAGAGCAGGCAGAAAATAAATATACCAAATAAATATAAACTGTAATTAAAAGTTATATTCTTAAATGCAAAATTAAAGTAAACTCAGTTTGAAATAGCAGCATCAAAATGTTAACTGGATCAAAAATAGCAGGTTTCAAAATAGGCCATTGTTCCCCAACTTTCTTGTGAACTAATTCTGAGACAAACAGAACAAGTATCAAGAGCGAGCCTTTGAAAAATTCGAGGCTATAGAATGATCCTTCAGGGTCCACACTGACAAGAGTCAGCAGAGTAGAGGAAAGGGTATTATAAAAGTTTCACACGAGTAAACAAGAAATTCAGTACAATTGTGCAGTCTCTGTGGAAAACAGGGTGGTAGTTATTAAAAAAGCTAAACACAGAATTATCATGACTCAGCAATTCCACTGTTCTGTATATTAGGTGTGTATTAAAAGAATTAAAAAGAGGGACTCAGACATTTCCACATTCATTGCAGTATTATTCCCTGTAGCATTATTTTCAAGCCAAAAGGTAGAAACAATCCAAATGTCCATCTACAGATGAACAGATAACAAAATTTTATATGTATATATTTATATATGCATAAAAGAATATGATGTATATAGATATAAAGGATACGATACATGCTTCCACATGAATGTATCGAGAATGTTTTGATAAGTTAAATAAACCAGATATAAGTGAACACATATTATATGATTCCATTTACATGAAACACCTAGAACAAGAAAATTAATAGAAACAAAATACAGATTGGAGGTTCCCAGGAGATGGAAAGCTTTTGAATAGTGATTAGAGTCTCTATTTGTGGATGAAGAAGATGCTGTATGTTCCAAGTCATACACTAGGAGAAATATTTGTAAAATACATATGTGATTAAGGGTTAGTATCTAAATGTACAAATTTTAAAACACAATAATAATAAATAATTCCATTTAAAAATGAACAAAAGGTCTGAGATAGACACTGAAACGAAGAAGATATACAGATGGTAAATAAGCACAAGAAAAGATGAACAACATCATATATCATCAAACAACTGCAAGTTAAAACAACTATACACCTATCAGAACGGCTAAAATTCAAAACACTGACAACATCAAATGCTGGTAAGGATGAAGAGCAATAGGAATTCCCATTCATTGTGGGAATGCAAAATGGTAGTACAGCCATTCTGGAAGGCAGTTTACCTCTTTTTTGCAAAACTAAACATACCCTTACCATAAGAACTAGCAATTGTATTCATTGATATTTATCCAAATGAGTTGAAAACTTATGACCACAGAAAAACCTGGACACAGATGTTTACAGCAGCTCTATTTGTAGTCGTCAATACCTGGAAGCAATCAAGAAGTCCTTCACTAGATGAGTGAATAAATGAATTGTCATACATTAATACAATGGAATATTAGACAGTGCTTAAAAGAAAATGAGCTAAAAGACACAAAAGACATGGAGGAAACTTAAATGCCTATTACATTAAAAGAGCCAATCTGGAGAGGTTAAAAAGTTAAAGTTTTTAGAGTGTGGGATGATGATGGTAGGGGAGGCCATACATATGTGGGGAGAAGAAATATATGTACTTTTTATGCTTTCCATTCAGTTTTGTTATAAACTTAAAACCACTCTAAAAATAAAGTCCATTAAAATTAATAAATTCAATTCAAAAAACAAAGTTTGGGAAATAGCAGTGACGGTTTCATAACACTGTGAACAGAATAATGCACTGAAATGTACATGTGATGTTTAAAAAGGCAAATCAGTACCATTGGGTGGGTTTGCATTAAAAGTTAAAAGAGCCAATCTGGAGAGGTTACATACCACATACTATATGATTCAGACTATATGACTTTCTGAAAAAGGCAAAGCTATGAAAACAGTGGGCTTCCCAAGTGGTGCAGTGGTAAAGAATCTGCCTGCCAGTGCTGGAGACAGAAGATGTGGGTTTGATCCATGGGTCAGGAAGATCTCCTGACACAGGAAATGGCAACCCACTCCAGTATTCTTGCCTAGAAAATTCCATGAACAGAATTTGTGACCCCTTGGTGGGCTACAGTCCAGGGCCTCACAAACAGTCAGACATGACTGAGCACACACACGGAAACAGTGAGAGGAAAAAAAAAAAAAGTAGTTAGCAGAGGTCATTGGGAGAAGGAAGAATAAACAGATGGAGCACAGAGGATTTTAGGGCAGTAAAACTACTCTGTAAGATACTATAATGGTGGATATGTATCATTATACACTTGTCAAAACTCATAGACCAAGAGTGGAACTTAATGTAAACTATGGATAATAATGTGTCAGTGTTGGTTTACAGACTGTAACCACTCTGGTGTGGGATGGTGATGGTAGGGGAGGCCATGCATATGTGGGGAGAGGAAATATATGTACTTTTTATGCTTCCCATTCAGTTTTGTTATAAACTTAAAACCACTCTAAAAATAAAGTCCGTTAAAATTAATAAATTCAATTCAAAAAACAAAGTTTGGGAAATAGCAGTGATGCTTTCATAACACTGTGAATGGAATAATGCACTGAAATGTACATGTGATGTTTAAAAAGGCAAATCAGTACCATTGGGTGGTTTTGCACTCAACATTCAGAGCTCTGGAATTCAGCATCTTGGATCCAGGATGTGTTTCTTTGGAAGGCCAGTAGAACATGAACAGGGTATTAATGAACATGAGAGGACCTAAGACTCAGGAAAGGTTAATGCTGCAATTCTGGTTGTGTCTTTTTATATGACAAATTTATTCCCATATGCAGAGCTGGTCTGTAGAAATGCAAGCTACAAAAACATACCATAAGGCATAAATCATGGGAATTTATGGCATAAACCATTAGAAATTTCTTCCTAATTCATTTCACTACTTTGACTCCCTTGGATTGCATGTGTGCATGTGTGTGTACACACACACACACTGACTCCCTTACTTTTGTTAATAGCCATACCATGTTCCATCAAGTTTAAAATCTTGGAGAAAACCTGGATTCCACCTTTTCTTACTTCTCAACTCTAATATCCAATCAATTCCTGAGTTTTACAGATCCTTTTTTGTAATATCTTTCAAATTCACCTCTATTTTTATTTTAACATCTTCTTCCAGGTCTTCATTGCATCCTTTTTGTTTAGAGCAAAAATTTTTACCCGTGTTTCTACTCCAGTTTCCTCTTCTTTAATCTCTTCCACATACACTCCTGCTGAATGAGTTTTCCTAAAATGTATTTCCAATCATGTCACTTGACCTCAGGACAGCCTTGAGTCACTCCTGATGGTCTACAGAACTCAGTATGAATACGTACCTCACTCTGGAATTCAACAGGCATCAGTTCACAAGATGTGTATTAAGGATTGACACCTACTACATTAAACCTAGACACTTATTAAAGAGCAAAGACATCACTTTGCCCACAAAGGTCCATATACTCAAAGCTATGGTCTTTCCAGTAGTCATGTACGGATGTGAGAGTTAAACCATAAAGAAGGCAGACAGCCAAAGAATTTATGCTTTTGAACTGTAGGGCTGAGGAAGATTCTTGAGAATCCCTTGGACAGCAAGAAGATCAAACTAGTCAATTCTAAAGGAAATCAACCCTGAATACTCATTGGAAAGACTGATGCTGAAACTCCAATACTTTGGCTACCTGATACAAAGAGCTGACTCATTGGAAAAGACCCTGATGCTGGGAAAGATTGAAGGCAGGAGGAGAAGAGGGCAACGGAGGATGAGATAGTTGGATGGCATCACCAATTCAATGGACATGAACTTGGGCAAACTTCAAGAGATGGTGAGGGATAGAGAGGTCTGGTATGCTGCAGTCCATGGGGTCACAAAGAGTCAGACATGACTTGGTGACTGAACAAAAACAAAAGGAAGGAGGACAGAGCTGAGGAAGAAGTCAAAGGGTGGAGCAGCAAAGCCAACTCAGCAGAGAGCTCTCAAGAGAATAATGTCCATCAGAGCATCCCTCATAACGCTTAAATAATCTCACTTTCATATAAAGCCACACACTTATCTAGGGCCTCAGTGTCATCCTGGACAAGGTGATTCTCTGAAGCTGAGTCAGGCTTTGAAGGTGTAGACAGGTGGAGGCTTTATACTGAATTCCTTACAGCAGGGGCATGCAGGTGGGCAGTGGGTGGAGGATTGCCTTGTCTATCACATTTTCCCTATTCTTTCTTACTTTGCCTTAATGTATACACAGTTCAGTTCAGTTCAGTTGCTCAGTCGTGTCCAACTCTTTGAGAACCATGAACCGCAGCACGCCAGGCCTTCCTGTCCATCACCAATGCCTGGAGTTTACACAAATTCATGTTCTTTGAGTCGGTGATTCCATCCAACCATCTCATCCTCTGTCGTCCCCTTCTCCTCCTGCCCTCAATCTTTCCCAGCATCAGGGTCTTTTCCAATGAGTCAGCTCTTCACATCAGGTGATGAAAGTATTGGAGTTTCATTTTCAACATCAGTCCTTCCAGTGAACACCCAGGACTGATCACTGATCCAGTGAACACCCATGGACCGGTTGGATCTCCTTGCAGTCCAAGGGACTCTCAAGAGTCTTCTCCAACACCACAGTTCAAAAGCATCAATTTTTCAGCGTTCAGCTTTCTTTATGGTCCAACTCTCACATCCATACATGACTACTGGAAAAACCATAGCCTTGACTAGATGGACCTTTGTTGACAAATTAATGTCTCTGGTTTTTAATATGCTGTCTAGGTTGGTCATAACTTTCCTTCCAAGGAGTAAGCGTCTTTTAATTTCATGGCTGCAGTCACCATCTGCAGTGATTCTGGAGCCCAAAAAAATAAAGTCAGCCACTGTTTCCACTGTTTCCCCCATCTATTTGCCATGAAGTGATGGGATCGGATGCCATAATCTTAGTTTTCTAAATGTTGAGCTTTAAGCCAACTTTTTCACTCTTCTCTTTCACTTTCATCAAGAGGCTCTCAAGTTCTTCTTCACTTTCTGCCATAAGGGTAGTGTCATCTGCATATCTGAGATTATTGATATTTCTCCAAGCAATCTTGATTCCAGCTTGTGCTTCATCCAACCCAGCGTTTCTCATGATGTACTCTGTATATAAGTTAAATAAGCAGAGTGACAATATATACAGGCTTGACGTATTCCTTTTCCTATTTGGAACCAATCTATTGTTCCATGTCCAGTTCTAACTGTTGCTTCCTGACCTGCATAAAGGTTTCTCAGGATGTAGATCAGGTGGTCTGGTATTCCCATCTCTTGAAGACTTTTCCACAGTTTATTGTGATCCACACAGTCAAAGGCTTTGGCATAGTCAATAAAGCAGAAATAGATGTTGTTCTGGAACTCTCCTGCTTTTTTAATGATCCAGCAGATGTTGGCAATTTGATCTCTGGTTCCTTTGCCTTAAAACCAGCTTGAACATCTGGAAGTTCATGGTTCACATATTGCTGAAGCCTGGTTTGGAGAATTTTGAGCATTACTTTATTAGCATGTGACATGAGTGCAATTGTGCAGTAGTTTGAGCATTCTTTGGCATTACCTTTCTTTGGGATTGGAATGAAAACTGACCTTTTCCAGTCCTGTGGCCACTGCTGAGTTTTCCAAATTTGCTGGCATATTGAGTGCAGTACTTTCATAGCATCATCTTCCAGGATTTGAAATAGCTCCACTGGAATTCCATCACCTCCACTGCTGCTGCTGCTGCTAAGTTGCTTCAGTCGTGTCCGACTCTGTGTGACCCCATGGACTGCAGCCTACCAGGCTTCTCCATCCATGGGATTCTTCAGGCAAGAACACTGGAGTGGGTTGCCATTTCCTTCTCCACTAGATTTGTTCATAGTGATGCTTCCTAAGGCCCTCTTGACTTCACATTCCAGGATGTCTGGCTCTAGGTGAGTGATCACACCATCATGATTATCTGGGTTGTGAAGATCTTTTTTGTACAGTTCTTCTCTGTATTCTTGCCACCTCTTCTTAATATCTTCTGCTTCTGTTAGGTCCATACCACTTTTGTCCTTTATTGAGCCCATCTTTGCATGAAGTGTTCCCTACACAGAGGCTTGTATAAATTTCTCTCTTAAAATCACTTCCTCACATCCGACACATGCACTTTACCTCTGTTTATACAATTGCCTCTGAACATTAGGCATCCCACTCGACCCCTTCCTTTCAAAGACCTACCATCAGTCAGTGTCCACCTTAAATACTGCCTCTTACAGAGATCTTCTCTTTTACTTATTAGTTGATAAACTGATCTCACTTTTCTCCTCAGATTTCTTTGCTCACACTGTTAGCAGGATAAGTTTTTAGCATTACTTTTGCTAGTATTCTCTTCCCTAATCTAACATAAGCATTTTATACACACAGTATGCTAAATTCACCTGTGTAACTCTTAAAGAATCTCATATAGTACCTTACAATGATAGGACTTCAATAAATAATTTGTGAATTGAACACAGGGACCTCAAAGTACTGTTCACTCAAAGTACAGAGGTAGCATGACATAGGACACTGGGAAGGGAACTTAAAAATAAAACTGAAGGTTGATTCCTCCGTTTTCCATTAAAATGCCATTTGAACCATGCAAAGTGCCAGGTTCAAGGTTCAAGGTGGGGTTTCATGTCTAAATTCAATCTCTCATCCTGGTTCCACTCTGGGGTTCTACAACTAGATGAAAAGCAGTTAGCTTTACCAATGACAAAAGTGAACATCAGAATGCTCAGATCAGATCAGATCAGTTGCTCAGTCATGTCCGACTCTTTGCAACCCCATGAATCGCAGCATGCCAGGCCTCCCTGTCCATCACCAACTCCCGGAGTTCACTCAGACTCACGTCCATTGAGTCAGAGATGCCATCCAGCCATCTCATCCTCTGTTGTCCCCTTCTCCTCCTGCCCCCAATCCCTCCCAGCATCAGGGTCTTTTCCAATGAGTCAACTCTTCCCATGAGGTGGCCAAAGTACTGGAGTTTCAGCTTTAGCAACTTTCCTTCCAAAGAAATCCCAGGGCTGATCTCCTTCAGAATGGACTGGTTGGATCTCCTTGCAGTCCAAGGGACTCTCAAGAGTCTTCTCCAACACCACAGTTCAAAAGCATCAATTCTTCGGCGCTCAGCCTTCTTCACAGTCCAACTCTCACATCCATACATGACCCCTGGAAAAACCATAGCCTTGACTAGACAAACCTTTGTTGGCAAAGTAATGTCTCTGTTTTTGAATATGCTATCTAGGTTGGTCATAACTTTCCTTCCAAGGAGTAAGCGTCTTTTAATTTCATGGCTGCAGTCACCATCTGTAGTGATTTTGGAGCCCAGAAAAATAAAGTCTGACACTGTTTCCATTGTTTCCCCATCTATTTCCCATGAAGTGGTGGGACCGGATGCCATGATCTTCGTTTTCTAAATGTTGAGCTTTAAGCCAACTTTTTCACTCTCCTCTTTCACTTTCATCAAGAGGCTTTTGAGTTCCTCTTCACTTTCTGCCATAAGGGTGGTGTCATCTGCATATCTGAGGTTATTGATATTTCTCCCGGCAATCTTGATTCCAGCTTGTGTTTCTTCCAGTCCAGCGTTTCTCATGATGTACTCTGCATATAAGTTAAATAAACAGGGTGACAATATACAGCCTTGATGAACTCCTTTTCCTATTTGGAACCAGTCTGTTCCATGTCCAGTTCTAACTGTTGCTTCCTGACCTGCATAAAGGTTTCTCAGGATGTAGATCAGGTGGTCTGGTATTCCCATCTCTTGAAGACTTTTCCACGGTTTATTGTGATCCACACAGTCAAAGGCTTTGGCATAGTCAATAAAGCAGAAATAGATGTTGTTCTGGAACTCTCCTGCTTTTTCTACGATCCAGCAGATGTTGGCAATTTGATCTCTGGTGCCTCTGCCTTTTCTAAAACTAGCTTGAACATCAGGAAGTTCATGGTTCACATATTGCTGAAGCCTGGCTTGGAGAATTTTGAGCATTACTTTACTAGTGTGTGAGATGAGTGCAATTGTGCAGTAGTTTGATCATTCTTTGGCATTGCCTTTCTTTGGGATTAGAATGAAAACTGACCTTTTCCAGTTCTGTGGCCACTGCTGAGTTTTCCAAATTTGCTTGCATATTGAGTGCAGCACTTTCACAGCATCATCTTTCAGGATTTGGAATAGTGCAACTGGAATTCCATCACCTCCACTAGCTTTATTCATAGTGATGCTTTCTAAGGCCCACTTGACTTCACATTCCAGAATGTCTGGCTCTAGATGAGTGATCACACCATTGTGATTATCTGGGTCGTGAAGATCTATTTTGTACAGTTCTTCTGTGTATTCTTGCCATCTCTTCTTAATATCTTCTGCTTCTGTTAGGTCCATACCATTTCTGTCCTTTATCGAGCTCATCTTTGCATGAAATGTTCCTTTGGTATCTCTGATTTTCTTGAAGAGATCCCTAGTCTTTCCCATTCTGTTGTTTTCCTCTATTTCTTTGCATTGATCACTGAAGAAGGCTTTCTTATCTCTTCTTGCTATTCTTTGGAACTCTGCATTCAGATGTTTATATCTTTCCTTTTCTCCTGTGCTTTTCACTTCTCTTCTTTTCACAGCTATCTGTAAGGCCTCCCCAGACAGCCATTTTTCTTTTTTGCATTTCTTTTCCATGGGGATGGTCTTAATCCCTGTCTCGTGTACAATGTCACGAACCTCATTCCATAGTTCATCAGGCACTCTATCTATCAGATCTAGGCCCTTAAATCTATTTCTCCCTTCCACTGTATAATCATAAGGGATTTGATTTAGGTCATACCTGAATGGTCTAGTGGTTTTCCCTACTTTCTTCAATTTCAGTCTGAATTTGGCAATAAGGAGTTCATGGTCTGAGCCACAGTCAGCTCCTGGTCTTGTTTTTGCTGACTGTATAGAGCTTCTCCATCATTGGCTGCAAAGAATATAATCAATCTGATTTTGGTGTTGACCATCTGGTGATGTCCATGTGTAGAGTCTTCTCTTGTGTTGTTGGAAGAGGGTGTTTGCTATGACCAGTGCATTTTCTTGGCAAAACTCTATTAGTCTTTGCCCTGCTTCATTCTGTATTCCAAGGCCAAATTTGCCTGTTACTCCAGGTGTTTCTTGACTTCCTACTTTTGCATTCCAGTCCCCTATAATGAAAAGGACATCTTTTGGGGGTGTTAGTTCTAAAAGGTCTTGTAGGTCTTCATAGAACCGTTCAACTTCAGCTTCTTCAGCGTTACTGGTTGGGGCATAGACTTGCATTACTGTGATATTGAATGGTTTGCCTTGGAAATGAACAGAGATCATTCTGTCGTTTTTGAGATTGCATCCAAGTACTGCATTTCGGACTCTTTTGTTGACCATCATGGCCACTTCATTTCTTCTGAGGGATTCCTGCCCACAGTAGTAGATATAATGGTCATCTGAGTTAAATTCACCCGTTCCAGTCCATTTCAGTTCGCTGATTCCTAGAATGTCAACATTCACTCTTGCCATCTCTTGTTTGACCACTTCCAATTTGCCTTGATTCATGGACCTGACATTCCAGTTTCCTATGCAATATTGCTCTTTACAGCATTGGACCTTGCTTCTATCACCAGTCACATCCACAGCTGGGTATTCTTTTTGCTTTGGCTCCATCCCTTCATTCTTTCTAGAGTTATTTCTCCACTGATTTCCAGTAGCATATTGGGCACCTACTGACCTGGGGAGTTTCTCTTTCAGTATCCTTTCATTTTTGCCTTTTTATACTGTTCATGGGGTTCTCAAGGCAAGAATACTGAAGTGGTTTGCCATTCCCTTCTCCAGTGGACCACATTCTGTCAAATCTCTCCACCATGACCCACTCGTCTTGGGTTGCTCCACGGGCATGGCTTAGTTTCATTGAGTTAGACAAGGCTGTGGTCCTAGTGTGATTAGATTGACTAGTTTTCTGTGAGGATGGTTTCAGTGTGTTTGCCCTCTGATGCCCTCTTGCAACACCTACCGTCTTACTTGGGTTTCTCTTACCTTGGGCGTGGGGTATCTCTTCACGGCTGCTCCAGCAAAGCACAGCCATTGCACCTTACCTTGGATGAGGGGTATCTCCTCACTGCCGCCCTTCCTGACCTTCAATGTGGGATAGCTCCTGAGCCCAAATGTGATTTAGTACTCTTTCCTGCTTCATATAATGAGGTGCCTGGTTAGTTTCAAGCTCAGATGCTCAAACTGAGAGCACACCAAGCACCTGAGCTGGCCTAGCAGGAGAGTGAGGGAAGGACTGGGTAGAAAGATCAGGAATGCATATTTCAATAACACTGAAACATTTCTGTGTTTCAAAATATGGGGAGGAGGAGGAGGGCAGAGCAGGAGACTGCACATGACTATTAAAGGAAACAGCATTAATGTCTGGTTCATGAACTAACCCTTAAGGCAATTCCAAGTGGGAAATTTTTCAGAGATTACTGAGCATAGCACCATTACTGGAAGAAGTATATGATTTTAAAGACATTCATTTGGATGCATAACATATGATATGTTTAGATGAAAGCATCATTACTTTAGACAGTGTTCTTCAAAGTATGATCCCTGGACCGACAACATCAGCATCACTGAACATGTAAATCAAATATGTAAATCAAACCTACTAAACTACAGACTGAATATTTTAACAGAAATTCTAGGTGATTCTGATGCATGCTAAGGATGAAGACTACTGCTTTAGAGCCACATATTTTTCAGCTGGATATTCCTGGATTGTGCAATTATCTCATCTATATCTAACGTGTTTCAGTAAAGCTGGTTTAAAATTAGGAAGTATCATGAATCCTTGTGCTAATCTCTTTTTTTAACATGCAAAGTGTTCTTTTTAATGGGAAAAAAACATTAATTGCCATCCAATAGAAACAGCTGTGTATTGCCCAGGGAACCTTCTGTTTACAAAAGTAAAATTCCTTAATAGAACAAGCACGTTGTTTATGCAAGGACGAGCACAGGAACCATTTACTGGTGCACTGCTATATAAATTGTGTTTGTTTGTAATATTAATCAATTTGCAGCATTAAATAGTTCACTTTCTTGGGAACACTAGAGAAAACCACTTTATCAAAGAAAAAGTTAAGGACAGAAAATTTGGAAAATTACATAAAGTACTCAACTGATGAAATTTCTAAATATTTTAACAAGGAAAGATGCATGAGTCAATATGATGCTAGACAATCACAGGCATATTTTATTGAGCTACTTAATATTCAGAGCTTCTACCTAAAGCTGGAATAATATTAAATTTCATAAATTAAATGGATTTGGACTGGTAAAATACTCAAACATTTCTCTCTTTATATGGTGACCTAGTTCATCTTTATTTTTTTCTCTTTCATTTTTAAGACATAACCTATCCCCGGAGCTATCACATATACACATACCTAGGGAATATGTATTAATAGTTTAAAAATGATGTCTTTTAGACTTCCATTAGAGTTTGTTACAGTATTGCTTACAGAAATAAATCATATTATTATTGCATTTGTATATTTATTCAAAACTAATTTTATAATGTATATCTGTGCTTAGTCGCTCAGTCATATCCAACTCTCTGCGACCCCATGAACTGTAGACCACCAGGATCCTCTGTCCATAGGGATTCTCCCTACTGGAGTGGGTTGCCATTCCCTTCCCCAAATGTCTATCTACTCAATCCTATTATGATGAAACGTAACAATTAGAGATAGACACGTGTTTGTAAGAGACAGTATATAAGGTAATGAGAAGAATCAGGGTTTAATATTGGCTCTGACATTACTAGTCTTATGACCTTAGTTTACTTAACCATTCTGAGTCTAAGGTTCTGGTCTCTAAAATGAAAATTTTAAACATATAATATATATAGGACTATTATGAATACATCATTTGGTTAATTGCTCTTTATGGGACCAATCATAATGTCACTCCTCTTCCCATATAAAACACAGCCTCAACAAATGCTTGGTGTGGGTTTCTTTTGGATCTCAGTGAAAGGAATGGACTTTACATGTGTATACCTCTGGGTCAAGGACAGAACCACCAGTGTAAGAACTGAGAGAAGCATGAGCATGTCAACTGCATGAAACCCTAGAAAGTATAGGGAAATTATATTTGCTGCCACAGGTCACAGCAGATACAATTTCATACATTTATCATGAAAACAAGTTTAACCAAATTTCTGAGATGGCTGGGAAGTGTCAACTGCCTTCTGGGTTACATACAAGGAATACATTTCAGGCTCTGTCCTCTTGAGTATTAATACCAAATACTAGTTCCCTTACCCAAGTTTGCAACTGAGGTTTAGAACAACTGATTCAGAGCTACAGCACTCTCTCTCATGTAAGCTCCAAATATATACTGAAGCCTGGGCCAGGGCTCTTATCAGGAGCACGCCAAGTACTCCAGCTGTACCGGCTGGAGATGAGGGAAGGCTGGACATTCCCATGTCATGCAGACACTGTACAATGTTGAACTTAATGACTCTAGTCAGTTCCAACACATCTCTCCTTTCAATAACCAAATGGTTCCTGGCCCACCCAGCACAAGTTCAGAAACCCACCCAGCACAGCCATATCTGGCACCTGTCATGTCAAAAGTAAATGAGCCCTGATGAATGAAGGACATAGGAACATCCACAAGCTCAGAAAAGCAAAAAAGGAAAAGCAAAGATACTTTAATCCTTTTTGAGTAGTCATCATTTTCACTTTAGAGAACATTGCCAGCAGTCCAGTTTAAGTACATATTTTCCAAGAGAAAATTATTGGTCTTTTTCAGGCTGGGAACATCTGATATCCATATAAGAGCACATTTGTCAGATTATGATTTCTGTACTTTTAAATATAAATAAAAATACATAAATATCTCTACATTTAACTGTATAGATGTGAAAGTGAAAGTCGCTCAGTCATGTAGGACTCTTTGTAACCCCATGGACTATACGATCCATGGAATTCTCCAGGCCAGAATACTGGAGTGGGTAGCCGTTCCCTTCTGCAGGGGATTTTCCCATCCCAGGGATTGAACCCAGGTCTCCTGCATCGCAGGCAGTTTCTTTACCAGCTGAGCCACCCATACTCATTATTCCATTTTACTCCAAGGCACAGGTTTGAGACTGGAGCCAAGCACAATAGTAAATAAATTGAGCCAAAGTGGATGTGGCTGTAATGGTGAAATTGTTCAACAGATAAAAGCTGTTAAATTTTTGCTCATTTTTCTACTCCATGACTATTCAGACCTAAAGCAAATAAGTCACAAAACACATTTAGATTCATCTTATACATTTTAACTCAATGATGGGTTTTAATCATTTATTGATTTAAAAGAAAGGGATGTTACAACTATGGGTAAATTGATAAAACCATTTCAGATCTTTCACTGAGAAGCATGTTGCTCATTAGCCGTTATAAGAATCAATAAACCATCATGAGTATAGACCTACAAAGATTTAAAACACAAATGAAATACAGAGGAAAACATTGACAACTAGATGACAAGGGGTTAATTATATCATTATTTAAAGAGCTCTTTAATATGAAAAAGGCTAATGACTCAGTAGCAAAATGGGCAAAGAACAATGGAAAAAAGCTCACAAAAATTGCAATAGTTTGTTAACAGACATAATAGTAGAAATGTAAATGAAAGCCATAATAAAGTACCATTTTTCTCTTATTGGCAAAGACCAAGAAGTGTCAACCAGCACATGAGAAAATAAACCTTCTACTACATGGCTCAGAAGGGAACGCAAACTGTCAGGAAATTAGTCAATGTCATCTAAATTAATATGCACACCAACTTTGACCCAGCAACTCCATTTCCATTAATATAAATTTGTTATATGTATATACACAAGCATGCACAAATACACTTAAAATAATATCCTTTCTATTAATAGTTACTTAAAATTAAAATGACCAACCAGAAATAACCTGAACATTCAACAGTAGACTGATTAGACCAATCATGACCTACAGTGCAACTGAATACTATGTAGAGATCAAGAAAAGTGGTATGCTGAAGTGGAATGCTCTTAAAGTTAAATAGATATCAAAGTGTTGTGTGTAATATACTAGGGCATGCATGCTTAGTCATGTCTGGCTCTTAGCGACCCCATGGACCGTAGTTCTGCCAGGCTCCACTGTCTATGGAATTTTCCAAACAGGAATACTAATACTAAAATCTGTAGTAAATTTTTATAACATTAGTTCAGAGCATCAATATGAAGACAAATCCACATCATGTACCTCTGATATGGCACAGACAGATATGATATACTTGAAAAATATATAAGTGCAATCTAATCATGATAAACATCAGATAAATTCAAACTGAAATACATTCTCTAAGACAACTGATTTGTATTCATCAAAAGAAATAACAGAAGAACTAAAAAACTGCCCCCAGATTGAAGAAGATTAAGGAGATAATAGCAACTAAAAGCAATACGAGATCTTGAATTGTATCCTGATCCCTGAAAAAAAAGACATTGAGGGCAGCGAATAGCTAAAATTTAAACATGTCATTTTATTAGTATTATTACTAACCAAATATTAAATTTTAGTTATAATTACATTTTTCTGAAAGTTGTTAACATAAGATAAAATTAGTAAAAGATATGCACAAATGTTCTGAACTATATCTGAAACTTTTCAGTAAATCTAAAATTATTTCAAAATAAAAACTTTAAAAAATCCTCATATGCATTATATCCATTTTTTTAAAGCATAACTATTTCTGGTGACACAATAAACCATTGACAGTGTGCCCTCTGAAAGTAAATATGAGATCTGAACGATCTGGGGAAAAACAAATACCTCCTTTTCCATTGCTTATCTTTTCTTCCTTTTTTTAAAACCTTGTCAATAAAGTGTTGACTATATCTTTTCAATAAAATGTAATTAATCAAAAGTAAGGAAACAATGGTTAAGTGTATCAATATTACTTTTTAAATTTTCTTAAATTATTAAAAATCAGTTTTAATAACATTTTAAGTTTGGTCATCAAAGATTATTGCAATATGCTTATAAAAAATATGCCTGCAATGCAGGAGACCCGGGTTTGATTCCTGGGTCTGGAAGATCCCCTGGAGAATGAAATGGCAACTCGCTTCAGTATTCTTGCCTGGAAAATCCCCATGGACAGAGGAGCCTGGTGGGTTACAGTCCATGAGGTCACAAAGAGTTGGACACGACTGAGCAACTAACACACTTTCACAAAAAATATCCCACAAAAACATATCAACTATTGTTTATGGGTATATGTGGGTATAGATAGGGATATGTGTGAAAAAAGAATCTTACTCTGATAAAAGAATCTTAAAATGCTCTTTTCCTGTTATTGCAGTGTGAGGAACCATGAGCAGCAAAGTCTTCCACAACACTCTCTTTGAGGAGTGGCAGGAAGTCCTGCACAGCAATCAGCATAAATGCTAGAAGATTTTGGAGATGATGGATCAGCCAGAAGAACTATGACCCTCAGAAGGACAAATGCTTCTCGGGCACCATCAGGCTTAAGTCCACTCCCCACCCCAAGTTCTCCGTATGTGTCTTGGGGTACCAGCAGCACTGTGATGAGGCCAAGGCTGTGGATATCCCCTACACGGACATTGAGGTGCTGAAGAAACTCAATAAGAACAAGAAACTGGTCAAGAAGTTTGCCAAGAAATATGCCTTTTTGGCTTCAGAGTCTCTGATCAAGCAGATCCCATGAATCCTGGGCCCAGGCCTGAATAAGGCTGACAAGTTGCCTTCCTTGCTGACCCACAGTGAGAACATGGAGGCCAAAATTGATCAAGTGAAGTCCACAATCAAGTTCCAGATGAAGAAGGTGCTGTGTCTGGCAATGGCTGTTGGCCATGTGAAGATGACAGATGATGAGTTTGTGTACAACATCCACTTAGCTGTAAACTTCCTGATGTCATTGCTCAGAAAAACTGTCAGAACATCAGGGCCTTGTACATTAAGAGCACCATGGGCAAGCCCCAGCATCTGTACTAAACACAGCTTAATAAACCATACTCAACTATACTCAAAAAAACCAAACAAACAAACAAAAAAAAAAACCCTTAAAATGATATTGTTACTATTCAACATAGTTTTGGAAGTTTTGGCCACAGCAATCAGAGCAGAAAAAGAAATAAAAGGAATCCAAATTGGAAAAGAAGAAGTAAAGCTCTCACTGTTTGCAGATGACATGATCCTCTACATAGAAAACCCTAAAGACTCCACCAGAAAATTACTAGAACTAATCAATGACTATAGTAAAGTTGCAGGATATAAAATCAACACACAGAAATCCCTTGCATTCCTATACACTAATAATGAGAAAACAGAAAGAGAAATTAAGGAAACAATTCCATTCACCATTGCAACGGAAAGAATAAAATACTTAGGAATATATCTACCTAAAGAATCTAAAGACCTATATATAGAAAACTATAAAACACTGGTGAAAGAAATCAAAGAGGACACTAACAGATGGAGAAATATACCATGTTCATGGATTGGAAGAATCAATATAGTGAAAATGAGTATACTACCCAAAGCAATCTATAGATTCAATGCAATCCCTATCAAGCTACCAACAGCATTCTTCACAGAGCTAGAACAAATAATTTCACAATTTGTATGGAAAAACAAAAAACCTCGAATAGCCAAAGCGATCTTGAGAAAGAAGAATGGAACTGGAGGAATCAACCTACCTGACTTCAGGCTCTACTACAAAGCCACAGTTATCAAGACAGTATGGTACTGGCACAAAGACAGAAATATAGATCAATGGAACAAAATAGAAAGCCCAGAGATAAATCCACGCACATATGGACACCTTATCTTCGACAAAGCAGGCAAGAATATACAATGGATTAAAGACAATCTCTTTAACAAGTGGTGCTGGGAACTCTGGTCAACCACTTGTAAAAGAATGAAACTAGAACACTTTCTAACACCATACACAAAAATAAACTCAAAATGGATTAAAGATCTAAACGTAAGACCAGAAACTATAAAACTCCTAGAGGAGAACATAGGCAAAACACTCTCTGACATATATCACAGCAGGATCCTCTATGACCCACCTCCCAGAATATTGGAAATAAAAGCAAAAATAAACAAATGGGACCTAATTAACCTTAAAAGCTTCTGCACATCAAAGGAAACTATTAGCAAGGTGAAAAGACAGCCTTCAGAATGGGAGAAGATAATAGCAAATGAAGCAACTGACAAACAACTAATCTCGAGAATATACAAGCAACTCCTACAGCTCAACTCCAGAAAAATAAATGACCCAATCAAAAAATGGGCCAAAGAACTAAGTAGACATTTCTCCAAAGAAGACATACAGATGGCTAACAAACACATGAAAAGATGCTCAACATCACTCATTATCAGAGAAATGCAAATCAAAACCACTATGAGGTACCATTTCACACCAGTCAGAATGGCTGCGATCCAAAAGTCTACAAGTAATAAATGCTGGAGAGGGTGTGGAGAAAAGGGAACCCTCTTACACTGTTGGTGGGAATGCAAACTAGTACAGCCACTATGGAGAACAGTGTGGAGATTCCTTAAAAAACTGGAAATAGACCTGCCTTATGATCCAGCAATCCCACTGCTGGGCATACACACTGAGAAAACCAGAAGGGAAAGAGACACGAGTACCCCAATGTTCATCGCAGCACTGTTTATAATAGCCAGGACATGGAAGCAACCTAGATGTCCATCAGCAGATGAATGGATAAGAAAGCTGTGGTACATATACACAATGGAGTATTATTCAGCCATTAAAAAGAATACATTTGAATCAGTTCTAATGAGGTGGATGAAACTGGAGCCTATTATACAGAGTGAAGTAAGCCAGAAAGAAAAACACCAATACAGTATACTAACGCATATATATGGAATTTAGAAAGATGGTAACAATAACCCTGTGTACGAGACAGCAAAAGAGACACTGATGTATAGAACAGTCTTATGGACTCTGTGGGAGAGGGAGAGGGTGGGAAGATTTGGGAGAATGGCATTGAAACATGTAAAATATCATGTATGAATGAGATGCCAGTCCAGGTTCGATGCACGATACTGGATGCTTGGGGCTGGTGCACTGGGACGACCCAGAGGGATGGAATGGGGAGGGAGGAGGGAGGAGGGTTCAGGATGGGGAACACACGTATACCTGTGGTGGATTCATTTTGATATTTGGCAAATCTAATACAGTTATGTAAAGTTTAAAAAATAAAATAAAATAAAATAAAAAAAGTTTTAAATGTGAAGAAAAACATGAACTTTTGATATTACAATATTTTAAATAAAACTAAAAAGCAATTCTGTAAGATACAAGTTGGCAGTGTGGTGAGCTGTACCTATTCAAGCTGCAACTACTGCTATTTTGAGCAACTTTTGATTCTATTCTCCAACTATGGGCATGAAATCAGGCCACAAGAACTCACCTCCTAGTAAGGATTTGACCCTATGGTACTTAAGGTCTCTACTTTTGAATTATCTTCCTAATGTAGAATTTAATACAATCCCCTGTTATAAGTGTTTCTTGAACAAATATATTAATATAATGATACTCTGCATTTTTAAATATTTTCCTACTTTTTATCATCCAGTCCAATTTCAATAGAGCCAATCTGTGCATTGAGATATATAAGTTTACACAGTAGAGAAAACCTTACAAAGACAATTTCTGTAATTGAAAAGTTTAGTAGTAGGCATAAAACAAAACAGAGAACTTCATTTCACTACACTCTTCCTGTACTCATTATAATGTTTAGGGCTGACTGAGACAGCTGAATACAATGGGAAATGCTCAATGTTTTTGTCTTTATTAGCATATATAATGCTTCAGTTTGCTGAAAATATAGTTAGTCTTCATTGCACAGTCTTTTCAAAAATATGTTATCATTGCCTTTTCCAATACTATTGGAATGACAAAGATGTTTCATCTACTTATTTATAGATTGTCCCAGTATTGTTCTCCAGCAATTTCTTTTCTAAAGCATAAGTTTTGAAGAGGTGCTTTGTTTTTTTACATAAGACAAAATCTGAGAGTGTTTTCATACTTGGATCATTTGTTGAATGGGGCTAAAATATTATTTAATAATAGAGAAACAAATGAAGACAAGGAGGAAAGAGCAAGACCAACTATATTTTCCACAGCAGTCACTTGGAGAACATGCTTTGTTATCTAAAGAAAGAAAATCTTTCTAGCTCTCTCCATTGCATAAGGACATCTGAAGGCCTATTATAAGATTTTGCAATATGGGTGCTAGGAAACCAGAGTGAACAACATGGTTTGTTTAAATTAACAAATTTAAATTTCTTCCCAGTCACAAGTCATCTGCAAAAATCAATTTCAGCTGAAGTTTTGCCCATGATTTCCTCTAGGCTTACCTTTTATTGTACTGTGTTTGGGCATGAAACATCTAATACTTTATTTTTGTGCATGCCATTTATAAACTGATCAGAAATGGATACTAAAGTGCTTCAAAGCAGAGAAGCTCATTTGACATTCAGAAAATGTGTTTTTGCTAACAAGGCCCTTGAAAGTGAAAGTAGTAAATGTGTTAGTTGCTCAGTTGTGTCCAACTCTTTGTGACCCCGTGAACTGTAGCCTGCCAGGCTTCTCTGTCCATGGAATTCTCCAGACAAGAATACTGGAGTGGGAAGCCACTCCCTTCTCCAAGAGATCTTCCCTACCCAGGAATCGAACCCCAGTCTCCTTCATTGCAGTTGGATTCTTCACCATCTGAGCCACCAGGAAGTCCCAACATGCCCATTATGAATGTTAAAAAACAGAGTTTATATTCACTCCCAAGATCCCTGGGGCCAAGGAAGTATTTGTACTTGCAACATATTCTAATCTAGTGATGCTATAATTTATTAGAAAAATAAGGTATAACTTCATATTAGCTTTTGGTGGTGAGTTTTCTTGGTACATGTGTTTTTCCTGTTGGCTTCAAATACTTTAATGAAGCATCATTTTTGGGTTTCTGTTACGTATCTGCTTGGGAATAAATTGTTATTTGGATGACTTCAGATTGTGTATTTCAGCCGTAGACTGTCAATTACAGGTGAGAAGGATGTATGGAACAATCCACTTCTTCCCTTCTAGGATCTTTTGTTTTCCTTGAGCTTGAAGAGACCTTTTGTTTCTTGAGTCAAGAGCTCTGTCTAAAAATCCTTTGATATGAATTCATTATATTCATGAATTCAAAATGCCATCTAGATGATGATGACACTAGTATTTATATTTATATGAGCGCTGAAGAATTGATGCTTTTGAACTGTGGTGTTGGAGAAAACTCTTGAGAGCCCCTTGGACTGCAAGGAGATCCAACCAGTCCATCCTACAGGAAATCAGTCCTGAATATTCATTGGAAGGACTGATGCTGAAGCTGACACTCCAATACTTTGGTCACCTGATGCAAACTGACTCATTGGAAAAAACCCTGATGCTGGGCAAGATTGAAGGCAGGAGGAGAGGGGGACAACAGAGGATGAGATGATTGGGTGGTATCACCAGCCTGATGAGTTTGACCAAGCTTCAGTAGTTGGTGATGAACAGGGAAGCCTGGCAATCCATGGGGTCATAAAGAGTCAGACATGACTGAGTGACTGAACTGAGGTTGCTATAACAAAGTACCACAGGCTGGTTTGGTTAAATATAACAGAAATTTGTTTCTCACAGTCTGGTGGCTGGAAGTTGAGATCAAGGTGCCAGTACAGTTGAGTTTTGGTGAGGGCCTTCTTCTGCACTGCAGACTGCTATGTTGTGGTATCCTCCCATGGCAGAATGGATTGAGAGCGTTCTCTGAGTTCCATTCATGATGGCTCTATCCTCATGACCTAATTACCTCCTAAAGGCCCCCCCTCCTCATATCATCATATTTTGGATTAGGATTTCAACATATGAATTTTGGAGGGATACAAACATTCAGTCCCTCACACATACCTGACATCACTTGATCTGGGTTCTATGCTCCATGAGGGCACAGGCTGCTTCATTGCTTTATCTCCAGTGCAACACACCATGACCGCTCTATAGTTTGTGCAAACATTTGTGGATTATATGAGTTAATCTTCACAAGTCTGCTAGTGCCTGGAGTTATGCGAGTTATGAGGTTAAGGATACAGCTTTCTGACTGCCAGGTCTGCCCAAAACTTCTGACCTCAACTATGAGGAGTTAGGATCCAGACACAAAGTTAGAGGAAGGATTTCATTTAAAAACTACCCTCATTTCTGATGCCAGCTGCAAGTTCAGGAGTTTCCCAAAATCATCCTCAGGTTTAATGGTCACCTAGGAAGCCTCACAGAATTCACTGAGAGCTATTATAGTCACAGATATGAACTATCACAGAAAAAAAAAGGATGTCAACTAGAATCAGTCAAAGGAAGAGGGCCATAGAGTGGGGTCTCAGAGGGTTTAGCCCCCAGCATCCTTAAGATGCTTTACCCTGCTAACAATCATGTTTGACCAGATGCATGAAATATTGTCAATCTGAGAAGATCACCTGAGCTTCATTCTTGAGAATTTTTATTGGGGCCTCATTATCTTGGAATGTTGATTGACTGATATACCAAGTGGTCCAAGGGGGTCTATCATGAGTTACCTTTATAATTTTTTAATTGGATGATAATTACAATATTCTGATGGTTTTTGCCATACACCAGTATGAATCAGCCATAGGTATACATGTGTCCCCTCCATCCTGAACATCCTGAACCACCCCCTGCACCTCCCTCCCCACCTCCTCCCTCTGGGTTGTCACAAGGCACCAGCTTTGGGTGCCCTGCTTCATGCATCAAACTTGCACTGGTCATCTGTTTTACATATGGTAATGTATATGTTTCAGTGCTATTCCCTCAAATCATCCCACCCTCTCCTCCTCCTACTGAGTCCAAAAGTCTGTTCTTTACATCTGTGTCTCCTTTGCTGCTCTGTATGTAGGAGAGTCGGTACCATCTTTCTAGATTCCATATGTATTCATTACTATACAGTATTTGTCTTTCCCTTTCTGACTGACTTCCCTCTGTATAATGGGCTCCAGATTTATCCACCTCATTTAGGACTGACCATGAGTCACCTTCTTAACATGCACTATTAGATGTAGATCAAGGGGGCCACCGTGAACAACACTCCTATTGAGAGCTGAAGGTTTAGCAGTTACCTTCCAGAGATAGAAACAAAAGCCAGACTTCTCTTTGGGTAAGGACAAAATGAGCATTTCCATTTTATAGATTAAATAAAAATATCATACATCAAAGTCTGACCAGCTGGGGTTGGGACACAGGACTATTTGTTTCTAAGGTTCAGCTTCTATCTCAAATGGACATTTTCTCCCCATCTTGCTAACCTTGCTAATTCTACTTCTTATATTTTTGATCTTCATTAATAGCACCTCCTTTTTTCTAATTTCCCAATGTATGAATATTTGTGTTATCCTTCACTTTTACCTCTATCTCACAATCCAAATAATTTCCAAGTCACATCAATTCTATATGTGTCATAAATGTCTCTCAAATCTGCCTCTTTCTCTTCATTCTTTGCTGGTAATATGTCAGTTCCAGTTTTCACTATATCTGACTTAAAACTGTGCCATATTGCTTTAAGGAGCCTTCTGTCTGCATTATCGACCCACATTCACTATTTCCACTTGGTCATCAGATTGATCTACCAAAAAGAGCAGAGATATTCACGTCACTATTATTCTTAAAAGTTTGCATGATGCTCTTACATAAAACTTAAACTCCTTAGTATGACTAATTTGGCCTTGAACAATCTAAAACCAAATTATATTCCTACTCCCTTTCTTCCACATATTCCCTGGTGCTGGCCATACGGACTTTACTCATTCCATGAATATAATAATATCTATCAAGATTCCATTTTTCTATCATTAGTTTCTGCAAGAATTATCCTTGTCTCCCTCTTCATCTGTCATTGAAATGTAGTAAAAATGTTACCTCAATGGTGATGCTTTCATTTACTTCTCCAGATAGAATTATATGCTCCCTTTCAGAACTGCCATTGTCTATTATTCCTGTTTCAGTAATAGTGTCTAACACATTGTATTTTGATTTATTGATTTACGTGTCCCTTGAATTACACTATATATACTTTATAACGGCAGGAACTCCCTTCAGCAAATAACTAGAGAAATACACTTGGTAAGGGATTATAGTACAATTTCTGAATGAATGCAAGTCCTTTGGATGAGGCTCTGTGTTTTATTCCCCATTGCATTTTTCATGTCTACCACATAGTAAGTGCTAAATAAATCTCTGTTTAAAAACTAAACTTAACCAAGAGGGGATATATAGGTACACATGTAGTTAATTCATGTTGTTGTACAGCAGAAAATAGCAACATTGTAAGGCAATTATACTCCAATTAAGAAAAGTACTTTAAAAATATACACTATTCCCAATAGGAAAAGACATAAACTTAGTGAAGGAATAATGAAGGAGTAAGTGAAGGAATGAATATTCAGTCTCCGCTAAAACCATCAAGCTTGGATTAAATCTTTTTTAATCATCCTAATTCTATTTTTTAGGGTAAATGATAAAAATAACTATCTTAAAGCAAATACAGGTGTGCAAAATTAATCTAATCCCCTGGAGATAATTCCATAAGTTTTAGTGAAATCATACTTCATTCATTTTAATTCATTTCAACATACAAATATTTATGTGGGGCATACAACATGTCCAGAACTATTTCTCAGGCACCAAGTAATTTTCAAAGATAAATAGCACACAGCATCCTCTCTTTAAAACGTTCTGAGTGCAAAAGTGATGGTACAACTAGCGCCTATGAGACATGAAATTATAACACATGTTCAAAACAGTGTCAACACTCAGATTGGGAGTGACCACATCTATTTTGAGAGTCAGCCAATGAATGCATCATGCCCTGGGGAGGATATAACTACATTCAAGAAGGCAGAAGTGAGAGAAAGATGTTTTTTAATCAGTTGATATTTATTTTTGCATTATTTTGAGATTTTTTTTATCAGTTGATATTTATTTTTGCATAATTTTGAGAATCTATACCTGGGAACACTTAAAAAAATTTTTTATTGGAGCATAGTTGATTTACAATGTTGTGTTAGTTTCAGTACAGCAAACTGAGTTATACGTATATATCCACTCTTTTTTTTAGATTATTTCCCCATATAGGCCATTATAGTGTATTAAGTAGAGTTCCCTATTTAGTAGGTCATTATTAGTTATCTATTTTATATATTGGGTTGGCCAGAAGGTTCATCTGGATTTCTCCATAGCATCTAATGGAAACCCCCAAATGAACATTTTGGCCAAGCCAATATATAGTACTGTGTATATCTCAATCCCAATCTCCCAATTTATCCCTCCCCCCACCTTACCTCCTGGTAATCATAAGTCTGTTTTCTACACCTGTAACTCTATTTTTGTTTTGTAGATAAGTTTATTTGAAAAAAAGGAGAATTTTTAGTGAAGATATTCCCAAATGCAGAGACAAGTAGCCAGCCAGTCCAGTGGTTACATTGGATATATATGTGCAAAGCACTGGTTCTCAAAATGCGGTCTATGAGACTTCTAGGAGCCCCTAAGACTCTCAAGGAATTCATGAGGTGAAAATCATTTACCTCTTACACCACATCAGCATTTTTACAAATGGTGCAAACACAACGGTGAGTAAAACTGTTTATTACTTAGCAGAAATTAAGGACAAGTCACCAAACTATTAGCCAGTAACTCTATTCTTCACTGATATATACTCACGGGAAGAAAAAGAAAAGAGGGGTGGAGCCAGTTTCTTTAAGAATGTTCCTGCAGAAGTAGTTAACATTTTTAATATTATGAAATCCTGATCACTGAGCAAATATCTTTCTAATCTTTCATTTGACAAAGGGAGAAATAGGCATTAATACTTCTGTCTACAGAAGTAGAACAATTATCTCCATGAAAAGTATCTGTGTGGTTATTTGAGTAGCAAGCTGATGTATCTGCTTTTTTATTTTTTAAAATAACATTCTTTTATTTTTATAAAATAACACAGAACACATTCTTCTTTGCAAATAATAACTGACAGATTACAAACTATGATTATTCAGACTTTTTAGTATCTGGCAGATATTGTTTTAAAATTAATGAAGTGATTCTAACTTGAAAGAAAACAATTGTCAACCATTGTTGCAAAGATAAAACTTGAGCTTTCAAAAGAAAATCAGAATATTTGAAACTTTTACCTAACATCATAAGTTTGTTCTGGAAGAAGAAATGGCAACCCACTCCAGTATTCTTCTTCAGAGAATCCCATGGACAGAGGAGCCTGGCAGACTACGGTCCATAGGGTCACAAAGAGTCAAACATGACTGAGCAACTAAGCACGCATAAGTTTGATCACATTGCAATATTTCCTGATGAAATTGGTTATATTAATGAATGTATTTTTTTTTGTATTGTACAATGAATGTATCAACATTTGAAAGATCTTCCACAATTCAATGAATCAATGTTTCCGAGAGACCAATTCATGGATAACAAATCCATTCAAAGTCCAAGTCCCCTATAATTCCAGTCCCCTATAATGAAAAGGACATCTTTTTGAGGTGTTAGTTCTAAAAGGTCTTGTAGGTCTTTATAGAACCGTTCAACTTCAGCTTCTTCAGCCTTACTGGTTGGAGCATAGACTTGGATTACTGTGATACTGAATGGTTTGCCTTGGAAACGAACAGAGATCATTCTGTCGTTTTTGAGATTGCATCCAAGTACTGCATTTCGGACTCTTTTGTTGACCATGATGGCCACTCCATTTCTTCTGAGGGATTCCTGCCCGCAGTAGTAGATATAATGGTCATCTGAGTTAAATTCACCCATTCCAGTCCATTTCAGTTCGCTGATTCCTAGAATGTCGACATTCACTCTTGTCATCTCTTGTTTGACCACTTCCAATTTGCCTTGATTCATGGACCTGACATTCCAGTTTCCTATGCAATATTGCTCTTTACAGCATCGGACCTTGCTTCTATCACCAGTCACATCCACAGCTGGGTATTGTTTTTGCTTTGGCTCCATCCCTTCATTCTTTCTGGAGTTATTTCTCCACTGATCTCCAGTAGCATATTGGGCACCTACTGACCTGGGGAGTTTCTCTTTCAGTATCCTATCATTTTGCCTCTTCATACTGTTCATGGGGTTCTCAAGGCAAGAATACTGAAGTGGTTTGCCATTCCCTTCTCCAGTGGACCACATTCTGTTAGAAATGTGTGGAAAATTCTGAAAATTCTGTGGAAAATTCTGAACGAGATGGGAATTCCAGACCACCTGATCTGACTCTTGAGAAATCTATATGCAGGTCAGGAAGCAACAGTTAGAACTGGACATGGAACAACAGACTGGTTCCAAATAGGAAAAGGAGTTCATCAAGGCTGTATATTGTCATCCTGTTCATTTAACTTATATACAGAGTACATCATGAGAAACGCTGGACTGGAAGAAACACAAGCTGGAATCAAGATTGCCGGGAGAAATATCAATCACCTCAGATATGCAGATGACATCACCCTTATGGCAGAAAGTGAAGAGGAACTAAAGAGCCTCTTGATGAAAGTGAAAGTGGAGAGTGAAAAAGTTGGCTTAAAGCTCAACATTCAGAAAACGAAGATCATGGCATCCGGTCCCATCACTTCATGGGAAATAGATGGGGAAACAGTGGAAACAGTGTCAGACTTTATTTTTCTGGGCTCCAAAATCACTACAGATGGTGACTGCAGCCATGAAATTAAAAGACGCTTACTCCTTGGAAGGAAAGTTATGACCAACCTAGATAGCATATTCAAAAGCAGAGACATTACTTTGCCAACAAAGGTTTGTCTAGTCAAGGCTATGGTTTTTCCTGTGGTCATGTATGGATGTGAGAGTTGGACTGTGAAGAAAGCTGAGCGCCAAAGAATTGATGCTTTTGAACTGTGGTGTTGGAGAAGACTCTTGAGAGTCTCTTGGACTGCAAGGACATCCAATCAGTCCATTCTGAAGGAGATTAGCCCTGGGATTTCTTTGGAAGGAATGATGCTAAAGCTGAAACTCCAGTACTTTGGCCACCTCATGCGAAGAGTTGACTCATTGGAAAAGACTCTGAGGCTGGGAGGGATTGGGGGCTTGAGGAGAAGGGGACGACAGAGGATGAGATGGCAGGATGGCATCACGGACTCGATGGACGTGAGTCTGAGTGAACTCCGGGAGTTGGTGATGGACAAGGAGGCCTGGCGTGCTGCAATTCATGTGGTCACAAAGAGTCGGACATGACTGAGCGACTGATCTGATCTGATCTGATCAAAGTCCAAAATATATACATAGATTTTAAAGTAACAGAGTATGAAGAAGCTTGTTGTTGTCAAGAAGTTGATATGCGTTCCAACTGCATAATACAGTTAACCTTTAAGAAACTACTACTTGTCAAGTTTTGGTATAATATCAAACAATAACATCCACCAATTTCTGAAAAGGCTATTAAAGTACTGTTCACTTTTCCAATTACATGTTTTTGTAAGACAGAATTTTCTGTATATATGTCAACCAAAATAATGTATTGAAACAGATTCAAAACCTAAGTAGTTATAAGAATGCAGCTGAATTCCACTAAATCACACATTCAAGAGATTTGTAGAAAGGTAAGAAATATTATTATTCTCATAATATTTTTTGAAAATAGTTACTTTTATATGTAATACTTGTTAACACCTAATAGGTTTACTATTTTTAAACTAATCAGTAAAGGTATTTTTTAATTTCTCAATTTTATTATCGAATATGAAAATTATCCATAGATATAACCACACAAGCTCTTTGGAACCTCAATGATTTTTAATAGTGTAAAAGGATCTGAGACCCAAAAGTCAGAGAACTATTGGGATAAGGAAATAGTACAAGTATTTTCAATCATCCTATATAGAGAAAACTTGCAATGCACCAAGCACTATGTCAGATACTATGTTTAGAGCAGAAAAATAAAAAAGCAAACTTATCTCTGCCCTCATGGAGTTCATAATCTATCACAAAATTGAGTCTACAATTACTACTGGCTGGCATGGCCCCAAAAGGCATTGAATAACATGTTTGGATAAGGAGAAAGAGAATAATTATTATGTACAAATGTTTCCAAAAAGCAATACGAAACAGCTGAAACCAGTTTTTCTTTTAGTTCATTTATTTTGCAAGAAATATATTCAAATTTAAGTCTTTATGTTTTATGTGTTCATTTTATTTCGTGGTCCACTAGCAACTCAGGTGGTCAAGAATCCACCAGCAATGTGGGAGATCTGGGTTCAATCCCTGGGTCAGGAAGAATCCCCGGAAAAGGAAATGGCAACCCACCAGTACTCTTGCCTGGAGAATCCCATGGACAGAGGAGCCTGGCAGGCTACAGTCCATAGGTCACAAAGAGTCGAACACAGCTGAGCGACTAACACTTTCACTTTAATGTAACTGGCACATGTTTGCTTATTTTACCCACTAATATAACCATTTTAAGTTGGAGAATCTGTCCATCTATATTTAACACAATTATTGATAGAACTGATTTTAAATTTACCATTATCTGGTTTACTTTCTATTTATCCTACCTACTCTTTTATTTCTTTTTTCTCTCTCTCTTTTTTTTTTTTTTTTTTTTGCCTTCATATGAATTTACTATTTATATCATTTTCTCCCTCTCTATTGGCTTAAGAATCAAGTTCTAATTAATCCTTCAGTGATAACCCTAGATCAGAGTTTCTCAGTCTCGGAACTATTGACAATTTGGCCAGATAACCTTTTGTTACAAGACAGGCTTTGCTGTGCATCCTAAGATTTTCACAGCACTTCTGGCTTCTACCAATGGAAAGTTAATTACATCCTTTCAGTTGTGAGACAATGAAAAACGTCTCTAGAGATTGCCAAATGTTTCTGAGAGGACAAAATCACCCTTGGTTGAGAACTACTGCCCCTGACTCATCAAATTTTAATATAAATAAGAATAATTTTTCCCTTTCCTGGACATGCAAAGGCCTTTCAACATTTGTCTCTGTTTACCCCTCTACTCATGCCTGTTGCTATTTTAATTCTTTGTGTATTTAAAACTCAATAATAAATTCTATTGTTTTGTACCATTAATATTTATTCAGACTTAAGCACATCTTTACTACTACTTGGCGTTTCATTTCTTCCTGCATCTGAGCTTCTAACTATGAAGATTTTCCTCTTGCCTGCAGAATATTCTCATTTTCTCTGGGGTTACATACTGGTGATGAATTCTCCTAGTTTTTGTTTGTCTGAAAATAGACTATTTCCACTGAGTATGGAACTGTACGATTTTAGCTTTTTGTTTTTTAACAATTTGAAATTTCATTTCATTCACTTCCTTCAGTTGCTTCTGTTGAGACACCTGCTATTGGTCTTTGAGGATAACCTTATTTTTTTCTAGATGCTTTAAAGCCTTTCTTAATTTGGGGGGTTTAAGCCATTCGACTGTGCTGTGCCTCAGTGTAATTTTGTTTGATATTTTTCTAGCTTAAGATTCATAGTGCCTCTTAAATCTGTGGCTGGAAAGCTTTTCTCAATTTGGAAAATTCACTGCCATTTTATCTTCACATATAATTCAGCTTCATGATCTCTCCTCCCTCCTTCTGAGACGAATTACATACATGTCAATACTGTCACTTAATCTCACATGTTTTCATACTTTGTGTGGTGTGTTCTCTGTCATGTTGCCTCTCCTTGCTGCAGTCTGCTTGCTTTCATCTGAGCCTGTTTCTATTTCACTAATTTTCTTTCTGAACTGAGTCTAATCTTCTCATAAATCTATCCATTGAATTCTTATTACAGTAGTTGTATCTTTCAGTTATATGTTTTTCACAGGGTACTTTTATGAAATATGTTTCAGTTCTGACAAAATTCCCAATTTTATCTTATTTCTTGAACATATTAAGCATTGCTATTTTAAATTCCAAAACCAAGGAATCAATTATCTGGATTATCATTAAGTATATTAAGTAACATTTATTTTGATCTTTAACCACACTCTCTTGTTCCTCACATTTCTGTGTAACATTTTGGTGATTCCAGACACTGCATGTATGTTAGGTATGGACCTAACAGATGCAGAAGATATTAAGAAGAGGTGGCAAGAATACACAGAAGAACTGTACAAAAAAGATCTTCACGACCCAGATAATCACAATAGTGTGATCACTCACCTAGAGCCAGACATCCTGGAATGTGAAGTCAAGTGGGCCTTAGAAAGCATCACTATGAACAAAGCTAATGGAGGTGACAGAATTCCAGTGGAGCTATTTCAAATCCTGGAAGATGATGCTGTGAAAGTGCTGCACTCAATATGCCAGCAAATCTGGAAAACTCAGCAGTGGCCACAGGACTGAAAAAGGTCAGTTTTCATTATGATCCCAAAGAAAGGCAATGCCAAAGAATGCTCAAACTACCACACAATTGCACTCATCTCACACGCTAGCAAAGTCATGCTCAAAATTCTCCAAGCCAGACTTCAGCAATATGTGAACCATGAACTTCCAGATGTTCAAGCTGGTTTTAGAAAAGGCAGAAGAACCCGAGATCAAATTGCCAATGTCTGCTGGATCATCGAAAAAGCAAGAGAGTTCCAGAACAACATCTATTTCTGCTTTATTGACTATGCCAAAGCCTTTGACTGTGTGGATCACAATAAACTGGAAAATTCTGAAAGAGATGGGAATACCAAACCACTTGACCTGCCTCTTGAGAAATTTGTATGCAGGTCAGGAAGCAACAGTTAGAACTGGACACGGAACAACAGACTGGTTCCAAATAGGAAAAGGAGTATGTCAAGGCTGTATATTTAACCCTGCTTATTTAACTTATATGCAGAGTACATCATGAGAGACCCTGGGCTGGAAGAAGCACAAGCTGGAATCAAGATTGCCAGGAGAAATATCAATCACCTCAGATATGCAGATGACACCACCCTTATGGCAGAAAGTGAAGAGGAACTAAAAAGCTTCTTGATGAAGGTGAAAGAAGAGAGTAAAAAAATTGGCTTAAAGCTCAACGTTCAGAAAACGAAGATCATGGCATCCGGTCCCACCACTTCATGGGAAATAGATGGGGAAACAGTGGAAACAGTGTCAGACTTTATTTTTTTGGGCTCCAAAGTCACTACAGATGGTGACTGCAGCCATGCAATTAAAAGACGCTTAGTCCTTGCAAGGAAAGTTATGACCAACCTAGATAGCATATTCAAAAGCAGAGATATTACTTTGCCAACAAAGGTCCATCTAGTCAAGGCTATGGTTTTTCCAGGGGTCATGTATGGATGTGAAAGTTGGACTGTGAAGAAAGCTGAGTGCCGAAGAATTGATGCTTTTGAACTGTGGTGTTGGAGAAGACTCTTGAGAGTCCCTTGGACTGCAAGGAGATCCAACCAGTCCATTCTGAAGGAGATCGGTCCTGGGTGTTCTTTGGAAGGACTGATGCTGAAGCTGAAACTCCAATACTTTGGCCATGTCATGCGAAAAGTTGACTCATTGGAAAAGACTCTGATGCTGGGAGAAATTGGGGGCAGGAGGAGAAGGGGACGACAGAGGATGAGATGGCTGGATGGCCGCACCGACTCGATGGACATGAGTTTGGGTGAACCCTGGGAGTTGGTGATGGACAGGGAGGCCTGGCGTGCTGCAGTTCATGGGGTCGCAGAGAGTCGGGCACGACTGAACTGACTGACTGACTGAACACTGCATGTAAAAAGTTGCTGGAATCATTTGGGGCCTTGCATAATGCTATCTGCTTCCACATATGAGCTAAGTAGTTCTTCACTGCCTTGGTAGCTTTTTGAGTCAAACAATTTTTTCTAGTACAATTCTTTCCAAATGATCTGAGGTGAAAGATAAAGTTTTCCTTTTTTTTTTATTTAATCCTTTACAAATGATGCATGGTCCAACACTGAGGTGGCACAATATGGCCCACTGTGCATTATCAGAATGCAGTTCTTAGCCACTGGGATTTGTTACACGAGTCCAAGAACCACCTGATCTGATCTATACCACTTTCAGCAAGATTAATTCACTTGGATCCACTTGGATGTTGCAAAAGTATTTAATTGATATAAAAGTTTCTAAATAATCTCAATTTCTGTCCTTGGTTTTTTGCACATTTGTGGTTGTAGAGGGACCACACTTTAATGACACTTAGAGATACACTAAGTGACAGTAAGGAAATGCTATGGTTAAAGGAAGAGATCTAAAAAAATAAGACCTACTTTGTCTTGAATCAAAAAAAAAAAAATGGCTATGCTTCAAACTAAATTTATATGATTTAAATAAATAAGTGGGCTAATCTTTAACACTTTTGCTCTAAAAAGATTCAACAAACATTTGCTCAACTTTCCCAGCATTAGAGGGAACACTATGCCTTGAGGATTATCTAAAGCAAACCAGATAACTCCATCTGCATATGCACTAACACCTCATTAATTCAGAATCTGTGATAATTTGGCTAAGTAAATTAATAGTATAAGAAGAAAAGCAGTAAAGTGCTTAAAACCACTCAAAGAACTACATTTTCAATCATTCTCAAATATTTTAGAAACATCCTTTCTATTATAGAAATAAAGGACACAATAATTACAGACACTTTCCATGTATTCTTTATAGCAATTAGCCTCAAAGAAGTGGAAGTAATGTTTAGTGAATTTGTTCTGTTACACTAAATTTATTTAAAATGAACAAAGAAAATTTAAAAAACTGTTGCTAAGAAATTTAGCCAAAATTTCCACTCCCAGCTAGTCAAAATTAGGAGTTTTATCTAGAACATTAATATATAAAGTATAAAGCTTTTTAGTAGGGTGTCTGAAACATCTCTTGCTTTGTTCAACCAGCATCCATTCCTCTTTTTGGTAATACAAATCCAATTTTTCTTAGGGCCTTCTCTAAGTCCAAGTGATTTAGGTGGTTTGAACCACATGTGCTAATAAAACTCTGAGGCAAGAAATATTCTTCTACAGACATTTACAAAGTAGGAAACTGTAGGCCTGAGGCTGTACATGGAGCAAATTTCTACCACCCATGGATAAAGAAAAGCTAAAAATTAAGCTTACAACCCAACACCTAATGCTTACTAAGAGCCTGGCTCCAGCTGGACCCTGAACTAGATTTGTCTTATCTAAAAATCAATACAATAAATCTGTGTTATTGTTAAAGTCAATTGGGTCATTTTATTTGTAAGAGTTTTGACTAAGTTTACTGCTTATTTCATTATGTGTAGAGAGCCACAGCAGGTGCTAAAAATAGAAAGTTCAAGAAATGAAATTATTATAAGGAAATTATAATATTGTTGGATGGACAAAGGCAAGGACTTCTGACATTTATTTGAGTTGACTAAAAACTTCATTTGGATATAGACCAAGGGAACAAAATAGAAAGCCCAGAGATAAACCCAGGCACCTATGGAGACCTTATCTTTGAAAAGGAGGCAAGAATATACAATGGAGAAAAGACAATCTCTTTAACAAGTGGTGCTGGGAAAACTGGTCAACCACTTGTAAAAGAATGAAACTAGAACACTTTCTAACACCATACACAAAAATAAACTTAAAATGGATTCAAGATCTAAACATAAGACCAGAAACTATAAAACTCTTAGAGGAGAACATAGGCAAAACACTCTCTGACATAAACCACAGCAGGATCCTCTGTGACCCATCTCCCAGAATACTGGAAATAAAAGCAAAAATAAACAAATGGGACCTAATTAAACTTAAAAGCTTCTGCACAACAAAAGAAACTCTAAGCCAGGTGAAAAGACAGCCTTCAGAATGGGAGAAAATAATAGCATATGAAGCAACCGACAAACAACTAATCTCAAAAATATACAAGCAACTCCTGCAGCTCAATTCCAGAAAAATAAACGACACAATCAAAAAATGGGCCAAAGAACTAAATAGACATTTCTCCAAAGAAGACATACAGATGGCTAACAAACACATGAAAAGATGCTCAACATCACTCTTTATCAGAGAAATGCAAATCAAAACCACAATGAGGTACCATTTCACGCCAGTCAGAATGGCTGCGATCCAAAAGTCTACAAGCAATAAATGCTGGAGAGGGTGTGGAGAAAAGGGAACCCTCTTACACTGTTGGTGGGAATGCAAACTAGTACAGCCACTATGGAGAACAGTGTGGAGATTCCTTAAAAAACTGGAAATAGAACTGCCTTATGACCCAGCAATCCCACTGCTGGGCATACACACTGAGGAAACCAGAATTGAAAGAGACACGTGTACCCCAGTGTTCATCGCAGCACTGTTTATAATAGCCAGGACATGGAAGCAACCTAGATGTCCATCAGCAGACGAATGGATAAGAAAGCAGTGGTACATATACACAATGGAGTATTACTCAGCCATTAAAAAGAATACATTTGAATCAGTTCTAATGAGGTGGATGAAACTGGAGCCTATTATACAGAGTGAAGTAAGCCAGAAAGAAAAACACCGATACAGTATACTAACGCATATATATGGAATTTAGAAAGATGGTAACGATAACCCTGTATGAGAGACAGCAAAAGAGACACAGATGTATAGAACAGTCTTTTGGACTCTGTGGGAGAGGGAGAGGGTGGGATGATTTGGGAGAATGGCATTGAAACATGTATAATATCATATAAGAAACGAATTGCCAGTCCAGGTTTGAAGCAGGATACAGTATGCTCGGGGCTGGTACACTGGGATGACCCAGAGGGATGGTACAGGGAGGGAGGTGGAGGGGGGTTCAGTATGGGAAATACGTGTACACCCGTGGCAGATTCATGTTGATGTATGGCAAAACCAATACAATATTGTAAAGTAATTAGCCTCCAATTAAAATAAACAAATTTAAATTTAAAAAATAAATAAAAATAAAAATAAACCTATAAAAAAAAAAGCTCATTTGGGGTTTTCCATGACTAAATTATCCTGAGTATTTAGCAAAGGAGGAATTTGACAAGTATTATTTGAATGAATGAATGCATTTTTATGTGCCCTCATTCATTCCATCAACAAATATTCACAGAGGATCCATTATGTATCAGTCACTATTCTGGGAGTGCTGTTCAGTTATGTCTGACTCTTTGTGACCCCATAGACTATAAATGTCAGCGAAGGCAATGGCACCCCACTCCAGTACTCTTGCCTGGAAAATCCCATGGATGGAGGAGCCTGGTGGGCTGCAGTCCATGGGGTCGCTAAGAGTCGGACACGACTGAGCAACTTCGCTTTGAATTTTCACTTTCATGCATTGGAGAAGGACATGGCAACCCACTCCAGTGTTCTTGCCTGGAGAATCCCAGGGACGGGGGAGCCTGGTGGGCTGCCGTCTATGGGGTCACACAGAGTCGGACACGACTGAAGCGACTTAGCAGCAGCAGCAGCATACTGTAAATGTAGCCCGCCAGGCTCCTCTGCCCATGGGATTTTCCAGGTAAGAATACTGGAGCGGGTTGCCATTTTTTGCTCTAGAGGATCTTACTGACCCAGGGATCGAACTCATGTCTCTTATGTCTCCTGCACTGGTAGGCAGGTTCTTTACCACTGAGAGGCCTGGGAAGCTATCACTATTCTAGTCACTAGGAAAACAACACTAAGCGGACAAGTTCCCTGCTCAAAGATTTCCAGTTTTAGCTAGTGCAAATATTTTAAGGAGGACTTTTGTAATTCCTCTTTGTGCAATTTCTAACTCCCATACATTCTTCATTATTTTATTGCTGTTCTTAGCTGAAGTGACTTAGCAGCAGCAGCAGCACTAAGTCACTATCTAAACTGCTATAGATTTTGTTTATCCTGTTTATGTTACACATCCTCCATTAAAACGCAAGCTTCTTTGCTTTATTTGACTTATATGTCATGATATGGACTAAAGCCCCAGAGAACAGAAGACAGTTTTTATCTTCCTGGTTAACTTTACTTTTCCAATGCTAAAACAGGTACCAAACATCAAGGTTTTTCCAGGAAACAGCACATTCAAGCTGGCTATTTATAACAAATTTATTCTAGGGATAATTCATAAAAGTGTGAGCAGCATGAAAGGTAAAGAAGAAGAGCTGCTAACAACAGAGCATCATTAGCACCTTTAAGCTTGAAAGTACACATGGAAGGGACAGAAGCCAGAACCCAGAGATAATAGCTGTGATTGTAGAAGATTGCCCAGTAAGAGCTGTGGTCACACAGCAGTACTGCAAGGAGAAAGCCAGAGACCAAAAACCAAGCCCTACCTCACTTTCTTTCCTCTCTTCCATCCAGAACTGGTTCCTACCATTGACCAAATCCAACTGGAAGCTGAATGGCAAGGGAGACTAGTGATATCTGTAGTCCCATGAATGAGCCCATGCAAGAACAACAGAAATTCTAAACCCAGGTCAAAAATGCAGAATTGTAAGCAAATAAATCATTCCTATTTTAAGCCATTAGTTTCAGAGCAGTGTACAGGCAGCAATAGATAATCAAAATAACATTTAACAAGATCAATTAATTTTTAGTAATTATTTAACCTTTAAATGTTTAGAGGTTTTATCAAATGTGATGTTTAGCGTTTACTTAATAATTTAAAGAATTCTGCCAGTTTTTAAGAACATTCTTCAAGAGGACTGAAGACATATGGCACCCTTTCTACTTGTGAAAGAAAGAAAATGAAAGTATTAGTTGTTCAGTCATGCCCTACTCTTTGCAACCCCATTAACTGTAGCCCACCAGGCTCCTCAGTCTATGCAATTCGCCAAGCAAGAATACTGGCCTGGGTTGCCACTCCCTTCTCCAGGGGATCTTCCCAACCCAGGTCTCCTGCATTGCAGGCAGATTCTTTACTGTCTGAACCACCAGGGAAGTCCCCTACCCTTTGCACTTGTAGTAGAAACTAATTTCTAAACCAATGTGCATTCTTAAGGGAAAAAGTTTAAAAGCAACTTTACACTGCTTTCTGCCCATACAATCAAGACTGATGCAAAACCTTGCATATTTCAAAGAAAATTTTGCAGACAAATCAAAATTTAAAACACTAGACTACCAGGGTGAAGAAGAGGTACTTAATTCTTTTCATTGATCTTCCTCATGAGTCCCACTGCAATAGTAGTAGGAAATAAAATTTTAATTTTAATTCAATCAGAATATAATGGAATAATTTAAAATGTCTCTTAAGGTAATTGAGTCTCTTTAAAATGACTCTTTTTTTCAGATCTAGCCCCTCTTCCAGTTACTTCTCTTCAAGGCAGCAATTGCACATAACATACAAGGTTTTTTTTTTTTTAAAAAAAAAAAAAACTCATCTTAATAGTTCTAATTTTAAAAATAACAAAAAGGAGTGGCCCTGGTACCATGCTGTGCTCCTGGGGTTTTCATGACCTGACTCTCTCTGTAGATGTATTACTGCTGGCATTTGTTCCTGATATCTATGATTTGTAAACTTCTTGGTCATTCTTGCTCAACCTGATCAAGTCCTGTTGTCCCTGCTGCTGATTCAGTTTCATTTTCATTCTTACTGCTCCTGAAGACCCCAAAAGGACCAGTTATTCCTGCCATTTGACCCAGACTCAGGTGGTCCACCTTCCTTTTTTGGTTCTGGTAATCACTTTTATCATACTTTCAGTAGCCTCAACATGAGCCACAGGGGAGCCTTTGGGAACTTCAAGGTTCCTTCCAGGATTTGAGAACACTAAGTCAACTAGCCAAGTGATTTCCTCAGTGTTACAAGGGATCCCACTCCAGTACTCTTGCCTGGAAAATCCCATGGACAGAGGAGCCTGGTGGGCTGCAGTCCATGGGGTCGCAAAGAGTCGAACATGACTGAGCGACTTCACTTTCACTTTTCACTTTCATGCATTGGAGAAGGAAATGGCAACCCACTCCAGTGTTCTTGCCTGGAGAATCCCAGGGACAGGGGACCCTGGTGGGCTGCTGTCTATGGGGTCGCACAGAGTCAGACACGACTGAAGAAACTTAGCAGTAGCAGCAGCAGCAGCACAAGGGACCCTAACATTCAGAGACAGGGCAAATTCCCACCACTGTTAGTTTTACCCACATCTTATCTAATCTACCTCCTCATCTCAGATGTTTATCCAAGGAGAGATTAAGACACATGTGGCTCAAGTCTGTTTCTCCCCATATTGGCTCCTTCATCTCTCCATAATCTTGCAGAGAGACAAGAATTTGGTTTCCCTCTTTTTTTACCATGTCCAGGAGAGCTCTCCATGTCATAACTTCTTAGACCGACTCTCACTCTGCTCCTAAGGATGTAACATTAGACAAGGTTCAGGGACGGGGGAAAAGGCATCATGGAAATAGAGAAATTCTCATAAAATTCCAATGGGACCAAAATTGGGAGAACATTTCAAAATATGCTCTTTAAATTTTTACTTCCATAAGTACATGTCAGAAGAGTCTAGTTGCTAAAGAGTTTAAGGTTTCTAACCTAAACAGCCTAGGGTCAAATGTCCCTGGTCTCATTGTTAGCTGTGTGTCTCTGGGCAAGTTCATAACCTTTACACATCTGTTACCTCATCTGTAAAACAGAGATCATAATATTATCCACCTCATGGTGTTGTGGTAAATCAGTTTAGGTAAAGTATTTGGAAATAAGTCTAATACTTTATTAACTCTCCTTAAGCATTATAAAATTGTTGACTCTGAATACATACAAAGATCTAAGGCAAAAGAGTGATTCAATAGTTTGAAGTGATAATAGTATTTCAGACACTATTTCTGCCATAGGTCTGTACAAGTTGTTATGGGAACTTGAGAGAGGCTGAGTTATTTATTTTTTAGTTTTATTTCCCAGGGTTTGACCTTCCCGTTCACTGGGGTTTGAAATGAATCTGCAGCAAGCTTTATTATTTGCTCTGACTCAGTGTGGGATAATTGTTATTTAAATAGGCCTGTAGGTGTATGCTGGGAGATGCTAGGTGAAGCACCAAGAAATCAAAAGAGAACAAATAGCCCTGCCCTTGAATTGTTTACTGTTCTATTACGGGAGACATAGGAAAAACAGACTAGCAATGAGTCACTTCCAGGAGGTAAGTGGCCATTTACAATTTCGCTGAGCCTATGCCCTTCCACCCAAAAGAGAATTCACCATTTAATTTGATACTAGACCATGGTAGCAGACCATGGCATATATGGGACTTTCTGCTCCCCATTGGCTCCATCTAAATAAACAGTGCAGAACTCAACTAAGTGATGCCCAGTGGTAGAAAGAAACAATAATAATATGAATCTCTAGTACCTAACAATCACAGAATCAGAGAGTGAGGTAGAAAGGCTTGCAGCTTATAAGCTCAGACTTTGTAAAAGATGTGTGCTACAGGTGACACCCCTGTTGATTAGGCTTGTCAGCATAACCCAGGCTCAGCACCACAAGCCCAGGCAGATGCACTGCGGCCCGTTACGGAGATTGGTCACAAGTGTAAATTAAAGCAGCATCTTGGCAGGATCCTTTCCCGATTCTGCAGCCTCATGCTCTACAGAGCAATTCTTGAGGATGAATCACTCTGTAGATTCTTACAAAGACTAATTTCTTTTCTTTCCAAGTTAGGTAAACTTAACTAGTGTCCTTTAAAAAAAATTAAAAAGCAAATCACTAGACTGGCTCTATTTTTCAATGTCATGTCTATTCATTTCCCTTTAGTAAATATCCCCATCTCAATACAATGTCAAGGACTGAGATAAAACAAAACCCACAAAATCATATATCAGCTAACTGACCTAAGAAACAGTCACATAACTATCTTCATTTTACAGATGATGAAACTGAGGCCAAAGGAAGATGCCATTGTAAAAAAAACAAAAAGTCTATATTTAAATTAGTTGCAACCTTTTTCTGCCTCATTAAAATTCAACTCTATTTCATCATAGGTAGGAGATAAAACGAAATACAGGAAAAATATTCAGAAAGCAAAATTATTTATCGTTTACATTTATACTTATATTTTTATATTTCACTCTAATGTCTCCTTTTTATGATTTCATTTTTACCATAGTGTTTCTGGTAGATGCTCATCTTTTCTGGAGAGTTATTTTTCCGTGTATGTTGATTTAAGAGGCTTACAATTCTGGTTACTTGTTTATGGCATCTTTTTAAATTAGTTTCATTCAAACAGGTCATTGTACAACTGAGACCAAAAAGGAAGTGTGGTAAAATGCTTAGAAATTGAGTTGGAAAATCAGTTCAATTCACTCACCTATTAATAAAAGGAAATCGCTTTTGAAAAGGAATAGCTTAAAGCCACAGAAAATACAGAAAGAGTTCATATTTGGTCTGCTTTTCCTTAAGAAGCAATAACCATATGTGCAGTCAAGAGAAAGAACTAAAAAAATAAAGAAAAGGATAAATAACCTAACTTACTTAAGGGCAGATTCATTTTAATGCATGGGAAGGAGCAAAGCTGTGATGAGCAGGCCAACGGAAGAGTCATCAGTTTCATAAGCAGAGATTAAGAATGCTAGGAGAGCTATCTATTCCTGGAACAACCAAACTGGAGTAGGCATTGATTTTGGTAAACATTAGGGATTACTCTTCCTGGTGGGCATATTTCTAGAAGAATGGAAGCTCCCTGTAAATAAAATGGAATCAGTAGTAAACAAACTGTAGGAGATTATGAATGAAAAGGATTTTTAATCCTACTTCAGTTAAACAAGTGGGTTCAGAATACTTAATTGTTCCTGTTTTCCTTACATAGTTATTCCTCATAGAATTTGTCTTTATGGTGCTCATATTACTCAACTTCCTGGAATGTCCATTTTCCTAAATTCAATTTAAATATATATTTTGAGTATATTTTATGTGTCATACTGTGAAGTGGGACTATAAAGTCATATTTGATTTTTAGGTGCTCAGAAAGGGCAGGGAAGCAGGGAAGTTGACACCAATGGACTCTACTGCCCATAGCTCAGAAGCTAGTGTTATGCAGGAGTTCACAGGAAGCCATTGCCAATTTCATGTCTGCTGTCTGGCCATCTGCCTGCTAGCAGCTGCTGCCAGAGGACAGTGGTTTATACATCCCTCTCACCTTCCAGATCTATTCTGTAAATTAGATCCTGTATCTAGGCGAGGTCCTCAATGAGTAGGGATGGTGTAGAGATCTGAAAACATATGGCATTGTCTGCCCCTTGGAATACTCAGCATCCATATATAACCTTGGGTGTGTGTGTGTCTGTTTTAGGCACTTAGTCGTGTTCAACTCTGTGACCCCCGTGGACTGTAGCCCACCAGGCTCCTCTGTCTGGAATTCTCCAGGCAAAAATACTAGAGTGGGCTGCCATTTCCTTCTCCAATATAACTATGCATGCATGCACGCTAAGTCGCTTCAGTCATGTCCGACTCTGTGCGACCCCATAGACAGCAGCCCACCAGCCTCCTCTGTTCAAAGGACTCTCTAGGCAAGAATATTGGAATGGGTTGCCATTTCCTTCTCCAATATAACTATATATGTATATATATGTGTGTGTGTGTGTGTGTGTGTGTGTGTGTGTGTGTGTGTGTATATGTATATATACATAAACTTCAGAACAGTAAGACAACAATGTTTTGTTCTGCTGTATATGATCCAGTTATCACTCACATGAATAATGACACGTTCCTCTCCCCAAACCAGGAAATCCAAACTCATAACTATCTGCCTCTGTGTGATATTCACTATTTTTATAGATCAGTTACAATTCCCTTCTTTAGACTACATTATAAAGTAACTACCACCAACACCCTTAATACAATGAGAAGGGAAAAAAAAGAAACTGGTAAATACAGATATATATAACATTCAACAAAGAAAATGCAAAGCTATTATGGCTCTCAATTCTGTAACTGGTGGCCCCCTGCCCTCTATGGACTCAGTCAAATCTCAGCTGGTGTTGGTTCCTTATTTTATAGAATAACCCAAATCTCCATTCCTAAGGGAATGGATCATCAATGGTCTCGATTGTGCTGAGCTGCTTAGTCTTCCATTAACTCGGATCCGTAGACACTGAAGGACTAAGAGAGGTGCTGTGGTGCTTTAGTTGCTAAGCCATGTCTGATTCTTTTGCCACCTCATGGACTGTAGCCCGCCAGGCTCCTCTGTCCATGGGATTCTCCAGGCAAGAATGCTGGTGTGGATTGCCATTTCCTTCTACAGCAGATCTTCCCGACCCAGAGATCAAACCCTCGTCTCTTGCTTGGCAGGTGGTCTACTGCATTGCAGATGTATTCTTTACCAACTGAGGCAGCAGGGAAGTAAGGACTAAAAGGGGGCCTCATAAAAGGATATCAGCTAGTCATCTGTGTTCTTCATACCAGTGAAATGACAGTTAAGGAAGGGAATTACTATGTTATCTGGCGTGACTGATACTGCTCATCAAGGAAAAATAGAGGTTGGGTCCCTTATGGGAGAGGGTCCCTTATGGGAGAGGATCCCATAAAATTCCCTGGGGTCCAGAAATCTCCTCCTGACCTGCTATATAGCAGAAACTTATGTGTCCTTGATGATCAGGATTATCCCCCCAGATAATATAGAAATTCTCTTTCTCAGCTGTCATTTCATTGGTGTGAAGAATCCAAATGACTAGCTGATATCCATAACTTCCAGTCAATGTAACCTTTAGTGGGTACCTGCTAGATACTTTCTCCTTTAGGAACTAAGACCTCATAAGCAGCAGATCCAACCACTGTAGGGGTGGAAGCACAATTTTACAAGTAGATCATTTGGGATAATAATAAAAAGAGGTCATTTTCTTTCTACTCTTTCAATCCCAAGACCTTTATATTCTGGATATGGCAGAATCATAAACTGGTCAAAAGTTCCAAGAATATATCTCATTGGACTGGACAGACATCCAGTCTGGGGATCTGGGTGTTTGTTTCTTGGGGGGTTAGATATTTGCAAAGCCAGTGAATTCCAAAGATATGAACCAATGCCCCATTTTGTAAGCTATAAAACAGAAGGTGTGACACATGATAGTGAATGAGGCATTCCATATGTACACGAGGCATATCCATATATCCACATCCTTGCTAACACGATCTTTTTTTCTTTTTGATGACAAGCCATTCTAACAGGTATAAGTGATATCTCTGTGGTTTTCACTTGCATTTCCCTGGTGATCAGTGAGTGATGTTAAGCATCTTTGCATATATCTATTGGTCATCTATATATCTTTTGAGAAATATCTATTCAGATCCTTTGCCTATTTTATAATTGTTACTTGTTTTCTTGCTATTGAGTTACTTGCATTCCTTATATATTTTGGGTATTACCCCCTATCATATGGATGGTTTGCAAATATTTTTTTCATTCTATAGGCTGAGGTTTCACTCTGTGGACTATTTTCTTTGCTGTGCAGAAACTTTTAGTTTGATACAATTCTTTTTGTCTATTTTTTCTTTTATTGCCTATGCTTTGAGGGTTCATTAAAAAAAAAAAAAATCATTGCCCAGACCAATGTCAAGAGCTTTTTCTTCTAACCATTCCATGATTTCAGGTCTTACATTTAGGTCTTCAATTTATTTGGATTTCATTTCTGTATACAGAGTGAAATTAGTATCCATCCAAGTTTATTCTTCTGTGTGTGGAAAATAAGTTTTCCAACAACATTTATGGAAGATACCATCCTTTCCCATTGTGTATTCTTGGCACCTTTATTAAAGATCAATTGACCATAAATGTGTGAACTTACTTCTGGGCTCTCTATTCCATAACACTGATCTATGTTTCTGTTTTAATATCAGTAGTATGATGCATCTACTACTATAGCTTTATAGGATATTTTGAAATCAGGTGGTATGTGGACTTCAACTTTGTTCTTTGTGCTCAAGATTGCTTTGGCTATTTGTTGCCTTTTGTGAGTATCATATAAATATCATGAATTTTAGGATTGTTTTTCTATTTCTCTAAAAAATGCCACTTGAATTTTGATAGGGATTGTTATCAAACAAGCAGCCCACTCCAGTATTCTTCCCTAGAGAATTCCATGGACAGACCATGGGGTCACAAAAGATCAGACATGCCTGAGCACTAAACAACAGCAACAGCAGGGATTTCCATGGACCTCTTAGTGTAATTCTTTTAATTCATGTACAGAGACATTTATTCATGTCTTTTCAGTTTCTTTCATCAGTGTTTTATGGTTTCCAATGTACATATCTTTCACCTCCTTGGTTAAAATTATATCTAAGTATTTTATTTTTGTGATACTATTCTGATGCTTTCTTTTTCGGATAATTTGCTATTCAGTTCAGTTCAGTGGCTCACTCGTGTCCGATTCTTTGCAACCCCATGAATCGTAGCATGCCAGACCTCCCTGTCCATCACCAACTCCTGGAGTTCACCCAAACTCATGTCCACTGAGTCAGTGATGCCATCCAGCCATCTCATCCTCTGCCGTCCCCTTCTCCTCCTGCCCCCAATCCCTCCCAGCATCAGGGTCTTTTCCAATGAGTCAACTCTTCCCATGAGGTGGCCAAAGTACTGGAGTTTCAGCTTTAGCATCAGTCCTTCCAAAGAACACCCAGGACTGATCTCCTTTAGAATGGACTGGTTGGATCTCCTTGCAGTCCAAGGGACTCTCAAGAGTCTTCTCCAACACCACAGTTCAAAAGCATCAATTCTTCAGCACTCAACTTTCTTCACAGTCCAACTCTCACATCCATACATGACCCCTGGAAAAACCATAGCCTTGACTAGATGGACCTTTGTTGGCAAAGTAATGTCTCTGCTTTTCAATATGCTATCTAGGTTGGTCATAACTTTCCTTCCAAGGAGTAAGCATCTTTTAATTTCATGGGTGCAATCACCATCTGCAGTGATTTTGGAGCCCCCCAAAATAAAATCTGACACTGTTTCCACTGTTTCCCCATCTATTTCCCAGGAAGTGATGGGACCAGATGCCATGATCTTCGTTTTCTGAATGTTGAACTTTAAGCCAACTTTTTCACTCTCCTCTTTCACTTTCATCGAGAGGCTTTTGAGTTCCTCTTCACTTTCTGCCATAAGGGTGGTGTCATCTGCATATCTGAGGTGATTGATATTTCTCCCAGCAATCTTGATTCCAGCTTGTGCTTCTTCCAGCCCAGCATTTCTCATGATGTACTCTGCATAGCAGTTAAATAAGCAGGGTGACAATATACAGCCTTGATGTACTCCTTTTCCTATTTGGAACCAGTCTGTTGTTACATGTTCAGTTCTAACTGTTGCTTCCTGACCTGCATATAGGTTCCTCAAGAGGCAGGTCAGGTGGTCCGGTATTAGTGTTACAGAAATGCAACTGATTTTTATATGTTAATGCACCCTATAACTTTACTGAATTTGTTCATTAATTCTAATGATTTTGTGTGAGTATGCAGTCTTCACAGTTTTCTATGTATGTAATCTGCAAATAGAGACAATTTTATTTCTTATTTTCCAATTTAGATGCCTTTTCTTTTTCTTGCTCAACTGCTGTGACTAAGACTTCCAGTACTATATTGAATAGGAGTGATGAGTGGGCATCCTTCTTTTATTCCTGATCTTAGAGGAAAAGCATTTCATATTTCAGTATGTTAGCTTTTCATAGTTCAGTATGATGTTAGCTGTGGACATGACCTTTATTATGTTGAGTTACTTCCTTCTATGCCTAATTTGTTGAGAGTTTTAATCCAAAAGCTCTTTTCTAGACCTAGCTCTCAAGTCTCTTGACTTGTCACTCCCTGCTTCTCCCCTAATAGAATGGCTTCTGCCTTGAGGCTATCAGGCTAAAACACATCTTCAACCTATTATTTGCCTCAAATGGATCTTCATGTAATTTAACTGCTCAAAGTGTTTCTCTAACTCATGTATTTGGCTCTGTGTGGTAGAGAAGCACTTGGTTTTTCTAATCCTCCAAGATTTCATGTCTAGTCTCTTCTTATATCCTTTCATTCCTGCTGGCAAACTGCAAATTCTCATCTCCAGTAACTTATACACTAATACAGAAGTTCTCTTCAATCACTTTTCCTACAACTGCTGGCATAGGAGGTATATTGTCTATCTTCCAACTTACTACATGAACAATTCCAAAAAACGGCTTGCTACCATATTTATTTCAAATTTTTGTTATGGCAGTATCCTACTTCTAGGATCCATTTCTCTATTAGGGGAAATAACATTAGCTGGTAGAACAATTAACTTCAACACCTCAATGGCTTACACTATAAAAGTTAATCATTTATTCATTCTCTATCCGGTGAGGTTGGAGCAGATTCTTCTTTGTAACATCATTTGGAGAATCAAGCTCTTCCCATTTTATGATGCCACCATTCAACTCATGGCTTCAGGGTTCACCATGAGTAAAGAAAGTGAATAACAGAGAATTGCCCACGAGCATTTTTACAGTCCAGGCATAAATCACTTCTGCTTCATTCCACTGGCCAAAACTGCCACAGAGACAAATCTAATGGAAGGAAGCTGGCAAATGTAGTTCATTTGTGTGCCCAGGAGGATAAGATGGGTGCCATGAACACAAAGCATTGCCTCTGATTTGAAATCATGCAACTGGTTCATTCTCAGTTTCTACTACTTTCTACTTCTGCAACTTTCTGATGGTATTTCTTCATGATATTTATACAAAATTGCTTTCTTGTGAAGAATTATAAACCAAATCAAAGTATTATTTAGGTAAGGGTAAAATGAAGACATTCTCAGAATTTTAAGATGTGATAGATGCTATTTTTATGTTTTTTCCTTGAAATTAAAAATGCACTTGTAACTAATTCTGACCAATGAACTATGAGAAGAGAAGTCTTTCAATTCTAAACTGATAGTGAAAACCACCCCCATTCTCCAACACTTCAGCAACACTGATTTTAGAATATAACTATTATACCAATAAGAGATGGGAGCATGTCTGTCACCTTGGGTTCTGGAACAACTATATAAGTAAATATGAGGAACAGAGTACCATGTCCACCTCCACCACACATGTACCATGAGCAAGAAAAACATATTTCTTTGGTTAAGCAGCTGAGATGTGGGTGTTAAAAAGCTTACAAAGCCTGGTGGTTCTCAGCTAGAGTTGACATTGCTCCTGAGGGGACATTTAGCAATGTCTTGAAATACTTTTGTTTACCACAGCTGAAACAGTACTGACATCCAATTTGTAGAGCCCAGGGATGATACTCAGCATTCTACAACACACAGGACAGCTTCCCTCAACAACGAAGGATCTGGTCTCACTGTGTCAACAGTCCTGAAGTGGAGAAACCATAATAGCTTACCTAGACTAATAAACAATACCTCAAAAATATTTCCTGCAGTCCTTCTTGGGAAGCTACTGAAGAATGTGCTGCCACAAAAAAAGTTACAAAGTGAAAGTTGCTCAGACATGTCTGACTCTTTGTGACTCCTTGGACTGTAGCCTGTCAGGCTCCTCTGTCCATGGACTTTTCCAGGCAAGAATACTAGAGTAGAGCTTCCTAACCCAGGGATGAAACCTGGGTCTCCTGCATTGCAGACAGATTCTTTACTATCTGAGCCAACAGGAAAGCCCTTAACAGAAGTATAAATCAGAAAGTGAGATTTAAAAACCCAAGGAGCCAACTCAGAAGAGAGGGAGGTCTTAGGAGAGAACAGTAGGATCCCAGATGCAGTAAGTCTACAATATCAGCCAATTGATAGTCTAAAAAGAGGATAAGAGGTTGCAGGAATGAGTCCCTCCAGGGTATAAAAAAAGATTTACTGCTCAATAAGTATGAACGTATTAACAACAATTTTCAAGTTTGTTCAAAAGTTCAGAAATTAATGAGTGATAGATTCAGAGAAAATTAAAAGTAAAAATTCCTGCAAGCAGAATTGTACAAGAAAAGAAGTGATACATAACAATATGCATGGTATAATAAATTAAAATTTTGTGAATTATATTTAAATTTCATAGTAATAAAATAAAAATATTGATATAGCCAAAAGGTATCATTTAACTGAATTGGCAGTCTAGGGAGGATGGAAGTGTACACGTGAGAATGTGGAAGAAGGGAGGAAGGAGAGGGTTAAAAAGTTAAATGCTCATCTTCTGCTATAAGAAGTCAGTGGATAATATTTAAAATGGAAAAATAAAGAAATAGCAATGTAAGCAGATTACTTAGATATATGAGGCTATGTGCCAAAAGCAACAGCTAAAAATAAGTTAAAACTAATTACTTCTATAGAGGTGGAAATTGGAAGGAGGGAGTGAAGACACTTATTTTTCATTATAAACTTAATAGTACCATTTTTTAAACTGTAAACATACATTATTTCTGGCAAAAGCAAAATAGTTTTTACAAAAATGAGGGCAAAATAAATCCATTTTTAGGCATTAAAATGATATAATACATGGGAAACTTGTTTCAATACTGTATAAACTGCTATGTGGAAGCTGGTTGTGGGGATCATTATAGCGGATGCTGAAGATATTGTTAATAATTGATACCAGGCCTCAGCACAGATGCTGGCATATATTTGCTCATCACTGGTCATCAGCAGCAATCAGCATGCAGGACTAAGCGCCAAGGTTGTTACCCAACTACTTATCAAGGAAGGGGAAGTCTTGGCTCCTGCCAATTATCCAACACCCCTTACTCTGTGTACACCTTGTGGTAGGCATGAACTCTGTCCTCAGTGCCCATGTAGCACAGTAGGGCTGTCTGACCCTGACCACAAGGTCTGACCTTGATTTAGAACACGTCCTAGTCCTCAGTTGAGCCCACTTCTTAAATTCCCTTTAATTGGGAGCTGACTGTAATTTATATAGAACAAGTATTATCAATTGAGGGCAGGAGGAGAAGGGGGCGACAGAGGATGAGATGGTTGGATGGCATCAGTGACCCAACAGACATGAGTTTGAGCAAATACTGAGACACAGTGAAGGACAGGAAAGCCTGGTGTGCTGCAGGCTATGAGGTTGCAAAGACTCAGACATGACAGTGACTGAACAACATTATCAGATTCCTCTCCTATCACCCCAAGCCTCCTGCCAACCCTCCACCTTGCCAAAATCAGAATTAATGGCACTTTACTCTTCTTTACGTGTAGTCAGTTTTGTTGGTGTCTTCCACTCTCTAGTGCTGGAAATATAAATCGCAGTGCAACACAGTATAGCAGATAAAAGCCTGGCCGCAGGAAAGAGAACACGTGAGTTCAGATTCAGCTCTGCTGCTTTCTAAGGTGTGTGAACTTGGGGAAATTACTTAAACTCTCTGTCTCATTTTCTTCATCTGTAAAAGGGAATAAAAAGAGTACTTGCCTCATAAGTTTGATATAAGATCAGAAGAGTTAATAAATGTAATTTTATGAATTCCATGGTGGTCCAATGCTTGGGACTCAGCTCTGTCACTGCCATGGGTCCTGATTCAGTGCCTGGTTGGGGAACTAATATCCCACAACATGTGCAGCAGGAAAAGAAAAGAAAGAGAAAGAGAATATAGAAAAAATAAAATGTAATACTAAGAACTATTTCTAGCACCTAGTAAAACTACACAAATATCAATGACTTATTAGAGTACACAGTAAAACTGTATAATTGTTTGGCCATCATTGTTATTGTTAATATTAATATCATTATTTGGGTGTCAGCAGCACCAAGCACATAACAGGCACTGAAAAAACATTCATCAGTGTGACTGAATCACAGAACACATTTGCAAAGATCTGAATCAACCGCCAGCCACCCCTATTCCTGCTATACGAACCATGACAAAACAGCTGACATGCAGTTATAGCAATGCAATCAGCACACGCCCAAGGAAAACACAGCTCAATTCTCTACCCCAGTGTTTCTCCACACAGCATTTGACAGATTTACCCCTGGAATGTTCTGAAAAGATCCACCCCACAAAATCCAAACTACTCTCTTGGATGGAGCAGCCACACTGAACTTCTCTCAAAATTTCAAACCAGCCAAGCAGTGTAGGCCTCAAGAACTCAGGGCCTCAGCCTTGAATGTGGTTCCATCAGCCTCAAATGTGACTCCACCAGGCCCACCTCCTCCAGCCGCCCCAAGACTCCTCCTTAGAGGGGTCAATACTTTAATTATGCCACCTGCCAGTCTTTTCATCACTCTCATCCACTCTGTAATAGAAAAATATATGTATTTGTATGTGTGTGTTTAGTGACTCTGCACATAAGTGACTCTGCACATTCTTGGAGAATGGAAATTGATCTGTTTTATTTTTACTCTACACGGAGCATCTACTAAAGATCTGGTCACATTACAGAGTTTTTTTAAAAAGACATGCTTCTTTCACATGAGGAAAGAACTACATGTACAACAGTCAGTTTCATAAAGGAGGTGATTTGTGGGCTAGGCTTACAAACTTTTTAATCTCATAACTTTTCTACAATGACATGAGGTTGAATAATATCCTCACATGAGTGAAATGCTAGAGCTTTGGTTTTCAATTCAGTTTGAATTACATGTTTCCATTAAGACTGGAACTGAGATTTCTGAAACAAAAGTTTTCACCCGCTTACTAGGAAATATCCTAGAAATCATATGGAAACATATGTTTGTTTCTTGAAACAGCAATGGATAAAAAAATGTAGAAGAGTTTAAATAATAATGGTGTGTCTGCAATATATTTCTAAGACAAAAACAATGTAAATTTGGTTTCACCTCTATATATCATTGTTGTCAGTCACTCAATTATGTCCGACTCTGCAACCCCAGGGACTGTATGTAGCCTTCCAGACTCCTCTGTCCATAGGATTCTCCAGGCAAGAATACCGGAGTGGGTTATCATTTCCTTCCCCAGGAGATCTTCCCGACCCAAGAATTGAACCCAGATTTCCTGCACTGAAAGCATATTCTTCACCATCTGAGCTACCAGGGAAGCTGCATATAACACCATAGTTAAAGTGAAATAATTGTTGTGCTGGCTGTAAATACCTACTAGCTTATGATGGTCAAAAAACAGGTGACATCTCAGACAGATGGCCTGGACTTGGATCCATGCTTGTTTATTTCAAACAGCACCAAAAATTAGGGTATTTCAAAAGAGCCCAGTACTTGACATTCAAAAATAAACAAGATCATGACTTTGCCCACCCCCAATGCACACAAAGAATCGCAGCTTTTTAACTAAGAGTAATATATTCATTTAGGTGCTTTCATATCACCAAAGACACGGTTATTTTTAAGTATATTATATGCAGTTGTCCACTCTATCACCCTTTTATTTTAAGACAACTTTTAAAAAACTGACACCTCAATTGGCTTGTATACTCTGAAAAAGAGAACCATCTTTTCATAGTGTGAACTGAGCACAGATTAAGTATTTGACAAGAAATTTGATTTGGTTTGGTTTGATTATTACCTCTGCCTATGCTCTGAGCACAAAACAGGTGTGTTCTGTAGTATATGTGCTCGTGGCTGGCATACAAGGAAAAACCAGCCAGAGTAGCTGCAACTAAGGTACAAACACAAAAGTAAAAGGGAGGTAGTGAGCAGGACACAAATACCTGTCTCATGTGGGAAACACTCCTGATGGCATCAGCTACAAAGGCCCTGGGGAGAACTGTGAGAAGCACCCAATCATTCACAACTGAAGCTGTTAGAATCACAGGTTCATTTTATCATCTGCTACTACATGTACATAACAATATTCATTACTCAAGAAATGTAAGTGTTTAAAGATAAGGAAGATTCATTGTAATTTAACATACTCACCCTATTACTTTATTATTACACTAGATGGATTTACTATAGAAAATTATAAAATATGTAAAATTACAGTTGATAAATGAAAATCACCAAATCTTATCAGTTAAAGAGTAAGTACCTAACATTCATTTTACTTTATTTCTGTTCATATATATGTGTATACATATTCCTTTATTCCATAAATATTTGTTTTGTGCCTACTATGCTCCAAGCACTGTTCTGATTCTTGGGACATCCTCACAGAAGTCAGATTCTAATGGAAATAGGGATAATATGGGACAGTGAACAGGGGAGAGAAAAACAAGCAATAAAAAATAAACATAATAAATAAATATATCATATGCCATATGAGGTGATATTATTAAATAAGGTGCTACAGAATAAAAGGCTATAAAGTGATGCCTGCTATAATCTATTTATATAAAAAAAAAGGAGCAAGGGAAAATAGCTTTGTGAAATTGGTGTCTAGTTTCTGTAAGGCTTTTTCACAGAAGAGCCTTTAAGGCCAAACTAAATAAGAAAACAGAATTCACTGCCAGGCTCATCCCAAACTTGTGTGCCCCTAGGGTGATAGTCACATGGAAAGCCCATGGTCTCAATTTAAAATGTATTTGTTGTTGTTGTTCAGTCACTAAGTCATGTCCGACTCTTTGCGACACCATGAACTATAGCATGCCAGGCTTCCCTGTCCTTTACTAACTCCCATAGTTTGCTCAAACTCAAGTCCATTGAGTCAGTGACGCCATCCAACTTTCTCATCCTCTGTTGCCCTCCTTTTCTCATGCTCTCAATCTTTCCCAGCATCAGTGTCTTTTCCATTGAGTTGGCTCTTCACATCAGGTGGCCAAAGTATTAGAATATGTGTGCAACGTCGCTTCAGTCCTGTCCGACTCTTTGTGACGCTATGGACCATAGCCCTCCAGGCTCCTCTGTCCATGGGATTCTCTACACAAGAATACTGGAGTCAGTTTTAATGCCCTTTTCCATGGGATCTTCCTGACCCAGGGATAGAACTGCATGTCTTACATCTGCTACATTGGCAGGCGGCTTCTTTAGCACTAGTACCACCTGGGAAGCCCCACCGGAGTATAAATCAAGCCAAAAAACAAATAAATAAGACATATCATACTTTCCTAATTTGACAAGTCTAAACCAGGATGGCCAGGTTATAATTAGAATTCTTGGCTCCTGGAAGCTCTATCCCAGAACAGAGAGCACAAGAGGCAAGAGTAGGCCAGTACTTGTCCACAACCTATCTTCATCTCATTCCACGCGTGGCCCTGTCCTGGACTGAGCAAGACTGCACAAGCAAGTGTGTCAGACTCCACACTTTTAAAGTCTCAGTCCCCCGAAAACTGCTCCCACTTCAGATGTCAACATAAATGAGGTGTGCTGCCCACATACGTGCCCAGCCGACTACAAATTCAAAGGTTCCTACAACCCTCCTCAGGTTTAATCATTCACTAGAATGACACAGTACTCGGGAAAGCACTTTACTTACTACCACCTTTTCATTATAAAGAACACAACTCAGAAAGAGTCCAATGGAAGAGACTGTTCTCATGAACCTGTAAGTTCTCTGAACTCTGTTGCTCAGGCAGTTGTACAAAGGTGTCATTAGTAAACATGACCGACTGACTCATTGACCAATGGTCCTGAACTCAATCTCAGAGCTAAAAATTCCAAGTCTCTAATTACAATTTGGACTGTCTGACAACCAGTCCCAATCTAAAGCTATCTATGGGTCCCCAACATATCATCATATTAGCATACACAGGATACTCATTATGTCAGAGATTACAAGGGTTTCAGGAGATGTGTGTCAGAAACTGGGAAGACGTGGTTTATTTACTATGTCATATCTGACTCTTTGCGACCCCATGGGCTGTAGCCTGCCAGATTCTTCTGTCCATGGGATTTTCCCACGTAAGAATACTGAAGTGGTTTTCCATTTCCTCCTCCAGGGGATCTTCCCAATCCAGGGATTAAACCTGAATCTTCTGCATTGCAGGCAGAGTATTTATCATCTGAGCCACCTGGGACATCCATATATTTATTTTTTATTACGCCACAGGAAGATTCTCTGAGAAGCACAGAACAGGTGCTGAAAGAATGAGTCAATTCTAGTCTCCCAGGAATGTAGAAAAGCTAATGACAGATGGTGACCATCCAGCCACAAAAGGCTGTGATGCTTCTCTCCTCCTCCCCTCTCTCCCTGAACCCAGCTACTGAGAAGGCAAGGATATAAACAGAGATGAGGAAGCCAACTGCATGTCTCCTCCACAGTAAGGTTTCTAGACCTGAAGCAGTACAAGCTGGTGGGAGGTGAGTACCTCTATGTGTGTTACTAGATGAGAGTTTTGATTAATATATGGATGACTAATACTTTATTTACTGAAACAAGGTCATTCTTTGAACTAAAGAGGATAAAAAGCTCTGGAATGTGTCTAAGTTTTCATTCCTGGACAGGGAAAGAAAGATAACAGCCCATAGAACAAATACGAAAGAACAATGGGAGAAAGAATAAAACTGCTTTGTTGGCATCTTAATATGTTTAGCTAAGTCAGTGAAAAGTTTCTATTACCATTAGGTAGTTGAGATTTGTTGCTTTACTGTAATTATATGCATTGAGTCATGTGGGGTCCCAAGATTTATTTGTGTTATATTCTCTCTAGTACCTGATCTGTTAAGGCACTCTACTCTATAATGTTTTTCTTCTTCAAAAATGAAAAACTTAAAGATTAATGTTAGACCAAAACACTGTTTTAAAGTATCTTAACAGCACCAAAAAAATTTATCTGGGGCGAATATTATCCTGAGATCTTTCCGATAAGTGACTATCCTTGATTATATATTTTATTTGCATAAAGAATATTCTTGGCACTGAGTTCCACATAATGCTTCCCTTCAATGACATGGCCATTAAGAAGTTTGACTGATGGCTCACAGCCTTGGGCCATGGCCTACTTTTTAGAGTGTTCAGTGAGCTGAGCAGCTTCCAAGAGTCAACTGTAGGAAATATTCAACCCTTGGTGTCATTGAGGTTTGTCTCCTGCATTTTAGTTGATTGATCTTTCCATCTCCCCATATGAGCAACAGGCTTTCAAGAGAGGAAAATGTTAGCAGTTATAACAGGACATTTTAAAAGAAGTTCCTCCTCTTGGATCTCCTACTTCAGTTCCTGGGGAACACTGCCAGCTCTCATGTGAGCATCTCTTCTATTTATTGTTTATAGCTATTTATCACCTTTCTCCCTGATGAGTCACTCTTCAAAAATGGCGTCTCTCCATAGCTGACTGGGGCAGTTGGCAAAAAGGTCACCTTGCTTTCAAGTACTGGGCTTTTTTTTAACAAAATATTTCAGGAATTTAGGCTTTGCTTGCAGAAAATTAAAATTCATTCTATTAGGTTTATCTTCTTCCTCAGACAGCTCATCCAGCTATGTAAGATCTTGGACAGATTTAACCAGTCATTCCACAGAGACTGATTTTACCTCGGAGTTGATCGCTGAAGTCCAGTCCTTTCAGTTATTGTTTTTTTCCCAAATACCACTCCCTCACTGTCTCCTTGGTGCTGGTTTGAGACTACCTCTATTTCCCATATTGCTTAGGTATTTTCAGGAGACCATTATTGCTAATCAGAAAATCAAATAGTGTCTTTCTTATCTCCTGACACATTCATTTTTTCTTATCTCGTTTGCCTAAAATAAGGTCCTCCTACTAAGCTTCATTCTTTCTCACTATGTCTCTTCCTAATGTGTTCACAAATCCTCAAATTGCATAATCTATGCCTTGTCCTAATTAAGCAAAACATAGGGAAGAGGTTTTCTGGGTGCTAAGGTCTAGCAAGAAAGACAGGAACATGTGTCATGCTTCAGAACCTAGCATCTGGATCCAAATTAGATCTTAAGTGGGATTAAGACATATCTGGGCATCCAACTGAATGGCACTACAAACTCCATGGAGATATAAATTTCATTCATTTTGTTCTTCAATTCATGCCCAGAATTTATTATAGTTCTTGATAGATAATATTCATCTAATAGCTACCTGGTAAACAAATGACAGTGTGAATGAAAGTTGCAAAGAAGGAAATAAAATTTTAGTTTAGGCTGAAGAAAAAGAGACATATTTAAGCTGATGCATGGGGTGAGGTCAGAACAGTAACAGAAAACAGAACCTAGGATTGGAACCAGACATTAGGATCCAGCCCAGCACCATGAACACATATCCAACAAGGATAGGGATAAGAACTTCAGGTGGATGAAGAGCTGTTGTTTGGGGGAATTTTGTGAGATGTGATGATACTTTGTGAAAGATGTGAGATGTTTTGGTTTATCTTCAATTGCAGGATGGCAAAGTGGAGCAAAGAGATGCTCTCTCTACTTCCAAAGAGATGTGGCAAGTCTTAAGCACTGTGAATAGCCTCAGAAACACAGGCCTACATTACTACTTAGAAGGTTTGTGACTTTGCAGGGAATTGAAAACATGCTGTTGACTTGGACATCAGCTGAGTCATGGTGAGATATGGAGAAGAAAAATAAAAGGATTAGGAGCTTAAATGCAACACCTCCAGGTCATCCCAGGAAACAATGGGTTTACATTTGAAATGAGCTGGCATTCTTATATTATGTGGAAATGAATGAGTCAATAAGATCTGCTTCATTATTATTAACCAAAGGGCTTCCCTGGGGCTCAGGTGGTAAAGTATCCACCTGCAATGCGGGAGACCTGGGTTCAATCCCTGGGTTGGGAAGATCCTTTGGAAAGGGCATGGCAACCCACTCCAGTATTCTTGCCTGAAGAATCCCCATGGACAGAGGAGCCTGGCAGTCTACAGTCCATGGAGTTGCAAAGAGCCAGACATGACTGAGCAACTAAGCAGTGTACTAGTAATCAATAACAAAGCAATTCAGTAGCCCCTTTCTAATGACTACAATAGCCCAGGGACTGTGTTAGGTGCTACAAATACAGTGTTAGCAGGATACAATATCTGTCCCCAAAGTCCTTCCAGTAGGGTGTACAAGAAAAAGGCCATTCAAACAAGGTATGAAGCACACAATGACTGTACTTGCTGCAGAGTATCGTGAGAACCCTGAGAGATGCCCGTGCTTGAGAGGCTTTTGGAAATGCAGATTATAAAGACACAATTCAGAAGTCAAGAATTCATAGGAAGCCCAAGCCTCTCAACATGGTCATTGAGCCCATGTCTGAAGTTTTCTTTTTAGAACATAAGTGAATGCCACAGGCAGGAGTAATTCCTTCAATGTGCTATGTTGACCTAGAAGTTTATAAAGTACCTCTCTTTATTAAAATACTCTTTAAATTAAGTCCCCAGTTGGAAGCTCACCTGCAGAAGGAAACTGAATACAGCATTGACCTTTCCTCCACCAAATGGTTCATTTATTGTATCATAAGCTAGAAGAATGATACCAGACGAATTGTTAGGCAAATATCAACTACAATTAACCTTGACCTGATGTGAATCTTTCTTTTTCTTTTCATTTTTTTTTAACCTTGTAAATGTATTCTGTGGAACTGGTTATCAAGGTCAAATAACACTTTTGAGCCAAAACACAGCTTTGATTAAAACAGAACCTTTTCACCCCTGGCAGTACTACAATCAGAGTAAAACCATTGAGAACACAGTCCTCTCAGTACCAGAGAGTACTTCCATTATTCATGATGAGCATGTGACATCTGTCAAACAGGATGAGCTAAATATTTCTACAAGTCACTCATCAAATAATGAGATTGTTAAGACATCCAGGCAATGCACAAAAGGAGCATGCTTCCATTTTAATAATTGATTTGTTCAGTCATGAATACCCAGGGCAGTAGCAGAGAAAACAGTGAGGACTCTGGTGCAGAGAAAATAATTAAAAGAAGCCTAATAGCCTAAGTGTTCAGAGAAACATCAATGGATGGAGTTGCACATAATTTGCACATAATGTCATTATTTCAGATTAAGCAATTACTGGAATATAATGTTGTCAAATGAAATATGAGAAATGTAGACACTTGGTCACATTCCTAAAGGAGCTATACCAAACCATTTATTTTACCATTTAATAACCCATGGGCCACTGCTGATTGATTGAGAAATGTAGCTAATTAAGATTCAGAAACAGGCTCAAGATCAAAGTGAAAGTGAAAGTCACTCAGTCGTGTCTGACTCTTTGTGACCCCATGGACTATACAGTCCATGGAATTCTGTAGGCCAGAATACTGGAGTGGGTAGCCTTTCCCTTTTCCAGGGGATCTTCCCAACCCGGGAATTGAATCCAAGTCTCCCGCTTTGCAGGGGAATTCTTTACCAGCTGAGCAACAAGGAAAGCCCAAGAATACTGGAGTGGGTAGCCTATCTCTTCTCCAGGAGATTTTCCCATCCCAGGAATCAAACTGGGGTCTCCATTTACAAGTGGATTCTTTACTAACTGAACTATCAGAGAGTTTCTTAAATTTATCTAAGTCAAGATTATCCAGTCTCTCATTCCAACAATGCTTTAAAATGAACAGGGACCCAGATATAAAGTATCTGTACATAAAGTATCTAGTGAATATCCAATAAAAATACTACCTATCAGACCAGAGATTGACACTAAATAATATAGGATTAAAAGAAACTTAAAATCTACTCTTACTTATGTACAAGAATCTCCAAATTTCTTCATTCATACATGTCCAATACAATAAGAGTCCTTACTGGGTACCATGTCTTCTCCAGTCACCACAAATACAAAAATATTTAAAAATTACAATATGTCCTTTCTCAAGGAGTGGATATACTTCAGATGAGACAGATGAGTATCTAGTGACAATAACACCAAGTGATAAATGTCATGACTAAGGGGAGACAAAAGAACAGTGAAGCAAGGAGGAATTAGGTAAGGCTTTACAAAGGAGGTGATAATTGAATTTAACCTTGGCAGGCAAAGACTCTGAGGAGGACTTTTAGGAAGAAGAAATCCTGAGCAAAGACACTGAGCAAAAATGTGTGGATGACTTGTCCTGTTCCCCAAGGGAAAAATAATAGCACAATGGCCAAGATGAGAAGCTGAGGAGACAGAGAATGCAACTTCAAACCCCAGCCTGGTCACTTACTGTCGGTACAGTCTTGGCACTTACTGCCTTGGCTACCTCACCTCATCTCCCTATGCTTCAGCTTCCTATAAAACAGGGACAATAGTAATAAACTAGGGATGGAATTGCTCAGAGGACTGAGGGAGTCAATGTATGTAAACCACCACATTTTTTCCTTTTCATGAAAAGGCATTTTATTTTAAATATAGAAGTATGTACATGCCAATCCCATACTCCCAATCTATCCCACCCCTGCCACCCTTCCTGCCTGGTAACTATAAATTCAACTCTTCGCATCAGGTGGCCAAAGTACTGGAGTTTCAGCTTCAGCATCAGTCTTTCCAAAGAACACCCAGGACTGATCTCCTTTAGAATGGACTGGTTGGATCTCCTTGCAGTCCAAGGGACTCTCAAGAGTCTTCTCCAAAAAAAAAAAAAAAGAGTCTTCTCCAACACCACAGTTCAAAAGCATCAATTCTTCGGCACTCAGCTTTCTTCACAGTCCAACTCTCACATCCATACATGACCACTGGAAAAACCATAGCCTTGACTAGATGGACTTTGTTGGCAAAATAATATCTCTGCTTTTGAATATGCTATCTAGGTTGGTCATAACTTTCCTTCCAATGAGTAAGCGTCTTTTAATTTCATGGCTGCAGTCACCATCTGCAGTGATTTTGGAGCTCACAAAAATAAAGTCTGACACTGTTTCCACTGTTTCCCCATCTATTTCCCAGGAAGTGATGGGACCAGATGCCATGATCTTAGTTTTCGGAATGTTGAGCTTTAAGCCAACTTTTTCACTCTCCTCTTTCACTTTCATCGAGAGGCTTTTGAGTTCCTCTTCACTTTCTGCCATAAGGATGGTGTCATCTGCATGTCTGAGGTGATTGATATTTCTCCTGGCAATCCTGATTCCAGCTTGTGCTTCTTCCAGCCCAGCGTCTCTCATGATGTACTCTGCATAGCAGTTAAATAAGCAGGGTGACAATATACAGTCTTGACGTACTCCTTTTCCTATTTGGAACCAGTCTGTTGTTCCATGTCCAGTTCTAACTGTTGCTTCCTGACCTGCATATAGGTTTCTCAAGAGCCAGGTCTGGTGGTCTGGTATTCCCATCTCTTAAAGAATTTTCCACAGTTTATTGTGATCCACACAGTCAAAGGCTTTGGCATAGTCAACAAAGCAGAAATAGATGTTTTTCTGGAACTCTCTTGCTTTTTGGATGATCCAGTGGATGTTGGCAATTTGGATGTTGGCAATTTGGTCTCTGGTTCTTCTGCCTTTTCTAAAACCAGCTTGAACATCTGGAAATTCATGGTTCACGTATTGCTGAAGCCTGGCTTGGAGAATTTGGAGCATTACTTTACTAGTGTGTGAGATGAGTATAATTGGGCTGTAGTTTGAGCATTCTTTGGCATTGCCTTTCTTTGGGATTGGAATGAAAACTAACCTTTTCCAGTCTTGTGGCCACTGCTGAGTTTTCCAAATTTGCTGGCATATAGAGTGCAGCACTTTCACAGCATCATCTTTCAGGATTTGAAATAGCTCAACTGGAATTCCATCACCTCCACTAGCTTTGTTCGTAGTGATGCTTTCTAAGGCCCACTTGACTTCACATTCCAGGATGTCTGGCTCTCACTGAGTGATCACACCATCATGATTATCTTGGTTGTGAAGATCTTTTTTGTACAGTTCTTCAGTGTATTCTTGCCACCTCTTCTTAATATCTTCTGCTTCTGTTAGGTCCATACCATTTCTGTCCTTTATCGAGCCCATCTTTGCATGAAATGTTTCCTTGGTATCTCTAATTTTCTTGAAGAGATCTCTAATCTTTCTCATTCTGTTGTTTTCCTCTATTTCTTTGCACTGATCGCTGAGGAAGGCTTTCTTATGTCTCCTTGCTATTCTTTGGAACTCTGCCTTCAGATGCTTATATCTTTCCTTTTCTCCTTTGCTTTTTGTTTCTCTTCTTTTCACAGCTATTTGTAAGGCCTCCTCAGACAGCCATTTTGCTTTTTTGCATTTCTTTTCCATGGGGATGGTCTTGATCCCTGTCTCCTGTACAATGTCATGAACCTCCACCCATGACCTAACTGGGCTTAGCCAAATATTTTGAAGAACTGTAAGGGAAATAAAGTGATTAGGAGGGATAGAACATATCCATGACTTAGAAGAGGATTATGTCCAATGTAAAGTCTGGAGATCAATGCAAATTTGGTTGATCGTAGTGAATCCAATTACTATTTTTGCAAAGTATCTATGAAACTGCTTTACAATAGGTTGAAACAGAGTCTAGAAAACTCAGGTAATTAATAGCAGGAAGGCTTTCTTTTTCCCTTAGCCAAAATGGATACATTTATTCCCCATGTTTCCTAGAATTAGGTGAAGGTTCATCTCAAGTAACCAAAGAATAACCAAAGCTGTGATGAAAACATGATCAAATCCAGTCCATCACTGAATGTTACTGAGTGTTCATTACTGGCCTTGGTCATCAGCACAGTCCCCAATTTCTATGACATAATCAGGATGACAGTTTTTCCTCCCAGAGCCAGTTTTCAGAGAACATACCGTGTTGCAACAACAGCTCTGATGTCTCGAGGGAAGTGGGAGCATCCAACACCATGCTGACCTCGCTCCAGCACAGCAACTGCTCTGTGCAGGCTCAGGAGGAGGTTTCAGTCCCTCTGTGTACATCCAGAGCTTCCTTACTCAGGAGCTGGTTTCCGTTCCATTCAGTTACTTCCAGATCACCTGACCAACCATCACAAAAACCAGCCTATCTGAAAGGATACTTCTTCTGAAAGGATCTTCTTGATCCACTTTCTAAAATGCAATTTTACTGAATTCCTTAATTTAAATTCAGAGTTACAACATCAAATAGCCACATAAACAACACAAGGAACACAAGCAAAGGGTAAGTATTACCCCATAGGTGCTAATCTGCCTATGTTGCAACCAAGTATCTACCAAATAATACTTCAAAACACCACCTTCAAATGAAGGTGTCAAATATGGAAATACATCTGGTTCTCAGACCACCTATTTTCAATTCTTATAAAATTGCCTACCCTTGATCTTGTTTTTCTTTTTTTCAATACGTTTATTCCATGATTTTTTGATCACGGAATCTGAACCTCCATGTTCATCCCTTAGAAAACCAACCATGTGGAAAGAGTCAGATGATGGTGACCCTGAATCTGTCTAGAGGTAGAATGCTATAGGAAGGAAAGCCATGAGCTAGAATTTGGGAAGTGCTCTAACTAGCTATGTACCGTGATCAAGTCACTTGATCTCACCTCATCCTCTAGTTCCTCAACTGTAAAATGGGAATAATAAATATTAACTGACTTGACTCCCACATAGGAGTTTTCCAGGGCTACTAGAAAGTAATGGGCACATTTTAATTATCCTTATGATGCCCAGGAGAGAGATAAGGATGAGGAAGAGGAGGCTCTGCTTAGTGCATAAATAGTCACAACTGCAGCTATAAGACTGAGACAACTTTAAAGCAATCCTTTTGCATCCCAGAGGACCTGATAAATTACTTTTCTATCTCTTCTCATTAGACCGACAATCCTCCAGTCTCATAAACTCCTGATTAACAATGACTGTGTGATCTAGTTAAACTCACGCATCCCTTAATCAAATCCCAGCAGAGAGGAAAGGAATATATTTTTTATTCCATACACATAACTTTCCAGGAATATTACTGGTATGTTTTTGCATCAGTATTGAAAAATAAAAATATGTATTTAGTTAACAACTATCTCCTTGGCTTTTCCAAATACACTGCTTTTCAGAAACTTCACTTTCACCCACCATGGAATCCTGTATTTATTTATACTGGATATAATTTTAGCCAATGTTGCCCATTGTCAAGATGATTATATATAGGTTCTGTTACAATAAACCAATTTAATTCAAGGTAATTTAAGAATTACATAATCTTCACTAGTAGAATATCCCAGTATTCGAACTTCTGTGCTCTTAAGGAGTACTTTCTTACCAAAACTTTGAACTTCCAGCATCATCTTCTATCCTTAGTGAAGATACGGATGAGTATTTGCCTTATAGAAGTCCTTCCTTGGGCAGGCAAAGGCATGTTTTAGAAATATCAGGAAAGGGCTTGAACACCAAGCCATACGTGGAACTACTCTTCATTGGAATAGATCATTGTTAGCTATTTAGCCTTTCTTAACACTTCACTTTGTTTTAAATTCCTCTACACACTCTTCATTTTATTTATTTATTTATTTTTTTGCAGTTCTCTACTAAAAGTCGCTTCATTTCTTCCCATCAATCTTCATTAAAACAAAATAAAAAGCAATGAAACCTTTAACAATACATCTAATAGTTCACATTATTTTGGTTTTTGTCTATCTGGTTCAAAGCTTTATGATTTATTGTAAATGAAGACACAGATTTATACATCAATTGTGCAAAATTAAGAGAAGTAGCTCCTATGTTGCATACAGATTCAGGATTCAAAATATATCAATGATTTCAAAGGGACAGAAGAAACAAAACTTTCTAAAAATGTTTTTAATCTTTCCTTCAGGCCAAGGGAAAAAAACTAAACATTTGACAGATAAAAGAAAGAAGTGATAATGTATTGTTGTTTTCCTTGCTTGATAGGTATAATTAAATCATTATTCAGAAACACTATGTCAGTTATACTTTGACTATATGAGTGGTATGTGGTTCACGTGTAATATGAATGCCTTCTGCCTACCTGTAAAAAAATAATTTCTAGGCATTGAAATTTTAAATGTTTCTATTTACAGTAACTTAACAGCAGAACTGTGTATTTTATACTTTGAGGTCAAAAGTTCTTCTTGTTACAGGAGTAATTATGAATGTCCCATAAATTTAGCTACAATACTGTTTATGTGGTACTATTAACTTTACAATAAATTGGAAATAATCTACATCTCTAATAATTGATGACTGGCTAAGTAAATTGTGTTAAATTATTATATACCTCCATAGTAAAATATTGTACATATTTATTTAAAAATATTTCTGATAAGGCAAAATATACAGTAAAAATAATTCAGGTTAAAATATCTAAACAACTATCTGATTTTAGTAATGTATATACATATGACTGAAAAGTCTAGAAAATTATATATTAAAATGGTGTGTGGATACTAGAGAATTTGAGTAGATTTTATTTTGCTGATCTATAGTCTCTAAATATATGTAATAAATATGAACTATTTCTTAATGAGAAAAGTAAGTTACTTGCCAAGTGAAAAATGAATGAAGACTTAATCTGATAGCATTTCATGAGACAAGGTTTTAGAAAGTGTAGTTGATCATATGCCCAATTTTCATTTAGTCAACAAATATTAACTGAGTACTTTCTGTATTTCATGTACTGAAGGATGCAGCAGAGAACAAAACAGTCCTCTGATGCAAAGCATACATTTTGTGAAGGAGACAGACAGTTCATACATAAAATAATTATGTATCAGGTTATGATAACTATATGATAAAAATAAAGCCATGTTAGGGGCAAAAGAGTGAAAGGGGAACATTGTTTCCATTGGGGTGGCTGAGGTGAAGATACCTAAACAGAATGAAGTGAGGAGAGAGCCACATGAGTTATGGGAGGAAAGAGCTTTCCTAACAGCGGGGATAGCAAGTGCAAAGGCCCTGAAGCAAGCATGTTCTGTATGAGAAGCTGTCAATGTGGCTGTCAGATAAAAACAAAGGGGAGTTTAGATTTCAGAAACAGAACAGTAAGGAATCAATGCCCTATAATTTTTACAGGTCAGATTTCCTTTAGGATGCTGTGCTAAATTCAGTTCCTGGTACCACATTTTAATGAGGAACAATGAAGTATTAGAGCATATAAAGAAGAAAGTATTCAGGATAATGAGGGGCTCTGGACCTCATGTCACTTGCAGAACAGCAGGAACTCTAGCTGCTTAACTGAGGAAAAAGAAGACCTGATGCAGATGGGAGAGGGCTGTGATGAACTTAACTCTGACTTCAGAGAGCAAAATCAGAATGAAAATTACAAGCAGATCTAAGCCAAGTATAATAAAGCTGATCCTAATAATGAAGGCTCTTCTAAAAATGAATATCAAGTTCTAGCTGTGCAGCTAGTCACAGACGGAGCACCCCTTATACAAGATTCTGTGATGTTAGTCCTTTCCATCTACATGATCTGCTGATCCAAATGCTCACTCTGCTTTGCAGATTACATAGCACTTAGCCTGGGTGATGAAGGCTTACCAGAGTATGGTATCACTTCTAATGGGTACCAGTCTGGTAGGTACCATTACAGGATCTTTGACTTGATTCATGGAACAACAACACAGTTGAAAGACCACAGGCCATTTCGGGAAAAAACAAAGCACTGAACTGTATAGAATCTTAGAACCTTGAGCTGGAACAGGACTGCGACATCCTGTAGGCAAGGGCCATAAATGACTGGGGGCGTGAGAGGGAGGTGTCAACTGTCCTCTCAGCACGTGTGGAGATGGCGGCATCTGGCTTCTAATTCAGTAGCAGATTGGGTTATTTAACAAGTGCTCAAGTGAGCAAATGATGGTTCTATTTTGATAGGTGTTAATCAAAGCTATTGTCACAGAAACAGAGTCTTTTGCTACAATCTGTTCTTTGATAAATGTGTAAAATACATCATGGGGACCTTTCTTCTAGTAATAACATTGCCTGACATATGAGTTGTGAATGAAGGTACTATGAGAATGATTTTTTTTTAATATTTTAACAAAAACATCACACCTACACACTTCAGTAAGAACTGCTGCTTTACTATTATTTTCCAAGGAATGTGGAGAGCTTACATCCTCAGGCATAAGATTCTCCATTTGGCCCTTGCTAAATTATATCCCATAACTACATCCCCATAACCTTACACAGGGCTTGAAATAAAGTGGGTTCTCAGTAAGTGGCCACTGAATGAAAAAAACTGAGACAATTACTGTACTTAACAGACCATAGATCATTTCAGTGACATTGAGATTGCTCGGAACATTTTGGTACTCTGCATTAGAATTTAACTCTAATATTTTTTACTTTCTTTAATGAATTTTTATCCTTGAATGTTCTATTTCCAAATAGCGAAAAAGATGGTCAAAGTTGGTCAGACAGGGCTTTAAAGTTTAAACAGGAGTGAATTTAAAATAATGGGAATATGATTCCTTAGGCTTTCTAGAATGGCAGAGGAGTATCCACCCTTGAAATATACCACACCAGAGCCTTTATCCCATCACATCACCACTGCACTGGTGTTCAGCTGTCTCATCTTCTGCTTGAAATACTATACTGCAATTAGTGCTAGAGAAGACTCTTGAGAGTCCCTTGGACTCCAAGGAGATCAAACCCGTCAATCTTAAAGGAAATCAATGCTGAATACTCACTAGAAAGACTGATGCTGAAGCTGAAGCACCAATATTTCAGCCACCTGACACAAAGAGATGACTCACTGGAAATGACCCTGATACTGGGAAAGACTGAAGGCAGAAGGAGAACGGTGTATGGAGAATGAGATGGTTGAATGGCATCACAGACTCAGTGGCCATGAATTTGAACAAACTCTGGGAGATAGTCAAGGACAGAGAAGCTTGGCATGCTGCAATCCATGGAGTTGTAAAGAGTAAGTCACGACTTGGTGACTGAACAAAATTCCCATTTAAAACATCTTGTTTCTAGTCTTCTCCCATTTCATAGGTTCAGAGCCCACAAACAAAATTTTTCATATCCTGGATATGACATTCACTAGTTTTATAACCTAAAACAATTACCTAATAAATAGCTCAGTTGGTTAAGAATCCGCCTGCAATGCAGGAGACCCCGGTTTGATTCCTGGGTGGGGAAGATCCCCTGGAGAAGGGATAGGCTACCCATTCCAGTATTCTTGGGCTTCCTTTGTGGCTCTTCTGGTAAAGAATCCGCCTCCAGTGCGGGAGACCTGGGTTTGATCCCTGGGTTGGGAAGATCCCCTGGAGAAGGGATAGGTACCCACTCCAGTATTCTGGCCTAGAGAATTCCACAGACTGTATAGTCCATAGGGTTGCAAAGAGTTGGACATGACTGAATGACTTTCACTTTCACTTTCTAAGATGCTTGCTCCTTGGAAGAAAACTATGGCAAACCTAGACAGCATATTAAAAAGCAGAGACATTACTTTACTAACTAGGTCCATAGAGTCAAAGCTATGGTTTTTCCAGTAGTCATGTATGAATGTGAGAGTTGGACCATAAAGAAAGCTGAGCACCAAAGAACTGATGCTTTTGAACTGCAGTGTTGGAGAAGACTCTTGAGAGTTCCTTAGACTAGCAAGGAGATCCAACCAGCCAATCCTAAAGGAAATCAACCCTGAATATTAATTTGAAGGACTGATGCATAAGCTCCAATACTTTGGCCAACTGATGCAAAGAACTGACTCATTGGAAAAGACCCTGATGGTGGGAAAGTTTGAAGGCAGGAGGAGAAGGGGAGAACAGAGGATGACATGGTTGGATGGCATCACTGACTCGATGGACATGAGTTTGAGTAAGCTCCGGGAGTTGGTGATGGACAGGGAGGCCTGGAATACTGCAGTCCATGGAGTCACAAAGAGACAAAACTGAGCAACTGAACTGAACTGAATCTTTCTAAATTAAGGTTTAGTTTTATAACCTGTAAAATGGAGATGATAGAAGAACCAGCTTAACATCATTTAGCTGAAGTGATATAGATACGCTCAAATGCTGACCATTAATATCATGCTGTTCCCAGAGTGATTTTTGGAGCGGCTTCCTTACCTACGGTTAAAATGAAAATGCTCTGACTTGAACTTCAACATGTCTCATGACTTGAACCTCAGTTCCAATTCCATTTTGACTCATTCCTGTTATCTTCCCTCCTCTGATCCCACAAGTACTAGCACAACAGATAATTCATGACCCTGTTACTTTATAAATTGCTCTTGATGCTTACTGACTTGCTGTCTCCTTCTGAAATCCCTTCCCCTGGAATGCCCTTATCCCATTTCTATCTCTACCTGATGAGTGTCAGATCATCCATCTAGTGTCAATTCAGAAACCATGGCTTCTTGGTGACTCCATTTTATGCTAATTACTCATTTACATGTTGGGCCCCTCCCTGGTCTGTGAGCTACTCAGGCAGTCAGAGATCTCGTTTTCTTCTGTATCTCAGTGCTTAGTTCACTCCCGGGCAATAACAGGCTTTCCAAATAAATTTGAAGATCAGTCCAAAAGAAGGAGCTACAGAATTCATTTCTACAAGGGCACACTGCAGATTCAAGAGAGTGTGCTTAAGTTCTGCAGCTGACTGACGCTTTAAAGGGGGCAGTGCTCATGAAGATGGTGTAAGTCAGCAAACATTTTGTAACATCTAAGAGAGCCTTTTCCATTCACTCTCGTTAGGAAGTCAACCATCTAGATGGCTACTAACTCAAAAAAGAGACAAAAAAAAAAAAAAAAAAAGGTGGCATATATACCTTGTACTTTACAATTCTTGTAAGCAGTGCAAACAAATAAACTGGCAGAAAGTAAATAAATCACTTCACCATTTTTAATTATAAAGCAAATAAGTTCAATATTTCTAGCAGTAATTAGTTTGATAGTAGGAACAGGGTAAAAAGACAAGATAATAAATTCTGGGAAGGATGACTGCTCTTCCTCTCTCACGGAAATATCAAAGTCGACATGGTCAATGTGTCCGCAGGTACACATCTCCACCTGCATTTTAGCACCTCCAGTGCTGAGATAGCCTCAAGGATACAGAATTAATTGACACACAGTAGGTGTTTTTTATACATGCTCACTAGATTGGATTGAAAGATGAAAAATATTATCTCTTCAATAACAGAACCCCCTCCCGCAATAAAACAAAAAAACATCTAAGGTGTGAGATGAATGTGAAAACAGGACTACCTTTCAGATGAAGGGCTGATAAGAATAGTTGATGGACTTGCTACCAGCGTCAGGGCTGAGCAAGCTTATTTTCTTGGCATTGTGCCTGAGGATGCTGACTGGAGTAATGAGAAATGTTCAGACCTTCACATCCTCTCTCTGCTGTTTTAAGTATTTCTCTTCCAAAACAGGACCTGAGTTTTCTCTAGTCACCACCCACTAACACATTAGGGGAAGTTCTTCTGTCTACTTTTCAATTCACCTGCTTTTTTTAACCAGTGAAAATTATGATTTTGGAAATCATCAATCTAGTGACTAAATCAAGGATTTAGGTTTCATCCTATGTGCCAGTTCTGGTGGATTGGTTGTATAAGCTGGCACTGTGTTGAGAACGACTTTGAGGTTCAGTGGAAAGAGAATCAGTATCAATTATGGGAGAAAAAACGTGGCATATACACCATGTATTTACAATTCTTGGATAAAGCTTTCCAAACAAACTGGCAGAAAATTACTGAATTAAAGAAATCACTGTGCCACTAATTATACTAGTTGTTTGCTAATTATACTAACAAACAAGTTCAATATTTTTAGTAACACTGACTTTGATAATAGGTACATGATGAAAAGACTAGACCATCTATTCTTATAAAGAACAGCAGAAAAGGAATTAATATTTTTACAACGCCATGTCTCCAATATTGTCCTAGGTGCTATAAATATCGCTATTCCCATTTAAACATTGAGGAAAGTGAGGTTGAGAACAAGAAACTTGCCCAAGGTCACACAGTTATAATGGAGTACTATCAGGGTTTGGTCAAGGTCTGTTTGTTAATAAAATGACCATATGTCATGTTGGATCCCAATACACAGGCACACACATAAGCACACACGCACTTGTATGTACATATATATACATTGAAATATATACATATGCATATACAATGCAAACTTCACATACCAAGAACATGACTTTGGAAAATCAAAAAGTAAATAGTAAAGTTCTAACAGATAATGAGAAGCATTCTAAAGTTCCTATTATAAATCAATTCATACCCTATTAACTCTTAATTTACATACCATTCTAACAACTTGCTCATCTGACCTTTCCTAAATATAGAAAACTAGCTACAAAAGCATACATAGGAAGAAAAACAGAGCTGATAATCAGCAATACAGGTAGAAGAAAACCATGCTCTTTTATGGTCCATTATGATAATTATGAACATAAGAATAATGATGGGTTGTTAAGGAAGGAATAACTTGTATTCAACAGTCTGTCCAATAAGGCAAAAATGCATTTGAAGCAGTTTTAAAAGATTTCCATGATTTTTTTTTTTTTTAGTTAGCACTACAGTGTATTCCTTTAGTATCTGGAAAACTGATGGAAATTTTATAATTTGTCCTTCTGCTAAGGTCAAGCACTGAATTTAAATGAGATGTTATTATGTAAAACATTTGGGGATTTTTTCCAGTGATAAACACAAATATTTTATAAACTTAACAAGATGTAGGTAAGCTTGTGGAGTTGGGAGCTTGGGTCCAGTATTAAAGACTGTTTTTAATATCACTTTTACTCCATTGTTCATAATGAAATACAACACTGAAGCCTACAGACTGCTGGAATATCAGCCAATTCCATAAATTTTCTCACTCTTTGAGATAAAAGGAAAAGGAGTTTTTTGGTTTTTTTTTTTTTGGCTTGCTAAGTGTTTAAAATTATAAATGAGCTTGAACGTCTCAGTCACCGCCATTCAACAAATGGCTGGGTTCCCATGGACCTATGGTGTCAAGAATCATCTCAACCGGAACAAGGTATGTAAGTAATGAGGGCTATAATCTCAAGGGTCAGGAAAGGCATTGTCTGGAGAAAACAAGTATCTTGTCTAAAATCACACCAAGAGAAGCAGACCATATCTTCCTGTTTCACTGTGTGCATCTATGTTACCTCTGCCCTAGCTCTTTTGTTCACTTCACACAAGTCACCCAGAGAGCACCAATGAAGGACCTATAAACATGGAGAAATCATAAGACTCCCAACCATAGAAGTCAAAATCAAACCACCAGCCAGCTCATTCTGAGACCCGTGAAACAAAAAAGCAAATGACTCACCACGAATTGCATAATTAAAAGATGACTTCAGAAAGAAAACACTCATTGGCCTGCAACTCACTCATCTTCTCTGTGAATTCCCACCCCCAGCCCCATCCCACCCACACTTAAAATTATCTCTCCATTTCCATGGGGCCAGCCACATATGAAATCGCCTCCGTCCAAGTTTAAATGGATTTAATTCTCACAAATGGTCCTAGCATAAATCCCAGTCAGCCTGCTGAGCTGCCTCTGCATTCCCAGTGTGACTGGGAAGAGCCTGCTTCGAAGAAGCACACCCTGAAAATTAAGAATGAGGACATTCTTGCATCTTCTGTATAGACACAAATACCCTCAAAGAATGACCTGCCTATTACTCTTCTCCCTTCTGTTCCTGGCCCTCAGCTTCACACTCACCATATATAATGCATTACATCATCTACATGGCTGACCGCTGGTAGATACTGTTAACTTTTTCCGGTCATATTTTATCCCTTCTTCTAGGTCCTAGAAAAGTGACCTTTGAGTCCTTTGCCTTTTATTCCTGTTCTATCCCTTAGCTGACTTAATGACTGAAAGATGAAATAACACACAGAAGGATACACAGCATGACCAGAAAAGTGACTCATCTGGCCAAATCACCTGTCCCCTGGAAAATTCCTGAGTCTTGCCAATGTGTATAGACATCCATTCTTAAAATACCAGAGCAAAATGTAGGGGATTTTCAGCCTCTGCTGTCTGAAATGCTTCTACATTATCTTGATGATGAGTTCTGAAGTTTCAGCCTAGGAATCGCTCATAAAATCTTATGTGCCCTTACATATTCCAGGCCAGTTTTCATGTACATTTTTACGTTTATTTTTCTGATGGGGGAATACATAGCTTTCTTACATTTTTATTTTCTCATTCATTTAATTAATATTAAGTGAGTACTTTCTGTGTGTTAGGTATCACGACAGTCAGATCAGATCAGATCAGTCGCTCAGTCCTCGTGTCTGACTCCTTGCGACCCCATGAATCGCAGCACGCCAGGCCTCCCTGTCCATCACCAACTCCCGGACTTCACTGAGATTCACGTCCATCAAGTCAGTGATGCCATCCAGCCATCTCATCCTCTGTCGTCCCCTTCTCCTCCTGCCCCCAATCCCTCCCAGCATCAGAGTCTTTTTCAATGAGTCAACTCTTCGCATGACATGGCCAAAGTACTGGAGTTTCAGCTTTAGCATCATTCCTTCCAAAGAAATCCCAGGGCTGATCTCTTACAGAATGGACTGGTTGGATCTCCTTGAAATCCAAGGGACTCTCAAGAGTCTTCTCCAACACCACAGTTCAAAAGCATCAATTCTTCGGTGCTCAGCCTTCTTCACAGTCCAACTCTCACATCCATACATGACCACTGGAAAAACCATAGCCTTGACTAGATGAACCTTTGTTGGCAAAGTAATGTCTCTGCTTTTGAATATGCTATCTAGGTTGGTCATAACTTTCCTTCCAAGGAGTAAGCATCTTTTAATTCCATGGCTGCAGTCACCATCTGTAGTGATTTTGGAGCCCAGAAAAATAAAGTCTGACACTGTTTCCACTGTTTCCCCATCTCTTTCCCATGAAGTGGTGGGACCAGATGCCATGATCTTCGTTTTCCAAATGTTGAGTTTTAAGCCAACTTTTCACTCTCCACTTTCACTTTCATCAAGAGGCTTTTGAGTTCCTCTTCACTTTCTGCCATAAGGGTGGTGTCATCTGCATATCTGAGGTTATTGATATTTCTCCTGGCAGTCTTGATTCCAGCTTGTGTTTCTTCCAGTCCAGCGTTTCTCATGATGTACTCTGCATAGAAGTTAAACAGGGTGACAATATACAGCCTTGACGAACTCCTTTTCCTATTTGGAACCAGTCTGTTGTTCCATGTCCAGTTCTAACTGTTGCTTCCTGACCTGCATACAGATTTCTCAAGAGGCAGGTCAGGTGGCCTGGTATTCCCATCTCTTAAAGGATTTTCCACAGTTTATTGTGATCCACACAGTCAAAGGCTTTGGCATAGTCAATAAAACAGAAATAGATGTTTTTCTGCAACTCTCTTGCTTTTTCCATGATCCAGCAGATGCTGGCAATTTGATCTCTGGTTCCTCTGCCTTTTCTAAAACCAGCTTGAACATCAGGAAGTTCACGGTTCACATATTGCTGAAGCCTGGCTTGGAGAATTTTGAGCATTACTTTACTAGCGTGTGAGATGAGTGCAATTGTGCGGTAGTCTGAGCATTCTTTGGCATTGCCTTTCTTTGGGATTGGAATGAAAACTGACCTTTTCCAGTCCTGTGGCCACTGCTGAGTTTTCCAAAGTTGCTGGCATATTGAGTGCAGAACTTTCACAGCATCATCTTTCAGGATTTGGAATAGCTCAACTGGAATTCCATCACCTCCACTAGCTTTGTTAGTAGTGATGCTTTCTAAGGCCCACTTGACTTCACATTCCAGGATGTCTGGCTCTAGGTCAGTGATCACACCATTGTGATTATCTGGGTCATGAAGATCTTTTTTGTACAGGTCTTCTGTGTATTCTTGCCATCCCTTCTTAATACCTTCTGCTTCTGTTAGGTCCATACCATTTCTGTCCTTTATCGAGCTCATCTTTGTATAAAATGTTCCTTTGGTATCTCTGATTTTCTTAAAGAGATCCCTAGTCTTTCCCATTCTATTGTTTTCCTCTATTTCTTTGCACTGATCACTGAAGAGGGCTTTCTTATCTCTTCTTGCTATTCTTTGGAACTCTGCATTCAGATGTTTGTATCTTTCCTTTCCTCCTTTGCTTTTTGCTTCTCTTCTTTTCACAGCTATTTGTAATGCCTCCCCAGACAGCTATTTTGCTTTTTTGCATTTCTTTTCTATGGGAATGGTCTTGATCCCTGTCTCCTGTACAATGTCACAAACCTCATTCCATAGTTCATCAGGCACTCTATCTATCAGATCTAGGCCCTTAAATCTATTTCTCACTTCCACTGTATAATCATAAGGGATTTGATTTAGGTCATACCTGAATGGTCTAGTGGTTTTCCCTACTTACTTCAATTTCAGTGTGAATTTGGCAACAAGGAGTTCATGGTCTGAGCCACAGTCAGCTCCTGGTCTTGTTTTTGCTGACTGTATAGAGCTTCTCCATCTTTGGCTGCAAAGAATATAATCAATCTGATTTCGGTGTTGACCATCTGGTGATGTCCATGTATAGAGTCTTCTCTTGTGTTGTTGGAAGAGGGTGTTGGGGTATAATAAGAAATAAATCAGATATAATTGTTGACGTCATAGAACTTAGAGATCAGTAGAGAAAGAATACATTAATAAGAAAGGCATTCAATACGGTCATCATTCAGAAACAATGTTGGGGAAAGCCACAGTACTTTGATTGCATGTAACACAGAGACCTTTTGAGGGATAAATCCACACTATCAGCCATGCTAGCAACTGTAAATGCATATTATTAGAGGTTTATTAGCCTTAGCCTGCAATGTTTTCAATAACGGTGCATCACAGAACTTACAATAACACAAAACTCAAAAGTTTATAATAACAAACATCAATTTCTCACTTATGCATCCGCAAGTCAGCTGAGCTGCTTTCATGTCAGTCTGCAAGTCTTCATGTCAACCAGAGTGACTAAGCCCGGGATAAAAGGAGAGCTTCCTGCAGTACCTCCTCCTCATGGGAAGAGCAGAATTCCAGGAGACTAAGCCAACTGTATAGCAGATTTCCAGATCCTAACCATATCATATGAAGTGAAAAAAAGTAAAGTCTCTCAGTCCGACTTTCAGAGACCCCATGGACTGTAGCCTATGAGGCTCCTCCATTTCATGGAATTTTACATTCACTAATATTCCTGTGGCCAAGCCCAGACAAAGTTTAGGGACATGCCACCCACCATGAGGCCTAGGAAGGCACATGGATGCACAGTACAGCTATTACACAATGGGGAGACGGGAAGTCAAGCCCAATAATCCAATCTACCAGATTCAGCTTGGAAAACTCTGAGTGTGCCACTTACCTATTATACCATTGCAATTAAACATGAGTTTACACTCTTAAGTATAAACATGTGTGAACATGATTTCTGGTGTCAAAAATTCAAATTTGTCAATAAAATGTACTCAGAGCATAGTGGGGAAGACCTGATTCTTACCTGGTCAGTCAGTCCTCTGGATTCACAAAGATATTCCCTGCTGTCATGGTCACATGAATGTATTCACTGGAGGAACTCCAAGGCATCCAGCTGAGGGAAAAAGAAAAAAGCATCATTTTTATCAAGGTCAAAAGAGGTGAGGGGCACTAGAAGAACACAAATGAAGAGCTATGCAGACATATTGCTTCAGACAGGATGATGGCAGGTGGGAAATTCAGAGAACAGATCTGAACATTGGATCTTGGCATCTTGTTGGACCTATGACATGGTTCCTTGATGGCTCAGATGGTAAAGAATCTGCCTGCAATGTGCGAGACCCAGATTCAATCCATGGGTGGGGAAGATCCCCTGGAGGACACATGGTAACCCACTCCAGTATTCCTGCCTGGAGAATCCCATGGACAGAGGAGCTGGGCAGGCTACAGTCCATAGGGTCAGAAAGAGTCAGACATAACTGAGCGACTAACATGATGATGGGAAACAAGGATATTCAAAATTCCTCCACCACTCAGAATGTGTATAACAGAGGAAAGGAAATAGAATCCTTCACCTGAAGAAAATCTTTACAATTTAATTAGAGAAAGTCAAAACAAATGTACCAACTCTCCAACAGCATGTAAATACAGGCTGCTTCACAGCCTCTTGTTTCCCAGGAGGGAGTCTATGTTTTCCTAATAGAGTCTTTATTAGCCTATTTGGGATTTGAAAAAGCCTGTTCCAAACAATAAACTCTCCATTTCAGGCTTTCTGTTATGAGGTCTCTGAGGTCGGGCCTGCGTTTTATTTAGCCTTGCATGCATGCGTGCATGCTAAGTTGTTTCCGTCTAGTCTGGCTCTGTGAAACCCTATGGACTGTAGCCTGACAGGCTCCCCTGTCCATGGGATTCTCCAGGCAAGAATACTGGAGTGGTAGCCATTCCCGTCTCCGGGGGATCTTCCTGACCCAGGGATCAAACCCTCATCTCCTGCATCGGCGGGCAGGTTCTCTACCAGTAGTGCCACCTTACTTAGCCTTGCTGCACTACAAATAGTGAGAATCTTAATATGTACAAAACAGGTATAAATAAAAAAGTTGTCCTGACACTGAATTGAATATGGAAGCACGCTATAAACTTAGTAATTCTGGCAGCTTTGGGAAATGTTAGGTAGTTAGAATAGGAAAAAGGAGTTCAAAATGGCAGTGGCTAAAAAACAAAGAAGGGAAAAGCCTGTGAAAATAGAACAAAGAAAGGTCTGAGGACTGGAGTGAGGACCTCAAGCAAAACAGCACTCCTAGCTAGCCCAATTTACATAGGGCAGACCCAGGGGAAGGAGAAAAAACATATAAAAAGAGGAGCCAAAATTGGGCTGGAAGCCGCTCTTCTCTTCATGTCTTTTGGGTCTGGGTCAGCACGCCCTCACTCCTCGAGGATGTATTTTCCTTTACTTGCTAAATAAAACTGAGCTGTAACACGGAGCTGTAACACTGGTCCATTGCTTCAAATTTTTGTTGTGATGAGACAGAACCAAGGAAATTATAGACACCAATAAGTTCTTATAGACAGCAAATAAGTTCTTAAGGTTATCATTAGAAAAGGCGAAGAAGAACTAACCTCTGTCCTTTAAAAATTGTTTTGTGGTCTCATTCTAAAGGATTTGAAGAAGTTAATGTTTGCTGAGTGACTAATATGGACGAGACACTGCTAAGAACTTTGCATACCCTACCTCATTTGATCTTCTCAGATATCCTCATATAGGGATATAATCCCATACTATATATAAGGAAAGAAAAGATGAAAAAAAAAATTCACTAGTCACATAAAGAGTGAATGCCTGACCTCTGGGTAAATCTCGGTAGAAATGATTCTGACCCCTCTCTACAGGTAAATTTACTCACAAAGGATGATCACAGTTTTCCATTCCAAGGAAGTAGTTTCATACTCACTTTTGCTTTCTCCTAAAGCTCCACTCTAACAACAGGAAAGAAAAAACTAACACCTAAGTGTTTCTCATCTACAGATGAGAAAAACAGATGGGAAATAAGACAACAATCACACAACAATTCCCAAAGGGCCAGGAACTGGCACTATCAATTACCTCCAAATGTGGGGATGAATCATGGGATGAAAAAAAGCAAGCTGATGTAAAATACATTTATGAAGCTATTGGATCTCTTTCCCCAATCTGGTCTGCTAGGTATCTTCCCTCCCCTACCTCAGCAAAGTCTGGAGTTTTATTTTTTGGAGATGACAAAAAAAAGTCCCTAGAGTGGAAGATACCAGGTAAAAATGAAGTTCAAGGTACCACTATGAAAACAGGAGGACCACATGGATTTGTTGCACACAGTGGATGATGGATCCCTTTTCTATTCCTTCCTCTCAGCTATCTGAATGCTTGCAGTCAGCCTTTCATCCTTCAAGTGAAATGTGATGAATTTGACTTTGATAAATATGGCTTTGTGGAACCCAGTCTGTCCATGAGGAACAAATAATACTGTAACCAGGAACAGAATTTAATGAAACAAAGAACAACAGGGACCAAAAGAGTACTTGGAAATTTAAAATATGATGGTTTGAATAAATAATATTTATAAAGTCAAAAGACTCCGAAAAAACAAGCCAAAAATTTTAGAAAATTAGAGGACAAGTTAAGTGCTCCCATGTCTGAATAATTGGATTTTCAGGAAGAGAGAACAGAGAAAACATAGGAAATAAAATGATCAAAACAAGCACATTCATACTTATGTATATACATAAATCAAGATTATATCCTAGAACTGAAGGAAATATTTGGGTTTATATACTGAAGGCATCTATCAATTCCAAGAACAATGGATTTAAAAAAGAAACTTACACCAAAGCACAAGCACATTATCATATTTTAAAATACCTTGGGAGAAAAAAAAATCCTATGAGATTCTGGACGAAATAAGTAGATCTCACACACACACAAAACTATGAGACTCAGAAGACTTTGATTTCTCAAAAGTAGCATTTAGAAAGCAATTAAGGAATGTCTTTAAAATTCTGGATGGAAATTATTTTCAATACAGAATCTAAGTGTACCAAACTATCTATCAAGAATGAGATTATAATTAAAACATTTTATGACATGAATGACTTCCCAGGTAGTGTCAGTGGTAAAGAACCTGCCTGCCAATGCAGGAGACACAAGAGAGACAGGTTCCATTCCTGGGTCAGAAAGATCCCCTGGAGTAGGAAATGGCAACCTGCTCCAGTATTCTTGCCTGGAGAATCTCATGGACAGAGGAGCCTGGTAGGCTGCAGTCCATAGGGTCATACAGAGTTGGACATGACTGAAGCAACTTAGCATACATGACATAAATGTTCCTAAGGATCTCTCATATGTATTCTTTCTAAAGAGAAAGTTAAAAGACATGGCATACAGGAAACAAGCCGTCCAAACTGACAGAAGCTAAAAGAATCCCCAGGACAAAAGTGAAATGGGATCCCAATATGGCAGCTATGATATAGGCATGGAAAGTGACCAGCCCGTATTGGAGCAGTACCAGAATTCCCAGAAAGACTTCTAAGGATGATGAAATCAACAGCTACAAGAGGCAGATGCATCTGAACACCTTAAGGGAAGAAGTAGACAACTTTGAAGATTTGGGGTTAAATTACTCATATGAAAAAAGATGAATATTAACTTTAGGGGAAACTGCAGGGGAAAAAAAGTAATCATATGTTACAAGGCTCAGTTCTGAAGAAAATATTTACATATTACTTTCAAGTGTAATCATGATTTTAAAAACTGTCTATGTTAATTCACTTAATTCTCATATCAAACTTGTGAACTGAGTACCAGCATTGATATTTCCCCATTGTAGAGCAAAGGCAACTCCAGCACACAGAATTCGGTCACTTGTCCAAGGTCACACAGCTAATAAAGGATACAAGGTGGATTTTGAACACGGGCATTTGGCTCCAGATTCCATGCTTTTGATTGCCACATTTTATAGCTTGAGTTATAATAAAGCAATTATGGTATATTAATATAACAAAAATTCCAGTGTATTGGGAAGATAGGGAAGAAGAAGACTGTGAATGTATGGTGAGAAGCAGTGAGGAGAAAGAGTGCTGAAACCTCATCTTTCAAAGGGAAGTCAACAGATGATGCCCAAAATTGGGGGAAAAAGAAGTAATTTGGTTCTGAGAGAACTGAATAATAATACCAAAATAATCAGCTAAAAGAGGAAGCGGTTTCTGTTATAGAAAGAGGAATGGAGTAAAGGAAAGTAGGGAGCTGCTGTTATAACCAACCTTGTGTAGCACTGGTTGACTCTTCAAATTCTAGACATGTTCAACTTTGGTAAAAATAGAAAATAAAGATGGAAGAAGTACAGGAGGATGTATAAGAGGAGAAAGTGAGAGGTAGAGTTTTGCTCTTCTCCTATTGGAGGGACCCAGTGGATTGTCCATCCCTTTGGGAATAACATTGAAAAGGATGTAGCATACTGGACCAAGCATAGCTGAGCCAGATTCTAGCTTGGTTATGTTGACTAACTGTGTGATCTTAGATACAACTTTTCCATGTTTTCCCATGCTCTCAGTTCTATAGGTCTCAGCCTACACAAGGGGATGTTGAACTAGAAAATCTCTAGGTTCCTTTCATAGCATCTTTGTGATGATACCCAACACATAAATAATGGGAGGCCAGAAGAAGGTCATTGGGACAGGTAAACCCTGAGGCAAAGATGGGAAGTCACAGCAGTTTCCCCAGAATCTATCCATCCCTCCATCTCCATCTTCCTCCTTTCCTAACCTCTCTTTTTAGGATCAATGGCAGAAAGTGAAAAGGAACTAAAAAGCCTCTTGATGAAAATGAAAGAGGAGAGTGAAAAAGTTGGCTTAAAACTCAACATTCAGAAAACAAAGATCATGGCATCCGGTCCCATCACTTCATGGGAAATAGATGGGGAAACAGTGGAAACAGTGTCAGACTTTATTTTGGGGGGGCTCCAAAATCACTGCAGATGGTGACTGCAGACATGAAATGAAAAGACACTTACTCCTTGGAAGGAAAGTTATGACCAACCTAGATAGCATATTCAAAAGCAGAGATTACTTTGCCAACAAAGGTCCATCTAGTCAAGGCTATGGTTTTTCCAGTCGTCATGTATGGATGTGAAAATTGGACTGTGAAGAAAGCTGAGTGCCAAAGAATTGATGCTTTTGAACTGTGGTGTTGGAGAAGACTCTTGAGAGTCCCTTGGACTGCAAAGAGATCCAACCAATCCATTCTAAATGTTCTTTGGAAGGACTGATGCTAAAGCTGAAACTCCAATATGCCACCTCATGTGAAGAGTTGACTCATTGGAAAAGACTCTGATGCTGGGAGGGATTGGGGGCAGAAAGGGGACAACAGAGGATGAGATGGCTGGATGGCATTACCGACTCAATGGATGTGAGTTTGAGTGAACTCCAGGAGTTGGTGATGGACAGGGAGGCCCGGCGTGCTGCAATTCATGGGGTCACAAAGAGTCGGACATGACTGAATGACTGAACTGAACTGAACTGAATGATTTTGTGAGGCCTTCCCTCAACTCCTATCATCCCCTTCCAGTACTGGTCCTTCTGGTTCTCTAGGGTTATATTATTATCCGCTAGCACCACCTTGAGAAGGCAATGGCAACCCACTCCAGTACTCTTGACTGGGAAATCCCATGGACGGAGGAGCATGGTGGGCTGCAGTCCATGGTGTCACAAAGAGTCGGACATGACTGAGAGACTTTGCTTTCACTTTTCACTTTCATGCATTGGAGAAGGAAACAGCCAACCACTCCAGTATTCTTGCCTGGAGAATCCCAGGGATGGGAGCCTGGTGGGCTGCTGTCTATGGGATTGCACAGAGTCGGACACGACTGACGTGACTTAGCATAGCACCACCTTTGGGCCAATCCCTCAGAGACCCTGGATTTTATCCACCCTGATAAGATACACCATTCAGGGACTGTTAATCAGAAATGAATTGGAGAATCTTATGAAGCCAATGAACCCTCTGAAGAAGAAAAATAACCACACATGCTAAAAATTCAGCTTTCAAAGACCTCTTGAAGCCTGTTGCTAAATTCAATAATCAGAGTTTAGAGATGAATGGGTTAATAAAATTAAATCCTTAAATCTGAAAGATGATTTTTAACTTATACAGAAATTTTACAACCATTAAACACAATGGGAATTTTCTCCAAGTAGAATGCAGAAAATCATTCCCACTATAATTTTAGCTTCATTGCAATGTTGGGCACTTTCATACATAGACTTTACCTCTCATCACAACAGTCTGAGCAAGTTCCTTATTCCCATCTTTTGAGATGAGAAAAGCTGGGCTTACACAAATCAGTTAAATATGTTAGAGTCAACAATGAGTTACTATAACAATAGACATCAGTGGGATGACTTCAAATAATTCAAGACTATTTCTCTTTCCAGCATATTACAAAGTGAGAATGAAGGCTCTACCTGAGGAAGACATCTCAGCAATTCCTGTAACCAAGTCCCCAACCCAAGTGGGCCTTTAAGGTGATCTTATACATGGCTGTTTCTAGGCAGTGAAGGGAAAAGAGAAAGCAAGTCTAGGGCAAGCATCTTTTATGTGGGTGAGATGAAAGTTGCACACAATTCCTTCTGCTTGTTGTTGGTGAATATTATGGGCTGAACTGCATCCCTCCCCAAATTCATATGCTGAAGTCCTAACCTCAGTATCACAGAATGTGACTTTGTTTTTTTTTATTTATTTTAATTGGAGGCTAATTACTTTACAGTGTTGTGGTGGTTTTTGCCATACATTCACATGAATCAGCCATGGGTGTACATGTGTTCCCCATCCTGACCCTCCCTCCCACCTCCCTCCCCCTCCCATCCCTCAGGGTCATACCAGTGCACCAGCCCTGAGCACCCTGCCTCATGCATCAAACCTGGACTGCCAATCTATTTCACATATGATAATATACATGTTTCAATGCTATTCTCTCAAATCATCCCACTGTCACCTTCTCCCACAGAGCCCAAAAGTCTGTTTTTGACATCTGTGTCTCTTTTGCTGTCTCGCATATAGGGTCATTGTTACCATCTTTCTAAATTCCATATATATGTGTTAATATACTGTATTGGTGTTTTTCTTTCTGGCTTACTTCACTCTGTATAATAGGCTCCAGTTTCACCCACCTCATTAGAACTGATTCAAATGCATTCTTCTTAAGGGCTGAGTAATATTCTGTTGCGTATATGTACCACAGCTTTCTTTTTTTTTTATTTTATTTTTAAACTTTACAATATTGTATTAGCTCTGCCAAACATCAAAATGAATCTGCCACAGGTACACCCATGCCCCCCATCCTGAACCCCTCTCCCTCCCCCCTCCCCACACCCTCCCCCTGGGTCATCCCAGTGCACCAGCCCCAAGCATCCAGTATCATGCATCAAACCTGGACTGGCAACTCGTTTCATACATGATATTTTACATGTTTAAATGCCATTCTCCCAAATCTTCCCACCCTCTCCCTCTCCCACAGAGTTCATAAGACTGTTCTATACATCAGTGTCTCTTTTGCTGTCTCGTACACAGGATTATTGTTACCATCTTTCTAAATTCTATATATATGCGTTAGTATACTGTATTGGTGTTTTTCTTTCTGGCTTACTTCACTCTGTATAATAGGCTCCAGTTTCATCCACCTCATTAGAACTGATTCAAATGTATTCTTTTTAATGGCTGAGTAATACTCCATTGTGTATATGTACCACTGCTTTCTTATCCATTCGTCTGCTGATGGACATCTAGGTTGCTTCCATGTCCTGGCTATTATAAACAGTGCTGCGATGAACATTGGGGTACACGTGTCTCTTTCCCTTCTGGTTTCCTCAGTGTGTATGCCCAGCAGTGGGATTGCTGGATCATAAGGCAGTTCTATTTCCAGTTTTTTAAGGAATCTCCACACTGTTCTCCATAGTGGCTGTACTAGTTTGCATTCCCACCAACAGTGTAAGAGGCCTCCCTTTTCTCCACACCCTCTCCAGCATTTATTGCTTGTAGACTTTTGGACCGCAGCCATTCTGACTGGTGTGAAATGGTACCTCATTGTGGTTTTGAATTGCATTTCTCTGATAATGAGTGATGTTGAGCATCTTTTCATGTGTTTGTTAGCCATCTGTATGTCTTCTTTGGAGATATGTCTATTTAGTTCTTTGGCCCATTTTTTGATTGGGTCATTTATTTTTCTGGAGTTGAGCTGTAGGAGTTGCTTGTATATTTTTGAGATTAGTTGTTTGTCAGTTGCTTCATTTGCTATTATTTTCTCCCATTCTGAAGGCTGCATTTTCACCTTGCTAATAGTTTCCTTTGTTGTGCAGAAGCTTTTAAGTTTAATTAGGTCCCATTTGTTTATTTTTGCTTTTATTTCCAATATTCTGGGAGGTGGGTCATAGAGGATCCTGCTGTGATTTATGTTGAAGAGTGTTTTGCCTATGTTCTCCTCTAGGAGTTTTATAGTTTCTGGTCTTACATTGAGATCTTTAATACATTTTAAGTTTATTTTTGTGTATGGTGTTAGAAAGTGTTCTAGTTTCATTCTTTTACAAGTGGTTGACCAGAATTCCCAGCACCACTTGTTGAAGAGATTGTCTTTAATCCATTGTATATTCTTGCCTCCTTTGTCAAAGATAAGGTGTCCGTATGTGCATGGATTTATCTCTGGGCTTTCTATTTTGTTCCATTGATCTATATTTCTGTCGTTGTGCCAGTACCATACTGTCTTGATAACTGTGGCTTTGTAGTAGAGCCTGAAGTCAGGTAGGTTGATTCCTCCAGTTCCATTCTTCTTTCTCAAGATCGCTTTGGCTATTTGAGGTTTTTTGGATTTCCATACAAATTGTGAAATTATTTGTTCTAGCTCTGTGAAGAAAACCTTTGGTAGCTTGATAGGGATTGCATTGAATCTATAAATTGCTTTGGGTAGTATACTCATTTTCACTATATTGATTCTTCCAATCCATGAACATGGTATATTTCTCAATCTATTAGTGTCCTCTTTGATTTCTTTCACCAGTGTTTTATAGTTTTCTATATATAGGTCCTTAGTTTCTTTAGGTAGATATATTCCTAAGTATTTTATTCTTTCCGTTGCAATGGTGAATGGAATTGTTTCCTTAATTTCTCTTTCTGTTTTCTCATTATTAGTGTATAGGAATGCAAGGGATTTCTGTGTGTTGATTTTATATCCTGCAACTTTACTATAATCATTGATTAGTTCTAGTAATTTTCTGGTGGAGTCTTCAGGGTTTTCTATATAGAGGATCATGTCATCTGCAAATAGTGAGAGTTTTACTTCTTCTTTTCCAATTTGGATTCCTTTTATTTCTTTTTCTGCTCTGATTGTACCACAGCTTTCTTATCCATTCATCTGCTGATGGACATCTAGGTTGCCTCCATGTCCTGGCTATTGTAAACAGTGCTGCGATGAACATTGGGGTACATGTGTCTCTTTCCCTTCTGGTTTCCTCAGTGTGTATGCCCAGCAGTAGGATCGCTGGGTCGTATTGCAGTTCTATTTCCAGTTTTTTAAGGAATCTCCACACTGTTCTCCATAGTGGCTGTACTAGTTTGCATTCCCACCAACAGTGTAAGAGGGTTCCTTTTTCTCTGCACCCTCCCCAGCATTTATTGTTTATAGACTTTTTGATAGCAGCCAGAATGTGACTTTAAATTACAACAAGGTCATTAGGATGCACCCTAACCCAATATGACTAATAAATTTACAGGAAGAGGAAATCTGGACAAAGAGACACATTTAGGAAAGATGACATGAAGACACAGGAAGGGGAAAGATGACTCTCTATAAGCCAAGGAGAGGGGTTTTATAAAAACCAAACTTGACAACACATTGATCTTGAACTTCTAGACTTCAGAATTGTAGGAAAATACATGTCTGTTGCTTAAGCCACCCAGTCTGTGGTACTGTGTTACACCAGCACTAGAAAATTAATACAGCAAAAACTGTGGTCACGTGGCCATTCAGAACAAGCGACTAAGGGCTGTGTTCCCAGGAAGAAGGGGCAAACGGAATGGTGACAAACAAGCATCTCTGTTCACCATATTGAATAGTTTAGTTCATGCAGCTCTAAGTAGAAGAGCAAATCATTTAAATCTAGGGCTTCTAATTTAATTTCCAGCTTTCCTTTCCTCCCACCAACACTGTATTGAAATGTTGTTCTGGTATGTACTGCCTAAATACAAAGTGAAAATAATTTTTAAGAAAAAATAATAACAAAGGATGTTTAGAATCTTAAAATCACCTCACGCAAGTATCTTTGTCTTCTGTCTCTGAGAATGATAAATTTTCTGTGGCATGATGGATATTGCCAGGCAGTCAGATCCCCCAAACACTGCCATAGAACGTTCCAAAAATATCTCTCTGTAGAAAGTAAATTCTCTTCTATGTTCTGGCAATTTTCCTCTGAACTGTGCTTTTCCTTTTATGCCATGGTTAGAATCCTTTTCAAGTTTATTGCTGCTGTGATCTTCTGTGTAACTCTATTTTAAGCTGTCTACAACAGAAAGAACACTTAAGGTACTACTCCAAGAAGAAAGGAAGGAAAGATTTAATACTGTAGTCAATGTTGGACCTGGAATTACAGAATCTCTCATATTTGGAGTTGGAAAAAGATAAAAGACAATTCTGGAAAATAAAAAAAAATATTTAATTTTTTAAAATAGACCAAAGTGGATCAAAGCATATCCATGTGTGGATAATGTTCTGTGTCTTCATGAACATAAACTAGCTATTATAAATCTCCATGGTGAAGTCAAAACACAGAGGAGCCTCTTTAGCACAACTGGAACAACCAGAATGATTAAAGTATGTTGGTAGGTTATGTAATACATTGCCCTTCTTGCTATATTACCTAAGTCATGGTTCTGAAACTTGATTGCCTATGAGAATCCTGGCAGTTAACACACAACAGTGAAACAGGCTTCATTTTAAGTGAAAATTCATACATTTCTTTATTCAAAATTATTCCATAAACATTTATTTTTTACTGTGTGACATGTACTATTCTAGGTGATGAAGATGAAGTCATTATTCCCAAGGAGATTGTGAGTGATAAGCAAAAGTGCTAAATAAAAAGATACAGTGTCAAATCAGTTATTTACATGTAATAATGTTTAATAAAAGCAGAGTAAGGAAATAATTCTGAGTGCAGTGGGGTGGGGGACTGAATAGGAGATTGGGGAAGGCTTCTCTGGGGAGATCACTTCTGAGCAGAGACATGAGTGATATAACATTATTGCAGTGACAATATTCAAGAAGAGGGACAAACAAGTGCAAGGGCTCTGAGTGGGGAACATACTGGTCATGCTCAATGAATGAATGGGAAGGAGTCCATACGAGGTGGAGAGAAATAGGAATTGGCATTGGAAGAGGTAAGAGGGACAAGTCATGGGAAGCATACAGGCATGCTGAAGTCTTTGATTTTATTTTACTGGAGACTGGAAATCTTTGGAGGGGTTTTAGTCTAGAAGGAACATTATCATATTTTTACTTTAAGTTTTGGTTTCAGTACAAGAAGAGAGACAAGGGAAGAAACCCTGAAGTGTCCCACTGACAGTGACAATAGTCCACCGTCTAGGATGAGGGCGATAGCAATGCAACGGAAGGACAGCATTGGTGAAACAGGTTGAAGGCTGCCTCCAAAGGATGGTAATGACAGATGACGAGTGCAGGGAGAAGGAAAGTGCCAAGAATTACTCTAGTTTTGGGGGTGAGAACAATTTGGTGAATGCCGGTATCTCATGCTATGGCAACTCATCTGCAGGGGTGCCATTATTTATCTCAGAAAGCTGAAGACTGTTTTCTCTATAACATACCTATTTTTGCTGTTTCAAAGATGCCTTACAATCCCATTCTCTCTCTACTGAATCAGCTTTAATTATCGTGGTCCTTAGACCACAACCTTAAGATTTCAATCAAATGTCAGTCACTGGTATCACCTTTAATTGATTGAAAGGGACCTTTGATTGTGTGGATCACAATAAACTGTGGAAAATTCTGAAAGAGATGGGAATACCAGACCACCTGACCTGCCTCTTGAGAAACCTATATGCAGGTCAGGAAGCAATAGTTAGAACTGGACATGGAACAACAGACTGGTTCCAAATAGGAAAAGGAGTACACCAAGGCCATATATTGTCACCCTGCTTGCTGCTGCTGCTGCTGCTAAGTCACTTCAGTCGTGTCCTACTCTGTGCGACCCCATAGGTGGCAGCCCACCAGGCTCCGCCATCCCTGGGATTCTCCAGGCAAGAACACTGGATTGGGTTGCCATTTCCTTCTCCAATGCATGAAAGTGAAAAGTGAAAGTGAAGTCACTCAGTTGTGTCCGACTCTCAGTGATCACATGGACTGCAGCCTACCAGGCTCCTCCGTCCATGGGATTTTCCAGGCAAGAGTACTGGAGTGGGGTGCCGTTGCCTTCTCCAGTCACCCTGTTTATTTAACTTATATGCAGAGTACATCATGAGAAATGCTGGGCTGGAAGAAGCACAAGGTGGAATCAAGATTGCCAGGAGAAATATCAATCACCTCAGATATGCAGATGACACCACCCTTATGGCAGAAAGTGAAGAGGAATTAAAAAGCCTCTTGATGAAAGTGAAAGAGGAGAGTGAAAAAGTTGGCTTAAAGCTCAACATTCCGAAAACGAAGATCATGGCATCTGGTCCCATCACTTCATGGCAAATAGATGGGGAAACAGTGGAAACAGTATCAGACTTTATTTTGGGGGGCTCCAAAATCACTGCAGATGGTGACCGCAGCCATGAAATTAAAAGACGCTTACTCCTTGGAAGGAAAGTTATGACCAACCTAGATAGCATATTGAAAAGCAGAGACATTACTTTGCCAACAAAGGTCCATCTAGTCAAGGCTAAGGTTTTTCCAGTAGTCATGTATGGATGTGAGAGTTAGACTGTGAAGAAAGCTAAGCACCAAAGAATTGATGCTTTTGAACTGTGGTGTTGGAGAAGACTCTTGAGAGTCCCTTGGATTGCAAGGAGATCCAACCAGTCCATTCTGAAGGAGATCAGCCCTGGGTGTTCTTTGGAAGGACTGATGCTAAAGCTGAAACTCCAGCACTTTGGCCACCTCATGCGAAGAGTTGACTCATTGGAAAAGACTGATGCTGGGAGGGATTGGAGGCAGGAGGAGAAGGGGATGACACAGGATGAGATGGCTGGATGGCATCACCGACTTGATGGACATGAGTTTGGGTGAACTCCGGGAGTTGGTGATGGACAGGGAGGCCTGAAGTGCTGCAATTCATGGGGTTGCAAAGGGTCAGACACAACTGAGCAACTGAACTGAAGTTTTTCTCTACATCATTTGCTACAATGACAGATGAAAAATGACTGCATTTTGGGTATGTCTGCCCTCACCCACCCAAGGTCCCCCTTCTTCAACTCCAGTTTTCTCTTGATGGCCTAATCCTTGTGCTAACTCTTCTCTTAACCTCTGATTCTTGGTGCTGAACCCAGAAGGGAACAGACAGGTAATCTGTCCTTTTTCTCTGCTGTTTGTGCCTATGGCAGTCTCCAGAAAAACATTTTAGGGTGCACATGCGAGTTAGTGAGACCAGGAGTACTACAACCATTCTGGGAGAAATCAAATCATGCAGCAGAGGGGTGCATTTGCTACAAATTTCTATTTCCCCAAATCCAGTATTTATTTGCTACAGTATTCTATTTCCCCAAATCCAGTATCTATTTCCCCAAATCCAGTGCATTTGCTACAAATTTCTATTTCCCCAAATTCAGTATCTTCTGAACTGGCTGCTGATACAATAAAGGGCCATTTTTGTTTACTCCTAAATTTCAGCTATAAATAGACACCACAGCCTCAAAGATAACTACCAATACAAGTTATAAATCCTGAGATCAATCACATACTTTTCAAAACATGATTACAATTTTGCTCGGTTCATCCTGATGAGAGACATCATCAGACTTCTGGAGGACCTGAAACCATTCAACTAATTTCAAGCAGGCCTGAGTACTGCAAACTAAGCTAGTCTACTTCCTTATCTCTTTCATTAAAATGATAATTAAAGCATCTCTACTCTTAAGTATTGAATCCATGCTGATTTTACTGCATGTGGCTGAAATAAAATCAACCAAAAGAAAATGTATGGCTGTTGACTAAAACCCTTTGAGATTACATCTAAACATCTAAAACATCTTTGCCATTCCAATTAAATATATGCTAATATGTAAAATGGATAGTCAAAACTCCTCAAATAAAAAACTCCAAGCTGTGAGTTATGACTCTGCTTGTAGTAGTATTACAAAATTGATTTTTCTTCTTCATAAAGCTTACTTTTACATGACCCAATTTCAGAGAGCATCCAAATTTATGGTTCAATCTGATTTGATTTAGCTCTGGTCATTAAAGGGACCACAAATTTGCCATTAATCATTGATTATATTCAATTGGTTCTCAAGGTGACTTATGTTTTCTCACTACTTGCGACATTACAATCTGCCAAACAGGCTTCCTGGCATCAAACAGAACATTTCTCTGCAAGTGGCTGGAGAGTTCTGTTTAAATTATATTAAGTACTCCCTGATTACACTTTCTAATACTTTTGCTTTTTATGACCTAGAGCTTCTCTGACCATGGATGTCCATGGATGACCATGGATCTCTGATTCTTGAAGACAAAGGAGGGGTTTTGTTAGTCCTCTGGTGATGGAAGTGTAAATTCTACTAGTGGTCTCCAAACCAACTTCGTTGTTTGAATTATTTTCTGTAAATAAAGCTTTTCAATTTCTGTCCTCATTTAGCACCATGGTCTTTCACAAACCATCTTTTCCTATGCTGACAAAGAGAACAGCCTGAACCCAGGGTCCACAAGTTATTCATCTTAATATTCTCAGTCCTTTGTGCCTGATGCATAAAAGGCACTTCCTTTGTGTAAAGAGATTTTGTATATTCTGTGAGTGAGATATTATGTATTGAGTCTTAGCATCCATTTCCACCTCTTTTTATGTTCTTCTCGCCCTGTGTTGGAGGAGACAGAAAGCCAAAAACAATATATCACGTCCTCTGCACACCAGTTGTATCATCTGTGGCTATGGTTGTACATACAGTGAAGGTTCTGACAGTAAGAGTTAGAAACGCAAGACTCAAAAGTAAATGAAGAACAGAGGCACGGTGGACAAGTAAGCTCTATAGATATGACCATGTATAGCAGTTGTACTCCATCCACTGTGGTCCAGTGTCTAACCTTGAAGATACAGCAGTAAGCACCTGTTGACCACAGACGTGGAAGTATAATCACAAAATTAAAAGTCATGAGTTGCACTCTTCCATCTCCTTCCAATCGTTTTGTATAATTCCTGACAAAACCCTTTCCTGAGTCCTGCACTGAACTGCAGGATGCTCATGCTCTTTTCTCTCTCTGGGATGTCCTCTTCATCACTTCTGTATGGCAAACTTGTATGTTCCCTTCAGTGGTCCAATCCTTGTATCTGCCTATGATCGAGTTTTCTTAGGCCTTTCATCCACTCTGCCCCATACAGAGCTTTTGTTGTGGTGGTAGTTTTTCAGTTGCTAAATTGTGTCTGATTCTTTGTGACCCCATGAACTACAGCATGCCAGGCTTTCCTGTTCTTCACTATCTTCTGGAGTCTGCTCAAATTCATGTCCCTCAAGTCGGTGGTGCTATCATATCATGATAAGCATACAGAGCTTATCATGCCTTTATCTGGTATTAACACTTATCACTTTAATGTGGGTTCTGTTGGTATGTTGGGTTCCCTTGACAATCTGCAAGGTTTATCCAAGTAAGGGAAAACATCTTGCTCATGTTTGTTTTCCCAAGACCTAATGAATTCACTGATTCAACATATACTGAATAGTTATTTATTAAACTGAATTTAAAGCTTATAGGCTCCAGATCTATAATGTCTATAATGTTCCCTCTATAATGTTTGACACAACAAATAGTCAATAAACATTGTTACACTGACTTATTAAATCACCACCATCATGCTCTTCTCCACTAGGAATCATTTGAATTTACTCCATGTTTGGGGGTTAAAAAGTCTGTATTAATATATGCTGGATTCCGAAGTTGGCAAAGATACTGCAAGGCAAGGGGCTAATAGGCACAAAGGTGCCAAGTATGAGGAAGCATACAGCACTCAAAGGAACACAATTATCTGGCACAACTCAAACAGCCAGGATGAGGGCAGGAGCAGATATGATGGCAGAGTGTGCTCGCCGGTTCCTGAGCTCTTTCACCTACCATGAGCGATGCCTTGAGCAATGACTCCTCTTGTGCTGGTAGTTGTTTTTCTCAGCAATCAATGTAGGGATTCAGGAGTTCAGTGAAAGAGGTCTTTCTATCACCAGGATAGCTGCCAGGATAATTTGCTTATCTTGGCTCTTCTGTTATGCACACCATTAGGTGACATCTTTATAGCATAAAATAGCATAAAAAAGAGGTCCCCAATGCTGGCGTTAAGTTATATAGAGTCTTACTAATGCCCAAGAGTTTTTATGATTTGGCATCACTATCATTATATTTAAGGCTAACTTCTCAAACCAAGACACACAAAATTCCTTGGAAAAACATAACACGTCTTCCTGGAGTTTCCATTATACTCAAGCACAAAGAAATTTTAAGTATATTTTTTATTTTCAAACAAACATTGCATTATAGAGTTAAATGCTCATCTAGGTTAATTTTTAAAATAAGACATTCAGTTAAGGTATTTTTTTCCCCATTCTTTCCCCATATGCTCAGAAAATAGGGGGTCAGGAATTCTTAGTGGTCTTTGGGGACCTCAAAGGAAGGTTTGGCTTTTTTGTTTCATGGATTGAGAGGAGTAGTTTCACCAAGCTTGATCCATTGGATACTTGGTTTCTTCATTACAAAATAAGAAACAATGATACATACATTCCCTACCTACCTACCACACTGAGCTGTTACAAAATAACATGTGAGGTAGATGAAATACAGCAAATGATTAGGAATATGGACCCTGAAACTCAGCAGCCAGAATCCACAGGCCAGCTCTATCACTTCCTAGCTGTGAGCCTTTGTGAAAGTTACTCTCTGTTGGACTCAATTTTTTCATCTTGAAAATGGGCATGTTTATGAATAATACCACCTACCTCATCAGGTTATTGAGAGAGCTGTATAATTTAATGCAAGAACAATGCAAAGAGATAGAGAAAAACAATAAAATCTAAAGATCTCAAGAAAATTAGAGATACCAAGGGAATATTTCATGCAAAAATGGGTACAATAAAGGACAGAAATGGTATGGACAAAACAAAAGCAGAATAGATGAGGAAGAGGTGGGAAGAATATACAGATGAGCTATATAGAAAAGGTCTTAATGTCCTGGATAACCACGATGGTGTGATAATTCACCTAGAGCCCAACATTCTGGACTGTGAAGTCAAGTGAGCCTTAGGAAACATTACTATGAAAAAAGCTAGTGGAGATGATGGAATTCCAGCTGAGCTATTTCAAATCCTAAAAGATGACATTGTTAAAGTCCTACAATTAATATGCCAACAAATTTGGAATTGTACTTGTCACATGAGAGGCCATTATTTGTTATTATAAGGTTGGGTCATTTTGAATATCATCTTTCCCATTAGTAATGTTAATATTAAACTTGCATGAAGTGTTTCTTATGTGTTAAACCTTTTATATATGTTATCTCATGTAAAATCAACCCTAGAGAACAGGCGCTATTATTATCAGTAGTTTACAGATACAAAAAATTGGAGACTCAAAATACTTGCTCTAGGCTAAAAAAGCAAGTAAGCAGTAGACATAGAACTTGAAGTCTGGACTCTGACTATGGAACCTCTATTCTCATATGACCATGAGACTCAAGCTTCTTTAGAACCAGGAAAGGTGAGCAGTGATATAGATGTCATCTTTCATATGGGGAAATGAAAGATCACATCTATAACAAGCAACATATATATACAAAGGGTGTGCACACACACACACGCTGGTCTAGCCTGTTACATATCTCATCCCACTTAACCCTTACAATAACCACAAAAGGTTGGAATCCTTATGTCTATTTTTTCGAGATGAAGGAACTGTAAGATATGGACTAGGACTCCAACTCAAGTCTATTTACCACCAAAGCCCTTACTTTTTCTGCTGCCATGGTCCCATTAATATAATGCATCAAGATCAATAAGGCAGCCAATCAGAAGACTGAAAATTCCTTTATCTTTCTCACATGAATTCCCAACCAATAACTTTTGAGTAGAAGGGGGTAAAAGAATATACACTGCACAAATTGCAAATGGAGAAGAAGCCAGGAAATGCTAGAAAATGTCTTGTTTTGACTTTTTTTAAAAGTAGTTGGGACTTAATGATTGCTAGTTTTTAAGTGCACATTTTATCTGTTATTGAATGACTCAGTCTAAGACTGCACTGAATTACTATTATCACAACTGTTGAGTTAAATATGACCTCAAGCTATAAATGTGCTCTATGGTATTTTACACTTAAAAACTAACTAATCATTTGCTTATGTTTGTTGAATTAAATAAAACCAGGCTAAATCCATTCCACAGTCTTTTTGCAAACTGTTAGTGTGGCTTTATCTTGCAACTAAAAAGAGATGAATGGGCAGAAGCTAACAGGATTCTGTTGCTTCTCTTTATAGCAAACAGCACCCAGTAAACCATCAAAAGACAGTGGTGATCAATTACTTTCAACTCATCAATGAGGACACAATAAGAAGTGACAGGTCAAGGCGAAAGAGGCCTGAAAATGGCCTCTCTCCTGGTGTCTATTTCAGGAAACTGGATGATGTTGCTTCTATTTATAAACTCATCTGGAAATGCATGAGCTTTGCAAGGTCTTTTCTATTCTGTGGCTGCATCTTGAAAGGGCATAAATTAGAATAACAACAGCAAGTAACCTAAAACCCAGAAGTCAACAAAGGCAATTTATATAAACATGAATTAACTAGTAAGCAGTAGAGAAAGGCACATAAAGGAGATGACAAGGTATCTCAATTTCGAGAGGGTGAAGGCATTTCCAAGCAGAAATTTGTAAGTGGATGGTTGATGGGAAATAAAATGATGCTACTATAGGTGGAGGAGGCTGGGTTTTAGAGACTGGTAAACATCCACTGGCTGTGTCACCTTGTGAAAACTACTAGCCTCTTTGATTTTACTTTCCTTTATGAAGCTCCAATGCTTAGACTACCTGATGGGAAGAGCTGACTCACTGGAAAAGACCCTGATGCTGGGAAAGACTGAAGGCAAAAGGAGAAGGGGATGGCAGAGGATGAGATGGTTAAGATAGCATCCCTGACTCAATGGACATGAATTTGAGCAAACTCTGGGAGACGGTGGGGGACAGGGGCGCCTGGCTTGCTGCAATCCATGGGCTCACAAAGAGTTGGACATGACTTAGCAACCAATTATTTGTGAATAATTATAGTGAACAATTATTATTGTTGTAATAATAAAATAACAATAATAAAATTAAGATAATGCCTTACATCTAGTACATTGTCTAGCCAATAAATAGCAGCTACTGCCATTATTAGTATCATCCCCATTATCTTCATCTGAAATAACTGCTACCAAGGTTTACTTGTATGAGCTTGTCTAAATCTGTGTCATAGGTAAGATGTTTGCAGCACTTTCGGTACTTGATCTTTTTAAAATCATATGCAAAACCTCCAAATATAAATCAAGTGGCCTAGCTTTAGAGCTTGGGCACTGAAGGAATACAATGAGAAAAGGAGAATGGGAAAGCATATTTACAGTGAACCTGATCCAGCACCCCCTGCTTCTCTTTTATTTGAAAGCAGATCTAGACCTCCCAGGCTCTTAAAACCCACACAGACTAAGAACCATCCTAGGTCACCCTGCAAATAGCAGCTGAGCTTTAGTTGCAGCCCAGGACTCCCTTGAGAGGCATCAGCTTAAACTAAGCCTTATTTTCTGTGTAAAACGGAAGAAACAGGGCCAAAGGGAAAAGTTACTGCTCCCTGCCTGGCACTACATGATGAGCTTCCATTCTAAATTCCAAGAGGAAAATGAAGCCCAGAAATATGAGAGTTAACAGAAATATCAGAGTTACTATTGGATACAGTTTAAAGCTGACTTACTAGATTTCAATTACAGAGTGCTCCTATCTCCTAATAGACTGTTGCTACATTTTTAAAATAAAGTCTGATATAGAGGGGCACATAGAGAGCACTTAACACATGTCAAATGCGTTTCTTAGGGCATTGCATGTAACAGCAGATGCAAGGCTCACAACCCTATGAGGCTGGTGCTATGAGTATCTCCCTTTTGAAAAAGTGGCATAGAGAGACTGAGTAATTTGCCCAAGGTCACACAGCTAAAAAGCAGCAGAATAAGTATCTGATCCAAGGCCGGTGGATTGCAAAGCCTGTTCTCTTTATCCACATGGGTTGCCTGCCAGGAAGACAGGACTCACTGAAGCTCTGCACACTGCCCCATGGACCATCTTTAGATCAAGTAGAACTGCTTTTAGTCTTTTATTCATTATGTTGTGCTTATTCAATATTACAGTGTTAGACAAGACTTGAGATAGTTTTAAATGACAGATAATGATTTCACTTTACCTTCAACTCTTTTCTCTTACAAATATATTCATAGATACACTATTATGGGTCTGTAAGGCAATGGCACCCCACTCCAGTACTCTTGCCTGGAAAATCCCATGGGCGGAGGAGCCTGGTAGGCTGCAGTCCTTGGGGTTGCTAAGAGTCGGACATGACTGAGCGACTTCACTTTCACTTTTTACTTTCATGCATTGGAGAAGGAAATGGCAACCCACTCCAGTGTTCTTGCCTGGAGAATCCCAGGGACGGGGGAGCCTGGTGGGTTGCCGTCTATGGGGTCACACAGAGTTGGACATGACTGAAGTGACTTAGCATAGCATAGCATAGCGTAATCTTCTAGTACTGTTTCTAAATTGCTCTGTTGGTTAAAAATACATTGAGAATTATTGGTTGTTTTAGGAAAATGCAGCTGATAATCAGTTTTCAAGATGGTCTAAAACTGCAGGGTATCTATCATTTTAACAATAAGTCTTACCATTTTAATTAGCTATTGATTAAGGAAGAAGGTAATATGAGCTAGTAAGAAACCCTGAGAAAAGTGTTTAGAAATTCCACTTTGTCAGTTAAGCACTTGTTCTTAGATCAGAAGGTATTTAGTTCTTAAGTCACAAACACAAAAGGGAAAAGAATTCATGAACTATGTTTATTTTTCCTTCTATGATGACTCAGGAAAAGTCATATGGCGAGATGAGATTGGAGGAAGAGCACAGGTTGGAATTTGGAACTACCTTTTCTGTGGGAGATAAATGAGGACGAGTGTAGGAAGGCTGTCACTTCCACAGGTTGGCTAGAGCAAAATGACATCCAAGACTGAATAGAAAAATTGACTCTAGATTTTTTTTATGGTTGCAGAAGTCCTGTTTTGCCTTTTTTTTTTAAGTTAAAGCTTATTTAAAGACAAATTATAGGGCCAGCAAGAGGGAAAATTAGGGTGTCAGCTTTCGGGAGTTAGCCATCCACATTCTGTAGGAGCTGAGAAGGCACACAGTATCAAAGACTAAGTGAATTCTTATCCCAAGACTAAATGTTGCTGCGTTGAATACAGTTCAGTTAGCCAAACATTCTTAATTTGTACCCAGGCAACACTATTTCTCTGACTTCTACTTTATGTTCTATTTAGCTACTTAATCCTGAATCTGAATTTTTAAGTGCATTCAAGTGTGTGGAAAGGTTGAGACTGAGTAATCTTCACTGATTCAAAAGTTCTATCAGAAGGTTTGAGATTTAGAATAAAGAAGTAGTCAATTGTGCTGTCCAATTTCAATTCTGGGCTGTCCAACTTCAAGACTGTTTTAGAGAAAGAAGTTATCTTAGTGCCACAGATATAGCTTTATTACTGAAAAAAATAAAAACCATGAAAAAGAGGACAAAAATTAAAAACTTTATCAACCAGAAAAAAGTTTTCAATAATACTAAGGCAGTAAGAAAAGTAAAAAATGAATCCGAAAGATAAAACTTGCTAATCTATTACTTTCTATGTCCAAATTTTATCAACATTTTTATGAATTAGAGAGACAGAGTATCAAATAGCCTGAAGAAAACTGACATCCGGATCTAGTAAAAAGCAGAAATATCAAAGGAGACTGCCAACTTAGATTTTAGGTTTCTAACATAGTACATAAATTTCTACCTGAGAATATGCAGACAATAGTGAATCAGACCAAATATCATCACCATTACTTCGTTTCCTTTCTTCATATACAAGGATCTATTGCCAAACCATCTTCTCATTTTTACCTTTGACTATTTTCTGGCCTTGGCCATACTATAGGTGTTTATTCCCTTAAATCCTAAGCCATCTGTTTTTGAATGTATTGGCTGCTGACAACCCAAAGCCAAGATCCTGGAATTGGGAAGGGAGATTATCTGTTTGAAAAGATCCACACAGTAAAGGAGATCAGGTCAGCAGCTTTGGAAGACACTGCTGGCAGATGTGCTGGCATGACTTGGCTCTGGAACTATCCAGAGGGTTGGGGAAATATAGTAAGAATTACATATCAACTTATGGGTTAGGATAGATTCCAAATCTTATAATTCACTCTCCCTAAATTCTCTCAGCACATTTAACTACGTGTTCAAAAAACTAGAAAGAATGTCAATCAGCACTGAGGACATTGTCACTTTCCCATTACTATTTGCCAATTCTTAACCAACCACCTCTTTCCTTCCCATCCTGCAATCCCACTTCCTAGCAGCCTTAAAACATGATACTGAAACAACAACATCCACAGATTATTACTCTAAGGCCCCGAGTATTATATATGCATGAGAAGGGAATTATCTAATGCATATTTTATCTGTGTGGGATCTTCTGAATTTTCAAAGATTTTAAAAATCATTTACATAATAAGTTTCATCCTAAATCTTTCATTGTTACAAAGGTTCCCACTAGATATAGGCTTCTGCAGTGCAAACAATTGTGTGGTGCTAAGCCCTACGCCTGACTCTGAGGGTAGAAGTGGTTAACAAGATAGAAGAGGTCCTGCTTCCATGGGGCTTATTTTCTTGCTTCCATAGTAGGTATTGAGACCACAGTAAATGTCTGAATTAATGGATGGTTGAGTAAACAACAAAATGTATGAACAGCTAGATAAGTTTTTATAGAACAAAGCTAATCTAAGTTAGAATACAGAGTTAACTTCGATCTTTCTTCCACAAGCCCAAGCCATCCAACTCATGAATTAGAGAGGTAGAATCATAAATACACGTGTATGTGTGTCTATGTATGTTTGTTTGATATTTAATTCTTAAGAGTGGTTGGAATGATAAAATATTTTCTAAGTACTGACACTATTATTAATAAATAGATGTCACTCTAGTAATTTACTAGTAAATCAACATTTTTCAAAGAATGTTTTATAGAATCTAATTTTGCATATTTACTTGATACTGTGCCAAAATAGACTCTTGTGGTAAAATAAGATGAGGAACATACAGTAATATAAGTTTTAGGTTTTGATAGGTCTTAATAGAACTTTTGTTTCCCTGGTAGCTCAGCTGGTAAAGAATTCACCTGCAACACAGGAGACCCTGGTTCAATTTGTGGGTCAGGAAGATCCCCTGGAGAAGGGATAGGCTACCCACTCCAGTATTCTTGGGCTTCCCTGGTGGCTCAGACAGTAAAGAATCTTCCTGCAATACGGGAGACCTGGGTTCGATGTCTGGATTGGGAAGATCCCCTGAAGGAGGGCATGGCAACCCACTCCAGTATTCTAGCCTGGAGAATCCCCATGGACAGAGGAGGCTGGCAGGTGATAGTCCATGGGGTTGCAAAAAGTCGGACATTACTGAGCAACTAAGCAGAGTAGAACTTTTAGCATAATGACATGGTATATGGTTCTCTAGGGGAACATGTTTCCCCAATTTACTTTAATAGAAAATTCATCTCTGAGGACCATTTAATAAAGCACTCTGCTTTGTGTGGACATGAATAAGTCTAATGGATACCATGTATTCCCCAATGATCTGCCTCAGGGCCAACCCACTCATCTCCAGCTCTGAAAATACTGTGGCCAAGTGCTCCCAACTGTGCTCCTCACTGGGGCTATTGCCGTCAGCTCCAGGGAATTGCCTCCCAGAGGCTGACCTGATGGGCTGATGACAGAATATAATGACTCCTCCCTCTTTTCAATTTGAGACAAATCTAAACAGACCTCCAAGTTCCAGAACCTGTTGGAGCAGCTAAGCACTGAGTGTCATTCGCAAAACAAGTCTGCATCTCTATCCCATCCTGTCTTTCCCATTTCCTACCTCTTACACAGGTATGTCTCTCCCTGAGTATGCCCCATTAAAATTTCCCTGCACAATTCTCCATGGCCAAGTCTGCTGCTCAGGAACCCAATCCAAGACAACAAGCCATTATTTTCAATAGATATATAAAGGCTCTGATGAACTTTTGACCCACTGACTTCCATGTGACCAAAAGTATTAATATGCTTCCTTTCCAGTGGAAAGGAAACTTGGCTCATAAATGACTCTAAATTTATGTCCCCAGTATCTGAGAACCCCCTCTTTGTAAATACGTCTCTTTTTCTGAACATCTTTCTCAAATTTTTCAGCCTCTACAATTCATTTGAGAGAAAACCACGTGTAGCATGTCCCATCATTTCTTCTGTCCCACACACTCAGATCATAATTCAGTTCAGTTCAGTTGCTCAGTAGTGTCTGACTCTTTGCAACCCCATGAATTGCAGCACACCAGGCCTCCCTGTCCATCACCAACTCTCGGAGTTCACTCAAACTCACATCCATTGAGTTGGTGATGCCATCCAGCCATCTCATCCTCTGCCGTCCCCTTCTCCATCATCATTAGGAGAGCTTAGTTTCAGGTCCATTTTGTCTGACTTCAGCATCATTCCTCTTCCTACTGAGCCTTATCCTAAAATTAGTAACAAATCTGTGAACAGGAAAGGAAACCAAATGCCATTCTCTTAATTTCAACAAATTTTGATATGCTGAAACACATTTGGTATGAACTATCAGCTTTTTAACAAAAGTGGCCCTTCCTTTAAACAAATTTGACATGTAACAATGTATATTTGCCACATACATGCACATATGCATGGGCACACACATTCATATTTAACTGCTGAAAGGAATCCAGTTATCCTAGCTGATCACTTCAGTGTTAGAGCAGAAGAAACTGAGGTCCAGAATGAAGAAGTGATTGGCCTCAGATCCCATAGGTAGTGGTAGAATTTAGTCCAATCTCTGACTTTCAAAAACTAAACTTATAATAATTTGGCCTGTCATTCAGATTCATGGTAGGGGACAGAAGAGTAATTATTAGTTTGATCCTGCAAAAAAATAATCATTCATGTATGAAATTACAATAGATTTGTTTTAGATTGCCAGATGTCTCATTTGATTTGTAAAAATTTGATTAAACCCACCTTTTCAGAGATATAGCACATGCATATAAGCTAAGAATACAAGTAAACCAGACTGTATAAATAACTACCTTTCAGTCTCAGCTCACACCAGTGAGCATTACAATTTAATAAATCATCAGGAAGAGACTCAACCAACCATCCAACAATTTAAATATCTACAGTTCGGAGAAACATTTAATAATGGAATGTGGACTGAAACAAAACACACACAGATTGGCATCACTTTAATAATTTCATCAGAAAGTGGTTTTTATAAACATATTTTTCTGTGCTCATCTTTTTATAGATTCAGTCAACACTACCTTCACAGAAATCATGCACGGAGATGCCATGGCAACTGCCTCATTCTGTACAGGCACACACCCGAAGTCAACATGCTTAAATAACTTAATTCATGCCCACTTAAGTCTATTAGATTTTGATTCCAGATACAAAAATAGCAACAATGATTTTTTTTTGCCAACTAGAACCCCTGTTATTAGTGTTTCAGGTGCTATAAACAACATGATAGTGGAAAGTGCAAAAGCAAAACATGTATAATAGTCCAGCACAAATCTAGATACAATGACCATCAACTGACTCTTTCAGCTTCTTCTTGGTAAATGAATCTTAGTCCTGTGCTACTCAAATAAAGCCTTTATTGGCAATAAAACAGAATTGGTAGAACATGGTGTTAGTACTTTTCTATCAAAAAGTAAATGACTGCTTCAAAATTTCCATCTTTTTTTCCATTTAAAATAATACGTTTTTTTCAAAACCAATGCCAGATGACAAACGTCTTGATTTGAGTAACTGATCAGGAGTCATGTTCCCAAGGTAACCTTAGTTTTCTTTCTTGAGTACCTGAGAGATATGGACATAAACTGTATGTCTAAAACAGTTTATGTCCATGTCTAAAACTATCCTGTAATGTCAGCCATTTAAAGAGTGGAAAACTCTAGACACTATCATAGGGATAAAAACCACTAAAAACTTTAAAAAAAGACACATGGTTTATGACACTGTTTTGCCAAGTTACAATTTATTGAAACTGACTAGTTATAATAGAATTACCCCAGTCTTTATTAAAAATGCTGATTCCCAAATTTCACTCCAGTGCCACTGAATCAGAAGCAAAGATGTTCTATGACTTACAAGACTAGTGGACCTTTGGGTAAACACCCAAGGAGTGAGCCCAGAGGGGAAGTACCAGAGGACCCATCACCCTCTAGGAGCCAAGAGGAACATACAGAGGAGGAGGTCTGGATGTCTGCCACTCTGACATGTGCTACTAAGGCTTTGTTAAATGGCTCCCGATGGGGAAGAGGGATGGCCATGGAAATGCTCCTTGAAGACTAAAGATAATAATCAGGGGTTGTAAGCATAGGCAGCAGATATAACACAGCCACTGGGGAGGTACATTTGTGCTTCTACTTGCTGACTGCCTGTGTGTCACCTGGAGCAAGTTAAGTATCTTATCAATAGTAACCATATAGTGAAGGCAACATCAATAACTATAATCCATGTTTATAACTCATTACAGTTTGTAACACTTTATAATGTACATGGAAATGGGCATCAAATTGTCAAAGAGCAAAATCACAAAAAGTCAGGAGAGTTTTACATTTATCTGTTGAAACTGACTATAACTTCCATGAGATCTTGACGCCACTACCTCCTACAACAGTGCCTGACTCATATGAAGAGCTCAAGAAACTTTATTGAATGATTAATAAAGGAATGAACCGTATAGGAGATAACTAAAGAGGAAATAACTTGGAGGGAATAAGAAGGTACTTTTTTTTAAGATAATATCTTGCTGCTGCTGCTGCTGCTAAGTCGCTTCAGTCGTGTCCGACTCTGTGCGACCCCATAGACGGCAGCCCACCAGGCTCCCCTATCCCTGGGATTCTCCAGGCAAGAACACTGGAGTGGGTTGCCATTTCCTTCTCCAATGCATGAAAGTGAAAACTGAAAGTGAAAGTGAAGTCGTGTCCGACCCTCAGCGACCCCATGGACTGCAGCCTTCCAGGCTCCTCCATCCATGGGATTTTCCAGGCAAGAGTACTGGAGTGGGGTGCCATTGCCTTCTCCGAGATAATATCTTAGTTGTTTGTAAAAGCCAATCTCCCAAATAAAATGCCACAGCATATGACAGCAGTGGAGATGCATGGAGGGCAGGGGGTGCGGATTTCTGGACAGCTCCAGGAGGGTTTGATAACCACTTTGTAAAATGCAGAGCCACAGGTACTGGTGTTGGTGTGTATACATGGAGTTGTTCAGTAAAAAATAGAGGACAGTTGAGTTGTAGAAATTCAGCTGCTGACCCTTTAAATTCAAACACTGGTATCTACAATATTACTGACTACTCCATTTAAGGTCATTCTAAAGACTTACTTCCACTATTGTTGAAACTAAATTTGTTGACTACATTGGATAGGTTCTGACTGCAGTTCTCTCCCATCTTCCTCCTGCAGACAGGCAGACACCCAAAAGGGCACACATCGCTTAATGGTTATCATTTCTGAATGTCATAAGAGCTCCATAAGATTAACTCATGTAGTTTTAAGTAAGTATTTTCAGTTTATAAAAGAGGAAATTGGAAAGCAAAAATACATAAAGTTCACGAAACTACTATAAACCAGAGTAAGAACTTAATCCTAGGCCCTCTGATTCAAAAATCACTTTTTAAAAAATACTGGATGATGGAATAAGATTAGCTAGTTTAACATAGAATTATGTATTTTTTTCCCCAAATAAGTTCTTTAAAATGTCATGCTATAATTTTATGCCTGCAGTTTGGCACAGATTCACCATGAAAAGTCTAAATAAAGTTCCATGTTACAATTCTTTGTAAAAAAATTTGAAGTCACAGATGAACACAAACCACCATAAGTTAAGATTCTATACATTTTTGATGTTTTAAAAAAAGAGAAATATTGGAAGGTCCCATGTTGGACTTTTATTTGTAAAGGAAAATTATGCTAATAAAGAACTCACAATTCATCTTTTCATTGAAAAATCCAACAGAGACCTTAACCAAGTGACCAAAGTTAACCTCTCAGGTAATGAGACAAATTGATATCAGATATCTCCTTATAGGCTGTCCTGAGAAGGATACAATGTCTCCTGTGACATTCTGTCCAAAAAAGGATAACCTGAATTTGGTCATGAAGAAAAATCAGCCAATGCACACTATAAAATAACTGGTGTGCACTTTCAAAGAAAAAAATGTTTATGACACTTTTAAAGATGGTGAATCAGCCTTTATTCAGCACCTTAGCTATAGATATAGACACCATTGCAATGAGATTTTTCAGGAGGTGGAGAAAGTTTGGGTTCAATTCTGAGTACATCATGGGCCAGTGGGAACGTATAGCCAAGGAGCAATTTGGAGGCCAGTGGATGGAAAACTGCTAGGAGGAAACTGACCTCACAGGATTCTTGCTGAAGACAAGGAGGGTAATCAGACATCATCTGGAGAAAGGTGAGGGATGGGGAACCTGATCTGATATAGAAGATGAGTGATTCTTGCTGACTTAGCAGGGTTCTTGCTAAAACTTTTAATTTTATAAGGAAGTCCACAGACAGAACTGAGAGAAGGCTCAGGAGCCTGACTAAAGTTGTTCAAGAAAAGAATCACCGTCAGTACTCTTTTAAGGGTCAAGGCAATGAAAGAGAGAGAGAAAAAAAAAGACTTAGGAACTATTTCAGATTTTTAAAAGATTTAAGAACTGTTCCAGGTTAAGGAAACATGATAGCTTAATGCAACCAGAGATTTGATTGGTTCTTGGACTAGGAAACAAAGACATTAACGGGACAATTGGTGAAATGTGAATAGGGTCTCTAACACTGATACAATACTACCTTCTTACCTAATTTCTTGATGTTTATAAATATACTCTATTATGTAAGATGGTAACATAGGGGGAAGCTATGTGAAAAGTATACAAAAATTCAATATATTGATCCTGTAACATTTTAAGTCTGAAATTAGATCTAATTATTAAAATTTTAATAATTTGTTAAACGGTAGGTCTCAGTTAAGTGCTCTTACTAAAATCAGAAAAAAAATTAATATAAAAAATAAGTAATCTTAGTGCTGAAAAGGCTCTAACTGATAAATCCATCAACTGTTAAAGCCATGAGGAGGAGCATCACTTATCACAGGTGGTATAGACCTTGAATCCAAGTCTCTAAACGCTGGTGCTCACTCTTTGATACCACATCTACTTCACCCACAGTTCTCTAAAAACCTGAAGCCATTTGCATAAGCCAGCTCTTCACACTTCACATCTTCTTCAGAGACAAGGGACGATGCTAATAACAGCATATGTCTACCATGCACTAGATGAAAGAGATCAAAACTTTGCACTGAAAAGCACATTAATACCAGTTTAAGGAAGAATATCCTAAGACGTGGTTATGCGTGGAGGTATCCAGATCACAATTATATACTGAAGAACCCAGATCATGATTCAAAACAATCCCAAAACAATGAAAATTCACAGAGCAAACTGCAAAGTCATAGTAAATGAGGGGATTACAATGGCAGAATAATTAGTCCTCACTGGCTGTGGCTTAAATCAGTGGCCTTTAGACATTTTTTGTTATTTCCATGAAAGAGATTGTGGAAAGATTGTATAGAAAACACTTGTGCATTTGTAATTTGACATCTAAAATTTCACCATTACCTCATGCCTGTTAGAATGGCTACTATCAACAAAGCAAGAAATAAGAAGTGTTGATGAGGGTGTGGAGAAGCAGGAACCCTCCTGCGCTCTGGTAGGAGTGTGAACTGGTGCAGCCACTATGAAAAACAATGTGGAGAGTCCTCAGAAAATAGGACTAGAACTACCATATGATCTAACTATCCTACTTTTGGTTATTTATCCAAAGAATACAAAAAACACTAATTTGAAAAGATACATGTGTCCCTATACTCATTCCAATAGCCAAGATAAGGAGACAACCTAAATGGCCATCAATGAATGAATGGATAAAGAAGATGTGGCATATGCATACAGTGGAATACTATTCAGCCCTAAGAAAAGATGAAATCTTGCCATTATGACAACAAGGATGGCCCTTGAGGGTATTAAGCGAAATAAGTTAGGTGAAGAAAGACAAATACCATGATTTCACTCATAAATGGAATTTTAAAACATTTAAGTAAATGAACAGGACTTCCCTGGTGGCTTAGTAGTAAATAATCTGCCTGCCAATGCAGGAGACATGGGTTCAATCCCTTATCTGGGAAGATCCCACGTGCTGTGGAGCAACTAAATCCGTGCACCACAATTACTGAACCAGCACTCTAGAGCCCGTGCCCTGCAACAGGATAAGCCACCACAATGAGAAGCCCTCACATCACAACTACAGAGTGGCCCCCACCCGCTGCAATCAGAGAAAAGACTGAGCCGCAAAAAAGACCCAGCACAGCCAAAAATAAAAACTTTAAAACATAACTTGATACTAAAAAAAAATAAAAAACAAATGAACAAAATAAAGAAAAACAAATGTAGACACAGAAAACAGAGTAGTGATTACCAGTGGGGAAGGAGTAAGTGGAGGGCAGGTTGGGTAGAGTCAAGTACATGGTGATGGATGGAAACTAAGCTTGTGGTGGTGAGCACATTGCAGTGTACACAGAAGTATAAACACAGTGTCATACACATGAAACTTACATAACATTATAAGCCAGTGTTACCCAAATAAATGAATAAAATTTTCCTCTTTAGCTCGTAACTAATTGCAAAAGGTATAATTTCAGGCAAATTGCAAATAATGACATTTTTAAAATTACACTATTAGATTACTCTGTAAAATGTAGCCACAGTAATCCAAACACAACAGCAAGTTGAGAACCACTACCATTTAATAAATTAAAGCATGTTCATCCAGTCTAAAATTTCACATCATCCTTTATTCCCTTTAAAATACTTTCATTTCAATTTCCCACAGAATTGTATCCTGAAAAAGGACATTTTGTGCTTGAGAGCCTTTAATTTTCCCTGAATTATACTCAGTGCAATGAAAATATGTGTGTAAATTGAAAGTTAACTTATTTTTAAACATATAGTGACCAGAAGGCTTTAAGTATTAAAAAGTATTTCTGTATTGAGTTATGATTATAAATATTATAGGGCTCCATTTTTAAACATAAATAATTATTAGCACAATAAGTAAATTATTATTGGTAATAACCTCTTAATTAAATGAACGGGGCTGGGGCTTTCCTGTATATAGTTCATAATCCAAGATGAATACTTCACATTACTATTACTATAAATATTATAATAAGAAGACAGGGTTCAGCCCTAATTCCGTTTCCAGTTTTTATTTTCTATAGATTTAAGCTCAAGGAAATGCTGTTCATCTAAACAAATGAATGGGACTGGAAGGAGTTTAATTTTATCAGGCATTCAATTCTCCAATTCTTTTCATGCATTGAACAGCTTCCAAAAATCTCACATATTGACCATATCAAAACTATTTTCAATGATTCATCAGATGACTAGTCAATTAGATGCTTCTTGCAGCATTACTGAATTGAAAACATCTGTCTTGCAAGAGAAAATTTTACCTAGGCATTAAAGCCATTCCCTTTTCAACAAGGACAACAAGGACTGGACATGGAAAAACAGACTGGTTTCAAATCAGGAAAGGAGTATGTTAATGCTGTATATTGTCACTCTGCTTATTTAACTTATATGCAGAGTACATCATGAGAAATTCTGGGCTGGATGAAGCACAGCTGGAATCAAGATTGCCAGGAGAAATATCAACAACCTCAGATATGCAGAATTGTCACCCTTATGGCAGAAAGTGAAGCACTAAAGAGTCTCTTGATTAAAGTGAAAGAGGAGAGTGAAAAAGTTGGGTTAAAATTCAACATTCAGAAAACTAAGGTCATGGATCCTGTCCCATCACTTCATGGCAAATAGATGAGGAAACAGTGGAAACAGTGTCAGACTTTATTTTCTTGGGCTCCAAAATCACTGCAGATGGTGACTGCAGCCATGATATTAAAAGACCTTTGCTCCCTGAAAGAAAAGCTATGGCCAACCTAGACAGCATATTAAAAAGCAGAGGTATTACTTTGCCAACAAAGGTCCCTATAATCAAAGCTATGTTTTTTTCTAGCAGTCATGTATGGATGTAAGAGTTAGACCATAAAGAAACCTGAGCACCAAAGAATTGATGCTTTTGAACTGTGGTGTTGGAGAAGACTCTTGAGAGTTCCCTGGACTACAAGGAGATCCAACCAGTCAATCCTAAAGGAAATCATTCCTGAATGTTCATTGGAAGGACTGATACTGAAGTTGATTTCCAATACTTTGGTCACCTGATGCGAAGAACCGACTCATTGGAAAAGACCTTGATGCTGGAAAAGATTGAAGGTGGGAGGAGAAGGGGACGAAAGAGGATGAAATGGTTGGATGGCGTCACTAACGTGATGGACATGAGTTTGAGTAGGCTCTGGGGATTGGTGATGGACAGCAAGGCCTGGTGTGCTGCAGTCTATGGGGTCACAAAAGTCAAACATGACTGAGTGATGGAACTGAACTAAACTTTTCAACAATCCAGCAACTATCCCACCTGTCTCTTGGCTTTGGCTAGAATAAGGTTTTCACTCTATATTTATGGAGACTATCTAGATGGATGAGAGCCAGGAATTTTTTATAAGGTGAGAGAAAGTATGAAAAGAAGCAGGATTCTTCAAAACCAGGCTCATTCTCTCCCAGGTAAATTTGTGGGAAAAAAGTAGAAATAACATGTGATAAAAAGTATCCATTTCTTCAGATACCCCTCGGAAAATGCCATATATCCCAGGAATCTGCATGCCCCTGGATTATTCTAGATTGCTGCAAACACAATCAGTTTTCACCAGGAAAATGAATAGAATTTAAGCCATGTGAAGGAAGATTTTTATAATGTTTCACTGTATTGAATACATCACCTCAAATTATTTAAATGTCTTCAAAGTAAAGCTCATCCTTTGAGTTATTCCATAAAAAGTAATTTCAAATGATTCATTCAGTTCAGTTCAGTTGCTCAGTCGTGTCCGACTCTTTGTGACCCCATAAACCACAGCATGCCAGGCCTCCCTGTCCATCACCAAATCCCGGAGTCCACCCAAACCCATGTCCATTGTGTCGGTGATGCCATCTAACCATCTCATCCTCTGTCCTCCCCTTCTCCTCTTGCCCTCAATCTTTCCCAGCATCAGGGTCTTTTCCAATGAGTCAGCTCTTAGCATCAGGTGGCCAAAGTATTGGAGTTTCAGCTTCAACATCAGTCCTTCCAATTACATTTGGAAAATGTTGCATTATATGTTCCCCTGGGAAGGACTATCCATATTTAGCATACCTGAAGTCCTGAAAGGTTCTGCAGTAAAGAATTCAGTTTACCTTTATTTAATTCAGATTTTTATAAATATATTTGTCTACGTATCTCTCTTTGGTTAACATCATTCTGAACACACTTTTGGAATTGCTGAGTTATGATTCTGTCGTATGTAGAAGTTATATTTTTCCCAGTGAGATCCCATGGACAGATGCTTAATAAATATTTGTTAACTGACTTACTGATTCATATGCAGAGGAAGTTAGGTTGACAGAAGAGGGAAACTCAAAAGAAATTGATTAGCAGGAATCGTATCATAAAGGAAACCCTTAAACAAAACCCCTCCAATTTGTCAAATAGAATCAAGTGTAACACGGTAAACAAGAACCAGAAACATCACCTGGGGGTCTTCTAGAGCTACTTCCACTACTGTTTCCCCCTGTGGGGGGTATGGGGAAGAGGGCCTGGTTCTGAGGGAGAAACACGCCTGGTAAGAGCTCTCAATGTGCAGCCACAGCTTCAAGATCAGAAGATTAAGCCTCCTGCCAGCGGTGACAGACACAGAGTCCCTGTTGTCACAGGCATTCATTGGAAGATCCTTCACATGGGGCAGGGGAGTTCTTACTTTTTATCTTCATATAACGCCTGGTAGTTCAGCTGGTAAAAGAATCTGCCTGCAATGCAGGAGACCCCAGTTTGATTCCTGGGTTGGGAAGTTCCCCTGGAGAAGGGATAGGCTACCCACTCCAGTATTCTTGGGCTTTCCTGGTGGCTCAGATGGTTAAGAATACTCCTGCAGTGTGGGAGCTCTGGGTTCGATCCCTGGGTTGGGAAGATCCCCTGGAGGAGGGCATGGCAACCCACTCCAATATTCTTGCCTGGAGAATCCCCATGGACAGAGGAACCTGGTGGGCTACAGTCCATGGGGTCACCTAGAGTGGGACATGACAGAATGACTAAGCCCTGCACAATGTGAACCTAAGGGTACTGGTGACCCTTCTTTGGCAGGCTCTCTGCAATAGGGAGACAGCAAAGGTAACATACTTCAAAAATAACTACGTCCATAATGGACACCAAAAAGACACCTGGATTCAGAGCCAAAAGGTCTGGATTTTATCTCTGTCTTTTCCATTTACCAGCTGGGCAAACTTGAGTATTCCCTCAACGTTACTAAGCCACCATTCCTCCACCTATCAAAACTGTATCAACTCAAACATGTCCATGGGTTATATGATCCGTTCTCCCCAACTATGGACTTCCTTGGTGGCTCAGACAGTAAAGCGTCTGTCTATGATGCGGGAGACCCAGGTTCGATCTCTGGGTTGGGAAGATCCCTTGGAGAAGGAAATGGCAATCCACTCCAGTACTATTGCCTGGAAAATCCCATGGACAGAGGAGCCTGATAGGCTACAATCCATGGGGTCGCAAAGAGTCGGACACGACTGAGCGACTTCATGTCACGTCACGTCCCCAACTATGGAAGGGAAAACCATCTCTTAAGAAAAGTACTTCAATACCTCCTTGCCTTAGATATAAGAAAATAACATCCCAGTAAATATTTGCTTTAAATGGTTTGGTTGCCTAACTAGTTCTAACAGCTGCCTTTAGAATACTACTTCCAGGCAAAGCAATAAAAATCTTTGGGGAAAAAAATTGATCCCATAAGTATAAAAAGATAGGAAGGACCCCAACACATGACTATCTTACAGTAGAGAAACAGGGTCAATTTTTATAGTATTTGAGAGTCTATTATATCTTCAAAGAAGATGCACCACATATTTCAAAGTTCACTATCACAAGCTTTTGCAGCCAAGAAGAAAGATTTTAGGGATTAAGAAAATTGCTTTTTTTTTTTTTAATTTAAATAGCAGCTTGGGCATATTTTAATTGCATATATCAAAAATCTTACACAACTGGGAGGAAAGATTTTAGTAACAGCAATAATGGATAATTATATAATCAAAAGTAATAGAGAAAAGTATTCTTTTAGTGTTCAGGGGATAAAGAATAAGTTTAATTAATACAGTAAATATTCTTCTCCCCCATCTCTCTCTAGCAGGGGTGACAAGAGAGAGAGAAGACAGAACTAGGGCAATCTCTCTTGATGACAGGCCTACAATAGGTGACAAAGTGAAGTAAGCTATTTTACAGAGGAAGTAAGTGTGATTTTCTGAGGTTGTTTTCACAATTATTTGATGGCTTTCTATTGCTATGTTACTTATAAATTGTAAATGAAGGACAAACAGCAATCGAGGGTTTTATTTTTCAATACCTGTTTGCATCAAGTCAAATGCTTTCTACATAACGAATTCCAAGGAAAATGTTCTCCCTCTGCTGTTTTTATTTATCACACTGTCTCAGGTCGTTTCAAAGCAATATTCCAAGCTTCAGTTAATGTTGTGTTCATATAACCTTAAAACACCACTGTCAGATATTAAATAACCAAAATAGAATAATCAGTTATAAGATCCATGTTGTCCAGGACTTATTCTAATTCTTATTCACCTAAACTCTCTTGTTGCACTTGGCATGGAGGAGAAAGGACTAAAAATTATATAACGGACTCTCAGTTGCACACAAGATGCTCTCTAAGGATTCATAAGTCCTCATTCAAAGGAACACACTGGAAGGAGTTTGCTTCTGTATTGTTTTTAAAGTGTCTCCAAAGCAAACAGATCTTCATAAAGAATAGAACTCAATGGACAAAGAACACTGTCACCGAGCCCAGCATATCATCATGTGCCTAATAAGAAGCTAATGCTATTTACACCAGGAGTACCAAGAATACAATGCCATAACATTGCAGTTTTATGTTGAACCATATTAAATGTTTTTAGAGGCCAGAAGTGGTGAAATTTCAATAACATCAAATACTTCAATCTAATAGCTGAGAAAAGCAAGCTCTGTAAAAGGAAAGCTATGCCAGTGCCTATATAGCATAACTTCTGGGAGAACATGTGTTGATTCTATACTACTATCCTTTAAGAAATATTTTTATTTTTTTCTATTTTGGGGACTGATCTACTTTCTACATAACAGTTTAAAATTCAGGCTCTGGAGTGAGAGCACATTGACTGACAGGCCTATGAAAACTGCACGCTGGATCCTATCCTAATATCTTCTCTATACTTACCGAATATATGGTCTCAATTAAGTGACTAGACTTCTCTGCCTCAATTTCTTTTCACCTAAAAATATTCAGGCAATAAAATGATCTCCTTAAGGCTGTTGTAAGAACGATGTGAGAGGATACATATAAAGTACATATATACATGTACAGCTTGATCAGCTCTCTGAATCAGTGGAACCTCTGTCTTTGGCCCCCTTCATCCCTGGTCCCCCACTTCCTGGTTGTCCTTCCATACCCAGGCTGGACCTAAAGGTTGATTATGTGAACCATTGTCTCATTACCATAGTCAATGCCATTGTCCAATAAATCCCTAATGCTGGGTTACTGTTAAAATCCATCTACATTCTTGGCTTCTAAGACTCTATAGCTGAACATGAAAGAAAATCACAGCCATACACTTAGACACTACCACAAATCACTGTCTCAAACATCATCTGGGACCTAAAATATATCCAATGGGATTTCTTTGTGTCCTCAACTAACTCACATCATCTTCAGTAACTATTTCAAATTAAGTCCTCATTCTTTATGGTTCTTCTCAGGTGCTGCCTTCTCAAATGAGCTTTCTCTGACCTTTCCATGAGGTGCTTTGGAAGTAAGTTTGCATCACAGCTAGTGTATATTTGCTCACAATGACTAACTTGGATATAATACTACACAGATAATACTTGTATGTCTGAATGAGTAAGTATTCTGTGGTCTGCTATTCTACTGTACCTTTCTGTTCCATGGATGACAAAGCTCTTGAATCAGGTTCATTTCATATCCAACTTCACATTCCTAACACTGCCTCCACACTGCATACTGAATGCTGAACCATTTTTATTGACTGAACTTATCAATAAACACATTTAAATAATCAGTTCATCAGTTCAGCAATTATTTATTAAGTCCCGATTATGCATCCATCTCTACAGGGCTCCCCTGGTGGCTCAGATGGTAAAAAATCTGCCTGCAATGCAAGAGACCAGCATTCAATTCCTGGGTCAGGAAGATCACCAGAGAAGGGAATGGCATCCCACTCCAGTGTTCTTGCCTGGAGAATCCCATGGACAGAAGAGCCTGGTGGGCTACAGTCTAAGGGGTTGCAAAGAGGCAGACATGACTTAGTGACTAACACAACAACGTGCATCTCAACTATTCTGGGGACTAGAAATACAAAGATTAAAAGACCCAGGTCTTCTCCTAGAGGATGCTAAGTGGACAGGAGCAATGCAAACATACATTTGCTAAATAATGTAATAACCAGTCACTCTGGGGAAATTTGTGCGAACTATTATAGAAACACAGAGGACAAAGCATCTCAAGTATTGGAATCAGCTAGAGATGCTTCTCCGGAGAAGGCACTGGCAACCCACTCCAGTACTCTTGCCTGGAAAATCCCATGGACAGAGGAGCCTGGTAGGTTGCAGTCCATGGGGTCGCACAGAGTCGGACACGACTGACGCGACTTAGCAGCAGCAGCAGCAGAGATGCTACTCAGAAGATTCAGTGTTTGGGCTGATGCTTCAAGTACCTCCATTTCTTGAGATTATCTGCTCATGAAACAAACTTCATAGTCCTCATTTAGTCTTCTGAATTAGCCTACTCAACTAGCAGGGTTGTCTGTTTGCAAGTCAAAGTTCATAGAACAGGCGGGAACTGATTTGAGTCTTTTGTCCCCAGGAGGGCAAAGCACATTAACTGACAGTCCTGTGAAAACTGTATGCAATGTATGAGAAGAGTTCCTCGAGTAAAGTGCAGATCTGTTGCCAGAAGAGGGTAGAATAGATGCTGGGAATGCAAGTAACCAATGAAAAACTCTCCAATGGATGTAACTGGCTTAGTTCCCAAGTCAGCTATGTTTCCTAATGAAAATTTTAAAAATGTGCTTCCTGGTAATTCCCATTTAGAATCTTTCAGTTGTAATAAGAGAAACCTGACAGGTAGTGGCTTCAACAAATAGAAGTGTGTTTTTCTCACTGAACAAGAATTCTGGAGGTACCAATCCAGGACTTGTGCAGTAACTATTTGCATCTTAGGGCAGTTGATCTCAAAGTATGGCCCAAGAGTTGCTGGCTGTTATGTTATTGGTAAGTGATAATGTTATAGACAGACATATGTTCCCCAGCGCTCATATATCAAAGCCCTAACCCATAGTGTGACTGTATTTGGAGAAAGAGCCTTTGAAGAGGTAACTGAGGTGAAATGAGGTCATAAGAGGGGGCCCTAATCTTGTATGATTTTGTCTTTATAAAAAGATGAAGAGATATCAGGGACATACAGAGAAAAAGTCACAATAAGCACACAGCAAGAAGATGACCATCTGCAAGCTGAGGAGAGAGGCTTCAGGACAAACCCATCTGCCAATACCTTGATCTTGGACTCCCAGCCTCCAGAACTGTGAAAAAATAAATTTCTGTTGTGTAAGCCACCCAGTCTGTGGTACTCTGTTATGGCCATCTAGCAAATGAATATAGATAAGCACAGAATATCAGAGTAAACATTTAGAAACTTGGACAACAATTTGACAGAATTATTTTATGCCTTTTGAATATAATAAAATATTTGCATTTATATTTTGTAAATCTTTTTCATTTCATTTTCTATTTATTTTACTGTATTTTAATCAGTCCACAACAGACTAGATTTTATTAAAAGGATCTTGGTCACAGTTTGAAAGCCATCATCTTAAGGAAGCCAGGTTCTATATATATTTCTTTTGGTTTTTGTTATTGGAGAAGGAAATGGCAACCCACTCCAGTGTTCTTGCCTGGAGAATCCCAGGGATGGGGGAGCCTGGTGGGCTGCCGTCTATGGGGTCACACAGAGTCGGACACGACTGAAGTGACTTAGCAGCAGCAGCAGCAATCTCATGGTGACCAGATAGCTGCTGTACCTCTAAGCATCATATTCTCATTCCAAGCAGAAAAAAAGAAGAAAGCTAAGGAATGAAAGGCAACAGGGGTACCTATTGAGTCTGTACCTTTTAATCAAAAAAGAAGAAACTTTCTAGAAAACATATGTTAGACTTCTGTTTACATCTATTAGCCAGAACTGTGACAACGGTCATCCTAACTGAAAGAGTGGTTAGGGAGAAGGGGGTTTTAAATGGTACATAAGTAAGCTAATCAAACTGGTTTTATGTAAATTCTTGAGAGCTTAGTTAATATAAATCAACCTCCTAGACCTAGTCCATTACCTATATATGACGGATGGAAGGGAGGGAGGGATGGAGAGAGGAAGATGGGTCACACTGACCTAAAGAAATTCCACCAAGTTAAGATTCAATTGGGAAGTTATGAATATAGCAACTCTTCAATTCGCTAAACCAGCACACACACACACACAACCCTGAGAGAGAGAGAGAGAGAGAGAGAGAGAGAGAGAGAGATACACACACACACACACACACACACACGCACCACACACATATATATAATACATATGTATATGTCAGTGTACTCATGGGAGTGTTTTCAAATTAAATTGCCTCACTTAACATAGGTGACAGTTCTTAGCTGCACCTAAGAACCTGGAACATACCCTAAGAATAAAAAAATAAGGTAGCTGACTGACAGAGCCAACTTCAAAGAACCATTTTATTCAAAACTCTTCATTTTAATTGAGATTCTTCAGTACCCAGGCATTGGTTCAGCACATTCTATCCTTAAAGCTTTTGGTCTGGTATCACATTGCACATTGTTATTGGCTCTGATAGATGAGAGAACAGATACAGAAAATTTAAGAACTAAACCAAAACTTAGCATCCACAGACCCAGCACTTATATAGGTCTCATAAATTACAAGCCTCACTGCCTTCTGACTTTCCATAATAGAACCAATCTCCAGAATACAAAATGGGGCCCATCGATGTCCCAAAGAAATTGTCCACTCCAATTCTATTGATGTGTCTTTGTTTCCTGCTCAGCACTAAGTAGTTCTTTCCCTCCAGGGTATTCAAATGCTAAACAATTTTCAGACCGATTTTTCTTTGGCCCAAGTTACGCATTATGCTAAATATTATTCTCTTGTGTTTTCATTCTTTCATTCATTCCATATACAAGACATGGCCAAAACCAGACAGAAATGCAATTTCCTAGGAAGCCAACATTTACCTTAATGATTAACAAACACCACTGAAAAATGATTACAAAAAGGAAGTTCAGAGTACTTTTTGTCCAGGCTGAGCGCTCTCTCTAATTCTCTCTGCTATTGCATCAGTTATTATGTTACCTTTCTCGGCCATAAAACATCATAATAAAAAAACACATGAGAATGGGAACACCACCATTCATGAAAGCAATGCAGAGGGAAAGTGAGGCTACATTTATTTCAAATCTCTCTACCAGCTACTCTGAACCCTACAAGGCATTCCCTTTTAGCCCTCCTCTAAGGAAAAGCATACCTTATTAAAGTGTCCAACACCAAAGTGGTGGCTTCCTTGCTTTTGACCCATTTTTGAATGGACTCAATTACTATCTAGGTGCTGTAATACTCTCACACCTACACCCTTTGTTTTGTCTCTTTTAGATGCTGATCTCACATCAAATATCACCTCCATTATGCCAGTAATTGCTGTGATTATCAAACATAATTGAGATGTGCTCATTTGCTTTGCCCCCTCAGATATCTCTACATGGAAAGGAAACAAACCAGGACAGTACAGTAGGAAAATAATCCGTGGACTGAGTTAGAGAAAATAAGACATGTATTAGATACTCCCATATAATAGAAAGAGCTTTGAGTAGCACGTATAAATCCCACCTGAACAACTTCCTCAGCTGTGGGTCCATAGTTAAATCCCTTTGTCTATCTGGGCCTCAACTTTCTCACATATTTACTGCTTATGTGAACTTTAGGACCTCTAAGGGGCTTCCTAGGTGGCGCTAGTGGTAAAGAATCTGTCTGCCAATGCAGGAAACACAAGAGACACGGTTTTGATCCCTGGGTTGGAACGATCCCCTGGATGAGAGAATGGGAATCCACTCCAGTATTCTTGCCTGGAAAATTCTATGCACAGAGGAGCCTGATGGGGTCGCAAAGAGCCCGACACAACCGAAGTAACTTAGCATGCACACGTGATCTCTAAGATCCTTTAAACTCTATGGTTTATAGAAGTTAGAAACTGGAAGCCCACTGATTCAATTCAGACATATTTCTGTGCTCTTATTGTTGGTTCAAAATACTGTAAAATGAGAGTAAATATTTAAAAATTGGGAGACATCTTAAGAATATGGGTTTCTGGTTTCCCACAGAGAAAAATCAAAATATCCAATAACATTAAGCTTATGTTTCTAATACTCAGCTCCTTCATATAGAACCTACTCTCTCCAGATCATCAGAGTTCCTACTGCTCCATATTACCTCATTTTATCTGTCCCCCCCGCCCCCATAACTATTTGGTTTTAAAATTTCAACTGTCAGACCCTTTATTTTCAATTTCTTCTGGATGGAAAAAATCATACCTCTAAGTATTAACCTAATTTTACTTTATTTTCATCTTAACACTTAACAGTACCAGATTCACATTTTTTTGTTCATATTTTTGGTGTGTGTACCCCTACTAGAGGACTTCCCTGGTAACTCAGTGGTAAAGAATCCACCTGCAATGTAGGAGATGGCAAATTTGATCCATGGGTCAGGAAGATCCCCTGGAGAAGGAAATGGCAACCCACTCCAGTATTCTTGCCTGGGAAACCCCATGGACAGAGGAGCCTGCTGGGCTACAGTCCATGGGGTTACAAAGAGTTGGATACCACTTAGTGATTAAACAACAATAACCCCTTCTAGAACAAAAGCTTTTAGAAGGATGAGACTTTGTCTTGTTCATCAGAGCATTTGCAACACATAAAATGATGTCTGGTATGTGGGAGGTATCAAATAACTGTCTATTCACTGATTTGTTGTTTACACCAAATTTCTGTCCTTTTGGAAATATATAATCTCCTGCTTGCCAAGTAAAGAGCTTTCAGGAACCACTTTATTATGGGAAAGTTCAAAATACAATCCATCACTATGAATATAGTTTAAAGATAAATGGTGCCACCCTTCTCATAATTATGAAAGAGACTCATGACCTTTGGAGGATAATTTGAAAATATAGAAATAAAAATCACTCATAATCTCATTTAACTGAGATATTTATTTCAAAATTTTGATGACTTTTCATCCTGGTATTTTTTTAAGGAAATATGTGTTTATATGTTTATACTTTTTTTTTTTTTACATATTCTTGAAGAAAACCAGTCCTTTTCTTTCCCACAGCAACTCATACAATGAAAATTAAAGAAAGTGAAAGTCGCTTAGTCGTGTATTTTGACTCTTTGCAACCCCGTGGACTATACAGTCCATGGACTTCTCTAGGCCAGAATACTGGAGTGGGTAGCCTTTTCCTTCTCCAGGGATCAAACCCAGGCCTCCCACACTGCAGGTGGATTCTTTATCAGCTGAGCCACCAGGGAAGCCCATACAATAAAAAAACTCCCCAAATCTCCATCTTCTCAGAGATGCACTGGGGGTAGTAATTCCCACCCTTTCTATGCACACACTCCACGGTGAGGGAGTCATTTGGTTGCTGACATAATGAGAGCCTGACAGTCATCCTTCCATTTTCTCCATGAGAGAGGATTCATGTCCTTAAAGGTTGTTATGGAGAAATAATCCCTCACCCTGGGACTCTCAGACTCAACAGATTTGAAGCATGGTCTAACACCGTGGTCTAAGCAAGAAACTCCCCTCCCTACTCATCACCCTCATTGTGTCTCAAAGTCAAGAATCTAAGGATGTTAGAGGTCCCAATTCCAAATGACTTCTCCAATTTCACTTTATCAGCAAACAAAAATACTGTACTTTCCATCTCACCTGGCTACTGTAGGTATTTCTCTATAGGTTCAGAATATGGAAGAAAGGGTGGTGAGTGTTTGCACTCACTGAAAATCTTATCAATACTAAATACTCAGTTTTGTAACCTGATTTTCCTGTTGAAACTTATTTTTCATGATTTTTTGGCTGCAGCTACCACATTTGATAGATTTCTCTTAATGACAGGTTGCTCCCTCCACCGATACATGCTGCTCCTACCTTTAGCAGTAGCTGTTGGACTCCTGCTTTCTGAGAAATGCTATCCTCTCAATACCTCTGTAGCTACAGTAACACTGGGGAGAAAGAAGATGTGTTGTTCTTCCTTTCTGTCTCATCCCACCCATACAGTGAAACCAATTTTTTTTCCATTTAAAGACTAACAGTCTCTCATGAATTATGTTTGAACACAACTCCAGTGGTCATGTAGTCATTCTTAGTATTTTTATTCCATTTTTATTTCATTATAACCTTACCCTGCAATTATAATCTTACAACTGTTACATTTATTTTTAATTCTGTTCAAAGATTTGTTAGAAATTTAGACCTGAAGCACAAACATTACTGATTTATTGATATTATTGATTCAGCTCTTTCTCCCACACCAAGTGCCTTAAATTGAAATAACCTGAGGATGAGAAACAAAAGTTAATCTTGCATGGTTTCAGAGAACCTCATAAAACCCAGTGGGTGGCTTCTTCCTGGCCATAATGGGAAACAAATGGTTAGAACAAAATCAGAGAAAAAAACAGATTTTACCAGATCTAGGTTACATTTTCTTGGTTTGCAACCATAGCACCCTGTATTTTCCTAATGAAACCTTGCATTGCACTTTATCTCTTGTTGATTACCTTTCTTCCTTATTGGACTATGAATTTTGTGAAGGCAGAGAATTCATACATTTTAGTTTAAGTCTCAATTCCAAGTGCTACATTGACTGTGGTTTAAAAATGCTTTAAAAATATCTAATGAGTAAATAAATGAATACTTGGAAGTAAAATAGTAGGAAACAGGGAATTGACCAGAGAAAACACACGAATCAAGCCCCAAAACCAGACAGAACAAGACTGGAAGGAGTGGAGTTATATATTCTCTAAGCCTCATTCTCTTATGAGTAGAGATAAGAAAAGTAACTCTAGACTACAGCAGATGCTACTTGCAAGTAGGTATAGAAAGGAAAGTCAAAACCCATTATTTTTTTTTTTAAAGATATGAAATGAATAAACACATCCAACAGTATTTTGACAAAACTAAGAAAACCTAATAAATAATAAATCAATAATCTAATAATATGTAGAACCTAGGGGACAGCCAAACCATGGATACAGGGATTTTTAAAAGTTGCCAAGCATATAAATTATATCTTGTGCTAATGAAATTAACTATACAATGAAATAATGACTGTTTGCAGAAGGACCATGGGGTGGTTAAAGCTAATAAAGACTCATAAAGTGGGAAATGTTAATAGCTTAATAACTATGGAATACATTCTGAAAGATTTTTGGAGATTTGCTTTCAAAAGCATATGTAAATTCATATGATGGGTTTTTTCAAAGAGGTAAGAAACAGTATATCAATGCTTTATAAGTTACTTCAGAGCATGAATGCAGCTGGAAAGATTCCATATTGATTTCTGTAAAGATAGTACAATGCTAATGTGAAAATCTAGCAAATAGAGACCAATAACCCTTACCGATTTTTAACGACAAAATTATAAATGAAATACTAATAAATGAAAATCTGTAATAATATATACTCAACAAGACATCATCTAAGGAATCTGAATGTCACTAGATGCCAAAAAGTTATTTTTATTTATTTTATCTTATTTTATTTTTTAACTTTACAATATTGTATTGGTTTTGCCATATATCAAAATGAATCTGCCACAGGTATACATGCATTCCCCATCCTGAACCCTCCTCCTTCCTCCCTCACCATACCATCCCTCTGGGTCGTCCCAGTGCACCAGCCCCAAGCATCCATTATTGTGCATCGAACCTGGGCTGGCGACTCGTTTCATATATGATATTATACATGTTTCAATGCCATTCTCCCAAATCATCCCAGCCTCTCCCTCTCCCACAGAGTCCAAAAGGCTCTTCTATACATCAGTGTCTCTTTTGCTGTCTCGTACACAGGGTTACTGTTACCATCTTTCTAAATTCCATATATATGCGTTAGTATACTGTATCGGTGTTTTTCTTTCTGGCTTACTTCACTCTGTATAATAGGCTCCAGTTTCATCCACCTCATTAGAACTGATTCAAATGTATTCTTTTTAATGGCTGAGTAATACTCCATTGTGTATATGTACCACTGCTTTCTTATCCATTCATCTGCTGATGGGCATCTAGGTTGCTTCCATGTCCTGGCTATTATAAACAGTGCTGTGATGAACATTGGGGTACACGTGTCTCTTTCCCTTCTGATTTCCTCAGTATGTATGCCCAGCAGTGGGATTGCTGGGTCATAAGGCACTTCTATTTCCAGTTTTTTAAGGAACCTCCACAATGTTCTCCATAGTGGCTGTACTAGTTTGCATTCCCACCAACAGTGTAAGAGGGTTCCCTTTTCTCCACACCCTCTCCAGCATTTATTGCTTGTAGACTTTTGGATCACAGCCATTCTGACTGGTGAGAAATGGTACCTCATAGTGGTTTTGATTTGCATTTCTCTGATAATGAGTGATGTTGAGCATCTTTTCATATGTTTGTTAGCCATCTGTATGTCTTCTTTGGAGAAATGTCTATTTAGTACTTTGGCCCATTTTTTTATTGGGTCGTTTATTTTTCTGGAACTGAGCTGCAGGAGTTGCTTGTATATTTTTGAGATTAGTTGTTTGTCAGTTGCTTCATTTGCTATTATCTTCTCCCATTCTGAAGGCTGTCTTTTCACCTTCCTTATACTTTCCTTTGTTGTGCAGAAGCTTTTAAGTTTAATTAGGTCCCATTTGTTTATTTTTGCTTTTATTTCCAATATTCTGGGAGGTGGGTCATAGAGGATCCTGCTGTGATTTATGTCGGAGAGTATTTTGCCTATGTTCTCCTCTAGGAGTTTTATAGTTTCTGGTCTTACATTTAGATCTTTAATCCATTTTGAGTTTATTTTTGTGTATGGTGTTAGAAAGTGTTCTAGTTTCATTCTTATACAAGTGGTTAACCAGTTTTCCCAGCACCACTTGTTAAAGAGATTGTCTTTAATCCATTGTATATTCTTGCCTCCTTTGTCAAAGATAAGGTGTTCATATGTGCATGGGTTTATCTTTGGGCTTTCTATTTTGTTCCATTGATCTATATTTCTGTCTTTGTGCTACTGTCTTGATGACTGTGGCTTTGTAGTAGAGCCTGAAGTCAGGCAGTTTGATTCCTCCAGTTGCATTCTTCTTTCTCAAGATCGCTTTGGCTATTCGAGGTTTTTTGGATTTCCATACAAATTGTGAAATTATTTGTTCTAGCTCTGTGAAGAATATTGTTGGTAGCTTGATAGGGATTGCATTGAATCTATGAATTGCTTTGTGTAGTATACTCATTTTCACTATATTGATTCTTCCAATCCATGAACATGGTATATTTCTCCATCTGTTAGTGTCCTCTTTGATTTCTTTCACCAGTGTTTTATAGTTTTCTATATATAGGTCTTTAGTTTCTTTAGGTAGATATATTCCTAAGTATTTTATTCTTTTTGTTGCAATGGTGAATGGAATTGTTTGCTTAATTTCTCTTTCTGTTTTCTCATTATTAGTGTATAGGAATGCAAGGGATTTCTGTGTGTTGATTTTATATCCTGCAACTTTACTATAGTCATTGATTAGTTCTAGTAATTTTCTGATGGAGTCTTTAGGGTTTTCTATGTAGAGGATCATGTCATCTGCAAACAGAGAGAGTTTTACTTCTTCTTTTCCAATTTGGATTCCTTTTATTTCTTTTTCTGCTCTGATTGCTGTGGCCAAAACTTCCAAAACTATGCTGAATAGTAATGGTGAAAGTGGGCACCCTTGTCTTGTTCCTGACTTTAGAGGAAATGCTTTCAATTTTTCACCATTGAGGATAATGTTTGCTGTGGGTTTGTCATATATAGCTTTTATTATGTTGAGGTATGTTCCTTCTATTCCTGCTTTCTGGAGAGTTTTGATCATAAATGGATGTTGAATTTTGTCAAAGGCTTTCTCTGCATCTATTGAGATAATCTTATGGTTTTTATTTTTCAATGTGTTAATGTGGTGTATTACATTGATTGATTTGCAGATATTTAAGAATCCTTGCATCGCTGGGATAAAGCCCACTTGGTCATGGTGTATGATCTTTTTAATGTGTTGTTGGATTCTGATTGCTAGAATTTTGTTAAGGATTTTTGCATCTATGTTCATCAGTGATATTGTCCTGCGGTTTTCTTTTTTTGTGGCATCTTTCTCAGGTTTTGGTATTAGGGTGATTGCTGGGGTCCAGCCCCGGTGGATCCAGGGAATTCGAAGCGGGGACGGCGTCAGCGAGGATCAGGAAACCACTGCTTAATTAAACTTTAATTAAGGATATAAAGAGTAATAGAATAAGGATATCTCAGTGAGGAAATTCAGTGGAGAACAGAGGCTGAAATAAGGATAGCTCAGTGAGGAAATTCAGTGGAGAAAAGAGGCTGAATAATTCAGCCAGAAGGTGAGAGAAAGAACGACATGGGGAGACCAAGTTTTGGTGAACAAGGCCCGCACTTTATTTTCCAAAGTAGTTTTTATACCTTAAGTTATGCATAGAGGATAATGGGGGAGGGGTAGAGTCATGCAGCAAGCCAGGCTTTCTTCCTGCAAACTTATCATATGCAAAAGCTTAGGTGATTTGCATCATCTTCTGGCCTGGAGGCCTGTTAACATTTTAAGACCCTTTCTTCAGAAAACTTATTTTTCTCTAAAGGTGATTGGTCAGGAGCCACCCTCCAAAAGCATTAGATAAAGTTGCATTCCTACAGAGCAAAGGTGTGGTGGGCTATAACAAGAAAAAGAATTAACTCAAGGGTCCCAGGTTACAAACATTAAAGCTACTATTTACACCAATTATATTAATCAATACACTGCCAGGGACACAGCAGGTAAGGGATATGGAGACTTAGCAGCAAACATTGGCCCAACAAGTGAAAAACCCTTCACCAATACAATTTCTAATCAATCTTTTAACTGCTCAAAGGAATCTGTGTTTAGACAGTTTAGAACATCTCATGCCTCTCACAGTTGGGAGGCTCTGAGCAATCACATGTGGCTGGAAAAACCTATTCAGGCAAGCTAGAGGACTTCCAAAGGAGTTTGTAGGTTGAAACACTATCACACCCAGGAACTTTATTAACTGGAGCTGTAAGTTAACTCTTTTTTTCAGAGAGAGGTAGTGGGGGACAGCCCCCCGTAAAGTCAGAGGTGTAGGTGAGAGCAGAAAGTAGGCAGACTCTGGTTTTGGGGGTAGATGCTTGAGAATTTCCAGGGGGACTCCTGAGGCTCAATCCCGCCTTTGCGTATGCCGAGCCTCCTTCCTCATGACCTTTGCCACGGGCGGAGTGCCTCACGCTGGCTCCCGGCAGTGATAGAATTCTAGTTGAGCTATTCCAGATCCTGAAAGATGATGCTGTGGAAAGTACTGCACTCAATATGCAATATGCCGGCTCCCAGCAGGTGATGGTGGCCTCATAGAATGAGTTTGGAAGTTTATCTTCCTCTGCAATTTTCTGGGAGAGTTTGAGCAGGATAGGTGTTAGCTCTTCTCTAAATTTTTGTTAGAATTCAGATGTGACGCCGTCTGGACCTGGGCTTTTGTTTGCTAGAAGATTTCTGATTACAGTTTCAATTTCCGTGCTTGTGATGGGTCTGTTAAGATTTTCTATTTCTTCCTGGTCCAGTTTTGGAAAGTTGTACTTTTCTAAGAATTTGTCCATATCTTCCTCGTTGTCCATTTTATTGGCATATAATTGCTGATAGTAGTCTCTTATGATCCTTTGTATTTCTGTGTTGTCTATTGTGATCTCTCCATTTTTGTTTCTAATTTTATTGATTTGATTTTTCTGTCTTTGTTTCTTGATGAGTCTGGCTAATGGTTTGTCAATTTTATTTATCCTTTCAAAGAACCAGCTTTTGGCTTTGTTGATTTTTGCTATGGTCTCTTTTCTTTCTTTTGCATTTATTTCTGTCCTAATTTTTAAGATTTCTTTCCTTCTACTAACCCTGGGGTTCTTCATTTCTTCCTTTTCTAGTTGCTTTAGGTGTAGAGTTAGGTTATTTATTTGACTTTTTTCTTGTTTCTTGAGGTATGCCTGTATTGCTATGAACTTTCCCCTTAGGACTGCTTTTACAGTGTCCCACAGGTTTTGGGTTGTTGTGTTTTCATTTTCATTCGTTTCTATGCAAATTTTGATTTCTTTTTTGATTTCTTCTGTGATTTGTTGGTTATTCAGCAGCGTGTTGTTCAGCCTCCATATGTTGGAATTTTTACTAGTTTTTCTCCTGTAATTGAGATCTAATCTTACTGCATTGTGGTCATAAAAGATGCTTGGAATGATTTCAATTTTTTTGAATTTACCAAGGCTAGATTTATGGCCCAGCATGTGATCTATTCTGGAGAAGGTTCCGTGTGCACTCGAGGAAAAAGGTGAAATTCATTGTTTTGGGATGAAATGTCCTATAGATATCTATTAGGTCTAACTGGTCTATTGTATCATTTAAAGTTTGTGTTTCCTTGTTAATTTTCTGTTTAGTTGATCTATCCATAGGTGTGAGTGGGGTATTCAAGTCTCCCACTATTATTGTGTTATTGTTAATTTCTCCTTTCATACTTGTTAGCATTTGTCTTACATATTGCGGTGCTCGTATGTTGGGTGCATATATATTTATAATTGTTTTATCTTCTTCTTGGATTGATCCTTTGATCATTATGTAGTGACCTTCTTTGTCTCTTTTCATAGCCTTTGTTTTAAAGTCTATTTTATCTGATATGAGTATTGCTACTCCTGCTTTCTTTTGGTCCCTATTTGCATGGAAAATCTTTTTCCAGCCCTTCACTTTCAGTCTGTATGTGTCCCCTGTTTTGAGGTGGGTCTCTTGTCAACAACATATGTAGCGGTCTTGTTTTTGTATCCATTCAGCCAGTCTTTGTCTTTTGGTTGGGGCATTCAACCCATTTACGTTTAAGGTAATTATTAATAAGTATGATCCTGTTGCCATTTACTTTATTGTTTTTGGTTCGAATTTATACACCCTTTTTGTGTTTCCTGTCTAGAGAATATCCTTTAGTATTTGTTGGAGAGCTGGTTTGGTGGTGCTGAATTCTCTCAGCTTTTGCTTGTCTGTAAAGCTTTTGATTTCTCCTTCATATTTGAATGAGATCCTTGCTGGGTACAATAATCTGGGCTGTAGGTTATTTTCTTTCATCACTTTAAGTATGTCCTGCCATTCCCTCCTGGCCTGAAGAGTTTCTATTGAAAGATCAGCTGTTATCCTTATGGGAATTCCCTTGTATATTATTTGTTGTTTTTCCCTTGCTGCTTCTAATATTTGTTCTTTGTGTTTGATCTTTTTTAATTTGATTAATATGTGTCTTGGGGTGTTTCGCCTTGGGTTGATCCTGTTTGGGACTCTCTGGGTTTCTTGGACTTGGGTGATTATTTCCTTCCCCAGTTTAGGGAAGTTTTCAACTATTATCTCCTCAAGTATTTTCTCATGGTCTTTCTTTTTGTCTTCTTCTTCTGGGACCCCTATGTTTCAAATGTTGTAGCATTTAATATTGTCCTGGAGGTCTCTGAGATTGTCCTCATTTCTTTCAATTCGTTTTTCTTTTTTCCTCTCTGATTCATTTATTTCTACCATTCTATCTTCTAATTCACTAATCCTATCTTCTGCCTCTGTTATTCTACTATTTGTTGCCTCCAGAGTGTTTTTGATCTCATTTATTGCATTATTCATTATATATTGACTCTTTTTTATTTCTTCTAAGTCCTTGTTAAACCTTTCTTGCATCTCCTCAATCCTTGTCTTCAGGCTATTTATCTGTGATTCCATTTCGATTTCAAGATTTTGGATCAATTTCACTATCATTATTAGGAATTCTTTATCAGGTAGATTCCCTATCTCTTCCTCTTTTGTTTGGTTTGGTGGGTATTTATCATGTTCCTTTACCTGCTGGGTATTCCTCTGTCTCTTCATCTTGTTTATATTGCTGAGTTTGGGGTGTCTTTTCTGTATTCTGGCAGTTTGTGGAGTTCTCTTTATTGTGGAGTTTTCTTACTGCAGGTGGGTTTGTACAGGTGGCTTGTCAAGGTTTCTTAGGGAAGCTTGTGTCAGTGTTCTGGTGGGTGGAGCTGGATTTCTTCTCTCTGGAGTGCAATGAAGTGTCCAGTAATGAGTTATGAGATGTCTATGGTTTTGGAGTAACTTTGGGCAGCCTGTATCTTGGAGCTCAGGGCTGTGTTCCTGTGTTGCTGGAGAATTTGCTTGGTATGTCTTTCCCTGGAACTTGTTGGCCCTTTTGTGGTGCTTGGTTTCAGTGTAGGTATGGAGGCGTTTGATGAGCTCCTGTCAATTAATGTTCCCTGGAGTCAGTAGTTCCCTGGAGTCAGGGTTTGGACTTAAGTCTCCTGCTTCTAGTTATTGGTCTTATTTTTACAGTAGTCTCAAAACTTCTCCTTCTATACAGCACCATTGATAAAACATCTACGTTAAAGATAAAAAGTTTCTCCACCGTGAGGGTCACCCAGAGAGGTTCACAGCATTACATGGAGAAGAGAAGAGGGAGGAGGGAGTTAGAGGTGACCCGAATGAGGTGAGGTGGAATCAGTAGAGGAGAGAGCGGGCTAGCCAGTAATCAGTTCCTTATGTGCACTCCACAACTGGACCGCTCAGAGATGTTCACGGAGTTATATACAGAAGAGAAGAGGGAGGAAGGAGACAGAGGTAGCCAGGAGGATAAAAGGGAGGAATGAAAAGGAGAGAGACAGATCCAGCCAGTAATCAGTTCCCTAAGTGTTCTCCATCATCTGGAACACACAGAATTTCACAGAGTTGGGTAGAGTAGAGAGGGGTTAGGGAGGAGACACAGGCGACCTGGTGGAGAAAAAGGAGAGTCCAAAGGGGGAGAAAGCAGTCAAGCCAGTAATCTCGCTCCCAAGTAAAAAATGGGTACTGAAGATTGGGTTCTTAAAGGTACAAAATTGGTAACAAATATCTAAAAGCAAAAATTAAAAATCTAGAGTAGAGTTTGGAATTTCAAAAATACAATGTTAAAGAAAAGAAGAAGGAAAAGAAAGAGAGAAGAAAAAAAAATTGCAAAAATTACAAAGAAAATATAAGTACAAAATTGATAACAAATACCAAAAAGCAAAAGTTAAAAATCTAGAGTAGAGTTTGGAATTTCAGAAATACAATGTTAAAGAAAAGATGAAGAGAAAGAGAAAAAAACAAACAAACAAAAACAAAGTCACAAAAATTATAAAGAAAATACAGGTACAAAATTGATAACAAATACCAAAAAGCTAAAATTAAAATCTAGAGTTTGGAATTTCAAAAATACAATGTTAAAGAAAAAAGAGAAAAAAAAAGAAAACAAAGTCACAAAAATTATAAAAAATATATATATGAAGTTTGCTTTTAAAAAAATAGGGTCTTTTTTTTTTTTTTTTTGCAAAGTAATAGTAGGTTATAAAAGTGAAAATTAAAGGAGTAATAGAGGACTTCAATTTTTTTTTTTAATTTAAAAAAAAAGAAAGAATGATCATAAAAATAGTAAAAATATATCTAGGATTTTCTCTGGTGTTGTGGGGTCAGTTCATTTTTGGCTAGTTCCTTGGTCCAGCTTATATTTCTCAAGATCTATAGGCCCCTTCCTATGTAGTCCATACTAACCATGGGGTTTTAATCTATTCCTGTCGCTTCCAAGGCAGTTCCCTCTGTTATAGCTTCTTCTGTTTGCTGGTCTCTTCAGTGTCTGATTTCCACCCTGACACAAAGGGGGCGGTGGTGGACACATTTTTTTTTTTTAGGCTCACTTGTTCAGTCACGTTATGGGGAGGGAGGGATGCTGCAAACAAAGAACACTGGCGTGTGCTCACAGTGTCTCAGCCACACTGGGCCTGCCCCCGCTAATGGCGTGTGTAGCCTCCCTGCCCACACCGCTCAGGCTCTAGGTTGCTCCACGGGGAACCATCCGCAGCCGGCCCTGGGCTGCTTGCACTTCCCAGGTCTAAGCCGCTCAGGTTCAGGCACTCGGGTAGTCCTCAGAGGCGCAGACACGGTTGGGCGTGCATTTTGTGCCCTTCCCAGGTCCAAGCAGCTCAGGTGATAAGGTGTTTGGTGAGCACAGTTGGGCTCGTAATCTGTGGGTTTTAATTGTTTATTTATTTTTCCTCCCTGTTATGTTGCCCTCTGTGCTTCCAAGGCTTGGCAGTGAGAGTGTTTCCTAGTGTTTGGAAACTTCTCTCTTTTTAAGACTCCCTTCCCGGGATGGAGCTCTGTCCCTCCCTCTTTTGTCTCTTTTTTTGTCTTTTATATTTTTTCCTACCTCCGTTCAAAGACAATGGGCTGCTTTTCTGGGTGCCTGATGTCCTCTGCCGGCATTCAGAAGTTGTTTTGTGGAATCGACTCAGCGTTTAAATGTTCTTTTGATGAATTTGTGGGCGAGAAAGTGGTCTCCCCATCCTATTCCTCTGCCATCTTAGCTCCTCTCCCAAAAAGTTATTTTTAAAAATTCATCATGCAGCTATAATTTTTTTTAAAAAAAAGCCTCTTTGTCAATAATTTTCAAAAGCTTACTTTTTAATATGATGAAAAAACACCTATCCCAAATGCTACTTTTTTCATCATAGTGCCGAATTACTTTTTAGTGCTGAATCACTAAATAAATTTTCATTAGAGGAGGAATAACAAATATGTGGCAAATAGATTCAAGGGATTAAATCTGATAGACAGAGTGCCTGAAGAACTATGGACAGAGGTTCATGACATTCTACAGGAGGCAGAGAACAAGACCATCCCCAGGGAAAAGAAATGCAAAAAGGCAAAATGGTTGTCGGAGGTGGCCTTACAAATAGCTGCGAATAGAAGAAAAGTGAAAGCAAAGGAGAAAAGGAAAGATATATCCAACTGAATGAAGAGTTCCAAAGAATAGCAAGGAGACATAAGAAAGCCTTCCTCAGCAATCAATGATGAGAAATAGAGGAAAACAATAGAATGGGAAAGTCTAGAGGTCTCTTCAAGAAAATTAGAGATACCAAGGGAACATTTCATGCAAAGATGGGCACAATAAAGGACAGAAATGGTATGGACCTAACAGAAGCAGAAGATATTAAGAAGAGGTGGCAAGAATACACAGAAGAACTGTACAAAAAAGATCTTCATGACCCAGACAATCACGATGGTATGATCACGATCCTAGAGCCAGACATCCTGGAATGCGAAGTCAAGTGGGGCTTAGGAAGCATCACTATGAACAAAGCTAGTGGAGGTGATGGAATTCCAGTTGAGCTATTTCAAACCCTAAAAGATGATGCTGGAAAGTGCTGCACTCAATATGTCAGCAAATTTGGAAAAAAACAGCAGCGGCCACAAGACTGGAAAAGGTCAGTTTTCATTCCAATCCCAAAGAAAGTCAATGCCAAAGAATGCTCAAACTACCGCACAATTGCACTCATCTCACATGCTAGTAAAGTAATGCTCAAAATTCTCCAAGCCAGGTTTCAACAGTATGTGAACCATGAACTTCCTGATGTTCAAGCTGGTTTTAGAAAAGGCAGAGGAACCAGGGATCAAATTGTCAACATCTGTTGGATCATCAAAAGAGCAAGAGAGTTCCAGAAAAACATCTACTTCTGCTTTACTGACTATGCCAAAGCCTTTGATTGTGTGGATCACAAAAAACTCTGGAAAATTCTTAAGAGATAGGAATACCAGACCACCTGATCTGCCTCTTGAGAAACCTGTATGCAGGTCAGGAAGCAACAGTTAGAACTGGACATGGAAAAACAGACTGGTTCCAAATCGGGAAAGGAGTATATCAAGGCTATATATTGTCACCCTGTTTATTTAACTTACATGCAGAGTACATCATGCAAAATGCTGGGCTGGATGAAGCACAAGCTGGAATCAAGACTGCCGGGAGAAATATCAATAACCTCAGAAATGCAGATGACACCACCCTTATGGCAAAAAGTAAAGGAGAACTAAAGAGCCTCTTGTTGAAAGTGAAACAGGAGAGTGAAAAAGTTGGCTTAAAACTCAACATTCAGAAAACTAAGACCATGGCATCTGGCCCCATCACTCCATGGCAAATAGATGGGGAAATAGTGGAAACAATGGCAGACTTTATTTTCGGGGGGTTTCAAAATCACCACAGATGGTGACTGCAGCCATGAAATTAAAAGACGCTTACTCCTTGGAAGAAAAATTATGACCAATCTAGATAGCATATTAAAAAGCAGAGACATTTCTTTGCCAATAAAGGTCCGTCTAGTCAAAGCTATGGTTTTTCCAGTAGTTATGTTTGGATGCAAGAGTTGGACTGTGAAGAAAGCTGAGTGCCAAAGAATTGATGCTTTTTTTTTTCTTTTTTTAAATTTTATTTTATTTTTAAACTTTACAATATTGTATTAGTTTTGCTAAATATCAAAATGAATCCGCCACAGGTATACCTGTGTTCCCCATTCTGAACCCTCCTCCCTCCTCCCTCCCTATACCCTCCCTCTGGGTCGTCCCAGTGCACCAGCCCCAAGCATCCAGTATCATGCATCAAACCTGGACTGGCAACTCGTTTCATACATGATATTATACATGTTTCAATGCCATTCTCCCAAATCTCCCTACCCTCTCCCTCTCCTACAGAGTCCATAAGACTGATCTATACATCAGTGTCTGTTGAAGACTCTTGAGAGTCCCTTGGACTGCAAGGAGATCCAACCAGTCCATCCTAAAGGAAATTAGTCCTGACTCTTCATTGGAAGGACTGATGCTGAAGCTGACACTCTAATACTTTGGTCACCTGATGTGAAGAAGTGACTCATTTGAAAAGACCTTGATGCTGGGAAAAATTGAAGGCAGGAGGAGAAGGGGACGGCAGAGGATGAGATGGTTGGATGGCATCACTGACTCAATGGACATGAGTTAGAGTAAACTCCGGGAGTTGGTAATGGACAGGGAGACCTGGTATGCTGCAGTCCATGGTGTGGCAAAGAGTCAGACACAATTGAGTGACTGAACTGAACCAAACAAATATATATGAGCAAATAATGAGCATTAATTATAATTAATATTATTTAGTATAAGTCCAGGAGTCTATAAGCACTACATAAAGATGTAACATTTTTAAATGAGTTCTATGGTTCAAAAGAGGGAAATAAAATTATTATTTCAGATAATATAAGTTGTGTATTTCAAAATCTAAGATAATCAACTTAATAGAAATATATCACTAAAAATAAAGTCAAATGACATGAACAGACCAAAATGAATATAAAGAAATTTGATGGTCTACTTCCACCAAAATGACTAAAATTAAAGACTGAGCACACCAAGTATTAAAAAAGAATGTGGAGCAACTCAAATTCTTAGGAAATGGTTATAGGAATGAAAATGACACAAGCACTTTGGAAACAATTTGGCAGATTCCTAAAAATGAGATCTACATTGCCAGACAATTCATATATTCCATTCCTAGGTATTTAGCCAAGAAGTCATGAAAACATATGTTCATACAAAGACTTGTGCATGAATGTTTATAGCACACTATTCATAACAGTCAAAAATTAGAAACAAAAATCAACAAGTGAATGAGAAAAATAATCTGGTATACCCATACAATGGAATATTATTTAGCCATAAAAGGAACTGAACTATTGACATATGCAATAGCATGGATGAATCTCAAAATCATTATGCCAAGGGAAAGGAGCCAGAGGAGAGACTAGACCCTGAACAATTCTATTCATGTAAAAACTTAGAACTGCACGTGAACGTAGAGTGCAATAGAGCATATGACTGGTTTTCCAGGTAGGGAGTGAAGAACTGTGTAGGTTGCAAGGGGGCAGGAGAAATTTGGGGTGGGAGGCAGTGATGCAAATGTTTGGTATTGTGTTTTGGTAGTAGTTTGATTTGTATATACATCAGTCGAAACTCATCAAATTGTACACTTTTAAATAAATAAAAATAGATATGGGTTCTTACATACATATTATACCTCAACAAATTTACAATTAAAAAAATACAGTAGAGTCTCCTGGACAAGGAAATCCAAAGTGTCAGGAGACACTTTGTAGTACATCACCAAATTAAATTGTTCAAATTCTTTTAACTCCCCTCCTCTAAACGTTCTACTAGCTTTTAGTTGCTTATATACTATAGGTTTCATTGCAATAATTAATAAAATGTAAATATGTGAAGATATAAACATTTATGCAATGCCATTATTAATGATCTTATTAATTTATCCTCCATTTCTCCCTCATCGATTGGGCGTGGGAGAAAAAGAAGGAGAAGAGACTGAGATTAACTTTACTTAGATGACCATGCCTAACTACACATTTTATTTCCTTAACTCTCTTTTAACCAGGGGTAAACCCACTCCAAAAAATCCTGCCTGGAAAATCCCATGGACAGAGGAGCCTGGTAGGCTGCAGTCCTTGGGGTCGCTAAGAGTCGGACACGACTGCACGACTTCCCTTTCACTTTTCACTTTCATGCATTGGAGAGGGAAATGGCAACCCACTCCAGTGTTCTTGCCTGGAGAATCACAGGGACGGGTGGGCTGCCGTCTCTGGGGTCGCACAGAGTCGGACACGACTGAGGCGACTTAGCAGCAGCAGCAGCAACCACATACCATACATTTGGTTGGGAATAGAGAAAGGAAGTCTTACAGATGAGGCTCCTAAGAATGCTTTTGTTTTGATGATAAAGGGAGACATTCAGTTGACACATTTTTCCCTTCCTCCCCTCCCTTTCTTCCTAGCAAGAGAGCATGAATGATGGCTTGGAGGTACAGCAGCCATCTTGTGACAGAGAGAAAACCTTAAAATGCTAAAGATGGAAAGCAAAAAGAGAAAAAGAACCTGAGCCAGTTCTGGAGTACAAAGTCTGTTTCCCTTGCTACATGAGAAAAATCAATCTCTTATAAATTTCATGCAGCTATACAAATTCTACTAACTCCAGCATTTGTTGAGCTGGAAGGAGAAATAAGACTTTTATTACCAAACCAATCACATGTTGTTATGGTTGAAATGGGATTTAAAGATCAAGTCATCAGGTCTCTCATTATACCCTTGATGAAACAAGTCCAGAAAAATGTGAGTGATTTTCTCAGCAGGACACAACCAAAAGAGTCAAATCCAAATCTCTTGATTTTCAGTCCAGTACCATTTCTACTATACCTGTTGCCACAATAAATTTTTTAAAAAATTACCTATGGAGAGACTACTCTGTGCCAGGCACTGTGCTTGGTGATATATGGAGGTAAAAATGTGTAAGACTGTGTTTCTAAAAAAAAAAAAAAAAAAAAGACTGTGTTTCTGTCCTATAAGAGGAATGAAATATACATGAAGAGATAAGACTATACTAGACTATGAAATTGTAAACACAGTTGTATAATAAAGCTACTGAAAAGCCTTATTACATTATTAACCACAATCTCTAGAAGATAAAAAGACAAATAGTATCAGCCAGTATCAATCATAGTAAGTGATGAGGTGTTAGTGTCCATATTAGGGAAACATCATTTTGGTGAGGAATAATCAGAGATGTTTGTAAGAAGGAATGATGGCTGATCTTCCTTGAAAGAAAGATGGAGTTAAGACAGACATAAGACAATGAAGAGGACATTCCTAGAAGGCATAAATGTCTTTGGCAAAGATGTGGTAGTGAGAATGATCAAGAAACATCTTGATGAAAATGCAAATGAAATAGTTTGACTACGCTGTGTATACATATAATTCTTCTGTAATATATACATTATACATTAATTCTAAATCATGAGAAAATGATCAATATAGTATGTTATGATTGTCTATTTCAATGCCCAGGCTAGTGCTGGATAATAGTAGAAGCTCAATTAATGTACAAGTCATTCATTCACATAGTAAAGGTTGTGTGCAAGCTAAAAGATTACTGCAGACTCTCTAGAGATATTAAAGCATCCTTTATAAATCCTCCAAAATTATATAATCCATTTCTCTTCCCAGATAAAAATATAAGTTTTAAGGACCACTGGGAATCAGCAGTTACCTAGGTAACTCACAAGGTAAAGTACATGAGAATTAAATTCTGATTGTTAAGTATTTCTTTTTATGCTTGCCTTTTGAAGAGGCAACAGATAAAACATCAAAGCTTCCACTTAAAGAGCAGATAAAAGGAAACAGATGACTCAATTCTGATACATCTAAATATCTACTTATGATTTCAGTCATCTTTCTTTTGAGCTTTTGGTTATTTTTAAAACCACCTTCCAACCATGGCCAAATGAGTTCACAGTAATAAGAACTAGGTGATATCTAGAAAATAGAAGTTACTTGAGTACTTGAGGCTAAAAAAGAATCTTAAGGTTTTCTGAATGACCCAGATTAGAGAAAAAGGAGACTCGCTTATGCTACCTACTAAATATATGTGCCAAAATATTTAGATAACAGCCCAATATTGCTAATCTATGTGTATGATAATGCTCAGAGTGACAGCTTAAAAAAAAATACTTGTTTGAAAGATGGCCACACTACCAAATCACCAAAACATCAGAATAACCATTGGAAAATGTCAGTCATCTGAATATGTTGCTGGATTTACAATGAATATGGTTGATTCTGCTGCTTTTCCACTGGCAACCTGCCCTCTTGTTGGATAATGGTGGTCACAGGTGGTCAGAAGAAAGACAACATCTGCTGGAGGCCAAAGTTTCTGGTTGAAAGGAGGAAAATATGTTTCCCTGCTGCTAAGTCACTTCAGTCGTGTCTGACTCTGTGCGACCCCGTAGACAGCAGCCCACTAGGCTCCCCCATCCCTGGGATTCTCCAGGCAAGAATACTGGAGTGGGTTGCCATTTCCTTCTCCCATGCATGAAAGTGAAAAGTGAAAGTGAAGTAGTTCAGTCGTGTCCAACTCTTAGCGACCCCATGGACCGCAGCCTACCAGGCTCCTCCACCCATGGGATTTTCCAGGCAAGAGTACTGGAGTGGGTTGAGAAATAGTTGACTCCTCTGACTTTTCTCTTCATTAGAATCCTTTGTGTTGATACATACTAGAGTTTACTGTTAACACTTTTTTAATTAAAAAAAAAATACAGTTATTCAATCTAGAGACTATTTTATCAAAGCCCATGAAGCCAAACCCATGTGTGTGGTTCTTCCCACAAAAATTATCACATGCTAATGACAGATGTCATGTTACCTAGCATGGGATACACTTGGGTCCTCCTGTGAGACTGTGAATCCATTGAGGATTTGGGGATTGTAACTAGTTTTTACACTAATTGAAAGACAAAGCAACAGTCAGAGAAAGATTGGAATTAATGACTTATCATCCAAGTTAATACTAAAAAACATCAGGACATAAGGAAAGGTTGAATTGACCTGCTTATTAGTAACACATCCCAGAGGTTAGCTTACTCACCCTTCAGTGGCAAACTGGAAAGCCCAGCCTCACTCACAGGCAGGGCTTTGAAGTCTAACATTACCAGTTGGATGAGAGCTGATGAGAAAAAATACATCACTTCTGCCAGGAGGCAGTTCCCAAAACAGAAGGGAGGGGGCTGAATTGTGCTCGATACTTTCTTCTCTCACTAGTCACAGTGCCCAAGCCCCTGCCCCTGCCCAGAAGAGCAAGGGATCCTGCAGGTAGCCAGTGTTACTCTACTAAAGAGTCCTTCCAAATGGCAACAAGATACAAAGGAGGAAAAGTTTTCCATTTCCAACAGAGAGCACCGTTCATTTCTAAGTGGGTTTTTTTGTTGTTGTTTTTTCATGTCTCCAATACCAAAAAGAGTGCTCTGCTCAGTAAGTGGTTATTTATAGACATTAACTGTAAGTGTGATGACCTCCAAAGACAGAGATCAGTTTTTAAAGTCAAGGTTGAATCCTGCTTCAGAATCTCTCCAACTGTATGCCTTAAGGCAACTAATTGAACCTCCTTGATTTCATCAACTGTAAGATCCAGATGGTAAATACGTAGCTCACAGGAGTCTCATGAAGATTAAATATCTCAAGAGTTTATCCCAGTGCTGGTGGGAGCAGAGAGGCATTCAAAGCTGTGAGCTCCATTCCTCTTCTTTCCCCCTAATACAACTTGCTCTCAAGAAAAAAGTAATCTGGTCCTAGGCACCATTTAGGGCTTCCCTTGTGGCTCAGCTGGTAAAGAATCCGCCTGCAATGAGGGAGACCTGGATTCGATCCCTGGGTTGGGAAGATCTCCTGGAGAAGAGACAGGCTACCCACTCCAGTATTCTGGCCTGGAGAATTCTATGGACTATATAGCCCATGGAGTGGCAAAGAGTCGGACAGGACTGAGCGACTTTCACTTTCACTTTCAGACACCATTTATGCTCCCATCAGTAAGTTCTTTCCTGCCAGGACCATTTTTCTGCTTTAGCCCTTTCACCCAGTGTAATAAAAGGCTAGTTCAGTTACGTGTGGTCGAGGAGCCAAAAAAGATGGACCTCAGATGAGGGAACCATTTTGGAAATCAGAGCCTCTGGAATTTTCTGTCATTATTTCCAATGGCACCTCAATTCCTGCACCACTTGCAAGGACTCTAACGCTTTGTTTCTGAAGACTGTCACAGGGACAATGTCCCTTAAATGGCAAGAGAGATATGAAGGACTAGGAACAGGAAAAGAAATAAGAAGGATCTGGGCCCTGAATGCCTTGCTGCTAAAAACAAATGAAATGGGGATCAAGATCTGTGACTGAGTGCTAAAATGTTTAGAGAATTGAAACTTAATGTGCTTGTTTTTAATTGCTCCTTAATGGCACACAGAATTACTAGACATTAAATCACTTTAGAGGAGTGCAGGCAGAATCACTTTATCTGGGTAAAGTCACCTTTAGTTTTTTTTACACCAGCCATGAAATGCTAGAAGATATCACAATTGTTTGTCTCACCTGCAAAATATTCCCAGGTCATTAGACCCTACCCACAGCCAAATGTCTTCAGAAAAATTAATGACCAATTTGCCTGAGATACATAGTATATATCAACTTCGTTGTAAGGAGTCATTGTAAGAGAAACTGGAGCTTCAAAGGGGACTTTGAGAAGTCCCCTTCATAGAAGTCCCCTTCTATGCAGAAGCAGCTCTGTATAGTGGAAATAACACAGCCTTTAGGAATAGGTCGGAGAAGGCAATGACACCCAACTCCAGTACTCTTGCCTGGAAAATCCCACGGATGGAGGAGCTTGGTGGGCTGCAGTCCATGGGGTCGCTAAGAGTCAGGCATGACTGAGTGACTTTACTTTACTTACTTTAGGAATAGGTAGGACTGAATTTGAATCCTACTTCTGTTTCTTTTCATTGCATTTGTACAGTATATCTATTATGGATGAGTCACTTAACCACTCCTTACCTCCCCCAGAAGTTCCAAGAGAACATTACCTTCTGAACAACACTGAGAAACACACTGGGGAGCAGAGCACCATCCTCTTCAAAAAGGAAATGTACTTTGGATAAAGGCAGGAAGCACTACCATTGAATGGACTCCCTTATTACACTGAGAATGATAAGATCTCATGGTGGTAACTTCACTACCAGCCGTATGATGGGACAGGTGGCAATAACTTGCATCATGGCTAGCACGGAAAAGAGGATAGCTGGCGGGACTTCCCTGGTGGTCCAGGGGTTAAGAATCTGCCTTGCAATCCATGGGACACTGGTTTGATCCCTGCCCAGGGAACTAAGATCCCATATGCTAACAGAGTAACTAAACCAGAGGGCCACATCTACTAAGCCTGCATGCCACAACTAGAGAGTCTGCATGCCAGAGTGAAAGATCACACATGATGCAATAAAGATCCTGCGTGCTGTGACTGGAACCTGATGCAGCCAAATTAAAAAAATAAAAGACGATAGCTTGACCTGAAGGGATCTTTGGCTAATACAGTGCATGTGACCAGATGCATAGTACTCCCTGGAGTTATGCGACAACTCATCCCCAGGGACTGGTATGTGGTAGCCCACTAAGAGTCCAGTTCATCCATGTTCCACATACAAACAAAACTCTAATATGTTAAACAACACATGAAGGCTCATTTAATTTCCATATCTTCATTCATAAACAGTACTCTACATCATGAGAGTATATTCTCTCTAAATAGAAAAATCATTGCACTTCATGCTATCTACTAAAATATGCAGTATTTTAATAGTTTTATTTCAATCTTGGAAACATCACACATATCCTATGGATGCACTACTCCCATTTATTTAATTATCCTGTACGTCTACTGGGTGGAAAGGAATTTAGGAATTCCAACTCTACCATTTGACCTGTACAACTCTGTAGATCCGGAGATGCCTGAAAGGTGTGTGGCTGTATGGATGCTCTATGGAGCCTACTACAAGCCTCAGAAAGAATCACAGTGGGTTTGGAGGCAGGTTCATGCCCCTTTAGGTCGAAAGTTATGCTTCTGAAAAATAGTTCTTGATTGCTTTTGGATCCCAGTAGAGACTGAACACCTCACCATGAAAGAGTAGGGAACTGTACACCCCAAAAGAAACTTCGTTACGTATTCCCAGCAGTATCCATGATCAAGTAGGGCCGTAGGTATAAGACTGAGTTCAAGAAAGTCTTTGGAGACAAACAGCTTGCATAATTGGCTCTCACTACCAATGTGCCTACCCCTAATTCCCACACCAGGACCTGGCATGTATTTCTCAGTCCACTCCTATGCCCTCATGAAGAATTCCCAATAATCAACCAACTTACTAAGGAAAAAACTGACTTACAGAAGACTGCATAATATGCTGACCTGAAAGGAGAACCCTGTGGTATTCTAGCCTTATTAGTTAAGGCCTGAAGGACAGTTAAGTGGGAAATGTTCCTAGTTGGAAAAAATACAAGAAGTACATCTACAGTCCCCTGCACATGGAAAGAATGAAGGCCTGAGATGAATCTCTGTATCAATTCATGGGGTAATGGCTACATGAATTTGCTGTATCCAAGAAGAAGAAAATCTCCTCTACCCTCCTATGTTCTTCTGGCTGGTCTAAGAAATAAATTGACATGAGATATTAACAGGGAAAAAATCAAACAGAAGTTAAATAGCAGGATGAGATGGTTAGATAGCATCACTGACTCAATGGACATGAATTTGAGCAAACTCTGGGAGTTAGTGGAGGACAGAGGAGCTTCGTGTGCTACAGTCCAAGGGATTGCAAAGAGCCAGGCATGACTTAGCTAGTTCACAACATATGTGGGAGAGGCCCAGGAAAACTGAGTCACTCGCCAAAATGGCCAAAACCTTCACCTATCTTCACCCATTTTCACCTAAAGACAAAAGAGGATGTTGGAGGAAGGGGTTTGGGACATCAAATGGGGAGGAAGGCAATTCACATGGAGATGGAAAAGAAAATATTATGTTTGGTAAATAAATATTAGCTGGGCCCTGCAGAGACAATGGAACACAGAGAGGAATTTTAACAGACATTACTAGTTTCCTCTCATCTACCATGTTTAAATCATATTATGCTTATCTATAAGTATGAGTTTACTAACCTTAACAATCGTCCCTGGCGGCTCAAAGGTAAAGAACTTGCCTGCAATATGGGAGACCTGTGTTTGATCCCTGGGTCCTGAAGATCCCCTGGAGGAGGAAATGGCTACCTACTCCAGTATTTTCGCCTGGGTAATCCCATGGACAGAGGAGCCTGGTGGAGTTGCCAAGAGTCAGACATGACTGAGTGACTAACACAACATACTTATCTATGGAGGTAGCTCCCTTCCTGGAACAGGTCTTCTATCTACCTTCTTTCAGGCAGTTAGGAGGAAGGTCAAAGATTCTTCCCAAGTCTTTTAGACACAGACTGTTTCCAGCTCAAAACAATCTACATGCAAAAGAGACATTCTGGGGTCGCAAAGTTGACTCCCCTATACCTGGCAGCAGAACCAGAATGAACAAGTTTTAACTTTGGTAAAAAGCTGTGTGAAAGAAATATGTGGATGAGTCAGTCTTAATGAGTTCAGTGTGTCAGAATATGTATGACCACATAAATGCTTACTTTGGGGTCCCCGTGGTGGCAGAGGAGCAGAAGAGACTTTCACTGATAAGGTTCATAAAAATTGTCTCCTCTATGGAGGTCATTTCACCTCCTGCCTTTGCCATGGCAATGCCATGAACAAAGTGGCCGTGCTGGCAAAAACAGAAAACGTTCATGTGTAAAACATGAACTTCCTCTCACCACGGCCATTAAAACAGCCAAGTCTCACTCTTGTCAATAACAATGATGACTTCTGCCAAGATGGACTTCTTGACATAGTTTCACATTCTAGGGTGCTGAGCCTGCTACCTGGTAGTAGAGAGCATCAGAAAGGTGGACAGGCTTTCCTGTAGTCACACTTCAGTTAGCAATACCATCTTTAGATTGCCTAAGAAAAGAAAACCTTAAAGAATAATGAAGTAACCTTAAAGAATAATGAAGTAACCTTAAAGAATAATGAAGTAACCTACTAAAGACTCAGTTAAACACCATCTTGGAAATGTCACTTTGAGAGGCTAAGGATACGAGTATACTCTGAAAAGCAATCAGTATTTTGTGCTATTTCTCTCATAGTCAAAACTAAAGAATAAAAGAGGGTGTGGCACCTTGCACTGTTACACCAATTGACCTACTTACAAAAAAAGAAAAAAAAAATTACTGTACTCCAGGCTCTGCTTATTTATAGGTACGAGTGCCCAAGAGAGTAATTCTTCTATTGCACTTAAAGTCAAAACTGCCACACCACATGCCCATTTGGGGATCCTTATGAGACGGACAGGGTTATTAACCATAATTACCAATGGAAAACTGCTGCTATATAATGAGGGCAAAGAGGAACATTCTAGACCACTGAGGATCATTTTGAGTGCCTTTTAGTGTCTTCAAATCCACTATAAAATGTTCATCTAACACTAAAGCAACCCATATAGGAAAGTCCATCAAAGGCTCAAATGTCTCCGAATTGTAAGCTTAGTTCATCCTGTCAGGTGAAAACCCCCAACCAGTCAAGGTATTAAAAAAAGAGAGAGAGAGAGAGAGAAAGCAAAGAAACATGAAACGCGTAACAGAGAAAGGGAATTATAACACCAAAGGCTTCATGAACAAGTACAGAACTGAGATTCTTCTTAGCTCAGTATTTTTGTAGTATCTAAACGGTGGTTGGATTTATCACTTAGTCCATGAGTTATAAAATATAAGGCAAGACTGTGACTCAGCTAAGGTATGAAAAAACACACCCAGAGGTAAATGTCCGAACTGAAAAGACTCTGTACCTCCCCTTTGGAGAAGATACAGTAGGTGCAACTTTGTAAAGGATATGTCCATATGTGAAAAATCAGCACACTGTGCTAGTTGTTGTTTGGAATGTCTCACGTGGAAAAGAACGTGTACAAAGCACACTGAAGTGGCAGACAAATCAGAGTAGCTCATCTGTTACCCACTTTCACTTTGCTTTAGGATTGTACCATATCTTGTACTGTAGCTTCCTGATCTTTAGAAACAGGGTAATGTATCGCCCAGGTCTTTGGAATGAGGTCTTCTACTCAGCAGATTATACTGAACAAGTCTTGCAAGAGGGAAGTGAGCAACGTGAGATGGCAAACTCACGTAGGGTACAAGACCTACTTGAAACTATGGCGGTGAAGACATCTGGTTCTCTGGGGTAGTTCTGAAGGAGGTTCTACTCTGGCATCCCAAGTGTAAGCAGCAGATGACCGTGGCAGTGGGAGTTCTCCTAGAACACTCCCATAGTGTGGCCGGGAGATTCTGTTTTGTTTGTGACAGTGAGGAGGCAAGTATAATTCCCTGACCTTCCTGAATATTTGGTATGCTACATTTTTTTAAGTAAAGCTCTAGCTCGAGTTTTCCTGTTAATTTATAATCATGAATCCTGACCAATAAAATACTTGCTTACATAAAGTGATTATTTTAATTTTATAAATTGTATGTTTCTGTTTAATTATATATCACAAACATAATTATATAATTCTTTTTTTCTTGAAAAAAGTTGAGACAGAATTTTGATATGGTAAAATTGTAGACCTAGGGTGAATGGTTCCATGAGTTTTGATAAACATCTACAACTGTGTAACCCACATCATTATCCAGAAATGAAATGTTTCCATCATTCCAGTAAGTTGCTACATGCCCTTCAAAGTAAATCCTCCCCTCCAGAGGATACCCCCATTTATCTCTACTGCAATAAATCAGTCTGCCTGTTCTAAAACTTCTCATAAATAGAATTTCACAGTAAGTACACATCAGTGCAGTAGTGTCTGACTCCTACACTTTAGGATGTTTTTGTGATTCATCCATGTTTTGCTGTGTATCAGTTTTATTACTCAGTTGTATGAATATGGCACAATTTGCTGATCCATTCTCCTGCTGATAGACATTTGAGCTCTTTTCATTCCTTGGGTATTATGAATAAAGTTGCCACAAATATTTCTTTACAAGTCTTTCTACTGACATAAGTTTTCATTTCTCTTCGTTAAATACCTAAGAGTGGAATTGCTGGCACATAGTGGAGAAGGCAATGGCACCCACTCCAGTACTCTTGCCTGGAAAATCCCATGGATGGAGGAGCCTGGTAGGCTGCAGTCCATGGGGTCACTAAGAGTCGGACACGACTGAGCAACTTCACTTTCACTTTTCACTTTCATGCAATGGAGAAGGAAATGGCAACCCACTCCAGTGTTCTTGCCTGGAGAATCCCAGGGACAGGGGAGCCTGGTGGGCTGCCGTCTATGGGGTTACACAGAGTCGGACACGACTGAAGTGACTTAGCAGCAGCAGCAGCAGCAGAGTAGACGAATGTTTAAGATTAGAAGAAACTTACAAACTGGTTTCCAAAATAGATGTACCATTTTACAGTTTCTCCAATAATGTCCTGAACTTCCAGTTGATTCATATCCTCATCAACATTTGGCTTTCTCAGTACTTTTTAATTTTAGCCATTCTAGACAGAGTATAGTGATATGTCATTGTAGCTTTAATTTGCATTTCCCTGATTATTACATTACTGATCACATTTTCATTTTATTATTGGCCACTTGTACGTTTTCCCTTCGGAAGAGTCTGAATTAAGTTTTTGTTTATTTTTAAATTGAGTGATTCGTAAGTCATTTATCATCTGGGTAAATCTTGTGTGTGTGTGTATACATATATATATAGTAAACATTCTCTCTTTGGCTTGCATATTTGTTTGCATTTGTACATTTGGATAAATGGAAGTTTTTACTTCTCATGAGGTTCAATTTATCATTTAGTGTATACTTAACTCATTTCTGCGTCCTGTCTAAAAATTCTATGCCTACTCCAAGATCACAAATACATTCTGTTCCCCTCCACTCAATAAGCTTAACAGCTTTAGCTTTTATGTTTATATATATGATTCAAATTGAATTAATTTTTTGTGTAAGACATATGGTAGGAGTCAAAGCTATTTTTTCATGTTCATATCCAGTTGTTACAGCACTGACTGGTGAACAGAATTTCTTTATAGAATCGTTTTGGCACCTCTGTGATCAATCAAGTGAATATGTACATGCAGATCTGTCTTCATCATTCTTTTTGTCTACACTTATGCCAGAATTATACTTTCTAGATTATTACAGGCTTATAAGTAAGTCTGGGAATTAGGTAGCATACATCATCAAATTTGTTTCTTTTACAAAATCATCTTGCTTATTCTAAGTCCTTTGTACTTGCATATTATTTCTTAGAATCACTTCGTCAATTTCTATCAAAAAGCTTGCTAAGATTTTGACTGAGGTTGCATGGAATTTATAGAACACTTGGGAAATAATAGTATCTGTTTTTATCTTGCTTTTCACTTTTAGAGTTTATTTTATTGAAGTATAGTTGATTAGAATGCTGTGTTAATTTCTTTTGTGAAGCAAAGTGATTCAGTATATATATATATATATATATATATATGAATATATAATGTATAATTCAGTTATATATATACACATACATATACATTCTTTCATATTCTTTTCCATTATGGTTTATCACAGGATATTGAATATAATTGCCTGTGCTATATAATAGGACCTTGTTGTTTATCAGTTCTATATATAATAGTTTGCCCATGCTACTCCCAAACTCCCAATTCATCCCTCATCCAAATAATAATATATTAACACACTATTGGAATTTCCAGTCTAATATTATGATATAGCTCTCCTCTTATTTAGTTCTTTGCTCAGAATTATCTGTAATTTTTAGCTTATAAGTCTTCCATATCCATCATTACATTTATTTATAAGTATTTTGTGTTTTCATATTACTGAAAATGGTACTATTTTAAACATTTTATTTTCCAATTATTCATTGGTAATAAATAGAAATGCAATTAATTTTTGTATACTGTAACATAACTAAATTCACTTACTGAGTTATTTTGTGGCTTACTGTATTTGTAGATTCCTTGAAATTTTCTACATAGAAAATCCTATCATTTGAGGATAAAGCAATTTTATTTTTTCCTTTCTGATCTGTATGACTTTGTGGTCATTTTTTTCCTTTCACTGGTTAAGAACAGCAATATAATGTTGAATAATGAGAATAGATGATGAATGAGAGTAGAATTCTTGCACTCTTCTGGAATTTAAGATTAAGCACTTAAAAGTTTACCATTATGTCAGCTGAGATTTTTTCTTTAAAGACATCCTTTATCCAAGTGAGGAAGTTCCCCCTAATTTCTAGTTTGCTGACAGTCTGCTACCATAAATGTGTTGAACTCGAGTTTTCCTGCATCTATTAAAATGATCATCTATTCATTTAACAAATCACATTGAGTTCTGAATATTGAAACAATCTCACAGTTTTGGAATAAACTCCACTTCACCAGGTTCTATTATCCTTTTCAAACATTGCTGATTTCTTTTGCTAATATACAGTCTATCTAATACACAGTCTACCATATATTGGTATTTCATGAACACAGACACTCTTATAAGGTTTGGTCAGGTTGGTGCTACCTTATTTTATAAAAGTCTCTGTGAAAGTTTCCTCCTTACATAATTGATTACATATGGATATGGTGTTTCATTTCTGGGAAGGTCTCTAATTATGAATTTAAATTATTTAACAAATATTCAAAAAATGTTTTTCTTTTGTCTCTGACCTTAAATTGTGTGTCCCTCAAGGTATTAGTTTGTTTAAATAATCAAATTTATTGTCAGAGTGTATTTACATTATTCATATTATTCCTTCAGGATCTTCTAAACATTTGTAGGATTTATGGTAAAGTCCATAATTACTGATATTGATAATTCTGCTTCTTATTTCTTTGACTTTCATCTAGGGGGTTATTAATTTTATTAAACTTTTCAAAGAAATCACTTTAAATTTTATTAGTTACCTCCATTTCTATTCATTTTATTTATTTCTAATCTAAATTTTTTCTATTTATTTTGGGCTTAATTTACTCATTTTTTTCTAATTTTCCAAAATGGATTTATTCTGAACTTTTTTACTTCCTTATATAAGCATTTAAAATTTCAGCAATTCTTTAGTTATATTCACACTTCTTGATATATAACTTTTTCCTTATCACTCAGTTTGAAATATTTTAAATATCCCTATGATTTTATGATATACTTAGAAATGTGTTAATTTCCAAGTATTTAAGAATTTTCTAGACACCTTTGTAATGATTTCTAATTTCAGTCAGAGCACATAAATTATTTGAAACTTACTCAGACATATTTTACAGTCCAGCATATGATCTATCTTTATAAATGTTTCCTATGCACTTCAAAATAATTTATATTCTGCAGTTTGGGAAAGCAGCATTCCACATATGTAAGTATGATTAGCATCTCTGACAGTATTAATTATTCTATATTCTTACCAAATTTTTTGTCTAATTGTTCTATCAATTAATGACAAGGAGTATTAAAAATCACAAACTATAACTGTAGTTATGTATATTTTAAGCTCTGTTCTAGGCACATCCATACTTTTATAATTATTATATTTTCATGATGAATTGATTGTTTAAATCATTTTTTAAATCTCTGTATCTATTGTTATATTTAAAATCCTGAAATGTACTTTGTGTAATATGTTAATATGACCATTCTAAGTATCTTTTGAGTAGTATTTAATGGGCCTACCTTTTTCTATTCTTTTATGTTCAGCCAATCTGTTTCCCATATTTGAAATGCATCTCTTATAATAGCATGTAATTATACTTTGCTTTTAATTCCCTATTGTCAATCTCTGCCAGTTACAGTGTTTACTCCTTTTATACTTAATACAATTATTGATATAGTTTTTAGCTACCATCCTGACATTGGCTTACTATTTCTCCCATCTGTTCTTATCATTTTTCCATTTCCTATCTTCATTTGGATAAATCGATCCATTTTAAGTATTTATTTTTATCTACACTATTAGCTTTTTAGTTTTTCTCTTATTTTTTATTGGTAAAGGTGTTCTGTATTGCTTTAGGGATTACAATATGTGTTCTTAATTTACCAGAGTCTGTTTTAAAGTTTTAAAAGTACATTATGCTACTTCATGTGTAATATAAGGGTCTTACAAATATACCTCCCTTTTTCTTTCTTGGTCCATTGTCATAGGTTTTATTTGTATTTAGTGCCGTAATATCCACAAATCTATTACTATTAATTTGCTCTATATAGCAAATTGGCTCTGAAATTAAGAGGGAAAAAAGGCAGTCTGAAAAAAAGGGGGAGCAGTCTGATATATTTATCCACAATTTGCCATTTACAATAATATTTCGTTTATGTTTATCTGTGTTTCTATCTGGAATCATTTTTCTTTAGTGCAAAACACTTCCTTTAATATATATTATGTGCTATCCTATATTGATAAAATTGTTCTGCTTGTGTTTATTTGAAAGGCTTCTATACTATATTGCCCTATTTCTTTTTATAGTATTAGAAAAATAAACCAGGCATTTAGTATACAGTAAGGTAAAAAGTAGGTTAGGAAGCAACAGTTAGAACTGGACATGGAACAACAGACTGGTTCCAAATAGGAAAAGGAGTACATCAAGGCTGTATATCATCACCCTGCTTATTTAACTTATATGCAGAGTACATCATGAGAAACACCGGACTGGAAGAAGCACAAGGTGGAATCAAGATTGCCGGGAGAAATATCAATAACCTCAGATATGCAGATGACACCTCCCTTATGGCAGAAAGTGAAGAGGAACTAAAAAGCCTCTTGATGAAGGTGAAAGAGGAGAGTGAAAAAGTTGGCTTAAACTCAACATTCAGAAAACGAAGATCATGGCATCTGGTCCTATCACTTCATGGCAAATAGATGGGGAAACAGTGGAAACAGTGTCAGACTTTATTTTTGGGGGGCTCCAAAATCACTGCAGATGGTGACTGCAGCCAGGAAATTAAAAGACGCTTACTCCTTGGAAGGAAAGTTATGACCAACCTAGATAGCATATTGAAAAGCAGAGACATTACTTTGCCAACAAAGGTCCGTCTAGTCAAGGCTATGGTTTTTCCAGTGGTCATGTATGGATGTGAGAGTTGGACTGTGAAGAAAGCTGAGCGCTGAAAAATTGATGCTTTTGAACTGTGGTGTTGGAGAAGACTCTTGAGAGTCCCTTGGACTGCAAGGAGATCCAACCAGTCCATTCTGAAGGAGATCAGCCCTGGGATTTCTTTGGAAGGAATGATGCTAAAGCTGAAACTCCAGTACTTTGGCCACCTCATGGGAAGAGTTGACTCATTGGAAAAGACTGTGATGCTGGGAGGGATTGGGGGCAGGAGGAGAAGGGGACGACAGAGGATGAGATGGCTAGATGGCATCACTGACTTGATGGACGTGAGTCTAAGTGAACTCCGGGAGTTGGTGATGGACAGGGAGGCCTGGTGTGCTGCGATTCATGGGGTCGCAAAGAATTGGACACGACTGAGCGACTGAACTGAACTAAACTGAACTGAAACGTAAAAAGTGAAATGAAGGAGAAATTAGGGAGAACTGTAGGAATGTGCAGAAGAGGCACTTCACCCAGTCTTGAAGGAGTCAGTAAAAGTGTATAATAAAAGTGATATTGCAACTATCTGAACAATGAAAAGAAGCATATTGATGAGTGAGAGTACAGATCAGTTTTTTTTTTTTTTTCACTCTAAGGAAAATACGATTGACCAAAATCCTATACTGCATTTAGATTGTTTCCTTTATTCCTCCCTTCTTTTAATTACCTATTTACTATTTTAAATAGCAGTATATTTGAATATTTCATGTTTGTACTTGCATGATTTACTCATAATAAAACTCGTATAATTAAATATTTGAGGTGAAAGTTATGCACAATTTTCATCTTTTAATCCAAGCTAAATGGTAACATTTTTCCTAGAATGGTTATACAAATTTGCATTCCCACCAGCAGCCTATGAGAGTAACAGGCTGGAACTTATTCCTGGAATTTATTGCCGTCTCAGGTTCCTCATTAGCCTTTCCTCTGCTATTATTGTTGGGGCCACCTACAGATCTCCATCTTTCCCAATTCCCAGGAAAAGTTCATGCTAGAGGTTGGAGGCTTCCAAGACTCCTTCAGAGCATCATTCTTGACCTGTGATACAGATAACCTTTCCTGCCAGGCCAACTCCATCTTATGCCCTATACAAGCTCTGGCCTGATATGTATCCTTGGTCCCCTGCTCTGATAAATAGCTTAGGATCTCAGTTTCCTACAAAATGAGCTTCCTACCTTACTTAAACTTTCCCCTCCTAGGAGCTGAAGGTTTGCCTCTGGATCCCATTCCTTTGTCTGTATCCACCATGGAATGGTGAACAAAATCTTTTGATGTCAATTATTTCTCGGTACTTCTCAATGTCACCTACTCTGAAATCAATGTCACTGTGCTCCATTTACTGATAAATAGGCTTCCTACAGGCCATCTCCAAGTACTTTGACTACATTCACATTTTTTAAAAAAAGCTTTAAGTCATAAAAATCTTCATTGCAATAACCAAATTCATTTTACACCTTCAATCACATCAGAGATATTCATACATATTGAACACAGAATACAAATTTACAAGACAGACTAACCTAATTTCAACACAGCTTGAAATTCTTTGTTGTTACAGTGAAGACTATCTTTGCTTCCTGCAAGTGAGTTATCAGAAAAAGAAATTCACTTTTAATGATCTCACATTTTATATATAAAAAAATAGCACCTGCCTATTCCATGTAAGAAAAAAAAAGATCCTTCAATGATAAAAGATGCAAGAGAGGTTATATTTTGCTTGATTGTACATATTTTGGAAATAAAAGTATATATTTGCATTTTATTTTCCTTCTTTAATAGTGCAGTATTTATAATACTGCATCATAAATCAGTGAAGACTTGTGCCTTTACTGGGTCTACCTATTAACAAAGTTTTCTGTGGAATACAGCTACATACAAGATGTAGACCTCAGTAATCCTTAAGATATCCACAGAGACGGTAAGGGGTAGGTACCTACACACATATTAGCTAACTCTATGCAGTGTTCTTATTTTAGAGTTTGAATATCTTTCATGATATGCAGATATAATCCTAATTTCTTCTTATTCCAATATTTTGCCCCAGAGTCATATGGAATATCTGAAAAAGTCAATAAGGAATAGTGGGAAAACACATTTTAGTGTTATCTCCACCACACACACTCACACACATGTGAAACACCTATGAGCAGGATCACCGTTAATCTGTTCATAACACCAGCAACAGACATAACATTCAATGTGCATTCACAGGATGGAAGCGTGCCAGCGCTCCGTCTGGTATCTTCTAGTGACCTTCTTTAGCCAGACCAGAGGATACAGTACAGAAACTTCAAGTTAGGAATTGGTTTTCTTGATTGCTTGCCACCAGTAGCAACCTGAAATATGAGATAGACACTCCTACAAATTTCTATGACAGGGAGCATGAAAATTTACACTGTTAACTTCATTCCCTCAACTTAGGCCACATATCCGAACCTCTCTTTCAAGTCTCATCTCAAATGTTGCTTCTTCCATGAAAACACTTTCTGATCTCCCAGAGAAAATGTGAAGACTCTAAAGGTGCTTTATATAAATCATAAGATAAATAAGAGTTGATAAGGTGGAGGATTTGGAGAGACCTACAGGATTAGAAAGGGCACTTCACTCAGAGAGTGAGTCAGGAAAACGTTTCTGGGTCAGTGATACCTAAACTAACATTTCAAAGATAAAAAGAGCTAGGCAGACAGGTGAGTTAGTTCTAAATGTTATTTAGAACCTTAATTACCTTGATTTGTTAAGGAAATTACCTTAAGATAAAAAGAGCTGGGCAGACAGGTGAGTTAGGTCTAAATGTTATTTAGAACCTTAATTACCTTGATTTGTTAAGGAAATTACCTTAAGAAATTACCTCAATTTCTTTTTTTTTAATTTAATTTTATTTTTAAACTTTACATAATTGTATTAGTTTTGCCAAATATCAAAATGAATCTGCCACAGGTATACATGTGTTCCCCATCCTGAACCCTCCTCCCTCCTCCCTCCCCATTCCATCCCTCTGGGTCGTCCCAGTGCACCAGCCCCAAGCATCCAGTATCGTGCATCGAACCTGGACTGACAACTCGTTTCATACATGATATTTTACATGTTTCAATGCCATTCTCCCAAATCTTCCCACCCTCTCCCTCTCTCACAGAGTCCATAAGACTGTTCTATACATCAGTGTCTCTTTTGCTGTCTCATACACAGGGTTATTGTTATCATCTTTCTAAATTCCATATATATGCGTTAGTATACTGTATTGGTGTTTTGCTTTCTGGCTTACTTCACTCTGTATAATAGGCTCCAGTTTCATCCACCTCATTAGAACTGATTCAAATGTATTCTTTTTAATGGCTGAGTAATACTCCATTGTGTATATGTACCATAGCTTTCTTATCCATTCATCTGCTGATGGACATCTAGGTTGCTTCCATGTCCTGGCTATTATAAACAGTGCTGCGATGAACATTGGGGTACATGTGTCTCTTTGTACTGTGTACCAAACACTGTGTTGAGTATTTTCAAAGCTTTAACATGTTTTCTCTGCTTAATAACTTTCTTTTACCCAGGATAAAGGCTATGGATTGTCCTTAACTTGTATTCTCTTTCACATACCACTTATAACTCATCTTGTTGACTTTCTTTTTACATGAATTTTATTGGAATATAGTTGCTTTGCAATGTTGTTAATTTCTACTGCACAGCAAGATGAATCAGCCATAGTTATACATATATCCCCTCCTTTTTGGACTTCCTTCCCATTCAGGTCACCACGGTGCATTAAGTAGAGTTCCCTGTGATATACAGTATAGTCTCATTCGTTATCTACTTTATACAGAGAATCAGTAGTGTACATGTGTCAATCCCAATCTGTTGGGAAGCCCAGTACAAAATAGCCAATTAAAAAAAGTCCTTGGGAAAATGGCGAAGGGCCAAAAATACCCCAGCTTGATGTGCCCGGACAGAAAAACATCTCCTGCCTTTGGTTATGCCCGGCGCCAAGATTTAATAATAAATATTAAAGATGTTGCTTGAGAAAACGGGTTATGAGATAAACTCATGGGTCACTTAGAGCGCGCTGTCCTTAAAATATTTTTACTGATTAGGTGTTAACCCCATACGCGCTCTGCTGGCTGTATACTCTAAGCTCTTTGTTCCTACTTCTATAAAAAGGCTTGACTGCAGAAATAAATTTGCCAGTCCTTGCAAGAGACTGTCCGAGTGTCATTCTTTCAGGTTCGTCGCTTCCAAGTCCCGGGGAAAAAATCCCCAACACCTACCAACCCCTGTTTCCCCCAGGTATCTATATGTTTGTTCTCTACACCTCTGTGTCTACTTCTGCTTTGCAAATAAGATGATCTATGCCATTTTTCTAGATTTCACATATATGCATTAATATATGATATTTGCTTTTGTCTTTCTGAGTTACTTCATTCTATATGACATGCTCTAGATCTATCCATGTCTCTACAAATGACCCAATTTGTCCTATTAAAATAAATCCAGATTGCAATCCCTCCCACCACCTCAGCTGCTTCCACGCCAACCTAAGCACCATATTCCCTTGACTGAATCACTGCAATAGCCTCCGAATTCATCTCCACCTCTGGCTGCTGAGATGTCCTACACTTCAACTTTAAATGTAAGTCAGATGATGTCACTCCTCACTAAAACTCTACACCGTCCCACCCCCTTCCCCTCAGAAGAAAGGCAAAATCCCTTCAAAAGCTAGAAGATCCCACATGATCTGATCTTTGCCTTTCGTTCCCTACCTCATCTCATTTCCTAAAACTTTTCCCATCACGTCCACTGCCCCAGTCACAGCAGCCTTACTGTATTTTTGCAATATGTCAACCCTGCTCCTGCCTCAGGGCTTTGTATTGGCTGTCCTCTGTCCCTGAACAGCTCTTTCCAAAACATACACTAGCACTCTTCCTTACCTCCTTTGCTCAAATGGAACTTTCTCTGTGAAGCCTGTTCTGATTCCTGTATTTAAAAGTGTACCTCTCTCCCCAGTCCCTATTTCCAAATTCCCTCTGCCCTGCTCTTTTTCCTCCCATATCATTCATCCGCTTATCATGTATAACACAATTCATTTCTTTATTATGTCTATTGTTTAGTTTCAATCTTCTTTCCCTAGAAACTGATCTTATGAGGTCATATGTCTTTGTCTATTTTATTCACCAATATATACCAAGCATCTGTTTTAGTCTTTAGTATAGAGAAAAGTGAAAATGTTAGTCACTCCATCATGTCCAACTCTTTTCGACCCCATGGACTGCAGCCTGCCAGGCTATCTGTCCATGGAATTCTCCAGGCAAGAATACTGGAGTGGGCTGCCATTCCCCTCTCAGGGGATCTTCCTGACCCAGGGATTGAACCAGGGTCTCCAGCATTGCATGCAGATTCTTTACCATCTGAGCCACCAGGGAAGCCTTAGCATAAAGAAGGCACTCACCAAACATTTTTTCATTGATGAAATTAAATTATTTAATCATTTCAATAAGTCCTTGAAGTAGGAACTCTAAAAGGATCATTAACTACCTTATCCACTCTTGGCCAGTTATTGACCAAGTAAAGATTCAAATACAGTTAGGCTCCAGAGGTCAGGCCCTTAGCCCTGGCTCCCACTTTGTTACCCATCCTCAGCACTATCCTGTGATCCCTTTGGGACAGGGATGGTATGTTTCTACATATCTAGTTATTGCTTCAGTGATATACACAGTACTTTGCAAACAGTAGGTGCTCAACATTTATGTAACTCTGTTTGGCCAGCTCGTCCCAAGCAACATGACCTTTACTGCTACAGTGCCTTCCTGCACTGGCTCTTGTAACATCTGCCCTAAGAACATACTATGCTCACCCAGGAGTCAGAGGAATGATGTGAGTAAACCGAGGCCCAGGGAGGTCCAGTAGCCTACCCAAGGCTATACTTAGCAAACAGTCAAGACCGAGATCTGGATCTTGAGACACTGCAGTCATTTCTCCATTTGTGACTTGAATTTTTAAATACAGACATATCTATACCCTTCAAGTGCAAGTTAACAGAGGCAGGGACTTTTGGTCTCTTCTATGTGCCTTGCAATAGATGTACCCCAATGGTAGGTACACCAAGGTACCTAGGTACCTTGTTTATTAATAAATAAATAAATACTTGTTTATTTCCAACAAGGCCCAAGCTGGACTGGCACGAACAGGAGAACTAACACAATTTACCTGGATGGTCAAGCAGAGATAATGAGAGGAAGTAAAATATGAAACAGACTCAGGAAAGCAGCTAATAAGCAACAAATTTCATCTTTAAAAGAAGTCACAGTTTCAGAGATGGAGTTGGAAGTTAAATAAAATTTGAAAGTTTTTTTGATCAGTATTCTCCATGGTTTTCATTTTAATTTAAAGGGGAAAAAACAGCAAGGCCTTGAGCAAGACTGATAGACTGCTACATGATCAATTCCTTCCTTGTCCCCATTGTAAAAACAAAACCATAAATTACAATAATTCTTACTTTTGGCTAAATGATTTTCAGCAGCATGGCTGGATGGTGACAGCCCAAATAATCATGGATTCATCATTTCTCACAGCCCAGAATCACAATACTAGAGCTGTTCTCCTTTGTCAAAAAACTGTGGCTCTCCCAGAGTAAATAATGTTGGGGAAAAAAAAAAGAGAGAGAGAGAGAGAGAGAAAAAAAACCTGGTAAATAATTTAAATTTTTCATTTGTGTTCAAATGACTTTTCCTCCCTTTCTACAAGCAGCTTTGGGATAATATCAATATCTTGTGATTGATAAGACATGGCCTGATACTCTACAGCTTTTTAGCTTAATTTTCCCTTCTAATGAATGTCTTTTGATTTCTACAAAACTCGAAAGTTTGCTTAGGACCTATGTTTATCTCACAAGCATTTGAGACAGTGCCAGTGACCATAAGCAGATACTCCTTGCCTAAAAGGGAAATGTTACACAGTTTTGTAGCACAAGTGACTAAATTAAATCTGAAAGGAGGTAACAGAAAAAAAGGCATTAAAAGAGAAGGTGACAGAACCTGGCCCCCATTTCATCCCTGCAGTCCTTTGATCTGGGATACTTTTGCATAAGGGAGCCATGTTATATAAACTGAAACCATGACTCTCAAATGGTAAAGACTTCTGTTTTTGATTGAAACTAATACAAATTCTTGGGTTTGTATCATACAGCAACCCCAAAGGTTTCTTCTTTCCCTTATTTAAATCTCTTTCCCTCCCCCTCTCACAGAGATTTATTCTAAGGAACTGGCTCATGTGATTTGTGTGGGCAGCCAAGACCAAAAGCCACAGAACAGACTAGAAATTCTTAGGTAGGGAGCTGGAACATTTCTGAGGTAAAACTCCCTCTTCCTCAGGGAAATCTCAGTTTTGTTCTTAAAGTCTTTCAACTAATTGTATGAGGCCCACTCCCACTACTGAGACCCACTCCTCTACAAACTTCCCTGGTGGTTCAGACAGTAAAGCATCTGCATGCAATGCAGGAGACCTGTGTTTGATCCCTGGGTCACAAAGATCCCCTGGAGAAGGAAATGGCAACCCACTCCTGTACTCTTGCCTGGAAAATCCCATGGACAGAGGAGCCTGGTAGGCTAACAGTTCATGGGATCGCAAAGAGTTGGACACAACTGAATGACTTCACTTTCTTTTCTTTCTTTTCCTCTACAAACTAACTATAGATGTTAACCACATCCACAAACGACCTTCATGGCAACACCTGGAGTACTATTTGAGGAACACATCAAATTAACCATCATTGGGAACTCAGAGTTTAGTGGAAGAGATAGGCAATGAATAAAAAACTACACATGATGTAAATCACAGCTATATACAGAGGAGTTAGACTAACCTAGGGATCACAGAGTCTTCCCTACAAAGGTCCAGCAGAGACCTAATAAGTGAGCAGGAGTTAGGCCAGAGAAAAGGAATGGTATTGCAGCATTCCATAGGGCTTTTTCAAAAGCCCTGAGTCCAGAATGAACCTGGCATATCTGAGAAATGGAAAAGGGGCCAGGGCAGCTAGAGCCTAAGAAGTTCTGCACCCCAGCGTCCTTAGTGAACAAAAAAGAGTAATTTACAGAACTAAAAGCTTTGGTTTGCACTGGATTCAGGCACTTAGCCTGGTGTGCTTAAGATATCTTTGGGAGAAACAGACTTTTTCTTCTTCTATTGATGTTATGATTAAAATCTTCTTGTGGTCCTATTACATGTAGAATAAAGTGTTTGTCCTCCAAGAGTTTTTAGGATCAAATAGTGCCCTGCACCCTTGATAGCAACTCCTGCTACTTTTCTTCCTAACTACCAAACTCCCATTACATCTTTAGTTCTCAAACTGGCCAGTACTAGTTCAGTCTCTGGGCCTTTGAACTTGTTCTTTCTTCTGCTCTCATCACCATTCCCCAAGATTTCACACAGCAGGCTCCTTCTGAGCTTTCAGATTTCAGCTGAAAATACCACCTTCTCTGTCCTATGTTTTTGTTTTTTTTTTTTTGAGATGAGAACTTTTAAGATTTACTCTCAGCAACTTTCAAATATGCAATACAGTATTACTAACTGTAGTACCCACTTCTGTACCCTGCATCCCCATGTAATGGAATGGGGATGGAAATTTGTTCCTTTTGTCCCCCTTCACTATTTCACCAGGATGCCCCCTCCCCTAGCTTGGCTTCAGGCAACCAACCTGTTTTCTATGAATTCATTTGTTTGGTTCTTTCTCCCTTCCTTTCTTCATTTATTTCTTTTCACATATAAGTGAGATCAGTTATTTTCTCTTTCTCTGACTTAACCAGAATAATGCCCTCAGGTTCAAATCTAAGGTCATGGAGGAAATCTGTCATGGAATCTGTCCCATTTTTGTCATCATCATCTGACTCTACTTATCCCATTTCTTTCCTTACTTTTTATCTCCATTCACTTGCATGAAAATTTCATAAGAGCAGAGATTCTGAGAGTAAGCATTTAATGCATAGTTTTAAAAATATAGGAGGGAGGTGGGAGGGAGGTTCAGGATGGGGAACACATGTAACCCACGGCGGATTCAAGTCAATATATGGCAAAACCAATAGAATATTGTAAAGTAAAATAAATAAATTTTTTTAAAAAAGAAAAAAATTAAACATATAGATATAATACTTTTGGTAAATAACCTTTGAACTATATTCATCTCCACAATGAAACTAATACTGCATATTTTGTCTGTCAACAAGACCACCAGACTATGCAATGGCACATTATTTAACATACTTGCAAATCGTGGAGGGACACAAAAGTGATTCTTTTATATACAACTAGAGACTAAACTTTTTTGTGGTTTAACTGGAATATTTTTGTATTTCTGATTTTTGCTTGGCTTCTTTATCAGCAAATCCATGTCTCTCAGATTAAGAAAAAAAAAAAAAAGGAGCTAGAAGGGACATGATTTAAACAATGTCCCAGACAAGCTATTGCAAGGTAATGCGATATGAAGAAAAACTGTTATAAGACTGTCTGATTATAGAGCAGGAGACCCATTCTAGAATTATACCCATTTTTTCAGTTGAGGATAAATGTCACAAGCTCACAGTATAATAAATGAGTAAGAACAACACAAATTGTAGAGTAAGATGAATGATGATCCAATCTTAGCAACTTGCTCAATTTTTATAAAATGGGTAGATAAAGGCACTTAGCAAAAAAAGGCTGTCATGAGAATTAACTGGGACATATAAAAGCATATATCACTAGGTCTGCCACATAGTAAAGTGCTAAAGTAATAATTATTATTATAGTAATAATAATCACTATTACAATAACATGCAAAGGGTGAGCACAGCATTTTACACTTTCATGACTTTCATACTGACAGTCTGTGTGTGATCCATTTAGGTGATACTCAAGGAGGTCTTGGAGAAGGCAATGGCACCCCACTCCAGTACTCTTGTCTGGAAAATCCCATGGGCAGAGGAGCCTGGTAGGCTGCAGTCCATAGGGTTGCTAAGAGTCAGACACGACTGAGCGACTTCACTTTCACTTTTCACTTTCATGCATTGGAGAAGGAAATGGCAACCCACTCCAGTGTTCTTGCCTGGAGAATCCCAAGGACAGGGGAGCCTGGTGGGCTGCCGTCTATGGGGTCACACAGAGTCGGACATGACAAGCGATTTAGCAGCAGCAGCAAGGAGGTCTGGGAAGGAACCACTGAGTTATAGGCACGGACATAATGAAGACTGAGTAATGACTTTTACTCAGCAAGTAAAAGCATTCCAGGAGCCTCCAGCCTCAACAGGTCTAGGCAATAGTTCCAGAACTCAGAATGCCTCTATATTTTTTTTAAGTTGTTTTCATCTCAGTAGAGAAGACACAGGCAAAGACAAATGTGAATTCCAAGATGAGAGTTGTCCTGAGAAGAATGATAATATCTACTAACTTTAAAAAGAAGTCAATTCTTATATGTAGAAATGAACATATGGATACCAAAGAGGGAAGGAGGAGTAAGATCAATTGGGAGATTGGGATTGGCATATATACACTATTGATACTATATATAAAATATATGACTAATGAGAACCTGGGCTTCCCTGGTGGCTCAGATGGTAAAGAATCTGCCTTCAATGCAGGAGACCTGGGTTCCATCCCTGGGATGGGAAGATCCCCTGGAGGAGAGTATTGCAACCCATTCCAGTATTCTTGCCTGGAGAATCCCCAAGGACAGAGGAGCCTGGCGAGCTACAGTCCATGGGGTCACAGAATCAGACACGACTGAGTGACTAAGCACAGCACACACAATGAGAACCTACTGTCTAGCACAGGGAACTCCACTCAATACTCTGTGGTGACCTAAATAGGAAAGAAATCCAAATAAGAGAGGATATATGTAAACATACAGCTGTTTCACTTTGCTATATAACAGAAACTAACACTATAAAGTAACTATACTCCAACAAAGAATACATACAATGAAGAAAAAAGAAGTCAACTCTCCCTGTTTCTTGGCGGAGTCACAGTCGTCTAATGGGTATCCCTATGGCTGCTATAACAAATGGCATGGCACTCTCCTGGCATCTTCCTTCACTTGATTAAACAGTTGATTCCTTGGTTCCCTCCTCCTTATTGATTTGCCTTCTGTACTCCTTTTAAAATCTGCCTCTTAAAAAAGTCTAGTCTGTATGCAAGACCACAGAACCAGGACACTTGGCAAAAGAGGGGAATGCTGGCCTGCCCCTGCCTCAGCTTCCCCAGAGCCTCACTTTGGTGCCCCCTTGTGAGGTTAGCCCAACCCCTCTCCTCCCTACTCTTAGAACTGACTGCTATCCAGTCAAAAATAGAGAGACCACAGCCTTATAATTCTGAAACAACTGGCTTATTTGTTTGTGTGCCTGGCTGGCTCTTGACATAACATAACTTCAAAGTTTTCATTAAAAAACAAACAAACAACAACAAAAAGTGGCAATGTCCCTTCTGGTAGAAAACCATGGCATCTTGTTAAATGTCAGAAATGTTTGGGAAGGCCAGGCTTAATGAAACTGAGTTCAGCTGAGTGCCTGCTATCTTCTGGAACTGTTCTGAGGATACAACACAACATGGTATATTTCCTGCTCTTAAAAAAATCCTGCCTTTTAGGAATGACAGACCATGAAACAGGCAATTGCTTTACAGTGCCAATAGTTAGAACATTGAGTGATGGGAGCAAAAAGCTTACACGCCCTAACCCAGATCAGAGGCTGGGGTGGGGAGGACTACGAATGGCTTCCTGGAGGAAGTAGGAACCAACCAGGATATAGAAACCCTTCTCAACATACGATGTCTGAGGCTGACCTACAAAAATAAGATTAGGAGCCAAGACAAGAATGTAGAACCAGAGACATTATCTGAATCACTGGGTCACATGAAGACAGGTAGGGGCTTAAGTCAGGCTCACTTAGAGAAGACTTCTCATTGGTTTTTCTACCTCTTTTGATTTTGAGAACAGCATGATCAACAGAGGGGACTGACAGGAGGGCAGGGCAAGTACAGTCATATACCTGAGATGGTGGGTTCAGAACTTACTGAAATCTGGTGCCTGCCAGAACAGACGAAGCATGCTGAAATGGAAGTCAGCAGAATTAATAAAAGCCTGGAAAAAATATCATGTTTCTAAGACTCAAAGAGTCAGAGAAAGTTCTCAAGGCCCTGTGCCCCCAAAACTTCAAGCATCTGCTAAGGCTCTTTATTTTTTTTTTTAATATAATTTATTTTAATTGGGGGCTAATTACTTTACAATATTGTATTGGTTTTGCCATACATCAACATGAATCCGCCACGAGTGTACACATGTTCCAATCCTGAACTCCCCTCCCACCTCCCTCCCCATACCATCCCTCTAGGTCATCCCAGTGCACCAGCCCCAAGCATCCTGTATCCTGCATTGAACCTGGACTGGTGATTCGTTTCATATATGATACTATACATGTTTCATTGCCATTCTCCCAAATCATCCCACCCTCTCCCTCTCCCACAGAGTCCAAAAGACTGTTCTATACATCTGTGTCTTTTTGCTGTCTCTCATACAGGGTTATCGTTAACCATCTTTCTAAATTCCATATATATGCGTTAGTATACTGTATTGGTGTTTTGCTTTCTGGCTTACTTCACTCTGTATAATAGGCTCCAGTTTCATCCACCTCATTAGAACTGATTCAAATGTATTCTTTTTAATGGCTGAGTAATACTCCATTGTGTATATGCACCACAACTTTCTTATCCATTCATCTGCTGATGGACATCTAGGTTGCTTCCATGTCCTGGCTATTATAAACAGTGCTGCGATGAACATTGGGGCACACGTGTCTCTTTGAATTCTGGTTTCCTCTGTGTGTATGCCCAGTAGTGGGATTGCTGGGTCATAAGGCAGTTCTAACAGAACCAGAAGATAGGATTAGTGAAGTAGAAGATAGAATGGTAGAAATAAATGAATCAGAGAGGAAAAAAGAAAAATGAATTAAAAGAAATGAGGAAAATTTCAGAGACCTCCAGGACAATGTTAAACACCCCAACATTCAAATCATAGGAGTCCCAGAAGAAGAAGACAAAAAGAAAGACCATGAGAAAATACTTGAGGAGATAATAGTTGAAAACTTCCCTGGAATGGGGAAGGAAATAATCACCCAAGTCCAAGAAACCCAGAGAATCCCAAACAGGATAAACCTAAGGTGAAACACCCCAAGACACATATTAATCAAAATACAAAGATCAAACACAAAGAACAAATATTAAAAGCAGCAAGAGGAAAAACAACAAATAACACACAAGGGGATTCCCATAGGATAACAGTTGATCTTTCAATAGAAATTCTTCAGGCCAGGAGGGAATGGCAGGACATAATTAAAGTGATGAAAGAAAATAACCTACAGCCCAGATTACTGTACCCAGCAAGGATCTCATTCAAATATGAAGGACAAATCAAAAGCTTTACAGACAAGCAAAAGCTGAGAGAATTCAGCACCACCAAACCAGCTCTCCAACAAATGCTAAAGGATCTTCTCTAGACAGGAAACACAGAAAGGGTGTATAAATTCGAACCCAAAACAATAAAGTAAATGGCAACGGGACCATACTTATCAATAATCACCTTAAATGTAAATGGGTTGAATGCCCCAACTAAAAGACGAAGACTGGCTGAATGGATACAAAAACAAGATCCCCACATATGTTGTCTACAAGAGACCCACCTCAAAACAGGGGACACATACAGACTGAAAGTGAAAGGCTGGAAAAAGATATTCCACGCAAATAGAGACCAAAAGAAAGCAGGAGTAGCAATACTCATATCAGATAAAATAGACTTTAAAACAAAGGCTGTGAAAAGAGACAAAGAAGGTCACTACATAATGATCAAAGGATCAATCCAAGAAGAAGATACAATTATAAATATATATGCACCCAACATAGGAGCACCACATGCTGAGGCTTAAATCATAGAGTGTGTCTAACTTAGAAGATACAAAGATGGGGGTAGAATTTTATATGACTTAAGTTGAAAAAGAAACTGAAGACCAGAAAGGAGTTTGGATATATTGTCAGGCTGGATATTCCTTCTTTCTTGACTTAAAATGAATATTTTATTATATATTATATTATCTCCTTTACCAGAATACACTTAAAAGTGTGTGCCAGATGGTTTCAATGAAAGATATTTTGCTTAAAAAAGTAAGAGAAGTTGTGGGTAGATCTCCACTGGATCCATGCCTAGAGAGACCTGTCCTCTTAAGAGGCTCAGAGGATTCCTGATAGCCCTGGGACCATTTAGTTATGATCTGTCAGGCTTCCTGGGTGGCACAGTGTTAAAGAATCCACCTGCCATAAATGGATAAGGAAGTTGTGGTACATATACACAATGGGATATTAATCAGCTATAAAAAAGAATGCATTTGAATCGGTTCTAATAAGGTGGATGAAACTGGAGCCTCTTATACAGAGTGAAGTAAGTCAGAAAGAGAAACAGCAATACAGTATACTAACGCATACATATGGAATTTAGAAAGATGGTAACAACAATCCTATATGTAAGGCAGCAAAAGAGACACAGATGTAAAGAACAGACTATTGGACTATGAGAGAGAAGGCAAGAGTGAGATGATATGAGAGAGTAGCACTGAAACATTTATGTTACCATATCTAAAATAGAGGACTAGTGCAAGTTCGATGCGTAAAACAGGGCACTAAAAGCTGGTGCTCTAGGATAACCCAGAGGGATGGGGTTGGAGGTGGCGGGGGCGAGGGGGTCAGGATGGGGGCACATCTGTACCCATGGCTGATTCATGTCAATGTGTGGCAGGGGCCACCACAGTGTTGTGAAGTGACTGTCCTCCAACTAAAAAGAAAAAAAAAAGGATCCACCTGCCAATGCAAGAGACTCAGGTTCAATCCCTGGGTCAGGAAGATCTCCTGGAGTAGGAAATGGCAACCCACTCTAGTATTCTTGCCTTGAGAATCTCACGGACAGAAGAGCCCAGTGGGCTACAGCTATGGGGCTGGACACAACTGAGCCTGCACACACACACACTCAGGTATGCCGATGCGAGGCCACCTGGGTACGTTCAGGGCTTGAAAATAAACCAATTTCATGATGGCAAATGCCACTGGGAATCTTCATTTTAAAGAAGGAAGAGTACCACAAAACAAAGTGAAGGAAATTCTCTGCATATACATACTTACATATATATATACCTACATATACAAATCTATACAGATACAATTTTATTATCATTTTAATTATTTTCTCTCCAAAATCTTTAGCAATATGGGAAAAGGACATAGTTCTGTGTATGTATGGTATTTGAAAGCATAAAAGAGAGCTCTGGTAATAAAAATAATGAACTGGCAAGCACCTAGATAGCTACAATATACCAGGACTGCCATCTGATATAAAAGGAATCACACCAGCATCATCTTTTTTCTAGGGAAAAAAATAGTGAATATTAGATTTGTTATATAACTGCCTATAAAATTTTAAGAAATTAAAAAAGATTTAACTACAAAAGGTCTTCATTTCTTCTTAGTTTCTCCTGGTTGGTAAGTTATAGTTTTGTCTTACTTCTCCCCTGTTTCCCACATGTATTCTTATGAGCCTCTTAATAACACAGTTTGATGTTCAACAATTGAATAAAGCATAATTTGAATGGGAATTCCCATTAACATCCACCATTCATTTACAGAGTCTGTTTTCCATTATCTCCCTATTACCCTCATGTACTGAGCTGATAATGCAGTACAAAATGTGCAATTATAAGTGCCCGTGGTGAATACTGCATTTGAAACTCAAGAGAATATTATTGCAGAAATTTGCATGTGGCAGTCTGACCAACCAAGGTTTCTGATTGTCTTCAAAATGTGTAAAGAAAATAATTTTTTAAATCTGATTTTACATTTTTTGAGCCATATCCCCACATCTTCCACTCCCCCACCCACTTTTAGAAACTGCTTTGTTGTAAAACAAGAAGGCAACTGTATTCCAAGGCAAGATGCTCATTACAAAGTCTTACATACTCAGAGCATCATGGTTTTACCCACTTAGGGGTAAGAACAGCTCTTTGAACTCCATCCCAATTGAATAAGATATCCATAATTAGAGCTAAATTACTCTAAATTCTATAAAGAATAACCCTGATCTAGTCTATTGGTAGAAGAAAACTTTTTAATGGCAGCCAAACTTGGGTTTTAAGCTCTTCCTCCCACTAGAATGATGAATCAGAAGGAAAATCAGTTTAGAATCAAGGCAGAGAAAGAGAGCTAGAAAAAAAATAAAGACTTGTCTACTCTGTGCTGTCAAGAGCTGCCCACTGGCTACACTACCATGTTTCAAGCATTACTGTCTGTAGAAAGAGATTTAAGAGACAGTCAAATGAGTGTTTCCTATAGAATTTATAGTTATTGAAAAATGTCAACCTAGCTACCAGGTTCAAATGATTATGGTAGGTAAGTGAGGTTCTGTGTGGATTTCTCTACAAAAAAAGAAACAGTGACCTCATATATCCTGAAAACTCGGCCTCTTTTAAGTCAGCAGACATTTGAGCACTGTACTCTGTGCTAGATTCAGTGTGAAACAAAAGAACGAAACCTGGATTCATGGTTCCCACCACTGCAGGGCCTGTCTACCACCTAAAACACTTAACTTTTAGAATAAAATGTGAAAACTTAAACAGATCCAATACACACACACAAATATATATGTGTATACACACACACACACACATCCCATCTCTGTCATCTTTCCTAACTTTAGCCAGGGACAAGCAGTTTCTATAAAATAAGTTTTCTCAGCTTATTTCTAGGTACTAGACACAAGCTTCAGACATAGATTTAAATGTTGAAACGCTTTCAACATAAAGTAGTGACCAAAAGAAACAGAGCATTTTTTACATAGATCCTAAGGTGATAAACTCTCAGTTAGAATTTAGAGTTAGTTAATAATCATATTCAAATAAGATATAAGGGATGCATTAGCCAAAATTAATCAGATCATCAGGACATTTAGAGCTCCTACTTCAAGGCAATTACAACAAAATATATTCATCAGCTACTAGTTAATTAAATGGAAATCAAATGAAAATACACTTTGCTGCCAGAAGACTGGAATCCTTGGCAGTGATTAACTGTATTGACCAAGGTACTTTTCATTAGAGCTTCCCAGGAAGGGATGATTACAAGCAGTTAATAAAGACAAAATCCACAGACATGGGTGGATAGTTGTGGTGGGGAGAAAAGCATGTGCCAGCACTTCCTCCATCCCCCTAGGCCATTCAGGTCCTAAATATTAAAGGTTCAAAGTAGATTTAGGCTCCTCTGGGTTTGCTCAAATTTTCTGTTCCCATTGGTTTATGAGTCTACCTTGTACCACCTCCTCTGCAGCTTTCATCCTTTTTTATTTTCACCATAATCCTACCACTTAGCCTAACACTGAAAACCACAAAGATTCCTTCATTTTCTTAAAATAAACACTATCCAGTACTCCTGAGCGTAATAACCTTTTGATTACAGTTTGGGGTAACAGGGAGCACAGTGATGACGAATACAAGTTTGAAGACTAGACAGTACTTCCCTGAAATTTCAAATCTATTCCCAACATAGACAAAATAAATTGTTCACCATGTAGGATCCTGTCTCCTGCCAAATTTCTCATGCTCTTTCTCCAAACTCCAATCTCTCACTTTTTCTCCCTTCCCAGACCCTCCCATTCCCCTTCAACAGAGCTGCTGTGAGTAATAACAAACTTCCTGAGACTTGATTTTACAGGATCTAACTTTCAGAACACAAGCAGAGGGACAACTCCTTCCATTATCAAAAATCAATTATTATGGTATTTGCTCTAACAAAAGTTATCCTTCCTAACAGGAATTTTGCCTTCCTTCAAGATCAAGAGGCTCATATCACTGCCTTGTTTTCAAAATAATATATTTTCTCTCCTTTTTTCATCATTCATTCTTTCAAAAAAGAGTTATTCAACATGTAAACCACTATGCTAGGCTTTGGGTAAAATGAAATAGTTGAAAATAAGTGATACAAGACAATATTAGCATATCAAATACTTAAATATCTTTTCCTGATCTCTATAATCATTATGAATATCCCAATGAGTGACTCAATTAATTTAGAGTCTTATTTTGGCTAATGACTAGTTGAAAAGTGGTTATTTGAATTTAACTGGTTCATTTTCAAAATAAAGAATCCTTTGCTTTCAACCAGCTGTTTTTAAATCTCTTGAAATGCCAGGCACAGCTTGAACAGACCTGAAAAATATTATTCTATCATATAACATATGCTCATTTCTGGGTGGCAACCCACTCCAGTATTCTTGCCCGGAGAATCCCAGGGATGGTGGGGCCTGGTGAGCTGCCATCTATGGGGTCGCACAGGGTTGGACACAACTGAAGTGACTTAGCAGCAGCAGTAGCAGGAGGCAACATAAACTTACTTCTTAAATTTAGGACTAACAGCACAATGGAGATTTCTGGTCATGTCCTTCTGTTTTATGCAGAACTTTATCAGTCTCCATTCAAATCATTTATTTTTTAAGAGTTGTGATATGGGTTCCAAACACTAGAGAATAGGTACCTAATAATGAATCCGAAGAATTAATATGATGCTTCTGAGGACCTGTATATGCAATACTTAACAAGTATTTCTACCTGAAGGTGTACCAGTGGCCTTTTTTGTTTCGGCAAATGTATCATGCGGAATGGACCCCATACGATGATAAGATCTTACTTTCTTCTTTGGAGAAACAGCATAATAACCCTCTCAAGTTCAGCGTGTGTGCTAGTCATGACCCAAGTGAGAGAAATATGGCAGATTTTGTGTCAGTTGAGTCAGAGTGAACCCCACAGCCTGGAAAATTATACTTCATCATAATGATATTTGAGCTGAAGTTTCCAGGTATTCACACTTAAGTGAATGAGTCACTGCTTGGGTAGCACACTTGGAAGGTCCTGAATAGCCACAGAAAACCCAGCTCATTGCTAGAAACAGTCAGGTTTTATGTCATGCCATTAAATTCCATTTCTTTCTATCAGATGTCAGGTTAATTTCCTCCCAGAAGGCACTCTCCCTTCTGGAATGATTTCATATCTTGTCCCAAGGAAAACAGGAGACAGAAAAGCATTTGAATGTAAAATTCTGCTCTGGAAATGACTGCCGGGGGAGAGATGGCAAAAAGAAAGTCTTGGCTCAGGTCCCTTGGAGTAGTAACTTTCTTGACTCACTTGCCCTAATTGGCCATCTCTAGAAATGAAATCAAACGTAGTGTATGTCTAAGCTCAGCCATCCTACAGGTTCCAAAGGGCATGAATATGGGATTTCTGGAGCAAAGCCAGTCTCAGCAGATGGTGATGCAGGATTCAGTTTCTTATGGGTCCACCTTCCTGCCCCTAGTTTCCTTAAAATCCTCTCCTCCTAAAATGCCATTTCCTAAAAGCCTCATATCAATAACCTCAGATATACAGATGACACCACCCTAATGGCGAGTGGCGGCTGTGTGGTGCTGGAGCAGTGAGCGGCCAAGAGGAGATACCCCACGTCCAAGGTCAGGAGCATCAGCCATGAGGACATACTCCAAGTCTAAGGTCAGAGAAACCCCAGTAAGATGGTAGGTGCTGGGAGAGGGTATCAGAGGACAGACAAACTGAAACCACAATCACAGAAAACTAACCAATCTAATCACATGGGCCACAGCCTTGTCTAATTCAATGAAACTGTGAGCCATGCTGTTGTAGGGCCACCCAAGACAGATGGGTCATGCTGGAAAGTTCTGACAAAATGAGGTCCACTGAGAAGGGAATGGCAAACCACTTCAGTATTTTTGCCTTAAGAACCCCATGAATAATATGAAAAGGCAAAAATATAGGAGACTGAAAGATGAACTCCCCAGGTCAGTAGATGCCCAATATGCTACTGGAGATCAGTGGAGAAATAACTCCAGAAAGAATGAACAGATGGAGACAAAGCAAAAACATGACCCAGTTGTGGATGTGACTGGTGATGGAAACAAGGTCCGATGTCCTTTTCATTATAGGCAACTGGAATGCAAAAGTAGGAAGTCAAGAAACACCTGGAGTAACAGGCAAATTTGGCCTTGGAGTACAGAATGAAGCAGGGCAAAGGAGAATAAAGTTTTGCCAGGAGAACGCACTGGTCATAGCAAACACCCTCTTCCAACAACACAAGACTCTACACATGGACATCACCAAATGGTCAACACTGAAATCAGATTGGTTATATTCTTCGCAGCCAAAGATGGAGAAGCACTATACTGTCAGCAAAAACAAGACCAGAAGCTGACAGTGGCTCAGATCATGAACTCCTTATTGCCAAATTCAGAGTTAAATTGAAGAAAGTAGGGAAAAACACTAGACCATTCAGGTATGACTTAAATCAAATCCCTTATGACTATACAGTGGAAGTGAGAAATAGATTTAAGGGACTAGATCTGATAGATAGAGTGCCTGAAGAATTATGGACAGAGGTTCATGACCTTGTACAGGAGACAGGGATCAAGACCATCCCCAAGAAAAAGAAATGCAAAAAGCAAAATGGCTGCCTGAGGAGGCCTTACAAATAGCTGTGAAAAGAAGAGAAGTGAAAAGCAAAGGAGAAAAGGAAATATATACCCATTTGAGTGCAGAGTTCCAAAGAATAGCAAGGAGAGATAAAAAAAAAAAAACCTTCCTCAGAGATCAGTGCAAAGAAATAGAAGAAAACAATAGAATGGGAAACACTAGAAATCTCTTCAAAAAAATTAGAGATACCAAGGGAACATTTCATGCAAAGATGGGCTTGATAAAGGATAGAAATGGTATGAACCTAACAGAAGCAGAAGATATTAAGAAGAGGTGGCAAGAATACACAGAAGAACTATACAAAAAAGATCTTCACAACCCAGATAATCATGATGGTGTGATCACTCACTGAGAGCCAGACATCCTGGAATGTGAAGTCAAGTGGGCCTTAGAAAGCATCACTATGAACAAAGCTAGTGGAGGTGATGGAATTCCAGTGGAGCTATTTCAACTCCTAAAAGATGATGCTGTGAAAGTGCTGCACTCAATATGTCACCAAATTTGGAAAACTCAGCAGTGGCCACAGTACTGTAAAAGGTCACTTTTCATTCCAATCCCAAAGAAAGGCAATGCCAAAGAATGCTCAAACTACTACACGATTCCACTCATCCCACACGCTAGTAAAGTAATGCTCAAATTTCTCCAAGCCAGGCTTCAACATTACGAGAACTGTGAACTTTCAGATGTTCAAGCTGGTTTTAGAAAAGGTAGAGGAACCAGAGATCAAATTTCAACATCTGTTGGATCATCAAAAAAGCAAGAGAGTTCCAGAAAAACATCTCAGTTCAGTTCAGTCACTCAGTCGTGTCCAACTCTTTGCGACCCCATAAACCACAGCACGTTAGGCCTCCCTGTCCATCACCAACTCCAGGAGTCCACCCAAACCCATGTCCATTGAGTCCATGACACCATCCAACCATCTTATCCTCTGTGGTCCCCTTCTCCTCCTGCCCTCAATCTTTCCCAGCATCAGGGTCTTTTCCAATGAGCCAGCTCTTTACATTAGGTGGCCAAAGTATTGGAGTTTCAGCTTCAATTTAAGTTCTTCAACCTTTTCTGCTGTATTGACTATGCCAAAGCCTTTGACTGTGTGGATCACAATAAACTGTGGAAAAATTCTTCAAGTGATGGGAATACCAGACCACCTGACCTGCCTCTTGAGAAATCTGTATGCAGGTCAGGAAGCAACAGTTAGAACTGAACATGGAACAACAGACTGGTTCCAAATAGGAAAAGGAGTACATCAAGGCTGTATATTGTCACCCTGCTTATTTAACTTATATGCAGAGTACATCATGAGAAATGCTGGGCTGGAAGAAGCACAAGGTGGAATCAAGATTGCCGGGAGAAATATCAATAATCTCAGATATGCAGATGACATCACCCTTATGGCAGAAGATGAAGAACTCAAGAGCCTCTTGTTGAAAGTGAAAGAGGAGAGTGAAAAAGTTGGTTTAAAGCTCAACATTTTGAAAACTGATATCATGGCATCTGGTCCTATCACTTCATGGGAAATAGATGGGGAAACAGTGGAAACAGTGTCAGACTTTATCTTTTTGGGCTCCAAAATCACTGCAGATGGTGACCGCAGCCATGAAATTAAAAGATGATTGCTCCTTGGAAGAAAAGCTATGACCAACCTAGATAGCATATTCAAAAGCAATGACATTATTTTGTCAACAAAAGTCTTAGTCAAGGCTATGGTTTTTCTAGTAGTCATGTATGGATGTGAGTGTTGGACTATAAAGAAAGCTGAGTACTGAACAATTGATGCTTTTGAACTGTGGTGTTGAAGAAGGCTCTTGAGAGTCCTTTGGACTGCAAGATCCAACCAGTCCATCCTAAAGGAGATCAGTCCTGAGTGTTCATTGGAAGGATGGACGTTGAAGCTGAAACTCCAATACTTTGTCCACCTGATGCTAAGAGCTGACTCATTGGAAAGGACCCTGATGCTGGACAAGATTGAAGGCAGGAGGAGAACGGGACAACAGAGGATGAGATGGTTGGATGGCATCACCAACGCAAAGAATAGGAGTTTGAGTAACCTCTGGGAGTTGATGGACATAGAGGCTTGGCATGCTGCAGTCCATGGGGTCGCAGAGAGTCAGACACATCGGAGCAACTGAACTGAACTGAAAAGCCTTTGTGCTTTCATGGGTCAAAGCCTATTGTGGCGAAGGGGCTTGCATAACTCAGTAAAGCTATGAGTCATGTTGTGCAGGGAAACTCAAGACGGACGAGTGATAGTGAAGACTTCTGATAAAACGTGGTCCATTGGAGAAGGAAATGGCAACTCTCTCCAGTACTCTTGCCTCTAGAACCCAATGGATAGTATGACAGGCAAAAGCTATGATGATGGAAGTGAGTTGCCCAGGTCAGAAGTTGTCCAGTAAGCTAATGGGGAAAGAGTAGAGGGCAATTACTAATAGCTCCAGAAAGAATTAAGCCACTTAGCCAAAGCAGAAATGACGCCCAGTTTTAGGCATGTCTGGTGTTTAAAGTCAAGCCTGATCCTGGTAAGAACAACATTGAATAGGAACCTGGGATGTTAGGTGCATCAATCAAGGTAAATCAGACATGGTCAAGCAGGAGATGGCAAGAGTGAACATCAACATTTTAGGAATCAGTGAACTAAAATGGATGGTAATGGATGAATTAAATCAGATGACCAATTTTATCTACCACTGTGGGCAAGACTCCCTTAGAAGAAATGGAGTAGCCCTCATAGTCAACAAAAGAGTCCAAAATGCAGTACTTGGGTGCAACTTCAAAAACACCATGGTCTCAGTTCATTTCAAAGGCAAACCATTCAACATCACAGTAATCCACGTCTATGCCCAACCACCAATGCCAAAGAAGCTGAAGTTGAGTGGTTCTATGAAGACCTACAACACCTTCTAGAACTAACACTAAAAAAGATGTCCCTTCATCATAGGGGATTGGAATGCAAAAGTATGAAGTCAAGACATACTTGGAATAACAGGCAATTTTGGTCTTGGGGAACAAAATGAAGCAGGAGAAAGGTTAACAGAGTTTTGTCAAGAGAATACACTTATCATAGCAAACACCTTTTTCCAACAACCTGAGAGATGACTCTACACATGGACACCACCAGATGGTCAACACCATAATCAGATTGATTATATTCTTTGCAGCCAAAGATGGAGAAGTGCTATAAGTCAGCAAAAAAAAAAAAGAAGACGACCAGGAGCTGACTGTGGCTCAGATCATGAACTCCTTATTGCAAAAGTCAGGATTAAATTGAAGAAAGTAGAGAAAAACACTAAGCCATTCAGGTATGACCTAAATCAAATCCTTTATGATTATATAGATTCAAGGAATTAGATCTGGTAGAGTGTCTGAAGAACTATGGGCAGAGGTCTATAACACTATATAGGAGGCAACAATCAAAAACATCCCTAAGAAAAGGAAATGCAGAAAGCAAAGTGGTTGTCTGAGGAGGCCTTCCAAATAGCTGAGGAAAGAAGAGAAGTAAAAGGCAAGGGAGAAAGGAAAAGATAAACACAACTGAATGCAGAGTTCCAGAGAATAGCAAGCAGAGGTAAGAAGGCCTTCTTAAATGAACAATGCAAAGAAATAGAGAAAAACAGTTGCTTCATTTGCTATTGTTTTCTCCCATTCTGAAGGCTGCCTTTTCACCTTGCTTATAGTTTCCTTTGTGGTGCAGAAGCTTTTAAGTTTAATTAGGTCCCATTTGTTTATTTTTGCTTTTATTTCCAATATTCTGGGAGATGGGTCATAGAGGATCCTGCTGTGATGTATGTCGAAGAGTGTTTTGCCTATGTTCTCCTCTAGGAGTTTTATAGTTTCTGGTCTTACGTTTAGATCTTTAATCCATTTTGAGTTTATTTTTGTGTATGGTGTTAGAAAGTGCTCTAGTTTCATTCTTTTTTTTTTTTAATTTTATTTTTAAACCTCAAACACTGTATTAGTTTTGCCAAGTGGTTGACCAGTTTTCCCAGCACCACTTGTTAAAGAGATTGTCTTTAATCCACTGTATATTCTTGTCTCCTTTGTCAAAGATAAGGTGTCCATATGTGTGTGGATTAATCTCCGAGCTTTCTATTTTGTTCCATTGATCTATATTTCTGTCTTTGTGCCAGTACCATACTGCCTTGATGACTGTGGCTTTGTAGTCGAGCCTGAAGTCAGGCAGGTTGATTCCTCTAGTTCCATTCTTCTTTCTCAAGATAGCTTTGGCTATTCGAGGTTTTTTGTATTTCCATACAAATTGTGAAATTATTTGTTCTAGCTCTGTGAAGAATACCGTTGGTAGCTTGATAGGGATTGCATTGAATCTATAAATTGCTTTGTGTATTATACTCATTTTCACTAAATTGATTCTTCCAATCCATGAACATGGTATATTTCTCCATCTATTAGTGTCCTCTTTGATTTTTTTCACCAGTGTTTTATAGTTTTCTATATATAGGTCTTTAGTTTCTTTAGGTAGATATATTCCTAAGTATTTTATTCTTTTCGTTGCAATGGTGAATGGAATTGTTTCCTTAATTTCTCTTTCTGTTTTCTCATTATTAGTGTATAGGAATGCAAGGGATTTCTGTGTGTTGATTTTATATCCTGCAACTTTACTATAATCATTGATTAGTTCTAGTAATTTTCTACAAGCAACTCCTACAGCTCAATTCCAGAAAAATAAATGACCCAATCAAAAAAATGGGCCAAAGAACTAAATACACATTTCTCCAAAGAAGACATACAGATGGCTAACAAACACATGAAAAGATGCTCAACATCACTCATTATCAGAGAAATGCAATTCAAAACCACTATGAAGTACCATTTCACACCAGTCAGAATGGCTGCGGTCCAAAAGTCTACAAGCAATAAATGCTGGAGAGAGTGTGGAGAAAAGGAAACCCTCTTACACTGTTGGTGGGAATGCAAACTAGTACAGCCACTATGGAGAACAGTGTGGAGATTCCTTAAAAAACTGGAAATAGAACTGCCTTATGATCCAGCAATCCCACTGCTGGGCATACACACTGAGGAAACCAGAAGGGAAAGAGACACGTGTACCCCAATGTTTATTGCAGCACTGTTTATAATAGCCAGGACATGGAAGCAACCTAGATGTCCATCAGCAGATGAATGGATAAGAAAGCAGTGGTACGTATATACACAATGGAGTATTACTCAGCCATTAAAAAGAATACATTTGAATCAGTTCTAATGAGGTGGATGAAACTGGAGCCTATTGTACAGAGTGAAGTAAGCTGGAAAGAAAAACACCAATACAGTATACCAATGCATATATATGGAATTTAGAAAGATGGTAACGATAACCCTGTATACGAGACAGCAAAAGAGACACTGATGTATAGAACAGTCTTTTGGACTCTGTGGGAAAGGGAGAGGGTGGGATGATTTTTGGAGAATGGCATTGTAACATGTATAATATCATATATGAAATGAGTCACCAGTCCAGATTTGATGCACAATACTGGATGCTTGGGGCTGGTGCACTGGGACGACCCAGAGGGAGGAGGTTTCAGGATGGGGAACACATGTATGCCTGTGGCAGATTCATTTCGATGTATGGCAGAACCAATACAATATTGTAAAGTTTAAAAATAAAATAAAGTTTAAAAAAAGAAAGAAATAGAGAAAAGCAATAGAATGTAAAAGACTACAGATCTCTTCAAGAAAATTGGAGATACCAAGGGAACATTTCATGCAAAGATGGGCACAATAAAGGATGGAAACATGACGGATCTAACAGAAGCAGAAGATATTAAAAAGATGTGGCAAGAATATATAGAAGAACTATACAAAAAATATCTTAATGACCCAGATAACCATGATGGTGTGGTCACTTACCTAGAGCCAGACAACCTGGAGTGTGAAGTCAAGTGAGCCTTAGGGGGCATTAGTATGAACAAAGCTAGCAGAGGTGATGGAATTCCACCTGAGCTATTGCAAATCTCAAAAGATAATGGTGTTAAAGTGCTGCACTCAATATGCCAGCAAATTTGGAAAACTCAGCATTGGTCACAGGGCTGGAAAATCTCAGTTTTCATCCCATTCCCAAAGAAGGGCAAAGCCAAAGAATGTTCAAACCACTAAACAATTGTGTCTATTTCACATGCAAACAAGGTTATGCTCAAAATCCTTCAAGCTTGACTTCAACAGTGTAAGAACTGAGAACTTCCAGATGTACAAGCTGAATTTAGAAAAGGCGGAGGAACCAGAGCTCAAATTACCAACATTTGTTGGATCATGGAGAAAGCAAGGGAATTTCAGAAAAACATCTACTTCTGCTACATTGACTATACTAAAGCCTTTGACTGCGTGGATCACAATAAACTGTGGGAGATTCTTAAAGAAACAGGAGTACCTGACCACCTTACCTGCCTCCTGAGAAACCTATACGCAGGTCAAGAAGCAACAGTTAGAACTGAATGTGGAACAATGGACTGGTTCACAATTGGGAAAGAAGTACAAGGCTGTATATTGTTACTCTGCTTATTTACTTTATATGCAGAGTACATCTAGTGAAATGCCAGGCTGTGAATCACAAGCTGGAATCAAGGAATCAAGACTGCTGAGAGATATATCAACAACCTCAGATGTGCAGATGACACCACTCTAAGGCATAAACAGAAGAGGAACTAAAGAGCCTTTTGATGAGAGTGAAAGAGGAGAGTGAAAAAGCTAGCTTGAAACTCAATATTAAAAAAAAAAAAAAAACCTAAGATCATGGCATTTAGTCCCATCATTTCATGGCAAATAGGAGAAAAAGTGGAAGTAGTGACAGATTTTATTTTCTTGGGCTCCAAAATCACTAAGGATGGGAATACAGCCATGAATTTTTTTAAAACACACTTGCTTCTTGGAAAGAAAGCTAGGCAGTGTACTAAAAAGCAGAGATATTACTTCACTGATAAAGGTCTGCAGAGTTAAAGCTACATCCAATATAGTGCAGTAGCCATGTATGGATGTAAGAGCTGAACCATAAAGAAGACTGAGCATTGAAGAATTGATGCTTTGGCCAATTGTGGTGTTTGAGAAGACTCTTGAGAGTCCCTTGGACTGCAAGGAGATCAAACTAGTCAATCCTAAAGGAAATCAACCCTGAATGTTCATTGGAAGGACTGATGTTGAAGCTCCAATACTTTGGCAACCTGATATGAAGAGCCAACTCATTGGAAAAGACCCAGATGATGGGGAAGATTAAAGACAAAAGGGGAAGGGTGCAGCAGAGGATGAGATGGTTAGACAGCATCACTAACTCAAAGGACATGGATTTGAGCAAACTGCAGGAGATAGTGGAGGGCAGAGGAGCCCGGCACGCTGCAGTCCATGAAGTCCCAAAGAGTGACATGACCTAGTGACTGATCAAAAACTGACCACAAAAGCCTTCAAGAGCAAAAATAAATATAATGATGGATTTTACAGATCCCCTGCTCCCAAAACAATATATCACAGGCCTTCCGAGGATTGGATAAATCATGTCGGGTAGAATGCAATTGTAACTATATAAAGGTGTGCAAGAGTCATTTAGTTCATTTTTTTTTTTTAAGTCTCTCCCTCTACCATTTTCTAAATGTGTATTTCCTTTATATTTTAAATATTTTTGGATAGTGACCATTTTTAAAGGCTTTATTGAATTTGTTACAATATTGCTTCTGTTTTACATTTCAGTTTTTTGGTCATGAGGAATGCAGGATCTTAGCTCCCTGACCAGCACGGGAAGGCAAAGTCTTAACCACTGGATTGCCAAGTGAAGTCACTCAGTCATGTCCGACTCTTTGCAACCCCATGGACTATAGCCTACCAGACTCCTCCATCCATGGGATTCTCCAGGCAAGAATACTGGGGTGGGTTGCCATTTCCTTCTCCAGACTGGATTGCAAGGGAGGTGTCTATTTCATTTATCAATGAGCATTTCAGTTGAACATGGGGATCTCCCATTTTTACTGAGGGCTGACCATGTACCAGGCACAAAGTTTTCTAAATACAGTCTTGCATTTCATCTTCACAACAGCCCCACCAAGCAGGTATCATCATGTCTGCGTGACAAATAAAGAAACTGAAGTGCAGAGAGATTAAGTAAATGACACAGGGAGCTAGCAGGGTTGGTCCTGACTCCTCAAGTCTTCCTGTCTCCAAAGCTCTGCTCTGTCCAGTTCATCACTTCACCTCTCATCTGGCTCTGGGGATGTCTCAGGACACACAAGAAGGAACCACAAGGCCTCATGGGACTCTGAGCTTCACCAGAACTCAGATCATTTCCTCTTCACATTTACTTCATACCAAATACAATTTGGTATTTCTTTTACTGCACTGCTGCTAAGTCACTTCAGTCATGTCCGACTCTGTGTGACCCCATGGACTGCAGCCCACCAGGCTTCTCCGTCCATGGGATTCTCCAGGCAAGAACACTGGAGTGGGCTGCCATTTCCTTCTCCAATGCATGAAAGTGGAAAGTGAAAGTGAAGTCGCTCAGTCGTGTCTGACTCTTAGCGACCCCATGACTGCAGCCTACCAGGCTCCTCCGTCCATGGGATTTTCCAGGCAACAGTATTGGAGTGGGGTGCCATTACCTTCTCCCCTTATACTGCACAGCTCACTTTATTTAACAATTTTTATTGGAGTATAGCTGATTTACAATGTTGTGTTAGTTTCAGAGGTAGAGCAAAGTGTTTCAGTTATACATATACTCACTGTGTTTTAGATTCTTTTCCCATATAGGTCATTAAAGAGCATTAAGTAGAGTTCACTATGCTAAATGGTAGTTCCTTATTGGTCAAGTCTTTATCTCCTCAAATCTTATTTTACTGCAGAGAAAGAAGGCTGAGAGAAGACATCAAAAAAATGATGTAATGTTCCATTCTGTGGGAAAATTCCCACTCACATAATCAATATAGACTGTGACAGCAAACACACCCCTTACTGTAGAAACAAATCCTCAGAAAGAGAACTGTGGTCTCTGGAGGAAAAAGATAAAGATTTTTGGAGTCACACAGACTTTATAACCTAGCTTATAACCACATTTGGCATCTTCTGACTCAGGAACCTGAGTCTATTACTCAAGGTTTCTAAACCAATGGATACAAAGGCCTTTTCTTATCTGTGAAAGGAGGTTAGAACACCCTTCATTTATGATTGAGAGTAAATTAAATAATGTCCCTTTGATATCTGGATGAATAAATAAGCCTCCAATATGTCCCTTCCTCTCCTATTTCTTCTGCAAACCCACCCCTTGAAATCTGCATTCACCCCACCTGACAGAAGTCTATCTTCTAATTAACACAGACCTCAAAAGGTTGAAACGCTTCCTGTGTCTTCTCTCGGTGCAGAGGTGAAATAGCAGCTGTGATGTACAGGAGCAATGTTGTGAACTATACCTCAGAAGGCTTGCGAGTGTAATATTCTAGCTGGATTTTCCGTAAGTCAGAAATCATTAATCTTATCAGATTCCTCTCTCCTCTACTGCACTCCTTTTATTGATTAAAAGAAAAAAGTCTACTGTCCTTGTACAACAAAGCAGAATTGTGATGAATGCTGCTGAGTTAACAAGTTTCCAGTAGTATCACATCAAGCTGGGCATGAAAAATAAGAAATAGGAAACCGTTATCAGTTAAGGTCTTGAGATCAACTTCATTGTCTTTGGTCACCCTGCTGTGCTTTTTGGAAGGTCTGTAGTTTGAAAAGAAATTTGGCAACCCTACCAAATTTACCAAAACCCTAGCAAAAGACGAAAAGGTAAAAGTTCCCTACCTTGGTAGGTGTTGAGAATCTAATTTGGAATACTATTTCAGTGAAATAAAATATGTCTGAGATTTGAATCACAATTAAGATAAAGACATAACTCCTATTTTATTAATTCTGTTTGGGTTTTGAAGCATAAAAGCTCAGCAAATTAGAAGACTTAGGTTTGGGAGCATGCAAGAGCTAGGAAATTGTCTTGATTATTTCTCGGATTTGACTCACTGAACAACCGTGTCTTTTCAATTTCTTTTGAAATTAGTATAACATTTGCTGTCTTGGCATCAGAGATGCCAACATCAACCACCCTGATCCTCAGACTCAGTATGGGGCACAGTAGTCAAATTTCATTTTTATATGATCTACATATTTCCAAAACTAATTATCCCATCTCTATATGACCAAATGACTCTCAAGTGTCTTACATTAGAACTTGCTTAAAGAGGCCTACCCTGATAAACAATGCTTTTGTTGGGGGAGAATTAGGTGTTATGATGAATGTACTAGAAGCTTCCATTTTCTGTGTTCTTTGCTGTTATCTGGCTACTCAAAATCTGGATTACCTAGTGCTGTCTGTCTTCACTGTTGTGATGGCACCTGGCAGTGGTAATTTAAGGTGGCATTTCCATTATGATGTCATGTTATACAGCAGAAAGAATTTTGCAAATGTAATTAAAATCCCTAATCTGTTGACTCTGCATTAACCAGAGATCATACTTGGTGGGCTTCTCTTAGTTGGGTGAATAAAAGAAGTCAGACTTATGCAAAATGAAAAGAGATCTTTCTGATGGCCTTAAGAGTTAACTGCTATGTTGTAGAAAAAAGCCGTGTGGCAGGGACAGAGGACAGCCTCCAAGAGCAGAGAATGGCCCTAGTTGATCACTTCAGAATGTGGAAACCTCACTCCTATAACCACAAGACACTAGATTCTGCCAGCAACAAGAGAGCTTGAAAGAAGACTTTGAACCCCAGATGAGAACCCAGACGTAGTCTTCTGAGACACCCAGGAAAAAACCCAACAAATCCCTGCTCAGACTTCTGACTCACAGAACTGTGAGCTGAGAATTGGACACTGCCGTAATGTACTACTTCTGTGGTAATTTCTCATGTATAAATGGAAAACTAATACAGAACTCCCTGTTTTATACATTGACATAGATAAAGGGACTCAGTGTGGTAACTGCACTGCATAATCTAGCACAGAAAAATCCTCAAATGAAAAAACTAAGAACTAGATAGAAAGTTCTTTTACAAAGTCAACCTTAGAATCCAGGTTACTCCAATCCAGATGCATTGCGTCTCACACCTAACGTAAAATATGCCAAATGAACAAAGACTTTGACCCAGAACTTCCCTGTCTTTAACTAGTGTTCTCTTCCATTGAACACGAATTGCTACCAGTGATGAGAAATGTAAATAAAGCCAAAGAAAGACATAGAAGAGCTCATGCTGATAGCTCAGTGAACTAGTGAGTAACTTCCTGTATAAAAAGCTTCCATGAATCAAACAACAGATAGGATGCACAGGCAATAATTAACTTTCATACGTGAATTGGGCTTAGATAATGCTCTGGAATGCATGCAGCTAACACCCCAAAGCAATTTGTAGGCTCAGTTGAGTGAGAGATTAAAAGTTAGAGTACATAAAATATGCTTTCTAATAGTTTACCTTTCAAAGAAAGACCAATATTAATCCCAATCTCTGTTTCATTTTGAGGCTCACTCTGGTGGTGGTTATGGGCATGAGCTCTCAAGCCAGGGACCTGACTTTGAATTTTGAGTTCACTATCTTCTAGGTGTATAAATTTTAATTCATCCATTTTAATTTTCTCACTTATAAAATGGAGATAATGATGGAGTATTACTCAGCCATTAAAAAGAATACATTTGAATCAGTTCTAATGAGGTGGATGAAACTGGAGCCTATTATACAGAGTGAAGTAAGCCAGAAAGAAAAACACCAATACAGTATACTAATGCATATATATGGAATTTAGAAAGATGGTAACAATAACCCTGTGTACGAGACAGCAAAAGAGACACTGATGTATAGAACAGTCTTATGGACTCTGTGGGAGAGGGAGAGGGTGGGAAGATTTGGGAGAATGGCATTGAAACATGTAAAATATCATGTATGAAACGAGTTGCCAGTCCAGGTTCGATGCATGATACTGGATGCTTGGGGCTGGTGCACTGGGACGACCCAGAGGGATGGAATGGGGAGGGAGGAGGGAGGAGGGTCCAGGATGGGGAACACATGTATACCTGTGGAGGATTCATTTTGATATTTGGCAAAACTAATACAATTATGTAAAGTTTAAAAATAAAATAAAATTTAAAAAATAAAAATAAAAAGAAATGAAAAGTGAAAAAAAAAATAAAAGCCCTCCAAGACAATTCTGATGCAAAAAAAAAAAAAGAGTGTAAGTATCACATAGGGTCTATTTAACTGGGCTAATGTACAACCCAAAACAATGTCTACAATAAGGTCAGCACTTGCACATGTTAGCCAGTCCCTAAATATTTGGTTTGAAAATACAAATGTTCAGGCACATCAATTTTTCAAGTTCTTCTGTTATTGGGATTCTGGCATACAAACTCAACTATAGTATGTATTTCCTTCAGTCATACTTCATTTTAAGTTGAAAAAGAAATGTGATATTTTACAAGTGCCAGTTTTGCTTAATTAAATAAATAAAAACCATGTTTCAGTAAAGCAATTAAGTGATTTCAGATGGCACTCAAAGTAGATTAGCAGACAATTTCATACCAACATTTTATAACATGTTTTCCTTGTTAAATAATATTAGTGAATTACCATAGTTTTATTAAGTGTTGGGGAAGATGTTACCAAGATCATTAGCACAAGAATTGTTCATTATTTTCCCCAAAACTGTGTGTTCTAGAAGTTCTCTAAAATTAGACTGGTAAGATTCTTAACTTGGTAAAGACACAAAAAAGTACGTAGATGGACTAAAGGAATATGGAAAGGTTTGTAGGCAGCTGATAACATATTCAGAGAGCTCAAGATTACCTAGGGAGATATTCAAACATTTAACCCCGAGATATTATAAGATTTATTGTCTGTAAAGACTTATCCACGCCTACTAGTAAAATATCAGCCTTATCTGGTAATAGAGCAAAGCACTCTGCTGGAATTTAAACTCAACTATTGTGATGGGTATTTGTTAGTGGGTTGCAGTTAGATTTAAGTAAATGATAGAAAACTTATCTATGAATAATTGGACAGGGATGCAGGATGAGAGCTGAGCATACATTTCCCAGAAGGGATTTTGACAAGAAATATCATAAATGGCTACTATGAGGGGTTTTTATTAAACTCCAAAATTGAAGTCTGATATGATGGTTGAAATGCTTCTCAATCCTTCTGCATGTTTGGAGAGGTGCTATGAGTGAATTTCCAGACAGACTTGTGCATTCTGCATCTGGGCCACTAGAAAGCATGCATATCAAATTGAGCCCATCACATATAGAGGACCAGTGGCACTCTGCTATTAGGATGCATAATTTCTCACTCCATTTATGACAAGTGACACGGACAAAGTGCACTGTGTTATTGCCAAATGAAATAATGTCTACTGGTTCACTGCTTATAAGTTATCCAATAAAATTCTGCTTCTTCTGAAATTGAGCTGTCAACTGTCTACACAGAATGAGCTCCTCTATGACTTAGGATGATCAAGTTATCTGTGAGTTTGTTAATCTTTGTGTGTGTTATGTATACAAAGGCAATGTTTCAGTCTTAATTCAACCGTTGCCAAATTTCTGACTGCAACTCAACGGAAAGGACTTCTCCGGGTCAGAAAACTACAGCAGTTAAAAGTAGATTGCAAGGAGAACATAGGCAAAACACTCTCTGACATACATCACAGCAGGATCCTCTATGACCCACCTCCCAGAATATTGGAAATAAAAGCAAAAATAAACAAATGGGACCTAATTAAACTTAAAAGCTTCTGCACATCAAAGGAAACTATTAGCAAGGTGAAAAGACAGCCTTCAGAATGGGAGAAAATAATAGCAAATGAAGCAACTGACAAACAACTAATCTCAAAAATATACAAGCAACTCCTGCAGCTCAATTCCAGAAAAATAAATGACCCAATCAAAAACTGGTCCAAAGTACTAAATAGACATTTCTCCAAAGAAGACATACAGATGGCTAACAAACACATGAAAAGATGCTCAACATCACTCATTATCAGAGAAATGCAAATCAAAACCACAGTGAGGTACCATTTCTCGCCAGTCAGAATGGCTGCAATCCAAAAGTCTACAAGCAATAAATGCTGGAGACGGTGTGGAGAAAAGGGAACCCTCTTACACTGTTGGTGGGAATGCAAACTAGTACAGCCACTATGGAGAACAGTGTGGAGATTCCTTAAAAATCTGGAAATAGAACTGCCATACGACCCAGCCATCCCACTGTTGGGCATACACACCGAGGAAACCAGAATTCAAAGAGACATGTGTACCCCAATGTTCATCGCAGCACTGTTTATAATAGCCAGGACATGGAAGCAACCTAGATGTCCATCAGCAGATGAATGGATAAGAAAGCTGTGGTGCATATACACAATGGAGTATTACTCAGCCATTAAAAAGAATACATTTGAATCAGTTCTAATGAGGTGGATGAAACTGGAGCCTATTATACAGAGTGAAGTAAGCCAGAAAGAAAAACACCAATACAGTATACTAACGCATATATATGGAATTTAGAAAGATGGTAACAATAACCCTGTATGAGAGACAGCAAAAGAGACACAGATGTATAGAACAGTTTTTTGGACTCTGTGGGAGAGGGAGAGGATGGGATGATTTGGGAGAATGACATTGAAACATGTATAATATCATATAAGAAATGAATCACCAGTCCAGGTTTGATGCAGGATATAGGATGCTTGGGGCTGGTGCACTGGGATGACCCAGTGGGATGGGATGGGGAGGGAGGTGGGAGGGGGGTTCAGGATGGGGAACATGTGTACACTCGTGGCGGATTCATGTTGATGTATGGCAAAACCAATACAATATTGTAAAGTAATTAGCCTCCAATTAAAATAAATAAATTTACATTTTAAAAAAGTAGATTGCATTCATTATTTAAAAATAGAAACATACAGGAGAAACAAGGAAGGCATTTATAACTGGATTATCAAAATATTAGAAACTGTATCACGTCTCTATGTCAAGAACAGAGTCTCAATTATATTCAGCATAATGCAAATTCTGACACAAAGATTATGTCCTTCCAACTTAAGCAGGTAATTCATCCCCATATGTTAAACTCAAAACAAGACAGCTTTTATTGTTGGGCTTATAATACACAATTTTCTTTATCTGTCCTCCCCATAATGGTTCTTATAAAGAAGTTACCTGTTGTGAAGCCACAAGTACCAGTTTATGGGAAGTCATTCCTGAGAAAATATTAAATCCTTGCCCACAAGCTGAAGGAAATATCACCAAGGTTCTGAATAATCTAGCAAACTCAAAGGAATGCCAGAAATATTTTTTTGTTTCAGGCTCATCAAGCGGCATCAAAACACCACCTCATATTACAAATTCAGTTTCAGTATCCTCACCATACTTACTAGTTCACATTAAGAGACTGTCTGTCTCAGTTAATAGATTCTGACACTTAAGATAGAACATGACATGTAGTAAATGCTCAATAAACACTGAACCTGACTTTGTTCCAGGCACTTTTAAAGGCAATTTACATGGGTTAACTTATTTAATCCTCTCAACCACCTGAGTAGATACTAGTCTTATTCTCATTTTATGGGCAGGGAAACTGAAGCCCTGGCAGTTTCAGCAATGCCTCCAACATAATATAGCTAGAAAAGAAAGAAAGCCAGGATTTCCATGCTGGCACCTCTGCTTTCCCTCCAGTCAGTGTATTCAGGCTGAATAAATCAGAGAGAAAGGATTTGTTGAAATACATGGGTCTGTAGAGCAATTCTATCAAGAATCTGGACACAGAAATAACCTAAGTTGTTTCAATCCTCTCTACAAAATGGAAGCAGGTAGAGACCACCAAGGTTTATGAACAGCATCATGAAAATCACCCCTGTGCTCTAACAAGGCTTCCAGCCCCGAGAGCAAGCTCAACCTTTAGTCGCCTACTGTCTTGCATTGTTTCTAATAGATGATTCTTCACATACTACAGCAGAGGAGAAATGATACTAAACAAGAAACCAGGAAATGATAATAAATACAATTTATTAAGCATGCACTGCAAGCCAGCCCTAGGCAAGACACTGTCCCTATGCTATATTATTTAATTTTTCCAACAACTTTATGGGATATATATTTTTTGCCCCATACGAAGCAGAACTGAGGTTAAGAAATCTGATACGGTAGAAAAGAGATATGGGTAGTCTACTGTATTTCACAAGCCCCTGGTTTCTCAATGAGGTTTTTGAGTTCAAATCTCACCTCTGCAGCTACTAACAAGGTAATATTAATAATAATTTATTATCCAGACCTTCTCAAGATTGTTAAAGGAAAATATATGCAGAGTGAGCAGACTAGTCACTTAAGATACAGAGGAAAAGAAGGGAAGACTGTCCCCTTGTTAATTCAAACCAGAATTTGACTGAAGAATTGAATCAGATTCAGTATTTGGAATTCAGAATGGGCAAAGAAATTTATGGTCAGAAGTCCCTGCATTCTCCCTGCCCCCATCCCAGAGGCTAGCCAGAACTGCTGTGATAATGACCTTCAGAGGAGTTTGTCGGCTTCCCTCCTGAGAGTGCGTTCAAAAAAGAACCTCCGTGAGCAATGTTTGTTTAACAGCCTGACTCTCCAGAATGCACATAGAAATCAATGACAGACAAGCATGCCTTAGCACATCTTAATGGGATGAAATTTCACTAAAAAGTCTAAATGAGCAAAGAGACAATTCAACTTGCAGAGTAGAGACTAGGCTGAGAAGGAACACAAGCAAGAAAAACTCCCGAAGTGCTCTAAGAACCAGGCTGACTCCATGGGAGATCTATTGTTTCCAAACCATTGCAAAGGTGGAGGAGAGGAAAAATCATTAGCGAGACCTCTCCATGACCCCAACGGATGCTGAGTCTCTGCCAGAGGCTGAATGAAATTCTAGAGGAGGAGAGAGAGAGAGAGAAGGTCATGCTTATGCAAACTCCTGTCCCTGAGAGCCTTGCTGATACAGAGTGGGAAGGAGGGGCAAGGCGAACAGGATGGAGAAACAGGGAAATGAAGACACAGGAATAGGGGGATGGAAACTTCTGGGGTCTCTGTGAACAGGATGCATCGTTAAGAATGTAATAGCTCAAAGGTCTCCAGAGTGCGAAGGGGAGGGTAACACAGGGAGTCAGAAATTGTAAGATGAGGCATTTTAACGATTTTAAGTTCTGGGAACTCATTACTTTTATCAGTGCATAATTCTAGGAGTCAAAGAGTGCAACTACCTTTTTAAGCAGTCCGCTTCTGTCCTTTCTTGCTCACTTCCCAGTTTTCAGAGTAATCATTTTCAACTTCTCTAGCTGTTTCTTCTGATATTTACCATCTAATTTCTGCATAAGCTATCAGTTTAGCAATTTTGTGATTTTACAGTTACAGACATTATCTTTGTTTCCTCCTTCTAAGTAAGGCAAGGTTTTTGTCTGCTCAGTGTCCTCTGTGCTGATCATCACTGACTCCCCAAACTCTGTCAGAGCTGCAAACCACTTCCCAACAAGGTCAAACACATCCACACTTTTATCTACTTTTTTCCCTGGGAACATCGCTCATGGAGCCCAAGTCACATGCTACAATGTGGGTTGGGTCCCCTGTTGACGCGCTGCATGGCAGAGGTAATGAGCCTTCTTTTTCCCTTCTCTCTGCTCTTGGGAGCCCTCTATTTTCTGGATCTCACACTTTATCATTTATTCTTTTATTTGCGCCTATTCACGAAGTGAGGCTATAGCAATGAACTGCTTGTCTGAAAATGTTGTTACTCCACCCTCGCACTTGACTGATTGGCTGAGAATGTAATTCCAGTTAGAAGCCATTTTGCTCAGGGCAGGAAACATTTCTCTATTGTCATGCTATTGAGAATTTTGATGTCATTATCACTCCTGATCATGTGTGACCTGCTTCCCCCCGCCCCCTCCGTCAATCTGCAAGTTTTAGAATTCTCTTTGCAATGCTGATGTTCTGCATATCCCTGATGATAGCCCTCGGTGTGGGTTTTCTCCCTGCATTCTGCTAGGCATTCAATGGGCCCTATTCATCTGGAAACACATAGCCTTCAATGAAGGGAAACAATTAATTCTATCACATACAGGATGGAAAATGTTAAAAATTCTACATTCCACTAGCATCTTTTAGAACCTAGTCTCAGAAGTGAATTCCACCTCTGGGCCATGTTCCGTTTGCTCGAGGCTGGGCAGTATATTAGAGAAGAGGGCATTGAACTAGAACATGCGCACCAAGAGGACACCTTTGGGGGCCATCTTCAAGGCTTCCCACCACACCTCGCTTAAAAACAGACAAGAGGCATGATCTCACCACTTCATCTGCTTCTTATGAAAGCAAAACTGTGTTACCTGGAAACAATACAAGGAGGCTTCATTTTTGAGGGTAAGGATTCTCCTGAGATATCCTACAGGCAAGAGAAATTTTTTTGGACAAATACTTGGTTTTCTTTTTCAGTCCATTTTGGACCAGGGAATGAAGAGTCAAAAAAATACATGAGTAAATACTTTGAAAATCCATAAAGTGTGTATTTAATAGAAGACTTTATTTCCCCAGATTGGCAACTACAATCATTCTATGAGATGACCTTATTCTACTAACAGCATTAACAAGAAAAATCACTAAAGGAAAATTAAGGTGAAGATTAGGCTAATTAATCATTCCATTAATTTGAACAAAATATTCATTTGTCTTAATAATTAAGATATGTAAGGATAAAAGATTACTTCTCCAAATTGTATCAATCAATGAATCAAAATTTCCCTACACTTTACCAAAAGAGACACTCATTATGAAAGTGATTAGTCAAACTCAATAATCTTATTTCTTTAAAAAAAAAAAAAGCCTAAAAACCCAGAGAATAAAAGCTGAAGTTTGAGGCTGTTGCCATAATTTTCATTTCCAATGGAAGAATCAGATACATTATTTTACATTGAACACAAACTAGTTGGCTAATTGAGTTTTTCTCACTTCTTGAATTGACTATTATAGCTTACAAGACAACTAGCTTTCTTCTCACCATTTGCTGTATAATAGACTAATTAAGAGTTCCCAAACTCTAAGAATGTATTTTGAGATTTTCATTCAAATGTATAATTGAACAGTTGTTCTTATCTTTAATCATGTGTGTCTGTGTTGCATATACTTGTATTATAAATGTACAGTACTTTATACTAGTCTTCTCACAAAAAAGGTAGGTTGGAATTGATTCTTAAGTACAATATATAAGTTATTTTGAGCTCAGTCAAAGGTGAGCAAATGTGTTAGAAATTGGTTAGGCACCATCTGACAGCTTCCCTCTCAGTGTCAACAGTCCAATTCCAAGTTTCAAATTCCACACAATCTGCAGAAATTGGCCAGGCCTGGAGGCAGTTATATGGTACATGAAATGTTGACCATGCTACTAAACTCAATTTTCCCTATTTTCTGATGGAGTATATGATCATTCCATGGTGTATTTTTACACCAGTGCTAAAATATTATTCCAAAATACATGTGAGTTAAATATACATGTGAAGTTACTTAAAAGAATTAAATTTGCATGTTTAGAAGGACAGGCATTTTCAAGCTCCCATTCTGTGACTATCACTGCACTCGGTATAATGAGAGAGGAGTGATAGACATTATAATCCAAAAATTCACTGGTGAAACAGCACATAAAAGAGTTTCACAACAATATAAGCTATTCAATGTCTATTCCCCAGATAAGATCCTTTTGTACTATAAAACCTTGACATTGCAATTCATGTTCTCTTCGATATTTCACTAGCACCTAACACTGTAACTGGAATATCATAAATGCTTAAAAGATTGCTAATGGATGATGAACAAATCAATAAGTAAATTAATAAATAAATCTTCAAGTGAACCAAATGTGTGATGCAGAGTGCTATGAGAGTCAGATGGAGGAAAACATTCTTATAGTCTAAAGGGGTATGGAAACTATGTATGACAGGCAGCTCTCTTCCCTTCTTCTACTAAGGGAAGACATAGCGAAAAGATGGCCATCTACGAATCAGGAAGTGGGTCTTCACCAGACACCAAATCTGCTGGCTCCTTGATCTTGAACTTTTCAGCCTCCAGAACCATTAAAAATAAATAACTGTGGTTTGTAAACCACCAGTCTATGCTATCTTTGTTATAGCAGTCTGAACAGACTAAGACATGGATTTACTTAAATCTTGGAAAATTAGGAATACTCTGCTTAGCTAGAAAGAAGGCAGAGATGATATTAGCAGAGTTGTCTTCCTGAGAAAATAACCTTCATTGTCTTTTCCAAACAGTCACACTTCTTCCACTATTTCATGACCTTAATGTTGCCTTTATAGACAATAATTAATTACTTGAGCTGGGTTGAAATCCTGCTTCCTCATTTCTAGCTGGGTGAGAATAACCAGCTGATTTAATTTCTGTCTCAATTTGTTGTCTATATTTTAGGAGTTGTAATGGATTTTGATGAATTTTGAGGATTAAATGGCATATGGTATGTAAGGGCTTAGAGCAGTGTTTAGTGCATGCTGCTGCTGCTAAGTCGTGTCAGTTGTGTCCAACTCTGTGCGACCCCATAGATGGCAGCCCACCAGGCTCCCCCGTCCCTGGGATTCTCCAGGCAAGAACACTGGAGTGGGTTGCCATTTCCTTCTCCAATGCGTGAAAGTGAAAAGTGAAAGTGACAGAATGTGCTGCTGCTGCTAAGTCGCTTCAGTCGTGTCCGACTCTTAGCGACCCCATGGACTACAGGCTACCAGGCTCCTCCATCCATGGGATTTTCCAGGCAAAAGTACTGGAGTGGGTTGCCATCGCCTTCTTTGGTTTAGTGCATAGGGAGTATTAAATAGGTGTTAGCTATTTGGCAGAGGTTGCCAGCTCTTCATTAAAGTCCGCTCACCCCTTCCCATACCACACCATTAACTATCCTACATACGATAGGATACTTGAGCTATGACTGGAAAGAAGCTATGCCCTCCAAGACAGTCTCAAGCCTTTTTGCACATTGCTGTGACCAAGTGACTAGTTCATAACTTATCACTGAAAAGAATTTGTGAAAATACACTTTCCCATTACAATTAGAGAAACTTCTGAGTTTTCACTGGGATTACTGTCAACTGGAAACAGCCAATGAAATAAAATTTAGGTATCTTTTGGCTTTGCTGTCTTCCAGAGAGACGGCACCAAAGATGTTGCGTTCATGTGTGTGCTAGGGCAAGTTTTGAAGTCAATACAATTAGAGAAATATATTCAGTGATCATCATGTCAAGACAGCAGAAACTAGATCTTTTCATCTGAAGGAGACTTTTTTTGAAAAGATCAACTGTATCAAAACTTGGATTTTTCTTAACTGGAACAATTTTGAAATATCCTTCAAGAACACTTACCATATTGCCAAGCCAAAAAAAAAAAAAAAAGGCTGCCCGTAATTGGTAAGATCATTGAGAATTTGTATGTACTAGTTGCAGGGGCTGCCATAATAACATACCACAGATTGGGTGGCTCAAACAATGGAAATTTATTTCTGGAGTCATCAGGGTGATTTCCATTCTGAAGCCTTTTTCCATGTCTTGTAGATGGTCACCTTCTTCCCGTGTCTTCACATGGTCTTCTCTCTGTACATGTTTGTATTCTCATGATCCCTTCATATATGGACATCAGTCATATTGGATTAGGACTCATCATTATGACCTTGTTTTAACTTCATTATATCTTTAAAGACCCTATCTCCAAATACAGCCACATTCTGAGCTACTAGGGGTGAGGGCTTCAAAATAAAAATTAGGGAGGGCACACAATTCAGTCCATAATATCCCACAACCTAGAAAAGGCCAAATTCAAAAAGCTGAAGTACTGCACTTATCAGTAATAGCATCTTCCTCAAAACTGTTGAGTATCTTTTCAAGTATGTTTCAGAGAGTAATGCACCTTATTCTCTTACAGTAGTGGGTAGAATACCACTATCACTCCCTGGTGCCAGTACCTAAACTCATTTCCTAGATAACTTATCTATGAAAAAATGCCCTTTTTGAAGCTATAGATACAAACGATACCCTCGTTTGTATTCTTACAAATACAATATTTGTTATTTTATTTACCAGTTATAACCTTGGCACACAAATTCTTGGTGCTCTCTGCAGATGTTTCACCTGTCACACATGACAACTTGCTCTGCTCTAATAAAGAAAGAAGCTGTACATATCATGAGGTTTCTTTGCTTTATCTTGAAATCAGATAGCCAACAGCCCTGGGAATGTCATCTGCTGCCCTGAAAATGGGCTCAGTCATCTAAACTAGGTTTTGTTTGGGAGTAGGCTGATTACAGAGATGTCCTCGGCACAGATGTCCCCTGGCTTACAAGAGCATGAGTCTTGAAGAGCTTGATTGAAATTTGGGCAGAAATTGCATGTTTTTATGAGAAAAGTAAATCACATTCCCAGAATAGTCAGAAGGGGTGGAGTTCATTTATGCCTTGGCTCAGCTGGCAGCTATCTGGGCTCTTAAGAATGAGGTAAATCATCTCACTGGAAGCTCTGCAGTCACCTTTATAAATGCTGCTCTGGACATCTGTAGATTCCACCGGCCAACTTGCCACATTGGGAGAAGAGATTAGAATCCACAATCTGTGAAAAACTTTCTAATGCTGCAGGAAGTGTTTCAGCAGGCTGAAGTTGGAAATGATAGTATCTAGTCAATTTTTCAGAAGTCTGCAGACACTCTGAAATACTATAAAAGTCTGATGAAGATTACTTCTGCTGAGATGGAAAAAGGATTCACAATTCTTTTCTGAAAACATACATAGGGGCCAATGATGAAACTTCTGGAAAGATACCCTCATTGTTTTGAGGACAGGGGAAATGAAATCATGAATTCAACTCCAAAAGAGTCTTAGAAATCTTTCATGATTTCTAAGCATTTCATGACACCAACTACCCTCAGATAACAAACAAAATATGAAAATGAATATTCCGTTTGCCTTGTATGTCTCTGTAAATTGGGGGTTTTAGCTCTTATTCTTATGAAAAGAAAAGTCAAAATCAAATAAATATCAAAGATGCCTGCATATTGGTATTTAAAAAACTCATCTTTATAATATTACCATCTCATAGAAACAAACTAAACAAAACTGGTATTATTGCAATTTAGATCTTTTTCAACATTTTTTCAGGAAATAGGTATATTTTTAAGAAAAAAGGAGAGTGAAAAATTATAATTCTTTTTTAAAATTTATGTTTATTCTTCATTATGAAATAAATTCCCAATCAATGGCTTTCATTGCAGTAATATTAGTTGTGTTTTAGGGGCAGAAAACAGCCCTCATCAAATGGGTGGCATGTGCCCACCAAGACCCCAGAGTTACTATGGAGCAGGGAGTATGAGGTGCCTCCTATATCACCCTTTTGGAATTAAAGGATTTATTGCAAATATATACCAGTATTATCATTATATATTGAGTATGTCAGAGAAGAATAACTTGCCCTTAGTTCCAAGAGTTTCAAATGAAAAGAAACTGACCAAGGAAACAAACTTTGGAAGGACTGATGCTGAAGCTGAAACTCCAATACTTGGCCACCTGATGCAAAGAGCCAATTCGTTGTCAAAGACTCTTATGTTGGGAAAGACTGAGGGCAGGAGGAAAGGGGGTGACAGAGGATGAGATGGTCAGATGGCATCACTGACTCAATGGACACAAGTTTGAGCAAACTCCAGGATATCGTGAAGGACAGGGAAGCCTAGGGTGCTGCAGTCCACGAAGTCACAAAGAGCTGGTCATGACTGAGTAACTGAACAACAAGGAAATAAATCCACCAAGTCTTAGCTACATCTGAAATGTTGATTTTTTAAATCCTTGACCTGGAAACTTAAGCCTTATGCCCTAGAGAGAGGTATGGAGAGAAGTGAGCATATTTTGCCAGAGGAAGTATAAAAATCATTTATGAACAATGGACAGAATAGAGTGATTTTTATTTTATTTTTTAAATATAAATTTATTTATTTTAATTGGAGGTTAATTACAATATTGTATTGGTTTTGCCATACATCAACATGAATCTGCCATGGGTATATGACCTCTTCCCCCACATCAACCCAAGATTAAGTCCTCGATTGGCCTAGCTTTTGGTTACTGTCAACAATTTGGAGAGGAAAAGGCAAAGTGTTTCTATTTGTCATTTCACTGTCTCAGTTACCTACTGTCATCAAAATGCACTACAGTAATAATAATAAACAATCATGAAACCTCAGTGGCATACAGCTCCAAGTCTTTATTGCACATGTATCCAGGGTTAGCTCAGGGTCAGCTAAAAGTAATTAATTTTTTTAAATCAATTTTTTATCAGAGCATAGTTAATTTACAATATTATGTTAGTTTCTGCAGTACAGCAAAGTGAGTTAGCCATATATATAGATACATATATCCACTCTCCTCCAGACTCCACTTCTATACAGGTGATGGGACCTAGTCCCATGTGCTCTACAGTAGGTTCTTATTTACCTTTTATATATTGTAGTGTATATATGTCAAGGGAGACATTTAATCTTAGTTTCAGTTGTTCCCATGTCTAGCATCAGCTGGTGGTTGGATGAACTAAGATGGCCTCTGCTTTACATGTCCCTGCTCTGCATATCTCTCTTCTTCTATCAGGCTAGATCAACCATGTTCTAGTGGTAAAGTCAGAGACACAAGAGAAAGGGCAAGCATACTCAAGGTCTCTTTATTTTAATGCCAAGACTGGCATATTTTCACCCCCACCTCATCCTGGAGGACACTCATAACTAAGGGATATAATAACATGTGTACTCAGTCACGTACAACTCTTTGTCACCCATGGACTGTAGCCCACCAGGCTCGCCTGTCCACTGAATATTCCAGGCAAGAATACTGGAATATCCCATTTCCTACTCCAGGGAATCTTCCCAACTCAGGGACTGAACCTGTGTCTCTTGAGTCTCTTGCATTAGCAGGTGGATTCTTTAGCACTGAACCACCTGGGAAGCCCAAGGAAGTATTAGGGAAGATATACTCCATTGCTTCTGTGAGAGTAACTGCTATGTCACATGGCAAAGGACATGGACACAGGGAGGGAAAAGATGCCAGAATTGTCAAAGCAGATTTCTACCCTCACCAAGGTGGCAAGCAGTGGAGAGAGGAACTTTCCAAAAGGAACCCAAATTGCCAAAAGGAGGTTTAAGTTCAGTTCAGTTGCTCAGTCATGTCCGACTCTTTGTGACCCCATGAACTGCAGCAGGCAAGGACTCCCTGTCCATCATCAACTCCCAGAGTCCACCCAAACTCACGTCCATCAAGTTGGTGATGCCATCCAACCATCTCGTATTCTGTCGTCCCCTTCTCCTCTTGCCCCCAATCCCTCCCAGCATCACAGTCTTTTCCAATGAGTCAACTCTTCGCATGAGGTGGCCCAAGTACTGGAGTTTCAGCTTTAGCATCATTCCTTCCAAAGAAATCCCAGGACTGATCTCCTTCAGAATGGACTGGTTGGATCTCCTTGCAGTCCAAGGGACTCTCAAGAGTCTTCTCCAACACCACAGTTCAAAAGCATCAATTCTTAGGCGCTCAGCTTTCTTTATAGTCCAACTCTCACATCCATACATGACTACTGGAAAAACCATAGCCTTGACTAGACCGACCTTTATTGGCAAATTAATGTCTCTGCTTTTGAATATGCTATCTAGGTTGGACATAACTTTTCTTCCAAGGAGTAAGCGTCTTTTTATTTCATGGCTGCAATCACCATCTGCAGTTATTTTGGAGCCCCAAAAAATAAAATCTGACACTGTTTCCACTGTTTCCCCATCTATTTCCCATGAAGTGATGGGCCCATATGCCATGATCTCAGTTTTCTAAATGTTGAGCTCTAAGCCAACTTTTTCACTCTCCTCTTTTACTTTCATCAAGAGGCTTTTTAGTTCCTCTTCACTTTCTGCCATAAGGGTGGTGTCATCTGCTTATCTGAGGTTATTGATATTTCTCCCAGAAATCTTGATTTCACCTTGTGCTTCCTCCAGCCCAGCAATTCTCATGATGTACCCTGCATGTAAGTTAAATAAGCAAGGTGACAATATACAGCCTTGACGTACTTCTTTTCCTATTTGGAACCAGTCTGTTGTTCCATGTCCAGTTCTAACTGTTGCTTCCTGACCTGCTTACAGGTTTCTCAAGAGGTAGGTCAGGTGGTCTGGTATTCCCATCTCTTTCAGAATTTTCCACAGTTTATTGTAATCCACACAGTCAAAGGCTTTGGCTTAGTCAATGAAGCAGAAATAGATGTTTTTCTGGAACTCTCTTGCTTTTTCCATGATCCAGTGGATGTTGGCAATTTGGTCTCTGGTTCCTCTGCCTTTTCTAAAATCAGCTTGAACATCAGGAAGTTCACGGTTCACATATTGCTGAAGCCTGGCTTGGAGAATTTGGAGCATTACTTTGCTAGCATGTGAGATGAGTACAATTGTGGAATAGTTTGAGTATTCTTTGGCATTGCCTTTCTTTGGGATTAGAATGAAAACTGACCTTTTCCAGTCCTGTGGCCACTGCTGAGTTTTCCAAATTTGCTGGCATATTGAGTGCAGCACCTTCACAGCATCATCTTTCAGGATTTGAAATAGTTCAACTGGAATTCCATCACCTCCACTAGCTTTGTTCATAATGATGCTTTCTAAGGCCCACTTGACTTCACATTCCAGGATGTCTGGCACACCATCGTGATTATCTGGGTCGTGAAGATCTTTTTTGTACAGTTCTGTGTATTCTTGCCATCTCTTTTTAAGATCTTCTGCTTCTGTTAGGTCCATACCATTTCTGTCCTTTATTGAGCCCATCTTTGCTTGAAATGTTCCCTTTGTATCTCTAATTTTCTTGAAGAGATCTCTAGTCTTTCCCATTCTGTTGTTTTCCTCTATTTCTTTGCATTGATCTTTGAGGAAGGCTTTCATATCTCTCCTTGCTATTCTTTGGAACTCTGCATTCAAAAGGAATCTTTCCTTTTCTTCTTTGTTTTTCACTTCTCTTCTTTTCTCAGCTATTTGTAAGGCCTCCTCAGACAACTATTTCGCCTTTTTGAATTTCTTTTTCTTAGGAATGGTGTTGATCGCTGCCTCCTGTACAATGTCATGAACCTCCGTCCATAGTTCTTCAGGCACTATATCTATCAGATCTAATCCATTGGCTCTAACTGTCACTTTGACTGTATAATCATAAGGGACTTGATTTAGGTCATACCTGAATGGTCTTGTGGTCTTCCCCACTTTCTTCAATTTAAGTCTGAATTTGGCAATAAGGAGTTCATGATCTTAGCCACAGTCAGCTCCTGGTCTTGTTTTTGCTGACTGTATAGAGCTTCTCCATCTTAGCCTGCAAACAATATGATCAATCTGATTTCGTGTTTTGGGTTTTTTTTCATGTGTTTGGGATTTTTTAATGAAAGGGTCTAAAACCTTCATCAGATTTTCATAAGATACTGAAAAGAACAACACACACAGAATCAGAACACGTGCTGCCAGTTCAGCCCCAATCATCTGTTAGAGCTTGGACATAGTTCTGCACCATCTGGGCCCTAAACTCCTGTCTGTAAAGGGAAAAGGTTGCTTAGCTACTGGGCATTTATTGAGTAGGGCCTTGTATTATTCCTCCTTTCATAGAAGACCTCTGTGGACATATAACTTGTATGAGAACTAAACACAAACTAATATTTTAAAAGTCAGCAGAGCAAGATAAAAGGGCAGACATAAAACCAGGCAATTAAAACCTGCATCGACCACTTATTAGCTGTGTGAATTGAGTAGTTTACTTGACTTTTCTGTGTTAGTTTCCTTATCTATAATATGAAAACAATAGAGTAGTATCTACCCTTCCGGCTGTTGTACAGATAGCTGAGAGGCAGAAATCAGAGGGGAGAAGGCAATGGCACCCCACTCCAGTACTCTTGCCTGGAAAATCCCATGGACAGAGGAGCCTGGTGGGCTGCAGTCCATGGGATCGCTAAGAGTCGGACACCACTGAGAGACTTTACTTTCACTTTTCACTTTCATGCATTGGAGAAGGAAATGGCAACCCACTCCAGTGTTCTTGCTTGGAGAATCCCAGGGACAGAGGACCCTAGTGGGCTGCTGTCTATGGGATCACACAGAGTCGGACATGACTGAAGCGACTTAGCAGCAGCAGCAACAGCAGCAGAAATCAGAGGACACCCTCTGGAACTTTCTTTTTTTTCCAGGGAGAGGCCACCAGTGCCCCAACACTGAGATCTTGTCATGCCCCACACCCTGCTTCTTCTCATCAGCCCTTCAATCCTAGTAGCTGTGTATCAGAACACAGCTAGGGGAAGGCCAGTTCCATGACCATGCTCATTGACAGGAGACAGCAGCCACGGAAAGAGGTCTTCTGCCTCACTCTACCTTCCAAATCGCAAGTGAGTGCATGACATTAGTGAAAATAAATTATATTTGGAACCACAGATGCAAAGGAGCCCAGGAAATGCAGGGTTCCTCTTTTACCTCTCCAATCTCTGCAGTAGACCAGAGCATACACTCCCCACAGGCAACACATTCATCTCCTCATATCAGGTTGTCTCAGGAGAACTGGAAGGAAATGAAGCCTATTTCCTTTGGGGTAGAGATTGTGGAAGCCGTGAAGCCAAGGGGAGGGAGAGATGACCCAAAGGAGAGGATGGCTTTCTCTAGATCCCACAGAGCACCACCACTGCCGCCTGGGGAAAAGAGCTGGAATATGCTCTTTTAGGCTCCACTTCATCTCTGAGAGACATTAAGCATGTTTAACCTCATTAAAGTACTAACAGTATCCTCAAAGATGCTGGTGAAAAATTCATGAGCTAGTGGATATGAAAGCCATTTTGCAATAATGGCTGAACTATTGAATTCCATTGAGGAATAATCTGAATTTCCAAGGTCAGGGAATGTACCGTATTCTTTGATATTCCCATGCATAGTGCCTGACCCAGAATTAGATGTCAATACATATTTATAGGCTGTACCAACCAGAAAGTACAATTCTGCTGTGAATGACAGAGTTAAACGGGGCTTGAGGAAGGGGAGGAAAGAGAAAGTAATTCCTTTACAAAAATCGTAACAGGACATCTATTGCCTCTGTGAAGAACTAGACTTCACCTTAATGATAGAAACATTTCTAAGTACTCACTAGTCCTCCTAATGAAGCACAAGTTCTAAGGAAACAGGATGTTATTGGCTTTTCAGATTAAATCACTATTCAAAGCACATAAGCTTCTTATACTTTCTTATGTACTCCCTTATCTCATAAATTTATGAACCTCATCTTCATAAATAATAGCCTTCAGGATTAACAGGATAGGCATAATGTTGGTGGGTTCATCTGCTGCTTTGTAAGCTATTATATTACCTATACATGAAAGACAGGAGAGGCAATTTCCTATTTTTTTTTCTAGAATCAGACAACATGCCAAGTAAAGAGCAATAAATAGAGTAAAGCAAATATTTCCTGAATCTCTGCCATGCCACTCACTCTCCTAGGCACAAGACATAAGAACACTGTTAAAAGAGACAGAGACTTCACATTAATTGACCTATGACAGGTCCACAGTATCATCATCACAGCTGCCACACATCCTCCTCTGAACCAAATATTCTCACCTCCAAATGAGGCAATCTCCTGAACCATCCTGCAGGGCTGTTGAGATAATGGGACAAAAGTAAAATGGGAAAAGTGTAAAGCACTTACTACCTTAGGAGATTATTATTAATAATACTTAGCAATCAGTAGAGTTTTATTTATTGAAATAATCAGTTAATATTTGAAGACATAAATATGGTTCAAATACAAATTTCAATGCATGAAAATGGCTTTCACCTTGATGAATCAAAAATTGAATATAGTAAATATCAATGCACTCATCTTACACACTAGTAAAGTAATGCTCAAAATTCTCCAAGCCAGGCTTCAGCAATACGTGAACTGGAAACTTTCAGATGTTCAAGCTGGTTTTAGAAAAGACAGAGGAATCAGAGATCAAATTGCCAACATCTGCTGGATCATCGAAAAAGCAAGAGAGTTCCAGAAAAACATCTATTTCTGCTTTATTGACTATGAAAAAGCCTTTGACTGTGTGGATCACAATAAACTGTGGAAATTTCTGAAAGAGATGGGAATCCTAGACCACCTGACCTGCCTCTTGAGAAAACTGTAAGCAGGTCAGGAAGCAACAGTTAGAACTGGACATGGAACAACAGACTGATTCCAAATAGGAAAAGGAGTACGTCAAGGCTATATAATGTCACCCTGCTTATTTAATTTACATGCAGAGTACATCATGAGAAACGCTGTGTTGGATGAAGCACAAGCTGGAATCAAGATTTCTGGGAAATATCAATAACCTCAGATATGCAGATGACACCACCCTTATGGCAGAAAGTGAAGAGGAACTAAAAAGCCTCTTGATGAAAGTAAAAGAGGAGAGTGAAAAAGTTGGCTTAAAGCTCAACATTCTGAAAACTAAGATCATGGCATCTGGTCCCATCACTTCATGGCAAATAGATGGGGAAACAGTGGAAACAGTGTCAGACTTTATTTTTTTGGGCTCCAAAATCACTGCAGATGGTGACTGCAGCCATGAAATTAAAAGACGCTTACTCCTTGGAAGTAAAGTTATGACCAACCTTGATAGCAATATTCAAAAGCAGAGACATTACTTTGCCAACGAAGGTCCGTCTAGTCAAGGCTATGGTTTTTCCAGTCGTCATGTATGGATGTGAGAGTTGGACTACAAAGAAAGCTGAGCGCTGAAGTATTGATGCTTTTGAACTGTGGTGTTGGAGAAGACTCTTGAGAGTCCCTTGGACTGCAAGGAGATCCAACCAGTCCATCCTAAAGGACACCAGTCCTAGGTGTTCATTGGAAGGACTGATGCTAAAGCTGAATCTCCAATACTTTGACCACCTCATGCAAAGAGTTGCCTTATTGGAGACGGCCCTGATGCTGGGAGGGATTGGGGGCAGGAGGAGAAGGGGACCACAGAGGATGAGATGGTTGGATGGCATCACTGACTCAATGGACATGAGTTTGAGTAAACTCCGGGAGTTGGTGATGGGTAGGGAGGCCTGGCGTGCTGTGATTCATGGGGTCGCAGAGTCAGACACGACTGAGTGACTGAACTGAACTGTACTGAAATATCAATGATGTCTCAGAGGATATCAAGGAAAGCAAATAAGTACAATAAAGAGTAAAATCCAGAATAAGAAACTACTAGGATTTATACTTGAAGTCCAGCTATCACCTTACTGGACTTCAAGTATAAATTCTAGAAATGTTTTTTGAAACTAGCAACAGGTACTAAGAGTCTTTAAAAATTAAGGGAATATTTACAATAACTTTATGGAAATTTTTCATTGCTTAAGCTAATAAAGACTATCAGATAAAATATCTCTAGAGAAAGAAAATCAGATTATGTGCATTATAAACTTTAGACTTAGAGACGGAAAAGTCAAATCTGGCTTATCTAAAAAAATTACAAATCAAGGAGCTGGATTTTGAATTACCATGGTTTGGACTTTAGTGTCTCCTTAAATTCCTGTTCTAAAAAAATAATTTTGCGAAATATAACTTTTCAATCTCCGAATGCCAGACTCCATATTGATTGTATCCTACAAATCTTCCAAGGTTATGATGCTTGCAGAGATAATAATATTACTGACATCACCAAGAGTAGGTATTACTTTAGATGCAAGAGCAAGGACTATAACATGGAAGAAAAATAGATTAAAGAAGTTTGCTATCATCACTCTAATAACAACAAAGGTGATGGAAAAAATAGTTATAGTGAGAACTTTCAACCACAGTCTAAGATATCAGAAAGGAAAGCTGAACTTGAGAAAGAGTGCTATTCAAAGATTATTGCTTCACCTCTATTTTAATTTTGCCTTAAGAATTCCACATGATTGCCTGTTCTCTCTCCTCTTAAAATCTTCCCTTGCCAACTGCATCATATGAGATTTTCTTCCCTCAAGAATGTCTGCAAAACAAACAAAAAAAGTGTCTGGAAAACAGCATGTAGTTTCCATGGGTCTCCCTTCCTTGCTGTCCCCTTATTTAAAGAATCTGTAAAGTTTAAAAATAAAATAAAATTAAATAAATAAATAAATAAATTTAAAAAAAAAAAGAATCTACTACCATGAGGAAAATAAAAATCAACATAGGGATATTCCAAAGTTTCTAAATCTAACAGAGTTCTCAGTAAAACTAATCTCTATTCCCTAAGACCCGACTCTATGTGCTGACAGTAGCTGAAGCCCCACACAATTCCTTTCTTTCCTTTGATCTCTGATACAGGAATTCACCAACTTCATTCTTCTTTCAGTTTTTTGTGAGGATGTTTAGCAATCATTTGTTTATCTGTCCTCAGAACTATGCCCCACCTTTTCTCGAGTTTACTTGGAATTCCACAGGTGGCAACCCCCTGCCAGCCATGTTTCTGGGTCCGCTTGTTTCTTGCTTCCAGGTGGGAAGCAAGGAAGAGACTGAAGGGCAGGAGGAAGAGAAAAAGAAAGCCAGTGACTTCCCCCAACTCCCCTGCAGCAGGCACCTTCTCCTGTGAGGTTACATCTCTCTCTGGCTTGCCTGTGTGGCCCCAGATCCCAGCAAGCAGACCCATGTGTCCCATGTCCCCTGGTGGACCAGCTCCCCTCTCTTTCCCTCCAACCCTCGGGTTGGTAGCAGCCTCCCACAGTGGCCGTTTCTGAGGTTCCCTTGCCTTCTGGTTGTACTTCCTAAGACTTTCTTAAATGTAAGTAATAGATTCCTTTTATTAAATTACTTGGCATGATTTCTTGTGAATGGCAGGCAGAATCCTTCCTGATAAAGGAAGATATGCTGGTGATTCTTTTTTCGTTAATGGCTTTTAAAAGGGTCACTGAACTCCATGATACAAACATTTTTCAGATCTCTATTTCTGGTGCGAGAGTCACTGCAATCATTGGGAAAACCCTCAAAAGTCAGAGTATGTGTTACTTCCAGGAAGGTCAGAGGACCCAGACTAGAGCTTCAACTTTCCCTCTGCGCAGTGCTGGTATCGGTTAGGAAGACTCTCAGATGGCACCTTCCTCTACAATATGTACACTTCAGTTCTCTTAATTTCATACAAAGTGACATGCAAAACTAGTTCCAAGCTTCGCTCCATCCGCAGAATGCATGAGCATTGCCCCTTGATTCTTCCTATGTAGCAATTGCAGAGAACCCACCATGTTTGGATGATGAGCAAGGTGACCGTGTCACTGCTTCAGAAGCTTTAGATTTAGCCTTTCCTCCAAATGTTTCTTCTGGAGCTTCCCTATAAGTCAACAGCAAACGTATTCTATGTGTTCCTCAGGTCCAAACCCCCAGTGTTACCCATAACACTATTTTCTGTCACATCCTAGATTTAACCCATCAGCAAGCCCAATCGGTGAGACTTACCACATCTTCCATCCCACCGTAGTCCAAGCCAACCATCATCTCCCACCTGGATGACTGCACTAACTCCAAAATGATCTCTGCTTTTATTTTCACACTCCTAACTCCTATAACCTTTTTTCAATACAGCAACTAAAGAAACTCTTCCAAAATGCCAACTGTACTAAATTACCCCTCTGCTTAAAATCCTCAGGTAGCTCACCAACATACTTGAACCAAACTCGATGTCTTTATCAGGAGAACCACAATATTTGACATAATCAGGCCACCCGTCTCTCCATCCTTCCTTACCACTCTCCCTCTTTCTATCACTGCAGTACAGGCATCTTTACTGATCCTTAAACATGCAAGGAACCTCCTCTATTCTATTATCATCACAAGAACCCCTTCCTAAATGAAAGAACAGAGATACAAAACAATATGATCATTCATTAGAACAGAAAAGTTAAGAGGAGAAAATTTCCAAATGTCCTGGGTAGCTTTCTTCCCCCTAGCCTTGGAGAAGGTCAAATACCTATAGGAGTGGTCACTATTGAGTCCCTGTGTTTCAAGACTTCTGTTCAAGCTCTGCCCCCTGTCCTCCAGTCAGAATCCTGGTGTTCCATCTAGATCCCTCTAAGTTTTATCTTTGACTCAGTTTTTACCACTCACCCCAGCTTGAGTATGACTCTGTCTCTCTTTTACGTCTTTCATGCCTCTCTTTGCTCCACAATTTGTGTCCTGAAAGCAGATCACACTCCCATGCCTGATTCCAGCCCTGAAAATAACAGATTTTAAATAATCTAAGCCTCCATTTTTTGCACAGAGATAAAAGAATGAGGACCATGCCACTGAATAGCCAAAATAAAAACAAGAAAACATTATCAATACAGACCTATAGTGAGAGTTGTAGGACGCTGCTTTTGAAATGACCTACCTTGAGTTAAACCCCATGGAAACACAGAATTATATGCCCCTAAATCATGTTTTATGAGCTTTAAAAATCATTCCCCGAAGTCACTGGGACGGGGTAACATTTGAACACTATGGGTTGAAAAAAAATTCAGGAAAGTAACAGAACTCAAACAGAAACACAGATAACATGGAGGAAAATGAAAAAGACGTATCTTTGTGAAATCTGGATTCACAGGAAAGAGGCACACAGAAGACCAGAAATTCTTTCCACACCCTCTTCCCCCAGACTATTAGCAAGAAGGCAAAACATGCATGACCAGGATTCTCACTCTCACTCTTCTTCTGACGGAAGCTGCCAGTTGTTGAATTGGGAGGATAGTATCAAGTATGGATTCCCCACCCCACTAGCTTGAGGAGAACTACTCCTGTAAAAATAAGGCACAAACCTTAAATGATGTAGGACATTTAGGCAAATCTCAGAAGAGAAAGCAGAACTGGGTTCAGTCACAAAGGTGGCACTCAGGCCTAACTGGATTCCCACTCCCTCCAAAGGCTTCAGATTAAGGTAAGCAAAGGACAGGACACTGTATCTCAGAGGAGGAGGTTGAGAGGGTCAGACAGAAAAACTGGAGTCAAGGAGAATGCACCCCACTACTTACCAGAACAAACAGAATCCCCATGTTTAGCATAAGCAGGTATAAGAAGAAAGAAAAAGATGGAAGGAAAATGGACAGAAAAGAAATGAAAGTAAGAGAAAAGAAATGATGGAGAGAGAGACTGAGGATGAAACACACAGCAAAGATTTAGGAGACCTCTCTTTTTTATGCCATGCACTCTCTGGAAGACTATAGACCCTTTCTTAGAATATTTTCCAATGCACAAAATAACATACATAAGATTATAAAAGAATATAATTATGTTGTAAATACAGTTGCCCAATATTAAAGCAACCAATTTGTGATACAAAGCATACATGTCTCTATTATTCCATTAAATGACAATATTGTGGTCACAGCAAGGGAAGGAGAGTGTGGGACAAACTGAGAAAGTAGCATTGACATATATACACTATCATGTGTTAAAACAGATAGTTAGTGGGAAGTTGCTATATTACATAGGGAGTCCAGCCTGGCACTCTGTGACAACATAGAGAGGGGAGGGATAGAGTTGGGGAGAAAGGCTCAAAAGGGAGTCATATATAATTATGACTGATTTGCATTATTGTACAGCAGAAACCAACATCACTGTAAAGCAATTATCCTCCAATTAAAAAATAAATTTAAAAAACAGCAATATACAGTGCTAGGTATGACAGTTTCATAAGTAGTAAGAGACGGGACTTTTCAACAATCAGCAGTAACGCTAACGTAACATGAAAGTGTCTGTGCTTTCTGTCAATGACTAGGGCTTGATACTGCTAATATTACCAAAGGATGTGGTCTAAATTCATTATGAGAGACATGTTAAACTGTAGGTAGAGATTAATGAAACTAAAGATGCAATTTTTTTCCCTATCCAAGTCCAACCTCAGCATTCTCTCTAAAAATCCTTTGGGAGTCCATGGACCCTTATGATCAGAACCCCTGTGAAAAATGTATATAAAGCAAGGAACAAAAGAAAATTTCCTAAGAATGCCTCACACAGAAACTGACTGGAGAGGATGCCTGTGGAAACTTTTGCTCAAAGAGTTTCCTTTATATTCCTCTCCCCATAAAATAGTGCAATCTTCAAAAACTTCCCTCTACTTCAAAAGAAGAGAAATATGGCTTTGCTCCTTGAAGAATAACTCAGCTCAGTTACTTTGAGGATTGTTACCCCAGGGCTGAGTCATGGATTCCTTTACACATGCTCTGTTGTTGTTTTGAGTGGTTTGGGCTATGGTTTGGGTTTTCCTTTGTTTGCTAATATCTATAGAATGGGAACACAGTATCTATCGCACAAGGGGGGTTGTTGCCCCTGACACAAATGAATTCTCAGTTTCCCTCCCTTTGCCTTGCTGAAACACCAATGAGATCTTTAGACCAACCAGGTTTCTAACAATATATATAGTCCTAGCCACAGAGGATGAAAATTCAAGACTTGATGGAAGCAGATCCATCTTTATGACTTAGAAAGTAACACATAAGGTTTTGGCAATCTCAAATAGCACCGGACATTTAATTTCTCAATGCTGACATTTTATCTTTGGGGAGAAGCAAATTTTATAGGGTTCATCTTTTTCTGAATAAAAAATTATGTTTGGGTTTTTAGTATGAATTACTTATATCCAAAAGAGATCTTTAAAAATGCTGACCAGAGATTCTAAGAACACTTAAATTCTAAGGGCTGAATGGGTTCCAGCATTCATTAAAATAATAGTGAAAGAAGATGGGCTGAAAGGACTACTTTCTTCTATCTGGAATTGTGTACAAACCTTTTAAAGTGAGGGAAGCAGGGAACACGGGGGCTTAAGAATAATTCTCAATTTGGCAACAGAATCTCCTTCAGACAGGAGACAGTAGTCCAGAGTATATTAATGAATTTATGAAAAGAAGTTACATCATTGTGGTTTGGGAGATGATTTTAAAGCTTAGCAAAATGTAAAATTAATTTTTGATTGTTGTTTCAGGTTCCTCTTCACATCCCTACTCTGCTACTTAAAGAAAATCTGTTCTTCCTTCAGCTGGATGTATGTTGCTCCTCTTTCCAAACATTTATTCTATGTTTGTTCATATTGAAATTAATTCTTCTAAATATTTATCAAGCCTCTCTTATATGGCAATTCTAGGAACTTGGAATTCAAAGTGGAATAGGAAATGGTCTTTCTCCTCAATGGATTTAATAAGTCAGATGGCCCATATCAAAATGAATGCAATAGACCCACGCACGCATGGAAGAGATGCCTGCCCTCCCGTGTTCACTGCATCATTGTGCATAATAATCAAGGTAGGAAACAATCTAAGCAAGTCAGATAAATGGGTAAAGATATTTATATCATGCAGCCATTAATTAGGAATGAATTAGACCATGAAAAAGAAGGATATCTGACTCTAAGGTCCATAGATGTCCTAAATGCTATTATGCTAAATGAAATAAAACAGAGAAAGACAAGCTCTGTACAGTACCACTTACAAGGAAGATCTAAAAAAGCCAAACTCATAAAAACAGAGTATAATGGTGGTTACCAGGGGCTAGAGGCAGGAGAAATGGGAAGAGTTTGCTTCAACTAGGTTGCAACTAGTCAATAAATAAGTCCTGAAGATCTCATATATGGCATGGTAATTACAACCAACAGTACTGTGTTATAAATGTCAAAGATGCTAAGAAATCTTATCTTTAAAAAAAAAAATCTTTAAACCACTGTTTAATGTTTTAAACAGCTGTCCTCGACAATAGCAAAATATATTTTACATGACAAATAGATCATAGATAGGAGGTGATAAAAAATAATACCTGAGCTCATTTATCATTAAAAAGTATAAGAAAATGTTGCACAAAAAGTTTAATTCACTGATAGTATGCAAAGATTAAAAAATACCATCCCTGTTCTCCAGAAATTCACAATTTGTTGGGGGTAAAAAAATAACTAGTTCTAAGCAAATTGTGACAAATAATTTTAAGTTCAAAAATTAGAAACTAGATCTTAATAGTTCTCACCATGAAAAAGAAATAATTATGTGACATAATAGAGCTGTTAGCTAATGCTACAGTGAGCATCATATTGTGATATAAAAAATGTATCAAATCAACACTTTAACTTACAATGTTATATTTCAATTATATCTCAATAATTATGAATTAATTAAATATTTAAAATGCTTACCTAAAATAAAAATATATCCATGGAAGGGTGAATGAATGGACAAAGAAAAATATGGTATATACATACAATGAAATATTATTCAGCCTTAAAATAAAGAAAACGCTGTTATATGTCATAACATGGATGAATCTTGAGGCTATTATGCTAAGTAAAAAAAGCCAGACACAAAATGACACTCATGTACTGCAGGATTTCATTTATCTACGTATTCAAAGTAGTTAAACTCATAGAAACAGACAATAAAGTGGTGGTTTCCAGGGGCAGGGGGAAGGGAAGAGGGGAGCTGTTACAGGCATGTAGTGTTTCAGTCACCCAGGATTGGGGAGCCTTGGAGGTCCGTGGCACAATGATGTGTCTGTGGCTGACAATTCTGTTCTGTACACTTGGAAACTTGGGAGGGTGATTTCATGTGATATGGGGGTTTTTGCTACAATAAAATATAAGACATAACTGCAACAGAACAGGATAGCACTGTTAGAGAAACACTGAACGTATAAGGCTGGAGCATCAGGCCAATGGAGGGAGCACGAGGCTCCACCTGGGAGATCAAGGAGGGCTTCCTGAGGAGGAGCAATCATAGCAGTTCACCAGGCATGAAGATGGGAGGGGAAAGGGCCCAGGCCAAAGGCATGATGCAGTGAAGGCCTTGGGTTGCTGTAAGGAGTTCCAGAAGCTAGCACAGAGCTGGCATCAGGCACTGCCAAAAAGGGGTCTGCTGAGTTGGAGAGGAAGCAAATGTGGGAGCAGGTGCACTGAGCTGAGACATTCTCATCATAAAGATCACCATTCAGGTATGACCTAAGTCAAATCCCTTAAGATTATACAGTGGAAGTGAGAAATAGATTTAAGGGCCTAGATCTGATAGATAGAGTGCCTAATGAACTACGGAATGAGGTTCGTAACATTGTACAGGAGACAGGGATCAAGAGCAAAAGAGCAAAATGGCTGTCTGGGGAGGCCTTACAAATAGCTGTGAAAAGAAGAGAAGTGAAAAGCAAAGGAGAAAAGGAAAGATAAGCATCTGAATGCAGAGTTCCAAAGAATAGCAAGGAGAGATAAGAAAGCCTTCTTCAGTGATCAATGCAAAGAAATAGAGGAAAACAACAGAATGGGAAAGACTAGAGATCTCTTCAAGAAAATTAGAGATACAAAGGGAATATTTCATGCAAAGATGGGCTCGATAAAGGACAGAAATGGTATGGACCTAACAGAAGCAGAAGATATTAAGAAGAGATGGCAAGAATACACAGAAGAACTATACAAAAAAGATCTTCACAACCCAGATAATCACGATGGTGTGATCACTGACCTAGAGCCAGACATCCTGGAATGTGAAGTCAAGTGGGCCTTAGATAGCATCACTATGAACAAAGCTAGTGGAGGTGATGGAATTCCAGTTGAGCTACTTCAAATCCTGAAAGATGATTCTGTGAAAGTGTTACACACAATATGCCAGCAAATTTGGAAAATTCAGCAGTGGCCACAGGACTGGAAAAGGTCAGTTTTCATTCCAATTCCAAAGAAAAGCAATGCCAAAGAATACTCAAACTACTGCACAATTGCACTCATCTCACACGCTAGTAAAATAATGCTCAAAATTCTCCAAGCCAGGCTTCAGCAATACGTGAACCGTGAACTTCCTGGTGTTCAAGCTGGTTTTAGAAAAGGCAGAGGAACCAGAGATCAAATTGCCAACATCCGCTGGATCATGGAAAAAGCAAGAGAGTTCTAGAAAAACATCTACTTCTGCTTTATTGACTAAGCCAAAGCCTTTGACTGTGTGGATCACAATAAACTGTGGGAAATTCTGAAAGAGATGGGAATACCAGACCACCTGATCTGCCTCTTGAGAAATTTGTATGCAGGTCAGGAAGCAACAGTTAGAACTGGACATGGAACAACAGACTGGTTCCAAATAGGAAAAGAAGTACGTCAAGGCTGTATATTGTCACCCTGCTTATTTAACTTATGTGCAGAGTACATCATGAGAAACCCTGGACTGGAAGCAGCACAAGCTGGAATCAAGATTGCCGGGAGAAATATCAATAACCTCAGCTATGCAGATGACACCACCCTTATGGCAGAAAGTGAAGAGGAACTAAAAAGCCTTGTTGAAAGTGAAAGTGGAGAGTGAAAAAGTTGGATTAAAGCTCAACATTCCGAAAACTAAGATCATGGCATCTGGTCCCATCACTTCATGGCAAATAGATGGGGAAACAGTGGAAACAATGTCAGACTTCATTTTTTGGGGCTCCAAAATCACTGCAGATGGTGACTGCAGCCATGAAATTAAAAGACACTTACTCCTTGGAAGGAAAGTTATGACCAACCTAGATAGCATATTCAAAAGCAGAGACATTACTTTGCCAACAAAGGTCCATCTAGTCAAGGCTATGGTTTTTCCTGTGGTCATGTATGGATGTGCGAGTTGGACTGTGAAGAAGGCTGAGCGCCAAAGAATTGATGCTTTTGAACTGTGGTGTTGGAGAAGACTCTTGAGAGTCCCTTGGACTGCAAGGAGATCCAACCAGTCCATTCTAAAGGAGATCAGCCCTGGGATTTCTTTGGAAGGAATGATGCTAAAACTGAAACTCCAGTACTTTGGCCACCTCATGCAAAGAGTTGACTCATTGGAAAAGACTCTGATGCTGGGAGGGATTGGGGGCAGGAGAAGGGGACGACAGAGGATGAGATGCCTGAATGGCATCACTGACTCGATGGATGTGAGTCTGAGTGAACTCTGGGAGTTGGTGATGGACAGGGAGCCCTGACGTGCTGTGATTCATGGGGTTGCAAAGAGTCAGACACGACTGAGCGACTGAACTGAACTGAACTGAGACAGCACAAACCCTGGGATCTACACTTGAGCTGCCATAACAAAATACCACAAATAAACAACAGACATTTATTTATCTCAGTTTTGGAGGCTGAGAAGTCTAAGGCCAAGGTGTCAGCAGATTCAATTCCTGGTGGGGGTCCCTCTTCCTGCCTTGCCAACTTCTCATTGTGTCCCCACATGTCACAGAGGATAGCCTTGCCTGCTCTTCCTCTTCTTCTAAAGACACTAGTTCCATCATCACAGACTCATCAAAACCAAACTACTTACAAAAGATCTCACCTCTAAATACATCACCTTGAGGGTTAAGGCTTCAACATATGAGAGGAGGGTAGAGGACACAAACATTCACTCTATAATACTTGGCTTCATGGGCAGCAGGCAGCTGATACAATGTATGTACAAGAAAGAGCGCTAACCGCACATTTCAGAATAGAAACGGAGCATGACTCCCAGATCAGTGAAACAAGCAACACAGGACCAAAAGGACACCACGGGATGCTAGTGTTGTCTGGGCGATAAGAATTTGTGTTATAGATCTGACCAAGGTGGAGTCAAACCCTGGCTCTGCTGGCTCTGAGCAGCCATGTGACCTTAAATGTGACCTTAATGTTTCTGATCCTCCAGTTCCTCCTCTGTGAGACAACAGTGATGATAATAATATCTACACCATAAGGGATCTTGGAAGACCTAAATAAGAAATGCTCAGAAACGTGCCTGTCACAAAATAAACACTCAATAAACATTATGTGGTTGCTTTTATTATTATCTGTTCCAGATATTATAGGGTTTTCTCTGGTGGCTCAGTTGGGAAAGAATCCCCCTGCAATGTGGGAAACCCAGGTTCGATCCCTGGTTTGGGAGATCCCTTGGAGAAGGAAATGGCAACCCACTTCAGTATTCTTGGCTGCGAAGTCCCATGGACAGAAGAGCCTGGTGGGCTACAATCCATCTACACTCCATGGGGTCACAAATAGCTGGATACAACTTAGCGACTATACCACCACCACCAGATATTATAAGTCACTCACAGAAAGGCAGAATTAAAGATTATGTCCCAAGTGCACATTTGCAAGCATATTACTTGGCATCCATCATGTTTTGGAAGCTATCAATGAAGTAAACCTAGACAAGGCATTTGGACACACACACACACCCAAACACACCCACACATACCCCAACAAACAAACCTGAGAGCAGCAAAATGAAGTGAATCCACCCTAATGCAAACTGCCTTAGTAAATTACATATTTGCAGAAATGTTCACACATTTATGTAACACTTTATTAAATATCTTCTTTAGTATTTCTGTTAAGACAAAACAAAAATAAAGTGTTATCACTGCTTAGACCTTTTAAATGTTTAATAGCTTCAGTTCATTTAGTTCACTTTTGTTTTTTAATTGGCACAAGTTTATTTTCCCCTTCTTACCTAAAACATATCCAACAAATGCATTACCCAAAGTAATTTCATTACTGGAAGAATCTTCATAAAGATGTTTCTGAAGTCCCATGGTTTTATACAATCTGCACTTTGTTCAGCAGCTTTCAGGACAAAAACATCTCCAATTTTAGGGCCAGAAACACTTTAAAAGCTTATTCCCACCTGTGCTTCTTCTCAGATGAGTTATGCTTCTCCATGGGTGAGAGGTCTGTTCAAACTCCCAACCCAATTTTAGACTCAGACAAGCTGGACCCACTGAATGAAAACACAAGAAGCTGCTCTCAAACAGGAATTTCTCGAGGAAAGCTGCATCTCTCTACCCTGCTTCCCTACTGTCCTTTTAATTCTAGACTATGAGATACCAGAGTTGAAAGAAGCTTTATATACTCCTTAATTACAGAGTAGAGAAATTAGGCTGCAACTAGAGGAAGGGAGTGCCCACAAGCATACAGCCTCTGAAAAGGTCAGGACAAGTCCCTGAGACCTGCTCCCTATACTGTATAACCCTGTATCCCCAACACCTATTCCCCATCAATAAAGCAAAAATATTCATTTATACATGCTTCCTAGGTGGCCCAGTGGTAAAGAATCTGTCTGCCGATGCAGAAGCCGCAGAAGATGCAGGTTTGATCCCTGAGTTGGGAAGATCCCCTGGAGTAGGAAATGACAACCCACTCCAGTATTCTTGCCTCAGTTGCTGGTGGGTACAGTCCATGGGGGTCGCAAAGAGTCAGACATGACTGAGCACGCACATAATAGTCACTTGACTGTACACTTGAAACACTGCAAACTTACTATACTTCAATACAAAACTTAAATAAATTGCTGCTATCTGTTGGGTTTCTTCTCCCCTAAAAATCGGCTGTGGAGTCAGATACAGTACCTCTTTTCTTTGCTGTCATCACAATTTCTTTCTCAAAGCAAGGACATGAGTCTTTATGCTTGAAAGCTTCTATGGCTAATCACTAGGAGGAATATACAAAGGAAAACCAAAATAACAGAGCTGTGAAAGGTACGTTGTTTTGTGAGTTTCACAAATACCTGGAAGCTATTGTTTCATCTAGAGGCTTGGACCCCCTTCTGAGACAATCACTGGAAGTCTGGTCTACTTTCTGCCGTCTTCATTCTAAAGTAAATTCAGCATCCCCCTCACCCTAGCCCCTGCTCTCAGGAGATGGATATCATGGTGACTCATTCCTCTTGAAGGTCTTCTTACCTCACTATACCCGAAGGGTACTTGGTAGAATTGGAAGAAAGGTAAATAATCAAATCAGCCTCCCTGAGAATTTCTAGAGAAATGTGGTGGCGACTTCAAAGGGCTTCTAAATTGGAACAGTCACCTTCCAGCACTTCCTCAAACATTGACTCTTTCCTCAGCTTTATTTTGAAACACTGTTTCCTTTTGAAACAGTGTCATTCCTCCTGAGACTTCCATCTTTTTCCCTTCTTTATTTCCTTAACGGGAGTTCAGTACAATCCATCCTCTCTCTAGGGCTGAGTCATTTAATCTCATTTTCTCCATCAAAAGTGAGCTCAAAACAGAAGCAAAATCAAAGGCCCAGGTGTGCCTTTTTTTGTTCAGGGGGCTAATCCAGACAGGATAGAGCAGGTGGAGGTGCTGAAGGCTATGTGGCTGGAGGCCACATGAAAGCACTTCTAAGAAAGAGAAGAGCCAGACCCAGTGGAGGAAAAGAGCACCAGCCTCGGGGTGGGAAAGCGTGTGCCATTTCTGGCCAGCTGCTGGAGGCACTGGGGCTCAGCTTATGAAGTGGTATGGACACATGCAGTGAATGAAATAAAGTGCTGCAATTGACATGGACGATTCCATCCTCGAAACTCCATCTCTCAGTCTTCCCTGCCTTCTCTCCGTTCTCCTCCTGCCTCTCACTCTTTCTTCTCTTCACTACTAGTGGTCCTTCTTCTGCCCACCCTCCAAAAGTTGAGGGTTTTATTCTCATCATGCTCAAAACATATTCCTTCTACTTGACCGTGTTTATTTCATTGTTTTAAATTCCTATTAGAGAAGACTCCCTAATCTGAATATTCAGTCAAAAGCCTCATTATAACTTCAGGCCAACAAATGCAGTTGAACCAGGTCCATACCTGAAGTAGATGGTGGTCTACTGTCAAGAATGTATCAGGCTACATCTATCCCTGTACTTACCCAATGGTGTGAATCCCCATAGAAAACGGTCTTTAATCAATTCGTATTTTATAAATTATATAAAATACACTTGTCTATATATAACAAACAGTACAAACTTACACTGTTAGGAACACAAACTCTAGAGCCAGCCTTGTGATCCCTGCCCAACTCTGTGACTAACCTGGAGACAGCAAGCAGATGCATGAAAACTGCACCTTGGTTTTCTTATAAAATGGAGGCAGTAATCATAATTTTCTCATGGAACTTTTGTTACTATGGAATAAGTAAACATTTATAAAGTTCTTGAAGAACTCAGCATCTAGCAAGCATTTACTGAATTGTTACTATTATCGTTACTTGTAATTAGATTACTACTCTAATATTTTATAATATTGTTACTTCCCCCCCACTTTCTCTCTTCCCAAATACTGTAAGTATGTTTTGGAAAAAGACAGTCTTTGATCCATCTAATCATTCTTTAGCAATCCCAATGAAATAAGCTTCATTGTAGATTGTTGTTGTTCAGTCATTAATTTATGTCCAATTCTTTGCAACCCCATGGACTGCACCGTGCCAGGCTTTCTTGTCCTTCACTGTCTCTAGCACTTTGCTCAAATTCATGTCCATTGCATTGGTGATGCTATCTAAACATCTCATCCTTCATGGATCACAGCCTTATCATGATGAAGGGGCTTGAGTAACTCAACGAAGGTATGAGCCATGCTGTGCAGGGCCACCCAAGATAGATGGATCACAGTGGAGAGTTCTGAGAAAACGTGGACCACTGGAGGGGAAATGGCAAACCATTCCAGTATTCTTGCAGCGAGAACCCCATGAGCAGTATGAAAAGGCAAAAATATATGACACAAGATCAGTCCCCCAGGTATGAATATGTCCAATATGCTACTGGGGAAATGTAGAGGGTAATTACTAATAGCCCCAGAAAGAATTAAGTGGCTGGGCCAAAACAGAAACATGACGCCCAGTCATAGATGAGTCTGGTGGTGAAAGTAAAGTCCTATGCTGTAAAGAACAATATGGTATAGGAACCTGAATGTTAGGTCCATGAATCAAGATAAATTGGATGTGGCCAAGCAGGAGATGGCAAGAGTGAACATTGACATCTTAGGAATCAGTGAACTAAAATGTACAGAAATGGGCGAATTTAATTCAGATGACCATTATATCTACTGCTGCTGCTGTTGCTGCTAAGTCGCTTCAGTTGTGTCTGACTCTGTGTGACCCCATAGATGGCAGCCCACCAGGCTCTGCCGTCCCTGGGATTCTTCAGGCAAGAACACTGGAGTGAGTCATTTCCTTCTCCAATGCATGAAAGTGAAAAGTGAAAGTGAAGTCGCTCAGTCCGTGTCCGACTCTTCGTGACCCCATACACTGCAGCCTACAGGCTTTTCCCATGGACAGAGGAGCCTGTAGGCTGTAGTCCATGGGCAAAAATCCCTTAGAAGAAAAGGAGTAGCCCTCATAGTCAACAAAAGTACCTGAAATGCAGTACTTAGGTGCAGTCTCAAAAATGACAGAATGATCTCGGTTTGTTTCCAAGGGAAACCATTCAACATCACGGTGAGCCAAGTCTGGTCCAATCACTGACGCCAAAGAAGCTTAAGTTGACTAGTTCTATGAAGACCTACAAGACCTTCTAGAACACCAAAAAAAGATGTTCTTTTCATATAGGCGATTTAAATGCAAAAATAGGAAGTCATTGTAGATACTCAGTAATCTTTAGTGAATAAATGAGGGATGAATGTCTGAAGAACAAACCAGAAGAATTGGAAGGATGAGGTGGATGACTGAGAATAGGTGGAAGGAGAGAAGAGAGAACAACATTTGGATTGAGAAAAAGAAGTTTTATAAGCCAACAAATTCTAACAGGAAGATAATATAGATAAAAAATTAGGGGGGGAGGAGCCAAGATGGCGGAGGAGTAGGACGGGGAGAACACTTTCTCCCCCACAAATTCATCAAAAGAGCATTTAAACATCGAGTAAATTCCACAAAACAACTTCCGAATGCCGGCAGAGGACATCAGGCACCCAGAAAAGCAGCCCAACTCTTCGAAAGGAGGTAGGAAAAAATATAAAAGACAAAAAAAGAGACAAAAGAGGGAGGGACGGAGTTCCGTCCTGGGAAGGGAGTCTTAAAAAGAGAGAAGTTTCCAAACACCAGGAAACCCTCTCACTGCCGAATCTGTGCCGAGCTTTGGAAGCACAGAGGGCAACATAAAAGGGAGGGGAAAAAAAAATAAACAATTAAAAATCGCGGATTGTGAGCCCTACGGGAACTCCCCCAGCGGAGAAGCAGCGCAGACGCCTGCACACGGCATTAGCAAGCGGGGGCTGGGCAGGGAAGTGCGGCACAGGCTGTGTCCCTTAGAGTAAGAATCGGGCCGAATGTCCTGAGCGCTATCTGAGCGAAATAATTTGGGCTAGCAAACCAGACTGTGGGATATCTACCACGCGAAAAGCCAGCCCTAACCTAAGACACCGCCAGGCCCGCGCACAGAACAAAGGACTGAACAGAGATAGCCGGCTGCAGACCTCCCCCTCCGGTGACAGGCAACCAGAGCCGGAAGGGGGCAATCGCAGCCCCAGAGAGACACTATCTATAAAACTGTAAGCAGGCTTCTTTGCTAACTAAAACTTCTTGGGGGTCTGGACGGTCAACATCTGCCTGAGAAGGTGCGCCGGTTTTACACCCAGATAACCGATTGGCGGGGAGGCGATAAGTCGCAGCATTGGCGCCCGCCAAGCACCTCATCGCCTGAGCTGCTCGACCTGGGAAGAACACAAAACGCAGGCCCAACCGAGTCTGCGCCTCTGAGGACTACCCGAGTGCCTGAACCTGAGCGGCTTGGACCTGGGAGCTCAGTCCAGGGCCCGCCTCTGATTGTTCCCGGCGGAACAACCTAGAGCCCAAGCAGTGTGGGCAGGGAGGTTACACGCGCCGTGAGCGGGGGCAGACCCAGTGTGGCCGAGGCACTTCGAGCGCACGCCAGTGTTATCTGTTTGCAGCATCCCTCCCTCCCTCCCCACAGCGCGGCTGAACAAGTGAGCCTAAATTAAAAAAAAAAAAAAAAAAAAAAAAATAGGGTCCTCCACCGTCCCCTTTGTGTCAGGGCGGGAACCAGACACTGAAGAGACCAGCAAACAGAAGAAGCTCTAACAGAGGGAAACGCCTTGGAAGCTACAGGCCATAGATTAAAACCCTGTGGTTACTACAGATTACATAGGAAGGGGCCTATAGATCTTGAGAAATATAAGTCGGACTAAGGAACTGCCAAAAATGAACTGAACCCACAATACTCACAACAAAACCAGAGAAAGACCTAGATATATTTTTACTATTTTTACGATCAATCTTTCTTTCTTTCTTTTTTTTTTTAATTAAAAAAAAAATTTTTTTAAGTCCTCTATTGTCCTTTAATTTTCACTTTTATAACTATTACTTTGCAAAAAAAAAAAAAAGACCCTATTTTTTTTTTTTTTCTTTCTTCTTCAGCAAACTTCATATATATATTTTATAATTTTTTGACCGTGGTTTTTTTTCTTTTTTTTCTTTTTTCTTTTTCTTCTTTTCTTTAACATTGCATTTTTGAAATTCCAAACTCTACTCTAGATTTTTAATTTTAGCCTTTTGATATATGTTATCAATTTTGTACCTATAGTTTTTTTCATAATTGCTGTGACTTTTTTTTTTTTTTCCTCTGTTTCTTTCTCTTCTTCTTTTATATAACATCGTATATCTGCAATTCCAAACTCTACTCAAGATTTTTAATTTATGCTTTTTGGTATTTGATATCAATTTTGTACCTGTATTTTCTTTATAATTTTTGCGACATTGTTTTTGTTGGTTTGTTTGTTTTCTCTCTTTATTTTTCTTCTTCTTCTTTTTTTTTTTTTTTTTTTTTTTTAACGTTGTATTTTTGAAATTCCAAACTCTACTCTGGATTTTTAATTTTTGCTGTTTGGTATTAGTTATCAATTTTGTACCTGTAGTTTCTTTATTACTTTCACGACCTTGTTTGTTTTTCTTTGTTCGTTTTTTCTCTCTTTCTTTTCCTTCTCCTTTTCATTAACATCGCATTTTTGAAATTCCAAACTCTACTCTAATTTCTAATTTTTGTTTTTATGTATTTGTTACCAATTTTGTACCTTTAAGAACCCAATCTTCAGGACCCATTTTTCACTAGTGTACGAGATTACTGGCTTGACTGCTCTCTCTCCCTCTGGACTCTCCATTTTCTCCACCAGGTCACCTGTATCTCCTCCCTAACCCCTCTCTACTCTACCCAACTCTGTGAATTTCTGTGTGTTCCAGACGGTGGAGAACACTTAAGGAACTGATTACTGGCTGGATCTGTCTCCCGCCTTTTCATTTCCCCCTTTTATCCTTCTGGCCACCTCTGTCTCCTGCCTCCTTCTTCTCTTCCCTGTATAACTCCGTGAACATCTCTGAGTGGTCCAGTTGTGGAGTGCACATAAGGAAGTGACTACTGGCTAGCCCACTCTCTCCACTGTTGATTCCACCTCATCTCATTTGGGTCACCTCTAACTCCCTCCTCCCTCTTCTCTTCTCCATGTAACGCTGTGAACCTCTCTGAGTGACCCTCACAGTAGAGAAACTTTTCATCTTTAACGTAGATGTTTTATCAGTGGTGCTGTATAGAAGGAGAAGTTTTGAAACTACTGTAAAATTAAGACCGATAACTGGAAGTAGGAGGCTTAAGTCCAATCCCTGACTCCAGGGAACTCCTGACTCCAAGGAACATTAATTGACAGGAGCTCATCAAACGCCTCCATACCGACACTGAAACCAAGCACCACACAAGGGCCAACAAGTTCCAGGGAAAGACATAACAAGCAAATTCTCCAGCAACAAAGGAACACAGCTCTGAGCTTCAAGATACAGGCTGCCCAAAGTCACCCCAAAACCATAGACATCTCATAACTCATTACTGGACATTTCATTACACTCCAGAGAGAAGAAATACAGCTCCATCCACCAGAACATCGACAAAAGCTTCCCTAACCAGGAAACCTTGACAAGCCACCTGTACAAACCCACACACAGCGAGGAAACGCCACAATAAAGAGAACTCCACAAACTGCCAGAATACAGAAAGGACACCCCAAACTCAGCAATTTAAACAAGATGAAGAGACAGAGGAATAGCCAGCAGATAAAGGAACAGGATAAATGCCCACCAAACCAAACCAAAGAGGAAGAGATAGGGAATCTACCTGATAAAGAATTCCGAATAATGATAGTGAAATTGATCCAAAATCTTGAAATTAAAATGGAATCACAGATAAATAGCCTGGAGGCAAGGATTGAGAAGATGCAAGAAAGGTTTAACAAGGACTTAGAAGAAATAAAAAAGAGTCAATATATAATGAATAATGCAATAAGTGAAATTAAAAACACTCTGGAGGCAACAAATAGTAGAATAACAGAGGCAGAAGATAGGATTAGTGAATTAGAAGATAGAATGGTAGAAATAAATGAATCAGAGAGGATAAAAGAAAAACGAATTAAAAGAAATGAGGACAATCTCAGAGACCTCCAGGACAATATTAAACGCTACAACATTCGAATCATAGGGGTCCCAGAAGAAGAAGACAAAAAGAAAGACCATGAGAAAATACTTGAGGAGATAATAGTTGAAAACTTCCCTAAAATGGGGAAGGAAATAATCACCCAAGTCCAAGAAACCCAGAGAGTCCCAAATAGGATAAACCCAAGGCGAAACACCCCAAGACACATAGTAATCAAATTAACAAAGATCAAACACAAAGAACAAATATTAAAAGCAGCAAGGGAAAAACAACAAATAACACACAAGGGAATTCCCATAAGGATAACAGCTGATCTTTCAATAGAAACTCTTCAAGCCAGGAGGGAATGGCAAGACATACTTAAAATGATGAAAGAAAATAATCTACAGCCCAGATTATTGTACCCAGCAAGGATCTCATTCAAGTATGAAGGAGAAATCAAAAGCTTTTCAGACAAGCAAAAGCTGAGAGAATTCTGCACCACCAAACCAGCTCTCCAACAAATACTAAAGGATATTCTCTAGACAGGAAACACAAAAATTGTGTATAAATTCGAACCCAAAACAATAAAGTAAATGGCAACGGGGTCATACTTATCAGTAATTACCTTAAACGTAAATGGGTTGAATGCCCCAACCAAAAGACAAAGACTGGCTGAATGGATACAAAAACAAGACCCCTGCATATGTTGTCTACAAGAGACCCACCTCAAAACAGGGGACACATACAGACTGAAAGTGAAGGGCTGGAAAAAGATTTTCCATGCGAATAGGGACCAAAAGAAAGCAGGAGTAGCAATACTCATATCAGATAAAATAGACTTTAAAACAAAGACTGTGAAGAGAGACAAAGATGGTCACTACATAATGATCAAAGGATCAATCCAAGAAGAAGATATAACAATTATAAATATATATGCACCCAACACGGGAGCACCGCAGTATGTAAGACAAATGCTAACAAGTATGAAAGAAGAAATTAACAATAACACAATAATAGTGGGAGACTTTAATACCCCACTCACACCTATGGATAGATCAACTAAACAGAAAATTAACAAGGAAACACAAACTTTAAACGATACAATAGACCAGTTAGACCTAATTGATATCTATAGGACATTTCATCCCAAAACAATGAATTTCACCTTCTTCTCAAATGCACATGGAACCTTCTCCAGGATAGATCACATCCTGGGCCATAAAGCTAGCCTTGGTAAATTCAAAAAAATAGAAATCATTCCAAGCATCTTTTCTGACCACAATGCAGTAAGATTAGATCTCAATTACAGGAGAAAAACTATTAAAAAATCCAACATATGGAGGCTGAACAACACGCTGCTGAATAACCAACAAATCACAGAAGAAATCAAAAAAGAAATCAAAATTTGCATAGAAATGAATGAAAATGAAAACACAACAACCCAAAACCTGTGGGACACGGTAAAAGCAGTCCTAAGGGGAAAGTTCATAGCAATACAGGCACACCTCAAGAAACAAGAAAAAAGTCAAATAAACAACCTAACTCTACACCTAAAGCAACTAGAAAAGGAAGAAATGAAGAACCCCAGGGTTAGTAGAAGGAAAGAAATCTTAAAAATTAGAGCAGAAATAAATGCAAAAGAAACAAAAGAGACCATAGCAAAAATCAACAAAACCAAAAGCTGGTTCTTTGAAAGGATAAATAAAATTGACAAACCATTAGCCAGACTCATCAAGAAACAAAGGGAGAAAAATCAAATCAATAAAATTAGAAATGAAAATGGAGAGATCACAACAGACAACACAGAAATACAAAGGATCATAAGAGACTACTATCAACAATTATATGCCAATAAAATGGACAACGTGGAAGAAATGGACAAATTCTTAGAAAAGTACAACTTTCCAAAACTCGATCAGGAAGAAATAGAAAATCTTAACAGACCCATCACAAGCACGGAAATTGAAACTGTAATCAAAAATCTTCCAGCAAACAAAAGCCCAGGTCCAGACGGCTTCACAGCTGAATTCTACCAAAAATTTAGAGAAGAGCTAACACCTATCCTGCTCAAACTCTTCCAGAAAATTGCAGAGGATGGTAAACTTCCAAACTCATTCTATGAGGCCACCATCACCCTAATACCAAAACCTGACAAAGATCCCACAAAAAAAGAAAACTACAGGCCAATATCACTGATGAACATAGATGCAAAAATCCTTAACAAAATTCTAGCAATCAGAATCCAACAACACATTAAAAAGATCATACACCATGACCAAGTGGGCTTTATCCCAGGGATGCAAGGATTCTTCAATATCCGCAAATCAATCAATGTAATACACCACATTAACAAATTGAAAAATAAAAACCATATGATTATCTCAATAGATGCAGAGAAAGCCTTTGACAAAATTCAACATCCATTTATGATCAAAACTCTCCAGAAAGCAGGAATAGAAGGAACCTACCTCAACATAATCAAAGCTATATATGACAAACCCACAGCAAACATTATCCTCAATGGTGAAAAATTGAAAGCATTTCCTCTAAAGTCAGGAACAAGACAAGGGTGCCCACTTTCACCATTACTATTCAACATAGTTTTGGAAGTTTTGGCCACAGCAATCAGAGCAGAAAAAGAAATAAAAGGAATCCAAATTGGAAAAGAAGAAGTAAAGCTCTCACTGTTTGCAGATGACATGATCCTCTACATAGAAAACCCTAAAGACTCCACCAGAAAATTACTAGAACTAATCAATGACTATAGTAAAGTTGCAGGATATAAAATCAACACACAGAAATCCCTTGCATTCCTATACACTAATAATGAGAAAACAGAAAGAGAAATTAAGGAAACAATTCCATTCACCATTGCAACGGAAAGAATAAAATACTTAGGAATATATCTACCTAAAGAATCTAAAGACCTATATATAGAAAACTATAAAACACTGGTGAAAGAAATCAAAGAGGACACTAACAGATGGAGAAATATACCATGTTCATGGATTGGAAGAATCAATGTAGTGAAAATGAGTATACTACCCAAAGCAATCTATAGATTCAATGCAATCCCTATCAAGCTACCAACAGCATTCTTCACAGAGCTAGAACAAATAATTTCACAATTTGTATGGAAAAACAAAAAACCTCGAATAGCCAAAGCGATCTTGAGAAAGAAGAATGGAACTGGAGGAATCAACCTACCTGACTTCAGGCTCTACTACAAAGCCACAGTTATCAAGACAGTATGGTACTGGCACAAAGACAGAAATATAGATCAATGGAACAAAATAGAAAGCCCAGAGATAAATCCACGCACATATGGACACCTTATCTTCGACAAAGGAGGCAAGAATATACAATGGATTAAAGACAATCTCTTTAACAAGTGGTGCTGGGAACTCTGGTCAACCACTTGTAAAAGAATGAAACTAGAACACTTTCTAACACCATACACAAAAATAAACTCAAAATGGATTAAAGATCTAAACGTAAGACCAGAAACTATAAAACTCCTAGAGGAGAACATAGGCAAAACACTCTCTGACATACATCACAGCAGGATCCTCTATGACCCACCTCCCAGAATATTGGAAATAAAAGCAAAAATAAACAAATGGGACCTAATTAACCTTAAAAGCTTCTGCACATCAAAGGAAACTATTAGCAAGGTGAAAAGACAGCCTTCAGAATGGGAGAAGATAATAGCAAATGAAGCAACTGACAAACAACTAATCTCAAGAATATACAAGCAACTCCTACAGCTCAACTCCAGAAAAATAAATGACCCAATCAAAAAATGGGCCAAAGAACTAAATAGACATTTCTCCAAAGAAGACATAAAGATGGCTAACAAACACATGAAAAGATGCTCAACATCACTCATTATCAGAGAAATGCAAATCAAAACCACTATGAGGTACCATTTCACGCCAGTCAGAATGGCTGCAATCCAAAAGTCTACAAGTAATAAATGCTGGAGAGGGTGTGGAGAAAAGGGAACCCTCTTACACTGTTGGTGGGAATGCAAACTAGTGCAGCCACTATGGAGAACAGTGTGGAGATTCCTTAAAAAACTGGAAATAGACATGCCTTATGATCCAGCAATCCCACTGCTGGGCATACACACTGAGAAAACCAGAAGGGAAAGAGACACGAGTACCCCAATGTTCATCGCAGCACTGTTTATAATAGCCAGGACATGGAAGCAACCTAGATGTCCATCAGCAGATGAATGGATAAGAAAGCTGTGGTACATATACACAATGGAGTATTATTCAGCCATTAAAAAGAATACATTTGAATCAGTTCTAATGAGGTGGATGAAACTGGAGCCTATTATACAGAGTGAAGTAAGCCAGAAAGAAAAACACCAATACAGTATACTAACGCATATATATGGAATTTAGAAAGATGGTAACAATAACCCTGTGTACGAGACAGCAAAAGAGACACTGATGTATAGAACAGTCTTATGGACTCTGTGGGAGAGGGAGAGGGTGGAAAGATTTGGGAGAATGGCATTGAAACATGTAAATATCATGTATGAAATGAGTTGCCAGTCCAGGTTCGATGCACGATACTGGATGCTTGGGGCTGGTGCACTGGGACGACCCAGAGGGATGGAATGGGGAGGGAGGAGGGAGGAGGGTTCAGGATGGGGAACACATGTATACCTGTGGCGGATTCATTTTGATATTTGGCAAATCTAATACAGTTATGTAAAGTTTAAAAATAAAATAAAATTAAAAAAAAAATAATAAAAAAAAAAAAAAAAAAAAAAAAATTAGTAGAAGAGAAGCATGCTTCAGAATTACTGTGGCCTGCGGTGCTGTGTTTGACCAGAAACTCCCTGCATTTCCCCATTTCTCTGAAGAAATTTCATCCTGCCCTCTAGAATCTGTTTCAAAGTCAGACTGAACTTTGAGTTTGGGCTGTTATTGAAGAGACAAGGCCCATCTCTTCCCACCAACTGGAGAGAGCATGGCCTTTCCCCAGAGTTCTGTCCTCTTGGCCTCGTAAGAACATCTTAGCATCCTGCTTGTCAGAGAAGCCCTCAGGGATCCTTGCTTGAGGTTAGAATGAGCAAGTCAAGAGATCACATTCCTGCCTCAACCCCTAACATGGACAGTGAGGAGTGATCCTGAGGGCGCCTGAGATAACGCCTGTGAACACAGTCCAGGAGTTTTGTAAAGAAGTGCTCACTTTGTGAAAATCTGATTATATTTCTTAAGGACATTTCTTTCCCAGATACTTTTCTGCTGGTTTAGGATTCAAATTAGCATGAACTAATGAGAAAAAAGATCAAACTCTTGCTCAGGGGAATACACAAGCAATCTTTTAAAAAAAATGAAATTCAAAAGCTAACACCTATGGAGTAGGAAATGGCAACCCACTCCGGTATTCTTGCCTGGAAAATTCCATGGACAGAGGAGCCTGGAGGGCTACAGTCTATGGGGTCTGAGAGTCAGACACAATGGAGCGACTAAACACACACACACAAAGGGCCTATTGGGACCAAACGTGTGTGAAAGGAAAGCAGATGGTGATTCCTGAAAAATTCAAGTTCCAGAATATTTTAAAAACAAAGCTTCAAATTATAAAAATAAAAGCTAATGCCTAAAAATGACCTTTATACTGTCTCTTCTCTTCGGGCTACTAAGAAAGCCCTCATTTTATCATCTGCACTTCAGATCCAGAGTATTGTGTTTTCTCCTAAATTTGAAATCAGAACCTGTCACTTTCGTATTTAAAACTCTTTGCTGGCCATCCTCTGGACTTCATTCTGACAGCAGGATGCAGTTTGGCCCCACCTACTTTCCTCTCAGCACTTCTGTTTTCAACTCTGGACTCCATGCTTAACCACCCACTTGCAATGCCCCCAAAGGATATCCTCCAGGTTTGCTAGATATAAGAAATCAAAATACATGATGCCAAGTTAAATCTGAATTTCAGTTGAATATCTTTTTAACCAGACCACTTTACCTGCATCCTGAGAAACATGTATGCAGGTCAAGAAGCAACAGTTAGAACTGGACATGGAACAATGGATTGGTTCAAAATTGGGGAAGAAGTATGTTAAGGCTGTACATTGTCACAGACTTATTTAACTTATATGCAGAGTTCAGTTCAGTCGATTTGTCCTGTCCGACTCTTTGCGACCCCATGAATTGCAGCACGCCAGGCCTCCCTGTCCATCACCAACTCCCAGAGTTCACTCAGACTCACATCCATCGAGTCAGTGATGCCATCCAGCCATCTCATCCTCTGTTGTCCCCTTCTCCTCCTGCCCCCAATCCCTCCCAGCGTCAGGGTCTTTTCCAATGAGTCAACTCTTTGTATGAGGTGGCCAAAGTACTGGAGTTTCAGCTTTAGCATCATTCCTTCCAAAGAAATCCCAGGGCAAATCTCTTTCAGAATGGACTGGTTTGATCTCCTTGCAGTCCAAGGGACTCTCAAGAGTCTTCTCCAACACCACTGTTCAAAAGCATCAATTCTTCGGCGCTCAGCTTTCTTCACAGTCCAACTCTGACATCCATACATGACAACTGGAAAAACCATAGCCTTGACTAGACGGACCTTTGTTGGCAAAGTAATGTCTCTGCTTTTGAATATGCTATCTAGGTTGGTCATAACTTTCCTTCCAAGGAGTAAGCATCTTTTAATTTCATGGCTGCAGTCACCATCTGCAGTGCTTTTGGAGCCCCCCAAAATAAAGTCTGTTACTGTTTCCACTGTTTCCCCATCTATTTGCCATGAAGTGATGGGACCAGATGCCATGATCTTCGTTTTCAGAATGCTGAGTTTTAAGCCAACTTTTTCACTCTCCTCTTTCACCTTCATCAAGAGACTTTTTAAGTTCCTCTTCACTTTCTGTCATAAGAGTGGTGTCATCTGCATATCTGAGGTTATTGATATTTCTCCCGGCAATCTTGATTCCAGCTTGTGCTTCTTCCAGCCCAGCATTTCTCATGATGTACTCTGCATATAAGTTAAATAAGCAGGGTGCAGAGTACATCATGCAAAATGCCAGGCTGTATGAAGCACAAGCTGGAATCAAGACTGCACAGAGAAATATAAATAACCTCAGATATGCAGATGACACCACCCTTATGGCAGGGAGCAAAGAGGAACTAAAGAGCCTCTTGATGAAGGTGAAAGAGGAGAGTGAAAAATCTGGCTTAAAATTCAACATTCAAAAAACTAAAGACCATGGTGTCCAGTCCCATCACTTCATAGCAAATAGATGGAGAAACAATAGAAACAGTGACAGTCTTTATTTTCTTGGGCTCCAAAATGACTGCAGATGATGACTGAGGCTATGAAATTAAAAGATGCTTACATCTTGAAAGAAAAGCTATGACCAACCTAGACAGCATATTAAAAAGCAGAGACATCAGTTTACCAACAAAGGTCCATAAAATCAAAGCTATGTTTTCTCCAGTAGTCATGCATGGATGTGAGAGCTGAACCATAAACAAGGCTGAGTATCAAAGAATTGATGCTTTTGAACTGCGGTGTTGGAGAAGACTCTTGAGAGTCCCTTGGACTGCAAGGAGATCAAATCAGTCAGTCCTAAAGGAAATCAATCCTGAATATCCATTGGAAGAATGGATGCTGAAGTTGACGCTCCAATACTTTTCCCACCTGATGAGAGGAGCCGACTCATTAGAAAAGACCCTGATGCTGGGAAAGACTGAAGGCAGGAGGAGAAGGGGATGACAGAAGATGAGATGGTTGGATGGTATCACCAATTCCATGGACATAAGTTTGAGCAAGCTCTAGGAGATGGTGAAGGACAGGGAAGCCTTGTGTGCGCAGCTGCTGCTAAGTCACTTCAGTCATGTCTGACTTTGTGCGACCCCATAGACGGCAGCCGACTAGGCTCCCCTGTCCCTGGGATTCTCCAGGCAAGAACACTGGAGTGGGTTGCCATTTCTTTCTCCAGTGCATGAAAGTGAAAAGTGAAAATGAAGTCGCTCAGTCGTGTCCAACTCTTCTCGACCCCATGGACTGCAGCCTACCAGGCTCCTCCGTCCATAGGATTTTCCAGGCAAGAGTACTGGAGTGGGGTGCCATTGCCTTCTCCATGCATGCGCAGAGTCAGACACAAATGAGTGACTGAACAACAAGAAATGCAATATTTAGGACACACTTATATTTTTTAAAAATCCATTGTTAACATAAAGTTCAAATTGAACTGTTCATCCTGTATTTTATATGGCAGCCTTTGCCACCATCCTCCCAATTGGCCCATCCTCAAGGACAGAGCTTAAATGAATACATCTTACTTCTTTCTTGGTCCACCTAAATTTGTATGGCTTCCCCACTGGACTTAATGTCCCACTATGTTCTCCATTTTTATAGAACTTCCTACAGTATTTACATGTATCTGTTTACTTCTAAAGCTCAACCACTAGATTATAAATTCCACAAGGTTAGGGATTATGTCTCATCATTGTATCCTGAAAGCTTAAAAAGGTATCCACAGTACAGTTAATTATTTACTTATTAAAATGACTAGAAACTCCCTGTTTACAAAGAACTTTCACAATTCAACAAATTATCTATTTTTGTACAAATCAAATGGAAATGTAAGTTTTCTGTCCAGAGTACTCCAAGGGGATCTTTTAAAGTATCAGTCAGAGCATTTTATGCTCCTGATCAAAATCTTCCAATGACTGGCTACCATAGTTAGAACAAACACCCAAGTCCTCTCTATGACTTACAAGTCCTATGTGATGTGACACCTGGCTGGAACCTCAGTCTCATGTTGGAGCACTCCTCTTGTTCATTGTTAACTGAGCACTGATATCCTTGCTGGTCACGACAGTTCCAATCAAAGCTCTATCTCAAGACCTATGCACTTATACTTCCCTTTGCCTGGCATCCTTTCTTCAGCTATATGCAGGGTTTCCTGTATGACTTTCCCCAGGCTGGAGAGTCTCCCCCTGAGAAAAGCCTTTCTTGGTCACTTGTCACTGTCTAGGCCTTTAAATTGTATAAGTACTCATTTGATACTTTATTGTATTTATTTATGGTTTGTTTACACTCCATATTTACCAGTATAATTGATGTTAAGTTTTTTGAGGGGAAGGACTTTGTCTGTCTTCTCTTTTATATTCTCAGAATCTAGAACAAAGCCTAAAATTTAGAAGCTTATTAAATATCTGTGGAAGGAAAGAAGGGGAGGAGGAGGAAGACTTCTACATATACTCTGGAGCCTGAAATTCTTCTTCATTGGTCAGTCTTCTTCCCCTGTAAGGTGAAGTCTTACAATATACATGCTTCGTGGAAAAGTATATATCTTTCCTTCAATTCATCCTTGTACACATAAGAGAAATTAGAACCTTTTGACAAACTAAGATATTCAGAGGTGGTGGAAGAGTTGCTTGCCACTGAAGGAGTGGGTTAAATAAAGGATGATACCTAAGGAAAAAAGCCACAAGTGGAAGAAACTGTTAAAGGAACACATGACTAAGAATCTTAGTTCATATAAAGATTAGTTCTACCTTGTCTTTTCAGCCCCAACCCGTCACCGACACCATTATGATAGACACTTAACTGCCCACCCAACATCCATTCCCATTTCTTCCCTTGCTAATAAAACCCATTTTTATTTAGAACAACATGTTTCCAGCCTTGGTTCATGGATTATTACTTTATCTAACCTAGGTGTTCATAAGCTTTTCTGTCCAGGACCAGATGATAAATAATATCAGAATTTTGAGCCATGTGATTGCTGTCACAAGTACTCAATTGTGTTGCTGTGATGTTTTTATGTGTAGCCATAGGAAACAGGTAAAATGAATGGGGGTGGCTTTGTTCCAATAAAACTTTATTTACAAAAACAGGCAGAATTGGCCCATTAAGCATAGTTGGCCAACCCCTGGTCTAAGCAATCCTGCTTCTCACATTCTCAGTGTCCCATACAACAAGAAAAAGTCATGTGATTCTTCATCAACAATGACACGGCTGACTCTAATGGCTAAAGGTGGGAGATAGGCACAGGATGGTTTCAGGAAAATCTATTGCTTTCCTAACAAAAGAGGAGGGATAACAGTTTTCTTTTTCTACTTTTCTGGATTACCAGTAATAGCAAGACCTGTGGTAGCCATTGTGAGACCATAATGGAAAGGAATAAGAGAATATGCTATAAATATATAAGAGAATAGCTGAGTCTCCGTCTGACACCACTGAATCCCTGATCCAACTTCAGAAATTACCTACCTCTAGAGACAGGACTCGGAGAAGGCAATGGCACCCCACTCCAGTACTCTTGCCTGGAAAATCCCATGGATGGAGGAGCCTGGTAGGCTGCAGTCCATGGGGTCACTATGAGTCAGACACGACTGAGCGTCTTCACTTTCACTTTTCACTTTCATGCATTGGAGAAGGAAATGGCAACCCACTCCAGTGTTCTTGCCTGGAGAATCCCAGGGACGGGGGAGTCAGGTGGGCTGCCGTCTATGAGGTCGTACAGAGTCGGACACGACTGAAGCCACTTAGCAGCAGCAGCAGAGACAGGACTGGGTGACTGAACAATAATAAGGGTTTTTAAAGTGTGAGACAAGTAAACCCTTGTTTATTAAATCCACCCTTATTTGGCTTTCTATTAATTTCAGATAGATACATTCTTGATACAAAATGCACACACACACAGTAACACAGAGGTACACACTGACACACAGGCAGGTACTGAAGCATCTTCAAAGTGTTAACAGTGTTCAACTCTATCCCAAGTGTTTGGTGGTCTCTCTATATTTTTCTGCTCTGCCTTACTATTGTTACAACCAAAAGCCAACTATATATATATATATAATATATATATATATATTTTTTTTTTACTTTAAGGAGAGAGAGCAAGCAAATTTTAATTGTTTGGGCTTTATCTGCTGATATGTTCACAAGAATAACCAACTAATTCCCTAAAAATCTCAGGTCTGTGTAGGAAAAAAGAAACCCAGGCCAATTTAAAGATCTGGTTCTGAAGGAAGAACCAGGTAAATGGCCAGTCCCTTGGGCACTGAAATAACAGTAATAGTAGTTCTGTTGGGAAGCTCCTCACTCATAACTCTTACAAAGAGTCAGAATTTCCTCCCACTTCCTTCATCTATATCCCTGTTACTTTGCCAGGAGACATTTGGAGCTTATTTTGAATGCTGAATTTTGCATATTAGCATCTGTTATAGGTTGAATTGTGCACTTCCCACCCACCCCCAAAAAATACATGTTAAACTACAAATCACCAGCACCTTGCTACATGACCTTTTTTGCAAATACACTGAGAAGTGTTATTTAAGGTAAGGTCATACTGGAGTCAGATGGCCCCCAAGCCATCAATACAATGTTGCTGTTTAGTTGCTCAGTCATGTCCAACTCTTTGTGACCCATGGACTGTAGCCTACCACACTCCTCTGTCCATGGTGTACTCCAGGCAAAAATATTGGAATGGGTTGCCATTTCTTTCTCCAAGGGATCTTCCCAACCCAGGGATCGAACTCACGTCCCCTGCACTGGCAGGCGGATTCCTTATCACTCAGCCACCAAGGAAGCCCCATCAATACCATAAAGCATGTCAACACCAGAAAACATGTGAAGACACAAAGATGCCCAGCGAAAACGCTAGTAACAATGAAGGCAAAGATTATCGGGATGGGGAACACATGTCCAACCATGGCTGATTCATGTGACTGTATGGCAAAAACCACTGCAATATTGTAATCAGCCTCCAATGAAAATAAATAAATTAAAAAAAAAACAACAATGAAGGTAGAGATTAGAGTGATACAGCTGCAAGCAATGAATGCCAAAACTGCCTACCAAACACATGCAGCTGGGAAGAGGCAAGGGAGGATTCCTCTCCAGGTTTCAAAAGAGCATGGCCCTGCTGCCACCTTGATATCAGAGTTCTAGCCTCCAGAACTGAAAGAGAATACGCTTATGTTGTTTCAAGCCGCCTGGTTTGTGGCACTTGGCCATGACAGCCCTAGGAAACTGACAAAGCATCTTTCTTTTTGTTACTTTCCTCAAGAAAAAAAAGTGTTAAAACAACTTTTTAAAAACACTTAAATACCCAGAAATTCATTTCAGTTTCCAAGTATCATTGTGACATAAACAGTATGTATTTTCTTAAAAATGAGAAGATTGAGGTACAAAATTGCCCTTGACAACCTCAGCTCTCTCTCTCTCTCTCATTACTTTGTTTGTGTTTCTACATCAAAGCACTGCTGGAATGCATTATTTTTATCTGCTTACCAAATTCTGTCTCATGTAGTTTCTCTGCGGAAGAGCTTATTAGTCTGTTTATTACTAATGTTTAGTTCCTGCAAGATTCTAGCACATTTATTAAATGAACTACTGGAATGATGTGCCCAAGAAAGAAGGGAGGAAAGCAAGCTTATATCTATTGAACACTTGCTCTGTACCAGGCACTTTTTTTTTTTGTACTTCTTAGATTTTATCCTCCTACTGTTCAAAAAGGAATTGTTACCCATAATTTACACATGAAGAATCAGCACTCAGAGTGTGAATGGTTCTGAGGCAATAACTACAAGGAAATCTCCATGAAGAGCTGGCAAACTCTTAATAACTCTCGTGGACTGCAAAACGCATGACCTCTATGAAGCGGAATTTGGGGAAATCTACCAAAATAATACTTTTTTGGTTCTACTTTCAATTGTTATATCAAAAGTAGCTATGATTTCTTTTTCATTGAAAAGGGTACATTTACACTTTGGCCCAGCAACCCCATTTCTATAAATAAATACTGAGTATACCCAAGTAAATAAGGGGAACACACAGGACCCATCACAGCATTATTTATAATAACAAAAATCTGGAAACAAATCAAGGGTCCAACAAAAGCGGGAATGCTAAATAAACCTATAGTTATGAAAAACTATAAACCTAAGTTATGAAATAAAGTTAGTAAAGTTAATAAACTTAAAGTTTATTTATCAGGTAGCTATGAAAAAAGAATGAGAGAAACTCTATACTGCCATGAAGTGATCTCCAGGATAAGTTAAAAAAAAAAAAGGCAAGGTAAATGGTGTTCTAAAAAAGGCTCATTTTTATTTAGGTAAGGAAAACTGTGATTATATATATAGACACATATGTATACATGCAAATACATGTATTTAATCATATTTTTATGAATTAAAAACTGATGGATCTAAAACAAGGAACTACTCAGAAGTCTACCTACAGAGAAAAGACAGCGAAAGCCGGGAAAGACACAAGAATCTAGAACTCCCAGAATGCCCTGGTTTCTTTATATTTTTTAATCTAAAATTACAGATATTTACACATTTTAAGCAAAATTTTAAAAAATACCCACAACCTAATTAAAAAAAAAAAAATGAATAGGAAATTGGTGGCATAACCACATAACCACAGAGTAAAGAATACCTTGATACTTTAAAGTTCAGTATTTTCACTGTATTTCCCTAAAGGGATAAATTCTAACAACCACAACAACCTGCAGAGAAATCAAACCAGATGCAGCAATCTTATTAGTAGGTATAATAATATTTACATGGTAAGAAAAGAGAGCAAAAACGTGTCAGAAACTAAAATTTTTAGCAGAGACTCAAGTATAAAAATCAAAGTATAAACCATATATTGTAAGCTTTGATTCGGAAATTTAATACCAACTTATTAATTTTCTAAACAACATGTCCTGTCTTCCAAGATGGCCTTAAAGCAATAACAAAAGTACCCCTAAGCACCCAGCTTGTAGAGTCTAAACACAAAAAAATAAAAGGGCTGTTGGGGAAACAGACAATGCACGGTCTGGGGTATAAAATGTATAAGATAAACAAGATAAAGGAGAATTTGTAGTATCAGAAAATAAGAATGCTATCACAAATGATGAGGCCTTTACAAAAAGACACAGGACTGAACTTGAAAGGTCTTCCATTGGCCAAAAGGGGACCATTTGAGCATTAAATTTGAGCATTAGAAAGAATAAACACTATGCAGTTGAAACACGATAAGTAACACTTCGGAAATTCGTACCAATACAAAACAAAAAACGAAACAATGAATTGGTCACTTCAAATTATAGCAAAACTATCATCTCAGTATTCTGAAAACTAATAAAGAGAAAATACAGGGCATTGATCCATTTTTCATATAAAATCTTTTTTCAGGGAACCTAAATTATTTATAGAGGAAGGTTCTCCTTCAGAGAATTCCAGCTAATAAATGCAGAGGACTGACAGAATTTTAAAAATCACCATCCAGTAACTATTAAGGACAACCTCTCTAAATAACAATTATCAACAACTGCTGAAACAAGGAGGCAAAAGATTCATGGAGAACTTAAGAGGAGCTAGGCTCACAACACCTGCATCCACTTAAAGGGTCATCTACTGCTGCTGTACCAAATACCACAAAATTAGCAGCTTAAAAAAAAAATAATATATATATATATATAAAAATATATCTCACCATTCTGTAGGTGAAGAGTCCGGGTCAGCTTGACTGGTCTCTGCTGCAGGTTTTAAGCCAGATCCAAGACGTCAGCCAGCCTGGGTTCTAGTCAGAAGGCCCTGGAAGAATCTGCTCGCAAGTTCCCTCGAGCTGTTGGCTGAATAAAGTTTCCTGGAGTGGAAGGCCTGAAGTCAGGTTTCCTGCTGGCTGGCAGTTGAGTATCACCCTGAGCTCCTGGAGGCCTTACTCAGGCCCCCTTGTTTCCCTGCCAGCCACAGCTCAGCGCACTTTAGTCAAGCTCGCAGCTCTCCGACTCGGCTCCTACCACCCTTCTCCTCAGCTTCTTCATTCTGCCAGGAAAGTGCTCTGACCTCTAAAGGCTCATATGTCTTGATAGAATCCACCTGAGCAACCCCAGCTTCTCTCTTACATCTGAAGGTCGGTAAAATTACATCTATGATACAAAGTCCCTTTTGCCCCACTGGTAACAAATTCCCAGGTTCAAGGATGAGGGTTTGGATATCTTTGAAGAGACAGGCTATATGCAGGTCAGGAAGCAACAGTCAGAACTGGACATGGAACAACAGACTGGTTCCAAATAGAAAAAGGAGTACGTCAAGGCTGTATATTGCCACTCTGCTTATTTAACTTATATGCAGAGTACATCATGAGAAACGCTGGGCTAGAGGAAGCACAAGCTGGAATCAAGATTGCTGGGAGATATATCAATAACCTCAGATATGCAGATGACAGCACCCTTATGGCAGAAAGTGAAGAGAAACTAAAAAGCCTCTTGATAAAAGTGAAAGAGGAGAGTGTAAAAGTTGGCTGAAAGCTCAACATTCTGAAAACTAAGATCATGGCATCTGGTCCCACCACTTCATGGGAAATAGATTGGGAAATAGTGGAAACTGTCAGACTTTATTTTTGGGGGCTCCAAAATCACTGTAGATGGTGATTGCAGCCATGAAATTAAAAGACGCTTACTCCTTGGAAGGAAAGTTATGACCAGCCTAGATAGCATGTTCAAAAGCAGAGATTACTTTGCCAAAAAAGGTCCATCTAGTCAAGGCTATGGTTTTTCTAGTGGTCATGTATGGATGTGAGAGTTGGACTGTGAAGAAAGCTGAGCGCCAAAGAATTGATGCTTTTGAACTGTGGTGTTGGAGAAGACTCTTGCGAGTCCCTTGGACTGCAAGGAGATCCAACCAGTCCATTCTAAAGGAGATCAGTCCTGGGTGTTCATTGGAAGGACTGATGCTGAGGCTGAAACTCCAATACTTTGGCCACCTCATGCAAAGAGTTGACTCATTGGAAAAGACCCTGATGCTGGGAGGGATTGGGGGCAGGAGGAGAAGGGGACGACAGAGGATGAGATGGCTGGATGGCATCACCGACTCGATGGACATGAGTTTGGGTGAACTCCAGGAATTGGTGATGGACAGGGAGGCCTGGAGTGCTGCAATTCATGGGGTCACAAAGAGTTGGACACGACTGAGAGACTGAACTGAACTGAACTGAAGAGACAGGGCTCTCCTTCCATAAAAACGGGCTTCCCTGATCGCTCAGTTGGTAAGAATCCACCTGCAGTGCAGGAGACCCCAGCTCCATTCCTGGGCCGGGAAGATTCACTGGAGAAGGGACAGGTTACCCGCTCCAGTATTCTTGGGCTTCCCTTGTGGCTCAGCTGGTAAAGAATCTGCCTGCAATGCGGAAGACCTGGGTTCAATCCCTGGGTTGGGAAGACCCCCTGGAGAAGAAAAAGGCTACTCACTCCAGTATTCTGGCCTGGAGAATTCCATGGATCGTAATGGGGTCACAAAGAGTCAGACATGACTGAGCAACTATCACTTTCCATAAAGACAGCTTGCCCCAAAACTAAACAGACTCACCTGTGCTTTGACACAGTTCTCTTGTCCTGAATTGCAGTTCCTCTCTTATAAATAAACTCAATTTCTGGTAATTCAGACTTGCCTTAGTTTACCTCTTTATCTAAGCTGACAATGCAATGATACACCAGTACATGGTGCCAACTATAAATTATTCTGTCCCTGTCCCTGCCTTACACATACATAGGCATGCTCAGTCGTGTCTGACTCTTTGTGACCCTATGGACTGTAGCCTTCCAGGCAACTCTGTCTCAAGAATACTGGAGTGGGTTGCCATTTCCTCCTCCAGGGGATCTTCCTGACCCAGGGATCAAACCTGCATCTCCTGCATTGGCAGGTGGATTCTTTACCACTATGTCACATGGAAGCCATATATATATGGCCATATAGAGAGAGAATCAAGCCTCCAGATCTAGCTAACAGTTTTACAGTAAATTAGAAGGATAAATAATACTTTTCAATGGCTTACAGTGTTATCAGCCAAATCTAGTATGTGAAAAATTCTAAAAGGGCAAAAAACTCAGGATTCCCAAACAAAAAATGGCAGAGAAGAACAAAAGCATGGCCCAGACCTAGAACACTGACAATACCAAATACCAGTGAGCACAGAGCAACAGGAATTCTCATTTATCACTAATGGGGAATCACAATGATACAGCCACTTTAGAAGACAGTTTGGTAGTTTCTTACAAAACGAGACACATTCTTACCATACGATCAGCAGCTGAAAAGGTATATCCATACAAAAACCTGCATGTGGATATTTCTAGCAGCTTGATTCACAACTGCCAAAACTGGGAAGCAACCATGATATCCTTCATTAGGTAAATGGATAAATAAGCTGTGAAACAGCCAGACAATGAAATATTATTCAGCACTAAAATTACAGAAGCTTTCAAGGCATGAAAAGACATGGAAGAACTTCAAGTGCATATTACTAACTGAAAGGAGCCAATCTGAAAAAGCTACAAACTATATGATTCCAACTATATGACATTCTGGGAAAAGCACACTATGGAGATAGTAAAAAGATAGTAGTTGTGAGAGGTTGGGGAAGGTCAGAGGGGATGAAAAGGAAGATCACAGAGGATGTTTAGGATAATGAAAATATTCTGTGTGACATCATAATGATAGATGCACGTCATTCCATATTTGTCCAAATCCACAGAATGGGTACAATGCCAAGTATGAACTGCAAGGTAAACTATGACCTTGAGTGATTATGATGTGTCAATGTAAATTCATCGGTTATAAGAAATGTATCCATCTTGTGGGTGATGCTGATAATAGGGAAGGCTATGCATGTGTCGGAGCAGGGGATTTACAAGAAATCTCTGTACCTTCCTCTCAATCTTGCTGTAAAACTAAAAATGTTTTTTTTTAAACATAGCCATATTAAAGAGATAAAACCAAAAAATTATAAATAAATAAATGTGTGGGAGGGTATAGATGATTATAAATTAAAGAGATTTATGAGACAAATTGCAATAGGTGGACCTTCTTTGGAACCTAATTTAATCAAACCAACTGTAAAAATACATTTTTTTTTAGACTTTAGGAAAACTTGAACACACATTGATTTTAGATGGTAATAAATATTTAACTGTGATAGTTTAATATTATGGGGGCTTTATATATGATATTATGAGGGGTTTTTAATTTCTTATTTGTTGAAGGTGCATACTAAAATGTTGAGGGGTAAAATGACACAATGTCCAGGATTTATTTCAGCCCAGAAAGAAAAAAAAAGAGAGTTGAAAAGAAACAGGCAAAACAAGATTGGTAAAATCTTAATAAATGTCAAATCTGAGTGGTAGATCCACAATTCACATATTATTCACTTTAGTCTATGTTTGAAAACTTTTAAATGATGTCCACTATATTTTATCAACTCCCGAAGTCACACATATGACTATAGTTCCATAACGCACTCACACAAACTGGATCATTCCTTTGGCCCTACCCACATCAAATATATCAAGTAAAACCATTTCTCACCACAACTGTACACATTCTAAATTATTGTAACAGCCATCTACTGACTTCCCTGTTGCTAACTTTATTCTTCACTATCTGTGGTCCATATAACAGCTACCCGCATTTTGTCAGTCCTCTGTTTAAGCCTCCCCAGTGGTTTTTCATTACACAGCAATGAAAAGAAAACTTTACCAAGGCCTATAGTGCCCCATCGGAGAAGGCAATGGCACCCCACTCCAGTACTCTTGTCTGGAAAATCCCATGGATGGAGGAGCATGGTAGGCTGCAGTCCATGGGGTCGTAAAGAGTCGGACACGACTGAGCAACTTCACTTTCACTTTTCACTTTCATGCATTGGAGAAGAAAATGGCAACCCACTCCAATGTTCTTGCCTGGAGAATCCCAGGGATGGTGGAGCCTGGTGGGCTGCTGTCTATGGGGTCGCAAAGAGTCGGACACGACTAAAGTGACTTAGCAGCAGCAGCATCAGGAGCATTTATAAATGAGGCTTTGTAACAATCTGAAAAAGTATCCACAGGGAGATTCGATAGCTACAACATTTTCTGCCACCATTTTGCTGAGCAGAACTGACCGTATCAAAAAGCTGTTAGTGAAAGGCTGTCGATGTGATAAAATGCGCAGTATTTTTGGCACACATCCTGTTCTAACTGAAAGTATCTCTGGATGTTCGTGTAATGTGTGGCTGTCATAGTAGAGACTGCAGCATCAGGTGGCCTTTACTCCTGTCATTCTTACTGTGGTTTCACGCCAAACAGTCAGCTTCTTCCCCATACAAGATTGTCTTGGCCTTAACTATTCTCCAACACTATAAAATAGAAAGTGCTGAGATTTGGGAGAATGGCATTGAAACATGTAGAATATCATGTATGAAACGAGTCGCCAGTCCAGGTTCGATGCATGATACTGGATGCTTGGGGCTGGTGCACTGGGATGACCCAGAGGGAGGGTATGGGGAGGGAGGAGGGAGGAGAGTTCAGGATGGGGACCACAGGTATACCTGTGGTGGATTCCTTTTGATATTTGGCAAAACTAATACAATATTGTAAAGTTTAAAAATAAAATAAAATTAAAAAAAAAGAATAAGGGAAAAAAATAATAAAATAAAATAGAAAGTGCTACTTCCCTGTTTATTAAAATTTCCAGGGCATTGTTTTTTTGAGATAGGTTCCAAATACTTATAATAAAAGCAAAACCAAAAATTGTTAGGTGCCAAAAGAAATTTTGGAAATGTTGCATGTTTAAGAATCCTCTTAGGAGAGTCATGGTCTCTATTTGCATATTTAAAACTCATAATCTCTAGTCTAGTTGTCGCTCGGTTGTGTCCGACTCTTACGACCCCATAGACTGTAGCCTGCCAGGCTCCTCTGTCCTTGGATTCTCCAGGCAAGAACACTGGAGTGGGTTGCCATTTCCTTCTCCAGGGAAACTCTTTTAAAGGAATCTTTAAATTTAACATAACTCTTCTTCCCTTTGTCTACGTTGGTTAGATAATATTCAGTTCAGTTCAGTTCAGTTCAGTTGCTCAGTCGTGTCCAACTCTTTGTGACCCCATCAATCGCAGCACGCCAGGCCTCCCTGTCCATCACCTACTCCCAGAGTTCACTCAAACTCATGTCCATTGAGTCAGTGATGCCATCCAGCCATCTCATCCTCTGTCATCCCCTTCTCCTCCTGCCCCAATCCCTCCCAGCATCAGAGTCTTTTCCAATGAGTCAACTCTTCACAAGAGGTGGCCAAAGTATTGGAGTTTCAGCTTCAACATCAGTCCTTCCAATGAACACCCAGGACTGATCTCCTTTAGGATGGACTGGTTGGATCTCCTTGCAGTCCAAGGGACTCTCAAGAGTCTTCTCCAACACCACAGTTCAAAAGCATCAATTCTTTGGCGCTCAGCTTTCTTCACAGTCCAACTCTCACATCCATATATTAGATAACAGTAAACAGTTACTATTCAGTTTGTTAGGGGTAACAATGTCTTGGTGGGTCCTGGAATAAGCCACCCTCACCCCTCTTCAGAAATTACAGACCATCCCCTGTGCTGTTGGGAGTACAGCCAGCTAACAGCACCTATTCTTCACCCAGAAACTGCCTTCAAATTGCCGAAGACTGAAGAGAGACACCTACTCCAAGGTTATACCTGCTTTCCACAAGCAGCTTGGTCAACATGGGAGAATTATGGGAATATAAAGTCCCACCCAGACTCTGGCCAATTAAGAAGTGCTCTGCTCTGCAGCTTTCCACGAGTGCAGCCAAGTCCTTCGTAGATCCTGCCTAATGGCCCACTGCACTCCCTCTCCTTCCTTCCTACAAATGCTAACCCTGCAACTTCCTAACAAGCTTTCTGCCCACTATTTCTCATCTCAGAGTTTGCTTTCTAGGGAACCCAACCTGCATCAATGTCACGGGGTAAACTTTCTATTTATTGCAGATATCACCTGAAGATTTAAGGATGAAAGGATAAGATGTCTCACAATTGCAAAGGAAAAAAAATGGAGTAGAAGGAAATAGATGAAGAAGATTGGCAAAATGTTAATGATTATTGAGACCAACCAAGAAGCACATGGAGTTTCATTGTAACATTACTCTTTCGTGTGTGTGTGTGTGTGTGTGTGCACACGTGCGTGTGTATGTGTTTAAAATTCTCCAATATAGCTTTTTGTGTTTTTTTTTACTTTTTATTTTATATTGGAGTATATTCAATTAACAGTGTTCACACAATTACAGGTGAACAGCAAAGGAAATCAGCCATACATATGCATGTATCCATTCTCCCCCAAACTCCCCTCCCATCCAGGCTGCCACATAACATTGAGCAGAGTTCTCTGTGCAATACAGTAGGTTCCTTTTGGTTATCCATTTTAAATACAGCAGTGTGTACATGGCCATCCCAAACTCCATAACTATCCTTTCCCCCTGGCAATCATAAGTTAGTTCTCTAAGTCTATGAGTCTGTTTCTGTTTTGTAAATAGTTTCATTTGTATTATTACTTTTTAGATTCTGCATGTAAGGGTATTTCTTCTTCTCTGACTTACATTTCAATATAAAGTATCTTGAAAATATTGTTTTCCAAGCTTTCAGGACTTCTCTTTTCTTTTTTTTTTTTAATTGGTTTTGCCAAATATTGAAATGAATCCACCACAAGTATACATGTGTTCCCCATCCTGAACCCTCCTCCCTCCTCCCTCCCCATACCATCCCTCTGGGTCGTCCCAGTGCACCAGCCCCAAAAATCCAGTATCGTGCCTCGAACCTGGACTGGTGACTCGTTTTATACATGATATTCTACATGTCTCAATGCCATTCTCCCAAATCATCCCACCCTCTCCCTCTCCCACAGAGTCCAAAAGACTGTTCTATACATCTGTGTCTCTTTTGCTGTCTCGTATACAGGGTTATCGTTACCATCTTTCTAAATTCCATATATATGCGTTAGTATACTGTATTGGTGTTTTTCTTTCTGGCTTACTTCACTCTGTATAATAGGCTCCAGTTTCATCCACCTCATTAGAACCGATTCAAATGTATTCTTTTTAATGGCTGAGTAATACTCCATTGTGTATATGTACCACTGCTTTCTTATCCATTCATCTGCTGATGGACATCTAGGTTGCTTCCATGTCCTGGCTATTATAAACAGTGCTGCGATGAACACTGGGGTACACGTGTCTCTTTCCCTTCTGGTTTCCTCAGTGTGTAGCCCAGCAGTGGGATTGCTGGATCATAAGGTTCTATTTCCAGATTTTTAAGGAATCTCCACACTGTTCTCCATAGTGGCTGTACTAGTTTGCATTCCCACCAACAATGTAAGAGGGTTCCCTTTTCTCCACATCCTCTCCAGCATTTATTGCTTGTAGACTTTTGGATCACAGCCATTCTGACTGGTGTGAAATGGTACTTCATAGTGGTTTTGATTTGCATTTCTCTGATAATGAGTGATGTTGAGCATCTTTTCATGTGTTTGTTAGCCATCTGTATGTCTTCTTTGGAGAAATGTCTATTTAGTTCTTTGGCCCATTTTTTGATTGGGTCATTTATTTTTCTGGAATTGAGCTGTAGGAGTTGCTTGTATATTTTTGAGATTAGTTGTTTGTCAGTTGCTTCATTTGCTATTATTTTCTCCCATTCTGAAGGCTGTCTTTTCACCTTGCTTATAGTTTCCTTTGTTGTGCAGAAGCTTTTAAGTTTAATTAGGTCCCATTTGTTTATTTTTGCTTTTATTTCCAATATTCTGGGAGGTGGGTCATAGAGGATCCTGCTGTGATGTATGTCGGAGAGTGTTTTGCCTATGTTCTCCTCTAGGAGTTTTATAGTTTCTGGTCTTACGTTTAGATCTTTAATCCATTTTGAGTTTATTTTTGTGTATGGTGTTAGAAAGTGTTCTAGGACTTCTCTTTTCAAGTAATACTATTAACATCTTAGAACAAATATGATGCTCCTTTGGTCTTTTTTTTTTTTTTCTTTTTTAATTTTATTTTATTTTTAAACTTTACATAATTGTATTAGTTTTGCCAAATATCAAAATGAATCCGCCACAGGTCTTAACTAGGGCCTCAGTGAACCAGGGACATTTCCCTAATCGCTTCCTGTGGTGCGGAATAATTCCCCTCACTGGGGCCTGAGGCTTTCATATGGGCCTCCTTGAGGCTCTTGAAAGTGTCAGATACTAGTGAATACCAGGCCCTCTTTCACTCCTCAGACAACCAGCTGAAGTAGCTGCAGAGGCTTGGAAATCAACTGTTCCCTGATGGTTAACCCACCTTTCAAGACAACCTAAATATGCAGAGCTTGCTGGGCTGTGAAAATTCCTCTTGCCTCTCACTGGAGCAGGGGGAGTAGGAGGCTATAGAAAGCCTCAGGCAAAGAGGCCGGGACCGCAGGGCCAATTAACCATCTGAGCTGCCAGTAGGACAAGGGGAAACCAAGAGCTGTAATTACTTATCATCTGGAACATTAGCCTTCCTTGAAATCCTGGGAGATGACCGAGGGGCAGCTCCAGGGAACTTTGTAAATAAGACAAGGGGCAAGGTTCTCTTCCTCTCAGACCTGAAAGGCCTGGGATGGATCTGTTAGCAACTCACAAGTGAAAGAATACTGTTAATAATGGAAGGCAAACAAGTCTGCTACTTGGGGCTTTTCCCCTTAATTAAGACTTCCTTTCTTGGAACAGCCTGAAGTGTTCCCCTTATGTTCATCAAGCCATCTGCTCTGCCTTCGGTGCCCACCATCCGCATGTCCTTCTGGAGGAATCTTTGAAGCTTCAAGACTTCAGGAGACTCACTCTGAACTGAATTTGCATCTCAAACTGAATCTATTTGAAAGTTTCTTTGTGAACCTAATAGCTCTCTGTAGTCACTTCCCCACTCTCGGGGGCTGACCGGTCTCCTCTGTGGACAGGGAGGGCCCGTCTCTCCCCCGGGCTTCTGTTTGACACAGGCAGACACACTCTGCGAGGGAAACCATCTGGCACAGTCACGTTTGGTAACGCTTTCCCCTTTGTCTTAGAGGGATAGAGGAAACGGGTTTCTCCAGGACATTCCTTTCTTCTCATTTTTAGACAACTCACTCACTCAAGTATACCTCGGAGCTGTGTAGGCTCTGCCTTGTCCAATTTGCTCTCATGATTGACCGAGCCCTCGGTGACCTGGCCTTCCCTACTTCTTGAACCTTCACTCTCCTATCCTTCCACATTCCAGCCATACTGGTTTCCTTTCAGGTCCTACAGTGCCCAGCCCGTTGCCTTCCTTCTGTGCACTGTTCCCTTCTGCCAAGCTCTTCTCCCGGCCACTGTGTGTGCCTGGCTCCCTCCTGTCAATCATGTCTCAGCCCAAATGTCACCTCCTTAGAGAATCTTTCCCTGTCTACTCAAACTGAACTGGCCACCTCGTCACTTTCTGTCACATCACCCCATTTTACCTGTCTGCACAGCACTGATATTTTTAGCTGTTTATTTCCTGTCTCCCTCATCCCCGACTAGGATGGCAGCTCCCCAGGATGAGAGACTTTCTGCTGCTGGCTCACTGCTTGAACACAGCACCTGGAACTGTGCCCAGCAGACGGTGGGTGCGCAAATGAGTATTTCTTGGATTAATTAATTATTAATTCGTTTGTTCCCATTGCATCCTCTTGATAATCTTAAAGTTATATACATCATTATTTCCTTTTTACAAAGGAGTAAAGGGAGGTTTCAGAGAAGGCATTGGCACCCCACTCCAGTACTCTTGCCTGGAAAATCCCATGGATGGAGGAGCCTGGTGGGCTGCAGTCCATGGGGTCACTAGAGTTGGACACGACTGAGCGACTTCAGTTTCACTTTTCCCTTTCATGCATTGGAGAAGGAAATGGCAACCCACTCCAGTGTTCTTGCCTGGAAAATCCCAGGGACAGGGGAGCCTGGTGGGCTGCCGTCTATGGGGTCGCACAGCGTCGGACACGACTAAAGTGATTTAGCAGCAGCAAAGGGAGGTTTAGACATTGAATAACATCTCCAAATTCACTCAAATTTAGTAACAAACAGGTTCAGGATCCCAACTGACTGCAAACTCTAGTATGTGAGACCTCAGTTGTAATGTGAAAACAGGTCAGTGTATGTCTATGCCATCTGTGGCTGAGATTTTGCTCTGTACCTGGAATGTGCAACCTAGATCTTAGAGATTATTTCATTTTGTGCCATCATCGTACTAGGGAACAACTGTACTAGTGAGAGTATGAAAATGTCAGTCACTCAGTCATGTCAGACTGTTTGAAACCCCATGGACTATAGCTTGCCAGGTTCCTCTGACCATGGAACTCTCCAAGCAATAATACTGGAGTGGGTAGCCATTCCCTTCTCCATGGGATCTTCCCCACCCAGGGATACAACCCAGGTCTCTTGTGTTGTAGGTGGGTTCTTTACCATCTGAGCCACCAGAAGAGCCACTAGGGAACAAGCCAACCTACAAAGAGACAGAGACTGGCCAAAGGCAAAAGTGAATCTCAAACTGTGTTTCTCTAACTCCCTGTTCCATGACACTAGCCAACATAGATGGCTGTGCCTTACCCAGAGGTGTAAGAAGGATGATTGGGGAGAGGCTGGACTCCAGCCATACTGAGCTCTTCACAGTGCACCCACCTGCACCAGCCTGTGCATGCCCAGAGGGGGTGCTGCTGTCCATTATGCACCTTATTAAACTGCCTGCCAGCTCTTTTTAAACTAGTTCTCCTCCTTGAAGAACTCTAATGTCTAGAAATGAACCGTTTCCAGGCTCTTAGACACTGGAAATATTGAGAAGCGTAGCTAAAGGTGCTGAAAATCTGTTCATCTCAGAGGGACAAGTTGTGAGCCCTCAAGAGGTTGCTGACTCATCACTTCTCTTCTTAATTATTAGATGAATCTAAACAGGAAACACTGTAATGAAGCACCAGTCTGGGAGTTTATGAAGATGAATCACTGTTCATCAACAGGTACTTGGGTTTATGCTGCTTTGCCGTCTGGCATTTTTCTCCCTTTCTCTCTCCCTTAGAACATTCTTATGAAAAAATAAAATCCCACTTGGGAATCCTCAATATCTGATAAATAAGAGAATAATGGACATAGGCAAGGAATCTTCCTAAGGATAATAAAAAGAGAAATGTACCAGCTTGCTTAACAATGTTTGTCTTTAGGGTGGCAGCACCAGAAGTCGCTGCTTTTCCTCTCAGCCTATATATATTAGTGGCTTCTTACAGGAAGCATGTATTACTTTTATTGTGGAGGAGAAAACACTGTATCTGAAAAGAAAGTAAGACAGGAAAGAAAGTTGTAGGTAACAGCTCCAGGCCAGATTTTGTAGCCACACACAAAATTGGCTTTAGCAAGATGAGCAGGAACAGGTACTACCATTTAAAGTTTTTGCCATTCAAAGCAGGAACGAGACTGTGGGTCCTTCCCTTGTGACAGCAGGAAGACAGCAGGACCTGAAGCTGGGAGGAAAAAAAAACCCTAGACCCAAAAGAGGGAATTCTTTTTATAAGCACCTTTGATTTGGATCGCAGGCACATCGCTCTGTTTCAAAGGAAGTGTCACTGGTCTCAGCCTCAATGCCTCCGGCGGGTGGCCAGCACCAGAAGGCCTCTCACAGACCACTGGCTTCTGTTTCCTTTGTGCTGACTTTGCCTGCCTCCCATAAAATAGTTAGCAGGGGGAGGAGCCCCGGTGATAAACCCAAAGAAAATAACATGTCAAGATGAAGTAAGAAAGCCCAGAAAAATCCAGGCAAGAGAGAGAAGGAATAGTCTCTTGTACTTAAAGAAGTGGGAAAAGCAATAGTTGCAAAAAAGGCAAGGCAACACTTTTGTTTCCCTTTTGTAATGTCAACAAAAATAATCAATAAACCACGTATAATAAGAATAGAAAGTAGCTTTCTATAGTTGGTAGACTACAGCCCAGAAGTCAGCTTCCTAGATTACTCTGAGAAATTGCTCCAGAGAAGCCTCATCTTCAGCACAGTTTTATCTTGTCAGAACAAAGAACATTAAGCAAGGCAGGGATGCATTTCTTCAAGGTTTCAAATGAAACCAGACCAGCAGGAACATAGCAAGTCAACATGGCCTTGCACCTGGGAAGTCTTATCATCAAAGGAGGGCCAACATGCGTCCCAGGAAGGGAGGCATTTAATTTTTATTTTCAACTTCAACATTCTTTACGTCAGGTCAGTCTGCCCTTTTCCTTAATGATTAGAGCAGATGTACAATGTATGTTTGATGGACCACAAATAGGCTATTTCAGCTAGCATAATATTCAAGTTAACTCATGTATAAGCCAGAATGACTTTCCTAGACTGCAACAGGTGAAAATTTCTTTTATCAGTAAACATTTTCTTCCCCTACCTCCTACTCCCACCACCCTCCAAAAAAGTCTACAAACAAAGCTCCCTTCACTGACCTGTGCCAGAGACCATTTCCAACTTCCACTGAGCCCCCAGTTCAATCTCTCTAAAGAAGATGATATTCACCAGTGTGTTGTGAGAAAGCTGCTAAACCAAGGAGGTGAGAGGAGCAGAGCATCTCAGATTCAGTGTAATGTTATTCCAAGAGTTCAGTGACACCAATGTTGGTGTATTGCTTTGAAGAAACAGCATACCAAGAAAAATAAGGAAGAGGGATGGGGAAAAGAGAATATCAGCCCATGTCCCCTACAATCCAGTCTCAGGCCTCAGGACTTTCCTGGGGCATCTAATGACAGAGAAAGCATGTAGCCTCCTACACTCTTGGTGGGAATCTAAGTTGGTGCAGTCACTATGGAGAATAGTATGGAGGTGCCTTAAAAAACTAAAAACAGAGCTACCATATGACCCAGTAATCCCACTCCTGGGCATATATCCAGAGAAAACCATAATTTGAAAAGATACCTACACCCCAGTGTTCACTGCAGCACTATTTCCCAGACAAGGCATGGAAGCAATCTAAATGTCCATTGACTGATGAATGGATAAAGAAAGTGTGGTACATGTATGCAATGCAGTATTACTTAGCCATAAAAAGAATGAAATAATGCCATTTGCAGCAATGTGGAGGCACCTAGAGATTATCATACCAAATGAAGGAAGTGAGACTGAGGAAGACAACTATCATATGATATCACTGATATGTGCAATCTAAAAAATTATACAAACGAACTTACTTACAAAACAGAAACAGACTCACAGACATAGAAAACAATCTTATGGTTACTAAAGGGGAAAGATGGAGGAGAGAGATTAAATTAGGAGTTTGGGGTTAACATATATACACTACTATATATAAAGTAGATAATCAACAAGACCTACTGTATGGCACAGGGGAACTCTATAAATATTCTGTAATAACCTATATGGTAAAAAGTCTGAAAAAGAATGGATATAGGTAAATTATAACTGAATCACTGCTGTACACCTGAAACCAACACATTATAAATCAACTATACTCCAATATAAAATAAATGCTTTTTAAAAAATGCATATAGGTTTGTTTATGAAGGCATGCTAAGGGTATTTGGGAGAAACAAGTTCACAGCCAGACTTGGCAATAAAGACACAATCACAAAGCATGAAGTGAGGAGTCAAGGGGAAAAAATGGGAAAACTCAGGACTTTTCTTGGAATGGGATGCAGTTACACAGGGCTACATCTACTCAGGTGGGGACACTGTGATGTGTGGTTGGCTTTCAGTTCAGTTCAGTTCAGTCACTGAGTTGTGTCCGACTCTTTGCGACCCCATGAACCACAGCATGCCAGGCCTCCCTTTCCATCACCAACTCCCAGAGTCCACCCAAACCCATGTCCATTGGGTCAGTGATGTCATCCAACCATCTCATCCTCTGTCGTCCCCTTCTCCTCTTGCCCTCAATCTTTCCCAGCATTAGGGTCTTTTCCAGTGAGTCAGCTCTTCACATCAGGTGCCCAAAGTATTGGAGTTTCAGCTTCAACATCAGTCCTTCCAATGAACACCCAGGACTGATCTCCTTTAGAATGGACTGGTTGGATCTCCTTGCAGTCCAAGGGACTCTCAAGAGTCTTCTCCAACACCACAGTTCAAAAGCACCAATTCTTCGGTGCTCAGCTTTCTTCACAGTCCAACTCTCACATCCATACATGACCACTGGAAAACCATAACCTTGACTACACAGACCTTTGTTGACAAAGTAATGTCTCTGCTTTTTAATATGCTGTCTAGGTTGGTCATAACTTTCCTTCCAAGGAGTAAGCGTCATAATTTCAAGGCTGCAATCACCATCTGCAGTGATTTTGGAGCCCCCCAAAATAAAGTCAGCCACTGTTTCCACTATTTCCCCATCTATTTGCCGTGAAGTGATGGGACTGGATGCCATGATCTTAGTTTTCTGAATGTTGAGCTTTAAGCCAACTTTTTCACTCTCCTCTTTCACTTTCATCAAGAGGCTCTTTAGTCCTTCACTTTCTGCCATAAGGGTGGTCATCTGCATAGCTGAGGTATTGATAATTTCTCCCGGCAGTCTTGATTCCAGCTTGTGCTTCATCCAGCCCAGCATTTTGCATGATGTACTCTGCATAGAAGTTAAATAAGCAGGGTGACAATATACAGCCTTGACATACTCCTTTTCCGATTTGGAACCAGTCTGTTCTTCCATGTCCAGTTCTAACTGTTGCTTCCTGACCTGCATACAAGTTTCTCAAGAGGCAGGTCAGGTGGTCTTGTATTCCCATCTCTTGGGAATTTTCCAGAGTTTGTTGTGATCCACATAGTCAAAGGCTTTGTCATAGTCAGTAAAGCAGAAGTAGATGTTTTTCTGGAACTCTCTTGCTCTTTTGATGATCCAGCAGATCTTGGCAATTTGATCTCTGGTTCCTCTGCCTTTTCTAAATCCAGCTTGAACATCTGGAAGTTCATGGTTCACATACTGTTGAAGCCTGGCTTGGAGAATTTTGAGCATTACTTTACGAGCATGTGAGATGAGTGCAACTGTGCGGTAGTTTGAGCATTCTTTGGCATTGCCTTTTTTGGGGATTGGAATAAAAAGTGACTTTTTCCAGTCGTGTGGCCACTGCTGAGTTCTCCAAATTTGCTGACATACTGAGTGCAGCACTTTCACAGCGTCATCTTTTAGGATTTGAAATAGCTCAACTGGAATTCCATTATCTCCACTAGCTTTCTTCATAGTGATGCTTCCTAAGCCCCACTTGACTTCGCATTCCAGGATGTCTGGCTCTAGGCTGGTGATCACACCGTCATGACTGTCTGGATCATGAAGATCTATTTTGTATACTTCTGTGTATTCTTGCCACCTCTTCTTAATATCTTCTGCTTCTGTTAGGTCCATACCATTTCTGTCCTTTGAGCCCATTCTTGCATGAAATGTTCCCTTGGTATCTCTAATATTCTTGAAGAGACCTCTAGACTTTCCCATTCTATTGTTTTCCTCTATTTCTCTTCATTGATCACTGAGGAAGGCTTTCTTACCTCTCCTTGCTATTCTTTGGAACTCTGCATTCAAATGGGTATGTCTTTCCTTTTCTCCTTTGCTTTCACTTTTCTTCTATTCACAGCTATTTGTAAGGCCTCCTCAGACAACCATTTTGCCTTTTTGCATTTCTTTTCCTTGGGGATGGTCTTGATCACTGCCTCCTGTACAATGTCATGAACCTCTGTCCATAGTTCTTCAGGCATTTTGCCTATTAGATCTAATCCCTTGAATCTATTTGTCACATATTTGTTATTCCTCCTCTAATGAAAATTTATTTAGTGATTCAGCACTAAAAAGTGATTCAGCACTAAACTATGATGAAAAAAGTAGCATTTGAGATAGGTGTTTTTTTCATCATATTAAAAAATAAGCTTTTGAAAATTATTGACAAAGAGGCTTTTTTAAAAAAATTATAGCTGCATGATGAATTTTTAAAAATAACTTGTTGGCATCTAGTGACATTCAAATCCCTTAGATAAAGCAGAAATAGATGTTTTTCTGGAACTCTCTTGCTTTTTTGATGATCCAGTGGATGTTGGCAATTTGATCTCTGGTTCCTCTGCCTTTTCTAAAACCAGCTTGAACATCTGGAAGTTCACAGTTCACATATTGCTAAAGCCTGGCTTGGAGAATTTTAAGCATTACTTTACTAGCATGTGAGATGAGTGCAATTGTGTGGTAGTTTGAGCATTCTTTGGCATTGCCTTTCTTTGGGACTGGTTGGCTTTACTGGGGTTAGAAATCTTGGTTGAAGGACTGATTCAGAGTTGGTTACTTTGGTGAAGTGGTCAAGGGAACTCTACAGGCCTTTGCAAGAGGACTCCAAGAAAGGAGAAGGAAGCCAAGTCCAAAGAGAAGATAAGGGTGTTTCTAAGACTTACTGACTCGTTTTCTTTGACAAATTGTATGTGTACTCTTGTGACATTGGGCCAGGCACTGGGAATCAAAACACATGTGTACTCACCACCTCACTCCCCATGGAACTTATTTACTAATCAGGAAAACAGACATTAATTATACACTAGCCATATATAGGTCAAAATTAAAACTACAGTAAGCTACATGAAGCCCTGGAACTTTAGAAAGCTAATACCTTAAAGCCATATCCTCACTATCTGAAACTGAATCTTTGCAAGACACAGAGGATTCAGGTAGATGGAGACTGATTTAAAAGCTGGCCTGGAGTATGGGGTTAGGTGCATAGCAACAATAGGCTGCCTTGCTACAGCTGCCCTGAGGTTCAAGCTGCAGAAAAGGCAACCTTATGCAGCCTTATTGCACTGAACAGATAGGGTAAGGAAACAGGACCCCAGAAGATCCACACCAGCCATTATCAAACACCAAGCTGATGAGTCACCCCAGCCCCTGAGGTCAGTCTTGTTTCCAGGAAGTTCCTCCTCTTGGATTACAGGGAGGTGATTAGTATTCCTCACCTACATTCCCCCAGTTTTTGTTTTTTTAACCCATCGGGCTTAGCCATCGAGTCAATGGTCAGCCAGGGTCATGGGGCTCAGAGAGGCTCAGCACTCCAAGCTGTCCACCGTTGACCTTCATTAGCCCCAAATTCAGCACCAACCTCTGCTTCTTTGAATGTCTCCCCATGCACCTCTAGGGCACTTCAGACTTTGCCCCCGGAAGGTTTTTCAGTGAATCTTAAGAATGTACTAATAAAACTAACCCATAGACCTCTCTGTACCCATTCTGTATTCTATTTTCCATCCCAAATTGTACTGGCTATTAACCAAATATTCCAGCCCTTGTGGGTGAGGCCATGGTTTGGGTGCCAGAAGTACAAAACTTCGGCCATAGCTTATGCAGTCAACACAGCCAGAGCCAAATTCAGACCTTGTGTTGAGGATGGACCCCTAAAACCCTATGAATAAGACTTGGATGATCACAAATTCAAGAATAATGGTTCCCTTCCTTGTCCCTCAATGAGGTTCCACATAACAGCTTCTCCTAGGCCATACTCAGATGATTTAACCTAGAAGCTTTCACCTGGGAGCTCCCTGAAGCATGCCTGGCGCTTAGCTGTATTTTGAAATTGTGACTTACAGATTTGGCAGAAAAAACTATATAAATGCTAAAAATAACTGTTCTGTCCGCAAGACTCTTCAAGGTATAAACTGGAAAGGCTCTCTTTTTCCTACAATCGATTTAAGAGCTCTGTCTACTCATGACTCTGTCACATATAATACCGCTAAATCCAGCACCTCTCAACTATGTACTGTGAGAATCACCACACAATGGAGTTTTGTGAACTTCACATAGTATAAACTAATACCCATAATATAAACCATTCACAATATCGAGCTAATACCCAGAGCAGTCGTATGTACGGTAAGCCACTTACTCTACACAATGGTATCATGTGAACTACATACCATGTGGTAGAGGGAACTATCACACATGTTGGAATACAACATACCACACAGTGCGTAGGGTGAACTGTGACACAGGTCTTATTACGCAGGTCATGTGATCTTTGAAACTTCCATACATTTAAATTTATCCCAGGGAATTCCTTGGCAGTTCAGTGGTTAGGACTCCTCACTCTCATTGCCAACGGCCCAGGTTCAATCTCTGGTTGGGGAACTAAGACTTACAAGTTGCACAGAGCAGCCATAAAGTAACATAAGATAAAATATCATAACATAAAATCCCAAACAAAAGTTTATGTTCAGGAAAGCTTTCACAAAGTTCTACTGTCTTTAAACATCCTTTCACATCACAGCAGGATCCTCTATGACCCACCTCCCAGAATATTGGAAATAAAAGCAAAAATAAACAAATGGGACCTAATTAAAATTAAAAGCTTCTGCACAACAAAGGAAACTATAAGCAAGGTAAAAAGACAGCCTTCAGAATGGGAGAAGATAATAGCAAATGAAGCAACTGACAAACAACTAATCTCAAAAATATACAAGCAACTCCTACAGCTCAATTCCAGAAAAATAAATGACCCAATCAAAAAATGGGCCAAAGAACTAAATAGACATTTCTCCAAAGAAGACATACAGATGGCTAACAAACACATGAAAAGATGCTCAACATCACTCATTATCGGAGAAATGCAAATCAAAACCACAATGAGGTACCATTTCACACCAGTCAGAATGGCTGTGATCCAAAAGTCTACAAGCAATAAATGCTGGAGAGGGTATGGAGAAAAGGGAAGCCTTTTACACTGTTGGTGGGAATGCAAACTAGTACAGCCACTATGGAGAACAGTGTGGAGATTCCTTAAAAATCTGGAAATAGAACTGCCATATGACCCAGCAATCCCACTGCTGGGCATACACACAGAGGAAACCAGAATTGAAAGAGACACGTGTACCCTAATGTTCATCGCAGCACTGTTTATAATAGCCAGGACATGGAAGCAACCTAGATGTCCATCAGCAGATGAATGGATAAGAAAGCAGTGGTACATATACACAATGGAGTATTACTCAGCCATTAAAAAGAATACATTTGAATCAGTTCTAAGGAGGTGGATGAAACTGGAGCCTATTATACAGAGTGAAGTAAGCCAGAAAGAAAAACACGGATACAGTATACTAACACATATATATGGAATTTAGAAAGATGATAACGATAACCCTGTATGAGAGACAGCAAAAGAGACACTGATGTATAGAACAGTCTTTTGGACTCTGTGGGAGAGGGAGAGGGTGGGATGATTTGGGAGAATGGCATTGAAACATGTATAATATCATATATGAAACGAATCGCCAGTCCAGGTTCGATGCATGATACTGGATGTTTGGGGCTGGTGCACTGGGACGACCCAGAGGGATGGAATGGGGAGGGAGGAGGGAGGAGGGTTCAGGATGGGGAACACATGTATACCTGTGGCGGATTCATGTTGATATATGGCAAAACCAATACAATATTGTAAAGTTAAAAAATAAAATAATTAAAAAAAAAAAATCCTTTCTCCAGCAGCCTGTTACAAGAACACTTATAACCTAATATTCTAAGATAACAGTCGTAGTTTAGCTGTATATTTGATTCTAAGCTTCCTTATTGAAAAGTGTAAGACAAGCAATTACAAAATTCTTAGTATGAGAAAAAAGCAAACTTAACAGTTCCTTAGCACAAGCAAAGTTGTTCCCAGAAAAACTGTGTCAAGTAGGACTCTATAAAAGGACACCAAGTCCATGGAGGGAAATGTTCTCAGAAACAAAAGCAATGATAAATTTCAAAAGGTCTTGACGTGATCTTCATAGAAGCTTGAGGCAAAGTCACACAATGATTCAGGGACAGCAATTTCCAAAAGCCTAAACAAGCTAATGTCAGGTGTGTAGTGTCCTGGTGGTCCCACCAGATACAGTGACAGAAGGCAGACTGCCTGGGAGGGGAGATGGAATGCAGGCGCCACACACCCATCCCCCAGGTACATCTTCTTTCAGGAGGACCTCTGTTTGGAGCTGGGAAACAGAGAGCTCAAAGAGGACTCCCATCTGCCTTGGAATACAAAGATTTTCTCAGTTTCTGGCTGGAGACATCTCAGTTGAGTTAATAGCCAGTAAATGAAGAGACCGGGTTACAAGATTGGGTACAACAAGGAGAAATGTTTTGAGTAAGTCAGTTCTGGGAAAGAATGGTTTCACACTAATTGATAAGACAATGGACAAGTAATAACTACCTTGCTGAGTCTTAGTAAGCACCTGGAAATTTACCTGATCCATAATGATAACTGATGATAATAGTAATAATACTACTAATAGTAAATAGTAATAATAACAATAATAATGAGTAGAGTTCTTGTACAGTGCTCACATGCACATACTAAGCCCTTTACTATCTTCATCTGTAATCATTTTCATAATAATCCAATGTTGTCAATATTATCTCATTTCTTCAGATGAAGAAACAGAGACCCAGATAGTTAAATTAGTGAACCCAAGGATGCACAAGTTAGTACTTGTCAGAGCCAGCCAAAGCTGAATTCAAATCTCAGCTTCAAAATCTTCTAGCTATACGACTTTGGGTAAGTTACCTAAATTCCAAGTGCCTCAGCTTCTCTATCTGTGAAATGAGATAATAACAATACCTCTTTCATAGGGCTGTCATGGGATTACATCAAATAATATGTGAAATATGTTTAGCACAGCACTTTTGGTGCAATTTGTTTTCATTTGCTGGAAGGCTTTATATTATGTAAAAATCAGGTAAAAGGTGTTAAGGCTGAAAACAGAGGCAAGCACCCAAGCAGAGCTTTCACTTGGATCAAAAACTACCTGAATTTTGACTTGGAAGCAAACTGAAACAAAACTAGACTTTTCCTCAAGAAGCAGCAATATAGCTGATGTAGCATCTGAACAGCATTTAATACAGCCTCCAAAGTTTTGTGAATCATAACCACAATCACCAGTGAGTAGTTTTTAACACTAAATGAAGATAACATCAATTAAAGCACTTTAGAAAGAGGTATGCCCTTTGTATGCTATACAGAGTCCCTCATTTGCAACATTAATAGAGCCCTTGAAGGTTTCATTTCTCTTTAAATATTAAAAGAATGTTCATGAACCATTTTCATTATTTCTGCCATATATGCTTGTAACGTGTTTTACTATTATAAGCTTTCTCTAAGTTGAATCACTTTTTTACTAATTCAGGCTTTATTGAGCCATTAAAATGAATATTGAGCCACTAAAATAAATATCTGCTTATGCGACCATGACCTTAAGAAAATCAAGATGACACTACAATAAATTGTGATTTTAAGAAAAATGAAACAGCAGGTTTACATTTTAAAGAGACAATTGAACTACGCATTGGAATGGATTTGAAGAACAAACACCACTGGAATCTCTTCTATATTTCCCTTTAAGTGATTACCTTTGACCTCTACTGGTACAGAGAAAATGTGACTTCCTAGGGCAAATCACTTCATCTTCAGACCTCAGATTCACCCATGAGTCTGAAATTGTACTGAAATCAATGTACTAGCTGAAATCTCAAGGTAATAGACTGAAATCTCAATGTCATATGTTCACGTTTAACACAATTAAATTATTTTGCCTTGTATTTAGAAAATCAAACTTGCTATACACACTTTTTAAAAAATCAATTTTATTAATTTTCAGAAAAATGTAAATCAAAACCACAGTGCAAAATTACTATACACCCAACAGAGTGGCTAAATTTTTAAAAAGCAGACAATATCAAATGTTAGTAAAATGTGGGGAAAAAATTAATTGTCACAACTGAGACTATAAAGTCTGTACAAATACACTGGATAAAATGTTTGACAGTATCTATTAAGCTAAAGTTTATTGTATGACCCAGAAATTCCATTAAATTTGGTGTATATGCCAACAAAATTTGATGTATATGTTTACAAAAACAAAAAACCGAAGTATCCATCAATGAAAGAGTGCTTCATTAAACTGTGGTGAAAACTACAATACATAGCAAGTGAGAATAAAAGAAATACAAATAACAAATAACCGTGTTGATGCATCTCACTGACATAATAAGGGGTGAAAGTAACCACACACAGATGGGTTCCTGCTCTTTGATTCCACTTATCTAAATTCCACACTTTCCCTATATATGCTATAATTCAATTATGCATTTTAAAACTACAAAGAATATTCTTGCTTCTGATTCTGAGGAGGCATAGTCATTGCCCTCGAGTTCTTTCCCTAATAATTTTATATAAAATGTTATTTCATTTGCTCCTATTTGATAAAAACTGAACCACAATTTCAGTGAATTTAAGGCAAAGGTTACTGGATGAAATTTGTAAATAAAACAAATCCTTTCTCTAAGTTACATATATATACTTTTTGATATTAATATATCCAATCTTTTATTTAGACAGAATTCCACTGTTCTCAAATTTAAAGTATGTTTAATTTGTGTGTGTGTGTGCTGTGTGTTCAGTCTCTCGATTGTGTCTGACTCTCTGCGACCCCATGGATTGTAGCCTACCAGGCTCCTCTGTCCATGGAATTTTCCAGGCAAGAGTACTGGGGTGGGTTGCCATGTTCTTCTCTAGGGGATCTTCCAGACCCAGGGCTTGAACCCATGTCTCCTATGTCTCCTGCACTGGCAGGCAGATTCTTTACCATTTGCACCACCTGGAAAACCCTTTCTACGTTCAATTATAAAAGGAAAATTTATCTGAAATATTTCAGTCTCTATTATTAAAAAATAATAAGTTAGTGCTGCTGCTGTTGCTAAGTCACTTCAGTCGTGTCCGACTCTGTGCGACCCCATAGACGGCAGCCTACCAGGCTTCCCGGTCCCTGGGATTCTCCAGGCAAGAACACTGGAGTGGGTTTCCATTTTCTTCTCCAATAAGTTAGTGCAGAGACGGCAAATATGTCCATGCAAACAACCTCCCTGGAACACTCACGGCAGATGGGACTAATCAGCCACACGTGCTACTCCGCTCTGTTGAGCTCGACAGCCTCAGCCTTGTACTCAAACAGCACTTGGGGCAGACACAAGGTATAGAGCAAGATTGATAGAAAAGATGGGGAGATTTTCACTTTCCTATCACCTATTTTCATTGCTCCTTTGATTGACTCGGGCTTCCCTGGTGATTCAGACCGTAAAGTGTCTGCCCGCAATGAGGGAGACCCGGGTTCGATTCCTGGGTAGGGAAGACCATTATATTCTGTCGTTGCCTCCCTGTTCTGCTGCTCCCTTTGGACAAGTCCAATCCATTAGGGCAGCAAGAGGAATCCGAGCTGCCAGGACGGCTGCTGCTGCTAAGTCACTTCAGTCGTGTCCGACTCTGTGTGACCTCACGGACGGCAGCCCACCAGGCTCCCCCGTCCCTGGGATTCTCCAGGCAAGAACACTGGAGTGGGTTGCCATTTCCTTCTCCAATGCATGCAAGTGAAAAGTGAAAGTGAAGACGCTCAGTCGTATCCGACCCTCAGCGATCCCATGGACTGCAGCCTTCTAGGCTCTTCCATCCATGGGATTTTCCAGGCAAGAGTACTGGAGTGGGGTGCCATTGCCTTATGGCAGATGCACCTTTTATAGCCCAGGGTTCAGGGTCCCCTCCAAGCAGCATTGACACAGTGGACCATGCAACAGAACATGGACGTGCGGCTACATTGCTTGTTCCCTGCACAGGCTCCAGTCAAGGTCAGCAGAAGTGAAAAGTCAGCTCTCTCCAGAACTCAGCACCCAAAGTCCTTAATACCAACTCAAATTCCTCCCTTGTCCCTGATTGTGAGGTTTCTTTCAAACTCCTCTCCAGACCTTCCCTCAGGGCAAAAACTAACAGGAACAGGTGGCCCTACTTCTAATCACCCTTTACTTCCCTTGCAGACATTTTTCTCATTATAGTGCTATTATAATCAGCTGATGTCTCTTAAAGCCAAGGCTACAGGGGGGCTTCAGCCAAGCCCTTCCACTCACTCCGGTCATTCTTTCTGTACTCTCAGCTCCTCTCACCCACATGATTACAAGTACGTGAACTATTGTCAGCCTGTTTTATATTTCTCTCTCCGCAAGATCTAACTTGAACATTTTATCCAAAGACTTCTCAAGTTATCTCCTTGATGCTTTCACCCTCCCTAAGTATTACCATTCCTCTGAGCAAGAAATCCCACCCACCACAAAATGCTGGTACTGGTAAGAGGCTGCCGGCATCTGACCCCCCTCACTGCCCACATCCAAAAACCTCTGGTTGCATGATGCCTCACTTCCTGCTCTTCTTTTATGTACTTCATCTCTTCACTGTTGCCACCTTGTCTGGCTTCAAACTCACCCATCAGATCATCAAATCAGATTTTGCTTCCATAGTACCAGCCATGCTACTCTTCAAAACAATGTGCATTTGCCCAAGGACTATGGAAAGGGTGGGTTTGTAGGGACGATATTTAGCGTTGAATAATATAGAAAAAGAAATGCTGTAATAATGAGCAAATATACCTAGTTTTCAAGCAAGAGATCACTAGGGAAATATTTGTTAAACAAGAACAGGAGAAATTGTAATATGACTACTGAGCTCAAATGTAGTAGACACCACCATGTCAAGGATGTGGCATTAACATATGTGATCAGATTTTTACTCTCCAAACCTTATAGGACAGTTTATTAAGATTATTGGTTAGGACATTCATTTTTGTGCTGGTAACAGAGACTCAGGTAAAGTATGGTTTAAGCTAGAGGGCCAAACATCATAAAATAGATGTCTATTGCTCTTTCACATAACATCCCACCTGGTGTCACAGTTCAATTCTGCAAATCTTCAGAGAACTGGCCACTTTCTCTTTTGCTGCTTTCCCATCATTAAGGCACAAACTTTGTCTCTGGTTCATCACAGCTTCCTTTCCTTGTCCACAGAAGAGACAAGTGGATGGGGAAAAGGGAAGGATGTGCCCTGTTCCTTCCAATAAAGGATACACCTGGGAGTGACACCTGCCACCTGGCTGCTCACATCTCCTTAGAAATCAATCACATAGTCACACCTAGCTACAAGTTAGAATTGAAAACTCAGTCTCTATTTTAGAATACAAATTTGGGCTTCTGTCATTATAGAAGAAAAGGTGAACAGATTTGGGGGAGAACTAGCAGTCTGTGCCACAGCATTTAGTTTAAAATAATCATTTAGCACTAAGACAGACTCTAAATAATTATTGAAGCTGGATCACACATACCCGGAGGTTCATTATACTACTTTCTCTATTTGTTTAGGTTTGAAAATTTCATAGTTAAGAGTTCTAAAAAATTAATTCCATCAGCATATATTATGGGACTTGTTGGTGTTTGAGAAATAGGATTTGGCAAGGTTCAGTAAGCAAATGGTAAGCAAACAGAGGCTTAGACGTGCTTAAAAGCGCTTACTCCTAGTTTTCTGCCTCTTGCTGCACTTGGAGATGTGAAGCTAAGCTAGACTTCTGAAGGATGCATCCATGAAGAGGTGAACAGAGGTGTGTCAGCTGGTGGCTGGCCGCCTACCCCATGAGTGAAGCCGTCCTAGCGGCCCAGCTGCCGTCCACAGCACTAGTGAGCCACAGCCCCACGAGAAACAGCAGCCAAAGCCGAGCTGGCCTAGACATCATCACAAGGCAGAGAGAGATGCGGGCTTTATCTGGCTTTTCAGGACTCCTGAGGAGGTGGGTCACCTATGCAGTACTGACTCTCTTTAACCTGAGCCAGCCGCCAGCACAAAAGCAGAAACAAACAAAACACTGATCTGATATTTCTTTAAATTTTCTCAATCTCTGTATATCATGCTGGTGACTCCATGGTGGATACAAATACCTGGAGAAAGGATTCTGTTTCCAAGAGATAATTTTTAATCCAGGCTATTTCCAGCACGGACTTCCCAGGTGGCTCAGTGGTAAAGAATCTGTCTGCGATGCAAGAGATGAAGGTTCAATCCCTGTGTCGGAAAGCTCCCCTGGAGAAGAAAATGGCAACTCACTCCAGTATTCTTGCCTGGGAAATCCCATGGACAGAGGAGCCTGGAAGGCTATAGTCTATGGGTCGCAAAAGAGTCAGACACAACTTAGAGACTACACAACTACAACAATTCCTAGCACTGCCCATCTCATCTCACTTGTGCTGTAGAGGCTGCCAGGGGCCAGCAGGCATGCCCACTGCTCCCACTGGTTCTGCTTCCAAACTCCAGTGAAGGGAAGCAGGTGAAAAAGTCCAAGTCACTCAGTTGTGTCCGACTCCTTGCAACCCCATGGACTATACAATACATGGAATTCTCCAGGCCAGAATACTGGACCCAGGTCTCCCACATTGCAGGCAGATTCTTTACCAGCTGAGCCACAAGGGAGGCCCAAGAATACTGGAATGGGTAGCCTATCCTTTCTCCAAGGGATCTTCCCGACCTAGGTCTTTTTAAAGAACATCATGCACAATTTAATAGAATCTGATTTTGTCAATATTCCTTTCTTCTTGAAAATTTTAAACTCCTCCCTAACCTGAAGCCCCAGGCTAACAAATGGCACCTGCCCTCTTACAGATGAGACAGTATTGAGGACTCAAAGGATTTACCAGAACAGAGCTTCTCAGAGAAGACTCATTAACCCTGAAGGCTGATGCAAACTCTCCTACTGTAAGCTTTAAAATCTTAAGACCTTGAGGCAACTGAGGCTCATCTCCTTTATTTAAAGTGATGATAATAATAATTTCTCTAAAACTACTCTTAGTGAAGGATGCTTCAAAACATAAGTGAAGTGAATCAGTTATACATACACACACACACACACATATATATATATACTTTTTAAGATACTTTTCCTCTTTTCCCATATAGGCCAATCAGTTCACTTCAGTTCAGTTCAGTCACTCAGTCGTATCCGACTCTTTGTGAACCCATGAATCGCAGCACGCCAGGCCTCCCTGTCCATCACCAACTCCTGGAGTTCACTCAGATTCACGTCCATCGAATCAGTGATGCCATCCAGCCATCTCATCCTCTGTCAACCCCTTCTCCTCCTGCCCCCAATCCCTCCCAGCATCAGTCTTTTCCAATGAGTCAACTCTTTGCATGAGGTGGCCAAAGTACTGGAGTTTCAGCTTTAGCATCATTCCTTCCAAAGAAATCCCAGGGCCAATCTCCTTCAGAATGGACTGGTTGGATCTCCTTGCAGTCCAAGGGACTCTCAAGAGTTTTCTCCAACCCCACAGTTCAAAAGAAGCAATTCTTTGGCACTCAGCCTTCTTCACACTCCAACTCTCACATCCATACATGACCACAGGAAAAACCATAGCCTTGACTAGACGGACCTTTGTTGGCAAAGTAATGTCTCTGCTTTTCAATAAGCTATCTAGGTTGGACATAACTTTCCTTCCAGGAGTAAGCGTCTTTTAATTTCATGGCTGCAGTCACCATCTGCAGTGATTTTGGAGCCCAGAAAAATAAAGTCTGACACTGTTTCCACTGTTTCCCCATCTATTTGCCATGAAGTGATGGGACCAGATGCCATGATCTTCGTTTTCTGAACGTTGAGCTTTAAGCCAACTTTTTCACTCTCCACTTTCACTTTCATCAAGAGGTTTTTTAGTTCCTCTTCACTTTCTGCCATAAGGGTGGTGTCATCTGCATATCTGAGGTTATTGATATTTCTCCCAGCAATCTTGATTCCAGCTTGTGCTTCCTTTAGCCCAGCGTTTTTTATGATGTACTCTGCATAGAAGTTAAATAAGCAGGTGACAATATACAGCCTTGACATTCTCCCTTTCCTATTTGGAACCACTCTGTTGTTCCATGTCCAGTTCTAACTGTTGCTTCCTGACCTGCATACAGATTACTCAAGGGGCAGGTCATGTGGTCTGGTATTCCCATCTCTTTCAGAATTTCCCACAGTTTATTGTGATCCACACAGACAAAGGCTTTGGCATAGTCAATAAAGCAGAAATAGATGTTTTTCTGGAATTCTCTTGCTTTTTCCATGATCCAGCGGATGTTGGCAATTTGATCTCTGGTTCCTCTGCCTTTTCTAAAACCAGCTTGAACATCAGGAAGTTCATGGTTCATATATTGCTGAAGCCTGGCTTGGAGAATTTTGAGCATTATTTTATTAGCATGTGAGATGAGTGCAATTGTGCAATATAGGCCATTATAGAGTATCAAATAGAGTGCCCTGTGGTATACATTAGGTCCTTATTAGTTATATATTTTATATATAGTACTGTGCATATCTCAGTCCCAATCTCCCAATTTATCTGCACCCCACCTCACCCCCTGGTAACCATAAGTTTGTTTTCTACATCTATAACTCTATTTCTGCCTTGTAGATAAGTTCATGTGTACTCTTTTTTTTAACATTTCACATACAAGCAATCATAGGATATTTGTCTTTCTCTGACTTGCTGTTCATCTGAGTCTAGTACAACATTGTAAATCAACTATACTCCAATATAATTTTTTTTTAATGTGAAAGTGATCCCTACTCATAAGTAAAGGGTCTTTTTTTTCCAGTTCTTACTCATCCTTAAGCTTAAGGTCTGTAGGGATTTAGGCACAGTAATTTCTTAAGTTCTATAGTTTCCACTGGCTGCATCATACTGATAATAAACAGGATTGACTGTGGGAGTTCCCTGGTGGTCCAGTGGCTAAGAATGGAGCTCCCAATGCAGAGGGCCTGGGTTCAAACCCGAGTCAGGGAACTGGATCCCACATGCTGCAAATAAGAAGTTTGCATGCCACAGCGAAGATCAAAGATCCCATGTGCCCACAACTAAGATCCAGTGCAGCCAAATAAAAAAAAAAACGTTTAAAAAAAAAAAAAAAGATGGCTGCATTCAGAGCTTCATAATGTGTCTTCTGATTCTGCCTCTGCCCATGATTATAAAACTCCCATTTCCCCTTATTGGATATCAACTCTTTATCAATTCCTGGGGGGTTCTCAGAGGTGTTACCCTGACTGCTCACCATTTTAGTCCCTTCAGACAGTAGGTTGCTTTTACTGTGGTTATTCTTGTTCTTCCCCTCTCTGGTCATCCCCCAACCCTCCAAGCCCACAAAGCTATCACCACTATTAGGGTCACCTCTCTAGGAGAACAGAGTGGCCTAAAACAAATATGGAAGATGCTGCCAATTTACATGTTCTCTAGCCTTTGGTTCCTGCTGCCACTTTCTTATAGTAGTTCAGCTATTTTTCTGTTTGAAAATTGTCCCCATTTTTTTCTCTTAACCTAGTACATGTTATTATTATGAGACATCAGTCTTAGATGAGAGTGCTGTCAGCTGTCACCTCCGTTATGAAGGGGGGACTGGCTCTCACCAGCTTCGTGTTACACTCAGCTCTGTCGGTCTTGACACCGGGCTTCTAGGGTCCCTACTTCTTTTTTTTTATTTTTTTTATTTTTAAATTTTACATAATTGTATTAGTTTTGCCAAATATCAAAATGAATCCACCACAGGTATACATGTGTTCCTCATCCTGAAACCTCCTCCCTCCTCCCTCCCCGTACCATCCCTCTGGGTCGTCCCAGTGCACCAGCCCCAAACATCCAGTATCGTGCATCGAACCTGGACTGGCAACTCGTTTCATACATGATATTTTACATGTTTCAATGCCATTCTCCCAAATCTTCCCACCCTCTCCCTCTCCCACTGAGTCCATAAGACTGTTCTATACATCAGTGTCTCTTTTGCTGTCTCGTACACAGGGTTATTGTTACCATCTTTCTAAATTCCATATATATGCTTTTGTATACTGTATTGGTGTTTTTCTTTCTGGCTTACTTCACTCTGTATAATAGGCTCCAGTTTCATCCACCTCATTAGAACCGATTAAAATGTATTCTTTTTAATGGCTGAGTAATACTCCATTGTGTATATGTACCACAGCTTGCTTATCCATTCATCTGCTGATGGACATCTAGGTTGCTTCCATGTCCTGGCTATTATAAACAGTGCTGCGATGAACATTGGGGTGCACGTGTCTCTTTCCCTTCTGGTTTCCTCAGTGTGTAGCCCAGCAGTGGGATTGCTGGATCATAAGGCAGGTCTATTTCCAGTTTTTTAAGGAATCTCCACACTGTTCTCCATGGTGGCTGTACTAGTTTGCATTCCCACCAACAGTGTAAGAGGGTTCCCTTTTCTCCACACCCTCTCCAGCATTTATTACTTGTAGACTTTTGGATCGCAGCCATTCTGACTGGTGTGAAATGGTACCTCATAGTGGTTTTGATTTGCATTTCTCTGATAATGAGTGATGTTGAGCATCTTTTCATGTGTTTGTTAGCCATCTGTATGTCTTCTTTGGAGAAATGTCTATTTAGTTCTTTGGCCCATTTTTTGATTGGGTCATTTATTTTTCTGGAGTTGAGCTGTAGGAGTTGCTTGTATATTCTCGAGATTAGTTGTTTGTCAGTTGCTTCATTTGCTATTATCTTCTCCCATTGTGAAGGCTGTCTTTTCACCTTGCTAATAGTTTCCTTTGATGTGCAGAAGCTTTTAAGGTTAATTAGGTCCCATTTGTTTATTTTTGTTTTTATTTCCAATATTCTGGGAGGTGGGTCATAGAGGATCCTGCTGTGATGTATGTCAGAGAGTGTTTTGCCTATGTTCTCCTCTAGGAGTTTTATAGTTTCTGGTCTTACGTTGAGATCTTTAATCCATTTTGAGTTTATTTTTGTGTATGGTGTTAGAAAGTGTTCTAGTTTCATTCTTTTACAAGTGGTTGACCAGAGTTCCCAGCACCACTTGTTAAAGAGATTGTCTTTAATCCATTGTATATTCTTGCCTCCTTTGTCAAAGATAAGGTGTCCATATGTGCATAGATTTATCTCTGGGCTTTCTATTTTGTTCCACTGATCTATATTTCTGTCTTTGTGCCAGTACCACACTGTCTTGATAACTGTGGCTTTGTAGTAGAGCCTGAAGTCAGGTAGGTTGATTCCTCCAGTTCCATTCTTCTTTCTCAAGATCGCTTTGGCTATTCGAGGTTTTTTGTATTTCCATACAAATTGTGAAATTATTTGTTCTAGCTCTGTGAAGAATACTGTTGGTAGCTTGATAGGGATTGCATTGAATCTATACATTGCTTTGGGTAGTATACTCATTTTCACTATATTGATTCTTCCAATCCACGAACATGGTATATTTCTCCATCTGTTAGTGTCCTCTTTGATTTCTTTCACCAGTGTTTTATAGTTTTCTATATATAGGTCTTTAGTTTCTTTAGGTAGATATATTCCTAAGTATTTTATTCTTTCCGTTGCAATGGTGAATGGAATTGTTTCCTTAATTTCTCTTTCTGTTTTCTCATTATTAGTGTATAGGAATGCAAGGGATTTCTGTGTGTTGATTTTATATCCTGCAACTTTACTATAGTCATTGATTAGTTCTAGTAATTTTCTGGTGGAGTCTTTAGGGTTTTCTATGTAGAGGATCATGTCATCTGCAAATAGTGAGAGCTTTACTTCTTCTTTTCCAATTTGGATTCCTTTTATTTCTTTTTCTGCTCTGATTGCTGTGGCCAAAACTTCCAAAACTATGTTGAATAGTAATGGTGAAAGTGGGCACCCTTGTCTTGTTCCTGACTTTGGAGGAAATGCTTTCAATTTTTCACCATTGAGGATAATGTTTGCTGTGGGTTTGTCATAGATAGCTTTTATTATGTTGAGGTATGTTCCTTCTATTCCTGCTTTCTGGAGAGTTTTTATCATAAATGGATGTTGGATTTTGTCAAAGGCTTTCTCTGCATCTATTGAGATAATCATATGGTTTTTATTTTTCAATTTGTTAATGTGGTGTATTACATTGATTGATTTGCAGATATTGAAGAATCCTTGCATCCCTGGGATAAAGCCTACTTGGTCATGGTGTATGATCTTTTTAATGTGTTGTTGGATTCTGATTGCTAGAATTTTGTTAAGGATTTTTGCATCTATGTTCATCAGTGATATTGGCCTGTAGTTTTCTTTTTTTGTGGGATCTTTGTCAGGTTTTGGTATTAGGGTGATGGTGGCCTCATAGAATGAGTTTGGAAGTTTACCATCCTCTGCAATTTTCTGGAAGAGTTTGAGCAGAATAGGTGTTAGCTCTTCTTTAAATTTTTGGTAGAATTCAGCTGTGAAACCGTCTGGACCTTGGCTTTTGTTTGCTGGAAGATTTTTGATTACAGTTTCAATTTCCGTGCTTGTGATGGGTCTGTTAAGATTTTCTATTTCTTCCTGGTCGAGTTTTGGAAAGTTGTACTTTTCTAAGAATTTGTCCATTTCTTCCACGTTGTCCATTTTATTGGCATATAATTGTTGATAGTACTCTCTTATGATCCTTTGTATTTCTGTGTTGTCTGTTGTGATCTCTCCATTTTCATTTCTAATTTTATTGATTTGATTTTTCTCCCTTTGTTTCTTGATAAGTCTGGCTAATGGTTTGTCAATTTTATTTATCCTTTCAAAAAACCAGCTTTTGGTTTTGTTGATTTTTGCTATGATCTCTTTTGTTTCTTTTGCATTTATTTCTGCTCTAAGTTTTAAGATTTCTTTCCTTCTACTAACCCTGGGGTTCTTCATTTCTTCCTTTTCTAGTTGCTTTAGGTGTAGAGTTAGGTTATTTATTTGACTTTTTTCTTGTTTCTTGAGGTGTGCCTGTATTGCTATGAGCTTTCCCCTTAGGACTGCTTTTACCGTGTCCCACAGGTTTTGGGTTGTTGTGTTTTCATTTTCATTCGTTTCTATGCAAATTTTGATTTCTTTTTTGATTTCTTCTGTGATTTGTTGGTTATTCAGCAGCATGTTGTTCAGCCTCCATATGTTGGATTTTTTAATAGTTTTTCTCCTGTAATTGAGATCTAATCTTACTGCATTGTGGTCAGAAAAGATGCTTGGAATGATTTCTCTTTTTTTGAATTTACCAAGGCTAGCTTTATGGCCCAGGATGTGATCTATCCTGGAGAAGGTTCCATGTGCGCTTGAGAAAAAGGTGAAATTCATTGTTTTGGGATGAAATGTCCTATAGATATCAATTAGGTCTAACTGGTCTATTGTATCGTTTAAAGTTTTTGTTTCCTTGCTAATTTTCTGTTTAGTTGATCTATCCATAGGTGTGAGTGGGGTATTAAAGTCTCCCACTATTATTGTGTTATTGTTAATTTCTCCTTTCATACTTGTTAGTATTTGTCTTACATATTGCGGTGCTCCCATGTTGGGTGCATATATATTTATAATTGTTATATCTTCTTCTTGGATTGATCCTTTGATCATTATGCAGTGACCTTCTTTGTCTCTTTTCACAGCCTTTGTTTTAAAGTCTATTTTATCTGATATGAGTATTGCTACTCCTGCTTTCTTTTGGTCCCTATTTGCATGGAAAATCTTTTTCCAGCCCTTCACTTTCAGTCTCTATGTGTCCCCTGTTTTGAGGTGGGTCTCTTGTAGACAACATATGTAGGGGTCTTGTTTTTGTATCCATTCAGCCAGTCTTTGTCTTTTGGTTGGGGCATTCAACCCATTTATGTTTAAGGTAATTACTGATAAGTATGATCCCGTTGCCATTTACTTTATTGTTTTGGGTTCGAATTTATACACCATTTTTGTGTTTCCTGTCTAGAGAATATCCTTTAGTATTTGTTGGAGAGCTGGTTTGGTGGTGAAGAATTCTTTCAGCTTTTGCTTGTCTGAAAAGCTTTTGATTTCTCCTTCATACATGAATGAGATCCTTGCTGGGTACAATAATCTGGGCTGTAGGTTATTTTCTTTCATCATTTTAAGTATGTTTTGCCATTCCCTCCTGGCTTGAAGAGTTTCTATTGAAAGATCAGCTGTTATCCTTATGGGTATTCCCTTGTGTGTTATTTGTTGTTTTTCCCTTGCTGCTTTTAATATTTGTTCTTTGTGTTTGATCTTTGTTAATTTGATTAATATGTGTCTTAGGGTGTTTCGCCTTGGGTTTATCCTGTTTGGGACTCTCTGGGTTTCTTGGACTTGGGTAATTATTTCCTTCCCCATTTTAGGGAAGTTTTCAACTATTATCTCCTCAAGTATTTTCTCATGGTCTTTCTTTTTGTCTTCTTCTTCTGGGACCCCTATGATTCTAATGTTGTAGCGTTTAATATTGTCCTGGAGGTCTCTGAGATTGTCCTCATTTCTTTCAATTCGTTTTTCTTTTATCCTCTCTGATTCATTTATTTCTACCATTCTATCTTCTAATTCACTAATCCTATCTTCTGCCTCTGTTATTCTACTATTTGTTGCCTCCAGAGTGTTTTTAATTTCACTTATTGCATTATTCATTATATATTGACTCTTTTTTATTTCTTCTAAGTCCTTGTTAAACCTTTCTTGCATCTTCTCAATCCTTGCCTCCAGGCTATTTATCTGTGATTCCATTTTAATTTCAAGATTTTGGATCAATTTCACTATCATTATTCGGAATTCTTTATCAGGTAGATTCCCTATATCGTCCTCTTTGGTTTGGCTTGGTGGGCATTTATCCTGTTCCTTTATCTGCTGGGTATTCCTCTGTCTCTTCATCTTGTTTAAATTGCTGAGTTTGGGGTGTCCTTTCTGTATTCTGGCAGTTTGTGGAGTTCTCTTTATTGTGGCGTTTCCTCGCTGTGTGTGGGTTTGTACAGGTGGCTTGTCAAGGTTTCCTGGTTAGGGAAGCTTGTGTCGATGTTCTGGTGGATGGAGCTGTATTTCTTCTCTCTGGAGTGTAATGAAATGTCCAGTAATGAGTTATGAGATGTCTATGGTTTTGGGGTGACTTTGGGCAGCCTGTATCTTGAAGCTCAGGGCTGTGTTCCTGTGTTGCTGGAGAATTTGCTTGGTATGTCTTGCCCTGGAACTTGTTGGCCCTTGTGTGGTGCTTGGTTTCAGTGTCGGTATGGAGGCATTTGATGAGCTCCTGTCAATTAATGTTCCTTGGAGTCAGGAGTTCCCTGGAGTCAGGGTTTGGACTTAAGCCTCCTACTTCCAGTTATCGGTCTTATTTTTACAGTAGTTTCAAAACTTCTTCTATACAGCACCATTGATAAAACATCTACATTAAAGATGAGAAGTTTCTGTACTGTGAGGGTCACTCAGAGAGGTTCACAGCGTTACATGGAGAAGAGAAGAGGGAGGAGGGAGTTAGAGGTGACCCAAATGAGATGAGGTGGAATCAATAGTGGAGAGAGTGGGCTAGCCAGTAGTCACTTCCTTATGTGCACTCCACAACTGGACTGCTCAGAGATTTTCACGGAGTTATACAGAGAAGAGAAGAAGGAGGAAGGAGACAGAGGTGGCCAGAAGGATAAAAGGGGGAAATGAAAAGGAGGGAGACAGATCCAGCCAGTAATCAGTTCCCTAAGTGTTCTCCACCGTCTGGAACACACAGAAATTCACAGAGTTGGGTAGAGTAGAGAGGGGTTAGGGAGGAGATACAGGCGACCTGGTGGAGAAAACAGAGAGTCCAAAGGGGGAGAGAGCAGTCAAGCCAGTAATATTGCTCCCTAGTGAAAAATGGGTCCTGAAGATTGGGTTCTTAAAGGTACAAAATTGGTAACAAATACATAAAAGCAAAAATTAAAAATCTAGAGTAGAGTTTGGAATTTCAAAAATACGATGTTAATGAAAAGAAGAAGGAAAAGAAAGAGAGAAAAAACGAACAAAGAAAAACAAACAAGATCATGAGAATTATAAAGGAACTACAGGTACACAATTGATAACTAACACCAAAAAGCAAAAATTAAAAATCTAGAGTAGAGTTTGGAATTTCAAAAATACAATGTTAAAAAAAAAAGAAGAAGAAAAATAAAGAGAGAAAACAAACAAACCAACAAAAACAATGTCACAAAAATTATAAAGAAAATACAGGTACAAAATTGATATCAAATACCAAAAAGCATAAATTAAAAATCTTGAGTAGAGTTTGGAATTGCAGATATACAATGTTATATAAAAGAAGAAGAGAAAGAATAGAGGGGAAAAAAAAGAAAAAAAAAGTCACAGAAATTATAAAAAAAAATAGGTACAAAATTGATAACATATACCAAAAGGCTAAAATTAAAAATCTAGAGTAGAGTTTGGAATTTCAAAAATACAATGTAAAGGAAAAGAAGAAAAAGGAAAAAAAAAAAAACAAAACACGGTCAAAAAATTATAAAATATATATATGAAGTTTGCTGAAGAAAAAAAAAGGTCTTTTTTTTTTTTTGCAAAGTAATAGGTTATAAAAGTGAAAATTAAAGGACAATAGAGGACTTAAAAAAAAAAGAAAGAAAGAAAGATTGATCATAAAAATAGTAAAAATATATCTAGGTCTTTCTCTGGTTTTGTTGTGAGTATTGTGGGTTCAGTACATTTTTGGCTAGTTCCTTGGTCCGACTTATATTTCTCAAGATCTATAGGCCCCTTCCTATGTAGTTCGTAGTAACCACAGGGTTTTAATCTATGGCCTGTAGCTTCCAAGGTGTTTCCCTCTGTTATAGCTTCTTCTGTTTGCTGGTCTCTTCAGTGTCTGGTTTCCACCCTGACACAAAGGGGACGGTGGAGGACACTATTTTTTTTTTTTTTTTTAGGCTCACTTGTTCAGTCGCGCTGTGGGGAGGGAGGGAGAGATGCTGCAAACAAATAACACTGGTGTGCCCGCGCAGTGCCTCAGCCACGCTGGGTCTGCCCCCGCTCACGGGGCGTGTAGCCTCCCTGCCCACACTGCTCGGGCTCTAGGTTGTTCCGCCGGGAACAATCAGAGGCCGGCCCTGGGCTGAGCTCCCAGGTCCAAGCCGCTCAGGTTCAGGCACTAGGGTGGTCCTCAGAGGCGCAGACTCGGTTGGGCCTGCGTTTTGTGCTCTTCCCAGGTCCGAGCAGCTCAGGTGATGAGGTGTTTGGCGAGCGCCAATGCTGCGACTTATCGCCTCCCCGCCACTCAGTTATCTGGGTGTAAAACCGGTGCAGCTTCTCAGGCAGATGTTGACCGTCCAGACCCCCAAGAAGTTTTAGTTAGCAAAGAAGCCTGCTTACAGTTTTATAGATAATGTCTCTCTGGGGCTGCGATTGCCCCCTTCCGGCTCTGGCTGCCTGTCACCAGAGGGGGAAGGTCTGCAGCCACCTATCTCTGTTCAGTCCTTTGTTCCATGCGCGGGCCTGGCGGTGTCTTAGGTTAGGGCTGGCTTTTCGCGTGGTAGATATCCCACAGTCTGGTTTGCTAGCCCAAATTATTTCACTCAGATAGCGCTCAGGAGATTGGGGCCAGATTCTTACTCTAAGCGACCCAGCCCGCGCCGCGCTTCCCTGCCCAGCCCCTGCTTGCTAATGGCGTGTGCAGGCGTCTGCGCTGCTTCTCCGCTGGGGGAGTTACTGTAGGGCTCGCAATCTGCAATTTTTAATTGTTTATTTATTTTTTTCTCCCTGTTATGTTGCCCTCTGTGCTTCCAAAGCTCGGCACAGATTCGGCAGTGAGAAGGTTTCCTGGTGTTTGGAAACTTCTCTCTTTTTAAGACTCCCTTCCTGGGACGGAACTCTGTCCCTCCCTCTTTTGTCTCTTTTTTTGTCTTTTATATTTTTTCCTACCTCCTTTCGAAGAGTTGGGCTGCTTTTCTGGGTGCCTGATGTCCTCTGCCGGTATTCAGAAGTTGTTTTGTGGAATTTACTCGATGTTTAAATGCTCTTTTGATGAATTTGTGGGGGAGAAAGTGTTCTCCCCATCCTACTCCTCTGCCATCTTGGCTCCTCCCCCTAGTGTCCCTACTTCTTAGTGAGGCTTTGATGGACTTGTTCTTCTGACTCTTATTTGTAGCCCTTTATTCAGAACACTCAGACATGAGTCCATGATCCTGGGCTGGAAGAGAACTTGAGAAAAGTATATTGCACCTCAAATCCTCCTCCTTTCTAATTCTAAGGCATGATTCTTGAATCAAGCTAGTACTTCTCATGTATTCTTTCCTCCATCACAATTCTACACAGGAGGTGCTCCTGCTCTTAAGACAAATAGACTCACTTCATCACTCCTCTGTACCCAAGCATTTATTAATTCAAGGAAGGACACAGCTATGGCCAAATCTGAAATAATCATGGCACTTCTTTTTGAGCTCCTGTCTCTACAAGTGACAATTTCTTCCCACAACCTTATATGAAAAATGAGATACCATGGATTAATGAGGTAGTTTCAACTATTCAATTTACTTGAGTTTACCATTTGCCAATATTTGTGGATTATTATTAGATACAGAGAGAGCAGCATTGGAATTTGGTTCAGGCACAATGTGAACTCTGAACTGGAAAATGTCACCATATAATCATCTTTCATGTGAGAGAAAACAAGACTATTTTAATTGGCTGTATGTTCTCCTTTCTCATTGGATTTCTTGCTCCTTTCTTCTTGGTTCTCTGTCTTATTTCTGGATCTTACTAAATTCAAAAGAGATTGTTTACTGCTTAACATTTCTTTGTTTTATGCCTTGAGCTATATACCAAGGAAAAAAAAGCATTTCCAGCCAATCAAACATACCAAAGCTTTTCTGTAAAAAAGAGAAAAATATTCAGAAGGTTCCAGACATAAAACTATTTCAATTTTTAATCCTGTTTTACAGAAATTAGAGACATAGTTCTAAATTTAGCTGGATCTGACCTGCTTCACCTAACTCACTTACCATTAACAATGGGAAAGAGTTTTAAAACTCCCCAATACCTGTCAGTTGCTGTTATTAATAAGAAAAGCATTTCCTTAATCCTTCACCCCAAGGGCAGTTTCATTATAGTTTCAAAGTGAAGATCAAGAATTCTGCTTGAGATGTAATAACTTCTTAAGAAAAATTGATTTTAAAAGAAATGGAAATTAAGTGTAGCATTATGTTTATGTACTATTCATTACTAAAGGAAAATTCAAAGGGATTGTATGCTCATCTCATGAATTCTTCCTAAAAACTGTAGCGGCTTTGTTAAAGAGATATGGAATAGCAGGTGGCCAGGTAGTCGTCTTTATTAAATGGAAAAATCTCTTGACTCTGAGTCACCAGCCTTTCAATTTTCCTCTAAAGAAGGAAAGGGTTAATTTATATTCTTTCCATTTTCCCATAAAAGACAGACTCTAGGTTCTGAATTGCTGAGCTCAGTGCCAGGGTTGCACAAATAAAGACAGATCATATTACACATCCTTTCATCAGCATCTCAAAGGGTTTTATACCCATTAAAATACCACTGTAGCCTTCCTGTGTAGATAAGTATGCAGTCTGGTGTGTGAATAAGAAATTAAGTCTTCCTGCAAGTGCCTTTTCCCATTTGTTTCACTTTGTCTTAATGTCTTCGCAATCTGTTTAGTGTCACCAATTTAAGATAAAGGTATTTAGCAGTTTGGGGCATATCACTCCGAGTAGAAAAAGCTTCCTGTCCCCCAACTTAAAGCAGAGCAGAGGCCCCCAAGAGCAGCTTAGACGACTGTCCCCCATGAGGCTCTTGGACCACAGATTTCATCCAAGGTGACATGTATTTCACCCCTAACTCTTTGACATAAGTAAATCTTCATCCTTTGAAGGGAAGCACTGAGCACAAGAAACTGGGAAAAATCAATCTGAACCAAGGCTGATGGTGCAGGGGACTTTTGGTAATGAGACTATATTGGCAAGAGCTCGTTCCCAAGGGAGATCTGAGCTTGGGAAATATTACTGAATATAAGTCCAGCTCCTAAAGTGACCATGAAAAACGATAACAGATATCTGGAGATATGTTGCAATACTTCTCAAATCTTTGTGTTTTATACTTATAACCCCACATTCAAAACCAGAAAGAGAGATTTTCAGAAGGTCATAGCTAGGAATCTCAATGCCAACTTTTATTCTAAACCTAATAAGGCATCCATATATAGTATGAATCTTAGCCCTAAATTTATTTCCCTAGTTTTAAGACCCCTCAAACATCTATTTTAACCTTCACCATTATGTTCTTATTTGCCTTGAATGATTTTAGAATGAGGGAAGATACCATATATCTAAAGGAGAGAACACAAATGAAAAAGTTAATTGAATCAGACATGGCAAAAGGAGTCAGGGCCATGAAGAGTAATGAGATACTGTCCTTGTTCAAGAAGAATTTACAGACTAATGAGAGAAAACCAGAAACAGGTAAACATATCATTTCACCATAATATGGCAAGTGGTAGGCAAAGATATACCCTGGATGTAATGAGGGTTCAGAATCGGGGTATCAGTAATAACAGTGAGATTTGCTGGGCTTATGTACTCCCATCTGCCTCTCATTAGCTCTGCAGCAGCCTTAAAAATATTAATAACACTCTTGACTACCAAGGTCACTGTGAAACACAGCAGCCTAGTGGACCCTGGAGGAAGCAGAATGTGTTTGAAGTACTGCAAAAAGCTCCATCCTGGAGAACTGTCACTATTTGTCTTCTCTGGCAGCTCCCTATAAGAGCCCATTCACAGGATTTATCTTCAAGTGACCTTGTATTAAGGGGAAATTCCTAACCCCAGAGTATTTGCAAAAGCAATCAGCAGCCAATTGTTTAACATCACAGCTGCCTGAACCAGGGATGTAAGTTGGGAAATAAGAGGCTTCCCAAAAAATATAAGAGGAAATTCTAGGGAATGAAATGTCTACAGAAGGTTTTGAAAAGTTGTGACATATTCCTGGGGATCTACAACTGCCATATGCATGCCAATAAAAAACTGAGAAACCCTAAGCTCTCACCCCTGGCTAACCTTGAGGTTCTTTGCAAGTAGTAAGTGAGAAATAAGGTGGAGTCATAAATTGCCAAAGTGCTGAAGACATACCATAGCAACCTAAAGAGAGGGAGAATTATTGCTAAAGGTGTTTAAGGAAATCTCTATCCAATGATGACTTGTCCCCTAGGCTGACTGGGCAAAGACTTTAATGAACACATACAACAAAGGATACAGACATTAACAAAATTATTTCAGAAAAGGCATTCAACAACAAACAGCAAAAACAACAAACTCTAGGTAGGGGAAGGACCTGATTTCCAAAGATGCCACTAAGACAGGAACTCAATAAATATACAGAAAAATCACAATTAAAGTCATTACTAGAAAATATCTATTTGACACAATAAAAGATAATAGAACTAAAATGTAAATGTCTTATAAAACACTGAAAAGTACTATCATAACTTGACCAAATAAATTTTCTCTAACTGTGCAATAATCTAAGAATTTATAGTTTTAAAGGAACTATTTCACCTAACAATGCTTTAATAAAGTTCTACCTTGTGGGAATGGAGTATTCAAAAAGAAGTAGAAGATGATAATGGCAACATAGAGAAATGAAACATAAATCATATAGAAAAGAAATAAAATGGCAAATGTAAATCCTACCTTAACAGGAATAACATTAAATCGAAATAGAATAAATAATCAAAAGGCAGGCTTTGGCAGAATGGATACAAAAATATGATCCAACTATTGACCTTCTATAAGGGATACACTTTGGATTGAAAGACACAAATAGGCTGAAAGTAAAAGAACAGCATGCAAACAATCACCAAAAGAGAGTCAAATATTAATATCAGACAAAACAGACTTTAAGATAAAAATTATTTCTAGAGACAAAGTTCATCATTATAAAAGGACCAGTCCATCAGGAAGCTATCATCATTACAAATATCAATCTTTTGGCTCCTCTTCAAATCATGTATGAAGTAAAAGATGTATACATATATCCCAAATATACTGAGTGGAATAATATTAAAATATTCACATAGAGAAAAATCTGATTTAAAAAGTGTTACTGGTGGAGAGTACAGAGACTGGGTTACTGTATGAGCTTGAATCTGTATACTTAGGGATTCTAAGAGCGTGATCATACCTTTGGCTAGAGATTTACCACATTCACCCTTGAAAAGAGGAAGAAACACATAATCATGCACACATAGGGACATGACTAGCTCAGAGTCCACCTTCCTCCTTCATGCCTATCAAGAGTTCACAGTGCTATACAAACCTTCCAACTTTTAGGCAAGCTCAGGCTCTTATTCCCTGAAGATGCTGTTCAATGTGCTGTGCTCACCTTGAGAAGAAAAGCCTAGAAGGAAGTCCCCGGAAAGCAACATCAGGAAACCATGTCACTTCAATATAATGCTTTTGTGTATGTCTTAAGAAAGCCTTATTTATTCAGGAATTCTAGTTAGTTCAATGCATTCATATAATTACACATGATTTTACAATGGACATTGTGATGATCTCATTTATAATTTTGCTTTTCAATAAAACTTGTGTAAGAAAATAAAGCTGATAGAATGAAATATTGTCAGGAAAAATATTGATAGGCCTTGTTTTTGCTATCAAGTTTAATTATCCTAATTAATCTGGGCTCTCCTCGACCTGTCTTCTGGTTCTGCCATTAATCAGTGATTTGACCTTCTGTGATTCACTCTTCATCTTTACCTGTCTAATGATGAAGTTAAACTAGAAAGCCGTTAAGTTTCCTTTCAGCTCCAATAATATTTGTGTTTCTGAAGTAAGGATTTAAATTTAGTTATAATCTAACTACATGTTGAATTTCCTTTATCCCACAATATTAAGTATATTAAGAAAATTGCTAATAAACTATAAACAGCAGAGAAAATGTTTCAGTTTAGTTCAGGGAAGGAGGTAAATGAAAAATTGCTATCTTATTTGATTAAATGTGAATTTCACAATTGCCTATTTGTCCATTATTGTCAAAAAGTCCAAGGTAGACTGCCTAGTTACATACAGTCGAATTGCCTTAAAAACCTTTTTTTTGAATTTCAGGAGGTTTAAAAAATAGCTAACTATTCCATTTTTAAACTGCTTGCTTCAGAAGTTTTTATAGACTAACTAATAGAAATGTGCTTTCAAAGAAAAGTAGGTTGTTCATTTCTTTTTTTTTTTTTTTTTTTGTTCATTTCTATAGATCTAAAAGTGCTCAGCATATATTTCCTAGGCCAGTACAACCATGGAGATGTATAAAACACTGTGAAACAATTTCCTAGATTATATAACCCTGTTCCCAAGTTACACCGACCACACAATAAATACCCTGCAATAGAAGTATGATAAACATTATTATTATTGGGCTTCCCATGTGGCTCAGTGGTAAAGAATCCGCCTTCAATTCAGGAGAGACAGTTTCAATCCCTGGGTCGGGGACATTCCCTGGAGGAGGGCATGGCAACCCACTCCAGTATTCTTGCCTGGAGAACCCCATGGACAGAGGAGCCTGGAAGGCCACAGTCAATATGGTTGCAGAGTCAGACACAACTGAGCGACTGAACACACACACATAAACATTATTATCTGCATTAAGTTTTTCAGTATGGTATTACACTTTCATTACTATAAAAGTACTTTCAAACAATGACCCATTTACAAATGTGTATGTCCATACCCAGATATTACCAGTATCACATTTCCTCTGACTTCAGCCAAGCATAAATGCAACAAATAGGTTTATTGCTCAACTGTGTTCAGCTCCAATTGAAGATTTAAATTTGAATAGTCCTAAATGGCTCTCAGAACCCAGGTAGCACTCCCTTGACAATCTGCCAATGTGTGTGTTTCTTAATATAGAACACTGCTCTTGCTGGCAAATTCATTTTCTCAATTTTCTAGAAGCTACAGAAAAGGATGGGAATAGGCTCAAGCCTTCCCTTAGAAATGGTAAACACCTCAAACAATGAAAGTCATGCATTTCCTTGAAAAATTAAAATACCATTTGGCATACATACTTTCTCAGGGCAGAGCCTTCTGTTAGTAACATGCTTTATAGTTGATAGTTATTTATTTGAATCATTTAGGAGCTATTTGAAGACAGATGAGTTTAAATCACATCTTTAAACAAAGCAAAATAGATTTAGACTTCTACAAACATCTGTTAATTTTCACACACTGAATCCATTAAGATAATTCACCTTATGGAGTAACTCACAAGGAGAAGCAGCTCCCTCCACAACACGGAAGAAGGGAAAATTCAGTTATGCAAATGATTCCCATTTAAACTCTGCCCAGTGAGCAACAGAAAGAGTAAGCAATTCAAATTGCATGTTAATCACCTTCACATTTACAGAGCTCCAGGAAAGCCAAGGCTGACAAGGTCAGATTTTCTGCAGAGTTCTAGAATGATAGTCTCCTGAGGATGGAGCTCTGTCAGATCACTCACATGATGGAGAACCAATACAGCTGCTAGGAGTTCCTCTTTAGAATCTACTTCATGGACGGCTTTTTCCTCTGCTGGGATATTCAGATGATAAAATAATACTTGATGATCTTTCTCAAATTATTCAACTTGGACCAAATGAAAAAAGCGGTTGTAATCACCTTGCAACTGTGGCTGAAACCACCATTGGTCCTTGTAAACTAAAGGGGAGATACTGGCTTTTGCTACTGGAAAGAAAAAGAATCTCTGAATTACAGCAAAAATCACTCCTGACTTCTTGTGAGATTTGAGATTCCATTGATAATGACCAGAAAGATAATTCCATAGCTGAAAACTCTGATCAAGTGAGTGATACCAGTGTTGGGGACATCATGAAGGATGTGATATGCTTAAAGTACCAAATTCTGACACAGAAATTTCTTTTGAATATCTCTAGGTTTAATGCATTTACCAAAAAATAAAGTTATACCGTTCTTAACTCTCCCAAGGGCTTTCTATTTAGAAGATCTTTATTGAAGATTTACTTCTGGGCCAGACACTGTACTGAACTGTATTTAATTTCATTTAATCTTCAAAATAATATTATGAAATAGGAATCATTGTATTTGTTTTACATTTAAGGAATCTTTGGTTTAGGGAGTTTAAGTTATCTACTTCACACTTACATGCTAAATCGCTTCAGTTGTGTCTGATTCTTTGTGACGCTATGGACTATAGCCCAACAGGCTCCTCTGTCCATGGGATTCTCCAGGCAAGAATACTGAAGTGGTTTGCCATGCCCTCCTCCAGGGGATCTTCCTGACCCAGGGATAGAACATATATCTCTCATGTCTCCTGCATTGGCAGGTGGGTTCTTTACCACTAGCGCCACCTGGGAAGCCTCTATTTACATCATAAGTAAGGACAAAGCTAGGATTTAAACCCTGGTATGAATGACTTTTTAAAAAAGAATGAAACTAGAACACTTTCTAACACCATACACAAAAATAAACTCAAAATGGATTAAAGATCTCAACGTAAGACCAGAAACTATAAAACTCCTAGAGGAGAACATAGGCAAAACACTCTCTGACATACATCACAGCAGGATCCTCTATGACCCACCTCCCAGAATATTGGAAATAAAAGCAAAAATAAACAAATGGGACCTAATTAAACTTAAAAGCTTCTGCACATCAAAGGAAACTATTAGCAAGGTGAAAAGACAGCCTTCAGAATGGGAGAAGATAATAGCAAATGAAGCAACTGACAAACAACTAATCTCGAGAATATACAAGCAACTCCTACAGCTCAACTCCAGAAAAATAAATGACCCAATCAAAAAATGGGCCAAAGAACTAAATAGACATTTCTCCAAAGAAGAAATACAGATGGCTAACAAACACATGAAAAGATGCTCAACATCACTCATTATCAGAGAAATGCAAATCAAAACCACTATGAGGTACCATTTCACACCAGTCAGAATGGCTGCAATCCAAAAGTCTACAAGTAATAAATGCTGGAGAGGGTGTGGAGAAAAGGGAACCCTCTTATACTGTTGGTGGGAATGCAAACTAGTACAGCCACTATGGAGAACAGTGTGGAGATTCCTTAAAAAACTGGAAATAGACATGCCTTATGATCCAGCAATCCCACTGCTGGGCATACACACTGAGAAAACCAGAAGGGAAAGAGACACGAGTACCCCAATGTTCATCGCAGCACTGTTTATAATAGCCAGGACATGGAAGCAACCTAGATGTCCATCAGCAGATGAATGGATAAGAAAGCAGTGGTACATATACACAATGGAGTATTATTCAGCCATTAAAAAGAATACATTTGAATCAGTTCTAATGAGGTGGATGAAACTGGAGCCTATTATACAGAGTGAAGTAAGCCAGAAAGAAAAACACCAATACAGTATACTAACGCATATATATGGAATTTAGAAAGATGGTAACAATAACCCTGTGTACGAGACAGCAAAAGAGACACTGATGTATAGAACAGTCTTATGGACTCTGTGGGAGAGGGAGAGGGTGGGAAGATTTGGGAGAATGGCATTGAAACATGTAAAATATCATGTATGAAATGAGTTGCCAGTCCAGGTTCGATGCACAATACTGGATGCTTGGGGCTGGTGCACTGGGACGACCCAGAGGGATGGAATGGGGAGGGAGGAGGGAAGAGGGTTCAGGATGGGGAACACATGTATACCTGTGGCGGATTCATTTTGATATTTGGCAAATCTAATACAGTTATGTAAAGTTTAAAAATAAAATAAAATTTAAAAAAAATAAAAATTAAAAAAAAAAAAAATCCATGCTGGTACTGATATGCTACTCTATGTTCTACATAACAAGAAAGGATTATGATCATCCTGATCTCCAAGGAGGTAAAGTTTGTTCCTCTATCCCTAGGTTTAGTTTGAAGTGTTAGTCTAGAATTCAAAACTTACATGCTTGGACCTTTCCTCAAAGGATTCTAAGCAATGGCCTGGGAGCTAGGCAGGTCGAGTTTTCAAAAGTTCTTCAGTTGATTCCAATGTACACTCTCCATCAAGAACTACTGATATCACTTATAAGTGGGATCTAAAAAATATGATAGTGATACAATTTATGAAACAGAAATAGACTGACAGACACAGAAAAATGTATAGTTACCAAGAAGAAAGGTGAGGAGGGATAAATTAGGAGTTTGGGATTAACAGATACATACTACTATATATAAAATAGATAAACAACAAGAATCTACTGTATAGCACAGGAAACAATAGTCAATATCTTGTAATAACCTATAATGGAAAAATGGAAAAAAATCTGAAGCTGAATCACTTCACTGTACATCTGAAACTAACATAGAATTTTAAATCAACTATACTTCAATTAAAAAAAAAGAGCTCATCACATAATTTAGTAATCCTGTTACATTGAAATTCATGTACACATTCTCAGATATCCTTGGAGATACCCAGGAAATTTTAAGGTTGTAGTCTCACTTCAAAAAAATTTTTTTTAATTACTCTTTAAGTTAATTCTTGATCTGGATAACCAAGCCCTTCTAGCTGACTTTGTTCTTTTCTATTTATTTCAGCTTTGTATTTGTAATCATGAATTTATTCACACAACAAATTATGTAAGTCCTAACATGGTAAGTAAGACAATAAGCACATTTACAAAAATGTTAAAAATCATGACAACCGGACAGGTTTGCTATGAAATTTAATGAAAAGTACTTAGAGGCATCTAACATTTGGTAAAGACTCAATGAATGTTAGGTATAGTTTTTCTTATTGCTATCCTTTATTCTTTAGAGTAAACAAAAGTTCTAAACGTCATGTAGTACTAAGTACTATAAACAAAACAGTGGAAGGCAATGGGGGTGAGATAAGCACTCTACTTGGTGACCTGGGAGTGCCTCTCTATTTCAGTGATATTTAATCAAAGGCCTAAGTAGAGTGATGAAGCAAGCTACATAGCTCTGAAGAACTTTCTAGGTGAGGGGAAAAGCCAATGAAACACTCTTAAGCAGGAATAAACTAAGGTGTTCATATTCCTTCACTCATTTAGTTATAGGTGATCATGGGACAGAATGTAACTTTTGATGGAGTGTTTCTCAAAAGGCTGAAATTCTTACTGTGGGATGGATTCTGCACACATACCCCCATTCATATGATGAAGGCCTAACTCCCAGTACTTCAGAATGTGCTTATATTTGGACATAGAATTTTCACAGGGATAATTAAGTTAAAATGAAGTTATTAGGGTAGACCTTAATCCAATATGGCTGAAAATTTGGGCTCGGACATGTACACATGTACAGAGGGAAGACAATGGAGTGACAGAGAAAGAAGGCAGTCATTAATAGGCCAAGGAGAGAGGCCTGGAGTAGATCCTTACCTCATGACCCTCAGGAGAAATCAGCTCAGTCCAACATTTTGATCTTGAACTTCAAGCCTCCAGAATGGTGAGAAAATATATTTCTGTAGTTTAAGCTGATCTGTGGTACTTTGTGATGGCAACCCAAGCAAACTAAATACAGACAATTTCTCAAGAATAAAAAGAATTCTTCAGGTGACTCTACTTATTATTCAAATTTAAAAAGTTATACTTAGAAGATTTTGATCTATTCAAAAGGACAGTAAGTGCTAATCTGGATTAGACACCCAGGACTTTCACCAAGTGGGTTGGTCAGATGGGAAGAAGTCTAGAAGCAAAGTAGTTCTTTGGGAGTTGGGGCCCAGTTGACATCTTTGAAAGCTTCCTGACCAGCACAGGAGTGAGGTTTCTCATGAATGGATTGAACTCTGTAGAAAGAATATGTAACAGTCCTCTGGTAAGCCACCAAAGGCTTTCATTTATCCTCTCTTATCATCATGAGGTCCCCAGCCTTTGGGTTGGAGGACATGATGCTGAAAATCAGACCATTTCTGAGTCTAACCCTCCAGGGTGTGTTCAGTAAGAACTGCTCGAGAATTGGCATCTAAGAATAAGAGGTACCAAGGTTGTAACAAAGAGGAGCTTGGTAACTAGACTAGTGCTATACCATTGGAAGTACCTGGCCAGCAAGAAAGGGCTGCAGCTGAGAAAACTGAGCCACATGTTCATCAGGACTTGGGGTGGGGGACAAAAGCAGGAATAGGAATAAAAGGAAGAGCTGCCAACGGGACGGTCCACAGAGGAGAGTGGGCACTTCAGTCAGACCTAACAGCTCCATCACAGACAGGCTGCATAAGTCTCTTTAAAGAGTGAGAAAGTGTGCTCCACCAGGCAGAGGATGGGTGTTTAAAGGGTGGGACTGGTTCTGAAAATAGATGCAGTGTAGGGCAAAGACTTGATTGCAATTTAATGAAAGTGGTGCTCAAGCAACCAGAAAGGAAAAAAGAAATTTTTTTTTCACCAAGAATAAGATACTCCAGCAGGCAATGCTGCAATGGCATTTCAAAATGCTAATTGTACCAGAATCTTGGTGGTAAACTGAAATGGAGCCATAATCAGGGGGCATTCTAACTCTGGCATGCTATAATTAAGTAATGATTTGAACCAGTGGTTTTAATAAGTTTCTCCACACAAAAGCCAGCACCTCTTTTCAATTCCTGCTACGTTCATTATATTTAGCTCCTGCTTGACATTTCCTAGCAGAAAAGCTAAATATCCAGTTTCTTTTACTTGTTTATAAATATTAATATAATAGTTTAAAATACTGGAAATGTATCACTTATTAAAATATAGCCAAACCTCCTGATAGTGAAGTAGTCACACATAAAGAAAAAAATAATAATTTCATATCCAGATTCATGTTATAAAGAAAATAGAACTGGTTAAAAGCATAGAAAATGACTCAAGGATTGTCTATTTGCTTCTCTAGGACAAAGACATTTGGGTAAAGATCAGAATAATGAGAAGGATGAAGCCATAAAAAGATCCAAAAGAAAATCATTCCATGAAGAAGAGAAAGGAAGTGCAAAGGCCCTGAGGTAGTAATGAACTTGACATGATTAGGCAACAATAAGAATAGTCAGACTAAACTTTAGTATGTGGGGGGTAACAGGGGAAGATGAGAGTGGAGAGTCAGGGAAGGGATCGTATATGCAGGACACTGTGAGGTGAAGTAAAGAATCTGGATTCTATTCTAGTTACAATCAGAGAATCCTAAAGACCTTTAGCAAGAGGGTGACACTATATGTTTTCTCTTTCCAAAAGATCCTACTGGCTGCTCTAAGGAAACTGCAAAGAAAGTAACAAGACCAGTTATGAAGCATTTTCAAATGAAAGGATGAGGGTGGCTTGAATTATAGTTTAGTTAGGGATGATGGCGAGGATAAATGTTAACTGACCAAGGGATATAAGGAAAAGGTAAATTATAGTAAAGTAAAAAAAAAAAATCCTAGGTTTAAATGCTGAGAATAGCAATACCATTTACAGAGATGGAAAACAGATATGATGGAAAGGGCTATTAATAGTTTTGTCTTGTTCATGTAAAGTTTGAGATGCCACTTAAGCCTCCACATAGAGATATTAAATAAACAGTTGAATATATGAATCTTGTGCTCAGGTTAGAGTTTCAGACTAAATCTATAGGTTTGGATTCTACTAGCACAAATATGGCATGCTTTAGAGGCACAGACATGGATGAGATCACATGAATTTGATAGCCAAGAGTAGAAGCTCTGGGTCATATCTATATCTTGATATCTGATGAAGGGACGAAGCCAGAAGGGGAGATAAAGAAGAACTGGTTAATATAGTAAGAAGAAAAACAAAGGAAAGAGCATGGTCAGCCATTACAAATGCTGCTAGAAATTAGAATTAAATAAGATGGAGAAATGACCACTAGGTTTGGAGTTAATGGAAGAGAAAGGAAATAGAGACTGAGTGAAGAAGACTCACAAAACTTCACTGAACAGAGAAATGGGCTAGAGGATGTTCAGAGGCCAAGAGAAGAACAATATTAATGACTACATGGTCAATCCAATAAGAATAATCCAATGGAGACATGTTCATTGATTTATTAACAAACAGGCTAATTTATTCTGCAGTAAGAAACTTTTTAAAAAATCTCATTCGAACACAAGAAAATTTTATTGCTTACTCCAAACTAGCCATGGAGGAGTGGGTATAGGGGTATGAGCGCATTTCTCTGCTCTCAGTTTAGCAATCATTCAAAGCAACATTACTAAGTTATAGTAATTGAGGCAGTTTGATACCAGCACGATAGATGGCTAGCACTATATATATACCACTATATATAACATAACCAAGAACCTGCTGTATAGCAAGGGGAACTCTAGTCAATATTTTGTAACAACCTATAAGGGAAAAGCCTCTGGAAAAGAATATGTGTGTGTGTGTGTGTGTGTGTGTACGTATGTATGTATATGTATAGCTGAAACATTCTGCTATACACCTGAAACTGACACAGCATTGTAAATAAACTATACATCAATAAATAAATGACTACATCACCACTACCAAAAAATCCCCCGAACTCCATGAAATTAAAATGAAGTGAAGTGAAAGTCACTCAGTCGTGTCTGACTCTTTGCAACCCCATGGACTATACAGTCCATGGAATTCTCCAGGCCAGAATACGGGAGTGGGTAGCCTTTCCCTTTTTCAGTAAATTAAAATACAGATAACATAAAACTTCAAAATGTTTAGATAAAAATACAGGAAAATATTCTCATAACCTTGAGATATGGAGGGATTTTTTTTAAACAATTCAAAAACCTTTGCATTTATAAGGTAAAAATAACTTACAATTACACTTACTCAAAATTCAAACTGAATACTCTAGAGTTAGCCTGCCACATTCTGCTGGGCGATGTTTTCAGGCTCCCACTGCACATGCAAGTGAAAATGGCAGCAAGAGTTCCTGCTTGACTTGTATTGAAGGTGGTTTTCAATGATAACAGTTTTACTTTTTAATAAATTGGTTATAAGTTTAACTTCAACGTTTACAGTTTAGTTCACTTGAGTTTCTGGTTAACTCTCTGTTGTTTGTTCAACTCTCTGTTGTTGCTAAGTCATGTCCAACTCTTTGTGAGCCCAAGAACTGCAGCATACCAGGCTACTCTGTCCTTCACTATCTCCTGGAGTTTGTTCAAACTCATGTCCATTGAGTCAGTGATGCCATCCACCATCTCATCCTCTGTTTCCCCCTTCTCCTCCTGCCCTCAATTGTTCCCAGTCTCAGGGTCTTGTCCAATATGCTGGGCCTTTGCATCACGTGGCCAAAGTATTAAGAGCTTCAGCTTCAGCATCAGTCCTTCCAATGAATATTCAGGGTTGACTTCCTTTAGGATTGACTGGTTTGATCTTCTTCCTGTCCAAGGGACCCTCAAGAGTCTTCTCTAGCACCACAACTCAAAAGCATCAATTCTTCAACACTAAGCCTTCTTTATGGTCCAACTCTCACATCCATACATGACTACTGGAAAACCATAGCTTTGACAATGCAGACTTTTGTTGGAAAAGTGATTCTCACCTTTTTAATATGCTGCCTAGGTTTGGCATAACTTTTCTTCCAAGGAGCAAGTTTCTTTTAATTTCATAGCTGCTGTCATCATCTGCAGTGATTTTGGAGCCCAAGAAAATACAATTCATCACTGCTTGCATTTTTTCTCTATCTATTTGCCATGAAGTGATGGGACTGGATGCTATGATCTTAGTTTTTTTAATGTTCAGTTTTAAGCCAGCTTTTTCACTCTCCTCTTTCATCCTCATAGAGAGGCTCTTTAGTTCTTCAATCTCTGCCATTACAGCAGTGTCATGTGCATATCGAAGTTGTTGCTATTTCATGGAGGGATTTTTTTAAGTGCATACCCTAAAGAAGATTTTGAAATGTTAACCACATTAAATTTTTAATCTTTTATTAAAATGTTAAACTCTGGTTTTGCCCTTTGACTTGTACTTAGCTGTGTCTGCATTCAGCCCATGCCCCACTGATCTGACCTCTCTGTCAGTGCCACAGGAGGGAGGGGACTGTCAAATGCTGTCGTCCCAGAAGTAATAAGTTCAGGGCTGGCTATATGATAAAGACAGATGGTCCACTGTATAGGAGATGGACAGCACGCACTTCCCACTCAACACTGTTCAATGCCCTCCCTGACAGAAGGCACTCAAAGTCATACTGTATAATCATTTCCTTCTCAGGACTGCTGGACAGCGCCTGCTCCATGTAGCATATTGTCTTTGAAAGAATTGTTTCGGCTGCTGCTGCTGCTGCTAAGTTGCTTCCGTTGTGTCTGACTCTGTGTGACCCCATACACGGCAGCCCACCAGGCTCCCCTGTCCCTGGGATTCTCCAGGCAAGAACACTGGAGTGGGTTGCCATTTCCTTCTCCAATGCATGAAAGTGAAAAGTGAAAGTGAAGTCGCTCAGTCGTGTCCGACTCTTAGCGACCCCATGGACTGCAGCCTACTAGGCTCCTCTGTCCATGGGATTTTCCAGGCAAGAGTACTGGAGTGGGGTGCCATTGCCTTCTCCGTTGTTTTGGCTAGTCTCATAATAATTTTCCTTTGAGGTTTTTCCTTCAGGAAGAAAAAGAATATTGGAAAGTGGTATATTTGGAATCAAAGGGAAAAATCAGTATGTGAGAAAAGATATACATTTTCATCTATCTTTTCCATCAGGCTGCTCTAACACTAAATGAAGAGTTTTCAATGATCACTTTATGTTCCTCATTTAAGCTCCTGTTTAGAAATAGCAATGATTTTAAAATATAAAAGATAATATCCAAAGATTCCTACATTTAAAATACTGTAAGAATTCCTAGATCCAGATTTCAATTTAGTCTGCACCTGCGGAGACTCCTGGGTGTTTATGTTAAAGCAAGTCCTGTTTTATCTTTGGACTCTCTTCTGCCACAGGTAGGGGAGCTTAACTAAAGCAGTTGGAGCCACCTTTTTTATCCATGCATGTGCTATTCTAAATCCTAAGATTGTGCAGATAAAAAGCAGTGAGGATTTGTCCTCAACTTTTCCTTGATTGCCATTGCTTCTGAGTGCTGAAGAAAGCCAAGGAGTTGGAAGGCTGTCAGGGACACTCCCTTTTAGAAAAAATAGCATGTCAAGTGCCTCAAATATCTCCTGCTTTCAGCCAGTTCCTTTGGCAGCCAGCGTAAGTGCTACTGTCATTTGAATTTCTCTGAGGGAAGCAAGGAGGGGCCAACTGGGTTTTCTTGCATCCACGACCTTGCACAAACGCTGTCATTCCCCATGCTCCGTCCACTGGATCTGAGAGTTGTTCAAGCTTCAACAGCCAGGCCTAATTTTTGTTCAGTTCAAGTTAAGTTGTTTTTGTCATTCTTTTAATTCTCACAACTTGGGAGAGCAAGTGGATTTTAAGAAGAAAAGGACTTGCATCTTTATATTTGGCTACCTTTTCCTTTCTCTGAGAAGCCCTCTGTCTCTTTCTTGAAGTTTTGAGACTCTTTCTGTTCTGACTCAGGAAAACAGAGCTAAAATCAGTAAGAAATACGTCTCCATCTCTGCAGCAGAAGTTCCTGCCAGTCACTATGCACTGAGAACAATAATCTCAATTCTCCTCATTTCCCTTTCCATATAGTGTATAAATCTCAAATCACCACTTCATTCATGCAGCAATATCCTTTAAGACCTGCCAGGATCTGCACTGTCTTCCAGGGCTATAAAGTTAGATGGGATGTGGTTCCCTGCCCAGTAGGAGACTCAGATTCATGAATAGGACAGCAGAGAATCAGTAACAGGTACAATAACAGGCTGCCTATGGGAGGACAGAGGGGTAGCATCTGGCCCACCCTGGAGAAATGAGAAAGGGCTTCCTAGAGGGGACAACACACTGGCTGGGTCATAAATAAGCAGGAGAACTTCAGCCAAGAGAAGAAGGAAATAAGAAAAGATCAGGTGGAGGGAATGATAAACACCGAGGCAGGATTTCTCAGGCTCAGTATCGCTGACATTTTGGGGGCAGATAATTCTTTTCTGGTTGGGGGAGGGGCTGCCCTGTCCAGTTCCGTTTTGGCAGCAGCATCCCTGGCTTCTATCCAGTAGGTGACAGGAGCATGCCCTCCCTCTCCTGTGACAAACATATACATCTCCAGACATTGTCAAATCTCAAACTCCCTGGAGAACGAATTCACCCCCAGTTGAGAGCCATCACATTAAACATGGAAGGAAGAGCTTAAAGCAGGTTGGTATAGTCAGAGGGTCACTCTGGAGACAAAGAATGACTGGTGTTGAAGATGGAGAAGTAAGCAAAACCCATGGCTTCAAAGGTCTTTATGCCTTTCAGCTCCAGGAAAGCGACTTCGCCTAACAAGAGGGGTTTCCTCTTATGAAAAATGGGAATAGCAATACGTTTCCCAGTGGAATATGGCCAGGGCTAAATCAGATCACGTATGTAAAGAAATTAGCACAGTGCCTGTCATACATAAAAAGAGATTTGTTCCCTTTCTCCTACTCGGTTCCTTGTCGGGAATTAGGGTGATGAATTGAAAGGCAGTCAGAGGTGAGTTGAGGCAGTGGGACAGGGCGGGGAGAGGGGGAAGGCTCTGAGGCAGGAATAATTAAGCCACTGGCAGAGCTGACGACTTCAGACCTGGACATGCTCCCACCTGGCCCATGAAAGTGGGAAGTCCTCCATCCCACCCACATTGTCCTTACCCACTTCTGAGCTTATCTTTCCAGAACACCTGGCTCACGTGCATTAACCACACACTTCCTTGTCTAACATTCTCAGCCAACACCTACAGCATTCCATATATATATACACGCCAAGTCATAGAGAAGAGGAAAGCAGACATGATAATAATAGAGTTCTAGCCTTCATGACCTCCACCTCAGGGGTGGGGAAAATAGCACTCTTGCTTCTTTTGTCAGCCAAATCTCCATGTCTCCAAGCCAAGGGGAGGTCCAGCTCAGACAGCCATGCTCCTCAGAAGCCTAACCTGGGGGCTTCCCTTCCCTAAACAGAGTCTGAGCGTCCCTTCTCTATGAGACCCACAGCATTCACCTAACCACTCTCTGGGGGCCCTCAGCATACGGTCCTGCAACTCATTTGTTGGTTGGTTTGTTCACTGATCAATGACTTAAGTTACATGGAGGCAAGCATCCTGTATTTCTCAAGTAGTGATTGAATTAATGCACCAACACAGAGCTCTGATAAAGCAAACAACGAATTGGTGAGTGTAAACAGTTCAGTTCAGTTGCTCAGTCATGTCTGACACTTTGCGACCACATGAACCGCAGCACACCAGGCCTCCCTGTCCATCAACCCCTGGAGCTTATTCAAACTCATGTCCATCCAGTTGGTGATGCCATCCAACCATCTCATCCTCTGTCCTCCCCTTCTCCTCCTGCCTTCAATCTTTCTCAGCATCAGGGTCTTTTCCAGTGAGTCAGTTTGTCACATCAGGTGGCGAAAATATTGGAGTTTCAGCTTCAACATCAGTCCTTCCAGTGAACACTCAGGACTGATCTCCTTTAGGATGGGATCTTCTTGCAGTCCAAGGGATTCTCAAGAGTCTTCTCCAACACCACTGTTCAAAAGCATCAATTCTTCTGCACTCAGCTTTCTTTATAGTCCAACACTCATATCCATACATGACTATTGGAAAAACCATAACCTTGACTAGACGGATCTTTATTGACAAAGTAATATCTCCACTTTTTAAGAATGCTGTCTAGGTTGGTCATAACTTTCTTTCCAAGGAGTAAGCGTCTTTTAATTTCATGGCTGCAATTACCATCTACAGTGATTTTGGAGCCCCCCAAAATAAAGTCAGCCACTGTTTCCATTGTTTCCACATCTATTGGCCATGAAGTGATGGGACCAGATGCCATGCTCTTTGTTTTCTGCTGCTGCTGCTGCTGAGTCGCTTCAGTTGTGTCCGACTCTGTGTGACCCCATAGACGGCAGCCCACCAGGCTCCCCCGTCCCTGGGATTCTCCAGGCAAGAACACTGGAGTGGGTTGCCATTTCCTTCTCCAGTGCATGAAAGTGAGAAGTGAAAGTGAAGTCTGAATGTTGAGCTTTAAGCCAACTTTTTCACTCTCCTCTTTCACTTTCATCAAGAGGCTCTTTAAATCTTCTTCATTTTCTGCCATAAGGGTGGTATCATCTGCATATCTGAGGTTCTTGATATTTCTCCCAGCAATCTTGATTCCAGCTTGTGCTTCATCCAGCCCAGCATTTCTCATATTGTACTCTGCATAGAAGTTAAATAAGCAGGGTGACAATATACAACCTTGATGTACTCCTTTTCCTATTTGGAACCAGTCTGTTGTTCCATGTCCAGTTCTTTTTTTTTTTTTGCAAATAGTGACATTTTTATTTCTTACCTTTTAATTTCTTTTTTTTTCTTGTTCCCAAGGGTTTATTCTGTTTTTCTTTTTTTTTTAATTTTATTTTATTTTTAAACTTTACATAATTGTATTAGTTTTGCCAAATATCAAAATGAATCTGCCACAGGTATACATGTGTTCCCCATCCTGAACCCTCCTCCCTCCTCCCTCCCCATACCATCCCTCTGGGTCATCCCAGTGCACCAGCCCCAAGCATCCAGTATCGTGCATCAAACCTGGACTGGCAACTCGTTTCATACATGATATTTTACATGTTTCAATGCCATTCTCCCAAATCTTCCCACCCTCTCCCTCTCCCACAGAGTCCATAAGACTGTTCTAACTGTTGCTTCCTGACCTGCATACAGATTTCTCAAGAGGCAGGTCAGGTGGTCTGGTATTCCCATCTCTTTCAGAATTTCCCACAGTTTATTGTGATCCATACAGTCAAAGGCTTTGGCATAGTCAATAAAGCAGAAATAGATGTTTTTCTGGAACTCTCTTGCTTTTTCCATGATCCATCAGATGTTGGCAATTTGATCTCTGGTTCCTCTGCCTTTTCTAAAACCAGCTTGAACATCTGGAAGTTCACAGTTCATATATTGCTGAAGCCTGGCTTGGAGAATTTTGAGCATTACTTTACTAGCGTGTGAGATGAGTGCAATTGTGCAGTAGTTTGAGCATTCTTTGGCATTGCCTTTCTTGGGACTGGAATGAAAACTGACCTTTTCCAGTCCTGTGGCCACTGCTGAGTTCTCCAAATTTGCTGACATATTGAGTGCAGCACTTTCACAGCATCATCTTTCAGGATTTGAAATAGCTCAACTGGAATTCCATCACCTCCACTAGCTTTGTTCGTAGTGATGCTTTCTAAGGCCCACTTGACTTCACATTCCAGGATGTCTGGCTCTAGGTGAGTGATCACAGCATCGTGATTATCTTGGTTGTGAAGATCTTTTTTGTACAGTTCTTCTCTGTATTCTTGCCACCTCTTCTTAAGATCTTCTGCTTCTGTTAGGTTCATACCCTTTCTGTCCTTTATCGAGCCCATCTTTGCTTGAAATGTTCTCTTGGTATCTCTAATTTTCTTGAAGAAATCTCTAGTCTTTCCCACTCTGTTGTTTTCGTCTATTTCTTTGCACTGATTGCTGAGAAAGGCTTTCTTATCTCTCCTTGCTATTCTTTGGAACTCTGCATTCAGATGCTTATATCTTTCCTTTTCTCCTTTGCTTTTCACTTCTCTTCTTTTCACAGCTATTTGTAAGGCCTCCTCAGACAGACATTTTGTCTTTTTGTGTTTCTTTTTCTTGGGGATGGTCTTGATCCCTGTCTCTGGTACAATGTCACAAACCTACATCCATAGTTCATCAGGCACTCTATCAGATCTAGTCCCTTAAACCTATTTCTCACTTCCACTGTAAAATCATATGATTGAGTTAGGTCATACCTAAATGGTCTAGTGGTTTTCCCCACTTTCTGCAATTTAAGTCTGAATTTGGCAATAAAGAGTTCATGATCTGAGTCACAGTCAGCTCCAGGTCTTTTTTCTTTTTTTCTGACAATATAGAGCTTCTTCATCTTTAGATGGAGATTAGATCTTCTCTAATCTCGGTGTTGGCCATCTGGTGATGACCATGTGTAGAGTCTTCTCTTGTGTTGTTGGGAGAGGGTGTTTGCTATGACCAGTGCATTCTCTTGGCAAAACTCTATTAGCCTTTGCCCTGCTTCATTCTGTACTCCAAGGCCAAATTTGCCTGTTACTCCAGGTGTTTCTTGACTTCCTACTTTTGCATTCCAGTTCCCTATAATGAAAAGGACATCTTTTTTGGGTGTTAGTTCCAAAAGGTCTTGTAGGTAAACAAGGATAGATTTAAAAAACAGGGCATTCTCGTCCTCTCCATATGCCAGTGTCTGCATGTGAGTTACATCCTAGCTGGCACACCACTTACTTTCAATTCTTTGTCTCAGATTTTTGATCTCTTGTATTAGTTTTCTAGAGCTGCTATAATGTATTGCAAAATTCAAATCCTCTTGGTGACTTAACAGAAATCGACTCTCTCTGAGTTCTGGAGGCCTGAAGTCTGAAATCCATATAACAGGACTGAAATCAAAATGTTGGCAGGGCTGTGGTCACCCCAAAGGATCTAGGGAACTTTCCGCCCCATGCCTCCTTTAGCTTCTGCTGGTGGCCGTGGCATTTCTGGCCTGGGGATTGTGTGACTCCAGTCTCTGCCTCCGTGTCACACTGCCTCCTCCTGTTCTTCTGGTGCCACTCCTCTGTCTCTTATTAAGACACTTGTCATTAGATTTAGGACTTGGATAATCTAGGATGATCTCTTTATCTCAACATCCTTATCTTAATTACATCTTCAAAGAGCCTTTTCCAAATAGGTTGCACTCACATGTTCTGGGGATTGGTCATAGACATCTTTTTGGAGGCCATAACTCAAGCCACTATCTCATCCTATGTCCATAATGCATCATTTAGAAACCCAGCTGGCTGTGGTCACATCATACATCCTTTTAGCCTGTTGGAATCCAGCTTCATATAGTCAGAATTATATAGATAATGTGGGTTCTTTTGAGCACAGTTATATATAGTTATGTTATGTAACATGTGCTCTTTATAAATATTTCCTTGCTTGAACATGTTGTAGCAGAAAGACTACTGTGCTCCGAGTTAAACACAGGAAGATGGAGTCCTGGGTTTGCACATTATAAACAAATCAGCTGCAGTTTTCTCAATCATAAATTAAGAGCCTTGGATGAGTTCATGGTTTTTTTTACCTCGCTACCCATATCTACTCTCATTTATTCTTTCTAAGAAGTCTACAGGGTGGGAGGTATTGCAATAGTGATTCTTAGAAGTCAGGGAACTGCAGTTTATTTAAGCAATTTGCCCATGATCACAAAGTAGGTCGGTCTAAAACATGGTCTGTCCTTTGAAGTCAGCTTTTGCCTGACTCCAAAATCTCTCCTTTCCATCAACCATGATATCCATCTTATCAACCACATCTGAGACAGGAAGCTCTCTCTTTTATCCTGAGTTGCTCTAATATAAGATTTCATCATATTCAAACCCAAAATACTAAACACATGCACTCCATCTATTCACAGAAGAGTTTATGAATAACTAAAAATCAGCTTTGACAATCAGTAAAGTTGCTGCCAAACTGCACACATTTAAAAAAATCCATTTTCATCTGCTCGACACTAAGTGTTGATGGTCCTGAACAGGGTCCATGTCAGCATCTTCAGAGGCTTTGCTGGTACTTGACAACTGCCTGCGGCTAAACAGACCCGTGTCAGGAAGGCTAGGTTTGGAATAAAAGTTTCTGCAAAGGAAAAATCTCTTCTCCTGGATTGTCAACCCACACTCAACAAAGAAATGAACCTGTTATGACTATCTTCTTGTCAGTGCTAGCTTTTATTCTGATTCCACGGCTTGGCAGACAAATAGCCAGCACCAATTGAAGACAAAAGCTGCCATGATTGAAGAAAGAGAGCAGTAATAAAACTTGTAAACTGAAATGGAAGCTGCCCTCATCTGATTGATGGGTATTCCCTCTAAAGAAGATAGGTTTTGAAATATTTAGTCCTCTATATTATATTTGCAAAGTAATCATTCATTATTTTTATTAACTGCAGAGCAAGTAAATACCATTCAGAGACTGCATTTAGCAACAGGCCATCAGTATTTTCATTCTAAGTTAATGTACCTTTTACCAAAAACCTCCAACCTGTAGCTCCAAGGTCTAAGATAGTCCTAGGCTTCAACATCTCAGAGGAAGAGAAAGTCAGAATATTTAGGGGGTGGGACAGTGTCGGTGAGAGAAGGAAAAGTAAAAGTCACTCAGCTGTGTCTAACTCTTTGCGACCCCGTGAACTGCAGCATGCCAGGCTTCCCTGTCCTTCACTATCTCCTGGACCTTGCTCAAGCTGGCATCCATTGAGTCGGTGATACCATCCAACCATCTCATTCTTTGTCGTCCCCTTCTCCTCCTGTCTTCTGCCTTTCTTAGCATCAGGGTCTTTCCCAATGAGTCAGCTCTTAGCTTAAAGTGGCCAAATTATTAGAGCTTCAGCATCAGTCCTTCCAATGAATATTCAGGGTTGATATCCCTTAAGATTGACTGGTTTGATCTTTCAGTCTAAGGGACTCTCAGGAGTCTTCTCCAGCACCAGTTCAAAAGCATCAATTCTTCAGTGCTCAGCTTTCTTTATGGTCCAACTCTCACATCCATACATGACTACTGGAAAAACCATAGCTTTGACTACACGGACCTTTGTTGGAAAAGTAATGTCTCTGCTTTTAAATATACTGTCTAGCTTTGTCATAGCTTTTCTTCCAAGGAGCAAGCATCTTTTAATTTCATGGCTGCAGTCACTGTCCACAATGATTTTGGAACCCAAGAAAATAGTCCGACTCTGTTTCCATTGTTTCCCCATCTATATGCCATGAAATGATGGGAACGGATACCATGATCTTAGTTTTTTGAACGTTGAGTTTTAAGCCAGCTATTCATTCTCCTCTTCCACCTTCATCAAGAGATTCTTTAGTTCCTCTTGGCTTTCAGCCATAATGGTGGTATCATCTGCATATCTGACAATTTCTGCATATTATGTTATCTGCATATTTCTCCCAGGAATCTTGATTCCAGCTTGTGCTTCATCCAGCCTGGCTTTTCACATGACATACTCTACATATGAATTAAATAAATAGAGTGACAATATACAGCTGTGACATGCTCCTTTCCCAATTTTGAGCTAGTCTGTTGTTCCATGTTGGGTTCTAACTGCTGCTTCTTAACCTGAATACAGGTTTCCCAGGAGGCAGGTTAGGTGGTCTGGTATTCCCATCTCTTGAAGAATTTTCCATAGTTTGTTGTGATCTCTACACAGTCAAGGCTTTGGCGTAGTCAATGAAGCAGATGTTTTTCTGAAATTCCCTTGCTTTTCTATGATCTAATGGATGTTGGCAATTTGATTTCTGGTTCCTCTGCCTTTTCTAAATCCAGCTTGTACATCTGGAAGTTCTCAGTTTATGTATGTTGAAGCCTAGCTAGCATGTGAAATGAGTGCAATTGTGAGGTAGTTTGAACATTTTTTGATATTGCCTTTCTTTGGGATTGGAATGGAAACTGACCTTTTCTAGTCCTGTGGCCACTGCTATTCTTTCCAAATTTGCTGGCATGTTGACTGCAGCACTTTTACAGCATCATCTTTTAGGATTTGAGATAGCTCAGCTGGAATCCCATCCCCTCCACTAGGTTTGTTCGTAGTGATGCTTCCTAAGGCCCACTTGACTTCACATTCCAGGATGTCTGGCTCTAGGTCAGTGATCACACCATCATGATTATCTGGGTCATGAAGATCTTTTTTGTATAGTTCTTCTGTGTATTCTTGCCACCTCCTTTTAATATCTTCTGCTTCTGTTAGGTCCATACCATTTCTGCCCTTTATTGACCCCATCTTTGCATGAAATGTTCTCTTGGTATCTCTAATTTTCTTGAAGAGATTGCTAGCCTTTCCCATTCCATTGTTATCCTCTGTTTCTTTGCATTGTTCACTTAGAAAGGCTTTCTCATCTCTCCTTGCTATTCTTTTGAACTCTGCATTCTGATGGGTGTATCTTCCTTTGCTCTTTTGCCTTTTGCTTCTCTTCTTTTCTCAGCTATTTGTAAGGCCTCCTCAGACAACCATTTTGCTTTTTTGCATTTCTTCTTCCTGGGCATGGTCTTGATCACTGCCTCCTGTACAATGTCATGAACCTCCATCCATAGTTCTTCAGGCACTCTATCAGATCTAATCCCTTGAATCTATTTGTCACTTCCACTGTATAATTGTAAAGGATTTGATTTAGGTCATACCTGAATGGCCTGGTGGTTTTCCTATTTTCTTTAAGTCTGAATTTTGCAATAAGGAGGCCATGGTACTCCCTACTTTTTAGACTGCTTGTTTAGAGCCCAGATTTTAGCATCAGGTTCCAAAGATACAAGTCCTGAGTCTATAACTTTCCTTACTTTGTACATGATACCTAAAATCTCTAGGCCTCAGTGTTCCATTTATAAAATGAGGGTAAAAATACCTGATTTAAGTAAGATAATCTATGTAAAAGCCTAGAACTCTTCCTGGTAGATAGCAATCACCACTATTATCATTTGTTTAAACTAAATTCTAAAACATTCTCCTCCTCCTAAGTCGCTTCAGTTGTGTCCAACTCTGTGCGACCCCATAGACGGCAGCCCACCAGGCTCCCCCATCCCTGGGATTCTCCAGGCAAGAACACCGGAGTGGGTTGCCATTTCCTTCTCCAATGCATGAAAGTGGAAAGTGAAAGTGAAGTCGCTCAGTCGTGTCCGACTCTTAGCGACCCCATGGACTGCAGCCTACCAGGCTCCTCCATCCATGGGATTTTCCAGGCAAGAGTACTGGAGTGGGGTGCCATTGCCTTCTCCAAAAACATTCTCAGTCCATTGCAAACTGATAAACTTTCAGCCAATAGAACATAACCATGTACATATGTTGTTGTTAGGTTCCTAAGTTGTGTCTGATTCTTTGTGACCCCATGGACTGCAACATGCCAAGCTTCCCTGTCCTCCACTATTTTTCAGAGTTTGCTCAAGTTCATAGCATCCAATCATCTCATCCTCTGCCACCCCTGTACATATATTAAGAAGTAAAAACTATAACACACACCCCTGAAAACAGCAATTTCCTGGAACTCTCCTAGATTAAGCCATTCTGAATCTGTTGCACCATGGTCCCACTTCATAAGTCCAGTTTCTTATTGAGGATCATGTTCTATCACTTTGCTCTCTAGCTCTTAATGCTGCCTCAGAGAATCTGATTCAAATCCACTCCATTAGCCTCCCAACTTAGAACAACTAATTAAGAGATACAGCCAAAATGAGTACATCAAGATCTGAGTTGTGAGCTGCTGGGCTTAACTCCGGCCCAACCAATCCACCTCATTCTCCTTGGCCAGAACACTTGAATGTTCTCAAGCTTAAAACTTGAATGTTGAATCCACTGCTTACTTTCTCTGATGTCATACAAGCTATTAACTCAATCATTCACTCACTCAATGTTTACAGCATTGTTTTACATGTCTATGTACTGATATTAATGCCAGGACAAAAAATTTAATATACAAAAACAAAACACACTGTGTAAATTATTCCAAAGACTTGCAATATAGTCAGTGGCATGCAATACATTTTCTAGCATAGTCGATAGAAACTGGGTGACTGTACATCTCTCTACCTGTGAGTCACAGTAATAAACTATCAAAGCAAAAGGCAGATATACTAACTCAGATCAATAGAGCTTAATGTTGCCACAAACTTATTAAATGCCATGCCACAGCTGCCTTTCTCATAAAGGAAGAATTGCCTAAGGAATATTAATAAATTTCTAAAATGAAAAATCTTATATAAGGCCATACCTAACTGAGACATATATCATTTCTTTTACAATTCAGATTTTCAAATGCATAAATGGGACAATCAATTTTAGGGAAGCTATTCAACATGCAATGGTTTCAGCTTTTGCTCCCAGCATACTCTGTTAGTGACAGTATCGTTAACCCAAGTCCAAAAAATTGAGCTCTATTCTTATCTTTGGGAAAAATCCAATTTTAGAACCACAAAAATGAATTACTTTTTCCTTTTGCCATTACCATATAATGCATGCATATATATATATATTTGATTTGATATGATTAAACTACAATCCTTTGTTTTGTTATTACTCTTGCTCCTATCAAATTGGATTTTTCTAAAGGACTCGATCTTTGTGAAATGCTAGCCATGGCAGTGCTGTCTGGTGCCAGACAGCTTTATGAGAGTTGTTCCTTTCAGTACTCTGATGACTTACGGTCATATGGACAAGATTGCAGAAGCAAATGACTGAGTCTGCAGGCATGGAGATAAAGGCATTTAATTAGAGTTTTAGTTCAGAGTCTGAATTTCTTGGGATATATCCAAGGTTTCTGCCTCAATGTGGGCATGTATAAAATAGGTAAAGCACAACTCTTCACCTATCTTCTCACAAGAAAATTATTACCCACATCAATTTCTATTCAGGAGCCCTGGCTCCAACAAGGCCAGTTAGGTGGGAATTACAGCATTTAAAATACAGTTTGAGATCTGGTGGTGAAATTTGCTAAATTAAACCATCGCAATACTTAAATATAGAGAAAAGGCAATAGAATTAAGACAAAAGTAATAATGGGGACCATTCATCTTGCACATGCTGCAAATTCAAGGCATTCTACAGGTTGCCTTACGTACATCATTGTAAATCCTGTCAACTCATGAAATAAGTACTCTTATTCTCACCTTTTCAAACAGATGAACCAACTGAGATTTGCAGTATTTATAGATATCAAATACTTTGGCCAAGTTTCCACATAGAACAAGTAGCAAAAGCTGTGATTGAGCCAGCTTCCCTCTGACTCTTATAAACAAGTTATAGCTATGTAATCAATAGCCATGAGATTTAGATGGAAGAAGAGGGCTTCATGCACCTTGCGGTATCTGAACATCTCAAATGATTAGGAATTTGCGTGTGCTGTGTGTAAAACATCAACTCGTGTGCTTTCTTTTCCTCTGTTAGTCATTTCCTAAATCATGGCAAATCTTCAGCTATCTTTTGTTGCTCCATAAAACATGGAACTAATTAGTCCACTAGTCTTGTGAAATGCTACTTTTTAAAAAAATTGATATATAATTGCCATGTAACATTATATTAGTTTCAGGTGTACAACATAATGATCCTAGATTTGCATATACTGAAAAATGGTCTCCACAATGAGTCAGGTTAACATCTGCTGGTGGGATGGCTCTGGTTATATGTTCATAAGTTGTTCTTGCCTGGAGAATCCCAGGGACAGGGAGCCTGGTGGGCTGCCGTTTATGGGGTCGCACAGAGTTGGACACGACTGAAGTGACTTAGCATAGCATAGCATAGCAAGTTATTAACACTGCCCTTCACAATCTCTGTTCTCCCAGGTGACAGCTCTTTTTATATGTTTAATATTAATTATCACTACCCTTCTGTACCATAGTTCCAAAGTCTCTGGCAGCCATAACTCTCCAAAAACAATGGGAATAACCATTTGTTGAGGCCACTGTGTCCATATCTGATTTTTAACTTCTGGTAAGAATTTCAATGGATGTAAACTTGGGCAAACTCCAAGAAATGGTGAGGGACCGAGAGGCCTCGTATGCTGCAGTCCATAGGGTTGCAAAGAGTTGGACATAATTGGGTGATTGAACGACAATTTCTTGTTGGAGAATGAGTGGCCCAGGGCTGGGCCACTTGTCATTCCCCTCAACACACAGCACCCTTTGCCAGCTCTGGGCTTCAACCAGGCTGTTTTCTCTACCTTAAATGTCTTTTCCCTCCTTCTCTATCTGGTGAAATTGTGTCAATCATATTCATTCTTCATGGCCAAGGTCAAATATCATAGCTTTTACAAAGCTTTCTCTAAACTTCCCAGATAAAATTAGTCAATTTCTCTTCTGTGTCCAATCTATATTAATACTAACATTTAGCATCCATTTGAGTAGAATCAGTAGAAGCATCTCTTCTGTTGTACCTCATCCCTGTATTCCCTGAACCTAATACAGGGCTTGGCATGTAATAGCTACTCAATAAGCACTCATTGAATTGCATTAACAAATGACCTCATATTTGCAAATACTTAGAAACTGAAAGAATTATGTGTTGATAATCATACTGCTGCTGCTGCTGCTAAGTCACTTCAGTTGTGTCCAACTCTGTGCAACCCCATAGATGGCAGCCCACCAGGCTCCCCGTCCCTGGGATTCTCCAGGCAAGAACACTGGAGTGGGTTGCCATTTCCTTCCCCAATGCATGAAAGTGAAAAGTGCAAGTGAAGTTGCTCAGTCGTGTCCGACTCTTCGCGACCCCAGGGACTGCAGCCTACCAGGCTCCTCCATCCATGGGATTTTCCAGGCGAGAATACTGGAGTGGGGTGCCATTGCCTTCTCCGGATAATCATACGGGGTACACTGAAAAGGATACCTTGGGGAGTAAATACTGCCTTAGGTTTAAGTTGCAACATAAATCCTCCTTGTACATAAGGATTTTCTGGAGATAAAATCATGAAGAGATTTAAGAAAGAAAAACAGACAGCTTAGGCTGAAGTGGGCAGGAGAAAAGTTAAAACCATGAGGCAAAGATCCCATGCATGCAATGTAGAAGTCAGCTTTGCATCAAGGTTCTCCTCTGTAGCCTTATACACATTTGTAGAATGTTGGGAGGTTTACAAAATATTTATTAAAGGAATCATCTGATCCAAAAAGTGTGACTCCCCTTGGGTAACAAAAAACTGAGTTTCAGAAAACTGATAAAAGATCATAGGTGATATGATTAGTTAGAGGTTGAGCTCAAACTAGAACCTAGATGTTTTCCTTTCTGTAAGTCCAGCTATGTGCTCTTGCCTTAAAGCATATACTAAGTGTCAGGCAGCAACGTTCCTCTTGGCACGTGACCTCAGCTCACTCTTCTCCTTCATTATCCCTTTGCATCACTATTTTTCCAATTCGCTTCCCTTTTCTCCCTGAAATCGCTATAGACTCTTTGAGATTGTCACTGTGAAGAAAGAGGGCTGTAAACAACGCCAGGTGTTCTGTCTCACCTTAAATCATTAAACCCGTAGTCTGTAGCAGGAAAGTAACTATTGGCAGCAAATTGGTCTTTTCAGATACACCTGTTCACACAAAGAACCGTCACTCCTGGGAGAACCATCCTAAAATATTGACTCTTCTACTTTTAGTGTTCTCCAAGGTACTGCCATTTAATGCGCTTGGAAAAAAAAAAGTTCTGTTTGCTAATAATATTTCATGTCTGCTGCTCCATAGCTCCACAGATTTCAAGTCAACAAAAGTATATTGAGCATTTAATATGGATCATGCCCTTTTTGAACACTGGAGAATCTTCAGGTTAAATGAAACATGGTCCCTGCCATCATTGCGGCCCTGATGATAATAGTTGTAACACACTATAGGATCAAGTTATGCATCACGAACTGAGCAGAATGACGCCACTGCCAGTTTGTGGTTTCCTTTAGCCCTTTCAGAGCTGCTCTCTGTCTCTTCCTTGGCAATATTCCTTTCTAGTGTGCCAACAGTACAAATCTTTACTCTCTCCAAGTCTCTTATCAAACATGCTTATCCAAAAATCTTGTCTGTTGCCTCTTAGACAGAGTTCAAAAAGTCTCTCAATCTCTTGAGCACTGCTACCCTATCTGCTAAGCCAGCACAAACCTACCCTCAACCTCTTTCTTCATCTTCTGTTCTCCATCCTCAGTGGAAGGGGTATTTCTCCTTCCATTGACATACGTATGTCCTCTTGCTTCTCCGGGACCTCAAGACATCAGCCTCCATCTGTCCTGTCTATCCAACATTTTCACCACCGCGGGGTCTTTGCTCTATTAGCAGACAAACAAATGCAAGTCTCTCTCCTGGTATCCAAGTCCGAAACCTAATAGTTATCACTGACTCTTCTACTTCCACATACAATCAGTCATCCTATTTACAGATTCGAAGACCTCTTACATCCACTCCTTTGTCTAATTCATTGCTACTGCCTCAATACAAGCCAGCATTCTCTCTTACAAGGATTATTCTAATAACCTCTTGACTAGCCCTCCCTTATTCCATTCTTACTTCTTTCTAATCCAAAGGCCACCATAATTCCAGTGAGCTTTCTAAAATCTGAAACTAATCACGTTACTACTATACTTAATATTTTTCATGGTTTCCTTTTGCCTGAAGAATGAAATTAGGCTTCTTTGTGTAGTGCATATGATTTTCCAAGCTGCCTCTGAGTTACCTGGCTAGATACTCCACCTCTCATAGTTGGCATTCCAGCCTTCAAAAACTTTATTTCTTCCCATATCTCTATCTTTTTGATCATGTTTTCCCTCTGCCTAAAAGCACATCACCCCTCTCATATTCTAGCCTTGACAAGTTCTCTTCCATCAAAAATCCTCTGGGAAGGTCTTGCTGATTTCTGTTAGATCACTACCACATTCTCAAATGCACTCGAACAGAGTTGTCAGTAATGTCACATATTCAGGGAAACCAGAAGAGGAAAGTCATTTCATCTGTTAAAATACTGTTTTACGTATGTGACCTAAACAGATTCAGTCTATGTGATATTTGGGGTCCTGCTTCCTTGAACATCTAGCACTAAATTATTACACCCTCACCCTCCACTCATTTTCTTTCTGGAGGTGGAACCCCTGTTTGTATGAAACCTGATTTCCATGTCAAGAGGGGCTGCTTTTTGGAAATTTCAGTTGCAAAGCACCACAGATGCAGATGACTTTGGGAAAAGAACAGCCAAAAGTAGTTAATCATGAGTTGTTGCTTTTTGGTAAGCAAAACTAGGTGCTATTACCATAGGTCAGTGACAGGGAAAGTGCAAATAAAGTAAATTATCACACAGGCCACATCAGGTAGCAAAGCCTTTGGTGAGGTTGAGGTTCTTCATTCATCAGTAGAAAACACACCTGTTTTCCATCAGAAGTGAATAAAGACACATCAGTCATCTGTCTGGATCATAAAAGAAATCACACAATCAACCCACAACCTATGTTAGTTCCTGTTACACAACATAGTGATTCAGTATTTCCATACATTTCACAATCATCACCACAAGTCTAGTCACTGTCTGTCACCATATAAAGATATTACATAGTAATTATTACTATATTCCCCACACATTATTATTCATTATTATTATATTCCCCACACTGTACATTTCATACCCACGATGCATTTATTTTGCAACTGGAATTTTGTACCTCTTAATCTCCCTCACCCACTTCTCTCCTCCCCATACCTCCTTTCCCTTTGACAACCACCTGTATGTTCTCTGTATCTACGATTCCGTTACAGTTTTCTTTTGTTTGTGCATTTGTTTTGTTTTTTAGATCCCACACATAAGTGAAGTCATACATTATTTGTCTTTCTTTGCCTGACATTTCACTAAGCGTAATACCCTCTTGGTGCAGTCATGTTGTCACAAATGGAAAGATTTCACTATTTTTAAGGCTGAGTGATATCCTATTGTGTGTGTGTGTGTGTGTGTGTGTGTGTGTGTGTGTATCAACCAATGTGGCTATCAGCAAATGAATGGAAAAGTTGACTGGATCAGTTCAAAGTTCCTTTCAACCAAGGTCCGAAATAAAGCTCTACTGTACTATCAAAACAACAATGGTTAAATGTCAATTTTCAGTTCACTTCTGTTCAGTCCCTCAGTCATGTCCGACTCTTTGTGACCCCATGGACTGCAGCATGCCAGGCTTCCCTGTCCATCAACAACTCCCAGAGCTTACTCAAACTCATGTCCATTGAGTCAGTGATGCCATCCAACCATCTCATCCTCTGTCGTCCCCTTCTCCTCCCACCTTCAATCATTCCCAGTATCAGGGTCTTTTCAAATGAGTCAGTTCTTCACATCAGGAGACCAAAGTATTGGAGTTTCAACTTCAGCATCAGTCATTCCAATGAATATTCAGGACTGATTTCCTTTTGGATGGACTGATTGGATCTTCTTGCTGTCCAAGGGACTCTCAAGAGTCTTCTCCAATACCACAGTTCAAAAGTATCAATTCTTCGGCACTCAGCTTTCTTTATAGTTCAACTCTCACATCCATAAATGACTACTGGAAAAATCAAAGCTTTGACTAGACAGAACTTTGTTGACAAAGTAATGTCTCTGCTTTTTAATATGCTGTCTAGGTTGGTCATAACTTTCCTTCCAAGGAGCAAGCGTCTTTTAATTTCATGGCTGCAGCCACTATCTGTTGTGATTTTAGAGCTCCCCAAAATTAAAGTCTCTCACTGTTTCCATTGTTTTCCCATCTATTTGCCATGAAGTGATGGGACCAGATACCATGATCTTAGTTTCCTGAATGTTGAGTTTCAAGCCAACTTTTTCACTCTCCTCTTTCACTTTTATCAAGAGGCTCTTTAGTTCCTCTTCACTTTCTGCCATAAGGGTGGTGTCATCTGCATACCTGAGGTTATTGATATTTCTTCTGGCAATCTTAATTCCAGCTTGTACTTCATCCAGTCCAGCATTTTAGGAGAGGGCAAAATGTGAGCAAAACTTGTTAAATAAGAACATTTCCCTTATAATAGATTCTATTAGAATAGAATCTTCTTTCTCCATTCATCTGTTGATGGCCACTTTGGTTGCTTTCATATCTTTGTTGTTGTAAATAATGCTTCTGTGAACATAGGGGTACACATATCTTTACAATTAGTGTTTTCATTTTCTTCAGATAAATATCCAGGAGTGGAATGGCAGGGTCATAGGCACAACCTAAACTTATACAGTGCTGTATGTCAATGATATCTCAATAAAACTAGAAGAAAAAAAGTAAAAATAAATGTAAAAAAAAAATTTTTAATCTCCCATTTATGTATAATCAGTCCACTGGTAACCCCTGTCCTAAGGAGAGATTTTGTTACCAAGATGAAATAGCAATGGCACCCTGCATAGCTCACGGCCTGAGGAACCCATTTACCTGGACTTAAAACCTGGCTCAGCCACTTACTGGCCTTACATGAGACTGTTTCTTGACCTCACAGTACCCTAGTCTGCTCATCTGTAAAAGACCAATAAGAAAGATAAGACTTCATACCGTTGATGCAAAGGCTAAATAATATCCAAAATTTCTAACTCATGTTATATGTGCAATATATATTAATTGTTACCTTATTGTTATATAACAAAATCTAATAGAAGCTATTAGAAGGGAAATGTTCTTATTTTATAAGTTTTGCTCACATTTCACCCTCTCCTAAGATTGACCTCTAAACATTGTTATTTTGATAGCACAGTGGAGCTTCATCTGGGACCTTGGTAGAAAGGAGCTTTGAATTGATACAGTCAGTTTTACCACTGAGATATTTTTTTAAACCCCAACATTTATCCAATGATTTTAATTTTAAGAGAGAGATTTCAAGTCCCTGCCTATACACTTCAGGAAAAGATCCCAGCACAAGTTCTGGTTTGCTCCCTGTTGGAAGGTTTACCTGATGTTTCACACTATCAGTCTGGGCACTTGGGTCATAGAGGAATATCTTTATGAAGAGTAAAGGAAAATAACCAGCACTTACCAGATGTCAAAGTCTGCAGAAGTTACCTTGGCACTTACTTTAAAAACTTCATCATGGCCCTTAGTACCAAAAGGTAAATTTTAAATTCATCAAAACAGTATAAGATATTCCAAAGCTACAGGAAAAATCTATTTTGATATCTGGTCACTTCAAAAAAACCATGAATGAGGAGGAAGAGAAGGAAGAGATTTCAACTTTTTTGCAAAATGTTGATTTTTACTTATTTACCATGTCAGTTGCTAAAAATTCTACCACTAATTAAAATACATGAACCGATATGGGCACATGCTGTCTGAGATATAAATGGAGAAATAGATATAGATACATAAGTACACACAGATATAGTATTTAGGCTGCAATGACATCAGAAGAAACATTTTCTAGTTTCTTTTTGCAAGGCTTTGAATGACTTTTAAATATATACAATTGATTCAGTTACACTATGTTTTGTATTTCCTGCTTTTTTGTTTTTCTCAGGTTTGTTTCATCATATTCTCTTAAACAATAGCCTATGGGGCCCTGGTGATCTAATTGTTGGGAGTCTGTCTTACAGTGCAGGGTACACGGGTTCAATCCCTGGTCCAGGAAGATCCTGCATGCTGTGAGACAGCTAGGCTCATACCTCACAACTGCTGAACCCATGCACCCTGGAGCCTGTGTTCCACTGTAAGAGAAATCCCCACAATGAGAAGCCCATGTACTGCAACTGGAAAATAGTCCCTGCTCACCACAACTAGTAAAAAGCCCATATAGCAATGAAGACCCAGCATAGACAAAAATGAAAATAAGTAAATAAATATTTTTTTAAAAAATAGCCTATGAGTTTATGAATTAAGAGAATAGTATCAACCAAATGAAAAGACAACCTACAGAATGAAAGAAAATATTTACAAATGATGCAACTGACAAGGATTTAATTTCCAAAATATACAAACATCTCATACAGCTCAATATGAAAAAACAAACAAACAACCCAATCAAAAAGTGGGGAGAAGACCTAAATAGACATCTCTTCAAGAAAGACCTACAGACAGCCAAAAAGCACATGAAAAGATGCTCACCATTGCTAACTATTAGAGAAATGCAAATCAAAACTACAATGAGGTAGTTTTGGCCATCATTAAAAAGACTGCAAACAATAAATGCTGGAGAAGGTGTGAAGGAAAAAGGGACCCTCCTGCACTGTTGATGGGAATGTAAATTGGTGAAGCCACTATGGAGAACAGTACGTAAGTTCTTTAAAAAACTGAAAATAGAACTACCATATGATCCTGCAATCCCACTCCTGGGCATACATCTGGAGAAAACCATAATTTGAAAAGATACATGAACTCCAATGTTCACAGCAACACTATTTACAATAGCCAAGACACAGAAGCAACCTAAAAGTCCGTCAATAGAGAAATGGATAAAGAAGGTATAGTACATATATATGATGGAATATTACTGAGCCACAAAAAACAATGAAATAATGCCATTTACAGCAACACAAACAGACCTAGAGATTATCATACTAAATAAAATAAATCAAGTATCATATGATATTGCTTATATTTGAAATCTGAACAAAAAAAAAACTGACAAAAATGAACTTATTTCCAAATCCAAAAGAGACTCACAGACAGAAAACAAATTCATGGTTACCAAAGGGAAAGAGGGGGTGGGGAAAAGGATAAATTAGGAGGCTGGGATTAACATATATACACAACTATGTATAAAATAGATAATAAACAAGTACCTACTGTGTAGAACAGAGAACTATACTCAATATTTTATAATAACAGATAAGGGAAAAGAATCTGAAAAGAATATATATATGTGTGTATATATGTGTAAATATACGAATATATATGAATCACTGTGTTGTATACCTGAAACTTACATAATATTGTAAATCAACTCTACTTCAATTTAAAGAAAAACTGTCCAGAGGGTGAGTAATTTCTTGTGTAGGAACCAGGGACTAGGTTAATACCTCACATGCTGCTGCTGCTGCTAAATCGCTTCAGTCGTGTCCAGCTCTGTGCGACCCCATAGACAGCAGCCCTCCAGGCTCCCCCGTCCCTGGGATTCTCCAGGCAAGAACACTGGAGTGGGTTGCCATTTCCTTCTCCAATGCATGAAAGTGAAAAGTGAAAGTGAAGTCGCTCAGTCATGCCCGACTCTTCGCGACCCCACGGACTACAGCCTACCAGGCTCCTCCATCCATGGGATTTTCCAGGCAAGAGTACTGGAGTGGGTGCCATCGCCTTCTCCAATGCCTCACATACATAACCCCAATTAACTCTAATGTAAGAAAAAAATGGCTATTATCCCCATTTTATAAATATAAATGAAATAAGACAGCTAAGAGTCATGTCACGTCACAGAGCTGCCTCACTCTATTAATATAACATTCTTATCTCTAAATTTTGCAATGTCAACTGTGACATTTTCTGCTCTTAACACCTCTTTTCCATTCCCTTAATGGGTTTCAGTGTTTTTCTCTGAGACTATCCTACAGTTTTCAAGTCTATCCAGCACCTTGATATCTGTCTATATGTCTCTCACACGCATGAGAGTACATACACACATACATGCACTCATCTGAGTACAGACGTAGAGTTCCTCATTCACTTAACAAATCCATACTGAGCACCTGTTATGCTGTGAGCTCTAGTCCAGGCATGTGAGACACGAGAAGCCTTCTTGAAGCTTGCACTTTACAGGAATAACAGATATTAAAGAAACAGCACACACACACCAAAAAATCTCCGTATTACATTTGTAGCAAATGTAGAATGTAGTAGGAAATGACAGCTACTAACATGGGGACCTAACACTGAGAAGAAGAAAATTCCAGTATCATCTTTGTTAGGAACACATTGCAGAGCTTGCTCTGTGGGAAGACCTGCCTGCTTCCTGACGGTGGGAACAAGCTCCCCTACCCTGGGTTTCCAACTGCCTGAAGAGACTGTATGTTCTTGCTCTGTGACATTTTGTCCTCCATGACAGACCAAAGGTAACAGAAATCTCAAGGTTTTGGAGAGCTTTGCTGAACTGACTGGATTCTGACTGTCATGAGTCATCCTCCTACGGTAGTTTTTTAATCCATATGTATGCTGTGGCTTCTTTTCTTACCCATGGATACATAGCCTGGAATTTGAGATTCTATCCTAGGTATCCTTTCTCTTAATTACCCTTACAATTTTTATGGGTAAAAATTGACACAGGAAGATTTTCACAGCGACTTGTGATTCTCACTGTCAGCTCTCATTCATTCATTCTTTCAATTGAAAAAATATATATCGGACACCTGTTATGGGCCAGGCATTGTGTTATCTACAGGATACATATCTGGGAACAGAGCAGGCATGACGCCAGTCCTCATGGAGCATCCATACTAGACTGATTCTTTGTCGCTGTATTTACTAAAGTTTAGCAAAATGCCTAGCACTGTGAAAGACACAGAGATAGCAAAAAATAACATCTCCATATTGCAAAACTCATGTTCTCAGGAAGGAGATATGATCAAGGCACACAAAACAACACATGAGAATACATTGTCAAAAAAGAAAAGAGGATAGAGTTGAGTGTCCAGGGAAGACTCTTTGAAAAGATGAGGTTTGAAAAGTGACTTGAAGGAAAAGTAAACTTGGAAAACTATTTAGGAAAAAGAGGTCATCCAAGGTGAAAAATGGCACAAGATCACCTTAAAAGGTTGAGGAGAGGATGGGAAAGAGACCTGATTGTCTAGATTGCAAGCTTGCCAAAAACAAGGGAAGAGGGCCTTAAGTGTTATGATAAGTTGTTAAAAATTATTTTCACGGATAATGCAAAGTTCTCCTTTTTGTGGTACGTGAAAGAGTTCTTGGATCCTTTTCTATCATTTTTATGCTACAAATGCTATTTTGAAAATATATCTGGATTTGAAGGGCAAAGGAATTAGAGGCAGGGAGACAGATGGGGACGTTAATGACTTGATTTAGGTGTGATGATGTCTGTACAAGTGTGTACCCAATGGGACTAGAAGAAACAAATCCAAGAGATAATATGTAAGACAGAGCCACAGTCTGAACAGAAGGGATGAGGGAACGATGCAAGGTAACGTAGGCGAGGGAGTGTGGGGGATGAAGGTGTGAAAGATAAACACAAGAGAATGGCAGAGGAGTTTTGGTGAAGTTGGGTTTGTTGAATTTTACACAGTGGTTGAGCTTTTGCATGAAAATGTCCAGGTCATTTAAAGTCTGGTGCTTGGGTAAGAAGTCTGGCCTGAAAATTGAGAATGTCATTGAGACAGAAGTGATTGTGTAGCTCTGAAAATGGATGAGCTCTATGGATGAGGGGATACAGAGACAAACCCAAACTCTCAGAAAACATTTAAAAGCTAGCAATAACTAATTATCTACTAGAAACAGAAAATAGAATAATTAGAATTCAGATGATAAGAATGTCTATGCCATCCATTAACATCAGACACTTATTACAGTTATAAATGTCTTAGGGTAAATGTAAATGCTAATTTGAAGAGGGAAAAAAATCTCTTCATTAAGTTGTCCACATTCTAATTTTGTGATTTCTAGAGAGGTCAACACTTTGGACTTGGAAGAAATCAGATTCCATAATTACCTGACAAATTCTCACAATTCCTGGGAAACTGGTAAACTCCCTATAAAGACAATGAGAAGATAGAAACTGATTTATTTCCAAAAGCCCCACAAATCATAAGAAAACTTGACAGATTCAATTAAAAACAGGAATGGCCCCCTGAAAATGTAATAAAAATGGTGGATTTTTTTTTTTTTTTGCAGATTCTTTTCACTGTTAGCTCAAGTATCCCTAGGTTAAAAGCTTTAGTGACAGAAAATTAAATGAGATTTTATTTCTTAGACTTTTGCAAACAATTTGTGATCTTGTCATTGAGTATGTTCCATAGATACCAGATTTGCCAGTGAATGCTCATGACCCCTTTTCTCAATCACAAACACACATACACACACACAACCCCCACAAAAGCATTTAAATTACAATTTCACTTTAAATAATACCAGAGAGTGATTGTATAATTGGAAAGATACAAACCACGTGATAAACTCCTGAGTATAAACTCCAGTTCTAACACCTCAAATTTTTAAAAAATGGAAACATGTTCCAAGGGTTAGCACTCCTAGTCTGGCTAAGAGTGAAGCATATTTCAATCAATACTATGCCTACTGATCAGGAAATTATTCCCAATTGGAATATTAGCCAATTGGTACTGCCATGGTACTGCCACTTCCTTATCTTTACAATAATCTCTCATGAGGCAATTTGGGAACAAACAACAGTTCATAGTGTTCGAATACTCCACCTTCTTGGTCTAGCAAAATCTTCAGTTCCATTCACTCACTGTCATGTCCAACTCTTTGCGACCCCATGGACTGCAGCATGCCAGGCTTCTTCCCTGTCCATCACCCAACTCCCGGAGCTTGCTCAAACTCATGTCCATCAAGTCAGTGATACCATCCAACCATTTCATCTTCTGTTGTCCCCTCTCCTACTGCCCTCAATATTTCCCAGCATCAGGGTCTTTTCCAATGAGTGAGTTCTTCACATCAGGTGGCCTAAGTATTGGAGCTTCAGCTTCAACATCAGTTCTTCCAATGAATATTCAGGATTGGTTTCCTTTGGGTAACAAAATCTTACCTAGTTCTTTTTTTTAAATTTAAATTTATTTATTTTAATTGGAGGCTAATTACTTTACAATATTGTATTGGTTTTGCCATACATCAACATGAATCCACCACGGGTGTACACATGTTCCCAATCCTGAACCCCCCTCCCACCTCCCTCCCCATCCCATCCCTCTGGGTCATCCCAGTACACCAGCCCCAAGCATCCTGTATCCTGCATCGAACCTGGACTGGCGATTTGTTTCATATATGATATTATACATGTTTCAATGCCATTCTCCCAAATAATCCCACCCTCACCCTCTCCCACAGAGTCCAAAAGACTGTTCTATACATCTGTGTCCCTTTTGCTGTCTCGCATACAGGGTTATCATTACCATCTTTCTAAATTCCATATATATGTGTTAGTATACTGCATTGGTGTTTTTCTTTCTGGCTTACTTCACTCTGTATAATAGGCTCCAGTTTCATCCACCTCATTAGAATTGATTCAAATGTATTCTTTTTAATGGCTGAGTAATACTCCATTGTGTATATGTACCACAGCTTTCTTATCCATTCATCTGCTGATGGACATCTAGGTTGCTTCCATGTCCTGGCTATTATAAACAGTGCTGCGATGAACATTGGGGTACACGTGTCTCTTTCAATTCTGGTTTCCTTGGTGTGTATGCCCAGCAGTGGGATTGCTGGGTCATAAGGCAGTTCTAATGTCATCTTCCCTATGAAATCATTCATTTATTCATTCAACAAATACCTAATGCTAAGCACTGGGTGGATAGAGGACCTTGATCTTGTGAATCATATTTGAGTGTATATGTAGAAGGCAAGGGTAAGGAGGGATTGGGAAGAAAAGATAAAGAAATGATAGATTAAGATAATTTCAGATAAAAGAAAGTGTTGCAGAGAATTGAAAAGAGTGAGCTGAAAGAGAGTGAGGAGGTAACTTCTGAGCTAAGATCTGCAAAATAAAAACAAGGATCCCTCCATGGGAATATCTGGGGAAGAGAGTTTCATTCAGAAAGTTGGAAGTGAGAGCAAGCTCAATGTATTCAAAAACAGAAAGAAGGTTGATGTACACAGCTACATTAATATATGAAAATAATACAGTAATTAATATATCTTGTAGCAATTAAGATGGTGTGCTAATTGTAAATTTCATGGCTATTACAAATTGGAACTGAGTGGGAAAGGAAAGGAGATGAAGAAGGAAAAGAAGGCTTGGGACAAATCATGCTGGGTCTTGCAGGCCAAGGTCTGATGTTGGGTTGAATTTAAGTGTGACAGGAAGCCACTGAAGAACGTTAGGCAATAGAAGGACATCATTCGATTTATATGTTTACTGCTGTGTAGAGAATGCTTTGTAAGAGGGCAAAAATGGAAGCAGGGAGGCCAGGGAAACTGGCTATTGAAGAGAACCAGAGGAGATTGGATGGGAGCTTGCATTTGAGGGGTAAAACAGTTGGGAGAGAGAAATCTTGGCAGATTTAAAAATATAGCTTAGGGGAAGGTTTGGCTGGACCATCTGGTGGACTAAACGTGGGAGATCAAGGAAAGGACTGATACACAGATGATGCCTAGATTTTTGGCTTCACCAACTGGGAACACCCAGAGAGGAATAGGTAGTTTGGAGAAGATGCAGCAGGAAATCAAGAGATCCCTCCCCAACTCTCTCTTCTATATCAGCAGTAGCCTCCTCCACACCTTAAATACACCTTTGTTACTGCATATACCATATGAAAGTGTTAGTCTCTCAATCGTGGCCGACTTTTTGTGGCCCCATGGACTGTAGCCCATCAGGCTCCTCTGTCCATTGAATTCTCAAGGCAAGAATACTGGAGTAGGTAGCCAATCCCTTCTCCAGGGTATCTTCCTGACCCAGGGATCAAACCCAGGTCTCCTGCATTACAGGAAGATTCTTTACTATCTAAGCCAACTGTGATTTGCATGTTTAATAGATTTTGAGTCCTTAGAGAGTAAGGATTTTGTTTTATTCATAATCCAGATTCTATCAAAGTGTCTGGCACATAGTAGGTGCTAAAATATACTTATTTAATATATGTACAAATTGAAGTAAAATATTTAAAATTCAACTGCTTGCATTTTTGGAAAAGTAGCATCTTGCATAATTGAGTATATCCTTCTACTCTGATTTATGAAGTATTTTATTCACCCTGGGAAATACACGCTATATAAAATAAAAAGAGCTATGATTGCAATTTGGATGTGCCATAATTAAAAGAAACTTCTATTTATATGTAAAATAGACTATTTCATGTAGAGAAGAGAGCAAATAAGTTGTTTATGAACAGGAAACCTTTGGAGCCCTGTAGGGGTTTAGGCTAGTCCCTCTGAATTTAGTAGGATTTCAATACATATTTATTTACTAAATGAGATTGAATACAATAGAGTATTTTACCTAAGAGTCTCCATTGGTCTATTAAAATTATATATGAGCAGAATCCTTGGAATAAACTATTAAAATATCAGGAATTTAATATATTGGGAGAGAGAGTCATTTATATTTAAAGGTGCTTATAAGGAAACAAGTCACTTTTTATAAATTTATTTTTAATTGAAGGATAATTGATTTACAACGTTATATTGGTTTCTGCCATACATCAATATGAAACAGTCATAGATAGAGATTTGTTCCCTCCCTCTTGAACCTCCCTCCCATTTCCCTCCCCATCCCACCCCCAGTTTGTCATGGAGCCCTGGTTTGAGTTCCCTGAGTCATACAGCAAATTCCCACTGGCTATCTATTTTACATATGGTAATACAATGTATGTGTTCCAAAGCTACTCTCTCAATTGTCCCACCCCTTCCCCCACTGTGTCCACAAGTCAAACAATCACTTTTCATGTGAATTGACCACTGGAGATTGTACTTTTGGGAACCATACTGCATTTGCTATTTTGGTATAGTGTTCATCTGTGTAACTTACTGTTTTTGTTGTTATTATACTTCACTGTGTCTCTGACTTATAAGAAAATGAAATGTTTAAACTCCAAAATCCCAGGAGGTTAAGCTGACAGGTATAAAAGGCAGTGTGATACTGAAATAAACAATAAGTCAGTTTTTCATTAATGGGAGAAGTCTTGAGGTAGCATGCAACCCTGATTTTTTCCCTTTCCTGTCCTACAGTGTTCTGTAAGATTCCCTCTCACACAACTACTACCAGAAAGCAGAGAGAAATAATTACCTGACTGCAGTAGGGAACACGTTTAAAAAAATATTGGTCTTCCTCTAGTGTCAACATCACGGTAGTTAATGGACAAGAAATACAAGAGCCAAGATGCGGAAATAGGGCTGATGATGACTCTGTGGTTGAGAGTTGGAAACGTGAGTAAATCAGGCTGTGATTTACCTTTAGGCAGGCTACTTTCTGTCTATCAGGACCTGACTGATCTACCAGGGAGTGGGCCACAGAAAAGGATGAAGGAGAAAGGAACAACCACAATGATAATAAACAACAGCATCATTCATGAGATCTTTGTATAAACATGATCTTTGTATCATACACATCACTGTAGGCTGTGTATTTCTTCTCACCAGTTCCCACAACCATCCCATAAGGTAAATTTATTTCTCCCACTTCTGACTGAAAGAAACAGCAATTCAAAAATGGTGGATAAACTTGCTCAAAACTAAATTTCTAGTAAAAGGCAGACAGAATCCAAACACAAATACACCTGGATCCAAATACAATACCCTGAAGTAGTGAATGATGCAGAAACAAATTACGTCTGAGGGCCCAAGCAACAATCAGAATAGAAACACCACCCTTAGCCATAGCTTTTAAGGGTTAGAAGGCAATGGCAACCCACTCCAGTACTCTTGCCTGGAAAAATCCCATGGATGGAGGAGCCTGGTAGGCTGCAATCCATGGAGTCGCAAAGAGTCGGACACGACTGAGCGACTTCACTTTCACTTTTCACTTTCATGCATTGGAGAAGGAAATGGCAACCCACTCCAGTGTTCTTGCCTGGAGAATCCCAGGGATGGGGGAGCCTAGTGGGCTGCCGTCTATGGGGTCACAAAGAGTCGGATAAGACTGAAGCGACTTAGCAGCAGCAACAGTAGAAGTAAACCATCCTGAGAACAGGCATGTGCTGGAGTACTTGCTATGATTCATTTATTTATTCAGTAAATACAGTTTCTTTTTAAGTTTAGTTTCAGTTCTTCTCAATTAATCCTTGCTGTCTTTATTTTTTTTTTTAATTTTACATATTCTTTTTTTTTATTTAATTTTATTTTTTAAACTTTACATAATTGTATTAGTTTTGCCAAATATCAAAATGAATCCGCCACAGGTATACATGTGTTCCCCATCCTGAACCCTCCTCCCTCCTCCCTCCCCATTCCATCCCTCTGGGTCGTCCCAGTGCACCAGCCCCAAGCATCCAGTATCGTGCATCGAACCTGGACTGGCAACTTCTTGCTGTCTTTATAAGGTACCAAGTAAACCACCATTTGGTGTGTTATTGAGATGTGCACCTGAAATGAACTAACCCACCTGATCATGGCAGCTGGGTTCTCATTCCCAGAGGGGCAGATCAGGTAAGCAGACCCCCTCAGCGTAACAGAGTCCACTGTTACCTGTGTGCCATATGTTTGAATGGATAGCATTATTCTTCCTCTCCACCCAAATTTATTAAATGTTGGTAGCATTTAGCATCTATGTCTACATGTTCACAGGACTTCCCAGATGGTGCTAGTGGTAAAGAACCTGCCTGACAATGCAAGAGACATAAGAGATGCGGGTTTCCATTCCAGGGTAGGGAAGATCCCCTGGAGGAGGAAATGGCAACCCACTCCAGTATTCTTGCCTGGAGAATCCCATGGACAGAGGAGCCTGGAGGGCTACAGTCCATAGGTTCCAAAGAGTAGTACACAACTGAAATGACTAAGCATGAACACGTGCACATATGTGTTTATGGGGCTTCCCAGGTGGCTCAGTGGTAAAGAATCACCTGGCAGTGCAGGAGATGCAGGCTCGATCTGTGGGTTGGGAAGATGTGCTGGAGGAGGAAATAGCAAACCACTCCAATATTTTTTTGCCTGGAAAATCCCAGGGACAGAGGGTCCTGGCAAGCTACAGTCCATGAGGTCACAAAGAGTCAGATGCAACTTAGCGACCGAGCAGACATGCATACATGTTCACACCAAAATATTTCCTGTGGGAATGCATTCTCTGAGTGTGTTTCTGGTCCACTTTTCAGGTACTCTGGTTGAGACCTATATGAGAACCATGAAGTTCAGCATTTATGGTAATTCAACAACCATAATGTTATGGGTCTTTCTAGCCCTGAAAATTTATAAATCACCCACTCTGTGCTCATTAACTTTCTAGGTACCCTGGAGTTTATGACAAGTTTTTCTTAGAGGGTTACAATCATATTGATGAACAGAGGCTAATGTTAAAAAGCTATACAGCACAGGGAATAAAGCCATTATTTGACAATAACTTTAAATGGAGTATAAGAACACCGAATCACTATGTTGCACATCTCAAACTTCTATCAGCTTTTTTTAATGAAAAAGTATGAAGAAAAATGAAATTTGTTGACAATAAGATAAGGGAATACAGGAGTTTAAAGAAGGGGTAGGGGGAAGGAGTTGGAATTATCAGAGAAGGAAGGATTTATGAAAGCAGTAAGGTTCACCTTGGCTGTGAAAAATGGGTAGGGATGGGTGATATTATAAAGATATCAGGGGACATTGGTTCGCTCCTTGGTCTGGGAAGATCCCATGTGGCACGGGGCAACTAAGCCCATGTGTCACAACTACTGAAGCCTGTGTGCCTATAACCTGTGCTCTGCAACAAAAGAAGCCACCGTAATGAGAAGCCTGCACATCACAACTAGAGTAGTCCCCACTCGCTGCAACTAAAGAAAGCTCTCGCAACAACCAAGACTCAGCACAGCAAAAAAAGAAAAAAAAAAAAAAGATGCCAACACTTACTGAGCAGCTGCTATGAACCTTCCACCTTTCTGCGCCCTTCATGTAATTTCCCTTAAATCTCACAAGGTAGTTATTAGTATTCCATTTGACAGATGATGATACCGAAGTGGTGAAAATTATGACCTTGGCCAATGGTCATAATTATCTGAAATCCTTGTGCCATTTCCAGTCTTCCAGGAGGGGGCGCACTCTCAAGGCCAGGGTGATGCACTGTACCACGGCCAGCGTCAGAACCAGAGCAAACAATAAAATCCAATACGCTGGAGCAGGTCTGTGTTCTTAGGTGTGCCCCTCTTTGCAGCGTGTCCTTCGCCAGGAAAGACTTCTATTTTTCCCTTGGCTAATTTCTATTAATAACTTGTCTTTCAGGTTTCAGCTCAAGCATTGATTCATCAAGAAGTTAAACATGGAAAAAGGATGGAGCGTCAGAACATTCCTGAATTTCAAAGTGGATTAAACCCCCCTCTCATAGCCACCTGTATCTTCACAATGGATTAGGATTGAAAGTGAAAGTGAAGTCGCTCAGTTGTGTCAGACTCTCTGTGACCCCATGGACTATAGCCTACCAGGCTCTTCCGTCCATGGGATTTTCAAGGCAAGAGTCCTGCAATGGGTTGCCATTTCCTTCTCTAGGGGATCTTCCTGACCCAGGAATCGAATCCAGGTCTCCCACATTATAGACAGATGCTTTTACCCACTGAGCCACCAGAGACAGCGCTGCTCTTCGATTTGCTAGACTCTAAGATCTGCCTGTTCTCTGACCCTTTGGCTTTTCATGTGGGTAGCCAAAGGCCATAACGACTAAGCACCCAAAGGCTATGTGAAAAATTAGGCTTGATAGAAAAGGAAGCTTCCTAAATCTGATGTTTGCTGCAAGCTTGTCTCATCTGGCCTTCCAGAGATTTTAACAAGAGGTTGGGGAGAAGGTTAGGGACGCCAGTTCTGCTCAGTAAACTCTTCAGAGCCACCTGTTAACTGTTTCCTTTGAAGTGTGGCGCTCTGCTGCACCTCACCTGACTTAACTCTGTCACGGAGGATTTAATCTGCAGGAAGAGCACCTCTCTCCTCCCCAAGCTCTGTTCTCCCCGTGCTGTGCTCTGGCCTCAGTGCATTGCTCCGGCAGGTCTTTGCTGAAATGACCAACAAGAACACACCCCAGAATTCTGAATGTTTTCCTTTTCCCTAAAGCTGCAGGCTTAGTCAGGGTGTGGTCAGTTTTCCAAGGTATCACAAGGAAGTTATGCCCACTCTGCCACAGCACATGAGGATCACCAGCTTTCCAGCCTGCACACCTGTCCCCTCCCTCACTTTCACTGCCTGACTGGTGAGTTGAGGTTCAATTTTTAGGTTAAGTTCAGAGATTCTACTCAAAGTATGGAACTCTGGATGAGGAGTATGGTGGAGGGGGGAATAGTAAGGAAATCAATTAAACCAAGTTTCTTACCTCAAATCTGTTATTAAGTATTGTGAATAATCTAAAGTTTGTACGCGTAACAGTCCTTTACTATAATGAAAACAACTATTCAGCATGTTTACTCCTGGTCTTCCAACATATTTTTTCTCTCATTATCAAAAGTCCTTCCATACATTTTGTATATTTCCCCCAAATTATATTAGATCACAACCCCAAGTGTGTTTCCTGCAAATAATTCACAACACCCCCAGGAGATAAGGCTCTGAAATGTCTTCATTCCTGCGTGCAGTGTCTTTCCAGCCCTCTGCTTAACCTGGCTAAAGCCTTGAATTTAAAATCCAATTTAGGAAAACGGCTCTTCACTTGAGGCTCAGAAGTGACCTTGAGTGAATGAAAGTCACTCAGTCGTGTCTGACTCTTTGCGACCCCATGGACTATTCAGTCCATGGAATTCCCCAGGCCAGAATACTGGAGTAGCCTTTCCCTTCTCCAGGGGATCTTCCCAACTCAGGGATCAAACCCAGGTCTCCCACATTGCAGGCAGATTCTTGACCTTGAGTCTTTATAAATGTGTGTGTTCCACTGATCATACTGAAAACTGATACATCTTTGTGTGTGTGTTTACTGACATGCATTAGTCACTTAATAAATATTTGTTGACATAATAATGAATCTCTTAATTCCAGTCTAGATGCCAAAAAAACAGATTTCAGGATTTGACCTATTTATCCTCATTCTAGGTTTGACAATGTAGGTTTGACTATGTCTTTTCATAGCTTGATTGATAGGTAGGTAGGTAGGTAGACAGACAGATAGATAACTGATAGATAATAGAAGAGAGTAAGAGAGTGGGGGATGTGTGTGTGTGTGTGTGGCGGGGGTAGGTGTGACCTGGTTGACTTTAAATCTGGGTTGGGTCATCCTGAATGCAACTATTTTGGTGCTGAGGTTCCTGAGAATGATTCTTCTCTCACCTCTGGGTCCCTTTGAGCCATCTGACTCTGGTCGGCCTTCTTTCACTTCAAAGCAGTAGGTAGTGGTAGCAGCTCCTCTGGAAGCTTGGCCTGCTGTTTCCTGGACTAATTTATCCTCTCTACTTTCACCCCAGCTGTGCCCCCCACCTCCTGCTCCCTGACTCACCACCGTAACAGCAAAGGTCCGGGGCATTTCTTCAGGTAAGTCTGCTCTCAGAAGGCGCACGGGCCCCTGAATTCCCCTAGGCCCTGCCTTTAGCTTGGCAAGTACCCCAGGCAGCAAACCGCAAACGCCAACTGACAGGTAAGCTTCCTTTTTGGTCCAAGGCCTGTCATCTTTGCCCCTTCCCATCATAAAATGTGTGCCATCACTTCCAAAAGACATCAAGCAGGGTTCCTGATGAGCCTGGGGGTTCCAGAGTAAACAACAGGAAAATGCACTGAACCACCAGCTACAGCCCCTGATTCAGAGACGACTCACAGGTGAAGGCAATGGCCCAGGGACTCTGTTCCTCCTGGTGCTGGATGGTACCTCAATTAGAGATTTATTCTTACTGACAAGCTCATAAGTGAGAACTCTATGTTACTGGTTTCTTCTAACACAAAGCTGTTTTCATCTTCATGGAAGCAAAGAATAGTGTTTAATGTGAAGAGAAGAAAACATTTGGGGATATGGGGGTACTGGAGGAAGAAAGTTTAAGTCCTGGTAAAAACTAATACAGTGCCTTTTCAGGGGATGCAGACCATCTCAGTCTTGCTGCAAAAGCTCCAGAACTCAAGAGAGAGGCAAGAGAAAGGGAATTGTGTCCTTTCGCTGTCACGGCAGTTTTTGTTTTTTGTTTTTCCAGAATCAAATAAACCTCCTTTCTCATTATTTCTATTCAGATTCTTTCTCACTTGCTCCCACTCAGGGCACATACCAGGTACCTTGATGTCCCTCCCCTATACCAGACATGCCACCTGCCTTTGCAACATGGCTCACTTTCACCCTTTTAAGTCTTTACACAAATGTCACCCCCTTGCAAGGCCTTCTTTATCACTCCCCCAGACGTGGGAAATTCCTGGGGCCCTTTCTTATTTTTCTGTTTATCACTTAGTGCTGCCTTATGGATATTTTACCTATTTTACCTACTTATAAGCAGACCTGCATCTGCTTTGCTCCCTTCCATATTGCCAGAACCTAGAGAAGTGTTTGGCCAGAGCGCTTTTTGTTTATCTCACTGCTTGTTGGCAGACTGCACGAATGAACACACAAATGGTGACCTGGCTGTCCACTGGGAGCCCGTATCAGAATCTCACCCCTTCCCTCTCACTTCAGACAATGTGGTCTGACTTTTCTTTTTTTCTGCTTATCACAATCAAAGGTCAGACTCTATGATGGACCTAGAGTCTGTCATACAGAGTGAAGTAAGTCAGAGAGAAAAAAACAAATATGATATATTAACACATATATTGGGATCTAGAGAAATGGTACAGATAACCTACTTGCAGGGAAGGAATAGAGAAGATGTCGAGAATGGACTTGTGGACATGGGGGCAAGGGGAAGGGGAGTATGGGATGAACTGGGAGATTAGGATCGGCATAAATACAATACCATGCATAAAATAGATTTCTAGTGGGAACCTGCAGCGATCACCTAGAGGGGTGGGAGAGTGAAGTGGGGGGGAGGTAGTTTAACAGGGAGGGGATATATATGTTTTACAACATTGTAAAACAATTATATTCCAATAAAAAAGTAAGAAAAAAGAAACAAAAGTCACATCCTGATCACTTATTTCTAAAACCAGAGAAGGTGTCCTGTTCTGAGAACCTCAGTGTTATACTAGACAATAAAGTGAGGGTAAAGTTGTGGATAAGAGTTTGTCATTCTGGACACCTGCCAGATTCCACAGCCACTAGGGGTGAGGTCCTAAATTCCCCTGCACATTGGGTTTCAGGCCAGGGCCCCCTGAGCTGTCTGCTGCTCCTGCAGCCCTGGTGGACACCACAGGCGTGGAGGAAAGAGAACAGTGTTGGAATGACTTTGGTGCTGGTTGGCAACACAGTGGGACCCAGAATCACCTGGGCAGCTTCTGCACCTAACACCCACCTGCCAGGATTCTGATCTCCTCTTCTGAAAAGCAGGATTGAGATCCAGGGATTTAGAAAAACAATACATCCCATTTCTTCACCTGCAATTCCTCTGGAACAGCTCTTTAGCTGAAGCATCGGTGTGATTTCCCGTTGGGTAGGTGTGTGCATGGATGGGTGTGCCAGGCACGTGAAGCATCACCTGTGAGTATTGCAGGGGAACTGCCAAGATTCATACTTTCAGAATTCTGCTCAGAGCGGGCCCAGTGCCCAGGAAAGTGGGTTACACCATTTATAACAATCCTTTTATCTGATAAGACAATCTCATTTCCCAACAATAAGGTCATAAAATAAATTTTGAAATAAAATCGATTTAATATTTGGGAGTTGCCTATAATACTAGGGACTTAAATTTTTAAACACAAGCCCAATCACAGGTCAAACTGGCAGAGACGTGTGCTGACAGGTATTCTAGGCAATTTATGAACTGTTTACATTGATTTTATTGAAATATGGGCAGAAGGGATGGCTTTTAGCCTGTGTATCCCAGAGCACAGTAAGAACTTAAGCAATAGTGGCTATATCTTAAGAATGACAAAGTCCAAAACTGTGGTTAATGTCTGATGTGAACAATCTAAGACATGGTGGTGGTGTTTTTAGATATTGAACTTTGTAAAGATTTGAAATCGTTGCCCTTTTTCATTACTTACATGAAAAGGTAGAGGTCTTTTTTCCTTATGCTTTCAATTTCTTTTCTGGCCCGAAATGTGATTTCTTGTGAATCTGTACTTCTTATGCTCATTTCTGAAGGAATTCCAGACTAAGGCATTTGGAGGATCCAGGTGTGTTATTTGCACTGATGGGCAGAGGTCTTCTCAATGGCCTTCATGTCTCCAGCCATAATAAGCACATCAGATACAGACACAGCACTGGCCTTGCAGCCTGGTCTAGTGTTGGAGGCATCACTCCTCACACACACACAGGGAAGTAGTTAGGTGCAAAATCACTGAAGAAGAATTATTGCCATGAGATGATCTTCATTTTTGCCCTTCATTCCTCCATAGTAGATGTACACACCTTGCCATCACCACACATCTCCAAAGGGCTTTCTCAACTTGGGAATTTCACCTTCACCACATTTCTTCTCCCTCTGGTCTCTGCATCTCTAACATGTTACCTTGGATACGTATATATTTTTATAAGATAATAGGGATCATTTCATGTGAATATATGGTTTTACTTTAAATAAATTGCATTGAATATGGTTGTTATTTTCCACTCAATAATACACTTTCAAAATACATAGATATATAAAAACAACTGTAACTCATAGTTAAATATATAATATATATGTATATATAGATAGATAGATCGATAGCTACTTAATTATTGCTCCTAAACGCTACACAACAGATCCCTGTGTGCATCAGCCTCATTCTACCTATTATTTCCCCAGTGACAGTTTCCTCCTGTTTCCACCACCACAAATAGTGACTGACACAGGCCACATCCTTAGACATGTTGAAGAGGAGTCTGTAACCAAGAACAGGGTTGTGGGAGTTTTAGAGGATACACATATGTTATTTCATGAGCTATTGTCAGATTTCTCTCCCCTCAAGGTTTCTACCAATTTATACTTTCCCCATGGACCCCACGCTGCAGTCCATGGGGTTTCAAAGAGTCAGACACGACTGAGCAACTGAACTGAACTGAATACTTTCTCTAGAAGAATATGAGGGTTCCCATTTCATTACCACCACCAGTGTTTGCTAGTATCCTAATGTCTTATACCAATCTGAGGAGTTTTAATGATGGTATCAGTATTATATCACCAATCTGAAAAGTATAAAGGATTATATGATTTTTAACTTATATTTCTCTGATTATTAATGAGGGTAAGAATCTCTTATAAGACATTCTGATTTCCTTGTTTGTGAATTATTTTCTATGTTATTTTAACTGCAGATCCAAAGGTACTCAGATATTTCTATTATGTTCTAGATAACAATCCTTTGGCTTCCAGTGTTCTGATTATGGTTCTCAGCTCCCAATTTGTCAGTTGTCTGCTATCTTTAATGTCCTTCACTGACAAACAAAACTTAAATGTAGTCAATCCAACCTACTTTTTTTCTGAGATCCTTAATTTTTTCACATTTATATATTTACTTCATGGAAATATGTTCCCAACATATTGTTAAAGAAAAAAAGTAAGTCATAAAACAGTATGCATATTATGATCCTATTTATATAAAATGACTCACAAGATCAGTAACAAGTATTCCCTCATCAGTTTGGATATAAAAAGTCATTTTCCTTTTATTGTTCAAATTATAATAGCCCCAATCCTTTTCAGTGGCTCAGACAGAAATCTGCTGCAATGCAGGAGACCCAGGTTCAATCCCTGGGTCAGGAAGATCCCCTGGAGAAGGGAATGGCTACCTACTCCAATATTCTTGCCTGGAGAATTCCATGCATAGAGGAGTCTGGTGGGCTACAGACCAGGGTCATAAAGAGTCGGACACAGCTGAGCAACTAACACCAACAGAACATACAATTTTCCTTCTTAGGTCTCCTGCCCCAAGATTCCTCAGTGACTTTACTCAATGTCAGTTTTGCTGATCTTTTCACAGAACCAGCTCTTGGTTTCACTGCTATTTTTTCTTACTGTTTTCTAGTCTCTATTTATCTATGCTTTAATCATTATTTTCTTACTTTTGCTAGTTTTGCCCAACCCACTTTTGATTGTTAGGGTTTGTGATTTAGGGGTTTATCTAAAAAAATCACGGTTTTTAAATTTAGGTTTCTATGTGGTGTAGGTTTTAAAAATACCAGTGTTCATTTTTTCTACATAAAAAGCCAATGCCTTCAACAATATTAATTAAAAAGTCCTTCTGTTTCCTGTGATTCATGGTGCAATTTATAGCATTTAATAAGGACTAGATTCTGAGATCTCCATTATATTGAACTGGCCGTTTTGAATTCATTTCTTCTATTATCCATTAATTCACTTAGCAAATATTTATGGAGCACCTTTATTAAAAAGACATTATTTTGTGTACTGGGGAAACAGACAAAAGTTTCTGATTACCACAGAGCTTATCTTAGGATGGGTAGATGGTATAAAGTCTTAAAAGTCAATATAAGTATTTATTAAAATAGCAGTAACAGCTAAAACATATTCTGTATTATTTGCCAGGCAATATTATAAGGGTTTTAAACATTTTAATTTATCTAATCCCTTCAATATACTAAAAAGCAGAGACATTACTTTACTAAAAAAGGTCCACCTAGTCAAAGCTATGGTTTTTCCAGTCATGTATAGATGTGAGAGTTGGACTATAAAGAAAGCTGAGTATCGAAGAACTGATGCTTTTCAACTGTGGTGTTGGAGAAGACTCTTAAGAGTCCCTTGGACTGCAAGGAGATCCAACCAGTCCATCCTAAAGGAGATCAGTCCTGAATGTTCATTGGAAGGACTGATGCTGAAAGTCCAATACTTTGGCCACCTGATGTGAAGAACTGACTCATTTGAAAAGACCCTGATGCTGGGAAAGATCAAAGGTGGGAGGAGGAGGGGACAGCAGAGGATGAGATGGTTGGATGGTCCAACATGAAGGACATGAGTCTGAGTAGGCTCTGGGAGTTGGTGATGTACAGGGAAGCCTGGAGTGCTGCAGTCCATGGGGTCACAAAGAGTCAGACACAACTGAGCGACTGAACTGAACTGAATCCCCTTAATAACACTGTGAGATAGTTATTACTATCATTCCTTACTTTACAGGTGAAGAAACCACGCACATACATTCATAGCTTAAGGAACTTGCCTGAGGTCATGCAGCAGGTGAGTGACAGAACTGGGATTCCAACCCAACAGTCTAATTCTAGAGCCTCTCCTCTTACACACTGCCCTGCACTGCCTTTGAGTGGGCTGGGACATAGGAGGAGAACCATGACTGATCCACATGTCAGATTTACTTTGGACACTGTGTTGAAATTAAGCTGCTAGTGGGGCAAGAGTAGGAAAAAAAAAAAAGGCCAGTTAGGGACGATTTCAACAGGGTAAATAAGAGATGGTGGTGATCTGGATGATTTAGTAGCAATGGAAGAGGAAAGAAGGGGTCAGACTCTGGATTCATTGACAACACGTCAATTGGAATATGGGAGAGAAAGAAGGATCATTGATGATCTCAAAATTTTTATCCTGAATGACTTACAGAATCAAGTTTCCATTTACCGAATGGAAGACTACTTAACAAATTAAGGGAGAAAAATTCCCTTCATCTTTTAGATGTCTTTTTTAAAAGGGATCTAAAAGGTCATTTTAGATGTCATTAAACACTCAAGTGAGACTGGAATAGACAGTTGTATATGTGAGTCTGGAGTTCAGAGGCAAGATCTGTCTCTAAGATATAAATTTAAGTAACATTACCATATAACTTAAAAGACTATAGTAAATCACCAAGGAACAAAGAAAAGGGGAAAAAAGAAGTCCAAGGACTGATCCTGGTATACTCCCACATCTGTATCTCCAGAGATGCAGAGAAAATGAACAAAGATTACGAAGAGTGACAAGTGACAGTGGAGTAAACTTACAAGGTTACTATTTTGTAGAAGCCAAGTGAACAGAGGTTTAGAGGAGGAAGTAATTAATTTAATCAAATACTAATGATAGGTCAAATTAGTAAAGACCTGAGGAGTAACTACAGGATTAGCCACACAGAAGCCATTAACCATCATGGAAAGAATGGTAAAAGATTATGGATTCAGGATAAAAAGAAAGAAGAGTAATTGGAGATAGCAAGAACAGACAGCTCTTTCAAGTTTTACTCTTAGCTGTAACAATAAAATGGGACAGGAGTTAGAGGTGGATGTGCAATCAACAAAACAGGATTATTCTTTTTTTTTTTTTTTAATTTTATTTTATTTTTAAACTTTATATAACTGTATTAGTTTTGCCAAATATCAAAATGAATCCGCCACAGGTATACATGTGTTCCCCATCCTGAACCCTCCTCCCTCCTCCCTCTCCATTCCATCCCTCTGGGTCGTCCCAGTGCACCAGCCCCAAGCATCCAGTATCATGCATCGAACCTGGACTGGCAACTCATTTCATACATGATATTTTACATGTTTCAATGCCATTCTCCCAAATCTTCCCACCCTCTCCCTCTCCCCCAGAGTCCATAAGACTGTTCTATACATCAGTGTCTCTTTTGCTGTCTCGTACACAGGGTTATTGTTACCATCTTTCTAAATTCCATATATATGCGTTAGTATACTGTATTGGTGTTTTTCTTTCTGGCTTACTTCACTCTGTATAATAGGCTCCAGTTTCATCCACCTCATTAGAACTGATTCAAATGTATTCTTTTTAATGGCTGAATAATACTCCATTGTGTATATGTACCACAGCTTTCTTATCCATTCATCTGCTGATGGACATCTAGGTGGCTTCCATGTCCTGGCTATTATAAACAGTGCTGCGATGAACACTGGGGTACTTGTGTCTCTTTCCCTTCTGGTTTCCTCAGTGTGTATGCCCAGCAGTGGGATTGCTGGATCATAAGGCAGGTCTATTTCCAGTTTTTTAAGGAATCTCCACACTGTTCTCCATAGTGGCTGTACTAGTTTGCATTCCCACCAACAGTGTAAGAGGGTTCCCTTTTCTCCACACCCTCTCCAGCATTTATTACTTGTATATTCTTAAGATGTGAGCATTCATAGAATGTTTGAGAACTTTGCTGATTATTTTAAGATTTGTAAGAACTTGTAGAATGCTTGAGTTCTAGAAATATTCCAGAATTAATAAGAATAGAGAGTTGTAATCTGTTTGAATAAGTGAGAGAAATTAGAATCTGGCTCTAAAGTGGCCATGAAACTAAATATTCATCCACAGTTAGTGGAGAAAAGGCAATGGACGTATGCACAGGTGATGTTTAGCACTACTATTGGCTTTTGTGAGCTGATCATGTATTTTCAGCAACATTGATACAAGATCTTATTAGTTATGATAACTGGACTGTCAATTTTTTTATATTTCTTGTCAGTTTATGTAAACACTCTTAAATCTACAAAAAAAAAAGACAATTTTTTGTCTTCTTTTTCAGTTAATATCCTTCTGTGATAGTTATTAGTAATACCCACCAATATTTCCATATCTTGTCTCTCTGGACCTTCTTCAGTGGAACCATATGACTATTTCTGGCCAACTGAGTTCTGAGACAGGTGACATATTATCACTTTGTAATCAGAAAATTTAACTGTGGATACCAGACCTTTTCATGGACAGAGGAGCCTGGTGGGCCACAGTCCATGGGATTGCAAAGAGTTGGACACGACTGAGTGACTAACACTTTCACCAGACTCTCCCAAGTTGCCCTGTTCCCTCAGATACAATGACTAGCAATGTTTAAGATGGTAGCTATCCCACCAGTCTGCCTCTTTTGAGTGTCAATGAGTCCAGGCTTTCTGCCAACCCATAAAGAACATTTAGTATGAGCAAAAAATAAACTCTTGTGGCTTTTAAGCAACTAAAATGTTTAGTTATTATGACTTGCGGCATAATCTAACCTATCCTGATTGACATGTCTCTTATTTGTTTATCTTATCTGAGGCATTGGTCAGTACTTCCAATACAGTGATGAAGAGTAATGATGGAAGTGGGGAATTTTGTATTATTTTTTTTTTAATTTTATTTTATTTTTAAACTTTACATAACTGTATTAGATTTGCCAAATATCAAAATGAATCCGCCACAGGTATACATGTGTTCCCCATCCTGAACCCTCCTCCCTCCTCCCTCCCCATTCCATCCCTCTGGGTCATCCCAGTGCACCAGCCCCAAGCATGCAGTATCGTGCATCGAACCTGGACTGGCAACTCATTTCATACATGATATTTTACATGTTTCAATGCCATTCTCCCAAATCTTCCCACCCTCTCCCTCTCCCACAGAGTCCATAAGACTGTTCTATACATCATTGTCTCTTTTGCTGTCTTGTACACAGGATATTGGAAATAAAAGCAAAAATAAACAAATGGGACCTAATTAACCTTAAAAGCTTCTGCACATCAAAGGAAACTATTAGCAAGGTGAAAAGACAGCCTTCAGAATGGGAGAAAATAATAGCAAATGAAGCAACTGACAACTAATCTCGAGAATATACAAGCAACTCCTACAGCTCAACTCCAGAAAAATAAATGACCCAATCAAAAAATGGGCCAAAGAACTAAATAGACATTTCTCCAAAGAAGACATACAGATGGCTAACAAACACATGAAAAGATGCTCAACATCACTCATTATCAGAGAAATGCAAATCAAAACCACTATGAGGTACCATTTCACACCAGTCAGAATGGCTGCGATCCAAAAGTCTACAAGTAATAAATGCTGGAGAGGGTGTGGAGAAAAGGGAACCCTCTTACACTGTTGGTGGGAATGCAAACTAGTACAGCCACTATGGAGAACAGTGTGGAGATTCCTTAAAAAACTGGAAATAGACATGCCTTATGATCCAGCAATCCCACTGCTGGGCATACACACTGAGAAAACCAGAAGGGAAAGAGACACGAGTACCCCAATGTTCATCGCAGCACTGTTTATAATAGCCAGGACATGGAATTTTGTATTATTAAACACCAATACGTAATGTTTACTGCTTTTTATTGAGTTATATAGTTTTCCATTTATATCTAGTTGTCCAGACCTTTTAAATCACAAACAGTAATTGGATGCTATCAAATACATTTTCTATACCATTTTTATTTCAATTAATGTGATTTTTTTCTTTAATCCATTAGCATAGAAACTCTGTTATTAAATCACATTTGAATCCCTAGAATAAATTCTACTTAATCATGAAACGTTACATTGTTAGATTTAATTAGTATCTTACTACATTTTAGCACTTGCATTTCTAAGTGCAGGGGCCTAAAATTTTCTTTTTCATATCATCTTCATGTTTGGAAGAATGGTTTTTCTAGCCAGTTACACTATGAATTGGGCATATATCTGCTTTCTAAAAAAAAATTAGTAGAGTAGGAATTATCTTTTCCTTGACAATTTGATAAAGCTCAACAGAAAAATGATTTTATTCAATTTAAATTAATTTATATTTTTAAATGGCTAAACTTGGTTTGATTAATGTTCTCTACCATTTTTACTCAATTTCATTAATTTCTGCATTTGTCTTTCTTATTATGACTCAAGTGAGTAAAACATTAGAAAGGGTCAATAAATGCTACATATAAAAATTATTGTCATAATTTTAATTTTCTTGTTTACTTCTTACTCAGGCTTAACTCTTTCATTGTTAATTCTTTCTATAGAAGACCAATCAGTTCATTTGACTTTTGTTTTTACTGTAGCAAATGTTTTAAAGCTCTAAATTTTCTACTGAATACTACCTCTAACTATATGCCATAAATTTTATCATGTAACAATTTCATATATTCTGATTATGAAATTATTAGTACTAATAATTTATGAATGATAATTCATAATTATTCTAATTATGAAATATCTACACAAGGATATTGAATGGTATGATTTTAGTTTCTAAACATGTGCCAATTTTTTATTTTTCCTTTTGCTATTGATTTCTAATCTGATTGAATTGTTTTGTGTGGTATTCTTTTATTTATTGGAATTTCTTTGTCACATAGTATTTATACAGTTTTGTTAATGTTTTATGAAGATTTAACAATGCCAAAAATTTTCTATGCATATTTTACATTACTGCTGCCAAGTCGCTTCAGTCGTGTCCGACTCTGCGACGCCATGGACGGCAGCCCACCAGGCTTCTCCGTCCCTGGGATTCTCCAGGCAAGAACACTGGAGTGGGTTGCCATTTCCTTCTCCAGTGCATGAAAGTGGAAAGTGAAAGTGAAGTCACTCAGTCGTGTCTGACTCTTAGCGACCCCATGGACTGCAGCCTTCCAGGCTCCTCCATCCATGGGATTTTCCAGGCAACAGTACTGGAGTGGGGTGCCATTGCCTTCTCCATTTTACATTTCTATTTCTGTATAAATCTACTATCCTGGATATATTAACTATGTTATTCAAACATTCTAGCTTGCTAATGTCTGTTTGATCAATAAGTTTCTAAGAAATGTGTACGAATATACTACCTCTGTCATTTTTGAAACTGAATAGAGTGGATTTATAACTCTATTGTCCTTTTATATGCAATGTTGCTGTTGATCCCAATCTCTTTGCCTGCTTCTGATGTTCAGTGCTCCCAAACTGAGCTGAAATTCAGCACTATTTAAACGTTAAAACTTTTACTCCAAAACTAAAGATTCATGCATGTTGTTTACAAAAAAATAGTATACCAAGAACCCTGCCCAAAGATGAACTGAATCTGTGGGTTTGGAGCTTTGCAATGGTTGCATAAACAATAAGCCATCAGTTAATAAGGGTAGTATTTGTTGTATTTTTTAGATTCCACATGTAAGCAATATCATACAGTATTTGTTCTTCTCTGTCTGACATTTTGATTAGCATAATGAGCTCTAAGTCCATCCATGTTGATGCAAATGGCAAGATTTCATTCCTTTGTATGACTCAGTAGTATTCCATTGTCATATTGCTTCTTCTTTATCTACTCACCTGTTGATACACCCTTAGTTTGCTTAACACTGGGGTATATGTATCTTTTTTAATTATTATTTTTGCATTTTCAGATATATACCCAGGAGTGGAGTTGCTGGATCATATGGTAGTTCTATTTTTAGTTCTTTGAGCAACCTCTCTACTGTTTTACACAGTGACTACACCAATTCACAACCTTACCAACAGTGAGGGAGGGTTCCCTTTCCTCCCCATCCTCCCTAATATTTGTTACATGTTCTTTCTGATGACAGCCATCTTGACAGATGTAATAACTCATTGTGGTTTTGACTTAAATTTCCTTTAGTTTTTCAGTTTCTAATACAATGTACATTCTACAATGATTCACATTCAGTGAGTCACAGTCAAATTCCAATAGGCATAGAAAGGCCTAGGAAGTAATTAAACAAAGTATTGAATAAATTTGTCTAGTACCTACTCACCCCCATAGCATCTTCAGATTTGAGTTTAGGGTAGGAAGCCAGCAGAACAGGTAAGTGCATCAATTTGTCAATACAACACTCAACAAATCCTTGTTACTTCTCAACTGTTTCAGAGTAAGAAGATGTCTTTACTGGAATACATTTCTACACTCTGGGGCCTTGGTCCATTAATTATTCCCCTTCTTTTTCTTTGCATCATAATTCTCTCTACTGGTTTCCTCTCTTCAGCCAAAAAACAAGCTCAATATTTCCTCATTCACCTTTTTGTTCCTTACCTTTCCTCTACTGTGGGACTTCATTAAATGATTTTTTAATGATTGACTCCACCACATCACCCCTAGGCCCTAGTACCCATCACCAAAGGCTAGAGCCATGGAATGGGGCCATAACAAAACAAGGGTGGCATCAGCCTCTAAGGAGATACTGCAACAGTTCAAGTGGGAGTGAAAGGGAATTTGAACTGATGTGGTGGCAGTGAGGTTGGAGGCCTCCAGAAAGGCCTGAAGGGCAAGAGAAAGGATTAGAGTTTAGACAATGGAGGGAGCGGTATGAAATACCCATCTCAGAAAGTGACCATTGCTCAAGACAGTGAAATAAGATCCTCAGAGCAGTGTTGTGTATCCACTTGAGTTTGATGAACATGAACTTATCAATATATCAATCTAATATATTGTATGATTTCATCTAAAAATCTCATGAAATTAGTAAATGATTTCGGAACCCATGATTGCCTAGCTATCTCTTCTAGATTAATTATCTTACATTAGTTTTGGATTTACTTACTTCACTGCAGAAATATGTGCAATGGTTATCTATCCATTGCCTACAAAATAAAATCTACATATATCTTAGTCTCTCCATAATCTGGCCAAAATAAAAATTTTCAGCTTTACCTTCTCTATAGTTATATGTGTACTTAACCTGGTTAGTCAATACAATGTCCCATGGTAATATAGGGACAAGGGATCTGTTGTTTTGCTTTATTTTCTTCCAAAGTTCATCATTTCCCTTTCCTTCACCAACTGCACTTAGATTTTCCTTTGGGAAACCACCTCTCCTAGGCTATTAATCCATACAGATTCAGAGGAGCACACTTCTGGTGTGAGGAATGAACAAATAAACCAAACCATGCACAGTAATTGGTTCAGGAAGCAGATACATCACTAAAGCCACGGAAATTAGAATCTGTGAGTATCAATCCTGGAAATGTTTCTAGAAACACTGAAGAGGACAGCCCCCTTACTGGTAAACAGGCAGAATGTAATTCTGAAGTTGCTAGGAGCAATCTGGCCCACATGAAGAGGACTTTGCTGAGATTAAGCTGACAGAAGAAAAAAAATCCAAAATAAAGGAGGGAATATTTTGATAGTATTATCTGCATTCTATGACAGTCATGCCAAAACTCGGGGGTTTTTAAGTTATGTCACTAGTGAACCCCCTTTGTTTCTCAAAGTCTGGGTTTGGTATTTGACTCCTGGATGTTCTATAACTTGTACAAGTAGCCAACCACAACACTGGCTCCCAGCTCCAGCCCTCTGAGGCATCCACTGTGTGTAGCATTAACTTAATATTTAGGACAAAATGGGTTTTATGGTCATTTATATGGTTATGGGCATTTCCTGCCTCTCCATCTAACAGCACCTTATTTGAAGGCAGTTTATTGCAGATCCTGAATCCATTCTTCCTGGGATTTAAATTGTGGCTCTGCTTCTTACCTGCTGAGTGACACTGAGCAAAGTGCTGTACCTCTTTGTATTTCTGATTCATCGTTCATAAGATGGTAATTAGAACAGTAGCACCTGAAAAACAAAAAAGTAAATAAATAAGAGAATGGAAGCACCCCCATAGAGTTGTTGCAAGGAGTTAATATATGTGAAGCCCTTAGGGAAGAATCTGGCACATAATATACACCATACAAGTAAGCTCTATGGGAGTCCAAGCTATTTTTGTTACTATTATCACAATGATGATGATGATCATTATTATTATTATTTGCAACCCCGTTGCCTACTGCAGTGCCCTTCAATTATAAAGAGTGAATCATTCTTAATTGTTGTATAAGAGGATTTTAATACAGTACTTGTTTGCCTGATCCCGCAGTTTTAACATGGATCAAACCACCAAGGCATCAGAAGGCAGTCATCTCAGATCAGAACACTGGAAAGTCCAACTCTTCCTCATTCCTGCTACTGCCTTCACCTTTTCCTCAGTTTCTGCCCTTTTAGCTTCATCTTTCTTGCCCAGCATCCCACAGGCCCTGGAATTTGGTGATAGATTTTTCCTTGGTCATTTTTGCATATCAATCTTCTGTCTTCCATCTGCTTCTCCATCTTACAGTAGGTTCTCTGCATTCCCACACCCTGGCCTTCTATCTGGAGGGTCAGCTAACACTTGAGAGAAGAACATTCACTCCACTTAAAGGCTTTAGAGTAGACTCTAATCTGGATTCAATATATAATCTCCAAGACAGAGGAATTAGCTAACATGATGTATCTCAAAGGGCTTAAATATAAAAATATATCTTCAGCTAAAAATTCCCATGTCTATTTTCGTTACAAGTTCAAAGAGAATTTCTACGTTAGGTAGCTTTATTCCATGTCAGCAGTAGTCAGTCACATAAGTAGGATTAGATGAAGATGGGGTCACATGAGTCACTTATAACTTAAGGAAGATGACTGGAGAGAAGAGGGGGCCAGTGAGTTTGCAAATCATGAGGACTATTGAGTCTATTTAAAGAATACAAGACATATTTATGACTTGGCCATTTGGAGATTTCAACACCATCACCAGTCTGAATGCAGAAGAAACTGCCATCATTCAGAATGTTACCTGAAGCAAACTGTGGGATAAATTAGCAAAAGGTACAAAACCCATAAAAACCATCTATGATTTAAATATGAGAGGTTTCCAGTGCACTAGATTTGGAATGATGTGCTTATCTGTGATCCTGCTGGAGGAAATAAAGTGTTCAGCTTGGAAAATGAAGAAAAGAAACATATTAATGTTTTGCTCATAATGCTGGAAGAAATGGAATTATATGAACCATGTGAATTCAAAATGTACCCACTTAAAGCACATTTTCTATATTTAGAATATAATTTAAGAACTTAGAAAATAAAACTCCTAGAAATCCAATAGTAAAAATTTTAAGGCAATTTCTAGTTTTCATACAACAAAATGTCTATAAGTTGCACTTTTATACAGGAACACAGCAGAAAACTTTTCTTCCACGTAGTTTGCTATGAAAATTATCATAGGTAAAATCAAATCTCATAAAGAGTTAAGTGATAACAGAGGGCATCCTAACATGATACTGTTGATTTTTTCTCGCCTAAAATGAAGAAGGTACCATGTTAAGTATTGAAAAGAAACCATTATTTATTTTAAAGGGAAACATTAACATATTCAGTAGATTTTAATGTATCATTTTTCATATGTCAATATCCCCAGAAGCAGATCCTGAGATGAAGGTTCATATGCAAGTGATTTATCAAGGAAATCTCATTAGTGAAACCAATAAAAGGCTGAAGAAAGCAAGGAAGTGAAGGGAATGAAGTCAAATAAAGGTGTGATCTCAAAGTCTGGCACAGGGTAGCTTCAATTTGCTCCTATGGTAAACTCTAGAGAGGAAGTTTTTTTTTAATTAATTTATTTTAATTGGAGGATAATCACTTTACAATATTGTGATGGTTTTTGCCATACATCAACATAAATTGGCCACAGGTATACATGTGTCCTGCCTATCCTGAGTCCACCTTCCACCTCAATCCCCACTCCATCCTTCTAGGTTGTCCCAGAGCTCCAGCTTTGAATGCCCTGCTTCATGCATCGAACTCACACTTGTCACCTATTTTACATATGGTGATATACATGTTTTAATGCTATTTAGAAAGGAAGTTATTCTTTAGAGTTATCTGAGTCAAGTGTGCTTGACTTTCAAATTCATTGGCAAAGAGTCATCAGCAAAGGTTCAACCCAGGAGGACATAAATTCCCACGTGTTTAGTAAAGAAACCACCAGTAGATTGAAGAAAAGTCCCATCCCAAATTGCTATAGTTTATGGAATGATAGGAATAAAAGCATATTAAAGTCTGGGGATACACAGGAACAGGAAAAGAGACATTAGGGAATATGGATACAGCTCTGACATTATTTACTACTTGGTTCCTTTAATGATGTTCATTTACATGAGTGATATTTTATACCATTGTTTATTAAACTTATTATTTTAAAAATACAGGAGATACTTTGCACAATTCAAACACATGCTGTATTCCCAATATGAATGGATATGTTTAATTGCCTATATAGATCAACTCAAATGACGAGCTGATGTCTTCATTCTGTGATCCACCATTTTTATTTACCCAACCATTTAAAAGTATTCATTGACTGGCCACCATGGGAGTCCATTTAACATTGTTGTTAATAAATTTGAAGTCACAGAGAACTTGTTTTGAAACCTGGCTCTACTGGTTACCATCTCCATGCTCTGGAGCAAAGGACTAAGTTCTCTAAGTCCCTGTTTACACATGTGTAAATTGGGGACAATCATATTTAAAGATTAAGTGAGATAATGCATGTAATTGATTTTGCATAGTGTCTGGTATGTGGAGAAGGAAATGGCAACCTACTCTAGTGTTCTTGCCTAGGAAATCCTATGAACAGAGGAGCCTGGTAGGCTATAGTCCTTGGGGAAGCAAAAGAGTCGGACACAACTTAGTGACTAGACACAAACAACTGGTATGTGGCAAATGCTCAGTGTTACTTAATATAACAATGAAAATTATGAAGATAATGTACAAGGCAGGGTGATAATATCTGGGATAGTATACTTGAAAGAAAAACATGATATGGCTCTTGTCTTAAAGAGCTTATGCTCTTAGAAGGCAAGGCATGACTAAATATTTAGCATAGAAATATTTAGCATAGAAATATGGGAGAATAACATATGACTGATATTAAATGAGATATTTTTAAAAGGATGCCCCACCTCTACTCTCTCATCCTCCACTGTGTTCTCCACACTGATACTCAAGCTCTCTAATACATAGCTCTATTGTGACACTCGGAGAGGGCAATGGCACCCCACTCCAGTACTTTTGCCTAGAAAATCCCATGGACGGAGGAGCCTGGTAGGCTGCAGTCCATGGGGTCGCTAGAGTCGGACACGACTGAGCGACTTCACTTTCACTTTTCACTTTCCTGCATTGGAGAAGGAAATGGCAACCCACTCCAGTGTTCTTGCCTGGAGAATCCCAGAGACGGGGGAGCCTGGTGGGCTGCGGTCTCTGGGGTCGCACAGAGTCGGACACGACTGAAGCGACGCAGCAGCAGCACTGTGACACTCCTCTCCCTAAACTGTCAAACACTCCCTTTTATCTAAATAAAGCCAGCCAGATTCCATAGCACTTATCTATGATCTACGTGTTCCCCACCACTCCCCCCCGCCCCCAGTCTACCAAGGTTCACATTTGTCACTTCATCCTGGTGATTATTCTTCATCCTAGAACTGTTAAGAATTTTAGTATTTTTCTGTTTCTGTCCACTGCTCTAGTAGTTTCATCCATGTGGAATATCTTTACTTCTTACTGTTGAAATTTCTCCATCTTTAGATGTTCATCCCAAGTGTCACCTCCTATAGAAAGCTTCCCCATCTCTGCCATTTAAATGACTTCTCCCCACCCCTGCTCTTTTGGTAGATAGTTTTACTGCTTACAGATTTCATACTTAATTGTGTACTGCTGGTGCTAAGTCGCTTCAGTCGTGTCCGACTCTGTGCAACCCCATAGACGACTAGTAGATTATATAAAGGAAAATGGCTGAGGAGAAGAGGTTTATGCACTGAGACTGGGTCAGCCATTCAGCAGTGTCCACCAGAATGTTGGTTTTTGCACTAAACTATAAGTTGCTTGAGGTCAAGGATGACCCCTAAGATTCCACAAAGGAGTTACAAAGAAAGAAAGAAAATCATCATATTACTATGTTGGAAAGGATAATTTCAAGAGAAGTAGACAAGGGAATTGGTGTCAGATATTTCTGAAAAGTCAAGAAAAGCAATGAGTGAAATCGACTTGAACAGATAAGGGCTTAATTAATTTGGAAAATGCAATTTTCCAAACATTATCATCAGATCAGATCAGTCGCTCAGTCGTGTCCAACTCTTTGCGACCCCATGAATTGCAGCACGCCAGGCCTCGCTGTCCATCACCAACTCCCGGAGTTCACTCAGACTCACATCCATCGAGTCAGTGATGCCATCCAGCCATCTCATCCTCTGTCGTCCCCTTCTCCTCCTGCCCCCAATCCCTCCCAGCATCAGAGTCTTTTCCAATGAGTCAACTCTTCGCATGAAGTGGCCAAAGTACTGGAGTTTCAGCTTTAGCATCATTCCTTCCAAAGAAATCCCAGGGCTGATCTCCTTCAGAATGGACTGGTTGGATCTCCTTGCAGTCCACAGGACTCTCAAGAGCCTTCTCCAACACCACAGTTCAAAAGCATCAATTCTTTGGCGCTCAGCCTTCTTCACAGTCCAACTCTCACATCCATACATGACCACAGGAAAAACCATAGCCTTGACTAGACGGACCTTTGTTGGCAAAGTAATGTCTCTGCTTTTGAATATGCTATCTAGGTTGGTCATAACTTTCCTTCCAAGGAGTAAGCGTCTTTTAATTTCATATACTCCCACATTTAAGTCTATGTACAGATGTAGGAGGGAATAAATAGTGGAAATATGAAACTAGCAGTGTGATTCTAGTCATCCCAAGTGCAAATAGAAACTATGAGACATGGTAACTGGTGGTGGGAGGTTGAGATTTATGTCATGAGAAAAAAATTTGTGAGATTTTTTTAAAAGCCTTTTTTTGTTAAAGGACAAAGGGAAATGATTCATATAAGAGGGAAATATTAAAAGTTCTAGAGAAGAATTATTTGAGCAGGAACTTTTTTTTTACTCTACTCAAAACTACTCTATAATTAATCAGTGTAGCCGCCTAATTCTCATAATTCTAGACTATGGAAATTAAAAACACCCAAACTCCAGCTTGACCTTTTTGCAATGTAGCATTTTTCCAGTACGTAGGTAGATGCATGTATCTGAATCGTTACAGCAATTGTTCACTGCTCCATTCTTAGGGACATCCCCACTGGCTCAATACACAACTGAGTCTGCAAGGTTGAGGTTCTCCCTTCAAACGCCTAAACCCATGCAGGGTGCCCAGGTTCCCCAGCCTGTTAGCAGAAGCTTCTATGTGTCAGGGATGCTGGGGAGCAGTTTGCCTGTGGGATGCAAAGGACAGGTGTCCACAACAGATGGCGTGCTCACTGGGAGTCGTCTCCAGATGAAGGGCCTTTTCTTTCCCTCCGACTCTGCGGACTCCCAATCGCTCCCTCCAGTTCTTTCCCTCTAGTCACCATTATGGCCTTTCCCCAGCCCCAAGCCCTCAAGCTTCTCACTGATAATATAAAAACTGACCCAAGAATCCTCCTTTAGCATTCAAGTCAGTGGTAACTTTTAATCTTTTTTTCAGCATTGATATGGGCTGAAGGGGTTGGGGGAGAACCCTCATAAGACACAGAGAACAGATTGCTGGTTGCCAGAGTTGGGGGTAGGGTGAGTGAAATGGGTGAAGGGGGTCGAAATGTACACATGTGCAGTTACAGCATGAATAAGTCCGGGGATGAAAAGTACAACATTGTGACCTAGGTATTAATACTACTGTTTGCCTGGGCTTCTCTTATGGCTCAGCTGGTAAAGAATCTGCCTGAAATGTGGGAGACCTGGGTTTGATCCCTGGGTTGGGAAGATCCCCTGGAGAAGAGAAAGGCTACCCACTCCAGTATCCTGGCCTGGAGAATTTCATGGAGTCACAAAGAGTTGGACACGCTGAGCAATTTTCACTTTCTTTCACTTTCACTGTTTGCGTAGCTGAAAGTAGCTAGGAGAATGGCTCTTGAAAGTTCTCATCACAAGGGAAAATGGTATTGACTATGTATGGTGACAGATGCAAACTGAACTTACAGTGATCACTTTGCAATATATACAATATTATATCATAACATTATACATCTGAAATCAATGTTATGTTGTTGATTTCAATAATTTTTGAAAAGAACCCTCAAGAGCAAAATGAGGTAGGAAAATACACTGAAAATGGATTAATGACTTGAAGCATAATTTTGGCACATCATCAAATAGATTAATAATAATAATACACTAACTTTGAGTCCTATTGGTCTTATATATAAAACTCAAGTAACCATCACAGCAAACCAACAAGAGAAGTGCAATTATTTTTGCTATTTTACAGATAACAAAACTTAGGCATAGAGAAGTTATTTGCCCAAGGATATTCAGCTAAGAAGTGTGAGAACTGGAATTTTGAGTCTAGAAATTCTAGTTCCACAGTCTATACTTTTAATCATCACACCATACTTCAAGAATATATTTTTAGTTTTGCTGAAATATGGTTTCTTCTAACACAATGCTTTTGGATTATATTTCAAAATACATATATAGTTTTATATTATGACCTTGTAGAGAAAGAGTATTTCATACAAGTCAGTGAATTTAAAGTCAAGATTTTTGGTTTATATATTAGTCCAGCTACAAAAGTACACAGTATAATTGTTGCTGTCAAGTGAACATAATCATAGAGAATATTTTCTGTAAGATTCTGAGTGAAACAACATTAGTACATTACTCTGATTTACATTAATGATTTATAAAAACACATGTAACTTGCTGTGGAAATGTGTACTGGGTTTAGATACATGGAGAAATGTGGGAACCAACAAAATAGATTTGTCTCTGTCGTATGACTTCAATTTAGTTTTTAAGTAAGTGCTTTCCACATTGCTTGAGCAATTAGAAAAATTATCTGTAGATATATAGCGTGGTTCTATCTTATGGGTTCTCAGGTAGGTAATTATAGGTAACCTCCCTACACATACTATAAATATTTTCAACATCCAAGTGAAGCCTTCCTGAGAAAATCATTTATGGATACAAATAGAAGAGTTCCCAGGGAAATGTTAAAAACTGGCAATTATCTCTTGGTTTCCCAAAGAATTTCTATATAGCATTCCCTTTAATGTTGGCAGAATCTGAAACAGTAGTTTTCAATCTCTTGTTTGCTCATTCAAAGCAGTTAATTGTCTTTAAAATGACATTCCCAGAGATTTTGATTCATTACTCGGGATGCAGGAAGGGGGACTTAGAGTCTGTATGTTAATTAAGCCCCTCTGGGAATTCTGATGCACATGATCCGCCCACCACAGCCTGAGAAACGCAGATCAAAGATGTCAGAGAGTCGTATGGTTGTGTCCTGACATGGATGCTTTGCACAGGGAGCACCTAGACAGATGGCCACATACCTGGTTCTGCCTACTGTGCAGACCAGCCATTGACTAGCAGGTAAGTTTGTGTGGATACAGTCGAGGGACCTCCCTCAACCATTGCTGAGGGATTCAATGAAGGGGTTTTGAAACCAGTACAAGGATCAGTTAAGAAGGACTGAATCTGAAATATGGAATGAACTCGCCACTTGCCTTTTATTCAATAGTTAATGTAAGAATACATGTTTACAGTAGATGTTTAGGAGCTATGCTTAATATCTAACCCCTCCTCACTCAAGGATTAATGAAAACTGTATCCAGGTGAGTTTGGGGGCACATTTTTATCTTGTTATGGATAAATCTTCCCCTTTCTTTGTCTTACTTTCATGGAATCTGCTGATTCCCATCTTGTCTCATAGGTGGTAATGCTGATTCTGCTGATTGCTAATGTAAAACTACTTTTAGACTATCTTAATCAATCATTAAGGTCTTCCACAACTATGGATCTGTAACTCTGGTTATTCATATTTTTCTTAGCTACTTCACAAGTCTGTGTAGAATTAAAATGTGTTTGTCTTCCAATTTGGTGGACATGTTAGCCATCTCCAGTCTGACAACCTGGGAACAGGTATCATCTTTGTTATGACAAAATGAATAGATAGCTTTGCCATTTTAGAGGAAAAGAAAGGCTGCTAAATGGAGTGATGTCTGAGCTTCCGTCAATGGGCAGAAAGCTTTTACTTTAGGATGTGTAACATAATTCAGTGCCCAACTGGATGCTGCCATTTAAACATACTATAGCCTCCTCCTAATGGTATGGACCTAACAGAAGCAGAAGATATTAAGTAGAGGTGGCAAGAACACAGAAGAACTGTACAAAAAAGATCTTCACGACCAAGATAATCACGATGGTATGATCACTCACCTAGAGCCAGACATCCTGGAATGTGAAGTCAAGTGGGCCTTAGAAAGCATCACTATGAACAAAGCTAGTGGAGGTGATGGAATTCCAGTTGAGCTATTTCAAATCCTTAAAGATGATGCTGTGAAAGTGCTGCACTCAATATGCCAGCAAATTTGGAAAACTCAGCAGTGGCCACAGGACTGGAAAAGGTCAGATTTCATTCCAATCCCAAAGAAAGGCAATGTCAAAGAATGCTCAAACTACTGCACAATTGCACTCATCTCACATGCTAGTAGGGGAAGGCAATGGCACCCGACTCCAGAACTCTTGCCTGGAAAATCCCATGGATGGAGGAGCCTGGAAGGCTGCAGTCCATGGGGTCACTAAGAGTCAGACACGACAGAGCAACTTCACTTTCACTTTTCACTTTCATGCATTGGAGAAGGAAATGGCAACCCACTCCAGTGTTCTCTTGCCTGGAGAACCCCAGGGACGGGGGAGCCTGGTGGGCTGCCATCTATGGTGTTGCACAGAGTCGGACACGACTGAAGTGACGTAGCAGCTTAGCAGCACACGCTAGTAAAGTAATGCTCAAAATTTTCCAAACCAGGCTTCAGCAATACATGAACTGTGAACTTTCAGATCTTCAAGCTGGTTTTAGAAAAGGCAGAGGAACCAGAGATCAAATTGCCAACATCCGCTGGATCATCAAAAAAGCAAGAGAGTTCCAGAAAAACATCTACTTCTGCTTTATTGACTATGCCAAAGCCTTTGACTGTGTGGACCACCACAAACTCTGGAAAATTCTTAAAGAGATGGGAATACCAGACTGCCTGACCTGCCTCTTGAGAAACCTGTATGCAGATCAGGAAGCAACAGTTAGAAGTGGACATGGAACAACAGACTGGTTCCAAATAGGAAAAGGAGTACGTCAAGGCTGTATATTGTCACCCTGCTTATTTAACTTATATGCAGAGTACATCATGAGAAACGCTGGGCTGGAAGAAGCACAAGCTGGAATCAAGATTGCTGGGAGAAATATCAATAACCTCAGGTACGCAGATGACACCACCCTTATGGCAGAAAGTGAAGAGGAACTCAAAAGCCTCTTGATGAAAGTGGAGAGTGAAAAAGTGGGCTTAAAGCTCAACATTCAGAAAACGAAGATCATGTCATCTGGCCCCATCACTTCATGGGAAATAGATGGGGAAACAGTGAAAACAGTGTCAGACTTTATCTTTTTGGGCTCCAAAATCACTGCAGATGGTGACTACAGCCATGAAATTAAAAGATGCTTACTCCTTGGAAGGAAAGTTATGACCAACCTAGATAGCATATTGAAAAGCAGAGACATTACTTTGCCCACAAAGGTCCGTTTAGTCAAGGCTATGGTTTTTCCAGTGGTCATGTATGGATGCGAGAGTTGGACTGTGAAGAAGGCTGAGTGCCAAAGAATTGATGCTTTTGAACTGTGGTGTTGGAGAAGGCTCTTGAGAGTCCCGTGGACTGCAAGGAGATCCAACCTGTCCATTCTAAAGGAGATTAGTCCTGGGTGTTCATTGGAAGGACTGATGGTAAAGCTGAAACTCCAATACTTTGGCCACCTCATGCGAAGAGTTGACTCATTGGATAAGACCCTGATGCTGGCAGGGATTGGGGGCAGGAGAAGGGGACGACAGAGGATGAGATGGCTGGATGGCATCACCGACTCGATGGACACGAGTTTGAGTAAACTCTGGGAGTTGGTGATGAACAGGGAGGCGTGGCGTGCTGCGATTCATGGGGTCACAAAGAGTCAGACACGACTGAACTACTGAACTGAACTGAACTGATACTATCTTTTAGGTTAAGTTTTCAACATGCCAATACCTGTAGAGAGACAGTGATAAGTTTTCAAACACTTTTTTCAGTGATAATTTAATTCTCTAGGAAAATAAATGAATCATGGGATGAAATCTTTATATCCTTCCTTGTATAGTTTTTAATTCTAAAAATTCTTACTACAGAAACAGTGCCTAAAGGAAGAGTCAGACAGTTACTCTTGCGCTCATGTGTCATGTAAATGGTGTCCAGAGAAAGACCCTTACAGAACCTGCATGCCAGGAGCTGCAGTGTGTGTGACAGGACACAAAGTCAGAAATCCTCCCCCAAAAGCCTGAGAAGCTTCTGCTGCCCATCAGGAAGAATTTCCAGATTTCTCCCCCTTTCCTTAGGGGGCAACAACTACTATGTAAGCACAAAGAAAGCAAAATAAAATCTGGCTTTCCCATGGCTTTTCTATGTTTTTAAACAAATGACCAAAAAAAAAATAAATAAAAAGAGAAGAGGAGCAACGCTCAGCATTTTGTTGCTCTTTCCCCTCCAATACATATTTCTCAAGTTCTACCCAGTTTCCATTTTTGAGCTATCTAATAATTCTCAAGATTCTAAAGCTTTTGTCCTGCCTACTTGGCTAAAATTTGGGGAGTGAGTTTTCTCTTTTTTCCTCAAAATTTTTTGCCCAGATAGAACTCTCAGAAGCAACCGGTATTTTTATATTTCCAATAGTTACTTTCAATACAAAGAAAAGATTCCATTTGATTAAACTAAAGTCAAAGTTGAAATTTTTTCCAAAAAAAAAAAAAGAAGTCTGACTGTTCAGTGGGGATATTGGTTCATTAATTGTGACAAATACCATATAATGTAAGACAGTAACACAAGGGAAAACTGGGTGTGGATATGAAGGGACTCTCTGTGCTGTCCTTGCAATTTTTTGTAAATCTAAAAGTATTTTAACAAAATATATCTTTCTAAACAAACCTCAGTGGGTACAAAGTGCAAAGATAAGAGAGGCATGAATTGTGAGTCTTTAGAGATTATCTGGTGGTGGAATAGCCATTAAGTTGTGTCTGACTCTTGAAACCCCATGGACTGCAGCCCACCAGGCTCCTCTGTCCATGGGATTCTGCAAGAATATGAGTGGGTAGCCATTTCCTTCTCTGGGGGATCTTCCCGACCCAGGGATCGAGCCTGGATTCTTCTGCATTGCAGGTGGATTCTTTACTGACTAAGCCACCAGGGAAGCCCTGATTATCTAGTCCAACCAACTGCTGAACATTTAAATCTTTTCATCAACATCACCTATAAAAGTTCATTCAGGTGGTGATTCATTTTGATATTTGGCAAAACTAATACAATTATGTAAAGTTTAAAAATAAAATAAAATTTAAAAAAAGAAAAAAAAAGTTCATTCAGGCTAAATACAATTCAATTGCATTTTAATCAGAAATATCTCAAAGCCAAGACAACTTAATAAGGATATTTTTGGAGCCCCTTTAAAGAAGGTTCTTCCCGTTATAGTCTAAAGTTGTCTCTCTACAGCTTCCACTTTGGCACTTTCCTTGGGGTCCTTGTAGGCCACTAGGTCAAGGGCCAGGGTCCCCCATCTCATACTATCTCATACTGTCTCATACTTTCAGCTCACTGCTTGTCAAATATGAAACTAATCTAACCCCTTATGCTAGTTCTCTAGCTACCATATAAAAACACCACAGACTCAGTAGCTGGAATGGTAGTAATGTATTTTCTCATAGCTCTGGAGGTTGAGGTTCAGGATCAAGATGTTGGTAGGTTTGGTGTCTCTTGAGGCCTTGGCTTGCTGAGGCCACCTTCTTGCTGTGCCTTCACATGGCTATTTCTCTGTGTGCTGACCCCCAAAATCTCCTCTTCTTAAAAGGGCATCTGTCCTATTGGCTTAGGAACTCCACATTCATTAGCTCTTTAAAGATCCATTTCCAAACACAGTCACATTGGGGGTTAGAGGTTTGCCATATAAATTTGGGGTGAACACCATTCAGTCCTTAATACTCGATTTAAATATTAAAGCCCTTCAGATGCTGGAAAGTGTCAGTGAGATATCACAGTATACTGCATAGGAGTGTGAAGCTGGGGTAGTCTACCCGAGTTCAAACCCCAGCTCGGGCACTAGTTAATATCATGGTAACCTTGGGCAGCCATTTAACCTCATGGAGTCTTCACTGTCTCATGTGGAAAAAGAGGGTAATAATGGTCATTGTTGGTATTGTGAGGCTTTCATTCATAATTCATGTAAAGCATGTAACACAGTATCTAGAACATGACAGGAATCTAATTCACAACAATGATAATAACTCCTCTTGATTCTCCTCTGAACTACAAAATCCTTACTTCCTATCTAGTGTGGTTCCAGCCCCCTCAACCTAAATTGTGTGTTCTTCAAGTGATCCCCTAGTCATGTTCCTGTACATGAGTTAGACAAAGCGTATCACTTACATGGGGCTGAAAACAATATCCTAATACTAGGACCTGAGAGCCCATTTACTCTCTTGGCACTCAGATCACAATATGTTCTTATTAAGTTATCCAGTAAAACTCTTTGAGTTTTGTAAACCCCTAAGTCTATTTCTTTGAGGATTTCTGCTAAACCCATTCTCATTCTCAGTTTGGAAGGTCAGTTCCCTGAAACAAAGCCATAATTACATACTTACTTATATTAAATTTTACCTTGTCAGCATCTTCATCATCTCATCATTATCTTTGTGTTTACAAGTCATCTTACTTATAAATATTATGTTTAAGATTTTACTCTAGACTCATCCAAGTTTATTGATTTGGGTAGAGGAACAGCTTTGCCCTGGCAACCTTACAAGAACTGGTATAAACAAAGCCTGAACTGTAGATGACCTGAGTCCTGGCTGAACGCCATCCTGGAATGGAGAAAATTTTGGATGCCTCTAATGAGCTGTTATGAAGCCATCTCCCACTTACCTCTCTACCTTCCTGAAAGGATACTATGAGACAGATTCTCATCATCTCCTGGGTTCTCATGAAGCACAGGCGACTTAGCAATGGAGTACCCCAGAGATGGACTCATTGCCCCTTCCTGTTTTGGTGCAGGGGCCAAAGACTTTGGTGCCAGTCCCTCGGCTTACTCAGCTCCCTACTGTCTGTAAGTAATAGATGGTCTAATCCTAAAAGTGCTTCATTGTATCTGGACTGGTTGATCAGTCAGGTCTTGGCTTTTCCTTGTCTTCTGAGTGTGAGTAAGCTTGACAGTGTGTGGAAGATCTCATTAAAAAAAAAAAAAATCAGAAATAAACTTACCCAACTCTGATTCTTCCTGAATTTTCTACTCCTCAGAATTCCTCAAATAGCAGTTTGATGGGTTCACTCACAATTTATTTTAGTTGCCTGCATTGCAAGTCACTGTGGCCAGGAAGTTATAATTTATAGCAGCTGATTGCTGCTACTTGCCTTATCTTTTCATCCTTTTGAACTTAATTTCATACCATATAGACTTTGTTGCATATGCAAACTTCACTCACCATTATACCACCAGACAAAAGAAGAAAGGAAAATTTATAGGTTAAAAACTGCACTCAAAATAATGTGTTACAACAAACTTTTATTATATTTGAGGCATCATGAGGATTCTACCAATCCAGGTGTGAGTCTAATCAGAATTATTTTTCTTTTTCTCATGAAATCAGAAAGAAAATATTATAACTCTATGCTAATTATTCTGTATATCATTTCTGGTTGAGTAAGGCTTACTCATAGTACTTGAATGGCAAAACTTTAGTAAAGAAAGGTATGATGATACAGATGCCTAAAAAAAGAATGAAAGAAAGAAAGCTATAATGGAGGTAAATAAGTTAACTCTCAGTTAACAACTACAGCCCTTAAGAGTGATTTTTCACACTTCATAGAGCAACTCTCTACCTTTGACATCATGTTCCTATCTCCCTCTCTGTGCCATCTGAACGCACCCAGGTTTAAAATTTTCCATGTGATTCCATGAAAATTTCATGCATTCTAAAAACTATATAGAAATAACATTTGCATCATTTTTTGATAATGCATGATCATTGTCCATTTCCCATTAAAACTGAATATTATTTTTTATTGAAATAACCATTTGGGGAAATTATAGTAAAACTATGAATATCCTTTCTCCCTCATTAAAATATTAACTCCCTATGAGGATGAGAGATTTATTTTATAATACTTTGTGTCCCCTAATAGGACCAACTGGATGCTTACATATTTTACTTACCCAATTAACACTGGTTGAATTGAATTTAGGATACTTACACTGTGGCCCTATTCCATTAATGCATATAAACTGGAAGTTTACAATATATTTCAAATGAAAAGAAACTGCAACCCCATGGACTGCAGCATGCCAGGCTTCCCTGTGTCCATCACCAACTCCTGAAGTTTCCTCAAACTCATATCCATCTAGTCAATGATGCCATCCAATCATCTCATCGCCTGTTGTTTGCTCTCCTCTTGCTCTCAATCTTTCCCAGCATCAGGGTCTTTTCCAATGAGCCAGTTCCTTGCATCAGGTGGCCAAAGTATTGGAGTTTCAGCTTCAGCATCAGTCCTTCCAAAGAATATTCAGGACTGATTTCCTTTAGGATGGACTGGTTAGATCTCCTTGCAGTCCCAAGGACATCAAGAGTTTTCTCCAACACTACAGTTCAAAAGCATCAATTCTTCAGTGCTCAGCTTTCTTTATAATACAACTCTCATATTCATAAATGACTACTGGAAAAACTAGATGGACCTTTGTTGGCAAAGTAGTATCTCTGCTTTTTAATATGCTGTCTAAGTTGGTCATAACTTTCCTTCCAAGGATTAAGTGTCTTTTAATTTCATGGCTGCAGTCACCATCTACAGTGATTTTGGAGCCCAGAAAATAAAACTCTCACTGTTTCCATTGTTTCCCCATCTATTTGCCATGAAGTGATAGGACCAGATGCCAGGATATTAGTTTTCTGAATGTTGAGTTTTAAGCCAACTTTTTCACTCTCCTCTTTCACTTTCATCAAGAAGCTCTTTAGTTCTTCTTCGCTTTCTGCCATAACGGTGGTGTCAGCTGTGTATCTGAGGTTATTGGTATTTCTCCCGGAAATTTTGATTCCAGCTTGTGCTTCATCCGGCCTGGGATTTCACATGATGTACACTGCATATAAGTTAAATAAGCAAGGTGACAATATACAACCTTGACATGCTCCTTTCCCGATTTGGAACCAGTTTGTTGTTCCACGTCCGGTTCTACTGTTGCTTCTTACCTGCACACAGATTTCTCAGGAGGCAGGTCAGGTGGTCTGGTATTCCCATCTCTTTAAGAATTTTCCACAGTTTGTTGTGATCTACACAAAGGCTTTGGCATAGTCAATAAAGAAGTAAATGTTTTTCTGGAATATCTTGCTTTTTCAATGATCCAACAGATGTTGGCAATTTTATCTCTGGTTTCTCTGCCTTTTCTAAATCCAGCTTGAACATCTGGAAGTTCATGTTTCACATACTTGAAGTCTGGCTTGGGGAATTTTGAGCATTACTTTTCTAGTGTGTGAGATGTGTGCAATTGTGCGGTAGTTTGAACATTCTTTAGCATTGCCCTTCTTTGGGACTGAAATGAAAGCTCACCTTTTCTTGTCCTGTGACCATGGCAAAGTTTTCCAAATTTGCTGGCTTATTGAGTGCAGCATTTTCACAACATCGTCTTTTAGGATTTGAAATCACCTCCACTAGCTTTGTTCGTAGTGACGCTTCCTAAGGCCTACTTGACTTCACATTCCAGGATGTATGGCTCTAGGTGAGTAACCACACCATTGTGGTTATCTGGGTCATGAAGATCTATTTCGTATAGTTCTTCTGTGTATTCTTGCCACCTCTTCTTAATATCTTCTGCTTCTGTTAGGTCCATACCATATCTGTCCTTTATTGTTCCCATCTTTGCATGGAATGTTCCCTTGGTATCTCTAATTTTCTTGAAGAGATCTCTCAGCTCAGTTCAGTTGCTCAGTCATATCTGACTCTTTGCGACCCCATGAATTGCAGCACACCAGGCCTCCCTGTCCATCACCAACTCCCAGAGTTCACTCAAACTCATGTCCATTGAGTCAGTGATGCCATCCAGCCATCTCATCCTCTGTCATCCCCTTCTCCTCCTGCCCCCAATCCCTCCCAGCATCAGAGTCTTTTTCAATGAGTCAACTCTTCGCATGAGGTGGCCAAAGTACTGGAGTTTCAGCTTTAGCATCAGTCCTTCCAAAGAACACCCAGGACTGATCTCCTTTAGGATGGACTGGTTGGATCTCCTTGCAGTCCAAGGGACTCTCAAGAGTCTTCTCCAACACCACAGTTCAAAAGCATCAATTCTTCAGCACTCAACTTTCTTCATAGTCCAACTCTCACATCCATACATGATCACTGGAAAAACCATAGCCTTGACTAGACGGACCTTTGTTGGCAAAGTAATGTCTCTGCTTTTGAATATGCTATCTAGGTTGGTCATAACTTTCCTTCGCAGGAGTAAGTGTCTTTTAATTTCATGGCTGAAGAGATCTTTAGTGTCTCCCATTCTATCGTTTTCCTCTATTTCTTTGCATTGATCACTGAGAAAGGCTTTCTTATCTCTCCTTGCTATTGTTTGGAACTCTACATTAAAATAGGTTTCTCTTTCCTTTTCTCCCTTGCCTTTCACTTCTCTTCTTTTCACAGCTATTTGTAAGGCCCCCTCAGACAACCATTTTGCCTTTTTGCATTTTTCTTGAGGATGGTCTTGATCACTGTCTCCTGTACAATGTCATGAACCTCCTCTGTCCATAGTTCTTCAGTCACTCTATCAGATCTAATCCCTTGAATCTATTTGACACATCCACTGTATAACCTACTATATGAAGACCTACAAGACCTTCTAAAACTAACATCCAAAAAAGATGTCCTTTTCATTATAGGGGACTAGAATGCAAAAGTAGGAAGTCAAGAGATACCTGGAATAACAGGCAAATTTGGCCTTGGAGTACACAATGAATCAGGGCAAAGTTTAGCAGAGTTTTGCCAAGAGAATGCACTGGTCATAGCAAACACCCTCTTCCAACAACACAAGAGAAGACTCTACACATGGACATCACCAGATGGTCAATACTGAAATCAGACTGATTATATCTTTGCAGCCAAAGATAGAGACGCTCTATTCAGTCAGCAAAAACAAGACTGGGAGCTGACTGTGGCTTAGATCATGAACTCCTTATTGCAAAATTGAGGCATAAATTGAAGAAAGTAGGGAAAACCACTAGTCCTTCCAGGTATGACCTAAATCAAATCCTTAATGACTATATAGTGGAAGTGTGAATTAATAAGTACATGAATTACAATTACAAACTGCGAGAAAACATCATGAATTTCTTTACAAATCTACTATAGCTATCCAGATGGGTTACGGAGTTGGGCAAAGAGGCCATGGACACATAGCTAGTCTAATTTCCCAATTTTTGTAGTCAAAGATGCAAACTTAAGGGAAGAAAAATACTAACCTGAAGAAGAGCAAATGTACCCAGGTTGACTGTTGGCACCATGTTGGAGCATAAGCTAAGCAACTCTAACAGAGAAGCAAACACAATGGCTTTAACAAGACAGAAGATTCCAGCTCTGTCATACAGCAGTTCAGGTGGCAAGTGGTCCAGGGTAGGTAGGAATCTCTGTTCCACAAGGTAATATGGTGATTCCAGGTCCTTTTGTCTTGGTGTTTTGCCATTCCTGGGATGGTCCTAATCTTAATACTCAGAAGTGGCTCAGCACTTGTAGTACTGAGAGAGTTAATTCCTAGGCAGGTTGATAAGAAGTCCTGGGTCCCTGAGGAGAAGAAAGGGGTCCAGGGCCCTGGAGAAGGATAAAGGAGTCCAGGGCTCTCAAGAAGGAGAAAAAGACAAACATTTTTTTTCTACATTGCTTGGTCTTAGTCAATATAACAATGTATCTTGCTCGAGGATTTATTTCTCCTTAACAAGAACCTTCTGACTAATCTTGTTATCTTAAAACTTGTATACTGTGGGAATGGGTTCCCCTTCTGATGTCTATGTCAGAAACTTTCTCTTTCCCTTTTTCACTTTAATAAAACTCTGCTACACAAAAGCTCTTGAGTGATCAAGCTGGTCCCTGGTCCCGAAGCTAAATCTTCTTCGGAGATTACAAATCCAACATCGTTCACCATAAGCTATCATTACCCTCGGTTTTCCAGGGAAACTGAACCAATATGATATAGATATATAGATGTATATCCATGACTATGTCTCTGTATCTCTCTAAGGGAGAGAGAGAGAAATTTATTATAAAGGATTGGTACATGTGGCTGTGGAAGATGAGAAGTCCCCAAATCTGAAGATATTTACTGCATGTGCATGTCCTTTGAACATTATCTGGGTTCACTCTGCACCCTAAAAGTCATATCCATGATTTTTTCATACACGCTTCCTTGTATTGAGCCACAGGTTAAGTAACTGGGCAATTGGAGAGTGCAAAATCTGATTCTTGGCTGAATTTGTTCCTGGTTCTGGTTTCGATTGTTCTTGGATGGTTGTGTCCATACTAGTGGCAGCAGTGTAGAAGCTGGGTTTTTAATATTATGGTCAGTTCATTAAGAGCTTTCTATTGGGGATGAGATGACAGGGATGAGTGTGATAAGAAATACAGAATCTGGGACGCTTATTAGCATTTTTAATGTTTATGTTTGTTTTGTATCTTTAGTAACATCCTTTAAAGATTCTACTTGCTTTAAAATTCATACAAAAATTCTAGTCTTGTATATTTTCACTTATTAGGAGTCCAATATTGTCAACATCTGTGAAAATACAATTTCTAAAACTAAAGATGAAAAGAAACCAAATCTCTCACAGACCTTCTTTGATTTCTCTAAATGAATGAATAATTCCAAATATGTCCCCTTAGGGTCTTTAACTAAAACTAAAGAAAGCAGAGAAAAGAAATTTATATCAATTCAAATTAGTCAAATTTATCCAGAAAAGTATGTTTCTAAAAGCCATGTAAACCAAGAATTAATGAGTCCCCCTAATATAACCAAGTTCACCCTTTAAAAAATATGAAAATCAACGACATTATTATAATCCCCATGGACAACATAAACAAAAAGTTTTGCTAAATTCAGAAGAGAATAGCAAAATTACATAGATCCTCAACAGTTATGCTTCCATGACCAGTTTAATGGTACTTCATTATATGCTTTTGTCTCATTAATAAAAACATTCTTGATAATTACTGAGACTTCCATTTCTACTGTAAGATCTATAGCTTTATCACAATTAGCTCCTCTAATTTTCAAAAGTCGATAAAATTTTTGTTTATGAATAGTAAATGTATTTTGAGCAGTTTGATATACCTTGGAGAAATTTTTAAAGACACTTAATAATTTCTCTTAAAGTCTAATGGAATGAGGTCTTCCCTTCTACCTACACTAGAGTACTGGGATCAGACTCGTCTACCATAATAAAGATCTAGAAAAAGGGATAAAATATGTGAAACAACTGTTTTTGGACATTAGAGAACATAAAGCATAAAACTATGACTTCCCCAAAGGAGAAAAAACAATCAAAGTGAGCAATATAGTCACCCCAACTTTCTGCCTGGAGGCACTTTATAGACCACACTGGAAGACAGAACCCAAGTACAGCTCAGAAGTGTCAATGTGTTCATGAAAGGAAGATGGGAATTAAGAGAGGCTCATGTGGTTCTTCCTCTGGAAAGACCAGAGAGGAGGCTGTTACACAAAGAAAGAGTTTCAGGAATCTGCATAGGAGTCTTCTCCAGACCCTAATGCACCTAGGTTGAAGTTTCACTGAATCAGGAAAGAACTGAGAAATTATCACCTCTTGTGTAGGACTGAGAGATATTTGAGTTTAACCTGCCAGTGTAGACAGGCCACTTTGTCCACTGAGAGCACTGCCCACTGAGAGTGGAGACCTGAGAAGTGTCACTGCTAAGTGGTAGAGGTAAAACAGCCTTACAGTGAAGAGTACACCAGACAAGCCCTCACAAACAACCATCTAAAGAACTGAGCAAATCTACAAGCAGTGTAGCTGTCTTCCAGAAAAAAAAGAATGCTCCTAAAGACAAAAGAATCAAACACTCAACAGTGAAGAATCACAATGCACAACCTTCAGTTAAAATTAATAAACTGAGAAGCTGAAAAATGTACTTCAAAAACTAGGGGGAAAGTCAGTCAATAGAAAAAAAAATCACTGGAGATGACTCACAGGATGGAATTACAGAGATTTAAAAAAGTTATTATAAATATAATTAATATAGTAAAGAAAAACATATACAAAATGAAAAAATACAAAGAAGAATCATTCTGGAGATAAAATACACAGTATCTAAAATAAATAATCTACTGGATGAGTTTAAGAGAGATTAGAAACTCTAGAAGAAAAAATCAGTGAACTTGAAGATAAAGCAATAGGAAATATGCAAACTGAAGAAAAGAGAGAAAAATAGACAAAAAACAAAACAAAACACAGGACTCTGAGGATTTGGGGGCAGTTGTGAGCTAACTTATATGTAGGATAAAGAAAAATATTCAAAGGAATAAGGCTATAGATTGTATTAGTTTTATGAAGACAATAAGTGCACAAATCCAATAAATATATACACAACAAAAACCACACCAAACATATAATAAAATTTCTGAAAGCCAATGACAGAAGAAAATCATATAAATAATCAGAAATAAAAACACAAATATTTTATAACAAATTAATTCAAAGAACATACCAGTCTTAGTGTGTATGCACCTAATTACAAAGTTTCAAATATATGAACAACAAAATGACAGAAAGGGAAAAAGTAGACAAATCCAAAATCATGGTTAAAGATTTCAATACCCCTCCCTCAGCAAGTGATAGAACAACCAGACAGAAATCAGGAATACAGACATCTCAAATACCACCAATCTAACTAACCTAATTTACATTTATAGAATTCTCTATCCAACAGCAGTAGAATGTACATTCTTTAGAAATCAGGAATACAGACATCTCAAATACCACCAATCTAACTAACCTAATTTACATTTATAGAATACTCTATCCAACAGCAGTAGAATGTACATTCTTTACACATGTTCATTAAATATTCAACAAGACATATGCTGAGTATAAAATAAGTCAAATTTGAAAGGGCTTAAGACATACAAAGTGTGTTCTCTGATGACAAAGGAATTAAATTAGGAATATAGTAAAGATACCTGGAAAATCTCCCAACACACTTCTCTGGAACACATGGTCAAAAAAGAAATGATGAGAAATTTTTTTTTTATTTTAAATATTTTTAAACAGCTAAAAATGAAAGAAAACATAAAAATTGTGAGGAACAAGCTAAAATAGAATTTAGAAGAAACTGTAGCTCTAAATGCTTAGGAAAAAAGAAAATAATAATATCAATGAACAAAATTTCCACCTTAAGAACAGAAAGGAACAGTCTCAACTTGATAAAGGGCATTATAAAAACTGTATACCTAACATAGTTAATGTTGAAAGACTAAATGCTTTTCCTTTATATTAGAAATGAGGCAAGAGAAAGTAAACACATACACATTAGAATTAAAACTGTATTTGTAGGCCACATGATCATGTATATAGAAGATCTTAAGGAAGTTACTATAATTTTTAAGTAAATTTATCAAGTTTTCAGGAATATACATATAACTACATACATACAATTTTTCTATATACTGTCAATGAATGGTTAGATAGCATTCTTTCTTTCCTCTTAACACTGTTTTGCTTTGTTCCACTGCCAATTCTCAACTGTTAATTTGTTATCCAGACTTCACATGTACTGTATGCAAAACAAAACCCTCAGTTAATTATCACTCAGGAAGAGTCTCACACTACTATAGGTTACAAAAATGGACACAAATTCTTCCCATCTTTTTATTTATTTTTAATGGAAGGATAATTGCTTTACAATATTAACTCTTCTCATCTTGTATGCACACTCCTGTGAAATATGACGACGCTGTAGCTCTTTGCAACAGGAGAGGGAGTCTATTTTTGTCCCCTTAAATTTGGGCTCAGCCATATGACTTACTTTGGTGGATGGGACATTAGTAAATTGATCAAAAGGAATCAAAACCACGTCTACATTGGAGGTTACTTTCTCTTTACGCTCTTTGAACCACACTATGCAGAATCCAAAGTTAGTCTACTAATAGGAAAGAACATATGGTCAAACAGATCACCCCAACTGGGGACTTCCTGCACCATCCAGCCACACACAGAGCTGCCAGCTGACCATAGAGATAAGCCAAACTGTCTCAAAACAAAAGAAATGCCCACCCAACCCACAGAATTGTGAAAAAAATTAATGCCTGTAAAGCCACTACATTCTGGCGTAGTTTATTACACAGTAATAGCTACCTGATACATGTTACCTGTGTTTTCATTTCAGAAGTGAAAACAAATTGCATGCCCACAACTGACTTCAATTACCAGCATATCCAACATGTTTGGGAAGCAAGATCCTAATGGATAGCAAGGATGATGCCACAAGGGTTGGGTGATAAGTCACATTTATTCTTCAGAGATGCAGATGTTAGAAGTAAATATCATATGATGCCTAAAAAAAGTGAAAGTGAAGTCGTGTCCAACTCTGTGACAACATGGACTGTAGCTCACCAGGCTTGTCTGTCCGTGGGGTTTTCCAGGCAAGAATACTGGAGTGGGTTGCCATTTCCTTCTCCAGGGGATCTTCCCCACCCAGGGATCGAACCCAGGTCTCCTTCATTGCAGGCAGGTGGCTCCCTCTGAGCCACCAGGGAAGCCCAATGATGTCTAAGTTTGATATAAAACTAGTCTTCATAAAATGAGCAGTAGGGATGAGGGGGTACAAAAAGGAGTAAAGTCAAGGAAGGAATCATGACATTTAATGATAACTGATTTTGAGGGATGGTAAAGAGTGGACTCATCTGCTTGGGCTGCAATAACAGAACACTCAGACTGGGAGATTTAGCAAACAGATGTCTTCTTACAATTCTGGAGGCTGGAAGTCTGAGATCAGGATGCAGCATGGTTGCTTTCTGGAGAGAGCTCTTCCTGGTTTGTAAGCAACCAACTTCTGGCTGTGTTCTTACATGAATTTCCTCAGAGTATATGTGCAGGGGGTTGGGGGAAGAGAAAGAGGATTTTGAGACAGAGAGGGACTGAGAGAGTAAGGGAGGGAGAGGATTGCTCTTTGTCTTCATCTAAGGTCCTAAGATATTAGTATTATGACCTCATTTAACCTTAATTACCTCTTAAAAATCCTATTTTCATATACAGTCACACTGGAGTTAGTATTCAACATGTGAATTTTGCAGGGCAGAAGAGGGGCCACAATTCAGTCCATCATAGAGGGAAATTCATGCTATTATTTCTAATTTTTTACATGTTTGGAAGCTTTCATAAAATGTAAAAGATGTAACTGTATTTTGTCCCCTATTGTTTGTTTACACTTTATTTGGTGAGAGACAAAACTATTCCCTGAGAGAAAACTCTAGATCTCTCGAAGGTTCTACAGTCCCTTTATACCATGAACAAGTCTTTATTAAGTAGCCAGAAAGTCCAGTTCAATATAATAAAGCTGCGAATTTGCTTTAGTGTCTAATCTTCTACTTTCTTCTAGGTTGCTGTATGACTTCACTTTCACTTTTCACTTTCAGGCATTGGAGAAGGAAATGGCAACCCACTCCAGTGTTCTTGCCTGGAGAATCCCAGGGACGGGGGAGCCTGGTGGGCTGCCGTCTATGGGGTCACACAGAGTCGGACACGACTGAAGTGACTTAGCAGCAGCAGCAGCAGGTTCCTGTAACTACAGTAGTTCCAAGTCAGCAATAGGAAAGGCATGGGAGACCAGTTTCTCTATTTCTGCACCTTATCTTCCCCATCTACACGAAGGTTTCTTTAGCTTCTATCAGAAATGACACGTGGGAGAAAGGGACAAGAGAAATTTTCATTGGAACTGTCATATGTTGGCCTTGAGTTGTCTGGGCCCATACTTTGTTACAGTTTTGTTGATATAAAGATGCACACAGTCATTTGGAATTCCTTCCTTAATAACAGGAAGTCAACGGTATACTCCAGACTGTGCCCGCTGAGACCGCCTTGCTCCTACAGAGGGCACTATTGGATAAGTCTAATGAAAACCCCTTGCCAGATCTCTCTCCTGTGAGGTCCCCATCTGGTCCACGGGAAGTACTCAGCCATCCTTCTCCCCACTTTCTGAGCCTGCTGACCTACCTCACAGCAGCAGAACTCTGAACTCTATCGCCAAAGCATCACTCTGTGCATTAGTTTCCTATTATCACAAATCTGTGATTTTACACTTCTGGAGGTCACATGTCCAAAATCAGTTTCACAGGGCTAAACTCTGCTGGCAGGGCTGATACTTCTGAAGTTGGTGAGGAAACAGACAACCAGTTTCTTGCCTTTTCCAGCTTCTGAAGGCCACCTGCCTTCCTTGGCTTGTGTCACACTACTTCTATCATCACACCTCCTTTGATCCTCCTGCCTCCCTTTCCAAAGGATCCTTTTAATTACACTGGGCTCACATGGATTATCCTAAATAACTTCCCCATCTCAAGATCCTTAATTACACTAGCCGAGTCCTGTTTGCCATGTATAGTAACAAGTTCACTGGGGCCAGGGATTAGCATGTAGACATCTTTAGGAGGTCCATTATTTTGTTGATGCATTCTGTCTACTATGTTTCTGAGGGCTAGGGGTGAGTTGGATCCTAAAGTAGCCTTTCTAGGTTTCCTCATGGAAATCACTCCCACTAGGCTTGAAGTATAGATGGTCGCACTTCACTCCCTGTCCAAGGATGGCAACAAATCCTCCAAAGATCTCTTCTCCAGTCTCTTCACAAGTGCCTATCTGACCTTTTCTTTGATCCTTAGGTCTGTCAAATGGATATAGAGTTGTGGAACACATTTCTTTACAGTTCTTTAATAAAACTTACATGTGATGCTTTCACTCCATTTAGTATTCTAATTTATCAAACTGGCACCTTAGTTGAAACTGAGGCAGGGAGAGTTCCATTCTAATATCCTAAGAGTTCCATTCTAATATTCTATTTCGCTCAAGTCAAAACATGAAATTATAACTGGACCTTCAAGAATTGTTAAATTCTTAAAGCATGTCTTGTGACAGAATAAATATATCTGATGAGTCAACAGGAGCTTCAATATTCAAAGGTGAATATTAAATGAACAACATTGAATAGAATGCAAAAATATTTTTAGGAGAGTATTTTTGCTTCTGAATAGCTTTTCAGTTATGATGTTCCTTCTTGAATTAAGAACTATCACTCAACCAATCTTCTGTTCATATGAAAAAGAATTAATTTTAGCTGGAGAGCAAACCTCACCTGCAAAATATTAAATGTGCAACGTGATGTTGGCACACTATTTTGCCTAAAGAAATGTATTTTTTCATTCTTAAACTTCTATTAGTATAATGGCTAAACTCATTTATAAAATCCACAAAATAATGGTACCAAAAATTATATTCACATTATTTTTAGGCATTTTTACTCAAATGATGAAAATGAATTAGTGTTTATCCAAAAAGGCAATTGCAGCTTCAGCCTTTGTCAGATCTGGAGTATTTCTTCCAAACGTTCCATCAAAAACAGACGTCTGATCTTTGAGAGCACACCAAAAAATGAGATGGAGGCTCTACTGATGTATTAGCTTGAACTCTTCTGAAATGTAAGTAACAGAAATCAACTATAACTTCATTTAGAGTCAGATACGGTTTAGCGACTGAAAAACAAGAAAAAGAAAAAAACAAGGCAGTGGGAGGGGCCCAGTGGTAGAGGAACTGGGCGACAGGATGGATGTCATGGAAATCACGGGTGTGTGTCTGACTCTCTATGGCCCCATGGACTGTAACCTGCTAGGGTCCTCTGTCCATGGAATTTTCTAGGCAAGAATACTGGAGCGGGTTGCTGTTTCCTGCTCCAGGGGATCTTCCCGACCCAGGAATCAAAGTTACTGCCTCTTGCATCTCCTGCATCGGCAGAATTCTTTACCACTAGCGCCACCTGGGAAGTAGGGAATGCAACTAGATTTCAAGATATTTCTAAACCCAGGCACTCTAAAGCCTTTGAAACTCTTTTTCTTTTTTTTTTTTGGTCTTCATTCCCTCTGGTTTTCTGCATCGTTCTCTCTGGCAAAAGGGCTACACGGCAGAATATACAACAGCCAAAGGATCCTGAGTCTTCAAATTATCAAGGGAGGAACTTATTCATTCCAATTCCCAGGGAAAAGACTGCTTGCCCTGGCTGGGGCCATGTATCCATTTCTGGAATAATTAACTACAGGCAGATCCCACTGCATTAAGATGGTATTGATGAAATGGAGGGGTGCAATAAAGACAACAATAGCAGGTCATTCCAAAAGCGTTCAGATAGAATGATGCTGAATACCTAAGTAAGAGACAGTTCATACCTGTGCACATAAAACCTATAGGTCATTGGGTGTGTATTCTTCCATCTGCTGAAGTGGCATCCAGCAAGGCCATGTTTTTATGCTACCATCTCTTGTTGGGGAGAAGCAAAGAAGAATGCAAGAAGTAAAAATGTGAACACTAAAGCTATGTGGCTATCAACTTGCAGAGGCAACAAACCAGAGCCCAGGCCTGGACTGATAAACTCCCCTGCTCTCTGCCTCTAAATGTGGGTGGGATTTCTTCCTGTGGATGTAGCACATTGAGGGGTTCAGCTTCGTGTAGTCATCTTGGCTGCAAATCCCTATCTCTCTAAGCACCAGGCCTTCTGTCCTATCCCTATATGAATGCCAAGTCCTTCAGTCAACAAAACCAGCCAAATCTTCCAGGCCTGTCATGTATCAGGTTGTCAATTTAACCTTGAAAGCAGTAAAATGTATGGAAATCTCATGTAGAAACCACTTCAAACACAATTTGCTTTCAATGTTAGGAACACTTAAGTCGTAACATAAAATCTATATACTTGACTCTAATCAGTCTTTTCAAGTTTCCTTTTGTTGTTGATTATAATTTATAAAGTTACAGGGTTTTCTTTAGTTTCTCATAAAGCTTCTATTTCAGGTAATATTCTACATAAGATGATCTAAATGTCTCCAGAAACACAGTTAGAATTGGTCTATAGCAAGATAGTCTCTTAGTGTCCTGCCTATACTAAGAAGACACCCATGCAATGTATCTTCAAATAGGAGCACATTCAGGCATCTTTAAACCATGGACTAACACCCCCCTGCCCCGCAGTAATTTCTAACAGCATGGAAGAAAAACTACCAAAATAAGGAGTTATGAAATTTAAGCAGATAAGAGGATCCTAGGCAGGAGGGTTAAAAATAGAAATAAAGAATTAAACTTTAAATAATAATTTCTCACTTTAAGTAGCATAAATAAAGAGAGTAATATTTTCCTCAAAATAAACAAACAAAATAGAAAATGACATGAAGGCATTTATGTACAGTTTACAAGGTGTAGATGGATAATCTTTTGGTCTTCATAGTTTTCAAACAACGTTCATGGGGAAACGTATAGTTCTAAGTGTACATTACAGAATTAACTCCATTTAAAAACACTAGAGCGAGAACAGCAATGTAAGCCCCCCCAAAATACGAAATAATGAATAAAAGACAATGACAATAGAAAGCAAGCACACAGCAGAGAAAATGGACAATACCAGAGTTGATTTCCTGAAAAAGTTAACTCAAGTGGCAAGATCTCTAGGAACATGGATTTTTTTAAATAGAGCAAACACAAAACAGCTTTATCAGAAATGAAAGATGAAATTAGTACACAGCTTAAAGGATGAGCGGATATTAGGAAGGACTTTATGATAATGAATGTGTCAACTTAGGTGAAATGGACAGATTCCATTCCATTTTCCAAAGAAAATTATACAACTCACTACAACTGAATGAGAAGCTACAGAAAATCTTTAATAACTCAGTACCTTTCAGAAAATTTAATTTATAATAAAAAAAAACTACCCTTGAAAGAAAAACACGCCCAGATAATTTCACTTGAAAATTCTGCCAAATTAAGACATGTAACTAATACCAGTCTTATAAAAATTCTTTCAGAGGAGCACAGTTCATCTTAAGAGGGCAGTATAATACTCATCTAAAACCCAATAACGATTATTAAAACAAAATTATAGGCCAATTTCTCTAATAAACACAGATGCAAAACATTAAAAAATACATATGGCAATAAAACCCAGTGATATATTGGAAAGATAATATTTTATGATCAAATAGTATTTATTCCAGAAATGCAGGGTTGGTTTAACATTCAAAATTCAGTCAAGGTTTTTGACTACAGTAACAGAATAAAGAGAAAATGATTTAAATATTTCAATAGTTGAGAAAATCCAAATCTCATTCATGTTAAAACTTGGCTAATGAGGGGTAAAAAAATTTTTTTAATATCATAAAAGCTACTTACAAAATACCTAAATCCAATGGCATATCAAAAGATGAAGCATTAGAGGTATATCAGTGTAAAAATCTGCAATAATATACTAACAAAAAAACCAACAGCACATAAAGATGAACATACACCACTGACCAAGTACAATTTATTCCTGAAAAGAAAGGAGGATTCAATACATGAAAATCAATGTAATATATCACATTTATAAAATAAAGGGGAACAAAACAGGATCACCTCAACTGATTGAGGAAAAGCACTTGATAAAATTCAGTACCTTTTCATAAAAAACCATCAACAGACTAGGAATAAAAGAAAACTATTTTAACATAATAAAAGCCATATATGAAAAGCCCACAGATAATATCATACTTGATTGTGAAAAACTGAAAGTTTCTCCTAGATCAGAGAAACTTTGATCTCCTCTTCACTTTCTGCCATAAGGGTGGTGTCATATGAGTATCTGAGGTTACTGATATTTCTCCCCGCTATCTTGATGGAGCTTGTGCTTCATCCAGCCCGGCATTTTCATGATGTACTCTGCATGTAAGTTAAATAAGCAGGGTGACAATATACAGCCTTGACGTACTCCTTTTCCTATTTGGAACCAGTCTGTTGCTCCATGTCTAGTTCTAACTGTTGCTTCCTGACCTGCATCCAGATTTTTCAGGAGACAGGTCAGGTGGTCTGGTATTCCCATCTCTTTAAGAATTCTCCGCAGTTTGTTGTGATCCACAGTCAAAGGCTTTGGCATAGTCAATAAAGCAGAAGCAGATGTTTTTCTGGAACTCTCTTGCTTTTTCAATGATCCAGCGGATATTGGCAATTTGATCTCCGGTTCCTCTGCCTTTTCTAAAGGCAGCTTGAACACCTGGAAGTTCACAGTTCACATACTGTTGAAGCCTGGCTTGGAGAATTTTGAGCATTACTTTACTAGCGTGTGAGATGAGTGCAATTGTGCAGTAGTTTGGACATTCTTTCCCATTGCCTTTCTTTGGGATTGGAATGGAAACTCACCTTTTCAGTAGTTCAGACTGTGACTGCATTTGGTGACAGGACCTTTTAAAGGATGAACAGAATCGGCCCTAGTCCAATCTGACTAGTGTCCTTAAAAGAGGAAATCTGGATACATTAGAGACTCCAGGGATGTGCACAAAGAAAGGAATGACAATGTGAGAACAGAGTAACAAGGTAGAGGACTCATAAGGAAACATAATTTGCAAACTGACATGAAACCTAGATTTTTTGTTTGGTACTCATAAAGAGATCAAATTGCCAACATCCAATGGATCATAGCAAAAGCAAGGGAATTCAGAAAAAACATTAATTTCTGCTTCATTGACTATGCTCAAGCTTTTGTGTGAATTCTTAGAGATGGGAACAACAGACCACCTTAATCTGACTCCTGAGAAACCTGTAGGCAGGTCAAGAAGCAACAGTTAGAACTGGACATGGAACAATGGACTGGCTCCAAATTGGGAAAGGAGTATGTCAAGGCTGTATATTGTCACAGCTGTATACTGTCACCCTGCTTATTTAACATATTCAGAGTACATCATGCGAAATGCCAGGCTGGGTGAAGCTCAACCTGGAATAAAGATTGCTGGGAGAAATATCAATAACCTCAGATATGTAGATGACACCACCCTTATGGCAGAAAGTGAAGAGAAACTACAGGTGAAACTCTAGGAGAGTGGAAAAGCTGGCTTAAAACTAAAGATTCAAAAAACTACGATCATCGCATCCAGTCCCATCACTTCATGGTAAAAGGGGAAAAAGTGGAAACAGTGTCGGATTTCATTTTCTTGTGATCCAAAATCACTGTGGATGGTGACTGTAGCCATGAAATAAAAACATGCTTGCTCCTTGGAAGTAGTTACGACAAATCTAGACAGTATATTAAAAAGCAGAGACATTACTTTATCAACAAAGGTCCATATAGTCAAAGCTATGGTTTTTCCAGTAGTCATGTAAGGATATGAGAGCTGGACAAACAGAAGGCTGAGCACCGAAGAATTAATACTTTGGACTGTGGTGCTGGAGAAGACTCTTGAGAGTCCCTGGGACTGCAAGGAGATTCAACCAGCCCATCCTAAAGGCAATCTACTCTGAACATTCTTTGGAAGGACTGGAGGTGGAGCTGAAGCTCCAATACTTTGGCCACCTGATGCAAAGAACCAACACTGGAAAAGACCCTGATGCTGGGAAAGATTGACAGGAAGAGAAAGGGGTGACTGAGGATGAGATGGTTGGATGGCATCACTGACCAATGGACATGAGTTTGAGCAAACTCGGAGATAGTGAAGGACAGGGAAACCTGGCGTCCACGGGGTCACAAAGAGTCAAATATGACTTGGCAATTCAACAACAAAAACATGAAGACTAGGTAGGACTAAACCTCACTGTTATGCATACCAGGAATTTATTCCTGTGGCAATTTGATTGATCATTCACCAAACCATCTACCTTTCCTTCCTGGACACATACCTCGACTACATTTCCTGGATTCCTTGCAGTCAAGTGTGGCCACACTGTGTTCTGGCCAATGACTTGTGGATTGAAACAATATATGCCATTTCCAGGCTTGATCCTTAAAATCCTCCCATGTGCTATCCTCCGTCTTCTGAGGAATTACCTGAGAGAAGGGCAGAAAATCTGGGTGAGAACTCCTGGGAGAGCTGCCATACTAGGAACATACATGGAAGACTATTAAGCAAGAAATTTTTATTGCATTAAGCCTCTAAAATGTTGATTTTTTTTAAAAAGTTCGCCCAGATTCAACATGAAAATGAAAAAAAAACTAGTAAAAAAATTGTTAATCATGGTTGACCACTAAATTAACATTTTTACTCAGTTTCATAAAGGAACAAATGCTGGTAACAAAAGACCTGCTTAGAACTGGAGTTCACTGCTTTCACGGGAAGTATCTTCCTAGCTGCAATCTTCAACCTGAGTTGGTACATGTGAGTATACGTGGCTTTGCAAGCAATCATAACTTGCATATGTTTGCACACAGAACATTCAATTTATCTGTACACACAAAATGTCATCAATAGTATATGCCAAGACAGAATGAACACAATGATTGAAAAACTGAAAATGTGATTAGCTGAATTATTTATTTAAACCATCTATTTGGAAATGTATCTGAAGAACTCTCTGAAAAGATTTTGAACTTTTTGAATATACTTGGAATACTCTGATCAAATCCTTCATCAGTATCTGCTCAACCTAGATGGTAGTAGCAGACAACAGATTGAACTGTTTCCTTCCATTGAATACTATTTTATACACATGACACAGAAGGACAGCATGTGTTTCAAACAAAAGTTTAACAAGGTTTTGGCCAGGAATTAATTCTAAGCATCTAACTCTATAAGCAAAGATGGGGTCCATCGCTGACCATATAAATGGGGATTTCTTAATAATATGGTCCTGTAAGTTCACATTCAGTATCCACCTTGAGGCACTGATGTCCCCAGTGAAGAGGCTGAAAAAAATCTATAACCACAGGCTGCCTGAGACTTCATCACACACAGAGCAGGGTATACCAGAGAAGCCAGAAATATAGGACCATTAACCTACAATGATTAAGTTAATACACCACTTTTTTTTCTCAGTTGATGCCTCCAGAATTTCAAAATTACCACTGGCTTGAAGCTTCTAATGGATAGCTCTAGACTGGAAACCTGCAGGTAGGTTGGGAAGAAGATTCAATTAATATGAACTTAAAAAAGAAAATCTAATTGCAATCTCATTTTTGTCTAAAATCAAGCAACAGAGTTAGAGATTTTCTTATTACCAACAAACTTATAAAGTTACATATTTCTTTCAGGAGTGCTTTATTTATACAAATAAATCTATTGGTTTATTTTTACATTTCAGAGGGAAAATGTGAGTTGACCCAGATGATGGTATTAATGTAAATTTAGGGAAAATACGTCAAAATTGTCAAAACTGATAGAATGACTTAAGTCTGGAAAATATCATCAGATCAGATCAGTCGCTCAGTCGTGTCCAACTCTTTGAGACCCCATAAATCGCAGCACGCCAGGCCTCCCTGTCCATCACCAACTCCCAGAGTTCACTTAGACTCATGTCCATCGAGTCAGTGATGCCATCCAGCCATCTCATCCTCTGTCGTCCCCTTCTCCTCTTGCCCCCAATCCCTCCCAGCATCAGAGTCTTTTCCAGGGAGTCAACTCTTCGCATGAGGTGGCCAAAGTACTGGAGTTTCAGCTTTAGCATCATTCCTTCCAAAGAAATCCCAGGGCTGATCTCCTTCAGAATGAACTGGTTGGATCTCCTTGCAGTCCAAGGGATTCTCAAGAGTCTTCTCCAACACCACAGTTCAAAAGCATCAATTCTTCGGCGCTCAGCCTTCTTCACAGTCCAACTCTCACATCCATACATGACCACAGGAAAAACCATAGCCTTGACTAGACGAACCTTTGTTGGCAAAGTAATGTCTCTGCTTTTGAATATGCTATCTAGGTTGGTCATAATTTTCCTTCCAAGGAGTAAGCGTCTTTTAATTTCATCATAAGTAGTTATAAATAATCAAGTCATCTCTTAGCTAAGAGCTTTGAAGTGAATATTAAAGTAATTAAATTATTCTGGGAATATGAAAGAAAAAACAGAATTAACATTTGTTTTAAACTTCTGATTGCTGTGTATGCATCACTTTCCTTGATGATTTAGCTTAATTCCTGCATCAAATGCATTCAGTTAATATTTTTAATTCCTCAATTTTATGGTCTCAACCAACTTCAGTTTGACAATTTGAATTAAATGCCTGAAACACACAGATCTAAATGTTTTAACATTGTTATTTCTCAGTGAAGAATACAACCTAAACCTCAGCATTTACACATAAATTGCCTTCTTTATAAGATTATACCTATTTATATAAGTAGATTAAACACAGATGTAAATTAAGTTACCTGTACAAAATAGCCTGAGATTTAGAAATTAGTTGCCACCTAATAACCTGAAATGTTAACATTTACACATGTACATAAATCACAAAAATATTCACACACAAATCTGTTACCTAAAAATAGATTAGAATACACTAGCATAAAACATTATTTTATATATATATATACACACACACACACACACGAACCAGAGATCAAATTTCCAACATCCGCTGGATCATCAAAAAAGCAAGAGAGTTCCAGAAAAGTATCTATTTCTGCTTTATTGACCATACCAAAGCCTTTGACTGTGTGGATCACAATAAACTGTGGAAAATTCTGAACGAGATGGGAATACCAGACCACCTGACCTGCCTCTTGAGAAACCTGTATGCAGGTCAGGAAGCAAGTTAGAACTGGACATGGAACAACAGACTGGTTCCAAATAGGAAAAGGAGTACAGCAAGGCTGTATATTGTCACCCTGCTTATTTAACTTATATGCAGAGTTCATCATGAGAAACACTGGGCTGGAGGAAGCACAAGCTGGAATCTAGATTGCCGGGAGAAATATCAATAGCCTCAGATATGCAGATGACACCACCCTTATGGCAGAAAGTGAAGAGGAACTCAAAAGCCTCTTGATGAAAGTGGAGAGTGAAAAAGTGGGCTTAAAGCTCAACATTCAGAAAATGAAGATCATGTCATCTGGTCCCATCACTTCATGGGAAATAGATGGGGAAACAGTGGAAACAGTGTCAGACTTTATTTTGGGGGGCTCCGAAATCACTGCAGATGGTGACTGCAGCCATGAAATTAAAAGACGCTTACTCCTTGGAAGGAAAAGTTATGACCAACCTAGATAGTATATCGAAAAGCAGAGACGTTACTTTGCCAACAAAGGTCCGTCTAGTCAAGGCTATGGTTTTTCCAGTGGTCGTGTATGGATGTGAGAGTTGGACTGTGAAGAAAGCTGAGTGCCGAAGAATTGATGTTTTTGAACTGTGGTGTTGGAGAAGACTCTTGAGAGTCCCTTGGACTGCAAGGAGATCCAACCAGTCCATTCTAAAGGAGATCAGTCCTGGGTGTTCTTTGGAAGGAATGATGCTAATGAAACTCCAGTACTTTGGCCACCTCATGGGAAGAGTTGACTCATTGGAAAAGACTCTGATGCTGGGAGGGATTGGGGGCAGGAGGAGAAGGGGACGACAGAGGATGAGATGGCTGGATGGCATCACCGACTCGATGGTCATGAGTTTGAGTGAACTCTGGGAGTTGGTGATGGACAGGGAGGCCTGATGTGCTGCAATTCATGGGGCTGCAAAGAGTCGGACACGACTGAGCAACTGAAGTGAAACATATATATATATATATATATATAATGTGCCTATTACATACTTTACATAGTATGTAACAGATTTTTAGAAAAAACTTTTATGAAATAAATCATATGTTTCCTTAAGTTGAATATAACCAATTATACCTTATTATGGGGCTTTCCTTGTGGCTCAGCTGGTAAAGAATCTGCCTGCAATGGCAGGAGAGCTGGATTCGATCCCTGAGTTGGGAAGATCCCCTGGAGAAGGGAAAAGGCTAACCACTCCAGTTCTGGCCTGGAGAACTCCACGGACTGTATAATCCATGGGGTGGCAAAGAGTCAGACACAACTGAGCAACTTTCATTTTCACAATATGAAATTAACTCATAATAACAGGGATGAGAAAGAAGTCTAGCAAAATTATAGCTAATAGACACTGTGAAGAGCAAGAGTATTTGCCTTCACAGAAGCAGTCAATGTGCAAAACACAGTGGCCATGGCATCAGGGAACACAGACCTGGGCCTGGATGTGGCATAACCTACTGGCGTGTTCAGCAGGTCAGAAACCCTTAGAGCCTCAGTTGCTAAAAATTTTAAATGAGAAAAATGAATGACCTGATCTCTTAAGAAAACTGAAACGTATCTTAAGACTTTATGATTCTATGAAAAATAGAGAAATTGCAACTAGCAAGAAGTCAAAGATTTGTCTTTTATAATATGGGGAGGATGCAATGTTTTATTTACTTCCTATTTGTAAACATCAAATTTCAATTCAAAAACTAAGAATATAAGGCATTAAGTCATTGCTCATCACCTATGCTTTGTGCATCAAAACACTCTGAATATTTTTAGTCTTCATTTCATTCTAAATTTTCTCTCCAGTCTCCACCTCTCCAAGTTCCACGCTTCTCTTTCTTCTGTTACCTACAAAAAGCTATGTTTAAATTAAAAAGTGCTTACTTAAGAGTGAACACTTGCAGGAAGGGCAACTCCTCACTTCCTGTGGAGGAAGAAAAAGCAGAAAAAGTTGTTTTTCTATTTGATCTATGGGTCAAAGATACAGATTAAACATTGGAATGATATATTGCAAAATAACAGAGCAAAATTTAAATAGCAATTCAAATAAATAAGAATGATTTACTCCATTTCTTATTAGTTTGTCTTGGTCATTTCTAAACATCATCCTGCACAAATTTATCAACTTACCTGGAAACCCTGGGCCAGGAAGTAGTTAAATGAACAGGTGCCAAATTTACCCACTCAACTGCCTTCTTTTCTCCACCAAAACGAATTCTTTTAAAACCAAGAGCTAATAAAAGGCCTATATAGAACTATCAGTTTTATTAAGACAAAATAATTTATTTCTAAGGTAGTAACTCAATGAAAAGTGAACATTTTCACCATAATGAGTGATTGCCTGTCGTCCCCTTTGAGAATTACTTGATGCATGAAAATACTAAGTCTCTCAGGTTTTGAGGTTTATCAAGCTTCTTGATTTTAGCATTTCTTGAACATATACTGTGTTGGACAAAAGGTTGGTTCAGTTTTTTCCTAGGATGGCTCCAATAGTGCTTGTCTTTAACCTCATTCAAAACAATTTTGTAGGTTGTATTGTGACAGCTGTCTTATCAGCATGCATTTTACAAAAAGTTATCAAAATCTGTGGATTTTTGTGTAGCCATTTTAATATTGAAGATGGAAGAAAACAAGCAACATTTTCTGCATATTATGCTTTATTATTTCAAGAACAGTAAAAACGCAATTAAAATGCAAAACAAGATTTGTGTAGTGTATGGAGAAGGTGCTGTGACTGACTGTGTCAAAAGTGGTTAGTGAAGCTTCATGCTGGAGATTTCTCACTAGATGATGCTCCATGGTCAGGTAGACCAGTTGAAATTGATAGCGATCGAGACATCAACAGAAAACAATTGATGTTATACCATGCTAGAGATAACCAACATACTCAAAATATCCAAATCAAGCACTGATAATCAGGCAAAAAGTGCTACAGTTCTGATTCATCCACCATATTCACCAGACATTGTGCCTTCAAATGTCCATTTATTTCGGTCTTTACAAAATTTTCTTAATGAAAAAAATTTCCATTCCCTGGAAGACTGTAAAAGGCACCTGCACCAGTTCTTTGCTCAAGAAGATAAAAAATTGGGAGAAGACAGAACTGTGAAGTTGCCTGAAAAATGGCAGAAGGTATAGAACAAAACAGTGAATATGTTGTTTAATAAAGTTCTTGATGAAAATTTAAAATGTGTCTTCTATTTTTACTTGAAAACCAAAGGAACTTCTTGGCCCACCCAATACTTTTGAATCTAATCTGATTCAAACCTTGAAACTGCTGCCAAAAACAGATCTAAGCTCTGCCGACCGTTTCAGGCATTGTCTTGCCTATGGGGGGAAGCACATGCACAAGGCTGTCGGAGAAGACCCATCTGACGTTTGCAGGAAGGACTGCAGTGAGACTGGAGACAAGAGACAGATAAGGACTGGGGTGCACCAACAACCAATGAGAACTTCTGGATCAGACCTGTTTTTGCCCTTGGGATGGAATTTAAAAATTCCATGAACCTGAGGAACTTTACCTGTTTAAGGACAAAGTAATTGCCAACACAGAAGAATCCAAAATAAATGAATGTGAACCTTATATCATAACTCTTCTTCATTCAGGTTCAAGGGGATTAAGGGGGCACAAACTTCCAGTTAAAAAACAAGTAAGTTATGGGGCTGCAATGTACAGTATAGAGAATAGAATCAAGAATATTTCAAGTGCTTTTATAATGACAAATGGTAGCTAGACTTACTGTGGTGATCACTGTCTTCATAATGTGTAAAAATATAAAATCCCTATGTGGTATGCCTGAAACTAATATAATATTGTAAATCAAATTATACTTCAATTAATAAGAAATAACAGGGATCTCGGTGGTGGTCCAGTGGCTAAGACTTTTTGCTCCTAGTGCAGGGGGCTTGGGTTTGATCCTTGGCCAAGGAACTAGATCCCCACATGCCACAACTGAAGAGTCTGTATGTCACAAGTGAAGATCTTGCATGCTGGAACTGAGACCCAGCGAAGCCAAATGGCAACTAAAGATCCCACATGCCACAGCTGAGACCCAGCAGAGCCAAATAAATATTTAAAAAAAAAAGAAAAAAAATAACTTGTGTTTGAAAAAGAAGAAGTAAACCAATATATAAGCCACTGAAAAGCCACAAAAATATAAAAAAATAGTATTAATAAGACCAAAGTGATAGGGTGAAAATAAGGTAATTTAGGAAAAGTTTTTCGGCATTTGCATTTTCAAAAAAAACTGTGAGATTAAAAAAACAAAAAAAAACTTACAGTACTTAAAACAGTATTTACAAAATACATCACTCCAGAAGCCATTTGATTTACATGCCATCATCAGTGAAGCTAATCATGTAAAAAATCTGATAATTGATTTATGTATAATTCTGGCTAAACTATCCCAATGCACAAACTTCATTAAATTAGAACTAAATGCTTCTAGGACTGTAAAATGTAAAAATGTAAGATTGACACAATGATAAACACCTATTTATTGTATTAAATACAAGCCTGAAATGTTAAGTAGATAGTACAGATTTCAAGAAAATTACATTTCAGATTCCCAAAATGTCTTGCTGGTGCTTTGACATGTGAAACATTGTTTAAGAGGCTTTTTCCAAAATTCATAAAAATGCAACACTTGGGGGATATAAAATACACAAAATCCAAAACTTAAAAGTTTATTCAAAATTCTTTTGAATCCCTAAGGTGGCTGTAAACAGTCTGCTTTTACATGTTCATAGCTTAAAGGAATGTGACTATCACAGTTTATATGGATTTCTTGCCCAGGAAGCCCACCAAGTCTACACAGTAGTTTCGTGTTTCCATAACCCAGTCCTCACATTGCCAGTGCTATCCGTACCCAGCAAGGGTCCCTCCTGCCCACTGCTTTTGATTGGTCCGTTCTGAATGGCCAAGTTCAGGCCATAAGACTTCTGCTGACTTTCGAGTTCAACTACAGTTGGCTTCCTTACTGCATCTTTTTTACTACTAGTTGAAACAGGCTTTTCAAAATTCCTGCTGCTTTTGGGAAGCGTACTACAGGCATCACTGCTATCTTGTTGGGGGGAGTTGTACTGTCTCTCTCTGTAGGCTAAGTACGCCCTCCGACTCCGAGAGTGTCCTTCATTACTGCCCAGCCGACTTTTCGGCAGGCCATTCTGCACACTGCCTTCCACGCTCGTGGGGACGTCGTAGGCATATTCTCTGAGGACCGTGAGTCTGCTGGCCCGGTGCCCTTTACTTCTGTTTTTATGATGGCGGCTCGGGTGCATATTTGTTCGAAATGGAACTTCTAAAGGCGCCACATGCATTTTAATATCATTGTCCATTGAATGTTCTGTCAGACTATTGTCGAGCTGAGGCGTGGCATTCAAAGGTAGGGAATTGGTGTGGCATTGGGCCGCGGCAGCCTGCAAGTTGGTTAATTTGCAGCCTTGGGAGGAGTTTTTGAAGCTCGAAGCACTCTTGTTTGTGCATGAAGATTCTGCGCTGCTGTTGGTGCACTTGGGAGCCTCCCCGCTCGGCCCGCTGGAGCTGGGGGGCTGCACGTTGACCTGGACTGAATAGGTGCTCCGTCCTGGGCAGCAAGTCATGATCCATGCGAGCCGGACATCCTCCCTGTTGACACAATGGTGAACCATGATGAACGCACTGAGGCTCAAACACGTGGCTCCAAAAAAGAAGCTAAAAACCAAGTCCAAAGGGTAATATAAAGAAACAGCCAAGGCCCCAAACATCCACAGGCCGACATACAAGAGCAAGGTAAGGCTGGCCCCCAGAAGCTGAGCATGGAAAGTGTGTTCGTTTCCCAGGGCCGATGTGGAAATCAGGGACAGAGACATGGAGTCCTGATGATTGACTTCTCCGTTTTCATTGGCTGCCAGCCGCTGCTGCTCCTCGGTGGGCTCCTTCAGCTCGTATTTGCGCTCAGGGTGTCTTTTCAACTGAATAAATATGCTGAGAAAGTACATACAGTTTACGAAAGTGATGAAACTGGCGGGCCCGTAGAAGGCTCCCAAGGAGGGTTCCCACGCCATCCAGCAACTAGGAAAGAAAATGGAGAACCAGCTCAGATGCTCCATATGTCAAGAAACTGTTTAAAAAGTTGCAATAAGATTTAGTTCCTGGGAAACAGTTCCAGGGGAAGCAACCAACTCAGGTACAAAGAGAACACTGAATACTCACTAGGGTGCATTTGGCCGACTGCCGTAGTTCTTGATGTTTGCTGCTGCAGTGATGCCACAAACTATGACGGGTATACCACCACCGATCAGGTAGAACCTAGTAGGGGCAACGATGGAAACAACAGCTCATCAATCTAATTGCTTTAGGTGTACACATTGTAGGATCTCATTTCTGCAGAAGTTATTCCTTAAAGATTAATCACTATTTCAATAATTCAGGAGAGGTTAACATTTGCAGGCTCCTTTGTTAACAGTAACATTTTTTTTTAAGTTTTTATTTATTCTTGATTTCTTTAGTTTAAAAAAGCAGAAGATCTACCAAGTTTGAGTTGAAGGAAAGCTGATCAGCTTCTGCCACCCTGTGGGCAGGCGAAGTAACACCCAGTTCCTGCAGATAGGGCTTTAGTTTATACTTGTTTCTTTTAGAGTCAGCCAGTGGAGCAGAAAGTTAGTCCACTGCAAAATGGACTTGAAGATCCCACTGAGCCATGTTCACACTAAAGATGTAACAACATCGTTTATTCATTAATGCCAGGCTAGACCTGCACATTAATGCTTAGCAGGACCTGCTAAATCTAATGTCCTGCTGCTGTGTATGCTTATCCTCAGTCAGCTGAAATGGAAGTAAGGAAGGTACCTGGATCCCAGCTGCCCACAGCGCTTGGGCCCTTCCTCACCAACTGCCCACAGACCTGAGGGAGATGGAGTGCTGGCTGGTCCTCTGAAGAACAACTTTTGGGGCAGAGGGGAGCAGCTTCTCTGAGTTCTCTGAAAAGATCCTAGGGAACTTCCTGGCCTGGTAAGCTACCCCTGGGTACAGCCAGTCTTAACTCGGCATTTGCCAAGTCCAGAGACACAGTCCACATGCTGAATTGGCTGGATAAAGGCAATGTTCACAACGCATTTTCCCATATATTTTTTTCTTAGTCATGCTTATGGGTACTAAAAATCTTCAATATGATATTATTGCTGAAAAAGACAGCTAATTACTCCCATAAAACTATAACCATGTCTTTTATTCCACAGATTAGAGGAAGGCCAAAATTTGTGACCCTGCCCTTCTTCCTGTTGAACCAATTCATAGCTGCTTCTGACCTGACAAAAAAGCATCAGTTCACCCAAATTTGTCTCGAGTTCCACAGTACTCTCTGCCACTCCTTCCCCACCTCCACTCCCGGACTGCCTGCTACCAACTAATTCTTACTTTAAAGCTTTAAATCTACTTCTCCACTGCTTCTTCCTTCCAGCCTATGTGTATGTTCATGTTTTCTCCATCTTCTAAAACTTTCCTTCAACTACCACTTTCTTTCTTGCTCCCTTTGGTGACAAACACCTGGAAACAACAGCACCAACATGTGCCTCACCTTTATTGCGAGGTGACGCTGCTTCCAAGCTACCGTGCTACTGAAACTGCCCTCTCTGGGGCCAGCAGACTCAGGACAAGTCCCTGCCCATCATCCATGTAGCCCAGATGCTGAGTTTCCTTAAGCTCCAGAACCCAGGGAAAGGAGGGCAGCCTACAGGGTGAACCTGACCATCTAAAGCAAAGGGCGTACCTACTGGCCACAGAGGACTACATAGGCTTTGGCGCTCACGCTGCCTTTTACTAAACCCTTTGTGTTTTTAATCACCTAACAGAAAGGAAACCCAACAGAAACAAACAGCTGCATGAGGATGGATCCCTGTCTCTTGGCCAAATACCATCCCCCTCAGGCCCTTTAACACCAGTGACAGAGGTGTCAAATCGCATCCTATAATCTGGCTGTGGCCAAGCACTCCTTCTGTCCCTTGCCGCTCACTGAACCACTCTCCCCTCAATCTTCAATGTTCTCTTTCAGTTCTTCCCTTTATCTGATATGGCCCATCTACTCAACACTGACATGGCCCAGGTATCATTGTTAGCTGACTTTTCCCTGGGAGAGCTCATTCGTTATCACTGCTTCAATGAACACATGTGAACACATCTCCCATCCTGTCGGGGGACACAGAGTGTGTCCTCTCTGCTGAGCACCAGACTCCCCAAATGTAAACTTTCCATGACGAAGTATGGGTGAGCCCACTTCCCCTGAGCTTACCCTCCCTGGGTCCCCCCACCCACTTTTCCTGTGACTTTCTCAGTTGATGGATGCACCATCTGCAGAAGGACCCTAGCCAACTGGAGCAGACAACCTGCAGCCACCTTCAAATCCCCGTACAGAGCTCCCAAATGCAGCTAGTCATCACTCCTAGAGAAACTGCCTCAAGTTCCTGAACACGTGTCCTCTCTAACCTCCATGCCACTGTGCCGGTGGCAGTCCTCATCTGTTGTTCAGTCACACAGTCATGTCTGACTCTTGGGGACCCCATGGACTGCAGCACGCCAGGCTTCCCTGTCCTTCACCATTTCCCAGAGCTCGCTCAAATTCATGTCCATCCAGTCGGTGATGCCATCCAACCATCTCATCCGCTGTCACCCCCTTCTCCACTTGCCTTCAATCTTTCCGAGCCTCAGGGTTGTTTCTAATGAGTCCGTTCTTCACATCAGGTGGCCAAAGTATTGGGAGCTTCAGCTTCAGCATCAGTCCTTCCAAAGAATATTCAGAAGTGATTTCCTTTAGGATGGACTGGTTGGATCGCCTTGCAGTTGAAGGGATTCTCAAGTCTTCTCCAACACCACAGTTCAAAAGCATTAACTCTTCAGCACTCAGCCTTCTTTATGGTCTAACTCTCACATCTGTACATGACTACTGGAAAAACCATAGCACTGAGTACACAGACCTTTGTCAGCAAAATCTCTGCTTTTTAATATGCTGTCTAGGTTTGTCATAGCTTTTCCTCCAAGAAGCAAGCATCTTTAATTTCATGGCTGAAGTCACCATCTGCAGTGATTCTGTAGCCCAAGGAAATAAAATCTGTCACTGTTTCCATTGTTTCACCATCTATTTGCCATGAAGTGATGGGACTGGATGCCCTGATCCTAGTTTTTTGAATGTTGAGTTTTAAGCCAGCTTTTTCACTCTCCTCTTTCACCTTCATCAAGAGGCTCTTTAGTTCTTCTTCGCTTTCTGCCATAAAGGTGGTGCCATCTGTATACCTGAGGTTATTGATATTTCTCCTGGCAATCTTGATTCCAGCTTGTGCTTCATCCAGCCCAGCGTTTCTCATGATGTACTCTACATATAAGTTAAATAAGCAGGGTGACAATACACAGCCTTGAAATACTCCTTTCCCAATTTTGAAATGGGCAAAAGACCCTATGCAGTACTCATGAGGATCTCCTAATGACCTCAGCAGAATTATTTGTAGATGTCTCCTACTTTTGGGCATTCTAATGTATAGCCCACAATTTAATCTGGCCCTCTAAAACCTGAAACTCAGCTTTTACTCTGAATCATGCTACTCTACACCATAAACCCTAGGTTCCAGCCACAGTCAAACCGCACTTCTCAAATTTGTTCCAGCTTGCGATATGATCCTGTATCTGAAGTGCCACCTCTGCCCTTTATGTGGTAGTCAAGCAATTCTTAATAGCCCCCCACTCTCCCTGACCCCTCAGAATTACAGTTCCTCTTTAGTGCTTTCAGAGAAGGTACTTCCACTCCAGCTCTTACACAGCTACAGTAGTTCTTCTCACACCTGTCTCCTCACAGACTGTAAAGACCTCAAGGACAGGTCTTCTACCCATTGAGAATAATAATTCACTGACAACTGATTTAAATTATGATATTAGGAATAGCACGACACCAAAACTGTTTTTTCTTTCTTGGAGAATAACGACACTGATACATACTTGAGAAGACTGAAATCTACTAAACGACCTCAAGGAAATAAAAACTAATATTTTCAGAGTCTATTCCATGGCCAGTACCATCCGTCTGAAGTGCTTTACACATTAAGTCACTTATGCTTCACAACAAGTCTATGAAAGAGAATCATTCCCACTTTCTAGATGAGACAGAAAGACAAGAGAGGATACAGAACTTCACAAAGAACTCCCAGCTGCAAGGCTGCTTACAAGTCTATTCTTCCACATTCTAAAGTTCACTCAGCAATTTTTTGTTATGACCATACTTAATTAAATTTAATATGTGTGGACATTTACCAGAAGATAGTACACGAAGATATTAGATACCTGAGCATTGGTCTTGGTGGAGGTGGCAGCTCATCAGGGTCCTGGCATCTTTTAGCTTTTTTAGTGACTTGTTTGTAGATGTTCCGAGCTGTCACTCCCACCCATAGTACTGTAGCAAGAGTGGAATAATGAAGAATTATTCCAACCTAGAAAGAAGAATACATGAACTAAAATGAAAAAAAAAAAATCCCCTTTACAATCAAAATATAATAATTGCCAGTAAGCTTCCTCAAAAAGACTGGTAAGTTATTTTGAATATCTGACTCAGAAACTGTACGAAGGTATATTCTAACAATCCATTCCTTTGCCCGCTAATGAACAAAGAAACCACTCTAAAAGGTGTATAATAGAGGACTGAATCTATAGTTGAAGATAGGAGGCCCATGGACTACAACTTATACCTAAGATGACATTAAACATACCAAGGAATTCACTCCCGGACAACAGTAAACCAAAGCCATGTTTCTCACAGATGCTATGCTATAAATTAGAGTCGAGATCCTAAAGTCTATTTTAAAGAGCAATGCAGAGGTAAAGGGTAAGTGAGAGTGAAAGTGAATGCCACTCAGTCGTGTCCAACTCTTTGCAACCTCATGGACTATACAGTCCACAGAATTCTCTAGGCCAGAATACTGGAGTGGTGTAGCCTTTCCCTTCTCCAGGGGATATTCCCAACCCAGGGATCGAACCCAGGTCTCCCACACTGCAGGTTGATTCTTTACCAGCTGAGCCACAAGGGAAGCCCAAGAATACTGGAATGGGTAGCCTATCCCTTCTCCAGGGGATCTTCCCAACCCAGGAATCAAACTGGGGTCTCCTGCATTGCAGGTGGATTCTTTACCAACTGAGCTATCAGGGGGACGTCAAGGGTAACTGGAGGGCAAAAGTCACAGCCAACAGAGAATAAACTTTGGAGTCAGAGACCTGAATAGTTCTAATTCACAGCTTTTATGTATCAAAATGGATGGCAAGCGAGCAGTATAACAGATTGGTGATTATTTGAAATGAGTGAGCTCTGGAATTAACAATTTTGCCTGGTTTTAAAACTAGAATCTACCCCTTGTGACACCTAAGCAAACTCGCAGAATATCTCAAGCACTGTTCTCATTTGTAAACTGAGGATAATATTAAAGTACCATAAGGCTTTAAATAGGACACCCTATATAAAGCATTTAGCACTTTGCCTAGTACATTATACGTGATTAAAAATACAGCAATATCTATATTATTATTAGGAGTATGGCTTTAAGAAAATAACGTCAACATTCTTGAAATTAACGTTCCTCATGTGAATAGTAGAAAGACTATCCATCCATAAGCATCCCTAGGGGTTTTTGTAGGGACTGAAAGGGCACAATATCTGGGACATAATAAGTACTCGAAAGGTGATGGAAAACTGCAGTATAGGTAAGTGATGACACTGAGTTCTTCCCAAAGGGATGATGGGGGGCACGTTCACCTTGTGAACTGTGTCTGAAGCAACAGCAGTTAGAAATAAAATTCTAGGTAGACAAATATGGATAAGAGAGGTTTAAAATCTATTTTAAGAAAAATAAATGCATGGAGCAGCAAGGACATAATTTTCTTATCTAATTCTATCTTTTGATCCTTTCTTCTTACACAATGATTACAGGTGAACTTCTATCAATGAAAATTTCCAAGGGAAAAAAAAACTTTTTTTTTAACTCAAAAAGGATGACTCTCCAATCTCAAGAAAATCAAATTGACATCACCAATCCTAGGTAAGTAACAGAAGAATCTAGACTGCTGTCTAAGGCTCATGTTAATGAGACATGAACCTCATTAAACTTGATGGCATGGAAGTACACAGATTATTCTGCAGGGCAAACACTAGGGTGGTCACTTGTCCAGGGAAGTCACTGTCCTCTCAATGACTGAAAGGGCTAGGAGGGTGATCCAGCCTGGCTGAACCAGAGGGTCAAAGAAACAAATTTCTTTTAAAAATTTGTTGAATTTAATTTTTATTTATTTGTATTTTGGTAGTGTTTTGCAACACAAGGGATCTTAGTTCCCCAATCAGTGATTGAATCTATGTTCCCTGCAATGGAAACATGGATTCTTAACCACTGGACCACCAGGGAAGTCCTCACAATATCTTCTTGAGCAGAAAACTTGCTCCATGGTTCCTATTACTCACTGCACTAGAAAAGCAAAGCTTACAGATGCAAGTGGAACAAAAAGCATAAAATAACCCTCTGAGCTATCTGGAGTCACATCAAATGTTGTAAATAAAAATAGTATAATTGGATTTGGTGCATAAAAACCAAAACATTCAAAACCAATCAATGATATTGACTCAAAATGGTATCCTCTACTGTTTCTACAGTTTTCTCCGATGTAGAGGTCAAAAGAATGAGACAAGGCTTCAAATAAGCTTCAAAACAGAAATTAAAAATATTTTCAACACAGGAGGTGCAAGATGGAGAATTTTCTTGTTTTAGATCTAATAGGTAAAACTCCACCTTTAGATTTTGAAGTGTTTCCTATGGCATTTCAAAATTTGCAGAGAAGTGTTCATACTTAAAAGATACTAAAGCCTTCCAGTTAAACAATTATTACCAATAGTGGAATTTTAGGGGTCTAATGGTACCTGGTAATAGTCACATAAGCAAATCACCAAATGTTCCATAAGACAGAATAAAGGAGGCACTGAGATCTAGTCTAGCAGCAATGGTATTCCTATCTTTTGGAAAAAGTTGCTTCCTATTTTGGGATTCCCAGGTGGCTCAGCAGTAAAGAATTCACCTGCCAATTCTGGAGACGCAAGAGATGCATGTTTGATCCCTAGGTTGGGAAGATCTCCTGGAGAAGGGAATGGCAACCCATTCCAGCATTCTTGACTGAAAAGTCCCATGGACAGGGGAGCCTGGTGGGCTACAGTCCATGGGGTCACAAAGAGTCGGACACAACTGAGCACACATATGTGCTTCCTATTTTATTCTCCATCGGACACTTGGGCTATACTTGAAATACAACCTCTCTGTCACAATTTCTCCCAAATAAATCAGATACATGTGGGAAATTTGTAAACAGTTTGGAAATAATATAATTTATAGGGCATGTAAATGATTCATTAAATGCAACAGATTAGAACTTAAGAAAGTCACCTTACCTCAAGACATCAGTTTTCAAAGGTGCAAAATGGATACAAAAAATTATCTTGAAGAGTTGGACTTTATATGTTACCTAACCATAAACATTCACATACCAGAGACGAGATATTTTAACAGTTGGGTTTTTAACCACCAACAAAACCTATAATAGTGCAGCATACACAGCAAGTGTGCAAAAAAAATCATCTTTAATACTCATAGTCTGATATGAATATATATAAAAATTAAGAGCATCCACTACTGAATGCTTGCTGCTGCTGCTGCTGCTGCTGCTACTTCTAAGTCATTTCAGTCGTGTCTGACTCTGTGCGACCCCACAGACGGCAGCCCACCAGGCTCCCCCGTCCCTGGGATTCTCCAGGCAAGAACACTGGAGTGGGCTGCCATTTCCTTCTTCAATGCATGAAAGTGAAAAGTGAAAGGGAAGTCACTCAGTCGTGTCCGACTCTTATCGACCTCATGGACTACAGCCCACCAGGCTCCTCTGTCCATGGGATTTTCAAGAGTATTGGAGTGGGGTGCCACTGCCTTCTCCGGAATGCCTGCTATGTACGCCAAAATGTATTAGACAATTTTTTACGTGCTTCTATTTTATCCTCTTAATGTCACAATTTGCTTAGTGCTACCGACAAGGAGATGGAGGCTGCAAGAAGTTAAATCATCCTCCAGAGGCCACGTAGAGAGTGGTGGGGCAGCAACTCAAACCCAAAGCCTGAGACTCTTCTATTACATCATCCTGGTCCTCAATAATAAGAAGGCAGTGTTAAGGGTGGGGATTGGCAAGGAATACTCAAAGAGACTGTCATTTGAATCAGGGCTGTGCCGCCCAAAGGCCCTAGACTTGGGGCAAGTTATTTCAATTCTCTAAGACTCAATTTCTGTACTAATAAAATATGAGTAAGAACTACCTCCTAGGGTTAATGTGAAAGTTAACATGCAGTAGCTGGCAAGTAGAAAGCTCTTAACATCCATGGATTGAATCTTTCCCTGTGTATCCTATGTGCCCGTGCAGCAGTCCTCTGGATAACAGAGACCAGAAGACACCTGAGAAGGTCAGCTGGCACAATAGTTAACAGATGAAATCGTGGAGTGGTAGAGCAACACAGTGTCCTAAATATTTGCAGCCAAATCCTTTCACTGCATAGCTAGGAAACCAAGGACCAAAAACTAACGATCACACAGTTATCTGGCAGCACATCCTGACCCAGAACCCAGATCTCCTCCAAACCCTGTTGAGTCAACAGCCTCTTCTACTCTATCACTCAACTTCTCAGTTTCCCTTTGGCTCCTTTTGCAAAAGAAAGTTCAAGGCTAGAGCATGCACCCATGGCACCACCCAGAAAGGATGACATAAAAACCAGAGTGGGAAGTCCCTGTCTGGTGGGGCCTTTAATAACCTCAGCCAATTACTTCAAGGAATAAACTGCATTAGAACCTGTTCACACCATTCATAGGATACATGAGCTCTAAAAGGGAGATATGCCAAAGACAACACCGATCATGTGCACCTAAGAAATGCATGTAGAAGATGCATGCTTCAGGGTTCAGTTTTAGAGATGGAAGACGAGCCCACCCCCTTATTTTGCAGAAGAAACATGAAGTCCCTACTAGGTTATGGGGCTGTCCAGGTGTCTAAGTAGGTAAAGAATCTGCCTGAAATGCAGGAGACCCAGGTTTTATCTCTGGGTTGGGAAGATCCCTTGGAGAAGGAAATGGCAACCCATTCCAGCATTTCTTGCCTGGGAAGTCCCATGGACAGAGGAGACTGGCAGGTACAGTCCATGGGGTCACAAGAGCCAGACACAACTGAATGAACAAACCACCACCACTAGGTTTGTTCATGACAAACGTGAGTTTGAGCAAGCTCTGGGAGTTGATGATGGACAGGGAAGCCGGGAATGCTGCAGTCCATGGGTCGCAAAGAGTCGGACATGACTGAGCAACTGAACGGAACTGAGGTTAAGAGACAAGCCACACAGGCCGTTCTGGCAGACACAGCTAGCTACTAACTGAATAAGTATTAGAAAGATAAAGTGAAGCAACTCATGTCTGAGTCAGAAATAATAAGAATGATGCTATGTCTTTCACAGAGGAAGAACACTATAAAAAAAAAAAAAAAAAAAAAAACCAGAAGAAAACAACATATGAAAACATCTAGAAGCCTGCCCACCTCACACTTTTTCAGGTAATTCTTTACCTAATAGACATTCATTCTTGAGGCCCTGAAAACTCAGTGTACTTTGCTATCCTTTTCATTCTAGAAATGGTATAAAATACCATTCAGGATGATGAAAGGCAGTCATTTCTACTATGGCCTCTTTCTGTTCATTTCCTTAGTGAAATAAATTTATGTGTCTACTTCCAGAAATCAATGAGTATTTTTAGACAGAATTGAGACTATTACCACCATTGTGTGTTGAGTACTCCAATAGTCTATGTTCAAAACAACTCCAGGCTTGAATGAGTTCTACTATTTGCACACAGAGGCCATTTTTGTTCATTTATGCAGTATCTGCTGAGCACCTACTATGTGTCAGGTCTTATACTGATTCTTGGATGAACATTGGTGAATTGAATCAGTACAATCCCCATCCCTGTAGAGCTTCGAGTCCAGGGACAACAAATAGGTAAATGCTAGTCAATTACGCCAGTCAATTACGCAGTTTTGCAGGCACTATGGAATGTTAATCAGCAGCAAAGGATAATGAGGGGACGAGGTGGAGGGACTGCATCTCTAAAACAGTAAACTGAGACCTGCAAAGTAAGTGGGAGTCACCCAGATGAAGAAGGGAGAAAACACTGAGAAAAGAGAAGCACTATCTTCTGTACACGTATTAAGTTGATTTGGGATCCATTACCTAACTTCTTGTAGGCTTCAAACAAGTTTGATTTCAGATGTATAGTAATGGCCCTAATACAGGGGAATATTCTGCACAGCTAAGAGATAATTATACCAATAACCGTCGTAATAATAGCTTATATTACTGAGCACTTACTGTATACCTGGTACTCTGGAGTCATTTAATTCTCTCAACAATTCTTATATATACACACACATACATATTTGAAACTGTTTTACATGAAGAAAATATTGGATTCATCATCAGCCTTAGGTTAATAACACATTCTAATGACTGAGCCGAGCACACAAGCATGGCCTGCCTTTAGTTTCTTAAATAGTTGTTATTTATGTGTCCACAAACCTATCAATAAGACAAAAGGTAGGATCTTGACAAAAGCCTGTATCAGCATATAAGAACCCCTTCACCCAAGGTAATCATCACCATTTATCCTATGCTTATCATCCCTTTGCTTTCTTTCTTCAGATTTTACTGCACCTATGTATTTTCATTAAAAGTATGCTATTTCATTTTAGTTATGTTTATCTTTCTAAAGAAAACTATCAGGATGAATGTAATTTATGGGACTTAATTTTTTCACTTATATTCCTGAGACTGACTCACACTGCTATGCCTTGTTGTAATTCATTAATTTTGACTCTTGCATAATTTCACCATTTATTCATTCACTCTCTCAGTGATGGGCACTTGGGTTGCTTCCAGGTTTCTGCTACGGTGTAGACTGCTGCTATGAATATTCACAGGCACTCACTCTAAGCCCTACAGTGGGACTGTGTGAAAGTTTACCTGTATAAAGTAGAGCCTCCCAGAGTCATCCGCTTACATTCCTACCCACTATGTATAAAATATGTGGATCCACGTGTTCTTCAATACTTGGCACTGCCGGGCTTAATTTTTGCTGACAGAAAAGGCATAATGTGGTAGCGATCTGAATTTGCATCTCCGTCACCACCAATGCGGTGTACGCTGGCACTGTGTCTATTCTCTTATGAAACGCCTGTCACTCTCACCACTTCTCCAACTGGGCTGTTTGTGGCATTCTCACTGATTAGTTTTTAATATATACATTTTTTTATTCTAATGCTCTGTCAGTGGTTATGTATTGAGAATTCATGCTGTGATATGCTTAGTCGCGCAGCCGTGTCTGACTCTTTGTGACCCCATGGACTATACAGTGCAAGGAATTCTCCAGGCCAGAATACTGGAGTGGGTGGCCTTTCCCTTCTCCAGGGGATCTTCCCAACCCAGGGATTGAACCCAGGTCTCCCGCACTGCAGGCAGAGTCTTTACCATCTGAGCCACCAGGGAAGCCCATATGTACTGAAAATAGTGTCTTCTAATGTGGAACTTGTTTTTCATTTTCCTTACGAATCTTCATTTTTTAAAGAAAAAGATATTCTTTTTAATTTAGTCAAAAGTACATTCTTTCTTTTCTAGTCATATTTAAGAAATCCCTCCTTATCCCAAGGATTATGATATTTTCTAATATAAATTTTAACACTTTCATTTAGACTTATAATATTTAATCTACCCAAAACTGACTTTTTTAACATGGCATGAAGTACAGATCCACTTTAATCTTTTTTTCCACATAGATTTTCCTCAGCTCCCTTAACTGGACAATGGTCTGTCTTTACCCAGCTGATGAGACACGTAACATCTGTCTCATACCAAATCTCTGCGTGGGTCTGCTTCCAAGGATGCTATTCTACTGTGTTGGTCCATTTATCTATCCCTACTCTAATGCACAGTTTTAATTCCAACAGCCTCAACAGTTTGGGTGATTAGAAGACTTCCTGCTGCTGCTGCTAAGTCGCTTCAGTCGTGTCCGACTCTGTGCGACCCCATAGATGGCAGCCCACCAGGCTCCCCCGTCCCTGGGATTCTCCAGGCAAGAACACTGGAGTGGGTTGCCATTTCCTTCTCCAATGCATGAAAGTGAAAAGTGAACGTGAAGTCGCTCAGTCGAGTCTGACTCTTCGCGACCCCATGGACTGCAGCCTACCAGGCTCCTCCATCCATGGGGTTTTCCAGGCAAGAGTACTGGAGTGGGGTGCCATCACCTTCTCCAAGAAGAATTCCTACTCTACTATTTTTCAGAAGTATCCTAACTATCACTGATCCTCTTTACTTTCATATAAATTTAAAGACCATTTTATTGAGTTTCATGAAAAATTCTCTTATCTACAGATTAATTTAGGAGGAACTGCCACCTCTCTGATTTTAACTTTTCCTATCCTTGGACCTAGTGTATTTCTCCATTTATTTAGGTCTTCTTTAATATACACTAAAATTTTACCTGTAAATCTTGAATATTTTTATTATTTCTAAGTACTGGATATTTTTTGATACTACATAAATGTTACCTTCTCATTAATTATGTTTTCTCTTGGTTACATTTCTGCATACTAGCAGCACACTTCTGTATATTAAACTACATAAAAAAAACTACACACATAGGAAACTAAGTTTTCCTATTTTTCTAATAATTTATCTGTAAATTACTTTAGCTTTTCTAATGCAAATAGTCTCATCATTTGACAACAACTCAATTATTATTCCTAACTTACAGGTGAGAAAATTGAGACACAGAAATGTTAAATATTGATATCAGGATCAAAGATAATTGTAGTCCTATGTTTACTGCAGTGTTACAACATTCAAGAGCTGGAAACAATCTAAATGTCTATTGATAAATGAATGGATAAAGAAAATGTGGTGTATACATACAATGACATATGTATTCAGTCTTAAAAAGCAAGAAATCCTGTGACATACTACAACATGAATGAACCTTGAGGATATTATGTTAAATGAAATAAGTTAATCATGGAAGGAAAAGTACTGCATGAGTCCACTGATATAAGGTATTTATGAAGTCAAGCTCACAGAGACAGAAAGTAGAATGGTGGGGCCAGGAGGTGAGGGGAAGGGATACAGGAGGTGGCCGTTTCGTAGGTCTAGTTTCAGCCACGCAAGATGAAAAAGTTCTAAAGATCTGCTGTATGTCCTTAATCACCATACAACACACTTAGAAACTGGTTAAGAGGGTAGATCTCATTATCTGCAATTAAAAAAAGTTGAACAAATTGCCCATAAAAACACTGGAAAAAGCAGAACTGAAATCCAAATCCACGTAGTCTGAACTGTGAATTTCTATGTGACACTGTTTGCTATGATACACATAGAAAATAATATGCAAATAAATACAATTGTATCTATTTCCTACTCATATGTTAAGAAGTTTTGTTTTTTATACTTATACTATTAGAACACTGCTTACTAATGCTATATATGTAATCATTTACTTGAAATTAAGAGTTGGAAGATTTTTAAATTCTTCATATTTACCATACCTAGGAAGTTTCTTGTTTTTATATCTTATAGTTAAAATCTTTATAATTCCTGTTTCCATAAATAGATAAAATTTTAAAAATCCTGTCAGAAAATGTTAGTTCTTCAGGTATATCAGAATTTTATAAATTTTAAAAATTCAATGTTTGTCATTATAACAGACATAACAAGCAGCACAAAATTCCCAAAGATAAAAAGACAAGCTCCATAAGTCATATATCCGTTGTGAAATTATAATTCAGAACTTGAAGTATACTACTGAATTATTTAAGTAACATTCAGGTTAACTTTAATTAGCTAAGGAAAAAAAAAGCTTTAAAGAAACAATTTTCCTTTTACAGTCAATGAAACATACGAAATTACTTTTTAATACCAGTATATTTTTTTTATTTTACTTTTTCACTTTGACTTACAGCTTGGCAGACGCTGGCATTTCTAGTTTGACTTATTCCTCCCACAAAGACCACACAGGTCAGAAAAATATGAAAGCACAAATTCACAAGCATGTGCCAGCCTTTGAGACTGATTCTAATCAAACTGTTAAAAGAAAAGGGAAAAAATTAATACTCGGGTTAATATACTTGAAGCTGGACATCTCCAAGTTAACATACCTAATTCATACAAGGCCAAATGTAAATGTGCAAACATTTTATTAAACATATTATCACACACACGTACAGGTTTTGAGAAATCCCTCAACACAATACAGTTTCTTAACATTTAACTTTATACACTAAAAAAGACAAGTCAAATGGAACTACTACATCCACTAAAGGCTACCCAAATTCTCCATAATAAGAAATACGTCCGCTTTTGTTAGTTATGATGTCTTATGACAGATGGATTACTTGTTTGCTTCCCAGAAATTTCTGCAAGGTGCCAATCTCTATTTTTCCTGACCTACTAGGATAACACGGTCTAAACAACCAATGCATTTCCTCGTGGCCTTTCATAATGAAATGCTCAAGTCTTTCTTTTTTATATCAAAATCTCCTTCTTAACTAAATGTCAAGAAATGTCATATATGTCCAGCTTAAAGAGGAAAATACATTCTAGCAAAATCTCTTGAAAGTGTATTTCTGCTTAGCAAATCCTTTCAGTTCATTATATCTTACCATAAAATAAAAATTTCTGTATCTTTGCCTCTAATTAACAAAAACCATATCCCACACTTAAATGCCACAAGCTTTCTTAAATGCCATGTGTAAAAGAGACTATCACAACAGGCAAAAATTTATGAAATAGAAATAATACCACAGTCTGGTTCTGGAAGACACCTCTGCAGGTAACCAGGCTCCACTTTTACCTCACCCTCATGCCCCACTCCCCAACACACACTTCCCGTGTTCTTTGCCAGGTACAAACCCAGCAGGGTGACTGGACGCTGCAGAAGATGAGTTTATTACCACGTGCACTTATTATTTATGTCTTGACTTGCATGAAGAAGGCCTGGAGGTACTCTGAAGTAACTGCCCTTACTTTGGAAGGACAGCATGGTATTAAATTAGGTATAAAATTAGGATAACATTTTATCCTAATTAAATGTGAAATAACGTCCACAGGCCTCTGCAGTCAGTTTCATTTCTTACCTGTGATGGTATACGTAACTGACGATGACCGCTAAGAGGCACAAGAGAAGAATGACAGCAGTCGTGTAGACCACAGGGTGCAGGAGATGGGCTGCCTGGGTGTAGAATTCGGATCCCGTCAGATCCTGAAGGGAAAATGAAAGCATTATTCTAGGAATGCTGCTCTGCACAGAGTTGTTGGGATTTTCTCAGGGGCTAAAATATACCGATAAAGAGAACTCTGGCCCTTGGATCTCTTCATTGTATCCAAGGGCTATGTTTCATGCCATTTTCCTCACATATTACTATGCCCTCCTAACTTGTACTGTGTTAACTACTCATGTAGTATGTATAGACACATACATGCACACATACACACACACTCTTCTTACAATAGACTATCTGCTTTATAAATGTGAACACTGACTCTCCTTTGAGGGTAGTGGAGAGGGAAAGCAGTGATTTAGAAGGTCAACTACAGACTTCAGCCTTTTTAATGCCCTTAGTTTCCATGATGGTTCAGACGGTAAAGAATGCAGGAGACCCAGGTTCGATTCCTTGGTCAGGAAGATCCCCTAGAGGAGGGAATGGCAACCCACTCCAGTATTCTTGCCTGGAGAATCCCATGAACAGAGGAGCCTGGTGGGCTACAGTCCATGGGGTTGCAAAGAGTCAGAAGTGACTGAGCGACTAACACTTCACTTTCACCCAACGTGTCACTCCTCATATTCACCAGCTAATAAGGTACAAGACAGCAGCAGTATCTCTGAGTCAATAAAGCCTAACCTCCCGCAGTCACGTTCAACACATATGAATGGACCAGACACTGTGCGAAGGACAGGGATGTAATGCTAACCCATGATTCTTGCTCTTGAAGAGCTGAGAAGTCACAGGGTCCTCAGACACACAATGAGATCATAACAATGTTTGATCAACATAAGGGCAGCCCTGTGACTGAGCGCTTAGAGATCAAATATCAGTAATAATATCACTCACAGAGCATTTATCCTAAACCAGGCACCCTACACAGAATAACCCTATAAACTAGGTATATTGTTAGTCCCATTTTAAAGCTTGAAAAACAAGCACAAAGAGGTTAAGGGCTGGGAAGATCAGATCTGAAAGAGTTTGTGGCTGCCAAGGCTCTGCTCCCTAAAACAAAGCAGACAGTGGCATCCTAAAACAAAAACATCATTCACCTAAAGGCTTCCTTCCTGACAAAGGACTGGGGCAAGCTTGGAAGATGTCTCTCCCTGGGCCCCGGACACCAAGACAGACAACCAGGGTGTCAGGAGAGAAAGCCACAGGTTCACCAGGTCCTGTCACCAAATTCTCTTTCTAAATTGATTCTGAAAGCTAGAAAATGACAGCTGGACGTGGGAAGGAGTTCACAGTGGGATGCACCTCTAGTCAGGAAGTTATTAAGATAATTCTTGAAACCAGAAAAACCAAGATGATGAAGACAGGAAGAAACGGGTGAGACACACGAGGACACTGATGATAACTCAACAGAGGAGGAGGAGGGACGGAAGCAGCATGCTTTCCTGGGAAGAATCAGTGCTCAACTGTGTATAATTACACAGCCAGAAAGATCTATCCGAACACCTTCGCAAGTCCCTCACCATTAACAAATGACTAACAGAGGCCACAAAGCCTGACAAAAGTCAGAATTAATGAGAAACTGGAGGCACAGGAGGGGAAATTCCACTCCAGCCCACGGTCAGGAGTCACAAGCCTGTACTTCATCTACGTATTTGATAAATGCCAGCTGGGTGACCACCATGGCCAGGCACTATGCCAAGTACCGGGTATTCAGGGAAACACAGGATCTCTTGGGGGCTGACAGTCTATAAACTAAGATCTGAAAGGGAAAATACAAGACAGAAACCTACAGCCACCATTCTGAACAACCTGTCCTTGTAAGATGCCCATGGTCTATGGTACACAGTTTCAACATATCAATACTTGCATTCTGCTAAAAATCCAGAATGTTAGAAGAGAAATTCAAAGAAGACTGGGGCAACAAGAGCCAGTTAGACGCTAGCTGGAGTGGACAGATTCTCCCTGGTTTCTATGAAAAGCTTCTATTCCCATGGAGAATAAATAATTGAGGACAAACTTTCAGCGTCTAGGATGTGGTCTCTTCACTCTTTCTGTGCACTGCCTGTTTCCCAATCCTTCAGGAAATGTTACAAGAATACTTTGCCACCACTAGCTGTATGATCTGGGGCAGTTACCCCACAGTCATCTCATCTGGCAGGGTCTGAGGAAGGGGCAGAACCTGTGTATGCCTGCCTTCCACAGGCCTTTGCAGAGAATAACAAAACACAGGTGGCTGGATATTATCCAACAAAACATCAGACAAACTGCCAGTTCAGTTCAGTCGCTCAGTCGTGTCCAACTCTTTGCAATCCCATGAACCGCAGCACAATAGGCCTCCCTGTCTATCACCAACTTCCGGAGTCCACCCAAACCCATGTCCATCGAGTCAGTGATGCCATCCAACCATTTCATCCCCTGTTGTCCCCTTCTCCTCCTGCCCTCAATCTTTCCCAGCATCAGGGTCTTTTCAAATGAGTCAGCTCTTCTCATCAGGTGGCCAAAGTACTGGAGTTTCAGCCCCAACATCAGTCCTTCCAAAGAACACCCAGGGCTGATCTCCTTCAGAATGGACTGGTTGGATCTCCTTGCAGTGCAAGGGACTCTCAAGAGTCTTCTCCAACACCACAGTTCAAAAGCATCAATTCTTCGGCGCTCAGCCTTCTTCACAGTCCAACTCTCACATCCATACATGACCACAGGAAAAACCATAGCCTTGACTAGCTAGACCTTTGTTGGCAAAGTAATGTCTCTGCTTTTGAATATGCTATCTAGCTTGGTCATAACTTTTTCCAAGGAGTAAGCATCTTTTTATTTCGTGGCTGCAATCACCATCTGCAGTGATTTTGGAGCCGAAAAAAATAAAGTCTGACACTGTTTCCACTGTTTCCCCATCTATTTCCCATGAAGTGATGGGACCAGATGCCATGATCTTCGTTTTCTGAATGTTGAGCTTTAAGCCAACTTTTTCACTCTCCTCTTTCACTTACATTTTATACAATATTTATGGTTAAAAGAATTCAGTTTTTTCAAAAGCCAATGAATGTGACCTAGCATGAGCAGGGAAGCTGGATGTTGACACAGAGGACCCAGACTGTTAAAACGCCAAAGTAGTCCTGGAGGAAGGAGTAAGTACTACTGACTGTCGCACAGGGGCATTTTTGTTGTCACAATAAATAGACCTTTCCAAATGAAAGAGAACCCCTGGCAAGGTGTGAAGAGCCAGAGAGTTAAGAGCTCAAGCTTTGCAGGCCAAAGGCAAAATTGAGGTTATTATGCAGGTACTTATTAACCACTTAAAATATAACCTTTAAAACTTGGAAACCATTTCTAGCTTTCCAGCATTTAGAACATCAAACAAACAAATGAGAGCTGACTGGAACAGGCCTGTGGATCAAATATTTGCCAGGGTTTGCAGACTCCATTACTGGTGTAAAGGAGACAAATCAAGTTAACAAAAACTTGATCTTGTATCTTGATGACAAAATGTAAGAGAATTTAAGGCCGTATAAGACAACTGAGAAGATCAGGGTAGGAAAGAAGAGAAGTTAAAGACTAAAACAAAAGAAGTAAAGTAGAAATCTTAAGTCAAAATTATTTTCAATTATATCCATCAACAAATAGAGGCTTTGTGATACTGTAACAAAAACACAGGTGAAAGGAGTCCACAAGCACACATTTCCAAATATAGAACAAATGAAGCCCTGGCGATGCAATGTGCAGCAAGGGGCTACAGTTAATAATAATACAGAAGTTTGAAAGCTGCTCAAAGAGTAAAGCTAGTTTATACCATATGAGAAAAAAATTGTAACTGTATACTGATGGATGTTAACTAAACTAGACTTATTGTGGTGATCATTTTGTAATATACACAAATACTGAATCATTACATTGTATACCTGAAGCTAATAAAATGTTGTATGTCAATTATACCTCTACTGAAAAAAAATCTACCTGTTCAGGAAGACACATATCAAAAGACTTCAATCTCTTTAATTTCACAGAAACCCATGATTCTTGCTTTTATTCTCTTTTTATAAACCAAATCCCTTCCATTACAAAAAAATTACCAAATACATTGTCCAAATGGCCACTAGGAGACACCCATGGAAGAAAAGTACAAAGTGTCATTCACATTTGCAATACAGTGATACATAGCACAGGAAAAGTCTGCCTCTGGTGCTTACTCAACCACAGTCCATCACTAAATGGTGATCTTAATCACTCTTATATATGGTACAAAGTTTAAGGGCTTCCCAGATGGCGCTAGTGGTAAAGGACCCACTTGCCAAAGCAGGAGACATAAGAGACGTGTGCTCAATCCCTGGGTCAGGAAGATCCCCTGGAGGAGGGCATGGCAACCCACTCCAGCATTCTTGCCTGGAGATTCCCATGGACAGAAGAGCCTGGTGGGCTACAGTCCATGGGGTTGCAGAGTTGGACACAAATGAAGTGTTATTACTACTACTACTAAGTTTAAGAAAACAGGCCAGAAAATGGAAAGTAAAGTTCACCAAAATAAACTGCACCAATTCAGAGAATATTAAAACATGTAAAAGTGTGTTAAAAACTACAAAAGTACTTATTATTAAGGAACCAAATAAACGGAAGAAGAGCTTTTGAAATTTTTATTAACCTGATAGAGACTGATACATTTACAATAGTTTTAGCCTGAGAATTACTAAATATAAGATCACTGCTGCTGCTGGTGCTGCTGCTAAGTCGCTTCAGTCGTGTCCGACTCTGTGCGACCCCGTAGACAGCAGCCCACCAGGCTCCCCCGTTCCTGGGATTCTCAAGGCAAGAACACTGGAGTGGGTTGCCATTTCCTTCTCCAATGCATGCAAGTGAAGAGTGAAAGTGAAGTCGCTCAGTCTAGTCTGACTCTTAGTGACCCCATGGACTGCAGCCTACCAGGCTCCTCCGTCCATGGGATTTTCCAGGCAAGAGTACTAGAGTGGGGTGCACTAGCAGTTTTAAATAATTCACTGGCATCACATCAATAATAATTATAAATTAATTATGGTTTAAACTCATCAAGATCTAAACAATGGAAGGAAGACCAAAGAAAAACATCTCAGTTTCCCTCTGTCAGAGTATAAGTATTTTAAAAAGAGTTTGACAATAAAATTTTAGAATAGATTTAAAATTAAAAATGTCTTTAAAAAAATTGAGATCATGTCTGTTTCTTTTAATTTTTCCCCTAAGAAAGAAGGAATCATTTCAAGATTTTAATCCTCCTAACACACACCACCACCCTTATAGCAGAAACTGAAGAGGAACTAAAAAGCCTCTTGATGAAAGTGAAAGTGGAGAGTGAAAAAGTTGGCTTAAAGCTCAACATTCAGAAGATGAAGATCATGGCATCCGGTCCCATCACTTCATGGGAAATAGATGGGGACACAGTGGAAACAGTGTCAGACTTTTATTTTTTTCGGCTCCAAAATCACTGCAGATGGTGACTGTAGCCATGATATTAAAAGACGCTTACTCCTTGGAAGCAAAGTTATGACCAACCTAGATAGCATATTCAAAAGCAAAGACATTACTTTGCCAACAAAGGTTCGTCTAGCCAAGGCTATGGTTTTTCCTGTGGTCATGTATGGATGTGAGAGTTGGACCGTGAAGAAAGCTGAGCACCGAAGAACTGATGCTTTTGAACTGTGGGGTTGGAGAAGACTCTTGAGAGTCCCGTGGACTGCAAGGAGATCCAACCAGTCCATTCTAAGGGAGATCAGCCCTGGGTATTCTTTGGAAGGAATGATGCTAAAGCTGAAACTCCAGTACTTTGGCCACCTCATGCAAAGAGTTGACTCATTGGAAAAGACTCTGATGCTGGGAGGGATTGGGGGCGGGAGGAGAAGGGGACGACAGAGGATGAGATGGCTGGATGGCATCACTGACTCGATGGACGTGAGTCTGAGTGAACTCTGGGAGTTGGTGATGGACAGGGAGGCCTGGCGTGCTGCGATTCATGGGGTCACAAAAAGTCGGACACGACTGAGCGACTGAACTGAACTGAACACACACCATACACAAAAGTCAGTTCCGGTCGAATCACAGACCTAAATGTGAAAGATAAAACACATTTAAAGCTTCTTAAGGCAAATAAAGGAAAATAACTTCATAATTTGGGGGTAAGCAAAGACTTCTTAAATAAAACCCACTAACTACTAAAAAAATTTAGAAAAATTAGAAACTCTGCTTATAAAAAGACAACATTAAGAAAAAAAAGAAAAAGGCATGCCCGTAGACTAAATGTTTGTGTCACCCAGCTAAAATTCACATGTTGAAACCTAACCTCCAATGTGATATTATCTTGAGGCGGTGCCTCTGAGAGGTGATTAGGTCATGAGGGTGGAGCCCTTATAAACATGATTAGTGTCCCTGTATAAAAGAGACACCTGAGAGTTCCCATGCCCCCTCCACCACAAGAGGACACAGAGAAAGGACAGCATTTATGAAGCAGGAAGCAGGCCTTCACTAGACAAAGAATCTGCTAGCTTCTTGATCATGGACTTAAGCCTCCAAAACTATCAAGACCAGCTTGACAAGCAGGGTTTTTGAAAGCACAATGCGGCGAGAGAATAAAAAACGAGACACAAGAATTTAGAGAAAAGCGAGGATCAGGGGACCAACACAGCTCCAAGGTGAAGGTGCCGAAACTGAATCCAAGTCAGCTTTATTATACTTTCAGCTGTGAATGAAAGAATAAGCGGGGAGTTAAACTATAACTCCTGTGGCCTTCAGGGCCAAAGAATAAAATGATCATGAACCACTGAGTAATTAGGAAACAGTAATCAATAACAAATCAGTAACTAAGACTAATATTTTTATCTGTAGATTTTTTCATCAGATACATAAAACATGTGACTCTGAGACGCCAGTTGAGAAACAGTCTGGGGTCAGTTTTCTGACCCCAGGATCATATCTTGTTTTCAAGGTTATGAACTGTTCCCTCTGGACTTGTTCCAAGACTCTCATGCCTTATAGCATCCAGTTTATCAACAATTATAAATTTCTTTTGCGGCCCTTGCCAGAGCCTGCTTTTTTTTTTTAATTCATCCTGACTCCTACAAAAACTATGAAAAAAAAAATTTTTTTTCTTCTGTTTGTAAATGACCTAGTCTGTGATATTCTGTTGTAGCAGCCTGAACTGATTAAAACAAGTCATGAACTGGGAGAAGATTTTTGCAACACATAAATCTAACAAAGAGCTCCTATTCAGAGTTCATGAAGAATTCCTATAAGCCAGTAAGAAAGCAAAAGACAATCAAATTAAAAATATGTAAGATTTGAAGAATAACTTCACAAAAGGGCTACTCAAACCATAATATGAAAATGAAGAGGTACTCGATATTATCAGTTACCAAAAAAAAACAAATTTTTTTTTAAATTTTTATCTTATTTAAATTTTAAAAAATTTTAAAGACTGAAAAAACTTAAAAAATTAAAACCACAATGATCTATCACAGCACAGCCACAAGAAGACTAAAACTAAAGATTGAGAATACCAAGCACTGGGAAGGATACAGAGCAATTAACACTCATTACTGGTGAGACTGTACACCAATAAAATGAGTTTGATCAATTGCATGGCATTACTTCTCACAGCATACAGATGCCTACAACTTAGCAATTCCACTCCTGTATGCACATGTCCATCAAAAAACATGTTCCTAAATTATTTTGTTGTTGTTGTTCAGTTACTTAGTCATGTCTGACTCTTTGCGACCCCATGGACTGCAGCATGCCAAGCTTCCCTGTCCTTCACTATCTCCTAGAGTTTGCTCAAACTCATGTCCATTGAGTCAATGACGTCATCCAACCATCTCATCCTCTGTCACCTCCTTCTCCTCCTGCCCTCAATCTTTCCCAGCATCAGGGTCTTTTCCAATGAGTTGGTTCTTCACATCAGGAGGCCAAAGTATTAGAGCTTCAGCTTCAGTCCTTCCAATGAATATTCAGTGTTGATTTCCTTTAGGATTCACTGGTTTGATCTTCTTGCTATCCAAGGGACTCTCAAGAGACCTCTCCAGCACCACAGTTCAAAAGTATTATCAATTTTTCAGGACTCAGACTTCTTTATGGTCCATCCATACATGACTACTGGAAAAACCATAGCTTTGACTAGACAGACCTTTGTCAGCAAAGAGATGTCTCTGCTTTTTAATTCGCTGTCCAGGCTTGTCATAGCTTTCCTTCCAAAGAGCAAGTGTCTTTTAATTTCATGGCTGAAGTCACTGTCCACAAGTATTTACAACAGCTTTTTCTTGATATCCAGAACCTCACAACAACTCAAAAATCAATCAATGCACAAATTCTGATATCTTCATACTATGGCCTGTGTGTATGCTAAGTCGCTTTAGTCGTGTCTGACTCTTTGTGACTCCAGGGACTATAGCCCACCAGGCTCCTCTGTCCATGGGATTCTCCAGGCAATAATACTGCAGTGGGTTGCTATGCCTTCCTCAGGAGATCTTCCTGACCCAGGGATTGAACCCACGTCTCTCACATCTCCTGAATTGGCAGTCAGGTTCTTTTACCACTAGCACCACCTGGGAAGCCCATAAAATGGCCTACTGTGAAGGAAAAAGAAAAAACAATAACCTGCTACCACATGTAAAAACAAAGACGAATATCACAGACATAATGATGGGAAAGAAACCAGACACAAAGAGTGCATGCTGTACAATTCCAATTATATGGAATTAAAGAGCAGATGAAGCTTATCTAGTGATACACATCAGAAGGCTATTTCTTCAAATGACACTGAAAATTTACTAGAAAGAAACATATCAGAGCTTCTGAGTGCTCAAATAAAAGTCTTGATGGCAGCTAAACATGTAGGTTCACAGGTAAAAATACCATTAAGCTATATAGTTAAGATCTATGAACATCGATCAATAGCTCAATTTAATGAAAAAAGGAAAAGTTTTGGTTTCCCTTTGATTATCAATTCTACTTCAGATAATTTATGATACAGATTTTCTAATGTGTAAAATCATTCTATACACAGAAATTATTATAACACAAACAATATAGAAGAATGCCCAAATAAATGATGGTAAGGTCATAAGTAATATTCAGAGACAAAAAAAGAACGAGAAAGCTCTCTAACACTAATAAGGAAGTGTTCAGAAAGGAAATTCAGTAGTGGGATTAAGAAGACATTTCTGGAGTTTGAACTCCAACTCCACACTGACTACCTTTGTCAACCTGGTCATGTCATGGTCCTTCACTTCTCTATGCCTTGGTTTCTCCATCTGGAAACTGGGGGTAATAATAGTAGCACCACATTTCATGATGTGTTTATGATGACCAAATAGGTTAACGTAGGTAAAGATTTAAGAGAACCCGGTGCATTAAGTACTTAATAAAAATTAACCACTGCCATCACTACCCTCATATCATCCTAAGAATATCACCAACACAAGGCAGCATCGCCAGTGCTAAGACATATTGTTCCATGGTTAGCATCATCCTTGTATAAGACATACTGCTTCACGGAAACAGGCATGGTTTAGAATGTTTGTAGCATGCTACCTTCATATAAACATGTAAGGAAATAGGATCATGTATTCATTTTGTTGTAACATACGTGAAAGTCCTTCGATAATGTGTAAAAAAAAAAAAACTATTAAGGGTTATCTATTCTGTGGAGATGACACCCCCCTTATGGCAGAAAGTGAAGAGGAACTAAAAAGCCCCTTGAAGAAAGTGAAAGTGGAGAGTGAAAAAGTTGGCTTAAAGCTCAACATTCAGAAAACGAAGATCATGGCATCCGGTCCCATCACTTCATGGGAAATAGATGGGGAAACAGTGGAAACAATGAGAGACTTTATTTTTGGGGGTTCCAAAATCACTGCAGATGGTGACTGTAGCCATGAAATTAAAAGACGCTTACTCCTTGGGAGAAAAGTTATGACCAACCTAGATAGCATATTCAAAAGCAGAGACATTACTTTGCCAACAAACGTCCGTCTAGTCAAGGCTATGGTTTTTCCTGTGGTCATGTATGGGTGTGAGAGTTGGACTGTGAAGAAAGCTGAGCGCCGAAGAATGGATGCTTTTGAACTGTGGTGTTGGAGAAGACTCTTGAGAGTCCCTTGGACTGCAAGGAGATCCAACCAGTCCATTCTAAAGGAGACCAGCCCTGGGTGTTCTTTGGAGGGAATGATGCTGAGGCTGAAACTCCAGTATTTTGGTCACCTCATGTGAAGAGTTGACTCATTGGAGAAGACTGATGCTGAGAGGGATTGGGGGCAGGAGGAAAAGGGGATGACAGAGGATGAGATGGCTGGATGGCATCACGGACTCAATGGACGTGAGTCTGAGTGAACTCTGGGAGTTGGTGATGAACAGGGAGGCCTGGTGTGCTGCAGTTCATGGGGTCGCAAAGAGTCGGACATGACTGAGCGACTGAACTGAACTGAACTGATTCTGTGGAGAAAAGACAACAGAGTGTCAGGAGTTTAATTTCTCACTGTACATTAATTAGAAATAATTCAAACATTTGATCCATGTGAGTATAATACCTACTTAAGAATTATATAAACAATGCTAACATTCATGTTCAATTACAGAGTAAATGAAACCACAAGTTTGCCTTGAAAAAAACTAGAGATGTAAAAACAAATGAGTGCTTTCTGGTTTCATGTGTTTCTAGGTGAATATAGTAACAAAGGAGAATCAAAATATAGTGGTTATTTATCTTCACTACTAATACCAATTAAGTAGTAAGTACTACCACGAATAGTCTGGCCCTTCTCATTCAGTTTTTTTGTTCCCTACTGACCTCTGGTCAATTGGTTATTTCTGATCACATAATTCAAACAAACTCTATTTCTACCTAACTTTTTTCTCTGAGAACTTAGAATATAAATAGTTATTGCAGGATGCCTACTCAACTATGTTATCTGTCTAGAACTATGAATATCTATTTGAGATTTAAAAACAAATATATTCTTTTCATTTCATTTTCTAATTACACTTTTTTTTTAAACCACAGCAGGAAAAGCTTTATGAGCTAGCTGCAAATAAAGGAATTTAGACTTGCTAAATAAAATCCTACATTAAAGCAGTTCTCCAAAAAAAAAAAAACAAAAAAAACATAGGATTTTATCTATTATTCAAAACAGTGTCAGGCAAAGAAAAAAAGATGTTGACTTCCAATTTCTAAAGCTATGTTTTCTAACTCAGACATGACTTTATTTAAGAGTAGGTATGATTTCATTAACTTTGCCTTCACATTTCATCAGCAACTCTAAAAATGCCATATACTAACTTTGACAATTTTGTCAACAATTTCAGATCCTTTTCACCTTGCTACCTCTAGGTGGCACAGTTATATTTAAGAAGAGAGAAAGGATATTCTTTGAAAATAGAAAAAAAAACTTAGTGCTGTATTTTAGCTTTAAGAATTGTGTATTACATTTTTTTAAAAGATTAAAAGTATGAAAGATAAAAGAATAGCTTATTTCTTCAAGAAAAGGATTATACTAATTTAAACTGTGGAGAAGAACTGCTAGGAAGTTCAAAAATAGATATTTTAACTGGTATTAAATAAAAGTTTCACATGGTACAGTATCATGTCTTGAACACTGAAGCTTATAAAATGCCTTTCGTTGTGTGTCTGCATTTCATTTCTCTTGCCCAACTTCTTCTAGTTAACTACTAAAAAAATTTCAAATGATGCTGCTGCTAAGTCGCTTCAGTCGTGTCCGACTCTGTGCGACCCACCAGACTCCGCTGTCCCCAGGATTCTCCAAGCAAGAACACTGGAGTGGGTTGCCATTGCCTTCTCCAACACATGAAAGTGAAAAGTGAAAGTGAAGTCATTCAGTCGTGTCTGACTCTTTGCGACACCATGGACTGCAGCCTACCAGGCTCCTCCGTCCATGGGATTTTCCAGGCAAGAGTACTAGAGTGGGTTGCCATTGCCTTCTCCTCAAATGATGCTGCTGCTGCTGCTGCTAAGTCGCTTCAGTCATGTCCAACTCTGTGCGACCCCACAGACGGCAGCCCACCAGGCTCCGCCGTCCCTGGGATTTTCCAGGCAAGAGTACTGGAGTGGGGTGCCATTGCCTTCTCTGAAAATGATGCTACCTCTCTCTTATTTCTCCTTCAGTACTTCTCAGTTCCACATTATTTTATAATCAAAACCTGAACGAGAAAACACTTTTAAACTGAAAGAGCAAATGCTTCATATTTTAATTACTGCTTCAAGCATTCTTTGAAAGCTGACTACAAAACAATAAAATGTGAACTTACAGAAACCAGACTTAGACTTACAGAACTCAAACATCTATTTGTGAAGAGAATCCTATACTATTAACACTAAACCCAAAAGGAGCGATGACTTAGATCCAAACAGCTGAGCTCTTTCCTAGTGTAGACCCCACCCACTGTCTGCTGGGTTAAATAACACACACATTAATCCTTCTGCCCTGACTGATAATCGACTTACTCCTTCACCTGTTCAGGACACTAGGTAGGTAGCCTAATTTGAGGAGTAAAGAGAAAACCAAAATACAGAGCTGAAGAAACTACTCCAATTAAAGCATGCTTCAAGACCATTTCCAGTGAAAATGCTCTTTTGTAGTTTTAAGAAAAGAAAATTCACTTAAGAGTAAAATATATCATGTTTCAAGATTATTTGGTGCTTTGATAAAATATTATCTAGATAACAGAAGATTCAGAGCTGGTGGCAGAAATCAAAACGTAGGCATCCTCACTCCCAGGCTAGCCTCAAGCCATTGCTAAGAAATGTCCTTCATGTTCATCAGCAATTTCTTCCACTCTGCTCTAAATGCATGTATACACGCTTCAGGATGTCAGTATCTTAGAATAACCACAATATGCAATAAAAACTAGTACAGCTAATTTCATAATTATCAACTCGGAGATCAGATTCACATAAATGACTCATTAATAAAAAGATACGCTAATAACTAGCTATTTCACAAAAGATTAATAAATACAAAAATAGTAAATAACAGAAAACATTAACTTGATTAGCATTAAAATTGAAGACATTTGTGTCAGGGTTGCTGCTTGCAGCAACTAAACTGAAATTATCACCATTACTCTAAATACAAAAGGAATCGTAAAAATTATGATGTGTAGTCGGAGAGGCACTAAATAGCAAAGTATGAAAATCTCTCACTATTCATTGTGTGAATGTGAAAGTGTTAGTCGCTCAGTCATGCCTGACTCTGCTGCCCCATGGACTGTAGCCCTCCAGGCTCCTCTGTCCACGGAATTCTCCAAGCAAGGATACTGGAATAGGTATCCATTCCTTTCTCCATGGGATCTCTTGACCCAGGGATCGAACCCATGTCTCCTGCATTGTACTCAGCTTCTTTACCGTCTGAGCCACCAGGGAAGCCCCATTCACTGGGTGAAGAAAGTGAAAGTTGCTCCGTCTTGTCTTCACGACCCCATGGATATACGGTCCATGGAATTCTCCAGGCCAGAATATTGGAGTGGATAGCTTTTCCCTTCTCCAAGGGACCTTCCCAACCCAGGGATCGAACCCAGGTCTCCCACATTGCAGGCAAATTCTTTACCAGCTGAACCATCAGGGAAGCCCTATTTACTGTGTATGTTTGGGCAAATGAATCACTCTTGATTAAGAGTTGGACAGCGTGTTTCCAAATTTTAAGGTCAAGGTCTAGTTGAATTGATTGGCTTAAAGTTTACTGAAAATTCCCATACCAAATTCAATCCCATACATTTCACTTAGTAGTAACTCAATTTCCCTTTAAAATCAGAATGACACCAAATGTCACCTCTTCCTTAATTAAGGGAGCAATTTATGTGAAAAGTTAAAAAAAAAAATCTTCATTTGAGCTTAACTATGCATAGGGAAGAAATTCGAATGCTTAGTGTTTATGCATTAACAACTGCCATACCATTAAAACTGCATAGTTACTAAGGGAGTAGCACTGAATGGTAGTGATATTTTCGTCCGAATAGAGTATATGGCACCCATCGGACTTCCAGCCTCCTTGTCCATTCAGCAAATCGAAATCCCACTGGGCAGCCACAGCATCTGCTCCATGTGCAATTCGACGCAGCGTCACATTAACGGGGATGTGGTGGGTATCAATGTTCACACCATCTGGAGGAAATGGGAAATAAAAATATTTCTGAAACAAATTTCATGAACAATTAAATGTCAACATACACGAATGGGCATCTGCAAATATCTTTTTTTCTCTAGTGACTCATTAAAATGAGAAGCAACAAAAAATAAGCATCTTTAGGAACAGGGAATGATCGAGTCGTGGTGTCCAGTGACTACAGGAAGACATATGCCACAGACAAACCTATTTTGGTGAGAATCACGGGGGTAACCACTGTACGCCGTTTTCCATCATCGGCCAAATTTGTTGAATTCCCGGTGGCCGGAAAAAGCTTTCCATTGCGGAATGCGATGAGCTGCAGCTTATAGAGAGAGTCATCACTTGGTCTGACTTCTCTCTTTTGCTTTGGTGAGAAAAGGGAAGGAGGAAGCTGAATAGAAGCCTCCACAATAGTGTTCTGAAAATATATTAAAAAAAAAAAAAAGAAACAAAGAAGAGTTGACATCTTAGTAGGTTAAAACCAGAAACATTTCAGACAGTTATGAATACTGACTAGTTACATGCTGAACACAGGTTTTAAATATATGAGTGAGATTTAGTAGTTAAAACAATTTATTCATTAAGTGAAATGCCTAAAGATCATATAACAGCATAGAACAAAAGCAGCAGAAAATAAAGAGAAATGCAAACTCTATTTCAAAGCATTAAAGTAGTAAACAAGGGATTATTTCAAAGTGAATTTTCCCCTGATACTGTACACTGCTAAAGAAAACTGCATTAAACAGAACAAGATCTCAGTGATCACTCTGCCTATGAATTTTACAATGACAAAATATGGTGAATGAGCACAAAGGGAGCATATCGCAAATGTGAGTATAATTAATTTGGGCTTATGAAACTTTAAGGTGATTCATGATAGATTCCGACTGTCAAAGAACAGAAGAAATTACACAAAAACACAACAGAACTTTAGACTCAGAAACACATTAGGTTTACAAAAACACAGTCACAAAGAGGAACAAGTGAAAATGCTGGCCGGGCACTGGATGTTCTTCAGGTTTCTTTATTAGGGATTTTTAAAGTATAAATTATTCAGCATTTAATGAAAAATCTGTACACCAAGGAGGCAAATAATAATCTAAAAACTTCCCTATTTTAAGGACTCATCACAGAGCCTTTCTCTTGGCACCAACCTTTCTCTCCAACCCAATGCTCATGATGCCAACAGAATTTCCTCTTCAACAAATCTGTTGTTATTTCAGTTCAAGTAACACCTTGGCTCCCAAATGTTTAGAAAATACGGCCAAAAATTCTTAAGTATGCCATATAATTTGGCTAAAATCCTTGCCGCAAAGTCATCTCCTAACACTCCCTACACCACAACCTATAACTGGGCCATAGTGAGTTTATCACTTTTTTTTTTTGGTGGGAAGAGGGGGAGGTCACATTGATAGAAAAATACATATATATTTTTAATTTATTTATTTTAATTGGAGGCTAATTACTTTACAATATTGTAGTGGTTTTTGCCATACATTCACATGAATCAGCCATGGGTGTACACGTGTCCCCCATCCTGAACCTCCTCCCACCTCCCTCCCCATCCCATCCCTCAGGGTCGTCCCAGTGCACCAGCCCTGAGTGCCCTGTCTCATGCATGGAACCTGGACTGGCAATCTATTTCATATATGATAATACACACGAATCGAGTTTATCACTTTTTGACATCCCCTGCTTTTTCTTCTTTTCTTTTCTACTTATTTATTTTTGGCTGTGCTGGCTCTTCATTGCTACACAGGCTTTTCTCCAGTTGTGGCAAGTGGGGGCTACTCTTCAGTTGCAGAGCGTAGGCTTCTCACTGCAGTAGCTTCTCTTTGTTCTGGGGCACAGGCTCTATAGTGTTCAGGCTTCAGTAACTGTGGCACATGGGCTCAGTAGTAGCAGGTCCCGGGCTCTAGAGGACAGGCTCAATACTTAGTTGCTCCATGGCATGTGACATCTGCCTGCATCAGGGATCCAACCCATGTCTTCAATATTGGCAGGCGCATTCTTTACCACTGAGCCACAAGGGAAGCCCCATCCCCTGATTCTTAAATGCCACTGCACACATGCCAGTATCTCTGGCTGAAATGCCCCATGATTCTTTTATCTGGTAAGCTCAAACTGGTCAGATCTGATTTTTAGTAAGTTAATTCTGCTGCTTCTGCAAAGGATGGATCAGGATGAGAAAGGTTGGCAGCCAAGAAGAGAGTGACTTTGCAAGGTTTTATTAATAGGGCTTTTGGGGGTGATTAATTACATCACTGCTCCAGGTACTGCTCCCTATTCTGGGCTCAGGCAGCATTCTGCACACAGCACAGCATAACTAAAGTCCTCAAGTATCACAGTGTAACCGACTGTCTACTCCTCTTAACTAGGGTGAGAGAACTTTCGAATGCAGATAATCTCATTTATTTGGGGACTGCCTATGTTAATAATAGTTCCTGGCACTAGCATTAATAAAACTGGCCCATTGTTTATGAAATTAATGAAAGTCTGTGTGGCCTTTTTTAAGGTTCTACTGAAGCAAACGACTGACTTCAGAATTAGTTCTTAACTACTGTGCTTAAAACAGTGTTGTAACACAGCAGATAACCATAAATATCTGCTGAAAGCATTTTTGAAGTTTAAATATCGATAGGTGAACATTACTTTTAAATTGCAGATAACAAGAAAATATTTAGTAGAAATATTACATCTAAGAAAACATATAATAAGGTTTCTACTATTCTCCCAAATATAACTTGATAGGCAAATAAAAATATTACCAATTCACTCACTAACATAGTACATTTCTATTAAGTATATAAATTTATCCTAAGTATATAAAGATGCATGCCAAAATGGAAAAACATCAATAGATCAATTTAATTAGAAGGTCAAAATCCTGATGAAATGTTACATGGTGGACATTTATTAAAACTTAAGTACTTAAAAGTCCATAAAATAATTCTATTATGAACACAAAATAACTTGAAAACAAACTGCAGCTCTCTGGGAAAGTATTCCTTATGATAAATCAAATTAATTTAATAAAGAAAGTCATACTTTACTTTCTAAAAGACAGCTGAAAAAGGAAATGACAATTACAATTTCTACAAGTCCGATTTTTTTTCTATACAAATTTAAACTGGCAAAACCAACCCAACAACAACAAATTTAAAAAACTCTGGAGTAAGGACAAATCCCTGAGAGATGAGAGCTACAAATTCAAGGCTGTTACATGCTTATAATTTATAAGATATCCTTCAAAGTCCAATAAAGAGTATTGCCAAATAATAATTATAGGTCCCTTGGGGTAGCCTAGGGGCGATGGAAAAGCAAACTTCACCTGTATCAAAATATTTTTATAGTAAATATGTTAACATTTGAATATTTAATCTCTTTAAAAGAAGTCCTGATCTTTTATTACAGAAAGGTTGTAAATCTAATGAAAAAGTTCACCAAGAAGGACATCCCTGGCCGTCCAGTGGTTAAAACTCTGTGCTTCCAATGCAGGGGGTGAAGGTTTGATCCCTGGATGAGGAACTATGATTCCACATGCTACGTGGCATGTCCAAAACTAACGGACATATTTGATACATTTATTGTGACTATACATTTGCCACTTAGCCTGAAGACAAAAACACAAAGGCAATAATTTCATTTAACCATATATTCATTTTAAAATGTATGGATTACAGCAATGGAAATTGACATAAAACATATGAATTATAGCTACTAAATCAGAAAAGTTTCTTTCCAAAACCTTTGGGAAGCCTTCTTACACTGTTGGTGGGAATATAAGTTGATGAAGTCACTATGGAAAACAGTATGGAGGATCCTTAAAGAATTAAAAAATAGAGCTGCCATATGATCCAGCAATCCTACTCCTGGGCATATATCCCACAAAACAAAATTCAAAAAGATACCTGCACGCCTATGTTTATAGCACACTATTCCCAATAGTCAAGATGTGAAAACAACCTGAATGTCCACTGAGATGAATAAATAAAGAAGATGTGGTATATACATACAAATGAGACAGTATTCAGTCACAAAAAAATAAAATAATGCTATTTGCAGCAACAAGGAAGGAACTAGAGATTATGACACTAAGTGAAGTAAATCAGAAAGACAAATATCATATATATCACTTACATATGAAATCTAAAATATGACACAAATGAACTTACCTATGAAACAGCACACACACAAACAAAGCACACACACACACACAAAGAGAACTGACTTAAGGCTGCCAAAAGGGACTAGGGGAAGGATGGACTGCTAATCTTCGTGTTAGCAGATGCAAACCTTTATATATAGACTAGGTAAACAAGGTCTTACTGTATAGCACAAGGAATTACATTTAATATCCTGTGATAATCATAATGGAAAAGAATATGAAAATGAATATAAATATATATATATATGTATTGATATAACTGAATGACTGCTGTACAGCAGAAATTACCACAAATTACAAATCCACTATCCTTCAATTAAAAAAAAACAACTCTTTTGGAAAGACATGTTTTTGGAGTCTATTATAATATCTATTGAAGATTATATGCCACCCCTGAGGAGGGGGAACATGGGATCTGCAACAAGAAACCACAATTTGGGTCCCAGCATCACCAGAAAGCCGTGGCTAGACACTGCAAGATTTTGTCTACCCTCTGAGTTGCATTTGTTACATATACCTAATGACCTTCCTAACAAATAGTTGTGAGGACCAAATGGGATCATAACCATGACAAGCATGAAAGGCAATGCAACTGTGGGTGGTGTTTTTATTATTATTTCAGGCATAGCTTGTTATATTGCACTTCACAGATACTGCATTTTGGGGGTGGGAGGAGTTGTTTGCTTTGATTTTAACAAATGCAATGTTTGTGGCAATCCTACACTGTCAGATGGTTAGCAATTTTTAGCAAAAAAAAAAAAAAAGTATTTTTTTATTTAAAGTATGTACATTATTTTTTCCTCTTCATGGATCATGACCTTGTCAAGGCAAAGGGGCTTGCATTATTCAACGAAGCTATGAGCCACGTCGTGCAGGGTCACCCAAGATGGACAAGTGATACTGAGAGTTCTGACAAAATGTGGTCCACTGGAGGAGGAAATGGAAAACCATTCCAAGATTCTTGCCACGAGAACCCCATGAATAATATGAAAAGGCAAAAAGATGACATCAGAAGATGAACCCCCAAAGTTGGAAAGTGTCCAATATGTTACTGGGCAAGACTGGTGGGCAAGTACTAATAGCTCCAGAAAGAATGAGGAGCCTGGGCCAAAGCAGAAACAATGCTCAGCTGTGGATGCATCTGGTGGTGAAAGTAAACTCCAATGTCATCAAGAATAACATTGCACAAGAACTTGGAATGTTAGGTTCATTGTTGTTGTTCAGTCACTATGTTGTGTCCAACTCTTGAGACCTCATGAATTGTACCATGCCAGGCTTCCCAAGTTAACTGGACATGGTCAAGCAGGAGATGCAAAGAGTGAATATCAACATCTTAGGAATCAGTGAGCTACAATGGACGAGAATGGGTGAATCTTAATTCAGATGACCTACCTACCACTGTGGGCAAGAATCCCTTAGAAGAAATGTAGCAGCCACCATAGTCTACAAGAGTCTGAAATGCAGTAGCAATCTCAAAACAACAAAATGATCTTCACTTATTTCCAGGCAAACCATTCAACATCACAGTAATCCAAGTCTATGCCCCAACCACTAAGGCCAAAGAAGCTAAAGTTGACCAGTTCCATGAAAACCTACAAAACCTACAACTAACATTCAAAAAAAAAAATGTCTTTTTCACCACAAGGGACTGGAATGCAAAAGTAGAAGTCAAGAGACACCTGAGGTAATAGGCAAGTTTGATCTTGGAGTACAAAATGAAGCAGGGCAAAGGCTAACAGAGTTTTGTCAAGAGAGAACACTGGTCATAGCAAACATCCTCTTCCAACAACACAATGGCGGCTTTATATATGGACATCACCAAATGGTCAATACCAAAACCAGATTGATTATATTCTTTGCAGCCGAAAATGGAAAAGCTCTATAAAGTCAGCAAAAACACAACCTGAAACTGACTGTGGCTCAGATCATCAGCTCCTTATTACACAATTAAACTGAAGAAAGTAGGAAAAACCACTAGGCCTTCCAGGTATGACCTAAATCAAATACTTTGTGATTATACAGTGGAGGTGATGACTCGATTCCAGGGATTAGATCTGGAAGACAGAGTACCTGAAGAACTATGGACAGAGGTTCCTAACACTGTACAGGAACATGGCCATAGCAGAGAACATAGCCATCCCAAAGGAAAAGAAACTCAAGAAGGCAAAAGGGGTTGGGAGGAGGATTTGCAAATAGCTGAGGAAAGAAGAGAAGTGAAAGGCAAGGGAAAAAGGGAAAGATATATCCAACTGAATGCAGAGTTCCAGAGAAGAGCAGGGAGAGATAAGGCCTTGTTAAATGAACAATGCAAGTAAACAGAGGAAAACAACAGAATGGGAAAGACTAGAGGTCTCTTCAAAAAAACTGGAGTATCAAGGGAACATTTCATACAAGGATGGGCACAATAAAGGAAGGAAACAATAAGGACTTAATAAAAGTAGAAGAGATTAAGAACAGGTGGCAAAAATACACAGAAGTACTGTCCAAAAAAGGTCTTAATGACCTAGATAGACATGATGGTGTCGTTATTCACCTATAGGCAGACATCCTGGAGTGTGAAGTCAAGTGGGCCTTAGGAAGCATTACTATAAATAAAGCTAGTGGAGGTGATAGAATTCCAACTGAGCTATTTCAAATCCTAAAAGATGATGCTGTGGAAGTGCTACACTCAATATGCCAGCAAATTTGGAAAACTCAGCAGTGGCCACAGGACTGGAAAAAGTCAGTTTTCATTTAAATCCCAAAGAAGGACAATGCCAAAGACTTCAAACTACCGTACAATTGCACTCATTTCACATGCTAGTAAGGTTGTGCTCAAAATCCTTCAAGCTAGGTTTCAGCAGTATATGAACTGAGAACTTCCAGATATACAAGCTGGATTTAGAAAAGGAAAAGGAACCAGAGATCAAATTGCCAACATCTGCTGGATCATAGAATAACCAAAGGAATTCTAGAAAAACATCTACTTCTGCTTCACTGAATACATGAAAGCCTTGATTATGTGAATCTCAACAAACTATGGAAAATTCTTAAAGTGATTAGAATATCAAACCACCTTACCTGTCTCCTGAGAAACCTGTATGCAGGTCAAGAAGCAACAGTGAGAACCTTACATGGAACAATGAACTGGTTCAAACTTGGGAAAGGAGAATGTCAAGGCTGTATACTGTCACCCTACTTATTTAATTTTTTTGCAGAGTACATCATCCAAAATTGGCAGGCTGGATGAATCACAAGCTGGAATCAAGATTGCTGGGAGAAATATCAACAACCTCGGATATGCAGATGCTACCACTCTAATGGCAGAAAATGAAGAGGAACCAAAGAGTTTCTTAATGAGAGAGAAAGAGGAGAGTGAAAAAGCTGGCTTAAAACTCAACATTCAAAAAACTAAGAACATGGCTTCTGGTCTCATCACTTCATAGCAAACAGAAGAGGAGAAAGTGGAAGCAGTGACCGATTTTATTTTCTTTGGTTCCAAAATCACTGTGGATGGTGACTGCAGTCATGAAATTAAGACGCTTGCTCCTTGGAAGGAAAGCTATGACAAACCTAGACAGCGTATTAAAAAAAAAGCAGAGACATCACTTTACCAAGAAAGGTCTGTATAGTCAAAGCTATAGTTTTTTCAGCAGTCATGTATGGATGTGAGAGTTGGACCACAGAGAAGGCTGGGCACCAAAGAATTGATGCTTTTGAACTATGGTTTTGGAGAAGACTCCTGAGAGTCCCTTGCCCTGCAAGGAGCTCAAACCAGTCAATCCTAAATAAAATCAACCCTGAATATTCATTGGAAGGGCTGATGCTGAAGCTCCAATACTTTGGCCACCTGATGCAATGAGCCGACTCAGTGGAAAAGTCCCTGATGTTGGGAAGGACTGAAGACAAAAGAAGGGGGCGACAGAAGATGTTAGATAGATCTAACAGGTTAGATAGCATCACTGACTTAAGGGATAAGAATATGAGCAAACTCCAGGAGACAGGGAAGGACAGAGGACCCTGACATGCTGTAGTCCATGGTGTTGCAGAGATAGACAGGACTAAGCAACTGAAGAACAACACTATTTTTTAGGCATAATCAATCACACATTTAATAGACCACAGTATAGTGTAAATGTAACTTTTATATGCACTGGGAAACCACAAACTCATGTAACTCACTTTATTACAATATTTGTTTTACTGCAATTATCTGGAATCAAACCCACAATATTTCAAAGATCTGCTTGTACTGTTTGTAGGGTGGCAGGTGTTATCTGAAGGCTGGGGAGAGAAAATGCCTTAAAGTAACTGACTTACCAACAATCATCTACAACCTCACATTCTGACTTTCACAGTTCAGAATTAGTTTTAAATAATCAAAACTGACAAACTATAAACACACATGAAATTAATGTCATCACTGAGCTCTTATCATGAATTTATTTGCATGCATTTTTGCTTATTTAGAATGACACTACGAAGAACATGGCTAAGTATCTTAAGGGACGTTAACTCAAATATTTCCATTAGATTTTATCATTCCTTGTGAAATAATCTGGACTCCAAAAACTATGTAATTGAGAAATTAAAATTTTTTGAAATCCTAATTTTGTTTAAGTCTCTAGAATTTTAACAATAAAATTAGAATGAGTCAAAGAGCTAGCTGACTGAAACAGTAATTTGTTCATGTTTTCTTGACTATCTATTCACTGGATTTTAAACAGATAGGTGTTCAGATACATCCTAATTATTTTCTTATGTATAATTAGTTATTAACTGCATTCTACCTTTTGATTATCTCACTGCTGAAGATTAACAAGGATTATGCTTGCCTTTAGAATTTTTTTAACTGACTTCACTAATTAAGTTTGGCCGTTAATTTTTATTCAATGATGTTTATTAGATGTTTCATTCCTCTACTCATGGCACTGTGCAGAATCTGGAGATAAACAATGAAATAAGCCATGGTCCCTGACCTCAAATATTCAAAATTTAGCAAGGGAGAGACAACAACAATAATAAAACAATACAAGCTTAACGTTTATTAAGTGCTAGTCCTGTACCAGGCACTGTTGTGTGTGTCTACATATCTGCCTCATTAAACCCTCTCAATAACCCTTTGAGTTTAACACCACTTCATGATTCCTATGTAAGAGAAAGGAACTGACATTCAGAGAAGTTAAGGTACTTGCCCAAGTTTGCACAGCTTTTAAGTGGGGAAGCAGAACATGAACACATTTTAGTAGCCATATCTTCTAGCCTCTTACTATAACTCAACTCACCAGCATATCAGCTTCTATTTATTCCAGACAATGAACACAGCACTACGAACTAATGGCCACAATGAATTCTGTCTGAGAAAAAAAAGGAAGCTGCCATCTGAGCTGGTTCTTAGAAGAGAGTAACAGGGATTTCCCTGAGCGGGGGGGTGACTGAGGGCATGAAAAGGGGCACACATGAAGGAAGGAAGCATGAAGATGTACACAACTGCCTTGGAAATGAAAACTTCATTTGGGCTAAAGCCCTCGATGGAACAACAGAAACGTGGGATACATAAAGAAAACCTGATTTCCAAATTCCTGCCAAGAAAATTTTAAAGAACCAATTCCTTCTGGCTACATTAACGACTGAATTCAAAACACCAACAGTTACTAAAAGCTCTTAATATTTAACAAAAAATAGGCAATATTTTGTGATGCTAACAAATCTGACTTATGGTACCAACAGTGGAAGGAAGCATTTGGTAAAGAAAAAATTTAGATCAGGTGCTGAAAGAGTCATACCACAGGTAATTCAATCTCCAAATGGTTGAACGACTGAGGGCCAGCACTGGAGTTCATCAATGACGTAAAGAGTAGCTCTGACCTCAAGAACCCTCAGTCCAGTGCAGGAATAAGAAGCCCATCGGGCCCCTGTGTGTAACATGCGATGACAGAGAGATGACCAGAGCGCTATGGGCAAAGTGAGGAAGAGAAATGAAGATGAGGATGGGAGAGGCAAGGATTGACCAGATGGAATTAGTTAGGATTCTCGAAGGTTACATCTTTCTGCTGGGTGTTATCACAGAACCAAGCAGCTGGGGAAGAGAGGGGAGTAGAGGAGCAGGGATTCTAGTAGAAGAATTAGCATGAGCCTGGCCTAAGTAAAATTGGTCAGTGGTTGGAAGAGACAACAAAGGAAGTTTTCTTTTACTAGACAAGGGCAGATAAATGCCAAATTATTGAGTTAACTGACAGCCAGCCTCCTTAAAGGACATGAAGAATTTATCATGGGATCTGCAAAGGTCATCTCCATGTTGGACAGATCCAGGGATAATATTCACAATCAAAGAGTGTGAAGAGAGGGGAAGGTCCTATAGGTCCTTGGCTCTGCAGGTCCTTCAGTTGCTAAAGGGTTGACAGACTGGAGAGTGTCCAGAATGTCAGCTGTGGAGGGACTCAGGGGATGGGGGTTGGGGGTTGGGGAGGGGGTGGTGTGTAGCTGGCGGTGCAGGGGCACGGCACAGCTATTCACTAAAGGGTAAGGAAGCACTTCAATATTTTACTAACTGCCATGGTTGGATTGGTATGCATCGGCTGAATACTGCCCTAGGCAGACCAACCTGTATGAAAAGCATGGATATTTTTTTAATCAATTTATTTTAATTGGAAGATAATTACTTTATAATATTTTGATGGATTTTGTCATATATACATCAAAATGAATTGGCCATAGGTATACATGTCTCGCCCCATATCCTGAAACCCCCTCCCACCTCCATCCCCACCCAATCCCTCCAGGTTGGCACCCAGCAGTTCTGGGTGCCCTGCTTCAGAAAAGCATAGTGTTTTAAGAAGAACCTGGAGACACAGAGACTAAACAGAAGCGCACAATGGTATGGGCAATACAGAATGAAAGTCCAAACTGGGCTGTGATGGAATAAACAGAGTAAAGACAGGACAATAGGGATTCAAAAAATATGTAGACAACAACTCCAGTTAGGCTCCTACAGCTAAGGACTGCCTTCTTATGGGTTTAACTTTATAGGCTAGCGTGTTCTCCCATCCAAGGGCAATACAATCAATTATGACATCTTCAAGATGTCTAGTTAGTCCATTGATGGCATTTAAAAAAAAATAAAAGCACAAGCAAAGAGAGTAAAAACTGCCATAATACAAAGTCTAAAATGTAAAAGTTTTCCATTAAAACGCTAAGGCATTTTGCATTGTCAATGCAAAAATTTTTAACTGACTTTTGTATCACGAAGGATATGGTCCTTTTTCACTAGGTGTAAGCATGTCCATCTATGAAGCATGAATAATAGTGTGATGCATCCTTGGTTTCTGGCCACAAGATGATCTTAAAATGATGGAACAGTATGAAATTGACAAATTTAAGAGTGTTCATTTAAAGCTTTCTACTTCAGCAGGTAGAAACCCTCCTTACCCAGAGGGGTAGGTTGTGAAATTGATGAAATGTTGAGTTTCATCATTTTTAATCCCTTCCTACCAACTGTGATCATCTAAGATAGAAGGGTTCATCAATTTTAAGTGTTCCTCAATGACACACACCCCTCTCTTGCGGGCCTGTGTGTGATGCTGTTTCGATGCCTTTTGCAGTATGTTTTTACCAATACTACACTCTAAGCAAAGGAGCAGACATTAAGGAGTTGCATTGCTAGGTGCAAACACTCTCCAAGAGCCAAGAGTAATAAATATATCTTGCTAATTTTCCTCTAAATATATGGCATCAAGTAAATACATTATCATTAGACATTCAGATATAGTTGAGATAGCGGTCTTGGGCAGTGGGAGAAGTTAAGATTATTTCTAAATTAGGCAAACTGGCTCTCCTTATGGAGGTCACAAGTGTAAAGCGTGACTCCAAACCCACTCCAGTATTCTTGTCTGGAGAATCCCATGGACAGAGGAGTCTGGTAGGTTCCCAATCCATGGGATTGCAAAAGTTGGACATGACTTAGCGACTAACCCACCATCAGACTAAACCACCAAAGTATGACAAAATATATTAATTCTTCATTTATCCATTCACTCATTCATTCGATATTCACTGCACTTCCAGTGTACCAGGACACCTAAGACCCATTTGATTACTATGCAGGCATTAAGACTGGAATGGATGGAATATTGTTTGCAATACAATTAAGAAACGAACTATAAAAAAAGAAAAGTACTGTGTAATTAAAAACCACCAAGAACACAATTACACATAGCCACACAAAACTCAATGAAAAAACACAGTTCCATTAGGGTGTCAAACTGTACTTCCACCATTTGCTTCAATGTAGTTTAATAAAACATGCCTAAACCCCCAATTTTAAAAACCAATAAAAATGCTTTTAATTTTGCTTGCTGCAAGTGAAGTCGCTCAGTCGTGTCCGACTCTTTGCGGCCTCATGGACTGTAGCCTACCAGGCTCCTCCATCCATGGAATTTTCCAGGCAAGAGTACTGGAGTGGGTTGCCATTTCCTTCTCCAGAGGATCTTCCTGACCCAAGGCTCAAACCCTGGTCTCCCACATTGCAGGCAGATGCTTTACCATCTGAGCCACCAGGGGAGCCCCAATTTACAAACACACATGTGTGTGCACTTCTGTGCAAAAAATCTTGATATACAGCTGGCTTGATTAAATGCCTGGACTTTCCCATTAGGCCCAGGAGCACAGAGCCACAGGCACCGAATACTTATAGGAAGTCTACAAAAACGTCTTCATGTCTTTAAAATCAGCAGCATAAAAATGAACTTTAAAGTCAAAGAAAATGTCTCAATATGTAACTAATTTATTCATGCTTTTACCACTCCAGTCATAAAATTTAATTTTGATATATTCATATGCAGAAAGGGGTCCAGAGGGCAAAAATGCCTAGGCCCATGAAGGCCATGATGTGTTCCTTCTTGGTCTGAATTTCTTTCAAAACAAGAACAAAGGCAATTCTAATACACTTCTCCCTGCCAACAACCTTTCATAAGATTATTTTTGCAAAGCAGAGCATTTAAGTGCAGCACCCTCCATACCCTCAAAGGACTGATTCCAGGATCCTCTCGGATACCAAAACCTGTAGATGCTCAAGTCTCTTATTTAACATGGCATAATATCTGTATATAACCTAGGCACACCCTCTGGTATACTTACTTCAAATGATGTCTAGATTACTTAAAATACCTATTGCAGGTGTTATACAAATAACTGTAAATATAATGTAAATCCTATGCAAATAGCTGCCAGCATGTAGCAAATTTAAGTTTTGCTTTTTGGAACTTTTGGGGATATTTTTTTAAATTGGATATTTTCAATCTGCAGTTGGGTTGAATCTGTAGATACAGAACCTATGGATATGGAGGTATTGTATTCTAATCTAACTACAGAGTCTTAAATGACTACAGAATATAACGTACCTTCAGAGCCAGACTTGAAAATGTATTCGAAACGTTGCACTTAAAGCTCAGCTGTTTATCCAGGTTTCCATCCGGATCTCGCCTCCCATAGTCAGAAAGGCCTGTCCGGTCAGTGGCTGCCACTTTCTGGAACACGGTACATGTCATCCCAGTGAAGCCAGTAGCCTTGATGATATAAGCTTCCAGAGCAATATTGGGTGAATACTTCAAAAGTCAATCAAACAGGAGTTACAAAAGATTTATAACATAGGGGGAAAAAGCACTTTCAAAGAGTTTAAAACACAAAATACTATATAAGCTAGAAGACAAAGCTTGAGCTCTTACTAAACAAAGACATTGTGTAGATAACTGGCAGAATCAAAAAAGATGCCAACTACAGAAGGATATCCTAAAATAGCAAGATACCCACGAAGAGGAAAAAAGTCACGAAGTATGGAAGATCAGATATAAATGAGAAGTCAATTAATAATTTGAAGAGTAGTTGCAGGAATCTGTAAGTTGAAAATGGAAGTATCCTGATTAAAAAAAAAAAAAAAACCAGCTAGAGAAATCAGTGGACCCCCTTAATGATCTTAGTGAAAGTGAGTGAAAGTGAAGTCGCTCAGTCGTGTCCGACTCTTTGTGACCCCATGGGATGTAGCCTACCAGGCTCCTCCATCCATGGGATTTTCCAGGCAATAGTCCTGGAGTGGATTGCCATTTCCTTCTCCGGGGGATCTTCCCAACCCAGGGATCGAACCCGGGTCTCCTGCATTGTAGACAGACGCTTTACCGTCTGAGCCACCAGGGAAGTCATAATGATCTTAGTACACTTAAAAGCTGCCTTATTCAACGCTTCATAACGTCTTTAAATTCTTCCTTTTACAGGAACATAAACACTTAGCATTAAGTTTCACCAATAAAATCTTTACACAGACTCATGGCAAAGTTTTCTTCAGAAAAGGAAGGGAGGTGCTAGTCCAAATAGAAATAAATGAACAGATTCTGAAGGGCGAATTAGGCCAGAAAAGTCACCTGAAAAAGATGGCACCTGTCCTGACAATGTTAAGCAATACAAGAGTGCGACTGAACTTGAGAGTCTATCGAAACCCACGGTCTGCGGATACAAACAACATCCACCCATGTCCAGGAGCTTCTGGCACCACTCCCACCTGTTAGAACCATGACAGAGCTAACATAAGAAGTGACAGGCTGACCGGTTTCTTTTACATCCAGCAAGATGACAGGATGTGCGGTAAACTCCTTCCTTTAAGGATGGTAAATTCTATGTTTACTATGGAAGCAGGGCACCATTCTAAGTGCCACATGTGGACAAAGTTCTCCTTTAAACATTTTTTTTTTTTTTTAAATATTGGACCTTCGTGTAAGGTGTCCAAAATCTATCAGGAAGATTAAAATTTTTAAATATAAGAAGGTAGAATTTTTTCAAGTACCATATATATAGTAGAATATATCTGGTGGCTCCCCAAATTTTTAAGGGTAAGAAATCTTTGCATTTAGTTTTGCCCCAGAGATGACAGAGTCTGAAAAATCGTACTAAATTTAATCATACTTACCAGCAAATTGTATTTGAAATTTTTTATTAATCAAAGACACATTATAATTATGATAAACATGTAAAACCTCAGTTGAAAGAAAACTGCCATTTTGAAGTGCCCTTGAAGCCATGTCCTAAGTAGATATATTGTTTCTCAGGAACTTTTTATACTTTGAAGTGTTGTACAAATACCCCCTACACCCTCTATTATACCTGTGGGTTCTCAGGAGAATGAAGGAAGCTCTTTGTGCTGAGTAATAAGCAAGGCTGAAGCACAGGATGGAAATGGGTTTAAATGATCTGGGAGGACCAAGTGTGGCCCTCAAACTGGCAAGCTCATTTCAAGTAAGGTCATAGAGAGCACCTACCCTAAACTATATTGTCCTGACAGGAGCCAGTCTAGGCCTCCATTCTGTTTATTATTCAAGAAAGTAATACTAAACTTAACAAAAGGATCAATAAAACACGGTCTCATCAAAAAGGTTCCATCAGTTAAAGACAGTAATTTTGAATTGTATAAAATCATAGGAGGAAGTAGAAAACATTCAACGAACCCACTAAAATAGTTAGAAAATGAAAATCATGGGCCAGAGCAGAATATGACTGCTAAAAGAATAAAATAAAGCATTATTTATCATAGTTCTCACATTTATCATATCTACATTTTAGAACAAAAAAAGTAAGCAGTACACCAAGAAATTCTACCCAAACAAAATTTAAGATTATTTAACACAGTGATCATTGCTGTTGGTTAGTCACTAAATTGCGTCCAAGTCTTTTATAACCCCCTGGACTGTAGCCCGCCAGGCTGCTCTGTCCATGGGATTTCCCAGGCAAAAATACTAGAGTGGATTGCCACTTCCTTCTCCAGGGGATCTTCCTAACCCAGGGATCGAACCCGCATCTCCTGCACTGGCAGACGGATTCTTTACCACTGAGCCACCAGGGAAGCCCAAGAGTGGTTATTACATATAAATAACTCACTTCCCCCAAAGTGGAATTGACTGAAAAATGTCAATAGGTTCACAAGAGTTGGGGGAATCCTAGCTCCCTTTTGAAATTGAAACCTGGGCAAGCAATCAAGCACTGTCTCAAAACATCCTTCAGGGCCCAGAAGACAATATCAGCTAGGATGCACAACGGGCATGTGGCAGGAGGGCAAGGCTATGGTGTTCTTATTTGTATTGTGGAAAGGTTCAGAGGATGAGATGGTGGTAACTGCTCAAATTACAAATTAAGCCCAGTTACCAAGAAAACAGACTATTCGGAAGCAAAACTGTCTTTTTAAATGTCTGAGAACAGGAAATTCTGTAATAATCGGCAGTGACAAAATACTCACTCCATAATGGGGATGAGACCTATCTATTTTGAGGTCAGAGCTGCTTTCAATAAACCTTTTCCTTAGAAATCTAGGATAACGTGACACTTACTGTTGAATAAACATGAGCTCCGTTTGCCAGTCGGTGTGTGGCAATGCGCTGCAGACACTGAACGACTCTACTGCAGGCTTTGGCCTCCCTCTGTGCCAGCCCCAGGACGCGTTCATCAGCCAACATGATGTTACTTGCAATGTCAACCATCACATCGCCAAGCTAGCAGGCATGCAGGAGAGAAAAGGAAGATCTTTAAAGCCCACACAGGAGGCTTTACATCATCAAAATCCTAATGAGACACTAAGCTGGGCATTCAGTCTAAATTTTCACAGGAAAACCCAACAGGCACTTGACTCATTTCTCATTAAGGCATCTTCAGATAGAAAGAGCACAGTCATTATAACCATTTGGTAATATTTAGCTCAAAACGGTGTACTCACGTAACCACCAAATCATCAGGGAAAAGAGTGACATGTAGTACTCAAATTGACAGGTTGGGGGGGGGGGCGCAGTCAAGGAGTCCGGGGAGAAAGGCATGTATATTAATCAAGGGGAAGAAAATCACATGATTCTCAGAATAAACAGATCTCCACTCTGGAAAAACACTTATCTTCTTTTTGCGTAAGTATTAATTAATACAATCAAGAAGTATCTGGCACAACATTAAATCAACTATGCTATGCTATTGCTAAGTCACTTCAGTCGTGTCCAACTCTGTGCGACCCCATACATGGCAGCCCACCAGGCTCCCCCGTCCCTGGGATTCTCCAGGCAAGAACACTGGAGTGGGTTGCCATTTAAATTTAATTAAAAATTAAAGAATATACTGGTGACCTCTTTAGCATCCTGTCATGTTTAAAACCCTAGGAATGTCCAGCTACTGTGAGTTCTCCGTATGCGCTGGGCCATCTCGTGAATCTGTGCACACAAGGTTCCCTTTATCTTTATCTCAAATGAGCTGCTTCTTCCCTGTCTCCCAACTCAAGGGATGCTTTTAGATTTACATGGTCACAAAAACAAATGAATCCCAAGAAGTGTCCACTTTTCCACTGCTTGTTTGTTTCCATTTCCTGAATTCTTTTCATTAGCTCAGTCCGTAACTTACAGATGTAAACATCTGTCAGGCAACACCAGTGAAATATCAATGGGCTGTCGTTGCTGGTGACTTGTATGTCTCATTTCAGAAACGTGCACTGAACAGTCCAGGATAAGGAGAAAGCCTGTTGCCGGGAGGGTCTACTATTGAGCAAACAGTTCACAAGAGCTAGAGCACACAAGCATTCTGGAGGTAGCACTGGAGGACTGACAAGCTGGCAGGTCCTCTAACCAAGAAAAAAGCCTCAAAAGCCCCAAAGCCAAGCCAGACTGCCAAGGCCATTTCAGCGGATGTCTTTTCATCACCCCAGAAGAGTCCAGCTGAGCTTTTCAACCCTGTTCTGTCTCCAATACTCTTCCCAGGGTGTGTAATTATGAGGGCTGAGGTGGGTCTGGAAAAAGATCAGTCCTTTCCACCCATGCTTCTTTTCAGGAAGAAGACAAGCCTGCGGAAATCTACCGGATTCCACCCCCGAGCCATGGATCAGGGCTGGCACCTCCCGTACCTTTCTTTATTTGTGAAACAAGGATAATAACCATCCTGTCTTTTCTGAATGTTGTGAAGATTAAGCTCCACTAATAACTATAAGGCTCCTCAAACTATGCCTTGCACATGGCAGGCATTCAAAACCAGCTCTAATTTTACTGCTCCTTTTTTTTTTTTCCATTTCCATCCCAAAATAAGTCTTTCTGAGAATGACAGGCTCTAGAAGTGTTAAGAGGGGTACATTTTTAAAGTCTACATGTTCATATATAAAGAGGAACAATGTACCCAGCAAAACTGCCTCTATCTCCTCCATAAAACCCTATCATCTTATCCAACTCAAATACAGTTAATTGACTTCATACTGCCGTTACCATCATGTGTCACAATTCTGTCCTTATTTTAATTCCAGTATAAACATCTTGGGGGCAGGGACAGCACAATGTCCTACTTATATTCATACTCATTCATTAGAGTAACTCCTCGCATAAAAGCCAACAGCTATATAATACCCATTCACTCCCTGACTAAATATTTATTGAGGACCAAGGTGAGCCAGACACTATCCCCAAGCAATGGAGATACAGCAGTGAGAGAAACATAAAAGATATATTTTGGAGTCTCTATCTATCAAGAAAATATAAACAAGCAACTAAATACATTTTTTTAAGTGACTAGGTTGTGATACCTGCAAGAGATGAAATAAACAGAGTAATAAATGACAGATAGTAATGGAATTTAACCGCAAAACCCAATTTTAATGGACTCACATATTCTCTCAAGAGGCAACTCATTCAAACCCAAGACATGAACAAGATCAACTGACAAAGAATTAAGAAGAACCTATAATCAAACTATGTAGAATCCTGAGTCTGTTCATTTGATACAATTTATGAAAACACCAGACTTCCCTGTGGCTTAGATGGTAAAGCGTCTGCCTACAATGTAGGAGACTGGGTTCAATCCTTGGTTCAGGAAGATCTCCTAGAGGAGGAAATGGCAAACCACTCCACTACTCTTGCCTGGAAAATCCCATGGACGGAGAAACCTGGTAGGCTACAGTCCACGGGGTCACAAAGAGTCAGACACAACTGAGCAACTTCACTTTCTTTTCACTTTCATGAAAACACCAGCACCTTAGAATATATTCCTAAAAACAATAGGTATGGGGGTAAATTTCACTGTAACAGAAGTGTTTATTTCTGGAGTTATGAAGATGGGTGGTGACTCCCGCATTTGTATATCAGCCACTTATACAGCAACTGGAACAATAACTATAACCTCTTAATGGCAATTCAGAGAAGCTAGAGAATTTGGTTACATTTTTACCTCTTATTCTTACCTTTCAAATTTATATTTTCAAAACTGTATACAAAAATAAATAAGAGATGACACTGTATGATATGTTCTATGGCTATCAGAAAAGAAATGGCCATTGCCTGCAAAAATTTAAAAGATAAAAATACAAGAAAATACCAATTCTCCTCCAAGGCCCTCCTCAAATATTTATGAAGTATTCAAAAAAATCAGCAATTTTACAACTAGTTTGGAAATTTCTTTACAAGTTCTACATGCCTGGGCTTTATGAAACTCTAACATGAGACCTAACTGATACATCATCTCTTTTGAAAAGCTGTTTATTTTTTAATCAAGGAACTACAGGTATGGGTCACTAGATAATGCCAGCCAAGGAATTTGACATATGTCAATAACTGTAAAAAAAAAAAAAAAAAAAAGTAGTAGTAGTATCTGTAAGAAAGTATAGAGCTAGTAAAAGTGGTTGCCTTAGCTGAGGATAAGCTTTTTTTTTTCCCATTATTTCATTATAAATGGCAATGAATTAAAGAAACAGTTTTGTAGCCAAAATATCCCCCATAGCAAGCAATCATGTAACACTACATTCTTCTGGAGCTTGGTTATGGAAGTAGTTCTGAATCCTTCATGGTGGCAAAAAAGGACACAAAAAGAATAACAGTACATGAAAAATTACACTGGATTAAAAAAGCATCCCTGAAATGTGACACACAGGTACAGTTTAATAACTGCGACCAATGTGCTGGGAAGCACCGTATTTCTCTTCAACCGCATTCCCTGAAGGCCACGCCAGCTACGGAAGGGTCGGAGGAGTCATGCACCTGCTCTGCCATCTGTCATACCAAAGGGTGAGGATCAAACGAAAACACTGTGAACGCACTTTATCCAAGATAAAAGGGTAAAGGAATGAAAATGCCACATTAATAACAATGAAACCATTAAATGTCATCTGTGGTAAGAGGCAGAATATTTCATGCTCTTTTCAATATTTATGTTTGCAATCCCGGGCAAAACTAGATTAAAATCACCTGTAAATTTCATGAATTTCTGATGTTGGTTCACGTAACACACAATACATAAATTCAACTTGATGGTATTTGATTTTAATGTAACAGGAGTATAAAATAACACTGCAGCAAGAATGCTTATGTGCCTTGGAGTTAAGTTCTCCTGGGTTAAGAGTTCAACCATCCCTTACAAGTTAAATGTCCATAGCAAATTATTTATCCTCTCCAAGTCTCTGTTTGCCCATTTGCAAAATGAGACCAAGAACCCTATGAAAACTGTCTTTCTTTAAGAAAGACAGAGAGAGAGAGAGAACAGAAGGCAAATATCTTCATTAAGCAATTCATATAGTTTTTGAGAAAAGCCAAGAAATCTAGGCCCCTTCCCACATTCTTGTTTCAAGCACAAAGTCAGCAGGGGGTACCTCAGCAATTCTAATAACCAGAGAAGCAAGAATTAGAGACACATATACCACAGGGCAGTATGCTGAGAAGTTGTCTGGGGACAGCTAAGATGGAGATGGAAAGTCCAGAACTGACACACAGTTCAAACTCGATTAAATAATAACTCAGTTGATGTTATTATTTTAGTTCAAGTAAAGTTCATGGTTTTTCCTAATTATAAATAGCTGTATTGATATCATTCCCATCTCAAAGTATGCTATGTGCCCTGATTACTTTAATGAAGGAATTGCTCTGTTCTGAAAGTCAACTTTTAAGAGTATGTTTAGGGCATTATTAACCAGCTTCAGCATCTTGAGGGCCTGGGGACCCCACTGAACGCTGCTCAGCTTGATAAGCAGTAAGTGTTCGAAAGGTCATTCTCATGAAGACCACTCGTCACCAACACGCATCAGCACAGTTCTGGAGGTCCTCACCGATGTATAACCAGAAAAACAAAACCAGAAAAAAAAACAAAAGCTCTGGTGTCACTCTGGTACAAAATTTAAGAGGAAGGTGATGGGAAAACAAGTGGGAAGGGGAAAAGATTGAAAATAATGTCACAGGGAATACAAGTTGCATTTATTCTCTATTGCCTCACAGAAAGTATCTGAAATAGCCTAACAAAGTTTAAAAGATAATTCTTTTTAAATTAAAACATACATAGAGAGTGAGAAAGTGTGTTAGTCACTCAGTCATGTCCAACTCTTTGCAACCCCACAAACTGTAGCCTTCCAGGCTCCGCTGTCCATGGAATTCTCTAGGCAAGAATAGTGGAGTGGGTTGCCATTTCCTTCCTCTAGGGAATCTTCGGGACCCAGGGATAGAACCACGGTCTCCTGCATTGTAGGCAGATTCTTGACTGTCTGAGCTACCAGGGAAGTCCTGGTGGGAAATACAGGCTTAAAAAAAGACTCAAATAAGTTAAAATACACACCAATGGCAGAGTTAATGAGACTGGGGAAAAATTGATTCTTGACGTGTTTCTAGTCAAGGCAGTGAAGATAACTGTTCAATTATTAATGAAAAGGAGAATATTTCCTCCAAGTAGACAGTCACTTTCATAAAGAAAATTCTTAGAACACGTGAAGAACACTATTAAAGAGATACCAAGTGAAATGCTCAACACCCTCAGCCATACCTTCACAACAAATGGCAAGGCTTAACTTCTACGATCCCTCCAACTCTCCCACTGTAAGCAGATCTTGTTTTTTCTGATGACAAAACTGTACATGCATCTCCCTTTCTGGAAGCATGGAGGACTAAGTACTATGGACAATTCTCCTGATAAAAGTGAAAAATGGTAAAGGAAAAAAGTTACCTTTTAAATGCACCACTGACCATTCAGAAAACAAAGGCTCCACGAGAGGCCAACAGCAAAACAACAGGAATCCGAAGAGTTCTGCGGCTGAGCTCAGCTGACCACAGACTATGCTCTGACTTCCATGTAAGACCCAGGCCCTGCCAACACAGGCTAACAGGAGAAAACCACAGCATAAAGCTGATAAGCCAAAGGGGACACCAGCAGGGTCAGGGCCAACCAGCATTAAACCAGCCTCCTGGAAGGAAGGGAATCGCAAGGAAACTTGAAACTTGCCCATCTTGACTTTGGCACAAGGTAGGAAGGAGGTAAAAAAATCTCTTCCCTGTCCATCTGTCAATACAAGTCGACCTTCACACAGGACTGAGAACAGAGTTCTCATTTTTTTCTGTGGTCTGAGAAACCTCAAGCTGAGAACTACTTCCAATGTGACCCCCTAACACTGATATAGCCCCCCAGCACCTAGCAGAAGCACATAAGTATCACATCATACTATATATCATGTCATAATAATGACACATCATACCATTCTCATGAAGACCACTCGTCACCAACACGCATCAGCACAGTTCTGGAGGTCCTCACCGATGTATAACCAGAAAAACAGGATGTGTTTTATACGGAAACAGACAAACCAACTGTTATCTACTGTCTACGGACAAAACCATCTGTCTAGAAAATCCCACAAAACCAACTAGAAAATTATATGAATGAATTTCATAAGGAAACCAGACACAAGGCCCACATTTAAAAAAAAAATAATAATAATCAAGGGAAACTGAACACGGATTAGATATTTTATAATATTAAGGACTTGAGTTCATTTGGGTGATATAATAACCATATCATGGTTCTATTTTAAAGTTCCTTACAATTTAAAAAAAAATTATGGATGAAATATGACACCTAAAAGGTGCTCTTAAATGTTCCGGCACTGAAAGACAGAAAGACACAGAGTAAGACAGAGACACACAGAGACGCAGAGAGAGGAGAAGAGACAAGGAAGGAGGGGCAGAAAACATAAAAACGTGGACAGGAGAGATTAAGCAAGACTGCTAAGTGCCGAAAACTGTTGAAACTCAGTGAAAGGCAAAACAAAAGTGTTAATAGTAATATTCCTTCTCCTACACTTTAGGAATTTTCTAATTAAAAAAAAAAAGTGTCTGAAAAGTTTTTAAAAAGTTAAACCCAAAGAGAACATTTTTTAAAAAAGAGGTAAGGATAGAAAAGAAATATACTACAGTGGTCCTCAATGTGGGAGACCCGGGTTCAATCCCTGGGTTGCGAAGATCCCCTGGAAAGGCTACCCACTCCAGTATTCTGGCCTTGAGAATTCCATGGACTACAGGCCATGGGGTCGCAAAGAGTCAGACACGACTGAGGGATTTTCACTTCATTTCACTTCACAGAGGTGCTCAAAGCCTGTGCCAAAGACGTTGCCCAGTATCACCTGGAATTTAGTGGAAATACGAATCCTCAGGCTTCCTGCACCCGGAACCTGGTACCAATCATGGGCCCCATGCAAGATTGAGAAACCATGTTCTCAGAAGGATCAAAAAGCCAGCGGCTGGGTCTTTGAAAATGTTAGCAATATCAGAAGTCTGACAAGTAAGATCCAGGAAAAAAACATTAAAAATATTGAAAATAAAAAAGAAACTCACCAGTACAGATGTGAGATGCATGCCTTACATATTTAAAACTAGAGCACAGTAAGAAAACTATAACACATAACTCTAATCTTCATAGATGTTCTCATCTTGTAAAATGGATATATGTTTGTTCCCATAAGAGAAAGCACTACAGTAAATACGGAACACACACTATCTGACAGATAACCTTCGGCTCTTTTTAAAAGACCCCGGTAAATACCTCATTTAGATCTGGCAGTTTGATAGTTTTCAGCACCCACCCTAAGACAACAAGAGTACCAGCTTGTGTTGGCTAGACTCAATCACAGGTTGTTTATGAAAAAATCCACAGCACAACAACTTTCTGGATATAATACAAAAATCAATTGTCCAATTATGCTATATGCATTTTAAGATACCTTAGCATAATTTTATGCAGTGTTAATTAACTTAAAACAGAGCCCTTAAGCCTTATGATTTCTTAACATAGCAATAAACAGGGAAAGCTCTGGCCTGCAATTTTAAGCTTCCAAAGAATCAAATGTCTGTCACTGCATCAAAGGTAATCTTACATTTATATCTCAATTGTTCAATCCTGAATAATTTTGTTTTTTTCTATTTAACAGGTTGCCATCATTTGTTTCCAAAGATAGTTAAAATTTCACCTTCTATGTCAGCGAGTGAAAGTGACAACAATCTCCTTCAAAGTAAGTTTTTAGATAAGTAACTAAAGCAATCTGGTGATTTTTTTTTTAAAGGACTTCTCTCTTAGCTTCTGAGATGATAAGAATGTTACTTTTCAGAGTGGACACGTGTATGCCTATGGCTGATTTATGTTGATATATGGCAAAAATCATCACAATATTATAAAGTAATTATCCTCCAATTAAAATAAATAAATTAAAAAAAAGAAATTGTGAATGGCTATGTTGTATATATACAACAAAGGTCCGTATAGTCAAAGCTATGGTTTTTCCAGTAGTCACGTATGGATGTGAGAGTTGGACATAAAGAAAACTGAGTCCGAAAGAATTGATGCTTTTGAACTGTGGTGTTGGAGAGGACTCTTTTGAGTCCCTTGAACTGCAAGAAGATCGAACCAGTCCACCATAAAGGAAATTGGTCCTGAATATTCATTGGAAGGACTGGCGTTGAAGGTGAAGCCCCAATATGTTGGCCACCTGATACAAAGAACTGACTCAATGGAAAAGACTCTGATGCTGGGAAAGACTGAAGGCAAGAGAAGAAGGGGACAACCGAGGATGAGATGTTCGGATAGTAACTGACTCGATGGACATGAGTCTGAGCAAGCTCCAGGAGCTGGTGATAGACAGGGAAGCCTGGCATGGTGCAGTCCGTGGGGTTGCAAAGAATAAGACACGACTGAGCGACTGAACTGCAACTGCATGTTGTGCGTCTATAACATACAGTATTGCACATCAACTCAACTTCAATTAATATAGATAAATAAATGAAAATTCCTCACACGTACAAAAAAGAATGCTAATTTCTTAACCCTATAAAAAGTATATCCTAGCTTTGCAATGATAAAAATAGTTTCATCTATATGTTCTCACTTGCGTAAACTCTACAAGTTAAACAGGACAAGCATCATGTCTCATTTTAAAAACAAAGGGTCCATGGTTAATAAATAACTCACAAACCAGGTCCACTTCCAGACTTCAACAAGATGCTTCCCCCCAGGAACATGACAAAGCAACAAAGATTCAGACCATTCTTCCCACACAGCAGCGACACAAGGAAACGTACACCTCAGGGCACCACACTGCTGCTCCCGACCTGGGAGGTGTACCGAAGTCCCTCACACCAGAAAAGGGCAGCAAGGGGATAAACTCTGGACTATCATATGATGGCAGGACCTTTCCCTATGTCCAGATTCCAAATGCCATTCCAATTACTCTAGCGACCTGAAACATCCAGCCTCCATGAATGACTTCTAATCATGTGGGCAGCTAACCTGTGATTATAATCAACAAGGGAGAGCAGGGTTACCACAGAGCCAGGATTCACACGGCTCCTCCCAGCACCACAAAAGTTCATCATGGGAAGCAGGCTATGGCCCAAGGACAGAATCAAGCAAAGGAACAATTCATTGGGAAACTAAGGTCTGAAGTTCAGATAACAACAGTGAAATGCTGTGTCATCATCAGGTGGTCTGGTGTTCTGAATCCCATTCATAAACATGTCACTACTTTCTTTCCTTTATCAGCTACACTACAGCAAGTAAAGTACCTAATGTACTAGAGCTGCAATTTCAAAATTTATCACCAAAATGCCAGATATTAATAGATACCACATGCAAAAAACTCCCTTGGTTAAATTATGTAGAGAAACAAGGGATATTATTGGGTTGGCCAAAAAGTTCATTGGGGTTTATCCATACCACTGTGCGGAAAAAGCTGAATGAACTTTTTGGCCAAACCAATACCACCTTTTAGAACATTAATGAATCTGAGAAGCCCCACATAAAGAAATATATTAAGACTTTGTTTAGTTCAGTGTCTTCCCCACAGTACTTTTGGAATACTATGACAGAGCAAAGTTCTTCTAGAAAGTAAACGTGATACAGCAGAAAACTGCTGGATTAGACAGCCAAAGTTCTCGGAATTTAGCTCTAAAACCTTAGAGAAATTATTTAATTTTCTTTAGGCTTCAGTGTATGACCTAATCTAGGTTTATTCTAGCTCAAAAATTCATTCTTATGTGATTCCATCACAAGAGAAACAGTTTATATAAAAGCTCTCACCTGGCTGGAAATAAAGTTTAAGAACACGTTAATCTGCAGCTAAAAAACTTATTCAAATCATTATTTGCTGCTCACTGATTCTGAAAACAGTAGTTGTCAATGTCTTCCCCTAAAGGGTATCATGTGGACAGGGAAATCATAGCTTGAACGTGGCCCCTTTTCAAAGTCATTAAATTTTCATGCCTCGTGTATCTTAAATCATTTGGAATTTTGTTTTAAAAGTGCTAAAATAGTCTTACATTTCCTCTAGAACATTCCCAAAGCAATTTAACACAAGATCTGGGGAACTAAAACTCTCATGAAGAAGGAAGAACAAGTGGGAGTGTGCTGTATGACACAGGGAACCCAAAGCCAGTGCTTTGTGACAACCCGGAAGGCTGGGGTGGGGAGGGGGTGGGAGGGGACACATCTACACATTTGGCTGATTCATGTCGATGTATGGCAGAAACCATCCCAATATTATGATTACCCTCTAATCTAAAATTGAATTTAAAAAATAAATAGAAGAACAAAAAAGATTCTACTTTCTGAACATTGTAAATTGTTAAGCATACAAAGACATCTTCAACCAATAAATTTAAGTGGTGATTTAAAAAAAAAAAAACAAAGAAGGATGAAAACACACCAGTGGGGAGAAGGGAAATCCCAGTTAGCCTAAGAGATGCAGCCCGACTCACATACACCATGGATGCAGAAAAAGCTGCTTTCTCACAAGCTGGTTCTGCCCTACCCTGGTACCTTATTTCCAAGAACTAACAATCCACCTCTACTCCTCCCAACAAGTTCCCATGACAGATGGAGCATTGGTTTCTCAATGACAATTCTGGAAATTAAAAGGTATATTTAGTTTAAATACAGCAAACATAAGTAGGCTTTAAAAATAGAGAGTCAGCTCTATCACATGACCATTTGCTGACATACTATATGCTACAAATCTGAACCAGAAAATACCTCTTTTGATTTTTCCTCTTTGGTAAATCTTCCAAATTTCTCTATCATTTCAGCCACAAATATAACATCCATCTTGTCCGAAAAGTTGGCTGCTTCCACAGTGTACGCTAATAATTGTCGGGCTGTAGCCACAGCGTTGGTAAGATTGAGGGGCATCTGTATTAAAAAGGCAAAAAAGAAGCACTTAGCAAGTGAAGTGAAAGTCACTCAGTCGTGTCCGACTCTTTGTGACACCATGGACTGTACAGTCCATGGAATTCTCGAGGCCAGAATACTGGAGTGGGTAGCCTTTCCCTTCTCCAGGGGATCTTTCCAACCCAGGGATCAAACTCAGGTCTCCCACATTGCACCTTACCTTTGCATTTCAAAACATGGCAATTTCAAAACTCTTTATCCCCGATTCACTATGACCTTCCTAAAATGCTTTTTCCAAAACTGAGAAGACAAATTTTATTGGAAACTAACTGAAGGAATTTTCTTTCTTTAACTTAGAATGAAATAAAACAGTACATAAAAACACATCAGGGAGGGACTTCCCTGGTGGTCCAGTGGTTCTAGTGCAGGCGATGTGGGTTTGATCCCTGGTCAGGGAACTAAGATCTCACATGCTACAGCACGGCCAAAAGATAGAAATAACAAAGTTAAAAGTTTAAAAAGAAAAAGAAAAATCAGGGAAGCGGCCTGCACCATCTCTTCATCTCTATCTATCCAAATCCTATATATACTCAATTCCAATTGCCTAGTAACACCTTTCCCAAGTATTCCAGCCAGGAGGGATCAATATCTCCCCTGGAACTCCTGCCACCTGGGAGTATGAACCACTTATTTAGCACTTATCTATACTGCCATGCACGGCCTGTAATGTTTTACATTTGTTTATTATTGACTTAGACACAACTCAGCACCAACCATTACAAAAAGTGTATACCAGGTGCAAAGAAGCGTAAGAAAATGTGTAAAAGAAACCACCTGCCAGCTGCTTATAATCAGCTATGGTTTTAAAAAAGACATAGAAGCAGAGATGAGAAAAGGCACACTAAAAAGACAAGCACGACAAGGGATCTCTTGTGACAAAGGGATTATAAAAGGAACCGAAGAGGGGGCCTCCCAGGTGCTCTTGAAGAATGGTTGGGATTCTGTTTGGGGATACAGATGCTAAGTTATTCAAGCAAAGGCATAAAGCCAGGCCATACCTGGAAAGGAAGAGTAATGCCAGAGAGGGCCGTGAATACTGGTTGAGAAGAACAGGTCTGATCCCAAAGACACAGTCCACGAAAGTATAGACACCAAATCCTTACGCTTTACTAGTAGTAAAAAAAACTTATGTGTTTGGTGTGAGCACCACGTCTTATTAGCAACCTCAGCAGATCTGAAAACTTTCCAGTTACCTGATTAAACATATAAAGAACTCTAGTGACATCGTTCGCATACTGGCAGCGAGAATAGTCATCATCCGCCCAAAAGCCACCTCGATCACATCTGCGCCAGGCCTTTCTCTCATCCTGTGCATTCCCAGGGTAGATCCCACTGCCGTGGGCGTTGCGAGTACACTGCAGATACGCGGTGATGCCCGCCAGTGTTCTGGGCCACCTAGAGAGACGAAGACACGAGAGAACCTACGCTGACACAAAATCGAGGATCAGGATGTGTCACACAGAATCAGAGGAAAAACAAGAAGAAACAGAACTCCTTTAATAATAAAGGCAAAAACAAAAAAAGCTAAAATGAACTAAAACCATTGTAAGGTATCAGCTGAATAAATTTTAACGCCATAACAGAATATTTTCCCAAAATATTCTAAATACAACCACGGAAATTGTACCTTATCAAGCAGAAAAGAAAAATGGTGCACCAAATGGTCTTATGTTTCTTTAATTACTGTTACTGTATCGTTGGCTTATACAATCATTAGGTATATAGGGTCAGAATCTTTTCCAGTATGAATAGAATTTGGCCTTTCACAGAAAGACAGTTAGTATACTTGCAGAAAGGACTGCCATCCTTAAAGTGGCCTGCCTGCAATGCTGGCCCTTCAGTGGCACCCAGGAATTTGGGGCTTTTTGTGTTCACAGTTAACTGGTAAGAGTGATTCACTTTACCTAGACAGTCTGGGGAAGCCATATGGTGTGTGCTGAGCACCTGCTTTCATCCTGGGGGTCTAAAGTTTTGGAATGAGATAGACAGAGGTTGCCTTTATGAACATTTCCCAACAGGAGTTTTGGATGCTGAGACTCCAATCGTCTTCCCTGGGCAAAAACACTATACAGAGGCTGCTGCCTTTTCAAGGCTGGAGGAGGGGTAGGCTCTGCATGAGCCTCCTGAGAGGCAGAGATAATCAAGAACTTACACACTGATTGCCCCCAGAATCCATCTGTGTCTTTTCCCCTTATTATCCAGCTAGGTATATTACTACATCACTACATTTGAGCTGTGACCACAGCTGCATGCTGAGTCCTGTGAGTCCTTTCAACAAACTTTTGCACTTGGGGGGTGGTCTTGAAAATATCCAATAACATATACAACCGAATTTATCTGAGTGAAGCCCAGATAAATTGCATAGGTACTGTGCAAGTGACTACACCAACCTGCTGGCGTGAAATCAGCACTAACTGGACTGGGAGAAATCTTTGTTATTTGAGCTCTATTTCTCCAAAACTGGGAATGAAAATAATGTATTTAATAAAAGCTACAGATGACTTACAACATATGAACTTCTAAATTATAATATCAGCCACACCAAAATGTAATGCATTATCAAAAACTGTATAAATAGATCAAGCAATGCTAAACTAAATTTTATTAATGCAGTGGAAGTTCTAACTGTATTATATCTTAAGGAGTGTCAAAAGATAAATAATTCATTAATCAGTTAAACAGATTCTTCTTCTATTTTTAAAAATGAAAATGCTCCAAAACTATGAGTAAAGACAGATAATACACCATAAATAGAAAATATACTATGATTATTTAATAAAGGCATTGAATGTAACAAAAGTAACAAATGGTATCTATTTCACTTCAAAGTATACTGTATAAATATTACAAGTTAACACTTAATCCACATAAAAGACTTATCTGTTGGCAATAATAAATTATGATTTCCACACACACATTATCCAGAAAAATTTTAAATGGGGGAGGAGAAAGGAATGTCAAAAGGCAATTAAAAAAAAAAAATCAATGAAGAACTAGCTGAGCTAAAGTTGTCATTGTTTCTTCACCTTGGACTTGAAAGAATAACAACAAAGAGTTTTTTTTTTTATCCTTAAAATCAGACTTTTAGCCACAAGGCAGCAAAAATACCAATCAAAGACAGTGTAAACCGTGTATTCAAAAATATGCTGCTTTAAAGAGCTACATATTTCCCTTCATTTATATTAACTATAAACTGATTATTAAAATCCTGAACATAAAGCATTTTAGATAAATAATAAGTTTAAAGATAATGTCTTAAAGCAACTTTGAAAGTAAGGGGAGTCTAAAGTAAAAGTTGTTACCGCTCACAAATTCTAAACTTTCTATTAAAAAGCAAAAACAAAACCATAGCATTTAACTCAATCTGCTTATCCTAACATCATCCAACACTAGTGGCTTCCCAGCTTTCAGGCCACCCAACAGCTTTCTTTTCTCAAAGTCCCCTGGTTTAATTGCTAGAAGAACCACACAGGGGAGGGAAATTGGGTGTGTGTTTCTGCTAAGTACAAGGTCTACCAACTGTCTGCAGTTAAAACTGAATTAACATAACAAAACCTTCCAAAGGCCATCCAAAAAAAGCCCCTCAGAAACAGGAAATGCTGTTAACCTGTCTGAATTTCACATTATTTGAGTGGAATTTCCAAAATGTTTCTTAAGGTAGTGGTTCTTAACTACTACAACAAAACTACAAAATAAAAATAAACACTTCTGGCTCAACCTTCAGAGACTCATCAATCAATAGATCTGAGATAAAGTTCAGGCACCTGTTTTTACTTTTAGTTTCCATAAATGATTCTGAAATCACCATTCTAAAGGGTAGTCCTTAGATATATAAGGATATATATGTGCATAAAGTGAAAGTGAAGTCGCTCAGTCGTGTCCGACTCTTTGCAACCCAATGGACGGTAGCCTACCAGGCTCTGAGATCCATGGGATTTTCCAGGCAAGAATACTGGAGGGGGCTGCCATTTCCTTCTCCAGGGGATCTTCCCAACCCAGGGATTGAACCTGGGTCTTCTGCATTGCAGACAGATGCTTTACTGTCCTGAGCCACTAGAGTGATCCTATTATATATGTGAATACATTTCTCAAATTCTTACTGAAGACAGGAGACCAATTACATACATCTATACTTCCCTGGTGGCTCAGATGGTAAAGCGTCTGTCTACAATGCGGGAGACCTGGGATCGATCCCTGGGTCAGGAAAATCCACTGGAGAAGGAAATGGCAATCCAGTCCAGTACTACTGCCTCGAAAATCCCATGGACCGAGGAGCCTGGTAGGCTACAGTCCATGGGGTCGCAAAGAGTTGGACACGACTGAGCGACTTCACTTACTCACTTACTTACTTATGCCTTTGAGAATAAAAAGAATTGGGGCAAATCAGCCCCTTTCAGCACTTTCCAAGTCACTGACCTGAAATCTCCTTTATTGTTCACCACCCTCTCAGGAGGACAGTACTGTGCAGAGCTTTCTAAGACCACAATATCCACGGTTCTTGTATTGTTCCCACGTTTGGTCTGGACGTGGCAGCCCCAATTTCCAGTCGATCCAGCCTGAATATTAGAAATGGTTAGGGCACTGCATGAAGAAAGAGTTTAAAGAGAGAAAATATGGTTAGGCAAGAAGGGAGACAACATGTGCTTCGATCATGCATTTAGCAAACATGAATGTGTGCTGGAGGCTAAGGGCTTGCTAGATTAAAATGAATAAAAAAACGATCCCTCCGTTTAAGTACTTCAGCAGCAAGTCAAGAGCTGTAACATAAGAATGAATGGAGGGCAGTGGCACTGAGACTCCAGGAAAAGGGAGAGCAGGCCATGCCACAGAGGGAAACCAAGCGCCAAAACAGAAACATCACCGCACTGCCTTCAGCAAAACTAATGGAGAGGCTATGTGTTTTCCGTTTTGTATCTAAGTTCATTCATATCTCTTTCTTTAGATTTCACATATAAGGGATAAAAACAGAAACAGATCCACAGACATAGTAAACAAACTTATGGTTCTCAAAGGGAAAGGAGGGAAGAGGGATAAATTGAGTTTGGGATTAACATATACATACTATTATACATGAAACAGGTAACCAACAAGGACCTAGTGTATAGCACAGGGAACTATACTCAATATTTTGTAATAGCTTATAAGGGAAAAGAATCTGGAAAATATGTATACACACACAGGTCTAACTGAATCACCTTGTACACCTGAGACTAGCACAACGTTGTAAATCAACTGCACTGCAATAAAAAAAAGAGAAAAAAATCAAAAGCCTAACAATGAAAAAAACTAGCAGAGAAGTTACCAAGTTACATCTTGGGAATTCTAGGGAAAATATTCAAGGATGAAGGAGACGAATATAAAGTGTGTAATTAATATTTAAAATGAAATATCTTATGGAAAGGGGGGGAAACCTATTAAGTCTCTAAAAAGATTTAATAAATTACCAATTAAGGCTTTTAAAAAGTAGCTTTTCATTTAAAAGTATACTTCAACTTCTAATAACAGCTATATTTCTGAACAGCTGTCAGAAAATTCAACTTTCAAGATGACATCATAATTCTCTAATATAAAACCTATTAATTAAGAGCAAATGGCAGAATCTTCAATTAACCTTTATTCCCCCCACATGATCTACTATACTTTGCTTTTATGTAGATACAGATAAATCATTAGACGTAAAGCATGTATCATTTTAATTAACTCACTAAAGAATGTCTTAAAGTTAATATACATTTTTGTAGCTTCCTAAATCATTAATGGCTACACAACAACAAATGCTCTAATAAAGACTTTTAGGGACTGTGATTCTGAACCAAAGAAAATGTTTATCATCTTTACTAAGTTAAACAAATTAACATATTAAAATAGATATACTCAAGGTAAAACGACACAGAAGAGTTTGACATTAAATTTAAATAAGCAAAACATTGCCAACTACAATTCTACTTTATATGACTCTACTGAACCAGGAAAAAGTATATAAAAATTCTGGGCAATAAAAAGCATTCTCAAATCCAGAAGTCCCCATATTTTCTCAGTTCATGGTACCTTCACTGACGAGATAACTTTCACAGTGCCCCCAGCCTAAAAGAAACACCTAGGGTGGTTGCAATGACTACGCGAAATCCTAAAACTGTGTACATATGTCCTAATACCTCACAGCCGTTTGAAAAAAAAAAATCAATTTAAAATAAATATTTCATTCTTACATAACCACAACTGCTTCCTAATCGGTTGTGCATGCTTACTGGGCACTCCAAAATTAAACAGATACAGATCAGACAATGATATCTCTATTTCTCATTCCACAATGATTTTCATATAGTACTTGCTTTGTACCATAGTAATTGTCAAAATACCAGTATCCAAGCTGTGACACAAACAAAAGGGAGGCAGCATGATGTAATGTCAACACCCTAACTGCCCGGAGCTGGTAGCTGTGCGATGTCCAGGAATGTCCAGTATCGCTATGCTCAAACACTCAAAATACCCCACAGCACCTCTGTCCACTCACTGTAGCATCCCAGAGCATGTTGGCACACGCTCTAGGGAAAATGGTTCTAACATTTTTTAAAGATAACTTTCAGCAATACCTTCAATGTCTAAAACCAAATATCAGAATAAATTTTTCAAGAATCCTCAACTCAACACATTAGGAGATTTAAGGAGAAGGGGGTAGCTTCAATTTCAATGTCCAGGAAAAATACAAATTCTTATTAATGAAGGCTCAATGACATGCAAAGACCAATGAAGAATCAAGAGGTCTATGAGGTTAACCAATCCAATAACCACATATTTCCTTCTCCTACAACTTTCTATTATTCTGGAGCTAACTCCAGGTAAAGGACTTCCCAGTCTTCATATGAAAGACTTTCACTTTGGTAAGTATTCTTATCAACAAAAAACCATTATGCGAAGTTGCTATCCTTTGAATTAATTTTTTTTAATGCTAATGGCATTTAGATTAAGTTAAACATGACAGAGAAATGAATTTATAAAGTAAATCTGGTTACTTGTTACAAAATTTAAGAAGCCTAAATTGAAGCTCTTGAACTATATTCAATACCCTGTGATGAACCATAATGGAAAAGAATCTGAAAAAGTGTGTGTGTGTATATATATATGTATAAGTATGTATATATATAACTGAGGCGCTTTGCTATATAGCAGAAATTAACACAGTACTATAAATTAACTAAACTTGAGTAAAATTTTAAAAAATAAAGCTTTTATTCAGACAAGAGTTCTATTACATTTTTAAAGCTTTGCTACTGCTTAAGTCACTTCAGTCATGTCCGACTCTGTGCGATCCCATAGACGGCAGCCACCAGGCTCCCCTGTCCCTGGGATTCTCCAGGCAAGAACACTGGAGTGGGTTGCCATTGCCTTCTCCAATGCATGAAAGTGAAAGTGAAGTTGCTTAGCCCTGCCCGACCCTCAGCGACTCCATGGACTGCAGCCTTCCAGGCTCCTCCGTCCATGGGATTTTCCAGGCAAGAGTACTGGAGTGGGGTGCGTACTATATGTCAATTATTGTCTACTCAGACAATAAACTACTTCAAGTATACAATTTGGTAACTTCTGACATATATATACACTTGTGAAATTATCACCACAGTAAAAACAATGTAACAGACTCTTCTCACTGGGACTCAATACACTGATGCAAAGAACACACACAATTTTCCTAACAGTCTTAACCCCTAGTAAGCGAACTCTGCTTCTGGTAATAGCAGAGTGAAAGAAAGTGTGAGTTGCTCAATCGTGTCCGACTCTTTGTGACCCCATGGACGGTAGCCCCCCAGGCTCCTCTGTCCGTGGAATTCTCCAGGCAAGAATACTGGAGTGGATTGCCATTCCTTTCTTGGCTCCTATCAAACCACACTCCCTACATTTAACAGCTATCAGCTGTAGACAAACTACAGTCAACTATCTGAACACATGGTGAGTGATCCAAAGCGAGCAGAAGCCAAAGAGGAACTGACTTTAGGAAAAAAGAGATTGGCACTGGGGAGTAACCAGGAAATTTTTTTAATGACTTTTGCCAAAGGGCAGGCATTATTCAAAAAGAAACTCAAAATCTGAGTGGCTGAAAAATCAAAGACAGAGGTGAAAGCAGCCTGGCTAGAAGCCCAAACTTGTGCATATATAATTCACCCAGTTCTTTAACTGATCCCTGACCTACATGCAGACACAGCAAACACCAAGCAGATTTCAGTGGCTGCCTACTACACAAAAGCCAGATCCAGGAGTTTTAGCTTAACCAAAAGTTAACTGCTCAATGAAACAAAATCAACTGTCTTTGAGAAGAATACAAAAGAATCCAGAGTCAGGGGTCAGCAAACCTTTTCTTTGAAGGCCACAAAGTAAATACTTTAGGTTTTGCTGACCGAGAAGCAACACTATTTGGAAGGTATCTGTATAACCATTTGAAAGGTAACCATTTAAAACTATAAAAAAAAATTAATAGGCCAGATTTGTCCCATAAGCTGTACTCTGTCAGCTTCTCTACAGCAAATCATTCACAATATCTAGGATACAATCCCACATTACCAGACATATAAATAATACTTTTTAAAGTAGAAAATATAAACCATATTCATAAAAAATAAGCAGGGTGATGACACCCATATAACCCAGATACTAAGAGGCAAGGATTTAAGGGTTTCTACTATAAAAGTTCAAAGACATAAATGAAAATATGCTTCTAAGGAAATCTCAGAAGAGAAATTATGAAATAGAATATTCAAACCTCAGAATTCCCAGACCTGAGACTGAACTCAGAGAACTATTAGTTTCTTGATAGTTTTTTCATGCACTTTTGTAATACTACATAAAGTGCCTCAGTAGAAAGTTATATCTCTATCCTTAAATATTCAAGTTGAGGTCTAACGTCATAAAATTGATAAAAAGGAAAGAGAGAAACATAGAAAAGGCTTGGAGAGATACTCAGAGACAGCAGCAGAGAGCAGGAAAGAGAAAATTCAATGCCTACAGATTAACATATCACCAAAATAAAATATAATGAGTGATAACATTTATTTTTATCCTGTTTTTTGTACTTTAACTTCATTCAAACTAACTATTGTGGCACTTGCACCAAACATGAGGTTAACAGTATACTGTTTTATACTAACAGGATGAAAAAAGGCAGTATCTTAAAATGCAACATTAATCATAAGAGTGAAAATTAGGTGATTAGGAGGATTCAGGATGGGGAACACATGTATACCTGTGGCGGATTCATTTTGATATTTGGCAAAACTAATACAGTTATGTAAAGTTTAAAAATAAAATTTAAAAAAAAAAAAAAAAAAAAGAGTGAAAATTAGGTGATTCCTAGAAGTGAAATTCTGCGCTTATTAATGGCAGCAGGAAATAGTTGGAAATTAAGTTTGGTAAAAAAAAAAAAAAAAAAGTTTACATTTTTTCCTCTTAAAACTTTAAACAAAAAGTCTCCAGCTTTTAAAGTGTTTCCCTTCTACCTTATGCTCTTTTGACCTCCAAAACTAGATGGAAAAGATAAAGAAAAGATAACTTTCAAAGATAAATAACAATCAGAAAAAGAAATGTCAGACATTTGCTTTTTAAATGCAAGAAGGTAAAATATTAATTTAAACGTCAACTAAACGTTACAATTTCTGAGATGATAAATAAAATCTACAGAGACAATTCCTCATCTAAAAAAGTTTACCTTGCAATCAATGAGCAGTTGTGAATCATGTTCTTTTCAACAAAGATACCTTGGGATTCATCAGTTTCGACTATTCGCCCGTCTTGATACCATAACACTTGCATGTCTTGATCGATGTATGAAGCCATGCACTGGAAAGGAAGGCTGTCTCCTTCAAATACAACTTGACGATGAGACGGAGTCATGTAGAAAGATGGTAATTCAAGGGGAGGGTCTAGAGACAGGAGAACAAAGACCCAGTAAACAAATACTATATTCACACTACAGAACTTAAAATTACAGAAGTTCGAATTGAAATCTTAAAAATGGAAAAACAAATTCCTCAGTAATCAGCATTCTAGTTTTACCATCAACAAAGATGTTGCTGAATTAAGAGGATCCAAGATGAAAACACCATTAAATAAAATTAAAATTAAACCATTTCACGTCACTTTTACAAAGCTGATATATTTCTTTCCAATAAGAAAAATAAAAGAAGGAAATCTTAAACTACATATGCAAAAACATACACAAATATCACGGCCCATTAAAAACCTTTAAAATATTCAGTCTCTAACACAACAATTCTACTTTTAGTAGCAAGCTATCCTAAATAGCTAATACGTAAAGATGTACGTAAGGAAATTAATCTTGTTAATGTTTATGGAGTGAGAAATTAACAACCAAAAAAAAAAAGAAATTAACAACCTAAATATGCAGTAATAAAGAAATTATTGTGGCTATATCCCTATAATGTAAAAATAAAAGTTATGGCTATATATATATAATGAATTGGTATGCATCTTTTATATCAGTATGATGAGGAAACAAGTTTACATTATTTCAAGTTTAAAAATGATACAAAATAACATTAGAGTATGGTATTTTGGATAAAACATAATAAAAAGGTAGAAAATTGATATGTATACCAAGGTATCTTTGATGTTAGCTACCTATGAGTGATAAGAATGTTAAGTATGGATTTTGTTTTTTTTTTCCTTCTTTCAGTTTTTTCATTTTTTTCCCCCCAGCTTTATGGAGGTATAATTGACAAAATTATAAGATATTTAAAGTGTACACCAAGGTGATTTCTTATGTGTACACATTATTTCTTTTCATAAATCTTTAATCCAATGAGCACACTTCACATGTGAAACAACAATAATGATGAAAATAAAAGGAAAAAACTGATAGGGTTGTTTATTTCCAAGCACGGAGACTAAACTAGGAACCTCCCTCTATCATTATAAGGAGTGTTTCTTGTTTTTTCTGGTTTTTCTTTTTCATTAAACACATGGTAAGTGTATTATTTCCCTCAAGTCTTCAGGTATTCTGGAAAATCATGATTTTCAACAAATATGCTATTTCATTGAATGGACTGTCATAAGTAAGCCAATGCCCTATTTTTCAGAATTTAAGATATGTTCATATATAAAATCTGAAGATTTACACACATAGCTGATGATTTCTCAAGAATTAAGCCCTACTTGCAGAATTAGCTATATCAAGTTGTACCAATTCTTTAAGAACACTGATACTTACTGCCAAGCCACCCTTCAAAAAGGCTGTATCAATTCATACCCTATCAATAAAATGCATGATTGCATCCTGAGATTTTAGCACTATCAACGTATTACTGATTTGCTATTAGAAAATATGAAGATCTATACTATTTATTGAAATTGAATTTCATTAAGAAAGCTGTTCAGAACCTAAGAACTTTAAATGCCAATTGAAAAAAAACATTTTTTAATTCAACTGACTTAACTGTTGACAAAAACTAAATATTATCAAATTCATGAAGAGTGATGGCTACAGTCGGTTCCAACATATAAAAAGAATTCTGAAGTTTGTCAGGAAACACATGGCAGCAAGCAAAACAGTTAACCCTTTCTCAGCTTTTCTTCCTTACCGCATGTCAACAACTCCTGCTTCACACCTGTGACTGGCTGGGCCTGAAGAGACTTGGGATAAGCACACCGTGTGTCCCGTACCGTGATGTTTCTCTCCTTTACCCAGCGATGCATCCACAATATGTTACAATCACACAGCAGATACTCAGTCTGAAATTCTCTGTAGCACACAAAATGCAATTTAGACAGTATGGTAAATGAATTAAATTGCACTTTTGCTTTACATTGGCTTAGTCTTTGCGTGACAAGCACACAGCTGCTCAATCTCACCTAGGGCACATACTGTACCATCAACTGGTTATGGTTTCCTTCCCAGTGAGATGATGTCGAATGTCTGACCCCAAAATCCCTTCCCACCTGATCCTGGACTGACTCGGCTTTCAATCAAAGATGGTATGTGAACAAAATCGTTTCATCATCTATGAAACACACTTCTGAAGCCCAGGGTACTGGAATATCACATCCACATTCCTTTTGTCTATCAAACTTGTACGGATATGCCATCAGGGCTGTGGCACTATTACTGGAAACGGAAGCTTTCCCCATTTCTTCCAGCATCATTGCCATGTTCTTGGCTTAAATGTCTGCAAACTCTTAATTCTGACAGCATAAAGCAACATATGACTGCTTCGCATGGTTATATTCTGTTTTTCTGATTAGGATGACTAACTTCTAATTCCTAAGAACCACCTTCTGGTTGAGTTTACAGCATTATCTTTTATAAACACTGACAATTTTGCTCAATTTTTGCATGAAAATACTTCCTACATTCCTGCTATCTAGGGTTTCAAAAGTCAGATCATTTTTGCAGTCTTTATTTCCTAAACTTCACAGAAATGGCTGACATAAGCCCACTAAAAGGAGATGTTTTCACTAAAAAGCAGTTTTCTGGGTAAGAATGTTAATAGTACCAAAAAGACCAGGTAAGAGTTTGAGGCAGGGTGTAGGAGCCACAACTCCTAGTTGTGGCATGTGGGATCTAGTTCCCTGACCGGGAACTGAATCCAGGCCCCATGCAATGGGAACACAGACTCTTAGCCACTGGACCACCAGGAAGTCCCAGAGCCATGGGTGATACTTGGTGCAAGTGTTCTCCAGGCAAAGGGCCCCACAAGGGCAAAGGCCCTGAGGCAGAAGAAGCATGTCTGCCTGGCATCTTGGAGGATTACTATGGAAGAGGGGGACTTGACTGGACTTGAGATCAGGGAAGAGTCAGGGAACGAGATGATCCAAAGCCTGTTCACTATGGCAAGTTAGTGGCTTTTACTTTGATCTGAAAAATGATTGCAAATTTTTAAGCCTATGAAAATAATACCTGTCAAAAAATTATTTTTTATAATTATGAGATAATTATTATCTGTCTCAGAGAAAGAGAAATATCAGAGAAATATCACATCACATCCCTTATTGTGAAATCTTAAAAGAAATGATACAAATGAACTTACTTTCAAAACACAAAGAAACTCAGACTTAGAAAACAGAACTCATGGTTGCTGGGGGGAAGGAATAGTTAAGGACTTTGGGAAGGTCATGTACATACTGCTATATTTTAAATGGATAATCAACAGAGACCTATTGTACAGCATATGGAACTCTGTTCAATGTTATGTGCCAGCCTGGATGGGAGAGGAGTTTGGGGAGAATGGTTGCGTGTATATGTATGGCTGAATCCCTTCACTGTTCACCTGAAACTATCTCAACATTGTTAATCAGCTATACCTCAATAAAAAAATACTTTGGGTATTAAAAATAAAATTAAATTTAAAAAAAGAAAAAAAAAAAAGTTTGATGTAGGGATTCTAGAAGTACATACATATGTCTGCCATAATGGTGAGAAGCCCCTTGAGCACCTAACCCATTGGCTTTATTCCAATGAAAGCTGCTAAATGAGACTGAAATTATAAATTTACAAAACTAAAGATGAAGAGGAGGGCAGGGAAAGGAAAAAGAAAGGGGAGGGGAAGGGGGGAAAGATAAGAAGTGAGCATACATCAAACAGGCATCTGGCAGAGAAGACATCTTTCACTGGAAAAAGAGACTCAAGTCTGTATGTCACATGCAATAAAAATTTGAAAAACCATTGTATTTAACTGTAATTCCAATAGGAATCAGTAAAAGTTATGCTTTGAGACATATTAATGCTACTGAAAATACAGTAAGCTTCGAAAGTAACTCCTAGACAATCTAATCTCTCACTTAACAAAACTGGTTTTGGGTGTAAAAAAAAAAAAAAACTCAGCCAATTTTAAAGCTACAGAGAACTGTGTAAATATAAAGCAGACATTCTACGTAAGCATGCCTAAAAATATCAGTAATAAGCTGTGAATTCAGTTTGGGGATGGAGTCACAGGATAAAATTAATCTCTAAAACATAACATGAAGTGAAGTGTTAGTCGCTCAATTGTGTCTGACTCCTTGTGACCCACCCCATTGACTGAGACTCTCCAGGCTCTTCTGTCCATGGGATTCTCCAGGCAAGAATACTGGAGCGGGTTGCCATTCCCTTCTCCAGAAGATCTTCCCAACCCAGGGATCGAACCCAGGTCTCCTATATTGTAGGCAGACTCTTTACCGTGTAAGCCACCAGGAAAGCTCTCAAAGTACAACATAAGTCTTAACTATAAACTCTTCATAAGAAGGGAGGCTTATTTTATACTTTGGGGATTTAATTAGGTAAACAAAATATTTTCTAATTTGGAAACACAAAGAAAAAAATTACCAACCTATTTAAATATAAATTAGAGAGATAAGAGTATTCTAAGAAGAAAATGGTTGCTCTAGCCTGACACACATTATTAAGGTTTATGGTATGTTTTTCAATGTGAATGCACACTCTCAAGTGAGATTCTAATTATTGCAAAATCACAAAATTTTCCCATGAAGTCTCTTAAGCCATATAATAACTGTTTTTAATTTTCAGACACTCAGATACATTTACAAAAACAGGAAGAAAAAATTCTTACTTACAAAGATCGTAATGAGCCAAGATAATCAAAAGTTCCTTGAGATAATGAAGAAAACAAGTTCCCTGAAAGGTTTCTGGAAAAAAGGAAATAACTTTACTGTAAGAAAGGCGAACAATTATATATCATTTTATATTATATTTCCTAAAACATCCTATCATTAAATACTGTTATTAAGAAGTTATGAAGGTTGTTTTAAATCTCATAGAAAGAAGTATCTAGTAAATATTTTCTCCAAAGTTGAAGAAGAAAATTAACCTTATATAAAGCAATAAATAAAATTACTTAAAATTACTGCTTGATAAGGATTTTTCTGTTAAATAACATGTAGAACTTCCAAGTTACGTTCCTGAACCTGATTTTTAATCACGCTCTCATTGCAACTAGAACTGCTCTTCAGGAGTTCACTCAGTTTCATTTAAGGAAACAAAAATTAAAAAACAAAGAAAAGGATGGTACGAATAACCAGCAGCAGCTGACAGTCACCTACTAAAATATACTGGAAGAGTGAAATGGGTCGAGGGTTTAATCAAAGACTTGGGATAGAATTCAGTGTTGCCCTTGGGCAGATTACTTAACCTCTCTGGTTTCCCCTTGTATCGTGGCTTTAATAAATATATAAACACTTGCAGAGTTTGCTATAAATTGTAGAACACCTTATGCTATTATATGAGTAGTTTGTACAAATCATTTTTTTGTGATTTCTTCCATGCTCGACTTTCATAAGCTCCAGGACAGAAAGGGCTTGTGTGTCTTATTTACTTGGATACCTCTGGCAGCCAGTAAGAAGCCAGAGTATACAGAAGGTGCTCAATTGCAGTGGCTGGCTGTTCAGGACATGGACCCCAGCTTTAGGAGCTGCTACCAAGGGCTCCAGGAAAACGGCAGGATGACCCAGCCACCACAAGATCTGTTCAGTGCCTGCTGTAGTATCAAGAATGCTATAGTCTGGACCTAGAATTCTCACGGAAGCAGTCCTGAGACACGCAGGGAGGCCTGCTTCACGTCCAGAGGCTCAGTTAAATCCTTTAAGCATGGAAAAAAGTGACACCTGGGTAGAAGGATTGCCCAGTGGGGAGAGGGAAGAGACTTGAAGAGGGCAGAGGTCAGCTGTTTCCATGACACCTGCAACGACGTATTTCTGGATGGGAAGACTTAACATTGCACAAACACCAATCCCTCAAAAGTAATATATAATGGACTTCAGTAAAAACATTATTGAATTCATTTTACATATATCTTAGGATAATTTTTTTAATAGAAAAGAGGCTGAGTAAAATAATTTTGATCTTCATAAAAGAATTGCCAAGGAACTTAAAAAATAAAAAGAATACTTTTACATTAAAGAATCATGAAAGCAATGCCTTTTTCTTTTTTGGCTTATCAGAGTGAACACCAAATGTGGATTTTGAAAAGGGTATTACAGCTGACGGAATGCAAATCATAACATTTTAAGAAAGTAACCTGGATGTAATTAAAATGAACAACTGTACTTTTATCAAGTTACCCTATGTGAAATTATAAGATTACTGGGGTTTACTGTAAATAAAGGTGGGAAGATAAGAGATGTGATGTGGAACTAAAACAAGATAGGCTCTGAGTTGCTAAGTGTTGAAACTGACTGATGGGTACATGGAGATTCCTTGTACAATTATTTGTAATTTTTAGATGTTTGAAAGAGTGTAGTCGTTGGAAATAAAAATATTTACTACAAGTACAGGATTTAAGTATAAACAAAATGATTGTATCTTACAGGAACCATTAGATTCTAATTGCTAGGTAACTTTATGGTAATTATTAGGTACTATTAATTTGTTTTTCCTTGGAAATCACTGAGGAAGGAATCACATTGGAGAAAGACATGCCATCCTCCCAGTAAATCCCAACACAAAGCCAGTGTTGGAACAAACTGCTATTTGATTGGCTAGACACCAAGTGAAGCAACTGGCTGATGACCATAAAAATTCACATATACTTTAATACATTAAAGTGAGAGTGATGTCGCTCAGTCGTGTCCAACTCTTTGCGACCCTGTGGACTGTAGCCCACGAGGCTCCTCTGTCCATGGGATTTTCCAGGCAAGAGTATTGGAGTGAGTTGCCATTTCCTTCTCCAGGGGATCTCCCCAACCCAGGGATCGAACCTGAGTCTCCTGCATTGCAGGCAGACGCTTTACCCTCTGAACTACCAGGGAAGCCCTTAATACATTAAAAGCACATTCCAACTCTGAGATGCTTATACCAAAAAAAGCATCATGGGACTGAGAATGACAATGTTCACAGCAAAGTCACTCTCTCATGTCCTAAAACAGCTCATTGAATGGAGTGGCAGGTGAATTATCCACCCACTCCCACTCATGCTGTTTCTTACTCTCTCACTTAATTTTTATTTACTTACTTTTTGTTAAATAGATATTTGCATTCCTGTAATTTAAATGGGTACGATGCAGCATCTGTATATGTACAGGCAGGTTTACCAGGGCAGACTTGTTAAAGGAGGAGGTTATGAATCAAATGGTACCTCCTTTAACTCAGGAATAATTGACTAAATCATACTGTTCTTTTACCTCATGGCTCAGACAGTAAAGCATCCACCTGCAGTGTGGGAGACCTGGGTTCAGTCTCTGAGTTGGGAAGATCCCCCAGAGGAGGGCATGGCTATCCACTCCAGTATTCTTGCCTAGAGAATTCCCATGGACAGAGGAGCCTGGAGGGCTACAGTCCATGGGGTTGCAAAGGGTCGGACACAACTGAGCGACTAAGCACAGCGTACTGTTCTATACTTGTGGAATATTCTGTTAGCTAGTCAGAAGCATAAACAAAAACATTCTCCTGAAAAGATAATGGTATTCTCCTAAAAAGTATTCTCCTAAAAAGATAATGGTACCTTGGTAAAATTTTTTTAAGTAAGTTGTCAAGTAGAATATACTTTTTAAAGATTTTTTTTGATGTAGATCATTTTTAAAGTCTTTACTCAATTTGTTACAATACTGCTTCTATTTTATGTTTGGGGTTTTGGTCACAAGACATGTGGGATCTTAGCTTCCCAACCAGGGATTGAACCCTTTCCCCCTGAGCCGGAAGGTGAAGTCTTAACCACCGGATCACCAGGGAAGTCCAGAGTAGAGCACATTTTTAAAGCCCTGTGTGGACGCCTACACATTTGCAGGGGCAATAGAAAAATCTGAGAATATATACACTGGACAGTATATGCTATCTCAGAAGGGTGTGTTTGAAGAGATGAAGGGGAAATTCAACTCTTCCTGCATATCTCTCTTATATGGTTTTATTACTTAACAACATCAATAATTTTTAAATTGTAGAAAGGAAGTTCTTATAAATATCACTAAATTGACAGAAAAATATTAAAGGTATAATTCTTAGAGGAAAAACACAGGTTTTAAATTGATCAAAATTCATAAAGAAAATTAAAAGCAAAGTTTTGATTTTTTTGGATCTCCTAACAACTACTCTGTAAGCTAACTTCTTACGTGAAGGACAGAGACTTCACTGGAGTCCATTATTAGTTCCATCTTTTTTCTGCCAGTTACTCCTAGGGTTAGAGTGGGAACCTCCGGGAGGATGGCTTCACTTCCCAAAACTTCTCCATCAATAAAGGCAGAGATCAATACACAGATTCAATCAATTTACCTACCACACCCAAGTCCACTGAACACTCTAACGTATGTCATTTTTCAATTTTTACACTAAATCGCCAATGAGAAGTCTGGGTGGGAATGCTACAGGCCTTCTGCCAAGGTTTCCAGGCTCCGTGGCTAAGAGGCCAAGTGAGTCTAAGGGTCCAAAGTTCCAGGGTAACCCAAGGAGTTAAGCTGAAGAGGTAGCAGAGGAAAGGGCTAGAACAGTAATCTACTCTAGACTGATTTCTTTTGCACATTTACTCTATAGGGTGGGAAATATTAGTAATACAGAGCTTCTCTGACTCTTAACCTAAAAATGTACTACATGTCCCTTAACTAGTCAGACTCTCTTTTCCACTTGCTAGAATGAAAATGCTATTCTCCATATCTGAAATACCAAATGCTATCAGCCTTTACAAGCAACATACAACCTGGCTTAGAGAGCCCAGAAAGCTGTGCAGCCCACACAGAACACCCATCCAAAGGTTCCTGATCCAATGCTCAAGAACTGTCAACCCAAATGATCACAAGCAACTCCACTGCAAAGCATTCCTGAATGCTAAGAAGCTACCACAACTGCTAATTTTTCCTATGTGTTTATGTTTATGTGTTTAGTACTGATAATTTTTCTTCAGTTCAGTTCAGTCACTCAGTCGTGTCCGACTCTTTGCGACCCATGGACTGTAGCCCGCCGGGCTCCTCTGTCCATGGACTTTTCCAGGCAAGAATACTGGAGTGGGTTGCCATTTTCTTCTTCAGGGGATCTTCCCGACTCAGGGATTGAACCCATGTCTCCTGGGTCTCCTGCATTGCAGGCGGATTCTTTACCCAAAGAGCCATGCGGGAAGCCTTAATTTTTCTTAGAAGAGTATTTGAAGGATATGTCAGGTATAGTTCTTTATGTGCCACACTGTTGCATTTTAGAGGGCTATCATCTACTATTACATGGACTACAAAATTACCTCAATCAATCACAAAGTAAGAAGGTTGGTAGTGTTATTTCTATGTTTTAATGACTCACCTGGATATATGTCCGTTATGTTCTATGTCCTGTAAATTCTCACACAGGTATCAGAGAATTGGTAAAAATGTAAGAGACAATCCAGGCTTTAAAATTTGCAACAATATTAGATTTTAAGGCAGGAGGCAAAAACAAAAAAGTAAGTTGTATAGTAACCTGCCTTAATGTAAGCACTGTCCAAAACAACACTTTTGCCTAAAGAATTTCTGCTGTTGGGTCAAAAATCCCTAGACCAAAGCTATAAATCCATCTGGAACTAAAGTCAAGAAAATGGTAAACTTCAGACTCTCTCTTTCACTATTTGATTCATAACTACTCAAAAAGATAACAAATTTTTCTCCATAAATGCCTCAGATTGCCAATTCTTACACTTTCCTCAAAACCAAAAATTAAAAACTCTCGAGATAATAAAGGCACTGAAACAAAACTGTTTGTAATCCAGTTACAAAAAAAGAACACCATAATAGATTTAACTGATTTCTAGCAATGAGTAAGCTGTAAACCAAATCAATCTTTTATTTAAAAACATATACTTCGGCCAACTATCTTTCCCCCAGAGCTAAAGGGCACACTGAAAAATACGAATTTGCTGACTGAGAAGCAGGAGTACTTTGTTTCATTCTGACAAGTGAGACCCATCACTTACTGTAGAGATGAAATAATCTCAGTACTTAAGCCCATACAGCTTTTTCAAAGTTAACTTGAACAAAACAGATGAAACATCCTAAAAAGCTACAAAGGGAAAGAGCCAAGCACAGGCGATCTCAGAACTAGAACTTCTACCGCAAAATCCTGCCTTGCATGCTGCACCCTATTTCTAGATTGCTCTTCTCTAAATCATGATTTATGCCATTTCCCCACATCAGTGTCTTCCAGCGGCCTCCTAGGATTAAATCAGTTCTAAGCTTCGGTCTGCCTTTCATACACTCTTGTATAAAGCTCTATTACAGGTAACTGTCCTTACTTCTAGTTACTCTCAGATTCTTAACTTTAAAAATAAAACTAAAATATATTTGATGATACATACAAAGTTCTCCATTTATATTAGATATAAATTATAAGAAACAGGTATAGATAATTCAAATGCTAATTAATCCTTCTAATAACTTTGAGGTACTATTAATCCTACTGTACAGATGAAAAACAGAAAAGCTTGAGAGGTCACCTATAACCACAAGGTCAGAGGAGTGACTTCAATGGTCAGTCTATGCATAAGACTATCAGCTTTCACCTTGACAAACTGGCCTCGCTCTGATTTCTATCATTTGCTTGACTTCTTTTCCCTTCTAAGGATCTGGACCATTAGCTCAAGATTCACCTCTTCAAAGAAATTTTCCCAAACCATCAAAGCTTTTGATCATGTTTCTCAATATGGACCTATTCTCTAGGTCCAATATGCACACATACTACATCGCATGTGTGCATGTACGGGTGGAGCAGTGGATGTCATGCATTATTATATTCTGATGACATTCTATCTCCATGATTAAATTTCCAGCTCCTTATCCCCTACCTTCAATCTTTCCCAGGGAAAGGTTGAAGGCAGAAGAACAGGATGACAGAGGACGAGATGGTTGGATGGCATCACCGACTCAATGGACATAAGTTTGAGCAAGCTTTAGGAGCTGGTAATGGACAGGGAAGCCTGGCATGCTACAGTCCATGGGGTCGCAAAGAGTTGGACATGACTGAGTGACTGAACTGAACTATCCCCCTACCAGTTCTATAACCTCTATAGTTGCTATTTTAATGTTAAACATATTAGTGGTCATAAAAATGTGGGTACTGGTTCAAATGCTTCCTTGTATTATAATATGGAAGACAGAGGTACTTACAGCCTAACCAGATTGGTGAGTCCTCGGAATATATCTGCATTCAGACATCCTATTCGGTTGTTTGTCAGATCCCTAAGGAGAAAGGGGAAAAGTATCTTCAATTAGTTCTCCTGGTTAATGAAGGTTTCATACATTTCATATTCAAGAATGGCACCCAGGTATCACACAAGACTTTTCTTTTAAGCATCTCTAACATATTCACCTATCTCAAGTACAGCACTGAGAGAAGAAATAATCCTTGCTTTCACTTCTGGCACGCAGAAAACTAACCGCTGTTTAATTACAGTGCCCTCGATATTTAAAACCATTTACTCCTGTAAAATGACTCAAGATAAAACCAATCTATCTTACTGCCTGAGATGATATACACAGCTCATCACGCTGGTAAGTTAGGGAACAGAGCTGATCTAAGGCAACATCCAAGAGACAACAGGTAAAAAGGTACATTATCACAATCCCAAAACTTTTATTTCCTCAAGAACAAGTGAAACTTAATGCTAACTTCATTCCTTAAATACTCAGAAGTATTGACTGTAATGAAAAAACAACTGAGCTAGCTTTTACTTTACAGATCTGTCATTTAGCCTCCAAGCCAAATTACTTTATCACAATATCGAGGTAATGGCCCATATTTTTTCAGTCACTCCTAAACTTCTTATAGTTCCTATCAAATGTTACTTTGAAACCATTTTTTTTTATCCTCCTCAATGCAGGTAACTTTTTCCCTTTTATCTGTAATAAGTTTAGTATTTTGTTCTTTCCACACTATTTTTATTCATACCAAGCACAGTGAACACAATTTTATACTTCAATTAAGATTTATTTTAATTAGGAGATAACTATTTCTCCAAATAAGAGAGCATAGCTTTCATCATTTCCCATCAGTGGATTTACTATGAAAGCCCTAAAACAATGAATCTTTGTTTTTCTCAGTTATTAAGATTTGGGATTATTGGTCATTTTTTATTTCAATAAAAGAAGTAAAACAAGCTTTCTAAGCCAAACTTTAAAAAATATTTTTCTCGTATTTTCTTCACTGTCTGTATTATTCTCTGTAATAGAGAAGGACATATTCTTTGAATTTCACCGAGTTACTCTTTAGAGACTTATACCAACCATTTCTAAACTAAAACTGTCAGATTGTAAATTATACACTTGGTAATTGGGGGGGGGGGGGGAAGGGTATTAGTCTGATAGAAATTACAAAGACTTCATATTTGAATTCAGTACCTACTCATTAATTTTTTCCTTTAGATATTTTAAAAGCTAGTTTAGGTAATCCCTAGTATTCAAAAATTTCATAGCTCTGTTTTCCCTTACTTATGGCAACTTTTGATTTAAAAAAATATCTTAAGCAATACAAGTTTTTATCTACATTCATTATGCTCTAGCTCCTCAGAATATTAAAGCTAAGTATTTAATCGTGTGGGACTTTTCTTTATTCCGGCTGATTTTCCTTCTATTTCTGGGCTTTACTATTTAAGAAAATGAGGCATCATCGTGTGAAGTGTTGCTTAAACAAGCATTTTGAGTTCTATTCATTATCTTGTCTCAGTTCTGAGTTTTAAATGGTGTAATTACCATTGATTCTTTGGGAAACAATTTCATTACAGCTATACCTATTTAAAATGGAATTTAGGTACTGATAATGAGTTTTCATTTGAATTGAGAATCAGCTTGAATTTTGTTGATAAAGCAAAAGAGAAACTGAATGGGTCTAGGTTTTACCTACTTCTGGTAGTTTATTCTTCAGAAAGCCACTGACTTAATCTTCCTGATCCCAATTATCTATAAAGTAAAGGCACGGGACACTTACAGAAACACTTTATATGTAGCTGCTGAGTGAGATGCACAACTGAATGATTTAAGGCCTCATAAGAAAAAGTGCCTGTAGTCAAGAAGTGACTAGCAGATACCTTTCTATCTCACGGAGTTTTCATACAGAACTCTCTCAGCTTGCAAGCTGTATACCAAGTTAGCTGTGTGGAATTAAGACCAAATTTTCTAGTGGGAAGATTATAAATGACAATTACCTTCCTAGATATGAACACCAGAGACTACTTAATGTGTAATGCAATGAAAAAATGCTAAGGCAACATCTGGGACAATCATGGTAATTAAATTAAGTGCTACTGAACAAGAAAATTTTAAATTTATTTTGGACAGCAATATGTGAAAAATTATTTACTGAAGGATAAAGAACTGATGGAGAACACAGGCTATTTTGCAGTATGCTTGAAAGAGCCTGATGAAGCTGCTTTTTATTAAGAGTCAAGTTTCCTTCGATCTCTACCTCAACATGCAGATATTATCATATTAAGCTCCCTATTATCAGAAAACAGAACACAGATGGTCACGTGATCAGAGAAGGAGAGAATAAGTGGACTTGTCTGGCCATATGATACCATCCTCCTCCCTCCTCTTGGAACAACTAGTTGTAGTAATTCTCCAGCTTTAGCATCAGAATCACCAGGAGGGACAGTTGAAACAAAACCGCTTTAGCCTCAGCCCCAGAGTTTGATAGGGCAGCTCTAGCAGCTCCACTCCTCCTCCTCCTCCCTATGTGAGGGCTCACATTCCATCCAAACAAGGTGCCAGTCTGTCCCAGTAAGAAGCACAGAGAAAATGACTCTTTGTTATAAATCAAGCTCAGCTGGCTGCTGCCCCCCACTCCCTAAGGACTATCTTAGGGGCTAGTCCATTTCTGGGGATGCATGTAGCCTGTTGATGGCCACGTTCCACGCTCCTGCTTGTGTCCGTCTGGCAAGTCCCAACAGCTTCAAAGACCCTTAACAGCTGAACACCATCTAGGGCTCCATCTCTCTGGAAGTATATTCCAAACCCATATCCAAGATCTTGGTTAATATACATAATTCCACTAGACTGCAAACCTTCCAAGGGGTTCCTGAGTTAGTTACCTTTGTATCTATGGAGGCTGGCTCACTACTGGGCACAGAGGATGGACTTGATAAATTTTTGTTTAACTGAATTGATGCTGATCTGTCTTTCCACTTCAATTACATTTCTATACGTTGATAATACTTTCACTGACGTCTAAACCCAGCTTGATCCACTGCAGCCCTGATGTCACTAATCTGATCACATCAACTCCATACTGAAAAAGTTTTGCCAGCCTTCCACTGTCTAAATAATAGATTTGAAATTCTTCAACATGGCAGGAGGTCATCAAAAGCCTGGTCTCTTTCTGACTAACCTTACATTCCAATGTTCTTTTCCCCTTTCTACTTAATGCTTTGGTCAAAGAACATGTTCTTTTCATACCTGTGTCCACTCTGCTTACAGTGCTCTTTCTGTTATTCTTCAATACATACTCACCCTTCAGGAGCAAAGTCAAGTCTAAAGGCTGGCTGCTCTCATGGAGGTCATTCCCATCTCAGGTGGCCCCTCCTTTCCCCGGCAGATTAGTAACATTATTTAGGATGTATTTTCACTATCGATTTGCCCCTAAGAGTCTGTAAGTTCTTCCAGGGAAGTCCAAGCACAGTAAGCAGTCAGCACTCAATAAATGCACTCAGAAGGAATGAAGGGTAGTGGTGCAGTCCACATGGCTTAAGCACCAGGTGACCTCTAAAATATGAGCACTCTCACAAAGTAGTTGTGACAAGAACACGATAAGGAAAGCAAGAGTGCTTAGTCTCGGAAGTAATAAAAACTGGTCTTTAGATTTTAAAATAACATATAGATAAAATACATAGGAAATTGGCAAGATTTTGAAATCATTAATAGAAAGAGGCCTCAATTTTTAGGGCATTTACAATAGATTGTTTAAATGCATTCGTAAGTTGAAACTCATCTACAGATTATGCCCACTGGCAAAGCTAACCATAATCATTTTATTACCATAAGAGGGATGTAACCATCTGCCACCAACAAATCAAACTGCTGTATAAATAAACTGCCTTCTGAGCTACTTACTTTAAACAGTCTGCTTTTCTATCTTAGACCCGGCTAGATGAACTTCTAAAAATTATTAAAAAGCCACTTTTTTATCGTGTTAAAGTTTGAAGTACGTTAACAGTTACTTAAAAAGGAATGGTTCAAATTCATAAGCCAGCAATTCAAACACTTACAATCTTTTTAGCGATGACAGTCCCCAAAAGGCACCTGGGTCTATACTACTAATAAGATTGTTTCGGAGGTCCCTGTTAAAGACAAAATAAAAGTTACTTATATCTCAACACTTAAGAACTATTTAGGCATTCTGCTGTACAGAAAACAGCAATGATAGTAATAGGAATGGGAGGAAACTGAGGCCAAACAGGCTAAGCTAAAATCAGCCCAGTAGTAAGTGGAAGAGCAAGAATTCAAAATCAAGAAATCTGGTTCTGAAGCCATTTGTGTGGGGCAATATAGAATAAAGGTATATGTCAAAAAGATATGCATCTTAGTATTACTCCAATTCTGGAGAAGGCAATGGCACCTCACTCCAGTACTCTTGCTTGGAAAATCCCATGGACGGAGGAGCCTGTTAGGCTGCAATCCATGGGGTCGCTAAGAGTCGGACACGACTAAGCGACTTCACTTTCACTTTTCCCTTTCATGCATTGGAGAAGGAAATGGCAGCCCACTCCAGTGTTCTTGCCTGGAGAATCCCAGGGACGGGGGAGCCTGATGGGCTGCCATCTATGGGGTCGCACAGAGTCGGAAACGACTGAAGTGACTTAGCATAGCATAGCATTACTCCAATTCAAAGTTATGACTAAATGACAATCTTATACATTATTTTTACAGTCTCTTCCTTAGTATGTTACACTTTAATTATCAAAATAAATCAGACTGTACTGGTGACAAGGATAATTAAATTAAAAATTTTCAAATCGTTTTCAAAACTATACACTCTGAAATTCACACCATTTGGTTGTTAATATTTCTTCCTCCCAGGACTTCTAAGGCGAGGCTTTCTATAAAACAGTGTGTTATTTCACAGTATATAGCTCAAAGCCAAGATGCACCAGTCCTCCATGCAATGGCATCTGACAGCAATCACAACGGACAACAGTCCCCCCATCCATGTGGAATACGTTCCAAGACTCCCAGTGCACGCCTGAAACTGAAATAGTGCCGAATCCTTTATATACTATGCCTTTTTTCTATACATACATATCTGTGACAAAATTTGTAAATTAGGCAGAGTAAGCGATCAACAACAATTAAACAGAATTATAACAATATGATAAAAGTTTATAAAATCGGTCTTTCTCTTTCAAAATATCTTACTGTACAAATGCAATGCCTTTTCCATTTTTCCCAGTGGTATAGAACCCGCCTGCCAATACAGGAGATATAAGAGACAAGGGTTTGATCCCTGGGTCAGGAAGATCCCCAGGAAGAGGGCATGGCAACCCACTCCAGTATTCTTGCCTGGGAAATCCCACGGACAGAGGAACCTGGCAGGCTACAGTCCATAGGGTTGTACAGAGTCGGACGTGACCAAGTGACTTAACATGCACGCAATGCCTTTTCCCTCAGCACTTAACACAACTGTGACCATAACTTTTGCAATGTGAGATATAACAGCAAAACTAGTACAATTTTTTTGGTCACAATTTCAGAGAAAGAGTCATTCCTACCATGGATCTTAGCAACCTCAGCATACAGTTTTTTTCTCTCCTTATTAAGTCCAGAACTTTCACCATTTAACTTAAAGAAGTGTCATATAGCTTCTCTTTAGCACATCCAAACAGTCAGCATCAGTACTCTCATGCTTTGGAACTGTTACTGAATAAAATGAGGGTGACCTGAACACAAACTGAGATATCTTGACAGTGGATCTGATAACCGGAATGGCTACTAAGGGACTGAGGAGCAGGATGTGAGGGACAAAGGGTTGATTCACACCCTGGGTGGGATGGTGTGAGATTTCATCACACTATTCAGAATGGTGTGTAATTTAAAACATAGGAATTGTTTATTTCTGGAAGTTTCCATTTAATATTTTCCACCTGTAGTTGACAATGAGTAAATAAAACTGTGGAAACTGAAACCTCGGATGGGGTGGGGAGGCTACTGTATCCCCAGTCTCCTCCGGTGCTTGGCCCTTCCATGCCAGCACGCCACCACTGGGGGCAGCAGTGAGCATCACAGCCAGATCCTTCCTCCAGGGCAGATTTGGCCCATCACTAAAGGTTCTGCTTGCTTGGGCTCAGCAGGTAAAGAATCCACCTGCAATGCGGAAAACCTGGGTTCAATCCCTGGGTTGGGAAGACTAGGAGAAGGGAAAGGCTACCCACTCCAGTATTCTGGTCTGGAGAATTCCATGGACTGTATAGTCCATGGGGTTGCAAAGAGTCGGACACACCTGAGAAACTTTCACTTTCAAAGGTTCTGCTTGGGCTCAGCTGAAACTCTCCAGTCACCCCACACAAGCGACCAGCTAACATTTGTAGAGAGCGATCCTCAGCCACAGGAGCACTGAGAAGGAGAACAGTGGCCCGCTTCCCACAGGCCAGCCAATGGCTGGCCCACAGTTCGACTCTACTAGACACCCAAAGTGGGCCCATTCATCAGGACTCACTCATAACCTTGCCCACTGGAGGCCTGAGTGGCCTCTGGTCATCTCTCAGAGCACCTCAGGTCAGACTGTGAACAGAAACCCTTCCCAACTTCTCTTCACCTGGGAGTCTTTCCCAAACAAAGGCAACATTTCCCCTTCCATGTTTGTGTGAGCTTCTGGCATCAATCCTCCTAATTATCCATCATTATTCTCATAACTGGACTTCCAAGGTAGCGCTAGTGGTAAAGAACCCGCATGCCAATGCAGTAAACATAATCCCTGGGTCAGGAAGATCCTTGGAGGAGGGCATAGCAATCCACCCCAGTATTCTTGCCTGGAGAATCCCATGGACACAGGAACCTGATGGGCTACAGTCCACAGGGTCTCTAAGAGTTGGACAAGACTAAAGTGACTTACACCCCCCACCCCCACCTCACCCCCACCCCCACACACACACAGAGTTGGTGAAACAATGCAAAAATGCAGAGCAAAGGGCAGTACAAACCCAGGGTAGCATGTACCTCTCGGGTCCTTCAGTACCTCACTTATTTGAGAAATAAAAAGCTTTCCTGAAAGCAGATCCTGGACCACTGGTGCCGCCTGTTATCACAACACTGAGGTGACATGTCTCTGGGGTCATTTGTCACTACTGCCCTATCGTGGGCAGTCTAGCCTGTGAGAAGCAGCCTAAACTACTTAGCAGAAAAATACTCAGTTCACTTCCTCAGGCATCTGACCTGTTTGGTCTACTGGTGCTTAAGAAACAGACACTGGGGAAGTCACTGCAGTGGGCTCAGATCCACGTGTTTCCTGTCATCCAGTGAGGGAGGCACGTTCAATTTTACTGACATCAGCTGATGAAAACTGTCGTATGGCCTGCTTCATAATATGCTCTTTTTCCTTAATGGCTCATTCAAACGATCAATATAGACAAAGCTGTACCACTAGGACTGGTTTGTAGGCAGGCTTCCTGGCAATTTCACAAAAACAGCCTGATGAAACTGGCTCTCTGCTCCTCACAGCACTGGTCAGTCCCTGTTGTAAACCCAGCTCTCTCCACGTGCCATCCACATTGGCCTCCTGCGCTCTCAATGCTGTTTCATACCAAGCGATGGAGGTTGACCAGAAATTATCAAGAACTCTTCTCTCCAGGCGCAACCAGTGACTCCTGTGCACATAAACATCTGCCAACAAACCCTGTTCTGCCTTCTCCATGTCTCACTCCCAACCTTATGCGTTAAGCCTTCTTCTGTAAGCTAGCAGCAAAACTGCAATCCCACTCCACCCCCTCTACAAATCAGAGCCAGGTTCTTCTACATAAAACTGAACCCCCAAGTACCTTGCAATTCTATAAATATAGGAAACATTCTTTTAATATAGTATAGAGTCTATTCTGGTTAACATTACTAAGTAAGTATTTCATTAATCAGAACTCAGATTTTATGTTCCACAAAGATGGGGCCTTTGGGAGGTGAATAGGTTATAAGAGTAGAAACTTCATGAATGAGGTTAATGCCATTGTAAAAGTGACCCAGAGAGCTCCCGCTTCCCCTTCCACTACATAAGAGAAACTGCAGCAAAAAGATGGCCAAGTAGGAAGTGGGCCCTCACCAGACACCAAACCTGCCAGAGCCTTGATCTTGGACTTCTCAGCCTCCAGAACTGAGAGATATACATGTCTGCTGTTCATAAGCCAACCAGCTAATGGCATCTCGTTACAGCAGCCAGAACAGGCTGGGACAGATGATAAATGGATGGAAAAGTAAACCATGGCTGAGAGACAGGATTACACTACCTGACCTTCACCATAAAAGTCTTTTTAGTCAATTACAGCTAGCCACAAAATCATTAGGATATTCATAGTCAGACAATGTAGAAACTGCTGCATCTCATTCATAAGTACTAATATTTCTCAATAAAAGCAGAAGGTCATGATGTCTGCAATTGACTTTCAAATCATTCAGCAAACATGTATATGTAGGCATACTCCAATATAAAGGAAAACAATGATGACGTGCTGTTATTAATGACTGAGTAGGTAAATTGGTAATGTGGGAGATTACTACATCATTCTTTCAATTTTCTATATGTTGAAAATTTTAATACAAATTTTGTTCCCACTATTTTTAGTCCCATGAATTACAACTAGTCCTCAGGCTCAATTTATTAGTTCTCATCTCCCCACCCCCCTCCCCCACCACAACCAACCCCAATTCTTTATTGCAAAGATATGATTTTAGGAAAAACCTGAATCAATGTTTTTGACCTATATAAGCAAAAAGTTCTGCAAAAAGAAATATACAATGTCAGTTCTATTTTTTTAATACATATGTTTCAGTTATCAGATTTTAAAGAGTATCTACAACGGGAAGTGATTTAGCTAAAGCAGTACATAAATTTGTGGTCAATGATGTACTGCATGTGTTTCTACAAAATACCTCTCATGAATAACCGAGGACTATAATATGATTTAAAGATGCACTTTTTCTTCAATAATAAAAAAAATCCTTGACATATTATATAATATTTAATAATAGCCATATTAATCAGGCATTGCCAAAAGATATTTATAGTCAAATTCTTTCATTTAACATTGCCCTCCCTCCCTGCCTTTACCAACCCACAACTTTCAGACTTAGTGAACACAAGTCTAAGTTGAGGATATACAGCTAAATCTCAATGTTGCATCATTAAAATATAAATGAAAAGGCACACAAGAATTGCATCAACAAAATTAAAGGAGTATCTTAACAGTTGTTAAAAGACCTAAGTCTTTCTTCCCTGGTGGAAGAGTGGGTAAGAATCTGCATGCCAATGGAGGGGACGCGGGTTCGATCCCTAGGCTGGGAAGATGTTACACCCCGTGGGCAACTAAAGCCTGTGTGCCACAACTACTTTCTCTGAGGCAATCATCACCACCCCTCTCTAGGCTCACAACTGTATCTGTAGCCCAACCTCACCATTCCCTTGAGTTCCCTATTGCATACACAGCTGTCTAACTCAACACCTACATCTGGACATCTCACAGCCACATCAAAAACCAACACAGTATCAGGAGCTCTAGTTTGTGCTTTATCAAGTCCTCCCAAGTGATTCTACTGCACACAAAGTTGGACAACCACCAGTCCAGGTGAGGGCACTAGTCTCTAAACAGAGATTATGGGCTTTAAATTACCTTAGATTTAACACTTCCCTGAAGGCTCAAAAACAAAAAGGTCTGTCTAGTCAAGGCTATTGCTTTTCCAATAGTCGTATGGATGTGAGAGTTGGACTATGAAGAAAGCTGGGTGCCTAAGAATTGATGCTTTTGAACTGTGGTGTCGGAGAAGACTCTTGAGAGTCCCTTGGACTGCAAGAAGATCCAATCAGTCCATTCTAAAGGAGATCAGTCCTGCGTGTTCTTTGGAAGAACTGGTTGAAGCTGACACTCCAATACTTTGGTCACCTGATGAGAAGAGCTGACTCATTTGAAAAGACCCTGACGCTGGCAAAGATTGAGGGCAGGAGCAGAAGGGGACGACAGAGGATGATATGGTTGGATAGCATCACCGACACAATGGACATGAGTTTGGGTAAACTCCAGGAGTTGGTGATGGGCAGGGAGGCCTTGCATGCTGCGGTTCATGGGGTTGCAAAGAGTTGGACAGTGACTGAACTGAACTGAAAGCTCAGTTGGTAAAGAATCTGCCTGCAACGCAGCAGACCCCATTTTGATTCCTGGGCGGGGAAGATCTGCTGGAGAAGGGATAGGCTACCCACTCCAGTATTCTTGGGCTTCTCTTGTGGCCCAGGTGGTAAAGAATCTGACTGCAATGCAGGAGACCTGGCTTCGATCTCTGGGTTGGGAAGATACCCTGGAGAAGGGAAAGGCTACCCACTCCAGTATTCTGGCCTGTAGAATTCCATGGACTGTATGGTCCATGTGGTTGCGAAAAGTCGGACACAACTGAGCAACTTTCGTTTCACTTCCCTACTTCCTCCTTATCCCAACCCCTCATTCCAGCAGCCAGAGCATCTGCTTACAGTGCGTGCGTGTTAAGTCACTTCAGTCGTGTCTGACTCTTTGAGACCCAATGGATCAAGCCTGCCAGGAGCCGCCGTCCAAGGGATTCTCCAGGTAAGAATGCTGGAGTGGGTTGCTATGCCCTTCTTCAAGGGACTGTCTGGACCCAGGAATCAAATCTGCATCTCTCTCGTCTCCTGCACTGGCAGATGAGTTGTTTACCACTAGCACCACCTGGGAAGGCCCTCTGCTCACAGTCAGTCAGTCAGTCAGTTCAGTCGCTCAGTCATGTCCGACTCTTTGAGACCCCATGGACTGAAGCACACCAGGCCTCCCTGTTCATCACCAACCCTCAGAGCTTACTCAAACTCATGTCCATTGAGTCGGTGATGCCATCCAACCATCTCATCCTCTGTCATCCCCTTCTCCTCCTGCCATCAATCTTTCTCAGCATCAGGGTCTTTTCCAGTGAGTCAGTTCTTCCCATCAGGTGCCCAAAGTATTGGAGCTTTAGTTTCAGCATCAGTCCTTTCAATGAACATTCAGGACTGATCTCCTTTAGAATGGACTGGTTGGATGATCTTGCAGTCCAAGGGACTCTCAAGAGTCTTCTCCAACACCACAGTTCAAAAGCATCAAGTCTTCGGCGCTCAGCTTTCTTTATAGTCCAACTCTCACATCCATATATGACTACTGCTCACAGTAGCTCACAGTGAAAGCCAAGGTCCTTACAATAACCCTCTAGAATCTGTCCCACTAATACCTCTTTGGCCTCACTCTGGTCTCCTTGCTGCTCTCAAACACAAGCAACACGTTTCACAGCACAGCTTTTGCACCTACAGGTCCGGCTGCCTATAATATTCTTTCCTCAAGGCTCAATCACTTGCTCTAAGCCTTCACACTATCACCATACAAAACTCACATACGTAGTGCATAGGTGCACAAACGCCACTCCCTGCTGTATGTTTCTTTACCCATAGTACAGTCATTCCTGTAGTTCCAGGACCCCCACAAACACCAATATCCAGACATTCAAGTCCTTTATATAAAATGGTAGAGTAGAGTCAGTCCTCCATACCATGCAGGATGGAACCTGGAGCAGGGACACCTGTACTTATGCTATCAATTTGCTTGCTATGTCTATTCTATTTCTCCCCATCACAACATAAACTCTTTAAAGACAGGACCTTTGACAACAAAGGATTGGGATTCACCAATGAATCCCAATCCTAAGACAGTGTGGGCAATTAATAAATATCTGCTGAACAAATTTAGATTAGCTACTCAGGAAAGACTTAATAATGATTGAGACAATACTTGTACCAAGCCTTGATGTTAGACCATTTACCTTTTTAATGGTTTTAATTAACACGATACAATATATCTACATCACTTATCCATGGCACACACTTTTAAAAGAATGCCAATTAATCTTTTAAAAAAGTAGATCATCACTAGGAAACTAGTTTCCAAGATGTCAGAAAGAGGTATTATGTCCTAAAAATAAAAACCCCAAACCCTGAAGAAAAACTCAAAAGAATCTAAAAAAATAAAAGAGTATGTATGTGTATAACTGATTCACTTTGCTGTACACCTGAAACTAACACAATGATGAAAATCAACTATACTCAAATAAAAATTTTTAAAGACAAGCACACACACCACACACTCTGCTACTTTCTTATGAGGGACAAAAGCAAATACAAATGATGGAAAACAAGAAAGCTCCCAAACGAAAACCAAACATTTGGAAGAACAAAGCCTAAAGAAAAAGGTTCCTTTCTAGATGGAGTTTGTAAGAAGGAGTGTGTCTACCAGCACCAGTTTTATTTTGTGGAAAAAAAGAGAAAACTAATCCTCTTAAGAAATCCACTCTTCAACCCAAAAGAACTGCCAAGACAGCTTGCCTTGCAGGTTTTACTCCATCTCTGGGGCACATGTGCTAGCTAGTTCAACCCAGCCAGCCCCTACTGTTCTACTCCAAGCACCCTGCCCAGCACTACTAAGCCCCTCTCTTATTCTGCATGGCCTGGCTACAGGAACTTTAAGGCCAGACTTTTACAGTTTTGGCCCTAGTCTGAATAATTCTTGGACCTACCACTTGCTTTTTATACCACATCCCATTCTGGGAAGTGTTAAAGGAGTAAGTCTGCTACAGTGTTTTCAGGTAATTTTTGAAAGATTTGAAAAAATGTCATTTATGCAAACAAGAAGTCATTTATCCAGCTAGCTCGGTCTTAAGTTGGGTTCCCAGAACCAGCCCAGGACGCTTCTCAAGTACTTCCTGGCAACCAGCAGGATTCTGCAGAGAGAGCGTCCTCTCTCTGATAACAAGCCCCAAGCCTATCCTACCGCTCCCTGGGGAAACCCTTCGATAAACCCTTCGACAGACGGTCCTAGCCCACACACTTCAATGGCTACACAATCAGCTCTCCTGCTCCCACGTCATGCTGGGTCCTGGGAAATCTGGGATTTTGCTTCCCCAGGAAAGAGGCCTCAGATGCCCCTTTGGATCCAGGACCTTTTACTGACTTCACATGATCTTTTTCCCTGTCTTTTCGCCTATCTCCTCCTCATCCCAGGTAGGAACAGGGAGGAAGACAAAGACAGAGCCCTTTCCTGAGGACCCACCAGCATGTAAGCTCTATCTACACTCCCTCTAACTCCACAATTAGCCCACAGAATATGTATCAAGGTAAGGAATAATTTTTCACATCTACTGAAACCTCTTTTCTACATTTGGACTAAGACTTCAGGAACTCACTGATCAAAGAGTCTTTTTTTCTGTTCTGTTATCCATTCTCCTGAGGCAGAGCAATTAGGAAACAGGTAAGGAAAATATACATGGGTTAATCTATCAGAAAACACAGATCATGGCATCTGGTCCCATCACTTCACTGGAAATAGATGGGGAAACAGTGGAAACAGTGTCAGACTTTATCTTTTTGGGCTCCAAAATCACTGCAGATGGTGACTGCAGCCATGAAATTAAGACGCTTACTCCTTGGAAGAAAAGTTATGACCAACCTAGATAGCATATTGAAAAGCTGAGACATTACTTTGCCAACAAAGGTCCGTTTAGTCAAGGCTATGGTTTTTCCAGTGGTCATGTATGGATGCGAGAGTTGGACTGTGAAGAAGGCTGAGCGCCGAAGAATTGATGCTTTTGAACTGTGGTGTTGCAGAAGACTCTTGAGAGTCCCCTGGACTGCAAGGAGATCCAACCAGTCCATTCTGAAGGAGATCAATCCTGGGTGTTCTTTGGAAGGAATAATGCTGAAGCTGAAACTCCAGTACTTTGGCCACCTCATGCGAAGAGTTGACTCACTGGAAAAGACTCTGATTCTGGGAGGGATTGGGGGCAGGAGGAAAAGGGGATGACAGAGGATGAGATGGCTGGATGGCATCACTGACTCGATGGACGTGATTGAACTCCAGGAGATGGTGATGGACAGGGAGGCCTGGCGTGCTGTGATTCATGGGGTCGCAAAGAGTTGGACACGACTGAGCAACTGAACTGAACTGAACTGAATCTATCAAAATACTACATCACTGCCACAGGCTGAATTGTGTACCCCCGGATTTCCTATGTTGAGGTCAAAACCCCCACTACCACAATGCTGTCCACACTTCTGATGTGCATGAACCACCAGAGCAATCCTGGTGCCAAAAGTAACTTATGTTTCTGAACACAAGAGACACCACAGCTCCCTGGAGTGTCCATTACCCTTCCCTTGGAAAGGGCAAACCTCGCTGATCCTGCATCACTGAGCACCTACATGCAGGGCCTGATACTGTGCTGCGTGTGACAGGGTATCTGTCAGCACGATGACTTTTATTACAAGGAATAGAAAACTAAACAGGATCATGCCACCTCTTACGACTCCAACAGTCCAGAGGGAGTCCTGCTTCAGGGAGGTCGTGCCAGCTCCCTCCACTCACCCAACGGGCCTACCCCACTCTCCTCTGTGCGTCAGCTCTGCCCAAGCCCGCAGCACGGTGGCTTCTGTACCAGAAGTCCAACCATCTTTCTGATGACAGGGAGCAAACTCCTCTCCCCAAAGCCCCAAGCAAATCTCAACTGGATTCAACTGTGTCAAATACCCATTACTGGATCAGTGACCATGAAATGTGTGTGGATGGTTCTCTCAAGGAAAGGCCTGGACACAAGGTACAGCTAGCATCCTCGGAAGCAAACAGACAATGCGGAACAAGACAGGAAGCCTCAAATGAAAACAGAAAAAAAAAAAAAAAAAAAATCTGAGAATTAAGCACTACTGTGTAAAGATCATTTTATAGGTGTGTATGTGTACACGTGTGTATATACATGATTATATGTACACATGCACACATGAATGCACTGCTATATACATGTAAATGCATATATTACATAGGTAAATGTAAATGCATTGCTATATGTGTATATGTAAATGAGTAGAGGGGGAGCTGGAAGGCCCTAATATAACCTAATTCAAAGACATTTGATCTCAATAAAAGAAAAAGATGAAGAATTTTAGATGCTATGTGCTTAAATAACACATCTGAGATCAAAGCAATGAAGTCCTGTGGGAATCAGTTGTGGGAGAAGACACCAAGTGAAACGGTCAAGGAAAGGCCACACAGGAGTAGAGAAAAGGAAGAAATGAGAACTAAGAAAATGAAGAAGTCTGTTATCCAACACAAACGGAGATGCTCACTGTGTGACCGGCTCCCTGCTGTATCTGAAACGTTATCTGAAGCATATGAGTAATATGGGAATTGGAAACATGATCCTAGAGTAGCATTCAGCATACAAGCAAATTAAAGATCCACTGTGCAAAAGTCACCAAGGCAAAAAATAAGTGACACTTGTCACACATCTGGTCAGAAGCAAAACTAGACCTAACTGTTAAGCAAAACAAAAGGATCCCATTCAAAGATGGCTGAATAAAATATTAAATTTATACAAAAGTACTTCCCCTTGGATGAGGTTTTTTTTTTTTTTTAAATTCTACACACATTTCATGACAGAATTTCAAAACAGCACTGAGGCTTTAAAAGCCACACGTCATCAAACCATGCTGCACAGCCTGTTTTGTAAGCAAAGTTACCTCCACACTGATTCGTGCATGTACTGTCTGTGGCTGCTTTCTCCAGACAATGGCATAAGTGGGTCACAGTGACAGAGACCACACGGCCCACAAAGCCTAAATTATTTACTATCTGGCCCTTACCAAAAGCTCACCCTCCTCTGCTTTAATGTATTGCTTTTTAAAATTCAATTCTGGAAAAAAAAAATTCTCATATGTTTCATAATGGGAAAACAAATTTTATTTTGAAAAGTTGATAGCTTAGTAACAGACTTACATTGGAAATGTATTAAACAAAATACCAATAAGAGATGATAATAAAAAAATACTCACAATCTTTCGAGGAGACTTAACCCAGAAAATGAACCATTCTTCAGCTCGGATATCTTATTGTTACTCAGAATCCTAAAAATGACAAAAAAAAAAAAAGGTAAGTTGCCTAATATATGTACATCATCAAAGAAATTTAGCTTGTTAAGTTTAAACTATAGAAGTCTAAGAAGTCACTTATTACCCAATGAATTTTTGAGATGCCTGAAAAAAATTGGAGCTTCCTTCTCTTTGAGAAACAACCCAAAATAGCTAATTTGCACATCTTGTCACATCTTAAATTGTTCTTGTCACCCTAAACCAAGACATTTGAAATAAAAAGTCAACATAAAATAGTTCTAAGTTCAGTGTAAGAATAAAGAATGTCATATACATTTACAAAATTAATTTATATAAACTGAATATCTACTTAAAAACTGGAAACTTAATACAAAAAGAGCTCTACCAAGTACTGACTTGGAAAGAAATACAGGGCTTCCCTGGTGGCTCACTGGTAAATAATTGGCCTGCCAATGCAGGGGACACTCTCTGGCTTTTTCCCTAATCCAGGAGAAGCCCACATGCCATAGAGCAACTAAGCCTATGAGCCACAACTACTGAGCCTACACGTGCTCTAGAGCCCATGCTGCACAAGAGAAGCCACCGCAATGAGCAGCCCACGCACCGCATCTGGAGCAGCCCCTGCTCACTAGAGATGAGCCCACACAGAAACAAAGAGCCGGCACAGCCAATAACAGATAAATAAATAAGTAAAACAGTTTTAAAAAGAGAAATACAGTATCTTCTAGATGCCATTTCAACAATACTGAATATTATTTGCAACTTGCTAAGCTGCTAAGTCACTTCAGTCATATCCGACTCTGGGCGACCCCACAGATGGCAGCCCACCAGGCTCCCCAGTCCCTGGGATTCTCCAGGCAAGAACACTGGAGTGGGTTGCCATTTTCTTCTCCAATGCATGAAAGTGAAAAGTGAAAGTGAAGTCGCTCAGTCGTGTCTGACCCTCAGCGACCCCATGGACTGCAGCCTTCCAGGCTTCTCCGTCCATGGGATTTTCTAGGCAAGAGTACTGGAATGGGGTGCCATTGCCTTCTCCATTTGCAACTTCAGTTCAGTTCAGTTCAGTCGACCCCATGGACTGCAGCACGCCAGGCCTCCCTGTCCATCACCATCTCCCGGAGTTCGCTCAGACTCACGTCCATTGAGTCAGTGATGCCATCCAGCCATCTCATCCTCTGTCGTCCCCTTCTCCTCCTGCCCCCAATCCCTCCCAGCATCAGAATCTTTTCCAATGAGTCAACTCTTCGCATGAGGTGGCCAAAGTACTGGAGTTTCAGCTTTAGCATCATTCCTTCCAAAGAAATCCCAGGGCTGATCTCCTTCAGAATGGACTGGTTGGATCTCCTTGCAGTCCAAGGGACTCTCAAGAGTCTTCTCCAACACCACAGGTCAAAAGCATCAATTCTTCGGCGCTCGGCCTTCTTCACAGTCCAATTCTCACATCCATACATGACCACAGGAAAAACCATAGCCTTGACTAGACGAACCTTTGTTGGCAAAGTAATGTCTCTGCTTTTGAATATGCTATCTAGGTTGGTCATAACTTTCCTTCCAAGGAGTAAGCGTCTTTTAATTTCATGGCTGCAGTCACCATCTGCAGTGATTCTGGAGCCCAAAAAGATAAAGTCTGACACTGTTTCCACTGTTTCCCCATCTATTTCCCATGAAGTGAGGGGACCAGATGCCATGATCTTAGTCTTCTGAATGTTGAGCTTTAAGCCAACTTTTGCACTCTCCTCTTTCACTTTCATCAAGAGGCTTTTGAGTTCCTCTTCACTTTCTGCCATAAGGGTGGTGTCATCTGCATATCTGAGGTTATTGATATTTCTCCCGGCAATCTTGATTCCAGCTTGTGCTTCTTCCAGTCCAGCGTTTCTCATGATGTACTCTGCATATAAGTTTGTGTGAAAATATTATACTTTTTGCACACATTCACAGGCAGAAACAGGTAGCTGTATTGCAATACTACAACTCATGGATTAGGATGATGTTCTTTAAAAAACTGGAAACAAAAAAATGATTTAAAAGAAGTCCTGGTCGAGCCACCACCATGGCAGAACTTGCCTAAGAGCAGACAATGCGCACGTGGTCTTGCTTCCTCTCTAGGCTTTGTAACTATGCTCCTTTTGCATCTTGCATGCCAATAAGGAATTTCCACACAGAAGGGGGAAATGTTAAAGCTACCTTACTTGGGAGAGTGGAAATAACGAGATAAAATAAATGGAAAAAAAAAAAAAACAGCCTTAGAAGAGTTCAATTAATGGCTCAAGACCATCCTAGGAAATGGTAGAGATGGAATAGGAACCCTGGTACACACTTCACTCCAAACCCCCTGTTCTTCAATACAGACCAATGCTGGTCAAGAGACACCCTTACTGGCATTTTAGGCAGGAAACTCTCCATCCCACAAGGTGCTGTACAACTTCAGGGGCAGACCCTTCACACTAGGTCCAGGATGAGGGCTGCCCCCAATCCAGAATGGGCAACACTGTACGTACAAATGTTAACAGAACACCCCGGGTCATGAGGTTTCAGGCACTCATTTTCATTTTGTTTACTCTCATCTTTCTTTAGAACAAAAGAGTCCATTATGTGTATGAAAGCAAGCAAAAAGAAATAGCCATTTGACTGATGTTCTTTAGTTTGAAGTTAAAAAAAAAAAAAAACAGCTAATGCAGATTAACATTTCACAGCATTTTTGCGATAAAGTCAAGCTTATGTGTGCTTGAAGCCCAGCTCTATCATGTTCAATTACACTGGTCATGAGCAAGTCACTCCATTCTCTGTAACACAATTCCTCATTTATAAATGGGAAGAACAGTATCTACTGATACCTCATATAATTCTAGAAAGAAAGCAAAAAACACCTAACACGCTCAATGAGTGTAATGTTGCAAATTCTATTTCCTTGGTTCTAAGACACACATCGTCCCTCATTTTAATGTTTCTGACGTCAAAATGTATCCGGCAATCAAAGCATATCACTATGGAGTTATTTTCCTTCTCCTCCAACCTGTTACTAAAGCAAGGATAAGGCCTGAACCACTGGAACCAAGAAAAACATGGTGATCAAGAACATGCCAATTAAAACATCATTTTATCTAATCAAAGCTGCAAAAGGACTTTAAGTAAAGTAGTAGTAGGCATGAGCAAAAGCAAACATGGACTTGGATTTGGACAAGGCCACAGAGGTCACTGTAACGGCATTTCTCCGGCAGTCCATACCCAAGAGCTACCAACCTTGCCTTCCTAAACAGGCAGGGGTCCTAAGCTAAGAAGTCACCAAATCCAACAAGAAATATATTCAATGATCTAATTTAAGCATGATTTATACCAAAGAGTTCAGCTTTTGTAAGAGGGGGTGTTAAACAAATGATGGTATACCAAACAACAAAATTGTGCACATCCATTAAAAAATGATCCTTTTAAAGGAAACTTGATAAAAAGGAAAATGCTTATAATCAGTTAAAAAGCAAAGAACAAAACTGACACCATTGACTGGAATGAATATAATGCAGAGACAAAAAAGACTTGGAAGAAATAGATGACAATGATCACTATCTTGGTGATGAGGCTCCTACTTCTCTCTTAGTCTTTGTAATCTTGCAGTATTTTGAAATATCTAGAATGATTCTTCTCTTTGAAACAGACTTTGATGATAAACATAAGAATCTTAATTACCAAGTATAGCTTCAAATTGAGCTGATTTTGAGTATATCTTAGAAATAAACATTGAAGTAAGGAATACTTTATTTCTGCTGAGATTAAAAGCTCACATTTCATTATTTACATTCAAAAAAGGTTTCTGTAGTGACTGCAACTTAAAAGGCAGTAAAAGTAGTGCAAAGAACAATGTGGTTGCTATCTCAAGCTTTTGAGACCTCACCAGTAATACATGACTCAGTCTCTGACAAGTCACTTCACTTTTCTACGTAGACTTCTGTTTTATCATTTTTAAGACAGAATAGATTAGGCAAGAATGATCTCCATTCTTAAAAGAAGCACCTCCCAACTTATTTTTAATTTTTTATAATTATTCATGTTGTAATGAGCAAAGCTGAAGAAACTGATGGTGACTGAGAATTTACTAGCAATGAACCAAAAGTAAGGAAATAAAGGAAAACTACACAAAGCTACCAAGCTCACTGGCACCACTATGCTGTTTCAGAATGAAGAATGAAACCTACACACAGACGTAGCTTGGGAAAAACTGCCAGGATGCGGACTGAATTACACTCAGTGAGACTTGGTATTGCTTCAGCAAAAGGCCTGTCATTTGCTCAGTCATAAAGGCTTTAGTACGATAAATGACAGACTTTATTGACGAGAGTAAAAGGGAAGATATTTTATCACACTTAAAAAGTTATAACTGTAACCTTAAAAATATAGTTTACAACCTCATGTTAATATATTCAGTCTACATATTACTTGATGTGTTTAAGGATTTTTGCAAGAAAACAGGATCGGTATGAATAAATCTACTCTGCAGACAGTTTTTATACTCAATCTTGAGACAGAGGGACTGTGGAACTAGCAAGTGCATAATATCATGTATCATTATAAACCTAAAACCTATTCATAATCAATATTTTGCTGACATTTTTGAAATTTCAAACTTTCTAGGAGGTAACTAAATGAAAAATGTAAAACTTGACCACAGTTACAAAGCTTATATATACTCATTTCTGTTCTATACTGATGATGTTACCACCACATGATCTACAGTCAACACTCAGGAATGCTTTTATGGGTTCATGCCTCTAGAATTCAAACACAAGAAGAGTGTGATGTCCACTGCTACCATTTAACCCAGAAACAAGTTAGTTCGGTGTGTAATTTATGCCTGAAACATGAAAAAAAGGAATAAGACAAAATGTAGACATGTTTTTTTTTTTTAAATCAAAAGGTTATGGAGCAGAAAGAAATAAAAATTCAGCATTACAATTTCTCAGTTGCATGCTATTTCAACTCCCAGAATGGAATGCTGTTCATAGCATCCACATTCTGTATGGCAGAAGACACAGAGTCATTTTCCTTTTAAGAGGAACTGAAAATGTATTTCAAGAGCATTAAATATTCAGAGCAAACGTTAGGAATATAACTCTTAAAATCAATATAATTTCCTGCAAGAAAAAAAAAGAAAGTCAAAAAAAAAAAAGATAAATAGGGTCATTAGAGTGGGTTGAATGGTGTTCCTCAAAACGTATGAAAGTGAAAGTGTTAGTCATTCGGTCATGTCTGTCTCTTTGTCACTCCACGGTCCGTAGTCCACCAGGATTCTCTGTCCAGTGAATTCTCGAGGCAAGAATACTGGAGTGAGTTGCCCATTCCCTTCTCCAGGGGATCTTCCCAACCCAGGGATCAAATCCAGGTCTCCTGTATTGCAGGCAGAATCTTTACATACTGAGCCACCAGGGAAGACTCCAAAAGGTATACCAAGAACTTGTAAATGCTACCTTAATTAGAAATAAGGTATCTGCAATGAAGTTAAGGGTTTCAAGATAAAACCCATCCTGGATTAGGCTGGGCTCTAAACACAGTGACGGGTGTCCCAGAAGAGAAAGAAAAGAGGACTCAGAGGCACATGTCAAAACAAGGGCAACCTCAGAAAGAGGAAAAAGAGAAAATGGAAGATAGGCAGATATACCTAATACACAGGCATAATAACCAAAGATTTTCCAGATCTAAGGAAAAGTGTAAACAAAACTATGTTCTTAAACGTAATGTATTTATATTTTTAAAGCTTATTTTTTTACTTTTAAAAATCCATCAGATCAGATCAGATCAGTCATTCAGTCGTGTCCAACTCTTTGCGACCCCATGAATCGCAGCACACCAGGCCTCCCTGTCCATCACCAACTCCCGGAGTTCCCTCAGACTCACGTCCATTGAGTCAATGATGCCATCCAGCCATCTCATCCTCTGTTGTCCCCTTCTCCTCTTGCCCCCAATCCCTCCCAGCATCAGAGTCTTTTCCAATGAGTCAACTCTTCGCATGAGGTGGCCAAAGTACTGGAGTTTCAGCTTTAGCATCATTCCTTCCAAAGAAATCCCAGGGCTGATCTCCTTCAGAATGGACTGGTTGGATCTCCTTGCAGTCCACAGGACTCTCAAGAGCCTTCTCCAACACCACAGGTCAAAAGCATCAATTCTTCGGCGCTCAGCCTTCTTCACAGTCCAACTCTCACATCCATACATGACCACAGGAAAAACCATAGTCCTGACTAGACGAACCTTTGTTGGCAAAGTAATGTCTCTGCTTTTCAATATGCTATCTAGGTTGGTCATAACTTTCCTTCCAACGAATAAGCGTCTTTTAATTTCATGGTTGCAGTCACCATCTGCAGTGATTTTGGAGCCCCCAAAAATAAAGTCTGACACTGTTTCCACTGTTTCCCCATCTATTTCCCATGATGTGATGGGACTGGATGCCATGATCTTCGTTTTCTGAATGTTGAGCTTTAAGCCAACTTTTTCACTCTCCTCTTTCACTTTCATCAAGAGGCTTTTGAGTTCCTCTTCACTTTCTGCCATAAGGGTGGTGTCATCTGCATATCTGAGGTGATTGATATTTCTCCCGGCAATCTTGATTCCAGCTTGTGTTTCTTCCAGTCCAGCGTTTCTCATGATGTACTCTGCATAGAAGTTAAATAAACAGGGTGACAATATACAGCCTTGACGAATTTCTTTTCCTATTTGGAACCAGTCTGTTGTTCCATGTCCAGTTCTAACTGTTAAAAAATACATAATATTTACAACCACTATCAAAGACAAAGGACTAATTTCCCAAATGTATAAAGAGCTCTTTAAAAAAAAATCCCCAATAGAAAATCTAGCAAAAGCTAGATAGTTCATTGAAAGTAAACACTAGTGGATCACCACCACATGAAGGGATATACAGCCTTAATTACAAAAGAAATGCAACTTACTAAAACAGGATGCCATAAATCACTTATCAGAATGGAGAAAAATGTGGTAACACATTTGGACTCAGACGGGAACAGCCACTCACATTTAGCTATAAATCAGTACAATTACTATGGAGGGCAAAAGCACAAATGCATATATAATATGTGATCCATTAATTCCCCTTCTGGAAATTTACCCAAAAGACATATTTTGTTGCTGTTGTTTAATCCAGTAAGTCATGACTGACACTTTTGAGACTGTAGCCCACCCGCCAGGCACCTCTGTCCATGGGATTTCCCAAGCAAGAATACTATAGTGGATTGCCATTTCCTTCTCCAAAAGACATACTTGCACATGTACAAAATATAGTACATGTTAAATATTATATAATTATATATTTAGATAACAAAATTATGTATTGCTCTATTGTTTATAAAAGCTAATTACTGAATATTTAAGTTGGCCCCAGGAATATGGAATTGGTTTAAGTCCTCCATTAAATGGATACCATGCAGAATGGGGGATGGGGGCACAGAGGTGGTGGCAAGGAAGCTTTTAGCTATTCATACAGATCAGACACACTGAAGACCGAGGGCATATATTTACATATTAAACGGTCCCATCCCTTGACACTTTTGATTTGCTAAAATAATAATGCAAATTGATTTTCTACTAGATTTATCATGTAGAAGAGCACCTGTTATTGCTACATCTTTATCAAGTGCAAGAAAAATAGACAATATGGCTAGGCTATGCTTCTGAGTTACTAACTTACACAACGGGCACACTGCCTAAACCTTTAGGGCCACCTGTGATAAGCTAAAACCAGAAATGTTAACTTCTCAAAAGTGAATGTTTAGTACTTTGCTTCATTTATCCCATTAATGAAAATTAGTTATTTCCCATGTTCTCTTGGGGGAAGCCAAATACAACCCACCACCTGTTTTGTTGACAACCCATGGGCTCTAAGAATGGTTTTTTATGTTTTTTAATGGCTGAAAGAAAACCAAAAGAATAATACTTTATGATACATGAAAAAAATCTATGAAATCCAAATTTCAGTGTTCTTAAAGTTTTATTGCGACACGATGATGCCCATTTGTTCACATATTGTCTATGGCAGCTTTGATGCTGACAGCAGACTTGAGGAGTACTGAAGGAGACTGGCCAGGAAAATCTAAAATATTTACTGTCTGGCCCGTTACAGAAAAAGTTTGCCAAGTCTTGTCTTAGTGTACTCTGTCTCAGCTTATTCTGTTTTCAGGCAAATGAAAATCAAATGCTAATTTCTAAATTAATTCTTCCTACCAAGTAAGAGTAAGAGTATCTACTGCATTTCAAAACTCTACATTGATTTGAATAATCTTTATTTTAAAATCGCATTTAATTCTGCAAGGCATCAGCAATTACACACATGTTATCTGTTCATCAGTGCATCCTTCTGTTAACTGGATGCATTCATTCATTCCTGCAGAAAGAATTCTGGGTGGTATGCTCTGTCTCTGTGGGTCAAAAAATGTTTTGTCCTCGCTCTGTCACATCATCTTGTTTTAACAGCACTTCTCACTATCTGAAATTACTCTGCTCAGATATTGGTCTATTTACATGTCTCCTATGACAAGGTAAAATCCATAAAGCGCAGGGGATTTTTTTCAACATGACTGTCACCACATCCCCACAAAAAAAGATCATGATGGTGAACACTGGAGAGAGTCTATCTTGCAGCCATTCTTTTCCATATGGATACACACTCATTTACTCCTCACAACAACACTATGAAACAGGCACTATTGTTTTTTCAAAGACAGTAACAAAAGAAAATTTGCAAGCTGGGCAACTTAGGCAGATTCATATTCAGACCAAGTAGCAGAGTGAAGAGTCAAACAGTGCCTGATACATGAGAGACTCACGGGGCTACGGGAGGTGCAGTACTAAGATCTCCCTTCCGGACAGACCCTGTTCAGAAGAGCAGGCAACTGACCACTTCCAGCTGCGACTGTCCAGAAGATCTGCCTCAGTTCCAAGCAGAGGCCACCCACTTTGCAGGCAATGCCAGTCCAGGACTGAGCTCCACAGTGATAAGCAGGTTCTCCATCCCTGGTCAGTACAGACTCCGCAGTGGTCCTGCTCTACACCAGAGCTTCCTGCCGGGCGGCCAAAACCCTCTCATAGCTGCAGGTAGTCTGCACCACCCAATCATCCTTCCTTCCCTCTCCTTTCACAAGTGCTAGACTTGCATCCCAATCCAGAGGCTTTCCATAACTTCTGCTTCATCTCCTTCTTCCCCTACCCCCCGAGATAGTTTCCAGAGTTATTCTTCTAACCCTACTCCGGCATGTGCTTCCCAGAGGATCCAACTGATAAGACACCTACAATATCTGTCTGGTAAATGAGTGAAATAAAATTATGGCTGGGTTTAAGGTTCTGTGTTCAAAGATCCCTCTATAAGGGATTAATGATACAACATCTACAATATCCAAGCACCCAGTCATACAGATGAGACATAAATTTCAGTCCCATGCTTATTCCTTCTTCTCTGAGACCTACTGAAAAAAGTTTGGAGAGGACGGGGGCAGAAATAAAAAAAAAAAACCTACCAGAATACGCCTAGATTTCTTCTTCTATGTGCATGTGTGTTCAGTGGTGTCTGACTCTTTGCAACCCAACGCAGACTCGTCTGCTTATGGGATTTCCCAGGCAAAAATACTGGAGTGGGTTACCATGCCCTCCTCCAGGGGAATTGCCAACACACAGATTGAAACCACATCTCCTGCATGTCAGGCAGATTCTTCACCACTGAGCCACCTGGGAAGCTCCTTCCTCTTTTAATATTGTAGTAAAAGTTGTCTTAATATACTTTACCCCACATTTTAACCCTTCTAAAATTAGGACCATCTTAAAATAGAAAAAAAAAAAAAAATGTCCAGCTGCTAGAAAAAGGAATAAGTTATCAGTAGCTGTTCTTCCTGGCAAATACACAAACTGTGGCTGAATGTGAAGTCTGAATCCTTAATGATGGCTTAATGTTGATACATTAAGGTTTCACCATGATACAGCACTGAAATAAAAAGTCATGTAATGAGAGACTATATATTATATGACAGTCAGCATAATTAAAGGCAGCAGAAATGTTAAATCTCCCAGAATTTAACATTTAGGAGAGGCTGGTGGGATTCATTCATGTGTCATGGAGAACTATCATTCAAGCAGCTCCCATCTTTCATAAGCTGCAGCGAATTTATAAGGGAAACAGTTAAACTTCAATGAAGCATGATTCAATGGAGGTGGAGGAAGTTTGTTAAATTAACCAAATAAAAAGTACAAATAAAACCCTAATATTCCTTACAAACAGCCAAATTATAATGCCAAGGCTAAAGATGCAAAAGAAAAAGTCAAGATCATTTTGATAAAAAGCTCAGTAGTTTACAATACATGCACCATGCTGTCCAATATCTTAAAATACATTTATCATTTATACACAGAAAAGAAAAGGGGACTGATAAAGGGGTAAAATGTTATGAATAGTCAAAACTGGCAAATCTGGGTATAAAATGAGGGTTCTGCTCATTATTCTTACTTTCAACTTTCATGTTTGAAATTATTTTCAGAGGACAGTATAAAAAGTTTTGTATTAAGATGACACTATGCATGACAAGAATGGTCAAGTGCTTCAGAAGATTTCTAAATGAGATGGCTGGGTGTCCACTTCAGTACTGAAGAAGTGGTATTTCATGGTGTGGGGAAAAAACACCGACATTTTTAGAGAAATTAGCTCCCTTAGAAAAAAGCTGTTTGGAAACAGGCATCTGACTGTTGATGGCATCTTAGCAGCAAATATTGGCTGCTTTTTTCTTCTCCATCTGTTCCTCAAGTTGGTTGGAAACAGGCTCTCGTAGACCCATCTTTCACATCTCTCAATTCTTCTTCATAATTCTTAAACCTTCTGCTTTGAATTTTAGAAGAAATCCTCGGCTCAGTTTTCCCGACCACTAATTTTCTCAGTCTGATGCAGTTCCTATTTTAATCTCGAGCCCATGTGCTGCCCCCAGCCGCCACAGTCTAACATTACAACCTCACGGTTAATGTCTCCAATTGCCTCCTTTTCTCTGTAACTCCTTTCCCTCAACAGCTGTTGCTTTCTGGATTTGTCCTTCTCTTGGATCTGAGACTAGGAAATTAAAAGTTTCCTGTATTAACTTCTTGATCATCCTGCTGATTTCCTCTCAACATGCCTGATGACCCATGGTTGCTTGCTCATCTTTACAAATGGGGGTCTGGATCAATGCAGATTCCCCGCTGCAGGCGGTTTCTTGAGCGCATATGAAAATAATGGGGAATAAGCAGGAAAGGGAGTTGAGCAAAAAGCATTCATCTCAAGGCACAAAGTCTAATAACCCTTCAAAGGTAGGGACACAAACCTGGGGTCCTCAGTGACAAAAACTTCAACTTCTGGCTACAGTAAACTACCAGTATTCTGCCTGGACAAATCTCCCAGCTTACTAAGAACTCCGCTGAAGGGCTTTGCTGCAGAGGCGAACCCTACCACCAAGCCTGCTGAGTCAAACTCAACGAGAGCTGGTTCCGAGCTATTCATTCCTGCCCATCACTCTCCTCACCACTTCTGCTGCCACTCCCTGGAGTTTCAATTCTTGGGAATCTTCCAGGATCCTGTGAAGAAAAATTCATTTGCGCAGTTACTCCCTCTTCCGTCTCTATTGGGTTGTAAGTTCCCGCGCCGTGCAGTTTCACCATCAATCTGATCCCATCTGTTTTATTTATTCCACTGCATCCTCAGTGCGCCTGGAGCACTGCAGCACCTTTCTCAGTTTTCAGCCCCATTAGTTATGGGTCTGTTCATATTTTCATGTTTCTGCTGTCATTTTCAACAGAATTTTGGAAGGAAAGAAGAAAAAGTAAACAAGTGTGGTTCAATGTATATCCACTGAGGGGGTTGTAAAAGAGTCATTTCCTAAGAGTGGAGGGCTCCCTTCCTCTCCTGCATCCTCTCTCGATGCAACATGACTGGGGTCAGACTTCCTGTCTGGCCCATCCCAGCCCCGCACACAGGGAGGCTAGCCTTTCCCTTTACGTTGCCAAAACCCATAGAAAATTCTCAACCACCTTTCACTTGGAAGAAAGATGACGTTTAATCACAAGGGGACCTGCTTAAAACAATGCCTCATACGTCCACCAAAGGTAAAGCTCCAGGTGCCCTGTAAAACAATCAGGTGTCGCTGAGTAAACCCATTCACGAGTGCCACAGGCATCTGGTCCAGCATCCAACCCCCAAAGGCTAAACTAGGGTGGGGAGTCATGGGGGGGGAGGGGGTGCGAGAGGGAAGTTGTAATTCTGTTCCCTCACCTGGCCACTATTAAAAGACAAAGCTCAACTGAACAACTTTAAAAGCTCTTACTGGCTTTATTCAGGCTTCTCTGGCGGCTCAGACGGTGAAGAATCTGCCTGCCGTGCAGGTGCTGTGCTTAGTCACTCTGTCCTGTAAAGCTCTTTGTGAACCCATGGACTGTAGCCCGCCAATCTTCTCTGTCCATGGGGATTCTCCAGGCAAAAATACTGGAGTGGGTTGCCATGCCCTCTTCCAAGGGATCCTCCTGACCCAGGAATCAAACCGGGGTCTCTTGCGTTGCAGGTGGATTCTTTACCAGTTGAGCTACACAGCAGGCCCCTGCAGTGCAGGAGACCAAGATTCGACTCCCTGACCAGGGATCAAACTTACACCCTCTGCAATGGAAGCATGAATTCTTAACCACTGGACTGGCAGGGAAGTCCCTGAATAATATTTAAAAATTAGACAGCAAGTCAAAGATATCACCAGCTAACATATTATTATAGGGTCACCATATAATTTATCACCAGACACTTGATGCTTACATTCACATTAATAATTACAGCAAGACAACAGGTGTTAACCTGGGCATATGGTCATCCTTAATACTCAAATGGTTCATTAAATAACCTTTCAAGTTTCCAGGCATTTCTATCAAAAATCTGACATTTTAAGGCCTGCTTTTCCTTATAATTATTTCAGAATTTTTATTCAGTAGTTTTATAAATAAAAGAGCTGATCTGGTGGTTCAGATGGTAAAGAATCTGCCTGCAAAGCAGGAGACCTGAGTTTGACCACTGGGTCAGCAAGATCCCCTGGGGAAGGGAATTCTACCCACTCCGGTATTTTTGCCTGGAGAATTCCATGGATGGAGGAGGCTGGCAGGTTACAGTTCAGGGGGCTGCCACGATCAGACTGAGCAACTTAACACTTCCACTTTTTTCCACTTTATTCAGTAGTTTTATAAATAGGAAGGAAATCTATTTTTCCGTTTTTGCATTAAGCAGTAAGTTCGCATGTAATCAAATGCTGCTGCTACTGCTGCTACGTCACTTCAGTCGTGTCTGACTCTGTGCAACCCCATAGATGGCAGCCCACCAGGCTCCCCCGTCCCTGGGATTCTCCAGGCAAGAACACTGGAGTGGGTTGCCATTTCCTTCTCCAATGCATGAAAGTGAAAAGTGAAAGTGAAGTCGCTCAGTTGTGCCCTACTCTTAGCGACCCCATGGACTGCAGCCTACCAGGCTCCTCCGTCCATGGGATTTTCCAGGCAAGAGTACTGGAGTGGGGTGCCATTGCCTTCTCCAGTAATCAAACAGCATTTGGTTAATTAAGAAAAACTAAAGGGTTTTTTTTTTTTTATGCCATACTACTGATGAGCTATGGACGGAGGTTCATGACATTGTACATGAGACAGGGATCAAGACCATCCCCAAGAAAAAGAAATGCAAAAAAGCAAAATGGCTGTCTGAGGAGGCCTTACAAATAGCTGTGAAAAGAAGAGAAGCCAAAAGCAAAGGAGAAAAGGAAAGATATACCCATTTGAATGCAAAATTCCAAAGAATAGCAAGGAGAGATAAGAAAGCCTTCCTCAGTGACCAGTGTAAAGAAATAGAGGAAAACAATAGAATGGGAAAGAACAGAGATCTCGTCAAGAAAATTAGAGATACCAAGGGAACATTTCATGCAAAGATGAGCTTAATAAAGGACAGAAATGTTATGGACCTAACAGAAGCAATAGATATTAAGAAAAGGTGGCAAGAATACACAGAAAAACTGTACAAAAGAGATCTTCATGACCCAGATAATCACAATGGTGTGATCACTCACCTAGAGGCAGACATTCTGGAATGCGAAGTCAAGTGGGCCTTAGGAAGCATCAATACAAACAAAGCTAGTGGAGGAGAATTCCAGTTGAGCTATTTCAAATCCTGAAAGATGATGCTGTGAAAGTGCTGTGCTCAATATGCCAGCAAATATGGAAAACTCTGAAGTGGCCACAGGACTGGAAAAGGTCAGTTTTCATTCCAATCCCAAAGAAAGGCAATGCCAAGAATGCTCGAACTACTGCACAATTGCACTCATCTCACATGCTAGTAAAGTAATGCTCAAATTTCTCCAAGCCAGGCTTCAACAATATGTGAACCGTGAACTTCCAGATGTTCAAGCTGGTTTTAGAAAAGGCAGAGGAACCAGAGATCATATTGCCAACATCTGCTGGATTATCGAAAAAGCAAGAGAGTTCCAGAAAGACATCTATTTCTGCTTTATTGACTGTGCCAAAGCCTTTGACTGCATGTATCACAATAAACTGGGGAAAATTCTGAAAGAGATGGGAATACCAGACCACCTGACCTGCCTCTTGAGAAATCTGTATGCAGGTCAGGAAGCAACAGTTAGAACTGGACATGGAACAACAGACTGGTTCCAAATAGGAAAAGGAGTATGTCAAGGCTGTATATTGTCACCCTGCTTATTTAACTTATATGCAGAGTACATCATGAGAAACGCTGGGCTAGATGAAGCACAAGCTGGAATCAAGATTGCAAGGAGAAATGTCAATAACCTCAGATATGCAGATGACACAATCCTTATGGCAGAAAGCAAAGAACTAAAAAGCCTCTGGATGAACGTGAAAGAGACTGGAAAAGTTGGCTTAAAGCTCAACATTCAGAAGACTAAGATCATGGCATCTGGTCCCATCACTTCATGGCAAATAGATGGGGAAACAGTGGAAAGAGTGAGAGACTTTTTATTTGGGGGGGTCTCCAAAATCACTGCAGATGGTGACTGCAGCCATGAAATTAAAAGACACTTACTCCTTGGAAGGAAAGTTATGACCAACCTAGACAGCATATTGAAAAGCAGAGACATTACTTTGCCAACAAAGGTCAGTCTAGTCAAAGCTATGTTCTTTCCAGTAGTCATGTATGGATGTGAGAGTTGGACTATAAAAGAAAGCTGAGTGCCAAAGAATTGATGCTTTTGAACTGTGGTGTTGGAGAAGACTCTTGAGAGTCCCTTGGACTGCAAGGAGATCCAACCAGTCCATCCTAAAGGAAATCAGTCCTGAACATTCATTGGAAGGACTGATGTTGAAGCTGCTGCTGCTACTGCTAAGTCGCTTCAGTCGTGTCCAACTCTGTGCGACCCCATAGACAGCAGCCCACTAGGCTCCTCTGTCCCTGGAATTCTCCAGGCAAGAATACTGGAGTGGGTTGCCATTTCCTTCTCCAATGCATGAAAGTGAAAAGTGAAAGTGAAGTCGCTCAGTCGTGCCCAACTCTTAGCAACCCCATGGACTGCAGCCTACCAGGCTTCTCCGTCCATGGGATTTTCCAGGCAAGAGTACTGGAGTGGGTTGCCATTGCCTTCTCTGATGTTGAAGCTGAAAGTCCAATACTCTGGCCACCTGATGCAAAGAACTGACTCATTTGAAAAGACCCTGATGCTGGTAAAGATTGAAGGTGTGAGGAGAAGGGAGAGAGAGAGGATGAGATGATTGGATGGCATCACCGACTCAATGGACATGAGTTTGAATAAACTCCAGGAGTTGGTGATGGACAGGGAGGCCTGGCATGCTGCAGTCCATGGGATCGCAAAGAGTCAGACATGACTGAGTGACTGAACTGAACTGATTGTTTCCAAAATGCCTAAAAATGAAAAACTGCTTATTAAATAACACTTCATTTTATCTTAGGAACACATTAGCTCAATGAGAAAAGAAAGCCTATTTTTCAAGGTGTCTTTAACATCATAAAGAACACTGGACACTTAATATTTATGAATACAATAAAAGCATGCTTATTTGGCATTTTAATCAAATAGAGAGCTTTCTCCTGGGAACAGAATGAGTTTCTTCTAGCATTTTGAGCCTGATTTTTAAGCTGAAATTCACAATGAACCTACTACGCACTAATTGAGTGTATTTGCGCATCTATTGTGTGCTGGGAGTTACATTAAAGGACACAATAATTGGTCTCAAGGACTAATACAATACATGAATCTTGGTATAAAGTGCTACAAGAGGACTGTATGATTCAAAGAAAATGCAGAGTTTAAATGTTGCAGAAATGCAAATGAATAAAGGAAACATTTCTGAACTTTGTTGTTAAATGAGGAAGAATTCCAAGTGTAGACAGGAAGGGGAAAATCCTTTTAAACAGAGATAAACTCTCTGTATTATTTTCTTTTGCTGCATAATGAATTACCACAAACTTAATGCTTTAAATCAATACCTATTACTTAGCACATAGCTTTGCAGGTCAGAAGCCCAGCCCAGAGTATGTGGGTTTTCTGCTCAGGGTGGGAAGTGGCTGCACAGCACCTGGGTACCAATAGAGGGGATGCTCCTAAGTTAATGAATGGAGTGGAGGGAAGGAGGGAAATGAGTGCACATATCACCTGTGAAATATTCTCGCCAGAGGCATGCTTCAACCTGAACAGGAAAAAAAAAGTGATACCTTGTAATTTCCACTTCCCATTGTGAATTTGTGTTCCCTTTCTGTGAAGGTGTGCAAATGTCTTTTGATCATTATAACACACTGGTTGTTAAGTGTGAACTCTCAAGTTAGACTGCCTCAGCTCACAGCCTGGCTCCACCTACTGCCCGGGTGATCTAGTGAAAATTAATGAGCTTCTATGCCTCCCTTGCTCAGGCACAGAAGAGGGATCATAATAATAATGACCTCATGAGGAAATTATGAGAATCAACTAATACAACACAACCCTTAAAAACACTTACGACAGGATCTGGCACACTCAACAAACATTACTGATTATTACTGGCCCATATTTCGAATGGATTATCTGTCTCTTCTCACTAATTACGATCTTCCAAAAATTCTTAGGCAGCTGGCCCAAATGCTGGGTGCCAGTCTCTGTTAGAAGATACTTCGAGTTCGGAAACTATTACCAAGGAGTGAAATCATTATTTCTGACAAGCATAGTGCTCACTGCTAAGCAAAGAATTGTCTAATTCTTTCGGTAAGTAATCTCCTGGGACTTCCCTGGAAGTTCAATGGTTAAGAATCTGCACTTTCACTACAGGGGGCATGGGTTTGATCCCTGGGGCAGGGGGTGTCCCTTGTGGCTCAGATGGTAAAGAATACACCAGCAATGCAGGAGACCTGCATACAATCCCTCGGTCGGAAGATCCCAGGAGAAGGGAATATGCACCCACTCCAGTATTCTTGCCTGGAAAATCCACATGGACAGATAAGCCTGGCAGGCTACCATCCATGGTGTCGCAAAGAGCTGGATACCACCAAGCGACTAAGACTTTCATACTTTGGGGAACAAAGATCCCACATGCCTCAAAAAAAAAAAAAAAAAAAAGAAATCTCCTGAGACTTTTATAAAATTCAGAGACACTCTTTCCATGTAGCTGTTGAAACTGTTATCAAACAGCAAAGAACCTGGGTATGTACAAAAACCCATATGACTCCAAGATTATAAAACCAAACAATCCAGTCATTAACAGAGTTTTGGGGTTCCAGGGCCATTGGCAAATAAGGGCATGTGTGCCACCACCTCCCCATCCTGTGCCAGAGCAGGCATCTGAACTGGCGCTTTCCTGATAAGCTCAGGCCACACTCCTGATGGCTGCTCCCAATTCACAGATGTTGTCATTCAAGGAATATATTTACCATACTGGTTCTACAACAGAAACTCTATCACAGCAATTACGACCTCAATGTACTTTTTATAACTGGTGGAGGCATCGTGACCAGGCACTGACCTGCCCACTGAAGGTGAACTGTGTACAGAGAGTCAACAGGGAAGTGCTGTGAAGCAGAATCAGTCAGAACACTGGCATCAGAGGATGCACAGTGTGGCATTTGGGCAAAGCAGTAAGGGGGTAGGGGGCACGCAGGCAAGAAAAATAATCACATGATATAAAATCTGCAGCATATCCATACAGTCTGGAAATAAAGAGGAAAATATCCATGGGTCTGTGTATGTATAAAGTCAAAAAAAGCTCACTTTCACGTTGCTTTAACAAAGTATGCTTCTGAACTTTATGGACACCTTGTACATTCCTGTGATACTCAGGAACTCAGATAAGCAGACTGGTAGACTACCTGGGCTGGGACTTAATAATCTATATTTCTTTAACAGAGGAAAAGAATGAGGATCTGCAAAGAGATAGCCAGAGTTCAGTGCTAGAGCTCAAGGATTCAGATCTAACTCAGGGACAAAACAAAATCAGCTAACAGGATGAAAGCACCAAGTTCCATGTTGGTTTAGCCCTAGGGAACGAGGGCAGGTCTCAGCCCGCAACTGATGGGCAATCAGCCTAAGAGTGGTGAGAAAAGGCATGCGGCCAGATACTAAGGACTGCACAGCCCCAACATCCGCCAAGAAAACAGCCCTGCTATTTTAATGCAACGAACCCCTTCTAATACACAATTTGAGCTTCATCAAATGTGCATATGAACTCTGAGGATTTTTAAAAATATCTCAGTAATCTTGAATTTCAGCAGTTAAAGAGACTTAAAGATAACCTAGTTCAAAATCTTATTTTACTCTTCAGGAAAGCGATAGCCAGAAAAATTATGATCTGTAAAGGGTCACATTCTACTCAGTAGCAAAGCTAACAGAGCCCCCGAACACTTTTGAGTCTTGTTGCTAATTCCTCTGTATCCTGCTTTCTGGGCATTTTTGTCAAACATGGAATAGGCACACCAGCTCCCTACTTACTCAGGCACAACTCTGACAGGTAGATGTGAGTGCTCCCTGACAAGACTGTGTGTGATGGATTCACGTCCCATAGAGATCTATTAAACATGCAACTACCCCCTATGATGTCATTATTCCTTTCATCTTAACAGAGCAGTAATGCCTGAGGTAGATCATTTATGACTCGAAGATATCACTCTAGGATAAAATTTTTGATCGCAGGAACACAGGTAAGAGGACTATTTAATAATCAATAATACTACAATGCAATCCTAAGCGTGACGCTCTGATCGTTTCCATAACCACTTGCTGATAGCAAAACGAGACACTACGTTTGTCCTTGATTTACTAGGACACAGTAAGTACTGAAGGAGAAGTCTCAATTATTCCATTTTCCCATGTCAGCCAACTCTAAAGAAATGGTTCAGGTAAAGAAGTTCCCCATCTCTTTTGTTCTGCAAAGGCTTACCCTCAACCCCTACTGCCATTATGAGCATTTAGCTTCTCAGTGACTTTTATGAACAGAACAACAGTGAGAATTACAAGCTTAAAGGCCACATTCCAGAGCCAGAGCCTACAGAGCATGTAACCTGAGAGGATCAATTTACCTGTCCACCCTCAGATGGCACACCTGAAAAATGGGGACAATGCCAAGCTTATGAAGTTATTTTAACAACTAAGATGTGTATGTGGAGCATTTGGCACTGTACCCAGCACATGATAAATATCACAATTAGAACCTGAGTTACTAGGACACGGTAAGTATTTAAAGTCTCAGTTATTCTATTTCCCCATCAGTCAGCCAGCTCTAAAGAAATCATGGAGTGCTGCAGTCCATGGGGTCTCAAAGGGTTGGACACGACTGAGCAACTGAACTGAACTGAAATCAAAATCAGTTAAGGGCACTTATACCCAACTGAGCCTTGAAAAACATGGCAGTTAGGGCACCAACCCTCCACTCAGTGGAAAATCCAACTTATAGCTCTCAGTATACATGGTTCCTCCACATCTATGAATTCAACCCACCTCAGATCATGTAGTTCTATTGTTGTTGTTCAGTCACTCAGTTGTATCCAACGCTTTGCAACCCATGGACCGCAGCACACCAGGCTTCCCTGTTCTTCAGTATTTCCTCGGGTTTGCTAAAACTCATGTCCATTGGGTCAGTGATGCCATCCAACCATCTCATCCTCTGTCACCCATTCTCATGCCCTCAATCTTTCCAAGCATCAGGGTCTTTTCCAATGAGCTGGCTCTGTGCATCAGGTGGCCAAAGTATTGGAGCTTCAGCATCAGTCCTTCCAATGAATATTCAAGGTTGATTTCCTTTAGGATTGATCAGTTCAATTTCCTTCCTGTCCAAGGGACTCCCAAGAGTCTTCTCCAGCACTACAATTCGAAAGCATCAATTATTTGGAGCTCAGCCTTCTTTACGGTCCAATTCTCACATCCATACATGACTACTGGAAAAACCATACCTTTGACTAGATGAAACTTCGTTGGCAAAGTGATGTCTCTGCTTTCTAATACGCTATCTAGGTTTGTCATAGCTTTTCTCCCAAGGAGCAAGCGTCTTTTAATTTCATGGCTGTAGTCACTGTCCACAGTGGTTTTGGAGTCCAGAAAAATAAAATGTCACTGCTTCCACTTTTTCCCCATCTATCTGCCATGAAGTGATGGGACCAGATGGCATGATTTTAGTTTTTTGAATGTTGAGTGCTACATTGTACTACAGTACTTACTGAAAAACTTCCACTCATAAATGTAACCACGAAGTTCAAATTTTTGTTGTTTAAGGGTCAACTATATAAAGTTCTGGAGGCCAAGGAGTTCTACAGAGTTCTACACCCTAGTTTGTGCTATTCATGGTAGTTTAAGGCAATTATCAAGCTAGTTTGGGGAGAAAGTTGAACCAGCATTAAAGCAAAAGTTTTTAACCACCTACATTAGCTAACTCAATCATGGATTCTTTACAGTTACATCAGAAGTAGAAACAGCAGGTTTACCAAATTAATCTCACCAGAAAGCTAAGAAGTTTTCTGAAATACTATTTTTCCTAAAACAAGAAGGTTCTTCACATTGGCTTTACTATCAACCTCCCGACAGAAAAATAAACAGTTTCTTTCTATTTATAAGCTGTCACATCTAAGATGGTGTAAGACTTAGTGAAAGTTAAGACTTCATGTAGGAGGTCTCCAAAATCCCCCCTCATCTGTGCTCCACACGGTGAAAACAAAACATCTGCAATTTTTAAAGTTCTATAAAACACTAAAAGGAAAAACAATGGAAACACTAACAAAGCTTAAAAAGGGAAAGTCTGACAAAGTCCTTACATCATGGCCCCAGTCTGTGGTTGCTAAGCTGTTCTAGTTAAGCTGATGGACAAGTTTTTCAACTTTATCCCTGGGGGAAGAACTCCAAGACAGTTCCCTTCCCGCCCCTAGTAAGGATCCCTGAAAAAAATCAAGCCAAGGCAGACAGTTAACTAGGTTTCTCTACGTAGGCAATAATCTCAAGTAGACAATCTCTGTTTAGGGTGGACAATACGCATTCCGTAGGGCCTTGCCTTCAAAAAAACACCATCCCCTAAGGAGGTACTGCTGTCTGTGGTCATCTTGGCAGGAAACCATACAGCCAAGCTAGCCACTTCCTCATAGGAGCTGCTGAGCCCAAACCATGTCAAATTGCTGAAGTTTAATCATTAAATGAGCATGGTAACAGAGGTGGTGACCAGGAGAAGACTACACATGATGGAGGAATGAAAAGAGCTCTGAGTTTAGCTGCCTTCAGGCACGGCACAGTGCAGAAACTAGACAATGGACTGAAACTGAAATAAGGAAATGCCAGGGTGAATTCATGTTACTTTTTAAGAAGCTTAATTGTGAAGTAAGAAGAGTACCTACATAGTGCTGCGGTAAGGGTGGTATGAGGGAGGCGAGATTTTTGTTGTTGTTTTTGTTTTAACAGAGGCTATGTATGCCAAGGAGAAACATCACAAACAAGGGGAGAAGCTTAAAACAGAAAAGGTAAGTGACAGTCTCTCCAAAAGTAGAAGGGAAGCAGATCAAGAAAAGGGGAGGAAAAAAAAAAAAGTAATATGGATAAGAGAGAAAGGCTTTTCACTATCAAATACAGAGTGGGAGTTTAAGCCTCGACCTTGCAGGTTGGGTACTCCGCTTTGAAGACTCTCAAGCTTATCAGTGATAGAGTGATCATCCTGTGTTAAAAATAATGCAAGATTCTTCTTCTAGTTCTACTTGAGGAAAAAAAGAACACTGGGAAACACGGGCCTTATTTCTACAAAGACTTACTGAGTGTTTATGTGATAGACACTCAGGACACAGAGTAAGTATCACCATCAAGAGTTTACAATCTGGTGCAGCCACTATGAAAACACTATGGAGGTTCCTCAAAAATAAAACACAGAACCACATGATCCAGAAATGTCACAGCTGGGTATACATCTGAAGAAAACAGAGATGCTAATTTTAAAAAATACATGCACCCAACGTTCGTAGCGGCATTATTTACAATTACCAAGATAGAGAGGCAACCTAAGTGTTCAACGACAGTTGATCAGATAAAGAAGATGTGGCACATATATACAAGAACATTACTAGGCCACAAAATAAAAGGAAACTCAACAAAGCTGACAGACTTAGGGAATATCATGCTAAGACAAATAAGTCAGACATAGAAAGACAAACACTCTATGTTATCACTCATTGTTGCTCAGTCACTAAGTCAAGTCCCACTCTATGAGACCCCTTGGACTGCAGCATGCCAGGCTTTTCTGTCCTTGACCATCTCCTGGAGTATGCTCAAACTCATGTCCATTGGGTCGGTGATGCCATCCAACCATCTCTTCCTCTGTCGTCCCCTTCCCTTCCTGCCCTCAATCTTTCCAAGCATCAGGGTCTTTTCCAATGAATTGGCTCTTCGCATCAGGTGCCCAAAGTATAGGAGCTTCAGCATGAGTCTTTCCAATGGATAGTCAGGGTTGATTTCCATTAGGATTGACTGGTTTGACTTACAAAGGGATGGATGTAACAAAACAAAAAACAGACTTTAAGATACAGAGAACAAACCAGTGATCACCAATGGGGAGAAGGAATGGGGAGAGGGGCACAATAGGGGTAGGAAATTAAGAGATACAACCTACTATGTATAAAGTAAATTAAGCCACAAGATATATTGTACAGCACAGAGAAATACGGCCATTATTTTGTTATAGATTATACTCCATTTAAGGGCTTCTCAGGTGATGCTAGTGGTAAAGAACCCATGAAGGAGATGTAAGAGATACAAGTTCGATTCTTGGGTTGGGAAGATCCCATGGAGGAGGGCATGGCTATTCACACCAGTATTCTTGCCTGGAGAAACCCATAGACAGAGGAAACTGGAGGGCTACAATCCGTAAGTTTGCAAAGACTCAGACATGACTGAAGTGACTTAGTATATACACAGCCATAGTCCATTTAAAGTTACAAAAATACTGAATCACTATGTTGGACATTTTGAAACTAAACCAACTATACATAATCAATTTTTTTTTAAAGTTCAGAGTCTGGTAAGACAGAAAGAATTGTAAATAAATAATTCCAAAGATTATGACAGCTGCAGTAATGCAAGCAAAGGATGAGGCTGGATGCGGGTACGAGGAATGGCAGAGCCAGCCTAGCACTGACTGCCAAGGTGGACTGCAAATCCCATGGTACTGGAAAGAGTTTAGAAATCTTTTTTTTTTTTTTAACTTTACAATATTGTATTGGTTTTGCCATATATCAACATGAATCCGCCACAGGTATACATGTGTTCCCCATCCTGAACCCTCCTCCCTCCTCCCTCCCCATTCCATCCCTCTGGGTCGTCCCAGTGCACCAGCCCCAAGCATCCAATACTGTGCATCGAACCTGGACTGGCAACTCGTTTCATATATGATATTATACATGTTTAAATGCCATTCTCCTAAATCATCCCACCCTCTCCCTCTCCCACAGAGTCCAAAAGGCTGTTCTATACATCAGTGTCTCTTTTGCTGTCTCGTATACAGGGTTATTGTTACCATCTTTAGAGTTGAGAAATCTAATCAAATCTTCACCAGCAAGGGAGAGTTTACACTTGGTCTTGTTTCAAACAAACAAAATGAAGGTTAAAAAAATTTTTAATCTAATAGAAAGCCCATCTGCCTTAAACATGGTACTGGAGATGAATACACCCCTAGTCAATTACTCTTTGCCTTTTCATGAGAAAAGAGTTGGGAAGAATTGCACAATAAAACAAAGAATGCTTTTAAGTCTTATCTTGATGGGAAATGAATCAATTTAATTAGACTTAGATTCAAGCAGTCTTGAAGAAAGAGAAGTTTAACAACTGCATTACAGAGTCTGTGTTACAGCTGCATCTCCAAAGCCCACTTTAAGTTTCCTTCAATTAAATCTCAGGAGGGTTTAGACAGAAGTGTCATCCCCAACACAATTTACAACCTGCTTTCTATCCAGCTCACGATAGGAGGCGATCACAGAAATGCCAATGAAAAGCCGACCACTCTTCTAGGTGCGAGAGTGGCAGGAGGGGACAAAAAAGTCTCCAAGCTCCATTATCTAGGGGAGGCAAGATCACAGAGATGGAACTATTTATTCTAATTCAGAAATGTCTTCATATAGGGAGTGAATTTAACTCACAATCACCTACTGTATATTATGTCCCATACTAGGAGGATGCAGGGGAGAGGAGTAGGGGCACAGCTTGGGGAGCTTAGATTACCCACAGCGGTCTTTATTTCTCCCCAGCCTGGGTGGAGGACGTGCTTGTTCCTATTCTGGGGAAACATCTTGGCCTGCAAGTACAGGAGTCCCTCCTATCCACAGGGGATACGCTTCCCTCCTATCCACAGGCCCCCAGCGGATGCCTCAACTTCAGTGTCTTTTATGTACTATTTTTTTCCTTTATATACATTCTCCGATAAAGTTTAGTTTTTAAAGAAGGCACATAAGAGATTATCATCAATAAACTAAGAGAATTATGACAACATATTGTAATCAGAGTTCTATGCAGGTGGTCTCCCTCTCAAAATATCTCACTGCACAAATGAAAAAGGTCTTTTCCATCTAACTAAGCACTTATCACACACTGTGGCCATAATTTTTGCAGTCTACGGTGCAACAGCAAAATGAGCACGGATTCTTTTTTCTTCACTATTTCATGGCTAAAAATTTGTTCTTACTGTAGATCTTCGCAACCTCAGTATATATGATTATTTTTCTTTCCGTGTTAAATCTTTCACCTTTTCACTTAGAAAGCATTTTACAGATTTCTCTTTGGCACCTTTGCATTGCCAGCATCAGTACTCCTATACTTGAGGGGTCATTACGAAGTAAAACAAGGGTGGCTGGAACAGAAGGCACTGAGCTTCCAGGACAATCGATCTGATGACACATGACCCAGACGGCCACCAAGTGTCTAACAGGCGGATACGCTGGACAAAAGGATGATTCCCATCCCAGGCAGGAGAGAGCAAGACTTCATCATACTACTCAGAACGGTGCACACTTTAAAACTTATGAATTATTTCTGGAATTTTCCATCTAATATTTGTGGCCCATGGTTCACCACGAGTAACTGAAACTAGGTATAAAGGAGGATTACTGTACAATTCTTGACTAGGTGGAAGCACCGCTTTTGCTTGTAGAGCTAGCAATCCTGCCAAAAGATTTTCTTCATGCTCATGCCACTGTCATCCAAAAGAATTTAATAAAAATAGCCTAAGAACTAGAGAGTGAGGATGACTGTCATTTGAGCCTTCTTTGTATAAAACTGCATTCCACAGGCATGCCTTTCCCCCCCAATACTGATTATTCAGGAAGAAAAGATTTCAAATATGTACAATTCAACCATTACATAATTTAAACATAACAAGGCAAAATATGGGAAGGAAAAGAAGAACAAAAGATATCTTTTATTTAACCTAAGAACCAAGAATGTCAGTCATGTGAATTGATAAAGAGCTAAAAGCAACTAGCAAATGCCTGCTATATGAGTGGATTTAGCCTCTCAACAAAATCACGTGTCCTGCCAGGAAATATCTCTTGTCCTCATCTGCCCAACATGCCTGTCCATTATCAAGTGAAGAACATGACAAAGGTGTCCACAATCCTGCCTCCTCAGTCCCAGCCAAAGCAGCAAGAAAATAATGAAAGTACTACATTTTCAGATGATGAGTGGTCACTCAAAAAATCTAAGTGTCAACTGGGGGTAAAAAAAACTGCTGGAAACTAAAAATGTACAGAGAAGGTGGCCAAATACAAATGACCCTTTTGCAGATGTGTCAAAAATACATGAAACTTCACTTATAATGAGGATGTAAATTAAAATAAGCTCTTTTTTTTTTAATAACTTAGACGTAGGTAGATACTTGGGGAATTGGGCCTCTCATGGATTCTCTACGCTTTCTTACTATTTTATATTAATAATGGATTATTATCAGAAATAAATCTCTATTTTAAATTTAATATACAATAAAGGATTTAAGGCAGATCAAGGCAGGGGCTATTATGTGTTTCGTTGTCTGCTCCATCTGAGTATCAGGCCCCCAAATGCTGGTTTGCTGCCCTTAGACTCTCTCAGTTCATCCTTTCAGTGCCACAATGCACCTCCACAACCTTACTGTCCTTAGCCCCATGCCGTTGCTGCTGTTGTTCAGTTGCTCAGTCGTGTCCAACTCTTAGCAACCCCACGGACTGTCAGCCACCAGGCTCCTCTGTCCATGGGATTTTCCAGGCAAGAATACTGGAGTGGGTTGCCATTTCCTTCTCCAGGGGATCTTCCCAATCCAGGGATCGAACCTGCATCTTCTGCATTGCAGGCAGATTCTTTACTGCTGAGCCCTCTGGGAAGCCATTAACCTCATGACTTGATATTAAATCCTAGTTCGGCATATCATTCCCCACTTTACATATAGTCACTTTTCTCCTCTCTTATGAATAAGGCCCCAACCTAAAGCTCTCAGTTCTCTGTCCTAAAAACATCTCCTGATTTCCATTCATCCTTGCTCCACTTGGAACAGCCCCCTTCCCCTGAGGCAGTTGTCCTCAATCTGCTCCACTCCTCTTTCTTCTACCTTTTTTTGTTGTAGCAGATGACAGGTGGTGAAGAAAACACCTAGAAAACAGGTTCTTAGCCCAGGTGACAAGACAATCACCTGCAGAGCTGTGAAAAATACCAACTTCCAGGCCCCATCCTGGAACAGTCAAATCAGATCATGAGACCTGTGGCCCAGGCATCTGAGCTTTTAATGTTCCCAGGTGATTCAAAGCAAGGTGAAAAGTCTCAACAGCAAACTCAGCAACCAGGTTACAGGAAGGTGGAAATAACTGCTCTCCCAAACCCCTTCCCAAGCTGGGCTGGGATGCAGGGTCTGGCTCAGTGGAGTTCCCACCTGCAGCACCCTCCACACAAACCTTAGCACTGTGTGTGTGCGTGTTACAACATGAAAATCCTCAGAAAGAACTGCTCTGAGTACTGGAGGTGATTATGTGCTACAGGAGATCAGAGACATATGGGGTGAAAGATTCTGTGCCCAGCAGACAGATGTGAAGGGAAAGCAAAGGTGGTCACTGCCCACCATGGTCTATCAGTCCCATTGGTTATGTTGTTCCTAAACCAGTCTTGCAGATTTCTCTTTAGAAACCTCAACGCCTATAGTAATTTTTGAAGTCCACCAGTTCCCCCTCCCACCCCCAACCCCGTTATCTCCAGCTCTCATAGCAGAGTGTGGCGAAGGAAGAGGATGCAGGTTAAACTGTGTCACAAAGAGGCAGACCAGGGAGATGTTGTGTTTCTGGAAGGCAAGAGGTGGAGTTCCAGAAAGGAATACAAGCACACGCGCCTAGGATAAAACTGGTCTAATAGCCAAAAACAATCACACAAGCACACCTAAATTACATCGACAACATGCAGAGTAGGCAGGGAATAACTATTTGCCGAGCGAACACAAAAGCAAGCAGTTTTAAAAACTAGGATAGGAATTACGAAGACAGTCACTAGAGAAGAGTGATTACCAAAAGTCTGGTCTTTGGAAGGTCCCTGCTGTGTGTGGGAAAGCAGATTTAAACCTGGGCTTGCAACCTGCAGACAAAGGGTGCTGGGGGGAAGCTGGGTGGGCACAGGGGGATGGGGGAAGTCCTAGATGATTCTTACACCAACCCCTTCCGTTTACTCCCTTCAGGCTCTGAGGACAAGAAAAGGTTACCTGAGTGAAATGCCCACTGTGTGCAAGGTGCTCAGCATGGCACTACAAGTGGCCAGGACAGACCTGTCTCTTCTGTGGGCAACAGCTACACCTCTGTTCTGTCCCATCCAACACACAGGAGTTTCCCTCACCACACATGCAAAATTAAATTTAAAAAAAGCTTGGGAGAGACTGCTTAATTTAAAACTCCCTCTTTGGACTAAAATTATCTGCACATGAACATAAAAACAAGCTAAACCATCCATAAAGCATTAAATAATTTATTAAAATAAATTTAGTTAGGCAACTATTAAAAACTCATGGAGCAAGTCTGCATCTACAGCTTCCTAATTTTGGCAAAAAAAAAAAAAAACTGACTTAATAAGTTACTAAAATTTTAAGAATTCTATACTCTTTTTTTTTGGTCTGTTTTTGACAAAAATGTTGAGAACAATGAATTTGTTATGTTCTCTGGGACTTTCATGCGAGGGACTTCCATGGTGGCCCAGTGGTTAAGAATCCTCCCTGCAATGCAGGGGACTCGGGTTTGATCCCTGGCAGGGGAACTAAGATCCCTCAGGCAGCAGAGCAAATGAGCCCTTAACTACTGAAGCCAGTGTTCTGTAACAGAAGTTCTGCCTGATGCAATGAATATCCTGTGTGCCACAATTAAGACTCGATAAAGCTAAATAGATCTGCTATAATTTAAAAAAAAAAAAAAAAAAAATTCCTCCACAGGAGGACAGCCAATACAGAAAGCAACTGTTTTCAGAGACGCAACTAAATAGGAAGGAAAAAAAAGTCCTAAATGCAACTCTAAGGAACTTCACCCTGTGTTGTTTTCTGAGTACTTTTAGGAGTTTTTACTTTGTTGTTTTTGCCTATTTAAAAAAAAAAAAAAAAAAAAAAAGAAAACACCTTTATAGGTTTGGAAAGTTCCTATGTCTCTTTCTAGTATTTTATTTCTGATTTATTGCCAAACCCACCATCTTCTCATCAAAAATTCCTGATGCTGGAGGACTCCAAAGCAGGTAAGAAGCAACAAGATTAAGGGGCTAGGTCATGCAAAACCTCACCAGATTGCAAAAAACACTTTCCTTGTAGCTCAGTTGGAAAAGAATCTGCCTAAAATGCAGGAAGCCAGGGTTTGATTCCTGGGTTGGGAAGATCCCCTGGAGAAGGAAATGGCAATCCACTCCAGTATTCTTGCCTGGAGAACCCCATGGACAGAGGAGCCTGGCAGGCTACCGTCCATGGGGTCACAAGTCGGACACAACTCAGCAACTAAACCACCACCACCAAGACTTGCATTCATAGACCAAATGCCTAAGTCTGCCCAAAATTCTTCAGTATTTCTGATCAACCTGCCAAAACACTGTTTTATGTGTGTGTTTCAGTTCAGTTCAGTCACGCAGTTGGTGTCTGACTCTTTGTGACCCCATGGACGGCAGCACATCAGGCTTCCCTGTCCATCACCAACTCCCAGAGCTTGCTCAAACTCATGTCCATTGATTCAAACACATGTCCATCGATGTGGTGATGCCATCCAACCATCTCATCCTCTGTTGTCCCCTTCTCCTCCTCCTTCAATCTTTCCCAGCATGAGGGTCTTTTCAAATGAGTCAGTTCTTCGCATCAGGTGGCTGAAGTATTGGAGCTTTTGCATCAGTCCTTCCAATGAATATTCAGGACTGATTTCCTTTAGGATTGAATGGTTTGATCTCCTTGCAGTCCAAGGGACTCTCAAGAGTCTTCTCCAACACCACAGTTCAAAAGCATCAATTCTTCAGTGCTCAGCTTTCTTTATAGTCCAACTCTCACATCCATACATGACTACTGGAAAAATCATAGCTTTGACTATATGGACCTTTGTCTGCAAAGTAATGTGTCTGCTTTTGAATATGCTGTCTAGGTTGGTCATAATTTTCTTCCAAGGAGCAAACGTGTTTTAATTTCATGGCTGAAGTCACCATCTGTAGTGATTTTGGAGCCCAGAAAAATAAAGTCTCTCACTGTTTCCATTGTTTCCCCATTTACTTGCCATGAAGTGATGGGACCAAATGCCATGATCTTCATTTTTTGAATGTTGAGTTTTAAGCCAGATTTTTCGTTCTTCTCTTTCACTTTTATCAAGAGGCTCTTTAGCTCTTCTTCGTTTTCTTCCATAAGGGTGGTGTTATCTGCATATCTGAGGTTATTAATATTTCTCTAGCAACCTTGATTCCAGCTTGTGCTTCATTCAGCCCAGCATTTCCCATGATGTACTCTGCATAGAAGTTAAATAAGCAGGGTGACAATATACTTGACATACTCCTTTTCCAGTATGCAACCAGTTCGTTGTTCGATGTCTGGTTCTAACTGTTGCTTTTTGACCTGCATACAGATTTCTCAGGAGGCAGGTAAGGCGGTCTGGTATTCCCATCTCTTTTAAGAATTTTCCACAGTTTGTTGTGATCCACAGTCAAAGGCTTTGGCGTACTCAATAAAGCAGAAGTAGATGCTTTTCTGGAACTCTCTTGCTTTTTCTATGATCCAATGGATGTTGGCAATGTGTGCTTATCACACACATAAGATCATGTAGGTCAAATGTAACTGCCCATATTTATACCTGTTCTTGAATCGGGGACCCAACAGCTATGAAATGCTGACCTAAACTAATGAAATGTTTTCACTGGCCATAAAAGAGTAAAATTTTGAATTCACATCTCTCCGCTTGTCCTGACCTCCCACCATACAGTCCTATCATTGCTGGCATTACTCTTATCAATAAAGAGTGATTACATTACCACCCACTGAGGTCTCAGAGCCCTTCCTTTGACAGGACATGCTTTAGGATCGCATCAAGTATCCCATAAAGTGACACAAGAGCACAGATAAGAAGCACTTCCTAAGTTTAGAGAAGAGAAGGATCAGAGCATTGGAAGAGGCACAAAAGAGGCCACTGCAATTGGGCTAAATTAATGAGAACCCAGATTTTTACCAGGAAAGGGGTGTCAGGCAAGTGGCAAACTTAGCCGAGGCATACAGGAAGCCAATACATAAAAATCTGCTCAGGGGACAATGAGACGCATGCTGTGGTGAAGCAGAGAATTGGGGTATATTATTGATCCTCACAGAGAAGGCAATGGCACCCCACTCCAATACTCTTGCCTGGAAAATCCCATGGATGGAGGAGCCTGGTAGGCTGCAGTCCATGGAGTCGCTAAGAGTCGGACATGACTGAGTGACTTCACTTTCACTTTTCATGCATTGGAGAAGGAAATGGCAACCCACTCCAGTGTTCTTGCCTGGAGAATCCCAAGGACGAGGGAGCCTGCTGGGCTGCCGTCTATGGGGTCGCAAAGAGTCAGACACGACTGAAGCGACTTAGAAGCAGCAGCAGCAGCAGCAGCATTGATCCTCGGATGAAAGAATTATGGCTTATTCTAGCCATCCCCAGCACTCAGAGCCATCCCTAACACTCAGAGTTGTGCGTACAATATTAATAGGGTCTCAATAGATGTGCACAGGGAAAAAAGCCTGTGCTGAGAATGGGAAAATATGGCTACAGAGAAGACCTTTCATTCAAAGATAAAAACCTGGATCCACATGAATTCAGACCACAGCAGCTGTCCGTGATGTTCATTAAAATCTCCCTGCTCCTTCTCCTCCTCTGTTGTCCTCACCTGGCGAAGCAGCCTGGCTAATATCCACTGTTCTCATCTCTAAGCTGAAAGCAGCTGGAGAGAAGAAAAAAAACATGCTGACCATCTCCCTCTGAATTAGATCACAAGGCAAAAATGGACACCACTCCACCTGGGTGGCACTTCTACAATCCCCGGGTCCTTTCCAAAAGGCCACTTCACTCTTCATTCACTTCCTCCTCACACCATCTCCTCACCCTCTTCCCTAACCCTGCCTCTAGGTCTTTGAAAAAATAAATGCCAGGGGGCAGCAAAGCCCTCTTCATCCCACATGCCCTCCTCAGTGGTCTCCCACCCACCATTTTGCCCAAGCTCCCTCCAGTCACCACTTGGGGATGGAACAACCCCCCTCCATCTAAAAGCCTAACACCCCACCTGGCTCCAGCTCCCATCATATCTCACCTTCCATCATCCATTTCTCCCTCTCCCCGACTATTGCCAACCATACTCAGCAGGATGCAAAGATTCTCTTTCCTCACACCAAATTTCTTCCTCATCAAGGTAACACCACCATCCTCACACAGTTCTCCCTTTAATCTACCACAATCTGCCTCCTGCAGCCTCTGGCCCACGGAGGGCACCAAAGCTGTCAAGTCTAGCTTGTTCTTACTGTTTCTGATCTCACAGCATCTCTCCACTGGGGCGCCCCATTCCTGTCTTCAAACCTGAACTCCCCTTGGCTTCTTTGACCAAATACTCCCCAGTTGCTGCCCCTCAACCTTACCAGCTGCACCTTCCTTCTCAGGCCCCTCTACTGGTCCAGGGGACTTCAGCCTGGGCCCCTCCTCCTTCCCATCTGGACACACTCCCCTAACTGACCTGGACCAGCCTGGTGCTTGAAACACCACAGACAGACCAATGGTTCTGAAACCCTCCCTGCTTTTCAGCAGGGCCAGTGCATCACCACGCCTCACTGCAACTGCAGAGCGCCCTCTCTCCCCTAGCTCAAAACCCAAACCTTTCCCTTCCCTCAGGCCGTGCTCAAGTCTTAACCTCTCCAGGAAAATTTTAATACCTTCCCAGGCCTCCACGGCCCCACAGCTCTCTCCTCTTAACAGGCTTCCTAAAGCATTTAAACAATCAGCAGTACAGAATTTATTACTTAATTACAGACATTCTGAGATTATTCCCTAGATGTCTGCTTTGCTTCGGTGCAAATCTTCCCTCTCCAACCAGACTGAAGTTTCCAAACAACACCAGCACTTCTTTTTGTGTACCTGGCACTGAAGTGCATACACTGGGGATGTCCAATTATCAGTCCTCTGATAGCAAAAGAACTTAATATTTTATAAAAGTAAAAACCAAACCCGAGCATTATTTTAGTTTGTTAAACAGTCTGAAAAACATCTGGATTTTGTCCCAAAGTTACTTAACAAATCATAAAATTTATTTAAAAGAAACCTTTTATCTACAATCACCATGTAGCATCACCAGGAAAACACTATTGGAAGACCACGACTAAATCTGTGAAACTTTCTACCACTGATGTCTTCAGAATTTTTAAAACTTAATATTGAGCATTTCACATGAAACATAGAAATAGATTTCCAACAAAAGCATTAATGCAGTTAAATTTGTATTCAGTTTGTGCGTAAAAATAATAAATGGAACGTAATCCTTTAATGCAGAAGGCAATATAAGATACAAGGAACAAGTGTGGTCAAGCTGAGGATTTCTGCCAAACCTCTCTAGAAACATGGCTATGAAAATAAGTGTTGTTCACTAAGATCGTAGAAGAATCTGATGGAGAAGGAAATGGCAACCCACTCCTGTATTCTTGCCTAGAAAAACCTATGGACAGAGCCTGGTGGGCTGCTGTCCATGGGGTCACACAGAATCAGACACAACTGAAGCAACTTAGCATGCATGCATGCATTGGAGAAGGAAATGGCAACCCACTCCAGTATTCTTGCCTGGAGAATCCCAGGGACCGAGGAGCCTGGTGGGCTGCCATCTATGGGGTCTCATAGAGTCAGACACGACTGAAGTTTAGCAGCAGCAGAAGGATCTGAGAAAGAAATCCACTAAGAAGAAATAATCTTATTTTTCATTATTAAAGAGAAAGAAAACTTCAATCCTTGCCCTCCTTTCAACCCCCAACTTTCCACTCGGCAGCCACATCACAACTCAGCTGAAAACGTTTGGCCACAACGAAGGAATTAGAGAGCCTGCCTATCCTTGACTTGTTCCTAGAACTCCCCAAACCCCTACCACCACCACCACCATTCCAAGCACTAGACATGTGTCCTTGACATTCCAGCAACTTCAAACACACAATTCCTCAAGCATCTCCACTACCCTGGGCCTGCCGGGGATGCCCACCTCTCATCCCCTCATTTCCTCCACAGTATCTTTCTCATACTTCTCAAATTGGCTATGGGTTCTCAGATCCTCGATCCCACCCATTATGCCCCAGAGGAACCTCAGTTGCCCTCTTATGCGTTCCTTTTGCTAATTGTGTTCCCTGATATTAGAATGTTTACCATACTGTCCTGAGACATGATGAAACTTTCTCCTCAAATCTCTGTGAGTTCCTAGAGAAGAAAGATAATGCTTTTGTCTATATTCTGTATGAATTGAAAAGTGAGTGTGCCCCAAAACCAAAGGTCCAAGTTCTCACTCCTAGTACCTCTGAAAATAACGCTGCTGGGAAATAGGGTTGGTTTTTGTGGGTTTCTCTGCAGATGGAACCAAGTCATGAATCTTGAGAAAAGAGCCTCGTGGACTTCCCAGTGGACCCCTAGATTCAAAGACTGGTGTCTCATAAGAGAAAGGAGAATATTTGAAAGACACCACAGGGAAGACCACAGGAAGACAGAAACAGAGTGGAATTGAGCTGCCACAAGCCAAGGAAAGTCAGAAGCTGAAAAGAGGCAAGGATTCTCCAGAGCCTTGGCAGGAACATGGTCCTGCTTAAAACCCTCGCTTTTGGATTTTTGGCTTCCAGAATGGTGAGAGAAGAAATTTGCTGTCTTAAGTCATCAAACTAGTGATTAATCTACCACAGTCCTAGGAAAATAACACCTAGTCCAAACCTCAACGTACTGCCAATGATCTAGAAACGATTTAATAAAAAAAAAAAAAAAAAAAAAAAACCTGTGTTGAACTAAGGAAGATGAAGACAAGGAATGAAGATGAAAAAGCATGTGAACCGCAGGGCAAGAATCCAGGGCACGGATCCCCTCGCTATAAATCTATCATAGGAATTGGGCAAGTCACTTATCTACTATGACCCTCTAATTTATTCTCTAGGAAAATGAGGAAACTGGCCCAGAACACCCCCACCACACACACACACACACACACACACCATTCTGATACACTTGAAACCAACTTCAACCAGAACATCAACTTTATCTGATCCTCAATTATAATTCTTCCCATTCACTAAACTGTATTACTTTTACTTTAAAGGACTTTCAGGTGCAAAAAAAAGGATTAAAATGACATTTCAAAGGCACATATTTTAATCAGTTCATTAACATTCAATGAAATAGTTTGATCATATGCTGAAAAGTTATTTTCTACAATATCAACTTTTTTCCCCTGTGAAATCAACAATTTACAATTGTTGACAATTCAGGAAAAATCGACCTAAACTTGAATCAGCTTAAGTGCCACTGATTCAGAAGCCAAATATAGGACTAATTTCTTCAGAATAACAAAGGATATCTCCAAAACAAAGGTTTTCTCCACTTGACTCCAGACTGTAATTATGGGCCCATACTCAAGATTTCCACTTCAAAGAATCTGGCTAAGAAATAAATACAGCTGCTGCCACTACCAAGTGGTCAAGTGTTGGTAAAGGAATCAAACAAAACAAAAACTCTTTTACCTTTTTCAGGCCTCCATAAACAGAAGCACACACAGTTTTCCTGTGTTAAACCTTTCCTAATTCAAACAAATGGAAACGAAGAACAAAGGTGTTAGTAATGAAATCTGTACTTACGCATAAATCCTGCTAGGGTTAATTTGGGTTAAATTAAAAACCATATTTCTGGGCTAAATTAAAAACCATATTTTAAGTTCTTTCACAGGTCACGCTGTTCCTCTTGCCTTCATGTTTTTATACTGGCAGCCTTGATTCTTTTTTAGGAAACCAACCAAAACAACACAGAGGCACACGGCGCCGAGGGACTCATATTTCAGTTCGACAAAATACCCATTAGAAACACTTTTAAACTGTCCCAAACCAATTCATCGTTCAGAAAATAAAATCAAGAGTCACCGGGCCAAGGGTTCAGATAGAATTGGCAAAACTGGACAGTGAATCGTAGCACAAAGTGAATTACGAGACCAAAAATTTTTCTTTCCAGGTGGAAACTCAATCCGAAAATCAAGTCCCTTGAGTTGGAAGGCTCAACAAACCCAGTTTGCAAATGTGAAGTTCTCGGCTTTAAAGATAAGCTCTCATACCCAAGAAACCGGGGGTCGAAGGTGCACGATTTCATCTCAAATATATTTCTGGGCCCTTAAAAAAAACTCTTATTTTACAAGGTGCTCTTTAATGTAATAAAACTCAGCTGGCAAAAGCAAAGGAAACAGTCTGGAAGTTTGGAGATCACACACAGTGGCGTTCAAAGTCCCTGTGTGGCTTTAGTATCCTGAAAACTAGTGTTCGAGTAACTTAACGTGCAAGTAACTGAAGGGCTGGCCCTTCTAGCCCAGCTGTTTTCCTGCGCCCAAGCACAGGATGAATGAGCTTTAACTCCGCGGCTTGCATGTTTACTTGCATCCTCACGTGGCACCGCGCAGCTAGCTCACAAGCACTGCGCCGGGACCGCGCGGGGGAACCCTAAAACTTTTACTTTGCAAACTAGCGGAGCGACGCCGGCACACATCCGCTCGCCAGCCACAGAAACGCCTCCGGCCGAGCCTCCCGGTTCCCCAGCATCACCCCCGCCAGCGGCTCCATGCACACAAAGGCGCGGGGGTGGCGGCGGGACCCTCTTCCAAGTTGCGAGAAAGGAGAAGCAGCACGACGGAAAGCGCTGGGACGGAAGAGACCGGGCGCCAGTACAGAGGGGCGCCTCGCGGGCTACTCACAGGGTGACCGTGCGGTTCGGCAGCGTGTCCGGGGGCAGGACCTGCGCGAGCTCCAGGCTGCTGCACACCACCTTGCCCTCGGCGGCGCCCGCCGCCCTCCCGGCCCCTCGGAGCCGCCCGTCGTGTTTGCAGCCTGGGGGCAGCGCCACGGCCCCGCCGCCCAGCAGCGCGAGCAGCGCCAGCGGCAGCAGCAGAAGGGGCGGCGGCTGGCGGCCCCGCGGGCGCCCGGGCCGTTCCATGCTGCGGGCCGGGCGGCCGGCCGGGGCCTGCGGGCCGAGCGACGCAGCGCTGGCCTAGCGGGCCGCCCCGGTGCCCCGGCGGACTGGAGCGCAGCGCGGGCCCGGTGGCGCCCGGAGTCTCGTGGTGGCCGGAGGACGCGCCCTCCTCGGCGCCGACATGCTCCTTTGTCCGCAGCTGCCGCGCTCGGCCTCCGGGGAGCCGCGGGGTCACGGCCGCGTGGGTCCCAGCGCCGCTCTACGGCGGGGCGGGAGTGCCGCCGCTTCCTCCACCTCCTCCTCAGTCACCGCCGCCTCCCCCGGCCACTGCCCGCGGCGGCTCCTCCCCGCCCGCCGCCCCCGCCCCTTCCCCTCCGCCACCTCCTCCACCTCCTCCTCCTCCTCTACCTCGTCGTCTCCGCTCCCCTCGCCGCCCGGGGCTCCGGGAAGGAGGGGCGTGCGTGGGGACCTGCGCCGCCCGCCGCGGAGCCGGACCCCCGGTACCTAGGCGCTCCCGGCTTCTGGGCCGGAGTTGTGGGTCAGCGGGAGTACCGTCACCCGTAGGGAGGGTGGAAGAAAGTTCTAGTCCAAACTCCAGCCACGGTGGCCACTCTCGCACGCTTCTCTACTCTTCCACCGCAACCCTCCAGACAAAGGCGCCCCGTGTGTCCCTGGGGGCCGCGCGTTCCGCCTGGCGAGCCCCAGTCCTGGGCTTGGGGAAGGGGAGGAGAGCAGGGTTCAGTTTCTTTGGAGAACCCAAGAAAGAAGAGAGTGCCCCAAACTAACAGTCTTCAAAGGAATCGCCTTCCCTCCTCACTGCAGACATCTCGAACCTCCTTCTAGGCACTCCGTAGTCTCATTTGTCCCAGATACATCCGAGCTGGGAACAGCGTCCTGTCCCAGAAAAAGGACCCTCCAAAGCCGTTTCTGGCCTTCAGCAATTCCACTTATAACCACTGCAAAGGATGCATTGGGGCCTCGATGGACTGGCAGCCTTTGGAAAAGGAAATTTCCCTCTGGTATCCAAAGATACCTCAGATATAACCGGTTAGATCAATTGCGAGCAAACCAGCCAAGAAACTCAAGCGGAATCTATTTTTCTTCTAGGCAGTGCTGCCAACCCCGCGCTAACATTCGCAACACCGGGGCTCACCTACCCTATATTTAAATATTTACAAGGAGTATGTCAGACCTTCAAAAATATATATATTCTGTGCTCCCATCTTGAGAAATACTCCTTAATAACAACCTGGAATGCCAGGTGTGTGTACCGAGCTCTCAAATACCTTGGAGTTACACCTCATAAGTGGTAGGTCCCAGCACTTGGTCTACACACTTATGTGACTTTAACTTCCTGTGCCCGCACCATTCATGAACAAGAGGAGCTTTCTGCACGCTGGTGGACACCCCAGCCTCTCAACGAAGCTCCATGCACACCCTCAAGTGGTATTGGCAGCCCTTCAGGCCTAGGAGTGCAAATACCAGTTGTTTGGCCCTCCCTTAAGAGGAAAATTCTGGAAAGAGGCCTGCTCAAGCCCTTATAGAGCTTCCCAGGTGGCAGTAGGGGCAAAGAATCTACCAGCAATGTAGGAGACGCGAGAGAAGCGGCTTCGATCCCAAGGTGGAGAAGATCCCCTGTAGGAGGGCGTGGCAACCCAACCCAGTATTCTTGCCTGGAGAATGGCATGGATAGAGGAGCACGACGGGCTATAGTCCATATGGTCGCAAAGAGTTGAACTGGACTGAAGCGATTTAGCACAGAGCACACAGGCCTTGGAAGTAGCATTGGGAATTTTCAGTCACTAAATTCCAGGGGCCTGGGCTCCTTGGACAAGGTCTAGTGACAGAAAGGGGACACAGGCTCTTAGGGAATAAGTCCCTTGGCCCTGGAGATTTTTCACCCTTTGGGGAGGAGAGCTTGGTTGGTGCCCTCTAAAACGCAGACTCAGGGACTTGCCTGGTGGTCCAGCAGTTAAGACTCCTGGCTTCTAGTGCAGGAGGCACAGGTTCAATCCCTGGTTGGGGAAGTAAGATCGCATATGCTGCCAGGTGCGGCTAAAAAATAAAAATAAAGCCAAAAATAAAATAACATGCAGAGCTAGAAAGGGGTTTTTCTTCACCAAGTCTAAGGTCATTACTGAGTAAGGCCCCTACAGAATCTATCTTAGGCACCAGTTCCTAGGAATCTCTTTATATGACTAAAACTTTCTCAATAGTAAATAAATGATGTCTATTTAACAGACACTGTTGCATTAAATTGAATAGTGCTTCATTTGATCAACATTTTTTGAAAACCAACAATGTGAACCTGAAGGTGTCTATTGCTAACAGTGCAGTCTGAAATAAGATATTCTAGATCTGCACTGTCCAGTGTGGTGGCTATTTAATACTTGAAATGTAGCTAGTGTGAGGTCAGAAGAGAATTTTTCACATTACCTTTAATTAATTTAATTCAAATTTCAAGTCCAAGGTGCTTAGTGACTACCTTGTTGAACTGTGCAGTTTTTGACACTGATGGATCGAAAAAGTGGGATATCATCATCACCATTAAGTAGCTTTAAACCTATAAATAAGCTTAAGTGGTGAAATTAAATAAATTCTTTTGAATTTATTTAAAGAATTCTTATTCCCTAACAAAATCATCATTGTTGTCATCAGTTTTCTCTATAGATTAAAACTTTATAGCTAAATGGAAGTTTATTAGCCATGTTACTACTGTCAGAGCCACAACTGACATGTGAACTCAGAATCTGTATCTTCACACACTCTACTTCAGCCTATGGTTGAAATGAATTTGCATGTCTGTTTTGAAATTTGTTTACCGTATTAACACCAATTTGATACATATCCTCTTTTTTACCTCACTGTAGTTGAGAAAGCTGTAGAAAGCACAGAATTATCACAGAGATATCTCAAGTAATATCCTGAATCCAAGGAAAACTGTGGAGGACATGTTTTAATACATGGATGATTTCAAACATTCTGGCACAGAAATCACTGTCTTTGAAAAAAATCACTACAAGTCACAAAATAATAATACAGTATATCAAAACTGGAAAAGGCTTTAGAAAGTCTGTCTTTCAACCCTGTAGTCCTTGGAAAGCACACAACCCTGGGTTATCATCATTCTGTACCAGCATATGGGTTCATAAGGACATAGGTAGATGGTCCTTTCCCCAGTTAAGAAGATCTCTGAGAATGACACTGTCTGAAACTTAACATCTTTAACCCTCAGTCACAGCAAAATCTTCGCTTTAATTAAGCTACCCCAGCCCTGACAGTCTCTTGTCAGACAGGTCTATCTACTGCTGATCCCCCCTCAGGCATCAAGAATATTATACCTTTTGAAGTTACTTAAATAGGTCCTTTCAAAGTCTTCACTGTGTTGTTGATTATCCCACCTTAGAACATCCTATAGGAACTGTTTGAGAAATCACTCATTAACCATATTCCTGTACACATAGTCCTGTAAAGTTGTATTGTGTCAACTGTTGCTTTAAGGGTGGTAGATGGACCACATTCCAAGGCTTCTATGCTGCGAATCCTGTCTTGCTATGTTATGTAAAGATTGTAGGAGATACCAGGGAAACATTCAAAGATGCTTTGTTTATCCTCCTAGTATAGACTCTGTATTAACTATGTACGTGAGTAAATACATATGTACATATATTTACTATGCAATAAATACATGGATTTATATATATATACCACCCTATTTATTAACAATTTAATTTTATATGGCTGTCTTCTTCCTTTTCTACCAGACGATGAACTTCTTCAGATTTTTCCCACCCCTTCTTAAATTACTCCCTCCCACCTTCAATTACTCCCTATTACATCACTCTAAAATCTAGACCAGTCATCTAGACTGAATCTAGATAACATGGCTTGTTCCAACCTGAAGATGGCTACCTTTAAAAGTTTGTTTATAGTTTTATGATGTTAGCCTCCCCCATTACAATACCAGCTCTATGACACTTTGTCTTATTTACTTTTTAAGGCAGACTCTGTTCGTTTCTGGGCTTCCCTGGGGGCTCAGATAGTAAAGAATCTGGCAGCACTGCTGTAGTCCTGGGTTCGATCCGTGGGTTGGGAAGATACTTGGGAGAAGGGAATGGCAACCCACTCCAGTGTTCTTGCCTGGGGAATTCCATGGACAGAAGAGCCTGGTGGGCTACAGTCCATGGGGGTCGAAAAAAGTCGGACACAACTCAGTGACTAGCAGTTTCACTTTCTTCTGTTAGTTACTGCCTTTCCTCAACTTTTTCTCCCTTGGAGGCTGAAAAAGCTACGCAATCATTGTCCCTTGGAGGGAAAGAATTGGACACAACTGAGTGACTAACAGTTTCACTTTCTTCTGTTAGTTGCTGCCAAAGAGCCATTCCCCAACTTTTTCTCCTTTGGAGGTTGAAAAAGCTATGCAATATGGAAACTACTGGTGGCCATATTGTAGTTCTACCCAGAAAGAGCCAAAGGCAGTGTTGTCCAATATGGTAGACATTAGACATATGTATTTAAATTTTAAACTCAAATTAATTAAAATTAAATGAAATGAAAAATTCTATTCCTTAGTCACACTAGTCATAATTCAAGTGCTCACTACCCATACGTGGCTGGTGGATACCATTTTGGGTAGCACAAATTATGGAAGAGTTTCAACTCACAGAAAATTCTACTCTTCAACACAATTCTGAGGGGAGCCTGCGGAGAAACCAGGATAGAAATTTTGTGCATGATAAATAGAGACCTACAAGAAAAGATCTGTCTCACCACCCTCATCCTTCTTGCTTTGGAAATGGTATTGTGAGAACATGAGGCATGGAGCTGAAGCAAGGCCTTTTGAAACCACAAGGCAAAAGGAACAAAGGAAAATTCTGAAATAATAGGAGGAAATGGAAAGACCTAGAAAACACTTGGATCCCCGAGGTCATCGTTGAGCTGCCTCTCAAACCTCTGGACTTATTTTTATTATGAATGCTCTCTGGTTTAAGCCACTGTTGTTTTGGTTTTCTAGTGCCTACAACAGAGCCTGGCACATGGAAGGGAGCCTAAAGTGTTGATTCTCATAGTTTATACCTTACTCATTTTTATGTGGCAAACATCTAACACAGTTCTTCAAATATATTAGCTAGTGAGTGTTGAGAAGGTTGACTAATGTCCTGTCTTCCAGAATCAAAGGGAAATGTGTAATGTCATGATTAAACTGACATGGAAAGAACAGCAATTTTTAGCACTTGAAATGTCTCAGTGACACCTCTATAAACCCTGTTAATAAACAGACATTCTCTGTTTATTTTTGCATCATTTAATGTTAATCTATTAGTTGCGACAGCTGTAGTTTATATTTTTAGTCATTACATGGCATGTGCTGGAATGCATGCTTGGTTATTACCCAGGACCCAGCTAGAAGCAGCAGTAGCTCAAATAACCCCATAACCTCTTTAGACAGCATTGGCTCCTGTTCTGCCTTACTAGTTACTAGAAATAGTGACCTTCAGCAAGTCACTAAATCTCGTCTTTCTGAAATGAGAATTTGAACTGGAACCAGCTTTAAAGTGCTCTGACTTTATCCTGCTAAACCATGAATTCTTCTATTGTTTGTCTGCTGCAGCCAGACTATTATTGGAATGTATCCCTGTGACAGTTAAATGCTCTTTTTAGATGACCAAATATCTTTCTGAAATGGTATATTCTCTACCCACTGCAGTGTAATTACCATCAGTTGTAAATATAAAGAAGAAATATGAGGCAAAAATTGGCCAGCTGCGCCATGTGGGGAATTACCTTGATGTAATAGGAGTCTCCAAGTACATGACCAGGCAGGTTAGCACAGAGGTGGTGGAACAGGAAGGCTCACAGTGCAAATTAAGATGCTCAAATCACAGTTTATTATATCCATTTAAAACACATGGACCAGGGAGAAGCAGGGAAAGAGTTGGGTTAGGTTAACCCACAAAGATTAGGATGCAAACAGAAGAAAGACCTATCACCTCAACATATACAATGCACATATGAACTGAGTTAGTCCATCGGTCTATCTTCCAACTCAGACACGTCAACTTTCCCCACTGCTGGTGTAGTTCCAAAGACCACAGCTGAAGTTTAAGCAAGGTGACCTAACAGATTTAAGATGTCTGGGACCAACATCTCACTGCTTTGTTAGAGATGCGGGGGCAGTTATACCTGGCCGTGATTATAACTCGCCCAATAAGCAGCTATGGACTTTATTTGGGCTTCCTGGACAGAGGGAACATGGGGCCAAATCTGATGTCACAAATGAGCAGCTGTTTTTCAATCCGATATATATTGAGTGTCTCATATGCCATATGCACATTTAGTGAATCATAAATATTTATCCTTTCATCCTGTTCTCTTTTGTCCCATCATTTTTATCTGCTCATCCCACATGTACTCTACTTTCTTTTTCTCTATCTACCATGTCTCACACGGTCTTTGCTTCTCTATTTAGTGTCATCAATTCTCCTTCCTTTTTGCCTATTATTTTTATAGCAGAATTATATGTTTTAAAATATTTAAAACATAGTGCATAACATAAAACATGGTGCATAATAGAGGAAACAGCAGACTTTGGGGAAATTTAGAAATAGAGTCCACACCAGAGATGTATATTGCTTTCCCAAATAGCAGTATTTCCTAAATATTTATCTCCCAAATATGATGTATGTCTTGTTGTATCAGCTATGCTATTATAAATTGTATTCCTATGTGCCAATATAATGATTAAATCTATCACCAACTAATAATTATTAATGATAGACACAATAGCAGATATACCAATCATGAAATTTCCATCTAAAAATTTTTTTTAAAATAGTAGTCTTCTTCCTTCTTAGGGTCAGTTAACATTAAAACCCATTCATGGAGCTGAACAGAATGAGAATGTATATTTGAAATTATGCATTTCTCAATCAAGAATTCACTACTTTGACTCAATCTCTGAATCTGTATGTTGATAACACATGGAATATCTTGCTGTTTGGATTTCTGTAATATGTTTTAAAACACATTCCCATGTCACTCAGAAACCTCAAAGACTAGTAAGTCAAGCAATTTGATTATATAAACTCAGTCAAACTTTAAAATTTCGATTTAGATATATTAATTATTTTACTCATGTGTATTTTGGGTAATAGGAATACTTTAGTTTATATATCAATAAATCAAAGCTCATATACATTTTTCTATAATTGTATATAATGCTAAAATACGGAGGAAAGTGTGAAAGTATAGAGGGAAAAGCATTAATTTTTTTAAGTCAGGAGATAGGATTAATATATGAATCCAAATTAATAAATTTTAATTAGTTTAATTAATGTATTTTAATTTATATTTAAATAAATTAATTTAAATTATTTTGATTTAAATTAATTATTATTGATACTAATTAGTTCTTTGACTTAAGCAAGCTGCTTAATTTCTTGGGGCCTAGGTTTCTTCACCTGTTATAGGGTTTAATTTAAAATTTAATATGAGTTATTATGATTACATTGAAAGTTCCTAACACACTACTTGCATATAGTAAGTACTTGTTGAAGGTTAGCTGATCCTGAATCTAGCCCATTGCCTCATATTCCAGATGAAGCTGAAATCTAAGGAGGTTAAATGAATGTAAGGTCAAACCCTTTGTGCACATGAAAGCCTGAACCAGAGAGCTGGGAAAACTTTACAGGTGTAGTTGGTTTCCCTTATAAACCTGTAACCAAGCTTTCTTATAAACCTGGTTATGAGTTATGATTTAAACCTCACTTGCTCAAGATCTATTTCCCTACCTGCAAAATTGAGAAACTAATAATTGCCCCCCCACACACACACACATTCCAGTATTATTGGAAATGTAAAGAAGTGATGTGTGATGTGTGAAGGAAATCACTGGGAAAAACATTCCATGTAATTATAGCATATCATTATAAACATTATAAGCTACAAAAGTATTTCATCTTTAATAACACTACAATTATATATGTATCAATTCGTTTCATCTCTGGAGCTCTAAATTCCTCCAAAATAAACACTGTGAACACTCAGACAATGCTTCTACTAGGAAGACAAAATGGAGAATTGAGATAATCATACAGGAAATTCAGGAGGAAGCCAGCCGACTTTCTTCATCCTACCCGGCTTTTACAGTTCTATTTGTCCAATAATTACCTCAATCATCCTCATCCCTTTGCAAGTGAACAACCATCACTGTACAGATTAATGGGCCTCCCTGATGGCTCAGCGGAAGCGGCCTGCAATGCAGAAGAATTGAGAGACTTAGTTCAATCCCCTGAAGGAGGAAATGGCAACCCACTCCAGTGTTCTTGCCTGAAAAATTCGATGGACAGAGGAGCCTGTAGGACTACAGGCCAAAGGGTCACAAAGAATTGGACATGACAGTTAGAACTGGACATGGAACAACAGACTGGTTCCAAATAGGAAAAGGAGTATGCCAAGGCTGTATATTGTCACCCTGCTTATTTAACTTCTATGCAGAGTTCATCATGAGAAACGCTGGGCTGGAAGAAGCACAAGCTGCAATCAAGATTACCGGGAGAAATATCAATAACCTCAGATATGCAGATGACACCACCCTTATGGCAGAAAGTGAAGAGGAACTAAAAAGCCTCTTGATGAAAGTGAAAGTGGACAGTGAAAAAGTTGGCTTAAAGCTCAACATTCAGAAAACAAAGATCATGGCATCCGGTCCCACCACTTCATGGGAAATAGATGGGGAAACAGTGGAAACAGTGTCAGACTTTATTTTTCTGGGCTCCAAAATCACTGCAGATGGTGACTGCAGCCATGAAATTAAAAGACGCTTACTCCTTGGAAGGAAAGTTATGACCAACCTAGATAGCATATTCAAAAGCAGAGACATTACTTTGCCAACAAAGGTTCGTCTAGTCAAGGCTATGGTTTTTCCTGTGGTCATGTATGGATGTGAGAGTTGGACTGTGAAGAGGGCTGAGCGCCGAAGAATTGATGCTTTTGAACTGTAGTGTTGGAGAAGACTCTTGAGAGTCCCTTGGACTGCAAGGAGATCCAACCAGTCCATTCTGAAGGAGATCAGCCTGGGATTTCTTTGGAAGGAATGATGCTAAAGCTGAAACTCCAGTACTTTGGCCACCTCATGCGAAGAGTTGACTCATTGGAAAAGAGTCTGATGCTGAGAGGGATTGGGGGCAGGAGGAGAAGGGGACGACAGAGGATGAGATGGCTGGATGGCATCACTGACTCGATGGACGTGAGTCTGGGTGAACTCAGGGAGTTGGTGATGGACAGGGAGGCCTGGTGTGCTGCGATTCATGGGGTCGCAAAGAGTCAAACACGACTGAGCAACTGAACTGAACTGAACTGAGCAACTAAGCACACACACATACAGATTAATGTATATATATTCTAAGTTCAGTTCAGTATAATCAAGATGCTTCTTTAGGTACTTGCCATGAAGGGAAAGCTTTTGCCTTGTTTATTACTGTATCCTAGCACCTTGAACAGTGCCGCACATGCAATAGGCACTCCATAAATATTTGTTGAATGAATAATGAATGAATGAACAAAAGAAGAGGTAATATTTCTCCACTGATTAATTTGTCTTTTCATGACTGCCAAATAACCATAACTTATTTGCTATATGGTAAGTCAAGGAAAACTTATATTTATGAACTCATCTCTTGGCTCAATTGGCTGCATTGAAATTTCTCATACTTGCACTTACTCCTTAAGTGAATGTTTGATGATATAGATTATAAATGTTAAAAACCCCAACAGTCTGACTCCAGTCTTTCCCCATCAGGAAACTCACTCATCTATATGAAGCCTATTTGGCTGTGAAAGCTTTGTATATAAATTCTAAATTCACTTAATTAGCTTCTCTAATCTTCATTATATAAAACTCAGCCCCTTCTGATGGGCATATGTAATAAAACAGCCTCTCTGGCAACTAATAATGCAAGACACAAAGAATCTTAAGGGGAGAGAGTGATTCTATTCCATACTGTATTTCACCCTGCTTGAGCCTTTCAGGGTTTCTCATTACTCAGTTGGCTAAGAATATTTCCTGCTTTTATTTCATTTTGTGTGCATATTCATTCCCCTCCTTTCCTTCTTGCACCCAAACTCTCAAAGGAGGGAGTCAAGAGTCAGGCATTTATAGATCCTTTGCCAAAGCACCATGAAATGCTATCAAAACTAGTCTTATGTTAGTCAAAACCATTTCAGGTGAAAGTGACGGAAACACCATTCCAAATGGTTTATACACAAAAAGAAATATATTAGTTCATGTAGCTAGAATGTTGCTTCAGGCATAGCTGGATCAAGGAGCTGAAATGATGTTCCCAGTTTTCTCTCTTCATTTCTTAGCACTTTATTGGCTTCGTTCTCCGGCAAGAATTACTCATAATTGGAGAGTCACAGGCAGCTTCACCTTTACATCATCCTCACATTGTAAAATCCTAGCAAAAAGATAAAAATAACAACAGAAAACAACAATCCCCACTCCACACACAGGGTTCCCAGTGAGGGATATGACCAGCCTGTCTGTGTCACACAGAAGGGGCGGGGACAATGAAGTCCTCTGACTGCCTGGTCTGAATTGAAAACATACCTCCGAAACAGGTGTAGAATCAGCTGAATTCTCCAAATACATTTTTTTTTTTCTTTTGGCTGTGTCCTGAGGCTTGTGGAGTCTTAGTTCCCCAACCAGGAATAGAACCCACACCCCCAACAGTGGAAACTTGGAGTCCTAACCACTGGATTGCCAGGGAATTCTCTCAAAATATGTTATTAAAGGTAGGAAAAAAAAAACCCATGGAGAAGCAGTTAGCTTAGTTGTGCCTGTACAGAATGTTTGGCTCAGCCTTTACTTAACTCTAATCACCTTTCACCTCTCCCTACATCTCAGCTTTATCCCATAAATACCCCAAGACCCTTGCCTTTGAGGAGACAGATTTGAGATGCATTCTCTTTCTTCTCCATTGATTGCCTCCTGAATAAATCCTCGCTTTGAGGCAAATCTTGGCTTCTCAGTGTCTGGCTTGCTGCATTGTGCAAAAAAGCCTTTGGTAAAACCTTCAAGGCATTTGTTGTCAGATGGGGAGGACAAATATATAATCCTTTAATTACTATTGTAAAGGTCTTTAAATTCCTTCCGCAAAGGATAATTACTATTTAAAAATTACCAGCTATTATTACTCACTGCTTATCACCAAATTCCTCTCTTCTGCAACAGAGATCAAAGGTTTAAATATATAAAAATATAATCATAAAGTGTTTTAAACATTGTATTTATATGCATATATATGATCATATAGATGTATATATGTGTGTGCACATATGTACCACATCAAGACACAAAGCTTGAATTGTTAAGTTTTATCTCATAAGGTTACAAATTCTGCCTGAACAAATACTATTAAAAAAAATCAAAAGTCAAGCTGCTGAAAAGCTTTGCAATGTATATGGTAGAGGAATAATTTCTTTATTACATTTACAAAGCTTACAAATCAGTAAGAAAACCTTCAATTACTTAAGAAAAATAGAGAAGAGCTAGCTCACAGAAGGAAAAATAAAAGGTGCAATATGGAAGGATGTTCAGCCTCACAAAAAAGAAAGGCAAGCAAACCAACCCACCAACAAAAATCTAAATACTAATTTTTAGCCATCAAATTGGAAAAAATAAAATAGCATTTCATGAAGTAAATAAAATAGCATTTCATGACTTCCTTGTGTGGAAAAGTCAACCATTCCCTACATGGTTGGAGGCAATACAAATTGATAAAATTTTTTTTTGTCCCCCCTCCACCCCCACCAGCTTGTTGACATATAATTGACACATAACATTGTGTACATTTGTGTCAACATGTTGATTTGTTACATTTAAAAATTGCAAAGTGATTATTACTAAATATTAGCTACTACCTCTGTGTTCTTCAACACATAGTTACCATTTTTTTTTTTTTTTTGTAGTGAGAATGCTAAAGATTTAGTCTCTTGGCTGTAAAATCTATGATACATTATTATTAGCTATAATCATTATGCTCTAAATTAGTGATACAACTTGGTGCCTTTTTTATAACGGCAAATTGGAAATAATATGTCTATTAATAAATTGAATGGAAAAATGGGTTCAATAAATTATAACAAATTACAAATGGGCGGCACTTCACCTCAAGTGAAGACCTGAGGAGAGAGACTAAGATCTCTGTTTTTTGATCTGTGGAAGAAGCCATTGGTCCTCATTTCTAGAAATAATGTGTGTATGTGTGTCTATTTGTACTATGAGTATATGGAATATTTCTAGAAGGATATAAAGAAACAGTTATAAAGACCACCTTATCTTGGAAAGGGATTGTTGGTGAGGAGACTTGCATTTCATTATACTTTTTTTATTATTTGATTTTTAAAAAACCTCTGCGTGTGTGTGCTCGCGCCCGCGTGCATGTCTGAGCGCTCAGTCATGTCCCACTGTTTGGCTGCTCCGTCCATGGGATTCTCCAGGCAACAATACTAGAGTGAGTTGCTGTTTCCTACTCCAGGGGATCTTCCCAACTCAAGGATCAAGTTCAAGTCTCTTGCATTTCCTACAGTGGCAGGAGGATTCTTTACCACTTTGCCACCCATTTACTCTTTAATTAAAAGGCAAGATGATTTTAAAGGTTGAGAGCAAATATGGTAAATATACTTTTCATTCAATTTTTTTTGACATTAGTAGACTGCAAATTATCAAAGTCTGTCCTATTTTTTCCCAGTAAAAATTTCTTGAAGAAATGCTCTTAATTTTGTAAATGTAAAAATTTTGATTATGTAAGTGTAAAAACACTATAAAGCAAGCAGGTACCCATTGCCCCAAGGGAGGCCTTTTTCTTATGACCAAAAGTTCTGTTTTTAATATCCCTTCAAATGTAGATCAGGTCACTGGGGGAAGGGTGAGTAAGTCTACATAGGAACAAAAAAGATTCCTGGACACCTAGGGATGCAGGCTTTTAAGACCAGTACCTTTCTGAGGCTCTGTGTGTGAAAATGTTAGTCACTCAGTCCCTTCCAACTCTTTGCAACCCCATGGACTGTAGCCCGCCAGGCTTCTCTGTCCATGGAATTCCCCAGACAAGAATACTGGAGTGGGTGGCCATTCCCTTCTCCAAGAGATCTTTCAGACCCCGGGATCAAACCCAGGTCTCTCGCATTGCAGGCAGATTCTTTACCATCTGAGCCACCAGGGAGGTCCCTCTCTGAAGCTCAAAGGCTTTCAGTCTCTGAAGGATTTTGGTACTTTTGAGGCATTTAAGTAATATTTAGTGCAACTCAGAGGACAGAGATATGCAGAGGGCAGAGATAGGCAGAGATAACCTCATATATGCAGATGACACCACCCTTATGGCAGAAAGCAAAGAAGAACTAAAGAGCCTCTTAATGAAAGTGAAAGAGGAGGGTGAAAAAGTTGGCTTAAAACTCAACATTCAGAAAACTAAGATCATGGTATCTGGTCTCATCACTTCATGGCAAATAGATGAGGAAACAGTGGAAACAGTGACAGACTTTTTTGGGGGGGCTCCAAAATCACTGCAGATGGTGATTGCAGCCATGAAATTAAAAGATGCTTGCTCCTTGGAAGGAAAGTTATGATCAACCTAAACAGCATATTAAAAAGCAGAGACATTACTTGCCAACAGAGGCAAGTCTATGGTTTTTCCAGTAGTCATGTATGGATGTAAGAGTTGGAATATAAAGAAAGCTGAGTGCCAAAGAACTGATGCTTTTGAACTGTGGTGTTGGAGAAGACTCTTGAAAGTCTCTTGGACAGCAAGGAGATCCAACCAGTCCAACATAAAGGAAATCAGTCCTGAATATTCATTGGAAGGACTGATGCTGAATACTTTGGCCACCTGATGCGAAGAACTGACTCGTTTGAAAAGACCTTGATGCTGGGAAAGATTGAAGGCGGGATGAGAAGGGGAAGACAGAGGATAAGATAGTTGGATGGCATCACGGACTCAATGGACATGAGTTTGAGTAAACTCCGGGAGTTGGTGATGGACAGGGAGGCCTGGCGTGCTGCGGTCCATGGAGTCACAAAGAGTCGGACACGACTGAGTGACTGAACTGAACTGAACTGAGAGGACGGAGACCTGCCTGTGGAAGGCTCCTGCAGCTGGAAAGAAAATGGAACGTTTGGAAAAAGTTAAAAGGCAAACCTAGCAGGGCCTCAAATGGAAGGAGGAGAGCCAGCCAATGACACTGGTAAGGTAAGAAAAAGTAAAATCTGGCTGGGACTGTGGCTTTGTTCATTGAGAGAATGTTTTTCACCTTAGTAACATTTGGAAGTCTTTGAAGGGTTTTAAAGCAGAGGGAAGACACCATAAAAGTTGCAGTTTTATGCACTCCCTTGGAGAATGGGGAGCTGCAGAAGACTAGATTCTGGGAAATAATTAGGTGCTTTAGCCAGAGGTGAGAAATTATTCTGGTAGCTTAAGCCAAGACGTTGGGAATGGAGATGAAAAGAGGATGCATATGAATGACACTGTAATTAAGAAACCACAGGACTCACTTCTGTGGTTGTTTGGTTGGGGATATGAGGGACAGGGGTGATGTCAAAGATGCCTTCCAGGTTTTGGTTTACCTGAGTGTGTGATGATGCCATTCACCAAGACAAGAAACCCTGGAGGAAGAGCAGTTTGACTGGGAGGATCACGAGTGCTGTTGGGACATGTTTAGACCGAGGTTTGTTTTAATCATTCAGGTGGTGCTTTGAATGTGCACCTGGAGTTTTCAGCAAGGGCTGGAGAGACAAATATATGTATTTGCCACAAGAAATGGCTTGTGGGAATCTTAGTTCCCTGACAATGGATTGAACCCTTGCCATTAGTAACTAAAGCATAGAGTCCTAACCATTGGATTGCCAGGTCATTCCCACTGATTTTTTTTTTAATATAAGGGAAAGTGAAAGTGTAAGTCACTCAGTGGTGTCTGATTTTTTGCAGCCTCATGGACTGTAGCCCTCAAGACACCTCTATCCATGGAATTCTCCAAGCAAGAATGTGTGTGTGAATGCTAAGTCATGTCTGATTATTTGTGACCTCATGGACTGTAGCTCACCAGGCTCCCCTGTCCATGGAATTCTCTGGGTAAGAATACTGGAATAGATAATCATGCCCTTCTCCAGGGATCTTCCTGATCCAGGGATTGAACCTGGGTCCCTGCATTGCAGACAGATTCTTTACCATTGGAGCCACCAAGGAAGCCCATAAATCAAAGCCTATAAATTTTATTAGAGGCATAGGTGAGGATGAGATTTCCTAAATAGAAAGGTCAAAGGGAGAAAAGAATAGGGATTAGCAGGCATCTGTCCTAAAGAAAGTCTGCTTTTAAATATTGGGAGAGGAGGTGGCAGCAGCAGATAAGGAATAAGAAGAGCTGGCACCAGAGTAACTAGAGAAAGTCACTTGTACTGAAAAAAAAATGTGAAATCTAAAAGTTGAGAATTATATTTCATTTGGGCTTCCCTTATGATTCAGCTGGTAAAGAATCCACCTGCAATGAGGGAGTCCTGGGTTCGAGGAAGATCCCTTGGAGAAAGGAAAGGCTACTATCCTCTCCAGTATTCTGGCCTGGAGAATTCCACGGACTGTATAGTCCATGGGGTCGCAAAGAGTTGGACACGACTGAGCAACTTTCACATTCACTTTCATGTTTCACTTGGGGCTTTACTGAGAACTATAGCCCAGGAAGAGCTTCCCTGGTAGTTCACATAGTAGTCTGCCTGCAATGTGGGAGACCCAGGTTCAATCCCTGGGTTGGGAAGATCCCCTGGAAAAGGAAATGCCAACCCATGTCAGTATTCTTGCCTGGGAAATCCCATGGATGGAGGAGCCTGGTGGGTTACAGTTCATGGGGTTGCAAAGAGTTGGACATGACTGAGCGACTAACATACACATAGCCCAGGAAGGTGGCCTCTCAACTCTGATGAACTGTTCCAAAAACGTAAGAGAGGAACCAGGATACAGGAGAGTTTTTGCTGGGAAAACAAATATATTGTCAAATGTCAAAAGATTACTGCTAATCAGAAAACAAACACCTCAAGCTAATGACTTTAGAGCTTTTCTAAGTATTGGAAGATGCAAGAGTCTGGGCTCATTGAAATTGTTCCTTTGATGTGTATCTTAACCATCTAGGGCCAGTATCCTGTGTTTCCACATCCAGAATTCCCCTTGGAGTGCACCATGGAGGGGGAGCTGTGGCTGAAGGCTTGATGGCTGTAACATCCTTTGTTTACTGAAGTGGTGGGCGTATCAAAACTGATGGTGTAGGTATGGGGAGGGAGGAGGGAGGAGGGTTCAGGATGGGGAACACATGTATACCTGTGGCGCATTCATTTTGATACATGGCAAAACCAATACAACATTGTAAAGTTAAAAAATAAAGAAAATTAAAAAAAAACAAAACCTGATGGTGTAATAAGTGATTGGTGATAATTCCGTAAGGTCATTTAATTATTGTTCTACTAAGTGATCACTTAGTGACAAATAAGATTTGAAGAAAATTTTATTGGGAGCAAGATCTACTCTTTTAATTTAACCCTTCTTAAACTGCCTTCCGGAACATGAAATTAAATACCAAAGGAAAGAAACAAGACTAAAAGCACAAAATCAACTGTTCTATCTGCCAAACCCAGCAGCACTCTATCCTCCACCCCTAGTCCCACCACTGTGCTAACAGAATCCTTTACTGTTGGTGGTACAACTTTTTATGAGTTTGCTCTGAGATTTCCTAGCAAGTATGGAAATTCCAGCTGGCTTCTCTTCAGCTGTTGCAGGAATCAAGAGAATTATTATTTTCTATTCTTTGTGTCTCAACTCAGTTTTTTGGAGACAGAGCTAAATATTCCATGCCAGATGGTGCTCTAAGGATTCTGTTGTTATCAAGCCATAGTGGAAAAATACTTTATAATCAATCATTCAATCAGGGCTATCTTTTGCCCACTGATGTCTTTTAAAGATAAATATCTAGTCTAGTCCTTTACAAGTCTCCTGCAAAATTTTTCCCTATGGACAAAAGTAGGTAAAAATATTAGGGCTGATTTCCTAAGAAGGAGTTTTTTTCTTCAGCTGTATAGAGCAAAGGGCTTCCCTGGTGGTTCAGATAGTAAAGAATCTGCCTGCAGTATGGGAGACATCAGTTTGATCCCTGGGACAGGACGATCCCCTGGAGAAGGGAATGGCTAACCACTCCAGTATTCTTGCCTGGAGAATTCCAGGGACAGAGGAGCCTGGCAGGCTTCAGTCCATGGAATCACAAAGAGTCAGACACAATTGAGCGACTTAACCCTAGAGCAAAGGTCTGCAAACGTTTTCTGTAAGGGCTAGATGGTAAATATCTCAGCCCGGATCAGCTCTCTAGTCTCTGTTGCAACTATTGTGGTGAAAAAAAGTGATAAATAACAAATTAAAGAGCACCATGTTTCAATTAAACTATTTATGGGCACTGAAATTGGACTTTCATGTAATTTTCACGTGTTGTGGAAGGTTATTCTTTTTTCCCCATCCATTAAAAAATGCAAAAGCCACCTTAGCTTGTGGGCACCATAAATTTGGATGACGCGGTGACCTCCGCTTTAGACGAGGGCCATCACAGCAAGTCTTAGCCTGAGTTGTCACCACCTCCTTCCCTCTCCACAGTAATTAATTTAGAAAATTCAATTCGAGTTGTTGAAAATGGAAATGTTAAACCCTGGGGACAAAAATAAATAAATCTGGCAAATGTTGGAAACAGTTCTTCCAACATTTTTATTTAAGACAGTTTTAGTGGTCTATAACATCCAGGGGTGGCCATTTGCTTGGAGTTGATAAGACATAACGGTGACAGCTCAGATAGGGCTCTAACTACAAGTTCTCACCATGCAAACTGAGGTTGAATCAGAACAGTTGCCTGTCAATCCATGTGTTGCAAAAACCAGCTGATTGTTGCTGCAGATGTTTGAAATGTAATTATAAGCACTTAGAGCCATTTTGGAAGGATGTCTAACCCAAGAAGTTCTTTTGGTATCTGCCTGAAAAATCAACATGAATCCTTGAAATGCATGTTAAATGCTTCCAGAGCCCTTAACCTGAAGGAACCTTGGGCCAATATAATGTCAAGTAGGATAGAATGTGATTCATCTCTTTTTACAGGCTTCCTATGATCTGTGCTTCTTCCAGGCTACCTGACATAAATTTAAGCAATGAGATCATTCAAATTTCTTTTGAACATTTACACCAAAGGTGGTCTGAGGATCCTCGTTTAGAAAATCAACATTATTTCTCCATAAAATTCATCCTTTATGTAAAAATAACTTATGATTTGGGATCAAGTCTTTATTTCTTATTCCTAGTCCTTACCTAATTTGAGATATAGACCAAAATGGGGCCTTCTACAAAAGTAATTCTGTAATAGGATCAGTCAAAAGATATAACCATTAAGAAGGCCTCAGACTCTGAAGACAAGGGCACAATAAAAATCTGTAATTTCTAGACTGTCTAAGAAGTATTTTCAAAATCGAACCTCAGACTAGTAACCAGACCCCTGAAGCTAAGGAAAACTCCTTGACTGACAATATGCTAAGGAACTGCTTCCAAGAAAACTCTTCCTCAACATAGTTCGCCTTGCTCAACCTCCTTTGGTCACAGAAACTCTTTTTGGGGACTTTAAGGCATAACAACTGCCGGTACCTGAAGCTGGAAAGGCTACCTGAAAACAGGATGGATTTCTATCCAGTCAGTGAGCTTTGGAGACACCAGCTTGGTCTCTTTTTGTCTCTCACTTGAACTCTAGCCCATAAGCCTCTGTAAGACTGAGTGTTTTTAAATTGTGCTGCTGGAGAAGACTCTTGAGAGTCCCTTGGACAGCAAGGAGATCAAATCAGTCAATCCTAAAGGAAATCAACCCTGATTATTCATTGGAAGGACTGATGCTGAAGCTGAAGTTCCAATACTTTGGCCACCTGATGTAAAGAGCTGACTCATTAGAAAAGACCCTGATGTTGGGAAAGATTGAGGGCAGGAGTAGAAGGGGGCAAAAGAGGATGAGATGGTAGGATGGCATCACTGACTCAATGGACATGAGTTTGAACAAATTCTGGGAGATAGTAAAGGATAGGGAAGTCTGGTGTGCTGCAGGCCAAGGGCTAGCAAAGAGTCAGACACAGCTTGGTGATTGAACAACAACTATTCTATAAGACTAGATGTTTACTAAGTTGCTCAGTCATGTCCAGCTCTTTGTGACCCCATGGACTACAGCCTGCCAAGCTCCTCTGTCCGTGGGATTTTCCAGTCGAGAATACTGAAGTGGGTTACCATTTCCTCCTCCAGGGGATCTACCTGACTCAGGGATCAAACTCACGTTTCTTGTGTCTCCTGCATTGGCAGGTGGATTCTTTACCACTGGAGCCACCTGGAAAGCCCCTTGTAATATTACCCTGTATAGCAAAGGAAATCTTAAAGGTCTCCTGCAGAAATCATAATGAGATTGCATCAGCCCTCATATTGGCAGGTAATCTCAACTGGCATCATCCACCAGAAACACAATCCTGGTAAACATGTAAAGGAGAAACAAGGATGGGAGCCAGCTCCCCCTGGCAAGTCTCTCTGGTAAATGGACTGTTTTCAGTTCTCAATGGTTCCTCAGATTCTGGCTCAAAGTGTTGCTATTAGCCCTGATAATCATTTGCTCTTCTTGCTTGGGCCCTTGTGAAGTAATTACAACAGGTCAAGGAAGATCCCTTTCCCATCCTGAACCTTGGGAGACTCTAATCTGATTCAATCCAATATGCAGTTGACACTTGAACAACACAGGTTTGAACTTTGAGGGTCCACTTATGCACGGAATGGATTTTCCTCATTTATTTATTTCTTTGGCTCTGCTGGGTCTTCAGCACTGTGTGCAGGCTGTCTCTTGTTGCAGCGAACAGGGGCTACTCTCTAGTTGCGGTGGCTTCTCTAGTTGTGGCACACAGGTTCAGTAGGTTGTGGCACAAGGGCTTAGTTGCCCCATGGCATGTGGGATCTTCCCAGACCAGGGATTGAACCTGTGTCCCTTGCATTGGCAGGTGGATTCTTAACTTCTGGAACTACCAGGGAAATCTGGATTTTTCAATAAACACCTAGTCCAGTACTACATAGTCCAAGGTTGGTTGAATCCATATATGTGAACCGGGGATACAGAGGGCCAAATGTGAAGTTATATGGGGAAATTTTGAATGCATGAAAGTTTGGCACCCCTAACCCCCATATTGGGAGAAGGCAATGGCACCCCACTCCAGTACTCTTGCCTAGAAAATCCCATGGATGGAGGAGTCTGGTGGGCTGCAGTCCATGGGGTCGCTAAGAGTTGGACACGACTGAGCGACTTCACTTTCACTTTTCACTTTCATGCCCTGGAGAAGGAAATGGCAACCCACTCCAGTGTTCTTGCCTGGAGAATCCCAGGGATGGGGGAGCCTGCTGGGATGCCGTTTCTGGGGTCGCACAGAGTCGGACACGACCGACGCGACTCAGCAGCAGCAGCAGCAGCAACCCCCATATTGTTCAAGGGTCCACTGTACTTCAACACTGCCAAGGTCTTATTAAATATATTCATAGTTATTCAATACATTCAGGTCAGTTCTGTCTTTCCCCTGGACATCCCACCACAGCTCTTACATGACTTTCAGGTTGGAGACCTAGTCTTCCAGAAAAGATAGCCCTGAAAGATTGAGTCTGAATCCAGGCGGAAGGGACCCACCTTCGTTCTCCTAATTACCAATACTGCTACAAAACTACAAGAAGTACAATCTTGGGCTCATATTTCATATTTAAAAAATACAAACCAATGACTTTGCCCTTCTTTGCTCTGTTCTTTCCCTCCTTTGCATCCTCATCACAGGAAGGGCAAACTCCTTTGTTAAGTCGGCTCAGTTTTTTCAAACTATCCCTACATTCTCCACTCATCCCCCCACCTGACACCAGGATGAACACCCAATTGTCATTCCCTTCAACACATCTCAGGGAGACTTTCCCCTTAATGATCATATTGGCATTTCAACTACGCCCATATCACCAACCTCAACCTCTCAGTAGGTGCTAACTGAAACTTAATTCCCAGTGTAATTTATGCTTCTCTTGAAGTCGCCAAGCTTCACAGCTTTAATTCCTCAGGATGTAGGAAAAAACACACTTTTTTTTTTATCCCTAATAGCCATTTTTTCCTCCACCGCTTTTCAGCCAGGCTTACAAATTTTGCTTAATTCTAAGCAAGACTCTGCCTTCCTGAGGGATATACCCCATGGTTAACCCCAGGTATTATTAATAATTTCTATCCCCCCAAACTGTCTGTGGGCAACTCCTCCCGAGATATTACTATTTGTCAGGAAGACTACCCCTGCCTTTCCCACATATCCCAGTTTTTCCTGTGTTATTACCTTATATGGAAACTCTTTTATAGGACTTCCACTTATTCAAAATCACCAGCCCACCTGTTGATCACATGTCCCTCTGTAGATTTAAATGGTTATTTTCAGATGAGGAAACTACAGGGTATTCAGAAAAACTCCTAGGAAACGTCATTGATTCTCTCTTTATGTGTGCTGTGAGGGTCATTGTGCCCACTCTGGGAATTACACAGTTTGAAAAGGTGGTTAGAACTCTCTCATTAAGCCAGATAGGACCACAGATGGAAGCACTGCAGATAAGCCTAAACTCATTGGCCAGTGTTGTGGACAATCACATAGCACTTGACTTTCTCCTTTCTAGTTTGTGAGGTGCCTGCTTCATGGCCAACACTTCCTACTGCACTTGGATTAATGTCACAGACCAAGTAGAGTCATCCATCACTAGACTGAATGACAAGGCTACTCAACTCTCTAAGGTTGAGCCAAATGCCCAATAGGACATGTTCTGCTGGACAGGAAATGGAAAGCAGGATCTTGGCTTTGAGGTATATTGCAAAGATTATCAGTCCTTTTGCTTGTAACCTATGCCTTGCAGTTGGGTGATGAACCTTGTTCAGAGTCCTAAGTCCTAACACTGTCGCGCAGCCATCATCTTGAAACAAAATTCAGCAGTGTATTATGATCTATCAGAGTTAAAAACAACTCCACTTTCAACTGACTTCTCATGCAGAAGCTGAATTTCAACTGATAGTTTTTACGCATCAGGATCGAAACTGGACTGACAATGGTATAGAGCTGGACATTCCTCATCTCCTTGTTTCCAGATGTAACTATTTAAGGACAACCTATGGCTGTCTTCAACAAGAGGGGAAAGAAGTGTGGCAAGGCCAAACACAACTTTCCCCTATTGTCTGGACTTGCTAACAAGGCAGACACAGACCTTTCCCCCTTTGCTAACTTCCCATTCGTTGTCTCATGAGTGATTAGCTAAGATTAAAACTATGTATTCTCTGCTTCCCTGGTGGTCCAGGGGATAAGATTCTGCATTGCCAGTGCAGGGGGCCTGGGTTCAATTCAATCCTTGGTTAGGGAACTAGATCCCACATGCTGCCACTAAATATCCTGCATGCTGCAATGGAGGTCGAAGATGCTTTGTGCTGCATTTGAGATCCAGCACAGGCAAGTAAATACATTAAATAAAAATATTCAAAAAAATTGACAATTAAAAAAAAAATATATATATATATCTCCTCTGAAACTAACTAGACAAGAAACATTTCCCTGTTCAGATGATTGACTTTTCTTGACTATAAAACAATTTCAACTGTAAATGACCTTCTGATACTTGCATACTACTCCTGATGAGAAGCTCTGATCTTCAGATCTGGTTGTTCTCCCTGTTGCAATAGTATGAATAAAATCAATCTCCATGCTTGTCCGGTTTTTGTCTTTGATGGGTCTTAGACAAGTGTGAAGGAGCATTTCACCTTTCTTTGGCTTTGGTCTACAAAGAATCTAGTCATGCATTAGAATTATCTTTCCAGGCAGTGAGAAGAAAATTTGGCTTCCCTTGTGGCTCAGTAGTTAAGAACCTGCTTGCCAATGCAGGAGACACTTGTTCAATCCCTGGGTCAGAAGAGCTCAAGGAGAAGGAAATGGCAACCCACTCCAGTATTCTTACCTGGGAAAATCCCATGGACAGAAGAGCTTGGCCGGATACAGTCCATGGGGTCGCAAAAGAGTCTGATACAACTTAGTGACTTAACAAGACAAACAAGGAGAAAATTACCTTTGTTCCCTTGAGGCAAATCTGGGGCTAGACAGGGACTAGGAATGAGTAAAGGACTACTTTTTACAAGAAAGCCCTAGTAGAAAATAGATTATATAGTGGAATATTGATTATTTTGTACCAAGTTACTTTTGGTATTTCTATACCTGTTTAGTACTCAGTAAATTATTTTTAATCTTTCAACATGGTTCTTGCTGTGCTATGGAGAATTAAGGGATGAGTCTTGTATTCCATCCTGGAAGAAAATGTCAAAGAGGGAGCAGCAGTCTCATTAAGTGGCAGGAGAAATTAATGAGAAATCTCCAAGAACAAGACCCAAGTCTCTGAGATATGACTGTCTTGCTTCATCAGATATTATTCCCAAATCAATTTGAGGTAAGCTGAATTTGGATTTTATTACAAGTAAAAATGGTTTCCTTACACAAGAAAAGAATAGAGTTGGTGGCTCCTTACATGGAGAATTGGGTTTTTTTTTTCCTTTTAAGGAAAGTCAAGACCAACTATTCAATCAGTAAGGAAAAGTCACTGATTTGGAAGCACGCTCTGAGTATTAGGGACACTGAGAGGTTGTACAGGATAAATACAGAACACGATAACTGGGAAGGTATGATCTGTTAATGGGGGTAAAAGTGTCAGGCTAGAAGCTGGTTTAGTCAGGTAAGGCAATTGAAAGGGGCTGCTGTGGGAGGCATTCACAGTAACCAGTACCTTCTTTACTGGAGGCTGTACAGTGAGTTGGTTCAGAAATCAGTAAAAGTCCCACTTCAGGAGTTAGTTCTCTCATGATTGAAGAGACTGAATCCTCCAGCTGAATTGGACTTGAAGCCAATGAATTGGACTTGAAGCCAAAATGCTAACAACTTAAGGAAAGTTTGGAATTTTCTCATTTCAAAGGTAGGTGGAATATACATTGCGTGAATCTTGAATAATGGTGAACATTAGCTAAAGGAAGTGACCCTGGAAATTAAAAAAAAAATTTTTCCCACTCATAACTGGTATGCCAAGATGATTTAGGATCTCTCAAATGTGTCTGTAATTTGTCCTCTGTTGATATCAGAAATTCAGTATAGAAATATGTGCTTAACATTAAATAGAAGCACCGAGTTCTAAGCCTTAAACTGCTGTGTTTATGCACAATGTTTGATAGTGTTAATATCCATGACATCTCAGAAATGCTGTGTAACACAAAGGAATAAAAATACATTTCTGGGTTCTCAGTACTAAGAGCAAACTTTAGAAGGAAAGAATTAAATTAAAGATCCACCCTTTTGTTACAGTTGATGATGCATCTCCATTAACATCTGAACTTTGAGCAGGTACAGATGCAGAGATTGAAAGTTTTCTGTCAATACTGGATGTTCTTCCCAATTGGCAAGAAGCCTCTAATGAAGGATATTGATGGTGACACCCTTGGAGACACACAGACAAAAAATGATGGGCAGAACTCCAAAATAAAGAAGAAAGATGCCTAATGAATCATATTCAGAGGCTCTTTACTGGCATCTTAAAGAGATGGTAGATAAAACACTATATGGACTTCATTATATTAAAACAAATATGTATATAGAGAGATTCTCGATTTATCTCTCATTACATAGCTTATCTACTATCTATATCTCCTGTGGCTCAGCTGCCAAAGAATCTGCCTGCCAATGCGGAGACACAAGAGACACGGGTTCGATCCCTGGGTTGGGAAGATCCCCTGGAGAGGGAAATGGCAACCTGCTCCAGTACTCTTGCCTGGAAAATTCCATTCATAGGGGGGCCTGGCGGGCTACAGTCCATGGGGTCACAGAGTTGGACATGACTGAGTGTGTGCACATGCACGCTTCTAATTTGAAGATGAAAGTTGAGAACTGGAACTACCAACTTTTACCCACAGCTGGATGTTGAGGAATTAAAATGCTTACGCTCTACGCTCCCCACAGCTGTTTACTTTAAAATGGCCTTACTATTCTATTGCCTTCATTAGCAGGACCTTCAAAAGACCCATCCATTCTACAACAGAAAGTATCAACAGACCATTTGTACTCTAAGATGCTCTCAATGTCATACCTCAGAACTCCTTGCCTTCCTGGTTTCAACAATACAGGACTGTTATATCTTTCTCCTTACACAGTTCTTGCCAAATCCTCTTGCACTGAAAAACCTAAAGAACTAAACTTCAGTTCTCAATTCTTGATTAATTCTGACTTTGTTCCCCTACTGAGACATTACCGGAGGCTTGTTCTCTATTAATATGGTAAACAAAATACTTAGCTTTTCCTACTCACAAATAGTATTTGGGGACACAGGAGGAACCAGCATTGACCAAGTTCTTTTCTGTTGTTTTGCATAGAGTAAAATCACACCTATAGCTTTCAAGAACATTTGTAAATGACCGACTTGTGCTGACATCTTTAAACAATAGAGTATAGCTTCTCCCTACACACTTAAAAGCCAGCTTCCAACAGCAACAGTGGCATTATTGTAATCTTGAAAATATATAATGAATGGTTTCAGTAACCTTGGTACAGGATCTTTCAAGAATATATGGCAGGCAGTATATTTATTATTTTTGTTGGCATACCATGACCAGGGTTGACCTCTTTCTTGCCCTGATGTTCATTTATTACATGGACTCTGTCTTATTGATGACCCTCTGAAGATTCACTGCTGGGTGAATGACTGAGATCACCTGAGGCCATATGACATAAACTGCTATCGTGGTTCCTGAACTCGTTTCCTTAATGGAGTTTGAATAGCATGTTATCTTGTTTTGACCAAAAAGTGTAGTAAACATCGTGCCTATAAGCAAAGAATTAGTATAAACTCTCAACTTGAACAGAATTATAATTATATATATAACCATATAAGGAACCATATATGGTTCTATGTGCTGGTATCCTATTAGCATATTTTCCCTGCCTCTGTGTTGAAAACCATTTTTAGCATTTGTGGCTGAAATGATATGATGTCTGCAATTTGTTTCAAATGGTCTGGTGGGAGTTGGGGAGGAGGAAGGATTTCTAGGTGAAATAAAATTAGCCTTGAAGATGGTAATTTGAAGCTGGGTGATAGATACAAGGAATGTTAGTGTATTGTTCTCTCTACTTTTGTATATATCTGAAAATTTTTATAATATAAAGTAGATAAAACTCTACCTGCTACTTGAAAGCTGTTCCTAACAGCTGTACTGTTTATGAATTATCTTACTTTGTTGAAAAGGTCAAATTTAGTATAATCAAGAGATATTGTTAAGAAATTTATTGGAATTTAAGAACAATGCTGAGGCTCTAGGGAGAAAAAGCTAAAACATTATAGGGCCATTGAATTATTTATTAAATTAAAGTTTCTGAATAGAAAAGTATACCTCAGTTCAGTTCAGTTCAGTCGCTCAGTCGTGTCTGACTCTTTGTGACCCCATGAATCGCAGCACACCAGGCCTCCCTGTCCATCACCACCTCCCAGAGTTCACTCAAATTCACGTCCATCAAGTCAGTGATGCCATCCAGCCATCTCATCCTCTGTCGTCCCCTTCTCTTACTGCCCCAATCCCTCCCAGCATCAGTCTTTTCCAATGAATCAACTCTTCGTGTGAGGTGGCCAAAGTACTGTAGTTTCAGTTTAAGCATCACTCCTTCCACAGAACACCCAGGGCTGATCTCCTTTAGAATGGACTGGTTGGATTTCCTTGCAGTCCAAGGGACTCTCAAGAGTCTTCTCCAAAACTACAGTTCAAAAGCATCAATTCTTCAGTGCTCAGCTTTCTTCATAGTCCAACTCTCACATCCATACATGACTACTAGAAAAACCATAGCCTTGACTAAACAGACCTTTGTTGGCAAAGTAATGTCTCTGCTTTTGAATATGCTATCTAGGTTGGTCATAACTTTCCTTCCAAGGAGTAAGCATCTTTTAATTTCATGGCTGCAGTCACCATCTGCAATGATTTTGGAGCCCAGAAAAATAAAGTCTGACACTGTTTCCACTGTTTCCCCATCTAATTGCCATGAAGTCATGGGACCAGATGCCATGATCTTTGTTTTCTGAATGTTGAGCTCTAAGCCAACCTTTTCACTCTCCTCTTTGACTTTCATCAAGAGGCTCTTTAGTTCCTCTTCACTTTCTGCCATAAGGGTGGTGTCATCTGCATATCTGAGGTTATTGATATTTCTCCCGGCAATCTTGATTCCAGCTTGTGTTTCTTCCAGCCCAGCATTTCTCATGATGTACTCTGCATAGAAGTTAAATAAGCAGGGTGACAATATACAGCCTTGACGTACTCCTTTTCCTATTTGGAACCAGTCTGTATTTCCATGTCCAGTTCTCTGTTGCTTCTTGACCTGCATACAGATTTCTCAAGAGGCAGGTCAGGTGGTCTGGTATTCCCATCACTTTCAGAATTTTCCACAGTTTATTGTGATCCACACAGTCAAAGGCTTTGGCATAGTCAATAAAGCAGAAATAGATGTTTTTCTGGAACTCTCTTGCTTTTTTGATGATCCAGCAGATGTTGGCAATTTGATCTCTGGTTCCTCTGCCTTCTCTAAAACCAGCTTGAACATCTGGAAGTTCATGGTTCATGTATTGCTGAAGCCTGGCTTGGAGAATTTTGAGCATTACTTTACTAGCGTGTGAGATGAGTGCAATTGTGCAGTAGTTTGAGCATTCTTTGGCATTGCCTTTCTTTGGGATTGGAATGAAAACTGACCTTTTCCAGTCCTGTGGCCACTGCTGAGTTTTCCAAATTTGCTGGCATATTTAGTGCAGCACTTTCACAGCATCATCTTTCAGGATTTGAAATAGCTCCACTGGAATTCCATCACCTCCACTAGCTGTGTTCGTAGTGATGCTTTCTAAGGCCCACTTGACTTCACATTCCAGGATGTCTGGCTCTAGGTGAGTGATCACACCATTGTGATTATCTTGGTCATGAAGATCTTTTTTGTTCAGTTCTGTGTTTTCTTGCCACCTCTTCTTAATATCTTCTGTTTCTGTTAAGTCCATACCATTTCTGTCCTTTATCGAGCCCATCTTTGCATGAAATGTTCCCTTGGTATCTCTAATTTTCTTGAAGACATCTCTAGTCTTTCCCATTCTATTGTTTTCCTCTATTTCTTTGCATTGATCACTGAGGAATGCTTTCTTACCTTTCAGAGAGTCTCAAATTTTACCTTGTCTGCCAGTGTTAAGTGAAGGACCATTCGCATCATATTTTTGGTATGAGATGGGAACTTTCAAGATTTTAAATTGAAAGAATATTTCACAATGGTTTATACGAGAGCAGAAGGCCCAAACTTTCTATTAAGGTGAAGATAGTAAATATTTTCTGCTTTACAGGCCATATGTTTTTTGTCACAACTGCTCAACTCTGTCATCATAGTGCAAAAATAGTCATAAACAATATGTAACAAGTGGTCTTGGCTGAATTTGGCCTGCAGGATGTAGGGTTTTGCCAAGCCCTGGATCGTATATGAACTCGGGAATTAGATCTGAGTTTGTATCCTATTTTTCTACTTGTTAACTGCATGACCTTAGAGAAATCATTTAACCATTGAACTCTCCTTTCTTCACCTATAAAATGAGGTGTTATATTTGCTTCATGTGACTGCAGAGAGGAATTAGATGGTACATGTGAAGAACTTGTGAAGTCTCTAGGGTTCCATAAATGCTAAGGAACTATTCTGTATTATTGATCAGTCCTTGGTATTGTGGAATTATTACTTATCTAGTTAACAGACATTTAACCATTTCCTTCACCAAAATGCAGCCGGTGATTTTGTCATTTAAGGAACAGGGCTGCAAGTGTAAAATCCTCAGGACGACAGTGTCCCAATTGACTTGTTTTGTCACCGTTGTTGTCATCATCTTGTTGAGGTTCTTTTTTTTTTTTTTAATTTTATTTTATTTTTAAACTTTACATAATTGTATTAGTGGGATGATAACTAACACTTTTTTCTCCATCTCCAACCTTAAAAATTTCCCCCAATGACAGAGATACAAGAATCAGACTTGGATGGAGATCAGAATATCAACTTTATTGTTGGAAAAACTGAACCAAAGAGTGTGTTTTAATCTGCGGTCACCAGGGCTTCTAATCTCTACAATAGGTCATGGTACCCACCTGGTCACAGGCATTGTTGGATAATCACCTGCCTCCCCTTTGTACAAACCAAACCTGCCTAAACAAGCTTTCTTCTTGGCAGAAAAGGTGACCAGAATGCATGTGTCCTTCAATATTCTGATTCCAAAAGAGAAAAAAGAGAAGCGTCTGAACTGGACAGGCCCACTTCCTTCTCCCATGTATGCAAATAAGGGGAATAAGACAGGATGAGAGGCAAGGAAAGTTGCTATAGCTGATCTCTCTCCAGGGAAATAGAGAAGCACAGCAATGCAGGATTTGCACTAACAAATAACACTAAGTCATCTATGCAAGGTGCAATAGATAGCCTGAAGACCTTCATAATAGCTCTTTGAGGCAGTATTATGAGTAAACAAGACTCAAAGAGAGTGAGGAGAATTCCCCCACAGCTCCCAGGAAGACAGTGGTAGAACCAGCATTTATATCCATGATCAGCTCTCTGCCTCCAAAACTCTTTCTAGCAAACCTGAAACTTCTGGAAAAAAAAAAAAAAAAAGCAAACCAATAATGCAAATCACTTCAATTTAGACCATGTGTTTATAAACTCTGGCCACAGCACATCTATCACTGCATTATGTTCTGAAGGTTTAAAATGGCTGTACTTAATAAATCCACTCGGATTTTGCCCACAATCTGTGTCTCTGTCTACCACTTAAAAAATATATGTCTATATATATATGTGTGTATTTCTCAGTTTTTAGAAAACAGAGCAACATAGAGCTGCCTTCAACTGTCTGGCTTCTACCCCTTTCTTCATGTCAAAGAGTGGTCCTGAGATTCCATCTAGAAATTCCTTCAGCTTCTGAGAATGTAATTTGCTTGGTCTTAGAAACTTAAATTCACTTGAAGTGCCTATGTGCCCTTTTTACTATCTTTTCGACTATCTTGAGCTATAATTTCTTTCTTTAAATTGGACCTTTCCAACTTGAAGGAGACTGAATAGAAATATTTTAGTGTTCTATCACCTGTTAACATTATATTCTTTAAACAGTAGGCCATCCCATCATTTCTTCTTGCTCTCAACAATTGAAAACTTCCTTTTTATCATTTTTAATGTCTGTAGATACCCTGATTCACTTCGTTTTCTGCCTTGCTGAGTATTCTTAGAGGGTCTTCTTACTCTTTTATATTCACCCTCCAGCCTTAAAATGTTACATCCTATGGTAGGTGCAAAGGTAGTTCTACACAGGGATAAATATCATACCTTTTGACCCATTTCTGATATTTGGTATTTGTATTGAAGGGCAATTTGAATCAAACTGTTAGTATCCATAAAAAAAATGAGTAAGATTTTCTGACATTTTGATAAAATGCTGTTTCCTTAAATGGCCATTACATTTTGACGTTCCATCAAAACAACTAGCAAGATTGCCTTGCGTGATTTGTTTTTATACTTTTAATTCGGTTGCTTTCCCGACGGCTACAAATTCTTCCCATGTTAAAGTTTTGCTAGATAATGTTAGTATTAGCAGAGAATACTTATCAAAATTTTGGTGCATTTAAGGAATTTGGTTTGAATTGCCCTTCAAGTACAAAATTGATGCTAACTGACCTGCCATTAGTAGGACACGAAATGTGAGTTATATCCCCTGCGCTGGTGATGGATGGTGCTGCCTGGGCCTCAGGCAGTCCCCTTCGCATTACCCATTGTGACTAATCGCAGGCATTTGCAAGATGATTAGCCAAGGTTAGGGGTACAGTCTGTGATTATGGGACCGATTTTTTTTTCTTTTTGTGAAAAATTACTAGCTTGTAATAGCATTAAATTAATGCCTATAGTGGCGCAGAGGTAAAGAATCTGGCTGCAAGGTGGGAGACATGGGTTCGATCCCTGAGTTGGGAATTCCCCTGGAAAAGGGAATGGCAACCCACTCCAGTGTTCTTGTCTGGGAAATACCAGGGACAGAGGAGCCTGGTGGGCTATAGTCCATGGGATCGCAAAGAGTCAGACGCGACTAACACTTTCTTTTTGTATCCTAATGAGTGATATGTTGTTCATAGCAATTCATGTTCCTATGGCTATTTATGTATTGCTTGCTAGGTAGGTCCTGCGTATAGCCCTGAGACATCCTCGTGTCTCTCCCATTAAACATTTACAACTTTCAAATGTACCAATTCTACTGCAAAACGACCAGAAGCTTTTTCAACAAATTGAGTGCTAACTATGCATTAAGCCTTGTTCTAGTGCTGGGGATATGGCAGTGAATAAATCAGTTCTTTTATTCCTGGAGCTTTTATTTTAGTAAGGGGAGACGGACAATATACTCATATACAAGTCAAGGTGTAGGCTGTTGTTGTTGTTTAGTTGCTAAGTTATCTCCAACTCTTTGCAACCCCACGGACTGTAGCTTGCCCGGCTCCTCTGTCCATGAGATTTCCCAGGCAAGAATACTGGAGTGGGTTGCCATTTCCTTCTCCAGGGGATCGTCCCAAAAGATACAGGTTACATGTTATAAATAGGTAGACAAACAGTATAGAGGTGAGGGGTTGGTAATGGGAATGGGGACTTGGTGTTTAATGAGGACAAAGTTTCAGTTTAGGAAAGTGAAAAATTCAGATGGATGGTGGTGAGAATCGCACAACAATGTGAACGTACTTAGTACCACTGAACTGTACAGTTAAATATGGTTAAAATGCTATGTTCTGTATTATGTGACCTTACCACAATAAAAATATTTTTTTTAAAGTATGGAAAAAAAGTAGAACATGCCAGGGGAGGGTCATCAGAGTTGATACTTGGTAGGTTCATCAGGGAAGGCTTTATTGGTAAGGAGACCTTGGAATAGAGACTGAAAAGACTGAAGGAGAGAAGCATGTGGATATTTGAAAAGCCTTCCAAGCAGATAAAACTACAAACGCACATACTCTGAAATAGTGTGGATGATTGCATGCTCAAAAATAGCCAGGAGGTCAGTGTGAAGCAAAGACAAGAGAAAGACTCCTAGGAGATACTGTCACAGATACAGTCAGAGAACTAAGACTGTTAAGGAAGGAGGATCAGGTAGGATCGGGCCTGATCAGGTAGGATCATATTGGCTATTGCAGGATGTTGGCTTTTATGCCAAGTGATATTGGAAGCCATTGAATGATTTATTTTTTCACTTTTATTTTATTTTTTTATTAATTTATTTTAATTGGAAGCTAATTACAATATTGTGGTTTTTGCCATACATTGACATAAATCAGCCACAGGTGTGCATGTGTCCCCCCTTCCCAAATCCCCCTCACATCTCCCTCCCCATCCCATCCCTCTGGGTTGTCCAGAGTGCCCTGTTTCATGCATTGTACTTGGACTGGTCATCTATTTCACGTATGGTAATATACATGTTTCAATGCTATTCTCTCAAATCATCCCACCCTGGCTTTTCCCACAGAGTGCAAAATTCTGTTCTTTATATTTGTGTCTCTTTGCTGTCTTGCACATAAGATCATCATTACCATCTTTCTAAATTCCATATATATGCATTAATATACTGTATTGGTGTTTTTCTTTCTGACTTACTTTGTATAATAGGCTCCCGTTTTATCCACCTCATTAGAATGGATTCAAATGCATTCTTTTTAATAGCTGAGTAATATTCCATTGTGTATATGTACCACAGCTTTCTTATCCATTCGTCTGCCGATGGACATCTAGGTTGCTTCCATGTCCTGGCTATTGTAAACAGCCAGCACCACTTGTTAAAGAGATTGTCTTTTCTCCATTGTATATTTTTTCCTCTGTTGTCAAAGATAAGGTGTCCATAGGTGTGTGGATTCATCTCTGGCCATTGAATGATTTTAAGTGGAGCGCCTTGATATGATTTTCACAAATAGTCAGTTTGGCTGCTCTTTCAAAATTGACTTCACTGAGATTTGTTAGCTGTGTAACAAATTGTCTCAAAATTTAGCAACTTAAAACAATACACATTTGTTATCACATAGATTCTAGGAGCCAGAAATTTAGACACAGCTTAGCTGTGGCCTTTGCTTTAGGGTCTCCCATCCTTGTGGTCGAGGTGTTGCCAGGGTTTCAGTAATCTCAAGCTCAACTGGGTGATGATATACTTCCAAGCTCATTCAGTGGCTGTGAGGAGAGTTCAGTTCCTCAAGGGCTGTTGGAATGAGTGCCTGGGTCACTTACTGGCTGATGGCCAGAGGCCATCCTCATTTCCTTGCCAGGTAGCCATCTCCATCAGAGCAAGCAAGCACGAAGAGCCAGAGCCAGAAATCTCAGCCAAATGGAAGCCAGAGTCTTTGTAACCTAGTCACAGAAGGACCATTCCATACCATTGCTTCTATTGTGGTTGGGGCACTCTGGTAGGTCCAGCTCACAATCAAGGAAAGGGGATTACATGTGGGCGTGGCTATCAGAAAGTGGGATCATTTGGAGCAAAGCAGCAGCTGCTGTCATAGGAGAGACAGACACAAGGAGTTCAGTTAGGATGTTACTGGGGCATTGTTAATGGCTATTGAGATTTCTGCAATTTATGGTGTGGGGTGTTAAATAGTTCCCAAAGCTCTACTTCTCATGCAGATGTTGAATTTATTTTGAAATTCAAACTAATAATATTTACTGAGGCATTGGCTATGGATTGTGAGAGAAAGACAAATCAAGGATGGCTTTTTTAGTATGAGCCACTGTGAAGATGGACTTATCATTTTCTGAATTATTAATGGAAAAGACTCTGCGAGGAGAAGAGTTTGAAGAAGGAGGAAGGAATCAGGAGATAGGTTTTGGATATGTTGACTCTGAGATGCCTCTTTGACATCCAAGTGAGGTGTTGATTTGGCAGTGGGATACAGGAGTCTGGAGCTTATGTAGAAGTTTGGACTGTAAATAAAAATTTGAAAATCATCACTATTTACATTGTATTCAAAGCCATGATACAAGGTGTGATCCCTAAGTGAGAGTGTGTGCCCGAAGTTCTATAGACTGTGCTAACCTAGGGAAAAACATTTTTGTGTTAAATTCACAGATGAAAAAGACCAAAAGTGAATGTGAGTTGCTCAGTCATGTCTGACTCCTCGTGACCCCATGGACTGGGACTCGCCAGGCTCTTCTGTCCATAGGATTCTCCAGGCAAGAATACTGGAGCGAATTGCCATTTCCTCCTCCAGGAGATCTTCCCGAACCAGGGACCAAACCTAGGTCTCCTGCATTGCAGTCAGACTCTTTACAGTGTAAGCCACCAGGGAAGCTCTCTCAGAAATTTTCACCAGGTCCTCTAGTTTCTACTTGCAGGGCTTTAGGTACGGGGCCTTTTGAATTCTCAGTGATGCCAAATCAGAAGGGTAAGAGAAAATGGTAAATGTGCATGGAGAGGGTTGTATCCAGATATTGGAGGCAACTTGGAAAACTTCAAGATCCATTCCTGCTTTCAGGTTAAGAACAACACACAAAGGAAAGCAAATAGCATCAGAATCTCCTATTCAGAAGTGTGCATCCCCGTTTCATGGAAACATCATTTGGGCCCCTAAGGAACGTATAAAAATAACTATTGCCAAGGAGATAAGAATCCTCACTGAGAGTTTCTGAAGTCTGGAAGGACCAGGTAGGGAGAAAAAGATAAATGATTCCATTCTGCTGCCAGGGGTATTAAGTGACCAAATGGATGTCCATCTTTCAAAATTAAAAATTTAAAAGTTGTGTTCTTTTGGTCGTTTGTTTTTCCTTGTATCTGGAAAGCAAAAGATTTAACAGTAGATCCTATTTTCTTTTTCTTCTGTCTGTCTGTCTGTCTCTCACTTTTCACTCAGGTTAAGGGATTAAAAAAAAAATGAAGTAGAGTTGATTTACAGAATCATGTTAGTTTCGGGTTTTCAGATTCTTTTCCCTTATAGGTTAATACCAAGTATTAAGTATACTTTCCTGTGTTATATAGTAGGTGCTTGTTGATTATCTATTTTATGTATTGTTATGTGTATATGTTCCTCCCAATCTCCTAAATTTCCCGCCCTGCCCCTACTTTCACACTCAATTCTATTTTAGACAAAAAGTCATACATTTTATCATCCTACTTATCAGTTCATCCAATCCCATGGAAGTCATCCTTGTTCTCCTTGGAGTCCAATTTTTCCATCAGTTCTGTACACATCATCTGATGATTGAGGGTGATTGGAAGAGTGATGGTTCCAAAGAATTTTGCAAGAGAAGGCTCCTAGGATTTGCCCAGTGAAGTGGGAGTCATGATCACTGGAGACTGCGGAAGGTATACCCCAAGTGGAAACACTGTTGCCTTTTAGTTGTTGTTGTTATTGTCTGTTTATTTGGTTTTTAAAGCTTGCAATGAGGGCGGGAAGGCTTCAACCCACACAGAAAGCATATCTACCATACCAAGACTGTTTGAATGACCCTCTTACTAAACGGCAATTGAATGAAGTCCAGCGACCAGGGTTCAGAGGGTCCAGAAAAAGAGGAGGTCTGAGGCCTTTGGGGACAAAAATAATCCCCTCCCCACCCCAGGGTTACAGGAATGACAGGTCAGACTGAAGAAATCTTCCTGTCAATGCCTATTTACAATCAGAGTCATCTTAAAAGCACCATGTCCGGTGAAGGTGAAGGAAGGCAGGGAGGAGTGGCTGGGTGCGAGGGTGGGTGGGGAGAGAGTTTGGCTGAGAAAAATGGAGACCGCCTGAGTGGCTGGCCCAGCAGCCATATCAGACCCTCCCATAGCCCCGACCATTTGTTGAATGGACAGAACGAACTTGATGCACGCGCGCCCCCTTCCCCCAATAATCATCTTTGAAGAAGCTGTTGTTGCTGCCTTGGCATGAAGGTCAGTTTGGACATCTCCTTGATACCGGGTTCGGTCCCTTTCTTGTGAGGCTCAGTTTCACTTGAGCTATTTCGGGGGCTGTCTGTATCCTATCTCAAAGTGCATTCTAAGTCAACGACTTCCCACCTTTCATTCGACTTGGGGTGGGGAGGTAGTGTTTCCAAACTATCCAAAAGATTGTAAAGCTCTAGACAGCTCACTGTGAAAGAAGGCCTCATTGGCCACATCACCTACATCCAGAGATAAGACTTGCTAGGCAAAGAGAGACTCTTCTTCAGTTCAGTGGCATATCAGGCTCTTTGAATATCGAGAGGACTCAGTTGATGACAAGAGTCCTCCAAGACCAAAAGTGGCCCACTAGGCACTTGCATTCCATGCCCAACTCCATGCCAGTGAGCCGGGCTTCTTACCCAGTTAAAGTTTGAGAATAGGTTGAGATCGTTTGGGCCCCAAGACCTCTAATCATTCGCTTAATCGGATAAACTGCATGGTTCGTGCGATAGCGCCAGCTATCCTCAGGGAGACTTCAGAGGGAACCAGATACTAGATGGTTCGATTAGTCTTTTGCCACTATATCCAGGTCAGGCAACTGATTTGCAACTTAGGACCACTACAGAGTTTCCTCTGAAGAAAAAGACTACGTGGCACTCTATTTATCTCTGCATTCATCTCTTTGCACCCAACTAGGACAACCTTTTACATTACACAGCTCAGTCTGGCTTCTCAAGGGCCTGAACTACCAGAACATGGCTTTAGCTCCACTTTTGCATTTTTTTCTAGCTAGTAGTTACCCAAACTGAGAGTCTGGATTCCCTAAAGGCAAAAGCAAGCCTATGCTAATATAAAATGAAGTTTTGAAGTAACAGACCTTTCTTAAAGAACTTCATGGATAATTTTTGGAGGGGGTGGGACTCAAGGTCATATAACATAAGCTTAGTTCACAAAATACTTCTTTCTAGCTATTTCTTCTTTCTTTGACCAGCTTTATCCATTACTTCCACTTCAAACATTATATGCACACTGATAAATTTTAGAAACAGTATTTTAAACCTCACGCTTTCTTTCCAAGTTTCTGGCCTATGTTAATAACTATGTCTGGGCACCTCAACCTGGAGTCCTACAGAGAATGGAAATAATTCAGTCTTATTTTCAAGAACTTGTTCTATCACTTTTTAAGTTCCTGACCTTATCATCCATTCTTCTGTCAAAAACCTAGAAGGCATCCCAGAATTTCCTTCTCTCTCATACTATGATTAATAATCATAATAAAACTAATGATATGGAGGAGATTTATAAATATTATATCTAATCATGATAAACCATTGAGAGGTATGGTTATATCTAACTTATAAGTAATAAGGGTAAAATAATTTATGAGGTCAAAAAATATTAATGGCAGAACCTGAAGTCAACTCAGGTCTCCTATGCTGCAAATCTAGTGTTCTTTTTTTTCTACTCAATGTTCCTTTTTCGTTCATTCACCAAGTCTTATTAGCTGTAAATTCAGAAGCATCTCAGCATTCTAATCTCCCTTTGCTGAACTCTTCCATGGACTTAATGCAGAACTGGGTGATCTCTCACCTAAATTTTAAAACTTGGCCCTGGCTGGTCTCCATTCTTACTACAGTTGACAGTCACACTCCACTGGGGTCATCCTTAAAAGCAAACCAATTGTACCATTGCCTTCTTAAACACTTTACTGACACTCACTGCATGAAAAATCAAGTCTCAAGCCTTAATGTTTTGACACTCGAAGTCTTTTTTTTCTTGTACAAAAAAGATCTTCGGGACCCAGATAATCACGATGGTATGATCACTCACCTAGAGCCAGACATCCTGGAATATGAAGTCAAGTGGGCCTTAGGAAGCATCACTACGAACAAAGCTAATGAATGATAGAATTCCAGTTGAGCTATTTCAAATATTAAAAGATGATGCTGTGAGAGTGCTGCCCTCAATATGCCAGCAAATTTGGAAAACTCAGCAGTGGCCACAGGACTGGAAAAGGTCAGTTTTCATTCCAATCCCAAAGAAAGGCAATGCCAAAGAATGCTCAAACTACCACACAGTTGCACTCGTCTCACACTCTAATAAAGTAATGCTCAAAATTCTCCAAGCCAGGCTTCAGCAGTACCTGAACCGTGAACCTCCAGATGTTCAAGCTGGATTTAGAAAAGGCAGAGGAGCCAGAGATCAAATTGCCAACATCTGCTGGATCATCAAAAAAGCAAGAGAGTTCCAGAAAAACATATATTTCTGCTTATTGACTATGCCAAAGCCTTTGACTGTGTGGATCACAATAAAATGTGGAAAATTCTTAAAGAGATGGGAATACCAGACCACCTGATCTGCCTCTTGAGAAACCTATATGCAGGTCAGGAAGCAACAGTTAGAACTGGACATGGAACAACAGACTGGTTCCAAATAGGAAAAGAAATTCGTCAAGGCTGTATATTGTCACCCTGCTTATTTAACTTCTATGCAGAGTACATCATGAGAAACGCTGGGCTGGAAGAAACACAAGCTGGAATCAAGATTGCCAGGAGAAATATCAATAACCTCAGATATGCAGATGACACCACCCTTATGGCAGAAAGTGAAGAGCAACTAAAGAGCCTGTTGATGAAAGTGAAAGTGGACAGTGAAAAAGTTGGCTTAGAGTTCAACATTCGGAAAACTAAGATCATGGCATCTGGTCCCATTACTTCATGGGTAATAGATGGGGAAACAGTGAAAACAGAGTCAGACTTTATTTTTCTGGGCTCCAAAATCACTGCAGATGGTGACTGCAGCCATGAAATTAAAGAACGCTTACTCCTTGGAAGGAAAGTTATGACCAACCTAGATAGCATATTGAAAAGCAGAAACATTACTTTGCCAACAAAGGTTGGTCTAGTCAAGGCTATGGTTTTTCCAGTGGTCATGTATGGATGTGAGAGCTGGACTGTGAAGAAAGCTGAGCGCCGAAGAATTGATGCTTTTGAACTGTAGTGGTGGAGAAGACTCTTGAGAGTCCCTTGGACTGTAAGGAGATCCAACCAGTCCATTCTAAAGGAGATCAGCCCTGGGATTTCTTTGGAAGGAATGATGCTGAAGCTGAAACTCCAGTACTTTGGCCCCCTCATGCGAAGAGTTGACTCATTGGAAAAGATTCTGATGCTGGGAGGGATTGGGGGCAGGAGGAGAAGGGGACGACAGAGGATGAGATGGCTGGATGGCATCACTGACTCGATGGACGTGAGTTTGAGTGAACTCTGTGAGTTGGTGATGGACAGGGAGGCCTGGCGTGCTGCGATTCATGGGGTCGCAAAGAGTTGGACACGACTGAGCGACTGATCTGATCTGAATAAAGACATTATGGAGGTCTTGAGGCTGTTCCTTTAATTTTTCTTGCCTTACATACTGCAAACATCATATGCTACTTATTTTTGTTCAAATATGCACATAGATAAATCCACATACAATTGACACTGTCATCTATTGAGTATTTCAAGTCATTGCTCATCACCAACTTATTTTTAGCAGTGGAAGCAACTGAGATACTTTTGAAGTTGCTATAATCCTATTTACATTAATTTACCCAAAAATACTTTAACAATTTAAAGATTTCCTCCCCCCCCCCAGAAAGTAATTACAATGATGATGTGCTTTGTAATTTGTTTATGGCAAAGGCATTTTCCTTAAAAAGAGTTGTACATTACTTTAAATGTACAACTTTAAAGATATACATTACTTTAAATATGGTTCTGAAATAGTGGTTGTGCAAAATGCATTGTACTAATTAAGCAAGCTAGAAGTAGTCAGAGAGTTTGTGATTATTATGCTAATTTCTGGACCAAATTAAAAAGTGCAGTCAATTCTTTATTACCCGATTTATTTGATAGTTACAGCTGCCTCTCCAGTACCCATTCACCTCTTCTCAGTAACTCCTGATTTCTGTTTGGGATTCCATGCAGTTTTAGGAAAGATGATAACTCCATCCATCAGCTTTAAGAATAGAGCACATCACCTTGACCAAGACAGTTGGAATAATGCACTGCCCTCGCCACCAAGATTGGCTCAGGAGTTGGCATATGACCAAAGCTAGTATAATTAAAGAGAGAAAATGCTGGGAAAACTAAGACTTTCTTTTCCTTTGGATGAAATGACCCACAGATACAAAGTCTAGAACTCTGGAAGCCATATTGTTTCCTTAGTAAAGATTCTGTGCGGATCAGAAGGATATACAGAGAAAGAAAGGGTAAAGGAATCACAGTAAGACTGAGATATAGACTGATAACATTTTAATCAAACCATAACTACTCTAAATGACAGACCAGAAGCCTAGCTCCTGGTTAAAAATCAACGTGTGATTTTTCATGCCTGACCATAGCCAATTACCAAGGTCCTACTTAGTAGGTCTCAGAGGGGGAGAGCTGCCCTCCACACACTAGACTTGATGCATGGCCATTGCACTCTGTAAAGGGAGTTGCAGTCAAGAACTCAGTCATGCTTTTACTCTTAGTTTGTCTGAACTTTTAGTCCAGGCTTGTATATTCCAGGCTGCAAATCTGATGGTCTGTCATTTAGAGCAGTTAAAAAATTTCCTTATTACTTTGGTCACTTTGTGTGTGTGTGTGTGTGTTTTGCCTGCACTACAAAGGCAGCATGTGGATTGAACTGGCACTCCCTGCAATGGAACACAGAGTCTTAACCATTGGACAGTTAGGGAAATCCCTGTGTTTTCTTTTACTTGAGACCAAAACCATTCTGACATATTCATATTAATGTGTGGCAGAGAAGGTAAGATTCTGTGACTACAAGAAATATCTTAGTATTTATGTTTGAGTACAAATGTGTTTGATCCATAGTATTGCAAGATAAGTAATAAAGCCACACTAGGAAATCTTACTGACTTTATTTTTCTGGGCTCCAAAATCACTGCAGATGGTGACTGCAGCCATGAAATTAAAAAATGCTTACTCCTTGGAAGGAAAGTTATGACCAACCAAGACAGCATATTAAAAAGCAGAGACATTACTTTGCCAACAAAGGTCTGTCTAGTCAAGGCTATGGTTTTTCCTGTGGTCATGTATGGATGTGAGAGTTGGACTGTGAAGAGGGCTGAGTGCCGAAGAATTGATGCTTTTGAACTGTGGTGTTGGAGAAGACTCTTGAGAGTCCCTTGGACTGCAAGGAGATCCCACCAGTCCATCCTAAAGGAAATCAGTCCTGAATATTCATTGGAAGGACTGATGCTAAAGCTGAAACTCCAATACTTTGGCCACCTGATGCCAAGAGCTGACTCATTTGAAAAGACCCTGATGCTGGGAAAGATTGAGGGCAGGAGGAGAAGGGGACGACAGAAGATGAGATGGTTGGATGGCATCACCGACTCGATGGACATGGGTTTGGGTAGACTCGGGGAGTTGGTGATGGACAGGGAGGCCTGGTATGCTGTGGTTCATGGTGTTGCAAAGAGTCAGACATGACTGAGCGACTGAACTGAACCTAACTGAGGAAATCTCAACTCCATAGACTATGTGCCCAGGTTTGCTCATCATAAGCTCTTGCTTAGTGTCCATTCTGGTTTCTTTATCAGGAAGAATCACCCTTGACAAACTCGAGTAAAGGTGTTCAAGTTGATTTAATAATGTTGCTTATGTTATATAATAACCTGAATGCCCCAAGATAGCATAAGCTCAATAGAGCTGGGAAAAAGAGAGCTGAGCTTGTACGTATCAGAGTAACCCATTTAAGGCAGCAAGGAAAGATAAAAGAGTTGTCTTTAACCAGTTTCTGAGATAATGTAAGCAAAGAGGCTAAAATCAGAGAAATTGCCAACTTCTCATGTTCCATTTTCTTTTTTTTTTGCATTCTCAGCCCATGCTGCTTTATTGCCAAAATATATATGTACACAGGTGCAGAGTTCCTAACTCTTACAGCAGTTCCTTTTTACAGCAAAGAATAAAATTTCATCTACAATCCCAAAGATGCATACGAATTGGTGCAATGGTCCAGAGCCGAGTGGAAGGGACTACTGTTAAGGAAGCCCTGAACAAAAAGGCTCTATCGTTTTTATAAACCTCAGGGGGGAAATTACTGAATACTAAGAGTAAATAAAATGGCTTCAAGGCTTCCTTTTCACTCCATAAGAAGACCTTGGAAGAGGCACCCTAAAAGGACCTCAGCCCAAGGCTTCAAACAAAGAAGCCTAGGAATATAGGAGCCTGGTCTAAGAATGCAGATAAACATAAGAGCATGACCAACCAGAGGGTGCCCGTGTTTTTGACTGTAACTCCTCTGAAAGATGGCAGTGCACGGGCTGTGCACCGAGTCTGGAGTGGGGCAGGCAGCTCTCCCCCGAGACCTGCCAGGTAGGACCTTTATGATTGGCTATGATGAGAACTGAAAAATCACACATTGGTTTTTAACCAGGAGTTGGACTCCTCAAGAGGGAAGCCAGATTATTTTTTATTCTAAGACCCTAAGTATTATCATGGACCCTATTTAATGTAGTATTTGAGTACCTAATATATCACATGAATCAGATTTCAGTTATACATTGTTTGAATACTCCTGCATTTGTTGGTTTTAATATTCCATGTTGGAAGCCTTTGGGTTCAAAGACTTTTAAGTAGGTTACAATTAACATGGCAGAAGTGAAACTCAACAGATAACACTCAAGGGAAAATCAACCACTCTATAATCAAAAAACTTGGTGTCACATATTCTAAAATTTAAAAAACACAAAGAATAAAGAGATCCCTAATTATTTGCTCCCTGGACAGTCATGCAACTCCTAAATCTTCAATATTTTATTTCAGTAGGCAAATACTATAATCCCTTTATAGATCGTTTTCCTTAATAAGTATTATACAGTTTTCCAAATATATGCCAACAGTCCTTTCAAATGGTCTTTTGAAGTTTAAAAGCGCTTGTGACAATAAGTTCTTTCCCCATCCCTTGCTGAATGCCACAAAATCTCAACCTTCTGAGGGTCATGGGGTCTCCTCCTCTGCTGATTACAAGGCAGATCTAAAAGGGAGTGGGACTTCTTGACTACACTGGGTATTAGAAAAATCCCCAAAACTAAACAAACAAAAATAATTCAGCTTTGAAGTGTTAAATGGGGATGTGAATTGAGGTATACACATAGTAAGATGCTGTTTCTCTGACACAAAATCAATAGGAAATAAACTGTTTTTAAAACAGTATTCTATTTTTCTCACAGAATTTTAAACTCAAACATGATAAATTTAACTTTTGGCAGCTAAAAATAAACCATACAGTAACTAATGAATAAAAGGTTTGACTGAAAGTCAGGGTCACACAAGGAATGAAAAAATGATGCTTTAAAATCTTGTCTAGATTAAGATGGCAAATTTTAATGCTATGTGTATTAATGAAAGAAAAAGTGAAAACCATCTTACCTAATAGCAAAAAGTCCAGATTTTAGAATGAAAGGTGGGGAAAGGGGCATGTTGAATCAAACCAACTTTCTTTTTGGTTAAATAACTCATTTTTGAATCTCTTTTATTTTCTACAACTAGTACTTCAACTTTGGATACTTGGAAAAATATGTTTTATATTAATATTTCAAAATCTGATTTAAAATATTGGGAAATTTATTGGTGCTATAGTGGTAAGTACAGTTACTACAGAATGTGTTTTATCAGCCCAAACAAACCAACTGAATAATTGAATGAAATGGGCACTGATTTATAAATGCTGCCTGGATGTCTGAGGCCAGCTTTGTCTACCTTTTGGACGTCTGGCTATTCCCACGTGGTCTTTCCATGAATTCCCAGACCTTCATTCCTGTCTTCACCCAGGCATTCAAGCTAGTGGGACCCATAGGCAGAGATAAGACAATAGAAGAAGGAGAAGATTATTGATCTAGGCCTGGCTCTTCCGATATATGTGCATACTACCCAACTTTTGCTGCATGTAACTCAGAGAAACCAGACCAAAGCTTATGCAGAAGCCATTGGGAAGGTAGGTAGGATTCCTTATCCACCAACAAATTGACTTGACTAATATTCCCTAGTAGGTTAGATACTCCCATATTCTAGTTATCATGTACCTGTTCTCTGAATGGGCAGAAGAATTTTCTTGTCAAAAAGCAAGTGCCTTAGTGTAGGGGAAAAAAACCCCCAAACTCCTAGAATACTTGCTGGAGTTTCTTGTAACATAGTTCAAGACCAAGATTTTCATTTTAATGGTAAATTTTCCATAACTATGTACATAGACCCAAAAGATAATTTTAAACTATGTACCTCATACTACCCTAAAAACTCTGATAAAGTAGAATAGAAAACTCATGATATTAAGAAAGGACTGTGACTTGTTGTTGGTTAAAAATGTTTTCCTCAAAGATATAGGGTCTTGATTCCTGAAACCTGTAAATGTTACTTATAGCAAAGTCTGGGCCAATGGGATGATATGAAGAATCTTGAGGTGAGGAGAGAATCCTAGATTATCCAGGTGGACTCTAAATACAATCATGTGTACCCTTGGAAGAAGGAGGCAAATGGAGATTTTATTACACACAGAGCAAAGCTGTGTGATCAAAGCAGAGAAGGCATTGAAGATGCTGGCCATAAAGCTGGTGATGTGGTTCAAGACAAGGCGTACTGGCAGGTACCAGAAACCGAAAGAGACAAGAACAGATTCTTCCCTCTAACTTCTGGAGGGAAGAGGGCCCTGAAGACACTTTGATTTTGTGCCAGTGCAACTGATTTCTAACTGCTGGCCTCCAGAGCCATAAGAGAGAGATTTCTGCTGTAGACACAGTTTGTTGCAAATTTATGACAGCAACCATAGGAAACAAAGTAACTTTGCAAAAAAACCCAAAAAACAAAAAACTGTAAAAGGCTTGAAGCACTTCCAACTAACATGGTGAATATGGGAAATGCAGTTCAAGGGACTATGGGCTTAGACTATATGAAATCATCACCAGATGGGCCTCAGCATGTATTCCCACTATTTCCCTCCAACAACTGAAGGGCAGGTTGTGGCCCCTCTCAAACATGCATTGTCATTCCAAGTTCATTTTCAGCATGTGAGTGGGTTGGCCAACTCTGAACTCCAAATTGACACATGTCTGCAGCCAAGGTCTATGTCAGTAAAAATTCCAGAGATATACCTGCCTTGCCCTGGGTCAGCTGGGCCCTATGAACTCCCAGAACTATATAGTGTAGCTGATCATGCCTGTGGATGCATAAATTTCATTGAAAGTCTGCTCTGTGTAATGAGCAGGAAAGTCATGGAAAGTGAGGCAAATTATGTTACCACTACTTGGCTTCCCTTAATGGCTCAGACGGTAAAGAATCAACCTGCAATATGGGAGACCTGGGTTCAGTCACTGGATTGGGAAGATCCCCTGGAGAAGGGCATGGCAACCCACTCCAGTATTCTTGCCTGAAGAATTCCATGGACAGAGGAGCCTGGTGGGCTACAGTCCAAAGGGTCACAAAGAGTCAGACACGACTGAGTGATTAAGCACATACACACATGTTACAACCACCACCAAAACAATATGCAAATAAAAAGTAACTTTTATGACTTCCAAACTTTAGAAGGGAATTGTTTTGCCCCTAACATTTTGGGACCCTGGTCCAGAGGCACAATTTTAGTTCTACTTACCATAGGTTTAAAGATTTAAAAGTCCTAAATTAAGCCAACCAGCTATATTATGTAAAACATGTTCTAATTGCCTATCTTGATAAATACACTTTTCTAATAAGAAGCAAATATATGTGTAAAACTATAGTTTTTATGTGATTTTAGCCAAAGAGTGAAGACAACTCAATTTAACTATTAATTATATGTGTCTAGGTGTTATGTTGGAGAAGGCAATGGCACCCCACTCCAGTACTCTTGCCTGGGAAATCCCATGGACGGAGGAGCCTGGTAGGCTGCAGTCCATGGAGTCGCTAAGAGTCGGACATGACTGAGTGACTTCACTTTCACTTTTCACTTTCATGCATTGGAGAAGGAAATGGCAACCTACTCCAGTGTTCTTGCCTGGAGAATCCCAGGGACTGGGAAACCTGGTGGACTGCCATCTATGGGGTCACACAGAGTCGGACACGACTGACACGACTTAGCAGTAGCAGCACGTGTTATGCTGATTTAATGGTGATTTTGGATGACTGAATAAATTAAAACTTATAAATTATTATAAACTTCTTCCATGAAATTTCTTTCTCTTGCCTCCATTTCAGCAATATCAATAATTATGTTATTATAATAATTATTTCTCCCTTGAGTTACAGTCTATTAACAGCAGTTAAATAAAAAATTAAACAATTCTATTGTACCCTGATAGTTCAGTTGATAAAGAATCCACCTGCAGTGCAGGAGACCCCGCTTTGATTCCTCGGTTGGGAAAGTCCTCTGGAGAAGGGATAGGCTACTCACTCCAGTATTCTGGCCTGGGTACAGTCCATGGGGTTACAAAGAGTCAGACACGACTGAGCAACTTTCACTTTCATTATATCCAAAATGGATATATTTCAATATATTTTCACATTAATAAAAAATAAATATCAAATATTTTAAATAATTTTCATAAGTTTTCAGAAAGTTACTTTAGGCTTTAGATTATTTAAAACCAAAATACAAATTCAAATAATAATAAGCATCAATGTTTTAACTCAAAATTACTAAAGTTGAAATGTATTAATTTTTGAAAATATAGTCATGTTAAATACATTTATAAAAATGAAACTATTCACATTCCTTATGTTCACTGTCCATCAAATTTTTAATATAAAGTTGTCAAGCTTCACACATTTGAGTCTCAAATTATATAATGCAATTTTGAGAGCAGTATTAATTACTATTACAAAATGTCCATCAGCTGCCTTGTGCAATGTTGCAAATACTACGCTAATTAATTCCTGGGTACTTCCTGAAGCACATATTGGAACACCGATTGGAAATGGTACTTTGCTATGGGAGTATCTATGGCATTCACACTGAGAGGAAGAATCTGATAGATTAATTTGATTCCCTGAGAGGAAATCCTTCCTGCACACTGAAGCATTGTCTGTCTTCAATATCATCAGCTTTACAATTGCAAATTTTCATCCTTATCCCTACCATCAAGAACACAAAGGAAGAAGTACAGAAAAGTGTTTTCCTGGGCCCTGAGCAGTGTTACTCACAAGAGAGGCTGCTGAGCATCTAGCAGTAGTAAGACTCTGGTTCTAAGTGAGGCAGGACCCAAGTTCTCTTGAGTGTTTTATAGTCATCTTCTAAACCATGAAACATAGGGCAAGGGTCCTACTGCCCCGGTCTAAGGCCAATCCTGGAAGGGAAACCCCCACGTTTTCACTTCTGTGCAGCACATAGCTCTAGCCTCAAAGAAAGGCTGCCAGGTGGTTACCCCAGCTTTCAAAGACCTACCTGTTGATGAAGCAGAATTAACCTCAGAACTACTTTATTTATTTTTTCAATCTTAATTCTTAAAAACTTCATTTTATCTATCTATGTTTGGCTGTGCTGGGTCTCCTTTGCCTCATGGGCTTTTCTCTGGTTGCGGAGAGTAGGGGCTACTCTCTAGTTGTGGTGTGCAGGCTTCTTATTGCGGTGGCTTCTCTTGTTGCAGGGCATGGGCTCTAGCGTATATGGGCTTCAGTGGCTATGGCACATGGGCTCACAAGTTGCGGCTCCCAGACTCTGGAGCCACAGGTTCAGTAGTTGGGGTGCAAGGGCTTAGTTCCTCTGCAGCATGAGGGATCTTTCTGGATCAGGGATCAAACCTGTGTCTCCTGCACTGGCAGGTGGATTCCTATCCGCTGCACCACCAGAGAAGCCCCCTACTACTACTTTAGAAAACCACTGGAGATGTCATGATGTGTCTTTATCTTGCTTGCGTTTGAAGTTTGCTGCTCCCTACAGAAACATTCCCCCCTACCACCTCTTGCCATGCCCAATTTCCTCAAGTTAAATTTAAAATGATAGTGAGAAATGACAGTGCTTTGAAAGACGTATTTACAGTTAAAGAATATATAGAAAAAAAGAATATATGGTGAAATATGTGTATCTGTACACCTCCAGTAGAGAGATTGACAGGGTTATCAGAACTCTCATAAACAACAGAGTTACAAGTAGAATACTTGAAAATCTCAAATAACAAAAAGAGTAACAATTTTACTCCCCTGGACAAATCCTGTGACTTCTTCCAAATCTATGTTAAAATCGTCCTTTTGAAATCAGATAATTTTGGGGGATATGATTAACTTTCCCTTTCACTGATATGCATCAGAGTTATCTCAGAGACCCTCTCTCTTGCAGAGTACAAAACAGATGTTGAAGAGGGTCTTGGACATACTAAGGTACTAAAAAAAAGTTTATAATTTTGGTGTGTTCAAAAACTAGGAAATGGTCATGGATGAGCATTTTCCTTCTTCATTGCTATTCTTGGAAATGGGACAAATCAATCGCAAATGTCTTAAAATTTTATTTTAATTTTTAACAGCTTTATTGAGATATAATTTACAGATCATACAATTCATACATTTAATGTGCAAAACTAAGTGGCTTTTATTATGTTCACAGTGTTGGGAAACCATTCCCAGAATCAATTTTGGAACGTTTTTGTCTTCCTAGAAAGAAATTCCTTCCATGTAGCAATCACTTCCCATTCCCTTCCAACCCACCTCTGCCCTAGGCAATCATTGGTCTACTTTCTGTATATAAATTTGCCTGTTCTGAACATCTCATATAAATGGAATTGTGCAATAAGTGTCTTTTGAAACTGATTCTTTTCACTTAACATATATTTTCAAGATTCCTCTATTGTAGCATGTGTCAGTATTCTGGTCCTTTTTATTTCTGAATACTCTTTTATCATATAGATGCATTTATTTCATTTATCCATTCATCAGTTGATGTAAATTAGAATTGTTTCCATTTATTGCTCTCATGAATAATGCTGCCATAGACATTTGTGTGAATGTATTTAGGAATGGAATTTCTGGGTCACCTGGTGTAACTTCATATTTAAATTTTGAGGAATGCCAAACTGCATCATTTTGCACTCCCATGAGTGCTTCCATTGTGGCTCAGCTGGTAAAGAGTCTGCCTGCAATGTGGGAGACCTGGGTTTGATCCCTGGGTTGGGAAGATCCCCTGGAGAAGGGAAAGGCTACCCACTCCAGTATTCTGACCTGGAGAATTCCATCAACTGTATGGTCCATGGGGTTGCAAGGAGTTGGACACGACTGAGCAACTTTCACTTTCATAGCAATTTATGAAAGTTCCAAATTCTTCACATCCTCTCCAACTCTTGTTTTTATTTTTATTGTTTTCCTTTTACTTTTTTATAGCCATCCTAGCAGGACATGACTGAGCGACTTCACTTTCACTTTTCACTTTCATGCATGAGAGAAGGAAATGGCAACCCACTCCAGTGTTCTTGCCTGGAGAATCCCAGGGACGGGGGAGCCTGGTGGGCTGCCGTCTATGGGGTCGCACAGAGTCAGACACGAGTGAAGCGACTTAGCAGCAGCAGCAGCAGCAGGTGTAAATGGTTCACTGGTAAAGAACCCACTTGCCAATGCAAGCAATGCAGGTTTGATTTCTGGGTCAGGAAGATGCCTTGGAGAAGGAAATGGCACTCCACTCCAGTATTCTTGCATGGGGAATCCCATGGACAGAAGAGCCTGACATGGGGGTTGCAAAAGCAATGCACATGACTTAGCAACTGAACAACAACAAAAGTAGCTATAAAATATCACATTGTAGTTTTGATTTGCATTTTCCCTAATGGCTAATGTTGTTGATCATCTTTTCATGAGCTAACTGGACACTTGTATATCTTATTTGGAAAACTATCTGTTCAGATACTTTGCCTATTTTTAATCTTGTTTTTTATTATTGCATTAATAGAGTTCTTTATGGATTTAAAGACCTTTATCAGAGATATGATTTGCAAATATTTTCTCTAATTTTCTTTGATTTCTCTCATCTTTTGCTTCCTTAATTTAATGTTTATAGCACAAAAATTTTTAATTTCAATAAAGTATATGTGATGGTTAATACCATATCAACTTAACTAGGTCATGGTGGAGGGGTTGCCCAGATATTTGGTCAAACATTCTGAGACTGATAAAAGCAGATTACCCTCTTTACTGTGAGTGAAAGTGAAAGTTGCTCAGTCACACCCGACTCTTTGTGATCCCATGGACAGTCCATGGAATTCTTCAGGCCAGAATACTGGAGTGGGTAGCCTTTCCCTTCTCCAGGGGATCTTCCCATCCCAAGGATCAAACCCAGGTCTCCCACATTTGCAGGCAGATTCTTTACCAGCCGAGGCAAAAGGGAAGCCCAAGAATACTGGAGTGGGTAGCCTATCCCTTCTCCAGCAGATCTTGCTGACCCAGGAATCAAACCAGGGTCTCCTGTATTGCAATCGGATTCTTTACCAACTGAGCTATCAGGGAAAAGCTTTACTGTGAGTGGGCCTCATCTAATCAGTTGAAGACCTAAATAGAACAAAAAACCTCACCCTCCTTTGAGTAAAAGGAACTCCTCTTGCCTAACTGTTAGTGCTGGCCCATTAATCTTTCTCTGCCTTTGAACTCAAACCAAAACAGCATTGTTCTGGGGTCTCAAGCATATGAGCTATTGGAACTTAACTCATCTATTCTCCAGATTCTCTGGATTGCTGACTGAAGATCTTTATACTCCTTAGTCTTTATAATTTCATGAGCCAATGTTTTTCTCTTTCTATGTATGTATAGAAATATCTTTCTATATGTGTATATATCTTGTCAGTTATATTTCTCCAGAGAATCCTGAGTAATGCAGTCTAATTTCTTTCTTTTTTCATTGCTTGTGATTTTGATGTCATATTTAAGAAGGCTTTTCCTAACTCAAGGTCCTACATTATATTTTAGTAATATTATAGTTTTAGCTCTTACCTTTAGGATTGTGATCCACTTTGAGTTAATTTTTCTATATGGTGTGAAGAATGGTTCCAACCTCATTCATTTACATTTGGGTATCCAGTTCAATATCCATTGAATTGTCTTGGCACCCTTATTAGAAATCAATTGACCACTAATATAGGTGTCCATTTATTTTGACTTTCTATTCTATTCCAAGAACATACATGTCTACTGTGACATTATCACATTGTCTTGATCACTACAGTTTCATAATAAGTTTGAAATTAGGAATTGTGAGTGTGATGATTTGATACACCATCATTAAGTATGATGTTAGTTGTGATTTTATTGTAGGTACCCTTTCCTTAGTTAAGGGAGTTACCCTCTATTCCTAATTTGTTGGTTTCTCCTTATGAGAAATTGCTGATTTTTGTGAAATGACTTTTCTATGTCTATGGAGATGCCTGCTTGGTTTTTGTCTTTAATTATATTGATAGGCTGTATTACATTAACTAAGTTTTGGATGTTACATCAACCTTGCAACCTGGGGCAAGTCTTGTTTTAAAGTTCTGAACCTGTGTGTTTTTGACACTACAATGCTGAAACATCAGTAATACCAGCTGCTGTAATAATGTAGGAGAACTTTTTCTATAATGCATGGATTGTTGAGCCTTTCCAGTCTGAACGTAGGATATATTTGATAATTCAGCTGTGAACTGAGATTCATTTGATGGTGAAGAATTTCCCTGCAATGCAGGAGACCCAGGTTCAACCCCTGGATTCGGAAGATCCCCTAGAGGAGGGCATGGCAAACCCACTCCAGTATTCTTGTCTGGAGAATTCCATGGATAGAGGAGCCTGGCAGGCCCCATGGGGTTGCAAAGAGTCAGAGACAACTGAGTGACTAACACTTTCACTTTTCCTAACATTCTGATTTTTTTCTTTTCTGGTATAATGAGTCTTCAATGCAAATGAAAACAAATCAAAATTAGAAGCCACAAAGTTACCAAGTGGAAATAACAAAAGTTAGATACTATATTAGTTTTCTAGGGCTACCATGACAAAATACCACAAACTGAGGCTTAAATAACAGACATTTATTGTCTCATGGTTCTGTAGGCCAGAATCTCAGGATCAAGGCTTTGGCAAGGTTTTTTCCTTCTGGGAGTTTTGAGGAAGAATCAGTTCCATATCTGTCCTCGAGCTTCTGGTGGTTTGCTTGGCAATCTCTAGGGTTCTTTAGCTTCTAGGTGCATCACCCTGATCTCTGTGTTGATATTCATAGGGGTTCCCTGTGAATGTGGCATGTGTCTCCAAATTTCCCCTTTTTATCAGTTATGTTAGAATAGGGCTCACCCTAATGTCATTTAACTAGAGCACCTCTATAAAGACCCTATCTTCAGATAAGGTCACATTTTGAGGGACTGTGAGTTAGGACTTCAATATATGAATTTGTGGGAGGACACAACTGAACCCATAATAGCTACCTTCTGAGAAGTGAATCAAATTGTTTTCTAAAGCTTTCATGTAGAGCCTTAAAATGGACCCTAAAAATGACATCTCCATATTTTCAGTATTTAATTCTTATTCATGGAATAAAGTTGAAATATGACTAATTCTGTTATTTGATTATTCTTACTGAATGCTAGAAACATTCTAGATTACATCTACCATATGTTCTAAGACACATTATGTCTATGAAGATAAAGCTTTTAAATATGGAATTCTAGGAGGTCAGGCATAGTAGTTGTGGCTTAATTAACTAAGCTTTTTTGGCATTAGGAAAGAAAAGGATAAAAAGAAAGTGGAAAGTAAGAGAGGAGAAAGAATAATAGCAGCAGATAGAGGAGAGAAAGAAGAGAAACAGACAGCAACTCAGATAGATTAATTCTTCCCTGGTGATATGACTGTCAGAGACAAATGATATAGAATTACCATAGATTTTAAAGTCAGATTCAAACAAAACTGTAATAAGTCTGTGTTCGGCATGGATAAGCCTTTTAAAATGATAGGTATGTGTGTGTATATGTATATATTTTCCTTTTTATATTTTAGGGTGCTGTCAGAAAGGAGTCAAATCTTTTGCATCTATTTCTAAAATTTACATATTCAGCTATACTGACATTTACCTAAATGTTTTATCTTCTCCACTCCATTAAACAAATTATATTTGAGCTTGCCAAGTAGAAACTCAAGTGTAGCAATAAAAACATAAGCTAAATAAATACCAAATAATGATGAGACAATTTGTTTGAAAATTTAAAAACTAGGGCAGTAATTTAATATTCTAATTATGAACAATTATATAACTCAGAACATTTTATTGTTTCAATCATGTGTATGTAAACTAATTATCTGAACTAATATGCTAAATAAGATTGTGATTTATGGAGCATTAATTTAAATGATTGTTCAAAGCATGACATTTTCCAAAGAGTCAGTTTCTTTGTATAACTCTTCAAGAGGGAAAATGTGTTAGACTATGTAAATTTACTTAATTTTAGAATTGCAGTTACTAGCTACTTGAAATGACTTTGAAATGACATATTCTCAGACTTGGCTTTAAATAGATGCATTGAGTTTTTTTTCTTCTTGTCATTTTTGGACATTGGCATTACTTGTTCATAATAGAAAATCATGCATTTATTTAAAAGAAAATCTCTATTGAAAATGATACATTCAGAGGTTCACAAAGATCAAAGTGTTAAGGTTAGCCCTTAAGACATGCACATTTTGGAAAGTATAAATGACTAATTTACAAATCAACAGGTAAAGTTAGGATATGTACAATATACATATTTAAAAATTATAAACAAAGTAAGATTATTCCTAAAAATATTCCTCCTACTTCACAGATTTTTAAAAAATAAAATTTGAGGCTCAGGGCAATAACTCAGGATAATAGTAGGGTTATGAACCTTATTATAATTTTGTAAGCTTACAATTTGACTCAAATTTTCTGTGCAATAAATCTTGTAGACCATGAAATTAATTTTTCTTTCTTTTTTTTTCTCCCTTCTTAGAGGCATAGAAGAATGTCCAGTTACAAATTAGTGCTTCTTGCTGGAGTATGGGGGATAAAGGAAGACATACAATGTTAGATGTGTTCTGTGTGTGTGTATGCTGAGTCGCTCAGTCCTGTCCAACTCTGTGACCCCATGGACTGTAGCCTGCCAGGCTCCTCTGTCTACAGGATTCTCCATGTAAGAATACTGGAGTGAATAGCCATTCACTTCTCCAGGGGATTCTCCCAACCTAGGGATCAAACCCCAGTCTCCTGCATTGCAGGCAGACTCTTTACCATCGGAGCCACCATTAGCTAATTATTTTTCATCTTCACAAAAATATGTTGATGTAAATAGAGCAAGGATGCTTTTCTAGGTTACAGGCTCTGAAAGATCCTCAATCCACTTTTAAGTTATTAGAGCATACATGCTGCTGCTGCTGCCAAGTCGCTTCAGTCGTGTCCGACTCTGTGCGACCCCATTGACGGCAGCCCACCAGGCCCTGCTGTCCCTGGGATTCTTGAGGCAAGAACACTGGAGTGGGTTGCCATTTCCTTCTCCAATGCAGGAAAGTGAAAAGTGAACGTGAAGTCTCTCAGTCGTGTCTGACTCTGTGCGACCGCATGGACTGCAGCCTACCAGGCTCCACTGTCCATGGTATTTTCCCGGCAAGAGCATACAAAGTGGATGCTTATTGTCTTACCTTTTATATAACTAAAATTATCTACTCTGACATCTGAATTAGGGTATTTGTGTGTGAGTGTGTGTGTCTTCTATTTGGAGAAGGCAGTGGCACCCTACTCCAGTACTCTTGCCTGGAAAATCGCATGGAAGGAGGAGCCTGGTAGGCTGCAGTCCATGGGGTCCCACAGAGTCGGACACGACTGAGCAACTTCACTTTCACTTTTCCCTCTCATACATTGGAGAAGGAAATGGCAACCCACTCCAGTGTTCTTGCCTGGAGAATCCAGGGATGGGGGAGCCTGGTGGACTGCCTGCCATCTATGGGGTTGCACAGAGTCGGACACGACTGAAGCGACTTAGCAACAGTGTGTGTCTTCTATTAGTTTCTGCATTTCTTTTTGAGACTTATGTTTTATTTGGAAGACATACTATGCAGGAGACTGCCTGCAATGCAGAAGACATGGGTTCAATCCCTGGGTTGCGAAGATCCTTGGTAGAAGGAAATGGCAACCCACTCTGGTATTCTTGCATGAAAAATCACATGGACAGAGAAGCCTAATGGGCTACAGTCCATGGGGTCGATGAGAGTTGGATACAAATTAGTGACTAAACCACCACCACCACTGAGGACTTTAAGCCCAGGAAGCAGCAAGTAATCCCTGAGAAAACTGCTTTGAGGAGGCAAGAGGAGACCTAGAATATATAGGAGTTTTGCAACAAAGCGCAGGTAGTAGGAACAAAAGATTACTTTTAATAAAAGAAAACAATATCCCAGATAAAGGAATTTAGCACTTTTCTATATGTGGGAAGATGCGAGTGCGAGTCTGAGCTCACTCCAATCATTCCTTTGGTATGTGCCTCAGCTCTTCAGGGCTGTATCCTGTGTTTTCATATCCTGAGTCTCCTCAAGACTCACTGCTGAGAGTAGCTGTAGTCTGATGGCTGCCAAATGGCAGGTATTCTTTGTTTCCTTCAAGGGTTGCCCCAGGGCTCACCAGCTGAACACTGGAGGGCTGCAACTGCTGACTGTAACGTCCTTTGCTTACTGATATGCTGGGCAATATTTTATTTCTCAGTTCCTTTTCTTGGTCCAAAATTCGACCAGTGTTTGGGAGATATTTCATGACCTAATTTTTGTCCCTCGGTGCTGAGAGTCTCTCCCCAGACCAAGCAAAAATTCTTGTTGATATGCCACTCCAGGTGCCAATTTCTGGATTAAGCCCTGTTGCTAATTAAAGGTTCTCTGGACCCTCTGTCTTATTAGTCAATTATGACCCAGCAGATATTTTCCCTTTTTGCTTCTTCCTATACCTAGAACCACATTATTACTATCATTCTGTAAAAATCAAAAACGTGATCTGTTTCCTCAAGATGTTTAGCCATCACCAATCTTTGGAGGTCTGATTACACATTGGGTACTATAAGAGCAAACATTCTTACAAAATAGACAGGACATAAGTAGTACAGCTAATAACACTGACAAAGTTATAGGGCAGCAGGGAAACACTAAGCATAAACAATTTGGAAACAAACAGCAAATTAAAACAATGATTAGTATAACTAGTTGTAGTTTAGTTGCAATAAACCATCAAGTCTACAGGTAAGCCAGGTGCATTTCTTTTACCCAAGTGATTTACTCTGGCATCATGAACCCAGCTTTCCAAGGTTTGATTTCCATCTGAAGATTTAGAGACGGCTATGGACTGAATTGGGCTTCTCAGGTGGCACTAGTGGTAAAGAAACCACTTGCCAATGCAGGAGATGTAAGAGACATGAGTTCAATCCCTGGGTCAGGAAGATCCCCTGGAGAAGAGCATGGAAAACCCACTCCAATGTTAGATAAGAGCCAACAGAAACTTTTGCCAGACAAAAGACAAGGGCATTTTTAAACATTGACAGATTTTGAACCTACAAGTCTATATTCAGTGAATATCTCCTTCAAAGGGAAGGCTAAATAAGAAAATTTTGGTTAAACAAAATGTAAAAAAATGCATTGTAGACAGACCTGCACTATAGGAAATGTTAAGTGACATTATTTAGATGGAAGATAAATGGTATCTTGTAGAAATCTGAAAATCACAAGGAAATGAAAAGCATTAAAGTGATATTTATGTGGGCAAATAATAATAAAGACATCCAGAAAAACCCTAAATATATGGAAATTCAGCCTATGCATCAAAGACTAACTCATGAAAGAAATTAGAAAATATTTTTAATGGAATAAAAAAGAAAAAAGCATACCAAAATTGACATGTAGTCAGTACAGTACTCATAGTGATATGTATAGTTATTAGGAAAATAGAAAGTTTTAAAATCAATGTTTTAAGCACCCTCTTAGCAACCAAGAAAAAGAACAAGTTAAACCCAAAGGAGAAGAAAACAAATACTAAAGAGTAAAAGTTAATTAAAAAAGTTAAAACCCAATGAGTGTGAAAGTGAAAAAGTTGGCTTAAAGCGCAACATTCAGAAAACGAAGATCATGGCATCCGGTCCCATCACTTCATGGGAAATAGATGGGGAAACAGTGTCAGACTTTATTTTTTGGGCTCCAAAATCACTGAAGATGGTGACTGCAGCCATGAAATTAAAAGACGCTTACTTCTAGGAAGGAAAGTTATGACCAACCTAGATAGCATATTCAAAAGCAGAGACATTACTTTGCCAACAAAGGTCTGTCTAGTCAAGGTTTTTCCTGTGGTCATGTATGGATGTGAGAGTTGGACTGTGAAGAAGGCTGAGCACCGAAGAATTGATGCTTTTGAACTATGGTGTTGGAGAAGACTCTTGAGAGTCCCTTGGACTGCAAGGAGATCCAACCAGTCCATTCTGAAGGAGATCAGCCTTGGGATTTCTTTGGAAGGAATGATGCTGAAGCTGAAACTTCCAGTACTTTGGCCACCTCATGTGAAGAGTTGACTCATTGGAAAAGACTCTGATGCTGGGAGGATTGGGGGCAGGAGAAGAAGGGGATGACAGAGGATGAGATGGCTGGATGGTATCACTGACTCGATGAACGTGAGTCTGAGTGAACTCTGTGAGTTGGTGATGGACAGGGAGGCCTGGCCTGCTGTGATTCATGGGGTTGCAAAGAGTTGGACACGACTGAGCAACTGAACTGAACTGAACTGAACTGAAAACCCAATGAAGCCAGAAGTTGGTTCTTTGAATAAAAAAAACTGATATAATTGATAAACCTCTAGCTCGAATCACCAAGAGTAAAAGAGAGAAAACACAAGATACCAATACAAGGATACAGACACTGAAACAAAAATAAAGGAATATTATGAATAATTTTTTGCCAATAAACTGAACAACCCAGACAAAATAGACAAATTCCATATTACCACAGATTCCAGTTCAGATGGCTTCATTGGCAAATGTGATCAAGGGTTTAAGAAATAAATCCAATCTTATAAAAAACCTTTCAGTAAAGAAAATGAGGGAGTACTTCCTTCAGTTAAGTCAGTTCAGTCGCTTGTGTCCGACTCTTTGTGACCCCATGGACTGCAGCACACCAGGCTTCCCTGTCCATCACCGACTCCCAGAGCTTGCTCAAACTCATGTCTATTGAGTCAGTGCTCCCATCCAACCATCTCAGCCTCCGTCGTCCGCTTCTCCTTCTGCCTTCAATCTTTCCCAGCATCAGGGTCTTTTCTAATGAGTTGGCTTGTCGCACCATGTGGCCAAAGTATTGGAGCTTCAACTTCGGCATCAGTCCTCCCAATGGATATTCAGGACTGATTTCCTTTAGGATGGGCAAGTTTGATCTCCTTGCAGTCCAAGGGACTCTCAAGAGTCTTCTCCAACACCACAGTTCAAAAGCACCAATTCTTGGGCACGTAGCTTTCTTTATAGTCCAACTCTCACATCCATACATGACTACTGGAAAAACCATAGCTTTGACTAGACAGACCTTTCTTGGCAAAGTAATATCTCTGCTTTTTATTTTTATTTATTTTTTTTTCTCTGCTTTTTAATATGCTGTCTAGGTTGGTCATAGCTTTTCTTCCAAGGAGCATGAATCTTTTAATTTCATGGTTGCAGTCACCATCTGCAGTGATTTTGGAGCCCAAGAAAATAAAATGTCACTGCTTCCACTTTTTCCCTACCTATCTGCCATGAAGTGATGGGACCCGATGTCATGATCTTAGTTTTTTGCTTGTTGAGTTTTAAGCCAACTTTTTCACTCTCCTCTTTCACTTTCATTAAGAGGCTCTTTAGTTCTTCTTCACTTTCTGCCATAAAGGTGGTGTCATTTGTATATCTGAGATTATTGATATTTCTCCTGGCAATCTTGATTCCAGCTTGTGCCTCATCAATTTTTTTTTTTATAAGTGAGCCACTTCATCAGCACAAAACCAGATAAAGTCCCCATAAACAAGAGTTATTAGAAATATCACAACAAGCCACAAATAGGAATCAGTAGAAAACAGCACAATTCAGCTCCTAAATGCTGAAGTGGCTCACTTATACTTCCTTACTCATTTTATTAAGTCAGCATTACCATGATGCCAAAGCTGCACAAAGTCATTATAAGAAAGAAAATTATATGCCAGTATTTGTCATGTACCCCTGGAGGAGGAAATGGCAACCCACTTCAGTATTCTTGCCTGGAGAATCCCCATGGACAGAGGAAACTGGGGGGCTACACTCTAGGGGGTGGCAAAGAGCCAGACACAACTGAGCAACTAAGGACACCTATCAGGTACAAAGACAGGAAAATCCTCAACAGATCACTAGCAAATTGAAGCTAACAATATATAGAAGTGCAAGATAGCATGACCCAAGAGTACATGACTGATTTAACACAAAAAATCAATTAAATTCATCATATTAACAAAAGAGAAAAGCTGTATAATCATGTCCTTAGGTATAGAGAAAAATTTAATGAAAATCGTACCATTTCATGCTAAAACTATCTCAGAAAATTTGGAATGAACTCCCTCAGCCTGATAGAAGGCAATCTACAACAAAATCTCTTGACATCATTAATAGTAAAAGAATAAATTCCCATATGCAGCATCTTAAGACTGGAAATAAGATGAGAATATTTACTTACTATTTTGATTCAACATTGTACTGAAAGTATTAGTCTAAAGGCAAAAGGCATATAAATCAGAAAAGAAATTTGTCTCATGTCATAATCATGTAGGTGGTAACTTATAAGTGCAAAGTCCAAAGGAATCTATCAAGAAGTTTCTAGAGCTAGTAAAAAAGTTCAGCAAATTCTCAAGATACAGTTTAATTTATAAAAGTCAGTTATATCTTTATATCATACTAAAAATGATTAGTAATCACAATAAATATACTTTACAAAGATATGTAAAACCTTTTTAAAGTCTGTTAATCACTTTTTATAATCTCTCATTTTTTGCCTATGTTTGTGAATCTCTTTCCTGTAAGCATCTGAAAGACTCTTATTTTATATTTTTTATCTTACAGTTCAATCATATGAAGCTTTTAGGAGGTGAATTGTGCTGTTTTCTACTGATTCCTGTTTGTGGTTTGTTGTGATATTTCTAATAACTCATGTTTATGGAGCCTTTATCTAGTTTTAGGCTGATGAAGTGGCTCACTTATGAAAAAAAAGAGCCCCAATTTGTGGTGTTTGCTAATTTCTGTGGTATGAATAATCTCCACACCCCTAGCCAATTTCAGGCTATCAACCTGGTACTGTTGAATGCAGAGTTGGGAAGAAATGCACATACTTGGCTTTTGTGAGTTGGCACAAGTCAGCTCCAAGCCCATTACTTTCCTTACCTATAGAAATTCAAACTTCATCATGACAGGAATCTATTCTTCAGAGGAGACTAGCCTGTATTTTAATTAGATACCTAGGACTGTTTCCAATTTCAGACCACTTTAATTTTTAGCTCTTTTGGAACATGCAGGTAGTTTTGAATTGGAATCCCAAATCCATTTGAGGACTGCTTTTGTTAACAGATTTTCAGAATAAATATCTTCTTAGTTTCTTCCTTCCCTGAAGGCCAAAAATAGTTTCCCAATAATATCCCTTTGCAGGACTGACATTTTTCTATTCAGTCTCTTATTCAAGGCACAACCTGTTGGACTCCTGGCTTAATCAGCCTCTCTACTCTAATTCCCCATTTTGTGATGGCCCCAAACTTTCTCTCAGCCATTAAAACCAAGGTTCTTGCTTTTTAGAACCACTTTCCTTGGGCAGTTGCCAACTTTAGTGTTACTTACTAGTCCAGATTCATTGTGGGCGCCTTCACTTATGAATGTGTTCTTATTCTCTTGGGAGCTTAGCTACACATTTAAAATACTTTGGGAAAAGTTTTAGCCAGTATTTGCAACAAGAGGTTTCATAGGATATGTAGCTTGCATAGTACAAGCAGAGTTCCCATTTTAAATACCTAAGACTGTATCTACTTTTTCTCCTCATCTATTTCTGTGTAACAAATGTTCCAAACTTGGTGGTTTGTAAAAACAATCAGTTTATTATGCTTATGATCTGTGGGTCAGGAGTTTGGACAGGGTTCAGCTGAGTAATTCTACCCTGTATGGTCCAACTGGGCTCAGTTGGAGGCTAGTCTGGTCTGGACAAGACAGTCCAAGGAGGGTTTTACTCACATCTGGAGCCTTGTTAGGGACAGCTGGAAGTCTGGGCTCAGCCGATTTGCTCTCTCCATGTAGCCTCAGGGCCTACCTTCATAATTTTTCCATTAGAGGCATCAGGCTTCTTGCAGGGTAGCTAAAGGCTATACAAATGAGAGTTCTGAGAGACCAGGAAGTAGAAACTGCCAAGTTCCAGGTCTACAAATCAGCACATTGTCACTTTCCTCAAATTTTATTGGTCAAACAGCCGTTAGCCACCAGGACTGAACTATCTATGGGAAGGGTGTCAAAGAATCAGTGCTTTGATTTAGTTTACCACATTACTGGATTAAATCTTTAAGCCTTCTCTCTCTCTCTCTTTTAAAATATTTATTTATTTGTCTAACCGTGGCATATGGGATCTAGTTCCCTGATCAGGGATCAAACCCAGCCCCTGCTTTGGGAGTGCAGAGTCCCAGACACTGGATAGCCAGGGAAATTCCTAAGCCTTTCTTGATTTACTCCTTTTTGGACTTACTTTTGTTGCTGCAAAAACAGAAATTAGATTGAAATGGCATGTTTAAGGCTCCTAGGGAATTGATGTACTCAGTCACCAATTTCCATTGTCATATCTTGGCATTGTTGCTTCTTTTACTTGTATAATATATTTAGTTTGTGAAATGGCTCACCTAATTTACATGGAAATGATAGGCTATAAAAGTTTTCTAAATAATTGACATTATATTACCCATATAAAGCCAATTAAAAGAAATTATTGTTTTAGTCAACATGAAATTTTAAAATATTTTTTAGTTTTACTGGTTTCAATAGGTATGAAAGAAATCCATTTTGTGAGGAATCTTTGCAGTTGATACTTATTTTCCACTAAGCTGAAAAGAGTTTGAACATTATCTAAGGGATATTCCAATAAACATTTCAGAAAGATAGACTGTAGTTTAGTACAAGAAATATAAATTAAAGCATTTCAGAAATATTTACTTACCTTTATTTTCATACTATTAGAACAATATTTGGATATAGTATTTCCCCATTTAAAGAATCATTTATTTTAAATTTGAGAAAAGTTACATAGTAGCTATGATTTCCCTCATAATTGTTCAGATGCTTGGACTGTGACAGAGACTTTTCAGTTCAGTTCAGTCGCTCAGTCGTGTCCGACTCTTTGCGACCCCATGAATCACAGCACGCCAGGCCTCCCTGTCCACCACCAACTCCTGGAGTTACCCAGACTCACGTCCATCGAGTCACTGATGCCATCCAGCCATCAAAGTGGCAGAGACTTTTAGCTGTCTGCAAAAGTCTGTCCTTTTCATCCATAGTGAAAGGCATGAATTTGTATTAATCTTTCTAATGGCATAGAATTCCTATTTAAACTATTCATTTTATTTATGCATTCATCCATCAGTGGACATTTGTTTGTATATCTTGGCTATTGTGTGTCATAAGGCAATGAATATGAGAGTGCAAATGTCTATATACCTTTCTATATACAATATAATATTATACAGCTTTAAAAAAGGAGAGAATCCTGCCATTTGCATGAACATCAATGAACCTGGAGGACATTATGTTAACTGAAATAAGTCCAACACAGAAAGACAAATACTTGCATAATCAGACTTACTTGTGGCATCCAAAATAGTCAGTTTCATGGAAGCAGAGAGTAGAGTGATGGTGGCCAGGAGTGAGGTGAAAGGGAAAAAGGGGAGATTACTGTTTAAAGATTATGAAGTTTCAGTTACTCAGGATGAATAAGTTCTGGAGATCTAATGTATGACATGGTGAGTACAGTTTAGATACAGTTAACAATACTGCATTGTGCACTGGAAATTTGTTAACAGGTCACCTCCATAAAGCTGGAAAAAAGAACTCATGCCATTCTGTGGGGGAAATGTCATTTTGAGCCCTGTCCACTGACATGGCCCAGAAGCAAGGTCATTCTGTGATGTGCTCTAATGCCAAGGAACGTGGGGCCTCTTGGAATGAAAGGTTGGTTCCACGTCTGTGCTGGAGGGTTCTGTGAGAAGCTGGCGCACTTAGTTGTGCCAGAAAGCTAGGAAGCCTTCAAAGATTAATGGTGTTATGTCAAAAGACCACAGGAACCAATTTAAAGTGTACTTGAGACAATTTGAGCACCAAAAAGAGGATAATGGCTCTGGTCAACTGACACCCATTAAATCTGAAAAACCATTAGTATATAATTTTGTACAAAAGAGAAAATGTAACTTAAAGTGTTGAGTCTTATTATTCAATCATGTTGGTGTTATTGACTAATTTGTTATATTGTTCAAGAGGATAGAACATTACAAAAAATGCAAATGATTCAGATAAATGTATTTTCTGAGTCAAAGGGAATATGAATAAAGTTGTGACCTTAAAGCAGACATGAAATACTCAAATTATGTATGTATATGTTTATATCAGCAATACATAATATATAATCATATAATGTATAAGTAATAGGCTTAGTTGCTCAGTCATGTCTGACACTTTGTGACCCAAATGGACTGTAGCCCTGGACAGCTCCTCTGTCCAGGGGGATTCTCCAAGCAAGAATACTGGAGTGGGTTGCCTTTCCCTTCTCCAGGGGATCTTTCCAACCCAGGGATCAAATCCAGGTCTCCCGCACTGCAGGTGGAATCTTTACTATCTGAGCCACCAGGGAGGCCCAAGAATACTAGAATGGGTAGCCTAGCCCTTCAGGGGATCCTCCTGACCCAGGAATGGAACCAGGGTCTCCTGCATTGCAGGCAGATTCTTTACCAGCTGAGCTACCAGGGAATATATGTATATTAAAACTTTAAAGAATTTTACGGTTCTAAGAATGAAAAAATGCAAGAGCCAGCAGATTCAAAATATTTAAAGTTCGACTTCTTAGGATCCCATCAATTGCAAAGTGTCTAAGGTTGATAGAAGACAGACATTTTTCTTAACTTGAAATTTACCAATTCAAATACAGGAACTGTTGGTAGACTGAAGAATTGGATCATGTATATTATTTGAATCTGTGAAAGTGAGCTAACTGATCATAGAGTTATGAAATCATTGATGTAACAAGTAAAAATTGTGCTTAGCAAATCCCATCAGAGTAACAAATAACATCCTCTGGCATAGATCTCTTTTAGTAACGTTTTACTTGGTATGATCACTGTTTTCTGTAGTGAAATAATGTTTTTCCGACTTGAGAAGATTTAGAGTTCCCAAGGAAATGACGCCCCACTCCAGTACTCTTGCCTGGAAAATCCCATGGACAGAGGAGCCTGGTAGGCTGCAGTCCATGAGGTCACTAAGAGTTGGACACGACTGAGCGACTTCACTTTGACTTTTCACTTTCATGCATTGGAGAAGGAAATGGCAACCCACTCCAGTGTTCTTGCCTGGAGAATCCCAGGGACGGGGAAGCCTGGTAGGCTGCCGTCTGTGGGGTCGCACAGAGTCGGACACGACTGAAGCGACTTAGCAGCAGCAGCAGCAGCAGGTGCTGCTAGTGGTAAAGAACCGAGAAGTCGCTCAGTGGTATCCAACTCGACGATCCCATGGACTACCAACCAGGCTCCTCCATCCATGAAATTTTCCAGGCCAGAGTACTGGAGTGGGTTGCCATTTCCTTCTCAGGGGATCTTCCCAATCCAGGAATTGAGCCCAGGTCTCCCGCATTGCAGGCAGATGCTTTACCGTCTGAGCTACCAGGGAAGACATTGAACCGCTCCTGCAAATGCAGGAGACTTAAGAGACACAGGTTCGATCCCTGGATTGGGATGAGGAGGGCATGGCAACTCACTCCAGTATTCTTGCCTGGAGAATCCCGTGGACAGAGGAGCCTGGTGTGCTACAGTTCATAGGGTTGCATAGAGTCCGATACGACTGCAGTGACTTAGCACGCATACACAGAGGTGTTGAAGAAAATCAGACTTTTAGGATTAGTATTAGTATTTTCATGTAGAGATGGAAGCTGTGCCTATTTGATATTGCACATACTAATAATAAGGGCTTCCCTGGTGGCTCAGAGGTTAAAGCATCTGCCTGGAATGTGGGAGACCCGGGTTCGATCCCTGGGTCAGGAAGATCCCCCAGAGAAGGAAATGGCAACCCAGTCGAGTACTCTTGCCTGGAGAATCCCATGGAGGGAGGAGCCTGGTAGGTTACAGTCCATGTGGTCGCAAAGAGTCGGACACGACTGAGTGACTTCACTTTTCATACTAATAATAAATGGGAGAATCTGGCCCAGTAGAATGACAATCTTTTAACTAATTTGAAATGGCTATTTAAATACTATAGTTTTATGATTTTAAGAAATAATCATGTACAGTTATGTGTCATTTAAGATATTAGGTTCACAGCATTAAAGTTTAAGTAATGAGAATTATATAACACCCAGGAAGCTTGTATTTCTTGAATTAGCCAACTGTAGTATTTAAAAGGGACAAGCTTGAGGAGATCCAGCTTCAAATACTCTTCCATCCCAGAATATCATCCTTCTACACTGTCACCTTTATTTTGTTCTCTGACACCTAAATGCCTAATCTACAAATTGGAACAAGGCTACGTTCACACAGCCGGCCATGTAGTCCTCCCTGTTCACAAACTCTATCTGTACCCAGATAAGCTTCCCAAAGTCTCATTCCCTGCTTCTTGTCCTCATCCAGTTATTCCACTAAGTGACTCACTGGGGGATAATAGAACAACAACAACAACAGAGTGCTCTATTTCCCCCCAAAGTATGATCTCATTGTGTGCTCTGTCCCATTTCTACCAGTACAGGTGCAACAAAAGGTCCCATTGGGTGTGGTGGGGGAGATCCCTACTCACTCAGAAAATGTCTATGATTTTTCTATCCTACGGGTTACGTGCATGTCCTGCTTGTGGATCTCCTCTGTGGATCAGCTGGAACTTTCCAAATGATATTAGTATAAAAAATAACTTGCTCTACAACAGGGATAGACCTACCTAAAGACTGTCATACTGAATGAAGTAAGTTAGATCAAGAAAGACAAATATCACTTGATACCACTTAGATTAGGAATCTAAAAAGAATGGTTCAAATGAAATTATTTATTAAACACATCTGATAGACTGCTTGAGGAACTATGGACAGAGTTTCGTGACATTGGACAGGAGACAGTGATCAAGACCATCCCCAAGGAAAAGAAATGCAGAAAGGCAAAATGGTTGTTGTCTGAGGAGGCCTTACAAATAGCTGAGAAAAGAAAAGACTCAAAAGGCAAAGGAGAAAAAGGAAAGATATACCCATTTGAATGCAGATTTCCAAAGAATAGAGAGATAAGAAAACCTTCCTCAGTGATCAATGCAAAGAAATAGAGGAAAACAATAGAATGGGAAAGACTAGAAATCTCTTCAAGAAAATTGGAGATACCAAAGATGGGCACAATAAAGGACAGAAATGGTATGGACCTAACAGAAGCAGAAGATATTAAGAAGAAGTGGCAAGAATACACAGAAGAACTATACAAAAAAGATCTTCATGACCCAGATAACCACGATGGTGTGATCACTCACCTAGAGCCAGACATCCTAGAAGTAGAAGTCAAGCGGGCCTTAGGAAGCGTCACTACAGACAAAGCTAGTAGACGTGATGGAATTCCAGTTGATCTATTTCAAATCCTAAAAGATGATGCTGTGAAAGTGCTGCACTCAATATGCCAGCAAATTTGGAAAACTTAGCAGTGGCCACAGGACTGGAAAAGGTCAGTTTTCATTCCAATCCCAAAGAATGCTTAAACTACTGCACAATTGCACTCATCTCATACACTAGTAAAGTAATGCTCAAAATTCTCCGAGCCAGGCTTCAATAGTACATGAACTGTGAACTTCCAGAGTTCAAGCTGGATTTGGAAAAGGCACAGGAACCAAAGATCAAACTGGCAACATCCGTTGGATCATCAAAAAGGCGAGAGAGTTCCAGAGAAATATCTTCTGCTTTATCGACTATGCCAAAGCCTTTGACTGTGGGAATCACAACAAACTGTGGGAAATTCTGAGAGATGGGAATACCAGACCACCTGACCTGCCTCCTGAGAAATCTATATGCAGGTCAAGAGGCAACAGTTAGAACCAGACATGGAAAAATAGACTGGTTCCATATCAGGAAAGGAGTATGTCAAGGCTATATATTGTCACCCTGATTATTTAACTTATACGTAGAGTACATCATGATAAATGCTGGGCTGTATGAAGCACAAACTGGAATCAAGATTGCCGGGAGAAATGTCAATAACTGGAGATAGGCAGATGACACCACCCTTATGGCAAAAAGTAAAGAACTAAAGAGCCTCTTGATGAAAGTGAAAGCTGCTGCTGCTGCTAAGTCATTTCCATAGACTCTCTGTGACCCCACAGATGGCAGCCCACAAGGCTCCCCCGTCCCTGGGATTCTCCAGGCAAGAACACTGGAGTGGGTTGCCATTTTCTTCTCCAATGCATGAAAGTGAAAAGTGAAAGTGAAGTCACTCAGTCGTGTCCGACTCTTCACGACCCCATGGACCGCAGCCTACCAGGCTCCTCCGTCCATGGGATTTTCCAGGCAAGGGTACTGGAGTGGGTTTCCATTGCTTTCTCCGGAAAGTGAAAGAGGAGAGGTGAAAAAGTTGGCTTAAAGCTCAACATTCAGAAAACTAAGATCATGGCATCCAGTCCCATCACTTAATGGCAAATAGATGGGGAAACAATGGAAACAGTGACAGACTTTATTTTCTTGGGCTCCAAAATCACCACAGATGGTGACTGCAGCCATGAAATTAAAAGACGCTTGCTCCTTGGAAGAAAAGCTATGACCAACCTAGACAACATATTCAAAAGCAGAGACATTACTTTGCCAACAATGGTCTGTCTAGTCAAAGCTATGGTTTTTCCAGTAGTCATGTATGGATGTGAGAGTTGAACTATAAAGAAAGCTGCGCGCCCAAGAATTGATGCTTTTGAACTGTGGTGTTGGATAAGACTCTTGAGAGTCCCTTGGACTGCAAGGAAATCCAACCAGTCAATCCTAAAGGAAATCAGTCCTGAATGTTCACAGGACTGATGCTGACGCTGAAACTCCAATACTTTGGCCATCTGATGAGAAGAACTGACTCATTTGAAAAGAACGTAATGATGGGAAAGATTGGAGACATGAGGACAAGAGGATGACAGAGGATGACACGGTTGGATGGCATCACCGACCGGATGGACATGAGTTTGAGCAAGCTCCAGGAGTTGGTGATGGACAGGGAAGCCTGGTGTGCTGCAGTCCATGGGGTCGCAAAAAGTCAGACATGACTGAGTGACTGAACTGAACTGAACTGATAAAAAAGAAATAGAATCACAGATGCAGAAAACAAATTTATGGTTACCAGAGAGCAAAGAGGGAGGGATAAATTGGGAGACTGGGATTGACATATATACCCTACTGTATATAAATAACTAATAAAAACTTACTGTATGGCACAGGAAACTCTACTCAATGCTCTGAGTTGATCTATACGGGAAAAGAATCTAAAAGAGAGTGGTTTTGAGTGGTTTCTTAAAAAGAATCAGCTATGTATAATTGATTCACTTTACTATACACCTGAAACTAATATGATGTTGTATTAATAAGTCAACTATACACCAATAAAAGTTAAAAAATATAACTTGCTCTAGAAGTAGGTTTATTGCTGGGGATTGTAAACTTCATTCAAGGTTCTCATATTATAGGATATGGTTTCTGTATGTATGTGAAATCCTAAATATAGAAAATATCAAGCTAATTTTTTCCCTACCCGATGTGCTCTGACAAGGTAGGGAAAGGAAATTGAGAAAGACCAAGTCATTTCTCAGTGAATATATATGGAAGTGGCCTGCAAATTTCCCCTGATCAGGATGGATGTGTGAGCTGCAATTCTCTCCTCTGGGGTACTCAGCTTGCTGAAATCATCCTGAATGATACAAGTTAACACCTCATATTCTGTTTCTCGCCAAGGGGGAGAAACCATGGAAGAGTCATTTACAAAGCCTTGTTCTGAGTGTGATCCTTTCTGCATGGATGTGTGCTGTCAAGTCAATCATGTGTTCCACAGCAATAGAGTCTTTTCAGTTGGAGACTGGATCTGTGTTATGGAATTCTGGACTAAAAGTGTTTTGCACCTGGATGGACTGTGTACCCATATATCTCATAAATCTCTCAAACACTATAAGCCAGAGACCTGTGAACTCGAAATCTTTACTATGTCAAAATGACCTCAAAAAAAGAGGTGAATTTCTTTAAATCACAGATAGAACTTAAGATTTGGAAAGCAGAAAAGGACTCTGAGTTTTTAAACACTTGGTGCTGGCCTCGTATTTAAAATGGGGAAAGGCGAGCATCTTGCAGCTTTTGCCTCTTTCCGAGGGGAGGCCACAACATAGTCTCAAGGATTCAGAAAATGATGGGCAAATAACCTCAGGATTACTGCTGCAAACTAGAAATCCGCTTGGTTATTCTGAGGCCTCCAGTAGGAAGGTCTTCTTTTCTTGGCTCGACTGTGTTCACCACCCTCAAGGGACATTTAGAGATAATGAGCAATTACAAGCTTTGGAAAGGCAGATTTATAGCCTGATAAACATCCAAGTAAAAACTGGCGGGTCCATTTATCCTGAGAGGGTGTATGATGTGGAACTCACCCCCTCCACAGTCAACAGGAATTCTTGCCACATGCTCTAACGGTTAAAAGCAAAATCTCAGTTATCAAAAAAATCGTTGATTTTATACATCTCTGCACAAGTAGTTGTGATCCCTTGATGCTTAGCTGTGTCCGACTCTTTGTGACCCCAGGGATTGTAGCCCACCAGACTTCTCTGTTCACGGGGTTTTTCCTTAGGAAGCCTAAATATTTTACCAGATAAATACTTATAGCAGATAAAGATCTTTCAAAGTTCATCTTTATCTCCCTTGCTGGACATCAAAGTGTCTCATTTGCTGTGTCTGACCAGCAAGAGACCCTTCCTCTCCCTGCTGACCCCGGGGCAATGTTGGAAGGGGTTTTCAGATGTAAATGAAAACCTTTTTTATATGTTGAGCTATAGATATGTGGTAGTCTCTAGTCACAGGGTGATGAGACCTCTTCTTCCTTCTAGTAATATAATTCTTAAGTGTAGTTGCATGTTGTATTAAAATTCTTAGTCTGTGATTTTCTTTTCTATAGCACTTGTCTCCAACAATAGTTAATAACCCCCTTTTTCCAACTCCCATCTATTGCTATTACACTTCTGTCTCAGATGCTTGTAGATTTCACCTTTCAAACTCTCCCTTTCGGACTCTTCCTCTTTTATCTCTGGCTCATGTAAATTTTTTCTTCTCCTTCCAGATTTCCCTTCTAGCCTTTGATTATGGAAATCACCATGAAGTCCTTTCCCTCTAACACTATGTCAGCCCCTTCTGTCCTTTCCCAGGGTGATTTTAAACAAAACTCTTGGGACTTCCCAGAGATTGAGACTTTGCCTTCCAATGTGGGTGGGGTGACGATTGTGGGGGTTCAATCCCTGGTCTGAAAGCTATGATTCCACATGCCTTGTGGCAAAAAAAAAAAAAAAAAAAAAAAAAACAAACAACTGAACATAAATCACAGAAGCAATATTGTAACAAATTCAACAAAGACTTTCAAGATGGTCCATTTCAAAAAAAATCTTAATAAATAAGTAAAATAAACAAGTAAAATTCTCTGACGATTTTTGGACTGCCCATTTATAAACACCTTGGGATGCAGACCAATGTCAGAACTGGTTATGGTTAAACCTGTCAGGAGTGTGTTTCCCTTTTAGAGGTAGACTTCAGACAGGCAGTTTTTCTTGTAGATCCCTAAGGATATGGAATGAAAGTTTTATTTCTAGCTTATGATTCAAGATGAGGCCTTTTGGGCTTCCAGCTTTGGGAGAGAGTATTTCTTACCATTCTCCTTACTTTGGGTGGCCCTTGCTTTATTGACTATGCCAAAGCCTTTGACTGTGTGGATCACAATAAACTGTGGAAAATTCTGAAAGAGATGGGAATACCAGACCACCTGACTTGCCTCTTGAGAAATCTGTATGCAGGTCAGGAAGTAACAGTTAGAACTGGACATGGAACAACAGACTGGTTCCAAATAGGAAAAGGAGTACGTCAAGGCTGTATATTGTCACCCTGCTTATTTAATTTCTTTGCAGAGTACATCATGAGAAACGCTGGACTGGAAGAAGCACAAGCTGGAATCAAGATTGCCAGGAGAAATATCAATAACCTCAGATATGCAGAGGACACCACCCTTATGGCAGAAAGTTAAGAGGAACTAAAAAGCTGCTTGATGAAAGTGAAAGTGGAGAGTGAAAAAGTTGGCTTAAAGCTTAATATTCAGAAAACGAAGATCATGGCATCCGGACCCATCACTTCATGGGAAATAGATGGGGAAACAGTGGAAACAGTGACAGACTTTATTTTTTTGGGCTCCAAAATCACTGCAGATGGTGACTGCAGCCATGAAATTAAAAGACGCTTACTCCTTGGAAGGAAAGTTATGACCAACCTAGATAGCATATTCAAAAGCAGAGATATTACTTTGCCAGCAAAGGTCCATCTAGTCAAGGCTATGGTTTTTCCTGTGGTCATGTATGGATGTGAGAGTTGGACTGTGAAGAAGGCTGAGCGCCAAAGAATTGATGCTTTTGAACTATGGTGTTGGAGAAGGCTCTTAAGAGTCCCTTGGACTACAAGGAGATCCAACCAGTCCATTCTGAAGGAGATCAGCCCTGGGAATTCTTTGGAAGGAATGATGCTGAAGCTGAAACTCCAGTACTTTGGCCACCTCGTGCGAAGAGTTGACTCATTGGAAAAGACTCTGATGGTGGGAGGGATTGGGGGCAGGAGGAGAAGGGGACGACAGAGGATGAGATGGCTGGATGGCTTCATTGACTCGATGGACGTGAGTCTGGGTGAACTCCGGGAGTTGGTGATGGACAGGGAGGCCTGGCTGGTGCGATTCATGGGGTTGCAAAGAGTCGAATACGACTGAGCAACTGAACTGAACTGGGCCTTGTTTCCTACACTTGCAAGGCTGTGATAAATCAAGGATTCATTTTCTAGGATTAAATGAATGCTCTCAGATATAAGGCTAGCTCAAGTTCCATTGCTCAGTGCGTGCCCACCTTCTCTTAGTTTCTGGTTGGAGTGTTACTCACTTTCCATCTAGTCCTTTGAGGCTTGGAAGATGATTTTAAAAATCTGTTATCTTGAATTTTCAGTTGGTTTCAGAGGAAGCATCAGTTGGTGACCCTTATTACCTGCCTACCTGCCCAGCCCACCATCTCATCAGAAATAATTCCTGACAAGATTTTCTGAAATTCAACCAAACTCTTGTCCAAAAGAAACCCACCTTGGTCATGATGTCAGGGGAAGCACAGTGATTGAAACCGCCGACCCTGGCCAGGCACCATAGTAACCATTTGCATGAGTTGTTTTATGACAGGAGATCCTGATAAGGAATACAGAACTAATAAGCTACCACCAACTGGAAGAGTTCGGGAAAGGTCGAAAAGAGACACCCCGTGTCCGTCCACTTCCCAGAATCCCTCTCGCTAGCATCCATCTTGGCTGAGCGATGCGTGCGCCACCAGGAAAGACTCTGAATTAGAATGATTGGCCAAAGACCACCCGGAAACTAATCCCATCACCATAAAACCTGACACTGCGAGCCACGCGGCAGAGCAGTTCTCCTGGGTTCCTTTACCCTACTGCTCTCCACCCGGGTGCCCTTTCCCAATAAAATCTCTTGCTTTGTCAGCACATGTGTCTCCTTGGATGATTCATTTCCGAGTGTTAGACCAGAGCCCAGTTTTGGGCCCTGGAAGGGGTCCCCCTTCCTGCAACAATGATGTTTTTTTTTTTTTTTTTTTAAATTCATTGCTGTATTTGATTTGCCATCATTTTGTATGGGATTTTTGCATATGTGTTCATATGTGAGACTTGTCTATAATTTACCTTTCTTGAATTGTCCATGCCTAGGAGAAGGCAATGGCACCCCACTCCAGTACTCTTGCCTGGAAAATCCCATGGACAGAGGAGCCTGGTGGGCTGCAGTCCATGGGGTCGCTAAGAGTCGGACACGACTGAGCGACTTTACTTTCACTTTTCACTTTCATGCGTTGGAGAAGGAAATGGCAACCCACTCCAGTGTTCTTGCCTGGAGAATCCCAGGGACGGGGGAGCCTGGTGGGCTGCCGTCTACGGGGTCGCACAGAGTCGGACATGACTGAAGAGACTTAGCAGCAGCAGCAGCGGCAGTATTTGTGTCAGTCATTTAGCCTCACAAAATGATTTGGAAATTGCTCCCACTTCTTTCATTCTTTCACAGATTTTGTGTAAGATTGAAGTAAAAATTTGATAGATGATTACTGTAAAACTGACATAGTACTTCTTTGTGAAAATATTTTAAATGAGTGATTTTTTTAATTGGATTTAGGATCATTTAGGTCTATTTCTTTTTCAGTCAGCTCTGTCTGATAATTCAATATTTTCAATAAATTCAAAATTTATCTTCTCACTTGTCTTAAAATTTGTTGGTCAAGAGTTTTTAAAACCTTGTGGTGTTTTCATCCATAATGCATCTGTGGTTGTGTCCCCTTTTAAATTTCTAGAATTATTTATCTTTTCTCTTTTTCCTGGACAATCTTTCCAGTGGTTTATCCTTTTAATTAATCTTTTCATGTAGCTTACTTTTGGCTGAGTTGAATGCCACTATTATATATTTTTCTATTTTACTAATTCCTTCTGCTATCTTTGATACTTTCTTTTCTTTTTAACTTTTTTTTTTTTGGCATATAGTTGATTTAAAACATTGTGTTAGTTTCAGGTGTACAGCAGATTTTCTTTTTTAAAAAATTCTTTTGGGTTTATTGTAGTTTTGTCTTTCCTTTCTTATTTTAGATGCTTAAAACCTACTTTTTCAAGTTCTTTGTTTTTCTAATAGACTTGCAGTTGGGCTATTGCTATTGCTATGTCGCTTCAGTCGTGTCTGACTCTGTGCTACCCTATAGATGGCAGCCCACCAGGCTCCACCGTCCCTGGGATTCTCCAGGCAAGAACACTGGAGTGGGTTGCCATTTCCTTCTCCAATGCATGCAAGTGAAAAGTGAAAGTGAAGTCACTCAGTCGTGTCTGACTCTTAGCGACCCCCTGGACTGCAGCCTACCAGGCTCCTCGCCCATGGGATTTTCCAGACAAGAGTACTGGAGTGGGGTGCCATTGCCTTCTCCGAGTTGGGCTATAAATTCCCTCTAAAAACCACTTTAGCTGTATCCTTCAACTTTTGATCATTGGAAGCAGTATGTTTAAATGTTTATTCATTTCCATTTTTATTTCTTTTTGTCATTGTGGGTTTTATCTTAATTACATTCTTGTCAACTAATGCATCTTGTATGGTGTTGTTCATTAAAATGTATATATATATATTTTTTTATGATTTGGTGCCTGGGAATTTGTATAAGTATTTCATGTCTTCTCCAATTGTTAAGTACAAAGTTTTACATGTATCCATTAGGTCTAGCTTGCTAATTGTGTTGTTTAAATGTCCTATACTCATGCAATTTTTTATTTTGTTCTGTTTTATTTTGCCTACTTTAGGTATTGTGGGGGAGGACATAGTCTTTTCTTTCTACCCATCTTGGTTCCTTGGCTGGGGCTCTGTAAATTAGACTAACAAAACACAGATTAACAAGAGAAAAAGAAATTAATTAACATGTGCTTTATACATGTTCCCTGGTAGCTCAGTGGTAAAGAATCTGCCTGCCAATGCAGAAGACACAAGAGATGACAGTTGATCCTTGGCTTGGGAAGATCCTTCGGAGGAGGAAATAGCAACCCATCCCAGTATTCTTGCCTGGAGAATTCCATGGACTGAGAAGCCTGGTGGGCTATCATCCGTCGGGTCACAAAGAGTTGGGCATGACTGAGCATGCACCACTACATTATACATATATTTGGGAGCTTTCAGAGATGAATAACTTCAAAGGCTGATAAAAATTTGGGGTCTACATACCTAACTTAGTAGGGGAAAAGAAAGGGGGAGAAAGGGCACTTATGGAAAGGCAAATGATTTTTTGGCAGGATAAATGCAGCCTGGACAATGAATAGAAACATGACAGCTTGTAACATGTCAGTCTGGGTACGGTCGTCACTTTCTCTAAGGAGAGACGACTAAGAGTTACTCTAGGAAGGGTGTTTATGACACTTGAGCTCTTTTGGGAGGCTCTGCTTTTAGACATACGAGCGATTGAAGAAACTCAAAAGCCTTCAGAACAAAATAATTCTTATGTCAAAGTGTCATATTTTGAGGTGACAAATCCTGATTCTCTTTACAATCAATCATTGAAAGAGATATTTTAAAATCTTTCACTGTCATGGTGTACTTGCCAATTTTGTAAGGTAGTTGTGCCTTCTTTTACAAAAAGATTTTATAAATCTTTATTTTTCCAACTACAATAGCAATATATAATTGTTATAAAAACTTCAAACAATACAGAAATATATAAAAGTTGAAACTGAGTATCCCCAGTATCTTCACACAACCATTTTAACCATCTGGTGTATAATTTTTCCGTAATGTTTTCAAGGTATGTGTATGTTTGTGTGTGTGTTTTCCTGGAAAGTGCTATTATTATTTTTTAATTGAAAGGCTACATTGGGACGATGTTTTAAAAGGAATGGCTATTGCCATTATTTCATAGAGAAAGGTCATTTTATTTTTAAATTAATTTTTATTGACATTTAGTTGCTGTACAACACTGTTAGTTTCTATTGTACAGCAAAGTGAATCAGCTATACATATATTAACACATATAGCCCCTCCTTGAATTTTCTTCCCATTTAGGTCACCACATAGCACTGAGTAGAGAGCCCAGAGCTGTACATGCCTGACCATAACACTCTCATCCCCAGGCCATGGTTCTCCTGTATCAGCCCCTTTCCTTTCTCTTGGCCTCATAACTTCCACTGATGGCTTGCACTGCAGACACTTTGTGAAGGGCCTGTTGACTTCTCTGATATTCTCTCACATTCTATTTCTGGTATAGGCAGTTTTGTTTCTTAGTATCTGGGATCCTTTGACATCTAATGCTCTCCTGAAGTGACATACAACAGAAAATCCATTTTCCTTTTCTCAAAGGCAGGGCTTCCCATTCCATCCATGGAGTCTCATAGTGACTTGAATTCTGAGTCACAGAACAATTTGTCCCAGAACACATAGTTTTGCTCAGTCACATCTTTTTACTAAGTTTGGTGGTGGACAGCACCCTGTCCTAGAAGGGGAAGGTGAGCTTAAAATTGTGCTATTGGAAAGAACTGATGAGGGGTTTTCAAACGAGAATAATATGTGACATAACAACAATATGAGGCCAGAAAATTGCTGTATAAGAAAATGTACAAACTCGACAATAAAGATTAGGTACTAACATATACCTACATATATAACCACCTAAGTGCTTTCAAATGCATTATCTAATTCAATTTTCCAAATGTAAGAGCGCGATGTGTGGAGGATTTGTTTTGTGTTAAACTGGCTAAGTTGGAGCTATGTTTCCAGAATTTCCTTTCTGGTATGTAGCCCTGCATGGGTCATAATAGATTTACATATTAATTTTATCTTATCTTTAATTGTGAGTATAAATACATAACATTAAATTAACCATCTTAATTTTTTTTTTTTTTGCTTCAAGAAGCTTTATTGTTTCCATTTGCTCCAAGGCTTGAGAGAGTTTTCCAGTGTGTTAAATAGCTGCCCAGTGGCAGCAGATAGGGGGTTAGGCACAAGCTCTGATGTTAGTGGGGCTCCTCAAAGGCCACTGGGCCCCAGGGGCTCCTGATCATGCTTGAGGGTGCTTTCAAAGAGATATTCACCCAGTCCAGCCTGGGGAGCAGCCAGCCTGTGGAGGTTGGTCAGGTGGTAACTCATCAATTTCACCTCCTTGTCTAGGAAGTGGCTCTTCAGGAAGTCACAGAGGTGGGGGTCTGTGCGGGCAGAGCGTAGGCCATGCAGATTCAAAAGACCTGGCTCAGGGTCTTCTCCATGAGAAGGATGGCTTCCATGGTATCCTGGGTTTTACCCCACTTATCTTGAGATGGCTTTTGCATGGCCAGAAAGAGGGCACAGCTGCTGCGCTGGTCTTGTATTTTCAAGAGAAGCTCCATACCCTTGAACTTCTCCTTGGCCAATTTGCACAAAAAAGTGGTCCACACCCTCCAGAGTCACATCATCGTGGTTGAAATAGAAGCCCAGAGAGAGGCAGGTGTAGAAAGCCCTCAAACGAATGTTGACAGTGGCCTCACCTTGGTGGAATAATTCTGATGAATTTGGGAGCTCATAGTTGATCAGTAATAAGGAGTTAAGCTCAAAAAATGGTGTTGGCTGGTCCCAGTGATCTTGGACAGCTGAGTGGCTGATTTCAAATGTTGCAGCTAGAAAAAAGTTGGAGGGTGGTTGGAGGCTGGAGCAGGAGGCATCCCTGTGTCTGTTCTGACCAAGCACTGTTGAAGCAAGATATGAAGCAAGAGACAGACCTCCAAGTGCACTGCCCATCTTAAGCTTTTTTTAAGTGTACAGTTCAGCAGTGGTAAGTACAGATCTTCCTCCACTTATGATGGGCTTAACATCCCTGTAAACCCTAATCTAAATTGAAAATGCATTTATACACCTAACCTAGTGAACATTCTATTATTAGCTTAGCCTAGTCTGCTTTAAAAGTGCTTAGACACTTATCTTAGACTATAGTTGGACAAAGTCATCTAACACAAAACCTATTTTATAATAATAATGTGTTGAATATCTCATGTACTTTATTGAAATTGTTGTTGTACTGAAAGTGGAAAACAATGATCATATGGATACAGTATGGTTGTAAGTGTATTGCTTGTTTATTCTCATGATCCAGTGGTTGCTGCTGCGAGGTATTGTGAGATAGGAATGTAGTGCCAGTCCAGGGGGAAGATCAAAGTCCAAATTCGAAGTATGGTTTCTGTTGGATGCATATCACTTTGGCACCATTGTAAAGTTGAGAAATCATAAGTCAAACCATCATTAAGTTGGGGAATGTCTGTGCATTCATCTTGTTGTACAGCAGCTCTCTAGAACTTCCTCATCTTGTGAAACTGAAATTCTATTCCTTTTAAACACTAACCCTCCTCTCCTCCCCCAGTCCTTGGCAATTACTTTTCTACTTTCTATTTATATAACTTTGACTACTTTAGACATCTCATATGAGTGGACTCATACAGTATTTGTTCCTCTGTGCCCAGAGTATATCACGTAGCTTACTGTCCTCAAGGTTTATCCATGTTGTAGTATGTGATAGAATCTTTTTAAGGCTGCATAATGTTCCATTGTGTGTATATAAGACACATTATGCACCCATATATCAAAGGACGTTTGAGTTGCTTGTCTACCTTTTGGCTCTTGTGAGTAGTGCTGCAACAAACACAAATGTGCAAACATTTCTTTGGGAACTTGCTTTTGATTTTTTTTGTTATATATCCAAAAGTGCGATTGCTAGATCATGTGGTAGTTCTATTTTTAATTTTTTTTGAGGAATCTCTGTACTGCTTCTGTAGTAGCTTGTACCATTTTACATTCCTAGCAGAGTTTGCGGAGAAGGCAATGGCATCCCACTCCAGTACTCTTGCCTGGAAAATCCCATGGACGGAGGAGCCTGGAAGGCTGCAGTCCATGGGGTCGCGAAGAGTCGGACACGACTGAGCAACTTCACTTTCACTTTTCACTTTCATGCGTTGGAGAAGGAAATGGCAACCCACTCCAGTGTTCTTGCCTGGAGAATCCCAGGGATGGCGGAGCCTGGTGGGCTGCCGTCCGTGGGGTTGCACAGAGTCGGACATGACTGAAGTGATTTAGCAGCAGCAGAGGCAGCAGCAGCCGAGTTTGAGGATTCCAATTTGTCTTTTTTTTTTTTTAATTTTATTTTTAAACTTTACATAATTGTATTAGTTTTGCCAAATATCAAAATGAATTGGTCTCTATCATTACCAATATTTGTTGTTTTCTGTTCTCTTGATGGTGGTCATCCTAACTGATTTGAGGTGATGTGCTTATTTTGGTTTTGATTTGCCAAGAGAGAATTTTTGTGTGTAATTTGGAAGGTAAAAGTATAGCAGCAGTCATATTTTCATAGTCTGGCAGCCAGCACAGGTAGAGTTACCAGTAAAATACAGGATGCCAAATTAAGTTTGAATTTCAGATAAACAGAAATAATTTTAGTATAAATATGTCCCCATGCTGCATGGAACATATTTATATTAAAAAGGGATTTGTATGTAATATTTGGCACATATTTATAACTAAAAAATTCGCTATTATTTGCTGTTTATCTGAACTCAAATTCAACTGGGCACTCTGTGTATTTTACTTGCTAAATCTGGCAACACTCAATTCAGGGCACCCAGTACTGTTGTAGGTCATACACATTGCTGAGGTTACATGGGTTTATTCTTTGATGTGGGAATAGGTCAAATTTGCAGAACCTCTGACAACTGCCATATCACTTCCTTCAATTTTGCTGATAGGTGTATACTTAGCTCAAGTGTTGAAAATTTCTTTCAGCTTCTCAGCTTGTATGTATGGGTAATATGACACATTTGGGAGAACCTCTATTTCTTTCATAAATGAGGTGTTTATGAAAGATATCAAGTTTTTTGTGCAGAGAACAGTTTAAATACCCTCACATTCTTCAGGGGCAGTTGTAATACTACACACTCATATGACAGTGTAACTTCCAATCCTACACTGTCTTGTCTCTATTTTGTATGAGAAAGAATGGTGGGAAATCAGAGTATTTTGGTGGTCATTCTTTCATTGGTTTGGCAGTGGGAGCTTGTTGTTTGTTGTTCTTTAGTCTCTAAGTCATGTTGGACTCTTTTTAGATCCCATGGACTGTAGCCAACCAGGCTCCTGTGTCCATGGGATTACCTAGGCAAGGATACTGGAGTGGGTTGACATTTCCTTCTCCAGGGGATCTTTCCCACCCTGGGATCAAGCCCCCCATCTCCTGCATTGACAGGTGAGTTCTTTACCACTGAGCCATCTGGGAAGTCCCCGCTGCCCCCCGAAAGGAGGCAGTGCTAGCAACAGCTTATCTCTGCATGGAAGGACAGACAGTCCCTGACATATGTGTCCATTAGTGGATGAATGGAGAAAGAATATGTATCATATATAGCCAGTGGAATATTGATTGAGGCAGCATTTTAAAAAGTGATAAAGGACGTGGCTTATCCAGCAGGATATTCCTATCATTGATGCTGGAGGCTTGGAGACAGTGTAAGACCAATGTTGGTTCCAGAAGGACTCGTGGATTTCCCTCAGCCTTAATGGTTCCTATATGTCCTTATTTCCCAATTTCACGCTTATCTCCTTTTCTAAACTGCTAAACTTGCAGACTTTGGGCCACAGCAGCATGCACAAAAGCAACAGACCCACTTCGATAGTCTAATCAGCTCCCACAACTGTATAAGATCAAATCTCTGAAATAAATCATCTGTCTACCTGTATATCTATACCTGCAGCTCTATCTCTATCTCCCTCTGGTAATTCTGCTTTTTTGAACAAAACCTGAATGATACAGACTGCAATGTGTTTGTATACATTTTTATATGAAGACACTGATCTTAAAATGTTAAGTATCTTGTTCAAGGTTATACAAATATCAAGTGGCAGAAAGAAGCAATATCTGATCTGGGTCTCTCTATCTCTAAAAACCATAGTCAGGCTAATCTATTTTAGGGAATACAGTGGGGCAGTGACACATATATGGAATATTAATTGATTGATGAATGTCACATTCCAAACAAGCAAGGTAATTAATCTAATTCAGCACTAGTGATTAGGTCTCGTTAATACTATATTTAGTAAGTGAGCATCTAATTTCTTTTAAGAGACATAGATAAATTGGAGAAATTTTTAGAAGACCAACCAGAGAGCGCTTTAGAAGGAAGAAATGTTAATGAAATAATGCAAGCAATGAAGTATACAGCAAAGAATAGAAGTCCTGGTTGAAGCAAAAGGATCACAATACAGTTCACAGAACTGGGCAGAGAAAAGATTTAAATTCCAGAGCACTAATAAAAGATTTTTCAGAGGCTCAGGCTCCTTACACAACATCTGCTATTCTAGAGAGCTACAAAAGGTGGCTACCTTGTACAAATTACCAGCTGAATACTCAAGTGCCTTAAATTATTTCAAACAAGTAAAATGGCCAGCCCCAAGACCTGGTCCCACCACTTCCTTATTTTATCAGTTCTAAGATACATTCCTTCTTTTTCATATTTTTTTTTAAATAGATTAATTTTGAGAGCAATTTTAGGGTCACAGAAAAGTTGAGGGGAAGGTACAGAAAGTTCCCACATGCCCCCTCTCCCTACACATGCAAGGCCTCTACCTCATTGTTTCCCACCAGAGTGGTACATTTGTTACAAGTGATAAGCCTACATTGTCACATCATAATCACCCAAATACCATAACCTACATTAGTGTTTATTCCTGGTATTGTACATTTTCTAGAGCAGTTTCAGAGCCCTCAACTCCTCTGTATTTCATCTGCTCATTCTTCTCTCTTGCTGCTAAGTTGCTTCAGTCATGTCCGACTCTGTGCAACCCCATAGACGGCAGCCCACCAGGGTCCCCCATCCCTGGGATTCTCTAGGCAAGAATACTGGAGTGGGTTGCCATTTCCTTCTCCAATGCATGAAAGTGAAAAGTCAAAGTGAAGTCACTCAGTCGTGTCTGACTTTTAGCGACCCCATGGACTACAGCCTACCAGGCTCCTCCATCCATGGGATTTTCCAGGCAAGAGTACTGGAGTGGGGTGCCCTTGCCTTCTCCATTCTTCTCTCTTAGAAACCACCAAAACATGAAACCATGAAAACTTTTTCATGTTTTGACATCTTGGAAGCTAGAATAGTCTTATTTTAAATTGTACTCCACGTTTCTCAGTGGAATATAAAATAATGGTGCCTCTTGCAATTGGTGATGTCTTATAATATGTTAAGTATAGTCATTTTGTGATCTTGGGCAAATTAAACCATCTGTGCCTAAGTTTCCTTATCTCTCTCATATAAGGTTGTTGTGAGGAGTAAATGAGAAAACCATATGAAGTGTTTGCAGCAGAGTAAATTATCTATTGTCACAATGATGCTGTAAGACAGACCACACCAAAAATTGGTGGCTTAAAGCAATAACCTATTATTATTTCAGCATAGTGGTTGTGGAGAGCCAGACTCCTCAAGGCTCACTCCTGCATCTATGGTGAGCCATGGGTGAAATGGGAAATGGTGCTAATATCAGCTGGCCTATCTTACATTTTGAGCCTTGACTAGGACAGCTCTCTGCTTCATGTGTTCATTCATCTTCTGGCTGGTAACCTGGGCTTGTTCTCCTGGTGGCAGTGGAGATCCAAGAGTAAGCACAGAAGTCGAGGCTCAGAGCTGGCACATCACTACGCCTCTCGAAGTCTGTGGGGTAAAGTATGTCACAAAGCAAACCCAGATTCCAAGAGGGAGGAGATAGACTCCACCTTGGGACCAGAGCTCCAAAGAGCTCCAAAGTCACATTACAAAGAGCGTGGATATGGGGGGGGGGGTAGAGAAACTGGGGCTGTTTGGGGGAACAATCTATAACAGTCAGAGCCTGGCACATGAAGTGAAGTGAAGTGAAGTTTCTCAGTTGTGTCCGACTCTTTGTGACCCCATGGACTATAGCCTATCAGGCTCCTCCATCCATGGGATTTTCCAGGCAAGAGTACTGGAGTGGGGTTCCATTTCCTTCTCCAGGGGATCTTCCCTACCCAGGGATTGAACCCGGGTCTCCCTCATTGTGGGCTGACGCTTTATCCTCCAAGCCACCAGGGAAGCCTGGCACATAGTGAGTGCTGAATAAATCATACCTGTCATTATAATCGTCTTCATTAATGAAGGACATCAATAATTATAAATTGACTTGAACTGATTTAGTCCAACTTGGTCAAAGGAGAGAGCACAAGTTTACCTTATGATGAGCGCTGGATGCAGCCCAGGCTGTTGATGTGCCCATCAGTCTCAGAAGCATGTTGTTGTTGTTTAGCCGCTCAGTCGAGTTGACTCTGTGTGACCCCATGGACTATAGCCTCCCAGACTCCTCTGTCCATGGGATTCTCCAGGCAAGAATACTTGAGTGGGTTGCCATTTCCTTCTCCAGGGGATCTTCCCAACCTGGGATCAAACCCTCGTCTCCTGCATTGCAGGTGAATTCTTTACCACTGAGTCACATGGGAAACCCCTCAGAAACACGAGGTGTTGGAATATAAAAGATGGAAAGATATTCAAGTCCAACTACTCTCTCTTTACTTCATTGTGGGCAAAAAGGAGCTCAAAGGAGATAATGCTCTGAGATGGCACAGCAGAAAAGCTTGGATGTCCAAGTCCCATACCAATGCTCTTTATCATAAAATGCTGCATCCTTTCCAAGTATAATGGTGAGAAACAAAAAGTTCTATTTCTTTTTAAATCCACAACAAAATAAAATGAGATAAATACAAAATGTAATAAAATAAGCTCTTAAACATACAATCACAAGTATATATTTGTTCTTTTTACCATTTGCAATGTAAGCTTTTTGTTAGAAATTGTGTTCTTTTTAATGATGTCTAAATATCGTATAAATACAAAAATAATTTTCAATTTTAATGACAGTTATTTCCTATTTCATATATATGCAATAAGTAGATTTTTTTATTGGACTTCAATAAAAGTGGGTAGCACATGAAATTCAGACACACTTTTAGTGGAGGAGGCAAGGATAAATTTTTCTTCATTTAGAGTCAATGAAATGAACCATTTAGTATTTAAATACTTAGTAAATCTGATTTACCATTTCAAAGGACAAAGTCTATAAGAACACTTGAAATGATTGGTCATCAAAGACATTCTGAAAATACTTTTTGTTTAAAAATAAATTGGTTTAAAATTCACAAACCCAAAATAACACTAAAATGCTCAGCAAAATGCATTTATTACTTTGTCCCCTAATAAAAACCGCACACACCATACTTGTATTTGTGTGACTGTGTATATGTTACTTCCTTTACATATTCTCAAGTGTACATTAATCAGAGTTAATGGAGGGAACATTGGATTTGAATTCAAGAGACTCTGATGTGAAGTTGGAAGTTATAAAACCCTGGTAGTCACATAAATTAGAGAAGCATATATTTTAAAGATTTCTGTGAAGGGGTTGTGTGCGTAGAGACAAACAGAAGTTCCTTGTCTTTCTATAGATGTGTTTTGTTCTTGTTTTAATCTTAATTTTTAAAAAATTGTAGTAAAATAAACATGATAGAAAAAGTATCATCTTAACTGCTTTTATGTGCACTGTTCAGTGATATTAAGTACATTCACTTTGTTGGATTACCATCACCATGATCCAACCATAGAACTCTTGTCATCTTGCAAAACTGGAATTCTGTACCCGTTAAACAACAATTCCCCTTTCCTGTTCTCCTAGGTCCTGGCAACTACCAGTTTGCTTTTTATCTCTATAAATCTGACTATGCTGACTATTCATATAAATGGAATCATACAGCATTTGTCCTTTTGTGACTGGCTTATTTCTTTTAGCATAATGCCCTCAAGGTTCCTCCATGTGGCATGTGTCAAAAATCCCTTCTTTTTAAGGCTGAATAATCTTCTATTGTGTATATTTATCACGTTTTGTTTATTCATTTGTGGACACTTGGGTTGTTTCCATCTTTCGGCTATTGAGAATACTAAATATTTTTATCCGTGACATATTAAGAGTATTCAAATTGATGTTATTCTCAGTCAATATATCCATTTTTCAATTCATTGTGATGAAACTTCCAATTCATTTTAGCAAATCTAGAGAGGCTTACAGACTGAAAACCACAATCACAGAAAACTAACCAATCTAATCACATGGACCACAGCCTTGTCTAACTCAATGAAACTATGAGCCGTGCCATGTAGGGCCACCCAAGACAGACGGGTCATGGTGGAGAGGTCTGACAAAATGTGGTCCACTGGAGAAGGGAGTGGCAAACCACTTCAATATTCTTGCCTTGAGAACCCCATGAATAGTATGAAAAGGCAAAAAGAAAGGACACTGACAGATGAACTCCCCAGGTCGGTAGGTGAAAGATTGAAGGCGGGAGGAGAAGGGGACGACAGAGGATGAGATGGTTGGATGGCATCACCGAATCAGTGGACATAAGTTTGAGTAAATTCTGGGAGTCAGTGATGGACAAGGAGGCCTGGCGTGCTGCAGTCCATGGGGTCACAAAGAGTCAGACACTACTGAGCGACTGAACTGAACTGAACTGCTGCTGTTGCTGTTTAATCGCTAAGTCTCTAAAGATCAAGAAACACTTTTGGAAGCTTTCATATGCTCCCCAGAGCTGAAGAAATCTCTGTGGGTTGACTTAAGTCTTCTCTGCCAAGAAATAGCCTGCCACCTTCTCGGATGCTGCTTTACCACACAGGTGCTGCCACTGGGTGTGGCGGTGACATCTTTATAAGTATCATCGCCAAAGTGCGCTGCACTGGCCGAGGTCCTTTTACCCTAGTGACAAGTGAAGGTGTTAGTTATTCAGTCAGGTCTGACTCTTTGTGACCTCATGGACTGTAGCCTGGCAGGTTCTTCTTTCCGTGGGATTCTCCAGGCAAGAATACTGGAATAGGTAGCCATTCCCTGTGGTTCTCACTAAACCCATCCGTAATTTCTGTCATACCTCCTTTCTACTTTCCCAGCTGTGAAAGTGAAAGTCGCTCAGTCGTGTCTGACTCTTTGCGACCCCATGGACTATACAGTCCATGAATTCTCTAGGCCAGAATACTGGTGTGGGTAGCCTTTGCCTTCTCCAGGGGATCTTCCCAACACAGGAATCGAACCCAGGTCTCCTGCATCACAGGCAGATTCTTTACCAACTGAGCTCTCAGGGAAGCCCCTTGTCTGCCCCAATTCCTAACAGACATACACCAACAGTTGAGAGTATTTTCTTCTCTCAGAAGGACACCACACCTACTATCCAGATTGGATTCTGGTTCTTTCACTGCCTCTCTTCCAATCTAGTGCTAGACATATAATCTGTGACTCAATCTTTATGAAGTTCAACTTTCTATACGTAAAGTCAAATTTCTGTGGGTTTTTTTTTTTTTTTTTTTTTTGGAGAGAGAGAAGAAAAAATCCTGGGACTCATAAATTAAAAGAATATAATGTCAAGTGTATTATTTAAACTATGAGGTTCAGGAGCAAATTCTGAAACTCCAAAACCAGGATAATTTTTTGTTCTCTGTATTCTTGTAATCCTCCCCCTCAGACAATGCATATGGTTGACTGCACAGGGACAAGGTCAAAGGGAAGAAGAAAAATGGACCCAAGATTTTCACTCAGACCAGAAAGACCTATAGGTAGCTACAGAAGGGGAAGGGCAGAGATGATGAGAAATTGTGCAGCTGGGAGTTTGAACTGGGTGACTGGGACTGGAGGTTGGGGAAGGCTGACAAATGCAACACGAGGATGCAGCACTTGTCTCTTCAGTGCAGTGAGGAAGGAAGTGGGAAGGAGAGCTGATGAGTGTGTGTGGAGAGGGAGGGAGGGTGACTAAAAGTCATGTTAGTCTATGTCCATGCACACTGGATAAATTAGTTGATTAATCCTCATAACTATACAAAGCAGTATGAAAGCTGATGTTTGATTTCACATAAGGAGAATAAAAGGATTTTGAGTTAGAATCTTAAAACCCTAATTAAGGATTCTTACTTTGAAGCAGCTTAAGTATCCATTGATAAATGAATGGTTAAAGAAGATGTGGGACATATATACAATGGAATACTACTCAGTCATAAGAAATGAAATAATGCCATTTGCAGCAACATGGATGGACTTGGACTTACTGTATAGCACAGGAAACTATATTCAATATCTTATAACAACATAATGGAAAAGAATATAAAAATGAATACATATATGTATATGTGTAAGTGAATTACTTTGCTGTACACCTGAAACTAACATAATATTGTAATCAACTATATTTCAATAAAAAATTTAAAAAATGAAGATAAAAGAAGAAAAGCATTCCTGTTTTTTATTCACAGAAGACAGTTCCAACACAGGGTTGTTCAGGAATAAAATAAATCAAGAAGGATGGATATTACTGATTCTTTAAAATGTGTTTATGGCTTCCTTATATTTCCATCTTTATTTATTCAGAGGATAAACCAAGAGACAGGAAGGGCTGAAGGAAAAGACTTGCAACCTTTCTTTGGGCTAACTGGTGATCACCTGGTTTTGCCTCTTGATGCTGCTGCTCATCACAGGTTCCTATGGAGCTGCTCCTGCTGCTGCTAAGACCAAAATCTGCACTCTGGGTCCCAGCTCCTACTCCTATAGTCAGGGTGGACTCCCATCTGCCTCCTTCTTCCAACTTCTTGGTTCTCTGTATCCCTGCCTTGATAAATGGTTTTAGGGATGAAATTATATTCTGACAGTTAGTTCAATAGCTAATGTATGCTTGGTATTTTAAGCTAACATTGTTATTTAGCTATCTATAAGATAATTTACAGTAATGAACTTAGAATATTTACACATATAAGCCTATAAATTCTTACTAGTGCAATTATCTTTCTACTTTATAATTTTTACACAGACTGGTGCTTGTTAAAAATATTTTCAAACTACCTTGGAAAAAGAATTCAAGTCAGATCATTGTATTAAAATTGTGAGAAGATGAGAGGAGGAAGAACAATAAGGAGTTTGAATCAAACCCCTCAGTTAAAAAATCTAAGGTTCAGCTACTTAGTGGTAGATGCTTGGTCTGTCTGTCCTCATTTGTGCCCAAAGACCATGTGTTCTCATAGTAATCCTGTAAGTTCCTAAGATACTATATATTGGCCCAGTAGTCCTTGAGCAAATTGCGTAATCAGAATTTCTTAGCTGGTAAAACATAGATAAAATAGTACCCAACACATAGAGTTGCTGGAGCATAAATGAGAAAATCTATATCAATTGCTTAAATAGTAAATGTTTTCATAAAGAACAGGACATGAAGAGTATGGATCCTGTGACTAGATTGTCCATATTCAAATTCTGGAAACACTACTGGAAAGACAACTTCTCACAGGAATTTACAATTATTAAATTAGCCAGTCTATGTAAAATGCTTAGAAAATGGCTGACCTGTAGTAAATATTTAGTAAATGTTAGCTACTACTATTCATACTATTAGCATTGTAATCTACCCCCCAGGGTGTTTTTGGATTGTTTTTAACACCTATAATCTCTATTACATCATTGAAACAATGTTTGTAAGGTTCCATTACCAGAAAATCTTGCAACCTTCCCCATGCAGTGAAAAGATACAATTAGAGAATAGAAAATAATTTTAGGAATTCTTGGTATGCCCATATGTTAATTTCTCATTATTTAGTTCATTACTTGCAATTAACAGCATTTTAATCACAAGTCTCTCAGTTTCAAGCTTGTCCTTTTGCATTTGGTAAATGTCTGTTATTTCTAATAGATATTTGTATTATTTCATTATTTTTCCCTATTTAATTTATTAATGTTCTTCACAAAATTGGTTCATTTCATAGAAGGCTCCTTAGAGTTTTATTAGTTGATGATTTCTTTGTTTTTGATAGTTGCTTTTTCATCCTTGGAGAAAGTTTCTACACTATTAATGGGAATCTAAATTGATCTTCTAACCTTCCTAGATGTCTAGGAACAAGCTTTTTGTAGAAGGATAGTGATTATAGAACCTTTCTCAATTTTGCTAGTCAGACACCTTGAAGAAATCAATTAGTAGGCAAATTATTAACTAATTGAGCATTTAGAGTGTTCTTACTTTTGAAAAATCAATTAGGCCTTTGCCCTTAGTTTTCCAGCATTACTTCATTATTAATTGTTTTAAGCAGCAGTTCATCAGCTATGGACCCAGATCAGCTGACAGTTGTTTTTTGTTTATATTCTGTGCTTAATTGATTAATACAATGAGCTGAAAACCTTTAACATCATTGATCATGTCACGGAATGCTGAGTAATTGGCTGGCAAAATGCGATTTTTTAAAATTAATGATTCGATGGTTCAAAGGTTCAATTCAACAGCAGATTGCAGTCAGCAAAAAGAGAAGATTTTCAGTATTTCTTCAATGTGGATTATCTGAATGATAGGCCCACCTCATTCTTGGAGCCAATACTATTTTTCTGTCTTCATTAGTGATAATTTCTCATTCTATATAAAGCCTAGGAGGTTGCATTTATTATCTTAATGACACTACTTCATTATCACTGGGTAAACAGAGCTTTCAATTCAAATTTTGTAGAAATTGCCATTGCTGTCAGAGGTACATAAAAAGAGATAAATTTGTAGAATGCAATTCCATGCTTTATAAGATCTTCAAACGAAGGCAGTAGTTGGAAGTGGGTCTCAATTCAGTAATTTACTCTTCTAGAAAGTCTTTCATGGAGCAAATATATTCAAACTTCTGGGTCCCTTATCTCTGCTCCCATGGCTATCTAGACATACTATTCCCTTGTTATCACCATATTGGGCTTATTTGCCTGGCTGCCACACCAAAGACTACAAACCCTCAGAGGTCATGGACTTACCTAAGTGTTTTTGTATCTTTAGTGTGACTCCTGTTTTGAGAATAGAATTGGCATAGAAATGGTTGATGAATTGAAAGGAAAATACACATACATACACACGGTTTTTCATACAGTTAGGGAAATATATTTTGGTTATGTGTGTAAAATTCATTATCATCATTATAAAAATATATCTATCTTTCCTGGACATATAAAAACAAAGTCCCTTGATCCGCCTGCAATGCAGGAGGCCCCGGTTTGATTCCAGGGTCAGGAAGATCTGCTGAAGAAGGCTACCCACTCCAGCATTCTTGGCCTTCCCTGGTGGCTCAGCTGGTGAAGAATCTGCCTGCAACATAGGAGACCTGGGTTCAATCCGTGGTTTGGGAAGATCCCCTGGAGAAGGGAATGGCTACCTACTTTGGTATTCTGGCCTGGAGAATTCCGTGGGCTGTGTAGTCCACGGGGTTGCAAAGAGTCAGACACAGATGAGTGACTTTCACTTTCACTTTTTGATTTCCAAATTGTCCCTGACTCAGTCAGGGTCTTAGCTGCTGCTGCTAAATCGCTTCAGTCGTGTCTGACTCTGTGCGACCCAATGGACGGCAGCCCACCAGGCTCCCCCGTCCCTGGGATTCTCCAGGCAAGTGTGTTGTCAAACACTTTCTAAGCTAAAAATTTAAACCAGTGTTCTCCAAAGTATATTTGGTAGAAAAAATGCCCCTAAGATATTTCTAATAAAAAATGGTCAAACAAATTTGGTGAAACACAGCAAATTCATCTCTTTTGGGAATGTACAATGTGCATTAGAATATTAAAGGTTGTGAGAAGTTCAATCACAACTTTATAGATCCTAAGTTTTTTGACCCTAAAGCTTTTTCTTTTTTTTTTTTTTTGTGGAGCATTCATTAACCTATCTAGAAACTAATGGTGTATAGAACATGCTTTGAGAAGTGCCACTTTAAACAATAACGTGAGTCAGAGAATGTGATTGCGGTTGTGCTTCAAAGTGGAAACAAAATGTGGTGAGGAAAGTCAGGATCTCAGCGACTGCTCACAGGCATTCTACACCACCAGTGTGGCAACTTTAATTATATCACTTTCTATTGGTTGTTTTCTTTTCTACTGTTTCTCATTGCAGAAAACTCAGAAAACAGATAAGAGTAAAAAGGGAAAAGTCTTTATGGCTGTTTTGCTTAAAATATTTAATGCTCAAATAAATTTGGAAAGCAGTATGGAGTTTCCTCAAAAAACTAAAAACAAAGCTGTGTGATCCAGCAATTCAACTTCTAGATATTTATTAAAAAAAAGATGAAAACACTAATTTGATAAGATCTATGTACCCTTATGTTCATTGCAGCACTATTTACTAGAACCAACTTATGGAAGCAACCTATATAAATCTCTCTCTCTCTCTCTCTCTCTCACACACACACACACACACACACACACACAATGGAATATTACTCAGTCATAAAGAAGAATGGAATTTTGCCATTTGCCACAGCATGGATGAAGCTGGTGAGTATTATACTGTGAAATAAATCAGATAGAAAAAAATGAATACCATATGATCTCACTTGTAAGTGGAGAAACTAAGCAGAACAAAGGAACAAACAAAACAGAGACTCATAGATACAGAGAACAAACTGGTGGTCACCATGTGGGGTGGAATGGTGGGGGGTGTGGGGGGGAGAAAGGTGAAGTAGGTGAAGGGGATTATGAAGTATAAACTTCTATGTATAAAATAAATAAGTCAGGGATGTAACACAAACTTAGGGAATATCGTTAGCAACACTCTTAACAAGTCTGAATTGTGACAGAGGATAACTAGACTTTCTGTAGTGATCATTTCACAATGTATAAAAATATCGAGTCACTATGCTGTACACCTGAAGCTAATATAATATTTTATGCTAATCATGATTCAATAAAAACAATACCATACCTAAAAAATAATTGGGGAAACTTTGGTTTAAACGAAGTTAGACAAACCTTTTCATGCCTTCTCAGAGCCTTACTATGATCCATAATATGAAAGGTGAACCTATTTACAAAACAGAAATAGAGTCACAGAGGTAGAAAACAAACCTATGGTTACCAATAAATTTAGGGGGGGGTGCTAAATTGGGAGACTGTGATTGACATATACATACTACTATATACAATATAGATAGCAAATAAGAACCTACTGTATAGAACAAGGGGCTTTATGCAGTTTTCTTTTCTACATGGGGAAAGAATTTAAAAAAGAGTGGATGTGTGTATATGTAAAACTGATCCACGTTGCTGTACATCTGAAACTAAAACAACCTTGGAAGTCAGCCATGCGCGCCTGCTCGGTTGCTTCAGTCGTGTCCAACTGTTTGAGACCTTATGGACTGTAGCCCACCAGGCTCCTCTGTCTGTGGGATCCTCCAGGCAAGAATACTGGATTGGGTTGCCGTTCCCTCCTCCAGGAGATCTTCCTGACCCAGGGATTGAACCCATGTCTCCTGCATTACTGGCAGATTCTTTACCACTGAGCCCCCTGGGAAGCCCAAATCAACTATACTGCAATAAAAATTAATTTTAATAAAGTTGGCTCTCCATTGGAGTTGTAGTATACAGCTCTAAAGGAAGAACTACTTTCTAAAGAGCTACATTGGACCACTAATTTTTAGGCATTTGGGGGCTAGTGTTGGTTGGGATTTACTGCCGATAGTGAGGAGACACATGAAAAGCCTTCATTGCTTGCTACCCAGTATCTCTCACTGAATGGAAGAGCACTAGCCCAGGATGGTCAAGGTCTCCGAGAGTTACCCACTTACTCTTGGAACCCATTGCTCAACTTCCCATAACTTATTAGAGCTGTCTTTATCCAAGGGCTCAGGGCACAAGGACCTAGAGAGATTAGAGCTAAAAATAACAAAAATACAATTAATATGCATTTGGGAAACAATTGCTCAGGCAAACCAGCATACACAGATAATGGATTCTGTCTGAAACTTCATTTTCCAAACTAAGGAACAATAATATGCATATTAACCCAGGTGAATGTCTAAACAGATTCTTGGCAGCCTATGATTAGATAAAGGAGCTCATGTATCCTGAATGCAATTTATGTAGTTAAAATTAAGCACTATCACAAAGGGAGGCATTTAAGTTCAATCTGAACAAATAGTTACTTTTATGATATGTTTTCTCCATCCTCTTACTTTTAATCTAAATACATTTTAAACTATATGTATCTTTATATTTGGGCTTCTACAGTGGTGCTAGTGGTAAAGAACCTGCCTGCCAATGCAGGAGATGTAAGAGACGCAGGTTTGAGGCCTGGATTGGGAAGATGCCCTGGAGGAGGGCATGGCCACCCACTCCAGTATTCTTCCTGGAGAATCCCATGGACAGAAGAGCCTGGCAGGCTACTGTCCATAGGGTTGCACAGAGCCAGACAAAACTGAAATTACTTAGCATGCACCCACATATCTTTATATTTAAGGTGGGCTTCTTGTAGAAAACAGAGTTGGGAAGTGTTTGTTACTTAGTTAAATTGTTACTTAGAATTTTTCCTACTCACTTTCTTAATTCCAACTGACTTTGAGGTTTCGACATAATTTCATTTTCTTTCCAAAATGTTTATTAAATCTGAGTTTTAACTAAATTGTTCATGGGCTTCTCTAGTTGGAGAGCACTGGCTCTAGAGTGTCAGAGCTCTAGTAGTTGTAGAGTGCCCTGTTACACGTGGGGTCTTAGTTCCCTGACCAGGGATGGAACCCGCATCCCCTGCAATGGAAGGAGGATTCTTAACCACTGGACTACCAGGGAAGTCCCTTAATTGTTAATTGTTCAGGAGGCTTAGGGCAATCGATGCTTTTAATTTCTTCAAAACAAAACTGAGGAATCTGCAAAGAAAATGAAATCACATAACCTTATGTTCTCATGAATTCACAGTTTAGGAAAAATGCTCCTGCCATTTAGAGATGCAGTAGTTGCTCGTAACATAAAACTACAAAGATCTTCCTTAAACAAAAACAGTTGTGCATCTGATGAAAAATTATGTTTAAAGGAGAGGAACTTGGTTTCAAAACATGTTTAGTGAATAAATAAAAATCTGAACACATAATTTTGGAATGGAAAGAAAAGAGTGCTTCATATGATTATAAATTTAAAAGCAAATGAATAGTAAAATTAAAAGGAATTATGGAAAAATGATACATATTTTATTAACGTAATTATATTGTTAGCATTTTACAGATGGGAGCAAGGTATAAATTTTCAAGAGAAGGACATTTCTTGTGAGAGATGGTCAAAAAGTTATTTTTTAAAACCTGATTTTTAAATAGGAATTATCACTAAGCTATCACTTAGTGATAATTATCACTATCGCTAAGCACTCACTAAGTAACAAACATTAGCTAAATATTTCATGTGAATTTTTTCACTGAGAACTGTCATCAATATGGAAAAAAGTATTTTCTTCATTTTATTTTTAACCTGAAACATGAGTCAAAGAAGGCACAGCACAGTAGAGGGAATTAGGATTTAACACAGTTAGTGACTGGGTCTCATCCATTTTGCAATAAAATGATCACAGTATTACCATATCACACTGTATTCTTCCTTTTGCATCAATGAGTGAATCAGAATGCTGTATTTGATTCTTTGCAAGGAAGAATTTTCCTTGCCACTAACATAATTCAAGACTTTTAATTCTTTATTTCTTAAAAAAGACATACATCATCACTTACAGTTCCCTTCTTTATGTCATCAATAAAGAACAGGATAGACTAAAGCTTTTTTTATCATGTGAAATTATAATAATTCAAATCATAATCAATCTCTCCATTCTCTACTTAGCGTAGCCTGGATAAATGAAGTTGAAAAGTATTTTGTGTATAAAATTGCTGTGAAGAATGCTACCTTCTGGGAACACAAATCCATACCTGGAGGGTGATATGGTCCAGGTGTCATAGCTTCCATGATGGTAGTGGGCAGATGGGAAAGAGTCTGTATATTTTATTTTCTTCTTCTAATTCATAAGTAAGGGGAAAAAATTAAAAAAGAAACTAACTCAAATACAAAAATAATTTCTTTTATGTAGTTGTGTTTAATATATTGTCTCTCAATATTATTGTAATTTGCGGGGAAACCTTTCCCCCATAGAACCAGAAGTGTGTGTGTGTAAACACACACACACAGACATGAAACTAAGTACACAGAAGAACTAGAATATAATTATAGATGACCTTCATTTAAAACTCACATTTTATATCCACGTTGATGCAGGTGAGGTTTAAAAACACAAAAAAGCCATTCAATTCAGAATTATGGTTTCCCAGAAATTGCAGTATAATTCTAACTCACATTTATTCATATGTGAATAAAACATATGACCATTTCCAAAACCTCTGGGTACCATAACATATTTAAAAATACCAGCACAATTACCAGGCTGAAAAAGACTACTAACCAGGCATTTCCCCAGAGAAAACCGTTTCGCACACCTACTCAGAATTATATATGTAGCCAAGGATTTAATATTGTAAATATGTGAAGAAATGAGTTATCCTTTCTTTGGGAGTCGTAACTTTGGGTTTTAGACTCCTATTTATTTATTACTTCCAACGTGGCGTCTCATTTATGCAATGTTGGGGTGGGTACTGAATGTAAGCTTTGACAATAAACTGGCTCACCTTCACTTCCTTGAAACCAGCACAGAAGTGTGTACCTGTTTTAATGTGCGTTGTGTTTTCTGCATGCAAATGAAGCATTACTGAACAATTTCAACTTTGTTTTTAGAAAGTCAGCACAGTTCAATGTTTCCCTCATTCTCTGAGTCTGGAGAACATAAATAGTCATTCTAATTCTCCGGTAGACACCGAGTTACATAATCTATCAAGACTAAGGAAATTCTATTTTTTAAAATTTGCATATTCCTTTTATATGAAGAACCTGAGCTATGAATTAACTCAAAATGGTATTTAAAGTTTTGACTAAAATTAACTGTAGCACTTAAAATCATTCTTAATATTTTAAGGAAAAAGCTCTTGAGACCATTTGAAAAAAGGGTTATATGGAAGAAGAGAGAGGCAGAGAGAAAGAAAGATAATTAATAGGATATTTGAAAGTTGAATAACTAAATGAAAATATACAGATCTGCCAGAACCCAATGCGGTCAAAATAATATTAATCAAATCTTACCGACTCTTAGTTGGAATAATGAGAAAACATTCTTAGCTTGCTTGATCATGTTGGCATTTTAATTAAACTTTCTTGGATCCCAGAGAAAACAATAGTTTTTTTGTTGGAACTCTTTTAAAGTGTTATCAAAAATACTTTTGAAGGCATTAACCGAGTAGTATAATTGGGGTCTTTATGTATAAAACCAAGGCAGAACGTGATGCCATTGATTCTTAACTTTTTTTTTTAAGCTCTTTATAAATCTGTAGGGCTTCCCTGGTGGTTCAGACGGTAAAGAATCTGCCTGCAATGCAGGAGATTTGGGTTCGATCCTCTGGGTCAGGAAGATCCCCTGGAGAAGAAAACAGCAACCCACTTCAGTATTCTTGCCCAGAGGATTCCACAGACAGAGAAGCCTGGTGGGCTACAGTCCATGGGGTCACAGAGTTGGACAAGACTGAGTGACTAATACTTTCACTTTCCTCATAAATCTATAACTACAAGAAATCCGAACAATGAAATGTAGACTTAATTAGAACAAACCGCCCATTTTCAGAGATAATGTTACAGTTATTCTTCTGTAGCTTGTACCTAATAGAACAGTTCTGGTCTAGTGAAATAAAGATTTTCAGTAAACAAATAGTTGACAATTTAATATACTTATATAGCACACTTTGTGCCAAAGGTATCATTCTGAGTGCTTTGGAAATACTACCGCATTTAATCTTCATATCTACTTTATAATACAGGTACCATTTTTATTTCCATTTTAATGATGAGGACATGGAGATACAGAGAGGGAAAACACTTTGTCCTGAATCATACAGGTAAATAGCTGCAGAGCTAGGATTTAAATCAGGTAATCTGATTTCAGTCTGTGTGCTCACCCCCTACACCAAATCCCCAACACTTTTCTAGATGCCTTTTGTAGCCTTAGACCCATGATTCATTGTTATATGTATTTCATCTTACTTCATCCTCAGTGTCATTCTGCAAAGTAAGTATTATTAGCCTCATTTTACAGATGAGGAAAATGAGGCCCAAGGGAATTGAATAACTTGTTTGAGTTTAAATTACTAAGAGGAAGGGTATAAACTCATTTCTATCTGAATCTGAAGTCTATGCTTTCCCGCAAAACTTTCTGATGTACCAAAGTGGTATTTAGAGATTGAGGAATTTAATTCACCATCTTAACTTGAAGTTTTTTAATAAAATTGAGCACCAAACATTTACTGAATTTTTATGAAGAACATGTCTGGATTTTATGGGGTCAGAACCTTATATAATTTTGGATATCTTTTTCTTAAAATAAAGTTTTATTTATTTTTGGCTGTGCTGGGTCTTTATCACTGTGTGAGCTTTTCTCTAGCTGTCGCGAGTAGGGGCTGCTCTCCAGTTGCGGTGTGAAGGCTTCTCATTGTAGTGGCTTCTCTTGTGGAGCACGAGCTCTAGGAAGCAAAGGCTTCAGTAGTTGTGACTCGTGGACTCAATAGTTGCAGCTCCTGGGCTCTAGAGCACAGGCTCAGTAGTTGTGGTGCATGGGTTTTGTGGCTCCACGTCATATGAGATCTTCCTGGACCAGGGATCTAACCCCTGTCTCCTGCAATGGCAGGCAGATTCTTTTTCACTGAGCCATCAGGGAAGCCCCGGGAGATCTTCTCAAGGATAAAGAATACAAAGAATACAAATTCATACATGTAAAATTAGGTATGTAAGTGACTACTCATCATGAATGAGAAAAAAACCATCACAAATGATAATAACATCATTCCTTCATACGGTCTCTTACTCTGACCTTTGCACTGATGTGCTGGGTGAGTTTGCACAGGGATCAAAAGGAGAATTTGTTCACTGGAAAGCTAGTAAGAGACTAATTGTAGATGGAGATGATTGCAAATCATGCAATTATATCTCACGAAATACAAACTAGAAGGAGCCCAAGTCAGATTTTCCCTAGCTAGATTTTTTTTTTTTTCTTAAAGTCCATAGCTATTTCAACATTACCCTGTGTTATTAAGAGTATGCGCAATGGGAGAAGTCAAATTGGAGGGGTGGGGCCTCCCTTTTGCAAAATTCAGAAAAGCACACCACCATGAGAACATGTTGCTAGGGCCCCTTCTAGGGCTTCGCAGTGGATGTATGCAAGTGAGGGCTTCTGAAGCAACTTTCCTTAGCTTCACAGTAAATCCAACATCTTCTGGCACCCACTCAGTCATGCCACTCAAGAAACGTTGAACTTGCCAGCCTAAAGTAGTACTATTAAACCAGCAGCATAAATGTGTGGACACGGTGGGGTAGGAACGTAGGTAACAAGAGAGAGAAAACTGTTCCTCATTCTTGGTAGGATTATACAGTTGTGGAAATTTGGAGAAAATTCACAATGAATTACACTTAAAATTAAGAAAATAAGTCTTTGTATTGTGCTTTCCCACCAGTTCATAAAGAACATTGGTAGGTAGAAAGCCTGCTCAAGAATTTGATCTAGATCAAGATAGAAGATAACAATATTTCAAGCTTCTCAGAAAGCCTTCTAGAATTAAGAATGGTGAGTAAGAATAAAGCAGAAGTTACTGTAAAGGTCCCAATTTCTTATGAACAGGAAAAAACCATGGAACTTTTCAGCAAAATCACTAATTATATTGTTGTAATCAAAGTTATACATAATTTATGTTATCTTGACAGTGATGGTCTAAAGTAACTTTCTCTTACTGAACTAAATATATAAGCCTTAAAAACTTTAATCATATAATGAACCAGCTACTTCTTTTGTTGGCTTCTGTGTGTACATGAAAAAAACATTTTTCTGTTAATCTATCTTTTGTCTAATTTGCAGGCCTCATAGACAAAACAAAAGATGGCAGAGGAAGAGCTTTTCCCCTAGATATGTGTTTACTTTGTCAGTGCTGAGCACCAATTACTGAGTGGCAGACATACTCATCATTTTAAATGGAGTAAAATCTGGATTTTGATAATTTTTTCTTACAGTTAATTTTTTAATACAATCTCAT